>NC_090921.1:812802281-822802281 GCF_040938575.1 Ambystoma mexicanum | reverse complement strand
AGAAGTCATCATATAGCACCACATAATTCCCTCCTAGGTCCCTCGTGGTCATGGAATTCAAGCCGATCAAATCGGGAAGCTATTGGAAGAATGCCATATTCACCCGTTTACAATCTCACTATGAACATCCAAAGGAAACAAGTACATACAATTGAAAATTATCTTTTTCCCCCAAAACCAGGCGAAATATTTGAATGCATTTTTGTTTGACACCAAAACTGACAAATTAGGGTAATATTTTTTCAATTTGTTTAATTAGCAAAAGAAATCACGCCTTAGGAGTGATATTGTACAAAATATAAGAGCTTTGAAAACAAATATACAAAATTGTAATAAAAAAAACACAATATGTTACCAGAGGCAGCAGAATTTAGACACATTAACAACATGCAGTGCTTAATAACAGTACAATACAAAATGAAATAAGTGCATTTTTCTCTTTATCAGAGCTTTCCTGAATACATGCAACAAATCAGTGGTAAGGGCCACATTACAGTACTCGCAGTTGCTATCCAAGCTCTGCAAACCGGCACAGTATGGCTTGAACATTAAAGAGCTTTGGTCTGCTTGCATTTGGAAGTCATAGCGGGACCAGGAAAAGTGAAGGCTTTTCAGTGGCCAGTGCACCTTTCCTTTCTCACACCAGATCCTGCATAGTTTGCTCTAAAACAGCTTGCCCGGAGCAACTGAGGGCAAAATAGTTTTACCACAAAAAATAAAAAGAAACAGGGAAGACTAGATCATAAATTGCCATAGCGAGATAGTAGTGATTTTGCTTCTCCAATGAAATGTTAACTTACATTCTCGAAGAGGGAGATGGAGGAACATTCCGACAAATGATACAAACAATAAAAAGTGCTATAAAGACAGTAGGATAATACTGGTTTCAATGACCGCAGTGAAGCGAAGGCAACAAATCTTGAAATAAATACAAAACATATGTATGATAAAGGTTCAGTCAGAGAGCTAGAACATGCAGCAATACGAAACTTCCCCATCAAACGATGTTGCTTTCTGGGACTGACACACTGAGGGGCTAGGGCAATCATGATTTAAGGCGTGTGATTTACCCCATTGGCCCCCTCCCACTAAGAACCAAACAAACACTTCCTGCTCCCCAATATTTGCACATTCTCCAAGTCCCACAATAATTCTGTCCTCTAATGTAACTTCCCCTAAGTAGCTTTGTGTGGCTTCTCTGGCCTTCAACCCCTTCCAAACTTTTCGGAATGCCTATAGTCCAGTACTAATATCACCATTCAGATCACCAGATCAGTGTCAGTGCAAGAAAGCAACCACTGCGGGGTAAAGGCTCAAATTCGATAGAAATTCAGACCTTACGGTAACACAAATACACTGTATAAATAATTCTTAACAAACTAAAAACATTGATCTCTAGGAACACATTCTGTAACAAGGCATTGTCATAACAAGAGAACACTCTTTTTTGGTGTGAAATGAAATCATGTTGCACTCCAATGCAATTTTCCTCAACCTGCTCGTTGGCCAGAATTCATGGCGAACGATCGCTGGCTACTACAGTCTCTTTTCTGCCACATGAACCTGTGTCCTGGCACATTCATGGCTACAAGTTCTCTTTGGTGGGTTGCAAAGGCGTTGGGGCGCACAGCAAGGCCTTTACTTTTTTAGCAAACCTTTCAGTGCAACCAGATTACCTACAACTATCAGTGTTACTAAGGAAACCATAGTTGGCACAACAGAAAAGGCCATAGTTGGACTGTACAAGCTCTCCTTGCACAGTGGCACACTAACTAACGGGAGAGCCCCCCTAAGTGCTTCAAACACTGGCAATGTCCACTGTGTGTCCACCGGTCACAGTGTCGTTGGTTGTGTCCAGCAAAGTAGATCACCCTTCAAATGGTGCAGCGTTTTGTTGGACCCTTAACGTGCACAGTTGTTGTTACAGTTAACGGCGAGATTCGGGTCAACCTGAAAGTGAAACATTTAAAAATATTTAAGATTTTGACAATTAAGGGCCTATTTTGTACCTTAAATAGCACACACGTTAGTCACAGTATGTCATAATGATCTAGTCAGATAACAGCAGGGAATCTGCAGCAATGACCAGTGAGAGCCTATAAGGAAATGCAAGCGTTCAGGGGCGGAACACGTTTCATTCTTTCGGCACGCGCACCGAAAGCAGCATGGGACACAGAATACCGCAACACACTGAAAGTACACAGTGCTGCATACTGAATTGATCATCCTTCTATGTGTTGTAATAAAGGGGGTTATCGTTACGCAATTTAAAAGAGTACTGGCTTTTTGGATTTATTGGCTTCTAAAGGACCGAATGCTAAGCTGGCTGTGCCGGGATTCAAAGTTGCATCTTGCAGGCTACACATGTCTGCAGTGATCCTGCAGACTGCATTTTAAAAAAGAGATGGGTTGGGTGGCTTGGGACAGAACGAGGACGCCCCATAACAGTAAGAAAGAGGTTAAAAATAGGTCTATCAAAATAAATCACTAATTGAAGACTGGTCTAATAATCACCAGCTGCTGGAAACACTAACAAAAAAGTGGCAAATGGAAGCAGAGCTCACCTCTTGGTACATTGGCGGGGGCATGAACTTGAACTCTGGTGCATACATGAAGATCGGGCTTTCACAGCAGGTGCTGTCCAGCTCATCGAGGAGAGGTGTGGTGGGGCTCTCCAGCCTGTGGTCCTCAGGCACGATGTCCAGATAGCATGGAGGTGCTGCAGAGAGGAGAGAAGGGGCACCATGGTGAGCTATACGATTTCATAACAAGCAGGGGCACCCCGACCGAAGTTAACTCCCCTCTCCTTTCCTATGAGTTGACTGCTTTCCTATGACCTTTCCCATCATTGCATCACCACAACATTTAATATAGTAATATGACAGAGCTAGTGAAACTTGAGTGTAAACAGAGCCGTTCAAGTTCTAAATAGTTTAACATGAGGATTGTGAAGCCTGCCTGTGGAAGCCCCTCTTAAGGGCCAAACCTAGACGTATTTCAGCATGCATTTGCGTTTTATGTTGTAATAATTTGAGGCTTCAAGCCCCAGTCCCTATTAACAAGAGGCAGGTCCAGAAATAAAGGTCTTCGGGGAGTATACCACTAGTCAGTGAGTAGCAACGTGTAAGCACAAATGCTTCCACTGTAAATTCTACTTTAGGAGTAGTTCTACATATACATGGTGAGGGCGTTTTGCCTTTTATACTGAACAAAGGGGAACCTACCTTCTGGTGTGCCAGGGATGTTCAAATCCACCCAGCTCATTTCCGAACTGGCCTGGCTGCTCTGGCTAGCCATGCTTGGTGTTCGGCTGTTGAGCCCAGACGAGGTGCTGCCGATCACCAGGGGCAGATCCAAGATGATCTTCTTGGATCCGGGCACACTGACGTAGATCTGATGGATACAAAGGAAGAGGGGAGGTTATTTATTAGAAAGAGCACATTAAGGCACCCTAAGTGTCCTACAATACACACGATTTACACAGACATGCTTTACACAGTATCACTATTCTGCAAAACAAATATCTTCGAACAATAACCTATGCCTGTTGCACCCTTTTATAAAAACAATTTAAAAGATTTTATATGATGAACACATAATTAATCCCATCATCCCAAATTACATCAAATTTTCCCATGTAGTGTTAACGGTTCACACTTATTAGTTCATGGCCAATATTACCAATTGGTGTCAATACGCAGAATCAGAAAAGATCTTAAAACCTAATTAAGGGTGGGTAATTACAGTACATTTCAGATTTAAAAGAACGCACTCTGCTACCAAGGGTACTCACCAGTAGAGAGTATTCCACTCGCAGGATATGGCAGCCAAGGATTGATGGCTTGATTTTGGGGACCCGTAAGCTCTTGCCACGCCAGGAGTCAGTCATGCCAGATATGATGTGGTTGCCCCTCACGCTGCACAGTTTCTGGGTGAACACCTTGGTTTCCCCATTAGCCAGGTAGGTGTGTTTGGACACAATAGCCGCTTTCGGCACCACAATGCGAGAGCAGGTGTTCTCAAAGTCGGCACTGATGCAAATCTCATCTCCTAAAAAACAAAAGCAAAACACTGGTCAGGGACATCATTGTCCGTCACTCACCCTTTAACACTAATGCAGGTTTATCTATGTGCCTCAATGAGAATTCCAGGAGCCTACCTTCACAAAAGCCTTTCCTGTTGATGCTGGCACTCAGGGACACACTGCCGTCAGGGATAAAAAGGCAGGTCGTCTTCTTGTTTTTCTTACCAGAAATTGGACACTGCGAGAAGAAGAGCACATAATTGTTACATCATGAACACAAAAGCCGTTTATCGCATTCTGTTACACAGTGCGCTCATCTCATCTATGCAGACACAAGGTTTCTAGCTTCAATTGATGTGCTGACCTTTCACATACAAAGACGATAGCATTGTAATGCGAATGGCTTGCACTGAACAAGATATTACTAAAATAATTTAAATCGGTCTACAAGGGTGCATCCTAAGTGTTTAAAGGGAAGGTACCAACAACCCCACAAACCTTACATTTAAGGTTATTGCTATAAAAAGCAAATAATGGCCTCGACTGCTAGAAAAAGACAAGCTCTCTTCCACTCCCTAACTAATCCTTTCAAAGGCTTATGTCTAATGCTAATTAATGGCTTCCTTCCAGTACAACTCGTGAAGCATTCCCAGGAAGTCACTAGCTGGAGGCTACCAAGCACAGCAAGTCCAGATGTGTATCTCCTTCTCCATCATACCCGTGTAGAGGCTATAACTAAATCCTATGCAAAGCAAATTCAGATAACTGGGTGTCCAATTTGAAAATCCAAATCCCGTAACCATTGCCAAACAATGAAACCTAAACCTCACTAGGCTGGGAGAAAATTGGCCAAAGCACTTGATTGAAACTGGCAACTCCAAAGCATTAATAATTACCATCAAATCGGGTGTGTTAACGTCCACCAGGTCAACGACTTCAAAACTTTTTTGCACTTCCTGAACTGGCTGAGATGAGCGTTCCAGAAAGATCTTCACCAAATAGTTGACTGAGCCATATTTTCCTTTGAACGTGCTTCCCAAGGGTCTAAAGAGAGGAACAGAAAAAGGGCAGGCCATTAGATGATGGGCAAGATGAACTAGTGGAATAAGCAGGAGCGGGCAGTTACTTATCAGCAGAGGAGGAGAATCTTGCAGATACCTACCCTTGAGGGAGCTCAAAGCTGAACTTGTATTCATATTGGTTTCCAGGCCTCAGGATCACAGACCCGTCCGTGTCTGCAGAAAAAAAAGGTTTATTAGTAAAACACACTATGCTTTGCAATGATTTTTTGTTACTGGCTTTATGCTAACAAACAAGTGTCACGTTTTTTAAAGTAACAATGTAATTCAAACTAAGGAGCGATTGGAAGACCTGAAGAACTCAGATTAGGTTGGCTGCAATGTATCTAGTGGACTACTCATGCCAGCAGTCATCACCTGTGGCCTTCTTCACTATGGCAGATCTGTAGGTCCCAGATTTACTGTCAATAGACTGGATGTGTCATCCCTGGCTGTGGCCTCTGTGGTGTATTCTAGTCTTACTGAACAAGTCAGAGGGAAAATGATAGAAGAATCTTTGTGTATTCAATTGGAGTTCTCTTATGTTTTGGATTCTTTAATTTAAGGAAACTGTGTTTAGTTAAAAGGTGAATAACAGTTTAACTAAACCGATTTTTAAATAGGAGCACAAGCATGTTGGGATCAATACTCCCTTAAATTGAAAATGATACTGTATGAGCACTTGCACTATTTCTAATTATCTCGTCTGCAGAGATCCTCCAAACCACACCTGATGTACCCTCCTCTGCAACCAGGCGTCTAAATGCACTCGGAGATTGAGTTACACAGCAGGACGGCCCTTCTGAGGTATGCTATTGAAACAATAACGCACTGTACCTCGCAAACCATATACTAATGGACCAACTGGCATTGAAACAACTACACAACATGTGGCTACCAGATGAAGACCTAGAGGGCTATACCACTTACAGAGGTGTAATTTATCATAGTATTTAATACACGACATTGCGCAACAGCAGATAATGCAAATAGATAAGACTATTCAATAACAACAAGGGCAAGGACAAGGCCTATTGTTCCACGGTTATCTGCCGAATAATCGTAATAAAAACCACAAGAATAAAGGTTATACAACAATTATGCAACACTGTTACGTATAAATTGCAACTCTCCATATGCTTTATGTCATACTGCTACAGCATGATAATGTCAATGCATGTGCTTTAGGATCCGTGCACCAAGAGACAACGCTACAATGTAACAATAGCCTGGCTTTGCAGTGCGCGCACGTATTATCCGTCAAATGGTCCACTGTACGGCAATGGAAGAAATTGGAACAATAACTCATGTGGGTGGTAACCCATTAACCAAAGTACCCCTGCACAGCTATGCTTTGCAATCCAACGCAGGTGGCGCAATTTCTCCATTCATCATCATACACAGAATTACACCAACAACAATATATCGAACAGCAACCAGTTCCTATGACAATTGCACGGTCCAACCACTGTGTTAATTCACCAACAAAACAAAATATATCAAACAATTCGAATAACCCATTTGCACTGAATTGCAAAAGGTCCTCAAAGATGGGACTAACTAGCGCCTCCCGCTATTGTATGTGAATAAAGTGGGTGTCAAATGATGGCACTTTGCATATAAAGGGATGGAAACTTGAGAACGATTCTAAGAGCAAGCCAATGAGAATAATGATGGGGAATGCTCAGTGGCTAGAACTGAAGGGAGCGATAGCCATCAGTGGACGTTTACTTGTGTTCTAACATATATTAATTGACACACACTATCAGACCACCACATGGCCCCACTCCTTACCGCAAGCTTCGTCGTCCATTCGCAGGGTGTCTTGAATCCGCATGTACTCCATCTCCTGCTTGCACTGGTGAGAGCCCTTGGACCAGAGCACCTTGGCCACGCCTGTGGCCAGCAAGCGGACAGCTCGCACCCTGGTCACCTCTGCCACCTGTACCAGGACGCGGCCGACCACCTTCTCACCCGGGCAGTACACTTTGCCCTGCTCGGCAAAAGACACCTCCATTGTTGGGCTTCTCTTAAAGACCACCATGGCGGAGATGGGGGAAGAGTCCGAGAAAGGCACTTAGTTTGCACAAAAAATAATAACGGATGAAATTAAGGTGAAAATAAATAAATTAAATTTGGTTAATCTACTATGCAGGATAGTAAGAATGGGCTTGAAAGTCCGTTGCTATTGTCCCTTAGTGGCTGGCAGCGTTCAAGTTGCATACGACCAGTGCGGTTGTAAACAGCAAGCGGAAGCAGCCTGCTTTTATACCCGTCGCGAGGCAGGCTTGTTGTTCTATCAGTTCACTGCCATGTGCTTCACGAGTGATCGGCCGTGGCCACCGCGTGCACACACACCCCATTGGCCGCCAGACGGCGTGTCGGGACTGCGCAGCCAATGGGAGGCCACCAGCGGCGCGTGGACAGCAAGTGCTGCGGTCTGACACGCACAACAAGAAAAGAGCCGGGTTTCCCCTCCAGAAGTGGAAAGGAAAGAAGGACACAGGGGGTTGGCCGAACTGTTCCAATTGTTACGAAAAATATATGGCGGACATGTTTAAACGGAGTGTTTCTATTACAAAGCAAACTAATCGAACAAAGTCCTTTAATCACGACTACTTAATTTGACTATTAGTGGTTGGTCATTTGAGATACACGACCCAAAAAGGAAAAAGATTCCTTTTGTTTTGAAAAACTTGCAGTCGGCTTGCATTTCTTTCACTAGGTTTTACAGTTGGACGTGAGGAACCGGACCATCCCGGCTATCAGCTTTATATAGAATAGGCGTCTATTTGTATAGTACACATGTCCACTTTAAGTAAATGGAAAGCGTACAAGGAACTATTCAAGATAGAGAAAAGTCGCAATTATTCTGAATATTTTGAGGTTAATAAATGTACCTCTTTCTTTCAGTTGATAGATATTTATTTCAACGCAGAACGCATATAAGGTTATCTTCGTTTGAACTTTATAGTAAGTTAGCGGTTGGACTTACTGTTTTGTACAACGTTTTTTTACCTTCTGACTGAAGTTTTTACTCACCAGAAATAGTCGTCCTGTTCATTTGAGTGTTGGCGTGAGTGACAGCTATAACCACCAATGGAGAGCTTGGCACGTGCAGGCTTGCTACAGTGGTACCCAATAGAATCGACAGAGAAGGCGGTATTTAAGGTCTTGCGCCAGTTTTTTTCCCCTCATTTTTGTATGTACGTTCGGGGCGTTTGGTCTTTGATTGTGCGTGGGGTGGCTTAATGAACGGGGTTCGCAAAATAAGCGATTAGTAGAGGTCCAACAACAAAAATGTGGGAATCAAAGGAGTAGCTAATTGATTATGAAAGACTTATCAGTTGGTTGGTTACGAGGCTCTCGCTTCTGAAGAATTGGGTCGGTGTGATGGTTTTGGTTTGGGGGACTTGATGTTTACCAGTAGGACCAGAAGGCATCTGATTTGCGAAAACGTATTTTGCATCTCAAGGTGGGGGGGAGGTGCTAATGACTCACTCGTAGAGCTGGCGATGTACTGTGTTTCTTCACATCACAGCATTCGTTTGCAGGCGCGTGTGGAGTCTCACCCATGGCAAATTGTGTGTCTGTTCATTTTGTTAACGTTTTGTACGTGGGCTTTGGCTTTCTTTTGAGTTGAAGGCATGTTTTTTATCAGTATCCCATAGAACTACCACATTTTCAACATCCGAATACATTGATTTAGGTGCACTTCGTGGTTGTGAAAGCGCAACAATGGGGGAAGGTCATTGTGGTTGACTTGCCTCATAAGTGGCGAGAAATACATGTTGGAAAAACCGACAGTGGTCGTTTGTAACATGGGTTTGCTAGATACGTTTCAACAATATCCAGGGCCTCTTTATTTTATTGATGCAGTGTTTTTGAATCAAGTGGGTAGGCAGTTAAATGGGTTGTGAATAATTTTGTTTGCATTCATTGTTAAAAGAGAACGTTGGACAACACGAGCGTTTAGACGAGCCCTCAAATCTCAACATAGTAGCTTGCCTTGCCGACAGATTTTGAAGTCACTAATGTTTCTTTACTATTCCTTTTTAGAACGTGCACATTTCAATTTTAACAAATTAACTTTGACATGCATGTGTTGGGTGACATGCTGATTTTCGTAACATTAGCCTAAATTATTTGGTTTGTTTCCGCTGCTTTGCTTGTGGTCTTACTTAGAGCATACTTGAAGAAAAATGTGGCTATTAATTTACAACAATATACAAATCCTGGATGCAGGGACAACACTTCGTTTATAGCTTGAGATCGCTAAATGCACACGAATAATGTGAAACAAGCAGTTCAGATAATTCCTGATTTCTGCTGTTCTGTACACTGAAATGTTACCAAGATGTGACTGCTTGAAGTACTTGGTTTTAAACATTCCGTTTTGTATGTGCTGAAAAAAAAGTTTATTGCATTATTAGTAATGAATGGTTCAATGATTCAACAGTCTAAAATGGTCGTCTGGCGCCTCCTTTCCCCCTGTGGAAGCCCATAATTATGCCACAAGGCCGCATTCATCTTGTAACACTGAATCACAATTATCCAGGAGATGTACTTGAATTGGGTATGCAATGAAAGCTAGATTGCATCTCCCCCACACTGCCTTATCCACATAGCTCCGCTTACCAGCCATCTCAATGCTTGATATGTATCAAGCTGACCATATACAGGGCAGTGCCATCTGGCCACTCTGAGAAGGCACAACGCTCTTCTCTCCAAGTCAACCAGAAAAACAACTTAAAATATTTTCACCATTCTTTTTATTGTGCTTGGCAAATATCCACAATATGTATGTGAATTCTATTCCAACCTTGTAGTCCTTACTTGAATATCATATTCTGATCCTTGCACTTAGGTTGCTTTTGATGGGCAGGGGCGAATGGATGAAACATTTTAGTTTTACACCAAAGAGCTCAAAATGTTTTGTTTCAGATTCAAATCGTTTTTCTATTTTTACTTTGTTGCTTTCTAGCATTAATTCTGTTACCTTTTCTGTACAATTTTTCACAGAATAGCACAGGATTCTACCAAGAAAGGCTCCCTATTTTTCTGATGGTGTCAAGATCTGTGGAATTAATTTATTTCACACTTTTTACTATTGGTTATTTCAGCGGATAATGTCACTTTTCCTGTGGATGATCTCTTGAAGATCAGAGCATTGTACATTGTAAATGTTGACTAGCAATTAAGTGCTCAGTACTGTTTCTTTAACCCTTCAGTTTATTCCTGGTAATTTAATACTTTTTGATTCAAGATAAAAGGTCATGCAAAAATGGGGTTACCCAGGGACTGTTGTGAGGTAATGTCTTCTACAGTCACTCAAACCACTTCGTTTTTTGGGGGGGGGGAAGCACTCCTGATTTTGAACATTTTAAGTTTGTTTTTAATAGTGTGACTGGGATGAGTAATCGAATAGCCTTTCCAAATGAAGTTGCAATTGTGTGCATTTCTCCATTTTGTCATAAAGCATGCCCAACTGGTGATCAATATTAATGGACCTCAATTTCATTTCTTTGTAGTCTGTATACTCTCCACAGAAGGATCATCCCACCAGGTTCTGATAGCACTTAACCTTTTTTGGATCAGAGCACATTGTTTTACAGTGACTATAAACCTATTGTATTTACAGCGGTTTTGAAAAAGGGAGTGGTAATGCTGTTGGAGAAAAGGCACCTTAGATAATGGCCTGAAATCAAGTTCACTGAGAATGAATGATCAAGGGAGGTGCCAATCACAAGTTAATGCTTCCTGTTAGATTGCACATGATGTAAAGGATGCCAATGTAAAATGCAAACCGTAAATTAATGCATGTGCTTAACACTTTGAACAGTTCAAAAGTGAATTTCAGACTGCAAAAGGCCTTTTTCAATTTAGAGACTGGCTTATTTGTGCTGAAGACTAGGTCAAGAACCAGACCAGGACTGTGCCTGCCCTGTTTGAAGCCCAGACCCTTAGTCTTTTTGCCACAAAAAAAGCTCAGCAGGATTGGCGAATATGAATTGAAGCACATGAAACAAATTGAAGGATTTCGTCAGAAGTACCATGTTCCTGGATTTCCAGTATAGAGGGGAAAACCCACTTGTGTATTACACACCTGTTCGTTCTTTTAAATGGTCCTATTTGGTATGCTTAATTTTTCACAAAAGAATACTTTTTGTCATGTTTTCACTTTACTTCGAATAATATAGCGATTCATTAAAACTCTAAACGTGTCCGAACATATTGCTGATGTAGCATGGGGTAACTTGAAATGGGTTTTGAAAATTATACAGATCAAGCACTGCCAGTTGGCCACAGCTTCAAGCGAACCTGTTCCATATATACATTTTTAAAATCCCCTCCAACATAAAATCCATTAGCTAAAAGTTACAGGACTGTTGTATTCTGTGCACAGCGAAAGAAACCCTGCTGTAATATGTAGTCATGTCAGGAAAGCAAATAAGTGATGTCGCCAGTGCCATCTGCAGGCCAAAGTCAGCATTTCTTCACCTTGGATCTAAATAGAAAGTTTATGGCTGTTTTTTTTTATCAATTATTTAAAAAAATCATATCTCTTTAAAAGCAAGCCCTATCTATGTCTACCGGTTTCAGATGATATATAGAAAATGTCTTTTAACCCCATACAAACATCTGCATTCTCTTGGAATGATTTGGCGAAAAATGGGGGTAAACGCTTATCTCTGAAAGCATACATCACACTGGGACAGAGCACGCATATGAAAGTGCACACCGATTTATAGAATATGGTAATCTATATATTTGATTAAAGGGGAAGTTTTCTCAGGAGTTTTATTGTTTTCCAATGGATCAGGGATGTATTTGGGCATCATTATCTTTGGTTTTCTCACATTTATACATGCAAAACTCGGCTCGGAAACCACTATCTTATCTCTTATCATATAATCTTATCTGTTGATCCATCACCCTAAATTCAAGATCCCTCGTGGCAGTAAATCAGATCATCCGCTCCTCAATTTGATTGTGACATGTCAAAACGATATGCTGCACCGCTTCTCATGACGCTGGAGCACATCGTAGCCAAACATACCCTGTCCTCATGTTACCTAATGCAAATCCAGGAAGATCAACACACACCCCAGCATAAAAGCTTACTTTCTTTTCACAAAAAGAAAAATGTACACTTTTAATAAAATCCTACTAGGTTTTTACCAAGTTGTTATATTTTTGAATTCAGGTTAAAAATAGAAGATTACATCCAAGTAATCAATGAACTCATGAGTGCAAAAAACAGCATAGTTCCAATGTTTGTCGACATTCACATTCCATCATATCTTTCATATTGTTAATCCCCTTACTTGATTTGTGAGGAAAGTTCCATGGGGTAAACTCTAATGCAATTGTGTTGCATCATCTAGTTAGTATTGAAGCACGTGGTGTTCCTTTTGTGAGAATGCATTGTGAAAGCTCCTTTCACATTGAAACGCATCACTTTGCCTACTGCACGTCTTCATACCACTCATTTGGGAAAGCAAAAATATATTTCGGTACCAAATTAAGTTGGTCAATAAATCGGCATTTTAAATTCTTTTTTTAGGTTAAAATGTACTTTTATGATGTCCACTGTTCCACTGGTGCCATTTTGCGGTTTATGGGCAACACACAGTACTGCGTGTCTGTGCTGCTGACCAGGGCCCTGTGGCCATAGGGGCCCCACAGGCACCTGCTTGCTTACTGTGGCATGACTTGTTTCTTTCTGGGCTTGTATGATGAGGTTTGTCATAGATGCCCAGACTGGACTGGCTGCCGCTAAAGGTGTGGTCTGGATAGGTGGTTACATGTACCATGCTTTTGTTGCAGGAATGTTTAAAATTAATATTTAATGCAGCAAAACCCATGAAATTCAGCAGACCGTTCAGGCAAAGCCACCTTAGCCTGCTGCCCTCTGTTGCACAGAATATGACAATGGTGATGACATCACTAATTACATCATGTATGGCATCACCACTGATGGCATCAGACAAGATGACTCGTTGGTTATGTTACAATATTTATAGGACTCCGCTATATATGTGCTGTATACCTAACAATGATAAGATTGTATACAACAAATTAAATGTCTACAAATGCATGACATTAGTATTTGTGAAGCTTTCGTTTGTAGTATTTGGTAAAGATACAAATTGTAGTATACATATCTTTATAGTATACATATGTATTTTATAAATCTAATGAAATGGCAAGCAAATACATGTCAATTGGATAGAAAGTACTCGATTATGACAAATATATGTAAGATAATGTATATACAGTAGTAACAAAATATTAATAGAAACTGGATTTTCATACATCTTCAATGTTTGGTTGTGCCTATAATAAAAATAGTGTGTACACATATTGTTCTGTAAATGAGAATAGAAGCGATATAAAAAGAGAACATGTATGTATGTAGTGGGGATATATTATAGAAATTCCAAGCATGGGTATTCTTGAAAAAATGTATTGCAGCAAAATTGGTTTTAGTGAGGATGTTACATTAATAACAGGCATAGAAAGTAACAACTTGATATGGATTATTTTAACATACAATATGAGAAAGCATTATAGAATTATGTGGATAGGACATTACACCTGCAATATCTTCATGAAGCACTTTACTAGCACGTGACACTTCATCACATAAAGAACATGCACTTTACGAAGGAGTATAGGAGAGAGATTGTAAAAGAAATGAAGCATTATGCACTTTCTGTTGATTTAGTTAGTAAACTGTATACGCCAAAGCCAGCAACAGGGTATGAATACATTGTATTATGCTGCAAAATTTGATTCACCTTATCCAATGCATAGCACTTCATGTAAAGTATGCACTTTATGAAAAATTAGCTGACGTGTTGTCACATAATATCCTTAGATGTAAAGGTGAGAAGAAAAATAATATGAAACAGTATATTTCTGGTAGAGGACACACACTAGATGGTAAACATAGGTGACTTCACCTTTTCATATCAATTTTGTAAAAAGAAATTGAGATTTGTAAAAAAGCATCACATATCTTAGAATTCAAAAATAGAGTGACAGTGAGTGTTCTAGAGGAAACTGCATTAAGCGTAAAACAGAACAATAGATATATTAAAAAATGCATGTTTAAAAATACTAATGTATTGCACTTAATCCATTTGTGAATCAATATTTGTATCAGTGTTAAAGTACAAATGACCAGAAGAACGTAATATTGCATGCACACACTTATGTCTATTTAAAGGAATGGTGCAGTCAGAAATATTATTGTCCCTGTGGTTCGGCCATGTGTTTTTAACCATACGTTGATCGATCATACAAATATTTCCTATGCACCTTACCAGAGTTTTCGTCTTTTGTACACAATCGAAATCGGGCAGCAGGACGCGGCCATCTTGTGATAATCTTATCAGTTGCTGCATTGCCCTGGGTGCACTGCCTTTGCAGCACTAAATCATATCCCCCGCCCGAGCCTGACATCACCAAATCATTGATATTCTCCGCCTTTCTCTCTGGCGTTTAGTCTAGGAAATACCCTACCATAGCATAGAAGGTATATTATGTTGGCCAAAAACCAACTGCATCATATGTCTAGCATCGTCGGTACAGAATCGCCAGCATAACCATAGAGCGTCCATTTTGTAACAATAGAATTCGCAATTTTGCTTTTTCTTGCTCTTCTGTTCTAATGCTGTGCTAAAAGTGAATTCTATTTCGTTCTGCTCATGCACAGAGCAAGGGCACAAGTTACATGTCAAGAGACTAGCTCAGACAGCCCCAACAGCAACACACTGTTCTCCCTCCCTCTCAAGTCCTTGGAAGTAAGCAGAAAGGCATTTAATCACCACGCAGGTGGCAGCTAGTCTCGCTGAATTGGCAGAAACTGTAGAAATAGAGAGTTAATGGCTTGAATTATACTCTCTTTCACGGCACCCCTTTCCTGGGCCCCTTTAGATCGAGCCGACCTCTAGCTCACAAATAGAAACCAAGAGATAGTAAGGCTTGGAATGTGTCCCTCCTACAAACAGCTTGCTTGCAGAACAAGAGCACTATGTTCTTGGTAACAAAGAATAGTGTCTGCACCTTCGCAGATTGCAACTGTTGCTGAATACCTGTCTTTAAGGGTGTCATATTCGTCATAATTGTCAACCATCGAACCTTTGCTAAAAGAAGATACATTAGGTGCGGTTTTTGATGTGTCACTACTGATAGTATGATGGTCCTTTTGAGTATATATGTAACTGATGTAAAATGCTCTCTTGCGTCCCACAAGGTCTGGGTAACACACGTTGCGGGACGTGAGATCTGGTCGGCCGACAGACTATTTGCTTTGCAATAAACCCTAGATTTTGGGAATTGAACATCGTGTCTGGCTTATCAGTTTGTGTGTGTTGATTGTGCCTTGTTTCCATGCACGAGGGTCCCCCAGGGGCCCGTCAAAAGATGGCGCCCGGATAGGGACCCTCCCCCATTTGCTCCATTGTGTAAGTTGTAATTTGAAGAAGGCGGAAAAAACTAATCGAGGACAAGGCCGTCGAGCCTGGATCGAGAGGTGTTTGGTGCACCCCTGTGAAAGTGATGAGACTCCTTTGCAGATCTGTACACAACTGATCCCTGATCGACGTGTCCGGCCAGAGAGCAAGAAGGCGAGGGTCCCGAAATGAGGCAGATTGAGCCAGATACGCAGACACGATGATCCTTGGTTGCGTCAGTATACGGATGAATTGCGTCTTCTTGTGAGACTACTTGATTGATCAGATGAGTCGTGTCCTGATTCTAATAGTCCTGATATTGGTTGAGAGTTGCTCTAGCAAGATGATACGCCCAGGGGAAGGTACGAAAAGATCAAACATGCCTGGGAAATTGTCTTCCTGTCTAGTGGGATTTTTTCACTGCAGTAGACCATCTTTGGAAACTGGCCAGGTTGCGCCACCCGTAGGGTCGCCAGCGTATGAGATGTATGTGAAGTATGGAATAGGGGCAACAATGTTTTATGAAATTTGACATAGGCAAACCAGACACGTAGAAGATTTGCAATGGCCTAAAAATGGGAGTTATGAGATGGTGCATATAAATAATTTGGAATCAGTATTGTTGTGCAAGAAAGCATACCCTGCAACATTTGAGGTCATTAGAGACTGGAGGAAGGAAGCTCCAGAAAGAAACATGCGCATAGGCACAAATCTAATGCAGATAGAGCGCTAGAACAGGAAGAAAAAGAATGGGATGAGCAAATTAGAAAGGCAGACAGAAGTCTCCAAATGGGATAGATAAAATATATCCTAAACAAGAATTGCATGCATCAGATGGACTAATCAATAAGATTTTAAATGAGAAAAGACAAGAACGTCCCAAAAGTAAGACTGACCTAATTGCACCAGTGCCCATTGTTCAGCTTCAGCCCCAGCCCATCCGTACTACTCAGCCTCCATTACAGCCTCAGTTACCACTCCCCCTTCCAGTTGTTCCATCTGCACCAGCCCCTCCTCTACACGTGATCCCACTCCCTCCCCCCCTCCGCCTACCGAGCTTGAATCCACAGTAATCAGAGAAGACAGAATGGGAGGAGCGGGGCCTGCACAAAGCATGCATGGTAGAATTACCCATAGTGCGGTCATCAAGGAGAGGAGGAAGGAGTTGAAGGAACATGCAGAAATATATATCGAAGAAAATGATGAGGTCTCAATGCTGGAGTCGATGTACGATTATAGAAAGCTCAGTGAAAAACAGGTACTGTTGGAATGCATGGGGGAATACTTTATGGAGAGATGGAAGCAATTAATTGGTATCGTGCCGCCGCAGAAGTTGCGGGACTTGAATGCCTTTGCGTGTATAAGAGAAAGTGAGTCAGAGATGAAGGAGCATGTGGACAGGCTTTTTGAATTTAAAAATGAACTTGATGAATTGTATTCAGAGATGTTTTCTGTTCCTGGGTTTCGGAACAAAGAGGTAATGAGAGGGAGACAAGAGGTGGTACCATATGTACAACAGCGATTTCTGTTTTTTAATTTTCTTTTCCGCCGTCAAAACAGGCTAGTGAAGAAATGAAAATATGCATACGGGAGGTGCTTAGATGGATTACAGATGCTAGCATCCCTACAATGGAGGTGCATGAAACGTTTGATCAATATACATTAGGCATGCAAAGGAGGGCATTACAGGTAATGGTTGAATATTTACAAGACAAATATGTAGATAATAAGCAGAGTTGTCCACGTGAAATAATGGCAGTGTATAAGAGCATTTTCATGAGATACAGGAGCGACTGCCTTATCCCTTGATTTAGCGATAGTGCTTCATAAGAGAGAGAGGGAGAAGGAAGAGCGAATGCGATATTTCCCATAAGAGAGGTTCCACCGACCTGTGTGTCAAAAGTAGAAATTCCTGGCATAAATGGACTGCCAGCACAGGTGACGGAAGCACATTATACAGCACAATATGTGCATGTCCCTTTCTCTAGACAAGAGGTGAATAATATAAAACAAACGATCCCTGATTTAAGGAAAAATCCGGCGGGATTCTATAAAGAAATTGAGTCCTATTTGAAATCGTCCATCTTTACGATGAACGACATTGACCTATTATTCCCTGTGATTCTCCCAGCAGATATACGAAAACAAATTAGGAAAATAGACGATCAGGATAGTTTTGGTGCTACTTGGGAGGATTTAATAAAAGAGGATGCGGACAGAAAAGCAGGCAAAAAGCCATTGTCAAATATGTCAGCGTTACCAACACGAATAATACAGAAATTGAAGATTATAGTTCCCAAAAAGAGAATTGTATGGGATAAACTAACTGCATGCGTACAAGGCAAAGATGAGTTGGCTACGGACTATTTTAACAGATTTGAAGAAGTGTTTACAGATTTTAGTAGACAGGATTTAAGCACTGAGCCCGGGAAAAGATTTGTTCTTGACAAGTATATAAGAGGATTGTTACCTCAATCCAAAATTTGATAATGGTATCTGAAAGTGCATGGCAAGCAAGTCCCAGAGTGAGGTATTGCACATGGCCTAGTATTATGAAAACGGAAAAAGAAAAAGAAGTAACAAGACGGAATGAATCTAAAAACAAGAGTGTTACTACAGCAGGCAGTGAATCATAATAGAGGCAGAGGAAATGCACAAGGAAGAGGAAATTATTCGAACATGCATGGAGGTCCATTTGGACTAAACCAATGTGCATACTGTAAGGAAGGTGGTCATTGGTGAGCACAGTGTCCACACTTGCAAAATAGGAATGGGAATGGCCAGAGAAGACAGAACAGAGGTCGCCCGGGAGAACAGGGGAGTATAGAAATAATAGTACACAGCAAAATCGGAACAATCAAGGAAATAGCAACCAGAATCGGAACCAAAATCAGAATCGGCACAATGGAGGTGGGGACGGGAATGTTTTCGATGATATTCAATCAAGTACATACTATTCTGGTGACTATACATCAGATGATGTATTGTTCCGCTAGGACAGCCCGAGACAGGGGTCAGAACCAGTGTTTTTTCCTGTTGATCAGAAAGGACCCAATGTAGAAAAGAAAGTTAGGAATAAGGAGCACATTTTGTTCAATAGACCACCACTTGGTTCCAGAGATACCACTGTCGGGGCAAAACAATGTTTCAGTAGGGTTTGCAGGCACCCCAATAATCAGTCCCGTGTCCCAATCAGTACCAATAACACTAGGACTATTCACTGAGTCTTGCCCGTTCTTGTTGACGCAGAATTGTGGCGAGAATCTATTAGGTTTAAACTTGTAGAAACTAAGTGCGGTTATTCAATGTTCTCCTGATGGAGTGTTTTTGAAAATAACACCACAAAAAATGCCAGTGTCCCAATTCCTATCCAAACCCCTGCCAACAGAGCTAGGTAAGGTACCGACTTGCATATGGGCAATGAATGATAATGATGTTGGTTTTTTTAAAAATAGAGCCGGTGAGAATTGTTTTGAAAGACGGAGTAACATTACCACGTATTGCCCAATATAAAATTTCAGTTTATGGTGAAAAAGCATTAAAATGTATTGTCTCAGATCTGGTTAAAAGAAACGTGATTGAAGAGATTACTGGTAGCAACTGTAACAGTCCCATTCTTCCAGTTGATAAGAAAGGAGGTAATGAAATAACGTTCCGTTATATAATTGATTTACGTGCGTTGAATAAAGTAGTTGATCCCCAGTTTCCATTGGTCCCAGACGTCACTACCATTTTGACAATGATTTCGGCTTCATATTTTAGTGCAGTCGACCTTAAGAATGCATCTTTTAGCATTCCAGTACATCCAGATAGCAGATACCTATTTGCTTTCATACTAGGTGGGCGTTCGTTCACATTCACACAAATTCCACAAGGTTACACTGAGAGCCCAAGTATTTATAGCAGAGCATTAAAAGAACAACTAGACATACTAGAACTACCAGTGGGTTGCGTATTATTGCAGTACATAGATGACTTGTTAATTGCTGCTGAAACGGAAGAAATTTGTTAAGAGGGAACTGTCTTGTTATCACATTTAGCAGAACATGGACATAAAGCTTCTTTAAAAAAAATCCAGTATTGTCAAAAGGAGGTGGCCTATTTGCGCTACCTACTTTCGAAAGAGGGAAGAAGACTGAAACCAGAAAGGATAGAGAGTATCTCTGGTATGCCTATTCCAAAGACACAGAAAGAAGTCGGAGCCATAATAGACATGGCCTCATATTGCTGCCAATGGATAGCCAATCTTGCGATGATTGTAAAACCAATGGTGGCATTGATAAAGGAGGATGTTGATTTGCTTTTGCCATGGAGTGAGGAATATCAGAATGCATTTGATTTGCTCAAAGTTGCTTTGTGCTCAGCTCCAGTTTTGAGCACACCAAATGATGAAAAAGTTTTCAAATTATTTGTGCATGAAAATGAAGGCTGCGCGCTGGCTGTTTTGACACAGGAACAAGGAGGAAGAAATGGACCATGCGGTTATTTTTCTTCCGCGTTGGACCCTGTAGCATGCACTTTGCTGCACACCCTAATTTTGATGGTGCCACACGCAATAAACTTTCTCTTAAACAGAACACAGACGCAACACCTTACATCAGCTAGATTGACCAGATATGAAATTGTCCTGTTTGTACCACATATTCAATTTCGGAGGTGTTGCGCTTTGAATCCTGCAGAATTAATGCCCCTTCCCTGTGAAGAAATAGGTGAGAATGAATCACCTCCCCATGATTGTTTAATGGTTACTGAAGAAGATACGAAAGGAAGAATTGACTTCCATGCACGAGAAGAAGATACGAAAGGAAGAATTGACTTAACAGACACCCCACAGAAAGAGCCAGATGGAGAACTGTTTTGGTTCCTTTTTTAAATTACCTGATGGCACATCAACTGCTGCCTATGCCATTACAACACTAAAGAATATTGTAGAGAGCAAAAAGATTCTATACAATTCAGCGCAGGCAGCATAGATAATAGCATTGACAAGAGCATGTGAAATTTCAGAGAATCTACATGTAAATATAAATACTGACAGTAGGCATTTGGGGTGGTGCACAATTTCGGCTGACTCTGGGCTGAGAGGGGTTTCCTAACATCACATGGAACCAGAATCCAACATGGCCCTTTGATAGCACGATTGTTGTCTGCACTTACGTGTCCGAAGCGACTGGCAATAATGAAATGCAAAGCGCATAAGAAAATAACATGTAAGGTGGGAGAAGGAAACGCATTTGCAGATAAAATTGCAAAACAAACTGCGGCACAAAAATGTTGGTAGTACAGTCAGAAGAAGTGCCTTTCATGATATAGAATGAGATTGCCACAGTCAAAGAAATGCAGGCGGATGCAACTGCTGATGAAATAAATGGGTGGGCTAAGGGCTCTGCAGAATTAGACTTGGAAGGTTGCTGGTTGGACAAGGAGAGTAGAAAATGGATGCTGCCCAACTCCGATGTAACTGCAATGGTCACCATGGCCAACAGTCCCACGCACATCTGTGCGAAAAAAATGGTTCAGCATTTGGCTACAGTATGGCAGAACATGCTCATAAGAAAAAATGCAGAAAGACTAGTTCAGAATTGTATAACATGTCTGCAACACAATATTGGAAAAGGAACAATTACTCTGTAGTTTTCCCCCACCTCCCCCCCTGTAGGCCCTTTGAGGTGATCCATTTTGATTTCATAAAAATGGGAAGATGTCAGAACCTAAAATACATCCTGGTGGTAGTGTGTGCATTTAGTAAATGGTTAGAAGTATATCTGTTGAAGGACTGCACAGCCATGAGCACTGCTAAAGTAATGTTGAAAGAATACTTTTCCCGATTCGGCCTGCCATGGGTCATATGGTCAGATAACGGCCCGCATTTTGTTGCCGCCGTGATATTACAGTTCTGTGCAGGCCTTCAGATTGATAAACGATTCCATTGCGCCAGGCACCCGATGAGTGCTGGGCTTGTTGAGCACCAAAACGGCATTTTAAAGAGTAAAATAAGCAAGATCTGTTCAGGAAGCAAGTTGAGATGGACAGATGCATTGCCTTTAGCTTTATTGTGCATGCGCACATCTGTGCAAGCAAGGACTGGACTCTCCCATACGAGATCGTGATGGGGAGACCTGCTAATGTTTGGTGTGCGCCGCAGCCCAGGCGGTTGAGTGAAGTTGAATATCCTGTGCTTAGTACATATTGTAACATTATAATACAGAAGCTTTGCTTGATTCATCAGCAGGTGCAGGAGGCTTTTCCTGTCAGATATACTGGCTGGGGCATTGTCTACAACCGGGAAACTGGATCCTCATTAAGAACTTTGAAAGGAAGTGATCGCCTGCCCCAAGATGATGTGGACCCTATCTGGTTCTCCTGGCAACACAAACTGCAGTCCGTGTGGATGGTCGTAAGGCTTGGATACATGCCACTCACACTAAGAGAATTCCATTGCCATTGAAAGAACTGCCTGATCCAGACAACAAGGAAGAAACAGCTCCTCCGACTTGAAGGATATCATTGCCAGTTCTCTGCCGCAAATTCTGCCTGAGCCTGAGACAAAGCCTGCAAAGATTGCTAAAAAGGAGAGAGGGCTAAGAGTGCCCCAACTTTGCCCAGCTGAATCTGCCTCGTCACAGGTTGACATGAAACCTGCATCATCACTTTGGCGCCCACCATCACTTGCTGCGCCGCAGGCTAACTTTGGGCCTGAATCTGGAAGTGCACCTGAACTATTTATCGATTACACAGTACCTGGTGCAATACGGTACAACCTACGTTCACAAAATCGAAAGTGATCTGATCTTCGTGTTTCTTTTGTTGCCCCTATTTCCCGTCACGGATGAAGTGGGAATCGGAGGCCTAGGGGAGTAGAGCATGGGGGTTGTGGCAATATGACAGCTCTGGAACGCTGCTTCCCGGTGCTATCTTTGAAAAATAAAAATCCATCTGTTGATCACCCCGTGCGAACGAGCGGGCCTCACATGGTACAAAGGCAATTGATGTTTGCTCTGGAGTCTTTTGAGCAATGTGCAGAAGCACGATAATCTTGCCTTACGTTTAGCAATCCAGGCTGCCAAGAACTGGCCTAAGCACTTTGTTAATATTTTCAAACTTACTGGTATTTCAACGAGTGCAGCGGTGAGAAGTATTCACAACGAACATTGTTGGAGGCGAAGAATAAAGAAGATGCCTATGCCTGCTTCTGCCCCCTACTGATGATGTATTAAAAATAGAGACTATAAAAGTACAGAGAAAGAGTTGCCGTAAAAAATGTATGCTAATTATCACAATATTCATGTGCATTATGAGTATACTTGCACCCATATCAGTAGTCCTGGTATTATGGTATTTAGAGGAAATACATCCATTATGGGTATTTTTGCCTATTAGTAATGCTTCCGTCACTGAAAGCCAAGTCCATGTAATCTCTTATACTTTGTACCCAATGGAAGAAAGACACAGGGAAGGTTATGGAAATAACACGTAACTTTTGATAATGAACATGACACACTCAATCCTGAGAAAAAACAATTGTTGGGTGTGCACACATATACCACAACATGGTGGAAAGGGAATAGGGTGGTATGTGCAGCATTTGCCATTAAGTTCAGCATGTTATGCATCATTAAGTGCATTATATTATGGAAAATGGAATAAGAGTGAAACGGGTCGATTAGATAGGATGAGCATGGACGAATTTGAGAAACGGATAATGGAACCTGTAGGTTGCTCCATATTCAACAGAGCAAGGGTAATAAAGCCAGCAGTAATGCCACAAGATAGACTGTATGTGCCCTATAAATCATCTGTAATCACTTTTCACATGAACCCACTAGGGAATAAAGATGCAGTGCCCCCTCGTATACAATAAATTACAGTCCTCGCACTGTTCCATTTTGCTTGTGAAAGAAAGGCTCCTATTCAGTAGGGACATTCAATAGGTGCATGAATATTGCAATCCTCGAGAGAGAGGAAGAACCAGTATATGTAGGTGATCCTGTCTATTTCATATGTGGAGAAAAAGCTTATCCCTGGTTGCCTAGAAATTGGGGAGGTACCTGTTACTTAGGGATTCTATTCCCAGGGGTATTCCTTTCAAAAACGTCAGACATGGCAAAATTATCCAGGTCAAGGCCACGACGAGATGAGGGGGCAGGATTTGTTGCAGAAGATATAGCAAAATCATTTATACCATTTTGGGGTCAAGCAATAAATTCATATAATATAAAACAACTGTCCAGAATTTTAGAAAAAAACCATAAATGGAACAATGGATATATTGTATAATATGACTCTGGAAGAAAAGGCAATTAGATTAATGACACTTCAAAATAGAATGGCTCTTGACATAGTTTTGGCTGACCGTGGAGGAGTTTGCAAAATCGTGGGGTCATCGTGCTGTGTATTTGTAAGTGACTCCTCCCCTATGATTTTTGAAGCAATAAAGAAGTTACACGTCCTGTGCTCTGACCTCCATCCTCCAGCAGGTAGTTGGGAACTGAACATAAGCTCCTGGTTCTGGGAATTATTACGCTCATGGGGATGGAAAGTAGTTGCAATCTTAGCAGCAGTTTTCGGTATCTTCCTAACATGTTGTTGTTGCATACACTGTCTACCAATAATTTGCACTGTAGTAAGTGATGAATGCATATGCATGGTGACACAAAAAAGAACTCCCAAAGTGAATACAATCACGAACCACAAAATGCATACTGTGAAAGAATTCATGTTTGTTAATATTGATGATGACGATTACAGCAGTATGCAAAGTTCGGAATCGGATACATGGTCCGAGGAAGACGTGATGTATGGTTGATGAGTTTGGCTTACAGCCAAGAGGAGGGTTTGTTAGTCTAGAAAATACCCTACCATAGCATAGACGGTATATTATGTTGGCCGAAAACCAACCGCATCATATGTCTAGCATCGTCCGTACAGAATCGCCAACATAACCATAGAGCGTCCATTTGGTAACAAAGAATTTGCCATTTTGCAATTTTGCTTTTTCTTGCTCTTCTGTTCTAATGCTGTGCTAAAAGTGAATTCTATTTCGTTCTGCTCATGCACAGAGCAAGGCCACAAGTTACATGCCAAGAGACTAGCACAGACAGCCTGTTATGACCGGCTCTTGGTCATAGGGTTTACTCCAAGGGACACTCAGGATACACAGGCCAGGTACGCATAGTGGTTACTTTATTAAGGTTCTTCTGTTACAAGGATCAGATGTCATCAAGTCATTAGGAGATAAAGAGGAAAGGGACAGGAGCCCACCACCCAGGCTCACATAATCTAACTGCCTGGGTTAGAACCCATTCAACCCCAAACATTCTAATCTCACACTCCAGACTCACAGCCTACATTCTGATGGTGACATCAATCCTGGCTCAGCACACATGCAAGTATAAGAGCCAACCCTAACACCTCCTTTCCTACAACAAACAAACACACCTCAAACACACACTTAGAGAAAGCAACCCTTACACCTCCTCCTCTTGCATAAAGAACAACACACACTTTCACAACAGTAAGACACACCTCACTCTCAGCAGAGTTCCGCTAACCCCAGAGATTGAACAAACAGGCGTAACTAACATCCTATGACAGTCCCAGCCGCCACAACTAACATTCCTAACCAATCAAAACATCACAAATCGCCTTCCGTTCCCGCCTGCCACAAAGGAACCTCGAACTGCCACTTTCGAGCACTAACCACCCACCTCTGCAAACAAACCACAACACTACCAAGACCAACCAAACACAAAGCTCCTTCCGTTCCTCTCTGCCACAAAGGAACCTCGGACTGCCACTTCCGAGTACTAACTCCCAAAACCGGGAAAAACCAGGTACTGTCATAACTGCGCAAGATACTTACTAACAACCCAACAATCTACCTGGGTCACCAAGAAACCACAGTCACAACTCATGCCGCTGTCAAATCCATTCGAAAATTCAAGCAACACAGACACACCTAATCACCAGTCACTCACCTCATCACACCAATAAAGAAACGCAACCAGCTGTCACTAAACAACCACCACCAGCATAACGCTACAAATGTTGGCCAGACAAATGAGCCCTTCAAAACCAAATAAACACCCCAAAGTGAACACAGCTGCAGATGAAACGTTGCCAGGCTTCTGAAATTAATCAAGAGCGGACTCAAGAACAATTCCAAAAGTCACCTAAAGTTAAAAGAAAACACTAAATGCAATGTAACTTGCATCTCCAGAATTCCAAGCAATCCCTGGACCTTAACAACTCCAGGGTCACCAAAAACATCAAAGCTTCACACAGTTTCAAGTAAACTCTGCAGAGCTAGACACCTTCAAAAACAACATAGAAGCTTCACACAGCTTCAGGCACTAGTCCCCTGCTAGATGCCTCTGGACTGCTCCGCAGAGCCACAATCCAAAACAACATAAAAGCTTCACTAGGTTTCATGTGAACTCCTCAGAGCCACCAATCATCACAAAAACACAGCTTTGCAAAGCTTATGGTACTAGTCTCCTACTAGGTACCTCTGGACCCCTCGGAGTCACTAACCAATTAATCAAAATTCCAACTAGGTTCTATACTAGCCTACCACTAGTAACATCACTAACCCCACAGGGCCTCAAAACACCAAACACCTCCAACTCCGCAGAGTCCCCTGACCAACCCTAGAAATGTACATCAATTAAAACATATTCCAAAAAACAATAAAACAGATTTCAAAACCCAACACTGGTCATGCACCAACACTAAAACATTCACATACTGCTACAACACACACACAAACACAGGATGTTCAAAATACAGACAACCCCGGCATAGAATGTTAACTGCTAAGGAGCGCTGCAGTCACTCTGGCAGTCATCATGGGTTGCACATCCATACACGCACAAACAGAACATCACGCTTACAATGCCTCAAAAATGGTTATAGTAAGCATTGCAATGACATATCAATAATCACATTATAAATTGCAGATCTCATTTCCTAAAAGTCCATGTTGCCAAAGCATGGGCAACTGTAAATGCTGAAATGACTCAAAGATTGTGGTAACCATTAATGACCAACATCACTCTTATTGTGCTTTAAGATCACAAATCTCACACCACACACACACAAGCAAAACATAGTCTTAGGATGATCAGAACATTGAAACATAGTACATCCAAGTCACATTTTCTAAAAGTCCATGTCGCCATTAAACAGGTAACCTAATATGCTAAAATGCCTCAAAACGTTATACTAAGCATAATAGGATCAACACCCTTTGATTGTCCACCTCAATCAACCTCATATGTGCCACTCGCACACAAGCCCTGTCACAACACAAATGTGGAAACCAACTTTAAATGAGACCTAAACGTCCATGTTGCCAACTGGGGCCAACTCTAAAACCAACCTGCAATGCCTCAAAATGGTTACATCTAAAATAAAATGCATCTCCTATTCTAAGTGCAACATCATTCTCACTAATACTTCTCATGGTAATTCACTACTAATGCACAAAAGTACTCTTCAGTCACTGCTTGCCACATCGTTGCTCAATCCATTATGACATTTTACTTTGAAATGAAACTCCAAAATTTCTTCTGCAAGCATAAACTAATCATCCCCAAAAACTACTATCATACCCAAACCCAAACAGTAACCATTTTCTCATTGCATGGTCCCCACCTCAGACCAAATCAGCATAGCGTCTATTCTCATTAAAACCTTTAGCCTCCAGGTGCATAAAAGGCACAATTACGCTTACTTGGCATGGAAATTACAGTTCCCCTTTTTTAAATAATGCTGGCATAGTCACTCAGGAAATGGTGGCACACTTGGGCAGCCTCATGCAACCCTGCCAATGTCTCCTCATGTACCAGGGGGCCTGTTCCTGGCAGACTCCAACAGGCCATCCTTGTCCCAGGCTCCATGGGGCAGGATGCTTCTGACACCCCTGGGTGGTCGCCTGCAACAGCCCTGGGGCTGACTAAAGCAGTACTTGGTGGCTGACTCAAACAGCCCTGGGTGCTTTCCATTTCTCCAGACTCTTGGACAGCCTCTAATGACTCCTGGCCTCAAACAGGGCACTCTCCCTTCTTCCCAGGGGTCTCCTCTGACAGGCTGTCCCTTCCAGCCCTGGGTGATTTCCATTTCTCCAGACTCTTGGACAGCCTCTAATGACTCCTGGCCTCAAAGAGGGCACTCTACCTTCTTCCCAGGGGTCTCCTCTGACAGGCTGTCCCTTCCAGCCCTGGGTGGACTGGCTCAAACAGCCCTGGGTGGTGGGTGCAACCAGTCTATGGGGGGCAGTGGGCTCTCCCTCTCTCCTTTCATTTACTTGTCCTCTTGCCTGCACCCCCCGCAGCAGAGTCTCTTCTCCTCTCTCACATGACATCACACAGGTACCTGCATCTCCTTTTGCTTCACTTGGTGTCCACTCCAAGGTCCTCATTCACCATACCTTGGACCATCCTCGTCGCCAATTGTTATGACCGGCTCTTGGTCATAGGGTTCACTCCAAGGGACACTCAGGATACACAGGCCAGGTACGCATAGTGGTTACTTTATTAAGATTCTTCTGTTACAAGGATCAGATGTCATCAAGTTATTAGGAGATAAAGAGGAAAGGGACAGGAGCCCACTGGCTCCCACCACCCAGGCTCACATAATCTAACTGCCTGGGTTAGAACCCATTCAACCCCAAACATTCTAATCTCACACTCCAGACTCACAGCCTACATTCAGATGGTGACATCAATCCTGGCTCAGCACACATGCACGTATAAGAGCCAACCCTAACACAGCCTCAACAGCAACACACTGTTCTCCCTCCCTCTCAAGTTCTTGGAAGTAAGCAGAAAGGCATTTAATCACCAAGCAGGTGCCAGCTAGTCTCACTGAAATGGCAGAAACTGTAGAAATACAGTTAATGGCTTGAATTATACTCTTTCAAGGCCCACCTTTCCTGGGCCCCTTTAGATCGAGCTAACCTCTAGCTCACAAATAGAAACCAAGAGATAGTAAGGCTTGGAATATGTCCCTCCTACAAACACAAGCACTATGTTCTTGGTAACAAAGAATAGTGTCTGCACCTTCGCAGATTGCAACTGTTGCTGAATACATGTCTTTAATGGTGTCATATTTGTCATAATTGTCAACCATCAAACTGATGTATCTTGGGTGTGGTATGACACAGGCAGGAATACTCAGGAACCACACCAGAGCCAGTATTGTAGAAAAGGTAAGTCTTCTTTAATGTTACAGGTTACAGTGGGAAAGTAAGATAGGAGATGAGGTGATGTGCTTCTGCTTCCCTTGGCTCTCTCCCTGCCAGTCCTAACCGTCCTCTATGGAATCCTTACACTCGCACCATTCCAGGCCTCGCACCAACGCTCCGAGCTCCACTACTCAATCACATAGTCACACAGCACAACATAGCATATATGATGCTAGGATACTACACATCCCCCTCCTTTGAAGAAAAGGAAAAGTATAACCATACATGTGTTACAGGAAACAACCCTCGAGAAAACATTTCACCTTATGTCCTGGTCTGCCCCCCAGGACCTCAGGGCTGCCACCCCCAAGCACAACCTGCCCTCCATGAGCAAATCACATCTAACTAACCTAACCAAACTATACAATAGCTTTTCTCCTTTTGTAAGGGCCTGCCACACCCAAACCCTGGACCTGCCACGTCCCGGCACAACCTCACCCTAAAACAGGACACTCCCGTCGCTGTAATTAAAGCATACTCACTACTTCCAACATCCTATAAAATATCAAAGATAAACACATGAAGAATAACTATGGTCTAGATGACAACAACCTTGCTAGTAACCAACTATCAACATCACCACCCCTCTCTTCACATATAAAAGAAAAGAAAAATAAAGGATAGCCACTCACAACACAAAGATCACAAAAATACGACACAACCACAAAAGGCGTGGTGCGAAAAAAGTGCACAGACACTACCGTGCACAACAAACCTTCAGCTAAAACTCCAACAAATTGTAAATATGTGGCACCTGCTAAAAGTTTCACCTACTGAAAAAAAATTCAGTGCAAGCACAACAAGGTGGAAAATGTAGTGCTTCTCCGATGTTAAATAAAAATATTTTATGATAGTAATAATTTATCAACACATTGTGTCCCCTATGACACTCAAAACCTAAATTCTACTGTCTGTGTGCCCAACTCACAGTAACTCCAACCTATCTAGGCTTTGACATAAAAAAATTCTAACATTTCTGCCAACGCTAACTACCAATATCTGACACCACAGACTTTAGGAGTCTAAACTACTCACTCCTAAACCCAACACTATAGCATTCTACAGGAGACAAAAACCCAAAACACTAAAAATTTTGTTTAGTGTAACCTAACTCCCAAAACTTCACGCGTACTACTTACGCCCATAGTCTCCTACTTTAGTGTCCTACTATAGGAACTTCTTTCCTATCTCCAAAGAAAACTATCTACTTACACCTCATAGTCTACTACTATGGTGTACTACTATAGGAACTCCTTTCCTATCTCCAAAATTAACTTGAAATACAACTCCCCTGTTGCGTTCAACCTCCAATTACCGGTCTCCCTAGGGTCTCTAAAAGGTATCACACCTGGCCAGCATGTGATCCTCACCCTCCACTACATGCGTGCTACCTCTCACACGCCACTACCTCTTAAAGTACTTGTTCTCGATTGCACACTCCCCATGCAATCACTCCACTTCAACCGTGCTACTTCTCACACGTTCCCAACATACACATGTATGTCACTTCATACTTCCATATGCACGCTCCCAATGCACACTCCTCTCCCAAAGCATAATAACATTTAAATTTCAATGTGCATTGTAACGTCTCCAAATTACATTAAACTTCACATATGCACTCAATATTTGTCCACTAACTCCAACTGTAAGAACGGATGATAAACACTAACAGACATGGTGTTGATCAGGCACCATTCTGGAAGTGTGTCCTCTAAAACAAATAATTTTAATTTTTTGAAAACAACTCTCAAATTGTAATTATATGTAAAAATTAAGTTTCACTTCTCCTGTAATTGCATCAGTAACTTCTGTGGACATTAACATCTTCCTAGAAATCCAAACATTATATTGCTAAAGCTTCATTTGAACCACATATAAAAAAATCTTCTAAACCCTTTCAAACCTGCGCATATTCATTTACATTTTTTCCATAATTATGCCGTACAGGATGAATTGAAAACGTTGTGCATACTTTTCCTAAAATGCATTTGTCACTTCACTCCAACTTCATACACAAACTGCATTCCAACTAGCATTCCTTTTCTCAGATTGCTCACTTCACTTGATGAGTACACAATTATTAAATTGTCACCATTGCATCATTATTAACTACATTAGTCACAAACGCCCTCCTGAAAACAAAATGTTGATGAAAGTCCTCCTTAGAAAAAAAAACATGTTCAACGTACATTTCAGAAACGCTTCATTTATAGTACAACCCTGTGCTCTGCAACACTGTGCCTTATGCCCCCAGGCACATTCTACATGTGAGCACAAACTACATTTCACTTCAGGAACAATTCGTAAATCCCCATGGACATGCGCTCCTTCCACGAACTCCAACCGCTCCTGAAATGTCAGCGATGCAAAATAAAATCACAGTACCTCGATCAATCCATCACTGCCTCATTTCCTTGCAGCAAGCTTTCATTCCTTAAGCGTTTACCCGAACACGATCCTTTTAACACTGCAAGAAATGTAAAATCCATGTCTCCGGACGAGAAAAAACGAAAGAATTCCATACTGATGGGAATCACCCCACTTCTCCAACAACACGCACGTTCACTTGCTTTCCGTCTGTTGCAGGAAACGAAATAACAACGTGCGGATGACATCAAGCGTGCCGACGTGCGCACCTTTAAAAGGCCTTTCCTCTTATTATTTTCTCCGAACACGGAGATGGGAAATATGGTGCCGGGCCCATTCTCCTGCGTTCCAGACTAACGGACAAACTGGAACGCATACTACGGGAGGACCTGCTGGGCGCGCGCACCACCCACAGCCCTCATGGACCCTCTCCATGGCCCCGATTACGGAAGATAGGAGATGAGGTGATGTGCTTCTGCTTCCCTTGGCTCTCTCCCTGCCAGTCCTAACCGTCCTCTATGGAATCCTTACACTCGCACCATTCCAGGCCTCGCACCAACACTCCGAGCTCCACTACTCAATCACATAGTCACACAGCACAACATAGCATATATGATGCTAGGATACTACACAAACCTTTGCTAAAAGAAGATACATTATGGGCGGTTTTTGATGTGTCACTACTAATAGTATGATGGTCCTTTTTGTATATATGTAACTGATGTAAAATGCTCTCTCTTGCGTCTCACGAGGTCTGGGTAACGCACGTTGCGGACGTGAGATCCGGTTGGCCGACTGACTATTTGCTTTGCAATAAACCCTAGATTTTGTGAATTGAACCTCGTGTCTGGCGTATCAGTTTGTGCGTGGTGATTGTGCCTTGCATGAGGGTCCCCCAGGAGCCCGTCAGCGTTACTGGGCAGGGTAGCCAAACGCGCCCAGTCGTCACTTACGCGTCTTGATGCAGAACCCGGACCCCAACACAGATCGTCTCACAACACACCTAGTCACAATTCGGAATATGAAACTGTACTTTAAAAGGAAACAGCAAGACTGTGCAATTAGTAAAGTACATTTATTTCACATTAAATGCTTCGAGAACATTCAGCGATTGACATATTCAATCAAAATGGAACTTTTTTTCTTTTCTCTTGATCCGCAAATGTTTATCGTGAGTCACACGCTGTTCCTTTTGGGTACACAGGGTGTTCGTTTTGGGTAAAAGAAGCACTTTGGTCGCACAGTGAATTGGAAGGCTGGTGCATCAACTTGGCACTAGGCCACCGTAAAGGTTATGTTGCTCCTAATCGCTGGTACAGCGTAAGGGCGATTGTCCCAAAAAAGAGTCAAATCCAGTGATTGACATGTAGCTGCAGCTGGCGGTTGAAGAAACCATTGGTTGGGGTCTGGAATAGATGACAATCGCAGAATGGCAGGATGTACCTGTTTGCAAAACATAAAAATAGAAATGTGTCTCAGTAGCTGATTTATCATTTTACTTATTAGCACAAATGTGACACAATGTGAACAGAGAGAACACAACGTGGAAAGTACTCCACTATTTGCTTCCGAGGAAAGTGCAATGGAGTATGTTCAGCTCTAAATGTAATGCGTAAACTGACACAACAATTCGAGGTGCACAATGTAACGATTTATTAGCGTTGAACCAGGGGGAAACGAGTGGTGGTCTACATGCGTGTCAATGCTGGAATGCCCATGTGCCCGGTAGAAAGACGAGCACACAAAGGTTGTACTTGCGCTTCATTGATATATGCCACGCAGAACGAACAAGTACAATGTAACCCAACAATAACTGTCAGCTATTGATATTTGGGCTAGTTCTGGTATAAAATCGTCTAAAGTGAAACTTACATTATATTCAGCATTTCCATTCTCTTGGCGTAATGCAGTCTGTAACACAGACTCTGTTTGTGTCAACAATTTTTCATAAACTGAATTTACATGCAACTAAGTCCAGTTTTGGAATGGACAACATTATCATATCTTACGTTATTACACCCCTCCTTCAATTCAATCCCTTTCGGAATGGTCCCTGTCTCAAGGTAAAAAAAAAATAGAACCTTATACTGTGTGTGCGACGCGTGGGCATCCATGAGAACTGGAATTGTGAAGCACGGGCCCTGGAGGTAAAATTTGGGGGCTGTCACTGCTCGCTGTTCGTGGCGCTGCTGAGGGGTAGGGGAAACAGAATGTGCCCTACTCCAAAATTGTAGTTGAGGAAACACAAAAACGGAGTCAAAGTGTGTCTAGTAATAGCCCCACCTCAGTTTATCTCATGGCCTCCTACCCCATGGCTTGTTTTCACAGTCACTACTTCTTGTGTGCCTAATATCTTATGTAGCCTAGGCCTCATCCCTTTTGTGTGACGAGCAGTTATTAAGCTGTTTGGGGAACTGTATGGTAAGACAACTGCCGAAACCCAAAGATTCTTACACACTGTTATCCATCGGGCCCTACCACGATAAATGAAGGTCCCACAGTAGCTCAACAAAACTGTGAAATGTGAAGGCACAGTGTTAACATTGTATGGTAATCGTACAAATTGTTCTATTTTAAAAAAAAAAAGGACAGAGGATAGATTTCAAAAAAGAAATTGCATACTTTATTTGAACACTTCAGAAAAACATTTGTGGCAAAAATAAAAACAGATGGTAATCATTTATACCGGGATTTGAACTGTTCAACAAGCTCTGCTTTGGGTGGGCATGGCACGTTGGCAATGTTTTGTGGCAACGTATGTGTGCTCTGAACAAAATTGCATGCAATTCCATGAGTATGCATCTCTACGACATTAATAATAAGATATTTAACAAAATCGAATTCCATTTCCTCATACTAGTTTGACCACCCATTTTTTGCTTCTTTTCATAAAGGCCATAGTGTAGCGAAGCATCCTGCAGTCCTAGATTGTTCACGTCCTACATTCTAGTAATGCGCTAATACCGCTAGTAATGTCCTATATTTCATCCCTCCGATGCCAAAATGCAATCTCTTTGGCCTGTACTTTAGGTACATATTGTGGAACACCGCCAAATCCCCAGCATTGGTTGAGCGGACCACGAAAATGTTTTATGTAACATTTCACAGGTGGCATGTATTTTGAGGTTACTGCCTCGTGTTAGACGAGTCACATTCACCAATGGCTTCCCACATACTTGCCCTCTTACTTAATGCACACATTTCAGCATCTTTATAATGTCCATCAAGAAGCTGTCGAATATTATGTATTTGGCCTTCTTTATTAGACTGTCATCCTGCATTAATGTTGTTTCGGACTGAACTATTGTGGACATATCAGCCAAACTGGACATACTATAGTTGAGATCTTTGTCTAGTTCGTTGGTCAGTTGTGTTGATGCTTCAGTCGCTATCATTTCAACATCTGTTACTTGACCGTGAATAGGAGAAAACATCCATGTCGACTGCTTTTTGGGTGGCACGTTTTTGGCGGGTGTCGATTGCGTCAAGTGCTCCGCGACTAATTCAACAGTATGTGTCGCTGTTTGTGTCTGCATAGTCCGTACACCATCGGGCAACTATAGGACAGATTGGAAAAAGTATGTTCAATGTAAATCCAACATACAGTATCAGACAATTTACATTAAAAAAAAATATTATGAAGGCCTCAGCACAAAACAATTGCAAAAAATAGAAACTGTTTACAAATAACCTTATCTTCCTTTCTTTTCTTTGAAACCTTCTTTACTCTAACATCACCAACAGCAAGCTGGTGCACCAAATCAGATCCACGTGCCTCCAATTCAATATACGGATCTTGTATACATCCCTAGAAAAGAGTATCCATTTTCTATTACAAATAAAATTAGAGGGTACTGTCAGTACGCATACCTCTGGCTCTGGATCAACTACAAGGGATGTTGTAATTGTAGAGGACGCTCCAGCATCTCCCTGAAACACAGTACTTGCATTAATAAGGATGAAAATAATGGAAATTGAACACACACTTTGGGACGATGACAAAGGTACATATAAATAGCAAACCACAAATGAACCATTGTGTAAAAGAATTACACAATATGTAAATATGATCAGATTATCTCATTCAATGGAACTGTCAGTACGCATACCTCCGGCTCCGGATCAATTACAAGGGATGTTGTAATTGTAGAGGACGCTCCAGCATCTCCTTAAAACACAGTACTTGCATTAATAAGGATGAAAATAATGGAAATTGAACACACACTTTGGGACGACGATAAAGGTACATATCAATAGCAAACCACAAATGAAGCATTGTGTAAAGTAATGGCACGATACGTAAATATGATCACGTTATCTCAAATTCCATGCATAAAACAAGTCTGGAACAGAATAGGTTAGTAAGATTACCTGATTTGCGCTCGAAGTGGTTGACAGATGGTAATCATTTATACCGGGATTTGAACTGTTCAACAAGCTCTGCTTTGGGTGGGCATGGCACGTTGGCAATGTTTTGTGGCAACGTATGTGTGCTCTGAACAAAATTGCATGCAATTCCATGAGTATGCATCTCTACGACATTAATAATAAGATATTTAACAAAATCGAATTCCATTTACTCATACTAGTTTGACCACCCATTTATTATGGCAAGACATGAATGTTGAATCTTGTTGCTTCATATTCGGTGGATAGTCATGGAGTTGTAAAGGGAAAGTATTATTTGATTTAGAAATGCTAATATTAAAAATGGTCATGTAAGGAGACTGAATATGAGAAAATTATGCTTATGTAAATGCATAATATAGCATATTTATCTCTGCCCATAAATCAATTTTCTATGAGGGTTCTAAAAACAAGGACTGATGTTTAGCAAAATGATCATTATTTAAAAAGCTATACAATCATATAAATATCGAAAGTATTATAAGTGACATTAACACCTAAAATACCATCAATCCATTTGGTTACCTGCACACTACTGCAAGGCCTAAAGCTAAATCCGGAACCGTGACTCACCTGTGGCGGCATGTGAACGAATGGAGTCGGAATAGCATTTGGAAGCAATTTTCGAGTCATTCTCAGTTGATTCTTCTTTGTGTACAAGGATGTGTCGTACATATTCGGGGTAATGTGCAGGCTGCAGATGCGGTATCGATCACCGCTCTTGTCCCCCAAGACTTTTTTGACTCTACTTTCAAGCTCTGTTAGTGCATATCCGCAATATCGGACCCATTCTCTAATTCGATCTACAGTCTTTGGGAATGCATGCATTGTAGTGCCTTCAGATTTGTCATGGGTCTTCGAAGGGCAACCGAAAATAGAACGTGCAGGCATTGTTGTAAATTCTGCAAAAAAGTCAACATTATTCGAAATTTACTTTGCATGAAAATGTGAGAATGAAGGAATTGGACCATACATTCTTCACTGCAAGCTTTGTTTGGTCACCACAGCAAAACCAGTGCAGCGTTGGCGGCTCTATAATAGGATAACTTTGATAAACAATTCATTGATGTGACGAAAATCAGAACATGTTACTCGTCCCTTGAATGTACTATCGTGCATCAAAAGGAAACATGCTTATAGCCACGTTCTGTGAAGGATGCAATTCGACGCCAATTGACACTGATGATATATCGATAACATAACAAGTGAAACTCAAGTCAATAGCAATGAGACGAATGAACATAACACTACTGAGTACGTTAGTTTGAAATATATAGAAATTTACAGATGAAGGAGATATGATTAGGATACATGCCCTTACCTTGACCAACAAACAGTTAGATTCAGCAAGCAGAGTAGTTAGTGGCAGGAGAACAGGGAGATGTTCACAGGTAGCATAGTGATGAGTTGACCCACAGCTGTCACAGAAGTTCACAGATAGCATGACGATGAGCAGATTAGCATTGTTCACTGGGGTTCTCAGGTAGCACGTTCACGAGTTGACTTGCAGTGCTCAAAGATGTTCTCATGATACATATCAAGTGGTTTATAAAGAATTACAAAAAGGAGTGTGGATGTGAATGAATGACGTGTATATGTCGTGGTGTTGTGTGGATTGGAGGTGCGCTGCCTACTTCAAGGGGTGCCTGCCTGGAGACACAGGGACTGAGGAGGGCATGTGAACAATGACCCCTGTGCGTAAGATCTCTTTGAAGTGTACATGGTGTTTGGCACCTTGGCCATTCGCGCCCCTGACAGCACCCATTGGTAGCGCACATCCACTAGTGCCAACTGCCTTTGATAATGGAGGGGGGATGGATGGGCCTGGGGCGTGAAGACAAGGCACCGGAACCCTGCTGAATGGAGACGCACTTGATTCACTGAAAAACTGAAGCAACCATTGATAAAAATATGTTGTGTTTATTTGGTTTCTTATTTTGAAGGCACAAAACTACTACACATTGTAAAGGTCTGGTTGCAGCACAGTGAGGGAAAATCCTCTGTACTGACCTCTGTCACTGGGGAAAGTTTCTCTAATGGCACCAACGACACAGGCGGGTGTTACTCGTCAAACGCATGTTCAAGCCTCCAATGAAGCCACCATGTAAAAGAATGATAGGCCACCAGCCTGTACCACCTGTGAAAGAGAAAGATACAAACTGTTTTTAAATGACCAAGATAAGTGTATTAAACCTTAGTTGTCAATGACCATTCTTGTATCCAATGGCATTTTTGCCAGGACAAATGCTACCTAGACACTGCACAATATTGAACGACTTTTATACGACTATTACTAGAGAATTGCAAGACTAAATTGATATGACAATGATATAGTGAAGTTACGACAATATAGGAGACAACCATGAAATAGTAGTGGCCTAACAGACATCACAACCAGAGTATACTTACTGGTTACTTGGATTACGAGGGCGAACTGTACCATCAAATTCCTCAACACGGACCGTGAGAGGAAGGCTGCCCTGAAGTCTGGCAGCTCGGTAACGCATTGCGGCGGTGGCGGCTCGCCTTGCGATATGTAGGTCAAACATCCAGAGCTTTCTCTGCAGTAGCAGTTCAAATCCTAAATCTTTGTTTTGGACTGAGAGATTTTTTTATATATATATATATATAAATCTCACACGGCCCACGCTAGCGGGAGTGTAGTAAATGGTTACGTTGCTAAACCCATAGGAAGAGCACTTTTTGGGCGGGTTATAACTTCGCTTCAGCGCTCCCCCTGGATGAATCCACACCAAACTTTGCAAATGAAGTATATGGACCACTCTGAATCTATTTCTAAAGTTTGGTGAGGTTTCGTCAAGGGGGGGGGAGAAACAAAGTTATAATGGGGGGCTCCAACTTTTTTTCACCATAGACTGAATGGAGAAAAACTTTGCTCACGTCTACAGCCGAAACCGCTGGATGGATTTTCACCAAATTTGTGGCAGGAGCGGCCGCTTGGTCTCGAAAGCGAGCGTGGAACAAACAGAAATGTTATTTAGAGGAGTGTGGAAGATTGGCTGGAGAGGTGAGGGATGGGTCAATTGCTGTTTTGTTTAGGTGGAAGAAAGCCGTGATGGGGTCGTGGTTGTCCGCAGTCACCGATTATTATTTTTTTTTCCGGACATACTAAACACTGGTCACACTAAAGGGTATTCTACTATGCTTGATGTATTGGTTTTGGGTAGTTAGAGTATTGTGTGAAGAGGACATGTATTGAAGAGTGTGTGCATTGCCTGTAATTATTATTTTAGGATGTTAATTAAAGTGGATAGGTCTTGAGGTGGTTGTGTTATGTTTTTGGGTTGTGGTTAGTGGGCAGGTGTTTGCTTGCATGGGTGTGTTATGCTGCAGTGGTTGTGGCCAGGTCCTAGAGTCTTGGGTGCATGGCTGAAGGCCGGAAGCCATGCACCCAAGACTCTAGGCCCTGGCCCCAACCACCGCAGCATAACACACCCATGCAAGCAAACATTTTTGGTTGTAGTCAGTGGTCAGGTGTTTGGTTGCATGGGTGTGTTATGTTATAGTGGTTGTGACTGCAATCATTGTATAATTACTGTTTGCTTTGTTGAGGCTTTATGCAGTTTTTTTCATGGTATGCGAAAATGGAGCAGACATTTATTTTTCCCATTCTCTGTGAGATCACATGCTAGTGTAGGTAGTTTTTTTAACAACTTTATTTATATATTTGCACACAGGTTATGAACATACCATTATACCATACATTCTGCTTTTTACATAACCAAGGCTGGCGGGATTTCTTCAGAGATTGGGGTTTCCAGGTCATTTAACTCTGTTAGGTATTGTTTATATCTCGACCATATGTTTCTAGGTTTGGAGGGGGGGGTAACACAGTCAATGTACAATTCCTCGTTATCATTAGCCCACATCATGTCCTTATTCCAGTCTTCTCTGGTCGGGGGGCTTATATTCTTCCACCTCATCAGTATGACCCTTTTAGCGATTTAGTAGGCTCACATTTAGCAGTTTACGCCATGTCGGGTTCATCTTTCCCACCGCCCCCAACATACATATTTTCGGGGACCATTTCATTGGCTGATCTGCCATCATGTCCAGTGCTCCGCATACATCTGCCCAATATTGTTTCAATTTAATACAATCCTAAAGCATATGAAATATGTTCGCGTTCTCGCTGTTGCATCTGGGGCAGTTGCCGGGGAAGGTGGGATATATTTTCTTGAGTTTGGCTGGGGAGTAGTGTGTCCTATATGTTATCTTATAATGAATCAGCTTAAATCTTGAGTTGCACGATATTTGTTTGGTTAGTGAGCATATCTGAGACCATTCTTGATCCTCAATCTGTTGTCCCAGATCTTGCTCCCACTTGCCCCTGGCTGAATGATTCACTCTCGGTCGTGTCTGTATTATAATTTTGTATAACGCTGAGGCGGTTATCTTCTGTGTTCCCCCAGTGTAAATGTAGCCTAATGCCATGTTAATTTCCGGCTACTTCGGGAATGAAGGGAACATACGACGTGAAGTGTCCTCCACCAGAGCGTATTGAAGTTTATGTGTATTTCTGTTACCCAGTACGTCTTTAATGTCTTCCCAGAGTACAAACTGCTTCTCCGGGAACAGCTGTCCCCATTGTGTTATTCCTCTCGAGCTCCAGTGCTTCGCTACTACGCTCTCCTCAGATAGAGATGTATAAGGGTCGCCCCAGATTGGCATGCTTGGATGGTAGAATTTACTGGCCCCAAACATTTCTGTGATTTTTGCCCACCATGCTGTGATTGTGACTTTGGTTGGGTTTATTGCGTTGTAGTGCTTGGGGGCCGGCCTAGTGATCCTTTGCAGCGCCATCACTGCTTCACGCTCCACTGATATGGGGGGTGAGGGGCCTGGGTTTATGAAGGATGTGGCCCAGCTCGTTGCATGGTGTGCCTGTGCCGCGAGGTAGTACACTTCCAGGTCGGGTGCCATCAGTCCACCCATAGGATACGTGTCAGACATAACCCTCCAGCTTAATCTCGGGTGGCCACCCCACGCAAACGCTATACAGGCACTGTTTATCCTGGAAAACAGAGCACGGCCTGGCCAGACTGGGACAGCATTGAAAAGGTAGAAGAGTTTTGGTAGAATAATCATTTTAATCAGTGCTATCCTTCCCATCAGGGATATGGGCAGGGCATTCCAAAGCTTCATTTTGATGCATAGGTCTTCTACAAGAGAGGAGTAGTTCAGGGTGCGAGACAGTTGGGCCGTCCTTGCTATGCGTGCGCCTAGGTATGTGAGATGAACCGGACTCCATATGAGGCAGTGCATATTTCGAGGTTGGGCTGTGTTTTCGGTCAACGGAAATATCTCCGATTTGTTAGGGTTAAGGCGTAGCCCTGAGTACTCGCCGAACTTCTCTATTTCTGCCAGAACCTTATTAAGTGTGCGATCCGGGTCCCTTAGATACAGTAGGATGTCGTTGGCATATAGTATTATTACATGTAGTTTACCGCCACTCCAGATTCCAAACGTGCTATAACGTGATCTAAGTATGTCTGCTATTGGTTCTATTAATAACGCAAAAAGGAGCGGAGACAGCGGTTAACCCTGTCTCGTGCCACCCAGCAGTTCCAGGACCTCTGTGAGTGTTCTGTTGATCCTAATCCTCCCAAGGGACCCCAAGGTCGTGTATATGATATTTTGATAAATTTGATGAATTACGGCCCGAATCCATAGTTTCGCAGCACCCCAAAGAGAAAGGGCCAGGAGACCGTATCGAACGCTATCCTCATGTCTAGAGAGACTGCTACCGCTTGGTACTCAGGGGGGGGGGGATTGGAATGGTGGAGATGATGTGGTGACATCTCCTTATGTTAGTTGCTGTGGATCTGCCTGTTATAAACCCAGCCTGATCCTCATGAACCATATATTGCATCAGCGGCGTGAGTCTGATGGGCAGAATCTTTGCTAGGATCTTAGCGTCCGTGTTTATTAAAGAGAGTGGTCGATATGACCCGCAGTCTTCAGGAGGCTTCTCCGGTTTGAGTAGCAGTGTAATTATTGCCTCTCTTGTGGTTTCTGGGAGCTCTCCTTTTTGTATCGCTTCTATCCATGTTGCATGAAGTCTGGGCACTAGCAATTGACTGAATTCTTTGTAGAACTCCGTCCCCAACCCGTCTGCGCCCAGCGATTTCCCACTGGGGAGTGCTTTGATTGCTTCTCTAATCTCAGCCTCAGTGATGGGTTGTTCTAGCGATTCCCTAGTGGCATCTGCTATGAGGGTCGTGGGTATTTGGGAAAGATACTGTTCTATTCCGGGATCTGTGACAGTGCTCTATGGTGAATATAGGTCTTTGTAGAATGCATAAAATGTGTCCTTCACTTTTGTCTGATCAGCGGTTACTGCACCGTCCGCCGATCGTATACAGGGTATAGTCGTGGGGGCCCTTTCACCTCGCACCGTCCTAGCCAATAGCCTTCCTGGCCTTTCCCCTTCTCCATACCTACGTGCTGCCACTGGTCTATCGAAGTATCTGATCTCCTGGTCTGCTGCCTCGATGTAATCATCGAGCGCGTTTTTGATCTCTAAGCTAATTTGGGGCGTTGGAGTGGTCGCATATTGGGCCTGTAGGGCAGCTATGTGTGTCTCTAGCCGGGTTAACCGTCCCCTAATATCTTTCAGTATTCCACCTTCTATCGATATCGACGGCCCCCTAATGCATACTTTAAATGCCTGCCATAAAGTGGCCTGAGTGGAGACCGAGTTTTCATTTAAGTCAAAATATTCCTGTATGTGTTGTTCCATTGAGTTCTTATAAACTAGATCCCTCAGTGCCTCCGGCTTAAATCTCCATGGTGGGCGGGAACATGTCTTATCTGGGATTCTGTGTTAGTTGTATCGGAGAGTGGTCAGAGTACGTCCTAGGGTGAATGTGGGAGTTTGTGACCCATGTCATGCTGCCCGGGTCCAGTAGCCATAGATCTGTTCTGGAATGCATATCATGGACTGATGAATAGTATGTATAGTCCCTCGTGTCTGGGTGTAGTGCTCTCCAGGCGTCCCTTAACTTCAGGTCTGACATATATGTGAGGATTGACTGGGCGGCTTTAGTTAATGTCCTCGGTTGAGTGGATGTGCGATTAAGTTGTACATTCAAGTTAGTGTTGAAGTCCCCCCCACAGATCACTTGAGCTGTTGGGAAGCTTGATAGTTTCTCGAAGATCGATGCGTAGAAATCTGGTTGGTCTATGTTTGGGCCATATATATTTAGGAAGACTATTTCTTTGTCACAGAGGTTACCATGCAGTAGCATATAATCCCCCCTCCGGGTCGCATTCTGCCTCTATTGGCTGGAATGGTAATGATTTATGCAGTAGTATTGCGACCCCTCTCGCTCGTCTAGAGTACGTGGTGAAGTATTGATAAGAGCCCCAATTGGGTATCACATGTTCAGTCTGTCCTGGACCAATATGTGTTTCTTGAAGGAAGATGATTTTAGCAGCTTGTCTGTTTAGATATGCCATGATCTTTCGCCTCTTAATCTTAGACCCAAGGCCCCTTACATTCCAGCTTATCACATTTATATAATCTCTGCCTAGTTTACCCATTGTCTATTACGTATTCCTTTTGGTTTGCGCTCCGGTAGCCTCTCGTTGTGTGCTTTGGTACAAACGTGTCATTCCCCTGTGTGCTTTTTCTTTTTTCCGCCCTTTGTAAATAACAAACCCCCAACATCCCCCGTGTCTCCCCACCCCCACAGTTCCCCAAACTTCAACTGTGCAATAGATTGTCCATCCCTTCCCTCCCTTCAACATCTTAAGCACCTGTTACGGGGGGGCTGCGGCGTCTTCGGTGCTGCTGCCGGAGATGAGCCATTTCTGGTTTTGTCCCGTTACTCGCTCTTATCGTGCTGTCTAGGGTGTATATCGGCAATCGATGAGAGTTGAATCCTGACGCACCTTAGTGTAGAGTTCCGTGTGGAGCCTGCCTTGTTGTTGTCCGTTTCGTTCCTTGGTGTGCTGGTGGTAGTGTGGCCATTTTTCCCCCTTCTTAGTAACTCTCAGTTGCGGATCGCTCCTTATTCGGAGGAATATGTGTCTCTACAAAGTTTGCTGCCTCCGCAGGGATTGTAAAGAAAAAGGGCTTGTTTTTATGTTGGATTGCGTACTGCACTTGCGGGTCCCTAGCATTTTCTTGACCCCATTGAAGAGTTTCCGTTCCTGTTGGACTGCCATCGTAAAATCCGGGTAGATGCGTATTATATTTGCCTCCCATCTCAGCTCCTGTTTCTCTCTGGAGGTTCTCAGGATCAGGTCTCTGTCCCTGTAATTCAATATACGTGCGATGATCGGTCTCAGATAAGCCCCTGGCTTAGGTTTCGGGGCCGCTGATCTGTGTGCCCTCTCCACTTTAAACGTCGGGGACCATCCAGGATCCCCTAGTAGCAAGCGTAGGAGGTCTTCTATCGGTTTTTCCATCGGCCCTTTAATTGCGTCTTCCGGGACTCCAATAATACGAACATTGTTCCTCCGAGATCTCGCTTCTAAGTCCTCACATTTGGTTTTCACAGTGCCCAGTTCAATAGTCATAGTGGAAACTGTGGATTTCAATGCTTCAAGGGCATCTTCCGTGCCTGACATTCTTGTTTCAGCCTCTGTCATACGAGAGGTGGTCTTGTCAAGTTGTGCTTTCATGGTGGCCACACTGGCTGTGATCCCGTCAAGTTTTTCAATGGGCGTTGTGAAGCCCTGCTGCATGGCCGTGAAACCTTCCTGGGGGTTCATCATTGCTGTGGGAGGGGGTTGATTGTCCTGTGCTTCCATCTCCCCTTCAACCTCTGGTGCCGTGTCTTTTTGGATTGCGGTTGTATATTTGTCTATTGTGCCTCTGTTCTTTTTGGGGCCAAAGTTCTTGGGCATCGTCGCCAATCTAGTTGAATTCAACGTTAAATTAGCCAGAGGTTCCGTCTAATTTGTGGGAGTATTTGCTGCGTTTATATGTCCTGTGAATGCCCCAATTGCCAGTGCGGTTAGGGCGCGGATATCGTTAACCAGTTTACCAGCAGGCCCTTTTCCCTAGACCTCTTTTCCGGGATTTCGTGGCCTGTCCGCCGTGAGGGCTGAGATGGGGGAGTGGGTTTGCGTTAGTTTAAGATGAGGCAGCAGTCTATGCGTCTTGCTTGCCTAGCGTTCGTGCTACTTCCTTAACTCCGGGGCACGTGTAAGTCGAGGGGGGGGGCCCACTCTGCACTGTGAGATTAGGCGATACCTCTGCCGGTGCCTGTAGTGTTCAGTTTATGCCCCCTTAGTGCCGTTCTACGTGGCTTTTGTTCGTTCGGAGGGCGAGTCGCATGTATCGGCAGGGGTATTCTTTTCTGTGCGTCTTCCGAGGGTGCTACTGCAGGCTCCTCTCAAGTTTCATGGGGAATCAAGACAGTTACAAGCGATTATCCAGGCTTACGGCACCGAAGTCTGCCGGAGCTTACACAGAAGCCGCCATCTTCTTCTGTGCGCAACAGCGCCCCCCCTAGTGTAGGTAGTTTATAATTAGTTATTGCATTGCATTGCAGACATTTCTGTACTTTGTCGACCCCCATAGTTAGTACTTTAGAAGTACTATGCTTCAAATCAGTGTACTGTGCTATTTGCTCAGTTCCTGTTTTTTTTTTGTATAATTCTTGGGTCTGTGGGGAAAAAAAATCCATGAAGGATTAAAAAAAAACCTTTCTATGGTATGGTACAATCTTTTTCGGTGGTTGATTTCAGTAGGAGGAATTGAATAGGTCTATCCATTTTTGGTTTGGAAGTAGTGGTACTTTTGTTGCAGTTAGATGCCAGTTGGCGTATTGTAATTGTTTATTCTTGTATTTTAGTAGTATTCATTTATCAGTTTGGTTGTTGCAGAATTTTGGGGCTGTTAGATACCTGTTGGCGTTATCTAACTGTTGATAGTTTTGAAGTTGAGGGTATTTCTATACGTAATAAGCGTTGCAGGGGTTCCTTAGAAAAATATATATTGCAGTTTTCTAATTGTAGTTAAATACCAGTTGGCATATTCTAACTGTTTATAAGTTTTCACTGTTAGATAGCTGTTGCCTTATCCTATTAGTTTATGGATTTTAAGGTTATTGAAGACATTTTGTAGATGTTCATACTGAGATTAGTGAATACATTTTGGTTTTAAGAATATTAGATAAGTGTTTACAAGATTTGCTGGTAATCTCTGTTTTAGAGTAATGACAGTATTACATTCGAACCATCTACATTTCTTTTTTATGTATGCAGTGTAGTGACCTGCATTGGTTGTGGCTCCTGCGTGGTATATTGTGCCTACTGTTGTGAAGGTTGTGCAGTAGATCCTTCTTTGGTTGTGGTCATTGATGAAGTATTAGCTTTATTAATTTCTTTGGAGGTATTGTTGGGAGATCCTGTATAATTTGATTTTGAACTAGTTTTCTTTTACAAACCTTTGCTTTTTGAGGAACAAGAGAGGTTTTGAGATGGGGGGGATGTAGAGTGCACGTAGTCTATTGTATTCTACAATGCAAGGAATATCGGCGCTTACTTTACTTGCATCAAAGTTGACTAGAAATAGTCCTTCAAGTGTACATAGGCTTGATAGTGCTACATGGCTCATGCATTCCTTAAACACTGTGCTGCCAATATCCATCAATGCTTGTGATTTATGAATGGAGACTGCGTATGCCAGAGATAGAGAAAATTGTTCTCTGCGTACATGCATGTCTTTGAAAAGAAGGAATCGGACTGTTGAGCGTCCTATCCTTTTAACTTCTGACAGTTTGTCAAAGTGAATATTGACAAACTGAATGTTGTCATGTGGGTATGTTTGAAAGCGAACAACTGTACCAAGTGCTCCATTAACTGGTCCTTGCTCCACGTCAAGGTTATGTTTGAGCATTACTCTACAGTTTAAAGATAATTTTAATATTTTCTCTAAACCAGTTGTTAGAGATAGTTTTCTAAGGTGTTTAGTCGTGTTGTGGCTTGTTCACACATGGGTAGTGTCATACCGTGCGTGTCCAGTTTGTCTGTGGAATAAATTTGAACTATTGGTTGCATTTCTTTTTTCAACATTGTTTCATTGAATTGTGCACAGCTTGCAAGAGTTGGCATCAAGGACATACAGTTTACATTTTTGTGTGCTAATTGTTCCATGACATCAGTAGCACGTTATGCCTGTAGAGTGCATGAATGTCCCTGGTATTTAATACAGATTGTGCTTCTTTAGATAGTACACCAACTCTAATACCTTTTTAAAAATGTTGGCGTAGGTGAGTTCTGCAGACTGAAGCGTGTTTTCAGTTAATTCTTTGTATTGGACATGTTGCCGAGAGTTTTACGACATAGTTTGTGCCTTAAGGTTTTAAAAATAGGTTGACCTTTAACTGGTGTTAATTGAAGAAGATCTCCGAAAAATATAATGTGTTTTCCTCCAAAGAGTTCTTCATAGTCTATTTTGAGGACCTCTGTAATCTGAGGTGAATCAAAGCCAACGTTATGTTGGAGACCATGCTCATCTCCTCTATTAGCAGAATTTGCATTTGTTTCAAAACTCTGCGTAGTTCCATGGCAGCTTCTGGAGAAAGTTTGTAGTAGTCTAACTTGTTTTGGTGTTCTACTGGAAGGAGTAGTAATCTGTGTAAACTGATACCGCCTATGTTGTAGGCGGCTAAACCTGTGGGGGCAGTTACAACAGCTGACGGGTTGTTTGTCAATTGTTGGAGGAACTTGCTGATGATTTTTATTAAGAATGTTTTCCCTGAACCAGCTTGACCACTCACATATAGCATTATAGGTTTATAGTCTTGACAGGTACACGTTTTAGTTTTGTGCTGCATATCATGTTCAATTTGTTTAATTATTTCTAGGAAAATGCTACGCTGTTCATTGTTTAATTGTGATTTGAGTATAGCAAAGTCTTCTGTAGACCCTTCATACTGGCACATGGTGTTTTCCACTTCAGTCATGGCTAATTCAGCCTCATTTGCTATGAATGGCTGTCCAAGTGGTTCCTGGCTTCCTGTTAGAGAAGGTTGACTGCTGTCAGGAGTGTCTATGCTTAGCTGTGCCTGGAGTTCTTCTTGTTGCTGTTCATTGTCTAACATTGTTTTGTACTGCGTAAAGCTTATATCTGTTATAGTTGTTTCATTTGCTTTGAAAGCATCTTCATAGGAGAGATAGGTATCTAATAAAATCTTCTTTGCTCAATGGTTTAAAAAGTTGTAGTAGGGACATGTAATACAGTTCTTTATGTTGAGGAGTTTTTAATGATAATGTCATATGATTTAATTAGTCTGCGTTAGGTAAGTTTCACTAGGCTGCCTTCACAATTTTCGACTGTATCTACCTTTCTTTTCATCTGGTTTAGTATTATTTTTGTAATGATAATGTCATATGATTTAATAAGTCTGCGTTAGGTAAGTTTCACTAGGCTGCCTTCACAATTTTCGACTGTATTTACCTTTCTTTTCACCTGGTTTAGTATTATTTTTGTATGTGAAGTTTTGGGCTACGTGGTATAGGCACGTGGTTTCCAAAGCGGTATTCTTGTCTGGGTAGTATTTGTCTAGTAAGTTGTTTTTCAAAATGTCTTGGCTGTTCTGGAAATTCATGACAATCGATGGGAGAGGGTACCACATATGGCTCACTTTTTGCTCTTGGCTGCAAGAGCTTACATAGCAATAGGGTGGAAATCGGAAACTCTCCCGACGGAGCAGATGTGGTCTAAAAAGGCCAAGGAACTCTACAAGATGGAGAATTTAACAGCGCAGCTCCACAACATGGCATCCACCAGAGAGATGGAATGGGTCCCCTTCAACGAAGCCTGCAGATAATTGATGAAAAGAGGGTTTGTTGCTGTTTAATTTTTGCAATTGCCTGAATAGCTTAGACTGATTCAGATTATTCCTTGTTTAGACATGGGATGATGTAAGGGGTGGGGGAATGGGTATGAGGGAGACTGTTCTTTTGGGAAAAAAGATTTATATTGTGGATGAAGTATTGGTTTTACTGCTGAGGCTTAACACAAAATGATAATAAAATCTAATAAAAGAATGACTTGGCTGTTGGGATCATTTTTGGCTATTGTTTGTCTTCATATGATTTGAGAACTCTTTCTGGATTTAGCAGGACCAAGGCTTAGCCATCCTATGTTTTCAGATTTTCCATACAAGGCAGTGCCAGTTAAACGGTCTGCGGCTTCGTAGCAGCCACATTCTCTATGGGAGAGCATTTTTATGCCTAAACTGCACAATTTCTGTGACAGTGTTTTGTCAGATGATATGATGTCCTCTGTTTTTCGGCTTTGGTTAAGTAAGCTGTGACATCGTGAATCTGCAGTGGAATTGTTTACAATTTATTGCACATCTATATTTGCATTCCATAGAAAGGCAATGATTGCATTGTAATCATTGGTGTACTTTGATCCTTCTGTTCTTCATATGGAGTATGTGTTCTTAGATGATTTACCTTTGACACTGTCTAACTGAAGTCATGAAGTTATTCACTTGTCCCGTTGTTGAAACTGGTCTAGGGAAACCAAAGTGCAATTTGGTGTAGTATTTCCCTCTTTTATATTTGCGCCGACAATACTTGCCACACTTGTCTTTGAAATTGTAAAATTTTAGCATGTAGGTCACTATGTGTAGTTTCTGAAGGGATTTCACAAGTGACATATTTCTGAATGAACTGCAAAACAGTAAATTTAGGAGCATCTTTAATCCACAAAAGCATGTGGATGTGTGGTGCTCCTCTGGGTTGGTATTCTTTTCTCCAAACCGTTTTATTACAAATGAAGTGTAGCATGGCAATAAAGCGATGATGGAAATATCTTACTACATTTACAGGATCTAGAGAGCAGAGTTCTCCCGGTGTTTCTATATCTATATTTGTTTTGTTTTTGTTTGCTATGTGTAGGAAATTGTGCAAATCTTCCCATGCATACTCTGCACAACTGAATGTCACAAACCATGTGTGTGGGCCAAGGTTTCTTATCATACAGCGTACCTCTGCGTGTCATCAGAACCAGTATTCTTTTGTACCACGCATGTTTGCTAAAAGATTTGTATTGCTTGACTGTAAAACTTCATCTTTTTCTTGCACTTTTTGTAGTAATTGCATAGCAGACATATTTTGAAAATTGGTACCTGATTTCAATGTGTGTGCAACTCCGTAGCTTAGAGGTGCTAGTTCACTTTCAAAGAGAAGGTGGAATATGTAGTACACGTTTTGTCTGAATCTGGAGTCTTCAGAATACATTTGTAAAGAGCGACATTCTGCTGCTGTTATTTTTATGGGTCTTTCATTGTACCTTCCTCCTTTTCCAGTAGGAAAGAGTAGAGGAAAGGCTTGTGCTTCTATACTTTTTTCCCATTTGCTGATTGGAGATCCTTTGGCTTGCTGTATTTTGTAAGTTTCCAGTGCATCATCTATGGTGTCTTTTAGAGTGCAATGTGTGAATTGTATAATGATCTAAAATATTGGATTTTGTAGTAGGATCTAGAAGTTGAAATTGGCCAGTTTCTGAGGAGTCTTGAATTATTTCGGTGGTTTCCTTCAATGTCTATTTCTCTGTAGTATTCAGGTTGTCTTTTAGATATTGCAGGACTTCTCTAACTTTATTTAAGTCCACAAGTTGTTGCCAAGTTTTGTCTTTTGTAGCTACACCATTTACTAGGATAATCAATGATTGATCTCTTGGACGCTGCACTCCCAGAGTATGTACAATTTCTTTGACATCTAATGCCAAATAAACTACTTTGCTACAAATGCCTTTCAGTAATTCACAGGGAGGTAGTTTTGCTGATTTTGGTTGAAGAGTATTATTGCTTGAAATGGGTGCACTGTTTGAATTCTAATGCTCTCATACAAGTTAAGTTGCTGCAGTACTTTTGGTAGTGGGAATATTTTGAAGTTGTTGGTGATAGCACGTGAAGGTATTTGGTTGTTGTCAGGTTTTGCAGTGCAGTATCTGCAAAGTATTGTTGGATTAGTAATTTCGTAATAGTTTTCTGCTATAGGATAGCGAGCTAATTGGAACCACTCTGAATATTAATTGTCTTCTATTTTGTACATTATGTCTGCAGATTTTGTGCTATTTTTATTAAAAGTCCTGCGGCAATAGACACGCACACAGACACACACACAGTTTGGTACTTCAGCAGATGTGCTTTTAAACTTTAGTATTTCTTTTTTGTATGTGTGTAGTAGAAGGTTGCCATCTGTAAAGTTGTTGCTACTCTGTTCTAAAGATATTGAATTTTGTAAATGGGTTTCACTTCCAAAATATTGTCTCTGGATGTGCTCTATTTCTTCAAATAGTTAATTGGCTGAAAAGACAAGTAGGCTTGGTTTAATTTTGACAGAGTTTATTACATTTGAGTTGCATTTGTTGCTTTTAATCGAGCAGTGAGATTAATTCTCTTTGTTTTTTTTACAGCATTAACTTTCGAATGCTCCATTACTTACAGGACTCCAACTGTAAGCTGGCAGTTTTCTTGTTCAGTTTTGAATTTTAGAAGGCCATGCCATCTCAGTACTCCTTTAATTTGACTTTTGGTTCCGAAGAATAGCATGTTCTCATTATCTAGGTTACTCATTATCTAGGTTACAGAAATGAGAAGACGGATCGTAGGGGGTCATTGTTTACACTACAGTGCAAACTTTTTTAGATAGCATTTCAAATATATTGCCACTAGAGCTCAACATCTGTGCTGGTATCCTAGTGTTTTAAAGATTTCTAGGTGTCAAAAACCAAGGCTTTTCCCATCCCAGTTGTTGTTAAATCGATGTGTTTACTGCATCTTCTGTTGAAAAAAAACGTAACCACCTCTTACTTTTGGGTCTACTTGAACTAATTACTTGGGTTTCTTTCATTGTTACCTGTTTTTATTCAGTCCACCATTTAATTTTAGCATTGCTTACCATTGTTAGTCTTGGCAATGGTCTAGGCATTCCGGGACTTTCTTAATTCCGTTTCCGCGATGTATCCTGGTTTTTCTGCACTCACCGTTTGTCATTGTGCTGCGGATTAAAATTAATTCAATTTCTAAGTTTCCTGCGGTAAACAAAGGCATCGCTCAGCTCTTCCCAAGCTTTTAGAATTGCATTCTCATGCTAATCGTTCGCTTACCTTGCTGTCCGCAGGTTTCATTCTTTCTTTTTGTGTTTCCGGATAGTCAGGTTAATCCTCACCTTCATTTCGTTTTTACGCACGTTCGATGGGGTTCTTTAATCTACATTTCATTGTTACATTTCCCAGAGTGCTTAGGGTCAGGTTGTTTACCACGTCAGTAAGCATGTTATTTTAATTCTAGTTTCTGTTTTATGTGCTTTTCTCTAGCGTTCTTCATTCCAAGCATTGCTATGAGCAACCTAGAGCCTGCTGAGTAGCTTCGGTCTTGAAAAAGTTTACTCTTCAAAACATTAAATATATTGGCACATCTGTAATAATGTTACATTTTTATCATACTTATTTTTTCTACCCTTTATGCTGCGCGTTAACTAAGACAACGTTGAACCCAATGAACATCTGCCATTTTTATCATAGTTTCATCCTCATCACGTATTCTGCACTTTGTGTTTGTGTAGGAGGTGTAAATCTTGATTTGTTATGTAGTCCACCATCTTCTTCAATCAAATCTAGTTAACATAATGTTTTAGAAAAATGTTTTTAGATTGATTAAAAAGGTATATTTTTGGACAAATATTGCATTTTCTGTTAATTCGTCAATGATGGACAAGAAAGATATATATATATATATGTATATATGTTCTATCCAACAGTCATTTGTTAAAACCTGCAAAGACAAAGGGCCATCCAAACACTGGTAGTACCTTTATTGCATATTAAGGAGAGATTGTATGGAAAGGTCAGTTTAAAAATGTTTCCCTCGTGTCTCCATTTTGCTGTTTAGAAGGGGGACATACCCTCCTTTTCCTCTTGATCTTCCTCTTCTGTATCAGTGTCTGTTCCCCTCTCTAGGCCCTCCAGATGGTGGTGGTGCTGCGGCGGCTAGGCAGAAGTAATGGTCATAACAGATGCCATGGTATCAAATATGCACAGCAGTGAAGAAGCAGGTGCTGTCCACAAAACAGATCTGCAAAGCAGGAACTTGTAAACTGCAAGCAGGTGCTCTCTCCTGGATAGCGAGAAAGAGGAAAAGTAACGGGTAGGCCCCTTGTCCGCAGACAACCGAGTCGCAAAAAAGTCCTTAAAGTTCTAAAAAGTTGCCAGATCAATCAAGAATGGGTTTGGGAGCTGTGCAAGGGTAACATTTCTGTTAGAAACAACCCCAGATTGTCTGGAAATGCACTTTTGAAGTGTCAGCGGCCACGGACAGTTAGTCGACTCAGCTGTTATGCCGCACAGCTGTCCGCAGATATCCTCCAGGTGAGAGGCGCAGGGCGCATGCGCTGGATGTCTGTTGAACAGGCGTATGGACTAATTAAAAGTGCGCTGCTAGTGGACACTGTGTTTAGGTCCTTGCGAGCGAGCTGTTTGCCGTGTCCCCTCTCCCGCATGGGTGCGGATAGTAAAGTATCTCCCTCGTTGACACACTGTTGCCCGATTCAAGGGTCGTGACTTTGACTACCCTATTCCTACTATTTATAGTAGAGAGCCCCCACTGGCATACTATAAGGTGCTATGATACTGTAGCGTCATTAATGCTTTCTATCCCAATTGTTAAATAGGCGATACTGTTATTCATTTCCTCCTGATGAATGTTCCACACCTCGCTCTTTAGGAACAGAAACATGTCGAGACATTTCTCTGAACTCTAGACAGAGAGTATAACTGATGACACATCTATCCATATCTGGATAGGGTACCTTGTTACTTTGGAAAGTACCCACAGTGGTCGTATGATTGTTACAACATCTTTTTAACTGGCCCCTGAGCCTGTTATGTATCCCCTATTTTTGCCTTTGCACATGGGATTTGACTATGCCTGTATTACTTACCTATTTACTTAATTGAGGTTTTAATCTTAATGATATGTTTATTATTAAAATTTGATACTGTCTTTTTTAACCATTTGTTGGTCCTTGTTAATGTTTTTACTAAAAATGTTTACACCACACACTTCTAGTACCTGCTAGATAACTCTGTCTCCTGATACTCTTATCATTATCCTCCCGGACATAGACAGAGTATACACTGCCAATTTTCTTTAGAATAGTAGTATACCGGGTTTCCTCTCCTTGTAACTAATTAAAAGTGTGCCATGCGAAACAGGACATTGCGCACCTCCATTTTGAGTGCTGACACCCCGGACAGTCGTAATGGGAGTGAAAAAAAAGGAAATATCACACAAACAAAACATTTATAGTGCAACAAAATATTAATTCTAGAAAGGGATGCAGTTTTGGAATGGGAAACATAAATGGAAGAATCGGGAACATTTGTATAAAAATTATGAGGGGAGGAAGGGAGTGAGGTTTCATAAAGCGTCTTTCATTAAAAGGTACAGAATTTGCTGGGGACAATTGCTGGGGACAAGAGACAGGTGCAAGAAGGACAGTGATTTGTTATTACATGATCACATAATGTACAAGTTCTCTCACATTACTAGGTTCATGATTTTATTATGGTCAGTGGGGGGGGTAGGGCTTCTGTTTGTGATTTTAGGGATTGGGTATCATTCAACCTGTGATGATTCTGGGGATTGGGTATCATTCAACTGGGACGTGGTTTCTTCATGGAAAAAAAACTGTACTGTAATAAATATAAAAAATATTCTGAGCCTTGTAAATGCCACCCTATGTCTGCGGACTACTGTGCTATCCGTCGAGTATAATATAGGGAACCTGTAGCAGATTAACAGGGTAATTCATAGAATTTCGCAGAAAAGTGTCGCAAGCGGCTGGCGCAGAGTGTCCGCGTGCGATTGACTGCAGGCACGTGCGCTAAAACCGATTTCTGCGCACAGCGTATTCGCGTATTCATGGATTTTAGGCTCCCAAACCAGCCGTGGCGCAGAGAATCGCAGCGACCCTGCAGCAGCGCCAGTAACACCCCCAAGAACGCCCTCATGCAAGGAAAAGCCATCAAAATCGCTAAATCATCGCAAAGGGCTGCGCTAACCCTGGACCAGTTCACCGGGCTGGCAAACGCCAAGCGGGGAACGTGTATTTCAGGGGTGCGCGGGAAGTTCCACACGCGATTGGCCCCGTGCAAGCAGGGTACGTGTATTTCAGGGGTGCACGGGAAGTTCCACACGCGATTTCAGCAGGGTATGTGTATTTCAGGGGTGCGCGGGAAGTTCCACACGCGATTGTCCCAGTGCGAGCAGGGTACGTGTATTCCATGGGTGCGCGGGAAGTTCCACACGCGATTACATCAGGGTACGTGTATTTCAGGGGTGCGCGTGAAGTTCCACACGCGATTGTCCCAGTGCGAGCAGGGTACGTGTATTTCAGGGGTGCGCGGGAAGATCCACACGCGATTGGCCCCGTGCAAGCAGGGTACGTGTATTTCTGGGGTGCACAGGAAGTTCCACACGCGATTGGCCCCGTGCAAGCAGGGTACGTGTATTTCAGGGGTGCGCGGTAAGTTCCACACGCGATTTCAGCAGGGTACGTGTATTCCAGGGATGCGCGGGAAGTTCCACACGCGATTTCAGCAGGGTACGTGTATTCCAGGGGTGCGCGGGAAGTTCCCCACGCAATTTCAGCAGGGTACGTGTATTTCAGGGGTGCGCGGGAAGTTCCACACGTGATTTCAGCAGGGTATGTGTATTTCAGGGGTTCTGGGGAGTACTACACGTGAATTGGCCGTGTGGGTCCTCCCAGGTGTACGCTTCACAACCTCCACGGCCCCTGCAGGCAGCCCACACCACGGGGGACTACCCTGCACCCCTGCTCATGTCCCGCAGGCAGCCCATCCACCATGGGCATGCCCCCCAGCCAACCCACATGTCCCCTTGCACTACTGATCAACAATGCATGTCTCCCACCACCCCCACCCCCCAGCCACCATGGGCACCCTCCACCAGGCCCCCACTCATGTCTCCCACCCCCCCACCCCCCAGCAGTGCAGGGGCAGCACCACCAGGCCCCCACTCATGTCCCCCTGCACCCCCCAGCCACCATGGGCAGCCTCCACCAGGCCCCCACTCATGTCTCCCACCACCCCCACCCCCCAGCATCCAGGGGCAGCCTCCACCAGGCCCCCACTCATGTCTAACACCCCCACACCCCCCAGCCAACATGGGCACCCTCCACCAGGCCCCCACTCATGTCTCCCACCCCCCCACCCCCCAGCAGTCCAGGGGCAGCACCACCAGGCCCCCACTCATGTCCCCCTGCAACCCCCACCCCCCAGCCACCATGGGCAGCCTCCACCAGGCCCCCACTCATGTCTCCCACCCCCCCCCCACCCCCCAGCATCCAGGGGCACCCTCCACCAGGCCCCCACTCATGTCTCCCACCCCCTCACCCCCAGCAGTGCAGGGGCAGCCTCCACCAGGCCCCCACTCATGTCTCCCACCACCCCCACCCCCCCAGCCACCAGGGGCAGCCTCCACCAGGCCCCCACCCATGTCTCCCACCACCCCCACCCCCCAGCCACCAGGGGCAGCCTCCACCAGGCCCCCACTCCACCAGGCCCCCACTCCACCAGGCCCCCACTCATGTCTCCCACCACCCCCACCCCCCAGCAACCATGGGCAGCCCCCACCAGGCTCCCACCCATGTCTCCCACCACCCCCACCCCCCAGCAGTGCAGGGGCGCCCTCCACCAGGCCCCCACTCATGTCTCCCACCACCCCCACCCCCACCCCCCAGCAGTGCAGGGGCAGCCTCCACCAGGCCCCCACTCATGTCTCCCACCACCCCCACCCCCCAGCAGTGCAGGGGCACCCTCCACCAGGCCCCCACTCATGTTTCCCACCACCCCCACCCCCCAGCAGTGCAGGGGCAGCCTCCGCCAGGCCCCCACTCATGTCTCCCACCACCCCCACCCCCCAGCAGTGCAGGGGCAGCCTCCACCAGGCCCCCACCCATGTCTCCCTATCACCACCACCCCCCAGCAGTGCAGGGGCACCCTCCACCAGGCCCCCACTCATGTCTCCCACCACCCCCACCCCCCAGCCACCAGGGGCAGCCTCCACCAGGCCCCGACTCATGTCCGTACCTCCCCACCCTGCAGCAGTGCAGGGGCAGCACCACCAGGCCCCTACTCATGTCTCCCACCCCCCCACCCCCCCGCAGTGCAGGGGCACCCTCCACCAGGCCCCCACTCATGTCTCCCACCCCCTCACCCCCAGCAGTGCAGGGGCAGCCTCCACCAGGCCCCCACTCATGTCTCCCACCACCCCCACCCCCCCAGCCACCAGGGGCAGCCTCCACCAGGCCCCCACCCATGTCTCCCACCACCCCCACCCCCCAGCCACCAGGGGCAGCCTCCACCAGGCCCCCACTCCACCAGGCCCCCACTCATGTCTCCCACCACCCCCACCCCCCAGCAGTGCAGGGGCGCCCTCCACCAGGCCCCCACTCATGTCTCCCACCACCCCCACCCCCACCCCCCAGCAGTGCAGGGGCAGCCTCCACCAGGCCCCCACTCATGTCTCCCACCACCCCCACCCCCCAGCAGTGCAGGGGCACCCTCCACCAGGCCCCCACTCATGTTTCCCACCACCCCCACCCCCCAGCAGTGCAGGGGCAGCCTCCGCCAGGCCCCCACTCATGTCTCCCACCACCCCCACCCCCCAGCAGTGCAGGGGCAGCCTCCACCAGGCCCCCACCCATGTCTCCCTATCACCACCACCCCCCAGCAGTGCAGGGGCACCCTCCACCAGGCCCCCACTCATGTCTCCCACCACCCCCACCCCCCAGCCACCAGGGGCAGCCTCCACCAGGACCCCACTCATGTCTCCCACCACCCCCACCCCCCAGCAACCATGGGCAGCCCCCACCAGGCTCCCACCCATGTCTCCCACCACCCCCACCCCCCAGCAGTGCAGGGGCACCCTCCACCAGGCCCCCACTCATGTCTCCCACCACCCCCACCCCCCAGCAACCATGGGCAGCCCCCACCAGGCTCCCACCCATGTCTCCCACCACCCCCACCACCCAGCCACCATGGGCAGCCTCCACCAGGTCCTCACAATCCCCAATCATGTGCGTCATGGCCAGCCTCCACAGCCAAAAAGCCCAACCAAGTAACCCATTCACCCACATGGAAAAGGAAATTACATGTTACACCCCCAATGTTCATAAAGCTAATGAACCCATGTCCGTCACACACAATGGTTGCAATTGAATGGGAAAACACCCAACATGACATGCATGAAAGCAATGAGATGATACCACACTGTGAAGTATGAAATCAAAATTGTATTTAAAAAATAAGAATGCAAATGAAATGAAACAAACTACAATGGGAATGAAAAAAAGTGAGCTGCATGTCTGTTAAAAAAATAAAAACACCAAATCCTAATCCAAAAAAATGTAGTCCAAAGTCAAATGAAAAATAAAATCAATCCAATGAAGAACTATGTACAAAACATCCAAGGGTCCATGAGCCCAACTGAACAAAGGAAACCTACAAAAAACCCTAACTAAAATGCAACTATATACAAAAAGTGGAGCAGTGTCCGTCGACTCCAAATCATAAGAACAAACAAAGGAAACCTAAAACTAAAGAACTATATACAAAGGCGGCGGGCAAGTCCAGCGGCTCACTCCGTGGTGTTCCGGGCCAGGGCATCATCGAACTCCTGTTCGATGTCCCGGAGGCGGTCCTGTTCCATGGCCCCGAGGGTCCGCAGGGACGACGCCGTGTCCTCCTCCAACCCCCTGCGGATTGCCTCGAGGCACTCGGCCCGCCTCAGGGCCCTCCGCATGGAGTTCTCCGCCCTGACCATTGTGAGCCGTGCCTCTTCCGCCCGCCGCCGCTCTGCACCTATGGCGTGGCCCAACCGCTGCCACACGGAAGACACTCTGGTCCTCCTGCCCTCCGGCCGATGCCTGCCCCTCCGATGTCGAAGGCCCCGAGCCTTCATGTCTCCCACCATGTTGCTGCTGCTGCTCTGCCTCTGCCCGTGCACTGCCTCCTGCTGCCTGCACATCCTCCGCCGGCTGGGGTGCAGTTGTTGATGTGGCCACCCCTGCTGGACGTCCGACTCCCGACTGTGGCAGGGATGCCTCCTCCACCAGCCTGGCCGCACCGTCAGAGGCAGCTCCACAGGGCACCCAGGTGACTGATGGGTGGGAAGATGGCACAGAGGACGACAGGCGCGTAGGGGGTCCAGTTGAGGAGGGGGTGGGAGCAAGCCCCATCAGACGGAGGAATCCGGCCTGGGTGACCTGTCCCAGCAGGCTGACGTGGTCAACGAGCCATTCGAGATGACGTGCAGTCTCTCCATGAAAAGACTGCAGGTCACCTCGCATGGCCCGTTGACGCAACGCCACACCAGCCAGGACATGTCCGCAGGCAGAGGAAGGCCAGTTGACGTCAGCTCATCCCCTGCCTGAAAACGGGTCTGGACGTAGGCATCCCTGCTGGTGCAAGATCATGCAGGGACAGGATTGCACACAGGCACCTCCGCGGCGGCCTGTGCTGCCTCCTGTCCCTGGTCCTGCACTGCACCACTAGCACCAGTTGGATCCCCACCTCCAGACCCCGTCTCTGGTGCTTGCACGGCCTCCTCCTCCACCAAACCCCCCACCAACCTGGATGACTCCGTGCCATCTTCCCCTGTTGGGCCCTGTGGGGTCCCAGCTGCCCCTTCTGCTGCCGAGGAGTCCAACTCCAACCTCTGCCTCTTGGACCCCCCCCGGCAGCTGCGGCATGGGACGCGGCACCGGACTCCTCACTCCCCGACGAGATGACAACACGGGAAGGGAGCCAGGCCTTGTGTCTCCGGCTGGCGGTGGGATCCCCGCCGCTGTGCTCCACAGCATCTTCTCCGCCCTCTTCATCAGTTGACGCTGCAGACAGGGAGAAACAAAACACAGGCATCAGGGCACTGTACAATGGACACATACACACATGACAGTTGCACATGAGTGGCATTGGCAAACCTCAGACATGTCATCACAATCCCCAACACACATGTCATTACAACTCGCACACATGAGCCATACCACAGCCATATCGCAACTGCCACCACCATCCCTACACATACAACTGCATGATCAGCCAAAGGGGACATCACATGCAACACAGGAAGTGCACCACACATGTACAAACACCACCACACTTGCATGCATATGTACACCTCTGCCAAGTGTTGCAGTGTTCAGACGGGCATCCATGTCACATCTGCCAATCAGGCTTCCACATACCGCTGTCACATGCATCCATGTTGCATCACTGTTGCACCCTTGTCAAATACACACACATGCACATGTACACAGTGCGCATACATGCAGCCGAAAACAACATACATGCGTGACATCACGGACATGTCTACTTACATACACATTCATCCAAACATGTGTGCACACAAACTGCATTTGGCATGCAAGCCTACACACACAAGCACCATCCATGTCTCACACATTACAGCCCTCGCATGTGTCAGCCCCACGGCCCTGTACACCCCCACCCATACTCGACCCCATACAAACAGATGTGCAACCTGCACACTACCGAATAATCACCACACGCACTGTTCACAATCAGGATGCATGTACACTCATCGCTCGACTCCAGACGGGTCTGCTTCTCTAGGACCTGGACGTGGAGCACTGGGGATATGCGTTCCAGGACCCTCATCTGTTCTTCCGACAAGTGGCCCCGGCGCCCCTTGGCATCTGCTGCCTTCAAGAGGCGCCGGGCCTTGTTCAGGGTCCTGGACCTGAAGTCCTCCCAACGCTTCCTGACATGTTGTAAGTCCCGGACTGCCACCCCCTCTGCGTTGATGGCAGTCACGATGTCAGTCCAGATCCGAGTCCGTCCTTCCTTGTCGGCGCGGGAACTTCCAAAGAGGGCATCATACTGCCCCAGGACTTGCTCCACCAGGACACCAACTTCGGTGGCACTGAAGCTGGTGCCCCTCTGCCTCTCTGGCCGGGGGTTGTCAGTGGTCACAGATGGTGTTTGCCCCGACATGACAACCCCAGAGGCAGGAGTGGGTGGGCAACTGGGTCCTGCGGCTGGGCTCTGGAGCGATGGAATCCCAGTCGGGAGTCTTCAGTTCCAGCAGGGGTGGTCACAGCAACAGCACCCCTGGGTGATGTGCAGGCAGCAAATGGCAGTGCACGTGGGCAGCAGGCAGTCAGGCAGCAGCAGATGGCAGGTGGGAGCGTGCTCGGGGCTCTGGGGGGCAGTAGTTCGGCCTTCTGGGCAGGAGCGTGGTCTTCCGTGTGCTTACGCGTGGCCAGCTTGATACGGAGTGATTTGGCACGTGAAAATCCTGCACGTCAGCGTGAAAATCGAGGAAAGGCCCTTAGCGCGTAAGCACGTCAGCACGCATACGCGATTCTATTGGACCAAAGGCCCTCAGCGCGTCAGCACGCATACGCGATTCTATTGGACCAAAGGCCCTCAGCGCATAAGCGCGTCTGTGACGTGACCCGCACGGGTGTTTCCCACACAGCACGTGATGACAGAGCACACGTGGAAAGACTGCACGTCAGAGTGTCATCGCGTGTAATTGGACAGCACGTCAGAGTGTCATTGCATGTAATTGGACAAAAGTGCGCGTACACGCGATTGGCCTATGTACATGTATATCAGGGGTGCGCGGGCACTTGCACACGCAAGTACGTCAGCGCACCTGTATCCCAGGGTGCGCGGGAATTTCCACACGCTATTGGACTGGGTACTGGATTTCAGGGGTGCGCGGGTCACACGCTCGCCTACAACACGCGCAACACATAAATTTGCGCGCTAACTAAATAACAAGCTCAGACCCAGGATGAACATACCGTTCCTAGCAGCAGTGGGCGTGGGCTACCAAAGGAGGAGGAGGAGGAGGATAGTCAAGGCCAGAATATTCACACCCAGAACCAGCCTTTTCGGGATGCCTGATGACCAGGTGTATGGAAGGTACAGGTTTCCACCATACATAATACTGGACCTGGTGAGTGAGTGGGAGGATGACCTCACATCACCCACCCTGTGCTCCCAAGCACTCAGCCCCCTGGAGAAGGTCCTCAATGTACTGCACTTCTTAGCCACTGGATCATTTCAGCGGACAAGTGCCATAGTGGGTGGGGTATCACAGGCCACCCAGTCACGCTGCCTACACCAGGTCTTGAACATCATCACTGCACGGCCATCAGTCCGCAGGCACATATACCTGCCCAGAACACCTGCAGAAAGGCATGCTGCCGCCCTGGATTTTTACGGTGTGGCACGATTCCCCAAAGTGCTAGGTGCCATCGACTGCACCCATGCGGCTCTACGTCCCCCCAGGGCATCAGAGCACATCTATAGGAACCGCAAGCACTGGCATTCCATCAACGTGCAGGTAGTATGTAATGCCAAGGGAATCATCACCTCAGTATATGCCAACTATCCCGGGTCCACCCACAACAGCTTCATTTACCGAATGTCCACCCTAAGCCGGGACCTAGAAGCTGGGCGGCATGGCGATACATGGCTGCTTGGTGAGAATGAATGCCACTGCACATGCATGCATGTCAGATACTGAGCAAGGTCACAACCCCACCAATGATACCAATCACCACCTCCACAGGGGACAGTGCCTACCCTCTCAGCCCCCACATGATGACGCCAATTCGGAACCCCACCACGCCACCCCAGGTAAGATATAACACAGCCCACATTACAACCCGGGGCATAGTGGAGCGCACATTCGGAGTGCTAAAGTCACGCTTTCGCTCCCTTGACCGTTCTGGCGGGCAGCTGTTGTACCCTCCCCCAGTAGTGTGCAGGATCATAGTGGCAGCATGTGTCCTGCACAACGTTGCAACACGCCGGGGCCTGGCCGTGGACATGGTGGTGGCCCCACATCCCCAACCACATGCACAGCCGCTGCGCATGGGAGGGGAAAGGGCACGGGGGGAGGCAGCCCGTACACAGCTAGTGGCTAATTACTTCACATAGTAATCACACCCTTGTGGAGTGATGACTCAACCTGACACTGATCCTGAATGTCTGGAGAATCAACCGTGAAAACCATATCAGCCTGAGATTGTTCACCTGGAAGTGTTACAATGTGTGCATCCCTACCCACACAGACACCACCAATGCAGTTTTGTGAAGAAACACATCCAAGCAGCTAAAATGAATACCCACTTGCAAAATGCAACAAGAGGACAGTGCCATGTCAGCCAACCCATCCCCAGCACCGCCACACGACACACCGTGCCATGTCATGCCATTTGCAGGTAAACAAAGTAATCCCCACAACATGACACTAGTGTCACAATGTACAGTGTCCCTAATTTAAACTTGCAACACCTGAAATGCTCACAGTAATGCAGGACCAACAACAAACTTGAGCAGGTACTACCATTAACATGACATCACAAATGTAAGAAATTAGTAGTCTCACCACCTGGAAATGCCTGCACTCCCACCACTACCAACTGTGCAGTGTTGGCGCCATGTAGAGTAGTAGGTGCACTGCTGCCAACATGGACCCCATCTCCAAACTAGAGGGCCTTGTGTAGACACGAGGAAGGGACCTGCAAATTGGGAGGTAGACACAGATGATGAGTTACACATCAATGAAACATGCAGTGTACAACACAACAGCAATATGCACTAGGAATGTATACACAGTATTGACTAGACTACCCACACATGTAGTGGGAGTCCAATGTCACCATGTACGTCAATGTCACTTGGGCACACCCTTTGCAAGCCCATGGAAACGGGAAGCAGGAGGGGTGTGTGTGACTCAAAACCAAGCATCTGAACCAAATACATGACAAGCCTGCATGTGCCCAGCCAAAATGCAGCGTATGCCCACAGGAACCACGGAAGGCAACAAATTGTCCCAAAAAAATTGGGAAAAATAAATTTAAAAATAAAAATAAAAATCAAAAATGGCCATTGATGGGCCCGGGGGGGGGGGTTTGGGAGGCCACCCAGGAGGTCCGAGGACAGGGTGCACACCAAAACCCACCTGTGTGGATCCTGGGAAAAAAAAACAACTCCATGGGCTCATGGCCCACACGGCTACCCTATTGTGGGAGTATCACTGCTGTCGCTATTATCACCCTGTGCAGCTGCATCTGGAGGTGGTTGCACTATGGGAGGCAGCCCACACAAGGCCCTAGTCTGCTCCTCCATGGCTGCAAGCATGCGGGTGTGGTAGGTCTGGTTCTGGAGGATGAGTGTGCGGAGGTACCCATGCAACAACTCACGGGATGCCCGGACCTCTGCCCTCGTTGCCTGCATCTCAGCTGAGAGCGTACGGGTGAGACGCTCCAGCTTCTGTTCTGTCCTTTGGTGTGTTGAAGCCTCACGCTCAACAAGAGTCGTCCTGAGGTGAAGGAGCTCCTGCCTCAGGGCTTCCCTGTGGCCCTGGGACTCTATGGAGATGGCCTCCTGCAGAGTCGCCAGTGCCGCCCGCCTGGCCTCCTGCAGAGTCGCCAGTGCCGCCCGCCTGTCCCTGTTGGACGCCAACATGTCCTCTCTGTGTGACTGGCAGATGGAGTCGGTTGCCTGCTGTAGTTGCTCCATCAGCCTTTCAGGGGGGACAATGGAAGTGGCCACCCTATCCATGGCCTGAGCCATCATCTCGGATGATGCTGCCTGTTGGGTTGCCATACCGTAAATGGATTGCTCCCATGCGGTATTGCCAGGTGGCGCACGGCCACCACGTCGGCGGGCACCACACCTGTCTGGGGCAAGACGAACTGCGCCTTGCTGTGCCGGCACGACTGCATTCCCCCTCTGATCTGCTGGCCCAGGAACAGGATCAGATGTCGCGGAGTGTGGCCCTGCATCCGTAACCACCAAAGGCGTAGCTGCCAACACTGACATCCCCATTGAGGGTTCTGACCCTGGTGCAGGTGGGTGGGACAGAACAGAATCCCTCCCTGGAACACTCACCTGTGACGGCACGTAGGTCTCATCATCCGAATCAACACCTGAGTACAGCTCGGGGGAGGTGCAGCCAGAGACACCCCTTGAGAGCACGACCTGCAGCACTTGTGGGTTCTCACCCACCACCACACCACGTCCCTCACTGGTGGTTGGTCGGCCCTCGGACCCCTCCTGGGTCTGCACCATCTCCACAACCCCAGCAGTATCAGGTGCGTCTTCCCCTGCAAAGACATAAAAACAAAGAAATGGAAACAGGCATTAGCACCATGGCACACAATGAGGGCTGAGAAGCAAGAGAACCAGTACTTGATTGACACATGTCCCACATGACTAAAACCCTCCCATGCATGCACCCTCACTGCATATGAAGGGCAGGCAAATGGCACACACTGATGACACCAAGATGGAAGATGAACACATTTTCTGCATGCTGCCTGGCAGTGGCATCACACATTGGCCTGTGATTGCCAGGTGAAAAACACATGCCATCACACAGATGGCATGTACCATTGCTATTGAGTGAAGATGGAGAGGAGGGCAGCACCTATTCATTCAGTCCAGTTCCCGCATGTAATAGCTTTTCTAATTCAAACAGGTCAGATTTTTCACCTGGAGCTGCCAGTCCAAAATGGTCCAATTGCACAGGGACATGTGTTACAAATGATATCCAGGTAACAAAGTCACTCCACTTTACCATAGCCATGTCAGACATGTGACTAGAGTACTGCGAAATGCCTAGTAAAAGTGGTGGAATGCAAACAATCTGCCTGAATGAACAGTGACAAATAAGCAACAATGTTGTGGCAAGGTGACACTTCAAGGGCAACTGGCGTGCAGTTGGGCTAGATGTCTACTGTTGGCAGAAGGGATACTGCTATGGCCTAATGCAGCTGCGCAGGATGTATTGCATGAAGCACATGGCTGACCCATACGACTCAGGCGCACACACTCTCACCTGGCACACAAACAGAAGCCCTCACACACACACACCATGCACATGGATGACACACACATGCATGTGCACTCACCGGACAATGCCTCGTAATCAGGCAGATCTCCCACGCCTTGGATCTGTTCCTCCGTGACGTAGGTCCCAGCGACTGACTCATGTGGAGTGAGTTCCATGTCTACTACTGGAGACCCACCTCCAGTCACTAGAGTTGCGGCATGACTTGAGGCCAGCTTACTCTTTGCCCTGCGCTTTAGGTCATTCCAGCGCTTATAGCAATCATTGGCTGTGCGCCTCATGATTCCAAGGGCACTTACGATGTCCGCAACGGTCTGCCAGTGTGCCTGGCGTTGTGCAGGTGTGGTCTTGGATCCTGCAACAATGACCATCTCGTTATCATGTGCGGACACATACTCGACAAGTGCACTCAGTTCGTCATCCGTGAAGCTGGGCTTCCTGGACGGGCCGGACTGTGTAGCCGTGTCTGGAGCATCAGCCTGTGCCGGACGAGCACTCTTCCTCTTCCGCTTGGAAGGTGGTGGTGATCCTGACGCCGCTCTGGACACTAGGGGCAGGAGCCCTGGTGGACTCTGTATCAGGAGTGTGGGATTGCATGGGAGTTGGTGCAGGCATTGGCTCAAGTGTAATGGTGTCAGGGGGAATGTCAGCAGGATGGACTAGGACCGACACTGTCCTGGCTGGGTGTGTGAGAGCTGGGGTGGATGGAGCCGCAGCTGCCCCTGCAGCCTCTCCGCCCTGCCTACTTGGGGCAGCAGATGACCTTGCTGCCCCAGATGCACGTGGCATGATGACATCAACGTGCACCAGCGCACGTGTCATAGGCCTGCTGACCTGGAAGTCAGCCATGGAGTCAGCCAGGTCTGGCACCACAATGGGCTGGTCCAACAAGGGCTGAGCATGGATGGTGTCAGCCACATCAGCCTCAACGGGGGGGGGGGGGGATTATGGGTGCCCTTGACTGGTCCTCCACACATGGGGGGACAGGCTCACCCTGCAAGTAACGACCACATCCCCTACCGGATCCACCACGGCCACCACTTGTGGCTCTTCCACCTTTGCCACCCTTACGGAATCCTCGCCTCCCAGCCATGGCACTGATGTTAATGTGCGTATGGGAGTGGCTGTAAACTATTGTCCTGGGCAATTGGGGGTCAAAGGGGTTGGGTACCAGATGGTAATTGTACCCTAGTGCTCTAGCAAGGCTGAATGTAACCCCTGGGGAAAGATGACGGGTCACGCTACGCACAGGAGCCCCAAAAAAGAGAGATGAGGTGCACGCAACCCCTCCTAGACCACGTGTGCAGTAAGAAAAACCTGCACTACGCTGTGGCTCCCAGTAACACAAGAATGAACGTATGCGTGTCACACACAGCCTAGAATGACCTCTGAAGGGGTAGGCTACACACGGGGCAAGCACAGATGTTAGATACGTGCGTGACTCACCGTCTGCCAGGTAAAAGAGCGTGAAAAAGGAGCGCGTTTGGTTGGCAACACCCCCGCCAAAAGAAGATTTGTACGCTGTCTGAGGAGACAGGACAACAGTAGAAGGGAACAGGACAACAGTAGAAGGGAACACTGTTTGAGGGAACAGGCCCAGGTAAACCAGTAAAAGAGAAAAAAAGAGAAAAAGCTGTCAGAGGTAACAGGGAATACGAACTTGAAACGCCGTAAAGTAAATCGCGTGTGAAACGACAAGAAGTACAGAATTCACCCACTCGCTCTCCACGAAAAGCATGTACAAGGAAATGGTGTTCTACACGTACCTTTTATACAGGCCCACACGTCCAGCGTCACTTACGCGGCGTGTATGCGCTTGGGCCATTTCCACCAATTACACGCTTTGTCACTTCTGCGTGTAGGGCCATTTCCACCAATTACACGCTTTGTCACTGCCGCGTGTACGCGCTAGGCCCATTCCCACCAATTACACGCTTTGACACTCAGACGTGTCTGAAAAGAACAAGGCTGCCCCAGGGGTACTGTGAGTCTCCGTCTATTTTCAACAGAGTCCTGCAGATGGACTTAAGCAATATTGCATTAAAAAATGTTGTCCTGCAATATGTGGATGACCTCTTGATCTGCAGCACGACAGAGGAGCAATGCAGACAAGATTCTGTTCAGCTACTGACTATACTGGCTGAGAAAGGATATAAGGTTGACAAGGAAAAGTTACAATATTGTCAACGGGAAGTGCTGTACATAGGCCAGCTGGTCTCACATGAGGGAAAGAGAGTGACACCAGAAAGGGCTGAAGCCACACTGAACACGGTTAAGCCACACACGATAAAAAGGATGCAGAGCTTTTTAGGTTTATGCAACTATGTCAGAGCATGGGTCTTCGACTATAGCTCTTATACTAAGCCTTTACTTCAGGCCCTAAAGAAGGCCCAAGTGACAAAAGAAAAGATTGAATGGTCTGAGACCATTGAGAAAGGATTTGCTTAACTCAAAAAAGCCATTGCACAGCACCAGTTCTAGGGATTCCCAATTATGCAGAGGAATTTTACCTGTTTTCACACACAAATGGCAGCGTTATAACGGCAGTACTCACACAGAGAACCACATTGGGGTAAAAGCCCCTTGCATACTATAGTGGAAATTTGGACTCAGTAATGAGCAGCCATTTCCCATGCGAACAAAGTTTAGCTGCCGCAGCGTTCGCCATAGAGGAGAAGGCTACAGCCATTGTGATGGGATACTCCATGACGACGTACGTCAAGCACTCACTATTTGCCATTCTAGAGAAACCAAAAGGCACATTGACATCTCAGAGAGCTTCTGCTTATGAAGTGATTAGATCAAATCCATCGATTAAGGTAGTCCGATGTAAAATAGTGAACCCAGCTGTGTTTATAGCAGAGCCAGTCACTGAAGGAGAGCCAATACATGACTGTGCAAACTATGAAGAATTCTATGACGAAATTCCCAGGGTAAAAGAAAATGCCTTGGCAGAAGGAGAGATCGTCTTTATTGACGATTCTTCAAGGATCGATCAAAGTGACGGACAAAGATATACAGGTGTTGCTGTGGTTAAGCACACAGCAAATGGAGAATTCTGAGTACTTATTAGTGCGCGAATACCATCTCATTATTCAACAGTCTGCAGAATTATTGGCGCTGATACTTGCCATTGAGAATCACGCAGACCAGGAAGTGACGGTGTACAGTGACTCTGCCTATGTGACGTCGACAGTGCAGGCAGACTTAGCATGCTGGAAAAGGAGGGGCTACCTCTGTGCAGACAGCACGCATCCTTATTGGACAGGCTGATGAAGGCACTACAGCTCCCAGTGGGCATAGCGGTTGTGAAATGCGCCGCCCGCAACGAAGGGGACAGATTTAATCTCACGCGGAAATCGCGCAGCAGACACGGAGGTCAAGCATATGTCATCCAAAAGTTCGATGATCGTGGAAGTCATCCCTAGCAATGAAAGGATGATGGTTGCACAAACTACACCTGAAGGATATAGCAATCCTGGGCAAACCCAGTTGATGGAACTCCCAGGGGAGGCACCACAGGAAGAGAGGAATCTTTGGAAATGTCGAGGGTGTTCTTTAAACCTCTCTGACAGCTTGTGGCGACAAGACCTCACTGGTAAGCCGGTGATGCCTGTAGCCCTATTGAAAATGGCGCTGGAGCAGTTGCATTACCCGGCACACATGACAAAAGAGAATCTAGCAGCAACACTCGCAGAAGACTGGTTCATACCGAATTTAACCGAGCATGTTGCATTTTTTATAGTAGACTTTATAATTTGACAACAATTCACAACTGGGCACACATTAAAAGTAATGAGTAGTCATCCCCAGGCCAAATGGGCCTTTTCAGCACTTTCATGTTGCATGTTGATTACGTCGACATGATTCAAGTATGTAACAGGTACATTCTCCAGATGGATTGAGGCAGGTCCTTGTACACACCCAGACACTACCTCTGCAGCCACATTTTTTGTGAGAGGTGTTCCCCAGATGGGGGGTTTGCGAGGTCATGAGATCAGATAATGGCCCTCACTTTGTTAATGCAATATTCAAACAGATTAGCTTGCTGCTTGGTATAAAGCACAAGTTCTCGGCGTATCATCCGCAAGGTTACGGGATCTGTGAGACGCTCAATGCCGTCTTAAAGGAAAGGATAGCCAAGTTGACGCTTACTCTAAGAAAAGGATGGTTGCACTGCCTTCCTTTGGCACTGTATGCACCAACCCGGTTCCGACCATCATTTTACGCCACACGAGATAGCCACAGGAAGAAGAATGCGTACTCCTCTGACACCCCGAGATAGTGCTAGATGTGATGCCCAGTCAACAGGAGAAATTTTAGGGTCTGAAATGCAAAATTACCTGAACTGCATGCCATCTTGCCTTACTGTAATTTCAGACCAGCTGCAGCGACAACGAAAGGGGTGCAGGGCAGCACGGAACACAGAAGGAGATACTACTACTGACACAGCTCAAGGACTTTGTGTACCATCCGTTTTCCCTAGAGACACCGTCCTTGTAAGGAACCTATACGAGGAAAAAGTGGGATGAGCCAAGATTAAACGGCCCCTTCACAGTGGAGGACTGCACTCCTTCTGCAGTGAAACTACAAGGCAGGAGAACTTGGATTTTTCTGGGCGATATCAAACCCTACATCAGAGAAGGCCCCCTGCCTGCACCCCAACGAGAGGAGTCTACGAGCGACAGGGAAGAACCACAGCAAGTGCAGGCGAGATCCATGATGAAGAAAAACGACACATGACCAGCCAGACAAAGATAAAGAACTCTTTGTAAATTGTGGTTTAAATTGGATACTTCCTCTAAGGAAAAAGGGGATAAGGACATAAAAACGGACACTCTGTGCATCCTAGTTGCAGGGTGAAGAAGAAAATTGCACACGTAAGCCACAACATAGTCTGTTAACTTTAAACATTGGACTGAGGCACATCTAAGGCCTTGATAAAAAATGAATATGCCAAATTTTGATTGAGGACACATACATTGGAAGAAAATACAGTATCCAGACTCATTCCACACCGAGACCCTATTCGGAATTACTTATGTTGTCCCACAGAAGTGACATCACCAAAGATGTAGTAACGTACTGTAATCTAGTGCTAAGATCATACCCTTCATTGGTGTGAAGGCTCACCAGTGTCATTGACTTTCTTCAAGAGACTGCAAACGAAAAGACAATAAGAAGACTGCTTACTGTAATTGCAGAACAATTCCTCTTACTTCCTGAATACAGTGAGGAGAAACCAAATGTCTCAAACGGAGAAGGAAATAAATGAGCTTGTCAACACATTGTTCTTTCGTATAATTGAAGACTGTCCAAATCTTGTTGGAAGAACAACAGATACACTCACGTTTCTTCGAGATCCAGCGAATACAGAACATCTAAGCCAACTCCTACACAAAATTGTGATTTTAGTTGCACTCAACGTGAACGGACAGTGCAGACATCGTTTACATTGAAGAGAGCATACAATCCTGAAAAACTCAGCAAGACAGGACGGATGTCCCTGTCACTAGAAGACAGCAGGTTAGCTCACAATGTCCTCTTTCGTCTAGTCACTGACTTTCCAGAGCTAGTGGGGAGACCGATAGATATTGACGTCCTCACCATTCATCAGAGATCCATCCAATGTTGCACAGATGCCCATGCTCTTGCATGGAATTGTACTACAAATAGAAATCTCGAACCATCAACAGAGGGACAGATCGAGGAAGCAGTGTCAAGGGTTTCCCATTCATCCATTTGTTATTATTTTTTCTCTATTCTTCATATCGACCAGGATACAAAATGTCTTCGGGACTGAAGCGAATCCGAGGCATGGACTGGGAGTTGACCTACGTTGAGCATGCACAGTAAAAGGACTTGCCGAAGTGTTGTTTGATTTGATTTTTCCCATAGTTTAGCAAAGGATCTGTATCATGAAATAAGGGACAATTCACAAAAGAGGAGGGACACTTGTCGGACACCTGAACCTCTTAAACACAGAATCTGACACAGTATTGGTTAAAGAAGTATAGTAAAGGATAAACATTTGCAAATGATCGAGATGGGGATCCAGAGCAGCAATCTGATCCTCCCATAGGAGGAGAGACGCCCACGTTTCTCTGGAAGTAAATGCTGCCGCCTGACCTACAGGGGCATAATGTATTTGTGTATCATAGTCATCATTGTTTTACTGTCAATAACTATCAGAACTGCATTTTTTATTGGTGCACAAAGCGTTCCAATTCCAGTGCACCCACCTAATGATGCACGCATGAAACCCACATAGTCATTCCGGTCCCTAGAAGATCTGATGGTGCAATGAATGAGCTTGAAATGGATGTGATCAGCAATGACACACACACTCTTGTGGTAACAAACAAAAAGAAAGGCCAGAGATAGGGTCGGCAAAGAATGAATGAAGAAAGATTGCTGACAACCACGCGCATGCAAACACTGAATGCTCACTCAACAGTCCTAGTGTCAATGACTGCAGAACCACAATTCAAAGCCTCAGAGAAGAAAAGACTGCCCTACTATAGAAAATATTACTAGAAGTAAAGAGCCAAATGAAGGAAGCAGACATGGTGGAAAGACTAGAGGAGCTGAAGAAGAAACCCACAGTGACAAGCATATATGTTCCAACGAAAGGGACAAGTGCAAGTTCCACAGTACAGCCATATACCGGAACCAATGTCAGGGTGGATGAGGTGGGCATTTATAACCAGCAGAAAAAAGATGTATGAGGGCAAGGAAAGACCTGCCAGACTTTTGTCCACTCAAATGGGGCAGATGAGGAAGCCGGCACCATGGACCGGGATACCTGAGAATACTCCAGCAAGAAAAAGCCATACAGATGCATTCAGGGATGTAGTGATAGCAAACTACATGAAAACCTTAAGAATCAAGAGAAGCATGCATGGAGATGACCATGAACTAAACGACTACCTGGACAGCACAGTACATTTGGGAAATAACATTTGGTACCAGCCATGAAAGAAGTTGGAAGACTAAGTTCAGAAGGGGAATGCTTTGTTTGCGCACTCCTACCATACAGCATGGGGAAGTCCAAGATCTTCGTAGCTGTAGAAATCGATGTCCAGACAGCACACTGTCTGTCACACATAGCAATGTGCAAGACCAGAGACCAGTTCATGGGTAGTAATGCCTCATTGAAATGGGCAACTGATCCAAATGAAGACGACTATGTCCAGGACATAAAGACAAGAAACAATGGAAAGACGAAACACATTGTGATCAGATATGAGAAGCCTGGATTTAAAGGAGCAGAAATCGGAAGAGAAGCGAACCAGAAGCTAAGGGTCCAAGGAAAAACTCCAGAAGAAACTCGTAGATGGAAGAACAGAGGCCAAATGCAAATTTGGGGAACAGTGCTTTCACCAGACGGATGGGAGAAAGGAATATTGATATGCAGAGCATGCATGGTCTTCGGTCACTACGAGTCCACCATCAACTTAGTGAGAAACAAATGCAAGTCATTATGGCCAAAGCTTACAAAACCTTTGACATGGGTCGAAGACAGAGGAGGACCCTTGCAGATAGTGCCACTGGAAAGCCCAAAATTCTGCACAAGGAAAATGGGAGAGAATCAGAACTGTGGACGAGTTTGACGCTCCAGGAATGGTTCATGGCACTGCCATAATTATGGATCATTATTGGGCATGTGGATCCAAGGCATACATCAGACTGCCGAAATACTGGGGAGGCATATGGACAATTGTGAATGTCCATGTTCCAGCACTGGTGATCCCGAAAAAAGTGACCTGAATATTGACAGTTTCCCGAAAGCAGATGCTCACTTGAGGAAGAAGAGATCTGTGGAACTGCTAACTCGAATGAAGAGAGAAAATAATTTCTCTGCCAAATCGGAAGAAGCCTTTCATGCAATCCCATATGTACACAGGCTGTTTAGCCTCGCCTCATCAGTGTTCACAACGATTTTAATGCCAAGAATCCAAGTTGGAGTAAATATTAAATGGTTGCAGATAACCAGATGGGAGTTACTGCAGACCATCAACACGACAATAAAAGGATTCAATGCGATTAAGGAAGAGTTAAGAGCCATCCGACTGATGGCTCTCCAGAACAGATATGTGCTTGATATGATCACAGCTATGGATGGAGGAGTTTGTGTAAAAATCGGAGAATCATGTTGCATATTTATACCTTCTCACGATGAGGAAAATGGAACTTTAACAGAAACCATAGGTATGCTGACAAAACTGCAGAAGCAGATGATCGATGATTGATGAAACTGACTAAGTTGATGATGACAGCTGGTTTGGATCCCTATTCTCATGGGTGCCACAATGGATGGCAGATGCATTGAAGTTCTTGGGAGCCCTGCTAGTGATGATATTGCTAGGATTCTGCATTATCAAGATAATAATCTTTCATTGCCAGAAGACTGCGAAAAAAGCCATAGGGATGAAAATCATGATTGATGTCAAGCCAGGTTGGAAGCCCAAAGACCTGAAATAAGAAATAAGAGACTTTGTGAAGGCCAGCATTCACGCACCAGAGGGAACGTTTCTCTACCCCAGGAAGCACAGAAACTATGTGGGAATATGGGTTTATTGCAGCCCAAATGGACAATGTCAATTGATGACTTGGAATAAAGACGAACATGTAAGGACAGCTGGAAGCCTGAAAGGAGTAATACAAATCTGGACTCCAAAGAGACACTTCTTCAAACCATCATGTGCAGATCCTAAGGAGGAAGAAGGGATGAACCCAGGCGGAATGGAAGATAAATACAGAAGAACTGAGTAAGATGAATCCAAAGACAGAAGTGAAAGTGGTTGATGAATCGCCCAGAGGGGGGGGGGGGAGTGCAGAGGAGGTCCCAAATAAACCCTGCACTCGTCACCCATTTTGAAGTTCCAGGAACGTTCACACCAAAATGTGACGTATGATGAGCAAATAAACCAGCAGAGAGCCGCAGTAGGGCTCTGCCCAGTGCCTATTAGAAGAGAAACACCTATTGAAGTACCAGTACCCAGAAAACCATGGACAGTAAGGTATCCATTGAGGAAATCCTACCAGCAAATGAAACGAAATGAAGATTGCCTCAGTGCTGTCCCGGAAGAATCCAAAAAGGCCATAAAGGAAGACAAATGGTGACGTCACGAGGACCCGGACAGACTCACAGAAGAAATGTCAACCAAAGAATGACACACAGAAACAAAATGCCATGCATAAAAGTATCTTGAACCTCAAGGGGGAGAACAATGTTGAAATACAAAAGTTCAAGCTGTAAGCAAGATGAAGACATTCAACTAGTTTACACCTGTAAATATGCTTGGAACCCCAAGAAAGCTAAGAGAACAGTGCGGCTTGCTATGCTTGGTAGAAAAGTAGTGTGGCAAGCACCATTATACATAATCTACCTCAAACGAAGCACTTCATTATAAGATTATTTCTTCTTTGCACAAAAGCAGAACCAACCCAGGTTACTAAAGGCCATACGCAAGAAGCTTCATATTCTAGTAACACGAGGAGAGACGGCTGAATCGAAACTCGGCAGATTTAACTCGTGCCAGGGAAGCCAAGGTCATACCAATAGAAGCTATGAACAGTAGCTACTTTTAATTGAAACTAAGAACAGAATATCCTGCCTCTGACACATCGAGATAAGAAAGCGAAGGCAGGTGGCGGGTGAAACGAAAATCAAATACACAAATTGAGAGAAACGAGACAAATTCACAATGTAGGAATCACGTGACCAGCCGAGCAAGAAGAAGCATGGGTTCACACCTATGCTAGGCACCGGACCAAGCAGAGATATCAGAACATTTCCAGACAGAAGATGCAGTTTTAGTTTTAAGGCCAACCACAATGTACTAATTGACACATGGCTATTAAATTTATGATTGATTGTAACAAGGGTTGGAGGAAGGCCAGGTAACTAAGGGGCAACCTCGCACCTGGCTGACTGTTCTGCGTGTTGCTAAGCAAAGTAGAAAATTATGCATGGGGTGGGTGCCAACCCAATCACAATGGACCAAATAATCTAGGGTCCTATAGTTAGTAGAACTAATGAGACGTCGTACTTTTAGTGACATCTACAGTAGTCATTTTTGAAGGAAGGGCTTAGAAGCCACCTGACAGTGTTTACCCTATCTCCGTACTCCATTACCATATACAGATTTAGTACCTATAGCAAAGTTACCTTTTCCTAACCAATAGAATTGCATGTTAACTTTTAAGTGTTACATGTCAATGATGATGAGTTTTGAGTATAAATGTTACAACTTGTATGAAGTTCGTTGGAGTTGAAGCGAGAAGGACGATCCCATCGCTGCTGAAATCCATAACTCCCTGTTTTTTGTACTTGTCATTAAACGGACTCCCTTTGCCAAACCATTGAGTTGTCCTTATTGATTGGTGTTGGAATAATGAATCTGCACCCCCATACATCTCAAGGGTGCAGCTATCTCGTCAAAGTACTTCTGAGCGAACCTCAGTTCAATGGGCCGGCCGGGGGTCTCTGGAGTACACTATGTATTGCACTTCTGCCCCTCTCCCTTCGACCCTGTACTTACCCTCTCCCGCTCCTCTGCACTTGTGGAACCTCAATGTCACCTGGCCTAGTAAGATTGTTGTCTTTGTCTTCCCTCTGTTCCCCCACCCTTGCCTCGTCGCGCCTTTAAACACGTGTTTAAAGGTGTCAAGAGGAGCACGAAGCATATCTGAAAATAACCCAGCTTATTTGTCAGATCCCCACCTTATCCTCCTTCGGGAGATGCTTGTCCCTCTGTATCTGATTCCTCTTAATCACCCGAGTATCCAGATACTTTTCTCACGTGCATTTAGTCTTCCTTTCCCAATTGGTCAACCTGGATTGTGCTGCGATATGCCTTACAGAATTAGCTGTTTCTCGTCATTGTCCAACCGGCTCTCATAGCGTTGACCATAGATCGGTTCATGTCTGTGATGGTCAGTGTCAGGGGGTCAAATGCTGGCGTGTCCTTGTGGGTCTGAGTCTGCCACGCCAGGACATGATCACCAACCCTTAAGTTTGTTTGCCGAGCCCGTTTTTTGTGGTCAGTGTATTCCTTCATCTTGTTTTATCCTTGTTATTCCTGCTCCTTACTTCCTGCTCCTGTGGGCTCCTCCTCCTGCTGGGTATCCGTGAGCGCACAGGTCGGCCAAACATTAGTAACCTTCGAGTAGTGGAATCCCATTTAGTTGGCAAAAGTATGAAAGTCTACCGGTTAACTGGGGTCCGTTGTCGGGCTTGACCACCTTGGGGACTCAGTATGCAGAGAATATCCGGTCTATGACTGGGATCAAGGCTGCCGCAGCTGTGGATGGCACTCTCTCAGTTTCCGGGTATCTTGAATGTTCCTCAAGTACTACTAGTACATATTCGCCAGATCTCATTGGGCCATAAAAGTCAATCGCTACCTCTTCCCACACTCCCTCAGGGAGCGGTGTCATGTGTAACGGTTCAGGGAACGATGGGGGCTGCAGACTGAGGCATATATGACATGACTTCAATGTTGATTAAATCATCTTGTCCATGCCGGGGAACCACACTTTCCTCCGGAGCATATGTTTCGTAGACACAATGCCCCTGTGGTTTTCATGTGCAATGTCGATCACCTGTTGGTGGAGAGATGTCGGCAGTACGATCCGGACCCTTTTGAGTATTAGTGAGGAGGGAAAGAGTTACAGTTCTTCTTTTGACCTAGCAAGCGCTTCGAAGAGTGAACCATCAAGTGACTGGTTGTTCATTATTGACGCCTCTGCTGAGTTCCATTGTCTATTCAGGATGCACGAGGTTGTGAGGGCCAAGGTTGCATCTTCTGCGGTGCTCCTTGTAGGTTTCCTCCAGGCCGATGGCTTGGGGCACAGTGTGATGGATGTCATAGTTCGTTTCCATCTGCCCGGTCGTTTGACACTTGGGGTCCATCAAGATGGTGAGAAAGGAAATATGCAAGGGTCTCATCTTCTCCAGGCTTGTGGAGGATGATGAACTTATACTCTTGCCCCATTTTTGGCACTGGTACCACTAGGGAAACCCATGGGGTAGGGCCCGACTTGGTTCTAACATGTCGGCTTCTACAAGGGCGAGAAGTTCTTCTTCCACCAGATGTTGGATGTTAAATGGGATGCCTCAGACGTGTTGTGCTGTAGTTTTTACTCTCTTTAGTTTTTCAAACCCTCTGAAGAGTCTGGGGAATCTTGCCACTACCCTGGGGTGGGCGAATGTTACTTGTCTGCCATCAATTGATAAAGTATGTGAATTAGTCCCATCTGTACAGCTGATTTAAAACAGTATGCATCCACTTGTTCCTTCTGTGTCAAGGACGTGTAGGAGTATGCAGTCCTGCTTGTATTTGTGTCTGCACAGGATTGTGAAGGCTCCAAGGCATGGGAAAGGTTCCTTTGCTCCATATGCGTATGTGGGAATGTGTGCTTTCTTCAGTTTGGGACTCTGAGCGAGTTTGCAGTATTCACATTCGGGCATCGCATTGATTGTGGCCCCTGAATTGACAAGGAAGTCTTTATCCTGCGTCAGCGGTAGTGTGGTGCTGTGTTCGAGGCAGCAGGATTGCCAAGGGCATACAGATACTCTCTCTTTTTCCGTTCAGTGCTGGACTGGGATTCAGACTCACTCGTGGACGGCGGGTTTGTGTGTGAATGGTGGATCCGCCTCCTTCCTTTGCGACGGACATCTGGTGTGGAGAGTTCTTTAGTCGAGTGTGACTCCTCTCCTTGTTGCATCTTCTCTCTGAGAATCTTGGTCTCTCCTCCGTATGTTGGCGGGGAGGGGACTTGTGTCGATATTGATTTAGATCTGAAGTGCTCGGTCTGTAGGATGTGGGGTTTCTTCACATCACTCGAAAATGGTCTTCTCCCCCACAAGTGGAGCATACTTGGCCGATAGCTCGACACGCCCCATCGCGTGGTAGATTGTAGCCACAACGGAAACATTGTCGTTTCTCCGATCCGTTATCCTGCGATGTCCAACAAGCTTATTCACAGCTTCTTCTTTGGTGCTGGGTGCAGAAAAGATGTGGGTTTTGCTTTGGGTGGATATTTGTATGTCTAGTAATGTCTAGTACTGATATTGTCCTTGCTAGCACAAGGATTTCCGCTAGCGAGTGTGGCACTTGCAACAGTTGTTTGTTTGTTTATATATTTGTATAGCGCGCCTGACCCAGGGGTATCTGTTTCCTTTTTAAGGGTAATGACTGACATCCTGCTATGACTTTCGACTTTATGGCCTCTTTGTTGTTGTATAGATGAAATTCACAATGCTTTAATCTGGATTTGAGGCACGTGACAAACTGGTCCATGCTCTCACGGTTAAGTTGCATCGTGTTATGGGACACGTGTCTCTTGTAGTCCATGTTCCTATGTATCGTGAAGTGTTCATTCAGAATTTGTTTGAGGTCTCGGTATTTATATTCAACGTCCTCTGGTAGTTCAAAGATGATGTCCCGTACTTCTGGGCCAGCAGTGACAGTAAGTAGTCCTATGATGCGCGTGTCGTCCTGCAGATCGATGACAGCTAGATGTGCATCAAATTCCTTCATCCACCTGTTCCATCTCGGCCCTAGGCTGGTGGTGTCAAAGAGGAGTGGGGATGGCAGTGGGAATGCATCCCTCCCTTGAGGCGTAGGTGCGGGTGCAGGTGCAGGGTCTTGTCCTTATGCAGGGTTAGACATGGTGCACGCAGCAGACTGGGGTGCTTCACCCTCTTCTAGCTGCTTGGGGTGAGGTGGAGGACTTGTCTCCTCTCGCTGGGTATTTCCCTTGGTGCTACAGAAGGCTGATGCAGGGCCGGAAAAGTTTCTTATTGATGCTTTCGGCCTAAATTTGGGCCCACCAGGCGATTTCAATGATTTGCCCTCCCCCTGAGCATGCATGTAACCCGTAATTCCAGGGTTTGCTGTAGTACTTTGTTCAGCCGTATGTCTTGACACCTCTTAGTCAGCTAGGCCAGATTATCTCTTGCAGATACATCCTCTGGCTCCCACAGGTGCTGCAGTAGCAACTCTCTCACCAGCTGGCAGCTGGAGAAGAGAGCTTCTTGGTGCGTGTCATACACAGCTCTGTGAAAAGCAGGCTGAGCGGGCCGACAGCCTCTCACTGAAGCTCCGCCCCCCTCGGGAGATGCCTCTCATCTGTGCTGATGAGCGACACGGCTGCCTTGTGGATGAGCTGACGTGCTGGGGAAAACACCCGTGAGGTGTGTGAACAGCGCTGCGGCTCGTACCTAGTCACCAGTGTCAAACCCCCACCGGGGATAAGGGCGAGCAGCGAAATGAGGACACATGCACACAGGATCTCAACAGGCATGAACTGATTTATTGGCACACGTCGCGTGCTTACATTAACATTGGTCATGTGACCAAACGTGATGCGGCTGCTGCGTGCCCCTGGGGGTCAGGTGACCATCACCTCAGTATATGCCAACTATCCCGGGTCCACCCACGACAGCTTCATTTACCGAATGTCCACCCTAAGCCGGGACCTAGAAGCTGGGCGGCATGGCGATACATGGCTGCTTGGTGAGTATGAATGCCACTGCACATGCATGCATGTCAGATACTGAGCAAGGTCACAACCCCACCAATGATACCAATCACCACCTCCACAGGGGACAGTGCCTACCCTCTCAGCCCCCACATGACGACGCCAATTCGGAACCCCACCACGCCACCCCAGGTAAGATATAACACAGCCCACATTACAACCCGGGGCATAGTGGAGCGCACATTCGGAGTGCTAAAGTCACGCTTTCGCTCCCTTGACCGTTCTGGCGGGCAGCTGTTGTACCCTCCCCCAGTAGTGTGCAGGATCATAGTGGCAGCATGTGTCCTGCACAACGTTGCAACACGCCGGGGCCTGGCCGTGGACATGGTGGTGGCCCCACATCCCCAACCACATACACAGCCGCTGCGCATGGGAGGGGAAAGGGCACGGGGGGAGGCAGCCCGTACACAGCTAGTGGCTAATTACTTCACATAGTAATCACACCCTTGTGGAGTGATGACTCAACCTGACACTGATCCTGAATGTCTGGAGAATCAACCGTGAAAACCATATCAGCCTGAGATTGTTCACCTGGAAGTGTTACAATGTGTGCATCCCTACCCACACAGACACCACCAATGCAGTTTTGTGAAGAAACACATCCAAGCAGCTACAATGAATACCCACTTGCAAAATGCAACAAGAGGACAGTGCCATGTCAGCCAACCCATCCCCAGCACCGCCACACGACACACCGTGCCATGTCATGCCATTTGCAGGTAAACAAAGTAATCCCCACAACATGACACTAGTGTCACAATGTACAGTGTCCCTAATTTAAACTTGCAACACCTGAAATGCTCACAGTAATGCAGGACCAACAACAAACTTGAGCAGGTACTACCATTAACATGACATCACAAATGTAAGAAATTAGTAGTCTCACCACCTGGAAATGCCTGCACTCCCACCACTACCAACTGTGCAGTGTTGGCGCCATGTAGAGTAGTCGGTGCACTGCTGCCAACATGGACCCCATCTCCAAACTAGAGGGCCTTGTGTAGACACGAGGAAGGGACCTGCAAATTGGGAGGTAGACACAGATGATGAGTTACACATCAATGAAACATGCATTGTACAACACAACAGCAATATGCACTAGGAATGTATACACAGTATTGACTAGACTACCCACACATGTAGTGGGAGTCCAATGTCACCATGTACGTCAATGTCACTTGGGCACACCCTTTGCAAGCCCATGGAAACGGGAAGCAGGAGGGGTGTGTGACTCAAACCCAAGCATCTGAACCAAATACATGACAAGCCTGCATGTGCCCAGCCAAAATGCAGCGTATGCCCACAGGAACCACGGAAGGCAACAAATTGTCCCAAAAAAATTGGGAAAAATAAATTTAAAAATAAAAATCAAAAATGGCCATTGATGGGCCCGGGGGGGTTTGGGAGGCCACCCAGGAGGTCCGAGGACAGGGTGCACACCAAAACCCACCTGTGTGGATCCTGGGAAAAAAAAACACCTCCATGGGCTCATGGCCCACACGGCTACCCTATTGTGGGAGTATCACTGCTGTCGCTATTATCACCCTGTGCAGCTGCATCCGGAGGTGGTTGCACTATGGAAGGCAGCCCACACAAGGCCCTAGTCTGCTCCTCCATGGCTGCAAGCATGCGGGTGTGGTAGGTCTGGTTCTGGAGGATGAGTGTGCGGAGGTACCCATGCAACAACTCACGGGATGCCCGGACCTCTGCCCTCGTTGCCTGCATCTCAGCTGAGAGCGTACGGGTGAGACGCTCCAGCTTCTGTTCTGTCCTTTGGTGTGTTGAAGCCTCACGCTCAACAAGAGTCGTCCTGAGGTGAAGGAGCTCCTGCCTCAGGGCTTCCCTGTGGCCCTGGGACTCTATGGAGATGGCCTCCTGCAGAGTCGCCAGTGCCGCCCGCCTGTCCCTGTTGGACGCCAACATGTCCTCCCTGTGTGACTGGCAGATGGAGTCGGTTGCCTGCTGTAGTTGCTCCATCAGCCTTTCAGGGGGGACAATGGAAGTGGCCACCCTATCCATGGCCTGAGCCATCATCTCGGATGATGCTGCCTGTTGGGTTGCCATACCGTAAATGGATTGCTCCCATGCGGTATTGCCAGGTGGCGCACGGCCACCACGTCGGCGGGCACCACACCTGTCTGGGGCAAGACGAACTGCGCCTTGCTGTGCCGGCACTGCCTGAGGCTGCAGGACTGCATTCCCCCTCTGATCTGCTGGCCCAGGAACAGGATCAGATGTCGCGGAGTGTGGCCCTGCATCCGTAACCACCAAAGGCGTAGCTGCCAACACTGACATCCCCATTGAGGGTTCTGACCCTGGTGCAGGTGGGTGGGACAGAACAGAATCCCTCCCTGGAACACTCACCTGTGACGGCACGTAGGTCTCATCATCCGAATCAACACCTGAGTACAGCTCGGGGGAGGTGCAGCCAGAGACACCCCTTGAGAGCACGACCTGCAGCACTTGTGGGTTCTCACCCACCACCACACCACGTCCCTCACTGGTGGTTGGTCGGCCCTCGGACCCCTCCTGGGTCTGCACCATCTCCACAACCCCAGCAGTATCAGGTGCGTCTTCCCCTGCAAAGACATAAAAACAAAGAAATGGAAACAGGCATTAGCACCATGGCACACAATGAGGGCTGAGAAGCAAGAGAACCAGTACTTGTTTGACACATGTCCCACATGACTAAAACCCTCCCATGCATGCACCCTCACTGCATATGAAGGGCAGGCAAATGGCACACACTGATGACACCAAGATGGAAGATGAACACATTTTCTGCATGCTGCCTGGCAGTGGCATCACACATTGCCCTGTGATTGCCAGGTGAAACACACATGCCATCACACAGATGGCATGTACCATTGCTATTGAGTGAAGATGGAGAGGAGGGCAGCACCTATTCATTCAGTCCAGTTCCCGCATGTAATAGCTTTTCTAATTCAAACAGGTCAGATTTTTCACCTGGAGCTGCCAGTCCAAAATGGTCCAATTGCACAGGGACATGTGTGAACAAATGATATCCAGGTAACAAAGTCACTCCACTTTACCATAGCCATGTCAGACATGTGACTAGAGTACTGCGAAATGCCTAGTAAAAGTGGTGGAATGCAAACAATCTGCCTGAATGAACAGTGACAAATAAGCAACAATGTTGTGGCAAGGTGACACTTCAAGGGCAACTGGCGTGCAGTTGGGCTAGATGTCTACTGTTGGCAGAAGGGATACTGCTATGGCCTAATGCAGCTGCGCAGGATGTATTGCATGAAGCACATGGCTGACCCATACGACTCAGGCGCACACACTCTCACCTGGCACACAAACAGAAGCCCTCACACACACACACCATGCACATGGATGACATACACATGCATGTGCACTCACCGGACAATGCCTCGTAATCAGGCAGATCTCCCACGCCTTGGATCTGTTCCTCCGTGACGTAGGTCCCAGCGACTGACTCATGTGGAGTGAGTTCCATGTCTACTACTGGAGACCCACCTCCAGTCACTAGAGTTGCGGCATGACTTGAGGCCAGCTTACTCTTTGCCCTGCGCTTTAGGTCATTCCAGCGCTTATAGCAATCATTGGCTGTGCGCCTCACGATTCCAAGGGCACTTACGATGTCCGCAACGGTCTGCCAGTGTGCCTGGCGTTGTGCAGGTGTGGTCTTGGATCCTGCAACAATGACCATCTCGTTATCATGTGCGGACACATACTCGACAAGTGCACTCAGTTCGTCATCCGTGAAGCTGGGCTTCCTGGACGGGCCGGACTGTGTAGCCGTGTCTGGAGCATCAGCCTGTGCCGGACGAGCACTCTTCCTCTTCCTCTTCCTCTTCCGCTTGGAAGGTGGTGGTGATCCTGACGCCGCTCTGGACACTAGGGGCAGGAGCCCTGGTGGACTCTGTATCAGGAGTGTGGGATTGCACACTCAGCATGGGAGTTGGTGCAGGCATTGGCTCAAGTGTAATGGTGTCAGGGGGAATGTCAGCAGGATGGACTAGGACCGACACTGTCCTGGCTGGGTGTGTGAGAGCTGGGGTGGATGGAGCCGCAGCTGCCCCTGCAGCCTCTCCACCCTGCCTACTTGGGGCAGCAGATGACCTTGCTGCCCCAGATGCACGTGGCATGATGACATCAACGTGCACCAGCGCACGTGTCATAGGCCTGCTGACCTGGAAGTCAGCCATGGAGTCAGCCAGGTCTGGCGCCACAATGGGCTGGTCCAACAAGGGCTGAGCATGGATGGTGTCAGCCACATCAGCCTCAACGGGGGGGGAGGATTATGGGTGCCCTTGACTGGTCCTCCACAGATGGGGGGACAGGCTCACCCTGCAAGTAACGACCACGTCCCCTACCGGATCCACCACGGCCACCACTTGTGGCTCTTCCACCTTTGCCACCCTTACGGAATCCTCGCCTCCCAGCCATGGCACTGATGTTAATGTGCGTATGGGAGTGGCTGTAAACTATTGTCCTGGGCAATTGGGGGTCAAAGGGGTTGGGTACCAGATGGTAATTGTACCCTAGTGCTCTAGCAAGGCTGAATGTAACCCCTGGGGAAAGATGACGGGTCACGCTACGCACAGGAGCCCCAAAAAAGGGAGATGAGGTGCACGCAACCCCTCCTAGACCACGTGTGCAGTAAGAAAAACCTGCACTACGCTGTGGCACCCAGTAACACAAGAATGAACGTATGCGTGTCACACACAGCCTAGAATGACCTCTGAAGGGGTAGGCTACACATGGGGCAAGCACAGATGTTAGATACGTGCGTGACTCACCGTCTGCCAGGTAAAAGAGCGTGAAAAAGGAGCGCGTTTGGTTGGCAACACCCCCGCCAAAAGAAGATTTGTACGCTGTCTGAGGAGACAGGACAACAGTAGAAGGGAACAGGACAACAGTAGAAGGGAACACTGTTTGAGGGAACAGGCCCAGGTAAACCAGTAAAAGAGAAAAAAAGAGAAAAAGCTGTCAGAGGTAACAGGGAATACGAACTTGAAACGCCGTAAAGTAAATCGCGTGTGAAACGACAAGAAGTACAGAATTCACCCACTCGCTCTCCACGAAAAGCACGTACAAGGAAATGGTGTTCTACACGTACCTTTTATACAGGCCCACACGTCCAGCGTCACTTACGCGGCGTGTATGCGCTTGGGCCATTTCCACCAATTACACGCTTTGTCACTTCTGCGTGTAGGGCCATTTCCACCAATTACACGCTTTGTCACTGCCGCGTGATCGCGCTAGGCCCATTCCCACCAATTACACGCTTTGACACTCGGACGTGTCTGAAAAGAACAAGGCTGCCCCAGGGGTACTGTGAGTCTCCGTCTATTTTCAACAGAGTCCTGCAGATGGACTTAAGCAATATTGCATTAAAAAATGTTGTCCTGCAATATGTGGATGACCTCTTGATCTGCAGCACGACAGAGGAGCAATGCAGACAAGATTCTGTTCAGCTACTGACTATACTGGCTGAGAAAGGATATAAGGTTGACAAGGAAAAGTTACAATATTGTCAACGGGAAGTGCTGTACATAGGCCAGCTGGTCTCACATGAGGGAAAGAGAGTGACACCAGAAAGGGCTGAAGCCACACTGAACACGGTTAAGCCACACACGATAAAAAGGATGCAGAGCTTTTTAGGTTTATGCAACTATGTCAGAGCATGGGTATTCGACTATAGCTCTTATACTAAGCCTTTACTTCAGGCCCTAAAGAAGGCCCAAGTGACAAAAGAAAAGATTGAATGGTCTGAGACCATTGAGAAAGGATTTGCTTAACTCAAAAAAGCCATTGCACAGCACCAGTTCTAGGGATTCCCAATTATGCAGAGGAATTTTACCTGTTTTCACACACAAATGGCAGCGTTATAACGGCAGTACTCACACAGAGAACCACATTGGGGTAAAAGCCCCTTGCATACTATAGTGGAAATCTGGACTCAGTAATGAGCAGCCATTTCCCATGCGAACAAAGTTTAGCTGCCGCAGCGTTCGCCATAGAGGAGAAGGCTACAGACATTGTGATGGGATACTCCATGACGACGTACGTCAAGCACTCACTATTTGCCATTCTAGAGAAACCAAAAGGCACATTGACATCTCGGAGAGCTTCTGCTTATGAAGTGATTAGATCAAATCCATTGATTAAGGTAGTCCGATGTAAAATAGTGAACCCAGCTGTGTTTATAGCACAGCCAGTCACTGAAGGTGAGCCAATACATGACTGTGCAAACTATGAAGAATTCTATGACGAAATTCCCAGGGTAAAAGAAAATGCCTTGGCAGAAGGAGAGATCGTCTTTATTGACGATTCTTCAAGGATCGATCAAAGTGACGGACAAAGATATACAGGTGTTGCTGTGGTTAAGCACACAGCAAATGGAGAATTCTGAGTACTTATTAGTGCGCGAATACCATCTCATTATTCAACAGTCTGCAGAATTATTGGCGCTGATACTTGCCATTGAGAATCACGCAGACCAGGAAGTGACGGTGTACAGTGACTCTGCCTATGTGACGTCAACAGTGCACGCAGACTTAGCATGCTGGAAAAGGAGGGGCTACCTCTGAGCAGACAGCACGCATCCTTATTGGACAGGCTGATGAAGGCACTACAGCTCCCAGTGGGCATAGCGGTTGTGAAATGCGCCGCCCGCAACGAAGGGGACAGATTTAATCTCACGCGGAAATCGCGCAGCAGACACGGAGGTCAAGCATATGTCATCCAAAAGTTCGATGATCGTGGAAGTCATCCCTAGCAATGAAAGGATGATGGTTGCACAAACTACACCTGAAGGATATAGCAATCCTGGGCAAACCCAGTTGATGGAACTCCCAGGGGAGGCACCACAGGAAGAGAGGAATCTTTGGAAATGTCGAGGGTGTTCTTTAAACCCCTCTGACAGCTTGTGGCGACAAGACCTCACTGGTAAGCCGGTGATGCCTGTAGCCCTATTGAAAATAGCGCTGGAGCAGTTGCATTACCCGGCACACATGACAAAAGAGAATCTAGCAGCAACACTCGCAGAAGACTGGTTCATACCGAATTTAACCGAGCATGTTGCATTTTTTATAGTAGACTTTATAATTTGACAACAATTCACAACTGGGCACACATTAAAAGTAATGAGTAGTCATCCCCAGGCCAAATGGACCTTTTCAGCACTTTCATGTTGCATGTTGATTACGTCGACATGATTCAAGTATGTAACAGGTACATTCTCCAGATGGATTGAGGCAGGTCCTTGTACACACCCAGACACTACCTCTGCAGCCACATTTTTTGTGAGAGGTGTTCCCCAGGTGGGGGGTTTGCGAGGTCATGAGATCAGCTAATGGCCCTCACTTTGTTAATGCAATATTCAAACAGATTAGCTTGCTGCTTGGTATAAAGCACAAGTTCTCGGCGTATCATCCGCAAGGTTACGGGATCTGTGAGACGCTCAATGCCGTCTTAAAGGAAAGGATAGCCAAGTTGACGCTTACTCTAAGAAAAGGATGGTTGCACTGCCTTCCTTTGGCACTGTATGCACCAACCCGGTTCCGACCATCATTTTACGCCACACGAGATAGCCACAGGAAGAAGAATGCGTACTCCTCTGACACCCCGAGATAGTGCTAGATGTGATGCCCAGTCAACAGGAGAAATTTTAGGGTCTGAAATGCAAAATTACCTGAACTGCATGCCATCTTGCCTTACTGTAATTTCAGACCAGCTGCAGCGACAACGAAAGGGGTGCAGGGCAGCACGGAACACAGAAGGAGATACTACTACTGACACAGCTCAAGGACTTTGTGTACCATCCGTTTTCCCTAGAGACACCGTCCTTGTAAGGAACCTATACGAGGAAAAAGTGGGATGAGCCAAGATTAAACGGCCCCTTCACAGTGGAGGACTGCACTCCTTCTGCAGTGAAACTACAAGGCAGGAGAACTTGGATTTTTCTGGGCGATATCAAACCCTACATCAGAGAAGGCCCCCTGCCTGCACCCCAACGAGAGGAGTCTACGAGCGACAGGGAAGAACCACAGCAAGTGCAGGCGAGATCCATGATGAAGAAAAACGACACATGACCAGCCAGACAAAGATAAAGAACTCTTTGTAAATTGTGGTTTAAATTGGATACTTCCTCTAAGGAAAAAGGGGATAAGGACATAAAAACGGACACTCTGTGCATCCTAGTTGCAGGGTGAAGAAGAAAATTGCACACGTAAGCCACAACATAGTCTGTTAACTTTAAACATTGGACTGAGGCACATCTAAGGCCTTGATAAAAAATGAATATGCCAAATTTTGATTGAGGACACATACATTGGAAGAAAATACAGTATCCAGACTCATTCCACACCGAGACCCTATTCGGAATTACTTATGTTGTCCCACAGAAGTGACATCACCAAAGATGTAGTAACGTACTGTAATCTAGTGCTAAGATCATACCCTTCATTGGTGTGAAGGCTCACCAGTGTCATTGACTTTCTTCAAGAGACTGCAAACGAAAAGACAATAAGAAGACTGCTTACTGTAATTGCAGAACAATTCCTCTTACTTCCTGAATACAGTGAGGAGAAACCAAATGTCTCAAACGGAGAAGGAAATAAATGAGCTTGTCAACACATTGTTCTTTCGTATAATTGAAGACTGTCCAAATCTTGTTGGAAGAACAACAGATACACTCACGTTTCTTCGAGATCCAGCGAATACAGAACATCTAAGCCAACTCCTAAACAAAATTGTGATTTTAGTTGCACTCAACGTGAACGGACAGTGCAGACATCGTTTACATTGAAGAGAGCATACAATCCTGAAAAACTCAGCAAGACAGGACGGATGTCCCTGTCACTAGAAGACAGCAGGTTAGCTCACAATGTCCTCTTTCGTCTAGTCACTGACTTTCCAGAGCTAGTGGGGAGACCGATAGATATTGACGTCCTCACCATTCATCAGAGATCCATCCAATGTTGCACAGATGCCCATGCTCTTGCATGGAATTGTACTACAAATAGAAATCTCGAACCATCAACAGAGGGACAGATCGAGGAAGCAGTGTCAAGGGTTTCCCATTCTTCCATTTGTTATTATTTTTTCTCTATTCTTCATATCGACCAGGATACAAAATGTCTTCGGGACTGAAGCGAATCCGAGGCATGGACTGGGAGTTGACCTACGTTGAGCATGCACAGTAAAAGGACTTGCCGAAGTGTTGTTTGATTTGATTTTTCCCATAGTTTAGCAAAGGATCTGTATCATGAAATAAGGGACAATTCACACAAGAGGAGGGACACTTGTCGGACACCTGAACCTCTTAAACACAGAATCTGACACAGTATTGGTTAAAGAAGTATAGTAAAGGATAAACATTTGCAAATGATCGAGATGGGGATCCAGAGCAGCAATCTGATCCTCCCATAGGAGGAGAGACGCCCACGTTTCTCTGGAAGTAAATGCTGCCGCCTGACCTACAGGGGCATAATGTATTTGTGTATCATAGTCATCATTGTTTTACTGTCAATAACTATCAGAACTGCATTTTTTATTGGTGCACAAAGCGTTCCAATTCCAGTGCACCCACCTAATGATGCACGCATGAAACCCACATAGTCATTCCGGTCCCTAGAAGATCTGATGGTGCAATGAATGAGCTTGAAATGGATGTGATCAGCAATGACACACACACTCTTGTGGTAACAAACAAAAAGAAAGGCCAGAGATAGGGTCGGCAAAGAATGAATGAAGAAAGATTGCTGACAACCACGCGCATGCAAACACTGAATGCTCACTCAACAGTCCTAGTGTCAATGACTGCAGAACCACAATTCAAAGCCTCAGAGAAGAAAAGACTGCCCTACTATAGAAAATATTACTAGAAGTAAAGAGCCAAATGAAGGAAGCAGACATGGTGGAAAGACTAGAGGAGCTGAAGAAGAAACCCACAGTGACAAGCATATATGTTCCAACGAAAGGGACAAGTGCAAGTTCCACAGTACAGCCATATACCGGAACCAATGTCAGGGTGGATGAGGTGGGCATTTATAACCAGCAGAAAAAAAGATGTATGAGGGCAAGGAAAGACCTGCCAGACTTTTGTCCACTCAAATGGGGCAGATGAGGAAGCCGGCACCATGGACCGGGATACCTGAGAATACTCCAGCAAGAAAAAGCCATACAGATGCATTCAGGGATGTAGTGATAGCAAACTACATGAAAACCTTAAGAATCAAGAGAAGCATGCATGGAGATGACCATGAACTAAACGACTACCTGGACAGCACAGTACATTTGGGAAATAACATTTGGTACCAGCCATGAAAGAAGTTGGAAGACTAAGTTCAGAAGGGGAATGCTTTGTTTGCGCACTCCTACCATACAGCATGGGGAAGTCCAAGATCTTCGTAGCTGTAGAAATCGATGTCCAGACAGCACACTGTCTGTCACACATAGCAATGTGCAAGACCAGAGACCAGTTCATGGGTAGTAATGCCTCATTGAAATGGGCAACTGATCCAAATGAAGACGACTATGTCCAGGACATAAAGACAAGAAACAATGGAAAGACGAAACACATTGTGATCAGATATGAGAAGCCTGGATTTAAAGGAGCAGAAATCGGAAGAGAAGCGAACCAGAAGCTAAGGGTCCAAGGAAAAACTCCAGAAGAAACTCGTAGATGGAAGAACAGAGGCCAAATGCAAATTTGGGGAACAGTGCTTTCACCAGACGGATGGGAGAAAGGAATATTGATATGCAGAGCATGCATGGTCTTCGGTCACTACGAGTCCACCATCAACTTAGTGAGAAACAAATGCAAGTCATTATGGCCAAAGCTTACAAAACCTTTGACATGGGTGGAAGACAGAGGAGGACCCTTGCAGATAGTGCCACTGGAAAGCCCAAAATTCTGCACAAGGAAAATGGGAGAGAATCAGAACTGTGGACGAGTTTGACGCTCCAGGAATGGTTCATGGCACTGCCATAATTATGGATCATTATTGGGCATGTGGATCCAAGGCATACATCAGACTGCCGAAATACTGGGGAGGCATATGGACAATTGTGAATGTCCATGTTCCAGCACTGGTGATCCCGAAAAAAGTGACCTGAATATTGACAGTTTCCCGAAAGCAGATGCTCACTTGAGGAAGAAGAGATCTGTGGAACTGCTAACTCGAATGAAGAGAGAAAATAATTTCTCTGCCAAATCGGAAGAAGCCTTTCATGCAATCCCATATGTACACAGGCTGTTTAGCCTCGCCTCATCAGTGTTCACAACGATTTTAATGCCAAGAATCCAAGTTGGAGTAAATATTAAATGGTTGCAGATAACCAGATGGGAGTTACTGCAGACCATCAACACGACAATAAAAGGATTCAATGCGATTAAGGAAGAGTTAAGAGCCATCCGACTGATGGCTCTCCAGAACAGATATGTGCTTGATATGATCACAGCTATGGATGGAGGAGTTTGTGTAAAAATCGGAGAATCATGTTGCATATTTATACCTTCTCACGATGAGGAAAATGGAACTTTAACAGAAACCATAGGTATGCTGACAAAACTGCAGAAGCAGATGATCGATGATTGATGAAACTGACTAAGTTGATGATGACAGCTGGTTTGGATCCCTATTCTCATGGGTGCCACAATGGATGGCAGATGCATTGAAGTTCTTGGGAGCCCTGCTAGTGATGATATTGCTAGGATTCTGCATTATCAAGATAATAATCTTTCATTGCCAGAAGACTGCGAAAAAAGCCATAGGGATGAAAATCATGATTGATGTCAAGCCAGGTTGGAAGCCCAAAGACCTGAAATAAGAAATAAGAGACTTTGTGAAGGCCAGCATTCACGCACCAGAGGGAACGTTTCTCTACCCCAGGAAGCACAGAAACTATGTGGGAATATGGGTTTATTGCAGCCCAAATGGACAATGTCAATTGATGACTTGGAATAAAGACGAACATGTAAGGACAGCTGGAAGCCTGAAAGGAGTAATACAAATCTGGACTCCAAAGAGACACTTCTTCAAACCATCATGTGCAGATCCTAAGGAGGAAGAAGGGATGAACCCAGGCGGAATGGAAGATAAATACAGAAGAACTGAGTAAGATGAATCCAAAGACAGAAGTGAAAGTGGTTGATGAATCGCCCAGAGGGGGGGGGGGGAGTGCAGAGGAGGTCCCAAATAAACCCTGCACTCGTCACCCATTTTGAAGTTCCAGGAACGTTCACACCAAAATGTGACGTATGATGAGCAAATAAACCAGCAGAGAGCCGCAGTAGGGCTCTGCCCAGTGCCTATTAGAAGAGCAACACCTATTGAAGTACCAGTACCCAGAAAACCATGGACAGTAAGGTATCCATTGAGGAAATCCTACCAGCAAATGAAACGAAATGAAGATTGCCTCAGTGCTGTCCCGGAAGAATCCAAAAAGGCCATAAAGGAAGACAAATGGTGACGTCACGAGGACCCGGACAGACTCACAGAAGAAATGTCAACCAAAGAATGACACAGAAACAAAATGCCATGCATAAAAGTATCTTGAACCTCAAGGGGGAGAACAATGTTGAAATACAAAAGTTCAAGCTGTAAGCAAGATGAAGACATTCAACTAGTTTACACCTGTAAATATGCTTGGAACCCCAAGAAAGCTAAGAGAACAGTGCGGCTTGCTATGCTTGGTAGAAAAGTAGTGTGGCAAGCACCATTATACATAATCTACCTCAAACGAAGCACTTCATTATAAGATTATTTCTTCTTTGCACAAAAGCAGAACCAACCCATGTTACTAAAGGCCATACGCAAGAAGCTTCATATTCTAGTAACACGAGGAGAGACGGCTGAATCGAAACTCGGCAGATTTAACTCGTGCCAGGGAAGCCAAGGTCATACCAATAGAAGCTATGAACAGTAGCTACTTTTAATTGAAACTAAGAACAGAATATCCTGCCTCTGACACATCGAGATAAGAAAGCGAAGGCAGGTGGCGGGTGAAACGAAAATCAAATACACAAATTGAGAGAAACGAGACAAATTCACAATGTAGGAATCACGTGACCAGCCGAGCAAGAAGAAGCATGGGTTCACACCTATGCTAGGCACCGGACCAAGCAGAGATATCAGAACATTTCCAGACAGAAGATGCAGTTTTAGTTTTAAGGCCAACCACAATGTACTAATTGACACATGGCTATTAAATTTATGATTGATTGTAACAAGGGTTGGAGGAAGGCCAGGTAACTAAGGGACAACCTCGCACCTGGCTGACTGTTCTGCGTGTTGCTAAGCAAAGTAGAAAATTATGCATGGGGTGGGTGCCAACCCAATCACAATGGACCAAATAATCTAGGGTCCTATAGTTAGTAGAACTAATGAGACGTCGTACTTTTAGTGACATCTACAGTAGTCATTTTTGAAGGAAGGGCTTAGAAGCCACCTGACAGTGTTTACCCTATCTCCGTACTCCATTACCATATACAGATTTAGTACCTATAGCAAAGTTACCTTTTCCTAACCAATAGAATTGCATGTTAACTTTTAAGTGTTACATGTCAATGATGATGAGTTTTGAGTATAAATGTTACAACTTGTATGAAGTTCGTTGGAGTTGAAGCGAGAAGGACGATCCCATCGCTGCTGAAATCCATAACTCCCTGTTTTTTGTACTTGTCATTAAACGGACTCCCTTTGCCAAACCATTGAGTTGTCCTTATTGATTGGTGTTGGAATAATGAATCTGCACCCCCATACATCTCAAGGGTGCAGCTATCTCGTCAAAGTACTTCTGAGCGAACCTCAGTTCAATGGGCCGGCCGGGGGTCTCTGGAGTACACTATGTATTGCACTTCTGCCCCTCTCCCTTCGACCCTGTACTTACCCTCTCCCGCTCCTCTGCACTTGTGGAACCTCAATGTCACCTGGCCTAGTAAGATTGTTGTCTTTGTCTTCCCTCTGTTCCCCCACCCTTGCCTCGTCGCGCCTTTAAACACGTGTTTAAAGGTGTCAAGAGGAGCACGAAGCATATCTGAAAATAACCCAGTTTATTTGTCAGATCCCCACCTTATCCTCCTTCGGGAGATGCTTGTCCCTCTGTATCTGATTCCTCTTAATCACCCGAGTATCCAGATACTTTTCTCACGTGCATTTAGTCTTCCTTTCCCAATTGGTCAACCTGGATTGTGCTGCGATATGCCTTACAGAATTAGCTGTTTCTCGTCATTGTCCAACCGGCTCTCATAGCGTTGACCATAGATCGGTTCATGTCTGTGATGGTCAGTGTCAGGGGGTCAAATGCTGGCGTGTCCTTGTGGGTCTGAGTCTGCCACGCCAGGACATGATCACCAACCCTTAAGTTTGTTTGCCGAGCCCGTTTTTTGTGGTCAGTGTATTCCTTCATCTTGTTTTATCCTTGTTATTCCTGCTCCTTACTTCCTGCTCCTGTGGGCTCCTCCTCCTGCTGGGTATCCGTGAGCGCACAGGTCGGCCAAACATTAGTAACCTTCGAGTAGTGGAATCCCATTTAGTTGGCAAAAGTATGAAAGTCTACCGGTTAACTGGGGTCCGTTGTCGGGCTTGACCACCTTGGGGACTCAGTATGCAGAGAATATCCGGTCTATGACTGGGATCAAGGCTGCCGCAGCTGTGGATGGCACTCTCTCAGTTTCCGGGTATCTTGAATGTTCCTCAAGTACTACTAGTACATATTCGCCAGATCTCATTGGGCCATAAAAGTCAATCGCTACCTCTTCCCACACTCCCTCAGGGAGCGGTGTCATGTGTAACGGTTCAGGGAACGATGGGGGCTGCAGACTGAGGCATATATGACATGACTTCAATGTTGATTAAATCATCTTGTCCATGCCGGGGAACCACACTTTCCTCCGGAGCATATGTTTCGTAGACACAATGCCCCTGTGGTTTTCATGTGCAATGTCGATCACCTGTTGGTGGAGAGATGTCGGCAGTACGATCCGGACCCTTTTGAGTATTAGTGAGGAGGGAAAGAGTTACAGTTCTTCTTTTGACCTAGCAAGCGCTTCGAAGAGTGAACCATCAAGTGACTGGTTGTTCATTATTGACGCCTCTGCTGAGTTCCATTGTCTATTCAGGATGCACGAGGTTGTGAGGGCCAAGGTTGCATCTTCTGCGGTGCTCCTTGTAGGTTTCCTCCAGGCCGATGGCTTGGGGCACAGTGTGATGGATGTCATAGTTCGTTTCCATCTGCCCGGTCGTTTGACACTTGGGGTCCATCAAGATGGTGAGAAAGGAAATATGCAAGGGTCTCATCTTCTCCAGGCTTGTGGAGGATGATGAACTTATACTCTTGCCCCATTTTTGGCACTGGTACCACTAGGGAAACCCATGGGGTAGGGCCCGACTTGGTTCTAACATGTCGGCTTCTACAAGGGCGAGAAGTTCTTCTTCCACCAGATGTTGGATGTTAAATGGGATGCCTCAGACGTGTTGTGCTGTAGTTTTTACTCTCTTTAGTTTTTCAAACCCTCTGAAGAGTCTGGGGAATCTTGCCACTACCCTGGGGTGGGCGAATGTTACTTGTCTGCCATCAATTGATAAAGTATGTGAATTAGTCCCATCTGTACAGCTGATTTAAAACAGTATGCATCCACTTGTTCCTTCTGTGTCAAGGACGTGTAGGAGTATGCAGTCCTGCTTGTATTTGTGTCTGCACAGGATTGTGAAGGCTCCAAGGCATGGGAAAGGTTCCTTTGCTCCATATGCGTATGTGGGAATGTGTGCTTTCTTCAGTTTGGGACTCTGAGCGAGTTTGCAGTATTCACATTCGGGCATCGCATTGATTGTGGCCCCTGAATTGACAAGGAAGTCTTTATCCTGCGTCAGCGGTAGTGTGGTGCTGTGTTCGAGGCAGCAGGATTGCCAAGGGCATACAGATACTCTCTCTTTTTCCGTTCAGTGCTGGACTGGGATTCAGACTCACTCGTGGACGGCGGGTTTGTGTGTGAATGGTGGATCCGCCTCCTTCCTTTGCGACGGACATCTGGTGTGGAGAGTTCTTTAGTCGAGTGTGACTCCTCTCCTTGTTGCATCTTCTCTCTGAGAATCTTGGTCTCTCCTCCGTATGTTGGCGGGGAGGGGACTTGTGTCGATATTGATTTAGATCTGAAGTGCTCGGTCTGTAGGATGTGGGGTTTCTTCACATCACTCGAAAATGGTCTTCTCCCCCACAAGTGGAGCATACTTGGCCGATAGCTCGACACGCCCCATCGCGTGGTAGATTGTAGCCACAACGGAAACATTGTCGTTTCTCTGATCCGTTATCCTGCGATGTCCAACAAGCTTATTCACAGCTTCTTCTTTGGTGCTGGGTGCAGAAAAGATGTGGGTTTTGCTTTGGGTGGATATTTGTATGTCTAGTAATGTCTAGTACTGATATTGTCCTTGCTAGCACAAGGATTTCCGCTAGCGAGTGTGGCACTTGCAACAGTTGTTTGTTTGTTTATATATTTGTATAGCGCGCCTGACCCAGGGGTATCTGTTTCCTTTTTAAGGGTAATGACTGACATCCTGCTATGACTTTCGACTTTATGGCCTCTTTGTTGTTGTATAGATGAAATTCACAATGCTTTAATCTGGATTTGAGGCACGTGACAAACTGGTCCATGCTCTCACGGTTAAGTTGCATCGTGTTATGGGACACGTGTCTCTTGTAGTCCATGTTCCTATGTATCGTGAAGTGTTCATTCAGAATTTGTTTGAGGTCTCGGTATTTATATTCAACGTCCTCTGGTAGTTCAAAGATGATGTCCCGTACTTCTGGGCCAGCAGTGACAGTAAGTAGTCCTATGATGCGCGTGTCGTCCTGCAGATCGATGACAGCTAGATGTGCATCAAATTCCTTCATCCACCTGTTCCATCTCGGCCCTAGGCTGGTGGTGTCAAAGAGGAGTGGGGATGGCAGTGGGAATGCATCCCTCCCTTGAGGCGTAGGTGCGGGTGCAGGTGCAGGGTCTTGTCCTTATGCAGGGTTAGACATGGTGCACGCAGCAGACTGGGGTGCTTCACCCTCTTCTAGCTGCTTGGGGTGAGGTGGAGGACTTGTCTCCTCTCGCTGGGTATTTCCCTTGGTGCTACAGAAGGCTGATGCAGGGCCGGAAAAGTTTCTTATTGATGCTTTCGGCCTAAATTTGGGCCCACCAGGCGATTTCAATGATTTGCCCTCCCCCTGAGCATGCATGTAACCCGTAATTCCAGGGTTTGCTGTAGTACTTTGTTCAGCCGTATGTCTTGACACCTCTTAGTCAGCTAGGCCAGATTCTCTCTTGCAGATACATCCTCTGGCTCCCACAGGTGCTGCAGTAGCAACTCTCTCACCAGCTGGCAGCTGGAGAAGAGAGCTTCTTGGTGCGTGTCATACACAGCTCTGTGAAAAGCAGGCTGAGCGGGCCGACAGCCTCTCACTGAAGCTCCGCCCCCCTCGGGAGATGCCTCTCATCTGTGCTGATGAGCGACACGGCTGCCTTGTGGATGAGCTGACGTGCTGGGGAAAACACCCGTGAGGTGTGTGAACAGCGCTGCGGCTCGTACCTAGTCACCAGTGTCAAACCCCCACCGGGGATAAGGGCGAGCAGCGAAATGAGGACACATGCACACAGGATCTCAACAGGCATGAACTGATTTATTGGCACACGTCGCGTGCTTACATTAACATTGGTCATGTGACCAAACGTGATGCGGCTGCTGCGTGCCCCTGGGGGTCAGGTGACCATCACCTCAGTATATGCCAACTATCCCGGGTCCACCCACGACAGCTTCATTTACCGAATGTCCACCCTAAGCCGGGACCTAGAAGCTGGGCGGCATGGCGATACATGGCTGCTTGGTGAGTATGAATGCCACTGCACATGCATGCATGTCAGATACTGAGCAAGGTCACAACCCCACCAATGATACCAATCACCACCTCCACAGGGGACAGTGCCTACCCTCTCAGCCCCCACATGACGACGCCAATTCGGAACCCCACCACGCCACCCCAGGTAAGATATAACACAGCCCACATTACAACCCGGGGCATAGTGGAGCGCACATTCGGAGTGCTAAAGTCACGCTTTCGCTCCCTTGACCGTTCTGGCGGGCAGCTGTTGTACCCTCCCCCAGTAGTGTGCAGGATCATAGTGGCAGCATGTGTCCTGCACAACGTTGCAACACGCCGGGGCCTGGCCGTGGACATGGTGGTGGCCCCACATCCCCAACCACATGCACAGCCGCTGCGCATGGGAGGGGAAAGGGCACGGGGGGAGGCAGCCCGTACACAGCTAGTGGCTAATTACTTCACATAGTAATCACACCCTTGTGGAGTGATGACTCAACCTGACACTGATCCTGAATGTCTGGAGAATCAACCGTGAAAACCATATCAGCCTGAGATTGTTCACCTGGAAGTGTTACAATGTGTGCATCCCTACCCACACAGACACCACCAATGCAGTTTTGTGAAGAAACACATCCAAGCAGCTAAAATGAATACCCACTTGCAAAATGCAACAAGAGGACAGTGCCATGTCAGCCAACCCATCCCCAGCACCGCCACACGACACACCGTGCCATGTCATGCCATTTGCAGGTAAACAAAGTAATCCCCACAACATGACACTAGTGTCACAATGTACAGTGTCCCTAATTTAAACTTGCAACACCTGAAATGCTCACAGTAATGCAGGACCAACAACAAACTTGAGCAGGTACTACCATTAACATGACATCACAAATGTAAGAAATTAGTAGTCTCACCACCTGGAAATGCCTGCACTCCCACCACTACCAACTGTGCAGTGTTGGCGCCATGTAGAGTAGTCGGTGCACTGCTGCCAACATGGACCCCATCTCCAAACTAGAGGGCCTTGTGTAGACACGAGGAAGGGACCTGCAAATTGGGAGGTAGACACAGATGATGAGTTACACATCAATGAAACATGCATTGTACAACACAACAGCAATATGCACTAGGAATGTATACACAGTATTGACTAGACTACCCACACATGTAGTGGGAGTCCAATGTCACCATGTACGTCAATGTCACTTGGGCACACCCTTTGCAAGCCCATGGAAACGGGAAGCAGGAGGGGTGTGTGTGACTCAAACCCAAGCATCTGAACCAAATACATGACAAGCCTGCATGTGCCCAGCCAAAATGCAGCGTATGCCCACAGGAACCACAGAAGGCAACAAATTGTCCCAAAAAAATTGGGAAAAATAAATTTAAAAATAAAAATCAAAAATGGCCATTGATGGGCCCGGGGGGGTTTGGGAGGCCACCCAGGAGGTCCGAGGACAGGGTGCACACCAAAACCCACCTGTGTGGATCCTGGGAAAAAAAAACACCTCCATGGGCTCATGGCCCACACGGCTACCCTATTGTGGGAGTATCACTGCTGTCGCTATTATCACCCTGTGCAGCTGCATCCGGAGGTGGTTGCACTATGGAAGGCAGCCCACACAAGGCCCTAGTCTGCTCCTCCATGGCTGCAAGCATGCGGGTGTGGTAGGTCTGGTTCTGGAGGATGAGTGTGCGGAGGTACCCATGCAACAACTCACGGGATGCCCGGACCTCTGCCCTCGTTGCCTGCATCTCAGCTGAGAGCGTACGGGTGAGACGCTCCAGCTTCTGTTCTGTCCTTTGGTGTGTTGAAGCCTCACGCTCAACAAGAGTCGTCCTGAGGTGAAGGAGCTCCTGCCTCAGGGCTTCCCTGTGGCCCTGGGACTCTATGGAGATGGCCTCCTGCAGAGTCGCCAGTGCCGCCCGCCTGTCCCTGTTGGACGCCAACATGTCCTCCCTGTGTGACTGGCAGATGGAGTCGGTTGCCTGCTGTAGTTGCTCCATCAGCCTTTCAGGGGGGACAATGGAAGTGGCCACCCTATCCATGGCCTGAGCCATCATCTCGGATGATGCTGCCTGTTGGGTTGCCATACCGTAAATGGATTGCTCCCATGCGGTATTGCCAGGTGGCGCACGGCCACCACGTCGGCGGGCACCACACCTGTCTGGGGCAAGACGAACTGCGCCTTGCTGTGCCGGCACTGCCTGAGGCTGCAGGACTGCATTCCCCCTCTGATCTGCTGGCCCAGGAACAGGATCAGATGTCGCGGAGTGTGGCCCTGCATCCGTAACCACCAAAGGCGTAGCTGCCAACACTGACATCCCCATTGAGGGTTCTGACCCTGGTGCAGGTGGGTGGGACAGAACAGAATCCCTCCCTGGAACACTCACCTGTGACGGCACGTAGGTCTCATCATCCGAATCAACACCTGAGTACAGCTCGGGGGAGGTGCAGCCAGAGACACCCCTTGAGAGCACGACCTGCAGCACTTGTGGGTTCTCACCCACCACCACACCACGTCCCTCACTGGTGGTTGGTCGGCCCTCGGACCCCTCCTGGGTCTGCACCATCTCCACAACCCCAGCAGTATCAGGTGCGTCTTCCCCTGCAAAGACATAAAAACAAAGAAATGGAAACAGGCATTAGCACCATGGCACACAATGAGGGCTGAGAAGCAAGAGAACCAGTACTTGTTTGACACATGTCCCACATGACTAAAACCCTCCCATGCATGCACCCTCACTGCATATGAAGGGCAGGCAAATGGCACACACTGATGACACCAAGATGGAAGATGAACACATTTTCTGCATGCTGCCTGGCAGTGGCATCACACATTGGCCTGTGATTGCCAGGTGAAACACACATGCCATCACACAGATGGCATGTACCATTGCTATTGAGTGAAGATGGAGAGGAGGGCAGCACCTATTCATTCAGTCCAGTTCCCGCATGTAATAGCTTTTCTAATTCAAACAGGTCAGATTTTTCACCTGGAGCTGCCAGTCCAAAATGGTCCAATTGCACAGGGACATGTGTGAACAAATGATATCCAGGTAACAAAGTCACTCCACTTTACCATAGCCATGTCAGACATGTGACTAGAGTACTGCGAAATGCCTAGTAAAAGTGGTGGAATGCAAACAATCTGCCTGAATGAACAGTGACAAATAAGCAACAATGTTGTGGCAAGGTGACACTTCAAGGGCAACTGGCGTGCAGTTGGGCTAGATGTCTACTGTTGGCAGAAGGGATACTGCTATGGCCTAATGCAGCTGCGCAGGATGTATTGCATGAAGCACATGGCTGACCCATACGACTCAGGCGCACACACTCTCACCTGGCACACAAACAGAAGCCCTCACACACACACACCATGCACATGGATGACATACACATGCATGTGCACTCACCGGACAATGCCTCGTAATCAGGCAGATCTCCCACGCCTTGGATCTGTTCCTCCGTGACGTAGGTCCCAGCGACTGACTCATGTGGAGTGAGTTCCATGTCTACTACTGGAGACCCACCTCCAGTCACTAGAGTTGCGGCATGACTTGAGGCCAGCTTACTCTTTGCCCTGCGCTTTAGGTCATTCCAGCGCTTATAGCAATCATTGGCTGTGCGCCTCACGATTCCAAGGGCACTTACGATGTCCGCAACGGTCTGCCAGTGTGCCTGGCGTTGTGCAGGTGTGGTCTTGGATCCTGCAACAATGACCATCTCGTTATCATGTGCGGACACATACTCGACAAGTGCACTCAGTTCGTCATCCGTGAAGCTGGGCTTCCTGGACGGGCCGGACTGTGTAGCCGTGTCTGGAGCATCAGCCTGTGCCGGACGAGCACTCTTCCTCTTCCTCTTCCTCTTCCGCTTGGAAGGTGGTGGTGATCCTGACGCCGCTCTGGACACTAGGGGCAGGAGCCCTGGTGGACTCTGTATCAGGAGTGTGGGATTGCACACTCAGCATGGGAGTTGGTGCAGGCATTGGCTCAAGTGTAATGGTGTCAGGGGGAATGTCAGCAGGATGGACTAGGACCGACACTGTCCTGGCTGGGTGTGTGAGAGCTGGGGTGGATGGAGCCGCAGCTGCCCCTGCAGCCTCTCCACCCTGCCTACTTGGGGCAGCAGATGACCTTGCTGCCCCAGATGCACGTGGCATGATGACATCAACGTGCACCAGCGCACGTGTCATAGGCCTGCTGACCTGGAAGTCAGCCATGGAGTCAGCCAGGTCTGGCGCCACAATGGGCTGGTCCAACAAGGGCTGAGCATGGATGGTGTCAGCCACATCAGCCTCAACGGGGGGGGAGGATTATGGGTGCCCTTGACTGGTCCTCCACAGATGGGGGGACAGGCTCACCCTGCAAGTAACGACCACGTCCCCTACCGGATCCACCACGGCCACCACTTGTGGCTCTTCCACCTTTGCCACCCTTACGGAATCCTCGCCTCCCAGCCATGGCACTGATGTTAATGTGCGTATGGGAGTGGCTGTAAACTATTGTCCTGGGCAATTGGGGGTCAAAGGGGTTGGGTACCAGATGGTAATTGTACCCTAGTGCTCTAGCAAGGCTGAATGTAACCCCTGGGGAAAGATGACGGGTCACGCTACGCACAGGAGCCCCAAAAAAGGGAGATGAGGTGCACGCAACCCCTCCTAGACCACGTGTGCAGTAAGAAAAACCTGCACTACGCTGTGGCACCCAGTAACACAAGAATGAACGTATGCGTGTCACACACAGCCTAGAATGACCTCTGAAGGGGTAGGCTACACATGGGGCAAGCACAGATGTTAGATACGTGCGTGACTCACCGTCTGCCAGGTAAAAGAGCGTGAAAAAGGAGCGCGTTTGGTTGGCAACACCCCCGCCAAAAGAAGATTTGTACGCTGTCTGAGGAGACAGGACAACAGTAGAAGGGAACAGGACAACAGTAGAAGGGAACACTGTTTGAGGGAACAGGCCCAGGTAAACCAGTAAAAGAGAAAAAAAGAGAAAAAGCTGTCAGAGGTAACAGGGAATACGAACTTGAAACGCCGTAAAGTAAATCGCGTGTGAAACGACAAGAAGTACAGAATTCACCCACTCGCTCTCCACGAAAAGCACGTACAAGGAAATGGTGTTCTACACGTACCTTTTATACAGGCCCACACGTCCAGCGTCACTTACGCGGCGTGTATGCGCTTGGGCCATTTCCACCAATTACACGCTTTGTCACTTCTGCGTGTAGGGCCATTTCCACCAATTACACGCTTTGTCACTGCCGCGTGATCGCGCTAGGCCCATTCCCACCAATTACACGCTTTGACACTCGGACGTGTCTGAAAAGAACAAGGCTGCCCCAGGGGTACTGTGAGTCTCCGTCTATTTTCAACAGAGTCCTGCAGATGGACTTAAGCAATATTGCATTAAAAAATGTTGTCCTGCAATATGTGGATGACCTCTTGATCTGCAGCACGACAGAGGAGCAATGCAGACAAGATTCTGTTCAGCTACTGACTATACTGGCTGAGAAAGGATATAAGGTTGACAAGGAAAAGTTACAATATTGTCAACGGGAAGTGCTGTACATAGGCCAGCTGGTCTCACATGAGGGAAAGAGAGTGACACCAGAAAGGGCTGAAGCCACACTGAACACGGTTAAGCCACACACGATAAAAAGGATGCAGAGCTTTTTAGGTTTATGCAACTATGTCAGAGCATGGGTATTCGACTATAGCTCTTATACTAAGCCTTTACTTCAGGCCCTAAAGAAGGCCCAAGTGACAAAAGAAAAGATTGAATGGTCTGAGACCATTGAGAAAGGATTTGCTTAACTCAAAAAAGCCATTGCACAGCACCAGTTCTAGGGATTCCCAATTATGCAGAGGAATTTTACCTGTTTTCACACACAAATGGCAGCGTTATAACGGCAGTACTCACACAGAGAACCACATTGGGGTAAAAGCCCCTTGCATACTATAGTGGAAATCTGGACTCAGTAATGAGCAGCCATTTCCCATGCGAACAAAGTTTAGCTGCCGCAGCGTTCGCCATAGAGGAGAAGGCTACAGACATTGTGATGGGATACTCCATGACGACGTACGTCAAGCACTCACTATTTGCCATTCTAGAGAAACCAAAAGGCACATTGACATCTCGGAGAGCTTCTGCTTATGAAGTGATTAGATCAAATCCATTGATTAAGGTAGTCCGATGTAAAATAGTGAACCCAGCTGTGTTTATAGCACAGCCAGTCACTGAAGGTGAGCCAATACATGACTGTGCAAACTATGAAGAATTCTATGACGAAATTCCCAGGGTAAAAGAAAATGCCTTGGCAGAAGGAGAGATCGTCTTTATTGACGATTCTTCAAGGATCGATCAAAGTGACGGACAAAGATATACAGGTGTTGCTGTGGTTAAGCACACAGCAAATGGAGAATTCTGAGTACTTATTAGTGCGCGAATACCATCTCATTATTCAACAGTCTGCAGAATTATTGGCGCTGATACTTGCCATTGAGAATCACGCAGACCAGGAAGTGACGGTGTACAGTGACTCTGCCTATGTGACGTCAACAGTGCACGCAGACTTAGCATGCTGGAAAAGGAGGGGCTACCTCTGAGCAGACAGCACGCATCCTTATTGGACAGGCTGATGAAGGCACTACAGCTCCCAGTGGGCATAGCGGTTGTGAAATGCGCCGCCCGCAACGAAGGGGACAGATTTAATCTCACGCGGAAATCGCGCAGCAGACACGGAGGTCAAGCATATGTCATCCAAAAGTTCGATGATCGTGGAAGTCATCCCTAGCAATGAAAGGATGATGGTTGCACAAACTACACCTGAAGGATATAGCAATCCTGGGCAAACCCAGTTGATGGAACTCCCAGGGGAGGCACCACAGGAAGAGAGGAATCTTTGGAAATGTCGAGGGTGTTCTTTAAACCCCTCTGACAGCTTGTGGCGACAAGACCTCACTGGTAAGCCGGTGATGCCTGTAGCCCTATTGAAAATAGCGCTGGAGCAGTTGCATTACCCGGCACACATGACAAAAGAGAATCTAGCAGCAACACTCGCAGAAGACTGGTTCATACCGAATTTAACCGAGCATGTTGCATTTTTTATAGTAGACTTTATAATTTGACAACAATTCACAACTGGGCACACATTAAAAGTAATGAGTAGTCATCCCCAGGCCAAATGGACCTTTTCAGCACTTTCATGTTGCATGTTGATTACGTCGACATGATTCAAGTATGTAACAGGTACATTCTCCAGATGGATTGAGGCAGGTCCTTGTACACACCCAGACACTACCTCTGCAGCCACATTTTTTGTGAGAGGTGTTCCCCAGGTGGGGGGTTTGCGAGGTCATGAGATCAGCTAATGGCCCTCACTTTGTTAATGCAATATTCAAACAGATTAGCTTGCTGCTTGGTATAAAGCACAAGTTCTCGGCGTATCATCCGCAAGGTTACGGGATCTGTGAGACGCTCAATGCCGTCTTAAAGGAAAGGATAGCCAAGTTGACGCTTACTCTAAGAAAAGGATGGTTGCACTGCCTTCCTTTGGCACTGTATGCACCAACCCGGTTCCGACCATCATTTTACGCCACACGAGATAGCCACAGGAAGAAGAATGCGTACTCCTCTGACACCCCGAGATAGTGCTAGATGTGATGCCCAGTCAACAGGAGAAATTTTAGGGTCTGAAATGCAAAATTACCTGAACTGCATGCCATCTTGCCTTACTGTAATTTCAGACCAGCTGCAGCGACAACGAAAGGGGTGCAGGGCAGCACGGAACACAGAAGGAGATACTACTACTGACACAGCTCAAGGACTTTGTGTACCATCCGTTTTCCCTAGAGACACCGTCCTTGTAAGGAACCTATACGAGGAAAAAGTGGGATGAGCCAAGATTAAACGGCCCCTTCACAGTGGAGGACTGCACTCCTTCTGCAGTGAAACTACAAGGCAGGAGAACTTGGATTTTTCTGGGCGATATCAAACCCTACATCAGAGAAGGCCCCCTGCCTGCACCCCAACGAGAGGAGTCTACGAGCGACAGGGAAGAACCACAGCAAGTGCAGGCGAGATCCATGATGAAGAAAAACGACACATGACCAGCCAGACAAAGATAAAGAACTCTTTGTAAATTGTGGTTTAAATTGGATACTTCCTCTAAGGAAAAAGGGGATAAGGACATAAAAACGGACACTCTGTGCATCCTAGTTGCAGGGTGAAGAAGAAAATTGCACACGTAAGCCACAACATAGTCTGTTAACTTTAAACATTGGACTGAGGCACATCTAAGGCCTTGATAAAAAATGAATATGCCAAATTTTGATTGAGGACACATACATTGGAAGAAAATACAGTATCCAGACTCATTCCACACCGAGACCCTATTCGGAATTACTTATGTTGTCCCACAGAAGTGACATCACCAAAGATGTAGTAACGTACTGTAATCTAGTGCTAAGATCATACCCTTCATTGGTGTGAAGGCTCACCAGTGTCATTGACTTTCTTCAAGAGACTGCAAACGAAAAGACAATAAGAAGACTGCTTACTGTAATTGCAGAACAATTCCTCTTACTTCCTGAATACAGTGAGGAGAAACCAAATGTCTCAAACGGAGAAGGAAATAAATGAGCTTGTCAACACATTGTTCTTTCGTATAATTGAAGACTGTCCAAATCTTGTTGGAAGAACAACAGATACACTCACGTTTCTTCGAGATCCAGCGAATACAGAACATCTAAGCCAACTCCTAAACAAAATTGTGATTTTAGTTGCACTCAACGTGAACGGACAGTGCAGACATCGTTTACATTGAAGAGAGCATACAATCCTGAAAAACTCAGCAAGACAGGACGGATGTCCCTGTCACTAGAAGACAGCAGGTTAGCTCACAATGTCCTCTTTCGTCTAGTCACTGACTTTCCAGAGCTAGTGGGGAGACCGATAGATATTGACGTCCTCACCATTCATCAGAGATCCATCCAATGTTGCACAGATGCCCATGCTCTTGCATGGAATTGTACTACAAATAGAAATCTCGAACCATCAACAGAGGGACAGATCGAGGAAGCAGTGTCAAGGGTTTCCCATTCTTCCATTTGTTATTATTTTTTCTCTATTCTTCATATCGACCAGGATACAAAATGTCTTCGGGACTGAAGCGAATCCGAGGCATGGACTGGGAGTTGACCTACGTTGAGCATGCACAGTAAAAGGACTTGCCGAAGTGTTGTTTGATTTGATTTTTCCCATAGTTTAGCAAAGGATCTGTATCATGAAATAAGGGACAATTCACACAAGAGGAGGGACACTTGTCGGACACCTGAACCTCTTAAACACAGAATCTGACACAGTATTGGTTAAAGAAGTATAGTAAAGGATAAACATTTGCAAATGATCGAGATGGGGATCCAGAGCAGCAATCTGATCCTCCCATAGGAGGAGAGACGCCCACGTTTCTCTGGAAGTAAATGCTGCCGCCTGACCTACAGGGGCATAATGTATTTGTGTATCATAGTCATCATTGTTTTACTGTCAATAACTATCAGAACTGCATTTTTTATTGGTGCACAAAGCGTTCCAATTCCAGTGCACCCACCTAATGATGCACGCATGAAACCCACATAGTCATTCCGGTCCCTAGAAGATCTGATGGTGCAATGAATGAGCTTGAAATGGATGTGATCAGCAATGACACACACACTCTTGTGGTAACAAACAAAAAGAAAGGCCAGAGATAGGGTCGGCAAAGAATGAATGAAGAAAGATTGCTGACAACCACGCGCATGCAAACACTGAATGCTCACTCAACAGTCCTAGTGTCAATGACTGCAGAACCACAATTCAAAGCCTCAGAGAAGAAAAGACTGCCCTACTATAGAAAATATTACTAGAAGTAAAGAGCCAAATGAAGGAAGCAGACATGGTGGAAAGACTAGAGGAGCTGAAGAAGAAACCCACAGTGACAAGCATATATGTTCCAACGAAAGGGACAAGTGCAAGTTCCACAGTACAGCCATATACCGGAACCAATGTCAGGGTGGATGAGGTGGGCATTTATAACCAGCAGAAAAAAAGATGTATGAGGGCAAGGAAAGACCTGCCAGACTTTTGTCCACTCAAATGGGGCAGATGAGGAAGCCGGCACCATGGACCGGGATACCTGAGAATACTCCAGCAAGAAAAAGCCATACAGATGCATTCAGGGATGTAGTGATAGCAAACTACATGAAAACCTTAAGAATCAAGAGAAGCATGCATGGAGATGACCATGAACTAAACGACTACCTGGACAGCACAGTACATTTGGGAAATAACATTTGGTACCAGCCATGAAAGAAGTTGGAAGACTAAGTTCAGAAGGGGAATGCTTTGTTTGCGCACTCCTACCATACAGCATGGGGAAGTCCAAGATCTTCGTAGCTGTAGAAATCGATGTCCAGACAGCACACTGTCTGTCACACATAGCAATGTGCAAGACCAGAGACCAGTTCATGGGTAGTAATGCCTCATTGAAATGGGCAACTGATCCAAATGAAGACGACTATGTCCAGGACATAAAGACAAGAAACAATGGAAAGACGAAACACATTGTGATCAGATATGAGAAGCCTGGATTTAAAGGAGCAGAAATCGGAAGAGAAGCGAACCAGAAGCTAAGGGTCCAAGGAAAAACTCCAGAAGAAACTCGTAGATGGAAGAACAGAGGCCAAATGCAAATTTGGGGAACAGTGCTTTCACCAGACGGATGGGAGAAAGGAATATTGATATGCAGAGCATGCATGGTCTTCGGTCACTACGAGTCCACCATCAACTTAGTGAGAAACAAATGCAAGTCATTATGGCCAAAGCTTACAAAACCTTTGACATGGGTGGAAGACAGAGGAGGACCCTTGCAGATAGTGCCACTGGAAAGCCCAAAATTCTGCACAAGGAAAATGGGAGAGAATCAGAACTGTGGACGAGTTTGACGCTCCAGGAATGGTTCATGGCACTGCCATAATTATGGATCATTATTGGGCATGTGGATCCAAGGCATACATCAGACTGCCGAAATACTGGGGAGGCATATGGACAATTGTGAATGTCCATGTTCCAGCACTGGTGATCCCGAAAAAAGTGACCTGAATATTGACAGTTTCCCGAAAGCAGATGCTCACTTGAGGAAGAAGAGATCTGTGGAACTGCTAACTCGAATGAAGAGAGAAAATAATTTCTCTGCCAAATCGGAAGAAGCCTTTCATGCAATCCCATATGTACACAGGCTGTTTAGCCTCGCCTCATCAGTGTTCACAACGATTTTAATGCCAAGAATCCAAGTTGGAGTAAATATTAAATGGTTGCAGATAACCAGATGGGAGTTACTGCAGACCATCAACACGACAATAAAAGGATTCAATGCGATTAAGGAAGAGTTAAGAGCCATCCGACTGATGGCTCTCCAGAACAGATATGTGCTTGATATGATCACAGCTATGGATGGAGGAGTTTGTGTAAAAATCGGAGAATCATGTTGCATATTTATACCTTCTCACGATGAGGAAAATGGAACTTTAACAGAAACCATAGGTATGCTGACAAAACTGCAGAAGCAGATGATCGATGATTGATGAAACTGACTAAGTTGATGATGACAGCTGGTTTGGATCCCTATTCTCATGGGTGCCACAATGGATGGCAGATGCATTGAAGTTCTTGGGAGCCCTGCTAGTGATGATATTGCTAGGATTCTGCATTATCAAGATAATAATCTTTCATTGCCAGAAGACTGCGAAAAAAGCCATAGGGATGAAAATCATGATTGATGTCAAGCCAGGTTGGAAGCCCAAAGACCTGAAATAAGAAATAAGAGACTTTGTGAAGGCCAGCATTCACGCACCAGAGGGAACGTTTCTCTACCCCAGGAAGCACAGAAACTATGTGGGAATATGGGTTTATTGCAGCCCAAATGGACAATGTCAATTGATGACTTGGAATAAAGACGAACATGTAAGGACAGCTGGAAGCCTGAAAGGAGTAATACAAATCTGGACTCCAAAGAGACACTTCTTCAAACCATCATGTGCAGATCCTAAGGAGGAAGAAGGGATGAACCCAGGCGGAATGGAAGATAAATACAGAAGAACTGAGTAAGATGAATCCAAAGACAGAAGTGAAAGTGGTTGATGAATCGCCCAGAGGGGGGGGGGGGGAGTGCAGAGGAGGTCCCAAATAAACCCTGCACTCGTCACCCATTTTGAAGTTCCAGGAACGTTCACACCAAAATGTGACGTATGATGAGCAAATAAACCAGCAGAGAGCCGCAGTAGGGCTCTGCCCAGTGCCTATTAGAAGAGCAACACCTATTGAAGTACCAGTACCCAGAAAACCATGGACAGTAAGGTATCCATTGAGGAAATCCTACCAGCAAATGAAACGAAATGAAGATTGCCTCAGTGCTGTCCCGGAAGAATCCAAAAAGGCCATAAAGGAAGACAAATGGTGACGTCACGAGGACCCGGACAGACTCACAGAAGAAATGTCAACCAAAGAATGACACAGAAACAAAATGCCATGCATAAAAGTATCTTGAACCTCAAGGGGGAGAACAATGTTGAAATACAAAAGTTCAAGCTGTAAGCAAGATGAAGACATTCAACTAGTTTACACCTGTAAATATGCTTGGAACCCCAAGAAAGCTAAGAGAACAGTGCGGCTTGCTATGCTTGGTAGAAAAGTAGTGTGGCAAGCACCATTATACATAATCTACCTCAAACGAAGCACTTCATTATAAGATTATTTCTTCTTTGCACAAAAGCAGAACCAACCCATGTTACTAAAGGCCATACGCAAGAAGCTTCATATTCTAGTAACACGAGGAGAGACGGCTGAATCGAAACTCGGCAGATTTAACTCGTGCCAGGGAAGCCAAGGTCATACCAATAGAAGCTATGAACAGTAGCTACTTTTAATTGAAACTAAGAACAGAATATCCTGCCTCTGACACATCGAGATAAGAAAGCGAAGGCAGGTGGCGGGTGAAACGAAAATCAAATACACAAATTGAGAGAAACGAGACAAATTCACAATGTAGGAATCACGTGACCAGCCGAGCAAGAAGAAGCATGGGTTCACACCTATGCTAGGCACCGGACCAAGCAGAGATATCAGAACATTTCCAGACAGAAGATGCAGTTTTAGTTTTAAGGCCAACCACAATGTACTAATTGACACATGGCTATTAAATTTATGATTGATTGTAACAAGGGTTGGAGGAAGGCCAGGTAACTAAGGGGCAACCTCGCACCTGGCTGACTGTTCTGCGTGTTGCTAAGCAAAGTAGAAAATTATGCATGGGGTGGGTGCCAACCCAATCACAATGGACCAAATAATCTAGGGTCCTATAGTTAGTAGAACTAATGAGACGTCGTACTTTTAGTGACATCTACAGTAGTCATTTTTGAAGGAAGGGCTTAGAAGCCACCTGACAGTGTTTACCCTATCTCCGTACTCCATTACCATATACAGATTTAGTACCTATAGCAAAGTTACCTTTTCCTAACCAATAGAATTGCATGTTAACTTTTAAGTGTTACATGTCAATGATGATGAGTTTTGAGTATAAATGTTACAACTTGTATGAAGTTCGTTGGAGTTGAAGCGAGAAGGACGATCCCATCGCTGCTGAAATCCATAACTCCCTGTTTTTTGTACTTGTCATTAAACGGACTCCCTTTGCCAAACCATTGAGTTGTCCTTATTGATTGGTGTTGGAATAATGAATCTGCACCCCCATACATCTCAAGGGTGCAGCTATCTCGTCAAAGTACTTCTGAGCGAACCTCAGTTCAATGGGCCGGCCGGGGGTCTCTGGAGTACACTATGTATTGCACTTCTGCCCCTCTCCCTTCGACCCTGTACTTACCCTCTCCCGCTCCTCTGCACTTGTGGAACCTCAATGTCACCTGGCCTAGTAAGATTGTTGTCTTTGTCTTCCCTCTGTTCCCCCACCCTTGCCTCGTCGCGCCTTTAAACACGTGTTTAAAGGTGTCAAGAGGAGCACGAAGCATATCTGAAAATAACCCAGTTTATTTGTCAGATCCCCACCTTATCCTCCTTCGGGAGATGCTTGTCCCTCTGTATCTGATTCCTCTTAATCACCCGAGTATCCAGATACTTTTCTCACGTGCATTTAGTCTTCCTTTCCCAATTGGTCAACCTGGATTGTGCTGCGATATGCCTTACAGAATTAGCTGTTTCTCGTCATTGTCCAACCGGCTCTCATAGCGTTGACCATAGATCGGTTCATGTCTGTGATGGTCAGTGTCAGGGGGTCAAATGCTGGCGTGTCCTTGTGGGTCTGAGTCTGCCACGCCAGGACATGATCACCAACCCTTAAGTTTGTTTGCCGAGCCCGTTTTTTGTGGTCAGTGTATTCCTTCATCTTGTTTTATCCTTGTTATTCCTGCTCCTTACTTCCTGCTCCTGTGGGCTCCTCCTCCTGCTGGGTATCCGTGAGCGCACAGGTCGGCCAAACATTAGTAACCTTCGAGTAGTGGAATCCCATTTAGTTGGCAAAAGTATGAAAGTCTACCGGTTAACTGGGGTCCGTTGTCGGGCTTGACCACCTTGGGGACTCAGTATGCAGAGAATATCCGGTCTATGACTGGGATCAAGGCTGCCGCAGCTGTGGATGGCACTCTCTCAGTTTCCGGGTATCTTGAATGTTCCTCAAGTACTACTAGTACATATTCGCCAGATCTCATTGGGCCATAAAAGTCAATCGCTACCTCTTCCCACACTCCCTCAGGGAGCGGTGTCATGTGTAACGGTTCAGGGAACGATGGGGGCTGCAGACTGAGGCATATATGACATGACTTCAATGTTGATTAAATCATCTTGTCCATGCCGGGGAACCACACTTTCCTCCGGAGCATATGTTTCGTAGACACAATGCCCCTGTGGTTTTCATGTGCAATGTCGATCACCTGTTGGTGGAGAGATGTCGGCAGTACGATCCGGACCCTTTTGAGTATTAGTGAGGAGGGAAAGAGTTACAGTTCTTCTTTTGACCTAGCAAGCGCTTCGAAGAGTGAACCATCAAGTGACTGGTTGTTCATTATTGACGCCTCTGCTGAGTTCCATTGTCTATTCAGGATGCACGAGGTTGTGAGGGCCAAGGTTGCATCTTCTGCGGTGCTCCTTGTAGGTTTCCTCCAGGCCGATGGCTTGGGGCACAGTGTGATGGATGTCATAGTTCGTTTCCATCTGCCCGGTCGTTTGACACTTGGGGTCCATCAAGATGGTGAGAAAGGAAATATGCAAGGGTCTCATCTTCTCCAGGCTTGTGGAGGATGATGAACTTATACTCTTGCCCCATTTTTGGCACTGGTACCACTAGGGAAACCCATGGGGTAGGGCCCGACTTGGTTCTAACATGTCGGCTTCTACAAGGGCGAGAAGTTCTTCTTCCACCAGATGTTGGATGTTAAATGGGATGCCTCAGACGTGTTGTGCTGTAGTTTTTACTCTCTTTAGTTTTTCAAACCCTCTGAAGAGTCTGGGGAATCTTGCCACTACCCTGGGGTGGGCGAATGTTACTTGTCTGCCATCAATTGATAAAGTATGTGAATTAGTCCCATCTGTACAGCTGATTTAAAACAGTATGCATCCACTTGTTCCTTCTGTGTCAAGGACGTGTAGGAGTATGCAGTCCTGCTTGTATTTGTGTCTGCACAGGATTGTGAAGGCTCCAAGGCATGGGAAAGGTTCCTTTGCTCCATATGCGTATGTGGGAATGTGTGCTTTCTTCAGTTTGGGACTCTGAGCGAGTTTGCAGTATTCACATTCGGGCATCGCATTGATTGTGGCCCCTGAATTGACAAGGAAGTCTTTATCCTGCGTCAGCGGTAGTGTGGTGCTGTGTTCGAGGCAGCAGGATTGCCAAGGGCATACAGATACTCTCTCTTTTTCCGTTCAGTGCTGGACTGGGATTCAGACTCACTCGTGGACGGCGGGTTTGTGTGTGAATGGTGGATCCGCCTCCTTCCTTTGCGACGGACATCTGGTGTGGAGAGTTCTTTAGTCGAGTGTGACTCCTCTCCTTGTTGCATCTTCTCTCTGAGAATCTTGGTCTCTCCTCCGTATGTTGGCGGGGAGGGGACTTGTGTCGATATTGATTTAGATCTGAAGTGCTCGGTCTGTAGGATGTGGGGTTTCTTCACATCACTCGAAAATGGTCTTCTCCCCCACAAGTGGAGCATACTTGGCCGATAGCTCGACACGCCCCATCGCGTGGTAGATTGTAGCCACAACGGAAACATTGTCGTTTCTCTGATCCGTTATCCTGCGATGTCCAACAAGCTTATTCACAGCTTCTTCTTTGGTGCTGGGTGCAGAAAAGATGTGGGTTTTGCTTTGGGTGGATATTTGTATGTCTAGTAATGTCTAGTACTGATATTGTCCTTGCTAGCACAAGGATTTCCGCTAGCGAGTGTGGCACTTGCAACAGTTGTTTGTTTGTTTATATATTTGTATAGCGCGCCTGACCCAGGGGTATCTGTTTCCTTTTTAAGGGTAATGACTGACATCCTGCTATGACTTTCGACTTTATGGCCTCTTTGTTGTTGTATAGATGAAATTCACAATGCTTTAATCTGGATTTGAGGCACGTGACAAACTGGTCCATGCTCTCACGGTTAAGTTGCATCGTGTTATGGGACACGTGTCTCTTGTAGTCCATGTTCCTATGTATCGTGAAGTGTTCATTCAGAATTTGTTTGAGGTCTCGGTATTTATATTCAACGTCCTCTGGTAGTTCAAAGATGATGTCCCGTACTTCTGGGCCAGCAGTGACAGTAAGTAGTCCTATGATGCGCGTGTCGTCCTGCAGATCGATGACAGCTAGATGTGCATCAAATTCCTTCATCCACCTGTTCCATCTCGGCCCTAGGCTGGTGGTGTCAAAGAGGAGTGGGGATGGCAGTGGGAATGCATCCCTCCCTTGAGGCGTAGGTGCGGGTGCAGGTGCAGGGTCTTGTCCTTATGCAGGGTTAGACATGGTGCACGCAGCAGACTGGGGTGCTTCACCCTCTTCTAGCTGCTTGGGGTGAGGTGGAGGACTTGTCTCCTCTCGCTGGGTATTTCCCTTGGTGCTACAGAAGGCTGATGCAGGGCCGGAAAAGTTTCTTATTGATGCTTTCGGCCTAAATTTGGGCCCACCAGGCGATTTCAATGATTTGCCCTCCCCCTGAGCATGCATGTAACCCGTAATTCCAGGGTTTGCTGTAGTACTTTGTTCAGCCGTATGTCTTGACACCTCTTAGTCAGCTAGGCCAGATTCTCTCTTGCAGATACATCCTCTGGCTCCCACAGGTGCTGCAGTAGCAACTCTCTCACCAGCTGGCAGCTGGAGAAGAGAGCTTCTTGGTGCGTGTCATACACAGCTCTGTGAAAAGCAGGCTGAGCGGGCCGACAGCCTCTCACTGAAGCTCCGCCCCCCTCGGGAGATGCCTCTCATCTGTGCTGATGAGCGACACGGCTGCCTTGTGGATGAGCTGACGTGCTGGGGAAAACACCCGTGAGGTGTGTGAACAGCGCTGCGGCTCGTACCTAGTCACCAGTGTCAAACCCCCACCGGGGATAAGGGCGAGCAGCGAAATGAGGACACATGCACACAGGATCTCAACAGGCATGAACTGATTTATTGGCACACGTCGCGTGCTTACATTAACATTGGTCATGTGACCAAACGTGATGCGGCTGCTGCGTGCCCCTGGGGGTCAGGTGACCATCACCTCAGTATATGCCAACTATCCCGGGTCCACCCACGACAGCTTCATTTACCGAATGTCCACCCTAAGCCGGGACCTAGAAGCTGGGCGGCATGGCGATACATGGCTGCTTGGTGAGTATGAATGCCACTGCACATGCATGCATGTCAGATACTGAGCAAGGTCACAACCCCACCAATGATACCAATCACCACCTCCACAGGGGACAGTGCCTACCCTCTCAGCCCCCACATGACGACGCCAATTCGGAACCCCACCACGCCACCCCAGGTAAGATATAACACAGCCCACATTACAACCCGGGGCATAGTGGAGCGCACATTCGGAGTGCTAAAGTCACGCTTTCGCTCCCTTGACCGTTCTGGCGGGCAGCTGTTGTACCCTCCCCCAGTAGTGTGCAGGATCATAGTGGCAGCATGTGTCCTGCACAACGTTGCAACACGCCGGGGCCTGGCCGTGGACATGGTGGTGGCCCCACATCCCCAACCACATGCACAGCCGCTGCGCATGGGAGGGGAAAGGGCACGGGGGGAGGCAGCCCGTACACAGCTAGTGGCTAATTACTTCACATAGTAATCACACCCTTGTGGAGTGATGACTCAACCTGACACTGATCCTGAATGTCTGGAGAATCAACCGTGAAAACCATATCAGCCTGAGATTGTTCACCTGGAAGTGTTACAATGTGTGCATCCCTACCCACACAGACACCACCAATGCAGTTTTGTGAAGAAACACATCCAAGCAGCTAAAATGAATACCCACTTGCAAAATGCAACAAGAGGACAGTGCCATGTCAGCCAACCCATCCCCAGCACCGCCACACGACACACCGTGCCATGTCATGCCATTTGCAGGTAAACAAAGTAATCCCCACAACATGACACTAGTGTCACAATGTACAGTGTCCCTAATTTAAACTTGCAACACCTGAAATGCTCACAGTAATGCAGGACCAACAACAAACTTGAGCAGGTACTACCATTAACATGACATCACAAATGTAAGAAATTAGTAGTCTCACCACCTGGAAATGCCTGCACTCCCACCACTACCAACTGTGCAGTGTTGGCGCCATGTAGAGTAGTCGGTGCACTGCTGCCAACATGGACCCCATCTCCAAACTAGAGGGCCTTGTGTAGACACGAGGAAGGGACCTGCAAATTGGGAGGTAGACACAGATGATGAGTTACACATCAATGAAACATGCATTGTACAACACAACAGCAATATGCACTAGGAATGTATACACAGTATTGACTAGACTACCCACACATGTAGTGGGAGTCCAATGTCACCATGTACGTCAATGTCACTTGGGCACACCCTTTGCAAGCCCATGGAAACGGGAAGCAGGAGGGGTGTGTGTGACTCAAACCCAAGCATCTGAACCAAATACATGACAAGCCTGCATGTGCCCAGCCAAAATGCAGCGTATGCCCACAGGAACCACAGAAGGCAACAAATTGTCCCAAAAAAATTGGGAAAAATAAATTTAAAAATAAAAATCAAAAATGGCCATTGATGGGCCCGGGGGGGTTTGGGAGGCCACCCAGGAGGTCCGAGGACAGGGTGCACACCAAAACCCACCTGTGTGGATCCTGGGGAAAAAAAACACCTCCATGGGCTCATGGCCCACACGGCTACCCTATTGTGGGAGTATCACTGCTGTCGCTATTATCACCCTGTGCAGCTGCATCCGGAGGTGGTTGCACTATGGAAGGCAGCCCACACAAGGCCCTAGTCTGCTCCTCCATGGCTGCAAGCATGCGGGTGTGGTAGGTCTGGTTCTGGAGGATGAGTGTGCGGAGGTACCCATGCAACAACTCACGGGATGCCCGGACCTCTGCCCTCGTTGCCTGCATCTCAGCTGAGAGCGTACGGGTGAGACGCTCCAGCTTCTGTTCTGTCCTTTGGTGTGTTGAAGCCTCACGCTCAACAAGAGTCGTCCTGAGGTGAAGGAGCTCCTGCCTCAGGGCTTCCCTGTGGCCCTGGGACTCTATGGAGATGGCCTCCTGCAGAGTCGCCAGTGCCGCCCGCCTGTCCCTGTTGGACGCCAACATGTCCTCCCTGTGTGACTGGCAGATGGAGTCGGTTGCCTGCTGTAGTTGCTCCATCAGCCTTTCAGGGGGGACAATGGAAGTGGCCACCCTATCCATGGCCTGAGCCATCATCTCGGATGATGCTGCCTGTTGGGTTGCCATACCGTAAATGGATTGCTCCCATGCGGTATTGCCAGGTGGCGCACGGCCACCACGTCGGCGGGCACCACACCTGTCTGGGGCAAGACGAACTGCGCCTTGCTGTGCCGGCACTGCCTGAGGCTGCAGGACTGCATTCCCCCTCTGATCTGCTGGCCCAGGAACAGGATCAGATGTCGCGGAGTGTGGCCCTGCATCCGTAACCACCAAAGGCGTAGCTGCCAACACTGACATCCCCATTGAGGGTTCTGACCCTGGTGCAGGTGGGTGGGACAGAACAGAATCCCTCCCTGGAACACTCACCTGTGACGGCACGTAGGTCTCATCATCCGAATCAACACCTGAGTACAGCTCGGGGGAGGTGCAGCCAGAGACACCCCTTGAGAGCACGACCTGCAGCACTTGTGGGTTCTCACCCACCACCACACCACGTCCCTCACTGGTGGTTGGTCGGCCCTCGGACCCCTCCTGGGTCTGCACCATCTCCACAACCCCAGCAGTATCAGGTGCGTCTTCCCCTGCAAAGACATAAAAACAAAGAAATGGAAACAGGCATTAGCACCATGGCACACAATGAGGGCTGAGAAGCAAGAGAACCAGTACTTGATTGACACATGTCCCACATGACTAAAACCCTCCCATGCATGCACCCTCACTGCATATGAAGGGCAGGCAAATGGCACACACTGATGACACCAAGATGGAAGATGAACACATTTTCTGCATGCTGCCTGGCAGTGGCATCACACATTGGCCTGTGATTGCCAGGTGAAACACACATGCCATCACACAGATGGCATGTACCATTGCTATTGAGTGAAGATGGAGAGGAGGGCAGCACCTATTCATTCAGTCCAGTTCCCGCATGTAATAGCTTTTCTAATTCAAACAGGTCAGATTTTTCACCTGGAGCTGCCAGTCCAAAATGGTCCAATTGCACAGGGACATGTGTGAACAAATGATATCCAGGTAACAAAGTCACTCCACTTTACCATAGCCATGTCAGACATGTGACTAGAGTACTGCGAAATGCCTAGTAAAAGTGGTGGAATGCAAACAATCTGCCTGAATGAACAGTGACAAATAAGCAACAATGTTGTGGCAAGGTGACACTTCAAGGGCAACTGGCGTGCAGTTGGGCTAGATGTCTACTGTTGGCAGAAGGGATACTGCTATGGCCTAATGCAGCTGCGCAGGATGTATTGCATGAAGCACATGGCTGACCCATACGACTCAGGCGCACACACTCTCACCTGGCACACAAACAGAAGCCCTCACACACACACACCATGCACATGGATGACATACACATGCATGTGCACTCACCGGACAATGCCTCGTAATCAGGCAGATCTCCCACGCCTTGGATCTGTTCCTCCGTGACGTAGGTCCCAGCGACTGACTCATGTGGAGTGAGTTCCATGTCTACTACTGGAGACCCACCTCCAGTCACTAGAGTTGCGGCATGACTTGAGGCCAGCTTACTCTTTGCCCTGCGCTTTAGGTCATTCCAGCGCTTATAGCAATCATTGGCTGTGCGCCTCACGATTCCAAGGGCACTTACGATGTCCGCAACGGTCTGCCAGTGTGCCTGGCGTTGTGCAGGTGTGGTCTTGGATCCTGCAACAATGACCATCTCGTTATCATGTGCGGACACATACTCGACAAGTGCACTCAGTTCGTCATCCGTGAAGCTGGGCTTCCTGGACGGGCCGGACTGTGTAGCCGTGTCTGGAGCATCAGCCTGTGCCGGACGAGCACTCTTCCTCTTCCGCTTGGAAGGTGGTGGTGATCCTGACGCCGCTCTGGACACTAGGGGCAGGAGCCCTGGTGGACTCTGTATCAGGAGTGTGGGATTGCACACTCAGCATGGGAGTTGGTGCAGGCATTGGCTCAAGTGTAATGGTGTCAGGGGGAATGTCAGCAGGATGGACTAGGACCGACACTGTCCTGGCTGGGTGTGTGAGAGCTGGGGTGGATGGAGCCGCAGCGGATGGAGCCGCAGCTGCCCCTGCAGCCTCTCCACCCTGCCTACTTGGGGCAGCAGATGACCTTGCTGCCCCAGATGCACGTGGCATGATGACATCAACGTGCACCAGCGCACGTGTCATAGGCCTGCTGACCTGGAAGTCAGCCATGGAGTCAGCCATGGAGTCAGCCAGGTCTGGCGCCACAATGGGCTGGTCCAACAAGGGCTGAGCATGGATGGTGTCAGCCACATCAGCCTCAACGGGGGGGGGAGGATTATGGGTGCCCTTGACTGGTCCTCCACAGATGGGGGGACAGGCTCACCCTGCAAGTAACGACCACGTCCCCTACCGGATCCACCACGGCCACCACTTGTGGCTCTTCCACCTTTGCCACCCTTACGGAATCCTCGCCTCCCAGCCATGGCACTGATGTTAATGTGCGTATGGGAGTGGCTGTAAACTATTGTCCTGGGCAATTGGGGGTCAAAGGGGTTGGGTACCAGATGGTAATTGTACCCTAGTGCTCTAGCAAGGCTGAATGTAACCCCTGGGGAAAGATGACGGGTCACGCTACGCACAGGAGCCCCAAAAAAGGGAGATGAGGTGCACGCAACCCCTCCTAGACCACGTGTGCAGTAAGAAAAACCTGCACTACGCTGTGGCACCCAGTAACACAAGAATGAACGTATGCGTGTCACACACAGCCTAGAATGACCTCTGAAGGGGTAGGCTACACACGGGGCAAGCACAGATGTTAGATACGTGCGTGACTCACCGTCTGCCAGGTAAAAGAGCGTGAAAAAGGAGCGCGTTTGGTTGGCAACACCCCCGCCAAAAGAAGATTTGTACGCTGTCTGAGGAGACAGGACAACAGTAGAAGGGAACAGGACAACAGTAGAAGGGAACACTGTTTGAGGGAACAGGCCCAGGTAAACCAGTAAAAGAGAAAAAAAGAGAAAAAGCTGTCAGAGGTAACAGGGAATACGAACTTGAAACGCCGTAAAGTAAATCGCGTGTGAAACGACAAGAAGTACAGAATTCACCCACTCGCTCTCCACGAAAAGCACGTACAAGGAAATGGTGTTCTACACGTACCTTTTATACAGGCCCACACGTCCAGCGTCACTTACGCGGCGTGTATGCGCTTGGGCCATTTCCACCAATTACACGCTTTGTCACTTCTGCGTGTAGGGCCATTTCCACCAATTACACGCTTTGTCACTGCCGCGTGATCGCGCTAGGCCCATTCCCACCAATTACACGCTTTGACACTCGGACGTGTCTGAAAAGAACAAGGCTGCCCCAGGGGTACTGTGAGTCTCCGTCTATTTTCAACAGAGTCCTGCAGATGGACTTAAGCAATATTGCATTAAAAAATGTTGTCCTGCAATATGTGGATGACCTCTTGATCTGCAGCACGACAGAGGAGCAATGCAGACAAGATTCTGTTCAGCTACTGACTATACTGGCTGAGAAAGGATATAAGGTTGACAAGGAAAAGTTACAATATTGTCAACGGGAAGTGCTGTACATAGGCCAGCTGGTCTCACATGAGGGAAAGAGAGTGACACCAGAAAGGGCTGAAGCCACACTGAACACGGTTAAGCCACACACGATAAAAAGGATGCAGAGCTTTTTAGGTTTATGCAACTATGTCAGAGCATGGGTATTCGACTATAGCTCTTATACTAAGCCTTTACTTCAGGCCCTAAAGAAGGCCCAAGTGACAAAAGAAAAGATTGAATGGTCTGAGACCATTGAGAAAGGATTTGCTTAACTCAAAAAAGCCATTGCACAGCACCAGTTCTAGGGATTCCCAATTATGCAGAGGAATTTTACCTGTTTTCACACACAAATGGCAGCGTTATAACGGCAGTACTCACACAGAGAACCACATTGGGGTAAAAGCCCCTTGCATACTATAGTGGAAATTTGGACTCAGTAATGAGCAGCCATTTCCCATGCGAACAAAGTTTAGCTGCCGCAGCGTTCGCCATAGAGGAGAAGGCTACAGACATTGTGATGGGATACTCCATGACGACGTACGTCAAGCACTCACTATTTGCCATTCTAGAGAAACCAAAAGGCACATTGACATCTCGGAGAGCTTCTGCTTATGAAGTGATTAGATCAAATCCATCGATTAAGGTAGTCCGATGTAAAATAGTGAACCCAGCTGTGTTTATAGCACAGCCAGTCACTGAAGGTGAGCCAATACATGACTGTGCAAACTATGAAGAATTCTATGACGAAATTCCCAGGGTAAAAGAAAATGCCTTGGCAGAAGGAGAGATCGTCTTTATTGACGATTCTTCAAGGATCGATCAAAGTGACGGACAAAGATATACAGGTGTTGCTGTGGTTAAGCACACAGCAAATGGAGAATTCTGAGTACTTATTAGTGCGCGAATACCATCTCATTATTCAACAGTCTGCAGAATTATTGGCGCTGATACTTGCCATTGAGAATCACGCAGACCAGGAAGTGACGGTGTACAGTGACTCTGCCTATGTGACGTCAACAGTGCACGCAGACTTAGCATGCTGGAAAAGGAGGGGCTACCTCTGAGCAGACAGCACGCATCCTTATTGGACAGGATGATGAAGGCACTACAGCTCCCAGTGGGCATAGCGGTTGTGAAATGCGCCGCCCGCAACGAAGGGGACAGATTTAATCTCACGCGGAAATCGCGCAGCAGACACGGAGGTCAAGCATATGTCATCCAAAAGTTCGATGATCGTGGAAGTCATCCCTAGCAATGAAAGGATGATGGTTGCACAAACTACACCTGAAGGATATAGCAATCCTGGGCAAACCCAGTTGATGGAACTCCCAGGGGAGGCACCACAGGAAGAGAGGAATCTTTGGAAATGTCGAGGGTGTTCTTTAAACCCCTCTGACAGCTTGTGGCGACAAGACCTCACTGGTAAGCCGGTGATGCCTGTAGCCCTATTGAAAATAGCGCTGGAGCAGTTGCATTACCCGGCACACATGACAAAAGAGAATCTAGCAGCAACACTCGCAGAAGACTGGTTCATACCGAATTTAACCGAGCATGTTGCATTTTTTATAGTAGACTTTATAATTTGACAACAATTCACAACTGGGCACACATTAAAAGTAATGAGTAGTCATCCCCAGGCCAAATGGGCCTTTTCAGCACTTTCATGTTGCATGTTGATTACGTCGACATGATTCAAGTATGTAACAGGTACATTCTCCAGATGGATTGAGGCAGGTCCTTGTACACACCCAGACACTACCTCTGCAGCCACATTTTTTGTGAGAGGTGTTCCCCAGGTGGGGGGTTTGCGAGGTCATGAGATCAGCTAATGGCCCTCACTTTGTTAATGCAATATTCAAACAGATTAGCTTGCTGCTTGGTATAAAGCACAAGTTCTCGGCGTATCATCCGCAAGGTTACGGGATCTGTGAGACGCTCAATGCCGTCTTAAAGGAAAGGATAGCCAAGTTGACGCTTACTCTAAGAAAAGGATGGTTGCACTGCCTTCCTTTGGCACTGTATGCACCAACCCGGTTCCGACCATCATTTTACGCCACACGAGATAGCCACAGGAAGAAGAATGCGTACTCCTCTGACACCCCGAGATAGTGCTAGATGTGATGCCCAGTCAACAGGAGAAATTTTAGGGTCTGAAATGCAAAATTACCTGAACTGCATGCCATCTTGCCTTACTGTAATTTCAGACCAGCTGCAGCGACAACGAAAGGGGTGCAGGGCAGCACGGAACACAGAAGGAGATACTACTACTGACACAGCTCAAGGACTTTGTGTACCATCCGTTTTCCCTAGAGACACCGTCCTTGTAAGGAACCTATACGAGGAAAAAGTGGGATGAGCCAAGATTAAACGGCCCCTTCACAGTGGAGGACTGCACTCCTTCTGCAGTGAAACTACAAGGCAGGAGAACTTGGATTTTTCTGGGCGATATCAAACCCTACATCAGAGAAGGCCCCCTGCCTGCACCCCAACGAGAGGAGTCTACGAGCGACAGGGAAGAACCACAGCAAGTGCAGGCGAGATCCATGATGAAGAAAAACGACACATGACCAGCCAGACAAAGATAAAGAACTCTTTGTAAATTGTGGTTTAAATTGGATACTTCCTCTAAGGAAAAAGGGGATAAGGACATAAAAACGGACACTCTGTGCATCCTAGTTGCAGGGTGAAGAAGAAAATTGCACACGTAAGCCACAACATAGTCTGTTAACTTTAAACATTGGACTGAGGCACATCTAAGGCCTTGATAAAAAATGAATATGCCAAATTTTGATTGAGGACACATACATTGGAAGAAAATACAGTATCCAGACTCATTCCACACCGAGACCCTATTCGGAATTACTTATGTTGTCCCACAGAAGTGACATCACCAAAGATGTAGTAACGTACTGTAATCTAGTGCTAAGATCATACCCTTCATTGGTGTGAAGGCTCACCAGTGTCATTGACTTTCTTCAAGAGACTGCAAACGAAAAGACAATAAGAAGACTGCTTACTGTAATTGCAGAACAATTCCTCTTACTTCCTGAATACAGTGAGGAGAAACCAAATGTCTCAAACGGAGAAGGAAATAAATGAGCTTGTCAACACATTGTTCTTTCGTATAATTGAAGACTGTCCAAATCTTGTTGGAAGAACAACAGATACACTCACGTTTCTTCGAGATCCAGCGAATACAGAACATCTAAGCCAACTCCTAAACAAAATTGTGATTTTAGTTGCACTCAACGTGAACGGACAGTGCAGACATCGTTTACATTGAAGAGAGCATACAATCCTGAAAAACTCAGCAAGACAGGACGGATGTCCCTGTCACTAGAAGACAGCAGGTTAGCTCACAATGTCCTCTTTCGTCTAGTCACTGACTTTCCAGAGCTAGTGGGGAGACCGATAGATATTGACGTCCTCACCATTCATCAGAGATGCATCCAATGTTGCACAGATGCCCATGCTCTTGCATGGAATTGTACTACAAATAGAAATCTCGAACCATCAACAGAACTATCTGAGGAAATTCTAAAAGCTTTCTGCCGAGGGACAGATCGAGGAAGCAGTGTCAAGGGTTTCCCATTCTTCCATTTGTTATTATTTTTTCTCTATTCTTCATATCGACCAGGATACAAAATGTCTTCGGGACTGAAGCGAATCCGAGGCATGGACTGGGAGTTGACCTACGTTGAGCATGCACAGTAAAAGGACTTGCCGAAGTGTTGTTTGATTTGATTTTTCCCATAGTTTAGCAAAGGATCTGTATCATGAAATAAGGGACAATTCACACAAGAGGAGGGACACTTGTCGGACACCTGAACCTCTTAAACACAGAATCTGACACAGTATTGGTTAAAGAAGTATAGTAAAGGATAAACATTTGCAAATGATCGAGATGGGGATCCAGAGCAGCAATCTGATCCTCCCATAGGAGGAGAGACGCCCACGTTTCTCTGGAAGTAAATGCTGCCGCCTGACCTACAGGGGCATAATGTATTTGTGTATCATAGTCATCATTGTTTTACTGTCAATAACTATCAGAACTGCATTTTTTATTGGTGCACAAAGCGTTCCAATTCCAGTGCACCCACCTAATGATGCACGCATGAAACCCACATAGTCATTCCGGTCCCTAGAAGATCTGATGGTGCAATGAATGAGCTTGAAATGGATGTGATCAGCAATGACACACACACACTCTTGTGGTAACAAACAAAAAGAAAGGCCAGAGATAGGGTCGGCAAAGAATGAATGAAGAAAGATTGCTGACAACCACGCGCATGCAAACACTGAATGCTCACTCAACAGTCCTAGTGTCAATGACTGCAGAACCACAATTCAAAGCCTCAGAGAAGAAAAGACTGCCCTACTATAGAAAATATTACTAGAAGTAAAGAGCCAAATGAAGGAAGCAGACATGGTGGAAAGACTAGAGGAGCTGAAGAAGAAACCCACAGTGACAAGCATATATGTTCCAACAAAAGGGACAAGTGCAAGTTCCACAGTACAGCCATATACCGGAACCAATGTCAGGGTGGATGAGGTGGGCATTTATAACCAGCAGAAAAAAGATGTATGAGGGCAAGGAAAGACCTGCCAGACTTTTGTCCACTCAAATGGGGCAGATGAGGAAGCCGGCACCATGGACCGGGATACCTGAGAATCCTCCAGCAAGAAAAAGCCATACAGATGCATTCAGGGATGTAGTGATAGCAAACTACATGAAAACCTTAAGAATCAAGAGAAGCATGCATGGAGATGACCATGAACTAAACGACTACCTGGACAGCACAGTACATTTGGGAAATAACATTTGGTACCAGCCATGAAAGAAGTTGGAAGACTAAGTTCAGAAGGGGAATGCTTTGTTTGCGCACTCCTACCATACAGCATGGGGAAGTCCAAGATCTTCGTAGCTGCAGAAATCGATGTCCAGACAGCACACTGTCTGTCACACGTAGCAATGTGCAAGACCAGAGACCAGTTCATGGGTAGTAATGCCTCATTGAAATGGGCAACTGATCCAAATGAAGACGACTATGTCCAGGACATAAAGACAAGAAACAATGGAAAGACGAAACACATTGTGATCAGATATGAGAAGCCTGGATTTAAAGGAGCAGAAATCGGAAGAGAAGCGAACCAGAAGCTAAGGGTCCAAGGAAAAACTCCAGAAGAAACTCGTAGATGGAAGAACAGAGGCCAATTGCAAATTTGGGGAACAGTGCTTTCACCAGACGGATGGGAGAAAGGAATATTGATATGCAGAGCATGCATGGTCTTCAGTCACTACGAGTCCACCATCAACTTAGTGAGAAACAAATGCAAGTCATTATGGCCAAAGCTTACAAAACCTTTGACATGGGTCGAAGACAGAGGAGGACCCTTGCAGATAGTGCCACTGGAAAGCCCAAAATTCTGCACAAGGAAAATGGGAGAGAATCAGAACTGTGGACGAGTTTGACGCTCCAGGAATGGTTCATGGCACTGCCATAATTATGGATCATTATTGGGCATGTGGATCCAAGGCATACATCAGACTGCCGAAATACTGGGGAGGCATATGGACAATTGTGAATGTCCATGTTCCAGCACTGGTGATCCCGAAAAGTGACCTGAATATTGACAGTTTCCCGAAAGCAGATGCTCACTTGAGGAAGAAGAGATCTGTGGAACTGCTAACTCGAATGAAGAGAGAAAATAATTTCTCTGCCAAATCGGAAGAAGCCTTTCATGCAATCCCATATGTACACAGGCTGTTTAGCCTCGCCTCATCAGTGTTCACAACGATTTTAATGCCAAGAATCCAAGTTGGAGTAAATATTAAATGGTTGCAGATAACCAGATGGGAGTTACTGCAGACCATCAACACGACAATAAAAGGATTCAATGCGATTAAGGAAGAGTTAAGAGCCATCCGACTGATGGCTCTCCAGAACAGATATGTGCTTGATATGATCACAGCTATGGATGGAGGAGTTTGTGTAAAAATCGGAGAATCATGTTGCATATTTATACCTTCTCACGATGAGGAAAATGGAACTTTAACAGAAACCATAGGTATGCTGACAAAACTGCAGAAGCAGATGATCGATGATTGATGAAACTGACTAAGTTGATGATGACAGCTGGTTTGGATCCCTATTCTCATGGGTGCCACAATGGATGGCAGATGCATTGAAGTTCTTGGGAGCCCTGCTAGTGATGATATTGCTAGGATTCTGCATTATCAAGATAATAATCTTTCATTGCCAGAAGACTGCGAAAAAAGCCATAGGGATGAAAATCATGATTGATGTCAAGCCAGGTTGGAAGCCCAAAGACCTGAAATAAGAATTAAGAGACTTTGTGAAGGCCAGCATTCACGCACCAGAGGGAACGTTTCTCTACCCCAGGAAGCACAGAAACTATGTGGGAATATGGGTTTATTGCAGCCCAAATGGACAATGTCAATTGATGACTTGGAATAAAGACGAACATGTAAGGACAGCTGGAAGCCTGAAAGGAGTAATACAAATCTGGACTCCAAAGAGACACTTCTTCAAACCATCATGTGCAGATCCTAAGGAGGAAGAAGGGATGAACCCAGGCGGAATGGAAGATAAATACAGAAGAACTGAGTAAGATGAATCCAAAGACAGAAGTGAAAGTGGTTGATGAATCGCCCAGAGTGGGGGGGGAGTGCAGAGGAGGTCCCAAATAAACCCTGCACTCGTCACCCATTTTGAAGTTCCAGGAACGTTCACACCAAAATGTGACGTATGATGAGCAAATAAACCAGCAGAGAGCCGCAGTAGGGCTCTGCCCAGTGCCTATTAGAAGAGCAACACCTATTGAAGTACCAGTACCCAGAAAACCATGGACAGTAAGGTATCCATTGAGGAAATCCTACCAGCAAATGAAACGAAATGAAGATTGCCTCAGTGCTGTCCCGGAAGAATCCAAAAAGGCCATAAAGGAAGACAAATGGTGACGTCACGAGGACCCGGACAGACTCACAGAAGAAATGTCAACCAAAGAATGACACACACAAACAAAATGCCATGCATAAAAGTATCTTGAACCTCAAGGGGGAGAACAATGTTGAAATACAAAAGTTCAAGCTGTAAGCAAGATGAAGACATTCAACTAGTTTACACCTGTAAATATGCTTGGAACCCCAAGAAAGCTAAGAGAACAGTGCGGCTTGCTATGCTTGGTAGAAAAGTAGTGTGGCAAGCACCATTATACATAATCTACCTCAAACGAAGCACTTCATTATAAGATTATTTCTTCTTTGCACAAAAGCAGAACCAACCCAGGTTACTAAAGGCCATACGCAAGAAGCTTCATATTCTAGTAACACGAGGAGAGACGGCTGAATCGAAACTCGGCAGATTTAACTCGTGCCAGGGAAGCCAAGGTCATACCAATAGAAGCTATGAACAGTAGCTACTTTTAATTGAAACTAAGAACAGGATATCCTGCCTCTGACACATCGAGATAAGAAAGCGAAGGCAGGTGGCGGGTGAAACGAAAATCAAATACACAAATTGAGAGAAACGAGACAAATTCACAATGTAGGAATCACGTGACCAGCCGAGCAAGAAGAAGCATGGGTTCACACCTATGCTAGGCACCGGACCAAGCAGAGATATCAGAACATTTCCAGACAGAAGATGCAGTTTTAGTTTTAAGGCCAACCACAATGTACTAATTGACACATGGCTATTAAATTTATGATTGATTGTAACAAGGGTTGGAGGAAGGCCAGGTAACTAAGGGGCAACCTCGCACCTGGCTGACTGTTCTGCGTGTTGCTAAGCAAAGTAGAAAATTATGCATGGGGTGGGTGCCAACCCAATCACAATGGACCAAATAATCTAGGGTCCTATAGTTAGTAGAACTAATGAGACGTCGTACTTTTAGTGACATCTACAGTAGTCATTTTTGAAGGAAGGGCTTAGAAGCCACCTGACAGTGTTTACCCTATCTCCGTACTCCATTACCATATACAGATTTAGTACCTATAGCAAAGTTACCTTTTCCTAACCAATAGAATTGCATGTTAACTTTTAAGTGTTACATGTCAATGATGATGAGTTTTGAGTATAAATGTTACAACTTGTATGAAGTTCGTTGGAGTTGAAGCGAGAAGGACGATCCCATCGCTGCTGAAATCCATAACTCCCTGTTTTTTGTACTTGTCATTAAACGGACTCCCTTTGCCAAACCATTGAGTTGTCCTTATTGATTGGTGTTGGAATAATGAATCTGCACCCCCATACATCTCAAGGGTGCAGCTATCTCGTCAAAGTACTTCTGAGCGAACCTCAGTTCAATGGGCCGGCCGGGGGTCTCTGGAGTACACTATGTATTGCACTTCTGCCCCTCTCCCTTCGACCCTGTACTTACCCTCTCCCGCTCCTCTGCACTTGTGGAACCTCAATGTCACCTGGCCTAGTAAGATTGTTGTCTTTGTCTTCCCTCTGTTCCCCCACCCTTGCCTCGTCGCGCCTTTAAACACGTGTTTAAAGGTGTCAAGGGGAGCACGAAGCATATCTGAAAATAACCCAGCTTATTTGTCAGATCCCCACCTTATCCTCCTTCGGGAGATGCTTGTCCCTCTGTATCTGATTCCTCTTAATCACCCGAGTATCCAGATACTTTTCTCACGTGCATTTAGTCTTCCTTTCCCAATTGGTCAACCTGGATTGTGCTGCGATATGCCTTACAGAATTAGCTGTTTCTCGTCATTGTCCAACCGGCTCTCATAGCGTTGACCATAGATCGGTTCATGTCTGTGATGGTCAGTGTCAGGGGGTCAAATGCTGGCGTGTCCTTGTGGGTCTGAGTCTGCCACGCCAGGACATGATCACCAACCCTTAAGTTTGTTTGCCGAGCCCGTTTTTTGTGGTCAGTGTATTCCTTCATCTTGTTTTATCCTCGTTATTCCTGCTCCTTACTTCCTGCTCCTGTGGGCTCCTCCTCCTGCTGGGTATCCGTGAGCGCACAGGTCGGCCAAACATTAGTAACCTTCGAGTAGTGGAATCCCATTTAGTTGGCAAAAGTATGAAAGTCTACCGGTTAACTGGGGTCCGTTGTCGGGCTTGACCACCTTGGGGACTCAGTATGCAGAGAATATCCGGTCTATGACTGGGATCAAGGCTGCCGCAGCTGTGGATGGCACTATCTCAGTTTCCGGGTATCTTGAATGTTCCTCAAGTACTACTAGTACATAGTCGCCAGATCTCATTGGACCATAAAAGTCAATCGCTACCTCTTCCCACACTCCCTCTGGGAGCGGTGTCATGTGTAACGGTTCAGGGAACGATGGGGGCTGCAGACTGAGGCATATATGACATGACTTCAATGTTGATTAAATCATCTTGTCCATGCCGGGGAACCACACTTTCCTCCGGAGCATATGTTTCGTAGACACAATGCCCCTGTGGTTTTCATGTGCAATGTCGATCACCTGTTGGTGGAGAGATGTCGGCAGTACGATCCGGACCCTTTTGAGTATTAGTGAGGAGGGATAGAGTTACAGTTCTTCTTTTGACCTAGCAAGCGCTTCGAAGAGTGAACCATCAAGTGACTGGTTGTTCATTATTGACGCCTCTGCTGAGTTCCATTGTCTATTCAGGATGCACGAGGTTGTGAGGGCCAAGGTTGCATCTTCTGCGGTGCTCCTTGTAGGTTTCCTCCAGGCCGATGGCTTGGGGCACAGTGTGATGGATGTCATAGTTCGTTTCCATCTGCCCGGTCGTTTGACACTTGGGGTCCATCAAGATGGTGAGAAAGGAAATATGCAAGGGTCTCATCTTCTCCAGGCTTTTGGAGGATGATGAACTTATACTCTTGCCCCATTTTTGGCACTGGTACCACTAGGGAAACCCATGGGGTAGGGCCCGACTTGGTTCTAACATGTCGGCTTCTACAAGGGCGAGAAGTTCTTCTTCCACCAGATGTTGGATGTTAAATGGGATGCCTCAGACGTGTTGTGCTGTAGTTTTTACTCTCTTTAGTTTTTCAAACCCTCTGAAGAGTCTGGGGAATCTTGCCACTACCCTGGGGTGGGCGAATGTTACTTGTCTGCCATCAATTGATAAAGTATGTGAAATAGTCCCATCTGTACAGCTGATTTAAAACAGTATGCATCCACTTGTTCCTTCTGTGTCAAGGACGTGTAGGAGTATGCAGTCCTGCTTGTATTTGTGTCTGCACAGGATTGTGAAGGCTCCAAGGCATTGGAAAGGTTCCTTTGCTCCATATGCGTATGTGGGAATGTGTGCTTTCTTCAGTTTGGGACTCTGAGCGAGTTTGCAGTATTCACATTCGGGCATCGCATTGATTGTGGCCCCTGAATTGACAAGGAAGTCTTTATCCTGCGTCAGCGGTAGTGTGGTGCTGTGTTCGAGGCAGCAGGATTGCCAAGGGCATACAGATACTCTCTCTTTTTCCGTTCAGTGCTGGACTGGGATTCAGACTCACTCGTGGACGGCGGGTTTGTGTGTGAATGGTGGATCCGCCTCCTTCCTTTGCGACGGACATCTGGTGTGGAGAGTTCTTTAGTCGAGTGTGACTCCTCTCCTTGTTGCATCTTCTCTCTGAGAATCTTGGTCTCTCCTCCGTATGTTGGCGGGGAGGGGACTTGTGTCGATATTGATTTAGATCTGAAGTGCTCGGTCTGTAGGATGTGGGGTTTCTTCACATCACTCGAAAATGGTCTTCTCCCCCACAAGTGGAGCATACTTGGCCGATAGCTCGACACGCCCCATCGCGTGGTAGATTGTAGCCACAACGGAAACATTGTTGTTTCTCCGATCCGTTATCCTGCGATGTCCAACAAGCTTATTCACAGCTTCTTCTTTGGTGCTGGGTGCAGAAAAGATGTGGGTTTTGCTTTGGGTGGATATTTGTATGTCTAGTAATGTCTAGTACTGATATTGTCCTTGCTAGCACAAGGATTTCCGCTAGCGAGTGTGGCACTTGCAACAGTTGTTTGTTTGTTTATATATTTGTATAGCGCGCCTGACCCAGGGGTATCTGTTTCCTTTTTAAGGGTAATGACTGACATCCTGCTATGACTTTCGACTTTATGGCCTCTTTGTTGTTGTATAGATGAAATTCACAATGCTTTAATCTGGATTTGAGGCACGTGACAAACTGGTCCATGCTCTCACGGTTAAGTTGCATCGTGTTATGGGACACGTGTCTCTTGTAGTCCATGTTCCTATGTATCGTGAAGTGTTCATTCAGAATTTGTTTGAGGTCTCGGTATTTATATTCAACGTCCTCTGGTAGTTCAAAGATGATGTCCCGTACTTCTGGGCCAGCAGTGACAGTAAGTAGTCCTATGATGCGCGTGTCGTCCTGCAGATCGATGACAGCTAGATGTGCATCAAATTCCTTCATCCACCTGTTCCATCTCGGCCCTAGGCTGGTGGTGTCAAAGAGGAGTGGGGATGGCAGTGGGAATGCATCCCTCCCTTGAGGCGTAGGTGAGGGTGCAGGTGCAGGGTCTTGTCCTTATGCAGGGTTAGACATGGTGCACGCAGCAGACTGGGGTGCTTCACCCTCTTCTAGCTGCTTGGGGTGAGGTGGAGGACTTGTCTCCTCTCGCTGGGTATTTCCCTTGGTGCTACAGAAGGCTGATGCAGGGCCGGAAAAGTTTCTTATTGATGCTTTCGGCCTAAATTTGGGCCCACCAGGCGATTTCAATGATTTGCCCTCCCCCTGAGCATGCATGTAACCCGTAATTCCAGGGTTTGCTGTAGTACTTTGTTCAGCCGTATGTCTTGACACCTCTTAGTCAGCTAGGCCAGATTCTCTCTTGCAGATACATCCTCTGGCTCCCACAGGTGCTGCAGTAGCAACTCTCTCACCAGCTGGCAGCTGGAGAAGAGAGCTTCTTGGTGCGTGTCATACAAAGCTCTGTGAAAAGCAGGCTGAGCGGGCCGACAGCCTCTCACTGAAGCTCCGCCCCCCTCGGGAGATGCCTCTCATCTGTGCTGATGAGCGACACGGCTGCCTTGTGGATGAGCTGACGTGCTGGGGAAAACACCCGTGAGGTGTGTGAACAGCGCTGCGGCTCGTACCTAGTCACCAGTGTCAAACCCCCACCGGGGATAAGGGCGAGCAGCGAAATGAGGACACATGCACACAGGATCTCAACAGGCATGAACTGATTTATTGGCACACGTCGCATGCTTACATTAACATTGGTCATGTGACCAAACGTGATGCGGCTGCTGCGTGCCCCTGGGGGTCAGGTGACCATCATCACCTCAGTATATGCCAACTATCCCGGGTCCACCCACGACAGCTTCATTTACCGAATGTCCACCCTAAGCCGGGACCTAGAAGCTGGGCGGCATGGCGATACATGGCTGCTTGGTGAGTATGAATGCCACTGCACATGCATGCATGTCAGATACTGAGCAAGGTCACAACCCCACCAATGATACCAATCACCACCTCCACAGGGGACAGTGCCTACCCTCTCAGCCCCCACATGACGACGCCAATTCGGAACCTCACCACGCCACCCCAGGTAAGATATAACATAGCCCACATTACAACCCGGGGCATAGTGGAGCGCACATTCGGAGTGCTAAAGTCACGCTTTCGCTCCCTTGACCGTTCTGGCGGGCAGCTGTTGTACCCTCCCCCAGTAGTGTGCAGGATCATAGTGGCAGCATGTGTCCTGCACAACGTTGCAACACGCCGGGGCCTGGCCGTGGACATGGTGGTGGCCCCACATCCCCAACCACATGCACAGCCGCTGCGCATGGGAGGGGAAAGGGCACGGGGGGAGGCAGCCCGTACACAGCTAGTGGCTAATTACTTCACATAGTAATCACACCCTTGTGGAGTGATGACTCAACCTGACACTGATCCTGAATGTCTGGAGAATCAACCGTGAAAACCATATCAGCCTGAGATTGTTCACCTGGAAGTGTTACAATGTGTGCATCCCTACCCACACAGACACCACCAATGCAGTTTTGTGAAGAAACACATCCAAGCAGCTAAAATGAATACCCACTTGCAAAATGCAACAAGAGGACAGTGCCATGTCAGCCAACCCATCCCCAGCACCGCCACACGACACACCGTGCCATGTCATGCCATTTGCAGGTAAACAAAGTAATCCCCACAACATGACACTAGTGTCACAATGTACAGTGTCCCTAATTTAAACTTGCAACACCTGAAATGCTCACAGTAATGCAGGACCAACAACAAACTTGAGCAGGTACTACCATTAACATGACATCACAAATGTAAGAAATTAGTAGTCTCACCACCTGGAAATGCCTGCACTCCCACCACTACCAACTGTGCAGTGTTGGCGCCATGTAGAGTAGTCGGTGCACTGCTGCCAACATGGACCCCATCTCCAAACTAGAGGGCCTTGTGTAGACACGAGGAAGGGACCTGCAAATTGGGAGGTAGACACAGATGATGAGTTACACATCAATGAAACATGCATTGTACAACACAACAGCAATATGCACTAGGAATGTATACACAGTATTGACTAGACTACCCACACATGTAGTGGGAGTCCAATGTCACCATGTACGTCAATGTCACTTGGGCACACCCTTGGCAAGCCCATGGAAACGGGAAGCAGGAGGGGTGTGTGTGACTCAAACCCAAGCATCTGAACCAAATACATGACAAGCCTGCATGTGCCCAGCCAAAATGCAGCGTATGCCCACAGGAACCACGGAAGGCAACAAATTGTCCCAAAAAAATTGGGAAAAATAAATTTAAAAATAAAAATAAAAATCAAAAATGGCCATTGATGGGCCCGGGGGGGTTTGGGAGGCCACCCAGGAGGTCCGAGGACAGGGTGCACACCAAAACCCACCTGTGTGGATCCTGGGGAAAAAAAACACCTCCATGGGCTCATGGCCCACACGGCTACCCTATTGTGGGAGTATCACTGCTGTCGCTATTATCACCCTGTGCAGCTGCATCCGGAGGTGGTTGCACTATGGGAGGCAGCCCACACAAGGCCCTAGTCTGCTCCTCCATGGCTGCAAGCATGCGGGTGTGGTAGGTCTGGTTCTGGAGGATGAGTGTGCGGAGGTACCCATGCAACAACTCACGGGATGCCCGGACCTCTGCCCTCGTTGCCTGCATCTCAGCTGAGAGCGTACGGGTGAGACGCTCCAGCTTCTGTTCTGTCCTTTGGTGTGTTGAAGCCTCACGCTCAACAAGAGTCGTCCTGAGGTGAAGGAGCTCCTGCCTCAGGGCTTCCCTGTGGCCCTGGGACTCTATGGAGATGTCCTCCTGCAGAGTCGCCAGTGCCGCCCGCCTGTCCCTGTTGGACGCCAACATGTCCTCCCTGTGTGACTGGCAGATGGAGTCGGTTGCCTGCTGTAGTTGCTCCATCAGCCTTTCAGGGGGGACAATGGAAGTGGCCACCCTATCCATGGCCTGAGCCATCATCTCGGATGATGCTGCCTGTTGGGTTGCCATACCGTAAATGGATTGCTCCCATGCGGTATTGCCAGGTGGCGCACGGCCACCACGTCGGCGGGCACCACACCTGTCTGGGGCAAGACGAACTGCGCCTTGCTGTGCCGGCACTGCCTGAGGCTGCAGGACTGCATTCCCCCTCTGATCTGCTGGCCCAGGAACAGGATCAGATGTCGCGGAGTGTGGCCCTGCATCCGTAACCACCAAAGGCGTAGCTGCCAACACTGACATCCCCATTGAGGGTTCTGACCCTGGTGCAGGTGGGTGGGACAGAACAGAATCCCTCCCTGGAACACTCACCTGTGACGGCACGTAGGTCTCATCATCCGAATCAACACCTGAGTACAGCTCGGGGGAGGTGCAGCCAGAGACACCCCTTGAGAGCACGACCTGCAGCACTTGTGGGTTCTCACCCACCACCACACCACGTCCCTCACTGGTGGTTGGTCGGCCCTCGGACCCCTCCTGGGTCTGCACCATCTCCACAACCCCAGCAGTATCAGGTGCGTCTTCCCCTGCAAAGACATAAAAACAAAGAAATGGAAACAGGCATTAGCACCATGGCACACAATGAGGGCTGAGAAGCAAGAGAACCAGTACTTGATTGACACATGTCCCACATGACTAAAACCCTCCCATGCATGCACCCTCACTGCATATGAAGGGCAGGCAAATGGCACACACTGATGACACCAAGATGGAAGATGAACACATTTTCTGCATGCTGCCTGGCAGTGGCATCACACATTGGCCTGTGATTGCCAGGTGAAACACACATGCCATCACACAGATGGCATGTACCATTGCTATTGAGTGAAGATGGAGAGGAGGGCAGCACCTATTCATTCAGTCCAGTTCCCGCATGTAATAGCTTTTCTAATTCAAACAGGTCAGATTTTTCACCTGGAGCTGCCAGTCCAAAATGGTCCAATTGCACAGGGACATGTGTGAACAAATGATATCCAGGTAACAAAGTCACTCCACTTTACCATAGCCATGTCAGACATGTGACTAGAGTACTGCGAAATGCCTAGTAAAAGTGGTGGAATGCAAACAATCTGCCTGAATGAACAGTGACAAATAAGCAACAATGTTGTGGCAAGGTGACACTTCAAGGGCAACTGGCGTGCAGTTGGGCTAGATGTCTACTGTTGGCAGAAGGGATACTGCTATGGCCTAATGCAGCTGCGCAGGATGTATTGCATGAAGCACATGGCTGACCCATACGACTCAGGCGCACACACTCTCACCTGGCACACAAACAGAAGCCCTCACACACACACACCATGCACATGGATGACACACACATGCATGTGCACTCACCGGACAATGCCTCGTAATCAGGCAGATCTCCCACGCCTTGGATCTGTTCCTCCGTGACGTAGGTCCCAGCGACTGACTCATGTGGAGTGAGTTCCATGTCTACTACTGGAGACCCACCTCCAGTCACTAGAGTTGCGGCATGACTTGAGGCCAGCTTACTCTTTGCCCTGCGCTTTAGGTCATTCCAGCGCTTATAGCAATCATTGGCTGTGCGCCTCACGATTCCAAGGGCACTTACGATGTCCGCAACGGTCTGCCAGTGTGCCTGGCGTTGTGCAGGTGTGGTCTTGGATCCTGCAACAATGACCATCTCGTTATCATGTGCGGACACATACTCGACAAGTGCACTCAGTTCGTCATCCGTGAAGCTGGGCTTCCTGGACGGGCCGGACTGTGTAGCCGTGTCTGGAGCATCAGCCTGTGCCGGACGAGCACTCTTCCTCTTCCGCTTGGAAGGTGGTGGTGATCCTGACGCCGCTCTGGACACTAGGGGCAGGAGCCCTGGTGGACTCTGTATCAGGAGTGTGGGATTGCACACTCAGCATGGGAGTTGGTGCAGGCATTGGCTCAAGTGTAATGGTGTCAGGGGGAATGTCAGCAGGATGGACTAGGACCGACACTGTCCTGGCTGGGTGTGTGAGAGCTGGGGTGGATGGAGCCGCAGCTGCCCCTGCAGCCTCTCCGCCCTGCCTACTTGGGGCAGCAGATGACCTTGCTGCCCCAGATGCACGTGGCATGATGACATCAACGTGCACCAGCGCACGTGTCATAGGCCTGCTGACCTGGAAGTCAGCCATGGAGTCAGCCAGGTCTGGCGCCACAATGGGCTGGTCCAACAAGGGCTGAGCATGGATGGTGTCAGCCACATCAGCCTCAACGGGGGGGGGGGATTATGGGTGCCCTTGACTGGTCCTCCACACATGGGGGGACAGGCTCACCCTGCAAGTAACGACCACGTCCCCTACCGGATCCACCACGGCCACCACTTGTGGCTCTTCCACCTTTGCCACCCTTACGGAATCCTCGCCTCCCAGCCATGGCACTGATGTTAATGTCCGTATGGGAGTGGCTGTAAACTATTGTCCTGGGCAATTGGGGGTCAAAGGGGTTGGGTACCAGATGGTAATTGTACCCTAGTGCTCTAGCAAGGCTGAATGTAACCCCTGGGGAAAGATGACGGGTCACGCTACGCACAGGAGCCCCAAAAAAGGGAGATGAGGTGCACGCAACCCCTCCTAGACCACGTGTGCAGTAAGAAAAACCTGCACTACGCTGTGGCACCCAGTAACACAAGAATGAACGTATGCGTGTCACACACAGCCTAGAATGACCTCTGAAGGGGTAGGCTACACACGGGGCAAGCACAGATGTTAGATACGTGCGTGACTCACCGTCTGCCAGGTAAAAGAGCGTGAAAAAGGAGCGCGTTTGGTTGGCAACACCCCCGCCAAAAGAAGATTTGTACGCTGTCTGAGGAGACAGGACAACAGTAGAAGGGAACAGGACAACAGTAGAAGGGAACACTGTTTGAGGGAACAGGCCCAGGTAAACCAGTAAAAGAGAAAAAAAGAGAAAAAGCTGTCAGAGGTAACAGGGAATACGAACTTGAAACGCCGTAAAGTAAATCGCGTGTGAAACGACAAGAAGTACAGAATTCACCCACTCGCTCTCCACGAAAAGCACGTACAAGGAAATGGTGTTCTACACGTACCTTTTATACAGGCCCACACGTCCAGCGTCACTTACGCGGCGTGTATGCGCTTGGGCCATTTCCACCAATTACACGCTTTGTCACTTCTGCGTGTAGGGCCATTTCCACCAATTACACGCTTTGTCACTTCTGCGTGTAGGGCCATTTCCACCAATTACACGCTTTGTCACTGCCGCGTGTACGCGCTAGGCCCATTCCCACCAATTACACGCTTTGACACTCGGACGTGTCTGAAAAGAACAAGGCTGCCCCAGGGGTACTGTGAGTCTCCGTCTATTTTCAACAGAGTCCTGCAGATGGACTTAAGCAATATTGCATTAAAAAATGTTGTCCTGCAATATGTGGATGACCTCTTGATCTGCAGCACGACAGAGGAGCAATGCAGACAAGATTCTGTTCAGCTACTGACTATACTGGCTGAGAAAGGATATAAGGTTGACAAGGAAAAGTTACAATATTGTCAACGGGAAGTGCTGTACATAGGCCAGCTGGTCTCACATGAGGGAAAGAGAGTGACACCAGAAAGGGCTGAAGCCACACTGAACACGGTTAAGCCACACACGATAAAAAGGATGCAGAGCTTTTTAGGTTTATGCAACTATGTCAGAGCATGGGTCTTCGACTATAGCTCTTATACTAAGCCTTTACTTCAGGCCCTAAAGAAGGCCCAAGTGACAAAAGAAAAGATTGAATGGTCTGAGACCATTGAGAAAGGATTTGCTTAACTCAAAAAAGCCATTGCACAGCACCAGTTCTAGGGATTCCCAATTATGCAGAGGAATTTTACCTGTTTTCACACACAAATGGCAGCGTTATAACGGCAGTACTCACACAGAGAACCACATTGGGGTAAAAGCCCCTTGCATACTATAGTGGAAATTTGGACTCAGTAATGAGCAGCCATTTCCCATGCGAACAAAGTTTAGCTGCCGCAGCGTTCGCCATAGAGGAGAAGGCTACAGCCATTGTGATGGGATACTCCATGACGACGTACGTCAAGCACTCACTATTTGCCATTCTAGAGAAACCAAAAGGCACATTGACATCTCAGAGAGCTTCTGCTTATGAAGTGATTAGATCAAATCCATCGATTAAGGTAGTCCGATGTAAAATAGTGAACCCAGCTGTGTTTATAGCAGAGCCAGTCACTGAAGGAGAGCCAATACATGACTGTGCAAACTATGAAGAATTCTATGACGAAATTCCCAGGGTAAAAGAAAATGCCTTGGCAGAAGGAGAGATCGTCTTTATTGACGATTCTTCAAGGATTGATCAAAGTGACGGACAAAGATATACAGGTGTTGCTGTGGTTAAGCACACAGCAAATGGAGAATTCTGAGTACTTATTAGTGCGCGAATACCATCTCATTATTCAACAGTCTGCAGAATTATTGGCGCTGATACTTGCCATTGAGAATCACGCAGACCAGGAAGTGACGGTGTACAGTGACTCTGCCTATGTGACGTCGACAGTGCACGCAGACTTAGCATGCTGGAAAAGGAGGGGCTACCTCTGAGCAGACAGCACGCATCCTTATTGGACAGGCTGATGAAGGCACTACAGCTCCCAGTGGGCATAGCGGTTGTGAAATGCGCCGCCCGCAACGAAGGGGACAGATTTAATCTCACGCGGAAATCGCGCAGCAGACACGGAGGTCAAGCATATGTCATCCAAAAGTTCGATGATCGTGGAAGTCATCCCTAGCAATGAAAGGATGATGGTTGCACAAACTACACCTGAAGGATATAGCAATCCTGGGCAAACCCAGTTGATGGAACTCCCAGGGGAGGCACCACAGGAAGAGAGGAATCTTTGGAAATGTCGAGGGTGTTCTTTAAACCCCTCTGACAGCTAGTGGCGACAAGACCTCACTGGTAAGCCGGTGATGCCTGTAGCCCTATTGAAAATAGCGCTGGAGCAGTTGCATTACCCGGCACACATGACAAAAGAGAATCTAGCAGCAACACTCGCAGAAGACTGGTTCATACCGAATTTAACCGAGCATGTTGCATTTTTTATAGTAGACTTTATAATTTGACAACAATTCACAACTGGGCACACATTAAAAGTAATGAGTAGTCATCCCCAGGCCAAATGGGCCTTTTCAGCACTTTCATGTTGCATGTTGATTACGTCGACATGATTCAAGTATGTAACAGGTACATTCTCCAGATGGATTGAGGCAGGTCCTTGTACACACCCAGACACTACCTCTGCAGCCACATTTTTTGTGAGAGGTGTTCCCCAGGTGGGGGGTTTGCAAGGTCATGAGATCAGATAATGGCCCTCACTTTGTTAATGCAATATTCAAACAGATTAGCTTGCTGCTTGGTATAAAGCACAAGTTCTCGGCGTATCATCCGCAAGGTTACGGGATCTGTGAGACGCTCAATGCCGTCTTAAAGGAAAGGATAGCCAAGTTGACGCTTACTCTAAGAAAAGGATGGTTGCACTGCCTTCCTTTGGCACTGTATGCACCAACCCGGTTCCGACCATCATTTTACGCCACACGAGATAGCCACAGGAAGAAGAATGCGTACTCCTCTGACACCCCGAGATAGTGCTAGATGTGATGCCCAGTCAACAGGAGAAATTTTAGGGTCTGAAATGCAAAATTACCTGAACTGCATGCCATCTTGCCTTACTGTAATTTCAGACCAGCTGCAGCGACAACGAAAGGGGTGCAGGGCAGCACGGAACACAGAAGGAGATACTACTACTGACACAGCTCAAGGACTTTGTGTACCATCCGTTTTCCCTAGAGACACCGTCCTTGTAAGGAACCTATACGAGGAAAAAGTGGGATGAGCCAAGATTAAACGGCCCCTTCACAGTGGAGGACTGCACTCCTTCTGCAGTGAAACTACAAGGCAGGAGAACTTGGATTTTTCTGGGCGATATCAAACCCTACATCAGAGAAGGCCCCCGGCCTGCACCCCAACGAGAGGAGTCTACGAGCGACAGGGAAGAACCACAGCAAGTGCAGGCGAGATCCATGATGAAGAAAAGCGACACATGACCAGCCAGACAAAGATAAAGAACTCTTTGTAAATTGTGGTTTAAATTGGATACTTCCTCTAAGGAAAAAGGGGATAAGGACATAAAAACGGACACTCTGTGCATCCTAGTTGCAGGGTGAAGAAGAAAATTGCACACGTAAGCCACAACATAGTCTGTTACCTTTAAACATTGGACTGAGGCACATCTAAGGCCTTGATAAAAAATGAATATGCCAAATTTTGATTGAGGACACATACATTGGAAGAAAATACAGTATCCAGACTCATTCCACACCGAGACCCTATTCGGAATTACTTATGTTGTCCCACAGAAGTGACATCACCAAAGATGCAGTAACGTACTGTAATCTAGTGCTAAGATCATACCCTTCATTGGTGTGAAGGCTCACCAGTGTCATTGACTTTCTTCAAGAGACTGCAAACGAAAAGTCAATAAGAAGACTGCTTACTGTAATTGCAGAACAATTCCTCTTACTTCCTGAATACAGTGAGGAGAAACCAAATGTCTCAAACTGAGAAGGAAATAAATGAGCTTGTCAACACATTGTTCTTTCGTATAATTGAAGACTGTCCAAATCTTGTTGGAAGAACAACAGATACACTCACGTTTCTTCGAGATCCAGCGAATACAGAACATCTAAGCCAACTCCTAAACAAAATTGTGATTTTAGTTGCACTCAACGTGAACGGACAGTGCAGACATCGTTTACATTGAAGAGAGCATACAATCCTGAAAAACTCAGCAAGACAGGACGGATGTCCCTGTCACTAGAAGACAGCAGGTTAGCTCACAATGTCCTCTTTCGTCTAGTCACTGACTTTCCAGAGCTAGTGGAGAGACCGATAGATATTGACGTCCTCACCATTCATCAGAGATCCATCCAATGTTGCACAGATGCCCATGCTCTTGCATGGAATTGTACTACAAATAGAAATCTCGAACCATCAACAGAACTATCTGAGGAAATTCTAAAAGCTTTCTGCCGAGGGACAGATCGAGGAAGCAGTGTCAAGGGTTTCCCATTCTTCCATTTGTTATTATTTTTTCTCTATTCTTCATATCGACCAGGATACAAAATGTCTTCCGGACTGAAGCGAATCCGAGGCATGGACTGGGAGTTGACCTACGTTGAGCATGCACAGTAAAAGGACTTGCCGAAGTGTTGTTTGATTTGATTTTTCCCATAGTTTAGCAAAGGATCTGTATCATGAAATAAGAGACAATTCACACAAGAGGAGGGACACTTGTCGGACACCTGAACCTCTTAAACACAGAATCTGACACAGTATTGGTTAAAGAAGTATAGTAAAGGATAAACATTTGCAAATGATCGAGATGGGGATCCAGAGCAGCAATCTGATCCTCCCATAGGAGGAGAGACGCCCACGTTTCTCTGGAAGTAAATGCTGCCGCCTGACCTACAGGGGCATAATGTATTTGTGTATCATAGTCATCATTGTTTTACTGTCAATAACTATCAGAACTGCATTTTTTATTGGTGCACAAAGCGTTCCAATTCCAGTGCACCCACCTAATGATGCACGCATGAAACCCACATAGTCATTCCGGTCCCTAGAAGATCTGATGGTGCAATGAATGAGCTTGAAATGGATGTGATCAGCAATGACACACACACTCTTGTGGTAACAAACAAAAAGAAAGGCCAGAGATAGGGTCGGCAAAGAATGAATGAAGAAAGATTGCTGACAACCACGCGCATGCAAACACTGAATGCTCACTCAACAGTCCTAGTGTCAATGACTGCAGAACCACAATTCAAAGCCTCAGAGAAGAAAAGACTGCCCTACTATAGAAAATATTACTAGAAGTAAAGAGCCAAATGAAGGAAGCAGACATGGTGGAAAGACTAGAGGAGCTGAAGAAGAAACCCACAGTGACAAGCATATATGTTCCAACGAAAGGGACAAGTGCAAGTTCCACAGTACAGCCATATACCGGAACCAATGTCAGGGTGGATGAGGTGGGCATTTATAACCAGCAGAAAAAAGATGTATGAGGGCAAGGAAAGACCTGCCAGACTTTTGTCCACTCAAATGGGGCAGATGAGGAAGCCGGCACCATGGACCGGGATACCTGAGAATCCTCCAGCAAGAAAAAGCCATACAGATGCATTCAGGGATGTAGTGATAGCAAACTACATGAAAACCTTAAGAATCAAGAGAAGCATGCATGGAGATGACCATGAACTAAACGACTACCTGGACAGCACAGTACATTTGGGAAATAACATTTGGTACCAGCCATGAAAGAAGTTGGAAGACTAAGTTCAGAAGGGGAATGCTTTGTTTGCGCACTCCTACCATACAGCATGGGGAAGTCCAAGATCTTCGTAGCTGTAGAAATCGATGTCCAGACAGCACACTGTCTGTCACACGTAGCAATGTGCAAGACCAGAGACCAGTTCATGGGTAGTAATGCCTCATTGAAATGGGCAACTGATCCAAATAAAGACGACTATGTCCAGGACATAAAGACAAGAAACAATGGAAAAACGAAACACATTGTGATCAGATATGAGAAGCCTGGATTTAAAGGAGCAGAAATCGGAAGAGAAGCGAACCAGAAGCTAAGGGTCCAAGGAAAAACTCCAGAAGAAGCTCGTAGATGGAAGAACAGAGGCCAAATGCAAATTTGGGGAACAGTGCTTTCACCAGACGGATGGGAGAAAGGAATATTGATATGCAGAGCATGCATGGTCTTCGGTCACTACGAGTCCACCATCAACTTAGTGAGAAACAAATGCAAGTCATTATGGCCAAAGCTTACAAAACCTTTGACATGGGTCGAAGACAGAGGAGGACCCTTGCAGATAGTGCCACTGGAAAGCCCAAAATTCTGCACAAGGAAAATGGGAGAGAATCAGAACTGTGGACGAGTTTGACGCTCCAGGAATGGTTCATGGCACTGCCATAATTATGGATCATTATTGGGCATGTGGATCCAAGGCATACATCAGACTGCCTAAATACTGGGGAGGCATATGGACAATTGTGAATGTCCATGTTCCAGCACTGGTGATCCCGAAAAGTGACCTGAATATTGACAGTTTCCCGAAAGCAGATGCTCACTTGAGGAAGAAGAGATCTGTGGAACTGCTAACTCGAATGAAGAGAGAAAATAATTTCTCTGCCAAATCGGAAGAAGCCTTTCATGCAATCCCATATGTACACAGGCTGTTTAGCCTCGCCTCATCAGTGTTCACAACGATTTTAATGCCAAGAATCCAAGTTGGAGTAAATATTAAATGGTTGCAGATAACCAGATGGGAGTTACTGCAGACCATCAACACGACAATAAAAGGATTCAATGCGATTAAGGAAGAGTTAAGAGCCATCCGACTGATGGCTCTCCAGAACAGATATGTGCTTGATATGATCACAGCTATGGATGGAGGAGTTTGTGTAAAAATCGGAGAATCATGCTGCATATTTATACCTTCTCACGATGAGGAAAATGGAACTTTAACAGAAACCATAGGTATGCTGACAAAACTGCAGAAGCAGATGATCGATGATTGATGAAACTGACTAAGTTGATGATGACAGCTGGTTTGGATCCCTATTCTCATGGGTGCCACAATGGATGGCAGATGCATTGAAGTTCTTGGGAGCCCTGCTAGTGATGATATTGCTAGGATTCTGCATTATCAAGATAATAATCTTTCATTGCCAGAAGACTGCGAAAAAAGCCATAGGGATGAAAATCATGATTGATGTCAAGCCAGGTTGGAAGCCCAAAGACCTGAAATAAGAAATAAGAGACTTTGTGAAGGCCAGCATTCACGCACCAGAGGGAACGTTTCTCTACCCCAGGAAGCACAGAAACTATGTGGGAATATGGGTTTATTGCAGCCCAAATGGACAATGTCAATTGATGACTTGGAATAAAGACGAACATGTAAGGACAGCTGGAAGCCTGAAAGGAGTAATACAAATCTGGACTCCAAAGAGACACTTCTTCAAACCATCATGTGCAGATCCTAAGGAGGAAGAAGGGATGAACCCAGGCGGAATGGAAGATAAATACAGAAGAACTGAGTAAGATGAATCCAAAGACAGAAGTGAAAGTGGTTGATGAATCGCCCAGAGGGGGGGGGGGAGTGCAGAGGAGGTCCCAAATAAACCCTGCACTCGTCACCCATTTTGAAGTTCCAGGAACGTTCACACCAAAATGTGACGTATGATGAGCAAATAAACCAGCAGAGAGCCGCAGTAGGGCTCTGCCCAGTGCCTATTAGAAGAGCAACACCTATTGAAGTACCAGTACCCAGAAAACCATGGACAGTAAGGTATCCATTGAGGAAATCCTACCAGCAAATGAAACGAAATGAAGATTGCCTCAGTGCTGTCCCGGAAGAATTCAAAAAGGCCATAAAGGAAGACAAATGGTGACGTCACGAGGACCCGGACAGACTCACAGAAGAAATGTCAACCAAAGAATGACACACACAAACAAAATGCCATGCATAAAAGTATCTTGAACCTCAAGGGGGAGAACAATGTTGAAATACAAAAGTTCAAGCTGTAAGCAAGATGAAGACATTCAACTATTTTACACCTGTAAATATGCTTGGAACCCCAAGAAAGCTAAGAGAACAGTGCGGCTTGCTATGCTTGGTAGAAAAGTAGTGTGGCAAGCACCATTATACATAATCTACCTCAAACGAAGCACTTCATTATAAGATTATTTCTTCTTTGCACAAAAGCAGAACCAACCCAGGTTACTAAAGGCCATACGCAAGAAGCTTCATATTCTAGTAACACGAGGAGAGACGGCTGAATCGAAACTCGGCAGATTTAACTCGTGCCAGGGAAGCCAAGGTCATACCAATAGAAGCTATGAACAGTAGCTACTTTTAATTGAAACTAAGAACAGAATATCCTGCCGCTGACACATCGAGATAAGAAAGCGAAGGCAGGTGGCGGGTGAAACGAAAATCAAATACACAAATTGAGAGAAACGAGACAAATTCACAATGTAGGAATCACGTGACCAGCCGAGCAAGAAGAAGCATGGGTTCACACCTATGCTAGGCACCGGACCAAGCAGAGATATCAGAACATTTCCAGACAGAAGATGCAGTTTTAGTTTTAAGGCCAACCACAATGTACTAATTGACACATGGCTATTAAATTTATGATTGATTGTAACAAGGGCTGGAGGAAGGCCAGGTAACTAAGGGGCAACCTCGCACCTGGCTGACTGTTCTGCGTGTTGCTAAGCAAAGTAGAAAATTATGCATGGGGTGGGTGCCAACCCAATCACAATGGACCAAATAATCTAGGGTCCTATAGTTAGTAGAACTAATGAGACGTCGTACTTTTAGTGACATCTACAGTAGTCATTTTTGAAGGAAGGGCTTAGAAGCCACCTGACAGTGTTTACCCTATCTCCGTACTCCATTACCATATACAGATTTAGTACCTATAGCAAAGTTACCTTTTCCTAACCAATAGAATTGCATGTTAACTTTTAAGTGTTACATGTCAATGATGATGAGTTTTGAGTATAAATGTTACAACTTGTATGAAGTTCGTTGGAGTTGAAGCGAGAAGGACGATCCCATCGCTGCTGAAATCCATAACTCCCTGTTTTTTGTACTTGTCATTAAACGGACTCCCTTTGCCAAACCATTGAGTTGTCCTTATTGATTGGTGTTGGAATAATGAATCTGCACCCCCATACATCTCAAGGGTGCAGCTATCTCGTCAAAGTACTTCTGAGCGAACCTCAGTTCAATGGGCCGGCCGGGGGTCTCTGGAGTACACTATGTATTGCACTTCTGCCCCTCTCCCTTCGACCCTGTACTTACCCTCTCCCGCTCCTCTGCACTTGTGGAACCTCAATGTCACCTGGCCTAGTAAGATTGTTGTCTTTGTCTTCCCTCTGTTCCCCCACCCTTGCCTCGTCGCGCCTTTAAACACGTGTTTAAAGGTGTCAAGGGGAGCACGAAGCATATCTGAAAATAACCCAGCTTATTTGTCAGATCCCCACCTTATCCTCCTTCGGGAGATGCTTGTCCCTCTGTATCTGATTCCTCTTAATCACCCGAGTATCCAGATACTTTTCTCACGTGCATTTAGTCTTCCTTTCCCAATTGGTCAACCTGGATTGTGCTGCGATATGCCTTACAGAATTAGCTGTTTCTCGGCATTGTCCAACCGGCTCTCATAGCGTTGACCATAGATCGGTTCATGTCTGTGATGGTCAGTGTCAGGGGGTCAAATGCTGGCGTGTCCTTGTGGGTCTGAGTCTGCCACGCCAGGACATGATCACCAACCCTTAAGTTTGTTTGCCGAGCCCGTTTTTTGTGGTCAGTGTATTCCTTCATCTTGTTTTATCCTTGTTATTCCTGCTCCTTACTTCCTGCTCCTGTGGGCTCCTCTCCTCCTGCTGGGTATCCGTGAGCGCACAGGTCGGCCAAACATTAGTAACCTTCGAGTAGTGGAATCCCATTTAGTTGGCAAAAGTATGAAAGTCTACCGGTTAACTGGGGTCCGTTGTCGGGCTTGACCACCTTGGGGACTCAGTATGCAGAGAATATCCGGTCTATGACTGGGATCAAGGCTGCCGCAGCTGTGGATGGCACTATCTCAGTTTCCGGGTATCTTGAATGTTCCTCAAGTACTACTAGTACATATTCGCCAGATCTCATTGGACCATAAAAGTCAATCGCTACCTCTTCCCACACTCCCTCTGGGAGCGGTGTCATGTGTAACGGTTCAGGGAACAATGGGGGCTGCAGACTGAGGCATATATGACATGACTTCAATGTTGATTAAATCATCTTGTCCATGCCGGGGAACCACACTTTCCTCCGGAGCATATGTTTCGTAGACACAATGCCCCTGTGGTTTTCATGTGCAATGTCGATCACCTGTTGGTGGAGAGATGTCGGCAGTACGATCCGGACCCTTTTGAGTATTGGTGAGGAGGGATAGAGTTACAGTTCTTCTTTTGACCTAGCAAGCGCTTCGAAGAGTGAACCATCAAGTGACTGGTTGTTCATTATTGACGCCTCTGCTGAGTTCCATTGTCTATTCAGGATGCACGAGGTTGTGAGGGCCAAGGTTGCATCTTCTGCGGTGCTCCTTGTAGGTTTCCTCCAGGCCGATGGCTTGGGGCACAGTGTGATGGATGTCATAGTTCGTTTCCATCTGCCCGGTCGTTTGACACTTGGGGTCCATCAAGATGGTGAGAAAGGAAATATGCAAGGGTCTCATCTTCTCCAGGCTTGTGGAGGATGATGAACTTATACTCTTGCCCCCTTTTTGGCACTGGTACCACTAGGGAAACCCATGGGGTAGGGCCCGACTTGGTTCTAACATGTCGGCTTCTACAAGGGCGAGAAGTTCTTCTTCCACCAGATGTTGGATGTTAAATGGGATGCCCCAGACGTGTTGTGCTGTAGTTTTTACTCTCTTTAGTTTTTCAAACCCTCTGAAGAATCTGGGGAATCTTGCCACTACCCTGGGGTGGGCGAATGTTACTTGTCTGCCATCAATTGATAAAGTATGTGAATTAGTCCCATCTGTATAGCTGATTTAAAACAGTATGCATCCACTTGTTCCTTCTGTGTCAAGGACGTGTAGGAGTATGCAGTCCTGCTTGTATTTGTGTCTGCACAGGATTGTGAAGGCTCCAAGGCATGGGAAAGGTTCCATTGCTCCATATGCGTATGTGGGAATGTGTGCTTTCTTCAGTTTGGGACTCTGAGCGAGTTTGCAGTATTCACATTCGGGCATCGCATTGATTGTGGCCCCTGAATTGACAAGGAAGTCTTTATCCTGCGTCAGCGGTAGTGTGGTGCTGTGTTCGAGGCAGCAGGATTGCCAAGGGCATACAGATACTCTCTCTTTTTCCGTTCAGTGCTGGACTGGGATTCAGACTCACTCGTGGACGGCGGGTTTGTGTGTGAATGGTGGATCCGCCTCCTTCCTTTGCGACGGACATCTGGTGTGGAGAGTTCTTTAGTGTAGTGTGACTCCTCTCCTTGTTGCATCTTCTCTCTGAGAATCTTGGTCTCTCCTCCGTATGTTGGCAGGGAGGGGACTTGTGTCGATATTGATTTAGATCTGAAGTGCTCGGTCTGTAGGATGTGGGGTTTCTTCACATCACTCGAAAATGGTCTTCTCCCCCACAAGTGGAGAATACTTGGCCGATAGCTCGACACGCCCCATCGCGTGGTAGATTGTAGCCACAACGGAAACATTGTCGTTTCTCCGATCCGTTACCCTGCGATGTCCAACAAGCTTATTCACAGCTTCTTCTTTGGTGCTGGGTGCAGAAAAGATGTGGGTTTTGCTTTGGGTGGATATTTGTATGTCCAGTAATGTCTAGTACTGATATTGTCCTTGCTAGCACAAGGATTTCCGCTAGCGAGTGTGGCACTTGCAACAGTTGTTTGTTTGTTTATATATTTGTATAGCGCGCCTGACCCAGGGGTATCTGTTTCCTTTTTAAGGGTAATGACTGACATCCTGCTATGACTTTCGACTTTATGGCCTCTTTGTTGTTGTATAGATGAAATTCACAATGCTTTAATCTGGATTTGAGGCACGTGACAAACTGGTCCATGCTCTCACGGTTAAGTTGCATCGTGTTATGGGACACGTGTCTCTTGTAGTCCATGTTCCTATGTATCGTGAAGTGTTCATTCAGAATTTGTTTGAGGTCTCGGTATTTATATTCAACGTCCTCTGGTAGTTCAAAGATGATGTCCCGTACTTCTGAGCCAGCAGTGACAGTAAGTAGTCCTATGATGCGCGTGTCGTCCTGCAGATCGATGACGGCTAGATGTGCATCAAATTCCTTCATCCACCTGTTCCATCTCGGCCCTAGGCTGGTGGTGTCAAAGAGGAGTGGGGATGGCAGTGGGAATGCATCCCTCCCTTGAGGCGTAGGTGAGGGTGCAGGTGCAGGGTCTTGTCCTTATGCAGGGTTAGACATGGTGCACGCAGCAGACTGGGGTGCTTCACCCTCTTCTAGCTGCTTGGGGTGAGGTGGAGGACTTGTCTCCTCTCGCTGGGTATTTCCCTTGGTGCTACAGAAGGCTGATGCAGGGCCGGAAAAGTTTCTTATTGATGCTTTCGGCCTAAATTTGGGCCCACCAGGCGATTTCAATGATTTGCCCTCCCCCTGAGCATGCATGTAACCCGTAATTCCAGGGTTTGCTGTAGTACTTTGTTCAGCCGTATGTCTTGACACCTCTTAGTCAGCTAGGCCAGATTCTCTCTTGCAGATACATCCTCTGGCTCCCACAGGTGCTGCAGTAGCAACTCTCTCACCAGCTGGCAGCTGGAGAAGAGAGCTTCTTGGTGCGTGTCATACACAGCTCTGTGAAAAGCAGGCTGAGCGGGCCGACAGCCTCTCACTGAAGCTCCGCCCCCCTCGGGAGATGCCTCTCATCTGTGCTGATGAGCGACACGGCTGCCTTGTGGATGAGCTGACGTGCTGGGGAAAACACCCGTGAGGTGTGTGAACAGCGCTGCGGCTCGTACCTAGTCACCAGTGTCAAACCCCCACCGGGGATAAGGGCGAGCAGCGAAATGAGGACACATGCACACAGGATCTCAACAGGCATGAACTGATTTATTGGCACACGTCGCGTGCTTACATTAACATTGGTCATGTGACCAAACGTGATGCGGCTGCTGCGTGCCCCTGGGGGTCAGGTGACCATCATCACCTCAGTATATGCCAACTATCCCGGGTCCACCCACGACAGCTTCATTTACCGAATGTCCACCCTAAGCCGGGACCTAGAAGCTGGGCGGCATGGCGATACATGGCTGCTTGGTGAGAATGAATGCCACTGCACATGCATGCATGTCAGATACTGAGCAAGGTCACAACCCCACCAATGATACCAATCACCACCTCCACAGGGGACAGTGCCTACCCTCTCAGCCCCCACATGATGACGCCAATTCGGAACCCCACCACGCCACCCCAGGTAAGATATAACACAGCCCACATTACAACCCGGGGCATAGTGGAGCGCACATTCGGAGTGCTAAAGTCACGCTTTCGCTCCCTTGACCGTTCTGGCGGGCAGCTGTTGTACCCTCCCCCAGTAGTGTGCAGGATCATAGTGGCAGCATGTGTCCTGCACAACGTTGCAACACGCCGGGGCCTGGCCGTGGACATGGTGGTGGCCCCACATCCCCAACCACATGCACAGCCGCTGCGCATGGGAGGGGAAAGGGCACGGGGGGAGGCAGCCCGTACACAGCTAGTGGCTAATTACTTCACATAGTAATCACACCCTTGTGGAGTGATGACTCAACCTGACACTGATCCTGAATGTCTGGAGAATCAACCGTGAAAACCATATCAGCCTGAGATTGTTCACCTGGAAGTGTTACAATGTGTGCATCCCTACCCACACAGACACCACCAATGCAGTTTTGTGAAGAAACACATCCAAGCAGCTAAAATGAATACCCACTTGCAAAATGCAACAAGAGGACAGTGCCATGTCAGCCAACCCATCCCCAGCACCGCCACACGACACACCGTGCCATGTCATGCCATTTGCAGGTAAACAAAGTAATCCCCACAACATGACACTAGTGTCACAATGTACAGTGTCCCTAATTTAAACTTGCAACACCTGAAATGCTCACAGTAATGCAGGACCAACAACAAACTTGAGCAGGTACTACCATTAACATAACATCACAAATGTAAGAAATTAGTAGTCTCACCACCTGGAAATGCCTGCACTCCCACCACTACCAACTGTGCAGTGTTGGCGCCATGTAGAGTAGTAGGTGCACTGCTGCCAACATGGACCCCATCTCCAAACTAGAGGGCCTTGTGTAGACACGAGGAAGGGACCTGCAAATTGGGAGGTAGACACAGATGATGAGTTACACATCAATGAAACATGCATTGTACAACACAACAGCAATATGCACTAGGAATGTATACACAGTATTGACTAGACTACCCACACATGTAGTGGGAGTCCAATGTCACCATGTACGTCAATGTCACTTGGGCACACCCTTTGCAAGCCCATGGAAACGGGAAGCAGGAGGGGTGTGTGTGACTCAAACCCAAGCATCTGAACCAAATACATGACAAGCCTGCATGTGCCCAGCCAAAATGCAGCGTATGCCCACAGGAACCACGGAAGGCAACAAATTGTCCCAAAAAAATTGGGAAAAATAAATTTAAAAATAAAAATAAAAATCAAAAATGGCCATTGATGGGCCCGGGGGGGTTTGGGAGGCCACCCAGGAGGTCCGAGGACAGGGTGCACACCAAAACCCACCTGTGTGGATCCTGGGAAAAAAAACATCTCCATGGGCTCATGGCCCACACGGCTACCCTATTGTGGGAGTATCACTGCTGTCGCTATTATCACCCTGTGCAGCTGCATCCGGAGGTGGTTGCACTATGGGAGGCAGCCCACACAAGGCCCTAGTCTGCTCCTCCATGGCTGCAAGCATGCGGGTGTGGTAGGTCTGGTTCTGGAGGATGAGTGTGCGGAGGTACCCATGCAACAACTCACGGGATGCCCGGACCTCTGCCCTCGTTGCCTGCATCTCAGCTGAGAGCGTACGGGTGAGACGCTCCAGCTTCTGTTCTGTCCTTTGGTGTGTTGAAGCCTCACGCTCAACAAGAGTCGTCCTGAGGTGAAGGAGCTCCTGCCTCAGGGCTTCCCTGTGGCCCTGGGACTCTATGGAGATGGCCTCCTGCAGAGTCGCCAGTGCCGCCCGCCTGTCCCTGTTGGACGCCAACATGTCCTCCCTGTGTGACTGGCAGATGGAGTCGGTTGCCTGCTGTAGTTGCTCCATCAGCCTTTCAGGGGGGACAATGGAAGTGGCCACCCTATCCATGGCCTGAGCCATCATCTCGGATGATGCTGCCTGTTGGGTTGCCATACCGTAAATGGATTGCTCCCATGCGGTATTGCCAGGTGGCGCACGGCCACCACGTCGGCGGGCACCACACCTGTCTGGGGCAAGACGAACTGCGCCTTGCTGTGCCGGCACTGCCTGAGGCTGCAGGACTGCATTCCCCCTCTGATCTGCTGGCCCAGGAACAGGATCAGATGTCGCGGAGTGTGGCCCTGCATCCGTAACCACCAAAGGCGTAGCTGCCAACACTGACATCCCCATTGAGGGTTCTGACCCTGGTGCAGGTGGGTGGGACAGAACAGAATCCCTCCCTGGAACACTCACCTGTGACGGCACGTAGGTCTCATCATCCGAATCAACACCTGAGTACAGCTCGGGGGAGGTGCAGCCAGAGACACCCCTTGAGAGCACGACCTGCAGCACTTGTGGGTTCTCACCCACCACCACACCACGTCCCTCACTGGTGGTTGGTCGGCCCTCGGACCCCTCCTGGGTCTGCACCATCTCCACAACCCCAGCAGTATCAGGTGTGTCTTCCCCTGCAAAGACATAAAAACAAAGAAATGGAAACAGGCATTAGCACCATGGCACACAATGAGGGCTGAGAAGCAAGAGAACCAGTACTTGATTGACACATGTCCCAGATGACTAAAACCCTCCCATGCATGCACCCTCACTGCATATGAAGGGCAGGCAAATGGCACACACTGATGACACCAAGATGGAAGATGAACACATTTTCTGCATGCTGCCTGGCAGTGGCATCACACATTGGCCTGTGATTGCCAGGTGAAACACACATGCCATCACACAGATGGCATGTACCATTGCTATTGAGTGAAGATGGAGAGGAGGGCAGCACCTATTCATTCAGTCCAGTTCCCGCATGTAATAGCTTTTCTAATTCAAACAGGTCAGATTTTTCACCTGGAGCTGCCAGTCCAAAATGGTCCAATTGCACAGGGACATGTGTGAACAAATGATATCCAGGTAACAAAGTCACTCCACTTTACCATAGCCATGTCAGACATGTGACTAGAGTACTGCGAAATGCCTAGTAAAAGTGGTGGAATGCAAACAATCTGCCTGAATGAACAGTGACAAATAAGCAACAATGTTGTGGCAAGGTGACACTTCAAGGGCAACTGGCGTGCAGTTGGGCTAGATGTCTACTGTTGGCAGAAGGGATACTGCTATGGCCTAATGCAGCTGCGCAGGATGTATTGCATGAAGCACATGGCTGACCCATACGACTCAGGCGCACACACTCTCACCTGGCACACAAACAGAAGCCCTCACACACACACACACACACACACCATGCACATGGATGACACACACATGCATGTGCACTCACCGGACAATGCCTCGTAATCAGGCAGATCTCCCACGCCTTGGATCTGTTCCTCCGTGACGTAGGTCCCAGCGACTGACTCATGTGGAGTGAGTTCCATGTCTACTACTGGAGACCCACCTCCAGTCACTAGAGTTGCGGCATGACTTGAGGCCAGCTTACTCTTTGCCCTGCGCTTTAGGTAATTCCAGCGCTTATAGCAATCATTGGCTGTGCGCCTCACGATTCCAAGGGCACTTACGATGTCCGCAACGGTCTGCCAGTGTGCCTGGCGTTGTGCAGGTGTGGTCTTGGATCCTGCAACAATGACCATCTCGTTATCATGTGCGGACACATACTCGACAAGTGCACTCAGTTCGTCATCCGTGAAGCTGGGCTTCCTGGACGGGCCGGACTGTGTAGCCGTGTCTGGAGCATCAGCCTGTGCCGGACGAGCACTCTTCCTCTTCCGCTTGGAAGGTGGTGGTGATCCTGACGCCGCTCTGGACACTAGGGGCAGGAGCCCTGGTGGACTCTGTATCAGGAGTGTGGGATTGCACACTCAGCATGGGAGTTGGTGCAGGCATTGGCTCAAGTGTAATGGTGTCAGGGGGAATGTCAGCAGGATGGACTAGGACCGACACTGTCCTGGCTGGGTGTGTGAGAGCTGGGGTGGATGGAGCCGCAGCTGCCCCTGCAGCCTCTCCGCCCTGCCTACTTGGGGCAGCAGATGACCTTGCTGCCCCAGATGCACGTGGCATGATGACATCAACGTGCACCAGCGCACGTGTCATAGGCCTGCTGACCTGGAAGTCAGCCATGGAGTCAGCCAGGTCTGGCGCCACAATGGGCTGGTCCAACAAGGGCTGAGCATGGATGGTGTCAGCCACATCAGCCTCAACGGGGGGGGGGGGGATTATGGGTGCCCTTGACTGGTCCTCCACACATGGGGGGGACAGGCTCACCCTGCAAGTAACAACCACGTCCCCTACCGGATCCACCACGGCCACCACTTGTGGCTCTTCCACCTTTGCCACCCTTACGGAATCCTCGCCTCCCAGCCATGGCACTGATGTTAATGTGCGTATGGGAGTGGATGTAAACTATTGTCCTGGGCAATTGGGGGTCAAAGGGGTTGGGTACCAGATGGTAATTGTACCCTAGTGCTCTAGCAAGGCTGAATGTAACCCCTGGGGAAAGATGACGGGTCACGCTACGCACAGGAGCCCCAAAAAAGGGAGATGAGGTGCACGCAACCCCTCCTAGACCACGTGTGCAGTAAGAAAAACCTCCACTACGCTGTGGCACCCAGTAACACAAGAATGAACGTATGCGTGTCACACACAGCCTAGAATGACCTCTGAAGGGGTAGGCTACACACGGGGCAAGCACAGATGTTAGATACGTGCGTGACTCACCGTCTGCCAGGTAAAAGAGCGTGAAAAAGGAGCGCGTTTGGTTGGCAACACCCCCGCCAAAAGAAGATTTGTACGCTGTCTGAGGAGACAGGACAACAGTAGAAGGGAACAGGACAACAGTAGAAGGGAACACTGTTTGAGGGAACAGGCCCAGGTAAACCAGTAAAAGAGAAAAAAAGAGAAAAAGCTGTCAGAGGTAACAGGGAATACGAACTTGAAACGCCGTAAAGTAAATCGCGTGTGAAACGACAAGAAGTACAGAATTCACCCACTCGCTCTCCACGAAAAGCACGTACAAGGAAATGGTGTTCTACACGTACCTTTTATACAGGCCCACGCGTCCAGCGTCACTTACGCGGCGTGTATGCGCTTGGGCCATTTCCACCAATTACACACTTTGTCACTTCTGCGTGTAGGGCCATTTCCACCAATTACACGCTTTGTCACTTCTGCGTGTAGGGCCATTTCCACCAATTACACGCTTTGTCACTGCCGCGTGTACGCGCGAGGCCCATTCCCACCAATTACACGCTTTGACACTCGGACGTGTCTGAAAAGAACAAGGCTGCCCCAGGGGTACTGTGAGTCTCCGTCTATTTTCAACAGAGTCCTGCAGATGGACTTAAGCAATATTGCATTAAAAAATGTTGTCCTGCAATATGTGGATGACCTCTTGATCTGCAGCACGACAGAGGAGCAATGCAGACAAGATTCTGTTCAGCTACTGACTATACTGGCTGAGAAAGGATATAAGGTTGACAAGGAAAAGTTACAATATTGTTAACGGGAAGTGCTGTACATAGGCCAGCTGGTCTCACATGAGGGAAAGAGAGTGACACCAGAAAGGGCTGAAGCCACACTGAACACGGTTAAGCCACACACGATAAAAAGGATGCAGAGCTTTTTAAGTTTATGCAACTATGTCAGAGCATGGGTCTTCGACTATAGCTCTTATACTAAGCCTTTACTTCAGGCCCTAAAGAAGGCCCAAGTGACAAAAGAAAAGATTGAATGGTCTGAGACCATTGAGAAAGGATTTGCTTAACTCAAAAAAGCCATTGCACAGCACCAGTTCTAGGGATTCCCAATTATGCAGAGGAATTTTACCTGTTTTCACACACAAATGGCAGCGTTATAACGGCAGTACTCACACAGAGAACCACATTGGGGTAAAAGCCCCTTGCATACTATAGTGGAAATTTGGACTCAGTAATGAGCAGCCATTTCCCATGCGAACAAAGTTTAGCTGCCGCAGCGTTCGCCATAGAGGAGAAGGCTACAGCCATTGTGATGGGATACTCCATGACGACGTACGTCAAGCACTCACTATTTGCCATTCTAGAGAAACCAAAAGGCACATTGACATCTCAGAGAGCTTCTGCTTATGAAGTGATTAGATCAAATCCATCGATTAAGGTAGTCCGATGTAAAATAGTGAACCCAGCTGTGTTTATAGCAGAGCCAGTCACTGAAGGAGAGCCAATACATGACTGTGCAAACTATGAAGAATTCTATGACGAAATTCCCAGGGTAAAAGAAAATGCCTTGGCAGAAGGAGAGATCGTCTTTATTGACGATTCTTCAAGGATCGATCAAAGTGACGGACAAAGATATACAGGTGTTGCTGTGGTTAAGCACACAGCAAATGGAGAATTCTGAGTACTTATTAGTGCGCGAATACCATCTCATTATTCAACAGTCTGCAGAATTATTGGCGCTGATACTTGCCATTGAGAATCACGCAGACCAGGAAGTGACGGTGTACAGTGACTCTGCCTATGTGACGTCGACAGTGCACGCAGACTTAGCATGCTGGAAAAGGAGGGGCTACCTCTGAGCAGACAGCACGCATCCTTATTGGACAGGCTGATGAAGGCACTACAGCTCCCAGTGGGCATAGCGGTTGTGAAATGCGCCGCCCGCAACGAAGGGGACAGATTTAATCTCACGCGGAAATCGCGCAGCAGACACGGAGGTCAAGCATATGTCATCCAAAAGTTCGATGATCGTGGAAGTCATCCCTAGCAATGAAAGGATGATGGTTGCACAAACTACACCTGAAGGATATAGAAATCCTGGGCAAACCCAGTTGATGGAACTCCCAGGGGAGGCACCACAGGAAGAGAGGAATCTTTGGAAATGTTGAGGGTGTTCTTTAAACCCCTCTGACAGCTTGTGGCGACAAGACCTCACTGGTAAGCCGGTGATGCCTGTAGCCCTATTGAAAATAGCGCTGGAGCAGTTGCATATCCCGGCACACATGACAAAAGAGAATCTAGCTGCAACACTCGCAGAAGACTGGTTCATACCGAATTTAACCGAGCATGTTGCATTTTTTATAGTAGACTTTATAATTTGACAACAATTCACAACTGGGCACACATTAAAAGTAATGAGTAGTCATCCCCAGGCCAAATGAGCCTTTTCAGCACTTTCATGTTGCATGTTGATTACGTCGACATGATTCAAGTATGTAACAGGTACATTCTCCAGATGGATTGAGGCAGGTCCTTGTACACACCCAGACACTACCTCTGCAGCCACATTTTTTGTGAGAGGTGTTCCCCAGGTGGGGGGTTTGCGAGGTCATGAGATCAGATAATGGCCCTCACTTTGTTAATGCAATATTCAAACAGATTAGCTTGCTGCTTGGTATAAAGCACAAGTTCTCGGCGTATCATCCGCAAGGTTACGGGATCTGTGAGACGCTCAATGCCGTCTTAAAGGAAAGGATAGCCAAGTTGACGCTTACTCTAAGAAAAGGATGGTTGCACTGCCTTCCTTTGGCACTGTATGCACCAACCCGGTTCCGACCATCATTTTACGCCACACGAGATAGCCACAGGAAGAAGAATGCATACTCCTCTGACACCCCGAGATAGTGCTAGATGTGATGCCCAGTCAACAGGAGAAATTTTAGGGTCTGAAATGCAAAATTACCTGAACTGCATGCCATCTTGCCTTACTGTAATTTCAGACCAGCTGCAGCGACAACGAAAGGGGTGCAGGGCAGCACGGAACACAGAAGGAGATACTACTACTGACACAGCTCAAGGACTTTGTGTACCATCCGTTTTCCCTAGAGACACCGTCCTTGTAAGGAACCTATACGAGGAAAAAGTGGGATGAGCCAGGATTAAACGGCCCCTTCACAGTGGAGGACTGCACTCCTTCTGCAGTGAAACTACAAGGCAGGAGAACTTGGATTTTTCTGGGCGATATCAAACCCTACATCAGAGAAGGCCCCCTGCCTGCACCCCAACGAGAGGAGTCTACGAGCGACAGGGAAGAACCACAGCAAGTGCAGGTGAGATCCATGATGAAGAAAAACGACACATGACCAGCCAGACAAAGATAAAGAACTCTTTGTAAATTGTGGTTTAAATTGGATACTTCCTCTAAGGAAAAAGGGGATAAGGACATAAAAACGGACACTCTGTGCATCCTAGTTGCAGGGTGAAGAAGAAAATTGCACACGTAAGCCACAACATAGTCTGTTAACTTTAAACATTGGACTGAGGCACATCTAAGGCCTTGATAAAAAATGAATATGCCAAATTTTGATTGAGGACACATACATTGGAAGAAAATACAGTATCCAGACTCATTCCACACCGAGACCCTATTCGGAATTACTTATGTTGTCCCACAGAAGTGACATCACCAAAGATGTAGTAACGTACTGTAATCTAGTGCTAAGATCATACCCTTCATTGGTGTGAAGGCTCACCAGTGTCATTGACTTTCTTCAAGAGACTGCAAACGAAAAGACAATAAGAAGACTGCTTACTGTAATTGCAGAACAATTCCTCTTACTTCCTGAATACAGTGAGGAGAAACCAAATGTCTCAAACGGAGAAGGAAATAAATGAGCTTGTCAACACATTGTTCTTTCGTATAATTGAAGACTGTCCAAATCTTGTTGGAAGAACAACAGATACACTCACGTTTCTTCGAGATCCAGCGAATACAGAACATCTAAGCCAACTCCTAAACAAAATTGTGATTTTAGTTGCACTCAACGTGAACGGACAGTGCAGACATCGTTTACATTGAAGAGAGCATACAATCCTGAAAAACTCAGCAAGACAGGACGGATGTCCCTGTCACTAGAAGACAGCAGGTTAGCTCACAATGTCCTCTTTCGTCTAGTCACTGACTTTCCAGAGCTAGTGGGGAGACCGATAGATATTGACGTCCTCACCATTCATCAGAGATCCATCCAATGTTGCACAGATGCCCATGCTCTTGCATGGAATTGTACTACAAATAGAAATCTCGAACCATCAACAGAACTATCTGAGGAAATTCTAAAAGCTTTCCGCCGAGGGACAGATCGAGGAAGCAGTGTCAAGGGTTTCCCATTCTTCCATTTGTTATTATTTTTTCTCTATTCTTCATATCGACCAGGATACAAAATGTCTTCGGGACTGAAGCGAATCCGAGGCATGGACTGGGAGTTGACCTACGTTGAGCATGCACAGTAAAAGGACTTGCCGAAGTGTTGTTTGATTTGATTTTTCCCATAGTTTAGCAAAGGATCTGTATCATGAAATAAGGGACAATTCACACAAGAGGAGGGACACTTGTCGGACACCTGAACCTCTTAAACACAGAATCTGACACAGTATTGGTTAAAGAAGTATAGTAAAGGATAAACATTTGCAAATGATCGAGATGGGGATCCAGAGCAGCAATCTGATCCTCCCATAGGAGGAGAGACGCCCACGTTTCTCTGGAAGTAAATGCTGCCGCCTGACCTACAGGGGCATAATGTATTTGTGTATCATAGTCATCATTGTTTTACTGTCAATAACTATCAGAACTGCATTTTTTATTGGTGCACAAAGCGTTCCAATTCCAGTGCACCCACCTAATGATGCACGCATGAAACCCACATAGTCATTCCGGTCCCTAGAAGATCTGATGGTGCAATGAATGAGCTTGAAATGGATGTGATCAGCAATGACACACACACTCTTGTGGTAACAAACAAAAAGAAAGGCCAGAGATAGGGTCGGCAAAGAATGAATGAAGAAAGATTGCTGACAACCACGCGCATGCAAACACTGAATGCTCACTCAACAGTCCTAGTGTCAATGACTGCAGAACCACAATTCAAAGCCTCAGAGAAGAAAAGACTGCCCTACTATAGAAAATATTACTAGAAGTAAAGAGCCAAATGAAGGAAGCAGACATGGTGGAAAGACTAGAGGAGCTGAAGAAGAAACCCACAGTGACAAGCATATATGTTCCAACGAAAGGGACAAGTGCAAGTTCCACAGTACAGCCATATACCGGAACCAATGTCAGGGTGGATGAGGTGGGCATTTATAACCAGCAGAAAAAAGATGTATGAGGGCAAGGAAAGACCTGCCAGACTTTTGTCCACTCAAATGGGGCAGATGAGGAAGCCGGCACCATGGACCGGGATACCTGAGAATCCTCCAGCAAGAAAAAGCCATACAGATGCATTCAGGGATGTAGTGATAGCAAACTACATGAAAACCTTAAGAATCAAGAGAAGCATGCATGGAGATGACCATGAACTAAACGACTACCTGGACAGCACAGTACATTTGGGAAATAACATTTGGTACCAGCCATGAAAGAAGTTGGAAGACTAAGTTCAGAAGGGGAATGCTTTGTTTGCGCACTCCTACCATACAGCATGGGGAAGTCCAAGATCTTCGTAGCTGTAGAAATCGATGTCCAGACAGCACACTGTCTGTCACACGTAGCAATGTGCAAGACCAGAGACCAGTTCATGGGTAGTAATGCCTCATTGAAATGGGCAACTGATCCAAATGAAGACGACTATGTCCAGGACATAAAGACAAGAAACAATGGAAAGACGAAATACATTGTGATCAGATATGAGAAGCCTGGATTTAAAGGAGCAGAAATCGGAAGAGAAGCGAACCAGAAGCTAAGGGTCCAAGGAAAAACTCCAGAAGAAGCTCGTAGATGGAAGAACAGAGGCCAAATGCAAATTTGGGGAACAGTGCTTTCACCAGACGGATGGGAGAAAGGAATATTGATATGCAGAGCATGCATGGTCTTCGGTCACTACGAGTCCACCATCAACTTGGTGAGAAACAAATGCAAGTCATTATGGCCAAAGCTTACAAAACCTTTGACATGGGTCGAAGACAGAGGAGGACCCTTGCAGATAGTGCCACTGGAAAGCCCAAAATTCTGCACAAGGAAAATGGGAGAGAATCAGAACTGTGGACGAGTTTGACGCTCCAGGAATGGTTCATGGCACTGCCATAATTATGGATCATTATTGGGCATGTGGATCCAAGGCATACATCAGACTGCCGAAATACTGGGGAGGCATATGGACAATTGTGAATGTCCATGTTCCAGCACTGGTGATCCCGAAAAGTGACCTGAATATTGACAGTTTCCCGAAAGCAGATGCTCACTTGAGGAAGAAGAGATCTGTGGAACTGCTAACTCGAATGAAGAGAGAAAATAATTTCTCTGCCAAATCGGAAGAAGCCTTTCATGCAATCCCATATGTACACAGGCTGTTTAGCCTCGCCTCATCAGTGTTCACAACGATTTTAATGCCAAGAATCCAAGTTGGAGTAAATATTAAATGGTTGCAGATAACCAGATGGGAGTTACTGCAGACCATCAACACGACAATAAAAGGATTCAATGCGATTAAGGAAGAGTTAAGAGCCATCCGACTGATGGCTCTCCAGAACAGATATGTGCTTGATATGATCACAGCTATGGATGGAGGAGTTTGTGTAAAAATCGGAGAATCATGTTGCCTATTTATACCTTCTCACGATGAGGAAAAGGGAACTTTAACAGAAACCATAGGTATGCTGACAAAACTGCAGAAGCAGATGATCGATGATTGATGAAACTGACTAAGTTGATGATGACAGCTGGTTTGGATCCCTATTCTCATGGGTGCCACAATGGATGGCAGATGCATTGAAGTTCTTGGGAGCCCTGCTAGTGATGATATTGCTAGGATTCTGCATTATCAAGATAATAATCTTTCATTGCCAGAAGACTGCGAAAAAAGCCATAGGGATGAAAATCATGATTGATGTCAAGCCAGGTTGGAAGCCCAAAGACCTGAAATAAGAAATAAGAGACTTTGTGAAGGCCAGCATTCACGGACCAGAGGGAACGTTTCTCTACCCCAGGAAGCACAGAAACTATGTGGGAATATGGGTTTATTGCAGCCCAAATGGACAATGTCAATTGATGACTTGGAATAAAGACGAACATGTAAGGACAGCTGGAAGCCTGAAAGGAGTAATACAAATCTGGACTCCAAAGAGACACTTCTTCAAACCATCATGTGCAGATCCTAAGGAGGAAGAAGGGATGAACCCAGGCGGAATGGAAGATAAATACAGAAGAACTGAGTAAGATGAATCCAAAGACAGAAGTGAAAGTGGTTGATGAATCGCCCAGAGTGGGGGGGGGAGTGCAGAGGAGGTCCCAAATAAACCCTGCACTCGTCACCCATTTTGAAGTTCCAGGAACGTTCACACCAAAATGTGACGTATGATGAGCAAATAAACCAGCAGAGAGCCGCAGTAGGGCTCTGCCCAGTGCCTATTAGAAGAGCAACACCTATTGAAGTACCAGTACCCAGAAAACCATGGACAGTAAGGTATCCATTGAGGAAATCCTACCAGCAAATGAAACGAAATGAAGATTGCCTCAGTGCTGTCCCGGAAGAATCCAAAAAGGCCATAAAGGAAGACAAATGGTGACGTCACGAGGACCCGGACAGACTCACAGAAGAAATGTCAACCAAAGAATGACACACAGAAACAAAATGCCATGCATAAAAGTATCTTGAACCTCAAGGGGGAGAACAATGTTGAAATACAAAAGTTCAAGCTGTAAGCAAGATGAAGACATTCAACTAGTTTACACCTGTAAATATGCTTGGAACCCCAAGAAAGCTAAGAGAACAGTGCGGCTTGCTATGCTTGGTAGAAAAGTAGTGTGGCAAGCACCATTATACATAATCTACCTCAAACGAAGCACTTCATTATAAGATTATTTCTTCTTTGCACAAAAGCAGAACCAACCCAGGTTACTAAAGGCCATACGCAAGAAGCTTCATATTCTAGTAACACGAGGCGAGACGGCTGAATCGAAACTCGGCAGATTTAACTCGTGCCAGGGAAGCCAAGGTCATACCAATAGAAGCTATGAACAGTAGCTACTTTTAATTGAAACTAAGAACAGAATATCCTGCCTCTGACACATCGAGATAAGAAAGCGAAGGCAGGTGGCGGGTGAAACGAAAATCAAATACACAAATTGAGAGAAACGAGACAAATTCACAATGTAGGAATCACGTGACCAGCCGAGCAAGAAGAAGCATGGGTTCACACCTATGCTAGGCACCGGACCAAGCAGAGATATCAGAACATTTCCAGACAGAAGATGCAGTTTTAGTTTTAAGGCCAACCACAATGTACTAATTGACACATGGCTATTAAATTTATGATTGATTGTAACAAGGGCTGGAGGAAGGCCAGGTAACTAAGGGGCAACCTCGCACCTGGCTGACTGTTCTGCGTGTTGCTAAGCAAAGTAGAAAATTATGCATGGGGTGGGTGCCAACCCAATCACAATGGACCAAATAATCTAGGGTCCTATAGTTAGTAGAACTAATGAGACGTCGTACTTTTAGTGACATCTACAGTAGTCATTTTTGAAGGAAGGGCTTAGAAGCCACCTGACAGTGTTTACCCTATCTCCGTACTCCATTACCATATACAGATTTAGTACCTATAGCAAAGTTACCTTTTCCTAACCAATAGAATTGCATGTTAACTTTTAAGTGTTACATGTCAATGATGATGAGTTTTGAGTATAAATGTTACAACTTGTATGAAGTTCGTTGGAGTTGAAGCGAGAAGGACGATCCCATCGCTGCTGAAATCCATAACTCCCTGTTTTTTGTACTTGTCATTAAACGGACTCCCTTTGCCAAACCATTGAGTTGTCCTTATTGATTGGTGTTGGAATAATGAATCTGCACCCCCATACATCTCAAGGGTGCAGCTATCTCGTCAAAGTACTTCTGAGCGAACCTCAGTTCAATGGGCCGGCCGGGGGTCTCTGGAGTACACTATGTATTGCACTTCTGCCCCTCTCCCTTCGACCCTGTACTTACCCTCTCCCGCTCCTCTGCACTTGTGGAACCTCAATGTCACCTGGCCTAGTAAGATTGTTGTCTTTGTCTTCCCTCTGTTCCCCCACCCTTGCCTCGTCGCGCCTTTAAACACGTGTTTAAAGGTGTCAAGGGGAGCACGAAGCATATCTGAAAATAACCCAGCTTATTTGTCAGATCCCCACCTTATCCTCCTTCGGGAGATGCTTGTCCCTCTGTATCTGATTCCTCTTAATCACCCGAGTATCCAGATACTTTTCTCACGTGCATTTAGTCTTCCTTTCCCAATTGGTCAACCTGGATTGTGCTGCGATATGCCTTACAGAATTAGCTGTTTCTCGGCATTGTCCAACCGGCTCTCATAGCGTTGACCATAGATCGGTTCATGTCTGTGATGGTCAGTGTCAGGGGGTCAAATGCTGGCGTGTCCTTGTGGGTCTGAGTCTGCCACGCCAGGACATGATCACCAACCCTTAAGTTTGTTTGCCGAGCCCGTTTTTTGTGGTCAGTGTATTCCTTCATCTTGTTTTATCCTTGTTATTCCTGCTCCTTACTTCCTGCTCCTGTGGGCTCCTCTCCTCCTGCTGGGTATCCGTGAGCGCACAGGTCGGCCAAACATTAGTAACCTTCGAGTAGTGGAATCCCATTTAGTTGGCAAAAGTATGAAAGTCTACCGGTTAACTGGGGTCCGTTGTCGGGCTTGACCACCTTGGGGACTCAGTATGCAGAGAATATCCGGTCTATGACTGGGATCAAGGCTGCCGCAGCTGTGGATGGCACTATCTCAGTTTCCGGGTATCTTGAATGTTCCTCAAGTACTACTAGTACATATTCGCCAGATCTCATTGGACCATAAAAGTCAATCGCTACCTCTTCCCACACTCCCTCTGGGAGCGGTGTCATGTGTAACGGTTCAGGGAACAATGGGGGCTGCAGACTGAGGCATATATGACATGACTTCAATGTTGATTAAATCATCTTGTCCATGCCGGGGAACCACACTTTCCTCCGGAGCATATGTTTCGTAGACACAATGCCCCTGTGGTTTTCATGTGCAATGTCGATCACCTGTTGGTGGAGAGATGTCGGCAGTACGATCCGGACCCTTTTGAGTATTGGTGAGGAGGGATAGAGTTACAGTTCTTCTTTTGACCTAGCAAGCGCTTCGAAGAGTGAACCATCAAGTGACTGGTTGTTCATTATTGACGCCTCTGCTGAGTTCCATTGTCTATTCAGGATGCACGAGGTTGTGAGGGCCAAGGTTGCATCTTCTGCGGTGCTCCTTGTAGGTTTCCTCCAGGCCGATGGCTTGGGGCACAGTGTGATGGATGTCATAGTTCGTTTCCATCTGCCCGGTCGTTTGACACTTGGGGTCCATCAAGATGGTGAGAAAGGAAATATGCAAGGGTCTCATCTTCTCCAGGCTTGTGGAGGATGATGAACTTATACTCTTGCCCCCTTTTTGGCACTGGTACCACTAGGGAAACCCATGGGGTAGGGCCCGACTTGGTTCTAACATGTCGGCTTCTACAAGGGCGAGAAGTTCTTCTTCCACCAGATGTTGGATGTTAAATGGGATGCCCCAGACGTGTTGTGCTGTAGTTTTTACTCTCTTTAGTTTTTCAAACCCTCTGAAGAGTCTGGGGAATCTTGCCACTACCCTGGGGTGGGCGAATGTTACTTGTCTGCCATCAATTGATAAAGTATGTGAATTAGTCCCATCTGTATAGCTGATTTAAAACAGTATGCATCCACTTGTTCCTTCTGTGTCAAGGACGTGTAGGAGTATGCAGTCCTGCTTGTATTTGTGTCTGCACAGGATTGTGAAGGCTCCAAGGCATGGGAAAGGTTCCATTGCTCCATATGCGTATGTGGGAATGTGTGCTTTCTTCAGTTTGGGACTCTGAGCGAGTTTGCAGTATTCACATTCGGGCATCGCATTGATTGTGGCCCCTGAATTGACAAGGAAGTCTTTATCCTGCGTCAGCGGTAGTGTGGTGCTGTGTTCGAGGCAGCAGGATTGCCAAGGGCATACAGATACTCTCTCTTTTTCCGTTCAGTGCTGGACTGGGATTCAGACTCACTCGTGGACGGCGGGTTTGTGTGTGAATGGTGGATCCGCCTCCTTCCTTTGCGACGGACATCTGGTGTGGAGAGTTCTTTAGTGTAGTGTGACTCCTCTCCTTGTTGCATCTTCTCTCTGAGAATCTTGGTCTCTCCTCCGTATGTTGGCAGGGAGGGGACTTGTGTCGATATTGATTTAGATCTGAAGTGCTCGGTCTGTAGGATGTGGGGTTTCTTCACATCACTCGAAAATGGTCTTCTCCCCCACAAGTGGAGAATACTTGGCCGATAGCTCGACACGCCCCATCGCGTGGTAGATTGTAGCCACAACGGAAACATTGTCGTTTCTCCGATCCGTTATCCTGCGATGTCCAACAAGCTTATTCACAGCTTCTTCTTTGGTGCTGGGTGCAGAAAAGATGTGGGTTTTGCTTTGGGTGGATATTTGTATGTCCAGTAATGTCTAGTACTGATATTGTCCTTGCTAGCACAAGGATTTCCGCTAGCGAGTGTGGCACTTGCAACAGTTGTTTGTTTGTTTATATATTTGTATAGCGCGCCTGACCCAGGGGTATCTGTTTCCTTTTTAATGGTAATGACTGACATCCTGCTATGACTTTCGACTTTATGGCCTCTTTGTTGTTGTATAGATGAAATTCACAATGCTTTAATCTGGATTTGAGGCACGTGACAAACTGGTCCATGCTCTCACGGTTAAGTTGCATCGTGTTATGGGACACGTGTCTCTTGTAGTCCATGTTCCTATGTATCGTGAAGTGTTCATTCAGAATTTGTTTGAGGTCTCGGTATTTATATTCAACGTCCTCTGGTAGTTCAAAGATGATGTCCCGTACTTCTGAGCCAGCAGTGACAGTAAGTAGTCCTATGATGCGCGTGTCGTCCTGCAGATCGATGACGGCTAGATGTGCATCAAATTCCTTCATCCACCTGTTCCATCTCGGCCCTAGGCTGGTGGTGTCAAAGAGGAGTGGGGATGGCAGTGGGAATGCATCCCTCCCTTGAGGCGTAGGTGAGGGTGCAGGTGCAGGGTCTTGTCCTTATGCAGGGTTAGACATGGTGCACGCAGCAGACTGGGGTGCTTCACCCTCTTCTAGCTGCTTGGGGTGAGGTGGAGGACTTGTCTCCTCTCGCTGGGTATTTCCCTTGGTGCTACAGAAGGCTGATGCAGGGCCGGAAAAGTTTCTTATTGATGCTTTCGGCCTAAATTTGGGCCCACCAGGCGATTTCAATGATTTGCCCTCCCCCTGAGCATGCATGTAACCCGTAATTCCAGGGTTTGCTGTAGTACTTTGTTCAGCCGTATGTCTTGACACCTCTTAGTCAGCTAGGCCAGATTCTCTCTTGCAGATACATCCTCTGGCTCCCACAGGTGCTGCAGTAGCAACTCTCTCACCAGCTGGCAGCTGGAGAAGAGAGCTTCTTGGTGCGTGTCATACACAGCTCTGTGAAAAGCAGGCTGAGCGGGCCGACAGCCTCTCACTGAAGCTCCGCCCCCCTCGGGAGATGCCTCTCATCTGTGCTGATGAGCGACACGGCTGCCTTGTGGATGAGCTGACGTGCTGGGGAAAACACCCGTGAGGTGTGTGAACAGCGCTGCGGCTCGTACCTAGTCACCAGTGTCAAACCCCCACCGGGGATAAGGGCGAGCAGCGAAATGAGGACACATGCACACAGGATCTCAACAGGCATGAACTGATTTATTGGCACACGTCGCGTGCTTACATTAACATTGGTCATGTGACCAAACGTGATGCGGCTGCTGCGTGCCCCTGGGGGTCAGGTGACCATCATCACCTCAGTATATGCCAACTATCCCGGGTCCACCCACGACAGCTTCATTTACCGAATGTCCACCCTAAGCCGGGACCTAGAAGCTGGGCGGCATGGCGATACATGGCTGCTTGGTGAGAATGAATGCCACTGCACATGCATGCATGTCAGATACTGAGCAAGGTCACAACCCCACCAATGATACCAATCACCACCTCCACAGGGGACAGTGCCTACCCTCTCAGCCCCCACATGATGACGCCAATTCGGAACCCCACCACGCCACCCCAGGTAAGATATAACACAGCCCACATTACAACCCGGGGCATAGTGGAGCGCACATTCGGAGTGCTAAAGTCACGCTTTCGCTCCCTTGACCGTTCTGGCGGGCAGCTGTTGTACCCTCCCCCAGTAGTGTGCAGGATCATAGTGGCAGCATGTGTCCTGCACAACGTTGCAACACGCCGGGGCCTGGCCGTGGACATGGTGGTGGCCCCACATCCCCAACCACATGCACAGCCGCTGCGCATGGGAGGGGAAAGGGCACGGGGGGAGGCAGCCCGTACACAGCTAGTGGCTAATTACTTCACATAGTAATCACACCCTTGTGGAGTGATGACTCAACCTGACACTGATCCTGAATGTCTGGAGAATCAACCGTGAAAACCATATCAGCCTGAGATTGTTCACCTGGAAGTGTTACAATGTGTGCATCCCTACCCACACAGACACCACCAATGCAGTTTTGTGAAGAAACACATCCAAGCAGCTAAAATGAATACCCACTTGCAAAATGCAACAAGAGGACAGTGCCATGTCAGCCAACCCATCCCCAGCACCGCCACACGACACACCGTGCCATGTCATGCCATTTGCAGGTAAACAAAGTAATCCCCACAACATGACACTAGTGTCACAATGTACAGTGTCCCTAATTTAAACTTGCAACACCTGAAATGCTCACAGTAATGCAGGACCAACAACAAACTTGAGCAGGTACTACCATTAACATAACATCACAAATGTAAGAAATTAGTAGTCTCACCACCTGGAAATGCCTGCACTCCCACCACTACCAACTGTGCAGTGTTGGCGCCATGTAGAGTAGTAGGTGCACTGCTGCCAACATGGACCCCATCTCCAAACTAGAGGGCCTTGTGTAGACACGAGGAAGGGACCTGCAAATTGGGAGGTAGACACAGATGATGAGTTACACATCAATGAAACATGCATTGTACAACACAACAGCAATATGCACTAGGAATGTATACACAGTATTGACTAGACTACCCACACATGTAGTGGGAGTCCAATGTCACCATGTACGTCAATGTCACTTGGGCACACCCTTTGCAAGCCCATGGAAACGGGAAGCAGGAGGGGTGTGTGTGACTCAAACCCAAGCATCTGAACCAAATACATGACAAGCCTGCATGTGCCCAGCCAAAATGCAGCGTATGCCCACAGGAACCACGGAAGGCAACAAATTGTCCCAAAAAAATTGGGAAAAATAAATTTAAAAATAAAAATAAAAATCAAAAATGGCCATTGATGGGCCCGGGGGGGTTTGGGAGGCCACCCAGGAGGTCCGAGGACAGGGTGCACACCAAAACCCACCTGTGTGGATCCTGGGAAAAAAAACATCTCCATGGGCTCATGGCCCACACGGCTACCCTATTGTGGGAGTATCACTGCTGTCGCTATTATCACCCTGTGCAGCTGCATCCGGAGGTGGTTGCACTATGGGAGGCAGCCCACACAAGGCCCTAGTCTGCTCCTCCATGGCTGCAAGCATGCGGGTGTGGTAGGTCTGGTTCTGGAGGATGAGTGTGCGGAGGTACCCATGCAACAACTCACGGGATGCCCGGACCTCTGCCCTCGTTGCCTGCATCTCAGCTGAGAGCGTACGGGTGAGACGCTCCAGCTTCTGTTCTGTCCTTTGGTGTGTTGAAGCCTCACGCTCAACAAGAGTCGTCCTGAGGTGAAGGAGCTCCTGCCTCAGGGCTTCCCTGTGGCCCTGGGACTCTATGGAGATGGCCTCCTGCAGAGTCGCCAGTGCCGCCCGCCTGTCCCTGTTGGACGCCAACATGTCCTCCCTGTGTGACTGGCAGATGGAGTCGGTTGCCTGCTGTAGTTGCTCCATCAGCCTTTCAGGGGGGACAATGGAAGTGGCCACCCTATCCATGGCCTGAGCCATCATCTCGGATGATGCTGCCTGTTGGGTTGCCATACCGTAAATGGATTGCTCCCATGCGGTATTGCCAGGTGGCGCACGGCCACCACGTCGGCGGGCACCACACCTGTCTGGGGCAAGACGAACTGCGCCTTGCTGTGCCGGCACTGCCTGAGGCTGCAGGACTGCATTCCCCCTCTGATCTGCTGGCCCAGGAACAGGATCAGATGTCGCGGAGTGTGGCCCTGCATCCGTAACCACCAAAGGCGTAGCTGCCAACACTGACATCCCCATTGAGGGTTCTGACCCTGGTGCAGGTGGGTGGGACAGAACAGAATCCCTCCCTGGAACACTCACCTGTGACGGCACGTAGGTCTCATCATCCGAATCAACACCTGAGTACAGCTCGGGGGAGGTGCAGCCAGAGACACCCCTTGAGAGCACGACCTGCAGCACTTGTGGGTTCTCACCCACCACCACACCACGTCCCTCACTGGTGGTTGGTCGGCCCTCGGACCCCTCCTGGGTCTGCACCATCTCCACAACCCCAGCAGTATCAGGTGTGTCTTCCCCTGCAAAGACATAAAAACAAAGAAATGGAAACAGGCATTAGCACCATGGCACACAATGAGGGCTGAGAAGCAAGAGAACCAGTACTTGATTGACACATGTCCCAGATGACTAAAACCCTCCCATGCATGCACCCTCACTGCATATGAAGGGCAGGCAAATGGCACACACTGATGACACCAAGATGGAAGATGAACACATTTTCTGCATGCTGCCTGGCAGTGGCATCACACATTGGCCTGTGATTGCCAGGTGAAACACACATGCCATCACACAGATGGCATGTACCATTGCTATTGAGTGAAGATGGAGAGGAGGGCAGCACCTATTCATTCAGTCCAGTTCCCGCATGTAATAGCTTTTCTAATTCAAACCGGTCAGATTTTTCACCTGGAGCTGCCAGTCCAAAATGGTCCAATTGCACAGGGACATGTGTGAACAAATGATATCCAGGTAACAGTCACTCCACTTTACCATAGCCATGTCAGACATGTGACTAGAGTACTGCGAAATGCCTAGTAAAAGTGGTGGAATGCAAACAATCTGCCTGAATGAACAGTGACAAATAAGCAACAATGTTGTGGCAAGGTGACACTTCAAGGGCAACTGGCGTGCAGTTGGGCTAGATGTCTACTGTTGGCAGAAGGGATACTGCTATGGCCTAATGCAGCTGCGCAGGATGTATTGCATGAAGCACATGGCTGACCCATACGACTCAGGCGCACACACTCTCACCTGGCACACAAACAGAAGCCCTCACACACACACACACACACACCATGCACATGGATGACACACACATGCATGTGCACTCACCGGACAATGCCTCGTAATCAGGCAGATCTCCCACGCCTTGGATCTGTTCCTCCGTGACGTAGGTCCCAGCGACTGACTCATGTGGAGTGAGTTCCATGTCTACTACTGGAGACCCACCTCCAGTCACTAGAGTTGCGGCATGACTTGAGGCCAGCTTACTCTTTGCCCTGCGCTTTAGGTAATTCCAGCGCTTATAGCAATCATTGGCTGTGCGCCTCACGATTCCAAGGGCACTTACGATGTCCGCAACGGTCTGCCAGTGTGCCTGGCGTTGTGCAGGTGTGGTCTTGGATCCTGCAACAATGACCATCTCGTTATCATGTGCGGACACATACTCGACAAGTGCACTCAGTTCGTCATCCGTGAAGCTGGGCTTCCTGGACGGGCCGGACTGTGTAGCCGTGTCTGGAGCATCAGCCTGTGCCGGACGAGCACTCTTCCTCTTCCGCTTGGAAGGTGGTGGTGATCCTGACGCCGCTCTGGACACTAGGGGCAGGAGCCCTGGTGGACTCTGTATCAGGAGTGTGGGATTGCACACTCAGCATGGGAGTTGGTGCAGGCATTGGCTCAAGTGTAATGGTGTCAGGGGGAATGTCAGCAGGATGGACTAGGACCGACACTGTCCTGGCTGGGTGTGTGAGAGCTGGGGTGGATGGAGCCGCAGCTGCCCCTGCAGCCTCTCCGCCCTGCCTACTTGGGGCAGCAGATGACCTTGCTGCCCCAGATGCACGTGGCATGATGACATCAACGTGCACCAGCGCACGTGTCATAGGCCTGCTGACCTGGAAGTCAGCCATGGAGTCAGCCAGGTCTGGCGCCACAATGGGCTGGTCCAACAAGGGCTGAGCATGGATGGTGTCAGCCACATCAGCCTCAACGGGGGGGGGGGATTATGGGTGCCCTTGACTGGTCCTCCACACATGGGGGGACAGGCTCACCCTGCAAGTAACAACCACGTCCCCTACCGGATCCACCACGGCCACCACTTGTGGCTCTTCCACCTTTGCCACCCTTACGGAATCCTCGCCTCCCAGCCATGGCACTGATGTTAATGTGCGTATGGGAGTGGCTGTAAACTATTGTCCTGGGCAATTGGGGGTCAAAGGGGTTGGGTACCAGATGGTAATTGTACCCTAGTGCTCTAGCAAGGCTGAATGTAACCCCTGGGGAAAGATGACGGGTCACGCTACGCACAGGAGCCCCAAAAAAGGGAGATGAGGTGCACGCAACCCCTCCTAGACCACGTGTGCAGTAAGAAAAACCTCCACTACGCTGTGGCACCCAGTAACACAAGAATGAACGTATGCGTGTCACACACAGCCTAGAATGACCTCTGAAGGGGTAGGCTACACACGGGGCAAGCACAGATGTTAGATACGTGCGTGACTCACCGTCTGCCAGGTAAAAGAGCGTGAAAAAGGAGCGCGTTTGGTTGGCAACACCCCCGCCAAAAGAAGATTTGTACGCTGTCTGAGGAGACAGGACAACAGTAGAAGGGAACAGGACAACAGTAGAAGGGAACACTGTTTGAGGGAACAGGCCCAGGTAAACCAGTAAAAGAGAAAAAAAGAGAAAAAGCTGTCAGAGGTAACAGGGAATACGAACTTGAAACGCCGTAAAGTAAATCGCGTGTGAAACGACAAGAAGTACAGAATTCACCCACTCGCTCTCCACGAAAAGCACGTACAAGGAAATGGTGTTCTACACGTACCTTTTATACAGGCCCACGCGTCCAGCGTCACTTACGCGGCGTGTATGCGCTTGGGCCATTTCCACCAATTACACACTTTGTCACTTCTGCGTGTAGGGCCATTTCCACCAATTACACGCTTTGTCACTTCTGCGTGTAGGGCCATTTCCACCAATTACACGCTTTGTCACTGCCGCGTGTACGCGCGAGGCCCATTCCCACCAATTACACGCTTTGACACTCGGACGTGTCTGAAAAGAACAAGGCTGCCCCAGGGGTACTGTGAGTCTCCGTCTATTTTCAACAGAGTCCTGCAGATGGACTTAAGCAATATTGCATTAAAAAATGTTGTCCTGCAATATGTGGATGACCTCTTGATCTGCAGCACGACAGAGGAGCAATGCAGACAAGATTCTGTTCAGCTACTGACTATACTGGCTGAGAAAGGATATAAGGTTGACAAGGAAAAGTTACAATATTGTTAACGGGAAGTGCTGTACATAGGCCAGCTGGTCTCACATGAGGGAAAGAGAGTGACACCAGAAAGGGCTGAAGCCACACTGAACACGGTTAAGCCACACACGATAAAAAGGATGCAGAGCTTTTTAAGTTTATGCAACTATGTCAGAGCATGGGTCTTCGACTATAGCTCTTATACTAAGCCTTTACTTCAGGCCCTAAAGAAGGCCCAAGTGACAAAAGAAAAGATTGAATGGTCTGAGACCATTGAGAAAGGATTTGCTTAACTCAAAAAAGCCATTGCACAGCACCAGTTCTAGGGATTCCCAATTATGCAGAGGAATTTTACCTGTTTTCACACACAAATGGCAGCGTTATAACGGCAGTACTCACACAGAGAACCACATTGGGGTAAAAGCCCCTTGCATACTATAGTGGAAATTTGGACTCAGTAATGAGCAGCCATTTCCCATGCGAACAAAGTTTAGCTGCCGCAGCGTTCGCCATAGAGGAGAAGGCTACAGCCATTGTGATGGGATACTCCATGACGCCGTACGTCAAGCACTCACTATTTGCCATTCTAGAGAAACCAAAAGGCACATTGACATCTCAGAGAGCTTCTGCTTATGAAGTGATTAGATCAAATCCATCGATTAAGGTAGTCCGATGTAAAATAGTGAACCCAGCTGTGTTTATAGCAGAGCCAGTCACTGAAGGAGAGCCAATACATGACTGTGCAAACTATGAAGAATTCTATGACGAAATTCCCAGGGTAAAAGAAAATGCCTTGGCAGAAGGAGAGATCGTCTTTATTGACGATTCTTCAAGGATCGATCAAAGTGACGGACAAAGATATACAGGTGTTGCTGTGGTTAAGCACACAGCAAATGGAGAATTCTGAGTACTTATTAGTGCGCGAATACCATCTCATTATTCAACAGTCTGCAGAATTATTGGCGCTGATACTTGCCATTGAGAATCACGCAGACCAGGAAGTGACGGTGTACAGTGACTCTGCCTATGTGACGTCGACAGTGCACGCAGACTTAGCATGCTGGAAAAGGAGGGGCTACCTCTGAGCAGACAGCACGCATCCTTATTGGACAGGCTGATGAAGGCACTACAGCTCCCAGTGGGCATAGCGGTTGTGAAATGCGCCGCCCGCAACGAAGGGGACAGATTTAATCTCACGCGGAAATCGCGCAGCAGACACGGAGGTCAAGCATATGTCATCCAAAAGTTCGATGATCGTGGAAGTCATCCCTAGCAATGAAAGGATGATGGTTGCACAAACTACACCTGAAGGATATAGAAATCCTGGGCAAACCCAGTTGATGGAACTCCCAGGGGAGGCACCACAGGAAGAGAGGAATCTTTGGAAATGTTGAGGGTGTTCTTTAAACCCCTCTGACAGCTTGTGGCGACAAGACCTCACTGGTAAGCCGGTGATGCCTGTAGCCCTATTGAAAATAGCGCTGGAGCAGTTGCATATCCCGGCACACATGACAAAAGAGAATCTAGCTGCAACACTCGCAGAAGACTGGTTCATACCGAATTTAACCGAGCATGTTGCATTTTTTATAGTAGACTTTATAATTTGACAACAATTCACAACTGGGCACACATTAAAAGTAATGAGTAGTCATCCCCAGGCCAAATGAGCCTTTTCAGCACTTTCATGTTGCATGTTGATTACGTCGACATGATTCAAGTATGTAACAGGTACATTCTCCAGATGGATTGAGGCAGGTCCTTGTACACACCCAGACACTACCTCTGCAGCCACATTTTTTGTGAGAGGTGTTCCCCAGGTGGGGGGTTTGCGAGGTCATGAGATCAGATAATGGCCCTCACTTTGTTAATGCAATATTCAAACAGATTAGCTTGCTGCTTGGTATAAAGCACAAGTTCTCGGCGTATCATCCGCAAGGTTACGGGATCTGTGAGACGCTCAATGCCGTCTTAAAGGAAAGGATAGCCAAGTTGACGCTTACTCTAAGAAAAGGATGGTTGCACTGCCTTCCTTTGGCACTGTATGCACCAACCCGGTTCCGACCATCATTTTACGCCACACGAGATAGCCACAGGAAGAAGAATGCATACTCCTCTGACACCCCGAGATAGTGCTAGATGTGATGCCCAGTCAACAGGAGAAATTTTAGGGTCTGAAATGCAAAATTACCTGAACTGCATGCCATCTTGCCTTACTGTAATTTCAGACCAGCTGCAGCGACAACGAAAGGGGTGCAGGGCAGCACGGAACACAGAAGGAGATACTACTACTGACACAGCTCAAGGACTTTGTGTACCATCCGTTTTCCCTAGAGACACCGTCCTTGTAAGGAACCTATACGAGGAAAAAGTGGGATGAGCCAGGATTAAACGGCCCCTTCACAGTGGAGGACTGCACTCCTTCTGCAGTGAAACTACAAGGCAGGAGAACTTGGATTTTTCTGGGCGATATCAAACCCTACATCAGAGAAGGCCCCCTGCCTGCACCCCAACGAGAGGAGTCTACGAGCGACAGGGAAGAACCACAGCAAGTGCAGGTGAGATCCATGATGAAGAAAAACGACACATGACCAGCCAGACAAAGATAAAGAACTCTTTGTAAATTGTGGTTTAAATTGGATACTTCCTCTAAGGAAAAAGGGGATAAGGACATAAAAACGGACACTCTGTGCATCCTAGTTGCAGGGTGAAGAAGAAAATTGCACACGTAAGCCACAACATAGTCTGTTAACTTTAAACATTGGACTGAGGCACATCTAAGGCCTTGATAAAAAATGAATATGCCAAATTTTGATTGAGGACACATACATTGGAAGAAAATACAGTATCCAGACTCATTCCACACCGAGACCCTATTCGGAATTACTTATGTTGTCCCACAGAAGTGACATCACCAAAGATGTAGTAACGTACTGTAATCTAGTGCTAAGATCATACCCTTCATTGGTGTGAAGGCTCACCAGTGTCATTGACTTTCTTCAAGAGACTGCAAACGAAAAGACAATAAGAAGACTGCTTACTGTAATTGCAGAACAATTCCTCTTACTTCCTGAATACAGTGAGGAGAAACCAAATGTCTCAAACGGAGAAGGAAATAAATGAGCTTGTCAACACATTGTTCTTTCGTATAATTGAAGACTGTCCAAATCTTGTTGGAAGAACAACAGATACACTCACGTTTCTTCGAGATCCAGCGAATACAGAACATCTAAGCCAACTCCTAAACAAAATTGTGATTTTAGTTGCACTCAACGTGAACGGACAGTGCAGACATCGTTTACATTGAAGAGGGCATACAATCCTGAAAAACTCAGCAAGACAGGACGGATGTCCCTGTCACTAGAAGACAGCAGGTTAGCTCACAATGTCCTCTTTCGTCTAGTCACTGACTTTCCAGAGCTAGTGGGGAGACCGATAGATATTGACGTCCTCACCATTCATCAGAGATCCATCCAATGTTGCACAGATGCCCATGCTCTTGCATGGAATTGTACTACAAATAGAAATCTCAAACCATCAACAGAACTATCTGAGGAAATTCTAAAAGCTTTCCGCCGAGGGACAGATCGAGGAAGCAGTGTCAAGGGTTTCCCATTCTTCCATTTGTTATTATTTTTTCTCTATTCTTCATATCGACCAGGATACAAAATGTCTTCGGGACTGAAGCGAATCCGAGGCATGGACTGGGAGTTGACCTACGTTGAGCATGCACAGTAAAAGGACTTGCCGAAGTGTTGTTTGATTTGATTTTTCCCATAGTTTAGCAAAGGATCTGTATCATGAAATAAGGGACAATTCACACAAGAGGAGGGACACTTGTCGGACACCTGAACCTCTTAAACACAGAATCTGACACAGTATTGGTTAAAGAAGTATAGTAAAGGATAAACATTTGCAAATGATCGAGATGGGGATCCAGAGCAGCAATCTGATCCTCCCATAGGAGGAGAGACGCCCACGTTTCTCTGGAAGTAAATGCTGCCGCCTGACCTACAGGGGCATAATGTATTTGTGTATCATAGTCATCATTGTTTTACTGTCAATAACTATCAGAACTGCATTTTTTATTGGTGCACAAAGCGTTCCAATTCCAGTGCACCCACCTAATGATGCACGCATGAAACCCACATAGTCATTCCGGTCCCTAGAAGATCTGATGGTGCAATGAATGAGCTTGAAATGGATGTGATCAGCAATGACACACACACTCTTGTGGTAACAAACAAAAAGAAAGGCCAGAGATAGGGTCGGCAAAGAATGAATGAAGAAAGATTGCTGACAACCACGCGCATGCAAACACTGAATGCTCACTCAACAGTCCTAGTGTCAATGACTGCAGAACCACAATTCAAAGCCTCAGAGAAGAAAAGACTGCCCTACTATAGAAAATATTACTAGAAGTAAAGAGCCAAATGAAGGAAGCAGACATGGTGGAAAGACTAGAGGAGCTGAAGAAGAAACCCACAGTGACAAGCATATATGTTCCAACGAAAGGGACAAGTGCAAGTTCCACAGTACAGCCATATACCGGAACCAATGTCAGGGTGGATGAGGTGGGCATTTATAACCAGCAGAAAAAAGATGTATGAGGGCAAGGAAAGACCTGCCAGACTTTTGTCCACTCAAATGGGGCAGATGAGGAAGCCGGCACCATGGACCGGGATACCTGAGAATCCTCCAGCAAGAAAAAGCCATACAGATGCATTCAGGGATGTAGTGATAGCAAACTACATGAAAACCTTAAGAATCAAGAGAAGCATGCATGGAGATGACCATGAACTAAACGACTACCTGGACAGCACAGTACATTTGGGAAATAACATTTGGTACCAGCCATGAAAGAAGTTGGAAGACTAAGTTCAGAAGGGGAATGCTTTGTTTGCGCACTCCTACCATACAGCATGGGGAAGTCCAAGATCTTCGTAGCTGTAGAAATCGATGTCCAGACAGCACACTGTCTGTCACACGTAGCAATGTGCAAGACCAGAGACCAGTTCATGGGTAGTAATGCCTCATTGAAATGGGCAACTGATCCAAATGAAGACGACTATGTCCAGGACATAAAGACAAGAAACAATGGAAAGACGAAATACATTGTGATCAGATATGAGAAGCCTGGATTTAAAGGAGCAGAAATCGGAAGAGAAGCGAACCAGAAGCTAAGGGTCCAAGGAAAAACTCCAGAAGAAGCTCGTAGATGGAAGAACAGAGGCCAAATGCAAATTTGGGGAACAGTGCTTTCACCAGACGGATGGGAGAAAGGAATATTGATATGCAGAGCATGCATGGTCTTCGGTCACTACGAGTCCACCATCAACTTGGTGAGAAACAAATGCAAGTCATTATGGCCAAAGCTTACAAAACCTTTGACATGGGTCGAAGACAGAGGAGGACCCTTGCAGATAGTGCCACTGGAAAGCCCAAAATTCTGCACAAGGAAAATGGGAGAGAATCAGAACTGTGGACGAGTTTGACGCTCCAGGAATGGTTCATGGCACTGCCATAATTATGGATCATTATTGGGCATGTGGATCCAAGGCATACATCAGACTGCCGAAATACTGGGGAGGCATATGGACAATTGTGAATGTCCATGTTCCAGCACTGGTGATCCCGAAAAGTGACCTGAATATTGACAGTTTCCCGAAAGCAGATGCTCACTTGAGGAAGAAGAGATCTGTGGAACTGCTAACTCGAATGAAGAGAGAAAATAATTTCTCTGCCAAATCGGAAGAAGCCTTTCATGCAATCCCATATGTACACAGGCTGTTTAGCCTCGCCTCATCAGTGTTCACAACGATTTTAATGCCAAGAATCCAAGTTGGAGTAAATATTAAATGGTTGCAGATAACCAGATGGGAGTTACTGCAGACCATCAACACGACAATAAAAGGATTCAATGCGATTAAGGAAGAGTTAAGAGCCATCCGACTGATGGCTCTCCAGAACAGATATGTGCTTGATATGATCACAGCTATGGATGGAGGAGTTTGTGTAAAAATCGGAGAATCATGTTGCCTATTTATACCTTCTCACGATGAGGAAAAGGGAACTTTAACAGAAACCATAGGTATGCTGACAAAACTGCAGAAGCAGATGATCGATGATTGATGAAACTGACTAAGTTGATGATGACAGCTGGTTTGGATCCCTATTCTCATGGGTGCCACAATGGATGGCAGATGCATTGAAGTTCTTGGGAGCCCTGCTAGTGATGATATTGCTAGGATTCTGCATTATCAAGATAATAATCTTTCATTGCCAGAAGACTGCGAAAAAAGCCATAGGGATGAAAATCATGATTGATGTCAAGCCAGGTTGGAAGCCCAAAGACCTGAAATAAGAAATAAGAGACTTTGTGAAGGCCAGCATTCACGGACCAGAGGGAACGTTTCTCTACCCCAGGAAGCACAGAAACTATGTGGGAATATGGGTTTATTGCAGCCCAAATGGACAATGTCAATTGATGACTTGGAATAAAGACGAACATGTAAGGACAGCTGGAAGCCTGAAAGGAGTAATACAAATCTGGACTCCAAAGAGACACTTCTTCAAACCATCATGTGCAGATCCTAAGGAGGAAGAAGGGATGAACCCAGGCGGAATGGAAGATAAATACAGAAGAACTGAGTAAGATGAATCCAAAGACAGAAGTGAAAGTGGTTGATGAATCGCCCAGAGTGGGGGGGGAGTGCAGAGGAGGTCCCAAATAAACCCTGCACTCGTCACCCATTTTGAAGTTCCAGGAACGTTCACACCAAAATGTGACGTATGATGAGCAAATAAACCAGCAGAGAGCCGCAGTAGGGCTCTGCCCAGTGCCTATTAGAAGAGCAACACCTATTGAAGTACCAGTACCCAGAAAACCATGGACAGTAAGGTATCCATTGAGGAAATCCTACCAGCAAATGAAACGAAATGAAGATTGCCTCAGTGCTGTCCCGGAAGAATCCAAAAAGGCCATAAAGGAAGACAAATGGTGACGTCACGAGGACCCGGACAGACTCACAGAAGAAATGTCAACCAAAGAATGACACACAGAAACAAAATGCCATGCATAAAAGTATCTTGAACCTCAAGGGGGAGAACAATGTTGAAATACAAAAGTTCAAGCTGTAAGCAAGATGAAGACATTCAACTAGTTTACACCTGTAAATATGCTTGGAACCCCAAGAAAGCTAAGAGAACAGTGCGGCTTGCTATGCTTGGTAGAAAAGTAGTGTGGCAAGCACCATTATACATAATCTACCTCAAACGAAGCACTTCATTATAAGATTATTTCTTCTTTGCACAAAAGCAGAACCAACCCAGGTTACTAAAGGCCATACGCAAGAAGCTTCATATTCTAGTAACACGAGGCGAGACGGCTGAATCGAAACTCGGCAGATTTAACTCGTGCCAGGGAAGCCAAGGTCATACCAATAGAAGCTATGAACAGTAGCTACTTTTAATTGAAACTAAGAACAGAATATCCTGCCTCTGACACATCGAGATAAGAAAGCGAAGGCAGGTGGCGGGTGAAACGAAAATCAAATACACAAATTGAGAGAAACGAGACAAATTCACAATGTAGGAATCACGTGACCAGCCGAGCAAGAAGAAGCATGGGTTCACACCTATGCTAGGCACCGGACCAAGCAGAGATATCAGAACATTTCCAGACAGAAGATGCAGTTTTAGTTTTAAGGCCAACCACAATGTACTAATTGACACATGGCTATTAAATTTATGATTGATTGTAACAAGGGCTAGAGGAAGGCCAGGTAACTAAGGGGCAACCTCGCACCTGGCTGACTGTTCTGCGTGTTGCTAAGCAAAGTAGAAAATTATGCATGGGGTGGGTGCCAACCCAATCACAATGGACCAAATAATCTAGGGTCCTATAGTTAGTAGAACTAATGAGACGTCGTACTTTTAGTGACATCTACAGTAGTCATTTTTGAAGGAAGGGCTTAGAAGCCACCTGACAGTGTTTACCCTATCTCCGTACTCCATTACCATATACAGATTTAGTACCTATAGCAAAGTTACCTTTTCCTAACCAATAGAATTGCATGTTAACTTTTAAGTGTTACATGTCAATGATGATGAGTTTTGAGTATAAATGTTACAACTTGTATGAAGTTCGTTGGAGTTGAAGCGAGAAGGACGATCCCATCGCTGCTGAAATCCATAACTCCCTGTTTTAGTACTTGTCATTAAACGGACTCCCTTTGCCAAACCATTGAGTTGTCCTTATTGATTGGTGTTGGAATAATGAATCTGCACCCCCATACATCTCAAGGGTGCAGCTATCTCGTCAAAGTACTTCTGAGCGAACCTCAGTTCAATGGGCCGGCCGGGGGTCTCTGGAGTACACTATGTATTGCACTTCTGCCCCTCTCCCGTCGACCCTGTACTTACCCTCTCCCGCTCCTCTGCACTTGTGGAACCTCAATGTCACCTGGCCTAGTAAGATTGTTGTCTTTGTCTTCCCTCTGTTCCCCCACCCTTGCCTCGTCGCGCCTTTAAACACGTGTTTAAAGGTGTCAAGGGGAGCACGAAGCATATCTGAAAATAACCCAGCTTATTTGTCAGATCCCCACCTTATCCTCCTTCGGGAGATGCTTGTCCCTCTGTATCTGATTCCTCTTAATCACCCGAGTATCCAGATACTTTTCTCACGTGCATTTAGTCTTCCTTTCCCAATTGGTCAACCTGGATTGTGCTGCGATATGCCTTACAGAATTAGCTGTTTCTCGTCATTGTCCAACCGGCTCTCACAGCGTTGACCATAGATCCGTTCATGTCTGTGATGGTCAGTGTCAGGGGGTCAAATGCTGGCGTGTCCTTGTGGGTCTGAGTCTGCCACGCCAGGACATGATCACCAACCCTTAAGTTTGTTTGCTGAGCCCGTTTTTTGTGGTCAGTGTATTCCTTCATCTTGTTTTATCCTTGTTATTCCTGCTCCTTACTTCCTGCTCCTGTGGGCTCCTCTCCTCCTGCTGGGTATCCGTGAGCGCACAGGTCGGCCAAACATTAGTAACCTTCGAGTAGTGGAATCCCATTTAGTTGGCAAAAGTATGAAAGTCTACCGGTTAACTGGGGTCCGTTGTCGGGCTTGACCACCTTGGGGACTCAGTATGCAGAGAATATCCGGTCTATGACTGGGATCAAGGCTGCCGCAGCTGTGGATGGCACTATCTCAGTTTCCGGGTATCTTGAATGTTCCTCATGTACTACTAGTACATATTCGCCAGATCTCATTGGACCATAAAAGTCAATCGCTACCTCTTCCCACACTCCCTCTGGGAGCGGTGTCATGTGTAACAGTTCAGGGAACGATGGGGGCTGCAGACTGAGGCATATATGACATGACTTCAATGTTGATTAAATCATCTTGTCCATGCCGGGGAACCACACTTTCCTCCGGAGCATATGTTTCGTAGACACAATGCCCCTGTGGTTTTCATGTGCAATGTCGATCACCTGTTGGTGGAGAGATGTCGGCAGTACGATCCGGACCCTTTTGAGTATTAGTGAGGAGGGATAGAGTTACAGTTCTTCTTTTGACCTAGCAAGCGCTTCGAAGAGTGAACCATCAAGTGACTGGTTGTTCATTATTGACGCCTCTGCTGAGTTCCATTGTCTATTCAGGATGCACGAGGTTGTGAGGGCCAAGGTTGCATCTTCTGCGGTGCTCCTTGTAGGTTTCCTCCAGGCCGATGGCTTGGGGCACAGTGTGATGGATGTCATAGTTCGTTTCCATCTGCCCGGTTGTTTGACACTTGGGGTCCATCAAGATGGTGAGAAAGGAAATATGCAAGGGTCTCATCTTCTCCAGGCTTGTGGAGGATGATGAACTTATACTCTTGCCCCATTTTTGGCACTGGTACCACTAGGGAAACCCATGGGGTAGGGCCCGACTTGGTTCTAACATGTCGGCTTCTACAAGGGCGAGAAGTTCTTCTTCCAGCAGATGTTGGATGTTAAATGGGATGCCCCAGACGTGTTGTGCTGTAGTTTTTACTCTCTTTAGTTTTTCAAACCCTCTGAAGAGTCTGGGGAATCTTGCCACTACCCTGGGGTGGGCGAATGTTACTTGTCTGCCATCAATTGATAAAGTATGTGAATTAGTCCCATCTGTACAGCTGATTTAAAACAGTATGCATCCACTTGTTCCTTCTGTGTCAAGGACGTGTAGGAGTATGCAGTCCTGCTTGTATTTGTGTCTGCACAGGATTGTGAAGGCTCCAAGGCATGGGAAAGGTTCCTTTGCTCCATATGCGTATGTGGGAATGTGTGCTTTCTTCAGTTTGGGACTCTGAGCGAGTTTGCAGTATTCACATTCGGGCATCGCATTGATTGTGGCCCCTGAATTGACAAGGAAGTCTTTATCCTGCGTCAGCGGTAGTGTGGTGCTGTGTTCGAGGCAGCAGGATTGCCAAGGGCATACAGATACTCTCTCTTTTTCCGTTCAGTGCTGGACTGGGATTCAGACTCACTCGTGGACGGCGGGTTTGTGTGTGAATGGTGGAGCCGCCTCCTTCCTTTGCGACGGACATCTGGTGTGGAGAGTTCTTTAGTCGAGTGTGACTCCTCTCCTTGTTGCATCTTCTCTCTGAGAATCTTGGTCTCTCCTCCGTATGTTGGCGGGGAGGGGACTTGTGTCGATATTGATTTAGATCTGAAGTGCTCGGTCTGTAGGATGTGGGGTTTCTTCACATCACTCGAAAATGGTCTTCCCCCCCCACAAGTGGAGCATACTTGGCCGATAGCTCGACACGCCCCATCGCGTGGTAGATTGTAGCCACAACGGAAACATTGTCGTTTCTCCGATCCGTTATCCTGCGATGTCCAACAAGCTTATTCACAGCTTCTTCTTTGGTGCTGGGTGCAGAAAAGATGTTGGTTTTGCTTTGGGTGGATATTTGTATGTCTAGTAATGTCTAGTACTCTTATTGTCCTTGCTAGCACAAGGATTTCCGCTAGCGAGTGTGGCACTTGCAACAGTTGTTTGTTTATATATTTGTATAGCGCGCCTGACCCAGGGGTATCTGTTTCCTTTTTAAGGGTAATGACTGACATCCTGCTATGACTTTCGACTTTATGGCCTCTTTGTTGTTGTATAGATGAAATTCACAATGCTTTAATCTGGATTTGAGGCACGTGACAAACTGGTCCATGCTCTCACGGTTAAGTTGCATCGTGTTATGGGACACGTGTCTCTTGTAGTCCATGTTCCTATGTATCGTGAAGTGTTCATTCAGAATTTGTTTGAGGTCTCGGTATTTATATTCAACGTCCTCTGGTAGTTCAAAGATGATGTCCCGTACTTCTGGGCCAGCAGTGACAGTAAGTAGTCCTATGATGCGCGTGTCGTCCTGCAGATCGATGACAGCTAGATGTGCATCAAATTCCTTCATCCACCTGTTCCATCTCGGCCCTAGGCTGGTGGTGTCAAAGAGGAGTGGGGATGGCAGTGGGAATGCATCCCTCCCTTGAGGCGTAGGTGAGGGTGCAGGTGCAGGGTCTTGTCCTTATGCAGGGTTAGACATGGTGCACGCAGCAGACTGGGGTGCTTCACCCTCTTCTAGCTGCTTGGGGTGAGGTGGAGGACTTGTCTCCTCTCGCTGGGTATTTCCCTTGGTGCTACAGAAGGCTGATGCAGGGCCGGAAAAGTTTCTTATTGATGCTTTCAGCCTAAATTTGGGCCCACCAGGCGATTTCAATGATTTGCCCTCCCCCTGAGCATGCATGTAACCCGTAATTCCAGGGTTTGCTGTAGTACTTTGTTCAGCCGTATGTCTTGACACCTCTTAGTCAGCTAGGCCAGATTCTCTCTTGCAGATACATCCTCTGGCTCCCACAGGTGCTGCAGTAGCAACTCTCTCACCAGCTGGAGAAGAGAGCTTCTTGGTGCGTGTCATACACAGCTCTGTGAAAAGCAGGCTGAGCGGGCCGACAGCCTCTCACTGAAGCTCCGCCCCCCTCGGGAGATGCCTCTCATCTGTGCTGATGAGCGACACGGCTGCCTTGTGGATGAGCTGACGTGCTGGGGAAAACACCCGTGAGGTGTGTGAACAGCGCTGCGGCTCGTACCTAGTCACCAGTGTCAAACCCCCACCGGGGATAAGGGCGAGCAGCGAAATGAGGACACATGCACACAGGATCTCAACAGGCATGAACTGATTTATTGGCACACGTCGCGTGCTTACATTAACATTGGTCATGTGACCAAACGTGATGCGGCTGCTGCGTGCCCCTGGGGGTCAGGTGACCATCATCACCTCAGTATATGCCAACTATCCCGGGTCCACCCACGACAGCTTCATTTACCGAATGTCCACCCTAAGCCGGGACCTAGAAGCTGGGCGGCATGGCGATACATGGCTGCTTGGTGAGTATGAATGCCACTGCACATGCATGCATGTCAGATACTGAGCAAGGTCACAACCCCACCAATGATACCAATCACCACCTCCACAGGGGACAGTGCCTACCCTCTCAGCCCCCACATGATGACGCCAATTCGGAACCCCACCACGCCACCCCAGGTAAGATATAACACAGCCCACATTACAACCCGGGGCATAGTGGAGCGCACATTCGGAGTGCTAAAGTCACGCTTTCGCTCCCTTGACCGTTCTGGCGGGCAGCTGTTGTACCCTCCCCCAGTAGTGTGCAGGATCATAGTGGCAGCATGTGTCCTGCACAACGTTGCAACACGCCGGGGCCTGGCCGTGGACATGGTGGTGGCCCCACATCCCCAACCACATGCACAGCCGCCGCGCATGGGAGGGGAAAGGGCACGGGGGGAGGCAGCCCGTACACAGGTAGTGGCTAATTACTTCACATAGTAATCACACCCTTGTGGAGTGATGACTCAACCTGACACTGATCCTGAATGTCTGGAGAATCAACCGTGAAAACCATATCAGCCTGAGATTGTTCACCTGGAAGTGTTACAATGTGTGCATCCCTACCCACACAGACACCACCAATGCAGTTTTGTGAAGAAACACATCCAAGCAGCTAAAATGAATACCCACTTGCAAAATGCAACAAGAGGACAGTGCCATGTCAGCCAACTTATCCCCATCCCCAGCACCGCCACACGACACACCGTGCCATGTCATGCCATTTGCAGGTAAACAAAGTAATCCCCACAACATGACACTAGTGTCACAATGTACAGTGTCCCTAATTTAAACTTGCAACACCTGAAATGCTCACAGTAATGCAGGACCAACAACAAACTTGAGCAGGTACTACCATTAACATGACATCACAAATGTAAGAAATTAGTAGTCTCACCACCTGGAAATGCCTGCACTCCCACCACTACCAACTGTGCAGTGTTGGCGCCATGTAGAGTAGTAGGTGCACTGCTGCCAACATGGACCCCATCTCCAAACTAGAGGGCCTTGTGTAGACACGAGGAAGGGACCTGCAAATTGGGAGGTAGACACAGATGATGAGTTACACATCAATGAAACATGCAGTGTACAACACAACAGCAATATGCACTAGGAATGTATACACAGTATTGACTAGACTACCCACACATGTAGTGGGAGTCCAATGTCACCATGTACGTCAATGTCACTTGGGCACACCCTTTGCAAGCCCATGGAAACGGGAAGCAGGAGGGGTGTGTGTGACTCAAACCCAAGCATCTGAACCAAATACATGACAAGCCTGCATGTGCCCAGCCAAAATGCAGCGTATGCCCACAGGAACCACGGAAGGCAACAAATTGTCCCAAAAAAATTGGGAAAAATAAATTTAAAAATAAAAATAAAAATCAAAAATGGCCATTGATGGGCCCGGGGGGGGGTTTGGGAGGCCACCCAGGAGGTCCGAGGACAGGGTGCACGCCAAAACCCACCTGTGTGGATCCTGGGAAAAAAAAACACCTCCATGGGCTCATGGCCCACACGGCTACCCTATTGTGGGAGTATCACTGCTGTCGCTATTATCACCCTGTGCAGCTGCATCCGGAGGTGGTTGCACTATGGGAGGCAGCCCACACAAGGCCCTAGTCTGCTCCTCCATGGCTGCAAGCATGCGGGTGTGGTAGGTCTGGTTCTGGAGGATGAGTGTGCGGAGGTACCCATGCAACAACTCACGGGATGCCCGGACCTCTGCCCTCGTTGCCTGCATCTCAGCTGAGAGCGTACGGGTGAGACGCTCCAGCTTCTGTTCTGTCCTTTGGTGTGTTGAAGCCTCACGCTCAACAAGAGTCGTCCTGAGGTGAAGGAGCTCCTGCCTCAGGGCTTCCCTGTGGCCCTGGGACTCTATGGAGATGGCCTCCTGCAGAGTCGCCAGTGCCGCCCGCCTGTCCCTGTTGGACGCCAACATGTCCTCCCTGTGTGACTGGCAGATGGAGTCGGTTGCCTGCTGTAGTTGCTCCATCAGCCTTTCAGGGGGGACAATGGAAGTGGCCACCCTATCCATGGCCTGAGCCATCATCTCGGATGATGCTGCCTGTTGGGTTGCCATACCGTAAATGGATTGCTCCCATGCGGTATTGCCAGGTGGCGCACGGCCACCACGTCGGCGGGCACCACACCTGTCTGGGGCAAGACGAACTGCGCCTTGCTGTGCCGGCACTGCCTGAGGCTGCAGGACTGCATTCCCCCTCTGATCTGCTGGCCCAGGAACAGGATCAGATGTCGCGGAGTGTGGCCCTGCATCCGTAACCACCAAAGGCGTAGCTGCCAACACTGACATCCCCATTGAGGGTTCTGACCCTGGTGCAGGTGGGTGGGACAGAACAGAATCCCTCCCTGGAACACTCACCTGTGACGGCACGTAGGTCTCATCATCCGAATCAACACCTGAGTACAGCTCGGGGGAGGTGCAGCCAGAGACACCCCTTGAAAGCACGACCTGCAGCACTTGTGGGTTCTCACCCACCACCACACCACGTCCCTCACTGGTGGTTGGTCGGCCCTCGGACCCCTCCTGGGTCTGCACCATCTCCACAACCCCAGCAGTATCAGGTGCGTCTTCCCCTGCAAAGACATAAAAACAAAGAAATGGAAACAGGCATTAGCACCATGGCACACAATGAGGGCTGAGAAGCAAGAGAACCAGTACTTGATTGACACATGTCCCACATGACTAAAACCCTCCCATGCATGCACCCTCACTGCATATGAAGGGCAGGCAAATGGCACACACTGATGACACCAAGATGGAAGATGAACACATTTTCTGCATGCTGCCTGGCAGTGGCATCACACATTGGCCTGTGATTGCCAGGTGAAACACACATGCCATCACACAGATGGCATGTACCATTGCTATTGAGTGAAGATGGAGAGGAGGGCAGCACCTATTCATTCAGTCCAGTTCCCGCATGTAATAGCTTTTCTAATTCAAACAGGTCAGATTTTTCACCTGGAGCTGCCAGTCCAAAATGGTCCAATTGCACAGGGACATGTGTGAACAAATGATATCCAGGTAACAAAGTCACTCCACTTTACCATAGCCATGTCAGACATGTGACTAGAGTACTGCGAAATGCCTAGTAAAAGTGGTGGAATGCAAACAATCTGCCTGAATGAACAGTGACAAATAAGCAACAATGTTGTGGAAAGGTGACACTTCAAGGGCAACTGGCGTGCAGTTGGGCTAGATGTCTACTGTTGGCAGAAGGGATACTGCTATGGCCTAATGCAGCTGCGCAGGATGTATTGCATGAAGCACATGGCTGACCCATACGACTCAGGCGCACACACTCTCACCTGGCACGCAAACAGAAGCCCTCACACACACACACACCATGCACATGGATGACACACACATGCATGTGCACTCACCGGACAATGCCTCGTAATCAGGCAGATCTCCCACGCCTTGGATCTGTTCCTCCGTGACGTAGGTCCCAGCGACTGACTCATGTGGAGTGAGTTCCATGTCTACTACTGGAGACCCACCTCCAGTCACTAGAGTTGCGGCATGACTTGAGGCCAGCTTACTCTTTGCCCTGCGCTTTAGGTCATTCCAGCGCTTATAGCAATCATTGGCTGTGCGCCTCACGATTCCAAGGGCACTTACGATGTCCGCAACGGTCTGCCAGTGTGCCTGGCGTTGTGCAGGTGTGATCTTGGATCCTGCAACAATGACCATCTCGTTATCATGTGCGGACACATACTCGACAAGTGCACTCAGTTCGTCATCCGTGAAGCTGGACTTCCTGGACGGGCCGGACTGTGTAGCCGTGTCTGGAGCATCAGCCTGTGCCGGACGAGCACTCTTCCTCTTCCGCTTGGAAGGTGGTGGTGATCCTGACGCCGCTCTGGACACTAGGGGCAGGAGCCCTGGTGGACTCTGTATCAGGAGTGTGGGATTGCACACTCAGCATGGGAGTTGGTGCAGGCATTGGCTCAAGTGTAATGGTGTCAGGGGGAATGTCAGCAGGATGGACTAGGACCGACACTGTCCTGGCTGGGTGTGTGAGAGCTGGGGTGGATGGAGCCGCAGCTGCCCCTGCAGCCTCTCCGCCCTGCCTACTTGGGGCAGCAGATGACCTTGCTGCCCCAGATGCACGTGGCATGATGACATCAACGTGCACCAGCGCACGTGTCATAGGCCTGCTGACCTGGAAGTCAGCCATGGAGTCAGCCAGGTCTGGCGCCACAATGGGCTGGTCCAACAAGGGCTGAGCATGGATGGTGTCAGCCACATCAGCCTCAACGGGGGGGGGGGATTATGGGTGCCCTTGACTGGTCCTCCACACATGGGGGGACAGGCTCACCCTGCAAGTAACGACCACGTCCCCTACCGGATCCACCACGGTCACCACTTGTGGCTCTTCCACCTTTGCCACCCTTACGGAATCCTCGCCTCCCAGCCATGGCACTGATGTTACTGTGCGTATGGGAGTGGCTGTAAACTATTGTCCTGGGCAATTGGGGGTCAAAGGGGTTGGGTACCAGATGGTAATTGTACCCTAGTGCTCTAGCAAGGCTGAATGTAACCCCTGGGGAAAGATGACGGGTCACGCTACGCACAGGAGCCCCAAAAAAGGGAGATGAGGTGCACGCAACCCCTCCTAGACCATGTGTGCAGTAAGAAAAACCTGCACTACGCTGTGGCACCCAGTAACACAAGAATGAACGTATGCGTGTCACACACAGCCTAGAATGACCTCTGAAGGGGTAGGCTACACACGGGGCAAGCACAGATGTTAGATACGTGCGTGACTCACCGTCTGCCAGGTAAAAGAGCGTGAAAAAGGAGCGCGTTTGGTTGGCAACACCCCCGCCAAAAGAAGATTTGTACGCTGTCTGAGGAGACAGGACAACAGTAGAAGGGAACAGGACAACAGTAGAAGGGAACACTGTTTGAGGGAACAGGCCCAGGTAAACCAGTAAAAGAGAAAAAAAGAAAAAGCTGTCAGAGGTAACAGGGAATACGAACTTGAAACGCTGTAAAGTAAATCGCGTGTGAAACGACAAGAAGTACAGAATTTACCCACTCGCTCTCCACGAAAAGCACGTACAAGGAAATGGTGTTCTACACGTACCTTTTATACAGGCCCACACGTCCAGCGTCACTTACGCGGCGTGTATGCGCTTGGGCCATTTCCACCAATTACACGCTTTGTCACTTCTGCGTGTAGGGCCATTTCCACCAATTACACGCTTTGTCACTTCTGCGTGTAGGGCCATTTCCACCAATTACACGCTTTGTCACTGCCGCGTGTACGCGCTAGGCCCATTCCCACCAATTACACGCTTTGACACTCGGACGTGTCTGAAAAGAACAAGGCTGCCCCAGGGGTACTGTGAGTCTCCGTCTATTTTCAACAGAGTCCTGCAGATGGACTTAAGCAATATTGCATTAACAAATGTTGTCCTGCAATATGTGGATGACCTCTTGATCTGCAGCACGACAGAGGAGCAATGCAGACAAGATTCTGTTCAGCTACTGACTATACTGGCTGAGAAAGGATATAAGGTTGACAAGGAAAAGTTACAATATTGTCAACGGGAAGTGCTGAACATAGGCCAGCTGGTCTCACATGAGGGAAAGAGAGTGACACCAGAAAGGGCTGAAGCCACACTGAACACGGTTAAGCCACACACGATAAAAAGGATGCAGAGCTTTTTAGGTTTATGCAACTATGTCAGAGCATGGGTCTTCGACTATAGCTCTTATACTAAGCCTTTACTTCAGGCCCTAAAGAAGGCCCAAGTGACAAAAGAAAAGATTGAATGGTCTGAGACCATTGAGAAAGGATTTGCTTAACTCAAAAAAGCCATTGCACAGCACCAGTTCTAGGGATTCCCAATTATGCAGAGGAATTTTACCTGTTTTCACACACAAATGGCAGCGTTATAACGGCAGTACTCACACAGAGAACCACATTGGGGTAAAAGCCCCTTGCATACTATAGTGGAAATTTGGACTCAGTAATGAGCAGCCATTTCCCATGCGAACAAAGTTTAGCTGCCGCAGCGTTCGCCATAGAGGAGAAGGCTACAGCCATTGTGATGGGATACTCCATGACGACGTACGTCAAGCACTCACTATTTGCCATTCTAGAGAAACCAAAAGGCACATTGACATCTCAGAGAGCTTCTGCTTATGAAGTGATTAGATCAAATCCATCGATTAAGGTAGTCCGATGTAAAATAGTGAACCCAGCTGTGTTTATAGCAGAGCCAGTCACTGAAGGAGAGCCAATACATGACTGTGCAAACTATGAAGAATTCTATGACGAAATTCCCAGGGTAAAAGAAAATGCCTTGGCAGAAGGAGAGATCGTCTTTATTGACGATTATTCAAGGATCGATCAAAGTGACGGACAAAGATATACAGGTGTTGCTGTGGTTAAGCACACAGCAAATGGAGAATTCTGAGTACTTATTAGTGCGCGAATACCATCTCATTATTCAACAGTCTGCAGAATTATTGGCGCTGATACTTGCCATTGAGAATCACGCAGACCAGGAAGTGACGGTGTACAGTGACTCTGCCTATGTGACGTCGACAGTGCACGCAGACTTAGCATGCTGGAAAAGGAGGGGCTACCTCTGAGCAGACAGCACGCATCCTTATTGGACAGGCTGATGAAGGCACTACAGCTCCCAGTGGGCATAGCGGTTGTGAAATGCGCCGCCCGCAACGAAGGGGACAGATTTAATCTCACGCGGAAATCGCGCAGCAGACACGGAGGTCAAGCATATGTCATCCAAAAGTTCGATGATCGTGGAAGTCATCCCTAGCAATGAAAGGATGATGGTTGCACAAACTACACCTGAAGGATATAGCAATCCTGGGCAAACCCAGTTGATGGAACTCCCAGGGGAGGCACCACAGGAAGAGAGGAATCTTTGGAAATGTCGAGGGTGTTCTTTAAACCCCTCTGACAGCTTGTGGCGACAAGACCTCACTGGTAAGCCGGTGATGCCTGTAGCCCTATTGAAAATAGCGCTGGAGCAGTTGCATTACCCGGCACACATGACAAAAGAGAATCTAGCAGCAACACTCGCAGAAGACTGGTTCATACCAAATTTAACCGAGCATGTTGCATTTTTTATAGTAGACTTTATAATTTGACAACAATTCACAACTGGGCACACATTAAAAGTAATGAGTAGTCATCCCCAGGCCAAATGGGCCTTTTCAGCACTTTCATGTTGCATGTTGATTACGTCGACATGATTCAAGTATGTAACAGGTACATTCTCCAGATGGATTGAGGCAGGTCCTTGTACACACCCAGACACTACCTCTGCAGCCACATTTTTTGTGAGAGGTGTTCCCCAGGTGGGGGGTTTGCGAGGTCATGAGATCAGATAATGGCCCTCACTTTGTTAATGCAATATTCAAACAGATTAGCTTGCTGCTTGGTATAAAGCACAAGTTCTCGGCGTATCATCCGCAAGGTTACGGGATCTGTGAGACGCTCAATGCCGTCTTAAAGGAAAGGATAGCCAAGTTGACGCTTACTCTAAGAAAAGGATGGTTGCACTGCCTTCCTTTGGCACTGTATGCACCAACCCGGTTCCGACCATCATTTTACGCCACACGAGATAGCCACAGGAAGAAGAATGCGTACTCCTCTGACACCCCGAGATAGTGCTAGATGTGATGCCCAGTCAACAGGAGAAATTTTAGGGTCTGAAATGCAAAATTACCTGAACTGCATGCCATCTTGCCTTACTGTAATTTCAGACCAGCTGCAGCGACAACGAAAGGGGTGCAGGGCAGCGCGGAACACAGAAGGAGATACTACTACTGACACAGCTCAAGGACTTTGTGTACCATCCGTTTTCCCTAGAGACACCGTCCTTGTAAGGAACCTATACGAGGAAAAAGTGGGATGAGCCAAGATTAAACGGCCCCTTCACAGTGGAGGACTGCACTCCTTCTGCAGTGAAACTACAAGGCAGGAGAACTTGGATTTTTCTGGGCGATATCAAACCCTACATCAGAGAAGGCCCCCTGCCTGCACCCCAACGAGAGGAGTCTACGAGCGACAGGGAAGAACCACAGCAAGTGCAGGCGAGATCCATGATGAAGAAAAACGACACATGACCAGCCAGACAAAGATAAAGAACTCTTTGTAAATTGTGGTTTAAATTGGATACTTCCTCTAAGGAAAAAGGGGATAAGGACATAAAAACGGACACTCTGTGCATCCTAGTTGCAGGGTGAAGAAGAAAATTGCACACGTAAGCCACAACATAGTCTGTTAACTTTAAACATTGGACTGAGGCACATCTAAGGCCTTGATAAAAAATGAATATGCCAAATTTTGATTGAGGACACATACATTGGAAGAAAATACAGTATCCAGACTCATTCCACACCGAGACCCTATTCGGAATTACTTATGTTGTCCCACAGAAGTGACATCACCAAAGATGTAGTAACGTACTGTAATCTAGTGCTAAGATCATACCCTTCATTGGTGTGAAGGCTCACCAGTGTCATTGACTTTCTTCAAGAGACTGCAAACGAAAAGACAATAAGAAGACTGCTTACTGTAATTGCAGAACAATTCCTCTTACTTCCTGAATACAGTGAGGAGAAACCAAATGTCTCAAACGGAGAAGGAAATAAATGAGCTTGTCAACACATTGTTCTTTCGTATAATTGAAGACTGTCCAAATCTTGTTGGAAGAACAACAGATACACTCACGTTTCTTCGAGATCCAGCGAATACAGAACATCTAAGCCAACTCCTAAACAAAATTGTGATTTTAGTTGCACTCAACGTGAACGGACAGTGCAGACATCGTTTACATTGAAGAGAGCATACAATCCTGAAAAACTCAGCAAGACAGGACGGATGTCCCTGTCACTAGAAGACAGCAGGTTAGCTCACAATGTCCTCTTTCGTCTAGTCACTGACTTTCCAGAGCTAGTGGGGAGACCGATAGATATTGACGTCCTCACCATTCATCAGAGATCCATCCAATGTTGCACAGATGCCCATGCTCTTGCATGGAATTGTACTACAAATAGAAATCTCGAACCATCAACAGAACTATCTGAGGAAATTCTAAAAGCTTTCCGCCGAGGGACAGATCGAGGAAGCAGTGTCAAGGGTTTCCCATTCTTCCATTTGTTATTATTTTTTCTCTATTCTTCATATCGACCAGGATACAAAATGTCTTCGGGACTGAAGCGAATCCGAGGCATGGACTGGGAGTTGACCTACGTTGAGCATGCACAGTAAAAGGACTTGCCGAAGTGTTGTTTGATTTGATTTTTCCCATAGTTTAGCAAAGGATCTGTATCATGAAATAAGAGACAATTCACACAAGAGGAGGGACACTTGTCGGACACCTGAACCTCTTAAACACAGAATCTGACACAGTATTGGTTAAAGAAGTATAGTAAAGGATAAACATTTGCAAATGATCGAGATGGGGATCCAGAGCAGCAATCTGATCCTCCCATAGGAGGAGAGACGCCCACGTTTCTCTGGAAGTAAATGCTGCCGCCTGACCTACAGGGGCATAATGTATTTGTGTATCATAGTCATCATTGTTTTACTGTCAATAACTATCAGAACTGCATTTTTTATTGGTGCACAAAGCGTTCCAATTCCAGTGCACCCACCTAATGATGCACGCATGAAACCCACATAGTCATTCCGGTCCCTAGAAGATCTGATGGTGCAATGAATGAGCTTGAAATGGATGTGATCAGCAATGACACACACACTCTTGTGGTAACAAACAAAAAGAAAGGCCAGAGATAGGGTCGGCAAAGAATGAATGAAGAAAGATTGCTGACAACCACGCGCATGCAAACACTGAATGCTCACTCAACAGTCCTAGTGTCAATGACTGCAGAACCACAATTCAAAGCCTCAGAGAAGAAAAGACTGCCCTACTATAGAAAATATTACTAGAAGTAAAGAGCCAAATGAAGGAAGCAGACATGGTGGAAAGACTAGAGGAGCTGAAGAAGAAACCCACAGTGACAAGCATATATGTTCCAACGAAAGGGACAAGTGCAAGTTCCACAGTACAGCCATATACCGGAACCAATGTCAGGGTGGATGAGGTGGGCATTTATAACCAGCAGAAAAAAGATGTATGAGGGCAAGGAAAGACCTGCCAGACTTTTGTCCACTCAAATGGGGCAGATGAGGAAGCCGGCACCATGGACCGGGATACCTGAGAATCCTCCAGCAAGAAAAAGCCATACAGATGCATTCAGGGATGTAGTGATAGCAAACTACATGAAAACCTTAAGAATCAAGAGAAGCATGCATGGAGATGACCATGAACTAAACGACTACCTGGACAGCACAGTACATTTGGGAAATAACATTTGGTACCAGCCATGAAAGAAGTTGGAAGACTAAGTTCAGAAGGGGAATGCTTTGTTTGCGCACTCCTACCATACAGCATGGGGAAGTCCAAGATCTTCGTAGCTGTAGAAATCGATGTCCAGACAGCACACTGTCTGTCACACATAGCAATGTGCAAGACCAGAGACCAGTTCATGTGTTGTAATGCCTCATTGAAATGGGCAACTGATCCAAATGAAGACGACTATGTCCAGGACATAAAGACAAGAAACAATGGAAAGACGAAACACATTGTGATCAGATATGAGAAGCCTGGATTTAAAGGAGCAGAAATCGGAAGAGAAGCGAACCAGAAGCTAAGGGTCCAAGGAAAAACTCCAGAAGAAACTCGTAGATGGAAGAACAGAGGCCAAATGCAAATTTGGGGAACAGTGCTTTCACCAGACGGATGGGAGAAAGGAATATTGATATGCAGAGCATGCATGGTCTTCGGTCACTACGAGTCCACCATCAACTTAGTGAGAAACAAATGCAAGTCATTATGGCCAAAGCTTACAAAACCTTTGACATGGGTCGAAGACAGAGGAGGACCCTTGCAGATAGTGCCACTGGAAAGCCCAAAATTCTGCACAAGGAAAATGGGAGAGAATCAGAACTGTGGACGAGTTTGACGCTCCAGGAATGGTTCATGGCACTGCCATAATTATGGATCATTATTGGGCATGTGGATCCAAGGCATACATCAGACTGCCGAAATACTGGGGAGGCATATGGACAATTGTGAATGTCCATGTTCCAGCACTGGTGATCCCGAAAAGTGACCTGAATATTGACAGTTTCCCGAAAGCAGATGCTCACTTGAGGAAGAAGAGATCTGTGGAACTGCTAACTCGAATGAAGAGAGAAAATAATTTCTCTGCCAAATCGGAAGAAGCCTTTCATGCAATCCCATATGTACACAGGCTGTTTAGCCTCGCCTCATCAGTGTTCACAACGATTTTAATGCCAAGAATCCAAGTTGGAGTAAATATTAAATGGTTGCAGATAACCAGATGGGAGTTACTGCAGACCATCAACACGACAATAAAAGGATTCAATGCGATTAAGGAAGAGTTAAGAGCCATCCGACTGATGGCTCTCCAGAACAGATATGTGCTTGATATGATCACAGCTATGGATGGAGGAGTTTGTGTAAAAATCGGAGAATCATGTTGCATATTTATACCTTCTCACGATGAGGAAAATGGAACTTTAACAGAAACCATAGGTATGCTGACAAAACTGCAGAAGCAGATGATCGATGATTGATGAAACTGACTAAGTTGATGATGACAGCTGGTTTGGATCCCTATTCTCATGGGTGCCACAATGGATGGCAGATGCATTGAAGTTCTTGGGAGCCCTGCTAGTGATGATATTGCTAGGATTCTGCATTATCAAGATAATAATCTTTCATTGCCAGAAGACTGCGAAAAAAGCCATAGGGATGAAAATCATGATTGATGTCAAGCCAGGTTGGAAGCCCAAAGACCTGAAATAAGAAATAAGAGACTTTGTGAAGGCCAGCATTCACGCACCAGAGGGAACGTTTCTCTACCCCAGGAAGCACAGAAACTATGTGGGAATATGGGTTTATTGCAGCCCAAATGGACAATGTCAATTGATGACTTGGAATAAAGACGAACATGTAAGGACAGCTGGAAGCCTGAAAGGAGTAATACAAATCTGGACTCCAAAGAGACACTTCTTCAAACCATCATGTGCAGATCCTAAGGAGGAAGAAGGGATGAACCCAGGCGGAATGGAAGATAAATACAGAAGAACTGAGTAAGATGAATCCAAAGACAGAAGTGAAAGTGGTTGATGAATCGCCCAGAGTGGGGGGGGAGTGCAGAGGAGGTCCCAAATAAACCCTGCACTCGTCACCCATTTTGAAGTTCCAGGAACGTTCACACCAAAATGTGACGTATGATGAGCAAATAAACCAGCAGAGAGCCGCAGTAGGGCTCTGCCCAGTGCCTATTAGAAGAGCAACACCTATTGAAGTACCAGTACCCAGAAAACCATGGACAGTAAGGTATCCATTGAGGAAATCCTACCAGCAAATGAAACGAAATGAAGATTGCCTCAGTGCTGTCCCGGAAGAATCCAAAAAGGCCATAAAGGAAGACAAATGGTGACGTCACGAGGACCCGGACAGACTCACAGAAGAAATGTCAACCAAAGAATGACACACAGAAACAAAATGCCATGCATAAAAGTATCTTGAACCTCAAGGGGGAGAACAATGTTGAAATACAAAAGTTCAAGCTGTAAGCAAGATGAAGACATTCAACTAGTTTACACCTGTAAATATGCTTGGAACCCCAAGAAAGCTAAGAGAACAGTGCGGCTTGCTATGCTTGGTAGAAAAGTAGTGTGGCAAGCACCATTATACATAATCTACCTCAAACGAAGCACTTCATTATAAGATTATTTCTTCTTTGCACAAAAGCAGAACCAACCCAGGTTACTAAAGGCCATACGCAAGAAGCTTCATATTCTAGTAACACGAGGAGAGACGGCTGAATCGAAACTCGGCAGATTTAACTCGTGCCAGGGAAGCCAAGGTCATACCAATAGAAGCTATGAACAGTAGCTACTTTTAATTGAAACTAAGAACAGAATATCCTGCCTCTGACACATCGAGATAAGAAAGCGAAGGCAGGTGGCGGGTGAAACGAAAATCAAATACACAAATTGAGAGAAACGAGACAAATTCACAATGTAGGAATCACGTGACCAGCCGAGCAAGAAGAAGCATGGGTTCACACCTATGCTAGGCACCGGACCAAGCAGAGATATCAGAACATTTCCAGACAGAAGATGCAGTTTTAGTTTTAAGGCCAACCACAATGTACTAATTGACACATGGCTATTAAAGTTATGATTGATTGTAACAAGGGCTGGAGGAAGGCCAGGTAACTAAGGGGCAACCTCGCACCTGGCTGACTGTTCTGCGTGTTGCTAAGCAAAGTAGAAAATTATGCATGGGGTGGGTGCCAACCCAATCACAATGGACCAAATAATCTAGGGTCCTATAGTTAGTAGAACTAATGAGACATCGTACTTTTAGTGACATCTACAGTAGTCATTTTTGAAGGAAGGGCTTAGAAGCCACCTGACAGTGTTTACCCTATCTCCGTACTCCATTACCATATACAGATTTAGTACCTATAGCAAAGTTACCTTTTCCTAACCAATAGAATTGCATGTTAACTTTTAAGTGTTACATGTCAATGATGATGAGTTTTGAGTATAAATGTTACAACTTGTATGAAGTTCGTTGGAGTTGAAGCGAGAAGGACGATCCCATCGCTGCTGAAATCCATAACTCCCTGTTTTTTGTACTTGTCATTAAACGGACTCCCTTTGCCAAACCATTGAGTTGTCCTTATTGATTGGTGTTGGAATAATGAATCTGCACCCCCATACATCTCAAGGGTGCAGCTATCTCGTCAAAGTACTTCTGAGCGAACCTCAGTTCAATGGGCCGGCCGGGGGTCTCTGTAGTACACTATGTATTGCACTTCTGCCCCTCTCCCTTCGACCCTGTACTTACCCTCTCCCGCTCCTCTGCACTTGTGGAACCTCAATGTCACCTGGCCTAGTAAGATTGTTGTCTTTGACTTCCCTCTGTTCCCCCACCCTTGCCTCGTCGCGCCTTTAAACACGTGTTTAAAGGTGTCAAGGGGAGCACGAAGCATATCTGAAAATAACCCAGCTTATTTGTCAGATCCCCACCTTATCCTCCTTCGGGAGATGCTTGTCCCTCTGTATCTGATTCCTCTTAATCACCCGAGTATCCAGATACTTTTCTCACGTGCATTTAGTCTTCCTTTCCCAATTGGTCAACCTGGATTGTGCTGCGATATGCCTTACAGAATTAGCTGTTTCTCGTCATTGTCCAACCGGCTCTCATAGCGTTGACCATAGATCGGTTCATGTCTGTGATGGTCAGTGTCCGGGGGTCAAATGCTGGCGTGTCCTTGTGGGTCTGAGTCTGCCACACCAGGACATGATCACCAACCCTTAAGTTTGTTTGCCGAGCCCGTTTTTTGTGGTCAGTGTATTCCTTCATCTTGTTTTATCCTTGTTATTCCTGCTCCTTACTTCCTGCTCCTGTGGGCTCCTCTCCTCCTGCTGGGTATCCGTGAGCGCACAGGTCGGCCAAACATTAGTAACCTTCGAGTAGTGGAATCCCATTTAGTTGGCAAAAGTATGAAAGTCTACCGGTTAACTGGGGTCCGTTGTCGGGCTTGACCACCTTGGGGACTCAGTATGCAGAGAATATCCGGTCTATGACTGGGATCAAGGCTGCCGCAGCTGTGGATGGCACTATCTCAGTTTCCGGGTATCTTGAATGTTCCTCAAGTACTACTAGTACATATTCGCCAGATCTCATTGGACCATAAAAGTCAATCGCTACCTCTTCCCACACTCCCTCTGGGAGCGGTGTCATGTGTAACGGTTCAGGGAACGATGGGGGCTGCAGACTGAGGCATATATGACATGACTTCAATGTTGATTAAATCATCTTGTCCATGCCGGGGAACCACACTTTCCACCGGAGCATATGTTTCGTAGACACAATGTCCCTGTGGTTTTCATGTGCAATGTCGATCACCTGTTGGTGGAGAGATGTCGGCAGTACGATCCGGACCCTTTTGAGTATTGGTGAGGAGGGATAGAGTTACAGTTCTTCTTTTGACCTAGCAAGCGCTTCGAAGAGTGAACCATCAAGTGACTGGTTGTTCATTATTGACGCCTCTGCTGAGTTCCATTGTCTATTCAGGATGCACGAGGTTGTGAGGGCCAAGGTTGCATCTTCTGCGGTGCTCCTTGTAGGTTTCCTCCAGGCCGATGGCTTGGGGCACAGTGTGATGGATGTCATAGTTCGTTTCCATCTGCCCGGTCGTTTGACACTTGGGGTCCATCAAGATGGTGAGAAAGGAAATATGCAAGGGTCTCATCTTCTCCAGGCTTGTGGAGGATGATGAACTTATACTCTTGCCCCATTTTTGGCACTGGTACCACTAGGGAAACCCATGGGGTAGGGCCCGACTTGGTTCTAACATGTCGGCTTCTACAAGGGCGAGAAGTTCTTCTTCCACCAGATGTTGGATGTTAAATGGGATGCCCCAGACGTGTTGTGCTGTAGTTTTTACTCTCTTTAGTTTTTCAAACCCTCTGAAGAGTGTGGGGAATCTTGCCACTACCCTGGGGTGGGCGAATGTTACTTGTCTGCCATCAATTGATAAAATATGTGAATTAGTCCCATCTGTACAGCTGATTTAAAACAGTATGCATCCACTTGTTCCTTCTGTGTCAAGGACGTGTAGGAGTATGCAGTCCTGCTTGTATTTGTGTCTGCACAGGATTGTGAAGGCTCCAAGGCATGGGAAAGGTTCCTTTGCTCCATATGCGTATGTGGGAATGTGTGCTTTCTTCAGTTTGGGACTCTGAGCGAGTTTGCAGTATTCACATTCGGGCATCGCATTGATTGTGGCCCCTGAATTGACAAGGAAGTCTTTATCCTGCGTCAGCGGTAGTGTGGTGCTGTGTTCGAGGCAGCAGGATTGCCAAGGGCATACAGATACTCTCTCTTTTTCCGTTCAGTGCTGGACTGGGATTCAGACTCACTCGTGGACGGCGGGTTTGTGTGTGAATGGTGGATCCGCCTCCTTCCTTTGCGACGGACATCTGGTGTGGAGAGTTCTTTAGTCGAGTGTGACTCCTCTCCTTGTTGCATCTTCTCTCTGAGAATCTTGGTCTCTCCTCCGTATGTTGGCGGGGAGGGGACTTGTGTCGATATTGATTTAGATCTGAAGTGCTCGGTCTGTAGGATGTGGGGTTTCTTCACATCACTCGAAAATGGTCTTCTCCCCCACAAGTGGAGCATACTTGGCCGATAGCTCGACACGCCCCATCGCGTGGTAGATTGTAGCCACAACGGAAACATTGTCGTTTCTCCGATCCGTTATCCCGCGATGTCCAACAAGCTTATTCACAGCTTCTTCTTTGGTGCTGGGTGCAGAAAAGATGTGGGTTTTGCTTTGGGTGGATATTTGTATGTCTAGTAATGTCTAGTACTGATATTGTCCTTGCTAGCACAAGGATTTCCGCTAGCGAGTGTGGCACTTGCAACAGTTGTTTGTTTGTTTATATATTTGTATAGCGCGCCTGACCCAGGGGTATCTGTTTCCTTTTTAAGGGTAATGACTGACATCCTGCTATGACTTTCGACTTTATGGCCTCTTTGTTGTTGTAAAGATGAAATTCACAATGCTTTAATCTGGATTTGAGGCACGTGGCAAACTGGTCCATGCTCTCACGGTTAAGTTGCATCGTGTTATGGGACACGTGTCTCTTGTAGTCCATGTTCCTATGTATCGTGAAGTGTTCATTCAGAATTTGTTTGAGGTCTCGGTATTTATATTCAACGTCCTCTGGTAGTTCAAAGATGATGTCCCGTACTTCTGGGCCAGCAGCGACAGTAAGTAGTCCTATGATGCGCGTGTCGTCCTGCAGATCGATGACAGCTAGATGTGCATCAAATTCCTTCATCCACCTGTTCCATCTCGGCCCTAGGCTGGTGGTGTCAAAGAGGAGTGGGGATGGCAGTGGGAATGCATCCCTCCCTTGAGGCGTAGGTGAGGGTGCAGGTGCAGGGTCTTGTCCTTATGCAGGGTTAGACATGGTGCACGCAGCAGACTGGGGTGCTTCACCCTCTTCTAGCTGCTTGGGGTGAGGTGGAGGACTTGTCTCCTCTCGCTGGGTATTTCCCTTGGTGCTACAGAAGGCTGATGCAGGGCCGGAAAAGTTTCTTATTGATGCTTTCGGCCTAAATTTGGGCCCACCAGGCGATTTCAATGATTTGCCCTCCCCCTGAGCATGCAGTAACCCGTAATTCCAGGGTTTGCTGTAGTACTTTGTTCAGCCGTATGTCTTGACACCTCTTAGTCAGCTAGGCCAGATTCTCTCTTGCAGATACATCCTCTGGCTCCCACAGGTGCTGCAGTAGCAACTCTCTCACCAGCTGGCAGCTGGAGAAGAGAGCTTCTTGGTGCGTGTCATACACAGCTCTGTGAAAAGCAGGCTGAGCGGGCCGACAGCCTCTCACTGAAGCTCCGCCCCCCTCGGGAGATGCCTCTCATCTGTGCTGATGAGCGACACGGCTGCCTTGTGGATGAGCTGACGTGCTGGGGAAAACACCCGTGAGGTGTGTGAACAGCGCTGCGGCTCGTACCTAGTCACCAGTGTCAAACCCCCACCGGGGATAAGGGCGAGCAGCGAAATGAGGACACATGCACACAGGATCTCAACAGGCATGAACTGATTTATTGGCACACGTCGCGTGCTTACATTAACATTGGTCATGTGACCAAACGTGATGCGGCTGCTGCGTGCCCCTGGGGGTCAGGTGACCACGCGTGACTCTACAGTATTGTGCCCGAAAAAAGTCACTTACCACTTAAAACATAACTGCATAGTCTCTGAGTCTATCCCGGAGACTCTGGGTTTTAACGCTCTTCTCTGGGTCTCCAGGGAAGAGCGTAAAGTCTCCGGGATTACCGGCAATCCAAGGAAATCTGCCCATGCCTCAACGTGATTGGCTACAAACACACCTTTTTTGGACAATCACATTGAAGTGTGGGCAGAAACTAAGGATGCGCTACAGTTCAGAAGGCCGGGCTCACAGTTCCCTTGTTAGCAACATCTCCTTCACTAACGTGAAGAGTGACACGTGCACACACACAAACTCTACTCAGTTTAAAGAAAAAGACGGCTTGGAGTCAAACGCCCTTCGCTGTCATCACAAACGCTGCACTTTACACTTTAGTCTTATATTTTGTGTTCCACGTGTCATGTCGTCCCTGTGTAATCTTAGGGTGGACCTACCATATCCCTCCTTGGCCTCAAGCATGTACTCTGCGAACACACGATACGGGAGCCGGAGAGAGGTTCAATACACTTTTATTCATGAACATCAGGTTGAATACTAAACTCCCCTTCTCGTGTCCCCAAGTCCCCTGTCATGTGACCTGTGTGTCTGACGACACCACACCCCCCGATACTAAACAAGAACTCAACTGAAGTTAATTGCCTCAATGAGTCTTTGCGGTTTCTTCTGCACTCGGTGGGATCTTTGGTCCCTTGGTGGTTCTTCTGGGTCTGTGGACCAAAGTGCTGCTTCTGTGCGGAACTCTTCTCTGTCCCCTTCATAAGGTGAATCCCACTCTGTGGTTGGGACAGGTGATTGGTGGTCAGCCACTGGCACTACTACTGGCACCTGTCGAAAGTGTGAAGAGTTTCTGGATGTGGTTTTTCGGTCCCCTTCAGCAGTGATATGGGACCCCTTTACGTGGACGACAGTCAGGGGTTCTTCCCCAAATGCAGCCATGCTTTTGCGGCTTTGGGCCTGTTGTGCTATGTCCACATCTCAAGGTTCAAGCTCATTTTCTTGTGCTCTTCTCTTAAGCTCCTCTCTTCATGTCCCGCTTTCTTTCTGGAGTCTTGCTCTTATTTTCAGTCCCCACTGTAGTGTGCCTCTTCCCGGATTATGTGGGGGGATTCGAGTCCTTATGTTTCTTCCAAACATCAACTGAGCGGGAGTTTTTCTGGTGGTGCTGTGCAGAATATTATGGTAGTCTGCTGACATAGCATCTTCTCTACTGGCTCACCGGTCAGTCGTGCCATTTGTACTGTTCTCTTGATATTGCTTATGAATTGCTCTAGGGTGCCATTTGCTTGGGGCCACAGTGGCGTTATTTTCCTGTGGTGCAATCCCATGTATTCAGAGAATGTTTTAAAGTCCTGCCGAGTGAACGGGGTCCATTGTCCGACTTTACCACTTTCGGAATGCCATAGATGAGGAACATTCTATCAAGAGCGGGTATAGTGTGAAATGCCGAGCTGGAGGGTACTATTTGAATGTCCGGGAAACGCGAATATTCATCCATTGCTACAAGTATGCGGTCTACTGCTACTTCTTCCCATGCCCCTTCGGGCAGCGCTGTCATGCACAGTGGCTCAGGTCTTGTGTGTGGATTTATGAAGGCACAAGTGGGGCAATGTTTTAGCAGATCCTCCACTTGTGCATCGAGATGGGGAAACCATAGTGTTGGTCTGAGCATCCTTTTGGTGGTCACTATGCCCTGGTGGACTTCATATGCTAAGTCCAACACCTTCCGTCTCGGGCTTCAGGGAATTACTAGTTTTGGTGCCCTTTAGTAGCAGTCCTTCTTCTGACTCGGCCAGTTCATCCTTTACAGCAAGGAGACAGGTGATGTCTAATTTGGTCTCCTCCCTTGTGTTGTCCTTCCGCTGCCTGGCTTGTTTCCAGTGCCCAGTTTCCAGGCATCTTGATTTGTAGGCCCTGATCATTGTTAGTTTTGTGGGCGATAAAATGGGAGTCAAGGCTTTTTGGGGTGTTTCCTTGTATCACATAACAGATATGCTGGTCCGCTATGGATGGAGATGGTTGAGACTCCTTGCAGGGGTGACGCGAGAGAAAGTCTGCGGTGTTGTGCTCCTTCCCCGGCCTGTGGATTATGTTGAAGTGATAGTCCTGTAGTCTCAGTGCCCATCTTGCTATTCGCGGTGGCATCTTGGCTTGCGGGTTCAGGTAGATGAACAGTAGTGCCTGATGGTCAGTGACAATTGCGAACGGTTTCCCATATAAGAACAAGTGGAAGTGCTCACAGGCCCACACTACCACTAGTCCTTCCTTCTCTGCCTGTGAATAAGCCTGCTTGGTCTTGGAAAGGCTTCTGCTGGCGTATGCCACAATGTGTTTCGACTGGTTGTCACTCTAATCCAGTTGTGTCAGGATGGCCCACGGGGCTTCCGTCCACTATCAGTTCAGTGGCTTTCTTTGGGTTGAAGTAGGCCATGTTCTGTGTATTGGGTATGCGCTGATTTATTTGTTGGAACGCTTGTTGACACTTTTCCGTCCACTTGAATTCTGTATTTTGTTTGGTGAGTTCCCTGAGGGGTTCACTGATGGATGCAAAATCCTTGATATAGTGGGTGCAATAGCTTGCTAAGCCAAGGAATGATCGTAGGTTTGTCGTGGAGTTGGATGGCTCTTCGTCTGTTAGGGCACTGACCTTTTCCGGGTCCGGTGTCATGCTGTTCGAGGAGAATGTGTCCGAAGAAAAGCAGTGTCTGTTTCTTTAACTTGCATTTTTCCTTGTTCAGTATGAGGTGGGCCTCCTGTAGTGCCATGCACACACTCATGAGTGTGTTGTCGTGTTGCTCTTGGGACTGCCCAAACACAGGATATCATCACTGTAGTTCAGGCAGTTGGGTATATGTTTAATAACATTATATATCTCAGATTGAAAAATCTCTGCTGCCGATGAATTGGAGGCGCTTCTAGCCGTACAAGGCCAGGTGGGTAGCGAACGTGGTGATGTATCGGGACACCCTTTTGAGCTCTAATTGATGGTATCCTTTATTGAGATCTAATTTGGAGAAGGTTGTTGCTCCATTCAGAAGGTGCACGATTACCGTGATGCGTGGGGCTTGATGGCGTTCTGAATATGGCCTCATTTGGTCGCTGCATGTCCACGCAGATGCGGATGTCTGTGTAGTCCTTCTTGGGCATGGGCACTATGGGGGACTCCCAGGGCGTGGGGCCTTCTGCAGGTTCGATGATGTCTGCTTCTAGTAGCTTTGTTAGTTCTTCCTCGACCTGCCTTTGAATATTTATGGGGATTCCTCGTTAGTGTTGTGCTACTGGGGTGATTTTCGTGTCCATGTGCAGTTCTATCTGGCGGCCTTGAAGAGTGCGGGGAATACCTGTTCGATGTTTGCCGTGGGGGTCTAGGTATTTGTGCACCATAAGGCGGTAAAGGACGTGGAGGAGGCTCATTTCAATTGCGGCCTTTTTAAGTGATTTCAATCCGGCACTTCACCTAAGTCAATGCCTAGCGTGTAATGCACAACTGAAACCCTTATTTGTTTGTGTCTAAAAGTTATTTTATTCTGAACAATGTACCACCTATATCGCACCCCTCTCTTGGAACCCCCCCCCCAGTCACACTGAACCAGGAATCAGGCTGGTTTGCAAAGTTAAAATATGTATTCATGTAGTTCACAATAAAATCACACTATGTTAATGGTTATACAATGATCACCAATGGGGTGAGGTAACACTAAGCAATCTCTTTAATCACAAGGAGTAATATTGAGCAAAACAATGCAGCACAGAAATAATACTTTTGTGTGTGTTCAAATCAAATAGCAATGTGATTACTATTTCCCCCTGCACACCCCTCAACCCACCAATATGCATTGTAAAGAGAGGAAGAGAGAGAGCAGGTATTCAGGAATGCAGAATTCAAACAAAATATCAATCCCAATTCCCCCCTCCAAGCAAACACAAGAGAGAAACAGAATTGATTCGCAAACTGTCAAAATGGTTTGTAAAGTTATCTCGGAATGGATTGGGTAAAATACTAAATATGGACTAAATTGCTGAAATTGTTTAAATTCTAATGTGACCCACTTTATATAGTTGCAGACAAATACTAGTAATGATTTGACACTAATAAGCAATGTGGAAACGTACAACTGAGGTCAGGTGCAATGAAAAGCTGTTTTACACGTGATAGAAATTTCCTAAAACAAAATTTGTGGCAAACTTTTCCGTGCTCGTGAAAGTTGTGGGGGTCGTTTTTTTTCAAATAGGCATAAAAATGGAAAGCGGGAATGCTTTAAAAGACAAATGGAATTTCTTTACACTAGATTATGACTAGAGAAAAAGTGAATGCCACACATGAATCACCATCAATCCTGGCCAGGGACCCTTCATGTGGTGGATAATCAATTTCTTTCTGGGATTCAAATTATTTGTTCACAACCCTAATGATTTATGAATTTGAATACAAATGAGAGACTGAACGTAAAAAAGTTCTGACAATTCAAAAGTACTCCTAACAATATCTGGTTCTAAAGACAAAATAGGATGGATTTAGATAGGGATAGACTATGGATAGTACATATGCTAGTGACACAGTCCTATACTATGGATACTCACTATATATGTTTGAACAGAACCATCAGGAATTCTGGTACGCCAAGATCAGGGATTCTGCTCAGGAATTCTGCTGGGCACACCGGACTGGACAGCAAGGCGCTCTGGTCTGCACGGCGCAGCACGACTGGACTGGGTCTGCAATGGCTCTCTGGGCACAGCACAGCACGGCACAACTGGATTAGGTCTTTTGATTCTGGTAATAATTATTTTAGCAGGAGCGCAGTTAAAGCACAGCCCGGCTGTTTCTTTTGTTCCCCTTTAGTTTTGGGGAATTCTTTCTGGTTCTTGAAATTCAAGGCCTAGTTGAAAGTGGTTCAACTAATGCAATGGGCCTTTCTGCTTGCCAAGTTTCTGGAGTCTGGAGCAAGGAAGATGTCAAGTTCTCTGACAGGGTGCTCCGCCAGCAATCGGTTAGTGGGTGAATCTGTGTGTCCTAAGTCCTCAGCTTTCTCAATTTATGCATATGATAAGGGGGTGTGTATGCTGGATTATCCTAGGCGCACCGCCTTTCCAGGCTATTGGCGAGAGTCTCCTCTCTCCCTTGATTGGAGGAGAAAACAGGGTTTCACCATGATGATGTGGGTTTATGAGTCAGAGAATCCTCCCCTTGGCTTTTGAACATAAAATCTACCTTTTGTACAATACATATTTACAAGTGTGCAATCTTTCTAACAATAACATATATAAATTACATATTTTGTGGAGCAGATCCTCTTCCAAGCCCCATCTTGGGTCTACGTTTGACTGAATTCCGCCCTTTTTGTCCTGAACACATGGTCCAATTTAGGAGCAAATTTCCACAAATGTGCGCATTGTATAGGGGCCTAAGCGTGTGAAGTTTCATGCTTTTGACATAAATACATTTGCTGCAAAACCATAATTTCCACGGTTACTTCCCAGAACATAGCACAGAGTTCCAGCACCTCTTAAAATGTGCGACCAAAAATTAAATTCACAATTCTGGGGTTTGCATATTTGTCACAATTTTACACAGTAAATTACACAGTAAATTATCAGTCTTTTTAAAATGTGCTTTTTTTTTGTGAATCAACAAATGGTGGTCTGTCCCTGCCTCCTTCCTCTACTTGCAGCTCAGGAGCAATCTCCTCCCATTTCCTTCTGGCAGAGGCCATTTACGATCCTTCCTAATTAGCATCTCCTTGAGCTGGAGGAAGTCCATTGTCCCTTTCCCACAGCAGCCCACAATCTCTTCCCAACCCTTAATCATCACATGGTCATCTCTTCCTGGTCGAGAGAGGGGCCAGGCCTTGTGGGGGGAAGTTGTTATACTGGTTTGGCTTGGAGTCAGGCTTAAATTCAAATGTCATTTTGTTGCACATTTTTCTTGGTTTAAAACAGACTTTCTAATTTCCAAACAAGCATCTGTAACACAGCTTCTAAACCCTGAGATTTAAATAGTGACAACCTAGGTTACTCAATGACAGGTCACTTAAATTTCAGATATTAGATTTCAGTTGTACAAGTTTAAATCCTTATGATGCAATCCACTGACAGCTGTCATACAGGCGGCCGTTGGTAGTGCACCCATATTTTGACAGATTTCACATGCAGGCACCTTTATGCTGTGAATGTTTTGATGACAGATTCCGCTTTTCATGACATTGTATGTTCATAATGATTTCTTGAATGAACTGACTAGTAACACCCAGCAAGAATATTGGATGCTTTATGGTGTTTCAGCAACCAAGAAAAAGGATTTGAAAACACGATTGTGGATTCCTTTCAGCAAAACACTGCTTTTCATGCATTCCCCATTTTTACTTGTTGGGCAGCCCAGTGACATGTTTCAGGAGTGCGCTCTCGGTTCCACCACTGACAACATGCATGGTAGATTTGCCAGCCATCTTTTCGTGTTGCAAAGCGCGATTTCCATAGGTTTTGGTGCGCATAGGGGTTTTGCATCGATTTTTGATAATTCTGCCACCATCAGTACATAGTGATGCCGCAGGGCAGACTATAAGTGGGTTAATACATCCCACACCTTGTAGCTTAGGATACATCCACACTCAATGGCAGCTTCGAGGACGTGCATGGGATTTCTTTGGATTGCCCTTTGTAGCTACATGATGCTGTGAAGTAGCCCTTGCACAATAAGGGTGTTTTGGAGCTGTATGGGTAGATTTGTGACTTCGCAGGCCGCAGACGTGGGACGTGCGGTATGCTGTTATAAACTTCTTCACATATTACATTCACGGTGGCCCCCATGTCAACCAAGAACTCAGCTGCCGTTTTGTTGATCTATATTATCAGGGTTGGACTGTGCTCTTTCGCTGTTGGATTTCCCAAGGCGTAGAGGTAGCCTCTCTTCTGCGGTTCTTCCCATGGTTTTTCATGCCTTCGTGAGGTTTCTTCTGGGTACGTACTTGATCCTCTGTCAGATTGAGAGTGTTCGACCAGGTATCTGACATATATTCTGGGCCGCCTTCTTGGCGGGGAGGTGGGGAGTCGGTTTTTTCTCCAATCTCCTCAAGTCCATTCTCTTCTCCTCTCCCATCTCTCTTCTTTGTGCCAGCGTTGGGGGGGGGGGGGGGTTCCTGCCCTTGTTTTGATGCCCAGGGTGGGCTCTGTGGCCTTCGTTCCTCTTCTGGAGACGGTTTTCCACTCCATCCTTCGCCTCTCACTTTGCTGCGGAATATGTTGCATACCGCTTTGTAGTGGCTCTCTCCTCCACAGGCTGCACATTGTTGGCCCATTGCGGGGCATTGGCCGCCGTGCGGGTATTCACGGCTGCATCAATAGCAGAATGTCTCGACGTTCCCTTTGGATGCCCCTTCCAGTTTGTTCAGGATCTCATGTTTGCCTGTAGTAGATGTTTCCTGAAGTCCGCGCTTTCACACCCTGCTATGATTTGTGAGCATAGAGCTGCTTCATTGGAATAGTTGTTGAAGTCACAGTGCTTCATCTTGAGTCTTAAGCTCATTACGAAAGCATCCATGGTCTCACCTTTGGTCTGTTTGGTGATGTGGAAAATGTGTCTCTCGTAATCTACGTTTGTGTGTGGCATGAAATAGTCTGTAAGTATTGATTTTAAGTTTGTGTAGGTGTCCGTTGCTCCTGTGCGGAGTTCATCAACAATGTCTGACGTTTGAGCCCTTCGAGAAAGTCAATAGGCTGTGCTTTTTGTCATCATCTATGGGACCAATAGCTCGTAGGTATACCTCAGTCTCTTATCCACCTCTTGCAGCGTGGACCTAGGGTGCCAGAGTCGGCAAGGTCGAAATTGGTGGGTAATTGGTTCATGAGGCTGTCATACATCCTGGCAGAGAGTGCTTGGGCTGGTGTAAAAGGGACTGTTAGTGATTCATTATCTGACATGTTGACTTTCTACTCAAGAGAGCAGGCTTGCTCCTTTCACAATGAGCACTTCAGTGCTGCCTGCCCCTTGCTCACTAACCTTGCTTGCGTGTGTGTCCGCGTGTCCCAGCGTGATGGTGGACGTCACTGCTGGGCTTGGAGCCAGGGGTGTGCCACGCCACTGGGTCTCAGTTTGGTGGTTGCACTCTCCAGTGCTAGCTTCAGCGGGCTCCAGCCTGCTTATTCCAATTTTTTTTTGGGATCTTCGCGGCCTCCTGACTGCAGTCTTTGCATTTGGCAGGCTCTGGCCTGCTATTCTGGGGTTTTTGCGGGCTCCGGCCTGCAGTATGTGTGTTTGCCGGGCTCCAGCCTTGCGCCGTTTGCTTTTGGCGGGCTCCAGACCGCAGTTGGAATTGTGCGTTTTCTTTTCTTTTCTTTTTTTTCTTTTTTCGCGTGCTCCGCCAGCTATGAACGGGAGATGCACTTGACCGCTTGCTGGTGTGGTGGCAGGAAGCCTTGGTGCTCCGACCCGCCTGGGGGGGTGTTGCCTTTGGCAGGAGACTTGCTCGACCGCCCGGTGTTGATGGGTGAGGGGGGGTCCCACTGTGCTCACCTGTTGGGGGCTGACGCTCCGACCCGCCTGCTAGGACATTGCCGTTGGCGGAAGACCTACTCAGCCGCCCCGAGTTGATGGGTGAGGGGGGGCGCACTGTCCACCTGTGGGGAGCCAACGCTCTCCTGATCCGCTCCTCACTGTCAGCCGGAAAGTCCTTCTGCTCTGAATGCTGGCGCTGCAGCTCGAGTTGCTACTCTAACTCTAGCCACGAGCGCAGGGTGGAAACGACATGTTCTGGGTCCATAGGCACCTTGTCGCCAGTATGGTATCTTAGGGTGAACCTACCATATCCCTCCCTGTCCTCAAACATGTACTCTGCGAACACATGAGGCGGGAGCCGGAGAGAGGTATAAAAGACCTTGAACATCAGGTTGAATACTAAACTCCCCTTCCCTCTGCCCGCTCGTCCCTTTCCCGTGTCCCAAAGTCCCTGGCCTGTTTTTTTTTTTTTTTTTTTGTAAAGTGGTTGCGTCAGGTGGGCCGGGTCTTTGAGAACGGGGAGGGGCATGTGTGACATCATTCTCTGGATTTTGCATTTGATAATGTAGGCTGGTATGCTTACACATAGACAAGGCTCTGTAACTGTTCAATTTAGTTTAGGTACGCAATCCATGCGAAAAGTATCCCGACTGTCTGCCTTGTCGACAGCAAATATTGCCGCTGTATATAGGTCTCTACCGCTTTCGTCCTATCTCTCCTGATATCTCGGCTCCTATACCCTGGTGTGGCAAACATTTCAGCATATTCATCATCAAGTTAATTCTTAAATTCAAAAAGTCAGTCTACATGTTCCCTTATCTCTTCCTCCCACCCTCTACAGCGTGCTAATGCATTCAAATCCAACAATCGTTGCGGCGGTAGCTTTCCAATTAACTGTTTCCATCTTGCCACTAAATATTGCCCCCATGCATTCCAACACTACCTGTCATTCATTGCTCCTTCTGAAGTCCTACATCGAAGCTAGCGCTGACGTTGCATCATTCCCGTTTATATACATTTCGGCCTGTTCTTGCAACTCTCGCTTTCTCTCCTTGCTGATCGCACTACGGGTCACTCTTGCGCATCCACTTTGTCCGGCCCCTTCTTCTGTTTCAACAAGTTAAAGTTCAATCACAGGAGGGGCAGATGGGACAGAAACGATCTCTGGGGAGGGAGGTGCAGATGGGGCAACGGGAAATCACTGTTGCGGCGCTGACTAGCTAATGGGAGGCGCTGATTGTGCGGTCTGTGGCTGTGCTGGGATTTGGTCAGTTGGGAGGGGCGGAACAACTGGAGGGGGCTGAGCGATGGGTACTGATGCAGTCTTTTTAGTCTATCCCCTGGGGCCTTGCTTTGTATCAGTTAATATTTTATTTATTAATTTGTCTGATGAATGCAATTCTCGTTGTGGTTATATCTTTTCTATACTCAACTAGTCGTGTCTATTTGATTTCCTCAAACTATCATTCCACTCCTCCTCCTCCTTTTCTCTCACTCTCTCTGCTTCTCCAGCGAAGCATAGCTTCCCTTCTCCAGTCCCTAAGAATATCAAATGCTGCAGGGCATGTTTTCTTTTTCATCAACACCTTCTACAAATTATCTATTCTCATCATTTCAAAACTCCCATGATTCGGCCACTGGAGATCTTCCTGTTTTCTGGTTTGCTTATGCCAAATCTCACATAACATTATCGCTCCCACACCATATTTCACATACATATCATACGCCGGCGTTCCCACGGGTGGTGCAACCTGGCCATTTTCCAAAGATTGTCTACCGCAGTGGAAAAATCCCAATAGGGTGGACAATACCCCAGGCATGTTTTAACCTTACCCTTGGCTAATCAACCTTACACTGGGTGTTTGAGTTTGCAAAATCAACTCTCAACCAATATCAGGATTACTTTGATCAGGGCACGACTCACCTGATCAATCAAGTTGTCTTTTTCAAGACACAATTCGTCCGTATACTGACACAATCAATGACGACGTGTCTGCATATCTTGGCTCACTCTGCCTTGTTTCGGGACCCTCGCCTCCTTGTTCTCTTGCCGGGCACATCGATCAGGGATCAGTTGTGTGCAGATCTGCAAAGGAGTCTATCATCGCTTTCGCAGGGGCCCCCCGAACACCTCTTGATCCCGGCTCGATTGTCGCGTTCTTGCCGTTCACTCCGCCTTCCTTATCTTACAACATACACGATGGAACAAATGGGATAGGGTCCCTATCCGAGCGCCATCTTGAAGGGGCCCCTAGGGGACCCTCGCATGTGGAAACAAGGCACAATCACCACACACAAACTGATACGCCAGACACAAGGTTGTATTCCCAAAATCTAGGGTTTATTGCAAAGCAAATAGTCTCAGTTGGCCAACTGTGTGCTGGCGGTGAACTTGCTCCCCAGAGCTCTACAGGGCTCAGGAAAGGGGGGCTGCAAAGAAAAGCAAAGAGCATAATTCAAGTAATTTAATGTTCGCTTTTAGCATTTCTACTGTGTTTCCGAGACTAGCTGGCACCTGCTGTACTGATTAGAATGCCTTACTGCTTACTTTCCAAGGATATGTGAGGGAGGAGACCGGGCTTTTCTGTCTGGGTTACTGCGTTATGTTTCAACATGTCTCTCGCGGCCTTGCGTTTATGCACCAGTGGAGCAGAATACTATTTCAGCGAAGCAGTTTTGACATGAAGCAAAAGGCAAACGTTAGAGAAAACAAAATGGCGATTTCAATCACCTCAAAATGGCCGCACTTCAGTCAAGCTTATGGCTACATTTTTCTTATACTAAACACATGAGGCGGTTGGTCTTCGGCCAACAAAGTACATTTCCTTCCGATCGAGGGGTGTCTGTTTTTCTGGTCTGACACAGGAATACACATATAACCCCTAGTGATGACTCGATGAATGCAACATTTTCTAAGAATTAAGAGTAAAGCCAGAAAAAATTCAAAGGAAAAAAGAATGTATTCATTATATTTAGGGCGATACAAGAAATGTACACTTTGTATGCAAACTGTACCAAAAGGCATACGTGTTTCACAGTTAATGCATCACACGGTTTACATCCAAAAACTCACATCAGTCAGGGCAGATTTTTATGTTTTCAGGGCATGCAATACATGTAAATTACAGTTGGTATGGAAAAATGTACATCTTTTGGAAACCGACAGTAAAGTCAGGGCTTGCTTTGATGTAATTGTTCAGGAGATATAAATTACATATAAGAACAAATCATATACGCCTCTCATATGTATCAAACATGTACAATTATTGAAGTTAAAGTTGACTTTAATGTTAGCTTTCATACATATAGGAGGCATACCAATGCATGAACAAAATAGAGGTACATTTTTATATTAAAATCCATACGCATACACTTGGGATATTAGCATTCTGTATATGAACACAAAATCTTACTATGCACCCTCTTACAACACATACTCACACGACATGCACGTGTATGACACAAGTTCCTGCAACACACGGTCCTTCAACACACTTTTATGAAACATAATCCTATAACGTGCGCACATACAACATGCGCTGCTATTACTCACTCTTACGACACGCACACTTTTACCACACCTGCACCTACGACACGCGCTGCTAAGGCACATGCTCCCATAACACGCCATCTGATGACAGATGCTACCCTGCCCTTTCGTCGTGGGTATGTTGACAGCAGGGGAGCGGGTACAGCGGTGAGCGGTAGATATCCAGAGGGGGTAGGAAGTAAGCGGGTTTCGGCAACGTGTAATTGGAGGCCGAATAAGAGCTGGAGTGTTGTATGGGCTCAGAGTGAAGGAGGGCGACTGAACCAGCAAGGGTTATCACCATGGAGGATACGCGTATGGTAGGAGGTTTGCTGGGAGTCTTACCTCTTTGCTCTTGATGACTGGGGGAGTCTTGCGCCTCTGAACAAGCAGGGTTGAAGCATGGAACAGTTAGTTGCAGCGATGCTCTTGAGTATTGATCTACATCAGTGGCAGACAACATGTCATGCCAAACGTTTGAATATGATGTTCAGTGCAGTATATGTTGAGCGGTAGTATTTCGGATTTATCGTGTTAAGTTTACACCCAGAGGCTAAACTGTGAAATAATATCCGACAAGTATTGTATACTATTATCTGGGTTTTTAAGGAGCAGAATACTATTACCTGCATATGCCGCGATTTTTACTTGCACTCCACCAGCATCAATAACTTGTATAGTGTTATCCAGTTTAATGGCTTCTAGAAAAGGTTCCATCGCCAATATGAAAAGAAGGGGAGACAAGGGGCAGCCTTGACGTGTACCTCCTAAATGGGGGAAAGTATGGGGACATTTGTAAAAATAGCCATTTTAGGATTGCCATATAACACATTAATCGTGCAAAGACAGGGGCCACCCACCCCATGCCACTTGAGTGCCTTGCACATATAATTCCATTCAACCCTATCAACTGCTTTTTCTGCATCTAGAGCCACAGCGGCGCAAGAATCTTTGGACTTACGAATAAAATCGAAACTATCGAGGAATAATCTCAAATTAGAAGAGGACAATTTCCCTTTTTTTCATACCCTACCCGTTGTTTTTAATCAAGTTGGGTAAGAGAGGGAGAACTTGTTTACTAGAATCTTAGCAAAGATTTTACAGTCAGTATTTATGAGGGATATTGGTCAGTAGCTTTGGGGCGGTTCGGGATCTTTTTTAGGTTTGGGAAACACAATTAACATGCCTTCTGAGAAATTTCCCTGAGCCTTCCTCAATGTAATGAAGTGAGAAAAGTGTTTGCCACGTCTAGGCAATAATATATTATTAAAGAGTGCATAGAAATCAATAGAAAATCCCTCTGGGCCTAGAGCTTTAACTTTTTTAAGATCTCTAATGGCTTTAAAAAATTAATCCATAGAGATGGGGTTATCTAATGACTTGAGATCTACATTGGGGATATGTAGAATGCAGACAACATTGATTATTTCTTGGTCTTTAAAACTTCCTATTACCCATCTGATCCTTGATGACTGCGACTCTTGCTTTTTCCTTTTTCATTTTAAGATACAATGCAAGTGACTCTCTTGTTTTATTGGAAGATTGGTAAATCTTTGCCTTGCATTTTTAAATGTTCGCACTTGAGCATTCTGATGTGATTTTGTTGTATTGAATTCTTAGTCTAATAATGTTAATAATGGAAGGAGTAGTACTATGAGTGCGTTGAGATTCAAGGAATTTTTGTTGTTTTAGAATTGCATCTGTTTCTTGCTTTAATTTTTTCTTTTTCTTTGCAACACCTGATATAATTTGACCTCTAATTACAGATTTCTAACAATCCCAATTGTTAAAAATGGACGTATCTTGACTATTGTATTCAGCAAAGAAATTGCTATGCGCTTCAGTTATAAAAGGAAATGACTCATCCTTCAGCAGAGCAGTATTAAATCTCCATCTATTAGATTTCTGGTTATTTTGTAAAATTGGCAGTTGGATATGAACTCGGGCCTGATCTGATCTATACTAGCATTGAGCAGGATATTTGACAAGGATGTAGAAAAGAGCATATCATCTATTCTAGAAAAGGAGTTGTGGGGGGTTGGTGAATAAAGTGAACTTTAGATCAGAAGGATGAGTTATCCGCCATGCATCAATAAGGCTTAATTCTGACCTGAAGTTCAGAAATTGCTTATGTGATCTAGCTTTCTTCAAACACACACTTGATTTTTTATCAAGAAAGGGGTCAATAACCTCATTACAATCTCCACAATTAAATTACGAGAGCTAGATTTAATGAGAGAGTTTCTTAATGCCAGCCAAAAGGAAGGATCAGGGGAAGTAGGACCATACACATTGAAGGCAAGCGTCCCCAGATAGCACGATCCTCCCCACAATGAGAGACAATAATGGACTCTCCCAGGATGGGAATAAGGCCAGGACAAAGTGTGGGTGAGCTTAAATGGGAGTTTATCAATCAAAATAGGGCATGCAAAGAACTCTGCAAACTCCGAGAGCGCTCTGTCTGACAATAGCAAAGACATGCGTATATATTTACAAGAAACGTCATAAGAACCTACATGCTATAGGGGGCACAAGTTTGTGGGGATTGGGTGGCGACGACTAGCTATAGGTGCTGCTGCGATGTGGTTTGCCGCGGCTGAAGGACGTCACTGGTTACCCTCGTGGGTTGGGCTGGGCCTGGCAGGTCAGCTGGGCTCATCCGGGCGGTGTTGTTGTGCCAACCGTGATCAGTGTCAGAGATGAATGTCTTTCCTGACTTTCTGCCGTAGGGCCACGCACACCGCAGTCATTCAACATTGCATTATTATCTTCCCTGGTAAATCTTCCAATAGGTTATTCTACAGGTTTAACGCAACACAGGAGGAATACACCTGGAGTGGGGTCTGCTGGCGATTCATCAATACATGGTTACCATCGTCCTGTTGAACGGGTATCAGAGGTCGTGGGGTTGGGTCTCGGGGCATGGGACAGGCGGTCCGTGTTATGTCTTGTTAGAAGTCATTATGGATGTGTTCCTGTAATGTTGCCATAATATTGGGTGTCCTAATTTTACAGGGGCCATTAACCCAAGGTGAGCCGGTGGGTCGTGGAGCCTAAGAAAGGGCGCCTTTGGATCTGTGTTTTAAGACTGGGGTTTACTGCTGGGTTGTGAATAATTCAGGTGGCAGGCCGTGGCCTTGGGTGCTGCGGGGGAATGTGAATGCTTGAAGCGGCTCCAGCCGAGTTGGGGGAGGTGGAGCAGGGCAGCACAGGCCTCTGCTTTTTCGTCTGGCCGGCTTCACTGGGAGGAAGGGGGAATGGCCTTGCGTGTGCTCACAAAGGTATTTTCCTCGTGCGTTGCAGACTTTAGGTGAAAGAGACATAAACATTCATATAATATACAATACTCATTGAGTCTTTCCAAAGCTCACGTTTTTGACATTGCTGGTGCCATCCATATGGCCAATTTGAGCACATTACTTGTAAACTACGTTTTTAACAACTACAACATTTTGTTATATGCTTATACATACACGGTAAGTGAGGTAGTAGTAAGGTTGGTGGAGCACGCAGGAATAACCCGCCACTGAGACTGGCGGCAGTGGCACATAGTGGGCTTGGACACACATATGGTGCATTTTCATGCACCCCTGACATGAGCCCTCAATATGGTTGCATTTGTCTTCCTTTGCACTCTAGCAGCATTAGTTCAGTTTTGGTGCGGGACCGTGGGGTGCAGTCTTCCTGATAACACACATAATATAAAAAACCACCGGGACGCTTTTACCATTTGCGCATAACTACAGGGCTGTGGGTGCTTCATCCCTAATGTCATATGATCACCCATTCTGCAATTTTCATATATTTTACAGGTTTTTTAGTCAGAGAGGTTGTGGAGAGAACGCTTTCTTCACAGGGGGCTTGTTCTTTAGTATTTGGGGACTTTGCTTTTGTCAGGGGACCATTGTACAGTTCTTTTCCACCCAGGCCTTGCTGGCCGGGTCATGCTGGAAACAGCGATACACTGCGGAAGGTGAAATGTTAGTGTTGGTATCTAACACTAGCTCATGTCCGTCTGTTCGTGAGAACGGGCTCTTAGCGGATCTGCCAGGGAGCTGTGGCCACAGGGATAAGTGACACTCACCATGGGTGGGGGCCGCGCTGCGGTGCACAGGGCTCAAGCCATTTTTCTTAGGCAACATGGTTTCCAGGGCCTAGCTAAATTGAGCAGGTTTGGTCAATGTCTTCAGCCAGTGCCCCACCCACCACCTGGGCCCTGGTGGCAGGGAGGACAATTGGTGAACCATGAACCTCACCGGGGGAGAAGAGGCAGGGGAGGGGGGTCTCCTGGACCAGTCCTCCCATACAACATTGAGGATAGTATATTCACTCGATTCTACCAATATTTTCACTAAAACCCACCTTCCCAAACCATCAGTCTTAATTTGCATATGAATGATTTATTGATAAGGGTAATAACCTCATTTTTCTTGCACTGCGCCGCGCTTGAGAAAACTTGACCGACCCAGAGACACTTCCGTTTAGCGGCTTCTACCTGTGAAAGATGTGTTTCCTGAATGCAAGCAATGTGATGAGATAGGACAAAACTTTCTGTATTTTAATGGGATTATGTAGTCATTGACTTGGGTAAGAATAAAAGCCATAATCCTTAAAATTGAAATATACAAGGTCATCTTAGATGCTCTTATGACATTAGACATAGAAATATTGTTGCAAATACGCATACCATAGATAGGTTGATTATCCTGTGAAAATAAAAACACGAAGCGAAAAAAAACACGTAAAAGGGAGAGACAAACTGTGTCAACATGAAGATCATCCATAAAGAATTGGAACTTTCAACTATAAGTAACAAAATGGCTAACAGAAAACAGTCACAACAATTTGTTAGCTTTACTATAGCAGGGGTGGAGTGCCTAGTGAGAGAAGGCAAGACTGCACCTCCACTCTGGCAGAAGTTTCAATTATTAACTCCTGATATTGTGTACCATTAGATCCTAGAAATCTTTTTGGCGAGTGGGTGTCGACATATTAATTTCTTCAATCCTATGAGCTTGAATAAAGTGTCTAAGATCTGTTGGGTTCTCAAAGGTAGCAGTACAGCTCTTGATGGTGACCTTGAGGATTCATGGAGGAATTATACCCTATCTTGCATTTAATTGCCTTAGATCCGGTCTGAATGTGAGTAGTTCTTGCCTCGTTGCAGCTGTTGCATTGAAAACATCCTGGAAAATATTTATCTTTTTACCATGCCATAAGAGTTGTTAGATTTGCTTCACATTTTTCATTTTGAGGTTAATATGTGTATAATCCAGAAGGGCGAAGATAACGGTTCTCAAAGAGTTAGTTTCACTATGCACCGAATTGATGGGACCCACACAGTGAGCCCTCTGAATACTCGATTGCAAAGAAGTGTGAAGATCCAGGAGCTTTGGGAGCATAGCAGTAAGGAACAAGATAGTCGTTTTTTTCAATCCCCTCTGGAAGGCCCACAATGCGCAGATTATTCCTTCTATTTCTATTTTCAAGGTTTTCAGATTGCTTCAGCGTCCTTACTCGTCGTTCCACTTCAAACATTCTTGATTCAAACGTAGACCGTAAACGTTTCCATCAAAACCAAACTCTTTATCTAGAGGCATACGCTCTTCATGCAAGCTGTATACCTAACCACTGTTTATTTGCCTCTGATCGTTACCCTGCTTTCCTCTGTATCGCACAATATCTCTGCCCTCTGTAACTAATAGACATCTGTTAACCTTAATCAAAATTTCTTACATATTCTTGTAGCAGCCCTCAATGCCCACGGGCTGCAAGTGAGCTTAATAAATGCAAATAAATAAATCGTCTAACTGTTGTAACTTGGCAGTAGTGGCCTCCATGAAGGGGTTCAAGGCCCTTATTTCCATCAATATGGTTTGCATAGCTGGATCCAAATTATTCTCATTTGTCATTGGTGAATCATTTTGTATCTGTTTTGAATGTATTAGACAGTGTATTGACTGCTTCCTTGGCTTGGCCCTTTTTTGAAGACGCCATCGTTTGGCACTATTATACAGTCCGTGGTAGCTTAAAACCTGTTGGTATATGTATATAAGCTACCATCAAAGTTTCAGGGCAAGATGAGGTGTGCAGGGTTAAATGGCACTAAACATAAGCGAAAAGACAATCTTCAATGCGTTGCTGTGGTGTAACTTTATTTCCAATGAAATGCCACCAAGAGTTTATTACTGAGTCTACTTTGTCAGCATCTAGTACTTTAGGGAGATCCGGGGTTCATTATTAATGCACTGCATCACCTGTTTTATAATAGATGGGTAATGATGATGTATTCAGGCCCTATTTTATGCACTGGACGCTGTAGCGAGTTGTATAAACGCAATACAATAATATATATTGGAATGCGCAATGTGCACTATGAGGACAGACTTTAATGCATGTAAAATGTGCCAGCATGAGTTTGCAGCTCTTTTATAATATTATTCCTCATGAACACCAGAGTACACAATGAATTCAGTGAAAATCTGTACATGGATTCTGCAAACCATCACTTAATTTCTTTCAAAATTTCTTCAGGATCAAGTGAAAAAAGTGGTCTTTTGGGCCTGAACTCTGCTTAATCATTTCTACATTCTGCATACCTCGTTGGAGTGATTTCTATGCTTGAAGCTAGCAGAGTATTAGCCTGCTGGTAACTTCAGACAGCGTTGCTACATGTAGTGCTGTTTTCGTCCCTCACCAGCCACGTGGAGTCTGTTCTCCGGTTCTGCTACAGGGGGAAGAGCCTCACACCCCGTGCTCGTAGAACGCACAAATACAGCATTCAAGTGTGGAGGCCGTGCGGACCAAGTGGAAGAAGTTGTCTTTTGGTCCTGAACTCTGCTTAATCATTTCTACGTTCTGGATACCTCATTGGAGTGATTTCTATGCTTGAAGCTAGCAGAGTATTAGCCTGCTGGTAACTTCAGACAGCGTTGCTACATGTAGTGCTGTTTTCGTCCCTCACCAGCCACGTGGAGTCTGTTCTCCGGTTCTGCTACAGGGGGAAGAGCCTCACACCCCGAGCCCCACACCCCGCTGTGCTCGTAGAACGCACAAATACAGCATTCAAGTGTGGAGGCCGTGCGGACCAAGTGGAAGAAGTTGTCTTTTGGTCCTGAACTCTGCTTAATCATTTCTACGTTCTGGATACCTCATTGGAGTGATTTCTATGCTTGAAGCTAGCAGAGTATTAGCCTACTGGTAACTTCAGACAGCCTTGCTACAGTGTAGTGCTGTTTTCGTCCCTCACCAGCCACGTGGATACTGTTCTCCAGCTCTGTAATAGAGAACTTGAATAATGTCAGCAAGTTGGACACAATGATTCAAGCACAATTGAATACCCTTGCTGTCATTCTTTAAGATCAACTAATACCCTTGCGGTCATTCTTTAAGAACAACGAGCAAGCAAAGCCATCATGTTACAAATGATTGATTTTTTTATTTTTCATTTCTGGCTAAAAAGATGTCAAACTATGGAGGGCCAAAATTCTATCCAGAACCCTCCCAGAAAGGTTCCTTTAGATAGAAGTGTTCAATATGAATGCTTGTGTAATCTACCAAAATCAGTACAAGCAAAGATAACAACTTACCATCGCCACTGAAGAGGAATAAGAACGTTAGAGCACTAGGATGGGACTTTGAAGAAGTCCAAATCTCCCCTCCATGGGAATTAAAAAATGCTCTGAAAACTAAATGCTGTGTGTCTGAATCCCAGCCTTTGTTGATTTAACTTTAAGAAAAGTCAATATGGAAAAGCAGAAATGATCTGACAGCTCGAACATTCTGGGTGTTTAAAGCCGTAAGCTTTTCCTGGCTAAAAAACAGGACCCAGATTTTACTATTCGACAAGTCCACCTACGTTGCTCTTCAAAGATCAGTGGGGAAAAAACCAATAAAGGAGCAAGATGGCACCCCATTACATAATAAAGAGTGCCTAGATAAAGAGGAAGTCAAAAACATTGTGGAAATAAGCACTAATGACCTCGGAGATGTGATAATCAAATCAAAGACGACTCTTAAAACGGAACAAAAAGACATGGAGCCAAGGACCGAAATTCCGATTATACTTCCCAGTGCATTAAAAGACAGGAATACTTGGTTCTATTTGGTGGAAACTTCTTCTACGGTGTCTAGCCCGTTCTTAAATAGAACAGGCATTCTTTCCATTTTTAAGCAGATCCCTTACTTGGAAGCAATCCATTCTAGGGATATCTCAAAAATTGAAATGCCGCACATGAACAGCTCCACCAATTGGGCATTGGTGGAGTTTGTTTCTCCATTGACGGTGGCTCTGCTGAAGACGCATGCAGACTCTTTTTAATATAGGCTTTTCTGTAATCGCTTGCAGGAAGGTTCAAAGGCAGTCTCAGTTTGTTGAAGATCACGAATTACACTGCTCTAAACAACCCGCTCTGAAAATTTCAGAGTGGGATGCTCTTCGAGCCTTACAATTTGAACGTATCAGGGCTAGTGAAAGTAAGCCACTGAAAGACCTTTGGATGCCGGTGTGTTCTCACACTGGGGCCAATTGACCTGAGCTATCTCTAACTGGTTTGAAAATAATTTCCTGGAATACAAGGGGTTTTCGCTCTTTTCTTGAACACACTGAGGGTCAATGTTTATTGGAAACTGCTGATGTGTTTTTAATCCAAGAAACTTGGTGCACTAAGATTTTATGTATAGATGGTTTACAAATGCTATGTTTGAATGCTACCCCTTCAAAGAAGGGACGAGCCAGCAGTGGACTGGCTATCGGGGTCAAGGCACATCTAAACTTGACTTCTTTTATTGTATTGGAAAAATCATTGAATGTGCTAATGAGCATCTTGCGGTTTTGTGCTAATTTTGATTTTGAAAGTTCCATCTTAGTCATAAATATCTATGACCCATCGGGTGGTTTGATTACAAAATCCATCCAAAACATGATTTATAATGCCATTGTTCAATGGTACGAGCAATCCCCAGCAGGATTTGTAGTATTGGCAGGAGATTTTAACAAAAGGGATCTGCACTTAGGGGCAGAGGTGGCTCATCCTGGGTCTTTCCCTTGGTCTGAGCTAATCGACCCTTTTGATTTGAAATTCCTCGCTTCTTCTTGCAATAATGGTAACATAATGCCTTGTACCTGGTCTAATGGTATTTCCAAATCTTATATTGATTATGTACTATGTATTTCTGCATTATATCAGCACCTTAGTAATTTTAGTATTACTTACAAATGATTGAGTGATCATGGTGTTTTGAGCCGGTTTATGAACATCAAAAGCCAGCCACCGTTGGCCATGAGCGCTAACACCACCACTTCAAACTTCCAGGAAAATCGCCTTAAGTGGTCAGAGGAAAACATCAAGTTTACCAACCCAGCGTTATCCCTTGAATCATTTGATTTGGTGGAAGCTTTTAAAAGGTCTGGATGTGACATTGGAGAAGTGGTGTCTATTATAGTCCTACCTTTAGTGAACAAGTGAAGACCAAGAAACAACAACATGATCAGCCAATCGTCTCCTTTTGATCATGTTGCAGCTGAGCGTAAAAAGTTACTCCGTGAGGAGCGTGTTGCTGTAAGGACTAATTACAGACTTAGCCTTGAGGAGAGACAAAGAATGTTAATAAATCTTGAAACAAGATTCAAAAACTGGCTAAAACAACATAAGCTATCTCTCAGAAGTGCCAATGGCAGAAATTATTCTTGTGGTTGAAGACTCGTGATACTAGTAAATTCTGGCATTTTTATAATATTTTCTGAAAATCATTCTCCCCCAGCAGCTTAACCCAATATCACAAGATGTGTGGCTGCAATATATTCAAAATAATTTGCCTTCAGAACACCCTCCAGCACTTAACCCTGTGATGCTGAACGTTAGTGGGAGCATCACTGACAATTACCAAAGCTCATTTGAACTCGATATTCGGGAAGAAAATCTGATTAGACTTATTGGTCAATCAAAATCGTCACGGGCCCCGGCCTGGACGGAATCCCAAATGTTGTATTCAAAGAAAATCCATCGGTATGGGCTAAGATCCTTAACTTCTATTTTCCCATATAATACAAAGAGGTAATATCCGTAGTGGCTGGAAGTGATTGATATTAGTTCCTATCTTTAAGAGAGGTGGCAGTTGGCTGGAGCCATCTAACTATCGCCTATTGGCCATTAGCCAAAAGCATTTCACGAAGATATTATTAGAACTACTATCTGTGTGGCTTGAAGAAGGTGATATAGTGGGTATGTTTCAAACCGGATTTCGTAAGTCCTACAGTACCACGACTAATATTACTACGCCGCAGTATCTGATATCCTCTTGTTCAATGGAAAAAGAAAATGGACTGTATCCCTGCTTTGTAGACTTTTACAAGGCTTCTGACCTGGTCTCTAGAGTCAAATTATGGGAGAAGCTCTTGTACACAAATACTTCTATATCCGTCCGGCTCATTTCTGAAGGTATACATTATGACTACATTTCCACTAATGGCGGTATAAAACAGGGATGTGTACTCTAACCTATTTTGTATAACTTATACACAGCCGACTTAGCCCCTGTACTGAACACTGTACGCATTTTTCCCCCGAAAATAAACAATATCAATGTCGTCCGCATTTCTTATGCTGACAACATTATGATTTTCGACCAGACTCCTATAGGTCTGGAGCGGTCTTCAGCTGCTCTCACAGATTATGCAGTGGCCAATAATATGGTCATTCACAAACTGAAGACCAGGACAATGTGCCTAGGTGTTAATCTTGCAGCAAAGTACAACGCAAAATGGCATATTGACAATGTTTTACTCCAAGATGTGCAGGAATATTTTATACTTGGGTTTCCCGATAAAGGTTGGAGCACCAGTCGTCTTTCTATGAAGCACATGTCCATGTCAAAATATGGAAAAGATGGCTGGTTACAAAGAATTTAATTGAACGTAATGGGGGATGGAACATTAGTGGTTTTGTAGAAATATATAGGATGAGCATAGTCCCTGCCAGATTATATGCTCCTGAAGTATCGTCTACTGAGCAGGTACAGTGGTTGAGGAAGTTAGAAGCAAAAATATTGCGAACAATTATTAACCTCCCACAAACCGTCCCGGTGGAGGCCTTGAGACTAGAATATGGTTTGCCTTCATTGTCCTCATTATGGAGCACAAGGCGAGAATTATATGCTAAACTGGGAAACGATGACTGCAGCTCAAATGCCCTACTAAAGCTACTTGGTGATTTAGGCTTTCATCAGCCACGTTAAATCCTTTTATTGCAGAGTTACAGAGATTCAGCATGGATTATTTGAGGATGTTGGGGTTTGATTGTAATGTATTCACAGATTCTCCTGACTATGAACAAATTATGAAGCAGAAATTCCGTCAAAGGGACCTCATTTCTAATTATGAAGCAGAAATTCCGTCAAAGGGACCTCATTTCTAATATCGAGAAATTACATCAATATGCTCGTAATAAAGAATATTCACATCTGAGTTTTTGTGGAAACATACCTCGTAGCTACCTAACCAAATGCTGCAGCATTAACTTAAAGCGTTTCATCTTGTATTTACTCCTTAATATTCTCCCCACTAATGAATATACCAGCCACTGGAAAATTTCTGTTCCTCGGGATGACTCGTACAGATGTTGTAAAAGAGAGATCGAGTCTGCTTGACACATTTTAACATCATGTACAGTCTTGATTGAGTTTTACAGGAGGGGTTATGGTCATTTTGTAAGTGTAATTGAAGGTGTTCGAGAAGACCAATTTTGGTCCACATTGATGGGGGCCCAGTCTGTTGTAATGAATATGGCTCTGTATGAAATTTGGAATAGGGGCTATACGTTTTTACAAAAGTTTTATGTTTTTCCGAAGCATAAGGCTCTTTTTTTTATAAATGTAATGAATTGAAAGTACGTATTTGTGCAGATTTTGACTTATAATTGTTTTTAAGTTACTACTTAATTGGTATATTCTAGCGCTTATTTTTATGTATTCTTTTATCTTTTTTGTAACGTGCCTAAAGTTTCATTACCTATAAACTAATGCACTTTAATAATAAAAAAATGTGGTGATATTTTTGTATGGCGATATTTTTGAGGGGATATTAACACATGGGACCGGAAAAGTACCTTTTTCTTTATTATTTTTCTTTTCTGACTTTTATTTAAGTGGTAAGCCAGTGTTGTGAGGGAAATGCACAGCTGCACCAGGTGTTCCGCCCAACCTGGAACTGCGAACAGGAACGTCAGCTCGCATGATCATGAGGCCCTGCTGGCAAACCTGATGATGACACCCTCCCAAAGCAGCTAAAAAAACCAGGGACGCTGCTGAAAACCGCTGACACATAGGTAGGGATTTAAGTTTTGAAATGTAAATCGAAAGCGTAAAGCTTAATTAATGGCTGCCGGAGTGGGTGCGCAAACTCGAGCAACCATTCCGTGCAGTGCTAAACCATGGCTCCCTCAGTCTGTTCTTTTAACAAAGTAGAAATCGGTCATTTCGGAGTACCCGATAAAACTTCCAGCTTGATACTGGTTAATACATGACGTCAAGCACTAAATCTCCTTTTCCATGAGGATGTGCATTCTGCTGTATGACAGAACAGCCCCAGGTTGCAAATCCATCTGATGCACATTCTGTGTGTTGACAAGTTTCCAGTGTCTTTTCCTCGTACTGGGAGGGTACATAAAGTGGTAGGCTGTGTTATTGCCATTCCCCAAATGAGTGTGTTCTGAGACACTGGACAATATACATTATAAAGACTCACCTTTTTCAAAAGCCTACATGGTTTTCAGATTCCATGTAACAGATCGTTCAACTATAGTTCCAAAGAGAACTATTGATCTAGTCGATGTGTTCTGGGTTTTGTTATATTTATTTTATATTTACATATTTTTTTTTTACATTAAAAGCAATATTTTGGTACAGATATTGACATCAGTGTCAATGCAGAGTATTACACAATCTCTACCCACTACCCCCTCCAAAAATGTTGAATATTACAGTTAAACCAAGAGGCAACACAACCATATTTCATCAGTTTAAGGGCCTGATTCATGGAATGTTTTCCTATGGGATTTCGCCATTATAAAACACTTTCATGAATCAGGCCCCAAGTTTCTTAAGTCTTTTCCACAATTCCCTTTCCATGAATGGGTACATAAATCTGCCACTTAACATTATTTTTTTAGTCGTCATCCCATCCCTGAATAGGCAGCATTTTTGTGGGAACGTCCGTACTTCTATCTGTGAGTGGTCCGCTAACATCAGTGTTTCAAAGCAGTAACTTAAGTGTTAGTGGTGCTGCAGGCCCATTGAGGCGAGTATGGTATAGCTTCAATATTAAATTATGAGTGCCTCAGACTCGCACTCGCCCTGCCCTGCCTGGAGCGGGCGCCGAAGTCCCTGCTGCAGTTGCTGGTCGGGGCAGACTGCTTTGCTTGAGCTGAGGCACCTCCGTTGATGACCTGGTGGCAAACCCTGTGCGCGTTGTGCTTGCCCTCTTGGCATTGGGGATAGGCACTTCTGTAGAAGGAAGACCCAATGGGGACATACATTTTGTAGTCCAGAGTGCAGTGCACTCAGATTTGAGTGCTTCTGTTTCCCTGTGCACCATCTGCATTCAGTTTTGCTGCATTTAAAAACGTGTTTGGGGTGTGCTGCTTAATTCGAATTTGGGTGCTTCTGTTACCCTTGCACCATGCTGCACTGTGTTTCATTCTGCTGTGCCTGTTAACGAACTGTGCTGTGTGCACGTGCTGCATTGGGTTTCATTCTGCTTTAGCTAAAATTGATCCTTTTTTTATCGCTTTTTGCTGAGTGCACAACTGTTACCTTACTACCCTTTTTAAAAATAGTATTTGCTGTGAGTACATCCTACATTAACGTCCTACCCTGTCCTCTGTGCCTCCCCCTACCCACTGTACCCAACCCCTGCGCCCCCTTCCCCTGCAAACCTCCCTTCTTGTGCCTTAGTACATCAGCCTGGTAAGTGTCCTCCTCACCACTGCAGCTAGCTATGTCGCTATCTATCTCTCCTATCTTCTCTAACTGCTCCTCTATTTCCTATCTCTCTCCTATCACGAAATCTGTCTGGGAGAAACTTAAGGACATACTGGGCTCCAACCCAGGCCTTCCTATGGCAGACACCTATGTCACGGCTTCTGCCAGAGAGACTCTCACAGTCATCCTCTTTGTAGTTCCCTCGCCCAAACTGAGGACTCTCACATGGTCGCCTTTCTCTTTCCTATCAATCTCTTCTCCTATTAATGGTGGCATCCAGTGGGAGGTCCTCCTTGACCTCTTCGCCATTTCCAGGGTCATCATTAATGTCTATCGGAATGGAACCATCATGGTTCGGGGTCCTCAACGTAACCTTCTCCTCTTTGACAGGCACCTACCTCGTCTCTCAAACCTTACCTCTCCCCCTGGACAGGCTCATTTGCCTACTGGACCTTCCACCACCTCCACACAGGCTCTCTTGCCTGCTGTGCCCTTCTCCTCCTCCGCACAGGCTCTCTTGCCTGCTATGCCCTTCTCCTGCTCCGCACAGGCTCTCTTGCCTGCTGTGCCCTTCTCCTCCTCCGCACAGGCTCTCTTGCCTGCTGTGCCCTTCTCCTCCTCCGCACAGGCTCCCTTGTCTGTTGTGCCCCCCTCCTCCTCTGCCCAGGATCCCTCTCATTTCCTCACTGCCCCGGCTCCCTTGTCTCCTCCGCCACTCTCCACTATTACTCTGGCTCTTCTGCCACCCTCGGAGGGCGGGGGGACCACCGTCGCTGGGCACCCCGGTGGAAGACACTCAAAGATGGCAAGCTGCTCCATGTTGCCATGCTTAACTTTCGCTCTGCTGTCAAACACTCATCTGACATCTGCAACCTCCTTGAACTCATGGGTCTTGATGTGCTCGCCATCACAGAGACATGGTTCAAGCACAGCTCTGTCACGAGCATTGACACGCTCCTGCCTGAAGGATACAAGATCCTCTGCCCAGGCCCAAGGGGACAAGAGGGGGAGTGGCCCTGATCTTCCCAGAATGGATACCTGTGTCCATCATCCCTACTCAGGCCTACTCCTCTTTTGAGTGCCTAGTCTACAGATTCTCACTCTTCTTATGGCCACCAGAACAGTCCACTCTTTTCTTCTCGGAATGGGTTGACCTGGCCTCCTCTCTACTTTCCTCCTCTCAACTCCTCCTGCTGGGTGATCTCAACATCCATCTGGACTCTCCTGACTCCTCAGGACCTTTCTGCAACCTATGTGATTCTCTCTCTCTCTCTCTCTCTACCTTACCCTCTGGCTCCACGCACACTGTGGGCCACACTTTGGTTGTTTTCATCCCTACTGGCATCGCTCTCTCAATCCCTCTCACTGCCTCTCTCTCTTGGACGGACCACTCTCTTCTCTCATCACACTTGCTCTCCTCTTGCACCGGCACATCTGGCACGGCCACTCGTTCTCCGTCACCAGAAGCATGAAAAGAGTGACTGCGGCTGCCTTTGCCTCCACTTACTCCTCGCCTCCTACTCCTGCGACTGACTCCCTCCCTGACACAGCCCTTGCTTATTCTTGCCCCTGTGATGCGGGTCCAACTGAAGTCTTCCAAAAAGTGCAACTCTTGGTATGACTCCGATCTGGCTGCCCTTAAACGCAAGTGTAGGGCAGCTGAGGGGAAATGGAATTTGTCGGGGGTCCCACTAACAAACAGGCATGCCGCCTCCTTCAAAGGCAATATCGACTTTGCATCCACATCAAGAAAAGAGTCTTTATTTAAGCCTGCATCTCCGTGGCATTAAACAACACGCCCAAACTTTTCAAAGTCTGTAATGAGCTGGCCAATCCTGTAGCAGCCTCCTCTTCTGTCACACCCATGCACAACCTTTGCTCGGCCCTGTCTGCACACTTAACCTCAAAAACCCAAGACTTCCTTTCCTCTCTCTCTTCCACACCACCTCATTCACCAACCCATATGGAGCCTCCCTTGGCCCCTTCACCACTTCTCCTCTCTTATCTCACTCCCGTCACACCTGATGAGGTCGCCAGACAAGTCCAGTCTATGAAGGCTTCATCCAAACAGGTGGACCCCGCCCCTCCAAAACCATTAAGGACAACATTGACTCTCTCTCTCTGCAATCTCTCTTTTGCCACTGGAGTTTTCTCAACTTCTCTTAAGCACTCCTTTGTGCACCCCATACTTAAGAAACCCTCTGCGGACCCCTCCATTCCGGCAAACTACCGCCCTATCTCCATCACCCTTTTCCTGGAGAAGCTGGCTATCTCTCAGCTCACCCTCCACACTGAAGCTGTTGGTTGCTACCACGACCATCCATATGGCTTTAGAGCACCTAGAGGCACAGAAACTGCTCTTTTGAACACCCGTGAAGACCTGTTCTCAAATCTCGACACTAACACTCCCTCTGTCCTCATTATTCTTGACCTCATTATTCTTGACCTCTCCTCTGCCTTTGACATGGTAAACCACAACGTCCTGATTGCACGTCTGCATGACACCGTGGGAATCACAGATCAGGCTCTGCCGTGGTTAACCTCCTTCCTCTCCGACCGCCAATCCCAGGTGAATCTTGGTTCCTTTCTCACTACTATCACTCTTTCAACCAGTGGCGTTCCCCAGGGTTCTAACCTATTCCCCTGGTTCTTCAATGTCTACATGGCTTTCCTTGCACGTGTGATTGCCACTTTCATCTCTAACTTCCAGTGTTATGCTGCTGACACGCAACTCTCCTCCAGGCTACCCGCAGCCACCTCCTCTACCTCACTCATATCTGACTGTGCAATTCACTGATGGTGTGCTGAAAACGACCTCTGCCTCAAAGCCAGTAAGACTGAGATCATTCGCATTGGGACTCCTGCTCCCGCTTCCCACTCTGGCCGGCCTCCCTGCGCCCGCACCCACCTGTGAGGCAAAACACCTTGGGGTCATCTTCGATTCCACTCTCGCCTTCTCCACTCACATTCCAGACATCTCCTAAAAGTCCAGCTACACCTCCTCAGTTACTTTCTTTTCTCATCTACCCCCAGCGGCTCACTGTCTCCAGCGCCCTGGTTCCCTCAAGGCTGGACTACTGCAACAGCCTCTTTCTCAACCTCTTTGCCTCCGCTCTGCACTCTGTGCAACTCATCCAGGACAGAACTGCAAGACTTATCCTTGGCCTCAAGCCCAGGGACTGCATCTCTGAGGCTGAAATTCCTCCACTGGCTCCTCATTGCTGCAAGGATCAAGTTCAAGACCCTCTGCATCGTCCACCAGGTTTTCTGGGGCCTACCTATCTGCAACGTTGCCTACCTAAATACTGTCCTTCCCCTACCTCCTGCCTTCTGCGAGTGAGCTGGTTCTCCAAGCAGCAATTTTTATGGAGATCTTTATCCTCTGCAGGGGCCTTCCTCTGGAATAGCCTCCCTGCCGCACTCCGTCTTGATCCTGACCTTAAGTTCCGGAAACTCCTTAAGACATTCCTCTTCTCCTCCTCCTTCTCTCTCCCTCTTCCCTGCTAACCTTTCTCTCCACTCCATCCCTCTCGCCTGCCTTTTCAGCGCTTCCTGCTCACTGGCTGCCTGGTGTATCTCAGAGGTCCCTGGCACCCCCGCCAGTCCTCTCGCACTTGCCTCCAGGTCTTTGATTGCCTCACTGCTACTGCACTTGGTCAATGACCCATGAGTGGCATCTGTCAGCACCTATCCCAGCTTCTGACTGGGCGCACTTTGTCCCCTACACCACCCCTGGCCCCCAACTCCTGCACTTGCCCACCCCTCTCCTGCACCTACCTGCACACTTGCACGTGCTGAATGGACCGTGCCTTGAAGATGGTATCTGGTCATTGCATCTAACGCCATTGCATCTAATGCCATTCCATCGAAATCTTTCCAAAAATGTCCATCAAATGCATATTTTTGGGTGTTAAAGGGTTATTTTTTGTTTAGGTGTATTATAAAGGGTAAAAAACAGGGGATGTGGGCGACCACAGGTCCTGGGAGGGGTCCCCACTTGGAGTAAAAAAAAAAAAAAGAAAAAATGTTTTCTAATTTTTATTTTTTTAATATTTTTACATTTTTTGGAATTCACTCTGCGTTTGTAAAGAAATTATTTCTGTAGCAGAAAAAAATCTTTATGAAGCAGAGTGAATACAAAAAGAAACGTTATTTTTGAAGTCTCAGCGTTACTCCCACCCCATGAGATCAAGACCCTAGGCTGGAGGCCTCCATGTCATGAGGTGGGGGCAGCTCTATGACTTCAAAAAGAAACAATTTATTTTTGAAGTATTATGGCTCCCCTCAAACCCATGACTTGTGTGAGTGTATGGTGAAAGAGTGCACACAAATGTATGGGTGGCTGGGTATGCGTGTGTGCGTGCATGGTGAAAGGATGCACACTTACATGTATGGGTGGCTGTCTTGGTGTGCCTGTATGGTGAAAGGATGCACACTTAAATGTATGGGTGGCTCCTTGGTGTGCCTGTATGGTGAAAGGGTGCCCACTTAAATACATAGGTGGCTGCCTGTGAGAGTGTATGGTGAAAGGATGCACACAAATGTATGGGTGGCTGGGTGTGCGCGTACAGTGAAAGAATGCACACTTAAATGTATGGGTGGCTGCCTGGTTGTACCTGTATGGTGAAAGGGGGCACACTTAAATGTACGGGTGGCTGCCAGGGTGTGCTTGTGTATAAATGGTAATTGGTGTGTGTGCTTGTGTTGAGGGGAACAACAAAACCTACATTTCAGGGGGCTAACCCTTCAAATGTTGGGAGAGGTGCTAACTTCACGTGTGGTGGGGGAGGAGCAAACTTATTTGCGTGGGGGCATCTAACTTCTTTATGCATTTTAATGAAACTATTCTAGTGCAGCTTCAATGTTAAAAGCAGTTAAATCTCTCCTTTAAGTCTGAAAGCACCCACTTATAGACTGCTGTGAGAATGACTGGTCTCCTGTTCCCTCTCTACCCTCCCAATCACTCCCCTGGCATGCAAGTACTAAACCCACATCACAATTTCAATTACCTAAACAATTGTGGCATTTGAATACAGGTACTAACAGTGAAATGCTGTACGTTAGTAATTGTTGGGCCGGGCCCTTGTTAACAGTGAAAACCAGGTGCCGTTTAACATCTGTATTCTTTTTCTATCCTGCAACTGCTCTTTAGGTCAGCAAGGTCAAGTCAACATAGCCCACAATTTCCCGGGGGTGGGGGCAGTGCGGAAGCCCAGTCAGCTCAATGGTGCTGCACCACTACTTGTGTTTAATGCCTTGATTACTTATTGGTAATCTTCATTACTCCTAGCCCTATTCTTCCTCATCCCAGTACTTGTGTATGAGGCAGTACTTGTGTATGAGGCACTATGCCTCATACACAAGTACTGGGATGAGGTAGAGGTACATGAAGGTAATGCCTGACTTAGCTACCTGTAATCTTCATTACTCCTAGTCCCACTCTTCCTCATCCCAGTGCTTACCTGTGAGGCAAGGAGCCTCATACGTAAGCACTGGGACAAGGAAGAGTGACGTGGAGGTAATTCTGTGCCAATGAGTTGATTTTGGAGGTTGGGGTAGGGGATGAGAGGGAGAGGGGAGGGGGGATGTGTGGGTGGGGCGGGATTGTGCAATAAATCATAATGGTCGTCCATGTCCATGCTAAGAAGGCATGATATGTGGCATTAGTGGCTAGAGAGGTATTTTGGTGCAGCCAGTCTAGTCATTCCTCAGTTTGGTATGACTTTTTATAACTGGGCATTTCTGATAAAGCAGTCCTGCTAAGTGTAATTACCTGTCTAGACCGGCATTTGGGTTCTGCAATATAGCCATTTCTTACTGCAGCATTGTATATTTTTCTGGGCATCTGTGATAAAATGATATTATATGATGCATCATATATAACGCACCTGTACACAAGTGATTTTAGGTGCAACAAGACAAGGGAAGGAAAACAGAGGGAGGACATGACAAATGATCTTACTAGGCCTTGTCATTCAGATCGTTCAAGTGCGAAAATGAGAAGTGCAAGGGGAAAGGGAGGAGGGAAGTGCAAGGGAGAGGGGAGGGGAAAACAGGGCAGCAATGCTCTGAGTAAGTGTAGCTATGTGCAGCGCGGCTCTGGGTTGTGCAAGGAAAACAAGGGACTGTAGGGTTACAGTGACAGCCCCTAATTGTGTTGTAGGCCCAGAGACACTGCAAGAGTGACTGATCAAGAAAGGGCCTGGACTCAGTGAGACTGAGGGTAGCCAAGCAACCAGTTGGTACAGCAGACAGGTATTCAGCAGGGAAGGGAGAGAGAGAGAGAGAGAGAAAGCAGAGGAGAAGAGGAACATTTTGAGCTGCTTCTGGAACTTCAGGTGGTCTGGCTCAAGTTTGGGAGGGGCAGGGAGGCCATTCCAGAGGGAGGCACCTGCAGAGGAGGGAGATTTACCCCCACTCTCTGCCTGGAGAAACATATAACCCTTAGGGCCTGAGAAGGAATGTATTTTGGAAGAGAGGGTTGGATATAGTGTGGATCCCAGCCCCAGAAAGCCTTGTGGACAATGCAAAGCGTTTTGAACTTGATCCTTGCAGCCACCGGTAGCCAGTGGAGAGATTTCATGCTGCAGAGATATGGTCCTTGGGCTTGAGGCCAAGGATAAGTCTTGCAGTCCTGTTCTGGATTAGTTGCAGAGGGCGGAGAGTAGAGGTAGGCAGATTGAGAAAGTGGCTGTTGCAGTAGTCCAGCCTAGAGATAACCAGAGCTCTGGAGACAGTGAATTCCTGGGGGAAAGTGTTAAATGGACGAGTCCCTTTGAGGAGGTGCAGCTGGTAGTGGGACGACTTGGCGACGTCTGAGATGTGAGGAGAGAAAGAGAGAGCGGAGTTGAAGATGACACCAAGAATGAGCGAGCGAGAGAGGAGAGGAGGCTGAGGGCAACCTGAAGGAAAGCTAAGTGTCATCAGCATAACACTTAAAGTTAGAGGAGAAGGTAGAGATCAGGTGGGCCAAAGAGGCCAAACAGATGTTGAAAAACCAGGGTGAGTGGATAGAGCCCTGGGGAACACCACAGGTAGAGAGAGGTAGCAGAGAGAAAGGGAGCAAATTGGACCTGGGAGGGGTGGTCCAAGAGGTAGGTGGTCAGCCCCTCTAGGGCCTGATCAATGATGGCCAGGTTCTCACAGAGTCGATTGATCAGGATGACTGTGTCGAAAGCAGAGGAGAGTTCAAGGAGGATGAGGACAGAAGGAATTCTGGAATCCAGGTTAGAGATCAGATCTTCACAGGTGTTCGGGAGAGCAGTTTCTATGCCTCTGGCAGCTCTTAAACCAGACTGATGGTCATGGAGACAACCAACAGATTCAGTGTGGAGAGTAAGCTGGGAGATGGACAGCTTTTACAAGAGTTTGGGAGAGTGGGAAAGTTCCAGTGGGAAAAGAAGGATTACAGAAATCGGCTAAGGCTGGAGCAAGGGTGTCAATATGGTCCTTGATGGTTCTGGAGGAGCGGGCGAGCACCTGTTTCGACGACACTTCCATAGATGGGACTTGTCTAGAAATATTGTGAGGTGTAAGAGAGAAAGAGGAGAAAGGAGGAGGAGAGGGAGAGATGGCCAAATGGGGGGCTGGGAGAGGAAGAGGGAGAGGAAGAGGAGATAGTGGACAGGATGTCTTGCGTTTTAGTGGACAAGTGAGAGGCCAAAGCCATACAGAGGGTCTGTTGAGAGAACAGGAGAGGTAGAGACTGCAACAGGATTGGCAGATTTTAAAGAGTTTGGCCATGTTGTTAGAGGCCGCAGAGAAGCAGGCTTGAATATGTGCTCTCTTCTTGAAGAGTGTTATTGCTTCGACTGGCATTTTGGTGCAACCAGTCTAGGTATGTCTAAATGTGGCCTGGCATGCTTTACTGTAATGTTATTACGTGTCTACACTGGTCTACATTGTGCAGCCAGTTGGATATGTTTTCATTGTGGCATGCATTTCTAATAGTAAAGCATTAATGTTTCTGTGCACTGTTGGTGACTTGCATGTATTGGATTGCATGTACAAAACAATAGCAAACACTGTGGCTTTTTAGCAAATTTTTCTCAGTGTGCTGTATATTGCATTAAAACACACATTTATATATTTCTCTTAGTGCAGTGTGTGGCATATCCCGTCAGCAGCACGTTTGTGCGTATTGCGCAAACGTGGTAATCTAGGCCGGGCCAGAGTGTGGCGCGACCCGTAATTTGTTGCCGAGTTGGGGGGGGCCTCAGCATGGCTCGCAGGGGGAGGGGAGGGGAGACAGATCTTGTGTTACGCCACTGCCTCTCTTCCCCAATACTCATAGGCATACCTGACACACTCACATTGGTCTGCAGGATGCATTGACAGGATTTTGTCATATGTAATTGCACGTAATAACCAGCAGCACACTCAGTTCACATGACTACATGCCTAACCAACAGAGGAAGCCTAAACATCTTATATCCAAAATTGCCTCTCTTGAATCTTGGGCCTGCCACACCTAAGCACAACCAGCCCCACCGTGGGCAAACAAGACTATACTGTCAACCAATCATCACAAGCAAATCTGTTTTTACCCGAGTCTGCCACCCCCAGGTCACGAGCCTGCCATGCTTGAGCACAAACCTAAAAGTTTGGGGTCCGTAAAACCGTACACATATAGGCATATGCTAATCTCTCCCCTTTTTCCTCTTCAACCATTCATGGTGGCACTAGATGGAAAGTACTCTTGCCGCACTTCTCATCCTCTAGGTGTATCATTCATTTCTATCACAATGGCACTGGCAAGGCCAAGGGTCCTCAACCCAATCCTTTTATCTTTGACCGGTGCCTGGCGGCCCTCATCAACTTCCTACCCTCCTGCTACTCCTCCTTCCTCGTTCTCTGCACCTCCTTCACTACCTCTGACGGGTGTACCACCTCCCTGTACCCCTCTGCGGAATACCTTCAAAGGTGGTGACCGGCTACACTTTGCCACTCTAAACGCTCGCTCTGCTGTCAAACATTCCTCTGACATCTACCTCCTTCTTGAAGACTTTGATCTTGACGTCTTCGCTCTCACTGATATGTGGTTCAGTGCCAGCTCAGTCACCGATTTTGACTCCTGTCTTCCTGATGGCTACAAGATCCTCTCCAAGCCATGGCCCAACCGACCTGGTGGTGGAGTAGCCCTGATCTTCCCTGAGTGGGTCCCTACCTCTCTCACACCGACCCAGCACTATTCCTCGTTTTAAAGCATTGTCTGCAATCTTGTCCTCTCTGACTCTCTCTCACCCTTGCCACTATCTACAGTCCCCCTGGCCATGTGTCTGTCTTCCTCTCAGAATGGGCTGACTTTGCCTCATCTCTTCTGACCTCTACCTCTAAACTATTCCTCCTTGGAGACTTCATCCACTTTGACTCCACTGTTCCTGCCTCTTCACTCTTCTGTGATATCTGCACCTCTCTCTCCCTCACTGTTCTCCTCTCTGGGCCTACCAGCCCTCCCAGGCACACTCTTGATGCCTTCATCCCTGCTGATATCCTGCTCTAACACTCACTACCCCTCTCTCCTGGTCTGACCACTCTCTCCTCATCTGGGACCTCTCGGCCCTCTGACCGAGCCTCCAACAGCACTGCCAGCTTCCTTTGTGGTTATTCAACCGATGAAGCGAGTGTCAGCTTCTGCTTTTGCCTCCGCCTTCATCCTTCCTCCTTCCTGTCTTCTTTACCCTCCCACTGATTCTGTCCTTAACAATCTTCATTTTGCTATCACTGATACTCTCGACATTCTTTCCTCTGTCATGAGGATCTGCCTGAAACCTGCCTCCAAGCGTACCAGGTGGTACGACTCTGATCCAGCAGCTCTGAAATGCAAGTGCAGAGTTGCTGAAGGGAAGTGGCAGACCTTGCACTCATCCTCTGACAAACTGGCCTGTCGCCTACTCAAAAGGCAATACTGTCTCTCTGTTTGCTCCAAGAAGGCCCACATCCAGGCCCCTATCTCTGGAGCCCCTAACAACACGGCTGAACTCTTCAAAATCTGCAAGGAACTAGCCAATCCATCTGCAGACTCCACCTCACACTGGCCACTCATTTCACCTCTAAAACTCAGGATATTCTGCCTCTCCTCCACCTCTACCCACTCTAACCTCCTTCTCACATATCACAACGGATGAGATTTCTAGAGTAGTCCACTCTATTCAAACAGGTGTCTCCCTGTTCCTTCAGAACCATTAAGGATAACATCTCGTCCCTCGCTCCTTCTCTTGCTGACTCCTGCAACCACTCCTTAGCATCTGGCTCTTTCCCTTCTCTCAAGCTTTCCCTTGTGCATCCCCTCCTAAAAAAGCCTTCTGCCAACCCCCTGTGTCCGGCCAACTACCACCCTATCTCTACTACCCCCTTCCTCTGATCCCTTCCTTGGGAAACTCCTGGAGAAGTTGGTCTAGCCCCAACAGACCCAACACACTGAGCTTGCCGGTTGTCCATATGACCATCAATCTGGAGCATCCAGAGGCATGGAAACTGCTCTACTGAACACCCGTGAAGAATTGCTTGTAAATCTTGACTCTAACTCCTGCTATTCTCCTCCTCCTTGGCCTGTCTTCCGCCTTTGATACGGTCAACAATTCTATCCTCCTAAAACGGCTCTGAGATACTCTTGGTATCTCAGACCGAGCACTGGATTGGTTGATCTCCTTCCTTACTGACTGCTCTGCCCAGGTGCTCCTGTGCTCCTCCTCGCCCTCGGGCTCTATGCTCTCGCCTTTATCTTTTCAACATCTAACTTGCACCTCTTGCTCACCTAATATCTGCCTTCTTTCCTCATTTCCAGTGTTACGCAGATGAGACACAACTCTTCTTCAAGCTCCCCTCTTCCACCTCTCTGACCTTGACTGCCTGTCTGCTATTCATTCTTGGTGCGCCTCCAAGGATCTGTCTTAATGCCAGTAAGACTGAGATCCTTCCTATTGTGCCAACTGCTCCCCGCTTCCCTCCTTCACTCTGGCCGCCCTCTATAGGCTCACCTCCCTCTCCTTCCTCTGAGGCTCTAAACCTTGGGGCCATTTTCAACTCCTCGCTCTTCTTTACTCCTCACATCTTGGTGTAGCCCGTAGCCCCAGAGGGCTCAGCTAGTAGGGGCTATGTGCGTGTCCCCTGAGGGAGCACCTAGAAATAAAGACGCAAACACCAGGGTAATAAAAGTACTTTATTAAATGCGTTGGGTATGTTTCATTTACGTGTGTGTGCTCATTGTGTTTGGCTTTGGATCAAACCATCCAGCTCACCATGGGGCCGGATGGAATGTTAATAAAGAAAAACAAAGGAATAGAATTCCCCTGCTCAAGAATGGGCTGGTCAGGGGAGAAACGAATTCTGGGAGGATTGAAGTAAAGTGAGAGTATTTGTTTTCTGTAAATGATAACCAGGAAAGTCCCTAAGCCCCAATTCACTGATTTAAGTTGTATTACTTATGAGAAAACTCCAGTGTCAACACACGATTCCTATCAATGGCGCACTGGCCATTCTTTCCGTTTTGTTTTCCATATTTCTTCACAGCTACATAGAACACTGGCGCCACCTGCTGGACTCTAGTAGGCACTAATAAGTCATTTATTGCATGTAAAAATGGTGCCATCATATTAATACACACTGCTCCTCCTCCCTATTTTCTTCCGAACATGCAATAAACTAAATCCCATAAATGGCCACCAACGTTTCTTTAGGATTATAGATTCCTGGGCATAACTGTTGAATGAGGGCCTCCCTCCCAGGAAATCTTTTGAAATGCAATATTCATCTTACTGCTGGGCAGGATGGTTTCTCTTTAGACATGGGTGAACGGTGGGTTTCTCATTTAACCCCCCACAACTCTCCTTACTGTCTTTTAGTTGCTGTAGCTTCTCCATCTGTCTGTCTTTTTTCTTTCTTTGACTTCTTTTCTTTTAGGGTTCTTTAAGCCTCATGGTCGATGTTATAAAGTCTGGCGGTCATGCTGGCACTCACACACACAGACCTGCTGTGGAGTCAGAAGTTGTTCAAGGAAGCTTTATTGTACAGAATGTACATATATACACAATCCAGTTACTCTTGTGCTACATACATGACGTGAAGTACAGGACAGGGAGGGGTATTGGACTTACATACATAGGCGAGAAAACCCACCAGCCATCCTACCATCCCAGCTCAGGTCTCCCCAACTGACACACACTGAAAATTCACTCACAGAGCCACCTAACATTCTCCTGAGCTGCCTTCATGCATCAACATTCTGACAGCAAGCACTCCAGGCCAGTGACATCACATGACAAGACTACATTACAACATGGGGTATATAGAAAGGGAATGTTATGTAGACTTAAAAGTTAAGCGGGGTAGGACGTTAACTATATATACAGAGACATTAAGAAGAAAAAGGGGGTAGAGGGGAGGTACCCCGGCATGAGGTAGCAGGATAGGGCGGCGGCCGGCATCAGGCAACCTTGCAAGATGGGGCCCCCACAGAGGCCAGCCTATGGCCTCACACTCCATGTGGGTGATACCTGAGTGTAGTTAAGGGATCTGTTGCATCAGACTCACTCTAAGGGCCCCCTAGACTTCTCAAAGGAAGAGTGAGCTTGTCAGGGATTTGGGGTGGAGGAGGTGGAAAAGATGCCATGGACTCAGAAAAGCAGGATACAGAGCATGAACTACCTTTCCCAGCATCCTTGGGACTTCTGGTAGTTCTTGCCGTGCACGCGTTTTGCCAGCTGAAACTAATTAGTAACAGCCTATCTTGGGCCTATGGCGCACGGCAGGTGTGGCTTATTTTGTGATCCAGACGAAGTCTTGCCGGAGGACTGAGGGAGACCATTTTCACACCGGCAGATATTCTTTCATACGGACGCATGGTCTCCATGCCCGGCATTCCGAATTCGCAGCGGTAGACGAAAGGACTCGCACTGCTGCTACATGCTACAACAGCTTGCGTCTGGGAAGGCTTACGAGCTTCCCGGACAACCAGATAAGTGCAGGAGGGTTTTGGGTGTGAACGCACATTGTTTAAAACGGCGCTACACTGTTTATGTACCTTTGTTGTCTCATATGAACTGTGGACAGGCAGTACAAATGGGTTTTGAATTCACAGCGTGCTGGCCAGATGGCTTTTCAAAGTGCTGTTTTCCGTGCATCTAACGCTCGCACTGTACAGAAGCCCAGGCTTCACTAGAGTATCAGTGTGGCATTATTGGAAACTAGATATGCATAGTGAATTCACACAAAGCAGCACAGCTGTGTTGTATGTTCATGTTTAGAACTTTTCATGTTTAATGTTGGTACTTGTCGCTAATGCTTGCCCAGAGGGCCATGTGTCATGTTTTTTCATGTTGGGATAATATCCTATGTATGTTCCATTATTCTTCCTTGCTTCTATGTGAAACCTGTGTGACTCCTGAAAATTGTTTGACAATTGATGCTTGTATCAAGATATGATCTAGGACGGTACATTAGGTGCCTGTATTAAGGGGTACTACTGGTGCCTGGAGTTGTGATTAGAGTTTATGGTACTTTCTAGGTAGTAGATAGTGTAGGGTTTTCTCCCTGTTACGTCCCCTGTCCTATCCAAACTAGGCATTCCCTAACCCTTTATCCGGTGTTCCTAATTCCCCTCCCCGTCCACAACCTCTCCCTAACCCTCTTCCCCCCGACTGGCTGCCACTTGGTGTTCTGTGTTTTGTATATCAGGGACCTCTGCCAACCACGGGTGGAGGGTCGACTTCATTCGGCCTCTGTGGTTCGGGGGAGAGTGTTGACACACCTTCCCCCATATTTGTGTCCTTTGAGTTTTGACAGAGCTGATGTAGCAGATCCCCATTTATTTGGGGCTAACGCCACGGGAATCCTAGGGAATAGGAAAGGGAAGAATATTTAAAAGTATAAATGTTTATCATAAATAAACAGGGGTTCCCTATAAAAGTTCACGCTAGTGTCTGGGTACGTTAGTCATCAAAGAACAATGGGTGTGGCCAATCTCCTGTTTTCAGAAATGTTATTTTAGCAGGTGCTGCTCCCCTCCCTACCCAGCCGACTGGGGGCTGGGGGTGGTGGTATCCATGGGAACTGTCCCTGCCCCGGGGAAGGGAAGAGTACACCCTTGCACTGACCAGGGCTGGAAAACCCGCGGCTCCATTGTACCTTGCCTAGAAGGTCCACTTTCAACTTTGCCTCCTTAGAGTCTTTTTCCCCTTCCTTACCTTCCCGAAGAAGCTCAATGTCTCTAGAGCTCTGGTCCTCTCCATGCTAATTTACTGTAACAGCCTCTCCCTCAACCTGCCTGTTTGCTCCGTCCTCTTCAACTAATCCAGAATAAGGCTGCAAGACTTACCCTTAGCCCTGGGACTGTATCTCCCCAGCTCTAAAATCTATCCACTGGCTCCCGGTTGCCGCAGAGATCAAATTCAAGACCCTTTGCATCATCCACAAGGCTTTCTGGGGCCACACTTCCTGCAACTCTCTCTTACTAAATACTCTCCATCCAGATCCCTTCGATCTTCTGGCTCCAACTCTCTGCTGATCAAACGTTTTTTCGAAGCGAAGAACTGGGCTCAGATTTCTCTCCTCAGCTGGCTCCCTCCTTTGGAACAGTCTCCCTCTCTTTCTCCATCTTGAACCGGACCACCTCAAGTTCTGAAAACAACTCAAGACCTTTCTCCTCTTCTCCTCCTCCCCTCTCTCACTCCTATTCTAACCTTGCCCTCTGTCGTTGAGATTGGTGGCCTGGTCCCTCGAGTCTGATTCGGCCCTGGCCGATCTGCCCAAATGCTGCCAGAACCGCCTCGCCTGCCACTGCCCTCTGGGCCCACACCCGCCTGTCGGTGGTTTTGCCTGTGCCCTGCACTTACCTGTTGGGCGGTAGACCTCGCTCTCGCCTGTGATGTCTGCGCCCATGTACAAAAGAAAAGAAAGTGTCCACGGTCCGTGGAGCACTCGCGTCCCCTGCACACTCGAGGGATTACTACTATGGCATACAATAGGTCAATAATATTCATCAATGTATAGTTGTATGCTTATAAGTTAAGTCAGGCTTCATGAGTGAATTTATACAAGAACACTAGGTGAATATTCAGTAATGGTAATGATAGGTAACTGTAATTGGTTATAAAAAGAAATTAGCAAGAAACCTCTTCCAGGGTCAATTGGGTTTAAGATTTCACAAGTTATTTATTCATACAATTCAAAGAAAGAGGAGCAAGACACACATTCCAACTCAAAATACCAGATTACAATATTAATTTCATATTGGTAACATATTGTCAGTGGTAATGGTTATTTAAAAACTCCGCGTTTCGGAAAACAATTTCCTTCTTCAGGGGTAGTTATTTGTAGTTCTTTCTATTCAACATAGTTTCTTTAATCTTGTATTCGGATATCTGCAGAATGTGAATCAAATAATTGTATCTTAGTATACATTTCTGGGGTCTATGCCACTATGTTCATATAATTTAGCAAATTTATGAAGCTAAGGTTGTCCCTACCTGGCATAGGTGCCCCACTGTGGTTCTGTATAAAGGTCACTGTTCCAAGTTAAAGATATTGAAGCACCTGTGGATGTTTCAAGGAATTGTGAATGATTTAGTTATAATTTTGCAGAGGGTTAAGAGTTGTACACAGTCATAATGGAGGAAGAGAAGGAGCATACCTCCAATGACCAGCGAATTTGTAAAAAACTCCAGCGTCACGTGTGGTAAATTGTCCTTCTATGGGATCAATCTCCCTGGATCACACTTCAGGGTTGATAAGTAATCACACGAGACTGTAATAAGAAAAAATTAGGCTAAGGATCCCTAATGTTAAATCAAGTATATCAGACAAATATAGGTATTACAATATATTAAGTGAAAGCTTACCTCCCAATGGGAAGTATGTGTCATGTGCGTAGTTAGTCCTCAAATCTGCGGTATATCGTCCCAAAATGGTGAAGGTCAGAACCATGGGGATGTCTCTAGACGATACGCCCAAAACAAGTAATCTTAACTGGATGTCAAGTTTCTGTATAGGATAAATAGCGATGAACTGACCTTCACCATTTTGGGACGATATACTGTAGATTTGAGGACTAACTACGCACATGACACATACTTCCCATTGGGAGGTAAGCTTTCACTTAATATATTGTAATACCTATATTTGTCTGATATACTTTATTTAACATTAGGGATGCTTAGCCTAATTTTTTCTTATTACAGTCTCATATGATTACCATATCAACCCTGAAGTGTGATCCGGGGAGATTGATCCCATAGAAGGACAATTTACCACACGTGACGCTGGAGTTTTTTACAAATTCGCTGGTCATTGGAGGTATGATCCTTCTCTTCCTCCATTATGACTGTGTACAACTCTTAACCCTCTGCAAAATTATAATTAAATCATTCACAATTCCTTGAAACATCCACAGGTGCTTCAATACCTTTAACTTGGAACAGTGACCTTTATACATAACCACAGTGGGGCACCTATGCCAGGTAGGGACAACCTTAGCTTCATAAACTTCATAAATTTCCTAAATTATATGAACATAGTGGCATAGACCACAGAAATGTATACTAAGATACAATTATTTGTTTCACATTCTGCAGATATCCGAATACAAGATTAAAGAAACTATGCTGAATAGAACTACAAATAACTACTCCTGAAGAAGGAAATTGTTTTCCGAAACGCGTTGTTTTTAAATAACAATTACCACTCACAATATGTTACCAATATGAAATTAATATTGTAATCTGGTATTTTCAGTTGGAATGTGTTTCTTGCTCCTCTTTCTTTGAATTGTATGAATAAATAACTTGTGAAATCTTAAACCCATTTAGCAGAATTGAATTGACCCTGGAAGAGGTTTCTTGCTAATTTCTTTTTATAACTAATTACGGTTACCTATCATTACCTTTACTGAATATTCACCTAGAGTGTTCTTGTACAAATTCACTCATGAAGTCTGACTTAACTTATAAGGATACAACTATACATTGATGAATATTATTGACCTATTGTTTGTCATAGTACAATCCCTCGAGTGTGCAGGGGGACGTGAGTGCTCCACAGACCGTGGACACTTTATTTTCTTTTGTACATTGTTCACCACAACAGAGTGCCAGTGTTGTGATACTCTCCTCTGCACCTCACTAACTTTGTTATCACTAGTTACTTTTTGATGTTAAGTGGTGTGCACCAGTTACCTTCCTTTTTTTGCTTAATGTCTGCGTCCATGCACATACCCGTTGCTTCCCCCAATGGGCACCTCCTCCCCTAGGGGACCCTAATTGCAGTTACTCCCACTCCACCAACCCCTATTCCGACCAACAAAAGAACCTGTTGCACCCTCAAAATGGAAGAACATGCAGAGCAGCTAGCACACGCACACCCCCCCCCAAAATGATGACAAGGCAACGGGGGCGCACAGACCATTTGCGCTGTGCGCATGGGTGTGCGCCGCCTGCTATTATGGAGTTGTGCTGCAGTAGAGGAACGCATGGCAGAGGTACGCTTGAGAGATGTGCGGCAGTGGCAGGGTTAAATGAGCCGCATGCACAGTAATGGTATTAGCGTGTGCATGGAGGAGGTGTGCGCTCACGCTAATACAGGAAATGCAGCGCCGGAGGCATTTCCAATTAGGGACCCGGGTTTGCGACGCACACGCACACCAAACAGCGGCTGTGCTTTTCGGCAGCAGGCGCAATATGGAGGTGACATGGGCACATTAAGGTAAGTGGTCGTGATTACTGTTTTATGTAGGCAGTGTGTATTTTTAATGCTTTCTGTGTGTTTTGCCTTTAGCAGTTTGAGAAGTTGTGTTTTGTGATGTTGTTGAGCAATGGGTTTTGCGGAGTGTAGTGCTTTTAAAAGTGAGGGTCAGATGTTCCAGTCTGTGTGCTCAGGGCTTAGTGGTGGGACAATGCAGTTTGCTGCAATCATCACGTGGCAGGGTTGAGGGACAGCTTACTCTTACTGCTACATTGCTTAGGGGACAGTGTAGGCAGACCTCTGGAGAACGTGCAGCAAGCAGGACGTAGTTGTTGTGCATTGGACAGCAGAGTGCTTTGGCAGGAGGCAATCATTTTTGAGAGGGAGTGAAGTTTCATGGTAGAATGGCACATTTATTGCAGAATTTGTTGGTGCAGCGCGATTTCCAGAGAAGAAGAGTAAGGGGGCAGCGCCAACCGTGAGTGGCACGTGTGTGTGTCTTAAAGTATTTGGGATGCGGTCAGAAATAATAGTGAAGTTGTACCGTTTCACTCCTGAGGTAATTTTAGAGATTTTAAGAGAGATAGAGCCAGCTCTGCAATCAAATACAGGAAAGAGTTATGCCTTGTTGCCGCTACAGAAATGAACAAGAACTCTGCACCTCCTAGCCAGTGGATGCTTTCAAAGTACAGCAGCTCAGCGTGCATGTGTGTCACAGCCGTCGTGTAGTAATGCAGATCACCAAGTGGTGTCGGCCTTGAAAGCTGTGGCTCACAATCACATCTGTATGCCTGTTAGAGCAGAAGAAATTCAAGAGACAAAAAAGTTTTATCACATAGCAGCAATGCCTAATACAATTGGGGCCCTTGTCTGTACCCACATTGGCATCAAAGCGCCGTCTGTAAATCCACAGGTGTATGTGAACGATCAGGGCATATTTTCAATAAATGACCAATTTATTACAGATGCAAAATGTCTTGTACTAAATGCAACTGTGACTATGCCAGGATCTGCACACGACTCATTTATTTTTGATTCCTCTGCCGTGCGTACTGTTATGGAATAAGGTGATTATGGAAACGCGTGGCTTCTTGGTAAGAGCTAGTGGCTGAAAATGTCCACAGCCTCCGAGCAGTTGGGGAAGGGCAATTAAGTATTGACATGGAGGGAACGGCTGTGTAAAGAGAGTGATGTGCCTTTTTCTGTCTGGCTACCAGTGTGCAAAGTGAAACTGTTTTGCATGCGTTTGTACGCAAAGGCGGAGAAGGTGCCGTGTGTCTAATCCATAGAAGGCGGTTCATGTCAGGCAGCTGTATGCGAGAAATGTCCTGCATGTGTATTAAATGAATGAATGGATGGTTTGCGGCAGGCGCATGCTACTGTGCTTCTGTGTCTACGAAGGCATGGGTAATTAATTGTTGCTGTGGCTTTGTTGGTGTGCTTTATGTGCACAGGATGGGGGCAGGTGCCGAATCAGGGGGCTCAGCGCAGGACATTTTATGAATGTGACTATCCATCGGAAAGGTAGGCCTGTGTGGGGAAGGACGCAGGCCACCTTGCACTGCAGTATTGAGAATGATATGCAAGAGTGTGAACAGGACAATTACCCGTTGGAGGTAGAGATTGCGGGACAGAAGGCTGCAGTGTTATCTGTGGGAGCCAGTGAACATTGGTATATTTAACAAAATATGCCATGGGGTACTGCTTGAAGGGCTCCTATGTCAATATGTTACACACTCCCAAAGACCAGTTGATGTAATAGTAGATAGCAGCTACGGTGTGGGGCACCTCTGTGTAATGATGTACATTGTGTGTGTAGCCACTACTCCCCCTGCCTGCAAATGTGTACATGATTGTGGCAGGAGGAAGATTGTGAGTGAAAGCACGTACGTGTTGGATAGAGCTGAAGGGTTAAACATTTTGTGGAGCTGGGTGCTATCCTCTGTGTTCTTAGTGGAGGCTGGTTAGAGAGACACTGACTGCGCCTGGGATATGTGATCTGGAAGAACCACACCTATGTGGCAGGTACTCTGTGCCTTGGTGACAGAAAGCATTAGGCCACATATATAGAACATTGACAGCAAAAGGGGTATGAAGTCAACAAAGGGTTAGGTTTCCATGTTGTGTGTGTGAGTTAAATGTGCAGACTGTTGTGTGCCATCTCCTTGCTTATCTCTTGTAGGTAGTGGTCACTAGGCCATTGTGGATAACGGAAATGTGCATGTTCTCCCTGCTTATGACATCTTACTCTGGAGCCCTGAGACAAGGCCCTTTACATTTTGCTGCTCCCATTCAGTATTGGGTGACCAATGAGGTGTTACATGTGGGTTAGAGCAATCAAAACCAAACGTGCCTTACATGGCATGCGCAGTGTGCTTCAGGAGCACTGGTGGCATGGCGTTTTTGCTGGATAAATACTGCTTGTGCAGTTTTAAAAATGTAAGGCTTCAGGGCGAATACTCGTTGAGGCGGGGTAACATGACACCCACTGGTGCATTCCTTGGTTGTTTGGATATCTACCGCTTACAAAGTGGGTGCCGCCCTGATTTCAAATCTGCACTCCCTTTTTCTGTTTCCCTAATGTAGTCATTCACCGAAAGCTTGTAAAGTGCAGCGTTCCTTGTACACCTTGTACCATGCTCAATATGTAGTGCAATATTAGTAAAGGGCCTGTGATGAAGGAAGGAATGAAAAAGCATCCCCAATACTTGATCCGGGTACATGCTGTGCACTTGAAATCCATATGTAGCCGCTTCATCGCCATACCAAGTGATGGAGAGATGTAGGGGACTGAAATGTTCACTTGGTTTAGGTACGAGGGACGGGGTTGTAGGGTGAACTGGCATTAGTGTTTGGTGAGAGAGAAGGAAAAGACAAGTGTGAACTGAAGGAGAGTGCTCGGAGAGGGAAGGGTGGGTTGTGGAACCAGAGGAGGGCAGGGTCAAAAGGGAGCATGGTGGGTTGAACATGTTGCTTTCGGTACAGTGTTATGTACAGTGAGTACTCACTTTTAAAAGAGAGCAGTTTGCATGTAGTGTTGGGTATTTGCCATATTGGAGTTCTATTGATGAGCCATTACGATGGCTGGGTCATTAGCTGGGAGGATGTTTAGTATGTGGGTTAGTTTTGGGAAGGTGGTCAGGGAAAGAACGAGGCAAGCAACGACAGTGTGAGGAGTAAGTGTTCAATAACACCAGCATATGTTGAATGGAGGAGGGAGTGAAAGTAGGGAGTGGTGCATGTCTTGTTTTCAAGAGATGAAGAGCTTACTTATGTGAGCCTGCTGCCGCAACACACCACTTATGTCCCTGGGATACGACTTTAACAATCAGAAGTTTAGCTTTTGATCTCTAGTGAAGTATGAAAGATGAGGTTTGCAGTTGCTCATGTATACTTTTCAGGACATTTACATCATCTTTATGCAATTGAAGCATTTGATCTTCTAAACTCGGTGTAGATTGACAGCTATTGTGATTGGAAGATGGATCACTTTGAATTTGTACACTTGACCTTGCATCCACTTCCTCGCGTGGGTGATGGGTTATACAGTGCTGTGCAGGCAGTGCACTTTCTAAATGAACCCTCTTAGTTATAGACACAGGAACATTGTCATTATGCTTTTCTTTTCGGTGATGAGTATTAGATGGTTGAGGTACTTTGGACACTTGTAAATTACCTGCAGGTGACAAATGGTGCATATTAATTGTTTAGGAGCAATTGGAAGAAAGTGCCATCACAGTGCATGAAGGTATAGCCACAGCTTTGGCTGGGGGAAATGGTGGTATTGCAGCTAAAAATCAATGGAAAATCACATCAAGCAAACACCCATACCAACAGTTGCAAGTGGTGATTAATGGGCCTACTCCTCCACACAGGTAGCCATTGTTTTATACTGTCAGAAGAATCCACAACTGTAGACGGTGCACATTGTAAAACAAATTATTAGATTTAATTTTGCCCCTGCCAGCACATATTGCAGTGAAATCTATTTCCTTTAACAGTGAATGTGGGCATTGCAAAATATAGGCACATCACATGCATTTGGAAACGTCTTGTGATCCTCACTGACGATGTGGAATGCCACACTAGGTGGAGGACATGTGTGATGCGTTTGCCATGCTGGGTGCAAGTGGAAATGCACGCTGAGAAGCTCAACACGCATGATTTACAAGGAAATTTGGCAGCAAATGTGGAGTACTGACCATTGTAAGAGGTATGTGTGTACAGTGTGAGAGTGGTATCTTCACTGGCCCTCTGTACAGTCCTGCATTGTAGAGATCGAGAAACTGTAAGTGTTGGCGTGCGTGAGAAGTGAGCGACTATGAGCTATGGGATTATCATGGATAGCTGTGAAGTGTGCAGCATCCTCAAGTATGTTCCATCCTTCAGAAATGTTAATACGGGGCCTGACAGGACAGACCATGTTGGTCCTTAAACAGGGGGTAAAACTGTGAAGTTGCAATCTGTTAGACAGCCATGAAAAGCTGCTAACCCCCTACATTCTATACATACGTAGACCCGCAGAAGTATTTCCTGCTTAGCAAGAGTTTCTGTCCAGCAAAAGGCATTTGGCGAGTGCACGTTTTTCACCCTGCCTTCAGTAATGAGAGATAGCTGTTGGCAAAGGAATCACACATGTTCGAAGGTTTTTATTTTGTTGTACTATGTTGCTGCATTCACTTCCCAATTGAGGCAATTGATGCCTTGTATCATTATGTCGACCAATTTGGGGTTACTGTGGTTATCCTCCATCTTTTGTGGCGCGTTATTCTGTAGGGCATAATGGACACCCCCCTAAGTGGTTGTCCAGGCCTTACCTACCTGTAAAGGGTTTCACTCACACATTACATTTTGTGAAACCATTCCCCCTAAAGTAAGTGAAATATGTCATGTTATGCAATTCCTATTGAAGGGAAGATTGTATTGTACTACATTAAAGTGAAGCATTACCATGCACATTGTTGATAAGAACAAAAGTGCAAATACAGGTGGTTGAAATTGTTTCTACTCTCCATACTGGCTGATCCCGGCAAAATGTGTCCTGTATACTATTATTAGTTATTACATTATCCATAAGGACGGGCTCACTAAGGCATGCAAGCAAGCACTGTGTGGAGTCTTTTAACAACTCTTCGAAAAAGCATGTGCATTGTACATGTGTGAAGTATTTCTGCAAAGTGACTCCATTACTTATACATATATATCAGTACATTGTAAATGTCAACCTGCACACATAAACCTATGCAACAGTAATATGTTACAGTGCAAAAATGCTGTAACCATTAGCGCAAGAAGTAGAAAGTGCTCACATACATGAATGCTGCACATCCATTACACATCAGCATAATAGCAGGATCTACTTTGCAATTCTAACGAAGTGAGAAGGTCTTGCAGTTCTTGCCCATGCTTACTGGAGAAAGGCAGAGGCTGGTAATGGTGTGTCGCAGTTCTGAAATGTTACCCAGGTACATTGCAATGGCTACAACTACACTATAAGCTGGGGTGCCTACCCACAGTCTTTGGAATGACATAATGCCACCAACCACAAAGTAGAACCCGGCACTGGTTGTTAAATTCCCTTTGCACGCTGTTGGCAGAGTGCAGGCGTTCACTTGTTTCATGCAACTTTACATAGACATCATGTACATTGGATGATGTGCAAGGCAATGTTAGTCATGGCTTCTAAGTGACCTTTAAAAACAGCAAGAGAACACTGCCCTTTTGCAACTGTCTTCCCAGTGAGGCAAGGAGCAATCAGCCCACATCTTTTCCTATGACATGCAAATGGAGGCTTCAGCCACACAGATACTTGGTCAGATTTATAACCTGCTCTGTTTGCTGTGCAACCACTTCACAGTTCATTTGCTGTTGCAAACATTTCTGCAATTATGATCAATCTATGAATATGTGGCAGCACTTGCTCATGGGGCCGCATAGGTAGACCTTTAGTCAGTTGGTATTATAGGTCCAACATCCACATTGCAAAACCTCTTCAAGATGACAATGCCATTCTGCAGGCATTAGGATGAAGATGGTCACAATTTCTTACCTAAAGCTATTGTGTCAGCATTCCCACAGCCGGAAATGTGCTCCTCTACAAGGGTGCTGCAAGCTATTCTCTCTCCCTCACTCAGATGTTTTTCTCTGAAAGGACCACCTCCTGTAGCATGCAGTTGTCGTCGACTTTGAACAGATTTTTTCTTGCCTCTGTGAACAAGATCATTCCATCGCTTTTTCAAACTAATCACTGTTCTACCACCCATTCCAGCTGCATTCACTCCTTGCAACATGTTTGCCCAGATGTCAGCACGCTGACTGGTGCTCACCGTCATGCAAAGTTTTCCAAAAAGAAAAGAGTGGTGCCTTTTCACTTGTTATGCCAACACCTGCACCTCATCATTGCTAAACCTGGGTGTGCGGTGCTTTTTAGTGGTAAGTGTTACCCAGGAAAACCTCAGCGGGAAGCATAGCTCTTCCTCTGAAACTTCAGGAAGTATGTGACAAATATCTTTCCATGGTCTCACTTGCATCCCTCCTTCCACTAAGTCCAGCTACTTTATTGGGATTAGGCCTCAAAATGTGAACTGTTTGCCCTTCCTTTACAGAACTGTCATCACACCCAAATACAAATGCTTTGCACTTTGCTACCACCTTCAATTGCACTTTTCATACACCTTCAATGCAAACCTCCTGTAGGTGTGTCTGCCCTGCACATTAGTGGGGCTGGTAGGTTTGTCTTCTGGGTTGCGTTCAACTTAACAGTTGTATACATTTCATTCTATGTACTTTTTTCTGGTCCTACATTACGTGATAATACTACCATTACAGTTGTACACCATCATTTGTGGTGCTGCCACATTGCTGCCATTTCGACCTACTACCAAAACTATTCTACCTCTCAGGCTGCTGTCCATCTGCAGGGAGACTGACATTAAGTCCACCTACATCAACCTACAACTGTACCGCTGCCCCTTGGTAAATGCCCTCTTTTGAGATGTTTAGTACACATGTGTCAACAAGTGTACAGGTGTATCAAATGGCGTGCCAATCTGCTTCTGTTTTATTGGCAAACACCCAAGCAGACTATTTCACAGAGTACTGTTTTTTAGACATTAATCCTTACACACACCCTACGTTTAGGTTTGTCAATGGAGGTTCTCGCTGGTACCAATAAAAGGAAGTCCAGCATTGTACACATCCACACTATTAAATTGTGGGCCTCTTTAAGCTAGGGTTCATTCTGAATACCAAGCCATGCTGAGGATAGCCAGGCTTCTGGATATGTATTTCTCCACCCATTGAGATGCACATGAAGTTGCAGCCAAAGCAACCGATCCAAACAACGTGGCCCCAAAGACATTGCAGTAACTTTGCCAACCTCACCACAAGGAGTAGTGGTTTTAATGTTCCTATCCAAATCATCGCAATGCAGCTGCTTCACATCTCACATGAAACATTCCATGTCTGCCACCACTTTTGAGTAGCAGCAGAGGAACTACTTCATTACTCACAACCAAGGGTGGTCTTGTAGGCCATGCTCACAAAACATTCCACTGCTCAAGGCTGTTGCAGCCATACTATCAATACACATTTGTTTACTTTGCCATTGAAAGTGCCACGCAAACCTTGCAATATCACGTATGCTTACTGTACTATAGTTAGGTACACCAAAGTGCCACGCCAACACAAACACCTGGTAAACTGGCTCCTTTGCAATGCCTCTGTATCCCTGTCATACCACTTTCTGGGCTTCCACTTTCATGGATGGAAAATGAAATGGCATACAAGAACTCTCCCTCACACAAAGGAAACACTGCAGCCACTCCCGCACTAACACAGCCACACACACCATTCCCTCTCATTCAGACACACCCAGTTATCACTACATCAAACACTAACTTCACATTTCACATAACACACCCTTCCATGCACATATACATGCATTATAAACACCCACCAATCACCTGCATGGGACACATGCTTACAACAATGTACAACTTCTCTTCCATGCTGTTTTGCTCCCTTCTTCTCAAAGGTACTCCCCGTCTATGGCGCCCAGGCACTACCACGCTACAACGGAACCACTAAGCTGGGAGATTTTCCTATACATTTAATTCTACAGCCAACCTCAGACTGCTGAAGCAGCTTCATCCTGCAACACCTGACCATTTCTGTCTCAACTGAACGAGGCACCACCAACGCAAACAAATCATTGCTTTCAAATACTGGAAAAGCCATTGGGCGGAAGGGATGGGGATACAGGGCACCTTAAACATGGTGCGGTGCAGTCCCTAAATACGGTAGTGCCTGTAACCCTCTTTTTACCATGAGGGGGAAGGCCCCTCCATAGCAGTGGGTCAAGACAACCTTCTTTGCAGTGGCTGGAGCTAAATCTACAAAATATGCATTACCAATTTACAGTGGGAAAGAAACTGCCATCCTCAGTTGCAAAACACACTGCAAATGCTGTGCATTTACGTGCTGCATAGTACTTAAAAGGGCATTCCCCCAGGGCCACCTGCTACCACAGCCCTTTTTCTGTGCGGTCCCGTGGTACACCATGTACTTGCTGCTACACAAGATCATTTTTCGCACCCCGTTTTTCTCCCAGAGCACTGGGCAGTGTAGTTCTGCTTTCAAAACCTGTAGCACTGCATCAATGACCCAATCCAACTCTATGCAACCCATTTGGACACTACTGTCACAGTCCCGTTCTTTCATCTGACATTTCGTGTATTTCAACCCCTATGTTTTTTTTACAACCACAAGCCCCACCAGAAATGGTTGCCATGCCAACATGGAGGCACCTACAGCCTAGCCTTGTCCACCCAGTACTGTTCTGCACAGTACCTTATGCAATTATCCGGCTCCGCGTACTCCTAGTCCACATCCTATTCTGGTTCTCCACATATTTATTGTTGTCTCAGTCCCCTGCACTTGGGTACCTACCCCAACATTTATTTGTATGCCTTATGCCTTCATTAGAAGGCCGTCTTACAGCTGTCCCTTACCAACAGCCCATACCTAGGTCACACTGTGACCATTCTGCCCAGCAAATGTTATCCAATTTGTTCAATAATGCCTCCAAGATGGCCCCCACATTTCTAACATTCCGTCCACTCATACTTACATGCCCACAAGTCTGTTCATTGTTGAGCCACTTTCCGCTTTTACCTGCTCATGGCCTTCCTTGTTTGTTTATTAATTTGTAATGCGCACCGGACGCTTAGGTAACTGGGCGCCACAGCATAAAAGGTTACTTCAAACTTAGTTATATAGTGAGGAAAGATACATACATACAAGCAATTCAAATTCAGCGAGTCTAACTAAGGAGTATACATATGTACATATACACATAGGGCTGGATACAGTGGCTCAGATGATAACTGGTGCAGTGTTTTTTCAAGAAGGTTGTTAGAGTAACCATTTGAGAATGTTACGTCTGAAGCTGTAGTAGGATTGATCTTTTGGAAGTGGGAGTGCGTTCCAATACTTAACGGGGGAAGCTACTTCCACCTGTTTTTTTAAGTCTAAATCTAGGTATCTGAAGACAGTGGGAATTGGCAGCTCTGGTGGGGCGGGTCGGGTCGATGTTCTTCTGACTATTCTCTCCGCGAGGTAAGTTGGGGCTGCATTATTAAGGCACTTGAAGGTAAGCTAGGCTGTTTTGAGTGAAATTCTGTCTGATTTTTAGCCAGTGATGTTCTCTTCTCATATTGGATACATGTTCTCTGGTGGGTAGGTTCAAGGCCGTTCTCAAGGCGTTATTTTGCAATATCTGAATTTTGTCTGTAATGTAGTTGTTGACTCCTAAGTACAGGGCATTGCAATAATCTAATTTGACGAGTATAAGGGCATTGGCGAGGATAATGCAGCTAGCTTGTGTTAAGGCTTGTCATGCTGTAATAAGTTTGCAGGTATAGGCCGTGGACGATGCTAGAGAATTTACCTGTTTCTTCAGTATTAAGGTAGAGTCGAGGTAAAAGCCTAACGTTTTCACTTCTTTAGCTACTGTAATTATGTTGCCGTCAATGTTAAATGCGGAGTAGCTAGGGTTGAGTTTTTTTAGGTTGGCATCGGAGCCGAGGAGCAGGATCTCTGTTTTGTCGTCATTCATGCAGAGGCCATGGGATGCCATCCATGCCTGAATGATGAGGTATATTTCGTTTACCGAGGCCGTATCGGAGACAGAATTGCTCGAAAGGGGAATGAGGATCTGGGTGTCGTCTGCATAGTTAGTGTAGGTGACACCCAGTCTGTCCAATTTGTCCAATAAGGGCTTGGTAAAGATATTATACATAGTTGGCGAGACGTGAGAACCTTGGAGCACACTACGTGCTGTTTTGATAGGGTCCACTGATGCCGATGTGAAGAAAGCTCTCATTGTTCTGTTGTCTAAAAATGACTAGACCCAGGCTGTAGCTTCACTTGAGAAGTGGGCCGCCGATGTCAAGTGTTCACACAGGACTGCATGGTCCACCAGGTCAAAGGCCGCCAACAGGTCAAGGAGGAGCAGCATTGTCAGTCCAGAAAGAATAGATACCCCCTCGATCGTAAGGCACTATACTTTGTTGGCCAAAGACCAACCGCCTCATGTGTTTAGTAATAGAAAGGTGTAGCAAAAGCTTAACCATGGTGCGACCATTTTAAGGTGACTGAAATCGCCATTTTGTTTTCTAATTGTTTTCTCGAACGTTGCCTTTTTGCCTTGTTAAGCGACTTCAATTCAGCAATCCCACTAAGTCAGTGCCTCGTCTGGGACGCCCAAGGGAAGCCCTTATTTATATATTTTTATGACAAGTTATACTCTGGATGATAAACCCTTATATAACGCCCCTCTCTTTGAATCCCCCTGACCTCACTGAGGTTTGTTTTGCAAATTAAAAAGGTTTATTTGAAAAATTAAACAATAGATATATATCACACTTTTATAATAAATTAATATTTGATATCACACAACATATGACAGTGATCAACAATGGATGATGTTATACTAGCACACTGGTTTAATTACTTAGGAGTAGTATAGAGGATAAGGTAGCTGAGAAGGCTTTATATGGTACAAGGAAATGCAAGGTGGAAAAGAAGCAAAACACAGGAATAAACTTGATATGATTTCAGCAAAAGGTAATAGAATCACTTTTCCCCTTTTGGCAATTCACCCGCCTCCTATGCAATAGAAGATGGAAGGGAGAGCACACAGTTCTCAGGAATACAATCAAATGTACAATACGAATTCAGTTCCCCCATAGCAAGCTTAGAGAAACGGGGATGATTTTAAACACAGGCAAAGTACTTTAAAGGTGGTATGCAAAGAAGGGAAAAATATGCTAAAAATGATTTTAATTCCCTCTAGAGGTTCAGGGTGAGTGAGAGATACTTTAAATCGGTTCAGGCCAGTCCTATCAATGATTCAGGGATGGTTATCAGGTTGAAAACGGAATTCCGTAATGGAAGCAAAAGACAAATATTTTTACACGTGGCTGAAATGAAGCAAAATGTCAAATCACGGCAATTAAGTCGCATGCGTCGAGCGCAATTACGTAGGAACTATCAGGAGTAGCAAGTCGGCTTAGAGCTTGTTGGAAAGCTTAGAATCTCACCTGTCATAAACGGTTCAAGAGATACAGACGATTTCGTGAAGGTAGATTTTCAGAAATGAAATAATGATTCAAAATGGAAAACTGACACTTTTACAGGTTGAAAATCGGAGAAGGGACACACGATTCTATGATGCAGTTCGGGAGAGGTTCAAATGTTTTGAATCAGATTAATTTAAGCTAAGAGATTGGTTTTGCACAGTTCTAGCTGGGTACTCACTCCTAATTTTGGAAGGAATGGGCCTCATCACGGATCTGGTCAACAGGTTGGACTGGACTTCTGGGCGGTTTCTGGTACTGGTTCTCTGGTTCTGGATCTCTGGTTCTGCTCACAGCGATCTGGTCTGGGTCCGGTCTGCGGTTCTGGATACAGCTCTGCTTTTTGGGTGTTTTTGGCACAGGGCTCTAGGCCAGAATCCGACCGCTCAGCCCAGCTGTTTGAATAATTTGCAAATGATTTTGAGGCCTGCTGAAAAAGGGTTCAGCTTGTGGATTCAGGCCTCTCTGCTACAAGTTCTGGTATCTGGATTTAAAGTTCTGGTCTCTGGAGATTGACGGATTTGAAGTCTGGAGTCTTCCGGCAAAGCGTCCCGCAAGAAAGTGGATGTGAATGTATCCCTACCTGTCCTGCGCAGTCTCCTTTTATGTGTTTTGAAAGTGGGTGGGTCGGCTCATTCTGCATGCCCAACCCTCTCAACTTATCATTGGCCAATTCCTCCTCTCTCCCTTGATTGGGGAACTGAGTTGTGTGTCAGAGTGATAAGGTAGGTTTATGGGTCAGAGGGTCCTCCAAATTGCACACAAATCTATATTTGATCCAAATACACATTTATCTATGTACCATTTTTCTAATATTATATGTCCAGTTAACATATTTTCTGTAGCACCAAACCATCCGATCCCTGTCTTTTTAAGATGTCGTGTCCACTTTTGACAGAATTCTGTCCTTTTCATCCAGATAACGACCTCTAAACTGTTCCAGATTTTACACAAATGTGCACAAGGGATATGGGTTTCAGATGATAGTGTCAGATTTTTAACATGCATACATTTGGAGTAACAACCTTATTTTCCGCTATTACTCCCCAGAACATACCAGAGTCCTGACACCTCTTAAAATGTGCACAGAAAAACCCCAAGAATGATATTATTTATATAATTTTTACAAGGCAGCACTATGAATTATCCATCTTATTAAAATTATGCTCTGGCCCCAAAGGGGGGGTGTTTTCCAAAGCACATGGTGGAATTTCTGGTTTGTCCACTTCCCCCAACTCAAGTTGCTCACAGATGCAGCGCCCCTCCCATTTCCTTCCAAGAGGAAGCCATTTACGACCCCCCTAATTTAACATTTGCCTGGGCCAAGGAAGGCCCATTGTTCAGTTTCCTGCAGTCCCCAGGTGCCACTCCCTAATTCAATCGGAGAGGTGTCATCTCCTTTTGGCAGGGGCAGCAGAATGCAGCCAGGCCTGGGAACACAGCTTCTGATCAAGTTTCAACTCCTGTCGGGGGTAGTTGTCAGGCAGAATTCAATCTCTTTAAGCCAGGCTTCAGCTAAATGTCACTTTGGTTCCAACCAATGTGACACTCAAAAGTAGGTCACTCGTTTATTCTAAACATTTCGATTTTAGTGGCTTTAAACCCAAATTCACTTAAGCTGCTGACATCCCCAGCTATTTCCAATACATACATTAGACAATTACTTCCTTCCCGTCATTTCAGAATATAGTTTTACATTGTATCCACCTCTTAACAAGTCTTTCTTTGGCCTGGTTTGGGTTCATTTGTTCAGTTTTACAGAAGTGCCTGGTGGTTTTAAAACGCCGGCTTTCTGGTAGTGGTGAGCACCAGTATTGCACCCATTTTTGACATTAATAACAGATTTTGAACAGCACCATATTCCTTAGCACTGATTTCACTCATGGCGCTTCTGGCCCCTCACGCTCACACTGGTGGGTCGTAGGTCAGGCGACCGTTTTGGTGTGCGCACAAACTGCGCGGTTTTCCTGGATTTTGGCGCAAATGTGGGTTTTTCCGCCATCTTGGATTTTCTAAGCCCACAGCACCACATGTTGTAGCATAATAACTTGAACGTGGGTCAAGACACCCAACAGCCTCATGTAAAACTGCTTTGCTGAAATATTATTCTGCTTCACTGGTGCACAATACAAGGCCGCGAGTGGCATGTTGAAACATAACGCAGTAACCCAGACAGAAATGCCCGGTCCCCTCCCTCGCATATCCTTGGAGAGTGAGCAGCAAGGCATTCTAATCAGTACAGCAGATGCCAGCCAGTCTCGGTAAGCACAGTGGAAATGCTAGAGCGAACATTAAATGACTTGAATTATGCTCTTCTTTGCGGCCCCCATTTCCAGAGCCCGGTAGAGCCCTGGAGAGCAAGTTGACCCCCAGTACACAAATAGAAATGAGGAGATAGCAAGGCCTGGAATGTGTCTCTCCCTACGCACAGCTTGCTTGTAGAAACAGAAACATTGTGTTCTTTAAAACAAAGACTTATGTCTGTGAGCTTACAAAATGTGCCAACTGTTACTAAATGAATGTTTGAAGGTGTCATACTCGTCACCATTGTCAATCATCGTGCCTAGTTCAAAGGAAATACAGTAGGGGCGGTATAAATTGTGACACTACTGATTACTAGATGCTTGTTTTGTATATATGTAACTGTTGTACGAATTCCCTTCTCTTGCATCCCCCGAGGTCTGGTAGACACACGTCGCGGGGCGTGGGACCAGTTGGCCAACTGAGACTATTTGCTTCGCAATAAACCCTAGATTTTGGGAATACAACCTTGTGTCTGGCGTATCAGTTCGTGTGTGGTGATTGTGGCTTGTTTCCACAAATGAGGGTCCCTCAGGGGGCCCCTTCAAGATGGCGCCCGAATAGGGACCCTCCCCCACTTGTTCCACCGTGTACGTTGTAAAATAAGGAAGGCGGAGAGAACGGCGAGGACAGGACGATCGAGCCAGGATCAAGAGGTGTTTGGGGCGCCCCTGCGAAAGCGATGAGAGATTCCTTTGCAGATCTGCACATAATTGATCCCTAGTCGACGTGCCCGGCCAGAGAACAAGGGGGCGAGGGTCCCGAAACGAGGCAGAGTGAGCCAAGATACACAGACACAATGTCATTGGTTGCGTCAGCTTACGGACAAATTGTGTCTTGAAAAGACAACTTGATTGATCAGGTGAGTCGTGCCCAGATTCAAAAGTGATCCTGATATTGGTTGAGAGTTGATTTTGCAAAATCAAACACCCAGTGTAAGTTTGATTAGCCAAGGGTAAGGTTAAAACATGCCTGGGGTATTGTCCACCCTAGCGGGATTTTTCCGCTGCAACGGACAATCTTTGGAAACTGGCCAGGGCGCGTTACCCGAGGGGTCGCCGGCGTATGTGATGTATGTGAAGTATAGTGTGGGAGCGATAATGTTTTGTGAGATTTGGCATAAGCAAACCAGAAAGCAGGAAGATCTTCAATGGCCGAATCATGGGAGTTTTGAAAAGACGAGAATAGATAATTTGGACAAGGTGTTGATGAAAAAGAAAGCACGCCCTGCAGCATTTGATATCCTTAGGGACTGGAGAAGGGAAGCAATGGTTCGCTGGAAAAGTAGAGAAAAACATGCACGCAGGCATAAGTCGAAAGCAGAGAGAGCGAAGGAAAAGGAAGAAGAGGAGTGGAATGATAGTTTGAGAAAGTCAAATAGAGGCGAGCAATTGAGCATAGAAAAGATATACCCACAACGGGAGTTGCATTCATTAGACAAATGAATAGATAAAATATTGACAGACACGAAGCAAGGTCCAAGAAGAGAGACTAAAACGATCATGTCAGTAGCAACTGCTCAGCCCCCTCCTGTTGCTCAGCCCCTCCCAATTGACCAAATCCCAGCCCAGCCACACTGCACAAACAGTGCCTCCCATTAGCCAGTCAGCGCCGCAACAATCACCTCCCGGTTCTGCTGTCCCATCCGCACCTCCCTCCCTAGAGATTGGTTCTGTCCCAACTGCCCTTTCCGTGATCGAACTTGAACTTGTTGAAACAGAAGAAGGGGCTGAACAAAGGGGATGTACGAGAGTAACTCGTAGTGCGATTAGCAAGGAGAGGAAGCGAGAGTTGCAAGAACAGGCTGAAATGTATATAGATGGGAATGATGAAACGTCAACGATGGCTTCAATATTTGACTTCAGGAGGAGCAACGAAAGACAAGTAGAGTTGGAATGCATGGGGGGGAATATTTAGTGGTGAGATGGAAACAGTTAATTGGGAAGCTACCTCCGCAACGACTGTTGGATTTGAATGCATTGGCACGTTGTAGAGGGAGGGATGAAGAGATGAGGGAACATGTAGACTGACTTTTTGAACTCAAGAATGAACTTGATAATAAATATGCTGAAATGTTTGCCACACCTGGGTATAGGAGTAGAGATATTAGGAGAGATAGAACTGAAGCGGTAGAGCCCTATATACAGCAGCAATATTTGTCGTCGTCGTCGTCGTCGAGACAGACAGGCGATCGACTAAGTGTGTATACGAGAGGCGTTGAAATGGATTTCAGATCCTAGTATTCCCACAATGGAGATACACGAGATATTTGATGAATACACATTGCCCATGAAAAGAAAAGCACTGCAGATAATGGCTGACCATCTGATAGACAAAGATATAAATGAGAAGAAAGCCAGCCCCCCTGAAATAATAGCAGTATATAAGAGAGCATTTGAACGCGGAACAGGAGAAACAGCCTTATCACTCGACTTGGGAATATTACTACAGATGAGAGAGGGGGGAGGAACAGTGAGTGCGGTATTTCCCATGAGAGAAGTCCCACCTACCTTTGTGCCAAAAGTAGAGATTCCTGCAACAGGCACCGTAGCGGCGCAGGTAACGCCAGCCCATTATACCGCACAATATGTAGATGTTCCCTTTTCCAGACAGGAAGTGAACAACATAAAACAGACGATTCCCGATATAAGAAAGAATCCTGCAGTATTCTATAAAGAAATAGTCCTGTTTACAGTCATCCGTACTCACAATGGGTGACATAGATTTAATATTGCCAGTAATACTGCCAGCAGACATATGGAAGCATATAAGAAAAGTGGATGATGCAACGGCCTATGGCGCCACATGGGCGGATTTAGTACTAGATGATAGGAATAAAGAGGTGGGAGGGAAACCAGGGCCAAATATGGTGGCATTACCAGCGCGAATAATACAGAAATTGAAAGAAATTGTTCCAGAGAAAAGAATTCAATGGGACAAATTGACTGCATGTGTTCAGGGCAAGGATGAACTAGCCACAGATTATTTTAATAGATTCGAGGAAGTATTTACAGATTTCAGTGGACAGGATGTAAGTACAGAAGCGGGAAAAAGGCTGTTTGTCGATAAATATGTGAGAGGGTTAATACTTCCCATTCAAAACTTAATAATGACATCGGAAAGTGCATGGCAAGTAAAAACGTTGAGTGAAGTACTACATATGGCTCAATATTATGACAACAGAGTGAACACCGAAAAAGAGGCGAAGGATAGAACAAATTTAAAAACAAGGGTGCTACTCCAGCAGGTAGAGGGACACAATAGAGGTAGAGGAAATGCCCAGGGCAGAGGTAATTCGAACATGCATGGAGGGCCCCTGGGACTGAATCAATGCGCGTATTGCAGAGAGGAAGGTCACTGGCGAGCGCAATGTCCACACTTGCAAAATAGAAAGGGGTACGGCCAGAGAAGACAACATAGGGGTCATCCAGGAGCAAACGGGCATAACAGAAATAACATGCAGCAGCACCAAAATAGTCAAGGGAATGGTGCCCAAGCTCAGAATCAAGCCTCTAATAAGAATCAGAGCTAGCAGAACATGCAAAATGGGAATAGAGGAAGGTGCGGGAACATTTTCGATACTCATGCAAATGCGTACTATAATAACAGCAGCGATTACACATCGGATGATGTGTTGTTTCCCTAATAGGACAGCCCAAGACAGGGGTTGGAACCGGTGTCTATTCCCGTGAATCAGAAAGGACCCTACGTAGAAATGAAAGTCGGGAATAGTGAGCACAGATTCCTCGTGGATACGGGGGCACAAAAGTGTTCGATAAACCATCACTTGGTTCCAGAAATACCACTGTCAGGGCGAACGAATATTTCAGTAGTGTTCACAGGCACCCCAGTGATAAATCCAGTGTCCCAACCAGTAGCAGTGACATTAGGCCCATTCACTGAATACTGTCCATTCCTTTTAACCGAGAACTGTGGGGGAGAATCTTTTGGGAATAAATTTATTGAAGAAATTGAGTGCAGTAATCCACTCTACACCAGATGGAGTATTTTTGACCATTTCACCACCGAATGTACCTGTATCCGAATTTGTGTCTAAACCTTTGCCAGGCGAATTGAGTGAGGTGCCAACTTGTATTTGTGCTATAAATGACAATGATGTTGGATGTTTGAAGATAGAACCAGTGAAAATTGCTTTGAAAGAAGGAGTAACGTTACCGCGTATTCCGCAATATAAAATCTCAGTAGAAGGAGAGAAAGGATTGAAAAGTATTGTTTCTGATTTGGTAAAATTGGGGGTGATTGAAGAGATTACAGGCAGCACGTGTAACAGTCCCATTCTCCCGGTGTATAAGAAAGGAGGTAATGAGGTACCGTACCGTTTCATAATTGATCTGCGTGCATTAAACAAGGTGGTAGATCCTCAATTCCCGTTAGTCCCAGATGTTACCACGATTTTGACCTTGATTCCTTCCTCAGCTGAGTATTTTAGTGTTATTGATTTGAAGAATACATTCTTTAGCGTTCCAGTGCACAAGGAAAGCAGATATCTGTTCGCCTTAACGTTAGGAGGACGATCGTTTACATTCACGTGCATTCCAGAAGGCTACACAGAAAGTCTGAGTATTTACAGCAGAGCATTGAAAGAACAACTAGACATGCTAGAGTTACCAGCAGGTTGTGTATTGTTACAATATATAGATGATTTGTTGATCGCTGCAGATACAGAAGAGATTTGTAAAGAGAGTACTGTTTTGCTATTAACACACTTGGCAGCTCATGGCCACAAAGTGAGTTTAAAGAAGTTCCAATATTCTCGAAAGGAGGTGTCTTATTTGGTTTACCTACATTCGAAAGAAGGGAGAAGACTGACGCCAGAGAGAATAGAGCATTTCTGGTATGCCTATTCCAAAAACACAGAAAGGAGTCAGAGCTATAATAGGCATGGCTTCTTATTGTCGGCAGTGGATTGTGAATTTTGCCCTGATTGTGAAGCCAATGGTGGAGTTGACAAAGAAGGATGTTGTGATGCCCTTGCAGTGGAATGAAGAATGTCAGAGAGCATTTGAGGTGCTCAAAACTGCGTTGTGTTCTGCTCCAGTTTTGGCCACACCAAATTATGACTACATTTTCAGATTGTTTGTACACGAGAGTGAAGGCTGTGCGTTGGCTGTTTTGACACAGGAACAAGGTGGAAGAAATAGGCCATGCGGCTATTTTTCTTCTGCGCTGGACCCTGTAGCACGTGCACTACCACGAAGTTTGCGAGCTGTTGTAGCGGCTGCTGCGTCAGTGAAACAAACGGAAGGGATGGTATTGGAGCACACCTTAATTTTGATGGTGCCACATGCCATAGACGTTCTACTCAATAGAACGCAGACGCAACACCTCACCTCTGCTAGATTGACTAGATATGAAATTGTCCTCTTTGCACCGCACATCCAAATTATGAGGTGTAGCGCTTTGAATCATGCTGAATTAATGCCACTACTCATGCGAAAACTTGATGGGAATGAATCACCTCCCCATGATTGCTTAATGGTTACTGAGGAAGAAAAGAAAGGAAGAATTGATTTAACAGATACCCCACAAAAAGAGCCAGATGGAGAGTTGTTTTGTGACGGATCCTGTTTTAAATTGCCAGATGGCACATCAACTGCTGCTTACGCTATCACCATGTTAAAAAGTATTGTGGAGAGTAAAAGAATCCCCTACAACTCTGCACAAGTGGCGGAGATAATAGCCTTGACCAGAGCTTGTGAGATTTCTGAAAATCTGAGTGTAAACATCTATACCGACAGCCAATACGACTTTGGCGTGGTTCATAACTTTGGCCGACTCTGGGCTGAGAGGTTTCCTAACATCACATGGGGCTAGAATACAACATGGCCCTTTGATTGTACGATTGTCTGCACTTACGTGACCAAAGCACCTGGTAATAGTAAAATGCGAGGCGCATAAAATAGTAAAATTCAAAGTGAGAGAGGGAAACGCATTTGCAGACAGAATTGCAAAACAAACTGCCACTAACCTGAATACCAAAATGTTAAGAGTACAGTCGGAGGAAGTGCCCTGCATGATAGAGAATGGAATTGCCACTGTCAAAGAGATGCGGGCAGAAGCCACTGCAGATGAAATAAAAGGGTGGGCTGAGGGCTCTGCTGAATTAGATCTGGAGGGTTTCTGGGTAGACAAGAGTAGGAACTGGATGCTGCCCAATTCCTATGTAACTGCAATGGTCACGATGGCACACAGCCCTACTCCTATTTGTGCCAAAAAGAAAACATTTAGCCACAGTATGGGAGAAAGCGCACATAAAGAAAAATGCCGAGAGGTTGGTCCAAAATTGTATCACGTGTCTACAACACAATGTGGGGAAGGGAACAGTGACTCCAACAGGCAGTTTTGGCCCTGCCTCTATGCCTTTTGTGGTAATCCATTTTGATTTCATAGAGATGGAGGGATGCCAAAACTTGAAGTATGTTCTGGTGGTCATATGTGCATTTAGCAAATGGGTGGAAGCATATCCATTGAAAGACTGCACTGCCATGAGCACGGCGAAAGTAATGTTAAAGGAATACTTCTCCCGTTTTGGTTTGCCCCGTGTCATATGGTCAGACAACCGACCACATTTTGTGGGTGCAGTAATATTACAGATTTGTGTAGGTCTCCAGATTGATAAGCGATTCCATTGTTCTAGACACTCCATGTCTGCCGGTTTTATTGAACGCCACAACGGTATCATGAAATCTAAGATAAGCAAGATATGCGCAGGAAACAAGTTAAGCTGGGTAGATGCATTACCACTAGCGTTACTATGCGTGCGCACATCTGTGCAGGCAAGAACTGGGCTCTCCCCGTACGAAATCGTTATGGGGAGACCGGCGAATGTTTGGTGTGCACCTCGGCCAAAAAGGCTGAGGGAACTCGAATACCCTGTACTCAGCATTTATTGTAATCTTTTCATTCAAAAATTGCGTTTGATTCATCAGCAGGTGCAGGAGGCATTGCCAATAAGATACACTGGCCTGGGACACGCACTGGAGCCAGGAAACTGGGTGCTAATCATGAATTGTGAGCGAAAGACATCATTAGCACCCAGATGGCGTGGACCCTATCTGATCCTCCTAACTACGCAGACAGCAATTCGGGTGGATGGGAGGAAGGCGTAGATACATGCGACACACGCCAAGAAGGTCCCATCACCGTCTGAAAAACGGATTGATCGAGACGACCAGAAAGAGACAGCAGTCCCAGAAACGAAAGAAACGATTGCCAGTTCTTTGCCACAAAATCTGTCTGATCCTGAAACAAAGCCTGAAAAGATTGCTGTAAAAGAGGAAGGGCAAGAAGTGCCCCAAACGTTTTTCAGCAGAATCTGCATCGCTGCTGGCAGACGTAGAACGTGTACCACTTTGGTGGCCACCCTCTTTCATTGCGCCGCATCCTGAAACGAAAGCTGCATCATCACTGTGGCGCCCACCATCTGCTATTGCGCCACAGGCTGACTCTGAGCTGGAGTCTGGAAGTGCATCCGCACTATTCATTGATCACACGATACCAGGAGCAAGGCGATACAATTTGCGGCCTAGGAAGGAGGAGTGATCAAACCTGCATTTCTGTTCATCTTTTTGTTGCGTCTGTTTCCTATTCTCGGATGAAGTAGGAACTGGAGGCCTAGAGGAGAGCGGCGTGAGGGTTGTAGAACTGGAGGCCTAGAGGAGAGCGGAGTGAGGGTTGTGCAAATTGGACAGCCCAATAAACAAGGCTCCTCGGTTCTAACATAAAATCCATGTATCCTGAACCCGTGCGAACGAACGGGGCACACATGGTACGAAGGTAATTGATAACTGCTCTGGAGTTCTTTGAGCAATGTGCGGACGCACAGAGATCTTGCCCAGTGTGTAGCAATCGAGGCTGCTAAGGACTGGCAGAACAGACTGTTGACATTTATCGAACTTATTGACATTCCAACGAGCGCAACGACGAGAGACATTCACGACGAACACTGCAGAAGAAGAAGGACCGTGAGAGAAAAATGCCGGAACCAGCTTTTGCCCCCTGCTGCACCACTGCTGATAATGAATTAAACATAGCGCATAGAAGGTCACAGAAAGGAAATGGTCGAAAAAATTGTATGCTGAGCTTAACAATAATAATGTGTATGAGTATATTGGCCCCAATATATGACAGTATTGGTATTATGGTATTTGGAAGAAATGCACGCATTAGAAATGTTCTTGCCCATGAGAAACATCTCCACCACTGAAAGCCCTGTTCATGTAATTACTTACACTCTGTCCCCAATGGAAGAAAAACATAGGGAAGGTTATGGAAACAACACATTACTGCAAATAATGAATATGACACATTCAATTTTGAAAAAGAATAACTGTTGGGTGTGTGCTCATTTGCCACACATGGTGGCAAAGGAATAGGTTGGTACGTGCAGCCACTAACATTAAGTTCTGCATGCAGTGCATCCCTGAGTACATTATATTATGGGAAATGGAATAAAAGTGAAATGGGTCAATTAGATAGATAATTATGAGGCCTATAGGTTGCTCCATATTTCATAGAGCACGAATGATAATGCCAAAAGCTACGCCCAAACCAATGCCACACGATAGATTGTTCGTGCCGGAAAAATCATCTGTAATCATATTTCCTATGAGATCAGAAGGAAATAAAGATGCAGTGCCTCCCTCCAATACGGTAAACTACAGCCCACGTTCTGCTCCTTTTTGCTTAAAGAAGAAGGGCTCCTATTCAGTAGAGATATTTACTAGATGTATGAATACAGCGATTTTTTAATAGGGAAGTAGAACCAGTGTATGTAGGTGACCCTGTATATTTTATATGTGGGGAAAAAGCGTATCCCTGGTTGCCTAGAAACTGGGGAGGTACTTGTTATTTGGGACTTTTGTTCCCAGGAGTGTTTCTTTTAAAAACAACAGACATAGCCAAACTATCTAGATCTAGGCCACGAAGGAGTAATGAAGACGGATTAATAGTAGAGGACGTAGCAAAATCATTTATACCATTTTTGGCCCAAGCAATAAACTCCTATAATATACGACAACTATTCAGAATCTTAGAAAAAACTATAAATGGAACAACAGATATATTATACAACATGACATTAGAGGAGAAAGGGATTAGGTTAATGACACTGCAAAATAGAATGGCGCTTGATGTAATCCTGGTTGGTCGTGGCGGTGTTTGCAAAATCGTGGGATCAGTGTGCTGTGTATTTGTAAACGACTCCTCTCCCACGATTTTTGAAGCAATAAGAAAGCTACATGTCTTGAAGTCAACTCCATACCCAAGAAGGGGGTTGGGATATAGGCTCATGGTTCTGGGAGTTATTCTATTCGTGGGGATGGAAACTTATTTGCGATCCTAGTAGCAGTATTAGGAATATTTATGACATGTTGTTGCTACATACACTGCCTACCTGTAATATGCACTGAAATAAGCGAAGAGTGTGTACATATGATAGAAAAAGAGAGCACTGTTAAATCAAATACTCATGATATTGATGAATCAAGAACAGTAAAAGAATATATGTCAATTAATATTGATGATAATGAAGATGAGACCCGTAATGTGCAAGATTCAGAATCTGATTCAGATACTCGGTCGGAGGAGGATGGCAATGTATGGATGAGGCGTTTGGCATACGGCCAAAAGGAGGGTTTTGTTTATCCAGAAAGAATAGACACCCCCTCGATCGTAAGGCACTATACTTTGTTGGCCGAAAACCAACCGCCTCATGTGGTTAGTAATAGAAAGGTGTAGCAAAAGCTTAACCATGGTGCAGCCATTTTAAGGTGACTGAAATCGCCATTTTCTTTTCTTCTTGTTTTCCCTAACGTTGCCTTTTTGCCTCATGTAAAACTGCTTTGGTGAAATATTATTCTGCTTCACTGGTGCACAATGCAAGGCCGTGAGTGGCATGTTGAAACGTAACGCAGTAACCCAGACAGAAATGCCCGGTCCCTTCCCTCGCATATCCTTGGAGAGTGAGCAGCAAGGCATTCTAATCAGTACAGCAGGTGCCAGCCAGTCTCGGTAAGCACAGTGGAAATGCTAGAGCGAACATTAAATGGCTTGAATTATGCTCTTCTTTGCGGCCCCCTTTTCCTGAGCCCGGTAGAGCCCTGGAGAGCAAGTTGCCCCAGTACACAAATAGAAACGAGGAGATAGCAAGGCCTCGAATGTCTCTCCCTACGCACAGCTTGCTTGTAGAAACAGAAGCATTGTGTTCTTTAAAACAAAGACTTATGTCTGTGAGCTTACAAAATTGCAAACTGTTACTAAATGAATGGTTGAAGGTGTCATACTTGTCACGATTGTCAATCATCGTGCCTAGTTCAAAGGAAATGCAGTAGGGGCGGTATAAATTGTGACACTACTGATTACTAGATGCTTGTTTTGTATATATGTAACTGTTGTACAAATTCCCTTCTCTTGTGTCCCCCGAGGTCTGGAAGACACACGTCGCGGGGCGTGGGACCAGTTGGCCAACTGAGACTATTTGCTTTGCAATAAACCCTAGATTTTGGGAATACAACCTCGTGTCTGGCGTATTAGTTCGTGTGTGGTGATTGTGCCTTATTTCCACAAACGAGGGTCCCTCAGGGGCACCTTCAGCGTGGCAGTGTTTCTCTTGTCGTTTAGCTCGTCTATTTGTGTCTTGAGATCTATTAAGGCCATCTCTGTGCCATGTTGTGGTCTAAAACCAGATTGGCGGGAGCCTAGGAGAAGGTTAGTTTCAAGATAAGGCTGGATTTGTAGATAGGCCACTCTGTCTATTATCTTGAGAAGGAGGAGTACCGTGGTGATGGGCCTGTAATTAGTAGGGATAGAGGGGTCTAGAGTTTGTTTTTTAGAAGAGGTAAAACCCATGACTCTTTTAAGTTGCTTGGGACGGTGTTTGTGGAGAAGCAGGCATTGATTAGTTTAGTGATAAAGGGGGCTAGATCCGTTGCAGTATCCTTAATTAGTTGGGCAGGGCAGCTGTCACCCTTGCAGTTGGAAGGCTTTAAGGCTTCGATAATTATTTCAGTTTCCTGGATGGATACTTTGGCAAATTTGAAGGGAGCAGGGCGTGGCGTGTCTGGGCTGATAGGTGGTGTCTCACTAGGGGACAGGGAGGCTTTTTTTGGCAATTTTAATTTGGAGTATTGTTATTTTATTGGCTAGGGCATTCTGGATACTGGTGCACCATTGTTTGTCTTTGGGGGTGTTGTCCAGAGGAGGTATCGGGGATTCCAATTTCCTAAGGATTGCAAACAGTTCCTTTAGTATTAGAGCTGGCGTTGGAAATTCTTTTGTTGAATAGACCTTTTTTTGTGCGTAGGATTTCTTTTTTGTAGTTAGCAAAGTGTTTAAGTTGCATTTTGTTTACGTCAGAAGGGGAGTGTCGCCATAGGGATTCCAGTTTCCTTTTTTGTAGTCTTAATTCTTTAAGGTGGGGGGGTGAACCATGCATTGAGATGTGAATCAATGGATGATGCTAACTGTCACCTGTCAGTCTTTACAGGTGACAGTGGAAAATCACCAGCCTAACCACACGGCTGCAGCCGTCATTATATTGCTAATATTCACCTAAGTTCTTGCTACCCTAGTGGTGCGCACCCACAAACCTCTTCGGGCCAAGTTTTCCACAAAACCCAGTGTTCTCATGCATTGAGATGTGTCTGTTTGCTCTTACTTAGCTTAAGAGGGGCAATGGAGTCTAGGGCATTGGTCATAGTATTATTGTAAGTCTCCACAAGGAGATCTGGATCCAGATTATTTGGGAGAGCATTGTCAGGTGTGATATTTTTTTCTAGATCTGGTAGGGAGGGGGGCTACCATGACTTTCTTTGGTAGTCTGTTTATCTAGGGTTAAAGAGAAATTAAGTGGTGGTCTGTCCTTTGTTGAGGGGTGATTTTGGTGATACTGGTAGGACAATTCAAAGTGGCAACCCAGTCAAGGGTCTTTCCTTTGTCATGTGTTGGAGTAAGGACTTTTTGAGTTAGGCCATGTTCCGCAAGCATGGTTGCTATAGTTTGGGCTTGTTTGTCCTCTGGGTCGTTAAATCCTAGGGTGAAGTCACCTAGTATTAATAGTTGCAACAAGTCTTATGTTAGCTAAAAGGCTGGATAGGTCCTCCTCAAAGGTGCCGATTGGGCCTGGTGGCCTATATATTAGATACATTGATAAGGTGCGACAGTTGGAGATAGGCAGTTTGGCAGTGAGTAGTTCACATTATTTAAGATGGGGTATTTGTATTTTGTATTTGTATTTGTATTTATTTTATTTGTATAGCGCAGACCAGGCCCGGAGGCTACCGGGCGCATTCCTTAAGGCAATGGTTACATAAGTTGCATACAGTGATAATATATCAAACAATAAATATGGCATAGAAATAGACATAGGTAGGTAGTACAACGATACATGGATTGTCAAGTAGTACTTCCTTACATAGGTTATTGCAACACGTTTTCAGAATGTAGCTTAGGCATTGGAGGAGGCGAGCCAACATTTGGCTCTATGTTTGAAAAGGTTGAGGGAGGGGAGGTTTCTGATAGTCAAGGGGACAGCATTCCACAGTTTGGCTGCCAGGACTGGGAAGCTAGAACCACCAGCTGTTTGGAGCTTGTATCTAGGTATCAGTAGGCTCTGGTTCAGGGTAGATCTAAGTGAGCGAACTGGAGTGTACAGCGTGAATCGTGAGGAGAGATAAGTGGGGGCCAGATTGTTCATGCATTTGTAGGTAAGGGCAAGCGATTTTAGTGAGATCCTTTGGGTGACTGACAACCAATGAAGGTTCTTCCTGGTATCCGAAATGTGTGCAGATCTGGGGATTTTGAGGGCTGCCCTGATGGCGTTATTTTGTATGATTTGGAGCTTGTCTAGGTTACCCTGATTAGTGCCCTGGTACAATGCATTGCAATAGTCAAGTTTAGACATGACCACGGTCCTAGCAAGGGTAGTACAGTTGTGCAAGGAGAGGAAAGGGCGACATGCTGTGATCAGCTTGCAGGTATAGGCGGCGGCCGCCGCAACTACATTAGTTTGTCTGTGAAGGGAGAGGGTGGAGTCGAGGTAGATTCCAAGCGTTTTTGTGTCTTTGGAGACTTTTATTATATTTCCATCGATGTTAAAGGAACTGAACATAGGGTTCAGCTTGTTTAGTCTTTGCTGAGTACCTAGGATGAGGAGCTCTGTCTTGTCGTCATTGAGACAGAGCTCATGTTGGGCCATCCATTTTTGAATGACATGGTAAACATCATTCAAGGCTTTTGAGTCTAATGTGTAATCACCCGTGATGGGGATGAGTATCTGGGTGTCATCAGCATAATTTGTGTAGGTGACACCCAGATAGTCAAGCACATCAAATAAGGGTTTAGTAAATACATTGTAAAGAGTAGGGGATACACACGATCCTTGGGGGACTCCGCACGGGACTGGTGCAGGGTCAGCCGCGGAGGTGGGCGAGAATACCCTCATCTGTCTGTTATCCAGGAAGGATTGAATCCAGTTTGTGGCCATGTCGGAGAAGTGAGCTGCAGTTTTCAGGTGGTGACAGAGGATTTGGTGATTAACCAGATCAAAGGCAGCAGATAAGTCTAATAGTAGTAACAGGGCTAGTTTACCTTTTGTCTTTGAGATCCTCAATTTGGGTCTTGAGATCGAGGAGGGCTGTCTCCGTACCGTGCTTCCGTCTGAAGCCGGATTGTCTCGTGCCTAGTAGGTTGTTTGATTCCAGATAGTTCTGTATCTGAAGATAGGCTGCTCTATCTAAGATCTTTAGCAGAAATGGGACCGTTGTGATCGGTCTATAATTGGTTGGAACCTCCGGGTCTAAGGTGGGTTTTTTTAGGAGAGGGATAGCCCAAGCATCCTTTAGGTTATTGGGGACCACTCCCGATTGAAAGGAGGCGTTGATGAAAGAGGTGATAAAAGGAGCGAGGTCATGAGCCGACTCCTTAATGATCGGGGCTGGACAGGTGTCCCCTTGGCAGTTTGAGGGTTTTAAATTGCAGATGATTTTTTCAACCTCCAGAACGGTGAGTGGTGTGAAGCTGAACGGCACCAGGGAGTCAAGGGTTGTTATTTTAGGTGGCCTGGTATTGCTAAATGTAGGGGTGTGGAGGGTATTTTGTTTGGCGTTGATTTTGGATTGCAAGGTGGATATTTTGTTGAGAAGGGCATTTTGTATATTGTTGCAACAGGTGCTGTCCTTGGTGCACGTGTCCGGGGCAAGTGAGGGAGATTCTAGCTCTTTAAGGATTTTGAATAATTCTCTAGTGTTCGATTCTGCCTGGGATATTCGTGTGTTGTATGTCTCCTTTTTGGCTTGTAATATGGCCACCTTGTAATTAAGAGAGGTGATTAGAAGGGAGGCTTTATTGGCAGCACTGGGGTGGCTTTTCCAAAGGGCTTCAGCCTTGCGCTTTTCTTTGCGCAGCGCGTTGAGCTGCGGGGTGAACCAGGTGTTCAGGTGGGACTGTTTGGCTTTACGGATTTTTAGTGGAGCTAGGCTCTCAATGGCCTTGGTCATTAGGCTGTTATGTGTCTACTAGGACAGTGGGGTCCTTATCCTTCTGCTGTGCAGCAAGAGTGTTCAAGCAAGGGAGGATAAGAGGAAGCAGTTTCTCCCTGGTGATATCTTTTTTATTTCTGGTAGGTATAGCGGGGGCCATGGTAGGTATGGGCTGGGGGTTGGTGGCTGGCAGGAGGAAGGTAATAACATGATGGTCCGACCAGGCGCATGCATCATTAGAGGTGACATTGGTGTTACAGTTAAGGTCGGCTAGCCAGTTGAGCGTTCTTCCTTTGATGTGTGTAGGATCACGACTACGCTGCTGGAAGCCTAGGTTGGAGAGGGTGGTGTCTACTTCAGTGGCCATGTGGTCCTTGGGATCTGAGAGACCTAGGTTGAGGTCTCCTAGTAGCAGTATCTGAGAGTTGGGCTTGGTGTTAGTCGACAAGGTGGATGCAACCTCATCTGTGAATGAACCCAATGGGCCTGGAGGTCTGTATATAAGGTGGAGTGTTGCTGTATTGGTAGGAGAGAGCGATAAGTTTCACTGAGAGAGATTCTGCAGAACTAAGTTGTATGAGGGGAGCAACTCTCATAACGATTTTGTTGCTGTGAATAAAAGCGACTCCACCTCCTTTCGACAAGTTGGAATGGCGGTCGTTTCTGATAATGGTATAACTCTTGGGTAGGGATAGAGCGAGGAGTGGGCCAGAGGCGTCATGTAACCAGGTTTCGGTAATAGCTAGGAAGTCAAGGTTCTGGACCGTGATGAGGTCAGCGATGTCAAGGGCGTGCGCCGTGAGGGATCTAGCATTGATAAGGGCTCCCTTGAGTGCTGCGATGGGTAAGGTGGATGGTAGAGGACTAGGCGTTGCGGTAGGGTTGGGCAGTGGAAGGGCAGAGCGATTGCGCAGAATACAAGGTGGTCTAGGCAGTCTAGTTCCAAGTCTGCTATTCCTTTGTTGTAGAGTACAAGGGATGTTTGGAGTGGGTTTGGTAGCGAAGTGCTTGAGCCAGAGGGCTGGGTCATTGAGGTAAGGGTTCCATAGAGGCTCGGGATGGTAGAGCATGGTTGATGGGCGAATAAGTAAGGTCTTAGTTTTACTTGCGCGGTGGCTGGCAGCAGTGCAGGCTGATAGTCGTAGGAAGACTATGAATACAAGGTCAATGCTGGCACAGGTTCTTAGCTGCATGTCGCAGCTTGTATTTCTCAGGGGACAGAGGATATAATTATATGGGTTCAGGACAAAGGGTATAAAGGAGTAGAGGTGGCGCGACTAGGCAGCCAGCAGCAGTGTAACTCAGGTCAATAGGCACAGTACAGGGACATCTAGATGCGAAATGGCACAATTAGGCAGCTAACAGCAGTGCAAATCAGGTAAGTAGGCACAGTACAGGGACATCTAGATTCAAAATGGCGCAATTAAGCAGCCAGCAGCAGTGCAAATCAGGTCAATAGGCACAGTACAGGGACATCTAGATACGAAATGGCACAATTAGGCAGCTAACAGCAGTGCAAATCAGGTAAGTAGGCACAGTACAGGGACATCTAGATTCAAAATGGCGCAATTAAGCAGCCAGCAGCAGTGCAAATCAGGTCAATAGGCGCAGTACAGGGACATCTAGATGCGAAATGGCACAATTAGGCAGCTAACAGCAGTGCAAATCAGGTAAGTAGGCACAGTACAGGGACATCTAGATGCGAAATGGCACAATTAGGCAGCTAACAGCAGTGCAAATCAGGTAAGTAGGCACAGTACAGGGACATCTAGATTCAAAATGGCGCAATTAGGCAGCTAGTACAAGGACATCTAGTACAGGGACATCTAGATTCAAAATGGCGCAATTAGGCAGCTAGAAGCAGTGCACCACAGTTTACTAGGCACAGTACAAAGGCATCTAGATACAAAATGGCATTAGACAGGCATTACAGAATATACTTGTAAATAAGGGGGATGTAAAGGAAGGTCTAAAGGAGAGGTGCAAGTAAGGGATGCACAGCTTTCAGCCGTAGGTGTAAAGGAAGTGGCCCATAGTTGTAGCTGCGGGTAAGTGGCAAGGGTGTCCAGCGAAGGTGAGTTGGGAGGTGAAATGCGAGGTATCCGAGTGGCACGTTGTGCGGGGTGGCAGCGTTGGCTTACCTGGAGCAGAACGGGCAGAGTTCCTGGCCCCTGGCTCCTGTGGCTCCAAACAGGCACACAACAGGCCTTAGTATGGCCTTTGTGTTGGCCGCCGGCGTAGAGTTGGAGGTCTTAGAGCAAGGTTAGCTTTAGCTATGATGGGTAGCCTGCCTCCTCTGCCGCTAGGTCTGTTAACTCTGATTAGTTGGTAGTTTTCTGGTATAGCTAATGAGAGTGCTGGGCCTACAGCTTTGTGTAGCCAGGACTCAGTGACAGCTAGGAGGTCAAGGTCATTGGAGTATAAGATGTCAGCTATTTCTGTGGCATGGCCACTACGGATCTGGCATTGATCAGGGCTCCAGATACTATGGTTGAAATGGGTCTTTTTTGGATTAGGTTTAGGGTTGTTAGTGTTATTGTAGGCTGTGGTTGGTCTGGGGGCTAACTCTGGATGCAAGGTAGTTATTTTGTGTTGGGCGTTAAGGACCTTATAGCTCTAGCCTATTTTGTTTTACATGCTATGTTTATGTTAGACTAGCCTGTACCTACTCTCAACTATGTGCCCGAGAAAGACACAGGCAACTTCTTTGCTGTGCTTCACCTTATCACTAATCTACCTAACCATGTCCCCTTCCAAACATGTACCATGCCCTACCTTGGACGGAAACACTAGACTCTGAGCTAGATTACCACGCCTCTACGAACCCAGAGCTCAAGGACCTTATAGCTCTTGAGCTCGGGGTTCGTAGAGGCGTGGTAATCTAGCTCAGAGTCTAGTGTTTCTGTCCAAGGTAGGGCATGGTACATGTTTGGAAGGGGACATGGTTAGGTAGATTAGTGATAAGATGAAGCACAGCAAAGAAGTTGCCTGTGTCTTTCTCAGGCACATAGTTGAGAGTAGGTACAGGCTAGTCTAACATAAACATAGCATGTAAAACAATAGGCTAGACAGGCAAGTATGACTCCAAGCAGGTTAGTCCAGCAAAGGCAGGGTATATGTGAGTCCAAACAGGCTAGTCTAACATAAGCAGGGCATGTATAGAACAAAATAGGCTAGTCCGACACAGGCAGAGATATGTGAGTCCAAGCAGGTTAGTCCAGCATAGGCAAAGGTCTATGAGTCCAAACAGGCTAGTCTAACATAAGCAGGGCATGTATAGAACAAAGTAGGAAAGTCCAGCATAGGCAGGCATATATATGGTATGGCTAGATTTGCCTAGGCAAGCAGAGCAGGCTAGTCCAGTAGACCAGAGCAGCACTAGGTAGGGCAATTTACGTTGTGGCAAGAACTGTACCGGGGATGTAGTTGGGACAGGCACTGGGGTAGGTAGGCTGCAAATGTTGTAGGTGATTTGTCCAAAAGATTTAAGATGATACTATGTTCCGCATTCATCGTGCGGTACAAGTGGAATCATTGATTCTGCTAATACAGGATGTATATAGTAACTGGTATGGTTTTAACAAGTAATAGAGTGGTGTACAAATAGTGGTACACCGCCTGATATAGTATGGCATCAATCAGTTCACATTGTTAAGCAGAGTACAGTTACCAGCAGCGTAGTAGGAGACGAAACTGACAACGATTGGCGGTCCTTGTAGTTGCGGGGTAGTTGGATCTGTGACGGCATTAGTGCAGCGATACCGTCCGGTGCGGGATACTGAGGGAGGGCTCAAATTAAAGTACAAATGCTGTGTGGAGCAGCTCGAGAAGCTCAGGCCTGCATTATCTCTTATTGACGATTAAAGTTATTAACAGATGAGTGGGTGAAGTGCGATCGGGCACATTCTTGTTTTTCCGGGGGCTAGGAGTCAACGTACCTTGTGAGCTGCGAGATGGAGGAGGATTACAGATCGCAGCATCGCGCATCCATGTGCATAACAGGGCCTTAACCTAGGCCTTAACCGCAGGATGGCTAGCGCCTTACTGTAACATCAATTGGTTCAAATAGGATGTGTTGCTTAGAAACCGAGGTAAACAGCCTCGCTATCAGCTTGCGTTGCACTTGCTATTTTGAAAAGGCAGAGGCACGGCAGCAACGTGGAGTGCTTCTGTAAGTGGGTGATTTGAATCACAGGCAAATTGGGCAAGTGGATGTTGGATTGTAGTCTTGTTCCTCACCAGTGTGTATCTGGAACCGATGGGTGCGATGCACGTACAGGCAGGTACATGAGTGCAGAGGTAGAGATGTGCCCTTTGTCGCTGCTGCAGGTTCCCGATGCTGTAGTCCCGGCGGCAGTGCGGATGCTGTTAGTGACTCCAATTCAGCACTCCAACTAAGTCAATGCCTAGTCTGGGATGCCCAAGGGAAGCCCTTATTTATATATTTTTATGACAAGTTCATAAATCTGGATGATAAACCCTTGTATAACGCCCCTCTCTTTGAATCCCCCTGACCTCACTGAGCCAAGAAGTAAGTTTGTTTTGCAAATTACAAGATTTAGTTGAAAAATTAAACAATATATATATCACACTTTTATGAATAAATTAATATTTGATAGCACACTTAAGAATATAATGTTGATCAACAATGGGTAATGTTACAATTGCACGCTCTTTTCAATCAGTGAGGAGTTAGTATAGAAAGGATAAGGTAGCAGAGAACAATGTTATGGTTTCAAGGAAAAGCAATGATGGAAAGAATGCAGCACAGAAATAAACTGATATGGTTTCAACAATAGATAATACGATCACTTTTCCTTGTGACAATTCACTCCCCCCTATGCAATATAAAGAGATGGAAAAGAGAGCACACAGTTTTCAGGAATACAAACAAAATGCAATACAAATTCCAGTTCCCCCCTAGCAAGCCTAGAGCAACCGGTATGCTTTTAAACAGTCAAAAATACTTTTAAATGTGATTTGCAATGAAGTGAAAAATATGCTAACAATGATTTTAATTCGCTATAGGAGATTCAGGGTAGGTGACAGCTACTTTGAATTAGTTCAGGTCAACACTAGCAATTATTTTGGAATGATTATCAGATTGAAAACGAATTTCAGCAGCTGCAAGCAAAAGACAGCTTTTTTTGACGGGAGCTAATTTTCCAATTCGCGGCACTTTTTCCGAGTGCGTCGATCGCGATTACGGAAAAACTATAAGCACAGCGGTCTGGTCTGGTCTGGTCTTGTCTGCGGTTCTGGATACAGCTCTGCTTTCTGGGTCTGGTTCTGGCACTGCGGTCTGGTCTGGGTCTCTGGTTCCGGCAAAAGTTCTTGGCAAAGAAGCAGAAACAGCACAGCCTGGCTGTTTTATTCTGATGTGCCCCTTGGAAGTCTGGGGTAAAATCAGTTTGCAAGATTGTAAGGCCAGCTGAGAATACTTTTAGCTTGCAGTAGGCCTTCTGCTCCAAAGTTCTGGAATCTGGAGTCTAAGTTCTGGATATGGTCCTTCTGGATATTGTCTGGTCCGGCAAAGTGCTTTGCAAGAAAGTGGAAAGAGCAGTCCCTATCTGGGTTTCAGTGGTTCTTTTTATGTCTTTAGAAAGTGGGTGGGAAGGCTAACTTTCTATGCCCAACCCACTAAGGATCCTGATAGGTTAGGGGATTTTCTGTCCTCTGACTGGAGAACGGAGTTGTGAGTCATCCCGTGTCATGAGACATAATTTTTATGGCATACAGAAAGAACACCCCCCTTTGGTTTCACTTAGAAAATGAATTTTTCATAACAGGTTTCCCAGATACACAAGTGGTTCATAATACATGTGCACATCACAGATGAATTTAAGACAGTTCTCTGTTCAAGCCCCATGTTCCTGCGAGCTTGGGTTCAGAAACGACAACATTTTGTGCTTTTAGTGGGTTTTGCCATGGTCGGTTCGGCATCGAGTTTTACAAAGACCTGCACCCCGTCCCTGAGCACATTACAATAAGTTTTCAATTCGCTAGTGTAAGCACAGTGTCTGCGGTATTAAGAAATCACAGGGTTCGATCTCAGAACATCGTACAGAGTCCTAACACCTCTTAAAATGTGCACAGAAAATCACAGGAATAATGATATTTATATAATTTTTGACAATTTCGTACTATGAATTATCCATCTTTTTAAAATTATGCTCTGGCCCAGATGGGCGTGTTTAGGTCCCAAAGCACATGGGGGAATTCCTTGTTCGTCCCCGCCTCCAAGCTCAGCTGGCTCACAGAGGCGCAGTGCCCCTCCCAGCTCCTTCCAAGAGGAAGCCATTTACAACCCCCTTATTTAGCAATTGCTTTGAGCCAAGGGAAGTTCATTGTTCTGTTTCCCTGCAGTCCCAGGTACCCCTACTCTGATTCAATCAAAGAGGTGTGATCTCCTTTTGGTGGGGCAGCAGAAGGTTTCCCGTGGCCAGAGGCCTCTTGAACTTTTAATTAAATCAGACTGCCTTCTGGTATAGGGCTTGGGAACAGTAGGTGTGAAGAATTCTCATTGACCAGCAAGGCTTTGAAGTCCCAGCTGCCTCAGGTTACTTTTCAGCTCCTGAAATACAGGTCTCCTGTCAGTGTTTAGATCGCTAGCGCCGGTCAGTGTCGAGCACCGGTACTGCACCCATGTTTTGGCAGCTGTCTTGAATTAATACATTTCAAAAAGGGGATTTTAGTTGATGGCATATGATCCTTGCTAGCATTGTATTGATGTGGATTTGGCAGTAGAGTAATGTAGAACACCCAACCAGAAGTTTGATTTTTTGTTTGGTGGTTTTGTGCCCATGATTTTAGCAATTTTTGACATCAATTAAAACGGATTTTGAACAGCACCATATTCCTTTGCACTGATTTCGCTCTGTGTGCAACCAAAGGATAGGGTCTGGCAATGGTCTCCTGTATTAACTATCTTGCAATGTTTGAAATATGCATTTTGAGCTTGCATTCAGAGAAATAAAGGTGATTTCAAAGTGCTTTTTGAGCTAACGGGCACTGCTGTTTTTCCTTTGGCACCACGTTTCACTCATGGCGCTTCTGGCCCATCATGCTCGCACTGGTGGGTGGCAGGTCAGGCGACCATTTTGGTGTGCGCAAAACTGCCCGGTTTTCCTGGATTCTGGCGCAAATGTTGGCTTTTCGGCCATCTTGGATTTTATAAGCCCACAGCACCAAATGTTGCAGCATAATAACTCGAACATGGGTCAATACACCCGACAAGCCCTCCCACCCGACTGCGCTTTAATTTCAAGTCGAGGGGGAGTCTGGTGCAAAGGATGTTTTGATCCACGTGCTGGGATGTCCACATCATCTTCTTCCGATTACGCAGATGGCACAGTTCAGCATCTTTTCCTCCATCAGGGTGGATCGGTCGGTTCTCCTCGCCGGTCCTGATGGGAGTTTCGGGCGGTACCCCGGGCCCCTCGGATCTTTGCTCCCGGTCCCTGGGTCGTCCTCCTTGGTCAGTCTCCATGGTTTATCTCTCCTAGGATGACAAAGCAAAGCGGCAGAAACATATTCGTAGACATTTCCCCACCATTATTAATGGTGGGGCGAACATATACATTGTATACATCAGGAGACATTTGCATTCTTATCATAATTTAGAGACTATATGTGGGATATTTTAGGGTTGGAAATGTATTACTCTGGAGCGGCCCCCTCTGGGATTGCAGAGGACTCCTCCAGTTGCTGCAGAGTGTGCCTGGGATGGCAACACTTTAGCTGATTTATATGGACCCACTTGTCTTCCCCTTCCGCCAAACTGCCTTTGGGGATGCGAATCTTGTAGGCGACTGGTGAGATCTTGTCTACAATTTCAAAAGGTCCCTTCCATGTAGGCAGAAATTTCCGCTGTTTGGCCTGGTTCCTTTGGAAATTGTATAGATAAACCCGGTCCCCTACATTGTATTCTTTCCTAGTAGTCTTCAAATCATAATGAGTCTTCATGCTATCGGCTGATCTTTCTAGGTTTCCCTGAGCATAGGCAAAAGCGTGTTGAAGGTGTTTCCTTAAACTTTCAACATACTCATGAGTTGTGGAGGCATTGTTCAATGTTTGCTCTTGGGTCCTGTAGAGCAAATGCTGGGGAAGCACCATCCGGTGTCCAGTCATCAGCTCAAACGGTGACATTTTAGTTGCAGATGAAGGGGTAGATCTGGTGGCCATTAGGACAAGAGGTAATCGAATATCTCAACTTGGCCCAGAATCTGCCACAAACTTTTTTAATATGCTCACAATGGTTCGGTTGTAACGTTCTACTGCACCAGAAGAAGCTGGCCGGTAAGCAATATGTAGCTTCCTTTTAACCCCAAGTATCTCCCACATCTTTGTCATTACTTCACTGGTGAAATGGCTACCTCTGTCGGATTCAATCAATCCTTTGGGGTAGTCCAAAACGCGAAAAGATGTGATTGATCATCAGGGCAGCTGCTGTTTCTGCCTTGCAGTTTGGGGCCGGGAAACATTCCACCCATTTAGTAAATATGCATGTCACCGTCAACATGTACTTATTCTCCCTAGAGGGGCGAATCATGGGCCCTATGTAGTCGACGTGCAATTCTGACCATGGGAGTGTCATCCCCCTCTTTTGGAGAGGCGCACGGTGTGTGAGGGATGTTGGCTGAAATTGTGCACACACAAGACACCCCTTCAAGTATTGGTCGCGGTCCTGCCCCATGTGTGGCCAGTATGCAACCTCTCTTAAGATCTCAAGTGTTGTATGAAACCCGCTATGACCGGCTGTAGCCGCATCATGGGCGTGACTTAGCATCAGGCTTCGGAATGAGGTAGGGACCACCTACTGATCATGGCCAGCTTGGGATTTCCTTACCACAAACCGTCTTGGATTTGGAACATTTTTGGACATTTCATCAACACTCTAAGGTCATCTTTCCCAATGTAATCGGTATCCGTCAAGGGAAGGTTCTCAGGGTCCTCAATGTGTTGGTAAAACTTACCAATTATTGGATCCCCTTTCTGAGCCGTAATCCAATCAGCATCTGGGGGTCTCCTTACTCCATTGTGCAGTTGAAAGATCATTGTGAGCATTTGTCTGGGACCTAGTGATAGCAGTGACCCGTATTTCCCCCAACAGGGACTCAATCTCTATTAGATTCCCTTGGATGGCCCCAGTTTTGGCCAGCTGATCAGCTAAGTCATTTCAAGTTTTGTCTGGTCCCTCTACTTTGGAATGACCCTTGATCTTTTTCCAGTAGATGGTCATCCCATTCGAGGTGACCAGATCATCAATGTTTTGGATTAACTTCCCATGTTTCAAGGGTTTGTTATTAGCACATAATTTGCCTCTGGTTTTCCAATTAACCAGGTACTCCACGAACCCGTTCTGTACATAATCTGAATCTGTGATTATGACCAGTTCGTGGAGTTGATGTTGGACAGCAGTGAGGATGGCCTGATGCACAGCCCTCAACTCTGCCACCTGACTACTTCGGGGACCAATCATTTATCCAGCAGAGGGTTCTGGGGACTCATTCACCCATGCATTCCCTGCGCCGGCCAAAAGTTATTTTTCACCGTTGTTGTCAACATGGTAAGAGCATCCATCCACATAGACAGTGGGCATTCCCTCACACTTGTCTTCAAAGGCTTTGTCTGGGGAATTAAGGTATGCCTCCATGTTGTCCTTGATTTTTAGACTTTCGTCCTCGAGACAGTTTTATCTGGCACAATCATGCAAGTCAGCCAGACCTTGCGCGAGGGGACTCTTCTTGTTTTGGCCATATCTGACCTCCACAGGAAAGCCTTGCATTGACAGAATCCAGGAAGTAATTCGGGAATTACTCACATTTCCGGCCCGGATTCTGTCACTTTGGAGATATTGCAGAGGCTGGTGTGGAGTCTCAACTATGATGTGTTCCCTCTGGATAAATGGGCGGTAATTCTTCAATGCCCACACCGTTGCCAGGAGTGCCTTCTCACAATCGTTGAATTTTTCCTCCACAGAGGATAACATTTTACTCGAATAGATTACTTTATTGACCTTGTCATGCTTTTGATATAATACTGCAGTCAAGCATGTATTAGAGAACCCTGTCTCCAAGAAAAACTCCTTGTTTCTGACAGGGTAAGCTAGGCAGGGCACTTGTAAGAGGCTTCTTTTGAGCTGTCTACTACCGCGGATTGTTCTGGACCACATTCCCACTTGACCCCCCCCTTCAAGAGATGAACCAGGGGTCTGGTGATCTCTGCGTAGCCCTCAATGAACTTTCAGCTGTAATTAGTCAGTCCAAGGAGGCTCCTTAGTTCCTGCAGAGTTGTGGGGTCTTTCAGTTTCTGAAGTGCTTCCACTTTCTTTTCCTGTGGACAGAGACCCTGAGGAGTAATCTCATGCCCCGAGAAATTAACACGGGTTCTACACCACTGTGCTTTCTGAAAGGAAAATTTTGCTCCGGCGGCCCTCAACTGTGTCAGAACATAACAGATCTCCGCTATGTGTTCCTCCACAGATGAACTTTTGATGAGGACATCATCTACATAAGCCAGGTTACCCCTTGGACCCAGGTCGGGCATGGCCTTATGTAGGAAAATGTTGAATTCATTGCCGGAGTTGAGGTATCCGAAGGGAGTCCGGTTCCATGTGTACTGCTGGCCCCCAAAGGTAAAAGCCAGTTTGTATTGGTCCTCCCTACTGACAGGCACAGTCCAGGATCCATTGGTCAGGTCTATTGCAGTGAATACCTGTGACCCCTAGATCTGGGCCAGTCTTTGGTCAATGTAGGGAAGAGGCCATCGGGAAGTATGGACCTGTTTGTTGAGCTCCCTAAGGTCGGCGCAGAGTCTCCACTGGCTGTTTGGCTTCAATATTCCCAGCACCGGATTATTGAAGGTGCTGTGTACTGGACGGATTATCCCCCTGGACTCAAGGTTCTTAATTATTTCAGTAAGGGACTCCATGGATGCGAGAGGCAAGCAATATTGCTTCACAAACACTGGAGTCATGCCAGGGTCCGTGGGAATTGTTGTGTGGATGTCGGTGCGACCACAGTCATATGAGTCCACCGCAAAGAGATCTTGGAAATCCAAGAAAACCTGTTTCAACTTTTGCTTCTGCTCCAGGGTCACACAGGCATCAGCTAGGTTGATAATCTCTTCAGCCTGGGTGGAGAAGTCCCTGGTCAGAGTGCTGATTTGGACTGGAGGCTTCAGGTGGGAAAGGCAGCCCTCATGGACCTGGAAAATCACCTCATCTCTCCTGAAGACACAAGTCACATCTTCCTTACCATAAGGGCAGGAAGTGTACACCAGGAGGATACCAGACATTTCATCGAAAAAAATTGGTCGACTGGACAAATGGTCGAACCAATTTCGTCAAAAACCAAATGGTCGAATATTTTTATTTTTTTTATTTTTACCCTTTTTTGGGGGGGGGGGAGGGTCCCCCCCAACCGCCTTTTTTTCTAAAAAAATCCTTTCTAAAAAAAACCCTTTTTTCCCTAAACTACAACCTTAAAAATAAATATATAAATGTAAAAAAAAATCGACCATTTAGTTTTCGACGAAATTACGTCGACCAAATGTCCTGTCGACCAATTGTTGTCGATGAAATGTCCGGACACCCACCAGGAAGTCCCCCCCCCCCCCCCTGCCGGGTAAAGATCCTGTCTGGTGTTGTATTGTCATCACTGTCACTGTCAAAACAGTCCTTGGGGATTGGTCCTAACAGTTAATTTCCTAAATCAATGGAAAAATGTCGGTCATCAACCGCCATTCCAATAATGGTGCCTGCGGCTAGAGTAATACTCTTTAAGTCGCTGTTATCCACCTCTATTGGAATGGTCTCATGTTCTATGTTGACTAATGGTGTTGGGTTTACCCCCAACCATTGCTGTTGGAGAGAAGCTTTTAGATGAATATAGGCATCAGGGTTTTTCAATTTTTGTTCTCTTTTAACTTTCACTGCCAGGGAGAATTGTCGGGTCCTTTCTGGGATGGTGACTACCTCTTTAATCTGAATTTCAACTGCATAAGGTAGCAATTGAGCTGACCTAAATGCTTTTTCTGGATCATCAAAGCCCATGGGATTATCCGCTAATCGGGACCAAGCTTTGAAGTTTTTTAGGTCCAAACTAATGGCAAAGCGATTGAGAATGTCACGCCTAAGTAAAAGGCGGCAGTGACATCTCGCACGACCCAACAATTATGGACTATGCTCTTGTTGCCAATGGAGATTTTGAGCATACACCTGATTGGCAGGAGATGTTTGGAATTGGGTGTTTCCAGATCCATTTCCCATTTGTCTATCAGTTTGAACCTGGGAATGGCTGGATCTTTTGGGAGTTGGCGGAACATGGCTTCGCTGATGAAGCTCTTACCGTTGTTCACACACACTCGGGCGAGAACAGAGTCCTTCCCATCATTTAACTGAACAGGGATGAACAACTGCTCTCCAATTTGCTGAATATCAGCCAGGCTCTGAGCTGATTTCACATCTTTCTGGATTATTGGAGTGGGTATGTCTGTGGATTAGTAAAGAATTTCAGAGTGTTTCCTTCCAGTGTGGAATACCACCTTAAACTCGAAGGAAGGTCGATTTTCAGAAATAGAGAGGACCCCCCATCACCAGTCTGTTGTCCTACTGCTATTACTGTCACGTCTGGAATTCGGTTGTTCTGGAAGTGTTGGTCAGATTTTTGTTCAACCATGTGGCATGTGCCGTTTAAACTAACATGGTTGACACTCTGTTTTAATTTTATTGGTCGGCTAGTCTGGGTCCAGAGGACCTTGTTTACTCAATCTATTAGGGGTGACAACCTTCTCAGGAGGTCATTCCCTAGTAAATAAGGGGTGCTCTCTGGAGTCACTACTATGACCGGGTGTTTCACCTTGTGTTGCCCAATGTTAATGTCCAAATCCGCAGTCCCCTCATTGGGAATTTCCTTCCCGTCAAAGTTCTGAAGTGGTCCAGGAAGAGAGGTTAGAGGTGAGAGGAATTCGGTAATTCTTCCCCCTTCCTGCATTTAGTTAATCAAAGGCCTTTTTGGACAGAAGGGTAGCTTGGGATCCAGTGTCCACCAGTGCCAAAATTGTACCCTGCACTTGCACTTGAACCATTCCTCAGTCAAGGCCTTACTAGACTCTTATCAGTCTCTCCTGCATGGTTACCTGTTGCTGGAGCCTATCATTGTGCTGGCAGAGAGCCTCATTCTCTCTCTGTGCTTCCTGGTTTGTCCTGGAGTACTGGGCCAGTCTTTGCTGCAGGAGGATTACCTCCTGAGTCCCATCCCTACTGGCCTGGTCCTTTCTTGCCAGATCATCTTCCACCCTCCTGGTGTGCTCTAACAAGTTATGATGCTCTTTTTGGAGGTCACCCAGTCCCTGGAGGGCCAAGTGATTTTCTTCAATTTTTTCTTTTAAGTGACAGACTTCCTGGCCTAAGGTGTCCCTTTCCTAAGTAAGAGCCTGCCTCTGGGCCGCCAGGTCGTCCCTCTGCCTTTGAAGGGCACCAGCTTTCTGGTGCTCTTCCTCAAATTCTGTCTGGGTATCCATGTCTTTCAGAATCAGTTTGTTGCTCTCTACCTCTACAGGAGGGGCAGAAATGGGATCGAGGTTTCTAACCACACATCAGCTAACCCAGCGGTTCCATGCTGAAGAGTATCCCAATTTGGTAGGGGGTGCCCAACAGTCCCTGAATACTGAGTCCTGCGAAAGCCCTCGGAAGAACCAGGAAGAGCTGAAATCTTCCAAGCCATAAGGGAGAGGTGCCCCTGAAGGAGTAGCTCTGAGGGAGACCTCCTGGGCTCATTAACAACTGGGGATGGAGGGGAAGAAGATGAGGAATGTCCACTGACAACTCTAGGAGAGCTGGGAACCAAACTTGAGAAGGCCAAAAGGGGGCTAGTATCACTAGCGTGGCTCCCCTGCCTGCGGACCTGAACCAATACCCTGGCTATCAGTGCGAAAGGAGGGAAGGCATACCCCTTCTTACCCGACCAATCCTGTAGGAACGCATTGGTAGCTAGAGTGCCAGGATCTGGTCTCCCAACTGTAGAACCTGGGCACCTGACAGTTTAGCCTCGAGGCAAACAGATCCACTGCAAACGGACCCCATAGAGATTCTATCTTGGCAAAGAGGCCCTTGTCTAACATCCAGTCGCTTCTGTCCTGAAGGTGTCTGAAGTTCCAATCCGGCACCTCATTGCTGATCCCCGTAAGGTATTCTGCCTTTAACACAATATTGCAGTCGAGGCAAAAAAGCCAAAAATCCCTTGCTAGATCCGCTAGGACCTTGGACCTGGTCCCTCCCAAATGATTGACATATCTTACTGCCGAAACATTGTCTATGCGGATCCTTGAGAAAACTTCTGACTGCAAAGGACACCGCTAACAATTCCTGAGAGTTGATATGGAGCTCTTTCTCCCTCTCTGACCATTTTCCCCCGGTGGAAACCTGACCCAGCCTGTCTCCCCAGCCCGCTCTGCTGGCATCGGACTCCAGAACGACATCTGGAGAGGGACCAAAAATTGCTTTCCCATTCCAGGCATCCATGTGTTTGAGCCACCAAAGGAGCTCTAACCTGGCTTCTGGGAATAGCACCACCATCTGAGAGTAAGAAAGACATCTGCGCAGATGTCGAGCCTTCAGACGTTGTAACGCTCTGTAGTGTAGGTGGGCTGGGAAAATAGCTTGGATGGATGCTGACAACATCTCCACTACCCTGGCCAACATCCTGATAGAATTCTTGTCCTTCTTGAGGATAACCCGAATCTCTTTCCTTATCTTGGCCAACCTGCTGTTTGGGAGGAGAAGGATGCAACGTTTTCGATCTATATCAAAGTCCAGAAACTGGATACATTGCGTAGGCTTCAATATGGACTTTTTGACATTTAACACAAACCCCAGGCTCTGAAAGAAGAGTCACCGTAAACTTTAGATGAGAGCGCAGATTCTGAGGGTTCTGGGCTAACAGGAGCATGTCGTCGAGATATATAATGATTCGAATCACCTTGGACCTGAGAAGAGCCATCACAGGCTTCATCAACTTGGTGAAGCACCATGGGGTTGATGACAGGCCAAACGGGAGGGAGGCAAACTACCAAACCCGACCCCCCCCCTCCCCTCTGAAACTGGAGAAACTTTGTGTGGAGGGAACACAGGAACTACTAGGTAGCTTGTACTCCCAAGATAGATAGCCAGAACATACCCTGAGGCAGCACTTACGTCATCTGACACCTGTATACGTGAGGCCTGACCTAAGCAGCCCTAACATGTGAATGAAGGTGTCTCCCAACCATGACACAACCATCTGCAAGTGCATTGACCATACTGTGACCACATTGACTCCAACGAAATGCACGTACATGCACGTCACCAACAGCATCTACTGAAAGGCCTATCCCCCATGACTGTGCCCAAAGGAGGCACATGATGGACTGGAACATCAATGCACCACAACACAGACAGCAAGGCCCACAAACTGTCCCTATTGACAACAGTCTTGTTCACTGGGGTCATAATGAAGCAGACAGCAATGTTGCTATCATGTGAGTGTAACCCTCACAGGACACGTGCCAGGTCACCTACAGAAACAGCCTTAACGGACACAGTGGATGGGCACTCACAAGGCACTTGTCACCCCTGCATACATTGTGTCTTGGCATTCAAAACAGCACATGAAAGCCATGGACATATAGCAGTTGCATACTGTGAATCCAGTAGCGCAAATGAAAGTGGTGCAAAGTAACTGTTGAATGCAAGTCATGGTGGCACATCATGTTCGTCAATCAATCTCATCCCTGACACATACATTCTTGCCCACATACAGGTGATGCAGGCTATCCCCTGAAGAGGTGGCTCCTTACACCAGTCCGGAACCCACAGAACCAGCATGAGGAGGACTTCAACCGTGCCCATGCCCGTACGCGTGTGGTGATCGAGCAAGCTTTTGGCCTACTGAAGGCACGTTTCCGCTGCATCAGCAGGTCTGGCGGGGCACTCCTGTACCGCCATGAGAAGGTTGCGAAGATCGTCATGGCATGTGTCATGCTACACAATATGTGCGTCAGAAGAAATGTGCCCCTGCCCCCTGACGCAGAACTGCAACCACCTGACGATGAGGATGATGAGGGTGGGGATGGGGCAGCACCTCAAGGAGGCAGCGATGCACAGGAGGGGCGTGTAATGCGTCAGAATCTCATTGACCAATGCTTCTAGCACACACGGCGCGTGCGTGTAACATGGAGACCGCACTTGGGGCACTGTGTGTGTGCGGGACATGCACACTGTGGACTGTACAACAATGAAGCACATATACGCAATAAAAATGTCCACACATTTGATTAGTGGCAAAAAGAAAATGTGTATTTCAATAGTGAATTCTTGTGACACACCCCCTCCCCCTCCCCCCTGAACACCCCAACACACCCCCTCCCCCCTGAACACCCCAACACACCCCCTCCCTCCTCCCCCTGAACACCCCAACACACCCCCTCCCCCCTGGAATCCCTACAAAGGTGCGGTAGTGTCTGTGCAGCAGGGTGTGCAGTAGTCCTGCTCAACTGTCAAGCCACTAATGTGAATCCCCTCCCGTGGCCCCCGGGGCACCCCTGCCCGTGCTGCGAAGATTGCGCCCTAATCTGGGGATGGGGCTGCTCTGTGCCGAGCTGGTTGATGAGGAGGGTCCGGGCTGCACATCTGGACTCATGTCCCTGATGGTCTGAACAAGTTCTGTGAGGACATTGCGCACAGCCGCGAGTTCCGTGCATATGTCCTTTGTGGAGGACTCAATGGCAGCTGTGACTCGGTCTGCCGACCTCTCCATGGCATCCCTTGCTCCCCCACACTGTGCAACATGTTCGTTGAGGAGGGCGGATAGCTGCTGCTGGCGGGTAACTATATCTTCAAGGGTCTGCTGCTTCCGCTGGGCCATACCAAGTGGCATTTGCATGTCCATTGGGCTGCTCACCTCAGGCTGGGGGGATGGGGTGGCTGGCCAAGCCTCGGCCTCCGACTGCCCCTGTGTGGCATCCGCCTGCAGGGGGCTTAGGAATGTGCAGGGGGAATGTGGCTGGGCAGTGGGCCTTTCCTCATCGATGACCTCGATGCTGCCTGCCTCACTGTCGGAGGTTGCCGCTATGGCAGCGATTTCACCCAGGGTGCTGCTTGCAGCAGAGCCTGTCCCTTCAGTGGGCACGACTAGTGACATGTGCGGTGCTGCTGCTGGGTCTGTGTTTGCTGTTGTGGGGGCTGGCACTTGCCTGTCCTCTTCCCCAGGCAGGGTTTGTGGCTGCTGGTGTGTTTCCTTTAGGACGGCTGAGGTGGATGCCTGTGGCCTGGCCCTCTTGGTGGATCTGGATGCAGTGTTGTCCTCTTCCTGGAGGTCTGTGTCAGAACCTGTGGTGGAGCAAAGGAGGGATAGTGTTATTGATTGGTCCGCGGACATTGGCCGTGCATTGTGAGGGATGACATCTATACAGTGGGTACATGCAGCACATTTCAGGCAGGGGCATACAGGTTTTGTGCCTTTTGTGTGGAGGTAGCATGGTGGTATGTGTGTGCCAGCAGTTAGGGTGTGCATGCTGCATGTGTACAGGGTGGAGTCTGGATGTGTCTGTGGACATTCACCTGCCGATGTGTTGCATATGCACTATGGGGCAACATGGTACTTCACATGATAGGACTTTGTTGAGTTTAGCATGGCTTGCTCTGGCCACCTACCTGCATCTCCTGAGGTCGGCACTCCTCTCTCCATCCCTCCGACACCTTGGATGCTCTCCATCCCGATGGTGGATGCACATATTTCCTCCCATGCTTGCAGCTTTATGGGCGATTCGGATCCACCCCCAGTTGACGTGCCTAGGTTCCGGTTAGCTGAGAGTATGCTTCGGACACGGAGCCTCAAGTCGTCCCAGCGCTTTCTGCACTGCTGGGCAGTGCGGGGTACGGCCCCCACCGCACTCACACGCTGTGCCACTAGGGCCCATATGGCCTTCTTTTTCGCTATTGCCGGCCTTGTCATCTGCGTGGAGAATACAGCTGCAGCATTATCTTGCAGGGTCTCTGCGAGCATGGTTAGTTCCTCCTTTGAGAAACGGTCTTGGCGCTGCCGGTCACATGCTTTTTTTTACAACTTTGGGCATTTTTACTTGGGTAATTGGGTGGGTGATGGGTGTGGATAGGTGTCAGGGTTGGATCAGGTATGGTTGTGGAGGATGGCAATGGATTGTGTTTTTGAAGATGGCCGCCGTGCAGTTTCCCGTTCCGCCGCAATGACGCTATTTCCGGTTCCGCCTATTTACGGTGACCGCTAATTGCGGTCGCCGCTATGGTGTGTGTGGCGGTAGTGCTCCTTGCGCAGCGTGCGATGGCGGTAAGGGCCGTTTTTGGGCCATTTACGCCATGCCGTACTTTACATTACCGCCATGGCGTAATGCACGTGCCCGATGGGTCGGAATATGCCGCACTTTACGCCATCGAACCACGGCGTAAACGTTAATTACGCCATGGCGGTAATGTTCGGTACTTACCGCCAGGGTCGTAATGAGGGCCAATGAGGCGAATATTATGCATTCAATCTTTACTCTGACATAACAGCAGCAAAGAAGAAAAAACTTTTATACAAAGTTTTTTGAAGAAATATTTTCATCACAACTTCAACAAAGAATATATCAAATATCCCAATCCAAAATGGAGGACAGGTCATGCCCCCAGGGTAACCAATGGGCAATGAGCCAGTTCCATAAATGTCCCTTCCTCTAACACCAACTCCTCTTTCTGATGCTGTCCTTCCTTGGATATTCACTGCAGCAATCCTCTGCATAGCACCGGGAGCGATGATTCCATGAAAACAGGCGAACTCTCACAACTGAAGTCGAACCGATCTCCTTAAAGCAGGACCTCCCACCCGAAATCTGGAATAACCAGAACACAGGTAAGGGTGGGTTGGTGGGATAATATTCGCCTCCTTGTCTTTAATAGAATCTAAACCCCCATCTCACGCTAGTGTGGGGGATTAGGTATTCTATGGCAAGACAGGAGGCTCCTATTATGCAAGTTCAAAGCCCTTGCAGAACATTAACAGCTACGTGAGCAATGCGTTTATGATAAAACGTTTTGAAAGTTGACACTCTTGACCAATCAGCTGCTTTCAGGATCTGTTCTAGGCTGCCGCCCAAAAAGGCAGCTTTAGAGGCCATAGCACCCCTGACAGAATGGGGACCAAAAGAGGATTTGTCAACTCCCGCCTCCCGCATGACCCACTTAATCCATCTGGCCAAAGTGGAAGGGGATACCAGTTTATGGGGCTTCCTATAGGAAATCAGCAGCTGAGAGGTATTAGGAGGCCTCAGACTCTGTTTTTAACTCAAAACATTTCAAACATGCTATAACACACAATTATTGTTTTCAGGGAAGGCTGGATAGAAGATTGAGGAAGTCATACATTTTGTTCTTCGTGAAACAAAAAAGGTAACTCCTTGAGGAGTAAACATTTTATTATCTACATCTAAAGCTCTGATATCTGACACTCTAATAGATACCAGGCACAGCAGCATTGCTAACTTGGAGAAAAGTTGTTGTAAAGACAGATCTTCATTAGGGGGCCAGGCTCTAAAGAGATCTAATACCAAATTAACATCCCAAAGAACTGAATACCTAGGCTGTGGAGGGGTTTTGATATGAATAGACTTGAGGGCTCTTCGCACTAAAAAATGTCTACCTACTGGCTCCCCTTTTACCAAAAGTTGTCCTGCCGAGATAGCAGACCTGAAGCCATTAATGGTTCTATAAGCCTTGCCCTCTTTAAATAAAACCACTAAAAAATTAACCACCTCTACAGGAGGGGCAGAAATGGGATTTAGGTGTCTAGCCACACACCAGCTAACCCAACGGTTCCAGGCAGAAGAGTATCCCACCTTGGTAGAGGGGGCCCAAGAGTCTCTGATGACTCACATAGAGTCCTGCAGAAGTCCTCAGAAGCACCAGGAAGCGCTGAAATCTTCCAAGCCATAAGGGAGAGGTGCCCCTGAAGGACCAACTTGTGAGGAAAACCTTCTGGGTTCGTTAGCAACTGTGGATGAAAGGGAAGAAGACGAGGAATGTCTACTGAGAGCTCTAGGAGAGCCGGAAACCAAATTTGGGAAGGCCAAAAGGGGGTTATTATCACTAGCATGACTTCTTGTCTGCGAACTTGAACCAATACCCTGGCTATCATTCCAAAGGGAGGGAAGGCGTACAGCCTCTGACCTGACCAGTCCTGTAGAAACACATCGGTAGCTAGAGTGCCAGGATCTGGTCTCCAACTGAAGAACTTGGGCACCTGACAATTTAGTCTGGAGGCAAACAGATCTACTGTAAACAGACCCCAAAGGGATGCTATCTTGGCAAAGAGGCCCCTGTCTAACATCCAGTCGCTTTTGTCCTGGAGGTGTCTGGAGTTCCAATCTGCTACCTCGTTGCTGATCCCCGGAAGGTATTCTGCCCTCAATACAATATTGCGGTCCAGACAAAAATGCCAAAATTCCTTCGCCAGATCTGCTAGGACCTTGGACCTGGTCCCTCCCAAATGATTGACATACCTCACTGCTGAGACATTGGCCATGTGAAGGAGTACACAACAATTCCCCTGATTCTTTAGGAAACTTCGGACTACAAAAACCTGCTAACAATTTCAGACAGTTGATATGAAGCTCCTTCTCCCCCTCGGACCACTTTCCGCCCCGTGGAGACCTGACCCAGCCTGGCTCCCCAACCTGCTCTGCTGGCATCGGACTCCAGAACTACATCCGGGGAGGGACCAAAAATTGCTTTGCCATTCAAGGCCTCCATGTGTTTGAGCCACCAAAGGAGTTCCAGCCTGGCCTCCGGGGACAGCACCACCATCTGAGAGTAAGAAAGACATCTGCGAAGATGTCGACCTTTCAGACGTTGCAACGCTCTGTAATGAAGAGGGGCTGGGAAAATAGCTTGGATAGATGCTGACGACATCCCCACTATTCTGGCTAACAATCTGAGGGAAATTCTGTCCTTCTTGAGGATAACACGGATCTCTTTCCTTATCTTGGCTAGCCTGCTGTCTGGGAGGAGAACGATGCAATCTTTTGAATCTATATCGAAGCCCAGAAACTGGATACATTGCGTAGGCTTCAATATGGACTTTTTGGCTTTCAACACAAACCCCAGGCTCTGAAGAAGAGTTACCGTAAGCTCCAGATGAGATAGCAGAGTCTGAGAGCTCTGACCTAACAGGAGCATGTCGTCCAGATATATAATAATTCGGATCCCTTTGGATCTGAGAAGAGCCATCACAAGCCTCATCAGCTTGGTGAAGCACCATGGGGCTGAGGACAGGCCGAACAGGAGGGAGGCAAACTGCCAAACCCGACCCCCCCCCCCCCACTAAAACCTGAGAAACTCTTGGTGCGGAGGGAACACAGGAACCACTGGGTAATCATCCTTGAGGTCCAGCTTGACCATCCAGTCCGCTGGAAGGAAGGTGTCCCTGAGAAGGTGAATTCCTTCCATCTCGAAGTGGTCGTATACTACAAAGGAATTGAGGGCTTTTAAGTTTATCACTGGGCGAAACCCCTGCTCCGGTTTCGGAACTAGAAAAATGGTACTCAGAAACTGAGATGCCCTGTAAGAAGCCGGAACTACAGCTCCCTTGGAGATGAGGTCTTTGACTTGTACATCTATTAGAGACTGTTTTACCTTGTCCAAAACCAACGGATGGGGAACTGATAACTGTCAAGGAGGGGAATAAAATTCTATGCGATAACCTTGGACTGTCTGTAACACCCAGGGGTCCGATGTAAGGGATCCCCAGTGTGGGAGAAACCTGGCCAGTCTGCCCCCTAGACCTTTGTGGGAAAAAACTTTGAATACTCGAGAAAGTACCTGATGCTCCTCTGGACCTCCTGGTACCTCTTCCTCCTTGTCCTCTCCAACCCGCATTTTGTTGAGGAAAAAATTGGTTGTGCGCTCCCCGAGCAGAGGAGGAATTCTGTGCGCCTCGCGAGGCAAACTGACGGGGGTGGGAATTGCCCTGGGAGAAGCGGCCGGAAGAGCAGGCTCTACCTCTTCCGGCCCTGGGGAAAACCTTTTGCGTGAAAACCTTTATGTTGGCCTGAGCTTTATCTAAAGCTGTAAACGTATGCACATATGCAGAAAGGTCCTTGAGAAAACTATCTCCGAACAAATTTCCCTGAGCGGTTGGCCCAGCTTCCCTTTCAGACATATCAGCCAACTTTGAGTCTAGTCTCATCAGCAGAGACTTGCGCCTCTCCTTGCATATTGAGGCATTGGCATGGCCGAGCAGGCAGACCGTTCTCTGTATCCACCCCCTTAAAACATTCACATCCACAGGGGAATTGGAGCCCGCAGCCTCCTCAGCCATCTCAAATATCTGCGTTACAGGACCCAAAACGTCTAACAGCTTGTCCTGACAGCTGCGCCAGGCCTTGTCTTTACCCTTCTGAGTTAGAAAAACCGCCATAGGTTGGTCTATTTCGGGAGCACAAGCCACCTTGTCCTGCAGGTCTGGCCTAGGCATTCGGCCCTTAACTTGTTCATGTCCCCTTTAGGCAGCGGACGTCTGATCAAATACTCAAGGAAAGAGGAAATCTCTGGAGAGGGCTGTCACTCTGCCAATCTAGGGTGCAATATGAGGGCTGGATCAAAAAAAGGGACCCCCATTAACATCTAACACAGGGCCTTTCTGTGCGGGGACCAAAGCCACCTTCTTCTTACGCTCTCTTAGGGGGCGAATCTGAGTCCTCAGAAGAATCCGAGGTAGAAATAGGTATAGGGGATACTGTAGCAGGGAGCTGCACATATGATGGCCAAGGGGTCGAGGAAAGGGGTTGAGACTCATCTCGCCTGCTCCTCTGAGCTCTGCTAGTGGAAGACTCAGGGGAAGTGACAGGGCAAGGACTGAGTTGCCCTGAAATGTGTTTTGTTTTCATTGTACATTTTTTTAGGACTTGGGGCTCTACAGAGGACCCGCAGACTGAGGGGGATGACAATCAGCTATGCGGTTAATCGGTCTATCAAACGCTGAGGCTAGCGTATTATTAAGACCAGACAAGGCTGAATCCAGTGAGGACTGGATAGCCTGTGCCAAAGGTGGCTGTTGGCTCGACTGGTCTACCCCATTATTTGTTTTTTTTTCTTCAAAGTCCGCTCCTGCGTACTGGCCTCCACTGAAGCTGGGACCATATTCTTTCCCATGACAGTCTTATCCATATGTTATTAGTCACCACAGAAGTGAAAACTTCCAATCACCAATGCCGAGCAGGCTGCGTGCAATTGCACCCAAAATTAGCCGAGCAGGCTAAATAATTAACTGCATACACCCTATCTGGGTGTGAGAACTGGTGACAGCCGAGCAGGCTTAATATACAAACACACCCTAGCAGGGTGATAGGAGGGGATGCAGCCGAGCAGGCTGATCAAACAGAGCACATAAAATAAAATGAAATAAAATACAATAAACCACTCCTTTAGGTGCTATATCTATGTTGGAAAGCTCCTGCACCTAACCAGTGAAAGGCAAAAACAGACAGGCCTAGCCTGCGTGCCCCTTAAGCATACGCGAGCAGTGTATATAAACAAACACACGCGACGCGTGTGAAGCAAGGTCTGAATAACTGAATTGCTGTGACGCGTCGGCAAGAAGCTGAGCTTCTTTAAAGAGACCGCGCGCGTCACGAGCCCGGCCTCATAAACAAGCGGGAACGCTCTGAGCAAATGTAAGTAACACCTCTCATAAGGGATAAAACATTCCACGCGTCGCAGCCTGGGTTGAAAAGGTCGGCGACGTGAACAAATTAAACTAAATGCACTCGGCTGACAGAAATCAATGAAGCGACGGACGCTCCACACGGAGCGCCACTACACTGTATCAACCTGACCTGAGGTCAGCGTTCGAGCGCGAACGCGGCTTTCAGTTTGCTAATGCAACATACAGAGAGATAATCTCTACAACTCTATAAATCAATGTGACAAAGTAACACTCAAAAGTAGCACTTCTAATTCCATATAATGCACAATAAGGCAAGAACTAGGAGGAGTGACTTAGCTGTGTTAGTCAGCAGCAAGGAAAGAGGAGTTGGTGTTAGAGGAAGGGACATTTATGGAACTGGCTCAATGCCCATTGGTTACCCTGAGGGCATGATCTGTCCTCCATTTTGGATTGGGATATTTGATATATTGTTTGTTGAAGCTGTGATGAAAATTTTTCTTCAAAAAAGTTTTATACAAAGTTTTTTCTTCTTTGCTGTTATGTCACAGTAAAGATTTAATGCATAATAGGAGCCTCCTGTCTTGCCATAGAATATAAAATATATATTTTCCTCATTATTCACGAATGTCAGTGGTTCCCCCAAAACTACAACCACACATTACACTATCCTGAACACGCATTTTGAAATACACAACAGTATTCAGCTTTTGAAATGTCTCTGCTTCCTTTCCACGTTGCATTGTGAAACAACATTACAGCACTTTCTCCATCTCCGGCACTGTGCCTCACCATGCCATTTGCTCCCCACACCTCCTGGTACTTCGGGATTGAAGATCAACACTTGCTTTAACATTCATCTTCCCGTACATTTCACCTAACAATTGCTAACTGTGGAATACCGTTTAGCCGTAAACACAGTTTTCCTTCCTTTCACAGCATGAGGTGCAAAGTGCCCCATTAGTCTTAATTGGCAGCTTCTCCTGCGTATTACCGCATGCGCATTGTCTCGGCGTTCCTGGCAGGGCAGTCTCTCCTTACGCCTCACGCTACATGCACCACTTCTCTGTAATATGACAAAATTGGCACCAATTGCGATGGCGCAGCGCAGCAGCTACAGAGCGTGTTTGTTTAAGCTGCGCTAAATGCTTTGCTAATCTGGCCCCTGATGCTCCACAAAGAAGCAAGACAAAACAGGCTGATCATACCTTGTTGGCCGGACAGACTAAGAACCAAAGAGTCTAACCCAAAACTAAACCTCAAAGAAATCAATTTGTGGGGCACCGTTACCACAACCATCCTCCACGATGTGGTCTCAGCAGACACCTTCCAATTTATCCATCTTCTCTCCATTGAGGACAGACCTAACAACCCTGCTGAATGGCGAATAGGCCAACCATCAAAGTCTTCCAACAATATTGGGCAGACCAATGCAGCTGCAGTGTTGCAGAGAGAAGACTAGGCTGGAAGAAAAAAGAAATGTGTTTTATTTGAACAGGGCTCTGACTATATTCCAAATTCAGTCCAAGGACTGCACTCCTTACGTCTTTTCCATTAATGGGTATTCAAATCTGCAACCTAAAATTATTTTTTTTGCCTTCATCGCTGCCCTGTATGGGCAGAATATGTGTGGGAACGTCAGGTCTTCTGTGAGTTTTCTCCTAAAACCAGTATTTCAAAGCAGTAACCTATGTTTGCCATCAGAATTGTAGTCATTGGCCTTGCAATTTCTTCCAAATAATTCCTAACCATGTCACACTCCCACAGCATGTGTTCCAATATTCCTTTCCTGTGTTTGCATCCCCAAAATATGTTTGAATCAGACATACCTCTTTCTGTCATGTGAGCTGGTGTGCGAAAAACTCTATTGGGGGCCCGATTCTGAAGTTGGCGCAATGAGTGCGCTAAAAAGCACGAATGACTGCGCCAAATCAGGACACCCAGGCTCCACCACGATTCTCAAGTGGGCCTGGGCATCCTAGTAGTGCACAATACCTAATCCCCTGCACTATTGTGAGTGGGGGTTTAGATTCTATTAAAGACAAGGAGGTGAGTATTATGCAAACAAGCTTTACTACTGACACATAGCAGCAAAGAAAACATTTGTAAAACCAATAACTTTTCTTTAAAACAGAAAAAACACAATGTTTCATAGGCACACACAGTGCAGAAACCCAGTCCAAGATAGGGCTCAGAACTAGCCCATGTAACCAATCAGGAAGGACCTACCCCGATAAAAGCCCCTTCCACTAACACAACTCCACTTCTGAAGCTGAAATCTGACACCATAGCAAGCGAAAAAGTAAAGGCCAACATTGCAACTGAAGAACAGCTCAGCCAACTTCTTGAGGCACGACATCCAGAGATCTTTCACCAGACCATCTCCTTCAAACTCCTCAAACCGAAGCTGTAAATGAGACAAATATTAGCAGCGGGTGAGATAATACTCACCTCCTTGTCTTTAATAGAATCTAAACCCTCACTCACGATAGTGAGGGGATTAGGTATTCTATGGCATGATAAGGAGGCTCATATTATGCAAGTTCAAAGCCCTGGCATCACATTAAATACAACATGATCAATACGCTTGCGATAGAATGTTTTCAAATTAGACTCCCTGGACCAGTCAGCTGCTTTTAGAATCTGCTCTAAACCTCCCCCAAGGAAGGCCACTTTTGAGGCCATAGCTCCCCTTACAGAGTGTGCCCCAAAGTAAGAGATGTAAATCCCAGCTTCTTCCATAACCCACCTAACCCTTCTAGCCAAAGTAGCTGAGGACAATGCCTTATAGGGTTTCCGGTAGGAAATAAGCAGCTGAGAGGTACCTGGGGGGCGGCGCCCTTCTGTCTTTAGCTCAAAACACTTCAAACACTGTACCACACATAATTTAACATTCTCAGGAAACGCAGGATAAGAAACAGAAGAAATCATGCGTTTAGTTCTTTTGGTCACAAAGAAAGTCACCCCTTCAGGAGAGAAAACCTTGTTGTCTACGTCAAGAGCTCTGATGTCAGACACTCTCTTAATAGAAACAAGACAGAGAAGCATGGCTAGCTTTGAAAAAAGTTGTTGCACAGATAATTCCTGATTATGAGGCCAAGCGAGAAATAAATTCAGCACCTTATTAACATCCCAAAGAACTGAATATCTGACTATAGGAGGAGCCTTAACTCTGATTGATTTAAGGGCTTTTCTCACGAGGAAATGCTTTCCAACCGGTTCCCCTTTAACCAAAACCTGGTCGGCCGAGACCGCCGACCTGAACCCATTAATTGTCCTATAGGCTTTGCCCTCCTTGAACAATTCAACCAAGAAATTAAATATGTCTACTGGAGGAGCGGAAATGGGATTGAGGTGCCTAGCTACACACCAGCTAACCCAGCGGCCCCATGCTGAGGAATACCCCGCCTTGGTGGAGGATGCCCAGGAATCTTTGATATTAATAGCTGCGAAAGGCCTCTGAAGCACCAGGAAGAGCTGAAATCTTCCAGGCCATAAGGGAGAGAGGTCCTTGAAGGACCAGGTCGTGAGGGAGACCCGCCGGATCTGTGAGGAGCCGAGGGTGGAGAGGGAGAAGACGAGGGATATTTACTGCTAACTCCAGGAGAGCGGGAAACCACACCTGAGGGCCAAAACGAAGTCACTATTACCATAAGTAGCGAACTGCCTACGCAACTGTACCATGACCCTGGCTATCATGGTGAATGGAGGAAAGGCATAGGGCAGAGGACCTGTCCAATCCTGGAGAAACGCATCAGTCGCCAGCGCTAGGGGGACCGGCTTCCAACTGTAAAATCGAGGAACCTGACAGTTCAGACGGGAGGCGAAAACGTCTACCTTAATGGGACTCCAAAGAAACTGAATCAAGGCAAAAACCTCCTTGTTCAGCATCCATTCGCTCCTGTCCTGAAGTTAACAAGAATTCCAGTCTGCCACCATATTGCTGGCTCCCGGCAGATACTCCGCCTGCAAAAGAATGTTCCTGTCCAGCCAATAATGCCAAAATTCCCTTGCTAAGTCTGATAGGGCCTTCAAGCGGGTCCCCCCAGGTGGTTGATATATCGCACCGCAGAAACATTGTCCATCCGGAGGAGGACACAGCAGTTCCCATGGTCTTTGAGAAGGCTGTTGACCGCAAAGGAACCCGCCAGCAACTCCAGACAATTTATATGAAGTCATTTCTCTTGATCGGACCATTTCATCCAGTGGTAGTCGGACCTATTCTAGCCCCCCAACCGGCTCTGCTGGCATCGGACTCGAGGACCACATCTGGGGATGGCCCAAAGATCGCTTTGCCATTCCAGGCCTCCATGTGCTTGAGCCACCACAGAAGCTCCAACCTGGCTTCGGGACACAGCACTACCATCTGAGAATGACTTTTTCGCAGACCTCCCCTTGAGGCGCTGAACCGCTCTGTAATGCAGCGGCGCCGGAAAGATAGCCTGAATGGAGGCAGACAACATTCCCACGACCCTCACTAACTGACAGAGAGACACAATCCCCTTCCTTAGGATAAAGCAAATTTCCTTTCCGAATTCTTGAGTCTGCTGTCTGGAAGAAGGATGCACTGCCTTGAATCTATACTGAAGCCCAGAAACTGGATACATTGAGTAGGACAGAATATGGACTTCTTGGCATTTATAACAAAGCCTAGGTCTTGCAGTAGAGAGATTGTCGGATCCAAGTGACTCTGCAAAACCTGGATATCCTGTGCCGGGAGAAGCATGTCGTCTAGATAAATTATACTCCGGACCCCCTCCGATCCGAGGAATGCCATTCTTCATTAGCTTGGTGAAACACCACGGGGCTGAGGACAGACCAAACGGGAGAGAGGCAAAGGAAGGATAACCTCCCAAGTCGGCGAGCAGGTGAAATAAGACATTGCGGAGGGGGGAAGGAGGGAAAGGGGAAGGCCCGAACACAGGGCGTTGCTCCTAAAAAGCCTTCTGAGGGATAATTGTAACACCCACAAAACGTTGTAGCAAGCGACTGCAGCCGCAGTAAGCAATAATGGAACACTACTAAACACAAGATACAAAGTATCACAAGCACTTCACAGAGAATAAGTATGCAGCGTGTCACGAAAATAACTTATCTCATTGCGTCAGCAGCAAAGAAAGAGAAGTTGTGTTTAGAGGAAGGGACTTTTATGGGGGTGGGTCCTTCCGGATTGGTTGCATGGGCTAGTTCTGAGCCCCATCTTGGACTGGGTTTCTGCACTTTGAAACATTGTGTTTTTTTCTGTTTTGAAGAAAAGTTATTGGTTTTACAAAAGTTTTATTTGCTGCTATGTGTCAGTAGTAAAGATGGTTTGTCATGCCATAGAATACACCACGTTCATTGCGCCTGTTTTTCGGTACAACGGGCGCAAAGGAAAAATCTCGGCAGCACTTTTCTAAAATAATGACATAATAGTTATTTTATGAAAGTGCTGCCGAGAACACAGCGGCACCCGTAGAGGAAGCACGTGGAAAACCGAAGTTTTTCATAGTTTAAAGGGTGACCGCAACTTCCTGGGCAGCATTTCCTTTTCACTGGTGTAATTGAACTGAAATGCACACCAATGTGGGTATACAAAAATGTGTTTCACTTTTGCCAAGGTATATTAAGGTGACCTAAACAAAGGTGCCATTAGATTGTGAAGTCGTGAAAGAGGGCAGTATTGTGATGGCTGGGCAAGATGTAGAAGTGCACAGTGGAGGGCAAAAACGGAAGGCAAAGTTCACGGATGCAGCCCTGGGTGTGCTGGTGGATGAAGTAGTAGCCAATGAAAGAGTGTTATTTGGAGCAATGGCACACTGGACACCTCTTTCTCTGAAAAATAGCCTTTGGGAAAGCATTGCGACCAAAGTGAATGCTGTTTCCAATACTTTGCGCACAGTTGAAGAAATGAAAAAAGGTGGTATGATGTGCGGCGCAGAGTTCGCAAGAAGTATCTTGAGAGTAAAGAGCACAGCAAGGGCACTAGTGGAGGATAGGCCTTTGACCCAAATAATTCGCCCATAGAATTAAAGGTATGGACTCTGGAACCCTAGACAGCGTAGGAGGCAACGTAGGAGGCATGGACACAATGACCCCCGGTAAGTAGAAATTCTTGTGCAACTTAATTGATGTAAAGAAATGTCAACATATGCAGTGTGGTGGGCATATGGTCCGCATTTCACAAAACCAAACTTATGTGTGCCTTTGGCATCCTTCGCGGTAATCACAAGTGTGTTCAGCCCGTAACCTATTTACAACAGTGCCTTTTCATTTGATGTCATTCAAGGACCTGTACATATGCAGTGGGTGTGTTTGTGTACCTTCAAGCAGCATGCCTTTTCCATGATTTTAGGTAATTGTGATTGTTATAGTTTACTTGTGAAGCACTGCTGCACAAGTGAAGTGCTTCACAGGGCGTCAAGGCAGGAAAGGTAGCGAGAGATTACAGTTGGCATTGAGACATCAAACAACAATAACTAGCATGCTAGGCCACAGGCATATGTAGAACTGCAAGAACGTGTCAAAGAGTGAGGAGAGGGTAGGCGGAATGAACATACGGTCCAATGTGCTGCAGTACAAGTGATGGCTAGGGACCGAAACAGATGGAGGAGCGGACAGACAGACATGCCAGACAGGAAGTGCAAGGGAGCGGGAAGAGGACAAGTGCGCCTATTTCCGCTGGTACAGGGTTAAGTGCCATGCGTGTGCTCCTTGGGAGGAGGATAATGCAGTTATGGCAGCAAAGTGCATGGGGCTGAAGGCAAGTGCAGGAGTGGCGGGGGAGCCTGGGAACTGTAGGGCTCTGGAGGTGCACCACAGAACTAGCCAGTGAGCACAGTAGTTTCGGGAAGAGAAATGAGTGCAGGAGATCTGGATTATGCCAAGCACAGTGTTCTTGAACGAGAGTATGTGTGTTCCTGTACCATGCACTTCTATGATTACTGTCCATGCTGCTATGGGCCTGTAGTAATATGGTTTTGTCATAATGTCTTTGTGTGCAGGTACTTCATTGCCAGGGACGGTTGAAGCCGCAACAGAGTCTACCCATATCCTACCTGAAGCAGAAGAAAATATGCCAACGTCAGATGAGTATGAAGGGGATACAGAAATTACTCTGTACCAGTACTTTGAGGATGACAGTAATGCAGTCAACATGCCCAATGAAGTGGAGGATGTAGGCACGGAGCACTCATTTGTGGAAGACGCCCTGCTCACCCAGCTAGCACTGATGCTTGAGGAGGCAGTAGAAGAACAAGTCTGCCCACGGACGATGGCTGCCATCTCCTTGTCGCCACAGAAAAACAAACTGCGGCACTCCTGCAAATGCGTGGGTACTTGAAGACTCTGGTCTGCACCCTTAAGAAGGGGAATGCAGTTGCACATGCGGATATGGCATGTGTAACTGATGTCTTGAATGACATCCAACGAAACATAAGCACACTGTGCTCATCAATTTGATAGTTTGGCAGTAGTGGTTGGCAAAAGTGTCGAAATGTACATTGAAATGCAGAAGCAAAACTCTAAAATCATCAATGCTTTGACGCAGGCAGTGCAAATGTGCAGTGCCACAGTTAAGGGGAATGCATTGTGCCTGGAAACACTGACCGATCTATTGAAAGTGCAGGAAAACGAGTACTCGCTATTGACGGCCAGCATGGCTGTGCAAGTTTGCCAGAAGACAACCCAGCAGTGGAGTTGTTCGGTTCCCATAGCACCTCTACCAGCAACAAAGCGCATGAAGTTGCACTGCCAAGTCGGCCACAGAGAGTGTAGGCGTAAGCATGCTAAGAAAGAGCAGTAACTGAGAACATATTGTCAAATGTTTTTGCAACGGTTGGTTATTTATTTCAACTATACTATTTTGTATTGTTCGTTTCGGTCATGTTAACCGTAGTTTATGCAATGGCGAAGAGGTTATTGATGAGGAAAAGTACTTCTGATGAGGCTTGGTCATTCAACATGTTAACGCATCACCATTCAACATAGATGGAAATTGGCCAAGTTGTATGCAAAAGGACAATTTCCTGTTGGTTCATCCAAGATAATGTAGACTTAACATAAAGCAGTTCAGGACACCAATGTGCATGGTTTAACTTTTATTGAACAAACTTTCATTTGTTAACAGTTGCCAATAAACGTTCAAAGTCAATGGCACTAATGTGAGGTGTCCAATTTTTGCACATGTTCTCATTATGTTGTACCTTTGCAATGCCCACCGCTTAGTGGTGTTAAATGAAATAATTGGCAATAACATCACTACGAACTTTACGGCAATCGTCTTCATTCTCGTCATTGTGTATAGGGACCACCTCCTCATCCTCCTCCTCCTCATCCTCCTCCTGATATTGCATCCACTCGGTCCGGCAGTCGGCGTTGAAGGGCTAATTTATGCAACATGCAGCACAGCACTACAATTTTGCAAACTTTGTCTGGAGCAAAGATGAGATCCCCTCCAGACACATGCAAACACCTGAAACAACGGTTTATTTATTTTATTTTGTTTTATTATTAGAAAGTTGTTTTAATCAAGAAAACTTGATTTTTCAACAAATTCAATTACATATTGTTAATAAAAAATCATTAATACAATATAAAGAATCATAGAACAATCATAATACAAAACTTATAAAGTAATCTTAACAAGTCAACTTATTCCATCACACTCACTGTATAAAGCAACAACGACATCTCTTTTTTCTTTCTTTGAGCAATTAAAATGACAAACAGTCTATAAAACCTTATTCAGATGGTAATCACAGGAAGAAAATACATACGATCATAGGTTGCTCTGAGTCAATCTTTGGTCTGTCAATTTCAAACAGTATAAAAAGTTCAATATTGCATATCTCAATGGCTGATTATTAGTATGAAATGGAAGTTCCCACAATCTATCACTGGTAAGTATTATGTGATCTATCAACAAGGGTTTCATATGCTTGATTCTTTGCATTAGTAGCGCAGGGCAGACTGAGCACAGATGTTTCAAAGTTTCCATAGGAGCCTTACAGAACCGACATAGGCGCTCATTCTCGGATAACAATTTCCATTTATACAATAGATCGTTTGTGGGCCAGAGATTCAATCGAAAACGAAGGAAATCATCACGCAATTGTGGGCTAGGAAACAAGGCTAGGTAACTTTCAAGTGCACCATAGCGTTTCATATTGAAACGCTGTGGTGCCATGTATAATACCTGACCTCGTTGACGTGCCTGTTGAATGATGGAATTTAATGTAATGATATTAATGGCAGTACCTAAGCCAGGCAGAAACCCTGTTTGAAACGGATCACGAGACTCACTCGAGTGAAGCCAAAAATTGAGCTGCCTTAGAATTAGACGGGAAAAAATTTTGCCTGGGCAGTCCAGAAGGGCGATAGGGCGATAAGCTGTAGGGTCAGACCTATCGCCTTTTTTAAAAATTGGCAAAATGATGGAACGCTTCCATGATTTAGTAATCTCTCCAACCTGAAAAATACGTTGAAACATTTCATGGAGAATAGAAGCCCACTCAAAAGGGTGATCTTTAAGCATGCCATTATGAAGACCATCAGGGCCAACCGCTCTAGATCGACTAAGATTTTTGATGCAAGTTAAAATATCTACCTGGTCTATTCTGAAAGCATAAGATGAGAGTATATTCTGAAACTCCCATAGGATATCTGGGAATGGAGAACGATATATGATTTGGAAGTGTTCAGACCATTTGTCACTTGGGAGTGCAGAAGTAAGGACGGCACACTGTAGCCTATGTGTAGCTGTATTTAGGCAGTTCTATATGCCACTGGTGGATTTAGTGAGCAATTGCCTCAACGTATTCTCTCCATCTTCTTGATATCGCAAACACTTATTACCTTTCAGCCAGTGTCTATATCTGGTTTTTAAAAATCTCTTTGTTGCCGATCTGTTGACAGCTGGGTCATCCCTTATGTTATGTATGGCATGTCTTAGCTTTGCTTTTTTTTGTTGTATTTCAGCATCATAACTATGTGTAAGCTTCTGTCTGATGCTAGAATCCGCCATTTTTAATTGCCTGAAATTTTGCATCATAGTGACATAGCATTGCTAATCTTTGGATGATATGGGACTGTAGGAGTTGATCAAATCCCGCTTAGGTTGATTCAACATCATTGAATTCCAACACAAACGGGTTCCGCTATTATTCACTTTGAGAGAGTATGGGTATTTATTTTGATCTAACAAATGATGCCCCACTGCAAAATCAAAATACATAACAAGTTTATTGTGATCGCTCACTATCGAGGGAATCACTTTCATGGACTGCACCTGAGATAAGCATTTCTTGTTTATATAGATATAGTCTAAAACTGGCTGTCGAGAACCGGAGGACCAGGTTACACTGGCCGGGACATCACCGGCTACAGTGTTATTTAACATCACATACCCCCTTTCTTTCATAATAGAGCGCCACTTTTGCTCATCGGTCCCAATCCTACTATTGCCCATTGGTAGAATATGTAAGTTTAGGTCAACGAGAACAATAGAACACATGATACTTGTATCTGCAATTAATTTATCTAAATGTAGGGTCAAGTGCATGAAAAACATCTCCTCCGTTTATATTCTGTCTACTCCAATGTATATTAATAATCGCTAGACTCACCATACCCCGAGTTAGTTTCACCACTTGGAAATACGGGGATAAAGAGGGATACTGGATCACTTTAAAACAACTGCTATCATCAGGCCTCCAGAGGGCCGTCCCATAGATTATTTCACCGCAAATGAAGAGACAATTGTATGCGACGCACAAATTGGGGCAGATGTAAGCCATGTCTCTTGAAAAGCTATGATATCAAATTGATGCAAATCATTTGTGGTTGAATTTATAAAATGAGTGTGACCTCTGGTATTCCAGCACAGCAAGGAAACAGTGTCTTCCCTAGGAGATAGTTATGATTGCTTCACATACCCTTGGGGTCCCATAACCATTGGGGCATGATAAGAACTTAAACTTTGAGAAATGGAATGTTGTTTAGATTGGTATGTTGGAACTTGGAGTTTCTCCGCTTTTCCAATGATTGGTTTAATATCTTGTGACAAAATAAATCCCAAGTCAAATAGTGACATTCGCGCCTGCCACAACATGTTAAACACTAGACCTGAGCGCACATATATCTTCACTTCTGACAAGTCATCTTGATTGACAAACTCGATGAATTCAATGTCGGTAGTGGACAGGTCTTTGAGAATCACAATATCAGCGCAGATGTTCAATATACTTGATCTATTAAGTACATACTCCGAATAAGGAGCTGCACGACATTTCATATTCAATGAGTATAATTGCAATTTGACATTGGAACCCAAATTTTGTGGACTAACAATTGACTTTTGTATACTTGTGTCACAGGACATGGGTTTGGTTAAAGCATGAGTCAACTGTTTATTTGATGATTTTGAATTTTGTTGCAACATATTTGTTTTCGGAATAAGAGTTGCAGGTGATAATTTATGGTCCTGACTGGTGGCCTTTAATTCTGCAAAACATGATTCAATGGCGGTTTTAATGTATTCTCCTAGATCTTGTTTTAAAATTGGAATTTGAGAGCCAGATTCAATATGCAAATCATTACTTGGTATATCATTTAATTCAGAAGCTACTTGCATCGGTGCAGATTTTACAAAAATAGCTTCATTAAACTGCACATTCTCTGCATGTGAGCCATTGGATAAGTGTGCCGCAGTAGGGTTTAAAATGGGAAGTTGTTCACTATGACTCATAGATGACCGTATAATTGGATTCACCATGTCCTGTATTTGATCAACACAAGAGGGCAGAGTCAAATGCGACGTCAAGATAGAGTGCGCAGTATAGGCCTTAATCGAAGCTCTTATTTCTTCTCTTAGTTGTGCGATAACTGAATCAACCTGTACACTAGGATTTAATGCAGTGACTGCTGGCGTAGATTGCATGTTGCAAGTCTTGAGTCAAAAGGCAAATGCAAATCGGGTCCAGATTTTTTTTGAAACATAAGTGGTGGCATGGTAGAAGTAGTAATAGCTTGATTTGCTAAAGCTATAAGATCATCAAGTGGCTGATGAGGTATTACCACTGGAGTCACACTAGTTTGGACTTCAGGAGCAGATGATGGTACAGATTTTTCTAGTCGAGATGGAATTTTAATAACTTTTCGGGAAGTCTCACTAACTTTTACACAAGAATTTGTTTTTTGCACAGACATTTTCATTCTTTTCCAATCCTTTCTCAAACGACGAGAGGTAGTGGATTTGGATAAGGGATTGGTGACAACTGGCGCAAATAAATCAAAAATATTTGCAGGATCTTTGTGAGGCAATTTGAGATTCAAAGTTGGAATACTTTTACTTGATGATTGTATGGCATCATCACTATTAATCTGTGCAGGTAGAAGGTGGCATACATTAGAGGTACCTTCCAAGATGATGGATTTATCTTTTTCAACCACTAGTATTTGCGCGATTTGTGGACACCCAGTCTCTTGAGTCTGGGTTACAAGGACTATAGTCATTAGATTACTAGGATTTATTGGGACATTAGGTGTAGAGTTATTATTTTCACCGACCTGATCCTTATTAAAAAATTGCTCAATGAGTATTGATTGACGAGTGACCTTGTTATCTAGCGCCTCGTACAATTTGGCAATGGTTAATAGTGCAGTGTTCATTGCGCTCAAGGTATTATTCAGTGCTGGGGCCTCCGGAAATGTTTGGGATGTGTTCAGGATAACTGGGGCTGGAGAATTACTGGATGTTGATTGACGAGAAAGCGAATCTTTTGCAGGTATAACGGTAGTATTATGTGCCATATCTTCTTGTAATCGTATTAAATCCCCTGTATTTGAACATATATATAATACATCGGATGTGGGACAAGAAGAGTTGTTAGACATGTTCATGAATTCTAAGCCATCCTCATCAATCTCCCCCGTGATGCAGAGTTGCTCATAGGCGTGATGTAGTGGCACTTGGGCGGCCACTGAACACAACTCAGGCTTCATGTGAGAAGCTGTGTTAGGTGTGCCTTGTGAAGTGCTACTATTATTTATGTCACTAGCTGATTTGGCCACATCAAGGCTGGAAGCTTTCTGATGGACATCAGCATGTACTTCGCCTGCAAGACAGGCGGCTTCTAAGGTTGTATCGGTGACTTCTGTAATAGAATGTTTATTTGGGCAACCTTCTGGATGGCTATGGATTATCTCCACACTTGAAGTAGATAGAGGAACTTCTGGTTGAACTGGGATGTTACAGTCAGGGACTTTAGAAGCACCATCGGCTACTACAGATGGTAATTCATGGGGCCCCACAGCTAGTCGAAAACGGGGGAACCCTTGGTACCCCTTGTGAGACAACAATCATTGTCTCACTAGGAAGGGTTGCATACATACGATGACAACCGACCCCAGATGAGAAAGATTTTGAACGTTGATGCTTCAGACCAGTGGAACTGGGAAAGTGTAAAGTTGACTGTTTTAATAATGAACCGGCTACCGCGGCCTCCTGACTCGCCATATTACTAGGCATGCCGGTTTTCAATGTACATTTACGAGCTACCATAATAATTTACAGGAAGCAAAATGCTATTTGAATACAATCAATTAAAACTCGTAATAAATGGAAGTGTCTGGAAGGGATCAAAGAGGGAATACCTCCGCAGTCTCTCTTCAAAATGAGCCACCAGCGCCTAACAGCAGCACAACAGCCAGCAGGCTTATCCCCACCGGGCTTAACGCCACAAGGGTGCTTGCAGCCGAGTTAAAACAAGTCCAAGAGGTCACGTGATCTGTCACGTGGCTGCTGCCAGGCTCTGCCTCCCCCTGAAGGCGAGCGCAAACAAAGTCCAGCAAGAGCTCTGTGGCTCCCAGTGCTGGCAAGTGTGCAAAATAGGCTTGTGGAAATAAACGTGCAGTCAGTGATACACTCCTTTGAAGGCTATATCACGTGCCGCTCGGGCGCTTGCAGCTGAGTTAAAACGAGTCCAAGAGGTCACGTGATCCGTCACGTGGCTGCTGCCAGGCTCCGCCTCCTCCTGCAGGCGAGCGCAAACGAAGTCCAGCAAGAGCTCTATGTGGCTCGCAGTGCTGGCAAGTGTGCAAAATAGGCTTGTGGAAATAAACGTGCAGTCAGTGATACACTCCTTTGAAGGCTATATCACGACGTTTTAGGAGCCCAAAGGTTTGTTCTATTGTGTTCCTTGTCCTTATATGTGCTGTATTGTACTTCTGCAGTGGTTGCATTCAAGATTGCTGTCATTAGCCACGGTTTAAAGGGGTATGCTCCATCTACAAGAAGCCAGTTTCTGTTTGCCGACAAGCCACTCATTACCACGGGCAAGTTGCTACTACGCAGAATAAATGCATCATGCGCAGACCCTGAGAAGTTCGCATAGCAATGACTGATTCGCAAATCCGTACGACATGTCATCTGAACGTTCAGTGAGAAGGGCATTTTCTGATTTCTAAACCTTTGATCCCTTTCACGGGGTGGTACTATGTGCACATGAGTGCAATCAATTGCCCCTACAACATTGGGGGAAACCAGCTATTGCAAAAAAAACCACAATTCACAGCAGCAACCTCAACTGCCGTAAGTGGGAAAGTAATGATATATGGCTTTTATAACGCGCCTATACACAAGTATTTTTAGGCGCGACGAGGCTAGGGAGGGGAAACAGAGGGAAGACAGAGACAGCGATCCTACTAGTCCAGGTGACATTGAGATCGTGCAGGGGAGGGGGGGAAGGGGAAAAGTGCGAGGGGAAGAGCGGGGGCAGTGCAGTGCATAGGATAACAGTAAAATACATAAGATAATAAATAAGATAATAAATAAAGTACAGACAGCTGGTGTCAAGTGCAGGGGTAAGTGCAGACATAAGGTGTCAAGTGCAAGTAGGGGCTGTAGGGATATAAAAACAGTCCACGAGTGCTAGGGGAGCAGTGCAGGTGTGCAGCTGGCGGGGAGGAGACCTGGGCCCGAGATCAGAGGGTCCCAATGAACTTACTTATGTGCTGCAACAGTGCAGCCAAAATCACTTGTAGAATGGTACAGAAACTTGGCTGCGACATTGCTGCTGCCATTGCAACAGTGCCCTGGTACGATCCAGTTGCACAAAAGTGGAGAACTGCCTGTACTTTCACAAAAGGTGGAATAGCTGTAGTCTTATTGGTGCTTCCTTCCAGCTCCCCCTTTATTAGCTCCACCAAATATAAAATTGCATTAGAATCCAGCCGGTACTGCTGAATGATGTGTTCAGATGACATGTTGAACCCTGTGCGATATATACACTCTTTATTTGGACGTCTTCTTCTTAGTCTGGGAGGTGGGAGCTCAGCTAGCATGTTCTCTACTGCTGGTTACACAGGTTGCTCAGCATTGGCATGCTTTCAAGGAGCTAAAACGTATGCCACAGCAGCACTTGACATGGGTGCTGGAAATGCCCGGCCCACTGTTGTTGGTAGAAACTGCCCACTAATGGTATGTGTACACTAGCAGTCGATGTTCATGTAGCACGTGCACTGAAAAGATAACAAAATGAAATACGAAAACGGTATCCACACATTGCGCACCTGTTCATGTATTTGCGGCAACAGGCCAACTAAGTCAGCAACTTTCAAAGTGTAACGACATTGTGAGCGACACACTACACACCAATACAACAGCTGAAAGTGGAAGCATCAACACAAGTCCATTACATAACTGTGCTAACGTGATGCCTCCCAGCAAAGCTGCTCTACATATGGTGTCTCCCTTTTCACTATGCCACAGGGCCTGCCAAAAGGCATGCACAGCCATTGTGTCACCAAGAAGAACACTTAATTCCCTCAATCTTATGCATAATTTTTCAAGTGTTCGATGCACACCATGTGATCACAGTGCATATGTTGCTCTTCCATTCACTTTCATGTGGTTCATAGAACAGTCTACACAAGCTACACACTTGAGTGGACTTATAGAAGTCTACACAGCACCCTTTTTGCCACTGGCGCACAAACTACAGTATTTCTGCACATGCTTCAAAACAAATCACTCAATCTCCCTGTGCCTTCCAAAGTTAGGTGCCCCTAGAAGTTGTTCAGCTTGCAATGTAGCCCAGGTCACAAAAAGCCACACTCATGGTTGATTAGACTACAGCTGCTCCATATCTAATAATAGCGATCCTTCATATTGAACATGCAAAGTAGCAGTTCATGATTGCAACTCTGTATGTCTCCATAGGGATATGTGTTACATTTACAAGTCCATTGAACCCTGTCTCTCACCTGCATACTAGCACTACCTTATACATTGCACTTAAAAATAAAATCCTGCTAAAATACAGCATAAAGACAATTTTTGCGCTTCAAAATGGCATTCTTTATGCCACAAACAGACCCATTCCATGCTGCAGTACTCTGGTAAATGGAGGGATCTGTTCCCTCCTTCCACCACAGTACTGCAGCATGGAATGGGACATTTGCCTGTACTGTATTTGCGCAGCACATTTTTTTGACACTTTCTCAGGTACTATTTTTTTTGTTCTCGATCCACAAATGTTTATTGTGAGTCACACAGTGTTCCTTTTGGGTATATGAAGCGCATTGGACACATCGTGAATCGCAGGGCTTCGGCATCAGCTTGGCGCTAGGCCACCATGAACGATGTCAAGTTGCTCCTTATCGCTTGTACCGCGAAAGGGCAAACCGGCCCATGCCGATCGTCCCAAAACAGTGTCATAGTTATCCAGCCATTTAAGTGTATCTGCAGCTGCCGGCTAAAGAAGCCATCAATTGGTATCTGGAATCGATGACATTTGCAGAAAGGCAGGATGTAGCTGTGTGGAAAACATAACAGAAATGTGTCCCAGTAGCCATGCTTTATTATAATTTATGAATTAACCCATTAATTCTGCACCGTGTGAAAACTAATGATGAAAACAAACGTGAAACAATGGGAATACAGAAAAAACATTGTGGAAAGTAGTTTACAATTTGCGTGAGAGGTTAATGCTATTGAGTATGTTTAGCTCACAATGGGATGCGGCAGCTGACGCTAGAATTCGAAAAACACTTAAACTGGATTTTAACGAAATATTAGCATAGAATTTGGCGTTGGTGGAACCTGGGGGAACCCCGATGTGGACTACATGCATTTCGATGCTGGACTGCCCATCTGCACAGGACAAAGACAAGTACACACAGGTTGTTTTTGCGTGTTGTTGCAATATGCCACAAACAACAACCGAGTACAATGCAAGCCAGCAATAATGGTAAGAAAATGAAACCTTGACTTGTTCGTCAACAAAATCGTCTACACTAAAACTTGCATAATATTCAGCATTTCCATTCTCTTGGCATAACGCAGAGTGTATGTTCAGATCAACAAACTTTCATAAAACAAAATTGCATGTTCCTTTGTCCAGTTTTGGAATGGTGAACCTGATCATATTTGACGGTATTACACACCTCCCTTCATACATTCCTTTCGGAATCCTCCCTTTCTTCCAAGGTTGAAAAACAATTGAACCTTATACTGTGTATGATGCATGGATGGGTGTGCTCAGCTCAAAAGCAAAATTTAAAGGCGCTGACCTTCACTCCGAATGGGAGCGAATAGCCCTTCAGACCACAGTGGCATTTGAAATATTTTTGAAAAACTGAATTGTTTGCTGCCATCCACCAATGCCAGGCGAAATGTCTAGTGATTAACTTTTTTTAATGAAAACAGTTGTAGTTAGTTTACTTCCAAATGCCTTATTTATAATGTCCCTCTGGAGAACTTCGCACTCTCCCAACGACTCCCACAGCCAGCCCACACCACCTGTCAGCTCAGCCCGTCTCCTGTTCACACGGCAAATCATGTAAACATTTTTCACAAGGAGCGAGTCTCAAGCCATGACAAAATGTTCTCGTACGAGAATGTCAGAGCAAGCCCTGCTTCAACCGCCTCCTGCCAGGCCGCGGTCCCCTGAACCCATGACCCCAGTTCCCTTTGAACGCATCTGGTCGCCAGACCCTAACCCGGTACCACCTCAGCCTCACCTCCCATATACCTATTCTGGATTGGTCATATATTCTGGTAACGCTGACACCTACCCCCACTGCGTTTGAAATCGTAAAACTTAGAGGGCTGCAAATCAAGGATCAGCCCCTGTGATAAGGCATACGATAGCAACGACCCCTAACAAATGCCCCCATAAAAATATAGGTCAGAATGCACATATTTCTCACCCAAAAACCCCTTTGATGCACTGTTTTGCTTACAGTCGGAAGATCTTGCGTGCCAAGTATCTTATCTAGCCTGGGTCTCATTTCCTTTGTGGGACTCATATTTATTCAGCTATTTGGACATGTGTTTGGTAAGGCAACTGCAGAACCCCAAAGTTGCTTTCATGCCGTTATCCATCTGACCCTCCCCCGATCAGTGAAGGACCCACAAGAGCTCAACGAAACCGGGAAGTGTGAAAGCACAGTGTTACACTCTGTTGCATCCTCCAGAAGGCACTTCTTGCAAAAATAACTGACAAAGAGGATACATTTCAAAGGACAATTTGCACGCTTTATTTGGACACTTTATGTAAACATTGTTGAACAAATAAATAGCTGCTAATCATTTGAACCGGGAAGTGAACTGTTCCACGAGGTCTGCTTTTGGTGGACAGGACACGTTTGCAATGTTTTGTGGCAATGTATTTGTCCTCGGAACAGAATTATGTGTGATTCCATGAGTGTGTATGTCCAACACAGTCAAAATGATATCTTTCACAAAATCGAATTGCATTTCCTGGTATATTGGCTTGACCACCCATTTTTTGCTTCTTTTCGTAAAGGCCATTGTTTAACGAAGCATCCAAAAGATTCCAGCAGTCCTCGACTGTTCACGCCCCACGTTCTCGTTAGGCGCTAAGATCGCTAGTAATGTCCTATATTGCATCCCATCTATGCCAAAATGCAACCTCTTGGGCCTGTACTTTAGGCACATATTGTGGAACACCTCCAAATCTCCCGTGTGACAGAATTCTGTGAGTCCCTTCAGATCTCTTGATAGAGTTTTATCAAACACGATCTTCTCAAGAGCTTTGTGTGGAGGTGAAGATGGAATCAACCACTTCTTCTTGCGTTCCTGCTCCTCCGACAAAGGTCCATGTGCACATTGGTGAAAATGTAGGTTTTCTGTCCCAAGAGTAAACGTTGGAACGGTGATGCATTAGTGAGCGCCATTTTTCAAGTAGAATTTCCACAGACCCACCACAAGTTTTGGAGCTCCACCAAAGATGGTTGCTGAAAGACTGGGACCACTGTAAAATATTTTCAGAACTTTTTTTTCCAGCAGCTGAGATTTTTTTATTGAATGATTTAGCAACGTGCAATACATCAAATTGATGCTGAACATTTGGAAACTGCTCTCTCATGGTCTTGGCTATTGAAACATGTCTATCGGTGGCTATGAGGTCTATTTGCAATACCCTCAATTTGAGATCTTCCAGGGATTTGATAAAACCATGTTTCTCCATGGCCACTGAGGATTTACATTCAGACACCTGCACAATCACCAAACTCAAAATTGTTTTAGTTTCCATGTCCTGAAAGTTGTATGTGCAGTAATTTCCTGAAAATCCGGGGCTGTCACAATGTCCATCGCCAGCTAGCCTGAACCGTTTGTCAGAGAATGCCCTTTCAATTGACATTTGTTCAACTTTCCAGGCTTCACTAATAGTGGGGAATACAAATTCTTTGATATTTATAGTACTGCGTTTTAGCAAGGAACTGAAGTCCCACAAATTGACAGAAACTGGACAATTTACTAAAAGTAGAGCCACTGAAAAGTAAAGCAGATGCAAACAGTAGATTTCCAGCTGGCACTTTCCCCTGCATCGGTTGAGCGGACCATGAACATTTTGAATGAAGCAGATCACAGGTGGCTTGTATTTTCAGGTTAGTGCCTTGTGATACACGAGTCACATTCAACAATGGCTTCCCCGCATACTTCCCCCCCCCACCCCCCTCACTGGATGGACACATTTCAGAATCAGTATAATCTCTACCAGGCAGGTGTTGAATACAATGTATTTGGGCTCCTTTATTAGACCATCGTCCTGCATGAATGTGGTTTCTGACTCAACTGTGGTGGACATATCGGCCGGACAGGTCAATTGTGTTGAGGCTTCAGTCTGTTATTTCAGCTTGTGTTATTTGAACACGAATTGGAGAAACTATCAATCTTGATTGTTTTTTGGGTGGCCCTTTTTTTGCCGGTGTGGATTGTGTCAAGTGGTCAGCGAGTAATTCAAAAGCATCTTCATTATATTCAGTTTCATCTTCATCTTGTGGAGTTCTCACATTGTAGCAATGGTCCACCAACATCCTTTGCTGGCTTCCCCGGTCACATTCAATTCATTTTCTGGCCATTTGGCATAAGCATCTCGAGTTTGCTTATTGATTGGACCACGCTGCGCCTCAAAAAATAGTTGCTCCATGGTGAAATCTGTTTGGCAAGCAGTATCTCTGGGTTTCATTAGCTGTCTGTGTCTTCATAGTTCGTTTTCTTCTGGGCCTCTAGGAGGTGGGTTGCAAAACCATGTTCAATGTTAATTCAACATACAGTATATAGCACTTTAGATTTTTTTTTTAAAACCTGTTATGAAGACATCAGCCCAAAACACTTTTTGTAATCGAAATTGTTTCTTGATTTTCTTTGAAACCGTTTTCTTCACTGTAACGACTGCACCAGCAAGCTGGTCCTCCACCTGGATCCACGTGCCTCACCTATTTTCCGATCTTGTATACATCCCTTGAAAAGAATGTTCATTAAAAAAAAAGTACATTTCTTTCCTCGCACACATGGCTTACATAGATACCCTCGTACACTGTGTATGTCATTTAGTCAAACTATACATTTCGAATTTCACCAGATTGATGGCTAGTGTACTCGATCAGAGATCACTGTGCGAAACCCACTGATTGTAATGTTGCACTCAAGCATTTTTCATTGTATTCAGCATTAGGGTAGAAATTGTAACGTAAGAACTGAAATGGTAAAAGTTTGAAAAGATGCTAGTTTATAATGATGTCACTGTCTAATAGTATCTGATGTAGGATATACTTGCTTTCATTCCAGGGAACTGTCAGTACGCATACCTCAGGCTCTGGAAAAACTCCAAGGATGATGTAATTGTAGTCGAAGTGTCAGCATTGCCCTGTAAAATAATACTTGTTTTAGTATGGATAAATGAACTCACACAATGGGATGCAGACAATGCTGCATATCAATAAAAACCCATATATGAAACATTCTGTAAAATTCCATGCATAATACGTTTCCGGAACAGATTAGCTAAATAAAACTACCTGATAGGCGCTCGAAGTTGTTGTTAACTGCGGGAAATAAATGGATGCAGAATCTTGCTCCTTCAATTTCAGTGCTTTGTCATGGAGTTGTAAAGGGAAAATTAGATTTGAATTAGAAATGTGGGAAGATCCAACTCTGAACAATATGAACTTAAAGCAAGTCTGTATGGCTCACCATTGGTATACTGGACGTGTCAGTGATGTCGTCACCACCGTTAGTCTGTGCTTCAGTCAACATGCTAACCTAAAAAAATTGACATGTCAATTAACCAATTATGAAAATATTATGCTTATTTCCATGGGCTCTATAGCATAGTTTTTTGTGTCCATAAATAGTTTTCTATGATGCTCCTAAAACCAGGGACAGATGTATAGCAAAATGGGGTGTGGTTATAAAGCAATACAATCTGGTCAATATGCAAAGTATTATAAGAAACATCTTAAACAAAAACACCAATCCGTCCATGTAGTTACCTGTTCCGTACCCCAAGGCCTACAGCTAATTGATGAAACGTGACTCACCTGAGGCAGCGTGTGTAAGAATAGTCGGAATTGCATTTGGAAGCAATTTACAAGATGTTCTGAGTGAATGCTTCTTTGTGTACTGCAATCCATCGTACATATTCGTGGCAAAGTGCAGGCTGCAGATGTGGAATCAATCTCCCCCTCAAGTCCCCCAAGACTTCCTAGGCTCGACTTTCAAGCTTGTCCGGCGCAAATACGCAATATCTGACCCATTCTCTTAACAGATCTATATTCCTTGGGAATATATGCATTATTCTGCCCTTAGGTTTGTTATGGGTCCTAGAACGGCAACCGAAAACCATACAAGCAGGCATTGTTGAATAATCTGTAAAAGCAAGTCCACATAGTTAAAAAAATTATGATGCATGTATGCGTGAGAAAGATGGAATTATATCATACATTTTTCTATGCAATGTTTCTTTTGGTCACAGAGGCAAAACCTGTGTTGCGTAGTCAAATATACACTGGGATAATTTTCTTACAGAATTGATTGATGCAACAAAAATCATAACGTGTTACTCGTCCGTTGAATGCTTCAAAAGGAAACATGCTTATAGACATGGTCCGCGAAGGATGCAATTCTATCCCAGTTGACACTGATGACAATTGCTATATATCTTGAACAGAATAAATTAAACAGAAGTCAATGGTAATGGCAATGAGATGAATGAACATTACACTACTGGGCACATTCGTTCGAAATACATAGAAATTTTGAGATCAGGAAGAGATAATTAGGTGACCTGCCCTTACCTTGACCAACAAACGGTTAGATTCAGCAAGCAGGGTAGTAAGTAGCAGGAGAACAGGTAGCGCGATCACTAGATGACTTCCACTGCTGAGATGTTCACAGGTAGCACGATGACTAGTTGATTTTCAGTGGTCCGAGATGTTCATGGGTAAGATGCTCACAAGTTGACTTGCAGTGCTCACAGATGTTGTCATGATAAATAGCAAGGGGGTTTATAAAGAATTTGAAAAGTGGGTGTGTATTTGAATGAGTGACGTGTATATGGCGTGGTCTTATGTGGATAGCATGGGCGCGGCCTGCTTCAAGGGGAGCCTGCCTGGAGACACTGGGTCTGAGGAGGGCATGTGAACAATGGCCCATGCGCGCAAGATACCTTTGAAGTGTACATGGTGTTTAGCACCTTGGTCGTTCCCACCCTGCCAGCCCGCTTGGAAGGGCATCTCCACAGGTGCTAACAGTCATTGATTCTGGTAGGCGGATTGGAGGGGCATGAGGCATGCAGAAAAGGGCCGGAAAATTGCTGAATGGAGACACACTTGACTCACTGAAAAATGTAAACAACCATTCATAAAAGTTCAGTTGTATTTTATTTTGTTGCTGATGTTGATGGCACAAATGTACTGCACATTATACATTTCGGGTTGCAGCACAGTGTGGGAATGTCCCCTGTACTGACCGCTGTCACCTTGGAATGTGTCTCTAATGGCACCAACTGCACAGACGGGGTATTACTCGTCGAACGCGGTATCCAAGCATCCCATGAAGCCACCATGTAAACGAACAATAGGCAACCAGCCTTTATCACCTGTGGAAGAGAAGGATACAAACTGTTTTTAAATGAACAAGATAAGTGTATTAAACCTTATTTGAACATGCAATCTTGTATCCTATGGCATTGTTGCCAGTCCAAATGGTACTTCACGGATCAATCCACTTGGGCTTTAAAGTGTAGACACATTACAATATTGAACAACTATGCATTCCATTACATTTGGGACACAAAGAAATATTGTTTCATGGTTGTACATGAAATAAACATAAAATGACCACTATAATTTCCCCAAATCGCGAGTGATGTATAGAATTGCAAGACTACATTCATTTTGCAGTGATAGATCAAAGTTGCGATAATATAGGAGACAAACATGAAATGTTAGTGGCCTAAGTAACATTGCATCTAGAGTACACTTACTCATTACTTGGATTGCGTGGGTGAACTGTTGCACGAAGTTTGTGCATAAACACCATCATAATCCTCAACACGGACCATCTGAGGCAGGCTGCCCCAAAGTCATGCAGCTTGGTAACGCATTGCGCCCGTGTCTCGTCTTCCGATATGCAAGACAAGTATCCCGAGTTTTCTCGGCAGCAGCAGATCTCCTCGGTTGGCATTACTGCGCACCGATTGCAGGTACACCACGTGGAGACGTCGTCCTTGCGACTAGGCTCAGGCTCTTGATCTGGTGATTCATCCTCCCAACTGTCTTCCGAAGCTCCATCGTTTCTGCATCTTTCTCTTACGGGTAATTCCGCCTCAGAATACTCCGCCTCATACTGGTAGGGCTGTATTGTTGCCATTATGTGACAAAATTAAAATAGATAGTAATGATAGTACTAGCATCTGTTTGCACAGGCTACGAGCAACGAAGATAGCTTTACAGAGCAAAAATAAGGCACAGTATACACAAAAAAGACAGTGAAACGATTGGAAAGCAAATCTGATGTCTGATGAGAAGCGGTCTGTTTATACTTATTGTTATGATATGGCATTTATAATGCGCCTATACAAAAGTGTTATTGAGGAAAGTCCTGCCTTTTCAATGGAGACAAGTCATTAGCTGAAGCGCAGAGAATGTTGACACGAGACGTGCATTGGCGTTGTGAAATGGGCAGTACACCGCAGGGGCGGAGATATGGTTTAGTGCCGCCAGGGCGGTTCATCTTAGGGTAATGCAGCAAAGGATAAGATTAGCACAAGATGGCCACGCCCGGCTGCCTGATTTCACATGTGCGAAAGAGAGGACAACTATGGTAAGGTGCATAGGAAATGTTTGTACGATCGATCAATGTATGCTTAAAAACACATGCACGAACCCTCAGGACAATAATATTTTTGAGCGCACTATTCCTTTAACACCCACTTGAGTCTCTATTCCCCCAGTTCTAGGATGTCACTTTGATATTGTCATATATCCTGCCCCATTTACCTTCAGATAGTTCTTGACATAGTACCTGGGACCATTTGCTTTGAAGCCACATGCTCTTCCACTTTGTTCTGTAAGTTTTCCTCCACATCAACTCCTCCTACTTCTCCATTTGAGGTAACCTTTCTAATGGCATTTTTCAAGGATCTTTAATGACCATAAAAGCAGCCATCCATATTGTATTTCTTATGCAAAGCACCAAATGTGATCCATGTGCCATCAACTAATAGGCCTCCTATGCAAGCAACCCCAGCCAGGCCAGTATATTTTCTCCACAACAGTTAATTTTGGATTAAGCCACAACGAGGACTTATCGGTCGTGTACGGATATTTGCCCTTTTTTTTACATTTCTCTCAAGCACCATCCTGAGTATTCATTTTAATCAATTTTCTAAATCATAGTAAATGGTAAAGCGCAAAGTTCCACCGGTTCCATCAAGTTGGCATCAGCTTTGCCCATTAGTTGGGTTCCTTGTATAGGAAAGGCAGAACATGTAGTGCCGAGAAGGGCAGATGATACAGTTCAAAATCCTGCACTCCAAGACCGTCCTTTGTGAGTGGTAGTTTGATTTTCCAAAGTGCCAGTCTTGGTGTCCCAACCCTCAGAAATGTTTGAATAGATTTGTTTATTTCTCAGAATATGTTTTAACCAGAAGAAAGAGGAATCATTGTCAGCAAGTAGTTAATTCGAAGAGCGGCAGTCATTTTGAATTTTGGTGGTGTTTGAAGGCGAACCTTGAGAGGTGGTCATCTCTAACACTTTCTTCTCTGGGCTATGGTAATAGAATTATAGCTTGAGAAATGTTCACCTTCACCACATCTTCCACATCCTGTGTAAGCCACACCCCTCAGTACTTCATTTTGTCTTAGTACAGCAGAAGCTACATTTTACAACCTCTTCTTTTTGACAGTGTGATGTTATTGGAAAGGCCTCGGTACTAAAACAATTAATTTTACATCCACAAATGCTTCCAGAATTGTTTAATTCTATCCATTTATTTTGGAAGAGAATCTTCCAAAGTCTGTAGGACTAACAAAAAGTCATCTGTATAATGCCTGAGCTTCTGCTCGATCCCATCATAATGTATTCCTTTGATCCAGTTCTTATCCCATCCAGATTGCTAAGGGCTCAAATGCTAATACAAAAAGCAGTGGTAAGAGAGGACACACTTGTCTAGTTCTACAACTTTCTTAGATCTATGCCTATTTGTGACCACTGAGGCAGTTGGGTTGCTGTATAGTATCCACTTTAGAAATTTGTGATCAAACCCCATCCCTTCCATAGTCCTAAATGGGAATCTCCACTCCACCCGATCAAAGGCATTTGCAGCATCAAGCAAAAATGCTGTGTTCAAGTACTTGCTTTCAGGTATTGTTCATATCAGTTTTCTCATGTTTACTGCAGCTTGCCTTCCCTTTCGAAAGCCCGTCTGAGTTGCATTCAGAAGTTTAAGCAATATAGTTTCCAATCTCCTCGTCATAGCTTTAGCCAAAATCTTAGAATATGTGTTGATTGGGCTTATCAATCCATATGTACTTGGCTCTGTTGCCTCTTTTTCATTATTAATAATAATTGCATTTCTCAATGTTGTGGGAAAATGATTATTAATTATCGATTATTCAAACATTCCTTTTAGAGCCTCATATTGACTCTAGAACTCGTCTGGGGGCTATGTCCCTCATTGTCGACTCCTCAGGTGTACCTGCATTCCTGTCAGATTGGGTAATAGTTTGCCCAGGAGATGGACTCGGGTCTATGAGGATGCTGGAAAGACGAGCCTGGCTTTGAGAGCCTTCCTTAAGGCTAGGTGATCCTTTATGCAGCAGATGCGGTATTGATCTGATTTGCCTTCTGTTAATGTCTTTTCCCTTTCTCATTGTTCCCTTATCCTATCCTGAGTTTCTAGGTTGTGAGCTCCCTAGACAACTTGTTTTGTATGCTTTCGGTATGATGGATGCATTTGTAATATGAATTGAAGGGTCATGTTCTCTTACCATTGTGTTAGTGAAAGAAAACGAACAAGAGACAGAGGCCAACTATTTTTTTCATGATCAGGGTCAAGACCCACCCCGTGCCATCGAGGATAATTGGAGTTCTCTTTTGTGTTTTTTATGGTGATGTCCTCTTTTTGTTTTCCTCATCTAGCTCATGAGTGGAATTAACCACAATGGATTGGCCATTTCCCTGTCTGTGATATTGTTTTGGCTATGGTGTTGCTTGTATGTACTTCATACTTTTCGTTTGCTTTTCTATGGTCTATTGCAGCTGAGATGGGTGTGTTATTGTGAATAGTTACCATGCCTGCTTATGTGGGTTGGAGTAGTTTGCAAATTGATAGGAGAAAGGTGTGTGTGGTCATCTTTCCCAGGGGTGTGGAATATTGAGAATGTGATGTAGTCTGGAATATATGTTTTATGAATGTACCATCGGGAGCATTTGGAGGCTGTGTTCTGCTGGTGGATGCTCTCTCTGAACCCATTTACCTATACCGGAACTATGTACTGAAAGTGAAGATTGAACATGTAAATAAAATAAGTACTTTTATGCTCATCAAAGTGGACCTTAATCACTATCTTGGTTCATTACAGCAAGGAATCTGGGGATGAATGGTGGAAAAAAATGGAGCATATCAGGGCAATTCTTCCACAGGAGGCATGAGGAGAGGCATCTCGGTGAACAAAGGACAACAAAAACATTTAACAAAAGGGATGGGATCCACGCATACATATCCCTCTGACTGGTCTTGACCTGATGTGACTGTGTCTATTGTTGAGCCTATTTGTTTCCTCTGCATTTGTTTCATGTCACAACGGTCCTTGAAGACTCCCGATCTGCTGTTGCGTCGGTCCTATGGGAACAGACTTTGAGGATGATTTGTCAATGTATCTTTTCTCTTTTTTGCAACATAATGGAGTTCCTATTTTTTTGCTGTTCCTATCTAAGGCTGGGTAAACTTATTCAGGTAAACTCCCACTCGCCCAAATGACCACTTATTAGGCCAGAACACATTTTCCCAAACTTCCTTTTGGGCTTTGTGGACGGTTTTGTTGTGCGAGTTTGACTTGTGGATATAAAAGAGGCACACACAATTGAAGTTCATGGTCAGTCTTATTGGCAGAGGCAGGAGGATGCTGGTGGCTTCAGTAGTGTAGGGAGATACCGAAGGACTGTTACATTAGCATACTTGATGGAGACATAGACAAATGAAATAGGATTTAGTTGAGAGAGTGAGAGGACACTTGTTAAGACGAATTTCTCAACTCTGACCTGGTGGGCAGAGGTTCAGAAGGCCAGCCTAGTTTCTTGGAACAGGGTAACCTTCTGGACAAACCGAACACATCAAGGTAGCATTTGTGTCGGTCAAGACTTGGTCTCAGGAGGGATGAGGGAGACTGAAAGACCTCAATGAGCACACAGAGTAAAGGAGACTTGCAAATCACTCCCCGTCAGGTGTATATATAGGTGTTTATAGCTGAAAGACTGAAAAGGCTTCATTGTTTGCGCTTCCTACAAATTTGAATAAAAAAACTCTTAGAGAATCAAAGAATCCTTAGACGAAGACACTGTTGCGTAGTCACTTTTTTACATTTTTTGAGGTGTATGTGTGGTTTAGAGACAAACAATTGGCATACAATGTCTCTCTATGAATAATAAGCTTCACACATTGAATTGCCAGAAAAGCTTTTGGACATAAAGTGGCAACAGAAAATGTCACAAATAATGATTCCAAAAAGTGATCAAAAAGAAATGCAAACAAATAACCACCTGATCAATATGCTTCACAAGGCTAACCAAAATAATTTAGATCATGAAGTGCCAACAGAAAACTTCATAAATTATGATTCAGAAAATGATTGGAACAAAAAGAAATGCCAACACGTATTTCAACCCAAAAAGGGCCGCCCTCAGGGCGTGTAAATCTGAGTTGCTAATTCTCAATCAGAGCACATATTAAACTGAAATTCACATTGGTGCATTTGCAACCTCAAAGCTCAAAAAGATACCATATCTAATATTTACATTAAAATCGTTCCAGGGAGAAAATGGAGAAGAGCAGAGAAAGAGGAGGGAGAAAGGGTTTGGGGACAAAAGATACAAAAATAATAAAGAACATTAGTGGTCAGATATACATGATTGAATTATAGTATAGGTGACACTTGGTGAGCGCAGCCTGCATCACTCTAGCAATACATAATGTAGCCCATTATTGGAACTGTAAATTACCTGGCTAGAACTGAGCAAAGTACTGCTAGGACATGTTAAATCACAAAATGCATGGATTCATGTTCTCCAGATTGAAGATCTCCAAATTATTGAAATCTGAAAATAAACATAACCTGTTTTAATCCTAAATATAAGACTTATACAGCAGTAATGATACTCATACGGTAAATATACCTTGTGCTTACATACCTATTAGTATTCAACTGATGCATGTGTGAGAAGAGTTGAAAAGATTCCGTGGCAGCGTTGCCAATTTAATTGGTTGTCGCTTGCTTCCAAAACGTACGTGGTTTCCCAATATTAACTGAAAGAGAAAATATAGTTGAAAGGAGAACTGCACATGTTGGGTGTGCGTTCACTAAACTAAAGTGCATTATGTGCTGCCCTCGCTCGAGGCCAGGCGTGCGGCGCATTAAAGAAATGGGCAGACACGTAGCACTGTTAGCTACGTGCTTCTTTATTAACATACAAACTCGAACTGCATATCCCCCCCGTCCTCCTACGTCACTTCCCATTACTTCCTGCTCCCCATGTCCATCCCACCCTTGTTGACCTGGAAACGTCTGTGAAAACAAAATCAAAATATCGAGGCTGAGTACCCAAAAGGAAATACACCATACACGGGTTAGAAAGGAACATACAAAGTACTTTATTTTATACTGAATCCGGTTACAAAAACAGAGCAAAATCAGATAGCTATCGGCCCTCAGTACAACACAACGAACTCCAGCGTGGTTGTGGGTTCAGTGAGAGACGCTGTACATTAGAATGCATTGGCTTATTATACATTTTGTGAGCACGATGTCCAGCCCCACTTCGGGTTAATATTCCACTTAATACATCACCGATCTAGGGTTCATGCCAAGTCTCGAACAACCGCATATAACTGGTTCGCTTTTAATACATGTATCAACAAGCCTATACAGCAACTGTGTATTCTGGGATTTTCCATGTAAGTCTTCTTAAACATTCATACAATGTGGTTAAACAAGTGTTCTATGTTCAGTATTTGAATACATTGTTTTTATAGTATACTCATGGATTAGATTCTTTACACGAGTAATCCCCTACACACAGGTCAACGAAGGACAAGTCTGCAGGCAAGTTATATATTAGCTATGTACAGAGGTCAAGACGGCCATGTTGTATTTTTGGAATGACATCGTCCACCATTTTAACTCACAGGGTGACTTTACAAAGCGAATCCTAAAATGGCGGATTGACCTAGAATGGTGGCTTACATTGATTTTAAGGTCAGGACTTTGCAACACGGATTCTTTCGCAAGCGAATTTCGAGCAGCTTGTCGTAGGCCAATATACATATATTTATTGCAATAGGAGGCACAATATAATTTCTCTTTTGACAAACCCTCCTTTTGGCCTATGCCAAGTGCTAAAACTTGGATCTCCTTGCAAATAACTCCATGCATCATCGTCCATGCACCCTGAATCACTGTCGCAAATATCTATTGCCATTAGGTCATTTGCTAAAATATTTTTCAACACATATTCTTTGAAAGTTTTATCTGGGGCATACACTTTATGTGCTATCGAACCTATCGCTTGTGCGCAACATCCCCCTAGCATCGAACACATACCAGGTAGACACTGAATACAGCAACAAAGAAACAGGATTCCCAAAATAATTAGCAAGACCAAAGGTACCTTCCAACCCCAAGATCGCAAGAAGTCCCAGAAACAAGCGCTAAGATCCCAGTTTCCCTCCGGAACATGCACTTCGGAACTAAGGACGTGCAGATTCTGTATTGCCTTGAAGATGGTTGGGGAGGAATCTGGTACGAAAACAGCAAGCGGACCCCACTAATTTACACACTCCACCACGTTCAGCCAGAATGACATCTAATGCCATCCGGTTTTGAAGTGCTACTAGTCTTATCGCCTTCTGTTCTAACGTCATATTATAGAGTATGTCCATGGTCCGGTTGATGGTTCTTTCCAGTACTCTCGCTAGTTTTCTGATTTCTTCTGAATTTGATATCTGCCCCCAAAATTTGTGCTGGGGTGTCACCATTCTCGTCCCGCCGTGGACGAGCCTTTGAAACATCTCTTGTACTAGCTATAAACACCACAGGTAACAGGATCCCTAAATAACAGGTTCCCTGCCAATCCCTGGGCAACCATGGGAATGCTACATTACCGCAGACAAAGTAGACAGGTTCGCCTACATACAAAGGACTGTTTTCCCCAGTCAAATTTTCAACGTTGGCACAACCTAGAAAATCTCCCATTGACTGAATTCCATTCCTCTGTATGCAAAAAGAAACTGAATTGGGGCTATGATTAACAGGGTAAGAAGGAGGCATGGCATCCTTATTGCCTATTGGAGCCATCTTAAAGGAAATCGAAGATTGGAAAGGACAAGACAGTTTATCAAAAGGCCTAATAGAAGCAATATTAGATTTACTCCAGTTTGCGAAAAGCGAGCATCCCAGGGGAGTCAAAACACGTTTCTCAAAACTATTCAAATTAGTGCCATCAAAGTTCCCTGAGATGCTATCATTCCATCGGCCAAAGAACAGTGCTCTAAGAGAAGCATAGCAAGCAGTTGTCAAAGGTAAAGGATGAATATACCAACCAAGCCTCTTATCCCCGTTTTGCGGTAAATGTGAGCAGACCCAACAGTTAGACTTATTAAAAATGGCATGCCTAGCATTCATGTTAAGCAGTAAAATGTTATTGTAGTACCTTTGTCTATGCTGAGAGTCCCTAGGGGATACAGTATGCAAATGTACAAAGGGAGTAGGAACAATAGGTATACTTTCAGTAGGTAACAAAAGTTCTAAAGAATGAGTTTCCTCAAGGTACCACAACCCTAAGGCAGTGACTATTAAAAACCCAAATATCATTATAAAAATACAGCAATACATTTTCGGGGCCCAGGTATTTTGTCCATTGTCCCGGTTGGTCACCCCCTTATTTACAAGTCCCATACGAGCGGTAGCAGTAGCAGGCATTGTAGTCTTCAAATGGATACCCCAATGTTCGTTGCTGGCGACCTCCCGGTCGAGCGACTTCTTAGTCTTTACACAACCCTAGCCAACAGAATCCCCTTTCTCAAATTTGGGCAAAAACAAGCCCTTGATGATCCTTTCCTTCTTCAGATGCACAGCAAAACCGTGCCGTAAGTCTATTTTCTTGGATGCAGATTGTACTTTACTTTTCCCGGTACTGATTGGTCCGGAAACAATATGTCGTCAGTTCCTGCTGGAGGCAACGTGTCGGAAACAAGTGAAGATGCCGAATTTGAAATAGCAGTTTCCGGATGGAAAACATTTGGAGAGTGTGGAGACAAAATGGCAGCTTCCCCAAGCCTCACGGGCTCAGAGAGATTCTCTGACACACTCTGTGCTACTTACTGCTTTGGGATCGTTTGTTGCAGCATTAGCGAGGGGTTCTGTTTCTTCTGTAACGTGTGGCACAGGGTGAGGAGGTTTCTTGACGTGAGACTCGTGGATCCAGTTCTTTCTCCCAGAGACCCGCACCACTGTCTGGGTGACCAACAGGACTTGTAAAGGCCCACGCCAGCAAGGCGCAAGGCAGGAAGAGCGCTCAAATGCTTTGACGTGCACCCAGCTTCCAGGCCGTATGTTGTGGCCCGGGCCCTCGTATCGTACAGGTAAAGCTTCTCGTACCGGGTGATGAATCAAATACAGGTTTTTAGTCAACTGGCTGCAATAATCTGAAAGTAATACATTTTCAACATTTCTCAATGAATTGCATTTAGGAACGTTACAAATATTGGCAGGTCCCATTACCACCTCAAATGGAGAGAGTCCAGTCTTAGCTTGAGGGGTTGTACGCATGGATAACAACACGATCGGTAAGGCGTCAGCCATTTTAGTTTGGTGCCGGCACACGTCTTAGCGAGCTTGTTCTTAATGATACCGTTGTGTCTTTCTACTAGTCCGGCGCTCTGAGCATATCTGGCCGAATGGAACCATTTGTCAATTCGTAATGCAGTACATATCTGCAGAATAACAGCAGCTACAAAATGTGGACCATTGTTCGACCAGATAACTCTTGGTAGCCCAAACCGCGGGAAGTATTCCCTTAACATGATTTTTGCAGTAGTCATGGCTGTAGCATCTTTAACAGGGAAAGCCTCAACCCATTTACTAAAAGCGCAGATAACCAACAGCACATTTTTTTATTATCACATCGTTCCATTTCAATAAAGTCAAAGTGGATCACTTCGAAGGGGACAGAGGGTGGCCCAAAACTTCCCCTCGGAGTTACTGTCCCCTTTCCCACATTGTGTTGTAGGCAAATCATGCAATCCTGGACGTAGCGCTGGGCAATTTTCGAAATTTTGTCATTTACCCATACTTTCTCTAACATTTTTGTCATCTTCTGGGCACATACATGCGTAGGACCATGGGCCATGATGACCATCATCATTATATACATGTCAGGGAGTAGCCATTTCCCTTCCACTATATCCACCCAACACCCCTCGTCATCAATTTTCCCCAAGCCTTCAGCCCACCTTTTGGATTCTTCTAATGTGGCATCAGCTTGGATATCCCGTACAGACCCGACACCCTCATCCATTGCATAAGCATCTACAGTCTCCCTTGAAACGTACATCTCAGTCAGGAGATCGGTAGCAGTTTGTCTAGCTATCTGATCAGCGAAATCATTCCCTTTCCCTATATCATCTGTAACCTTTCAATTTGCTGCACATTTCCTAACTGCTAACTGAGTAGGGAGCGCAAGCGCAGAGAGTAGTTGTACTATTAGGGAGCCATGTTGGATTTTGGTGCCATGTGAAGTTAGGAACCCTGTCTCTGACCAAGGTCTCCCAAATTTGTGATCCACCCCAAAGGCATACTGACTCTCAGTATATATATTTACTGCAAGCCCTTCTGAAAGTTCACAAGCTCGGGTCAATGCTATATTCTCTGCGGCCTGCGCAGAATTATGCGTGATTCTCTTAGTTTCTGCAACCGTGCTTAATGTGGTGATTGCATAAGCAGCTGTGGATGTACCTTCCAGAAGTTTGAGCCATCACAAAACAGTTCTCCTTGCGGATTATCCAAAGGAGTGTCTTTCAAATCAATTCTACCCTTTGTCTCTTGTTCGGTAGTATACAGACAATCATGTGACTCTTCATCGCTGCAAGTAGTATCTTGTGGGAAAGGTAGGAGATCAGCCGGATAAGAACACAACACCTCTTAATTTGAACGTGAGGAGCAAACAAGATAAATTCATATCTTGTCAACCGTGCAGAAGTGAGGTGCTGCGTTTGAGTTCGGTTCAGTAGAACATCTACAGAGTGAGGCACCATCGGGGTTAGATCATGGCATAGGACCATTCCCTCACTCTGTTTTACAGACGCAGCAGAGACAGCTCGCAAACATCTTGGCAAAGCGCATGCTACAGGATCAAGGGCGGAAGAAAAGTAACCGCACGGCCTATTCTTCCCTCCATGTTCCTGCGTTAATACAGCCAAAGCACATCCATCACATTCATGCACAAACAACACAAAGGCCTTTTCATAGTTTGGTGTGTCCAAAACTGGTGCAGAGCATAATGAAGTCTTAAGCGTGTCAAACGATTGCTGGTGATCCGCGTTCCATGGCAATGGCGAAGAAATGTCCTTCTTCGTCAAAGCCAACATCGGTTTGATCACTAATCAAAAATTTGGGATCCACAACCTACAGTAAGAAGCCATACCTATCAAGGCTCTAACTTTTCTGTGTATTTGGGACAGACATGCCAGAAATGTGTTTTATTCTTTCAGGTGTCAATCTTCTTCCCTCCTTTGACAGGAAATGGCCTAAATAGGCAACCTCCTGGCAACAATATTGACATATTTTAAGCGAAGGTTTGTGACCATGCTTAGCTAGATAAATAAGCAATAATACAGTGCCCTCCTTAAAGGCGCTCTGAGTCAGCAGCTAAAAGCAAGTCATCAACATACTGAAGCAAAGTACAAGTAGAGGGCAATTTAAGGGTATCCAGTTGTTCTTTCAAAGCCCTACTATAAAAGCTCGGACTCTCTGTGTACCCTTGAGGTGCATGAGTAAATGTGAACGAGCGTCCCCCTAAGGTGAACGCAAACAAGGATCTAGTGTGTATAGTAATACTAAAGAAAGCATTCTTTAGATCCACCACACAAAAGTAAGTAGCTGTAGCTGGAATCATGGTTAGGATTGTCGTCACATCAGGCACAATTGGAAATTGTGGAGCGACGACTTTATTAATGGCACGTAAATCAATTATGAAACGGAATGGAATTGCATTATCGCCTTTCTTGTACACGGGTAAAATCGGACTATTACACAAACTTCCTGAAATTTCTTCAATCACCCCGCGATGCACAAAATCGGAAACAATGCATTTCAAAGCTTGCTCGCCCTCAACTGAATTATTATACTGGGGAATGCATGGCAGCTCAATTCCGTGTTTCAAAACTATCTTAACAGGTTCAATCTGTAAAACACCAACATCATTGTCGTCGACAACCCACAAGATCTCTGGTATATAAATGAATTCTGGCGGCAAAGTTCTAGTCAAGAATTGCGAGACAGAAAATTGCTGTGGTGAAATCGTCAAGCACACTCCATCAGAAGAACAATAAATCACTGCATTTAATTCTTTTAACAGATTCAACCCCAGCAAGTTCTATCCACAATTCGAAGTCAAAAGAAACGGACAGTGGTCCGTAAAGGGACCCAAAGAAATAGGTACCGGCGAAGAAACCGGACAAACAACTGGTGTGCCAGAAAACCCTGCAGAAACATTGGTTTGCCCCGATAGTGGAATGTTTGGAACCCGTGAATGATCAATGTAACACTTCTGTGCTCCAGATCTATCAAAAACTGATGTTTCCTTTTTCCCACCACCATTTCAACGTAGGGACCTTTCTGATTGACGGTAATAGGTGTAGGTTCCAAACCCTGCTTCGGGCAATCCTAACGAAACAGAATGTTATCAAAAGGAAGCTCTTTAGATAAATATGCAGCGGAAGGATGATAAAATATGTTCCTGGTGTCCACACTCGAAATCTGATTATTCTGCGAGAAAGGTTGCTGAGGATCCTGTGTAAACTGACCTCTACCAGTGCCCCCCACACCCGGACGACCTCGGGATCGTCTACCCATATTCCCGAATGTGTTATTCGACCTTTGTCGAAGGACGGGGCATTGTGCATGCCAATGACCCTCTTGACGACAATAGGTGCACTGGTTAATGTTCACAGGACCCAAGGGCACATTCCCTTGCGGGACATACTGACCTCTAATCTGAGAACTACCCCCTCTGGGGCCTCTTAACAATTTGCTGCAATAGCACTTTAGTTTTCAAATTATCTTTTCGTTTTTCAACTCTATTTCATTATTGACACGGTTCTCGTAGTACTGACCATGTGCAGTACTTCTGATTGTGATTTCGCCCGCCAAGCGCTCTCAGAAGACATAATTTGTGACTGGATGTCAGGCACCAATCCACTCACAAATTCGTCCACAAATAACCTTTTCCCAGACTCTGTGCCTAGGTCTTGTCCACTGAAATCCGAGAATACCTGTTCGAACCGACTAAAGAACTCGGTAGCACCCTCAGACTTTCCTTGGACACAGGCCGTAAGTTTGTCCCATATAATTATTTTCTCTGGAATTATGGTTTTCAATTTAGCAACGATTCTATCAGGCAAAGTTAATATCACCTGAGGCGGTCTTTCACCAGCTGGCCTTTCTCCATCGAGTCTAGTTATATTCACCCATGTATCTCCCAACCCTGGCACGTCGTCTATAGGTCTAACTTGTTTCCACAAATCTACAGGCAGGAGTACAGGGAATAACAAATTGATATCGCCTAATACTGAGGATTGCAAGACACTCTATTTCTTTATAGAATCCTGTCGGAGTTTTCCTAATATCAGGAATAGATTGCCTAATAGTGTTCACTTCCTGTCTTGAGAACGGGACGTGAATGAACTGCGATACATAATGTGCAGGAATGTCCACAGCGACTATTGTGCAACATTGGCCGCAATCTCAACCTTCGGGACAAATGTCAGAGGAACCTCTCTCATAGGCAACTGAGAAGTAGGTGACTCCGAACGCTTACTAAGCAACCGAGCTAAATCGAGCGCTAAAGCAGTCGAAGAAGTGTCAAGTGAAAAAGCTCTCTTGTAAATACTCAATAACTCTGTGGGACAACTAATGTTCCTTTTTACACAAGGTACTCTATCATTACCTGTATCACTTTCCTCTGCATTTCTGGCGTATACTGACTATATGTGTCATATACTTCAACTGGAGTTATCGACATATCCAAAATCCATCTAAGCGCGTCCTTCGTACAAATTTGTGCTTCCTCAGATATCGATTTACGACAAGGAAGGAACCGTTTCTGTACATACATACTTTTCTCCTCGTCATCCTCACTCTGAAACTTTTCTAACTCCTTTCTATACCCAAATAACCTCTTGACATGCTCATTTACTTTCTCCAGTGTCTCTAGAAAACGCTGAAGAATTTAGATCCCTTAACCCTTGCGGGAGATCTGTATTATTTAATTTTCCCCACATTACACATAACTGAATCCCTAAACCTTCAATAAAAACATTTTTCGCAGGAAATTTATCCATATTACAAAGTGTGGCAAAAACATTAGCTTGATCATCCTTCTTCATACAATACTTAGCCCATGCAATTAACTCACGTTTCTTCTCCGGTGGTACAGTATTGCGAGTGACAACCTTTGAGCCTGTACCTCGATCGATTACAAGCGGCTCAGGACCACTTGGAAGAGAGGGAGCAGGCAAATTCAATGGAGGTACTGTAACTGGTGCGATAAGAAGAGGTGGAGGAGCGGGAGGAAGTGGAACATTAGGAGGAGCAGGAACAATGAGAACAGCAGCAGGTAGAGCAGGAATAACAGGAGGAAGAGGCAAAGCAGCAGGAAGAGGAACATACGAGGTGGCATAGAGGCACCAGGTCTTCGTTCATTTAACAATTTATCTATAAATTCATCGGAAGCATGGAGGTCTTTGGAAGGATATATTTTTTTAATTCCAAGTGAGAAAGCCCTATTCATATTCCTAGTCGATTCAGAATGTTTATCTTGGTCATACAATAATGCTTTTGCGGCATTCGTCTTATGACGGCGTGCATGCTTTTCTCTACTTTTAAGTTGTTGCAACGCTTCTTTTTTCAAATTCTGCAAAACATCAAATGCTGCAGGTCTAGCCTTTTTCTTTAATAGAATTGACTCTAAATACTCAATACGAGGGATTTAAAAAAAAATACCATTGATTGGCCACTGAAGTTCGAAGGCATGTCTGGTTTGTCTGTGCCAAATGTCATTAAATACTATACTTCCAATGCCTTGCTTACAATACATAGTACATGCCGGCGACCCCTCCTGTGGTGCCGGACGGCTAAATTCCAAAGATTGTCTATCGCTGCGGAACAATGCCCTAAAGCAGGTAGACAATTTCCCAGGCATATCAAATTATTGGTGTTACCTGGTCAATAATTGTCTGCAGATACAATGCGCCAAATTCAAATTTTCAGGGTTGAATTAAGAGTCGGGTCACGACTCACCTGGACAAACCTAAGGAGGTCCGATCGGATTTCAAAGAATCTTACCCAACTAATCTTACCTCGTGTATGGTGATTTCGGCAAATCTGCCCGCCTTGATAAGTGGACCCTCGTCAAGATGCCGTCTCAGACCACAAGCTAATCGTCCAGGGATCGGGTCTTGCAGCGCTGCTGAGGTGTCGCGTCTCATTCAGTGGGGCTCCTTTTTGTCACACCGTCCGATCCCGGTCCAATAGCGTGTGTCAACCTTCAACAATCCGGCATCAATCTTGAGGGTCCCTATTCGGGCGCCAACTGTGAAAACAAAATCAATATATCGAGGCTGAGTACCCCAAAGGAGATACACCGAACACGGGTTACAAAGGAACATACAAAGTACTTTATTTTATACTGAATCCAGTTACAAAAACAGAGCAAAATCAGATAGCTACCGGCCCTCAGTACAACACAACGAACTCCAGTGTGGTTCAGTGTGTTCATTGAGAGACGCTGTACATTAGAATGTATTGGCTTTTTATACATTTTGTGAGCACGATGTCCAGCCCCACTTCGGGTTAATATTCCACTTAATACATCACCCATTTAGGGTTCATGCCAAGTCTCGAACAACCGCATATAACTGGTTCGCTTTTAATACATGTATCAACAAGCCTATAAAGCAACTGTGTATTCTGGGATTTTCCATGTAAGTCTTCTTAAACATTCATAAAATGTGGTTAAACTAGTGTTCTATGTTCAGTATTTGAATACATTGTTTTTATAGTATACTTGTGGATTAGTTTCTTTACACGAGTAATCCCTTAAACACAGGTCAAAGAAGGACAAGGTCTCAGTTCACGACCTCAACAAGTGGCCTGCAGGCAAGTTATATATTAGCTATGTACAGAGGTCAAGACTGCCATGTTGTATTTTTGAAATGACATCGTCCACCATTTTAACTCACAGGGTGACTTTACAAAGCGAATCCTAAAATGGCGGATTGACCTGTAATGGCGGCTTACATTGATTTTAAGGTCAGGACCTTGCAACACGGATTCTTTCGCAAGCGACTTTCGAGCAGCTTGGCGTAGGCCAATATACATATATTTATTGCAATAGGAGGCACAATATAATTTCTCTATTGACACGTCAACGTGGCATCTCCCCCCTTTTTAAACAGTTACCAAACATTTCGCAACAGGCGGCGGTCTGGTGAGCCTGTAGTCCATTTCCTCGATCCATCGGCAAAGTCTGTTCCGGGCTCGCTGCGGTCGTGCTGGTCCGGGCGTGCTGGTCCGGGCTTCGGCGATGTTCCACTTTCAGCGGTTCCTGACCCTGCATCCCGCTTAGACTCGTCCGAGTCCCACTGATCACCCACGTATGGGTCATCCGACTCATCGTCCCGTGGAGCCTGCACTCTCCCACTCAGACGTCTCATTCCTGCTTTTGGAAGTTCCTTCAAGTGGGACGAGTTGCGCATTACTGATCCGGCTGACCCTTGGGCCGTGATCATCGACCCTTTCTTCTGTGTGACGAGAAGGGGCTCCTCTCGAAATGGTGCTGTGTGTTTGTGGGTCACAGGTTGACGAACTGCCACTACATCTTCTACTTCTATTTGAGATGGCTGAGCCCGCCGGCGGGCGTCAGCATACTCTTTCATTTGGGTCTTGGCGGATGCAACTCGCCCTCGGACCTCTGGGTCTAACGCCGGCCGTAGGCTGATTGCCTCCGCTTGTGGAAGTTGTGTCTGCGGGTTGCGCCCAAACATGAGCAGGTGTCTTTCCTGTTGTGCTGTGAGTTGTCCCACGGTAGTCCCTCAACAGTTGCTTCAACACCTGTTCATAGGGCTGATCCGTTAGACTTGCGACCTGCAAGGCTCGCTTGAGATTGGCCATGAACCGTTCGACCATCCCATTGGCTTGGGGCCATAAAGGAGTGATCTTTCTGTGATGGAAGCCTAGGTACTCCGCAAACTGAGTGAATTGGTGTCCACAGAATGGGGCCCTGTTGTCCGTCTTGAGCACCTTGGGCACACCATACGCCGAGAACATGTGGTCCAATGCCGGAATGACTTGATGGGCAGCCGTGGAAGAGATTAACTGCCCATCCGGATATTACGAGTACTCGTCCATCACAGCCAGAACGTATTTACCCCCTTCGATGGGCCCAACGAAGTCCGCTGTGATGGCCTCCCATATGTTCTGCAGGAGTTCTGACATGTGCAGAGGTTCGGGATGCCGGTTGGGTGTGATGAGACAGCATGTGGGACACGCTCTCAGGGGGGCCTCTACCCGGGCGTCCATGTGGGGAAACCAGACCTTTTGTCGGAGCATGCGCTAGATGGAGACTATTCCCCTGTGAGTCTTGTGTGCTAGCTTGATTACTTTCGCTCTCATGGCTTCCGGGATCACTAGTTTGCAGTCTTTGAGTAACAGGCGATCTTCCGACACTGCCAGTTCCTCTTTCACTAGGATGAGCCGTTCCACGTCGTCCCTTATTTGGCCTCCCGCTGCTTTTCCTCTTTCTTTGGCTCTTCACCACTGTCCGGACTCTAGTCCTTCGCAGATGATGCAGCAGGCTGGGTCATTCTCTGTCTCTCTCGCGAGTTCTTCCGTGTTGACACCCTGTGGTGTGGTTTGATGGACAAGGTATCTGTCAGCTACTGATGGTTCAGGTGTGCTCTCATCCCTTGGTCTTCTCGACAGGAAGTCGGCTGGGTTCTCACCTTTGCCCGGCCGGTGGATGATGTCGAAAGCGTAGTCCTGCAGTCTTAGCCCCCATTGGGCTATCCACGGAGGCATTTTGGCTTGTGCGTTGCCATAAAGAAACAGTAGGGCTTGATGATCCGTGACGACTTGGCATGGTTTCCCATACAAGAATAGATGGAAATGTTTGCACGCCCATACGACGGCCAACCCCTCCTTCTCTGCTTGAGAGTATGCCTGGTCAGTGGTCGACAGGCTGCGGCTGGCGTACACCACTATGTGTTTCTGCGATGGTTCACGTGGATCAAACTGCGCCAGGATGGCTCCCAGACCAACGGGACTGGCGTCGACCGTCAGTACTGTCTTCCTGTTGGGGTCGTAATATGACATGTTTTCCGCCTTCGCGACCCTCTCCCTTATTGTTTTGAAGGCACTTTGACAGTCACTGGGCCATTCAAATTTTTCGTTCTGTTGGGTCAATTTCCTTAGCGGTTCGCTGACCGAGGCAAAGTCACGAATGTATCGGTTGCAGTAGCTGGCGAGACCTAGAAATGACCGAAGTTCCAACACGTTGGTTGGGGCTGAGGTGTCGTTCAGGGCAGACACTTTGTCCGGGTCTGGGGTCATCGCAGATTCTGAGAAAACGTGGCCGAAGAGTTTTACGGTGCTTTTCCGGAACCCACATTTGTCCCTATTTAGCGTGAGGTTGGCGTCATGTAGGGCTTTGCACACCTTCATGAGGGTCTCTTCATGTTTGTTTACGTCGGTTCCGAACACCAAGATGTCATCGGAATAGTTGAGACAGTTCGGGATGTGTTTTATTATGTTGTGAACCTCTGCTTGAAATGTTTCTGCTGCTGAGGACACCCCGAAGCTCAGACTTTTATACCTTAAGAGGCCGACGTGATTGACGAAAGTTATGTTCGGCTCTCGGGATGTAACACCAGCTGGTGGTATCCCTTTTGTAGGTCCAGTTTGGAAAAGACCTTTTCCCCATTCAACAGGTGAATCATGTCAGTGATTCGTGGCGCCGGGTATCTCTCCCTTTTGATTGCTTGGTTCGGGCGCCGCATGTCAACGCATAGTCTGATGGCTTCGGATCCTTTCTTTGGGACTGGGACAATTGGGGACACCCACGTGGTGGGTCCGGTGGCTTTCTCGATAATGTCTTGTTCCAGCACTTGCTTTAGGTCATCCTCCACCTTCTTTTGAATGTTGACGGGATTCCCTGGTATGGCTGGGCTACAGGGCGTATGGAGTCATCCACGTGGAGTTTGATTTGCCTGTTCCTGAGTCTTCCGATTCCTTTGAATATCTTGGAATATAAGTTGTTCATCATTTCCACTGGGTCTATGTACTTGTGGATCATTATGTTGTAGAGTATGTGTATTAAGCCCATGTCAGCGGCTGCCTTGAAGCTCAGAACACAACCGCTGTCTGTCTCTGTGGCCAGAACGTGTATTGGAACTTTCATTTCTTGTCCCTTATAGCGGCAGAGCCCATTGAATTGTCCCCTGCACTTTAAAGGAGTCTTGGCTCCATAAGCGTAGATGTCGACCGTGGCCGGCTGGAGCTTGGGTTTTGGGGTTAGTTCAGAGTATATTTGTTCACTCACCATGTTGACGGTGGCACCGGTGTCGATGAGGAATTCAGTCGGTCTTTCTTGTAGTTTGATGGTGAGTGTCGGGCTGTGAGCTGTCACCGTGGGGTTAACTAGGGCGTAGACGTATGCCTTCTTTATCTGGTCACTCCCCGATGAGCTGGGATCTGACTCGGTAGGGGATTGTTCTACCAAGTAGCGCACGTGTTGTCGCGATCTTCTCTCCGGTCGAGCGCGCATCACAAACCTCCTCCTCTCCCTCCTTCTCTGTCGGTCTTCACCAGAGTCTTTGTCTCTCTGATCACTCGGGGCTTGATTCTGGGTGTTGGAGGTGTTTGGGGCTGGGTTGGTGTTGGACGGTCCCCCATAACGACTTCTTGTGCAAACGGTGTTGTCTTTGGGCCGCTCCCTTCCTCGATCCCGGAATAGCCTACACACTGCCTTGATGTGACCTTCCGCCCCACAAGACGTGCAGCGTTGTCCGACAGCGGGGCATGTCCCCTCGTGTGGGTACTCAAATCCGCACTTGTAACAGAAAAGTTCTTGCAGCTTCTTTTCTAGTTGCTGTCTGTTTAGGTTTTCTCCAGCAGTGGTGGTCCCAAAGTTTCTACGAGAGTCAATGGCTCTTTCAACCCTGGCCAGCGCTAAGATTTCTTCCAGGGTGCGGGATTTCTGGAGCAGTTTCCTGCGGAAAGCTTGAGACTCGCACCCTGTTATGATTTGTGACCTTAGGACCTCGGTGTTCGAGTAGTTAGCGAAATCGCAGTGTTTCAGCTTGGTGCGTAGTCGCATCACGTATGCATCCATAGTCTCCCCTTTCGCCTGTTTCGTGCTGTGAAACAAGTGCCTCTCATAATCAACATTGGTACACGGTGCAAAATAGACTGCCAGCGCGTGTTTTAGATCTTGTATTGAGTCTATGGAATCTTGGTGCATCTCATCAATGATGTCACGGATGGCAGAGGCTACAGCCAATTTCAGGAGGCACACTTGCCTTGCGTCTGCGACTGGTTCTGTGGCTCCCATGTAGAGATCAAAGTCCCTGATCCAATTGGTCCATCTGGGACCCATGTTGCTTGTGTCAGTCACGTCGAAAGCACCCGGCATCTGGGCGGCTAAGGTGCCTGGTAATTGGTATGGCACATGATCCAGTGTCGGGCCACTGGCGCTGGGGACCCATTCCCTTGAGCTTGTGCTCCCGTCCGTCGTCTTGACCTGACATTGTGGTGGACGTGCGTCCCCTTGCTGGGTTCTACTTGGTGGTAACGCCTTTTACCGGTGTTGGATGGCAGCCTGGTGGGGCACGAGCACCATCCACTTGTCCTCCCTTTTTGCAGGGTGCTTTAAAGCACCACCTGCTGTCCTCTTGGGTCCTGGGCACCTCTATGTGCCCTTTCCTGGTGTGTGCTGTTTCCCTTGCCTTGTGTGGGCTTGGGGTACCACGTGGGATCGCTCCTCTTGAGGCATGTGTCCCTGGTGCACACTGATCCCCTTTTGCAGGTCCGGAGCGGCGCAGGTGCCTTTCTCCGTGATAATGTGTGCCCCGCGGGTGAGCCGTACCTTGTTCTTGCTCTCTGGGTGTGGGCAGTGCTCTCAGCTCTGGCGTGTGTGTTCAGTGCGGGGGCCTGGGCTTCTGCGTAGGGAGCTGGCGAGCTCTGGCTCCTCCCGTGTGCTTTTCACTGCTGCCTGTGGCTCTGCTGGGGATCGGGCGGGGCTCCGGCTCCTCCGCGTGGGGTTCTCCGTCCTGCCGTTTGCATTCGCGCCTTTGAGCGCTCTGCCTCTCGTCGCGGGTACGTGCTGGACGGACCGTGTTTCTCTCTCGCCGGGGGTGGTGGGAACACGGCGCTCCTCATCCCATCCTCGTCGCCATTGTGCTGTCCTCGCTCGAGGACAGGTGCGCGGAGCAGTAAAGAAATGGGCAGACACAGAGCACTGTTAGCTATGTGCTTCTTTATTTTCATCCAAACTCGAACTGCCTATCCCCTGCCCTCCTACGACACTTCCCGTTACTTCCCGCTCCCCATGTCCATCCCGCCCTCGTTGCCCTGGAAACATCAACGTGACACATTATAGTCCTGGTGCGATTTTGTTGAAAAGGAGAACAAAGTATAAGCCTGGCTTACCTAATTGCCGCGTAAGTGCACGAGAAAAGAAAATGCAATGCCGTTTGGCCGATGCGCATTCTGTTGGAAAGAGGGTGTTGGCTGAGTGAGCCTATAACTGCACTAGAGACTACTATAGTCTCTGGTCATATGATAGGTAATTTGATATTTGGTTGCCTGGTAACACTTATTAAACAAAAAATGCCAGTATAATATTCCGGGTGCAACCGTATGTTTTTATAATGTAATGAAACCAAGAAAAGGTCAATATCAATTGAAAAGCCCAAGTTGGGGTTCGCGAGATACTTGCGAAATAAGTGAATGCTCGAAATGAAAGCGTACTGAGTAAAAGGGCGTTAGCCCCTTGAGCCAATCAGAGGAAAGCGTGTTTGCAAACTGACACGAGCCGAGGCTGCTAGGCAGCGATCAGCACTGAGCCAGTTTGGAAGGCTAAAAATCAGGAGAGCTCATATCTGGAGAGCCTGCAAGATGTAGGTGCAGACGGGTGTATTGTACAATTTAGATAAGAGATTCTAAGTAAGAACACTATTGCGTCTGGCAAGCGGGCTACGTGTGTTCCTATCAGAAGTGTTATATTGGGTATTACACTTTTACAAGCGAAAACGAGATCCATTTGTAAAGATCCGTTTATCTGGTTTATAACTTTTTGTGATCTCAAACAAATATGACGTACAGGGTGTGATTAGTGCAGAGCCTGTTGCGCAAATAAGTGACTGCTCTCAAATAGCACGTAATGTATGTGCTGAATATGTGGGTGTTGGCCCTTGTTAGCCAATCAGAACATTTCAGCCAATCGGAACATTGTCTGCTGAGAATCTGACACATGTCAAGGTTTGTTTAGCAACATATGTTAATATACAAGGTTGGAGAGGTTTAGATTTGAGCAACCTCCAAACTAAAATGAAAAAACGGAATAGATTTCAAGAAACCAACTGGTTGTGAGAACAGGATGATAGAATTATCAAAATAAAATAAAAGAACCATATACGTATGCTAATAATGCTAACAAGTGCAAATAAGCAGTTTTTAGTTCTAACTACAAAGTTCCATACATCATAACTTCATACGAATTCCATGGCATGATGCTGCATTCCCGGTGCATTAGATACTGACAAATCATGCATTTCTTTGTATGAGACGACGTCACCAAGTGTCATCTACCAACTTTAAATGACTACCAAGGGGTAGTGCCTTATGCAGAGTGTTTAAAACTTAATGGCTATCTCCCATTGGGGTCTCTGTAGGAACACATTAAGTTAATTTTCTTGGTTTAAGCCCCTCTGGAGACAGCGTAGTTTGCAAATCATACATGCTTCTTCTTGACGCAGTGTGAGTTGTCTATCACTCTTGCATGTGGCTTAATATGTTTCATTCCCACAAATTTGATGTCCCAGCGGTGTTCCATCTGATGTTCAGTTTGCCAATGTAGGGAGTTTGGCGTCTTGACTGTTGAGATTGGCAAGATGTCCTGTAATCCTGATTCTTAATTCCCGGATTGTACTGCCAATATACACTTTCTTGCATACACAGATAATTCCATAAATGATATATTTCGATCGACAACTGATGAAATCAGTGATATTAACTTGTAGGTTTCCATGGCAAGTAAAGACTTTAGTTGGTGCGAGAGCAAACGGACAGAAATTACATTTAACACATTTGTGAAAGCCAATTGGCTTGGTATTGTCAGATAGCCAATTTGGCTGTCTCTTGGAACCAGATTGCAAGAAAGAAGGACTAAGTAAGTTTCTTAAAGTTGGAGCTTTCGTAAAATTGATAATTGGTTTTGTCGAAATTTATGGTACCTGGTTTGGATCTAATAATAAAAGGCCCCAATGTTTCTTTAATATTTGGTATATGAGTTTCGAATCACTAGAACATTTGGTAATAAAATTGACATGACTTGAAAATGGTTTGTTGGATTTTGGTCTTTGATCTTTGATCTTTGATCGCTGGCAAGAGAGAAGGACGTGTCACTTCTTTAATAGCCTTCAGAGCTTTGTTAATGATTTTGATTTTGATAGGTGTATATATATTGGCGCTGTGCTATCGGGAGGACAAGCTGCAATTTTTCCCTGGGAAACAGACTGTGATCGACTTTTGTGTGGAGTCCTATCTTTATTTCCAGCCCCTTTCATCTAATTTACCTTAACATACACAGCGCATGCGCAGAGCGCTAGTAGTGTGTCCTGTGTCTTGTGGTTGGAGGTTGGCGGATGGCAAGTGAAAATCTTCTAAAATCGCGGCTTTTGCCGTCCCGGTAAGATAAATACTGACTTTTAAAGCAACTAATCGGTGTAGTTCCAACTTAACACAGTGACGGGGAAATTGGAACACTTAACAAATTGACAGCATTTGCGGTTTCTGGTATTGTAACAACTGTGCTTGCAAGTGAACCATTTCTTAATTTTCTACCCACATTTGGGGTTGTGACATTGGATTCTTTTTTATTTTTTTGAAAGCTATAATTACTAACTCCGAATCTTCGGCTGTAACTGCAGAGCTCTCTGGCTCTTTGAACAGCTATGCAAAGATACATTGGAAGTCGGAGCTATGTGAAAGAGTGCCCAATTAACTTGCTGTGACTGTGTATCAGTCAGCTCTTTGAACAGCACTAGAACGCACTCTTAGTAACTGCAAAGTGATCAACCCCTTGAACAGCGTGAGATTGTTTATTTTAATATTTGTAATGCACTCCAGACCCGAGGGTATCGGGGCGCAATAAGCATAAAGAGGGTTGTTCAGCTTCGGTTACATTGCTTTATGAGGACCAACATTTTATACATTTTATAAATTTATACAGGATATACTTAAACTGAAGACAGGCAATATGTACAGTAAGCAGCCATAAGAACAGTGGGCTACACACTAGGCATAGACAACGTAGACAGTATTTACAATATGTACAAACGAAGCACGAGTGGCAGTATTGAAGTAGTGGTTGGTCATACGTCATTTTCCTTAATCCAGTGGATAAGGTTCATTCTGAAACAAGGGTAGGGCAGGTCTTCCCTCGGGGGCGGAGGGAGGGAGGGAGGGAGTTCCAGTATTGGGCAGCTTTGACCGGGAAGCTACTGCCACCAGTCTTGGAGCGTTTAAATCTGGGCACTGTTAGAAGGTTGACATTAACTGTTCTCGCGGGACGGTTGGAGAGTTGTCTCATGAATCTCACTGTGAGGTATTGAGGGGCTGCATTATGGAGACATTTGTGTGTCAGGGAGTCTGTTTTGAGGAGGATTTTCTTTTGTAGAAAGCCAGTTGTTAGATCTTCTGAGGTCGGAAATATGAGCTTTCTTCAGCATGCTTAGGGCTGCTCTTAATGCATTGTTTTGTAAGATCTGGATCTTGTTAGTGATGTATTTGTTACTCCCTATGTATAGGACATTACAATAGTCCAGTTTGGATAAGACAGGGGCTCTTGCTAGGGTAATGCAGTTGTTAGTGAAGAGGAAAGGCTTGGCTGCTCTAATTAATTTACAAGTGTAAGCAGTAGATGAGGCCATGGAGTTGACTTGTTTTTTAAAGGTAAGCGTGGAATCTAAGTAGAATCCAAGGGTTTTGACCTCCCTAGCTACTGTAATGTTATTGCCGTCTATTTTGAAAGTAGAGCAGGAGTGGCCTAGTTTGTTAATGTTAGCAGGGGTTCCGAGAATGAGACGTTCCGTTTTGTATTTCAAGGCATAGACCATGAGGAGCCATCCATGCCTGAATGATGAGGTACACTCTATTCACAAAGGCCAAATCCTTATTGTAATCGCCTGTCAACGGGATGAGGATCTGTGTATCATCCGCATAATTGGTGTAGGTGATACCCAGGCCATCTAGATCATCAAAAAGGGGCTTTGTGAAGATGTGTACAAGGTGGGGGAGACGCATGAGCCTTGAGGCACTCTGCAGGTGATGGGTATAGGGTTAGCTGCTGCTACTGGTGAAAAGACTTGCATGGTTCTGTTGTACAGGAAGGATTGGATCCATCCAATCGCTTATTGTGAAAAATGGGCGGCCAAATCCAAATGGTTGCATAGGATCTTGTGGTCCACTAAGTCGAACGCTGCTGAGAGATCGTGCACCAGCAGTAGTGATGCCTTGCCGTCGTCTCTCAGTGCGTCTATTTGTGCCTCAAGGTTGATAAGCGCAGTCTCAGTTCCGTGCTGTGGTCTGAAACCAGGCGGACGTACTCCTACAATGTGGTTACATTCCAAGTATTGTTGGATTTGGATTTAGGTCACCTTGTCTAGCATTTAAAGCAGGAATGGGACTGTGGTGAATGGGAGGTAATTAGTAGGTATTGACAGGTCAAGTGTTTGTTTTTTAAGAAGTGGGAGGACCCAGGACTGTTTTAAGTAGTTAGGTATGTAACCAGTGGAGAATGAGGCATTGATCAGTTTAGAGATGAAAGAGGAGAGGTCGCAAACAACATCTTTTATGATCTGAGCTGGGCAGGGGTCGCCGTGGCAGTTGGATGGTTTGAGGGTAAGGATAACTTTTTCAACGGCTAGGATAGAAACTTTTTTGAAGTTGAAGCAAGGTGTTGGTTGATTAACAGGTGGCGGCATGGATTGGGGCTGAGGCGTAGGAGTTTTATTAGGTTTAGCGACAAGTAGGATCGTTTCTTTTGTATTGTTTATCTTAGTTTGGAGGGTTGTTACCTTGTTAGATAGGGCACTCTCAATGCTAGTGCACCATGTTTTGTCCACATGTGTCCGGGGTTTGGATGGGAATTTCTATCTCTTTGAGGATGGTAAAGAGTTCGTTAATGTTTGATTTAGTTTGAGTGATCCGGAGGTTGCAAGACAATTGTTTAGCGAGGATAAATTCCTTTTTGTAGAGGGTGGCTAATTTACTAAGGTTGGTTTTGTTGGTGTCAGAGGGACCTTGTCTCCAAATTTGTTCGTTTTTGCGTTTTTCTAGTCTGATTGTTTTCAGGTGGGGAGAGAACCGAGTATTCACATGTTTTTTGGGTTAACTCTTTCTAGTCTTCAGAGGTGCTATGACGTCTAATGAGGATGACATTATTTTGTTATATTCCTCAACCATAATGAAGGGATTGGTGTGGTCAGGCAACAAATTCAGAGTGGGAAGAATCAGGGGAATGAGTTTTTCAGCTATATTTCTTTTGTTTCTGGTTGGGATGGCAGGAGCTATGCTATTGGCAGGTAAGGGAGGTGTAGCTTCTAGCGAGAAGGAAATCAGGTGGTGGTCAGACCAAGGCTGAGGTGTTATAGAGATAATTGATATTTGGCAGTTGTGCTCTGCTATCCAGTCGAGGGTCCTGCCTTTAGTGTGGGTGGTACCTGTCACTTTTTGGGTAAATCCTAGTTCCTCCAGAGAGGCATTGAAGTGCGAAGTGTTTTGATCTAGTTGGTCGTTGAAGCCTAGGTTAAGGTCTCCTAGGAGAAGGCATTGTGAGGAGTCTGGGTGTCTGTGATGGTTAGCTTGGCGGTGACGGATTCGCACGAGTCTGCATTTAGAGGCGTAGTAAGTCTCAACGCATGACTGGTTTTGGTAATTATGGCAAGACCGGTGCCACGGGTAGTGGTACGATCTATTCTAAAGAGAGCGTAATCCTCGGGGATAGCTAACATGATCGCTGGGCCTGCTGCTGGGTGAAGCCAGGATTCGGTGATGGCGAGGAAGAAAATTTGTTCTGTATGGAGTAGGTCGGCTATTTCAGTGGCGTGGGCCACCATCGAACGGGCGTTTATAAGGGCACCTTTTATACTGGACTGAGTAGGTTGGTAGTTGGAGGTACTGGTGGAATTATGGGTGTTATGGTGGAGTCTCGGGTGAGCCGGCTGTTAAGCTGGAATGGGTGCTGTGTGGAATTTTTAGTATTGGGCTGATGGCCGCTCAGGGTGCTAGTCTTATTATTTAAGAGAAGGCGTGATGTTTTGGCTGAAGGTTCGTATATTGTAGGGAGTCTGGCACGAAGTTTGCAGTTTCTCTGGATGAGATTACATGGTCTTGTAGCCAGAGGCGCCTGGCTCGAGGGAGTGTTGTAATATGATATAGGAGCTGTTAACAGCGGGGTGTGTGCCATAATAGGGTTTAGTGTGCTGTTAAGATTTAGGATGATCCTTAATAGGATGGTGTATTTCATGGGCAAATGCACGGTTTTGGCGTATGATGACTATGTGATGGAAGGTGTGACAGTGAGGACAGGGATATGTGTAGGAACAAAGGACCATGGATGAGGCACCCGCTGTAACTTCTGAAACCTGGCTATTGATCATAAACTACAACCAGCTGTGACTATGTAGCGATCTGGCTCTTTGAACATCCGTGTCAAACAATTAGAAGTCACAGACATTTGGAAGAGTGTTTAAGAACTTGCTATGACTGTCGAGCGGCTAGCTTTTTGACCAGCATTAAAACCCACTCGCAGAAACTTTGGAAAGCACAGGTTTGACTTATATTCAGAGTCACAGAACACAGCATCGATAATGCACCACAACCCCAACTAGTGCTATTGTATTTACAACACTGTGTTGTAACTCTGGAGATCGCCCTGAGATTAAACCAAGAGGCTACAGAGATATTAAGGCATTATGACATAGCTACGAGTTGGTTGGCATTCCATAAACAAATACTCATTTCTTGACTTTCATTGTATAATTTAGTGTTGCTTTGAAAACCTCCAAGCAGCCCGAAAATGTAACTCAACCAGCATCCAACATCGCCATATCTCAGTACTACTCCAAATCGAATTGAATTACCAAGACAATAAGCGGTGACCTCATTGTCATCTTCAACACCGATCAAATCTCAAAATGTCTAACTTGAAATTACTTTGAATGCCATGCATATGACCATCGTATCACTGACAAAATTGTTTCAAACTCTGGATTACAAAATTACTCGACAGAACAAACAAATTGACCAGATAGTGCATTGGATGAATGATCTCATGCAAGACAATAGGTCTATCGACCATAAAGTGGTAGAAGTCTTTGAGGCTAAAAGTCAAAGTACTACACCATCAAGTGTGCCAACCAAGTTGTTAAATAATTCCATTAATGGTGTAAGTGTAGTACCCACATTTAATGCTATTATTGGTTCAATTGATCACAACAAAGTCGAAACTTCTATCCCAGCTAGTGTACCATCAGTTCAGACAAGTGGTGTAGAAGTTGAAGATCCAATATGTACAACCACATACAACTTGTTTCAACCCAAAAAGAAAAAATTGTGGGATGATTTGTAGGGGGAAAAAAACCAAGAACCAAAATGGAACCTTACCACGATCGAGAGCCAGCAACAATCAATTTGTCAAGTGTATAACCTCCAAGAATTTTCCCCCAAACTCATTGCAAATAACAGCTTTAAATTGTAAAAGCATAGCGGCTAATCAAAGTGATAAAATTGTTCCTCAGACAACCCATGCAAGTGACTATCCTCGATGGAACGAGTTGGTGTCTGCAATGATGGCTTCACATGAAAACATAATCCCACAGCCTGAAATTTCTCATGAGGACAAAGCACCTGTCCAAAAGACAATCGATTTGACCAAAAGTTCTCTTGAGGTCAAGGCATCTGTCCATAAGACAGTTAATTTGACCAAGAGTTCTCTAACTTTACGTAATGAAGATTTGACAGCTAATGACATAATTTTATCAGATATCAGAGCTCAAATTGATAGATCCATCGAGAAATACATGAAAGTACATCATTTGCACAATCCATCATCCATGATGACACGCGCTTTGCCAAAAATGGATGCTGGCACAGATGTGGCAGTTGTCCATAAGAAAACGTGTGCATTTACTGCAGAGTGTAATCCTAAAACAATCGTACCTTTGGGGAAAAGTTATTGAAGAGTCAACACTTCCTTGGGACACATTGAAAACAACTAATGGGATTGAGATTAACTCCAACAAATCCAGAGACCAAATGTCCTATAACAATGAGGTGGGAAACATTGGAGTTGAACTCAATAACATTCGAAAGAATAACCCACTCACAACTTTTTCTACTACAGGTCTTCCTAATGATATTCAATCATCTTTACAATTATCCAGTGGTGATAAAATGATTGATTGGAGCAGTAATGTACCCCAGGAAATGATTTTCCAGGAGTGCAATGTATCACAATCAAGTCTAATGCCCCCAGACTTTGTATCATCACATCCGATAACTCAGACAATGAATCTAGCAGCACCAGGTGATCTGCAAACTCAAATTGCTAAAGCTGTTGAAAACTATATGAAGTCAACTCAACCAAATATTGGCAACTTTAATCCTGGGACACAAAAAGGCCCCCTCATTCACACCAAACATGTAGACTTTAATATGACATCCCTGCAGTCAACAAATTATTCTCAACAGTGTGGTAATGCTACAACAAGTGCAAACACACAAGGTTCTAACATTCCAGCTCCGAAAGCTCCTAAACAGGTAGATAAGTGGAGCAAACATCATCGGCTAATTTTGAAGTGCCGTCCTGCTCCCTATCCTATTTATGATCTAAACAGAAGGAGCCTTCTAGCTATTTTCGAAGTAATTGGAAGCCTACAAGAGGTCAGCTCCTTCGATATTGAACAAGTAGACTTTCTCAATGAAGATGACCTGTCCATAGTCTGTCTGTGGCTAATGTCAAACGTGGTGAGAAATGATTTGCGGCAAGCACACATGGAATTGTTTTCTTTGGGCTTCATGTTGGCGAAAGATACAACAGTCATTATTCCTAAACATGAACAGAAACATGTAAGGAATTCTGAACCTTTTTTGGCTAGCAGGGAACGAAATACCCAAAATCAAGAATATCAAAGAAATTGGGACCAGGCCACAAATAATGGGTCTAAAAGCCTCACACAGAACTATCAATCATAACCATCCCAGACATCTTACCAGCTTGTCTTGTCGTTAGCAAGCTGGAATACATGCAGTCATTCACACTTGCTTGGCACGAGTGCAGAATTCCTCAACACGTTTGATATTGTAGCAATGCAGGAGACTTTGCTAACCAATAAACCTGTATGGGAGGAACATACCGTTATTTTGCATCCTGCCAAAACCTCCTCTAGAGGTCGACCATCTTCAGGGCTATAGATCGCCATTAAAAACAATAAGGGCTTGCAAATACTACCATGGGAAGCTCCAAATCTGTATCTCCAAATGCTTAAGTTTATCTACCCAGGGGGAGCTATTGCAATAATAAATACATTTCACAATCCTCTAGGCATAACTGACAACATATTTTTCAATGATCTAGAGCAGTTGTTGAATATTGCATTACAAGCGGCAGAAATCTCAAATACTATACTGACAGGAGATATGAATATGCAACTGTTAACACCGCAAAATCTTAATAAGAACTTGTCATGCATGAAATAGCACAAATTGATGAACGAGAGGAACTTTGTTATGTGCAGTTGATCTCTATCGGGAGACATTCCCCCCTCAAAGCACTTGGCAGAGAGCAAAAAGTTAATTATTATTGATTTTATTTTTGTTGATGCAAACACATTAAATGCGGTGGTTAAACAGTTGCACAGCGTCCATGAACTTTTAACCTTACAATGGTCGCTTGATTCCCTATTGGTAAAAAAAGAACACTCACATTTTTCCGCTTCACATGACTGTAAACAATGCGAGGATGGGATTTCACTGGAATGAGCGACTATTAACATCATTAAATGAGAATACTGAGGAAAGTTATACCGCAGCCACATGTAAAACACAACCATACACGTCCTTGCTACACTCATACCAAATACATTCAAGCACATTGACACATGTTTATTTTAAGCCAAGACACGAACATGATGCAGAAGTACAAACGAGGAAATCCCTCTTACAAAGAGAGAAAAGAGTAGGCATAGAATTGTCATTGAGTGATAAAACTAAGCTCATTAGTGCTGCAAACTGTAAATACAGTAATTGGATAAGATAGTATCAAATTCAACTGTATCAATCAGATGAAGAGGCAATGCTTAAAACCATTGCCCCAAAATACTGCCCAAATGTGGTCACTAATTAACTCAGCAAATCATTCTGGACAAATGCCGTTTCAGATAAATGGTGTGAATGGGTAGATCACTTTACAAAGTTGTATGCTCCGCCAGGAAGCACTTCCTGAATAGGGCTATTATCTGCCACAAATACCAGGCGTGTAAGGAAATTAAACCAAGCTTGTACCTTATCCAAGCTATAGGAATACAGGTATGCAACTGCAAAACAAGGCGCCAATGTTAGCCTTCTAACAGCACCCATACTTTCTCAGATGTTACAGGTTTAGTTTCCTAAGAATATAAGAGGATGGGTGTCACTTTTTGCAAGTAATATGTTATAGCTGATGCAGTTGTGAATTTGCCATATTTTGCTTGGATAATTATGGCTTGTGAAATTGTAGTGGTTAGTTTAACTGTTACAGTTTCTATGTATACATCTGCATCTCTCTGGTCAGCAATGACTATTTCTAGGTAAGTATAACGGTGAACACACTCTAGTTCTATGCCCTCCAAAGTCCATCTGTATTTTTTATTCCTTTGAATCTTCCTGATGTTACATTTCATTACTTTGGTTTTGTCCAAATTTATTACCAAAGCATTTCCTTAGACATAGATTGCTAGTGCATCTAATATGTAACTTTGCACATTTGTTACATGTTGCAGAAAAGTTGCAACATTGACAAGGACTAAGGGAAACAAAGTCTCCCAGTACTTACTGTCTTTTAGGGCATGCCAGTTTCCCCATAAGAAGTGAGCGAAAACGCCCAGGAGAGTGCAGCAGAAGGCTTTGCTCGTCTGGTAAAGTCAGACTATAGTGATTAAACAAAGCAAAAAGTTGGGGAGGTACACAACTGAAGGGAAAATTACACATGAAATCGAAATCTTTCCTAACACTCGCCCCTCCAAGACCAAGTACAGGGGGAATTATTCCACCACTGGATGAGTCTCATGTTCAGGTTGGTTAAACATTCTGGACAACCCATCAGCATTGCTATGTTGGACACCTGGCCTATGCTCAATAGTGAAGTCAAAGCCTTGTAAACTTATGGACCACCTGAGCAACTTTGGATTTTCTCCCTTCATGTTCATTAGCCACGTTAGTGGGGCTTATGGTCAGTTTGCACAGTGAAGTTGGTCCCGTAGAGGTAGGGCCTCAGCTTCCTTAGGGCTCACACAACAGAGAAACATTATTTCTCTACTGGGGACCATCTGAGCTCTCTGTCCTTAAACAGGTGACTAATAAAGCCAATAGGGTGTTCCTTACCCTTCTCATCTACTTGTGATAGTACAGCTCCTATCCTGGTGTCAGAGGCATCTGTCTGCACAATAAAAGGTCTTTGGTAATCAGGGGCCCTGGGAACAGGGGCCTGGCACAAGGAGTCTTTTAAGCCATTGAAGGCCTTCCCACACTCTTCAGACCAAGTTACCGTCTTGGGTTTCTTAGGAGTTGTGAGAGCAGTCAGAGGGGCAGCTCTGGTGCCATAGTCTGCAATGCAATTCCTGTAGTACCCAGTGAGTCCTAAAAAGGCTCTCACTTGGGCCTGTGTAGTGGGGATAGGCCAGTCTTGTACTGCTTGTACTTTACTCGGTAGAGGCTGTATCATCCCTCCACCCACTTCATGTTCAAGGTAGACCACTGAACCTTGTCCAATCTGGCACTTACTGGCCTTTATGGTCAAGTGGGCCTTCTGAAGAGCCTGCAACACAATACTAAGGTGTTTCACATGATCCTCCCAGGTGGCACTAAAAACTGCAATATCATGAAGATATGAAAGACAGAATTCACCCACCCATTAAGGACATGATTCACAAGCCTCTGGAAAGTGACAGGTGCATTCTTCAACCCAAAAGGAATTACCCTGAACTGGTTAAAGACCCTCTGGTTTTGAGAAAGCTGTCTTCTCCTTGGCATGTTCTGCACAAGCTATTTGCCAATACCCTACAGTGAGGTCAAAGATGCTGATGTATTTGGAAGCACCCAAAGTATCCACCAGCTCATCTGTTCTAGACAAGGGGTGTGCATTGGTCTTGGTGAAAGCATTCAGAGCCCTGTAATCCACACAGAAGTCAACCCAGAGGTACCTGCCTTTGGAACTAAAACTACAGGGCTGGAACAAGGATTACTAGAGGGTGCAATTACCTCAAGATCCAACATTTAGTTGACCTCTGTCTTAATGTAAGACCTTATTTTGTCTGACATCCTGTATCGCTTACTTTTGGTAGGTACACTATCTCCTGTGTCAATGTCATGTTTGCAACAATGTGTCAAACTAGGGGATTGTGAGAACACGGGGTGGTAAATTGCCTCAGCAAACTTTTCACCTCTTCTTGTTGATCAGAAGTCAGGTGAGTGGCCACTTTGACACCCTCAATTCAGCTATCTGAAGAACCGCCCTGCAACAGGTCAGGGAGAGGTTCTGACTCCTCCTCCTCAACATCTGAAGCCAGCAGCAGTGCAGCTATTTCACCTCTTGGGATGAAAACCTTCAGTCTATTCACATTTAACCCTTTTGGAGCTTGTCCAGCCCTTCCAATGTCCACTAAATAGTTCACCTCACCCAATGACTCCACCACGGTGTAAGGGCCTGACCATTTGTCTTGTAGAGCTATAGACCTTATGGGATTCATGATCAGGACTTTTTGACCTGGTGTGAAATTGATGAGGGCAGCCTTTTGGTCACACCAATGTTTCACCAGTGCTTGCCCTGCATTCAGTTTCTCACTAGCCAGACCCATCAGGAGTACCATTCTCTTTCTGAACCCTAGCACATAGTCTACTACATTGGTAGTGATAGGGGGAGTGGGCATTTCCCATCCCTCTTTGACTATTGCTAAGGGCCCCCTTACAGGGTTACCAAACAGAAGCTCAAAGGGGCTGAAGCCAACACCCTCCTGAGTTACCTCTCTGTGTAGGCAAACAGTAAGCATGGTAATAGAAGATCCAATTAAGCCCCAGTCAGGCTCTTTAAGGTTCTGTTAAACCTTTCAAGAGATCATTGGTTTGTGGGTGGTATGCAGATGAAAACGCATAGGTGACACCACATTCATTCCACATGGCGTGCATATACTTTGACATAAAGTTGCTGCCCCTATCAGCCAAAACTTCTTTAGGGACGCCAACCCTAGTAAATATGCCAAGTAAAACTTTTGCATCTCACTTGGCAGTCACAGTCTTCAATGGGATGGCCCCAGGATACCTGGTGACATGGTCGACCAGCACCAGGTTAAACCTATTGCCTGAGGATGTTTGGGGGACAAGGGGACCAACAATGTTGATCCCGAACCTCTCAAATGGTATCCCCATAACTGGGCGTGGTACCAATGGAGCTTGGATTGTTGTGCCACTTTTCCCGGATAACTAGCATGCGGCACAACTCCTGCAGTGACTTTCTACTTGCACCTCCATCTTGGGGCAGTAGAAATGCATGGATAACCTTTGCTTGGTTCTCTTGATGCCAAGGTGACCAGCAAGGGGCACTTCATGCACCAGCTGCAGGAGGAAGGATCTTACAGCAAGGGGAACCACCAACGTCCTATGGTCTCCTGTAGGCTCATTGTAGAGGAGCCCACCACCTTCCAAATAAATCCTATGCTTCCCAGGATGTTCAACCTCAAGCTGAGAGCAGGCCTGTCTCCTTAGGCCTTCCAGAGATGGGCACTCACGTTGGCCCTTACCGAACTCAACCCTGTCAGGACCACCTTCTACTAACAAACCTTGTAGTTCAGGATGGTCATTGTGATCAAATATTTCAGATAACACCTCTTCCTCGTCAGGTTCAGGTGTGTGACCAACTACCTCCACCTCAGTGGTAAGTGAATTAGGGGGAATATTTTAATTCCCTCTTTTGTCTTTCTTGAATTCTTTAGCCTTGTGTTTCCCCATTGGCTTGGGCTTGGCATAGGACTTGGCCAGTGCAGCCCTTGTTTGTGACCCTGTGCAGGGTTTCTCTGCTGTGTCTCCCACAAGCCCTGAAGCTCAGATCATTCCCCAGCAAGACCATTCCTGGGACATCTCTCTGAATGCTCACTGGAATCCTGAGCACTGTACCATTTATAGTAAGATTTACAGGCATAACTGGGAACTTGAGAGGTGGACCATCAACCAATTTAGTGGGTAAGAGAGGAACTCTCAACTTCTTCTGGCTCTACCAAGATAGGATCCACTACAGTTCTGCTGCACACAATATCCCTAAGGGCAGGAGTATCTACTCCATTAATCAGCACACTTAAAGTAGTTCTCGGTATTATCAGGAATCCTAGCATACGCCTGGGAACCCAGGGAAACTAAAACTACCTCAGAATCTATCCCACTGGGGAAGGAGTCTGGGGAGAAGGATGGCCCTGTAATCTCTTCTAGGAGGAGAAGGCCAGATTAGCAGAGTGGACCCCCAAGGTTTTGACCTTACATCTAGGGTCCCCCCTTCACATGATCACTTGCTCCACAAGCCACGCAGGATCCACTGGGCCTTGGGACATAGGGAGGCTTACTGTAACCAGAGTTCTGTTTTGGAGGATAACCTCCACTACCCTCTTGTGACTTACCCTTACATTTCTTGTTGTGGCTCTTTTTTTGGAGGAGGTTTTATCAGATCATCCACCCTCCTTATCTTTGGACTTTCCCCACTCCTCCTGCTTACGAGGATGAGTCTTTGTCCTTATGGGACACTCTATGTGACACACATAAAGCTGCTGCTATGGCCAGCTTCTTAGGATCTAACTCCTTTCAATCTGCCAAATGCTGCTTAAGCTCAGGGGAACAAGATGCAAAAATATGTTCAAGCATGACGAGACCTATCGTACCCTCAAAGGTGGAGACCTTATAGCCTTTAACCCAGCCAGTCAAGTTCTTTAAAGAATCAGTCACAAATGACACCCAAGTACTTCCTTCATTCTTTTTGTACTCTCTAAACCTCTTCAAGTATTGGGTAGGACTCTTCCCAAACTTTAAGATGAGTTTGCTTCAACATTGCAAAATCTACTCTTTCAGCTTTTGGCATTTCCGTAATGGCACTGCAGCCAGAATCGGGTAGTCTGCTGAGCAACTTTGCAATCTTATCAGCATGTACAACCTCTTGAACTTCACATTCATACTCAAATGCATTCAACCAGTCCATAATGTCATTCTTCTTATCATACATACTGAGCAGATCTTTGGGAAATCTTTGACAAGATGAGGACCCAGACCCATTTACAGATCCCTGGGATCCTTTTGAAACTTGAAGCTTGGCCAGTTCCAACTGGTGATCCCTGTCCTTCTGTTTTTCTGCCTGCTCTATTTTCAGCTTAGACGTGTGAAATTCACGCTCCTTCTGCTTAAACTGCAGCTCTTGCTTCTTGAATTCCAGCATGGCCTCAGCATCAGAGCTTGCAGAGGAAACATTGGATATTGCGTCCTCCCTATGCTCATGGGCACCATGGATGAGGGCAGCGACATAACTGTCATTTCTGTCAGTGGGAGCAGCCCACCCTCCTTCTGCACTCATCAGAGGCTATGGCACTGAGTTGCAACTCTTGCCATTCCATGATTTTTTGAATCATTTCCAATTTTGTACCTTGAGCAGGTAAACCTCTCTCAGTACACATCTTTCTCAATGTTTCTGATCTAGAAGCAAGGTTATAAAGGTACTTGTTTCCTACAGTTATCACTACAAAGTCACTATGTGTCCTGGGTAGGGGTAATCTGAAATGCCTTCACTAGTGTGCAACACTGGAGACCTTCAGTCCTATCCCACCGCTGTACACCAATTTGTTAAGACGGATTTCTGAACTCTAACCTGGTGGGCAGAGGTTCCAAAGGCCAGCCTAGTTTCTTAGAACAGGGTAACCTTCTGGACAAGCCAGACCAATCAAGGTTGCATTGGTTGCGGTCAAGACTAGGGGGGTCATTACAAGTTGGCCAATAAGGGATACCGGGAACCAGTAAGGAGACCGGTGCCGGTAATCCCTTACCGCCCAATTCCGAGGTCCCTTAGCGGGAACCGCTAAGGGACCAGCGCGCTAATAACAGGCGTGCTATTCGCGAGCCCGTTATTAGCGCCCTCCCCATTCCCATTGAGCCCTGTGGGGGCTCAAATGGGAATGTGGAATGGTTGGTTCAATGGGGACTTACTGGTACCTCCATGGTCGGAATGCACCGGTAAGTCCCCATTGAACCAGACCGGTGCCGGACCCGGTATTGGGGGCCGGCATGGCGCAAATAGCGCGCCATGGCTACCTCCAATCTCGGAATCAGGCCCTAGGTCTCAGGAGGGGTGAGGGTGACAGAAAGACCTCAATGGGCACACAGAGTAAAGGACACTTACAAATCACTCCCAGTCAGCTGTATATATATTAAAAATATAAAACATTTATTTCAAGGCCTTTGAAAGTTCACCACACAATCAATCACAGTAATACTTTTAGATCAATACAATCCTATCTAATGGGCTAATGCACGAAATGGGTCCTTAACATTAAAGTGGAAGGAAACAGGCAGTGCAAATAGTCTTTAGTCCCTTCTGCATCAAACACAATCCTAATTGAAGGACGTCCAATCCCTAAGAAGAGTGGAGCCCATTGCTCAGATGTGCTTGCACGGCTGGGTCACGCGGTAATGAAGATGGGCAAAACGGGGTCTCTTCAGGGGTTTGTAGCAGCTCAGGAAGGTGGGTGAGGTGATGCAGAATAAGTTCCCACTATTAGTGGAGGGTCTCCCCAACAGGGCAGAGCAGGTTCCAGAGTTCGGGAATAGTTTGCTAGTTCGCACTACCAGTGGAAAGGAGAGGGGCCCTCAGGGGCCACTCATGCGTAAAAAGGGTTGGATGAGCTAGGGGCCACCGGTTAGGGTTGCAATTACTCAACAAACCCTGGCACACTCCAGACCAAACTTCGGCAGTCAAGTCCACTTCGGTTGCAGGTTCAAGTGCGGCAATTTGGCGGCTCTGCGGCTTGCAGCAAAGAAGATAGTGTTGATTCCCAAACAGGACAGCGGCGTTTTCTCCACTCCTGGTGGATTGATCAGGCCAGTTTCACTGCAGCAGGCTTCAGAGGCAAGAGGTGCACAAAAGCAGCGCACCTGCAAAGTTCGTCACCACATCTGGGTGACACGGTAACCGTGTATACTATGGTTTGGGCTCACTCACTTTACTCTAGATCTGGGAACGGCAAGTGTACGAATTCTAATGGGTCGAAGCGCCTTCGCAGACCTTCTAGGACGCCCAGATGCAGAGTGTTCCAGCAGGACGACAGCAGGCTCAGGGTGCAACCCTTCTAGAAGGTCACCAGCGGTTCCGCGATTTGCCTTCTTAGTTTCAGGATACTTGGAGCCTATCCTTTGTTCAGTGAGCACTCCAGAGAGCAACATGTTATGGGTGTTTGGAGTCTTCTCTTATCCAAAATCATCTTCTCGCCAAAACGAAGAGGACCCAATAGGAGATCTGCTCTGACAGGCACACCATACGTGGACCAATCACCGACCACGGTGGTCCCAGGCATTGACATCACACCAGACTCTCTGGCACCCAGGATGTGTATTGGAACCAGACAGTCCAGCCCACATCCTGGAAGCACACACACAAGGGACACCATTTCATGCCATAGGCGATAAATGCGGATTATCTGGCAGCAAAGGGTTAAAAATACATGAAAGGATAAGCTGCCACCAGCCCTGTCCGAGACACATCTGTACTTCTCCAAAATAATCCTTTGAGTGTGTCTAGAGCATTTGGAAATGACTATTAGACCCAAGTGCACTGTACTTTAATGTACTTTGTGCACTTGTTACATGTTGCAGGAAAGTTGCAACATTGACAAGGACTAAGGGAAACAAAGTCTCCCAGTAACGACTGTCTTTAAGGCCATGTTAGTCTCCCCATAAGAAGTGAGCAAAAAAGCCCAGGGGAGTGCAGCAGAAGGCTGTGCTAAGCAATAAGTTGGGGGGTACACAACTAGAGGGAAAATTACACATGAAATGGAAATCTTTCCTAACACTGAAACGGGGTTTGTAGTTTTTTGGAAATCTTAATTTATTTGTAGCAGACTGGTGACTACCAACACATGTACCATCTCTTTGACCACTAGGGAGGAGGGAACCCGAGAGTTGGCTGGGAGGGGAGGTCAAAATGCAATTTGGAAAGCAGCAGAGGGTACTTCAAAGACATGGGAGTGGCAGGCCCCAGTAGGTGGATGGGTATCACTACATATTATCCCCCCAAAAAATATTGCCGTGTATATGGTCGTCTGGATATTTTTTGGGGGGGATAATTTTTGGGGTGTTTGGGAGCAGGGGTTTCGGCGGTGTCCCCTGCAAGTTCCATGCCTTAATATCGCTGCAAGAATATGGCAATATTTTTGTATGCCGATATGTTTGCAGGGATATTAACACATGGAACCGGTGGATGCATCATCAGGAAACAGCATCCAGAACAAACGTCCTAGTAAAGATTTGCAGAGCGTCGGGACATATCAGCATCTCCTCTATACCTTTTCTTGTTGTATGCACAGTGTCTGCCAAGTCACTCTCTAAGCATTGCACCTTTGGCCCGGGATGTTGACTTCTCGTGCCCACTGTCCTTTTTGCCCCTGGGGATGGCTGAGATCCATGGACCAACATTTGGTATGGCCAGTACATCTTGTGGCCATAAGAATGGGAGTAGAAATTACTGGGAGCGAGGGTTTTGGAAGCAGGGACCATCTGCCACTTTAGGCAATGCATTACAGGAGTTTATTTCTTCTTTTTTTAAAAACATTTTATTAACGTGTTACACAGTTGTACACAAAATGACGACTTTTCAACACAACACAACAGAACATGATACAAGATAAAAGAAAACAACCTCCCCATAAAATCCTAATGTCCCCACACATCGTTCACCAATCCCTCATTCCCACTGCCCTCGAATCCTTTGTAAACATTAAGGCCCTCCAAAATCAACACTATATTTTTTCACATAATTGTGAAAAAAATGATACAAGGTTAATTGTTACCATTCATGATCAAACACCACATCACATCATCCCGAATGACAGGATGAATTCCAGCGGCCTTGAGAGCAGTCAACCTCAAAGCTGCTAATGCTTCACAACTCGTTAATAGATGTTTAACAGATTCAAGTTGGGAATATCCACCCAAGCAGCACAGATGATGGGCCTATGGCATATTAGTCCAAGCACCAATGATTTCAAATGTCTTGACCGCATACATTTTTAACCTCAGGTATCTCAGAGCAAGGAGTTACCCACAAACATTTGTATATAGTTCAGGGCTCGCTCCCAAGTTAGAATGTAATCGAGGAATAAGGCACTATTGCTCTTGGTAGTGAGTGACATGATATGTAGGCCATTATAAGCTGGAAGAACAATGGTTCTCATAAGAGCTTTGTGTCTCTGGAATTAGACAGGGTCCCAGCATACCATTGGTCTGAGGCAGATGTGATATTAGCCAAGATACTATCTTGCATGAAAGGGACCTTGGTCCGAGCAGCCTCAAAAATTAGATAGTTTAGGCTGCCATTGGGGGCATTTGTCAATTTCCAATAAGTGTCAAGACAGGAAAGCTGTAGTCTTGCTATGCATGAGATTATACCAAACTCAAGGTAAATCATTTCCACAGAAGTGGGTACGGGACGACGTAACAGCTTCTTTAGCAATGCAGACTCCAGTTTGGATAACTCTGTGATATTACAGATGTCCCAGCATTCTGCGCCATACGTGAGAATCAGTAGGAGCTTTGCCGAGTAATAGTTGTACCAGTATCCCCAAAGCGTAACCCCCACCTCTGCGGGCCATTTTATTCAGGCTTCCCAAAATTTTAGAGCATTTCAATTTAAGGTGTTCAGATGTCGAGAGCCAGATAACTTGCGGTCAAGTACAATACAAAGGTATTTATATTCGCTGACTATCTCTAAAGCAATCCCATCCAGGCTCCAATTAAAGAGTTTCATTTTACGATTGGGGGGGGGGGGGGGTGAAAACCATAACCTTGGTTTTATGTACGTTAATAGCCAGAAAGTTGAGGTCAGAGAATTTTTTCAGCTGTTTTTGGGACGCCTGAAGCCCAGCTGGGGTGAGGTCCAGCAGTACAATATCGTCTGCATACCCCATCCACTGTAATGCAGATAATCCCAGCTTTGGGGCTATCAAAGTTGGGTTACTCAATGCAACTCCCATGCAGATTAAAAAGGAGGGGCGCAAGGATACAACCCTGCATCAGTCCCTGGTAAGTGGAGATCCAAGTAGACACCCTACCTGATTGGTCAAGCCGAATCTTAACTCTAGTGCCCTCCTGAAGAGCCATAATCGTAGAGAATAACCCAGCTGGAATATTCCAATCAGAGATTTTTTTCCAAAGTCTGCCCCTGTTAACAAAGTTGAAGGCTGCACTACAGTCAATAAATGCAACAAAGACTTTCCTCCGACGAACACTCCAGGCTTGCGGGATATCCATCAACAGGGCAAGACAATCAGTGGTCGTGCTAAGTGCCTTCTGGAAACCTGTTTGATATAGCGGTATAATTTTAGCACCTTCTGCCCAGTTCCATAGTTCGTTTAACAACAGGTACGAAAAGGGGTCAGGGTGATTACCCTTTTTCCAGATAGGGTCTGCAATGCTATCATGCCATGATGGAGAAACAAGCTGAGATTCTCCGATCCAGTGGAGAGTGTTAGCCCAATGAGTGGCATCCGATTTGATCAAAGAACTACAGATGCCATCGGGGCCGGGGCTCTCAATGATTTAATGCCCCAAATCAATTTTAAGATGTCAGAAGGGCCCTTAAAGTAAATCTATTTCCCCCAAGAAAGATTCAGCGTCAATGTAATTACATCCCCATGCCCCAGGGATTCGGAGATATATTCAGCCCATACAGGTTCCGGGACGCCTATAATATCACGGATTGCCGGGGAATAACCCTCAACGACTCTCCAGAATTGTTGAGTGTCATTCACTAATGCAAATCCTACCAGGGAACGCCAGCAAGTGCACTGTAGATATTTTCTGTGGTTTCTCAGCCATTTGCGATATTTACTTTTTGCTAGGTGAACCTTCGTAGCAAGTTCGGCTGAGTCCAGAACCAATCTAGATTACTCCCGAATAGTAATGCGCAATTCAGTCTAGCGCTGGTATTACTCTTAACAAAAGACCTAGAAATGATTGCAGTAATGGATTCCCCAAAGTTCTTAATGGCCTCAACCGATGAACTAGGGGTAATTTCAGATGCCCTTTCCTTGCTACGTTCGATATAAGAGAACAGAACAGCTTGCATGCTAGTCGTAACCTCTGCCAAACGCTGGTCGTTCTAAGAAATGCAGTTCAAAGCAGGAATAGGTGCCACTAGGACATACTAGGTCAAGACAAGAGGTAGATGATCACTTTCTAGTCTATGCCTTATGCCCATATCAGTAACCAAAGATGGGGCATTAGCTGTAAAGGCATAGTCCAGGATATTACAGGACCTATGTCGAATGCGGGTAAATTGAGGAGGAGAATCAGATGGAAATGCCCCATTAATCATGGAATACCCAGAGGAATAAAGGATACTTGCCCACTCAAGTCTTCTCTTACAGGAACATGAGAGCAAGTCCCCATCCACCATTGTAGAGGACGAGGTAACATCCCGATCAAGGTTATTAAGTTCCCTTGGAATTAAAATCTCCACACAGAATACACAGAAGGCATCCTATTTGATTGTCAATCTGAGCCTCCATTTCCACGAGTACTAAACTGTGGTTGAGCCTATAGTGTGGGTCATATACATTGGCGATGATTATCTCATACCTCCTCCTTCACAATAATCAGCCGACAAAACGGGACTTTAACCACTAGAATGTTCGGAGAGTTTGAAGTAAGTTCCACTAAGCTCAAAGGTTTCTTGAAGCCCAACAGCTATCCTCCTTTAGGTCGTCCACGAGAGCCCTGGGTAGCCAGTTTTTGAGGAAATTGCCAGCCATCTACAACAATTGGATAAGTGAGCCAAGTCTCCTGTAATGCAATGACCAAATATTGGTCGATTTGCTCCATCAAACCATCACCCTCAAATAGATTAATGTGCCCACGAGTATTCCAGCTAATGAGATGGGCAGGGATTGCCTCATTAGGTGCTAAAGTCCTGAATTCCCATGCTGTGTGACCAAGTTGGCCAATCGGGCCCAGTGAGTGTCTTCCGCTCGTGAGTCATCATCTGTCTCGGCTCCAAGTGGCAAGCTAGGGTCAGCGGAGGAGTCACAACTACGAAGGTAAGCAGCATCATTATTCCCAACGAGGTTTATAAGGGAAAATCTCCTGCCATACTCAGTTTCAATAGCTACACACTCATATCAAAGTTGGCTAAAAATATCAGCATGATCCAAATTGTATGGTAAAGTACTAGACACAAAAAAGAATATTGATGTAGCATTATATGCATTCTCAAAAATATCAACAGTTTTTATGTCGCTACTATGAATATAGCGTAGTGGATTAATGCTATGGATAAATCCAAAAGACAGCCACAATTTAAAATCATTCCACTTCCATCACAGAAAAGGCTCTGGATCTGAAGAGCCTTACTATTAACTTTATGCTTAGAAGAAGCCGCTGATGGAACAGCACTCCGCTCCTCGGTCTTTGGAGGAGCTGCCACAGGCTGGGAAATAATGGCAGCTGGTCCAATGACACCAGGTCCAAGTCCCCAGTCAGCCTGGGCAGAGGCACTCATAGTAGTCATTACAGTGTCTGATTACCAAGCAGCAATTCCAAGTTGATGTCTTGTTCAGCTTCCCCAATGGATAATCCAGAGGTATGTCTTGACAAATGGGTTGGAATAAAATTGACCTTTTTACCATTCGGGCTAGACAATGCTGTTGTAGACTTCTGAGGTGAACCGCTTATTTCTTGAAATGGTAACCGTACTTCTTGGTGATCGGCACAAGGGTGGGGTTAGTACAGAGGATGTCACAAGCCAGGCCCAAAGTCAAAATACTCTCAATCCCTCCAGTGTAGACCGCACAATTAGAAGACAGTAAGGGCCCACGCATTAGATTTTCGTAGGATCATTGGTGAGGCATGGTTGAAAAATGGGATATAACGCCACAGGCACATCACCCACAATGTCCTTTACAACCTCAGGTACATTCCTCATTCTTTTGCTTTTAGTGGCCAGTGGCTCATACATCGAGGCCTGACTTATGGGCGTTCGCTGACGCCTTCGCCCACCAAGTACGGTGGGCCGGACCACAGAGGCCTCAGCCGGAGTCTCCAGGCTACCTTCCAACAAGAAACAGGGCAGGATCGTGCTCAGAGATGAATGATTGGCTAGATGAGTAGTTGAGGAAGAAGAGGAAATAAGGGAACATACTTCAGCCAAAGATGTCATCTGCATACTAAATTGCCTATGGAGAAAATCAAACAAGGCCATCGATTTTAGATGAGTTGATTACCTTGTAGATCCAATTTGCCCATAATTGCCTCGCATTTTATTGATAGTTCCATTAACAGTGTCTCGTTAAACATAACTGCAGAGGAACTGCTGTCATTAGCCTGTTCAAACATGGCCAAAGAATGATCTGGAGACGATGATAAGAAGCCATTGGAAGGAAACAGTGAAATGGGGAAATGGGATAAGGGCGGTGGCAGAAGCGGGGGCTACACCAACAGGAGTAGAACTAGCCTCACTCCTGCATTTAACTCCCCTCGTTGAACTGAATTCCAGTAACAACTTACGTAGAATGAGGTCTCTATTGTGGTAAACCAATCAACGGGAGGCTACAAGTGATAGTAGGTGAGAGAGAGACAGTAGCAGTTACCTATGTCACCCAGGGTCATCTTAACAGTTCTGGGGGCAAGGGGCACAGAGAGCCTTGGACCCCCCCTCCAAAACCCATGTTCTACTCCCACCCCCCTCCGAACCCATCTTGCTTCCCCACCCCTGAAACCCATGCCCCCTCTCAATGTGAAAATTGAAGGGATTACATATCTCGAGTCCAATTCAACAGATACTCCTCTAAGCTTTAAATGGATGATCTAGTTAATAAAATATAAACATTATACATCTCTGTGATCTGTTTCGCCAAGAGGATGCTATATTAAGGATATTTCACTTTGTTTTTCTTCGCATAATATATTAATTTTGAAAGAAAATAAAGGAAAAAGATTTTAATCAAGCATTTATTAAACAAAATGAAAACCTAACAGTTCAAAATGAACGTTTTTTCCTGTATGGATGTGTCCAAAGTACAAGCCCTCGCACGACAAGGCTGCAGTGTTGAGTGACGCAGGTGTATGGTGACGCTACCCGATTTCCACGTAACACATTTGTAGCGTCCACGCTACCGAGCCTATAAAATCCGAGGTTTGGACCCTCTGTGGCAAATCCCTCGTGTTTGGCAACAAAGAGGTCTACGGCGTAGACTGTGAGTGCGGACGATTCACCCTCCTGTCTGTGGCCGCCAGGTAAGAAGTGGGGAGTTTGCCTGCTGCTCTGCACTTCCTAGGACTCTTCCTGCACCCCTAACCCTGCTTGTATGTGCGCGCCCCAGCCTTCTCCACCCTTGCTTCATGCAGGTCTCGCCTCCTGACCTGCATGGCCCCTCACACTCCTCCCTTGTGCTTCCTCCGCGCATGCTGTGCGTCCCCTGATGGCGGGATGCCTCGCATTTTCAACTGCGCATGCCTCCAGGCCCTCTCCTTCTCGCCTCCCCCCTTGTGTGGTCCTTCGCAATCCCGTGATCGTGTGTGCTCTAGCACCCACTCCATCCTTGGCCGTTCTCGGTCGGTGCACTCCCTGAACATCGGTGATCGTTGTGCATCTTGGCGTCCTTCTCTTCTTGGCCTCGCTCGAGCCTGCATGCCTTAGCCCACGTAGACCCTCGCAATCTTTGATTGCGTTGTTCCTCGCATTTCCACTCTGGTTTCTCACACAGTGGCACGCCCCTGCTGCGTGGTACCTCACAACTCACTGATCGCGTGTCCTTGCATCTTCTTCGCTATTCCCTGACCGCGTGCTCTGCGCATTGCCTCGCACCCCCCTCTCCCTCCTGCACCCTTCGCGTGTCTCTCATTACTTCCTCATCGCCTTCTCCTCATATCTTCCCCACTTCTCCCTGATTGCGTGGTTCCTCGCAACTCACTGATTGTTTGCCCTCGCAATTTCCTCTATTCCCTGACTGTGTGTTCCGCACACTTCCCTCACGTTCCCTCATCTCCCACCGCTCCCACTTGCCCCCCTCTGTTCGCCTCACTGACTGCCCTGTCTTACATTGTACTGCTGTGTGTTCCGCTGCATTCTTCCTTCCTCCAGGTTCTCATTTGCACCCTACTTTGTCCTTTTTGTTTGTGGTTTTTGTCTTGTTAGCAAATCGTTCATCTAGAAAACTGTTCTACTATAGTCTGAGCTCTTGTTGTATCGGTCAATTGTCCACTATTGACTCGTCCCTCTCTGTCTCGTCTGCTTGTACACCTCTGTGTGTCACCTCCTAGTGTCTCCCCACCTCCCGCCCACCCTCCCAACATCTCTCTTAATCTCTCCTCTCCCCCACCTACTCTATGGTGCTCTCTGTTTCTCCTATCTTTTCTAACTGCTTCTAAGTCTGGTAGGAAGAACTTTAAAAAGGACATCCTGGTCTCCAACTATGCCTCCCTATCGCTGACACCTATGCGAGTGATTCCTCCAGACAAACCCTCACTGACATCCTATTTGTCGTTCCCTCGCCAGACCTATGGAATCTTCATATGGTCTCTGTGCTTTATCCTTTCTCTCCTTCTCCCATTAATGGTGGCACCCAGTGGGTGGCCCTCCTGGCCCCCTTCCACTCCTCTAAGGGCATCATTAATATTGACCTGAATGGTACTGTCGTGGTCCAAGGCCCTCAAGCCAAACTTCTTTGATAGATGCTTCCCGTGCCTCATCAATTTCCTTTCTTCTCCTGCTGTCCCTTCTCTCCCTTCCACTGCATCCTTGCCTCCCCCCTCTGTCTCCTCCTTGGCTACCTTGCCCTCCCCTCCATCCTCTTCTGCGCACCCTCGTGCTCCTTCTACACCTCCGCAGGGCATACCTCTGATTTGTACCCCTCCCCGGAAGTCTTTCAAGGATGGCAACCTTCTCCATATTGCCACTCTCAACTCTCACTCAGCTGTCAAACACTGCTGACATCTGCCATCTCCTGGAAGAACTTGATCTCAATGTCCTCGGTCTCACCGAGACATGGTTCACGGGCAGCTCTGTCACAAGCTTTGAAACTCTCCTCCCTGATGGCTACAAGGTCCTCTCGGTGCCCAGATCCAACCGTTCCACAGGGGGTGTACCCCTGATCTTCCCGGAGTGGCTTCCTGCCTCTGTTTTCCTATGCAGGCCTACTCCTCTTTCAAATGCCTTGTCTGCAGGCTTTCTCTCTCTCCTGGCCACTCTCTTTCTGTGGATACCATCTATCGGCCACCTGGTCAGATCTCCTCCTTCCTCTCTGATTGGGCGGACCTCTCCTACTCCCTCCTGGCCTCGACCACTCAACTCCTCCTTCTTGGAGACTTTTAACATCCACCTGGAGGCCTCCTGACCTTCCTCTGGACTCTTTTGAGACCTCTGTGACTCTCTCTCCCTCTTTCTATTCTCTCCTCCGGCCTGACTCACTCTGCAGGGCACACTCTGGATGTTCTGATCTCTTCATACCCTCCCCTCTCTATCCCTTTCACCACTCCTCTCTCCTGGAGTGATCACTTTCTCCTTTCCTCCCATCTCACCCTCTCTACCCCCTAGGCCAAGCCAACTCCAACAGTGCCACCTACCTTCTTGGTTATCCGACCTATGAAGCGTGTCAGTTGAGGCTTTCGCCACCACTTTCTTACCAGCTCCTCGTCCTCTGGCTGACTCACATCCTGACACAGCCTTTCCATGCTCCACTCTGCTATCTCTGATACTCTTGATGTTCTTGCCCCTGTCATAAGGATCCGCTTGAAGCCCAAAGTCAAGTGCAACTCCTGGTCTGACTCAGACCTCGTCACCCTTAAACGCAAGTACAGGGTGGCTGAGAGGAAATGGCGTGCTTCCTGTGCATCCTCTGACAAACTGGCATGGCGCCTGCTCCAAAGGCAATACTGGCTCTCTGTCCGCACCAAGAAGTGAGCCCACATCCAAGCCCGTGTCTCTGCGGCATCCGAAAACTCGGCCAAACTCTTTATTATAATCTCCAAGGAGCTGGCCAATCCTGCTACAGTCTCTACCTCCCCTGTCCCTCCCAGACCCTCTGCACAGCCCTAGCTTCTCATTTCATCTCTAAAACTCAGGACATCCTGTCCTCTCTCTCTCGTCCTCTCCCCCTCCTCCCTCTGCTCTTCCTGTGGCCCCCCTGTGGCCACCTCTCCTCCCACCTTCTCTCTTTGCTCTGTTCTCCCCCGACAAGTCCGATCTATGAAAGTCATGTCAAAACAGGTTCTCCCCTGTTCTTCCAAAACCATCAAGGACCACATTGACACCCTTGCTCCTGCCATGGCTGACCTCTCCAACCATTCCTTCACCAATGGAGGGTTCCCTTCCCCCCCCCCGAAGCACTCTCTTGTGCACCCTCTTCTCAAGAAATCCTCAGCCGACCCCTCCTGCCCGGCTAACTATCGCCCGATCTCCATCACTCTTTTCCTGAGCAACCTCCTGGAAAAGCTGCCCATCTATCAGCTTAATCTTCACACAGAATCTGTTGGTTGCCTCCATGACCATCAGTCTGGCTTCAGAGCAGCCAGAAGCACAGAAACTGCTCTCCTGAACATCTGCGAAGACCTGCTCTTCAACCTCGATTCTAATACTCCCTCTGTCCTCATCTTACTCGATATCTCTTCTGCCTTTGACACGGTCAAATATGCCATCCTGCTCAACTTTCTCCATGATAACCTGAGTATCACTGATTAGGCCCTGGCCTGGCTGACCTCTTTCCTCTCTGATCGACCCTCCGTGGTCCAACTAGGGTCCTTCCTCTTCTCTATCTCACTCTCTACCTTTGGTGTTCCCCGGGGTTCTAACCTCTCTACCCGGCTGTTCAACCAATACCTAGTACCTCTTGCCCACTGCACTGCCGCTCTCTGTCCCAACTTTCAATGCTATGCGAATGACACTGAGCTCGTTTTCAGGTCCCCTTCTGTCGCCTCTTCTCCTTCTCTCATCTCTGTCTGTCTGCTATCCACGGGTGTGCCGCCAACAATCTCTGCCTTAATGCCAGTAAGACAGAGATTCTCATCGCCAAACCTGCTCCCAAGCTCACTGTCTCCAGAGCTCTGGTTCTCTCTAGGCTGGACTCCTGCAACAGCATCTTTCTAAATCTGCCTGCTTTTGCTATCCACCCTCTGCAACTCATCCAGAACAGGGCTGTGAGACTTGTCCTTGGCCTCAAGCCCAGGGAACGTATCTCTCTGGCACTGAAATCTCTGCACTGGCTCCCAGTGGCTGCGAGGATTTAAGTTCAAGACCCTCTGCATTGTCCACAAGGCCTTCTGGGGCCTCAATACCTCCAAATCTCACTTTGTAAATATCTTCCTACTCGAGCTCTTCGCTCCTCCGCCTCCCTCAGGGTCAGTCGCTTCTCCAAGCAACGAGTTGTCGGTAGACCCTTCTTCGGCTGGGGCCTCCCTCTGGAACAGCCTCCTTGCCTCTAAAACTTGAGGAGAACCATCTCCGGTTCCGGAAGCACCTCAAGTCTTTCCTCGTTGCTTCTGTCTTCTCTCTTCCTCTCCCCTGCTGAATTCCTGGTTGAAACCGAAACTGCACTGGTCACCTGGCTACCATCTGATCTCAGGCCCAGGTCCCTTCCCCGCCAGTTGCACACCTGCACTGCCCCTGGCAACCTTTGCACTTGGGTCTGTTTATGTAACCTTACAGTACCCCTACCTGCACTTTAGACACCAGCTGTCTGCACTTACCCTTGCCACCAGCTGAGCGCACTTTTTGTTGTTTGATCCCATGTACTGCACTGCCCCAACCCCTTTCCCCTCGCAGTTTTCCCCACCCCTTTCCCCGGCACTTGCACAATCTCAGTGTCACCTGGCCTAGTAAGATTGTTGTCTCTGTCTTCCCTTTGATTCTCCCCCCCCCTTGCCTCGTCGCGCCTTGAAACACTTGTGTATAGGCACGTTATAAATGCCATATCAAATCCTATGAAGCACTTGGAAAGACATGAAGCGACAAGGCAGTACAGAAATGAAAAACAGCATGTAACAAACATCACAATTCACTTAGCATTTCAGTTAATGTCCAGAAAGCAAACAAATTCAAGTAATCCTAGAAAGAATGAGATGACAGTGAGGATATGCTTTCTACACCACCAACATTAAACTACATTTTCTTCTAGATTTGCGTATTGCAAAATCATTAATTATGTCTAAAAAATTCTATCTCTTGAACCATTTTTCAGATTCAATGCTTAACAGAGCCAAAGAATTCAGCCTGGCTTGAAGCATACGATTTCCTAGCTCATTTGTATCAACTTCAATTTTGAAAACACTCCCCATTGCAATTTGTCACCATCATTATAGAGAGGAATGTTCTTAATGCAATTTCTAGATTTGGGAAAGCAGTGCCAAGCTTATCATTTTTTATTTCCTTGTAAATACATGAAATTGACATGTTTTCTTTCTTTTCAAATGTGTAATGCTTAAATTGCTGGCATTCAGAAATTAGGTTTGATTTCTCAAGATCTTGGTGGCAGTAAGAGGCCAGCTTTATATAATGTTCACCTATTTCTTTTCCATCCACGTCTCTCAGGTTCATGAGGAATCCAAATCTATTGCGAATATCTTTTTATGCGTCACCTGGTCTTGTTAACCCATTCATTATTGAGTCCATGATTGGAAAGTATGTTTCTAGTTGACATTTCTGCCGCCCTTGAAGGACTGTCACTAGCAGCTCCTTCAAAGCTAGTTAGACGAGAGCTTTGCTGTTTCACACGTTTACCTTGGTCACTGTAATCTGCCTCTGGAGCTTTTGCCTTTGCCTCGACTTCATATTCATTAAATGTCTCTTATTCCTTGTACATACAACTTCCAATGACTGGATGATATTACTGCAACAGAGAGGTTGATATCTTCTTTCTGAACAGTTTTGCTTGTTTCATTGAAACGTAACAGAATGTCATTCCAAACCATTTTTTTAAGAAGACTTAGTGCATCGTGTGTCTTTTGTTTTTGTGTTAACACTACTCTGTGAATCAAGAGCAGCTTGAATTTACTCCGCAGCCTTGACACCAACTAGATTCAAGCAATGTCCTGCACAGGAAACATAAACAGCCAATGTGTTGGCCTCTTTTATCCTTGCCTGCAAGCCTGTGTACTGTCCTGCCATATTGGATGCATTATCATTTGACTGACCACGGCAATCTGATATGGGGGTAACTACCCCTTACATGAACCGGACGACAACATCTGCAAGGTATTTTTCTCCATGGCCATGAATTGGGAGAAACTCCAGAAATCTCTGCTTTGGTGCCTTTACATATCGCACCGTAAAAGTCAACTGATCGATGTGACACACATCTGGAGTGGGGTCCACGCTAAGTGAATAATACTTTTTTCCTCTATCAGTTCTGAAATAATAGCAAAGAAAACCTTTTTGCTCATCAGTTTGATGAATTCTTCACAAATATTTGCTGATAGATAGGAGGGATTTCCCTTACCAGCATTTCCATATTTTTTGATGTGTACGTCCAGAAAGGGATCAAATTGGCTGATCAGGTCCAAAATCCATAAATAATTTCCATTGTGCTGTGGTCCTATAATCTGATTATCTCCTCAGAATGCTAGACCCCGCGATGACATGATCCTTACAACTGCTACAACTCTATTAAGCACATCCTGCCAATAGGTTTGTCCAAGTTTTAACTGTTCAGCTAATGCAGAGTCAATGCGGCCAGTTTCCTTTTGATGTTACAAAAGTATTACCATGCACTTTTCATGCTCGGGACCATATTCATGTTTATAAATGCGGGGAGATGCATGCTTCCAGTCATTAAAACCAGTTGTACTGAATGAGGAATCAGTACTAGAAAACAAACGTCAGACAAAGCAGTTAACTGAACCTTGTGATGGTGAATATAACAACCATTTGCGGTTAACAAGTTTGCCTTTCTGCATTTGTCGCTTAAATACTGCTTGTGTTAAGCATCTTTTTGTTTTTTGTCACCAAGTACATAAACACGGGTTGACTAAAAAAATGACTGAGGTTTTGACAGGCTGCCAAACCTTCTTTAATCCAATAGTACCTTAATTTGTTTGTGATAGGATCCCATAGTGCAGGATCTGTGGAAGAATATGTGATGCTCACTGATATAGTTTCCAATATTCCTACAGGCTGGTTGTCGTCTTCTTCTACTCCTGGTGCAGGGGAATGCTGCTCAGCCACTATTTGTAGATGACCACTGCTAGATGAAGTGGAAACAACAAATACCCCCTCAGTGGACTGTTCTATGGACTCAGCCTGAGCCTCGATATGCTCATTTTTGCATTGTGTTTGCTCTTCAATAGAAGTATCACTATTTGATGTTTTTGGTCATACAGAGAAAAAGGAAGACACTTTTTGTTGATCACCATGCTTCTCTTTTCTTTCTACATTTTTCCTTTTTGAAGCTCCACTTTCATATGAACGCATCATTGTGAGATCATGTATTGATTGGCTTTTTCTCCTTTGCTAACACTTAACTTAGCAGGAGCAGAGCATTTCATTCAGCGCATTTCATTCAGATAGCAGACTTGAAAAACCTTGGCTTATGGCATCTTGTTGTCGTGGCTTGTGAACCTGAAAAGGCAGAGTAAAAGGGAATAATTTTAGTACTGTACTTTTGAAGTTTAAAACGTGCCATGTATTAGAATATGGGGGTGCGGGTCCTCCATATCCCGGCTTGTATGGTGATACGTGTCCATGAAAATGAGGATAATCCTGAGGGTTTGCTTAGCTCACACACTAATGATTATTATGAGAAGACAAATGAAGATGGTCTGAAGACAGTAAGGGTGATTATACAGCTCTCTGCAATTGCCAGTTGCCTGCTGATCTCTTCTTGGAGTGTCAGTACAAAACACATTTCAATATCTGAGAAGACTGAATTAGGTGGCTGAGCCCGACTTACGCATGATCGTAAATGAAGCCCAAACATGTGTGTTGTCTTCTAGACCTATCCTTCTGGGACCCTGTAATTCTCACTGTGTACTGCATTATATGATGCCATTGTGTGTTGGCCTGCTTAACATTCTATTGCATCATACTCCTAGCAAGCTCCAAGGCTATCTGTATCCCACAATGTCTATATGCCAGTGACATTACAAAATAGTTTATTTTGCAATGTGTCTGAAGTCTTGAAAGTAAACTTGTAAAATGCAGAAGTGGTGCTTAAGGTTCACATTACCTGCCATCCTGGTACATTTTGGCTTCAATGCAATCAAAAGGTAGAGACTAAAGCTACAATCATACTCTTTCTGCTTAAAGGATTTCCATAAGTATTCATACATTTATCATGAATCCTAAATTAGAGGGGCATGCATGTTTTTGCCACACTGGGCTTGGCAAATCCTACAAAATTGGTTACTCTGACTGGAGTGGAAGATGGTGAGGGGAGCGTATGTGCAATTAAATGAATCGACCATTGCTGATAGTTTATCTTGCATATAAAAAAGGCACAATTGTGAATGCCTTTGCGCTAAGTAACAGCATTTACTTTCATTATATACCCAGGAATCCTTAAAGGCCAGACGGTCACAGGAATAGCCCTTTGTCCTAAAAGACGTAAGGGTATAATTTGCAATTTTGCATTCATATATTGACATCCCCATAAATGAAAATTAAGAACATGATGTCATAGGAGTGAGTGAAAATCAGTCTTTGATACTGAAGTCTATGTATCAGACATTTACATCAAAATAAGTTGCAAAGAGACACATACATTTGTGATATATATATATATATATATATATATATATATATATATATATATATATATATATATATTAGGACATGGAGGATAGAAAAACCTGCACTCCATGCATGAAGTCAGTAAATCCCAACAAAAATAAAAAAACTCGAATCCAACTGGATAAAAAAAAGATCGAGTTTAATGAAAAGTGCAAAAATATAAATATGAGGCAAGCACACACAGCAGACAATACAGGACGCCTAGGCAGTGTCCTTAACGACGCTTTTCGCGCTTCCCTGAGCGCTTGATCACGTTAGGAGGACGAGTAAACAATGAAGGTAGATATTGCAGATTGGTCCTTCTTCCATGTTGCCACCAAAACTGGGCTCACAACCATGCAAGCCACCATGGCGGCCATTTTAGAGTGTAGTCACATGCTGCATTAACCATAAAGAGTGCAGGCTTAGACAGAGCAATAAAATGCAAAGTGCATTAAAAACCCACATGAAAAATATACAAGATATACATTTAAGAAATGTAAGTGCATATCTGCGCTGATAATGGCAGTATATAATATATAAAACATGATAGGAACACAGCTCGAACAGACCTATATGCAACCTTAAAATTCAAGACAAGTAGCAAATAAAGATGTAAAGTGCAAGTGCATTAAATCCTAAACACATGATTCTCGCCATATATATATGAATGGACATTATTATACGTAGCAACATGCATAGAATCCCATACATGGAGAAACCTTCATTTAGCAGCCATTCATTCTTTCAAGTTCAATAAGTCTGGTACAACAAATGAGTTATAATAACTGCATACCGTATTTAGGTTGCGGCCTGACTGACTGTACTGACAGCCCACTTAATGTTATGCTTCAGTTGTACATTAAACATGTCATATTGGTTCCTAGTATACAGTTTGGGTGGCAAAGCTACAGATACAAGTCCGCTCTTTAAACAAACGTGACTCTTCGATGCTCAAGCACTGCCCTTTTTAGATAGGACTATTAGGTGTTGTTTGCGATACCTATAAGCCGAAACTATCGCATTGGAGTACAGATAGGAAAGAATGACATATCAGGAGGGACACAGTCTCTGTAGTTGTTACTTGGTTATTTGCCCATCCATTCACTGCACATGGCCATGCTAATCCCTAGGGCCATTCCCACTCATCCCTGCTCCCCTTTGAGCTCTAATTATTTACCATTCAAAGTGTCTGCCAGGGTTTGTTCAAAGCAGTCTTCTGAGAGTTAATGACTTAGCATGCACAGGGCTGCTCTTGTGTTCATCATGCCCCTAAGTATGTCACGCATGTTCCATCATGGGCGAGAACTTACTTTTCGACCTACGGCGCATCAACCCTACACAGTTACTCTAATTTCACTTGCGCTACCACTGGCTATTGGTGGCTGCCTTCTTTAGTGTCAGCAAAATCCCAGAGTGGTTGCACCCTGGCTGCTATGATATTGTGGGACATAACCACCAAATCTTCCACCTTGTGACTGCTCTCAGTATTTATGGCCAGGCACCCTATGCGGAGCAGGGCCTGCAGCAGTACCTTTCAGTATGATGTTATATTAAGTCTCTTCCAGGATTCAGCTCTTGGCAATAGTATCCCACTCGTTAGGTTCTTATAAAGCTTCCTGGGCCTCTCGATACCCTGCCCTCTGGCAGTAGGATTCCTTGTGGTTGCATGTTGTGACTTGTCAGCTTGTCAGTTGTATGGACAGAGGTTCCAAATGCAAAACAAATTCACACGTTACTCTTCACTTTTCTCTTTCTGTTAGCCATAACCGTGTGGACCACTCTGTCTCTTCCCAACTTCCTGTGTCTTTATACTTCCAACCTCCTGGATACCACTCTCCCAAGCCTTCTAGGTTTCTCTACACCCAGCCTCCTAGGGCTCTCTTGCTAGAATCCTGAGTCTGTGTTTTCACAGCCTCCAAGTTCTTTCAAAGTCCTCCTTCTCTCAACCAACCTCTCTGTTCTCTTCCAAGACACCTCCTCCTCATCCTCCTTAGTCCCAGTCGCCTCCTTTGCTGTCCTCCAGCAACCTCCAATGCAATCTCCTTATCACCTCTAATACCCTTCTCCTCTCTTCCCAAGCTCCCTCAGCCTTCTGTCACATTCCTCCCGTTTGATAGACCGGGACCCCGCCGTCCATCCTTTCGCTCTGATTTAAGGGAATTCGGGTGTGTCTACTTGTGCAATTGGCATGGAGAGTGGTTGAAACAATGACGAGGGGAAGACAGCTGTTGTTTATTGTGGTTGGATCTGGTATGAAAGGGAGATGTTATATTGTAGGTCTTGTCTTGTCACTGGCCAGGAGTGCTTGCTATTAGAATGTTGATGCACAAATGCAGCTCAGGAGAATGTTGAGTTGATCTGTGTGTGAATCTTCTGAGTGTGTCAGTTGGGGGCCTGAGCAGGGTCTGGGATGATAGGATGGCCGGTGGGTCTACTCCTCTGTTAGTACTGTTAATACCCATCCATGTTCCTGTCTTGTTCCATATGTGACTGTATATACCTAAGAGTAACTGGAATATGTAAATACTGTACATACTGTATAATAAAGCCTTACCTGGACCAATCTTAGACTCCACAGCAGGTCTGTGTATGAGTGCTGAGTGCTGATGACTACAGAGAGGCTTTACAACAACAGTCAATTGCTATTTCCTAGAATAACACAGCCAGGCATGTTTTAGTGAACAATGGAACCAGGAAAAGCTGCAATTACGTCGCTAAAATGTTCACATTACAAATTAAATACATACTTTCTCTGCATGAGCATAACGTTAACTATATGTATTAAAAGGGCAAAATAGAGCTTTTGAATTTCATGTGTAATAAATTGTTACATGGCATGAGAGGCCTTTAACTGAAGGGGTCCCATAGATAAATAAAACTTCTATTCTCTGGATGAGTTTGTTGAAAAACATCAGCTGGGATACAGTGCATGCCCTTTAATGGAGACTATCTTGTTTCATTCAATTAAAACACACCTGTTTGCAGGCAGCACACAGTAAGATAGCTAGGCTGTCTAAGCTTAAAGGTCCCAGTATGGAACGTATGGGGGTCACCGTTCGTACTCTACTACTGTTTTTGTATTTGACGTTCAAAGTTGTTTTTTTTAATCTGTCATACGTTTTTTTTTTTTTTAAAGAGTGGGACAAAAGAAATAATTCAGTATGGGAAGTGTAAATGACAAAATACTATTGCTAGAGCAGATGGGAGGGAGCATGGTGCACATTTAATTGAGGATGAGGGGTATAGGGTATATTGGGCTCACCCCTCGGCCCCCAATCCACTACAGGTAGACCAGGCAGGTGCGCAACCTTGTGTAGTGTATCCTAATGTTAGCTAGAAACACGAGCACCTAATGGCTTTTGTACTTGAAAAGATGTCGGTCACATGCCTCTACACATCGGGTATTAAATGTAGCGATTACTCAAAGGATGCACTGGTGTCCCCACTGCACATGCAGCGTTCTACGCTGCGCACTGCACAGCACACTGCGCGCACACCGCACATCTATTAAAAGGAAGGAAGGCTCAATCCTTATTTAATTACTGTTACTTTGTTGGCAACATTACGGAATCGGTAAACCGTTTCAATTGCAAACAAAGTAACAATAATTAGATCAGAATGCCATTGATCACGGTATTTATACCGGTTTACCGGTATACCGCTTCATGCCTACCACCCATTGCAGATGGCCAAAATGTACATTGCAGCTGCCTCTTGTTGTCTCACACCATTTGAAAGGTTGGGAGTGCAGGGTAACAGAAGTGTCACAAAGACATTGGGAAAGCACCATCAGAGGGAGGTGGCGAGCAGCCTCAGGCATGTGCAAGCAGAAGAGGGGCAGCACCAGCAGACCTGTGGATATAGTGCAACTAGAGTCGCTTCATCATCATCTGCAGCAAGGAAGATAGACACGAGTCAACCTTCACACTACGCCATCAGGTCTTGTACACCTGGTGCATAACAAGTAACACATGCTAGTAAATCAAGCCTAAAGCACACTAAGCCGATTTGAGCATAAAAGACTTGTTTCAGTGTGTTACATGGGGGAACACTACCTATGTGTAGTTAATGCAAGTTAGACACAGTAGTAATTACAGTGCACTTTGTGCAATCACAGACACAAACGCCACCGTCCCTGCTGGGTAACAGCTCCCCACACCTAAGCATGCCACAAACTGGGAGCAGGCGGCAAGGATACCTGCAGAAAACCACTTGTCCAATGGCTCCATGCGCTTTGACAATGATCGAGTCAGAAGTCGTCTTGGACACAACCCAAGAGCGAATAACCAAAGGCTCGTAGCATTCTTTGGAATAGTCAGTGTCTGGTTGCAATCTAGATCTATGACACCGCAATTATGGTTTGCAACAGAGGGACAACGGGTGACACATACAAAGAGATTTGAATGTTTTGAAAGTGGACATAGATCATTCATTGGCCATTTTCTAACCACAAATTTTTATCTGACAAACATGACGCTGAAGTCCCTTTGAAAACGCTCTGTCAAGTCAGGTACGACTCGAGGCGACCACAACTCCAGTCCATCACTAATGGCCACGCAGATAACTACAAAAGGCACGATATCCGTTGGTCGGTGATAGAGAAAGTTTGACTGATAGAGATTCGGCAGAGCTAAGTTGAGTGTTGGGAATGAGTCTCATGTTGATGTTATCCCAATGTATAAATGCGACGCCGCCACCTTTGGAGAGGTTGGATTGACGGTCATTTCTGAGGATGGAGTATCCATCTGGGGTGGCGAGGGCCAGGAGTGGACCTGAGGCAGTATGTAGCCAGGTTTCCGTGATGGCAATGAAGTCAAGGTTTTGGGCAGTGATGAGGTCTGCGATGTCGAGACCGTGGGCCGTGAGGGATCTAGCATTGATGAGGGCTCCCTTTAATTCTTAAGGGAGTGAGTTTAGCAATGTGTGCCTCACAAAGCCAAAGCCATTTGCTAGCATAAACCTTTCAATGCCTTTATTGAGCCTGCGCCCAGATTTCTCCATGGCCCTCTGTGATTCACCCTCACGCCATTGCAGCCTGGGCACCAATTCAGACCATATCACTTCCATCCCCGGTAACTCCTGAGCGAGTGTTCGTAAGCCCACTTGGATCTGTGCCCATAATCATCCCCTTCCCATGGTTGCGCGGTCATTGCCACCCAAATGGACCACTAGCACCCTCGGAGCAGGCTTCCATTGTAACTGCCTATGGACAGCCGGCAAAAGAGTGCCATCGCATCCCTGATGTTCCTAACCACACTATTTTATTCTGATCCATCCCTAGGTTGGAACCCAAGTGCCATTGCCTGGCTGCGACCTCAGCCCATGTTACAAATGAATGTCCCACAATCCATACTGTGTCATCTGAGGATAAAAAAGTTTCAAAGAGTTAAGAAAAAAGGGCATTGTTAAGAAAAACATAAATCAGTGTATCATGCAGTAATCCAGTTCTCTCATGGCTGCGGCAAACCTACGTCCCCGCTGCTGGTTGTTCCGCAGCCCCCTGAGGTCTTACATAAAGCTGAAACCTGTTTGATTGCCATCTCCCAATCCTCATGATATCGGGTGCTGGAATGCCCTGTAAAAATGCCGCTGTGGCAGCCCCTATACGAAAGCTGTGGGCCCTCCTCCCTAGACCCCCCAACGTTGTAGACAGTACCTTTCTAAACTGGTAGTTAGTCAGTGGTGAACCGCTTTGGTGCACCAGTAGCGTACCCGGCTGTTGGGGCCTCATGGTAAGGTACCTCTTTAACAACCGCACTGGACAGCTACTGTTATGGTTGCATTGATGGAGCATCACCGTCTTCCCCGCCTGATCCATCTTACTTTTGTGTATTCCAATCCGTAGCTTCACCCCGTCCGCCTCTGGACAGATTTGCACATCCGTCACTGCTAACGCCCTGCCCGAAACATCACCTTTCCCTGTTGCCACTAGTTCGCTGATCCTAAAGGCACCCAAAAATGCCAGTGAAAATGTGGCCCTGAAGAGTGCTGCCTCAAATCCATCAAAACATATTCCTGGTAATGCCTCAATTAGCTTATTCAACAATTCTAAGTCAATTGGCTTCCTGCTGTCCCGTGTAGGCCCCTCCGCCCAGCCCCATCCCTTCAAAGCCATGCAAACCCTAGCCCCCCACACCCCGTTGGGTTCCCCAATCCCTTTAGTCTGCAGTGGAATTGTATGGCAGCCAGGTGGGCAGCTGGCCAGCTCCTGCTCTTGCCGTTACTATGCGCCCATACCACAAATGACTGTTCCTGTTCCGCCAGAAACCCTCCCATAATGACCTTGCTCTCAATCATGTTGATGAACTTACCATAGCCCTGCCGGTACCGGGATCTGACGCCTGCCGTGAGCGATCGCTCCCCCATTTCCCAGAGCTCCTGGTCCACGTCACCAGCTGCCACCACTCTTTCCTGAAGGCCATCCCCGCCGTGTTTGCCTTTGGATGTGCTGCCCGGAAATTGTGCCACTGGAAACGAGAAAGAGAGTCAGCCGCAATATTTACTACCCCCTGTACATGCCTTGCCCTGAATTCAATGTTTACTCTCAAACACACCTCCACCAGCCTTCTGAGTAAGCTCAAAACTGCCGGACAAGATGCTGACTGCAAGTTGATGGCCTGAACCACTGCATTGTTGTCGCACCAAAATCACACCCTTCTGTTGCCCAATTCACCGGCCATAGCATGAGTGCCAATACAATAGGAAATAGCTCCAAAGCCATGATATTCTTGGTCTTTCCCTGTCTATGCCACTGGCCTGGCCATCTCTGGGCGCACCACTCACAGCCCAGTATCACCCGAAAGCCTTCCCTCCCTGAGGCATCAGAGTATAACTGTAGTTCCTCACTTGACTGCCAAGGGCCTCTCCACAACGTGACCCCGTTGAAGTCTTTGAGAAATGCCCGCCACATGTCCAGATCCTCTTTCAGGCCTGCCCCAAGGCAGATGTGATGGTGTGCCATTGTCACCCCTGCTGTTGCCCTGGCTAGCCTGCGTGCGAATACTCTCTCAGCCGGGATCACTTGTGCCGCAAAATTAAGCTTCCCCAGCAATGCTGTACTCTCTCCAAAGTTTTCCTGTCTTTTTCCAAAGTGGCCCCAATTTCCTCGATCAATTCTTTCACCTTGTCTCGGGGTAGTCTGCAGGTGCCTTGGATTGTGTCTATCTCAATGCCCAAGAAAGTCAAGACCTCTGCGGGCCCCTGTGTCTTTTCAGGCCCTACAAACAGGAAATCATTGAGGTAATGTATCATGTCCCCGCTCCCCTCAACCTGGCAGGTGGCCCATTCTAGAACTGTACTGAAAGCCTCGAAATAGGAACAAGATACTGAGCAACCCATTGGCATGCACTTATCCATGTGAAAAAGTCCCTCCCAATGAAAACCCAATAGATGAAAAATCTCTGGGTGTACCGGTAGGCATCTAAATGCAGATTCAATGTCTACTTTCGCCAAGAGAGCCCTTCGGCCTGTGGCGGCAACCATCAACATGGACTGATCAAATGAATTATTTATTTTTTTATTTTTTTCATTTAAGTGTATTTGGTTTATTTCAAACCTTTCACATCAGTAAAACATTGCGTTTCATGAAGAGATCTGTCATAATACAATCACATTGAGCTCGACGAAGAAACGATTCACAGAATAAGTAATAGGAAAAGGTGACAGAATGTTCGCTACAAATTAACTCAAGGATAACTAAAAATCAAAAAAGGTTAAATTAATTTAAAACCTCCCTACATAATCAGGTGGAGTACTTAAAATAAATTTCTATTGCCAACAATGTTGAATAAGATAAAATTGTTAGAACAATAGTTTTAAATAACAGGTAAATATCTAACATTGGCTCAACACAACCTTTCATTCATTCCAGTTCATTGTTTATGATGTATTTTCCTCATCAATGTGATCAAGTCTTTTTAGGGTGTTTTCTAAGAATTTGACTGTTGCGAAGTTTATTTTTGGGGATTGACAAGTATATATTAGGCTCCACCATTTCTCCGCATCTAGATCGCATAGGACAGAGATATTACTTGCTAGAAAAAGATTTCGCAAATCTCCTAATTCCGGGCAGAATAGCACTAGATGAATTAGAGATTCTTCGCTTCTTTTACACAGTCTACATTTTGTACATATTTTCTCTTTCGTATATCTTGCTTTTGTCGTCTTGTTTCGTAGGATGTTCAGTCTGAAACGTAATAACAGATCTCTTTGTTTTGAACTTGGAAATTTTTTCAGGTAGTCTGGTATGATGGACATCACACCACAGTTGGATTTCAGAAGTGTGTGTGTTTTCGCCAAAGCTCGTTTCATTTCAGTGTTCGACCAATCCTCTGCCCACAGCGCTCTTTTTACAGCTATTGGTTTCTCTGTTAGTGTTTCGATTTTGATGCCAAAGTCTATCAGGGTTTGTTTATTTCCATTTTTCCAATCTTCTATTACTTTTTCCTCATGATTATTGGATTTACCCAATATTTCGAATTGGGGGGGTGTCAGGTTGGTCATTGTTTTTCTGTACAGCATCAATTGGTTGTAGCGTATATGTATATATATTGATGTTAGGCCTTATTCATGATGGATTACCGAGATTGGAATCGCTTTTGGTATCGAGAGGACGGTTTTCCAAAAAAGACCTTCTAAAGTTGACCAAAATTTCTCTGGGATATTTGTGCCAGTTTCTGCTCCGTATATTAGTGTGGGAATTACTTTTAGCTTATAGAATGTAATCACTGGGCATAGAGAACATTTTTCGTATCTTTTATTGATGATGGTTGCTTGGGCTGTTAGCCGTTTAGTTTTTGTCTTTAGCATCTTTTTCCAAGGTTCTTCATTCTTGATTCCGCTTATTTGTAGCCCCAAGTATCTCATTTCATCGCAAGGTTTTATCCACGTTTCGTTCACTTTCCATTCTTCATTTTTGGTCTTTTTCCATCTTTTGTCACTGATTATTAATATCTCAGTTTTATCTGCATTTATTTCTAGATCGTTGTTTTCTATGTATTTTTCAACCTGATTTAATGCGCGTTGTAGACCAATTTGTGTATGGTCTAAGATTATCAGGTCGTCTGCATATAGCAGGTGATTAACTGGTTTGCAGTTTAATCTCGGTGGAAAAGACCTGATATTTTCAAAACATTGTTGCATATCTTCAATATAAAAGCAGAATAAGGTGGCTGCTAACGGGCATCCTTGTTTAAGACCTTTTGCTGTTTTTATGTTCTCAGATAAATTTCCACCTTGGTCTAGTTTAATTCTTATTGAAGTTTCAGCGTACAGTTCTTTTATTGCTTTCAAAAGATCAGGGGGGCACCCTTTAGAGGCCAATTTTTCCCAGAGTCGACTTCTGTTCACACTGTCAAAAGCTTGTCGAAGATCTATGCTGGCTATATACAGTTTCTGTTTATTTGTGTAGGCTCTTCTTTTCATCAGGCCTAGGATCAGATGATTTAAATTGCACCCCACATTTTCGACAAAGCCTGATTGTCTTTTATCGTAGGTGTTCGAGGCCTTTATCCAGGTCTTTAATTGTTTTAGCAAAATCGTGGCAAAGATTTTCCCGACACAATCTAGCAAGGCGATTGGACGGTAATTTTTAGGGTCCATTCTATTGCCTTTTTTGAAAATAGGGACAATGATAGCCAGCTTCCAAGATCTTGGTATTTGTCCTTGCTTCACAATTCTCTTAAAGAGTCTTTCACAGAAAATTGCCCATTTTTCTGGATCTTCTTTTAACACTGCGTTTGACAAACCGTCTGGACCTGGGGCTCTTGACGAGCTTGCTCTCACGATTAAGGACTTTATCTCTTCCTTATCGAATTTAATTTCCCATGGACATGGTAGTTCTTCTTTGGTGTTGTTCTTCTCCGTGATATTTGTCTCGTTGAATAATTTTGTGAAATGTTCTGCCCAAACATTTTCTGGTATTGGATTCATAAGAGCTGCCATTGATTGTTTCTCATTTAGCAGGTCCCATAAGGATCTGCTATTTGTGTTTGATATTGCTCTCTGCATGCCTTCAGCATCTTGTTGAAGTAGTTGTGATTTGTGGGCTTTTTGCCAGTTTTTGTATTTTTGTTTCCTTGTTTGGATAAGTTCTTTCAGGTTTTTGTTCTTTTCATTTTTTAAAGCACATATATCTTTTCTCAGGAGTTTCTTTTGTAACGTTACTTCTGGATCATATACATGTAACTTTCTGATTCTTGGTTTTATGTTTTTTCCATGACTTTGTTTGAAGATCTGTAGTGATGTCTCATATTCTACGGACAATTGTTCTTTAGATTGCCACTTTTCTAGGCTCTTTAGTACAACATCGAAGTCTCTTTTTTTCAGCCTTAGGTGATTTAGGCCATGTTCTAACTCTATTTTTGTGTCCCATATTTGATTTGTTCGAATCTTCGGGTGTAAGAATTCAGCAATGATTGGGTCGTGGTCGCTATGGTTCGAAGGTGATATCCTAAAGGTTTGTGCCTTTGCTAGTAATCGTTCGCACACAAACATGTAGTCAAGTATGTTACTCACATTACCATTTGACCAAGTCTTTGCAGGTGGGATATCACCCTTCGTATTACCGTTGAGTCTGTGTAGTCTTCTCGTTTCCATTTCTTCATTCCATGTTTTGCCACGTTTACGTTTGTAGTCGTTTTTGTATGTGGCTGTTTGAGTAGCTTTATTTTCTTCGAAGCAGTTCGCATTCAGATCGCCACAGATGATAATATATAGATCTTTATGTGCTTCTGTTTTTTCATCTACGCATTCCATTACTTGGTCTATGAAGTGTTCGTCTTCATTTTTTGTAGGGTTCCAATAGACATTTAATATTAACATTTTTTGATTGGTTTTTAGGGTATCTAGCTGAAATTGCATGATTATTGCTTGAGTGTACAAATTGACGTTTTTTGATTCAATCACCTGTATTCCTGATCCATTTTTAATTAGGGTTAGGAGACCTGCAGATGGTCTTCCAATCGAGCTTCCTTTAGCAGGGTTGCATAACACAGTATATCCTTCTTTGAAAGGGGCTGTTTTTAGCCAGGATTCCTGTATGCATACAATATCTAGCTCGTTCAGAAGAGGATTGAAATCATTGAAAAGATGTCGGAAGCCTCTGGTGTTCCAGCTTCCTATTTTCCATCTGTTGGTGTGAGTTTGTTTGAGTGGCTACAGTTTTGGTCTGGTTGCGAGAGAGCCTGCTTACCAATTCCAATATTTCGGGTCTTCCTTTGTCATTTGTTGCGTATTTATTAGATCACTTGTATTTCCATTTCTTCTTATTGTTATTTTTATTTTATTTAGATGCTCTTTTTCTCGCGTTTGTATTTGTTCTTTATTTCCGTTTTCCATCTCTGTGCTGTATGGAGAATCTATGGTTAATCCTAATTTGTTTTTGTTTTCACTCATGTTGCTATGATCATGTTGATAATTCTCTCCTTGATTTGTCTTTCTAGTTTCAATTCTCGAGTTAATGAGATATGGGCTTTCATCTCCAGAGAATGTTCTCACAAAGTGTACAAGTTTCTTTTTTTTTTTCACTCGTTCTGGGCTCTTCGTATGTAGTTTGGGTATCCGCTAGTTCATAGATCGTGAATCCTAATGCTCTGAAATTCTCGTAGGCCTCTAACATAATTGAGGCAAGTATCGCTGAGTTCGTCACGATTTCCACCAAATCAACACGCGCTTCATCCGGGAAGCTTACTGACAATAGTTCTTCCGATTTTATTGTTTTTAATTGAGGGATGTATTGGAGAAGTCTCATAATTGCTGATCGATTTAATGTCAGTCCATCCGCATTTTTACCTGATTTTTCTATTGTTACCACCGTATTTTTCGGTGGTTTTGGTTTTTGCTTATTCCATTTGGGCTTCGCGCCGGTGTTCTTAAAGTGTCCTTGTTTTCCATTTTGGGACCAAGGCTCCCTTCTTGTATCATTTTGGTAGTCATTTTTCGGGAAGGTGAGTTGCGGTTCTTTTTGAGGGCAATAGCCCTTCAGTTCTTTTGATTCTGGGTATTTAGCTGTGCATTTTTTTAGTTTCTCGCTTAATGTTAGAAAATCTTCGTCAAGAGTCTTGGAATCAATGCATACTTCTTTGGCTTCATATGCATTTAAGTCCATGATCATTCGTTCCTGTATTTGATCTGTTTGAACATTTTCATCATCGTATATCGAGCAGTCTAGAAGTTCTTGTATGCTTTCGTCTTGTGAGCTATCTTCTTCTGATGACACAGAAGCTGTTATGGTCTTTTCAGGGATTGGCTGGGTAGGTGGCTCTATAAGTTTACTACATGAGGCAATACTAGGTGGCTCTTTTTCTTCTGTGTCTTTTACATTTCGTAAAAAGCTCCTTGATCCACATTGCTTCTTCTTTTCTTTACTGGTCACGTTTTTTGTTTTACTTAAACATTTTTGGTTATTCTTTTGTGTGTTATTTGTGTTTACTGCTTCTGACTTTTTGTTTGCATTTGAGTCAAAAATTGGGAAGGCACTTGTTTTTGCTTTCTTCTCATTTTCAATCGATTTTTCAGCAGTCTCAGGTGTGTGATTTTGACTAATTTCATTTTCTGTTTGTATTGGAATAGGGGTTGTTCTTATATTTGGGGGCACAGTGGCTGAGGCTCCTGGGTGTATTAATTCAAGACCCGTCATGTGAAGAGTACTTTGGGCCTCTCTCTGTTCTTCACGTATATGAGTCCGCGTGGGACTCGATCTTGATTCAATGTTTTTTGGTTTAGAGGATAGAGTTGTAACAATTTCACGAATTCCTTCTAGGAAATGATGTTTGTCAGTTTTAGCTTCTTTTAGTAAATCAATCAAGGTTTTTAGGACCACTCCGTCCATTTCTTTCTCTCGGCTTCGCCTTTCTTTTATTTGCTCCATGACTGATTCCACGTAAATCATTTTGCTATTCATTAGGGCAATCATTGTTGATTGGTCTCGTTGGTTTTCATTTAGAGCTTCATAGAGTTTTAAGAAAGGGGCCAATGTTATTGATACAGATGCTATAATTGCTTCTTGTGTCTCTTTTAGCCACCTCACTTCATTTGCAGATCCATGTGTCTGTATATTTGTTCTTTTCTTCCTGTTGCTTTCATTTGGACTGGACTCTAAAGAGGATGAAGAGGTGTCCTCTGATGTCATAGTTTCAGTTGGACCTTTTTTTGTATGTGGTAGGAAGTTTTTAATTTTATCTTGTAATGTTTTTATTTCCAGGTCACAATTTTTGTTTGATTCTCTCTCTCTGGAGGGCCTTTGTCTTTGGTTTTCTGGTTCGAGCATTGTTTTAGTGGCAATGTCTCTAATCAGTGCTGTTTTGTTAACAGTGTATGTAAGGGCCTCCGGTGTGTTAGGCAGAGAGGTTTTTTCTGGTGAATAGATTCGAGGGCGCTTTGGTGACCAGGAATCATTTGCCTCATTCTCTGTACTTCGATTTGCAGTAAATTGTTCCTGGTTTTCCATATCATTCAACATTTCTATGATTGGATTTGTCATCTGTGTATCTGTGATCTCTACTATGTTGTTTAGTAGGTCATCATCTGTTATTTCAGTGATCACATTTTCTATGAGGGATGTGTTGCTCTCTTTGTGCACAGTTCTTGCACTGGAAGTTATGATTTTATCACAATTTGCAACTTTGCTTTTTTCTAAAGGCGCGATTTGTCCGTTAAAGTGCCATCTGAGAGTGCCGATTTCTGATGTAGAGTAGCACCTTTTTTTTGTCTGCTTCTTTAGGATTTGTATGCCATGAGCTTCAGATCTTTTATCTTGGTCGCCTTCTACATTAGTGACCGACTTTTTTATGCTAATGCTTTTTTTTACAACTTTGGGATATATATTTCCATATGAAAATGTTGGCTCTTTGTTTTCGTTTGGGGTATTTAATAATGAGTCTGGGGACATTTGTGAGGTTGAGTAGTTTGTCTTAGCTGGTCCAGGTTGCCCGTACTTTTCTGTGAGCAGAAGCCTTTCATTTAGGCTTTCTTCTTCTCTGGACGTGAGAGAGTTAATTTCTCTCTCTGCGTCCGCGATGCACGAGGCCAGCTCAGGCTTCCGAGCAACTCCGCCCCCGCTCGGCGTCAAGCCGCGCGTCTCCTCGCAGCCACAGAATCCAGCGGCCGCCTCTCCCAGGCCATCCGTGTTCGCTGTATGCGACACCGCTGCGGGGCACGGGGGCTCAGTGCACGGGCTGCAGCCTATCTCCCCCTCCTTACAGGGAGCCAGACAGGCTGCGCCCATGACAGCACTCGCCACCGCTAGTTGCGACGCCACTGCAGGGCATGGGGGCTCGGAGGGCAGATCGCAGCACACCTCCTCTCCCCTGCGGGGAGCCAGGCGCACCGCGCCCATGTCGGCGCTCGCCTCCGGGACGGGCCACGCAGGCGGCACTCCCGCGCCCCCGACCACGAACTCCTCAGCCCGCCCCTTCCATTGGCCGCCCCGGCGAACACCCCGCCACAAAGGGCGCCGGAGCCACGGCGACAGCCGCACGCCGCAACGCAGCATGCCGATGACCCTCCAGGAGCCGCACAGGCATCCGGAGAAGGTGAGGAGCAGTTGTTTAGTCGGATTGGGGGGGCTGGGGAGATGCTTTCATTTGTGGTTAAATTGTGGACTCTAATGAGGCTTAGGTTTGATGTCAATTTTTTGCAATGTTTCCCAATGCCTTTTATGCCGGTCTTTAAGTTAGATGGAGCAAAAGAGTGGGCTAAAGGTGTATTATTAGACTGATTTTCATCCAGTGCACGTACCTTACTCCGTGTTCTTGAGTGCATGTCTCCTGATGTCTCAAGGTCCATTTGCTCGCACATCGGCGAACACTCGGCAAACACTCCGCTACGCTCCGCGTCTGTGGGTGGTTTTTAAGGGCTCCAAAATGTAGAAACAAAGAACAGACTCTAGCAGAGCTTCTCCTTCTCCTTTGCTGCCAAACACTCGGCAAACACTCCGCTACGCTCCGCGTCTGTGGGTGGTTTTTAAGGGCTCCAAAATGTAGAAACAAAGAACAGACTCTAGCAGAGCTTCTCCTTCTCCTTTGCTGCCAAACACTCGGCAAACACTCCGCTACGCTCCGCGTCTGTGGGTGGTTTTTAAGGGCTCCAAAATGTAGAAACAAAGAACAGACTCTAGCAGAGCTTCTCCTTCTCCTTTGCTGCCAAACACTCGGCAAACACTCCGCAAATGAATTATAGTGGACTGAACATTTGCCCTGGTCCAACCAGTCGTTCACTGAATCCCCCTTGGGATAGGACAGGTGGTGTATTAGTCTGAACTTGCCCTTCTCTTTTTTTAGGCACAATACCTAGTGGGGAGATAATGCAGTTTGTGAGGGGGGGGATGGAAAAAGGGCCTGCCACCCTGCCTAGTTCCACCTCTTTTGCAATTTTTTGGGTGACCACCAGAGGATGCTGTAGTGCCGAGGGGAGATTTCTCACCATCCGTCTCGTCAAGGGACCTTCATAAGGAATGCTGAATCCCTCAGAGAAACCTTCCCACAGCAAATCCCTATCCCCGGCACTCAGGTATTCCTGCAGAAAATCTAGAAGCACCCCTCTGTCCACCGGGGATGGCCCCATTGCCCAAGCCCCTTCATTGACCCCCTTTTTGTCCTCCCCTCCCCCACCCTGAGACCCCCTCTGCTTCGAAGCATGAAATGCTTGGGTGGCTGCCTCTGCACTTCGAACATTGATGAGAGAAACAGCACTTGCTTCCCCTTGTGCAAGACTCTTTATTGAATGACCTACATTCTTTCCCATCCCTGAATCCCCCGTTTGTTTGGTCCCTCCCCCTCCTGTCTCTGTTTTCCTTCCATGGAACCCTTGTTGGTTTGTTCCCCCCCCTGCTTTGGAGGGGATGGTTGAAATGGCTGCCACTCCTTCTTCGCCTCCCACTTGTCCGCCCATGGCCAACCCCGCTCCCTTGATCCCCACATCATTGGGTATGCTGGTCTTTTCCTTACCTCCCATAAACTCCATCCATGCATCCATATCCTTGTGATCCGTGTGATCCCATCTCATCTCTGGTTCCGGGCCATCCTTCTTCTAAAGGCCCAAGGGAATAACAACTGAGCATGGGAAATATGGGACCACGGGCTGGATAGTTGTTATTCCCTTTTTACAAGTCATCAAGGCCTGACCATCGTTTGGGAATTGATCTGCCAACAGATCAAATGCCAAGTCCCAATTCTGTATGTTCTCCTCTGTTCTTACACTCTTCTGCCTTTTCCTGTCCTCTTCCCTGCTAATGTTAAAATCAGGTCCTGCGTTTTCCGTCTCCAGAATGCACAGTATGTCACATTGCTCCCTTGCCCATATTCTTTCTTTGAAATCCTTAGGCACGTGCCAGGCAACCCCAAGAGTGGAAGTTATTAAGGGTGCGCGTGCAACCCGCTGAATGGCAGGCTCTCCTGCATCAATGGCCGGTGTGACGGTTGTGAGTGTGACGGTTGTGGCCACATTGACTGCTGTGACTGTTTTGGCCACGCTGACTTTGACCCCTGGTTGCTGTGCCATCACATGTGTGGGTGTGGTCGTTGAGGGTGCTGGGACCACTGCTGCTAACACTGGTCTTGTGATACCTGCCGTGCTCCTGTAAGTGACTCCAATCAAGCAATCCCACTAAGTCAGTGCCTTGTCTGGGATGCCCAAGGGAAGCCCTTATTTATATATTTTTATGGCAAGTTATAATCTGGATGATGAACCCTTGTATAACACCCCTCTCTTAGAATCCCCCTGACCCCACTGAGCCAAGAAGTAGATTTGTTTTGCAAATTTAAAAGGTTTATTTGAAAAATTAAACAATATATATATCATACTTCTATAAATAAATTGATAATGGATAGCACACTTGTGAATATGAGCAGTAATCAGCAATAGGTAATTATACAGTAGCACAGTTCTTGGTTACTTATGAATAGGAAAAGAAATATAAGGTGGTAGAGAATGCCTTTATGGCTTCAAGGACAATGCAATGATGAATGAAATGAAGTACAGAAAATAACTGGATATGGCTTCAACAAAAGACAATGTAATCACTTTTCCTTGACAATTCACTCCCCCCTCTTTATGCAATATAAGGAGATGGAAAGGAGAGCACACAGTTCTCAGGAATGCAATCAAATACAATATGAAATTCAGTCCCCCCCTAGCAGGCTTAGAGAAAAACAGGCATGATTTTAAAACACAGGCCCAAAATGCTTTGAATGTGGTGGCAATGAAGTGAAATGATGCTAAACTTGATTTTAATTCCCTGTAGCGGCTCAGGGTGAGTGATAGCTAGTTGGTATTAGTTCAGCTCACTTTAGCAATGCTCTATGAGTAATTAGCAGGTTAAAAACGAATTTCAAGGATGAAAGCAGGGCAAATATTTTCACACGTGGCTGGAATGATCGCAAATGTCAAATCGCGGCAAATTAGTCGCGCGCATCGAGCGAAATTACGGAGGCACTATAAGGAGTAGGAAGTCGGTTCTAGGTTCGTTGGAAAGCTTAGATTCTAAGCTACCGGTTCCAGAGATACGGACGATTTTGTGAAGGTAGTTTTTCGGTTTTGAAATTTAAAAGTTCAAAATGGCAGATGGCAGTTTTCAGCTTTAAAAAGGACAGAATGACACACACGATTCCTATGAGGTAGTTCTAAATAGGTTAAAATAGTTTTAATCAGATTATTTTACACTAAGAGATTGGTTTTGGCACAGTACTCACACTAGATTTTGGACAGGAATGGGCCTCGTCACGGATCTGGTCAACAGGTTGAACGGGACTTCTGGCTGTTCTGCTCAGAGCGTCTGGTCTCTGGTTCACTCTGGTTCCGGATACAGCACTGATTTCTGGATGCTGCTACATGTTCTTGCAAAAGTTCTTGGGAAAGAATTCAAACAGCTTGCCCGGCTGTTGAATAGTTTGGTTGGTTTTGAGGCCTGCTGAAGAGGATTCAGCTTGTGGATTCAGGCCTCTCTGCTACAAATTCTGGAGTTAATTTCTGGTCTCTGGAGATTGATGGATTTGAAGTCTGGATCTCTGGATGTGAAGTCTGAAGTCTCCTGGCAAAGCGTCCTGCAAGAAAGTGGAAAGTGAATGTCCCTACCTGGGTTCCAGTGGCACTTTTTATGTGTTTTGAAAATGGGTGTGTGCCTGGGCCTAGCTAAGCCTGCCCCTCTCACTTGTCTTTGGCCCAGTTCTCCCCTCTCCCTTGATTGGGGAGCTGGGTTATGTGTCATCTTTATGGCTTACAGAAAGACAGTCCCCTTGTCAATGTGCACACAAATCTATTTCTGATCCAAATACATATTTCCTAGATACACAATTTGTTGAAATTACATGTACATATTACAGATTCCTTATGGTCCATGCTTGTCCGACTCTGATCTTCCTGGGGGCTTGCATTCAAAAATGACAACATTTTGCGCTTTTTGACTGGTTTTGCAATATTGGATTTTCATCAAAAATTACACAAATGTACACCCTCCTTCTACACACATTCCAGCTATTTACTAGGTTTCTAGCATAAACCCGGTGTCTGTAATATCAATAAATAGCAGGATTTGGTCCTAGAACACCGTAGAAATTGGAGTTTGGACTCAAATCGTGAGGGCATTTTTCATACTAAGAATCTCAAAGTTGTACATTCCTGTTATTTGGTTACAATAAGTTATCAATGTTTCTATAAAATATATATTTGCTGCAATAGGAATCCAACTCAAGTCTGGCCCGCCCCTTGAAGCTGGGTGGGTCAGGGATCACATGTCTCTGCTCCCAGGCAGAGCTCTGTTTACAGTCAACATTCAAAATTAACATACCCCATTCAACTGAAAGGGGCTATTGTCTCTCTCCTCCAGGCTGAAGGGGAAGCCCCCTCCCCCTACCCCTCCCTCTCACTCAGAAGGGCCATGTGATATCCTGCCTCCTGTTGTGAGTCTCTGGGGTGTTAAGAGTTCTCAGCCTCTTGGCCTCTGGGAACAGCAGGTGGCTAAGATTTTTAATTAACCAACAGACTTTGAAGTCCCAGTTAGGCTGGATCCTCTTGCACTCCTGAGATACAGTCCTACTGTCAGAGTTTAGACCGCTAGCGCCGGTTTGTGGACAAAGCTGGTACTGCACCCATTTTTGGGATCTGTCTTGAATTAATGCATTTCAATAGAGTGGTCTTTTGCTTGATAGTATAGGACCCTTGCTTAACATTGTTTTGATGGCATCCTTACAGTAGAGTGGTGATGTGGAACCCCCCACAAGAAGGTTGTATCTTTAGAGTGGTCTTGTGCCCATGATTTTAGCAACTTTTTGACATTAAAAAAAACAGAATTTGAACAGAATCACCTTTCTTTGCACTGGTGGGTGGCAGATTAGGTGACCATTTTGGTGTGCGCAAACTGCGCAGTTCTCCTGGATTCTGGCGTGAATGCGGGCGGCGACAGCTCATCCCCACATCTACCCAGTCTATTGATTTAGTTTGTTCTGGGATCGAATAATGGGCGGCGACAGCTCATCCCGACATCTACCCAGTCTATTGATTCAACATGGGTGAAAACCCTTGACAAGCCCCCCCCACCCGACCACGCTTTGATTTCGAGTCGAGGCGAGTCGGGTGCAAAGGATGTTTTGATCCATACGCTGGGATGTCCGCATTATCTTCTTCCAATTCCATAGATGGCACAGTTCAGCATCTTTTCCTCCCTCCAGTCGATCAATCGGTTCTCCTTGCCGGTCCTGATGGGAGGATTGGGCGGTACCCCGGGCCCCTCCGATCTTTGCTCCCGGTCCCGGATCATTCTACTTGGTCAGTCTCCATGGTTTCATCTCTCCTAGGATGATAAAGCAAAAGCGGCAATACCTATTCATAGACATTTTTCCACCACTATTGATATAGTGGGGCGGCATATACATTTTATACATCAGGATACATTTTTCAGTCTTATTTTAAAACAAGATATAATATGAAACATTTTTTTTTTTCCAATCATAATATTTTAGAGACTATATGTGGGATATTTTAGGATGGGAACTGAATTAATCTGGAGAGGTCCCCTCTGGTATTGCAGAGGACTCCTCCAGTTGTTGCAGAGTGTGCCTGGGATGGCAACACTTTAGCTGATTAATATGGACCCACTTGTCTTCCCCTTCCGCCAGACTACCTTTGGGGATGCGGATCTTATAGGCTACAGGGGAGATTTTGTCTATAATTTCAAACAGTCCCTTCCATGTAGGCAAAACTTTTCCCTGTTTGGCCTGGTTCCTTTGGAAATTGTATAGATAGACCCGATCCCCAACCTCGTATACTTTCCTGGTGGTTTTCAGATCGTAGTGGGTCTTCATGCTATCAGCTTATCTTTCTAGATTCCGCTGAGCATAGGCAAAAGCATGTTGGAGGTGTTTCCTTAAATTCTCCACATACTCATGAGTTGTGGAGGCATTTATCAACGTTTGCTCTTGGGTTCTGTAGAGCAAATGCTGGGGAAGCTCCATCTTGCGTCCAGTCATCTACTCAAATGGTGACATTTTAGTTGCAGATGAAGGGGTAGAACTGATGGCCATTAGGACCAGAGGTAGTCGGATATCCCAACTTGGCCCAGAATCTGCCACAAACTTTTTTAATATGCTCACAATGATTCGGTTGTATCTCTCCGCTGCCCCAGAAGAAGCTGGCCTGTAAGCAATGTGTAGCTTTCTTTTAACCCCCAGTATCTCCCACATCTTTGTCATTACTTCACTGGTGAAGTGGCTACCTCTGTCTGACTCAATCCTTTGAGGTAGACCAAAACGGGAAAAGATGTGGTTAATCATCAGGGCAGCTGCTGTTTCTGCCTTGCAGTTTGGGGCCGGGAGACATTCCACCCACTTGGTAAACAAGCATGTGACGGTCAACATGTACTTGTTTCCTCTAGAAGAGCGAATTACAGGGCCTACGAAGTTGATTTGCAAATTTGACCATGGCAGTGTCGCCCCCCTCTTTTGGAGAGGTGCACGGTGCGTGAGGGATGATGGCTGAAATTGTGCACACACAAGACACCCCTTCAAGTATTGGTCGAGGTCCTGCCCCATGTGTGGCCAGTATGCAACCTCTCAAGATTTCCAGTGTTGTGTGAAACCCCCTATGACCGGCGGTGGCCGCATCATGGGCATGACTTAACATCAGGCTTCGGAATGAGATAGGGACCACCCACTGATCATGGCCAGCTTGGGATTTCCTTACCAACAAACCGTCTTGGATTCAGAACCGTTTTGGACATTTCATCAACACTCTTAGGTCCTCCTTACCAATGTAATCGGTATCCGTCAGGGGAAAGTTCACAGGGTCCTCAATGTGTTGGTAAAACTTACCAATTATTGGATCCCCCTTCTGAGCTGTAATCAAATCAGCATCAGGGGTCTCCTTACTCCATTGTGCAGTTGAAAGATCATTGTGAGCATTTGTCTGGGACCTAGTGATAGCAGTGACCTGGATTTCCCCCAACAGGGACTCTATTTCTATTAGATCCCCTTGATGGCCCCGGTTTTGGCCAGCTGATCAGCTAAGTCATTTCCAGTTTTGTCTGGTCCCTCTACTTTGGAATGACCCTTGATCTTTTTCCAGTAGATGGTCATCCCATTCGATGTGACCAGATCATCAATATTTTGGATTAACTTCCCATGTTTCAGGGGTTTGTTATTAGCACATAACATGCCTCTGGTTTTCCAATTAACCAGGTGCTCCACGAACCCGTTCCGTACATAATCCGAATCTGTGATTATGACCAGTTCGTGGAGTTGATGTTGGACAGCAGTGAGGATGGCCTGATGCACAGCCATCAACTCTGCCACCTGACTACTTCGGGGACCAATTTTGTATCCAGTGGAGGGTTCTGGAAACTCCTTCACCCATGCATTCCCTACGCCGGCCACCAGTTCTTTCTCCCCGTTGTTGTCAACATGGTACGAGCATCCATCCACATAGACAGTGGGCATTCCCTCACACTTGTCTTCTTCAAAGACTTTGTGTGGGGAATTAAGGTATGCTTCCATGTTGTCCTTGATTTTTAGACTTTCGTCCTCGAGACAGTTTTCTCTGGCACAATCATGCAAGTCAGCCAGACCTTGCGCGAGGGGACTCTTCTTGTTTTGGCCATATCTGACCTCCACAGGAAAGCCTTGCATTGACAGAATCCAGGAAGTAATTCAGGAATTACTCACATTTCCGGCCCGGATTCTGTCACTTTGGAGATATTGCAGAGGCTGGTGTGGAGTCTCCACTATGATGTGTTCCCCCTGGATAAATGGGCGGTAATTCTTCAATGTCCACACCGTTGCCAGGAGTGCCTTCTCACAATCGTTGAATTGTTCCTCCACAGAGGATAAAATTTTGCTCGCATAGGAGATTACTTTATTGACCTTGTCATGCTTTTGGTATAATACTTCCGTCAAGCACGTATTAGAGAACCCTGTCTCCAGGAAGAACTCCTTGTTTCTGACAGAGTAAGCTAGGCAAGGCGCTTGTGAGAGGCTTCTCTTGAGTTGTCTTACTGCCTCGGATTGTTCTGGACCCATTCCCACTTGACCCCCCCCTTCAGGAGATGAATCAGGGGTCTAGTGATCTCTGCGTAGCCCTCAATGAACTTTCTGCTGTACTTAGTCAGTCCAAGGAGGCTCCTTAGTTCCCGCAGAGTTGTGGGATCCTTCAGTTTCTGGAGTGCTTCCACTTTCTTTTCTTGGGGACAGACCCTGAGGAGTAATCTCATGCCCCAAGAAATTAACACGGGTTCTACACCACTGTGCTTTCTGAAAGGAAAGTTTTGCTCCGGCAGCCCTCAACTGTGTCAGAACATAACAGATCTCCACTATGTGTTCCTCCACAGATGAACTTTTGATGAGGACATCATCTACATAAGCCAGGTTACCCTTCGCACCCAGGTCGGGCATGGCCTTATGTAGGAACATTTTGAATTCATTGCCGGAGTTGAGGTATCCGAAGGGAGTCCGGGTCCATGTGTACTGCTGGCCTCCAAAGGTAAAAGCCAGTTTGTATTGGCCCTCCCTACTGACAGGCACGGTCCAGTATCCATTGGTCAGGTCTATTGCTGTGAATACCTGTGACCCCTGAATCTGGGCCAGCGCTTGGTCAATGTAGGGCAGAGGCCATCGGGAAGTATGGACCCGTTTGCTGAGCTCCCTAAGGTCGGCACAGAGTCTCCACTGGCCGTTTTGCTTCAATATTCCGAGCACCGGATTATTGAAGGTGCTGTGTACTGGACGGATTATTCCCCGGGATTCAAGGTTCTTAATTATTTCAGTAAGGGACTCCATGGATGCGAGAGGCAAACGATATTGCTTCACAAACACTGGAGTCATTCCAGGGTCCGTGGGAATTGTTGTGGTGTGGATGTCGGTGCGACCACAGTCATATGAGTCTACCGCAAAGAGATCTTGGAAATCCAAGAAAACTTGTTTCAACTTTTGCTTCTGTTCCAGAGTCACACAGGCATCCGCTAGGTTGACTCTCTCTTCCACCATCTGCCTGAAGCCTGGAAAGATTTCTGGTTTGGCTGTCTCAGCGGCCTCCTCCAGCTGGGTGGAGAAGTCCCTGGTCAGAGTGCTGATTTGGACTGGAGGCTTCAGATGGGAAAGGCAGCCCTCATGGACCCGGAAAATCATCTCATCCCTCCTGAAGTCACAAGTCACATCTTCCTTAACATAAGGACAAGAAGTGTACACCAGGAAGTTCCCCCCCATGCCGGGTGAAAATCCTGTCTGGTGTTGTATTGTCATCACTGTCACTGTCAAAACAGTCCTTGGGGATTGGTCCTAACAGTTCATTTCCTAAATCAATGGAGAAATGTCAGTCATCAACCGCCATTCCAATAATGGTGCCTGCGGCTAGAGTGATACTCTTTAAGTCACTGTTATCCACCTCTATTGGAATTGTGTCATGTTCTATGTTGAGTAATGGTGTTGGGTTTACCCCTAACCCTTGCTGTTGGAGAGAAGCATTTAGATGAATATAAGCATCAGGGTTTTTCAATTTTTGTCCTCTTTTAACTTTCACTTCCAGGGAGAATTGTCGGGTCCTTTCCGGGATGGTGACTTCCTCTTTAATCTGAATTTCAACTGCATAAGGTAGCAATTGAGCTGACCTAAATGCTTTTTCTGGATCATCAAAGCCCATGGGATTATCCGCTAATCGGGACCAAGCTTTGAAGTTTATTAGGTCCAAACTAATGACGAAGCGATTGAGAATGTCACTGCCTAAGTAAAAGGCGGCAGTGGCGTCTCGCACGACCCAACAATTATGGACTATGCTCTTGTTGCCAATGGAGATTTTGAGCATACACCTGCTTGGCAGGAGATGTTTGGAATTGGGTGTTTCCAGATCCATTTCCCATTTGTCTATCAGTTTGAATGTGGGAATGGCTGGATCTTTTGGGAGTTGGCGGAACATGGCTTCGCTGATGAAGCTCTTACCATTGTTCACACACACTCGAGCGAGAACAGAGTCCTTCCCATCATTTAACTGAACAGGGATGAACTGCTCTCCAATTTGCTGAATATCAGCCAGGCTCTGAGCTGATTTCACATCTTTCTGGACTATAGGAGTGGGAGTGTCTGAATGTGGATTGGTAAAGAATTTCAGAGTGTTTCCTTCCAGTGTGGAATACCACCTTAAACTGGAAGGATGATTGATTTTCAGAAATAGAGAGGACCCCCCCATCACCAGTCTGTTGTCCTACTGCTATTACTGTCACATCTGGAATTTGGTTGTTCTGGAAGTGAAATTCTACTTGGTCAGATTTTTGTTCAACCATGTGGCAGGTGCCATTTAAACTAACATGGTTGACACTCTGTTTTAATTTTATTGGTCGGCTAGTCTGGGTCCAGAGGACCTTGTTTACACAATCTATTAGGGGTGACAACCTTCTCAGGAGGTCGTTCCCTAGTAAACAAGGGGTGCCCTCTGGAGTCACTACTATGACCGGGTGTTTCACCTTGTGTTGCCCAATTTTGATGTCCAAATCTGCAGTCCCCTCGACAGGAATTTCCTTCCCGTCAAAGTTCTGCAGTTGTCCAGGAAGAGAGGTGAGAGGAATACGATAATTCTCCCCCCTTCCTGCATTTAGTTCCTCAAAGGCCCTTTTGGACAGAAGGGTAGCTTGGGATCCAGTGTCCACCAGTGCCAAAATTGTACCCTGCCCCTGTACTTGTACCGGGGCATAGTATCTTCATTCCTTCTCCTCAAGGGGACACAGATAATGCACATTTTTGGACAACTGGTGGGCTCATTTTCTGGTTTTGGACATTGCTAGCGAAGAGATTTGGGCAGAATTCTGTGGAGAGCCTGGGGAATCTGAAAGAAAAAGTTGGCAACTGGAAATGATTTCAGGTTCTGGGCCAACCCCCCGTTTTTGGAGGCAGTCATCAGGATGGGTTTGACCCATGGGATTTTGGTATTGTTGGTTCTGGGATAGAATGATGGGCAGCGACAACTCAATCCCCACATCTACCCAGTCTATTGATTCGGTTTTAGGTTCCCCTGTTTCCGGTTCTGGGCCGCCCCTGCCTTTTGGGAGGCAATCACCAGGATGGGTTTGAACCAGGGGTTTTTGGTTTTCTTGGTTCTGGGATAGGTCACATCTGTCCAGTCTGGATTGGAATCTCTTGGGACCCATTTTTCCTTGGGAGGAGTTCCCCCATCTCTGAAGGAGAAGATCCTTTTCCCAGGATCCTCTGAGGATCCCTCTCCCTCAAATTGGAAGACCTGTACCTCCTCCACAAAGTGGGTCTGTTTGGGTCCTTTGTTTCTCCTACCCCCTCTCTGCTCCTTGGGTGGCAGACTTTCAGGGGTAGGAGATTTTGTTTCCGGTTCCTGGTTTTCCAGGGGCTGTTTACAAGTTGGGAAGGAAGCTTCCTCAAAGGCTTTACACCCCCTTCCCGTTGTGCCTCCTCCCTTGGAACCAGTAGGTTATCGGGGTGTTGCCCCCGTCATTGTTCTGGAGCACCAGGCCCAGAGTTTGGGGCATTCTGCGGTGGCATGCTCATCTGAGGGTTCTGTTGAGCCCTCAGTATGTGACCCAGATCCCGTGCCATATTTTGGACCTGGCGCTCAAGTTGTGAAACCCGCTCAGGCTGATACGGGGCTCTATTTTCTCTCCTGGGCTGATCCCGGGAAGGGTAGCTATCCCTTCTCTGGTAATACCCCGGATTGGGAAGATTTGGGTACCCCTCCACCCTTAGCCTCCCCTCTCCCAGATTAGGTGGTCTGGGCTCAGGGAATTGGGGAAAGAAGGATGGATGAGTTTGGGGCTGGAATCCTTGTGGATACCTGGGGAAAAAGTTCGGCCCAGGGTTTGGTGAATTTCTGCCCTCCTGTGGGAAGTTTGGAGGGAGGTTCTCTGGGTTAGGTGCTTGACTGGATCCCCCCCTTGGGCTGGAGGAGTCCACACATAACCCAGGATGGGTCGGTTTCCCTTGTAGCGGGGACTTACATAATCAGGGGAGCGAGGGACCCCATTTGTGGGACTACCTCCTCAACTCCCTGTCTGTGACTGGCCCGAGGGCCTTCTGGGCTGTAAATATTTGGTGCAGGCAGGTTTATAGGCCCCCCATCTCCAAATCTAAAACGGGGGCAACCTTTACCTCTGCCACCTTGGCAGCAGCAGGGGTGCTGTTGGTTTTGGGGTTTTTCTGAACATTACTTTTATTTTCTATGGGCTTCTGCACCTCATAGATCCGGGTGGCTTGCTCAATGACCCAGTCTAAAGATCTTTTCTTGTGAAAATCTCTCACGAGCTGGGTCATTATGTACTTGGGAAGAGCATGGAAAAATGTGCTGATGAATTCTCTGCTGTCCGTGCGCACTCTTCTGGTGGTCTGCACAAAGGCACGCTTCAATTCTTGCACGAATTCTTGTGTGGCCTAATCCTCCCCACATTGCAAATTTGTAGGCTGCCTTGCGAGCCTCTTGGGGATTTCTATGTACAGAAAAATGTTTCAAGATGGCCGCCCTATATGTCGACCATCTTGCATGGTTTTGGTCCTCCAGCCCCGCAAAGAAACTGGAGTATTCAGGGGAGAATGTCATTTGACGTACTGGATGCAGCTACTGCTGTCCTTCAAATGGAAAGTCTCCATTTGCTCATAGAGCTCCAAGTGTTCCCAAACAGAATACTTGGCGTTCTTATGATAAGGCGTGATGACACTCCTGATTGCCTTAATCTGTTTTAAGGGGTCCTTAAGCAAAGCCCTTTTAACCTTATTGGCCTTTTTGGTTCGGGCAACTCTGGTCCATTCATCCTCTGATTCAGAAGCACTGCTCCCAGCGGTGCCCGTCTGATCTTCCAGGTTTTCCCGGATTCTGCGAGCCTGGGAATAGCTGGCAGAATGTGTGGACCTGGTCTCCTGTGTCCTGTGACGCTCAGAGGAGTCTTCAGATCCCTCCTTGCTACCAGGATTTGATGGGTACCCCCCCCCCCACTGACCTAACTGGGCAGAGGTCTTCAGGATGCCCTTAGTGGGCCTACTCTCCTGGGGTTCCCCACTAAATTGCACTGTACTTAGGTGCCCATGCCCGGATGCCCGCCCATCCATTCCTGGGTGGTACTGGCCTATGAGCACATACTTTTGGCTGGATAGTAATCTGCCATTCCTGTGGCCCTGTGCTCATGCGCGCCAGGGGACATGGTGGTGGCAGAGTCCAGGGACTGGGAGTGATGAAGGCCTCTGGTACCAGGGCTCCTGAGGTTATGCTCGGGCGTTTCCCTTTCCCAGCTAACCTCATCTCTATCAGCCCCTGCTCCCTGTTGCAATGCAAGAGCCTGCGCTTTCAGTTCCTCCGTTAAGGCCTTACTAGACTCTATCAGTCTCTCTTGCATGGCTACCTGTTGCTGGAGCCTATCATTGTGCTGGCAGAGACCCTCATTTTCTCTCTGTGCTTCCTGATTGGTCCTGGAGTACTGGGCCAGTCTCTGCTGCAGGAGGGTTACCTCCTGAGTCCCATCCCTACTGGCCTGCTCCTTTCGTGCCAGAGCCTCCTCCACCCTCCTGGTGTGATCTAGCAAGCCCTGATGCTCTTTTTGGAGGTCACCCAACCCCTGGAGGGCCAAGTGATTTTCTTCAATTTTTCTTTTTAAATGGCAGACTTCCTGGCCTAAGGTATCCCTTTCCTGACCTAGAGCCTGCATTTGTGACGCCATGTCGTCCCTCTGCCTTTGAAAGGCACCAGCTTTCTGGCATTCTTCATCAAACTCTGCCTGGGTATCCAGGTCTTTCAAAATCAATTTATTGCTTTCCTCTTTCTCTCTGTCTAGTTGGATTTGCAGGGTGGCTACCTGCTCTGTGCATGCCCTGTTGAAATTGATCTGTTGCTCCAGCTTTTTCTGGCTCTGCAGTGAGGAGTCCAAACTGTCCTGGTGCTCCTTCTGCAAAGCCAGAATTGTGGTATCCTGGTCTGTCTTTTCCTGTTGCAGTATATCCAAGTCCTCTTTTATTTTAATGATATACTGCCTACTATCATTTTCTGACTCCTTGCTCCTCTGCAGCCTCTGCTCAGAAGAGACCAGGTCAGATTGGGCCTTTTCTAACACCATCTGTGCCTATTTGCCAGATCTTGGCCTTCAGCACATTTGTCCTGCATGGCTCCCATATATAGATACAAATATGCCGCTATCCTGGCAATCTTATTGTGCTCATCTTTGGCCTTAGAAGCCATATATAGTTCACTCGGGGCCACATGTAAGGGACCCTGATCTCTCCACAATTCTGACCCAGTTGTAGTGACCTGTTGTGTGATCGCCTGCAACCATACATTTTGGTCCTGCTCAGACCATTCACCTCTCAAAAATAGCTTATGTAAGAAGTGCTCTCTGGCTATTTTGATGTCTACCAGTGTCGTCATTCTGGAATTTGAGTTCCTTCCTGACTTACAGAAGTTTGTATTTATTTTGCAAAACAGACCGTTTCCTTAGAGCGTTCCTTTGAGGGGTGCTTTCAGAGTGTAAAACAGCGTGGTGATCTAACCGGATATGTGTATCCGGTCAGTTGACACCCTGTATTAAGCTGCACAAGTGGTAATTCTAATCCAGAATATCCCGGCTACGAGCCCCCACTCTGTAAGTGACTCCGATCAAGCAATCCCACCAAGTCAATGCCTTGTATGGGATGCCCAAGGGAAGCCCTTATTTATATATTTTTATGACAAGTTATAATCTGGATGATGAACCCTTGTATAACACCCCTCTCTTAGAATCCCCCTGACCCCACTGAGCCAAGAAGTAGATTTGTTTTGCAAATTTAAAAGTTTATTTGAAAAATTAAACTATATATATATCTATATATATATATATATATATATATATCACACTTCTATAAATAAATTGATAATGGATAGCACACTTATGAATATGAGCAGTAATCAGCAATAGGTAATCCTACAGTAGCACAGTTCTTGGTTACTTATGAATAGGAAAAGAAATATAAGGTGGTAGAGAATGCCTTTATGGCTTCAAGGACAATGCAATGATGAATGAAATGCAGTACAGAAAATAACTGGATATGGCTTCAACAAAAGACAATGTAATCACTTTTCCTTGACAATTCACTCCCCCCTCTTTATGCAATATAAGGAGATGGAAAGGAGAGCACACAGTTCTCAGGAATGCAATCAAATACAATATGAAATTCAGTCCCCCCCTAGCAGGCTTAGAGAAAAACAGGTATGATTTTAAAACACAGGCCCAAAATGCTTTGAATGCGGTGGCAATGAAGTTAAATGATGCTAAAATTGTAGAGGTTCAGGGTGAGTGATAGCTAGTTGGTATTAGTTCAGCTCACTTTAGCAATGCTCTATGAGTAATTAGCAGGTTAAAAACGAATTTCAAGGATGAAAGCAAAGGCAAATATTTTCACACGTGGCTGGAATGATTGCAAATGTCAAATCGTGGCAAATTAGTCGCGCCCTTCGAGCGTAATTACGGAGGCACTATGAGGAGTAGGAAGTCGGTCCTGTGAAGGTAGTTTTTCGGATTTGAAATTTAAAAGTTCAAAATGGCAGATGACAGTTTTCAGCTTTAAAAAGGACAGAATGACACACACGATTCCTATGAGGTAGTTCTAAATAGGTTAAAATAGTTTTAATTAGATTATTTTACACTAAGAGATTGGTTTTGGCACAGTGCTAGCTGGGTACTCACACTAGATTTTGGACAGGAATGGGCCTCGTCACGGATCTGGTCAACAGGTTGAACGGGACTTCTGGCGGTTCTGCTCACAGCGTCTGGTCTCTGGTTCTGGATACAGCACTGCTTTCTAGATACTGCTACAGGTTCTTGCAAAAGTTCTTGGCAAAGAATTCAAACAGCTAGCCCGGCTGTTGGATAGTTTGGTTGGTTTTGAGGCCTGCTGAAGAGGATTCAGCTTGTGGATTCAGGCCTTGTAACGCTCACCTGATTCCTGTAGAGGCGCCGGTCTTGACTGGGCGTATACCGTATCTTCAAAGGTGATCCGTATCTTCAAAGGTGATGTGTAACACACGGCTGGCTCTTTGGGCTGGACCTCTGTGCACTGTATGTTTGACTCGAAGGGTAAGATGTCTGCAGATAGAAAATATGGGATTAAGGAACTGGGTTATTGAATGTCTCTCTCTTCTTCCCTTTCTCTTCTCCTGTAGAACCCCAAAGGTTAACGCTCTCACCTTAGGTAAGTGAACGCCGTGCTCTCCATCTGCCTCGGGGCAGGGTGCTGTAACCAGTTTCTTCACTGGATAAGGGGAGCAGGCCTCTTGACTTCAGAGGACTGCTGTCCGTCGTTTACTGCACGAACGGTAAGTTTCGAGTAATTCTAATGTCTTTAAAGTCTTTAGTAATGATGTTTCTTGTTTTGCAGGGTTCCGGCGATGGCGGATGACGGGCTGAAGTGAGTTGAAGATGGAGCCTGTGTGATGAATAGAAGCGCCTGGAAGCACGTAAGTAAGCGCTTGTTGCCTGCTTCACGATGCGCTCTAACTGTCTTTTTATTTTGCAGGTACAAGTTTGGAGCGGCTGCAAGGTGCCGGAATACCCACTGGGTTAGATGTGGAAAGGAGTAATGGCACATGAGTATTAAAGTTCCCCAATGTCTTTAAACGCACCTTGTTTTGTCTTTCAGATGCGGGATGCAGCGCCGAAGGCCTCCGGAGCGTGCGAAGAGTTGGTAAGCTTTTGTCTTTCAGATGCCGGAATGCAGTGTGAAGACCTCCGGAGCGCACGAAGAGTAGGTAAGCCTTTGTCTTTCAGATGCCGGAATGCAGCGCGAGGCGTTGGTGACAGCCGATGGACCAGGTAAGTGAAGAGCTGTCACTGAAGACCGTAATGCTAACCTGTTCTTTCTTGTCTTTATAGGTGTTGCTGAAGACTGGATTCAGGATGGTAAGCCTTTTTCCTTAGGCCCAGGATCAGATGCAGAAGACACGATGAGCGTTCTGCTGCAGAGGATGCAGAATAACGCAAAGCAAGATTCATCCATCGGGTGTGGTTTAAATAGCCTCCTGTAGTGCTTAGGTGTCTCCTTCCACAGCCACGCCTAGGTAAGAAAAGAGTTCCTGCTTTCCAGAAGAGTTCCAGTGTTCTGATTCTAGGGAGTGGCTCCTGCCCCACCCAACAGGAAAAGTAGTTCCAAACAGAAGAGGATCAGAGGCTCACCTGGCAGGCAAGTAAGCAGCATGGTCTGCTGCAGGTAAGTCCACCCAAGCATTATGAGCCCGGCGCTTCCAGCGCTGGGACTGGGCATATTTATGAGCCTGGTGCCACTGGCGCCAGGACTGGGTCCAAAAGGTCCCAATTGGGACTGGTTGGCACTCGGAACCTGGGTTATGGATCTGCTTCCAAGGGAGTTGGGAAAACCCTGACCTTTTGGAAGCAGAGATCATGACAGTACCCCCCCTCAAGGCCCCTCCCAAACCGGGCTTCTCCGGGGGTTTTGGCTTGTCAAGAAATGTTCGGTGAAATCTTTTGATTAGGCGAGGAGCGTGGACATATTCAGCAGGTTCCCAGGATCTCTCTTGGGGGCCGTAGCCTTTCCAGTCAATTAGGTAAAATAGTTTAGATTTGGAGATCTTGGAGTCCAGAATGCTTTTGACTTCAAACTCGAGTTCTCCATCAACTAGGATAGGTTTTGGAGATTTAGTTAGTCGGGTTTGAGGTTGCACGGGTTTTAATAGAGAGACGTGGAAGACCGGATGTATCTTCATGTGCGGGGGCAAGTCCAACTTGACCGCTACTGGGTTTACTATGGTAGTGATGGAATAGGGACCAAGGTATCTTGGGTTGAATGTGCGTGGCCCTTTTAGAGGTAGATATTTGGTGGATAACCAGACTTGATCCCCTACTTGATATTGAGGGGCTTCCTTCCGATGTTGATCTGCTCCTTTCTTGTATTGTTCTTTAGCCCTTTGAAGGTGAGAAACAGCTTCCTTAAAGGCTTGGGTGATTGTAGAATGCAGGTAGTCTACTGCTGGTGTTTCAAGATCTTGGAGGGGATCCAACTCCGAGGTTCGAGGGTGACTGCCGTACAAAAGAAAAAACAGGGTTTTCCCAGTTCCCGAATGGACAGAGTTATTGTAGGCATATTCGGCTATCCAAAGGATGTCTTTCCAAGTTTTTTCAGTTTGTTGCAGCATGCAGTGTAAATACTGTTCCAGAGTTTGATTGGTCCTCTCGGTTTGTCCGTCAGTCTGAGGGTGGTGACTGGTCGATAGTCTCACATCAATTTGAGCCGACCGACAGCAACTTTGCCAAAAATGAGAAATAAATTGACTACCTCGATCCGAAATTAGAACCGAAGGAAAACCGTGCAGTCGGACGATGTTTTCGAGAAATTCTCGGGCCAGAGTTGCTGCTGTTGGCAAGCCTTTGAGCGGAATGAAATGCGCCATCTTGGAGAATAAGTCCACGATTACTAGAATCGTATTGTATCCGGAGCATGGAGGTAGATCGGTGATGAAGTCCATAGAAAGAGTATGCCAAGGGCGAGGTGGGATGTCAATAGGGCGTAAGAGGCCTGCTGGTCTTTCCTTTTGACTCTTGTTTTGGGCGCATACTCCACAGGACATTATAAAGTCTCTGATATCTTTTTTCCAAGACGGCCACCAGAAGTAGCGCTTGATCTTTTCTGAGGTCTTGGCCATACCGGGATGTCCTTCCATTAAAGAATCGTGATAACAAGAGATTACTTTTTTCTGTAAATCTGTGCTGGGTAGGTATAATCGTTCTTGGAAATACAATAAGTTGTCCTTTACTGCAAAGTCCTTTCCCTGCAGAGGCCAATTCTGTATGTCTGCTGGAGTTACAAGTTGCCTGGCTTTATCCTTAACTTCCTCTATGGATTCTGTGGCGATTACACCCAGAATTCTTTGTTCGGGAATGATTGGTACAGGTTTAGCGTTGATCAAGTGTTCTTCCACTCCCATCCGAGAAAGGGCATCAGCTTTACCGTTCTTTGTACCAGGTCGATAGGTAATTATGAAGTCAAACTCGGCAAAGAATAATGCCCAACGAAGTTGTCTAGAGGATTGGGCTTTTGCGGTTTTCAAATATTGCAGGTTTCGGTGATCCGTAATCACAGTAACGGTGTGTCGGGCCCCCAGCAGATAATGCCGCCAAGCCTTAAAGGCAGACTTGATAGCCAGAAGTTCCTTGTCAGTAATCGTGTAATTGATTTCAGGAGGTGAGAATTTGCGGGACCAAAATGCCACGGGATGCAACTGATTGGTTACCGGGTCCTTTTGTGATAGAACTGCCCCCATGGCAAGGCTTGAAGCATCAGTTTCCACGATGTAGGGGAGTTCGGGGCGAGGGTGTTTTAAGATTGGTGCAGAGATAAATTTAGTCTTCAAATCCTGGAAAGCTTGTTCCGCCTCGGTAGACCATTCAAAACGTTTGTTTTTCTTTAACAAGGCAGTGATGGGCTGGACTATTCGAAAGAATTCGGGGATAAACCTGCGGTAAAAGTTAGCGAAGCCTAACATGCTTTGCACACCTTTTACGGAGGATGGTGATGGCCATTTGAGAACTGCATCGACCTTCTTTGAATCCATACGCACTCCGCCAGGTGATAATATGAATCCCAAGAATTCAACTTCAGTCACGTTGAAAACACATTTTTCCAACTTAGCAAAAATTTTGTGTTGACGCAATCTTTCGAGGACCATTTTCACGTGTTTCCGATGTTCAGATTCCGATGAAGAATAAACGAGGATGTCGTCAATGTAAACAACAACACACACATCTATGAGCTCTCTGAGGACATCGTTCATAAAATATTGAAAGGCGGCCGGGGCATTGCAAAGTCCGAAGGGCATGACCTGATATTCAAATAGCCCATACTTGGTGCGGAAGGCCGTCTTCCATTCATCGTCCTCTTTTACTCGTACCAAGTGGTAAGCTCCTCTAAGATCCAGCTTTGTATATATGCATGCTTTTCTGACTTGGTCCAGGAGTTCAGGGATCAAAGGTAACGGATATCTATTCTTAACGGTGATCTGGTTCAGGGAGCGATAATCTATACAAGTTCTAAGGTCTCCTTCCTTTTTTGGAACGAAGAACAAAGCTGAAGAAGCAGGGGACTTGGAAGGACGAATAAACCCATTTGCCAGGTATTGATCCAGGTATTGTCGAAGGTGGAGGTTCTCAGGCTCGGTGAGGGCATAAATTCTACTATAAGGAGGAGTAGATCCAGGTATCAGGTCTATCTGGCAGTCATAAGACCTATGAGGAGGTAGAGAGTTAGCCTGATCCTTCCGGAAAACATCTTGGTATTCTAGGTATTCGGGAGGTAACTGGGGAATCTCTGAAGAAATTGCTGCCAGTGCAACACCAGGTGGAGGGTGACAAGTAGAGACACATTCTGGGAACTGGACCGTTCTTGCTCGCCAATCGATCAGAGGATTGTGTTTCTCTAACCAAGGTATTCCTAGAATAATCTGAAACTGAGGGGCCTTGATCACATCGAACACAATCTTCTCATGGTGTCCATCTTGACTTACTAGCGTCACCTCTTGAGTGGTATGCGTTACTGGCCCGGAGGCTATCTCCGTACTAGCCACCGTAGTAATGACGTCCTTTACAGCCTTGGGACAAAGAGTTAGATTCATCCTCAAAACCATTTCATGATCCACATAATTGCTGATGGCACCGCTGTCGACGTAAGCTTCAATTGCATGTAATCGATCCGGATTATCAGGGCTAATGAGGACCATATGTATCACGAAATGCGAGGTCACGGAACTGGTTTTCACGCTCGGCAAGAGGACCTCTATTCTTGTTGGGCGAGGTCGTTTCCCTGCTCAGAGTTTGTAACTTTGGTAACTGCAGCTCCTACTGCCTTCTTGGCAGGTTTCACCGGACAGTCTCGAAGAAAGTGCCCTGAGTTTCCGCAATAGAGGCATAATTGCAACTGTTTTCTCCTTTCCCGCTCCTTTTGTGTTAGAGGACCTTTCAGACCCCCTATTTGCATGGGTTCCCCGGAGTCTACTCCTTTGGAAGGAGTTGGCGGTTTGGAAAATACTCGAGCATCAAACTTGGAACGATCGGCCTTCCTGTTCTGCAGTCTGTGATCGATTTGAACGACTAAGTCTATATAGTCCGAACAATCTTGTGGGGGATTCACTAATTGGGCTAACACATCTTTGAGCTCTCCACGTAGACCTCTATAAAACAGTGTAAAACTTTTGTCCTCAGGCCATTGAGTTTCCACTATCAGTCTGTTGAAAGACGCAATATAAGCCAAAAGGTCTTGATTACCTTGTCGCAACGAAAGAAGCTCATTGTCTAAGGCCTGCCCCTGTGAATGTCTTGCGAACAGTTTTTCCATACTGAGCTGAAAAGCTTGAAAATCATGGAGGACCGGATCATCTTGATTTACTAGAGGGATCGACCAGTCTGCCGCATTGCCACTAAGGTACGAAAGCACGAAAGCTACTTAAGCTTGATCAGTTGGAAAGGCTGCTGGCCGGCATAAGAAATGCAACCGGCACGGATTGATAAATACTGCAAACCTCTTTGGGTCACCAGAAAATCGTTCGGGCGGAGCCAGAGGTACATTCCCAGGTAGGTTGATCTGCACTGGATTCATAGAGGATGCTGAAGGAAGATTTCCCCCAGATGCGGGTAACGGGGTCTGTCCGGCTTGTGACTGTAGCAATTGTCTAGCGAGATCATCTGTTCGCTCCTTGGAAATAATCAGTTCCCTTCTTAGAGCGTTCATTTCCTGACGGGCTGCATGCACTTCTGCCCTTAGTTCCCCAAGTAACTGGGCTAGCTGGTCGGTATCCGAGGTTTCCATAGCGCCTGGACGGGAGTTTTGTGGTAGGCTTTGCGTTCTGTAACGCTCACCTGATTCCCGTAGAGGCGCCGGTCTTGACTGGGCGTATACCGTATCTTCAAAGGTGATGTGTAACACACGGCTGGCTCTTTGGGCTGGACCTCTGTGCACTGTATGTTTGACTCGAAGGGTAAAATGTCTGCAGATAGAAAATATGGGATTAAGGAACTGGGTTATTGAATGTCTCTCTCTACTTCCCTTTCTCTTCTCCTGTAGAACCCCAAAGGTTAACGCTCTCACCTTAGGTAAGTGAACGCCGTGCTCTCCATCTGACTCGGGGCAGGGTGCTGTAACCAGTTTCTTCACAGGATAAGGGGAGCAGGCCTCTTGACTTCAGAGGACTGCTGTCCGTCGTTTACTGCACGAACGGTAAGTTTCGAGTAATTCTAATGTCTTTAAAGTCTTTAGTAATGATGTTTCTTGTTTTGCAGGGTTCCGGCGATGGCGGATGACGGGCTGAAGTGAGTTGAAGATGGAGCCCGTGTGATGAATAGAAGCGCCTGGAAGCACGTAAGTAAGCGCTTGTTGCCTGCTTCACGATGCGCTCTAACTGTCTTTTTATTTTGCAGGTACAAGTTCGGAGCGGCTGCAGGGTGCCGGAATACGCACTGGGTTAGATGTGGAAAGGAGTAATGGCACGTGAGTATTAAAGTTTCCCAATGTCTTTAAACGCACCTTGTTTTGTCTTTCAGATGCGGGATGCAGCGCCGAAGGCCTCCGGAGCGTGCGAAGAGTTGGTAAGCTTTTGTCTTTCAGATGCCGGAATGCAGTGTGAAGACCTCCGGAGCGCACGAAGAGTAGGTAAGCCTTTGTCTTTCAGATGCCGGAATGCAGCGAGAGGCGTTGGTGACAGCCGATGGACCAGGTAAGTGAAGAGCTGTCACTGAAGACCGTAATGCTAACCTGTTCTTTCTTGTCTTTATAGGTCTTGCTGAAGACTGGATTCAGGATGGTAAGCCTTTTTCCTTAGGCCCAGGATCAGATGCAGAAGACACGATGAGCGTTCTGCTGCAGAGGATGCAGAATAACGCAAAGCAAGATTCATCCATCGGGTGTGGTTTAAATAGCCTCCTGTAGTGCTTAGGTGTCTCCTTCCACAGCCACGCCTAGGTAAGAAAAGAGTTCCTGCTTTCCAGAAGAGTTCCAGTGTTCTGAATCTAGGGAGTGGCTCCTGCCCCACCCAACAGGAAAAGTAGTTCCAAACAGAAGAGGATCAGAGGCTCAACTGGCAGGCAAGTAAGCAGCATGGTCTGCTGCAGGTGAGTCCACCCAAGCATAATGAGCCCGGCGCTTCCAGCGCTGGGACTGGGCATATTTATGAGCCTGGTGCCACTGGCGCCAGGACTGGGTCCAAAAGGTCCCAATTGGGACTGGTTGGCACTCGGAACCTGGGTTATGGATCTGCTTCCAAGGGAGTTGGGAAAACCCTGACCTTTTGGAAGCAGAGATCATGACAGGCCTCTCTGCTACAAATTCTGGAGTTAATTTCTGGTCTCTGGAGATTGATGGATTTGAAGTCTGGATCTCTGGATGTGAAGTCTGAAGTCTCCCGGCAAAGCGTCCTGCAAGAAAGTGGAAAGTGAATGTCCCTACCTGGGTTCCAGTGGCACTTTTTATGTGTTTTGAAAATGGGTGTGTGCCTGGGCCTAGCTAAGACTGCCCTTCTCACTTGTCATTGGCCCAGTTCTCCCCTCTCCCTTGATTGGGGAGCTGGGTTGTGTGTCATCTTTATGGCTTACAGAAAGACAGTCCCCTTGTCAATGTGCACACAAATCTATTTCTGATCCAAATACATATTTCCTAGATACACAATTTGTTGAAATTACATGTACATATTACAGATTCCTTATGCTCCATGCTTGTCCGACTCTGATCTTCCTGGGGGCTTGCATTCAAAAATGACAACATTTTGCGCTTTTTGACTGGTTTTGCAATATTGGATTTTCATCAAAAATTACACAAATGTACACCCTCCTTCTACACACATTCCAGCTATTTACTAGGTTTCTATTATAAACCCGGTGTCTGTAATATCAATAAATAGCGGGGTTTGGTCCTAGAACACCGTAGAAATTGGAGTTTGGACTCAAATCGTGAGGGCATTTTTCATACTGAGAATCTCAAAGTTGTACATTCCTGTCATTTGGTTACAATAAGTTATCAATGTTTCTATAAAATATATATTTGCTGCAATAGGAATCCACACTCAAGTCTGGCCCGCCCCTTGAAGCTGGGTGGGTCAGGGATTACATGTCTCTGCTCCCAGGCAGAGCTCTGTTTACAGTCAACATTCAAAATTAACATACCCCATTCAACTGAAAGGGGCTATTGTCTCTCTCCTCCAGGCTGAAGGGGAAACCCCCTCCCCCTCCCTCTCACTCAGAAGGGCCATGTGATATCCTGCCTCCTGTTGTGAGTCTCTGGGGTGTTAAGAGTTCTCAGCCTCTTGGCCTCTGGGAACAGAAGGTGGCTAAGATTTTTAATTAACCAACAGGCTTTGAAATCCCAGTTAGGCTGGATCCTCTTGCACTCCTGAGATACAGTCCTACTGTCAGAGTTTAGACCGCTAGCGCCGGTTTGTGGACAGAGCTGGTACTGCACCCATTTTTGGGATCTGTCTTGAATTAATGCATTTCAATAGAGTGGTCTTTTGCTTGATAGTATAGGACCCTTGCTTAACATTGTTTTGATGGCATCCTTACAGTAGAGTGGTGATGTGGAACCCCCCACAAGAAGGTTGTATCTTTAGAGTAGTCTTGTGCCCATGATTTTAGCAACTTTTTGACATAAAAAAAACGGATTTTGAACAGAACCACCTTTCTTTGCACTGGTGGGTGGCAGATTAGGTGACCATTTTGGTGTGCGCAAACTGCGCAGTTCTCCTGGATTCTGGCGTGAATGTGGGCGGCGACAGCTCATCCCCACATCTACCCAGTCTATTGATTTAGTTTGTTCTGGGATCGAATAATGGGCGGCGACAGCTCATCCCCACATCTACCCAGTCTATTGATTCAACATGGGTCAAAACCCTTGACACGCCCCTCCGTACCTACCTGAAATTGTCCTGCAACCTCACACCCTGGTGAGACATTGCTTTTTTCCGGCAGGATTTGTAGGGCCGTGCCCCCAAATACTGCCTGGCTCTGTCGAGGCTGAGGTCCTGGTTGCATGCTCCCCCCAGCAATGCCCCCGCTTGCTAGCTATGGTGTTGCTCCCCATGCTTCCCTTAACCCATTACTAGGTCTACCTGCAGGTGGAAAAATGAGTCCCCGCAATAATTTCAACATCTCCCCCAGTGTTTCGTTCAATTTAGGGCTCATCCCTGCCATCACCGCCGGTAATGAACTCAATAAATCATTAACTCGGGCAGTAAGGATATGCTCACCCACACGTAAAGCACTAGTTGGCGACTGCCCGCCCATGTGGGCCGGCTGCTCCTCTGGTGTTTATGGAGGGCAGATCAATGGCTGTGTCGCCCTGCTTTTCCTAGCCGGCCGTTTCTTTGGGGTCGGTGTAACCCGAACCCCCAAACCTGCTCCCGCCTGCTCTATCACAGGCGCCACCAATTGCCCATTACCTTGCCTGGTGCCCTCTCAGGAGCTGGGACACATGCCGGTGGTATTTCTGTGAGCGGGGAGGTGTCTGGAACAGCGTGAACTTGTGCTTGCACAGTGTTCTGGTGGGGAAGTGGCCCGTGTCCTTCACTCAGCATTTTTTCCGCCCAGTCCTTTCCTCTCGTCCGCATTTGTTCCTGGAATCGTGCAAACAACCTGGCTTCCTCGTCAAATTCATTGGCCGATGTGTCCAAATCTATCTCTACCCCTGAAAACAGGTCCGGTGACCCAATCTGAGACATTTCTACAAAAAACCTGGAGCTGGGTGAAAATTAAGAACACATTAATTACCATACATTTCCTTCCTCACTTTCAGCTGCATAACCTGATTGTTTCCTGCTCCTTACTGCTATAAATGCTAACCAACCGGGGCTTAAGATATTCTCTGCAACTTAAAACTCACTTCTTGGGTCTGACCCCCTGCTTCCCCTTAACGCACACCCGCACCTGATTGTTTATGCAGACCTTTCGTGCAGCTGTTTTTAACCTAATATATTCCGATCACAAAAACACCTTACCGATGCGATGAGCACTGTCCACTGTACCTCTTGCACCCTAAAAAGTGGTCCTTTGCAGCTGACTTATCACCCTGTTTTTGGTTCAAAATTGAAAATTGTTATTCCCATATGTTGTCAAAAACACCTTGTCACAGTATCGACCACATTACGTGCTAATTGTGCACCCTTCGCCCCCACAAACTTGGAACACTTGTGTATAGGCATGTTATAGATACTGCTGGCGGTAGGTGGCACACTGGCGTGGGTGCTCACTCTGAGACTATGATCCGGAGAAGAGAAACTGTAAATTAAGCCGAACTGTATCTCCAGCCCCCCATGCATCTATTTACTCATAAAACAGCAAATCCACTGCATGTGGCACAGGGACCCCCTGCTTTCCGTGCTCATCCCAGGCCAACCCCTTGTTTCAGGAAATACAGACATCCACGCTCTGCAAACACTTGAAGCAAACAAAAACTTCGGGTAATGTAATTTCCTTACAAAGCCGTGTTGCCTCACGCAATTGTGTCCAACCTCGCACCTCCTATCAATAACTACCAACAAAGTGGCACTCTGGTGCCGAGGACCCACGGTGTATGTCAAGGAGCACAGAAGGCGCAGGAGAACCACAAACCCTCACCAAATTGAATGATAACAGCAAATGTGCGGCGCAGCAGCCGCGGACTCCCAAACAGCACTTTTTTGCTAATCCCCGTGCACCTGGGCAATGTTCCCAATCACTGTGCCGCACCGCAGTTTAAACCCTACTAAGCACAAGCACATTCCAAGGGAAAGCGATCACAACCTTAGACAGTGCAAGCAGCACAACAAAATACAAACACTTGTGTATCAGCGCGTTATAAAAATCCATGTCATCTAAATTTTACATGGGAAGTAATGCTTCTACAATCACTAGCCACCCATCACGGCCACGCGGTGTTGTTCCATATATTCACAGCAAAACACTCTTTATTTCATTTCTTCATTGCTATAATTCTCTGCACCGCACCTCGTATCAACAACAAATATTTACCCCCGACTCAACGTGCAACATCCATCCACAATTCATTTAGGCATAAAAACAATTGATATCCCTTCCCTGCACCGCACCTAGGATTCCCACATTACAGCAAAACATAATGAATTTTATTAACCCACCCGACCGACGCGGTTGTCGTCCCCTTTGTAAACCTGCTAACTCCCCATGTCGCCCGCCGGCTACGCTGGTCGTATTAAACCCCTAATAGCATGGCCACTACGCCTGTAGCCCGCGGCTAACCGAGGGCTTCCTCCAAACATCAATAGGCTGAGTAGTGTGGGCTCGCTTTGCTCTTCTTACCAGATCCCTACCTAAATAATAAATCACAGACCAAATATGTTTATGGAAAAGTTGTAGGCCGTAGGCATTTCTATTTTCTTACAGAAAATACATAACAACACAAATCAATACACTGCCATATGCTTTTGAGCACCTTGTGTCCAGTTTCGAAGTTGCCCAAGGCTCCTCCCGAGTCCTTGTTACCCCTGGGCCTTCGTTCCTGGGCACATGCCACCACACCTGAGCGGGTGCTATTCGCGCCCGTTCAGGTCCCCCCAAAATCACTCTACCTACAACCCCATTCCTGGAGTGCCCTAAAAATGTTGTCGGAAAAAGCCCCCATCCCCTTGCTTGCTAGGTGCACCCCATCCTTGTGAAACATTTCCGGGTTGTTCTGGTGTAGGCCATGTTTTATGAAGTGTAGCCCTGTGCTCTTGCAGTACTTTTCCACTGATTTATTTAATTTCTTTCTTGCTATCTCGATTGCGTGCCTCCTATGTGCCCCATACCAGACCCTTCTTGGTATTATTTCCGACATGAAAATCTCGGTTTTCCACCAACTGTTGGCTATGCTATGTAGCGACTCGCAAATGTTCCTCTGTAACTTACCCCTATTTGTGCTTACCAGGTCGTTTCCCCAGAGGTGTATAACCCGGTACTGGGGGATGAGAGGGTCCCCTGAAAGCTATCAGGTCCGACAGCCTGTCGTGAATGTCCTCCCAATGCAACCCCGGGAGGCCCCACCAGGATGTAATTGTGTTTTTGAAATGCCGTCCTTGCTTCACTTCCTCCAGCCACCTCCCTGCCCGGGTCACGAAGGAGTGCCCCACTATCCATGCCGATTTGTAGGGTCCAGCCTCTATGGAAACGGGGGAGATAAGCGTTTATATCAATTCCTCCCTTATGTATTTTTTAAAACATTGCGACTTCCACCCCCAATCCTTTTCACTCCCTTTGCTCCCAGGAACCCCGCCCATGCAGAGTTTGCCGCCCCTATCCTGAATGAGTGTGTTCCAAATTCGGCTGGATCCCATCCTGCTTTGGCCACCGCCTGTTTTAATACCGCCTGAAACTGGTACCTGCTGAGTGCGCTGCCGTCCCCTATGTATTAATAGCTGCCCATCGACCTCTGGTCGGAGATCTAGGAATTCTTGGGTGATGCATCTGGGACAGTGGTCCTTCTCTTTGATTCAATTCAGGTCTATTGCTCTCCCCTTCCCCGTTTGGTCTGTTTTAGATTTCCTTAACATTATAGACATCCCCTTGCTTCCCATACTAATATCCCTCCTTGCCAGGCAATTTCCTGCCACCATATTACTGGCCACCAGCTCCCCTACCCTGAAAGCCCCATAATATGCCAGCGCGAACGCTGCCCTGAACAGCGCAGTTTCGTATATGCTGCTGCATGTATCTCGCAACACTTTTAATAAAATTATTAACTTCCCAAAGTTCACTGGCCTTCTGCTATCTGGTTTCTTCCCCTCTAATTTAGGCCATCCTCTCATAGCATATTTTATTCTAGTGCTGTCGGTTGGATCCGGTATGCCCGCCACTTTTGTGACGTATGCCACCGCCGCTAGGTGTGCTGCCGCCCAGCTTTTCTTTCTCCCTTTGGCAAATGCCCCTTCCAGAAATTCACACATTTTTTCGGTTGACATTTTCCACACATCTTGCACACCTGTTTCCACCAACACATCTTTTACATGCTTTTCGTACTGCTTACCTGTTTTGGACATTAGGGCGTTCCTGGTCAGTTTGTCAATGACCCGTTCCGTTCTCCGTGTTTCTCCCACTTTAGAGTCAACCTTGTAGCCAACCGTTCTTTCCTTTCCAGTGCTTTCAACGGGACCCATGCCTTCTGCGGCGTGGGCGTTCTTTCCCTGTCTGCGTCCGGTCTCATCTCCCTGAATCTCTCCCACTGAAATCGAGAGATTGCATCAGCCACCACGTTTGCTTCTCCAGCGATGTGCCTTGCCCTTATGCAAGTATTCATTTTTAGGCTTTCCAGGGTGATTGCCCGCATTAATTCCAACACTATTGGGCATGACGCACTCCCTTTATTTAACACGTGCACCACCGCCATGTTATCCGACCATTCTGCCAACTCCTGGTTTCCTAGCTCTTCCCCCATGCGCACAACGCGGCCCAGATTGGGAAGAGTTCCAGCAGCATTATGTTTTTTGTCCATTCCGCCACCTGCCATGTTTTTAGCCCTTTGCCTGCACACCACTGTCTCCCCAGTATTGCGCCAAAACCAAGGCCACCTGCTGCATCGGTGAACAATACCCTTTTCCCTTCCTCGTTTATGGGTGAGCGCCATATCACTGACCCATTGAAATACCCCACACTTCCAGATCTCTCTTGATTCCTCACCCTATCCTGACTCTGTGGTGCCCCATTGTAGCCCCTCTTGTTTTCAGCTCAATGCTTCTATGGAACACCTTCCCCTGTGGTATGACTCTCCCTGCGAAGTTCACCTTTCCTGCCAGCGCTTGCAATTCTCTCACTGTCACTTTGTTTCTTCCCTGTAGTTCCTTTATTGTCTTCAGTAGATCCGTTACCTTGTCATCCGGGATCCGGCACACTCCCAGGCTTGAGTCAATTTCTATCCCTAGGAATTGGATAATCTGTGTTGGGCCCATTATTTTCTCCCCCGCCAGCGGAAAACCCCACTCGCTTGTTATCTCCACAAATTTATCCAGGGTTGCCTTGCATAGCTTTGAACCTTTGGGCCCTACGAATAAAAAGTCATCCAGGTAATGTACCATCCTGGCCTCCCTCATCTCTTCTGTGACTGCCCATTGTAAAAATGAACTTACCCTCTCAAAATATGCACATGAAATGGCACACCCCATAGGGAGACCTTTGTCGATGAAGTATTCCCCCTCCCACTGCATACACAACCACCTCTGAGATCTGCTGTTGACTGGCAACAGCCGGAATGCTGATTTAATGTCTGCTTTTGCCATCCATGCCCCTTTTCCTGCCTTCCTGAGTAGTTCTACCGCCTCCTCGAAATCTGAGTATGATACTGTTGCATCGCTCTGTGCAATGCCGTCATTCACCGAGGCCCCCTGGGGTACGATAGGTGGTGGATTAGCCTGTATTCCCCTTCTTACTTTTTTGGCACCAACCCCAGTGGAGAGCATATCAATTCTTCAAATGGTAAGGCTGTAAAAGGTCCCTCAACCCTACCCAGTTCTACCTCTTTTCGGATTTTATTGGTCACTATATCCCTGTTCTCGGTAGCAGACTTCAGGTTTTTGGGAATGTTCTGCGCTCCTTGGCCGGTAAATGTGATGTTAAAACCTTCTCTAAAACCTTGCCTGATCACATTTGCTGCTTTTTGGTCTGGGTATTTCTGGAGCCACCCTTCCATCCTCTCAATTTCTACTGGTGTGGCTCCCTTCTCGTCCCAGCTCCTAGTTTCGCTTCTCATCGTTCCTGCAGCTTGGAGCTGCGGCCCTTGTGCACTTGGAGCTGCTGTGGTCACCCTTACATCTCTCGCACTTGTGGCTGAACTTGCACTTCCATCGCCAGCTACAGGGTACTCCCTTCTCAAAATTCTGACATTGCCCTGGTTCTGCCCGCGTTGCCCCCATGCTCCCACTGCCTCCCCCCTGCGTGGTTGGGGGCAGGCCGCTCTGCCACCCTCTCTGTGACCCATAGTTCCTGCTCCGAAAATTGTGGTCTCTTTTTCTGTCATAGCTGTGTTCATATCTCCTGTTATTGTATCTATAATCAGCTTTATACTCATTCTGCCAATACTGCCTCCTCTGCTGCCCTCCTGCGCTTCGCTCCTTGGAATCCCATTTCTCCTTCAGTACATTAAATATGTAGAGATTAAAATTCTCCTCATCCCATCCCATATCCGGAAAGCAGTCCATCTCCTTTCTGAACTCGTGATCATACTCCTGCCAAGCGTCTCCCCCGAATGCCGCGTGCACTTTCAGCACCCTCTGCTGATACGCAACTAATGCTACCCCGTCTTCTGGGAATTTCTGTAATATAATTGTAGACATTATATTAAAGGCCGCCATCCAGTTGCCAAAATTCCTTACTACCGGCCCCCTTTTTAGTAGGCTTTTCTCATCCTCCTTAATGTCCTCCAGTGCCACATTCATCCCCCTCTTTTGACAATCTAGCAATGTGTAAATATCAATTAATTCCTTTCTCCGTATTTTTTCCTTTACTTTGTCATTTATATACCAAGCCATTGCCTTCATTGACCTGCCCTGTGCATCTTTACCCATGGTTGGTCTGCCATATTTCGTCATGATTGGTCCCCCAACCTCCGTTGCTGCTACTGGCGGTACCGCCCCCAGCGGCGGCTCCGCCGCCACTGGTGCCGCTGGTGTCCCTGTTGGCACCACTGGTTGAGGGTTGAGCCCTTGCAGTGCCCCTCCTGTGTTTGGCTCTACTGGTGCCCCCTGTGGCGCCGGGACCGGGGTTTCCCTGGGTTCTGCGCCTACCCCTTCTGCCCCTCTCCGCTTCTCCCTGCTCACCACCCCTCTCCATTTTACCCAAGCCCTTAAGTGATCCCTTTCTTCGCCATCACTACTTTCCCCCTCAGTTGAAGAATTCCCCTGTTGCTCCTCCATGGATCCCTTATTACTTCTGTTCTTCTTGCCATTGGTTCTGGGCGACTTACCCGAAACCGTGACGCAATTTTTTAACATTTTCACAATTTTATCCCCCACATCATTCACAGTACCTTTTTTGTTTTTCTCTTTTGTTTTTTTCTTTTTGGTCGGTCCTCTGTCTGTTCCTCCGATCTCCTTGGCTCCTCTCTCCCCCTCTTCTGTCCTTGCGGCACCTCGTCTTCTCCTTTGCTGCTACTAGGCTCTATGAACAGCAAGGGTGACATTGCCTTTGCCCTTTCTTCCTTCTGCATTATCTCCAGCACCCATTGTGCCCCATATTCCTTCTCCGCCTTCTTTGCCCATTCTGAGAATTCTTGTGCCCTTTTTGCTCTTCCTTCCGCCATCTTTCTCGTCTGAATTCCTTCTTTCTGCAGGGTTGACCCTGGCTGCTCCTCCAACCGCTTCCTCGTTCTTCGCTGCCGAGCTGTCAGCCACGCTTTCCTGCTCCTGTACGCCGTGTGTCCTCTGCTTCCCCTGGTCTTCTTCCACCGATCTTTCTCCCGCCTCCTGTCTCGCCTGCTCCCGCCGAGGGAGCTCTCTTCGCTTGTGGCCTTGTGGTCCGGCGTACTGCCACGTCTCCTTATCTGTCCTCTGGCTGGTACTTCCACACCGCTCCCGTGCTCCTCTGGCCCTCTTTACGCTGCTCCGGCACGGGTGGCGAACTCATAGCCGCTGCATTTAGCCGAGTAAGAAAATGTGGAAAAGGCGTGAGCCCACAAGAGCAAGCGTTTTTCATTCCCCTTGTCCAGGCACTAAGAGCTTACCTGAGAGAGGTGAGCTCTTTACCTGGTTTGTGCCGCCTCTCCTTTCCTGTCTTACTTATACCCCCCCAGACCTTTTGTTCCTTCTTGGGGGCCGGGTTTTCCCCCTGGCCCCTTGCTGTTATATTTTGCACCTTCCCCAGGTGCTGTTTCCTGCCCTTTCCTGGGCTTTTGTTTCTTGTGGCGCCATTCGGATGCCCCTCCCTACTGCTTTTGTGCCGTTTCCCCCCACCCCACGCCTAAACTCCCAGGCCCTCCATCGACCCGCATTTCATGCGGCCCGGGGCCTGGGGCATTCATTTAAACCTATTAACAGCTATACCTAAAAAAACGTTCCTAATGTCCATCACAAAACGAAACGGAGTGCATGTAGAAATGTAGAAAGTAACAATTCGTAAAACTTGTCAAAGCATATACAAAGAAACAAGTATATTTAATTCCATAGACAGTTGCCCCCCCCTCCCCACAGCACTTGGCACTACCTCCACACCACAAATTGACCTGGCATGCCCATAAATTGTGGCATAAAACAGCCCCGTGTATGGCTATAATTGTGAAGACAACAGCCATTCCCGACCCGACCATGCAAAACCAAATAAGCGTTCTGGCACGGTCCATGGCACGGTCCTAGGCAAAACTAGCATATACATTTATAAAAACAGTGGCTCAGTTCCTTCATCCGCAACCACACCGCTCGGGGATATGTGCTGCAGCAGCAATAACAAAACAAAGCAACCGATGCGGCACAGCGTCCGTCCATGGTCGAACACCCGCTGCAAATAACAATCGGGTCCGTAGACCAAACAAGAACACGACATTTAACAACTCATAACATAACCCTACTGCGCACCACGCTGCGTCTCACACTCCAACCTATGCCCCTTTGCCCACCTCAATACCCAAGATAGCAGGCATGCAACCCACATCAATGCGGCCTTCCCACTAAACCTCTTTCTCAGCCCTAGCCCCCGATTCCACCGCGACCACCCCGCACTGGGAAGTGTGCCGTAGCAAAAATGTGTCACGGCGGTCGACCACGAGCCGCTCTGCAACCGCTGAAACACCATTGGGTGCGCTGAGCAAACCACGAGCAATCGCCAGCCCCAATTCCCAGTGCAACAGCCTTGAGGCATGGCGGCCCCCCTCACCACTCTCAACTCACAGGGCAACCTGCCTCTAAATTCCCCATGCACGCCAAGGCACACCCCCAAACCTACCCCTCTAAATGATGCATTCAAATTCCTGAGAAACCCACTCCTCTCCTCGTGGCATGCTCCATTTCATACAACCCACACGATGCCTTTGTTTCCAATTACAATTTGTAACGCACTCCCTGCACCTCGCTGTACTCCCCTCCAAGGAACGAAAGCGACGAATGTGCTTGCCCCCCTTGAAAGCCACTATCCCCACCCAAGCGTGTCCTCAACCTCTCGTGGGCCCAAATGCCAAAAACCACCGGTGAACGCCCGATCCAAGCCCCGCACCACATCTTCTCCCTCAATCATTGTTAACATAACGAAACCATGCATGCATCCTTGCGCTAAACTAGGTTTGGGCAGCAGGCCACGGGGACACTGGCCCTCTCATCAAAGAAAATCACTTATGAGTCCTCAAGTTACAACTAGACTTGGACAGCACACTGGGCATGTTGACGCTAAACAAAAGTGCTCTGGGTCTCCTATACCCGACCTCACCTCCAGCGGCCCTCACGACCACCTGCCCCTTGAGCTTGCACATGGTGACCGCTTGGCACAAAACTCAAAAGTTAAACGCAATCCGACATTCGCAAATCACACACGCTACTTGGAGGCCCTGAAAAAGACAAATACATGATCATACCCATTCCAAACGCACCCACTTGCTCGAAAACACATCACCCCATTCATCAGATGCCGGCGAGCCGAAACTAAACCCTTTGTTGACCTAAACAAATGCACGGCCTTCCCTACACCAAAGTAGTCAAAATATGGCGCACCAAAAAGAACCTCCATCCCGGACCCCACTGCAGTAAAACAAGCATACAAGCCCTTGCCGGCCACAGCAACACGGGCCCCTCCATCCTAGCCAAGCCCCCACACTCACCAAACAGATGAAACCCAGCTGGGTTTAATGCCACATCAACACGACCCCTGGCAAGGCTGGAACCCAATTCGATGGAGGAGGACTGCAAAGAGGCCGTTCTTGCAGTCCTCCTCCGTATTTGTTGGCCGTCCCCAGGGCTGGCCGGAAATGGCCGCCCTGGGGACGCCCGCTCCCACTCGGATCGAGCAGAAGGGGTAGGAACCTCCATAGGGAGGGAGGGGGGATTGCCAGGGGGTCGCCCACGCTATGTGGGACGTCCCTCGAGTGCCCCCTGCAGGGGCTGGTACATCCCCATAATACGTGCCATAGCACTAAGGATTAACCCCATTTTCGTCTGGGCCCCCTAAGTCGAGCACCAGATCCTAAGGAAAATGCCACCTCCAAGCTTCCAAACCCCCTGGCTGCTCTGAAAAATGCATTCAGCACGGTAGCAGAGTACAGAGTGCACTCTCTGCACAACACTTGCCCTCAAGCAGGGGAAGGGCAAGGGCAAGGTTCACAGAATCACAGGACCTTAGTGTTCAGGCCCCTAGCCCACAAGGCTGCTTTCACTTCCCCGAGACACCCTGCTGCGTGTCTGCCGTGCCAGCCTCCTGCTGAGTGTCTGTTGCGGCTTTTCACAAATAATTCAACGCTTCTCCTCAACTCTGCTGTAGCGTTCGGAAAGTCAGAGAAAAGGTTCTAACGTCATCACCTTGCTGTCAAGCTGCACTGCCTCTGTCCACACATGCAGCCACTTCCGACAGCAACTCAACAGGAGTTTAACAAATGCAGGGAATTTGTCTCTGCTTCTTAAGGGGATTCTCAACCCCTTTGAGACTAGAGAGGTGAGCCCACTACGCAAAACACTCCCTAGGGAATTTGGCAAGCGGGATCTCACCTAGGGGGACCCCCGCATCCCCACCTCTTAGGCGATAAGAACTCCCAAGTGGGCAAATCTGTAACATTATCGTTAAGACCAATGTCCCAAATGGTTGTTTTGTACGTGGGAACTGATAACATTGTTATGAAAAAGGAACATTGAAAATATGCTTGGCTTGGCCACTGACAACTCTTTGAAACTGGAATCCCTGAAGCAATGGAATGGTGTCTCTCATTGCAGGCATAGACCTATAAGGACAATATGCTTACCTGGTGTGGAGGAGCCAATGCAGAATGAGTTGATTGCTGAGAACAGCCAGAGAGGCCAGGCAGAGTGAAAACCACCACTGCAGTGCGTAGCCCACGCACCCTAGAGGCAGGAATACAATGCATAAATGGTGGGTGGAGATCCCAAGCAACACTAGCGAGCCCAGGAGCCTTGTAAACTCCAAGGTATCTGCAAGAGAGGGACTGAACTGCAACTGACACAGAAGACCGGTGTGCCTGAACCACAGCACCCGAAAGGAGAAGAGAACCGACCAGTAAAATCCAGTTGCACCGCGGAAGGCGTGACCGTCTCCTCCAAGGAAGGCCACTGTGAAAAAGCAGGTACCCAGTTCTCGGAGATAGAGCAGGACAGTTAAGTTCTGTGTCTTTTCGACAGACAGAATGCGGATCACACATACCAGCGGCCTGGTGGACCCATAGAAAAACAGATTCACAGAGATACCCAAAGAAGCGGAAAGAGAAAGCCATGCCAAGAAGTGGGCCGCTAAAAACCAGAAAGTAAGCAAACCACCCAAACGTGGTGAACTGAACACTAATAGTGTAGGAGGGGTCACCAGAGCGAGAAAGGAAACAAAGCGCTGCGAAGGATGTATTTGAAGGAAGGATTCCTCAAGGAAGGAATAACCATATGAGAGGCAAGGACCCAGTCCGGACTGTGAATCAAAGCAACTCAGAAAGGGTGGAGAATCAGACTTGCTTACCCCAAGGAGAATCTGCTGATCCAAGTGCGACCTCAAACAGTTATTACATGTATGTAACTGAACATTCCTTGAGAGGTGAGCGAGAGACAGTAGTTGAACAACTAAAAGACTTACAGATCCAGTTGATGCATTTAAGGGATGATCTTTTACCATTAAGAAAAACTTGGTGGAGGCCACCGGAGTTCACCCTTTTTGTTTTTATTGAAACCAGAGGACCTTGTTGTTTTGACCTGTATGAGACTATTTGGAATTCGACCACATTTCCAGAGACATTGTTTGGAGGATGTCATGCACCAGCCAGCATAAGTCAAGCAAGGGAGAGTAAGATCACTTCTCTTGGCTAAGTTTTGATTTTGTTTATTAGTGGTAGGGTCAGTTAGAGAGATAGCTTAGGTCCGAACGGAGGACACATTTGAGTTGTGTATGATGTGCTCCTTTTTGTCATTTTCTTTTAGAATAGGGAACTTCCACCTTAGCAATAGGGCTACGGGAGGGTTCTTCTTTTATTTTGATAAAGCTGAGAAAGTTTGAACAATATCCATTTGTCTGCCTCATCTGATCTACCAAACTCCTCTTTGAGTTTGGGCTGTGGGCAATGTTGCTCTACCACCAGTGTGAGTTTGGGATGTTTGCTGGTGACTACTAGGAAGGAGAAAATCCCAACGTTAGGTGGAGACAGGCAATTATATTGAGTGGCTGTAACTGAACAAGCCATTTTGTTGTAACTAGCAAGGACAGTGTTTGGGAGAGTTTGGCGGAAAGTCTCTTGAGAACTTGCAAGTATGTTGAATCCCAAATATGGGTTCAATTGACCAGTTCAGGATGTAGGTTTGTCCGTCCAGGCTTATTCATGCATACCCCTGTCTGAGGGATGACTTTGTCAATCATTTCCTTGTAAGTGATGGCAAGATATACCACTCGGGCCAGCATATATACCTGGGGTCATCCCTCAAACACTGGTACAAGAGATTGGGCCTCATCACGAGTTGGGCAGTATCCCCGGCGGTATTACCGCCAGGGCTATTAGTGTTACTGCCAACCCCCCGTGGCTATTAGTGCCGGATCACGGGTTTGGCGGAACAGTACATCCCCATTCCCCATTGGGCCCATTCGAGAATTCCCGAATTTTCAGTGCTACTACCGCCGGCGGAGTGGGCCTAAGACCTTTTGTTTGTGTTGGAGTGGTTGCGTGCAGACAGGGGCTGGGTGAGGGGAGCAGGTGGCATGGGGGCTGAGGCGAAGGAGATTGCCAACACCCCTGATCACAGCAGATCCTGCAGTGGGCGGCCAGGAGGAGACGGAGGCGTGTGCCATGGGGAGTTCGAGGGTAAACGCCTCCTTCTCCAGGGGAGTCTAAAAAAGGCAGTCTTTTAAAAAAAAAAAAAAAAAATGTTTATTAGTGGCCTCCAAAATGCAGGCTTATTACATAGAAGGAACCCTGTAGCAATGGGCTAATGTGGATACCTCCATCCATAACCCCCCTGCTGGCTACTACTGTGTTAGACCTGGGTACAGGAGCAGACTGATTGGTGACAATTTTGTGTCTGCAAAATCTCTACCTTATTTGCTAACACACCCGTATCTTGATGGAACAGTACTTATTCCAATAAGTAGTACATTCTCAGTGAATAATGCAGGGCATTGGTCAAGCCATTGTTATAGCTGATAGTATTTTAACACGGACAGAGCAAAAGCGCAGCCATATTGGAGAGATGCTGTGTGTGAGGGATTTGAATGGTTGGCGTGCTCATGAGAACCATTATGTTTTTGCACAAATGGTGTAAGCCTTTGTCCAAGGTTTAGCAATGCCCAGCGACGTGCCCCTTATCACATACAAGCATGGTTAGCCACCTCAGAGGTGGAACAGGGGGTTATGTCTGTAATAGATGCAGGATCAGTTCTTATTAGGTGCAATAGAAAGATTTCGTACAGGCAGCGATCTGTATCGCGTAAGTAGGCCAAGCACAATTGTACAGGTCTCGGACAGTGCTATAAAGTCATTCTCTCAAAGATCGGAGGATGCTCTGTTGGGAAGTTCATTGTTAATGCAACTGACCACATGTCTCATCCTGGCTCTTTCTGTATAAGGCTCATTGTGTAAAACACTATAAACTCCCTGAGGTTTCTGTACTCAGTGTCCATATTTATGGAATGGGTACACTATGCCAGTTTCCTTGTTGATTTTTGCACTGCTGTCTGGCAATACATCCTGTCACTACCCTTGCTGCCTGGGTTGCTACTGCTTTGATACCATTCAGATTATCGTCAAAAATGTGTCTGGTGGATTTATATCACCCAAGTCAAACTCATGTGGCCTTTGCAAACTATCAAAGTCAAGACCTACATGATCCAAAGGAGCTATGTGAACCCCTCAGGTCTTCCGAGAGTCTCCACTCTTTTAAGTTATAAGCACACAGGATGCTGATTCTACTCTCCCTCGGCACCATGCACCTGGCCACCCTCTTTCCTCCGGGCCCAGGTACCTGCTCCTCTTGCCACCCGCACGCACTTCCTCCGGGCCACCCCTTGTACTGGGGTCTGTATCTGTACCCATACATCCTCCAACCCTTTGTTTTGTTCTTCCTGCACTTATCAGACCTAGCCAGCCTGCTGCCTTAAACCCAGCACTGCCACTTGCTGGCTGCACTCCCTCTGTTGTTGCCTTTTTATTTATTAATTTATTTATTATTATTTGGGTTTTTCCTCCTTGCTCCGCACTCTCCTTTTGTTCCCCCTTCCATGCACTTCTCCCTCTCTCCCTCTACCATGCACTTGCGTGTTGTCAATGTCACTGGGCCTAGTAAGATCGTTGTTTTTGTTTCTCCTCTGTTCCCCTTGCCTTGTCGCGCTCTGAAACACTTGTGTATGAGCGCGATAGAAATAAAATATCAATATCAATGAATCCCTCCCCTGGGAGAAAGGAGTTAGGGTAGGTATCACAAGGAAAATGATTCCTTATTTCTGTTCATGGTTATGCGTGTGTAGAATTCACAATAGAATAAATGCATCACTTGCAATCCAGTCATGTAACTTTCATTTTCTAGGATTGCTTTTCCACCAATAGCAGTCATTCCTACTGTGTTGAAGGTATTTGTCTGTTTGTCCATTTATGTCAGGGCTTGATTTTGTCTCTTCGTTCTTAATCATTGCATTAAAATAATGTGATAAAGGTGTTCATGTGCTTAATTCAGGGGAGGTATCATGCTTATTCAAAGTTCCCCAATAGTCTCAGCCAAAACACTTTTCTACCAACGTGTCAATTTCTCTCAATGGGTTCTGGTTACAGGCTTAGATGTCTTTCCCCAGTGTTTTAGTACTGTTGGAGAATGTGGTGGGACCCAAGGCTCACAGTCACTGCAGGGCAGCTAACAGGAAATGATCAGCTGGTCTCTCCATGATGCCTTTGGCTTGATGCTGTGGCTCCTTTGATTGTTTAACTCTGGACAAGACAACTGCAGTTCTTGAGGCAATTGGGGCCCATTAATTCAGCATTTTGTCTTCAGCCTGGCTTCTGCTCACTCTTTATCCATCCAGGCAACATTATGGGCATGCAAATTGCTCCATACCAGGGGCCCTGGCAGAATCAGTGTCAGCTCTGCACTCTGCATTATGGTGCTTTTGAAAGGTCAAGGTTTTCATTATCCCTCCATTCTAGAGTCTAATGTTCACCCTAAAGGCAGTCTAAATGCCCAACCGGATCTGAGACATGTTTTGTGGCAGAGATCAGTGCTGCACTCAATGTAAGGCTCTTGAGAGAGCTGGATCTCTGTTCTTAGTGCAAGAGAAACCACTACACCTGAGCACCTTGTATGCTTACTATCGAACAGCTATATGATGCAATCAATATTTTCCCTATAGTTTTTCCATTAAAACAAGTGTTTACACTTTCAATCAAGTGTCTTGTATACTCATATATAGAGTACACAAGACACTTGATATATATATACAGGACACTTGATTGAAAGTGTAAACACTTGTTTTAATGGAAAAACTGTAGGGGAAATATTATTTATATTTATTTATATATATATATATATATATTAAGAATGCTCTCTTTTTTAATGAATATATATTTATTCTCGTGTAGAGATAATATGAGCATTAAAAATAGTATAGTGAAACAATATATATTTTCCAATATGAGCAGTAAAGTAGTCGAATAGATTCCCAGCATCCTACTGATCTATTCACTTCTACAATGTTAAAGCTAGTGACCACCAACCAGCAATACAGTAAAACTTCAAATCGTGGTGCTGTCGGGTTTGCCATGTCAGCGGACTGATGATGTTATACATACTATCCTATTAATAACACATTAAATGTAAAGGGTGAAAGAACTCAGTCATAGGTGCATGGGTTCTAAGGGTAGTTCACTAAGAAAACCTAAAAGCAATCTAAAGCCATGGATGTACATTACAGCTTGAGCACTTTAAATCCTCCAGCAAAGGATTCCTCTATTAAATCACATGCTTTGATGGATCCACTTATACCGACCAAGAAATATGAGGGTTAGCACAGGTGAATGTTTTGCGCTGTGACGGTATCATGATAAACGGAATGTTTAACCAGCACAGATGTGGGCGAAAGGCTACTTTGCAAAAATACATCATGGTGTCTCTTTATGATGTAACGATGGAAAACTGTCTCACCGTAAAGGCATATGAAAGCTGATGGCTTCTTCTTACCAAAGAATTTCAGCTTTGTAATTTAATTTAGTTTTAATTTAGTTTTGCCTCCAAGTTATTGAAGCATGCATTAAAAATAGAATTTGGAAACATTATTAGTTCTAGGCCGAAAGGCAAACTACTAAAAAGGCCCATGCATACAATTAGCTGTTTGTTTTCTCTTACCAGGCAATCAAGCCTTGTGGCTGGGTTTCCGAACTCTGCCTCCATGTGGCATCTTCAGGGACCTGGCCTCCAGCTGCCTCTCTAGTCTGTGTCCCTTGCTGTCTTGTGCAGCTGCTTATAAAAGTTTAAACTCACTCCACCAGGCTCATCTGAGCCACCCTTGTTTTCTTGCTAGACAGTCCTCACTTGTGGGTGTCATTCATTTAATCAGTGGTTTCAATCGGCTAGACCTAAATGTGCAGTCTTTTTCCTATTTGAAAAACATTAGATTTACAAAATGTTTACATTTCAAATGTCGCCCATTTTGGAAACACCTTAAAGAGCAATAATGTCCCATTTCCGGCTGCTAAGAGCTGTCCTCGATCAATTGGACTTAAGTGTGAAGATTGTGGCCCCATAGCACAACATAAGATTTACAAAATGTTTATATTTCAAACTTCAGAAGAGAACATGCACACCCTCTTCATTATAATGGCAGCCAGTTAGGATCTACTGCCTATGGCTGACATTCATGACTAACCATGTTTTTATTTCATGCATTTGATGCCATTCAATGTACAATTTGGCAGATTTTCCAATTTCACATTTACATGGATGATATTGAAATGAACGTTATTTAACTAGTTGTCTGTGTTACAAAAACGTGTTCTGTGCCAGAGTGTGCACAGTGTGCAATGAATACTTTCAAACTAGTATGTCGTATTTAACTAAACAACCACAATATGTTTTGAATTCCGAGTTCTCGGTTTTTCATAATAAAATGAGAAAAGCAAAAGCTAACATTTTGCTCATTGCACACTCATTGTGGCTTTAAGATGAAGCAATATTTCCTCTGCAGTTTTCATAGAAATACATTTATTTTCAACTGAACAGAACTGTTCTGGCTTCAAGTCAGCACATCCCATGTCGTTTGCAGTGTATGTTTTGCTTCACCAGTGTCAAATACAATCTAAAATATTTAAATATGATTTGTGCATTGCCTGTGTTTTGCCATGAAGAGATTTCAGAACCAGAAGGTATGAACTCGCATATGCCAATATGCATCTCTTTCTGTGTTTGCAAACGTTTGTCAATGTCAATCAGATAGGTAGGCTTTTTGGATTTCAGTAAAATCCGATTTCTGCCCCTCAAATAGTTTTTCCTTTAAGGGGTTTATCCAAAAATGTCCACTAGATGGCACTGCTGACATGGATTCCTGTATTAAAGGACATTTTAAAGCAAGGGCAGCACTGCCATCTAGAGGAAATTTATTTTCGTACTGAATATATTCTAAACTGAAATAAGCCATATGGCACGTTCTCCTTAATAATTAATTAATAATTAATTATTGTATGGACCATGTATTTCTAAGGAGAAAGTAGCAATTTGGAGTTCATTATTGGGTTTCGAAAGCTACATGGCTGAAACTCTAGTCTGCTCATTTCCTTTTGAGAAAATGGGCCAAGGAAAGTTCACTTCTATTCCCATAATTAAAAGTCTGTGATTCAAATCCCTAATTCCAATTCAAATAAATATCCAACTCTTTTTTCAGGTTCCAGAATTGATTTGATAATCCTCATAGAAAATAATGCAAACTTTATATGTTTATCAAGGTCTTTATTGTAATCTGTGTGATCAGAAGATTAGTTGCCCATGAGTGTTTTGTTAAAAAAATAATAAAAAACGTTGCTCAGATATTGGATTTGCCTGCTACTTATAAAATTAATATACAGATAAACTTGCCTCTGTCCCTCACGCACCTTCGTACACAATGGTTTATATTAACTTTGGGTAGGGTTCACTGCGAAATTAATTCAGGCTCTTACCATGCCCCATCTCAGGTAACTAGAGCGCAGAAACTCCTCATTTGATTCTTTGCATTTTAGTATTTGTAGTTTTCCTTTTACATTGTAAATTCGGGACTACAAGTCCAATATTCCAAAGGGATAGCAAGGGTTGCATCAGCATAATTTGTGATTTTCTTCCTTGCTTAAGAAGAATTATGCATAATATACACGCAGCAATAAAATATACATTTTTGTCCACATTGGAAAAATAGTTGTCTATGATATTTTTGAAGGAAAAAATGAATAAACACTGATAAACCCAGGTTTAGAAGAAAATGTAAAACCCTGGAACAACGCCACCAAACAGACACCACCTGTCACTCCGGGGCCTTGCTGCGTTCAGTCCTAGAGCGTCACACAATATGCCGAGTCCCCAATGCACAGAGATTCTTTGAGAATGATAAATAGAATGATGCATTCTCCTGTTGATGGGAGAACAGTTTTCAGCAGAATGCATGAATGGATACAGATGTATTTTTGGGGCATCAGCTATTTCTTAGTTTCAGTGTTACGTTGCATGGCATTTACAAAGTGTGGCCAAGCACCATTTATTCATCCTCTTGATGTGGAACACTAAACCGCCTACTGGTCGCATTGTTTCAACCATTTGCCAGTGCAGTGTTGCTGTCTGGGAGCATTGTGTGGCTAAGTGGTTTTAAGGTCAGTAGCAGTCTTTGAAGAAATTATGTGATAGGAAACTGCTACACCAACTCCTTCTTGATGGGCTACGTGTGAATAGATTCACTGTTGTACCTGGAGGGTTCAGTAAGAAGAGTCGGATGCAAGAAGTGGTGGAGCAGTAACATATCATACTTTTATTTCTCTGTGGTGGGTTTGTTCTCTACCTACATGATATCGGACATTACATGGCAGTCACTGACGGTCCAAAGGGTATATTCTGTACACTATTATTACACCAGTATACCACATGGGGTACAGACACATAGCGCCTGCGGATAGGAAGCTATGAGGGATGCATGGATAGCATTCCTTGTGTGATTTAAAGATTGAGATGCCCCACCTTTACTTGCATGCATCTAGGAGCCATTCATTCAAGCACTACTTTGCACAGGGCACCACCTGCCTCACTGCATGGATTCTAGCCTTGCTTTCCTACAGAAAGATTCCTCTAAAAGATTGTAACAACCTCCTTGCAGTGGAAACATTGTAAACTTGGACCTCTTGAATATCGGTCCCCATACTTAATTTCATATCTTTTTTAAGCCCCCCCCCCCCATGTGTCCTTATACAACCTCTGGTATGCCTGCTCAAATACTGCTGCCATCTGGAGTATGGCTTCACTGACATGACTGACGTTGTTTATACAATGCCTTATAAGTCTTCTCAGAGCTGATTTTACTTTCCAATCATCCCAAAGAAGAGTGACTCTCATCCGGCAAGGACATCACTGATGTGGTGCAAAATCTCTGTTCACCTACGCTTAGCATTTTCTCTACCTCCAGCCATACCCTTCCAACCAATGCTAAATGGGGGGAAATGGAGCTATTAGGACAGCTCTCATTAACCACAAAGCGTCCTTCCAACCAATATAATAAGAGGTACATCTGATATCTGGAAAAACTTAAATCACTTTCCAAAAGCACTTCATCAACTTTCAATGATGCTCTTCCTTCTATCCAATCACAGGCTGCGTATTTGTGTCAAAAATAATATAGTGGGCCTGCCTACCCCATTACCCCTGAGCACCACCAGAATCTTCTCCAAGCTATGGAGTCTTGCTCACTTTTTTCTCCTCCAATTATTCTCTCATTCCATTCACACTTACATTGACCTTGCTGTCTCGATAGCCCCGCCAGACTTTCATTTCAAAGCTTACTCGCTTTCTCTTGTCGCCATCACTAAACCTACCCCATACTAAATGTTCAAGTATTTAGTTGTACGTATTGCTACCAGCACCCACCAGGAAATAAATAAATAAATAATAATTTTCAGGCTCAATCTAAGGAAATATACACAAGTGTCTGAGATATCTGTAAACCTACAGGATTCCCAGTAATTCACATCTCTTCCAACGATAATGTTGTTAACATTCTTCGATGCTCCCAGATTTTCTTTTGGTACATCCTTCAGGCACTCAAAAGCAAAAGTTTGGAAGGCAGCACATGGCTTAAAGATGCAAGTGGCAGATCTGTGGCTGGTCTCCGCACAGGACAACCTCAAGTGCCTCACTGATGTCAAGCAACATTCCATGGGGCCCAATTGATCTGCTGGTAAGAACATACTTGGTTGAAAAAAATCCAAGAACCATATAATGTTACTCAGCTGCAGCATCCCTGCATTATGGTAGGATGACTCTAAGCATTGTCCACAAGGCGCTGACAATCGCCTCATATCAACAATGAAAGTGTAAATACATATCCTAAAAGATTACATGCAGTTTAAATGGAAGTCTGGTATATGATGACAAACATGTCCTTTAAAGACCACATTTGACATTGACCCTAAGAAAACCTAAGTTTTTAAGGAAAATCACTGACACCGGTTATGAATATACATCATGTAAATGTAACATATAACCTTCTATGTACAGATACAAAAAAACGAGAAGTTTTCCTTACTCTCCTATGTACAAGTGTTAAATATCTGACTAGTCTTTATGTACAAATATAATATGGGTATAATAATTGAAAAAAGATATGTGAAGGTAATCATGTGAATGTATACATAGCCTAAAACTGCAAACCCAGGCAACAAGCATGAGCATGCTTCCTGATTTTGTTTACCTACGATACACACAGAATAACTAGGCACACAGTAATTTTTAACAGACTTCAGAACATTAGATTTGCATTCTGTCTGTTTTAATGCCTTTGTAGGGAGCAGTGCTGCCTGTGCTTGTTCTAAGGAGAGGCAGGCAATGAAAGCTACTTACTCTCAAATGTAACATCACAAAGGGTCTGGGGCATTACTCTTCAATGCTTGCAGAAAGACTGGGCATGGGTACTCTAAGCCTGCTTCACGGGTGGGGGTACCATGTGTACTGACAAAGCAAGGGATTTTCTACATTTGCTGAAAGAGAAGTACTGATTATTCCCAAACATTTATAGACTGTCCCAAGTTGGCACAGGACTTCCTACTTGGGGGGAGATGGGGTGGGAATTAGGTATTCTCATAACTAAAACGGCAAAGACTTGTACCCCAAACCTTCCAAGTAAAAAGACCCTGGTTCGCTCATATCAATTGAGATTACCCCCAAAATGCTCCCTGCCTTGCAAAAGAGTAGACACTATCAAATCCTACTTCTGGCTGGTGGTTCTGCTAAAAAACTGGAAAGAGAGTGACCCTACTTCAAGAACTGAAGAGAGGGGATGCCTGCGTAATCTAAGCCTGCTGGCAAAGGTTAGGCTTCTTCAAGCCTACCTAAATGTTATACTGATAAGGGAATGCAATCCTGGAGGGCGAGTGCCCAGAATCAACACTTTTGACTTGAAAGAGGGTTACATTTCAAATGTATGTAGCTAAAGACCAATGTCAGTCAGGGCATTGATGGGTCAGTAGTGAATGATGCATCAATTTTTAGGCTTTGCGTGTGGCATTTTGTCTTTTGTGTCAGATGTGAAATAAAGAGAGGTCAATAAAGGATCCCATCTGACACCATTACAGACAGCGTAGCGAACAGTACAAGTTTCAAAGAGACACAATTGCTTGGAGATGTGGAGCTGAAGATGTGTAGTTTTTCAGCATCTGGGTGAAAGGCTTTCGCATCTGCCAAGGCCCATTGGGCAGCTAACGTAAAGTTTGCATCCCGCGACATGATCACGTCAAACACACAAGACTGAAAGTATGCATCCTCCACCGGCAGTTTCTCCTTGCACATTGTCCTGGCGTCTTTGAGTGCTGCCTCCGAAGGCTGGCAGGGATACATAGTTCTGGAGATCTGCTGGCGTGATGGGCAGCCCCCCACACACAGCTGCAAGTCCTGCTCTTCAGTTGAAGACGATGCCACCTCTTCCGTTGTGCGGATGGAGAAGGAAAGCTGCTGGCCCAGCTGGCGCACAGCAATGGTTGTGGCAATGTAGGTGGCCTGGATCTCAACATGATGCCCAGACTCTATCTCGCGGATAGTCAGGCTGCCCCCACCAGGCCGGTCCCCACCATTCACCGACCCATCGTCAAAGGCTGCTGGAACATTGTCTAATTCCGCCTGGTACACCTTTTGATCAATGCATGCGTCGATTTCTGCTTGGTATTCCTTTTGGTCGATATAGGTCTTCATATTTTTGAAGATAATTGTCAGCTAAAACGAAAAATGATCTCATATTAGTGTTGATTTCAAGTTAAAAGAATCCTGCAATTGCTGAAATCCACATAATGTAGTGTACACAAATTATACCCTTCAACAATAGGAGCGTTTGTTTTAAAGAACATACTTTGCAGACTTGGATCCATTTCACTAGTTTAGGACAGAAAAACAGTAACCATCATTTTCCGTGCATTTTAAAGTAATAGGCTATTAAATCTTGTTATTTGGTATTGATAGACACATTCTGCAGTGCTCGTGCAAGCTTATTATCAGGCCCATAGTATATGCACATTGCTTCAAATAACATGGTTGCGTTATAGAGTCAATCCCTATAAACAATTGTTTAGCTATTTTTAAACTGAACACATATTGTAGCTGTGATTTCTATGTCTTCTTTTCGGTAGGGTTAGAATCCTAATCTCTCTTGCCAGTCATCATTTTGCAGCTTGGATGCTCAATTCACAATCTCCCTGCAGCTCCTTACTCCTGCTTCTGAGTACTGGAGTTTTGTTCCCTATTTTATGTGTTTCCTGTGGAACTGCTTCCAGGTCAACTTGGGAACATAAGCAACTTCCTTAGGATGGCCAGTCGCCCGGGCGGTCTGAACCAAGGGCCACCAGGACTAATGGGAGGGCTCTATATGTTTCTACATATCTTTATGTGCCCCTTGTTTGCCACTGGGTGCCACAAAGGTGACACATACAAACCACACACACATACAAATCTCACTTCAGTGTACAACTCGAAAAAGACAACTCACCACATACACATGCATTCTTCTCAACTGCCACTTTGCACTGGCACACACCCATGAAAACACTGACCACATCTCCCCTCACATGCTCTTACTCACAGACACATGACTGAAACCCAACCACAAACATATCATCCCCAACATGCTTCTTCCAGACTACCTCATACGCCGGGGACCATCCACACAAAACTGGTGGTGGTATTGCCATCATATACAGACTCGCATTCAACAACGTCACTCACCCACCATAAACATACTTTGAAGAATGTTCCCTTAGCTGCTCCCCTCCATCACACTTGCACCCCACATTTACCTCACTTATCAGCCCTCGTGAATCAATTCCAACGTACACTGTGAATGGTCCCACTTCATTACAAAGAACCACCGCTCTCCCTGCACTGACCTCTTCCATGTTGATATGAACAGAGGTACTTTGCAGCTAGACAGCAACCCATATTGAGCAGCATCCTCGCACAATTCTCTCCTTTCAACTTCACCCATCACATCACCTGACCTACACACATAGCTTGCAGCACCAGTACATTTGCACAAAATCGATCTGGGTATCTTGGTCACACCATTTTCCCATCCCCTTCACGCTCGCTCTCTCACACATCTTCCCCCTAACTGCTACAAATATCCCTGGCCCCCACCTCCAGCTAGCCCACACAAATGCCTAACAAACCCAGCTGCCGTACCGCTCTTACCATTGCCCCTCCCTTCATACAAACCCTCTCAATATGCCTAAACGATTATAACACCACAATCATCCAAGCAATTGGACAAATCGCTACCCTCAAAAAAACAGATACTCTATAACCACCAACACAAGCCATGGTTCAACGATTCCCTCCTCACCATTAAACAGGAAGCCAGATGCCAAGAAAGAGCCTGGCAAAAGAACCAATGCCCCCTCACCAGGCAGACCCGCAAAGGATTCCATGTGATAATGCCCCAGCAAAAATGTCGCCATGCAAAAAATGTGCCGAAAATAGCCTATTTTTTGCAGTTATTATTACATGCAACATGCGGGGGACTCCCCCGGTCCCTATATATATATATATATATATATATATATATATATATATATATATATATATATATATATATATATATATATATATATATATATATATATATATATTTATATATATATATATATATATTTATATATATATATATATATATTTATATATATATATATATATATATATATATATATATAGTCACCTATATAATGTTGCCACAAACATTTCCCTGCAACATTATGTACGGCGACCATATATAGGGATATTATTACCTAATACCCTGCAAAGACTATTGATCCAAACACCAGATGGCTATAGGCAGCGGCAAAGCCACCCACTACCTCCAAGAACTACAATCCGCCACCAATCGCACACACAAACTTTTCTAAATCATTAATTCACTATCAAAAGCACCATCCACCCCTAGCACCCTCCCATTTAATGCAGTATGCAACTTCCTTGTGGACTACTTTAAATCCAAAATACACAACTTCAGAAAGGCCCTCCCCTCCACAGATCCACTCCCACCCCTCGCGCAGACCCTCCAATGCATGTGCCACATGCCACCCCATTGACGGAGACACTGTCTACATGCTCACAGCCAAAACAAGCCCACTTCCTGGATGAAGCAATTAGAGGTGGTCAGAGCATGGCATGCATCACCACCCTGTCCCCACAGTGTGCCATCATTATCTAAAAAAAGGACAAATCTCCCTCTTCTCAAGAAACCATCCTGTATCCTCAAATTTCCCAAACACTACTGTCCCCTGACAATACTGATATACCTTGCCTGAATCATGGAATGCTTTGTCAAAAGGCAACTCAGCACATCATCACCAACAGCTTCCTAAAGACATTCCAGTCAGGTTTCAGCTCTGGCCACATCACTGAGACTGTGACACTTTACATCCTGCGCGGCTGCCACAACATCACTGGCAAATGATTCAAAGTGCTTGCAGTTCTCCTGGTCTCATCCCCCAGCTTTGAAAAGCATTGATCTAAGCATCCCATACCAAAGGATGAAACTCTGAGGCACTGTTCTCAACTGGTGTGCCACCTTCCTCACTGACAGGCCACTTTGTCTCCATGCCCCCCTATTAATCAACTCCCACCTCAAACAAATATGGGATACCAAAAGGATCCTCCCTATATCCCCTCCTGTTCAACCTATATGATGAATTCATCGGACAGTCTGTTAGCTGCCACAATATCCATTTTCATCAATCTTAAAATGACGCACAAATGTACTTCAAGATCTTCTCCCCCACAGAACTTCACACCTTCAATAAGTGCTTCTCCGCCATATCCACTTGGATGACGACTCACTTCCTGAAACTCAACCTAGCCAATATGGACTAGCTTCTCATCTGCCCTCCTCTCCCCAAGCACAAACCCAAACACATACCCACCTGGATCAAAGAACTCAGCATGGACAACTGATACATCTCCCGCTCCACACCAGTCAAACCCCTATCCTTCGCCATCAACACTGACTATCCTTAACTAGCAAAATAGCTGTTGTCCAGAAAGCAACCAACCTATAGGTACACCTCCTATGCAGGATAAGACTCGTCCTTTTCCCTGAATGACTTCCATGCGCAGTTCAGGCTCTAGTTCTCTCCAAACTGGACTACGGATACCCAATCCACACTGGATCCCTAACACTGTTGCCTCCATGCAAGCCATAGATAACAGAGCAGCCAGACGCATTCTGCACATTGCCAGGTTGTCTCCCAGATCCACTGGCTCTCTATACCCCAAAGAATTTCTTTCAAGGGACTCTGTATTGTATACAAGGCCAGCCACTTCAAAACCCCATCCTACCTTCACAACAGCTGAAACCCTTCACCTACACATTTCACTCTGCAAGCGGGCATGTGCCCAAAAGCAAGACTTCACCTAATGGGCACCCAGAGACTGGAATGCCCTCCCAGCCCACATCCGTGACAACCCTTCCAACATCAACTTCTGGAAAAGCCTAAAAACGTACCTTTTAGCCCACACTTATCCAGCCTGACCTACTCCTGCACTAGGATTTATCTGTCCTGATCTTCCTATACTGCTCTGAACACATTTTAGCTTCTTTTCACCTCCTCTCTTAAAATGTGTAAAGTGCTCCACGAAGTAAGGGAAGTGCTCTATAAAGGTTTAAATAAAATATGACATGATCAAACAACCTTTTTGAGAACTCTCATTTAGTATGATGCTAGGAGAAAGTGTCACCATATTCAGAAAAAAATTGACTACATTCATGAATTACAATTCGTGAATTTTCACTGTCAGATGCAACCCTAGGAGGCAGTACACAGGGGATCCTAAGAGCCCGCACACATGCCCCATGATCTTGATCGATAACAAATATTGAAGGGGCTGTTATCTGGTCAAGCTAGCTACTTGTTTGTTCTGTATAATTTTAAACAATTAGATTTAAATGTTAGGCCGCTCGGATGGTGCGTGCACAGATGATTGCAAATGGCCTAAACCCAAGGCCATACATGACAACATTTGATTGGTTAGCTGTAATCCATGCACTCCTTATCTCCCATTCACTAAACTCTGAAATTGTCTCAAAACCATGTTTTGTCTTTGCAATCTTTGATCTAAATATTTTGAGAATCCATTATCAGATTAACACACACAGCCTCTAAATATTCTGTAAGTTTAATGTCAGATCAACACACATAGCCGACATGTGTTTCGACCTCCACATGGTCTTCATTAAGGCACACATTGAGAAGACTTGTATCTTCTCCCTGCGCGTACAAATTGTTAGTGTTCAATCGCACTTCTTACAGTCTGTTACTGTTCAATTGGCTCTTGGCTTTATTGGCAGTTTCTAAATCAACTAATTGTTCTTCTCACGGTAGGCGCTACCCTACCATTCATGTCATCTGGTATTCAATGTCTTTTCTATATGTTGTAATATTACGGTTCTTAAACAGGAAACGCTGTGAATATCCCTGCTTTAAAAGATTGCAACTCCTGCAAAGTAAGGCCCCGAGATCCGTCCTGGGCCTAAAACATTCATCCCACATTTCAACATCAAGAAGGGAGGCTCACTGGCTTCCCATAAAAGCAAGAATTCAATTTGCACACCAACATCTGCACAAGAATGCCTCATCCCACGTATATCACTAAAACCAGTGACAAACTCCTTCTGCTCCTCCTCAAAACCTGCCTTACAGACACCTCGCTTCAACCTCAAACTAGCAGAGGGCTCTAGCTTCAGTGTCACTGCTCCCAGCCTCTGGAACTACCTCCCAGATCACATCCCGAATGAACCTTCTTTCATCGTCTTTAAAAAAACTCCTAAAACATGGCTATCTAACAAATATGTATAATTTGTCCTATTCTCATGACCTGCTTCTGTCTGCAACCACCTACTTTGTACAAGCGTTGTGATACCCTCTGATCTGGGCGCTTTATCAATACATAAATGCATAAATGAAAGTGCCATTAGCTATCTTAGGTGACCATGTTAGGGATCTGCAGAGTCCTCCTTCCAGTCCATGCCCCTTATCACAAGGGGATAAACCCCCAACTTTGCTGATCACAGTAAGGGTTCTTGTTCACTCTCTCTGATCTCAGTTCCCCAAATATGCATGAGCCCAGAAGCTGTAGACCTTTAATCTAATGGGAAGACCAAAACTAAAGTTTGGAGGGTGCATGCATGATCAGAGACCTCATTCCTTTTCACTGCCATAGAACCCGGGTTACCTGTGACATTGCTTGTGCATAGCAAATAACCACGGAAAAGAACACTGCTGATCCATTGGAGCTTGCTTACTGACTTGGGCTCTTGCAGGGTACATTGAACTACATAGAGGGCAAAGAGAACTGAGCTGCCAGACTCCCACAAAGAGCAGATATAGAACCACAAATAGGAAGAAGGACTTCTGCTTGATCCCAGGAAGAACACCACATAATTTGAAATCTCTAGGACATACAGCACGCAGGCATGTGAATCAAATCGCTCACTGAAACTTGTAAACCAACTGGGCAACCAACCAGAGGATGAGAAGATCTTGGGCTGGCTGCAAGAGCAGGCAGAAGCATATATCCATAGGTTTGTAGGGAGTTGGGCACTATACCCTTGAGGGCATTCCTGGAAGCATGCTGGGTGTTATGTCACTGAGACTGGTTTGTGACATGCCAAAAGGCGGGCTTGGCGCAATATTACTAAGAATGTGTGCTGGGGGGGGCGTTGTCAAGATGCAAGCTGGACACTAAGGCCCTGGGACTGGCAAGAAGCATGCAGGGCACTATAAACCTTAGACAAGAAAGCAGAAGCAGCCGGAGGCCCAGAGGAGACCACTATCCTTCCTGGACAGGAACATTTTACCCTTTGCTACACCTTTTGCCTAGACTGTTCAGAGACAGTAACATTGATGCCCTAAAACATATGGATATGTATCCCATTGTTCATCCTGACAACAATGAAGTCTTTGAACATGTCTAACACGTCATATGTTCTGTGGTTACACCACAGGGCCCACCATGTAGTCACCATGGTGTATCCAGGCCTTTGGGGCATTGAGTCAAGGAACTATCCTCCTTTATTACATCAGCAGGCCCGGATTCCACGTGGGGGATTATTTGGCATAAGTACTGTGTAACACCATAACTTGAAGTATCTAAGACCCACAGGAACATTCAAAACAGACAGTATTATGGAGACTCAAGTTTGGTGTAGCAACTCCAGATCTGGAGACGCCTTCTATGATATATACAATTCCTATCAGTACATAATGTCCCTTCAAAAAAAGGTGAAAGGTTTTCCTGTTCGGCATCCTTTAATGCTTAAGTCACTGCAGTCTCACAACAGAGGATGAAGAGACGGAAGCCAATGCATTTCGGAGCGGCAGGTCGATCTTCAGGGCTGGCTCTACAAGAGCATATATTGTACACATCAGCAAACAATTATCATTATAGCCATAAAATATCGTTGGTGCAATGTGAGTAGACAGTAATTGTGTGACCCTACCCAACTCTCTGTCTACCATCTCAGCAGTTTCTCCTACATGGAAGGCGTCCGCAGATCTGGTGTTGCTACACCGGATTTGAGCTTGTTGCATTGTTCCCGATAGGGCTGATTGGGTTTCTGGAGGACGCCTGAAAGTTAATCTACTTTTCAAACAACCCAAAGGCGGAGGAAACCCTAAAACATTTAGTAATGTTCTGCCCGGGCTCAGAAAATAAACGAACCAGACTCATGACCGACATCACTAAAATATACATAGAAAAATCGTATGAAGAATGGTGGTTGGAATTGTGTAGCGGCCAGCGAATCAGTCTCATTTTAGCACTGGTGAAACTAAGAGAGATATTTAACAAAGCAAATTAAGAAAACGCTGACCAGGAAATAACGAAGAAAATCACAAAATTATGTACACAATCGTGGTGAAATTTGAAAATGTTTTAAAAATTTAGTATTGAGATATGAACTGTAAAAAGTGGTAAAAGGTTTTGCATGTAAAAACCAATAAAAAACAATTAAAAAATATATTTCTTTTTTTCCAAATATTTGCGGTGCCCGCCCTTACCCCAGTTTAGTATTATGGATACTGCCAGGGGAAGTACTGTGCCATGAATCCGTTATTTTTAGAGGTAAAGTGGAGGATTCACCTCCAGAAAAGCATTGGAAGTGAATCCTCCACTTTTCCTCCGTAAATCGGCGGCTTCACTGTGCGGTAATACCGCTGGCTGTAAATGTACCCACAATTATAATTTGTCAGTGCAGGAAAAGTGGCGGTAGCGGAATGATTGCCATTTATTTCCCAGACCGCCAGCCTTGTAATGAGGCCCTCTGTCTTTTAGATGTTCAGCATTTGGGCAGTGCTTCAGAAGAACAGCTGGTCGAAGCCTATTGGTAAGTTAAAAATGGACGATCAAACCTTTTTTAATACATTTGTGGGTGGTTTCGTGTGCCTCCTACGTTTCATTTTGTTCCCTTATCTTCAATAATCCAGCGCACTTCTGCACCTCATTATTGGGCCAATACAATGGGCCTCATTACGAATGTGTCAGAAAGGCAACAACGGCGCCGGTAGTGCTACCGTTGCCGCTGTTACCTCTCCGCCACATTACGAGTTCTGCTTGCCGGTGCTGGACTGCACGTGTGGTCTGACCAGGGTTAACGGTGCCTGGGGAAAACCAGGTGCCCTTAGAGGGTCCCGCTAGCAGACCAGGGAGGTAACAACGGGCCCGTTATTAACAGGCCTGTTGTTAGCTCCCTACCCATTACCATTGAGCCCTATGGGGGATCGAATGGGAATGGGAATGTAACGGGCCTGGGTTCCTTGAATGAGGAATTACTGGGTCCTACAAGGTTGGAATGGCCCGGTATTTCCTCATTCAAGGAACCCGGACCCGGTACCCGGTAAGGGGGTAACCATGCCGCAAATTGCAGCATGGTTACCTCCAAGGTCGTAATGACCCCCTTAGTTCGCCTAGCGAAACACCTAGTGAGAGAATCAGTAAAAACAGACGAGTTCCCTTAAGTCTTATGGCATAACCAATGCCAAACCAGGAATTATAGGTCATGTACCGGAAGCTGGTGCATGGTGGGGGAGTGAGGCAAGCTCTATAAACGCCCCAGCAGTTATATAAAGGGTGGGGGAAGTAGTAGACTAGCGAGCAGTGGATAGACAGAGAAAGCTGAAGATGCAGGAGGAAGTGGAGATGTGGAGAGAGGCACAGCAGAGAAAGATGTGGAGTGTGGTGCAGGAGGTGGTGGAGGTGCACAGAGAGTTGAAGGAGCAAGAGGAGGTGGAGGTACAGAGAACGTAGAAGGTGGAGGTGCAGAGCGGGCTGAGGGTGCAGGCAGAGGGGAAAAAACAGAAGAGGTTGGAGGAGGGGGAAAATGAAAGAGGTAGTGGCAGAACTTGTGACGAGTGGACTTAGGATAGCTGGCAAGGAGGAAAGACTAATAGGTGGAAGAGGGGTGAAGGGTGAGGGCATAAGACTGATGGGGCGTCCCTTTAAGGTGCAGGGGCAGTGAATGTCAGGCGAGAAGACAATTTCAGTCTATCCTTTCTCATGGAGAAGTGGGAGGAGGAAGTAGCATGCCACGGAGTAGCAAGGGGTACAGTTGAGGGTCAGAAGTGAGAAATCAACCCAGCGTCAAGCTTGTGAGGACCAAAGATCGATCTGGTTCTGTGATCCTAGGATCTGGACCCTGGGGACAGAGAGGTGACGGAGCCCCAGGCACCTTACAGCATCCGAACTTGTACGCAAGCACCTGAAACACCTGACTGGGTCTGCCCACCGGTGGCCAACAAGGAAGGACCAACCAGTAACCAAGACCTCACAGGTCACAGCCACTGCACACCTAGAGATCGCGAATAGCAGCAGGGATAGACCTGGAGAGACTTTTTGTTATTTATTTATTTTTTTAAAGTATTTTTGAAGCAAGAAGACTTTATCTGCCAATCTGACTCCCCCCCCCCCCCGCAGGGTTTTTAATTGTTGTGTATTTTCCTGAATAAACCAAAACCAGCTTCTACCACTGCCACGTGGCTGTGCTCCCAGCATGTGCGTGAAATGGAGCCCGCCCCCCCCTCCCCCCACAGTGTGCGTATATGCACAGGGGAGCTGGGGTGGTACAAGTGTGCTCTGGTCTCTGTTCATGCACCTTTTGTTATGAGAGGGCGTGTCACAAGGCTCTGCTGCAAGAGCCTGTGTACCTGCATGGAGGACCTGGTGCCATGGTGCTCTGCCCCCACAGTTCATGCGCATGCGCCTTGCTGGGGAGGCTGCCAGAGAATGAATGTAAAAAAAACTCTGTGAATGCACTGCGCAGTGTTGCGTGTCACAGGGCTTCTTCGCACATGGCATGCTTAGCCCCTGTCAATACACGTGGAAGGCAGCTGCAAAGCTTCTTTCCAAACTATGCGAAATGGCGCTATGGGTGGACAGGGGGGCAGGGGGTCACAGTACTTGGCTTCCCGACCAGCTGTCACCTGTGTGCTTCTGGATGTCTTCCAGATTGCAAAGTCCAGAATTATTTCATGATCTCTTGTTTAAAACTGCACTCCAACTACAAGGCCTAACATCCATTCCATTCCAATTCTTTTTTTAATGAATGTGCCATTTGACTCATTGTTTTAACAGAATTCGTGGTTGTGTTCGAGGGAGTGTTATATTCTGAAGTTAGCGTGAAAGAGATTGCTCATTGTGCAACTTAATCAAAGGACTACTTTGCCAACTTTAGAATGTTGCGGCACATGGTCCCTGCACTCCTCCTATAAGGAAGGCTTTCAGTGTTTTGGTATTTATTGTGAATACAAAAGTATACCCTAAAGCTCCGGTAAATAGATGCATCCTGTTCTGCCATATTTTTGTTAATTGCTCAGTCTCTGTCATGAACACATTTCTGGCAAAATGTAGCAATCAGTAGTTGGCTTCAGCAATTCCCATCCTTGCCTTACCCTTGTGTGTCTCTTGGCATCATCTGTATCCACTTTTGTGTACAGTACACATGCATTTGTAATTCTATCCTGGCCTTGGTGAGACGCAAAGCCAAGCAGCACTTTGGTGCTGGCAAGGATGGCATGCAGAATCCAGCACGAATTCAGATATCAGGTGATGGAAGATCAGGATTGGGACCAATGGGGTCCAACATTTCCACCTGTCTTAAATCTCCATGGTGCTGTCCTATTCAAAGATAGGATCCTTTATGGACTTCAGCATCAACCCAGTGCAGTGCATATTTTAAAAAGGAGGTTCCCCATACTCTTTCTGTAGAATCCTACAGCGGTCGCAGACGAATCTTCATGCTCCACTGTTGCACAAAGTAGGCGAGACGTCAACATCTAATCTGGAAGCCTTAACTGTGACTGCAAACAAGAGTGGTGCCAGCAGCAGTAGGCCCCAGAGCATAAGGAGATATCACCCAAAAAGAGGGGAGTCTGACATAAATGCAATGATATTGGGCAATGCTGCTATTGGCACGGGCAGCAGTCGCAGTGTTATTGATCACCAAAGCTGCTTGCCATGGGAACAGAATCTCACTCAATTTAATGGCCACCTCTTCCGAAGGCAACCACGGAGGGCCGCCAAGAAATATTGCTTCCAAAAGAAGTCCCAATGAACAACTGTATGTTGAATAGGCTATGTTAGACTTCATTTGGTGATACAAAAATGCAAAGCGATATTTTCTCTTGAAAAATATTTTGGGGGTATAAGTGGTCGCCATTTTAGTACAGAGGAATGGTGAAACTCTTCTCACATTAAATAATTACAAGACAACTGAATATGCCTGAATAAAGTTGCCATGTATTCAGGACTGCCCACACAGTACGCATTCATGAGCGCCCATTTACTGATCTGCCACTGAGTGGTGTGAGGGATCAGAAATGTGAGCCTGACAACTTTGTGAGGGTTTTTCAAAAGATGCCATTTTATTAACTCCAAAGGTTGGATAAAAGCCTCAATAGCCCTACCATGACGAGGATTTCCCTGCCTAAATTAAACTAAAAGAAACACTCTAACAAAAGTGTTCTGTCCCTCACACTTAAACATACACAATGTAACAGGGCAATGTATGACAGTTCAATAGCATCAAATATAACAGTCAAGTTTACATCACAACAACGGCTTCTTCTTATAATCTGGGGGAATTCCCCTTCCTCAGATTCGATTAGAATATTGTTCAACAGTTCAAAAAGGTTGAGGAAATCCTGTCTTGTGGTAAAGGTCCTTTGCAGTTCTCTTTTGGTTTCACCTTTGATAATACAAAGCTCCAGCTTGAAAATGCGAAAGTTCCAACTTGATGACACAAAGCTCCAACTTGCTTTCACCCAGTAATTCGCAAGTGTTCAAGAAAGTTCTCCTTTTGTTATTCGTAAGAACATTTGAAAAACCACCTTCTGTTCAACAACTTAGAACATTTCCTTGCTTCTGTGGTTTTAACCAAAATTATTTGTGTCTGGATATTTTGCACTAGTTCACAAAACCACTTGTTTGACAATAATAAATCCTTCTGCAACAGTTCACACAACCTTTGCTTCAGTGATATGAATTTGTCAGGATGATTCTGCATTAATCAGTGGTTCTTAAAGGTCTTCTTTAAGACTTTTACCACACCACAACTTTTAACCATACCACAGTACTTCAATGGCTTCCACCTGGTGTACTCTCCTGCCAGAACAGATCAAATGCTACAACATTCTCTGACCAGGTGTACTCCCCTTCCAGGCCAGAATAAGCTACTACTTGTAAGTACTTATGTGGTAAAGGTTGAATTCAAGACAGATTAGTAATATCTTTTTTCCACAGCATTGAATGTAAGAGACACTTCAACGGAAACAATAACCACATGGGTGCTGTTTGTCACACCTGTGTATCTGCAACACTCTCTGCAGGTTATGCTCCTCTCCCTCTGAACAACTTTCTTCGGAAGGGCAGATTTCCTGCCATTCTGGTTTCTTCCCTTTTCTACTAACCAACTGCTGATACGGTTTTTGGTTCAATTGCACACTTGTTTGGTTTTGGCAATGTGGTTTGTCCTTCTCTCTTGGGACCTGCCTTTTCATAGGGGCAATAGTTTTTACCAAAACTGTAGATACCAACTGCCTTCTCTTGTCTTGGGCAATTCAAGTTCTTTCTTAATTACCTGGGTATATTTCTCTTTTGGCTTTGGCAATGATGGTGTATCTTTTTTCCCATAAATATATTGCCCCTTTCTGTTATTGACTCTTATAATGCCCCACAATGTCACAATCACATTCTTCTGGGCTGGCAATTGGATTCTTATTTTGCCATCTGCTGCCTTTTAAATCAGCTTGGATGTCAGCACAAGAATTAACTTGCTTTATATTAGTTTGGTATTCAAAAGGTGTCTTCTCTTGTTTTACTTCATTTATCACAGTTCTATGCTTACGGCCCCAAGACTTTGCCAGTGGGCAGCTACAGAGTGCTCCCGGGGTCACTATCTAACAGTGAACTCACCGGGTCTGGAGTGCGCGTCCGTTTGTTTCGCTGCCTCCAGGTTCTCTACTTCATTTTCCCCACGCTGTCCAGGAATCTCTGCTCCACGGTCTTCCGCGACTTTTGGCTGTCACCAGCAGGTCTCTCCTGGCTCCCACAATGTGTCGGTGCTCACCTGCCACTGGTGCTTTTCAGATGAGAGGGAACATTACCAAAAGGTGCGCCTTCCGCTGCGTTACCTCTGCAGCTGCATTCCTCCGAGGGAGAGTCTTTACTCCTGCTTCCCGCTGCTCCAGTTCTGCAATCACGGTCTTGAGCATGAAAGACCTTCTCACGACTGGCATCGACTTAACACGCCACTGTGGTTCCGCCGCCTCTGCTCACACACAACCTCTGCTTCTGCTGCCAGGTGGAGGTAGGAGAGCTACCCCACCAGCTACTACTGCTACTCCTGATGGCGTGTACCTAAGGGAGCTTTTTATGCATCCTAGTACTCGTCAGGTGTGGGTCATTATTCCTAACTGACTGCAACTTGCAGTCTTGTGCCTGTGCAGTCCGCTTCTTTGTCCCAGTACTTTGGGATTTATGGGACTTGTCCGCTTTATCCAAATTGGCTTTCTATGTGAAATTATCATCACATTCACTATTCATGTTATGCATATTTCCCAAAGTACTATACGGATTACATTAATTATTTAACTTTAAAGAAGATATGGTTTCTCAGGATTTGAATTGTTAACATTTAAAGATGTTTCTTCCTTAACATTCTGGGACTCATATGGGATTTTGTGTCTGTGAATGTCAGCTACTTTAAGAGTGTTTTTCTGACTCAAAACATAACTGCTTATGATTATCTCCATCTATATTCCGACAGTTTGAGAAAATAAAATCTGACAGCAAGCCATTACATATTTCAGTATTAAGGATATTTCCTTCTGTGAGGTAGACAAATATTGCGTGTCATCCCATGAAGTCCTCTTATTTCCCTAGGGCCTTCTCCCAGGTGATCCTCCCGGCTGACACCGCCCCCCAGGGATAGGATCAGGAAGCGTCTGCCTTTCCCTGGCCCCCTGGGAGGAGACTTTAGGTAGGGTTTTCGTGAGGACTTTGTAGGATTCATCACAGTGGCGATGTTTAAACAATGACTGGTGTAGATTTGGTAGCGGGTTCTGCATTCGGCTCACAGTCGTGCAAACATTTTATGAGCATATTGATATCGCAAGAACTGCAAAATTAATTTACCATATTTTGCAGAGTAGATCTTAAAAAGATGTATCTATCATGACACATATAGATGTCAGTAAACCGACTACACCAATTATGCCTAGAGAAGCCTGTGTTGGGAAGCAGGAGGCAACAAGGGCATTCTTTTTGGAGCTCGCGGAGGCACTGGGGGCTATAGCAGAAGTTATCCTTGAAAATGTGTTGACATACACACATGTGTACAGCTCCACTAACAGGCAAAGAGTGGATAGATACCCAAGTAAAGTGTTGGTCGCTGAAATGAAAGCAGCCTTTACTTTACAAGTTCGAATCCCGTGGCAAGGCTGACTTAGGCATTCATCCGTGGCATGGCTGACTTAGGCATTCATCCTTCTGAGGTTGATAAATGAAGTGGGAAGACGAGTTAAGATAAACTATCCCCAATTGAATATATGGTGATGCATATAAAGAAGTCCCCGGAACTAGCAAACCTAAAATAAATGTTGATAAGGTAGATGCCATGTATTGTGCCTCCTCAAACCAGAGGACATTTCTACAGAGTATAAATCCAAAGGAGCATGGCAAACAGTATTCTACAACTGATGTCAATATATCCTGCAGGAAATATTTCTACAAACTAAACTGTGCGCCCTGATGAAGCAGAGACCTCGATTTATGGGTTGACAGAAGGCGGCTTCTTGCTTCCACCTGCGGCCCTGCTGGCAAAATACCAGCACGGAATGGTGGAGATCTGCTGGTGGTAGCTCCATCTCACCTCTTCTCTGTCCTAAGAAAACCGAACAGGAAGCGGCTGCTTGATTTAGAAATGAGCGGAAGGTACTTCTCCCTGTCTGCCACTGAGCAAGCCTGAAGGGATTCCCACAGCTTGGTGCGCTGCAAAGCAGAGAGGATTGTATTAAGCTTGCAAAGCCTGGGCGGCTTGAGAGGACAGTTGGATGGGGACCAAGCGTGCCTGCCTCAATCTGGCAGTTTGCCACCCAAGACACCGCCAGGTGTTGAAAGTGCACTAGCTGGTGGAAATAATTCCAACAGATGGATTACAGCTGTTGGGCTGCTCTTGGCACCCGATTGAACAATTGAGGGTGGCTCTGCTGTCCGGGCTTGTGGTCAGGAAATGGAGTACCTGATGTGGTAGCCCTACTTCCACCAGGTCTCGTGAATAGATGCCAGAGTACTAATAACTTGCACCTAAAATAAAACGACCAGAACCATGAGGATTGTCTAGTTTCTGTGTATATTTTGTATGGTGAGGCAGAATGGGAAAAATTCTGAAGCAAGTTAAACATATTTGACACCATGCCATATAGCAGTACAAAGAAAACCCCAAAATTTGAATTTGTGCAAAAAATGTAAACCATTCTCCCACAGTGTGCAAATCTTTCCTGCAGCAACTGCTTAATGTGACTGTGGTTTAACTGGCTTGCGTGTTCAGAACGATGCACTTCCGCCACCGCGCAGCGTGATGTCTGCTACTTGCCTGTCTCCCTAGCAGTCATGAAAAGTAAATGCCCTACAAACACAGAGTTTAAACCAGACTGGTCAGAAAAGGCCAGCGGATTGCTGATGAGAATTGAACGTGCCTCAGATAAGGTGAACATGTTTCCACTTGTATGAACCAATTTGCAATATCCCATGAAATAGTGTGCCTGTTTATCACTTGGTATCAGATTGGTGACCCTGCAGGGTAAGGCTAGGGCCAGTTTCTGCAGTCATTCTCTTGAGTTCCTGCAGTCAGAGGATATGGCTGCCAATCAGCGGGCGCATTGGGTTCATGGCACTGGCTCACCCAGAGCATTGTATTTATGTTGTGAGATATCACTGATTTTTTCTAAAATTATAATTATTTACAAACAGAAAAGGAAGGGGTGCAATGTAGTTAAATTAACATTAAAACTTGTCTTTGTGACCTGAGGTATTGTGAAACAGTATTTATTTTATTGGTCATTTTTAAGGATCATACTAGGCCTTGTGCAGTGGGATCATGCAAGTGCAATCGCGACTCAGGGATTCGAACCCAGAATCCGGGATTGCTCAGCCAGTGTCACCATGACAATCGATGAGGCTCATTGTATGAACTACCAGTGCAACATTATCTTGGATAACTAGACAACCCAAGTGGTGATCGTAGAGGATGCAGGAGCTCAGTATGCTTTTTTATTTGCCATGCAGGTTGCAGGACATTTCTGCTGAATGTTGATTAAGGAGGATTGCTAATCAGTGACCAGAATATTTCAGATTATGCTGTTCAAAACACCCGGGGGGTAGATTCTCTAGACTTTGTTGTACAATGATGTGATGTGCTACCACATCTCAGCATTTTAGACAAAAATAGATGTGCTCTATCCTCGGAGGTCATTCAAATGCCCTCTTCTACACTCTTTGTGCAAATCAGGCAGCGCTTCTATGCATTGAAAAGTGCACCCTACATCCAGAAATTGGATGTGCTTCAAAATACACAGAAAACCAAGACATCTCCCTGTGTAGGTTTGTGACAGGTACAGAGGGATGCACATTGCATGACAGGGCAATGCTGTCCTTCTTATGCATTTGTTTAAGTGGAGCTTCCACTGCTGTGCCATCCCTCAAGCATGCGTAGAAATACTTTCTTTTATGTTTGTGTTTTTCTTTGCATATAACAGTGACAGGCCCTTTCACAGAAATTTGCTCCCAGCACATGTGTGGGTGCTACGTGACAGTCATACATGAGTGTCGGCAGCGCACTCCTGACACTAACATATGCAAGGTAGCTGGTCATCGCATGTTTTGCGCTGCAGCACACCCGCCAAGAAATGAAGAAATTAGCCACTCACCTTTATGTGGATAAAGTGTTCTGTGCATTTGGGCTAAACGGCACTAACACTCCCAGGCCCACGTGTAGTGGAAAGGTTGCTTTAATGTGACAGGCCACAGCTTACAACAAACCGCTAACCTGGCTCTTTGGCCTTCCAGACTACTGAGCGTTAACAATTAAACAAAACACTGAATTAATGAATTCCTTAATTACTTCATGTCCCTTGTTCCGTCCTCGCCACCTCAATTCCTCTCCCCAATTCTCCCCCATCTTCTTCCAGAGACCACGCCCCTCCTTCCATACCTCTTCAGCCTTTGTGTACCCGTCGGACTAGCCTGTCCGTGCAAACAGCGCTAAACCCCCCTTTATCACCCAAATACCCCCTTTCGCTTACCCCAATCATCCTCATTAATCACCTCTTCTACTTGTGCCCCCACGTCAGAAATGACCCTTACAGATACCTGTAAACCATGGTGAGAATGCGGGAAACACGATACTAAGCCCCCAACCATTGTTTGCTCCTGAACCTTCCATGCACCTAATTTATACTTGAGAAGGGGCACTCTGCCCAGCACCTGCTTGCTGCCTGGGGTGCAGCACCCAAATCACCCTGGAGGAATGCATACGCATGCCCCCCGGGTGATCCCTTGGGCTAAACTGCACGAAAACCTCCAGACTCGCGTCTGGAAAAGGCTTCTTTAATGTGACTGGCCACAGCTTACAACAAAACGCTAACCTGGCTCTTTGCCCTTACAGACTACGGATTGTTAACAATTAACCAAAACAATGAATTAATTTCTTAATTTCTTCATGTCCTTTGTTCCCTCCCTTCCCCTCCCCCTCAATTCCTCTCACCCTTCTTACACCAATTCTTCCCCATCTTCTCCCCAGGGCCATGCCCCTCCTTCTTCCATACCTCTTCACCCTTCTTGTACCCCACCGCGGGCTTGCCTGTCTGTTTCAAGGCATGATTTTTTAAAATTGTGTATAGGCGTGTTAATAAATGCCATATCATATCATAACCCCCCTCATATACCACGTTAATAGCCCCTTTTTGCTTCCCCAGCCATCCTCCAAAGGACCATGTCCCAGGCACCCTAAAAACTCCTCCCCCAAGGTGTCCTTTCTGCCCCAACCTCTCTTCCTTTTTACCTCTACATTTTTATCAACTCTTCCACCGCTATCCTCAGGTCCAGCAATTAATATGCATTACCCATCACCGACAGGTGCACACCATCCTCCCAGAATAGATACAATTCCTTGTATTTGATGTCCTGGGGTGCTACTGTACGCACTCCCCAGGACCTGCATAATGTCCCCATCTCCCTGTTGATCTTCTTATGTGTGCACTCCAATGCCCCTTCCTTAAAAGCTCCTCCCCAACCCCTCAGCTCCGTCCAATAAAATGAAAATGCCGGTCAAATCTGCCTAGACCAGCTCAAATCCCTCTTCATCTTCTATATCAGAGCCAACCCGGCTCCCTGACCAAATCGTTCTCACCGGCGTGCAAAAACAGCACTGCGAACACTCCTTGCTGCTCCCTCGACCCAGCCAATATGGGCAGCAACTGATCCCCTCCACCCCCAACCGTCTTAACACTGCAACCGCATAACTGCATCCCAGCTGGGTACCGAAACCTCTGTTTGCAGCCTTCTTCTCCACACATTTCACTATGGAGTGGACGCAGATCCAGATCTGGGGAACCTCACGGATTTCTTGTGCCGCAGCTGCAAAAGAAAATAAGCACAGGCTCCCCTGCTGATAAACTTCTCCCCCAGTTCTCTGATGTACACCTTGTATTTTGATGTGTTCCACTGCCCCAATCTCTTAATTGCCCCTGCGGTCAAACCTAATTTCATCCCTTACGATGCTACTCCTATCCTGAAAGACTGAATCCGAAACTCCTCAGCCCCTCATCCTAATGTTTTCTATCCCTCCTCATCACCCAAAGGACCATCCTGTTGTCACTCTTTCCCCGCTCTCATGTACGAAAACCAAACCCACCCCACCTGCACATCTACTTCGCCATGTTAAACCAGCCCTGCCTGGGCACACATCCTGTCCTCCCGTGCCCAAAACACAAAGCCCTTTGTCCCTCTGATCTTTTTTGGTTTTTTTTCTTATTAGCTAGGCAGTTTTCCGACAGTAACACTTCATCCCACCACAAACCAACCCCCCTGACCCCTGGCCTCAACACCAATTTTCGAACACCCGGAGCGCCCCAGAAAACAACCAAACAAAGCATGCCCTGAACATTTCCCTCTTCCGTCGGGACCAGCATACCCCCCAACTGCCCCAAATAGCTTGAGGCACCCCAAAACCTCCTGATCTTGACGCATCAGTGAAGACCTGTACTTCCCATGCCACCGGATCGCCTAGCAGCTACATGGGCACCCCATTGAATTCCTCCAAGAAATGCAATCAAACCAACCCTGTAGCCCCCCCCCCTGAGAGTCTCTGACACCCTTATTCTGTGGTGCAGCAGACATAGACCTTGCCATGTTTCTGCAAATTATGCATCCCTGGCCCACTACCTAGCATGTCATATTCAGGCGTCCTCAACTTCTGCATGTCCAACAGTATCATCTTGTTCGCCCTCAACATCTTCTCCAGTAACGGGACCAACTTGCTCACCTTGTCCTCCGGCAAGTGTGAGGTCATCACCACCAAGTCCAATACAATCCGCAAAAGGTCAGGGCTACTGCTGGCCCTTCTGTTGTGACTTCCACCAAGGGAACTCCCAAGTCATCCATCAACTCCTGGAAAACCTCCAGCATCTCCTGACGATCCTCTTTTCTTTCTGCCCCACTGATAAAAAATCAACCAGGTAAAGCAACACTCCTTCAAAACCAGATCTGTACGTAAAACACTACTACAGGAAAAAGCTAAAATGCTCAAACAATGCACAAGACACTTCACATCCCATAGGCAGCGCCTTAACCACAAAGAGCTGGTCCTCAAACTGCATCCCTTACACCTGCAGCAACCTGAACACTGACTTGATGTCGCACTTGGCCATAAATGCCCCCTTTCCCCTCTCCCTCACAAGCTCCACTGCCATGTCCATGCTGGCATAAGAAACTACACCATCCTCTTGGGCAATGAAATTGTTCACTGACATGCCCTCTGGCCACAACAAATGCTGGAGCAGTCTAAACTCCCCTTCCACCTTCTCCGGTGCCACCACCAAAGGTGCACCACCAAATCTCCTGGCAAGTCCACAAAAGGTCCACCACCCTCCTTCTCTGCCACTTCTTTCCCCAGCTTGTGTCTTACAGTGGCTGGTCTCTTCCGTGCCAACTTCAAGTTTTCCAGCCATCACCTTACCCTAGGACCCTGATACCCCAACCTAAAACCCTCCCAAAACCCCTCCCCCAAAATCTTTGATGCTTCCCAGTCCAGGTAAAAGCACAGATATTCCTCAAATTTCTACAACTTAACTGTAGTATAGGCCTTTCCTCACAACCCCTCTGCCTGCACCCCTTCCCCTTTCTCTGTCTTCCACTGCAAAACATTTCATGACAGGGTGAACCGCCCTGGAGCACCCTTTCTTGTTGAATGCCCAGCATGCCACTGATGGCTGCCTTCTGCCTCATCCCTCTGCACCGTCCAAGGTGGGGGCGACCATGAAAGGCACAGGCAAACTGCTTGCTGTGTGCAAAGTGGGCACCGGACGCGTGGCTGGCATCCAATTTAACCACAAATCCATGTCAAACTCACTCCACACCGCCACCTGATCCTCTCCCATCCTTTCTCGAAGTTACTCCTCATAACTTACCCATACGAAACCACCAAAGCTGACAAATGCCTTCCTATTGACGTCCATATATTTGAAAAACGCCACACTCCTCTCCGGGTAGTTCTCACAGTACACACTGGCATATATCAACAAGGCCCATGTCCAACTATCAATCATTACTGGCACTTTGGGCCTCAATGCCAGCTCCTTCTCCTCCTTCCATCTTCCATCCCATCTTTGCCCTCACTCCCTGTGCAGAAGCTTAAATACATCCACAAACTGCCCCGCCCACATTTTCTCTTTGGTGGCTGCCATTAAATAGGCCGCTAGCAGCATTGTGATACCCATATAACGTAAGGCGTCCTGTTATCAGCTCTTCCTTCTGCTGCATTAGGGGCCATGCTGCACCCTCTACCATGCTCTTCTCTGTCTGGGAAGACCGTCCTAGTCCTTCCCCCTCTTCCGCCCACTACTGGGGGAGGGTGTCCGCCTCCTACACCCCCCGCAGTCTTCTGCAGGAACTTCTTACCCTGGCCCCACCTTACTGCCATCAAGTTCTGCTCCCTATCCCAATACTCACCCCCCATCCAACGTTCTCCCACAAACCACCTTCCTCCCTGCCCCCAACACTTTTACCCTCCTGGCCCTCACTACCCTTATTCCTGGGAGGCCTGCCGTGGGAGGTCTACCCTACTTCTCCTTGCTCCTTTCATCTTTTCTTTAGCTTAATCCTCTTCTGTCCAGATTGAGGGGCTGCAAGCCACCACTGCTGCAAGGGCTCCATCCAAGGCCACCCTGCACTGGGGTCTATCCCCCCCTAAGCCCTCTCTCCCCTGTGACCTCTTGCACTACCTTCTCCAGCTGCGTCTTTGACACCCTACTTATGATGCTCACTGCCTCCTACAGGGCCTGCGGGTACAGCCCCTCAGACATGACACCCCCCCCTCACACTGCCTCCCGAAGGCAAAACCCTTTCTTTTCCCTGTACATCTGGTGCAAGACTACCTCACCCTAGGCCCCAAACCCTTTAATTGCCTTTTTATTACCATTTAGATTTACTGATTTTATTATTTATGTATTCATTATTATTTTTTATTTTATCAAACTAGCCTTAACCCAACAATCTTACCCGGCTGTCCCCAAAGAGCCCCAAATGCCCCCATGCCCACTGAAAAACAAGGGATGCCCAGCTGGACCACTTATCAGGGTAGGCCCTTGGGCCCAAGTGTTTCTTCTGTGATGCCCCACAGCAGCACTGCTCCCCCAGCCTGTCTGGCACACTGACCGATCCCACCATGGTTGCAGCCTCACGCTTGACTGGGCCGGTTCACTGCACTGCCACCTGCTGGGCTACATGGAGCACTGCACTATAACCGTCCCCTATCCCCCCCAGCTGCTCACACTCTGAATACCGGCCACTCACTCTGGCTGCCCAGACCAAAATGATGGGCCCTTAACCCCCCCAGACCCTCTTCAAAGCTAACCAACACCGGAAACAGCGCGGGACACGGGAGGAGAAAACCTGGACCCTCCTTATACCTGACCAACGCGACACCAGGCCCCCAACCGTCGCTTGCTCTCGAGCCTTCCCTGACCCTATTCATACCTGGGAGGGGGCACTCTGCCAAGCTCCAACTCACTGCCCGGGGTGCATGGCCCAAATCACCACGGGGTGTGGGGGGTGAGGGGGGGGAATGCGTATGCATGCTTCCCTGGTACCCCACCTTGTACAATTAACGCAAATTATAAAACGCATGCTCTATGCTATTTTTATTTGCGTTCATTTTTTAGAATCTGCCCTTTTGTGTCTTGTTGGTATAATCTTTACACAGGGACTGAGCCGTGTACCATTTGTTTTCATAGCTTTTCAGAGAGGAGACTTTTGTGCAATGTACAGTTTCTCAGAATTATCTTTAATCTTGTTTTCAGTTTGGCTTTGGGAACAGCTGGGACCACACGTGTGATGTCAAGCCTTAATTTTGGCTTAATGGCTGTAAATGACACCTGGGCCAGGCTATCTTTCATTTGAACTCGTGCTAAAGATTGAGCAAAGAGCCTAGCACTAGTGTTGTTGCTTGTGTAAAACAGAATGGAGAAAACAGGTGCTGTGCCATTTGATGGTGCATGAAGATTTCTGCAATTGAGTGAAACAGTTCTGCCAAATTTTTTACAGCCATTGAAATACCGCATAGAGCAAGTAGGGCTTGCCCCACATTTATCTAGGATTTTATCACACAATATATTGCACCAAATCAGGAAAATTGAGCAGTCAAACTAATAATAGTGTATTTCTTATACAGGGCTGGACTGGGAACTAAAAGAGGCCCTGGAAATAATTACTGGGGACCAAAAGAGGCCCTGGAAATAAAGTTCAAAGTGGCCCCATATGACACATTTTCAGCAAGCCCAATGCTTTTCCTATGAGAAAATTTGGAAATACCACAGAAAAGAGGCCCAGGGTGCAGAGGCCCACCGGGAAATCTCCAGAGTTCCCTAAAGGCCAGTCCACCCCTGTTCTTATATAGCGCTGGACACCCATAGGTCTCTGAGTGCTGAACTAACAGAAGACATTATTATCCCACAGAGTGGTACTCAATGTATCGACCTCGGAAGGGTGAAAGGCTGAGTTCACCCTGCCGGGACTCAAACCTGCCACAGCAGGCTGCACGCAGATATCAGGGGCGAGCGCTTAGCTTGCTGTGCTATCTGAATTGATATTTGTTTTTCGGTCTAAAGAGTAAGGGAAAGAAGTTGCTCCACTTTTCCAGTGTAAAAGATGGGAACTTTGAAGCAAAATCTGTTTCCTTTGATGCCAAACAGAAAATACAGTACACATTCAGAGATCTGTGTGATTTCCTTGCTGCAATTTGCTCAAAGCCCATTTGCCCCAATTTTTTTGTTACCACAAAGCATGCGTGGGAGACTCCCACGCAGCCCCACCATAACCCCCACCTTTCTAAATACCGAAACCCAAATGCCATCTACATTTTGTGGCAAAATGTGGTAAAATACTTACAAGTAAATGGACTTCGAGTAAACTGGCCTGCGAGGAAATGGGGTAGTTGGCAAAATCAGACTTTTTCCTTTTGGTCCAATACAAAAATCTTGGATTGAGGCAAAACATATGTTCTCCAATCCATATTACAAAAGTAGCCAAATTGATGCCAACTGCGTTTGCAAACAGTTTCTCTAGCCCTAGATGCATAAAGTGTCAGAGCCAGAGATTGCTCTTTCCTTGTATACAGATTATGGATCTAGAGGCTACGCTTTCTGCCCTCCACTGATGTCACTTCCTGTTTTACCTCTTGATGTCAGGAAAATCTAAGTGAGGAAACATTTTACAAAAAAGATAACCAGAGCATTTTTGATTTGGAAATCTGGCAAATAGTGATGAACAGTATATGTTGGAAAAAAATGCATAGCTCCTTTAAATTAGCAATGAATGGAGTGATTGTAAGAAAAACTGAGAATGTGCAATTGGCTTCTTCCATACTATGCCCACTTGTGTACCTCACACTAGACAATGTCACCGCTTTTGGTACCGTACCAGGTATACAGCATGTGAAGAATGCTGCGGCATTGGTTAGCAGGCACACATGGCTATCAGACAGTTACCTTTCCTGTCACTGTAGCGTTGAACCCATTGCTCACTGGGTAGTTTGTCACTTGCACAAACAGATATTTGTTGTCCAACAGCGGCCAGGATCCTTTCACGCTGCATGTGTGGAATTCGTCACTGAACGTCCGAATGTGTGGGTCTCCAAAGACACCACAGTGCAGGTACTTGGGGTCTGTACCATGCTTATAGCGGAAGTTCTTCTCATAGCTGCAGACGTCGGGCATGCCCGGGGCCTCTGGGTTGGGCGGTGGGGGGCGGGGCCTGGGAGGGGAGACGGGTCCATCTTTCGAGCAGTTGTGCTGGATCATCAGGTCCTCGATGCCGTGCACAGCAGAGTGGTAAACCAGGTCTCCTCGGCAGGTGCGGGCCGTTTTCCGCGTGCACTGGGAAAACGAGCGCAAGGCATTGCAGTAGGCGGTGCTTTTCGAGGAACCCTGCAACTTCATGGTAGCGGCTACATAATCCGAGTTACATCGCAGGATTTTACACTGAGCAGACACTGTAAAAGAAATGCATAGAAATTCAGCATTGCAGTGATACGAAAGTCAACAAAACGCTTTAACACGGTCGAAAAACATGACTGTAAACACATAAAATAGGAATATAGAGATTGCTTTACATTATGCCAGGTACATTCTAATTGGGAAATATACAAACTTCCTGAATTAGCGTGTACAATGCCCCTGGCTGAACTGCTCGTGTGCCGCCAGGGCGCCACCACCTCCTCTGGGTTTTGGGGAACTGTGGCTGCTTTTGGGGGCTGGATGGGCGTCCTATCCTGTACTGAAAGCAAGCAACCAGAAGGATGAAGGAGCTGTGTGCCATGTCCACAAATACATATCCAGCCTTGTGCATCAAAGCACTAGCAAGGCGCTTCCTACTACGCATGCTACTGGACGTGGCTCGCAATAGCCATCCATACAATAAACCATGCAACATCCTGCGTATATAATGATTTCGAGTCAGCAGCAACATTTTCCCCAGGTAGTTCATTTCTACAACTATCAGTTGAACCCTAGAGAACCAGCGTGGAGGAGGTAAGCACAGCTACTAGGTTCCTGTGGAGGCCGGTACCAGGGGGTGAGCCCTTGTCAACCCATTACCACTATAGACCGCCGGCTCTCACGTGATGGGCCCCCACTGCAGAACCGTTGAGTAGGCCCCTGGCTATTGCTTATGACTACCTTCGGTGCTGCCATCCATCTCCTCCTATTCTCTTGGCTCCCTCTTTCCTGCTGTTAGGGATCAGTAGTCTTATTTAGGCTTGATGCTGTTTGGATGCCCAGTGTCTGGTCACCTACCCTGTTGCTCAACACGCTGCTTTCCCCACTTGTTACTGACCATGGCTCCTATGAAGTATTCCCAAGCACGGGGAATTAGTGTACACCTCACGTTCCATACTGCTCCCACACGGCGCCAATAACGAAGCGCGGACACGGCAGGGTGCTGCAAAACAAAACTTGACTTCTCTCCCCAGCCTCATAGTGACCCCTCCTTGCACCCACCCTGCTCCCCGTGCCTTCCAGATCCCTCCCTTCCCACGCGATGCTGGCGCTGACCTCAGGACACCACACCTGCACTCTCTCCATCACTCTTCTTAAGTGGGAAGTCTCCCAGTCTGACCTGATCCTTTTCGGGGGTTTTCCCCATAACCCTCTCTTCCCCAAACTATCTCTGCATCTTGCTCTTCTTTGCTTCTTTGACCCACACAGCATTTTTAGCCTTTTCCAACCATCAGTGATGTGTGCAGCCACACATTGGCAACATAGTGCGCTCTTTAAATGCTTGGTGGCTCGTGTTCGACATAGCCTAGCGTAAAATGCATGCATACACTTTTTATGCATGCATTTCACACCATATTTGTATGGTGGATAAGGGAGCATGGATCGTAATTAGCGATTCCGCCTTCCCCGTCCTCTATGCCATACAACTACTCCAGCATGACATGAATTGCTGTGCATTCCTATGGAATCTGCCTGTTTTTATCACCAGCGAAAAGCATGCACATTTAATAGGAAAACATTCTAAATGCTGCTTGCCATGAACCAATGGCAGGCGACGATTACTCAGTTTGCACGGCGGAGTGCCAAAGCAGGCGTAAAGGCGATTGTCCCTACACTTTACACTTCCCTTTGGCTCTCTGGCATGCAAATGAGGAAAAGTACGTGGAACGGGCATGTTCGCGCCAACATGCACATGTAACAGACCCCATTTGGCGTACTTTATGGGGGTTTACAAAATGAGCCACTAGGAATTTTTTAAGCTCCTGCTCAATTGCTCGCCCTATAGTTTCAGTCTTGCACTTCTGATTGAATATTACAGGCTCAAGCATCTGTTATCCCAACAACCTTTGTCCCAAATGAGGTTGCCAATCCCTTTGCTGGAGAAGCCCCAGGACATCCCAGCGTTTCCATTGTTCTTGCTTGGCTGGCTGCCTTTATTTTCTGGTGCCACACTAGGCCATTCTCCTTTCTAACCTCTGCAACTATGCTTTATGAAGCACAAACCTAGCGAGGTAGCAAATGGGATGCCTGCAGAAGTTACACTTAGGATCCAGGGGTAGCAAAGGAGCTAGGATGGGTAGGGCAGTCGGGGGAAGAGGAGAGAAAGGGTTAAGTGGTGCAATATGTGATTTACGCTGTGTTCTTTGAAGAGTCTTCGGATCCTCCAGAAGTGTAGACCGGATGCATAACAGGAAAAGGCTTGTTTCCTGATTTTGACTCTCTTGCATTTCTGCGTTTCTCTGGAGATGGTGTGTTTCTTGTCCAAGCAGAGTGTTTTGTTTTTGACTGCTTTGAAGGCGACGCAGCTAGTCTTGCACAAGTGTAGCTCCTTGAGGATGGTGGTGATGTGGTCACATGTTCTTAGTCCTGTAATGCAGCATGCTTGAGCATGTTGGATGGCTTCATACTGGCCAAGGTGGCATCTGGGACTGAGGCTAGGGCTGTGCCACCATCAATATGGGTGATGACCAGGGCTTGGACAACTGTTGGAAAACTTGGGCAGCGATCAAAGACTTGATTTTGCAGTGGAGTGCAAGCTGGTGCCGTGCTTTGCTTTGAGGCTTTTTGGTGGTGTGTGTGATTTGAATGAAAGGTCAAAGTCGAAAGCAAACCTGAGAGATTTTGCAACATTTTCATCTGACTCCTGCTCTTCAAGGACAGCTAACGTATTTTGTTTTTCAGAATTGGTGAAGTGGGCTTACATTTTCCATCCCTTGTAACTGATCTTGCAGCCAAATGGCAGGCCGCTCTTGAAGGACGAAGTACCACTTTAGGCTTGCCGGCAAAAAGGCCATTACTACCATCAGCGTGAGACCCCGAGCAGCCCCTGCAAAACTGATTGAAATCTATTAGGTGGCAAAAGGGCTTCATATTTCTAAGATGGATCTGAAGATGGGCAGTTTGGGCTTTTCCTGGCAAGTCTTCCTTTACAGAGATAGCTTACCATCTAGCTAAAACCCCAGAGATGTGGCGGATTGAGCAAGTGTGGGATCAATGCCGCCTCTGCCGAGAACTGACATCCGTGCTTGGAAGTTTGTCTCTATTCTTTGAGGAGCACAAAGCTGTCTTGTAGACATTACATTTTGAACTGGTAAGAAAAACATCTGCAATTTGATGATTGCTAGGCAGCTCCCGAGATATCGCGCGTCCTTCTCTGGTGCCAGTCAGAGAGAGAGCTGAGAATCATCAGCATGTTAATGAATGTTTATGCCCAAAACGCAGACGGATCCACCAGCGGCTCAGACCTACGTTGAATGGTTTGGGTGAAGAGATGAGCACCAGGGACACTACATGCCAAACTGGCAGGAAGGAGACCTGGTGGTGGGGGGTCACACCTGAACAGCCTAGGTTCTTCCAGAAAGAAATGAATGTATTCAATCCAGGACCCGACCACCCCATACCCATGGAAGGGGCATCAATGTAAATGAGAGCGCCATGCTCCGCTTTGTTGAATGCCAGAAAGAGACTTACTAATACATACAGGTGAATGCAATCAGCATCAGGTATTCTCAAGATATTATTGATAAGTCTCAGTGCAGTGTTGAGAATAAAATCCTGCTTGAAAAGTATGCAGTAGGAAGTAATGGTCAATATATCGTGTAATTGGTAACATTACCACATTTCCAAGTATCTTACCCAGAAAGGAAGACTTTTTATCTGGCGAAAATGACTCATGACCACATGGTTGACAAGGGCGCGGGGTGTTGAGCTCCTGCAGAAACTCTGTGTGCATTTCGTGCCCTGCTTTGCTGCTCATTCCTGGCCATGCCCCCTGTACCTTAAGAGGACCTGAGAGCACCCGCAGGATGAAGCCTGCGGACAAGGACGCGGGGTGTTGAGCTCCCTCAGGGGTGTTAGGCGACTGAAGGGGCTGCTTGCTCGCTGAAATCCTCTGCTTACCAAAAGGAGATCGTCTGCACCAAGGCATCAGGAAAAGGTGAGGAGCGCGAAAAGGGGGTGGGGTCCACCCGAACTGTTATAGCCTTTGTATGCTGATTGGCTACACACGCCTTTTTACCAATTGTTTCCCATCTGCATCGATATGCGAACAGTAGCAGTGGATATGGAGAATGTTGCCCCGCCCCCTCCACCAATACCATCACAAAGCCCTCATGTGCTCTGTACAACCAAGAGGAACATCTCATCTGTGAAACGGAGGTTGCAGGATTTGTCCACTTTAGATTCTGACCCAGGTGCACTAAGCTTAGGGTCTATAGCCCTATTATGATAACTGGTGACGCCTATAATTTCATGAATGTAATCGATTACTTCACGGGAAGTGCCCCGATTATTGTGGGGAATAACACAAGTGACTACATCACAGAGGGAAACTTTGACCGGCACGGTGAAGGGAAAGTCCATGCAGCAGTGACACCCAGCGCAGGGAAATGTTTGCTCGCTTCACCCTGCAGACAGCCCTGCGATAAGTGATGTTCCCTTCCTGGATTTATCGAGTCGTGGGGGGCCTGCCCCAGACAAGGTTTCTCTGAGGGCCTGTGAACCAACAGTTTTGACATCTTTCGAGGCACCTGACTCCTTGCTTACTTTCACTTCCAGGTCCCGGTATCTGAAGAGCCAGCTTGAGAAGACTGAGAATAGGCCCCAGGTGATTTCGATCTATGATTTTGTCCCTGTTCCACCTGAAACACCCGCAACCTGTAACACAGGGGGAGCGAAAGCTGCCACCTCCCCAGATACAATATCAAGTGTTTCTGAAACAGGCCGACAGGAGGTGAGGACTTTTTTTTTGCCTGTGATTAGTCTTCCAATCCATCGAAGCAGCCTGTTTACCATGTAATTGAGGCGCGAGGGCTGCCCTTTAGTAAAGGGCATTTGCCAGGCGTCAATTCCCCCTGTGCAGTTCCCCACGGAATATCTTTTACCCCCGTTCCTGCTCCTATTCCTGAGGGTACATGTTTGCAAATGCTCCCTTGTCCTCACCGAATTGGTGGCTCTGTAGAAGCTTTTAATGCTGATACTAGAAAACTGCAGAGGTCCAGGGGGGATGTACCCCAGGGGCGCACACTCAAAGCAACGAGGTCACTACAAGGGGGCTGGAATTAACAGCGGAGAAATCCTACAGTACTCCTGAGACGGGTGAGATTCAACTTGATATGAACAGTCCTATTGTGCACACCGTGGCGTTTAAAAGGGGGTTCCGGGGACAATCTGATCTGGGCACCTGCCCCATAACCATCAGCCCCCGGCATAAACTTGCACAAATACCCCGGCGGCTGAACTCCACCGATCACGGCCAAAGGACAGGGCGGAAAACGCATCACAGGGCCATAGCCGGTCCGATAGCACAGCGAGTAGAGCGCTCGCTTTGACATCCGTGCAGAGCCTGCTAACACAGGTTTGAATCCTGGCAAGGGCCAAACTCAGCCTTTCATCCATCCGAGGAAGATAAATGAGCACCACACACCGTGGGTAATAATAAGCAGAGCTCAGATACCTGAGGGTTTGTAGCACTATATAAATGCTAAATTATAATTATTTATTTATTATTTGGCGTACAAGGACTTAAAATAGCATTGTGCTGCAAAGTGCAAAAGTGCACAGGGGAAGAATGAAAAACACAGTAGAAAAATATACGCTGCAACTGGTCCATATTGGAGACCTCATGAAACTGTCAGGAATGTTACAAAGCCAAAAAAAAAGGGTACACAAAGTACCGAGGCAGCATTTCACTGAAGGGTGAAAAGTCCTGTAGACAAACAACAAAGGAACCTCTCAAAAGGGGTAAGACCCCCCCCTGCACTGGCAGCCTTATGGAATGGCCAGTGCCCCCAAAATAGATGAGCTGTGCAACAAAAGTATAGCGAAAAGCTTTACTTGCCTCCAAAAATCAGGACAGGAGGCAAATCATAGCAAAATATTTGGGGGTTCCATTGGTATCAATGGAGGGAAAGTGACAAAAAGACAATCTTTCCTAACAGCTGTGCTGAGCTGCCAACCTGGACCCTAAGTAATGCCATGCATGATCTTACAATGCTAGACACTTGGTTCCCTGCACATGGCATCAACAGAGCCTTCAAAGTCCATTGACATAACCCATTGAAGACTAGGTTGCCAATTTATGGAAGCCTGCAGGGAACATTCCTTTGTTCCCTCATAAAGGCAGAATGGTTGCCGCACCACATGCAACGTTAGTGACCACACAGCCAGCTGAGCAGGGGTCCCTGGAAAGGACTGCCACTGCAGGGCGCCTTCATGGCTCCCTGACATGGGAGGAGTCGGGATTCCTATGGAGCACAAGGGGCAGCGTTCTATCACCACTGAGGCCTTAGACGAGGACTTGAAGGGAGGGGGTGTTTGGGGGGAGGGGGGGGGGTAGAGGAAGCAATAAAGCATGCAAAAGAATCGAGGAATGAACACAGGTAACAGGCTAGGACATTCAACCTAACAATGGGAGAGGGATTTTTTGTTTTAAATGAAGTGTTTCTGCCCAAAATAAAATATCATTTTATTCTCAAGGATTGTTATGAACATAATTGGTTGTAAGCAGTACTGCTGCTTCAACTATTGTTGTTCTGATGCATATCACCTTTAGTCCAACCACCTCAACTCTAGTCTGCTTAGCGCAAGCTTGCAAACACACGCATGGATGTAGAGGTACTCCTTTGTGCGCCCCCTATGTACATCTCTCAGTGGCTTGCACTTTATGAATCGAATACATAAATACATGCATACATATAAAGGCCAAATAAGTTGGATGTTATAGATTAGGACCAAGCCATGCTATTAAATTTTTTTTTAAAAAAAGACCACGTGCACATGGTGTGGCATTGCATTTAAATCTGGGACCCGCAATGAAAACCAGGAGTGATGTCTTGTGAAGTGTGACACGTGTTCCCAAGGACCTAATGTGTCTGCAAACCTTGCCCCGCTGGATCGTAGTGACTTGAGCAGAGGCACACACAGCCTGCACTTCGGTACATATCCTCTTACCGTGTTTGCAGAGGAGCAGCAGCAGGAGAATGGCTCTAAGGACCGGGTGCACGCCCTCGGGTGATTGTGGGAGGCTTCTGTTGGCTGGCGTCCCCATTCCAGTCCATTAAGGTAAGCCGGGACCTCCCTCGTGCTCCTCTCTCACTTTCTGGCCACTGTCCAAGGCCAACGTCCCATGGAACCCTGAGGAAAAATAGTCACAATTTAGTTTTAAAACAATTTAGCTGAGTCACAGGCACATGCAAAAATGTCCACCGTCCCACCCTCACTGTCCAGGCCTAACCTTTAGATGCACAGCAGTAGGTTTCAGCACCATAAAACACAGCTAATTTATATGCAATGTCCTACTAAGAAACATAACTGGTGAGCATGCAGTCTGTCTTGTCGGTATGTTTTTTGAACAACTTTATATTATGAGACCGTTGAGTGAGTTAGTCGTTTTTTAATGGGACCATGCCATTTCTTCCATGCCTAGAGACTAAGGCTACCTTGCGTTGGTGGGAAATATGGGGGTGGCCGAGTGTTGGGGTTGGCTGTCCCCATGCTTGGGCTTGCAGGCACAGCTAAGAGCAGAAGTTAGTAGGTGAGTAGAAGCTGAGGTGACAGCGCATGGCATGGGGAGCGTGGGCGCAACTGGTCCCACTGTCAGTGCAACTTACTGCCACAAACAGTTGAAGACTGTGGGACATCTAAAAGCTCTTTTTCTCCTTGCCACAATGAGTCCATTCAGCAAAAGGCGTGGCGCTGCACGGCCATCACCTTTACCTTCTCAAACTCTTCAGGGAATTGTCTACTGGCGACGGGACACCTTAGCATCGGGAGGATAGCTCAGGGGCAACGTGCTCGCAGGCGACATGGAGCAACACAGGTTCGATCTCCGGGCACGCGCTTGGAAACCTCTGGGTATTAAGCGCGTTATAAATAACCAATCCTATCATATCAAATCATCATGGAAGGGGAATTCACAGGAGTAGGCTAGTATACCCTTCAGGGGCCAAGAAAATCAAGTAGTGGGAATCATGAGACTGTTCAATGGTGGCACTACTGGACAGCTCTTGTGGCATGGTCCCAGTCCTATTGTCTTGGGACCATCAGATTGGGCATACCAGGCACCCCTTTTGGGTCCTCTGACAGCCGAAAACCCAAAGAGCTAGAATCACCATTTATCTGAAATACGTGGGATTTGCAGATCCCCTCGCATCAGCAGGTCCGGATTGCAGGTACGCAGACTCATTTGAGTCCATGGAACTGCGAGAAAAGCCTGTAAACTTGCAGGGAAAGTCTGCAGACCCACAAATACACTGGAATAATTAAAAGGACTGGCAATGCAGAGGGGACAAAGTAATAACACCCCTGGACCTCCTCCTAAATTCTCAAAGCCTCACAAGCAGCATACAGTCCCCTTTGGCAGGCAACTATCCTGCTACTCCTGCAGCCAAAGTTAAATCCATAATGACTTCCAGCCCTCATATGATCTTGGGCCGGCCCCCTGATAGACCACATTACTATGCCATGGCCCAATCAGGAAGCCGACCAGACCCATGCAGCCCAGGCGCAACCAATGATGCAAAGCAACACCCAGGGAGAGGAGTGAGTGGCCTTTAAAGGGCAGCCATCCCAGACAGGGATTGTCAGTCCGTGGGAGAGCTAGAAGGTAGGAGACAGCCGAGCCTGGAAAACTCATAGGCAAAGGCCAAAGGAGCAACCTTGGAAGCAGGTATGGTGTCTGATGAAGCGAGGGACGCATGGGAAGATATATGCTTGGGAAAAAGAGATTTAGTGAATTTTGAGGAGGGGAATTCTGTTTTAAGAAAGGAAAGGCTCTTGTTGTGAAGAAAGATAGTGCTTTGGAGCAAGAGGTGGAATTGGAGTCAAGGGGAGGAAAAGAGAGAGCAAGAGAGTAATGGGGAGTGTCAACAGTGGGATACCACCTGTGAGTGAAATAAAGGGTATCATCTGCAAAAAGGAAGAGACAATGGGCCTCATTCCAACCTGGCTGCTATCCTGGCAGTAAACCCGCCAGGATACCGGCAGATGCCGTTACCATTTCCGGCACTCGGTCTGGCGTCATTAGCGCCGGATTATGAGTGCCAGAATGGCTGTGCAAATCCCCATATGACCCCATGAGGTGATTTTCCATCCTTACCGGCAACGGCAATGTCGGTAACAAGATTGTTTTTCTTGCCAGTAGAGTGCCTGGCTTGCCTCCAGCTTTTAGCTGGAGGTAACCCAGGTGCCCAACCGACAAACCCGTAGTCCCTTAAAGTGCCGGTATCCATTAATACCAGCACTTTCCTACCAGACCGCCGACTTGGAATGAGGCCCTATATTAGTACTTGAGGAAGTGGATTTAAGAAAGCAGACAGAAAAGAATATTGTTGTAAGGAAGACAGCATGGTTGTAAAACTTGTAGAGATTGTTGAGTAAAGGATAGAGGAAGATATCAGAGGCGAGAATTCGAGGAGAAATATCATTAGAGGGGACTATACCCTTTGGGTGAAGGAAAGTCAAGACCATGGAAAAGGATAAGACTGTTAGGAAAAGATGGGAGGAGACAGAAGGTTGGAGGATAGTTGGAGATTGAAAGAAGGTGAAAGAGGAAGGCAAGGATCGAAAGCCTAGGGATCGAGAGATTCATAGACCATCAGGGAGAAAACAGAGAAGGAGAGACCTGCCATATAGACTACCAGGAGGATCTGAAGGACCAAGTTGATCCAGAGGCAGGTGTAGGACCAAAACGGCATGGCTAGGCCAGGGACAGGAGAGCACAGGCTAAGAAGGCCAGCCAATGAGTGCACAGGGTAGCACAAGGGCCCATGGTAAACCCTGAGGCGAGTAGAGGGGGACAGAGGTGAGTAAGGTTATACTTCCCCACCAAAGCCCACCAGTGCACACCACAAAATTTGAGCGCCCCCAAGCTCCTCAACAAAGCACCTGGCCCACCATACTGTGGGCCGGGTGGGACCACCATGCATGGCTATGTCCCTGTTGATCATGCCACTGCTGTGGCACATGTGCACTGTGCTGGGTGAAAGAGGGAATTATGTTTTTAAATGAAAGGTTAAATCTTTCATCTACTGTAGAAACAAGGGGGCGGTGCGTGGCCTCTGGTTCCCGAGTGTACCAGCCACCAGTGACAGCTGGTTAATTTTTTTAATTGGAAGGGCATAAATATTTGCCACAAGTATGCAAGGGTGATCGAGTGTAGCGAGGGAGCCCAAACCAACAACAGGGGAAGTGGGGGTGGGGGAGGGGCTACTCCACCCGTCTGACCCTGTGAGAAATGTTTTGAATGATTGGTTAACATTGAGCATTATACAGCACATTTTCTGTGTAAAATTGGGTAACAAGCCTGGCATTTCTGCAATCAAATTTGTAGGGTAACTCATGTAAAAATCTATTAGATGCAAGTCACCAACAGTGCACAGGAGAATTTCCCAATGCATTTTAATGCCTTTCCCCACAGAATATGACAGTTAAAAAAACATTTTTATGCTGGTTGTGCCCACACATTTTCATGCTGGCAGCACCAGAATATGCCAGTATTGCCACTTCTGTTCACTTTACACATAATGCCAGTAATATTACTATAAGAAAACATGTCCAAGCTGCTGGCACTGCCAATATAGTGTACTTACTCAGGGAAGCCACTGTGTCACCATACAGCACAGGGAAATAATATAAAACTACACACGCGGTACTGGTAATTCTCCTACTCAATTGACCCTTATCATAGGTGTAATTTTGTATAACCGCAACATGTCCCAATACAGCCTAACCTGGATAATCTGCAACAGCAGAAATGTAATGGCCGAAAATACTTATTGTAGTTTAATATGTAAGCACATACGAAAAAGCCTTCACAATGAAATGATGCTAATTATGGTAGATGTAATCAGAACAATATGGCAGTATGGGTATGAACAAAAAGGTCAAATATTCAAACACAATGAATTAATGAATCACAATGTTTGTTAAACATATTTGCATACATTTGCTATACCTTCTAACTGCCCTGTGAAGTGCTTGTGTGTTACATCAGGCAAGTGCATCGGTGCATCAAATTGAAGTGCATGCCAAGCTCACTGCTGAGGTGTTCAGAGGAAGCTTCAAAAACATACAAAGTTGTGGCCACTAACTTCCATCGCATGTTGAAAACCCCATTGTTCTAGCCGCATTCTAACACGCAAATCCCTTCATGCAATCGGCGCCAAGATGCCTTCGGGTGTATGTGCGCTCAATAAATTCATTTAACATAACATAACAAAGTGTCAGCACTTCAATTAGATATGATGGGCCTGATCCACAGAAGCATTTTATAATGGCGCAATCCCACAGGAAAAGGCTCTGTGAATCCAGCCTAAAGCGCTCAGCGCGCGGTGCTAGAAATGTCACATCAAAGTCATATCCTTGCTACCGGTTCTAACGCTGTGCCGTAAGCAGAAATGTTAGGTCTGCCAGGGTTTGGGGGGTTTCTAAAGACTTGTGGATCTTAGGGACTAGATAAAATGCCAGTGACCGTGGATTTCTTTAGTTGATTAAAGAAAAGATAACTTGTCAGAGCTTATGTAGCCTTGGATATATGCCTGCTCTATGATGTCTTTGATAATTTGTTCCAACTGTTTAGTGGGGTCCTTGGTAAGTTTAACATAATGCTGCACATTATTTGTCTCTATCCTGTAGGACAATTCCTCCCCTTCTCATCGGCCAGCTTGATTACGACTGATTGATCTTGCTCTGGGGAACGGAGAGCTAGGTATTCTTCTTTGGCAGGTTTCTTGGTTGAAAGTATTTGGTCAATGCCCTTGAGAACTAAAGATTGAAACGTAAGAATCTCTTTGGGCATTTATGTTATTGGTGGAAAGAAACTGGAATTACTCCGTTAAGCTGGAGTTGAAGAATTAAAATACTCTTTGCTACAATCCAAAGTAAACATGTAACCAAATCTTGCACAGGAATTGTCTGATGTTGCTCTCAACAAGGAATTTAGTTGGAAACTGAGTTGGAACAAATGACAGCCCTCTGTTCAGATCTTTGATCTGAGCCTGAGTAAGCTGTAGTTTAGATATGTTAAATATTGCAGTAGTGCGTTCATTTATCTCTGATATCCTCGTCTGCGGGTTCTGAACACGTTGCCTGTGGTCCTGAACCATGTGGTTGGAGGACCCATCGCTCGCTCTTGTGGTCTGGCCCTGAAATTGCCTCTTTCTCAAATAGCCTGGGGGTCTACTGTACGTCTATAGGTGTCATAAGTTGCATACCATAAATTTGATGGTCCAGATAACCTTGATCTTGCCCTGATGAAGAAGTGTCAGAGAAAGGGGCCAATTTGTTGGGTTGTTCGCCTGGTTTACTGTATGTCTAATAGTGCAGGTATTGGCCTCTGATTGCATCGCATTAAGACAAAATCGTCTGTCAGATAAGGATAAACTAGTTCCATTTTAAAATGTGCTCTTTTTTAATGTATTAATTTTGTTGTTGATTATAAAGGTTATAAACTCTTCTACCTGCTTATTAATAGCCTCTAATTTATTCTCTTCAATGTCTGTTATGACTGGATCACTTTTGAAAGCAGTTTCTGCATCTTCGATTGATTTTGCGATTTTTAGACTTTATTTCTGTTCTGTTGTAATGGCAAATACCTGCTACATTTAGTAGCTATTTTGCTGAATGCCATTTTGTATTCGGGATTATCTAAAAAAAGACATGGTTCATCCTTTACTTGTAGCCTCACTGGTACGATGTTACCTTTGCCAATATATACCGTACTCCCATGTAAAAACATACTCCTGTTGGCTTTGTCATTAAAAATGTCATGCCACTATAAAAAACATGTCCCAGCTGGCTCCAATGTTGGGCTGTCTAGAAACATAAGAACACTTCTCATGCTTGCTTTATCATAGATGCCCAGTACAAAATGTCATGACGCAGAAAGCAATGGCTAGACTGGCTGCACCAAAACAGCAGTCTAGCTTCGTAGTAAAATGCACACGCGCACACACATAATCACATTCATACCCATACATCTTCTCTCATTCCCTCACAACTGCCTTCTCCACACAAACAACCCAACCCAAGTTGGGTTTCCCCAAAAATATAGTAAAACTTGCCATGTCACTTTAAGGAAATGTCAACAATGCTGAAGTGCTGTCTGGACCCCTGACTGCCATGTACACACACATCACATTCACCCACCCATGTACATTCATTCACATGCTCACCCAGAACATTCACACTGCATTCTACACACAGGCACTCACCCAGAACATTAACACAAACTCATATAATCACATTCACACCAGTTCACCCACCAGTCACTCACCCCCATACACCATCTCTCACATTCACTCACACCGCATTCTGCACACACTAGGTTGACCAGACATCCTGCTCTTTTCCCCTCCGTCTAGAGACATTTTTACATTAAAATCCTGGCCAAGAGTTTTGGGAACACTTGTACATTGTCCTGTTTTTTTATGGGACAAGAGTCTAAAATGGTGACACCGGGCCGGCATCGATGGATGAGCATGCACACTTCTGTTGTAAATTGTGCACACGCTCGCGGTCTCATTCCTTCCGAGACCTGGCCTGAAACAATTGATCCTGTGACAAAACATACAGCTCTCGCAGGATCAACTGTTTCCGGACGGTCTCCACATCTGCGTCACCAGCCTGTATAATGTTGCCACAACTGCGCCAGATTCCGAGCTGTGGGTATGGCTCTATCCTCTTTTCTCCTCCAACGACCTGCATGGTGCAGCTGATCCAATTGCTGGCCTTTTGCTCTGCTGTCACAGACGCAAACAGACATCTATGGACTGCTGCACCAGCTCCGCTCTGCGGCTTGGGACCTGAAGGTGAGGAATACTGCCCTGTCCTGACCCTGCTGCACTTGCTTACTGTAGCAAAGTTCAGCCGGAAGCACTGCAAAACGCTCACAGATTGGCTGCTCCATCTGCAGTGATCACCCATCAGTTTCTCATGCCCACATCGAATCTGCTGCATCGCTGCCCCTTCAGCCATTAGGTAGGTAGCTTTGTTGTGAATTTGTTTGCAAAGATGGCCGACATTTTACCTGTGGAAAGGTGGTCGTTGTGCTATGATTAGGCTTGATCATACATCACCATATTTCCATAGCTAACTTGCTCGAAGTATTGCAACACAATTTTGTGCATATGGCTGGATTATTATTTTCATTTGTTGGGGATTTCTTTTTGTGTGTGATTTTATGACATATGGCTAGTGCTTTTGAAATGGTGTGTCTAACCTGTTTTGAATAATCTGTTAGTAAAAAAAAAACACAGGAGCAACAGCACATGAAGGACTGCAAGCAATATTTGCCATTTTTTTTAAATGCTTCGTATCACTCCAACATGCCTATTGTTAGGTACATCTTCTCCAGCAGGCACCACCATAATTTGTCAGGCTCTTCTGTTCTTTCCCTTGTTAATTTACACTTTAAAATATACCACAAACAGCATTTACGAGAACACATAACTTCTGTGCAAGTTTAAATGGGATATGAAATTGTAAAGAACAGTGACTGAATGGTTTCTTTTGTCAGATGTGTAACCCTCAGTATAGCGCCCAGTAGAAGCTCCTGCAGAATGGGTATGAACCAGTATTCTGTATGCGTTTGATTGCTTCCTATCATCAGATTAGTAGGTTCATAGTTGCTGAATATTAGAGAAAGTTCAGGCTGAGGTCCCTTTGTTGTTGAAGATCAATAGTTTTGTACTTTTAATGAATTTATAGCAGACCTTTTGTGGCATGGCTCTCTGTGTACTATTTGGAATAGTTATTTTTCATTCTAACTTGTTTAGAAACCTATATTCCAAATGGAACACTGGAGCTATAGCAGAAGAATCAATGCTAGTGTTTCCCTTTGCTTTTTGAAATGTTTCATTTCAGTTCCACTGCTGCACACCCTTGACCGTAATGGCTGCCCTATTCCCTGCTGCATTTCAGGCACCATGCTATGTATTTTTGCTGATGGAAAAGACTGATGTGTTTGTCAAATGCCAATGCTGTGCCCTAACAAATGTTTGTTTTCTTGCACACTACAGTACTGCATCATAAAGAATAGAAATATATTAGCTCTTACTGACACATCTGAGGATGTAACGATGCTCCAACAAATGCTACTGCATCCGTGGTTCTGTCACCACAGTACTTTTTCTTTGGCATGAAACTAAGCTCACCTTATCAGGAGGCCGTCTATTGTGGGATGTCTTAACCCACTAATCCAAGCCCTGCAACATCACCGTGCATTGCTGGCAGCAGAAACCTCAGATATGGCCGCTGGAAAGCATGCTGCTCGCTAGAAATCACCAGAAAGTGTGCAGTGAAAAGCTGAAAAATAGGCCACCATCTACTTTCGCCTATGTCGGTGGTAACACAGGAGACCACTGCCAAAACACATCATTTGGCTGCCCATAGAGCAAAATCATTGCAAAAGAAGCAGAGCTGTTTCAAAAATCTGTTTTTATTTGGTGTCAAATTTGCAAAAATCATGGCTCACAAACCACCCAAAAAGATCCTTGTTGGGTGGTCAACATCATTCCACTTCAAGAATCTACATAAATATAAGGTCCACAGTAGTATGTGTTATCTGAACAAAGTCCACTTTTGAGGATTGCTTGCTGGAAGAAAGCTGTCAAAAATGGGTGTAATACCCTTACTCACCTCTATCAGAAGCCGGCAATTTAAAACCATTTTGTGTAAAGTTGTACATTGAACCCAAATGATGCCAAAGAAAGACTTGCTATCAGAAGCCTAAGAGGTGGATACCATTTGAAACTATATTCTGAAAAGGCTTGAAGTAAGAAATGGTTTGATGTATGTGTGAAAAATGTGTGTTATATTATAAGATAAGACAGTTTTTAGACACTGGGTTTCAGAGTTAAAAGTTTCCCACACTTAATTTAATTTAATTTAATTTAATTTAATTTAATTTATTTTACATTTATAAAGCGCTCACACAGCCCGCAGGCATCGAGGCGCTGTTACAGGGATTGTTTGTTTTTTTTTCTTAGTTGCGTAATTGTGTTTTTTTTGTGTCTTAGTTGCGTATTTATAACGCGCTTAAACACCCAGAGGTGTTTAAGCGCGGACCCGGGGATCGAACCTGTTGTTGCTTCATGTCGTCTTGCTTCCAAGACGCGCACGCTGGCGCTGAGCTATCCTCCCGGGACACTGTGCTTCAAACAAATTGCACAACTCTCCCTGAACAAAGGAAACTTCCCCCTGCCCTTGGCTAAGAGATTGACAGGCTGGTGTCAAAAGGAACTGGGAGTGGCACCCTGGCCTGTTGCCCTGAGTAAAGACAAAGGAGTCCTTGGGCTGAATAGAAATGCTCATTCGGGTGTGACTGACAACAAACTGCTGGCAGGAAGAAGGACACGTGACCCTCTGAGTCAGCCCAGCTCTGGAGGCGGACCAGACTGAAATGTGGATTTAACATTGAATTAAATATATTTTAGAAAAATGCTTATAACAAATTGTACCGAACTGACAAAAATGTGAAACTTTGAGATTGTTAAAATGAAAATTGTGCTCACAGTTTAAGACTAAGCTGGAATCCGTGCGATGTTCTCAGTCTAAACCCCGTAATGTATTCATATTGTAGCTACTGTGTTTATGCTAGGAACATGAAAAATTACAGAAATGTGCTCAGATGGGATATGCATGCATGTCTAAAAAATTGGTGCAGAACTAATATTGAGAAACCCACCAAAAGCACAAAAAAGTTGTCATTTCTGAACCAAAGCTCTTAGGAAGGTGAGAGTTAAACAGAAATGTACCTTAGGCAAACTGTCATGTAATTTATGTAGTATTAACAAGTTGTGTATATTGTAAATATGTGTTTTATGAAAAATAAGATGTACTGTACAGGGACAAAGGGGAGGGTTTTCCCCTAAGGCATAAACATAACACAGGATGACACGCTGCTCCTTTCTCCAATCAGCGGACAGGTAATCCTCTGACCTATAAGATCCTTAGAGAGTTGGGCATAGAGAATCAGCCTCCCCACCCACTCTGGAAATACATAAATAGGGACTGATTTCTTGGTGAAGCACCCTGCTGGAAGATCCAGACATACATCTAGAAACCAGACTCCAGAATCAAGCTCTAGAACCAAACTCTAGAACCTTGAAGCAGAGAGGCCTTACCCACAAGCTGAACCTTTTTCAGCTGGCCTTCAGAACCTTTTGCAACCTGATCCTAACCCCTAAACTTCCAAGGGGCATCTCAAAATCCAACAGCCTGGCTGAGCTGTTTTGCTATTCTAGCTAAGAACCCTGTGCTAGAACCCAGATCCAGACCCAGTGAGCAGAGCTGTATCCAGAACACGTCGGATCCAGTCCAAGAGACCGCGCAGACCGCAGTGCCTTGCTGAGAGCAGAACCCAGTGCTGAGACCTGTCCGGTGGCGATAGAACCCCAGCCAAACCCTTGACCAGATATTTGACGTGGCCCACTCCATTCCAAAACCATAGGAGTGAGTATCTAGTCTAGAATTGTCCATAGTCATCTCTTAATTTAAAGTAACCTAATCCAACCACTCTAACCTATCCATCACTGCATTATTGAATCTCTTTTGTCTATCCTAAATTCTTCTCTCCTCCACATAATCCTTGATAATTGTAGCATCAATCTATGCGCTGATATTTTTCTGAAGAGGGACAGGTGTTTTGACGGACAGAGGTCAGAGCGGAGGCGCCGCTGTTCTGGTGGCTGCCCGTTGAGTGTCTTGCTTCTTCATAGCCCCTTAGTATAAGTCCATATTGATTCTGAATCTTTAAAGCACATTCTGTCATTTAGAAATCTTAATTCTGTTTCCGAAAAATCTACCTTCACAAGAACCTCTGTAACTTTTGAACCGCACGTCCTAGAACCGGAATGTAGCTGTCATTTTGAAGCTAAGATCCCAATCTTTCTAACAAACCTCCAAATCCTTATAGTTTTACCGTAATCGTGTTTCACGCACGCAGAAAAGTTGTTGCGAATTGCATTTTGGTTAAATTTCACCACATGTCAGAATAGCTGTTTCTTGTTTGTAACTGCTGAAATTCGTTTTCAATCTGATAATCATTCATGAATCATTGCTAGTGTTGACCTGAACCAATCCAAAGTAACTCACTAGTGCTGAATCCCATTTAGCGAATTAAAGTCATTAGCATTTTTCACATTCATTGCAATCACATTCATAAGCATATTGACCTGTTTTAAAATCATACTTGTTCTCTCTAAGCTTGCTGGGGGGAACTGGGATTGAACTGCATTATTGATTGTATTCCTGAAACCTGTGTGCCCTCATTTGCATCTCGTCATATTGCATAGTGGGGGGAGTGAGTAGTCACAGGGGAAAGAGTGATCATATTGTCTTTTGTGGAAATCATATCAAGTTTTATTCATGTGCTGCATTCTTTCCTATTATTGCATTTCCTTGAATCCATATAAAGTATTCTCTGCTACAGTATCCTTCCTATTTCTACTCCTAACTGATTAAAGAGATTGTTGATATTGTAATATTACCCATTGCTAATCATTGTTCATATTCATAAGTGTGCTATTCAGATATTATTCATATTCATAAAAGTGATATATATATATTGTTCAATTTTTCAAATAAACCTTTTAATTTGCAATACAGACCTACTTTTTGGCTCAGTGAGGTCGGGGCGATCCAAATAGAGGGGTGTTATACAAGGGTTCATCATCCAGATTTAAAGAACTTTTGACATAAAAATATATAAATAAGGGTTTCCATTGGGCATCCCATACTAGGCATTGACTTAGTTGGAATGCTGGATTGAAGTCACTTGCACTATCACTTTTTTTTCTTCAAGCTTTCACAAGAACTAGTAGCCAGTTAGCTGCCAAAGATGCCCAAGAGGAGACGTGCCATCAGTGAAGAGATGCAGAGGTCTTTCCCGTTCCTGAGTAGGTTCCGAGGAGTTGACAGTGAGGGGTTTTGCAAGCACTGCAATTCCACTCTTTCCATTATCGATGGTGGAAAAGTGGATACTAAGGGCCATGTGCAAACCAAGAAGCACAAATGCCGATTGGCGTCTGCAGCTAGCAGCTGCAACATCACACACCTTTTTGGGTAGACCGCTCCCAGGGACCCAGATTTTGGGCTGCTGCAGAGGGTACTTTTGCTTATCACCTCGCAAGGCACAGCCCTAGTTTTAGATCAATGGACTGTACATCTTCATTGATGAGGAAACCGTATGATGAGAAGTTTACCTGTGCCTGCAGAAAAGCAGAAGCTTTAATATCAAGGGTGCTGGCTCCTTTATCCATCGAGGAGCTCAAGGGGTGAAGGCAGACATGGGTAATGTTGCCTGTGTATCAGTTTCTGTTAGTGCTTCCAACGGAAAAGAGGTAAAGCCAATACCAATTGTACTCAGGTAAACTCTAAAATCTTCACTTTCACCCCCTCAAGGTCCTGGAAATACCGCAGTCTCTGGGTAAACCTCGTTAATATTATCTGGGGAGTTACACCAACCACACCCTAGAGAAAAATGCTTTAAGAGAAAAGGTAATTGGCTTTTGTGTTGTTAACACTACCACAAACATTGGTGGGAAAAGAAGAGCTGGGAAAAACCATGTGTATGGTTGAGCCAATCCCATAAAATAATTGGTGTGGGGTTGTGCTGTACACGTTGTGCATAATACTGTGCAAAACAATGCTGATGGGCTCCCCTTGGACATAGAATCCTTCATCTTGAAATTGTATAAATACTTCAAGATCTATAGTTTCAGATCAGAGCAACTGTAGGAATTTGGCGAGTTTGTAGACATTGACTATCAGAGCTGCCTTGGTACTAACAACACACACTTGCTCTGTTGCCAGCTCTTGACAGGGTGCTTACACTGTACCCAGCCCTGAAGTCTTATTTTATATCACAAGTAAAAGCCACTATAGCAATTGTCTAGTTTGTTTTTTTAGAATCCTATCAGGGAGACATGGCTCTGTTTTCTGCAGAACTAGCTTGTCGTTTTCAACAATAAAATTAAGTTTTTAGAATAGCAAAATTCAAATGCAATTGATGTTGGCCAAAGGTTGATGAGGCTGAAAGAAAAAATTAGGGGCAGGCGTGATGCATGTTTTTGAGCACTAAAGTCAAGGGCCTCCTAAACTCCCTTAGTGAGCAAAGGTAACTAATGAAAGAAGCTCAATTGAACATATGTATTCATTTATATGGCATCTATGCTCATTACTTAGAAGAATGGGGCCACATTTTTCAGAATTGGACACCTCCTGAATAGTGTCCCTGTTTGGGAAGATGTAGGGGGCTCCTTACAGTTTGTGCAGTCAACATCAGGAAGATTTGAACTGGATGGCACAGAGCGTTTTGATTAACTGAGCTTTGTACGTAATTATACTCCTTGCAGACTTGTGCAGCGGGATGAGCCTAAAAAGTAATTTGATGAACGTTCGGTGGAGGGTTCGACCTATTTTTCAATTCAGAGCATAACTTTCAAAAACGTAAGTATAATGTTTCAGTTCTTTTCCATAATGAACAGCACATGGGCTGATGAAAGAAACGGAATGGACAGTGGCACTTTGAAATCCTTGTTGATTCTAAGGGTTCATTTCAACTAGAGCTGCTGTGATTTTCATAGCAGACTCCTGAAAGACAAAAGGGTGCTCACAAAATGTATTAATCAGAAAAGTACTCTTATCAATAGAAATGGAACATGTTAAGCAATTGGGAGCTCAGTATTATGTTTTCTATTTCAATTCTTATTATGTTTTTATGATGGATAGAGTTTTTACTTTTTTTGCAATAAAAACATAGTTCTCTTGTGATTACTAAAAAACTTACCAGTTGCAAAAATTCCAGGCAATAAGCCTTTGAAGTGTTACTTTTCTGACATGCAATCATACAAGGGGGTCAGTAGCTCTTAATAAAATGTATACAGAAAATCAGTATTTTTTTAAAAAAGTGTTTTCATTATATAATCAAATATTGATGGGTAGAAGTAACCCCATTCTATTGGGCCGCAATATATGCATCCCTTGCGCAGGTGGTTCCCCAAACATTCAGTATGAAAACACAAAACACAGTGCCATATGAACAGTGGTTTCAGACACCTGGACATTAATACAGCATTTTGACAGAAATAATTGTATCTTTCCCCACCCCAGCCTCATTCATGATGGTGAGTGCTGTTGTGAGCCCTATGTTTGTAGTCCCTCTTTTGTGTTTGTCAGCTACCTACATGTAGTCCCACTTTTATGTTGCAACCAGTGAAACTGTAGTCCTACTTCTATGTCAGTGGTCCCCATTTTTCATTTTGAAAATGTGGTCATCATCACACACGCGCACCTATCCTGAGCATTCACGCGCAATCACATTCATACCCATTCACCCATGAGCCACTCACCCAACACCTTCTCTCACATTCACTCACATGCGTACCCAGAATATTCAGGCTGCATTCTCAAGATGGGCATGCACACACCCACATTCATACCCATTCACCCACTAGTCACTCACCCATACACTTTCTCTCACATTCACTCACACTGCATTCTCCACACACGCACCCAGCCAGAACGTTCACACACAATCGCATTCATACCAATTCAACCACTTGTCACTCACCCATACACCTTCTCTCGCATTTAGTGACGTGCAGCCAGACTAATTTCACTGCATTCTCCACATGGGCGTTCTCCCAAAACATATACACACACACTCACATTTATGGCCATTCACCCATACAGACACTCTGCATTCTCAGTCACACGATGACACATGCACTCACACCCATACATGCCATTCACATGCATGTGTGCATGTACACATAGATACACATCCAACACACAGGCACACATAACATACACATACATTACAGACACATATATTAAAATAAAGTTTCTTATCTGTTTCCTGTGGCGATGATGCTCTGTTATTTCAGGCCCCGGCTCCTGCACTCCAGGCAGACTGGAATCAGGAAGCAGCGAGAGCTTTCTGGTTGCTGTCTGACATGCGCGCAAGAGCCAGAGCACCCCCTTCCCACACCGCCAACCAGCTGCAGTCAGCCTTGGCATGGTAAGGACTGAGGCAGGTCTCCCCTTTGGACATCTGGGGCAGTGGGGGCCCCCCGCTGCACGACTGGGAAAACCAAACCCTCTCAGAAGTGCCACCCTGGGAGCCAGTTTGGCAGGAAGTTGTTGCTGACCCACAAGGGAAGCCTCACAGAAATCCCCTAGGATGCATTGACTAGGAGGACCCTGAAACACCTGGCTGTCTGAGAACTGTGAGTACACAGCGGGAGGAATTCGGCCAGCCCTCCAACCCTTTGCTTGGGGCATAGATCGCCACCGGTCCGACCATAGGAGGAACCATACCCTTTGTGATGAGTGAACCTTTTGATTTGACTAATTATCTTTGGTTGGGAATTGGAGGAAGTATAGAGCCCTTTGCTTTTCACCTATCACTTGGCTTGGATTGTTTTCTGTAACTTGATGAGACTATTTTGTTGACAGACCACCTTTAGAGGGGAGGACCCTAATGTGTTCAGGATGGCCCCTTCCTTCACCTCACACACTGACACTTGGAGACCCAATCATCCTGACACTTTTCTGAATGAGTAGTATTACTGTCCTGACAATTTCTGTTTTAGTTTGGACACCAAAAGGGTAACAAGAGCTTTAAACCATGCATGTGTGTCTGAGTCTCCATTCTGGAAGCATGTTAGAGAACCGACGCTCGTACCAGCGGTTCACTACAGCTGGCCCATGTTCATACATGAAACATTGTTGTTTATCACAGCCTCAAACTCTTTTCCCAAGATTCACTAATTGTGTAATAAAAATGATAGTTTCTGAAATAGAGTTGCATATTGACACTCATATAGCCAAGACATGCAATCACTGTGCTCGCCACATACCAATCAATTTTTTAAAGCACAAAATAAACGAATCTTGCAATTCCGAAATGTTTCTAGTAGGACTTTATCAGGAAAACTATGCAGTCGCTATTAACTACCCACAGTGTGTTTAATAAATGTGAGGAGGCCAGTCTCCGGATTTTGTCACGAGGGGATACAGACCTCCCTCATCTGGCTTGTGGAGGTTCTTTTTGGAAGAACCCCATGCCCATCATGTCCAAAAGAGTAGCATTTTCCCCTCCTCATGTGCCAAGTTAGACGCAAGCAGTATCTCTGTGCATCAATCACCCCCCATCTGTGACCCAAAATGATGGACAACTGTTTCCTTATCTTTGCAGGATGACCTCTGGTAAGGGGAAGAACACCAACAGAGATGGGAGACATCAGCGGCCCACCTTCCAAAGAGATAAGACCCCACTGGTGGGAGCAAGGCCGTACTGAAGTGACTGAACACCGGTATACCAGCAGAGAAACTAACACGCATGATGCACGCAGCCAGAAGCAGGGAGCAAAGTGCTGCAGCTCCTATGTGGCGCCCCTGAATGCCCACAACACACAACCACGGCCTGTCCGAGTGGGAACTGGCATGGGCCCCCCTAGACCACCAGGATAGGCACGAGCCCAAAAAAGGACTTGCCTCAGGTTCCGTCAGAACTGGGACACTGCTGAGCAGAGGCGGCACAGCACGGAGGAGGGAGTTGGGGCTTAAGGGGCCATCTAATGCTTTACGTTTCTGTAATCCTCCATGTGCTGGGAATATGGGGTCAGATTGGCCATGGACATGGAAACAATCCAGAGAGGGAGAGGAACATGAAAGGAGGGACAGGAAGTTATGGGTTGTTCCGGTGAGGTAAGAGGAGGTGGTGGTAGTGAAGGACCAAGAGACCAGCAGGAGGAAAGAGGTCAAGGAGGAGTGTGGAGGTGCCATTTTTCAGCAGGTCAAACAAAGGTAGTGAGTGCAAGTGATATGGTTGTATGAGTGGATGTAATAGTGGGGAATGTGCAATTAGTTTTGTTAGTGTAAGGCGTGACTGAATTGTATGTAACTGAGGGAAAGCAGTGTGATTGAGTAGAGTGGAGGGTGGAGTAGTAATCTGGAGGGTGGAGTAGTAGCACAGAGAGGGGAGTTCTAGAGTAGGGAAGTGCGGTGTAGTGCAGAGAGGGGTGGTGTAGTGTAAAGGTTGGTTTTGTAGTATAGAATACAAGTGAAGAGAACACCAAAAGTAAGATCAAATAGTGGAGGCAAATAATGGGAATGAGTAGGACAGAAGAGGGAGACGGAGAGTAGAGTTTGAGTGAAGGAAGGTGAAGTTGGGAACAGTAGAGTAGCAAGAGAGAGAAGGGAACATCGGAGGTAAAGAGAAGGGAGAGGGGAGTACGTGGGTGTGATAAAGATCAGTGTACATCAGGCTGAGCATCTAGAAGACACAAACCAACACCAAAATAGACCACAGGCCACTGTTAGAGTAGAGACAGCAAGGAAGTCCCATAGGGAGGCTAGATAGATAAGTCACTAGTTTATGTAATCCCCTTCAGATGAAGGATAACTTTAGACAGTATGGGTCATTCTTTACTAGCTAATAGCCTGGGTGTCGGAGAGAAGATGCTTTTTGGGATGGGAGAGATAGGCGCAGCTATAGGGCCATTACAAAGATCAAATTAAAACCCCTTCAATCGTCTTTGGATCTTAGTGTTCTTTTTGGATAAAAACAGCCCCGAAATGTAATCATTTAAAATGTAGCAAATGTTATGATCTGCAACACTTGTTGAGGATTTAGACGCAAAATGTCTAAACGCTGCTAATACAGTAACAACTATTCTTATCTTAAGCACATAAATATATACATGAACTAGATGTAACCAGTATTGGCCTATCAATAATGGGTGGGCCTTGCTGTTTTTAAGCTTGGAACTTTTGGCAGAGATGAAAGACTTCAGGCTGCTGTGAAGCGGACCACTTTGTGAAGGTTTTTCAAAAGATGCCATTGTATTCAATTACAATGCTGGATACATTTCTCACTATCCCTATCTTGACGAGAATTTCCCTACCTAAAAATAAACTAAAGGAAACACTTTAACAATGGATATATGTCCCTCCCACTTATACATATAATAACGCAATGAAATAATGCATGACAGTTCAAAGGAAACACAAATATAACAATTGAATTCATAATAGGACAACAATCTCTCCTGATCTGGTGAAATCCCAATCCCCAGATTCAAGCACGATTCAGTTCCACAGTTCCCTAAGAAACAAGAAAATCCTGGTTTGTAACAAGGTTCTAATACAGTTCTTTGTGATTCCAACTTAACAGAAAGTTCCAACACTCCAGTGATTCAACAAAGAAAAAAGAAGGTTCTTTCTCTTCCTTGAGCAAGAGCAAGATTCAAAATTATCCTCCTCACATAAGGAAGATTTTCTTAGTTCATCAACAGCAACAATTGTCTTTGTCAAGATGTTTTGCCACAACTGATTATTTCTGAAGAAATATAACTCCTCTACTCAGTTTTTAGACAGTTCTTTCTTCAGCACAACAAGCGACATAAATTGTCTTTGTCAGCACACCTTTATAGCACTTCAACTTCTACCTGGTTTACAACCATGCCATGCATACTACCTCAGTCACACATGGTTTACTCCCATGCCAGGGCTACTACTTCAAAGGTTTGCCACTCGGCTATGCTCCCCTGCCCAAACAGTGATTTACAAACAGCAAGTGTTTCTGTGGTTAGGGTTAACTTATAACAGCTTTTCAACAACTTCACAATGTTCATTATTTTGCAACATCAACCTTTTAGCAATGCTTCAGGGAAAACAAGATTCACATTGATGCTCTTTAATGCTCCTCTACAAATGATGCTCCTCTTCTTCTGAATAACCTTTTCCAGAAGGGCAGCCTTCTTGCAGCTCTTGATTCCTTTCTGCATAGGTAACCAAATACTGACAAGGATAAGGTCTTATTCTGCTTCTTCATTGGCTTTGGCAATGTGGGTTTATATCTGTTTTTGTTATATTCTTCTCAAAATATGGGCAACAAGCTTCACAACCTTTGGGACTCTCATTAGTCCCCTTCCGCCATTGGCAATATCTGTTGGATTTGAATTGCCTTGCTTTTGGTTTCTCTTGGCTTGGGCAATGGCTGTTTGCATTAGCTTTTAATAATATTGCCCCATCAGTTTGCTGGGATCTCAACAAACTCACATGCTTAAAGTCAGTCATTTACCATTGACCGATATTGCTTTTGCTGCTTTCTGATAGTTGGGTATTCAAAATTACTTTTAGTAACACTTCCACTCATACGTGAGTGTTTGCTACTTAAACGCCTGTCTTGAGCATGCAAGGGGTCTCAGAGCGCTGCAGGGTCACAATCAGCTGGTGATTTCACCAGGTAAGGCATGTGCGTACGATCCCCTCGCTGCTCGCAGGTGTCCTGTTTCAGTGGCTCCTTGCGACCCAGCAAACTGCCACTCCTTTCCGCCGTTGCCCGCGCCACTTGGGAAAGGAGCTTCCTTTGCTATGGAGGTTCTCTGGTGTTCACCAGCAACCAGAGACAACCTTGCGGTGAGGAAAGCTTCCCTCGCTTTCACTTCCCACTGTGCAGCCTCTGCAATTAAGGCTTCTGTAGGCATAGACCTTCTCAGGAACGGCTACTGTTTTCTGCTTAACAGTGGTCCCAACGTCTTCTCCCTCCTCCACTTTCCATGTTGGCTGCATACATGGCTCACACTGCTCTTCCTGCTCGCTCTGCTCCCCCTGCTCGCTCTGCTCCCCCTGCTTGAACTGCTCCACAAAGCCTGCACCTAAGGGGGCATTTTATGCCTTTTATGCCTCAGTTTCCCTCAGGTGTGGATAATTTCTATTAACAATCTGACCACTCCTGCAACCTTTTTCCTCTTTAGCCCTCTTCTTCGTCCCAGTGCTTGGGGAATTATGGGACTTGAAGTGCCTAATGGCAAAGTTGTTTTTTTTGGCTTGATTTGGATTCTTAAGTTCATGTATGTATGCTCCATCAACTGCAACGTTCCGTAGAAACCGATTGCTAATGTGTGCCAAATCGTTTTGGGGAGGTCCTTGACAGCTAACAGTGTAGGGGTGATGGCCTTTGCCATGAGCTGGCAAAATTCACTGTGTATGATGCGGTCCTGCACTGCCACATCGATGTGAGGAAACTAAGCATATTGGCAAAGCATTCTTTTCGTGTTTAACACCCCCCGGTGTCCTTCATCGGCCAAGTCAATCACTTTGTGAGTCAATCACTTTAGCTCTCATAGGGAGTATATGTAAAACTAATACTGCGGCTCTTGTCTTAGGAGATTTTAACTTATGGCCAAATAACCTTCAAGATACAGAAGTTCAATCCTTCCTTCAGACACACTCCTCTGTAGGGTTTGTACAGTCAGTGGATAAGCCAACCCACAAAGCTGGAAACACCCTTGATTGGATTCTTACTAGGAATATTATACCTACTACAACTAATATAGATCCGTGCCCTTGGTCCGATCATCTATTGGTACATTTTGCACTAGCATTGAAATGTAATCCTATCCCAGAAAAAACTAGTAGTATAAGTGAATCACGTAATATAAAAAATATTACAGCTGATACATTTAAAACTACCATACAGCCCATGCTACCACCTCTAGGAGGTAACCTATCTCTGGAAGACTTTACTACTGCCTTTAGAAACGCAACTAACAAGGCGTTTGATATTCTTGCCCCCCTCCATCAGGAAAAAAGGAAGAAGAAGCAAAGCTTCAAACTTCAACTCACCCCCAATATAATCACTGCTAGGAAAAACAAACAGAGATGTGAACGCCAGTGGCGCAACCACCCATCCCCCCTCACCATACTGACCTATCAAGTCACAGCCAGAGAATACAAAAGTCTTGTGCTTGAGGCTAAACAACTATCTCTTAACAACAGAATTGAAAAAGCCGCAATAAAATCTAAAGAACTTTTTACAGTTCTTAACGAACTCAAAAATCCTAATACTGATCATAGGATCACTATAAACAATGAATGGTGTCAAAACATACTTGATAGTTTTACTCAGAAAACTGAACTCCATCAAGGACGCATTAGGGATAAAATTGAGTCTCAATGTTTAACGGAATCATCACTACCATATCTGCCAGAACCTTCGCATCACAGCCTAACACCTTTTTCCTTTACTAGCATGACAGAATTAGAGGTCCTAGCGATTATTGAGGGCCTAAAACCGACATCATGCAAAGGAGACATCTTTCCCACTTCACTTTTTAAGGAATTCACCAGCTCCCTTACCCATGGGTAACCAAACTTGTCAATCGCTCCTTTCAGGAAGCTGCTGTTCCTGTTGGCATAAAGGAGGCATGGATCACCCCTCTACTTAAGAAGGACAATCTTGATCCTTTGCTACCTGAGAACTATCGTCCCATCACAAATGTTCCCTTTATACTTAAAATACTGGACAAAATAGCCTATATCCAGCTGGAGAAATTTGTCGAAAATAATAACATTCTTGCCAGGGAACAGTCCGGTTTTAGAGCCAACCATGGAACTGAGACGGCGTTATTGGATCTTAAGGCCAATATAACGGAGATACTTGAGGAGGGTAACTCTGCTTTACTGCTCCTGCTGGATCTCTCCTCTGCGTTCGACCTAGTCGACCATGAATTACTTGCTGATAGACTCCAAAAAACCGGCCTATGCTCTCCCAAGGCGGTACAGTGGCTAAAATCCTTCCTGGGTCCTAGGAATGCTTGTGTCGCGAAGGGATCTTTTAAATCTCAAAAAAATCCTGTGACCTGTGGTGTCCCACAGGGATCTTGCTTATCCCCACTACTTTTTAATATCTACATCAAATGCCTATGTGATTTGCTGAAATCAATGGGCATACAATTTGCTAACTACGCCGACGACACGCAGATAGTGATTAAACTAACTGGTGTCTACAAGGATGATTTGGCTACTGTAAATGAAATTTATGATACCATTCAAAAATGGATGGCTCTCAACTCTCTCGCACTCAATGATAAAAAAACAGAGTTGCTGATTATGAGTACACCTTTTAGGCACAAAAACATGGACACAGACTACACAGCCTTCGCAATTGGCGGTAACAACATTCTTACCTTACATTTCAGAAGCGCATATCCTACCTCAAGTCATCTTGCAGTTTTTTCACACATCTCTTATGGCAAATAAGACCATATCTGTCCGAAGCTAATAGAGCATCCATTGCAGCAGCCATAATTAACACCAAGCTGGACTACTGCAACATTCTCTTGATAGGCACCTCAAAAAGTAACATTAGGAGTCTCCAAACTATACAGAATGGAGCTGTTCGAGCTGTATGTGGCCTAAGTCGCCAAACGCACATCTCAGAACATCGAAGAAAGTTACACTGGCTCTCTATTGAGCAACGGCTTAAATTTAAAGGACTAGTTATAGTTTTTAAATGTCTTTCAGGCAAAGCCCCGGAATATCTAAAAACTAGGCTACAGACAGCGATTCCAAAGCGTACGCTACGCTCAAACAGTCTCTTGCTATTGGCACAACCACATACCCTTCTGAAGAAAGTGGGTGAAGCAAGCTTTGGGGCCTGGGGCCCTAAGAATTGGAACATAATCCCTCTCCACCTTAAACAGTCCACCACATTGCAACAATTCAGAAAACGTCTTAAGACCTTTCTTTTTGATATCTAACCGCCATCGTATGCCCTAAAGATCTCTGGCTATCTCTCAGGATGTGTTAATCGCCATCGCGACTATTTCTTTTCCTCTTATTTTTCAATTTGTTATTTGTCTGTGTTGTTATGTAAGCGCCCTGAGACCTTTCGGTGAGTGATTGCGCTATATAAGAAACTCGTTAGTTAGTTAGTTAGTTTGTGACATAGTTTCTGTGGTATTATGAGAAATGTGCCCCGCATTAGGAGCAAGTTTTGACTGGCAATGCAAGTTCTGTGTGCATTGCAGACATGCAGCGAACTTGCTCTATGTGAATATCCCTTCATGAATCTAAGTGACGCTTGTAATTTTGCCAACGTCACTGCATGGTGAGCTCAATGGCCACCTGAATTGTGGGATCTTCTCTCGATGTTTCCCTCACTTGTTCTTCAGTTACGGTAGGTGGAAGGGAATTGGCAGCAATGTAAATGATGTACTCTTCCCCTGCTGTTTCTTCCATGCTCCTGACAACCGCCAGGGGGTTCCTGGAAATGTAATCTGCTGGGTTCTGGTCCTTGTCTGGCCGGTGAATAACGACATAATCGTATTCTTGTAGTTGCATGCCCCACCTCTCGTTGCGCTGGGGCCTGCGGGTACAGGGATTGCCATAGAGAGAGGGAAAGAGAGGAGGTCTTGATGGTCCTTCATTAATGTAAATCATTTCCCAATGATGAAGTGGTGAAAGTTTTTGCATGCCCACACATTAGCCAAACTCTCCTTTTCTGCTTGTGAGTAGGTTTTCTCTATCACCGACAGGACTCTGCTAGCATATGCCACAATAATTTTACTGTCAGACCTCTGTGCATCAGCTTGTGCCAGAATGGCTCCCAAACCCACAAGGCTGGCATTGACAGTGACTTCTGTGTCCTTTTCCAGGTCAGGTAGGCAAGGTGGTGTGCCACCGCCAAGGCTCTCTTGATTTTGATGAACCCTGTGTGACATTCCTGGGACCAGTGGAACAGGACATCCTTTTTTCACAAGTGTCCCAATGGTTGTTATTGTAGCATAGTGTGCAACATACCTGGTACGGTATCCCTAAATATGATTCGCAAAACTATTGCCATACATATGGTTGTTTGTCTCGCCATAGGCAATATTTTTGGGGGGATAATTTGTGAGAGCGGGGGTGTCCCCCGCACATTTAAAAATAATGCAGAGGTTGCAGGGGTGTCCCCCGCAGGGTCCATGGCTCAAAATCACAGCAAAAATATGGCAATATTTTTTTATCGCAATATTTTTGCAGGGATATTAACACATGTAATCCCTGGAACAATATCTTGCCATTCTCAGGAACAACCTCAACTCAGCCACTTGCATTATGGGTGACAGTTGTTGGATGGTTAACACCTTCTCAGAATCAGGGATCATTCCTCTGCTGGTGAAAATGTGGCCAAAGAATTTCAGCTGTTCTTTGAAGATCGAACGTTTGTCCATGTTTTGCGTGAGCCCTGCATCAGTTAATGCCTGTCACACCTCCTGTACAGCCCGGTCAGGTTCTTCTCAAGTCTTGTCAAAGATTATGATATAATCACTGTAATTGAAAGCTTCAGGAATAGGGAGTAGTACCCTGCATATGGTTCTTGGAATATTTTGGCTGCAGACGAAATCCCATAATTCAGCCTCTTGTATCGGTATAGTCCTTGGTGCATGGCAAATGTGGTAATGGCTCTCAACTTGGGATAGAGCAGGAGTTTGCAGTAGCCTTGATTTAGGTCCAATTTTGCACATTTAGCCACACAATTTAGTCTATCATATCTTCTATATTTTGGCCTGGGTGGCATTCTCTTTCAATTGCCGTATTGGGGTAGGGCTGGGCGATATGGACCATAAGTCATATCTCAATATTTTTGGGCTGAATGGTGATATACGATATATATCTCAATATTGTTTACGTGGGTTAAATGCTCAGTTGTAAGCCGCCAACTACATGTGAGGTGTCAGAAACACCTTTATTTATAACACATTGATCAAAATAAAGTGCAAATACAGGGTTCCTCTTCTTGTTAGAGAATACACACAGCTGTGTTAATATCAAAATGTAAGTAAATTGTAGTATATGTAATAATGGAAATATCTCGATGTTAACGATATTGTCTCATCCTATATCAATTTTGAAAATATGTCAATCTATATCCAAAACCCAATATTTTGCCCAGCCCTATATTGGGGATTCTCATGTCGACTCATAGGCAAATGCGTCCTTCTTCTTTGGGCACTTCTACTACCGGGGATACCCACGATATTGTTCCAGAAGCCGGCTCAATAATGTCATTTTGGAGGAGGTGTTTTAGTTATTTGTCTACTTTATGTTTGTGAGGTAAAATCAGATCCTCCTGGCATGTTGAGGGTGGACCAATTCATTGATATGCAGTTGTATTGGGGGCCCTTTGAATGCTCAGAGCCCTGTGATCAGACGTGGGAATCTGTTTTGAATCAGTTGTCACTGGTGCCCCAAGTAGTGTCTTTGCAGGCCCTGTGGTCGTGCTGTAAGTTACTTGTATGAGACCTAGCTGCTTCGCCGTCGTAAAACAGAGTAGGCAGCGAGTGATTGAAGGTGTCCTGAGAACGTGAAAGATGGTATTGTGATTGTGTGGCGCTGTGGCAAATGCGATGGGAGTGTTGCCTTATGCATGGGAGTGGTTCTCATGTGCCCCATTGAAATATACGGCCAGCGGATGGTTTCATTAATTGCGGAAACGTGAGCCTGTGAAACTGGCGCTCATCCCTTATATTTAGTCACTCCGGTGTCAATGAACACCTCGGCTTGGTCTGTAGATTGAGGGTTATTTTGGTGGCAGATTCCTCTTCTGTGGCATTAGCCATTAGCCTTACATACTCATCACGTACTTCCTGTGGTGTTTCTTCTCTCACAACGTCGCCTTGTGAACTTTGTGGTTAGTCGTACTGTGCCATATATTGCACTGCTTGTCTCCTTGAATTGGCCCCTTATAATGGTGGGGTGGGGATTGGGGGGCTGCTCCTGCAAACAAACTGAAAATGTCCTATGCATGTGCTGCAGGTCTGGATGAGGGCTTTCTGCGGGACCGAGAATCTGCATCTGTAACAAGTGCAAGTTTCTCTGTTCCCAGGCATTCGTTGCTATGTATTTTTCTTAAAGGGTGGTGTAGGTCTGTCATACGGCTCTGTGTTGTACTGTCTTGGCGGACAGGGCTGCGATCGTCATCTCTCCTGACTTCGGGGCTTCCATTACTGCCACTTGGCTGTCCACTCATTCATATATTCGTGCTAATTTAAGTATTTCTGTCAGTGGCAGCAGTTTCTTAAGGAGGTATTTGCGGAAGAAAGATGGCATGCATCCTTCAATTATCTGTGGTCGGATGGCTTCCTCCTGAGAGAATAGGTCGAACTGGCAATGTCTTATTTGCTTCTGGAGTCAAAGGACATACTTGTCCATGGTCTTTTGGACCTGTTGGCCGCACTGATTGAACGTAAAACGTTCATAATCTCTGTGCCACAAATCTATTAGCGTAGGATCCTTTCTCTGCTGGCTGCAATGTTTTTGCTACTACTCTTAGTTCCTGTCCCGCCAGGTTCATAAATAAGCGCATCATGTCGTCGACATCATAATATAAAGTCTTGAAATTCCTCCAGCCACTCAGTCCATCTCGACCACCGGCCTACTGTAGGGACTAGTTCAAATGGAGGTGGTTTGCTTAAGAATACAGCTCTGTGGACAAGATGGGGATCTTGGTGCACTGCTCTTTCCTCCTGCATCGCAAATGTCATCTGTGTGGTTAATCTAGTATAGTTTTGTCTCACTCACCCTTTCCTGTGCAGCTGTAAGGCCATCAGGGTGGCTATTTTCTGTAGTGATGTTATTGTCGAGTGGAGTCATTTGTATTGCTGTTCTCCCCTCCCACTGTTCCGACCTGGATGTGGGTAGGTATTAATGTCTCTGCTACGTGCGGTCTGTATGCAATGCCCTGGAAGGGTTTGCCCTTCTTAAGTAGTGTGTATAGGTCTCACTCTGTCCTGCTGTAAGTCGTGACTTTATCTCAGTGAGGGTTGGGCGATGGGTTTATCTCTGCTTATTCTGTGTGTCCACTGGTGCACTCATCTGTCTGTTTCAATCTTTCTGTTTACGCTGTGCAGAAACTGGCACCTCCCCTCCCCCCACACGCCCACCCAGTTGTTGCTCTTCCTGATTGGAGCGGGATTTGTGCCCCAGGCCCCGGGAGGGCCTGGGAGTTTAGGCGTGGGGTGGGGGGAAACGGTGCGAAGGCCGTAGGGAGGGGCGTCCGAATGGCGCCAGAAAACAAAAGCCCAGGAAAGGGCAGGAAACAGCACCTGGGAAAGGTGCGAAGTATAACAGCATGGGGCTGGGGAAAGCCCGGCCCCCAGAGAAGGAACAAAAGGTCTGTGGGGTATAAGTATGCCAGGAAAGGAGAGGCGGTACAAACCAGGTAAGGAGCTCACCTCTCTCGGGTAAGTTCCGAGGGCCTGGACAAGGGGAAGGAAAAACGTTTGCTCTTGCGAGCTCACGACTTTTCCATGCTTTCTCTTGCAAACATTTGCTCTTGCGGGCGCACGGTTCTTTCATACAAACATTGGCTCTTGCGGGCTCATGTTTTTTGCATACTTTCTCTAGTGCGGCTGCTACGAGTTCACCTACCCGTGCCGGAGCAGCGTGAAGAGGACCGCCGAGTACAAAGGAGGAGCGGGCAGGAGTCCGGAAAGCAAGTCGGGAGCTGGAGTGGCGTGGAGGAACTAGCCGGCGTGCCAAGAAGGAGACGTGGCAGTACGCCGCACCGCGAGGACACAGCTGAACCAGAGCTCCATCGGCGGGTGCAGGCGAGACAAGCGTCGGGAAGAAGATCAGTAAAAGAAGCTCGGGAGAACAAAGGGCACACAGCGAGCAGGAGCAGGAAGGAGGGGCTAACAGCTCGCTTGCGGAGAACGAAGAAGCAGATACATTTCCCCGGACCATTGCCTGGGTAACAGGCAAGCCTAACAGAGGGGCACGGCAGCCAGGGAAGAAAAGCACAAAGCAGCGAGGAGATTTAAAGGGGCAGACACGCACAGGGAGCAAAGAGAAGAGCAGGCACAACTCGCCTTAAAGGGGCAGGCGAAATAGCAGCCGGCAGCAAAAATGGACCCTAATTTGTGACTAAAATCCAAGCTAGGGTTGTGCTTACTACAAAGCAAGCTGAGAAGCAACAAAGAGGACACTACTGCATAATCACAGGACAAAGGAGGGGAAAGGTCAGCCCTGCAGAAAGAAGGAATTCAGACAAGAAGGATGGTGGAAGGAAGAGCAAGAAGGGCCCAAGAATTCGCCAAATGGGCAAGGAAGACGGAGAAGGAATATGGGGCACAATGGGTGCTGGAGATAATGCAGAAGGAAGAAAGGGCAAAGGCAATGCCACCTTTGCTGTTCATAGAACCTAGCAGCAGTGAAGGAGAAGACGAGATGCTGCAAGGACGGAAGAGGAGGAGAGAGGAGCCAAGGAGATCGGAGGAGCAGCCAGAGGCACCAACCAAGAAGAGGAAAAGAAAAGAGAAAAACAAAGGTACTGTGAATAATGATGTGGGGAATAAAATTGTAAAAATGTTAAATAATTGTGTCACGGGTTCGGGTAAGTCGCCCAGAACCAATGGCAAGAAGAGCAGAAGTAATAAGGGACCCAGGGAGGAGCAGCAGGGGAATTCTTCAACTGAGGGAGAAAGCAGTGATGATGAAGAAAGGGATCACTTGAGGGCTTGGGTAAAATGGAGAGGGGTGGTGAGCAGGGAGAAGCAGAGAGGGGCAGGGGGGTAGGGGCAGGACCCAGAGAAACCCTGGTCCCGACACCACAGGGGGCACCAGTAGAGCCAAACACAGGAGGGGTACCACAAGGGACCAATCCACAACCGGAGGCTCGGATAGGGGCACCAGTGGCAGGGAACCCGCCGCAGGGGGCGGCACCACCAGTGGCAGCAACGGAGGTTGTGGGAGCAATCATGACGAAGTATGGCAGACCAACCATGGGTAAAGATGCACAGGGCAGATCAATGAAGGCAATGGCTTGGTATATAAATGACAAAGGAGAAAATATGGAGAAAGGAATTAATTGATATTTACACTTTGCTAGATTGTCAAAAGAGAGGGATGAATGTGGCACTAGAGGACATAAAGGAGGATGAGAAAAGCCTACTAAAAAGGGGGCCAGTAGTAAGGAATTTTGACAACTGGATGGCAGCCTTTAATATAATGTCCACAATTATATTGCAGAAATTCCCAGAAGAGGGGGTAGCATTAGTTGGTATCAGCAGAGGGTGCTAAAAGTGCACACAGCATTCGGGGGAGATGCATGGCAGGAGTATGATCACGAGTTCAGAAAGGAGATGGACTGCTTTCCAGATATGGGATGGGATGAGGAGAATTTTAATCTCTACAGATTTAATGTACTGAAGGAGAAATGGGAAACCAAGGAGCGAAGCGCAGGAGGGCAGCAGAGGAGGCAGTATTTGCAGAATGAGTACAGATCTGATTATAGATACAATAACAGGAGATATGAATACAGCTATGACAGAAATAGGGACCAAAGTTTTCGGAGCAGGAACTATGGGGCACAGAGAGGGTGGCAGAGCAGCCTGCCCCTAACCACGCAGGGTGGAGGCAGTGGGAGCACAGGGGCAACACGGGCAGAACCAGGACAATGTCAGAATTTTGAGAAGGGAGTACCCTGTAGCTGGGGATGGAAATGCAAGTTCAGCCACAAGTGCGAGAGATGTAAGGGTGACCACAGCAGCTCCAAGTGTACAAGTGCCACAGCTCCAAGCAGCAGGAGCAATGAGAAGCGAAACTAGGAGCTGGGACGAGAAGGGAGCCACACCAGTAAAAATTGAGAGGATGGAATAGTGGCTCCAGAAATACCCAGACCAAGAAGCAGCAGATGTGATCAGGCAAGGTTTTAGAGAAGGCTTTAACATCCCGTTTACCGGGCAACGAGCGCAGGACATTCGCAAAAACCTAAAATCTGCTACCGAGAACAGGGAAATAGTGACAAAGAAAATCCAAAAAGAGGTAGAACTGGGTAGGGTTGAGGGACCTTTTTCAGCCTTGCCATTTGAAGAATTTATATGCTCTCCACTGGAGTTAGTGCCAAAAAAGGAGGAAGGGTAATACAGGCTAATCCACCACCTATCATACCCCCCAGGGGCCTCGGTGAATGACGGCATTGCACAGAGCGATGTAAAAGTATCATACTCAGATTTCGAGGAGGCAGTAGAACTAGTCAGGAAAGCAGGAAAAGGGGCATGGATGGCAAAGGCAGACATTAAATCAGCATTCCGGCTGTTGCCAGTCAACAGCAGATCTCAGAGGTGGTTGTGTATGCAGTGGGAGGCGGAATACTTCATCGACAAATGTCTTCCTATGGGTTGCGCCATTTCATGTGCATACTTTGAGAGGGTAAGTTCATTTTGCAATGGGCAGTCACAGAAGAGATGAGGAAGGCCAGGATAGTACATTACTTGGATGACTTTTTATTTGTAGGGCCAAAAGGTTCAAAACTATGCAAGGCAACCCTGGATAAATTTGTGGAGATAACAAGTGAGTGGGGTTTTCCGCTGGCAGGGGAGCAGACAATGGGCCCAACACAGATTATCCAATTCCTAGGGATAGAAATTGACTCAAGCCTGGGGGTGTGCCGGATCTCAGAGGACAAAGTAATAGATCTACTGAAGACAATAAAGGAGCTACAGGGAAGAAACAAAGTGACAGTGAGAGAATTACAAGCGCTAGTAGGAAAGCTAAACTTTGCATGGAGGGTCATACCACAGGGGAAAGTGTTCCAAAGAAGCATTGAACTGAGAACAAGAGAGGCCACAATGGGGCACCACAGAGTCAGGATAGGGGGAGGAATCAAGAGAGACCTGGAAGTGTGGGCAGAATTCCTGAGGTACTTCAATGGGTCAGTGATATGGCGCTCACCCATAAACGAGGAAGGGAAAAGGGTGTTGTTCACCGATGCAGCAGGTGGTCTTGGTTTTGGCGCAATATTGGGGAGACAGTGGTGTGTAGAGAAATGGCCAAAAACATGGCAGGTGGTGGAATGGACAAAGAACATAACGCTGCTGGAACTCTTCCCAATCTGGGTAGCATTGTGTGCATGGGGGGAAGAGCTAAGAAACAAGGAGTTGGCAGTATGGTCGGATAACATGGCAGTGGTGCACGTGTTAAATAAAGGAAGTGTGTCATGCCCAATAGTGTTGGAATTGATGCGAGCAATCACGCTGGAAAGCCTAAAAATGAATACATGCATAAGGGTGAGGCACATCGCTGGAGAAGCAAACGTGGTGGCTGATGCAATATCTCGTTTTCAGTGGGAAAGATTCAGGGAGCTGAGACCGGACGCCGACAGGGAAAGAACGCCCACGCCGCAGAAGGCATGGGTCCCGTTGAAAACACTGGAAAGGAAAGAACGGTTGGCTAGAATGTCGACTCTAAAGAAGTGGGAGAAGCACAGAGAACGGAATGGGTCATTGACAAACTGACCAGGAACGCTCTAACGTACAAAACGGGTAAACAGTACGAAAGGCATGTAAAAGATGTGTTGGTGGGAGCAGGAGTACAAGATGTGGGGAAAAGTTCAACCGAAAAAATGTGTGAATTTCTGGAAGGGGCATTTGCCAAAGGAAGAAAGAAAAGCTGGGCGGCGCGGCAGCACACCTAGCGGCGGTGGCATATACCACAAAAGTGGCGGACGTACCGGATCCAACCGACAGCCCTAGAATAAAATATGCTATGAGAGGTTGGGCTAAATTAGAGGGGAAGAAGCCAGACAGCAGAAGGCCACTGAACTTTGGGAAGCTAATAATTCTGTTAAAAGTATTGCGAAATACATGCAGCAGGGTTGCCAGTGATAGGGTCGAAAACAAAGGGATCGAATGCCTTTTGATCGACAGTCAAAGGATCGAAAAAAAAGGGTCGAATTTTTATTTTTTTATTTTTATGGGGCGGTTCCCCCCCAACCCCCGTCTTCTTTATTAAATACATTTTTTTACCAACCCAAACTAAAAAAATATATAAATACATTTTAAACAAATTTGACCCTTTTTTTCGATCCTTTTGCATTCGAGCAAAATGTCATTCGATCCTTTTTTTTCGATCGTTTGACTGGACACCATGCAGCAGCATATACGAAACTGCGCTGTTCAGGGCAGCATTCGCGCTGGCATATTATGGGGCCTTCAGGGTAGGGGAGCTGGTGGCCAGTAATACGGTGGCAGGAAATGACCTGGCAAGGAGGGATATTAGTATGGGAAGCAAGGGGATGTCTATAATGTTAACGAAATCTAAAACAGACCAAACAGGAAGGGGGAGAGCAATAGACCTCAATTGCATCAAAGAGAAGGACCACTGTCCCAGATGCATCACCCAAGAATTCCTAGATCTCCGACCAGAGGTCGACGGGCAGCTATTAATACATAGGGATGGCAGCGCACTCAGCAGGTACCAGTTTCAGGCGGTATTGAAACAGGCGGTGGCCAAAGCAGGATGGGATCCGGCCGAATTTGGAACACACTCATTCAGGATAGGGGCTGCAACCTCTGCATGGGTGGGGGGCCTGGGAGCAAAAGGAGTGAAAAGGATTGGGGGGTGGAAGTCGCAATGTTTTAAAAAATACGTAAGGGAGGAACTGATATGAACGCTTATCTCCCCCATTTCCATAGAGACAGGCCCCTACAAATCGGCATGGATAGTGGGGCACTCCTTCACGACAGGCTGTCGGACCTGATAGGTTTCAGGGACCACCCCCCCCCCCGAGTACCTGGTTATACACCTCGGGGGGAACGACCTGGTGAGCACAAGTAGGGGAAAGTTACAGAGAAACATTTGCGAGTCGCTACATAGCAACATAGCATAGCCCACAGTTGGTGGAAAACCGAAATCTTCATGTCTGAGATAATACCAAGAAGGGTCTGGTATGGGGCACATAGGAGGCACGCAATCGAGATAGCCAGAAAGAAGTTAAATAAGCAGTGGAAAAGTACTGCAAGAGCACAGGGATCCACTTCATAAATCAGGGCCTGTACCAGAACAATCCGGAAATGTTTCACCAGGATGGGGTGCACCTATCAAGCAAGGGGGTGGGGGTTTTCTCTGACAACATTTTTAGGGCACTCCAGGAACGGGGTTGTAGGTAGGGTGCTTTTGGGGGGGACCTGAGCGGGCGGGAATAGCACCCGCTCAGGTGTGGCGGCATGTGCACAGGAACGAAGGCCCAAGGGTAACAAGGACTCGGGAGGAGCCTTGGGCAACTCCGAAACTGGACACAAGGTGCCCAAAAGCATATGGCTGTGTATTGGTTTTGTTGTTATGTATTTTCTGTAAGAAAATAAAATGCCTACGGCCTACAATTTTTCCCACAAACATAATTGGTCTGTGATGTTATTACTTAGGTAGGGATCTGGTAATGAGAGCAAAGCGAGCCCACACTACTCAGCCTATGGAAAATGGCTTTCCTCTCCGCTGCGTTGACACAGCGCAACTGCTGCTCTCTCTAGTGGCCGTACCGAGTGTCAGTGACTTCAAGTGCCGACTGGTGCTATGTCGCTCTGCTGAGTCACGCACGAGGCTCTCTGTAGCTTCCTACCGCAATGCAGTGTGTACTGGGCTCTCCTCAGCCCTCGTCACCAGGTTGTTGTACCATAACCCGGCTATGGATATGGGGAGAACTATGCCCTTTCAATAAAGCACAGACACCGAACTAAAAGTAACTTCTTTATTTAACTCCATGAGAGTGTCCCCTACTCCTCCCTTTCCTGTCCTCTTCACGTGTGCTTCCTTCTGCCCCACCCTTTCCCCTACGGACACTCTTAAAGACACAAAACCCAGCTACAGATTAATTTCTGAATCTTGTGTGTTTGCAGTATTTGCACATCAGTAACATGTGCAAGCTACCCTCCATTCTAAACAGCAATTCCCATTTTCCTGCTGTTTTTGCCACTGCAGCATTAGAGAACACCAACATCTGAAGCGTGCCAACAGGCCTAAAATTGGGGCACCAAGGGTGCACTCTTTGGGACAGAAAGATTGTGGTGAAATCACACCAGCATGTTGGTGCAACTTCGTTTATGCTCTGCACGTATTTATTGGGAGCTGGGGTCAAGGGCCTAATGTATTTTTAATATGTTTCTATTTAACAGTAACCAATGTTTTTACTTGGTTTATCCCACTGCTTTGTCTATCTGTGAGTTATGAGGTACAGTGAGTGTTTGCTCCTAGGCAATCATCCTTGTGTCTTGCTGCTTGCTCCGGAGCCTCTGTGCCCAAGGCCCCCTCTACTGACAAGAAGTACTCTAAGGGGAGTTCCATATCATTTCCTCCCATACGTGTTTACTGTTTTTATATTAACACTGTAGTTGGGTGTCCAGTGAACCACGCCGACAGTACATAAAGGGCGCTTCAGAAAGACTAAAGGAGAATGTTGTACTGTCCGCGTGAGGTTAGTGTTCTCCGTGGGACTGATGGCATTTACTTGATGTTGATGCCAAATATGTCCACACAGGTTTTGCAAGGACCACAGCAGTAGCCCTAAGTGTCTCTTATATTCGGTGTTGAAAATTCCCTACATATAACCTGTCATAGCCTAGAATGCCACCAACCTCAGTCATTGAAACTACCTGTGCCTCAGGATCACAGTGATCCCTCACAGAAGAGATGCATTTCCAGTGTCAATGGGACAAAGTTCTTCGCCCCAGTTGACTGGATCATACTGATCTGACGGCTCATGAGCTCCAAATTATTTAAACTGTCACCTCCACAGACAGCTGTAACATTGTGGAGACTTCCAAACGACTACCTTGTAAGTGATTTCATCCCGGCACTCCACCTAAGTCAATGCCTAGCATGTGATGCACAGTTGGAACCCTTAATTATATATTTTTGTCTAAGTTCTTTTATTTTTGAATGATGTACCCTTATATCGCACCCCTCTCTTTGAATCCCCCCGGTCTCACTGAACCAGGAAGCAGGCTGCTTTGCAAAGTTAACAGATTTATTTTTATGACTTTGAACAAGATATATATCACACTATTTAATATTTATACAATAATCACCAATAGGTGGTGGTACAATCGACAATCTCTTTAATCAGGATGAGTATGGATAAGGAAATTAATGCAGCATGGAATAATACTTGATGTGGACAGGAAAACAATGCAGCAATGTCACTTTTCCCCCTGATACTACTCAATCCCCCCCCCCCAATATGCAGTATAAAGAGATGGGAGGAGAGAAAACAGGTTTCAGGAATAAACATTAAAAAAAAATACAGTTTCAATCCCAATTCCCCCCAGCAAGCAGAGAGGCAGGAATGATTTCAGAACAGGTCAAATGCTTTTGAATGTGGTTTGTAATGAATTGGAAAAAACACTGAAAAATGACTTTAATTCTCTAAATTGGATTCAAAATTAGTGGGAGCCGCTTTATATAGTTCCAGGTAAACACTAGCATTGATGATTGAATAACTAGCAGATTGAAAACGGAATTCTAAAGCCAAATGCAAAGAATAGCTGTTTTACACGTGAGGAAATTGAGCCAGATGCAAATCCGTGCCAAACTTTTCAGCGCGCGAGAAACGCGATTGCGGGAAAACTATGAGGAGTTAATGTGATTTTGGGTTTGTTCGAAAGCTGGGGATGTTAGCTACAATTTGACACTTAAATTTCATTTCCAGCATGCAAGGTTGAAGGTTTTAGTAGAGGTAGCATTTTCTCAGAAAGAGTCAAGATTTTCAAATGAAAGATGCGCTTTTAAATATTACAAACAGGAATTTCTTTACACTAGAGAGTCTATGAAGCCACAAGATACCCAACCAGACAGCCACCAGAGCAGGGCGCCTCTGTTCTGACTTTTGCCTGCCGAGACACTTATCTTTCTTCAGCAAATATAGCGCAAAGATGATATTATCACTACAATTAACAAAGGACTACATGGATGAGAGAAAGATTCAGGAAAACACGAAAGATTCTACAATGCAGTTCTGGATTTGATAGAAGAGTTTGGATAGGATTACTTAAAGATAAGAGATTGGCTCTGGACAATTCTATGCTATAGATATTCACAACTGTGATTTGGAATAGGCCCGTCAAAGATCTGGTCAAAGGTTTTGGACTGGAATTCTGCTAGCCCACCGGACAGGATTCAGGCACCCGTTTCCGCACTCAGCTCGGCACTCTGGTCTCTGCACGGCCTCTGAACTGGATCTGATGGGTTGGTTCTGGGTTACAGCTATCTGGTTACAGCTCTGCTCTACTGGTTTGGATCTCTGGGATCTAGCAAGAGTTCTTGGCAAGAAGCAGAAACAGCACAGCCAGGCTGTTCAATTTTTGGCGTGCCCCTTGGAAGTCTGGGGTTAAAATCAGGTTTCAAGATTTTAAAGGCCAGCTGAGAAAGGTTCAGCTTTGGAATTGGGCCTTCTCTGCTGTCAAAGTTCTGGAGTCTTAGATCTGGGTTCTCCTGCAGAGCGCTTTGTCAGTAGATCAGTTGATGAGTGAATCTGTGTCTCTCTAGGTCCTAAACTGTCCCTATTTATATATTGCCCAAAGGGGTGGGTAGGCTGAATTATACTTAGCACACCCTCTAGGATTCCTATTGGTTAAAGTATTTCCCCATCTGATTTGAGAAGGAAATCTGTTGTCATAGTGATGCTTCATTTTACAATCCAGGGAGTACCTCCCCTTTGTTTCCGTACATTTTATCTATTTTTCACATAAATCATATTTACAATATCACCAACTTGCTAATAATCCATATTCACATTACAGATTTAGTAGGGCACGTATCCGTCCGAGTCCCATCATCTTGAGCGTTTTGGTTCAAAATTGACTGTTTTTTGCACTTTTGGTGGGGTACCCAGTGTCAGATCTGTACAAATGTGTCTACATACACGCGCATGACATCTGGGCATAATCCTGTGAAATTTCATATTTCTAGCCTTATCACAATTGCTACAACATCAACATTTCGGTAGTCCTGTCTCTGAAAATCGCACAGATTTCAGAGTAGTCTCAAACTGTGAGCAGAATTTTCACGTTAACAACCCACAATTTACAGATTTTTCCAAATTGTGTACAGTTCTGACTCTTTTTTCAAAAAGATATTTTCTGCAGTTTCAGATACACAAATCTGTCTAGTCCCGCCCCCAAGGTTTGGCTGGGTCCAGAGCACTCCTAGCCTCTTCCTGCTGGCAGTTAGTTTCTGTTGACAGTTGAATCTGCATATCTTTTCAATCAAGGGAGTCTTTTGTCTCTCCTCAGAGGAACAGGCCAAAATATCCTTCCACTTCCATTAACAACTCAATGACAGTTCCTGAGCAGAGAGCAAGGGGAAGATGCCTTTGTTTGGGGCAAACTGTGGAATGTGCCTTTGAAGTACTATGGCTAAGATTAGTTCACTTTTAAAACACTGTTTAAAATGGTCTTTTCTAAAATAAACTTTACATTTTCAACAAATATACCCACAGATCTCTTCATTCCAATCTTTTTCAAACGTAGAGATTGTATTGTGGCAAGTCTCTTCTTTTCCACAATTTGATCTTAATGTACAAGTTAAAACTGACAGTATAAGTAAATGATGGCTCTGACACAGGCGAGCGGCGGTACTGCGCCCATATCTGACAGATTTTTCCAGGCAAGCACCTTTTTGAATGTGGATTTTCTTGTGATGAAATGTGCTTCTCTTGACATTGTGCTTTGGTGGATTCTTTAAATGAAGTGATGTTTAACACCCAACAAGGATGTTGGATCTTTTCTGATGTTTGGGAACCATGATTTTGCACTTTCAACAGCCAAGAAAAAACATATTTTAAAGCACTTCTGGGTTTTTCTGACAATGCAACCCTGCCTTTTCAGGTAATTCCATTTCACTCTGTGGGCAGCCCAATGACAGGTTTTGGTAGTGTGGTCTCCGGTTCCACCACTGACACAGGCAAAATGGATTGGCGGCCTATTTTTCAGGTTTCCCTGTGCACTTCTCAGAGATTTTTAGCGCATAGAGCTTTTTGGCGGCCATTCTGTTGTTTTTGAAGAAAGCATCACACACTGATGTTGCGGGGCTTAGCCTAGTGGGTCAGAACATCCCACAACCTGATATGAAAAAATAAGACTATAAAGGGAAAGGAGTAATTCACAGTTTAATGAGCCATATATGATCACAGGAAAAGAGTTTGTTCATGCTGGATGGCTCTTTCCAGAGGGCACCACAACCTCAGCTATTCCAGCAAGAGATCACCATTGATCAGCATGTTTTAAGTTACTTAATATGAGTTCTTATGGCTCTGCATAGCAGCATCCCCTTTCCACACCAATTATCGTTATACATGTGGTAACACCAAGACTGAAAATCTATCTGGTTACCTCCCCACCAATCTGTCTTCGAAAAATGCTCTGAAGCTTTATAGCCAAGTCCTTCTCTATGCAGCGTTATAGATTGAGCACTTCTATCACAGACCCCTAATGCAATGCCCTTAATATGTTTGCCTTGAGGAAAGTAGTCACCAAGTTCTTCCCAGTTAGCCATGCCGGGCTAATACAGGGAGACTAAATAATCACCAGCCTAGGAAGGGCAAAGACCTCAAGGAAACCAATTAGACTCTGTAATAATGGCTCCCGATTGATGTTTCTACAGTGTTGTTGAGATTAAACCCGGGGAAATCTGTTTCTGCTAGATGTCACGCTTCCTCTGGTTTTGCTACCTCACTCTACATGTCCTCAATTCCCTGAGACACGCCCCTGGCCTTGCGCACTGCCAGTAAGCTATTGCTCCTACTGCCACAACCTTGATACTCGGACCCTTGCCTAAGACTACAGGGTTTATATTCCTCAACCCCTTAGCCGTCATCTCCAGCTAGCACCTGCCCCCACCCCACGACTTGGAAATTGGTCTGAGGTAATGCTCACTCTGTTACATAAACATCGTCTCATTCAGGATCGAAATCTTACTCTGTTAAATAATAAACCTGATTCTCAGACATTATAGACTATAAGAAAATAAAACCTTAATTGACCACTGACATAGAAAAAATGATAATAGTAGAAGCCGAGATCCTGGGCATTCTGAAATGTTCATCTACTTGTGTGGATACTAATTGGGGCCCACACAATGGAATCTTGCTGACCAGAAAATAGTATTGAAATTAGTTTTAGAGCTAAATTGCAGCTGAATTGGAGAAACCTGCTGATTTCTTCATATGAAATGTTTCAATGAACTCCATTATACGGTCCTTCTATCTTCTTCAGGATGAATTCACATATACCATGTAGCCAAATTTAGCCTAAAAACACTATATACCATGAAATGCAATCTTCCCTAGAACATACTCGATGATGACTGTATGGGTTCTACTTAAAATAGTTGAGAATTGAAAACCCCTTTTTGACCCTCAGTCATTCAATTTGCTCCCTTTTTTATTATACAGGATTTGGTGTGGTCAAATGCAAATGTTATTTTCCCATGCTACTCTGATCTGACTGTGGTTTAACTTTCCCAATGCATCTAAGGTAAGGGGACAATAAAGAATAGATTGTACCTCGTGCTTTGTCCCTCAGTCTCTCGACAATATTATGTGAAAATCAAAATGTTTCTATTTGGGCAACCCTTAGCCCAGTTAAGTTTGTATACAGCAGTTGGCTGCCACACCACATTTCGTGAAAGTCTTTTTTTTTTTTTTTCTTTTCGTATCCCGATGAATGTTAATAAGGACATGTAACTTTCTTCTCGTCTCCTAACCAAAACGGGTAAAGATTAAACAATATCCGAAACATCTCGTGTTTGAAACGCTAGATTTTCCCTAATCTCAGACAGCCACCAGTTCATGACATCAAGCCTTCAATTTCCGCAACTTTCCGCATGTTTACCATGAACAAAAGGTTGTACTAAATTAGTTGGTATAGAACTGTTCCTAGTACAGGATCTATATTCTCCATTTGATTGCGATCGTGCGACTAATGCTGCCTACTTGTATAAGGCCATACTTTGTCTCAGGCTCTTTGTATGCTACAACTACCATTTGTCCTACATTTCTTCCCCCACTGGAACGGAAATATTGGCATATCACTATGCAATTAGTTTTTTTCACCATGTGCCAGTGATTACGCATTAAACCTCAGACCTTTATTACTTTTGGTATTAAATGGTGATACATAGATCATCATGTTCTTGTTCAGTTCATATTTACATGATGCGAGTACTATTTTTTTTTATTGATATTACGTGCTTTCTTATAAGCTTCTTTAACCAACTTTTGGGGATAGGTGTGTAAAAAAATGTATTTGAGATAGAAGCCGATAAACTAACAAAGACTTCAGCTCCACTGCTATTCCTTCACTGCTATTCCTGAGGAACCCACTGAGAGGCAGACCTTCTTTGAAGACTAACTGGGTGAAAGCTATCAATATAAGCAGTGAGTTTAGGCTTGAACACTTTGTAAACAGACTAGTCTATATATGTTGCCTCCCTCATGTTTTATGAGATCCAAAAACGGAGTTCTGTTGTCAAATAAGACATTGGGCCTCATTAAGTGTTTGCTGGTCCGGATACAAGGGTGCCGGTAAACTCATCGGCACCCTTGTTTCTGGACCGGCAAACTACGAGTTTACCTGCTGCTGCGCCCGACAGGTCTGACCCTGCCGGGCCCAATGGCCACAGTAAGGAGACTCCTCACAGAAGCACCAGGCACCGTTGAAGTTCTTGTAAACACTTCATTGAAAATCAATTGCAAAGAGGGATATTATCGCAGAACTCATTTCTGTCCGTCTCACTTTCATATTTTGACTAAGAGGTTGGATGTGTTTGGAGGAAATGTCAAGCCCATGTTTTTCTCTTCAATCTGAGCATATATCTCTGTTTGAAAGATAACATAATTCTTCTTTAGGCAATCCTCACAATGTCTTTAAAGTACTCTGCAAGTAACCTATTGTAATTTCACATTTGCAATGTTTCAAATGCTACTGTAACTATTTCCTTCTGCCGGATATTACTATATAAACTGGTCACGACCAAAGTGACCAGTATTCGACCATGAAACTCTTTGTCTTCCATCAAGTTTGCCATATCCATGGAATCTCTTGCATGGGAGGGTGCATAATAAACAAATGGTTGATTAAAGAAATTGACAAATCTTGGTAATGAAATAGAGACCATGACTGGTTGATATTTCCAGGGGGATTCACCATATCCTTGGATTCTTTGGAAGAATGTACAAAGCTAGAATGAATGAGCCAGTTAAGAGTGAATTCACTTTCATTGCTACTAACTCCTGCCCTCCGAACACCTTTTAATTATGGATGTTGGATCATTTCTGAGTGGTTTATAGAATTATCTGCTAATCAATGGTGAAATAATTTCGTATTCGTATATCGGGCGATATCCATGATAATGATCCCACCTCCACCCTTATCAGCAGGTTTAAATGACGTACGTCATTTTGCTCTAACTTTTCCAGAGCAGACCTTGGTGCACCTGACATGTTGCGCTTTACCCATTTCAATGGTTCCGACATGCCCTTGCCAAGTTCCCAAAAATTTAAATTTCTGTACGAATTTGTGACCAAAGTGGAGTAAATGGTTTTTTAAAGCACCTTCCAGTAGAGCAGAAACATCCCGCATCTCTGCATTGTGTGTTGTTTCTCCTATACTGTGAGTAGATAAAATCTGCAACTCCTCTCCAACTTCTGCCTCAAAGGCAGTAGGCTGAACTGCCCCCCACCCTGCCTGCACGCCTCCCTCTCCCACTGCGACTTTTAGGTGCTCTGGATATGTTGGACCTCAACACTGCTAAAAAAACTTAAAATACGCTGCCTTCGCCATCGATGGCACCCAGATTCCAGTCTCCCCAGCGGTAAAACCACTGGGGGTTTACCTCAAAGCTAGCCTATCTTTAACCCGCCAAGTTAATGCCATCTCCTCCTCGGCAGCATATACAACTAAATTGTTAAACACTGTTAAACCATTCCTCTCCACAGATAGTTGTCTAACTATTGCACGTGCAGTGGTCACGGCCAGGCTGGATAACTGCAATGTTCTCTTTACTGGCACCTCAGCACTAAACCTGAAGAAACTGCAGACTATCCAAAATAAACCTCTTTGAGCGGCCCTGAACATTCCCAAATCTGAACATTTCTCTTAGGCACGAAGAGCGGCACCTTGGCTCCCAGTGAGGGAAAGAATAATTTTCAAAACTCTCACAATCCCGCACAGGTGCATTTCCAGATCTGCCCTACCCTACTTAGACCAGAAGATCACCAAGAGACAATCGGCCAGGCCCACCACAATACCATACTCCCATAGATTGATCGAACCTAAGTTCAAGCCCCCAAAGCTGGAGAGTCGAGTTTCCCATCTATTGCTGCAAAACATTGGAACTCTCTCCCTCCTGCACTGAGGGCTGAAGTCTTACTGGACCTTCCGCAAAGCCTGCAAAACCTGATTTTTTGCCTAAAATGCCTGTATACTCTAGCCAGGAGCCTCACCTCTGTATGTAAGCTGGCTGTGTAACTAATTGTATGTTCTCTTCTACCTGTATGTAATGTCTACTACCTGTAACAGTGCCTCGACGGCCACGGTTTTGTGCACTTAATAAATGAAAAAAATAAATAAATAAAATGGTCCCTTCTTACTAGCACGTACATGGTACGTGTGTTGGGCGCTAAATTACAGCCACTAAATATAGTCTCCTGCCTCCATAGAATTACGTGTTAACTCTGCAACTAAGTTTTTAGTGCCACAAAACGGTGAAAAATCCAGTTAAAAACACTGTATGACTCTCTAGCCTCCAAAGAATCCCAAGTTATTCTTTGCATCTAGCATCAACTCTTTGGTCTGGGCACAAAACGACGGTGTGCTGAGTTACAGCCACTAAATATAATTGGGCCTCATTATGGGTTGGGCGGTATCCCGGCGGTTAATGCGCCGGAATACTGCCCAACTGAATTACCGTTACCACCACTTGGTCCAGCGGAATTACCGCCGGATTACAAGTGGCGGTGGCAGTGTCAGTCCCCATGTTTTTTGTTGGACTCAAATGTGTTCTTTTTTTGCCGGAAATTACTGCAGCGGAATTTCTGCTGCAGTAATTCCACCGCTTCTGCCGAAGCCCGACCTCATATTTTGGCGGAGTGGTAACGGATTTACCACCAATTTTACCAATTAGCGCCATACTTGTAATAAGGCCCAATGTCTGCATGCCTTCAAAAATGTATAAGACCTTAGCTGTGCAAATAGTATTGTCTTGCTAAAAAAAGATTGCATGCTTAGTTACAGACACTGAATCCAATATCTTGAATCTCTCCAAACAGTTCTATGGTGATCTTCTCACTTGGACTAGAATGATCACGTGTTAATATCATGCAAGAATGCCGTAGCCGATAGCCACAACAAGATGCCCTAGCCTTTTTCGTTTTTCTAGCTCTCCCTCAACATAGTATTTGATTTTCTCCCTGTTACCCTGTACTAAATTCTATTTCAACTTCCTATGCCTACCTCAACCCCAGTATATGAATGGTCTACCTTTCCCTCCACTGCTCAGGCAAGCAGTCCTGCCACTGCCAATGAGGTGGATCCCAAAATCGAAGCTCTTTTAAAACTATTCTAGCTTTAACACTCAACATATTTTTCCCGAACAACTGATAATGTTTGGGATAACTCGACTCTGCCAAATGTGCAGTCTTCTGGTGTTTCAGAATATGACCAAAAAAGTTCACCCAGGCTTAGTCGGGTTCCAATCCTGGTAGTGCCAGCTTCCATCATCGTTAGATTAATAAAAAGAAGCATGTGTGATAACACTATGGCTGGGCTTTTCTAGCTCCTAAATAGTAGCGGGTAGCACTGTTTTTGGCGATATCAAAAAATATATATACATGTGGAAATTAATGCTATATTTTTCCTCCTTAATTCTTGGATGGATTTGATTTGTTGACTTATCTTTTTTAACCACCAAAGTGATCTCATAGACGTGCGTTTTACAATTGTTCAAAATTGTCACTATGCAAACTAATAATAAATAATTATTTATAATGTACTTAATACCAAAGAGGTTTCTAAGCGCGGACCGGGATTCGAACCCATGATGCTCTGTGTCGTCTTGCATGCAAGACAAGTAGTAGTCATTGAGCTATACTACCCGTAAAGTTCAGCTCGGTGACTGCTTTTTGTAATGTAATGGATGTGTGCAGTCATGGGGAAGGCATTGAAGCCGGCATTTTAGGACACGGTTCCACTTGCAGAGCGTGTTCTTAGCTGGTGCATATACTGGCATGTTCTGCAGCAGGCATGCCGATTCTTCTTGGAGCGCCCAGGCCTTGCGCGTGGTAAGGCTCGCTGGCACGCACGCACGCAGTCAGAAGGTACACCTTTGACGTTTCCCATCCCCACCACTTTCTTGCTCTCGTGATGCTCGTGGGGGAAACTTTAAAGGATTATTCTTGTGGCGTGCACCGTAGCATTTCTTGAATATTTTCCTCTTTGCGCGCCAGCTTTTTGCTTTTAACCATCCTGGTGCTGCGAGACGAGAAGGCGATTTATGGCCGCAGGCAGATGTTTCGTGTCCAGCCCTGAAGGAAAGCGTAGCTCCTTGGGGGTAATTAGCAACATGCCTCATTCTAAGTGCGGGGCTGCTACTCTGCGGGGCTGAGAAACTTCCATAACAGAGTGCTGTGCCATGGGGGTTCATCCTGCTTGAATAGGAATGCGCAATAATTGGGTGAAATATCAAAAGATACATTTTCCATTTTGGCCTACATAAAATCCAAAATTAGTTAAACGGTTGCCGATTTGTTATACTATAGTTCGAGCTGCAAGGTGCTTGAATGCTTTGTTGCAGGGGATGGTCGTGACTTGAAGGGAATGTACAGGCCCGAGCAGCGCGGCAATTCCAGAGGGTTTGGGAAACAAATCGCCGAACCTGTCACTTAGGTTCACTTAACCATGTAAATGTTGCATCCAGCGCAGGGAATGGGCCACAACCGCAGCCCCCAATGCTATGCTCCATATGTTCATGCACCTATAATTCCCATGTCTGCTTACACACATCCTGCCCATTTTCGAGCTGTGAACCTATGTTAACCCAAATCCCTGCCATGAGAGCTCCTGGTATCTTGTCACCTGGTCAGCACTCCCATAACTTTAGTGTGGATCTCTTCATATTCTGCACCAACAAGAACGGCCGCTTCTGATATCCGACTGATAAATCAGTTACTTCCCATAACCCTTGTTTCGGTTGTCCTGTTTCCAAGGACTAGCACACATGAATGTCCCAGAGCTTGCACCTCAACAAGCAGACCACTTTCAGAAGACTCGTAACGGAGCACTGCCTAGTCTTCTGAAAGCAATCTGGTGGTCAAAGTGCAGGTCACTCCCACAGCGTGCTTACCCTTAGCGTGGGCATCCCAGTGCCTTGTCCTCCCCCCTCCTCCATGCCTGGCCCCTCACTCCCCCCCCTCTCCTCCCCTCATGCAACTCGGCATATGTCATACATCACATGTTGGAAAAAACAACTCAGACACTTTGTAAAGTTGGAAGATTAAAATGCCTCAGCAGCTTTATTTTGCATAAAGTCTTGGAGTTATCTTACAGGCGATCCGTAATTCACCACCACAGGTATACTACTCTGTGTGCGGCTACCTAGGTATCCCTTGCCCTCCCCCCTCTCCCTTACCGTCCTCGTCCGGTGGACGCCTCAGGTTGAGCCCGGCCCTTGCTAATAACCTCTCTCTATCCCCGGCCGTTTGTAGATTTCCCATGACCGAGTTTTTTCATATGCCCCCCCTTTTTGCTCTAGGTCTTTGTTGGGAATGCCCTGCCCCCCCACCTACCCCGACACTTACCCCGTGTCCTGGGTCTGGGTCTAGGTAAAACCGGCAGCCACGCGGTGCCTCGCTAGTTTTCAGGTTCCTATACCGGCACCACCACAAGTACCCCAACGTTACACATATCCCACATCCGTTGTTAAGGCCGACACCACCCTCCGGTGCCAGCCCACACCTTTCTGCCTGCCTATATGGTCATCGCTTTGTGATGCCCGTCTATTTTGAGTCGTTTCTACTCTACTCTGTCCCCCCCTTCGTCCCCCGATTGCCGCTTGTACTGGAAGCCCAATCCTATCTATGCTGCCCCCCATGTCTCCCTTCCGTCTTGCCGAGCCCCTGAGAACTTCCCAGTCCCTCTCCCCCAAGGCCTCCCTGTGAAGTCTGACCCAGTGCCCCCCTGCCATAGTAATATCTCTTCCGGGTACCCTATCCCTTCTCCTTCCTTCCTTTCTCAAGCTTGCTCCCCGACTCACCAGGTCCCCAGTTTGTTGGGTCCCGCCAAACCCCCCCTCCCTGTCGTTTCTGCCCCTCCATATCCTAGCTCCATTTCCCCCCAGAGGCAGACTTCCCAGCCCTGTTCATCCGTACCCCGTCTCCTGTCCCCCCAGCTTTTGGTCCTTGCCCCCCCCCCTTTCCTTCCTTTACTTGGGACTGTCTTCCTCCCCTCTGTTCCCTCTATTCCCCTTGCCGCCCTGTCTTGGATCCCCCACCTCCCTCCCCCTCATGCCCCCCTCCTTCCGTGAAGACTTCCCCTTGCTGTTATTTTGTCACCGTTACCTGACCCCCCGTAGTCTCCTCTTGTTCCCCCCGACCGACTTCCCTTGATGTCCTTGTTTGTGAGTTTGTTATTCGTTCCCCCCCCCCCCGCAATTTTGGGCTTGGAATTGGCTCCCAAGTCCCCTACGTCCCTCCCCTTTTTTCCCAGGGCCTCCCCCGAGCCTATTACTCTTGGGGCGCCGTAAATCTAATCTGTTGGCTGGTCATTCCCCTATGGGTCTGCCAGTGCTTCGTTAAAGGGATTGACCTGTGACACCTCCAAGACTCTCTGCTGGCTGCCGGCGGCGGAGAGTTCCCCCCAGCCTGCACAGGGCACTCCCCTCCTAATATTCGTTTTGCTTTAGCATGCCCCCGCGCCTCCACCTCTGCTCGTTCGTGTGGATGTTTGGGAGATGGGGGGTGGTAAGAGGAGGAATTACCTCCCCTTTACTCCCTACCCCCCACCCACGCCCTTTCGATCAGTACCCCCTCACGTGCATCATCTGCGCTCTAACCCTTGCAACCCCCAATTCGCAGTGTCCGGTACTGCCTCCCTTGCTCCCCGTTGCACCGGACCGAGCACCCCACTCCCCAGCAACTCTCTGCTCAGGGTGTGAGGGCTCAAAGCGAATGTGTGATGCTTTGTGTTACCATCCGGGGCCTGCTGCCCAGGTCCCTCGTAGGGATGTAACGGTATGACGTTTAACATACCGTGAACACCTTAATTGAGCAATAATAACCGTCCCGTTGATTATACCGTTATAACGGCCATCGCAATAGAAACCACATGCTGCATTCCTCCACTCATAATTAATATAACTGCATATAAAGGCCGCCCGCACGTACAGCCTGTGCAACGTGTTCCTGACTCTGGGGGGCCATGTGAGGCCCACACCGCAACGTACCGTTACCATAACGTAACCATCAGCATTGGGCCTTAGCATTTTAATGTTCCTCGCACCTCCTTGCAAACCTAATCTAACACCCTGGTCCCTGCCCCCCCCCCCAGCTGTATTACTGTATTTACTTAAATAGACGTATCTTAGTCCCTGAGGACCAATAGGAGCAGGATACGATACTGCCGGGTCGCAGGTGCTCGCGCGGGACCTTCCTTTGAAGTACGATTGCTTCATGATGAACGACTTTATAGAAGTTACATTAGCGAATGATCAAAGATCTATTAACCATAGATGCCACGAATAAATACGCGATGCCCTTGCATATAGTTTGTTTGCATATTGATTAGCTTCCTTACCATGTGGATTTATAGTGGATTGGAAATTAGTTCCCGTGACTTCTCTACTGCCCCCTTCAGGCGATGCCTCTCCATTAATCCGCACTTTGCCCCTGCGGCACGTTACTTTGTGATACTTACTTGTTGGTTTATTTGAACGGTCTTGCCCAACAGATCATGCTTGGATGTGTTATTGGTGCTCTACCCTTGCCCCCCCCCAATTCGCGATGTCCAGTTCTGTATCCCTTAATATTGTGCCCCCCTTACTCTCTGTTTCGCCGGACCGAGCACCCCAATCCCCAGCCACTCTCTGCACGGGGTGAGGGGGCTCGAAGCGAATGTGTGGTGCTCCTTGTGGTCTTACCCCCAACACTGGTCAAAACTATTAGCCGCACAGTGAAGTAACTCGTCATCAGTGCCATGGAAGTGGTTTAAAATTGAATTCATATATAAAGAAATTGCGCTGTTTTAAAATATTATTTTGTCCATTTCCTTTGGTTGGAGGTCAACCTAATTCAGTCGTAACACTTACCCACAAGGCATTGCAGCTCTTTGTCCCCCCACCTCTTACCCTCGTCTTCCCCCATGACATAACATTTTCCTATCCTACAACGCCACGCGCCCCCCTAAATGATCTCCATGACAAGTAATTCACCACAAGCCCTGCGCCGCGCCGAGTTTGATAATTTTAATTCTCGTACTCCCTCTGGGCGCTTAACCGGCCCTTGATGCTGCCTTGAGGACCCCCTTCTGTCCTTGCATGCAACTACCAGCGCCTTCCTCAGCCTATGCGTCTGCAGCCACAAGATCCTTGTAGCCACTCCAACAAGGTTTCCCCCTGCCCCCATCTTTTACAATCCCTTTCCCCCCACATTTCACCCCAAATGCGATAACGCCCACCCCTCTATTCTCCAATCCTTCTTTGGGCCCTCTGCTAGCGCCGCATCAACGTCTTGTACCCGCCATTTGACCTATACCTCTACACAAATTGGGAATTCTTGGTATTCTGACATTCCTAAATTAAAGAATGGCGCATCCTAATCTTTAATACAACTATTGTGCGCCCATAATATCATACTTAAATGCTGCCTTTAGTCGAACCTATGAAAACGTGGCGTGGCAGCCTAAAACCGTGAAAACATGCCGCCCATACTCGACTTTAGTACCCAAGGCGCGGCGGCCATTGGTTTGGGCTTGTGAAAGAAACACCATGCTAGGTCCCCCCAGTAACTTCCCTACAACACACAATTAAAACACGTGGCGTGGCGGCCAGCCATCGCCATTGAAAAGAACGTGTTGCACTACCTCCGCACGGACATACTGGCTTTGCTTTAAACGCCTGGCGCGGCAGCCATAGAAATTGGAAACAACCTGCTGCATTCAACCACCACCGGAACACCATGCTTTGGCTTAGTAGCACGTGGCACGGTGGCCCTCGCAATAACAACAACATATCACATACCTCCAATGCATAGTTACAGTTACCGCCTACAAGGGGGCCCGCCCGTACGCACAAACTATGAAACATATTCCCGACGGGGGGGTGGGGGGTGTGGCCGAGTATAGCCTAGGCCGTGTGAGTCTGGCGCACGTAACATATTGTTGCCACAACTTTATTACCCCGGTGAGCGACCATGGATCAACACTGCCTAAACAATAGCTCCCCACTATCCTGGTCTGCCCATAGCCCCCGATGCGACTGCGGTACACGTACCCTCCACAACACGTTAATGCTCACCCACACACACGTCTATCTTGGTATTACCAATGCCGCCCTCTGTTCTACCCAGTACCCTTCTATTTGATCCCTCCACACCCTTTTTGCAATCCGACCCATTGTACTACAAATTCCCTAATCCCGTTCACATACTGGCCCCTCTGGTCACTGGGTTAAACTGTCCCCTTGTCCCCACCTTTACACCGTGATGCCCCCACCGATACCCCACCCTCTCCTTGCTTCGCAGCCGCCCTGCTACCTTGCACATTAGCCAGCTCTCCCCGCCACCCACGACGCGCTGCAGTCCATCCTAACGGCCGACAGGGCTAACACGAAGCTAAAATTCCTATGCGTTACCTTATCACCCCCGACCGGAACCGACAACAGCTGCCCTGGAACTCTTGGAGCAACCTTCCTTGCACCGACTGGTCACCTTCCCTCGGATCCGGCCGGAACCTGTGCTATGGGGCAAGAAGGGGGAGGGGTGCCTCCCTTGCCTGTGCCCCCCAACCTCACCATCCTGCAGTCCTTGCGCCCCCCACCCCTCAACCCACCCCTGCTCCCAGCCACTCTGCGCCCCCATAACCATTGGGTCAGACTGCCCCCCGGCACCGTGGTGATCTACTCCCCCGACCGACGCTGAAATAACCGCCCGGCTGTGGCATCCCCCATGCACCGTGTTAATGGAGTTTCCTGCAGTGGAACCCCCCACTCCGCCCGCGACCGTCCGCAATCCAGACCACAAATCACCCTCGCTCTTGGCCCCTGCATTTTTTTTCCCCCTTGCATTCGCTAACCTCACCACCTGCATCTACCGGCACAACGTTAGTAGCCCGAGGCCTAAGTCCGCCCCCATGCATCAACTACATATCCTCTGCATCACATGCACCTATTCCCCATATTCATTACCGCCGCAAGGCTGTTCCCTAAGGCAGTACCCTCACCGACCCTACTACTAGACCCACCGCCAACTTCTTTAAATACCTGGCGCCCAGCCGCACAACAAACACCCGCAAACCCCCCTTACCTTCCTATCTCCGTCCAAGGCCGTACCTTTTCTTCCACTGTTCAGCGACACAAAACCCTCCGGCTGGAATGGGGCCCTCTTTCCGGAACAAAGAAACTGCTCCTGCACACCGGAAACTCTCCTCCAGACTCCTTGGAAACGCCACACCACGATATCCACTCTGCAACATAATAGGCCACCCACTGGAAACTTTCCTCCTTGTACTCCTGCAACAAAACAAAAACACGATCCGGTGAGGCAGGAAACCGAGGGAGAATGTGATGGGGTCCGAACAAACCCGTGCCTTTATGGGGCCTGCTTCTCGCTCGGTTCCCTGCCCCTCACGTTTCGCGCGCTCCCGTCCTCTTCCGGGGGCGGGCTAACGTGTTCTCCCCCCCCCATCCCCGCCCCCTGACCTGATTGAGTCGTGGGGGGAGGAGGTAGGCTGGGCAACCCCCACTAAGGGGCGGCGCCCACCATGCCACCTTCGCTGGCGCGTTCGCCCGCCATTTCCCCAGGCCCAGGGACTCGCACACGTATTTACCATTATTACACTCATGGGTAGCCAGTTCTTCAACTAGCTTTTAGAAGTCTCATTTGAAAACTACCAAAGCTTCACATTCAGTGGTGCGGCTGTCCAAACTGATGTATATGTCCTGCAATTTACAGACATCTCTTTATTAGGGTGAATTTTGTGACCAAACAAAACAGAAGTGTCCATTATTCGCTTAAAAGGGTTTCTTACTGAATCACTATAAAAACTGTTTAACATTTAAAATTATGCACATGATGTTCCCATAATGCTTTTTGCTTTTATGCAAATCACCAGGATTGGGCTCTATATGAAGAGATGCTGGCCCTCATAACGAGGTTGCCGGTAACTCTGTATTACTGTTACTGCCGCCTGACATCCCAGTGCTACCGGGATATCACAGGCTGACAATGAAGCAATTCAATTTATAAACCATAATGAAGCAGTGCTGGAAATGGAAAAAAAAGTACTCAGATTCTGCCTGGTAAGACAGGGGGGACGATAGGGGCAGGTTTATGTGTAGCGCCATGTTATGCGTGTAAAGAGTAAACCAAAATACCACTATGTTTTAGGAAGATGGCTTGAAACATGCACAAATCACATAAATAAACCTGACTTGGGCTTTAAATTGGCCGCGCCTCCCTAAAGTCCCCCTGCTAGCCCTAGCTGCCGAGGCTGGTAGAGGCCAAGGTATTTTTTATATAAAACCGGAAGCTCCTGCTCATGCACGACAGCTTCAGGCTTTATGAAAAATGTCTGGTCGTCCTTAATGGTGGCGCAGGGACTCACCAGGCATCTCTTTAACTAGGAGATGTGGTGACCGAATCGTAGTTAAAGGGATGCCTGTCAAAGTTCAGCGATAACAGTAGGAGATACAGTGATCACTGGAGGGTGATTGCTGCATCTATTAATTTAAGGAATGCCAGGTGAGTATCAGCGCTAAGAGATGTAGGAATCAACACCCTTGCCGGGTTGTGAGAGCGATGATCCCTGCATCTCTTAGTAAAAGGGATGTCTTGGGAGTGTTGGCGCCACACCTTTTCTTCGGTAATGGTAGTGCTGACCCTTGCCAGGCATCCCTTCGATTAAGAGATGCATCGGGGATCATCACCCTTGCGGAGGTCAAAGTCACTTAATTAAACCACCGGCCACCTGTTATGCCATGCCCCCTTTGAGGCCACACCTCCCAAAGAGCCCCTCCCTCGATTATGGGTGTCAGTTAACAGTTGAAACTGACAGTATATATGTTTGGCAAAGAGAGTGTGATTCTTGTTTTACTACTCCCATCCTGAATAGGAGGCTACAATTGCTGCAAAGCAATGTGAGCGTAAACAAATATTCTCTGGAAAAAACACAGCAAAGAACATGCACCAAGTGTAGTCATTGTTATATCACACAGCATGCATCACTCCTACTTTTCATTACCCACCATTCACACATCTTAAGATACAATAGTGTGATTTGCAAGCTATCGTCACTACTCCCCACGGGGGAGCCCTGTCTCATGAGGCTAGGGAGGTGCGGCCACTGCCCATTAGTCCCCCTATGGATCGTGTAATACAGGAGGACCTCATGGGGAGGAACTCCCCGTCTCAGGATAAGGACAATCACCTAGTGTATAGCCAATTGGCCAACATCACAACCCAGCCGTTTCTAAGCCCCCCCCCCCATCTCAACAACTTTCTTGAGAGTAGGTTCATGTATTTCTGTAGTGTAGGAGAAATAACCACAACAAAGTACCAGGAGGAACAAGAGCGCAAGAGACATGAAGATTACTTGTTTGTTTATTTGATAAAGCACAACCAAAACATTCAGGTAGCTGAGCGCAAGCATTACAAGGTTACTTAAAGCTTAGTTACAAGGTAGGTGAGTACATACAAGGTGATAAACATAATTACATACAATGCTACTTACTCTGCTAGTACTGGTACGAGGTGGCCCTGAGGATGCATGACAATCAGTCCACCAAGAACAACAAAGGACTTTGACAATCTGCCAGGGATCGGACTGCCAACATTCTATAGGAAGAGAAGGACTGAAGACTTCGTCAAGCCCAGCCAGGATAGGCAGCAGGTGTGAGCGGGAGTTTTTGAACCCTGTTGGCTGACAGGAGAAGCAGAAGAGCTGAGGATGCGGGCGAGGTGCTGAGGGAGTCCTCCATGGGTACAGCTGGAGCGGAACCAAAGGCGATGCTGAAGAAGCTGAGCAGTCCAGGAGAGCACAGAGCCACTATGCTGCTGCAGATGCAGAGAAAAGCAACCCAAAGAGCCGTAGAGAAGCGCCACAGTCCCAGGAAGCCCCAGTGCTGTACCAAAATTCGAACAAAGGTAATGGAATGTACGAGATGCCCAGAGGGAGCACGGGGGAAGAAGAGAGGCAGGCTCAAGAGGCTCTCAGCCGACCCAGTAGTAACAGTAAAAAACTGGGAAATGCGCATCAAGCATCCGAGGAGAACTTCCTTGTTGCAGTGGCAGTAATAAGACTACTGACCACCAGAGAAGGGTCAGGGACCCGAATACAAGAATAGTGAGCATCTGAGCAGAACCTTCTCGTTGCAGTGGCAGCAACAAGCCCACTGACCACTAGAGAAGGGTCTGGGACCCGAGTACAAGAATAGTGAGCATCAGAGAAGTACTTCCGCTTCCTGGTGGCAGCAACAAGCCCAATGACCAACAGAGAAGGGCCTGGGACCCTAATCCAAGTGAACCAAGCATCAGAGGAGAACTTCCTTGTTGCAGTGGCAAAAGGTCCGCTGACCATCAGAGAAGGGTAGTATATTAAATATCAGAGGAAAGCATCCTTGTTGCAGTGAAGGACTTGGGACTTTGCCAATACCTTGAGAAAGGGGTTATTCTCCTGGTACTGAAAGTTGAGGAAACTGAAGGCCCTTTTGGATCCAGAGACACCAGGCAAAGGGAGTCATTCCTCCGGCCTTGGTAAAAACTATATTGGTAGAAACTATATTGGAGTTTGTGAACGAACTACCAGGAGAAAGGAGTCATTCTCCTGGTTCTGAAAATTGAAGAAACTGAGAATACTTTTTGATCAAGAGACGTCAGGGAAGCGAGTCATTCCCCCTGACATTTCTGTGAACTATATTGGAGGCTGTGAACCAATACCAGGAGCAGGGAGGCATTCTTGTGGTCCAGAAAGTTGACTGTTGTAAGGGTTTGATGGAATCACAAGCCAGGGCGCGGGAGTCATTCCCCCTGACATCCTTTTTACCAAAGAACATTTACCTAACTACCAGCAGAAGGGAGCCATTCTCCTGGAGAAGGAACTTTTCTGTTGACTTATTCTTTACTTGTAGTGTAAGGGATAGAAGTAAGTTATGACACAGGATGGTGGAGTTTGATTTTGAGTGATGTTCTGACAGCCCATTTTTAGTATTGGTTTGAGGCAGGGAAACGCCTCTTAGAAGAAAGGGATAGTGAGGCTTTGTTTTCTTAAGAACCATTATGCCACCCTTGTGTCAGCATCCTTCGTTGACACCCTTACAATAGCCACACTGACTTACCCATTGGATGCTAGGTATGCAACCATCTAACATTAATTGCACTTCAACGTGCTTAAATTCATAATATACACACAAAGACGACAGGCCTGAGCTGAGCTGTTTGAGCTTGGAATTTCTCTGGGCACTGAGAACAGCTGAACATAGCATGTGCAGTGCTTTATAGCAGCCTGGTCATTGGCTTTCAGTTGACCTAGATTTGGAATTTGAGGCACATTTTGCTGAATTATGAGACCAGCCTAATTCCTATACTGCACATAAATGCAACACCACACAGTGGTAAGTGCGAGTTCTTGTTTTCAAACCTCCTATGTTTCTTTGTGCAGTGTTATGTGATGCTGCGCAACCGCTCCATGATGGTCTTGTAAAGTTACCCATCCTGTTCTCCCTAACCAAGGTTCATTGCGCCACTGCTCCTGAGCTAGGTTTGCACTATATAAAACACAAATAGAAATGTGTAGGATGCACTGTGGCCGCATTGGGTCTCCTGATGCAAAAACAAAAAACAAACAACACAAAAGCCCAGAGAGAAGAGGAACCCATGTTTTGTGTTTCTTATGAAAATACAGGTGATTACAGATAAGCAGAGATCAGCAATGATTGAATTACATCTCAAGCTTACATATTAGGGGTGCTGGGACTCCAAAGGGCCTGCCTAGAAGCATGTACATGTAACATTTCCTCAAGTACAGTAGCATTCAAACTTGCTTTAAATAGTTGCCTGTTTTCTGATGCACCTGTTGGTGCCAGTGTGCTTTCTGCCTTTTCAGTTTTCATAATTGTTATGTTATGGTGAACGAGGAGTCAATGAAAAGGGAAATTGAAGAGGATAAAAAAAACATACCGGGTTAACAATGCTTTTAGGTTTGAGCTGACGCGAGCAGAAGACACTGTGTAACTATGACATGAGGGAACCGTACAGCAGATGACTGGGGTATTCTCTAATGAGGGTTCGTTATCTGAATGCTGATTTTCAGCGTGAATATTCCTTGAAGAAAAAGTCCTCCAATCTTCATGAATTTCCCAACATACTGACCTAAAGTAGCTGACAGTAGCAGCAATAAGCCATGCCATGATGAATATTTAGCCATGCATGATGTTGCTTTAACCTTCTACATTAAAGGTCTCCAGGCAGTCATTTCTCTGCACTCCTAGGAGAACAGAATCTCCACTGTTTTTGGTGCCTAGATTTTTTCTCCTAGTATTCTTGGCATGGGAGCCATAGTGGAATTGTTTTTTTGAAGGTGGGCTCCTCTGCTTACATTTGTTCCCCTCCATCACTACAGCAGAATAGTAACAACGATCTGAGCTGAGATTGCATACCCCACTGCAACCAACCTTACCTGTGATCTTAAATGTCGTCTTGGTTTGGAGACTAGAACACAGTGCCAGTGTTAGGACTCCACAGTCTCCCTTCTTGCTGCCACTGCTTCTCTGCATATTACATTTCTCGCCTGTATGTCGCTCTCCGCAGATACCAATCCAAACGTCCCCCTCGACGCAGGGGCTGCCGCCACAGATACCACTGGCAGAGCCCTCACAAGGAGCTAAGGTTCTGCACCCCAAGAGACACAATAGTAAACATAAGCAGTTTGCAACACCCAGGTCAGTATGGCTGTTGGAGCAAGCATGTCCCTCTAACAGGAGATGAAAAACAGGTTGTCGTTTCCGAGGTAAAGAGAATATTTAGCACCTCCTTAAAAGGGAGGAGCCCGAATCATGTACAAAAGGATTTTTTTTAAACAACGGTGTGTCTGCCTCAGGGAGTCGATATTCACCTAATGATGTAAAAGGCTGTGATGAAAGGATGGGTGAAGCGGCAAAGGCTGTGATGAGGAAGATAGGCGAAGCGGCAAAGGCTGTGATGAGGAAGATGGGCGAAACGGCAAAGGCTGTGATGAGGAAGATAGGCGAAACGGCAAAGGCTGTGATGAGGAAGATGGGTGAAGCGGCAAAGGCTGTGATGAGGAAGATGGGTGAAGCGGCAAAGGCTGTGATGAGGAAGATGGGCGAAGCGGCAAAGGCTGTGATGAGGAAGATGGGCGAAGCGGCAAAGGCTGTGATGAGGAAGATGGGCGAAGCGGCAAAGGCTGTGATGAGGAAGATGGACGAGGCAGCAAAGGCTGTGATGGGGAAGATGGGCGAAGCGGCAAGGCTGTGATGGGGAAGATGGGCGAAGCGGCAAAGGCTGTGATGAGGAAGATGGGCGAAGCGGCAAAGGCTGTGATGAGGAAGATGGGCGAAGCGGCAAAGGCTGTGATGAGGAAGATGGGCGAAGCGGCAAAGGCTGTGATGAGGAAGATGGGCGAAGCGGCAAAGGCTGTGATGAGGAAGATGGGTGAAGCGGCAAAGGCTGTGATGAGGAAGATGGGCGAAGCAGTAAGCTTTCTTATTTCAAAACCTTGATGTCAAATAATTAGGAACGCATGATGTCCCAACTAGATGTATATTTTTGCATAGTTAAGATGCGTGCTTCTGTCCAAACATTAATTGCAGGCCACACATCGGATGAGCACCCCCTATTCCAGCTCAGCATACTGTTAAATTGTGAAGTGGTTGCGAAATATCTTTGGCCCCAGACCCATTCACGGAAAGAGGCGATGTCAAAGGGACGCAAACAACTTACAAAATACATTTGCACCATAGTGTTTGCAGAGAGCAAACCACACGTTAATGGATAACGAGCGGAACAGAGCAAGAGTTTTGTTGAAGAGGCGCTCATAGGGGCCATTTCGTAACTCCTGTACATTGCAGTGCTCCTGCCATGCACATGGCTCAGTCTGAAGGCCAGTGTCAAACAAGATGGCTGTTGAATACACATTTTGGGGTACGTGAGTTTGCAGTTTCTTCCCGTTCACACTTTCCACTTGTAATATCCCAGAACGCTCAGAGTGGTGGCACAAGCCTGGGTCACTCTGGATTGTGTGAGCATTTTCATATAGCTTAGGCCTAAAGAAGAAAATCGTGGCAGTTTTTGAGTCTCGCTGAGAAAAACAGATGGTGCTGGATGAAAGTGCTTGAGTTTATTAATCTAGGTAACGTTGACTTGCATCATTTCTAGCTCGTCTATGCCATGACAGACAGGGACCAACCTGATGCAAGTCACTTTGTTGCAGGGTGCAAGTCCTTCCCCACAGTGAAGGGCACTCTCGCACCAGTGACAGCACAGGACACGGTGGTATCGGTGTCGGGCTCCCCACGTGCACTGCCTGCGCGTTTAGGCAACGCCCCTTTTATTAAGACAGCGCGCTTACGTCAACAATTACCCGTCTATTGGAAGAGACCACACAACACTCCTCCTATTTCATAACGTTTGAAAAATTTAACATCAACAGCAAAATATCAATTAACGTATTGTAAACACAAACAATGCGGAAAACACGGGTCCATATTCATACATCCACAATGTAATCCTGCAGATATGCAGGACTGGCTCGCGACTCCCTCACGGGATAACTTCTTGCTTCGGTGGGTTCATTGGCATGTTCAGCCACAGCCTCTACTCCACCAGGGTCCTCAGGATACCACTCATCCCCTTCACGATGGAACTCTGCACCATTCTCCTCATCTTCGCTCTCTCCACTGGAAAGGAACCATTGACTCCCAGATTCAGGGGGTGGTTTATCATATCCACCATTTTGAAAAAACACATTTTGTGTGACATTGTCTTGAACATTGGGTGCCGTAATCATTGATCCCTTGACATCTACCACTTCAAGCATGCTAAGTTCGTACTGGCATGGTCAACTTGCCAGCTGGGTGATGGGACCTTACCAGCACAGTGTCTCCCAGTGCCCGATCATAGTCAGGCAGACCTTTCTGTACGTTCTCCTCTTCATTCGCTTTCTTCTGATCTTCCATCGCCTTCTGATTATCAATTACACCAGGATCTCGGTGTTCCGGATCTGGCAACAGGCCTAAGAGGCACCTGTTAAATAGGGTTTCTGCTGGGGGAACTCCCATGGAGCATTGAGCTGTTGTGTGGTACTCCCTTAAGAACTGGTATAACGCACATTTGAGGCACATTCCCAAGCTATTGGCAATTCGGAAAACCGTATTCAGGGTCCTCATAAAACGCTCAGCCTCCCCATTAGCTCTCGGGTGAAATCTTCCTGTGGACCACCCCACATTCCTGCATGAATGTCGAAAAACCATCTCCTTGGAAAGGGGGTCTATTATCGGAGTACACCACCTTGGGTAGGCCAACGGATGCAAAAACCTTTTCTTTCACCGGTAAAACATCAGGCAGGGATGTAGATGGCACAAACTCCACCTCTGGGTACCTGGACCATTGATCAACCATCACCAAGAAGTGGGTGTTCCTGCTAGTTGACCCAAAATCGATATGGACCATCTCCCACGGTCTACAACCCTGTGGCATTGACTCGACCTGTTGTTCTTTCTGTACTGGAGCTGATTCTTGTCACCAAATACATGATTTAATTAATCCATCCACACTTTCTTCAAGCCCCGGGAACCATCCTTTCATTCTCAGGCGTGACTTAGTCTTGGCTGTCCCCTGTTGGCCATGGTGTGCTAACTCAGTCACTTGAGGAATGAGACTGGATGGGACAACCATCTTTGACCATTTTAGTAGTAGCCCTTCTTCTGTAAAAGCTCATTCTAACCCGCCAGAGCTGCTCGAGCTCCTCTCTGGCAGTATTGGTGCATTGTTCTAAATCCTCCAACACCTGCTTCCAATCTACTCTTGTGATTGCATCCCGCAACATATGGAAGCATTTGTGGTTCTCTGACACCATTCTCAGCTCCTCCACAGACATAGTTTGGAGAAGCAACCTCTATGAGCAGACAGACCAAATCCTCTCTCTCTTTAGCATCCTGAGGTGAGTTAGACTCTGGAGGGTTAGAGTTCCCGGGTGGATAGTCTGTGGCATTCTCATTCCCCAGCCAATAGATAAGACTGACAGCATACTCCAAAAGAGCCAGCATCAATTGTTCGATCCTTGCAGGTGGCTTGGACGAGGACCTTGCCAGGATTGGCACAAGTAGTTTATGGTATGTGATTACAATCACAGTTCGCCCATAAATGTACAGGTGGACATGCCGGCATCCCCACAGTACAGCAAGTGCCTTCCGCTCAATCTGCGAATACAAACAACTGGTTTCACACTCCTGCTTTTGTCAGTTTGGGTGAGCTAGCATCTACAATTAACTCTGAGGACTTCTCCGGGTCGTAGAATGCCATTGTGCTTTCTGCCGTGAGTGCCTTTTTGTCTCATCAAACGCTAACTGCTCAAGAGGTGTGCACTGCTAGCGAGTGTCTTTCTTAGTCAGGCTGCGCAGAGACTCAGAGATCGCGGTAAGGTCTTTAATAAATCGCCCACAATAGGTCACTATCCCCAGAAAATTGCGCACCTCCGGTTTGGTGTTCTTAGCATCTTTCATTTTGGCTGGATCAGCACATATGCCCCCCTCCTGGAACACAAACCAAAAAAATTCGAGCCACCTCTGCAGAAATTCACACTAGTCCTTGTGAAGCATAAGTCCAAGTGAGCAAATGCGTTCCAGTACTTTCTCTAATCTCTCCAGATGTTCCACTTCTGACTTTGCAAAGACCAAAACGTTGTCACTTTTGTTTAGAGCACCAGGGATTCCAGCCAACGCGACCCTACAGAATTCTGGAACACCTCTGTTCTGAGGAGACTCCGAAGATCAAACTCGTATAACGACAGAAGCCTCGGTGGGTGGTGAATGTTGTAATAGACCAAGACTCCGGGTGAAGGACCAACTGATGGTACCCTGCTCTCGAGTCCAGTTCGGAAAAGAATATCGCACCCTGTAGATCTGCGACTATGTCGTCGATCGTTGGTGTTATGTGCCTCTCCCTCATGATGGCCTTGTTGGGGAGACGCATGTCGACACAGATGTGGACAGAGTCGAGTTGCTTCAGCTTCCGAGCCACCACAATCGGGGAGACCCACGGGTTGGGACCATCCACAGGCTCTATGATGCCCAGCTGAATGAGATTATCCAGTTCATGTTCAACCTGTTCCTTCAGATGGAAGGGAATGCGCCTGTCTTTTAGGGGAACCAGCTGTACAGTTGTGTTAATGTGCAGGCGAACCGCATCCCCTTTTTATTTCCTGATGCCTGAGCAGACATCTGCACATTTCTCCCACCAGCGACTGTATGTTCTCCACAGTCTCGGGAGGATAGTTCAGTGGCAACATGCTCGCCTTGGAAGCAAGACGACACGTAGCAACACGGGTTCGATCCCCTTGTCCGCGCTTAGAAACATCTGGGTATTAAGCGCGTTATAAATAACCTATCATATCATATACCCTGAATGCAAAACTAACAATTTCAAGGGCTTCAGCCGCTGCGAAACCCAATAGTGTGCCCCCACTTAGCTTAGTGACAGTAAATCTTGCTTTTATTATTTTCCCTTCATGAGAAACATCAGCGACAAACATGTCATCCAGTAGCAGGGGTGTGTTACCACCAAATTTGAAATTTCAAACATGGTTACTGCCTAGCGACAGAGGGCCCCCTAGCGTAGTGTAATGAGAATGGGCCATGATACTGACCGAGGCCCCTGGGCCAATGAGAACAGGGACATGTGTCCCATTGACACCCACCACACACCTGGGCTGGTGTTTCCTTTTCTTGCTGATTTCGCACACACAGGAGATTAAACAATCATCTTCTTCGTCATCTTCAACCAATTGTGCATTCTCCTCCACAACGTGCTCGACGTGCCTTTTTTTATGGTTGTCTCGAACTGGATGGTCTAGGCCTGGCTGGGCCTCTGGATGGCCTCGCTGGCACAAGGGCTCAGCACACCCTTACAAAGTGGTTGGTGATGCCAAACCTTCTCCGCGCGTGTCCTTATGCCAGACAGTCAACGGAATGTGGCAGATCATACCCATACTGTGGGAAATGAGACAGCACCTCTGCTCGTATGTCCTGCCGTGGCCAGGTACCTTTCTTACCAGGCCTGGACACTTGTTGCCAGCCCATAGCGTACACTTCTTTCAGTCTGACAGTTTTCATAGCAGTGTCCATTTTCGAAGGACACATCAGCCAATTCATGTGATCGGCACAATTCGAGAGTTTGTGCCAATGGCATGTCAGGCTCTCTCAAAATGTGCCTCCTCATTTTACCTGAGGAGCAATGCTGTATCAACTGCTGATAAACCACCTCCTCTTCGTTGTCCTTTGCACATGATGGCGCCAACTGCCTCAGTCTGCCATGAAAGGCATCCAGCGATTTTTCATCCTTCTGTTTGGCTGAGCATATTACAAAACTTTCATAATCAATATTCACCATTTGGCTGAAGTACTCCCTCAGCACAACCGTGGCCACCAAGTATGAGTTGTCTGCAGGCCCAAATGTTTTGAAAATCTCTTGTACCTGGGACCGGCAGAGTAGAGCAGCGTGAATTTCATGGAATGGTCATTGATTTCACCCATCGCATCAAAGTACATGTTCCAGCCTCTCCATCCACATGTTCCAGCATGGGCCAAATTCCACCAGAGGAGCTAATGAGCCCTGCTGTTTAGGCAGTTGCCCAGCCGCAGGGGCCGCCCCAGCATTATCCACCATGGTAACTCCTCACACTAACAATGTCAACACAGCCCTGGGCGCACGTGCACTCCCTCAAGGCGCTACAACCCAGTGCAGCACTTCCAGGAGATATATAGAGATATAGAGATATATATATATATACACACACACACATACACACACACACACCACACACCACACACCACACACACACACACACACACACACACACACACACACACACACACACACACACACACACACACACACACACACACACACACACACACACACACACACACACACACACACACACACACACACACACACACACACACACACACACACACACACACACACACACACACACACACACACACACAGTAACTGTAGAAGGGAAGAACGACGAGAGAGAAAAAAAAACGTCAGGGGAGCCGCAATCTCAGGGGGTGGGGGCAGTCTCCTATCTGGAAGCCATGGGGCTCCGCAGCACACTCTTGAGCACACGACACATGCGTGCGAGTCACTCCCACAGCAACCTGTGCATCTGCATCAGCCGAGTGCACCGCAGGGTTTGTCGGGCGGTCAGGTCACTCCAGGGCTGTGCAACCTCCTTGTTGCCAATATTGTGGGGTGCAAGTCCTTTCCCACAGTGTTAGGGCACTGTTGCACCAAAGAGGGCACAGTGGTATCGGCGTTGGGCTCTGCACGTGCACTGCCAGCACTTTTATATGATGCCCCTTTTATTTAGACAGTGCGCTTACGTCAACAATGAAACGGCCTCTCAAAGAGACCACACAACATTTGACTGCCTCCCGCAAGCAGCCCAGACAAGTTTCGGTTGCATTGGGCCTCATCAGCAAGTTGCAGCTTCAATACATCCATCCCTTTTGGTTTGGAGTCTCCCCAGCTTTGCCAATCAGTCTAATTGTTTTGTGAAAGAGGCAGCTGAGATACTACAATATTCAAAGCCCTAAATATATTTCTATGTCTAAGCCTCCGCACCCCTTCTTTAGGCTGAGTAGTGTGGGCTCGCTTTGCTCTTATTACCAGATCCCTACCTAAATAATAACATCACAGACCAATTATGTTTATGGAAAAATTGTAGGCATTTTATTTTCTTACAGAAAATACATAACAACAAAAATCAATACACTGCCATATGCTTTTGGGCAACTTGTGTCCAGTTTCGAAGTTGCCCAAGGCTCCTCCCGAGTCCTTGTTACCCCTGGGCCTTCGTTCCTGGGCACATGCCGCCTACGACTTGCTTTGGACCATGTACCGAAAGAGTACTCGGCGTTCCAGCTCCTGCCTGCTTCCTTCTTCCGTTATCCTTGTAGGGTGGGTTGGGTGGCAAACGTTTTTCCTTCCCCTTGTCCAGGCACTAAGAGCTTACCTGAGAGAGGTGAGCTCTTTACCTGGTTTGTACCGCCTCTCCTTTCCTGGCTTACTTATACCCCCCAGACCTTCCTTTTGTTCCTTCCTGGGGGCCGGGTTTCCCCCCTGGCCCCTTGCTGTTATATTTTGCACCTGAAGTGGGAGAATGGAAAAACAGGCTCCCGTCCTTCCCCTCTGGCGCCTGGCCTAAAGGATCACGGCCCAGACACCCGCCACGAGAAGAGTTTGCCCATCTACCAGACGACCAAATACCCTGGTACAGGAACATACGGATGTGTCCATCTGCCTGCCCAGCAGCCCGCCCTGCCCCTGCCGATACCTGCGGCACGGATCAACTAGACTAAAACCTACACGTCGTTAGAGATGCCATGACGACCTAGCCAACGGTCAGCACACCTGTGCCAATATACACACTGGACACTCCAGCACCAATCTACACGAAGAATATACTCAGTGCTATGACGTAGGCGACAGACATACTCACGGACGTGCATCTTTATTATTTTCCACATAGGCTCTCAAAATGCAGAAACGCAAGACGCATCATGAACTCATCTAAAGAGCTTGCTTACGCTTCTCCTAAACCCAGGTGCCATAATGAGAACTATAACGAAGACACGATACTGGTCATAAGACAATATGATACTATAACCTAAAGCGCCTGTGCACCAAACGGTTCCACCTATACACCAGGCCTAAGTAGGCCGCAAGCAAGAGCTCCCATGGACGTTAAAAGGACAAGAGTCAGGTTGCTGATCCTGCAGGATGAGCCTGGCGAAAGCAGACAGCCAAGGTCGTAATGTTGCAAACCCACATTCCAAAAGCAGACCATCAAGGGCACGATGTTGCAACCTCGCACGCCGCGCACCAACGTTAAAGTCACACCTGCAAATTAAACCAGGCACATAGTGGAAAAACAATATTAATTGTGCAGAATTCTGCCTCAAACACGGTCCCACCTCACGTGACCAAGCCGAATCTGACAGGATGCCAAGCCCAGGAGAAAGAAGGCGTCTGGATCCCTCGTTACAAGACACAGGCAGATACACTTAAAAGGCTCAATGGACATCTGCGACAGTGGGAGTAGTCGGCTTTCCAGCTCATGAATAAGTCCTCACATTGTCTGCACGTACTCATAGTGAAACATTGTTGCAAATGACAGGTGCACCGAGAGCTGGGAACAGCGATGGTCCCAAGCTGGGAAGCTTGCGGGCGCACCAATCAGAACATGGGGCTCTTATCACTGATGCCATTAACATTAACCAATCATCAGGAGTCTTCATGTAACAATTCTCATGTATCTAATTGTAGGGACAACCCAGATATATCACCTGACTAACCCTTGTCCACTAATATTGTTCTCTATACGTATGCTATACTAACCCTACTACTCGAGCAACCAATTAAGAGTGGCGATAGGTTTTTTGCTAACTTTCTTAGGTGATGCAAGTAGCGCGTCATACTAAGGTAAAAAGGGCCTGCGAGCCCCACGATTGTGTGTGTGTCAGGACGGACGCGTACGATCCTTGACCCATCCCTGCCGTTTTTGTATAATAAACAGCAGAGTCACCTTGCTTCTTGTGTGTGTCTCATACTCTATCTCTTCTGGGATATACGGAAGGAGTTGGGGCCTCCCTGCTCGGAGGTCTGCGGACGGCCAGGCCGACCCCGGCAGAATTTCCCCCCCCCGACATGTTGGAGGCACTGCTGAGATCTGTTTAAGATCGGCATTTTTATTTTTTATTTTTTTTTTAATTATTATTGCTTTTTCCAGGCACTCCGGTTGCGAGGAGGCCCGGCGGCACGGCCCCCTCTGCCGTCGCCCCCTTCTGAGGACTACAGGACCATCGCGGAGCTGCGAGAAGACCGGACAGCGCAATCCGGATATTGGCCCTCGGGAGCCGGTTGAGAAGTATCCCGCCCGCGGTTGGCGAGTGTCCAGACGTGGTCCAGAAGAGGGGAGGTGGCGAGCCGCTTGGAGGGGTGCACGCAGTCGAGCGGCCCCGCATCAAGAGAACTTGGTGAGCATGCCACGCACAACAAGCAATGTGAAATTGTGAGGGAGGGAGGAGGAATTAAATACGGGAGGTGGGAGGTGTTACACAGGTGCACGGCGAAGGTTTGACAATTTATTGTTGGAAATGGAATGAATGGTAGCAGAACAAGTGCGAGGGCAGTGGGCTATGTTACACGAAGGGAGGGGGTGGAGCACGAAAACATCACGTGCGGCCGCTCGTAGACACTGATTGGCCTAGGTCGCGACTACGTGTAAGGGTGTGTGTGTGTGGTTTCCTACGATTTGGCATTTATTGATCAATGAGTAGATGAGGATCCCTATTGTTCGAGCAAGACACTCGATAGGTAGATGACGTTTCCCTGTAGGCGGTAGCTAGTTAGTTGCCCAATACGGAAGATAATTGGCTAGTTAAGCCCTCCTGTCGAGGGGCGTATCACACGCGAGGCGACGCAGCGTGCGCAGTCCGATTATATTATTGATTTGATTACCTTGTTCCAGGAGTGACAGGAAGACAGCTGTAAGGGTAACGGGGGTAGATTGCAAGTGTATTTTGAACTTAAAGAATATATGAAGAACTTACCAGTAGCTCGAAAAGGTCGGTGACGTCACAAGTAGGGCTTTCATAGGATATTGCGAACACAAGGTATCTCCGTTTTGAGAGTGATGGGGAAGAGAAGTGTGGTAAGGGAGTGGAAACGGAGATAAACGGTAAATGAGTTGATCGGGGAAAGGCGAAAGAGGGAACGTGGCTGCGCACAGAGAACGCCGGCCACGGCAAGTGTAGAAGGGGGAGGAGCACATGAAATTAGGACGACTGTATAAGAACGTCATAAGGGGTACGCAGCCGCAGGGGGCTACGTGCGCCTCGGCCGCAGGGGGCCGTAAGGGTGTCGTATAAAGAAAGTAAGACAGGAGAAAATGTACAAATGTAACCTACTATATTTTTTATAATTTTCCTTAGCGGACTATCGTAAGTCCCCAAACTTACGGGGCCATGTAACGATATAAGGCTGTATATTGTAAACTACTAGTGAGATAAACTGCTACCAGATAGGGGAAGGGTAGCAAGTGGAGCGCTACTATGTCATACGGGACAAGATCGGGAGGGTGGGGGAACACCCTCACTACCCCACTACAGCACATATGCACAACACTGCCACCCCATAGGGAGAAATTGATTAAGTATAGCATAGAATGGACCCAGGGGACGGATAACAAAATGCTGACACCGTGGCCGCCTAATGGTAGCTTCGATCCATATGTCCAACATTCATTATTAAACCATCTGCACAATACATATAAAGGGAAGAAGTTGGCAAACCACGTGGAGGTGTTTAACTTATGGAGGATGTTCCAGGGGTCCCGACCAGGACCAAATGGAATGTTCACTATGGGGGAAATACCGGAAGACAAAGAGATTAAGGAGGAAGGAGAGGATGGGAAACAGGGGAGTGAGGACCAAAAGAACACGGGAAACAGAGGAGAGGGAGGAGAAAAGAATAATAAAACAGATGAAATAAAACAGGAACCGAGCAACGATATACCCCTAGCAAAGGGAGTGAAAACAGAGGGAAGGGGGTTGTACCCTTTAAGAGAATTAAGAGAAATAGAAAAAGGACTGTTAAGGGCGGCTGAGGGATACTCGAACCCGGCATACAGCCCTCCACCATATGTAGCTCATAGGAAAGTGCCAGCAGGGGAGGGGTGGACCGGAGAAGACCAGACTGTGGAAATAGGAAATGATGAGTGGGTAGCTGCACAGATATTATTAAAATTACGAGGTTCATTAACAGGAGAAGAAAAGGAGGTAGTAAAGAAAACAGAGGAGGATAATGCCAGGGAGAGTGAAATGAGGGCGGAAGAGCTGTTAAGACAAAAGGAAGAGATTTTGGAGGAACGACTAGCAAAATTAAGGGATGAGCAGAATGAATTGATTAAGCAGCTCGAGAGAAGAGAGAGAGAGAGAGCGAGGAAAAGAAAAGAAGGTAAGAACGAATTGGAAAAAATAAGGGAACGAACTGAGGAGCAAAGGAGAGAAGCTGAAAGGGTAAAAGCAGCAGCAGAAAGGGTATCAAGAGTAGTGCTGCGAGAAAAGAAAAGGGAAGAAGAAGAAGAAAAAGAAAAAGAAATGACAATGTGGAAGAGGAGGCTACTATCAGAAACAACTAAGAAATACAAAGAAGGGAGGGTGTTAGAGAGTATAGTAGAAAGAGAAAGGGTGAAATGGGAAAGGAAGAAAGAGGATGAAAGAATATTGGAACAGATGAGAAGTGAAGTGATAGAGGAATTAAAAAGGAAAAGGGAGGAAAATAGTAGGGAGATGGAGGAGAGAAATGAAGAAGAAAGAGAAGGTAGGAGAAGGGAGAGTGGAGCATGGGGGGATGTATGTAGAAACACAGAAGTAGCAACAACATCAGCACAAAGGGGAGCGGTTGATGAAGGAGGAAAAGGAGAACTGGACCTAATAGACTTACAAACAGTAACGATCAAGGGGAAAAAGACCGAGTGGGGGGTGCCGTTTATGACTAGCTTTTGTAGTGAGGAAGAAGAAGGAGTGGAAAAGGAAGGAAGAAACAGTGAAAGGGAAAGCTTAGATAAACTATATATCACCCGGACCAACACAGACTCACCATGGATCAGTAGGAGAAAGGAGGAGCTGGGGAGAAGTGAGGAGGGAGAGCAAGGAATAGCGGAAAGACAGGCACATGAGGCCACACCATCCCCGTCATGCCCTCCCCCATCGCACCCTACATGTTCAACCACCTCACGCTCGTTACGCAAAATAAAACTAGCGCCCTTCACAGACGAACTGACACCCCATGCATGTCGGCTTAGAGACCTCCCTAGTCGCAGGCAGGAAAGACGAATATACACCCCCACATTAAATACAGGAAATGATGGAAGAAGGGGAAAAGATGGAGAGGAAAGAGTTACGAGCAGGGGAAATATGGACGAAGTTGAAGATGTAGAAGAAAGAGAAGAGGAGGAAGGGTGTGAGGACTCGATATTATGGAACACAAAGGGTGAAACAAGACATAACTTAATGCTACTTTTGGAGAGAGGAGGGGTTAGACCACAGTATGTCCCTTGGAAGCATACCGATAAAGAAAATATAAAATGCAAGCTCCCATCATTAAGTGGAGGTGTGGGTAAATGGATATATGAAATGGAAAAACACACCGCAGGACAGAAACTGGCAGTAGGAGATGTAAAGGGCCTTTTAATATCAATATTAGGGGATAGAGCGGATGACATTTGGAAGAGAGCGGGATTCCATGGGGTAACAATAACAAACACATCGCATGATGGGGCACCATTCGCAAACTGCAGACATGCACTATGGCAGGCACTGAGGGTACAGTACCCAGACACATCAGACATAGGAGCAATTACCTCCCGCAAGATGCGTGAGAACGAAGATCCTGTTGATTATATCCAGGAAATCCAAGAGAAGTGGCGCATGGAAACTAGAGAACAATGGGATAAAACACCAGCAATATTTTACCATATACTGGTACAAGGGCTCCCAGAAGGAGTTCAGAAACAACTAAAGAAAGTAGTGGGAATGGAAGCAAAACCATGGCCCGAAATACAACTGACTATAGTGCATCATTGCAGGACATGGCAAGGAAAAATGAAACAAAAGGAAGAGCACAGGAAAACGGAAGAGGCTAAACTAGTACAGAAAAAGCTTACTAAATATACAATGGAAGGAGCACTAATAACTACACCTACAACAATGACCCAAAGCCCCACACAAGTAGTGGCTGCACAAGATTCCTCCCAAATGCCACCTTCACCGGCTATAACACAACAGGCGCCGCCAATACAACCATACACGACCAACATGGGGGGAGGACATACAATGGCAGGAGCTGGGTATTATAATTATAACAGGGGGAGAGGAGGAATTATGAGAGGGAGAGGATACGATATAGTACCCAACAGCAGGTGGGAGGACTTAGAAATTCCTACCCCACAGGGCAACCAGTATACCAGGACAACACAGGGAGCTTTCCATGGCAGAGTAGGGAACCACTGGTGTGTTGGAGCTGTGGACTATTGGGGGACATGTCACGCACGTGTAGAGTTAGACCAGGAACACCATCATGTAGTGATCAGGGACAACCAAGGCCCTCACAGGAACAGCAGGGCCTACCACAACAGCAGACGTTGCAACAGGGAAATGAACAACAACAATTAACACAACAACAGCCACAAACATATTCACTGCCACAACAACAGGTAGCGATAACACAACAACCCCAAGCACCACAAACACAACTGGGTAGGGTGACAGTTTTGGGACACAACCCTTATACCGCAAATGGCCAGTCGTTGTACCCTCAATAGGACAGCCCACAGACGGCCTTGGTGTGTCCCATCCTGTCAGTAACACCTAATAGTGCGGAGGAACCACACATAGAGGTAACGATAGGTGACAAAAAATTATCATTCCTTGTTGACACCGGGGCGACCCGGTCTTGCATAAGGGAAGGTAAATTCAAGATGTCAGGCGAAGCCATGAACACCCAAGGATTCTCTGGGGCTAGAGGGTTGGTTCCCTTTACTGATAACATTCCCTTATCTATTGGAGATTATGATCTGTCAGTTCCACTTCTATATTATAGTGCCTCACCAGTAAATATACTGGGGAGAGACATAATGAACAGGTTGAATATGACGATCTCCTTTACTGAGGACGGCATAATTTGCTCTACTCCAGGGATTAACATGCTCACAGCACGACAGATTATGCAAGCATACTGCGGACAGACAGCGATTAGGGCGGAGCCAGTAGATGGCGAACTATTTCAGTATGGAACAGATATGGCAATTGCATGGATGCCAGGGATAGAAGGGAAAATATGGAGGAGGCCAGCAGCTTATCTGTTCAGACCAGAAACACCTGTTAATGAACCGGAAGGAAAGGTGGTTCTAATGGACATTGAGAGCATTATTGCAACAGCTGATTACATTGCTGTACATGCCCAAGACAAAGAAGGAAGAGCATGGAGGGCCTTGCTAGCATTAGCAGAATGATGTAGGCTCACCCAGGTGTCAGATGAGGAGCTGTTCTCAGATGAAAAGGAGGAAGGTGAAATGGTGTTTATGATGAGTGTGGAAATATGGCTAAGAGTGGCTTACAAACAAGTAGCGCAGAAAATTGCAATGGCACTTGAGGCACCCGCATGCACCCCAGTCCCCTTCTTTAAGGAGGATATGTCAAAGGTACCCAAATCATTGTGGACTACTGGCCCCTATGACGTGGGGTGCATAAAAAGTATAGGGGGAGTAAGAATAAAATTGAAAAAAGGTGCAATACTCCCCAGAGTAAAACAGTACCCACTATCAAAAGAGGCAGATGAGGGCATATATGAAACCATAACGGCCCTTATAAATAATGGTATATTGGTCCCCTCAGAATCACCATGTAACACGGCTGTGTACCCAGTGCGCAAGGCTAAAGGGGGGTCTTGGCGCTTCATACAGGATCTCAGGCCCTTGAACAACATAGTAGAAGCGGAATATCCCTTAGCAGCAAACCCGGCCACAATATTGTGTGGCATTCCAGCAGAAGCATCACGATTTACGGTGATCGACCTTAAAAATGCTTTTTTCTCAATACCACTACACCCAGACTCACAAGATCTGACAAGCTTCACTTACAGAAACACAAAGTGGAAGCACACCAGATTGCCACAAGGGTATTGCGAATCACCCTCAATTTTCAATAGAGTCATACAGATGGATTTGGGTAACATTGAAGTGGAAAGCACAGTGTTGCAGTATGTGGATGACATAATAATTTGCAGTACAAACGAAAGAACATGCAGAGAGGACTCCTTAAAGAAGTTGACAATATTGGCTGAAAAAGGTTACAAGGTAGACATGGAAAAGATACAGTACTGTCAAGAACAGGTACTTTACATTGGTCAACTTATATCCCAACATGGAAGAAAGATTGCACCACAAAGAGCACAGGCCATTTCAAACACTCCAATGCCACAAACTGTGAGGGAACTGCAGCAGTTCCTGGGGCTGTGCAACTACTGTAGAGCATGGGTGTTTGATTACAGCTCGTACATAGGACCCCTGCTTGAGGCGTTAAGGGAAGCTAATAAAGGGGAGAAAAAGCTGGGGTGGACGATGGAAATGAAAGAAGCTTTTGATGAATTGAAAGATGCGATATCAACTGCTCCAGTACTGGCATCCCCAGACTATGAGCGACAATTTTTTATATTCTCACATTGCGATTCAGCAGTAATGAAAGCAGTGTTGGCTCAAAAAACAAGCATGGGCTACAAACCAGTAGCATTGTACAGCGGCCACTTAGATCCTGTGATGTTAGGCCACTTCCCTTGCGAACAAGGTCTCGCCGCAGCTGCTTTTGCGGTGGAAAAAGCATCAGCAATCACCACGGGGTGCCCAACTACACTATTTGTGGAACATGCACTATTTGCGATATTGAATAAACCTAAATCCACCCTAACCATGCAAAGAGCATCAGGTTATGAGATCATTTTATCCAGAGCTGAACTATCAATTGTTAGATGTAGCACGGTCAACCCTGCAAGGTTCCTAGCAGAAGTAATTGAGGAGGGAGATTATGCCCATGACTGTACGCAAATAACTGAAATGTACTCATGTACTAGAAAGGTTGAAGAAAATGCACTAGAGGGAGGTGAGCTCTTGTTTATTGATGGGTCATCAACTATCGATCAAAGGGATGGTGTAAGGAGAACTGGGGCTGCAGTGGTAAAAATGATGGAGGTACCGGTGAGTGTGGCAATGAAACGTGTACAATTACCACAGCATTACTCCGCTCAAGCAGCGGAACTAGTTGCACTGATCTTGGCGTTGAAGGAAAGCTTTGACAAACGGGTGACCATATACTCCGACAGCGCATATGTTATATCCACTGTCCACTCAGGGCTGTCGAAATGGAGAAGAAGAGGGTTTAGGAGAGCTGATGGCACTCCAGTGCAACATGCCCTCTTATTGGCTGAACTAATTGAAGTAATAAATGACCCCCAAGAATTAGCTTTAGTAAAATGCACCGCACACACCAATGGTGAGGACCACGTCTCGAAGGGGAATGCAGCAGCAGACGCACATGCGAAGTACGCTGCATACTTTGGTGAGATATGGAACCCCCCAGAGTCACAGAGAGGGAGAGGGAGGGGAATGGCTAAGGAGATGTTGATAAGAGAAGGGTACACCCATCTCCCAGCCACACAGATTATGGAGCTACAAGCGGCTGCACCAATGGCCGAAAAAGAAATATGGGTAAAAAGAGGATGTACAATGTCACCGACCGACGCACTATGGCGCCAGGGTGGCACTGGAAAGGTTGTAATACCATTGGCACTTTTGAACACCGCCCTGAGTCAACTACATCATCCAGCCCACACAGGCAAGGAAGTAATTGCAGCACGAATTAGGGAAGACTGGTTCTGCCCCGAGTTAAATTCTCATGTGTCAAATTTTATCAGTAATTGTCTCACATGCCAACAGTTTACGGCCGGCCACACTCTAAAGGTGATAAGGGGTACTATACCACGGCCAGAGGGACCTTTCCGGCATCTCCATATTGACTATGTTGATATGATCAACATATGTCAAGGGAATAGGTATATGATTGTAGTAGTATGCCCATTGTCTAGGTGGATTGAGGCAGGGCCCTGTTCACACCCAGATGCATTTAGAGCAGCTAAATTCCTAGTGAGGGAGGTCTTCCCAAGGTGGGGAGTGTGCGAGGTGTTAAGGTCAGACAATGGCCCACATTTCGCAAACGAAATGTTCCAGCACATCACATCCTTGCTGAACATCAAGCATAAATTTGCATGTGCATACCACCCACAGGCCAACGGTATATGTGAACGCCTGAATGGCCTATTAAAGGAGGCAATCGCAAAGATACAGCAAACAACAAAGAAGAGTTGGTTATATTGCCTTCCATTAGCCCTATTTGAGCTAAGGAATAGACCAGGGTCCGACCACCACTTCACCCCTCACGAGGTGGTTACCGGACGTCAAATGCGCCTTCCCCTAACGCCAACGTCAAGAGCATTTACCGACCACGAAAGCACAGCGAGTGTTCTTGGTGATGAAATGTACCAATATGTGTCTTCTTTGATTACTAGTGTAGTGTTTGTGTCTCAACAGCTCGAGCGCACACGGGGCGGGTCTAACAGCAATCAACAAGAAGACGCGGATAAAGAACTGGAAAAGGAAGGACTGTGTAGAATTGCTAAAGGTGACCACGTACTACTTCGCAATTTCAACAGGAAATGGAATAGTCCACGATTCACTGGCCCCCATCTGGTAGAGGAGGTATCAGTAAAGATCTACAAACCACAGACCCGCCCCAGCGCCACCGACAGGTCCATTGGGAGAACAGCAACAACATCACCAACGGAGGAAGAAAGTTCTACCACAGCCAACGGCCCAAGTGTTCCCATACCCTGTCACTCCCCAGAGACAATAACTGAAGAAGAAAGGGGTGATCCCCATACTGCCCACCCCATGGTCACACGCTCAAAGAGTAAAGATACTTCCGCCAGTTGAGCCCAAACCCCCTGCCCACCACCCACTGACCCTACCCCCATTGCAGTAATACCTGAATTGAAGGACATTGTCTCGCACACGTACACATGTAAACACGTGAATGCTTTCTTTTCTCTCGCACATGCAGGAACTGCGTATTATTGTACTGCTAAGAAAATAGATAACTAACAAATTCACTGCCCAGGAGTAGATGGTACCCTCAGACGATAACTACCCAGAAGAATTGTCACACCAATTTGTATATGAAATAAAAAGGCCAACGTACCTGAAAAGGAAAAAGGTACGTGTCTACTACACAGCATTCCTCTTGGCCATAGAATACTCAATGCCCCACCTCCACCCATACTTGCCTGCCCTAAGAGATAGATCGCTTAGATTAGCGTGGGAACAGCTCTTCGCCTGGGCACTGAATAACTATTTGATAGGGAGAGCTTAAAAAAAAACAACTACTAACATTTAATAACCACCTTTTTGAGAATTTTCAGGCGGGCAACTCTAACGTCACAAGAATACGCTGCCGGACTGCAGCAAGGTAAGAGCAAAATGCCAGTGAAATTAGCATGTGTAATAAAAATAATAGGGATTTTCATGATCACCGGGTTCTTGGCTACCTCTGTATGGCAGTACAGCTGTGCTATCAATATTATTGCAGTACCCAAACCTAACCCACCCCCATCCCCAACAGGTGTTACGTCAGGTGATACTAGTAAAATTGCGCACAAACAAAATAGAGTTCAACGCAGCACATACTCAGATAATAAAGGTATTGACAATTATATACAAGATTCAGCACATGTCTCAAACAACATATGGTACCAACACATGACCCGCATTGGTAAGCAGACAACAGAAGACAGCTGCTACGTTTGCTCATTAATACCATACGCCATGAGCGCTTCTCGAACATTTGTTGCCACAGAAATAGATGAAAAGACAGCACGATGCATAATATACTTGGCACTGTTCCAAACTAAAGGAAGATTTCAAGGGACAGTGGTGCATATGGTGTGGAAAACACGAGACTCATACCCATACGAAAACAACTTCCTCAAGACTTATTTGAGTTACCACAAGAGCAGTTTACATGCTGAAGCATTCAGATACATAACAAGTGGTCCTGCAAAAGGGGAAACAAAAAAAAGTAACACTGCAGTATTTACCATGTGATTGGTACGCCACTGAAGTTCCTGGTAAACTAGGATGCTGGGAGAGGCCACTGGTGACGATAACGGGGAAGGTGTACTTGGACAACAAGTGGGAAATAGGAGTGATTGGCAGCAACATGGTAACAAAAGAAACTATTTCAACTATCGATGCACACAACCACAGATGTTGGACGACTTGGATCAAGTACGTGCCCATGCTCACGTGGATAGAGACGGATGAAGACCCAATAACAATACTGCCGCTGACTGCGCCTAAGGTATGCTACCAACATAAAGGAGAGGTGGACGTAGGATACAACACCAACTGTGCAAGCGTGATGGAGTTACCTGAGGGGGGAGCGGGAACAGCAGTGATAATGGACCATTACTGGGCCTGTGGAGAAAAGGCATACCACACACTGCCCCCTCTGTGGAATGGTGTATGCACGATAGTGCACGTCAATGTACCATCACTAGTGGTACCCCAGAAGCATGTGAATGTGGCGAACTTTCCCAAAATGGATGAAGGGGACAAGAGAAAGACGAGATCTGCACCACCTCAGGAGGAGCCAGGAAACAGGACCAACGGCAATAATACTGTCCTAAATAGAAGAAAAAGACAAGGAGAACCTCTGACAGGAAATTACCTATGGGGAAGGTCGGAAACAGCACTCACTTCAATTCCGCCAGAACACAGACTATTCAGCAGAGCAGCAATGTTCTTCTCCTCAATAATACATCCGGGACTGCAGGCTTACGCAAACGCAAAATGGCTCCAGATAACTAGATGGGAACTAATGATGACCATCAATTCTACAGTAAATGGATTCAACGCAATAAAAGAGGAGCTGCGAGCTATAACGATGGTAGCACTTCAGAACAGATATGTATTGGACCTCGTCACAGCCATGGAAGGAGGAGTCTGCGCAAAGATAGGACAATCATGCTGCACGTTCATTCCTGCCAACGATGCTGACAACGGTACACTGACTGAAGCAGTTTCACAATTGGCCCAGATGCACTCCAAAATGATGGATGAAAGTAAAGGCGTGAAAAAGGATGAGAGCTGGTTTTCGCTATTATGGTCATGGATGCCATCTTGGCTGTCAGATGGACTGAAAATTATAGTTGGTTGTACTATTTTGGCTGGAGCTACACTGATCATAATAAGATTTTGGAAGGCCCGGAAGACGCGCACCACTGACGAGTTGCTTGAAATGGTCGGTATGCACCCATTGATGCCAGCAGATGACGGCCAGCACACAGGCATAATAATACAAGAGAGAGAGAAATTGCGTAACCAGATCATCACCAACCACCTGGACCCACCATCGGTGAAGATCGAGAACCCAAGAAATCCCAGGAGTTACATAGGGAAATGGGTATACTGTACTCCTGGAGGAACATGTGAATATATGTATTGGTCATTTGAAGATCATGTTAACTACTATGGACCTTTAGGAGGAATAACTAAGATATGGAGAGTAAGAGGAGATAACGAAAAGGATATGTTTGTGGTCGACAAGTCGACCAGAGGGGGGACTGAAGTGGGAGCATGGAAAAACAGGCTCCCGTCCTTCCCCTCTCGCGCCTGGCCTAAAGGATCACGGCCCAGACACCCGCCACGAGAAGAGTTTGCCCATCTACCAGACGACCAAATACCCTGGTACAGGAACATACGGATGTGTCCATCTGCCTGCCCAGCAGCCCGCCCTGCCCCTGCCGATACCTGCGGCACGGATCAACTAGACTAAAACCTACACGTCGTTAGAGATGCCATGACGACCTAGCCAACGGTCAGCACACCTGTGCCAATATACACACTGGACACTCCCGCACCAATCTACACGAAGAATATACCCAGTGCTATGACGTAGGCGACAGACATACTCACGGACGTGCATCTTTATTATTTTCCACATATGCTCTCAAAATGCAGAAACGCAAGACGCATCATGAACTCATCTAAAGAGCTTGCTTACGCTTCTCCTAAACCCAGGTGCCATAATGAGAACTATAACGAAGACACGATACTGGTCATAAGACAATATGATACTATAACCTAAAGCGCCTGTGCACCAAACGGTTCCACCTATACACCAGGCCTAAGTAGGCCGCAAGCAAGAGCTCCCATGGACGTTAAAAGAACAAGAGTCAGGTTGCTGATCCTGCAGGATGAGCCTGGCGAAAGCAGACAGCCAAGGTCGTAATGTTGCAAACCCACATTCCAAAAGCAGACCATCAAGGGCACGATGTTGCAACCTCGCACGCCGCGCACCAACGTTAAAGTCACACCTGCAAATTAAACCAGGCACATAGTGGAAAAACAATATTAATTGTGCAGAATTCTGCCTCAAACACGGTCCCACCTCACGTGACCAAGCCGAATCTGACAGGATGCCAAGCCCAGGAGAAAGAAGGCGTCTGGATCCCTCGTTACAAGACACAGGCAGATACACTTAAAAGGCTCAATGGACATCTGCGACAGTGGGAGTAGTCGGCTTTCCAGCTCATGAATAAGTCCTCACATTGTCTGCACGTACTCATAGTGAAACATTGTTGCAAATGACAGGTACACCGAGAGCTGGGAACAGCGATGGTCCCAAGCTGGGAAGCTAGCGGGCGCACCAATCAGAACATGGGGCTCTTATCACTGACGCCATTAACATTAACCAATCATCAGGAGTCTTCATGTAACAATTCTCATGTATCTAATTGTAGGGACAACCCAGATATATCACCTGACTAACCCTTGTCCACTAATATTGTTCTCTATACGTATGCTATACTAACCCTACTACTCGAGCAACCAATTAAGAGTGGCGATAGGTTTTTTGCTAACTTTCTTAGGTGACGCAAGTAGCGCGTCATACTAAGGTAAAAAGGGCCTGCGAGCCCCACGATTGTGTGTGTGTCAGGACGGACGCGTACGATCCTTGACCCATCCCTGCCGTTTTTGTATAATAAACAGCAGAGTCACCTTGCTTCTTGTGTGTGTCTCATACTCTATCTCTTCTGGGATATACGGGAGGAGTTGGGGCCTCCCTGCCCGGAGGTCTGCGGACGGCCAGGCCGACCCCGGCAGAATTTTCCCCCCCGACACACCTTTCCCAGGTGCTGTTTCCTGCCCTTTCCTGGGCTTTTGTTTCTTGTGGCGCCATTCGGACGCCCCTCCCTACTGCTTTCGTGCCGTTTCCCTTCACCCCGCGCCTAAACTCCCAGGCCCTCCATCGGCCCGCATTTCATGTGGCCCGGGGCATAGGCTGAGTAGTGTGGGCTTGCTTTGCTCTTATTACTAGATCCCTACCTAAATAATAACATCACAGAACAATCATGTTTATGGAAAAATTGTAGGCCGTAGGCATTTTATTTTCTTACAGAAAATACATAACAACAAAAATCAATACACTACCATATGCTTTTGGGCACCTTGTGTCTAGTTTCGAAGTTGCCCAAGACTCCTCCCGAGTCCTTGTTACCCCTGGGCCTTCGTTCCTGGGCACATGCCGCCACACCTGAGCGGGTGATATTCGCGCCCGTTCAGGTCCCCCCCAAAAGCACCCTACCTACAACCCTGTTCCTGGAGTGCCCTAAAAATGTTGTCGGAAAAAAACCCCATCCCCTTGCTTGATAGGTGCACCCCATCCTGGTGAAACATTTCCGGATTGTTCTGGTGTAGGCCATGTTTTATGAAGTTTAGCCCTGTGCTCTTGCAGTACTTCTCCACTGATTTATTTAATTTCTTTCTGGCTATCTCGATTGCGTCCCTCCTATGTGCACCATACCAGACCCTTCTTGGTATTATCTCAGACATGAACATTTCGGTTTTCCACCAACTGTGGGCTATGCTATGTAGCGACTCGCAAATGTTTCTCTGTAACTTTCCCCTATTTGTGCTCACCAGGTCGTCCCCCCCTGAGGTGTACAATCAGGTACTCGGGGGGGGGGGGGGTTGGGGGGGAGGGGCCGGGGGGTCCCTGAAACCTATCAGGTCCGACAGCCTGTCATGAAATCCTCCCAGTGCATCCCCGGGAGGCCCCACCAGGATGTAATTGTGTTTTTGAAATGTAGTCCTTGCTTGACTTCCTCCAGCCACCTGCCTGCCCGGGTCACGAAGGAGTGCCCCACTATCCATGCCGATTTGTAGGGTCCAGCCTCTATGGAAATGGGGGAGATAAGCGTTTATATCAGTTCCTCCCTGATGTATTTTTTAAAACATTGCGACCACCCCCCAATCCTTTTCACTCCTTTTGCTCCCAGGCCCCCGCCCATGCAGAGGTTGCCGCCCCTATCCTGAATGAGTGTGTTCCAAATTCGGCAGGATCCCATCCTGCTTTGGCCACCGCCTGTTTTAACACCGCCTGAAACTGGTACCTGCTGAGTGCGCTGCCGTCCCTATTTATTAATAGCTGCCCATCGACCTCTGGTCGGAGATCTAGGAATTCTTGGGTGATGCATCTGGGACAGTGGTCCTTCTCTTTGATGCAATTGAGGTCTTTTGCTCTCCCCCTCCCCGTTTGGTCTGTTTTAGATTTCCTTAACATTATAGACATCCCCTTGCTTCCCATACTAATATCCCTCCTTGCCAGGCTGTCTCCTGCCACCGTATTACTGGCCACCAGCTCCCCTACCCTGAAAGCCCCATAATATGCCAGAGCGAATGCTGCCCTAAACAGCGCAGTTTCGTATATGCTTCTGCATGTATTTCCCAACACTTTTAACAGAATTATTAGCTTCCCAAAGTTCAGTGGCCTTCTGCTGTCTTATTTCTTCCCCTCTAATTTAGCCCATCCTCTCATAGCATATTTTATTCTAGTGCTGTCGGTTGGATCCAGTATGCCCGCCACTTTTGTGGTATATGCCACCGCCACTAGGTGTGCTGCCGCCCAGCTTTTCTTTCTCCCTTTGGCAAATGCCCCTTCCAGAAATTCACACATTTTTTCAGTTGAAATTTTCCCCACATCTTGCACTCCTGCTTCCACCAACATATCTTTTACATGCTTTTCGTACTGCTTACCCGTTTTGTACGTTAGGGCGTTCCTGGTCAGTTTGTCAATGACCCGTTCGGTTCTCCGTGTTTCTCCCACTTCTTTAGAGTCGACCTTGTAGCCAACCGTTCTTTTTTTTTCCAGTGTTTTAAACGGGACCCATGCCTTCTGCGGCATGGGCGTTCTTTCCCTGTCGGCGTCTGGTCTCAGCTCCCTGAATCTCTCCCACTGAAAATGAGAGATTGCATCAGCCACCACGTTTGCTTCTCCAGCAGTGTGCCTCGCCCTTATGCATGTATTCATTTTTAGGCTTTCCAGGGTAATTGCTCGCATCAATTCCAACACTATTGGGCATGACGCACTTCCTTTATTTAACACGTGCACCACCGCCATGTTATCCAACCATACTGCCAACTCCTTGTTTCTTAGCTCTTCCCACCCATGCGCACAAGGCGACCCAGATTGGGAAGAGTTCCAGCAGCGTTATGTTTTTTGTCCATTCCGCCACCTGCCATGTTTTTGGCCATTTGTCTGCACACCACTGTCTCCCCAATATTGCGCCAAAACCAAGACCACCTGCTGCAGCGGTGAACAACACCCTTTTCCCTTCCTCGTTTATGGATGAGCGCCATATCACTGACCCATTGAAATACCTCAGGAATTCTGCCCACACTTCCAGGTCTCTCTTGATTCCTCCCCCTATCCTGACTCTGTGGTGCCCCATGGTAGCCCCTCTTGTTCTCAGCTCAATGCTTCTCTGGAACACCTTCCCCTGTGGTATGACTCTCCCTGCAAAGTTTAGCTTTCCTGCCAGCGCTTGTAATTCTCTCACTGTCACTTGTTTCTTCCCTGTAGCTCCTTTATTGTCTTCAGTAGATCTATTACCTTGTCCTCCGGGATCCGGCACACCCCCAGGCTTGAGTCAATTTCTATCCCTAGGAATTGGATAATCTGTGTTGGGCCCATTGTTTTCTCCCCCGCCAGCGGAAAACCCCACTCGCTTGTTATCTCCACAAATGTATCCAGGGTTGCCTTGCATAGCTTTGAACCTTTGGGCCCTACAAATAAAAAGTCATCCAGGTAATGTACCATCCTGGCCTCCCTCATCTCTTCTGTGACTGCCCATTGTAAAAATGAACTTACCCTCTGAAAGTATGCACATGAAATGGCGCACCCCATAGGGAGACCTTTGTCGATGAAGTATTCACCCTCCCACTGCATACACAACCACCTCTGGGATTTGCTGTTGAATGGCAACAGCCGGAATGCTGATTTAATGTCTGCTTTTGCCATCCATGCCCCTTTTCCTGCCTTCCTGACTAGTTCTACCGCCTCCTCGAAATCTGAGTATGATACTGTTGCATCGCTCTGTGCAATGCCGTCATTCACCGAGGCCCCCTGGGGTACGATAGGTGGTGGATTAGCCTGTATTCCCCTTCTTACTTTTTTGGCACCAACCCCAGTGGAGAGCATATAAATTCTTCAAATGGTAAGGCTGTAAAAGGTCCCTCAACCCTACCCAGTTCTACCTCTTTTCGGATTTTATTGGTCACTATATCCCTCTTCTCGGTAGCAGACTTCAGTTTTTTGGGAATGTTCTGCGCTCCTTGCCCGGTAAACGGGATGTTAAAGCCTTCTCTAAAACCTTGCCTGATCACATCTGCTGCTTTTTGGTCTGGGTATTTCTGGAGCCACCCTTTCTTCCTCTCAATTTTTACTGGTGTGGCTCCCTTCTCGTCTCAGCTCCTAGTTTCGCTTCTCATTGCTCCTGCCGCTTGGAGCTGTGGCCCTTATGCACTTGGAGCTGCTGTGGTCACCCTTACATCTCTCGCACTTGTGGCTGAACTTACACTTGCATCCCCAGCTACAGGGTACTCCCTTCTCATAATTCCGGCATTACCCTGGTTCTGCCCGCTTTGCCCCGTGCTCCCACTGCCTCCCCCCTGCGTGGTTGGGGGCAGGCTGCTCTGCCACCCTCTGTGACCCATAGTTTCTGCTCCGAAAATGTTTGTCTCTATTTCTGTCATAGCTGTGTTCATATCGCCTGTTATTGTATCTATAATCAGCTTTGTACTCATTCTACCAATAATGCCTCCTCTGCTGCCCTCCTGCGCTTTGCTCCTTGGATTCCCATTTCTCCTTCAGTACATTAAATATGTAGAGATTAAAATTCTCCTTATCCCATCCCATATCCGGAAAGCAGTCCATCTCCTTTCTGAACTCGTGCTCATACTCCTGCCATGCGTCTCCCCCGAATGCTGTGTGTACTTTCAGCACCCTCTGCTGATACGCAACTAATGCTACCCCGTTTTCTGGGAATTTCTGTAATATAATTGTAGACATTATATTAAAGGCTGCCATCCAGTTGTCAAAATTCCTTACTACCGGCCCCCTTTGTAGTAGGCTTTTCTCATCCTCCTTTATGTCCTCCAGTGCCACATTCATCCCTCTCTTTTGACAATCTAGCAATGTGTAAATATCAATTAATTCCTTTCTCCATATTTTCTCCTTTACTTTGTCATTTATATACCAGGCCATTGCCTTCATTGACCTGCCCTGTGCATCTTTGCCCATGGTTGGTCTGCCATACTTCGTCATGATTGGTCCCCCAACCTCCGTTGATGCCACTGGTGGTACCGCCCCCTGCGGCGGGTCCCCCGCCACTGGTGCCGCTGGTGTCCCGATTGGTGCCACTGGTTGTGGGTTGGGGCCTTGCGTTGCCCCTCCTGTGTTTGGCTCCACTGGTGCCCCCTGTGGTGCCGGGACTGGGGTTTCCCTGGGTTCTGCCCCTACCCCCCCTGCCCCTCTCTGCTTCTCCCTGCTCACCACCCCTCTCCATTTTACCCAAGCCCTCAAGTGATCCCTTTCTTCGTCATCACTGCTTTCTCCCTCAGTTGAAGAATTCCCCTGCTGCTCCTCCCTGGGTCCCTTATTACTTCTGCTCTTCTTGCCATTGGTTCTGGGCGACTTACCCGAAACCGTGACGCAATGTTTTTAACATTTTTACAATTTTATTCCCCACATCATTATTCACAGTACCTTTGTTTTTCTCTTTTCTTTTCTTCTTCTTGGTAGGTGCCGCTGGCTGTTTCTCCGATCTCCTTGGCTCCTCTCTCCTCCTCTTCTGTCCTTGCGGCACCTCGTCTTCTCCTTCGCTGCTGCTAGGCTCTATGAACAGCAAGGGTGACATTGCCTTTGCCCTTTCTTCCTTCTGCATTATCTCCAGCACCCATTGTGCCCCATATTCCTTCTTCGCCTTCTTTGCCCATTCGGCGAATTCTTGGGCCCTTTTTGCTCTTCCTTCCGCCATCCTTCTCGTCTGAATTCCTTCTTTCTGCAGGGTTGACCCTGGCTGCTCCTCGAACCGCTTCTTCGTTCTCCGCCAGCGAGCTGTCAGCCACGCCTTCCTGCTCCTGCACGCCGTGTGTCCTCTGCTTCTCCTGATCTTATTTTACCGATCTTTTTCCCGACTCTTGTCTCGCCTGCACCCGACGATGGAGCTCTGTTCAGTTGTGTCCTCGCGGTGCGGCGTACTGCCACGTCTCCTTCTCTGCATGCCGGCTGGTATTTCCACGCCGCTCCCGCTCCCAATTTGCTTTCGGTGCTCCTGCCCTCTCCTCCTCTGTACTCGGCGGTTCACTTCACGCTGCTCCGGCACGGGTAGGCGAACCCGTAGCCGCTGCACTTAGCGAAAGTATGCAAAAAACATGAGCCCGCAAGAGCCAATGTTTGTATGAACGAACCGTGCGCCGCAAGAGCAAACGTTTTTGCAAGAGATAGTATGGAAAAGTCGTGAGCCCGCAAGAGCAAATGTTTTTCCTTCCCATTGTCCAGGCGCTAAGAGCTTACCCGAGAGAGGTGAGCGCTTTACCTGGTTTGTACCGCCTCTCCTTTCCTGGCTAAATTATACCCCCCAGACCTTTTGTTCCTTCCTGGGGGCCGGGTTTTCCCCCGGCCCCCTGCTGTTATATTTCGCACCTTTCCCAGGTGCTGTTTCCTGCCCTTTCCTGGGTTTTTGTTTCTTGTAGCGCCATTCGGACGCCCCTCCCTACTGCTTTCGCGCCGTTTCCCCCCACCCCGCGCCTAAACTCCCAGGTCCTCCATCGGCCCCCATTTCATGCGGCCCGGGTCCTGGGGCATATGCAGCGGCAAGACCTTCTATGAAATAAGGAGTTCCCGTCTCTTTTGCCTTCTGTTTGTAGAGAGTATGTGGAGGTGTCGGATAACTAATAATGAGACAGCCCCCACTCTTGATGATTGCTTGCAACAAAGTTCAGAATGGTTTTGTTTTTTCTAGCTAATAAGATTTCATGAAAATGTGCTAATGGTTAACACAACAGATTTAGACCGAATATGTCGAGGAGCCAGCAGGTCTGTCCTCCACAGCCGTATTTTAATTCTACAGATCTAATGCATTCAAGACATTCCCATATGTTCATCCTGTACAGTGTCTAAGCAGAATGTCAATTTGGGATGTCAAATCAAATAACTAAAGTTTGATCTTTTTCTATGAGTTCCATACATTTGAGGTACAGGAGGTGGACATATGCTTGCTCATATCATCAAGAGAACCTTTCACTGGGCTATGGACCAATCCCCATCGAGATAACATGTGCCTGTCCAATGCTTGTGCATAAGCTGATTCATGAGTAACTCGTTGCTCCACAAGGAGGGGGTTGTGTGTAGTGAGTTACTTTGCCTTGTAATGAGGGCCACGTAGAAGATCTAAACAGATAGTTATGTGGGTGACCTCAGAGTGTTATCCTCACTTTCTATCATTGTTAGCTGCCAGGAACTCGGAGCTGTCACTGTGGGGAACTCTCAGCTGTCACCAGTTATCGAACCCTACCAGTGCGATTCCAAGCACTGACCTTCCCGGCAGGTTACGGATTCATCAAGATAGTCCCAGTAAAGCAAAGCAAGGGTTTGAAATAGAACAAGCTAAATTTAACCCGACCTCCAGACCGGGCCAAATAAAACAAGCACATGGTGCGCGGCGCTAGGAATAGACCATGGAACTGGGGCAGGGGAGCACAGAGGGATGGCAGCCACACTGCCAGGACATGCTCGAGACCACTGTCCTGATCTGCTTATTGCTCCCTGCATTGCCCTAGTTAATACGAGCAAAGTCTTTCCTCAAAGGCTTTTCCCCTTTTATTTTCAGCCTGTCCCTTGTCTTCCAATGCGTGTTCCCTTTCCAGCAAGGGTTTCCTTTAATTTCTCCAAGGCATGGCCTTGCCGCCCCTAAGCTTGCCTCCTAGATCTTGCCCTCTTTCCTTTCAATGTTTTTCCACCTCCTCCAAAGACTTGCCCCATTTCTCTTTACTCCAAGACTTGCCGATTGCTTATCAGAGGTGTGTTTTTGTTTTCAAGGCATATCCGTTTTCTACTGGGCCCCATTTACTATGAAATGTGCACTTTCTTCCTAGGGATTGTCGCTTTTATTCGAAGGCGTGGCCACTTTATTCGCAGTCTCTCTGTTTATCCCAGCAAATGCCGCCTTCATTTGAAGGCTGGTCCTCCTTTTATTCTCAGGGCCTTACTGCCACTTTGATTTTTTTGTTTTTCCTCTCTTGCATGCCTTCTTTCCTTTCTGGCATCCGTTTGCTCTTCTTTGCCATGCTTTCTTTCCACCAAAGCATACTTTTTCCTTTTCAGCATGCCTTCTTTCCTTTCTAGCATGCTTTGTTTCTTTTCTGGAATGCTTTATTTCCTCTCTGGCATGTGTCCCTACTCCTCTGGCATGCTTGCTTTCCTCTGTGGCACACCCTGGTCCTTACAAGGTATAGCCTCTTTCCTCTGGCGTGTGCTCTTTTTCCTCTGAAGCCTGCCCTCTTGCCTCTAAATCACGCCATGTTTCCTTTCAGGAGTGTCTTCTTGCCCTTTAGGGTTGACACATTTCCTCCAAGACATGATCTATTTTTTTATTTTTATAGCATGACATCTTTATGTGCCAACTTTCTTCTATTCCATGCTTGCTTTCTCCAATGAATGTGCTTTTTCCCCCAAACGATAGGCCCCTTCTTAGGGGGATAACGATTTTGAGGGGGTAGTGATGGGAGGGGAAGCGATGGGAGAGGTAGAGTGGGAGAGAGATATTGAGAGAGACGAATTGTGAGAGGGATTGAGAGGTTTTAAGATTGAGAGCAAGACAAATGTAGAGTAAAAGAGAATGAGAGAGCGATGTTGAGAGTTATATTGAGAGATTGTGAGATTGCAATAGATATATTGAGAGAGAGCAATATTGCAAGAGAGATTGAAAGAGTTTTCAATTAGTTATATAGTCTCAAAGCTACTGTCAAACGAACTGTATCCGGGGCACACCTCCCCATTTCACATCCATTGCCTTGATTCATTTTAATGCCTGCAGGATCCCCCCACTTCCCCTAGTGCTCTGCCCCCACCCTTGAATTCTCTGCATTTTGTAATGAGTGTGAGTTGTGTACAGTGGATGAACGGATTGTGGTGAGGGGCATACCTCTGCATGGTGCAACAAAATCCAACATATATAATAACGAGATTGAGAGGGAGAGAATGAGATTTTGAGCGAGCAATATTGCTGTTGGAACAGAGAGAGAGATGGAGACTGGAACTGAGAGAGAGATTAAGATGAGAAGTTAGAGAGAGATTGAGAACGCGATATTGCGAGAGAAAATGGAGAGATTGAGAGCGAGGGAGGAGATCGACAGAGAGGGACATAGAAAAATTGAGAGAGATTGAGAGTAGGAGTGATTACGAGGGAGAGAGATTAAGGAGAGATTGAGAGTTTGCGATAGCAAGAGAGAAATTGGGAGAGGAAGGGAGATGGGAGTGAGTTTTAAAGAGAGATTTGAAGCAATTGAGGGACTGATATATATATATATATACAGAGGTTGAGATAGGGAGCGAAAGATTGAGTGGGATTGCGTTATAGACAGTTGACTGAACAAGATTGAGAGAGATTTATACAGAGAGATGGAGAGAGAGTCATAAAGAAAGAGAGGGAAATAAGAGAGACATTGAGAGAGATTAGGACTGAGAGTGGAATTAAGATTGCGAGACAGATTAGCACTGGCATTCAGAATTAGTGAGAGAGAAATGGGAAAGTGAAATGGATCTTTGCTGCATGCAGAGGCCAGTGGTAGGACTGTTGGGGATTGCCTGGTGGTTTGCCTTGTTGTGTCTTTTCATGCTATGAATTCTAATGCTTGTTTTGACTTGTATGCCATTTGCATGCTGTTTCCATGCTATGATTTGCTACATGCGGCTTCAAGATTGTCTGAATTTCTAACCAACCTGCCCATCAAGTTCTCTGACTAATCCCCACGCTAACATGCTCAAATTCTATATTCAAACATGCAATGCACATAGCAACTAAGCCACACACACATGACAATTGAACACCACTTCCAGCAGACATCAAATTTCACAGTCCTAGCCAATGCACCCTGACACCACTGGCACACCGGATCCCCGACACAAATCCCTAAATGCTCTTGATAGAGGACATCTAAAAACTGAACCGCCCCCAAAGCTGGGGCTACTTCTAGTCTGCATTCATCAACGCAACAGCAACTTTCCCTCTCTTTCAGATCTGCCACAGTGCCTGGAGACCATGCAAATGGCAGCAGAACACGTTATAAATTCCAATAACGTAACATAATGTCCTATCACCCGCCTGTATGTATTCTTATACCTGAAGTTTGGGCTAATGGCCAAAAATAAATTTGAGCCTTTCCGCGCTAAGTATAATGGCTTGTGTTTCACAAAAATGCTATTCAGTCAAATATGATTTACTGGGCCTCATTACAAGCATGGCGGTCCGGGAACTACGGTACCGGTAAGCATGCCGGTACCACAGTTCCCAGACCGCCATACTACAAGCTGTGCTCGCGGGCACCTGCCAGCCCGCCAGGTCTGGCCTAACGGGCAGAGCAGCACCCGCGAGCACAGCATGTCGGATGCACGGGCACCACTCTGAATGGTGCCGGTGCATCTGAAGTCCCATTCCCATTCAGCCCTATGGGGCCGAATGGGGATGGAGAGTACCTCATTACCGGCACCCACAAAGGGGCAATTATCAGGCCTGCCAAACTCAGCATGACCCGGTAATTGCCCATTTGTGGGTGCCGGAAAAAAATGGATACCGGCGGCAGCCGTGCTTGTACTACAGTCATGGCTACCGCTAGCCTCGTAATGTACCATAGGGTAGCTTCATGGAACACAAAGTTCTTTCCTTCATAAGTAGGCCTATGTGCATAAATAAGTACAAAATGAATTAGATTTTAGTTGACAGTGATTTGTCTCAAAGCTATGATAACAAATGCAATCACCTGAACGCTAATTATACATTCAACCCGCGCAGCAGAGATCCATCTTCGCGAAGGGTCAACCAGCGTTCAGCCGCTTGAGATTGAGCATGAACAGGTTGAGGGTGCTCTCGGGTGTTTATGGCAGCAGCTGGGCTGCACTGCCTGTGTGGCATCCCTGTGCCAACAGATGCAGGTGGCGCAGAGGCTGGGAATTGCAGTTATTTCCTATGAGCAAGAAATTCCCAGTAAGTTCCGGTCATAAGCTTGCTTCGATAGTCATTTGCCTTTGACTATGTGGGAGGAGGACATTCATGGCAAGGTGTCCGTATACATGAACTGGTGGAGGGATTTACAACAGGAGCATCGACATCATCAATTCTATTGAAAACAAGTGTGTCTTTCCCCAATGTACTGTAGATCTACTTTATAGTATTTAGTAACATATTGATGCGATATCCCCATGGCGGTAGAGTGTACCAGCTGGTATGAGCTTGTGCTCCTGTGCTATTAGGCTGGCGTGAAGCATAGGCCAGCTGCTGTAGGTAGCCCTGCAAAGGGTTTTTGCTGTTAGCACCCCTGGTGTGAAAAAAAACATTCATATTGTGGAGAAAACATATGCCATTGCGTTCCTCCAACACAAGCACGTAGACATGGCCACCGTTATAACAGAAAAATTGAGCTCTTTCTATAAAGAAATTGTCCACTTTATAATGTTTTTCATAATGTCCGATATGACCTTAAAAGCGTACGGCACCGGGGAAGTCCGCAGAAGGAGAAAGAGACCCTCTGCGCTGACGGAAGCAATGTACATTTATTGTTTTTAAAAGGGGAGCCGGTGGTGAATGGACAGTAAGGTAAGAGTTGTGGCCGAAAGAAAGCTTACAGGGAGCAATAGTGCGTCCCAAGCTCTCTGATTGGCAAAGCTGCGCAAGTAGGGTGATCATTCTAAACATGCACACATCTAATGTGCACGTGGCAATGGATACATTGCAAGTGTTTATATTTGGAAAAAAAGAGGAATCTTTGAAAATTGCCATTTGATAACTTTCTGATAGTACTACAAAAATATCTGATGTCTGCTCAATCGAAAAATGTCTCAAAATAATTATGAAATTGGCCAGGTGAGATTACTAGATCATTTTAGTTTGAAAATATTAGTGGTTTATCGAAGTTTGGCATTTAACAAGTATTCGGACGAAGTCTAGCTGAACACAAGCTATTCCGCCATACACTTTGCCTTCTCATTTTAATGTAATGCATCAACTAGGGCCATTTCAAGTGAAGATTGAAAATGGGAATGGAATTGAACATTGTCAGATTTCTGATTAAATAGAAGACTAAATTGCATACCGGAGAGGAGGAGGGGTGAGGATGAACGAGAGGGCGAGCATGGCCTGTTCTTTTTGGAAATGCCTATGGAGAAACCTGAAAAATTCATAACAGGCAGGGGTGCCCATTTGGGCTGGGGTAGTCGCTGGGGTATTAATTTATATGTCAGGCAGTGTGACCTTCCCCCACCTCAGAAGCCTCTCATAGGAACGCCATGTTAGGCAGCCTCTCTAGTTTATCCCCTGTGGGTCAGTGTGCAACAGACAGTGTGGAGAGATTGACGTGGACACTCTGTACAGGACATAGCCAAAGATCTTTGATCTGTTGGTGAAATTGGTATGACGGGAGGATGTTTGGAAATCAGAAGACTCCCCAAGAGGCAGGCGTCTTCTCCTAGGTCAGTAGGGGTTACATGAGCAAGTTAAATGTCAGGCAGCACAAGATGTGACAGTTCTTTCCCAACCCACTTTGGCATTTTAGAAGAAACATTTTTTTGGAGAATCACTTGAACGGCATTAATGGCTAGTCTGTCCCAATAGGAAAGGTGTGTGAGAGAGCACTTTCTGTGTGAACAAAGGGCTAGAGAGCACTAGCTGATATTGTGGGCTGAGGGGACGGAAGCGTGAGAGATATGCCATAGTCATTCACCTTGCACAAATTCACTGGCTCCCCATCCCAGCTAGGATCCGGTGGGCAACAACGGCCTGCATGCTGGCCCACCTGACTGTCAAGATAAAAATATCGGGTGGTGCCCGGTCATCTCGCTGTACTACCATCAACAGACTGGAAACTAGGCTGGTTCATGCCATGATCCTGTCTTCCGGAACGCCATCCTGGTAGCAATCCAGAACGCTCCATCAGTTCAGAAAAGAACTGACACCTATCTCTTCCAGCAACACCTTGGTGTGACCTACACTATCTTGAGAACACTCTTACTTGTATATTGAACTCTAATAATGATGACTACTTTCTGTGAATTAAACTTTGATTATTATTATGAATTTTTACTTGATGTGTTTAATGCTTGCTACCAATGTTTTGCTCTATGACCTGTACAGTGCCCTGTACTGTTTTTGCTCCCAAAATACGTTTGCGAGATAATGATACACACTAATCATACAAATAGTACTTTGACGTGGATTGAGATTTGGTGGAATTGAGTGACAACCCAAAAGGCAAGTGTCTTCTAAGAACATATATTTTTTGGGCAGATTTAGTCGCATGTCAGGCTTTCCTATGTGTGATTAGCCTTGCTTCCACCCGACTCGGCCTTTGGAAGAGTCCTGTCTAACGTCTGGCATGGGGAGGGTGATGGAGTACCATCAAATTGTATCCTGCATTGGCAGAATATGTAATGAAATGTTCGGTATTTGGCTGTATAAATATGCGATTCGGTACACTCTTAGAAAATATAAAGTACCCCTCTCTGTGCACAAAATTGACCATGTGAAGGAAAACATGTATTGTACAAAAATAAATAAGTGCGTGCTCGGAACACCTTACAAGAGCTGTATAGAGCCATAGTTCTACCTGGAAATGTCTGTTTCTTGCTTCCAGAAAAAGCGTCTGCAACCTTTGGCTCTCCAGATGTTTTGGACTACAGCTCCCATCAGTCGTGGCCAGCATAGGCAATGGTGAGGGATCATGGGAGGTGCAGTCTAAAACCCTTTGAGAGCCGCAGGCTGCAGACCATAGGTAACCATAGATACAGTTCCACTCACTTTCTCCGTTTCTGTTAACAAGTCTTTCTTGTCACTTTCTTTTTTGTAGTATTCTTATTTCCGTGTTCCATTTCTAAACTTCCATTATTACAGAGAAATGTCTGCTGATAAGAACCACTTGTGCATCGAAATAGAGTGTAAATCAGTTGGAAGCTATTTAGGATGTGGTGTTTTCTTTTTCAATTAGAGTTTGGATAGACTGCTGTGAGGAAGTGAACTAGGTTTCAGCAAAAGTAGATGGTTTGTGTTGTTCATATAACAGCAATGAGCCTTGTAACAATGAATGCATGTGTGGGGAGGCTTTAAGTATGGGAGATAAGCTTGATGAAGCACGAGTGTGTATGCAGCTTGTATTTGTGTGTAGAATAAAAGATCAAGGATTATTTGGAAGATGGCGCCTGGGAGACCCTAGAAAACAGAAGGAAGAACTTCACACACTGAAATACATATACCTATCTCTGTTTTACATAATCAGCCTTCTGGGATTTAACTGGAGGCAAAGTTTTTTTTAACGCATCTGATTTTAGAACAGATCCTTATATTACACAAACCACATACCAATGCACAAAACCAGTAATGCCTAACATCAGCACATGAAGCGTATAAGCATTTTGCTCTAGGGCCCCCAACACCTTTTACCTTGGAGCATTTAGTCCCAATGCTTGTACCACTGGCATATGCATAGATTCCAAACACACATCTCTTCTGCATAAGAGCACTAATGCATAGACCCCACCATCAATATCTTGAAATCATACACACTCGTGCCTAAAGCAGGAGCCCCCCTACTTTGAGCATAACCACACTTCAGCATAGAGCCAACCACCAGAGTGTAGACCCTGTGATGAAGTCCAATACAGGAGATGGGTGTGTAGGGGTACGATGACAAGTGGGGCCAGGGACCACCAACCGCTCCATGATGTTGGCCCCAGAGGCCTCTTGTTCTCCACACTATCTCAAGCCTCATGCATGTACAGATCTGTTAACAAGGGAGAGGGGAGCAGGCGAGTAGAGACAACAGCAAGGAGAAGTCTGATTGGAAAGGTATAAGACCAGAGTAAGGAACAGAGATAGATGCAGACGCAGTGGAGGTTGGCAGGAGAGATAGAAATCCAGAGGAGGTAAAGAGAGGAGAAGGAGAAAGAAGACCATGAATTAAGGCTGAGGTGAAAAAGAGGAGGAAACTGAGAAAGAATGAGGAATGAAGAAAGAGTGGAGGAAGGATGAGAAACTAGAAGACATCATAAATCACAGTGGGTGGAGAAGGTGGGGAAGAAAGAGGAAAGAAGAGAAGGACAAGAAAAGAGAACCACAAAGACCTGGAAAGGGTAACAAGGAGTGGCGAGGATGCAATAGGAAGGACAGACGGTACAGGAGAAAAGCAGAAGAGAAGCTAGCAACAAAATGAAGCTAGCTGCAAAAACAAGCTGGGCAAAGAAAGAGACGAGTAAAGAAGAGCTTAGAAGGGGCAAGCAACAAGGCAAAGATACACCGAGCAAAGAAAGAAAGAGAAAGGGACAAGAAGACTAGGGGGGGGTTATAGAAAGACTCGTGTACTGATGGAGAGGCCTTAGAATGAATCTGAGGAGGCTGACCCTTGCACTCCTCAGTAGGACAAGCTTGGTAGTGGCCGGGGTTCAACAAAGTTGAAAGAGCCTGACACCTCACGCCCATCAAAATGATCCAAAGCAACAGGGTTGGTGCTACCAAGCAAACATCATGACCTGACCTATATGGGTCCACGATTTGCCAAGAAATTCTAAATGCAAAATCAACAAAGGTCTGCGTCACTATAAAACACAGAGGGCCTCATTACGAGTCCGGCGGTAACCCTGCCGGTGCTTCCAGTGGGTTGCTGCCGGGCTCGGAACATTTTACTTGTGCCTGACTTCCCGGTGCCACTGGGACATTACAAGTCTGGCGGCCCGGGAAGTCAGGCACCAGTGAAATGTTTGTCCCCATTACCAAGTATTTCTGGAGTGCCACCTTTGCAGCAGCAAAAGTGTCATCTGTAGTCTGTAGGGTCTCAAAGGTTTTGTGCACGGCATGACCAGCTGAATATAGCATATCAATGTTAATGTGGCGTTGTCGCCTTAGCACGTGGCCGCCAGAAACATCTCTAGCCACTTCACCCATGCGGACCACCTGGGACCAAGGGAAAATGGGGCTCCTCTGACATCGAACTCCTGTAGCGGAGCAAGGTAGGTCCAGGGGGGCTGCATTCTGGCACCGGCAGACGCGCCTCCGGCATCGTCTGCCATTATGCGTCTTTGCTCGATAACTGTCCCTCTGATATCCAATTAAGGAGAATAGGGCGCACACGCCCACCATCTGGAGCTGCAATCCTTCTCAGGCCTAGTGGTGGCACTGTCTATGACAGGGTATAGGCTGATCCTGTGGGGTTCACTACGTGCTGTCTTGTAGTAGCACCAAGGATGGGGTGCAAAAGCACTCTACTGGGAGCTGCAACCCCTCTTCAGATCCGGATCAACAGGGCCTGCTGGGGCGGGGCTACTGATTTGCAGTTTTGTTTTCTTAGTGAAACATTCGTTCGCATACACACTACAGTCTTGAGACCATCTCAGTTTCTACCCTTCCATGACAGGAATAGGGAATGGACACACCAGTCACCACTTTGAGTGGCTGAGCATGAGTCCTTTGCACGTGGTGACGTGTGATCATGCATCTGCCCCAATGTCAATTTGTGAAACGAAGCGAACAAAAAAATGTATTTACTTTTTTTTTTCTCGCCAGAGCCGGCCTGTTCGCAGGTCGCTCGACTGAGCCTCACTCTAGGGATTGTTTGGGAGGCCCACTATGGAGCTCAGAGCTCTCCAACTTAACAGCTGGTGGCCTGGGTGGTAACAGAAAAGGAACGGTAGGCTAGGTGATGCAACACTCACCAAGGTGGTGACGCACGTGTGAGCCTTGTGCTGCCCACAGCGCCTCTCGGGGCTGGCCGGCCTGCGTCGGCTGACGAACGAGTGCTCTCGCTGCTTTCCGTTGCAGCCGGCGGAGCAGTGGGATTCTGCCACGAGGAGACTATCCTGGGTGGCAACCGCCTTGTTGCCAACATTGTGTGGGAGAGGCCTCGCTCTGGTGAGGCCTTCCCTGATTACAAACCACACGGAGACCAGTTGTAGTCTCTGGGACACTGTGCGTGCGATAACCTCGTTAGCAATGGACAGCCCCCTTTTTATTAACTTCCCCTTGTGACACAGCACGTCACAAACACCTTAAAGGGGCGCACACCACAATCACAACCACCTGTATTATTAACTTAGACAAATTAAGCACACAGCCCCACCACCAAGCCTTCAACATAAGCAGATTTGAACACAGGGACCCCCACCAACCATACTTTCAACACATGCAGATTTGAGCATGGAACTCCACATCACCCAAATCTCCAAAATGGCCAATGCTCTACTGCCTCAGAAAGCGAGGCAGGGCAACTGCTGTTACCATTAGCAGGCCTGGAGAGGGGCAGCACAACCTTCCCCCCCTCTCTGCTCCTCTCCTCCTCCCCCCTGTCGTAGAGACACGCAGTCTGCCAAGCACAATGCTGAGGAAGGGTGAGGTGTGAGCATTCACCTCACCCTTCCTTCATGCAGCTAGGTGCTAAGCACCCAAGGAAGCCAACAGGCAGGCAGGGATCAGATTTTAGAAAACCAGTAACTTTTGACTTAAAGCCATCAGAGTTGTGATGTGTGATTGGCACAGTGCCTCCGGGTGTGATGCAAGCTGGTCCCCTCGGAGCGGGCATCTGCTGCCACCCATCAAAGGGCCTGTGCTATGTAAGCATTGGCAGTGATTTCTGTTGCAGTGCCAGACATGCTGGCTGCACCTGTTGACAGGGAGTTGGCCTTTTTTTCAGCAGTGAGCAGAGCAAAGAAGTGTGTCTCACCACGTTCTCAAAGGCAAAGCATGATGGTACCCTTATAGTGACACCTAAAAAAGAGGAGAAATTGTGCGTTCTGTGTTCCTCATATTTAGTGAGCCCTCAGGACTCATGGAAGGACTTTTTCCCACGTGGAATGATAATGCACAGATTATAAAGGCAACTAAAAGTCCTGCAACCTTTCGGCAATACGTTTGCAATTAATAAGTTCCCCTACTCCAGGGGAAAAGTCTATGGCCACAAATTGGACACAAATGATTACTTTTGTTTGACTATTAGATGGCACTTTAAGCGCTGTCTATGAGCCGAAACTATTGGCATGGGAAGTAAAGATAGGAGGGCGATGGGATGTGAGGAGGGACACAGAGCCTGTGGGTGTTGCTTGGCTTTTGTTATCCACTCATTGACGGAAATGTCCATGCTAGTCCCGATTAACATTCACACCCATTACCTGTCCCTCTCCTCTCAAAACACACGCCCTGGGGATCTCTTTAAGCCAGCTCTATGCTTATAAAGGGATGCAAATGTCATTTCTAAGCGGTCTTCTGAAAGGCAAGGGCTTAGTTGCAGCTGTAAACCTGGTGTAATAACATTTCTTAACAAAGTGTGTCCTCAGACGTTCGATTTATCAGTAATGCGTGTGTCCTTGTTTCTTTTCCTTGTACTGAATTCTTTTTTTAAAACATGCATTAATGAAAGCTGTGATTAAAGGGGACAAGGTGGGGGCACAGTCTTTGATAAGCTGCACAGGGCAGGCATCCCCTTTACAATGGGAAGGTTTAATGGATTTGAGGAAGGCAATTACTTCGGGTTCACTAATTTCTTTGAAGTCGAATGACGGAGGTCCCTCAGATCCATGTTCAACAGACTTGCTACTGTGTGGGTTAGTAATTTGGTGGGTGAGGGCCTGTTAATGTGAGAGAATTAAATATGCTGCCATAAAGTGTCAGGGAGCTAAACGTCAGATTCCATATGTGGCCCTAACTTGAGTGGTCTAGAGGCACTTTCCACCTCGGCTGGTAGGACTCTGTGACTTCTACTGAGAAGTGAACCCAGACAGACCCTATTTTATTTATTAGTGCTTTATATTTGGCCTTATGACGCAATTAGAGTGCTGGGAAATGTGACGCGGTATGTGGAGGCTTCAGTGGTTGGACTGGAGCATGAAAAGTGAAGGCTGGCACAAAGAGTAACCAAGAAAGCCCATTCACAGACAGAAAAGTGCTTGTGCAATGAAAGAGATAATCAGACAGTGACCTAGTGTCCAGTTTCTAAGGAATAGGTTCCCTTTGAAACATTGGTAGTGCAGAGTCCACTGGAAATCACACACATGCCTGGGAGAGAAGGCCTCCTTGAAGAATTCTGCTTTAAGAGTCTCTGAATCTTGAACCGGGTTGCAGTATACATGACTATTAAGGGCTGAAGTTAAGGGTTCCAGTCTAGTGCTAGGAGGGGAGAATTGGCCATGGATTATGAAATCTCTCCTGATGGTATTTTCAGGAAGTATATTTAAGCAATGTAACCCTCGCAGGGGGGAATTACTGGTCAGGTAATATCCCTGGGCATGAGTTAGAAGCCTGAGTGAAGCAAGGGCTTTAACGTTAGTCCTGGTGTATGATCTGACCAGAAATGCCCCACTGCGATGGTTGTATTGCTATAAGTACCCCAGCACATTTGCAAGGGTACTAATGTTGTTTTTTTCTCAAGTTGAGAAACGTGTTTACCGTTTCTCAACTTGAGAAAAAACAACAAAACAAGATGGCTGCCATTGGTTTGGGAGAAGGGAACTACATATAGTCTTTTCTCCCTTTCCATGGCAGCCATTTCCTCGAAGTTAATGCCCCAGGTACGATGCATATTACCAGAACCAGTGAGGCACAGAGAAGTGCAAGGTAAGTGGGGAGGGTATGGAGGCACAGAGGAACGCAAGGTAAGTGGGGAGGGTATGGGGTGGGTTGGGGTTGTGGATTTTGGGAGTGGGGGGGTGAACTTACCTGATTCCCAGCAAGGGAAGAGGGTGGCCTCTAGCTCAGAGGAGGCTCAGAGGTAAAGCCCCTGTTCTGACCCTTCTGATTGGCCGGGTACTAATCAGGTTCGATGATTCTGCACAAGTGTAGGTGGATAGATCTAAATTCAATGCCAGAATATGGGCACTGAAATGCATCTTGAAACCAGCCTGTGCTTTAGGGAACCCTGTTCTTCCAGGCACCTTTCATTGTAACTCTGCAGCGTTTTTCTATGGAGGCCCGTTCAGCTTCTCTCCATTCCCTACATTTCTGTTTTTTTTTTTTTTTCAAATTTCAGTTTTCTTAGTTTTCAAAAGGTAGCAGTTTGGTAATCATATACAAGCATTTTCCACCAACAAGACAGATAATGATTATTGCAAAAAACAGCAACCGTGTATAGAACATATAAAGTCTTTGCGGAAAACATACATTTCCAATAGCAATGTAGAAACCAATTGCCTACACCCCGCCCCCATGCCCCCAATTCCCATATCGCCGACTGACGGGCTAGAAGACACCAGATGTTACATTAGAACCATTATACATAACATGGGACACATGAGCACAAAATGACCTGTGAAATCTACATAACAGACAACATGAACCATCACATAGATTATCTCTGGGTGTATTAACGCTCTGCACACATTCTGTTTGTGACATATTTAGCATGAAATTCAGACCATGCATTCTCAACTGTGGTGCGATCCCCTGCAGGGCCGCAGTAAGATTGTCCATTCTGTATATGTTCAGTGCAACCCCCAACCACTCTGTTTTGCCAGGGAGCTTGGGTCTCTTCCAAGCCATGGTGAGACAGGCTCTTGCGGCCATAAGAAGGCCTTGTATGATTTTGGATGCTTTCGAGGTCGTGTCGTCTGTTTCAACCAGGCCGAACAGAATCAGGAGTGGTTGTTTCTCCCATACGTCCTCATCCAATTCCTTGATCCAGCTGAGAACCTCTGACCAATAAGCTTGGACCACCTCACATCCCCACCACATATGCCAATAGTCTGCTCGCTTCCCACAGCCCCTCCAGCAGTGTGGGCTTACCCCTTGGTACATTTTAGCCAGCCGTATTGGATCATACTGCCATCTATACATCAACTTGACAGCATGCAATTTGCATTGGCAGGATATAGATGATTTCGCCGTTCGTCTACAAATTTGTAACCATAGGTTTTATGAAATCTGCCTGCCCATATCTGACTCCCATCTGTTCTTGAGTGTGAGGGATGGTGTAATATCGACCTCAATAAGCACCGAGTACATTGCACTAATTAAACCTCCTAGAGGTCGTACAGGTGTCGAGAATTCTCTCGAACCGGGTGAGGTCCCTTTGTAGCTGATCTTTCCATATCGCCCTTGTCATCACCCCCTTGAGTCTAAGGTAGAGGAAAACCGAAAGCGAGCCTATGCCAAGTGCCTCCTGGAGCTCCTGAATAGTAATGAAGGTGCCATTCCTCCAGAGTTGACCAGCCCTCTCCAGTCCCGCGTCATACCAGGTGTCATAGCTCCCTGGGTCCGGGATTGCATCCCGGATCCCTGGCGACCAGAGGTGTCCCAACGGAGAGGGCCATGTTGTAACTCCCACCATTTTCTTGCCTGGCTTCCATATTGCCCATATCGTTCCAATAATGGGGTGATTTTTGACACTATTGCGTAGCTGGGGACCCGGAACCCATAGCCATTCACCCAGAATGAAAGGGCGGCGATGGTAATTGTCCAAGGCTATCCATTGCGGTTCTGACTGCTGCCTGACATGCGGAACAAGCACACGCAGCTGGGCTGCCCTATAATATGTTTCTATGTCTGGGAGGCCTACCCCTGCATTGTCTTTTCGAAGCTGGAGCAAAGATCTGGGGACTCTTGGCTTTTGATTTTGCCACAGGAAGGTTAAGAGGGACTTTCTAGTATCCATAAAGTATTCTTGGGGCATTTTGATGGGGAGCATTTGGAACAAGTAAAGTATTTTGGGAAGAATCACCATTTTAATTGCGTTTAGACGGCCCAGCCAGAAGATAGTGAGTCTGGACCACCTTTGGATGTCGTTTTGAAGGACAAGTGACAGAGGGGGGAAGTTAGCCTCATATAGGGAATCCAAGTCGCGTGTAACATTGATGCCTAGGTATCGGAGTGTGGAGAGGCTGACTTTTACTCCTAGAGGGGCAAAGCGCTCCGACTCAGAGTCTCTACTTTTATCAATTGGGAGGAGGATAGACTTTCCAGTATTAATTTTCAGGCCGGCCAGTTCGCCATATTCCTCGGTTATATCGATCGCAGCTGGGACAGAATTCAGGGGATCAGTTAGGTGTAGTATGTCATCAGCGTAGAGGCCTAGTTTATACTCGTGATCACCCACTATGATTCCCTTAGCCTTACCATCGTTCCTTAACCTCTGCGCCAGCGGCTCAAGGGACAGTACAAATAGTATTGCCGACAGTGGGCAGCCTTGCCTTGTTCCCCTTTCCAAGGGAAACCAGTGTGAATAGCCCCCGTTCACTGCTACTGATGTTGTGGGGGATGTGTACAGTGCTTTGATGGCGCGGCGGAGCATCGGCCCGAGCCCGTTACGGACCAAAACCCTTTCTAAAAAGTCCCATGACACCTTATCAAAGGCCTTCTCGGCATCCAATGACATTAGAGACGGATCCCCACCCATTCCCTGTGCTTCATGAATTAGGTGAAGTGTTTTCCTCATGGTATCCGCACCCTGTCTCCCAATAATGAAGCCAACTTGATCGGAGTGTATTAGCCGAGGTAAGTGTGATTCAAGCCGGGCCGCAATGACTCTAGCATATACCTTAGCATCAATGTTGAGAAGAGAGACGGGGCGATAGGAGCTACAATATTTGGGGTCTCTACCCTCCTTTGGAATGACAGGGAGCAGGGCCTGAGAGAAGGACAGGGGGGCTTAGCCTGTATCAAAGATGTGATTGAACAAGGATACAAGGAAGGGGGCAATGAGTGCGGAGAATGTCTTATAAAACCCAGGGGTGAAACCATCATCCCCAGGGGCCTTTCCCGTCTTCAGGCGTTTTATGGCTTCCGTGACTTCCTCTTCTGTGACTGGTGTGTCTAAGGATTCGGCCTCCACGGATGTGAGCGTGGAGATCTGCACTTCTTCGAGGTATGTGTCAATACTCTCGGGAGGAGGGGGAGGGTCACATGTATATAAGTCCTCATAAAAGAAGGCAAATGCTTCTTGTATGCCTTCGGGGATGTTGCTGTCGTGTCTGTGAGGGTGCCGTCAGTCCTCTCGATGAGATCGACCCACCTCTCTGCCTTCTGTGTATGAAGACGAGCCGCCAGGAGGGCGTCTGCCTTGTCGTCTTTTTCATAATATTTTTGTTTGAGATATTGTAGGGTTTGAGCTGTTTTGCCCACGATAAGTATTTTCAGCTCCTCTCTGTGCTGTTTAGCTTCGGCAAGATACTTGGGTCTCTCACAGGGGGAGGACTGTGCTAACTTTTGGGCTGCTCCCTAATATTCTTTTCTATCAGGGCACGTTCTCTTTTTTTTCGGGCCCCCTCCCTAATGAGCACCCCCCTCCAAGTGGCCTTGGCTGCTTCCCATACGGACGTCTTCCCAACCTCTCCCGTGTCATTTGTGGCGAAGAATTGGTCGATCTCAGTTTCAAGAGTTTCTTTGAAAACCGAGTCTGCCCATAAGGAGTCATTAAATCTCCATTTAGTATTCCGAGGGGCCAGGTCGTTCCAGCATACGTCCACCGTAACCATGTCGTGGTCCGACCATGCCGTGTGGTGTATATTCGCGGCGCGAAGTATTCGGAGGAGGCCATCGGAGAGGAAAATGTAGTCAATGCGTGTGAGTGTGTCATGAGGGAGTGAAAGGTGAAGCCCCTATCCGCTGGATGCAAATGGCGCCAACTTTCAGTGAGGCCATATAGGTCCAGGGTTAATTTGATTTCAGCCTCATCTCGGGAGATGGGTGGATCGTGTGCATCGGACCTAGTCTGTCTATCCACAGAGCTGTCCATCCATGTATTAAAATCTCCACCTAGCGCTATGTGTCCCTTGGCCATGCTAAAAACCTTTTCAGTGATTTTGTGGAGGAACCTATTCTGCCCTTGGTTAGGTGTGTAGAGCGTGGCTAGGGTGACAATTGTGCCTCAAATGTTTCCCACAACCACGAGAGCCCTTCCTTCCTTGTCTGACCAAGCCTCAAGAGTCGACATCCGAAGGCCCCTGCAAATTAAAATCCCCACTCCCGCTTTTTTTGACATACCAGAGCTCCAGTAGGAAGGGCCCACTTCATGTGATGGAATCACCCTCTCCTCCCCCCTTTGGTATCGTGTCTCCTGCAGAAAAAGAACATCTACGTTTGACCTCCTGAATTCTCTGGCTATCATGGATCGTTTCGTGGGGGAGTTTAATCCCTTCACATTAAGTGTGCATATTCGTAGTGTGTCGTTAGAGAGTATAGGCGCCATCTTGAGTGTCATGTGAGTGCTTAAGCGACCATGTCGTCTGCATCATGGTCTGTGTCGTGCTCGATAATGCAATGCATGGTTCATTTCTCGTGCGTCTGGTCTCCGCGAGTCCTGAAGAGGCCAAGGAGAGACCCTTCCAATTCGCGCTTTGACCCTTCACGGTCCCACTTTGTGTACTTCCGCCCCCCAGGTCCGTCTTCTCATGGATCGTGTGTCTTCTTCCCAGCCCACCCTTTCCTCCCTCCCCTATCCCCCCAACATTCAGCGTCTGACCCGTCCAGGTTGACATCACCCAGTCGGCCTCGGACCACCAATGGAAACCGCGAAACAAGCGGTCCTATCCTAACGTAAACATATTTAACAGTGAGCCCCCAACCGTGCAATCTTAACACCGCAAAAGCAACTTACAAGTGTTAATTCTGACCCCCTTCTTAGGCATTGTTCCAGTGTCCATCTTACCCCACATTTCCACCCAGGCACCCTAAACATGCAGGCCCCAGTTTGTCGAATGCGTAACAGAAATTAAACAATTAGATCTAAAGTCTGACCCTGGGGTCGGGTGCACCGTTGGCGCATGCTGCGCGTGAGCTCCCCCCACCATCATACCGAAAACCCTCCACTTTCTTGTGGGCGGCGCCCGAGTGCTCAGCTTCATCCATACCAATCACCCCATTGTACCTTTGCCACATGCAGCTTAACGTGACAGCGTGGAATCCGGGTCAATGTTCCATGTCTTGTGAATTGTTCATTCTCCGGAATTTTCTGGATCCCTGAATCCTCCTGCGCCGCGGGCCCTTAGTACGCCACTCACCCTCACCTCCTTTCGATTCAGCAAGGGAGGGCCCTTCTCCCTGGGGACCCAACAGGTCCGCTATACAGTCCGCAATGTCCTTTTCCAAAACTAGTTTCGTTGTTGAGGCCTCCCAATCAAAGGTGAGTGAGAATGGATAACCCCACCGGTACCTGATACCTTTGTCATATAGCATCCGTGTAATTGGGGAGCATTTCTTCCTCATTGCCAACGTGAGCGATGATAAATCTTGGTAGATTGAGAGGTTCGCTTCGCCCATTGAAAGCTGTGGTGCGTGTCTGGCCTTTTCTAGGATCCTAGCTCTGTCCGTGTAATTGTGAAAACGAGCCAGTATTGATCTCGGGCCTCCTGGTCTGCCTCCAGCCCTATGGATGCGGTCAATTTTGGGTTCATCCACTAATTCATCCCTAAATAGGAGCTTAAGAATGGCGTGTAGGGTTTGTTTTAGGTCAAGGTCGGTTTCGCCTTCTGTTACGCTCACCTGACTCCCACGGAGGCGCTGGCCTGGTTCGCGCTGCTGTGACCTCTTCTAAGGTGATGCGCAGGGTTCGGAAGACAGACTGGACCGGGCCCCCAAATCTGGCTTGTCTGGCTCGCAGAAGTATCCTTCTGTAGACGAAAATAGGGGATTAACTGTCTGCGGGGTAATGCAATCGGCCTCCCACTTTCCCCTCTCACCCTCCTTGAAACCCTTCTGTGATTTCTCGTAGTGTCTCACCTTAGGGTCTGGAAGGACAAGCTCTCCATCCTGCTTCTGATGCAGGGGCGCGTTGGTGTCCAGTTACTTCACTGGATTTTCGGATTGGTGAGAACCAAACTTGCTTGGCTTCCAGGTAAGTTTTTTGATAAGAGGTTCCCCTTGTGTCCATGCATTAATGTACTAATGCTAGTGTCTTTTTCCCCATAGGGGCCGGGGTACGGAATGCCGGGGAACAGGCACCGACCCGAGATGAGAGGTGAAATCCTTGTAGAAATCAGGTAAGTCTTTAATGAGCGTTTTTTGGTAATGTCTTTTCATTCGCTCATTAACGCTGATGTCTCTTTTTCCCCTTAGGGGCCAGGGTCCGGAATGCCAGGATGCGGCGCGGACCCGAAATGAAGAGGGAATGAATCAACAGGTAAGTTTTAACATGGAGATTTAGCTTTCCTTATTCCCTTCCCTCTCTCACCTTTTGTTATGGTCTTTTTCTCCCTAGGCGCTGGGGCGTGACTGCGAATCTGGATGATCGCTGCTGAACATGGAGGCGCTCTGTAAAGGTGAGTGGAATGCGGCGCTGCAGAGATCGACGCGATGAGCTTTTAAATTAAAGTCTTTCTTTTCAGGATTGTCGCCGAGATGTCTCCGGGATGCGGATTTAGCAGGTAAGGACTTTTCCTTCTTCTGTTCTCTTCTTCTCTTCCTTTACAGGTGATCCAGGATGCTGGCAGGCGTGGCAGAAGTCAGGATGCAGGAGCAGACACGGTGAGCGTCCAGCTGCTAGATGCAGAACAACGCGACGCACGTGTGGCTGTTCGGGTGGGGTTTAAATAGCCTTGGAAGAAGTTCCAGGTATGTATCCTTCCTCCAATAAGGTATGTATCCTTCCCTGACCACGCCCGGATGGTAAATTAGTCCCACAGGTAAAGTAGTTCCTTTCAGGCCTCAAGGAGGCCGGGATCCTGCAGCATGGTCTGCATCAGGTAAGTGCACCCGAGCATTCCCATAATGAGCCTGACGCCATAGGCGCCAGGACACTGTCCAAAGGGCCCCTATATGGGGTTGCTGGGTCCTTCCTTGGGGACTGGATGTCCGCTTTCGGGGACGCTGGGCTTGAACCGGCTCCCCGGGAGCGGGCATCATGACACCTTCCTTTTCGGGCACGCCGAACACACAAATGTTGTTAGGGCGCTCCCTGTTTTTGAGATCGTCAACCTTTAGGCGTATTTGTTCTTCCCTGTGTTCTATTTCTGCGATGCAGTGATCCATTTGTGCCTCCAACGTGTTCAGAGAGGTTTGGTTGTGCTCAACTTGTTCAAGGCTGTCGTCCATTATGTCCATTCTTTGTGGGATTTTATCGATTTTGCTGCCTATATCTGCTCTCATGCTTCTCGACTTGGTGGCAGCGGCGTCAGATCCTATAGTCGACATCTTGGACTCGGCGGGTGGCCTCAGGGATTCGTGGGTTGGTGTAAACCTATATTTCGCCAATTTGCCCTTAAGGTCCATGGGTGGCGGGACCCCAGTGGCGAGGTGCGTGGGTCACAGCTATACACAGAAAGCCCCTCCAGAATGGTCTATTGAGAAGTATACGCTTGTGTATATGGGCTTTGTCCTCCAGTGGCTAAGCGTGATGGGGGATGTTATTAAAAGCTCCAATAACAGATAGCCCCTCTTATGTAACAAATTGCCCTTTGGATCTTCCTGCTTTATCCAACTGGGTGGTGTAGGACAGCACGAGGCTCCGGGGCAGTACCCAAGGAAGAGAGATTTCAGTTTGAGGCCTGCGCAGCGCACCCCCGACGGGTTACCGTCGCCGGATCTTGTAAGTTCAGGAGTATGCGTGGGTTCCGAGGAGGGCATACGCCCTGACTGTCAGGGGCCCAACCCTCTTTTGTGACCTGTTTAAGATCTTCTAGCGCCCTTAATAGGACCCGAGGCGCATTGGCTTGCTTATTCTCTCCGGGGTCCAGGTGCCCCGCGCAGCCCCCCAGCCAAGTTGCGACTCGGGAGAGGGCCCGCCGCCTTCCCTGTTTGTGATGCGGGAGGAGAGTCCACACGTGAAGGGCCGGGACAGCTTCGAGCGGATGGAGCGACCGGGGAGCACCTTCGTACATGAAGCGACAGCGGAGACCGCGTAAACTGGGCCCGCTCCACAGCAGTCCTCCCACGGGCACACCCGGTGCCCAGTCAGGCCCCCTCCGGGTCCCCGGCACACGGGGGTGGGGGAGTGCGTACCCGCCTGTACTTGTCGGTGGACCCTGGGAGCGGTGTGCGTCGCTGAATTCTCCCTGGTTCCGCGCGTATCACGGCTCTGCGGTCGCAGGAGGGCGCGGCGGGATCTTGCAGGCCTGCCCTTCCTTTGCGCGCCCAATCTTGCAAAGGGGGTTTCTCCACGAAAAAAAGCTCCATTTCAATCCGGGTTTTATCCCAGTATGTCCTGAACACTTTCAACGCTTATTTCCGAAATTGTGGCCGGGGGGGTCTCGTGGTGGGGGCTCAATCCACCTTTCGGGACCCTTGCGCGGAGCCTACATGGAAAGTAATCCCATCCGTGCGCCCCCTGGTGGCCGCCCACATTTCTGTTTTTTATGTGGATGTGAGGAACTGCCACCTGGCAAGGGTGAACACGCCCTGACTTTTTTGATGATAATTCATTAATAAAAATGATATGGGTAGTTTCATCTCAGAAAGTGTGGTCTGCTAATCAGGTCCTCCTTTCAGTAAGCACCATGCCAAAACCATAATACACCTGTGCCCTTCTGCATCAGTCCTCCTGGTCTGCAGTGGCAGAGATCCGGTTCAGAGGTCATAGGTGCCCTGTTTTGACAGCTCCTGTGACAGCCAGGTGCACAGGTTGCATTAAGGTTTGCAACTCTGTCCCAAATTCTATGATTGGTGATCTGAAACTATAAGCCATATGCACGTGGTAAGGTAGTGGAGGGTTTACATGATAAAAGCCACATGTGACCTGATCCATATACGTGATAACATTGTGAACCCAGCTCAGATGGGTAAGGCTATTTGTATTGTATTCAGACTGCCTATCCCTGCCAGCCAGCAGGACAAGAGACTCTGACTCTCCTTTTGTAAGGTTCGTTAACACTACCCGTCAGGCCAGGAAGTGCTCAGCATGAACTGTCCTCTAAAAACGGAATCAAAAGGCACACCCTATGCATAAGGACTAGCCTCACACTAAGGTGTTGCATTCGAACGGCCTTTGATGCTATGGGTCTTAGAATTGGGTGGAGTTAGTCTAACCAGACGCAGCTCAGCACAAGTGGGGAAGGGGTTAACCATCTTGTTTCTCTCTGTATCTCTCCTTCCTTCCCGTCTCCCACACTTCCTTTAGTACAAAGCACTTTGGGAAGGATGCAGTAGTGCAAAGCCCACTTGTCATAAGAACAAGGATTGGACCCCTTAAATCAGTCTTGCTTTTGTCCAATAACCTGTGAACTTTTGCTTATAAACGAGGGGGGTCTTCCACTCCTTCTTTAATTCATCTATGGATTTCTAGAAGAATGGTTTGGGCCCTGCTAGAAGAGAAGTCTATTCCAGAGTCGTCCATTTGTGAGGTGAAGGCAGGTGTTCCAAGGCAGAGGCAAGCTCTGCCTTTGCTTACTAACCATTGCCAGGGCACACTGAAGCAAGATCTACCTCTCTGTCACCTACATCAGTACCCAGGACCTCACGGGAGGTGGAAGACCCCTGCCGTTGTTTGCCAGCCTCCCCACAGTTTGGGAGGAGAACAAGGAACTATCTTGTCCCTGAGCCCATGGATTGGGACTCACAGCAACTTTAGCGCCAGATTGGCCAGCATGCCTGTATTTTTGCCCCTAAACTGCTTTGAGATGCATTCCGAGCCCGTTCAACATATTCAAACTACAAGGACCCTCCGTTGCTGCTTTTGGCACTCTCTTGATATACAAACTTGCACAGTACCAAGAAGCCTGGTTTTATGCTGCTGAGCCGGCAGGAAAAGTGAGATGGTATTGACTCCTAACCGCCCCCTTGTCCAATAGATCATTTCCTTTTACAAACATTTTGTTATTTATTGCTTTTTACCTCTGTTTCATTACAAAGATTACATATTTTTTATCTTGTACATATTCTGTGTACTTTCCACAGGGATGGATTTTGTGTAGTGATCTTCTGTTTAGTTATTTTTGCATATGGTGTGTTTAATTAAAGTAATGAAAATATATATGTTTATTGAACCTTGATTGGACATACTGTTATTTTAGAGTGCTGTACTTTGCTGTTTGAGTTGCTACTGTTTCACATTTGCACCCCTTCGGCACACATTACCACAAAAGGCGAAGCAGGTATTTTTTCTACCTGCGCCTGTTTCACCTTTATGATTGGGATTTCGCTTGTTTGGTAGAAGAGGACTGAATGGGCACTACTCGTCCTTGTACTCCTGAGGGGCAGAAGTCCTTTTGTCACAGTACCTTTTTTCGGAATGTGTTATACTGGTCAACACGGGATGCATCCTTTGCCACAAACCAGAACCGTTGCGTCAGCAAGTGACCATTGGTTGATTTTTTTTTTTTTACCATCACTGATGATGTGTCGGAAGAAACTAACTACACCTGTCTACTCTCCCCATGGTGTGACACTGTATGGAAATCAATTTGTGTGCGTTCAATATTTTGGCCGAGACAAGCCTATGGAGACTTATGAGTGTGTGTTAACACCTAGCTATGCTTCTATGGACTTCCTGCATGCGGTCCTGGATTGTGAAGTCGCTAGGAGACTGGCCTCGTAATGATAAGCAATTGTGAGTGATGGCTTCAAATACCACCTCTAACAATGTCTTTTTGAATTGGCATTGTATCTTTTATTTTGTTGCTTTTGTTTACCCGTTGACATATGAAACAAAAACATACATTCTGTAGGTATATGGGCTCAAAGCTGATGCAGGCTTATATAAGGAGCCCTTTTTAGTTCCGTATCCACAAATGCTTCCGAAGGCTCGCCTGACGTGTGAGGCATGAGAATGCTCCGGCGCTCATCTACGATTATGCAGAATTACCTTTGCAGCGAGATCAGGCCAAGGCTGCTGACTCTGTGTAACAATGCTGGACAAGCACAGGCTCGGCACCCCTTGACAAGCAATGCCAGTTTTGTTTTTTATCAAATGATAAAAATGACCCAGGTGCCGGGCCGTCCCTCTTGGTAAACAGTTTGTGCCACCTTTTTTCAATTCCTTTTCTTTTTAACTTTTGTTGTGAAAGGGTTTTTTAAGCTAAATGCATGGTGATATATGTTGGGGCATCAACGTATTAACTATCATTTACACTGCTATTAAATTCACGGTCAGTAACAAAAAGCAATATATGGTCAAAGTTTAATCCACAAACTGATACTGCGATTGCAGTCTTGAAAAGGACAGTGCATTGTGATTGTCACTTATTGTGTCACAGATAGCACACAAAGTGCTCTGAGACCCAAGGACAGTTCCAATGGTTTTTATTATAAATTTGTGGGCCCTAGATCCGTCCCTCTCTCTCATCTCCTTTGGGATCGCTCCCTGACGCACCTGTATGTCTCAATCAGTGGTACTGAATGGAAACCCCTACTGCCTAAATGTAGCTTAGACTACAAGATTCCCTAAGATGCTGGCTCTCTAACTCTGTCAGAGACTGCCTATCTGTCCCTACTCTAGTCAGTTGTTGGTACTCTAGGGGAGTAAGCAAGTGCCGAGAGATGAAACAGGTTGGGGCCCTCTGGTCTGATTCTGTGTTTGACCTGAATGCTGACTTCAGGTTCTTCTCCACATTCCCCTTCCCCACACCAGAGTGTTCTTTTCCCCCTCTTGACAAGGCCAGACTACTCGCCCTGTCACATAAGGTTGGGTTTGTGGATTCCCAATTGATATGGAGATGTTAACCTCCTGAAGAGTGCCTGCTACTGCCTTGACCGGTTGCAAGTTGTTTGCACATTTTCCCAAGTCAAACCGGGATGAAATATGGCAGTAGGCTCTGATTAAGGAACCAAGGGTTGCTGGCTGCACTTAAAAATGGAATTCTAGGAAACGGTTAAACTCCATGTCTGTATGCACTTGTAGAGGAGCTGGTGGACACATTTTCCCTAACTTCTGCCCCCTCACCACCATCATAATGGAACAGTAGGAGAAGAGCCCTAGACACGTGTTGTCCCTATACTGCATCGAGTGTCTGAAAGACAATATGCACTCAGACAACCGTATCGGATGTATCCTTGCACTGAGAGAGTGGAAGGATATTGTTTGGAAGGATGTCAGCACGCACCAATGGACATCATCTAGCGCTGAGTGAAACCTGATGACGGTAGAGTGATGTCATGAACAAGATGTGCGAAGACATACTGAAACGATATGAAAATACGTAAGAGTGATGATTTAACTGAAGTGGCAAGAGAATCAACAAAAATAATAGAGTAATCATGTACACAAAAGAAGATGAAGTCACTTGCTGAGCAAGAAGTGTAAATACGCAGCAATGCAAGGTAGATGAGACATATAGAAGCTTGCTATAGAAGAGTATATAACATGGCTAGAACAGCCATAATTGGAAAATGGACGCCAGCTCATGCTAAGACTCAATCCAGCTACCTCAGAGACAGACCAGGGTTCGCCTTCCATGCTAGATGCTGGAAAAACTGCTTTGTGTGCAAAACGAAGAGGAGTCTATGTTGGCCTGGGATCAAGGATGCTATTTTTAAAGAATAGCTGAAAGGCACAAATGGAGGCAGACGGATAAGCCAATGGACGTGAGACATTTCTCTTACATTAAAGAAGAAAACATTTGCAAGAGCCAAGTACTGGACAATTAAAAGTGTATAAAGCCTATACAATATAGAGTGAACAAGTCTGTAGAGGCCAAGAGGAGCAATGACACACAGAATAATTGAATCAAGCACCAGTAAATAAGAGGTCGAAATGGACACATTTGTGGTCTCTTCACACGTGTTTCAGAAGTCGAAAACAAGAGCTATTTATTAGGCTGTGGATGAAAATAGTGATGTGCTTACACTCCCTTGAATGTTGCAGAACAGAAGACAAGCTACAAGGTCAACCACAGATGAGAAACGTTGGCTCATGGTCAAACTGAGAGATGATGGACTGATTGGGAAAGTGGGGAGTAATCTGATGTGACTCAAGCACCTGGGTTTTGTTTAGCTTACATGCTGCTAACCAAGCCGAAGGTCCAAGGTTGGGTGGGAATGCCAACCAATCAGTGGGAATCCCAACCAATCAGTGGGTTTATGGAGCAACCTGCTATACAATGTTGCATAGACCAATCCACTGTCATTTTGTTCGCTGTAACCATTATTATACGTATTCGTGTCTTACCGATAAGAGAAAGCCAATGGTGTACTAACTCCTATGTATTCTATAATTAGATATGTTCCCCTAACCAATCCTTCCCGTCAATAGGTTTTACAGTTTGCCACATAGGATGATGCCATAAATAATGCATATTGGCATATACAACCTCTGTGTAATCAAGTTTGTGTGGGAGTGTGCAAGCATCAGTCTGATGTCTGCCAGTTTGCCCTGCTTTATTAAATTGAGAAGAAAGTAGTGCTTTGCCATATTCTTTGAGTCTGTCCGGTTATTTGGTCTGAGATCTTTATTGTTAATTCCATCTAGCACAAGGGATGCTTTAAGGTGCTAGTGCATATTTCGGTAGCGTTGCGGATGGTTCAGGTCTAATCAACCCATGCCCAGACCTCTGGATGATAAACTACTACCTCCTTGAGCCAGAAGACGGCAGAGCTTCCTGTGGAGAATGGTGTGCAAAAACAAGTGTAAGAAGATACGGTTGACTGGTCCCCCTTTAACGAAATTCCTGTCCAGTCCCCGCAGGTGGCCCGTGGACAGAAAGCAAACTGATCAGTTGAGGGACTGTCGATGCTGAGAGACTCGAGCTGATCCACGGACATAAGTAAAACATTGAAAGTGGCAAAAATAGGGGGAGGGACTGTTTTGTAAATAATATGTATATATATATAAAAGTAACAGGATTTTTGGGGATTATAAAGAAGAGAAATAGATACCTCGATTACTGGTTCCAAGGGGACGGAAGGGTACGCACTAAAAATACTCCAAATAGGGGTGTTAAGGATGTGTGAGGCAAGGCCAACAAGAAGAGTGCGTATCAAACTCCAAGATGGAGTAAAAGTGAGATGAGATACATTTGCAAAAACATTGTTGCAAAGATTTTGAAAGTGGTTAAAAATATACATAGTTCATTTTTCGGATAAAAAAGCAGCGGTTTATGGTGCCTGCTCAAATTGATCAGTGTGGTGTATTTGATAAAATGAAGAGAAGAATACAAGGTCGGGTAAGTATGAACAGTCGAAATCGACTTGTCATAATGGCAGACACTCCTCTTTTACATTTATGCAGGACATTGCCAAGATACACAGCTAAGATAAGGAAATATCATTCAGAGTTGGTTAGAGGCATGACTAATAAGACACTTATGCCATGGCCTCAGGCAAGTTTGTTGTTAAAAACAGTATCGCAACTTATGATGACATATTTGCATGCCACATATAAGGGAAAGAAATTACAGAAAAGGTTGCCTGTGTTAGAGTTATGGAAAATGTATTCGAGTGAAAAAGGAATTGAAAGCAGCGGTGTGTTATGTTAATCCGACATACCAGCCCTTGCTTAGAACAGTGAGGATAACCCGGAAGAGAGCAAAAGCATAGAACGCAAATATATATCAACGTGCTGTGAAAGTAAAAAGTGTGATGTGAGGAAGGATATGCAAGATAGACGGATGAAGGAAGAAGAAGAAGCAAGGAACCAGAAAGAAATAAGGGATAAAGTTAAGGGAATAACAATAGTACAGAATGAATGGATGGTAGGACAAATATTACTTAAGCTGGACGATAAGGTCATTGATGGGGTTTGAGAAAGAGAAGTGTGGGAAAAGGAAGAAGAGAGATCATATAAAGAAGAGAAAGAAAGAGATTGCAAGCGAAGGGACGAACAAAGAAGGTACGAGGTGAGGAATGAAAAGGAGAGATGAGAGGGTAGAAGCGCAAAGAATGAAAGTATGTAGGGTGCAAAGAAGGCGAAAGAGGAAGATGAATTGTGGGAGATTAGGAAGAGAGAAATAAATTAACAGAAGTAGGGGGCTAAAAGATGATGATATAGATTATTTATGTCATAGAAGTATAGTGCCGGTCAAAGCACAAGAACAATTTGAGGAAGAGAGGTCACAATAGCCCTCTAGGGAGCTGCAAGGAGTACCAAGAATACTAACATGGGCTGACAAGCGAGATACAGGAGACTTACGGAAAATAATTGGTGATTTATATTGGCAAATGAGGGGTAAGGAAGGGTATAAAACCCAAGAGAATATTGAAGGATCTCTATCAAGGCAAATGGGAGGAAGGTCAGATGACACCATAACATACGAGCACAGAACGCTGTCTTTAAGTATACTAGATCTTGATGATGCGGAAAAAGATGACAGTCATACAAGCTGGGCCATATTAATATCAGTCAAAGAAAGGGAAGAAAAACAGAGCGCGTCGAAGCCGCATGCAGATATTCAAAAGAATGGAGTGTAAAAAAAGGGGTAAAATTGTCATATTAAGAGAACCCCAAAGAAAGAACACCAGAATCAACACGATATATTGATCGACCACAAGCACAATCGCGCAGTGCAAGGGATTTATTCTGCCTTATGTAAGCAGATTAAGGGCACTACCAGGATGGAGACAGACGGGTGAGACTAGCCCGCCTGGAAAATAAGAAGTGTAGGCAGGAATGATTACGGACCAGGATTTTTACAATTCCCATTATTAGAGAAAGGGGAGGACAACCACAATATATACTGTGGCTACAAATGGATAAAGACAATTTAAGGTGTAAATTACTGAGTTTAACTTCCGCTGTGGGAAAATGGATTAATGAATTAGAGAGAATGACATCAGGAATGATGTTAGCAAGAGGTGACATGAAATGCTTGCTAGCAGCTATTATAGGAGAGGGAGTTGATGACATTTGGAAGTGAGCAGGATACACAGGTGTGACTGCACACAATACGACACAGGAGGGAGCAACATTTAATAATTGCATAACAGATGTATGAAGGACGCTCAGAGTACAATATCCAATACATCAGATATGGGTGCGATGATGACTAGGAAAATGGGGGAGGTTGAAAACCCTGTCCCTTATATTCAAGATATTCAAGAGATATGGCACCTTGAGACACATGAACCATAGGATAAAACAGTGACATTATTTTACCACATTTTATGTCTGGTACTGCCCGACCCAGTGAAACGGCACAGTTGGGAATGGAAGCAATACCATGGCCAGAAATGCAATTGGCGATCGTGCATCACTGACGATGGTTGTAGCAGAAGAATAAGAAGGCAGAGAGTTGGAAGCAGGAGGAAGTGAAGTTAGTTCAGAAAAAGTTGTCAAAAATAGCCATAGACGGAGCCGTATTGACAAGTAATGAATGTGGGGTGACACAGGAGATGCAGTCAGTGCCACAAAACAACAGTGTATCACACAGATCAGGGGGGTACAATGTCTGGCCAAGGGGACGTGGGAATGGGCCTATTGGAGGAGGACTAGGTGGATTTCAAACCCCTGAGGGAAGCAGAGGATTTAATCGTGAACAGCTGCAATAATGTTGGAATTGCAGAAGAATAGGACACATATCCACAACATGTAGAAGCAGAGGAGGCATGCAGGAAAATTGGCAAGCTCCAAGAGGGGGTGATGGGCTATGCTCTGCAGTATAATGCAGAACCACAGGAGTATTATGCCCAATATCGCACACAGGCCCAGGCACATGCACTGCAACCACAGCAAATACAGAAAGCGCCATTACAAATGCAATCGCCATAAGGGCAATGGCAGCAAGTACCCATGCAAACACAACAGTTACAGACTTCTTAGCAAGCGCAGACACAGCAGGCCATGGTACCACAATGGAGTATGACTACAGGAGTCCAGCATGCAACCACACCCACATTAGGGAGTGTGGTTGTGGTAGGAGGAAACCCTTTCCCAGGTACAGGGATGAATTTGTATCCACGGTAGGACAGCCCACAGAGCGACCTGATGTGTTCAGTACTATCTGTGACACCTGACCCCCAAGAAGAACCAAGAGTCATGGTGATGATAGGAGGCAAGACATTTTCATTTCTTGTAGACACCAGAGCAACTCGTTCCTGTGTCCGTGAGGGAAAATGTCCAATGTCGGCTACTGCCATGAATGCTCAGGGATTCTCTAGGGTGATGAGCTTAGTTCCTTTCACAGACTAATTACTAATCTATATAGGAGAACGCGATATGCCAATGCCATTATTATATTCTAGGCAAACAGCAGTTAACATATTAGGGCGTGAATTAATGACGAAACTTAACATGACAATATCTTTTACTGATGATGGAATAGTGTGTTGCAGCCCAGGGATACATTATATGAATGTGAGAGAGTTGATATCATCCTTTACAGGCCAGAAGGCATTACGAGGAGTTCCCTTAGAGACAGAAGTATTTTTGTATTGAGTGACCATTTTATTATTGTGGTTACCCAAATTGATAGGTAACCGTATTAAGAACACCTGAGTTTTTGTTCAGACCAGAAATCCCTATGGATGATGAAGGAGGACAGATTATCCCCTTGGAGTTAGAACCTTTTAACGATTTCACCAAAACAGTTCCATTCTTATTGAACTTTGGGTGTGAGCATTTCATCCCTGGATCTCCCTCGACCGGGCTCGGATCACAATTGACAAGGGGACACTTTCCTTCCCCTGGTCTCGCAATACTTCTCACTTTCACAAATCTCAATGTCTTTCTCTCTGCAGGGTTCACTCTCGCCGAACCTTCCAGCATACAGTTCATGTGTTAACTCTTCACCATGCGGGATTCGCTTCCCTTTCCTTCCTCAACAGTTTGTTGGTCAAAGACTTTCGATTGTACAGGGATTTTGCTCGACCTCCTCTAAGACCACTTTGACCTATCTTGACAGCTCTATTACGGCCTTCTGGTATCTGTAGACTTCCAACATGGGATCGACCATGGTTTCTCGAGTCAGCACCCCGGGGTGCCAGTTCCCTCTGCAGCTAGTCTTCCCTTAACACTTCTTAACTTTTTTTGAACTCTTCTTCACATGCCCATTTGCGACTTTCATTTAACACAGCCCAGATCTGATAAATTCTCCCTTTGACTCACTGACTGTGATGAACTGTTTGGCTTTCCTGGAGTCAAGGCTGGTATCATGGTAGTAGGAGTTTCCCTCACTCTGGCTTCTCAGTGGAGACACGCTCCGTGTGCCATCGACATCTGTTGAAAAACCCTTGGGCAATTGTCCACAGCCTTACGATTCCCTCTGAAGAGGTTTCGGGGGTCGGAGTCGAAAAGGGCAAGGTCGCGTCTATCCTTGTCAGCTTTTCGATATTTTCTGCCTTTCTCCTCCTTTTGAACTGCCTGGTCTGGATAGCCGTCTCGTCATGCTGTCTGCCTCGCTCGTCTTGTGCTCCACCTTTTATCCCTTGGGGGAAGGGAAATTGCCATCAGGTGTGCGTGATTCAGGTCTACTCGACAATAAGAATATTGTCTTCAAACCCGCGGACAAGGGGGGGAGCTCTAGTATTGATGGACAAACAAGATTATCTGGATGAGATTGAACACCAACATATGGACACTGAAACCTACAGGGAGATAGTATTCAACCCTACGGAGAAAGTCTGCTCCCTTATCCAGGAGGCACCGGATGAGGCTGATAGCAGAGAGGTTATCTCGGAGAAGACTCCGAGATTTCTGGATAATAGACACCCCATCACCCCAGTATTCTATATACTCCCTAAGATACACACAACACACATAATATCACATGGCTGCCCCATCATTGCGGCCATGGAGAGTCTTCTGGAACAGCTGGCTAAATACTTGGATAGGATCCTACAGCCACTGTTTCAAGACACCGGAACGTAAATTAAGAGTACCGTGCACTTTTTACAGAAACTCAAGGGCATCCAATTTGCTAAGAGTATAGACATACTATTTACTATGGATGTGACCTCACTCTATACTAATTTAGTGCATGAGGCATGTTTGCAAGCTGTAGAATGGCTATTTCTAAGATCTGACAATTGTCAGGGAGATAGATTCTTTTTACTGACCTTACTCAAACTTGTCTTAATGAATAACTTTTTTAAGTTTTAAGATGGCCATTTTTTACTAATATCAGGTACAAGTATGGGTGCCGCTATGGCACCATGCTATGCGAATACATACATGTATTTTCTGGAATATGAACACATACTCTCCTTACCTAGATGGATGTGTCATCTTTCCATCATTGTCCGCTACATCAATGACATCTTTGGCATTTGGACTGGATCATCTGATGAGTTAAAGAGATTCTTTGACATGATGAACGAAATGCACCAGAGAATTTAATTCATCACACAAACCAGTGAATCATTGATCAACTTCCTTGATGTTGAAATCTACAGTAAGGGTCAGAATTTGGAAAACAGAGTTTTCACCAAAACCACTGACAGAAAAAGTCTCCTACTAGCGACTAGCTTTCATCCCCAAAGAACTATTGATAGTGTGCCATTGAGCCAATTCCTCCACTACAGATGGAACATCAATGAGACCACTGAATACGAATACCAATCTACATTATTGCAGACGTAATTCAGAGTGAGAGGCTACAACCCCACACTCATCTCTCGTGTTGCAGGGAAAGCAAGATCGATAGACAGAGAGACACTTAACACCTAAGCCTCCAGAAATGGGAGAACCTCTGGTCTATTTAACCACACACTCGACCTAGAGTGGGAGAATTAAAAGGATAATACAGGAGAACTGGCCTGTGCTGCAAATGGACCCCCAACTACAGCAATTGTTCCAACATCCACCCACCTTCTCATATAGAAACAGTAAAGCACCGCGTAACAGTCTGGTGAGAGCAGAGCTCTCCACTGTGCCCGCAAGAAAAATTGAATTCAAGGGGACACTACCATGCCAGAATTGCCAAAATTGTGGCAACATAATACTAAGCAACAGTATCACACACCCACACTCGGGGAAACCGATTTGGCTTAAACACTCATGTACCTGTGACTCCACCAACGTTATTTATGGACTCAAATGCCCGTGTGGTTATTACTATGTGGGTATGACAGCGAGAAAGGCTAAAACGAGGTGGATGGAGCACAAATCAAACATTCGTACCAAAAATCAGAAATCACCTGTAGCCATGCACTTTGCTGAGGCAAGGCACACGGTTGGTCAACTGAAATGTGTAATTCTTGAGCAGATAAAACTGGGGAATAAAGGGGGAGACATCCAAAGAAGATTGTTACAGAGAGAGTGTGATGATTCCAAATGTGTTTCTCATCCTCCACCCGACATCCAACATGGCCGCCGATTCTGTAGCCAGAAATCGCCCACTCCGTGATCCTGAGGAAACCAATTCCAAGATGGCCGCCGCAGCGGTAACCATCGCAAACGCACAGCACAGGCTAGTTGTTCTCTCCCAGGAAGCCTCTCAATCTTCCACCTTAACTTCCTGTTTACCTCCTTATAACCCAGCAACTTCAGAAGGAAGAGGCGTTGCTACTCTCACAGGAGCCGGCACACGCTTCGTAAGTCCGCTTGCTAGAATTACGAAAAGCTCTCTCTTCCAAACAATTCCTCTACTCCATACTCACGTTCTTGTTTTCCTCTCCTCCCTTTGATTTCAGAAGGTATTACGGAACCCTTCTTTTTCATTTCCGGGATCGGATTTTCATCTAAGCACGCTTAGAACCGGAATCCTCTTCATACCTCCTTCTAGTGAGTTCCTAGGTACAATCTGTGGTCCATCTTGTTTTCGGTGATCAGACTTCGGCTCTTCATTCTTCATCCTTCCTTTCTAGCGATATCCTGTTGGAATTCTTTGGACGCTTCTTTTCTACTCAGGCTGGCTCAAAAAAGACTTGAAAGAGAAAGGGTAGGGTTACCTCCTTATCCATCCCGCTATTTCAGGACTATATTCATTTATCCTAATCTTATGGGTTCTCTCTTTCTACCATTATAGAATCACTTACCTTTTACTTTCCAACGGAGATCCTTTACCTCTCCGCACTCTTCCTGTTAGACGCATGGTAAGCTTCTAAAACCTTTCTATAGGTATTCTTTTTTTCACCAGACTATCAGGATTAACTGTGTTTCTTTTACTTACTACATGTAGCCCAGTAACTAAAACAACTCGCCTAAATCAGCAGGAAATCAGCCAGAAGAATACCCAGATCAACTTTCCTCGCCTGGTCTTCACAGGGAAACAACGTACCCCAGCAGCTCTTCAAGGGTTTTATTCCCCACGAGGGTTTCCCTCAGGGTTTCACTGAGGACAAGCTCTTGCAGGTCCTTTGAGAAATCCTCAGGAGAATTTCTCTTATTCTTCAAAGGATCACACCTATTCGTAGAAACACCAGGGGTTCTTCGGGTACCTGTTCATCCTGCAAGATCCCAGGTAGGTGGTCTTTGCTTCTTTTCCAGAGTATTTTGGAACAAATTTGTTGTCGATTCTTAAACAACCATAATAGTCATAACAGTTAGCAACGCCCGAGTGTACATTTGTTCCTTTTACGCTGGGCAAGAGGCATAAGAATCACAAATCATGGATTCACAACAGCAGCAACAGCAACAGCAAATCCAACAGCTGATTGCTGCCGTTCAATCCTTAACTACTGAAGTACAGCAGTTAAAACATGAGAATAATTCCTTAAGACAACTCCAACAGCAAACGGCCCAACAGGCTGCAGCCCCTCGTACCCCACACTGCTCAGAAGTTCCTCCAGGACCCTTACCTGGAGGACAGTTTGATGGTAACCCGCATAAGGTTAAGGAGTTCTTAGACTCCTGTACTGTGCAATTTGCCTTTAAAGCAGCGTATTTTCATACCGATAGAGATCGTGTGGGATATATGGTCGCACAAATGACTGGACCAGCACTGGCTTGGGCCACACCATTAATCACTAACAATAATCCCATTTTAGATTCTCATACTGCATTTTGCAATAGCATCCGTACCATGTTTGGCCGTCAAGAGATTCGTGTGGCTTCACAGGAACACCTCCTAGATCTAAAACAAGGAAGTTTAGACATTTTGGCTTATATAACCAAATTCAAGCAGATGGCAAGTGAAACCACATGGTCAGATGACGCTCAAGTCACACTCTTCAGAAGGGGATTATCTGAAGACCTCAAAGACGAGGTGTCTCGGGTCCCACGCCCCACTACACTATCTGAATTCATTGCATTGGTAATGCAAATTGATTACCGCATGAAGGAAAGAGTACTAGAGAGAAAGAAGGGAAGGAATACACGAATTACGTTCGCTCCTTCTTCCCGTTCACAGTCTAACGATGAACCTATGCAATTGGGTACAACAGCTCGAGGTCCTTTGACTCCCGAAGAAAGAAACCGTAGGAGGACCTTGGGTTTATGTATGTACTGCGGTTCGAATAACCACATGGTACAGGATTGCCCAATTACACCACCTAGGCGTTCGGGAAACGCCAGCTCCCGGCCGTAAGAGGAACCACGGTACGGGAACCAGCATGTAAACAAGGTTCCTCTCCAACATCCTTCTCATCCTTCTGTACCAGTCAGAGTAATTCTCAGATGGTGGTACTCATGGTATCCTTCTCTTTTGGTAATCGTCTGCTTCAAAACATACCAGCTCTAGTGGACAGTGGAGCAGCCGGAAATTTTATTGATGATCAATGGGCCATTTCACACGGTATTCCTAGGTCCTCAAAGGTAGAGCCCATTCCAGTGGAAAGTGTGGATGGTAGTCCCTTGATTTCCGGGCCCATCAAGGATCATACCAACCCCTTCATGATGATCATCTCAACTCATCAAGAGATTCTTACATTGGACATTATTCGAACAGCCCATCATCCGGTAATTCTAGGATTACCGTGGTTAAAGAAACATAACCCGTTTATTAACTGGACAGCTGGATCTTTCTTTCTGGGATCTGAATACTGTATCACCCATTGTGTCAAGAATCAGCAAACGGTGAGGGTTGATTCGGCTCCAGTACCCTTGAACAACCAATGGGTAACCTCTCTTAACCAGGTTTCTGGTCTTCCAGAATGTTATCATAAATTCCAGGAAGTTTTCTCTGTCTCAGAATACACTCAACTACCCCCTCACCGTAGGGATGACTGTTCAATTGAGCTGGTTCCTGACCAGCCATTACCTTTTGGACGAATGTACATCTTGTCTGAGAACGAAAAGGAGGTTCTTCGTGAATATCTCAGAACCCATCTAAAAAATGGACTGATTACCGAATCCACTTCACCTGCTGCTGCCTCTCTGTTTTTCGTTTCTAAAAGAAACTCCAAGGAACTCCGTCCGTGCATAGATTTCCGTGGACTGAACAAAATCACAGTTCCAGATAAATACCCTATGCCATTAATACCCGACATCCTTGAAGCAGTCAAAGGGGCCAACATCTATACCAAATTAGATCTCAAGGGTGCATATCATCTCATCCGGATAAAACCGGGTGACGAATGGAAGACGGCATTTCGAACTCCGTTTGGACATTTTCAATACAGAGTAATGCCTTTTGGTTTGTCCAACGCCCCGGCTATTTTCCAGAGGTTTATGGATCATATCTTTGCAGACCTGTTACTCCACAATATGGTCGTCTATCTAGATGATATCTTGATATTCTCTTTCAATGTCCAAGAACATCAGAAACATGTTGAAGAGGTGTTACGGCGGCTCCAACAAAATCATTTGTATTGCAAGATAGAGAAATGCTCCTTCCATCAAACTCAGGTTACCTACCTAGGATATGTTCTTTCGGCCAGAGGAATGGAAATGGACCCTGAAAAGGTTTCTGCAGTTCAAAACTGGCCCACTCCCTCTTCCGGCAAAGACATCCAACGCTTTGTTGGATTCGCAAATTTTTATCGAAGGTTTATTCCCGAATTTTCAAGGCTCACCCAACCTTTGACAAATCTGCTCAAAAAGGGAATAAAGTTTTCATGGTCCCCTACTACAGATCAAGCATTCAACAAACTTAAGGAGTTGTTTACTTCAGCCCCTATCCTGTTGACACCGGATCAATCCCGCAGGTTCATTGTTGAAACTGATGCCTCTCAGTACGCCCTAGGTGCTGTTCTGCTTCAACTTGATAATTCTAATCAAGAACGCCCTGTAGCGTATTTATCCAAGACACTTGCCCCTGCTGAACTGAACTATACAGTTCTGGAAAAAGAACTCCTTGCCATCAAGCGAGCCTTTGAAGAATGGCGCCATTTACTCTTAGGGGCCAAACATCCAGTTGAAGTCAGGACGGATCATCATAACCTTCGGATCCTTCAATATGCACAAACCTGCAATAGCCGCCAGGCTCGTTGGGCTCATTTCTTTTCTCCATACAGAATTACTTTTTCATTTATCCCTGGAAGGGACAATTCAAAAGCTGATGCTCTTTCACGCAAGGAACACCTTCCCAACGAACCATTTAAAGCAGAACCCATCTTTCCCCTTACGGCTTCAGGGCTACAAACCACATCAGATTTTTTGTCACGACTCAAGATTCAATCTAGACACATTACCAAGGACCAATTATCACGTGCCAATAGAATGACCTTGACCAAGGTTGATGATTGCTATTTTCATGGAAATAAAGCTTTCATCCCCACTCGACCCCTCCAAAAAGAAGTCTTGGACATGTGTCACTCTTCATTGACAGCGGGACACCGTGGGTTCCTATCAACTCTGGAATTGATGTCACGTTATTTCTGGTGGCCGACATTCCGGAAGGATGTCAAAGAATATGTTGGATCCTGCCCTGTCTGCTTACAAACCAAGGTTCCTCGAAAAGCACCTCTTGGAGAATTGGTAAAGATGCCATTACCCTCTCGCCCTTGGCAGATAATATCAACGGATTTTATCGTTGACCTCCCACCTTCCGGGGGTTGCTCCACTATAATGGTAACCATCGATACCCTGACTAAGATGGCTCACTTCACTCCACTTGTAGGATTACCATCGGCAGCACGGATGGCTCGCATCTTTATCAGTAACATCTTCACGTTACATGGTTTACCCGAAACTATCATCTCTGACAGAGGGTCACAGTATACCTCACGATATTGGAAGCTTATCTGTTCCCATCTTGGTATTTCTCGGGCTCTCAGTTCCGGCTATCACCCCCAATCCAATGGCCAGACCGAGAGACTTAATCAAACACTGGAAGGATATCTCCGAAGTTATGTATCAGCAGCTCAAGACAACTGGAAAGAACTTCTACCCATGGCCGAGTTCACATATAATAACTCATACCATTCTGCCATTAAAACAACTCCTTTTAATTGTACTTATGGATTCAACCCCACATCTTTCCCCACTATGAAGAAATCTGAAACCAAATTTCCAGATGTGGACTCTCTAATGCTTCAGATACGTCACGGGCATAGTTCAGCCTTGACAGCACTACAAAATTCTCAAAACAAAAGAAAGTATTTTGCAGATCGACACAGAACCCCAGCTCCAGTGATTAAAAAAGGAGATTGGGTATGGCTATCCTCTAGGTTCCTTCCTCGCCATCTAGTACCATCCAAACTCTCTCCACGATTCTTTGGTCCATTTCGGGTCATTTCAACTATTGGTACAGCTGCCTTTAAACTCCGACTTCCGGTCTCCTGGTTCCGGATTCATCCGGTCTTTCACGTCTCACAATTAAAACCTGACAATCGAAGTACTTTTCATCCTGTGGTCTCGGTTCGCCCTCCCCCAGAAATGTGTAAAACCGGACCAGAATATGAAGTTAAAGAAATTTGTGACTCCAGATATCATCGGGGTCGGCTACAGTACCTTGTGGACTGGAAGGGATATTCTCCTGCCGACCGCACATGGGAACCTGAAGCTGCAATTCATGCTCCTCGCCTCGTTAAGAAATTTCACCTCAAACACCCGTCTAAACCGGGAGGAAGCAGGTCTAAAAAGGGGCATACTGTGATGATTCCAAATGTGTTTCTCATCCTCCACCCGACATCCAACATGGCCGCCGATTCTGTAGCCAGAAATCGCCCACTCCGTGATCCTGAGGAAACCAATTCCAAGATGGCCGCCGCAGCGGTAACCATCGCAAACGCACAGCACAGGCTAGTTGTTCTCTCCCAGGAAGCCTCTCAATCTTCCACCTTAACTTCCTGTTTACCTCCTTATAACCCAGCAACTTCAGAAGGAAGAGGCGTTGCTACTCTCACAGGAGCCGGCACACGCTTCGTAAGTCCGCTTGCTAGAATTACGAAAAGCTCTCTCTTCCAAACAATTCCTCTACTCCATACTCACGTTCTTGTTTTCCTCTCCTCCCTTTGATTTCAGAAGGTATTACGGAACCCTTCTTTTTCATTTCCGGGATCGGATTTTCATCTAAGCACGCTTAGAACCGGAATCCTCTTCATACCTCCTTCTAGTGAGTTCCTAGGTACAATCTGTGGTCCATCTTGTTTTCGGTGATCAGACTTCGGCTCTTCATTCTTCATCCTTCCTTTCTAGCGATATCCTGTTGGAATTCTTTGGACGCTTCTTTTCTACTCAGGCTGGCTCAAAAAAGACTTGAAAGAGAAAGGGTAGGGTTACCTCCTTATCCATCCCGCTATTTCAGGACTATATTCATTTATCCTAATCTTATGGGTTCTCTCTTTCTACCATTATAGAATCACTTACCTTTTACTTTCCAACGGAGATCCTTTACCTCTCCGCACTCTTCCTGTTAGACGCATGGTAAGCTTCTAAAACCTTTCTATAGGTATTCTTTTTTTCACCAGACTATCAGGATTAACTGTGTTTCTTTTACTTACTACATGTAGCCCAGTAACTAAAACAACTCGCCTAAATCAGCAGGAAATCAGCCAGAAGAATACCCAGATCAACTTTCCTCGCCTGGTCTTCACAGGGAAACAACGTACCCCAGCAGCTCTTCAAGGGTTTTATTCCCCACGAGGGTTTCCCTCAGGGTTTCACTGAGGACAAGCTCTTGCAGGTCCTTTGAGAAATCCTCAGGAGAATTTCTCTTATTCTTCAAAGGATCACACCTATTCGTAGAAACACCAGGGGTTCTTCGGGTACCTGTTCATCCTGCAAGATCCCAGGTAGGTGGTCTTTGCTTCTTTTCCAGAGTATTTTGGAACAAATTTGTTGTCGATTCTTAAACAACCATAATAGTCATAACAGAGAGATCCTATGGGTTGACTTGCTGGATTCACTCAGCTTGAGAGGGATGAATTGTGACTTTGATCTAATGTGTTTTGTCTAATGCACTAGTGTGTTTGAGTACAAAATCATCTGACCTGGCGACACTCTGTATCTATGTGCTCTACATAAGGCTGACGGGAACATTGTGCCAGACCTGGTGGTTCAACAGGTCAAATTCTGGGCTATACAATGTGGTTACTAGATTGTTAGTGGGTCTTTCCCATGAGGAGTAATGTTGAGCTAATTGCTCTTTCTCAATTTTACGGTCGATGTAGAGCGATATGTGAAGACTGTGAGTGGGCCGGGACCCGAGAGTAAACTTGTACTTGTCTCCCCATGAGTGGAGGAGGATGTACACTGAACTGGACACTTACTACTGACCTGATAATAGTTAACAATGGCTAATTATGAGATAGGCCCTTCAGCCATGTTACATACTTTTCATTGAACCCGAGCAGGAGTGGGACACCCCGTGGATCTTTGTCCGCATTGTTGCCCTACTCCTTGCCCTTAGATTTCTTCACAATACCCACACTAGCCCCAAATTCCAAGCAGCTATGGGGCACCCTGCAGAAGTTTGTCTGCGAGCTTGCCCCACTGCCTGCCATTTACCTATTCACTTTACTACACCCGGGTAGACACACCCGGAATCCCTTTGGGGTTGTTGACCCGCTCGACAGAGATTACATAATGTGAGTCTGGTCATGACTAGACATTGGGCAGAACTCACTTCGGACTTAGGGGACACGCCGAGACTTGTGCTGAGTTCGGAGTCCTCTATACGATCTTGTAATCTTTTATTTATAATTCCTAATCAGGTCACTTCTTAACTGATGACAAGGGTTGTTTTTATCCTATTTATTTTTGTACTCCTTGATGTATCCTTTCTGCAATCACGAGTGATTGTGGGACCAAATCTGCAGGTACCGACCTCTCAGGTTTTCCTAGTTACCTAGGACAGCGTTGTCCCACACCAAGATGGTGGACACCCGACGTGGCACTGATGCGCACGCGGCTGTAATGATGACCTTATACACAACAAGGAATCGGGCCATACGTCTCAGACGGTCGGCTCAGATCCCTCGTGCTCCTCTGGTAAGTGCCGTACAATCCTTTGACATTCTGCATGCCCCGTTGATTATTCCAGCCACGCACGCAGGCTACACCTGTCTTAGACTATTGCCACTCGATATACCTTTACGCAAGCAATGCTTTACAACGGCTCACATAGACTGGTTTTGTAACTCTACAGCGGCTTATGGTAGCGATCTCACTATAATGGGGACCCTCACCCCGAGATTCACTTGACCTTTACCGCTCTAATTACCATGTATAGTGAATTACTTTCCTTATTATGAAGGCATGCAGTATACCTTTGCTAACATTCTACCTACACTGTATTCGGATAATACAAGTGTGGTTGATTTAGCAAATATCTTTGACATGTGAGGAGTCTGACACCCACATGAGCTACTATCAGGTTTACACAGTGATGCGATTTAAACCCTAAGTAATACCTTCTTTGACAGTAACCTTGTGGGATTGTTACTTTACCTCCTGTGAGGTTGTAAGCTTTGTTCTTCCTCTTATGTAAAAATCAATCTGACCTTTACTTCTTTACCCGCACCAGTGAACACAGTGCTTCCTTCACCGTTCTGTTGATATTACCCGGCTGCTGTTGTTTCTGCCTCCACAGCTGGGCGAGTCTTTTCTAATTCTTACCCCGTTATGGCCTTACATGTACTGATGTGTTATTACAACTTCACACTGGTTACTACACTAAGGCTTATACAAAGATGTTTCTTTCTAAACAGATATGACCCTTCTTTCACCACTATCGTATGAGTTAGATGGTTAGTACCCCCAAGTGGGTACCTGTACAGATTTATGTACTACTCATAAGATTCCCCTTACTGAGTTGTTCTACTTCTAACCCCTTAGGTGTCTACACACAGAGTAAACTACAAGACGTAGGAACCATTATCTCACTTGCCCTGAAGGTGGATCTTTAAGAGTCCAAAACATGTCGGCATTGCTATAATCTAAAAGGAGATATTTTGGATTTATCTAAAATTTAGTGGATGTGGACCACTATATAAACTCGTGTGCATGCTGTAAACGCAAGTTTTCATTCAATGAGTCATTATGTTTTGATATATGTTGGAACAAACGGTGCAAATAACACTGTATTTCTATTTACAGAACTTTAATTTTTTTTGCAATCTTTTGATGTCTTGTACTGTGACATCTCCAATTCTGATGAGAGAAAGATTCTTTTTTGCTTATGAAAATAGATGACATGTTATCTTCTTTGAATCATTCTGGCTCTTGAAGCTTCTTATTGAATAGGAATTGGTTTAATGGCCTGTGATCATTTAAATGTATGTTAAAAAAATGTAACTGTCAATACATTATACTGCTGACTGTAGTGGTCCACTCGTGGGCTTACCCTACTTGGGTAGCCCATAATTTAGACCATTGAATCTATTGGGACTATAGGTCCTCCAAGGAGTGCATCATAGGGCTACTGTTTGGCAACAACCGGTTTTGTTTTATATGATTCAGGTCTACTGCCTGTCTTTGCCTGACCCTGGTATTGGGACACATCAGGAAAATGGCCCTGGTGTTAGTCTGTTTTCTTTCGTAGTGTGCAAAAGTGTTTGTGTGGGAAAAAGGGGGGCAGTGTTTTGGAATGTCCTACCCGGTAGGATGGGGAAAAGGTGTCAAAAGAAGGAGAGGGATACTGCATCTCACCCGTGTGTGTCCCGCTCCCACAACCGAAGGACCCCCCATTTAGGTGATCCTCCCTCACTGGTCCACCCCCAGGAACGGGAGCCAATAGCAATGGCCGTATCCTAGCAACCTGGATGACAGATCCCCAGGAACAAGCTAGGGAGACACCTTAGGGTTTCTTACATACCCTTCCTCATGCGATGTAGCCACATTTGTTTCACAGGGAAACCCGCAGAGAAAATCTTCATTTCCCTGATCTTTTCCTTTTCGGTGTTCCACAGTGAAACAATAAGGTTGTAGGTCTAGAAACTATTGCATGACCCTATGGTTGGATTCTTTGCATTGGCTAATCCAAACGAGGTGTGAGTGGTCTGTAATGAGTGTGAACTTTCGTCCTAATAGGTAATAACTAAGATGGATAGTGGCCCACTTGATGACCAGGGCCACTAGTTCCAACACAGTCATTTTGTTCACGTGGGAACAGCTTGCGGCTGGTGAACAAAATGGGATGTTCTAAACCATCGCAAACCTGGGATAGGACGGCTCCTAATCCTTTAATGGAGGCATCAGTCTGTAAAACAAACTCTTTACAGAAGTCAACTACCTTTCAGATTGGGTTCTGACACATTTGCTTCAAGGTGTCATAAAATATCTCATCCTCGTCATTCCACTGAAGTTTCCGGGGTTCGGCATTCTTAACTTTATCTGTCAGCCGGGCTGTTTTGTCCGAAAAGTTATGGATAAATCTTTGGTAGTACCCTATTAACCCGACAAAACTCTAAGATCTCTTTTAGTTTTATGAGTTGGTGTATCTAAGACAGCTTTTACCTTCTCATGTTGAGGTTGTACATTTCCATTCCCTATGAAGAAGTCGAGATATTTTACAGCTGATTGGGCCAATCTGCACTTATCTGGATTAGCAGTAAAACCTGTTTCTGAGGACTTTCATGATGGTATAAAGATGGAAGAGATGGTCCTCCCAAGTTTTGCTATTAATGACGATATTGTCAATATAAGCTCCACAGAAATCAGAATAAGGTTGAAGGATTTTATCCATGAGGTGTTGGAAAGTGGCTGGTGCACCGTGTAGACCGAAGGGTAAGACTTTAAATTGTAATAATCCTAACGGCATTGAAAACGCAGTCTTTTTCTTATCTGGTCCATAGACGGGTACTTGCCAGTATCCCTTGGTTAAATCTAAGGTAGATAAAAAGGTGGCTGCTCCAAGTTTTTCAATTAAGTCGTCAATGCTAGGCATGGGATATGCATCAAAGTCTAATATGGCATTAACTTAACTTGGCACAATTGGGCTATAACACATCAATTGTGTACAAAATATGTGGATTATGACTTAAATCTTTTTCCACCTGAAAAATTCAAACAAATGGCCCATTATCTTATAAAGTGCCCATCCAACTTTGTACATGCAGAAATGTTAAGATCACGTCTAAATTCGCATTCAACAAATCAAATCCTGGCAAGACGTGGATTAATTCCTAAAGACCAACAATTTTGTCGGTTTTGTAAAAAGCAAACAAGTGGAAACCCTAATGCATTTAGTTGTTGAATGCTCTGCTCTTGTCAGATTGCGAGAAATTTATTTTCGCAATCTATTGCAATTATCGTGTGATCATTCTTCTTTTGAAATCTGGAATATTTTAATTACAAGCAATCGAACTGTTATCCACATTGCACTCACACAGTTCATAAAGACAATTTTGCCATATGACTCTGTGTTATAAGAGATTTGTGCATTTGTTATATGTGGATTTCCAGGTTTGAACTTCTTTTAACAATAATTCTGTGTTATGTATTATTTATGTTAATTTGTCTAAAACTGACTTATTCTTGGTTTGAAAATATTTTAATTAGTTTGTACATCAATAAGGTTTTATATAATTGAAGATTAGTGATTTCATTTGTGTAAATGTTTTGTAATTGTTTCATGGTGTGTTGTGTAAGAAATATGCTGTAAGAAACTTGTTTCTTTTTGAAAGGTTGATTTAATCAGCCAATCAAATAAAAAATAAAAAATTAACTTAACAGAAGTCAATACAGAATCTCCAGGAAGGGTCAGGTTAGTGACCAACAAGAGAGGAGAGGACCATGGACTTTAGGATGGCTCAATAATATTAGCTTTTAACATGTTTTGACTTCCTCGATCACTATCTGCTTACGGGCTTCTGGAAGTCGATATGGTTTTAAGTGTACCACTTTACCTTTAGGTGTTCTGATATAGTGGCATCTATTCTTTACTCTCCCTGGTATTTCTGAGAATACATCGGGTAATGAAATTACTACATCCTTTAAGTCTTGTTGGTGTTGAGTATATAAAATTGGATGGAATTAAATCAAAGTTATCTATTTCTGCGGAAACCAGACAGGCCAGTACTTTGCCCTGGGTGGCTGACGGGTTCTCTTTCCACTCTTTCAAGAGATTAAGTGATATTACTGGATTTTCTGTTTCCTATCCGGTTGGCCTACTCTGAATGCGAAGGTTCCCATTCTCGCTACTAATTCGTAAGGTTCGTGCCATTTGAGACCAGTTTGTTCTCTGAGGTTGGTAAGAGGACCAGTACTTTCTGTACTATAGAGAATGATCTTAGACTCAATTGTTTAACATAAGTGGCCCTTTGTTGGCTTTGAGCCTTTGCCATGTAAGTGCAAACTAAGTCTTGGACCAACTTCATATGTCCTAAATGCCCCCCGGTAAGGTGGGAATGCGCAATTTCCAGTACAACGTTTCAGTGGCATTTGGGTATTACCAATTGTATTTTTACCATGCCCTCTAGGGAGTTTTCTTTTCTTTAAAGCAGTCCTTGTTTTATAAAGAAAAAAGGACTCACTTTCTATGAGCTTTCTACTTCTGGTATTGCTTGTAAAAATGCTTCAGCGAGAACTGGATCATTTTGCTGGGCGAAGGCCAGCTCTGGATAGATGGTGGGTTCCTCTTCTCACCTTTCTTCAACTGACTCATCGGCTTCCCCAAAGCCTAAGTTACTCCTCTCTGTTTTATCTGGTTCACTTTCTTTAAACTGAGGAAATAGAGCTCTTTCCAAAATCCACTGGGCAATTTGATCCGACTGACGTACCTCAGAAGGGATCTCGCCATGGTTTTGTAAGAGAAACTTCATGTCTCCTCTAAAGTCGGGATTGATAACAGCTACTAAGGCGTCTATGCTGAACTTTCACGCTAGGCCAGAATTTGGGGCTAATCAAATGTAAAACCCCAGAGGGGGTATCAAAACCAAGACTTCCCTACTGCTACAGATGTCAAACCCTCTTGATTAGTTGGTGGTGATGGAAGGGCTAGAGGCTCTTTGACTATGTTTTTGAATTTGTAGGGTTCCCCAATTCGTTTCAATTGAGTCACAGCCCACTCTGACACCATATGTAAGGTACTCATGGTGGCAACAGTAAAGACAGACACAAGTGATCACAGTTTAAGGGTGTTTATTGAACTATAAATGCAAGGTGAAAATAACGCTTAACCTAAACCTAAATTTAAGATGGGAGCAAGCGTTGACCATCAAATGAAAAATAAGGTAGTCTTGGTGGTGTTGTGTCAAAATAAAGAGGCCTATACTAAGAAAAACCTATTGCCAATTCCTTACCACTAATTACAGAAAGAGTGTGGGATAGACTATCCAAGTAAAGAAGACTGTGTTCAAATAAGTCAGGATACGATTGTCTTGATGTCTCCCGTCCCCATGTTTTAAGCACGGACAAGGTGGGACTTTGGAGCACAGCACAACCTTGAGCCTCTTTAGCACAAGCTAGCAGTTCCGTTCCAGCTATCAGGTTCCTCAATGATAAAAAGTCTCTTTCCTTCGAGGCCAGATATATCCAACAAACAAACAATTCTGCTTTACATAGACTTTGGGTGACGACTTCAACCCTGGTTCCCCTTCTTGCAGGCGCAGACCCTTCACAATATCGCTTTTAACGATTTCACAAAAACCGTTCCTTTCTTATTGATCTTTGGGTGTTAGTATTTCACCCATGGAACTCCCTCGACTGGGCTCAGATCTCAATTGACAAGGGGTACACTTTCCTTCCCGTTGACTCATAATACTTCTCGCTTTCACAAATCTCAATGTCTTTTTAAACAGCTTTCTCTTGGCAGGATTCACTCTTGCCGACCCTTCTGGTATACAGTACATGTGTTAACTTTTCACCATGCAGGATTCGCTTACCTTACTTCCTCAACAGTTTGTCGGTCAAAGACTTTCGATTGTACAGGAATTTTGCTCAACCTCCTATATGACCACTTTGACCTATCTTGGCGGCTCTCCTATGGCCTTCTGGTATCTGTAGTCTTTCGGCATGGGATCGACCAGGGTTTCGTGAGTCATCACGCACGTGGTGCAAGTTCCCTCTGCAGCTGATCTTCCCTTAACACTTATACAGTTCTTTGAACTCTTCTTCACATGCCCTTTTGCAACTTTCATTCAGCACAGCTCGGTTCTTATTGGTTCTCCCTTCGACTCACTGGCAGTGATGAACTGCTTGGCTTTCCTTGTATCTGGAGTCAAGGCCATTACCATGGTAGCAGGAGTTTCCCCTCGCTCTGGCTTCTCAGTGTAGATACGCTCCGTGTACCGTTGACATCTGTTACAAAAACCCTTGCGCAATTCTTCACGGCCTTATGATTCCCTCTGCAGAGGTTTTGCGGGTCGGAGTCGAAAGGGGCAAAGTCGCGTCTCTCCTTGTCAGCTTCTTGATATTTGCTGCCTTTATCCTCCTTTTGAACTGCTGGGTCTGGATAGCTGCCTCGTCATGCTGTCTGTCTCACTCGTCTTGTGCTCCACCTTTTATCCCTGTGTGGAAGGGAAAGGGCCATCAGGTGTGCGTGATTCAGGTCTATTGCCTGACTTTGCCTGACCCTGGTATTGGGACATGTCAGGAAAACGGCCCTGGCGTTAGTCTGTTGTCTTGCCTTTTGTGCAAAAGTGTTTGTGTGGGAAAAGGGGGGGTACAGTGTTTTGGAATGTCCTACGTGGTAGGATGAGGAAAAGGTGTCAAAAGAAGGAGAGGGATAATGCGTCTCACCCATCAGAGTCCTGCTCCCACTCCCCAAGGACCCCCACTCCAGGTGATCCTCACTGGTCCACCCCCAGGAAATGGATCCAATAGAGGTGGCCGTTTCCCGGCCACCTGGATGACAGATACCCAGGGGTTAGCTAGGGAGACACCTTTGGGTTTCTCACAGTGCCCACCAAATCGTCCCCTCCCACAAACGGACATTGAACATCTTCCAGCACACAGTCCTTTAAGCGAGCATGCAGTCTCGTTTTTTCTTTTTGTATGCTTTGCGCTGGTCTGCTCCACTGGTATACCACCATTAATGCTTGACTTCACACTCTCAGTAACACATTCAAGCAAATAATTGTGATTGTCACTCGTGGATTTCACTCCTCTCGGGGGTGGGAGGGACAATTCTCGCAGTAATGGACCTAGATAGCTTTATCAGCAACATTGTCCCTCTGCACTAGTTGATTGCCCCTCTTTCCATTTGATGTAATGCACTACTCATCGAGTAACTACTTTGATAAGATTTAGATCATTATTGTCTCCAGCAATGATACACATATTATTAATGCTTGATCTATTCTTTTTACTATGCATTATAGCTTGTGAAATGTTAATTTTTGTTTTCATCCATTTTTCAACAGATTTTCCTTGGATAGAACCGAGTCAGCAGCTTTATCTTTGCTATGGACACTAGTTTCCTCGCCATTTGGCGATGTGAGTTTGTGTGTTAGAACAGGCATGCATCTCTGGAGGATGTCAATCTGATGCATTGGAGGTACCTGTTCAGCCTCTTTATCCTCATCTATATACTGTTGAGTAGTGTTAGTATTTGTGTTGGTTCCCTGATCTTCAAGGGTCTTCCTGCCTCGATTAATACTTGTATGCAATAGAAGGAACTGCACATCTAGCTTATTCTCCAACTGCTCAGACCTTTCAACAAGTGTAATGAGCAAATTGTCAAACACTGCAAACATAGCCGCGGAAGAGATGCTAGTGATACTAATGTCAGTCATTTGTGACATCTAAATTTGAGTTCATCACTCACACCTCTTCTTGTATTTTAGGCCCACTGCAGGGTAAATGCATGGAATTAGGAAACAAAGGCAAGAGAGGGATCTGGCAGCTATCAGTTGATAAATCCCCCTGTGCCACATCTAAAGCAAATTGCGAGTCTTGGCACGTTTCTTGTTGCTCATAGAAGGGAGTGGAGGTTATAGTTACAGAAGACCCCAAAACCTCACTTTCTTTTTCTTTATCAGTTATCATACCTTCTGTACTTACAAATGTATCTATGCTAGCACACAAACAGTGGTCATCTACCGACTCAACTGCAAAGGTTCCATCTTTTTTTGCCATACACACATTTCCATCTTTATCAATTGAGACATTCCCATCCTTCAATGTACCCTGTGTCAACATCACATCGTTTTAGGAACAATTCAAGCTCTTGTCGCAGGGATCTATACCAGGGTCGACATATTCAATCTCCAACATACCAACATACATGTTTGAGGTGATACGGTATCAGCAGCAATAACAGAGCTAATATCCCTCTCAATTAGTTCAGATCCAAGGCACTGCAATGATACATTTAGCTCAGACACAATCTTGTGTACAGCTATTTCCTCCTCAATTACATTTAGGCCCCCCAGTTTGGAATAGTGGTTAGTAATTTTAGTCAGCCTCTTCGTATTACCAGGAGTAGAAATGGTTTTAGGAACACAAGTTCTACGATGCCACAAAGGGTATGCACATGCAGGAGAAGACTTTGCTGTATAGGAAGGTGTCGCACCGGGGCACAGACCCAAGACCATTCTCTCTGATGCAGTCTCAAGCTCAAGCCCAAGGCCCAGAATATTGTTGTCGATTACTTTACCTACAACTCCTAAATTAGACATCAAGTGTTCCATGAATACTAATAGAAGTCTCCTGGGTTTACTCTCTTTACAGTTTACAGAGTGTGTGCCTATTACGATTCCTGCCATTAACAAAACAGATCAGACATCACACAGCCCACAGCATTTACTCACTTTGAGCTTCCTACCAATTACCAACTCTGTGCACAGATTTTCAATATAATAGAATACTATGTGGTGTAATGCACAACTGCTTTTCCAGCTCTCTCACCCTCAAGCCATCAAACAGCACTCAGGGAGCACTCCGGGGATGCGTGTGCGGGGTTCCTAATGTAGCTGCTTCAGGTATTGTGGGAGAGGAGGCAATAATTACACTAGCAACAATAGATAAAAGGCAAGGCTTGTAAGGTTTGTTAACAGCGTCAAGTAAGTCCAAATGTCAATAGGTTATTGGGTTGTCTCCAGTTAAGTGTTACAGCGTCTGAATGTTTACGCACCCTATTGACTTCCACAAGTTGTTTTTACAGTGGGTCCAGCATGACAGCAGACAGCAAACAGCACTCAGAGAGCATTCCAGGGAGGCGTGCGCCCCACTCCTAATGTAGCTGCTTCTGGTATTGAGGGAAGGAGCCAATAATTACACCATTAACAATCTTATTAACTTCCACAGGTCGTTTTAACAGCGGTTCCAGCACGAGAGCAAACAGCCCTCAGGGGGCCCCCCGGGGATACATGTTCCAGCATTAGTGATTCCTCAAAGTGATACAACATTGATGGATTTCCTAAAATGAATGAACATCAGAGGAGGAAGAGATTGCTCAACCTCAGCCGGCTGAAGAGGGAAAATTATTTCTCGTCAAAATCAATAAAGGCCTATGAAGACATTCCAGATGAGCATAAACTGTTCAACAAGACGGTAATGGTAATGACATCTATATTTATGCCAGCATTACAGACTGCAGTAAACGCCAAGTGGCTGCAGATCACCATATGGGCGCTGTTACAGACGATCAATGCAACAAGAAAAGGATTTAATGCAATCGGAGAAGAATTGAGAGCCATTAAGCTGATGACTCTCCAGAACAGGTATGTTCTGGACATAATTACAGTAATGGAAGGAGGCGTGTGTGCCAAGGTTGGGCCTTCTTGCTGCACATTCACACCATTTAATGATGGAGAAAATGGAACCCTGACAGAACCAATAACTATGTTGACGACCCTGCATACAAAGATGGAAGATGAAGCTGATGAGAGCAGGAGATGACTGGTTCTCATTTCTATTGTCATGGATTCCAACCTGGTTGGCGAATGCTTTCAAAATACCTGGAGCATTACTAGTGTTGGTATTGCTAGGAATTTGTCTCATAAGGATCATCTTGGGAAAGTGCCAGAAGACAGCCAAGAAAGCTATTGGGATGAAGATAATGATTGATATAGATGCTGGAACTGGTGAGCAGATCTAACCATGAGAATATAAAGAAAAGCACCCTTGCACCTCTGGGAAAGAGGTTCTACTACCCCAAGGATAATAAAAGATATGTAGGACGTTGGATATTCTGTCTACAATCAGGAGAATGCTGTCACATGACCTGGAGTGTGGATTAACATATAAAGAGTGCTGGTCCCCTGAGGGGAGTGACAAAGATATGGATCCCAAAGAAGCAACAATATGAAGAGAAGATGAAGGAGATTGAAGAGGAGAATGTGGTAGTGGACTTGACCAGACGGGTGAATTCAGAGGAGCAGGTGCATGCATTTTCCCTAACTCCCACCCTCTTACCACCATCATATTGGAACAGTAGGAGAAGAGCCCTACATGGGACTCCATGTGTTGTCCCTATAACGCATCGAGTGAATGAAAGACAATATGCACTCAGACAACCATATCAAATATATCCTCGCACTGAGAGTATGGAAGGATATCGCATGGAAGGATATCAGCACGCACCATTGGACATCACGGAGCACTCTGCGAAATCTGATGAAGGCAGAGTGATGTCATGAAGATGTGCAAAGACATACTGAAACAATATGAAAATACTTAAGAGTGATAATGTTAACTGAAGTGACAAGAGACACATATACAAAATAAGAGTAATCATGTATACAAGAGAAGATTAAGTAATCTGTTGACCAATAAGTGTAAATACGCAGCAACACAAAGTAGGTAAGACATGTAGAAGATTGCTATAGAGGAATATATAACGTGGCTTGCATGGCCATAATTGTAAAATGAACACAGGCTCATGCTAAGACTAAAACCAGCTACCTCAGAGACAGACCAGGGTTGCAGAGTCAGGAGAGGCTCGACAACAGCTTTGTGTGCAAAACGAAGAGGCGTCTATGTTGACCTGAGAGCAAGAATGCTATTTTTAAAGAATAGCTGCAAGGCCTAAAGGGAGGCAGATGGATGGATAAGACATGTACGTGAGGGATATTTCTCTTAGATTAAAGAAGAAGAAAACATTTGCATGAGCCATGTATTGGACAATTGAGTGCATAAAGCCTATACAAGACAGAGTAAGCAAGTCTCTAGCGGCCAAGAGGCGCAATGACACCCAGCATAATTGAATCAAATAGCAGTAAACAAGAGGTTGAAATTGACAAATCTGTGGTCTCTTCGCACGTGATTCAGAAGTAAAAAATAAGGGCTTTTTATTAGGCTGTGGATGAAGATAGTGATGTGCTTACACTCCCTTGAATGTCCCAGAACAGAGAGCAAGCTACAAGGTCAACTACAGCCTGGAAATGTTGGCTCATGGCCAGACTGATGAGAGATGATGGACTAATTGGGAATGTGGGGAATAATTTGACGGGACTCAAGCACCTGGGTTTTGTTTCACTTGCATGCTGATAGCAAAGCCGAAAGTCCAAGATTCGATGGGAATACCAACCAATCGGTGGGTTTAGGGGTCAAACTGCTATAGAATGTTGCATAGACCCAACCGCTGCCATTTTGTCCTCTATAACAAGGAATGAGGTGGCCATGAGGTGGCTCCTTTCTGTTCAATGGTGGTGGAAGCACCCAAAGCGTAATGCACTGGCCCCGGCCACTGATGCGCTGTGAGCGGAGTTACTTGCTGCCATTACCCTGAATGGTGTGTAATTTACAGCTGTCCTCCGGGTTATGCCACCTAGCATACGGCAACAGCCCTTGCTTAATTATGTCCTTTTGAAAGAAAGGCATGTCTATTATGACACTAAAAAAAGTCATGGGCTGTGGGCCCTACTTGGCGAGTCCAACCCAGACATGTATTTTGACTGGATGCTTTGGGGCAGTCTTAATCGAAAGGTGCCCTTTCTACCTGAAAGATATCCTGTTGAACCAGCTTAGAGTGACGATAGACATATCCGTGAACAGGACATCCTCAAAGTCTCCCCCTTCTCCACCTGGACCTTTACTTGGGCCACTTAATTTCCTTTATTGATGCTGCTGATCACAGGAAAGAGCCTGAGGAGTCAAAATAAGGCTATATTATATAATAATATATGAAGGCTAATATAATAATATATGTGATCTAATAATAAGGCTAGGTTATAGTTAAAGAAATTAAACGTCTCTTGGTCTTGGGAAAGCTGCGGTTTCATTAAGGGCCTTTGCGCTGCCCTCTTCTCAGCCTATGCTGTACTCCCCTTCTGACCCTTCATGCTACAATTTGTCAAAATGGCCATTGCTCTGCAGGAGTATAGGGATGGTTAGTGTCTAAACTGCCTACTCCGCAGCACACAACTACTAAACTCGCAGTGAGCGGTGGTAAGTCAGAATCAGGAGACGGACAAACTAATGTTTTTGGTTAAGCGGTACTCCATTTTTAAACTGTCAAAAACCTAAGCTGGCCCTAAACCCCTTGGCACTAAACTAAAGAAAGGAAAGGAAGGAAAACTAAGAGCGCTCATCAGTAAGTCTTACAAATTAATTAAAGTCCACCATCCAGAAACCTATTCTTTACGGACCTCTGTCCCTACCACTTTATACAAAGTAAATAACCCAAGTACTAACAAAAAAAAAAGTATACTCAGGGCAGTTGCCCAAACAGAGGAGTGGTGGCTGGCTTCTGACCCCACCACAATGCCTCTGTCTCTCTCTCAATAGACAGGTGCTCCATGCCCCGCTGTACAGCTCTATTCAGGACACCAAAATTCCCCTGTAGGATTGCACCCTTCCTAGGGGTTTATCCTCAGTGCCGAGATAATCTCTGTTCTTCCGCTGTCCAAGTCCCAGATCAGCATTGAGTCTTTGGGACACCTCTGGCTTCCTATGTCCATAGCAGGGATTTACGCTGGGCACCTCACCTAGGAATTCTGCTGTACTATTTCCAATTGCTTGTTTCTGGGTTGTTACCTCTTCCTGGGTCTCCGGTTCTTCACATTGGCCCATCGTGGGGCCTGTCTCTCACCTCGCCTTGGGGTCTGGTTTCTTTCACCCCTGCCGTGGGGTTTGCTTTCTGTCACCCTGTCCTGAGGTCTATCTCTCACCCTGTCTTGGGGTCTGGTTGCTGTCACTCTCCCTTGGGATTGGCTTTCTCTCACTCCGCCGTGAGGTCTTGTGGGAACTTCTACCTACCACTCAGCTTCCTGGAGCAACTGCATACTTGCAAGTTCTGAGTGGTGCTCCTATGGGCTGGCAGGCGTTCGTGTGCGGCGGCACAGCTTCTCTGCCTCGGCTTTCTCCTTGGGGTCCTCGATGGTTGGAGACATAGTTCCCTTCAATGTGTTGTTCCATGTGGTATCCCGTATCTGTTTCTGAATGCGACTTCTCGGTCCTGAGCCGACATACTCTTCTGCTCAAGGCTCAGCGGCACCAGGCCTTTCTGCTTCCAAGTGGGGCTGTAGTGCGTTCTATGGATTTGTCCGCATCTTCGCTTGGCACTCTGGGTGGTGCTTCTGAGAGGATAACATAGGTCCCTATCTAGGGAGTTCCTGTCCTCTAAGAGGGGGTCATCCCAATGGGATCCCACTTGCCCTGTCCCCTCAGGGGTGTTAAGCTTAGCGAACCCACCTCCCTAGTCCCAAATTTGGTGGCTCCCCCTTGGGGAGAGGGGATGAATTCTCTGGATTTGTCACAGATCCCAAGCATTAAGGTGAAACAAGCACAGCCCGACAGGTATACCTCCTTTGCCTCTTTTGGTAGCGCTGGCTGAGGGCAGGCTATAGTCTGCAGGAGGGGTGTGAGCTGATGCAGTTACAACATGGACAACAGTATGGTGGTACCAAAAAAAAGAGAATGTCCAACCAAGGTTCTAGAGAAGTAGACCATTTAATAAAAACAAACAAAATACACACAACTGAAGACCCTACACTAAAGGAAAAAGAGAGAATACAGACTTTGATGGGAAAGGATGCACAAGGATATGTCTAAAAAGCATGAACAGCTTAAAAATCCCTATGGTCCTTTAAGGGAGACCAAGGGGAATGGGCCTCTTCAAATACATCCTGTATCTTGTCTTTAGGGCTCAACAGCATAGAGCCAGACTTCTAAGTATTTCGCAAGGTCAAGTTTTTGTGTTGTGCTTTCTTCTTGGTGAGTCAGCATTCAGTCGAGGTGCTGGCTCCTGTTAGATCTAGTTAGCATTCAAGACAGGTCAAATTGATGGTATCATCTGGTTTGAGGCATCAGTTGAGTCTGAGGCAAAATGATGCTTCTGCTGGGTAGAGTTGGCTTTCGAGACAAGCGAGTCGATGGCTTCCAGGAGTCAGAGTTTGAGTCGGTTGCTTCCATGGAGTTGAACTGGCATTTGGGTCGAGTCGATCAGTCAAGTTCAATGGGTTGAGACAGACTAGGGGTGGCTCAAAGAGCAGTAAGTGTTTCAAAGTTCATTGAGTACCAAAAGCAGCACTGGAGCTCCTGTAACAGTTTGAAGTGAGTTTAGCCAGTTCGAAGATGTCTTGAGGTGGTGAACACTGTTCCAAGCTGCTTCTGGGCTTCTCAGTAGCTGGGAGGACAAATCCAGAATATCAGTTGACAAAACTAGGGCTCAGTTATACACTTCCACTCCGGGAAGGTTGTCTGCACCTACATGGTGGTCCTTCACCACCAAGAAGCAGGATCCTGGTTCCAGTACACAGGCAATAGAGAGGCCTCAGTTCACAGCGGTGTCACTGCCAATGTTCCCTGGGGATGCTTAGAGAGCAGAGTTTTCCTCTGCCTTGGCGATCACGGTCTTTACTTCTATGACTGACGGCTTTGAGATATAATGTATTCCCAATAGAGCTCAAGGGAATTTTTCTTCTGGAATTACCCACATCATCTTATACAAAAAAATTAAGAAAGCGTGGGATATTCTGTCACATGCCCCACTTCTGATCCTATCCTGTGCCTCACTGTGAGCCTATGCATTGTCCTTTCTAAGCCTATCTATTCCATCCTTTTTAGTGATTGTAGGACCAGAAAGCTGAAGGTTTGCTAGAGCCCTGAATGGAACGAGACAGTCCATCCCCCCAGCCCCAACATCTCAATCCTGCTTTCCCAATAACCAGGCCATCCAATCCATTGTTAGTGTTTTAAAAGCTGAGAGCTATCCAGGAGGGTTCATGCCAGGGGGGACCTGATGGAGAACCAAGGGAGGAGTGACTGTCAACTTCACCAGGTGGGGAAACCAAGAACTCCTAGGCCATGGGTAATAGGAATCATCCAGGGTTTGCTGTCCCTTGATTTTCTGTGAAATCAAGGCAATTGGGGGGAGGGGATAGCAGTGTAGATGAGTTTTCAACCACAGGAAGGAAAGAGCATCCATTCTCCAGGCAGCAGGTTTTTGGCCCATCAGCCTAGGAACTGTGCCGTGAGGGTAAGGTGGCTTCTCTCTGCCGAACTGCCCATTGACCGAGATGTCTTCTACAGGACTCTGGACCTTGTGCCCACTTGATGGCTCACATAGGCTAGGGTGAAGGTTTTTTCTGTCATGACAATGACTGCTTCACTGCTGCTCTCAGGAGTGAAGAACCCTAGTCCCCAGAAAAGGACATTGCTGCTTCTGTGCAAGGCTATCGACTATGAGTTAAATTGGGACACAAGAAGGACCACCATGACAGGGAGTAGTCACCTGTTGGTAGAACTACTGGATCTTGGGCCTCAGGGGGAATCCCTTTAGCAAATTCTTCAAACATCGAACTCCGGAGATTAAGTCTTATTGAGATATGGAGCGGGATACATGTATTGCAATTTGATAGCTTGAGCCCCAACATCTTTGTAGGTGTGACAGAAGAGGCTTTAGGTGGTCATGTGCCCAAGATGTGACAATCTTGAACACCTGTACTCCAAGCAATGTCCAGACCATGGACTATAGAGATAAGTAGGTTTTCCCTCCTCCCTGTACAGACTCTCGATCTGTTGCCTGGAAGCCAAACCACCCTTCTGTCTTTAGGAAAGACCATATGCAAATCAACCAGTCAATCTACAGAATTCCCACAGACCTAGAGGCCGCAGACATGCAGCCTCTAGCTCTGGGGCAAGTGGGAATTCTGGAGATTGTCTAGTTGATTTGCAAATGATCTTTCTTCTTCTGTAATGGCATGGCAGGCTAAAAACCGGTAGTCTGGCGGGTTGCCCAGAGCAATGACCAGATTTGCATCAGTAGGAGGTCTTCCTAGAGTTCCTGTTCTATGGCTTAACGATGTGACTACAGACTCACCTGGTAGCTTTGACAAATCCATTTCAGAACCCTGAGGTATGATACGTCCCTTAAGCAGATGTCTAAGAATCATTGCAATCTGGCTCCTACTTGAGGAATCCTGTCCAGTCAGGAGCACTGGTTCTTAGATAGTGTTGGGTTCTCCTTGAAATAAATGGGCATACTATGTTTGCTCCTGAAACAGACCTATTTTGCCCAGCATTTTTCCTCCAAAATGGTGGGAGTGGGTTGAACAGTCCTAGACCTCTGAGGTTGAGATCATGAATTTTTATTTTATTTTTATTTGTTTCTACCGTGCCATAGCCCTAGGGAATCAGGGTGCCACACAGAAACGTGTTGATTTCTGAAACGGGACATGCAGCAAATAGCCGGCAGTTTATTTAAATAGCAGGGTTTTCAACTGTTGCTTGAAAGTGTCCTGTTTTCTCTCCTGCCTTAATTCAATTAATTCCACACCTTTGCCGCTAGAACAGTGAATGATCTTTCATTTACCCAAGTTCTTTTTACCCTTCAGACCGAGAGGCATTGTGTAGTACTTGAGCGTAATGATTTGCCTGTTACTCGTATATACATTTGTGGGTTCGTACGAGGACTTTGAAATGTACCCTCGCAGTCACAGGGAGCCAATGCAGTTCCTTTTGCGTCTTTGTGATGTGATTTCTACTTGAGATATTGCATACAATTCTCACTGCATCATTTTCCACTACTTGTATTCTCTGTAGACATTCTTTGCTACCCCCTACCAACAGGGCATTGCAGTAGTCCATCCTTGGCATTATCAGCTCTTACTAGTGTTTTGCAGTTTTTACGCATCCCCAATGGCTGAACTTGCCGTAAGACTCTGAGACAATAATGTGAGTTATTCAGAACACCTTCAACATGGTCTGTGGCACCCACTGAGGCATCCACGTGGATCCCTAAAGTTTTGACTTCATCTGACACAGGGATTGAACTTCCCTCTATGTCAAAAACAAAGCATTCTGGCTTCAATTTAGCCCTGGCCTGTGCTGAACCAAATAGCAGAAGCTCGGTTTTTGAACTGTTCAGACACATCCAGTTGTCCTGCATCCAATTCTCCACAGAGCCATATGTTCTATTCAGATTGTACATGTCTTTTCACATGATCCACTAAGGGCAATCACCATTTGGATGTCGTCTGCGTAATTAGAGAAGACGAGGCCCATCTGTTCCATCTGGTCACATAGCGGCTTTATATAGATGTTAAAAAGCGCAGATGACAAGCATGCGTCCTGCGGTACACCATATTCTAACTGAATTGGTTCCGAAGTAGCATCCCCTTCAAGTTCTGTCACTCAGAAATGATTTCAGCCATTCAATGGCGTTTCTGGAACAGTTTCCTGCATCTGACAATTTATGTAGTGGGCGTCTGTGGTGAAGTCAATCGAATACCACAGATAAGTCCAAGAAGATTAGCATCCCAGCTTTACTTTCCTCAATAGTACCTAACATCTGTGTTTACAGATCCAGGAGTGTGATTTCAGTCCCATGTTTCCAACTGTTCCCCGGCTATTTTGCATGCAGAGATTCTTATATTACAAGATGATCCTGCATTTGTGTAGCCGCTATTTTGTCTACAATTTTAAGTAGGAACGGGGTGTTAGTAATCGCTATCACATTAGAGGGGACATTTGGATTCAGGCCTGTTTTCTTAACAAGAGGCGCTACCACCACATCTTTGATCTCTTTAAGCACTAGATTGTAGAGAAACGATGAGCTGACAAATTGCATAAGGAATGGGGCGATGATTTAAGGCATAGCATTCCGGCATGCTTATCTTTTCTGAGGACCATGTCCACCTTCTCCTTGAGCTCCTTGTAAAGAAGCCTCATTTCCTGGAAGGGTAGGTGTAGAGTCACTGATTTGTGTTCACCATCCATCTTTCAATCTGTGTCATCTAGCTGCTATGGAGGAGCCCATGGCCAGTGCATCCTCCCTGACTCCATCATAAGCATTAGTAGGGAAAAGTTAAGCATTTTGGTGCATATTTATGATAAAAATGGACCAATCCGATCCCTCTACCAACTAGCCATAAAGATCTTGGTAGTCCTCCAACAGTGATTTAGTGGTGTTGCTACATGTGCGCAAGAAGATGTAGGCCACTGCAAAGGATTTTGTAGGGAGGAATACACCTTCGATTGGTGTGGTCGTGCACTGCCGCCTCATCTAAAGTCATTGAGGGATATCCTGTAAGGCTGAACAGGAGAGAGCTGACCACAAGTGAAGTGGGGATTTTATCCTCTTCCCTGACAGAGGGTAGATTTTATTCAGAAAATGGGAGATCACGATCCTCTATGGGTCCTTCCATTATGTAAGCAGCTTTTTACAGATAGCCAGGATGAGGCAACCCCTTCTTTGCGCCCTCCTCAAACTGGGGTGGGTGCCAGATCTTTAAATTTAATGCAGGCAGACATGCACACTAACCGCCGGGATAACATCTTGTGGTGGAGGATAGTCAGTTTAGGTTTGCCTGCTTTGTACTCTAAATTCACTTCTGCCCTGATACCTCCACTGCCTGTCCTCGCCATTACAAAGGGCTTACTTGTTGTCAGGGAAATCCATTGTTCTGGAGCATGGGACTAAGCCAAGTGAGGAGGGTATCTCTGGGGTTGTTGAATGGATGCTAATGGTCCTAATGATCTGCTTTGTTCCTTCCAGCGCAGCCGCCATAGTCAACCACACTGCCATTTGAGCCCTCTATTGGGGGAGGCAGGTTTTGGGTCTCGCAGAGCAATACCCAACTCAAGTTCACTACGAGGCCCTCCCATCCTGACTTCAGACATCCCACTGTCTCTGCAGGGGTTAGATGTGAGATCCGAACTGAAAACCAGTATAGGAGACAATCCCTGCAGGTCTCTGGGAATCTCAATGGGGAGGGCAGAATAAAAGAAAACAGGAGTTTGGCCAGGCCCCCTCCATATTGGAAGGAGGGGTGGGGCCAAAAAGGATTTGGATTGGTAGAAAAAGGTTGAAATCACTCTTAAGAAGGGAGAAGGCCTGTATGACTAAAGATTAGGGTGAGGCAGAGGGACATGGAAGTAATTACCCTTCCCTGTCTTATAGCCCTCCACTTTTGCCTCAGGCAATAACTTGCGGCAGATAATTATACAGCGAGCATAATGCCACCTTCGAATGATAAAGCATTATTGAAAAATAATGAAGGGCTGAAATTTGTGAATGGTGGTCTGGCCCCAGGTGTGAGGCACGCGCTTACCTCGTGAGATACGCTCCATTCCCTCGTTCCCTTGCAGCCCCAGCTATATGCATCACTGTGAGGGATTGCCAGCTGTCAAAGGAGCAAAGCCCTGGCTTTTTCAATTTTTATTAGTACATAAAATGATGCTGGTGATTCCTTCTCCAAAGGGTTAATCTGCTAATGAAGTCCCCTTTTGTCGCAACTCATGCTAAAAGATAGTGCACTTGTGCCCTGCTGCATCAGTAGCCTGATCTGCAGCACCCACACTGCTCGTGGTGCTGAGCAGGTTCAAAGGTCAAAAGATGCCCACTCGACTGCCACAGCGACTACTATGTCACTGCAGAAACATTTAAGATATGCCCCCTGTATACAAACTATTATGATAATGAGTCCCCCATGATGATGGCAGGGTAATCACTAGGAATAAGCGATGCCTTAGTTTAGGCAAAGTGCAGGGCGATACTTATGATAATGGACGACACATCCAAATTGTTATTGTACGTGTGTCAACTCCTGTGATTTAGCTCTGCTGTGGAAAGGAATGTATATTCGGGTCAGACATGCCGATACTGCCACATGGCAAGATAGAAACCCAGGGCACCAAGCCTCTCTTCGATTCTCTTTTGAAGGGCTGGTAACCCCGAGAGACAGCTGGGGAGCAGGCAGCTGTCCTGGGCCCAGGTATTGAAGGAGCACACCCATTCAGGAGGAGTAGTCTCACACCAGGGTGCTGCATATAAGGTCTTTGTTGTCGGTGAGGGAGAAGGGTGCAGGCGTAGGATAGGCAGGAGTGTTCTGGACACTGGAAGAAGCCGTCCACCAACTTGTTAATCACAGTCTCTTTTTCCCTTTTCTGTCTCCTCCACTTCCTCTTGAGCAAAGCACTTTTGTTGCAAGATCAACAGGGCAAATTCCACTCCAGCCAGGAGCGGGGATTGGTCCCCTAAAGCAGGTCAGCTTTAGACCAATCACCTGAGGACTTGCGCCCTTAAAAGAAGGATTCTCATGCCCCTTCAGCAGAATTACCTCAGTTCCTCAAGGATCCTTTAAGGCCGAAGAGACCTTCTTAACATTCTCACCTGGATTTCCTTTGGGTCAGTTGCACTGTCTAAAGCCCTCCGCCGGAGGTGATGAAGGAGCTGCCCAAGACAGAAGGAAGGTCTGTCCCCTAACCACTGCCAGGGAACATTGGGAGTGACCAGTGCTGTGGATCAGGGTCAACCATTCTGAAACAGATGGTCTGTGTCACACGAGCAGACCCTGAACTGGAGAAGCCTGTCCTCGAGTCCTTGGTGAAGGCCTCAAAGCAACATAAAAAGCCAGACCAGCTGAAGCTCCCTGTTTTACCGAACCGGTCGCTCCGTGTTTCCCACGTCCTGAACAATAGTGAGGGTGCTGGTGCTGGGGTCTGCGGTCCTCCAACCAGATGAACTTTTGCACTGCATCTAAACTAGCTTGACACTGCATTGTGTCCTAGCGAAGCACATCACCTACTAGGCTCGAAGTGTCTGCTCCACGGCGGAACCCGAACCAAATCTCTGGAGGGTCTCTCGCAGACTTTATCCGTGGGTAACAACCACAACTCAGCCCAGCTAGCCCGAGGACCGCCGCTACATTGACTGCACATCGATGCACCCTCAACCACCACTTCAGTGACAGTTGCCTGCCAACTCGAACTGCTGGAGTGTCACGTGCCAACTTCTCCCAGCGGGCAAAGCCTGACTCGGTCTGGCCAACTGTGAAGCATTCAAGGGACCATCCCGACCTGGCCTTGCCAACTGTGAAGCATTCATGGGACCATCCGGACCTGCATCACTTGAACCACCTCTGTTCAACCACACAGAGCAACCGCATTCGACTTTACTCAATGCCCGCTTGCCAGGGCCACCACGAACCTGGATCTGATGCGTCAGCCCACCAAGAACTGAATCCAGGTAATGTGACTGATGTTTGGATGCTGATGGGAGAGCAGTCCTTTAGAGAGTCCTCCAGCTGTGAGTTGAAGGCAGGCATTCCAAGGCAGATGTGTGCTCTGTCCCTTAAGTTGAACCTGCTGCTGGAACAAGCCCTGCTTCTCTGCCAGGCAAAGCGGTACCCAAGACCCCACAGTGTTGAATGACCCTGCAGTTGGGGGCCAGCCTCCCTCGTGTTTGAGAGCCCGAGTACAAGGACCCATCTTGTCTCTGAGTCCCTGCAGTGGGACTCTCACAAACCTGAGAAGTGACCTGCTGCTGGAGCAAGGCCTGTGCCTCTGCCAGCCACATTGGTACCCAGGGCCTCATCGTTTTGAAGGATCCCTGCCCTTGAGTGCTTGCCTCCCCCGTTTTTAGGAACAAGAGAAAAGGAAAGGACTCATCTTGTCCCTGGGCCCCTGGATTCAGACTTGCAGCACCCTGAATGCAGAGACAGCCGGGAGCCTAGTGTTTTGCCATTTAACTGCTTAGAGCCATGTTTCAAAAATTGTTCAACACATTTAGACCAGCACACCCTGATGCTGCCTTTTACACTCTACCAATCTCTAAATTGCTTGCACAGTGCCAAAAAGTCTAATTCGGTGCTGCTGCACCACCAAAAACCACAAAAATGTACTATTGACTGCTAACTGCTCCCGCCCGGTCCATTTCTGCACCCTAGAGACTGGTTAGATGACGTTTATCCCTTTTACAGCCAAGAACATATCCTTTTTGAACATTGTGGTCTTTAATTGCCTTGTCTCCCTCTTCCTCATTACCCAGAATGCAGTATCAGCTACCTTTGCATATTCTGTGTTCTTTCCTCAGGGGTGGTTTTTGTGTAATTTTTTTCAGTTAGTTAATATTGTACATGGTGTGTTTGATTAAAGTGTATATTGTGTATAGAACCTTGATTTGGGCATTCCTTTATTTTGGACTATTCTACTTTGCTATTTGGGGTGCTACTGAACCACATTCACACCCCTCTTGAGAGTAAAGCCTTCTCCCAGTCCACGTTACCACAAACAGCAAGGGAGGTATATTTCTTAACTGTGCCTATTTTACCTTTAAGTCCGGGTTGGCTCTTGGTTTGTTGAAGAGTGAGGGCTGAGTAAGCGCTTTAACTTCTGCTCATCCTTGTACTCCTGGAGGGCAGGAGTCAATTCGCCACACTCGTCTAAGGAGGTCTCTGTTCTGAAAAGAGGAGAACCTCCCACAATCTGAGTTTGACTTCAAATGACTCGGGTTGACGAGTGTTTCATAGGTGAGAAAACAAACCTTGAAAGGGGCCAGACCATCGAGACTGGTCCTGACGGGGTCCAGCCTCTAACTGCGCTGTAGTGTGAAGGCACCTGTCTATGCGGCGAAAGTCGTAGAAGGGAGACTGCGATATAGGTGGCTAAAACCTGCGCTGACAGGAGCAAAGGCTGCAATGCCTTTAAGAAGGGACAAAGGATACATGCCGGAGTTTTTGCAATATGTAAATGGCAAGCACCTGGAAGTTGGTCGGTCCCACCATGGTGGCATGGGACGCTGACATGGACTGGCGTAGACTAGGTAGAAGGTAGTTCCCTGCCTTAGGTAACAGAAGCCCAGGTTGGCTTTGTCTATTGAGAGAAATTCCATTCTTCCTGGTGTTGTTCTAGACCGCCTGCCATTGAGATTGTAATATTGAAGTAGCATGTTACGCCTCGGTGAGATGACTGTGGTGCGCTTACTTTATAGGCTTGATATTTGTGTACCTATATGTACATTGCCAGTCTTGGTGCCCTTTGCGGCCCGAGTGAGTGTGGGGTAGTTGCTCCCGTCCCTGGACCCGTCAGTTCTCCAATATCCATGTTCACAGTGGTCAAGATTGCAAACTGCAGACACGAATACTCCATCCACCAACAAAGAGTTTTGTGTCTGCCCTGATGAAGGCCGGGTGTCTTCAATAAGAATCATTTACACCATGGGGCCGAAACTCGAGTTGGCAGTAGTATTTGAAAGATGAACTTCGTTTTGGTATATATTTTGTGGTGAAATGATGTCCCTAGGCTATAAATCTGTATAATGCCATGTGGTTTAAGGTATAGGCGCACAATTCCTAAATGTGTGGTGCCAGCTGGGATATATATATATATATATATATATATGTATATATATATATGTATACATATATATATATATATATGTACCAGCAAATTGTTGTGATTTTCTATTCTCACATTTTATGATTAGGTTGTTTGTTTTTGGATGTGAATTACTATGATGAAGTGTGTTTGAGGTCTACATGATGGTGAGTGTTTGGGGTTGAGAATATGGTGGATGAGTGTGTGTTTTTCTTCGGCCTATAAAGGTATTGTTTTTTATGAATTTAATGTAGTCATATTCTGACTGATCTAAATATTTGCGTCCCCTTGGACGTTTTTTTCTCTTCATTTTCTGTTGCAATTGCCCTAAGCACCTCTGCATGTCTCCATTTTATTCCAATGTTCCATGTATGAATTGTTCTCTTTTTACAATAATAAAATTACCAATAAATGCAACTATTTTTGCTTAAATATGTGAGTTCTGCTAGAATGATCTCTCTTACTTTATCATTACTTGAATGTTTCTCCGTTTACAAACATGTATAAATGGTGCCCTGGACTCCCTTTCTTGTGGTGCGCGGCCCCCCTCCAGCCCTGTGCGCGAGCTGTCCCTTTAAAGGGTGCGAGCAGCCCTGCGGGCAAAGGCAGGTGCTCTCCCAGTCCTGGAAGCCCAGCTGTCCCTGGGCCTGTGGAGAATTACTGGCATGTACTGTACGGACTCCCCGTTGCATGTTGTGGGGCCGGTATGCTCGCGGCAGAAGGGCGCACTCACACACACTGTGCCAAATAGCCCCTGCGAAGGCCTGTCCTTCAAAACACCCCGCGCTTCTGCAGTAAGGCATTCCAGTACTGTCGCTTTCGACATTTTAGGGGGGAAGACTGACATGTTCTAATCAGCCGTGGAAAGCATTGACGTTCACACAAAAAATAAGTTCCTTAATGATCAAAAGGGATAAGAATTAGCAAAGAACTGTATACACTACGTGCGTGTACACATATTCTAGCCAATGAATTCCGATATGCAGCAGGTAAATAATAAAACGCGCTTAGAAGAGGGAGCACAGACCCAGCAGCACAGTTGTCCAGGATCACACAGTTTGAACAAGCGGAGATAGTGGCTTCATAAGCCGAGTCTTCTAGTCAGGGGTGTTGCTAGGTCTGAAAAAGACCCGGGGCTACGCTAATGTCAAAACTGTCAAGACTGGGGGCTAGCTAGCCTTTTGGTTGTAGCTCCTGAGATTCTATCCGGGGCTACAACCAAAAGACCAGGGGCTATAGGCCCCTTAGCCCCCCACTAGCAACGCCTCTGCTTCTAGTTCCACACGAGAAATGAACGCAGGGGGAAGTGGCCATGGTATTGGTATTCTGCATAGCAGGCAGTTTGCCTGCGCAGGAGCTGTTTACCTGCCAGAGGGGTCAGTAGTCCCCCACTGCACAGCATCGCCATTGCTAGTCCGGTAAAATAGCACCCCTCACTAAAAGTGCCAGGGGACGCGTGCACAATTCAGGTTCCTGCTACATAAATATGAAATCAGATTATCTTTAATGAATGGTACATTTGAAAAGCCAGCAAGTAGCTTAGATCAGAGGGGCACACTTTGTACCCCTAAACGTTTTGAAAATAACAGGTGTTGGGTAGCCGGTCCTTCACCCATTGTCAAAATGCATCAGGCAACAACATATTTATTGAAGGGGGGTGGGGGCTCAGCATAAAAAAGTTACTACAACTGCTGAATACATACTTACGGTCGTGCTCTTTGCCCAGTGTCACCGACCTCCGACGGCCATTTCTGCAGTTCTGCCGTCCTGCTCCATCCCACGTCCTCTTTGCAGCCTCTGCCACTCTTTCGGTTGGCAAGCGCTGAAGCCCTGCCAGGAGGAACTCTAGCGGACCAGGGGTTGCCGACAAGCCACGCTGATGGTGCACACCTCTGCAAGAGTGCACGGTCGGGGCGCTATGTACTATTCACCGGAACCCCCTGGAAGGTTCCCCAACCCCCGCGCGCGCACAGCCTGGCCAGCGTTCGGCCGAGGCCGCCTTGCCAGATGCGCTGTAATCCCCGAGTGGAGTCTCCAGAGGTCCCCGGCAGATGTGCGGAACAACTGCTCCAGATCCGCGGAGAGAGTGATGTCATCGGCGCTTGAATCCGCGAACTCAGTCCTTGGAAGTCCAGCTGAAGATTGGGAGCATGTCCGATGACTCTGCTGGATTGCCTCCGGGACGGGGGCCTGGTGCGAGGCAGGTGGGCGAGAAGCAGGGTCCGCTGCAGCCGGTGGCGTGGGCGGGGGGCGATGACCTGCACTGGGTCGGACTCAGGCCAGAGTTTGCCCAGGTTTGAAGAAACGCCGCGGCCTCTGTGCTCCAGGGACTTGCTGTCAGCCCATCTGCTCCCCTCGCCTTTTCCCACCCTCTTGCTTTCTAGAGGGTGGGTGAGGCCTTTCTCGGTGGGGCTCCAGAGATGACACTGCCCAGATAAATCAACAGACCGGGGCACCTGCTCCACAGCCGACAACTGCTACACTGGGCAGGCAAACGGGTGCACGCATTCTCTGTGCTGGACTTCTGCTTAGTCCCAACCAGAGCCGGCCCCGTGCAGGGGGTGGGGAGAATGAACGGGGCCTGGAGGTGGGGGGTGGGGGGGCGCTAAAAAAAGACTAACACAGACAGATGTACTCACAGGCGGGAAGCTCAATCAGGCCCCGCTCACCCGGCAGAAGAGCAGGGCTCGTCTGCCCAAGCACTAGTAACATGCAGGTAAATGTCCAGGAAAGGGATGGAAAGTTGACATGGTCAGTTTCCCAGGGTTTCACCTGTGTGGTCATTGACTGGGGTTCAGTGTACCATGGGTTTATACCATAGCGGAGAGATCCCCATTGGACATCCCCACCTCCTTTTGTCAGTACAATAACACAATGAAATGACTACACAGACAACTTTTAAAGTTTGGAAAACACAAGGTCACAGGTTTATTAGGAGCAAGACAACTTGGGACGGTCCCAGCCACATTACAACACAGTCAGATACGGGTGAACCCTGTCACCTCTTTAGCCACTGGCCAAACTGACAAAACCGCTGGTTACTTCCAGCTACACTGGTACACCAGTGGGACACTCGGGCACTGACCAGGAGATTGTTGGCCTATCGCCCTAAGGAAGGGAGTCAGTGCCCGTCGAGGGATCGGCTCGAGCCCGGCCAATCCCGAGCCGCTGCAGCGTGAAGTCCCTCATTGGCTAGGACCGCCCCGATACTCCGCCATGCTTTGATGGTGGCTCACGCTGCCATCAATGCCCCCAAACCTTAGGCCCTTACTTCTCTCTTAGCATCCGTATTGTTACAATACTCACCATTAGTTCATCTGCCACCAGCCCTCCTTAGCTCACCCAATATAGCCGTCAGGAAAACATTGTTGCCTTTGTCAGATAAGTGTACACCGTCTGCATCAAAATGGGAAGACAAGGAGCTCAAGCAGCAATGGCCTATAAAGCCCAGGCCCTCTGCTTTGGTGAAATTCGCAAAACACTTCTGTTGAGGCGCTTCCTGGATTTTTCCATGCCGGGCAGAGAGATGGCGTCTCTCCACACCCGCTTTTGCACCGTTTCTGACCAGAATATTTCTGTGCCTGGTAACTCATGTGCTGCAATGCGCAAAGTCACCTGTATTTGGGCGAGCAGGCGTCCACGGCCCAATTTAGCCAGATCGTTGCCCCCCAAATGAATCACCAACCACCTTGGTGCACGCCTCCACTGTAATCGCCAGTGAATGGCCGGCAGCAAGTAATGCCACCTCATTCCAGGAGTGCCCAGCCACACACACTCGGTACCCTTGAATCCCAAGTTTTGTCTGATCGTCCATTGCCTAGCCCTTTTTTCTGCCCGTGTCACAAATGAGTGGCCGATCAGCCACACTGCATCATCTGTGGGGAAAAACATACCATATCATAAGTTTTCCGATTCACCTGTATCCAAATTGACCCCATTCCCAGCCCTGGCCCCTGAGTGCTCTTGGTATCTAGTATTCTTCTGGGCATGCACTGTGCTGGGGGTGGACATAAAGTCGATAACGGCCCGACTCCCACCTCCCTACCTTCATGATCGCCCGAGGGGACATGCCTTGTTGAAAGGCTGTGGTAGCTGCGCCTATCCTAAAACTATGTTTGGACCAACCTTCACCCTGGATGCCCAAGGCCTTCAATGCCATTGCCAGCACTTTGCGGAATTGGAATACAGAAAGGGGGGAAGTGTTGGCGTGAGTTAGCAGGGGGCCAGCACTGGTGGCTCGTAACTGTACAAAGAGCTTAAAAAGGAGTACTGGGCAACATTCTGCAAGTGGTGCCCCGTGTAAGACTGTTATAACCTTTTCCTTGCTGGTCCATTTTGCTTTTCCTTAATAGTATACCTACTCCCTCGCCCGTTTCTTTGTGCAACAGAGATACATCCCCCAAAGCAATGGCCCTCCCAGATGTGTCCATCTTGGATGCAGAAACTAGCTCACTAATCCTAAATGCCCCAAAAAAGGCCCATGCGAATGGCAACCTGAATAGCGCCACTTCGTATTCGATGAAGCATATGCTAGGTAATGTGGACAACAACTTTACCAATAACCCAAAGTCAATTGGTTTTCGCAAATCCTTAGACCTTGACTCGGAAAGGGCCCAGCCTTTCAATGCAGAGCGCACCAAAAACCCCTTTGTGGGATCGCCTTTCCCTTGCAATTTGAAGTGGAATGAAACTGCTGCTAAATGTGCTGCCGCCCAACTCTTTGACATGCCCTCTGTGTGTGCCCAGACCACAAAGGCGCATATCTGTTCCTCCACAGTCAGTTTCTCACCCTGCAGATGAGAGATCACGTTCTTGAACTTACCATAACCTTGCTGGTATCTACATCTTACTCCGGGCGTGAGTGAGCGCTCACTCAACTCGGCGAGCGCCCTGTCCACACCACCAGCTGCCACCACTCCTTTTTGAACTGTGCTCCCTCCAGCTTGCCCTCCGGGTGGGCATCCCGGAACTTGGACCACTGAAAGCGAGAAAGAGCGTCAGCAGCAATATTAGCAGTGCTCGGCACACGTCGAGCCCTAAATTCAATGTTGTGATACAGACATACTTCCACTAGTTTCCTGAGCAAGCTCAACATTGCAGGGCATGATGCGGACTGTAAATTAATGGCTTGCACTACCACATTGTTGTCTGACCAAAAACGAACCCTCTTGTTGTCCAAAACCGTAGACCATAACAACAGTGCGACAACAATGGGGAACATTTCTAAGACCATTATGTTCTTTGTTCTCCCTTTCTTGTGCCACTGCTGTGGCCACTTCTGAGCACACCACTCAGGCCCTAGGATTACACCGAAACCTTCACTTCCTGCAGCATCTGAAAACAATTGTAGTTCAGTGTTGGTTTCCCACAGGGTTTGCCAGATTTGCACCCCATTGAAGCTGTCTGAGAATCTGTACCACATCCTTAAGTCTTCCTTAAGGGCAGTGCTTAATCTAATATGGTGTTGTTTCTGAACCACACCAGCTATTGCCCTGGCCAGCCTACGTGCAAAAACCCTGCCTGCCGGGATTACTTTAGCCGCAAAATTCAGTTTTCCCAGAAGTTGCTGCATTTTCTCAAGGGTGGTCCTGTCTTTTGACAAATTATTCACAATTTCCTCCTTCAATCCTTTTACTTTATCATTGGGCAACCTACAAGTGCCCTTAACAGTGTCTATCTCAATGCCAAAAATGTCAGAACCCTGCAAGGGCCCTCTGTTTTCCCAGGAGCTAAGGGAACACCCAACTCTCCCATCAATTGTTGAAAAGCAGACATTGCTATTGCACAGTCCTCGGACCCTTCCCTGCCAGAGAATAGAAAGTCATCTAGATAATGAACCATTGCCCCCCGCTGCTCCATTCTGCGTGCCGCCCATTCAAGGAACGTGCTGAATGTTTTGAAAAAGGAACAGGACACTGAGCACCCCATGGCATACATTTGTCTACAAAGAAACCCTCCTTCCACTGGAAACCCAGCAAATGGAAGCTGGCTGGATTCACAGGTAATAAGCGAAATGCAGACTCAATATCCACCTTGGCCATCAAAGCCCCTCTTCCCATATTGGCCACCACCAACATAGCCTGGTCAAAAGAAGCATAGTGAACAGAGCATATTTCGGGGCTCAACCAGTCGTTCACTGACTCGCCCTTCGGGTAAGAAAGGTGGTGGATGAGCCTGTACTTACCCCTCTCCTTTTTGGGAACTATGCCAAGAGGTGACACAATGAAGTTGGGGAGGGGGGGGCATCAAATGGTCCAGAAATCCTGCCTAGTTCTAGTTCTTTCTTTACTTCCCTATCGACTTCCCCAGGCAGATCCCTCGCTGAAGGTAAGTTCTTAGCAAAGCAGCAGGTGAGGGGACCCTTGTAAGGAATAACAAATCCTTTGGTGAAACCCTGAAATAGCAAATCCCTCTCGTGCTGTTTGGGGGAATGGTTTAGATGATCAGCTAAAACCTGCAAATTGACTGGGGAGGAACCCTTCCTAGACAAATCCAAATTCCGTGTTGCCGTGCTTGCTGCCGGGGGAGGAGGGGTGACGATGTGAGCCTTACTGTCCTTTCCGCTGGCCCCTGCCCCCGGAGGCACCCTCTCGCTTGAAACATCTGACCAAGGGATGGTTCCCCCGCATTTTCCACACTCGTGGCTGAACTTACACTTAGGACCCCAGTTACAGCTGCCTTTATCAAAAAACCGGCATGCCCTATTCGCTCCCTTCCTATCCTCTTGTGGTCCATTCGAGGTACCAGATCCTGTAGCTCCCGACTCTTGCCCCCCCATCCCTGGGGGGCATTGTGAAAGGGTTGCCCCTTACCACCATTGTTTTGCTTACCGTACTCATTTTTCTTTCCGCTTTTGTAAATATCAGTCCAGACAATACTCTTCCTTTGCTTACCCCCCATGAAAGTGACCCAACCGTCCATCATTTTCTGGTCCCATGTCATTGTGGGGCAGTGTTCCATCATATGTCTAAACTTCCTGTCATAGTCGATCCACCCTGTAGAACCGTACTGCCTAGCTTCTTCTACAATTGATTCCCTGTATTTGACCAAACTTGGTCCGTGCTCGGGGGTTCTTTTCCATCATCAAAACTGACATTATATCAAACGCTTTCTCCCAGTTAGCGATGTTCTCCTCCGGATGATACTTCCGGTGCCTCTTATTGTTCTCTTCAGTAGTTAACGTGACATTAGGGCCGGCATCTTCTATTGCTAAAAGGCTCAATATATCAATATTCTTCCTGGCCCATACCTGCTCTCTGATGTCCTGGGGTATATGCCAGGCTAAGGATGACCTGCCCGATAACAAGGGGGCAACTGTCACAGGCTGTTCCGCTCCTAAAGGCTCGGAGGGTAAGGCAAGCGGAGGGATGGGGGTGCTGATGATGGGACATGGGGGCGTTGTAGGGGCAGGGAGGGCGGGTGTAGTGGGCAGAATGTTATTCGTAGTGCTCGCACTGGTACCCTCCCACACGCTCCTTGCCACTGGTAGGGTAGCCACTGCTGCAGCAGGGCCACCATTGCCCGTGACCAACAACAATAATTCTTCCAAAATCATCCCAAACCTTTCATTACCTACCGCACCACCGACTGATGGCGTCACACCTGACTTCTCAACCGAAACCTGTAACATGGGAGGTGCTATGGGACACAATTGCGCTTCGTTCACACTCGCAATACCTGCCGCTGCTACCGGTGGCAGGGCTGTAGCCCCTGACCTAACTTGCGCCAGCTCGCTGTTTGCACCGTAGGCGCCACCTGCAACATTTCAGTTGTTTTGTTACCTTTTTGCTGGCGTTTTCTCTTGGCAGGTAAGGGTTTTAGTGTGATTGCGCACGGGGGGGGAGTGTTTACCATGGGGGGTGGACAGATCTGGGCCTCCACCACCAATTGTTTGGGTTGCGCTGGTTGCTTTTTGGCTAACAGTTTCTTAACACTTTCTTAGCCCAACCCTTCCCCTCACTGCGCATCCTTTCTTGGAATAACGCCCAGATGGCCCCTTCGTCCTCCTCTCTTGAACCCGGGGTGTTGGCCACTTCTTCCTGTGAGCCCTCCACCTGCAGCAAGGGTAGAGGGCAGGAGCCCCTCGCACCCCCCCTCCCCCTCGAAGCCAGAATCCAGTTCCAGGAGTGCGGGCACACGGAGCAAGGCCTGCCTGACCTTGTCCCAACGGAGCACCTGACCCCGCAATTCCGGGCGCATCGCGGCGCCACAACGAGGCCGCATCTTCACTTTTCTTCGGCCTGCATCCGCCAGCAGGCGGAAACGCCGGCCACGACGAAGGCCATACTAAGGCCTGTTGGGTGCCTGTTTGGAGCCATAGGAGCCAGGGGCCAGGAACTTTGCCCTTTCCGCTCCAGGTAAGCCAACGCTGCCGCCCCGTACGGCTGCACATGTATGTGCTGTCCATGCCCAGCACCTCACCCCCCAAATCACCTCGTTGTCACCTTTGTCACTCGCCCACAGCTACAACTACTATGGACCACGTCCTGTACTCCCACGACTGAACCTCGTGCATCCCTTACGTGCACCTCTCCTTAGACCTTTATTTACATCCCCATTATTTACAAGTATATCCTGTATGGCCTATCCAATGCCACCCTGTTCCTAGATGCCTCTACTTTGCCGAGTAAACCGTGGTGCACTGTTGCTTAGCCGCCTAACTGCACCATTTTCGAATCTAGATGTCCTGTACTGTGCCTACTCACTTGATTTGCACTGCTGCTTGTCTTGTACTGTGCTTACTGACCTGTTATGCACTGATGCTAGCCGCCTAACGGCGCCATTTTCGAATCTAGATGTCCTGTACTGTGCCTACTCACTTGATTTGCACTGCTGCTAGCTGTCCAATTGTGCCATTTCGCATCTAGTTATTCTTGTACTGTGCTTACTGACCGTTTTGCACTGATGCTAACCGCCTAACTGCGCCATTTCCGAATCTAGATGTCCCTGTACTGTGCCTACCTACCTGACTTGCACTGTTGCTAGCTGTCTAATTGTGCCATTTCGCATATAGATGCCCCTGGACTGTGCCTATTGTCCTGAGGTACACTACTCTGCACTGAACCCTTATAGCCATATCCTCGGCACATTGAGAAATACAAGTTGCGACATGCAGCCAAAAACCTTTGCCAGCATTATCCTTATATGTATAGTCCTCCTAGGACTATCAGCCTGCACTGCCGATAGCCACCGCACAAGTATAACTAAGATCTTACTTATTCGCTCATCAATCATGCTCTACCATCCTGTGCCTATATCAAACCCTTACCTCAATCACCCAGCCCTCTGGCTCAAGCACTTTGCCACCAAACCCACCCCAAACATCCCATGTACTGTACAACAAAGGAACAGCAGACTTAGAACTAGACTTCCTAGACCACCTAGTATTGTGCACAATCGCACTGCCCTTCCACTACCCATCCCTACAGCAACGCCTAGCCCTCCACCATCCACCCTACCTATCGTAGCACTCAAGGGAGCCCTTATCAATGCTAGATCCCTCACAGCACACGCCCTTGACATCGCTGACCTCATCACGGTCCAGAACCTGGACTTCCTAGCTATTACCGAAACTTGGTTACATGACGCCTCTGGTCCTCTCCTCGCTCTATCCCTACCCAAGGGTTATACCATCATCAGAAACGACCGCCACTCCAACTTGTCGAAAGGTGGTGGAGTCGCCTTTATTCACAGCAACAAAATCGTTATGAGAGCTGCTCCCCTCATACAATTTAGTTCTGCAGAATCTCTCTCAGTGAAACTATCACTCTCTCCTACCAATACAGCAACACTCCACCTTATATACAGACCTCCAGGCCCATTAGGTTCATTCACAGATGAGGTTGCATCCACCCTGTCGACTAACACCAAGCCCAACTCTCAGATACTGCTACTAGGAGACCTTAACCTAGGTCTCTCAGATCCCAAGGACCACATGGCTACTGAAGTAGACACCACCCTCTCCAACCTAGGCTTCCAGCAGCGTATTCGTGATCCCACACACATCAAAGGAAGAACGCTCGACTGGCTAGCCGACCTTAACTGTAACACCAATGTCACTTCTAATGATGCATGCGCCTGGTCGGACCATCATGTTATTACCTTCCTCATTCCAGCCACCAACCCCCAACCCATACCTACCATAGCCCCCGCTATACCTACCAGAAACAAAAAAGATATCACCAGGGAGAAACTGCTTCCTCTTATCCTCCCTTGCTTGAACACCTTTGCTGCACAGCAGAAGGATAAGGACCCCACTGTCCTAGTAGACATTTATAACAGCCTAATGACAAATGCCATTGAGAGCTTAGCTCCTTTAAAAATCCGTAAAGCTAAACAACAATCCCACCTGAACACTTGGTTCACCCCGCAGCTCAACGCGATGCGTAAAGAAAAGCGCAAAGCTGAAGCCCTTTGGAAAAGCCATCCCAGTGCTGCTAACAAAGCCTCCCTTCTAATCACCTCTCTTAATTACAAGGAGGCCATATTACAAGCCAAAAAGGAGACATACAACACACGAATATGCCAGGCAGAATCGAACACCAGGGAATTATTCAAAATCCTTAAAGAGCTAGAATCTCCCTCCCCTGCACCGGACACGTGCACTAAGGACAGCACCTGGTGCAACAACATACAAAATGCCCTTCTTAACAAAATATCCACCTTACAAGCCAAAATCAACGCCAAACAAAACACCCTCCACACCCCTTCATTTAGCAATACCAGGCCACCCAAAATAACAACCCTCGACCCCCCGGTGCCGTTTAGCTTCACACCACTCACCGTTCTGGAGGTTGAAAAAATCATCCGCAATCTAAAACCCTCAAATTGCCAAGGGGACACCTGTCCAGCCCCAATCATTAAGGAGTCGGCTCATGACCTCGCTCCTTTTATAACCTCTTTCATCAATGCCTCCTTTCAATCAGGAGTGGTCCCCAATAACCTAAAGGATGCTTGGGTTATCCCTCTCCTAAAAAAACCCACCTTAGACCCGGAGGTTCCAACCAATTATAGACCCATCACAACGGTCCCTTTTCTGCTAAAGATCTTAGATAGAGCAGCCTATCTTCAGATACAGAACTATCTGGAATCAAACAACCTACTAGGCATGAGACAATCCGGCTTCAGACCGAAGCATGGTACGGAGACAGCCCTCCTTGATCTCAAGACCCAAATCGAGGATATCAAAGACAAAGGTAAACTAGCCTTGCTACTACTACTAGACTTATCTGCTGCCTTTGATCTGGTTAATCACCAAATCCTCTGTCACCACCTGAAAACTGCAGCTCACTTCTCTGACATGGCCACAAACTGGATTCAATCCTTCCTGGCAAACAGACAGATGAGGGTATTCTCGCCCACCTCTGCGGCTGACCCTGCACCAGTCCCGTGCGGAGTCCCCCAAGGATCGTGCGTTTCCCCCACCCTTTATAATGTATTCACTAAACCCTTATTCGATGTGCTTGATTACCTGGGTGTTACCTACACAAATTATGCGGATGACACCCAGATACTCATCCCCATCACGGGTGATTACACTTTAGACTCAAAAGCCTTGAACGATGTCTACCATGTCATTCAAACTTGGATGGCCCAACATGAGCTCTGTCTCAATGATGACAAGACAGAGCTCCTCATCTTAGGTACTCAGCAAAGACTAAACAAACTGAACCCTATGTTTAGTTCCTTTAACATTTATGGAAACATAACTAAAGTTTCTAAAGACACAAAAACACTTGGAATCTACTTTGACTCCACCCTCTCCCTTCACAGACAAACCAATGCAGTTGCGGCCGCCGCCGCCTATACCTGCAAGTTGATCACAGCCTGTCGTCCTCTCCTCTCCTCGCATAACTGCACTACCCTGGCTAGGACCCTGGTCATGTCTAAACTTGACTATTGCAATGCATTGTACCAGGGCACTAACCAGTGTAACCTAGACAAGCTCCAAATTATACAAAATAACGCCATCAGGGCAGCCCTCAATATCCCCAGATCTGCACACATCTCGGATACCAGGAAGAACCTTCACTGGTTGTCAGTCACCCAAAGGATCTCACTAAAATCGCTTGCCCTTACCTACAAATGCCTGAACAATCTGGCCCCCACGTATCTCTCTTCACGATGTACACTCCAGTCCGATCACTTAGATCTACCCTGAATCAGAGCCTAACGATACCCAGATACAAGCTCCAAACAGCCGGTGGGTCTAGCTTCCCAGTCCTGGCAGCCAAACTGTGGAATACTGTCCCCTTGACTATCAGAAACCTCCCCTCCTTCAACCTTTTCAAACACAAAGCCAAATGTTGGCTCGCCTCCTCCAATGCCTAAGATTCTTACTAAAACGTGCTGCAATAATATCAGTAAGGATGCATTACTTGACTTTCCATGTACCACCTACACATGTCTATTTCTATGCCTCACTTATTGTTGATATATCATCATTTTATGCAACGTATGTAACCATTGCCTTAAGAAATGCGCCCGGTAGCCTCCGGGCCTGGTCTGCGCTATACAAATAAAATAAATACAAATACAAATACAAGACATCCTATGCTGAAGATGGAAAAAATTCTCGTGACCACCCGGCCTTACTGCACTACACAGTGCTGTACCTAATAAAGTGCATCTGCCAAACGGCTGTTTTCACAAACTTGCTGAAAGACATTCTTCCTTGGCCTGTACCTTACCACTCTTCTTTCTTCTCGGTACATAGTTTTAAAATCCTCTTAACCGCTACTCCTTTGCCTGACCTGTATTCAAAAAATTAAAACCATGCAGTTAAGCATTTTACTCCTACCATAATACAAAAGGCGCCTGAGGATCGCCCGCCTTCATAATTCGTGATGCCATGTCAACCTCACAGCCCCTCATCTGGGCTGACTTTAACAAATAACAGGCCCACAAAACATGCTGATCATAAAGGAAAATATATTGGCCCCAAAGAAAAAAGCAAGGCAATCAAAAAACACCAAGCCACAACTGGCAGATAGAAAGAAGCAATGGGTGTAACTGTCCATGCCCCGAAAACCCCCAACATCCCCCAAACACCTGAAATTGCAGCCCAGAACACGGGTACAAAACGGCCTAAAAAAACCTGCGCCACCCGTGTTCTCTAGCTGCGTTATATGCGAAATAAGCAAATACCCCCCACGAGGTGCGGCGGCCTCGCCCCTAATGTAACACGTGTACTCTTCCCAAGCCTCCCCCAAAACACAATTTTGCCTTTGTATAGCGCTAAGAACCATCGGGTATCTGAGCGCTGTTTATTATTTCCCCAGGCGGGTGGTGCTCATTTCTCGATCTCTGAAGACCTTATCCAGTTTAAACATGCACAACCCCTTGAAGCAGCCCGGTGGCCGTTCCTCTTTTGATCCCCATGATTCAAGGTTACCGCGTGCATAGTCGCCGTAATAAACCTTTAACGTATTGGCAGGGTGACTATCCTGCCATCTAAACCTTACGTGCGACGGCTACTGTCGGCTATTCATATTTTGTATGCATTGTCCGCCACCCGCACCCCAGACCACAAAATTATTCCGGAATACGGCCATTTAAAAAGCGCTCACACAGCCCGTGGGCATTTATAATGCGTGTGATAGTCGGTTGTTTATAAGCGCGGACTTTGAGTGCAACCCGGGGATCGAACCTGTGGTGCTTCTTGTCGTCTTGTTTCCAAGATAAGCGCGTTGCCACTGAGCTAATTTTCCGTGCAAACACATTCAACACACCAACGTCAATAGTTCGTACCCTCGAGGAAAATAGACGCGGCACGTTACAAGTGGAGGGGGAGGGTGGGTGAGGTATGTGGATTTGGGTGCACGAGTGATGCAGTGTAAACACCCTGGATCCCGAGCCGCTACAGCAAAATGCACCACATTCTATCCCAACCTGCACATCCCTAAACCCCACCGGGGTGCGGCGGCCATTAGGCTCGCTGCTTAGTGCAGACCTCTTGCAGCATGTAAAATGAAACGTGGCACGGCGGCCCTGAAACGCTTCGTCTGAAATTCCCCACACATGCATCCTCCGCAGAGCGAGCTCATAAACGGTAGTTAAACCCATAAAACAACAAAATGCACCCATTGACAAAACACATGGCATGGCGGCCATGAATCACCGCCCCTGATACGTACACGTTGTTAAACCCATCAAAACAACAAAATGCACATGTTGACAAAACACATGGCGCGGCGGCCATGAATCAACGCCCCTGATACATATTTACAGCACAACCATTGCTCCCGCCCTCGGAAATAGACGGGCACTAGCGGCCGCGAAATAAAACAAACTCTTCCAACCCTCATACGCGAAAGAGAAACCATTGAAAACCATAATATCGGCACGGCAGCCATGATATTACAAACAAACGCCTTCCCCCCTGCATCCTAGTTAGAGCAGGCCATCGGATTTACAAAATTTATCCTCTCAATACCAGCCCTGTGGCACGGACGGCCACCTAACGTCCACTGCAGCGGAGCAAAGAAAAAGGTAGCTGGAATACCCCTTGCTCAAGTCGGGTCCGCTCAAGCTGACGGGGAGGCCGGCGAGCAGACCCCTGTCCCCCTCCCCTACTTACCAATCCTCTGCGACGACCGATTTAGGGCACGATTCACACAAGGCAGGAGCTGCTGGGCAAGAGACTGATGGCCAGCAGTTCCCGCCCTTATAAGTGTTCCCGGGAGACCAGACCGGAAGCCAGGTCCCCGGGGATGCCTCTTCCGCCTCGCTGAGGGGGGGAGGAAGAGGAGAGGCATGACCAGCAACCGGAAGGGGGTGGCCAGAGGGGACAGCCCGCTATGTAGGCTGTCCCTCTAGCGCCCCCTGCGGGGGCCGGTCAGCCTCTGAGCGAGGGTCTTTGCGCCAACACTCTCAGTGGGGGCACATCACATAAGCTGGTCACACACACACACCCTGCTTCCCCCTATTTCGAACCCGCTACCTTCCTCCCTGTGAGCCCCCCTACCCCCTCCTGCAGCCCAAATGAGAGGCATGACCAGTCGACTGAGTAGAAGTAAAATTGCTGCAGCAAGCTTTATTAACATACATAAAGTTAGGAGTTAACTGACAGGTGTTCTGTTTCGCTGCTTATCCGTCCCTCTCTACCCTTTGGCCATTTTTCTTTTAATTTTTCTTTTAATTTTTTCATTTTTTTCTTTTTCATTTTCTTTTCATTTCTTTTCCCATTTCTATTTAAGTGCATTTTCATTTCCATTTCGTTTTCACTTGTTTTCTTGTTCTCCTTTCTTAGGATCCATCCACTATTCTTTTGCCCTCATCATGATTCCCTTTTCCCCTCAATTCCCTCTTCTTCCCCTTATCCCTTGGTGGTCTCTTTTCCTACCGCTTTGGCTCCCCCTACGTGTTTACCTTTAGCCTGTCATGAATCCCCCCCTTTCGTCGAAACCCAGGGCTGCCCTAACACCAAACCACCTTAGCTGTCCCACCCCCATTAGGCCCCCTCGTTCCCCTTTTTCGCACTCCTGTTCTCACAAGCCCCCCCCACCCATAGCTACCTACCCCCCAGAGCCCAAAGTCATTCCTACCCCATCCTACTCCCCGTACCCACCGCTTAAAAGGTCCTCCCCAGCTCTCCCCCCTGCTCTTCTTAGGCCACTACCCACCAGCTGCCAAGCATCCCCCTCCCAGGCCTTACCTAGTGTTCTCCTTAAGCGGTCCCTTGTAACTGCCCTATTTTTTCCTCCTACCCCCCCCCCCCAGCCGACCCAGCATCCCAGGTTCCCCTTCCCCCAATCTACCTCCCCCCAACTTTTCCACCTCCTTGCTAGATCCTGTTAGGCAGAAATCCTGTGCAGTGCCCTTAGGGACCACTACACACAATTAAGACTACAGGTGGCAATACAAGTTCTACCTTTGGTACAAGCCTGTACTACTATGTAGAGTGGTAGCAGTGGCGGAGCAGCCAGGCTTATCTCAAGAGTATATGAGCAGTAGCAGAGATTACACAAAGGGACCACAATTACTGTGACTCAAGCAAACACTGACTCAACGTTTCAGGTAAAAAAATATAAGTACATTTATTTTTAAACCATTCGTTATAAACACAACACTTCTATTAAACTCAAATAAAAACCACACGTTAAATATACTACAACTAACTAATTCACTGTGTACAGTAAGTCTCAGGGTAAGTACCCTGTGTTGAATGAACCAGTGTTACGAACAAAACATGTTACCATGAATACGATTGCGATCACTTTTTGACAGTTAGGTCTACTAAATAAACGCGTATCCGTGACATGAAATGCTACCGGGGCAAAAACACACTTAGCACCTGAGATACCCAGAGGGGGTTGGAGGGAAAAATCACAGGCAATATTTTGGTTAGGCAGGCAGAATCAAGAAACACTCAGAGACAGGAGTTCAAAAGTCAAAGGGCCGGAGCCAGGGTCGAAAGACACCAGGGCCTGTTGCCGAAGATCACACAGTCAGACAGTTCACGATTCAACGTAGCCAAAAGTACTTCGATATTGTCAATGTTCAGAAGCAAAAGTTATAAGAAGGAAGACAAGGACATGCCTTGGAAATGAAGAAAAGGGATTCACGCAGTTTCCTCAAGTAGAACACAGTACCTTGTTCCAATGGTGCAGCTGATGCCCTGGCAGTTATTCCTGTTGGTTTCCCGCAGACCCACAATTCCTGGAGCTTCGCTGTGAAGGAGGACGTCGGAAGGGGGTCTGCACCACACAGGGATGAAGCCGGCAGCAGCGACAAGGAATAAAAGGTGCACTCCTTAAAAAAAAAAGGAGAGGCTCTTCATGTGGCTATCCGGACTACTACAGCAGCGTGCAGCGATTTCGACCAAGGAAGAGGATCCTCTGGCTGTGGAAGATGAGCTGGTTATCCCCACCAAGCTCAAGGGAAGAAGACTCCGGACTGGATCTTCTCTGAGTCGTTGAAGCGAAGATAGCTCAGGACTGCAGCAGGGCTTCAGCGGGACGGGGTAGTTGCAGCAGCCGTCGTTCTCTCCGCTTCTCTTCGGTCCCTTGTAGTTCCAGTGGTGACTCTCTGACTTCTAGCCCAAGAAACCTGCCTTTTAAGCGAAAAAACCCCTTTCACACAGCCGGGCTGTCAATCACCCAGCAGGGGGCAGGCAACCGCCATCAGTGAGTTCCCCCTCAGTCACCTGGTCGCCTGTGCTGCACAAAACCCCCCCGCTATAAGCCAGACACTGTTCTTCTACCCCCATTCATTCAGTTCGCAACAGACAAACTGGCCCTCCAGACTCCACCGGTGCCGTGATGATTTGTGCTGAGGACTGCAGTCCCTGGCCGTCACCCTTGCGTGACGGCGTTCCTTGCAGGTTGTCGCTCCATTAGTCTGTACTCCATTGCAGGAGGGCCAACTGTCCTGGCAGTTGTGTGTTGGAAAAAGGTCTTCCCTTGACCGTGTGGTTCCGTATTGGAGCCCCCCCTGACCCCCAAGAGGGGCAGGGGGTGTTTTGGGCCCAGCTTGGCCATTTTTTTGATTCATTTGCCTATTGTAAAACCTTTTTTAACTCGTCCTGCCGTTCCCTCTCCCCCTTTGTACCCCTCACTCACATCTATGTGCAGCCCACCCCCTCCAACGCGTCCTTCAAATCTGCCACCATCACCCTTACCCTGACCTCAGACAAGTGCACATTGTGTGTCCCAAAGCAACCCGGCATTTTTAAATTGATCAATGCTTGTTTGATCCAGCCCAGGCCCCTGCTACACAAAAATGTTCCCATATTTGCGTTCAATTTCCGCCTAGACTCCTCCACCCCTCTGTGAGCATGCGCCCCGCCAAGATTGCCTGGGTATGATTTCAGACCATAATAACTCTGTGCCCCGGAAACTGTTCCCTACCTGAGTCAGTGACGCCCTCATCTTTGTCAGTAACCCCTTTCTCCCCATGGACACCAGGTTGTTTCCCCCTAGGTGGATCAGTATTCTGTTTGGCCGTGCGTCGTACTGCCTGCAATTGTTCAGCGCCCTCCACAACTCATCCCATCTCTTGCCTCCTTTTGTGTCTGTAAAAAACCCATTTGAGTGTCCTGATACTCCTTTACAGTTCCCTCTGCAGCCCGGGCCACGAATGAGTGGCCGATGACCCACACCGATTTGTGATCTGTGGAGAGATGAATTGTGTTTTGATGAATGCCTGATTGCCTAGCGTGACTCCCCTCCTCCTGTACCCAAACCCCGTGCCCTTGAACATTGCTTTATGTGGCATGCCCCTTTCTTCCCCCCTCTAACCTGATGTACAGCTTGTACTTGTCCGAGTCCCACCTTCCTATTCTCTTTATGGCATCCTCTCCCATACCTTCCTGGTAGGCTGTTCTGGCCACCCCTATGCAGATTGAGTGGGGCGTGTAGTGACCTTCTGTGCCCTTGATGCCTGCTAGGGTTGTGGCCATTACCTTTCTGAATTGGAATAGCGTAAGGGGGAGCCCTACTCATGTGCAAATAGGTAACCTGGGCCGCATGTCCTGGAGCCCAGGAAAGCGCTCATGGACGTAACTGGGTAAAATTCATCCTCCCCCAAGCACCCAAGGGACAGCGTTCTCCCTTTGCCCCCTTGATCTGTCTTGGAACTCCTTATCCACACACCCAGAGACCCCTCTGAGATGCTTATGTCTTCCCTTAGTCGGGCCTTAAATTCTCTATCGTGTTTGGAGCGGGGGGATCAACTCACTGGGGCGCAGGGCTCCGAAGAAGGCTAATGTGAAACAGGCTTTAAACAGGAGACACTCGTAAGGGGAGTAACATACCAGGTGTAGGCCTATGAGCATCTTTTTTAACAGGTTGAAATGTATGGGGCGCCTGTCATCCCTGCTGGGGAGTTCCTCCCTGTCTCAACCCCTCACAGCCGTCCTGATGAGGAAACTCTTGGTCGGGTTGCTATTGCCTGCTAGATGGCTGTGGAACGCGATTGCGCTTAGGTGCCCTGTCCGCCAGGATTTTGACTTGTGGTTATTCCTGGCCCAGAGAATGAAGCATTGAACCCTAACCTCCCAATCCTCGTCGTTTCCGTTTCCTGGGATTTCTAGAAAGGTCCTGAAGCCCCTTCTGTACCTTTCCCTTGAGCCCCCTGACAGGGCCCTGGCTGCTAAGACGTTCATATCATTTTCCAAGACACTAGGCTCCACCACTCACCGTGGAACGGCACCATCCTCTCGTATGCTCCTGGGAGCGCCTTCCCGAATCGTCCCATCTGCGAACGAGAAAGCGCATCCGCTGCAATGTTAAAGACACCCGGAATATGCCAAGCCCCGACCTAAGTGTTAATCTTCAGGCCTATCTTCACCAGTTGACGTAGCAGGCTCAGGGTAGCAGGACAGTGAGCCACCTGCGGGTTTATTCCTACCACCACTGCCATTTTGTCTGACCATATTATTAGCGTTTGTTGGCCAGATCTTTGGCCCAGAGGTGCAGGGCCACTACAATGGGGAATAATTCTAGCACATTGATGTTCGTGCACCAGCCTTTTCTTACCCATGCGTTCTGGCAGTTCCACCATTGGAACCCCAAAATGGCCCCAAACCTGTGCCTGCCAGATGCGTCTGTAAATGACTGAGCCTCGTTAGCGCTAACCCAAGGGGCCCTCCATAAGCAAACCCCATTGAAATCAGACAGGAACCCCCTCCACATGCGCAAGTCATCTTTTATGACTGTGGTCAAGCGCACCATGTGCCACCCCTTGCACCCCTGCCCTGTAGCTTCTGTCAGCCTCCTTGCAAAGACACGCCCTGCCGGGATAACTCTGCCCGCAAAATTCAGTCTTACAATCAGTGACTGAATGACCTTCAATGGCGCCATGTTGCTACTCAGGACTGCGTCAATGTGGGCAATGCATTCCACCACCTTCTCCTGTGGAAGCCTATAAGTCAAGCGGGTGCAGGGGCCCTCAGTCTTCTCCGCTGCCAAAGGCACGCCCAGCTCTGTGGCAAGTCCAAGGAACTTGTCCTTTAAGGAGCTACAGACGTCCGAGCCGTGTTCCCCAGTGAACAAAAAATCATCCAGATAGTGAGTCTTGGCACCCCTGCTTTCCAACTCGTTTAGGACCCATTCCAGGAAAGAGCTGACCATTTCAAAGTATGCACAAGATATGCTACAACCCATTGGCATGCATTTGTCCACATAAATGCCCCCCATGAACTGAAATCCCAGCAGGTGAAAACTGTCGGGGTCGACTGGGAGCAATCTGAAAGCCGCCTCTATATCTACCTTCGCCAGTAAGGCACCCCTGCCCGCCCTTCTGGCCCCGTTGACAGCTTGATGGAAGGATGCATAAGACACTGCACATACCCTTTCATCCAGCCAGTCATTGACGGAGTCTCCTCTCGGGTGGGACAAGTTATGTATAAGGCAGTATAAGGACCTGCCACCCTACTCAATACCAGTGCCTTGTTAATCTTGTCCCGTACCACTTCCGGGAAGGCCTTGGCTGATAAGTTTTCCGCTCTTCGCGGCAACAGGGGGCTTTCATAAGGGATTACAAAGCCCATGGTGAAAACTTTCAACAAGGTATTCCTCTCCTGCTCTAAGGGGTAGCGGCCCAACCAGGGAAGTAGGTTCTGAATTTTAATGGGCGATGGACCCATGGAGCCGAGGACACCCATAACCCAGGGTCTGTAAATCCCTTTTATCCTATTGTTTCATCCTCCCCCCAATATTGGTGTCCGCCGCTGCACCATCCACCCCTTACCCGCAGGCCCTCCCACTTCTCCAAATACAGTGAACTTTCATTACCACATTGCCGGGACACCCTTAACCCGTTGTTTGGGTATGCGTTGTGCTCCCTCAGGTCAAATGATACACGAACTGTATTGCCTGAAAGAGAGATAACATTTTATTAGTACACATACAGACCGCCTCCTGGGCACTCACAATCATTGGTTGTGCACATTTAATTTTTTTTTTGTTGTTGTTTTTTTTACAGATTTTATCTGGCTCCATCCTTTGGGGGCCAAGGGTTGGCCCCTGCCCCTGGCCCCCGACAAAACTTTGCGGCATGCACGGGTAGGGAGAGCGCTCAGGACCCTGACTGCTTAAGCCCCCTCTTCCTTTGTACACGCTTTGTTGTGCGTTTTGCATCCCTCTTGCCACCCCCCATCCCAGCGCCGGTATCTGTCTGGAACCCCGCACTGCGTTCAAGTTTCGGTGCGACTGGCAGTGCTTGCTCCACCGTGCGCGTGTCCTCCATCATTGGCCCTGTAAAGCTAGCTCCCCTTGTGAGCAGTGTGTCTGCTGAAAATGGCCTGGGGTCCAACCAATCGTCCACCAACTTGTGTTCCCATCTGAAGCTTGGGTCGTTTTCCATCATTTTTCTGAACCGTTGATCCCTCAAAAGCCAAACTGTCCCTCCCCACTTCCTATGCTCCTCAATTACACATTTGCTGTAATTATATAGGGCTGGCCCTTGGTCTGGCTTTTTCTGCACTATTATCTGTGCCATTATTCTAAAACCTGCCAACCAGTTCTGAAGGTTCTCCTCAGGCTTCACCCTCCTCCTGGCTTTTACAGCTTCCCTGCCCCCACTGGCTTGGAGAGTGTCATACCCTTTAGTTTCATGCTCCAATAATGAAAAAGTATCAATAAACCTCCCTGTGGCAATCTCTTTTTGCACGCAATCAGGTATGTGCGAGCACAAATAATTTTTCTCCGTGATAGCCGGGAGACCTTCTGCTGGCCTGCCTACTGGGGTGGGCCCCTCTTCCCTAGCCTGATCCCATCTCCCATACCTGCCCTGGGGCCTCTGCCCTTTTCCGTTGCTTTCCCTGTACATGCCCACACCCTACTAGGACCTGTCACCACCTCCACTGTCAGTGTCCCCTTCCCTCGTGCCCGGGCATTCCCCTGCGCAGTACTTCCATTATTAGGTCCATTTTCGTGCCCCAGTCCAACTCACCATCTCACCATCCGAGCTACGGCCCTTCGCCGGCGGAGCCCCAACCCATTTGCTCGGCCCTGCGTCCTCGTGAGCCTCATAGTTCGGGGCCAGGGGGCCCGATCTGTTAGACCGCTCCCCAGCTGGCGATGTCACGCCTCCCTATCTCTTCCTTCTACCATGTGGGCAGTCAATGCAGCCAATTCCTCCTTGGTCCTTCTTCCCCTGGGGCCACCTCTCATTTTTGCTTGTCTTTTGTGCGAGCTTATGGACTGCCCCACACTGGAAGATGACTGCGAGTCGGAGCTGGTGTTAGGGGAAGGGGAGATCAAAGCTTGTGTGGTCATAGTCTCGCTGGCTGGCTGAGGGGCCCCCATCCTGACCATAGCAACTTCCCAACCTATGGATCTGGCCTGCACTGTGTATCAAGCCCATGCCTCCGCGTTCATTGTCTGCCCCTGAGGTGGCGAAAAGGCTGTCTCCACCTCTACTAGCCCTTCTTCTCATTGTGTGCCTGCAACTATCTTCAGGTCCGGGCTTTGCGAATGAGACATGGCGACCTATAGGAAATACAAAATTGTCAATATTTGTTGGTCGAGCGAATCCCAGTAGCCCAACCCCTGCCCTTGAACGTTGCCTGCCCGCCCAGTCCCCTTGCTGCTCTGTGGCCCTGTTACTTTTTTCCAAATCTGAACGTTTGCTGTAGTAATTGCGATTATTCCTGGCTTGCTGGTTCTTATCCTTTGTGCATACCCTGGGGGATGAAAGAAATCATGGTGAGCCATGCAACACACAACGGAGTGGCCCCCACCATCCCTTTGGCACGAGGGCTTTGTCCCTCAGCTGTTGGCTGGCCACCTTCGCTATACCGTTCTCCCAAACCCCTGTCCCTGGACAGGCCCAAACTGAGCTGTCATCTCCTTCATCACTACTGTTTCCTGCACTACCCTAGTACAGCTGTTACTATTAGTTTTCCCTTGTTGTGGCGTCCCCATTCCATAAATCCCCTATCCTCCCGTTTGATCACCAGGTATTGCTGCCATCCCCGGCCCCGCCCCATGCGCGCTGTTTCCTTCCCTTTCCTGGGAACCCCCTCTGGTAGAGCCAGCCATAGCACCCCTCCCCCGGACCAGGGGCAAGGGAACCGACCAATTTTCTGCAATATGCGTTGCTTCTGTGTAGTTGTTCCGAGACTTGTACTAACCAGTGATCAAATACCTGAAGGTTCATAGCGGTATGTAATTCCTACAATTATTCTAGCTGTAATACAATAGCGTAAGGGGGGGCCCCCTCATGTATAAACAAGTACCCAGCTCCCCCTGTCCTGGCCCCCAGAAATGTGCCCATGCTCGTACCAGAGCAAAATTCATTCTCTAAATCTCAATAAAAATGTATTAAACTGAAAAAATAGTTGGGCAAACAAGGTCCATAACAGCATTTTGAATTAGATCAGGATTTTCTCACAGTAGAACTGTTAACGGCCGCACAAACATAGACCTCACTCACGTCCGGCATGAGCCGGGATCCTACACTGGTAGGTTACTAAATTGTTCTAGAGCGACCTGGGGGTGATGGCCCGATAACAGGACCTATAGACATACATGATGAATGGCATTTTGAGGTGCAGGGCCTGGGCAGAGATTGAGCTTTGCTAGGCTGCAGCATGACCTGGGATGCTGATTCTTCAAGCTGATGGCCGCGCCGTAGACATGGTAACTCCTCTAGCACCCCCAGAGAGGACTGGAGCTCATGTAGCCAGGGTTCTGGGAGAGCACCCATCCAGATTCCTATCATGAACTGCTCATGCATTGGCAAGAAGCTGAATATTTCTCATGTGTATGTCTCTTAAGTAGCAGCTAGAACCAGCAATATCTCAAATTTAAGGCTACTGTGTTATGATAGGTTACTTTTATGATATGATAGGGTATTTATTCTAAGCACGGAGCTGGGGATCGAATCTATGGTGCTCCGTGTCATCTTGCTTCCAAGGCGAGCACATTGCCCATGAGCTATCCTCCCGAGAGAGGATCCTCCTGTTCTAGGGAGAAGCCTAAGGTTTTGTGGCAATGACACAGTAAATACCTTCCGTACCTGCCCTGTACCGTGTTTACAGGCTGCTGTCCCTTTAAATCTTTTCCCTTCGTTATTTCCTAGTTAGCGATGCCCTGCTCCTTTAAGGTTTGTGTTTGATCACGAAGCCCGGGCCCCACCTCGCGGACCCCACTTCCTTCCCCTCCATCGACCGCCTTTGGGGAGTGGAGGCTGGTGCGGCTGCTTGTAAAGTTCTGTTTTGCTCTGCGGTGCTTAATATGGTTCTCGCCGGTCTCTCCGTTCTTGTTCCGGGTCCCGCTCGCACTTGCCTTATGCTTACGGCGAGCCTCCTACAAAGTGGTTTCCATGAGATCGCCTTCTTAGTGGCGCTGCTGCGTTACCTAAGGGTCCACCGCCGCCTTCCGTATGCCTCCTGGCTATCGAGCCACGCGTCAATGCCTTCCGCTCCTCGGTCCGCTCCCGGCCGCGGCACGTCTTCCCTGCAGGCCCGCCTCTGCTCACAGCTGGACAATGAGGTGGGTGTCCGTAGCGCTTCCTTCCCACAGCTAACGCAAGTTTGGCTGTCGGATCTCACCAACCTCTCTCCCCGCTCTCCCAGCTAACGAAAGTTTGGCTGCAATGAATAAGGTAAAACGTTTCCTTCTCCCTTCCAGGTCTGAGAAGCTTACCCGAGCGAGGTGAGCTTCTTACCTGGTTTGTGCTTCTCCTCCTTGCAGGGCCTTACATATACTTCCTTAGCCCTTTGTTATTCCCGTGGGGGGCCGGCTCTCCCCGGCCCCCCTTCTGGTTCCCCTCACAACTTTCCTGGTGTTGTTGGCAGCTGCCCTGGCCCCCACTGGGGTGGGGTGCCACCTGGCTGCCCCTGCCCTTGTGCTTTCGCGCCATATCGCCCCCCACCCTGTGCCTAACCCCCCAGGCCCTCCACCGCACCATACTTTGTATGACCCGGGGCCTGGGGCATAGGCTGTGTAGTGTGGGCTTCCCCTTGCTCTAGGTTCCTACCTCCTATATTCTGGAATGAATTGCAGACAGTTTTGTTGTGGAAAATTTATTGGCGGTAGGCATTTATTTTCTACAGAAAATACACAACCAAAATGACATAACAACATGTGTGCTTTTGGGCACACTGTGTCCAGGTTTGGAGATGCCATCCTTCTCCTTGGCAAGTCTGTTACCCTCAGACATCTGTTCCTGGACACGTGCCACCACACCTGAGTAGGCGTTGCCCCGGCCGCTCAGGTTCCCCCCAAAAGTACCCCTATCTACATCCCCGCTCCTCTAGTGCCCTGAAAATATTGTCTGAAAAAACAGCAATCCCTTTGTTGGACAGGTGCACCCCATCCTGATGGAACATCTCAGGGTTGTTCTGGGAAAAACCATGCCTTATAAAATGGAAGCCTGTGCTCCTGCAGTATTTTTTCACTGCCTTGTTCAGTTTCCTCCTTGCTGTTTCCACGGCCTGCCTCTGGTGTGCCCCGTACCAGATTCTACATGGTATCATTTCTGACATTAAAATTTCAGTTTTCCACCAGCAGTGGGCTATGTCTTGCAGCAACTCACATATGTCTCTTTGCAATTTTCCCCTGCTTGTGCTGACTAGATCGTTGCCCCCGAGGTGTATGACCAGGTATTCAGAGGGTTCTCTGAAACCGATCAAGTCTGACTGTGGAATCAGAAAATACAATATTAAGGCTTTTACACCATGCAAAGAGAAATACACCAACACAGGCTTGTAAAGATTCCCAGAATCTTTATTGCAACACTGAACAGTTTACAAAACAAAGTACACAAATAGCTATTTGGCCATCAGTACTTCACAGAGACCACCAGCAGGTTCAATGTGAGCAGTGATTTCTAGCTGGACATCAGCATATTTTATACTGTTTCTTCGTAACGATGTCCAGCCTCTTACGAGTTAATCATGTACAGGGCTAGGGTTCGCGCCAGGTTCATTCCTAATTTACATATCTCGTGCATGTGGTTTACTTCTTAATACATTTACTAACAAGTACTACTATTCTCTGGATGTGACTTAACACTCTCTACATATTTGCTTCAATGCAGGTCAAACAGATGTTTCGCATATCATGTTTAAATAGCATTATTGTTCTTGTATACTTGTAGGTTAACATCGCCGATTCAAGTAATTCCCTGATCCCTAGGCCAAGAAAGGACAAGGTCCACATGACCCTAACATATAGCCTGCAGGCAGGTTGGACATTAACTCGCCTACAGAGGTTGAAGAGGTTAAAGTGAAAACAAGAGGACACAGGTCGGCCATTTTAGGCCACAGGGTGACTTTTCACGATAAACCAAAATGGCGGTCTAACCTAAAATGGAGGCTTGATTAACTTAAGGTCACAACCTTGCAATACGGATTTTCTCACCAAGCGACTGGGCATAGGCCAACATATACAATGAAGACGAAACAATATTATATCAGTTTCGACATGACAACCTGTCATGAATGTCCTCCCAGTGCATGCCCGGGAGGCCCCACCAGGACGTGATTGTCTTCTTGAAGTGGAGTCCCTGCTCGATCTCCTCAATCCACCTGCCTGCCTGGGTCACGAACGAATGCCCCACAATCCACGCCGATTTGTAGGGGCCCGTCTCTGTAGTAGTGGGGTGAGAGAGGTTCATATCAGTTCCTCCCTTACATATCTTTTAATACACTGTGACCTCCATCCCCCAATCTTTTTTACGCCCTTTGCTGTCAGGCCCCCCGCCCATGCTGACGTGGCTGCACCTATTCTAAATGAGTGGGTCCCGAATTCTGCCGGATCCCACCCTGCCTTGGCAATTGTTTTCTTCAAGACTGCTTGAAACTGGTACCTGCTAAGTGCGCTGCCGTCCCTGTGTATTAGCAGTTGTCCTCCGACATCCGGTCGGATGTCGAGAAATGCTTGAGTGATGCACCTGGGACAGTGGTCCTTCTCTTTGATGCAGTTGAGGTCTATCGCTCTCCCCTTACCCGCCTGGTCAGTCTTAGTTTTCTTCAGTATTAGGGACATGCCTTTGGATCCCATACTAACATCCCCTCTTGCCAGGCCATCCCCTGCTTCTGTATTCCGGGCTAATAGCTCCCCTATTCTGAAGGCCCCGTAATATGCTAGTGCAAATGCTGCCTTAAAGAACGTTGTTTCATACTCGCTGCTACATGTGTCCTGCAGCGTTTTTAGCAGTACCACCAGTTTCCCAAAATTCAGAGGTCTCCTACTATCTGTTTTTTTCCCTCCAACCCTGCCCAGCCCTTCATTGCATACTTTATCAACGGGCTGTTGGTTGGGTCTGCTACCCCTGCTATTTTTGCGGTGCATGCAACTGCGGCTAAATGTGCTGCCGCCCAACTTTTCCTTTTCCCTTTAGAAAAAGCCCCTTCCAAGAATTCACACATTTTAGCTGTTGTAACCTTCCCCACATCTTGTACTCCTGCTTCAACCAATACATTTTTCACATGTTTTCCCTATTGCTTACCCGTTTTGTAAGTTAGGGCATTCCTGGCCAGGTTTTCTATGACCCGTACGGCTTCCTGTGGTTTTTCCTGTTTTATTCCAAGTTAACCTCATGGTTAACCTTTCCTTCTCCTCCAGTGCTTTCAGTGGAACCCATGCCTTTTTTGGTGTGGGCGTTTTTTCCTTCTTGGCGTCCGGCCTCAGCCCCTTGAATCTGTCCCACTGAAAACGAGACAAGGCGTCAGCCACCACATTTGCTTCACCAGATATGTGCCTTGCTCTTATGCATACATTGTTTTTTAAACATACGACTGTGATGGCTCTCATTAGCTCCAGAACCAGTGGGCATGATGCACTCCCTTTATTCAATACTTGCTCCACTGCCATGTTATCCGACCAAACTGCCATTTCCTTGCTATTCAGCTCTTTCCCATGCACATAATGCTACCCAAATTGGAAAAAGCTCCAGCAGCATGATATTCTTTGTCCAAGCTGCTTCCTGCCATGCCCTTGGCCATTCCTCTGCGCACCCCTCTATTCCTAGTATTGCCCCAAGCCGAAACCTCCGGCTGCGTCTGTGAACAACACTCTTCTTCCCTCTTGGTTAATAGGCGAGCGCCAGATAACCGATCCATTAAATAACCTCAGATATTCTCCCCAAACTTCCATGTCCTTCTTGATTCCCCTTCCTATCCTGACTCTGTGATGACCCAACTTGGCCCCTCTTGTTCTTAGCTCGATTCTCCTTCGAAAAAATCCTACCTTGCGGTATGACCCTTCCTGCAAAATTTAGCTTTCCCGCCAGTGCCTGCAATTCTTTCACTGTGGCCTTGTTCCTTCCCTTTAGGTCATTTATTGTTTTCAAGAGGTCTGCCACTTTTTCTTCCGGGATCCGACATACACCCTCCCTTGAGTCGATTTCTATCCCCAAAAACTGTATTGTCTGTGTTGTACCCATTGTTTTCTCTCCTGCCACCGGGAAGCTCCATTCACCTGTTAGCTCTATAAATTTGTTTAGGGTCGCCTTACACAGTCCCTGTTCTTTAAGTGGGCCGGGGCCTGCCTGGGCTGGGTTCGACCGTCTCCTAAAAGTGGGGCTGAGCCTGGGCCCTACCGGGCCCCCCCCCCCGTACCTCTGCAACATTGGCGGGATGCATTATCCCGTCGCGGCCGCAGCCGCGATGGGAGATGCGCCTGCCATGAAGTCATGGTAGCTGACAGAAATGGCAGCCAACCACAGCGATCCTGTGCCTGGCTGCCACTTCCGTCAGCAATAGTTACTGCCTTTGGTGACCCCTCGAACGAGGGGTCACCAGAGGCAGTTACTGTCCCTTTGTTTCCCCAGGTCGCCGAGGCGTCTTTAACCCTCGGCTAACCTGGGGATTCCTCGACATTTTTCGAGGTTTATAAAAGATGGCTTAAAAAGTACACAATTCAAGCCATCTTTTATAAAGCTTTGCCGACGGACAATTTTGTCCGTTGTCAAAGCTTTATAAAAGATGGCTTGAATTGTGTACTTTCAAAGCCATCTTTTATAAACCCGAAATGTTTACAAAGATGGCCTGAAAACTAGGCAAACCGTAAGGTATGCACACAAATATATATACACGTTATATATCTGTGTGCATACCTTACTATGGTTTGTGTACTTTGCAAGCCATCTTTTCTAAACATAGAAACATGTGACGTATTTCTATGTTTAGAAAAGATGGCTAGCATAGTACACAATGTAAACAGAGGTCAAGACAGCGGAAACAAAATACATATTTACTTCAAGAACATCGTCCCACCATAACAAAACTGGAGACTGTGCTCCTGGTCACTAAACAGATCACCATACAGAAGTCAACACATAATAATACAGAATGACATGTTAGTAGAAATTTTATTTATTTCAATCCATTAAAAAAGATTAAATAGTTTACAATACTTGTGCAATGTAACAAGTTCAATCATACCATTTAAGGAATAAAGTGCATACAGTGGTAAAGTGCTGGTACCAATCATGAGCCTCTACGACGAATCATCAAGAAATTAATCAATCTCAATAATTCTGAATATCAACACAAAAGGAGGCTAGAAGGTAACCCCAGAAGAGTGAAGGAGATCACTCCAATGGAGAGCTAACAGTCGCCCAATGGTGATTAGAAAGCGCAAATAGCAAAAGTATATTAATAGCACATTCTAGACAATACAAATCCTCAAAAATAACACAAATCAGTTGTCATGATCCAAAATACAAGAGGACCAATTACCAGAAACAAAACTCAATACCAGAGTAAATACACACAGATATATAAAAAACATACACATGGAAATACAAATTAGGGATGCTGTACGTCAACTACTACGATGTCATACAGGGATGACCACAGTGAAGTGAGCATGGCATCATTAAAGATTTGTAGTTTCGATGGAAGAAGTACATCTTGCGAAGGCATGCAGATGGAATCCATCTTCATCAGGACATAGCATTCCCATAGGCTAGATCTTTTCCGGATAATTCATCAAAAAAGATACTTTTCTGAACGTATTCAAGTTAAAAACCTTTCATGTATATAATAAGACACCAAGAACAATGTGTTCCTGTAAAGAAATTATAAGAAGGAATCAAAAAAGAGAAAAGACATCATAAACAACAGTGTTAAAAAATGGTTAAAAAGATGGTGATCTGAAAAGCTGAACATGAAGCACTGTATCCATATATATAGGTTAGGACATGTCATCTGATAAGAGGGAGAAAAGGTAATTACCATGATATCAACCCTGAGTGGGGGCTGGTCCCAAATGCCTGTCAATAAATCCAGGAGATAGCGGCTCAGCCACACTGGAAGAAGATCTCAAATGAATAAGATCTGAAAAGCAAAAGTGTCAAAAAACAACAGAAGAATGGTCAAACATTGTTCCAGAATTAAAGTGAAGTCCACATGTCTGAAAGAGATCAATCTGGCCAACAAATGATGTAGGGCTAGAACACACGCGTGATATAATTAGGCGAGTAAACAAAAACTAACACAATCTGTCGGAGATGTCAATAAAGGAACCTTAAATAGAATAGAATAATAATAAAGGAAAATGAACTCAACTGAACTAAACTTTACAACAACAAAAATGAATATGAATGAAAATAGTCCGACTAGGGAGAGGCGCATACTCACCTCTAAAACTGGTCGATCATACAAGAAACGAAAGTCGCTGTCTCCTACTGTTTGGCGTAAAAAAGATGCGCAGTGGCGGTAACTCCGTTTATAATAGGACTGCAGTAGCCACTGTAACAAAGTGTGTACCTAGCGAACAGATGGACCACATATCCGGACTGTGTCCCCAGTATCCTCAGTGTAACCTGATGGGAACAGATTGCTGGGTCAAAATAAAATCAAATAAAATGAAAAGAACCCGTAATGTGCACCAAGAATAGATGAATGGGAGGATCACCCAAAAGTCCCTGGGCGGCTCCGGCGTGCACCTCACATATGCGTGCGTAACTAACGTATAGCCAGTTTAGAATAATGTGCCAAGAGCATTCACATATAAACAATTGGCTTAATATGCTGACATGGGGCTCAAAGTAAGGCTCAGTTAAAGGCTCAAAATAACAGTGTCAAATCAACATTGTCATGAGATATCTAACGAACCCACACCTAGGTGTTACAGACTGCGAGCAAAAGGAATAACATTCACGCAAGAAACCGCACTGCACTGTGCGTCACGTACTAGGAGAAGCAGTCTCTAACCTTACCTGTTCCTATAAAAGCGAACTCCGTCCCGACTTGAGCGCAGAGAAAGCCGGAAGTGCCGGACTGCCCACGGCGCGAGCCGACTCCATCCCGATATACGCCACGCACGTACGACATACGGCGTGACCTACACCAAATGGAGCACGGGGGAGGGGCAATGAAAAAGCTATATCTAAATGCTCAATAGTAGTCTGCCCAAGGTAAAGGTGGAGAATATATTGACTAGAGTGGATGTACCGACTTAGTCTAATCCAGCGAACAAAGTTGGCCGCCATGTTAGAATGTATAAACGACACAAAAAAAGTGCAAGATCTAGGATCTACATATCAATCAGAAACTAAAAAAGAAGAATAACAACAGAAGCCATCAATGAAAAATACCGAATGTACAGCTTGGTAAATAATGTGATAGTTTGAGAAAAGAATATTTATTAATTTAGAGGGAAATATATAACAAGAAAATACAGCAAAATCAATACATTTATTAAATACAGATTGCCATTCTTCCTGAGCATTCAAGCCCAAGGTATGACTTTGTGTATTGTATATCCACCAATGTTCACGTGCAGCAAGTCTGTTTGCTGTAGCGAATTGATCGGAGCTTACTATGCGTTGCAGGCACCACCATCGAAGATCCTCACAATTGTGGAAATGCTCTAAAAAATGAGCAACCAATGGAGAAGAAGAATTTCGGGTCCTAATTCTGGACTTGTGCTCTGAAATCCTAAGTTTAATGGATCTAGATGTTTTCCCTATATATGTTTTTTCGCATGGGCAGGTGACAGCATATATGACATTTTTGGAATTACACGTCGTATGGTTCTTGAGTTTCCATGCCTTATGATTGATGGTAACAGTGTTGGTTGCGGAAGTAGAGCCACAATTACAACATTGGCCACATGGATAATGGCCTGTAATTTTATCCATACCCCACATCTCAGTTATCGTCTTGGCCTCTTGTGGAGCCTGCGATCTATCTGCATGAGAAAGCCAACTCTTGAGATTCCTACCTTTTTTAAAGGCATACATAGGAGGTTCCAAATCTGGCATATTCATTTGCAGGAGATGCCAATGTTTACCAATCACTTTCTTGATGGTAGCATGGTGTGTGTTATAAGTCATAGCACACACCATGCGTGATTGATTCAGATTATCGCGTGTATTTTTGGCCAATAATACTTTGCGGTGTTGATGTTTCGCCCTTTTATGAGACTGTCTTAGAAGGTGCGAGATAACCTCTCTGAGATAATCTAGCTTCTATGGTATTAGTCTGAGAAATGAAATCTTTTTTGTCAGTACAATTACGTCTGGCTCGTAAAAAATGTCCATAGGGGATACTTTCTCTTAAAGATTGTGGATGGAAGCTAACAAAATGAAGGATAGTATTGCGGTCTGTAGTTTTACGGTAAAGGTCTACAGCAATGGCTCCGTCTTTAATTTTTAGCTTGAGATCCAAAAATGGAATGGAAGTATTACTAGAGGACATAGTGAACCGGAGATGATCATTCTGCGAATTGATCCATGTCAAAAAATGGTCATGGTCGTAGTCTCCCTTGGTTTTGTCCCAAATAATGATGTCATCTATGTATCTCTTGTAAAAACGAATAGAGTTCAAAAACGGGTTGGAGTCGTCAAAGATGGAGACCTTTTCAAAGGCCCACATGAATAAGGTGGCACAGTTAAGGGCAAATGCAGCACCCATCGCAGTTCCCTTAACTTGTAAGTAAAAATTCTCCTTGAACCTGAAGTAATTCTTGGACAAAGCGATTTCAAGTAAGTCAACAATGAATTCACTGGGGACCAACTGAGGGTCACTTCTCAGGTCCAGGAAGAATTTGATGATGGGTAATGACTCAGCTTGGGGGATGTTAGAATATAGGGACTCCACATCCAAGGTGATAAACAAATTATTAATAGGGTCTTTTTTAGCATAGTACACAAACCATAGTAAGGTACGCATAAAAATATATAACATTTATATATATATTTGTATGCATACCTTTACGATTTGCGTACTTTTTAGGCCATGCCCCTCCCACAAGCCACGCCCCCAATGAGGGCCCCCCTTCGATTTCTTACCCCACTTAAAGCCCTGCACAGTCCTGATCCATGCGGCCCTATGAATAAAAAAAATCATCCAGGTAATGGACCACCCTGGCCTCCTTCATCTCTTTGGTGAGCGACCACGGTAGGAATGAACTCACTTTTTCGAAGTATGCACATGAGATGGCACATCCCATGGGGAAGCATTTGTCAATGAAATATTTTCCCTCCCATTGCACGCACAGCCATTTCTGTGACTCCCTGTTTACAGGCAATAGTCGAAAAGCTGATTTTATGTCTGCCTTTGCCATCCATGCCCCTCTTCCTGCCTTTCTGACTACTTCCACCACCTCTTGGAAATCTGAGTAAATTACAGTTGCTTCCATTTGTGGGATGCCATCATTTACCATAGGGGATGCCCTGTTGGGGTATGAAAGATGGTGAATTAGCCTGAATTCCCCTTTCTCTTTCTTTGGCACTAGCCCCAAAGGTGAGCATATGTAGTCTCTGAGTGGCAGGAGTGTGTAAGGACCCCCAATTCCCCCTAGTTCTACCTCCTTCTTGATTTTTTCGCTTACTATCCTTCTGTTTTCCAATGCAGATTTTTTGGGGTGTTCTGTGATCCCTGTCCTGTAAACGGAATGTTGAAGCCCTCCTGAAAATCAGTTCTAATCATAGTGGCGGTCTCTTGATCTGGGAATGCCTGGAGCCACTTTTCCATCACTTCAATCTTAACAGGAGAGGCCCCCTTCTCCCCCCAGATTCTAGTTGCTTCTGTTGCTGGCTGTTGCTGCCCTGGTGCACTTGACGCTGGTATGATCCCTGCTACATTTTTCACACTTGTGGCTGAATTTGCAATTTCTCCCCCAGCTGCAGTGTACCCCGTTTTCGAAATTCCAGCACTGTGCTGACTGTGCACTTGATGTCCAATTGTTTCCCCCGCCGCCCCTTGGGCAGTTGGTGGCATGCTACTCTGCCAACTTCGCTGTGAGCTATATTGCCTATTCCGAAAATTCTGTTCTCTTGACCTCCCATAGCTGTTGTCGTATCTCCTGTTATTGTACCTGTACTCGCTTCTAGAGTCATTTTGCCAGTATGGTTTTCTCTTTTGCCCCCCTGAACTGTTTTCCCTGTTGTCCCATTTCTCTTTTAATACATTAAATATGTACAGATTATGGTTTTCCTCATTTTTAGGCAGAACCCTGTGCAGTTCCCTTAGTGAGCACTGCAGAAGATTATGACTACAGGTGAGAGCAATAAATCCCCTTTGGTATCAGTCTGTACCACAAAGATTTAGTTGGTAGCTGTGGCTGAGCAGTCAGACTTATCTCAAGAGGGAGATGAGCAGTATTCAGGGTTTACACAGGAAACACTGACCAAAGCTTTGTATTAAAAAGTGTGTATATATATATATATATATATATATATATATATATATATATTTTATACACTTCTAGTAAAACACATTCATCACAGTCAATAAGCAAGTTAAAAATAAGTCAAAGAAAAATATACACACTCCCTAGTTAAATTGTAGACCAAGTGAACTAGAGTGAAAATTGAGCAAAACGGCATAGTGAAAACCACACACAAGGGATACTCTAGCAATTTCTCACAAGGGAGGGAAAACACAAGTTATACAGAAATAGCTTCTTACACACCCTAGCAACACTTCCCATATGTTTGGGATCCAGATTAAACAAGACAGTGCATCAGTATAGAAAATACTTAAATGAAAACTGAGCAAAACGGCATTTCACAAGGTTTAGAAAGGGGAAGAAAAGGGTAGTTATAAGAAGTAGGTGCACCAACACAGTTCTAGTTCAGAATCAATCTAAAGAAGGCAGTTCTAACAAATGTAGCCAGAGTCAGCAGGCCTGTGCCAGAGTCAGTGGCAAGGGACCAGGAGCAAAATGTTCTTGTAGCTGCAGTCAGGTTTTGGTTAACGATTTTGAAAAGTGGATGCAGAAGGTGAAAGACAATGTTAAGTGAGAGGGGCGGCAAACTCAACAGGTAGGTAAAGGATTTAAAACACCTTTAGCTCTACCGCGAAGAAAGGGCGGCTTGGCGGAAAAATGTACCTTTAAAATGAAGAAGTGGCTCCTGCGGTTGTTCCTGGTAGTTCCTGTAGTTCGGGGGATCCAGCAGAGGAAGAGAGGAAGGTTCGATTTACTGCACTACCTAGGGATGAAACCAGACGCGGTTCTGCCAGACGAATAAACGGTACGCTCCTTTAAATCGCGGTCCGGGTGGACTGGTGCCTGGCTATCCGTCCTCCGAGTACAGGGTACTGGCGATTTGACCAAGGCAGGTCCAGGAGGGCGATTGGCAAACTGGTTGGCCCCACCAGCTCAAGGGAAGAAGGCTCTTGCAGATGCAGATCTTCTCTCGTCGTGTGGAGAATATTGGTGAGACGCTGCAGCAGGTGGTTCAGTTGTTGCAGATGTCTTTGGCTTCTCTCCTCTTCGGCTTCTTAGTTCCAGTGGTGACGTCTTGCTCTTCCAGTCCTCAGGACCCTGCTTTTATGCAAAAAGAGCCCCATTCATACAGCCTAGCTGTCACTCACACATTGCAGTGGTCTTCTTGGCGGGAGACCCTCCAGCCTATCAGGATAGAGTGCGACATGGATTGCGGAGGCAACCCTGTCCAGGGGTCCTACTCCCCCTCCCACACAATGGACCCACCCCAGAATCAGTAGCGCCGAAAGGAGGGCTTCTTGGCAGAACCCCGCCAAACGGACGAACAAAGGATTCCCGACCTGGGTTAGGAGTTTAGAGAAAGACACGAGAAAGGATTTGTATTAAAGTTCTGGCAAATAAAACCTACCGGAGTAAAGTTAATATAAAAATTAACCCGCGGTATGTTAGAGGCTGTCAGAAAATGTGGTAGCCTTGAACAATGGGAAAATCCCATAGGAAAATATTTGCGGTTGAATATTTAGGGTAGTAACTACTGCCACCAGCCAGAAACTTTAGAGAGAGGGACTGTACGGTACCCACTCGAAAATGACCATAGGGGGAAAACTATTAACCCTTTCCAGTACCTCCATAGTAAGATGGTTTGTACTGGTTTAATTCATAAAAATCGACAAGTAAAGTCAATGGGGACTTTCCATGCCCTGGGAGACAGTAGTCAGTCCCAGGGTATGGAGTCTATGTTTGGGGGTTTGCACGACACCCCTGTGTCACTGTCACTGCACGCAGGGTGCTGGGTAAAACATGTGAATAAAGATGGATCCTATGGGGTTGAGAAAATCCCATAGAAATTAAACACAAAAATAGCCTAGAACACACATAGCAAAAAGGCCTAAGAGTGGAAAAAAGAGTCTCACTCTTAGCAGGAGAAAAGAAACACACCCTCCAAATCCAACAAAGCTGCTGGGGGACTCTATAGGTAAGGGAAATTAGCCATAGGATGAGAATTCTCCCTAACACTCGTCCCCCCCTCCCCCGCCTCCCAGACTAAGGGACAGGAGGATCTAATCCACTCCTGGATGAGTCTCTTACCTCTAGTCGGTTATAAACATCTTAGAGAGACCATCAGCATTTTGGTGGTGACATCCTGACCTGTGCTGAATGGTAAAATCAAACCCTTGGAGGCAGATTGACCATTTTAGCAGTTTTGGGTTTTCCCCTTTCATTTGCATCAACCATTTCAAGGTTTGGTGGTCTGTTTGAATGATGAAAGTAGACCCATACAAGTATGGTCTAAACTTCTTCGAAGCCCACACAATGGCAAAACATTCTCTCTCAATAGTTGCCCACCTTGTTTCAGGTTCCTTCAGTTTCCTACTGATATAGCAAATGGGGTGCTCCCACCTTTCTCATCCAGTTGATGAGTACTGCACCTATACCTATATTGGAAGCATCTGTTTGTACAATGAAGGGTTGTGGTAGTCAGGAGCTCTGAGAACTGGAGCTTGACAAAGGGCTTTCTTTAGGCTTTCAAAGGCCTGATTGCACTCTTCATTCCATTTGATCTTTTTAGGGAATTTAGGAGAAGAGATGACATTCAGTGGAGAGGCTATGGACCCATAGTTCTCAATGAAATTCCTGTAGTCCCCAATGAGGCCTAGGAAGGCCCTCAGCTGGGTTTGAGTAGAAGGGGTTGTCCAATTTTGCACAGCTTCAATCTTGCTGAGCAACAGCCTTATTTCACCACCTCCTACCTAATGCCCAAGGTAGACCACTTTACACTGACCAATTTGGCATTTACTTGCCTTTATGGTCAGATGGGCCTGTTCAAGAGCCTGCAAAACATATCCAAGGTGGTCAACATGTTCGTTCCAAGTAGGGCTGAACACTGCAATGTCATCCATGTCATCCAAGTATGCCATGCAGAAGTCCTCCATCCCATTCAGAACCTGGTTAACCATCCTTTGGAATGTAGCAGGTGCATTCTTTAATCCGAAAGGCATAACCTTAAACTGGTATAAGCCAACTGGGGTGGAAAATGCAGTTTTCTCCTTGGCATGGTCCGTCAGGGCTATTTGTCAATAGCTGGACGTGAGGTCAAATGTGGTGAGGAACTTGGGTGAACCAAGTCTATCCACCAGCTCATCTGTCCTTGGCAAAGGATGGGCATCAGTCTTAGTGACTCCATTTAGGGCTCTATAATCCACACAGAATCTCAACTCCTTGGATCCTGCCTTTGGTACTAACACAACTGGGCTAGACCATGGACTAGTAGAGGGCTCTATTACCCAGAGATCAAGCATCTTGTTCACCTCTCCTTTGATGTGGGTTCTTACATTTTCTGACATCCTGTAACTCCTGCTTTTGACAGGTAAACAGTCACCAGTATGGATATCATGTTGACCCCAAGGGGTCAAGCCTGGTGCTAGAGAAAACAGAGGGGCAAATTGATTTAACAAAACTTTGCACTCCTCCTGTTGCTCATGTGTCAAATTAGAAGAGAGATTAACTCCTCCTTCTATTTTCTCATCTAAAGGTTTGCCTCTGAGGAGGTCAGGTAGAGATTCACTCTCCTCCTCCTCTTGAGCTGAAAGTAGAAGCTAAGCTCCCAGTTCTGGTCTGAGACATAAGCTTTTAGACAGTTGGTGTGGAAAACTCTAGGAGCCTCCTTAGGATTGCCTGAGTCCACCAGATAGTTCACCTCTCCAAGTTTTCCCACAACCTTGAAGGGTCCCATCCACTTGTCCAGCAAGGCCCTCTGCCTTGTCGGTACCATAACAAGAACTAGCTGGTCTTGAGCGAACTCAGCAACAAACAGGACTGACAGGGGATACCAGGATTATCTCAGTTCTATGATCTGGCCTGGATAGAACCAATATATGTGTTTCAACATCAAAGATCATAGAACTAGTGTTTCTGTGTGGAGAGCTCTAACATAATACATGCATCTAGACAGCCATTACCTCATCACAATACACAAATAAAGAAGGTAATGTCCATATGTAACCAGTCAATGAGATGAAAACATTCAAATCAAATCAATGGACACTGTGAAATAATTAAACATTTTTATTCACATATAGAATAAACATCATAAAAACTGATCTCATTGTTCTAAAAATCATCAAATATGCCAACATTAGTGCACTTTTAAACCAATTTGGAGAGTCAGTGACTCAACTGATATGGCACAGCATTCTCATCTTATCCCACAACAAACCAAACGCCAGACACACCTCATTCATACTATATCAAACAACCTAACTTCATTCATTATTTCACTCAATTATAAGATCTAAATCACAAGTGTAAAACAACATACTAAAATACAATCTCTGTTCATTACAAATATGAACAGTAAGATCTTTATAAATGAGCAACCATGAATTATACAGTATAATACAAAAAAACGCTCAATACAATGTTTGCCACTGCTGCCAATAACCGCATCAGATTCCCCAACCTGACATGTTTCTTTCTGTGCTAAAATCACTCAACAGAAATTCTTCAGGGGCACGTAGGTCCGACGTTGTCAAGGGAATGTGAGTGGGAGTATAGACAGGTAGAAAACATCAGAGACCCGCCTATAAATGTAAACACAAACACAATCAATTGAACTAAATATACAAATCTATTAATTGATCATTGCTACTGCCGCCCCATTAATGAACGGAGTGCAGAGACAGGGTTATTAATACCCCTTTACCTCCTTCACAACTAAAGGGATGATATACACCTAAATGGAGTCAAGATTGGGAGACCATATAAATTGGTACAATCCAAGAAACACCACCACCGACACCGCGTGACACATTAGGACATCCGGGGTCAGGATTGTTACACCACAAGGCCATATTATAACAAACCCAATTGAGGCACCCGACTTGTGCAGAGATCTCAAGCGGTTATGATCATGCACAGTATCGCAGCGACAGTAAACCAATAGTCACATGCAATCTGGGCAAGCACAAACGCACTCAGCAAAATACTCCAATAGAGTGCGAAAGAGTAAAGTCACTCCCACGTGCAGCAAGTGACCAAGCATTGCGTAACACCGAACATAGGTGTGTTAACCCTCGAGAACCAGTGATATGCCATAGGTATAGATTCCCGTAGGAAACTCACAGCTTGTCACTTATTACCATCCTCAGTGGCGCATTAGTTCTTCAGAGAGGATGGTAAAGCTTCAACACTTGAAATAGTGGTGTTAGGCGGTCTTGGTCAATCAACAACCAGTCGGGGACCCGCTTATTCAAGAGGGCGGTCCCTACGAAACCTGCGCCCACACAAAACACAATGGAGAGGGAGACAGAGCATCATCATCATATCACCCACCCAATGTATGGTTGTAGCACGTGCATTATGTGCATGATGAATTACAAGTGCAGCCACGGTATAGGCGTTGAAGAGAAATAAAGAAAAATGAAAGACAAAAAGGCTGATCTCAACCGAGTCTGCACGCCCGAGCCACAGTGGCACGACTAAGAAGACTGCATCGAATTATATATCTTCTTTGTTCGGTGCCGGAGGTCACAACCACTGTTGTCCGGTCTGACTCTTGGGACATCAAAATTCTATATTGTACAGATTGAAACACCAACAACTTGGTTAACAACCTAAGAAGTACGGTGTACGCCATGTTAACATGTGCCAACTACTTCAAAGTGTAATAAACATCAGGCAATTCTCTTAAGATTAACTGCCCTCCCCGTTTTCATTCAGCTACCCCTGGTAAATGCAGCCGCGGTGTCCCCTAACCCAAAACGCCAGAGAGCGCTGCTTACCTTTGTTCCGATGTGTAGCTTTCTTCACCCATGGCAATGACTGTGCAAGCCGTCGTGAAAGCGTCAGTACCCTGACTATAAGGGTCATGTGAGCTTCCACACGGTCACGTGATGTTCACGTCACGTCGAATTTGACGTATCAAGTTCAGGGAGGTAAAATCTCTTCCCGTGCATTCACACGTGTCAGAGTAACTCATACTCAGCCTGTTCAAATAAAGCCTCCATATTTGAAGTGGGCCCCGTAATTAGAGACCATCACTCAGTGATGTGTGTTGGGGAACATAACCGGCAGAAATAACTTATCTACCGCCGTAACGACCAATCTCGGAAAATATGTCATCAATTACACCAACAAAATTATTCAAAAAATTGTTCCAAGAAATTGGACCACAATTTAGACGGAAAACAGAATATTATAAATTCCAGTCTATTCATTCATTCAAACCCACAAGGTGGCGCCTGCTCAGGAAAATAAGTTTAGTCTCCTCCCTAGAGAGGGTCTGTTTGTCTGCAGAGGTATTGTTGGTGACTAAGATCTTTTTGAGCACAGTCCACCTCAGGTCATTACAACCATGGTCACGCATAATAAAGTGACCCACCATGGGAGCTGTTGAATTCCTTGTTCTTATGCAACTTCTATGTTCATTAATACAGGTTTTAATTTTGCGTTCTGTCTTCCCAATGTATATTTTATGGCAAGGACACCATATGGCATATACAACATAGCTGGAGTTGCAATTGGAAAACACTTTGTTCCCATGGTCTTGGTAATCAGATGTCAACCTCGGTAGTGCGACTCGTCAGTGGACAACATACACATGCTCCACAAGTGGCATGTCCTCTGAGTTTCGGCATCCCCCATTGTTGGGTGATGGTAGTCTGGATGTCTGCTCTGTTACTAATATCATTCCTGCTGACCAATTCCTTAACATTTCGTCCACGTTTAAAGGCACATCGTGGAGTCTCAACAGGTATTTTAGCCTGCGCTAGGATATGTCAGTGTCTTTTGACAATCTTCACCACCTGGTTAGATAGATGGTTAAACGTGCTGGCGAAAACTAATGACTCAGATCTGGTAGAAATGGGTTAACAGGGCTTCGCAATGGTTATTAGATGCTCTCTTCAGAGATCTTCTAACAATCTTATTAGGGTAGCCTCGTTGGATCAAGTTGTGACTTAGTATAGATGCCTCAGACAAAAAAACATCCTTATTACTACTGTTCCGTTTGAGCCTCAAAAATTGGCCAACCGGTAAATTGTACCTCAAAGCCTTAGGATGAAAACTGTCGTATCTGAGAAGGGAATTGCGGTCAGTTGTCTTATGAAATGGTTTAAGTCCGAGTAGATTGGTGGACGGATTAGAGAAAATAGTAAAGTCTAGGAAATCTATCTGTTCCCTGTGATAGTTCATAGTGAATTTAAGAAAGGGATTAATCCCATTCAGCCATTGAAAAAAGGCTAGTAAAGTTGTTTCATCATCATGACACACCAGTAGCACATCATTGATGTACCTTCTCCACACCGAGATGTGGTCTCTGAAGATATTGTTTTCACTTTAGACACTCATATGCTCTACATAATCTACATAAAAATGTGCCAGTGAAGGTGCCATAGCTGACCCCATAGCGGTCCTGTGGACTTGTTGAGTAATTCTCAGTGAGAGAAAGCATTGTACACCATAGAATGAAAGAATTAGGTGTCATACCAGAGATGCGTTTGGTGAGTAGCAATTCCTCAATAACATAGAGTGTGGCAGTTTGTGGGATCTTCGTGTATAATGAGACGATATCCATAGTAACTAGGATATCTTCACACAGATTGAAATGAAAATTCTCAATCGGGTTGATAACTGCCATCGAGTCTTGAATATACAAGGTCATTTTGCTTACAAACCCTTTTAAAAAGGAGTCGGCAAATTTAGCTAGTGGTTCTAACACCGAGTTGATACCTGACACTATCGGTCTCCCTGGAGGGTTCGTTAGTGTCTAGCGAACTCAACCATGTTGGCCTGCTGGTCATCCCAATGCTTAACCAGAGCCTGACCTGCTTTCAAGTTATCACTTGCCTCAGCCATCATGTGTGACATTCTCCTCCGGAGTCCTATCACATAGTCAGTGACTCTGACTGGTGTGGGGGAAGGAGCACTCTCCAGCCCCTCCTTGATCAGGGCCAATGGACCTCTGACCTGATAGCCATAGAGAAGTTCAAAGGGACTGTAACTCACTCCCTCCTGAGGGACTTCTCTATATGCAAAGAGAAGGCATGGCAGTAGAAGATCCCACTCTTTCTTAAGGGGGTCTTCTAAAGCTCCTATCATTCTCTTCATGGTTCTGTTCAACCTTTCTACCACCCATTTGTCTGAGGGTGGTAGGTTGTTGAGAACTTGTAGGTAACTTCACAGTTTTTCCACGTGGCCTTCATGTAGTGGGACATAAAATTTGACCACCTGTCAGATATTACCTCCTTAGGAAACCCAACCCTGGTAAAAAAAAAATACCAAGGAGGGCCTTAGCCACAGCCTGAGCTGTAACAGTCCTCATAGGAATTGCTTCAGGGTACCTAGTAGCATGGTCTACTACAACAAGTATAAACCTGTTGCCTGAACAAGTTGGAGGATCAAGGGGACCAACAATGTCGATTCCTACCCTCTCAAATGGTACTCCCACCACACAGAGAGGCACTAAAGGTGCCACATTCTTGGAGCCACTTTTACCAGAGGTTTGGCAAGTGTGGCAACACTTGCAATACTTGTCTACCTCATCCCCCATTTTAGGCCAATAAAAGTAGAGAGAGAGCACTTTTCCTTGGTCTTCTTGAAACTCAAGTGACCAGACAAAGGTATCTCATGGGCTAGTTGCAAGAATTGGAGTCTGTTCTCTTGGGGCACTACAAGTCTTTTGTAGTCTCCAGGGATTGACTCTGTTGGTTCAATATAGAAGAGGCCATCTTCCCAGTATAACCTATACTTCCCAGGCTCTTGCCCTTCAAGCTGAGAAGCTGCCTGGTGGTGAAGACCTTCCATAGTTGGACATTCTCTTTGTCCATTACTGAAATCTGCCCTTTTGGGGCCACCTTCTGCTAGTAAAGACTGCAGCTCAGGATGGTCCACAGGGTCAAGATCTCCAATGAGTTCCTGGCCTCCTACTAGATCTGAATCTTCAGGCTCTAGTTCAACCACACAGGGTTGTACCTCACTCTCAGCCTCAGCTGGAGGAGGAATCACAGGTGTGATTTTTGACAAACTAGGAGATTTCCTGGATGGCAGCACTGGAGTGCTTTCTGCTGGTTTCTTTTTGTAAGTATTGGGTTTCCCCTTTGCTTCTGGTTGCTTTGAAATAGCAGTTAGTAACTCCAGTGCAGTAGGAGTGATTTCTTTTTCTATCATCTCCTCAGGAGAGCCCCTCAAGTTCCCCTCCCTTGCAGGTCTGGTAAGCTCCTGTAATCTCTTACTAGGAGGTCTGGGAGTACTTGACACTACTCCTAGGTCTTTCAGATCATTACCCAACAGCACCCTCCCCGGTACTTCAGATTGTACACTCACAGGTATCCTGACAGTCATTTAATTGCACTGGATGAGAGCTGGTAATTGGGGAAGCATCTCCACAGGCCCTCCAGCTAACTTGGTAAGGCGTTTGGGTGCCTTACCATTATCCTCCACCTTGAAAAAAGATGTGTCCACCACAGTTATGCTGGCCACAGTGTCTCTAATGGCAGGAGTCTCCTGACCATTGACTGGCTCCTGACCATTGACTAGGACACTGTTGTTATAATACTCTTTACTATTAGGAGGAATAGAATTATACACATCTAAATTCTGTTGTTCCCACAACCCATACACTAGCTGAGACTCCAATGGGGTCTTCAGCAAGTAGTTGAAAGTTTCCACTGACCATATGTACTTCCTCCTCTGGAGCGAAGGCTAAGGAGACAGTGTGGACCCCTGAAGGTTTACCCTTACATCTGGGATCCCCTTTCACATGATCATTAGGGCCACAAACATAACATTTTCCAAATGTCTTTATGAATGGTGGCTTGTTCTGACCTCCTTCTGGTCTGGGACCAGGAGATGCACTAGCCTGATTAGGGTTCCCTTGTGGCTTACCCTTAGAAATTTGTTTGGGGCCCTCTTTGGAATTGGAATTATTTGAATTCTCTTTGTTGTCTTTCTTAGGCTGCTTTCCCTCGTCCTTTCTCTGAGTTACCCCAGAATCCTTGTGAGTAGCCCTGTTGGCAACCCACAAGTCAGCAGCCTTAGCTAGCTTCTTAGGATCTAGTTCTTTTGAATCAGCCAAGTGCTGTCTGAGCTCAGGAGAGCAGCATCATAGATAGACTCCATCATTACAAGATTTCTCATTCCTTTATAAGTGTTAACTCTATAACCCTTAATCCATCCCTCTAAGTTCTTCAAACACTCATGCCCCAAGTAGCCCAAGGGGTACTATCATGCTTTTTGAGGGTCCTAAACCTCTTAAGGTACTGGGACGGAGGCTTCCCAAATCTAGATATCAAAGCTAGCTTTACACATTCATAATCCATCCTATCCACCTCCCCCAACTCCATTACCACATCAGATGCAACAGGGGGGGACTAGAGAATAACCAGGGGATAAACTGATTCCCTGTGATATCCTGGAGCCCATGATTGTATTCAAACACAGCCAGCCAATCTAATACATCCAATTTTGGTTCATACATACCCACAATCTCTTGAGGCACCCGGGGTCTTTTTGGACTGTAAGATCTAGAGGATTCGGGGAGAGAAGCATTTTCCAAAGACAATTTCTTCATCTCAAGCTCATGATTGAGCTTCATTTCTTTGAGCTGCATTTCCTGATGTCTCTGTTTAGTTTGGGCACTAATTCTTTTGAATTCTAGTTTCTCATTTTTTCTAGAGAGATAAATTCAGGACTTAATGTGGGGTCTGGTAAGGGTCCAGTAGCCATAGGTTGAGGCCTTTGAGCAGGTAGAGGTCCAGAAGGGGTGACACTATTCTCCTCCTCTTCCTCATCTGCTTCAAAAATAACATCTTCAACATTATTCTCCTCAAGGTTTGCTACATTTGCTGGGGTAGTGGGCACTACAGCACCACTATCTAGACTTTGTTTCTCTAACAGTCTATCAATCATTTCTAATTTATTGTCTTTGACGGGAAGACCTGTCTGTCTACACAGATCCCTTAAATAATCAGCAGTATTAGTAAGGAAGGTCTCCTGGCTGTAACTTTCCATATTTTTGACTTTGTTTTTTAAAATAAACTTTTTGTGATAGTTAGCCTTGTGGTTATTTGAACCAAGGTACTAGCAGAACTCTAAAATGTAAATCCAATACTTTTATCCTCACCGCTGTACACCAGTGTTGGGCAGAATCCTGTGCAGCTCCCTTAGGGAGCACTACAGAAGATTAGGACTACAGGTGAGAGCAATAAATCCCCTTTGGTATCAGTCTGTACCACAAAGGTTTAGTTGGTAGCTGTGGCTGAGCAGTCAGACTTATCTCAAGAGGGAGATGAGCAGTATTCAGGGTTTACACAATAGGCCTACAGTACTATGGCTCAATGAAACACTGACCAAAGCTTTGTATTAAAAAGTATATGTATATGTATTTTATACACTTCTAGTAAAAAAACATTCATCACACTCATCAAGCAAGTTAAAAATAAGTCAAAGCAAAATATACACACTCCCTAGTTAAATTGTAGACCAAGTGAACCAGAGTGAAAACTGAGCAAAACGTCTCAGTGAAAACCACACACAAGGGATACTATAGCAATTTCTCACAAGGGAGGGAAAGCACAAGTTATACAGAAATAGCTTCTTACACACCCTAGCAACACTTCCCATAGGTTTGTGAACCAGATTAAACAAGACAGTGCATCAGTATAGAAAATACTTAAATGAAAACTGAGCAAAATGGCATTTCACAAGGTTTAGAAAGGGGAAGAAAAGGGTAGTTATAAGAAGTAGGTGCACCAACACAGTTCTAGTTGATAATCAATCTGAAGAAGGCAGTCCTAACAAATGTAGCCAGAGTCAGAAGGCCTGTGTCAGAGTCGGTGGCACAGGGCAAGGGCCCAGGAGCAAAATGTTCTTGTAGCTGCAGTCAGGTCTTTGGTTAACGATTTTGAAAAGGTGGATGCAGAAGGTGAAAGACAATGTTAAGAGAGAGGGGCAGCCAACCCAACAGGTAGGTAAAGGATTTAAAACACCTTTAGCTCTACCGCGAAGAAAGGGCGGCCTGGCGGAACAATGTGCCTTTAAAATGAAGAAGTGGCTCCTGCGCTGGCGTTTGTTCCTGGTAGTTCCTGCAGTTCGGGGGATCCAGCAGAGGAAGAGAGGCTCTCGTTGTGGAGGAAGGTTCGAGTTACTACACTACCCAGGGAGGAAACCAGCCGCGGTGCTGCCCGACGAATAAAAGGTATACCCCTTTAAATCGCGGTCCGGGTGGACTGGTGCCTGGCTATCCGGCCTCCGAGTACAGGGTACTGGCGGTTTGACCAAGGCAGGTCCAGGAGGGCGATTGGCAAACTGGTTGGCCCCACCAGCTCAAGGGAAGAAGGCTCTTGCAGATGCAGATCTTCTCTCGTCGTGTGGAGAAAAGTGGTGAGACGCTGCAGCAGGGCTTCACCAGTGGTTCAGTTGTTGCAGATGTCTTTGGCTTCTCTCCTCTTTGGCTTCTTAGTTCCAGTGGCGACGTCTTGCGCTTCCAGTCCTCAGGACCCTGCTTTTATGCAAAAAGAGCCCCATTCATACAGCCTAGCTGTCGCTCACACATTGGAGTGGTCTTCTTGGCGGGAGACCCTTCAGCCTATCAGGATAGAGTGCGACATGGGTTGCGGAGGCAACCCTGTCCAGGGGCCCTCCTCCCCCTCCCACAAAATGGACCCACCCCAGACTCAGTGGCGCTGAAACAAGGGCTTCTTGGCAGAAGCCCGCCAAATGGATGAACAAAGGATCCCCGACCTGGGTTAGGAGTTTAGAGAAAGACATGAGAAAGAATTTGTATTAAAGTTGTGGCAAATAAAACCTACCGGAGTAAAGTTAATATAAACATAAACCGGCAGTATGTTAGAGGCTGTCAGAAAATGTGGTAGCCTTGAACAATGGGAAAATCCCATAGGAAAATATTTGCGGTTGAATATTTAGGGTAGTAACTACTGCCACCAGCCAGAAACTTTAGAGAGAGGGACTGTACGGTACCCACTCGAAAATGACCATAGGGGGAAAACTATTAACCCTTTCCAGTACCTCCATAGTAAGATGGTTTGTACTGCTTTAGTTCATAAAAATTGACTAGTAAAGTCAATGGGGACTTTACATGCCCTGGGAGACAGTAGTCAGTCCCATGGTATGGAGTCTATGTTTGGGGGTCGCTACAACACCCCTGTGTCACTGCACAGAGGGTGCTGGGTAACACATGTGAATAAAGATGGTTCCTATGGGGTTGAGAAAATCCCATAGACATTAAACATAAACATAGCCTAGAACACACATAGCAAAAAGGCCTAAGACTGGGAAAAAGAGTCTCACTCTTAGCAGGAGAAAAGAAACAAATCCTCCAAATCCAGCAAAGCCATAGAATGGAAATTAGCCATAGAATGAGAATTCTCCCTAACACTCATCCCACCCTATGTCAGGAAAGCAGTCCATTTACTTCCTAAACTCATGGTTGTATTCCTTCCATGCATCCCCCCCAAATGCCTTGTACACTTTCAAAACCCTTTGCTGTGAGCTATATTTCCTATTCCAAACATTCTGTTCCCTTGACCTCCCATAGCTGTTGTCGTATCTCCTGTTATTACACCTGTACTTGCTTCTATAGTCATTTTGCCAGTATGGTTTTCTCTGTTGCCCCCCTGAATTGTTTTCCCTGTTGTCCCATTTCTCTTTTAATACATTAAATATGTGTACAGATTATGATTTTCCTCATCCCACCCTATGTCAGGAAAGCAGTCCATTTCCTTCCTAAACTCATGGTCGTATTCCTTCCAGGCACCCCCCCCCCCTCCCAAATGCCTTGTATACTTTCAAAACCCTTTGTTGATATGTAACCAATGCCACTCCGTCCTCTGGGTATTTTTGTAATATAATAGTGGACATTATTTGGAAAGCTGCTACCCAGTTCTCAAAGCTCTTTACCACTGTCACACTTCTTAGTATACTTTTTTCATCCTCTTTCATGTCCTCTACTGACACATTCAGCCCTCTCTTTTGGCACTCTAGTAGGGAAAAGATGTCTATGAACTCTTTCCTCCACATTTTTTCTTTAACTTTATCGTTAATGTACCATGCCATCACCTTCATGGACCTTCCCTGCGCATCCTTCCCCATTGTTGGCCTGCCATATTTTGTCATGGCTGGCCCTCCTTCCTTGTCCCCTTTGGCTGCCGGGGCTACCCTGGGTGAGTCCACCTCCTGAGGAGTGTTACCTGCCTGTGGCGTTGGTGTAGGTCCCGTGAGTGCGCTGGGTGGAGACCCCTGTGGACTGGGTCCCAGCGGTGCCCCTGGCGGACTGGGTATCATAGGCGCCCCTTGCGGGCTGGGAACTGGATCCCCCGGGGAATCTAGTGGTTTTGGCCCCGCACCCTCTGCACCTCCGCCTGCTCCCTCCAGCCCAGATCCCTTCTGCTTTTCCTTTCTCACCATCCCCTTCCATTTTACCCATGCCCTCAGGTGGTCCCTCTCCTCATCTTCACTGCTTTCTATTTCTGTGGTTAATTCTCCCTGTTCCACCCTGTACTTTTTATGCTTTCTGCCCCCTTTGCCACTGGTTCTGGGTGACTTACCCGTACCAGTGATGCAGGTGCGTAACATATTCACAATTTGCCTCCCAATTTTTCCCCACAGTACCTTTATTCTTCTCTTTTCTTCTCTTCTTAGGTGCCTCTGTCTGGTCTCGCGTTTTCCTTGTCTCCTCTCTCCCCCTCTTCTGCCCTTGTGGTAGTGCTTCCTCACTTGATGACTCTGCCTCGCTGCAGCTGGATTCATCGATTAGCAAAGACAACATTTCCTTTGCCTGTTCTTCCTTTTGCATGATGCCCAGGACCCATTGGGCCCCAAACTCCTTTTCTGCGTTTCTGGTCCACTCACTGAATTCCTTTGCCCTTTTGCTCTTTCATCTGCCATGCTTCTTGTCTGAGTGCCTCTTTTCTGCTGTATTGTGTCTCTTTTTTGTTTTCCCTGTTTCCATGATATGTTTCTTGGCTTCTTGCCCTCTTCTGATGTCACGTGTGCCTATGGGTCACGTGTGTTTACCTTTTGTCAAGTGGCCTGTGCCTCCCGTCCCCTGTACCGTGTTTACAGGCTGCTGTCCCTTTAAATCTTTTCCCTTCGTTATTTTCTAGTTAGCCGTGCCATGCTCCTTTAAGGTTTGTGTTTGATCACAAAGCCCGGGCCCCGCCTCGCGGACCCCGCCTCCTTCCCCTCCCTCGACCGCCTTTGGGGAGTGGAGGCCGGTGCGGCTGCTTGTAAAGTTCCGTCGGCTTTTCCACTTGCTCTGCGGTGCTTAATACGGTTCTCGCCGGTCTCTCTCTTCTTGTTCCAGGTCCCGCTCGCACTTGCCTTATGCTTACGGCGAGCCTCCTACAACGTGGTTTCCGTGAGATCGCCTTCTTAGTGGTGCCGCTGCGTTACCCCGGGGTCCACCGCTGCCTTCCGGATGCCTCCTGGCTATTGAGCCGCGCGTCACTGCCTTCCTCTCCTCGGTCCGCTCCCGGCCGCCGCACGTCTTCCCTGCAGGCCCGTCTCTGCTCACAGCTGGACAATGTGGTGGGTGTCCGTAGCGGTCCCTTCCCACAGCTAACGCAAGTTTGGCTGTCGGATCTCACCAACCGCTCTCCCCGCTCTCCCAGCTAATGCAAGTTTGGCTGCAAAGAATAGGGTAAAATGTTTCCTTCTCCTTTCCAGGTCATAGAAGCTTACCTGAGCGAGGTGAGCTTCTTACCTGGTTTGTGCTTCCCCTCCTTGCAGGGCCTTACTTATACTTCCTTAGCCCTTTGTTATTCCCGTGGGGGGCCGGACCTCCCCGTCCCCCCTGCTGGTTCCCCTCACACCTTTCCTGGTGGTGTTGGCTGCTGCCCTGGCAACGCTGGGGCGCCACCTGGCTTTCGCACCATATCGCCCCACACCCTGCGCCTAACCCCCCAGGCCCTCCACCGCACCGTACTTTGTACGACCCGGGGCCTGGGGCATAGGCTGTGTAGTGTGGGCTTCCCCTTGCTCTAGGTTCCTACTTCCTATACTCTGGAATGAATTGCAGACCGTTTTGTTGTGGACAAATTATTGGCCGTAGGCATTTATTTTCTACAGAAAATACACAACCAAAATTACATAACAACATGTGTGCTTTTGGGTACACCGTGTCCAGGTTTGGTGATGCCATCCTTCTCCTTGGCAAGTCTCTGTTACCCTCGGGCATCTGTTCCTGGACACGTGCTGCCTACGACTTTCTTCTACCGTGTACCAAAGAGAGTACTCGGCGTTCCAGCTCCTCCTTGGTTGGTCTCTTTCCTTCCGAAATTGTAGGGTGGGTCGGGTGGAAAACGTTTCCTTCTCCCTTCCAGGTCCCAGAAGCTTACCCGAGCGAGGTGAGCTTCTTACCTGGTTTGTGCTTCCCCTCCTTGCAGGGCCTTACTTATACTTCCTTAGCCCTTTGTTATTCCCGTGGGGGGCCGGACCTCCCCGCCCCCCCTGCTGGTTCCCCTCACACCTTTCATGGTGGTGTTGGCTGCTGCCCTGGCAACGCAGGGGCGCCACCTGGCTTTCGCACCATATCGCCCCACACCCTGCGCCTAACCCCCCAGGCCCTCCACCGCACCGTACTTTGTACGACCCGGGGCCTGGGGCATAAGCTGTGTAATGTGGGCTTCCCCTTGCTCTAGGTTTCTACCTCCTATACTCTGGAATGAATTGCAGACAGTTTTTTTGTGGACAAATTAGTGGCCGTAGGCATTTATTTTCTACCAAAAATACACAACCAAAACTACATAACAACATGTGTGCTTTTGGGCACACCGTGTCCAGGTTTGGAGATGCCATCCTTCTCCTTGGCAAGTCTCTGTTACCCTCGGGCATCTGTTCCTGGACAAATGCCGCCGACGACTTTCTTCTACGGTGTACTGAAGAGAATACTCAGCGTTCCAGCTCCTCCTTGGTTCGTCTCCTTCCTTCCGAAATTGTAGGATGGGTCAGTTGGAAAACATTTCCTTCTCCCTTCCAGGTCCTAGAAGCTTACCCGAGCGAGGTGAGCTTCTTACCTAGTTTGTGCTTCCCCTCCTTGCAGGGCCTTACTTATACTTCATTAGCCCTTTATTATTCCCGTGGGGGGGCCGGTCCCTGCTGGTTCCCTCACACGTTTCCTGGTGTTGGCTGCTGCCCTGGCAACGCTGGGGCGGGGGCGCCACCTGGCTTCCCCTCCCCTTGTGCTTTTGTGCCATATCGCCCCCACCCTGCGCCTAACCCCCAGGCCCTCCACTGCGCCGTACTTTGTACGACCCGGGGCCTGGGGCACACGCACTGTGTCAAATAGCCCCTGCGAAGACCCGTCCTTCAAAACACCCCGCGCTTCTGCAGTTTGGCATTACAGTTACTGTCCACTTTCAACATTTTAGGGGTGAAAGACTGACATTTACAAATCAGTCGTGGAAAGCATTGACGTTCACACAAAATATAAGTTCCTTAATGATCAAAGGGGAGAAGAATTAGCAAAGAACTGTATACAATATGTGCATGTACACATATTCTAGCCAATGAATTCCGACATGCAGTAGGTAAATAAAACGCGTACAGAAGAGGGACAGAGACCCAGCAGCGCAGTTGTTCAGGTTCAGACAGTTTGAACAAGTGGAGATAGTAGTTTGATAAGCCGAGTCTTCTAGTTCCACACGAGAAATGAAAGCAGGGGGAAGTTGCCATGGTATTGATATTCTGCATAGCAGCCAATTGCCTGTGGATGAGCTGTGTACCTGCCCACAGCGGTCAGTAGTCCCCCACTGTAGAGCCTCACCATTGCTAGCCCGGTAAAATAGCACCCCTTACTAAAAGTGTCAGGGGACACGTGCACAATTCAGGTTCCTGCTACATAAATATGAAATCAGATTATCTTTAATTAATGGTACATTCGAAAGCCAGCAAGAAGCTTAGATCAGAGGGGCACACTTTGTACCCCCAAACATTTTCAAAATAGCAGGTGTTGGGTAGGCTGTCCTTCACCTATTGTCAAAATGCATCAGGCAACAATATTTTTATTGAAGGGGGGGGGCTCAGCATAAACTAGTTTGTCTACATCTGCTGAATACATACACCTGTGCACTGCGCGCGTGGGCCACTTACGGTCGTACTCTTCGCCCAGTGTCACCGACCTCTGACGGCCATTTCTGCAGTACTTCAGCGGGAACGGCTGCCGTCCTGCTCCTTCCCAAGTCCTCTTTCCAGCCTCTGCCACTCTTTCGGGTTGACAGGCATTGAAGGCCTGCCAGGAGGAACTCTAGCAGACCAGGGGTTGCCGACAAGCCACGCTGAATGTGCACACCTCTGCAAAAGTGCACAGTCGTGGCGCTATGTACTATTTGCCGGGACCCCCTGGAAGGTTCCACAACCCCCGCGCGCGCGCAAAGTGCCGGGCAAGCGTTTGGCCGAGGCCTCCTTGCCAGATGCGCTGTAATCCTCGAATGGAGTCTTCAGAGGTCCCCGGCAGATGTGAGGAACAACTTGCAAGTGATTTCAATCCAGCACTCCAACTAAGTCAATGCCTAGTATGGGATACCCAGTGGAAACCCTTATTTATATATTTTTATTTCAAAAGTTCTTTCAATTCTCGATGATGTACCCTTATATAACGCCCCTCTCTTTGAATCCCCCCGATCTCACTGAACCAAGTTATAGGTTTGTTTTGCAAATTAAAAGATTTATTTGAAGAATTGAACAATATATAGATTATACTTTTATGAATACGAATAATATCTGAATATCACACTTATGAATATGAACAATGATCAGCAATGGGTAATATTACAATATCAACAATCTCTTTAATCAATTAGGAGTAGGAATAGGAGGTTTAAGGTAGCAGAGAATACTTTGTGCGGATTCAAGGAAATGCAATGATAGGAAAGAATGCAACACAGAAATAAACTTGATATGAATTCAACCAAAGACAATATAATCACTCTTGGCCCCTGTTGTTACTCACTCCCCCCAATATGCAATATGAAGATATGGAATGTGGGCACACAGGTTTCAGGAATAACAATCAATAATGCAGTTCAATCCCAATTCCCCCAGCAAGCTTAGAGAGAGCAGGTATAATTTTTTAAAACAGGTCAATCGCTTTTATATGTGATATGTAATGTATGAAAAAATGCTAAAAATGACTTTCATTCACTAAATGGATTCAGAGAGTTGCTTTGGATTGTTCAGGTCAACACTATCAATGATTATAGAATGGTTAGCAGATGGAAAACGAAATTCAGAAGTTGAAAGCAAGAAATAGCTACTTTATATGAAGTGAAATTTAGCCAAATTGCAAATTTGCGGGAAACGCGATTACAGCAAAACTATCAGGAATTGGAATGTCGTTTTGGGTTCCTTTTAAAGCTGAGGATGTTAGCTTCGAAATGACATTTTAATTCTAGGACGTACGGTTCAAAAGTTACAGAGGTTTTTGTGAAGGTAGATTTTTCAGAAAAGAATCACGATTTCAAAAATGAAAGATGCGCTTTAAAGATTAGGAACAAAGATGGACTTATACTAAGGAGCTATGAAAGTACAAGATACCCAACGGGACAACCACATGAACAGGGCGCCTTCCGCTCTGATTGCTGTGCGCCAGGACACTTGACTTTCTTCAGAAAATATAAGCGCACAGATGATTATCGCTACAATTATCAAGGATTAGGTGGAGCAGAGAAGAATTTAGGATAGACAAAAGAGATTCAATAATGCAGTTATGGATAGGTTGGAATGGTTGGATTGGGTTACTTAATACTAAGAGGTTGGTTATGGACAGTTCTACACGAAATACTTACAACGATGGCTTTGGAATGGAATGGGCCCGTCAAAGATCTGGTCAAGCGTGTGGCTGGGATTCTCTCACCACCGGACAGGTCTCAGGCACTGGGTTCTGCTCTCAGCAAGGCCCTCTAGTCTGCGTGGCCTCTTGGACTGGATCTGACGGGTTGGTTCTGGGTACAGCTCTGCTCTATGAGCCTGGTTCTTGGTTCTAGCATGAGGTTCTTAGCTAGAACAGAAAAACAGCTCAGCCAGACTGTTGGATTTTGTGGTGCCCCTTGGAAGTTTAGGGGTTAGAATCAGGTTTCAAAAGATTCTGAAGGCCAGCTGAAAAGAGTTCAGCTTTTTTTGATTAGGCCTCTCTGCTTCAAAGTTCTAGAGTCTGGATCTTCCTGCAGGGTGCTTCGCCAAGGGATCAGTTGATGAGTGGAAAGTGTGTGTTGCTGGGTCCTCAACAGTCCCTATTTATCCATTTCCAAAGTGGGTGGGGAGGCTGATTATCTATGCCCAACCCTCTAAGGATCTGATAGGTCAGAGAATTTCCCCCCTCCTGATTTGAGACAGGAGCAGTGTGTCATATGTGTCAGAGTGACAATGTGTTTATGGTCCAAAGGAAATCCGTCCCCTTTGCTTTTCTTAGGAAATCTATTTTCCCCAAAAAACATATTTCTAAGATGCACAACTTGTTAATAATACATAATTACATGACAGATTGCTGAAGGTACATTGCTGTCCAACTCTCAACTTCCTGCGAGCTTTAGTTAATAAATGACAACTTTTCGCACTTTTGGTGGGTTTCTCAATGTTAGTTCTGCACCAATTTTTATACGTGCATACACATCCCATCTGGGCGTATTCCTGTAATTCTTCATGTTCCTAACATAAACACAATGGATGGAAAATGAATAATTTCCGGGGTTCAGTCTCAGAACATCGCACAGATTCCAGATTAGTTTTAAACTGTGAGCACATTTTTCAATTTAACAACCTATACGCTTCAAGTTTTTGTCAGTTCAGTAAAATTTGCTATAAGTATTTTTCTAAAACATACATTTACTTCAACTTCAGTCTACATTTCCAGTCTGGCCTGCCTCCAAAGCTGGGTTGAGTCAGAGGGTCCTCCCCTTCTGATTAACATGCCAATGCGAAATCCTCTCCTTTTGGTGGGAATGAACAAGGTGGGAGGTTCTCAGGGAAGGAAAGCCTCTTGGAAGTTTTAGCTGAATTAGGTTGCCTTATGATCAATTGTAACCTAGTTCCTTGTGAAAAAATTACATTTATAAATTTAAAATAAGCAAACATATCTTTAATTCCAGTCTTTTTCAACATGAAATCAATGTGTGGCACTCTATATGCATTTGATGGAAATTCCTTCTTTGGCATCTTTAACTTCTGAAAAAACAAGTTTCTCCTGTCGGATTTAGAGATCGCCAGTGTCTGTCGGAGGCGAGTAACGGTACTGCACCCATTTAATGTGGAACACCCAACAAGGAAGTTGGATCTTTTAGGTGGTTTGTGAGCCATAATCTTTGCAAATTTGACAACCAAGAAAACGGATTTCCAAACAGCTCTGTGTTTCTTTTGGAAATCAGCATTGCTTTTTCAAGTGGTTTCAGGCTACTTTGTGGGTAGCCCAATGGTGGGTTTTGGCAGTGGTCTCCTGTGTTCACTGAGATAGGCAAAAGTGGATGGCGGCCTATTTTTCAGATTTTAACTGCGCAATTTTGGGTGATTTTAGCGAGCAGCATGCTTTCCAGTGGCCATTTCTGAGGTTTCTGCTGCCAGCAATGCACAGTAATGTTGCAGAGCCTGGACTAGTGGGTTGAAACATCCCACAAGCCCCCCTCTTACGATTGGAATTGTGCGTCCATCAATGGAAACTCGCAAGACTGGGATGTCAGCCTCATCTCCTCTGATTCCACAAATGGTAAAGTTCAGCATCTTTTCCTCCATCAGGGGTGGATCACTCGGTTCTCCTCGCCAGTCCTGATGTGAGTATTGAGCGATACTCCGGGCCCCTCGGATCTTTACTCCCGGTCCCCGGGTAATCCTCCGTGGTTAGTGTCCCTGGTTTATCTCTTATAGGATGACAAAGCTAAAACATCTTTGTAGACATTTCCCCACCGCTATTAATGTAGTGGGGCGGACATATACATTTTGGGAAATCAGGAGACATTTGCATTATTGTATTTTATAGGCTATATGTTTACTATTTTAGAGTTGGAATTGTATGGATTTGGAGTGGCTCCCTCTGGGGTTCCAGACGACTCCTCCAGTTGCTGCAGAGTGTGCCTAGGATGGCAACACTTTAGTTGATTAATATGGACCACTTATCTTCCCCTTCTGCCAAACTGCCTTTGGGGATGCAGATCTTGTAGGCGACTGGTGAGATCTTGTCTACAATTTCAAAAGGACCCTTCCAGGTAGGCAGAAAGTTTCGCTGTTTGGCCTGGTTCTTTTGGAAATTGTATAAGTAGACCCGGTCTCCTACATTGTATTCTTTTCTGGTAGTCATTAAGTCGTAGTCGGTCTTCATGCTGTCTGCAGATATCTCTAGATTTCGCTGAGCATAGGCAAAATCATGTTGAAGGTGTTTTCTTAGGTTTTCAACATACTCGTGAGTTGTGGAGGCATTGATCAATGTCTGCTCTTGGGTTCTGTAGAGCAGATGCTGGGGAAGCACCATCCTGCGTCCAGTAATCAGCTCAAACTGTGACATTTTAGTTGCAGATGAAGGGTTCCATCTGATGGCCATTAGGACAAGAGGTAATCGAATATCCCAACTTGGCCCAGAATCTGCCACAAACTTATTTAATATGCTCACAATTGTTTGATTATATCTCCCTACTGCACCACTAGAGGCTGGCCGGCAAGCAATATGTAGCTTCCTTTTAACCCCAAGTATCTCCCGCATCTTTGTCATTACTTCGCTGGTGAAATGGCTACCTCTGTGTGACTCGATTCTTTGGGGTAGTCCAAAACGTGAAAAGATGTGGTTGATCATCAGGGCAGCTGCTGTTTCTGCCTTGCAGTTTGGGACAGGAGACATTCCACCCATTTAGTAAACAAGCATGTCACGGTCAACATGTACTTGTTTCCCCTAGAGGAGCGAATCACAGGCCCGATAAAGTGGACTTGCAAATCTGACCATGGCAGTGTCATCCCCTCTTTTGGAGAGGCGCACGGTGTGTGAGGGATGTTGGCTGAAATTGTGCACACACAAGACACCCCTTCAAGTATTGGTCGAGGTCGTGCCCCATGTGTGGCCAGTATGCAACCTCTCTTAAGATTTCAAGTGTTTTATGAAACCCCCTATGACCGGCTGTGGCCGCATCATGGGCGTGACTTAACATCAGGCTTCGGAAGGAGGGAGGAACCACCCACTGATCATGGCCAGCTAGGGATTTCCTCACCAACAAACCGTCTTGGATTCGGAACATTTTTGGACATTTCATCAACACTCTGAGGTCCTCTTTCCTAATGTAATTGGTATCCGTCAGGGGAAAATTCTCAGGGTCCTCAATGTGTTGATAAAACTTACCAATTATTGGATTCCCTTTTTGAGCCATAATCAAATTGGCATCTGTGGTCTCCTTACTTCATTGTGCAGTTGAGAGGTCATTGTGAGCATTTGTCTGGGACCTAGTGATAGCAGTGACCTGGATTTCCCCCAACAGGTACTCTATCTCAATTAGATCCCCTTGGATGGCTCCAGTTTTGGTCAGCTGATCAGCTAAGTCATTTCCAGTTTTGTCTGGTCCCTCTACCTTGGAATGACCCTTGATCTTTTTCCAGTAGATGGTCATCCCATTCGAGGTGACCAGATCATCAATATTTTGAATTAATTTCCCATGTTTCAAGGGTTTGTTATTAGCACATAACATGCCTCTGGTTTTCCAGTTAACCAGGTGCTCCACGAACCCGTTCCGTACATAATCTGAATCTGTGTTTCTGACCAGTTCGTGGAGTTGACGTTGGACAGCAGTGAAGATGGCTTGATGCACAGCCATCAACTCTGCCACTTGACTACTCCGGGGACCAATCTTGTACCCAGTGGAGGGTTCTGGGATCTCATTCACCCATGCATTCCCTAGCCGGCCAGAAGTTCGTTTTCCCCGTTGTTGTGAACATGGTAAGAGCATCCATCCACATAGACAGTGGGCATTCCCTCACACTTGTCTTCTTCAAAGACTTTGTGTGGGGAATTAAGGTATGCCTCCATGTTGTCCTTGATTTTTAGACTCTCGTCCTCAAGACTGTTTTCTTTGGCACAATCATGCAAGTCAGCCAGTCCTTGTGCGAGGGCACTCTTCTTGTTTTGGCCATATCTGACCTCCACAGGAAAGCCTTGCATTGACAGAATCCAGGAAGTAATTTGGGAATTACTCACATTTCCGGCCCGGATTCTGTCACTTTGGAGATATTGCAGAGGCTGGTGTGAAGTCTCCACTATGATGTGTTCCCCCTGGATGAACGGGCGGTAATTCTTCAATGCCCACACCGTTGCCAGGAGTACCTTCTCACAATCGTTGAATTTTTCCTCCACAGAGGATAAAGTTTTACTGGCATAGGAGATTAGTTTTGGTATAATACTGAAGTCAAGTATGTATTGGAGAACTCTGTCTCCAAGAAGAACTCCTTGTTTCTGACAGGGGTAAGCTAGGCAAGGCGCTTGTGAGAGGCTTCTTTTGAGTTGTCTTACTGCCTCGGCTTGTTCTGGACCCCATTCCCACTTGATCCCCCCCTTGAAAAGATGAATCAGGGTCTTGTGATCTCTGAGTAACCCTCAATGAACTTGCTACTGTAATTAGTCAGTCCAAGGAGGCTCCTTAGTTCCCGCAGAGTTGTGGGGTCTTTCAATTTCTGGAGGGCTTCCAATTTCTTTTCCTGGGGACAGAGACCCTGAGGAGTAATCTCATGCCCCAAGAAATTAACACAGGTTCTACACCACTGTGCTTTTTGAAAGGAAAGTTTTGCTCCGGCGGCCCTCAACTGTGTCAGAACATAACGGATCTCCGCTATGTGTTCCTCCACAGTTGAGCTTTTGATGAGGACATCATCTACATAAGCCAGGTTACCCCTTTCACCCAGGTCGGGCATGACCTTATTTCGGAAAATGTTGAATTCATTACCGGAGTTGATGTATACAAAGGGAGTCCGGGTCCATGTGTACTGCTGGCCCCCAAAGGTAAAAGCCAGCTTGTATTGGTCCTCCCTACTGACAGGTACAGTCCAGTATCCATTGGTCAGGTCTATTGCAGTGATACCTGTGACCCCTGGATCTGGGCCAGCCCTTGGTCAGTGTAGGGAAAAGGCCATCGGGAAGTATGGACGGCACAGAGTCCCCACTGGCCGTTTGGCTTCAATATCCCCAGCACCGGATTATTGAAGGTGCTGTGGACTGGACGGATTATCCCACGGGACTCCAGGCTCTTAATTATTTCAGTAAGGGACTCTCTCTTCAACCATCTGCCTGAAGCCTGGAAAGACTTCTGGTTTCACTATCTGAGCGGCCCCCTCCAGCAGGGTGGAGAAGTCACTGGTCAAAGTGCTGATTTGGATTGGTGGCTTCAGGTGGGAAAGGCAGCCCTCATGGACCTGGAAAATCACCTCATCCCTCCTGAAGTCACAAGTCACAGCTTCCTTACCATAAGGGCAGGAAGTGTACACCAGGAAGTTCCCCCACATGCCGGGTGACGATCCTGTCTGGTGTTGTGTTGTCATCACTGTCGCTGTCAAAACAGTCCTTGGGGATTGGTCCTAACAGTTAATTATCTAAATCAATAGAAAAATGTCGGTCATCAACCGCCATTCCAATAATGGTGCCTGCGGCTAGAGTGATACTCTTTAAGTCACTGTTATCCACCTCTATTGGAATGGTGACATGTTTTATGTTGACTAATGCTGTTGGCTTTACTCCCAACCCTTGCTGTTGGAGAGAAGCATTTAGATGAATATAAGCATCAGGGTTTTTCAATTTCTGTCCTCTTTTAACTTTCACTTTCAGGGAGAATTGTTGGGTCCTTTCTGGGATGGTGACTTCCTATCCAATCTGAATTTCAACTGCATAAGGCAGCAGTTGAGCTGCCCTAAATGCTTTCTCTGGATCATCAGAGCCCATTGGATTATCCGCTAATCGGGACCAAGCTTTGAAGTTTATTAGGTCCAAACTAATGGCAAAGTGATTGAGAATATCCCTGCCTAAGTAAAAGGCGACAGTAACGTCTCGCACGACCCAACAATTATGGACTATGCTCTTGTTGCCTATGGTGATTTTGAATATATACCTGCTTGACAGGAAATGTTTGGAATTGGGTGTTTCCAGATCCATTTCCCATTTGTCTGAGTCTAAATGTGGGAATGGCTGGATCTTTTGGGAGTTGGCGGAACATGGCTTCGCTGACAAAGCTCTTACCGTTGTTCACACACACTCGGGTGAGAACAGAGTCCTTCCCTTCATTTAACTGAACAGGGATGAACAACTGCTCTCCAATTTCCTTCCCGTCAAAGTTCTGAAGTTGTCCAGGAAGAGAGGTGAGAGGAATTTTGTAATTCTCCCCCCCCCTTCCTGAATTTAGTTAATCAAAGGCCTTTTTGGACAGAAGGGTAGCTTGGGGTACAGTGTCCACCAGTGCCAAAATTGTACCCTGCCCCTGTACTTGAACCAGGGCATAGTATCTTCCCTCCTTCTCCGCAAGGGGGCACAGATAATGCACATTTTTGGGCATCTTGTGGGCTAATTTTCTGGTTTTGGACATTGAGAGAGAAGAGATTTGGGCAGAATTCTGTGGAGAGCCTTGGGAATCTGAAAGAAAAAGGTGGAACTAGAGATGGGAGAAGTTTTGAGTTCCCCTGGTTCCGGTTCTGGCCCGCCCCCCCCTTTTGGAGGCAGTCACCAGGATGGGTTTGAACCTGGGATTTTTATGCTGTTGGTTCTGGGATTGGATGATGGGTGGTGCTAGCTCAGTCCCCACATCTACCCAGTTAGGTTTTGAATCCCCTGGGACCCATTTTTCTTTGGGAGGAGTTCCCCGATCTCTGAAGGAGAAGATCCTTTTCCTAGGATCCTCTGAGGATCCCTCTCCTTCAAATTGGAAGGTCTGTACCTCCTCCTCAAAATGGGTCTGTTTGGGTCCTTTGTTTCTCCTACCCCCCCTCTGCTCCTTAGGTGGCAGACTTTCCAGGGCAGGAGATTTTGGTTCTGGTTCCTGCGTTTCCAGGGGCTTTTTACAAGTGTGGAAGGAATCTTCCTCCAAGGTTTTACACCCCCCTTCCACTTGTGCCGCTTCCCTGGGAACCGGTGGGTTGTCGGGGTGCTGCCCCCGTCATTGTTCTGGAGCATCAGGTCCAGAGTTGGAGGCATTCTGTGCCGGCATGCTCATCTGAGGGTTCTGCTGAGCCCTCAGCATGCGACCCAGATCCTGTGCCATGTTTTGGACCTGGTGCTCTAGCTGTGAAACCCGCTCAGGCTGATACGGGGTTCTGTTTTCTCCCCTGGGCTGATCCCGGAAGGGTAACTATCCCTTCTCTGGTAATACCCCGGGTTGGGAAGATTTGGTTACCCCTCCACCCTTGGCCTCCCCTCTCCCAAATTAGGTTGTCTGGGTTCAGTAAAGTGGGGAAAGAAGGGTGGATTATTTTGGGGTTGGAAGTTCTGTGGGTACCTGGGGGAAAAAGTTCTGCCCAGGATTTGGAGAATTTCTGCTCTCCTGGGGGAAGTTAGGAGGGAAGTTCCCTGGGTTAGGTGCTTGGTTGGATCCCCCCTTTGGGCAGGAGGAGTTGACACATAACCCAGGATGGGTCTATTCCCCTTGTAGCGCGGACTTACATAGTCAGGGGAGTGAGGGATCCCATTTGTGGGACTACCTCCTTGGCTCCCTGTCTGTGACTGGCCTGAGGGCCTTCTGGGCTTGGAATTATTCTGTTGTGCAGGCAAGTCTTTAGGCCCCCCCCCCATCTCCAAATCCAAAATGGGGGCAACCTTTACCCCTGCCACCTTAGCAGCAGCAGGGGTGCTGGTTGGTTTGGGGCTTTTAGCATTATTTTTGTTTTCTATGGGCTTCTGCACCTCATAGATCCCGGTGCCCTGTTCAATGACCAGTCTAGTGATCTTTTCCCATGAAAATCACTCACTAGCTGGGTCATGATGTATTTCGGTAGAGCATGGAAAAAAGTATTAACACATTCTTTGCCGTCCGTGCGCACCCTTCTGGTAGTCTGCGCAAAGGCACGCTTTAACTCCTGCACAAATTCTTGTGGGGCCTGATCCTCCCCACATTGTAAATTGTAGGCTGCCTTGCGAGCCTCTTGGGGGTTTCTGTGAACAGAAAAATGCTTTAGGATGGCCGCCCTATATGTGGACCATCTTGAATGATTTTGGTCCTCCAGCCCCACAAAGAAACTGGAGTATTCTGGGGAGAATGACCATTTAACATACTGAATGCAGCTACTGCTGTCCTTCAAATGGAAAGTCTCCATCATTTGCTCAAAGAGCTCTAAGTGTTCCCAAACAGAATACTTAGTGTTCTTATGATAAGGTGTGATGACGCTCCTTATTGCCTTGATCTGTTTTAAGGAGTCCTTAAGCAAGGCCCTTTTTGCCTTATTGGCCTTCTTGGTTTGGGTAACCGTGGTCCATTCATCCTCAGACTAAGAGGCACTGCTCCCAGAGGTGCCTGTCTGCTCTTCTAGGTTCTCCTGGATTCTGCGAGCCTGGGAATGGCTGGCAGAATGTGGGGACCTAGTCTCCTGTATCCTGGGGCGCTCAGAGGAGTCCTACTCTCTTGGAGTTCACCACTAAACTTCACAGTACTTGGGTGCCCATACCCAGCTGCCTGCCCATCCATACCTGGGAGGTGCTGGTCTATGAGCCCCATACTTCTAACTGGATAGTGATCTGCCAGCCCCGTGGCTCTGTGCTCATGTGCGCCAGGAGACATGGGGGTGGCAGAGTCCAGGGACTGGGAGAGATGAAGCCCTCGGGTACTAGGGTTCCTGAGGTTATACTCAAGCTTTTCCCTTTCCCCGCGAACCTTATCTCTATCAGCCCCTGCTCCCTGTTGCCATGTAAGAGCCTGAGCTTTCTGTTCCTCAATCAAGGCTTTACTAGTCTCTATCAGTCTCTCTTGCATGGCTATCTGTCTGAGGAGCCTATCATTGTTCTCACAGAGAGCCTAATTTTCTCTCTGATCTTCCTGGCTGGTCTTTGAGTACTGGGCCAGTCTTTGCTGCAGGAGGGTTACCTCCTGAGTCCTGTCCATACTGGCCTGTTCCTTTCTTGCCAGAGCATCTTCCACGCCAGGTCGTCGCTCTGCCTTTGAAGGGCACCAGCTTTCTGGCGCTCTTCATCAAACTCTGCCTGGGTACCCAGGTCTTTCAAAATCAATGTATTGCTCTCTGCCTTCTCTCTATCTAGGTGGCTGTGCAGAGTGACTACTCTGTGCATGCCCTATTGAAATCCAGTTGTTGCTCCAGCTTTTTCTGGCTCTGCAGTAGGGAGTCCAAACCTTCTTGGTACTCCTTCTGCAAGGCCAGAATTCTGGTATCCTGGTCTGCCTTTTCCTGCTACAGGATACTCCTGTCCTATTTTATTTTAACTATATACTGCCTGCTTTCATTTTGTGACTCATGGCTCCTCTGCAGCCTCTGCTCAGAAGATTCCAGATCAGATTGGGCCTTTTCTAATGCCATCAGTTGCCTACTTGCCAGATCTTGGCCTTCAACATATTTGTCCTGTATGGCTCCCATAGATAAATATAGATATGCCACTATCTTGGCAATCTTATTTTCCTCATCCTTGGCCTTAGGGACCATAGATAGTTCACTTAGGGCCACATGTAAGGGACCCTGATCTCTCCAGATATCTGACCCCGTTGAAGTGATCTGTTGTGTGATTGCCTGCAACCACACATTCTGGTTCTGCTCAGTCCACTCACCTCTTACAAATAACTTATGTAAAAGGTGTTCTCTAGCTATCTTGATGTCTACCAATGTCGCCATTTTGGAAATATTAATTTCCTTCCTGACTCACAGAAGTTTTTTATTTTGTGTTTGCAAAACAGACGGTTTCCTTAGAGCGTTCCCTTTTGAGGGGTGCTTTCACAGTGTAACACAGCGTGATAGCCCAACAGGATTTATGTATCCTATTCGTTAGCACACTGTATTAAAATGCACAAGTGGTAGTTCTTATCCAGAAATCCCGGACGAGCCCCCAATCTGTAAGTGATTTCAATCCAGCACTCCAACTAAGTCAATGTCTAGTATGGGATGCCCAATGGAAACCCTTATTTATATATTTTGATGTCAACATTTATTTTAATTCTGGATGATGTACCCTTATATAACACCCCTCTCTTTGAATCCCCCCGATCTCACTGAACCATGAAATAGGTTTGTTTTGCAAATTAAAAGATTTATTTGAAGAATTGAACAATATATAGATTATACTTTTACGAATACGAATAATATCTGAATATCACACTTATGAATATGAACAATGATCAGCAATGGATAATATTACAATATCAACAATCTCTTTAATCAATTAGGAGTACGAATAGAAGGATTAAGGTAGCATAGAATACATTGTGCGGATTCAAGGAAATGCAATTATAGGAAAGAATGCAACACAGAAATAAACTTGATATGAATTCAACCAAACACAACATGATCACTCTTTCCCCCTGTTGTTACTCACTCCCCCCAATATGCAATATGAAGATATGGAATGAGGGCACACAGGTTTCAGGAATAACGATCAATAATGCAGTTCAATCCCAATTCCCCCAGCAAGCTTAGAGAGAGCAGGTATGATTTTTTAAAACAGGTCCATCGCTTTTAAATGTGATATGTAATGTATGGAAAAATACTAAAAATGACTTTAATTTACTAAATGGATTCAGAACTAGTGAGAGTTGCTTTGGATTGGTTGAGGTCAACACTATCAATGATTATAGAATGATTAGCAGATGGAAAACAAAATTCAGAAGTTGAAAGAAGAAATAGCTACTTTATATGAAGTGAAATTGAGCCAAATTGCAAATTCGTGGCAACTTTTCTGCGTGCGGGAAACGCGATTACAGCAAAACTATCATGTTCTTTTTAAAGCTGACAATGTTAGCTTCAAAATGACATTTACATTTCGTTTCTAGGATGTATGGTTTAAAAGTTAGAGGTTTTTGTGAAGGTAGATTTTTCAGAAAAGAATCACGATTTCAAAAATGAAAGATGCGCTTTAAAGATCAGGAACCAGGATGGATTTATACTAAGGAGCTATAAAAGTACAAGATACCCAACGGGACAACCACCAGAACAGGGCGCCTTCCACTCTGGTTGCTGTGCACCAGGACACTTGACTTTCTACAGAAAATATCAGCGTACAGATGATTATCGCTACAATTCTCAAGGATTATGTGGAGGAGAGAAGAATTTAGGATAGACAAAAGAGATTCAATAATGCAGTTATGGATAGGTTGGAATGGTTGGATTGGGTTCTTAATACTAAGAGGTTGGTTACTGGCAGTTATACACTAAATACTTACAACTATGGCTTTGGAATGGAATGGGCCCGTCAAAGATCTGGTCAAGCGTGTGGCTGGGATTCTCTCACCAACGGACAGGTCTCAGGCACTGGGTTCTGCTCTCAGCAAGGCCCTCTGGTCTGCGTGGCCTCTTGGACTGGATCTGACGGGTTGGTTCTGGGTACAGCTCTGCTCTATGAGCCTGGTTCTTGGTTCTAGCATGAGGTTCTTAGCTAGAACAGAAAAACAGCTCAGCCAGACTGTTGGATTTTGTGGTGCCCCTTGGAAGTTTAGGGGTTAGAATCAGGTTTCAAAAGATTCTGAAGGCCAGCTGAAAAGAGTTCAGCTTTTTCGATTAGGCCTCTCTGCTTCAAAATTCTAGAGTCTGGATTCTGGGTCTGGTTCTAGAGTCTGGAATCTGGATCTTCCTGCAGGGTGCTTCGCCAAGGGATCAGATGATGAGTGGAAAGTGTGTGTTTCTGGGTCCTCAACAGTCCCTATTTATCCATTTCCAAAGTGGGTGGGGAGGCTGATTATCTATGCCCAACCCTCTAAGGATCTGATAGGTCAGAGAATTTCCCCTCTCCTGATTTGAGACAGGAGCAGTGTGTCATATGTGTCAGAGTGACACTGTGTTTATGGTCCAAAGGAAATCCCTCCCCTTTACTTTTACTTAGGAAATCTAATTTCCCCAAAAAACATATTTCCAAGATGCACAACTTGTTAATAATACATAATTACATGACAGATTGCTTAAGGTACATTGCTGTCCAACTCTCATCTTCCTGCGAGCTTTAGTTCATAAATGACAACTTTTTTCGCACTTTTGGTGGGCTTCTCAATGTTAGTTCTGCACCAATTTTTATACATGCATACACATCCCATCTGGGTATATTCCTGTCATTTGTCATGTTCCTAACATAAACACAATGGCTGGAATATGAATAATTTCCAGGGTTAAGTCTCAGAACATTGCACAGATTCCAGATTAGTTTTAAACTGTGAGCAAATTTTTCATTTTAACAACCTATAAGTTTCATATTTTTGTCAGTTCAGTACAATTTGCTATAAGCATTTTTCTAAAACATTCATTTACTTCAACTTCAATCCACATTTCCAGTCTGGCCCGCCTCCAAAGCTGGGCTGAGTCAAAGGCTTGTCTTCCTGCCAGAGCAGTTGTTGTCAGTCACTCCCGAATTAGCATTCCTATTCAGTTCAAGGAACCCATTGTTTCTTGCTCAGGGCAGCAGAGGAAATCTCCTCCCCTTCTGATTGACATGCCAATGCGAAATCCTCTCCTTTTGGTGGGAATGAACAAAGTGGGAGGTTCTCAGGGAAGGAAAGCCTCTTGGAAGTTTTAGCTGAATTAGGTTGCCTTATGGTCAATTGTAACATAGTTCCTTGTGAAAGAATTACATTTATAAATTTAAAATAAGCAAACATATCTTTAATTCCAGTCTTTTTCAACATGAAATCAATGTGTGGCACTCTATATGCATTTGATGGAAATTCCTTCTTTGGCATCTTTAACTTCTGAAAAAACAAGTTTCTCTTGTCAGATTTAGAGATCGCCAGTGGCTGTCGGAGGCGAGTAACGGTACTGCACCCATTTTTGACAGATTTCTTTCCATCAAGTATCTTTAAAAGTGTATTTTGTTCTGATAACATATGATTCCTGCTGATATTGTATTTATGTGGATTCTTGCAGTAGAATAATGTGGAACACCCAACAAGGAAGTTGGATCTTTTTGGTGGTTTGTGAGCCATAATCTTTGCAAATTTGACAACCAAGAAAACGGATTTCCAAACAGCTCTGTGTTTCTTTTGGAAATCAGCATTGCTTTTTCAAGTGGTTTCAGGCTACTTTGTGGGTAGCCCAATGGTGGGTTTTGGCAGTGGTCTCCTGTGTTCACTGAGATAGGCAAAAGTGGATGGCGGCCTATTTTTCAGATTTTTACTGCGCAATTTTGGGTGATTTTAGCGAGCAGCATGCTTTCCAGTGGCCATTTCTGAGGTTTCTGCTGCCAGCAATGCACAGTAATGTTGCAGAGCATAGACTAGTGGGTTGAAACATCCCACAAACTGCTCCAGATCTGCGGAGAGAGTGATGTCATCGGCGTGTGAATCCACAAACTCACTCCTTGGAAGTCCAGCTGAAGATTGGGAGCATGTCCGATGACTGCTGGATTGCCTCCGGGATGGGGTCCTGGTGTGTGGCAGGTGGGTGAGAAGCAGGTTCCGCTGCAGCAGGGGGGGGATAAGTTGCACTTGGTTGGAGTTTCCCCAGGTTTGAAGAAACGCCGCGGCCTCTGTGCTCCAGGGACTTGCTGTCAGTCCATCTGCTCCCCTTGCCTTTTCCTACCCTCTTGCTTTCTAGAGGGTGGGTGAGGCCTTTCTCGGTGGGGCTCCAGAGATGACACTGCCCAGATAAATCAACAGACCGGGGCACTTGCTCCACAGCCAACAACTGCTACACTGGGCAGGCAAACTGGGGCACGCACTCTCTGTTCTGGACTTGTGCTTAGTCCCAACCAGAGACGGCCCCGTACAGGGGCAGGGGAGAATGAATGGGGCCTGGAGCGGGGACACTAAAAAAAGACTAATACAGACAGATGTACTCATTCAGGCCCCGCTCATCCGGCAGAAGGGCCGGGCTCGTTTGCCCAAGCAATAGTAACATCCAGGTAAATGTCCAGGAAAGGGATGGGATGGAAATTTGACATTGTCGGTTTCCCAGGGTTTCACCTGTGTGGTCATTGACTGGGGTTCTATGTACCATGGGTTTTTACCAGAGCGAGGGTTTTAGCGGGGGCATCCCATTGCTGCGCTTCCCCCTCCTCCCACACCTTACTTGCTGCATTCATGCCCCCCACCCCACCCGCAGTGATGCATTCACGGAAATGACAAAGCAAAGACAATTTTAAAGTTGGAAATCATAATGCCACAGCAGCTTTATTTGCATAAAGTCAAGGAGTTATCTTACAGGCGATCCGTGTATCCACCACACCACAGGTTCTTCTACGCCAAGTGGGGCTTCTTAGGTATACCTCCCTCCTTCGCCCCCCCGCCGACTGTGTCCGGCGGATGCTTCTGGTTGAGCCCAGCCCTCACTACCAGTTTCTCTCTACCCATGCCCATTCGTTGCTTGTATTGTACTTTTCCTGACACTTCCCCGTTGCTCTTATTCTCGGTCCACCTTCCCCAGACACTTTTTATGTGTCATTATTTCCAGTTCCCGTTTCTAACTCACAGACACAACTTTTCCGGGGGTCAAATATCACAGTTTCTAACTTACAGACACATCCTTTCCGGTGCCCAAATATCACAGTTCTAACTCACAGACACATCTTTTCCAGTGTCCAAATATCACAGTACACATTTCTACTCTGCTCTGTGCTACCGTCCCCTTTTGGGCTAACTCTAACTCTGAGGGCATTAGGTTCCCTTACCCTACCCCTTCTACCATCAGCTTCTGCCCAAAGTACTCCCATTTCGCCTTACTGTCCCGAAGGGCTGCGCTTCGCCTACGTTTCCTTCCTCCCGGTCCCCTCACCCTAGGCGGGATCGCAAAATCCCTATCAGCTGGAGGGAATTCACAGAACTGTTGAGGACGCTTCTTACAAGAATTGGGGGGCCTTTCGGGGCACTGAGGTTATGTGGTCAGAAATGATCAACAGGCAAGAATGGAGGGGCGCAGTGCGCCATGAGGCGATAGAGGTAGCAAGTAGGAAGGCAAACTCAAGAATGTGGGGTTTCTGAAAAAGCAGAGGGATGGGATCGGTCCATTACCCACTCATCATCCTGAAAGTACCTGGCTATTTTGGGGGGATAGGACCCATTTGTCGCATGTAGGCACTCCTCTCATGACAATGGAGTGGAGGGAGGGACGCATTGACAAATTCAGGGTGCATGTGAGGTTGCAAGCGGGCAAAAACGAGGCAGCACGAAAGAGCCAAGAGGAGGGGGGGTGGTGGAGGGTGAACATTTTGACAGGTTGGGAGGGGTGGGGGAAGGCAGGGGATGTAGCCCCCCCCCACTTTTTAGGAGTGAATGAGCGAATGCGAGCGAGGTACAGCAGAATGGGCGGCCTGTTGATCATTTCTGACCACTTAACCTCAGTGCCCCGAAAGGCCCCCCAATTCTTGTAAGAAGCGTCCTCAACAGTTCTGTGAATTCCCTTCTACAGACCCTCCAGCTGATAGGGATTTTGCGATCCCGCAAAATGCCGCAAAAATGGTCGTTTTGAGCAAAATGCCGCAAAAACGGCTGTTTTTGTGCAAAAACAGCATGTTTAAAAAAACAAAAAAAATGTTACTTTTTTTTTAAAGTAATCTGCAAAAATTACTGTTTTAAAAAAAATAATCCTCAGGGTGCCAGGTTCTCAACTTTTTTTTACACAAGAATTGAAATCACTTGCGCCCCAAAAAAGTGCAGCCCAATCCACAAGGGACACATGAATGGGCACATTTTATATGCGCGCCCATTCAGATGGCCTTTTTCACCTACTTGATCAAATAAAGTGGAGTTTCTGTCAATATAAAAGAGCATCCCTCATTTCCAAGCAAGATGCACTTTTAAATGTGCAGAAATTGTAGGCAACCATACGCGCACGGGATATGGGGCTGCCACTGCATGACAGGGTCTTTCCTGACCCTGTCATGCATTTCTTTAACGGTATGAACCGCTGCTGAGTCGCTTGCATTTCTGTTCCTCAAACAGGATAAAAATGCATTTTTTGGGTCGCATTTTACAGCACCAGGCACTTGGAGTGCTGGGAGCTTGCAGAACACTATTGGGAGAGCGATTCTATTCAAAGTACTGCCCATTTTGATGACAAAAATCTATCGAATGTTACAATTTGACCAATTTCGTCGAGTACTATTCGATCGATTTTTTATAAATACTGAGCATGTGTTGCGGGGGTGTCACCCGCTCCCCATGTTCAGTATTTCTGGTCTAGGGTGGTTGCAGAGGTGTTTTCCCCTTTTTCCTGAAAATTGGAGGCGGGGACAGAAAAAAAAGGAAATAACGAAAAAGGGACCCTGCAGAGTCGGATCCGACTCGCTTTAGAGGGACGGATCTGGCACCGCAGGGTTGCAGGGGAAGCGGCAGCATCCAAGCAGTTAAGTAGGGGGGGGGATGGGGCGGTGGTGAAAGGTACATTTTGTTTTTTTTGGCTAAAGTGCAAATCAATTTGCAGCAAAATTGACTACGGTCAATTCCGCCGCAAATAATTACACTTCGGTCAAACAACCCAGAACACCATTCAAGACAGCTTGCCAGCGCACAATTTGCGCTACAGCTCAAGCCTGTGGAAATGCGCCGGTCACCTTTGAGAATAAGGTGGCCTGCTCATTTCCAAAAATGGGTTGTCTAAAAATAGCATATCCTCCGTGCTTTTTTTTAAATGCGCCATTATTTGAGGAACTGGGTCAAAATCTACATTTAAAAAAAATAAAAAAATGGTCACACTATGAGAGAGAGGGAGAGTGATGGGTGAGATGTGAAGTGAGAAAGCAAGAAAGCAGAGGGAGAGCAGTGGGTCAGAGGAGGAAGAGCTGCACAAGAGAGCAGAGGAAGCAGTGATACGGTGGGCCAGAAATCTGAGATCGAGCAGAGGTACAGAAAGTAGAGGGAGTGTGTGGTCAGTGAGCCAGAAAGCAGAGAGGAAGCGGTTGGCCAGAAAGAGGCAGTGAGCTGCAGATTGGGAAAAAGGATGAGGGAAGAGTGCGATAGAATGGGACAAAAGATGCAAGATGCAGAAGCAGTACAAAAGAATGAAGGACTGTATATTGCGGGAGGAATTGTGGAGTGTAAGGTGTGAGTTGGGGGTATGATTTGGAGGGTGGCAGGCGCTGGGCAGTGCAAATTGTGACTTGACAGTGTGACATAGCACGTGAGTATTTGTATGACAGAGTAAGAGGTTAAGTAATGTAAATTGCAATGGAGACTTGGTGAGATGTGTGTTGGTGAGAGAGGTGTGTTGGTGTTTGGGGGATAGGAGAACATAGAAGGGGAATATTTTCAGCATTACAATTGATAATGATCAATTTAGTTAATACTATTAAATAGGCATGAACATTAAACCAGAAAATGTAGCCAAATCAAACACTGTTCTGCCAAGCCAGAGACATCTGGGACTCTTCCTATTAAATTAATACAAAAGATACACAATAATGATACCCTGGCTCTCTTGCAGCCTTGCACTCTGCCTATTTCCTGCAATGTGGCAATCTTACACCCTCCAGTTAATATAAAATGTCCTGCAAAAATGCCGCAATAAATAAAGGTTTGTGCCGCAAAATTTGCCATTTCATGCCGCAAAATCCTGGAAGGTGTGCTTCTACCTCTTGCCACCAGATCGTTGCTCCCAATGTGAAGCAACAAGATGTCGGGTGATGGGTGATGCTGTGACGCCTGTTCCAATATACCCCTTATCTGGTTGCTCTGTAGGCCAGCCTTTGAGATCCAATAAATCTGAGTGTGTTGAAGGCCCATGTTTCCTTCCCTAAACGCCGTCCTCGCTCTTTCGGCTGCTCTGGACACGAAAGAATGTCCCACGACCCATACCCGGGTGGCCTCTGTGAAGACAGGAGAGGTTGTTAGTCTATTTCGAGGTGGGGTGGGGTGCCCTCCCTGTACACTTGCCCCCCTCTGCCCCTGGCCTCGTCCTATCTGACAAAAAGCTTGAACATGTCCAAATCCCATCTCCCAATCATTTTTACGATGTCCCCCAGACCCTCCCTATGCGCTGTTGTTGCCGCCCCTATGCGGAATGAATGTGTGGAGTAGTAAGCCGGATCAGCGCCGTCCTTTGCCAGGGTTGCAGTTACCACCTTTCTGAATTGGAACTGCGTGAGGGGCGTACCATCCTTGTGCATGAACAAGTAGGGTGACCCCCGACCCCTAGCCACTAGGTAGGCTGCAATGGTTGCAACTGGGCAAAAGGCCTTCTGGCCTAATTTGGCCAATACCAGCTCACATCCTTTGGCACCCTGGTCTGTTTTTGACATCCTTACATTGACATGCAGTGCCGCGTTCCTTATTGACACAACGCCTGCCAGTAGGGCCCTGTGTTTGTGGTCTCCCTTGCCTCTGGCCACCAGTTCGCTGACCCGTAACACCCCGAAGAAGGCTAAAGCAAAGCATGCTTTGAACATTATGTTTTCGTACCATGAGTGACAGACCACTCCTGTTGCTAGCACAACCTTTTTCAGCAGGTCGAAGTCAATGGGTCTCCTCTCTGCCCTTGCTTGAGGTGGCCCCCTGTCCTGTCCCATCCTTTTAGGGCCGCCCTTACTAGAAAGCCCTTGGTTGGATTGTGACTCCCCACTAGCTGTCTATGAAATGCTACTGCGCTGAGGTTCGCCGCCAGCCACAATCTTGATTTCCCCGCCCCCTTAACCCATAGCATGAAGGAGTCCACCTTATTCTCCTCGCTAACCTCCTGCAAGTTTCTGGTGATCTATAGGAATGTGTTGAAGTTGGTGTTGTATCTAACTTGTGCTTCCTGCCAGTGACCTTGAAGCTAGCTGTCTCATTCCTTCTCCCAACTCACTAGTTGCCATAGTCGGTCGCTGAACGGGGTCATGGTTGGCAAAGCTTGTGGGTGTGCTTTCTGGAATCACGCCATCTGCGAACGAGAGAGCATCGGCGGCTGTGTTATAACTCCCAGGGATGTGATGCGCTTTCACTGCTGTGTTCATAGTTAAGCATTTTCGTACCAGGTGGCGCAACAAACAGTGTGGCAGGGCACCGTGCTGAGTGGGTGTTGACTGCCTGGACTACCGCCATGTTCTCCAACCAAACCACTAGGCGTTCGTTCACCAGTTCGCTTGACCAGATATGCAAAGCTAATACTACTGGAAATAATTCCAAAACATGTATGTTTTTACTCAGCCCATTCCTGTTCCATGCATTCAGCCAGTCCCCCTACACAATTCCCTCCCCAAAATTGCCCCAAACCCCACCAGGCCTGCTGCATCGGTAAACAGTTGCAGTTGTGAACATGCTATCCAGGGTGACTGCCACAAACACACCCCGTTGAAGTCCCTCAAAAATTCGAGCCACACCCTCGGATCCTCCTTCAAACATGTGCTCATGTGCACCTTGTGCCACCCTTTCGATGACCCCCAGTTGCTGCTGCTAATCGCCTTGCAAAAACTCTTCCTACCGGGATGACCCTTGCTACAAAGTTAAACTTGCCCACTAGAGACTGGATGATTTTAACGGTCGTCCTTTCGCCTGATAACGCTGCATTGATGTCTGCAATGCAATCAACTATCGTGTCTATTTCAATCCCTAGGTATGTTAATCTTGTGCAGGGACCTTGCATTTTTTCCCCCGCTAGCGGTACCCCAAGTTCTTCAGCCAATGTAATAAATTTGTGTAAGAGTGAGATGCATACATTGGAGTCTCGCTTACCCACAAATAAAAAATCGTCTAAGTAATGAGTCCCCCCCCCTGTTCTCCAACTCGTTCAGTGCCCACTCCAGGAAGGAGCTGAAAGCCTCGAAGTATGCGCATAAAATGCTGCACCCCATCGGCATGCATTTGTCCACATATAATTCTCCCTTGAACTGAAACCCCAGTAAGAAAAAGCTCTCCGGGTTCACAGGCAGTAGCATAAAAGCTGCCTCAATGTCCACCTTTGCCAGTAAAGCCCCCATTTCTGCTTTTCGGGCGAGGCTGACCGCCTGGTCAAATGACGCGTATGACACCGAGCAGTCCGCCTCATCCTACCAATCGTTCACGGAGCCACCTTTTGGATGAGAAAGGTTGTGGGTGAGGCGGAACTTAACTTTTTCTTTTTTTAGGTACTATCCCAAATGGTGATATTATTAGGTCCTTCAGTGGTGCCGACTGTTATGGGCCTGCCACCCTGCCCAGTGCCAGCTCCTTCTTAATTTTGTCCATGACTACTTCAGGCCACTCATTAGTTGATTTCAAATAGTTTGCTATTCTTGCTCCCCGAGGGCCTTTGTAGGGGATGTGAAACCCCATCGTGAAAGCCCCGGCCAGGAGATCTCTTTCATGAGTCAAGGGGTATCGGGATAGCCAAGTGAGCAGTTTGTCCACCCTGATTGGTGAAAGACCTTTTTTGCAAAGTTCGTTTAACCCCCCCTGTCCACCAACCCCCCACTCCCAGAGGAGTCGGTATTACCATTGTGACTTTGCCCGTGTGCCCCAACCGGCATGGGCGCCCTTGGCCAGTCTCTTCCTGAAGCACCAGATACGTAGCCGCCTTGAAGAAAATAATGTTTGTTTTAGTTAAACAGCATAGTTGAATCTGACATTTACATAGTTATGGCCATACTGCCATGTGACCCTCACTGGCGAGGTCTATGTTGCCTGCTTCCTTCGTTCATTCGCCATGCCCCCCACCCTGCAACTCCTTGCTGTGTGGCCAAATGCCCCACACGTTGAGCAAGTATGCCTGAATCTGCAATTTTGGCCCCAGTTGCATTGCCCTTCGTTGTAAAACCTGCAAGTGAGCTGGGCCCTACCGTTGGTGTAATTCCCTAACCCACCTCCGCCGCCCCTTGTGGTTGCCTGGCCCCAACGTCCGCCGTGATTGGTCCTACGTCTGGTCCCCCTAGTCATGGCATGGAGTTCCCGCTGCCCCATGCGGTTGCCTCACCCTTCCCTTCTCTTCCTGCCCCCTGCTTTGGATCTGTGAATGCCGTGATGGGTCCCGCCCCCCCTATCGGGAATACACCCCCCTCCAGGTGCACAGTGCGATTAATGCGCCCTCCTGCTAAAACGATCCTGCCGTCCGGCTGCTCTATGGTGCCCCTGGTGGATTCCAGCCAGTCCTCAACTGATTTGTGATCCCACTTTAGATCTGAATTGTGCTCCATCCTTAAAAGAAAGCAATGGTCCCTCAGCAGCCATTCATTCCCTCCTAGCTGATTATGTTCCTCAATCACGCATGCTCTGTAGCTCATTAGTGCTGGCCCTAGGGTCGGTTCCTTTTGCCGGATGGTCTGGGTCAATATTTTAAAAGTTGCCAACCAGTTGGCCAGTGTTTCCGCCAGTCTCACCCTTTTCCTGGCCTTCACTGTCTCCTTCCCCCCTGTTTCCTGCAAGGTGTCCTGGCCCTTCGTTTCGTGCTCAAGTAGGGATAGCATGTCTATAAATTTCCTCAACCATATTTGGTTCCTCACCCCTTCTGGGAGGAGCCAGGTGGAGTAGTCATCCCCGGTTGCGGCTGGCGGTTTGGTGGTCTTCCTTGGGCGCCTGCCTCCTTTTCTGCATTCCCCTGTGCACCCTCCACGTTCCCTAGTGATGCGCTGTTGGCTGTTTTACTGTTGCTCATACCCTGCTCCTTCCCCCCCCATACATTGCTTGCCCCGCCAGTGACTGGCCCCATGTTGGTACTCACCGGGGGCACCTGCATGGCCTTCGCTTCCTGCAGAGCCATCACAGCCTTGGCAATCTTCTGAATTATCTACAACTCACCATCCTTGTTCGCGGCCGTGGTAGTTGGGCCAGTCCCACCCTCTCTGTTCGGGGGGATGGCCAAGTTGGCAGGTGGTTTGGCTATGAGGCTCTGAGGCTGTGCCGGGATGAGCTGACCCTTTGTGTTGGTAGCGGGCCCCGGGGCCAGCGCATCCATGCTTGCTTTTAATGCAGCCAGCTCTTCCTCCAGGTCCCTTTTTGTCCTCTTCTGGTGCATGCCCCCACTTATCTTTGCCCTTCTTTTGCATGCAGTGATCACTTCCTGTCCACCCTCTGGCGGCAGCAATTCTACCCCATTAGCGAGTTTGTGGCGTGGTGATTCTTTGAAGTCACTGGTTGCTTTGTCTGCTTCCGGGTTGGCCAGCAGTGTTCTGTTCACTTTAGCCAGTGATGGGCCCCCCATCCTGGTCATTGCGGCTTGCCACCCAATGACCTCTGCTAGAGCGGCATATTCTACCCACGATTGGGCGTCCATGAAACACCCTGTTGATGACGATCCTGCGACTTCCTCGTCTGCTAGCCCATCCTCTACTAATACAAGCTCTACCACGTCCAGCCCTGGGTTGCCTGCACTTGCCTCAAGCGACATGGTGACCTGGTTGGAAACAAAAAAGGTGTGTCACTAATGTGGCGCTGCTGCCCTCTTTTGCCATTGCCTGTTGGTGTAGGCATTACACATATGTAACTGGCTTGCTCGTGGCTGGCTCCGTCATGCTGCGGCCTACCCCTGCGCCAATCAGACCCATTTGTGTAAATGCGCATTATAAATTCGTTCTCTGTTAAGGCCCTGGACATGTACATCTTTGGGGCCCCTTCGACCAACTAAGGAATTGGGTGAACATGGAATCTGGTGGCGCCCCCTCCCCCCATTCCCCTTTGACATCTTTGGTCTTGCACTAATCAGGGAGATAGACAAATGGCATTTGAAGGGCAAAATTTGAGTTCCATGAGAGGTTAACTTCTCCTCTAATGAAATCGAGGTACTTTTACCGTTGTCACCCGGGACGGTCGGTACATGTGACCCAGATGGCTGAGGATGCGCATTAGCTGCTTCCTAGAATGCAAAATTATTGGCGCCTAGATAGAGGAAACCCGTTATAAAGAAAGAAAAGCTACAATTGGCATAGCATGTATGGCGGGTGCACTGGCAAATCTAAGAGGCTAGGCACGACCTTCCAGGACAACATTAGTATTGGTTCTTGGAGTTTAAAACATGCGCGTCAGTTAGGGATTTTCAAACACTGTTAAAGGATATATTCTCTTCCGCACCCTTCTTCCGGGGTCATTCGTGCCACCCGTGCTAATCAACAGAAATTCCCCCTTTGATTGCGGGTCCCTAACTACTGAAACTTGCAATGCCTGCCTCGTACCGGAAAGCAACCCCCATCCAGTGCCTCATCCCCATGAAAACGGTTCATTTGGGCAATAGCCATTGATATTTCCTACCAGCGCCATCGGCCGGATGCCATTAGCCACGAGGGTTGCCCGCCACTCGCACTCACCCATCCCAGCAACCAACAATGCGCTTGTTTACCCCCGGCTCCACGAACACCCTGAAACCGATTAATTTGGGCAAAAGCAATTGATATTACATACCCGCCCCATCCGCCAGACGCCATTAACCACGAGGGTTGCCCGCCACTCGCACTCCCCCGAACCCAGCACCAAGCAAAGCCCTTGAAAACCCCCCCATCCAGCACCGATTGATTTGGGCAATAGCAATTGATATTACATACCCGCCCCATCCGCCAGACACCATTAACCACGAGGGCTGCCCACCACTCGCACTCCCCCATCCAGCACCAAACAATGCACTTGTTTGCACCCAGCTCCACGAACACCATGAAACCGATACATTTGGGCAATACAATTGATTTTTCATACCCGCCACCCTGCACCTACATTTCCTATGTTAAAGGCATGTATCTTAATTGAACTGAAAAACCCCTCCCCGTTTATAAACTCGTGTCTTCCCATTAACTCATTGCAAACCATTTCTGCGCCGCAGCACGTTTTCAACAGACCCCGACCTCCTCGTGTCTTCCAATTAACCCATTGCAAAACATTCCTGCGCAGCACCGTGATTTCAACAGATCCGATAAACTCATGTCTTCCAATTAGCCCATTGCAACCAGTTCCTGTGCAGCAGCGCATTCCCAACAACCCCGATAACCTTGTGGCTTCCACCCGCAGAAAGCTCTGACCGATCTAAACCTTTAGCAAGGCACACAAAATTTTCAAGCACTTGTGCATGTTAAACGGGAAATCATATTGTGCCTCCTTCTGATATATATATTGGCCTAAACCCAGTCACTCTGCAAAGAAAAACGCATTGCAAAGTTCCGATTTTGGGTCGACTTTGCTGCCATTTTAGGATCATCCACCATTTTGATTTCTGTTCGTATGTAATTCTCTGTTCCAAAATGGTGGACTGTGTTTCCAACTTGTAACCGAGCCTTCCTGGCCTTTGTGCCTAGTTAATGGTTAGACTGTCCGCGGGCCGAATGTTTAGACTAGGTAATGAGACCTTGTCCCGAACATGACTTGTGGTCTAAGGATTGTCTGCACTAACAAGCCTCATCCACGAATACACATCGAGGACAATACTGTGTAAATGTCGAGCATGGACATTGGCAGAACTACATTGTGAAGGGATATGTGCTAAGGCTTACTGCTAAATCCAGGAATACACTTTGCCATTGTAACTTGTTGGAAATGCAAACCAATGTAATCCATGTGCATATTATTGTATGAGCTATGTGTGAACTTGGCACGAACTCTAGACCGTGGATTATTAACCTGTAGAGGGGCTGGACAGTATTACTGAAATGTATAAAAAGCCAAATGTCTAGATGTCCAGCACTCTCTCTCCTCACTCTGACGGGCTGGTACTCATTGTGATGTATTGAGAGCCAGATAACTATCTGTATTTCTGTTTCTTTGTGACTGTACAGTAGATTAAAAGATCTGTGAATCTTTATAGCCCGTGTTTGGTGTATTTCCTTTTGTGGTACTCAGCCTTGATATTTCCTTGCTTTACAGATGGCGCCTGAATACAGACCCTCAAGATTGATGCCATCTCGTTGAAGTGTTGATGCGGCTATTGGACCGGGATTGGATGGTGAAAAAGGGGGCCCCTTTCTTGGATGAGACACAATACCTCAACAGTACTGCACGACCCGATCCCTGGACGGTGAGCCCGCGGTCCGAGACAGCATCTTGAGGAGGGACCATATATCGAGGCGGGCAGATTTTCCGAAATCATCAACCACGAGGGTCCTTAGTTGTCCTTAGTTATCCGATCGGACCTCCTTTAGTTCTTTGATCAGGTGAGTCATGACCTGATTCTTAAGTATCCTGATAATTTGTTTTGGCGTATTGTACTCGCGAGCACAATTATTGACCAGGTAACACCAGGAATCTGATATGCCTGAGAAATTGTCTGCCTGCTTCAGGGCATTATTCCGCAAGGACAGACAATCTTTGGAATTTAGCCGTCCGGCGCCACAGGAGGGGTTGCTGGCTTGTACTATGTACTGTAAGCACGGCATTGGTAGTATAATGTTTAATGATATTTGGCACAGACAAACTAGACATGCTTCCGAACTTCAGTGGCCAAACAATGGTAGCTTTGAGATTCCTCGTATAGAATATTTAGGGTCTATATTATTGAAGAAAAAAGCTAGACCTGCAGCATTTGATGTATTACAAAATTGGAAGAAAAAAGCTATCCGGCAACCTAAAAGTAGGAGAAACATGCGCACCGACACATGTCCAACGCTGAAAAAGCGTTGTTGTATGATCAAAATAAACAATCAGAGTCAGTTACAAATGTGGATAGGGCTTTTCAACTTGGTATTCAGAAAATATAACCGTCTAAAGATTTTCATGTATCTGATGAATTTATTGAGAAATGTCCAATTGAACGAAGGCCTGGTGCCACTGCGTCACCTCCGTATGTACCCATTCCTGTTGTTTTACCTTTTCCTGCTGTCCTTCCTCCTCCCGTAGTAATTCCTGCTCTTCTTATTGTTCCTCCTATCGCTCCTCTTCCTCCGGTTATTGTTCCTCCTCCTATTGTTCCTCCTCCTATTGTTGCTCCTCCACCTGCACCTCCGCTTTTGCCTACTGATACGGGTCTGGTAGATTTGTCTTCTGCACCAGTGATAGCACCTTTTTTTACCAATTGTACAAGATTTGTCTACTCTTCCTCTTCCGAGTGATTCTCTCCCTCTTGTAGTTGATAAGGGAGCAGAATCAAAGATTGTAACTCGTAATACTTCGTCTAAAGAGAGAAAACGCGATCTGACTGCATGGGCTACACAGTGCATGGAGAAGGGTGAACAATCCAATGTTTTTGCCACACTCTCTAATCTAGAAAGTTTTCCTGAGAAAAATGTTTTTTATCGAAGGGCTGGGAATTCATTTACCTGTAATGTGGAACAGACTGGATGATGTAGATCTCCCGCAAGGGTTGAGGGATCTGAATGTTTTAAAATATTCAAGAGATACTGCGGAGAAAGTATATGAGCACGTCTAGAGGGTTTTTGAGTATAGAAGGGAGTTGGAAAGGTTACGGAATGAAGAAATTGATGGTGATAGTTTGAATGCTATTTTTGTGCAGAAACGGTTCCTTCCTCGTTGTAAGTCGATGAGTGAGGAGACACGAATTTGCACAAAAGATGTGATTAGATGGATTTCAGACATGTCGATATCTCCCGTAGAAGTATCACACGTATAGTCAGTATATGCCAGAAATGCAGATCAAAGTGATACAGGTTATGGTAGAATACCTGCAGGATGAATGTATAAAGAGAAAGATTTGTTGTCCCGCAGAATTATTGAATATCTATAAGAGAGCTTTATCATCTGACATTCCTTCAGCTGCTTTAGCGCTCGATTTAGCACTGTTGCTCAGTAAGCGTTTGGAGTTTCCTATCTCTCAGTTGCCTATGAGAGAGGTTCCTCCGACATTTGTCCCAAAAGTTGAGATTCCAGCTAATGTTGCGGCAGGTACTGCTGCTTATGACATTCCTGCTCATTATGTATCACAGTTTGTTAACATCCCGTTCTCAAGAAAGGAAGTGAACACCATTAGACAATCCATCCCAGATATTAGAAAGAATCCAACAGGGTTCTATAAAGAGCTAGAATCTGTCTTGCAGTCGTCAGTATTTACTCTATGTGATATAGATTTATTATTTCCCGTGCTCCTACCCATTGGTTTGTGGAAACAAATTAGGACTGTAGACGATGCAGCAGGCTTAGGAGACACATGGGATAATATGGTTAGACAAGATAGAGATAGACCGGCTGGCGAGAGACCGCCACAGGTAATAACGACTTTGCCTGATAGAATAGTGACGAAACTAAAAGCCATAATTCCTGATAGAAGGATTGTCTGGGACAAACTTACTGCCTGTGTCCAGGGAAAGTCTGAGGGTGCTACCAAATTCTTTAATCCGTTTGAACAAGTGTTTTCAGATTTCAGTGGGCAAGATTTGAGCACAGAGTCTGGAAAACGACTATTTGTAGACAAATTTGTGCATGGATTTTTGCCTGACATCCAGTCGCAAATTATAACTTCAGAGAGCGATTGGCAGGCTAAGTCTCAGTCTGAAGTATTGCATATGGCTCAGTACTATGGAAACCGAGTCAATAATGAAAAAGAGAGAATCGAAAAAAGAAAGGGAGACCTGAAAACTAAATTCCTATTGCAACAGACTGTTAGAGGTCCTAGAGGGGGTAGTACACAGTGTAAGTAACTTCAATTCAGCACTCCAACTAAGTCAACGTTTAGTAAGGGATGCCCAATGGAAGCCCTTATTTATATATTTCTATGTAAAAAGTTCTTTGAATCTGGATGATGAACCCTTATATAACGCCCCTCTCTTTGGATTTCCCCGACCTCACTGAGCCAAGAAGTAGGTTTGTTTTGCAAATTAAAAGGTTTGTTTGAATAATTAAACAATATATATATCACACTTTTATGAATAAAATAATATTTGAATAGCACACTTATGAAAATGGACGGTAATCAACAATGGGTAATATTACAAAATTGACACTCTCTTTAATCACTGAGGAGTATGAATATGGAGGATACTGTAGCAGAGAATACTTTATGTAACTCAAGGAAATGCAATAATGGGAACGAATGCAACACAGAAATAAACCTTGATATGACACTTTTTCCCCTGTGACTACTCACTCCCCCCCTATGCAATATTAATCGGTGGAAATGGGGGCACACAGGTTTCAGAAATACAATCAATAATGCAGTTCGATCCCAGTTCCCCCAGCAAGCTTAGAGAAACAGTTAGGATTTTAAAACAGGCAAAAATACTTTTAAATGTGATTGCAGTGAAAGTGAAAATATGCTAAATTGATTTTAATTCACTAAAAGAGATTCAGGATGAGTGATAGTTACTTGAGATTGGTTCAGGTCAACACTAGCAATGATTCATGAATGATTATCAAATTGAAAATGAATTTCAGCAATTGAGAACAAGGAGCAGCTATTTTGACAGAAAATGAAATTGAGCCAAATTGCAATTCGCGGCAATTTTTCCGCGTGCGTAAATCGCGATTACGGAACTACTATAATGAATTGGAATGTCGTTTTGAGTTTGTTGGAACGCTTAGGATCTTAGCTTTAAAATGGCAGTTACATTTCGCTTCTAGGGTGTGCGGTTCAGAAGTTACGGATGTTTTTGTGAGGGTAGATTTGCAGAAATAAAGTCAAGATTTCAAATGACAGATTGCGGATTCGAAATCAACAGGATGGACACAAGATTCTGTAATGCAGTCTGGACAGGTTAAAATGGTTGGTAGAGGATTACTTTAAACTAGGAGATTGGTTATGGACAGTTCAAGACTAGATACTCACTCCTAGGCTTTGGAATCGAATGCGCCTCGTCAAAGATCTGGTCAAGGGTTTGGCTTCACTCTCGCCACCGGACAGGTCTCAGGCCTTCTGCGTTCTGCTCTCAGAACTGCACGGCGGTCTGGGTCTCTTGAACTGGATCTGACGGGTCTTGGATTACAGCACTGCTTTCTGGGTCCGGATCTGGGTTCTAGCACAGGGTTCTTAGCTAGAAGCAAACAGCACGGCCCGGCTATTGAATGGTTTGGTTAGGCCCCGTGGAAGTTTGGGGGTTAGAATCAGGTTGCAAAAGATTCTGAAGGCCTGCTGAGAAGGATTCAGCTTGTGAATTAGGCCTTTGCTTCAGGGTTCTAGAGCTGGGTTCTAGAGTCTGGATTCTAAGTTCTGGTCTCTGGATCTCGATCTGGAGTCTCTATCTGGATATTGTATGGATCTGGTCCGGCAGAGTGCTTTGCAGGAATCGGTGAGTAGTGGAAAAATTGAGTGTCCTATCTGGGTCTCAGCAGTTCCTATTTATGTGTTTCCAAAGTGAGTGGGTAGGCTGATTCTCTATGCCCAACCCCCTAAGGATTTGATGGGTTAGAGGATTCTCTGTCTTTTGACTGGAGAAAGGATAGCGTGTCATGAGGTGTCATCATGATGCTACCATTTACCCCCTAGGGAAGAAACTCCCCTTTTCTTTTACTTAGAAAATCAATTTTACATAACAAACATATTTCCAAGGTGCACAACTTGTTCATAATACATATACACATAACAGATTAATTAAGGCATGTCTCCGTTCAAGTCCCATGTTCCTACGAGCTTTAGTTCTGAACTGACAACTCATTTGCGCTTTTGGTGAGTTTCCCTAAATTGGTTCTGCACCAAATTTCATACATGCATGAAGCTCCTCTCTTGGCATACTACTGTAAGTTCTTAGGTTCATAGCAACAACACTGCAGCTGTGATATTAATAATTCCGGGGTTTGGTCTCAGAACATCACACGGCGTCCAGCTTAGTCTTAAATTGGGGGTGAATTTTTCATTGCCACAATGTCAAAGTTGTACATTTTTGTCAGCTTGTTTCAATATTTTAGAAGCATTTTCCTTAAACATATATTTGGTGCAATGTTAAGTCCACATCCCAGTCTGGTCCGCCCCAATAGCTGGCTTGACTCAGAGGTCACATTTCCTGTCTCTCCCAAAGCAGTTGTTGACCAGTCACACCCAAATTAGCATTTTCCATTCAGTTGAAAGACTCTATTGTCTCTTTCCTCCTGCCAGCAGAGGAATCTCCTGCCTTTTGATTAACATGTCCATGCAACATCCTCTCCTGTTGGTGGGAAGGCCCAAGTGTGAAGGGTTCTCATGGACAGAAGGCCTCTTGAAGTTTTAACTGCATCAAGTTACTTTCTGATCAATTGTACATACTTCCTTGTGAAAAAATATAACATTTATAAACTTAAAATAAGAAACATCTTAAATCAAGTCTTTTTCCACATTAAATCAATGTGTGGCACTCTATATGGCATTTTGATGGAATTCTCTTCTTTGGCATAGTTTGGGGTTCCCTGTTCAACTTTTACAAAGAAATGGTTTAAAACGCCGGCTTCTGGTAGTGGTGAGTACCGGAATTGCACCCATTTTTGACTGCTGTCTTTTCATCAGTATCTTTAAAATAGGATTTTGCTTGATAGCATATGATTCTTGCTGACTTTGTATTGATGTGGATTCTTGCAGCAGAGTAATGTGGAACACCCAACAAAGAGGTTGGATCTTTTAGGTGATTTTGTGAGCCATAATTGTGGCAATTTTTGACAATCAAGAAAAGATTTTTTTGGAAGATAGCTCTGTTTCTTTTGCAATCAGCATTGCTATTTCCAAGCGGTTTCTGGCTGCTTTGTGGGTAGCCCAATGGTGGTTTTAGGCGTTGATCTCCTGTGCTCACTAATATAGGCAAAAGTGGATGGCCGCCTATTTTTCAGGTTTTCACTGTGCATTTCCTGGTGATTATTAGCAAGCAGCATGCTTTCCAGTGGCCATTCTGATGTTTCCACTGCCAGCAATGCATGGTGATGTTGCAAGGCTTGGATAAGTGGGTTAATACATCCCACAACAATTTAGGGGACAGTATGCTCCACAGAGTAATGTGCTGTTGGGTCCTGTACACGCAAACCAATGTACTTATTGCAGGCAAGAGGGTCATTGGCGAGCACAATGCCCGATCCTCCAGCAGAGGGGCAGTGGGTCCTGGTAGAAGCCAGTTTTCTCAGAATTCACAACCTTTTTCACAAGACAATCAGTCACCAAGTGTGGATAATAGAAACATTTTTGATCATCCTTCTAATGAATATCTCTCTGAAGACCTACCTTTTGATGATATATTGTTTCGATAGGATTGCCCGAAGCAGGGTTTGGAACCAACGCCTATTCCCGTTCATCATAAAGTTCCCTACGTTGAAATGATAGTGGGAAATAGGAAACATCTATTCTTGATAGATACAGGAGCACAGAAGTGTTCCATTGACCATTCACGGGTTCCAAACATTCCACTCTCGGGGCAAACCAATGTTTCTGTAGGGTTTTTTGGTACACCAGTGGTTTGTCCGGTTTCTTCGCTGGTACCGATTACACTATGTCCATTCACGGATCACTGTCCATTTCTTTTGACAACGAACTATGGAGAGAATTTGTTGGATTTGAATCTGTTGAAAGAATTAAATGCGGTAATTCATTGTTCTTCGGATGGAGTGTGTTTGACGATTTCAATACAGCAACTTTCTGTTGCTCAGTTACTGACTAGGCCTTTGCCGCCGGAATTTAGTGATGATCCGGAGTGTTTATGGGCGATTGATGACAATGATGTCGGTGGTCTACAAATTGAGCCTGTTAAAATCATTTTGAAACACAGAGTAAAGTTGCCACGTATTTATTCCTCAGTATAAGATTTCGGTTGATGGCGAGCAAGCTTTGAAATTTATAGTCTCTGATTTTGTACACCGTTGGGTAATTGAGGAAATTGCAGGTAGTTTGTGCAATAGTCCGATTTTGCCTGTGTATAAGAAAGGCGATATTGCAATTCCTTTTCATTTCATCATTGATTTACGCGCCATCAATAAGATTGTTGCTCCACAATTTCCTATTGTGCCTTATGTAACGATGATACTAACTATGATCCCAGCTTCTGCTACTCATTTTAGTATTGTAGACCTTAAGAATGCTTTCTTTAGCATTCCTATACACAAGGATAGCAGATACCTGTTCGCGTTCACCCTAGGGGGACACTTGTTTACATTCACCCATGCGCCACAGGGGTACTCGGAAAGTCTGAGCATTTATAGTAGTGCTTTGAAAGAGCAGCTTGATACACTAGAGTTGCCTACCACCTGTACATTGCTTCAATACGTAGATGATCTTCTTTTAGCTGCTGACTCAGAAAGTGCCTGTAAGGAGGGCACCATGTTGTTGCTTATTCACTTAGCAAAACATGGACATAAAGCTTCACTCAAAAAATTTCAATATTGTCGACAGGAGGTCGCCTATTTAGGCTATATCCTGTCAAAGGAGGGAAGAAGGTTGATGCCTGAGCGGATTAAAATCATTTCTAACATGTCTGTCCCAAATACACAGAAGGAAGTCAGAGCCTTGATAGGTATGGCTTCTTACTGTAGGCAGTGGATCCCGAACTTTTCCTTAGTGATTAAACCACTGTTGGCTCTGACAAAGAAGGGCATTTATTTGCCATTGCCGTGGAACTTGGAACACCAGAAAGTGTTTGATCTGCTCAAGACTGCACTGTGTTCAGCACCAGTTTTGGCCACACCAAATTATGAAAAGGCCTTCGAGTTGTATGTGCATGAATGTGATGGATGTGCTTTAGCTGTATTAACGCAGGAACATGGAGGGAAGAATAGGCCGTGCGGCTACTTTTCTTCCGCCCTTGGTCCTGTTGCATGCGCTTTGCCAAGATGTTTGAGAGCTGTCGCTGCTGCTGCATCTGTAAAACAGAGCGAGGGTATGGTCCTAGGCCATGCTTTAGCCTTCTTGGTACCTCACTCTGTAGATGTTCTATTAAACAGAACACAAACGCAACACCTCACCTCCGCACGATTAATGAGATACAAATTGATCTTGTTTGCACCACACATTAAAATTCAGAGGTGTTGTGTATTGAATCCGGTTGAACTATTACCTTTCCCGCAAGATACTGCTTTCAGTGAGGAAATGTCACATGACTGCCTTTACACCACAGAGCAAGAGACGAAAGGCAGGATCGACCTGAAAGATACGCCTTTTAACGACCCACAAGGGGAGCTATTTTGTGATGGCTCCTGTTTCAAACTTCCGGATGGTACATCCACGGCTGGTTATGCCATCACCACATTAAGCACGATTGTGGAAACCAAGAGAATCACGCATAACTCCGCACAGGCCGCAGAGATTATTGCATTGACTCGAGCTTGTGAACTTTCCAAAGGCCTTAGAGTAAACATATATACTGATAGTCAGTATGCTTAAGGGTTGTTCACAACTTCGGTAGACTTTGGGCAGAACGAGGTTTCTTGACCTCACATCTCACATGGAACGAAGATTCAACATGGCTCCTTGATAGTGCAATTACATTCAGCGCTTGCACTTCCCACTCATTTAGCGACCATGAAATGCGAAGCGCATCAGAAAATCATAAATGATGTAGGAAAGGGGAACGCTTTTGCTGACCAGATAGCCAAACAAACTGCCACTGATCTTTATTCAGAAATGTATACCGTAAGGGAAGCCACAAATGTTTGTACCATAGATGAAGGTATTGAATCTATAATGGACATCCAAGCCGATGCCACGTTAGAAGAAACTAAGCAATGGGCTTGGGGTTTGGCGAGGTTGGATGATGACGGCTGTTGGGTGTATAAATTAGAGGAAAAATGGATGCTGCCAGACGCGTACATTACAATGATGGTCACAATGGCTCATGGGCCCACCCACATATGTGCAAGGAAAGTGTGCAAAATGTTAGAAAATGTCTGGGTGAACAATAAAATCTCAAACAGCTCAGCGTTTCGTGCAAAGTTGCATGATCTGTCTACAGCATAATATGGGAAAGGGCACATCGACGCCAAGGGGTAGTTTTGGGCCACCTTCTGTCCCCTTCGAAGTCATCCACTTTGATTTCATTGAAATGGAGCGTTGTAACAATTTTAAGTACGTCTTGGTTGTTATTTGCGCCTTTAGTAAATGGGTTGAAGCCTTTCCCGTGAAAGACGCTACAGCAATGACAATGGCGACAACCATGCTTAAGGAATATTTTCCTAGGTTTGGTTTGCCAAGGGTCATCTGGTCGGTCCACATTTTATTGCTGCTGTAATTCTGCAGATATGCATGGGATTACAGATCGATAAATGGTTCCATTCGGCTAGACATGCTCAGAGTGCTGGATTGGTAGAGAGACATAATAGAATTTTGAAAAACAAGCTCGCTAAGACATGTGTCAGCACCAAATTGAAATGGCCGGACGCCTTACCGATAGTGTTATTGTCTATGCGCACCATCCCACAGACTAAGACTGGGCTCTCCCCCTATGAGGTGGTTATGCGTAGACCAGCTAACATTTGGAACATCCCAAAGCCACGGGTCCTGAGGGATATTGAACATGTACTTCTTTCTGACTACTGTGACCGGTTAACTAAAAATCTGTATTTGATTTACCAACAGGCGCGAGAAGCCCTTCCAGTAAAATACGAGGGGCCAGGTCACAGCATCCGAACTGGGCAGTGGGTACTCGAGAAAGCGTTTGAACGAGCATCCTGTCTTGCACCCCGCTGGAGAGGCCCGCACCATGTCCTCCTGGCCACACAGACTGTGATCAGGGTGGAAGGAAAAAGGCACTGGATACATGCGTCACATGTCAAGAGGATTCCCTTCCCTTTGCCACACGATACAGAAGATACGGAAAATCTTACCTACTCTGCTCCCAACGATCACTCAGCATTGAGCAGTACTGAGAGTGCTTCGGAGAGACTCCCTGAGCCCGTAGGGCCTGGGGAAACTGCCGCTTCAGCTCCACACTCTCCTACAGATCCTTTTTCACCACTGTTAGATTCTGTTGCGAATTCACCACTTCTATCAGGAAGCAACGACACGTTGTTCGCAGATAACACCATACCAGTAATCACAAGGTACAATCTGCGTCCACGGAGCTACACTTACTGCACGGTTCGGCTGTGCCATCAGAAAAATCATTATAGAGCTTGTCTTTTGGCCGAGACTTTTTGCATACAAAGAAAAGCTGTTGGCTAGGGATAAGGGAAGGACTAAGAAAACGCGCGATCAGGAGATCGCCAGCAAACGAACTCTGGAGCTTTTTGTTTCAAAGAAACAATGCCTGCTACTGCCTCCAACCGTAGGGAACAAAAAAGTGATAGTGTGGCCAGTATAGACAATGGACGATTGAATGCATGCTTTGGGGTTTTGGTACATGGAAGAAGTACATCCTCTTGAAACTCTTTTGCCCACTGAAACTGAAACCCTATATCTACACCTTTCGTGCATCTGCACACTCTATATCCTAGAGACTCTCAACACATCAGAGTTACCATAATAACACACTACTGCTTATAATGAATGCAACAAATGCCATTTTTAACAGGTCTAATTGCTGGGTCTGCTCTTATTTACCACAACATGGAGACAACGGGTTGGGCTGGTATATTCATCCTTTGCCTTTAACTACTGCATGTTATGCTTCTCTGAGGGCACTATTCTTTGGCCGATGGAATGATAGCATCTCGGGGAACTTTGATGGAACAAATTTGAATGAATTTGAAAAACGAGTTTTAACGCCCCTGGGATGATCACTTTTTGCAAATAGGAGCAAGCTTAATGTTGCTTCCATTAGGCCTTCTGATAGACTGTCTCGACCTTTTCAATCTCTGATTTCTTGTAAAATGGCTCCTATAGGCAATAGGGATGCCACACCACCTTCCTACACTGTTAACCACAGTCCCGATTCAGTTTCTTCCTGCATACAGAGGAATGGTACTCAGTCAATGGGTGATTTCAAGGGTTGCACCAATGTTGCAAACTTGACCAGTGAGGACAGACCTTTGTATGTAGGCAAACCTGTCTACTTCGTTTGCGGTAATGAAGCTTTCCCATGGTTACCTAGGGATTGGCAAGGAACCTGTTATTTAGGAATTCTGTTACCAGGGGTATTCATAGCAAGTACCATAGAAATCTCTAACGCTCATCCAAGGCCTGATGAGAATGGCGATACTTCATCACAAGTTCTGGGTGACGTAGCAAAATCCTTTGTACCTTTCTGGGCACAAATACTAAACTCTGAGGATATCAGAAAACTAGCGAGAGTACTGGAGAAAACTAGACTCTAGAACAGAAAGCGATAAGGTTAGTGGCAATACAGAACCTGATGGCATTAGACATCATCCTGGCTGAGCGTGGTGGAGTATGTAAATTAGTGGGGTCCGCTTGTTGCGTTTTCGTACCGGATTCCTCCCCAACCATCTTTGAGGCTATACAAAATCTGTACGTCCTTAGTTCAGAAGTGCACGTTCCCGAGGGAAATTGGGATCTTAGCGCTTGGTCCTGGGTCTTCTTACGATCTTGGGGATGGAAGATACTTTCGGTCTTATTGATTTTTCTGGGTATTCTGTTGTTCTGCTGTTGCTGTATACAATATATGCCTGCCATATGTTCAGTGTTAAGAGGATGTTGTGCACAGACTATGGGAACATTAGGACAAAAGGTACGCACACAAGAAAGAATGAGCAATGAATTTGTGTTGAATGAAATTTCCGTCAGTCCTTATGGCGATTGATATCTCCGATGATCGTGATTCAGGTTGTATGGACATTGAGACGTGGAGTTACTCGTAAAATGACTAATAGTAGTTTAGCGCTTGGCTTAGGCCAAAAGGAGGGTTTGTTGAATGGGAAATTATATTGTGCCTCCTTCTGATATATATTGGCCTAAACCCAGTCACTCTGCGAAGAAAACCGCGTTGCAAAGTTCTGATTTTGGATCGACTTCGCCGCCATTTTAGGATAATCCGCCATTTTGATTTCTGTTCGTATGTAATTCTCTGTTCTAAAATGGTGGACTGTGTTTCCAGCTTGTAACCGAGCCTTCCCGACCTTTGTGCCTAGTTAATGGTTAGACTGTCCGAGGGCCGAATGTTTAGACTAGGTAATGAGACCTTGTCCCGAACATGACTTGTGGTCTAACGATTGTCTGCACTAACAAGCCTCATCCACGAATACACATCGAGGACAATACTGTGTAAATGTTGAGCGTGGACACTGGCAGAACTACATTGTGAAGGGATATGTGCTAAGGTTTACTGCTAAATCCAGGAATACACTTTGCCATTGTAGCTTGTCGGAAATGCAAACCAATGTAATCCATGTGCATATTATTGTATGAGCCATGTGTGAACTCGGTACAAACTCTAGACTGCGAATTATTAACCTGTAGAGGGGCTGGACAATATTACTGAAATTTATAAAAAGCTGAATTTCTAGATGTCCAACACTCTCTCTCCTCACTCTGAGGGGCTGGTACTCATTGTGATGGATTGAGAGCCAGATAGCTATCTGTATTTCTGTTTCTTTGTAACTGTACAGTAGATTAAAAGATCTGTGAATCTTAGTAGCCCGTGTTTGGTGTATTTCCTTTTGTGGTACTGAGCCTCGATATTTCCTTGCTTTTACAGTGCATAGCTGTGTTATAAGACCCATATCACTCGAATATGTATGGGCACTCGCCCTCCCCGCCCCCCCACCAAACCATGCACTTGTTTACCCCCCATCCAGCACCAAACAATGCACTTCTTTATGCCCAGCTCCACGAACACCATGAAACCGGTTGATTTGGGCAATACAATTGATATTTCATACCCGCCGACCCGCACAACCGCAATGTGACTAAAATTAACATCTCCTTGTGTATTAGGGAGGCCAGGGAATACAACTAAGCGTAGGTGTGTTAACCCTTTCCAATAAATCATGCTCCAACAGGAGCGAGCAGCGAAAACCAAATCGAGTCTCTGCCCCACTGCCGCTCTTTACATACCTGCTACCCCATATGCCCACATCTGTAGTATGTGCGATCTTTGGTATGGTTGCCGCTCCCTTCCCCCTCTGCAGCGTTTGGTGGGGATTGTACCCACGCGAACTGCAGCGCTCAGAATGCCCTGCGTGATCAGTGCGTTTCGCCCATTTCCCGTGACTCCAACCGCCACTCGCTTGCGTTTCCCACGCCGTACTTTCCAACTGAATCAGGGCTGCATTATACAAAGCACCTTCCCATCGTGTACAAAGCACCTTCCCATCGTGTCTCCTGCGTTGTGCTTAACCTCCCTTATCCTCTCACACTGTACTTGCACCACACCTCCTCCCTCGCTACCGAATCCCTGCACATTCCCACAATCATATCTTAGCCCATGCATCCCGTTCAACATGAGTGCCCATTAATTATTTGACTCCCTACGAGTTGCCTCTCCTAAGAATACTTCCAAAATTCCCATACCCATACTGCACTTTATCAAGCCCCCGCTTCAACCGCCCCATAAATGTTTACCTGCCCTGCCCCCACACCCTAGTCTCCCTGAACACCTCCTCCATACGTGCACTTGCCCATTTGTTTCGAGGCCCCTCGGCCGCACTTCTCTTGTCTTACTGCGTGATGGTAAATGCTGGCCCTTTTTATCGCATGCAATTCCCTCAATTCATTCATTCCATTTTGAGATTACCTCAACAGGGGGCTTGGCAAAAACATGAATAAAACCTCATGATATAGACATGTCCCAGGTGTAGTGGGGGCCTTAATAGACATGCCTACCAAACCAAACAAACCAAAGCATTAACCGCAAACAGGGGGCGCATTAACCAAATCTTTTTAGATACATGAAGCCGCATTATGTGGACATGTCAGAGGTGCGCTCTGGTACTTGTGGTCTTGCGGGTTCAAACGGGAGAGCGTCTAGACCGCGAGACGTGCCTAAACTGTATTTCGTTGCAGGCATTGGGCCCCCCTGTCCCCCAAACCCCCTGTTCTGCGCTCCGGCCAGACCATCATTGCATGCCTACGCTGTGAGCCTTTGCATGATTTTGCATTGTGTCCCCGGTACACCTCGCTCCTGCTTCCCGCTCGCGCCACAAGCCTCATTTAATTACCATGGCACCAATACCGTGCAACCCTCACACCCATGGCCTCTCCCGGTCCCAGCACCAGCACCTGTGCACTGCTTGTGGCCTTCAAGACGATACTCGGCCCACGAAGCCAAGCGAGAACGTGCCAAGCCGTTAATATGGCCCACAAACTTGTCCAGCCCAACCCCACACTAGACACTTGTTTACCCCCAGCTCCACAAATGAAACCCCGCCACCCTGCACCTAGATTTCCCACATTATGGCATGCCTATCACTTGAACTGAAAACCCCCTCCCAGCTTGTTACCTTTTGTCTTCCCCTTACCCCATTGCAACCCATTCCTGCGCCGCTTCACGTTTTCGACAAACCCTGATCACCTCGTGTCTTCCCATTAACCCCTTCCAACCCATTGATTCCCTGCCTGCTAACATTTGCCTCAAGTGGCCTAAGGATTGTTGGGTGTTTGTAAACCGTTTGGAAACCCGCGCTGCGACCGCCGAGAACACCCCAGACATGTTCCACGCACACCCTAAACAACCCGGCGACACCCAACCCGCCTACCCTCCCCACACCCACCACCCAAACCTTATGTACGATTACTTTTAAACTGCGGCTATGACCACGTCCGGGCACACTGCAAGCGTCCTCCCAACCTATAACCGGATTAACCGCTCTCCCTCAAACTTTACCTCTGGTCTTGCTCTGCACCGCGACTCGACGCTTCTACCCCCGATTCGCAACGAAATCTCCTTCCTGAGATGCTGGAACTTGCCCAACACGAATGCTGGAAACACCCCGCCCAGAGCCTGCAACAAGGAGCCGGAACCGATCAGCAATATCACGAGCAGCAGGGAATTCCAATCTGTTATCTGGAGGGACGCAGGATACCGAGAGAGAAAGCCACCCGCCAGTGGGCCTTTATAGGCCCTTCCTCTCTCTCGGCTCCTCAACCAATCCCCTTCCGGTGTTGGTTCCTCCCATTTCCGGGAGCGGGCCCTCCCCCCTTTTGGCCCGCCCTACCTTTCCGAGGAGGTGGAGGAGGCTGGCCGGGCAACCCCCTCTAAGGGGCGGCGCCCGCCATGCCTCCTTCGTCGGCGCGTTCGCCTGCCATTGCGCTGACACTCTGTGGGGGCACGTCACATAAGCTGCTCACACACACACACCCTGCTTCCCCCTATTTCCTACCCGTTACCCTCCTCCCTGCGAGCCCCAATGAGAGGCATGACCAGTTGACTGAGTGGAAGTAAAATTGCTGCAGCAAGCTTTATTAACATACATAAAGTCAGGAGTTAACTGACAGGTGTTCCATTTCACCGCTACCCTCGGGATTCTGCGCTGAGGAATAGCATCCTAACCCCCCCGCCCCGCCCTTTCCGGTCCTTGCGGGCCCGTCAAGGGCCCCGTCCCTCCTTATCTGTCCCTCTCTACCCTTTGGCCATTTAAATTTAATTTTGTTCTTTTTTTCTTTTTCATTTTCTTTTAATTTCTTTTCCCATTTTTATTTAAGTGCATTTTCATTTCCATTTTGTTTTCACTTGTTTACTTGTTTTCCTTTCTTAGGATCCATCCACTATTATTTTGTCCTCATCATGATTCCCTTTTTCCGCCTAAATTCCCTCTTCTTCCCCTTATCCCTTGGTGGTCTCTTATTTCCTACCGCTTTGCTCCCCCTACATGTTTGCCTTTAGCCTGTCGTGAATCCCCCCTTTTCATTGAAACCCAGGGCTGCCCTAACACCAAACCGCCTTAGCTGTCCCACCCCCTTCAGGCCCCCTCATTCCCCTTTTTCACCCTCCTGTTCTCACGAGCACCCCCCCACCCATAGCTACCTACCCCCCCCGGAGCCCAAAGTCATTCCTACCCCATCCTACTCCCCGTACCCACCACTTAAGAGGTCCTCCCCAGCTCTCCCCCTGTTCTTCTTAGGCCACTACCCACCGGCTGCCAAGTACCCCCCTCCCAGGCCTTACCCAGTGTTCTCCCTAAGCAGTCCCTTGTAACTGCCCCATTTTTTCCTCCTACCCCCACTGGCCGACCCAGCATCCCAGGTTCAACTCTCCCCAATCTCCCTCCCCCCAACCTTTCCACCTCCTTGCTAGATCCTGTTTACTCTACGATTCTTTCATACCTTCCCCTCCGCATGTTGTATTCGTGGTTACACTCCTTTTTCCTTTTCCAGCGATGCACTTCCCATTTTCCCCCACTAATGTTTGGAGTTGGAAGGTCTTCCAAGCCCCTATCCCTCCCCTTTTATAGGGGCCTCCCCTGAGTCTAATACTCCTGGGCACCGTTCATTCTAAGCTGATGGCTGTGCAGTTCCCTTGTGGTATCCGCCAGTACTTTCTAACGGGAACACCATGTAACATCCGCTGGGCGTGTCTGAAAGACACCTATTACCGCAACCAGTGCCTCCGCCATGACTCACTGCGGGCAACCGGCATCAGTGAGTTCCCCCTCAAGCAACTGGTCGCCTGTGCTGCGCGAAAACCCCCCGCTATAAACCAGACACTGTTCTTCTATCCCCATTCATTAATTTCGCAACAGACAAACTGGCCCTCCAGACTCCACCGGTGGCATGATGATTTGTGCTGGGGATCGCTGTCCCCGGCCATCACCCTTGCGTGACAGAGTTACTTGCAGGTTGCCGCTCCATTAGTTTGCACTCCATTACAGGAGGGCCAACTGTCCTGGCAGTGGCGTGTTGGAAAAAGGTCTTCCCTTGACCGCGTGGTTCCGTATTGGAGCCCCCCCAATTGGGGGAGGGGGCATGTTGGGCCCAGCTTGGCGATTTGCCTATTGTAAAACCTTTTTTAACTCGTCCTGCCGTTCCCTCTCCCCCCGTTGTGCCCCTCACTCCCATCTATGTGCAGCCCACCCCCTCCAACGCGTCCTTCAAATCTGCCACCATCACCCTCACCCCTACCTCACACAAGTGCACATTGTCTGTCCCAAAGCAACCCAGCATTTTTAAACTGATCAATGTGTGTTTGATACAGCCCAGGCCCCTGCTCCCCAAAAATGTTCCCATATTTGCGTTCAATTTCCGCCTAGACTCCTCCACCCCTCTGTGAGAATGCGCCCCCTGCCAAGAATGCCTGGGTATGATTTCAGACCATAATAACTCTGTGCCCTGGGAACTGTTCCCTACCTGAGTCAGTGACACCCTCATCTTTGTCAGTAACCCCTTTCTCCCCATGGAAACCAGGTCGTTTCCCCCTAGGTGGATCACTGTTACGTTTGGCCGTGCGTCGTACTGCCTGCAATTGTTCAGCGCCCTCCACAACTCATCCCATCTCATGCCTCCTTTTGCGAACTAAAAGATCTGGGTCTGTAAACACCCCATTTGAGTGTCCTGATACTCATTTACAGTTCCCTCTGCTGCCCGGCCACGAATGAGTGGCCGATGACCCACACCGATTTGTGATCCGTGGAGAGATGAATTGTTGTTTGATGAATTCCCGCTTGCCTAGCGTGACTCCCCTCCTCCCGTACCCCAACCCCCTGCCTTTGAACATTGCTTTATGTGGTGTGCCCCCGTGTCGCCCCCTCTAACCTGATGTACAGCTTGTACTTGTCTTAGTCCCACCTTCCTATTCTCTTTATTGCATCCTCTCCCATACCTTCCTGGTAGGCTGTTGTGGCCGCCCCTATGCGGAATGAGTGGGGCGTGTAGTGACCTTCTGTGCCCTTGTTGCCTGCTAGGGTTGTGGCCATTACCTTTCTGAATTGGTATGACGTAGGGTGGGAGCCCTCCTCATGTGCAAATAGGTAACCTGGGGAGCATGTCCTGGCACCCAGGAAAGCACTCATGGACATGACTGGGCAAAATTCATCCTTCCCCAAGCACCCAAGGAACAGCGTTCTCCCTTTGCCCCCTTGATCTGTCTTGGAACTCCTTATCCTCACACCCAGGGACCCCTCTGAGATGCTTATGTCTTCCCTTAGTAGGGACTTAAATTCTCTATCATGTTTTGAGCGGGCGATCAACTCGCTGGGGCGCAGGGCTCCGAAGAAGGCTAATGTGAAACAGGCTTTAAACAGGAGACACTTATAAGGGGAATAACATGAAATGTTTGGGGCGCCTGTCATCCCTGATGGGGAGTTCCTCCCTGTCCCAATCCCTCACAGCCACCCTGACGAGGAAACTATTGGTCGGGTCGCTATTGACTGCTAGCCGTCTGTGGAACGCGATCGCGCTTAGGTGCCCTGTGAGCCATGATTTTCACTTGTAGTTATTCCTGGCCCATAGAATGAAGCATTGAACCCTAACCTCCCAATCCTCGTTGTTTCCGTTTCCTGTGATTTCTAGAAAGGTCCTGAAGCCCCTGCTGTACCTTTACCTTGAGCCCCCTGACAGGGACCTGGCTGCTAAGACCTTCATACCCTTTTCCAAGACACTAGGCTCAACCACTCACTGTTGAATGGCGCCATCCTCTCGTATGCCCCTGGGAGCGCATCCACTGCAATGTTAAAGACACCGGAATATGCCGAGCCCCGAGCTCTGTGTTAATGTTCAGCCCTATCTTCACCAGGTGATGTAGCAGGCTCAGGGTAGCAGGACAGTGAGCCACATGCGTGTTTATTGCTACCACCACTGCCATGTTGTCTGACCATATTGTTAGGCGTTTGTTGGCCAGGTCTTTGGCCCAGAGGTGCAGGGCCACTACAATGGGGAATAATAATACTAGCACATTGATGTTCTTGCACCAGCCTTTTCTGACCCATGCGTTCGGCCAGTTCGCCCTACACCATTGGCACCCCAAGATTGCCCCAAACCCATGCCTGCCAGATGCGCCCGTAAATAACTGTGCATCGTTAGCGCTAACCCAAGGGGCCCTTCTTAAGCGCACCCCATTGAAATCAGACAGGAAACCACTCCACATGCGCAAGTCATCTTTTATGCCTGTGCTGAAGCATACCATGTGCCACCCCTTGGACCCCTGTCCTGTAGCTGCTGTCAGCCTCCTTGCAAAGACCCGCTCTGCCAGGATATCTCTGCCCGCAAAATTCAGTTTTCCAATCAGTGACTGAATTACCTCCAATGGCGCCCTGTTGCTACTCAGGACTGTGTGAATGTGGGCAATGAATTCCGCCACCTTCTCCTGTGGCCCTCGGTCTTCTCCGCTGCCAAAGGCACGCCCAGCTCTGTGGCAAGTCCAAGGAACTGTCCAGTAAGGAGCTACAGACGTTCGAGCCCTGTTCCCCAATGAACAAAAAGTCATCCAGATAGTGAGTCTTGGCACCCCTGCTTTCCAACTCGTTTAGGGCCCATTCCAGGAAAGAGCTGAAAATTTCAAAGTATGCACAGGATATGCTACAGCCCATTGGCATGCATTTGTCCTCATAAATGCCCCCCATAAACTGAAATCCCAGCAGGTGGAAACTGTCGGGTAGACTGGGAGCAATCTGAAAGCCGCCTCTATATCTACCTTCGCCAGGAAAGCGCCCCTGCCCGCACTTATGGCCCCGTTGACAGCTTGATCGAAGGATGCGTAAGACACCGCACATACCCTTTCATCCAGCCAGTCATTGACGGAGTCTCCTCTCGGGTGGGACAAGTTATGTATAAGGCAGTATTTTCCCTTCTCTTTCTTGGGCACCACCCCCAGAGGGGAAACTGAGGTTCTCTAGAGGTGGGACCGCGTAAGGACCTGCCACCCTACCCAATACCAGTTCCTTTTTAATCTGGTCCCGTACCACTTCCGAGTAGGCCTTGGCTGATTTCAATTTTCCGCTCTTTGCGGCAACAGAGGGCCTTCATAAGGGATTACAAAGCCCATGGTGAAACCTTTCAACAAGGTATTCCTCTCCCGCTCTAAGGGGTAGCGAGCCAACCAGGGCAGCAGGCTCTGAATTTTAATGGGCGATGGGCCCATGGAGCCGAGGCCACCCATAACCTGGGGGCTGTAAATCCCTTTTATCCTATTGTGGCATTCTCCCCACAATATTGGTGTCCGCCCCTGCACCCACCATCCCCCACACCCTTACCCGCAGGCCCTCCCTCTTCTCCATTTATAGTGAACTTTCATTACCACATTGCTGGGACACCCTTAACCCGTTGTTTGGGTATGCGTTGTGCTCCCTCAGGTCAAACAACACAAGAACTGTATTGCCTTAAAGGGAGATAACATTTTATTAGTACACATACATACCGCCTCCTGGCCGCTCACAACCTTCGGTTGTGCACATTTTTTAAAATTATTTTATTTTTTTATAGATTTGATCTGGCTCCATCCTTTGCGGGTGAAGGGTTGGCCCCTGGCCAAGCCCCCTACAAAACTTTGTGGCATGCCTACTGCTGCCACATGATGAGCAGTCGTGCGTATACCAGCAATTGAGCCACCAATTGCAGTGTCCATCATTGAAGTTTCTGCACGGGTAGGGAGAGCGCCCAGGATCCTGACTGCTTGAGTCCCCTCTTCCTCCGTACACGCTTTGCTGTGCGTTTTTGCATCCCCCTTCCCCTCCTGGCCCAGATCCGGTCTCTGTCTGGAACCCCTCCCTGCGATCAAGTTTCGGTGAGGCTGGCAGTGCTTGCTGCACCGTGTGCGTGTCCTTCGTCATTGGCCCTGTAAAGCCAGCGACCCTTGTGAGCAGTGTGTCTGCTGACACCGGCCTGGGGTCCAACCAATCCTCCACCGACTTGTGTTCCCATCTTAAGCTTGGCTCGTTTTCCAACCTTTTTCTGAACCTTTGATCCCTCAAAAGCCAAACTGTGCCTCCCCACCTTCTGTGCTCCTCAATTACACATTTGCTGTAATTATATAGGGCTGACCCTAGGTCTGGCTTTTTCTGCACTATTATCTGTGCCATTATTCTAAAACCTGCCAAAAAGTTCTGAAGGTTCTCCTCAGGCCTCACCCTCTTCCTGGCTTTTACAGCCTCCCTGCCCCCACTGGCTTGGAGAGAGTCATACCCTTTAGTTTCGTGCTCCAATAATGAAAAAGTATCAATAAACCTCCCTTTGGCAATCTCTTTTTGCACGCAATCAGGTATGTGCCAGCACAAATAATTGTTCTCTGTGGTAGCCGGGAGACCTACAGCTGGCCTGCCTGCCGGGGTGGGCCCCTCTCCCAGTTGCTCCCCCTTGGCCAGCCCCCCTAGCTTGACCTCATCTCCCATCACTGTCTGGGGCCTCTGCCCTTTTAATAATAATAATAATTTTGCATTTATATAGCGCTACAAACCCTCAGGTATCTGAGCGCTGCTTATTATTACCCACGGTGTGTGGTGCTCATTTATCGACCTCGGAAGGATGAAAGGCTGAGTTTGGCCCTGCCGGGATTCGAACCTGCATTAGCAAACTCTGCACGGATGTCAAAGCGAGCGCTCTACTTGCTGTGCCACTTTTCCGTTGCTTTCCCTGTACCTGCCCACACCCTACTAGGACCTGTCACCACCTCCTCTGCCAGTGTCCACTTCCCTCGTGCCCGGGCATCCCCCCCCCTGCTGTACTTCCATTATTGGGTCAATTTTCGTGCCCCAGTCCGACTCAACAGCCAAGCTACAGTCTTTCGCCGGCGGAGCCCCAAATCATTTGCTCGGCCCTGCGTCCTCGTGAGTTTCATAGTTGGGGGACGGGGGGCCCGATCTGTTAGACCGCTCCACAGCTGGCGATGTCGGCGCCTCCCTATCTCTTCCTTCTGCCACGAGGGCAGTCAATGCGGCCAAGTCCTCCTCCAAATCCTTCTTGGTCCTTCTTCCCCTGGGGCCACCGCTCATTTTTGCTTGCCTTTTGCGCGAGTTTATGGAGTTTATGGAAGATGACTGTGAGTCAGAGCTGGTGTTAGGGGAAGGGAAGCTCAAAGCTTGTGTGGTCATAGTCTCGCTGGCTGGCTGAGGGGCCCCCATCCTGACCATAGCCGCTTCCCAACCTATGGATCTGGCCAGCACTGTGTATCTGGCCCATGCCTCCGTGCTCATTGTCTGTCCCTGGGTGGCGAAAAGGCTGTCTCCACCTCTACTAGCCCTTCTTCTAATTGCGTGTCTGCAACTATCTCCAGGTCCGGGCTTTGCGAATGAGACATGGCGACTTATAGGAAATACAAAATTGTCACTATTTGTCGGTCGAGCGAATCCCAGCAGCCCAACCCCACCCCTTATGCTTCGCCTGCCCGCCCAGTCCCCCTGCTGCTCCTGTGGCCCTGTTACCTTTTTCCAAATCTGAATGTTTGCTGTAGTAATTGCGATTATTCCTGCCTTGCTGGTACGTATCCGTCATGCGTACCCTGAGGGATGAAAGAAATCATGGTGAGCCATGCAGCACACAACATAGTGGCCCCCACCATCCCTTTGGCACGAGGGCTTTGTCCCTCAGCTGATGGCTGGCCACCTTCGCTATACCGTTCTCCCAAGCCCCTGTCCCTTGACAGGCCCAAACTGAGCTGTCATCTCCTTCATCACTAATGTTTCTTGCACTACCGTAGTACAACTGTTACTATTAGTTTTCCCTTGTTGTGGCGTCCCCATTCCATAAATCCCCTATCCTCCCGTTTGATCACCAGGTATCGCCGCCATCCCTGGCCCCTCCCGCTGCGCGCTGTTTCCTGCCCTTTCCTGGGTACCCCACATGGTAGAGGCAGCCATAGCACCCCATGTATAAACAAGTACCCAGGTCCCCCTGTCCTGGCCCCCAGAAATGTACCTATGCTTGTTCCAGGGCAAAATTCCACCCCCCGTTGGCATAGCCAGCCAAAGCACCCCTCTCCTGACCAGGGGGTAGGCGGATCTGGCCGATTCACGGCTGAACCCATGTGCCCGAGCCCCTTTTATAGGGCTCCCAGGCTAATGCCTACGCCCGTCGCACCCTGGTGAGGTCACCCTCCTCTGGGCTGTGCCATGCGTGGCTGTAGGATCGGCCCGACCCTGCCATGCCCAATGAGGGCATCGGCACTAAGGGGGGCCCCCCGCCAATGCCCATTCTTCGAATGGCACGGGAGCCCGGCGGAGTACCGAGGAGTCGAGTAAGATGCACATGTTATTTAAGGCCCACTGAGGGTTCAGATTGTGGTGTGCATTATATAAGTTGCCAGCATTATAGCATGTGTTTCATGCTTAAGGCCAAGCCTTCATCAGGGCGAGTAAAGTTCTTTATCGAGATGGTAATAGTTGGACAGTTTCTCTTACGTTTGTAACACGTGAGTTTCATACCAATAATGATATGTACTGGTGTATGAGCAAACCAGTTAGCTGTATCCCCCCCCCACCCCCCTTGCCTTGTGTATTGTGTCTGACTCTAGTTTGTTCCCCAGTTTGTCCAAAACTCAATTGTTTATCCACTCCTATGCGAATCACATAAGTGATTTATTTTCTTTTCTTCATGCTTGACTTTGGTTACTCAATTCACCTGCTTTTAGCTGTTCATGGTGTCTAGTCAAAGGATCGAATCAAAAGTGTCGACAGGACAAAGGATCAAATTTTTTTTTAGGTTTTCGTTTAGGGAAGAAAAGTGATTTTTACCAAAAAAGGGGTTTGGGGGACCCTCCCCGCCCCCCCCCCCCAAAAAAAGGGGGAAAAAAAAATCGATCCTTTGGTTTTCGACCCTTTGGTGTCAATCCTTTGACCATTCGATCCTTTTACTGTCAATCCTTTCACCTTCAACCGCTGTTCACCAGTCTCTGCCTGTCAAGATTTTTCTATATTGCCTCAAATCTCGCCTCAAAGTATATTACATTGTTCTTTCTATCATATTAATTCATTCTAAATGTTTTTTGGTTCATTCTCTAAATCTCAATAAAAATGTATTCAACTGAAAAAATAGTTGGGCAAACAAGGTCCATAACAGCATTGTGAATTAGATCAGCATTTTCTCACAGCAGAACTGTTAATGGCCGCACCAACATACACCTCACTCACGGCCGCCTATTAAAATGTCTGAAACCTTGCAGTGTTTCGAGGTGACATCTACTTTTCCTGTCCATGCCCGGCGTGAGCCGGGATCCTACATTGGTAGGTTACTAAATTGTTCTGGAGCGACCTGGGGGTGATGGCCCGACAACAGGACCTATAGACATACATGATGAATGGCATTTTGAGGTGCAGAGATTGGGCTTTGCTAGGCTACTGCATGACCTGGGGTGCTGATTCTTCAAGCTGATAGCTGCGACGTAGACATAGGTAACTCCTCTAGTACCCCCAGAGAGGACTGGAGCTCATGTAGCCAGGGATTTGGGAGAGCACCCATCCCAATTCCGGCCATGAACTGCTCATGCATTGGCGAGAAGCTGAATATTTCTCATGTGTATGTCTTGTAAGTAGCAGCTAGAACCAGCGATATCTCATATTTAAGGCTACGGTGTAATGGTAGGTTATTTTTATATGATATGATAGGTTATTTATTCTAAGCGCAGACACAGGGATCGTATCTGTGGTGTTCCGTGTCATCTTGATTCCAAGGCGAGCACGTTGCCCCTGAGCTATCCTCCCGAGAGAGGATCCTCCTGTTCTAGGGAGAAGCCTAAGGTTTTGTGGCAGTGACACCGTAGATATCTTCGCGTTTGGAGCTCAACCCCCCCATATTTCATCTGCGCTGCTCCCAGTGCTGTTTGCGCTGCTAGGCGTTGTAGACCAGAACTGTTGCTGACTAATTGCCCTCCTGCCCACTTCCCTGTTGTTAGCTCCTCTTCCCCTTGTTTCCCTTCTCCCCCCTCACCATGTTCTTCCCCCTATGATTGTAAAGCGCTTTGTTGCTTCTCAAAGCTAGGCCTGCGCTCAATAAATATCCTAATGATAATTGGAGGTGATGTAGGAGGTTTTCAACATGATGGCCACCTGAGGGCGAGCTCCTGCAGAGCCACCAGGATGACAGCGATTGGGTGTGTTTTGATTGGGCAGTCACCAGGATCCAGTATGTAACTTGGTAGGCCGGCATGGAGTGTGGGATTACACTAAGCGGAGCAGGGAGAAAATACAGAGCAACCAGCATATGCATTGTGCAGCCAGAGTGTAGGCCATCTGGTGTATCAGGGCGTACTTGGGTGGACTCCCAATTTGAATAAAGAAATAGACATTAATGCCAGAAAAATACCCAATTTCTCTTTCTGTTGCAGAACCTTGGAGCCCTCAGGCTCGAGCTTTACCCTCTCTGTCCCAGCACAACACCTTGAATCCTTTTGAGTCATAGGGCCTCATTACAAGTGTGCCACTCTGGACAAAATGCCTGTAATTTCTGGCTGCAGCATTTTTTCTGGACCGGCACACTTCATGTTTGCTGGTGGGGGCCACAGATCACATGGCCGGCATGACTTGCCAGTAGATCTGGTCCCTCCCGGCAAAGTAATGCCTGAATCACCGGCACTAGTAATACTGGTTATCCCATCCCATGGAGTTCTATGGGAATTTACTGGCCCGTAATATCCCGGTAATACCGGGTTTGGGGAGGTGGAAACGGTGAGGGCAGTTTTCCAGTAATACCAGCGGAATACCACCAAACTCATAATGATGGCCATAGGCACTTATTCACAGAGCGTTTTCCAATGGGGTTTTGCCATTATAAAACGCTTCTGTGAATTAGGCCCATACGCCTCATTACACGGATGGCGGTGAACCATGACGCTATTAGCGCCATGGTTCATGCCGGTAAAATACCGGCGCCGCCTTGGTGGAAAGGGGAATTACCGCCCTATTCCATGGTTGGCGGGGCGGTAATTCCCCCTTCCACCATTGCCCTTCCCCATTCCCATTTTTGCCCCATAGGGCTCTGTGGGAATGGGGAAGGCGCTAATTACGGTACCGCAAATTGTGGTACCGTAATTAGCTACCTGGTCCCTTTGCGGGTTGGTTTTTAACGCCTGCAAAAAGCAGGCGTTAAGTTCCCCAACCCGCAAAGGGACCTCGTAGTTAGGCGGTAAGGATTTACCGGTACCGGTAAACCCTTACCGCCATCCGTGTAATGAGGCCCATAGTCTTTTTACATTTAGTTTCCTTACAGCCAGGACTGAGCTTGTTGGCCAAAAACATACTAAAATCCAGTGGGGTAACTGAAGGACCAGAGCAAAACAAATAATCAACATTGAGATTAATTATATGCATATTTTATTCAAAAAAAGGCTGAGATATTATTCGGTGAGTCAAAAAAGTGGCCCATACGTTAGAACTGCCCATCATTTCTGCATATCATGCCTGGGTTGGAGGCTGAATGGTGCCGCGCTGCGCCGTCTGTGTGGAGGCTGGTGTGGGGTGCACCTACATTCATTTATTTACCCACATTTAAGACTACACCAGGAAGGGGACAAGGTTTCCTTTTATGAAGACTTTCTCTTGTCACGTGATTGTGGATACTGCTAATTTTAGTGACATAATAAGCAGAATCCATGTTTACCGTTGCCTAAAAGAGAGTACATCTGTAATTCCCCCTTCAAAAAACAACACTGCTCCTCTGTGTGAAATGAAACAACACATCACGTTTCTTGCTACAAAGCGCCACCTTAAGATTTATGTGTAGAGCGCTCAGTGTATAACTTATTTTCTTCTTGGCGCTTGGGCAGATTTGACTGGGGATTCCCCCCAATGTCTTGGCAGAGGTATCTTGAGTTTTGCCCTGAAATACATGTTTGGGGCGAGTCTTATGCTTCAAAAAGATGCTACTCAATCCAGACCTCCGATTGGCTGGCTTGGACATTCGTGTACTTAAAAAAGCATTTTGTAACGAGCTTTATGCAACAGTAATATATACAAACCAGAGTAGAGTGATGAATATTGCATACAATTATAAACTCGTATTAAAGTAGATACTGAGGATTTTAGTAAGGAAAGGATGAGCCCAACAACTGATAGGAGTAAGTAAAACGAAGGAACACTGTCCAATCCAGAAAGAGCTGGGAGGCGGGGCAGAGAATGCTTTAGAGGGGAATAAAGTGTCCATACGTGTTCACTATACCTCTACCACACACTCATCACCACCCCCCTACCCTTTTCACAATGTCTCCAGGTCCTTCATGTCAAAATCTCACTCCCCCTTCCCTCTCCTCCCTGACCTTTGCATCATCCGCAAAAGGTCATGTTGTTAATCTCACTCCAACCTTATCCATCCCCAGGTCTCCCCCTCCAAAATGCTCTGCTCTCTTACCCTCTTACCACCACACCCTCATCCCCAAGGAGCTGCACTGGTTACCCTTTCAACCACACGCCCCATGTTCAAGACGGCCTGCATCACCTGCAAAGCACTCACAACCGAAACACCACTCTTCTTGGCCACTTTACTCCCTGTCTCTGAAGGCCAATGCACCATCACATGCCAGAACATTGTCTCGAACAAGTAACCAATGCAAATAAGACTGCCCCAGCCCAGTCCTACACTTCAGGAGGGGCTGAAAGACTGTACTTTTCAAAGAACATTTTGCCAATGGCTCCAGTTCCCCTATTGTCCCCTCCCTTCCCATGCCCCACCTACTAATTCCAGCTCTGCAGCTACCCCCTATCCCTTCAAATTACGTGTGACTCCATGTGTGTATCCCCTTTGTACAGCACTCTCTTGCTTCTTTGCTAGGTTCATTCTTTATAAATCCCATACATTCATACATTCCTCCTACTTTCACACTACTCCCAAACTCCTGGGCTAAGGACTGTCCAGTCACTTTGCAAGAACGCCTCTTTCCACTCCAACACCTTCCACTCCCATAATCCTCAGCTCACGGTCAAGGGGCTTAAGAAGCCTCATTGCCCTGAACACCAGCTCTGCTACATTTGTTGACTCTTTCCATATGGCGAAGAAGCCAAAGGGTTGGGGGGTCACCTAAAACATATATTGAGCTTATAGGAGTCTTCAATATCAAACTATCTCTTGTCCCACCTGCTCAAACGTGACTCACTCCCAGAGGCGGCTTTTCCATATTGGTACCTGGGTCGCTGACCCACTACCCTTTATTGATGAGCCAAAGACGGCCCTGTAAAAAATGGAGTGCTCCCTCAGCTGCTGCAAGCCTCTGAGCGAGCGCTCCTGGGTCGGCTGTGTTGCAGGGAGACGAGGTTTCCCCTTAGGTGAGGTAACCTAACTGCACATGGCCAATGAGCCATGCAAGGCAGGGGCGTTTTGGATAACATTTATCTGAAACCTTTAACGAGTATCCTCTGGTATTGCCAGCTGTAGCATCACTCTTATGGGTGACAATGTCCAGATATACGTGAGACTCTTGTTCCATTGAGGCCTTTTCCCATTTAGTGGATGGCCTCAGTGAGGTGCGCCAGTGGATGATTTGCAATGGTCTCCAGCTCGACCAAGCTAAGACAGAAGTCATGCTGCTGGACCCCAAACATCTCCTTACCAATCGTCAGCTCTCACCTCTTTCCCCCCACCATTTTCAGGTGCCCCACATCTTTCTCCAGTAGGGTGAGGAATTTGGGCATGATCAGGGAACCTGACCAGTCACTCTTGCATCAAATGCATGAAGTGGTCAGATTTGAATTCTTACACCTTCGCATACTTAGGCAGACCTCCACATAATTCCAAAATGGGATCAGGCGTCAGTGGGCGTGTTCATAAACTCACAATTGGACTTTGCTAACACTTTGCAAATCAGCATTTCTGATAATATTTTCCATAAGCTGCACATTGTTCAAAATGCTGCTGATCTCCACTGGTTCCCTGTCCCTCAGTGTGTTGTCTTCAAGGTCTAACATTTTATATTCAAGTGCTCTCATGAGAGGGCCCCAACTTAACCATTTGCACTAAGATTGTTCCTTATATGCTGGTCCCAATTCTGCAGTCAGAAAATAAAAACTCACTATTCCACCTACTCGTTCCATCATGAGTGGTGACAGATGTTTCTCTGTGGCAGGGCCTAGGCTCTGGAATCAGCTGCCCTTGGAAATCCACTCAGCAGATTCCTTAAGTGAGTACAGGAAAAAAATGTAAAACATTCATTTTTTATTAAATAGGACCTTCTCCAGTTTATCTCATTATGTCTGTCTTGTTTCACCTGCGCCTTTATGCAGTCCATTCTGCCCGGTTCTGTGAGAATGTGCGCATTACAAATGTTATACACCAAATTTAAATAAATCCCCAGCGTTGCATGGTCCACTAGCCATGCTGACTTGGGTACTGCACAATAAAATTGCCAAGGGGGCGCTCGTGTGCCTCCTGTTGGGTTAAGAGGTCATGGAGCGGTCATTCCCTGACGCCCTGCCTCGCCCCCCAGGAACCAATGAGAAGTGTTTGATTGACACGTCCCCCAGATTCCTGCCTGAAGGGTGTCCCGGGTGGACCTTCATGAGCAGCAGTGGGGAGAGTGGAAGTCTGCAACTTACCTGACGAGCAGGGCAGTGTCTTAATCATTACAAATCAAAACTCTGTATGTATTTGAGTGATTGTATGTATGTTGAATCAACTTCCGGGGCACCAATAGTCCAGGGATGAGTATCGGTTTCTAAACCATGAATCAGCCCCACACCTCTAGTAGACCAGAAGGGGATCGAACAGATTAGAAACACAAGCAAATGATAAACCTCCTTGTCCAATTTTGGTAACATGGACAGCACGGCAGGCTTAGCTCTGAAACAATGTGGATCATGGATTAGTTGCAACACAGTGAAAATACATGTATTACCCAATGATAAAGGGGACTTTCCAGTCAAGGTTGTATACAAATATCCACTTTGTTATTATTACAACAGATAGTTCTAGCACCTCTACAAAATACAACCCACCATGTAAATGAATGCAGAGGACAGACAGTTTCAAAGAAGGAAAAGGGATGCACTCTAGATCCTGTCAGGAGAGTAGACGGTATGGTAAATAACCACAACATTTTAAGGTTACTTGGCTTCAGCACAAAGGGAGCAATGGGTTTTAAAATGTCTCTAGGGGCCTCCTCGGAAGGACCAGGGGAACAGAATCACAATGTACTTTGTGCTGTAGGTGTTCTTGGTACTCTACATGTTCGAGTCCGCTTTAGGGCTCTATGCAGGCTTCTGTGGCAGAGTTCAAGATGGGAGTCAGCTGCAGGTATCAGGCGGCAAGACGGTTCAACGAGCGAGGCTGATTGAACGGCTGCAGGTAGCCCTACACAGTGACTCGGGGTCAGGAATCGTCTTAATGCTGATCAGCGGTTCTGAACTGTTCGATATGTCTCAGATGTATTTAAGCGACTGCTGCTTGATAGCGGTCAGCGCTACAGTCGGTAGCAATTCCAGGAACTAGACTGGCTCAAAAATGTCCTTTGAGGCAGACCTCAGTAGATGCTTGTTGAGACACTCCTCCCCTTCTAGCTTCTTCAATGGACTTGTGTCGTCCTTTAAGGTGGACGACCCAAAGCTGTGGAGTGTGACGCCCCACACATTTTACAGAGGTTGATCTGTCATCATTCAATTTCATTAAAAAATTTCAAAAAAGCCCAGGCGAACGCACATCCACTGTGCAGATGATCGAATGGTGGTCAGTCATAATATCAGAGAAAAAAATGTCAAAAGACAATAATTTCCCCAAAAAAATGTCGAAAAAAAAAATCGAATTCTTTTTTTTTAAAAATGTATATATTTTTTGGGGGGTTTCGCGAGAAGAAAAAAGGTAACAAAAAAAAACTAAAAAAGGGGGATCGGGGGAACCCCCCCCATTTCGAATACAAAACGTAGTGAAAAAGAAATTCGATTTTTTTTTTCGACATTATTTTTTCGAAAAAATTACTTTCGACATTTTTGTATTCGATATTATCACTATGAACCTATCGAATTCCTCAGTGTGTTTCTGAATGTGTGTGCATGTTTGTGAGTTCAGTACGTTTATATGTGAGTGTGTAGGCAGGCTAGGTTAGGTGGGCCCGGTGGGTTTGAAACTGAATGCATGCTTTTCAATGTGCATGGGAATGAATGCAGAGGATTGGTCAACGTGGGAGAAAATGAGTGCTGGTAAATATGCGAGTGAATGAAGGCAAGAGTGTATGACAGTGGGACGTATTCTAGTGAAATGTCTTAATTGTTTTATCACAGTATATGTATGCATGCCTTCATGTGGGTGGGATGCATGTTTAAATGCCCATATGACAGTGCAGTCAGAATGGTGTATTTTGTTGCGAGTGCGCGTGTGAATGAGTATGCAGTGTTAATGTTCTGTGTGCGTATGTGAATGATTGAGAGGGAAACCTTACCAGTGCATGACTCTGAATGACTATGTGTGTGTGCATGTGAGGCTAGGGGAGCATTGGTGCACACAGTCAGCAAATGCATGTTTTCTTACTATGGCAGAGCATTTTACAATGGCCTCAAGGGCAAAACCAACTTGATGAATATTCTTACATGGGGGGATAATTTGTGCTGCCACCAAAGATGCGTTCTTACTGAGGAATGGCATTTTATACTGGTGTTAAGGGGAAAGCCAACATAAGTGTTCTTACATTGGGTGTGGGGTTGAATGTGTGCAGCCAGCAAGGACATCATGTTTTCTTACTGTGGTATGGCATTGCATACTGATGTTAAGGGCACTGTCAAGTGTGACAGAATTCAATCTGCTGAGGACACAATAGCCCACGCTTTTTTGATTTATAATACTACAATTATTGAGGTAATTTTGTTTCTGAAAGGGCGGTCTGCTAAACAGAACCCCCTTTCATAAATGCTCCATGCAATGACTAATCCCTTGGCACATTATAAAGAGAGGAGTCCCCTGCCCCTCATTCTTTGATTAATATTTGGACCATCAAGAAAAGGATATACATTTGGATTTCTGTTCGGAGTGCAGTCTATTCCAAAGATCCCGGCAACAGAACTTAAGATGGAAGGCAACTAACTCAAAGGAGAGGTCTGCCCCCTAATCAGTCTGCTGCTGTACCTAGCCATCACTGCTGGATGCTCTGGAACCAGGCTGCTGTTTCCTGGAGGTGAAAGATCCCATGTAAGTGCCAGCCAGACTCCCTGGCGTGGGACTGTAGCACAGAAGGACTCAACGTGCCCTGGAGCCCCTGGAATGGGACTCCTAGCAACCTGGAAACAGGCATAATCCTGTTTTGCAGCCTCGAGACGCCTTTGAGTCAGATCGGCTATGCTCAATGCTTTCAGGTCATCAAAGGGCCCACCTACTACATCGTAAGCCACCCAGAAGCTGGCTCAACCCTCTGCAGCGACCGTATCGAGCAACCTGGCCGTAGGCTCAACCTTGATGAGAGCAACTGATTTAAGCATCGACTTGACCTATTGGGAACCATCGAACTTGCCATCACGAATGCCGATTCGACCAAGCAGAAGCCATTGTCTTGCCACTGACTCGACCGCTGCTCAAACTGTTGGAACACGTCTCTCCATCTCAAACACTGATTTGACCCTTTGAAAGTGTGCACCATTGAGCCAACCCGATGCAGACCACCAGTGAGACTGCATTGACTGTAAGTCTCAACACAGATTGACCCCAGCTAAAGGGGCAAGAAGCCAGGCTCAACGTTGTTGAGTTGCAAAGACAGGAATACAATACTGTGAAGAGGCCCTATCCCCTGGGTCTACTTTGGGGTCATAGTGACTTTTAAGCCCTCTTGTCAACTTTTTTCTTTCAAGAACATTGACATTGCTGTGCACTAACCCCATTTTTGTTTTGTTTTTTGTGACTGCTTTGTGGACTAGTGTGTTGTGTGCAAATTGTAGTAATTTTGAGGGGAAGAATCACTGAGATTTGAAAGTTATATGTTTATTCAAATTGACCATCTGAATTTTGAAGAATACTTTGCTGGGCACTTTTGTTGACTCGAATCCTCTTCTGAACCTCAAATCTGCTGGCAGTATAGGTGTTTAACCTAAGACCCTAATTCTACCAAACAACATTTCCCATCTCCCGTGATCTACTTCAACACGCGTCGCTGGCACATTAGCGCTTGCGCATTTGAAGAGGCTGGTTTTCGCTGGTTTGTGTCCGGAATGCCTTGGCACAGTGCACTGTTGCTGGTGGACACGGACTCCCCCAGCAACGGCACTGTGAGCACAAACAGAGAAAAAATGGAGGATACGCATTACGCGGCCATTAATCGGCACTTGTAATATCTTAGCAGCTACTCGCCAACAAAGGAACGCCACCGGACATTTATTTCAAGTCCGGCACGCGTAACACGGAAAAAGTCTTAACATTTTCAATACGAGTTAAAGAGATACTACATGGTTTCTTCTACCGCATAACCATGCTTATATAAGCAATGAATAATCAACGTTGGTCTTTACAACCATCGACTGTAGCCATACAAAATTAATGACCGACTGATTCGGATGATGCTTCTTGTATTTCATTGCAAACCTCCAGTTTTTTTTAAATATGTTGCCCCTCCCTTGCTGTTGAGTCTCAAACAATTCTTGGACCATTCACAGGACGAGAAGAGTTTGGACTTTCAATCCACATGAATATGTGCCTAAAGCAATTAGATTTGTCATTTTGTTTTTGTACTTTCTTTTGATTGACTCGTCAATAATCAGATTGTAGTTGTTATTAGATGATTTGTACTTTTTCCAATATCACTAGTGGGTTATTTTTGGCTTTGGTAGACGGCAGACTACCCCTGAAGAATTTCTGGTCACTTTGCACACACACACACACGTTCAGAAAGAAACATGTTGGGAAAGTGATGAATGAATGAATGAGTATGTCTGGATTTGAATTAGAATGAATGTAGAGAATGAGTAGGTTGATTTTGGTGATATTTGCACAACACTACCCCAGAGTGATCTCAATCTTTATTCACTCCTGGTTTTTTCACACTGTTTTATTATTTGGTATCTATTGTGATGATTTCATATTTTTTCTGTTTATTCTGCTATTCTACCTCCAATTGTGAAATGGTACATGCTATTTGCACTTTATACCAGTTGTCTGGTTATTGAAGCTTTTAATATTGTCTGTGAACAAACTCAAAGTATTTTAATAATGATGAAGACTAGTAAATGATATATATATTTTTTGTTAACTTGTTTGGAATCTGAACAGTAATTGGTGATTAATGCTGCATGCATTGGGACACTAATTGAAAAGGGAACATATCAAGCCCCTTGGCACCGTTTCGTTTGTTGTTGTAGGCTTTGCCTAAAAAATATAGAGGATGTGCCAAGGAGAGGGCTCATAATCCTCTTACCTCCCCAAAGGTGTTTGTTTGTAGGACACGGACTCAAGCCAGGTATTTAATACATCTAATCTTGGCACTGTACTGTTTCCGGTCTATCACAAATTTGAATACAGAAATTACCAATGCACTCAGTATGCTTGGAAGCCCAGAATGACTGTGACACTTTGTATGTAAAAGTTTTGATGAACCCAAACACAAGCATTGACTTTTTGTTCATTTATCATCTGCCTATTTCCATGCCTGAATTTCCGGTATATCTGGGTGACATATTGTCGCCTCATCTTAAGCCGTCATCCAAGATTGTACTTCTGGGAGACTTTAACTTGGGACTTCATGATAAATCAGACATCCTGGCCTCCATTACCGAAGCAGCTTTGACTGATATAGGCTTTCAGAATAATGTCTCGGCAGCAACCCATGGTAAGGGCAGGTTGCTTGACTGGGTGACCAGCCTGACCGTCACTATTGATAATGTAGATGTTATTGCATGTCCCTGGTCGACCATATGCTGATATACTTTAACCTTAGTTGTTCATCACCGTTTAAGAAATTAAAGCAGGAAAAAGTGGATTCCACTTTCAGATACACACAGCAGTTTACAGCCACAGCGCTAGCCCCTCCTTTTCAAACTATCCTTAATGATCTACCTGATCTAGACCCTGTTAATGAGATAGCCAACGCTTACAGAAATATGCTTGAAACAACTTTAAACACGCTAGCCCAGATAGAACACTATACCTGCCAAAAATGAAGCCAAACACCTGCTATATGGATGAAATTCAAAAACTCAAAGTTGCCAAGCGTAAAGCTTTTGAGTGTTGGGAAACCACCAACCGTGAAAAAATAGAGTGAAATACACTGCAGCAGCAAAGTTGCATAGAAAAGCAATTTCTAGTGCTAGGAAAACCGCCTATGACCAGAGGACAGGAGTGCCGATTCAGACACCAAAGAACTTTTCAAAATCCTAAAGGAGCCGGAGGACCCTTGCCCCTCCATACCACTGGTCAATAAAGATAACACTTGGTGTATGTCCATTCAGGACTCCATGAAAAGTAAAATCAGGAAGATCCAGGATGATATCAGAGAAATTCATGGCAGCAATCTTGATCTTGATACTCCCAATGAGGTTAACATGAACATTCTGCATTTTGATTTCGCTCTAGTCAGGGAAAGCAAGCTACTTACCCTGATGCGTCGACTCAAACCTACTTTTTGTAAGGGGGATGTATGTCCATCCTAGGTTGTGAAAGAGTGTGCTGAACAGTTGACATTCATGATCACAAAATTGGTTAATTCCTTGTTCAGGGAAGGACTAGTGCCGGCCAGCATCAACCAGACATGGATTTTGCCCTTATTGAAGAAACCATCCCTTGACCCTAATGTGCCCTCCAACTGTAGGCCTATCTCTAATGTACCATTCTCACTTAAGATCTTGGACCGGGCTGCCTATCTGCAAGTGCAAGATCATGTGGAGAAACATCGGATACTGGGTCAGAGGCAGTCAGTGTTCCGCAAGCCACACAGTACCGAATCCACCTTGCTTGATCGTAAGGCCAATGTGATGGAGATATTAGATGGAGGGTACACTGCACTTCTCATGCTTATCGATCTTTCAGTGGCCTTTGACTTTATGGACCACACTATGTTGGTCACCTGGCTTATGCACTCTGCCCACTTTTCACCTTCAGCTGCAAGATGGGTGGGTTCCTTTTTATCCGGTCGCACGGCCAGGTTCTTTGCTGGTGATCACAAGGCTGATGACAAGGTGGTGACCCGTGTTGTCCCACAGGGGGTCGTGTTTGTTGTCGACCCTCTTCAATATATTCACCACGCCACTATTTGAATTACTTGATTCCAAAGGGTTGCTATATACAAACTAGTGCTGACAACTTGCACTTCAACGCTTTAAATTCATTACACTTGTGTGCAGTGCTTAATTTATAAAACAAATTAGTGCCAGGGCCCAAAAAATATTGGCCCCATAATGCCGGGCCAGTTCAGTGCTAGACCTAGATCGGCACCACCAAAAGCCCATCGCGCTGCTGCTCCATGTCACATGTTTGGCAATGCAGCAACTGCTGGCACAGGCTAGTAGTGGGATGGATGGGGAAGGGCACACATTGGTTGAGAAAGTGTAATGCTTTAAAGTTGGAAAGCACTTGTTATGGTAGGTGTAGTGGTTCCAGCATTCCGGCAACCCCAGAGGCAAAAGAGTGCATTTGAACACTTCTAAGTTCTAGACCCCACTTGTTAGACGTCTGGACCATATTTGCTGTCCTCAAAGTGATAATGCATGTGATAAAATTGTTGCAAACCTGTGGATGTTATCTTATTTGTAAATTTTGTAAAATGAACCCCCACCACCCACCCCCTCCCACGTGCCTGTTTCCCAAATGGCTCTGAGTGGAGCTGGGGTCTCTTGTGAGAGTATCTTTCTGTTTTGACGTACACTAGGAACAATAATAGACTGTATTTAAAACATTAGGTTTGATTGAATGAAAGTTAACAGATGTTGCAGTAATTACACATCTGAGACATCCTCAAAAACATTTTTTTATTTAACCTCACACTGAATAAATAATAAATTAACACAATGGATATAGAACAGAACCAAACATGAAAGTACAAGGTGCCCTGTTTGGCTTTCATTTTAAACTTAGAAAATGAGGTAGATAAGGCATTGCATCTATATCAATTAAATAGACTGTTTAAATGTATTGCTATTTAAATGTTGTGTTTGTTTGAAGTAATTTACATTCTGCTAGACACTGTATTTAGCCTAACATGGCAAAATATTCTATATAACATTTCACAAAATGTCATGGTAACTCCAGATTCTATTACAACTTTGCCAAAAGCTGTTTGGGATCACCATGGCTAAGCTGCTATAGTCAAGTGCAAGTTGCATTATATAAACAAAACAAACAAATGCAAATAGCAGTTACTAAATAAAGTAAAAATAAATAATATATTAAATAATTGCAAGTGCAATAGTGTGCATAGTTGTCTCTATTCGCTCATAAAAGCCCATAAAATGTCTAAATCTGACCTGGCCATGTCCTCTTTTCGTTCCTTACTTCTAGGGTCATCAGCAGCTCTTCGTCCTTTTGCAATCCATGAATTGACATAGGGGATGGGGTTGAACGTCTACATTGGTGGGCCAACAAGATTCATAAATAATAAGGATGAAATGGTGTCAGTATGCAGGGATGCTCTTGCTGATGTGCAGACAAGAATCATTTGTGAAAACCCTTGTTCACACTCAGCAGTAGAGATAGCAATAGTGTTCACATCTGTCAAAAGTTCCTTGTAGTGTCTATTAGCTTCTTTTCCACCAGTCTCCCTAAGTTCCCTGTAAGCCTGAATGGTTTGACGAGTGTCACCAATGTCAAATCTTTCACACAGAGACTCTATCTCACTTTCTCCATACATAGGTGGTAACTCATATGGCCAGTACTGCTTGTACAACACTTTCAATATAAAATATACAGCTATGTTTTATTCTTATGTTAAAATGAAAATGTATTGTATCTCAAAATCTGCTGCCGCGTTATTTCACATTCAAAACAATGGCCTATTTGCAATCTAAAAAAAACTGAACTGAACAAACAATGTTTCACTACAGCTCCCATAATCCTTAGAGACTGCATTAGCAATTTAATTGGATTCACCTGAAAAGCAAGGCAACACAGCGTCCTGAAGAGTGTTGGGACACGAAAGCGCTAGGAGGAGAACAGCAGCAGAAGGGATCCAATCCTGTGAATATGTTGGCAGCAATTGGGATCTAACCTAGTGAATTGGACCATTTTGGGATTTAACCCAGTTATATAAAAAAAATGTTCTTCAGGTAGTATATTGGCCAGGAATTGGAGTGCGTGCCTCACCCACTTTTCTTTACATGTAATCTGTGTAGATCCGGACTCCAGAGGCTGCAGCACCAGGGATATTTTGCCCTACAGTGGAGATGGTTTTCCCCCCTCCCCCTGCTAAGGGTAAGATGTGTGCTCCTGGAGGGGAGTCTTTCCTTGGTCACCTGAACTGAACAAACAATGTTTCACTACAGCTCCCATAATCCTTAGAGACTGCATTAGCAATTTAATTGGATTCACCTGAAAAGCAAGGCAACACAGCCTCCCTGAAGAGTGTTGGGACACGAAAGCGCTTGGAGGAGGAGAACAGCAGCAGAAATGCAGCAGAAGGGATCCAATCCTGTGAATATTATGGCAGCAATTGGGATCTAACCCAGTGAATTGGACACTTTTGGGATTTAACCCAGTTATATATATTATTTTTTTCTTCAGGTAGTATATTGGCCAGGAATTGGAGTGCGCGCCTCACCCACCTTTCTTTACTATTTGCAATCTATCTGAATGTAAAATCAGTGCTACTGGCATTCAATGGAAACAATAAAAAGCAATGATTTGCTAAACCTATTCCATACAAATATCTGGTGTCGTAATGTTTCCTGATAAAATGTGAAAAGCTATTTGAATGCAAAATGTTTATCATTCATTCTGGCTTTCATGAAAACAATTAACCCTTTGGTATAGTTTTTGGCTCACGTTTTCATTACCTTCCCATCTATATTCCCATCAAGTTGGCAAATCTTGCTCCATGTGCCATGGGATCTCCTTGTTAGGTTATGTTAAGAGTGTTCTATTCTGCACTATTCACAGCCTAGTGCATCACAAAATGACCCTCCCATGCTGCACCCAATTTAGCAAGAACAGAGGCGTGGTGGAAAAATTGTGCAGGATATATTTTAACTATGTACAGGGTATTCAGGTTATCCACCATGAACACTGGGGTATCTGCTTATACAGAAATTATTTAGCAAAAGATGGGAGTGGGACAAGGCCATCATTTACCATCCTTCAAAAAATGAAGTCAAGTCCTAAACTGGACTCGTCTTGGGAGGATAGCTCAGGGGCTACACGCTCGCCTTGGAAGCAAAACGACGTGGAGGAACACAGGTTCGATCATCAGGTCCACGCTTAGAAACCTATTAAGCGTGTTACAAATAACCAATTACAAGCTGCACGGTCCTGACTAGTTGAATGGTATATATGATATGATATTTTATTCATATCACGCTCGTACACAGTTGTTTTAGAGCGCGACCAGGCAAAGGGAGGGGAACAGGAGAGAAAACAAAAACAACGATCTTGCTAGGCCCAGTGACATTGGTACTCTGATTGACCCAGATCCCAATGGCTAGTGGGGTACTGCTACACAGGGGTTTTTGTCTGTCAATATCATTTTCAGTAGCCACAAAGGCACTCAACCTGCCATCCTCTGATGCTTGTTTGCTGCTCTTGTGACTCCTGACAGGGATAAACCTATTATTCCCTATGCTGAGAGAATTTGCTCTCTCTATTCCAGGGTCAGAGAGGTGGACTTGGTTACTGGTGCCATGGTCGAAGATCTGCAGGATAGATGGACCCAAGTAGGACTGCAGAGACTTATTTACTATGAGCAACCATCCTCCACGTCTTCAACAAAGATATGGGTATTGGGTAACTACATTGCCAGGGTGAACCAGGATAAGGTGGATGTGAGGAGTGGATGTGACTCCAACACAAGGTCCTTATGGTTACATAGGGGGCTGGTTGGAGGCCAAATGGTGCATAGCCTGATTTCAGCACCACTCATTATCTGTGGCATTTTAACGACAAATGCAATGCCAGAGCCCAGGTTGAATAGGCATCCAAAGGCAACCCTTCTTTGTTGCACACAATTAAGCAAGGACACAATTTGGGTGAAAGAGGTCACAGGTTTTGTTTTAACTGTGTACATGCTATGCAGGTCCTTTGCAGGTTGCCCACCATTTTACTCAAACATTTCTTAAAGGTGGTAGTGGCATGAGGCTGCTTCTCGTGTGTGCCCGCCGCAGGGCAGGATTTGGCCTGAGCTGGCAGGCTGCAGGCCCGTGAGGCAATGCGAGCGGCTGTGTGATGAATTTGATCCCATAGCCAGTGCGGACACCCCCAATAACGGTAAGCGCCCCGCGGCTGCATCCTTGGTCGGACGACCTAGGCTCAGTAGCCTAGGTCGTCCGACCAAGGCAGCCGCGGGGCGCTTACCGTTACTGTGTGGTCAGATTCATTACACAGCCGCGCGCATTGCCTCGCGGCCCCTGGGCCTGCCAGCTTGGGACAAATCGTGCCCTACAGCAGGCCGCGGGCACACATGAGAAGCAGCCTCATGCGTCTCACACCTTTAAGATATGTTTGAGTAAAATGGGCAACCTGCAAATGACCTGCATAGCATGTACACAGTTAAAACTTTTAACTGTATACATGCTATGCAGGTCATTTGCAGGTTGTCCACCATTTTACTCAAACATATCTTAAAGGTGGGAGTGGCATGAGGCTGCTTCTCGTGTGTGCCCGCAGCCTGCCGCAGGGCAGGATTTGGCCCGAGCTGGCAGGCTGCATGCCCACGGTGCCACGAGGCAATGCGAGCGGCTGTGTGATGAATCTGATCACATAGTAACGGTAAGCCCCCCGTGGCTGCAGCCTAGGTCATCCGACCAAGGCTGCAACCGTGGGGTGCTTGCCGTTACTACATGATCAGATTCATCACACAGCTGCTCACATTGCTTTGCGGCCCTGCGCGCCTGCCATCTCGGGCCAAATCCTGCCCTAGGCCACAGGCACACACGAGAAGCAGCAGGCACACCACACCGGCCGCATTCAAAGTTGGGGGTGGGGGCAGAGGGGAGCTCGAGTACAGTATGGTGGTACTACCTACATTATTATGGTGCCGCCCGCCGCTGTGGATGATTGTGACAACCACATATTCATTTCACGGCGACGGGCAGACGTAATAATAATGTAAGCCTAGCCTAGGCCCTAATCCGGACAGAAAGAGTACTTACCGCGATGTTGAACGTCTGCCCCCGAGGAACTTAAGCTGCCTGCAACTAGGCCGCACACCACACACGGACGTTGGAACCACCCGTGCAGGGCAGCAGGCTTTCACGAGTCTCTCGCGCCACGCCTCAACAAGTCAAGTGTGCTCGTGAACTGCCTGCTGCCTCTGCAACAACAACACGTGACTCACCCACCCACCCCCCACGCACGTCATCATGTAATTTCCCTGGCTGGAGTCGAACTGCCAATGAAAACTGTACATTCTGTGTTACTATACAGAATGTATCAAATACTAGATAGTAACAACAGAATGTTGGTTTTCATTGGCTGTTGTTGTGCTGTAGGCCCAGCCAGCCAGCCATGGCCTGCAACTGCAAGGAGAGCAGCAGAATGACTCAGAATGATTTATGATCATGGAAACTAGTAAAAGTTGGAACAAAGGAATTGCACGTGCACCCGATGTTCCGATCCCCAAAAAAGAGTGCCGGTGTTGGCCACTGTCAAACACTGGTACAAATTAAGCACTGCTTGTGTGTACACTAATGGAAATGACAAGATTCTACATTATCTGAAAGCTATTTAATAGTGGTATGGATCACAGCCGACATGAGTTTCGACCCTCAGTCGTCCTCAAGGCTGTTTGTTTCAGTTAAAACATAAAAGAAAATGCATTCATATTCATTTGATATAGTATTGTCACAAAGAAAAAGCAACTACAATGTGGTTTGAAATGGCATAATGTCCAAAACATAGTAAGTGTTACATACCCAGAGTTTTTTGTGTCGGAAGGATGGGCCTAGGATAAAACAAACCAAAAAAAAGAAGTCAATTATATACGATCTATCAAACAAGATAGAGTATAATCTCACATTGTTCCAACTAAAAGTGGTACATAAATTGTACCTCATCACTTCATCTTGATGATGTTCTTAAACCCAGTTAGACCGCATGGCTCCCCATAACCGATCAGCCAGACCATACACTTGTTTATATGTGATGTGACCATGTGATAAGTAACCCAACACCAGTCCGTGCATGAAGTGATAGGTTGCTTATTAAATAGGAAATCTCCAACTATAAAATAAGCGTGATGAAAGTGGTTTCCCCGCTCATTATCGTGACAAGTCCTTATGTGCCCATTGATCAGATTAAAGCACTTACCAATTTCTTCTGTAAGTTGGTATCTGTTAGTGTAATATATAATCATGTTAGAACCTTCATTAGTTAATACTAAGGTCCTCTCAAATCCATAAAAGGGATCACTTACCCCTATAAGAGCTGGTGCTTTTAAATATTACTTATGAGTATTCATCTGAATGTTAGTTTACTTCAGTTCTTGCTGTGTCTTCAGATCTTAATGGATTCCATTTTTAGTTTAGCCCTAACATAATCATATTCCCAATATTAGCATCTAAGATGTGCATGCAGATTGTTTGTTCGTGACCCAGTCTTACCAAAAAAAGAGAGATCTTCTTGTCCCGCTCGTGCTAGCTTCAAGTATTTCCAAATTTGTTTAAAAGGTTCCAATGCCTACAGAAAAAGGGGGGATTTAGAACTTAATGGGTAAAAGGCCCGCAAAAATTCTCTCTCCAGATTAACCCCCGTATGTAAGGATCCACGAGTTAGTGGTCCTTAATGCCCAAGCACCTTAAAAAGTTAATGTGGATTAGCCAGGAATTGGCTGTTTTACCTGAAAAGGTTTATTTCAATGAAGGATCGACCCCTCACAACCCCAGTCCATGATACGGCAAATCAGCGCCATTTTCGTTCATGTTTATTTATGTAAATGTTGCGTAGGACGTCATGTGCATGATGTCATTCCGGGCTGTTAGTCCAAACAAGGCATTGCAAATGTTAAATGTAATGCGTCAAATATCATATCGCCATAATCCTTTCCATATTTCTTCATAACTGTTTGGTACAATGTTCCCACGTGCCCATTTCTTGAGATGAGAACAAAAGGATATGGGATAGCTAGTGTTACAGAAATGAAACGTCCCTGCGTGATGTTTGTTTTAATCTGAAAATCAATAGATTGAGAGAAAAAGTTTTGCATATATTCATGATTGCTAGCAAGTCTACACTACAGTTCTATATGAGTGATTTCAACATGATGTTGCGGATAAGTATAAATGTTCATCTTGTAAAATGGATACCTCTTCATATTAAGGGCTTAATGCCTTAGAAATTGGATACTCAGTTAGTATTAGAGATGAGCTGGTGTATGCATAAAGCTCTGGGTCACAGTTCCATGCAAGATATTAGGTATATGATTTTGGCGGATTCCATAGGATACCTGTATGCAAATGCACATTTGGTATATCTTATGTCAGAAAATAGGACATATGAATGCATTTTTATTTCTTAGGACTTTACAGAAATACATTAATTTCATGCTCCGAACTGAGCCCCAGTTTCACACACACAGCAAGTAGCATATGCATCTTGCCTCCATCTGTTGCAGTTTAAGTTTTAAGTCTCTGCCCCTTTTACTGGTGTGGGGTTACTTATCACATGGTCACATCACACATGCACAAGTGTATGGTCTGGCTGATCGGTTATGGGATGCCATGTGGTCTAATTGGTTTTAAGAAGATCACGTGATGAGGTACAATTTATGTACCACTTTTAGTTGGAACATTGTGAGATTATACGCCTCATCACGAGTTCGGCGGTATTCCAGTGGATTTCCTGCAGAGCGCTATTTGCGCTAACGCCACGCTAGACACTTCCAGCTGGCCCAAACCTGTCCTTTCCACATGAACGTGGAGCTTGCTCCAGTTATCTTCATGAAAAAGGATCTACCCGGCCATAGTGGTATAGTACTAAAGAGATGAAATAGCTTGGGCAAGATAATCATTTTCACTAGTGCCACACGCCCCATCAGTGAGCTGGGGAGCTGCTTCCATCTTTCAAGTTTAGCACACTTTGCATTGACCAATGTATCGTAATAAGGGAGCGTACCAGATTTGCTGAGCGTGCCATCTCCACTCCTAGATATTTCACCTATTGGGGTGACCATTGGAATCTGAACAATTTGCTAGGCTCTGTCCGTCCATGGGAATATTTTGAACTTATTCCTGTTCAAGCGGAGACCTGAATATTTCCCAAACTCTTGGACTGCAGCCAATATCCTTTGCAAATATTTCCCGGGATCCTTTACATACATCATGATGTCGTCTGCGTATAGTGTTATCAATTCTACCCGTACAGCTATGGCTATAACAGCCCGAGCATGGCGAGCCCTCATAAGATCTGCCAAGGGTTCTATCACCAGTGCGAACAGCAAAGGCGAAAGAGGGCATCCTTGCCTGGTGCCTCCCGCTAATATCAGTATTAAAGATAGCACCCCGTTTACCCAGACTCTAGCATATGGCTGTGTATATAAAATTTGCACCCACCGTATGAAGTTTGGGCCAAACCCATAGTTGTGTAGCACCTTGAACAGGAATGGCTGGTATACTGTATCAAATGCTTTCTGCATGTCCAAGGATACTGCTAACCCCTCAGTGTCCTGTGGTATCCTTGCCAATACATTATTAAACCTCTGTATATTTGATGCTATCGATCTCCCCTGTATGAATCCCGCCTGGTCCTCATGCACCATAGAGACAGTGGACGATATGACCGACAGTCCTCTAGTGGCTTTCCAGGCTTCAGTAATAGGGTGATAACCGCCTCTCGCATTGACTCGGGCGAAATGCCAGATTCCAACGCCTCAGTCCAAACCGATAGGAGATGAGGAGCCAAGGCGTCTATGAATTCCCTATAAAACTCCACGCCAAGCCCATCCAAACCCAGGGCTTTCCCTCCCGGTAAGCTGGTAATTGCCTCCTTTATCTCACTCAGCGCTATAAGTATTTCAACGGCATAGTGAGCGTCAGCCGATAGGAGCGTCGTTGGTATCTTGGCTATATATTCATCTATCTCCCTTTCTGTAGCCACGCTTTGAGGTGAGTACAGGTTCTCATAGAAGCCATAGAATACCTCACAGACCTCTTCCACCTTATTAACCCCCACTCCATCCTGCCTGGTTATTCACGGAATGGTCGAATTGCCCCTCTCATTACAGACCATCTGTGCTAGAAGCTTCCCCGGCCTCTCTTGTTCCCCATAACTGCATGCCGCTGCCGGCCTGTCAAAATAGCGTAGTTCTCTATCTGCTGCTTCTCGATATTCGTCCAGCTGCATTTTAAGTTCTCTGCAAATATATGCTGATGGATTACCCGCTTATTCCGTCTGTAGTTTCGCTAGGGTCTCTTCTCGCCTTTTAAGTTCCCTCCTGATATCGCGAAGAACCCCAAATTCTGTGGACATTGCGACTCCCCGCATGTAAACTTTAAACGCTTGCCATAAAAAAGCCTGTGTGCTCACTGATACCTCATTGTTCTCAAAGAAGTCAGTGATGTGTTGAACCATACCTGACCACAATACTGTATTTAACAGGGATGTGGCCTTGAAGCACCATTGTGATCTCTGGGGGGACCCCTCCGGAAAATATTCAGTGTAAGCGTCATGGGGAAATTATCAGACAGTGTTCTGGGCAGTATCTGGGTCTCTGTTACCCAACTCAGTACCCTTTGTGACTTTAACCAGAGACCTATACGGGAGTGGATGTCATGTTCTGTCGAATAAGAAGTAAAAGCCTTCTGTCCCATGCAACGAGCACCAAACATCTCTCAGGCCCAGATCTACAATGTGTGTGTGTATTGTGTGTGCCGCACTCATCAGGGTCCTGGACATTACTGACGTGCGGTCTAGGTCTATGTCAAGTATAGTATTAAAATCACCGCAAATCACTAATGCAGTAGGATATTTGGCACATTTTCGAAACACTCCCTCGAAGAACTCCGAAATCATCTACATTAGAGCCATATATTTTCATCAATAAAACTTCTGCACTCCCCAGCTTCCCATGAAAAATCAAATATCTGCCACCTGCATCGCTTTCTGTTGTGTAGTGTGTGAATGAATGGCAGCGACCTATGAACCAGGATCATAACCCCTCGGGCTCTGGTCGAGTAAGAAGTATAATAGCGCTGCTCTCCCCAGCCAGAGGCTACCTTCTGCACCTGAAGCTCTAGTATTTGATTTGATTTTGAAGAATTTCTAGCGCGCTCCAGACAGAATAAACTATGTTTGGGCGCAAATGACAACTAAAAGTCAGAACATAAGGAAAGACAGAAGTTTGACTAAAATAGATTGAATTTATCTAAATAAAAAGCTTTCAACCTTTTTCTGAACAGGTCCAGAGTCTCACATGTCCTGATCTCCAGTGGAAGTTGGTTCCAAATTTTTGGCCCAAATACTCCAAATCTTCTGTCTCCCCTGGAGACACAGTTTGAGCGTGGAACGCAGATCAGGAGTTTATCTCCAGAGTGGAGCTCTCTAGTTGGACAGTACTGCTTGATCTTCTCTGCAAGGTAAACCGGGGCAAGCCCCTTGAGACATTTGTAGACCAAACAGGCTACCTTGAATTGAATTCTATCTTCCACCATAAGCCAGTGGAGGGATCTCCACATTGTAGAGACATGATCCCATTTCCTAAGGTGTCCAATTGCCGTAACTGCGGCATTCTGCACCTTGTGTAGTCAAGCAACTTGTTTAGCTGCGTTTCCTGCTATGAGGCAATTGCAGTAGTCGAGGTGGGGGTTGGTCATTGCCCCCACCACCAATGCCTTGTCCTCTACGTGAATAAAAGGAAGCACATTCCTCAATAGTCTTAGTGAGTATAACACTGCTTTCACTTTTGCCCCCACCTGTGCTTCACTACCCAGGTTTTCATGCCATATACAACCCACGTTTTTTTATTGTTTTGGCAAAGTGAAGTTGTTCCCCTAGAATCAGGGGGGGAGGGCCCAGTCTCTCTTCCAGCATTTTGTTCTTAGGACCAAACAGTACAATCTCTGTTTTAGTTGCATTCAACTGTAGATGATTAGAAGTCACCCAGTCGTCCAGCTCATTCATACACAGATTGATTTTTTCAAAAGCATCAGCAATATTCTGAATCTCAATGTAAATCTGAGTATCATCTGCGTATGAATGAAACGGCAAACCATACTTCTTAAAGATGTTGAATACTGGACGAAAGTATAGATTAAAGATTAAAGGCGACAAAGATGTACCCTGCGGCACTCCACATTCCACGTCCACCATTTTCTGACGTGAAACCTTCCAGTATAACTCTTTGCATCCTATCTTTTAGAAAGGATTGGAACCAATATACTACTAGTTCTGAGGCTCTCCCCACGTGCCTGATGCGCTACTGCATAATAGGGTGGTCCACAGTGTCAAAGGCTAGTAGACTTGTTTCTTGCAAGAACAGTAACTGGGCCCCTTGCCTATTTACTTATGCCATTACCTTGCGCATGGGTAAGCCCAGAGCCCTCACATTCCAACTCAACAGCTTCAACCCAGTCAGACCACTTCTAGCCATCATCTCTTACATGCCTCCAGACAGTCTCCACAATCCTGTACCATCTCCCAACTTGGCCATATTATGTCGTACTCAACCAGTGCATTTTCATCATTATTTCACCCCAACTATCCCCAAAATCCCCCTAGCCCTCTCATAGTACCCCAAACTTTGACTAATTTTTGCCCCATTCCCGTTCACCCCTACTCCCTTTTCCTGTTTAACCAAAATGTGCACTCGTTTTGGGGGCGACTGCTTCAGTCGTGCCTCGAGTTCCCAGCTAGCGCAGTGTTTAAACTCTAGCCGGATTTGAACCACTACAAGCATTTAAAACAAACATTAGCAAAACACATGATGAATTGCATAGTTTCTGACGAGGTTCAGCACATCATACCCTGAGTACCATCATAGGTGTACTGCACAACCCTTCCCAGACACTATATATCTGCCCGCCCTGTCTCGGACCACAATATAACTTTTAAACAGACATTGCCTAAACCTCAGTATGGATTACACATTCACTGGCGGGATTTCGGTCACTCTGCATGTTAAGTGTCCTCACGGGCATACTGCACAACTCCTTTTTAGTCATTACCCTTATTCCAGCGGTTGCTTCTCTGGTAGGGGGATGTTGGACTCCACGAATGATGCTGGGAACGTGAAAAAGTAAGTTTTGTTTTTAAATTGCATACGCAGCCTAGCTGGGTATATCATTGCATAGGGAATCTTATGCTCCCTCAACAGTTTTTTTGACTCCAACGAATATGCGTCTCTCCTGCTGCAATGCCAGTGTATAGCCCAGGAAAATACGACTCACACTAGAGCCCATCTTCAGCTCTTGCTTCTCTTGTGCAGCTTTCAAAACCATGTCCCTGTCTCTGTAGTTCATTAGCCGCGCAATTATTGTCCATGGAAACACTTCTGGCTTAAGCCTTGCCCTCAGTGTCCTGTGCGCTCTCTCTACCACAAACATTTGGGACCAGCCCTGGTCCCCCAACAGATCTTTCAACAGGCACTCTACAGCTATTTCCATGGGGCCTTTCAGGGTGTCTTGTGGCATCCCTATGATGCGGACATTATTCAACCGTGATCTCGCTTCCAGGTCCTTGCACTTCATCTTGATACTACCCAGACCTTTCGCCATAGTTGTCACTGTGTTCTGCAGTGTCTCCATGGCATCCTCCACCATGCTATCCGCGTTTCAATTTCCGTGATGCGTTGTATAGCCTTTTCCAACTGGGCCCGGATCGTGGAGATGCTGATAGTAATTCCACCTAGCTTATCGTTAATGAAAGCAAATCCTTGCTGCATGATTTCCACGACTCCCTGTAGGTCAGCAGGAGGTGATAATGAAGTCATCACCAGTGATTCCTGACTGCTTGCCCCTTCACTTCCAGCATCCATTTGCTTAGCAGTTGGCTTGGCAAATTTGTCCATTGAACCACTTTTTTGGGGAGCTGCCCCTTTATGCATTATACTGGGTTACTGGGTAACCTTCCAGCATGTATTTCTATACACTGTGTAATACAGGCAGGTCAGGACGGTCTTTCTCTCTGTCTGACAGTAGCCTTTTGGGAAGCCTGGAGGTCTCCTACTCAAGGAGCATGCCCCAACCGTCAACCCAGATGCTCAATGAGCCTTACGGCCCCACCACCACGCACTGTACTCCAGTCGTCCCCGGGTTACTCCATTGTTTTTGGTATATATGCCGTGCTGGACGGTGCAGCGAGACAGCCTGTGGCTCCTCACTCAAGCGCGGGGGCAGGGAGCAGAGCAGAGCCACCAAGTTTGCTAAGTGTTCAAGCTGGTCCACTCTACTATAACCGGTCACTTCGATAATGAGCGGTTCTTTTCTCCTCCGATAGGGGGGAGCTAAGTAAGTTGACTTGTGGTGGCAGTTTCTCAGTGCTAGTGCAGGTTGCAATGACCCCAAATATCTGTACCACAGAACCGCACATCTCTGGTCTTGCCCCAAGAGTGTAACTAAAATTGCCCCTGGGCGTGTTGACGGTGGGCTTCTCTCTTTATGTGAACCTGATGGGGGTTCTCAGCATGTATCCCCCCCCACCCCATCCAAGCAGTGCCCTTGATCAGGGCCTCAAGTTGTAGAGTCAGAAGCTGTGGTGTCCCATGTTAATCTGTGGGAAGCACAAGATCATACTGCGGTACGTGTGCGTATGACTCGATAAGGGCCAACCATTCCACCGTGCTTGCTTCGGACTTGAGTATTCTGCAGTCGAACGCTCCTACTCCCATCCGATGATGGGTGCAGTGGGGGATCTAGCCTCAATGTTTGTCTCGTATGTCGTCTTTCCACTCTGGGATTACTGGGAATGTTTAGCCGCTCCGCTTTGCCGGCTCCCCCTACGTGCTGTATCACCCTCCTGGCGCTGCGTTTACAGAGTTGGCAAGCCATTGCTAGTGTGTCAGCAATGCTCGTACCAGCAATTTCTAGTGTTTCTACAGGGCCGCCTCTTCCCCAACATCTGGAACGCCCACTTTCGACTTGCAAATGTCCCTTCAAATTCCTTGTTGTGCCGTGTATTGATAACTCCACGCAAATCAGTCTCGGGCCAGCGCGGCCCTTCACTCCTGCAAAGTATCACAAATGTGTCCCCACGCGCGGCGCCGGCAATCTGATGCTAACATGCGATGGCTGCCGAATACAACTGAAATTTCAATTTTGCTGGGTGGTGCCTTCCAACCTGCCTCGCCGGTGCTCTGCACACTCCGCGTGCTGTTCTAGAGCTTCGGTGAGAGGCAGGACCTCTCTGATAGTTCACTGACCGTTTCGGCAGTTACTCCAGAATGCTCCCTCTTCCTCCTTCAACATGGGATGATTGTAGTGGACACAGCCACTGCCCGCCACAGACTCCGTCAGCAGTGAAGCGTGCTTGCGAGCAGCTCACCTTTCAGGCACTCTATCTCTGCATCAAGCCTTTACCACCGCTTGTCTCCTCTTGTCCGCCAATCAGAAAGGTGGCCTTGGGAGCTACAGAAGTGGGACAAGTCTGCAAATTTAAAAGAAATAACAGTGTGCCTCATTACGAGTTGGGCAGCATTCTGGCAGTAAATCTGCCAGAATACCGCCCAACTGAATTACCGTTACCGCCACTTGGTCTGGCTGAATTACTGCTGGATTACAAGTGGTGGTGTCGGTCTAAATCCCCATTTTTTATGAGTTCATATGACTCTATAGGGCTTTTTTGGCAGAATTGCTGCTGCAGTAATTCCGCCGATTTTGCTGATTTTTCAGCAGAGAGTTACAGGATCTACGGCCAGCATGATGCTGGGGGTAAATCCCCCACTCCAAGGCCAGTCTCGTAGTATGGCGGAGTAGGGATATTAGCGATCGTTCCATTATCGCCAATTTTTACCATACTTGTAATGAGGCCCACTGTCCTTAAGTGGTGGACACTCCCGTCCCCTCCACGCTGTTATTACTGTTAGTACAAACAGTCCAAATTAAATATGTAATAGCCTATGTTTTAGTCAATATATATAGAAATAAACGTGGGCAATTGTTTAGCGAACAAACATTCACAATTCAATCTATATAAATAAAAATGTAAATGTTAGTTTGTTCAAAACCTTAAATCTCTGAATGTTCTTCACTGATTGCTTTGAAATTTTGACACAACGTTGCATTTGAATAGGCACATGTTTTTATATACCTACTATGCCGAGATGTCACACCTGTGACAGGTAAAAACATACTTTTTTCTGAAAAACAGCACCATCTGTTGGACGTAAAAGCAACACACGCTGGCTCAAATACGTGCCGAGGAAGCAGAAGAGTGACGTGCAGCCAGACTTTAGAATGCACAGTTGCAAGCATGGCGATCGCGTTCTGCAGCTTCAGATCTGCTTTGAACGCGACAGGCTGAGAGTGGCTGAGCAGATCAGCGTCAAACACAACTCAGCAGTCACGCGATTATGATTGCCTTGCATTCCGGTACAACCCAGCTGATGATTGTAGTATGAGCCGGCATGTTCTCATCGGCACTATGACTGAAGTGTGTCCTTATTGGAAGGCTCTGAAATTTAATGGAGAAATGAAAGGAATGTGTTGTGCCCCCGGGATAATTAAACTGCCTCGACTTGGAGAACCGCCAGAGCCATTGAAAACTACCCACAAGCATTGTGAAATTAAACGTATTACGAACGTGCGTTTTTTCTTTTCTTTCTTTTCCATTTAACCAGACTGAGTCACAGCAACCCATGGTCGGGGACAGCTAGTCTTTAATATATTACAACTAAGAAAAAGTAGCATGCCATTAATCTTCTCAAGATAAACTCTCCCGAGAGTGATGTTCAGTTTAAAATATCTTTTTCTTTAAAACCTATAGTTAAAAATTAAAAAGATGGGTTAAACCCTTAAACTCTCAATAGTTATATCTAGGTACAATCTCCCAAATATGGCTTGACTATTAGCTAGAGGTGGACACTAGGATTGCCACTCTGTCTCTTGATAAGATCGTCAAGATGGTTGATATGAAAGAGTGTCAGCTGGTGTGGACACTGTTATTTCTTTTCATGATAATAGCAATTTTATATGCCAGAGTTGCGTTTTTCTCCTCAATACAATAAACAAAAGTACATTTGTCCATTTATATTTAAGACATCATAATATTGGTGTGCGTTCTGCTCCTCCATTCCTAGATACGTCTGCAAATTGCCTGGGGTATGAGTGCAGGATTGCAGGTTTTGCCTTTTAAGCTCTACTCCCAACTTCCCCCGACTTCCCTTTAAGATCTTCTACCATCTTACCCTGCACACACAAACCCGCCACAGATGGCCACCACAGGCTTAGCCATTAGCACACCAAGGCTAACCAAGCCGCGACTACGCTCTCCTCTTTAGCCCTGGCACCTATCTGCTGATATCCCACGTGGTGTAGTTTTCCCAATTCACTTTTTCACACACATAGGATTCCGGGATATCCATTCTCACGCTGCTGAATGGGATGAGAAGTAAGTCCACACTTTATTTTTTTAAATTTGATTTGGCTTTTAGGTGGCACTGAAACTGCTTCATAAAAACTGAAACTATCGTCATGGGGAAGTGAATATAAGAGAGAGATGCAATGTTAGGAGGGACTGGCCGCCTGTGGGTGCTGTTTGGTTATTTACCCATCCAGACTTTTTGCCTCATCACGAGTTTGGCGATAGCCCTTAAATGTTATATTATGTTAAAGGTATTTGTACTGCGCACCGTCACCACCGGAAGTGGTCCCCAGGCGCTCTGGCGGATCTGAAAGAGGAGGGGTGGGGTTAGTAGGGTGTAGCAGGAGTAGGATACTGGGAGCTGTGATGTTCTGTTGGCAGCTTCAATTCGGTTTTCACTGTGCGCTGAGCTTCAGTGCGGTTATCGGATCGTGAGCGTTCCTGCTGTGTGCTGTTGAAAAAAAGGGGTTATGTGTTTCTCTGTTGTTGTGTGTGTTGAAGTACGTGCGGATTGCTGTGCGGAGAAGTGGTTGTGTGCGTTTCCGTGTGAGACCTGTATGAGGAAGGTTGAGATTTTTCTAGGTTTGGATTAGTTGCTTTTTTATTAATATCTAGTCTTGCATAATAGCCTGGCACTTAAGGTGTTAATCTTTGCGTTTCTGTTATTTGTAAACACATCTGTGGTTATCCTGTGAATTTGGTGTTGTACTTTGTCCGTCTGATTGGAAGGTATGATGGGGTGGCAGTTTTCCTTCGTGTTACTTTATTAGTTCCCCCACTCTGGTGTTGGGGTGTAAAGATTACAGGATTCTGCTCACTTCCTGCCCTTTTCCTTGCAGGTGGTCATTACCTGCCTATGACTCCTCTGTAAATGTGGTGGTAACACCATTCCCGCCACATTAAGGGCTGACCCAATCTCGAGTTGGGCGATAAGTTGGTGGTAAACATTTTCACGTACCAGCTTTTTTTTGGTGCTATTACCACAGGTGCAATTACCACGAGTGGTAATAGCGCCTCCCTTCCCCATTGGACCCTAATGGGGAATAGGCAATAACCGCCCAACCGCTCGTGATCCGGCACTAATAGCGCCAGACCGAGTAGTGGTAATGCTATTTGTAATGGCGGTATCCCGGCAGTATTACCGCCGGGATACCGGCAGACTTCTGGTGAGGCCCTTTGTTTGGTGAAGGCACCATAATATTGATTGTGAGTGTTATTTGAAAGCAGTTTTTTCTGTTAGTGGTTTAATGCACCTCTAAATGTGATGGTAGTGTAATAAAATGTCTTAACTAGGTAATTTACTAAGAGTATGTGTGTCCTTGCATCTGACGTCCTATTAGAAATAAGTGTCTGAAGTCCTGTTAGCAAGCACTGGGTAAATCAGATGTTTTGGCTTGTTTATAGGATTAGTCATGCACTGCTACCATATACTCGGGGTACACCATTTTCCAGCCGTTGCACCCTAATGGCGAGGTAGCGCCATTATGGCACTGCCTGGCAAATGTCCATCCCACGCCTTCACAAAAGTGCAAACGGTTGGCTTTGCCAATGTTTGTTTTTACTTCTAAATGCTAATCATATTTACAGTAACATATATTAATATTTCACTTCTCTTTGGCTGACATCTCTTTTTTTATCTTTGTGTGCTAACTTCAATAAGCCAAATTGCAGGGTGCCCTGGCCTCCACCTAATTTAGCACTGTGAGCCCGGTTGGTCCAAGTTCAGTTAGGGGGCGTTAAGCTTGTTATCTCCCCGCCCTCGATCTACATCACTAGGGACCCAATGGCTGAAATGAGCAGGGAATAAGGAGGGCACTGTCAAAGTGAGAAATAAAGACATCCGCTGCTGTCAGTCCGTGCTCCTTCTTTGCTGCTGTCCAGGGCAATGTGCACACAGGGACCGATTCACAAAGAGCGCGTGAATGAGCGCATTCGGTTGACCTCGTCATCCCTCTCCGCTTTTGCACACATAAGGGGGCAGTTCACGAATGGGATGTGATTTAAAATCCCCAGAAACGAGGGTCTGCACCCTGCGCCTGTCACACTAGTATTTCCATACCTCTGTCATTTCGCCGAGACGGGCCCTTTAACGACCCGTCTTGGTGAAATGCCCATTGCTGGGATCCTGCCATACATCAGTGATGCTCCACTCACCTTTGACCATTCTCTGCGCTCCTTTCATTTACGCTCATATTTGAGAATCTGGCCCACAATATCTATCTTGACTGCGACCCTTGGGTAAAACTACAACCAGTGCTGGCAGGTGGAGGGACTGCATGGCAAGCCAGCCTTCTGATCTTGGGCAAATACCATCTACTCTGAGCTACTGTTTATAATATTAAACACATCATACGTTAACAGAGCGCTCAAGTTTTCCACTTACATGCATTCGAAAGACATTCACCCTAGTTTTTTGTTGTAATTCTGGTATTTGCAGTGGTGCATTTAAAATACAAAACTACAAGTTCCAAAATTCCAAGGGAAAAAAATGGGACTGGGTGGTTTTGCATGGAAATGGGAAACTTGAGAGCTGTGTGTTAATAACTAGTCGTATAGCAGACTGCAATGCTAGGTCTTAAAATCGATCAAATAACAGGCGATTGTTTGGCCGTACCCATTCATAAACACCTCAACCATTCTATTTAGTCCCATCTGGGTCTCGCCGATTATTTCACTGTCTTGGCTGCCGTGCAATTTCCCCCCACACAGTTTTTGTATTCCTGCCGACTTCTGAAGATGAGTAGAAACCCAGTACTCCACCGCCCCTTCCGCCAGCAAACCAGCTGTCCCTTTCCACAAGGCTGGCCGGCCGGCACGCTCTGATTGGTCCGCAAACAACACCTTGTGGGCAGTGGCACTTTGCTATCACTTGTGACACACATGCCCCCCTTCTCTCACCCTGGCAGCTGCTGCGCCTCTCCCACCCCCTCCAATAGTGAGCTTGTAAATATTTAACCTACTAAGATATAGTCAACCTGGGCCACTGCCCTCTGTCCTAAAAATGGAACAGGGGCTGGCAGGCGAGGTGCATGTGTCCAAATCCCTTTTTAATGAACGGATGGGTGGCATTCCTGAGTAAGACTGTGCGCATGGCCCACGCACCTGCTGGCTGAGCGTGTTCAGAGGCTGCGCAGTGTAGGGTGACCAGATTTAAAAAGTAAAAAAACCGGGACAGGGCAACTAACACAAAGGTAGGACTAACTCTTGAAAGTGACTGTCAAGGCACTACACTTCAGTAGCGACTGGAGGAAAGGGGGTTTAAGTGTTACTGTTCCAATAACCACATATTATGATTAATCTATCACAAACTAACACTATCTTAAATTGAAAAATGTAACATTTCTTCTGTGCGAGATGGTGCATTCCTGCCTGCCAGCTATGATGACCTACTACAAAAAACCGGGACCACTGCAGTTTCCAATGGAAAAATAATCTTGAGCTAGGTGGGCAGAGCACCAAATACCGGGACAGTCCTGGAAAAACAGGGACATCTGGTGCCAGGGTTGCCATTGGGTGGGGAGAGGTAGAGGAAAATCAATATGAAATGAAATTGCAGTTGCAGGACTAATTTACTAATTTAAGAATTAAAACATCAGTCACAGAGATATTTGTCAGCAAAGCAAGCCGTGCAGGGCAGGCCCTAGGATTTGTGGGGCCATGGGTGGCAAATGATGAGTGGCCCACCCTTATTTGCATAAATAATGACATCAGAGATATTGCAAGAACTTATATTACCTTAACATATTAAAGGTTCATTCTGTATCATGGGTAGCTACTTGAGGAGAATCATCTCCGGTTCCGGAAACACCTCAAAACCTTTCTCTTTGCTTCTGCTTGTTCTCCCCATCTCCCCTGCTGACTTTCTGGCCAATACTGAAACTGCACTGGTTACCTGGCCACCCCCTGATCTTGGGCCCAGCCCCTCCACCCCCCAGTAACACAGCTGCACTGCCTTCCTGCCAACCCCCACACTTATGGACGGTTTTTGTATCCCTACAGTTCCACCACCAGCACTTGACACCTGATGTCTGCACTACCCTTGCACTTGCCACCAGCTGGCCTTACGTTACTGTTTATTATTTTTATCCCATGTACTGCACTTTCCCCCTCCCCTTTCCCATGCACTTGTGCGATCTGAATGATGCCTGGCCTAGTAGGATCGTTGTTTGTCTTGCCTCTGTTCCCCCTCCCTTGCCGCGTCGCGCCTTGAAACACTTGTGTATAGGTGCGTTATAAATGCCACATCATATCATATCATATATCATATCCATTAAAAACACGTTGCCATGAGTAAGGCGGGAGACAAAGTGTGACGTTCAATATATGAATTGTCACTCTTCACATTTACCTACGTGGCAAAACCAGAAGGTAGTCTAGCAGATAGTGTGAGCTGAATACCTTGTACAGATTTTGGCAGATCGGGCACTGTGCAATAAAAGGATTTGCCCAGGAGCACACACTTTGGTTAAGTGGTGAAGCTGGGATTTGAGACAAGTCTTTAATGCAGGCACTTCAACACATATCTTCCCTGATATTGTTACAAATGATCTTTTTGAAACTTTGGTTTGAAATCCTGCAAACATATGGTGATTGTGTTTTGCTAAGTGAATTGAACTGCTGCTTTTGCAGAAGTTTCATGATTGTTTTTGTTTTGATTGTATATATATTTCGCCATATTGATCAAACTAGCAATATGCTTGTATTGCAAAAGCTATAGATAAGGATTATTTTGACTGTGAAAAGAAATAAACGCCAAGCAAGTTCCAAGGATGTCATGTGAGGGCAGGGATTGGTCCTGGGGCAGAGGGAGCAGGTTGTGTATGCATCAGGATTGCCCGACAGTGCGATAGAGCCTATATATCTTGGAGGGTTTGAGGCAGTGAAAGTAAGCAATTTCACAGGTCTTGAAACGTTAACAAAATTAACAGGGCTTCCTAAGAATAGTGGGGGGTTCAATAATATATGCATTGGAGCTGAGTACGTTGGGGGCAGAGGGTGCAGTTGCACCCTGTCTCCTTTAACAACAGTGGCAGGAATCTCATTTTGCCCCCGTGGAGATTCTGCAAAGTATTTGAATGGCGCGACCAAACTCGAATACAAGGTCATCCGGACTGAGTGTTGTGCTCCTCTAAATCACGGTGTGCAGCAGGATTTCTGTCTCCTTGCTTGCTGGGTCCAGACTTGGTGACATGTTAGAATGCATCTTGCAAAATTATTAAGTGCGACTCAAGTCAAAATGAGAAGTGAGCCTCCCTAATGTAACCCTTGAGCCTTCATTGGAGGGGGTGAGCAGGCCAAAGCTGTTTGTGGGCCCAGTAATAGCTGGAGGAAGTAGGAAACCCTACAGCAGAATGTCACAAAGGCAACTCAGCAGGTTAGGTGACTGTTACGGAGGTGTTATATGTTCATACCCTCCTGTAAATCATATGGCTTTTTTCCTATTCCTGCTGCAAAATGTGATGTAAAGTGTGGTGTTTTGGCCTGGGGCATGGGTGTGGGAACATCCCCCAAGTATAAAAGCTGGCACCCATTAATATGTGCACAGTAAGTGAACACATCTTATAGTGAAATATACAAAATTAGTTAACTTGACCTTTCCTAATAGAAGAAAGTGCACAAGACAAGAGCATTGGCCTTTCAAATTGGCCTTTAACATTTTTTATTTTTTATCAACACCTGTAAAATAACATGACAGGGAAATGTTCCACTAACTATGCTGGCAAAGTGTGAAAGGTGCCCACCTTTTAAACCCAACAATCTACATTCCCAGGAAAATACAATCCCAATACGAGACGCGTGCTTTGATGACACTTTTATGTGGTCTTGTGGGCACAGGTCTGCTTTGGGAACATGAGTACCTGGGTGAAATCCAGCTAGCTAAACACGTGAGCAAGCAAGGGGGTTGCGTCCACCCTGTGAAAACAGTGGGTGGGCACCGTTCACCCATATTTATCCTCTGCTTGTGCCCCGAAAATCAGCACATGGCCACAAAAAAGGGAAAATCGCTTCTCCAGATTCCAGCATTGCAAACTCTCTTGTTACATCTTTGACAAATATTCATGACTCACTTGACCTCATCACTTCCCCTTCTCACCTCTGTTTTGCTTTCAACACTACTCTGTTATGAAGATGAATTGAAAAGTACACAAACCATTGTAATGTACTCACACAAATATATAAATCCTTATAGAAATATGTGCGGCAACAAGTGTACAATTGTGGCATTATTCCCCTCCATCTTGAATGGCAGACTACAAATACGCAAAATATGGCCTTACGGTTTTGAAAATGTACTTTCAAGACTTAAAGACTCATAACAAAAGGGATAGGTTACTCGTTTGTGTTGCAATGCTTGACAAATGCAGACTTCATATATCATGTGATGAAAACGTTTCATTCTATCAAAAATAAACTCAGTTTCGTGTGTAAAATATGAACATCTGAAAATAATGCAATTAGTTTCAAACTGTTTTGTGTGATACATTTCAATTGGCCTGGAGGAGTGTGTAGATGTAGGCAGCTAACAGCTGTGTTGTGTGCATTCGGAATAAATGCATTTCTTAACAGGGAAACGTTAAGAACGTCTTTTTCAAAACAATGTTTTCTTAAATGAGCCATGACTTATGCATTTCTCCTACTTTAAAATCTCTGCTTGAAGAAAGAAAGTGATTGGCAGTAATTATGGGTCCCGCAATGTCTGATGTGCCCCTGGGAGGGGGTATTTGTCTCTAGAGCATTACATGGGGTTGAGAGTTGACACCTGGCCTCATTCAGACCAAAAGAAAAGTGGGCTTCGTACATGGAAGTAGCACAGCCCCTCGTTAAAGCAATATTACTTGATGTAGTAGAAGCAGGCACTGGCGCCTGTGGGTGCCTCTCTGACAGCATGGCCCTGGGCAAACGCACAGACTGCCCATGCGTCAGGCAGGCCCTGAAAATGTGTATTCCAGTGTTCAGCTGAGATAACTCGGACCGGGTGGTCCATGTTTTATGTAGTGAGTGAGCAGCTAACCTTCTCAGAATATTTTTGTTCTATTTAGTCCACTACTGCATACTACCAGCAGTGTGTCAGTGGCCTACACTAAAGTGTTGAAAGGGACCTGTTGACCTGCCCGAGAAGTAGCAGGTTGTAAAGGGGGAGAGGTGCCTGTGAAGAATTCTGGCAGATGGCGTGTCAGACTGGCAGGTTGGAATGCCACTATGGACATGTGCAATGCACACCTCGCGCTCACTAAAGAGCTGTCTCAGTTAGAACGTTGTTGTCTAATGTGTGCTCGCCACACACTGCATTCTTGACGCAGTGGGACTGTAGGGGCTCCACACTGCCCCTTTGCAGGGGGCTGTCCCATATCTGTTTTGAACACGCTTCCCGAGGTTCCATGCAGAATCAGGGAAATTCCCTGCTGTGCTAATTGAGCAGTGACAACTTCTATTCCCCAAACCCGGAACAACAGCGGTGTGACCGTGTTTGTGGGATAGTTGAAGGACGCAGGTTTTTATTGATTTAGTTAACTTACTGGCAATTCATAAATAATCAGCATCGTTAATGCAAATCTAATAAAGTTGATTATCTTAATGAAATACTTCAGGTGAACGGTTCACTTTTCCATACTCTTGTTCCATGTCAAAGGTTATTTCTGGAAAGATGACATCCTGGGGAAAAGTTCTGGTAATTAACTGGCATGACCTGTTTTAGTCATTCAATGTTATTGACGGCCCTCCTTCTTGAGATGGGGTGCAGTCGCTTTAAACCCCCCCCACCTGTGCCAAAGTTCCTCCACCAATTGGCACCCAAGCATTTCTAGAGCCCTTCAGATGTTTGGTAGGAACAAGTTGTTACCACATTTTTAGGAATGACCCCATCTGGCAAAAAGTTGCCTGGATCTCGCACGTTTCTATAATGTTGCCTGACAAAACCCTGAATTGACTGGTGGAATATTTCTCCATTTTCATATTTAGGTGTCACCTAGAGATTTCAATGGTTATAGCTAATCGTGCGCCACGGCGCGCGACTCTCAGTACAGCAATGTAATCAAAGTCTCATTGATTTCAATTCTCTCTCCATGAATTAGGATTACTTGTAGGGCAGGATCCCATGATAGCCTTTTTTATTACACCCATCAGCAAGTAACATTTATTCTCATTGATTTACATTCTCCCTTCATAAATTGGGATTACTTATAGGACAGAATCTCAGGGTAGTCTTTTTTTATTAAACGCAACAGCAAGTACCATTTCATGCCTTATGTTCCCAAACATGTAATAAGTATCCATGAAACTGAGATAGTGCCCCCAGAGGCACCCCATGGAATATAGTGTGCTGTTCTCGCCTGCAGGAATGTCCGAAAAGCCAAGCACATGTTTTCTGAGTATGAAATAACATTGGATATGATCATTTTCAAAACAGCACATCTATTCAAGGAAGCCACACCATATAACTTCAATATGGTCAACAAGCATCATCGCATCAGAGGATTTCTGAAAGGCCATGCAGACATAGATGCACATCACTTGCTGGTGAATTGTGGGCTCCCTGATTATGTCTGAACAAATGTTTCCTTTATAGCTGGCTGATTTCCAACACGCAATCTTTTGTATGTCAGGCTCTGTTAATCCACATGTTAAAAGTGTAACGTGGACGTACTTTATACTACCTCTGGATACTGCATATTCGAAGATGAAGGCTAGTCTCCTATGGTTCCCACAAGCCCAATGAGTAGTCACGGGAAGGCTGGTGGGTTTCAAGGTGTTTGCCAAGGGGAAAATACCAGATGGGAAAACCCCCACGCTGGTAGGGCAGCAGTATGATGGATGGATGGATGGGGAGAGCGGGTGATCCCAGGACTGGAGACTTATATCGCAAGACGAAGGAGCAGGAAACCAAAGGCAATTCTAAATGAATGAGCAGAAATGACCTAAGGCGACAAAGGCAGGGACGTTCAATTTGATTACACTGGGGATCAGGTCAGGGAATAGGAACAGAGAATGAAACAATGAGAGAAAGAGACGAGGAATATGGAAGGTTGAATTTAGGATGGGGGAAACATTCACACTGGAACTAACCTGTGCGTTCCGGCACGCTTCCGGTGGCATCTTCTTTTATGGAAAAGCTTCTTTCACAGTTCGAGCTCTGCTGTCGGGCAGTGATGTCGTGATGCCACAGCATTGCGTGCAAGCAGCCATCTTCATGAGGAAAGACGTGGTCCTTACACAGTCACCATCTTTGTTGGGGTGACTATTATGGTGAATCCGGTGCCACAAACGCCCATGCCTCCATATTTTCCAGAGTGACCCTCTGAGACGGTAAGGGACCATACCAGTATGCCGCCGCCTGGAGGAACCGGGGATGGGCTGCTAGGACTGTGACCATTGGAATCGACAAAGAAGAGCAGGAGCATGAACATCTGCAGAATTATCCTAAGTACATTCACTTGGCCCTCATCACTTCAAGTCAGTCAAATGCTGGAGGCAACTTCAATGATAACAGGAGTCAGACACGTACAACACATCATATTCCAATCCATCAGTAGTTGATATGGGCAATGGTTTCTTCTTGTTTCTGCCTGAAAAATGATCCGGCACATGAGGCTTTAATTGAGAGACATAAAAGACTGAGTGAATCCTGGACTGGGAAGGAGGAAGCTTGAGGGTGAAAGCCACAGAAGTGATGTGTTGGATTTTCAGCAAAGAACCAGTAACCGAGTGACAGCTTGGAAGGCACCAAAAAAGTTGTTAAGTAACAGGAGGAAAGCCACACAAAATCACCTACAGGAAGAGGAGGTTCAGGGGTGCACTTGCGAATGGCGATGTTCTTTGCTCTTGCTTGGGAATTCACTAGAGAAGACGCTGCACTTTTGTGACCTTCCTGTATATCAGTGATGAGTTGGTCTATCAAAGGAACCAAGATATCCTTAGGTACAGCTGTAGGTAGCACTTGACAATGAGAGCCGTAAGTAATGAAGAAGGGGCTGGCACCAACAGTGGAGTGCTGAGGGTTATTATAGGCAAGTTCTGCTAAAGGTAACATTTTGCACCAATTGTCCTGGGAGGTGGAGAGTAAACATAGATTATTGTTCAAGTGACTGATTTAGTCTCTCTGTTTGTCCATTTGTTTGTAGGTGGTATCCTGATGAGAGGGCTCTGTGAATGCCTACCAGTTTACACAATGGTCCCCAGAATCGGGACACATACTAAGGATCTCTATACGATATACAATGTTACAGTGTCTGGTAATTCTATGTGTAACAAAAACTGTTGAGTCCTATCGGGTGCAGATGGTAATTGAGGCAATGGATTGAAATGGGATAGCTTTGTTAAGGTATCTTCTATAACCATGATTGCTGTCTGTCCACTGGGAGGGGTAGATCCGCAATACAAATTAATCAGTGAAGATATGTCGTCATGGTGTCTCTGGAAAGGGCATGAGCTGAAGTCTTCCTAGTGGCTTGCTTCAGGGGGATTTAGACTGTAGGCAGATTTTACATGCCAAGACATAATCATGTACACTAGTCTTTAACGGAGGCCACCAAAATTGTTGTAATATGATGTTTAAAGTGGCACTCTCTGTGGCCTGAAGACCTACTGTTGTGACACATGCAACCTCTAGTTGTAACTTGGAAGCATATAGAGTCTGTGACTGTAGAAAACAATCCTTGATTTTCGTTAAGCGTTTGCTGCTGGGGTATTGCCTAGGTCACCAAGAGTTTTTCTTCTGCTTCGGCCATCTTAACTGGTTGGAGAAAGTCTGTTAGCACATAAATGAAAGTAGCATGAGGTAGAAGTCTTTCTTGTTTGTATGTACTGGGTTCCAAAGTTAATTTCCAAAACAGAAAATCTGCCTTAACATGCTCTGTTTCCGGTAGATATGTCAGAGTGATGCTATACTACAGAATATTAAAGGCCCACTGTGCCTGGTGGCAAAGTTGACACTCCAGTTGCTTAGGCAATTGCACAGTTCAATGGTCTGTCCAAATCTCAACAGGGTGTCGGGAACCTAATAACAAATGCTTCTCTTACAAACAGTCATATTTCTTGGGCAAGAGTTCTCATTCCAACACCTTGTGATTACGCTCTGAACTGGTTAGAGTCTGAAAGAAGCAGGTGGCGGGGAGATACATCATGGCTGTTTGTTGCTATTTGAGAACTGCTCCAATGGCCTCGTTGGATGCATCAGACAAGGAGTCCACTGAAAACGAACTTATTTTTTCAATTGTCGAGTTACTGGAAGGATTTTCCTGGAGTAGTTTGGTATGAATTTCTGATACAAATGAGCACCTCCCACGAATCACTGAAGTTATTTTATAGATCATGGAGATGTCTACTCCGGGATGGTTGAAACATTTTGATGGTCCATGGCAGTTCCAATAAATGATAGTATGTAGCCTAGATATGGAATTGAGTTTTGATTGGAATAGGCACTTCTCTGGTATGGTTAGGAGATGGTTGGCTTGTAGTCGTAGCAAGACATCTTTCACATGACTTTAATGTGCAGTAATATTCCTGGAGTAAATTGATATATCATCTAGGTTTACAATTACAGTTTGTAGGAGGGTATCGGAGAAGATTCGGTTCATGAACCGCAGGAACACAGATGGGACATTGGCGAGTCCAAAAGGCAAAACCCTATATTCAAAATTTCCAAACAGTGTTCTGAAGGGCGTCTTCCACTCATCCTCAGCCCTGATGCGTATTAGATGGTAAGCACCCCATAGATCCAATTTAGTAAAGATGGTAGCATCGCGAACAGCCTCCAGAATGTCTGAGATGAGTGGAAGAGGATACTTGTCCTTCTCCGTAACTATTAAATACCTGATAATCCAGACATAGGCGCAGAGCAGTTGTTCTTAGGAAGAAAATAGGGACAAGCTCTGGCAGGGGATTTAAAAGAAGCTATAACACCATTGCGTATATTTGCCTGCAGATATTGCTGAAGGGCCGATTTTTCTTGTTCGGCAAGGACGTGCCTCTGTCCAAAGGGTAATTGTGCTTTAGGCAACAGGTCAATTGTGTAGTCCTCTCCACGATGAGGAGGCAGTTTCTGGTTGATAGAATCCTGAAATTCATGGTACTGTACAGGAATGGTCTGAAGATGGTTCACAACTGCCAGGTGGTTGGTTCCCAGGAATCCGGATAAGTTTGTTGTTTCTGTGGACACTGGTAGAAAAAAGTGCCCAATTGATATAGGGATTGTGTACCATGAACCAAGGTAATCTGAGAATAATCGGAAAATGTGCTTCTTTTATAAGGTCGAAACAGATTGTCTCACGATGATTCCCAATTGATGGTAAAATGGGGTTAGTTTCTTCTGTGATGGGTCCAGAAACCAACGCTTGACCATCAACACTCGACAGGAAGACTGTTTTTCTTCCAAATGTGAGCAATACAGTTGTTTATGGCCCAAGAGTCATCCATAAATAGACCAGTGGAAAACTGGCAACTGGAGAACGTTGGAGAGGGGAGTTTGTTTATTGGAAGCAGAGCGCTCTTGGAAAAGTATTGCTATTGACGGAGAGTGCAGTGTCTGTAACTTTAACTGCCAAAGGGGACGCTGTGTGGGTGAGTGTGACGGGCTCCACCCCCTACAACCACTAAAACCTTGCAGGACTGTGAAGTGGTCGCAAAGTGGCTGTTAAGTGAGGCAGTCTGCAGCATTCCTCGCTCAACTAGAAAACGTTGGAGAGAGGAGTTTGCTTATTGGAAGAGGAGCGCTCTCGAAAAGCATTGCTATTGTTGGAGATTGCAGTGCCTGTAACTTTAACTGCCAAACGGGACGCTGTGGGAGTGTGATGGGCTCCACCCCCCCCCCCCCACAACCACTAAAACTTTATGGGACCGCAAAATGGTTGGGAAGCTGCTGTAAAGTGAGTCAATCTGCGCAGTTTTCGCTCAACTGGAGAACATTGGAGAGAGGAGTTTGTTTATTGGAAGCGGGTCGCTCTCGGAAAATCTTTGCTATTGACGGAGATTGCAGTGCCTATAACTTTAACTGCCAAAGGGGACACTGTGTGAGTGTGACAGGCTCCACCCTCCTGCAACCATTAAAACATCACGGGACCACAAAGCGTCTGCAAAGTGGCTGTTAAGTGAGGCAGTCTGCAGTCCGCAGGCGGCAGGTGAGCAGGAGCGGGTGAACAATTTATTTTTCTTGATTGGGCGCTGAATGCACTTTGACCACCCACTATTGTTTCACTATTGTTTCAAAAATTCCCCCCAGGCCGCCCCGCTGATACAAGCTCCGAGTGGAGCAGTGCGGCTCAGCCTGTCAGCGCTTAGTGCATCTGCTTTCTTTCACTTCATTTACCTTTGCCAAGTTTCGACAGTTAATTGAGTGTATGGTGTACAAAAAGTATGAAAACTACAGCGGTCTGGCCTGAGCGTTTAAGACACACTTTCTCTTAAAGGTGCAGAAGGGCGTGGAGGCTGCGGAGCGAATGCCCTTTGATCCACGTGGTAAAGTCTGATTACCAATCAATCGGAATTAGAGTTAAGTGCCACCGGAGGCCCCACATAAAAATCTGTGAAATTGGCCTTGACCACAAATTCAATGGCATCAGATATAAGGGCTGTACACACTCAATGTCCTATAGATGCAAGTGTGGAAATCCCCTCAAAGACAGACTCACCATGTAACATTTTTGAAAAAAATAAATGAGACTCTCACCAACGAAGCACCTTGTCTGGCCTCCCGGATGTTTCATTGACTCAGAACATAATTCCACTGGATTCAGCACAGAATATAATGAATCCTCAGGAATTAGTGCCGACATGAGAGGGTAGTCTCTAACAGGTTTCGGGGTTGCAAGGGGGGATTTAATTGAGACGAGCCAAGAAGGGGGGTACATGTGTAGATGATTCACATGTTTATATATTCGGAAAGATAGCCCCACAAAAACCCAACAAAAATTGGCTCCTAAGATCAGCGTCGACGGCCTGGAAACCAAGGAACTTGACCACCATTATCCTGCAAGCTAAACAGAATTTCTTCTACACGCATGCATTTTCTCCGTTATTGGTCAACAGTGAGGAATGTGGCAATTCGCTCCGTCCGTCTAATGATACCTTGTGAAATGCAACACAGCAAACTGAGCCCATGGCTGATAAAGAGGAAGATATTCTACCATCACAAGTAGGCTCTGAAGAAAGTTACTGTGGGATATATTTACCCACTCAACAGTACTTCCCCACATCACATAGCTGCAGTTCAGCAGTTTACAGCAGAATGGCCGTCCCGGCTCCTTTGAGCACCATGGCCTTGCATTAAAACTGCATTTTGCAGCCACAAAATGATGGCTGCGCTTTCTTGCCAAGCACCTATTGGGCAAGATGGGACAGAGAGCACACTGAGAAAGGCCGCCAGTGTGGTTCTTACCTGTACCCAAGAAGAAAATGGAAAAGCAGCACTGGTTTGCTGCTAGCTCAACATTTCCCCTTGAAAAAGGAAACATTTGGCATTTAAAATGTTGGCACCCTGATTCTGTTTCTCATCTGTTCAACCTTCCACAGTTCTGATCCAGGCAGCTAGCTGTGCCCTTCCACATTCAGATTGTGCCAGCAAAAGAAAGCATTATCATTGAATGACAGGTTGTGTCAGGCATGATCTGGGGAGCCACCAGAAACTTTCTTTTCAGCAGTACGGAAAAGCGCTTGACTTTTTGCTACAAAGTGTCAAAAATAAACCCTGCAAAAGAAACCTTAGCTCTGTGCATATGTCAATTTCAATGGACATCTGCCTTGTACAGACTGTTGTGTAAGAGAAACTGACTGGGGCTACAAAAAGTGTTTGGAATCAAGATGGGGGAGAAAACCGAATTTGACAGGGACATCCAGCAGAATTCACCATGTGTCAAAATGTATAAGGGATGTTTTGTTTCAACAGACATGATTCTGATTCAGAGAAATATAATAAATAAGTAAAGGCAATGGCTGCAGTGTGGAACTAGCCAAATAGGTTTTCTGCTGGGGAGGTTGCTAACAACAGGAGTGGCCTCTTCCCCCCAAAGGAGCCACAATGGGTTTTGGGACACCTACATGTTAATTTCTGCCCTTGGAAACTTTGAATGGCCAGGAGAAAGAAATATCACATATCCATCAGACTTTGTGGCTGGACTTCAGCTGGACACAATAGAGTTCTGGGACACCTATGTGTTAATTGTGGGAAGTGACAATAAACATTCACTCGAACTGGGAAACCCCATGGCCACCCTGGGCTGAACTGACATGTGGTGGTATCCTGGAAAAAAATGGGCCTAGTTGAAGGACAAAGGACAGCACCATTTGGCTAAAAATACTATTTGATGAATAAACTTTTAAGACTGTTAATTCTATAACCGGGCTGCTCAGTAATGTAAAAGGGGTACAGTTTAAATGTGATTTTCGTGGCTTTCAAATATGATATAATGGCTGTCCATAGCATGTATGGGACACAAACACCAGGAGAATGTAAATCATGGGGAAAGTACATATGAATGAACGTTAATAATTAATGGGAATATTCCCTATGACAATATGCATACACACCTAAAACTGTGGGATGTTGGGTGAAGCGGTTCCCACTTAAAAAACGTGAAAAACTTTTCGGAGGGTGAAACAATGTCGTACAGACCTGGGAGTGGGAACGCCATGTTCTTTATAAAATATATAATGTGCCTATGTATTTTACAAAAGAGCCACATTTTTCAAAATGTTTGATTTATGTTAAGATTGATTTTTTGCAAAAAGGACTGTGGGATGGCTTTGCAACCCATAAAATACAACCCCCTAAACTGAGTCCCCTCCTTGAGGTGGCAACCAGCACAGGCTGACCTATCAGGTTCTTGGGGGTAGGTCTAGCTTAGCTCTGCCCAACAATAAATCCTGTGATGTCACTCGCCTTATAAATAAGAGAGGCTGACACACTCTGGACACACTCTCTCCTGAATTTCCAGCGCTTGCATATCCAGACATTCCAGATCCACTTTGCAAGATTCCAGATTCTACTGCCAGGCCAAAGCATAGCTGCCCCATCCAGGCAGGGCCTTGATTCAGAAACCCCACTAGAAATCCCAATAACAAAGGGGAAAAGCTGTGGTACCCTTTGGGAGTATCCTATGACCAGACTAGCTTATCTCCCACTACCTGCATGCCCGCTGTACCCTTGCTATCCTGTAACCAGGCTTGCTCAGCTGTTGTTCTGTTAGGAGAGTCTGCCGCAATCCTGTGACCAGAGCTTTTGAGTCCAGAATCCGGTTGTCTGTCCCAAATCCCAAACTCAAGTGCGGATTGTGAGTATTTCTCCATTCCATAGCAACACATAGCCTATCCCATCTTGATACTCTGTCTTTGTCCTACTCTCTCATTCATCCTATCCATACCCTGATTCCTTGTTAAAACTGTTAGAATTCTCTGTGCATCTTGTCCTTGATATCCAAGCGTTAGCGCTACTTTCCTATTCGTTGGTGTCTTGCATAGATCATAAGTCCTTAGTCATATTTTGAATAATCAAATTAATTCCTACATAAAGTTGAACGCGGTGTGAAAAGGTTGATTTCGCAAATCAATCTTGGAGCGTACATGTATTTCTTTAACAATCTAGTCATGATAATTTAGTTTAAGTAAAACTTGCCTTTTCTTTTTAAAACCGATTTTCTCTTCTTTAGAGCTTTATTTTACCAAAACGCCCCATTCCACCTTGAAAATCTCATCCAATTCTTCAGCTATAGTCACTTTTTCACTTCCATATTGTCCTTGTGATGTGCATCTATTACCCAGCCTAAAAAACGCATTCCGATTCTGTTTATTTCACCCATTTAAAACAAAAAACATTTTGACATTTAAAACTGAAAAAGTGTAAAATACAACTTTTCCACGTGTAATTTTGACTGCACTGTGTTCTCACTTTCCAGTTGCTTTGGAACTGTATGCCTTTTGTGATACATTGCCTTATAGTTGCTAGTGATATAACATCCCTGATACTGTGATAAAACACATGTACATCATTATTTAACTACACATATAATACATTATTTTTCAAATTCCAAGTGTCATTTTATGCAATTGCAAAGGGTTTTATTTTGTGAGGGAAGGTCGGATTTTGATTCTGTTTGCTGCCTAATATCCTCAACTCCCTGTTGCTTCTTTCTATCCACTCAGAATTCGATTAATTGGGGTTTGAGGGAAGATTGCAGGGGGAAATCATAACTCGGGTGCTATCTATCCTAATTGAAAAAATGCTCCTATTCATTTGTGCTTTGGATATGTTCTTGTAGAAGGTCAACCAAGTGTATTTCAGTAGTTTTCATTGTAATTATCACCCCATTTGTGATTGCTGCCCAATATAAAAATTGTGATATTATTTGAATTTGAAAAATAAATATTGCATTCCCACCAACCGGCCTGGTTCACGATCCATTGTGACCCAGGGTATTTGCAAAAGGAGTTGTGAGACGGGTTGGGTGTCAGCTCAATCTGAATTTGCAGAAAATAAAGAGAAAAAGCATTCCAATTGAGCGCTACATTCAAAGATAAGGGCGAGGGTCCTGGTCCGATGTGTGATGCCCGATTGAAATCCTTAACATTACCCAAGATCCATGTGATATTCCTGCTTGCAACAAAGTGAGGCAGGAATCAGCTCCCTGCCAAAGTGCAACAAGGTCATTTCATTATGCTCCTGGTAGTGGGGGGAGCCAGGGAGCACTCCTCTAAAGAAAGGTGTTAGAGCTTTGGAGGGATGCACATCCAGCGGCCTTGCGGGAGGAATAGCTTGCAAGAGATCTAATCAGGAGGACCTGGTTCGGACAAGAGAAGGGAAAAAAATGCTTACCTGTGGAGTGGTCACCCAGAAACACTCTACTTATCAGGAACTCACTTCTAAACGGCGCAGACTAACATCTGGTGCGGAAGACTGTTCACACTTAAAGGAAGGAACCCTAACAGATGAAGATTTGTTACTTGACCTCGCAGCATCACAAATATAAGAACAGGCTGCATCTCTAATTGAAGATCCGGCACCGCCCCAACTTGGACTGGATGCTAACATGATTGCAGCCTTTTCTATTACTATGGCCCCATTTATGAAGATATACGAAAGTATAGCTGAACAGATGAAAGATCAAATTACAGTCATTGCCATGTTGCACTCAACAATGGTCTTTGTTGAAGGGTTCATCTCGGCCCTGCAGGGGAATATGGGTAAGAATGCGGAACAAATCACCAACATCCTCTGGAGCATAATAGATCCCATAATTAAGGACCAAAACAAACGACGTTCATTATTGCTGAATCAGCAGAAAGCCCAAACACCAGTTGCGGTAACGGGTGATACTCCCCAAGCACGGGCTGATGATGAACACCAGATTGAAGACAGTTCTATTATCACGCAGGAAGTGTCAACAATTCTTCCACCTACAGCAAGGGCTGATGATGTAGTTCAACTAGAAGACAGTTCCACAATTTTGCAGGAATTATCAACAACTCTTCCGATCACTGGAGAAATCATTGCAGATGCTAAACCCCTCGAAGGTTTCTATACTAGGGGAAACAAAAAACAGGAAATACAGCAGTCATCCCAATTAAATCAAAAGAAGAATTATGAGATCTTCTCAATAATACCTAAAATCACAGGAGAACCAAAGATGCAGGGGAAGGGTCACCCCACAGCAAAAGGGAAGCTCTAAAGACAATATTGCTGGAGAAAGCCCCCTTAAAAAGAAAGAGTGGAGTTGATGTAGCTAGAGGGCCCAACAAACTTATCAGGAACTTCAAGGCCATTAATTTGATAATGGCTGATGTAGCAAGAAGTGAGGGGGTTGACCTAATGGTAAGATCTAGCCGGGAGCACCATCAAAAATCATCAAAGAATCAAAACACAATTGATGAAGATGAAGGTGACAATCACCCTACAATTGTACCACAGCCGTGTAAAGTAAATACTAGGATTGTAACCAGAGCACAGCAACAAAGGGAAGAAGATGAGATAGAGGACTTGACAAATCTCTCTGCGTACACTTATGACTCAGAAGAGAATATATCAACTACAGATCTGTCGGCTCAATGAAAAGCCAAACTGAGATTAGAAAGTCTGGCCAGCTAACAGACGTATGAATCACAAAGTGAAGCGAGTGCCGAAGAAGAAGAGGAGGACGTAGGCTGGCAGACTGAGCGTGACCAAAATGACTCCACAGGAACGCAATTGGCCAGCAAGAGGAGTCCTGAGGAAAGGGCAAAGGAGGGACACCAAGCACACAATGCGAAGTCCCACCAGTGGGGATTACCATCAGGGAAAGCAAGGGAAGTATTTAGGACCATGGAACAAAAGGGACGAGATCCAGATGGGCTTACAGATCAGGAAGTCAAAGGTCCAAAGATGGTGGTCTCCCAAGAAGACAAATGGCCTGAAGTAGTCAACCCATGCACGAAACAACGTGAAGAGGACACAGCCAGAGTGAGGCTAGAAAGGATATTACGCCTAAATGACGATCTCACATTTAACAGAGCAAATGTCCTTCACCTTTTTCATAGTTTGCCATCGCTAAGTGTTATCCGCTCCAACGATCTCCACCTAATAGAATTTCCAGAGGAATCAAGGAAAGACAAGGTGGTGATCTACTTTTCATCAGCAAAGTTTAAACAACTGTTATTAAGAGAAAATTTGAAATTAACATCAATGGGCTTTCTACTTTAGCCAGATGAGGTGACAAGATTAATCAAAAGACTTCAAGAAAACACTTGCCACAGAGAGGGAGATCCACCAGAGCTAACGTCATTACCAGAAATCAGAAAGTCTCCTTTCCTAAATGAGATTACAAGGCAGGGCACAAGAAGGTATCGCCCCTATGAATTGGGGTGGAAAATACTCGTTCCGTACAGGTTTCGAGAGACACCAAGTACAATCGAAAGACAGCAGAAGAAAATGAAAGATGGGGTTGGATAGTGGGCGCATTGGCGTCTCACTCATAATGCCATAAGCTGATGGGAGAACCCGAGAAACAACATCTAGTGCTTGGGAGCTGGAACACGAGGGGGCACAGGCACTTGTTTGGCAAAGGAGAAATGTTCTTTGAGCAGTATGATGTCATTTGTCTGCAGGAGACTTGTCTAAGAGACAACCCAATCCTCAAATGATTCACTGTTTATATAAACCCTGCTATGAAAGGTCCAACGGGTCGTCAAATGGCAGGACTACTAATAGCTATAAACCACAAAAGCAGCTTAAAAGCCGTCCTCGTGAAAAATGTTTCACCCTTAATTCAGACAATCTTACTGTGTAGGCCTGGTTCAGGGGACCTGAAAGAACGAACAATACTGATATGCAACCTCTACTGGAATGTAAACTCTAAGGTCACTACGAACTTTGAACAAAAGGTCATGAACAAGATTGATGAAGCCAGGGTGAAATGGCCTAACCTGGACATAATTGTGTGCGGTGATCTTAACATCCACTGCTTTGATGTTAACAAGGTTCTGATAAAAGATCCCCCACTAAACTCAAGAGAACCAGTTCAAAGAGGCATAAAATGGAGGAACGAATTACTTGAGAGACATCAAAATCATTAATGGTTCTACAACTGAGGACGTACCCCCAAATCGAACTTGGAAAAAGAGTAGTTGAGAAGCAGATTCTTGACTATATCTTTCTCTTGGATAACATAAGAGAAAATCTTAATAGCATGGAAATTATACAAAAACTGTGTCCAGTGACCACAACATCCTGAAGATTCTCTCTTCAGAAAGATCATAGTACAATCCGCCCCCAGGAAAGAGTTTATCGGAATAAACCCTGGAAGAAACAGATTAAGACTAACTCTCAGAAATATAAATTCCTTTACAGCCACACTCAAAGACGCTACAGCGCAAGCATCATTGGCTTATCCAAAATATCTAACTGCTTTCTGGGAAAAGAAAGGCCCAGGTATAATATTCTAGAGAGACTGCATAGAAAACAGCCGACAGTAGATACCCTAGTTGCCTTCAAGATTGGGAAACAGAATTATAAAAACTGGAAAAAGACAATAGAAGTTCACGTTAACCCAATGGGATGCTGAACATATGTTAAAGCTAGTAATCTCCCAAACCACAGGAGAAATGTGGAGTATTTTTAATGCATTGAGTGCACCACAGCAAGCACTAATGGCTAAACCGATCCCAGCAAGTGCATCGATTACCCATTTTAGCGTAATTTTTAAAAGTACATCTGAAAACAGGGGGGAAGATGAAGAGGGGATCCCAACAGTTTGGTCCTTTGAGACAAAAAGGGACGACATCACTGAATTAATAAGGACAGCTAGTAGCTCTAGCACGGCAGGGCCTGACGGCCTGCCGAATATGATGCTCAAGAAAAATACAGAACAATGGGCAAACCTGATGTTCCACTTGTTCGAAACCATAAAAAGAAGCAAAACCATCCTTAACTCTTGGTTAACATCAATCATAGTGCTAATCTTTAAGAAGGGCGATAGATTGGCTCCAGCGAATTATAGGTCAATAGCCCTTCTTTATGTGATGGGAAAGACATTTGCAACACTAAAAAAAATTGAATGAGTGGAGCACTATGATGCATCACTTCGATCGATGGCAGGCTGGTTTTGTCAAGGGGACCGGGACATCTCTAAACTTGTTTCTCATCAACTATCATAAGAAGAGAGCTTCCTTAACCAACTATAACAAAATTTACCTAGCATCAATAGACTTATCACAAGCCTTTGATCTGGCAAATCACTCAATCTTAAGATCTAAATTAAAGCAATAGGGATGCCCACAGGACCTACGAGAAGCCATTAAGTCCATCCATTCCGACACCAAAATCCAAATAAGGCTGAACAAATAGGGTGACTTGACGGATCCAATACTAACAACCATTGGCCTTAAGCAAGGTTGCCACCTAGCAATGGCAATCTTCAACTTGTACGTCTCAGACATGGAAATGCATTTGAAAATATACAATGTTTTTCTCCAAGATTGTCTGGAAAACCAGTAAACAGGCTTCTGTACGCAGACGATTTAGTGATCATGGATCAAACATCGATTGGTCTTCAATGACAACTGGATGCCCTGGTTTCCTATGTAACAGAAAATGGTCTGTGGATAAACACTACTAAATCAAGAATTTTGATCCTTGGCAGAAAGCCATGGAGAAGGGCCAAGACCGAAGGATAGTTCATGGAAGGAGTGAAGATCCCGGAATTAAATTCTATGACATATGATATTGCATGACATACCTAGGCATGCCAATAAACGGCCCTATTATCGACTCCCATAGAGAGGCGAATTTAAGAAGTAAAACAAAAACCTTGGCGGTTCAGGCAAAAATGATTCGATTTTGTTACTGCAAATTCTCCTTTACTCCAGTCCTAAAATTTTACAGGATTAAAGTGCTGCCCTTCCTGAAATATGGGGCAGAAGCATCCCTTTCCTTGTCTTCGAAGGTATGGTTGATTCTTGAAGGCATTTTCTGGAGATGCATCCTCTCAGTGCCTAACTCCACGCTGATTGCGATAATAAGGAGGGATCTTGGCTTAAATTCCATGTATGCGACAACAGTATGGAAAACCCTTTTTTGTCTATCGTAAGTGTCTCGTTCAACCAATCGAAGGTGGATTCTCAACTCTAAGATTAGCCTTAGCAAAAGCAACAGAACCAATCCTTACAGAGTGGAGTGATGTGTAAAGGAACTTTGGAGAGTTTATGCCTGACAGAAAAAACATTACTTGAAAACCTTGACTACGTAAAACACAAGCTCTACGTTTAGGATTGGATCGATACTTTGGACTTGGCATCTAAATACAAACGTTTGGATTCTAGAATGCAGGCAGCAGAGGCAGCAGCATAATCATGCAGCTCCTGGCCCTCTCCTTTATGGATTATGAAAAGATATGAACTCAACAAAAAAAAAGATTGAAGTTGTGGATAATCCCATCCCTAAGAAGCCTAAGTCAACCTATGAGATGGCAGAAATACCCAGCCCACAGGATATTTATTCTCTCCTTTTAAAGATGTCACAAGACCTGAGTAAAGTGGCACAGGATGTGGGAGATTTCAAGGCTTCCATGGAGGATCCTACTATGAAAGTTTCCCAGATTGATGGCTGTGTTTCTGCCCTGGAAAATGGGACAGCCTCTATGTCTTCTAAGATCTCTGGTAGCCACAGGGCTTATAAAAAACTGAGGGATGACTTTCACAAGGGATCTGTGAAGACTATGGAGATTGATCTCAAGATCAGAAGCAAGAACGTGCGGATAGTGGGTATTGAAGAATGAGCAGAGGAGAACTTGATCCAAACAGTACTTAATGCATTTAAGACTGCCTACAGATGTGACCATATTACCTCCATTGATATTGACACTGCTTACAGAGTAGGAAGAAAAATGGTTCCCAAGTCAAGACAGATCCTGGTTTCTTTTCTGAGTACTAGGTGCAAGGAGGATATACTAAGGGCAGCTAGGAGCAGAGAAACTACTTTCTTTAAAGGTAACAGGATCTCAATCTATCTGGATTACCCCAAGGAGGTGCTGGAGATAAGGAAATCTTTTAAAGGTCCCAAAAATCTGTCAAAATCACTAGGCATTAAGGCTTTCTTGAACAGGATGAACCTATTACCATTGGTGTTTCCAGATGGTGAGAAGACAACATCAGACCCATCTGAGGCTATGAAATGGATAAATGCTTCGAAAAATTCCTCTTCTAATAGGATTCTTTTCTGATTTCATCCCTGTTGGGTGAAGTTTGCCCCCCCTTTTTTATATTCATTTTTGGAAACTTTTCAACTAGTTTTTGTTCATTAAAATGGCGCCGCATTGTTATTGCTGTTAAACGTTTTTCGAATCAAATAATGCTTACTTCTCAGCCTCCTTGTTCTATTTTATTCCGGTCTGCAGTCTTAGAGGCTGGAGTAAAGGACCTTACATGTGGCTGCGTACGCGTACGTGTACGCGTGATGTGGATCAGCTGACTGGCCTCGATTTCCTCAGCTCACAATAGGCTGGGAGGCTGCCAGCATTGTAATCAACATTACGCTGATCGGGTGATGGTGAAAATTTCATTGGAGTGCCACTATCTGATCCATGCATCCACACGGCTCCAGGAAATCAGTTCGCAATGATCTATGCGGTAAGACAATTGGAGCTGTGAATGAGAGCCAGGTTTACTTTCAGTGACTAAGTTGTTTTGTGGATTTCCATCCTTTTTTGAAGCCCTTGTTTTGCCCTCGTAATACCCAATGCTGATCTTCAATGTATTTATGACTACATTGAGATTCCTATACGTAGCCTTGCTGGGTCAACGCAAGGAACATGTTTCTGTTTCAACCCACATTTGGATGTGCCAGCATGAACGTCATGATATTTCTTTGCTGATTAAATGGGAACTTGGCTGCTCTAGCAATACATCTGATGACATTATTTCATTGTTAACTTGTACTGGGTTCCAGGGTGTGCAATGGTTCCTGTGTGTGATGGTCTTTTGACTTTTATTTGGTTTGTTTTATACTTATGGTACCACACAATTAATACACAAATGAGACATAGCAGTCCTCTAAATTTATGTTTTTAGTCTAATTCTGTCTCATGGGGCATTACATCTAACGTTGCTGTCTGTTGGAAAGTCATCCTTTACAACCATGTAGGGTGGACTGTAGTTTCTTCAGTGGTTCACCTTATATGAATTATAGACCCCATATATGATGTGTAGGTATGTAATATATATATATATATATATATATATATATATATATATATATATATTTTTTTTTTTTTTTAAAAACGAAAATAATGCCCTGAAACAAGGCAAAATCCAACAGGTTGCACTTTCAAGAGCAGCTGAGGCGTGGAATCCAGTCTCAGCAAGGAAAAGGCATGACAACTGGTCCAGGCAGCACACATTTTTCTTTATTTGTAAAAGGTGCAGCAAAAGGAAAAGCCTGGATAACAAAACAACGCGTTTCGTGGTACACTGACCGCTTGTTCACGTAGGTAGGGAATTACATGGAAGAAGGACTCCTTATCAATGCTTTAAAACCTCTGATACTAGTGCATAGAATGTCCCCATTCACAAGGGAATACAATGTGGTGAACAAATGGTGGCCATCTTATAACAGTAAAAAAACAGCAATGCATAACGTCATGCGGTGTATTATATAAGTAAAAACACACCACAATCATAAAAGCATTAAACCAATGTTGTATGGTTAAAAAATATAACAAAGTGCGCAGATGTAATAGTTGCATAGACTGAGGAGAAAATGGCAGAAAACGCGGGTGAATGGCGGAAGCAGAACAAATTATATCAAATATAAATTTGAAAAAAGAAAACAGCACATTCAAAATGAAAATGTGTTTCAAAGCCATGATAATCCTGTAGGGATGTGACACAATATAATATGTCTTTTTGAAGAAGATGCTGTTATAAAGCATCCACCATTAGTCTACTTCCCAAATCCAAAATCCGCACTAATTTCTCCAGCTATTATGGCCATCTCCTCAACTCAGTCCCACCAACCATCCATCATTCGTACAGTTTACTAGCTGATACATGAAGAAATATATAATCATGCCAAGTGTTCACCACGGGTCTCGCACAAACCTATATGCATAGTCATATGAGTTTAAATACTCATATATGTATACAAAATGATAAACATATCGAGCTCAATAATACAGTGGTTACCAATATAAAGTGCTTAGTGCTTTAGCAGCAATTAAAGTGCATAGTGCTTTAGCAGCAAAGAAGGAGTTAAAGGAAAACATTGTCTTCTAAACAGGAATAATATTATGCCTAGTGCTCTGAGTCCATGGATGCACTAGTATGTTCATGAGTGTATAGTCAATATAAATCACAACATTATACAGTTTAACATCAGATGGATAAAAAAACCAAATATATGTATATCACAAAATGATAAAATACCATGGTCTCTAAAATATTGGCCAAAAATACACTCATGTTACAAAAAATTGCCAATTTTAAATGGCAACCTACTCCCTTAAAAAGCCTATTGAGCACGATAGACCCAGGAAAGAAAATACCAACTCTGGGAAATCTCCGATTCAACGAGACTGCATCTAAAAGCTGAAAATTATGAATCATCAATAAAAGAAAGCGAGACAAGTGAACGGGAAAGAGTTAAAAACAACAAGCAATAAGGAGTCCAATAACCAAGCTATATCAAAAAATATTCTTCAAGATAATTAATATTAAGAAAAAACACCCTCCTAAGAATCATGTTAAAAACAATCATATTCAAGAAAAGCTTCCCATACGTTTGGAAAAAACAACCTATAAAGTGCGTCAGAGAAAAGGGAAAAATATATATATACATTTTACTGTGTGGGCCAGGATAGTACGATGTTAAACATTAGAGGGTCACTCTAAAACGTTAAAGGTTTTATACATTTCAAAAATATGTTTAAAAAATTCAGAAAATATACCAGTCAGTACCTAAAAACGTGTATAGCTCCTCATCAAGGTTGTGACCCCTGGGTTTTTTTGTCTCAAGATCCAAAATGGACTTGGTTTCTAGTTGTCTCAACAGTAACTCCCGGTTACCACCTCTGGGTGATTTAGGCACTGTCCGGATACCAAAAAAGGAGAAACCCTCCAATTTACCTCCATGTTGAGACTGAAAATGCAGAGCCATTGGATAATTTGAATCAACATTTCTTATGGCTCTGATGTGTTGAAGCATTCTCAGCTTCAATTTGCCTTTCGTACTGCCAACATACCACATGTTGCAGGGACAATTCAAAACATAAACCACAAAATCTGTATTGCAAGTGATTCTTGATGCGATCTGAACATTGTTACCCAGGATAGGATGTATGTAACACGTCTTATTAACTGCATAAGTGCAGGCTTTACACTTGGCACATTTGTGAAAGCCTTGTGGTTTGGTGTTTAACCATCCGTTGGTCAATGCATTGTCAATCGGCCTCATAAAACTAGGAATATATATATCAGGAAGCTTGGTAATCAGCTGCTTCAGATTTATGTAATATATATACATGTTTGATGGTCATTCATGGGTTGACACAGGGATTTCTTTGGAATCGCTCTTATCGATGGGTGGGTATGAGCTTTGAGGTATTGGAGTGTGCGGGAGGCTGGCGTGCCGTTTGTTTTTTGGGGTTAGGTTGTGCTATGAAATGTCACTTGCTTAATGTTTATTGGATTGGTTCCAGCTTCACAATTAGTGTAGGGTTTTTTTGTTTTTTTTCAGCGACAATTGGTGGGGTTAATTAATACTAGTTGGATGGATAGTGGCCTTTTAGGCTTATAGCTATATAGTGAATGGAATGTATAGGTATTTGCATCTGTAATGTTCTTTTTCTAGATGATTCAAAGGTCGGTTGAGAATTTTGTAAATGTTTTGTTTTTCTGGCTAGATGCAATGGGGGTGTCATTGTCTTTTAGGGAACTGCTTTTGATTTGGGTTTGGAATATAATTTTTTCTTTTTATTGTTATTTCTATGGTGTCTAAGTGTTCGGATAAATTAAGGAGAGGTGTCCAGGGCGCCAGACACCTGGATATGTGGTATACAAACACATATTTAACACTGTTCTTTGCGCTTTGCATCTACATTGGGGTTGGGGGAGTGTGGTTCACGCCTCATTATCCTATTGAGGTTTTGGAATCGATTGATGGATCTTTACAGATTTGGGAACTTGGCCTCAGTCTGATGTTCAGAATGACTGGGTTTTTACCTGGAATGTGAATGGTTTAAATAATGTGCAAAAAAGGAAAAAGGTTATGTCCTATCTAAATGATCTGAAGGGTGATATGTGTCTTCTGCAAGAGACACATTTAGTTGAGGAAGAACTTGATGTTCTGAAGAAGGAATGGGTTGGTAGAGTGTATGGGTCAATGTTTAACTCAAGATCGAGGGGGTGTAGTGACCTTGATTAGAAAAAATGCCCCTGTAAAAGTTTTTAAAGAATCTAAAGACAAAGAGGGTAGGATTGTTGCCATACTTACTGATATTCAAGGTACGGAATTGATTTTCTGTAATATTTATGCACCTACAGTTGATGATGGCTCCTTTTTTAGGAAGGTGGCTCAAATTATTCAGGCTCTGGGATCGAGAAATATTGTCCTGGGTAGGGATTTTAATGCAGTTGTTGATCAAAATGTGGATAGATTGAATGCAAGATATGGCAAGCTTACTGACATCCATTCTAGAGCTATGAGAGACCTTCTAAAAGAACACAATTTAACGGATGGGTGGAGGGTTGAGAATCCAATGACCAGGGATTACACTTTGTATTCAGGGGCACATATGACATATTTGAGGCTAGATATGTTGCTAACATCCGGGAGTATTACCGAAAATTAATATTGGAAATATTGTATTGTCGGACCATGCTCATGTGGTCATGGATGTGAAGCTTGACTTCGCTTTGAACAAAACTTATACATGGAGGATGAACACTAAAGTTTTAGACAATGAAGAAGGCATGGAGAAAATTGCCACAGAAATAGATTACTTTGTGAAAGAAAATTGCACAGGGGAAGTTTGTCCTGGCATAGTCTGGGAGGCCTTTAAATGTACAGTGCGTGGTATGCTCATCACTTTGACAAGTGGATTGAAGAAGAGATTGGATTGTAGACATCAGGAATTGAAGACAAGCATTAGGGAGATCACTAAAGATTTGATGATTAATCCTGGAAATTCGATTTTGATTAGGAAACTTAAAAACTTGCGCCTGGAATTAAGAAACCTGATTTCAGATGAGGCAGACAAAAAATTGTTTCAACAGAAATGTTCATAATTTGAGAAAGGGGAAAAGTGTGATCGTTGGCTGGCACATAGACTGAGAAAAAGGGAATCGGAAAGATCTATAACTTCCATTCGGGGACAAGATAACCAGATTACTTTCAGACCTAAAGAAATCAACAAGGTTTTCCAGAATTTGTATTCTTATCTGTATAAGAACGAAACATATATTTCTCCAGATGATGGTGGTTTCCTGTCAGGGCTACTACTTCCAAAGATCACAGGAGTGGAATCAGTTTCCTTGGATGAGGATATTTCTTTGGACGAGGTGAAAAAGGCAATTAGTAAACTGAATACCGGAAAGTCTCCTGGACCGGGTGGCCTACCAGTTGAGGTCTACAAGTGGATGCCTAATTCTGCTTTGTCCCTCTTGTTGAACATGTTCAAATCATGCCACTTGAATGGTTTACTTCCGCCTACTACACGACACGCTATGTTGTCAGTGTTCTTGAAAAAAGGGAAAGATGAGACTTTAACATCCAGTTACAGGCCGATTAGTCTACTCAACGTCGATAACAAAATACTGGCAAAAATCCTGGCTCTAAGATTAGAAAATATATTACCAAAATTGATTCACCCTGATCAATCAGGTTTTGTGAAGGGGAGGGGTACCGCCAGTAACATAAGGAAATTATTACGCACTGTTTCTGTAGCTACTGAATCAAAAGATGACTCTGCAGTTCTTTCCTTGGATGAAGATAAAAAGCATTTGACAGGGTGAACTGGCATTTCTTGTTTATGGTCCAAATTATATTTCCTAGATTAAACTTCTATACAACAAACCAACGGCTGATGTGAACACAAATGGTCTAAGGTCTGAAACATTTGAATTGGAGAGGGGAATGAGGCAGAGTTGTCCCCTCTCCCAACTGCTTTTCATCATTAGTATTGAACCTCTGGCGATGGCCCTAAGGATGGAGGATAATCTACAAGGTGTGAGCTGTTGGGGTGTACAACAAAAAGTGTGGTTTTATGCAGATGATTTGCTGTTGGTTCTAAAGAATCGTCGACTTTCAATTCCAACTCTTATGAGCATTTTGACAAACTTTAATCACCTCTCAGGCTATAAAATAAACTGGTCCAAGTCAGAAGTTCTACCCTTGGTACTGTTTTGTGATAAGTACAATGGGGATTTAAATGGTGTACAAGTAAATTACTGTATTTGGGTGTTTGGATCTTGCCGAATATATGTGATTATGTAACGGAAAACATGAATATGGTCTGTACAACATATAAGTTTGATTTGGATAGATGGAGCGCTTTACATTTATCCTTATGGAGAAAAGTTAACGCACTGAAAATGGTCTCTACGCCAAGAATTCATTATATACTTAGCATGATCCCTCTGGCTATTGGGAAGACAATTTGGCAGGAATTGGATAGGTTGACCCAGGGTTTTTTATGGGACCATAGAATGCTGAGGCTGAAGCTATGTAAATTACAATTGCCCCTGGAAAAGTGTGTATTGGGTGTGCCGAATTACAGATCTTACCACTTGGCTTATATGTCACAAACATTAATGGAATTTCTGAAGCCGAATCCGGATGAATGGTTACGTGCTGAGAGTAGTCATTTTGGTCTTTTACTCCCTAGCGCTCTGTTGACAACTGTACCAAAACTACCGGGTGTTGCTGACCCATTGACAAGATGTCTGCATAATTCATGGTTGAGTCTGAATGATTGTTTGGGATATGACACTTTGAAAGATCCTAATGCTTCAATTTGGTTGAATCCGGGTATTAGATGTGATGGGAAAACTTTGTTTTGGTCAGAATGGTTTCTGGCGGGTATGCAGTGGGTGAACAACCTCTTTGAGAATGTAAATTGGTTGACTGCAAGGGGATTGCAATCGAAATTAAATATTTCGCATTTCAATACAAGTGATTATCGTAAAATTCCGAAGAGTAATTGGGGATATTGATTTGGAGCTGAGTCTGAATGTTAACCTGTTGTGGCAAAAACCTAAAGTGGGTGGGGGTGGTCAGGTGAGATGAGTCTATGGTTTGATTACAGGAAAGTTGGACAGCAATGTTTTGTTGAGGGAGGAATGGAGTAGACAGATTGGGAGTACTATTGAAGAGGATCACTGGTTACGTATGTGTGCTAATACAAGACTATGCTCTTTAAGCTTAGTGGAGAGATCCCGACAGATCAAAATCAATTGAGTGTACTGGACTCCTGAAAGGATGTTCAATAGAGGTATGATGGACAGCTCAGATTGTTGGTCATGTGTTCAAGATATAGGTACAGTTGAGCATATGCTTTGGACGTGCACCAGGGTGCAAGACTTTTGGTTTGAGTTTGGCAGGATTTGCAATGCTGTGTTGGATGAGAAGATGAACTTTGATTTTAAGACTTTGATAATCGGTAGCGATGTTCTGTTGGAGGACCTGCCAATGTGCCAAAAGAAGTGTGTCTATCGTGGTGCGATGGTAGGTAAAAAAATTATTTTGAGATGGTGGAAGACGATGAATCCTGTACTAATTGTAGCTTGGATTGATGAAATGCATGATATGGCTGAGATGGAAAGGGTTAGATTTCGTAGGAACAGGAAACTCATTGCATTTGAGAGGATATGGGGGAAATTCCTCGCAATGTATTAATTTCTAATTGATGATTTGATATGAACCCTGGTAGTGGTGGGGGGAGGGGATTTTTGTAAATATGTACAGGTTACATGCTGTGAGCAAATTGTATTTTGAATACTGTGTTTCTTTTGGTTGCTTCGTTTTTCATTTGTCGATGTTATAATTTTAAATAAAGTATAAAAATAAATCTAAATACAAAATGTATGGAAACGGCCTTACTGATTTGAGAAGGCCAGGCACATCATTGCTTTATTTGTAAAAATTCCCTTTGGATGGCTTATATCTACAATTTATAAAATTGCGCCTCAATCTACTCCCCACAAAGGAGAGACTGGAGATTAGAAAAAATGCACACCTGAGAGATTACGGTTGTAGACTATGGAAGCACAAACAAGAGACCTTATAACATCTTATAATGAATTGCGATGGAGTAAAGGATGCTTGAATCAACCTAATGGGAACATTCTTCTGTGATTTGCAGACCATGCTTGAGATGGATAAATGGACCCATATGATGCGAGGAACGAGTATCTCATTTAAATTTGCTTTGCTGGAATTTGTATCATACATTTTCCAGAAGATTGAAGGAACATACCCAGTTGCGAAATGAGTATTAATGAACTTTTAAATCTGTTATATGAAAAGATTTAATGTGAGTCTGCAATCGTCCTGGAAATTGAAAAAAAAAGTCCTCTGTTTTTCTTTTAGTTTCATTTAAGTGTTTTGTTGTTTGTGTTTGATCCTTGTTGTGTTCTTTTCTTTGTGTTTTGTTGATTAATATCAGAAAGCTTTTGCTTAAAAACCATATGCTAATAAAAAAATTAAAAAAAACAGTGGCTTCACAGTCCACCAGTGCAAGTAATTCATGGACCGAAGAGACTGTTACAAAAATTAATACCTCGAGTTTACTGTGGTGTTCTTGGTATGAGACAGGAGAAAAGAGGCAGGAGAAGGCTGATCAGACCCCCGGTCAGATGTGCCTGCTAGGACCGGGAGCTGACATTTCCTGAGCACCTCATGGGGAAGGTGGGGTTCGGCAGTCCCTAAAAAGATATTCTTTAGTGGCACAATACCTACAGAGTGCCTGAGTTCTCCTCATACGTTCATCCTTAGTAAGTGGCCCCTGCATCGGCTCGGGTGTAGCCCCTTTTTCCAATTTAGTTTGGTTGGGGAAGGTCTTTGTATTTAGTCCTGTTTTTCTTCCCAGAATGCCTTTTTTGCAGATGTTAATCCAATTGTAAAATCAGAGTAATTCAGTCAGGGAAGCATCTTGGTCTTGGAACCCAGCTATTTCATCGTTCAGATTCTCATTTAAACCCCTATGGAATAAGGTTTTTTGAGCTTCAGTTTATACTTGTTACCTTGTTTGAAATCCAATGGCATCTCCTGAGTCGAGTAGGTTAACTCTGGACACCCCGAACATGGCTCTTCTGCTGTTCTAAAAGATGGGGTTGTCATCTAAAATAGGGTTTCCTGTAGTAACTCGCGGCGTAGCCTAGGCCAATGCATTACCAGCCATATTAGAAATCATGTACTCAACCTTAGCATGATCCAATGGAAATGACCGGTCTTTGAAGGTGCATTGTACGATGCAAGTATCTATACATTTTCTTGGAGCTTCTGTGGGTACCCATCAACTTCGGTACTTCCATTACGTGTCACCTTCCAGGGACTATTTGTTTTAAGTGGCATTTGCCACTTTTTAAGACCAGAACTTCTGAAGTAAGGGCTTGGACAGCTGTGACGAGTTTTTTCTTTTTTTTTTTTCGCAGACGTTGCAAACTGTTATTTGTGTAACATGGATGTACGTTATAGTCTGCCTCTGGACGCGGCACATTCCAAGATTAAGGCTAGTCTCATATGGTTCCCACAAGACCACTGAGAAGTTATGGGAAGGCTGGTGGGTTCCAAGGGGAAAAAAACTGATGGGGGGAAAACCCCAAGCTGGTAGGGCAGCTGTAGGCTGGATGGCTGGCGAGAGCTGGTGATCCCAGGACTGGAGACATCTATCCCTAGACGAAGGAGCAGGAAACTCAAGCTAATACCAAGCAAAAGAGCAGAAATCACCCAAGGCAGTAAAGGCCGGGAAGCAGGAACCTGGTTCAGTGTGATAACACTGCAGGTCAGGTCAGGGAATAGGAGCGAAGAAAGGAATAATGAGAGAGAAGGAACATGGAAGGAGGAATTTAGGATGGAGGAAACACCTGCACTGGAACAAACCTGTGCATTGCGATGCGTCTCGCTGCCGGTGGCATCTTCCTTTTACGGAAAGGTTTCTTCCGTGTTCCAGTCTTCGCTGTCAGGCCTAGCGATTTCGTGATGTCACAGAGTTGCCTGCAAGTGGCCATCTTGGCAAGTCAAGATGTAGTGCTTCCACGGTTGGCATTTTGTTTGGGGCGACAATTATGGTGAATTCGGTGAAACCGTTGCCATGGGCGCCCATGTCTACAAGTTTGCCAGAATGACCATCTGAGAGGGAAAGGAACCATAACACCACCCACAAAGGATGTCATGGCCGCACCCTTGCTGTGTTAGTGTTTTGAGAACTATGTTGTTCCTAAATTAACAGACTAGGCCATTGCTAGCAACAGGAAGAACTGGGGGGGGGGGGGTGCCCATATTGCCCTTCCCGTCTTGGCTGTGTTTGGACAGAGATATTGGTGCGAGTCTCCATAACCCCTAGATTACCCCCTTTCCCCCCTGCCAGACTCCCCCCTCCCTCCCACAGTGTCCTGCACCATTCATTCACTTTAGATTGAGTATAAAGCACACTGATCATTGGTGCATCAAAATGATAGTAGAGAAGGCTGTTGCTGTGAAGACTACAGCGTCAAAAGGTGAGCAGCAGATTGACCAACATGGTTCTCAATGTGTTAAAGTCTATAGGTGCCCTGTAATCAATTTGGTGGGGTTCTCTGCTTCTGGCAGGGCTGTCCTCTGTAGGATCCTCCTGGCTGCCAGTTTCACATAAAAAGCAACTATTGATAAATGACTTGAGATATCTTATTCCAGGCCCATAACATGAACTCTTGAACTACATTTGCTTGCCCCAAATCAGTCCCCTATGTTAGTGACAGTGCAAATTCCTAAAATGTCCTTAGTTCTTCGTCTGTCGTAGCCCTAGGACTGGGGTCGCTGATGGTTTTGCTGATGCCCAGATGCATAGCTTCACTGTACCAAGCACGATAGCTCAATCAAGATTGGGGCAAACAAGGGGGCTGCTTGAGGGCATGCTGCCCAGAACCTTGTTACCGAAAAAGAAAAAGGGCACCAGCTGCCCTATTCCTAATACCTGCCCCGAGCCTCTCGATTTCTCTTTCTATTTCGTATTTCTAGTGTGTTACGAACTAAGGGTATCTAAGCAGATAATCCGAGTTGCTCAGCAGAGAAAAGAAAAAAGAACGTTGCTGACTTGATTTTCTTCCTGATACTAAGAGAGGTGTTCAGTGTGCCACTGCCTGGCAGCACAAACCACAAAAGACCTGCCAAGCACTCTTGTGCATTGGTATTATGGAACAACTAGGGTATTGCATATTCTTGGGTAAAGCAAGGAAATGGATGTCTTCCACTTAAGGTAATGTTTCAGAATTTGGGGGAGGAGGGGCAAGCCCTAATGGGCTTTATTCATTTGGATATGCTAATTAAAAGTGCCCTAGTCCTCATGGGGGGCCACTGCAGTTTCCCGAGAACTAGTAAGATGTGATCTTGCCTTGGGTTTTGGGCTTATTATTAGGATATTCTAGCGGCTGCGTTCTGCAATGCTTGCAGGTATTGCAGGCTATGCTGATTGATACCTACAGAAAGGGCATTGATGTAATCCAGCTTCACTCCATTAATGGATCGCGTGATCGCTTGGCAGTGGTATTCAGATAACAAAGGTCTTAGTTGTTTCAACAACATCATGTAGTAGCCAACAGATCTTGTGACAATATTAACTCGATGGTCCATTAATAGAGCTGTGTTGAGGATTACATCTTATGATTTTACCTCTTACTGCACAGGACTAGAAAAACTACTGGAGAAGGGGATATCAGTGCCAGAGTCATTGGCTTTAAGAAGTGAATGGGTGGTTATGGCCATCAGAGTCACTGTATTTTCCTGATTTAGTCCCAGCCAATTGTTCCTCGTTCATTTCTCCACTTGGCCTAATATTGTTCTAATATGCAGAATTTTAGCCTCGCTGTCACCCTCCATGAACGGCCAGTGTGCCATCAGCATACATTTTCAAGAAAGCACCCAAGTCTGCCAAGAGATCATGTAGAGGCTTGATGCAATGCCAACGAGGGGGGGAGGCAAAAGGCATGTGGGTCACCACAACCCACACTCTCAGGCTGGGGTCCAAAGGTCCTTCGCCTCACTCTTCATGCTTAATGCACTTCCTTATGGCTTTACCGCCTTTCTGACATGGGATATCAGGAGAGGGTGGTCAAGGGAGACAAAAGCTCTGAATAAGTCTGAACCCAAGAGCAGCCCTATCTTGCTCTGATCCAGAATTTGAAGCCAGATTTCCTTTATGACCAGTAGAGTTGTCTCAGTACATCTGATTGAGTAAAATCCAGAATGCCAATCACCGGCATCTTGTGCTGTACCATGTGTGCCTGTGCCTGTGGCTACTTGGTGGCTGTGTTGTCTACCATTTTCAATAGGAAAGGTACATTAGTAATTGGCTGATAATTAGCACAGAACTCAGTGCCCAAGGGCTGTCTTTTGACAAGTGCAGTGACCCATGCCTGTTTGGTAACTATAGAGCTCAGTGTGTCTGCACATTCCTGAATGATACCAGATGGCCAGTGATCTCCAGGGCAGTTAATAGTTCTGATGGTTCCATGGTATTTCGCTGAAAGAAATTACTTTGAGGTAATTTACTGCAAAGTGATTACTTCAAAATTGTACTTTATTATTATTTGTTTTAATTTGGGGGCGTCCCGCCATGCCCCACTTTCCCCTTCACTACTGCCTCTACCCAAAAGCCTTCCCCACCCCCTTTTTATCCCTTAACCCATAACTATCTATATTTATGAAAGTGAACATGTGTGGGCTTATGTCTGAGTCTGTGGCTCGGTGAAGCATTGTTCCTTATACAATTCCATATCGTTTCACCACTCTGTGCCACATTTTGCATACTTACCTGTTAGGACCCTCCAGACGTTACTGGCTACATAGGATTTGGACACCCCACCCCTTTCCCTGGATTTCAGCACCTTCACACATGAGACGGTTGCCTGAAATTGGCGAAACATCAGTGTGGTCGTAGAAGGACCAGTCCTCAACCCTAGGATGCACGGTTTCTGGGATATTTGCACTGCAATGCACCGCAACGACGTACTGCACCTTGCCAGGGTAAGGCGACAGGTGCGGTGAGAGCACAGTAGGTCCCAGTATGCAGCAGCACACCAACTCTCGCCTCCCTCCAACGTGTGCTCCGGGGAAGGTCTGCCAGCCACACACGCCCATTCTCAGTGAAGTTTACTTCAGAGTGAAAAACACATCAAGTGATAAGTGAATCGAAACAGCAACCTACAGGATCATTGATTTTCAACAATTGATGAGTGTTGTCACGTCTGTCCACAGAACTTGTTCAGAGAATGGGTACTTTTTGCATTATATATATAGTAATTCCAAGTAATCATACCAAAACAAATCACTTAGAAGTCATTTCCATCATTGAAACAATGGGATAACATGCCGAGGTTTGTGATAATAGTGACTGTGATGGGATTGAAATAAAAAATATGAGTGGTCTACCTTTTTGCTAGAAAGCCAGCTCCATTACGCGCTCCATTATGGCATAATAGAATTGTTGTTCTTTTGTGTGACCACTCCAGTGCGACCCAAGCAGGCACTAGCCTGGGTTTTCTTGATTTTATCACAGGTGAAGGATTACACAAATCTAAAGATGGCTGGTATTTCGATAGTGGGACACAGAGATTGTCTAGCTTAAAAAAAAGTTAAATAGTTCCAATGAAGAGTCGGGGCAGCTTCGTTGTTGCTTTGGTTCTAGCACAGGCACATTGTAAGTGGTGCGAGCTTGTCTAAGAAGGGAGAAGTTCAAAGGGTTAAGTTCCATCTATTCCTCTCGGTTCTAAGCATAACATTTAGCTCATTTAAGCTACTAGTCAATTATCATCGATGAAACATTATGTTGGGCTTAACCAGTTTTGTTTTTATGGGGGCAACCTCATTAATGGTTTTAGATGCAAAAAAGTTAGAGGTGGTAACAATTGAGTCTGCAAGGGTTGCACTCTCTGTGCCTAGTCCAAGATGAGCAATTAGTGGATCAAGATGAGGGGTGGAAAGCTTACGTTTATCTCTGAAAGAAATCAGTACCTTATTGGATATTTTATGGGCAAGTACTGAGGAAGAGGGGTGTCAAATAGGTTGACCGCATGATTTGACCAATCTAAAGGGAAGGTCAGCAAATGGCAATTGAAAAAAAGGTATTTTTCACTTTCCCACTTAATCTTCCCATCTTCAAACTCTATTGAAGGCTAGGTGAATTCACAAGGGGAACACTTAACATAACATGAGTGTCTCCATACCCCAACCGTTCACATAGTCTCATGAACATATGCCTCAGAGGGAGATCAGGTTCAATATTAATATACTTTGAAAGCTTACTTTCAAGTAAGACACCACCCTGACTCACCTTGACCTAAAATAAAGTCCAGCACGATATGGAACAAATATCCATTTTAAAACACTTCTGTGAATTAGGCCCTTCATAATAGACTTCTGACATCAAGGTGTCGAGCCTTATTAACTTGACAGCTCCGTTTCCTTACCTCCCTTTACCAACAACATTCACCTTTATACACAGTCTATCCCTGACTATGCTCCTCTTGGCTTAGCTAGGCAATCACAGAATTAACATTCCGGAGTTTGATCTAGGTTACATAGTACAGAAACACCCTGGCAAATTATCCACCAAACTTCCAGGATTCCCTGAATATTCTTTGCTGTACCTTCATGCATCCAACATTACATTGTATACTAACTCACAATTCTCCAAATCTCCCCTGGGAACACAATCTTATTGTCGGAACACTTTAGGACACATCTGCCTCCACCCTTTTGCAGCGCCATGGTCCACATAACAGGAGTGACCCACACACGCTATCACAAAACTTTCCTCCTCTGTGCATAACTCCCTCCATGTGTTCGTAGCATCTATTTCCTGTTTCCTCATCTCATCTTCCCCTCACTCATTTTCTTTCCTCCAATAGACTCGGGTCTGACCACTGGTGGCTGGCACAACATTCCACTCCACGGATAAGCCTAGGTGCTCTGACCCTACTATGGTGGTGATTACTGGCAGATTGACATATAACATAAGGGTGCTGCACCAAAATATTCTCAATTTTTCTTTGCTCCTGATTCATTGTATGCACTAACTATATATTAGTAGATGCTAAAACCCTTTTTGTAAGCAAACATTTTTTTTTTATAGATAATACATTTCTAAGTATCCGCCAATTATGCCTAATCAGTTTGGCTACTTTATAACGGGCTGAACATGATTTATCAACACAAGCAATCAAAATTGTTTCTTCAGGCATATGTTGCATTTTCCTGAAAATCTTTCTCAGAAAAAAGTCTCTTTTTTTCATAGCATCTTTTGAAGATAACCTCTCCGATATAGTTTTGCAATCAAAGTATCAGAGGCTTTATCACAATTCCTCCGGATTCCTAAAAACTGTCCATATGGAAGATTTCTTTTCAGGCTTCTGCGGTGGAAATGTTCAAAATATAATAAGGTACCTTTTATCAGTTGGTTTGGAAAATAAATTAGCATCTATTTACCTTTGCCGATGTCCAACCAACAAATCATAGAAAGGTATCTGCTATGGACTAAAATTCAGGGTAAATTCATGATTTGTTTATGATGATAATCAAAATCATACATATATAAGTTGGCAAGTGTTGAATCCATGCTTGTGTCTTTGGTCTGTGCATACGTCTGTGATTTAAACAAAAAAATATTTTTGCATAATCCAATTGAGGTTGTTACAGATGTCACAGAAAACACTCCCAGTCTACGAGACAGTTCACAGGAATTTATTTCATTTGTGGGGCATACGATGCCTCTCTCTTCTCTGCCCACAAACCTCCTCCCCCACCCAGGCATCCATAACCCTGGGTTAGTTCTACCGAATGGTAACCAGTACAACCTATGATCTTCTCTCTTCCTATAGGTGGTTTACCAAACTCCCTCACGTACTTCCTATCTTTCCCTACCATAAAAAAGGTTAGTGTTCTAATGGGAGTTTGCAAAGTGCCTTGCATTTGCTCCTTGGTATTCAGACTAGATCAGCCTCACCCTCTCAGCTCTTCTTCTCTGCTCTCTCCACCACTCCTTCCTTCCACTAGTTCTTCATATCGCCCATGTTTCACTCCTCCTACTCCTCATCTCTACACGTTGCAGTAACCACTCCTTCCACTCCACTGCTCTTCTTATATACCCTTACTCTTCTTCACACTCCTACTTCCCTCCCCACGGCATGACACTCTAACTACTACACTCCTCCTCCTACCACTACACTCCTCCTCCCAATGCTATACTCCTCCCCCCACTGCACTCCTCCTCCCACTACTACACTCCTCCTCCCAATGCTATACTCCTTCCCCCACTGTTACACTCCTCCTGCCACCACTGCACTCCTCCTCCCACTCCTCCATCCAACTGCGCAAACCCATTTCTTTCCCCCATTGTCAGTGACTTCACATTCACTCCTTACATTAACTTCTTCTACTCATACGATACACAAACACACACACTCAAACTGGAGGCCGCTTTCACTCTTAAACGAATACCTCACCTGCTGCCACAAGCTCTTGCTCCTTCCTTCCACCTGCTGGCCTCTTGGGCGTCCTCTGCCTCCAACTCTGACCGCACCCGGGAAAACCGACATTTCCTGATTCCGGTTGCACTCTTAAGTACCCCTCCTTCCTTCCTTTGGCATTGGTCACTTTCCCCTATCCAATCTGGTCTGCTCTCCTCTCACCGGGATGTGTATGTGCATGGCAAATCTTTAAAAAGGGATCTACGCCCTGCACCCTGTCTCTGCACGCGCTTGCCACCTAATGTTCATGGCAGCATACCAGGGTTGATTCTCCAGTTTGTGTCCTTGGCTTTCTGCAATAAGGTACAGCGTTCATGGGGGGAGAAGCCTTTGTTAATCTCTGATTATCTCGGCGGGTCAGGTTTTCTGCATAAACGTATGCTGGTGTTTTCTGCCTGCACTGCGTGGCTGCCGTGCAGGCTTACTGCCGTGCAGGCTTGCATTTGTCTCTGCCAGTGGTTCTCTCTCTTTCCTGCTCATCTGGCTGCTAAGCTCTGGCTCTCTGTGGCATTGTAGACATTCTGAGACTCTGGAGGGTTTCAGTTTCTCAGGCAGGCGGTTTCTGCCCCTTTTGTTTTTCTGTTGTTCTGTGTCGGCTTCACTGATTATCCTGAACAGCTTCTGATCTGTAAACGTATGAGAAACACTGCCAAGCATTTTGGTACAGAGGCATGGCTGGAGAGAAGGGTCTGCACAGACACATATTTGCTCAAGCGGGGCTTGGCAGGAATTTGTGCCCTCTCTGCTGCCACCGTCCACCTCAGGGTTAGGACTGGCTCTGGATGGCGCCCTGGCTGGCCTGCCACCCCTGACTGAGAGAAATTCCTTTCCCCTCTGGAAAAGGCTAGGTTGCTAGCCTTGTCATAAGGTCAATCCAGTCAGAAATTAACTTGGAACACAATAGGCGCCATTCTTGAATCTAAATTTCATTTAAAATATGAACGGACTGTTCTTGTGGGATGTTTGCATACAAACTGATTTTTTTCCAAAAAGGTCTCCTGTCTCCTGTCTTTTGTCTTGGTTCACACCCTATGGGGCAATGTATAAGGCATCTTGCTAAACCTAATATGGGCTCATTGGGGCCATATCTAGTTTAGGTGTATTACACTAAAACACTGGATCGAAAATGGCCTCATGTTGTGTTGTCTTCTCCTGCTTGGAGCCTGCTTGGCTTTCAAATGCAGAAATTCGACGTTACATTCATTTTCATAAAACTTTATTTCGGCGAAACCCCCCCACCCCATAACAGTACATATAAAATACACCAACGTGAGATAAACATGTCCCCCTACAGATACATTACAAAGTACATTAATTACAAATTTCAGTAAAAAATGTATTAATCATAAAAATGCAATGAGCCAGATAAAGTTAATCGAGATAAAACCAAACAAGAATTAGGAATGAATATGCTGATTAGATCCACTAGTACACGGTAAAGGATACAAATCTATTCAGATCTCTTTTCTATTTTTATATTTCACTCAAATAAGAACATGTAACAATGAGGGCTTGTTACACATCACACATCAGCTGTTTGCAATACAACTTCCAATCAATCCTAAGCTCTTCTTTCTCTATAGCCATGGATAAAACATGCAGTAGCAAAAATTACAGTCAAGTTGACACATTGACTGAAAAATCTTTCAGCTACTGATGTCTGAGGAACCCCTGCTTCTCTCAAGATCAGCTTTAAATATTTCTTTCTCAGATTAATAGATCCAGGGCAAATCAGCAGGAAGTGTGTGGTTCTTTCATTAGCAGTGCCACAGAGAGGGCAAAGACTGGTATTAGATATCCTCCGATTCCTGGTAAAGGAAGCGACAGGTAAAATGCCCAGTCTGAATCTTAAATATAAAGATCTTTCAAAAGGGGGGCAAATAACGTCAAGATATAATTTAAAGCCGGGCGGCTTCCTGTGCTCTAGGTAATCCAACCCCGACTTTAGACTGGCGGCGTCGTGCACAAGTAGTTTGCTACCTCGTAACTTTAGCCTATGCTTCATGCCCAATACAAAGGTGGTCGTAGATGCTGTTGGGGTTAGTCATAAAGCAATAGCATCCCAGTCTTGGAGAACAGACTTGACATTTAGTACCCATTTAACACTTTTACCTCCCTGCAAAGCAAGAAAATTATTCAAAGCAACTCGATAGGATTCTAGGCCTTGTTGTTTCATAAACGAGCCCAGAAAAAGACTGGTTTTGCCCAAATCAAAGAAACAGCCGGAATAGTGTCAAATTCTAAATAGACCAGTGCTGTAGGAGCACTGGGAGGTAAAATGAATAGCTTCTTTAAAAACGTATGCTCAACAATGCCAATTTTAGAAGTATCGCAATGACCCCAAAGCTGAGTCATAAGTAGCGGCTGGAAGAGTCTGTTTATGAAAAAGATCTAAAGCTGGGGAATTTACACTGATCCCATGTTTGACATGAAAGGAGAGTATTGCACCACCAACCTGTTCTAAAACAATAGAGGATTTTTTTATTTGTTCCGACTAACCCCCATTTTCTTGAACTCTGAACCCTAAATAGTCATAATACGTTACCTGCTCAAGGTCCTGGCCATTTGCTTCTAGACTTATTCGTCGAGGTTTCAAATGAGAAGGTTTAAACACCATAGTCTTGGATTCATTGATGTTTAACTAAAGGTTAAGTACCTTGCACTTACTAAAAAATAAATTGAAAGTAGTTACTTTAGGCCTTGAGGAGTTGTGGATATAAGGACGGCCTCGTCTGCATAAAACAGAGTTGGATATTTCTCTTGACCCATTTTTGGGACATTCTCTAAGCAACCCTTCAATGATTCCTTTCATATAGAGATTAAATAAAAGAGGACATTACAATGATAAAGTTGTACATTTCTTGTAAAAGAACAAAGAATTGAATTTATTTGATACTAGCTGTCCCCTGTTATGTGTTGCTGTGGCACAATCTGGTTAAATGGAACAGAAAGAAGAGAGAAAGCGCAAAACAACCCCCCTTCCCTCCCTTTTGCCCCCATAATCCAGGAGTCGGATATTTAGTCTTTGCCCCTCTCAGTGGTGCCAGTGCCAGAGAGTGCAGTTCCATTCCCTCCTTGCTTGTAGTCCGGGTTTTATGCCCCCGCTTATCCCTCTTTATGGGTCAGAGTTTGCATTGTGCTACCTTGCCTGCTGGAGGATACACACAGCATGGAATGATACTTAGCTCAGTTAGTGTTCCTCAGCCCTCTGCCATAAGCATTGTAGCTCTTGGCAGTTGCTGCACCCATCAGCCAAATTAATACATTCTTAAATGAGAGGCGCGATATCGGCGTGCTCGCAACCGTGCATCCTCAAGTCTGGCTGTGCGTCTCTCTGCTGCTTCCTCGGCACGTATTTGAGCCTTTCTAAATTGGAAACATTGAAATGGATTTGTAAAAAAACTAGTATAGCTTGTGTTGCTTTTACATCCAAATGGTGCTGTTTTTCCCAAAAACATGTTTTTACCTGTCACAGGTGTGACATCTATGTAAAGTAGGTATATAAAAACACACGCCTATTTGAGTGTCAACATTTCAAAGCAATTGGTGAAGAACTTTCAGAGATTTAAGGTTTTGAACAAAAGAACATTTACATTTTTATTTATATAGATGGTCTTCTATAGTTGTGTGCATGTGTAAAGCGTAACACAGCCTACTATTGACCATGCATGGTTATTTCATTAGAAAATGATTAATACAGGACACTAAGATGGCGCCCATGGTTTCTGTAGAGAAACGTCTAGTCTAATCAGTGGTCGAAGTGTACGAAAAGTAGTAGTGGAACTATGTTCCCTGGTGGCCTGCACCCACTCCCCACAAACCCCATTGCCACGACCCCTCCCAGACAAAATACACCCCCCAAACACTTGCACCTGCTGTTTAAGGGAACGTTCAGTGCACTGTGCTGAAAATCAAGGTTTCAACTTCTTCCTACACTTTTATTTTAAAACGAAACCATTCCGGAACGGTTTCTTTTTTAAATAAAAGTACAGGAGCTGTAAAAGGTAATTTTAAAAAGTAGAGGAGCACCGCTCCCGCTCGCTTCGACCACTGAGTCTAATGGAAGCACCCTTTATGATGCGCGAGTCGCGTACTGACACGCGTGCTTAGTTACAGTGTCTGCAAATGACCCGGTTTCATATCCCGGGATTAGTGAAACTTGAGGTTTTAACCGCTGAGGCTTACAAACATGGTTGAGGTAAGTATAACATTGGGAATTGAGCATATTTGCGAGTGCATACATGATTTAATTGGGCACAATTAATTTAATTTGCCTAATATGGAAACCAAATATACTAAGATAGCAATTCATGTGTAGTTTGCTATTTCAGATTTGGAAAGTTAGTGTAGCAGACTGCAATCACAGATTGAAGTGAGGAAAAGAAAATGAGAAAATAAAATCATCCTCACCGCCAGAAAAATTAATATGCGGTGTGTTCTGACTTTTCTTTTCTGGAGAGTGCATGCAGTATGAACACCACCAACAATAACTGGAGGCCTTTGACCCTAATTTTTCATTATGTTTTTTAATTTTGGTTTCCTGTTAGTTCATTGAAAATCGAGTGTTCCACGTCAAGAAATTAAGCAAGAGTTTATTGTAAATGTTCCCTGCTGTAAAAGAATGGGAGCTGAGATAGAGCATACATGGATGATGGACACTCGTTTGTCTAAAAGGGTCTTTTAATGGCATATGTACACATATGTGCATGTGTTTGTCTTTTTAGAACCAATAAAGACTATACTGGATGGTTAATGAGAATTAGAGAGATATCAGGAATCATCCACTGATACAGTTAGATCCTGAGGAAGACGGACATCAGTTCTAGTGTTGATCTAGATGTTTTTTCTATGGAAACTAGAAGAAGGGAAGATCTACATTAAAAAAACAAGGAGCATTTTATAAGAGATTGTGTTCCTCTCTTCAACCTCTAGTAGATTGACTGTTCAGACTGATGAACTTGCACGCTGATGATTGTATTTGAATTTGTTTCACATGGTGATTGTTTACTATAATGAATATGTATAACGACAAACAGAGTTTTTGGAAGCTTTGTTTATATAGATTGTGATTGTTTCTGTAGCAAAAATACTTTTTTTTGTATAATTATGCACATTTGCACATTCCTTCCTTGTTTTTTGCCCAATACTTGACTAATGCAATTATTCACATCTTTTGATTAATTTTATGAAATGTCGTCTGTCAATGGTGTGTTGTTATGAATAGTCTTTGTGTATTTTTAGAACTTGATTTTTTCTGATATGTTAATAAGGAACAAGTTACTTACCTGTAACTATTGTTCTCCAGCATGGGTCTGGCATGGATTCACATGCTCATGAATATTCCCTGTCGTCAGGCCATTAATCCTCAGTAAAAAAAAAGTTTCACTTTCACTTACAAACTGCATTTCTCCTCTAAACCAATCTCTGTCTTCTGGGTCATACTGCCCCCAGCCAATGACAGCCCTCTCCAAAAGCCCCTCCACTGGCAGCCATCTTCAGATTTGGTAAGCACATACAGTGTCAGTATGACCAAGAATAGGAGCAATTACTCTTACCTCTGGAACAGACTCACATCAAGCAAACAGGTTGCGTAGCACTGCTTGGCTGACTCTGCGGAATCCCTGTTGATGCAGTAGAACTTCGTGAAGGTGTGCGTGGACCTCCACATTGCAGTCCTACAATGTACAGCAGGGGCACACCAGACAGGAACACCATCATTGCAGTGATCGCTTGGGTGGAGTGGGCTCTCGGAGGGCCACACAGCAGTCAGTTTGCCAACTGAGTACAGTGCATGATGCAGCCGGAGAGCCACCTTGAGATGGAAGCCTTGGACAAGGCCTTCCCATGGTTCACCGGACCAAAGTTCACAAACAGTTGAAATTTCATCCGAAAACTCTTTGTGCGCATCACGTAGAAATTTAGGGCACGAGCAACGTCCAGCAAGTGCAAGGCTCTTTCAATCAGTGACGAAGGCTTCGAGAAAAACACAGGTAACACCAAAGGCTCATTGAGGTGTAATTCCAATGGAATCTTCGGCATGAAAGAGGGGTGTGTCCGCAGGACCACCCTGTACTTTTGGAAAGTCAGATATGGCTATTTGCAGGATAGCGCCTGGACCTCACATACCCTCCTGGTAGAGGTGAGGGCCACAAGGAAAGCCGTTTTCCACAAGAGGAATTTGAGAGGGGCCTGATGCATTGGCTTGAAGGGGGTCCCCATGAGCCTCGTCAGCACCACGTTGATTTGCCACGCCGGGGCAGGGGCCTTCACCGGTGGGAAAGATCAAAACAGTCCTTTGTGGAACTCCTTGACGAGATGGTGTGGCCAAAGAGAAGATCTTCCCGGAGCCCTGATGTATCGGGAGATAGCTGTCAGATGCACCTTGATAGAGATGTGCGACAGTCATACTCTGGCAAGGACAACCAGTATGGATTAATCTTTGGGGCCGTGACTCTCAGAGGGGTGATCTTCTGCGGCCGGCACCACATAGCAAAAAGCTTCAAAGTCGACGATGCTCTGGCCTTGGCAAGGACCTCCCTGCCGTCCGCTGGCAACTTGTATCCTCCAAACTCTAGGGCTGCAGGAGCCAAGCCCTCAGGTTCAGCAATCCTGGGTTGTGGTGCAGTATTGCACCTCCTTCTCTGGTGAGAAGATTTGGGACTACTGGTAGTTTGACCGGAAGTGATGCTGACAGGTTGAGAAGGTCCGGTTACCAAAGCTGCCTCGGCCACACCTGGGCGATGAGTATCATCCTGCATCGGCACTGTTTCTGTGTGTTGATCACTCACAGCAGGAGAGGCAATGGTGGGAACACGTACAGAAACAGGCCTTTCCACAGGAAGGAGAACGCGTTCCCCAGGCTCCTCAGTTGGTGGAATCTGCTGGCAAACCTCTGGCATTTGGAGTTAGCTGCCGTCGCACACATATCGATCTGGGGTCTGCCCCACTTGATGAAGATGCGGTCTACCTGGTCTGCCGAAGTTCCTATTCATGGCAGGATCGCATCAGTGTTCTTGACTTTCGCCAAGTGAAAAGGAATGAGGAGCATCTCTTGTCCGACAGCCATGTGCCAAAAGTCCTGCACATCTTTAGAGAGTGCTGGGGATCGAGTGCCACCCTTCTTCCTGATGTAGAACGTTGTGGTGATGTTGTCCGTGAAGAGCCTCATCACCTTGCCCTTCAGAGATGGGAGGACTGACTTCAGGGCCCGGAACACTGCCCGCAGCTCCAGTATATTGACGTGAAGATCATTCTCCTCCGTCAGTCACAGGCCTCTGGTGTGCAGACGTCTGGTGTGGGCTCCCCATCCTTCCAGGGAAGCATCCGTGGTGACTGTTTACTGGTATGTGGGGCTTCGAAACCGTTGTGCCCTGGGCGATGCTGGGGTGAATGCCCCACCACTTTATCGCCCGACGGAGCTCCTCCTCCAGCGGGATCTTGTCCACAAAGCTTCCGGACACCTGTATCAAGCGAGCATCCAGAAACTCCTGAACAGGTCGCATCCGTAACCTGCAGAGCTGGATAAGGTAGATGCAAGACGACATCATGCTGAGCAGCTACTTGATGGTCTTCACCGTGGCAGTCTTTAGTGACAACAGACTCTACCCTCTCCTCCGAGGGCGATGTTAGACAGGAGACCGTATTGAGTCTGGCTCCTAGGAACAGCGCGTTCTGCGATGGTGTCAAGCAGGACTTAGGATAATTGATGGAGAATCCCAGATCCATCAGCAGCTGGACGGTGGTTTCTGTGTCCGACGCACAGCTGTCGTGAACTAGTCTGGATGAGACAGTCATCGGGGTAAGGGTATATGTGTATACCCCGTAGATGCAGATGGGCTGCCACCGGTGCTAGGCCCTTTGTGAACACCCTGGGGGCCGACGTTAGGCCAAAGGGGAGGGCCTTGAACTGGTAGTGCGTCCCTGCACTACGAAACTTAGGAACATTCAGTGCTTCTAGTGAATGGGGACATGGAAGTAGGAGTCCTCCAGGTCAAGAAGTCTCCTTCTTCCAGTTGGCTGAGCACGTGCTGCAATGTTTTGGGACTTTAGGTACTTGCTGAGATGTCGCAGGTCCAGGATGGGCCTCCAGCCCATGGTTTTCTTTTTGACTAAAAAGTATATGGATTCGGCCACCAGGGGGTGCAAAGATGTGGGTATCTCTGTGTTTGTCGCCACCAGGAGAGAAAGGGACCTGAGCCGCCCCCCCTTCCCCCTTGAGCTCCCACTTGGCAGTCCTGGTCCCCTCAATCCGCCCCACAACACCTGAGGCACACTCAAGCAAAGTTTGAGCTTGTAAGACCCCGGGACACCAAAGATACGGCATGTCAGGAAGAGACCTGAGATGGCGGGCAGCCGGTGGGAGCTCACGCCACCCCCCTGTGTGAAAGGTGAGCAGGGCAGCCGGCAGGGGGAGGCTCCAGCGATCACCCGTAATCCCGAGGAAGAACGAACATTGACACCTGGTGTTCTGGGGGAATACACTGGAGCAGAGATACACCTGAGGTAAGGGACGCAGGCGTGAAGTATTCTCCTGAGGCCTGAATGCAACTCCTAGGTCTGCACAAAATAAAGAGCAGTGGTGGTCCCCCAGTGAGCACTGCTACTTGGAGTCACCGAACTAGTCGAGGCCCGCTGACACCAAGCGGGCGGCACTGGAAGGTCTGGAGACCCATCCCGGGAGCTGGCATACATTCAGACAGATCTTGGTGGGAGAGCCCCCCTTCTCTCACAGGTGTTCCACCGCCCCCCGCAACCCCCGGCCCATGAGAATCGGGTATGAGAGATTCACCCAGGGACACAGAACGACACAGAGGCCAGAAGACGAGCTGCAAGAGCACAGTGGGAAAGCACACCCGCCCCTGCCCAGGACTGTGAGGAGGGGTGTGAGACCGTCCAGGCTTGGCCACGGCCTGCTGACACCAAGCTGGGGAGTGCAGAAAATCCTGGAATTGTGCGCCAAGAGCTTGCAAGCGCCCTGATGCATCTCAATGGGAGGGCCCCTCGCTCTCAGATGTCCCCCCCCCAACCTTTGTTCGTCTAGGAGTACGCGTTCCTTCAGAGAACGCTATGGGTTGCCCTGGAAACGCTGGCGCCGATTGCATGCACATAGGCATTCAAGTTTACGGCGGCGCATTGTGCGTGCAGTCAGCTGATCTGTATATTAACCCCACCCCCACTGCACGGCGCTGCTTCTGAATTTGTCATTTCTAAGCTTTGTATATTGTTATCTTGTTAGCCTGATCTTCGATCCCCTGGTCTGTTCTTTGACTTCCCTTGCCTCGTCCCTTATCATTGCTTAATTGGTATCTGTTGTCGACTCGGAACGTCTATAAACTGCATTCGCTACATCCTTTCACGTCTTACCTGCCTGCTGCCAAACCGGAACGTTATTTGGACTGCATTCGCCTCATCCTTCCACGTCTTACCTGCCTGCTGCCAAACCGGAACGTTTATTGGACTGCATTCGCCTCATCCTTCCACGTCTTACCTGCCTGCTGCCAAACCGGAACGTTACTGGATCGTCTCTCTTCAATTGGCTGCACTTTGTTAGTCTTTGGTGATCCCGGAACACTGTGTGGACTGCCTAATCTCCAAACCATCGTCACTACTTCCTTCTTTTTTGGTCCAAAGAATCTAAAGAACTTAAAGGACATTAGCGCAACATCGCTAGGATCAAAGACTTGTTTAGGTGTCCTCGTGCCGGCGGGAATAGGAAACAAGACTTTGTGTTCCCAGGACTACCACTTAAGTACAGCAATCTCCTCTTCAGAATTTCTCCAGGACAATCATTGGTAAGCACATTACTGCCTGGTTCTTCCTTTTCTTACAATTTTGTACTAATAGTAATAGCTACCTCTCTTGTTACAGGATACTCACCAATCTAGCTTGAAACTAATCCGTCCCAGCCACCATTCTTGCTTGTGAGTATCTGCTCATAATCTTGCCTAGTTATTTCGTTGTCTTGAGTCATATTGAAATACTTGGTTACTTTCTCTTGCAGCCAGCTGTCTGGGTACCAGGGTGTACCAAATATTTCGGGCAATACTCACCTCAATCTGTCCTTTTGTACTCTTGAGGGGTATATTGTCAGAAAGACTCAATTGCCTCACGATGTGTCAAGCCACCACTGCTGGATTTAGTCCTTGGGCCCTAACAGACCCAGAGGCCAGAAGAGGAGCTGCAAGACTACACAGTGCACCAGGTGGGAATACAGACCCCCCCCACTCAGGACTGTGAGGAGGTAGATCAGACTGCCCTGGGGGTGTGTGAGCCCTGCTGGCTTGGACTGACTGGGCCCAACCCCACCCAAACAGTGGCTATACCATAATAAGACCAGTGGAGGGGGACCCAACCTTGGGAACAACACCATAGAATACTGGCTAGCCCTTGAGAATAAAACTACAAACAGCCCTGAAATCTGGAAGGGGGAACATCCACGAGTGATAGCATCCACAACTCCCCTGGCCCACCTGGATGAGCTGGAAGGAGGCCCTGCAGGAATTTCGCTTCCAAGAATCCTTGGAGCGACCAGGAGGCATGACCCTCCACAAAATGGCAGACAAAGCAGACAACACCATTTACACAAAGAGGGACATTGCAGCGCTAATGAAAGAGATCAGGGACATGGGGCTGACATTGGTCACAGACTGGAAAAGATGGACCAGAACGTGAACAAGATGGAGGACAGAATTCAGGGTTTGGCATCTGATCAATCCTCAGTGGACATGCTGGAGGCACAGATTGACACTAGACTGTCCGCACTGGAGAAGAGGGATGAGGAAAAGACACTACAAATGGACGACTTTGAAAATGGGGAGTGGAGGAACAACCTCAGGTTCTTCGGCCTTCCAGAGGTAGAGGGGGAGATGGAAAGAGACATTTGTTGGGCTGTTAAAGACGTGGTCCACCTACTTTTTAGGGACAAGGCTACAAATGAACCCACCACAGATAGAGCCCACAAGGCAGAAGGCAGAACTGGTGGCCCACGCTCTGTCCTGGTCCACTTCCAATACTATGCTGAAAAAGTAAAAATCTTGGAGGAAGACATAAAATCTGCCACAATCACCTACAACAATGCAGCAGTTCCAGTCTTTCAGGACCTCTCCCCGTTCACGCTGGCTAGGAGAAGGATGTGTGCCCCACTGACGCAGTGCCTACAAGAAAAAGGGATACACTATGGCTGGGGCTTCTGCTTATCACTAACGTTTGAATACATGGGCCAGCAGTCCAGACCGGTCTCGGAAGAAGACATCAAAAGAGCAATCCGAGAATATGTGGACAACCCGGACGGGCAGAGACAACCCACTGGCGATTCCGCCAGAGAGAGGAAAGGGAGAGGACCGCCAAGAGATAGATGGGTCCACAGCTCTAGAAAAGTAAAGAAATTGAACACCCCACCGCACAACAGTGACCCCTAATACCAACAAGGGAAGGACATCACTTCTGGCTTCGTCCTGTTAAAGCTCCACTTGAGGGGTGCAGGCGACTGGGGGTGTTCATCCTTACCAGCAATAATTTAGGGGTACAAGCAGGGCGCTGGGACTAGGGGGCGGAGGGAAGTGCCATAAAGGGCTTTGCTGGAGATTACGGGAGGGGAGGAGGAGGTGGAGTCTAATGGTTATCATGATGGTTCTGGGGTGCTAAACCCATACACCATTGCTCAGGATTAGCCTGGGGGTGGAAGGGGACTGGGTGGGTTGGCGTTCCAGTCAGCTACCAGGAATGGTCAGATTCACTGACTGGGTACCGGGGGAGGCGGGAGGGGGGAAAGCAATGGGGAGGGGGGACCCAGGGTGATATTGGAGAAGTCTCAAGGGAGAAGTTGGGGTCTCACTCCCTTCAGGTGGGTTGGGGGAAGGGTTTACAGGAAGGGGAGTGTTGGGGTTACAGTTTTAGTGGTTTCCAGCACATGGAATAGTTCATATTCAGGGCCTCAAACAGTAATGGATAGGTCCTGGAACAGTCCAGTGACTCGTAAGGTGCCCAGGGAAATAGAGATTTTCGAACGGCTGAATGGCTGATACATTACAAACCTTTGGGATAGGCTCTTTGAACGCTAGGGGAGTCAACTCACTGACAAAAAGATCTCTCATGTAGCGAGAATTCTCACGAGCTAAGCTAGACCTACTCTTCTTACAGGAAACACACTGGGTGAGGGGGAAATAACTAAATCTCTGTGGGGGCAGGATGGGAGAGGTTCATCAAGCATCACTTATGTCCAAAACGAGAGAGGTGGAAATCATTATGTCCAACACACTGGGGTTGAAGACGGAAGCAACACTAAGTTACCCAGAGGGACGCTACCTGTTTATCAGAGGGGATATTCAAGGAACCCCACTAACACTGGGAGTGATATATTTCCCGAACGAAGGTCAGATACCCTTTTGGGAAAAAGTCAAGGATAAACTGCTTTTTGTGGGAGGCCCACTCATAGTAGGAGGGGACTTTAACATGGTTATGGATCCCTCCAAAGACAGGAAGAGGGTGACTGTGCAGGGACTCCCTCCACCTGTCCCCCCTTAGATGAAACAACATCACAAAGTTTCCACAGGATCAACTCAGACTTGGGCTTGGTGGACTCCCTGGCCCCCCCATCCTCGGGGGACCCCCCCTTCATGTTCTACTCAAAAGTCCACAAATGCTTCTCAAGGATTGACTACATCCTGGTTGACAGCTTGTTATTAGGCCATATAGAGGAGTCCCGAGTGGACCCAGTCCTGTGGTCGGATGCATGCTACATGCTACACTGAGAGGGGGCTGGGGGCAGCGGCGAAGAGGAAGATGGAAGTGTATTGACTCCCTCCTGAAAGACAGGGGGATAGCCCAATTGGTGCTCATCAACATACTAGAGTACTTTGAACTAAACGACAACAGGTAGGTGGGTCCACACACCCTATGGGATGCATTTAGGGACATGATCTGCGGGGTCCTTATACAGAAAGGGTCCCAAAAGAAGAGGGAATGAAAGAAACAGGAAGACTTCCTAAGGGGGAAAACCAATGAGCTCCAACCAGGACGAGGCCCGGGAGGTTCCATCTCCCTAGATCAGACGAAGACTTTAGAGAATTATAAAGCCCAATTAAAAGACTTGTTGCTGAGCAAGACCGAAAAGAAACTAGCGTTTCTAAAACAAAAATATGATGAAAAGGGTGACAAAGGGGATAAACTATTGGCATGGAAGTTGAGGGAAGCCCAGAAAAGCAAGATGGTTAGGGCCGTAAGGATAGACGGAGGGACAACATACTATGATACCCCGAGTAAAGGGACAGCCTTTAAACGATATTATGAGCTTTTATAGAAGTCATAATTTGATAGAGACGATTCCCATATAGAGGACTTCCTGGCACAACTCCCCATACCAGGACTAGCCAGAGATACCACCTTGGAGCTGGAAGCCCCAGCGATGGTGGAGGAAATCATCCAGGCAATCAAAACAATGAAGGGGCGGGAGTACAAAGTGGGGGGAGGACGACTTCTCGTCCAAATGTTTGGAGATGTGCTGGTCCACCCTGGCCCCATACTTGGTGAGAGTATTCAATACTGTTTTGGAGGGAGCCCCTCCCTGAGACAATGATGGGGGCCATTATAGTGGTACTTCCTAAAGAGGGCATGGACTTGACACAGTGCTCATCATACTGACCAATCTCCCTACTCAATACGGATGTAAAAATCCTGGCTAGGGTGCTGTGTGAGATGCTTGAGGGTGTCATACTGGTCCATGGTGACCAGGTCAGCTTCAAAACTGGGCACCAGGGACCGGACAGCATCAGGAAAACAATTGACCTGATGCACTATGCGCAAGAGGCCAACCTCGATGCATGCCTCCTCTTGCTCGATTTGGAGAAAGCATTCGACGGTGTGGAATGGAGGTACATGACTATCCTCTTGGAAAAATAGGAATAGGGGAAAACAGGGCACCATGCACGCAGATGCAGGTTACCAGGGAACTGAGAGATCCTTCCTCTGGCTAACTAGTGTGTAAGAGGATTCAATTCAACACTACAGCTAAGTCAACGCCTAGTCTAGAATACTGAATGAAAACCCTTATTGATATACCTTTATGTCCAGTTCATGCGTTCTGGATGACTACCCCTATATAACACCCCTCTCTTGGAATCCTCCTGACCCCACTGAGCCAAGAAGTAGTTCTGTTTTGCAAGTTAAAAGGTTTATTTGATAATTTAAACAATAGATATATATATCACACTTTATAATAAATTAATAATTGAATAGCACACTTAATCTGATATGATAAAGATTAACAACGGAGAATCTGGCACCAACACGCTTCTCTATAATCAATAAGGAGTTGACATGAAATGGATAAGGTAGCACACTGGTGAATAGGAACAAAAGAAGAAGGTGGTACAGAATGCTTTATGTAAGCTCAGGTGGATGCAATATTCAATGAATGCAGTACAGAAAATACTCAATATGATTTCAACCAAACAATGTAATCACTTTTCTCTGGCTATTCACTCCCCCCCTCTTTATGCAATGCAAGGAAATGGGAGGAAAGCACACAGTTCTCAGAAATGCAATCAATGTAATTCAGTTCAATCCCCCCCAAGCACGCTTAAAGAAAACAGATAGGAGTTTTGAAAACACAGGCCCAAATGCTTTTATATGTGCTAGCAATGGATGAGAAATATGCTGGAAATGCTTTTAATTCCCTTTCAGAGGTTCAGGGTGAGTGGTATCTAGTTAATATTAGTCCAGGCTCACTCTTGCAATGATTCAGGAATGATTAGCAGGTTAAACGAATTTCTGGCAAATGGAAGGCAAGCAGCAGCAGATTTTTTTACACGTGGAGAAATTTGCAAATCGCGGTAAAATTTGCGAATGCGCCGGGCGCTATTACAGAAGAACTACAAGAACTATCACTATCGTTTTGGGGTCCTAGGAAAGCCTAGGATCTCAGCTTCCAAAGTTACTGCAAGTCTCTAAGACAAACGGTCGCGGAGATATGAGCGATTTTGTAAAGGTTGTTTTTCAGATTTGAAATTTTAAAAGCTCAAAATGACAAGTGACAGATTTTGCAGCTAGAATGACAGGTGACAGATTTGGAGTTATCAGGCAGTTCTACTTAGGTTAAATAGATTGAATTAGATGAATTTAAACTAAGAGCTTTGGTTTGGTACAGTTTTACTATGTACTCACACTATATTCTTGAATTAAATGGGCCTCGTCACGGATCTGGTCAGGTTTTCTTTACTCGCCACGGACGGTCTCTCCGCACAGCGGTCTGGTCTCTGGAACTGCTAACATGGGTCTGGGTCAGCTCTGCTCTCTCTCTCTGGGTACAGCACTGCTTCTGGATTCTGGAGACTGATGGATTTGAAGTCTCTAGTTTGTCTCTCTGGAGGTTTGATGGAGGTAAATATGGATTTTTCCGGCAGAGCTTCCAGCGGCAGATGGAAATGAAGGTCCCTATCTGTCCTGTCTCTCTGTTTTTATGTGTTTTTAAAATGGGTGTGTGTGAGCAGCATCACTAGCCAGCCCCTCTCCACTTATCATTGGCCAAGCTTCCATTTCTCCCTTGATTGGGGAAGGAAGTGTGTGTCAGCGTGATGTCATTTTATGGCTTGCAGAGAGGACACTCCCCAGTCAAATTGCACACATTCTATATTTGATAACAAAAGACATATTTGCACAGGTAAACATTAGTTTAAAATTACATGCACACATCACATATCACAGGAGATATACCCTGTCCAAACTTTGCTCTTCCTGGGGGCTTGCATTCAGAAATGGCACATATTTCACTTTTTAACTGATTTTGCAATTCCGGACATTGACCCAAATTTACACACATGTGCGCAAGGAGTATGGACCTTAGTTGATGAAGTGTCAGATTTTTCACATGCACACATTTTGAGTAATATCCTCTTTTCCGCTAAAACCCCCCTGAACATGCCACCGGTTCGAAAAACCTCTTAAAATGTGGGCAGAAAAATCACAAGAATTATGGTATCATTTAAATAATTTTCACATGTCCGCTCTATGAGTTATTCATCTTTTTCTAAAACCATATTCTGGCTATAGAGGTGTGTCTTTTCATGTCACATGGTACAGAAACCAGTCTTTCCAGTTTCTGGCAAGCTCAGAGACCCTGCCACTCCCAGCTTCTGCCAAGAGGAAGCTCCATTTACGGCTCCTGCCAATAAAATATTTGCCTGAATCAGGACAGGGCTTTGTTCAATTTCCTGCAGAGCCCAGGTAATTCAATCAGGGAAGTGTCATATCCCTTTTGGTGTGAGCAGCAAAAGGGCAGCTAGGCCTGGGAACACAGCTGTGACTCAAGTTTCACTCCTGATGGGGGTAGTTGCCAGGCAGAATTCAGTTCCTTAAGCCAGGTTTCAGATAAAATGTCACTTTTTGTTTCCCAGTTTAAGTCAAGACAATGTTTTTACATATGCAGCTAGAATGCTGATTCTAAGTTCAAAACTATGACATTTAAACAATTGCAACCTATGTGACACTCAAAGTAGGTCACTCATTTCTCTTAAACCTTGAGATTTTTAATGTCTTTCAGTCCAAATTTACTTAAACTGCTGAAAACCACACCTCAGCCAGTCTTGTTATACACCTTCAAGTCACTTCAGAATATAACTTTACATTGGATCCACCTCTCAGTAAGTCTTTCTTTGGCTTGCTTTGGGTTCATTTATTCAGTTTTCTACAAAATCTGGTGGTTTTAAAACGCCGGCTTTGGATAGTGGTGAGTACTGGTACTGCACCCCTTTTTGGGATTTAAGAAAATGAATTCCCAACAGTTATGGGTTTGCTTTTGGCAATCAGCATTGCCATTCCCAATGGTTTCAGACTACTGTGTGGGTAGTCCAATGGTGGTTTTAGGCAGTGTCCTTCTGTGCCCATAACATCGGCAAAAATGAGTGGCAGCCTATTCTTCATGCACTTCCCTGGGCATTTTCTGGGAAGCTCTGGCCATCATGATGTTTTCCATGTCAGTACTGCACAGTTTTGAGGTAGGGCTCGGATGCATGGGTAAATACATCCCACAAGCCCCCCTTCTTGCGGTGGCCATCTGATCCTTCACTGGTGGGAACCGCAAGATCTGGGATGTAGTTCTCATCTTCTTCCGGTGGATGGCCAGTTCAGCATCTCTTCCTCCATCCGGTACTGGTCGATCGGTTCTCCTCGCTGGTCCTGATGGGAATATTGGGCGGTACCCCGGGCCCCCTTGCGTCATCCTCCCAGTCTCCGGATCATCCTCCTTGTCCCGTCTCCAGGTTTTCTTTCTCCTAGGACGACAAAGGAAGAGCGGCAATACCTATTCATAGACATTTTTCCACCACTGTTGAGATAGTGGGGCAGCATATGCACTTCATCATAACAAAACATTACATTCTTATTTTGAAAAAAAAAACAGTATAACTAAGAGACAGTTTCATGCAAATCACAATATTTTAGAGACTAGATGTGGTATGTTTTATGGTTGGAACTGAATTAGTCTGAGACAGTACCCGCTACGATTCCAGAGGATTCCTCCAGTTGTTGCAGAGTGTGCCTGGGATGGCAACATTTCAACTGGTTTATGTGGACCCACTTGTCTTCCCCCGCTGCCAAAGGACCTTTGGGGATGTGGATTTTGTAGGCCACAGGGGAGATATTGTCGATGATCTCAAAGGGTCCTTTCCATGTAGGCAAAAATTTGCGCTGCTTGGCCTGGTTCCTTTGGAAGTTGTATGGATAGACCCGGTCTCCCACCTGATATTCCTTCCTGGAAGTTTTCAGGTCATAATGGGTCTTCATGCTATCAGCTGATCTTTCTAGATTCCGCTGAGCATAAGCAAAAGCATGTTGGAGGTGTTTCCTTAAATTCTCCACATACTCATGAGTAGTGGAGGCATTTATCAGTGTCTGCTCTTGGGTCCTGTAGAGCAAATGCTGAGGAAGCACCATCTTGCGCCCAGTCATCAACTCAAATGGTGACATTTTGGTTGCAGATGAAGGGGTAGATCTGATGGCCATTAGGACCAGAGGTAATCGGATATCCCAACTTGGCCCAGAATCTGCCACAAACTTCTTTAATATGCTCACAATTGTCCGGTTATATCTCTCTACTGCCCCAGAAGAAGCTGGTCTATAAGCAATATGCAGCTTTCTCTTGACCCCCAATATCTCCCACATCTTTGTCATTACTTCACTGGTGAAGTGGCTACCTCTGTCTGACTCAATCCTTTGAGGTAGACCAAAACGGGAAAAGATGTGGTTAATCATCAAGGCAGCTGCAGTTTCTGCCTTGCAATTTGGGGCTGGGAGACATTCCACCCACTTGGTAAACAAGCATGTCACAGTCAACATGTACTTATTCCCCCTAGCAGAGCGAATCACAGGGCCTACAAAGTCGATTTGTAAATCTGACCATGGCAGTGTCATCCCCCTCTTTTGGAGAGGCGCGCGGTGCGTGAGGGATGATGGCTGAAATTGTGCACACACAAGACACCCCTTCAAGTATTGGTCGAGGTCCTGCCCCATGTGTGGCCAGTATGCAACCTCTCTTAAGATTTCCAATGTTGTGTGAAACCCCCTATGACCGGCAGTGGCCGCATCATGGGCGTGACTTAACATCAGGCTTCGGAATGAGGTAGGAACCACCCACTGATCGTGGCCAGTTTTGGATTTCCTTACCAACAAACCGTCTTGGATCCGGAACATTTTTGGACATTTCATCAACACTCTTAGGTCCTCTTTCCCAAAGTAATCGGTATCCGTCAGGGGAAAGTTCTCAGGGTCCTCAAGGTGCTGGTAAAACTTACCAATTATTGGATCCCCCTTCTGAGCGGTAATCAAATCAGCATCAGGGGTCTCCTTACTCCATTGTGCAATTGAAAGGTCGTTGTGAGCATTTGTCTGGGACCTAGTGATAGCAGTGACCTGGATTTCCCCCAACAGGGACTCAATCTCAATTAGATCCCCTTGGATGGCCCCGGTTTTGGCCAGCTGATCAGCTAAGTCATTTCCAGTTTTGTCTGGTCCCTCTACTTTGGAATGACCCTTGATCTTTTTCCAATAGATGGTCATCCCGTTCGATGTGACCAGATCATCAATGTTTTGGATCAACTTCCCATGTTTCAAGGGTTTGTTGTTAGCACATAACATGCCTCTGGTTTTCCAATTAGCCAGGTGCTCCACGAACCCGTTCCGTACATAATCCGAATCTGTGATTATGACCAGTCCGTGGAGTTGATGCTGGACAGCAGTGAGGATGGCCTGATGCACAGCCATCAATTCTGCCACCTGACTACTTCGGGGACCAATTTTGTATCCAGCGGAGGGTTCTGGGGACTCATTCACCCATGCATTCCCTACGCCGGCCACCAGTTCTTTCTCCCCGTTGTTGTCAACATGGTAAGAGCATCCATCCACATAGACAGTGGGCATTCCCTCACACTTGTCTTCTTCAAAGACTTTGTGTGGGGAATTAAGGTATGCCTCCATGTTGTCCGTGATTTTTAGACTTTCGTCCTCGAGACAGTTTTCTCTGGCACAATCATGCAAGTCAGCCAGACCTTGCGCGAGGGGACTCTTCTTGTTTTGGCCATATCTGACCTCCACAGGAAAGCCTTGCATTGACAGAATCCAGGAAGTAATTCGGGAATTGCTCACATTTCCGGCCCGGATTCTGTCACTTTGGAGATATTGCAGAGGCTGGTGTGGAGTCTCCACTATGATGTGTTCCCCCTGGATAAACGGGCGGTAATTCTTCAATGCCCACACCGTTGCCAGGAGTGCCTTCTCACAATCGTTGAATTTTCCCTCCACAGAGGATAAAGTTTTGCTCGCATAGGAGATTACTTTATTGACCTTGTCATGCTTTTGGTATAATACTGCCGTCAAGCACGTATTAGAGAACCCTGTCTCCAGGAAGAACTCCTTGTTTCTGACAGGGTAAGCTAGGCAAGGCGCTTGTGAGAGGCTTCTTTTGAGTTGTTTTACCGCCTCGGCTTGTTCTGGACCCCATTCCCACTTGACCCCCCCCTTCAGGAGATGAATCAGGGGTCTGGTGATCTCTGCGTAGCCCTCAATGAACTTTCTGCTGTAATTAGTCAGTCCAAGGAGGCTCCTTAGTTCCCGCAGAGTTGTGGGGTCTTTCAGTTTCTGAAGTGCTTCCACTTTCTTTTCCTGGGGACAGAGGCCCTGAGGAGTAATCTCATGCCCCAAGAAATTAACACGGGTTCTACACCACTGTGCTTTCTGAAAGGAAAGTTTTGCTCCGGCGGCCCTCAACTGTGTCAGAACATAACGGATCTCTGCTATGTGTTCCTCCACAGATGAACTTTTGATGAGGACATCATCTACATAAGCCAGGTTACCCCTCGTACCCAGGTCGGGCATGGCCTTATGTAGGAAAATGTTGAATTCATTGCCGGAGTTGAGGTATTCCCAGCACCGGATTATTGAAGGTGCTGTGGACTGGACGGATTATTCCCCGGGACTCAAGGTTCTTGATTATTTCAGTGAGGGACTCCATTGATGCGAGAGGCAAGCGATATTGCTTCACAAACACAGGAGTCATGCCAGGGTCCATGGGGATTGTTGTGGTGTGGATGTCGGTGCGACCACAGTCATATGAGTCTACCGCAAAGAGATCTTGGAAATCCAAGAAAACTTGTTTCAACTTTTGCTTTTGTTCCAGAGTCACACAGGCATCAGCTAGGTTGACTCTCTCTTCCACCATCTGCCTGAAGCCTGGAAAGACTTCTGGTTTGGCTATTTCAGCGGCCTCCTCCAGCTGGGCGGAGAAGTCCCTGGTCAGAGTGCTGATTTGGACTGGAGGCTTCAGATGGGAAAGGCAGCCCTCATGGACCTGGAAAATCACCTCATCCCTCCTGAAGTCACAAGTCACATCTTCCTTACCATAGGGGCAGGAAGTGTACACCAGGAAGTTCCCCCCATGCCGGGTAAAAATCCTGTCTGGTGTTGTATTGTCCTCACTGTCACTGTCAAAACAGTCCTTGGGGATTGGTCCTAACAGTTCATTTAATAAGTCGATGGAAAAATGTCGGTCATCAACCGCCATTCCAATAATGGTGCCTGCGGCTAGAGTAATACTCTTTAAGTCGCTGTTATCCACCTCTATTGGAATGGTGTCATGTTCTATGTTGACTAATGGAGTTGGGTTTACCCCCAACCCTTGCTGTTGGAGAGAAGCATTTAGATGTATGTAAGCATCAGGGTTTTTCAACTCTTGTCCCCTTTTGACTTTCACTTCCAGGGAGAATTGTCGGGTCCTTTCTGGGATGGTGACTTCCTCTTTAACCTGAATTTCAACTGCATAAGGTAGCAATTGAGCTGACCTAAATGCTTTTTCTGGATCATCAAAGCTCATGGGATTATCCGCTAATCGGGACCAAGCTTTGAAGTTTATTAGGTCCAAACTAATGGCAAAGCGATTGAGAATGTCACTGCCTAAGTAAAAGGCGGCAGGGACGTCTCGCACGACCCAACAATTGTGGACTATGCTCTTGTTGCCAATGGAGATTTTGAGCATACACCTGCTTGGCAGGAGATGTTTGGAATCAGGTGCTTCCAGGTCCATTTCCCATTTGTCTATCAGTTTGAAGGTGGGAATGGCTGGATCTTTTGGGAGTTGGCGAAACATGGCTTCGCTGATGAAGCTCTTACCGTTGCTCACACACACTCGAGCGAGAACAGAGTCCTTCCCATCATTTAACTGAACAGGGATGAACAACTTCTCTCCAATTTGCTGAATATCAGCCAGGCTCTGAGCTGATTTCACATCTTTCTGGACTATAGGAGTGGGAGTTTCTGATTGTGGATTAGTATAGAATTTCAGAGTGTTTCCTTCCAGCGTGGAATACCACCTTAAACTGGAAGGAAGGTTGATTTTCAGAAATAGAGAGGACCCCCCATCACCAGTCTGTTGTCCTACTGCTATTACTGTCACGTCTGGAATCTGGTTGTTCTGGAAGTGAAATTCTACTTGGTCAGATTTTTGTTCAACCATGTGGCAGGTGCCGTTTAAACTAACATGGTTAACACTCTGTTTTAATTTTATTGGTCGGCTAGTCTGGGTCCAGAGGACCTTGTTTACGCAATCTATTAGGGGTGACAACCTTCTCAGGAGGTCATTCCCTAGTAAACAAGGGGTGCCCTCTGGGGTCACAACTATGACCGGGTGTTTCAACTTATGTCGCCCAATTTTAATGTCCAAGTCTGCCGTCCCCTCAACGGGAATTTCCTTCCCGTCAAAGTTCTGGAGTTGTCCAGGAAGAGAGGTGAGAGGAATTTGGTAATTCTCTCCCCTTGCTGCATTCAGTTCGTCAAAGGCCCTTCTGGACAGAAGGGTAGCTTGAGATCCAGTGTCCACCAGTGCCGAGATTGTACCCTGCCCCTGTACTTGTACCGGGGCATAATATCTTCCCTCCTTCTCCTCAAGGGGGCACAGATAATGTACATTTTTGGACAACTGGTGGGCTAATTTTCTGGTTCTGGACATCGCGAGAGAAGAATTTTGGGCAGAATTCTGTGGAGAGCCTTGGGAATCTGAAAGAAAAATTTGGCAACTGGAGATCAGAGCCATTGTGGGTTCCCCTGGTTCCGGTTCTGGGCCGCCCCCCCCTTTTTGGAGGCAGTCCCCAGGGTGGGTTTGAACCAGGGGATTTTCTTGCTGTTGGTTCTGGGATGAGATGGTGGGCGGCGGTAGCTCAGTCTCCACACCTCCCCAGTCTGGATTTGCATCCCTAGGGACCCATTTTTCTTTGGGAGGAGTTCCCCCCTCTCTGAAGGAGAAGATCCTTTTCCCAGGATCCTCTGAGGATCCCTCTCCCTCAAATTGGAAGATCTGTACCTCCTCCTCAAACTGAGTCTGTTTGGGTCTTTTGTTTCTCCTACCCCCCCTCTGCTCCTTAGGAGGCAGACTTTCGAGGGGCAAGAGATTTTGTTTCCGGTTCCTGGGTTTCCAGGGGCTGTTTACAAGTGAGGAAGGAAGCTTCCTCAAAGGCTTTACAACCCCTTCCCTTTGTGCCTCCTCCCTGGGAACCGGTGAGTTATCGGGGTGCTGCCCCCGTCATTGTTCTGGAGCACCAGGTCCAGAGTTGGGTGCGTTCTGTGCCGGCACGCCCATCTAAGGGTTCTGCTGAGCCCTCAGTATGTGACCCAGATCCCGCGCCATGTTTTGAACCTGGCGCTCTAACTGGGAAACCCGCTCAGGCTGATACGGGGCCCTGTTTTCTCCCCTGGGCTGATCCCGGGAAGGGTAGCTGTCCCTCCTCTGGTAATACCCCGGGTTGGGAAGATTTGGGTACCCCTCCACCCTTGGCCTCCCCTCTCCCGGATTCAGTGGTCTGGGCTCAGGGAATTGGGGAAAGAAGGATGGATGGTTTTGGGGCTGAAAGTCGGGTGGATATCTGGGGAAAAAGTTCTGCCCAGGGTTTGGTAAATTTCTGCCCTCCTGTGGGAAGTTTGGAGGGAAGTTCCCTGGGTTAGGTGCTTGGCTGGATCCCCCCCCTTGGGCTGGAGGAGTCCACACATAACCCAGGATGGGTCGATTTCCCTTGTAACGGGGACTTACATAATCAGGAGAGCGAGGGACCCCATTTGTGGGGCTGCCTCCTTGGCTCCCTGTCTGTGACTGACCCGAGGACCTCCTGGGCCTAGCATTATTAGGTGCAGGTAGGTTTTTAGGCCCCCCCATCTCCAAATCCAAAACGGGGGTGACCTTTACCTCTGCCACCTTGGCAGCAGCAGGGGTGCTGTTGGCTTTGGGGTTTTTCTGGGCATTACTTTTGCTATCTATCGGTTTCTGCACCTCATAGATCCGGGTAGCCTGTTCAATGACCCAGTCTAAAGATCTTTTCTCGTGAAAATCCCTCACGAGCTGGGTCATGATATATTTGGGCAAGGCATGGAAAAACGTATTTATAAATTCTCTGCTATCCGTGCGCACCCTTCTTGTGGTCTGTGCAAAAGCACGCTTTAACTCCTGCACAAATTCTTGTGGGGCCTGATCCTCCCCACATTGCAAATTGTAGGCTGCCTTGCGAGCCTCTTGAGGATTTCTGTGAACAGAAAAATGTTTCAAGATGGCCGCCTTATAGGTGGACCATCTTACATGATTTTGGTCCTCCAGCCCCGCAAAGAAACTGGAGTATTCCGGGGAGAAGGTCCACTTTACATATTGAATACAGCTTTGGCTGTCCTTCAAATGGAAAGTCTCCATCATTTGTTCAAACAACTCTAAGTGCTCCCAAACAGAATACTTAGCGTTCTTATGGTAAGGCGTGATGACGCTCCTGATCGCCTTAATCTGCTTTAAGGGGTCCTTAAGCAAGGCCCTTTTTGCCTTATTGGCCTTTTTGGTTCGGGTAACCCTTGTCCATTCGTCCTCGGACTCAGAGGCACTGCTCCCAGAGGTTCCTGTCTGTTCTTCCAGGTTTTCCCGGATTCTGCGAGCCTGGGAATGGCTGGCAGAATGTGGGGACCTGGTCTCCTGTGTCCTGCGCAGTTCAGAGGAGTCTTCAGATTCCTCCTTGCTGCCAGGATTTGATGGGTACCCCCTCCACTGACCTAACTGGGCGGTGGTTTTCAGGATGCCCTTAATGGGCCTATTCTCCCGGGGTTCCCCACTGAATTGCACCATGCTTGGGTGCCCATGCCCAGATGCCCGCCCATCCATTCCTGGGAGGTACTGGCCTATGAGCCCCATACTTTTGTCTGGATAGTAGTCTGCCATCCCGGTGGCCCGGTGCTCATGTGCGCCGGGGAACATGGGGGTGGCAGAGTCCAGGGACTGAGAGAAATAAAGGCCTCTGGTACTAGGGCTCCTGAGGTTATGCTCAGGAGTTTCCCTTTCCCAGCGAACTTGGTCTCTATCCGCCCCTGCTCCCTGTTGCAATGCAAGAGCCTGCATTTGTGCTTTCAGTTCCTCAGTCAAGGCCTTACTAGACTCTATCAGTCTCTCCTGCATCGCTACCTGTTGTTGGAGCCTATCATTGTGTTGACAGAGGGCCTCATTTTCCCTCTGTGCCTCCTGGTTGGTCCTGGAGAACTGGGCCAGTCTTTGCTGCAGGAGGTTTACCTCCTGAGTCCCATCCCTACCGGCCTGCTCCTTTCTTGCCAGAGCATCTTCCACCCTTCTGGTGTGCTCTACCAAGTTCTGGTTTTTTTTTTGGAGGTCACCCAGCCCCTGGAGGGCCAGGTGATTTTCTTCCATTTTCCTTTTTAAATGGCAGACTTCCTGGCCTATGGTGTCTCTTTCCTGACTGAGAGCCTGCATCTGTGCTGCCAGGTCGTCCCTTTGCCTTTGGAAGGCACCAGCTTTCTGGCGCTCCTGATCAAACTCTGCCTGGGTATCCAGGTCTTTCAGAATTAGTTTGTTGCTCTCTGCCTTCACTCTATCTAGGTGGCCTTGCAGGGTGACTACCTGCTCAGCACATACCCTGTTGAAGTCCAGTTGTTGCTCCAGCTTTTTCTGGCTTTGCAGTAGGGAGTCCAAACCTTCTTGGTGTTCCTTTTGCAATGCCAGAAATCTGGTATCCTGTTCTGACTTTTCCTTTTGCAGCACATCCATATCCTCCTTTATTTTAGTGATGTACTGCCTGGTCTCATTTTCTGACTCCTGGCTCCTGTGCGGCCTTTGCTCAGAAGAGTCCAGATCAGATTGGGCCTTCTCTAACGCCATCTGTTGTCTTTTTGCCAGATCATGGCCTTCAGCACATTTATTCTGTATGGCTCCCATATATAAATATAAATATGCCGCTATCCTAACAATCTTGTCGTGTTCATCTTTGGCCTTAGGAGCCATATATAGTTCACTCAGGGCCACATGTAATGGACCCTGATCTCTCCATAAGTCTGACCCTGTTTCAGTGACCTGTCGCGTGATGGCCTGCAACCAGGCATCCTGGCCCTGCTCAGCCCATTCACCTCTCACAAATAGTTTATGTAAGAAGTGCTCTCTGGCTATTTTCATATCTACCAAGGTCGTCATTCTAGAGATTGGTCTCTGTCCTGACTTACAGAAGTTAGTATTTTATTTTTGCAGAACAGAACTTTTCTTGGAGTGTCCCTTTGAGGAGTGCTTTACAGCGTAACACAGCGTGGTGATCCGACCGGATATGTGTATCTGGTCAGCTGGCACGCTGTATTAATCTGCACAAATGGTAGATCTAACCCAAACGTCCGGCACGAGCCCCCAATTTGTAAGAGGATTCAATTCAACACTACAGCTAAGTCAACGCCTAGTCTAGAATACTGAATGAAAACCCTTATTGATATACCTTTATGTCCAGTTCATGCGTTCTGGATGACTACCCCTATATAACACCCCTCTCTTGGAATCCTCCTGACCCCACTGAGCCAAGAAGTAGTTCTGTTTTGCAAGTTAAAAGGTTTATTTTATAATTTAAACAATAGATATATATATCACACTTTATAATAAATTAATAATTGAATAGCACACTTAATCTGATATGATAAAGATTAACAACGGAGAATCTGGCACCAACACGCTTCTCTATAATCAATAAGGAGTTGACATGAAATGGATAAGGTAGCACACTGGTGAATAGGAACAAAAGAAGAAGGTGGTACAGAATGCTTTATGTAAGCTCAGGTGGATGCAATATTCAATGAATGCAGTACAGAAAATACTCAATATGATTTCAACCAAACAATGTAATCACTTTTCTCTGGCTATTCACTCTCAGAAATGCAATCAATGTAATTCAGTTCAATCCCCCCCAAGCACACTTAAAGAAAACAGATAGGAGTTTTGAAAACACAGGCCCAAACGCTTTTATATGTGCTAGCAATGGATGAGAAATATGCTGGAAATGCTTTTAATTCCCTTTCAGAGGTTCAGGGTGAGTGGTATCTAGTTAATATTAGTCCAGGCTCACTCTTGCAATGATTCAGGAATGATTAGCAGGTTAAACGAATTTCTGGCAAATGGAAGGCAAGCAGCAGCAGATTTTTTTACACGTGGAGAAATTTGCAAATCACGGTAAAATTCGCGAATGCGCCGGGCGCTATTACAGAAGAACTACAAGGACTATCACTATCGTTTTGGGGTCATAGGAAAGCCTAGGATCTCAGCTTCCAAATGAAAGTTACTGCAAGTCTCTAAGACAAACGGTCGCGGAGATATGAGCGATTTTGTAAAGGTTGTTTTTCAGATTTGCAATTTTAAAAGCTCAAAATGACAAGTGACAGATTTTGCAGCTAGAATGACAGGTGACAGATTTGGAGTTATAGGCAGTTCTACTTAGGTTAAATAGATTGAATTAATTGAATTTAAACTAAGAGCTTTGGTTTGGTACAGTTTTACTATGTACTCACACTATATTCTTGAATTAAATGGGCCTCGTCACGGATCTGGTCAGGTTTTCTTTACTCGCCACGGACGGTCTCTCCGCACAGCGGTCTGGTCTCTGGAACTGCTAACATGGGTCTGGGTCAGTTCTGCTCTCTCTCTGGGTACAGCACTGCTTCTGGATTCTGGAGACTGATGGATTTGAAGTCTCTAGTTTGTCTCTCTGGAGGTTTGATGGAGGTAAATATGGATTTTTCCGGCAGAGCTTCCAATGGCAGATGGAAATGAAGATCCCTATCTGTCCTGTCTCTCTGTTTTTATGTGTTTTTAAAATGGGTGTGTGTGAGCAGCATCACTAGCCAGCCCCTCTCCACTTATCATTGGCCAAGCTTCCATTTCTCCCTTGATTGGGGAAGGAAGTGTGTGTCAGCGTGATGTCATTTTATGGCTTGCAGAGAGGACACTCCCCAGTCAAATTGCACACATTCTATATTTGATAACAAAAGACATATTTGCACAGGTAAACATTGGTTTAAAATTACATGCACACATCACATATCACAGGAGATATACCCTGTCCAAACTTTGCTCTTCCTGGGGGCTTGCATTCAGAAATGGCACATATTTCACTTTTTAACTGATTTTGCAATTCCAGACATTGACCCAAATTTACACACATGTGCGCAAGGAGTATGGACCTTAGTTGATGAAGTGTCAGATTTTTCACATGCACACATTTTGAGTAATATCCTCTTTTCCGCTGAAACCCCCCTGAACATGCCACCGGTTCGAAAAACCTCTTCGAATGTGGGCAGAAAAATCACAAGAATTATGGTATCATTTAAATAATATTCACATGTCCGCTCTATGAGTTATTCATCTTTTTCTAAAACCATATTCTGGCTATAGAGGTGTGTCTTTTCATGTCACACGGTACAGAAACCAGTCTTTCCAGTTTCTGGCAAGCTCAGAGACCCTGCCACTCCCAGCTTCTGCCAAGAGGAAGCTCCATTTACGACTCCTGCCAATAAAACATTTGCCTGAGTCAGGACAGGGCTTTGTTCAATTCCCTGCAGAGCCCAGGTAATTCAATCAGGGAAGTGTCATATCCCTTTTGGTGTGAGCAGCAAAAGGGCAGCTAGGCCTGGGAACACAGCTGTGACTCAAGTTTCACTCCTGATGGGGGTAGTTGCCAGGCAGAATTCAGTTCCTTAAGCCAGGTTTCAGATAAAATGTCACTTTTTGTTTCCCAGTTTAAGTCAAGACAATTTTTTTACATATGCAGCTAGAATGCTGATTCTAAGTTCAAAACTATGACATTTAAACAATTGCAACCTATGTGACACTCAAAGTAGGTCACTCATTTCTCTTAAACCTTGAGATTTTTAATGTCTTTCAGTCCAAATTTACTTAAACTGCTGAAAACCACACCTCAGCCAGTCTTGTTATACACCTTCAAGTCACTTCAGAATATAACTTTACATTGGATCCACCTCTCAGTAAGTCTTTCTTTGGCTTGCTTTGGATTCATTTATTCAGTTTTCTACAAAATCTGGTGGTTTTAAAACGCCGGCTTTTGGATAGTGGTGAGTACTGGTACTGCACCCCTTTTTGGGATTTAAGAAAATGAATTCCCAACAGTTATGGGTTTGCTTTTGGCAATCAGCATTGCCATTCCCAATGGTTCAGACTACTGTGTGGGTAGTCCAATGGTGGTTTTAGGCAGTGTCCTTCTGTGCCCATAACATCGGCAAAAATGAGTGGCAGCCTATTCTTCATGCACTTCCCTGGGCATTTTCTGGGAAGCTCTGGCCATCATGATGTTTTCCATGTCAGTACTGCACAGTTTTGAGGTAGGCCTCGGATGCATGGGTAAATACATCCCACAAGTGGTACAAGACAGGGGTGCCCTTTGTCCCCCTTACTGTTTGTGCTCACGATGGAACCCCTGGCAATAGCCGTATGGAACCACCAGGGAATAAAGGGTATCCAGAGAGGAGTAGTTGATGTCAAGCTTTCCCTATTTGCAGACACCATACTGGGATACCTTGTGGACACACCCTCCTCACTCCCGGCCCTATTCTCCCTTACGGACTCCTTTGGGTCCTTCTCAGGCTTACACATTAACAAATCCAAATCAGTACTGATGCCACTACGAGCAGTCGACCCAGGCCTAGACCAAAGAAGCCGAATGTTAGGGGTAAAAGTGGAAAAATCAGCGACAGCATACCTAGGGGTACAGCTCCCACGAAAACTATCAACACTAGCAGCAGTGAACTTTGAACTGCTGTTGGTGGCAATAAAGGCTGACTTGAAGCAGTGCGGCACTATGATACTATCCTAGTATGGACACATGACAGCGAAAAAAATGAATATCCTCCATTGACTTTTGTACCTGTTTACGGCCGTACCCACAAGAATTCCAGAGACTTTCTTTAGAGACCTTCACCGCAATGTACAGAAAATTGTCTGGCCGAATAAGACCCTGACCTGGGGACGTATTGGACAAATCTGAAAGACATGGACACTCACCCGGCGAAGGTAAGGGACTTAATTTGGGCCCCCCATAGGAATATACAGAATAGACTAAAGGACCAGCTTAGCCTGGGAGAACTGTGGCCCCTTTGGAGGGGCGGGGGGGGGAGACACACAGAGAATCTGTCCACATGGCCTTCCCCGATGTTTTCAGTTTGGGGCCCAGAAATAGGATTGGTGGACAAGGGCTTCCGTAATGCACAAACATGGTCAGAGAGGCGATTGGAGAGGGTGCGACAGCTGTTCAGGGATGCGGTGTTCCTAGATTATGGAGCGGTGGCAGAGGTGTTAGGGGCGACAAGATTACCATATTCCAATATCTATGTCTGAAGGGCATATTAACTGATCACAGAGGGGGACAAATTTAGACTGTTCACACCATTCGAGAAAGCACTGAACACTTCACAAACGAGGGAGGGAGTATATCTAAACTTTACAAGGTGTTTTTTTTTAAATTTCAGTTTTATTGGTTTTACAGATGGAGACTGCAACAGTATCATATAAACATAATTTATAAAACAAAATATAAGGAAAGAAACAACTTTATCACTTGATGTAGGTTAAATGGTTACAGTTAAGACTTAATGTCCCTCCTCCTTCCCTATTCTTATGTCCGTAGGCAAAACAGAGTACGTTCTATTGCTTTGCATTGTAGTCTTTAGCAGAGCCTTGGCAACAACAGTAAACAGGAGTGCTTATTACAAATAAAACAACTTGTCACATGCACAGTCAGCTGATCACATGCATCTTTCTGATCATGTTGGCACAGTATGCACACAATCGTTCATATGATGTATTTAGCATGAAATTCAGCCAATTCATTTTCGACGGAAGTGCGGTTTCCATGAAGGGCAGCAGTTAAGTTGTCCATTCTAAAGATGTTACGTGCGACACTCGCCCATTCCGCCTTAGTGGGGAGGTTTGGGTCTTTTCCAGTTCATCATGAGCAGTGTCATGATTCCTGCCCCTCATGTACCCAGCCCTCCAAGATGTCAGGCTGGAGCCAGGCCATGATCACCTACATGGCCCTCAAGGGCCTCTCCATCCCTCCAAACACCCACTTGGAGTCAGACTTTGCGCTTGTGGCACCAGACTCACTCACTCCCATAGGGTAACATTGGGGCTTCTACCTGTAGTGCTTTGATGGGGACAAGATATATGCTCCCAGATATTTTGGATCCCAAAACTGCATGTGCAGTCTAGTCTTTTGGGTGTGGTTCAGCCCAGAGACACCTGGAATATCCCCAGAGACTATTTAAGCCACGCCCAGGCTGAGAAACATGCTTTGTGTTTTCTGCACCTGCAGCGTGACACTCACCGTGTTCGGATCGGTCTCCAGTAGGCCTGCATCTTTCTTCTGCGCTCAGCTCCTGCAAGAACAAGAACACTGTTAGGAACAGCCTTAACTTGCGGCGCTTCTGCCCATCATTCATCGCTTCTTCTGTTCTGCGGGCATCTTCGGCGGTGTCATGCCTATCCCGGCACGTCGCTTCCTAAGGAAAAGGGAAAAGAACAGAAAAAAGGCATTAGTAAGCATTCAGCAAATCTTCGCTTATTTTTAAAGACTGTACGAGCTTCAAACGCTTACCTGAATCCCAGCCGCTCTGGGGGAACTCTGTCTCCGGAACTTCTCATCCATCTGCAAGAGGGAAAAGACACTCCAGGTTAGCGTGGAAACATCTAGAGGCGCCGCATACCGCGCTTACTCACCGCATTTCTTCTTCATAACCGGCATCCACACTGAAAACGTCGTGGCACCTAAAAGACACAGAAAAAGAACTCAGTTCAATACAAATACGAAAGGGTTGCATCACGCATCGCGCTCTCACTCACCTTCAGCGCTACTCATCTCAGCAGCACGTCGCCATCCCCGGATGCTGGCCATCATCTAAGGAAGGAAAGGAACGAAGTTAGAGAACTGTTCAAAAGACTCATTATACTTACCTGTCGGACTCTTGCCAGTGAAGTAACTAGGCAGCAACGAGCCTGCATCAATCAACACGCCCCTGCGCTGAAAGCAGGATGGAGAACACACTTTCCAAGAAAACAAGGCCCAGTCTCCAGTCGAGTAGACTCCAGGGAAGGGTTTGAGGTCGTAAGAGGTCAGAACAGGCTGAGTGACTTCCCCGTGGATACCAAGTGAGCGTTACAGGCAGGCCCTTGCGGCCAATAGTAGACCAAGACCATTTTTGGGGCCTTAAGGATTGTCTCTTCATCTTCAATTAGGCCGAATAAGACCAGTAAAGGGTGTTTTTCCCTCTCCTCTTCCTCTAGTTCTTTGATCCAACTCAGAATTTCATCCCAGTATGCTTGCACCGCATTGCATTCCCACCACATGTGCCAGTAATCTGCTCTTTGTCCACAGCCCCTCCAGCAGTATGGCGAGTCTGAGCGGGTCGTATTGCCATCTGTATAGAAGTTTGAGTGCATGAAGTTTGTATTGGCACTTTACAAGGTTTTGAACACAAGTAACAAGGTGAGCAGGCAAGGCTTACAAAAATACTCAAAAATGAACTAGCCGGGGAGGATATCACGGAGGAGGCTTGGGGGAAGATATATAAAATAGCATTTCACAGGAACCTCTTTACAGCAGCCATCGAACACAACTTCAAAATGATACAAGGGTGGCAAAGAGACCCCCTGAAAATCTCCTTAATGTTTGTAGGATCGTCCCCATTATGTCCAATGGGGTGCAGTGGGCTCAAGGGAGAACATGTGGTGGTACTGCCCGTGCATTCAATGGTACTGGAAGGACCTACTGGGTTGGATGTCTCAGATTATAGCTGAGGCCTTCCCCCTTGGCCCTCTCCAGATGCTATTGGGGCACCCCCCGAGGAACCCCAACATTTATAGATACCCGAGAATGTGAGAAACGATGTTGAGGGCAGGCAGATGGCACTGGCCCAAAAATGGAAGGGAGCAACAGTCTCACACAAAGGGGAATGGTTTCAGAAACTAAGAGACATGTATTTAATGGATAAGCTGATGGCCATGGTGAATGACAAGATCAGTTTGTTCAGGGCGGAATGGAACTCAGCCATATGCAAATGGGGATGGGACGTGCACTAGAGGGTGTGGAAAGCCTTAAAACTACACCAGGGCAAGGGGAACTGAGACGTGAGGGAGGGGAAGCCATAAAACGATGTGTGGTGAGATGGAATGGGAGGATGATGGTCCGACAACTCTGGAGCAGCCTGAGGAGACCTGCGGGGGTTCCCCTCTGGAAGAGCAGAACAGACTGGAGCCTGGCCCACATAGGATCTCGAATAGGAACAGGGTTCACAACTGGGAAATGGAGACACTCGGCCCACGTGGGAGTGCTGCACAAAACTACCTTACATTTGTTTGGTTGGGGAGGGTTCAGGAGGTGGATAAAGGGGATGTTTACTTGGAAAACCGGTACTCCTATGCTGTGATATGTACATTTCATTATCTGTAATAACCTCAAGTTAAGTGCCAGTACGATGAGGAGAAACCTTTCACCGACTTCCCCCTGCAGTTGCAAAAGCAAGAGCAGTGTTGCCTCTGTACCCGCCTTGATGGCCTGCAGGGACTCGTCGACGACCTTCCCAAAAAGGTTATCTCTATCGTACGGCATGTCCAGTACCCTCACTTGGACCTCCTGGTGGACATTTGTGTCCTTCAGCCAGCCTTGACGACGAAGGCAGACACTGTTCCCCATCTGCCAGAACCCTGTGTCGGCGATGTCCAGAGCCACCATGATGGCATGGTCCAAAGCCACCTCTCCCTTCTGGAAGAGGGCGATCACCTCCATACGCTTGTCGTCGGGGAGAAACTTCAGAATTGGGCCCAGCTTGTGCCACAGCTCTCTGTCACACTTGGCCAGGATCGCCAGTGCGTTGGCCGCCTTGATGGTGGACGCTGCGGTGTAAATAACCTTCATCCCCATGGCATCCATCTTCTTCCCCTCGCTGTCCAACGGGACTGAGGATGACAAGAAAGTGTTCGGGGACCGTTTTCTCGCAGCTGCCAAAACCACAGAGTCTGGAGATGGTTGCGACCATAAGCACCTGGGTGCGGACTCCGGCACCCGGTACTTCTTCTCCAGCCTATCCCATTTGGCAGGGGCCGTGCAAGCGTTCTTCAAGAGGGCCAGGCACTCCTCCCACACGTCATCCAGAAGGGGTACCGCCATGATGGTGTTCCTTTTGGCCTTGCGTCTCTCGTACAGGAAACCCTCCATCTTGGTCTCCTCGGGCATAAGCTGGAAAAGTTCAGAAGCGTTCGCAACCATGAAATGGAATGATCCCACCTTATCCGGTGGGGATGCCCTCGGCTGCGGAAATCCGCCTGCCCTGACGATATCGTCGCCATCATCGCCATGGCCGTATCATCCCTGTGTCGGGGTCCACTGGGGGGAGGGCACCTGAGGCGGATGTGGAGGCTGAAACAGGGGCATCAGATGACGATTCTTCTTCTTAGCCAGAGGCTGATCGGGGGCCGTAGGAAAGGAACCGGGCCATGTGGCATCCTCTTCTGGATTTGCGACACCAAAGTGTGTAGGGTCGATAGGATGTACGAGATACATTCCTTGGATGGGCTGGCGTGATCGGAACACTAGGTCCGCGCCATCGCCGTCACCAGCGTTGCCATCGGTGTCCTCGTGGACATGTATAGGTACTCAAGGTCCTCGTCATCTGTGGACGAAACTTCCATGGCCTGGGACACAGCCTGGGGTTGGTCCGGAACTTCATCACCCCCCTTTTTGGCACCCTGAGGGGTCGGAGCTGGGCTCAGAGACGGTATCTTCTTCTGCGGCATGCTAGCAGGCTCCGCTACAGTCACCGTGGAGGCCTCTTGCCTCAGAGGGAAGGACACCTTGGGCGCTGTAGGAGTTACCTCCATGGGGTGAACCCCTTTTGCCAATAGTAGCCAGTAGTCGATTCTCGAGAGGATGAGTGATCTGGCTAGTGTGACACAGTTTTATGTTGTTATGAAGGGTCTGTTGGCTGTGATTCATTTGGCTGTGTTTGCTGCTGATGAGCTGTTGGCATTGACTTGTCTGGAGAGGGATAGAGATGAGTCCAAGTAGACTCCTAGAGTTTTTACCTCCTTGGACACTGTGATGTAGTTACCATAGATATTGAATGCTTTGTAGGTTTGTGGTAGTGAATTAAGTCTGGTGGGATTGCTAATTAATAGAAGTTTGGTTATTTTGTCGTTTAGAGAGAGCTCATGTTGAGCCATCCAAGCTTGAATAATGAGGTAGATGTTGAGGAGTTTGGTGTCAGTGTTGAAGTTGCCTGTGATGGAGGGAGTATTTGGGTGTCGTCAGCAGGGTGTCCTTGATTATCTTCGTGTCCTATATCAATCAACCATTTTCTTATTTGTTCATGATATAAAATGTTGTCACCTCTTGTATGTATATTGTCCTGAACATAGAGTTCATCTTTTATGTTCCACAACATCCCCATGCCATTCTCTTTGAGTACTTTCTTATTCAGTATCCCCTCGCTCAAGAGCTTTGAGTGCATCCATTTTCTTGTCTTTTTTCAAAGTTTCTGTCCAATCTCCTTCTGGGACTCGTGTCTCTGTAGATACTAGCACTGTTTCCTGTTCCTCTTCATCCTATAGAACTTCCCCATTAGTTGTCATTCTAGATACAAAATCAGCCATGTAATTCTTTATGCCTGGTATATATGTTACTACTAGATCATAATCCTGTAGTCTGTATACCGATTTCCTAATTCTCACTGAGACCTTATCCAACCGTTTTGATGTTATTGTTTCCACTAGTGGCTTTTGATCCGTATGCACTTCAAATCTTGTTCCGCACACAAAACTTCAAAATGTCTCCATTGAGCACTTTATTGCCAAAGCTTCCTTCTCAATGGTGGCATACAGTTTCTCCAGCCCCTTCAACAACCTGGAGGCAAAAGCTATCAAATATTCTCTGTTTCCCTCCATTTGTGTTAAAACCGTACCAAGACATACATTGCTTGCATTGGTCATTACAACTGTATTTTCACCCCTCTCGTAATTATGCAATGCTGGCACATCCATTAACATTTGTTTGATGTACTTAAACTCTTCCTCATAGTGTTCAAAACATTCAAATGCTACTCCCATTCTCACCAAAGTTCTCATTGAAGCTGTGTGTTTGGCAAAATTCTTGATAAACTTTGAATATTATTTTGACATCCCCAGCTATGCTCACACCTGATCTTTGCTACTCAGGGTGGCCGTTTTCTCAATGGTTCCTACAAAGTCTATCTTTGACGATGTTCCTTTTTACAGAGAGGACATGAGCAAGGGATTCAATCTCCCTCCGTCACTGCTGCATGCAGCTTCTTCAGTACTCCATCGAGCACCCTGTCAAGTTCCTCTATGCTCTTCGCATATACCAAGATATCATCCTGGAACAACACAGCTCTATCATCCCCATCAAAAATCCTGTATATAATTCTTTGGAACACTAATGCTGTGGAAATAAGCCCAAATGGCGTTCTCTGGTACTGGTATAACACTGCCTTGACTCTCTGTGAAGCTTCACCTAATGGTAGGCATGGGTCAGACCAAGGGTGAAAACACCTTTGCTGAGCCCATGGTTGATGTCAACTATTGAATGTTTGGCAAATGATGCCTTTCCAGGATAACACATTTATTAAATCCTTTCATGTCGACACAAATTCTTACTTTCCCTGATGCTTTCCTCACCACTAGTAGTGGTGAAACTGATTCTTAGGCATATAGGCTCGCCATTGTTCCTTGATCTTCTAACTTCTTAGGTTTTGCCTTTACCTCGTCCCTCATTCAGATCAGAATATAGCACAGCTTTTGGGAAACCACTCTGGAATCTTGCTTCATTTTGATTTGATATGTAAGCCCTCTTAAACAACGTATTTTCTCCTGTAATACTTGTTCATGGATCCGTTGCGTTTCTTGTGAATCACTTCCTGTTACAAGTACAGCATCTTCTGCATTAGAGTCGAGTTTCCCCTCCAAATTCTTTTGGTGGGCCTAACTCAAAAGTGCCATACAGTGCCATACATAAAGTGCCATAAATATATTTTCCCTGTAGCCTCTCTCCGTATAAACTGCAGTGTGACCTGAAACCAGCCAATCAGTTCTATCTATACTCGACCATACGCTTTAGGGTTTATGTCAACTTCATGCAAATAATTGTGCCAGATTTTTTCTTTCCATGCAGCTTCTGGTAGTTATATATTTGGCTGTGGAGTCAATCACATCAGAATTGGTACTTTATCTATGACAAACATCACCTTAGGACTTTCCAGGTTCTCCTCATCATCTCTAACTGTCGATAAGCACTCATCCCCATCATCATCATCCTCATCGTGTATCCCATGTATCCAATTTGTTGAAGTGTTCTTGCTTCAGCAGCATCTATCTAGATGACCTTTTCCATTGCATAGCCTACAGATGATTCTGAGAGCTTGGTAGTGTGGTGAATCCAGTGGACTCATCACTGATTCCCCGGTGGCGACCTTTCCCATGTGGCCAGGGGATGGCAACCACCACCTGATCCTGACCCTATGGGTGGTTATACAATGGAGGATCACAGGGTAGAGACAACTACTGGGGTGAAGGGATGATTCCATTAGATTAGATGCAGTATTCTCCCCTTTTCCTGATGAAGACCCTATCATATCCAAGTTCTTGATGGCTTGTTGTCACCCAACAATTTCCCCTTAACGGGAAAATCAGACACCTCTTCCCTTATGTCACTCTAAACAAAATTCCATGTATACCTACAACATTCCCAACACACAGAGAACACCTTCTGTTTCTGACACTTCTGTATGTGAAGTTTTTGAACAACATAATTTTTGGAAATCCAATTGCATCTATGGACTTCAGCTCCCATAAAGCCTCAAGTACTGAGATACAGAAGAGGCGGGAAGAGTATATACAGATTAAGCGAAGTCCAAAGACCAACATGCAGACTAGCTGTTCCATTCAAACCAAATTGCCGGGGACATTTAAAAATGGTAACTGCAGTATCCAAAAAGGCAGTACGGGTGAGAACCGCAGAGGAGAAGATGGGCACATTCATGCAGCTGCTCGAAAATGCAAGTTATAGCCACTGGTGTGATGGAACAGAAGGAGAAGCGCAACAAGCTTACTTGAAGGACCGCAGGAGCACTGAGAAGCACAGCAGAGCTCCTGGAGGTACGGTCAAGGCAGGAAGCAGCATTCTCTGGTCCAGGCCATAGAAGGAGTCCAGCGAGTAAAGCAGAGCCTCAGGGAAAGCTGAACAGTATGGGGTATGGGACGAGATGCTGCAGGCAGGAGATGCAGGTAAACTTTCCCTGCTTGCAATGCTCGACCTGTCTGCCACTTTTGATACGGTGGACCACGACATTCTGTTGAACCGTATGAAAAATCTTCTTAAAGTAGACTCTTGTGCTCTGGGCTTGTTTACTTCATTTCTTGCCGGGCACAAACAATGTGTACAATCTGGAGGCTTTCTATCTGAAATCCTCCTTAAGTGCTGTGGTGTGCCGCAGGGATCAGCACTTTCTCCACTTCTTTTTAATATATATCTTTGTGTTTTAATTGACATTTTGGAGAAATATCATCTTAGATTCCACTCCTACGCTGATACCCAGCTATCCATCAGGCTTGATGATGTGGAGGATGCTTTTGCCATAGCTGTCAGGTGTCTGGAAGAAATTTGGACATGGATGAAAAAAAACTGGTTGCAACTCAACCCCCCCTCCTTAGTTCTTGGGCACTAGTCTTAAATATGCCAGTAAGATTAAAAACCTAGGCTTTATTTGGCAGAGCGATTTGGGCTCTAATGGCCAAGTCTCAGCCAACCTACAAGCAGTTTTCTAAAACATCCATCTCCTACGCCAAGCACCACCTTATGTTCCTGACACTGATCATACTGCGGTTGTGGGATCCTTAGTTAATTCTAAATTAGATTACTGCAATGGACTGTTGGTTAGAGCTCTGGCCAAACAGATTCACTGTCTGCAAAAAGCCCAAAACACCCCAATTTCTGGTCTTCATCTATTCCTGCACTGGTTAGCGGTGGAAGACCATATCAAATTCAAAATAGAGTGTTTGGTGTACAAATGTATGCACAGGCTGGCACCAACCTATTTAACAAATAAATTGAAGCTTTATAAGCCTACTCGACTATATGGGGTATACAATGTTGTCAATGGACATGCTATTGAGGGAACAGTCTCTACAGAGGGATGGACAAAAACAGATGTTAATGAGACGCTGCCCCTGGAAAGGATGCAGGCAATTTTGTGAACATAATGATATTCAGGGCAGGGTCTATGATGTGTGAGGGTCTGTTTGACAAAAGACATGCACATGCCCACTGAAAAATACTTTCTTTTGCAAAAGCAAGATGCAACATACATGTTTGGGTGTCTGTAGATGGCTTAATCAAACCCTACATGTGATGGAGGGCACAAAAAAGGGTCTAGGGGAACAAAAAGAGAAACAGAAAAATCCATGTTTTCTAAATAAAAATTTGTCAGTGGTCTCAAGGGCTGTTTTGAGTAATTTTGGCGAATCTTTGCCAATTTTTGCCAATTTTGAGAAATCAATCGGCAACGACAATGTGTCTAAAATTCTCTCAAAATAGTCCCTGACCACTGCCAAATATTTTTACTTTACTTTATTTTTTACAAACAAAACAATGGGCCTCATTATAAGCTTGCCGGTCCGGTAACAATAGTACCGGTAAGCTTGCCGGTACCGTTGTTACCGGACCGTCAAACTACGATGTCTGCTCGTGGGTGCTTTTTCGCCTGCCAGGTCTGACCGGAGACCATGGACCCGAGCAGACCATGTCAGATGCACCGGCACCATTCACCCATTCCTCCCCATTCTCAAATGGGAATGGGGACTAATATTTTCAGGTGCCCAGGAATGGGCAATTACCGGGTCCGCGCCGTAATACCCCAGTAATTGCCCATTCCTGGGTGCCAGAAAAAAATTATTCCCATCCTTGCTCACAATAAGGCTCCCCTGGTAGGGAATACAACAGCATTTTCTGGTTTGAACTAAGGAAACCATTTTCTCCCGGTAGTGTTTTTCCTGGATTTGTAATTATAATTGTTCTTTGATTTGTAATTATAATTGTTCTTTTATAACGCGCTTAATACCGGAGACCAGTTTCTAAGCACGAGACTGGGATTTGAACCTCATGCGTTGTCTTACTTCCAAGACAAACGCGTTGCCCCTGAGATATCCTCCTGGCCCCGGTTTATCAGATTCAACTGAAATTCAGGTTTCGCAATAATATTTTCCCCACCAAGTTCCCGTTTCTCCTCAAGCATATTCCTCAAAGGAGAATCATAAGGATAAAAAGATATGTTTGGGTATACAGAGGATTGAGGTTTTTCTAGTTTTAGATTTGTAATTCTTTAAAGACTTTTCTGCATTCCTTTCCTGGGACTCATAGGTACTCCTATTTCTGGCAGTGTTATACATTTTATTAGATCTTTTCTCACCCTTAATGCATGACCGGTTATAATTGTCTTCACTCACACTGTTAGAATTAACTTTAGGGAGTTTCTGTTCTCTTTGACAATATTCCATTATATGTACAGGCATTCATGATATTCCCTTCCTTGAGGTAGACAAGTACCGCGTCTCATCCCGCGAAGTTCTCCTGTTTCCCTGGGGCTCCTCTCCTCACAGGTGATCATCCCGGCAAACTCTGCCCCCAGGATCAGGAAGGGTCTGCTTTTCCCTGGCCACGTGAGAGGAGACTTAAGGTAGGGTTTTCATGAGCACTCTATAGGATTCATCACATATGACCCACAGACATATAATCACACCCTTTTGGTTTGTTGATTAAGTTCTTATTATTCTACTTGTTCCTTTTTAAGTCTGCTTGGTTTACAAAACAACGATTTGTCTGCTTTATGTCAGTTCGGTATTCAAAAACATGTTTCCTTTTGAACTTCACACTGCTTTCATTGTTTCCAAAGTTAAGGTACACAGACCTGTCAAGTGAGCTGTTACGGAGCGCTGCAGTGTCACAGTCTCGTAGTTAACTCACTGGGCCTGGCGTGTGCATCTGTTCGCCTCGCTGCCTCCAGGTCCTTTGCTTCTGCTGCTTCTTGTGGTCCGGCAATGTGCTGTCTCTCGTCTCCGGTCTCCTGCGCCCCACACCAATTGACAAAGGAGCTTTCTCTGCTCCAGAGGCTCGCCTGCCTCCAGAGCCACCCTTACTTCGAGGAAAGCTTTTTAAGTTTACGCTTCTTGCTGCAGAGCCTCTCTCCGGTCTACAGGGAGAAAGCTTCCAATTCCAACGCTTCCCACTAGGCGACCTCTGCATTTAAGGCTTCTAGAGGGAAAGACCCTCTCAGCACCGGCAACTGCATGCCACTCGGCAATGGTCCCGGCATCTCTGTTCTCCTCCAGATTCGGCTTCTGCTGCATGTTGGAGAGTTCACAACTACTCCACATTGTACTGCTACTCTTCTCCTCTATTCCCTGCACCTGAGGGGGCTTTTTAAGCCTCCGAGTCTCCCTCAGGTGTGGGTCATTTCCACTAATGAGCGGCACTTTGCAGTTTCGTGCTTCTGCAGTACTCTTCTTCGTCCCAGTACTTTGGGGATTGTGGGACTTGGATTCCACATCAAAATCCGATTTTCTAACTTTTTCTATTTTACACTAGGCCATTAGAAGGGTGGGGTCTCAGGCTAAGTTAAAGTGCTTTTCACATTCCTCTTGACCTGCTTCCCCCCCTCATGTGATCCTCCCGCAGAACACCCCCCGCAGGGTGAGGTACAGAAAGCACCTGCCTTTCCCTGGCCACATCAGAAGGGTCCCAGGCCAGGATTTGTGGGGGAATCATCTCTGATTCAACACGGTTGGTAGCTTGGCGAACCCCACCAGTGTGGCAGAAGGAAACTAGTGAAGCTGCCATGACTCTGACAGTGGGATGACACCAGCATTAAGTGCAGATCTGTGCTGCCATGTTGAAGTTAAGTGATAGCTGATGTGGCAGTGCCGGAAGCATCAATCGGTATGCTAATTAGGACTTAACATCAGTAAATGACGTAGATGAAGCAAGTGAGTAAAACAGCTGGACCACACACACTAAATACAGTGCTGCGACATTGGAACTGAGTAGCTGCAGTCATTCTGATATTGTGTATTGGCAGATGAGACCAATTTTAAACGTCAAGATGGCAAATAAGCACACAGAGAAGGTCCAGGAAAAGAAAATCTCCTTATGGGGAGCAAGGAGAAAAGGCGATAAACAGAGCATGGTGCTCCTAGACTAGGCCCTTTCCCCACGAAAGATGTGAGGATGGGATTTGGGAATTTAAAGTGCTCATACTGTCCCATTAACAGAGTGATTTTATTAAAAGCGCAAATTGCATTCAGGGGATCATAAAAAGTTAGCACTTACATGCTATTGGAGCCCTTGCATGCAATTTTCAACTTATGCAAAACACAGTGCAAAGGTAAAGAATAAAAACAGGCAAAATTGCCTTTTCTCTTTGCTTTTCCGATCCGTTTTGTAACAAAAGTAAATTGTGTCTGCAAAGGGTGCTTTGCAGATGGCAGTTGCAATGGGCTGGGTGGAGTCCGCCTGATTTTAGCGGATCCTAAATGCGGGCGGATTGCTCAGGATTCTATTTCTTTACCGGAAGCATGAACATACATACATGATGGCGGTGACACCATGAGCTCTTTGGAGATGGACTAGGACGTTATTTCCGCTTCTTTCTACTCCACCTTCAAAATGAAAAAAATCAATTCTAGGGCATGAAAGCAAGGCGTAAATTGATTTGGGCCTTGGTTTTATGGCTTGCTTTACTGCTTCTGAACTTATAGAAGAACCCTCTAAATGCTTATCGGCACATTTAAACTTTACAATTTAGGGCAAAGGTTCTATGCAAACATGAAGAGTTTCTTTCCATGGTCAGAAATGGGTAATGTTTGCAATATGACGGGTAATGATGTGAAAACTGAATAGAAAATTTTGAATAAGACTATGGGGCTCATTACGACAATGCTGGTCCGGACCGGCATATTACAGGTCTGACTAGCGGAGCCGCTGTGCCCGACAGGTCGGACCCAGCCGGCACAGCAGCCACGGTAGGCAGACCGTCACAGAAGTGACCGTTATTAACGATGACGGTGCTTCCGTGTTCCCCATGGGAATGGGGATTTACTATTTACTGGCGCATGACTTTCTGAACTGCAGGGATTGTAATACCCCGGTGTTACCAGCAAGTCAGGCGCCGGTAAATCTTTATGGGTCCGGTGGCAACATGCCGGTAGTAGCAGCACGGTTACCGCTGGACTCGTAACGAGTCCCAGTTTGTGTCGCAGGCATCAGGTTCGGTGTTCTCACCCACCTAGCAAGGGGATGTGAACAGTGCATAGATCCATACCATAAATCCATTCTCCCCCTAATCCTGTTTATCTGCTTATTTGAGGACCCCCCCCCAACTGTGAAGTTTGATAAGTCGTACCACCCCACTGCACTTCACTGAGAGCACCATAATGTCAGGAACATGTGAGGAGGCCATCACTGGGGTGCAAAACATTCTTCACTGGAAAGGAAACGGCTTTGGAACCCAATGCAGTGACTGCTTTTGCAGGCATTCACTCCTTACCTCCAAATCCTGAAGGCGCCCGAACCAGGACAAATGGCTCAATCGTACACATTGTGTATTGCTAGGGTTAGGGCTGTGAAAAATGTCACGAGCTAATGAGCGCCAAGCCCAATGTGATTCAAGCATCCAGCCCCTTTATCACAGACATATCTGTCATATAAAGACAACTGGCAAAGTGACTCTCACCCACATGGATATAAAGAGAGACAGAGAGAGAAAGAACACTCAGCGCTAGATTAACAGTGATAGGGTGAGAGAGTGCTAGATCAGTGTGTGATATGCCGAGTACAGCTGGTCATTTTTAGTAACCTTAGTGTTCTTCTGCACTGGGTGCTTTCTATTATTGGATGAAGGCATGGTGCACTCGGAAGATAACGAGCGTTTTTTTCCCAGAGTTCTGAGCAGCACACCAGCCCCAATCACTTCACAGCTGTGTGTCCCTCTCCCCTACCAGAGCACACAGCATTTGGTAGAGGGGTTCCCATGCTGCCAATACGCTGCATTCAATTCGGGAGGTGCTTGTACAGTCCTGTCTTTTTGTTTCATTTTGAGAATTGTATTTATAATGGAAAATATGGGTCTACATGTCCCAGAATGAAAAGAAAGAATCAGATTCCGAAAGCACCCTCCGCTCGAATGGGGCATGTTGTCATGTATGCAGCTGAAATCACTACCAACTAACTATTTCAATGATAAGCAATGTTAATAGGAACTGCACCCAAAACCCTCTAAGCATAAATACTGCTACACAAAGTTATGCACACAAGTTGTAACTGCTCGCAGGTAACTTACTCACAGACTGAGAGGGAAATCAGACGCCTTCCCACTACCGGTCTTCACATCTACCACATATGCTGGGAACTCTCATTATTTTTTTAATTTTATAGTTTTTTTTATAATGCGCCTAATACCGGACCTGAGTTTGGTTTCTAAGCACTGATCCTGGATTTGAACCTCTGTAGCTCTGCGTGGTCTTCTTCCCAAGACCAGTGCGTTGCACCTGTGCTCTGCCCCGTATCCTCCTCCGTTATGTCCCTATAGCCCAGTCCAGCACTTTCTAGTGTGAAAGGGGTGAATTCAGGCAACAATTCTCTCTGCTGCGCCCAGTCCTTTTCTCGTTTTCATCTCATATTTGTGGCAGAATGTACCTGTAAAAAAGAAAAAAAAGAAGACAATTCGGAAAATCAAATGGACCCGTAACAACTGGCAGTGCCTTCTCATCATTGTGGATGTGTTTTCTGGATGGGTGGAAGCAGTGCCTTCTCATCATTGTGGATGTGTTTTCTGGATGGGTGGAAGCAGTGCCTTCTCATCATTGTGGATGTGTTTTCTGGATGGGTGGAAGCAGTGCCTTCTCATCATTGTGGATGTGTTTTCTGGATGGGTGGAAGCAGTGCCTTCTCATCATTGTGGATGTGTTTTCTGGATGGGTGGAAGCTCTCCAGAGCAGAAGGACAGACACAATAATGGTAGCCAAACATTTGATACAAGATTTTATTCGGAAATTTGGGGGGCCCATTTGCCTTAACAGTGACCAGGGCACACATTTTGTAAATAATATTGTAAAAGCAGTATGGTCTATTAGTCAGTCTGCATTGCCCACTCCACCCCTAGTCTGCAAGGGAGTAGAGAGGAGGAATGGAAAAAAAACAATTGGCAGCACTTTGTTAGAAGATAGGGTTGAAATGGCCACAGGCCTCCAATTGGTGGTGTTCAGCATGAGAAATACTTCAAATAAGAAGTTGAGGCTCAGCCCCAACGAGGTCCTTTATGGATGACCTCTGCGATTCCATGTATCCCCTCCTGTAGCAGCTGTGTCTAGCGACTTACATCTGCCTAATTATAAGCTGTTGGAGTATGTGCAGACCCTAATTTGTTCTGTTTGGGAGGAAGCACTGGCAGGGGTTACCCTGGACGCGGTCCAACTGTTCGACTCAGTGGAATGGGATTGGCTCTTCCGCATCATAAAGAAGAATGGGCCAGGGCCCAACATACTAAAATGGATTAGACTATTGTACCAGCAACCATTGGCAAGGTGCAAGACGGGTAGAGAGGTTTCTTGCAGAAGGCAATTGGAGGGGGGTACTCACCAGGGCTGCCTCCTATTCCCCCATACGCTCTAGCTCTGGAACCCCTTTTAAACATTTTCAGGACACAATTCTGTGATGCAGGGATAGTGGTGGACAACCAACCGCACGTGATCTCTCTGTCTCTAATAGGCAAGATAGCAATCTGCAAAATGATAAGACTTCCCAGACTGCTGTAATCTGTTTGAAAATCTCCCACATATGATCCGGGCCCAATCTTCATGATACTGGAGAGCAAGCTAGTAGACTTATTCTGGGCCGGGGGATGGGAGGTCAGGGATGCGGGTGCAGACCGAATATTACTGGGGAACCCTAGCAGGCATCATACTGGGATGGAACTACTCTGGAGAGAGACTGCTGGGTCAGAGGCATCCTGTTTAAGCAGGGCCGTCAGACATGCGTGGGACAGGACGCGCACTAAGCTGATGATGGGTGAGGGCTGCAGCCCGATACACCCCGAAGAGCAGAGGCTAGGGTGGCAGCGATCATAAAAGATATAGGTGATGCCAAATGCACATTAGCGGGGTGCCACAAGGTCAGAGATTTCTTTGATGGGGGAAACTGACTACAATTCACGGAATGAGCCAAGATATTCCAGATGCCCAGGGGACAATTCCTGAATTATGTAAGGCTAACAAAGGCCTTTCCTTCCAGATGGAGCACTATACCAGAAGAACCTCCAACCACACTGATCATTCACGCTATGCTCACTCTAGGCAGTGAGAGACATTGTATTGGTCATTTATAAAGCGCCATTTCCCAATTTGTATAGCCTCAATGTGCTTTGTGATTGGAATGAAGTCCATGTATGGGTATGAGTTGACTTTAAGATGCGTGTGTGCATTGTACCAGGTTAGGGCTTAGGAGGGCTATCTAGGCTCCAGCAAGCAGACCAGACGTCAGGCATGTGGGTGGGTGCTGTTAGTGGTTTAGGATGGAATGCTAGTTCAGGAGACTCTGTGGGCCCAGCTGGACTGACATTTTTCATAGGTTTGTCACTGTATACTAATGGCAGAGGCTTTGAGGCACGTCAGGGGTTTCAGTGTGAACGGCTATGTGAGCTACTAGACCGCATTTTCATAGCCATAGCTGCATACTATAGTGCATGGATGGGTGATCATGCCTGCAGCATGTGTCCACACAGGTGGAGCAAGTTATACATACCTTAAACTCGGATGAAGTTCATCTTCGACGCCGCATTCCTGGGGCCAATGCGATTTGCTGGTCTCGCCAGTTGAGGACTCTTTAGATTGAGAGCCTGAGTAGTGGGAGGGGGCCTGGTGGGACGGGAGAGTGATGTACGATAGCACGTTGGTGCAGGGGTGAGGGTGGTGTGCTGTTGCGAACACTGCCGGCATCCACGAGGGCTTGGGGGGATTTGTGTATTGTCGGGTTTGGGCCAGTGCTTCTGTGTGCGGGCCAATCACAGCATAGAGTGCAATAAGATTTCAAGAGGAGGAAGGAAAGAGCCAGGTGCTGAGGGCCTTCTGAATACCAGGTGCTTGTCAATGATGTGGATGTGGAGGGGCAGAGAGTTCCAGATGGTCGGAGCTTGGACGGAGAAGGTGGATCCGCCCAGTCCGGTGCAGTTGTAATGGGGGACAACTAGGAGACATGCTGTGCCGGATCAGAGCGTCCTGGAGGGGTGGTAGTGAGTGAGTTTGTCTTGGAGGAATTCTGGCCCGGTGTTGTGGATGGCATGGTGAGTGATGCACATGGCTTTAAAGGAAATTACCAATAGGGAGCCATTAGAGAACTCTTGGTGTAGGGCTGATGTGTTCTCTGGGAGGGAGGCCAATGAGCAGCCGGGCCACAGTGTTTTGGATTCTTTGCCATTTTCTTAGCTGGATTGCCAGTGCGCCTAGATAAAGACAATTTGTATAGTCTAAGCAGGAGAGGATGTTGGCAGGGAAGCAGCGAGGATAGGTGAGGTGTGGGTAGATGTGGAGGTGTAGGTGGAAGAAACAGGTTCTGTATACAGAGTTGATGTGTTAGGAGAGGGATAAATGTGTGTCCAGCGGGCATTCAAGTTTTTCACCAAGGTGGTGGTTGCCAGGGATGATGGGTGCCTAGGGAGCAAGGCTAGGGGATAGGTTGGGGCAGGGATGCGGTTTCCCACAGAATAGAATTTCTTTTTTTCCAGGGTTGAGAATGAGGCGGTTGGTCATCATCCAGTGGTCAATATCTGAGAGGCATGATGACAGATTTGGGTATGTGGAGCCTGGTGATTTGGGGATTTTAAGGATGATCTGGGTATCGTCTGCATAGTTGTAGCAGGTGAGAATGTTGGAGCGGATGAGTGCGGGGAGTGTGTTGAGATAGATATTGAAGAAGAGGGGAAATAGGGATGCACCCTGTGCAACACCTTTTGGGACTGGTCATGAAGTAGAGGTGAAAGGGTGGAGGTGCATGATATGCGAGCGATTGGCGATAAAGGATGAGATCCAAGTGAGGGCAGTGTCTTTGATTCCTAAAGAGTGTAGCGTGTCTAGGAGAAAGGTGTGGTCAATGGTTTTGAAGGCGGCTGAGCGGTCAAGGAGACAGAGTACAGCGCATCATCCTTCAGTGTCTGCTGTTCTTTTCAAGTCATCCCAAATGGACACTAGGGAGGGCTCCATTCCTCAGAGGGGTCTGAAGCCAGATTGGGCAGCGTCAAGGAGGTTGTTGGCTTCATTAAAATGGCTGAGTTGCTTGTATGCTGTGCAGTCCATGAGTTTGGCCATGAAGCGGGTGTTGGAAATGGGCCGGTAGTTCTGGGGAAGGAGTGGGTCGAGCATATGATTTTGAGGAGGGGTTTGACGTAGGAGGTTTTTAAGGCTTTGTGCTAGGAGTGAGAGGAACTCCTAGTGTGAGATTGAAGAGAAAGAGGTGAAGTTTTGCATTGGGAGAGAGTTTGGGCAGGGGCATTAATTCTCTTTTAGAAATGATAGCAGAATGTCTGTCGATAGCAATGTGAAAATATTCTGAAAGGCATTGTATAGGGATTGGAGGGGGTGGGTTGAGCAACCTGCCAATTTGAATTCAGAGATGATTCTATGCAGTTCCTTGTTTGGGTTGCAAGAGTTCAAGATTATGTTCCCTTAGAATGCTTGTTTGTTTTTTATGATTTCTGATCTGCAGGCCTTTGTTAGTCTTGCAAGGGTAGTTTTGTTTTGAGCGGGTAGGTTGGTTCTCCAGGTCTGTTCCATACGGTGCTTGAGGGTTTTTAGTGATTTGAGGTTGGTAGTGTACCACCTGGGTATGGGACCTGATCTCTGAGAGGTCCGATTTGTAGGGGTGAGGGGCATAGGGGTGCTGGAGAGACAATGGTCGAAGAGTTTGTTTGGGGGGGCCTACCTGGAGTGAGAGTGCTGGGAGTGAGTTAAGGAGGGAGTTGCTAGATATGGGGTGATAACAACTTTGTTCCAGAGTGGGGTGAGAGGTGTGGAGGTTGGTGGTGGCATTGGGCAGGTGCTGCGGTTGAAAGTGGTATAGAGAAGAAGATTGCTGAGTGATCTGTCCATGTTAGGGGCATAGAGGCAGTGTGGATATGATGTTTGTGGCACTGAAGATTGCATCAAGGGTGTGGCCACCAGTGTGGGTGGGCAGAGAAATACGTTGTCAAGTGGAAGGCTCCTAGGTTGTCTGTTAGAGTGGGTCATGGGGATTGAAGGGGAGTCAAACCAGATGTTGAAATCACCTATGATGGTGAGTGCTGGATGTAGGTTGAAGGTAGTTGTTAGAGTGTCGCGGAGTGTCTGCAAAGTTTTTGTCGTAGCCATGGGTTCTGTAAATGAGTAGGAAGCTGTGGGAAGTGGATGGGAAGAGTGGGAGTTTTACAAGAGGATTCATAATTCATATCAAGGTTATACTCGGCACTACGGGACAGCAGAGCCCAGGGCCAACCGATCATAAAAGGAAAATGGGAACGGGATATGGAAACCATGTTCGAAGGGAAGGAGTGGGAACAAATATGCCTACAGATTAGTAAAGTGTCCAAAAATGCCTGGTTCGAATAAATCCAATTTAACATCCTGCAACATGTCTATATGACTCCACAGAAGAGACCAATGCCCATGGTGCAGACAAGATTCAGCAGGTTTCTGACACCGATTCGACAGATTTGTGAAGATTAGTTTCTGTCACATCTAGACAGAAGTCTGAATATTATCTTGCGCCACATCCAGACAGAATTGTGAATTTTAGCTTGCGTCACCTCCAGACAGAACCATGACTATTAGCTTGTGTCACATCCAGACAGAATTATGAATTTTTTCTTGCGTCACATCCAGACAGAACTGTGACTAATAGCTTGCTTCACATCCAGACAGATATGTGAAGATTAGCCTGCGTCACATCCAGACAGAACTGTGGTGTCCAGTCATTTGGTCGACTGAAAACTGGTCGAATGACATTTGGTCGACGCAATTTGGTCGAAAACCAAATGGTCGAATTTTTTTTATTTATATATTTATTTTTCGGGTTTTCGTTTTTTAAAAAAAGGGGTTTTTAGAGAAAAAAAAGGGGTTGCGGGGGACCCCCCCAAAAAAATAAAAAAAAGGGATGAAAATAATAATAAAAAAAAATTCGACCATTTGGTTTTCGACCAAATTGGTTCGACCATTTGTCTGGTCGACCAATTTTTTTCGACCAAATGTCTGGCAACCCAGAACTGTGACTATTAGCCTGCGTCACATCCAGACAGAACTGTGACTATTAGCCTACATCACATCTGGATGGAATTGTGGATATCATGATGTGTCCCATCTAGAAAATGATGCCCCGAACCAATCCTACTAATAAAATAACTCACTCCTTTGCGTACACCTCTCAAACTCTTAACACAACCATACCTCTAAAGCACAACAAACCGCACGCGCTTCACCACACCACAACAACAAAACGAACCACACATAGCCTCGCACAACAGCACATGAAGTCTACCAACTGAAAAACACACCTAAGCTCAGCGAAGAGTGTAAGCTGAAGCTGCCAACAGCACATCACAGTTCTCTTGCTCTTTTTTTCCTGCTGAGTCCTACTAACATACCCTACCCTCTTGCTTTTCAGAGCCACCAGAGCGCCAGGGAACCACTCCAGTGGTGAACAGTGCACGGTATACATTTCCTTTAACATAACATAACATATGACGTCCACCAGTCAATCTGCCAAGTGCAGCATTACATTTTTTGCCATAAAGACATCTCTCTCTCTCTCTCTCTCTCTTTCTCTCTCTCCCTCTCTCTCTCTCCACCCGCCGCTCACCGCATGGGAAAATCGGAAGATAGGATTCATATTATAAAAGAAGAAAGAACACTAGTATAAGTTTCAAGTTTGGTGTCTGCTGCAAATTGAATATTTTCACCCCCAATAATGGAGACTGATCCTTCCAGAGACAGCCTGACTGCCCTCATCCTCCGAAGTGTTTTCTACAGGTAAAAATTAACTGACTATATCCTCCCTATTGTGAAATAGAAAAATCTCTTATTAAAGAACACTGCCATACAATCCATGTTCATTGTGACCTTTCTGCGTGAACTATCACTGTTGATAATTTTGTTGTGGACCCTCTCTGTGAACAAAGCGTCTAGGTTCTCAAAAGGCGTGTTTTCAAATGACCACTAGAGGGCAATGTTGACTCATAATAATAATAATAATAGCTCATCGTAAATCGTAGAGGTTTAGGCATGTTCGATCCTATCTGACAACGAAACGTATACAAAGCAAAGACATGCGGCTCTACTTTCCGACTTGATCGCAAGTATCTTACATCATTGAGCTGAGTGTTTTAAAACGTATTCATGACCCATTGGCCCGTACATGAGGTGCCGCATGTTCCTCAGATTATTTGATCAGATTGTTTTTAACGCATCTATGTTGCCATCTAGTGGCTTTTTAATGCTATTACATCCTCGCACAGTAAAGAAGTTCATGAGGATTTCAGTCCTTATGTGGACAGTAATATTAATAGGGGTGTACCCAATAGGAGATTTAAGTATTCGGTTGAATACCGAATAGCTGGACAAGTATTCAGCCATAGCCGAATACAAAGCCGAATAGTTATGTTAATAAATAAAGTTATGTAGACAAGAAAAACACTTTGTAAATAAAAAAAATACAATTTAAAATGTGTATATTCATTCTTTATTGCATGTCTTTTCTTTGTTATCTACTGAAGATGTGTAAACCATGAAAGGAATATATTATCCAAAAATAGACTGAGTAGCGGTACAGTTTGTATTTTTGTACATTCACTCGTGTCGCTTTTTGGGAAGGGCCCAGGTATTGAAGAATAGCCCGTACGTATAGTATGCGTGTATGCAACCGCTGTGAGGGAGACAGTGATAAATCTACGTGTACATTCAGAGGCCTTTCAGCTCTGCCCAACTTTAGCCTTCTGGCTCCACCAAGGCACTGAAACACAAAAGGAGTGATTACATCCGTTAGCACCCTACTGACTGCTGAAGTGCTTCTGAATGCAAACCTTTGGGATGCTAAAGCCTTGCGTTCTACCTGTGGTACTGAATGGGGATGAGGCACTTGAAAAATGTCTTATTATTAGTAGATAGTATTTTTATTTCTTTTTCGGGTGGGGCATGACTGTGATGTTTTGGGGCACAGTAAAAGACACCAGGCAAAAGTATATAGAGAATACTGAGTCCTCCATCACTGACAGCTGACCCTACAGGGATGGGGCAGGGCTGATGTGCAGTTCTTTAATTGGCATGTGCATGTTTATTTTACTTATTTGTTTTTCTTGTACATCCTTTTGGCACAATGTTTATAAATTGTAAATGTGTATCTCCTTTTCTTTATTACACAAATATCCCTCTTTTTTAACCCTAATGTTGGGAGCTCTATTTCTGCCACAGACTACGGCATTTTAGTTAAAAAAATATAACCATGTTCTTTAGTAACATCTGTCACTTTAACTCTATTCAAAGGACTCATTTTGGTAACATGAGAAAGTTTCAAAGCAGGAATGTTATCTATGTTTCTGTGTGACAAGCACATCTCTGCCGCAGGCACGCTCCTCACTGAATGATCTTAGTTGCTTTATAACATTGGCCTGCATGCTGAATACAGTTCTTTGCTGCAGGCACAGTCCTCTTGAACTATTTAACTCCGGCTTTGGAACTTATTGGGATCCCTGCCACAGCTACATTAATCCACTTAATTATATTATGTGGGTTTGGATTTGATGGCACTGGAACATTCAACTATCAGATACCTTACACATATCCTTAGCAAATCAATAAGTGCCTACACAAAATACCATTTTCCAATAGCGAATTCACAACCTAGTGTTCCAGCTCAAGAGTTTTCAGTTACAAAATACAGGTGAGACCAGAGATAAATTCAAAATATTCAGAGTTTTGCTTCAGCTCTTCCCTCCCCAGGAAACTACCAGATGAAAGTCTGTCTGTCCAGCAGATGAAGGGCAGGGACTTTCTTTGCCCTTTAAAACCTCTGTTCTGCCTGCACTCAATCGAAAAAGCGACAGCAGCATTTGTTTCATGATACTTTTAAAGGATAAACTTGACATGCCTCAATGATTCCAGGCACACATTCAAAGGAGTGCTTAATTTATTTTCTAGGGAAATTATTCGGCTTCGAGTGATAATTTATTAAGAATTGAACTGAAGCCGAATATCTCATTTTGAGCCAGAATTCGCGGAATACTTTCTCGCAGCTGAATTTCAGTACACCCCTAACTATTAGCCTTGACAAAGACCTGGGTATAGGTGGAAACACGTGTTGGCTGTTGTGTTTGAGACTTTAGTGCTTATTTATGTTCTTTATAATAAAATGCAATTGAGATAAGGTCCTTCTGAAATTGATTGAACTGTTCTCAGCCACTTTACTTTTTTTTTGTACATCCTTGGTTCTAGTGTATTTATGGTCTTGATTATTTATGTGTTGAGCACATGATGGTTGGGATTCCAGTTATAATTATACATTTTTTATGACATTGGGCAATGCCACAACTTTTCCCAAACCACTGCTGCTAACAATAAGATACATTTGTTCGCAATTATTTCCCTGTGACCCGAGTAGTCGCTTGAACCTTTAGGAAGCCGAGGCCCTATCCAATTTAAGATAAAATAGTTGTAATCATTGCAAAGATTTGTGACAAGGCAATTTGTGTTGCGAAGAAACATATTTGGAATGTATTGGTATGGAATTGATTGGAGGCAGGAGATTACATTCAATGATTGTAACTCAATGTGCCAACCTGTTGTGATTGATAAATCATAACACCAGTTGCATAGAAAAAGAATCATAGAATTTTTCGGGGTCAGATTACATTCAGTTGCTGGAAATGTTTTTGGCAACTTTTTTTAATGTATGTGGCAAAAAACTGGTTGCATAGATCAGTGGCAAGAAAACATAATAGATGCTAAGAAAAAATAGTGGAATTGCATAGAGGCAGAAGATTGAATTCAGGGGCTGTAACTGAGTGTGGCAACTTTTTTTGACTGTCAAGACCAGGCTTTCATAAAGGTTTCTTTTTAATTTTTTACATTTTGTTGGTCGGTGGAGGAAGGTTGAAGGCAAAGGGTTCACATCAAATCACAAGTCGGTGTCATGAAGATTTTCACAAGGGTTTCTAACAAAAGGTTTCCTTGTTTCTAGTTTCTATTGTTTTTGGAAGGAATGGGACGAGAAAGGAATACAAATGAATCATTTGTTATAAACTCTTGTCAAAACATTTGTGTTACACTCCAAATGCTTTGACAAAGGTTTCAAAAAACGGGTTGTTTTTCTTTTTGGGGTCGAAACCCAAAAGGTAAGAGGAAGGGATTAAAAAAAAAACAGAAATCACAAATGGTGATACAGGCTTGAAGAAACTTCACAAGGCAAGCTCAATACTAAATACAATGTCGCAAATGGGGAATTAAATGTTCTTAGTGGCTGCAACACAAGCTCCCCTGTTTGTTTCTAGTTGAGCTCAGCTAAACACAAACCTCGGAGAACTACAGAGTGAGATGGTTCTTTTGTATATTCACTGAACCTCACTAGAGTTTCCAGGTTTTTTTCTGGCCTTTTGTCCATTCTGATTGGTTCGCTGAAGTCCGACCCACCGGCTAAACTCGCATGCACTTTCTAGTTCACTTTAGGGCTGCTAGCAAATTCTGTGGGGTCTTGCGACTCTGTGAATATAGTAATGGACTCAATGCGCCCAGGCTTCCTTAAAGGCTTTTCTGAAGGACACAACCGGTTTCAAGGTTTCTAAAGAATCGCCTCTATCAGGAGTAATCATACTGTATCGAGCTAATAAGAAAATAACATTTGCGTCTCCTTATGCAACACACACCTAGACCATATGCTTCAAACGTTTCTATAGCAACCTTGCATATGTAAAGTTGTACTTTTGTGAGTGTTTACCTTTCATGACTCCTCCCCTGTGGAAACACCCACTTTTGCTGGTCTCGTTGATAAGGTTACACATGTGTACGCTAAGCAGCTGTGAGTAACGTAAGCCTACATATATACACAAACTCAGTAGTAAATTATTTCATTACTCAGGAATAAGTCCTTTTGTGAATTACATGTAACTTACATGTTTCCAAGTGGCTACTTTTTCCGGGCGTATGTTGCGAATGAGGTTTAGTTGACTAGGATTAACCTGATTTAGTTGGGGAATATTAAGTGAAAGGAAATGTCATTACTAAATGTTCAGACTAGAGGAATGGGATCCATGCAATGTATCCAGGGGTGACGACCAATAATAACATTGGAAAATGTTCCCAGCATTGTGCATACGTGAACTCAATCTGGAAGTATGAGCTAGCCCTATCACTCCTAAGGTCACATGACTGCAAGGCTGACTCACTCTTTCCTCCTTTCTCCTGAGATACATTGAAGAGCTTTGAACTAGGCAAGGTGGTGACCCGACAAAACACGTGACACAAAAGTATGGTTTTTAGCTAGGTTTGTTTTTGTCCAAATGAGGATGGGATACATTCCTATTGGGTCTAGGTGCTTATCTCCAACTACGAAAGCTGTTCCTTTCCTGGATCAGTATAAGTAAAAGGAGAAGAATGGGTAAACCTATAACGTGTGCAGGCTTTTCATCTGATTGGGTTACTGCCCCTCCTACAATCTCTGGAACATAGCGCCCTCCAAATGCGTTTTTGCACCTATCACAGTTTCGGCACATAGTGCTTAATTCTCTTTTACCCAATAACAGTCACAAAGATATAACACTCAGCTTGCTATTTGTAACCCATCCAAGAAGACAGTACCTGGCTCTCTTCATCCTGCTTCAGTGGATATGGTGCCCAGCTCACTCTCCAGGGATTTGGTGCCAGTTCACTGTCCTTAGAGTGCCAGCCCACTGTCCAGTAATGTAGTGCCCAAATGACTGTTTCAGGCTCCTTCCAGCCTCTCGGACATCTCAGCTTCTTCTGGACCAAAAGCTTTGTCAGGCTTCCAAGCTTTTCCAGCACTCTCAGCTCCTTCTGATTTACCAACTGCAGTCACCAACGGCAGCCCTAGGCCTGGATTCTGTGCTTACCATTCTGTATGCTCCTCCGTTCATGGTTGACTGCTACTCCCACTTCCCCATTGACCTCAGCCTTTTATAGGCCTCATCCATTAAGGCAAATTCTTCTTTGACCTCACATTATTTGCTTTTTTGTTTTTGTTTGCATCAAGCCTCCTGATACGCTATGTGGCTTAATTCTGTAATTTGCTCCAACGTGGGTGGTTCCAGGGCTTCTCAAAACTTCATAAACCTCAGGAGCCCTTTTATGTCCAGGCAGCAGTCCCGCATTCCTCTTTAGTGTGATGAATCCAATGGAGTCATCACAGATTTCCCAGTGGTGACCTCCTCCCGTGTGGCCAGGGGACAGCAGCCGCTACCTCATCCTGACCCTAGGGGTGGTAATTTGAGGGAGGATCACATGCGAGGACACAACTACTGAGGAGGCATGGTGACTTCATTGGATAAGACACATTCTCCATGAGGAAGATCCTCTAATTCCTGATTACTTAATGGCCTATTATCATTCTGGTCAGGCCCCTACCTTTGACCCAAACACTCACAACTCACACATAACAACTTTTATTACTTCCCCATTGACCTCAGCCTTTTATAGGCCTCATCCATTAAGGCAAATTCTTCTTTACGTGAAGTCCCTGAGAAAAAAACATTTAAAGGTTAAAGTTCAAATGACATCCATGGACTCCAACTCCCATAATCACCAAGGTAATGAGACAAGGAGGCGGATGAAGGAGTTTGTGTAAAGTGACAGGAGCTCAAAGTACAGCATGCAGGCTAATTGTTTTTTTCAAGCCTTCAGTGCACGGAACATTCAAAGACGGCAACTGTACTATGTTGTTGATCAGTGCAGGAGATGACGTTAAACCCCAGGCTGAGGCTTACAGACGAGAAGCACACAAAAGGCTTGCCGGAACGAGAAGGCCTCCTCAATAGGAGAGAAGACAGGCGTGTGAGCAAGCAGGGTCGTGGAGGTGTTGGGAGCCGTACAGGAGCTCTTGGATTTCAGAGCGCTCGCAGAGGCAGCGCTTCTCAGTTCGGACTGCAGAGCAGTGCAGGACGCTGAAAGGATTTCCACACACTCCACCATGGAAAGCGGATGAAGAAGCCATGCCGTAGAGGTGTGAGCAGAGTTGGAGACTCTGGAAGAGACTGGTGAGTCTTCCCAAAGCAACTGGGGACCCTGGGGCATGCTGACAAGCACAACAACCACAAATGTGTGACTGGTATGAAAATGCTTACACAGCAAATACCCAAAGTTTGTTTAAATGCAGTCAAGGCAAAATACAAATTCAACACCCAATAAGAAGAATGTTTGAAAGCAGACAAGACAAAGTACAAAGGCAAACCCCAATCCCATACAGATGCCTGAGATGCGAGTGTGGGGGAAAGTTGAGCAAGCTCTACCATAGATAGATTACCAAGCACCTCACGGTATATGCTATTTTTGTATAGCCAAAGAACTGAGAGAGAAATAAGAAGTCCTGGCAGGCGAGTACACCAGGCCATTGTAAGTGAACAACAATTCCTGGCTGGGGAGTATACCAAGCAATCTAAAAAGTTACAAGAAGTCTACAGAAAGACCGTTCCAGAATGTATTGCTTAACCAAGAACTTTGTGAGTCTGGAGAAGATCCAATGGAGCTGTTATTTAAGGAGGTAGTTTTGCTATCCTATTTAAAGAATCCAGGAGAAGGGAACCACCCTCAGGATCCAAGGGTCGTTACCTTGGAGAACATTTTTGTGGGAGTTATTCTTATACTTTTGATTTTTGAACAGCTTTGCCAACATCAAATCAAAGACATTTCCTTGCACCCTTTGTTGTTTTGTTTCAAGTGTGAGGGCCAGGATAGAATGTTTTGGACACAAGGATGGCTTATCATTTACTGACATCCTGACACAGACAGATCCTTAGTTTTGCTTTCTAGGTAGGGAAATTTCTCTTAAGAATTGCGCTAGAAAGGTATTTTCCCAACCCATTTTTATTTAATGAATGTTTGTTTGAATTGTCAGCCTCTCATTTCTGACCCCTCGCACTATGCTCTGCTCTCGTTGCTGGTGGCTTCTCAGCAGCCGCATGTTCTCTGTGGTGGTTTATTCTGCACTCTAGATTTTCCATTCGAGTTGATAAATGTCCGAGGGGATCACTGCTTAGAGGAAGCACCACACAGAGTTCATTTAGGTGTTGTGCATTACAGGAAATTGGCTTTTGTTTACTAGGGGATCCAAACCAGCAGGAGGGAGGGGGGGTGTGGCTGCATCGGCAGTGGAGGTGGGTGTGGGGAGGGTATTTTGCACATCTACCATAAATATTTGCATCTCAGTCCATCAGAAAATGAATCATGACCACATTGCTCAAAAAAATAATTCCTCCATTTGATAGTTTTTTGAAACGGCAGATCACAGGATCCTGCTAAAACAGTTGAGGAAGGTCGGAAGGGTCTCAGAACAAGCACTTCAGTGGTTTGAATCATTCCTAATCAGAAGTGAACAAAGGGTCCGGCTTGGTGATTTTCTATTGGATACCTTTTTGCTAAAGTGTGGGGTTCTACAGGGGTCCTCGCTTTCTCCTCTGCTTTTTAACTTGCGTTAAACCTCTTATGGACATACTAAGGAAACAGTGCATTACATTTCACTCATATGCGGATGATATACTCGGGTGTTCTTGAAAGTTGCGAGATCAGAGGAGACCTTTGAGATAGTGGAACAGTGTCTTCAGGAGGTACAGGCCTGCATGTGTGCGAATCAGCTACTGCTGAATGCCAGTAAGACCGAGGTGGCATTATTCACTTCAAAACACCATCTGCAACATACTAAGCAGGCATTGTCACCATGCTTCCTGGGCACACAGTTGCATTTCACCAAGAAAATTAAAAACGTGGGTTGTGTGTGGGAAGACAACATGGGATGTGGAGTGCAGGTTAGCACAAAGGTGCAGTCAGCGTTTTATACCCTGCAACTGTTGAGACAAATTCTGCCGTTTATAGCGAATGAGGATAGGGCAGTGGTTGTTGGGACACTTCTTACCTCGTTTTTGGATTATGGCAATGTCCTTTTGTCAGGAATACCAGCATTCCAATTGCAAAGACTGCAAGTGGCCCAAAATGCTGCAGTGAGGTTGGTGTTTAGGGTACCAAAATCTGCCCCTATCTGCAATCTAAGAAGATCCTTACATTGGCTGGCAGTGAGACAGCAAATACATTTCAAAATCCTCTGCTTGGTCTTCAAATGCGAAAATAAAGTAGCTCCAAGGTACCTATCGGACAGAATCAGGAGCTATATTCCAAGCCGGCAGTTGCGTTCAGGTGATAAGAATTTGTTTCTGGTACCGCGGTCCAACTATGTGAGTAAAGGGAATCGAAGATTCAGGGTCTATGTAACAAGACTTTGGAACAAGCTCCCTGGATTAATTTGAGAGATTAAAACGCTGAGTGCATTCCGCAAGGCTGTGAAGACCTATCTGTGTTGCTGGAGACTGCAGAGGGGTACGATGGGTGCATGCAATAAACTATCGAATAAGACAAGAGTAGCTTCATGGTTATTTGTTCCACCGGTGCCCAGACACGATTAAGTTTGTTTGGTGCGCGTTTACGAATGATTCAAAATTCAAATCGTTTTTTCACCAAAGGCTTTTATATTTTTATATTTGATATTCACTGTGGAATTTTCAATTGTCAACTTTATCCAAATCCCAAATATTTTCTTTTGTTCGTAAACCATAAACCATGTTTAAATTCCAATTGTTCACCACGTCCCTGCCACTATATGTACATGTTTCGATCCATAGGGATCCCCTTCAGGTGGCGTGCCGGTTCACAGATGTTCGTACACCAATCTCTGTGTACCGAATTTCAGTTTTACAATGCCTGTCTCCTATGTTGTCATCAAAGTATACAAATTACATCCCTTTTAAAGCTAATGTACATTAGTATATCCTGTAGAGTGCAGTATTAACAAGGAATTCCATAGCCTCCTGCTAAGACTCACAAGTGGTATTGTGGGCAAGTGTTTCACCTCTGAGCCGAGTGACCACGATTCAAATCCTGGTGCCACAGCACCGTAGCATTCTAAAATAAACACAGCGTGCACATGGAGTTCACTAGATCCCAGACCCAGGGAGGCCTTTTCTGCCGGATCCTGGATCGGGCCCAATGTCAGCACTGCTGTTGTGCAGTCTTCTTTCCCAGTGTGGGGGTCTGTTTCACCCTTTTCCACTTGGGATCCTGTGGCACTACGACATTCTCCACAGGGCTTCTTCTCTTTAAGTCTGAGGTCTAGATTTGAATGCCTGTGAAGATCCTGTGATGAATCATGTGCAGTCATCACTGATCCCCAGCTTAAAGTCTTCTCCCATGTGGTCCAGGGACAGCAGCTTCTAGCTGATCCTCACCCCAGCGGGCGGGGGGGATATGAAGGAGGATCACATGGGAGGAGATGGCTGATGGGGAGATGTGGTGATTTCCTCAGGAGGGACGCAGTATTCTTTTCTTTCGTGTGAGGAAGACCCTATAAATCCAATATCCCTGATGGCATATTGTCATTATACCCATCCTTCGAATTATAAAATCCCCAAACTCCTTCTTGTCAAATACCCTAGACAGTATATCATTCATACCTCACAAGTACCTAAAACACAAATCACACCTCCTATTCATGATGATATTGTATTAGACAAGAATCCCAAACAGAATCTCCTTAAACACTGTTAAGCATAGTGCCTCAGGTACCGAGATGATGAAGAAGAGGGACAAGGAATTAATGTGGATTGAGAGAAGCCATAAGCACAATGTGCGGACTAGTTGTTGTAGGATGGATCAGCTGCGCTTGAAATTTAAAGGAGACTTTCACCAGCAATTAGAAGTTGTGTATGGAGTTGGAGTGAGAAGGCACAGTCCGGGTGAAGCCAAGGTCAGAGCAGTAGGAAAAGGCATATGTGCTGGAGCAGACCACGCTGAAGCAGACAGGTGCTCCTGGGCTGCCTTTAGCACCAACGTGGCGAGATACCCAGAAGAGAGTGGCAGGCTCCAGAGAGAACCCGCTAGTAAACCAGCAGCAGTGGGGAAGCTGTATCGGGTCTAATTAAGGTGGGAAGCAGCCCCGTTATCCACGATTGAGCGCAAGAAAAGAGCTGTAAACAGGTCTGCCAAGTAGGGGATGCCATTCTTGCATCAATAATTTGCCAAAGCAGTGTGCAGGAGGTCAATGATGCAATAAAACACTGGTGTGTTGGCCCAAAGATAGTGGGACCCTGGGACGTACCGAAAAGCACAGAGACAATTAAAAGCGCCATTTGAATACGGACCAAGTCAATTCAAATGACTGAATTTGCACTATTCCTCATGCCTGAAATGGCAATATGGGGAAAGCTGGAGCAAATGTGATTATTAGCAAATGAATGTTAATGAAGAAGCTGAAAGACTAGATTTGCACAAGTCTCAATGCATTAAGAGGTCATATGGGGAAAGTTTGAGCAAGCATTGTCATAAGCAAATAAGTATGGATGAAGAAGTTGAGAAGTGAAACTTAAACAAGTCTTCATATGTGAGGGGTCCATACGGGGGAGTCTGAGGCACGTGAAATCCAAAGTCGAGGAAATATATACAGTAATAGAGTGTTACTGTGCTATACTATACTATAAAGACAAGTAAATAAAATATTGAAAGACGACCTGATAAAGTGAATACATCAGGCGGTGAGCCTTTTTGGGGGAGAAAAAATACCTGGCAGGAGAGTATCCCAGGTGATCTATGAAACCCACAATAGGATACCTGGCAGGAGCGTATACCAGGGAATCCACCCAGCATCTATAAGGAAAAGAGATATTTTCCAAGGATACCTTGCATGAGAGTATACCAGTGGATGTGAGGAAACGACTGAGGACTTCCTCTTAAGGGTACATACCTGGAAGTTATCTTTAAAGTAGTTATATGAAAGATATACTTTGCCATCTTTAAAGCAGTTGTATGAAAGAGAGATTGTGCCCTTTGCGAAGCAGTTATAGTGAAGAGACACTTGGGCCATCCTTGAAACAACAGTTGTGTGAAAGAGACCTGTTTGCTTACTTTGAGAAACTGCGACTTGGAAGAGACATTCTAACCCTCTTTAAGGAAACATTAATTTTGTCATCCTTCCTGAAGTATTCCAGGGGAAGGGAACCAACACCTTTTCTTTAATAAAGATATCTGATGTTGAAAATGTTACCACTTTGTGTCCGCCTCTCATTTCTGACCCCTCACAATCCCCACTGCCATATGGAACCCAGCACGGAGGGATGCCGGGTCCCATCAATGTGGTTCTCTTGTCCTGCCCACATGCGTGGCCATCTACCAATACAAGGATCAAGGTTATTCAAATATTTCCAATCAATCAATCATCTTATTAGGATTTTGTCACCCTTGTCCTTATTGCTGGGATATAGGTCTCGGGTTGTTGGAGATGTCACTGCTCACATGCTTATGTTTACTGAGATTTGTAGTGGGTAGGTGTACAAGCACACAATCTCTTGGCTCTAGAGTTTCTGATTGAAAGTAGACATTGCCTGTCCTCAATGGTTCCAATATTGGCATACACCCAATGAACCCATTGGCCCAATGTGAGACCCATTGTCTCGTCCACTGACCTATAATTGATTGATTTTTCCTTCACATCTATGCTTAAAGAGGAGCTATCTACATTTCCCCACTCTTTCTGTGATGTGGCAGAATACATGTGCAAGGTTTCATTTAAGCCGAGTACCCTGTGAAGTATATGGATGTGCTAACGCTCAACTAAGCCTCTGCAAGCTTCACTCACACAATGTTCAATTGGCAAGTGGATACGACATGAGCCTCCAAATGAGGGACCGTCATGAGGGCTGGCCTTGAATGCTACCTCTGCCAATGCCGTTTTGGAAACGGTCTTGTATTTTTTAAAAATGTATTTATTACAGGACTAAAGAATTACAATAAGCAACCTTCTTATGCAAGTAATCTCCCTAATGGGCTTGGAACACCGACACATTAATCAGGATGTTTTGCGCACCCGTTTCATTCAACACCAATTTTAGTTAAATGTCCTTTTTATTTTATGTGTTTATTTTGTCATTTTTGCAAAGTGAATATTTCATCTGCCTTGTTTCTTTAGTGCTCTATCTGCTTGGAGCATTGGGGCATGCTGAGAAACACCAGCAAAGTTATGGCGGGTTCAAAAGCCTTGATAATACCTTGCACTTGAGATGTGAAAGTAGAATTAGTCATTTCACCTAAATCACAGCATCATCCAGTAGCCATCACTGTAAGCTCCCCCCAGGTTCAGAGCTCCATGGTGAAGACATTGGGGGTATGTACATTAGCTCAAATGCCAAACCTTTGCTTCAGCAAAATGTCTTTACATACAGGAGTGTGCTGTTTTATAAATAGCATTTTTTAATGCAAGACATATACCCTCATTACAAGTCTGCCGGTAACACGTCGGTGCTACCGGTCAGTTACGAGCAGACTCACCTTACCGTTACCGGCACCTGATATCCCGGTGTTACCAGGATATTACGGGTGCTGGCAACAGCGGTAAGTTCCCATTCCATGGAGTCTCATCGCACTCCATGGAATGGGCTTGCCCCTATCACCGGCACCAGTAGTAATGGTGCTGGTGATAGGTGCAATTCTTTACCGGTAGGGACCGGAACTCCTGGCAGGTTGGGCTGACGGTGGTTCACTGTCATTACCGGCAATGTCAGAGTGTGCCAGTCTGGGAAAAATGCTGGATCTGATATTACCAGTCGTTTTACCGGCATTTTTCCCTTTCCAGCACACTCCTAATGAGGGCCGACCACGCTAAAGAATGCAGACAACTGCATACGTGTTTCACCTTCATTAGGAAACCTAAGTGTAGTATAGTTTGACAACTTTGTAGGTGGAGCATTGGGACATGTTGTGCAAACACCAGCAAAGTTATTGTGGGTGTAAAAGGCTTGGAAAAAACTCATTGGAGATGTGAATGAAAGAAGAACTATCCATTCCATCTAAGCCACACAGAAGACAGCTCCCTCTAGTAACCATCACTGGAAGTTTACCTCCAGTTCAGAGCCAGATGGGTATTCAAACAAGCCGAACATCAAATGTTTGCTTCTAGAAAATGTCTTTGTCTACAGGGTTGTGCTGTTTTATAAATAGTGTGCATCAACCGTAAAGAAACATCTCTAAAGGATACATACAATTACGTATATGGTTCACCCTCATTAGGGAACATAAGTGGAATATAGTTTGACAACATGGTGGTTGGAGCCTTTGGGCATGCTGAGCAAATAACAGCAAAGTTATGGTGGGTGGGATTAATTCTGTGGAGTCATCACTGATCCCCAGCCTGAGATCTCCTCGCATGTGGGAAGGGGACGGCAAGCCGCTACCTGACCCTGACCATGAGGGTAGTATTATGAGTGAGTATCACAAGGGAGTAGATGGCTGTCGGGGAAAGGTGGTGACCCATCGGGAGAGGCGCAGTGTTCTTCTCTTCCAAATGAAGACCCTATAATTCCTTGATTCCTGATGGCATGTTGTCACCATACAAATCCCTCAAGTTATAAAACCCTAAAAACCCTGCCTACTAGAAATGAATTCTGAAAAGAATACCATTCACACCTAATTTATACTTAACACACACATAACACCTCCTGTCTTGATGTTTTTGTGCTAACCAAAAATCCCAAACAAAATAACTTTTGAAGGGCTTTATGTCCTATGGACTGGAACTCCCATAAAGCCTCACGTAGTGAGATGAGGAAGAAGGAGTTAATGTGGATCACAGGGAACACTAACATGCAAGCTAGTTGTTGGAATGAGCCCCAATTGTGCAGGTCCATTTAGAAATAGTGTCTGCATTGGTGGGGCAGCGAGAAGCCGAAGGGCAGAAAAAGGAATAAGAGCCATAGGCGAAGGCAAAAGCACAGGAGCATACCATGCTGGTGAGAACAGATGTCATCAAACTGCCTATGATGCTGGAAATGCATCGGAGGGACAGGGCCTCTGTATCCTTGTCCTTTACTGCTTTTAATCATGTGTTCTGTCATTTTCTCCGCGCAGGAGTTCATGTGGGACTCCTGGCGGTGCAGCTCTCTCCTTTGGTTTTGGTGAACAGACCCATGGGATACCCTTATGGCACTCATGGGTGGGGGTACAACCCTGTGCCCCTAGTGTATGTTTTTGGGCACCTGTGTGGCCTACAGCAGGGTACGGGCTGGTGGCAGCTCCGTGCTAAATTGACTGGTGCCCTGAGCGTCCTCCATTTTGGGATGCCCAGGCCCTGTCATTGGAATCGGTAGATTCCTGATGGAAACAAGATGGCCCCCGTGGCCTCTTGCCTTCCATCGCTTTTAACCTTGATCTTCCTGAAGTCCCGGGAACCCCTGACTCTGTCCCTTCACCCTGACTGGCTGTTGGGTGGACGTTCCATATATGGTAGTGTAGGGAAGTGCTGACCAGACTGGCAGGAGCCTTCCTAATGACAGTATGTTGTGGGTACGCCTGTGGGTGGTACCTGGGTGAATGGAGTGTGTGACGAATACGCATTCTGTGTTGTGGGTGTCTAGTATCTGGTGTTTGACACAATGACCGAGACAGCCCTGCCCGAAACCGGTATGAATGCAGTGTGGAGTGTTGAATACACATACCTTGTTGTGAGTGTCTGGAGAGAAGTGAATGGCCTGAATGCACTGTTTGCCTGATTGGCTGCCTGCCTGCATGAATGCCCTTTGCCGTGATTGGATGCTTGAGTATGACCCAGCGGAATAAATGGGAGATCAACAGTATATTTGGGGGCCTCTCACTGCTAGGAATCGTGTTCAGAAGCTGAAGTCCACTATGACGAGTAACTGGAGTAAACCTGAAGCTTGACCTTAAAGCCCTGCTGGGCGAGAAGAATTGCTGTTGCTCTCCTTCACAATCTGAAAGCTGCTGTGTCTCCAAGGACTGACCCAGAGAGGCCCTGGTAAGGCGCCTTCTTCCCGAGCTACGAGGGACCATCGTGCACCAGATGATCTTTGCCAAAGCTCCCTAGTAGACAGACCTTCGACATGCTGCCGACTCGAGACGGGGACTGATGGGGAATCCCAAAGAGAAGCGCCCGTACTGTTGTCCACCACCGTCGACAGCCGCCGTCCCCGACCAGAGCCGCTGTGCTCCCGTTTGCCTAAGAATTCTTGATTCAAGGACGCTCTCATCCGCATCGTCGCCCGCTTGATCCCGCTGGAGAAGGCCAGACCGTCGTTGGGCTGAGGAGTATCCACCAGTGGGTTTCCCGTCACCCAAAGGCCGCAGACACGCCGACGACTCGACACCCTTGCTGGGCCACAGTTCTTCAAACTCTTTGCGGTCCAGAACTATCGACACCGAGGTGCCCCGCACTCCTCTTCCTTGCAGGACGATTACTCTTCCCCATCAACGAGCACCGCTAGGAACGAAGCTGCCACTTCACTGTTGTAGCTCACCCTGTTCTCTGTCGGATGTTTGACGAACCGTGACTCCTGCCTTAAAGGGAGGACACTCAAGAAGGACCGTCGGTTCCCCGACAAACGCTACAATGCCAGGTACTTTGGGGTTGCAGAACTATTGGAAAGTCTCTTGTGAACAATATATGGACTGTGCTTGTAATATATCTTTATTCTACAGGTTGCCTAGGTAGGGGGAACTCCACACAGAACTGTGTCTCGGTAGCAGGGCCAGTATTCTGCCAATTGTTCTCACCAACTGCTTTCCTCTTACCTCTATTGTTGGTTGCCTTTACAAACTGACTTGTGTGCCATTTAACCATACAGTTGATGCACTTTAAAGAGTTCTAATAGTAATTGTGGTACCACGTAGAACTGTATATTTGCCATTATAGATAACCGAGTACAAAGTGAGTTATCGTGATATTGTACATAACCTTGAATATTAATTATATAAAGACTGTTTTAACCGATACAGTGTGCAGACATTCCTTTGTGGGTGCTTGGGGACTACACTGTACTTAAGAACCAGCCTGCATCACCTCCTGAGAAGCTAGTCCTTGATTGCTCGACCATGTACCAATAATAGAGAATCTTGGCTGGGGTCCTCTGTGCCTCTCCTCTACCATATAGAGAGTGGAAGTACAGACACCCCCTCCGGTCCTTCACACTGCTGCTCTCAGAAAGTGCTTACTGGCGTAGCACAAGGCCACATAAGATACTGCAGGCACTGTGAGAGGACCACTGGAGAGCCAGCAGCAACAGTGGAACTTCTTGCAGCACAGTCGAGGCCAAAAGCAGCAGGCTTACTGAAGGAGCAGAAGGGCTGAGAGAAGGTCAATTGGGCTGAGTACTTGTCATGATGTCCGCTCCCGGGGAGGCGGTTCAAGCCCGGCGTCCCCAAAAGCGGACATCCAGTCCCCAAGGAAGGACCCAGCAACCCCATATAGGGGCCCTTTGGACAGTGTCCTGGCGCCTATGGCACCAGGCTCATAAAAGACATCAGTCCTGGCGCCATAGGCGCCAGGCTCATATGGGAATGCTTGGGTGCACTTACCTGATGCAGACCATGCTGCAGGATCCCGGCCTCCTTGAGGCCTGAAAGGAACTACTTTACCTGTGGGACTAATTTACCATCCGGGCGTGGTCGGGGAAGGATACATACCTGATTGGAGGAAGGATACATACCTGGAACTTCTTCCAAGGCTATTTAAACCCCACCCGAACAGCCACACGTGCTTCGCGTTGTTCTGCATCTAGCAGCTGGACGCTCACCGTGTCTGCTCCTGCATCCTGACTTCTGCCACGCCTGCCAGCATCCTGGATCACCTGCAAAGGAAGAGAAGAAGAGAACAGAAGAAGGAAAAGTCCTTACCTGCTAAATCCGCATCCCGGAGACATCTCGCTGACAATCCTGAAAAGGAAGACTTTAATTTAAAAGCTCATCGCGTCGATCGCTGCAGCGCCGCATTCCACCCACCTTTACAGGGCGCCTCCATGTTCAGCAGCGATCATCCGGATTCGCAGTCACGCCCCAGCGTCTAGGGAGCAAAACACCAGAACAAAAGGTGAGAGAGAGAAGGGAATAAGGAAAGCTAAATCTCCATGTTAAGACTTACCTGTTGATTAATTCCCTCTTCATTTAGGGTCCGCGCCGCATCCTGGCATTTCCGGACCCCGGCCCCTAAGGGGAAAAAGAGACATCAGCGTTAATGAGCGAATGAAAAGACATTACCAAAAAACACTCATTAAAGACTTACCTGATTTCTACAAGGATTTCACCTCTCATCTCGGGTCGGTGCCTGTTCCCCGGCATTCCGTACCCCGGCCCCTATGGGGAAAAAGACACTAGCATTAGTACATTAATGCATGGACACAAGGGAAACCTCTTATCAAAAAACTTACCTGGAAGCCAAACAAGTTTGGTTCTCACCAATCCGAAAATCCAGTGAAGTAACTTGATACCAACGCGCCCCTGCATCAGAAGCAGGATGGAGAGCTCGTCCTTCCAGACCCTAAGGTGAGACGCTACGAGAAATCACAGAAGGGTGGGTTTCAAGGAGGGTGAGAGGGGAAAGTGGGAGGCCGATTGCATTACCCTGCAGACAGTTAATCCCCTATTTTCGCCTACAGAAGGATACTTCCACGAGCCAGACAAGCCAGATTTGAGGGCCCGGTCCAGTCCGTCTTCCGAACCCTGCGCATCACCTTAGAAGAGGTCACAGCAGCGCCAACCAGGCCAGTGCCTCCGTGGGAGTCAGGTGAGCGTAACAGTACTCTGTTCCACAGTCAAAGCTTTGCAGCGACAACGTGCCACTGGTGAGTCTGCTCAGAGATGTTAGAGACCCCAGGGCATATCACAGCCATGTGAGCAATTAAGAACTTGTTTTGAATATCAACCAAGTAGAAAACAGACAGAATTTGCACAAATCCTCTTGTATGCAATGTCAATATGAAGAAGCTTGGAACAAATATTGCCATAAGCCAATAAATATTAGAAAGTGTTAAAAAACAAAACTTGCTACGGAAGAAGGTGAAAGGTCAAATTTGAACAAGTCTCCATATATTAATGTGTGGAAAATTGAAAACAAGCAATACCTTGAGACAAGAAAGTAAAGACAGTAAAAGAATAAAACTGTGCTTAACTAAAAGACAGTGAGAACATTAATAAGAAGTTCCGTTGAAAGAAGCTTATCAGGCATTAAGCATTTGGGGAGAAGATACCTGGTGGCGAGATATATCGGGAATCTACAGGCCCCAGGAAGGGATTCCTGGCAGGGGAGTATACCAGGTGATCTGTAAAAATAATATGAAAAGATGTCCTGGCAGACCAAATACCAGGCAAGTTGAAGTTGAATGAATCAGTCATTATTGTGAGAAGATACTTGTCAGTCCCCCTGCTCCCCCTCCCACAACCGCTCCTTCCAACTCCTAGCCCCCCCTGCACTGGAACTCCCTACCTCTTGCAATCCGTTCTACTCCCACCTTCTCCTTATCCCGCACCTCCCTTAAAACTCTCCTCCTCCACTCTCCTCCTTGAAACCCATCCCCCTTCCTACCTCCCCTCTCTCCTATATCTTTCCCCTCGACTATCTCTCTCCCCTCCCCTACCTCCCCACTCTCATCTCTCCCCTTCCCTCTGCCTACTGTTCGTCACCCCTCCCCCACCCTGTCCTACTCCACTATTCTCCCTATTGCCTTCAGTTAATTGCTCTTCCTACTATTTTGTTGACTGATTCATATTGTAATTTGCTTCTACCGTTACATTGTTTGTTTTCTGTATTAAGTTGTTCAATTGTATAGCTCTTTGGTGTAAAGCGCTTTATAAATCAATAAATACTAATACAAATGTACTGAAGATTTCCTGGCATTGGAGTATACCAATAGGGTCTCTGTAAGAAGCTATTACCTGAAAGATACACTTTCACCATCCTTTAGAAGTGGCTGCTTGGAAAAATCACTTGCCATCTTGAAGAAGTGGTTGCCTGGAACAGTCAAGTTTGCCATCCGCAGGGAGTGGTTGCTTGAAAAATAACTTTGCCATCCTTAAGCAGTGATTGTTTGAAAGAGACACTTGTGCCATCCTGTCACCATCTCAAAGGAGTCATTGTTTGATAGAGACACTACTGCCATCCTACCTGATACATCCAGGAGAAGGGAACCCCTCTCTGGATCCAAGAATTATTTTGTTGGATTTATTAATATGATTTTGAACACTTTTTTCAGAACTTACACCAGAAACACTTTTTTTAAATTCTTAGTTCTCTTTTAGTGTTGGGGCCAGATAAATGTTTTGGGCACAAGGACTGTGCATCTAATTTTGACGACGAGACACAGACTGATGTTTTTTTTAGTTTCGTGGGTAGGAAAACTCTCTTAAGGACAGGGACAGATAGGCCTTTATTCAACCCTTTTCTTTTAATAAAGATGTCTGATGTTGAAAACACTACCACTTTGTGTCCGACTCTCATTTCTGACACCTCACATGGGTTTAAACGACTTGAAAAGAAATTCCACCTGAGATGTGAAAGTAGAGTTTGCCATTTCAGCTAAGTCGCATACATCACACCACCATCCAGTAGCCACCACTGGAAGTTCCCCTCCAGTTCCGAAACAGATGAGCAATGCATTCTGGGTATTTTTGAATTGTCTATGCAACTGCTCTCCAGCAAACATCCTGACCCTGTTTTATGGTATTGAAAAGGCAATTGGGTATCGTAGAGCAGAATCTTCGGCTTAAGGGCAGAGTCACCAGTGAAAACTAGACCGTGAATATGTGTGAAGAAAAGACCCAGGGTGAAGCCACTCCAAAGAAGCAGAAAATGAGAAATTAAAGTGGAATAGGTGACTGGCCAGACATCTGTGAATGCTCCTCTGGGGGGCTGGATATGTATAAATGCATTGTACAGCACCAATTCTCAAACTGAATCACCTCTAGGTGCTTTAAAGCCAAACGGTATGGTCTGAATTTTTTTTATTTATAGTGTGTGTGGGTTGGCAAGTGCTGCAAGTGTGAGGCAGTCGAGCAGTCCGGATGTATTGTCTTGTTCGAGAGGAGTGAAGTGCTCTGCAATCATTTGGCCATGCCTACCCTTATCATTGGTGCAGTGATCTACGTATCTGGGCCTGCTGGTGTACAATCCTCAATGAGGCGTGTTAGCGTACATGTTGGCAAGTGCTTCAAGTGTGGCACAGTCAACCAGTCTGTGGCTCGTCGGAGAGGTCCCTATAGCCTTTGTTTCTCAATCAGTGGACTTGGTCTAGTTGCTGGCCGGCGAGTTAAACTCAATCTGGGAGTATGGGTGTGTTTGTTTCCTGATTTGTGACATAACTTTAACTCAAAAATGTACGTCCTGCGGAGCAAAGGACTTACTGATTTGGGGAACCAGCCGGGCACTTGTCTAGGCACCTCTCTAATAAAACCGCTTTCTTTACCAAATGTGCCAGACGTGAATGTGGTCTCTACTATACCGACAAAGGACTCTACCCCAGCAGGTGTACTGAAACCCAGGGATTTGTCTTGGTTTTATGCGAAAGTATTGCAAACTGCTCAGAGCTTCATACAGACTGGTCAACTCCTAGGTCCCTGAAACTTTGGATGCTGTGTCCCAGGAAAAAGAGGGCGACTCCTTGAAGTCCACCAGGGATAGTGCTGCTTATCAGATGCGGGCCTCATCTGATATCCCTCTTAACAGGTTTTCAAACTCTCCGTCGCTATATGCTTCGGAAATGCCAAAGACATTTGAGCCTTAAGTATCCGCTTATCGGCCCTCTGAATCACAAATTGATCCTGATGTGTTGCCTGTCAAAATACTGAGGCCCCTTAGACTCAGCAGCGATATTGCAAACCTTGAAACTCTCTGGTGAAGTCTTATGAGAACCTACAAACTGATCTTTGATCTCAGACTGACGTGCTGACTGATGTGATGTAAACATTGAATTTCATTGCAGTCTTTTCTTTCAAATTCTAACAATAATGCTGACCTAAATAGAACTAACATATCTAGTCATGGTTTGTGTGTGCAGACAGCAATTAAGGTTTTGGAGCAACCCAGCATTTAATTAGCGAAAAAGGTCTTCGCCATAATCTTTGTCAGGGTGGTCAGCCCATAACGTAGGCAGAGGTGGATGGTGGTCCTAGAAATGGTGACCTAGGTAGCAGTCAGGAGGAACACGGTACAAATCTGGAACCTTTGATCACTGTGATTTCAATTCTAGATATTGCTCCTGAAAGCGTAGGTGTGTCTTTGTGTGTCGTTCCTACCCAGACGAATTCTAGGATGGGGGTAAACTGATCCAAGGTTCTCACAGTATAAGAGCATCTAAAAACATTAAGAACACTACAAAACCTAGCAATAAAGGATCTAGGAAATGTTTATGCAGGCTAAAAGCTAACTTGGCCTTTCAAAATGAAATGGCTCCACCAGAGATGGCGGTCAGAAGTAAAGCAACAACAACGGTTGAAGGAAACATGCCAGCTCTTTTACCAGATGAGGATAGGATGCCTAAAAAACGTGGTTAAAAGGTGGTAGGAAGAAACTGGCTCCTGTGTTGGCGACAAACGCCATTACTTATTTTATGATGACCATTCTTCCAATACCTGATCCAATTGACTCTAATGACATGATTCTGGAAGTTAGTGGTTTGACAACCCATTCTGATGGTGATATCCCTATATCAGTTCCTCCTACCCTGTTGTCAATAGCCCCTTGGGTTGTGCCATCTGGTGATTTTGATGCTATTGTGCCAGTTAGTCATCTGGCGGGTTTTATCCTGCCCATTTTGCCAGCTATTGTGGTGGCCTCTGCTCCTCGCTAAGTGGCCTTGGCCATTTCTGGTTCCACCATGGCTCCCCTTATTTGCTGCAATACTTGAGTTGGTGCTTCAATAGTGGATTATTCGGTCCTAAGTGAAAATATCTTTTTAAAAAGATCTTTTCACTAAAAGACCGATTTAGAAAGACAGCTCCGTGAGCGCATAGAGAGGTCTTTCTAAATGCAACTTTTGAATGGTACTGTCCAGGGAGACTTGCCTACATTAACCTGGCAGGACAGAGGCTCTAAGTCTACCTTGGACTACATGTTCGTCTTGAGGGAGTTTTTTAAAAAAATTGTCATACAAAAACATGCCTATAAGACTTGGCTCAAAAACCGCAAGGCCTTAATGCTTGTTACAGATTCAGAAATGAGGATTGGCTCCTTGTGGAGGATACAAGTGCATTCTGGGCCTTACATAAAGCCCTAGGTGTGTTAATGACTTCAATTCAGCACTCCCACTAAGTCAATGCCTTTGTCTGGGATGCCCAAATGACGATCTTATTTATATATTTTTATGACAAGTTATAATCTGGATGATAAACCCTTGTATAACGCCCCTCTCTTTGAATCCCCCTGACCTCAATGAGCCAAGAAGTAGGTTTGTTTTGCAATTTAAAAGATTTATTGAAAATTAAACAATATATATATATCACACTTATGAATAAATTAATATTTGATAGCACACTTAGGCATATGACAGTGATCAACAATGGATAATATTAAAATAGTACACTTATTTAATTACTTAGGAGTTAGTATAGAAGGGATAAGGTAGCTGAGAATGCTTTTATGATTTCAAGGAAATGCAATAATGAATAAAAAAGCAGTACAGAAATAAACTGGTCGGGTTTCACAAGAGATAATATGTTCACTTTTCCCCTTGCGGCAATTCACCCACCCCCCCCCTATGCAATATAAGGAGATGGAAGTAAAGCACACAGTTTTCAGGGATACAATCACAATACAATACGAATGTCAGTTCCCCCCTAGCAAGTTTAGAGCAACATGGATGGTTTTAAAACACAGGCAAAAATACTTTAATGTGATTCCCTATAAGAGATTCAGGGTAGGTGATAGCTACTTAAGATTGGTTCAAGTCCACACTATCAATTATTCATGAGGGATTATTAAGTTGAAACCAAATTTTAGCAGTGCAAGCAAAAGCAGCTATTTTGACAGGTGAAGAAATTGGGCCAAATCGCAAATCGCGGCACTTTTTCTGAGTGCATCGAGCGCGATTACGGAAAGACTATAATGAATAGAAAGTCAGTTCTGGATTCGTTGGAAATCCTAGGATCGTTAAACCCCGTCCCTAGCACATGCGGATCAAAAGATACGGACGATTTTGTGGAGGTAGTTTCTCGAAATTAAAGTAAACTTCAGAATGACAAAATGACACTTTTACAGCTTTGAAATGACAAAATGAACACACGATTCCTATGATGCAGTTCTGGACAGGTTAAAATGGTTTGAATCAGATTATTTTATATTAAGAGATTGGTTCTGGCACAGTTCTAGCTGAGTACTCGCACTATAAATTTGAAATAGGCCGTCAGGGTCTGGTCAGGTTTGCTCTCTCTGGTGCTTGTTCTGCTCACAGCGATCTGGTCTGGGTCTGCTAGCGGCACTGCACAGCGGTCTGGTCTCTGGTTCTGGGTACAGCTCTGCTTTCTGGGTGTTTCTGGTACAGGGTTCTAGGCCAGAATCAAACAGCTCGTCCGGCTGTTGAATAGTTTGGTTAGGTTTGCTGGATGCTGAGGCCTCTGAAAAGGATTCAGTTTGTGGACTAGGCCTATCTGCTACAAGTTCTGGAGTTTGGATTCTAAGTTCTGGAGATGGTTCTTCTGGATATTGCTTTGCAAGAAAATGGAAAGTGAGTGCCTTGCCTGTCCAAAGCAGTCTATTTTTATGTGTTTTGAAAATGGGTGTGTGCGTGGGCATAACTGAGCCTGCCCCTCACAACTTATCATTGGCCAAGTCCTCCTCTCTCCCTTGATTGGGGGAGCCGAGCTGTGAGTCATCGTGATGAGGTATGTTCATGGGTCAGAGGATCCACCCCTGGTCAATTTGCGCACAAATCTATTCTTGATCCAAATACATATTTCCCAGATACACAGTTTGTTGAAATTACATATACACATCATATATTACTTCGGGTAGGTCTCTGTTCCAACTTTGATGTTTCTAAGAGCTTGGGTTAAGAAATTACAACATTTTGCGCTTTTTGGTTGGTTTTCCAATGTTGGACTTTTACCCAAATTTACACAGAGGTACACCCCCCTTCTGGGCATATTACAGTAATTTACTATGTCTCTAGCATAAACCCTGTGTCTGCAATATTAATAAATAGTGGGATTCGGTCCCAGAACACCGTACAAAGTGGAGTTTGCTCTCAAATTGTGAGGACATTTTTCATATTAAGGATCGCCAAATTGTACATTTCTGTGAGCTTAATACAGTATTTTATAAGCAATTTAATCAAACATACATTTGGTGCAATATGAAATCCACAACCCAGTCTGGCCCGCCTCTAGAAACTTGGTGAGTCAGAGATCACATGTCCTTCCTTCCAGGCAGAGTACTGTTTACAGTCACAGCTCAAATCAGCATATTCTATTCAATGGAAAGAGTCTATTGTGTTGACTGAGGTCAGCAGACCAGGGGGCCACTCTGCATTTGGTTAACAGAAACCTGTGATTTCCTGCCTTCTTGTGTGGAGTTCTGAGGTGTGAAGGCTTCCCAGCCTCTTGGACTGTTAATTGAATCAGACTGTCTTCTGGGAACAGCAGGTGTTAAGAATGTTCATTAGCCAGCAAGGCTTTGAAGTCCAGGCTGTCTCAGGCTCCTTTGTCAGCTACTGAAATACAGTTCTGATGTCAGAGTTTAGACCGCTAGCGGCGGTTAGTGTCACGCGCCAGTACTGCACCCATTTTTGGGAGTTTTCTTGAATTAATACATTTCAAAAAGAAAGGATTTTACTTGATAGCATATGATCGCTGTTAACATTGTATTGACGTGGATTCTGCAGTAGAATAATTTTGTGCCCATAATTATAGCCATTTTTTACATCAATTAAAACGGATTTTGAACAGATGGTCTCCTGTATTAACTATCTTGCAATGTTTGAAATAGGCATTTTGAGCTTGAATTCCGAGAAACAAAAGTGATTTCAAAGCGCTTTTTGAGCTAACAGGCACTGCTGTTTTTCCTTTGGCACCACATTACACTCATGGCGCTTCCAGTCCATCACGCCCGCACTGGTGGGTGGCAGGTTAGGCGACCATTTTGGTGTGCGCAAAACTGCACGGTTTTCCTGGATTCTGGTGCAATGTTGGCTTTTTGGCCATCTTGGATTTTCTAAGCCCACAGCACCAAATGTTGTTGCCTAATAATTCAAACGTGGCTCAAGACACCCGGCAATCCCCCCCGCTCGACTGCACTTTGATTTCGAGTCGAGGGGGAGTCGGGTGCAAAGGATGTTTTGATCCACGCGCTGGGATGTCCGCATCATCTTCTTCCAATTCCGTAGGTGGCAAAGTTCAGCATCTTTTCCTCCATCAGGGTGGATCGATCGGTTCTCCTCGCCGGTCTTAATGGGAGTATTGGGCGGTACCCCAGGCCCCTCAGATCTTTGCTCCCGGTCCCCGGGTCGTCCTCCTTGGTCAGTCTCCATGGTTTATCTCTCCTAGGATGACAAAGCAAAGGGGCAATACCTATTCGTAGACATTTCTCCCCAACTATCGATATAGTGGGTTGGCATTTACATTTTATAAATCAAGAGACATTTGCATTCTCATTTTAAAAAAACAAGATATAATCAGGAGACATTTGCATTTAAGAATCATAATATTTTAGAGACTATATGTGGGATATTTTAGGGTTGGAACTGAATTACTCTGGAGCGGCCCCCTCTGGTATTGCAGAGGACTCCTCCAGTTGCTGCAGAGTGTGCCTGGGATGGCAACACTTTAACTCATTTATATGGACCCACTTGTCTTCCCCTTCTGCCAAACTACCTTTGGGGATGCGGATCTTGTAAGCGACTGGGGAGATCTTGTCTACAATTTCAAAAGGTCCCTTCCATGTAGGCAAACATTTTCGCTGTTTGGCCTGGTTCCTTTGGAAATTGTATAGATAGACCCGGTCTCCCACATTGTATTCTTTCCTGGTAGTTTTCAAATCGTAATGGGCCTTCATGCTATCAGCTGATCTTTCTAGATTCCGCTGAGCATAGGCAAAAGCATGTTGAAGCTGTTTCCTTAAATTCTCCACATACTCATGAGTTGTGGAGGCATTTATCAATGTCTGCTCTTGGGTCCTGTAGAGCAAATGCTGGGGAAGCACCATCTTGCGTCCAGTCAACAGCTCAAATGGTGACATTTTAGTTGCAGATGAAGGGGTAGATCTGATGGCCATTAAGACAAGCGGTAATCGGATATCCCAACTTGGCACAGAATCTGCCACAAACTTTTTTAAGATGCTCACAATGGTTCGGTTGTATCTCTCCACTGCTCCAGAAGAGGCCGGTCAGTAAGCAATGTGTAGCTTCCTTTTAACCCCCAGTATCTTTGTCATTACTTCACTGGTGAAATGGCTACCTCTGTCTGACTCAATCCTTTGAGGTAGACCAAAACGGGAAAAGATGTGGTTAATCATCAGGGCAGCTGCTGTTTCTGCCTTGCAGTTTGGGGCCGGGAGACATTACACCCATTTAGTAAATAAGCATGTCACTGTCAACATCTACTTATTCCCCCTAGAGGAGCGAATCACCGGCTCCATGTAGTCGACTTGTAAATCTGACCATGGGAGTGTCATCCCCCTCATTTGAAGAGGCGCACGGTGTGTGAGGGATGTTGGCTGAAATTGTGCACACACAAGACACCCCTTCAAGTATTGGTCGAGGTCCTGCCCCATGTGTGGCCAGTAAGCAAACTCTCTTAAGATCTCAAGTGTTGTATGAAACCCCCTATGACCGGCGGTGGACGGATCATGGGCGTGACTTAACATCAGGCTTCGTAATGAGGTAGGGACCACCCACTGATCATGGCCAGCTTGGGATTTCCTTACCAACAAATCGTCATGGATTCGGAACATTTTTGGACATTTCATCAACACTCTGAGGTCCTCTTTCCCAATGTAATCGGTATCCGTCAGGGGAAAGTTCTCAGGGTCCTCAATGTGTTGGTAAAACTTACCAATTATTGGATCCCCCTTCTGAGCCGTGATCAAATTAGCATCTGGGGTCTCCTTACTCCATTGTGCAGTTGAAAGATCATTGTGAGCATTTGTCTGGGACCTAGTGATAGCAGTGACCTGGATCTCCCCCAACAGGGACTCAATCTCTATTAGATTCCCTTGGATGGCCCCGGTTTTGGACAGCTGATCAGCTAAGTCATTTCCAGTTTTGTCTGGTCCCTCTACTTTGGAATGACCCTTGATCTTTTTCCAGTAGATGGTCATCCCATTCGAGGTGACCAGATCATGAATATTTTGGATTAACTTCCCATGTTTCAAGGGTTTGTTATTAGCACATAACATGCCTCTGGTTTTCCAATTAACCAGGTGCTCCACGAACCCGTTCCGTACATAATCCGATTCTGTGATTATGACCAGTTCGTGGAGTTGATGCTGGACAGCAGTGAGGATGGCCTGATGCACCGCCATCAACTCTGCCACCTGACTACTTCGGGGACCAATTTTGTACCCAGCGAAGGGTTCTGGGGACTCTTTCACCCATGCATTCCCTACGCCGGCCACCAGTTCTTTTTCCCCGTTGTTGTCAACATGGTAAGAGCATCCATCCACATAGACAGTGGGCATTCCCTCACACTTGTCTTCTTCAAAGACTTTGTGTGGGGAATTAAGGTATGCCTCCATGTTGTCCTTGATTTTTAGACTTTCGTCCTCGAGACAGTTTTCTCTGGCACAATCATGCAAGTCAGCCAGACCTTGCGCGAGGGGACTCTTCTTGTTTTGGCCATCTCTGACCTCCACAGGAAAGCCTTGCATTGACAGAATCCAGGAAGTAATTCGGGAATTACTCACATTTCCGGCCCGGATTCTATCACTTTGGAGATATTGCAGAGGCTGGTGTGGAGTCTCAACTATGATGTGTTCCCCCTGGATAAATGGGCGGTAATTCTTCAATGCCCACACCGTTGCCAGGAGTGCCTTCTCAAAATCATTGAATTTTTCCTCCACAGAGGATAAAGTTTTGCTCGCATAGGAGATTACGTTATTGACCTTGTCATGCTTTTGATATAATACTGCAGTAAAGCATGTATTAGAGAACCCTGTCTCCAAGAAAAACTCCTTGTTTCTGACAGGGTAAGCTAGGCAAGGTGCTTGTGAGAGGCTTCTTTTGAGTTGTCTTACTGCCTCGGATTGTTCTGGAACCCATTCCCACTTGACCCCCCCTTCAAGAGATGAATCAGGGGTCTAGTGATCTCTGCGTAGCCCTCAATGACTTTCTCCTGTAATTAGTCAGTCCAAGGAGGATCCTTAGTTCCCGCAGAGTTGTGGGGTCTTTCAGTTTCTGAAGTGCTTCCACTTTCTTTTCCTGGGGACAGAGACCCTGAGGAGTAATCTCATGCCCCAAGGAATTAACATGGGTTCTACACCACTGTGCTTTCTGAAAGGAAAGTTTTGCTCTGGCGGCCCTCAACTGTGTCAGAACATAATGGATCCCAGCTATGTGTTCCTCCACAGATGAACTTTTGATGAGGACATCATCTATATAAGCCAGGTTACCCCTTGCACCCAGTTCGGGCATGGCCTTAAGTAGGAAAATGTTGAATTCATTGCCGGAGTTGAGGTATCCGAAGGGAGTTCGGGTCCATGTGTACTGCTGGCCCCCAAAGGTAAAAGCCAGTTTGTATTGGTCCTCCCTACTGACAGGCACGGTCCAGTATCCATTGGTCAGGTCTATTGCAGTGAATACCCGTGACCCCTGAATCTGGGCCAGCCCTTGGTCAATGTAGGGCAGAGGCCATCGGGAAGTATGGACCCATTTGTTGAGCTCCCTAAGGACGGCGCAGAGTCTCCACTGGCCGTTTGGCTTCAATATTCCCAGGACCGAATTATTGAAGGTGCTGTGTACTGGACGGATTATCCCCCGGGACTCAACGTTCTTAATTATTTCAGTAAGGGACTCCATGGATGCGAGAGGCAAACGATACTGCTTCACAAACACTGGAGTCATGCCAGGGTCCGTGGGAATTGTTGTTGTGTGGATGTCGGTGCGACCACAGTCATATGAGTCTACCGCAAAGAGATCTTGGAAATCCAAGAAAACTTGTTGCAACTTTTGCTTCTGTTCCAGAGTCACACAGGCATCAGCTAGGTTGACTCTCTTCCACCATCTGCCTGAAGACTGGAAAGACTTCTGGTTTTGCTATCTCAGCGGCCTCCTCCAGCTGGGTGGAGAAGTCCCTGGTCAGAGTGCTGATTTGGACTGGAGGCTTCCGGTGGGAAAGGCAGCCCTCATGGACCTGGAAAATCACCTCATCCCTCCTGAAGTCACAAGTCACATCTTCCTTACCATAAGGGCAGGAAGTGTACACCAGAAAGTTCCCCCCATGCCGGGTAAAGCTCCTGTCTGGTGTTGTGTTGTCATCACTGTCAATGTTAAAACAGTCCTTGGGGATTGGTCCTAACAGTTCATTTCCTAAATCAATGGAGAAATGTCGGTCATCAACCGTCATTCCAATAATGGTGCCTGCGGCTAGAGTAATACTCATCCACGTCTATTGGAATGGTGTCATGTTCTATGCTGACTAATGGTGTTGGGTTTACCCCCAACCCTTGCTGTTGGAGAGAAGCATTTAGATGAATATAAGCATCACGGTTTTTCACTTTTTGTCCTCTTTTAACTTTCACTTCCAGGGAGAATTGTCGGGTCCTTTCTGGGATGGTGACTTCCTCTTTAATCTGAATTTCAACTGCATATGGTAGCAATTGAGCTGACCCAAATGCTTTTTCTGGATCATCAAAGCCCATGGGATTATCCGCTAATCGGGACCAAGCTTTGACGTTTATTAGGTCCAAACTAATGGCAAAGCGATTGAGAATGTCACTGCCTAAGTAAAAGGCGGCAGGGACGTCTCTCACGACCCAACAATTATGGACTATGCTCTTGTTGCCAATGGAGATTTTGAGCATACACCTGCTTGGCAGGAGATGTTTGGAATTGGGTGCTTCCAGGTCCATTTCCCATTTGTCTATCACTTTGAATGTAGGAAAGGCTTGATCTTTTGGGAGTTGGCGGAACATGGCTTCGCTGATGAAGCTCTTACCGTTGTTCACACACACTCGGGCGAGAACAGAGTCCTTCCGATCATTTAACTGAACAGGAATGAACAACTGCTCTCCAATTTGCTGAATATCAGCCAGGCTCTGAGCTGATTTCACATCTTTCTGGACTATCGGAGTGGGAATGTCTGATTGTGGATTAGTAAAGAATTTCAGAGTATTTCCTTCCAGTGTGGAATACCACCTTAAACTGGAGGGAAGGTTGATTTTCAGAAATAGAGAGGGCCCCCCATCACCAGTCTGTTGTCCTACTGCTATTACTGTCACATCTGGAATTTGGTTGTTCTGGAAGTGAAATTCTACTTGGTCAGATTTTTGCTCAACCATGTGGCATGTGCCGTTTAAACTAACATGGTTGACACTGTGTTAATTTTATTGGTCGGCTAGTCTGGGTGCAGAGGACCTTGTTTACGCAATCTATTGGGGGTGACAACCTTCTCAGGAGGTCATTCCCTAGTAAACAAGGGGTGCCCTCTGGAGTCACTACAATGACCGGGTGTTTCACCTTGTGTCACCCAATTTTGATGTCCAAATCTGCAGTCCCCTCGACGGGAATTTCCTTCCCGTCAAAGTTCTGAAGTTGTCCAGGAAGAGAGGTGAGAGGAATTCGGTAATTCTCCCCCCTTCCTGCATTTAGTTCATCAAAGGCCCTTTTGGACAGAAGGGCAGCAGTGTCCACCAGTGCCAAAATTGTACCCTGCCCCTGTACTTGTACCGGGGCATAGTATCTTCCCTCCTTCTCCTCAAGGGGGCACAGATAATGCACATTTTTGGACAACTGGTGGGCTAATTTTCTGGTTTTGGACATTGAGAGAGAAGAGATCTGGGCAGAATTCTGTGGAGAGTCATGGGAATCTGCAAGAAAAAGTTGGCAACTGGATATTGATGTGGTTTTGGGTTCCCCTGCTTCCGGTTCTGGGCCGCCCCTCCTTTTTGGAGGCAGTCACCAGGATGGGTTTGAACCAGAGGTTTTCGGTATTGTTGGTTCTGGGATAGAATGATGGGCGGCGACAGCTCAATCCCCACATCTACCGAGTCTGGGTTGGAATCCCTTGGGACCCATTTTTCCTTGGGAGGAGTTCCCCCATCTCTGAAGGAGAAGATCCTTTTCCCAAGATCCTCTGAGGATCCCTCTCCCTCAAATTGGAAGACCTGTACCTCCTCCACAGAATGGGTCTGTTTGGGTCCTTTGTTTCTCCTACCTCCTCTCTGCTCCTTGGGTGGCAGACTTTCAGGGGTAGGAAATTTTTGATTCCGGTTCCTGGGTTTCCAGGGGCTGTTTACAAGTGGGGAAGGAAGCTTCCTCCAAGGCTTTACACCCCCTTTCCCCTTGTGCCTCCTCCCTGGGAACCGGTGGGGTATCAGGGTGCTGCCCCCCTAATGGTTCTGGAGCACCAGGCCCAGAGTTTGGTGCATTCTGTGCCGGCATGCCCATCTGAGGGTTCTGCTGAGCCCTTAGCACGCGACCCAGCTCCTGTGCCATATTTTGGACCTGGCGTTCTAGTTGGGAAACACGCTCAGGCTGATACGGGGTTCTGTTTTCTCCCCTGGGCTGATCCCAGGAAGGGTAGCTATCCCTTCTCTGGTAGTACCCCGGATTGGGAAGATTTGGGTACCCCTCCACCCTTGGCCTCACCTCTCCCGGATTAGGTGGTCTGGGCTCAGGGAAGTGGGGAAAGAAGGATGGATGATTTTGGGGCTGGAAGTTTGGTGGATACCTGGGGAATAAGTTCTGCCCAGGATTTGGGGAATTTCTGCCCTCCTGTGGGAAGTTAGGAGGGAAGTTCCCTGGGTCAGGTGCTTGGCTGGATCCCCCCCCCTTGGGCTGGAGGAGTCCACACATAACCCAGGATGGGTCGGTTTCCCTTGTAGCGGGGACTTACATAATCAGGGGAGTGAGGAACCCCATTTGTGGGACTACCTCCTTGACTCACTGTCTGTGACTGGCCCGAGGGCCTTCTGGGCTTTGAATTATTCGGTGCAGGCAGGTTTTTAGGCCCCCCCCATCTCCAAATCTAAAATGGGGGCAACCTTTACCTCTGCCACCTTGGCAGCAGCAGGGGTGCTGGTCGATTTGGGGCTTTTCTGAGCGTTATTTTTATTTTATATGGGCTTCTGCACCTCATAGATCCGGGTAGCCTGTTCAATGACCCAGTCTTGTGACCTTTTCTCATGAAAATCTCTCACTAGCTGGGTCATGATGTATTTGGGCATGGCATGGAAAAACGTATTTACAAACTCTTTACTGTCCGTGCGCACCCTCTGGTAGCCTGCGCAAAGGCACGCTTCAATTCCTGCACAAATTCTTGTGGGGCCTGATCCTCCCCACATTGCAAATTGTAGGCTGCTGTAATAATTAGACAAATTACGAGGAATTTGAATACACCGAAAGGGTACCTTAGAGAAACACCAGTCGTTCTCCCTCCTATGCTTCCTTCTTCAGAAATGGTTCCGACAGGACAGGGTTAGAGAATGAGTGCCTCCCTGAGACCCTTCCTCCGCCTTCAATACAAGGATTAAGGAGGGGAAGGACCCCAGGGAAACCCTATGGGGAAGAAAACCCTGTGTCGACGGCCACTGGATAGATGTCGTCTGTCTGGAGAGGTCTTTGGTACCCGGACTATCCGCTGGAGGGGAGCCATCTGGATAAAGACAGAGGAAAGTGGTAAGTTTAAGACTTGGTGGTAAGTGGTAAGTGGTAAGTAGAAGGCAGAATATGGGTAGAGAAGACGAGGAGTACCTGATTGGAAGGGGGATACGACTTATCGGGCTATATTGTAGGTCTTCCGATGAGACGTGGATAGGAGTAACCTCGAGGACGTCCCAGGAATAGAATGATTCTCAAATCCCAATGCTGCGGCTCAGACCCCGCATATCCCTGCTTCTGAATAGGTGAAATAATATCAGGTGTCAATTCTGGTTCTTCTTCTAACCCCCGATATACTAGGGACTGACTATCAATTCTCACGTACCGCACGCCAGGGATAAATTCTCACTAGCGAACCGATCAGTGAGGTTCAGCTCGTAGCGAGTGTGGCTGAGAGAGTACACTCGAGTCTCCGCTGTCGTGCAAGAGTTGGGAGAAGGAGTCAAGTCTGAAACAGGTGAATGAAAGGGTAGAATTACACAGAAGGAATGCCAAACAAACTAGTATGCAATAGATCCTAGTATCAAACTCACGAAGCGCTGTTGTGGAAGAGTAGCAACGCATCCGCGCGTTGTCCGCAGTAACAGATGAACCGGCTCCGGAGCAGGGGGGCGGTCCTTCCACCGCGCGGCCTTGGTGTAAGTCTAGACCCACACCATCCGCAGCCGCGGCCATCTTGGGAGTAAAGATGGTCGCAATCTGTCTAAGAGACCATCTATGCCACAGTGACCATGGTCTCCGCAGGGGCGTGACAGCTGCCTTCCGAGCCTCTTGGGGATTTATGTGAACAGAAAAATGTTTCAAGATAGCCGGCCTATATGTGGACCATCTTGAATGGTTTTGGTCCTCCAGCCCTGCAAAAAACTGGAGTATTCTGGGGAGAATGTCCATTTGACATACTGAATGCAGCTACTGCTGTCCTTCAAATGGAAAGTCTCCATCATTAGCTCGTAAAGCTCCAAGTGTTCCCAAACAGAATACTTGGTGTTCTTGTGATAAGGGGTGATGACACTCCTTATTGCCTTAATCTGTTTTAAGGGGTCCTTAAGCAAGGTCCTTTTTGCCTTATTGGCCTTTTTGGTTCAGATAACCCTGGTCCATTCATCCTCTGACTCAGAAGCACTGCTCCCAGAGGTGCCCGTCTGATCTTCCAGGTTTTCCCAGATTCTGCGAGCCTGGGAATGGCTGGCAGAATGTGGGGACCTGGTCTCCTGTGTCCTGTGATGCTCAGAGGAGTCTTCTGTAAGAAGATTCAATTCAACACTACAGCTAAGTCAATGCCTAGTCTGGGATACGGAATGGAAACCCTTATTGGCATATCTTTGTGTCCAGTTCATGAGTTCTGGATGACTACCCCTATATAACACCCCTCTCTTGGAATCCCCCTGACCCCACTGAGCCAAGAAGTAGTTCTGTTTTGCAAGTTTAAAAGGTTTATTTGAGAATGTAAACAATATATATATATCACACTTTTATGATAAATTAATAATTAATATTACACTTCAGAACATGAGCAGTTAACAACAATGGGTAATGTTCTACTAACAAACTGATTGGGTTACTCAGAAGTAGTATAAAGGATGAGGTAGCACGCTTGGGAATAGGAACAGAAGAATAAGGTGGTAGAGAATGCTTTATCTAGTTTCAGATGGATGCAATGTTGAATGAAAATGCAATACAGAAAATACTCAATATCAATGTAATCACTTTTCTCTGGCAATCCACTCCCCGCAAGCATAAAGAAAACAGGTATGAGTTTGAAATACAGGCAAAATGCTTTGAATATGGTGACAATGCAGTGAGAAATATGCTGAAAATGCTTTTAATTCCCTTCAGGAGGTTCAGGGTGAGTGGTATCTAGTTAATATTAGTTCAGGCTCACTCTAGCAATGATTCAGGGATGGTTCTTAAGAGGCAAACGAAATTTAGCAGTTCAGGCAAAAGCTGCTGATTTTTACAGTAAAGAAATCGGGCCAAATCGCAAATCGCGGCAAAATTCGCAAATGCGTGAATCGTGATGGCAGAGAAATTATGTAGGAAGTTGGTTCTAGGCTTGTTGGAAAGGGAAGATTCTAAGCATTCAGAGGAAAGTTAAACCAAGTTCCTAGCCCAAACGGTTTCGGAGTTATGAACGATTTTGTGAAGGTTGTTTTTCGGATTTGAAATTTTAAAGTTCAAAGCGACAGGTTACAGATTGCAGCTAGAAAATGACAGGTGACAGTTAGGAGGCAGTTCTGGTTAGATTAAAATAGTTTGGATTAGATTATTTTAACTAAGAGATTGGTTCTGCACAGTTCTGCTAGGTACTCACAATATATTTTTGAAATAGGCCTCGCCACGGATCTGGTCAGGTTTTGGACTGGACTCCAGTTCTGGTCTCGGCACTTCACAGTGATCTGGGTCAGCTCTCTGGTTCTGCTAACAGCGGTCTGGGTCACTCTGGATCTCTGGCCTCTGGTTCTGGATACTGCTCTGCTTTCTCTGGGTACAGCACTGCTTCTGGATCTTTCTGGCACAGGGTTTCAAGCCAGAATCAACAGCTGGGTCCGGCTGTGAATAGTCTGCAAATGATTTTTGGGCCTGCTGACAAATACCTTTGCTTGCAGTGGGCCTTCTTGGTTCAAAGTTCTGTAGTCTCTGTTTAGCTTGGAAGTCTAAGTGTAGGATCTCTGGATGTGAAGTCGTCGGTCAGCATGCTCCGCAGCAAATGGAATTGAATCTCTCTACCTGTCCCAGCAGTCTCTTTTTATGTGTTTTGAAAGTGGGTGTGTGCCTGGGCCTAGCTACGCCTGCCCCTTTCTACTTGTCATTGGCCCAATTCTCCCCTCTCCCATGATGGGGGGAAGGAAATGTGAGTCAGAGTTATGCTGTAGGTTTTATGGGTCAGAGGATCCTCCCCTGGTCAGTTTGCCCACAAATCTATATTTGATCAAAATGCACATTTCTCAAATACATAGTGGTTTGTCATTGCATGTACATATTGCCTATCACATTAGGTAGTCTCTGTCCCAAATCTGCTCTTCCTGAGGGCTTGCATTCAAAAATGGCAACTTATTTTCGATTTTAGTGGGTTATGCAACCTTGGTTCTTCATTAAAAGTTATACACATATACACAGGCTGTCCATACCTACTCCAGTAAATTCCCATATCTCTAGCTTAAACACAGAGTATGTGGTGTCAATAAATAGCGGGGTTTTGCCCCAGAACATCACACAAATTGGAGTTTGGGCTTGAATCGAAGGTACATTTTTTAAATTAAGGCTCTCAAAGTTATACATTCCTGTCATTTGATTACAAAGAGTTATCAGTGTTTCTGTAAAATATATATTTTGCTTTCAATTCAGTTCTCAGAGTGTTGGAGTCCGCCTCCAAGACTTGGGTGGGTCAGTGACCATGCCTCTGCTGGCAGGCAGGCCTTTGTTGACAGTAAACAGTCAAAATCAACATATTCTATTCAAGTGCAAGAGCCTATTGTGTGGTCTCTGGGAGGCTTAGATCAGCAGACCAGGGGGTCACTTTGCATTCGGTTATTATGACCATGTGATATCCTGGGCTGTGGTGTTAATCTCTTGAGGTGAGAGTGTTTCCCAGGCTTCTGCCTGTTAATTAAATCAGATTGTCTTCTGGGAACAGCATGTGGTTAAGATTTTAATTAACTCACAGCCTTTGATGTAAAGGTCTCTCCTGCAACTCCTGACATGCAGTTTCCATGTCAGAGTTTAGACCGCTAGCGCCGCCCTCAGTCAAAAGCGGGTACTGCATGCATTTTTTTTTGGATCAGTCTTGAATTAATGCATTCTAAACAGAAATGGCTCTTCCATGGTAGTAAATAATCCTTGCTTAACATTGTTTTGATGGGGCTCCTTACAGTAAAATGGTTATGTGGAACCCCACAAAAGGGTTGAATCTTTAAAGTGGTCCGATGAGCCACGATTTCAGCAACTTTTTGACATCAGTACAGTGGATTTTGTTAACAAAGATCTTTCTTTACACTGGTGGGTGGCAAGTTAGGTAACCATTTTGGTGTGCGCACAAACTGCGTGGTTCTCCTGGATTCTGGCGCACATGTGGGCTTTTTGATCATCTTGGATTTTCTAAGCCCACAGCACCAAATGTTGCAGCATGATAGCTCAAACGTGGGTCAGGACACCCAACACTTCAGATTCCTCCTTGCTGCCAGGATGTGATGAGTACCCCCCCCCCACTGACCTAACTGGGCAGAGGTTTTCAGGATACCCTTAGTAGGCCTACTCTCCTGGGGTTCCCCACTAAATTGCACTGTACTTAGGTGCCCATACCCGGATGCCCGCCCATCCATTCCTGGGTAGTACTGGCCTATGAGCCCCACACTTTTGGCTGGATGGTAATCTGCCATCCCCGTGGCCCTGGGCTCATGTGCGCCATGGGACATGGGGGTGGCAGAGTCCAAGGCCTGGGAGAGATGAAGGCCTCTGGTACTAGGGCTCCTGAGGTTATGCTCAGGTGTTTCCCTTTCCCAGCGAACCTCATCTCTATCAGCCCTTGCTCCCTGTTGCCATGCAAGAGCCTGTGTAGTAGGGCGTCCAAACCTTCTTGTACTCCTTCTGCAAGGCCAGAAATCTGGTATCCTGGTCAGACTTTTTCTGTTGCAGGATACCCATATCCTCTTTTATTTGAATGATATACTGCCTACTATCATTTTCTGACTCCTGGCTCCTCTGCAGCCGCTGCTCAGAAGATACCAGATCAGATTGGGCCTTCTCTAATGCCATCAGTTGCATATTTGCCAGATCTTGGCCTTCAGCACATTTGTCCTGTATGGCTCCCATATATAAATATAAATATGCCGCTACCCTGGCAATCTTGTTGTGCTCATCCTTGGCCTTAGGGGCCATGTATAGTTTGCTCAGGGCCACATGTAAGGGACCCTGATCTCTCCAATTATCTGACCCAGTTACAGTGACCTGTTGCGCGATCGCCTGCAACCACACATTTTGGTCATGTTCAGTCCACTCACCTCTCACAAATAGTTTATGTAAGAGGTGCTCTCTAGCTATTTTGATATCTACCAAGGTTGTCATTCTGGAAATTGATTTCCTTCCTGATTTACAGAAGTTAGTATTTTATTTTGCAAAACAGACCGTTTCCTTGGAGCGTTCCTTTGAGGAGTGTTTTACAGTGTAATACAGCGTGGTGATATAATAGGATTTATGTATCCTATCAGTTAGCACACTGTATCAAGCTGCACAAGTGATAGATCTAATCCAGATGTCCCGGATGAGCCCCCACTCTGTTAATGAATTCAATTCAGCACTCCCACTAATTCAATGCCTTTATCTGGGATGCCCAGGGGAACCCCTTTATTTATATATTTTTATGACAAGTTATAATCTGGATGATAAACCCTTGTATAACGCCCCTCTCTTTGAATCCACCTGACCTCACTAAGCCAAGAATTAGGTTTGTTCTTTGCAATTTAAAAGATGTATTGAAAATTAAACAATATATATATATCACACTTTTATGAAAACATTAATATTTGATAGCACACGTAGGCATATGACAGTGATCAACAATGGATAATATTACAATAGTACACTTATTTAATTACTTAGGAGTTAGTATAGAAAGGATAAGGTAGCTGAGAATGCTTTTATGATTTCAAGGAAATGCAATGATGAATAAAAATGCAGTACAGAAATAAACTGATAGGGTTTCACAAGAGATAATATGTTCACTTTCCCCTTGCGGCAATTCACTCCCCCCCCTATGCAATATAAGGAGATGGAAGTAAGCACACAGTTTTCAGGGATACAATCACAATACAATACGAATTTCAGTTCCCCCCTAGCAAGTTTAGAGCAACAGGGATGGTTTTAAAACACAGGCAAAATACTTTAATGTGATTTGCAAGGGAGTGAAATATGCTAAAAATGATTTTTATTCCCTATAGGAGATTCAGGGTAGGTGATAGCTACTTAATATTGGTTCATGTCCACACTACCAATTATTCGTGAGGGATTATTAGGTTGAAACCGACTTTTAGCAGTGCAAGCAAAAGCAGCTATTTTGACAGGTGAAGAAATTGAGCCAAATCGCAACTCGCGGCACTTTTTCTGAGTGCATCGAGCGCGATTACGGAAAAACTATAATGAATAGAAAGTCGGAAAGCCTAGGATCTTAGCTTCGAAATGAAAGTTAAATCTCATCCCTAGCACATACGGATCAAACGATAGGGACAATTTTGTGGAGGTAGTTTCTCGAAATTAAAGTAAACTTCAGAATGACAAAATGACACTTTTACAGCTTTGAAATGACAGAATGAACACACGATTCCTATGATGCAGTTCTGGACAGGTTAAAATGGTTTGAATCAGATTATTTTAGACTAAGAGATTGGTTCTGGCACAGTTCTAGCTGAGTACTCACACTATAAATTTTAAATAGGCCGTCAGGGTCTGGTCAGGTTTGCTCTCTCTGGTGCTGGTTCTGCTCACAGCGATCTGGTCTGGGTCTTCTAGCGGCACTTCACAGCGGTTTGGTCTCTGGTTCTGGCAAAAGTTCTTGGCACTGCACAGCGGTCTGGTCTCTAGTTCTGGGTACAGCTCTGCTTTCTGGGAGTTTCTGGCACAGGGTTCTAGGCCAGAATCAAACAGCTCTCCCGGCTGTTGAATAGTTTGGTTAGGTTTGCTGGATGCTGAGGCCTCTGAAAAGGATTCGGTTTGTGGACTAGGCCTCTCTGCTACAAGTTCTGGAGTTTGGATTTTAAGTTCTGGAGATGGTCCTTCTGGATATTGTCTGGTCCGGCAAAATGATTCGCGAGAAAATGGAAAGTGAGTGCCTTGCCTGTCCAAAGCAGTCTCTTTTTATGTGTTTTGAAAATGGGTGTGTGCGTGGGCATAACTAAGCCTGCCCCTCACAACTTATCATTGGCCAAGTCCTCCTCTCTCCCTTGATTGGGGAAAGCTCAGTTGTGAGTCATCGTAATGAGGTATGTTCATGGGTCAGAGGATCCATATACACATCATATATTACTTCGGGTAGGTTTCTGTTCCAACTCTGATGTTTCTAAGAGCTTGGGTTAAGAAATGACAACATTTTGCACTTTTTGGTTGGTTTTCCAATGTTCGACTTTTACCCAAATTTACACAGAGGTACACCCCTCTTCTGGGCATATTACAGTAATTTACTATGTCTCTAGCATAAACCCTGTGTCTGCAATATTAATAAATAACGGGATTCGGTCCCAGAACACCGTACAAAGTGGAGTTTGGTCTCAAATCGTGAGGGCATTTTTCATATTAAGGATCAACAAATTGTACATTTCTGTGAGCTTAATACACTATTTTATAAGCAATTTAATCAAACATACATTTGGTGCAATATGAAATCCACAACCCAGTCTGGCCCGCCTCTAGAAACTTGTTGAGTCAGAGATCACATGTCCTTCCTTCCAGGCAGAGCACTGTTTACAGTCACAGCTCAAATCAGCATTTTCTATTCAATGGAAAGAGTCTATTGTGTTGACTGAGGTCAGCAGACCAGGGGGCCACTCTGCATTTGGTTAACAGAAACCTGTGATTTCCTTCCTTCCTTGTGTGGAGTTCTGAGGTATGAAGGCTTCCCAGCCTCTTGGACTGTTAATTGAATCAGACTGTCTTCTGGGAACAGCAGGTGTTAAGAATTTTCATTAACCAGCAAGGCTTTGAAGTCCATGCTGGCTCAGGATCCTTTCTCAGCTACTGAAATACAGTTCTCCTGTCAGAGTTTAGACCGCTAGCGCCGGTAAGTGTCACACGCCGGTACTACACCCATTTTTGGGAGTTTTCTTGAATTAATACATTTCAAAAAGAAAGGATTTTACTTGATAGCATATGATTGCTGTTAACATTGTATTGATGTGGATTCTGCAGTAGAATAATTTTGTGCCCATAATTTTTGCCATTTTTGACATCAATTAAAACGGATTTTGAACAGATGGTCTCCTGTATTAACTATCTTGAAATGTTTGAAATAGGTATTTTGAGCTTGAATTCCGAGAAACAAAAGGGATTTCAAAGCGCTTTTTGAGCAAAAAGGTACTGCTGTTTTTCCTTTGGCACCACATTACACTCATGGCGCTTCCGGTCCATCACGCCCGCAGGTTAGGCAACCATTTTGGTGTGCGCAAAACTGCACGGTTTTCCTGGATTCTGGCGCAAGGTGGGCTTTTCGGCCATCTTGGATTTTCTTAGCCCACAGCACCAAATGTTGTAGCCTAATAATTCAAACGTGGGTCAAGACACCCGACAGGTGTAAGGTTTCGCAGCAAGCTCAACCGATCCAAGAGGATGTTTGTGTAGCACACTTTCTAAAGCTGTACGGCGCTCACGGGCCACACAATTCTACTTTCTTGGGAATACCAGATGGGGCATGGAGACTGGATCTCCATTATGACACTATTTTTGACATAAAAAAATGTAAAGCATCTCGTGCCCCTGGCCCCAATGTCTTGTTGAATGCTACTTTTAAAGTCGATCCTGCCCTATGGGCAGCAGTTGTATTGGCCCTGTTTAAAAAATATATTACAGTCACAATCTCTGCCTACATCCTGGATTTAAGGCTTGATTATTGTAGTTTTTAAAAAGGGCAACAAAATGGACCCAGAGAATTGCAGGCCTATCTTGCTACTGGATGCAGCGAGCAAAGTATGTTCTACTCTAGTCTTGATAGAACTTCAATCCTGGGCTAAAAAGTCAGGTGCTCTTTAAAGCCTGCCTGAAAGCAATCAAAAGAACCCTGGCCCCTCCCAGAATTGTTTTATTTTACAACTTCTTGTCGCTCAAGTTAAGAATGCGGGTAGACCTCTCTATTTAGCATTTCTGGACCTGTTCCAGGCATTTGATTGCATAAACAGGTCCATGATTTGGTCAACACTAGCTAATCAGGGGTGTCTTCCAATTTTGTTAAATATCTTAATTGCCTTGAATTCTCATGCAATGATTGCAATTCGTTTAGACCAGCAGGGGCACTGTACTAAATGGATTCGGGTGCAGTGTGGACGTCGTCAGGACTGCGTCTTGGCCCCTTTTTACTTAAATTGTTATATTCATGACATTGCTTTTGCCTTCGCAAATATAAGTACTAATCTGCTGCGACTAGGATCTTTGCACCTCCAAGATATGGCCTATGCGGATAACGTGGTCATCTGTGACCAAACACCAGTTGGCCTCCAACGTGCTTTAGTTGTCGTTAACAATTATTTTGTATTTTTAGATCTTAGGGTTAAAGTTGGAAAAACACACATTTTAATTATGAAATCTGTGCGGCTAGAGGTGCAAAACTATCTAAATTTGTTTTTTTATCTAAACAAATCCCTTATTAAGATAGTAAACTTATATAAATACTTAGGTGTAATTTTCCAGTGTATTCCGTCTAAATCGGAAGTGTATAACAACTTATGCTCTTATGCAAAGGCTGCAGCGTGTTAATTGGGAATATTTGACCATCGTTTTTGGTCTGTTTCCTATCGCCCCCTTCTGCAGTTTTATATTTCCAGAAAATTCTCCCTAGATTAATTTACGGGGAAGAAACACTTTTAAATGTTGTTGATTGGGACAAAATGTAAGCTATAATTTGGAAAGAGTTTAAGCTTTACCTGAATGTGTGCTCATAGGTATCATTAGAAACAAGTTGGGATTGACATTTTTGAGAGCACACAGAAATTGGAAATTGATGCAATTGTATGCTTAGTATGTAAATCTACCAGCTCGTATCATTGTTTAAGAAGCTGGCAGAACACCCGGAGCTACGCAGCTGTAAGGTACTGGATGAATCGTCTTTATTTTGTAAAGCAATATTGTCGGCAGTGGAATCTTCGGAGGGGGAGTTGGTTTTAAATCCAGTGAAAAATAAAGGTAAGATCTATGAGCAGGACCGGATTAGTAATAGAGCACAAATAATACACAATCATCTTTTTATCATTTTCATTTAGACATCAAGCCTTTTCATGTTTTGCTGACTTATTTATGGAAACATCCTTTAAATGGCTTTTAGAACTGCTTTTTTTTAGATGTAAGTTAAATTTAAATCTAAATAGAGAAGTTGTGGGTGTTCGATCCAATATAGGCAGGCTGAAAGAGTATGTTGATATTGTAAAAGAGATGTGGAGACTTTCTGTCATTTGACTACCTTCTGCTGTGTCTTATGGCCATTAAGATTGGAATCCTTTAGAAAATGTGTGATGGTTCTGAATTTTAAATTCTCAGGACACTTCATTGACTATTGCAGTTTTAAACTTTTTAACAAAGCTTTTAGTGTGAGGAACATACATGTGTAAACATTGTTTTTCTTTTTTGATTCTATCCTGTATTATATTCGATTTTTCTCTTGCATAAGGTTTGTTGAAATCATGAATGCAATACATACAATTAAAATAAAATGTATAGTGTGTACTTTGAATGTTTGGCTTGTTTACGCACCATCCCGGTTTTAGCAGCTATGGGACCTTTACCCAAGGCACAATACAGAACTATCATTGTCGCCAACTATGTGGGAGCTGAAGGTTTTCAGTGCCAACTTGGAAAATCTGGGGCGGTGCTGGCCCCGCTCCAGAGACACAACCTACAGGTCATTGATTACAGGGACTCAGGAGATCCAGGTTTAGACTACTTCTTAAGTAAACCTTTTCTTTGTTTTCTGCGGCCCGGCAGCTGAACGCAGACAACAGCAGGGCCAGCAGCTGTGTGGTGGAGGGACATCCCCACCTGCTGCCACAAACATACTTCAAGCAGAGCAAATGGAAAATAATCTCTAAAGGCCTTTTTTTGCTTAAAAATGGTATTCCCACTTCCTCCAAGAAACACTTCTTGAGTTGGTTCATGCTTTCATTCGATTTCCTGAAAGGTCTGTTTGGGGTGGAGGGCCGGAGATTATTGCCATGACTACTATGTGCAGTCCAATGGCTTAAAGGGTGGCAAATGGATCGTGCAGAACACGTTCAGTGTAACATGCTGCGTTCACAGGATTGCAACTTTTCACGGATTGAAATTAATACTTTGTTTACAATTCACACATTTATCAGAACAAGCTCTCTGCCCTGCTTTGATGATTTTAAGGATTAAGGGACCTTTTTATGGAAGCAGGTTTATGGTAAAATTCCAACAGTGGCAATTATGTATTCAGTGGGTCATATGTGTGCAGACCACACATGCATGCAATTCAAGCTTCTGTAAAGAAATCTAAGTGAAAAAGTTAAACCATTTTCTAGAACTGAAAAACTCCAGCTGATGTAACTTACTGTATGCTTATTTTGTGTGTAGGAATTCAACATCATATCATTAAGACACCCAACTTTCAGTTGAATAGACTGTGGTATTTTCTACATGTAATAATCTTTAACATGTATATAGCGGGCATCACATGTTGAACTGCCCCTTATTTTGACCATTGCTCGTGGCAGCATCACTTTTGAGTAATGGTACCACCCTCCTAAGAGAAAGGTTCAACCCATTAGGTACTGCAAAGATTGGTTGGTGGGGGTTTGGGGGAGGTGGAGGGGCGTTCCTGTGCCGTGGTGGGCTCCATCTGCTGCACAGTTTGTGAGTGGGGTGGTGGCGGAGAAGAACTCATTTTAGGGATGGAACTGCTTGCCTTTTCCTGAGGCTGTCTACCTTCCACGCGTTGCTTCCCTTTACTTTACTGAGCAGAACAGAATGTCTGGCCTTTGTACACATTCTAAGCCCAAGGAGACTATTAAACATCTTGTGCTGTCTTGTAAAGCAACGAGCCACCTAAAGCATTTTCATTTCACTTATGTTCGAGACTTCCATACCTCGGAAAGTGACCATATACTTTGGGCAAACTTAATGTGGGGTAATAGTATAGCTAAACTGCTCCAGCTATATTGGATGCTTTTAGATGGGTTTAAAATGTTGAATGTTCAATTGTAATTAGGAGATGTTTTTGCTTTTTTGATATTTGTTAATGAAATAATGTTTTTAAAATCATTTTTTAATTATGATTTTGAAGATACATGTGTTTTTATTTGTAAATGTAAAACAAATCACAGATACAAATACATTTACTTTTAAACCTCTTTCCCGCCTTGCAGGATATGTGTGTGCCCCTGCTGCTGCCACTTTTGCCCATGGAGGGATGGAGAAATCTAGGGTTTGGCCCACTAACATCAGTGGGTGCTGTTTGCCCATTTATTTCCAGGCAAGAGGTCTTGAGTCAACCCATTTCACTTCGAGGCTCATGAGTATTACATGATTTTTCCAGCACACCGAGGATACAAATGTGTGCCCTGCAATTTACACACAGATTGCTGTAACAGGTGTATCAACCTACTGAGGCACCTTAAATGTTATATTCAAAAGATCTATGCTGTGTATGTACAGCTTGAGAATAGGTGAAAAGTGGGGTTTGATATATGATAAATGTAATTCTGGAGGAGAATGCAAATACAAGTGTAAATGGGTTTTCAATAGCACCAGAGCATCCAGTTGGGAGGCCATGTTGCCCTACAAAAGGGATGGATGCAAGGCTTTAAATGAATTCTGACAATTCTCACTGCTCTGGACAGCCTTACATAGCATCATTTTTAGCCTGTCTTCCCCCATTACAGAAGGGGCCCAGCTATTTGCAAACCAGGTGTATCCCCTCTGCCACTGTGTGGTATGTTAGGTGGCCTAGAGCAAGGGTAGTGGTTATAAATAATTTAAAACATTCTAGCCATCACATTCTAGTTTAGTCAGAAAGCAAACTGTCATTGAAAAAACAGGGCGTAACCAATGCCTCACCCACATGCATGCCATCACCTGGTTCAAAGTTTGTGCCAATAAGGGCCAGACCCCCGCCCATACATGTAAAATTTGCCATCCCTGGGAACTATGGTAATTTGTGGAAAATAAGACAATGGGCCTCATTACGAGTGTGGGTGCTGCAGGACTCGTAACACTTTTCCGGTACCTGATATCCTGGTGCCACCGGGACATTTCAAGTCCCGGCGGATCGGGAAGTCAGGCGACTGAAAATGTTCCCCATTCCTGTGGAGTTCCATAAGACTCCATTGGAGTGGGTAGACGGAAGCACTGGCACTGTTGCTAATGGTGTCGGTGCTCCCATGACAAGTCTGCCTAACGGGACCGTTGCGCCCGTCAGGTCAGAACTGTCGGGCGCAACGGCCCCTGCAGGCTGACTTATAGTGTGGCGGTTGGGGAATGGTGCCGGCACGTTGCTGGCACCCTATTACCAGAGCGCCGTAATTAGGCTTAATGTCAGTTACTTGCGGCAGCCCAAATCAGAACCCAGATCCTCGAATGTCTATGCCAGAAATAATAGAACCATGCAACCTCCCTTCCCAGCGAAGGTCTCAGACAAGGTCGGAAACTCTGAGAATCCCAAACTGAATATCATGAAAACTTGTATTCCTTTTTGCAACAATGGAGGGCGCTGTTGTCTAATGAATTGCTCGTGGTGTACCCAGCTTTCTTTATGCTCCGGCGGTGCACACTTCTGGCATGCCTTCATCCCACTTAGTAGCAGGCAGGCTGAACACAGAGCGGGATCTGCTGTTCCATGTCGCCTCGCAATCTTTCACTCTCAAGTATGAATTATAATGAAACATGAATACATCAATTTTAATGTGATTTCCCTCAGAAATAACTTTAGTTTTAGTCCATTCTGACAAAGCTGCAATCTAGGGTTGAATTCCCATAACATTGAGGAAGCAAACTGAACACCTGTTACATTTATTTTGTTATTTGAATTTCTTGCTTCTCGTTTTTTTTTTTGTTTCATGATTGCATCTATTTTCTTGGAAATCAGTTGTTACGGAGCCTAGAAGTCGGCGGCCATCTTGGTTGCCGTCTCTTGATAGCCCCCAGTTGTTACTTTTAAAAGCAATGGAGGTCATTTTCTCAGACCTCATATATTGCACGGATGGTACCTTTTAGGTTTACACTTAAGTGCACAAACGTCCTGTCTGTGCAATGTTTGTAATTTGCACTACGAATCTGAGCCTTTACTCCTGCTTTTTTGTACAACGTTGTGCAAAGTGTGTTAAGCCGCCTCTCCGTTTACACGCTGGCAGGCACAAATTACAATGGCTCCCCATGGAATCCTCCTGATTTAAGCAAGTGTAAAAAGCAGAGGGATGCCATAGAAATGCAATGCGCTACTGATGCTGGCGATGAGACACACCTATGAGTATGGGGAAGTAGATGGGGGGGGGGGGGGGTGGCAGAAGTGGTCATTCTGCTGCTCGTCACCCTGGCCAGAACAAAACAATGAAATGAAGGCGAACCTAAAATAAACAAGAATGGTTTTACACATGATTTTGGATCTGCCATACAAAAAAAAAATGACCCCCAGTGTAAATAAAGGCATCACATTCAATTAGGTCAAAGGTACAATTCCTGGAGGACAACTGCGAGTATTAAGGATTTGCTACAAAGATGCTTGTACCGTGCCTGTCAGAATTCACAAAACCATTAAGAAAGCTGAGGGGGCTAATGTGCCTGTTCCAACAGGTTCGGCGGACTGGGGCATAGAATTGGCCCGGGCACCAATGAAAAGGTGGCACACAGTTGCAGATGGCTATTCATTCCTTTTGTGACACTGTTTCAATAGAGCCCAAGGGGGAGTTTGTTGATAAAATCTGATGCAAATTGCGCATTTTAAAGAACATTAATTCCGCAATGGTCGAAACTATTAGTGGCATCAAGCATGCCCACATTTGCCAAAAAAAGTCCCATTTTGACCAAACAGACTGTCTCACACAAACATGTTGCATTTTTGGTTCGCCCATGGGACTGTTGCCCTACAGGCCTGTCCAAGCCTGCTCTGTAGACATCTTTCTGTAACAAGCAGAATACACCGCCCTCCATTAAAAACAAAAAAAACGGGGGAGATGTGGGCTCACTCCCTATTCCAGCCCGCCCACCAAAAATTGGAAAAAACAATTACTCTGAAATATTCTACTCATAAACAAAATAAAAACAATTAAAAATGTATTTTCTTGTAAGGGAAAGTGAATTGCACGTTTTCTTAACAAAGGTTTTTTCTCTTAGTTGAGCTCTGCAGTAAGCAGTGAGCTGTTAGTGTATGGAATACGCTCCTTATGTGTTTTCCATTGAAGGTTAAGCCCTACTATGACAGAGGCAGCATGTAGAGACAGGCAGGGTACCCTGTGTGCACTCTAAGGCCGAATTTCAACGGTGCTTAATGCCCTCCGTGTTCCCTCTCTCCTTCCCCTGCTGCGTTGCTCCTCAGTCGTGGCTCTTTGTCTCGTTTCCCTCTTTTGTTCTTCATCCATTGATCTCCCCATACAGTTCATATTTGAGGATCATGATTGCTGGAGGAAACAGTGGGGCTCATTATGAGTTGGGCGGTATTCCAGTAGTAAATCCACTTGAATACCACCCAATGGAATTACCGTTACCGCCACTTGGTCCGGTGGAATTACCGCAGGATTAGAAGTGGTGGTGACAGAGTTAATCACAATTTTTTAATAGTACATTGGACTCTATGGTCCATTTTTACCACAGTGGTAATTACGCTGATTACCTATTTCTGTCAGAAAGTGGGAGGATTTACCTCCAGCATGATGCTAAATCCCCCACTCCAGGGCAATGCTAATAGTGTTGCAGAGTGGGAAAAGGGACGGTAATTCTGTTACATCCAATTTTTTCCCACACCGCCATACTCGTAATGAGGTCCGCTGTTCTATGCCCATTTGGTCACCACACTGCTGCTATTGTATTGGCATGAGGTGCTGTGGACAGAAAATGCTAATTTAGAAAAATAAAAGGTTGCAAAAAGCGGCAAATATTGCTTTGAATTTCAGGCTAGGCTGTGCGAGCTGATGCCTGATTCATTCCATGCGTCTGGTGGGGTTTCCACTCGGATTTGACGAGCCTACCTAAAAAAAAAGTGACAGATTTGTATAACTGATATTGTATTTGTTGCAGGCTGTAATCACGTTTAGTAAAAGAAGCAATGTTGCTCACTGCATGCAGGTGGTGCAATGTTCTTTTGATAGTATTTGTGTTTCTGCTGGTAGGCACATGTGCTGCATGTAAACTTGTCAAATGTATTTGAATCCTAGTTGCTTTCAAGCGCCCCGTAGTCGGCAATGGAGGACCAGGCCGGTCACAACCAAAACAAACACAGCCATTCATTACATCGGAAAAGTTCATGTCCGAATTAACACATTGAAAGCAGTAGATTAGGCGGACACATTAAAATCTTAATAACAGGATTATAGAAAGAGCACATTTGAAAATAAATATAGCACGTTATGTAAAAAAAAAACAGCAACAACAGAACGCATCAAAATGTCCATGCGGATTTTAATGAGCTGGCGCACATATCGTGCAAAACATAGCCTTGCAGATACGCCAGTATTCTATCATGTATATTACATTAACATAAGTGCTGAATGCCATAGCAGGATTTGGATAGAAAGGGCGACTCTCCTGCGCCCGGTGCCCACAATTCCCTGCAGGTAGAGTACATGAATAGTTATTTTTGGTGCAGTATATGGTGCGCTTTGATCGGGATGTCCAGAGTTCCCTGCAGCTGGAGTACATTGTGGTGCACTGTATTTATGATGTCCAGAGTTCCCTGCAGCTGGAGTACATTGTGGTGCACTGTATTTGTGAAGTCCAGAGTTCCCTGCAGCTGGAGTACATTGTGGTGCACTGTACTTATGATGTCCAGAGTTCCCTGCAGCTGGAGTACATTGTGGTGCACCGTATTTATGAAGTCCAGAGTTCCCTGCAGCTATAGTACATTTACAGTTATATTTGGTTCAACATGCATCGCACTGTGTTTATGAACTGAAGAGTAGCCTGCAGATAGAGGGCCTAGTTTACAAAATATTTTGTGTAGGACACTTTGCGCTGGGCAAAAAACCCATTCCCGATTCACAGATCCGACTTTGCGCTGGTCCTTCCTAGTTTGCGGTGTGCAGGTGCGCTTTGCGCAGCACAAAGCGCAATGTGTGGGAAGGCCCAGCGCAAAGAACTAAATAGGGGGTGTAACATGCAAAATCCACATTCAAGGCAGAGCATTTTTATGGCTGGGAGGATAGCTCAGGGGCAACGAGTTTGTCTTGGAAGCAAGACAACGCACAGCAGCACATGTTCGAATCCCGGTCTCGTGTTTAGAAACTGGTCTCTGGCATTAAGCGCGTTATAAAAGAACAATTGTAAATGAGGAAGAACATGGGAGTGGGGAGGAAGGAACCGTGCAAAAAACAAACATGCCCTATGAAGCACTAAGGAAACCCTATTCACTGAAGCAATCGCACAGTTGTCTGGAGTCCAAAGGAGAACGAACATCTCGCAATCTTTTACCACCACTCCTTACATGTTGTAAAGTACAAAACTCTATGAAAGCTCATGAAAGCGATATGCAACCCTATTGAACAAAGGACTTCCACAATGCCGCACCCTGTGCTAGCACTGATCGTAATACTTCAAACAAGAGGAGGATGAAGAGGAGGGCCAGCATCTTCCATCCAAAAACTACTTTTTTTTTGGGATGCCCGATGAGGTGTGTGGAAGATACTGCTTCCCTCCCCATGTCATCCTCGGCCGTGCCAGGGAGTGGGAGAATGACCTGGCCTCAGCCACCATGTGCTCACAGGCAGTGACACCCCTGGTGAAGGTAATATCAGCCTTACATTTCCTGGCTACTGGATAATTCTGGCAGAGTGACATTCTAATGCCTTTTATGACTCCATGTACCAGCACCCCTGCTGCATCACCCCTATGAGACTTACTTCAAAACTCTAAGCAACCCAGGTGGCAGCTCTGGATGACAAAGTCCATTGGTACGCTAGCACCTTCATGACACCCTAGCTGAGTGCATATGCTTTTGAAAGAGCAACGGAGCTCCTCTAACGCTGCATGCTGGTACTTGCTTAACTGCCCATTACCCTCTCCCAGGCCTACTCCTAAGCCTGCCTCCTGTCTGCATTGCATACCTGGCACATCCTATCCTATGTAATTGAAGTTGCTTCTGCATCTTAATAATGCACGCTTATGCTTATGTAGCAAACCTCGCTCAAACAGCCTTCTTTGGATAATTGAATCTAGGCACTGTAATTACTGCTGTACTGCTTTTGCTGCTCTGCTTTTCCTATCCAATACATCATGATAGGATGTACTGTACATCAATTTTAGGCCGCTTTGTGATATTTTAAACTAGATTGACCCTGTTGCCACTATTGCTGCTACATGCCGGTGCATTCTATCCTAGCTTGAACTGCGATTTACCTTTCAGGCAAACCTTTTGCTGCTAAACTGCTCACACATGTGCATTGAATTTTGAATCTAGATTTGTGCACCTCCCAGACTTAGTACTTGAAAACGTTTGCTGCATCCCATAGTATGACTGTGATTAGCTATCAGCACATAGCACCTAACCACAACTAGCACCTGCTAGGTATAGCACAGAAGCTCCCCCTCCCACCTACACTGAATTAACACTTAGTTGTTAGTATGACCCTAGCATAGCTTGACAATGACCTCTGCCCGTTCGACTAAACTAGCCCAGACTGCACTACTTACCTGTGCCATCATAACCATTAGGGCCACTGCCATCAAAACAAACCCGCCCAAGGATAGAAACCTGAGACTTAGGTCTAGATTGTCTCCTATCTATGAACCCTACAGAAACCACCCTAACAACGCTAATAAACGAACCATTACCTGGTCTAAGAACCCTTGCTCCACACTAACGCAAACTACTAATACCACTGGCCAAACTCCTACCAAGAATCACACTCTCCGAAAGACCATCTCTCACAAAACTCTGCTAGTAACCAACCCTGACAGCACCTTAATGCTAACAGGGTCCCTCGTTAACTCGAGATCAGTGGTAGCCCATGCTACTGAAATTGCAGACATCTTAAATAATGACAACCTTGATTTACTGGACGTAACTGAGACTTGGCTACATGAGGCCGCAGGACCAACTCTTATGCTAGCAGTACCTGACAACTACCAAATCATTAGAGTGGACTGGCCTAATGCCAGAGGTGGTGGCCTAGCCATCATCTTCAAAACAACTTACCCTATTAGACTTGCCACCTCAGCTCCCCTCACATCTTGTGAAGTACTCACCGCTAAATTGCCCCTTTCCAACAAACGCACTCTCACCATCCACTTGATATATAGACCTCCTGGGCCATTAGGCACCTTTGAAGACGATCTAACCAGTCTCCTGGCCAACAACACTAAAGATCACTCTCAAACACTACTGTTGGGAGATTTCAATCTAGGCTTTAATGATACAGACAACAAACAAGCTGAATCTATTGCAGCCTTACTAAATGACCACGGTCTTGCACAAAAAGTCCTCTCCCCAACGCACATCAAAGGAAGGACCCTTGACTGGGTATCCGAACTAAACTGCAATATCAACACTACTGATATTGTCCCACAATCTTGGACAGATCATCATTTAATAAACTTCTGTGCCGCATTAGACCTTCTCAGCCCTAAGACTAACAACATGGCGACGCCTCTTCCAACTAGAAGTAAGAAGGATATTACTGCTGAAAAACTTATCCCGCTCCTCCTTCCTGCCTTCTATGGAACGGAAAGTAACAACCCTGATGCATTGGTAAATACCTTCAATAATGCTATGACTAAGGCACTGGACATGATCGCTCCTGTCAAATTGTGCAAAGCTAGGCAAGTAGCGCACTTGAATGCCTGGTTCACTCCCCATCTCAAATCCTTAAGATCACAAAAAAGGAAACTTTTGAAAATAACAAAAATAATCTAACGGAATTTGCTAAAATGTACAAAAAAGAAATAACCAAAGCCAAAAAGAACACCTTTAATGACAGGATCGAGAAAGCTAAATCCGACACCAAAGAATTATTCTCCATCCTCCGTGAACTAGAATCCCCAATCCAACTGGTAGACAATGCCCCAAAGGATAAAGCATGGTGTACGAACATACAAAATGCTCTATCGAACCAAATTTTGTCCTTACAATGTAAAATTACTAAAAAAAAAGGCCTCACTAGCACCCCTTGACCAACAAACTACGCAATCTGCGGCGACTAGGACAACTACACCCTTTAGATTCAAGACCATCTCCACTATTGAAACAGAAAAAATAATACTTTCCCTTAAACCTTCTAACTGTAAAGGAGACATTTGCCCAGCACAGATAATAAAGGATGTGTAACGCTCACCTGATTCCCGTAGAGGCGCTGGTCTTGACTGGGCGTATACCATATCTGCAAAGGTGATGTGTAACACACGGCTGGCTCTTTGGGCTGGACCTCTGTGCACTGTATGTCTGACTTGAAGGGTAAGATGTCTTAGGTAAGTGAACGCCGTGCTCTCCATCTGCCTCGGGCAGGGTGATGTAACCAGTTTCTTCACTGGATAAGGGGAGCAGGCCTCTTGACTTCAGAGGACTGCTGTCCGTCGTTTACTGCACAAACGGTAAGTTTCGAGTAATTCTAATGTCTTTAAAGTCTTTAGTAATGATGTTTCTTGTTTTGCAGGGTTCCGGCGATGGCGGATGACGGGCTGAAGTGAGTTGAAGATGGAGCCCGTGTGATGAATAGAAGCGCCTGGAAGCACGTAAGTAAGCGCTTGTTGCCTGCTTCACGATGCGCTCTAACTGTCTTTTTATTTTGCAGGTACAAGTTCGGAGCGGCTGCAGGGCGCCGGAATACCCACTGGGTTAGATGTGGAAAGGAGTAATGGCACGTGAGTATTAAAGTTCCCCAATGTCTTTAAACGCACCTTGTTTTGTCTTTCAGATGCGGGATGCAGCGCCGAAGGCCTCCGGAGCGTGCGAAGAGTTGGTAAGCTTTTGTCTTTCAGATGCCGGAATGCAGTGTGAAGACCTCCGGAGCGCACGAAGAGTAGGTAAGCCTTTGTCTTTCAGATGCCGGAATGCAGCGCGAGGCGTTGGTGACAGCCGATGGACCAGGTAAGTGAAGAGCTGTCACTGAAGACCGTAATGCTAACCTGTTCTTTCTTGTCTTTATAGGTGTTGCTGAAGACTGGATTCAGGATGGTAAGCCTTTTTCCTTCGGCCCAGGATCAGATGCAGAAGACACGATGAGCGTTCTGCTGCAGAGGATGCAGAATAACGCAAAGCAAGATTCATCCATCGGGTGTGGTTTAAATAGCCTCCTGTAGTGCTTAGGTGTCTCCTTCCACAGCCACGCCTAGGTAAGAAAAGAGTTCCTGCTTTCCAGAAGAGTTCCAGTGTTCTGAATCTAGGGAGTGGCTCCTGCCCCACCCAACAGGAAAAGTAGTTCCAAACAGAGGAGGATCAGAGGCTCAACTGGCAGGCAAGTAAGCAGCATGGTCTGCTGCAGGTAAGTCCACCCAAGCATTATGAGCCCGGCGCTTCCAGCGCTGGGACTGGGCATATTTATGAGCCTGGTGCCACTGGCGCCAGGACTGGGTCCAAAAGGTCCCAATTGGGACTGGTTGGCACTCGGAACCTGGGTTATGGATCTGCTTCCAAGGGAGTTGGGAAAACCCTGACCTTTTGGAAGCAGAGATCATGACAGTACCCCCCCTCAAGGCCCCTCCCAAACCGGGCTTCTCCGGGGGTTTTGGCTTGTCAGGAAATGTTCGGTGAAATCTTTTGATTAGGCGAGGAGCGTGGACATATTCAGCAGGTTCCCAGGATCTCTCTTGGGGGCCGTAGCCTTTCCAGTCAATTAGGTAAAATAGTTTAGATTTGGAGATCTTGGAGTCCAGAATGCTTTTGACTTCAAACTCGAGTTCTCCATCAACTAGGATAGGTTTTGGAGATTTAGTTAGTCGGGTTTGAGGTTGCACGGGTTTTAATAGAGAGACATGGAAGACCGGATGTATCTTCATGTGCGGGGGCAAGTCCAACTTGACCGCTACTGGGTTTACTATGGTAGTGATGGAATAGGGACCAAGGTATCTTGGGTTGAATGTGCGTGGCCCTTTTAGAGGTAGATATTTGGTGGATAACCAGACTTGATCCCCTACTTGATATTGAGGGGCTTCTTTCCGATGTTGATCTGCTCCTTTCTTGTATTGTTCTTTAGCCCTTTGAAGGTGAGAAACAGCTTCCTTAAAGGCTTGGGTGATTGTAGAATGCAGGTAGTCTACTGCTGGTGTTTCAAGATCTTGGAGGGGATCCAACTCCGAGGTTCGAGGGTGACTGCCGTACAAAAGAAAAAACAGGGTTTTCCCAGTTCCCGAATGGACAGAGTTATTGTAGGCATATTCGGCTATCCAAAGGATGTCTTTCCAAGTTTTTTCAGTTTGTTGCAGCATGCAGCGTAAATACTGTTCCAGAGTTTGATTGGTCCTCTCGGTCTGTCCGTCGGTCTGAGGGTGGTGACTGGTCGATAGTCTCACATCAATTTGAGCCGACCGACAGCAACTTCGCCAAAAATGAGAAATAAATTGACTACCTCGATCCGAAATTAGAACCGAAGGAAAACCGTGCAGTCGGACGATGTTTTCGAGAAATTCTTGGGCCAGAGTTGCTGCTGTTGGCAAGCCTTTGAGCGGAATGAAATGCGCCATCTTGGAGAATAAGTCCACGATTACTAGAATCGTATTGTATCCGGAGCATGGAGGTAGATCGGTGATGAAGTCCATAGAAAGCGTATGCCAAGGGCGAGGTGGGATGTCAATAGGGCGTAAGAGGCCTGCTGGTCTTTCCTTTTGACTCTTGTTTTGGGCGCATACTCCACAGGACATTATAAAGTCTCTGATATCTTTTTTCCAAGACGGCCACCAGAAGTAGCGCTTGATCTTTTCTGAGGTCTTGGCCATACCGGGATGTCCTTCCATTAAAGAATCGTGATAACAAGAGATTACTTTTTTCTGTAAATCTGTGCTGGGTAGGTATAATCGTTCTTGGAAATACAATAAGTTGTCCTTTACTGCAAAGTCCTTTCCCTGCAGATGCCAATTCTGTATGTCTGCTGGAGTTACAAGTTGCCTGCCTTATCCTTAACTTCCTCTATGGATTCTGTGGCGATTACACCCAGAATTCTTTGTTCGGGAATGATTGGTACAGGTTTAGGGTTGATCAAGTGTTCTTCCACTCCCATCTGAGAAAGGGCATCAGCTTTACCGTTCTTTGTACCAGGTCGATAGGTAATTATGAAGTCAAACTCGGCAAAGAATAATGCCCAACGGAGTTGTCTAGAGGATTGGGCTTTTGCGGTTTTCAAATATTGCAGGTTTCGGTGATCCGTAATCACAGTAACGGTGTGTCGGGCCCCCAGCAGATAATGCCACCAAGCCTTAAAGGCAGACTTGATAGCCAGAAGTTCCTTGTCAGTAATCGTGTAATTGATTTCAGGAGGCGAGAATTTGCGGGACCAAAATGCCACGGGATGCAACTGATTGGTTACCGGGTCCTTTTGTGATAGAACTGCCCCCATGGCAAGGCTTGAAGCATCAGTTTCCACGATGTAGGGGAGTTCGGGGCGAGGGTGTTTTAAGATTGGTGCAGAGATAAATTTAGTCTTCAAATCCTGGAAAGCTTGTTCCGCCTCGGTAGACCATTCAAAACGTTTGTTTTTCTTTAACAAGGCAGTGATGGGCTGGACTATTCGAGAGAATTCGGGGATAAACCTGCGGTAAAAGTTAGCGAAGCCTAACATGCTTTGCACACCTTTTACGGAGGATGGTGATGGCCATTTGAGAACTGCATCGACCTTCTTTGAATCCATACGCACTCCGCCAGGTGATAATATGAATCCCAAGAATTCAACTTCAGTCACGTTGAAAACACATTTTTCCAACTTAGCGAAAAGTTTGTGTTGACGCAATCTTTCGAGGACCATTTTCACATGTTTCCGATGTTCAGATTCCGATGAAGAATAAACGAGGATGTCGTCAATGTAAACAACAACACACACATCTATGAGCTCTCTGAGGACATCGTTCATAAAATATTGAAAGGCGGCCGGGGCATTGCAAAGTCCGAAGGGCATGACCTGATATTCAAATAGCCCATACTTGGTGCGGAAGGCCGTCTTCCATTCATCGCCCTCTTTTACTCGTACCAAGTGGTAAGCTCCTCTAAGATCCAGCTTTGTATATATGCATGCTTTTCTGACTTGGTCCAGGAGTTCAGGGATCAAAGGTAACGGATATCTATTCTTAACGGTGATCTGGTTCAGGGAGCGATAATCTATACAAGTTCTAAGGTCTCCTTCCTTTTTTGGAACGAATAACAAAGCTGAAGAAGCAGGGGACTTGAAAGGACGAATAAACCCATTTGCCAGGTATTGATCCAGGTATTGTCGAAGGTGAAGGTTCTCAGGCTCGGTGAGGGCATAAATTCTACTACAAGGAGGAGTAGATCCAGGTATCAGGTCTATCTGGCAGTCATAAGACCTATGAGGAGGTAGAGAGTTAGCCTGATCCTTCCGGAAAACATCTTGGTATTCTAGGTATTCGGGAGGTAACTGGGGAGTCTCTGAAGAAATTGCTGCCAGTGCAACACCAGGTGGAGGGTGACAAGTAGAGACACATTCTGGAAACTGGACCGTTCTTGCTCGCCAATCGATCAGAGGATTGTGTTTCTCTAACCAAGGTATTCCTAGAATAATCTGAAACTGAGGGGCCTTGATCACATCGAACACGATCTTCTCATGGTGTCCATCTTGACTTACTAGCGTCACCTCTTGAGTGGTATGCGTTACTGGCCCGGAGGCTATCTCCGTACCATCCACCGTAGTAATGACGTCCTTTACAGCCTTGGGACAAAGAGTTAGATTCATCCTCAAAACCATTTCATGATCCACATAATTGCCGATGGCACTGCTGTCGACGTAAGCTTCAATTGCATGTAATCGATCCGGATTATCAGGACTAATGAGGACCATAGGTATCACGAAATGCGAGGTCACGGAACTGGTTTTCACGCTCGGCAAGAGGACCTCTATTCTTGTCGGGCGAGGTTGTTTCCCTGCTCAGAGTTTGTAACTTTGGTAACTGCAGCTCCTACTGCCTTCTTGGCAGGTTTCACCGGACAGTCTCGAAGAAAGTGCCCTGAGTTTCCGCAATAGAGGCATAATTGCAACTGTTTTCTCCTTTCCCGCTCCTTTTGTGTTATAGGACCTTTCAGACCCCCTATTTGCATGGGTTCCCCGGAGTCTACTCCTTTGGAAGGAGTTGGCGGTTTGGAAAATACTCGAGCATCAAACTTGGAACGATCGGCCTTCCTGTTCTGCAGTCTGTGATCTATTTGAACGACTAAGTCTATATAGTCCGAACAATCTTGTGGGGGATTCACTACTTGGGCTAACACATCTTTGAGCTCTCCACGTAGACCTCTATAAAACAGCGTAATCCTTTTGTCCTCAGGCCATTGAGTTTCCACTATCAGTCTGTTGAAAGACGCAATATAAGCCAAAAGGTCTTGATTACCTTGTCGCAACGAAAGAAGCTCATTGTCCAAGGCCTGCCCCTGTGAATGTCTTGCGAACAGTTTTTCCATACTGAGCTGAAAAGCTTGAAAATCATGGAGGACCGGATCATTTTGATTTACTAGAGGGATCGACCAGTCTGCCGCATTGCCACTAAGGTACGAAAGCACGAAAGCTACTTTAGCTTGATCAGTTGGAAAGGCTGCTGGCCGGCATAAGAAATGCAACCGGCACTGATTGATAAATACTGCAAACCTCTTTGGGTCACCAGAAAATCGTTCGGGCGGAGCCAGAGGTACATTCCCAGGTAGGTTGATCTGCACTGGATTCATAGAGGATGTAGAAGGAAGATTTCCCCCAGATGCGGGTAACGGGGTCTGTCCGGCTTGTGACTGTAGCAATTGTCTAGCGAGATCATCTGTTCGCTCCTTGGAAATAATCAGTTCCCTTCTTAGAGCGTTCGTTTCCTGACGGGCTGCATGCACTTCTGCCCTTAGTTCCCCAAGTAACTGGGCTAGCTGGTCGGTATCCGAGGTTTCCATAGCGCCTGGACGGGAGTTTTGTGGTAGGCTTTGCGTTCTGTAACGCTCACCTGATTCCCGTAGAGGCGCTGGTCTTGACTCGGCGTATACCGTATCTGCAAAGGTGATGTGTAACACACGGCTGGCTCTTTGGGCTGGACCTCTGTGCACTGTATGTCTGACTTGAAGGGTAAGATGTCTTAGGTAAGTGAACGCCGTGCTCTCCATCTGCCTCGGGGCAGGGTGATGTAACCAGTTTCTTCACTGGATAAGGGGAGCAGGCCTCTTGACTTCAGAGGACTGCTGTCCGTCGTTTACTGCACAAACGGTAAGTTTCGAGTAATTCTAATGTCTTTAAAGTCTTTAGTAATGATGTTTCTTGTTTTACAGGGTTCCGGCGATGGCGGATGACGGGCTGAAGTGAGTTGAAGATGGAGCCCGTGTGATGAATAGAAGCGCCTGGAAGCACGTAAGTAAGCGCTTGTTGCCTGCTTCACGATGCGCTCTAACTGTCTTTTTATTTTGCAGGTACAAGTTCGGAGCGGCTGCAGGGTGCCGGAATACCCACTGGGTTAGATGTGGAAAGGAGTAATGGCACGTGAGTATTAAAGTTCCCCAATGTCTTTAAACGCACCTTGTTTTGTCTTTCAGATGCGGGATGCAGCGCCGAAGGCCTCCGGAGCGTGCGAAGAGTTGGTAAGCTTTTGTCTTTCAGATGCCGGAATGCAGTGTGAAGACCTCCGGAGCGCACGAAGAGTAGGTAAGCCTTTGTCTTTCAGATGCCGGAATGCAGCGCGAGGCGTTGGTGACAGCCGATGGACCAGGTAAGTGAAGAGCTGTCACTGAAGACCGTAATGCTAACCTGTTCTTTCTTGTCTTTATAGGTGTTGCTGAAGACTGGATTCAGGATGGTAAGCCTTTTTCCTTAGGCCCAGGATCAGATGCAGAAGACACAATGAGCGTTCTGCTGCAGAGGATGCAGAATAACGCAAAGCAAGATTCATCCATCGGGTGTGGTTTAAATAGCCTCCTGTAGTGCTTAGGTGTCTCCTTCCACAGCCACGCCTAGGTAAGAAAAGAGTTCCTGCTTTCCAGAAGAGTTCCAGTTTTCTGAACCTAGGGAGTGGCTCCTGCCCCACCCAACAGGAAAAGTAGTTCCAAACAGAAGAGGATCAGAGGCTCAACTGGCAGGCAAGTAAGCAGCATGGTCTGCTGCAGGTAAGTCCACCCAAGCATTATGAGCCCGGCGCTTCCAGCGCTGGGACTGGGCATATTTATGAGCCTGGTGCCACTGGCGCCAGGACTGGGTCCAAAAGGTCCCAATTGGGACTGGTTGGCACTCGGAACCTGGGTTATGGATCTGCTTCCAAGGGAGTTGGGAAAACCCTGACCTTTTGGAAGCAGAGATCATGACAGGATGCAGCTGGACACCTAGCCCCTTTTATCTCCAAGCTTATAAACTCCTCATTCAAATCTAATACAGTACCAGCCAATCTTAAAGAATCATGGTTCCTCCCGTTACTTAAAAAACAAACTCTGGACCCTACTATCCCCACCAAATACAGACCTATCACCACTGTGCCATTTCTACTCAAAATCCTAGACAGAGCTGCTTACATACAAATCCAGGGCTATCTGGAAGTAAACCACCTAGTTGGCTCACGACAGTCAGGCTTCCGCCCCCTCCAAGGCACTGAAACAGCGTTGCTAGACCTTAAGACACAAATGGAAGAATTAAAGGATAACGGAAAAATTGCTTTGCTACTCCTACTGGACTTGTCGGCAGCGTTTGACTTGGTGGATCATGTAGTTTTATGCAACCACTTCCAATTTGCCGCTAACTTCCCCAAAGATGCTATAGCTTGGGTCCAATCCTTCTTAGCTAACCGGACCATGAGAGTCTTCTCTACTTCAGCCGCTGCCGACCCTATCAAAATAACCTGTGGGGTCCCACAAGGTTCTTGCGTCTCCCCTACCATGTATAATATCTTCACCAGCCTTTGTTTGACAAGTTGGACAGACTGGGTGTCACCTACACTAACTATGCAGATGACACACAGATCCTCATACCCCTTTCGGGCAACTTCGAGGTGGACTCAGCCTTGGGGAACAAGATTTACACCCTTATTCAGGCATAGATGGCATCCCATGGCCTCTGCATGAATGATGAAAAAACAGAATTACTAATCTTAGGTTCTGAAGCCAACATTCAAAAACTCAGCCCAAACTACACATCCTTTAACATTGATAACAACCCTATCAAGGTGATGTTTGTAGTTAAAACTTTAGGATTCTACCTGGACTCCTCTCTCACTCTCAAAAAGCAAGTCAACTCCCTCACCTCATCCACAACTTATACTTGCAAACTCATCAGAGCTTCCAGACCATACCTCTCGAGTGCTAGCTGTATCACACTAGCCAATGCTCTCATTATGTCAAGATTAGATTATTGTAATGCCCTATACTCGGGAGCCAACAAATATATCACAGACAAAATTCAAAGACTGCAGAATAATGCCCTGAGGGCAGCGTTGAACATCCCTCACAGAGAGCATATTACCGAATTCAGGAAAAGGTTAACTGGCTGAAAATAATGGACAGAATTCTCCTCAAAACAGCATCCCTTACAGCCAAATGCCTGAATAACCTAGCACCTCCATACCTAACGGATAAACGTACTAGGAGAACAGCTACCCGTCCCATGAGATCTGCCAACTCATTTATGTTGGAGATTCCCAGGTTCAAACGTTCGACAGCGGGAGGAACCAGTTTCCCTGTTAAAGCCGCACAATGCTGGAACAAACTACCAGTTGACATTAGACTAGAACAACCCTACCCTAAATTTAGACATAATATACTCAATTGGCTACACACCAATGACACCTAACTGACGATTTACACCTCCACCTCTCAGGCCCATACATGACCCTTGCTTCTGCTAAATCATACTGTACTTTGGTTAACCGTGCACACATGGTTTTCTGTTCTGCCATATATGTACGTACCATGGATACACGACGTCGCAGACATGTAAGGTAGTACGTACGCATGTGTATATGTATGTGTGCATATACTGGTACTCATGTTACATGTTGACTTACCAAGACCACTGCTATGTATTTGATGTATTTTGTATCTTGTTCCTATTGTATTCACTTGATCTATGTATTGCTACCTTGTACTGTAACTAAGCTATAGGATTTCTTGTTTCTGTTGCACCCGTCTACATAAGGGTTTGGCGCGCATTACCAAACAAATAAATAAACAAACAAATACCACAGCCATTGTTGGGGGCATATCACAGCCCACACAATCCAGGTGCCTCCACCAGGTATTGCGCTGCATCCTAGCATGTGTGCATAGGCACATAAACACGCCGCACATACTGCAGGCAAGACTGAGAGTGTGCCAGGAATTCTACGCAGTTGCACACTTTCCACGTGTCCCGGGAGCCTATGACTCCACACATGTAGTGCTGCAGCCCCCGAGAGACTGAGCACATCTATCGTAAAAGGAAATGTTGGCATTCTATTAATACGCAGGTGATATGTGATGCTAAGGGACACATCATGCATGTCAATGCCAAGTACCCGGGATGCACGCTGTAACAATATATTGAGAGACCACCCTTTACATGGGGAGGTTCTCCACCCCAATAAAAGTGCCACACAACATATCAGTTATTTTGATTCAGACTAGCCCTGCCTATGACTCATATAGAGCCACATAGATCACTTCCCCTGTGCCACCAATGAGCCAAGAACCAGGGTGGGGTACAGAAAGAACATATATTAAATAATAGGTTCAATGAATATTCACACTAAACAATAACACACTCCAAATTCTCTGTGGCACAAAACAAAGCTTCAATACAAAACTCACTTTTGGGTCTCAGGTACGTGGAACACAGGCCAAATAAACAGTTCATTCCCCCCTGTCCCAAAAAACCTCTTCCTGTCAAAATGAAACAATACCATACTACATTACAAAATCATGAGCAATAGTATTCCTTGATAAGGTTTAGATTTAAAACAACTGCCACATTTTTCTAGTTTCAAAAGCAATTCCACCCATGCAGCGCTTTGTATACATAGTTTCCCTGCACACTTGAAAATGCTAGCAGTTTTGAAATCACAACAGACATTTGATACTGCTTTGGATTGATAGAAACCTTTTTCCTTCTTCACCCCAAAGCAAAACAAAATCTATCTTCTTTCCGGATCACTTTCTCACTCTCAGGAAAGAGTGTGCATATTTCAGTTAGGAATTAGACTTGGTTTCACCTAGCACTGCACTTCTCTACCTGGCACCAAAATCCCTGACTACAGTTAAATTCAGCACCCCTCTGCTTAAAGGCCAGGTCAGGGGCGTAGTGACAATTAGGAATTTCATTTTTAGACAAGGACACCCCCTCCGTTTAACGAATTCTGGGGTGGACAAGGAAAATAGGTGTACCCAATTACGTTAAATGACTATAACTTGAATTAGTGCTAGGAAGGAGAGCGGTTGTTCCGAAATCCCCCGAGCTACCCTCAGGTCAATAGCTATATGGGAGTTGATTCAATTATTATTCTGTAAGATATGCTAAGGGGGCTACTCAGTTTGCCTCACCCCATCCCCACCCACTGTAAAGGGGAAGATAATAACTCAAGCAGATCCCCAACACACTTGGTTCTAATGGACAAACGACTTACCTTGGAAATCTCTGTTTTTGGTGCTCAGGAAAATTGGCAGGGCTCCTCTTAGAGGTACAAGACACGGGCAACAGAATTCACTATCAGTCAGGGGTTTTCGCCAGGCTTAATCCCTCTATTCAGTCTCTGTTGCCTCTCCTGGTGTGGGTCCCAACAAGCTTCAGTATTTCCCCTATTGCGGTTTCCAATATTAATACTATAGTCATTTTTAGTTCTTCCACCCAGATGATGTTTAGGCAGTGCTCTCAGGATTCACCCAGATGGTTTTAGGCAGCTGTCGCCTTTTCCATTGTGCAAGGCCTTTTTACCCTGTAGCCCACACGTCCCAACATATTAAAATTATAATGTGCCAGTTTATTGGTTCTGACTTTTCATTGGAGATGTATTACCTTCTCCTTTCCCAATGCCCAGCCCTTGGAGTTCTGAAGTTGAATTGATGGGACAGAGGAACACGCCTACTGGAGTTTTCATTGTACACTTTACATATTTCACCTAAAAGTCACTACATGACAACTGTCTTCATTTTATAAATAAACATAACAACATATTTTTCTAGATTGCGCTAACCATAGCGGACTTATTAAAATTTCTGTATCGGCAGGATGTTGCATGTGTGAACAGTGGTTTTTAACCATTTGCACACAAATAATACCAGTTATTGTCACCAAATTGTATCTACAGTTACATGATTCACTAAGCGACCACCTCACAGAGTTTCGGTCTTGTAACATTTTCTGAGGCGCTAGAAATACATTGCAGATTGTGACACATGTAGAGGACCAGGGAACAAAGGACATTTTTTTTTAAAAAACTAAATTTTTACAAAGATGAAAAAGCATTTTAAATATATTTAAATAAACTTCAAAATTACTTTTTACTAAAAAACAAGTGACTCTCCTTTTGAATATCAATTCACACAAACAAGGTTTTCTCTTATCAGCCCAATCGAGCCTAGGCAGAACCAGTGCACTTAACAGTGCAGATCTCCAAGAGTACAGCTCTGGAAGAACTTAAAATATGATATAGAACATCTGGAAAAAAATGCCAAATGGAGTCCAATCAAGGGTGCGGAAGCTAAAAATCTATTCCTGAGACATGGAAACGACACTAACAAAACAGATGCAAATAATCCCAATATAATACAAACACCAGTTTCACTAAGGAAGTTGTTTGAACAACTAGAAACTTTATTAAAAAAAACACTCAAATGGTAGGAAATAAAAGCAATGCAAATGTACCTAGAAGTAGGACATATACCACGAGGCTTCAGAGTTTGCATTTTTCCTTCCTTTGAGGAAGAAGACAAAAAACATTGAATGATTGGGAGCAAAATCTGACAAACACTTCGAAAGAAATTATGTCTAGAATAATGAATCACTCATCAAAAACACATGCACAAGTAATGCTGGAAATAGCAACTACAAAGGAACAAATAGAGAAACTAAATTTACCTGAAGCAACCTTTAAAAACGATCAGATCATTGATGATTACCTTATGAAATTCACCATAGACCTCAAATACAAAAAACAAAAGAAAGTTATCAGAGACGAAATTGACTATAACAATAACATTGTCTACACTTTCTAAACAAAATATGATCAAAGAAGAACTAGTGCATCTACACCCAAGAAAATAGATAAAGTGCAACCAACACTGTCTTCACCCTCTTCTTCGGAAACAGATTTAGCAAGTATCCGTGAATGAGACCAGGAGGTCCTTGCACAAACTAGATCCCAGAACACTGCCTGCGATACAGAATACAGTTTTTTAGAAGAGCTTTGCAGGTACAAAATAGCACCCAATTTGGTTACCAACTAACATATGCCTCTGACCCACACCTTGCCAAACCCAAATACGTTGAGCTTTACAAAGGCCCAATAGAGGCAGGGGGGGGGCGTAAAAAAATACAAATCCAGACCAATCAGGAATGCAAACAAGATTGCAGCTCAAAACAAATGTACACCACAATTAGATCTAGTGATGAATCTCTCTTCCTTAATCATGAGCAATGAACTTAAGTCTGCCTTAAACAAAGGTCTATCTTTCAGCCCTATTAACCGAATTGACCATTTACAAACTAACTTAAATATCTATACATTTTTAAAATGGCACCAAAAAACAAACACAACCAGACCAAAAACAGAGCCCATCAAAACGCACTGTGGATCTTTCAGAAGCAACTGTCAACTTACTGACTCTTGACAATTTTGAAGAAATATACACCATAGAAAGCTTTACCAATGAGCAAAATATATCAAGGTACCTAACAGAGGAAACCAAACTAAAATCACATTCAACTTTTGTCCCAACCTTGCCACAGGAAAACACAGTAGATCTCTTAAACAGAGCAGTAACTGAGGATTTAAGTAAAGTTTATCTGAATAAACAACAACCAAAGATTCATGACAATTTAGCATCAAAAGTAAAAAAAAGGAACTCACCAGTCTGGAAAAAAATCCCAATTACATTGTGAAAGCAGCGGACAAGGGCAGAAAAATTGGGATCATGAATAGAAATGACTACATTAAAGGTGCACAACACCAACTCAATGACAAAAACTGTTGCAAAAAACATTTCACAAACCCCATCCCAGACCTTGTGAAAGATCGGGCTGTGATGAGTACAGTCTGGTGCAATCAAGGCCTTCTAAATGAATATGAATTTAAATTTATGAACGTCTATTTTCCAGTTATGGCAATGATGTATTTCATCCCCAAGATTCATGAAAACTACTTACTTTCCACCATGTCGACCAATTATCAATGGGATCGGATCGCTGGCCTCGAGCCTAGGATCCTATATAAAAGACACAACCAATGTAATTCAACAATTAGACTCAATTACATGACTTGCTATCTATAGATTTGTGATGCTAAATGTGACATCACTCTATACAACCATTGAACACAAAAAGTGTCTGGAAACAATGTTATTTCTTAAAATCAAGATCAGTGTCCTACTATGAACAGAACCAAATGCTACTGTTGATGCTAGAATTTACCTTGACCAAAAACATCTTTTCTTTTGCTTTAATGGCAACCTTTACCAACAGCTACAAGGGACGGCGATGGGGGCAAAATATGCCTCAATTTACACCAACCTATTTATGGGGAATTATGAGATCGAACATGCTTGGAGACATGCCACGTTCAGAAAGGACAACTGCATCGTCTATTGGGGATGATTTATTGATGACATCTTAATCATATGGGACAGAGATGAGAAAACACTGTTAGAATATGTCAAATATTTGAATTTAAATACCCACAACATCAAACTAACAATGACACAAAGCACTACCAAGATCTGCTTTCTGGATTTGCAACTATACATTGAAGACAACATTGTACAAACTTCACTCCATCAAAAACAAACAGCTGGTAACAGTACACTCCATGCCTGCAGCTACCATCCTCGAAACATCATTCACCCTTATGGCAAAATCCTCAGGATCAAAAGGAACTGCAGTGACCCGATCAAATTTGAACAGCACAAATTGGAGAAGCTGCATAAATTCAGGGAAACAGGATACCAAGACAGAATCCTTCAAAAAGTAGATCAAAGAGCACAAGACAAGGACAGAACAGACTTCCTCAGAAGTCAGGGACCTAAAACCACAGGAATGTTTGAGAAAATCAGACTTATAACAACCTCTAATTCCAACACTTCAATTATCAAGAAAATCCTTAACACATATTGGAGTATTCTGCAATTGGATAGTCAAATTCAAGATTTATTGGATCTACATCCATGCATAACCTATCGAAAAGCTAAAACCATTAAAAGTCAAATCAGTCCAAGTTATATGAGACCGGAGAAATAAAAAACAAGATTGACAGACCTCTGGGAGCAACCGGCTATTAAAGGGAACTTTAAATCTGGCAACTGAATACCCATCCCTTAGCTCAGAAACCAGAGGGGAGGAATAGACATACCCAACCACATTATAGAATGCTCATTAGGATACAGCGGGGTATGTATGGCGCCATCACACACGCAACAACTGAATAATAGATTCTAAGGGAGATAATCCATGACATACCGAATGACTAACTGAGAGATAGCCATGATAGGAGGACACACTAAAGACTGAACCCATAGACTGACCAAGGCGGGATTACTAGGATGACTCATCAATAGCACCCTGGCCCTGAACCATACCTAGCGCCAACAGACCAAGGTCACAATAGATAACAAGAGAATAGGGAAATCCCATCCTCTGCTCCCACAATAGAAGGATAGAAGTTAGACATACCTAATCACATTATACAATGCTCATCAGAACACAGCCAGGAGCACGCCACACCATCACACACTACAGTCAGACAGCCAAAAAGAAATCGGTAACAACCCCACCCATAGGAATACAATGCAAATTAGAACCAGGATACAGAACCCACTAACTCTACTTTCAACTCTCTGCATACCCAACCCACCCAAAACTCACACAACCATCTCTCACCCAGCAATCCGCACGCACTTTACAACACTGCACCAACAACATACAAACAACACATAAACAGCACCAACAGCATATGAGGTCTCGCCCAGCCCGATACTTGCAGCAAAGCTCAGCGCACAGTGGATACCGAACCGAAGCCGCCAACAGCACACAACTTCTCCCACTCTCCTACTCCCTCTCCACCCAACTAACCCACCCGCCTTCCTTGTTTACAGATCCGCCAGAGTAAATACATTTAACATAACATAACATAACTGTAAGATCTGCCCCTACATGTTGAATGGCAACACCACAATAGATCTGCCCAATGGCGCAAGGAGTAAAATTCATCATATGATCAATTGCATTTCGAAGTTTGTCATATATGACATACAATGTATCTGTACCAAATGGTACACAGGAAGTACAATCCGAAACTCACAATAAGACTAATGGAACATCGAAGTGCCATAGGAAATAAAGACATTAGATATGCTCTGACATTCCATTTCACTACTGAACATCCCAATGATGAACCAAAAGGACTCACATTTTTGGGATTGGATGTTTTAGAGATGCCACCATGAGGTGGTAACAGAGAAAAATTCCTGAGACAAAGAGAAGCCAAATGGATTTACACTATGGACAGTTGCCTGTCAGGTTTGAATCTGGACAATGAACTTTCCAATTACCTATAACTGACCCGGTAATGTTTCTTCTCTTCACAAATAACTTTATGTGATGACAAAACCTTTTCAAAGGAAAAAGTGTATTTTTTCCTCATATTGAAACAATATTTGCAACATGTTTCTAACTTGGACATTATTAGTTGTCTTATTTTTAAAAAAATCAAAAAACATTTTTTTTTATGAAACTCCTTCTTTAGTTCTTTATATATTCATTCAAATTTATTAACTGCTACATCTTATAACCTTCTTTTCTGAAAAGCTTTTTTGCATTTCAATCACCGTTCAAAATATTATGGCAAACTCCATCAGAGCTTACCAGGACCATCGTGCATACCGCACCCAATTGGGAATGTCTCTATTTCCCAATATGACCAAACCAGATAGCTGAATGAATCATCACACTGCATTTCAAGCATTAATCTTAGCCATGAACATTACACGTTTATAGACATTAAGTATCGCACATCAGAAAGTGAGATTAGACCAGTAATCCAATAGACCACACTTGTATGACCCTTTTGAATAGAAATTTGGGAATTCTATAAACAAATATACATGCTTGCATTATTTTTCATATATCAGGCAAGACTACACCTTTAACAATGTAAGTGCAAAAAACGCATAGACATTACTTAACAAAATCGTGCACGTGTGTTACTATAATTCAGCACAATTTTAGAGTCTTTCACATTATTCAAATATGAATTCTCTGTATTTTCAGAGCATCAAATGTATTGTCTAGCCTACACAAATGAATAATATATACAGCAACATCATGTGTGAAAAACAAATTCACATCGACCTAAATGTAGAGACTCTAGAAATGCTGTAGCATTTACTGTTTACTTTACAGTACAGTCGCGTAGCAATGACTCAGTGCAGGCGCATCATCATTGCCAGTCTGTTAACTTTCACTTTCTCAACTCGCACTCACCACGCGAACACGCTGAAAGCAATCTTGATCTGTTTAACCTCTTATGGTTGGATTTAGTAAGCGATTTCGTCTTCAAAGACAGATCCGTCTTAAGGTAAGCCGTTTGCCTACGTATATAAAGCCAATCATATAGTCTTGATTTATCTCAACGTGTTGCACATCTGACTTGATCAAAGTTATAAAGCTGACACATTTTGGACCATGTGTAATCCACACTAAGGTACCCCTGAGGGCTACTAACTTTCTATCCTGCCAAAACTCTGAGTTGTGTGCTTCACCACGCACTAGAATAATTTGTGCTGGTTGATTTAAATAAACCAGTCCACAAGGCAGACATGTATCTGGTTCTTGGGTGTGAGGACTAGCTAAAATTCTGAAGCCTCTTTATTGTAAAAGGATAAGCAATATGCATTGAATTTGCCGCACTTTATCTAACAGGTCATCCAGACTGACAAGCAGGACAGACCCGAGAAATACAAGTTGAGTCCTGACATGTGGCTCATCACTGGCTAAAATCTAAACCCAAAAGTGCATACATGCGAAAAAAGGGTAAGTGTGCATACACTTTTTTTTCCACGAAGCAAGCCTTAGACAAAACAATTAATCATCATGTTACCACAAGATTGAACCAAAAAATCTTTTATTACCCATTCACCTTTTTCTTGCAACCTTAACACTATTCTCAATCTGATGATTAACCACTCCATTCATTTCTTTTAGACACTTGTTATCCTTATTCTTTCATTCATTTTTTTCTCTCTCAAATTTACTTTAGAAAGAACTATGCACCTTTTGAGACACATTTGGAACTGCATTAGCAATATGAGACTCTGAACCATCCTTCCATTTCCTCCTGATGAGCCATTACTATACCTACTGGTGACACACGCGTGGGGGACCAGGGAACAAAGGATATTTTTCAAAAAAAAATACATTTGTAAAAATGTAGACGACAGGGGGGGGAGAAGGAAAAGCAGCCGCCATCACACGTGCTCTCCATTTGGGCACCGTTCCTTCCCCCCCCCTGTCGTCTAGCGGTTTCCACCCTTGCTGGAGTAGTGCGTCTTCAATGGTGCCTTAGTGGTTCATTGTGCCTAGCGTGAGGGTGGAAACCGCTAGACGACAGGGGGGGAAGAAGGAAAAGCAGCCGCCATCACACGTGCTCTCCATTTGGGCACCGTTCCTCCCCCCCCCTGTCGTCTAGCGGTTTCCAACACTTGCCCTAGGCACCATCGTCGAGCCGACTTCGCCTCTCAGGTTCCCCAGAGCCTCTACAGCTCTGTTTAGCTCGGCTGCTTTTCCTTCTCCCCCCCCCTGTCGTCTAGCGGTTTCCACCCTCACGCTAGGCACAATGAACCACTAAGGCACCATTGAAGACGCACTACTCCAGCGCCACACCTGAGTCATTTTGGCCAACACTTGCCCTAGGCACCATCGTCGAGCCGACTTCGCCTCTCAGGTTCCCCAGAGCCTCTACAGCTCTGTTTAGCTCGTTTTGTGCCGTCTATGTTTCCCGGCATATTCGACCCCCACAGGTCACCTATACCTGTTTTTACTTTCATTCCAGACTTGGGTCCATTTACGTCCCACTCCGGCACCGTGAGACTCTGTACCACGTCGGCCCTTAGGAAACTGCAGCCTTCCACCAAGTGCTAACCCAGCACCGGTTATCCCGCACTCCTCGTGGATTTCCCGACAGCACCCACCTGCTCTCCTAGCAGTAGGTAAGCTGTTTTATAGATACTCCACATGGTGTATCGCCTGGGCATAAGTTTGGCCCGTATTAAATACATTTAGTACTTAAAGAACAACTACCCGAGATCCTAAATAGTTCTATTTTACCCACAGATACCACGGACAGCACCACTACTGGTGCCTTTTCCTGACGAAGGCCAGCACAAAGACGGCTACAACCAAGCCACTTTCTTTGGCCGAAACACACCCTGTGTCACACCCTGTGTCGAACTACGTGTCACAACTGCATCACTACCCTGCACCTGTCAAAATTCAATGATTGTTGTGTGCACTTTCTGTTTTGTGTAACAGCGGGTTCTTATACCCCCTCGATATATGAGGAAACATGTATCTTAATGTAGTGCTGACCTCTATATTCCAGAGGCCTACACCTATTTGTGTCACCACTGCATAACCAACCCTGTTCGTGTCTTTCAATTATCTTCTGTGCTTATCGGAAGAAATGTAAAGTAAATTGTGGAGTTACTTACTACTTCCTGTGTGAGTACATAATAAACATTCACACTTAGCACTTCTGTGCCTCTGTTTTGGATCTCCTCATCCTGATTATTTTGTTTATAAAAAAAAAAATAGCTCTCATCATGACATCAATGCCCACTTCACTTTAAGATCTTTATTTGAATGGCTTAGGCCGGAAGGCTGCCGGTTTGGAAAAGTAGGCCTCAATCATATGTAATTAAAGGTATTTTCATGGCTTTGAATTTCGCATGCATGGCCCGCTTTGTACATGAATTTCTCTTTATTGCATTCTGTTATGTGGCAGATAAGAATGAAATGCTGCCTTTTGGTCTGTCAACTCACAACGTGCCTTTCCAATTCCATTCTGCAGCCTAGTTCCATCTTTTGCATATTCCTTTTTTCAACTGCAGTAGTACACACATTTGAATTCAGGAATGAAGCCTGAAAAGAGTGTCAAAGTCCCCACCCTGTATTGTGTTAATGCCAAACACTTTTTTTCACTGGTTTTCACTGTATTTCGTACCCTCAGGACTGTTCCCTGAAATAATGGCACATTCCCTCATCCTGCAAACGATACATATCCTGGCTTGATATATGATAGACTGGTGAATGTATGGAATGAGACAGTGATATTGAGGAGAGACAGGGGGAGCTCTATGGCATCCCTCATAGACCACCTTGATTACATCACATTTCTTGTGACTGCCAGTGGCCCAAAAAGGTCACAGCTATGCTCCAAGGTTTGTTTAAATGTGATTTCGCCACCGTCCCCAATCTGAATGGTAACTTAAAAGACAGCCTGTCTGGTTGGTTTGGGCCAGGCTGAACATGTTCTAAATGGCCACCATTGTGCTACATGGAATTCAGGTTGGTTCTGTTGATACTGCACTGCAATTGTTTTCAAACAATGCATATTGCAGCCCTCTGGGGCATCCTTTGCCACACTTGGTTGCAAGAAAGGACCCTGAGAAAGGCAGCAAAAAGCCCCAAAAGGCAAAACATGGCCTTTTGCCTGAAATATCTTCAAGCCCCTGCACAGGGTCTACTGGCCCGGCTCAAACGTGTCTAATGGCCTGTAAACCAGATTCAATGCACATATGCTTAAAGCTGAGCCTAAATCAGGTTTTTAATGGCCGTAAGACCCTGAGCTGCGTCTAGGCTGGTGCTTGGTTTGCCCATGGACACAGCTCATGGCCCAGTGGATCACGGTCCACTGCTCTAAGGGGTCTGTGCCAACATCTAGGGCAAAGTGGCCTGTGTCAACATCCAGGGCAAGATGCTCTCAGGATATTGACACAGTCCATGCCCGGGTGGCACATTGGGGCTCTGAGAGGATCCTGTGGCATGGTCAAAGGGCATGCCCTGGGCAAAGTGCCCATTGGGCATGACCATAGGTCATGACAAGTGAGAGGCTCTAGGGAGGCATGGGTGTGATGAGTGGCTTGGAGCTACCCAGACGGGCCCACCTGCAACGCCTTGCGGCCGTGTGCAATGGGCCGTGTGGGCATGTTTGTGTATCCTAGAAAAAACATTATTAAGCACAGTTGTGGTTAATGTAGTGTAATAGTCATAGAAAAGCAGTAAAAACTTTAGTTGAAGGAGTGACAGAGCGTTACATTTGCACCACAAAACATCAGACTCTAAAAAAGCAGACAGTCACGATTTTGCGGTGATTATAACTCACTGCACCATGCACTGTTCATGCTGCCACATACAACATCACAGATGGCAAGCACATATCCACAGTTCTTATAGGTCATGATGAACAATATGTGCAAAGAAAAAATAGTAGTACCTCAAACTGGCAATGTTGGGTTTTACTTTTAATATGAGCCCCAAAGCAAAAGAAAGACCACATGGAGATGATACGCTGTGCTCATGCGAATGAGTGCAGTGTATAATGCCATGCGCAATGCATACCAGTTGTTGAGTTATGCTTGCTTTAGAAACAATAGCTGATGAATTTATGGTGCTTTGATGTTTTGCACTGTAACCAGGATGTTGCATTAACTAAAGTTGTGCTGATGATTTTTTTATTATACTAGTCTATCAATAACTTTACTGCTAAACATTTTTTCATTCACTATAGGGCCTCATTACAAGTTCAGAGGTAAGTGGAAAAAAGCAGTGGTAACAGAATTTCTGTCACTTTTAACATGCTGTCAAATTAAGGGTCATGCAAATGGCCACTAACAATATTGGTAAATCTTTTGCATTACAAGTTGAAATACCAGTGAAATACTTCTGAAAATATGGGCTAATTCTGTCAAACACACAGTGCAGTTACCTCTTTCCAAAATGTGGAGGTAAATGCATACAGGTGATGGAAAGCAAACCACAGGTTTAGCCAATCGGCCCTAATAGGTTATGTCAGGCCTACACCTTCCCAAAACCATGCAGCCAGTAGTAGTAACAAACCTCAAGATCCAGGACCTCCAGCTCTACATTGAGCTGTGGCGCATGCACAGCACCACCACAGAGTGCAAGTGGCAGAAAGGCGGAGGAGACGGCTTGCAAGGAGAGCACCCATTCCCGGTGCCCGCCAGTTAATGGCTCAGGTGTTTTCAGTGTGGGTCAATTGGTATTTCGGTGCTTCATGGATGCATGTGGGCAGAAGGATTTAGTTGAGTGCATAGCTGCGGGCTGCCTGGATAGGTGTATCTCCAGAATGCATGGAGTCACAGTTCCATATATGCAATGGTGCGTTTCTATTTTCAAAGTGATATGTACATGGTGCCCCACCACGGATAGCACATGCAGATTGTTGCCATAGCATTGATCATACTACCTTTTGGAAGGGCGCTGACCTTGACACTTCTACTACCGTGTCTATTAGAGACTGCAAATATTTTAGTGCATTTTGTGAAATTGTATCTTTTTTCATTTGTTTTTTTATGTATTTGTGTCCCTCCGGCCCGACTGCACATGACTGAATTAGGGGGTGGGTGAGTGATGGTTGGTGGCAGCAGAGGTTTTTTTTGTTCCTTTTGAGGTATATTTTTAATAACGTTTACCCTCAATCCCCATTGCACATGGTCAGCAATATCAATACTTTAAAAAAATGTATCTTTTGTTTTGATGATAAGATTCTGAAATATTTGCAATAAATGGTAGTTCTGATCATGGCCTGGGTGCATGCCAAAAATCCTGAAAATCGAAGTGGACAATTTTGAGATATTGGGCCTCATTGTAAGTGTGGAAGTCTGGAGAAAATGCTGGTAATTTCGGCTCCTGCACTTTTTCCAGAATGGCACACTTCAAGTTTGCCGGTGCGGCCACGGATCTCCTGGCAGGCCTGACCTGTGGGGAATTCAGGCCCCTGCTGGCAAATAAATGCCTGTTACTGGCAAATAAATGACTGTTACTAACAGTGCTGGTGATTTAGGCAATCCCATCCCATGGGGTCCTATGGGAATGGGAACTTACCGGCTCTCCGCCGCCCGTAATATCCCGGTAAAACTGGTGGAGCCATTAAGTCAAGTTTGCTAGAATTATAGGTGGGATATCGTCAAACCTATAATGAGGGCTTTTGTGGGCTGAGTAGTGGATTTATTCAGACTCTGTGGAAAGCCCCATGTAAAAAAATGGATTTATTGAGCTATCATTTTGTACATTATGATGTTAACAACTTTAGCAAATTTGAACTGGGTGTGGAATCTGGCTAGATAAGCAGCATGCCAAATATTGTGAACTTTGAGGTAAAAAAAACAAAATGTACAGAATTTTTTTTGTGTGCATTTTTCCATGATAGGCGTGATGTGACCTTATCTATACTACTATGGTCACGGCAGTATAATATATTACAGCTCCACCTCACTGATGAGGTCCAACAAGGCTGACACGCGTGTCTGGGGTTGCTGTTGGTGCTCTTGTTCAAAGGAGGTTTGCCTGGCATTTCAGTGCTGGACTGCCCATGTGGGCGGGACAATGACTGATATGCAAATGAGGATTCCTCCTTTGTGAACAGTACAGTGAGCAAAAAGCGATGGCTGAGGACTCTCAAAGTGGGTAAAAACCACTGAATAGGTTATCATGCCATGTTCTTTCGAGAGAGGGGCGTCTGCTACCTTTTTTGTATTTTTTCAAGGAACTTGGGGTTTGTCACCCTAAGTTACCTGGGGGAACCCCGACATGGACCCCTTTCTCACTGTGCTAAGAGAGCCACATCCCCACCTCACTGATGAGGCCCAACAAGGCTGAAACACGTGTATGGGGTTGCTGTTGGTACTCTTGTTCAAAGGAGGTTTGCCTGGCATTTCGGTGCTGGACTGCCCTTGTGGGTGAGACAAAGACTGATATGCAAATGAGAATTCCTCCTTTGTGAAAAGTACAGTGAGCAAAAAGCGATGGCTGCAGACCCTCAAAGTGGGTAAAAACCCCTGAACAGGTTATCATGCTATGTTCTTTCTAGAGAGGGGCACCTGCTACCTTTTTTGTATTAATATATTACTTGGTTGATGATGGTTAAGTTGGTCTCCCTATAGGAAGACATTTGTTTGGGTAGCAAATAACTATATCGTTATTCGTTAAATAGACAAGAAGGTTTCCCAAAACAATGTAGCTTCAGGTTTTGTGCAGATCCATCAGGCTGGGATAGTTATAGGAGAATCGCTATCATAATGTTTCCCCACTCATTCTTCACAGGCAAGTTTTTGTCCAAGGCAACAGTCGGAACCACTCGACTAATTTGCATCAAAACGAAAGCATGCTTTTCCAATTTGGTAGCTTCTTTAAAAAGTGCCCTAAAGGAGGAAAACATTGAATTAATGATATCTGGGTTGGCTGGGGCAGTCTATGGGCCCATATATGGATTATTTACTCTGATTGGCTCATTTGGTTTTAGGGCCTTACATATTTTCCCAGGGGTCAGTGTCCCAGTTCGCAAAACTAAAAAGGGGCAACCTGATTGTTTAAGCAAATCTGGTTGATTGGGGTGGTTTGGAAATTTTTTTAAATGCCCGCCATTGTGGTTTGCAGACTACTTGTGGGCTCCTCTGGAACATTATTTGAAAAGGGCTCACTGCAGCTGACTGCTCCGCCCCCGACCCCCTCAACCCAATGTGGATTGAGGGGGATCACAGGGGTTTATTTCCCAAAACAGCAAATACACCAGCTGTTTTTGTCACAGGTTGATCATACTAGGATTGTGGACCCAGCCAAACCTGCAGATTGGCGAGGCCCATGCCCCAAGCAAAGTGGCCACTGGCCATGGCCTCGGGTAATGGCCGTTGGCCCACAGAACTCCAATTGGGGTAAAGTAGTTACTGGACCAGTGGCCAGGCCCAGAGACTACTTCTGGAGCTTGGTGGTACCTGGGGCCTGGCTGAAGGCTACTTCAGGGGGCTTTGGTGGGCCTGTTGCAAGGCCAAGGTCCACGCCACAGAGACGGGCATGCTATTGAGCTAAGCATGCACTCCACAGACACATGTGCATATTACTGAAGTGCATGTGCACGCTACTGACACGTGCGTGCCCACTACTGAGATGCGCATACTCTTAACTGAGATATGCTTGCAAGCTACTGAGTGGCCCGTGTGTTCATGAGATGCGTGTGCACTGCTGGGATGCGTGTGTTCCAACTACTGAGAAGTGTATGCCCGCTACTGAGACATTTGCGCTTAATACTGAGACTTGCGTATGCATTACTGAGAACTTTCCCAGAAATACCAAAACAAGCTATTTGCTGACTACTAGGCTGCAAGCTGGGACCCAGGGCCCATATCCTAGTGAGTTACTTGCTGACTACACACGCTGTGTCCCGGGATAAAAACTACATTATCCCGGGGGCACCAAGAGAAACCGGTGGCTTAATACAAACACTGCATCCTGGGACATCGAGTCCAATCCTCGAAGGCAAAACAACGAAATCATTTGCCGATTAAGACAGTGCTTGCTGAATGTAAGAGTCCTTTGCGCCTCGCGCAAGCATCCACGGAAGAGACACTTGACTACATGTCCTCCATGTCCTCCTTCTCACCAATTAAAGAAAAAACTCGAGCTCAAATTTAGTCCAGCGTTTTGCTTTTGTTGAGCTTCTCGACCTTTGTGCATTTCATAGTGAAAAATGAGCTCTCCTGGTGTTCACTGGTGAGATTTAATATATGGGAGCCCCGACATATTTTTTCACCCCGCCAGACTGTAGACTAAGAATAAACATCATAATTTATAGGAGTGGTTCTTACTGGAAATTATTCTTCTGAGGAAAAGAAGAGTGTTTTAAAGCTCCAGGAAGAAAAGCTGGGGCTGCCTCTCCCCCCTGCTGTTCCACACACAAATAATTCTAAAAGAACTCAATGGGACTCATCAGCATCCTCCAGAGGCAAAAAACAGCGCATATGAAGGAAATGGACCCTAGGGTACTAGAGCTGTTAGGGCACGTCACATTTAAACTTTTCCAGTCGCGATTCCCTTCCTTGCTTTATTCTCCATGTTGATAAAATAGCACAATGGGTTGCGTGCCTGTTATGGCGATACCTGTGGAGCTAGCTGGTTCCAGATTAGAATCTCGATGGGTCTGGCTCAACAGGTTAAAGTCGATAAACTTCCCATTGAGAAGAAGTCAAAATGTATGCGCAGCGCGGGGCAAAAATCGCTGGATGCATTTGGACCAAATAAGAAACACCTTGGGCACGAAGCTTTGACTCGATTTCCGGTATGGGTCTGGGGTTATTCCGTCCAGTAGTTGTGAAAATATTTGATGAGGGAAGGTGTGCCCCCCTTCTCTCAAAATAATACCTATATCTCCAGTGGTGCATTGCAGCAGAGATGCTTTTCAGAAATGAAAAAGCCGCCATTTTTTGTTGTTGCTTGATGCAAGCAATTATCGCGATATTTACTGCAGTAATATGAAAATGAAAAGTGAATTAAAAAAAACATTTGGAGGTGGAAAAAAGATACAATTATATAAGGCTAGAGGTGGGTCGGGGAAAGAGGTCACCATGTGAAGTTGAGTTGGAGTGTCTGGGGAGCCAGTCACGGCTCAAACCTTTTTGCATTAATACGATAATACCCTGATAATTACTGCAGTAATAACGGGGGAAAGAAAATGCATCACAGATAAAAATGGCCGTTATCGCGGTAATTACAGCACAATTACAGCAATACTTACCATTGGTTGCAACATATGCACGACAATGGCCAAAGGCCAGGGCTAGCGGGCCCCAAAGAAACGTATAGGTGCAACATGGCCACCGATAGTGGGCACTAAAGAAACCTATTGGTGCAACATGTAGAGTGGCCACAACCAAAAGCCATTGCTAATGGCCCTTGAATAAACTATGGTATAACAAAAACCTTGAAATTCCTTGAAAAAAACTATACTTAATGGACAGTTAAGGTGATCAGATTTAATGCAACAAAACCCTTGAACATCATAGGATGTGGGAAGTGATGATCATCTTAACTCGGCCACCCCCGATTGGAAAGCCCATGAGCACATACATGACAGATGGGATTCACAATGACAAACAAAATTAGAGGCTGTCAAGATAGCTGAATGGGTTGAGCACTCACTGCTGCGATTTGTGTGTGATCTGCAGGTCGCAGTTTAAAATCTCAGCAAGGCCAACTCAGCCTTTTATGCTTCGGAGGTCGATAAATGAGTACCAAATCCAGTTAAGTGATATTGTATGTATATGTGTTCTATGTAAAGCGATTAGGCGTAAGCACTATATAAATAAAACACCTTTTAGATCCTAGTGGTCATCAACAGGGGGACGCCGAATTAAGATGATCACTTCCCACATCCGCTAAATTTCAAGGGTTTTGTTGCGTTAAATCCGATGATCTTAACTGTCCCTTAACTAAAGTTGTTTCAATTAATTACACAGCCTGCAGTAGTGGGCGTGTAGTTATGGTTAAGTTGCTCAACTCATAGAAAGAGCACTTTTTGGGTGGCTTATAACTTTGGTGCTGTTTGACGAATCCTCACCAAACTTCACAAAAATGTATATGGCCACCTTGGAATGATTTGTCGAAGTTTGGTGCGGTTTCGTCCAGTGGGGGCAAAAGTTATAGGGGGGTCCAAAAACATTTGAAATCCTCATAGACATAATGGAAAAAATTGTTTGCTCATGCCTACAGCCCAAACCGCTAGAGTTATTTTCCCCAAACTTGCGTGAGAAGTGGCAGTTGGTCCCAAATTTGTACATTTGGTGTAACTGTCCACTAGTTTAAAAAAAAAATGGCAAAAAACTAGATACAAACAATTACTGATATCTGCAACTGGTCTGTGGACTCACTTCCTGGTTTGGTGTCCAAGGACACCCCTGACCCAATCAGAGGGTGGCATGGTGTTCGTGGACATCAAACATGCACACTGATTGGATGTTTGAAAACATGAAGTGCATCATCATTTTTGAAATGGTCACCATGTTGGATCCATGGACCACAGCCTTTGTCCGCGGACAGCGCAGTGAGAAACAAGCCTGGAAAATACATGTGGGGTTATTTTGTGGCCGAAAGAGTGCCTCAAAAGGGTGGGGGAGTGGAAAAAAGTTTATATCTAGCTGTTTTTATAGGTGATAAAAGCTGTGCAGGTGCCGCCGAGTCCGCCGTAAATGTTTCCATTCGTGGACACAAACATATATACATGGACATCATTGGGATTGGGAGGGTTCTGGGTGAGTCTTGTTATTTGAAGGTGTATTGAACAGCCATGTCCCCAAGAATCTGGCCATGGCCAGAGTAATATGTGTACAGTAATTTAGGTACTGTAGGGGGAGTATACAGTATTTGTAATATGGTGGAATAATATAATTGAAGTGTATATGGTATTTATGATTGTAGTACAATTGAGGATAGTGCTTATAGAATCTGTAGTTGTTTCTTTGTGAAGCAAAAAGTATAATACTGGGTATGGATACTTAGTTACATATGGTAATAAGGATAGAATCATTGGTTCTTTTTCTGTGAAGAAACTGTTTCATTTGTTAAACAAGAAGTTTAAAACCTTTAATTGCATACAATTGTACGTATAGATTTACTTTTTTGACCCTCCTACATAGTAGATTGTATGTACTTTGTTTGGTACAACATTAGTGCGTGGTACACAGCATTTGTATTAACATGAAATAATCATTTGGCATTGGGGAAAAATCCATAGTGGATTTTTAAAAAACCTACTGTATTTACATACATTATTTGGCATTTACATGGTTTTAAAGAATATACATGTTGCAGAATACATGTGTGTGGTATGCCAGTGTAAGTGTGATAGGACATTTGCTTGAAGTGTGTTGTAATTAAGGTTATGTTTAAAGTAGTTAGATACCCGTTGGCATATTCTAACTATATTTGATTTTACAAGTAGTATTGTGTTATGGGTGTTTAGTGCAAGAATAACTGTGATGGCATATTTAAAGTGTATTATAATGAAGGTTAATTTTAAAGTAGTTAGATACCCGGTGGCATATTCTAACTGTCTTGGATTTTAAAAGTACTATTGTAGTATTATGGAAGTAGTTAGAACTACATTGGATTTTACAAGTAGGATTGCAGTAGTATGGATGTATATTCCAAAAATAACCTTGATAGCATATTTGGTATGTATTAGAAAGAAGGGTATGTTTAAAGTAGTTAGATACCCACTGGCGTAGTCTAACTGTGTATTATACTATACTTTAGTGAGTAAATTTGGGTTGAAGGAATATTAAGTAAGCATTTGTTAGATTTGCTGGTAACCTATGTTTTGGAGTAACAGAAGTGTTGTTACATTCAAACCAACCACTTTGCCTGAAATGATTGTGCCATCAGTGTGGTAGATTATGCCTACTGTTGTGAAGGTTTTCTTGCCAAAAGGTACTTGGATGCGTGTACAGCTTGTGAGCTTATAGCTATTTTTGGAACCATATGCATTGTACCTTAGAAGCATTAGTATGACATATTGAACTTGTGAGTTTATTTGTATGCCAGAACGATTGTCTGGATTGCAAAAAGGGCATAATATTCCATGATTTGCATTCTGCAGAAGCTGGTGAAATGGAATGGATTCATAATTTGGTATAGATACATAGGGAAAAAGGTCTTTAGGGATGTGCTCTTGCAAAACATGGTTGAAGGGAGTGCATGCGTGTTTCCACGTGTATGAAATCTGGAGGATTTCATTCATAGGGATGCTTTGGGTTTCTAGTGCTTCTAGTAACTACATTAGGAATTCTTGTGGATCTTCCTGTGTGTTTATGGTGAATGTTACCATTCCTGTACAGTAGTCATATTCTTGCCTTATACCTGAGACACTGTAAGTACTGTCAGGATTGTTTGTGGATTTCTATGAAGGACGAGCATTTGCAAACACAACTGGTCTGAGCCGTTTAAGGAAATTTTGTGAACAATTGGTGGCAAATGGAAGAGAATATTGATTGTTAAATTTGCATAGCAATTTACTCCAGTTGTGTTGCTGAATTTAAATGGACCAGAGAGTTGTGCCTCTGCATCCTTTGATGGGCCTGCAGTTGTCTTTTGAGAAGAGACATTTGACTTGTTTTCCTCTGATGGATGTGCAGTTGATTTGCCACTATAGGGTTTTGTTGTATTATTTGATGGAGCAACCGTTGTTCTTTGTTTATTTTAGTGGTATTGCAGGGAGATCTGGTATAGTTTCTGTTTGTATTAGTTTTCTTTTTAAAGATTGTCTTTTTTGAAGTACAGGGTACATATGTAGATGGAGGTGCACAGTTCTCTATGTTGCTGAGATTTAAATGATAACTTTAGATGATTAATTAGGCTGGGTTTCATACATTTTGCTAGGCTTCCTTCACAAGTTGAGACTGAATATTTGCCAGTTGTCTCATCTGGCGTGACATTGATTTTGTAGGAGTAGTTCTGGGCTATGTCATACAGGCAAATGTTTTCCAAAGCAGTCCTTCTGTTTGGGTAGCATGTGTCAATTACATTGTTTTTCAAAATGTCATGCCTGTTGGTATCATTTGTGCCTATTGTTTCTATCTATTGGTAGGATTTTAGTGATGAAGATGAACCAAGGTTTAGCCAGACAATGTTTTCAGATTTCTCATTTAAGGGTATACCTTTTAAACGGTCTGTAGCATCATAGCACCCGCTTTCTCTATGGGAGGGAATTTTTATAGCGTGGCTGCACACTTTTTTTGACAGTGTTTTGTCAGATGATATGTCATCCCACAGATCTTTGAGCTCTGTCTTCTCAGCTTTGGTAAAATAGGCTTTCACATACCTTGGAACTGTAGTGGAAGTATCTGCAATGTATTATATGTCTATACTTGCATTCCACAAGAGATCAATTAGTGCATTGTAATCATTGATGAACTTGGATGCTTCGTTCCTTTTAATGTTATATGTGTTTTTAGGGGATTTCCCTTTTACACTGTGTATAAAAGAAGATATCAAGCTATTTACTTGTCCTTTTGTGAAAACTGGTCTAGGGAAGCCAAATCGACATTTGGTATAGTATTTACCTTTGTTTTATATCGACATCAGCAGTATTTGCCACAGTTATGTTTTTGGAAGTGTAAGAATTGTGTACGTAGGTCACTATGTGTGGTTTCTCAAGGGATGTCACAGGTAATGTATTTTTCAACAAATTGTAAAATGGTGACATCACTGTCATGGCCTAATCTGAAAGCATGTGGATGTGTGGTGCTCCGCTGGATTGATATTCTTTTCTCCAAAAGAAACTTTTAACTTCTCTGAGTGGAGGGGTAGTTTTATTGCTGATGAAGCGCAGCATGGCAATGAAATTATTGTGAAAGTACCTTGATACATTGACAGGGTCAAGAGAACAGAGCTCTTCTGGTGTTTTTATATCTATACCCTCTTTATTTTGGTTTGCAGGACATAAGAAGTCATGCAAGTCATCCCATGTGTATTCTGCACAACGTAAAGTAACAAACCATGTGAGTGGGCCTAGGTTCCTTAGCATACAAAATGCATCAGCATGAAGCCGGAAACAGTATTCCTTTGTACCATGCATATTTGGCAAGAGATTTTTGATACTTGACTGCAAAATATGTAATTTGGCTGTTTTCGGTTGAAGGAGTATTATAGCTTGAAATGGGTCTTCTGTTTGGATTATAATGCTCTCAAACAAGTTAAGTTGTTGGAGAGCATTTGGAAAGTGGGAAGAGTTGTTAGTGATAGCACGTGTTGGCATTTAGTTATTGGCAAGCTTTGTATTGCAGTATGTGCAAACTATTTAGGGGTCCTTTATTTTGTATTTACTTTCCGCTGTTCGATATAAAAGCTATTTGGAACCATTGGGATTCCTCATTGTCCTCTATTTTCCAGGCCATATCTACTATTTGTGTGCCTTTTTTATAAAGAGTTCTTTGACAATAGACACATACTTTGTCTTGTATTTAAGCAGATGTGTTTGGAAACTTTGCAATTTCTTTTTTGTATGCGTTTGTAAGGAGGGTGGTGTTTGTGAGGTTTTCGCTAATGTTTTCTAAAGTTACAGAATTTTCTAAGTCAACTTCAGTTTCAAAATATTTATTTTGGATGTGCTCTGTTTCTCAAAGGAGTTCTTTGGCTGTTCATGTAGGAGAATGTTATTTAAATTTTACAGTTCTAGAGCAGGACTTTTTGCATAATACAGTCTATGCAAAAGATTTCGTATAGGCGAATGATGTGTTGCTAACATGTTGATGTGGTGGAAGGTGCTTTTGCAAACATTTCCTGAAATGCAGGCTAATGAATGTCCTCGCCATCCAGTGTGGATGCCTACTGGGCAGGAGTCTGGAGGATTTTTGGTGTACATTGCATATTGAACTGCATGTCCATTTGTACACTGGACGGTTTGTTTGGGCAAAAGGAACCTTTGGTTGAAAATCTGTTGGGGAAGTTTTTTCTATAAGGGTTTATTTTGCCATAACGGTGTCTCCTACCATTTCATAGCCTCAGCCATTATTGTCTATGGCAATTGATTTTTTGTGTTCATGTTTATGAGCCTCTTCATTGAAATATGGTTCTGTGCTGCCTGTGTGAATCCATTCACCTTCACAGATGTTTGACAAGGTACCTATATGGACATTAGGCATGTTTAGAAGTACTTTTTGTAATTTATTGATTCATTTAGTTAGTGGTTTCATTCCGTTTAAAATTAATATTAACAGCTTTTTCTTTAGTAGAAATGCACTGTCAATTAGTATTTCTCGAATTCGTTTTCTGCTGTAGTTTTTAAGGGTAGATCGTGACTTTTTATCTGTCTTTGTAAGATTGTTAAAAACTCTACGGTGGAAATTATTTTGTAAAATTGATTTTTTTGAATGCTTTACTGTGGCTATGTTAAAATTGGTAGATTTAGGCCCTCATTATAAGTATGGCAGTCTGGAAATAAGGGTGCTGGTAGCAATGTACCAGCGCCCTTTCTATGCCGCCATACTACGACAATGCCGGTAGGGGCCACGGATATCCTGGCAGGACTAACCTACTTGGTTTTCAGGCCCCTACTGGCATGGTTGTCACTGAAGCACCGTCAGTAACCCCATTTCCTTGGAGTCCTGAAGGACTCCATGGAAATGGCGATGTACCATTACCGACCGCCGCTTGTGATGCTTGTGGCACCAGGATATCAGGCAGCGATAAGGGTGTTACAGGGTTTCCGGTACCCCGCTGCCTACCGACGAGTTTTACCGGCAACCCCGAATGATGATAGGTGTGGCTGGGAAGGTTGTAAGAGTAAGAGTAAGAGTAAGAGGCTGTATAGGTGTGATGGGCTTGGGTAAATATGAGATTGAAATTGGGTGGTGTTGTATAAAATAAGTATATTTATGTCATGGGGAATGGGTAATAAACTATTTCTAGTAGTGTGTTGAGCACCAATGGTGTTAGTGAGTAAGGGAGTGGTGGTGTGATTAAATAAGTAAGAATAGTATGATTTGAGAAAACCAGTGGTTGTTGTAATGGTGTGATTTAGTGCGTAGCTATGAGGGTTGTGTGGGTGTAATTGAAAAGGAGTGAGGAAGTGTGTGTATATGTGTTAATGTGCGTTAGTAATTTGGAATGCAATGAGTATGAATGTTGTTGGATTTGAAATAAGGACCTCACATGGGTAAGGGTATGGAAGAGTAAGGAAATTAAATTGTGGTAAAGAAGTTGATGAGAGAGGGATGGGTTGTTATGCAGTAAGGAATTGGTAGTGTATTGAATACAGAGCAATGTTTAGATAGGAATAGAATGAGGGTGAATGCTGCAATAGAATGAATCAGAGTGAAGTACAATATATTTGAGTAGAAACGAATACTCTATTCTAATATATAGTGAAAGTACAGTGTTACAATTAGAGAGATATACATGCTATATTAATCTACTTACTTTGCAGGATGTGAAGAGTGTTCTTTCTTCGGTAGCTGTCTTTGTCAATCTTCTTTTTTACCTGTAAGTGTACATGAAAGTTAGTTGGTATGTGTGGTAATGGTGAAGTAGTTTCACTAAGAGACGTTGTTATTTATTAAGGTAGGAGGAATTGTTGGGAACAAGAGTGAATTAAGTTGTGAAATGGGTGGAGTCGTAAAGTATGTTAACTATGTAGTTAGAACAGTTGGACTATGACTAATGTTGTATGGGACATTATAAGGAACAGGGTAAATGTGTGTGTTAAAAAGATGCATGTATAAGTTATTTCTGCAGCACAGGAAGGTTTCTTGTAGGGCTAGTAGGTAAGGCTATTAGTTGTACAGCAATGTTTGGCTTCATGTAAAAATGCATGACAATTATGTTTTTGCAGTAGGGCAATGTTTGTGTTGGTACTTTTAATTAGAAAAGAGCTGTGTTTGTGGTGCAATGTATTTGTACTGTGTTGCAGTGTTTTAAAGAATAGGGAAACTGTGGCCTAGTGGTAATGCAATGGCCATTTGTAGTTGGAGCAGTGTATGATGTCTTATAGTAGTGGATGAAAAGAGCAGTATTTTGTATGTATCCACACGTGTTCCATATAGATACTTTGGCAGTATACACATTTGTGTGAGCAGGTGGTATGATGGCACTATAAGGGATGTGATGAGAAAGGTTGGAAAGTATGACATTTCCACCTAAGGAAAAATGCAAAATGCTGTTAGTTTAAAATGTTTCTTTTTAGGAGCAGTTTGTTGAAAGTAAAAAAATGCATTTGCGCATTTAGAGCAGCACTGGGTGTAACTTATGTCTACAAGTAAGGGAAATGCAGTTGCAAAAAAATTGTAGAAGAATGTTAAGTGGCAGTTGGTGTGTGGATATTTTGGGAGTACGTGTAAGTTAATGCCACTTGATGTGACTAAGTGCTGAATGTTGCTATACATAGCATTTGATAGCAGTCGTTAAAAAAGAGAGTATGCTTTTTGGGATGCATAGTACAGGGTTAGTGGCAGCCACCCTTGATATATATTTATAGAGGTGTTTAAAAAATACTTTAAAAGGTGCAAGCATACCTGTAATGTGTTTTGTTAGATGTAGACATTGTTCAATCTGCAAATAGAAATCTTGGAGAGTTACACAGTTGTTTTGATGCAGGAGGCTGTCACTTACAGGAGACATCAACAAGTGTTGAAGTGAGTTGACAGGGATACATGGAGAGTTTTTAATTGTGATTGGTGAATGGATGTTTGACTGTTTGAAAGTAGCCAAAGAGGGAGAGTTGCTAACATAAAAGTAATAAAGGTAGAAGGGCAGCCCTGTGCTACAGCATCCGTGGACAGCCATGATAGTTTGCAGACCCGCTCGTGCCATCCCGGTCTTTTAAGAATGGCGGACATGGAAAGGGGACTGCAGAGAACTTGGACAGTCATGAATGTCTGCGGACATCGGGGGATTACCAATCAGGTTTTATGGTTGTTGTGTACAGGAATGCAGGGTAGCAAGTGTTTTCTTTGTTGTGTGCAGTGAAGATGGATATGGCTATGGCTTTGAAGCAGAGTGTCTGGATGGTGGAAGATTCTTGGATCCATTGGTTAAAGGTGTACTTTGAGAAGAGTGGATTATCTGGGAATCTTGGATTAGGAGAATTGGACATTTTTTGGTACGGAGTTAGAGTAATGAAGTGGGTGGAATTGCTACCTTTTTGCGAGAGTATGTTTACTTTGTTGCATCCAGTCATCATTATTGTTGTAAGTGATTTCAATCAGGCACACACCTAAGTCAACGCCTAACGTGTAATGCACAACTGAAATCCTTATTTATTTGTGTCAAAAAATTATTTTATTCTGTACGATGTACCACTCATATCACGCCCCTTTCCTGGAAACCCCCCACCCCCGGTCACACTGAACCAGGAATCGGGCTGGTTTGCAAAGTTAAAATATTTATTTATGTATTTACAAATTAATCACACTATGTTTTAATGGGTACACAATGATCACCAATGGGGTGATGTAACACTAAATTATCTCTTTAATAAACAAGGAGTAATAGTGAGCAAAACAATTCAGCACAGAAATAATACTTTTGTGTGTGTTCAGATCAAATAGCAGTGTAGTTACTATTTCCCCTGCACACCTCTTAACCCCCCAATAGGCAATGTAAAGAGATAGGAGGAGAGAGCAGGTATTCAGGAATGGCAGAATTTAAACAAAATATCAATCCCAATTTCCCCCCAGCAACACAAGAGAAAAACAGAATTGATTGGCAAGCGGTCAGGATGCTTTTAAAGTTTTTTTGAGAATGTATTGGGTAAAAACACTAAATATAGTTTAAATTGCTGAAATTGTTTAAATTCTTATGGGAGCTGCTTTGGATAGTTGCACACAAACACTAGCAATGATATGATACTAAGAAACAATGTGAAATCTTAAAATTAAGGTCAGAGGCAATCAAAAGCTGTTTTACACGTGTCAGAATTTCCCTAAAACGAAATTTATGTCAAACTTTTCAGCGTGTGATAAGCGCGATCACGGGAGAAAAATTGAGGACGTTATGGACATTTTAGTGGAGGTCTTTTTTCGAGACAGGGGCAAGAATGGGAAACAGGAATGCACTTTTAAAAGACAAATGGGATTTCTTACACTAGATTATGACTATAGAAAAAGAAAATGCCACACATGAATCTCCACAGTTCCTGGCCAGGGAACCCTTCACGTGGTGGATACTCAATTTCTTTCTGGGGTTCACTTTAGTTACTCACAACACTAATGACTTATGATTTTAAAATACAAATAAGAGAAACTCAGCGCAAGAAATGTTCTGACAATTCAAAAATACTCCTAACAATATCAGGTTCTGAAGACAATATAGGTTGGGTTTAAGATAGGGATTAACTATGGACAGTACATTTGCTAATGACACAGTTCTATCTATAGATACTCACTAGATCTGTTTTTACACAGAACCATCAGGATTCTGTTCCATCAAGATTTCTGGTCAGGGAAGGGAATCTGGTTCTGGGATAGACAGCTGGGCACATCGGATTGGACTGGGTCTGTTCGCAGCACGGCACAGGACTGGATCGGATCTGCAATGGCTCTGGTCACAGCACGGCACAGGACTGGATTGGATCTTTTGGTTCTGATGATAATTATTTTCAGCAGGCAAGCAGTACAGCACAGCCCGGCTGTATGTTTGATGTTCCTCTTAGGTTTCTGGGGTTGGTTCTGATTCTGGAATTTAAGGCCTAGCTGAAAATAGTTCAGCTATGCAATGGGCCTTTCTGCTTTGCCATGTTTCTGGAGTCTGGAGCAAGTAAGATGGATAATTCTGCTGCGTGGCTCTCCGCCAGCATTCGGATAGTGGGTGAATCTGTCTGTCTGTCTTTCTGAGTGCTGAGCTGTCTCTATTTATGCGTATGATAAGGGGGTGTGTGTGCTGGTTTAGCCTAAGCTCGCCCCTTTGACAGGGATTGGTCAAGGTCTCCTCTCTGCCTTGATAGAAGTAGAGAAAAGGGTGTCACCTTTATGGTGTGGGTTTATGAGGCTTAGGGTCCACCCCTAGCTCCTTGAACACAAAATCTACCTTTGGTACAATTCCTATTTCCACATGTGCAACCTCTATAACAATCAAATATGCAGATTACATATTTTGTGTAGCAGATACTCCTCCAAGCCCCGTCGCTGTGGGATCTTGTGTCTGCTTTTCATAGAATTTTGCCCTTTTCATCCGGAACACAAGGTCCAATTTAGGAGCAACTTTCTACAAATGTGCGTGTTGAACATGGGCATGCATGTGTAATCGAGGGCGGAGCGACTTCTGGCGGGCCCATGGGATCAGAGCTCGCCCTCAAGTACTTTTAAGACGAGATAGCTGCACCATGAAGAGGATGGGGTGCAGGATTCTCTTACTACAACATAAATCAATAATGACAAGTCAATGGTTTGGCAAAGGGAAGTCCGTTTAATGACAAGTACAAAAAACAGGGAAACAAATGGAAATCAACAGTGATGTGATCGCCTTTCTCGCTTCAACTCCCAAATTCTTAATTTAGACAGCAATAGTTATAGTACATTCTCGTCATCACTGACATGTAACACTCAAAATTTGTCATGCAATTCTATTCGTCGGGAAAGGTAACTTAAGTATAGGTACTATATCTGTATATGGTAACAGAGCATAAGGATTGGATAACTCTTGTCGGGAGGGCGTCTACGCCCGTCCCTCTACAACACTTGTGATAGGCATCACTACAAGTACGACGTCTCATTGGTTCTAGTAGCTATAGGACCCTAGATTATTTGGTCCAATGTGATTGGGTAGGTTACACCCCTAGACATAAATCTCCACTTTAATTAGCAGCATTGCAGAATGGACAACCAGATGCGGAGTGCCCCAAGATTCACTCTGCCTCCCTTCCATCAATCAGTACTTTAGGGCTATGTGTCAATTAGTTGGCTGAGGATGGCCTCAAAACTGTAGCTTATCAGGACAAGTTATGGCATCCTTGGGTTCTGGGTGACATCAGACGTTGGTTCCTCTTCGCCCTTGGCGGGTCACGTGCTGTTCACTGTGAATCTGCTTCATTTTCCCTCTTTTTGTGTATTTGATTCTTTCTTAGCCTCGCCACCTGCCTGGGGCCTCCTTATCTCGACCTTTACTGGCTGGCAGCTATGCTCTGAAATTTCAATTCTTCGAAGTTGCCGCTCTCCTCCCTTCTTGGAGTTGACCTTGAATTCCCAGGCATGAGCTACTTCTTACTGAGTTTCAACTCCGCTCTTCCCTTCTGGCTTTAGCTGGAATATGAATCTCGGCCGGTTTTACCCCCTGCAGCCTGCATTAATTCTGCTTTTACAAAATGCAGTCGCACAATGTGCTTCATTGAGGTAGATATATAATTGGCGCTTGCCGATCTATTCTTCTACTAAGCTTTGCAAGCAGTACCGTTTCCTCGGCTTCTTGCATTCCAAGCCTATTTACAGGCATTTAGTCAGTTAGATACTTTTATCCTTCCTTCATGGTTACATTCTCCGTGCTGCAACCTTGTTTCTTCTTTTAAGTCTGTCGCACCATTATTCATAACTTTTTGTCTTGTGTGTCATCCTTTAGCCGTTGTTTCGTTCATCTGCGGGTCTGTCCGGGCCCGTGTGTCGTCACCACTCACCTTCCATTAAGGTTCTTTGGGTCTCTTCAGGGACAGTTTGCAAGTAGTCTTCATTTTGTGTTAACTGGTGGTATGGTTGTCTCAATGGGTACCTTGCAGCCGATGGTTGTCTGATTATTGCCGCTTCAATAGGTATACATGTCCTTCTGATGGGTACTGGTCAGAGCCCCACCGTGGCTCTCTGTTGGTTCATTTGCTCCTTATACGTCACATATCTTGGCGAGTATGCTTCTGGCATCTAGACATGGGTGGCTGGAGTGTAGGCCATATTTGGGACCTCCTCTACACGTATATAAAGTTTAATACTTCTATCAGAAATACATTTTGTCTAATATCACATTTTCTGCCGTTTCTTCCCAGAACATGTCACAGAGTTCAGTGTGCCTAACAACATAACTGTGGTCTAGTAGCATTTAGAAAGTGTGCCTCATAGCATAACTGTGGTCCAGTAGCATTTAGAAAGTATGCCTCATAGCATAACTGTGGTCTAGATCCATTTGAAAAGTGTGCCTAATAGCATAACTGTGTCTTAGTTCCATTTAGAAAGTGTGCCTCATAGCATCACTGTGGTCTAGTTGCATTTAGAACGTGTACCAAACAGCATAACTGTGGTCTAGATCCATTTAGAAAATGTGCCTCATAGCATAACTGTGGTCCAGTAGCATTTAGAAAGTGTGCCTCATAGCATAACTGTGGTCTAGATCCATTTAGAAAGTGTGCCTAATAGCATAATTGTGGTTTAGTTCCATTTATAAAGTGTGCCTCATAGCATAACTGTGGTCTAGTTGCATTTAGAAAGTGTGCCTAATAGCGTAACTGTGGTCTAGTTGCATTTAGAACGTGTACCAAACAGCATAACTGTGGTCTAGATCCATTTAGAAAATGTGCCTCATAGCATAACTGTGGTCCAGTAGCATTTAGAAAGTGTGCCTTATAGCATACTGTGGTCTAGATCCATTTAGAAAGTGTGCCTCATAGCATAACTGTGGTGTAGTTGCATTTAGAACGTGTTCCAAACAGCATAACTGTGGTCTAGATCGATTTAGAAAGTGTGCCTAATAGCGTAACTGTGGTTTTAGTTCCATTTAGAACGTGTGCCAAACAGCACAACTGTGGTCCAGTAGCATTTAGAAAGTGTGCCTCATAGCATAACTGTGGTCTAGATCCATTTAGAAAGTGTGCCTAATAGCATAAATGTGGTTTAGTTCCATTTAGAAAGTTTACCTCATAGCATAACTGTGGTCCAGTAGCAGCTAGAAAGTGTGCCTCATAGCATAACTGTGGTCCAGTAGCATTTAGAAAGTGTGCTCATAGCATAACTGTGGTCTAGATCCATTTAGAAAGTGTGCCTAATAGCACATAACTGTGGGTTAGTTCCATTTAGAAAGTGTGCCTCATAGCATAACTGTGGTCTAGTTGCAGTTAGAAAGTGTGCCTAACAGCATAACTGTGGTCTAGTTGCATTTAGAAAGTGTGCCTCATAGCATAACTGTGGTCTAGTTGCAGTTAGAAAGTACGCCTCATAGCATAACTGTCATCTAGATCCATTTAGAAAGTGTGCCTAGTAGCATAACTGTCATCTAGATCCATTTAGAAAGTGTGCCTAGTACCATAACTGTTGGTTTTAGTTCCATTTAGAAAGTGTGCCTCATAGCATAACTGTGGTCTAGATGCAGTTAGAAAGTGTGCCTAAGAGCATAACTGTGGTCTAGTAGCATTTAGAAAGTGTGCCTCATAGCATAACTGTGGTCCAGTAGCATTTAGAAAGTACGCCTCATAGCATAACTGTCATCTAGATCCATTTAGAAAGTGTGCCTAGTAGCATAACTGTCATCTAGATCCATTTAGAAAGTGTGCCTAGTACCATAACTGTTGGTTTTAGTTCCATTTAGAAAGTGTGCCTCATAGCATAACTGTGGTCTAGATGCAGTTAGAAAGTGTGCCTAATAGCATAACTGTGGTTTAGTTCCATTTAGAAAGTGTGCCTCATAGCATCACTGTGGTCTAGTTGCATTTAGAACGTGTACCAAACAACATAACTGTGGTCTAGATCCATTTAGAAAATATGCCTCATAGCATAACTGTGGTCCAGTAGCATTTAGAAAGTGTGCCTAATAGCGTGACTGTGGTTTAAGTTCCATTTAGAACGTGTGCCTAACAGCATAACTGTGGTCTAGCAGCATTTAGAAAGTGTGCCTCATAGCATAACTGTGGTCCAGTAGCATTTAGAAAGTATGCCTCATAGCATAACTGTGGTCTAGATCCATTTAAAAAGTGTGCCTAATAGCATAACTGTGTCTTAGTTCCATTTAGAAATTGTGCCTCATAGCATCACTGTGGTCTAGTTGCATTTAGAATGTGTACCAAACAGCATAACTGTGGTCTAGATCCATTTAGAAAATGTGCCTCATAGCATAACTGTGGTCCAGTAGCATTTAGAAAGTGTGCCTTATAGCATACTGTGGTCTAGATCCATTTAGAAAGTGTGCCTCATAGCATAACTGTGGTGTAGTTGCATTTAGAACGTGTTCCAAACAGCATAACTGTGGTCTAGATCCATTTAGAAAGTGTGCCTAATAGCGTAACTGTGGTTTTAGTTCCATTTAGAACGTGTGCCAAACAGCATAACTGTGGTCTAGTTGCATTTAGAAAGTGTGCCTAATAGCATAACCGTGGTCTAGTTACATATAGAAAGTGTGCCTAACAGCACAACTGTGGTCCAGTAGCATTTAAAAAGTGTGCCTCATAGCATAACTGTGGTCTAGATCCATTTAGAAAGTGTGCCTAATAGCATAAATGTGGTTTAGTTCCATTTAGAAAGTTTACCTCATAGCATAACTGTGGTCCAGTAGCAGCTAGAAAGTGTGCCTCATAGCATAACTGTGGTCCAGTAGCATTTAGAAAGTGTGCTCATAGCATAACTGTGGTCTAGATCCATTTAGAAAGTGTGCCTAATAGCATAACTGTGGGTTAGTTCCATTTAGAAAGTGTGCCTCATAGCATAACTGTGGTCTAGTTGCATTTAGAAAGTGGGCCTCATAGCATAACTGTGGTCTAGTTGCAGTTAGAAAGTGTGCCTAACAACATAGCTGTGGTCTAGTAGCATTTAGAAAGTGTGCCTCAAAGCATAACTGTGGTCCAGTAGCATTTAGAAAGTACGCATCATAGCATAACTGTCATCTAGATCCATTTAGAAAGTGTGCCTAGTAGCATAACTGTCATCTAGATCCATTTAGAAAGTGTGCCTAGTACCATAACTGTTGGTTTTAGTTCCATTTAGAAAGTGTGCCTCATAGCATAACTGTGGTCTAGATGCAGTTAGAAAGTGTGCCTAATAGCATAACTGTGGTTTAGTTCCATTTAGAAAGTGTGCCTCATAGCATCACTGTGGTCTAGTTGCATTTAGAACGTGTACCAAACAACATAACTGTGGTCTAGATCCATTTAGAAAATATGCCTCATAGCATAACTGTGGTCCAGTAGCATTTAGAAAGTGTGCCTAATAGCGTAACTGTGGTTTTAGTTCCATTTAGAACGTGTGCCAAACAGCATAACTGTGGTTTAGTTGCATTTAGAAAGTGTGCCTAATAGCATAACAGGGGTCTAGTTGCATTTAGAAAGTGTGCCTAATAGCAAAACTGTGGTCTAGTTTCATTTAGAATGTGTCCCAGGCAGCATAACTGTGCTCTAGTTGCATCTAGAAAGTGTCCCTATTAGCATAACTATGTTCAGCTGATTACAGAAAGTGTGCCCTACCAGCCATCTATACCAACCCTTATTTTAGAAAGTGTGCCTAATAGCATAACTGTGGTTTAGTTGCATTTAGAAAGAGTGCCCAAGAGCATAACTGTGCTTTAGTTGATTTAGAAAATATAATCCGGTGATTTGTTGAATTTAAAAACTGTGAATAATCCCACCCATGGCACAGTTGATTTCAGAAACTATGAATAATCTCACCCGGTGGCATAGCTCAAGTTAGAAGGTGAAGTTGTTGAATAACATTGTCCTATGGTATAATTGACCTAGAAACTAAGAATAATATCAACCTAGCCTACAATCAGAAATTTTCCCTAAATGTGGCATAGGTAAACTTAGAAGCCCCAACCCTATCACGAACGAAGTTCAACGTGTTTCCCGCTGCGGTCAGCGAAGTGTAGAAATTGTAAATGACATCATCCTTGGTATAACTGAACTCAAAAGTGTGGATAATCAACCTCACCCTGCTGCATAGTTGAACTTAGAAGGTGTGAATAATCACCCTGGGATATAGTTGAACTTAAAATGTGTCCCTAACTGTGGTATAACAAGTGTGAATATTATCAACCTCTGGTATAGCCAAATGTGCAAAGTGTGATCAAAAACACCCAACTACAGTTTAGTTCAAACTTAGCCACAACATGAGACCACCCAGCCCTCCATGGTCCACCGAAAGTCGACCTACCCCCACTTTTCCAACCCACTCGCTGACCATCACACCCCCAACCCAACCCCTATCCAAACACCAAGCCAGAGGAGCCCGATGGTGAGCCGTTCATCCTAAGTCCCCTGCTCCTCTCATCCCCTCCACCCACCCGCCCACTATCATCATCCTCACACCCCCAGCCCCTCCAATCAACAACCCGCCCAGCCTCCAAGGCACACTCTGCCCCGCCACCACCCCCTCCACCTTCCTCTCATCAACTCCCCTAAACACCCTCCCTGACCCCACTCCTTCCCCTCTCTAAAAACTGCACGTCTCGCACTGACAAGAACAGTAGCCGCATCCCTTTCAGCCTCCGACACCCCCACCCTCTCTCACACTCCAACTGCAACAAAAACCCTGAAAAGAAAACGTACCTGGTCTCCCTGACCTCTCATTACTCCTCGCCACTCCTGTCTCAACCCACCACATCAATCTCCCATTCCCGATCACCACCCTCCCCCCTTCCTCACCCTGCCTAAAACCCCTCTCCCTTTAATTCTCATCAACAACTGAAACTCCTAACCCCCCACACCTCACCTTCAAGTCCCTTGACCCAATTCCAACCAATCTGACACACCCGTCCAACCCCTCCGCACCCACCACCTCGACCGTCCGCCCACCCCTCTCTCTCACCCCAGTCTCCCCTTACCTCCCCAACCACCCCCCGCAACCCCTCTGACTCACTGCCCCTCCCCTCCCATGCTCCACCTCTGCTACTCCCTCATCCGCCTCCTGCACCGAAGTAAGATGCATCCTTTTTAATGCCCGATCTGTAGCAAAAAACAGACACAGCATCTTTGACCTCCTCGCATCTGACAAACCGGACCTGGTCTTTATCACGGAAACCTGGCTCTCTGACGACTTTGCCCCTATCGCCAATGAAGCCTTCCCCCCTGACTACTCTCTCATCCCATTGAACAGACCCTCTAGAGGAGGGGGACTAGCAATCGCCTTCAAGTCACTCTTCTCCGCCACCTCTAGAGGGTCGGTTCAGTGGGATGCATCATCAACAACCAGCCAACCATCCCTTCCTGCGAATCGCTTCTCGTAAAACTATCCCTCCCTCCTTCGTTCTCCCACAGCTTCCTAATCATCTACAGACCACCTGGCTACGACAGACATTTCTCAAACAACCTCTGTGACTCGATAGCCACCCTCCAACTAAACCATCCCACCATCACCCACTTAAATGGGCCAACTCACTATAAAGGACACACCCTTGATGCCATCTTCAGCTGCCATGACCAGATACATCTAAACCCCCCCACCCCTATCATCTGGTCCGATCACTTCATTGTCGCTTTCACCATTCGCTCAAACACCCCGTCTCCCCACACCCGAATCAGAAACTCCAAACTTACGCAATTGCTGGAAGAAACTAAAAATCCTTCCTGACGTAGCTGACGCGCTCCGTCAGTCTCCTCCTCCTACCTTCACACCCAATGAACACCTAACCTCCAACGCCTTTGACTCATGGCTCAATACCTCATTAATCCTGCTCACCTCCACTTGCAAACCATCAACTCGCCATAGCCCCTTCTCTTGATGGTTTACACCAGAACTGAAGACCGCAAAACAACTATATAAATCCCTCAAAGTCAAATGTCGGAAAGACAAAACCACCCTGAGCAGATCCACATTGGCCCGGCATCATCGCCACTACAAAGCCTGAATCCGGAAAGCAAAAAAAGCCCACCACAACTCCCGAATCCTGAACTGTGACAACCCTAGTAAAGAACAAAATCATCTCTGAATTTGCCAAACCATCATGTACCACCACCCAATCGACCCCCTCACAATCACTCTGCGACTCACTCTCTCTGCACTTTTACACCACTGCTCTCGAAAGAACAAATTCTCTAACCCACAAACTAGCCCTCATGCACCCACCACACAATCCACCCACCTTACCTGCCATCCCACCGCCTGCAACCGCTACCGGCCCGACCTTTGACTCTTTTACCCCAATATCAACTGACCAATTTCTCAAACTTTTCTCCACCCGAAAACCATCCAGCTCCCCCGCTAGACCCCTGCCCAGTCACAACTCTCAAAGAAATATTCCCATCTACCTGCGCAGGAGAACACGGAAGAACCATCATAAACAACTCCCTCTCCTCTGGAATTTTTCCAGACACGTTCAAAACTGCTCATGTCAAGCCTCTTCTAAAAAAACCTTCCCTCGACCCTCTCCACCCCAAAAACTACCGCCTCATCTCAAACACCAGGTTCCTTGCTAAACTCATTGACCGAACAGCCTACTCCCAACTAAATGCCTTTGTCGAAGCCATCAATCTCCTAGACCCCGCTCAGTCAGGTTTCAGACCCTTACACGGAACTGAAACCACCCTAACCTCCATCTGGGATGACCTCAAAAACACAGCACATTCTGCGGGATGCGCCGCATTAATCTTTCTTGGCCTATCCGCCGCCTTTGACACAATCAACCACTCAATCCTCCTCGACCGCCTCCACTCCCTAGGAATCCGTGGAAACACTCTCAAATGGATAGCATCATTCCTCTCTCCTCCTATGCTTCCCCTGCCCGACCAGTCAATACCGGAGTTCCACAAGGAGCATGCCTATCAGCCCTCCTGTTCAACCTCTATAAGTCCACCCTCCCACAAATAATCCGCTCGCACAATATCTTGTGCTACAACTACGCCGATGACACCCAACTAATTCTAAAACTCTTTAATTCAAAACCCAACTGCCAACCCGACCTCGCTGCCTGCCTCCTTGACATCGACCATTGGATGACCACAAACCACCTCCTGTTAAACCCCTCCAAAACTGAAATCATGGTGTGTGGCAACACCGATCTTCTTCCACACCCCCTGCCCTGGCCATCTGCCATGGGAAATTACCCGACAACCTCAAACTCAGTAAAAAACCTTGGATGCACTTTCGACTCTGACCTAACCCTCTCGCTCCAAATCAACATCTCCAAGTCCTGCAACTACCACTTCAAAATTCTTAGGTGCATTTTCCATACCTCTCCTTTCCCAACAGACCCTCCCCGGTACAATCAATTGTTATGTCAAGACTGGACTATGCTAACCCCCTCTACCTCAGAGTCCATGCGTACCACCTGACTAAACTTCAAAGAGCACAAAATGCTGCAGCCAAACTGCTACTAGCTCTTGGCCCAAGAGATCACATCTCCCCAGCTCTCAAAACTCTGCAGTGGCTTACGGTTGGCCAAAGGGTGACCTTCAAATCCTTATGCATCTCCCATCGAGCAATGCATAAAACCGGACCTCAATATCTTCAAGACAAACTAAATCCCTACCATCCACCGCGCACCCTAAGATCAAGCTCTGCCCGCCTCCTAGTGAAGAACAAAGCACACAAGTGAATAGGTTCAAGAACACTATTGCTCATACACGCGAAATCCCACAATTTTTTGTGTAAACTCTGCCGTTTCTTCAATGAGACAATACTCATAGAGGTTATATCGTAGAGAAAAAAATCTCTCAGACACAATTATTTTATATATTGGAACTGTGTGAGTGGTATACATAAAAGCACAATTCCAGGGAGAAACAGACATCAGAATGGTTTCTTGGACCACAACAGAACAAACAAGAATATGTTTTCAACACACTGTATCAAGGTGTTTTTCAGGCAAAAATAAAGACAATGTGTGTATAACAAACCCAATCTGTGTGGGGGTTTGTCAAAAATGCACAATTCAATGGTGTGAAGTTACAAAACAAGGTTCTTAAAACAACATAAAACATTTGCAAGGACACAAAAGAGAAATTTGCATGTGTGGACAGCAATATATGTGCTGTAGTTTCAGGGAAATAGTGCGTCTACACCAGGTGTTTCGGCCATTTGGAGTTGAGCTAGATGAGCCTCATCATTCATATGGCCATCATCAGGACGGATTCTGTGTGAAAAGACGTCTGTGCTGCAGGGGAGGGAGACCACAATCAGACGGGTGTATGAGCAAAATAATTTAAAAAGAATAAATCAGAGGTATTGTGTAATCAATGTGATTAGAAAACACACAGCTTACCTATGGGGTAAATTCACAGGCACTGTATAAGAGATCCGCTAGCCGCGTTGGCTGGTCTCTAGGTAATCCTGTTATACAAAACAGAACAAGTACTATTGGTGTGGAGTTCAAAAACCCTCCAGTGTCATGTACATAATAGTTATAAAAGTACATGCTTTGTTGAATGTAAATGAGTCTTACCTCTCACCGGCAAAATCCAGGTAAGAAGGTCAAGGAGTGCTCTCTCAAAAAACAACAATCCGCCGTTGGGTGCACGGCTAAAAGATAAATATAAAGTAACAATGAGAGTCGAGAACTACAGGATCCTCGTTTTAGTCTAAGCTGGGGACCGTAGAAGTAGAATTACCTTGGATCGTGTATCAGGCAGAACTGGAAGTCTGCAGGAAAAAGACAGCGGGCAGCGTCTCCTCAAGCTGCTGAGTCACTGGGGAGAGCCGGCAGCAAAGTGTTAGTAACGCTGTTGCCAGGACAGAGAGGCTGTTTTATATGGCAGCCATCTTAGAGTCAGGCTAGGATCGAGTGCCCCCAGGAATTGGTGTATAGCACTTGATCAAGATTAGTATGATTGCACTAAAACAAATACGAGTGTGCCTAATGTTCAAGTGATTATGAAAAAGCAATTCAGGGGCTATTTTCAATCTAAAGGTTGCCATGGCAACCATCGACCACAAATAAATTCAAGAACGAGTGGAAGGGGGTCAATGCATTGCGGCAGTGGTGCATGTCATGAAGACATGTTATACAAAGTATGCTGGAATAATAAGTGCTTACAAATGCATAGAAAAATGAATGCATGCTTCATATGGTCCTCAAAAAACACACAACAAACACCAGGCTATATTTGTTGGTGCAGTGCATATATTATATAGTGAGAGAAAACCATATGTTAGGCCAATTCAGACAGTTACTCACACAGATGGAGCAGGGTGAATTAATGCTCTGAAACAAATAGAAACAACATTGCACTGGGGAAAAAAACCAACAACACATGAATCAGTGGTTACAGAAAGGATTTCCATTATACTGAAACATTTAAATCTGCATGTACGGTGTTCAGTCTGTGTACCCACCGCTGTTCTAACTGGGTGAGTGTTTTATTAAAATCCCCCCCCCCCTCTTGGCTGGTTTAACTTTTTGGAGTACAAACCACCTTAAATCCGTGTCCCTGTGGTTCTTAGCAGTGAAATGATCTACTAAGGGCTTGTCTGCTACCTTATTTCTGATGCAGGAACGGTGCTCCGAGATCCGCATTTTAATTGCACGTATGGTCTTGCCTACATACAGGAGCTTGCATGGGCATTGTATTATTTATATGACACCCTTGGTATTACAGTTGGTGAAATCCTTCATTGTCCATTGTACTTTGTCATGTTCAAAGGATTTCTTTTGCAGAGTCAGTGGGCAGGCCACGCAATGGCCGCATTTATGGTGTCCAGAAAACGGGGGTAGGTCCCAGAGTGTATGCTGTGGTTGCGAGGGTGGCTCTATGTAAGTGTGAACAAGAGCATCTCTAAGATTCCTGTTTTTTTTTAAAGCGAAACAAGGCACATTTTGCAAAGTTCCGGGATGGGTTACCAAGTGCCAGTTCTTCTTGATAGTTTTCTGGATTAGGACACTCAGGGGCCCAAAAGTGGTACCGCACACAAGTCTTCCCAAATCTTTCTTTGGTTTGTTACCCAGACAGATCTCTCTCGGAGTGTATCTTGCTCTTTTCTTGGCCTAACAGCTTTTCTTGGGTAGCCTCTTTCAGCAAGTCGTTGGGTCAATCCTGCCGCATGGAGATGGAACTTCTCCAAGTCGGAACAGTTTCTTCGAATGCGCAAAAACTGTCCATACGGTAGATTGTACTTGAGACCCATCGGGTGATAGCTTGTGAAATGCAATAGGGTGTTGCGGTCTGCTGGTTTTCGAAAAAGCTCAGTTTTTAGTCGGTCTCCCGTCTTGTAGATATGGAGATCAAGGAAATCTATTTGATGGTGGTCCCAATGTATCGTGAACTTAATGTGGGTGTTTCTTAAATTGATCCACGTATGAAAATCTTGTGGTTCCAAAGGTGTCCCCTTCCAGACAATGATTACATCGTCAATATACCTTTTCCATAGAGCGATGTTACATAGGAAAGGGTTCTCTGGTGTGAAAACATAATTCTCTTCGTATTTAGACATATATAAATTGGTAATGTCTGGGGCGAAGGTGGCACCCATGCTCACACCCTTTACTTGCTTGTAGATCTGGTTCTGGAGCAGAAAGAAATTTTCCGACATAGCCAATCTCGTACACTCAAGGATGAAATCAGTTGGGGTGGAATCTTGGTCTGTTCTGTAATTCAAAAAATCACGTATTGCTTCTAGGCCTTCTTGTTGGGGTATAGATGTATATAACGCCTCAACGTCCATTGTGACAAGCAGGCTATCGGTGGTAAGGACGAGATCATCAAGCAGATTGATTGTACTGGTGGTGTCTTTGAGATAGGAAGGCATTTTTATGACTAAGGGTATCAGAAACAAATCTATGTAGAGGGACAAGGGTTCAAGGAGGGATTCACAAGCTGAAACAATCGGTCTTCCAGGTGGTTTTCTGGAGTCTTTATGCATCTTGGGAAGAATGTAGAAAGCCGGAATGCGCGGATTGATTTTGTTCAGGAACATCTTTTCATCTTCACAAATCCAACCTTGGGTGAGAGCGTGTTGCGTAAGGCTTCTGATTTCATCTTGGAGATCCTTCGTGGGATTATGTTCCAAAGGTATGTACGCTTCTCGGTCGCTCAATGAATGTAGACACTCTGTGTTGTAGTCAGAAGTGTCCCAGACGACTATGCCACCCTCTTTGTCTGCAGGCTTGATGGTTATAGATCTGTCCGTTTCCAGGCTTCTCATATCACTCCTTTCTTCTCTATCGAGATTGTCCTGGTAGAAGTTTTCTTTTTTGAATCCGGCCATTACTGTCTTGATGACAATCTTTTCAAAAGTGATAATCTCACCAGGGGTAGAGCCCGGTGGAGGGTAGAATTTGGACTGTTCTTTCAGCCCGGTGGTATTCTCTGCGTTGGTGCGTGAAGGTAGTGCAGCCTCTCTAAGAGAGGGTAAATGGATTTCAAAAAAATGCTTCAAACGAATATTCCTAAAGAATTTTCGTAGCTCTAATTCGATTTCAAAAGGTCGTGCCTTTTGGGCAGGGACGAAGGATAAACCCTTGCCAAGGAGCCGTAACTCTGGTGTTGTCATGGTCCGGGTGGATAAGATGAAGACTGGTATCCCTGATTCTGTCCTTGGTTCTGATACCATTGGCGCGTTCTCATGCGCTGTCCTGGCTGAGTTGGGCGTCTCCTGGGAAAAAAAGGTTGTGGTAGCTGTTGTCCTGTTACGCCAGGTAGGCTTGAAGTACTTCCACTTCCACTAGAGGAGGTTCCAGCAAAATGTACTGATTTGTTCCTTCTGCTGTAGTTTTGACTCGCTTGCAGATCGGTGTAGTATGTCGGCCTGAGAAAAGGATAGGTTTTTTCCTGTGAATAATTAGCCAGATCCTTTTTGAACTTATCGACCTTCCTATCAAGGGTTAGATTTTTAAACTTGATGATTTCTAGTTCAAGTTTGTCTAATTTATCCTTTGCATCCTGGATAGATTTATCGTCAAGGAACTTTTTCTCTAGGTCTAGCAATTCTGCACCCTGTTTGTCACATTCCTCTTTGGCGGTGTCTATGACCAGAATCGGCCAGTCCCGGCTACATTTGTTCCCCACCCCACTGAAGTTCTTCGTGAACTTCGGGTTGTCTGTGAAAACCCTGGGGATGTTGCGTACCTGGAGGCCTTCAGGGATTATCCCAGCTCTCATGTATTCTAGCATGAACTTGCCATGTAGTTCTGTTCGGATTATCCTTTTTTTCTTTTGGTTAAGGATTTCTAATTGATCTTCTGTCAGACCTCTTGTGAGCACATCATCCTCGTTACGTAGTGTGGAAGAGGCCCCTAGGAGTTGTTTAAAATAGTCATCCGTATAGGAGACTACATTCACGTTATCCATAGATGAAATAGGACAAAAAGAAAGATGTATTGAACAAAGTTATTGACCAGAGTGGTGGTCTGTCAAATGCCCACAGCCACGGGCTGTACTAGTTAGAATCAAACAATTGGGCTCCTGGTATGGAACTTATTCTACCCAGGAGGGTTAACTGAAGAACAAAGCACACAAGCGAATAGGTTCAAGAACACTATTGCTCATACACGCGAAATCCCACAATTTTTTGTGTAAACTCTGCCGTTTCTTCAATGAGACAATACTCATAGTGATACAAAAAAACAACTCAGTCAGGTTAGGTGGATCATCATTCTCAGCTCTGACCCCCACTCTGTGGAACTCACTTCCACCCCACATCAGACTCACCGAAGACCTCATGTCTTTCAGCAAACTACTGAAAACGTGGCTCTTCCCCTAAAAATCGACTCCTAACACAAACAGTATAACAGCAACAACAAACAGTCACCCATGGTTGCTGCATCAAAAATAACAATCCGGCATCGAGACCCAATCGAGAAAATAGAAAACTAAAACTGCCAAGGTAAATTAAAACGGATAAACTGAATAGAACGAATGAAGTGGATGAAAGGAATGAAGTGGACGAAGTGGATGCAACGGACGAAGTGGATGCAACGGACGAAGTGGATAGACCAGATAGAACGAATAGAACATATGGAACAAACCGAGTGGATGGAACAAACCGAGTGGATGGAACAGATCGAGTGGATGGAACAGATCAAGTGGATGGAACAGATCGAGTGGATGGAACTGATAGACCGGATGGAACGGATCGAGTGGATGGAACAGATCGAGTGGATGGAACACACAGAGTGGATGGAACAGATCGAGTGGATGGAACAGATCGAGTGGATGGAACAGATCGAGTGGATGGAACAGATCGAGTGGATGGAACAAACCGAGTGGATGGAACAGATCGAGTGGATGGAACTGATAAACCGGATGGAACGGATCGAGTGGATGGAACAGATCGAGTGGATGGAACACACAGAGTGGACAGAGTGGATGAAACGGATACAGTCGAGAGAGTGCAGGGAACGGATGGAGTGCAGGGAACGGATGGAGTGCAGGGAACGGATGGAGTGCATGGAACGCATGGAACAGATAGAGTGCATGGAACGCATGGAACAGATAGAGCGGATGGAACGCATGGAACAGATAGAGCGGATGGAAGGAATAGAGCGGATGGAAGGAATAGAGCGGATGGAAGGAATAGAGCGGATTGAATGGATGAATCGGACGGAGCGGATGGATCGGACGGAGCGGATGGATCGGACGGAGCGGATGGATCAGACGGAGCGGATGGATCGGACGGAGCGGATGGATCTCATGGAGTGAACAGAGTGGATGAAACGGATAGAGTCGATGGAATGGATAGAATGGATGCAACGGACAGAGTGGATGGAACGATCAGAGTGGATGGAACAATTAGACTGGATGGAACGGATGGAACGGATGGAGTGCATGGAACGGATGGAGTGCATGGAACGGATGGAGTGCATGGAACGGATGGAGTGCATGGAACGGATGGAACGGACAGAGTGGATGGAACGGGCAGAGTGGATGGAACGATTAGAGTGGATGGAACGATTAGAGTGGATGGAACTGTTGAGTGCATGGTACGGATGAAGTACATGGAACAAAGGGAGTACATGGAACGGATGAAGTATATGGAATGAATAGAGTAGATGGAACGATTAGAGTGGATGGAACTGATGGAATGCATGGAACTGTTGAGTGCATGGTACAGATGAAGTATATGGAACGGAGAGAGTGCATGGAACAGAGAGAGTGCATGGAATGGACGAGTGCATGGAATGGACAGAAGCGGATAGAACGGATGAAGTAAGTAAAACTTATGGAACAGATTGAACACACTAAACAGATGGGAAGGATGAAATGGATCAACAGAATGGATGGAGTGATTTATGTAGATGAAGGATCGAATGATTCAATGAATGAAAGACTAGTAAACTAAATGACCATCCAGATAAAATGTATGAACAGACAAAGCTGAATGAACGGACAGAGTGAATAAAACAGATAGAATTGATTGTACAGAGGAGCACTCGATCTCAACCGCCTTACTGAAAACCACCATATCGCAACATCATGCTTACTCTCTCCTATACACCACCACTCAACTAGAACACATCGATACTATGACACATTCGGTATAGCTGTTCTCATACTAAGACCCGCCACGTACTCCTCATCATCCTAATTTAACACAACTAGCTGAGCACACCCCGCAAGCCTAAGTGTCTCCTCAGGCCTAACGCAGCCAAAAATCAGTCTGGGTATCAACCAACCAGAATGAACACATATTCCTGTCCTCCCAACCACCACACCTACCGTTAAGAAGCAGCTATCATGCAAGTACCCCACTAGCTTCACACATATCAGGTGCACCCACGCACCTTTTGACTCTCTCTCTACTGACTTGAACTACGGCTCCCGAGGGCGTTCAACCTACCAGCGCTTTCAGATCATACCAATGATACATAAGGCGCTATATAAATGCAAAATAACATAACATAACATTGGAACTCATATATTTGGTGGTAGTGATAAAAACAGGCAGTAACACCATGCTTTACCTTTTTTATCCCCCTCCAAATAATGGAATTGGATCACATAGGACAGACAGTGCACAACAACTGGTGCTAAGGGTGCTGTTAGTATTACCATAAATGGTCATACTGCCACTCCCTAATTAAATCCATAGGGACTTCAGAATGGGGTGTAACAAAAGCCTGTAGTACGCTGAAGATGTATAAGTTATCCCCAGCGGTATTAGCTATGCTCTCTTTAGTGAAAGGCCAGGAGGCCTCGAGGGCCTTAAGCCAAGAGTAATGCCTGCTTTACCATCCCAGGTAAGCAGCTGCCCTTTGCAAATGTAAACTCTTTCCCATTTGGATTGCCATTGGAACGGTTTGAAACGGTATGGGGCGGGGGGGGGGTCAGTATTGCATGCTTACTAGGCCAGAGCGAGCTTTCCTGGAACAAACATAAATCACCCCAATTTTGGGTGATTCACCAAGGACGAATCTCGAACATACTTATGGAAAAGTGTGTCCGAAGTTCTATGATATGCCTTTAAGAGGGACTCGTGGATGGAGCTCACAGCCTGAGGCAGCTTTTACAGGGGCAGGAGGTCGTTACTGAAGGCACGCTGAGGATATTAAGGGACGTGTAGGAATATTTTGAGTTGTGCCAGGAAGAGGGGTAGGAAGTGGCAGTGAATCACTGAAAGCCAGTCACACAGAGATTTAGGGTTGGTTTTGCTTCCTGAGCACTCTGGTACTTTTACTCATGGGAGGGGGGGGGGGGGACAACACAAGAGCCATCTACATAGATTTGGCGAGGTGGTGGCCCACCAGTCAATGTCCGTTTCTTGAAGCGAGTGGACAGGACTCATGCCATCGGGTGACACCTTGGAGCATGAGGAGCTGAGAATTCATGAGGGCAGCTTCCGGGAGAGCCATTCTCACTAAACCTTGCTGGGAGGCAGCAGCAGAGATTCAAGGCGGTGGGTGGCACAGCTGTGAGTGCCCGCCTCTTGAAGCAAGGTGATGAGGCACGTGCCATAGGGTGACATCTAGGCCGAGGAGCAGGAGGAGCCAAGATTTCTGTGGGTAGCTTGTGGGAGAGTCATGCTTTCCTGATTTTGCTGAGAGGGAGCTGCAGAGGCTCAGGGTAGCGGGTGACACACCAGTCAGTGTCCGTCTCTGGAAGCAAGTGGATCGGTGGTGACAACTGGGAGGGAGAGCAGGAGGGGCAAGCAGGTTTCTATCTCTGCCACCCCCATCCACTGGGTCATAGAGAAAGATGATGATCCATCAGAGTCCAGGTGGGAACAAGCACTGCTGTTGGGAAGCAGCAATATTGAGGTGAAAGAGGAGAATGACACCACCACAGATGCAGATGTTGTAGTATTACTGGAGGCTCTCACCGCACCTGTGCAGTGTCTCTTGGAGGAACAGCCTGCCTGTCTCAGATCAGAAAGCACTTCACATCTTAAATTGGCATCCAGAATCCCAGCAGCGTCCACCACCACAAGCACCATCACACCCACGTGAACACAGCCTGTGGGATGCTAGTCCAATATGGACTGCTCAAAGTCTCCTTCAGTTTAGGAAACACCTGAAGACCTGGCTCCTCCAACATTACCTTGGTGTGTAACCTAGATACTTGTAAACACCCCATCCATATGCTGTATTGTGATAAATATACGCATTTTACTGGATGACTTGTTACATTCTCTCTACCAGTTCCATGCTGTATGATTGTGCAGTGCTCTGTTGCTCCCAAACTAGCATTGTGCTATAAAAATAATTCCGGCAAATGGTGTGCCAGTGGAAGGCACAGACCAACTTCTATGCAAACCGATATACTGCACACCATGGAGAGACATGAGAAGAAGTCAAAAGATCTGAGGTGCACCCCTCCCTGTACCATCAGACAAGCAGCATATCTGCTTCAGTCCACACAATTACCCTTGAAAATACTTCAACTGCTTCAGTTCCTGGCACTGGGAGTAGGATACCAACCTTTAGCCCCTGTACTCCAGCTGTGCTGCCAGTGATCCCCATTGTGTGAGGGCAGACTTATGCAAGCGTATGAGGGTGTCCATAAATATCAGAAGTCTCAAGACAGACATAACCTGCTGTATGCTGACTTGGCTATACTGCTGGCGCTAGATCTCTTGCCCTATTCATTTGTTGAAAATGCTGGATTCTGGCACCTTATGGGAAAACTTGATCTCTACTGAGAAGTTCCTGGACGACTTTTGTTCTCTCACAAAGTGGAACTGGAATTGTACGATGATGTTACGGCTATAGTTAAGTGGTTACTACAGCAGTCCATGGGCCAAACAAATCCACTCTCCCCATGACATGTGGACCAGTAGTCAGATCATTGACTACATGCTACATGGTATTTCCATCATCCAGCAGCCGAGATGGGTCATGGAGTAGACAGAATTAGGTGTATGCAATTCGGCACTAGGCAACATTGCGCATCTGAAGAATTCGGGTCAGATGGCACAGGGGAGTTGATATCTGGGAGAAGGTGGAGGAGGTTAAAGCACAGTGGCTACAGCCTCGTAACCTGGGCGGTGCTGCAGCAAATAACGGATCAAATGTTGCATGAATCGGCATCCTCTGCTTTGCGCATGCCCTCCTCCTTGTGATCAAATGCTTTCATACTGAGCCCGTCTGCTCGGAAGATCAGACATTTTAAACACTGTCTCGGTGGAAGCGGCTGTCGAATAAACACTCTGTGCAATTACCTTTTGAGGCGGCCACAAAGCGTGTTATGAATCACAATGCCTCCCTGACTGAGGTTCTCCCTCTGATGTACCTGCTCGAGCTCAACCTGACCAACATGGCAAGGGTGTGTGTAATGGCAGGTGATGCCAATATAGCACAACTGATGAGAGACAGTCTAGCCGTGGTGACCCTTGGATATATGGCATTGCATAGATGTGGTACAAAATGTGGGTTGCTACCTTTCATTGGCACACTGTTTTATGGAAGAGTATGCAGGTGGCCAGATTTGGTTGATGGTTATTCTCTCTACAGAACTGCCACACCTTTAACTTGAACAGGTATTGCAAATCCTTCTTCTTCCACTTCTCCTTCTCCTCCTCCTCCTCCTCCTCCTCCTCTTCCTCTTCCTCTTCTTCTCCTTCTTCTCCTTCTTCTTCCTCTGCATCTTCTTCTTCCTCGTCTTCTTCTTCTTCTTCTTCTTCTTCTTCTTCTTCTTCTTCTTCTTCTTCTCATACCATATGCACAAACTTAGCTTGGGAGCAACTGAGAACTCTACAGGCATAGAGCAAAACACTGGCGGCGAGAACCTGGACTTAAGGTAACTTTGAGTACCTGCTGGCTTCCGTTGTGAACACATGTTTCTAAATAAAGATGGCTGCTTTTCAACTGCATGTCTCAAGGAAAGAGGTCTTGCAACGGGCATCATAAGGAGGAGGTACTGCGCAAATATGCAAAGATCCTTTGCTGCAGTGCTTGCAACATCAATTGGTGCAAGAAACCAGGCATCAGGAAAAACACCAACCAGACCAGATTTAGCCATCTACTCCGGGCACGGCAAGCTCAAGAAGACCAATGGCATCAATAGGCAGTACACCACTGGCAATTGTTGAAGGTTTTGGGCACAGCCTATGGGGACAAGAATCTGTGGAGCACCCTCCTCAGTGACTCTGGCATCTTGTTTATAGACAGGTCATCAGTTGGAACAGACAGCAGACTATCAACCTCACAAATGTTTGATGCTCATCTATTGTCCACTTCAGACGCATTGTTACAGGAAGCAGACCGCCTAACCTGCGGCACTTGCGCAAGTTGCTGCAAAATCGTAAAGCTGCAGAGCTATTGTCTCTAAACGTAGGATAAGTCTTGTGGTGCCACAATTGACATATATAAAAAATGAACAGTCTCTTCATTGTGAAAGAATATGAAACAACATCTACCCATAGCCAACACTGTACATCGGACGATGATAAGGATTTGTTACCCAGTGCATGTCCGATACTGAAAAGTCAAAGAGGGTTGTTCCTTGATGCATGTGGTTGGGTAGTAGAAGATACACTTTCCAAATGAGTAATGACTGCTTGCACACGTGTAAACGCTATAGGGGTAGATTACAAGTTTGGCGGTAATGGTAAAACATCAGTTATTTTAGAATAGCAGATGTTTAACCATTCCACCAAACTTCAAGTTTTAGTCCTGAAACTCATTGTTGCGCTTGCTTTTGTGTTGAATGAACTACTGCTTCACAAAAGCATTACTTAATGCGGTAATTACCGCATGGAGTAATTACCAACACCCATAGAGTCTTATGGGACTGCAAAATGGGAAATAACAGAAGGTTGCTGATGGCTGTACAAGTGACTGTGACTTAAAGCCCCTGACCAGTGGCTGTTGTACACATTTCAATGAATTGGCTACACTGTACGTAATGTTTTTGAATCACATGCTTGTCAAAGTTTTTAATGTTCTCCTACAGGATACAGCCTCCCTTAAGATTCTCAGTTTTGTTTATGGGGTCCAACTGCCCATTACATTTCTCAGTTCTCAAGGTCTCCCACAGAGCAGTTAATCCATTTCTCCATCCCTCCCACAGAGCACTGCCACTCTTGCTGGTGGGGGAGTACCACTATAAGGGCTAGTCCCTCCCCATGACAGATTCACCCCCCAACCCCATGCACAATGCCCAACAGGTGGGAAGGCTGGTGGAGTTTGCCGCCTTAGGTTGCCCGCCAGCATTACCTGGTGCAACTCCCCTGCTCTGACTCCCCACACTAAAGGCAATAGGTGCCCTCATGTTGCATGATGTGGTCCCGGGGGTACTGCCCAAAAATGTGTGCTGTCTGTTTGTGTGGGTGGTGTTGGCAATGTGGATTTGACTTTTATGGACTTCATTCATTCACGGTCCGTCACCCTTTCTCAACTCTCATGCTGGACTTCCTTTGCATCTTTACTCTGTTCTCTCCTCCTTTCCCTTCTCCCTTTTCCTATCAGAATTGTCCCTGGACCTAGTATGATAGCAACCTCGTCTGTTTCCTTCACCCTCCCATTTCTGTTTTTTTCCTCCCCACCACCCCTCCAGCACTATCTGAAATGTCGTCAGGCCTAGTATGATAGTCGCTTGTTTTGTTCCTCCCCTCCCTTTCTGAACCCCTCTCCCTCACCTTTGGTTTTTCTCCGGCTCTACCAGAAATGTCATCAGGCCTAGTATGGTAGTCGCCTGTCTGTTTCCATTTCCTTCCCACTCTCCCCCTCCCTTCCTTATCTATGTCTTAGCTCTTGCATCTGAAATGTCGTCAGGCCGAGTACGATAGTTAATTTCACATCCTTACTGTTCATGGCCTGTAAGAATGTGGCTGTATTTTCCCTTGTTCCCTCCCTTGCCTTGAAGCGCTTTGAAACACATTGTGTATAGGCGCTATATAAATAAACGATCATATCATATCATATCAATGGGGCCTGCCACTCATCACAGTTGCCAGTTCCACTGGAAATGATTTGGCAGGCTGGACAGGTGAGGTGCTTTGGTCACAGCATCTCTTATGTTGCTAGTGTGCTGCACGCCAGCACTGGGACATACTATGACACTCCTCACCATCTCTGTAGGGGGTAGTGGTGGCTGCATGGTCAATGGCTCCTAAGGCCACAGATGCCTTCTACACCCGCCTCTGCTACCAGCAAAAGTGGTCCTCTTTGTCATGCCTAAGCCATGGCCCCCTTTGCTGCTTGACTTGTGCCCCCGCTTGCCCTGCTTCCCACAGCCCTCCACCTTGCAATAGGCCTCATGCCCCACACCACTGATGGTATTCCCTGGTAGTGTTGGGTATTTTGTGTAGATTTGGGGGCTGGCGGTATTTTCTTACCGCTGAAAAAAATAATTTAGCAACAGTCACTCCTTGTATTCAGATTGGGTTATGTATAATAATAATACAGTGGATATGCATTATTTCAGTACACAGACATATTTAGATGGTATACATTTGTTGGTATGCACGGTTGGTATGCGCGGTTGGTATGCGCGGTTGGTATGCGCGGTTGGTGGTATTTTTGGTGAGCATAATTCCTTTGTTTTATTTGTGGCCCCAATATCCAGAACCCCTTATTTTTGTTTAGATTGTTCGTGTGATCACTAGAGACCTCAGGCCTACATTTCAGAAATACCACATTTTCATTTTTAGTGTGCCACCATGGGCAATTCTCACTGAATTATTTACAACAGCGAGCTAACATGTGGTACACTCACTATTTTATATACAACGGTGAACTATGTCCCGGGTCTCTATTTCTGCTGACTCATTTACCTTCAGCAGGCTATTTCACACACAGTTATTTATAATTGCTCATACTGAATGCAGTCAAGTCTTATTTTTAGCTACCTTAAAAATGACAATTGCACTGTCTAAACATCTCCCCACATCATCGGCAATGTAATGGTAAATGCACAAAGGAAAGAGAAAATAAAACACACTACCCGTCTGCTTTCAGATATTTTTGTGTATTATAAAAGTTGCATTTAAACACAATCTTACTCTTTTTACAGAAATAAATGAAATAGCACAGTCAACATTATCTGTAACAAAATGAGAATAGGGCGACGAGAGCAGTCGCAACATTAAACCTGTTGATAAGACACTGGAATTCTTTCTTCTACACTGACTGAATAGTTTCGCATTCACGCACACTGCCCCCGTACTTTGCAATGTATAATTACCTAATCTGTTCAGCATGTGAAATTCTTCGGCTGGTCGCCTTCTGGATGTGGCAATTCCCTCTTCAAGCACCCCCAGTGAGAATAGGCATCAGCCGTTACTCAAACCGGGGATTATTGTCTGGAATCCCCAGTCTCTGCAGCAGTGCAGCTGGGATCTGCTTTTTCAATCAGGAACTCCACAGCTACCGATCAGGTCTTTCTCCGATCTGTCTAAAATGTATTCTACCTCTCTCCTTCCCCCAGATTCTACAAGAAAACTTGGTTACAGCCTCTAATATGATGCTTGTCCTATAAGAATCCCTCATGTTCTATCCTCCTCCTGCACACAATAGAAATCTTTTACAGTAAGCAACTGTAACAAAACTGATTTCCTGCTATTCGAGTCTTTGCTTCCTGCAAATACTGTGGACAGAGCAGCACAGAGCAGCAAAAAGAAAAAAAAATCTGGATGCGCGTTTAAAATGACTTTCAGAGCCTGTCTTTTCCATCCATTTTGCACTGGAGAACACATTATTTAATTAATGAGTTAGCATGTTAGTTTTTTGTTAATGAGGTTAGTTAATTAATCCTAAAATGTGTCTCCTGCAACAGAGGAATTTCAGGTAAAAAAAAATATGCTTTTAACTGTGAAAAAAAATTATTTGCATTTTATATGTAGAAATCGTTTTTGACTGCGTAGCCTGTTTTCATTTACATGTCCATGTTACACTGGCAACACATGCCTTGCTGTACCACCTTATAGCAATGCACCAAACCCATGCCGTGGTGCTGCACTTCAAAAACATGCTATACATTGATCCTGTGAAGTGGTACTGTGCTCTGTGCTCCCAAAACACGCTAAACAATCCTACAGTAGCAAGGGGTCCTTGTTGTGGGACTATTTTGCATTACGACCAGGGAAGACCATCAGTGGGGTGGGATTAAGGTCACTGCTCCTTGGAGCCCCTCCTGGCAATCCCGCTCCATCAAAGCAGAAAGCAGCTCCAGACTCACCAGCGTCTCCTGCCCTTCTTCCTCCTCCCCTTCTGGTTGGTCCACCTCTGCTGCAGCACATCCACAGGCTTGTAATTCCCGAGCCACCTGCTGACAGTCCTGCAGCAGTTTCCTCGCCCTGCTGGTCAGAGACAACGTCCCCCTATCCCCCCATCCGGTCAGGGTCCATCCCAAACATCTCCTCCATGGTCCTTGCTGCAGCCACATCAGGGACAGGACTGTATGCTCCTACAATGTCTCTCTGGGAGTGTCCACATGAGGCTCTGCCTCTCCTGCCTCTATAGGGAGTTCCATGTGTTAATATCCCCGCAAAAATATCGGCATACAAAAATATCTCTGCTAATGGCCCGCCTTCTCTCCCACTACTGAGGCCTCCCCCAATGACCCTTCCTCCCTCACCAACTCCGAGGATCAGCAGTGCTCTGTGGCCTGGGCCCGCAAACCAGTGCCCACAAGGAGTAGAAGGTTCCCCGCTTCATCAATCAAGGGGGAATAGTCCTCCTGTGAGGAGAAATGCAGCTCCTTCTCCACCTTCCTCATGTTGCTCCTCCCAGCCGCGCAGGAACTCCATGACTGCCACGATTGGCAACACTGAGAACCATGTGTGGGTGCCTAGTTCACAGCTTCACACCAAGAACTCAAGTGTGCCCTTAGAACCAGAGAGACCCAGCACAGCCCCAAGTGACCCAGGTGGACAAACACAGGAACAAAGTCAACAAACAGTTACTCCTAAAACGATTTCTACAACTAATACAATACAAGAAACAGTACACAAGCACAAAGAGGGGACACTGTCGTTTTTTGATTATTGTGTTTTTGGGGATATAAAGAGGTGCGTGAAACCTTTATTTTGACTTTTTTAAATTGTTTAAGGACACACAAAAGTGGGAAGGTACAACAGTAAAGGGCAAACCATTTTTTGATAAGGAGAAACTAACACAAAACACATTGAAAAAAACATTTGGACAAATGGTATCAAAAATGTCTTCAAAAACACACTAAACAGCAAGAGACTTCACAAAGTACCAACAGATAACACTTCCCCAAACCCCTTAACATACTGCTCAGATGCTTGAAAACAATACAAATACCCTCCAAGTATAGATCTGCCCTCCCAATTGGAGGGTGTAACACTTTTCCTCATCTCCTACCAATACCCACAAAGCAACTGGAAGTGAACTGGGCTGTACATAGGGGGAAGACATTCCTGTAGGAGATGTGTGCCACACCATGGTGATAGTGGAGAGGTGCCAATTATTTCTATTTAGGCCTATCTGAGATAGGATAAAATAAATAAATAAACCAGAACTCACTTGTTAGACAAAGAATCCCATATTGGGGCAAAGGAGGGATTGTGTGTCAGCTGATATTTCAAATGTAACAAATAATGTATGTTTACTGCAAATAAAATAATATGTGTTTGCTACATTTCTGTGGCAATGATCTCAGGCGAGGCCAAGTAGGAGTTGGATAGATTATTCAAAAGGCATAGGAGCAGCCCGGAGCGCCTTGCATCTCCGGCCAGGCCACTGCAAATGTAATGCACATTGAATGTCACTAACATTGTAGAGCCAAGGTAAGTAGGGAAGGAGGAGGGCAGAGAGAAAGAGAGGGAGAGAGAATAAGGACTAAACATAACTGAAGCATAACTTATGTTGAATGTCGACAACCAAGAACAAGCAACAGGATATCACACATCCTTCCTCTTTACACTTCAACAAAGTGAATATGAACTGCCCTTAAGGACTCCGCCCAGGTGATCATTATCTCTACCTAACTGAGATGCTCAAGGGCATCCTCTCTTCATGACTATGTTTGCCACTGATCCCATTCGCTTGAAGGGAGACTCGCTGCACCCAGTTCATCCCACTCCTCAACAGTGCCATGATCCTGAACAATGCCATGCCCATGAGTCAGTGCTCTCTCATCCCTCATTAGGCACATTCTGGGTAAGCTCTGGTGGGAATCCTCTCTTAGGGGACCCTCCTCTGATTGCCTTGGCAGTCTGTGTAGGTTGGGATATTGATGATTTGTCACTGGGTATGGCTCATAATTCTGGGAAGGCCTGGCCTGACTGGGCACCGCCCCGACCCTGGAGGGTCTTTTGGGCACCCAAGTAGCATTTTGCTGCACGACCCACATTCCAAACTCTGCCATGCATTGTAGCCCAGAATCTGCTTTATTTTAATGAGTTGGCAAAATCTGGGGAGCCTCTTAACCACATGGTTGGGGGGTTTAATGAGGACCCATTGATTTATGCAGGCGTCTCTCTCCTTGGCCCTGTGCCTGACATCATAGTGGTCCTTGGTCAAAATGTGCCTCTCTAACAGCCTCTCTTTAAACAGATGTAATTCATTAGTTGGCATTAAGTAAATGTTCGCTTCCCTAATTAACCACAGTAATCTAACTTCATTAGAGGCCTTAGTCATCTGCATCACTTCAAAAGGGGCAACCTCAATAAGGATGTTGGGAGTTTGTTTACACATTTCAAGGATATAATCCATAATCTCTTCTACCGGATATCTGTGCAACAGGTTAGTTTGCTTGCCATGCTTCCCAACTCTGTCAATCTTTCAACAAGGCGTTTAGCTTGTGGGTGGTACAGGGCTACAGGCTGATGTCTCACTCCCAAGTCACTCAGGAATATATTCATTTGTTGTGAAACCAGTTGTACGCCATTATCAGTGATAGTAGTCTCTGGTCACTTCATGTTGAAAAAATGTTCTTGAGAAACTTGATCACAGTTGCTATCGATATTTGGTCCGCAAACTCTATTTCGGCCATCTTGAAATATAGTCAATGAGGGCAATGGCAAACCTCTTGTCTCTTGATAATCTGTTGAATGGTCCACTTAAGTGTAGTGCTATCACCGGGGTCATTAGGGCAGTGTGAGTGATACATTCTTTTTCAGTTCCACCACAGCTCTGACAACACCTGATGAAATGGTCAATCTCCAAATCCATGGTTTGCCACCAGAAATCCTTGCAAGTCTCTGTCAGAGTAATTGTGGGGTGTCCTTTGTGAGCACATTGTAGGATTTCTTATCACAGTGCAGTGAGGGGACCATTGTGCTTTCCTGGAAACACTGCTTTGAGTCCTCGCCGACAGCCTTGCTGGGGGCCAACCCCTTATCTGTTGTTTGAGTTTGTAGACTAGATCTTACTTGTTGGTTTTCGCTCATTCAGGTTCTGAGAATTGTTCTTCATTCAGGGCAACTATGACTGCAATCATGTTCTCCTCATCTCTTCTGTCCGGGCCATTGTTAGCTTGTGATGGTCATAAAAGCACAATCGGCCTCAGTGTGGAAATTTTCAGGTTTGTATTGCACTTTATATACAGAGGCTTGTAGTCTCACAGATATGTGTGCTTGTCTGGGGGATACATTACCGTAGTAAAGAGTCATAACAGCAATCAGTGGTCTGTAGAGAGAGTGAAAGTTGCCTCTCGTAGATATTTCCAGAAATAAAATATTTTCCAGAGGTATGCCATGCACCCTTTCTTGATAGTTGAATAATTGGTCTCTGCACCACTTAGTGCAATTGATTTAAAGGTAATCTCCCCCACCATCCATTTGGGACATCACAACTCCAAGTACCTTGGTGCTTGAGTCCATGGTCACGACAGTTTGCAAGTGTGTGCCAAATTGTTTGAGAGTAGCAGCTTATGCTATTTCTTTTTCGATGTACTCAAAGACATTTTGTTGGGCAACACTCCAGGAAACTCTCCTCTCTCGTTGCAACACTCTGTACAAACGTAGAGTAAAATTAGTACAGTCCTAAAATTATGTGATTTTCTCTTTGGTTGAAGGCATACTGACTTTTCTGATGGCTTCCACTAGGTACCTTTTTATTTGTACTCCCTCCACTGAGATGGTGTGCCTCAGATACAGATAGTCAACCTGTCTGCAGTACAGGTTATATTTTTGTGGTTGGTACAGGGCTACAGGCTGATGTCTCTCTCCCAAGTCCCATTAGGGTCCCTGTTGCCTCCCCACATCAAAAAATAAAATAAAATGGCGCCCCCAGTAGGGCATCGGGTGGCTGGAACAGCGTGCAGAGAATGCATATTCTCGCCTGCTGTTCCAGCCACCCGATTGGCCAATGGCCCTTACATGGGTGCGAATGTCACTATCAGTCTAGTACCAAGGTAAGGTGGGAAGGAAAATGGCAGAAGAGAGAGAAAAGAGACTAAAGAAAACGTAAGCATGACTTATCTGGAACATCTATAGCCAAGAATAATCAACAGCAATAACAATTTATTGTTATGTTACTCAGAAAACATAGTAAAAAAATAGTCTCTACATTTGGTTAATATCTGTTTGCTCCATTTCGTATCATATAAACACCAAAATGTGTGCTAAATTACTATTCTTCATTATTTTTAAAGGGGCAATTTTAGATAACCCGGCCCGTAGTGTAATATAATACATAGAAGGCTGCAATACCTGCATAAAAAACCTCTACAACATGTTATCTTAATGTACGGAAGCTTGGGAGTAATATTGCTATCACAGGTCATCTTTAATGTAATAAGATAATTACATTGCTACTTTTATTATGTTACATGATTATGATTCCTGATGTCACAATACCTGCATCCAGAGCCAGTACACGGTGTAGCTCTCTGAGCATAATTCCAACTGACGTGAAAATAATTAAAGCAATGACTAGTGTGGCATCCAACATGGAATGGAAGGGGGATCGAGAACGTGTGAGTGAATGAGGTGGACAGTTGTGGAGTAGAATAGATGGCAGGGCGCAACAGAGATAACTAACAAATCCTAACTTACCAATTAAAGAAACATAACTCACCTGCTGTGAGTGTTGTCTCTTCACCTGCAATGACCAATTGCTAGCCTGCCCCATCGTAGCTGCAGCCTGGGAGGAAACTGCCTGACATCATTGAAGGTGGTGTCCGACACAGAAAGAGAGTGCAACACCGGGGATGCCAAGGCAGTTCTGCTGGAGAAGGTGAGATGGACCGACTGTGACATGCAAAAAAAGGGGAAGAAAGAGTAAACTTTATAAAGGAAGTAGTGGTGCTGGGCACTTGCTGTCATTCTGCAGTGATCGTGTGCCCCGCTCATTGATGCACCATTCACAAGCCGGCATGCACACTGCCTAGTGTTGTGTCCCCTAGCAACAGGGGATGCTAGAAATTGTAAGTGAGCTGAGATCCATACCATCGAACACTGTAATCTGAGTGGGTAAAAACTGTGCGGTACTGAAGAGCCTCAAAAGAAAATAAAGGAGGAATAGAGGAATAATAGATATAAAGTGCAGAAACAAAGTAGAGCTGAGAAGTCTGTGACGATTCACAGGATCTCGTCACTTCTCCCCGGGGGAAAGCCCTTCTCTGTGGGGCTAGAGAAGTGATGCCCCCATTTCATAGTCCCCTTAGGGTTGGTGGAAATCGGGACCTCACAAGTAGAGACTCACTTCATGGGGATAAGGACTCGCATTCCATGAAGGAACGCCCTAACACCTTTTCTCTTGGGACCCTGATAACACTACTGTCTGTTATGGTAATGTCTCTTCTGCCTTTGATCCAGGAATTAATATGATTGAGACAAAGAAGAGCCAAAGAAACCTGAAGAGTAATAACCGGTCTCCTTACCATAGTACTGAGAAGAGTTGGCCCCAAGGAGGTATAAAGATTATCTCAACAACAGTAAAGAAGGACTTTGACCAGTAAAGAAGGACTTTGAAGTGGAGAACCCAGCCAGAGGGAATAAAGAGTGAGAAAGGACTGGGAAATAGAGAGCACCCGGAGTGAAGCCAGCCTAGCCCGGGAACTTCAAACCTGAGAACACAAAGTTGCAAGAACGTTGATCCACATTGGCGGGGCATCCAAAAACAGTCAGTGGAGCGCTGCGAAGGAGGGCACGTTTCTGATCAGTGGAAGAGTAGGAAAGGAGCCAGCGGTGATGTGACCTCAGGGAGGTGGACATTGTGGGCCTGAAACTGTGCTGGAGTTTGTGTGGCCCAAGACCTGCAGAGCCACAAGGATGACGCAGGGAATGGAGTGAAGGAAGAAAGAAGTGCAGAAGCAATGTGCGTCAGCCCATCACCCCAGGAAGAACCAGCAATGCTGTCCCGATACGTACAGGTAACAGGAGTACCGGGAGACCCGATAGGGGATTGGGGCAGATCAAGAGTAAAGAGAGCCTCGAGATCAGGAGTGATCTCCTTTGTCACAGCAGTGACATCCAGAAAATAGAGAGTCAAGTGAGCCTCAGGAGTAATCTCCCTTGTCACAGTAGTGATACCCAGAGAACCAAGAATCAAGAATCAAGAGAGCCTTGGGAGTACTCTCTTTCATCTCCGTAGTGAAATCCAAATATCTAAGAGTCAAGAGTGCATCGGAGGAATCTCCCTTGTCACAGTGGTAATCCAAGTAAGAATCAAGAGGATACTAGAAAACAAGAACTGTCTGGAAGTAATCTTCATAGGGTCATAAAACAGGAAAGAATTGCTGTAAAGTAAGTTTCCAGGAGAACTTGGGAAGATGTGAAGACACTTTTGAGGACTATTGCAAAAGATTATCGTAAGACAGCCCTCAAGGCTCTGCAAGGTGGGTCAGGAGAAGGGGGCATTCTTGTGACCTCACTCTTTGTTGAATCAGAAAGTAAAGCAAAGGAATTTCGGAAAAGAGAAAAATATTGTGCCTGTTCACCAGGAGTAGGGAGTCATTCTTCTGGTAATATTTTCATTTGTGTGCTGAACCCTTTAGTGGAATGGTGGTAGGGTTAGAGTAGGTTTTTGGACAGAGAACTAACACTTTTTATTTGGACAAACATCCTTACAATGAGCACCCCAATTTATAGTAGTTTAGGTAGAGATACGGAGAGGAAGGTCCCTTTCTTTATTTCTTGAAAAAAACTGTGTTGAAACATGCCACCCTTTTGTCCGACTCTGTACTCCTCCACACACACAAAAAAGATACAATTTGGACAAATGCAGACAATGGCTGAGGCGTTTCTAGGGGCTGCTGGGGGTGGAGAGGGCATTAGCCCTGGGTTTTATGGTTATATCACCGGATAGAAGCTCAGCACTACAACCAAAAGGCTAGCCCTCAGTAGAGATTGAAGTGTAATATACATCACTGGTACGCCGTACCACTAGTCTGTTTACATTGTACCTTTAGTTCAAAGGCTCAAGAAAAGCACCCACAATGCTTTTTCTTTCTCCCAAGCCATGTATAGAAATCAGCTTTACCAGTCCTTCAAGCACTGCCAATTTCCCAAGTTAAGGCCAGGCAACCTGAGCAGCTTAATGACCTTGCAAACACATTTGTTTTATCTGCAGCAGAGCCTTTCATATGCATGATGGCACATTTCAAACTGAAAGACCTCGCAAAGCACCAGTTACCTTGCAAATTTATGATAGTTAACGTTAGCAACATAAAGCTCCCTTTCAAAGATGTGTGTACATGCCTGCAAAGTTGCTGTATGTCACTATTCCAATGTTCTCAACATCATTAGAATCTCCATACATATCCGAGTTTAGTATTATTTATTTTATTGCATGTCTTAAATCACTGAAAGTACAGTGGGGTTAAATAGATTTTTCAGGTTTGCATTATCTTGCATCTGGGACTTACAGTTCACCATTCAGGATATGAAAAGTAATGCCACAATGATATTCCTTCGGCTTGACATGTTGCTGTGAGGATTTACATGTTGTTATGTAGCTTTACTATGCAATTTGTGTATTTTGTAAGCTCTAAAATTATTGTGGGCCTTGAAATCCAAAACTTAAATTAAATATTTGTACCAGGTAAAGCTTGGAAAGTATGCAGTAAAACTTTCAGAGGGGGTTAAAATCCCTGCTTCATTGTTTAGCCAACAGGTGTGATCCTGGTCAGTTATTTAATCCACGTATGCAGTTAAATCAGAGTGTGGAGTCCTTATGGCAAACAAACTAAACCACACTATTTGAAAAAAAGACACTGTTGCAATGGGACAGATTCAATGAGTAGGAAGAAAATAGTGTACATTTGTGCTTATCTGTTAGTGGACCACAAAGCCGTCACGTAGAAAGAATCTTTGATACACTAACTGTTTCAGAACCAATATTAATCTTCTCCACTGTTGCTGCCGGTCAAAGAAGGTGATTGGGCCCTGCAGAGGTGCTACCCCACAGAAGAATGAGTGAAACCCTTTGCTATGTCCTGTTATGCTATTTTGTTCCATATTTTATAGCAGACCTGCTGTCATTTCCTCACTTTGTAGGAGCTTTAGGATTGACAAGCAGTGGGGTAGGAGTTAGTGCAGTAGCGGGGGATCAGGGCAAGATTGATTGTTACAATGTTGATGTGTGTACATCTGAATATGTGGCTCTATGTGGTGTACGTTTTAGATATTTACAGCCTGATTCATGGAATTATTTGTGTGAAAAACGCAGATTTGTGCGCCTTTCTGCCCGAAAATCCCTGTTTGAAGTAGGGGGATTTTCGGGCAGAAATGCGTGCAAATCTGCGTTTTTCACACAAATAATTCCATGAATCAGGCAGTTTGTGCGCTATCAGGAGTAGTAGTTAATGCATACTACAGGTTGATAAGGTACGCGTTTGTGTGGTTGTTAGTGGGGCTGTCAAAGTGGGGCTGAATGAGTGGGGGGGGTTATGTTGGTGTATCTGTGATGGATTAGTTTGGTGCTCAGGGAAATTTAGTGCATTTTGGGTATGTGCCATTGTGTAACCTGTGTTTTTCAGTGCACATGTTGTGTGCCGCAATGTATTTGAATTTAGGGTGGAAGGTAGAAATTACTATGGTAGAGATTTTGAAACAACTATTGTTACCATACCTTTCTCAAATCTATGGTGAACTTGATTGCATTGATACACCATGCAAGAGTGGGAATGTGAAGCTTTCAAAGTGCACGTTATACAGCAAAAGCAAAAAGAAAATGGAAGCCTTTTGCTTCAATTTGTTTTTGACACTGACTGACCAGGGAGTCAAAGGCCAGACAAGCGGTGGGCCATAGGAGCAGCTCCCAAGGGAGTCAAGGACCAGTGAATAGTGACTCATCAGAACAGCCAAGAAGCAGAGGGGTGGCAAAAAGAGGGACACCTAACCACAGCGTTACTGGTACCGTAATTTTACTTCAGTCAATTCTTATTAGTTTTGACTATTTGGTGGTGCTTATAAGGCAAACGTATTACACTATAGTAAAGCTAGGAAGATGAGAGAACTTGTGAGGAGGGACACACAATTTGAAGGTGGGGTTTAATATTTACCAGCCCATTGCTGCCTAAGGTCATTTTGATGCCTATGGCCAATCCCACCCACTACTGGCTCCTCCCTCCTTGCTCTCCCTGCCTGCTCAAAACACATCCTCCTGGAAGCTCCTTTGAGCTATCTCTATCAAGTAGTAACATCAGAATGTGTGCCTCTCAGTGTTATTTCTAGGCAGTGGCATGTCCAGACCCTTTTGACTGGGGTGGCCCAAGTGAGGCACTGTCTTGTGCAGGGGTGGCATGAAGTACGAGCGCACACACACATAATGATCATAGTTTGGGATAATGGTGTGGCACCTGGGGTGGCCAATCAGATTCCAGTGGTAGCACATGCCACCTCAGACCACTCCCTGGACATGCCACTGTTTCTATAATTGCAGCTTCAAAAGTGATACAGATTTAATAAAAATGTCTTAAACAAATGTGCCTTCAACCATTTGATTTATATATGTTCCTTGCGCTGACATTCTGTCTAAACAAACTTCGACAAAGTCAACAGTTTCAGCTTCTGTATAGGTATTTGGTAGGCATGTGCCAGATACACAAATGCCTAGATAATCCCACCATGTTCCATTTGTTACATCTTATGGTCAGGTAGCACCATGATAACAGTGCCTGGCAAATACCTATAACATTCCTAGACAAAAGCTAAATATGTTATCTTTGCCAATGTTTGGATTAAATTGAAATGACTCAGCCATATGATTACTGGCAACTACAAAGTGTATTGAGTTTAGAGCACAGGTATGGGCTTGCTCAGAGTACTTACTGTCTTTCTGTTTCGCTCCTTTACTATTATTTACAACTATAGGCCCTGCCTGTGATGATGCGCATATTTGAAATTTGAAGATATGCCCTCCCCGCCAGGGCTCCCATTGGTGGTTAGGCCTGCAGGTGAGGGATTAAGGATAGGCCGCTGGAAGCTGCTGCTGCTTGTCCTTGCAACTGGCGCTTCCCTTTCACGTGCTATCGCATGTGGTGTAAGGCAGAAGGCAGGCACTGACCGGCCCACGCGGTGCAGACACGCCAGCCCAGCAGCAACACTGCCCAACAAGTTGAGGACAAGTAGGAAGGGGTACTTTAAAAAAAAACATTTATTTTTTCCCTATCTTTCAACCCGCTCCTTCCTTTCACCTCCTAATTAACCTTCTCCCCTTACTAATCCCCCTCTTTTATTTACCCCCTGAAACCTGTTTATTTTCTCCTCCCAACACCCCCCACGCCCCTCAGCCCTTTCACACTTTATTCACCCCCCAAACTGGCACATCACTCCCCCCACTAACCCTAATACTCATCAGCCACCTCCCCAGCGCAGCTACGTATGTGTCCCCAGGGTGCGCTACTTCTTTTTCTCAATAGCAGAGGAGCGCATCTTGGACATGCTAATTTAAGAGAATGCGGGAGGAGGGGCAAACTTACTTGTGGGTGCACCTAACTTCTTTACATATTCCAACGTTCCTGTTCAGTTCAGCTTAAATTTTACAAGCTGTTAACTCGCTGTGTGAGAATGAGCTGTCATCTCCTGTCCCCATGCGCTGCTAATCACTCCCTGGACCTTACATGAAAGTACAAACATGTATGCATACAAATGCAGCAGACGCTAACAATGAAACACTTTACACAGGCCGGCCCTAGGATTTGCAGGGCCATGGGAGGAAAAAGATGTGTCCCCTCCACCCCCTAATTTGCTTAAATAGTGACATAAGTGATATCACAGATTGAGTCTTTAGTATGCAAAGGTGTCATGGGAAGTTTAATTAAAAACATTTTAACTTGTGTTTGGTAGTAGGGACATACACTTTGAAGGCCAGTGTAGGAATTGTCACTATTAATATTTACCTATCTGGCAATATCAGGAGTGAGGCTTTTTTTGAAGTTGCAGACAGTGTGATATGAACACCCTGCAGAGCTTTCTAATGTTAGCAGCTAAGGTATAGTGTGATTAAAGGGGTTTGCCCCGGAGCACTCATTATGATTAAGTGTTGAAGATGAGTTTTGAGAGCAGTATGGACGTCAGGAACTTTAACAGATCTCTTCCCGATGTAATTGGTGGAAATACTGTTTGCAAAAGGTATTTTTGAAACTTTGGTTTGAAAATGCTATCTAACTGGAACGCATTGCAAAAATATGCTGATTGTTTTTTGGTAACTGAAACTAACTGCTGTTTTGCAGAAGCTTGATGATTGTTTTTTTTTATTGTATGCATATTTGGTCACATTGTCCAAATTAGCAATATGATTTTATTTCAGGAGCTACAGATAAGGATTATTTTGACAAAAGAAATAACTCTAAGCAGATAATAACTACCTTTATCAAGTGCTACCCACTACAAAATAATTAGGAAACCGTATTAATGTAACCAATACAACAATGCCCTGAACAACAATTGGTTAATCTATGTTGGAATTGGAAAAGCACCTTTCACTTTTACTACAGTAGGCTCTGTCCCTACTGCATTTCTACTAAATTCAAGTCACATGTTAATGGAATTAATCCACAAATGTCATTGTTTAGAAAGCTATGTTGGAAATGCAAATGCTTTTCATTTGGTAGTTATGTTATGTTATATTGGGTATTTGTATCCTGCCTGCTTGCCCATAGCTTGGACAAATCGGACTGAAATATGTGTGATTTTGACAGGGTTTTTTCGAGAAGAAAAATACTCACGGGAGGAGAAACCTCAGTAGCCCCCTGAACAAGTTCAGACTCGCTCTCTGAGCTCACTCGTTACATTATATCGCTAAATTAGTTATGCTCCACCACTCTGTAAGCCCACTAGCTACCCTGTGTCAGTTTGCCCACCCAACCAACAGCAGCATGCAACTGTATGGCTAATGTGTCAAACAGGTCGCTCTCCAGCTGCTGCTGAAATACAATTTCTGAATCGACAGCAAGTCTTTGGCTGTCCTGTCCAAAGGCTTTTCTGTGTCTTATATAACCTCATAAAGTATTATCTATCTTCGGAGTGACAGTATAGCTACATGTTAGCAGTAATTCCAAATGAGTATGGGCAATTAGAATGCAATATTAATGCTTGAAAGCGTGACGCAGTGCATGTTTTCATGATCAAGTTATGTGATGGCTAAACTTGCCATGGCATGGGCTCTTGCCCCAGATCTTTTACAAACATAGCAATGCCCCCGGGCTGTGGAATACACTCTGTACCCAGTGAGTGTCACGGCTTTGCACATTGAGGTTAGCAAGTCTTCTCCTAGTTGTCAGAGTTCTCCACCACCACCCGTTTTCTTACCAGTGCCAGGAGAACCACTAATTCCATGGAAAAAAGGTTTTGCACATTATGTTCAAACTGTGCATGGCTCCAACTTTGATGTAGAGCAGAAGGAATCACTCCTCATTCATTGCCTGGGAACAACTGGTCAGGACCAGTTTGAATACATGCCACCACTGACCCAAGTGGAAACCACAGGACTCAATGAATATGATAAATGTGTATGAAGGGACCCAGTTGCAGACATACCCCTACAAATATCTAAAAAATAATTCAACATGCAAGTGGGTATCACTGCAGGCAACAAAGAGGTTTATTAACAAAACACCCCTGTCCACTCTCAGCTGAGGGAGATACAGATTCAGATACATTTTGTCAGTGTGGCTGACTGAAGGAGATCTCAGCTCTGCCTTTACAAGAAGAGACTTTTATAGACGTACATGCATTACCAATCATTTAAACGTATAGCGTATACTGATTGGCTGAGTCATTTGCATTGAACTCCCATACCACCCATTTTCTAGCACCATCCTTTGAGGACTCCATCCCCTCCTGCTGACGTTACTCAGTGCTGACCTGCGAACACCAGCTTTGGGAAAACACGGGTTCCCAACAGATACTGTTTGGCTGGAGGAAGAAAGAACATGGTGTTCAGTTCCAAGGTCAGTTAACCATTGTTTCATCTAACTGCCGATTGACTGGCCTGTCTTCTCTATCCGTTCCCTGCTTTGTGCCAAGTTTTAGTTAAAAAACCCTTTAGTAGGGCTGCTGGAATCTATATTCCCTGCTTTTTCATTCTTATTTGATATATTTCTGTGCCATAGTCGGCACCTGGCTTTCTGAGCGGAATTCCACCTCCCACAAGGCCATTCTCTTCCTTGCACCCCACAGTTGAGGTTCAATATTAAATTATCTTTTGTGCTAGGCAAGCTTTTCTAATGTACCTGTGTTTTGTGAATTCAGCATTGTTAAACGTTTCTGAGGCGTGGAAGTGCTGGCTAGTTCTGAACTATTTTGTGGCATCCATTTTGGATAGTATGGCTGCTTGGTACTGTCACGTTTATACGTTGGCAAAATACAAGCAGATATTCTTTGTGTTACACTTCACTGTGGGCATTACTCATGTTATGTTTCTTCTACATGTTTAGTTGCACAGATGTTCTTCATGTATAAATGCACATTTAACCTAATGTCTGTGTATCTTCATGGTGAATGCATATGTGCTTCATGACTAATGGATACATGTATGTTTCTACCATCTGTGTGGTCATTCTTGCAATCTTTATCTCACAATGTGTATATTAATATTACTGCCTCTTCTTATTACTGCCCCTGCATAGAGTATGGGTGACACGGTTGTTTATGTGATTAACGCTTCTCCTATTTACAATATTGGACTGCGGAGGGGCAAGAGCTTTGAGTGACATGTTCATCTGTCCATTAACAGGGGGAAGGGCAGTAGCTATTTGTCTACCCCTTATCAAATGCATCAAGATGCTATATAAGCACTACAAGAAGACTTTTAGTGTAATATTGGAACAATAGCGTTCAGGAAATGGGACCAGGCAAAAGGGGAATCTGCTGGACAGTATGAAACAGCTCTGTGAGGACCGGCTGCAACATAGGAATTTGGCCTGAACCTAGAGGAATGCCTCAGTCTATTCTAGTTCCTCTGAGGTAAATGCATGCTGTAGAGCGAGGTAAGAGATGCATTATGGGCAAAAGGAAACCCAACTCTAGAAGAAGTGTTACGTGTTGCTAAGATGTAGAACACACAAACCAGTGTGTGGAGGAGCTAGAATGCAAAGCACAAACTGGAAATCCAAGCACACGTTGCCCAAGAACCATTAGAAGTTAATTCAATTCAAATAAAGAACCTAAAGTTGCTGGAAAGTAGAACATGGCCTTCCAGAAGGAGAGGAGGCAGTAACCGATCGAAAACAACTGAGAAGGAAGTGCTACTGTTGTATAGTCCATAGCACCTCTCCACCAGCTATCAAACTAGTTTGTAAGAAATGCAATTGAAGGGGGCCTTTCATGAAGTGTTGCTGTAGCGTGTCCACAAACAATTATATTGAAGAATTATGGGATGAATTGGATGAGCCAGTATTTATGATTGGAGATGAGTATGCAGAGACAGAGCAACCTATGGCACCAACAGGAATAGCTGCAAAAACAATAGACTGGGATTGATTCTGGTGCAAAATACACACGGTTACCAGAGAAGATATACAGTACCAAATTTAGACAAAATTGATATCTAATAGAATAGACATAAATCTAGTGGCGTACAGTGGCAAAACCATTGGACTAATATATTCGTTCAAGGCAGAACTTAACTTTAAGGACCAAATGGCTGAAGGAAAATGTTAAGTCTTACGCAAACAGAGTGTGCCATTGTTAAGCTGGTCACACCAAAAAAGACTGGGAAAATAAGTTTAGATTCCAATGCCATAGAGTAAGTATTCTCATGTGACGAGGGAAGTTACATGGAGTAAGACTGCAACAAGCAACGCAATAGCACAGGAGAAAGAGGTCTTTAGGGAAGAGCTAGGATCCCTCAAAGTATTTTACCATTGCATTAAAATAAAACTAGGGTCGACTCCAGTAGTACATAATGTCAGGAGTGTACTCCTTAACCTAAGGAATTAGTTCAAGGCTGAGTTCTGTTCAATGGAAAACAAAAGGTGTAATCGTAAAAGTGGAGTCACTGGAATGGGTCTCACTGCTATTTGTAGTATGCAAAAGCAACAGGAAATTGAGACTTTGTATAAGCCTCAGTGCATTTAACAAGTGCATTGTTCTGAAAAGACATCCACTACCAAATATTGTGAGCTTGTATGTACCTTAGGCAAGTCGAGTTTCTTTTCAGCACTGAATGTCCGATCCGCCTAGCACCAGATTCAACTACACCCAGACTACACACAGGAACCTCACTGCTTTCATAAGTTCTGAAGGTCTATTGCATTGTATGAGGATACAGTTTGGACTGGTGTCGTCGGTGGCTGTTTTCCAAAGAATAATATATCTATTGTTTCTAGATGAAGATGTTAATGCATGTTTCCGGGATGTCGTGCTCATTTATGGGAAGGATCGGGAAGAACACAAAGTGAGATTTCAACAAGTCCTAAGAATACTAGAGAATGCAGGGTTGACACTAAGCAAAGAAAATATAAATTGTATAAAACAGAGGTCCAGTAATTTGTAACATGTAATCTCGGAAATGGGTATAGAACCCAGGAAAGATCTGGTATATTCCATACAAAATACACTGTCACCTAAGGTTAAAGACCAATTCATGTCATTTTTAGGGACGGTGGAGAACAAAACAAAATTTGTATCACATTTTGCGGAATCAACATATAGCATGAGAATCCGGTCCGATAGCACAGCGAGTAGAGCACTCGCTTTGACATCTGTGCAGAGCCTGCTGATGCAGGTTCGAATCCCGGCAGGCCAAACTCAGCCTTTCGATAACTGAGCACCACACACCGTGGGTAATAATAAGCATTGCTCAGATGCCTGAGGGCTTGTAGCGCTATATAAATGCTAAATTATTATTATTAGAAAGTTGGCGAGGAAGGGTGTTGCCTTTGAGTCGAACTAATACTGTGCATCTGAGTTTGAAGCAGTCAAGGGAGCGTTGCGAAGTTCCCCACCCTTAAAGACTTTTCTGCCCAACAGAAAAAGTACAGCAATGACGGGGCCAGCAGTAAAGGCCTTGGGGCTGAGCTCATGCAAATCGATAATGACAAAGAATACACAATAGCTTTTTCATCAAAGGTACTAAAGGAAGGAGAATTATTCTATCATAGAAAAATTGTTTAAGCAGTTTATTAAAATGCATCTAAAACTGTTTGTCATTTAAAATAAATGATAACGTGCACCTAGAGTCCGGCTCTCTTGTGTTAAACTCCAGCAGTGCCCAAATAAACACACTACTATAAATAGTTCCTTATGGCCTAATGTCTATAAAATGTCTGAGAAATACATTTTTGTAGAAAGCAATCTGAAAAGCTAGTCACGCTTTTGTTAAATGCTGTAGTGACATATGGAATTCTGCTCTTTGCTGGCTCAGGCAGGGGGCAATGTCACGTCACAACTACTTGAGTATAATAACTGATTACTGAACAGTAGTTATGTAATTTGCTTATTACAGGTCATTAGTTATAACACAACTATCCCATAATAGGAACAATATTTCCAGGATGTTATATGGGTATTGCAGATCACCATATAGTATTAGAAAAGTATGTACATGCTTTTATGCATATATTGCATTCATATTCCAGCCATAGTCCTATAATAGTCATAATTTGAGCAGCGTCCCAGGTGACACAAAAACACTTGTTGGGAGCCATGACTAGCTTTTCCGATGAATTTATTTTGAAATAATGTACAATCCACATTTGTAAGTGGAGACTTAAGAAAACAGTTATGGTAGTGTTGTGATATATTTATGGGGCACCATTAAAGAAGGGATTTATACAGAAGGAATATATTTTTATTAAATAATATGTGCAATTAATATGTGCACAGGACAAAGCTTCACTACCAAGAACTCAGTCTTTAGGAATATACATTAAAAAATGATCTTAAATTACACCACGTGTGTTTTCACTGTTAGGTCTCATGTAAATAGAACACAGGTCAAATAAACAGTTCACACCTTCTATCACCCACCAAAATCCTTTAATGCCAACTATGATGCAGCACCTTAAAACATGACAAGATCAGGTGCTTGGCATTACACTGTTGTGAAATTAGGTTTAGATAAAATGCAATGTTTTTCACATGTCCGTTTTTGCACTGGAAACGTTTTCCATGACAACTTTCTTTAATTTACGAATAAACCTAACAATGGGCCTCAATATAAGTTTGGCGGTAGTCTTGCCGGTAAAACCGGCAGGCTGCCGCCAAACTTACGAGATTTTCCAGTGCCGTGAATGGGCAATTACCGGGTCAGTATGGCCCTGCCAGACCCGGTAATTGCCCATTTGCGGGCGCTGGAATGAAATGCTCCCCATTCCCATATGAGCCACATAGGGCTCAAAGGGAATGGGGAGGTCGGGTGCACCGGCACCATTCAGAATGGTGCCGGTGCATCCGACATGCTCTGCTCGCGGGTGCCGGTACCCTCGCCAGGTCAGACCTGGCGGGAAGGCACCCGTGAGCAGAACTCATAGTCTGCCAGTCCGGTAACTATGGTACCGGCAAGCTTACCGGTACTGTAGTTTCCGGACCGGCAAATGTATAGTGAGCCCCAATGTATACATATTTACATTACTGTGATAATGCCGCACTTGATAAAATGACTCCAGTTTCAGCATGACCTTGCATGGCCAAACAGAGCTTTTTTGTAATTTACTTAAAAATTATAAAAGTCCGTATCAGTGGATTTTACATCCGGTTGCATGATTGACTAAACTACTACCTCAATGGATTCTGGTCTCGTGACATTTTCTGGAGAGATAGAACCCCCATTTTAAGTTGTAGCTTGAGTTCCCAAAGTCGAATTATGATGACAATTAAATCAACAGAATGGCCTCATAATAAGGTTTTCAATGATACCTGAATGATTCATGTGCACCTTATGGTTATGAAAAAATGAACAGAATCCATTCCTGCATCCTGTCATATAGTCATCTCTTAATTATATGCATACTTTTACTTCACTTTGCACATTTCGGTTTAATTTTCCCATTGAACATAAGATCTGGGCATCTGCTGCTTTTTTTGACTTTGGTCTGCAATTAACCCATTAGACTTTCTTCTCCCAGTGCTAATGGGTCATTTGGTTCCTTATCTTGGAAAACAGGCCCCCATAAAATTAATTCTTGGTCACTGCCTGAGTGTTTTGAATGAAAACTGAAGCCATTTCCCAGGAAACCGAAACCGGTGTTTGAGTGTCACAATTACATTACAGATAAGGTCTTGTGTTCATTTTTTATATAATTGTGCCTTGCCGTCAATGTCCATTTTTCTATCATGATATGTTCACATTACTCTGGCAAGGGAAATTTCAACTCATGTGTTTATTATTTTAGGCTGCAAATGCTCACATTTCCATGATAACAATTTCTGTGTTTGCAAATGATCACTTTAGGCATCAGTCACCTTTAATGAAAAATAGGCTTTTGAACTTTGACAATTGCATGCAAGGTCCACTTAGTACGCGTATTTCTGTTTCTTTGAAAACTGCATTTTGATGTGGCAGTTGAAGATGAAATGCTGCCTTTTCAGTTTGGCTGTCATCTCTGTGCGTTTTCAATGCTTTGCATTTTAGGCCCAATGTAGCCAAATGCATTATCCTTTTGTCTTGGGCTGAAAATACCCTACAGGCATGTGTTTAACTCACTTTTAGGTTTTAGAATATGGGAGGAGGAATCCATCTGCATGTTACCATTTAATCTAAACCACATATAGCAGCTTGAGGAGTATGGTCATCTTACATGTACTAATTTTGTTCCAGAGCGATAAAGACAGTCTATCCCACTTGAGACATAGCACTGCAACCTCAGCAAGCTTAAGCCCAATGTTCAAACCCAGGAGGAAGTTCACGGCCCTAGTGACTTGGATACCTAATTACTTAAAACCACCCAGAGAACAAGAATTTCACCCCACATCAAAGAGGGCCCTGTGACATGAAGAAGAGGTAGGGAATATCAACATCTTATCAATGGTAACCTTACAATCAGAGAATTTGCCCAACATCCACAAACATAGCATCAGCTTTGTGGGTACTAGAGTAATACCAACAGATCATCAGCATATAAAAGCACTTTAGAAACACAATGACCAAACATATACCCTGGTGCGCACTGAGCACAGCAGCCAACGGCTCTATAAACAAGTCAAAAAGCACAAAGGACAGCCCTGCCGTGTACCTCTCCCAATGACAAAATAATCTGAGGTAAAACCATTGAGGGAGACCGCAGCTTTAGCCCCACTATACAATGTTTTAAAGAGGCGCAAGAACCGACGCCCGCAGTTAATTTTGAGCAGGACATGAAGGAGTTAAGTCCAGTTCACCCTTTCAAACACTTTCTCAGCATCAATACTGACAGCGGCAAAAGCCTCAGCTGAATCCTTCTTAAAATGGATAACATTCAGCAACTGCCTCAGGTCGTCATAGCTATTCCTGCCATAAACAAATCCTGCCTGATTTTTGTGGACTAGCTTCGGCAGCAAGCCATTGAATCTCCTTGCACATACTTTTGCCTAGAGCTTAACATCAGCATTTAGCAATGATATTGGCTGGAAGATTGTACAAACAAAATGATGCTTATGTGAGAAACCAGAAGGTGTCTCCCTAACTCGTCCCCGGGGATCTGTCATCCAGATGGCCAGGACACCGCTATCGCTATTGGATCCAGTTCCTGGGGGTGGACCAATGAGTGATGATCTCCGGGATTGGGGGTCCTCAGGGAGTGGAAGTGGGACACTGATGGGTGAGACATGGGATCCCCCTTCTTATAACACCTTTTTCCCTATCCTACCACATACTATACTCAGACACTCTATCCCCGCCCCCGTTTTCCGACACAAACACTTTCTTACACCTTGAAAGACAACAGACTAACACCAGAGCCATTTACCTGACATGTCCCAACACAAGGTTCAGGAAAAGTTAGGCAATTGACCAGAATCACACACACACCTGATGGCCCTTTCCCTTCCCCACAGGGATAAAAGGTGGAGCAAGATAGCACACTACGAGCATGGCAGACCGCACGACAAGACAGCTATCCATGTGCGGCAGTTCAAGAGGCGTAGAAAGGTGGCGAGACCCGAAGGGTCGATAAGGGGAGAGGCAACCTTGCCCTTTCCGACCCAGACCCACGAAGCCTCTGCAAAAGGAATCGTAAGAATGCAAACTATAGACAGCATGTGTTTCAGCAGATGTCAACGGTTTATGGAGCCCTCCTACACTGATGATCAAGAAAGGGAGAGACGCTTCCTACCGTGGTACCTCCAGAGACAAGAAAAGCCAAGTGGTTCATCACAACTGGTGAGGCGAGGGGAGAATCGATAAGAAACCGAACTGTGTTGAACAAAAGTTGCAAATGGCAAATGAAGAAATATTCAAAGAAATGTTAACAAATTAGGGGAAACTAGCTCCAGAGGGATCCGGTACCACGTGGGTGCCTATACGAGAGAGACTGGTTGATCTCCCTTTTGTTGAAACTACTGATACCAGAAGGCCTTAGGAGAGTCGCAAGGAAAAGGTCAAAGTGGTCATACAAGGACCGATCAAAATCCTCTGTGCAGTCAAAAGTCTTTGATAAACAAACCATTGGAAAGCTAAGGGAGATGAATCCCGAAAAATGAGAAGCAAAGGAATATTGTGTTGACACGAGTGAACCCGACAGAGGGAGGTCCACAGTGAATTGTTTAAAAAGATATTAAAACTTGTGAATGCAACAGTTGAAATAATTTGGAAAAGGGCATAGTGAACCTGACAGAGGGAGGCAAACATATGAGAAGGGTCTGAGCCCGGAAGAGGGGGACCCAGGGGTGAGGTCTTCACCCAACATACTTTTGAAAGGAACTTTTTGTTTGTTATTTTTTAACCCATCAGGTCCTCGGAGGCAAGAGACTTTCTGTACAAAAGAGTTAACCACCTAAGGTTCTGATACCTGAGAACGGAACTGTTGTCTCGTGCTGGGAAATCTTGAGAGTGTGCTATGCTCAGGAATCTGGCCTTGTCCTGTGCTCAAAATGTGGGGAAGGAAGAGCCCTTGCTACCACATCCTAACTTATCATTTGTCAACACTTCTTTCTTATGAACATTATCGCACACACTTTATGTATTCAGTTGTAAGGATTGGCAATAGGTTTTTTAGTATAGGATCTTTTATTTGGCAAGATGCCACTAGAACTACCTTATAATTATTTGACGGTTGTAGATTGCTCCCATCATAGATTTAGGTTCAGATTAGGCATTTTTCCAACCTACCTATACAGTTTAATAAACACCCTTGAACTGTGATCACTTGTGCCTGTCTTTACGGTTGCCACCATGAGATCCTTGCACTTACCTGGTTTAGGAATCACTTTGATCAGTGCGGACTGCCAAGCATCCGATACTGCCTCTTCCTGTATAATTTCTGCATATAAACACACCAAAAAAGAAGAGAGAATACCACTAAAGGTCTTATATAACTTGATCGGAAGACTATCAAGTCCTGGACACTTGCCAAAAGACAAAGTCTCTATAGACTCAACAACCTCTTGAAGAGAGACATCCGTATCGAGATTGAGTTTGTCATGTTCATCCAGCTTTGGAAGAACAACATGGTCCAAGTATCCCGACACACCCTCCATATTATACTCATCATCACTATGTAGAGAAGCATAGACGGTCTGAAAATCCCCACAAATGTCTTCATTCCTTCTCAAGATCGATCCATCATCGCCTGTAATTAATAACACTTGCCTTCCATTGTCCCTGAATTTAAGCCGGTTGGCCAATAATGTGCCTTGATTTTTCACCATGCTCCCAAAAACTGCCTTGTAAAAGAAACAGGTGCCTCTCAGCCCTAGAGTGTAGTTTGGAATTGAGAGATCGCTTAGCACCAAGCATAGAAGACATATTAACAACAGGCGGGGAACGATTATAAACCTCCTTTGCTAATGTATATGGCTTAACCAATTTATCAAGATCTTCCAGTCCTTTCTTTCTCTTATAAGACACAACGCTAATAATGTAGATAGGCTTTCAAGGCATCCCAAACCACAGATAGCTAAAACAAAAATGAGATCTCAGACCAGACTCAATCATCACAAAATCCAGGCCCAACAATAAAGATGTATTCAAACGCAGTGTCGAAACCCATTTAATCCATTTGCTGATTTATCCATGGTCAACTCTATGTAGGCATGATCTGAGATTACAACACTACCCACAGAAGCACTATGAACCAATCCACAAATGTTCCTGCTAACCAAAAACATGTCAATACGTGATGAGGTCCCATGTGGAGAAGAGCGAAAGGTGTATTTCCTGCAATCTCCGGTGAGATTATGCCAGACACCCTGCAAGTCTCATTTACACAAAGGTTTCTCCAAACCCTACCACATAAAAATGCAACTCATTGGATTTATCCACAGCTCCATCTAAAGTTATATTAAAATGACCCCCTAAAATAAGCTCTGTGTCTGCCATGCTGCCCAATACACCGTCTATCTTCTGAAAAAAGTCAGCTTGACCCACATTTGGTGCATAGACGTTCCTAAGCACACAAGACAGGTTTTCCACCCGTTACTTGACCGTACCATATCTACTGTCTAAGTCCACATCTACCTTATCTACAGTATATCTCAAATCCCTCCTGAGTAAAATGGTCACACCTGTAGAATTACTTGCAAACATACCCTGGAATTCCTTCACATAAGTATCATTTAGGATATAATCTGCACGTTCAAAGTCCAGATGTGTCTCCTGTAATGAGACAACATCAGGCGTCCTCTTATTCAAAAAGGTGAAAAATGTTCTCCACTTAACTGGATTATGTACACCTTTAAAAGTCAGCATAAAATCTTTAAGCTAGCAGACATCCAGTTTGCAGTAAATAGAATATATCAGCCCCCAAATCTCACACCACCACCGCACAAAGATATGAAGACTTGGAAAGCAGCAAACCACAAGCCTAATCACATTAATCCACTGTGCAGCCAAACACAAATCCATCGCACATTGGATGACAGAAAATAACCCAAATCCAGCAAAACAACGAATAATAAATAGAGGAAGAGACAAATAAAATAACAAACAATAAATAAAATATAAGAAGGGCAGGGACAAAAATAAATAAATAAACAAAAAGGTGGAAGAGGGTCGGTGGCACATCATACACATGCACACTAATTAACTGGCATATGGTGCATTAAGGGACAAATAGTAACCAGCCACTACCCCCATCCCAGATATAAAAACAGCAATACATAAACACATTTATTTTTAAAAATGCATAAATGAAAAAGGCAAATAAATCTATTGAGAAAGGAACAAACGAGCAGATGCGTCGTAAGCAAAAGGAGCTCCCACTGCTCAAAAATGTAAACAAACCAAAGCATAAACTGCAGCCCAACATGACATGACTCAATTCAGCACTAGGCCCAACCAATCTAAATATAAGGACCAACCCAAAATCAAGAAAAGCCTACCAAACCCTAAGGAATACACATATCAAAGAAAGGCCAACATCACAGAGCAGAGCGTGGAAAAAGGCATACGGAATGAAAATACAAAAGGCAACAAAGAAAGGGCGAAGGAAATGAAAGACCAGAAACAGCAGCTCAAATCAGTAAAAAGAACAAAAAGCAGAGACAGCCAAGCAGAGTGTATATCATAAGGCACAGAAAACATATATGCACACAGCACGATCAGGCCACACAGTGCAGCATATGTACACAAATACGCCCATCCCGAAAACTGTTACTTCAATCCAGATTAAGAAAACACTTCCAGATCTCCCTCAATACTGTGAACTATTATTCCACTTAAGTCCCAAATAGGCCCTTTTCCACTGCCCCCTCACCCCCCAATAACCCAAGCATATTCTTGTTCATGCCATACTCTGAACCGTCTGTCTGGAAATGTTAAGAGAAGCAGAGGCAAAAGCATCCAGCCTTTGCCCTATAGCTGCATGGACACCTTATATAGTTGTATCAGGATATCAGCGGTAAACAAGGAGGCAAATAGGAAGGGTGGGGCTGTCTGTCCCACCCGCCATGCCATGCCATGCTATGGAGGGTCTCACACACCCTCTCAGGGAATGGATGTGCGAACTACACTTCAGTGTGTGCTGCTTGCATACGAGTGAAAACACACATGCATTTTGCATTTACAAAAAACTAATTTTGGGGGAGCCTCCGGGGTGCGCATTTTCAATATTCGTTTAAGGTACCAAATAAATATTAGCATGGTTAGTTTATAGCTCTGCAAATCTGCGGATGAACTGGCCGAGCAAGGGGAGCAGAATATTCCATTTGCAGTCGGTCCCCTGCGAGTGTCAGCATGAGCAAGCATCCAGCGCACATAAACCAAATGGAAACAAAGCCCAATGAGCATCCCGAGATGAATCTCCTATAAACAAATCTGAACACATTCACGTCAGTGTAAGTCTTGGTAGATATAAAGTCATCATGCTAACAGGCGGTGCATTGAATGATATAGCATGGTTCAATGCCAATGCGTTCTTCAATAGCGAGTCCAGGAAATAACATCGTCCATGGTGAAAGCCAATATTCGTACCTCGCAGCAAAAAGCTGGTCCCAAAGTAGGCAGTGTCATAAATACCCTGGAGTGATGATCAATGTCCATACACAGACCAGCTGTGGAGCCATTGCAGTAAATCCATTGAAAGCTTTATTGAAAATAGGTACATGTATACATATCCAGTTACTTGCAGGTATTTACAGGATACGTGGGCAGGTTGATATAAGAATATATCAAGTGGCACAAGAGACACCCACCCGCCATCCTCTCACATTCAGCTCAGGCCCCCAACTGACATTCATGGAACACTCACACATCACACTCACTCAACATTCCCCTGAGCTGCCCATCATATACACCAACATTCTATCAGCATGCATTCATGGCCAGTGAGACTGAACAAAACTAACTCACATCATAACAGGGAGCTCATCCAGCCATTACAGCTTCTTGGATTGGCGTATAGCGTTATCTATATATAAATCTAAGCCACCACCCCTCCCAAAATCCATCCGTTTCTGTAGCATTGCAGTACATCAACGTAGATGCGACTCATTACAGGTAGATGCGACTCATTATAGTACAAAAAAAAAAATCCCCTCATCGAACATAATTTCGATACCGCCCCTTAGGGGGATAATTGCCAGAACCTCGAGGCCAAGAGACTCTGACTGGTCTGTACGGTGAGGCAGTGAGCGGAAATAAAAACACACACAATGAGGAGAGGCAGGGTAGGGCAGAGAGAGAACACTGAGCCCCAGCCACTCTGCAAATGGAACAAAACTTTCAAGGCGGCGACCATGTTTCTGGGGCTCATCGTCACACAACATCAAAATTGCTAGAGAAAAGGACCCACAATTATCTGATCCTGGCAGATCACAAGCAAAGAAATGTAACCAAAACAGCGGTAAAACATTTTAAAACGGAACAACACGAAGCAACCAGGAAGAAGACAAAACCGTATACATAAATAAGATACAAGCACATACTGAAATGTAGATTGCAGAATGAAAGAAAAAACAGAAAGGAAAAAATAAGAAAGATGGGGTGAAATTGTCCAACAAAATCAGTACGTGGCCCTAGGTGAGCGAGATCCCTGAGCATAGCTAGGAAAGAGCAAGCTTTCAAGTGATCCATAAAGGAGTGTGGGGAGCCATCCACCACATTCTTGAATGTTGCAGGGTACACCATAAAGTAAGTGAGGTGCTTCTCTCTGGCCAAATGTGTTGAATCAGCGAACCGCTTCCTCTGGGCAATAACTTCCATGCTGTAGTTATTAAACAGCATGATCTTACAGCTGACACCGCGTTTCAGCTCACCAAGCTCTCTGGCTCTCTTCATCAACCTTTCTTTTACAGGGAACCTCAGAAGTTTCATTCGGAAGGGACAGTGGTTTTACCAACAGCAGGCTTAGGGGCAAGTGTACGGTGAGCCCTCTCAATCTCCAGCAACTTTCCTGGTGGGAGCTCCAGCCGTTTTGGCAGACTTTTTTGCTTAATGTCCATTCAGCGACTATTCTGAATGCCCTCTGGAAAGCCAGTAATCCTAATATTGGAGCACCTTGTGTAGTTTTCCTTCTCAGAAATATTTCTATGGGCAGTGTACAAGAGGGCGGAGCGAACTCTGACGGGCCCATGGGATCAGAGCTCACCCTCAAGTACTTTTAAAACGAGATAGCTGCACCTTGTGGAGGATGTGGTGCAGGATTCTCTTACTCCAACACAAATCAATAAGGACAATTCAATGGTTTGGAAAAGGGAAGTCCGTTTAATGACAAGTACAAAAAACTTGGAAACAAATGGAAATCAGCAGTGTTGCGATCGCCTGTCTCGCTTCAACCTCCACAATCTTCCTTCAAACAGTAATCAAAATTTGTCATCGTTGATGTGTAACACTCATAAGTTTGTCATGCAATTCTATTGGTCGGAAAAGGTAATTTAAGTATAGGTGCTATATCTGTATATGGTAACAGAGCGCGCGGATTGGATAACTCTTAACGGGTGGTCTTCCACGCCCATCCCTCTACATCACTCGTAATAGACGTCACTACAGGTACGACGTCTAAATGGTTCTACAAGCTATAGGACCCTAGATTATTTGGTCCATTGTGATTGGGTATGTTACACCCCTCGGCATAAATCTCCACTTTAATTAGCAGCATGCAGAATGGACACCCAGATGTGGAGTGCCCCAAGATTCACTCTGCCTCCCTTCCATCAATCAGTACTTTTAGGGCTATGTGTCAATTAGTAGGCTGAGGATGGCCTCGAAACTGTAGCTTCTTATCAGGAAAAGTTATAGCATCCTCGGGTTCTGGGTGACATCAGACATTGGTACCTCTTTGCCCTTGGCTGCTCACGTGTCTGTTCACTGTGAATCTGCTTCATTTTCCTTGTATTTGTGTATTTGATTCTTCCATAGCCTCACCACCTGCCTGGGGCCTCTTTATCTCGACCTTCGCTGGCTGGCTGGTATGCGCTGAAGTTTTGATTCTTCGAGGTTGCCGCTCTCCTCCCTTTCTTAGGTTGACCTCGAATTCCCAGGCATGTGCTGCTTCTTACTGAGTTTTGATTCCGCTCTTTCCTTTGGCTTTGGCTGGAAATGAATCTGGGCCTTGTTAGCCCCTTGCTGCCTGGGCTTAATTCTGCTTTTACAAAATGGAGTCGCACTTGTATAGTGTGCTTTATTGAGGTAGATATATAATTGGCGCTTGCCGCTCTATTCCTCTACTAAGCATTGCAAGCAGTACCGTTTCCTTGGCTTCTTGCGTTCCAAGCTTATTTACATGCATTGAGTCAGTTGTGAAGTTTCATCCTTCCTTCATGGTTACGTTCTTCATGCTGCAATGTTGTTTCTTCTATTAAGTCTGTTGTACCACTATTCATAACTTTTCGTCGTGTATCATCTTTTCGCTTGTCGTTTATGTTCATCTGTATGACTGTCGGGGTTCTTATGTCGTCACCGTTTGCCTTCCATTAAGGCTCTTTGGGTCTCTTCGGGGACAGTCTGTAAGTAGTCTTCATTTCGTGTCAGCTGCAGGTATGGTTGCCTCAGTGGGTACCGAGCTGCCCATGGTTGTCTGGTTATAGGCACTTCAACAGGTATTGCTCTTCTGATGGGCACTGGGCATAGGCCCAGTGCAGCTCTCTGTTGGTTCAATTATGTACCTTGGCGAGTATGTTCTGGTACCTCAAACTGTGGGGCTGGGGTGCAGGCTGTGTCTGGGACCTCCTCTACACTCCCCCCCTCTGGTCGGTTCATCGACCATTCTTTTTACCTTGTTCTTCTGTATCTTGTTCATCGACTTCTGGGTTTGTACATGATGGTGCGAATGTCGGTGTCTTGGGAGTCCATATTTTCATCACTACTTTCAAGCTTCCTGCTGTTTTTACATGTTCATCTTTGTTTCAGGTCATGAACTGAGATTGTCCATTTGGGCTGCAATAGATCCACTTTCATTCATACTTTCTTCGTTTTCTGGGATACACAAACTTTGTTCCCTCATGCGCAAATTCACTGGCCTTCACAAAGTCTTTTATTTCTTCATCTGACAGGTCTCTTGGCTTCCATCCTGGGTTGACATCGATCATGATCTTCATCCCAATGGCTTTCTTCGCAGTTTTCTGGCACTGTGTGAGAATTTTCTTGATAACACAGAATCCTAGCAGTATCATTATTAGTAAGGCTCAATGAAACTTGAATATATCTGCCATCCATTGTGGGAGCCATGAGAATAGTGTTACAAACCAGCTGTCATCATCCACTTCGTCAGTTTCGTTGATCATCTGGTTCTGTAGGTTAGTCAGCATACTTATGGCTTCTGTTAAGGTTCCATTTTCTTCATCATGCGAAGGTATAAATGTGCAACATGATTCTCCGATTTTTGCGCAAACACCTCCATCCATCACTGTGATCATGTCAAGTACATATTTGTTCTGGAGGGTCATCAGTCGGATTGCTCTTAGTTCTTCTTTAATTGCGTTGAACCCCTTTATGGTAGTGTTGATGGTCTGTAATAGCTCCCATCTGGTTAGCAACAATCATTTAGTATTTGCTCCAACTTGGATGTGTGGCAAGAGAATTGTTGTGAATACTGATGAGGTGAGGCTAAACAGCCTGTGTTCATATGGGATTGCATAAAACGCTTCTTCTGATTTGGCAGAGAAGTAATTCTCTCTCGTCATTTGGGATACCAGCTCCACAGATCTCCTTTTCCTCAGGTGAACATCTGCCTTTGGGAAAACTGTCAATACTCAGGTCGCTTTTTGGGATCACTAGTGCAGGAACATGGACGTTCACTATTTTGCATATGCCTCCCCAGTTTTTCGGTAGTCTTATATATGCCTTGGATCCACACGCCCAGTAATGATCCATAATTACTGCGGTTCCTTGAGTCGTACCGGAGCTTCAAAGATTCATCCGCAGTTTTGATTTTCACCCATCTTCCTTGTGCCATTATTCCTGAAGCACAATTTTGGGTTTTCCAGTGGTACTATCTGCAAGGGTCCTCCTCTGTCTTCGACCCATGTCTGCAACTTTACCAATTTAGGCCATGGAGGGTTGTATAACCTCTGTGAGTTCTCTATTGCTTCTTGGCAGGCTCCAAGGACCATCCAAGCTCGGCAGATTACCACTCCTTCTTCCCATCCGTTTGGGGAAACTACTGTCCCCCAGATCTGCATTTGGCCTCTGTTCTTCCAAATTTAAACCTCTTCTGGAGTCTTTCCTTGGACGTTCAGCCTTGGGTTTATCTCCCATCTTGTTCCCGTTCCTTTAACTTCAGGCTTCTCATACCTGATCACGTTATTCCTAGTATGAGCTCTATTTCTTGTCTTGATGTCCTGAACGTAGCCGTCTTCATCTGGGTAGTTCGTTTCAGTTGCCCATATCAAGGAGGCGTCTCTCCCCATAAACTGTCCTCTGGTGTTGCCCATTGCTACGTGTGACATACAGTGTGCTGTAGGGACGTCTATTTTGACTGCCACGAAGATCTTGGATTTCCCCCTGCTGTACGGTAGAAGTGCACAGACAAAGCATTCTCCTTCTGATTTTCTTCTTCCAACCTCTTTCATGCGTTGGTACCAAATGTTGTTTCCTAGATGTGCTTTACTGTCCAGGTAATCATTTAGTTCATTACTATCTTCGTGTGGGCTTCTCTTGATTCTTAGTGTCTTTTTGTAGTTAGCTATAACTACATCTTTTGAATACGTCTGTGCGTCTTTTCCATGCTGGGGGTCTGTCACACATGCTTGTCGGTAGAGCAGGCTTTATTATCTGCAATGCTGTGGTAGGAGAAGGTTTTGTGGTTCTTTTCCTTTCTTCTTGTATTTTCTAGTGGAGCTCCTTCAACCACCACCTGTGTACCATCTGCCCCATGTATGGCTGCGTCTTGGGCCTGGTGCTTGTTTCTTGTGTTGGAACTGGTGTGCTTGTTATTATAGTCTCTGCGGTTCTATTTTTTAGCTCCTCATGTAGTTTCTTTCCTCTGGTTATAAACGGGAATAAATAGTCTATTTATAACGGCGAAAATTCGTTGGAACGAACATAGATCATGCATCAGGAACCGAACAGTTACCTCAGCGGTAGCAAGACATTGGTGTGAGAAACGTCATAGTTTGGCACAGATAACATTTGTGATCCTGGAGGTGGTACAAAGATACAACAAATATGAAAATTTCCAAAATCGACTTCACCAACGGGAAACGTACTGGATTGATCGACTGGGCACCCTTGCGCTGAAGGGTATTATTGAAGAGATAAACTGTATGTGCTATTTGTAATTCCGTTACTTTTTTCCTGTTCTTAGGGATGAACCTTGCTGTTTTGCCGTCTGGGATATCCCTGTAATCTAAGCCTGTCTCCTTGCTTTAGATCATTAAGCTTTTTTAGATGGACACCTTTATACAACAGTTCACTATGTGTGGACATAGAAATGCACTACAATATGCCCCATCTTGGGCTAACAAACACATACCTTAAAAACTGCAACTGTTGGTAATTCCCTGTGTTCCGCTGTGCATTTTTGTAAAATGTACTTGTAACTATTTTCATCTTTGTTCTCATGACGTTCTTGGAGTTTTATGCTTGTAATGATAGTATTATTTTTTTTTTTGTGCAACGTTCTGTTTGCCTGATTGCCATTTAGCCTTCCTACGAGACATGTAAGATTTTGTGCCAGCGCTACAGCCGCTTCTTCTCTTTTGAGAAAGCGCACATATTTTCTATGTACTAGATTACAAAGCTTCCCTGCTCCCATGGTGATTGTCCCGCCTTCTGTGACGTCACGAAGGTGGGACCCAAGGCGTAGGTGCACCTTCACGACGCCATTGGGTCACCATGGAAACATTTAAATGCGGAAATAGGCATTTACGCGCGCCCGCGCGCTCGTGCGAATGCAGTTGTCACTGACACAGTGTTGCTGACAGGTAAGGTTGACTCCATTTTCCCCGCCCTTACGGCTTCTATTAAGGTTTCATGTTATTAATTAGTTTCCCTGTGGGTTTTACAGGAGCCCGCACTTCAACCCGTTGCTTCTCACATATATGGAGAAACATTTGAGAATTATTTGAGACTTAAGGTATGGAAAAAAAACTTTTTATAAACAAGGTTTTGTTAATTTGCGGTATAAACAGATACTCAGTTATTGACATAGAGCTTTTTTGCTTTTTTCTTTTCATGTTCTCTCCGTTGTAGATTTGGTATGTGTTTAAATTTGTTCATCTGAAACATTGTTGTTACGAAATGGTTGATAATTGTTGAAATGTTGGTTAATGCAGATAGATCACTGAATCAATGTACCGCCCTGATGAAGGTTTTTTGTAACCGAAATGCATTGGCATCTGTACATATGATCCTAACCAGATTTGGTGCAGCCTCATTGAATATGACAGATTAATATTCAAAAAGAGCTACGAAAAAGGGATGTGAATAAACATTTCTAAAAATCATCATATTTGATGGCGATAATTTATTACTATAAAGGTTGTGGATAAACTATTTGATACATTATCTTCCAAATGTTCAGCCCTCTTTAGGGCCAACTGCGAGCACCAGTTCTTGATAGAGCAGATTTACTCTATCTCTTTTTTCCATGATTTTTTTGGTCCTTATGCCACAGGACCTCATTATAACTGGTTGCCCCAGGCGAAAGCTTCTCAAGATTGAACAGCATCTAATGTTAAACGTATAAATTACATTGTAGTGCCCACCTTTATACTTCTCATTTAGACCAGCTTGCCACTACTGTAGCCAACACCCTGTCTGACTTTGAATTTACCCAGAGAAGCAACACTGCTACCCATGAAAAAGGCAGGATCCTTGACTGGGTCGCAGACCATAACTGCCAGGCTAACATCCTTTCCATCCTTCCCCTAGCCTGGACTGACCACCACCTAGTATCCTTCTTGCTTTCGACTAACAAACCCCCACCCGCTGCAGCTATCAGGGCTCCCCCCACCTTAACCAGAAACAAAAAAAACATCACTGCGGACAGGCTTCTACCGATACTAATCCCTACCCTCAATTCTCTCCATGACAACTCTGACCCTGAGAGTCTAGTTGAAGAATTCAACAATGCCATGATGACCTCGTTGGATCAGATTACCCCAGTGAAACTAAGACCTAGCAAACAAAAAACCCACCTGAATAATTGGTTCACACCATTCCTAAAAGGCCTTCGACAACAAAAAAGAAAATGCGAGGCTATTTGGAGCAAATACCCATCTGAAGCTAATAAACTCAAACTTGCAAAACTGTCATCCTTGTACGAAAAAGAAATCTACCTTGCAAAACGTACATCCTTTGACACACGCATAGCCAATGCCAAGTCAAATATAAAGGAACTGTTCACTATTCTTAAGGAAGTAGAGACCCCAATAGCACCACCTGATACCTGCTTAAAAGACAAGAAATGGTGCAAGGACATCCAATTCGCCCTTTCCAATAAAATAGCTACTCTGCAGAATAAAATCTCCCACAAACGAAGCAGCCTACCTGATCCCTCTGCATCCAACTCTACAGGCAAAGACAGTAGGGATGATGCTATGCAATTCAACTTCACCAAGGTCTCCATCATTGAAGTGGAAAGAATAATCTTATCCCTTAAACCGTCAAACTGTCAGGGTGATATATGTCCGGCACAACTCATCAAGGATGCGGCCCGCGACCTATCGCCATTCATTACCAAACTTATCAACGCGTCCTTCACTACTGGCACTATTCCCACCAACCTGAAATAGTCATGGGTACTCCCACTGCTAAACCTACTCTCGACCCATCTATACCGACAAACTACATGCCCATCACTACGGTGCCTTTTCTCCCATAATTCCTGGATAAAGTAGCTTACACCCAAATTCAGAAACACTTGGAACAACATCACCTGCTAGGGGCCAGATAATCTGGCTTCCGCCCCCAGCATGGCACGGAAACGGCCCTCATTGACCTTAAGTCCCAAATCGATGAGCTTAAAGATAAGGGGACCTCAGCACTTCTCCTCCTTTTAGATCTCTCAGTGGCCTTCGATCTTGTCGACCACTCCATCTTATACAACCACCTCAACACAGCAGCACATTTCTCCCATCAAGCCATCACCTGGATTAGATCCTTTTTAAATGGCAGAACAATGAGGGTCTTCTCGACGCTATCGGCCGCTGACCCCATACCCGTCACCTGTGGTGTGCCTCAGGGATCTTGTGTCTCGCCAACACTCTACAACATTTTTACTAAGCCCCTTTTCGATGATCTGGATCATCTTGGTATCACCTACACTAACTATGCAGATGATACCCAGATCCTCCTTCCGCTTTCTGAGGATTACGAAAAGGATTTGGCCTTGGTGAATAGAGTGTATATCATCATCCAGGCATGGATGGCTACTCATGGCCTGTGCCTGAACGATGATAAAACGGAACTCATCATCCTAGGCACTCAACCCAACCTAAAAAAACCAGGACCCAAATACTCATCGTTCACAATCGATGGTAACATCATAAAAGTAGAGCATGAGGTAAAAACACTCGGCTTCTACCTCGATTCGCAATTATCATTCACTAAACAGGTTAACTCCCTTGCTTCTTCCACAGCATACACATGCAAATTGATACGTACTGGCAAACCATTCCTTTCAGACAACAGCTGCATTACTTTAGCCAGAGCTCTCATCCTCTCACGTCTTGACTACTGTAATGCACTCTACTTAGGATCATCTGAAACCATTCAAACGCATCCAAATCCTTCAAAACAATGCCCTGAGAGCTGCCCTAGGCATGTCCCGAAAAGAACACATCTCCCAGGTTAGCCGACAGCACAACTCGCTCCCAACCTATGAGAAAATTCTCCTGAAAACTCTATCTCTGACTTATAAATCCCTCAACAATTCCGCTCCCATCTATCTTGTGGAGAGATTCCACAAGCAGACATCCTCCAGACCCACCAGATCTGCCAATAAAGATCGTTTTATCGTACCCACTTTCAACTGGGCCACAATTGGAGGTAACAGTTTCTCGGTGAAAGCATCCAAACTTTGGAACAATCTGCCTCCCAGCTTAAGAATGAACCAAACCTACAACAAATTCAGATCCAACACTATTACATGTCTAAAATCTGAACAAACCCACTCACTTTACAAATAGTAGGCTATCTGAACACGTAGTCCTCTGTATATTATGTATGTAAACATGTCTCCTTGTAATCAACCCCCACATTCCACACTATGCATACTGACATGTATATAAGCCTTGTATAACTCTTGTATAATTTTTGGTGTATTCCTATTGTCATATTTTGTGTGTAAGCAAGTCTCGCATAATCTTGTATCTGCTGTGCCCTGTTACCCCTGGGTATGATGCGCATTATAAATAATAAACAAACAAACAAACATATCAATTGTTAAAGTTCTATTCTTTCATTTACTCCATTATTGTCTCTCAGAAAGTTTGTAACATAAAGTGTCTTGTGCTTTGTAAGTGTCCCCCCTCTTGCGGGTGACAATAGTCTCTGGTTACGGGATGCAGTTCCCTTGCTAGACTATGGAAAAAGATTAGACTATCCCCTTTGGTGAGTCACATTCATTGAGCATATTCAAAATAGGTCAATTCCCAGTCCAGCCCCCAAATTTGCTTCAGTCCTGAAGACATGCTGGACACTGTTTAATATGAAAGAATGGAAAAAATGGTACCAATCAAAGTCAAACCAGAAAAATAACCCTAAGAAATAAAAAATAAACGGTGGAGTTCTTGTCTCTGCTCTCTCGATCTGTCCCTCGGCGGAAAGATGGAGAACTGTGTCTCTGTCTCTTGGATCTGTCCCTCGGCGAAAAGATGAAGAACTGTGTCTCTGTCTCCTGGATCTGTCCCTCAGCGGAAAGATGAAGAACTGTGTCTCTGTCTCTTGGATCTGTCCCTCGGCGAAAAGATGAAGAACTGTGTCTCTGTCTCCTGGATCTGTCCCTCAGCGGAAAGATGAAGAACTGTGTCTCTGTCTCTTGGATCTGTCCCTCGGCGAAAAGATGAAGAACTGTGTCTCTGTCTCCTGGATCTGTCCCTCAGCGGAAAGATGAAGAACTGTGTATCTGTCTCTTGGATCTGTCCCTCGGCGAAAAGATGAAGAACTGTGTCTCTGTCTCCTGGATCTGTCCCTCGGCAGAAAGATGAAGAACTGTCTTGGTTTCGATCTGTCCCTCGGCAGAAGGTTTCACTGGAATCTCCTTAGATATTCTCTTTGAAAGTTGGACAGCTCCACTTGGAGCATGATTCCATGGAGGAGTGTTCCCATGTGTGCAACATTAGCTGGATGTCTGATGAAGGTGATGACGTCAACCTCGGCAGGTCTTCCCACCATTTCTGGAAAGACAGTGACTAGGCGGAACAGGACATTGTGAGCCAGTCGGCTGTCCTCGGGCGACAGGGACATTTGTCTTGCTTTGTTGGGTTCTCGATTACAGGCCTTTCTTTTGATGTGAGCAGTCTCTACACTTTCCTGCTGCGTGGATTGCGACCACGTAGTTGAGCTTGATCCACAGCTGGTTCAAATGTTTAATGTTTCTTGGTTCTCTAATGTAGGTAAGTGTGTCTGTGGTTCTCCCGACGATTCCTGGGAATTCCTCTATGATGTGAAAGAAAGGTGTATATGTGAGTTTATCTATGATCACCTGTGGTGGAAGCATTTGTGTCCTTATCACTGTATTCGGGTAATTCTGCGAAGGCTTCCGCAATGACAGTTAGCAGTTGCCAGATTACTTTCTTGTTGGCAGGATCTTGAACAAAGTCAGTGACACTGGTGGCTCTACAAGTGAGGGATATGATATCACCACTAACTGGAAGTAGGTGAGTACATTCCATGTGAGATTTCTGCTGGGAGATACCATAAGTTCTGCGAAACAAAGTCTTAGTGTTGGTTGCTTCAGGACACTGTTTTACGCTCTTAAACAAAAAGTCTTTGCTCACAGTCTATCAGAGTCTTGTTTTCCAACAATGCTTAGGTGTGGCTTGATTCAAAAGTTCGTATTTATTAATGCATTGTGGCTCAGATGCGCAATTCTCTTCTTCACCCTGCAACTATGATGCACAAAGTGTCCATTATGTCCTTATCCCCTTTTTTGCTCAGAGGAAATGTCCAGTTTTAAGCCACAACTTGCAGAGGAGTTCTTTTCTTGGCTTTTGCTGCTCATGCGCCCTTCTTCCTCGTCATGGATCTTGTCTGCACGTGCTGAGGTTCTTCCCCATTGTCTGTGATTTCTTCGCGGTGGGGTGCAGCTAGAGGGATCTCACTAATATAGGGTTTAATGTCATTTCAGGAAGATCCATGCTCGCATGCCTTGCAATTTAATGGCTGACGGAGTGCAGTCCTCTACAATGAAAGGGCCGTTGAATCTTGGCTTGTCCCACGTTTTTCTTGTGTGGTTTTCTACCAGCACTGCATCTCCAGGGAAGATGAGAGGCGTACATAGACCTTGAACTGCATCTGTTTCAGCATCTCCTGCTGTGTTTTGTGCTGTGCTGCACCCTTTTTGTCGTCACTGTAGTTGGTCTGAAATGATAGTAAGGCTTGATGTCATGCAGTTCAGGTATTCCTGCAGCTCGGATCCCAAGACCTCTCTGGTTGCCTGGGCATCACATCTAGCTCTACCTCGTGGGGTGAGGGGGGTGCTCATTCTCCTTCCTGTAACTATCTCGTGCGGCGTAAAATGATGGTCGGAGCCTGGTTGGTTCCGAAGAGCATACAATGCCAGTGGTAGACAGTGCAGCCATCCCCTCTTTAGAGTAAGCTTCAAATTGGCTACCCTTTCCTTTAACAAGCCGTTGAGCCTCTCACAAAAACCGTTACCTTCCGGTTGATACGGCGACGAGAACTTGTGCTTTATACCAAGCAACAAGCTGATCTGTTCAAAGACTGCGTTAACAAAATGAGCCCCATTATCTGACCTCATCATCTCACACATCCCCCATCTAGGGAACACTTCCCTCACCAGGAAGTTGGCAGCACAGGTTGAGTCTGGGTGTGTACAGGGACCTGCTTCAATCCATCTAGAGAATGGACATACCACTACAATTAAGTACCTGTACCTGTTACACACTTGAATCATGTCGACATAATCGATATGTAAGTGCTGAAAAAGGCCCGTTTGGCCAGGATATGACTCCTCTCCTTAATGTGTGCCCAGCAGTGAACTGCTGGCAAATTATGTAGTTCACCATAAAGAATGCAACATGCTCTGCTAAATTCGGCATAAACCAGTCTTCTGCGAGCGTTGCAGCTAGATTTTCTTTTGTCATATGAAATGGGTAATGTAACTGTTCCAATGCTATTTTTAGTAGGGCTACAGGCATTACTGGTTTACCAGTGCTGTTTTGCTGCCACAATCCATCAGAGAGGTTCAAAGAATGCCTTCAATGCTTCCACAGGTTCTTCTCATCTTGCGGTGTCTCCCCTTGAAGCTCCATCAGTTGAGTCTGCCAAATATTACTATAGGACTCTGGTGTGACTCGAGCTACCATCATTCGCTCATGGGTGTGTGCCACTTCTACTTGCATGATAGTCTAATTTTTAGACGCCATACACTTGGCCTCCGTGTCTGCTGCATGGTTCCCGAGTGACACAAAATCTGTCCCCTTGGTGTGGGCGGCACATTTCACGACCGCTATGCCCACTGGGAGCTGTAGTGCCTTTATCAGCCTGTCCAATAAGGCTGCATGTTGCACTGGTGTGCCGTCCGCTCGGAGGTAGCCCCTCCTTTTCCAGCGTGCTAGTCCTGCGTGCACTGTGGACGTCACGTAGGCGGAGTCACTGTACACCGTTACTTCCTGGTCTGCATGATTCTCAATGGCAAGTATCAACGCCAATAGCTCTGCAGCCTGTGCTGAATAATGAGATGGTATTTGTGCACTGACGAGTACTTGAAATTCTCCATTTGCCATATGTTTTATTACGGCCACGCCTGTGTATCTTTGTTCGTCTTCTTGGTCGATACTCGAAGACCCGTCAATAAAGACGATTTCCCCTCCTGACAGGGCATTTTCTTTCACCCTGGGGATATCATCATAGAATTCTTCGTAGTTCGCACAGTCATGTATCGGCTGTCCTTCAGTGACTGGCTCAGCTATAAACGTAGCTGGGTTTACTGTTTTACATCGAACTATTTTGATCGATGGGTTAGATATGATCACTTCATATACAGAAGCTCTTTGAGATGTCAATGTGCCTTTTGGTTTTTCTAAGCTGGCAAATAATGAGTGCTCGACATATAACGTCATGGAGCATCCCATTACAATGGTTGTCGCCTTCTCTATGGCGAACGCTGCGGCAGCTAAGCTTTGTTCGAATGGGAAGTGGCCTCTCATGACTGGGTCTAGGCTCCCACTGTAATACGCCAGGCGCTTGTAGCCCAATGAGGTTCTTTGGGCGAGCATTGCTGTCATAACGCTGCCATTTGTGTGTGAGAACCGGTAGAATTCCTCTGCATAATTAGGAATCCCGAGAACTGGAGCCGCGCAAATTGCTCTCTTGAGTTCTGTAAACCCTTTTTCCATTGTCTCAGTCCATTCAATTTTTTCCTTTGTCGTCTGGGCCTTCTTTAGGGCATGGAGCAAGGGCTTGGTATACGTGATGTAATCGAAGACCCATGCTCTAACATAATTGCACAAGCCTAGGAAGCTCTGCATATGCTTTATCGTGAGTGGCTTAGCTGTGTTCATGATAGCTTCAGCCCTTTCTGGGGTGACCTTTTTTTCCCCTCCTGTGAAATTAACTGGCCTATGTACAGCAACTCTTGTTGACAGTATTGTAGTTTTTCCTTGTCAACCTTATATCCTTTCTCAGCCAATATAGTCAGTAGCTGGATAGAATCGCGCCTGCATTGCTCTTCAGTGGTGCTGCAGATCAGAATGTCATCCACATACTGCAAAACAACAATGTATACTGCAATATTGCTTAGTTCCATTTGTAACACTCTGTTGAAAATGGACGGGGACTCACAATACCCCTGTGGCAACCACATGCTCTTCAGAAACATTTGTCTGAAAGTGAATGACGTCAGATCTTGTGAGTCACGGTGCAGTGGGATTGAGAATAAAGCATTTTTCAAGTCAATCACCGTGAAATATTTTGCCTCGATCGGTATGTTACACAGGATCGTAGATGGATTAGGGACTAGAGGGAACTCGGCTTCGACAATATCGTTTAATGCTCTTAAATCTTGGATTAAACGCCAAGAAACCTCCCTTTGATTTCTCAACAGGGTAAATCACCGTTTTACAAGGTGATTCTGACATCACAAGGATGCCCTGATCCATCATGGCGGAAATTGTCTTTGTGATCCCTTCATCAGCTTCTCTGGACATGGGATATTGTCGCGCTCTTGGTAAAATTGCTCCTGGTTTCAGTTTAATTTTCACTTCTCCTACCCCTTTCAGGAAGCCTACGTCATAGGGTCTGTAGTCCATACTGAGACAGGCACTTGGGCCATATCGTCATCAAAGTATGCGGGATGGATCAGCGCCAACATCATTCTCTATGGCACTTCTCGTTTGATCATTTTGACCCAGAATATGAGACTTACTTCCACCCTCGTCTCTTCTAAGTCAGGGTGTTCTTCAAACAGATCGTCATCGGTGACATCAGTCACTCGATACCCTTCCTCAATGGCGATAATCGCGCCCCATTGCCTGCCTTCATCATCGTACCCTTCGACCAATGCTACTTTCCCTCGTACTGCTGCAATATGTGTCGTCAAGGGAAATACTTGTGCCCCTTCTTCATGCATAGGTATTCTTGGTCTGAATAGGAACTCGTCAGGGGTTCTCATGGTCCTATCTGCAAGGCCTGGTAATCCCACCATAAGCACACGCATGCCATATGCGAAGACTTCTGGTTCTAATGGTATAGCTCTCATAGCTATGTGTACGGAGTAGGCTCTGATCATTTCGCACATGTTTGAATAATGCATTCCTGGAGTGGAGCATACTATTCCCTCCTCTGTGAATGAGATTCTCATATTTAACTTTGTTATTAAGTCTCAACCCAAAATGCTTACTGGGGTCTGACGTGAATATAATAAGGGTACATTCATCTTACAATCTCCTACAAAGACTGAGAGATTGTCCGTAAAGGGAACTCTGCTGTGAGCTCCTGTAAAACTCTGAGTATCTATGGCCTGGCCGGACAAGGAAAACTTTCCTTCTCATATGCACGAGCGTGTTGCACCCGTGTCAACTAAGAAGGAATATTCTTTCCCCCCTATGACGACATTCACCTTTAGTTCCCTGTTGGGGTCTGGTGTCACTGATAGGATAGAGCACATCAGAGTTCCCAGTGAGCAGTCCTAGTTCATATATAAGTTCGGTCCACTGTATGCTCGTGGATTTTCTCCATTCCCAGGGTTGCCTCCCCTTCCGCAGTTTGTGCCCTGAGACATTTGCGATGGTGCCTTTGGGATTGCCCTTGTGGCAGTTTCCCCATTTTCGAGGGTTGAACCCCTTGCTTTGCACCTTGCTGCAAGCCTGGTGCTTGCTGCTGCACTGTGTGATTCTGTGCACCGCCCTGTTGTGGGATAGCAGGCAGATTCACTGTGCCTGCTCCCATTCCTTGACCATTTTGCCACGTGCCTTGGCTTCTGCACGAGCACACCACATGCCCTGTCATACCACACAGCCAACATACTGGCGGTGGTCGGGCTATCTGTCCATTTGACAAATCTGGATTGCCCATCTGTACATTTTGAGAGCCTCCTTGGTTATTCTGGAAACCTCCCTGATTACTTTGAAATCCTCTTCCTCTAAATCCCCTCCCCTTGGGTAAAATCCTGCATTACCCTGGTTATTCTGCAGTGGGTTAGTCACCTGTTGTACGTTCGGTTCAGCTGGGCTTGTCAGCATAGCTCCTTCAAGAGCATACTTTGATCATTTCCTTTGCACGAGCTTCGCTTCCTCACCCTTACGAGTTGCCTCCTTTTTTCGATTCTTTTCTTGCAACAATCTACAGTAATATGCAATAGTCAACTGTATTTCGGCCCACGGTTTAGCTTCTACTCCTACCAATTTCTTGAGCTGTTTCTGCACAGGTTCTGGCAACCCTTGGCACAATATATGGTAGAATACAGGGATAGATTTCGTCCAAGATTCATGCGTTTCGAGCACCCACGCGTCTTGGAAATTCTGGATATAAATCAACGGATCTTCTGACTCCTTCATTTTTCGAGTCATTATAGCTCCCATATCAGAATTGTCTGGGTACAGCACTCATAGCACTTTCCACACTGCGGCTCTACAGTTATTTAATGGCGCTCCATCATGGGTAGTGTTAATTGTGGTTACACCAGGGTACCCTGCCCGTTTCCACATATCGTCAGCATTCTCGCCAAGTATGGCGATTAGTAGGCCCTTACTGTCCCCTATAGCTAACGTGACACCCCCTGTCATTTTTTCTAACTCGTGTATCCACTTCCCGGCTCCCGATGTTAGCATTGGAAGCTTGTTTTTCAGGTTCTCTCGATCTATGTGTGGCCATGGAATATATTGTGGTCTTACTCCCCCTTTTTCTAGCAGAGGAAATTGGAATGCGCAGTCTTCCTTCTCTTTCCCCATGGCTTTCCTTTCTATCGCCGGGGTAACATTTCTGCATCGCCGTCTACCTGGCAATGTCCTCAATCTGTCTACATAGGCGGATGCTGACACCCCCCTCTGACCGTGGGGTGTTCCTTCATGCCGGCCAGGCTACGTGGCAAACTCTGATGCCCTAGGTGCGGACTCGCTAGGGTCTGACCATCGTACCCCTTTGTCCCTTGGGAGCCGCCTTTCGTGCCGTCTCCCTTCATTTGTCTCGTCCTCCATCTCCTCATCCGGAGTCGGACACTGATTGTTCCCAATTCACGCAACTCCTTGCATCTTCGTTGTTCTTACTAATTTCTAGCCTGTCCAGGGACAGTCCCCTGCTTCCACTACTTCGGGTGACATCCTCTGTATCATACAGCTGAGTGCTTTCCAAGCGCTTGTCTTCTCTTCCCCTGTGGGAATTTGATTCTAGCCCCATTTCATTGTATATTTTATCGATCGTTTCCCCGATGCTTCTGGTGTTGAAGTCATCTTCAATATTTGCCCCACTTCTGCCTGGTATTGAGTCATACGCAGGAAAGAATTCTTCAATGTCTTCCCATTCTACAACAGGATTGGGTTTTTTAACTTCCAGCTCCAAATATTCAAGATCACGCGTCCTCTTTCTACGCTTACGTTCTATATCATCGTCAACTTCCTTGCACTTCCTCGCTTCTTCTCTAGTCTCAACTTCTTCCCTTCTCCTTTCATTTCTACGTTCATTTGCCCTTCTAACTTCCTCATCCGTTCGCCTCTTTACCCTTTTTTCACGTACTCTTTGCTCTTCTTCCAAACATTGCTGATTCTGTCTGTACTGGTCATAGGCTGCCTTCTGTTTGCGAACAAGCTGTTTTTCTTGCTCTTCGCGATATAGCTTTTCTCGCCCTGCCGATCTTTCTTTCTTATTCTCTCATCCCTTATTTCCTTTTCCTTTTCCTTTTTTTGACTTCTCTGTGCTTCCTCAGACCTCTCTCTCGGTCTCACATCATCACTTCCTTTACCATCGAGTTTCGATAATATCTGTCCTCCCATCCATTCGTCTTTTGCGAATGCTATCTCATCAGTTCTGGCTTCACTTCCTTTCCATTTCTTTCCCTCTCTCTCTTTATCGAGAGGTGCACTAATCTGTGCCTGATCCTTCCTTTCATCATCACGTCTCTCCTTATCCCTCGGGACTGTGGAGGTAACATTAATTTCCTGATCCTTCCCTTTATTGTCGTCACTACTGTACGCAGGTGACTCATATGCGGGGTTACTATATCCCATAGCTGCCTTTAGCTCTCTTAGTGGGTAGAGTCGCTCTGACTGACTTCCCTCGATTTCTGGCTCAGGCGGGGCTGGTGGCGTGGTAGGCGTCTCACCCCCCCTCCGTGCATACGTTTAATATCCAGCCTGCAGGTGGCTCTTCCTCCTTCAGCTGCTCGAACATTTTCTAAAGTTCTAGAACAGCAAGACGTTTCTCTAGTTTTTTACCTGTATATGTGGCATGTAGATAAGTCGTCATATGCCTTAAGATGGCTTTAGATAGGGACCCGTTCTGTGGCCACGGCATAAACATCTTGTGGGCGGTACCCTTAACCCACTCGGTGCTATATTTCTTGAGCTTGGGTGCATGTTTACATAAGTGGGCAAGTGGGGTACTCTCCTCCATGTTTGAACTCTGTTACCAACAATACTTTCATGCAATTTCACCACCCCAGCAATATGAGCGAGCACCAAATACCACAAGCTCCAAACCAATCTTTGCCGCAATTGTATATCCTCAATTTACTCTAGAACATCAATCCATGTGCGATTCCCTCTCAGTTACAGAATCGCGTAAAACCCAAAACTTCATTTCAAACAATCAATGATACACAATTCTTTACATGTGACATACAACAAAACACGTACAATAGACATTTGACAGACTAGACAGACACCAGCTGGACACATATATCTCTGCCTTGCCTTCTAATCAATACCCCGACATGGGGTGTAAACGAACCCCCTTAACCAAGTCTTTAAACGTGGTCGTATCCTAATCGTCCCCTATTCAGTGGTCTCTAAGTTCACGTTTCTTCCGACCGCTATATTAAAGTGCAGGAACAAGGCGAATCCTCTCACTTTATCTCAGGTGTCCTCCCTGGTACCCCTCTGTTTTCACTCGGGAGTCTACCCCGGTAACCTCTGTTTTCACTCGGGAGTCTACCCCAGTAACCTCTGTTTTCTCTCGGGTGTCTACCCCGGTAACCTCTGTTTTCTCTCGGGTGTCTACCCCGGTAACCTGTTTTCTCAATTATACTCAAGTCATTATTCATATATATATATATATATATATATATATATATATATATACACACACACACACACAGTCTTCTCTACTTCTAACTATTTTCTTTTCTCTGCCACCCTCCGTTAGCTTTCCCTTACTTGTTCTAATGCCTATAAGACGTTTGACAAAGTGTTACATTTTTCGGTTCACTCACCGCTCGCATGCTTCCTCTCTCTCGATCAGCTGCCCATAGGAATGAGAAGGGTTATGCTCTGTAAGGCAGGTTCCTTCAGACCCACTGCAGTTTTTTATGGACTTACACTATCATTGTCCACGGGAAGCTTCTCAGTGTACTCAGCCGAATGGCGAAGGACTTGTGATATTGCCGAAGACATAGAGTTACTTCGTGTCGATGGTCAATAGGTGTCTTATCAATAATTAATCAATAGTTGATGGTCAAAACCATCCTCTGCTACCAAGTATACAAGAGGGCGGAGCGACCTCTGACGGGCTCATGGGATCAGAACTCACCCTCAAGTACTTTTAAAACGAGATAGCTGCACCTTGTGGAGGATGGGGTGCAGGATTCTCTTACTCCAACACAAATCAATAAGGACAACTCAATGGTTTGGCAAAGGGAAGTCCGTTTAATGACAAGTACAAAAAACGGGGAAACAAATGGAAATCAGCAGTGTTGCGATCGCCTGTCTCGCTCAACCTCCACAATCTTCATTCAAACAGTAACAGTTATACCCAAAATTCGTCATCATTGACGTGTAACACTCATAAGTTTGTCATGCAATTCTATTGGTCGGAAAAGGTAACTTAAATATAGGTGCTATATCTGTATATGGTAACAGAGCGTGAGGAATGGATAACTCTTATCTGGTGGGCATCTACGCCCATCCCTCTACATCACTTGTGATAGACGTCACTACAAGTACGACGTCTAATTGGTTCTACAAGCTATTGGACCCTAGATTATTTGGTCCATTGTGATTGGGTAGGTTACACCCCTAGGCATAAATCTCCACTTTAATTAGCAGCATGCAGAATGGACACCCAGATGTGGAGTGCCCCAAGATTCACCCTGCCTCCCTTCCATCAATCAGTACTTTTAGGGCTATGTGTCAATTAGTTAGCTGAGGATGGCCTCGAAACTGTAGCTTCTTATTAGGAAAAGTTATGGCATCCTCGGGTTCTGGGTGACATGAGACATTGGTACCTCTTTGCCCTTGGCTGGTCATGTGTCTGTTCACCGTGAATCTGCTTCATTTTCCTTATATTTGTGTATTTGATTCTTCCGTAGCCTCGCCACCTGCCTGGGGCCTCTTTATCTCGACTTTCACTGGCTGACGGGTATGCTCTGAAGTTTCGATTCTTCGAGGTTGCAGCTCTACTCCCTTCCTTAGGTTGACTTCGAATTCCCAGGCATGTGCTGCTTCTTACTGAGTTTCGATTCCACTCTTTCCTTTGGCTTTGGCTGGAATATGAATCTTGGCTTTGCTAGCCCCTTTCTGCCTGGGCTTAATTTGCTTTTACAAAATGGAGTCACACTTGTATAGTGTGCTTTATTGAGGTAGATATATAATTGGTGCTTGCCGCTCTATTCCTCTACTAAGCATTGCAAGCAGTACCGTTTCCTTGGCTTCTTGCGTTCCAAGCTTATTTACATGAATTCAGTCAGTTGCTAAGTTTCATCCTTCCTTCATGGTTACGTTCTTCATGCTGCAATGTTGTTTCTTCTATTAAGTCTGTTGTACCACTATTCATAACTTTTCGTCTTCTGTATCATCTTTTCGCTTGTCGTTTATGTTCATCTGTATGACTGTCCAGGCTCTTCTGTCATCACCCTTTGCCTTCCATTAAGGCTCTTTGGGTCTCTTCGGGGACAGTCTGTAAGTAGTCTTCATTTTGTGTCAGCTGCTGGTATGGTTGCCTCAGCGGGTACGGAGCTGCCCATGGTTGTCTGGTTATAGGCACTTCAACAGGTATTGCTCTTCTGATGGGCACTGGTCATAGGGCCAGTGCAGCTCTCTGTTGGTTCAATTGCTCCTCATACGTCACGTACCTTGGCGAGTATGTTCCTGGTGCCTCAAACTGTGGGGCTGGGGTGCAGGGCATGTCTGGGACCTCCTCTACAGCAGCATCCAGCATCATGGACAAATGCAACACTTTATCTGCCAGGGGTTCTCAGCGGATCTTCAGAGCCAGAGACCCTATATTCTAGCTCCTCAGTTCACTTTTTGGTCCCCCTTCATTTCCATAACCATCTGCTTGATCTTCCCAAAGGAGAGTACAACCCCATCCATTATCCCAGTCAGGTAATCTTTGGCAGATTGGCCCTCAGCTCTGGAAACATCTAAATCTTACTCTTTGATCAGCTTGGAAGGTTGGGTATCATTTTTTTCCAAGGTTTTATCAGGATCATTGTCTCCTATCCTGGACCTCCTCAAAGAGGGGGGTCAGACATGTCAACCGCATTTGTCGTAAAAAAGCGTAGAGAAGCACACCTTTTGTCAATTTGTATTTTATACATTCAGCACTTGTTCTGTTTTACAGAAATGTATACTTCTATTTAGGTGCCCCAGAGCCAGATCCTGGGCTACAGGATCAAATCTAATAGAAAGGCTTTTAGGATCACTTTCAAACAGAAATGACCATCGCTCCGTGCACACTTTTAGGCATTAAACAATGCCATATAATATTTATCTAGATTGTGTTTCAACATATATTATTTAATCTAAATTGAATAAAGTAAACATCCACACAAAGGGTACAAGATTAACCTCCACCATTCATCCATGTGTGATTCCAAAAACGTAATATATGGAATAAGATGTCCTTGTGGCATATATTTTGTAGGAATGACTAGAAAGGCAAAAACGAGATGGTCCGAACATCAGTCAAATATAAGGACAGGCGCGGTGAAATCTCCAGTCACACAGCATTTCAAGAAAGAGAGACACAACATTGCTCAAATAAGAGTTAACATATTGGAACAAGTAAAACCATCAAGAAGGGGAGCAACCTGGTAAAAAGGTTGCTCCAAAAAGAAACATACTGGATAGAAAAACTGAACTCCATGGAGCCAAATGGTATGAATGCAGACTGGGACTTAAGCTGTTTTCAGTGAATTATCAACAAAAGCCAAAAATTTCATCAGATTTATCACGGGGAAAGAAACAGAACTCATTTACAGAAACTCAACGTAAAAGATCGACAGACCATCAAAGATCTTATCACAAATAAAGGTAAAAATCGGTAGAACTAGTTGACTACAAGATGGCACCCACCAAAAACAAGCTGTAAGTCACCTCCTCTAGAAAAGTGAGAGACGAACCAGGAAATGCAATTCAGTTGCCATAACACCTAGAACAATGTTGAATGCGAAGCTCGGGGGAGGAAGACGCCGATTGCCAAACCCTTACCACAGACAAGGTAAGGAGATACCAGGGGCACAAAATACAATGAGAGAACAATGCATATTGGGAGACAGCACCATAGAGCTTTTCCTATATGTAATTAACAGGGAAATACGCTGCACCAGGAATTCGAAACTAATGGTGACAGAAGGACGGCACGCATGTGAGAGAAAAGCAGAGATAAGAATCTGCGCGACGCGAAGCTACAAAGGCGTTTAAAAGATCAGAAAGGTATTTTTCGAGCAATCGATGTTGCTAACGTGTCCTCAACTTGTGAATGCAGCATATTAGCAATCAACAAAATCTTTATACAAATTCGATCGCTTTGCAGGGAGACAAGATTCACAACATCAGTGACAAGCAGCCTAGAACCACAAAAGCATCCGTGGACAGTTGCACGCCATCCAGTTCAGTCATTTTCCGCATCAGCTCTCCAGCCAAGGTGAGCAAGACAAGTGTAAGATTGGAGTGCGTAATACAGAAGGTGATATACAAGAGAATCCAGGTTTTTGCACTGGGGTACAGCGCTATCGTAGTAGCGACTGGTCCCGGTACAAAAACCATGCAGTCAGAAATGGCAAAGTATTCAAATTTACCATCAATTTACTTACAGATTTGGCCAACCCCTCGCTCCATCTGAACAATTTTGCAGCAAAAAGAGGCAAACTTTACAGTCATTGGTCTACAGAACAGAAAAAAGATGCATATATACCTTTCTTTAGAAAAAACGAAAGTTACTGAATTATTTGAAATATGATGAGCAACACAATTCATATTAATATTTATTTAACTTGCAGAAAATCGTTTATTGAAAAAGACACTTGTCCACAGCTGATGAAGGGCGTCATTTGCCCGAAACGCGTCGTGAATTAGAGATTCATAACAAAAAGAAGGCTATCCGCCAGGAGTTGCACAATACATTTTGAAAGAAAAGGACCAGTTTAGTTGGAAAGAGAAAAATAGGAAATGAACTTTCTTTAGAACATTAAGAGACACTTTACGCCCAATACAAATAAGAAGGAAATCATGTGTTGTTGTTGTATCAAAATCAATTACTAAGAATTATTATAAATTGTTCTAACCTAGAACTGTTATGTTAATGCACTGTTTTTTGAATAAGGAAAAGTCAAATGAATTGATGTTTATGTTTACTTTATTCAATTTAGATTAAATAATATATGTTGAAACACAACCTAGATAAATATCGTTTTGCATTGTTTAATGCCCAAAAGTGTGCACGGAGCGATGGTCATTTTTGTTTGAAAGTGATCCTAAAAGCCTTTCTTTGTCAACCACATTTGCCATAGAACATATATATATATATATATATATATATATATATATATATATATATATATATATATATATATATATATACATTATGCAAGTTTGGTGAGGATTCGTCCAGGGGGGGCAAAGTTATAGGGGGGGTCCCAAAACTTTTTTTTTCCCATAGACTGAATGGGAAAACAAATTTGCTCGCGCCTACAGCCCAAACCGCTGGACGGATTTCCACCAAATTTGGACCAGGAGCAGCGGCTTGGTCCCGAAAGCGTGCTTTTGCAAATTTGGTGAAAATCCGTCCAGTAGTTATTTTTAAAATGACCAAAAAGTAGGTAAAAAAAAATTAGTGATATCTGTGTTCGGTTCGCAGACACACTTCCCTGTTCGCTCCGCGGACAGTGTCCTGATTGGCCAATCGTCTTGCGTGATGTTCGCGGACATGCAACGTGTTCGCTGATTGGACGGCGTGGAGCGTGAAGCGCGTCAGATATTTCGGTATCGCCTGCCATCTTGGATTCGCGGACGTCCGCGGACAGCGCGGTAAAACTTTGTTCAAAATGTGTATTTTGTAGAGTGTGTTGGTGTATAGGAGCGTTTGGGGAGGGTGGGAGTGTATGAGATAGGATGAAAGTTGTGTTTTTTATGTGTTAGATGTTCTTTTTGTGTTCGATTTGTTTGCGGACATCACGGGTGTTCTGAAATGTTCTAAATAAACTGACTGGGGGGTGTTCTAAGGACTCAATATGTGTCCGTTTTGTTCGCAAGCAAAGTGAAACTGTTCTAAGAACACTCGCGGTGTCCGGGGAGTGTTCGTAGGGGGTGTCCTGAGGACGCTGTCCGTATTGTTCTCTGTCAAGTTGAATGTGCTCTAAGAACACCCGCGGTGTCCTGAAATGTTCGCAAATAAACAAAATGGGGGTGTTCTGAAGACGTTTTTGAGAACACTCCTGGTGTCCTGAAATGTTCGTAGGGGGTGTCCTGAGGACGCTGTCTGTATTGTTCTCTGTCAAGTTGAAGGTGTTCTAAGAACACCCGCGGTGTCCTGAAATGTTCGCAAATAAACAAAATGGGGGTGTTCTGAAGACGTTTTTGAGAACACTCCCGGTGTCCTGAAATGTTTGTAGGGGGTGTCCTGAGGATGCTGTCCGTATTGTTCTCTGTCAAGTTGAATGTGTTCTAAGAACACCCGCGGTGTCCTGAAATGTTCGCAAATAAACAAAATGGGGGTGTTCTGAAGACGTTTTTGAGAACACTCCCGGTGTCCTGAAATGTTCGTAGGGTGTGTCCTGAGGACGCTGTCTGTATTGTTTTCTGTCAAGTTGAATGTGTTCTAAGAACACCTGCAGTGTCGTGAAATGTTCGCAAATAAACAAAATGGGGGTGTTCTGAAGACACTTCTAAGAACACTCGCGGTGTCTGGGGAGTGTTCGTAGGGGGTGTCCTGAGGACGCTGTCCGTATTGTTCTCTGTCAAGTTGAATGTGTCCTAAGAATACTTGTGGTGTCCTGAAATGTTTGCAAATAAACAAAATGGTGGTGTTCTGAAGACACTTCTAAGAACACTCCCGGTGTCCTGGAATGTTCGTAGGGGGTGTCCTGAGGGCGTTGTCTGTATTGTTCTCTGTCAAGTTGAATGTGTTCTAAGAACACCCGCGGTGTCCTGAAATGTTCGCAAATAAACAACATGGGGGTGTTCTGAAGATGTTTTTGAGAACACTCCCGGTGCCCTGGAATGTTCGTAGGGGGTGTCCTCAGGATGCTGTCCGTATTGTTCTCTGTCAAGTTGAATGTGTTCTAAATGTGTCCTGAAATGTTCGCAAATAAACAAAATGGGGGTGTTCTGAAGACGCTTCTAAGAACACTCGCGGTGTCCGGGGAGTGTTCGTAGGGGGTGTCCTGAGGACGCTGTCCGTATTGTTCTCTGTCAAGTTGAATGTGTCCTAAGAACACTTGCGGTGTCCTGAAATGTTCGTAAATAAACAAAATTGGGGTGTTCTGAAGACGCTTCTAAGAACACTCGCGGTGTCCGGGGAGTGTTCGTAGGGGGTGCCCTGAGGACGCTGTCCGTATTGTTCTCTGTCAAGTTGAATGTGTCCTAAGAACACTCGCGGTGTCCTGAAATGTTTGCAAATAAACAAGATGGTGGTGTTCTGAAGACGCTTCTAAGAACACTCGCGGTGTCCGGGGAGTGTTCGTAGGGGGTGTCCTGAGGACGCTGTCCGTATTGTTCTCTGTCAAGTTGAATGTGTTCTAAGAACACCCGCGGTGTCCTGAAATGTTCGCAAAAAAACAAAATGGGGGTGTTCTGAAGACGTTTTTGAGAACACTCCCGGTGTCCTGGAATGTTCGTAGGGGGTGTCCTTAGGACGCTGTCCGTATTGTTCGTTGTTAAGTTGAAAGTGTTCTAAGAACACTCACATTGTTCGCGGACATTAAAAGTTTCCCATAGATCATAGTTGAAATGTTTGACTCTATGGATGTGATATGCCGTGGTGGTTGTTGCCAGGGCATAGAGTCTTGGGTGCATGGCCATTTGGCCATGCACCCAAGACTCTATGCCCTGGCAACAACCACCGCAGCATATCACATTCATATTTGCTTATAACTTTGGGTGAAAAAAAAATGTATAAGGAACAAAGGTATTAGATACTATGGATGTGATATGCTGCTATGGTTGTCCTTATTATTGTATACTTACTGTTTGGTCTAGTAATGGGAGTCCATGTTTTTCTTCTTCATTTCTGTGATAAAAGAAAATAGCATGTTAGTATTAGTATTTTGTAATGACTTATTACATTGTATAAGCAATATACTTTAAATTTTTTTCGACCCTCATATTTAGTAGAGTACAAATCAGAGTGCTGTGCAATTTGCTCAGTTTCTGTATTTGTTGCTAAAATCATTGGGTCTGTGGGAGAAAAAAAAATCCATGTTGGATTAAAAAAAAAACCTTTTTCTGTTGTGCTACAGTTTATTTGTTTGTTTGGTTTCAATGTTCACTTTTTGTTTCTGGCTAATGCTTTATACTTTGCTTTGTTGTATTTTTTTTGGAGCAGTAACAGATTCTTCATTTGTTTTGATATTATAAAATTTTGGAGCAGTTAGATACCAATTGGCGTATTCTAACTGTCTATTTTTTTAATATATTTTAGTGGTTTTGATTTATCTATTTGGATATTGTTAAATTTTGGGACAGTTAGATACCAATTGGCGTATTCTAACTGTGTATTTTTTGGCCTAATTTAGTGGTATTCATTTATCTGATTAGTTGTTGTAGAATCTTTGAGCTGTTAGATAGCTTTTGGAGTATTCTAACAGTTTATATTATTTTAACACAAATTTATAATTTTGGGACAGTTAGATACCAATTGGCGTATTCTAACTGTGTATTTTTTGGCCTAATTTAGTGGTATTCATTTATCTGATTAGTTGTTGTAGAATCTTTGAGCTGTTAGATAGCTTTTGGAGTATTCTAACAGTTTATATTGTTTTAACACAAATTTACTTAAAGGTTTAAATACAGTTTATTTATCATATTTTGGTTTTAAGAACATCAAATAAGCGTTTGTAAGATTTGCTGGTAATCTCTGCTTTAGAGTAATGGTACTATCATTACATTCAAACCATCCACATTTCTTTTTTATATATGCCGTGTAGTGCCCTGAATTGGTTGTGGCTCCTGCGTGGTAGATTATACCTATTGTTGTGAAGGTTTTCTTACCAAATGATATTTGACTATGTGTGAATCCAGTCAGCTTGCAGTTGTTTTTGGTACCATCTGCATTGTAACGTAGAAGCATTAGTATTACATATTTACTATGTGTTTGTATTACTAATGTGAAGCGATTATCTGAATTGCAGGTAGAGCATAATCTACCATGGTTTGCATTTTGTACAAGTTGCTGAAATGGAATGGATTCACAATTTGGTATTGATATATATATGAAGCGTTCATTGGGAATTTCTTCTTGTGTCACATTGTTGCACAGAGTGCATGTATGTTTCCACATGTATGAACTCTGGAAGATTTCATTTATAGGTATGTTTTTGTTTTCCAGTACTAATAGTAAGTACATTAGAAATTCTTGTGGATCTTCCTGTGAGTTTATAGTGAATTTCACCATTCCAGCACAGTAGTCCAATTGTCGTTTTATTCCAAAAACACTATATGTGTTGTCAGGATTGTTTGCTGCATTTCTGTGAAGTACTAACATTTTCAAACACAAAGGGTCTGTACTGTGTAAGTAAATGTTGTCAACAATTGGTGGTAATTGAAATAGAATATTCATTGCTACATTTGCATAGCAACTTACACCAACTATATTTGAGAATTTAAATGGTCCAGGTAGTTCTGTATCTAACTGCTTTTTTTGGAGTTTGTCTTCCTTCTTTAAAGAAGTACCTGGTTTACTTTCTCTAATTGATTCTTTTTTGTTTGTGGTACTTGATGAAGTATTAGTTTCTTTTACTCTGTTTGGAGGATTTGCAGTGACGTCCTGTTTGATTTAGTTTTCTTTTACAATGTTTTAGTTTTTGTGGAACAGAATATGTGTTTAGATGGGGAGTGTATAGTGAGCGAAGTCTATTATATTCTAAAATGCAAGGAATATCAGCGTTTACTTTACTTGCATCAAAGTTGATTAGAAATAGACCGTCAAGTGCACGTAAGCGTGATAGTGCTACGTAGCTCATGCCTTCTTTAAAGACTGTGTTACCAATATCTATCATTGCTTTGTCTAGGGTAAGACCTTGTGATTTATGAATCGTGACTGCGTATGCAAGAGTTAGAGAAAATTGTTCTCTGCGTACATACATATCTTTGAAGAGAAGGAATCTAGCTGTTGAGCGTCCTATCCGTTTTACTTCTGAAAGTTTGTCAAAGAGTATATTGACAAACTGAATTTTGTTGTCACGTGGGTATGTTTGAAAGCCAACAACTGTACCCAGTGCTCCATTAACTAGTCCTTGGTCCACGTCAAGGTTACGTTTAAGCATTACTCTGCAATTTAAGGATAGTTTTAACATCTGTTCTAAGCCTGCTGTGTTTGAGATTGATTTTTCTAAATTATTTAGTCTTGTTGTGGCTTGGTCACACATGGGTAGTGTCATACCATGTACATCTAGTTTGTCTGTGGCGCTAATTTCCATTATTGGTTGCATTTCTTTACTTAACATTATTTCATTGAATTTGAGACAGCTTGCAAGAGTTGGCATTAAGGCCATACAATTGACATTTTTGTGGGCTAATTGTTCCATAACATCTGTAGCACATGCATTATCGCCATAAAGTGCATTAATGTGCCGGGTTTTCAATGTTGCTTCTGCTTCTTTAGAAAGTATACCAACTCTCAAACTTTTTAAAATGTTGGCATAAGTTAGATCTGCAGATTGGCGCATGTTTTCTGTTAATTCTCTGTATTGGAAATGTTGCCAAAGGTTGACATTTCCAATGCTGCCAACAGTTTTACGGCAGAGTTTGTGCCCTAATGTTTTAAAAATAGGTTCACCTTGTACTGGTGTTAATTGAAGCAGATCTCCAAAAACAATAATGTGTTTTCCTGCAAAGAGCTCTTCATAGTCTGTTTTGAGTACTTCTTGTAATCTGAGGTGAATCAAAGCTAACATCAGGTTGGAGACCATGCTCACTTCATCTATTAGTAGCATTTTCATTTGTTTCAATACTCTGCGTAATTCCATTGCAGCTTCTGCAGAAAGTTTGTAATAGTCTAATTTGTTCTGGTGTTCTACTGGTAATAGTAGTAATCGGTGTAATATAACACCACCTATGTTGTAGGCAGCTAAACCTGTGGGGGCAGTGACAATAGCTGACAGTTTGTTGTTTGTCAATTGTTGAAGGAACTTACTAATGATTTTGATTAGGAATGTTTTGCCAGAACCAGCTTCACCACTGACGTACAGTAGTATAGGTTTATAATTATGGCAGGAACATTCTTTATTTTCATGTTTTACACCATTTGCAATTTGTTTTGTTACTTCTTGAAAAATGCTACTTTGCTCATTGTTTAGTTTTGATTGTAGTATAGTGAAGTCTTCCTTATCTTCATACTGACACATGGTGTTTTCTACTTCTATCATAGCTAATTCTGCCTCATTTGTTATTAGTGGTTCTCCCAGTGGTTCTTGGCTTCCTGTTACAGAAGGTTGACTACTGTCAGGAGTATCCTTATCTAGTTGGGCTTGGAGTTCTTCTTCATGTTGCTGTTCATTGTGCAACATTGTTTTGTACTGTGTAAAGTTTACATCAGTTATAGTGCTTTCATTTGCTTTGAAAGCATCCTCATATGAGTCATAGTTATCTAGTAATTGTTCTTCTTTTCTCCATGGTTTGAAAAGTTGTAGCAGGGACATGTAATATACTTCTTTATGTTGAGGAGTCTTCAATGACAATTTGATATGATTAATTAAATTTGGTTTAGTGATTTTAACTAAGCTGCCTTCACAGTCTGTCACTCTATATTTACCTTTTTTTTCATCAGGTTTGATATTATTTTTGTATGTGTAGTTTTGGGCTATTTGGTATAGACACATGTTTTCCAAAGTATTACTTCTGTTTGGGTAGTATGTGTCCAATAAATTGTTTTTTAAAATGTCTTGGCTGTTGGGATCATGTTTGGCTATTGTTTCTATATCTTCATATGATTTTAGAACTCTTTTTCTAGATTTAGCTGGACCAAGACTTAGCCATACTATATTTTCAGATTTACCATACAATGAAGTACCAGTTAAACGATCAGCTGCTTCATAAAAATCACATTCTCTATGGGTGAGCATTTTTATACCCAAGCTGTATAATTTCTGAGATACTGTTTTATCTGATGACAGGTCATTCCAGAGGTCTTCGAGCTCTGTCTTTCCTGCTTTAGTTAAGTATGCTGTGACATATCGTGCAACTGCAGTAGAATTGTCTGCAATGTACTGCACATCTATGTTTGCATTCCATAAGTGGGCAATGATTGCATTATAATCATTGATATATGTTTCTTCTTCTTTTCTTTTTATGTAATATGTATTTTTAGGTGACTTACCTTTAACACTATGTCTAACGGAAGACATGAGGTTGTTTACTTGACCTGTATTTGTAACTGGTCTAGGGAAACCAAATCGGCATTTGGTGTAGTATTTGCCTTTGTTTTTGTATTTGCAACGACAATATTTTCCACATTTGTGTCTTTGAAATTGTAAAATTTGTGCATGAAGATCACTATTTGTGGCTTCTGATGGAATTTCACAAGTGACATATTTTTCAATAAACTGTAAAACAGTGGCATCACTGTCTTGACCAAATTTAGGAGCATCTTTAATCCATAAAAGCATGTGGATATGTGGTGCTCCTCTGGCTTGGTATTCTTTTCTCCAAAAGAAGTGTTGCACTTCTCCAAGGGGAGGAACAGTTGTATTACAAATAAAATGTAGCATAGCAATGAAGCGATGGTGAAAATATCTTTAAACATTAACAGGATCCAAAGAACAAAGTTCTCCAGGTGTTAGAATATCTATGTTTGTTTTGTTTTTATTTGATATGCGTAGGAAATCATGTAAATCTTCCCATGCATATTCTGCACAACTTAATGTAACAAACCAAGTGGGTGGGCCAAGGTTTCTGATCATACAACGTACATCTCCATGACGTTGAAACCAGTACTCTTTAGTACCACGCATATTTGCTAATAGATTTGTAATATTTGATTGTAAAACCTCATCCTTTTGTTGCACTTTCTCTAATAATTGTGTAGCTGTCATATTTTGAAAGTGTGATCCTGATTTTAATATGTGTGCAACTCCGTAACATAAAGTTGCTAGTTCACTTTCAAAGAGTAGGTGGAATATGTATTCCACATTTTGTCTAAATCTGGGATCTTCAGAATACATCCGTAATGTGCGGTATTCTGAAGCTGATATTTGAATAGGTGTATCATCATACCTTCCTCCTTTGCCAGTAGGAAAGAGTAGAGGAAAAGCACGTGCTTCTATACTTTTTTTCCCCATATACTGATTGGCGATCCTTTTGTTTGACGCATTTGGTAAGTTTCCAGTACATCTTGTACGGTGTCATTACAGTGCAAAGGTTGAATTGTATAATGGTCTAAAGTATTTGATATTGTAGCAGGATCTAGTAGCTCAAATTGACCAGCTTCTTGTGTTTCTTGAATTATTTCAGTTGTATCTTTCAAGTTTTCTTCAATATTAATTTCTTTGTAATATTCATTATTCTCTTTAAGATATTGGAAGGCTTGTCTAACTTTATATAAATCTACCAGCTGTTGCCATATTTTTTTGTCTTTTGTAGGTACTCCATTTACTAATATAATTAAAGATTGCTGCATTGGACGTTGCACTCCTAGAGTATGCACATTTTCTTTTAGATTTAATAGTAAATAAACTACTTTTCCACGAATGCCTTTTACCAATTCAGAGGGAGGTAATTTTGCTGTTTTTGGTTGAAGGCGTATTATTGCTTGAAATGGGTGTACTGTTTGAATTATGATGCTCTCATATAAATTAAGTTGTTGTAGAGGTTTTGGTACTGGGTATAATTCCAAATTATTTGTGATAGAACGTGGAGGAGTTTGGTTGTTAAGTTTTGTAGTGCAATAACTGCAAAGTATTAAGGTCTTAGTTATTTCATATTTGTTTTCTGCTACAAGGTAGAGAGCTAATTCAAACCATTTAGAATCTCCATTGTCTTCTATTTTGTATGATAGGTCCACAATTTTTGTGTTACTTTTATAAAAAAAATCTACGGCAACATACACATACATGGTTTGGTACTTCAGCTGATGTACTTTGAAATTTTAGTATTTCTTTTTTGTATATGTTTAGCAAAAGGTTGCCATGTGTAGAATTGTTGCTTAATTGGTTTAAAGCTATTTCATTCTGTAAATGCCTTTCACTTCCAAAATATTTTTTCTGGATATAGTGAATTTCTTCAAGTAGGTCTTTTGCTGTACCGTGTAGAAGGATGTTATTTAACTTTGCTAGTGCTAAAGCAGGTCTTTTAGCATAGTACAGTTTATAGACTAGATTTCTTATAGTTGAATGATGTGTTGATATCCTTTTGATATCATGGAAAGTGGTTTTACAAGTAGGTCCTGTAATGCAGATCAATGAATGTCCTTGTAGTCCTGTGTACTTGCGCACTGGACAGGTATCTATATTTTGCAGTAATTTAATTTTGATTTTGTCTTTGCTTTTTACATATTTATTGAGGAATTGGCGTAAAGATTTGAAACATTGTTTGGGAATGTTACACATTGACGTGCATTCCCATTTGTACACTAGACGTTCTGATTCAGTTGAATGGAGGGGTAATTATAGGTTTTCAGGGCATATTTTTGTAAGGAGTACCTCTTGTTCCATTATGGTATTATTCACTTTTTCATAACCTCGACCACTGCTATTTATGGCAATTGTATTTGTTTGCTTTTGTTTGTACGCTTCTTCATTAAAATATGGTTCTGTGCTCGTAGTGTGATTCCATTCACCTCCGCAGATACTTAAGAAGTTCTTTCTGTTGACATTTCGCTTATTGAGAAGTCTTTTTTGTAATTTAGTTATTAGTTTTGTTAGTGGTTTCATTTTGTTTAACAGTAAAATAAATACATTTCTTTTGAGAAGAATTGCACTGTCCATCAATGCTTCTAAGATTAATTTCCTACGATAGGTTTTAAGCTTTGAACCTGATTTCTCTCCTGTTTTTATAAGATTTTGAAGAACTTTGTGACGGTATATTTTGGCTAAAATACTTTTCTTGGTATGCTTACTTTGCACTATATTAAAATTTGAAGAAGTAGTTTTATCTGTACTGATAGCTGATTTTCTGTTAATTGTTTTTTGGTTTGTTTTACATTTTGATAGAGGAAGCGAAGTTGTTGTACTTGAAACTTCTTGTGTTTCACTAAATGATTGTATTAGCTGTTTTGTTTCAACTTTTTTTACAAATTCTGCTAGAGATGGATGCTTATGTTGGACACCTTTATTTTCATTTGCTCTACTTTTGCGTTGCTTTCTACGGACTTGACTTTTGGTAGGCATTCTTTAGGGTCTGTTGAAAAAAATAAAGAAGATATGGGTTGGGGTGTTCTGGAATATATGTGTGCTGTGTGCCATGAGTGTTTGAGTAAGATGATAAAAGATGTATGTAATGGTGTGTGATTGTGCATTGGGAACTAAAACTAGTAGGGATAGGTATTCTTGAATTTATGTGTTACTAAACTGGGGTTCAGATGACAAAAAAAAAAGTAAGCTAGTGGTGTGGAAAAGTACAAATAGTAAATCTAATGTATACAATTAAAACAGTTGTTTGTTCTATAATATGAAAATTGTAGTGGTTCAGTTGGGTAATTTGTGTGTCCAAAAATAGAAATTTGTGGGCCATTCTGGCTGTAAATCGCTGTTTAAGACATGGAAATTTTTGGACAAAATGGTACAAAATCTCTAATTTTAGAAACCAAAATAGCTCGTATTAATGTTATAGTATATTTGATTTTTAATACAAATATTATGGTGATATTTTACTTACTTTTTTTTTTAAATTAACAGATAACTTCTTAGTTTTTCTTTCTTCTTCGAATTCGACTGCTTCTTTTCAGGAAACTGGTCTTCACTGCAATTGTAAAAGCTTCAAATTAGTAACTTTGTTTGTATATAGCACTGTTTTTAATTTAGATATTGATTTTTTTAATTGAAATCCTCAGTGCCTTCTGTAAAACCATTAAACTAATTTATTTACATAAGATACATTGCATCAGTTCAGTACATATATGTTCTTAATGAACAAATTGTATTGAATTTCTAACTGTAGCAAAAAAAAATATCTTTACTATGTCTTGTGAAATTTATAATATATTAGTGAATACCACTATTTCTGTAAGTAAACTGTTCTAGGTAATAGCGCCTCAATGTCATGTCTAATTTAAAGTAATTAAGTAAATAAATAAATAAAAACAAAAAATATGAAATTGTATAAGTATTTTTATAAAGGTTTAAACATAGATTGTGTTTGCATGCAATTGTTTGAATATATGTAGTCTATATATTTCATTTAAAAAATGTTAGTTTAACATGATTTGAGTGTGTGTGTATAAAGAAAGTAAATAGTATAAAGGTTTATAAGTGATAGTTGATTTTAGGAAATTGAAAAAAGTACAGTAAACTCATTTTACAGATTTTACAAGGTAAAAGTCTGTTTGAAAATGTGTTCATCTACTATACAGAAAATATGCATACCTGAAGTTTGTGTTCATGCATATGGATATGCATGGAGCTGCAAGTAGAAATCTTGAAGACTTGTACAGTATTTCTGGTAGATGGTGCTTGCCAATGATATGACACTTGTACCCAGAGAGATTCAGAGTACATTTGCAGTGCTGATCTATGATGATGCAGTTAGATGTAGAGGTCTTGAATGTGATTGGTGCATGGTCATGTGATTTTTTAGGTACATCCAATAAGGGAATGGCAGAGAGAGTGTAGTGGAAATGGTAGAAGGGCTGTTCATGTTACGATATGTCCGCGGACATGGCGGTAGTTCGCGGACATCGGGAGTTACATCCGGGGATTTTTGGGTTCAGAAGTCATGCAAATGAGAATAAGCACTGAAAGGGATTGGTCAGGAAGGTTTGGTGGGTGTGTTGTGCCAGGAGGGATTTTCTCAGATACTCTTTTTGCTGAGAGAACAAAAGATAGCTATGGCTGTGTGTTTCAGAAAACAGATTGTTTGGATTTTAGGAGATTCGTGGATACATTGGTTGAAGGTGCATGCAGAAAGCTGTGGAGTAGCTGTAGATCTTGGATTCCCACATGTGGAAGTACACTGGCATGGAGTACGTGGAATGAAGTGGTTGGACTTGCTACCTCTCTGTGCTACTTTGGAGACAGAGCAACATCCAGACATAATTGTAATTCATTGTGGAGGGAACAGTTTAGGACATGTGACTGGAATTTTTTTGCAATTTGCTATGAAAGAAGGACTTAGGGAGGTTATCGACATGTTTCCTAATTCTCAAGTGATATTTTCACGGATTGCGCAGAGACAAACGTGGCTTCGTTCTTTTCCATTTGGTCCACAAATGGAAAAAGCAAGGCGCAATGTTAATAAGGCTGTTTGTGCCTTTCTAAGAGATTTTGGCATGTCTTCTTTTCACAATGAAAATATTATGTTTTGTAGTACATACATTTTTCGCAGAGATGGAGTCCATCTTACTTATGCTGGCAATCAGCACCAAGTGGCAGTTCAGCAGCCAAGGATGCCATCTCGATGATGGTGTAGTCTGCAGGTGGCAGCAAAAATCACTGTGTTCTGAAGAATAGCCAGAAACACAATGGGAATAAGCTCTTGGGCGTGGTCTTTTATAGGGGTGCTTGTGCGCGGTTCGCAGGCATGCGCACTGTCCGCGGACAGATCGAACACAAAAAAAGGATCGGAAAGTTTCAAAAGGTATATAGAAACTCAAGATTGCTATGTGGGACTTGTGCCATGGTGAGATTTTATTGAAAAATATAATGGATTAACTGAAAATGTACTTTTAAATTGTTCGGGGACACGAACAGTGTCCGCATTTCAGGACACACGATGAGCGTGGGCGTGGTCATATGATCCGTTCGCCAACTAGTCCGCGAAGGAAGCGCCTGTCCGCAGGACACCAAGTGCACAGAGATTGGTTAGCGCATGCACATTGATGTCCTACGGACACTGTTCGGGTTCTGAAGTAATTAAAAGTGCGTCACACGTGAAACGAACATTTCAGGACACCGCGTGTGTTCTTAGAACAGTTTAAACTTGGTAGCGAACAGTAAGGACAGATATAGTGTTCTTCAGGACACGTGTAATTTAGTTTATGTACGAACATTTCAGGACACCAATTATGTTCTTAGAACAGTTTCAATTGGGTAGCGAACACTACGAACAGGTATAGTGTTCTTCAGGACACCTCCATTTTCGTTTACGTACGAACATTTCAGGACACCAATAGCGTTCTTAGAACAGTTTGAACTTGCTAGTGAACAGTACCGGACAGGTATAGTGTTCTTTAGGACACTTTAATTTTTGTTTGTTTACAAACAATTCAGGAAACCTTGTGTGTTCTTAGTACAGTTTCATGTTGCTAGAGAACACTACGAACAGTTGTACTGTTGTTCAGGACAAATCATTTTCGTTTAATTACGAACATTTCAGGACACCAATTGTGTTCTTAGGACAGTTTTAAGTTGATAGCGAACATTACGGACAGATATAGTGTTCTTTAGAACACTCATTTTTTTTTCTTTACGAACATTTCAGGACACCACGTGTGTTCTTAGAACAGTTTCAACTTGCTAGCGAACAGTACGAACAGGTGTGGTGTTCTTCAGGACACCTCCATTTTCATTTATGTACGAACATTTCAGAACACTCGCACTGTCCGCGGACACTTTTATTGTTTTTAAAAAAAAAACGGAAACTATTCACAATACAATATGAAAATTTAACTTTATTTAACATATATTAATAATTTATGACAGAGAAGGTGAGGCAGAAACAGAAACAAAAACAGGAGAATTTGGGGTTTCAACATGATTGGTATTAGGTGAAGAAGGGATGGAAATCTCATCAAAACGTTTTGGATTATGGAGAGGGTTGGGGATAATTGACTGGGATATGGTGAGGAGGGACAAGTACATGTGGGGCAATGGTACGAGGTTTTTGGTTTGAAATGATTTTATACAAAAGTTTTTAAATTATTAAAATTAGCCAACAATACATCCATTTTTTCTTATATATTGTGAAGACTGTTATCCATAACAGGGTTTTCTGAAGTTTTTTCTATTTTGGTATGCTCTGTACAAAAAAATAATATATATGTTAAATGTATATAAAAAAATAATAAATAAATGGTTTATATTATAAAGTGTTTACCATTAGTTTCACTATCTTGTGACATTTCTTCATGTGGGAAATTGTCCTCTAGCCATTCCAGAGTACTAGACATTTCTGTGAGAAAAAAAAAAAAGATAATATATTTTTTAATCTAATACAGAAAGTTTATAAATATATGAGTAAAATGAAGTACACTTACTATTTCTGGTAAAATAAGTCCTATGTATTCAGTGGGTCTGGTCTTGTTCTCAGTTCTGTTGTGTCTGTGAGGTAATTATGTTGGAAGCCAATTTATCTTCTTGTGGTATATTCCATTTCAGAACATATTGTATTTAAATGAATGGTTAGTGTGTTACATATATGGGTTACATTTCTTATGTATTACTATATATAATGTGTTTGTGTGCTGCTTTTTGAATTTGTTAAATGTTCCTATATTATGATATAACAATCAAACATACCCCACCACCCCCCCCACAGTTTTTAGGTAGTGGTACTGTTCTCCGAACATGTCCGCGAACATTAAATAAGTTCACGGACATCAAGTTCATAAGAAGAGATCTAGTCAGTTCCATATGACATGTATATAAAGTCAAAGTCAGTATTGTTAAGTTGTGCTACTAAAAAACTATGAAATTCAGTGAAAAAACTTTGTTAAAGGGACGTTATGGTTAAGTTGCGCTACTAAAAACCTATGAAATTCAGTGAAAAAAACTTTGTTAAAGGGACGTTATGGTTAAGTTGCGCTACTAAAAGCCTATGAAATTCAGTGAAAAAACTTTGTTAAAGGTACGTTATGGTTCCAAGTAAAACCGAAAAACCCTTGAAATTCGCCAGTTATGGTAAGCTAAGCAACCATAACTCGCGCCACCACCGTGCACTGCTAAGACTAACACCCAGGACATCAAAGATGACATCACAAATGTCACTGATGACATCATTGATGACATCACATGTCTGACTCACTATTTCTTCTTTTGCTGACATATCTATGCCACATGGTTTTCTTCAGTAACAGTCAGAAACTAAGAATTTTATTTTATTTGTAGACATATCCTTCTAGTAGGTTCTTACAGTAATTCCCTTAGAGTACAGTCACATCATATGAAACATATACATATGGGAAAACAAGCTTGAAAGACAGCAATCCTTTTTGTGCATAAATATAATCACTAGACTTATGAGCACTTTCTGATAGTTCTGTTTTTTTTTTATAGCTGTACTTTCCCTGTATATGGTCATATTTGTATACATTGTACTCACACTACTTTCCTTAGGGTTCAATCACATCAAGTGATACATATACATAGGGTAAATAGCAGCTTTGAAACAGAGCAATCATTTATTTGCATGAAACTAATCAGTTAAGTTATGAATTGCTTCTGCTACTACTTGTGCTTTTTTGCTAACTTCACTTTCCCTGTATATTCCCATATTGGTATGTGTTCTTGTGTCTTTGTGTTTTGTATATAGTAATGCAATTATGTAATACATGGGTTTTATTAGCTACTTATTACATATTTCACAGTACACAAAAATCTTTTAAGAAAACAATAATCATTTCATTATTCAACATATTAACATTACGAATATCATACCTTCATCTTGTACGCTGCACACAATGTTATGTTTCTGTATGAGTAGCTTAGTATACTAGATAGAACCCCATAATAGGATGCTATTTATATATGGTTCTTAAGAGGCAAATGAATTTTTAGCCAGGAAACTAAGGAAGCTTCTGTTTTCACACGTGGAGAAATTTGCAAATCGCTGCAAATTCGTGAGTGCGTTTTTCACGATTGCGGCAAAACTATAGGGAATCGGAATGCGGTTCTAGGTTCGTTGAAAAGCCAAGATTCTAAGCTTTCAGAGGAAAGTTGAACCAAGTTCCTAGCACAAACGGTTACGGAGTTATGAACGATTTTGTGAAGGTTGTTTTTCGGATTTGAAATTTTAAAGTTCAAAAAGACAAGTGACAGCTAGCAACTAGAAAATGACAGGTGACAGCTTTGCAAATGACAGGTGACAGTTAGGAGGCAGTTCTGGTTAGATTAAAATAGATTGAATTATATTATTTTAACTAAGAGATTGGTTCTGCACAGTTCTGCGAGGTACTCACAATATATTTTTGAAATAAATGGGCCTCGCCACGGATCTGGTCAGGTTTTCTTCACTCGCCACGGACGGTCTCTGCGCACAGCGTCTGGGTCAGCTCTACTCTGCTTTCTCTGGGTACAGCACTGCTTCTGGATCTTTCTGCACAGCTTTCTCTGGACCCAGCGCTGATCTGCACGGCTCTTGGAAGCTGCTATCGCTGTTAGGTTTGCTGGATGCTGAGGCCCACTGAGAAGAGTTCTCAGTTTGTGGGTTTAGGCCCTTGCTTTGAGTTCTGAATCAAGTTCTTTGGAGTTTTAAAGTCTAAGTGTGGAATCTAGTATCTTCTGGATGTTGTGCGGTCCGGCAGAGCGCGTTGCAGCAAATGGAATTCAATGTCTCTATCTGTCCTGACTGTCTGCTTTTATGTGTTTTGAAAATGGGTGTGTGTGCAGCATCACTAGGCTCTACCCCTCTCCACTTGTCATTGGCCACTTCATCCTATTCCCCTTGATTGGGGGAATGAAATGAAGTGTCATCATCATGAGGTCTGTTTATGATACAGAGAACCCACCCCTGTCAAATTACACACAATCTATATTTTGACCCAAAAGACATATTTGCACAGGTACACATTTGTTTAAAATTACATGCACCCATCACATATCACAGGAGGTATACCCTGTCCAAATCTGCTCTTCCTTGGAGCTTGCATTCAGAAATGGCAACATATTTCACTTTTTGGTCAAGTTACCAATATCAGATTCTTACTCAAATTTACCCAAATGTGTGCAAGGCATGCAGGCATTGATTGATGAAGTATCAGACTTTTCACATGCAGACATTTTAAGTAATACCCTCTTAACTGCCCCCAGAACATCACACAAATTGGAGTTTGGGCTTGAATTGAAGGTACATTTTTTAAATTAAGGCTCTCAAAGTTATACATTTCTGTCATTTGATTACAAAGAGTTATCAGTGTTTCTGTAAAATATATATTTTGCTTTCAATTCAGTTCTCAGAGTGTTGGAGTCCGCCTCCAAGACTTGGGTGGGTCAGTCACATGTGTCTTCTGGCAGGCAGGCCTTTGTTGACAGGAAACAGTCAAAATCAACATATCCTATTGAATTGCAAGAGCCTATTGTGTGGTCTCCAGGAGGCTCCCAGCCAGTCTGCCTTCTATCAATCAAGAGGTCATGTGAGATTCTAACTCCTGGTGTGAATCTCTAGAGGTGAGAGGGTTTCCCGGGCTTCAGGCCTCTGGGAACAGCAGGTGGCTAATTTTTAATTAAAATGCAGCCTTTGAAGTCAGCTGAGTCAAATCCCTTTTTCAGCAACTGCACTCAGTTCTCCTGTCAGAGTTTAGACCGCTAGCGCTGCCTTGAGGATTTTGTTGGTACTGCATGCAATTTTGGGATCTTTCTTGGATTAATGCATTCTAAACAGGAATGGTTCTTACATGGTAGTAAATCCTTGCTTAACATTGTTTTCATGGGGCTCCTTACAGTAAGATGATTATGTGGAACCCCACAAAAGGGTTGAATCTTTAAAGTGGTCCAATGAGCCACGATTTCAGCAACTTTTTGACATCAGTAACAGTGGATTTTGTTAACAAAGATCTTTCTTTACACTGGTGGGTGGCAAGTTAGGTAACCATTTTGGTGTGCGCACAAACTGCGTGGTTCTCCTGGATTCTGGCGCACTTGTGGGCTTTTTGGCCATCTTGGATTTTCTAAGCCCACAGCACCAAATGTTGCAGCATGATAGTCCAAACGTGGGTCAGGACACCCAACAAGTCCCCCCACGTGACTGCCCTTTGAATTTGAGTCGATGGGGAGTCGGGTGCACAAGGGTTTTGACCCACGCACTGGTCTGTCCGCATAATCTTCTTCCAATTCTGCAAATGGCACAGTTCAGCATCTTTTCCTCCATCCAGTACTGATCGATCGGTTCTCCTCGCCGGTCCTGATGGGAATATTGGGCGGTACACTGGGCCCCTTGCGTCTCTGCTCCCGGTCTCCGGATCGTCCTCCTTTGCCAGTCTCGAGGTTTTCTTTCTCCTAGGACGACAAAGGAAGAGCGGCAATACCTATTCATAGACATTTTTCCCCCACCATTGATATAGTGGGGTGGCATATACATTTATAGTCAACACATATGAACATGCACATTTCTTTTTGCATTCAAAAATGAAAACACCCACATTGAGAAACTCAGAATTTGATAGGCGATAAGTAGGATATTTTAAGTTAGAACTGAATTAATCTGAGACAGCACCCTCTAGGATTCCAGAGGATTCCTCCAGTTGTTGCAGAGTGTGCCTGGGATGGCAACACTTCAACTGGTTAATGTGGACCCACTTGTCTTCCCCCTCTGCCAAACCGCCTTTGGGGATGCGGATCTTGTAGGCCACAGGGGAGATTTTGTCTATAATCTCAAAGGGTCCCTTCCATGTAGGCAAACATTTTCGCTTTTTGGCCTGGTTCCTTTGGAAATTGTATAGATAGACCCGGTCCCCCACCTGATATTCCTTCCTGGAAGTCTTCAGGTCATAGTGGGTCTTCATGCTATCAGCTGATCTTTCTAGATTCCGCTGAGCATAAGCAAAAGCATGTTGAAGGTGTTTCCTTAAAACTCATGAGTTGTGGAGACATTTATCAGTGTCTGCTCTTGGGTCCTGTAGAGCAAATGCTGAGGAAGCACCATCTTGCGTCCAGTCATCAACTCGAATGGTGACATTTTGGTTGCAGATGAAGGGGTAGATCTGATAGCCATTAGGACCAGAGGTAATCGGATATCCCAACTTGGCCCAGAATCTGCCACAAACTTCTTTAATATGCTCACAATGGTTTGGTTATATCTCTCTACTGCCCCAGAAGAAGCTGGCCTGTAAGCAATATGCAACTTCCTTTTGACCCCCAGTATCTCCCACATCTTTGTCATTACTTCACTGGTGAAGTGGCTACCCCTGTCTGACTCAATCCTTTGAGGTAGACCAAAACGGGAAAAGATGTGGTTAATCATCAAGGCAGCTGCGGTTTCTGCCTTGCAATTTGGGGCTGGGAGACATTCCACCCACTTGGTAAACAAGCATGTCACAGTCAACATGTACTTATTCCCCCTAGCAGAGCGAATCACGGGGCCTACAAAGTCGATTTGTAAATCTGACCATGGCAGTGTCATCCCCCTCTTTTGGAGAGGCGCACGGTGCGTGAGGGATGATGGCTGAAATTGTGCACACACAAGACACCCCTTCAAGTATTGGTCGAGGTCCTGCCCCATGTGTGGTCAGTATGCAACCTCTCTTAAGATTTCCAATGTTGTGTGAAACCCCCTATGACCGGCGGTGGCGGCATCATGGGCGTGACTTAACATCAGGCTTCGGAATGAGGTAGGAACCACCCACTGATCGTGGCCAGCTTTGGATTTCCTTACCAGCAAACCGTCTTTTATCCGGAACATTTTTGGACATTTCATCAACACTCTTAGGTCCTCTTTCCCAATGTAATCGGTATCCGTCAGGGGAAAGTTCTCAGGGTCCTCAAGGTGCTGGTCAAATTTACCAATTATTGGATCCCCCTTCTGAGCGGTAATCAAATCAGCATCAGGGGTCTCCTTACTCCATTGTGCAATTGAAAGGTCGTTGTGAGCATTTGTCTGGGACCTAGTGATAGCAGTGACCTGGATTTCCCCCAACAGGGACTCAATCTCAATTAGATCCCCTTGGATGGCCCCGGTTTCGGCCAGCTGATCAGCTAAGTCATTTCCAGTTTTGTCTGGTCCCTCTACTTTGGAATGACCCTTGATCTTTTTCCAATAGATGGTCATCTCATTCGAGGTGACCAGATCATCAATGTTTTGGATCAACTTCCCATGTTTCAAGGGTTTGTTATTAGCACATAACATGCCTCTGGTTTTCCAATTAACCAGGTGCTCCACGAACCCGTTCCGTACATAATCCGAATCTGTGATTATGACCAGTTCGTGGAGTTGATGCTGGAGAGCAGTGAGGATGGCCTGATGCACAGCCATCAACTCTGCCACCTGACTACTTCGGGGACCAATTTTGTACCCAGCGGAGGGTTCTGGGAACTCCTTCACCCATACATTCCCTACGCCGGCCACCAGTTCTTTTTCCCCGTTGTTGTCAACATGGTAAGAGCATCCATCCACATAGACAGTGGGCATTCCCTCACACTTGTCCTCTTCAAAGACTTTGTGTGGGGAATTAAGGTATGCCTCCATGTTGTCCTTGATTTTTAGACTTTCGTCCTCGAGACACTTTTCTCTGGCACAATCATGCAAGTCAGCCAGACCTTGCGCGAGGGGACTCTTCTTGTTTTGGCCATATCTGACCTCCACAGGAAAGCCTTGCATTGACAGAATCCAGGAAGTAATTTGGGAATTACTCACATTCCCGGCCCGGATTCTGTCACTTTGGAGATATTGCAGAGGCTGGTGTGGAGTCTCCACTATGATGTGTTCCCCCTGGATAAACGGGCGGTAATTCTTCAATGCCCACACCGTTGCCAGGAGTGCCTTCTCACAATCGTTGAATTTTTCCTCCACAGAGGATAAAGTTTTGCTCGCATAGGAGATTACTTATTGAACTTGTCATGCTTTTGGTATAATACTGCCGTCAAGCACGTATTAGAGAACCCTGTCTCCAGGAAGAACTCCTTGTTCCTGACAGGGTAAGCTAGGCAAGGCGCTTGTGAGAGGCTTCTCTTGAGTTGTTTTACCACCTCGGCTTGTTCTGGACCCCATTCCCACTTGACCCCCCCCTTCAAGAGATGAATCAGGGGTCTGGTGATCTCTGCGTAGCCCTCAATGAACTTTCTGCTGTAATTAGTCAGTCCAAGGAGGCTCCTTAGTTCCCGCAGAGTTGTGGGGTCTTTCAGTTTTTGAAGTGCTTCCACTTTCTTTTCCTGGGGACAGAGACCCTGAGGAGTAATCTCATGCCCCAAGAAATTAACACGGGTTCTACACCACTGTGCTTTCTGAAAGGAAAGTTTTGCTCCGGCGGCCCTCAACTGCGTCAGAACATAACGGATCTCCGCTATGTGTTCCTCCACAGATGAACTTTTGATGAGGACATCATCTACATGAGCCAGGTTACCCCTCGCACCCAGGTCGGGCATGGCCTTATGTAGGAAAATGTTGAATTCATTGCCGGAGTTGAGGTATCCGAAGGGAGTCCGGGTCCATGTGTATTGCTGGCCCCCAAAGGTAAAAGCTAGCTTGTATTGGTCCTCCCTACTGACAGGCACAGTCCAGTATCCATTGGTCAGGTCTATTGCAGTGAATACCTGTGACCCCTGGATCTGGGCCAGCCCTTGGTCAATGTAGGGCAGAGGCCATCGGGAAGTATGGACCCGTTTGTTGAGCTCCCTGAGGTCGGCGCAGAGTCTCCACTGGCCGTTTGGCTTCAATATTCCCAGCACCGGATTATTGAAGGTGCTGTGGACTGGACGGATTATTCCCCGGGACTCAAGGTTCTTAATTATTTCAGTAAGGGACTCCATTGATGCCAGAGGCAAGCGATATTGCTTCACAAACACTGGAGTCATGCCAGGGTCCATGGGGGTTGTTGTTGTGTGGATGTCAGTGCGACCACAGTCATACGAATCTACCGCAAAGAGATCTTGGAAATCCCAGAAAACTTGTTTCAACTTTTGCTTTTGTTCCAGAGTCACACAGGCATCAGCTAGGTTGACTCTCTCTTCCACCATCAGCCTGAAGCCTGGAAAGACTTCTGGTTTGGCTATCTCAGCGGCCTCCTCCAGCTGGGTGGAGAAGTCCCTGGTCAGAGTGCTGATTTGGACTGGAGGCTTCAGGTGGGGAAGGCAGCCCTCATGGACCTGGAAAATCACCTCATCCCTCCTGAAGTCACAAGTCACATCTTCCTTACCATAAGGGCAAGAAGTGTACACCAGGAAGTTCCCCCCATGCCGGGTAAAAATCCTGTCTGGTGTTGTATTGTCATCACTGTCACTGTCAAAGCAGTCCTTGGGGATTGGCCCTAACAGTTAATTACCTAAATCTATGGAAAAATGTCGGTCATCAACCGCCATTCCAATAATGGTGCCTGCGGCTAGAGTAATACTCTTTAAGTCGCTGTTATCGACTTAAAGAGAGAAGCGTTTAGATGTATGTAAGCATCAGGGTTTTTCAAATGTTGTCCTCTTTTAACTTTCACTTCCAGGGAGAATTGTCGGGTCCTTTCTGGGATGGTGACTTCCTCTTTAATCTGAATTTCAACTGCATAAGGTAGCAATTGAGCTGACCTAAATGCTTTTTCTGGATCGTCAAAGCCCATGGGATTATCCGCTAATCGGGAATCGGAATGCGGTTCTAGGTTCGTTGGAAAGCCAAGATTCTAAGCTTTCAGAGGAAAGTTGAACCAAGTTCCTAGCACAAACGGTTACGGAGTTATGAACGATTTTGTGAAGGTTGTTTTTCGGATTTGAAATTTTAAAGTTCAAAAAGACAAGTAACAGCTAGCAACTAGAAAATGACAGGTGACAGCTTTGCAAATGACAGGTGACAGTTAGGAGGCAGTTCTGGTTAGATTAAAATAGATTGAATTATATTATTTTAACTAAGAGATTGGTTCTGCACAGTTCTGCGAGGTACTCACAATATATTTTTGAAATAAATGGGCCTCGCCACGGATCTGGTCAGGTTTTCTTCACTCGCCACGGACGGTCTCTGCGCACAGCGTCTGGGTCAGCTCTACTCTGCTTTCTCTGGGTACAGCACTGCTTCTGGATCTTTCTGCACAGCTTTCTCCTGACCCAGCGCTGATCTGCACGGCTCTTGGAAGCTGCTATCGATGTTAGGTTTGCTGGATGCTGAGGCCCACTGAGAAGAGTTCTCAGTTTGTGGGTTTAGGCCCTTGCTTTGAGTTCTGAATCAAGTTCTTTGGAGTTTTAAAGTCTAAGTGTGGAATCTAGTATCTTCTGGATGTTGTGTGGTCCGGCAGAGCGCGTTGCAGCAAATGGAATTCAATGTCTCTATCTGTCCTGACTGACTGCTTTTATGTGTTTTGAAAATGGCTGTGTGTGCAGCATCACTAGGCTCTACCCCTCTCCACTTGTCATTGGCCACTTCATCCTCTTCCCCTTGATTGGGGGAATGAAATGAAGTGTCATCATGATGATGTCTGTTTATGATACGGAGAACCCACCCCTGTCAAATTACACACAATCTATATTTTGACCCAAAAGACATATTTGCACAGGTACACATTTGTTTAAAATTACATGCACCCATCACATATCACAGGAGGTATACCCTGTCCAAATCTGCTCTTCCTGGGAGCTTGCATTCAGAAATGGCAACATATTTCACTTTTTGGTCAAGTTACCAATATCAGATTCTTACTCAAATTTACCCAAATGTGTGCAAGGCATGCAGGCATTGATTGATGAAGTATCAGACTTTTCACATGCAGACATTTTAAGTAATACCCTCTTAACTGCTAGTTTGCCCCCAGAACATCACACAAATTGGAGTTTGGGCTTGAATTGAAGGTACATTTTTTAAATGAAGGCTCTCAAAGTTATACATTTCTGTCATTTGATTACAAAGAGTTATCAGTGTTTCTGTAAAATATATATTTTGCTTTCAATTCAGTTCTCAGAGTGTTGGAGTCCGCCTCCAAGACTTGGGTGGGTCAGTCACATGTGTCTTCTGGCAGGCAGGCCTTTGTTGACAGGAAACAGTCAAAATCAACATATCCTATTCAATTGCAAGAGCCTATTGTGTGGTCTCCAGGAGGCTCCCAGCCAGTCTGCCTTCTATCAATCAAGAGGTCATGTGAGATTCTAACTCCTGGTGTGAATCTCTAGAGGTGAGAGGGTTTCCCAGGCTTCAGGCCTCTGGGAACAGCAGGTGGCTAATTTTTAATTAAAATGCAGCCTTTGAAGTCAGCTGAGTCAAATCCCTTTGTCAGCAACTGCACTCAGTTCTCCTGTCAGAGTTTAGACCGCTAGCGCCGCCTTGAGGATTTTGTTGGTACTGCATGCAATTTTGGGATCTTTCTTGGATTAATGCATTCTAAACAGGAATGGTTCTTACATGGTAGTAAATCCTTGCTTAACATTGTTTTGATGGGGCTCCTTACAGTAAGATGGTTATGTGGAACCCCACAAAAGGGTTGAATCTTTAAAGTGGTCCAATGAGCCACGATTTCAGCAACTTTTTGACATCAGTAACAGTGGATTTTGTTAACAAAGATCTTTCTTTACACTGGTGGGTGGCAAGTTAGGTAACCATTTTGGTGTGCGCACAAACTGCGTGGTTCTCCTGGATTCTGGCGCACTTGTGGGCTTTTTGGCCATCTTGGATTTTCTAAGCCCACAGCACCAAATGTTGCAGCATGATAGTCCAAACGTGGGTCAGGACACCCAACAGGGGCCAATGAAAAGGGGTACAGTATAATACAAATAATAATTACTTGTCATTTATATAGCGCTTTTATCCAAAGTGCTTTACACAGAACATTTGTATATACAATTATTAGAAGAGGATACTTTATCCAGTAGATACTATAGCCTAGCTGTGACAACGCTACTCATCTGTAATATGAAAATGGCATCACTAATTCGCTGTATTAACTCGCGACAGTCGTTTTGTGATTTCACACTCGCTGCTGCCTGGGTCAATAGAGCTTTAAGGCTAGCTCTCAAACAGAATCCCAGCTGTCCCTTGGACACCACTGAAACCTTTAGAGCTATGGCTAGCATTTCAGATTATTTCCTCAAAGCAGCCTTGATCTGACTATTTAGTCAGTTTATAAGGATAGATTTATGGTAGTGTTTTTATTAATAATAAGCCGTTAAGATAGCTCAGCGTGTTGAGCGCTCACTGCTGCGATATGTGTGTGAAATGTTGATTGCAGGTTCTCATCCCAAAGGCCAACTCAGCCTTTCATCCTGCTGAGGTTGATAAATGAATGCCAACTTCGGTTGGGTGATATTTTATGTAAATATGTTCTATGTAAAACACTTTGGTAAAAGCGGTAGGAGGATTTGATCCACAAAGTTCAGAATCAACAAAATCCTTAGGTGTCACCATTGACAGCAATCTGTCCTTCCAGAAACACAGAGCCAAGAAATCCCAAATGGCCAGTCTCAGAATCTCTACCCTTCGAAAAATCAAATCCTTCATTCTGCCGCAGGACTCCCAGATCATAGTGCAGGTCCTTGTGGTCTCGCACATCGATGGGAGAAATGCTCTCCTAACAGGGCTTCCAGCTGATCACTTGGCTCCCTTTAAAGCAGTTCACCACGCTGCAGCACGCCTTATTATGGGAACAGGGAAATTTGACCAGTTTACCGCTATCCTATGCAAACTACATTGGCTTCCACTCCAAGCCAGGATACTGTTTAAGACTGCGTATATCATCTACAAAGCAGTCACAAGTAGCACACCGGCGTACCTGGTGGCTACGCTCCACATATCTGGTGGCACACAGTCCTCGCGCAGCAAATCGACCAACCAGCTTGAATCACAACTCGTCCGCAAAGAGAGAACCTGCAAACAATCCTTCTCTTGGATGCACCCACCCTCTGGAACTTGATCCTGGTGTCGGCTTGGAATGCCTCCACAATTCTCCAATTTTGCAAAATCTCTGAAAACATGGCTCTTTCAAAAACACCTTACCAATGACTAATTCAAATGGGCGCACATGCTGATGCACAGGCCTCACAGTACCGTGCTACTGTTAAAATATGCCAGCCTAAAATCTGGCTCCCACACTCCGCTGCACTCGAACAAGGTCTGCGCTTTAAACAATAAAATATAAAATAAAAAAATAAAGCGCTATGCAAGTAAAACATCATTATCATTATTTAGGGCACCACTGGAATTTTGTAGCAAAGAGCAGGGGTCAGCCTGTCTGCACCCACTTAATTTATAGTACAAAGCCACTTAACGTATAATTTTTCCAACACAATACAAACTGCCTATTGTTACGCTTTTTCCAAAAGTACACATGTCGCACATTCGAACCAGTAATAGATAAAATGTTAACAAGCTCAAAGGAGTCACTCTGTATTATTAGAAATAAAATACGCCTAGATTGTGTAGGTAATATTGTCCCAGTAATTAATGTCGCCATACATATAGTCGGCGGGAAATGGCATAGGTGACATTATGTATGGGGACAATATATGGGGCAAATGGAAGCAGGGGTTGTGGGAGTGTCCCCCGCACCCTTTAAATGAAATTATTGCATGGCGACATTTGTACAGAGAAATGATCATATGCAACCGTAAAAATTAGATTGCAAGTCAACTTGGAGTTCTGTGATCTTATAAAGGAGCCCGGCCTCCAGGCTCATTCATCCGCCTCGGTCACAAATAACGCGTGCTTTATCCCATATAAAATGCATACATTCCTTTATCTTTTTAGTCTTCTAATTGTGACATCAGAACTGACTGATTATGTTAAAACCTTCCGGTTGTGTCATTACAACGTGCTGATTATATTAAAATCCACTAGTTGTAACATGGCGTCTCGCGCATTACGATGCTAGGGAATGAAGCTCTTGGGAGACAAACGCAGCCCTCGGAGCGCCATCCCCCCCCCCTCCCCCGTGGGGAAATGAACCCATCTGCAGTTTCCGAAAGCAAGAGGCAGCCTTTCTAAGAACCTCACAATTACCCTAAATTAAGGACAACAGTTATTAATAAAAAAAAACACCTTCTTTTTGGTATTATATAGACTAATGCACCGCCATTAAGGACATTTCAAGGATAGAAATCACCTTGGGTTTCGATGGCTCTATAGCACACTCGCCGTGTCACCTCTTGCGTTATGTGGCAAAGACAAACTCTGTGTCTTATAACAGCCTTATAATGTAATGCGGGGGTACAGTGTTATGCACGTGTTATAAGGAGGCGGACTATAATCTCCCAATTCACAATTACAAAACATGTTTTAATTATTGGGAAGTTATGACATCAGAATGTTTCTGTAATACAAGGTATCATTTAAAAAAAAAAAAAGAAAACGTTTAGAGGCTAACTATGATTCACTACTTACGAGCTGGCACACAGTTGGTGCCTACCTACCCTTAGTGAGGGTGATAAACGCACCATTGTCACTTCCGGCCACAGAAGCAGCGAGTTTAGGAGTCTGACGCCCACTTATGACACTGTCTTGTAGGGAAAGCGTGTACGCTCTCTGCCAAATGTAGTTCACACATGGCAGTGCTGGGACTGCCGAAAATGCCAATGCAGTATCGCCCGGAGATTCATCCCTAATTATGAATTAGACATTAACGTAAAAACAGGCGGCATTCCGTTTACCAAGAGCCTCATTATAGGCCTGGGGTTATTGCGTAATGCAGTATTTTGAAGAATAGCACACGCAGACGTCATTTTTCCAAAATGCCAGGGGTAGCAGAAGTGACATTGCGTGACCTTTGACCACTGTTGACATCACAGGAAGTGGTGTTATTTGACCCCCCCAACCCGAAGTGACATCACGGGAAGCGATGGAACACGACCTTTCACTCCTTGACAAAACAGGAAGTGGCATCACATAGAAAGTACACTACGAAAAAAATGGTTCGTTATCACTATAATGTGGTATACATTTCATAAAAGAATGTATCACCATATGTATCGTTAATATCAGTATGTATAGGCCCATATTACCAAATTACTGTGAATGCAAGCATTTACACTTAAGCGCTTTATATAGAACAAATATACATACAATATCACCCAACCTGTGTTGCTACTCATTTATTGATTTCAGAAGAATAAAAGGCTGAGTTGAGGTGTTTAAGAACAGACTAAATCAGTGATTTACCCCCTGAAGTGTGCCTGAAATAAACCTTCAATGAGTCTACCAATTATTGTATAGCATACCAGAAAGACAAACACATGCTTTCCTATTCTTTCTTATTTAGGGTCACTGCTCCAAGTGTTACACTTGTGGAACCCCCTGAGGCCTGAACAAGAAAGCCATCCACTGCAAAAATTAAGAGCCACATGGCGCTGGCCACGCCCCAGGAGCTTACATTTAAAAAAAATGTTTTTAAAAAACGTTTTTACATTTTTTTAGGGGTAGCAAGGGACACCACAGGGTTAGCAAGGGAGACCTAAGGGGTCACACCTGTGACACCTGGCGACCCCCCAATGACATCCCTGAGTAAATATCGCTTGATTGCGACATGAAAATGCCATAGAATTCAAAAACGTTTCTGGAGAGCAATGGGGTAATGATATGATATGCAATTTATAACACGCCTGTACACAAGTGTAGAAATGTGGAAACCGTATATTCGGGAAAGTACAGGGGCAGCCTATACTTCAGGAGGAATAAAGAACCCAGTGCCATAAGTGGGGTGCTAAATCGAGGGGGGGTTGGGCTCTCATTGGGGGGCATGGCCTAGGCTACGCCCCCTGACGAGAGCCCCCCTCACCTAAACGGGGTTACGGTAGCAGGTTAGAAAATTGGCATTATTACCTTTGGTGTACCCCCCCTTTATACAAAAGGAGGGGTTCGGCATACTAAAGGTGTGACACCAGTGCGCCTGACCTCTCACACACATCAGGCAGCCCTTTCATTCAAGGAGCTGTGTGGCTGAAGGGATCCAGGCCCGGACTGGCCTATAGGATAACAGAGCAATGCCAGAACCAAAAATTCAAAATGCTAGTGTGGGCCAGTTTTTTGGGCAATGTGGGCCAGTTTGATGAGTTGCTTCGCTATGCGGCTAGTAGTTTTTACTATTGTTGCTGAATACATATTCTTTAAATTGCACAATTTGCATCACTGTTTAGCGAAAAACTCCCCCTTGGGTACTATTGAACAGTCTGTCACAAAAGGAATGAAATGCCATTGGCAACTGGGGACCATATTTTCATTGGTGCCTGAGACAATTTTATGCCCCAGTCCGACCCTGAAGGGGAACCCTTTAATAATGCAGCGGTTAAAGGGCTTTCATGCTTCCTGGTGACTCTTTACTCAGAAACAATAGGAGAGCAGGGCTCTCCAGCTCTCCTCCTGTTTCTGAGTACAGTCATCAGGCAGCCCATGTAGGCAAAGCCACGATTACACGGGCTGTCTGCAGGTGTCAGTACTTTGGTTTAGAAAAAAAGAAAAGGCAAAGTGCTGACACCTGCAGGCAGCCCATGTACCCGTGCAGTGCTTCGGCTACACAGGCTTCCTGAGGTGTCGGCATGGCTGGAGGCTAGTCGGGGCGGTGCCCTGGCAGGGCCCCGCCTCGGGAGCCCTTTCTGGAGACTGCCAGGGCTTGGCCCCAGCTAGCCCCCACCCTCTTAAAGCACTGAAAGTACCCCAGCAGTATTTCATAGTCCCTGACCTTATAAAGATACTGATTTTGTGCCCCAATGTGGACCTGGAAAGCCTGGGGGAATGACAATATCCTTATAACATACAGATTGGGGTACTTTATGCCACAGATGTTTCTATTGATGTCTGAAGGCGCCATCTTAAGCACTTTTGGGGCTCTGGGCACGGCCATCTTTGGGGCCCCCTCCACCAAACCAAAGCAATTAAGGGATCAAGAATACTGGTCACGCCACCCCCCACCTGTCACTCTCACAACCTATTGGTTGATATGCTGTCTCGCAGCATAATAAGCATGTTTACTCCCTTTAAGTCCCCTTAGCCACTTCAGTCTTTCTCTAATCAGACTGATAAACAAGTAGCATGTGGAGACCAACATTATCAGTCTACAAATAGGTTACTGTTCTAGTACATACAGGATACTTTTTATCAATAGCATCCAGGAAGGTATGCAGCGTGGATCAGGGGCGTTGCTAGGGCGGGGCTAAGGGGGCTATAGCCCCTGATCTTTTGGTTGTAGCCCCGGATAGAATCTCAGGAGCTACAGCCAAAAGACTGGCTAGCCCCCAGTCCCAATAGTTCCGACATCAGCTTAGCCCCGGGTCTTTTCCAGACCTAGCAACTCCCCTGGATAGTGGAGGCAGACTAGAAGCTACCAGGAAGGTGTCTTTATCCAGACACTCTGAGATTAAAAGTGGGATATGATTTTCAAATAGTGTTGCAATTAGATATATAACATGACAATGCATGCTATGCACCCGGATAGTATATGATGCTACATTCAATAAATGGTATGGAAAACCATATTGTTGTGTGCGTGTGGTCTGCAATATAAATATACTCACTATTAAAGTGGAAGCAACCCTATAGCCAGTGAAACCATGAATAAGGCTTTTATGAAGATCATACCATGAGAAGGAAATCACTCTGAAGTGCTGACAATTGTTAAAGGTTTAAGGACTGGCAATATTGAGAGGTTAGGCAATACAAGATTTAATGAGATGCCCAGGATCACACATTGGGTAAGGGGTGAAGCTGGGATTTGTGCCAACTCCGCAATTTCTGCATTTGAACACTTTCTTTTCCCATTCTTACCATGAACTAAAGCAATCTCATTTTGTAAAAATGGACTTGGAAAGTACACAAATCACATTACCAAACATGACCATTTTTAAACAAAATATTATAGAAGGGTGTTATGCAGAATGGGAATGATTCTAGCTTCATTCTCTCCATCAAGGGAAGTATAAGTACCAGCATACCAATCGATGTGATTTAACAAATTTAGGGGCTGATTCATGGAATTATTTGCACCGAAAAACAGATTTGTGTGCCATTCTGCCAGCAAATCCGTGTTTAACAAATGGGGATTTGCGGGCAGAATGGCACACAAATCCCTGTTTTTCGGCGCAAATAATTCCATGAATCAGCCTCTTAATCTGGGTTTGTCTTTTGTATTTTAAAGCTTTAAATACTTCCAAAACAATGGCTTGTGACATTTTCATTTATAAACATACATAAAAACCTTTGACTTTTACCAAAAAGCAAACCGTTTTTTGTGTCATACAAGCAGACCTTGAAATATGCTTGCCCAAGGATTGCATTATCTGGTCCGCTCTCTTCTGTCTACCACCACTGCCACTCAAATGGTCTACATAAGAAGAAAAATCAAGTAATCGGCTAAACGATGCCACCACCTCACAGAAGACAGCACAGTAATGTAAGAGATATTAGATGATTTGACCAGGATCACTGTATCGTCTGCTGGCAAATCCAGGATACAAGCATGAGCACTTTCGTTCCATAGTCTTTAATTTGGATACTTATTCACCTCTTGGACTAACTGTGTATGTCTTTGTTGGGGGCGATTGCCTAGGTTTTACAACACCCCAGTTGAACAAACCAATTTCTAGACCTTGACCATACGGCTGATATGTTAGTTTTTATAGCAACCCTTTTCTGGTGCAGGTACATTGCTGATAATAGCAGATATTGTTCTGCAAAACCAAGTACATATACAGGCAGGTTTATTAACTTCAGACAAGTCTCAGTCAGACTTGCTGGAAGTGATATTCTAATTTTGCATATGAACACATATCTCTGCAATGGGTGCTTCACACACTGAGCTAACTTCTAAACCATCATGGCACACAATTTATCAATATGCATTTCACTGTTGCCTATTGGGCATGATCAACACAATTCCCACAGGAAAGAAAGAATGCTAAAGAGTTGTGCCGTAAGGAACACACAAACTATGTTTACCACATACCACAGTGAACACAGAAAGCCATACATGATGAATTGATCAAGGCAGAATGTACTTGTCAAAACAGAAGGCAATAGGTTTAGAGCCTGAGCAGCACCCCATACAATATCCTGACGTGTGCTATTTAGGACTGGTGAGCAATGGAATCTTAATTCTTTAGATCAGGCAGCCTTGGGGGGGCCCCCTCCAAGGTGGGGGCCCTGGGCAAGTGCCCCTTTTGCCCTCCCATAAAGACGTCTCAAGTCTCAGTCGCACCGTTCTCCTGTCAGCGCTATATGCCCGGGCGCACCGTCCCCCAGGGAAAGCCAGTGGCCTTGCCCCCTTGCACTCACATGCAGTGTTCAGGAGGGAGATGACTCCCACGGCTTGGGCGTCTCTCAGAGACGTTCGCTGACAGCATTTGCAGCCTTTGCCTGTCTGTGACTGACAAGACTATGTTAAAATAAAGGGCCGCTGTCGCAATTCAGCAAGTTTAGGTGGAACGACTGAAACAAAAGAGTGCGCGTTCCTACGTCCTACACCCAGGAGCAGAGGGGGAACATTAATGGGAAAAGCTGAATTTCCACTGCACTCCACAGCGGGTAGCTTTTTTCTCTGTGCTTATGTATTTGGGTGTGAGCACAAATCAAAAAGTGCTAAACAATCCGACATTGCTTTTCATTACTTTTTTACCACAAAATGTTTTAATGACAGTACCCGGGGAAACAGTTTTAGAAACATTTGTGGCAAATAGTGCATTTTCGTGGACACACAGCCTGATTGAAAGATGCTTTGTAAATCAGGCCCACCGGATCCATAGCATTCGAGAGGCTATTAGCTACAATGAAACGGCCACAAATGTTGCCCATTTGTGGGCAAAGCCCGTCGGTTTTTGACTTACTTCCTCTACAGGCCAGTCCAAGCCTGGCTACAACATTGAAACTGTTTGGTAGGTGTTAACAATGTATCATTTTCCGTGAAGGGGCGCTTTTAAGGGACAGCTCGAGCTAGACCATTTAAAAAAAATGTTTAAATGGAGATTCCATAAACAATATAATTGAAATAAACTACATCAGCAAACAGTGCATTGCCGGCCTTATCCCTAATCATTAGATAGCGATCAGACTGCATGGAGTCTGGAAATGGGCAGTATAGAGTGGGCATTTTTATTGAAAGTAAAGTGTGCATTAAATACAAAGTGGATCTAGAGTTGCAACTACCGAGAAATTCGTGTAAACTGCGAATTTCCACCGTTTTCCTTTTTTTTTTTTCCCAGTGCAATACCTGAATGGGAGCGCGGTGCAGCAATGCGCCGAGAACTGAATTTCTAGCAGCCACTCTAGTGCTCAAGCAAGAGGGCTCAGGATAGTTTCAATGGTATCAGGGGGTTTCATTTTGGCATAAGAACGTGTTTGTGTCTCTACTTTTTTTTAAAGTTGTCTGTTAATTTTTTTATCCTGTTCTGCTTGTTATTGCACAGCCTATTTTCATTTTGTCAACATAAATTGAGTGTTCCAAAATGGCCGTGCGTTAAGGCCTACGGGCAAAAAGCGCTGAATTCAAGCCTAGCTTTGCATTTTGTAATACCGTAATGACCGGGGGAGTGAATGCTGGCGACTCGTCGCCGGAACCTCTTTCTGCGCCAGCTGCGCCTCACAGGGTCCCCAAAGGACTGCTGGTGCCCCCTTGAACCATCCCCTTCTTCAGGCTGCTGATGCAATAGGGCCCATTAACCCCGACAGAACACAAGACCTTCGTGGAAAAATGAAGAGAGGCTTTAATGGACTAAATTAGAGATTTACTACCGTCACTGCATAAAATCACTCCAAGCGGGAGGCGGCGCAGAAAAAAAGGCCCTTATTTTACACCATGAATTAATAACCTTGTGGGAGGCTATTAATGCCACAGCGCCTTAAGTCTACATTTGATTTTAGAATGTTCTTATTAATTGCACAGGATAATTGGGCAATGTATGCTCTTGGAAGCTTTATTTTGTCATTTTTCCTCTGTCCGCATTAGTGTACTGGGTACAATAGAGGCCCGCAGGCATTGCCCGTGCAAGGATTCTGCCCAGGAGCGCGCTCGTTTGCAGCTTTCCCAATGTTTTTTACCATCAATACTGCCAATTTGGTATTGAACACAAGGGATGGTGAGGTTAAATGTTGGGGCCCTCTCTTTGGTTGTAATAAATTTCTGTAGGACCCTTATGTGACCATGGCGTGTAATGGCCGTATTATCATAGATGAGGACAATAATCAGGCAGCGTACCCGGGCAGTGTTTTTAAAACATCCTTGGAGCATTGGGTAAAATGTACACCCTTCATGTGCATATATTATTTTTAAATTTTATTTAATAGTGCTTTTCAATTGCTCTCTTGCCCGAAGGGAGCTGTGCGATGTACTGTTAACCGGTAACCCTCAACACATTCAGAAAAAGAATAAAAATACAATTTAAAATAAAAATTCCAGATAGAGCCAGATATGGCAAGCAAAGCAGAAAATGTGGATTAATGCGCGGCTACATCAAATGTGGAAAAGCAAGAGCGAATAAATACGTTTTCATCATCTTTTGAAATTCTATTAATGAAGAGCTCACCCCTAGCGTGAAAGGGATTGAGATCTAGAGCCGTGGAAGTGCGGTAGAGAATGTCCGCTTGAATAGTTTAACATGATCAAACTTTCTAATTTCCAATCTTCTGATCACATTATACGCCTTGGTCTGGTCAATTTGACGAATACACTGGAGTGCTCATGACAAGCGCCTTGGAGGCTATGCAGCCTGATTTAAATTTACAATTAAAATCCCAAATGTAGCCAGTAAAGCTGGGGTTATATGATCAAATTTAGGAGCACAGACCACCGACCGCAACACAGGGCCTAAGACCAACTTTACTGGGGCCAAAGTAGAAGCCATCCATACTTAGCCAATCCCCGGCAAGACAAGGAACATTAAGGATAATGTAACACTGACAGGCAGACCTTCCGCTAACATCTCCAACTCAGACTTTTGTTAGTTTGTTTGTTTGTTTTATTCACTGATAATGCACACCAAACCCGAAGGTAGCCGGGTGCAGCAGTATAGAATATGCAAGGCTTGAAGTTACATGGTTACAGATTACATGCAAAGCCAAAACATATACAGGCCATAGACAGTCAGTTACAGATTACAAGCAAAGCAGAATATATACAGGCCATAGAGGGTCAGTTACTGATTACAAGCAAGACAGAAAATATACAGGCACTAAAGGGGCGTCAGATCACTAGCCAAAAAGGGAAGATGTGCAAATGGGCAGCAGGTTGGTAAATGTATTGTGGGATGTATTTACCCATGCATCCGAGCCATACCTCAAAACTGTGCAGTACTGACATGGAAAACATCATGATGGCCAGAGCTTCCCAGAAAATGCACCGGGAAATGCATGAAGAATAGGCTGCCACTCATTTTTGCCGATGTTATGGGCACAGAAGGACACTGCCTAAAACCACCATTGGACTACCCACAGAGTAGTCTGAAACCATTGGGAATGGCAATGCTGATTGCCAAAAGCAAACCCATAACTGTGGAGAATTCATTTTCTTAAATCCCAAAAAGGGGTGCAGTACCAGTACTCACCACTATCCAAAAGCCGGCGTTTTAAAACAACACCAGATTTTACTTTTTGTAGAAAACTGAATCAATGAACCCAAAACATGCCAAAGAAAGACTTACTGAGAGGTGGATCCAATGTAAAGTTATATTCTGAAGTGACTTGAAGGTTTATAACAAGACTGGCTGAGCTGGGGATTTCAGCAGTTTAAGTAAATGTGGACTGAAAGACATTAAAAATCTCAAGGTTTAAGAGAAATGAGTGACCTACTTTGAGTGTCACATAGGTTGCAATTGTTTAAATGTCATAGTTTTGAACTTAGAATCAGCATTCTAGCTGCATATGTAAAAAAATTGTCTTGACTTAAACTGGGAAACAAAAAGTGACATTTTATCTGAAACCTGGCTTAAGGAACTGAATTCTGCCTGGCAACTACCCCCATCAGGAGTGAAACTTGAGTCACAGCTGTGTTCCCAGGCCTAGCTGCCCTTTTGCTGCTCACACCAAAAGGGATATGACACTTCCCTGATTGAATTACCTGGGCTCTGCAGGAAATTGAACAAAGCCCTGTCCTGACTCAGGCAAATGTTTTATTGGCGGGAGTCGTAAATGGAGCTTCCTCTTGGCAGAAGCTGGGAGGGGCAGGGTCTCTGAGCTTGCCAGAAACTGGAAAGACTGGTTTCTGTACCATGTGACATGAAAAGACACACCTCTATAGCCAGAATATGGTTTTAGAAAAAGATGAATAACTCATAGAGCGGACATGTGAAAATTGTATAAATGACACCATAATTCTTGTGATTTTTCTGCCCACATTTTAAGAGGTTTTTAGAACCGGTGGCATGTTCAGGGGGGTTTTAGCGGAAAAGAGGATATTACTCAAAATGTGTGCATGTGAAAAATCTGACACTTCATCAATTAATGTCTATACTCCTTGCGCACATGTGTATACATTTGGGTCAATGTCCGGAATTGCAAAATCAGTTAAAAAGTGAAATATGTGCCATTTCTGAATGCAAGCCCCCAGGAAGAGCAAAGTTTGGACAGGGTATATCTCCTGTGATATGTGATGTGTGCATGTAATTTTAAACCAATGTTTACCTGTGCAAATATGTCTTTTGTTATCAAATATAGAATGTGTGCAATTTGACTGGGGAGTGTCCTCTCTGCAAGCCATAAAATGACATCACTCTGACACAACTTAGCTCCCCCAATCAAGTGAGAAATGGAAGTTTGACCAATTAGAAGCTGAGAGAGAGGTAGGGTCAGTGATGCTCACACACACCCATTTTAAAAACACATAAAAGCAGAGAGACAGGACAGATAGGGACTTCAAATCCATTTGCCGCTGGAAGCTCTGCCGGGAAAATCCATACTTTACCTCCATCAATCTCCAGAGAAAGCTGTGCAGAAAGATCCAGACTTTAAATCCCTCAATCCTCAGAATCCAGAGAGAGAGCAGACCCAGATCACTGTGAAGTGCAGAGACCAGAGTCCCGTCTAAAACCTGACCAGATCCATGGCGAGGCCCATTTCACTCAAGAATATAGTGTGAGTACCTAGAAAACTGTGCAGAACCAATCTCCTAGTTAAAATAATATAATTCAATCTAGCTTAATCTAAGTAGAACTGTCTCCTAACTGTCACCTGTCATTTGCAAAGCTGTCACCTGTCATTTTCTAGTTGCAAGCTGCACTTGTCTTTTTGAACTTTAAAATTTCAAATCTGAAAAACGACCTTTATTTAATCGCTCATATCTCCGTGACCGTTTGTGCTAGAGACTTGCAGTAACGTTCATCTGGAAGCTGAGATCCTAGGCTTTCCTAGGACCCCAAAACGATAGTGATAGTCCTTGTAGTTCCTCTATAATCGCGCCAGACGCATCCGCGAATTTTGCCGCGATTTGAAAATTTCTCCACTTGCAAAAAGATAGCTGCTTTTGCTTTCCTCTGAAAAAAAATCGTTTGCCTCATAAAAACTATCCCTGCATCACTGCTAGAGTGAGCCCGAGCTAATATTAACTTGATTTCACTCACCCTGAACCTCTAAAGGGAATTAAAAGCATTTTAGCATATTTTTTTCTTCATTTCCAGCACATTTAAAAGCATTTTGCCTGTGTTTTCAACTTCTGTAGTCTAAGTTGCTGGGTGAACTGAATTACATTTGAATTGCATTTCTGAGAACTGTGTGCTTCCTTCCATTTCCTTGCATTGCATAAAAGGGGGGGGTGAATTGCCAGAGAAAAGTGATTACATTGTTTTGTTGAAATCATATTGAGTATTTTCTATACTGCATTTCATTCATTCAACCTTGCATTTCCTTGAACCCTATAAAACATTCTCTTCCACATTATTCTTCTGTCCCTATTTACCAGTGTGCTATCTTATCCATTTCATGTCAACTCCTTAGTGATTATAAAGATGTGTGCTAGTGCCAGATTCTCCGTTGTTAATCTTTATCATATCAGATTAAGTGTGATATTCAATTATTAATTTATTATAAAGCGTGATATATATATATATTGTTTAATTTATCAAATAAATCTTTTAAATTTGCAAAACAGAACTACTTCTTGGCTCAGTGGGGTCAGGAGGATTCCAAGAGAGGGGTGTTATATAGGGGTAGTCATCCAGAACGCATGAACTGGACATAAAGATATATCAATAAGGGTTTTCATTCAGTATTATAGACTAGGCGTTGACTTGGCTGTAGTGCTGAATTGAATCCTCTTACAAATTGGGGGCTCGTATCCGGGATTCTGGGTTAGAATACCACTTGTGCGGCTTAATACAGTGAGCTAACTGACGGGATACATACATCCAGTCGGATCACCACGCTGCATTACGCTGTGAAGCATTCCTCAAAAGGGACACTCCAAGAAAAGTTCTGTTCTGCAAAAATAAAATACTAACTTCTGTAAGTCAGGACAGAGACCAATCTCTAGAATGACGACCTTAGTAGACATGAAAATAGCCAGAGAGCACTTCTTACATAAGTTATTTGTGAGAGGTGAATGGGCTGAGCAGGGCCAGGAGGCCTGGTTGCAGGCCATCACGCGACAGGCCACTGAAACAGGGTCAGACTTATGGAGAGATCAGGGTCCATTACATGTGGCCCTGAGTGAACTATATATGGCTCCTAAGGCCAAAGATGAACACGACAAGATTGTTAGGATAGCGGCATATTTATATTTATATATGGGAGCCATACAGAATAAATGTGCTGAAGGCCATGATCTGGCAAAAAGGCAACAGATGGCGTTAGAGAAGGCCCAATCTGATCTGGACTCTTCTGAGCAAAGGCTGCACAGAAGCCAGGAGTCAGAAAATGAGACCAGACAGTACATCACTAAAATAAAGGAGGATATGGATGTGCTGCAAAAGGAAAAGTCAGAACAGGATACCAGATTTCGGGCCTTGCAGAAGGAACACCAAGAAGGTTTGGACTCCCTACTGCAAAGCCAGAAAAAGCTGGAGCAACAACTGGACTTCAACAGGGTATGTGCTGAGCAGGTAGTCACCCTGCAAGGCCACCTAGATAGGGAAAAGGCAGAAAGCAATAAACTGATTCTGAAAGACCTGGATACCCAGGCAGAGTTTGATGAAGAGCGCCGGAAAGCTGGTGCCCTTCAAAGGCAGAGGGACGACCTGGCAGCACAGATGCAGGCTCTCAGTCAGGAAAGAGACACTTTAGGCCAGGAAGTCTGCCACTTAAAAAAGGAAATTGAAGAAAATCACCTGGCCCTCCAGGGGCTGGGTGACCTCCAAAAAGAAAACCAGAACTTGGTAGAGCACACCAGAAGGGTGGAAGATGCTCTGGCAAGAAAGGAGCAGGCCGGTAGGGATGGGACTCAGGAGGTAAACCTCCTGCAGCAAAGACTGGCCCAGTTCTCCAGTACCAACCAGGAAGCACAGAGGGAAAATGAGGCCCTCTGTCAACACAATGATAGGCTCCAACAACAGGTAGCGATGCAGGAGAGACTGATAGAGTCTAGTAAGGCCTTGACTGAGGAACTGAAAGCACAAATGCAGGCTCTTGCATTGCAACAGGGAGCAGGGGCGGATAGAGATGAGGTCCGCTGGGAAAGAGAGACTCCTGACCATAACCTCAGGAGCCCTAACCCCAGGGGCCTTCATCTCTCCCAGTCCCTGGACTCTACCACCCCCATGTCCCCTGGCGCACATGAGCACAGGGCCACAGGGATGGCAGATTACTATCCAGCTAAAAGTATGGGGCTCATAGGCCAGTACCACTCAGGAATGGAGGGGTGGGCATCCGGGTATGGGCACCCAAGTACAGTACAGTTCAGTGGGGAACCCCAGGAGAGTAGGCCCATTAAGGGCATCCTGAAAACCTCTGCCCAGTTAGGTCAGTGGGGGGGGTACCCAGCAAATCCTGGCAGCAAGGAGGGATCTGAAGACTCCTCTGAGCGGTACAGGAAACAGGAGACCAGGTCCCCACACTCTGCCAGCCATTCCCAGGCTCGCAGAATCCGGGAAAACCTGGAAGATCTGACGGGAACCTCTGGGAGCAGTGCCTCAGAGTCAGAGGATGAATGGACAAGAGTTACCCAAACCAAAAAGGCCAATAAGGCAAAAAGGGCCTTGCTTAAGGACCCCTTAAAGCAGATTAAGGCGATCAGGAGCGTCATCACGCCTTACCATAAGAACGCTAAGTATTCTGTTTGGGAGCACTTAGAGTTGTTTGAGCAAATGATGGAGACTTTCCATTTGAAGGACAGCCAAAGCTGTATTCAATATGTAAAGTGGACCTTCTCCCCGGAATACTCCAGTTTCTTTGCGGGGCTGGAGGACCAAAATCATTTAAGATGGTCCACCTATAAGGCGGCCATCTTGAAACATTTTTCCATTCATAGAAATCCTCAAGAGGCTCGCAAGGCAGCCTACAATTTGCAATGTGGGGAGGATCAGGCCCCACAAGAATTTGTGCAAGAACTGAAATGTGCTTTTGCGCAGACCACCAGAAGGGTGCGCACAGACAGTAGAGAATTCATAAATACATTTTTTCATGCCTTGCCCAAATACATAATGACCCAGCTCGTGAGGGATTTTCACGAGAAAAGATCTTTAGACTGGGTCCTTGAACAGGCTACCCGGATCTATGAGGTGCAGAAACCGGTAGATAGCAAAAATAATGCCCAGAAAACCCCCAAAGCCAACAGCACCCCTGCTGCTGCCAAGGTGGCAGAGGTAAAGGTCACCCCTGTTTTGGATTTGGAGATGGGGGGGCCTAAAAACCTACCTGCACCTAATAATGCTAGGCCCAGAAGGTCCTCGGGCCAGTCACAGACAGGGAGCCAGGGAGGCAGCCCCACAAATGGGGTCCCTCGCTCTCCTGATTATGTAAGCCCCCGTTACAAGGGAAACAGACCCATCCTGGGTTATGTGTGGACTCCTCCAGCCCAAGGGGGGAGATCCAGCCAAGAACCTAACCCAGGGAACTTTCCTCCTAACTTCCCACCGGAGGGCAGAAATTCTCCGAATCCTGGGCAGAACTTTTTCCCCAGGTATCCACCCAATTTCCAACCCCAAAATCATCCATCCTTCTTTCCCCAATTCCCTGAGCCCAGACAACCTAATCCGGGAGAGGGGAGGCCAAGGGTGGAAGGGTACCCAAATCTTCCCAACCCGGGGTATTACCAGAGGAGGGACAGCTACTCTTCCCGGGATCAGCCCAGGGGAGAAAACAGGGCCCCGTATCAGCCTGAGCGGGTTTCCCAGTTAGAGCGCCAGGTTCAAAACATGGCGCGGGATCTGGGTCACATACTGAGGGCTCAGCAGAACCCTCAGATGGGCGTGCCGGCGCAGAACGCACCCAACTCTGGACCTGGTGCTCCAGAACAATGACGGGGGCAGCACCCCGATAACTCACTGGTTCCCAGGGAGGAGGCACAAAGGGAAGGGGGGTGTAAAGCCTTGGAGGAAGCTTCCTTCCTCACTTGTAAACAGCCCCTGGAAACCCAGGAACCGGAAACAAAATCTCTTGCCCCTGAAGGTCTGCCTCCTAAGGAGCAGAGGGGGGGTAGGAGAAACAAAAGACCCAAACAGACTCAGTTTGAGGAGGAGGTACAGGCCTTCCAATTTGAGGGAGAGGGATCCTCAGAGGATCCTGGGAAAAGGATCTTCTCCTTCAGAGAGGGGGGAACTCCTCCCAAAGAAAAATGGGTCCCTAGGGATGCAAATCCAGACTGGGGAGATGTGGAGACTGAGCTACCGCCGCCCACCATCTCATCCCAGAACCAACCGCAAGAAAATCCCCTGGTTCAAACCCATCCTGGTGACTGCCTCCAAAAAGGGGGGGGCGGCCCAGAACCGGAGCCAGGGGAACCCACAATGGCTCTGATCTCCAGTTGCCAAATTTTTCTTTCAGATTCCCAAGGCTCTCCACAGAATTCTGCCCAAATCTCTTCGCTAGCGATGTCCAAAACCAGAAAATTAGCCCACCAGTTGTCCAAAAATGTACATTATCTGTGCCCCCTTGAGGAGAAGGAGGGAAGATATTATGCCCCGGTACAAGTACAGGGGCAGGGTACAATTTTGGCACTGGTGGACACTGGATCTCAAGCTACCCTTCTGTCCAGAAGGGCCTTTGACGAACTGAATGCAGGAAGGGGAGAGAATTACCAAATTCCTCTCACCTCTCTTCCTGGGCAACTCCAGAACTTTGACGGGAAGGAAATTCCCGTCGAGGGGACGGCAGATTTGGACATTAAAATTGGGCGACACAAGTTGAAACACCCGGTCATAGTTGTGACCCCAGAGGGCACCCCTTGTTTACTAGGGAATGACCTTCTGAGAAGGTTGTCACCCCTAATAGATTGCGTAAACAGGGTCCTCTGGACCCAGACTAGCCGACCAATAAAATTAAAACAGAGTGTCAACCATGTTAGTTTAAACGGCACCTGCCACATGGTTGAACAAAAATCTGACCAAGTAGAATTTCACTTCCAGAATAGCCAAATTCCAGACGTGACAGTAATAGCAGTAGGACAACAGACTGGTGATGGGGGGTCCTCTCTATTTCTGAAAATCAACCTTCCTTCCAGTTTAAGGTGGTATTCCACACTGGAAGGAAACACTCTGAAATTCTATACTAATCCACAATCAGAAACTCCCACTCCTATAGTCCAGAAAGAGGTGAAATCAGCTCAGAGCTTGGCTGATATTCAGCAAATTGGAGAGCAGTTGTTCATCCCTGTTCAGTTAAATGATGGGAAGGACTCTGTTCTCGCTCGAGTGTGCGTGAACAATGGTAAGAGCTTCATCAGCGAAGCCATGTTTCGCCAACTCCAAAAAGATCCAGCCATTCCCACATTCAAACTGATAGACAAATGGGAAATGGACCTGGAAGCACCTGATTCCAAACATCTCCTGCCAAGCAGGTGTATGCTCAAAATCTCCATTGGCAACAAGAGCATAGTCCACAATTGTTGGGTCATGCGAGACGTCCCTGCCGCCTTTTACTTAGGCAGTGACATTCTCAATCGCTTTGCCATTAGTTTGGACCTAATAAACTTCAAAGCTTGGTCCCGATTAGCGGATAATCCCATGAGCTTTGATGATCCAGAAAAAGCATTTAGGTCAGCTCAATTGCTACCTTATGCAGTTGAAATTCAGGTTAAAGAGGAAGTCACCATCCCAGAAAGGACCCGACAATTCTCCCTGGAAGTGAAAGTCAAAAGGGGACAAGAGTTGAAAAACCCTGATGCTTACATACATCTAAATGCTTCTCTCCAACAGCAAGGGTTGGGGGTAAACCCAACTCCATTAGTCAACATAGAACATGACACCATTCCAATAGAGGTGGATAACAGCGACTTAAAGAGTATTACTCTAGCCGCAGGCACCATTATTGGAATGGCGGTTGATGACCGACATTTTTCCATCGACTTATTAAATGAACTGTTAGGACGAATCCCCAAGGACTGTTTTGACAGTGACAGTGAGGACAATACAACACCAGACAGGATTTTTACCCGGCATGGGGGGAACTTCCTGGTGTACACTTCCTGCCCCTATGGTAAGGAAGATGTGACTTGTGACTTCAGGAGGGATGAGGTGATTTTCCAGGTCCATGAGGGCTGCCTTTCCCACCTGAAGCCTCCAGTCCAAATCAGCACTCTGACCAGGGACTTCTCCACCCAGCTGGAGGAGGCCGCTGAAATAGCCAAACCAGAAGTCTTTCCAGGCTTCAGGCAGATGGTGGAAGAGAGAGTCAACCTAGCTGATGCCTGTGTGACTCTGGAACAAAAGCAAAAGTTGAAACAAGTTTTCTTGGATTTCCAAGATCTCTTTGCGGTAGACTCATATGACTGTGGTCGCACCGACATCCACACCACAACAATCCCCACGGACCCTGGCATGACTCCTGTGTTTGTGAAGCAATATCGCTTGCCTCTCGCATCAATGGAGTCCCTCACTGAAATAATCAAGAACCTTGAGTCCCGGGGAATAATCCGTCCAGTCCACAGCACCTTCAATAATCCAGTGCTGGGAATATTGAAGCCAAGCGGCCAGTGGAGACTCTGCGCCGACCTCAGGGAGCTCAACAAACGGGTCCATACTTCCCGATGGCCTCTGCCCTACATTGACCAAGGGCTGGCCCAGATTCAGGGGTCACAGGTATTCACTGCAATAGACCTGACCAATGGATACTGGACCGTGCCTGTCAGCAGGGAGGACCAATACAAACTGGCTTTTACCTTTGGGGGCCAGCAGTACACATGGACCCGGACTCCCTTCGGATACCTCAACTCCGGCAATGAATTCAACATTTTCCTACATAAGGCCATGCCCGACCTGGGTGCGAGGGGTAACCTGGCTTATGTAGATGATGTCCTCATCAAAAGTTCATCTGTGGAGGAACACATAGCAGAGATCCGTTATGTTCTGACACAGTTGAGGGCCGCCGGAGCAAAACTTTCCTTTCAGAAAGCACAGTGGTGTAGAACCCGTGTTAATTTCTTGGGGCATGAGATTACTCCTCAGGGCCTCTGTCCCCAGGAAAAGAAAGTGGAAGCACTTCAGAAACTGAAAGACCCCACAACTCTGCGGGAACTAAGGAGCCTCCTTGGACTGACTAATTACAGCAGAAAGTTCATTGAGGGCTACGCAGAGATCACCAGACCCCTGATTCATCGCCTGAAGGGGGGGGTCAAGTGGGAATGGGGTCCAGAACAAGCCGAGGCGGTAAAACAACTCAAAAGAAGCCTCTCACAAGCGCCTTGCCTAGCTTACCCTGTCAGAAACAAGGAGTTCTTCCTGGAGACAGGGTTCTCTAATACGTGCTTGACGGCAGTATTATACCAAAAGCATGACAAGGTCAATAAAGTAATCTCCTATGCGAGCAAAACTTTATCCTCTGTGGAGGAAAAATTCAACGATTGTGAGAAGGCACTCCTGGCAACGGTGTGGGCATTGAAGAATTACCGCCCGTTTATCCAGGGGGAACACATCATAGTGGAGACTCCACACCAGCCTCTGCAATATCTCCAAAGTGACAGAATCCGGGCCGGAAATGTGAGTAATTCCCGAATTACTTCCTGGATTCTGTCAATGCAAGGCTTTCCTGTGGAGGTCAGATATGGCCAAAACAAGAAGAGTCCACTCGCGCAAGGTCTGGCTGACTTGCATGATTGTGCCAGAGAAAACTGTCTCGAGGACGAAAGTCTAAAAATCAAGGACAACACGGAGGCATACCTTAATTCCCCACACAAAGTCTTTGAAGAGGACAAGTGTGAGGGAATGCCCACTGTCTATGTGGATGGATGCTCTTACCATGTTGACAACAACGGGGAGAAAGAACTGGTGGCTGGCGTAGGGAATGCATGGGTGAATGAGTCCCCAGAACCCTCCGCTGGATACAAAATTGGTCCCCGAAGTAGTCAGGTGGCAGAATTGATGGCTGTGCATCAGGCCATCCTCACTGCTGTCCAGCATCAACTCCACGAACTGGTCATAATCACAGATTCGGATTATGTACGGAACGGGTTCGTGGAGCACCTGGTTAATTGGAAAACCAGAGGCATGTTATGTGCTAACAACAAACCCTTGAAACATGGGAAGTTGATCCAAAACATTGATGATCTGGTCACATCGAATGGGATGACCATCTACTGGAAAAAGATCAAGGGTCATTCCAAAGTAGAGGGACCAGACAAAACTGGAAATGACTTAGCTGATCAGCTGGCCAAAACCGGGGCCATCCAAGGGGATCTAATTGAGATTGAGTCCCTGTTGGGGGAAATCCAGGTCACTGCTATCACTAGGTCCCAGACAAATGCTCACAACGACCTTTCAATTGCACAATGGAGTAAGGAGACCCCTGATGCTGATTTGATTACCGCTCAGAAGGGGGATCCAATAATTGGTAAATTTTACCAACACCTTGAGGACCCTGAGAACTTTCCCCTGACGGATACCGATTACATTGGGAAAGAGGACCGAAGAGTGTTGATGAAGTGTCCAAAAATGTTCCGGATCCAAGACGGTTTGTTGGTAAGGAAATCCAAAGCTGGCCACGATCAGTGGGTGGTTCCTACCTCATTCCGAAGCCTGATGTTAAGTCACGCCGATGATGCGGCCACCGCCGGTCATAGGGGGTTTCACACAACACTGGAAATCTTAAGAGAGGTTGCATACTGGCCACACATGGGGCAGGACCTCGACCAATACTTGAAGGGGTGTCTTGGGTGTGCACAATTTCAGCCATCCTCCCTCACGCACCGTGCGCCTCTCCAAAAGCGGGGGATGACACTGCCATGGTCAGATTTACAAATCGAATTCGTAGGCCCCGTGATTCGCTCGGCTAGGGGGAATAAGTACATGTTGACTGTGACATGCTTGTTTACCAAGTGGGTGGAATGTCTCCCAGCCCCAATTTGCAAGGCAGAAACCGCAGTTGCCCTGATGATTAACCACATCTTTTCCCGTTTCGGCCTACCTCAAAGGATTGAGTCAGACAGAGGTAGCCACTTCACCAGTGAAGTAATGACAAAGATGTGGGAGATACTGGGGGTCAAGAGAAAGCTACACATTGCTTACCGGCCAGCTTCTTCTGGGGCAGTAGAGAGATATAACCGAACCATTGTGAGCATGTTAAAGAAGTTTGTGGCAGATTCTGGGCCAAGTTGGGATATCCGATTACCTCTGGTCCTAATGGCCATCAGATCTACCCCTTCATCTGCAACCAAAATGTCACCATTTGAGTTGATGACTGGACGCAAGATGGTGCTTCCTCAGCATTTGCTCTACAGGACCCAAGAGCAGACACTGATAAATGCCTCCACTACTCATGAGTATGTGGAGAATTTAAGGAAACACCTTCAACATGCTTTTGCTTATGCTCAGCGGAATCTAGAAAGATCGGCTGATAGCATGAAGACCCATTATGACCTGAAAACTTCCAGGAAGGAATATCAGGTGGGAGACCGGGTCTATCTATACAACTTCCAAAGGAACCAGGCCAAGCAGCGCAAATTTTTGCCTACATGGAAGGGACCCTTTGAGATCATCGACAAGATCTCTCCTGTGGCCTACAAAATCCACATCCCCAAAGGTCCTTTGGCAGCGGGGGAAGACAAGTGGGTCCACATAAACCAGTTGAAATGTTGCCATCCCAGGCACACTCTGCAACAACTGGAGGAATCCTCTGGAATCCTAGCGGGCACTGTCTCAGACTAATTCAGTTCCAACCATAAAACATACCACATCTAGTCTCTAAAATATTGTGATTTGCATGAAACTGTCTCTTAGTTATACTGTTTTTTTTTTCAAAATAAGAATGTAATGTTTTGTTATGATGAAATGCATATGCTGCCCCACTATCTCAACAGTGGTGGAAAAACGTCTATGAGTAGGTATTGCCGCTTTTGCTTTATCATCCTAGGAGAGATGAAACCATGGAGAATGACCGAGGAGGACGATCCGGAGACCGCGAGCAGAGACGCAACGGGCCCAGGGTACCGCCCAATCTTCCCATCAGGACCGGCGAGGAGAACCGATCGATCAGTACCGGATGGAGGAAAAGATGCTGAACTATGCCATCTATTGGAAGAAGATGAGGAAACATCCCAGGTCTTGCGAGTCCCATTCGTATAATAGAATGGCCATCGCAAGAGGGGGCTTGTGGGATGTATTTACCCATGCATCCGAGCCATACCTCAAAACTGTGCAGTACTGACATGGAAAACATCATGATGGCCAGAGCTTCCCAGAAAATGCACCGGGAAATGCATGAAGAATAGGCTGCCACTCATTTTTGCCGATGTTATGGGCACAGAAAGACACTGCCTAAAACCACCATTGGACTACCCGCACAGTAGTCTGAAACCATTGGGAATGGCAATGCTGATTGCCAAAAGCAAACCCATAACTGTGGAGAATTCATTTTCTTAAATCCCAAAAAGGGGTGCAGTACCAGTAATCACCACTATCCAAAAGCCGGCGTTTTAAAACAACACCAGATTTTACTTTTTGTAGAAAACTGAATCAATGAACCCAAAACATGCCAAAGAAAGACTTACTGAGAGGTGGATCCAATGTAAAGTTATATTCTGAAGTGACTTGAAGGTTTATAACAAGACTGGCTGAGCTGGGGATTTCAGCAGTTTAAGTAAATTTGGACTGAAAGACATTAAAAATCTCAAGGTTTAAGAGAAATGAGTGACCTACTTTGAGTGTCACATAGGTTGCAATTGTTTAAATGTCATAGTTTTGAACTTAGAATCAGCATTCTAGCTGCATATGTAAAAAAATTGTCTTGACTTAAACTGGGAAACAAAAAGTGACATTTTATCTGAAACCTGGCTTAAGGAACTGAATTCTGCCTGGCAACTACCCCCATCAGGAGTGAAACTTGAGTCACAGCTGTGTTCCCAGGCCTAGCTGCCCTTTTGCTGCTCACACCATAAGGGATATGACACTTCCCTGATTGAATTACCTGGGCTCTGCAGGAAATTGAACAAAGCCCTGTCCTGACTCAGGCAAATGTTTTATTGGCGGGAGTCGTAAATGGAGCTTCCTCTTGGCAGAAGCTGGGAGGGGCAGGGTCTCTGAGCTTGCCAGAAACTGGAAAGACTGGTTTCTGTACCATGTGACATGAAAAGACACACCTCTATAGCCAGAATATGGTTTTAGAAAAAGATGAATAACTCATAGAGCGGACATGTGAAAATTGTATAAATGACACCATAATTCTTGTGATTTTTCTGCCCACATTTTAAGAGGTTTTTAGAACCGGTGGCATGTTCAGGGGGGTTTTAGCGGAAAAGAGGATATTACTCAAAATGTGTGCATGTGAAAAATCTGACACTTCATCAATTAATGTCCATACTCCTTGCGCACATGTGTATACATTTGGGTCAATGTCCGGAATTGCAAAATCAGTTAAAAAGTGAAATATGTGCCATTTCTGAATGCAAGCCCCCAGGAAGAGCAAAGTTTGGACAGGGTATATCTCCTGTGATATGTGATGTGTGCATGTAATCTTAAACCAATGTTTACCTGTGCAAATATGTCTTTTGTTATCAAATATAGAATGTGTGCAATTTGACTGGGGAGTGTCCTCTCTGCAAGCCATAAAATGACATCACTCTGACACAACTTAGCTCCCCCAATCAAGTGAGAAATGGAAGTTTGACCAATTAGAAGCTGAGAGAGAGGTAGGGTCAGTGATGCTCACACACACCCATTTTAAAAACACATAAAAGCAGAGAGACAGGACAGATAGGGACTTCAAATCCATTTGCAGCTGGAAGCTCTGCCAGGAAAATCCATACTTTACCTCCATCAATCTCCAGAGAAAGCTGTGCAGAAAGATCCAGACTTTAAATCCCTCAATCTTCAGAATCCAGAGAGAGAGCAGACCCAGATCACTGTGAAGTGCAGAGACCAGAGTCCCGTCTAAAACCTGACCAGATCCATGGCGAGGCCCATTTCACTCAAGAATATAGTGTGAGTACCTAGAAAACTGTGCAGAACCAATCTCCTAGTTAAAATAATATAATTCAATCTAGCTTAATCTAAGTAGAACTGTCTCCTAACTGTCACCTGTCATTTGCAAAGCTGTCACCTGTCATTTTCTAGTTGCAAGCTGCACTTGTCTTTTTGAACTTTAAAATTTCAAATCTGAAAAACGACCTTTATTTAATCGCTCATATCTCCGTGACCGTTTGTGCTAGAGACTTGCAGACTTGCAGTAACTTTCATCTGGAAGCTGAGATCCTAGGCTTTCCTAGGACCCCAAAACGATTGTTGTTCCTCTGTAATCGCGCCAGACGCATCCGCGAATTTTGCCGCGATTTGAAAATTTCTCCACTTGCAAAAAGATAGCTGCTTTTGCTTTCCTCTGAAAAAAAATCGTTTGCCTCATAAAAACTATCCCTGCATCACTGCTAGAGTGAGCCCGAGCTAATATTAACTTGATTTCACTCACCCTGAACCTCTAAAGGGAATTAAAAGCATTTTAGCATATTTTTTTCTTCATTTCCAGCACATTTAAAAGCATTTTGCCTGTGTTTTCAACTTCTGTAGTCTAAGTTGCTGGGTGAACTGAATTACATTTGAATTGCATTTCTGAGAACTGTGTGCTTCCTTCCATTTCCTTGCATTGCATAAAAGGGGGGGTGAATTGCCAGAGAAAAGTGATTACATTGTTTTGTTGAAATCATATTGAGTATTTTCTATACTGCATTTCATTCATTCAACCTTGCATTTCCTTGAACCCTATAAAACATTCTCTTCCACATTATTCTTCTGTCCCTATTTACCAGTGTGCTATCTTATCCATTTCATGTCAACTCCTTAGTGATTATAAAGAAGTGTGCTAGTGCCAGATTCTCCGTTGTTAATCTTTATCATATCAGATTAAGTGTGATATTCAATTATTAATTTATTATAAAGCGTGATATATATATATATATTGTTTAATTTATCAAATAAATCTTTTAAATTTGCAAAACAGAACTACTTCTTGGCTCAGTGGGGTCAGGAGGATTCCAAGAGAGGGGTGTTATATAGGGGTAGTCATCCAGAACGCATGAACTGGACATAAAGATATATCAATAAGGGTTTTCATTCAGTATTATAGACTAGGCGTTGACTTGGCTGTAGTGCTGAATTGAATCCTCTTACAGTATATATAGGTATCCAGAGTTTTGTAAGAACTGGTGAGCAACTAGTCATCAGCCGACTTCAGCAGGATGATATAGTTGGATATGAATTTCAAAAAAGGCTGCTCCTCACGTAGAGGGGTGTGGCAGTGAATTCCATAATTGGGCCGCTCGGACCTGGAAGCTGCCTCCCCCAGCCTTAGCCGGCCTGAATCTCAGTATGATAAGGCTATTGGCATTGGAGGTTTTTGCTGGTCGGGTGGAACTTCTCTTTAGGAATTTGTCCATGAGGTAGCTAGGTGCAGCATTGTTCACAGCTTTGTGAACAAGGGATGCAACTTTTAAATGGATTTTATTTTGGGTAGACAGCCAGTTGTTTTGGCGCCTAATCTTAGACATATGCAATCTTTTGGACACGCCTAGAGCTGCTCTCAAGGAATTGTTTTGTAAGATTTGAATTCTGTGGATGATAGATTTTTTAGCACCGATGTATAGGGCATTGCAATTGTCAAGCCTATACAGAATCATGGCACTAGCTTAGATAATGCAGTTGTCATCTGAGAGAAAGTGTTTACCTGCTCGAAGGAGCTTACAAGTGTAAGCTGTGGCAGATGCCATGGATTTCACCTGTTTATCGAAAGAGAGGGTGGAATCCAGATAAAAGCCAAGTGTCTTCACCTCTTTGGACACCTTGATGATATTATCATCAATCTCAAATGAGGTATAGTCTTGGCCTAGTTTTTTAAGATTGGAGTGAGTCCCCAGGATGATAACCTCTGTTTATTCATCATTCAGACATAAACTGTGGGTTGCCATCCATGCATGGATGATGAGGTACACCCTATTTACCAAGGCTAAATCCTCATTGTAATCTCTCGAAAGTGGGAGGAGAATCTGGGTATCATCTACATAATTAGTGTAGGTGATACCAAGAAGGTCCAGATCATCAAAGAGGGGCTTAGTAAATATGTTGTATAGGGTTGGGGAGACGCAAGAGCCCTGAGGAACTCCACACAGGATGGGGATCGGGTCAGCCGCTGCCGAAGGGGAGAACACCCTTAGTCCTGTCGCTGAGGAAACACTCAATCCAAGTTATAGCCTCTTTGGAAAATGTTTAACGTATGTCGACTTTGTTAACATATTCATCCTTGCAGACACTAAACAGCAGCCAAGTCAACCCAGGAAATTGTGAATGCCTTGAACACCCGACACCTTTAGTACAGAAGATGATGTAACAGTTTATTGAGAGGCCATCCTCAACACAGGGAGTTCCTTTCCTCTCCACTCAAGGTGTCTCGCAACAAACTGTTTAACAGATAATTTTAATCAGCCCTATCTCCGACTCATAACATGCCCCTTGAATCCCTCCCCCTGAGCTACCAATGAGCCAAGAACCAGGCCGTTGTACAGGTAATAGAAATTTGCACAAAAACGTCAAACACTACTTTATACGTGGCACAACACAATCAACTTCTCTCAACATAAATAAATCACAAACGTGATATGAAAATAACACAAATCGCAATACTTTATTTTCTACAAATTTCCTTTCAAGAAATAATTAAACTGATCAGTAACCAAAACAATTATAAATGTAGTGTTGTGCGATTTTGATTTTCCTGTGGGCGTAAAAGGCTAGCAGTAGGATTTCAAGAGTGGCACAAATTCATACGCAATTATGATTTTGCACACAATTTTGGTTTAAAACAAACAGAGTGATTTAGCAGTGAGTTTTTCACACACACCCTACTTTGGTCTGTGTTGGGGAGGTTGGACAAAAAAATTGGAATGATTTGGGGAATTTTGGATTTCAGATCGTCCTCCAATGAAAGGCCTGTGTTGGGGAAGCTGGATAAAAAGTTTGGACTGATTTAAGAACAAAGACACCCCTCTTCCTTAAAGAAGTCGGGGTCAGCAGGACAAAAAGGATTACCCAATTAAATTATAGGGTATGGTTTTCAGCACACACTGGGAAGTGAGCTTTGTTAATTTTGAAAGTTAGCAAAATTGACCCCGTAGTGTTCTGCCAAACAGGAAATTAATTAAATTAATATATATATATATATATATATATATATTTTTTTTTTTAATTTGGTTTATTGATGAAATAGAATATTATGACATGACAAATCAGTATCTAATGTATCGATACACTAAGTCTCCATATAGGATTTTAAACAGTACTTCCCCATCCCCTCAACATTGGGTCGTAACTCCCCCCACTCCCCTCCTCCCAACCCCCCTCAGTCTTTAGTGGCTCCAGGACTGACACACCGGGCGTCTCATTGGGTCAATTGTTCATATTCTGCCGGGTACGTCCCATGGGTATCTGTCTCTGTATCTGTGTCGCCCTCTGGGCACACCTGTTCTCGCTTTTCCACATCCCCCCTTGCTGGCCTGACCCTCACTCTGTGTCTCTGCTCTCACCATTCACCTGGGGGGAGTTCTGTTTATGCCACTCTCACTCTGTCCTCCTCTCTCCCTGCATCATCGTCCCCTTGAGGGCTCTCTGGGTCATATTTGACAAGGAATGCAGCCCATTCCGTGGCCCCCGTTGAGGTTTTCTCATGCAGGTGCCTGGTTAGTTCCTCCGTTCTATACAGATCTAATGCTTTAACAGCCCATTCTTTCTCTAATGAGAGCTTCTCTCTTTTCCATCGTCCTGCCAGCCACAGTCTGGCTGCCAGGAGAAGATAGTGCGGCATGTGTGGAAGGTTCAACCATTCGCCATCAGCTGTTTCCATGCCAAACAGCACCAGTATAGGGTCCACCACCTGTCGATTCCCTCTAATCCTTTGATCCACACCAGGACCTCTTTCCAATACTGTTGCACCTTCTCGCAGTCCCACCACATGTGCCAATAGTTGGCCACTTGTCCGCATTTCCTCCAGCAGTGGGGGTCTGCCCCAGGGAACATTTTGGATATCCTTGCAGGATCTCACTGCCATCTATATAGATGTTTCAGACTGTTCTGTTTGTACTGGCTTGCGGTGGGCATTGCTGCATAATTTCTCCCACTGTTCAGGCTCCATTTCCATTCCCAAGTCTCGATCCCAATTCTTCCTAGTCGTGCTAATATCCTCCCCCTTCGCTTCTAACAGTGCCTGGTACATTCTAGATATGACGCCGCTGGTTCGCCTCTTTGTGTCTAACAGCTTTTCTGTTTGGATCAAATTCCTCTGCAATTCCATCTTCCAGTCGTCTGACATTAGCACCCCCTTGAGTTGTAGGTATTTGAAGGCAGATATGTTCCCTACCCCCAGTGATTCTTCATGATCAGCTATCTGGTATGTGCTCCCGTATGGGGGGGGGGCATCATGGATTCTATGTGTGTGCACACTTCTCGGAGCTGCAGCTGTCGGAGCTCAGGGTCATTCTTCTAATGTAACTGGTCAGGACATTTTCTATCCCCACCCATTGCTTGTCCCTCTCCGCGCATAAGTGAGGTATGAGGGCTCTGAATTGGGTCACTCTGTAGTAGGTTCGCATCTCAGGCAGGCCTACCCCTCCTGTTTCTATGCTACACTCTGCTTTCTCCCCTGCCAAAGGAATCTCAGTATTCTTTTTTTAATCTCAACAAAGTGTATTTCTGGGAATTCTATCGGGAGTGCCTGGTATAGGTGTAGCACCTTGGGGAGAAACATAATTTTAATCGCATTAACTCTCCCAAGCCAGGAGACCGTTAGTTTTGATCAAGCTTCCAGGTCGCCAAACAGGTTGTGTAGTAGTGGGGGGAAATTGCATTTATATAGGTGATTCACGTCTCTCTGTATTCTCACCCCTAAGTACCTTATATTCTTTCCACCGAAATCCCTAGGTGGGCCCATCCCCTAAACTGATCCTCGGTACACTCCTGGAGTGGGAGGAGAATAAACTTGTTGATGTTGAGACCTCCCCGTACTCCTCCAGAGTTCTAAACACCCTCTGTATGGATCCTGCTGTGTCCGACTGGTATAGCAGTATGTCGTCAGCATAGCTTAACTTGTGAGCTTGTATCCATACTTGTATCCGCTTCATTTGATCGTCCTTTTGTATCTTCTCCCCTAACGGCTCCATTGTCAGCGCAAATGACAGGGGTGATACCGGGCATCCTTGCATGGTTTTCCCCTACTGAGTTTAAATTCCCTGGATTTAGTCCCGTTCACTACCACACTTGCAGTTGGTCGTGAGTAGATAGCCCCTATCGCCCTAAACATTCTTTCGCCCAGCCCTAATTTATGTAATACTGTAAAGAGGAAGCCCCTTTGCACTCTATCAAAGGCCTTCTTGGCATCCAGGCTTAGCAGTGCCTGGTCTCCTAAGTTACCCTTCGTATGTCCCATAAGATCTAGTGTCTTTCTAATTGCATCTGGGCCTTGTCTACCTGCTATAAACCCCATTTGGTCCAGGTGCACTATGCGGGGTAACTTCATTTCTAGCCTCGTCACTAAGATTCTTGTAAATATTTTTTCATCTACATTTAGGAGTGAGATTGGACGGTATGACGGGCACTGGATGGGGTCCCTTCCCTATTTCGGCATGACAGATACCAGTGCTTCACTAAATGTTGCAGGTGCCTTCCCTGTGTCTAAGATATGATTATAGAATTTGCCATGTGTTGTGTCAGAATTCTTGCGTATTTTTGATAAAACCCTATGGTATACCCATCTTCCCCTGGGGCCTTACTGTTAGGGAGGCGTGCAATTGAGTCTTGGATTTCCTCAGCTGTGATTGGGCTCTGTAGGTGCTCTGTCTCCATGAGCGTTAAACTGGTAATGTTCACCCCACTTAAGTATACTCCCACTGCATTCTCCCTGCCTGTTGCTTCGGACTCATATAGCTTTTCATAGTACTTGGCAAATCTCTCAGCGATATCTTCTGGTCGGACTTTGTTCCCTTCTTCAGTATCTACCAGTTTGGTTACCCACCTTTCTGCCCTCTGAGCTCAGAGTCTGGCTGCCAGGAGTGCATCTGCCTTATCCCCTTTCTTCTAGTATTTCTGCTTTTAAATATCTCAGTTTCCATAAGGTTTCCCCCATACTCAGTGCTTTCAGGTCTACCCTTTTTGACAACAGCCCTTCCCTGATTTCGTCTGTGTTCTCTCTCGTGGCGTGCATCCTCTCCTCCCCCTCTTATATCTCTTCTCTGAGTTTTTCTTCCCTCAGTCCCCTCTCCTTTTCGCCCCCTCTCTGATCAGAAGACCTCTCCATGTGGCCTTGCCTGCATCCCAGACCACTCAGTGCTCACCTCCCCCATGTCGTTCAGTTCAAAGTAGTCTGTTATTCCCTGGGCTAGCTGATTAGCAAAGAGAGGATCGCTCCAGAGTGATTCATTGCAGCGCCACATGCCCTTGGGTCTGTATAGGCCCATCACTTCCATGGTCATAGTTACCATGTCATGGTCCGACCATCCCACTGGCCTGATACCGCTTCCCATAACCCTTGCGCCCTGCTCCTTATTTACGAGCAGGTAATCAATCCTTGAGTATGTTTTATTGGGTGCTGAGTAAAAAGTGTAGCCTTCCTCCCATGGGTGATGGCTTCTCCATACATCTACCAGACCATGCATCTCAATTCCCAGTCCCAGGTGTCCGGGTCTGCCCATTCCCCCAGCTTCTGCCCCATCTCTCCCCTTCCTGTCCCAGGTTTAATTTGCACACAAGTTGAGATCCCTGCCTACTATGTAAAGGTCTGCCTCGAGTCCCTGTATTTTGTCTAGTGCATCGCGTAAAAAAACTCTCTTGGCCTTGGTTGGGAGCGTATATAGCCGTCAGTAGTATTCTAGCTCCATCCAGGTTACCTTGTAGGATCAGCATTCTTCCTTCTAGCAGATTGGTGGCCACACAGTCCTGCAGCCTACATTGTCTGTGCAGTATTATCCCAACTCCACCCCTCTTAGTGTTTCCAGATGCCCAATGTACCTGTCCTATTTCCCCCCTTTCAATGCGCACTCCTCACCCTGTATCAGGCGTGTTTCTTCTTGCAAGAGAATATCCAGTGAGGCCTTGCAAAATTCTCTCACTATTAAGGACCTTTTTGTAGGTGAGTTGAGGCCTTTCACAGTGAGTGTGCCCACGGTTAGACCCGTTCCTACCCGCCCTTTCCCCATGCCTAGTGTTTTCCCTTATCCCTCCTCTGCTTCTGTTCCTAGTTTTTGACCTTGCACTCTTTGTTTCCTCGTTGGTCTGGTGACCGTGTTCATCATCATCTGTGTGTGCTGTCCTGGTGCTAACTCCCTTGAGTAACTTATAATGTAACTTTTCAACTGTTAGGGACCCCAACTTTGTGTGTTGAACGTTATTCTCAGAGATGCCCCTTGTCTCACAAGGGGCCACTTTGGGGTGAATGGAATTGCCCCCCTCCAGCAAATTTTCTGTATGTTTCTGGGCATCTGCCCAGTTTCAGTTTCCTTATTGCAAATTACTGACAGTTTAGTCCCCGGTGTTGGTTTCCCACGGTTGCTCCTTTGTTGTGGACCCATTTCGGGGCGAGGGCCCATTGAGTCTGATATATTTTCTCCCTGTTTGTCCTCTCCTTCTTTGGGGGTCTGTAGCAGGTCTTGGTCGTTCTCCGCTAATGGATGGGTCCCGTGGGCTTCATGGCTGGGCCTATAAGTCCACTGTAAGGTGTCTCAGGGCTTGCTCTGCCTCTTCTGCTTATGTTAACCAATAATACACCCCTTCCATTTCAAATTGCAGCGAGAATGGGTAGCCCCATCTGTATTGAACTTCTTTTTCCCGGAGCCACATTGTGAGTGGTCTGCAACTTCTGTGCCGTGCCAGTGTAAGATTCAAAAGATCCTGGTATATTGTGACCTTGGAGCCGTGGAAATCCACTTCACGTTGTTGTTTCGCCCAGTTGAGTACCTCCATTCTGTCTTTGTACCCACTATGGAGGGGCGGAGGGCATTCCTATAGGGCCTTCCTCCTCTATGCTCCCTCTCGAATTGCACTGTTCTGCCTCCTTCTGCTTCAAAGAGTTAGTTTATCAGTGTGATGCCTTTCTCCTCCACTTGTCTCAGGGTTTCCCTTTCCAATTCCTTCAGTCCCAGAGCTCAAGTTCTGTCATCATCGGGTTCAGGTTCATTTCAACCATTTCAACCATGCCCGCGTTTTTAGCTGACTGTGTTCGAGTCCTTCTACTTGGTTCTCCACTTTAGTCATTCTGCCTGTCAGTGAGGCCTGCATGTCCACTCTAAGGGCCTTGCTCTCCACGAGGATGTGCCCTATATCTTCTTTTGTGGAGAATTTAGACATATTCATTCCTGTCGCCATTGGTGCCGCTGAGGATAGCTCATCAGTAGCCTCTTCTTTTCTAGTGCGCCAGGCCTCTCTTTGCTTCTGTGTGTCTAGTCTTGGGCATCAATCTTTGCACTGAGGGTCTTTCTATGCTCCGATCCTGTCCCCTGCATCCTGGCTTGTACTAGGCGCGGTCAGTGAAGGCCCCGTTCCAGCACTCCGTTCCTTAACCTCAGCAAATTTTATAAGTCTATTTCCTTGTTGGAACTTTCTGTTCCTCGGTTTCAGCTTCGCTTGGTGTGCCTTGGGGCGGCAGTCCCTGTGCTCTGGACTCTACCCCTCTTTTTTCCCAATCCTCCCCAGTCTAATATTCAGCGAGAAAGGGTGCGTCGAGATCGTTGTGGGTCCCTTCCACAGATCATCTTCTGATTGTTGCATGAGTGTTATTCATGCTTTTACTTCGCTCTGGTGGCGCAGGAGGCACTTGTTGCGGGTGGGTGTCCTCTCTTTCCCAGATGGTGGGCGACTGTCTGCCCAGTCTCTGTTATTCGCAGCCCGAGGCCTCTCCTTTCTCCCCTTTGCCGTCATGGTACCTGTCGGCCAAGCCTTTATGTGTGAGGCCCAGGTGGGAGGGCTATGTTACTCCCCCGCGCTCCACTGAGAGGGGACCACCTTTACAAATTTGCATGAGGAGATTGCCTGTCATGACGACTGTGAGGGGGCACAAGTGGTGCCACAAGCAGGCTCCCACCAGAACCCCGAGGGCCTTAAAACCACTGCAAAAGGGCTCCTGGAGCCAGTCTGGGTGCCTCTGGCACCAGGCTCATATGTAGGCATTAAGGGCTGTTCAAAGTAGGTTCCATTTATGTGCATGGGGCCTTTAAATACAACATGGAAGCACCCACACAGTCTAGTTCTAAGAACCAAGCCATGCGGTCTAGTGTTTTGGGTGTGGAAGGCCTCGAACTACTTTCCCTGGTACTAAATTACCTGGGCCATATAAACCACACCCTGACTGCAGAACACGCTTTGTGTTATTCTGCAACCAGCAGCGTGATGCTCACAGTGTCCAGCTCCTGGCCTTTAGCATCTTCCTGTAATCCTGCAAGAACAAGAACAAGATTATTCTGTTTTACTTGAGAAAACACCATCCAGCACTCAGCATCTCAACTGGGCTGCAATCTGTGGAAACCGAGAGAAGAAACATCACTCACCTGTGAGTACTAGCTTAAGGACTTCCAGCGAACCGCTACCACAGCTGCTGTTCGAACATTGCGACCTGCAATAACGAGAAAGGGAAAAATAATATTAGAATGCGCGCTTCCAAAACATTGAATTCCATCAGTCTTACCTGAATTTCGTCGCGCTACGCCACGCTTCCATCCGGAGCACCACAGCAACATCTGCAAAGGAAAAAAGACATATTCAGGTTCTCTTTCAATACTAAACAACCGCTCAGCACTGTACTTATTTTAACGGATTCCGGGGGCCTGTTTTTCATCGCGCTCTCATCCACTCGCAGCACCACAGCGGCCTGTGAGGAGGAGAAGAAGAAGAAAAGACAGGTTAGCTTTAAAAGACAATAATGGCGCTGCACTTCGTGCTTTCTCTTACCTGGAAAACGTGCCTCTCCACCCGGCACGCCAGCATCAAGACCTTCGCACCTGAAAAGAAGGAGATAAAGACATTAACGAATTCCCACCATAAACAGAACAAAGACTTACAATTAACAAACCTACTTGCCTACCAGCAGATTCTGGGTCACAGCAGGTCTGGGCCCAAGGAAGGCATATTGCACCAGTGAAGCAACTCGGGCAGCTCGCTAACAAACGTCAAGCACCCCTGCACAAGAAGTACAGGACGGATAGCTCACCCTACAAATAACTAAGGCGAGAAAAGAACCCAGTGGGAAGGGAATCGGTCAGAGGGAGGTGGGAGATTCACCCATTAGAGACAGTTATCACAAAGCCTCCCTTCTGTAATTGCAGATTCATTATTCAGCACTGGGCAACTACGCATCCAGGGTTCCAGATCTCAGAGCCTTCCAGACGCCCCCGGGGATATCAGGTGAGCATAACAGAGCCTTGTCTACCAGATTCTCCTTTTTCCGTTACTATGGGGGGGTTTGTTGCCTCAGATCTTGCTTACCCCGTGTGTTAGCAAGAAGTCACCTCGTGCCATCCTTTTTCCAGGACACCCTTCCGCATGCAGGTGTTTCTCCAGTTCCAGCTGGGATTCGTGGTATTACCTTCCCTTCATCAGTCGCCTTCCCCAGTATTATGACCTTCCCCAGCGTGTGGTCCGTGCCTTTAGGCACGGCTAGTCTGTTGGTTGTATCTTGCGGCACTTCAAGAGACAGCTCAAAGAGGGTGTTTATTCGTGTCCGCCTCTTCTCCGCCGTGCCCTCGTTAGTTTTGGGAAGTTTTCTGGTTGCCAGATGGCATATGGGCTCTCTCGTTCTGCTCCCCAGGGTCCCTGCACTCTTGGGTTTCCTCCAGTTGTTCCCCTCACTGCTTGTGGTGTGCAAAGCTCTAGGGGTCCGGACGTACCTTGAAGCTCAGCTGATGTGTTCCATGAACTCTCTCGGTCTTCCGCTTCAGTGGGCACTAGGGTCAGGCAAGCTACTCCTGTTATGGCTCTTGGTTGGCCAATTCAGGCTGGAAGATCGCATGGCTACCGCCACCGGCGTCTGGTGTGCGGCCTCCTTGCAAGGCCGTCTTCCTCCGGCCCGAGGTGCGCAGTTTGCACCCTCCATTTGCGGTTCCTTTCCAGCTGCATCTTCAATATTTTGTGCATGTCCATTTGCCGCAGGACAGACCACAAGCAGAGAGTCTCTCTCCTGGCTCAGACTGGGTGAGCGGGGGTCTCTTCAGCCTCCCCCATTGCTCACACACCCCACTCTCGCTAGTGCAGGGTGTACCAGCAGGGCCTGCTTCCTGGGCTTCGGCAGCCATGGGCCTTCCAATCATGTTTTCTTGCATCACAATGTTCTTTCTTCCAGCACATGCCTTGAGCTCTGATTTTTCCCCACACAAGGTCCGCGGGTTGTGTTCTCTGCTTGGATGTGCTCGGATACCGAAACCATGGGCTTAAATGTACTTTATGATGTCCGTTTTTGCTGAAGGGGACGGGAGCTTTAAGCCTAGGTGGCCACTTCTCCGGAGCCCTCTAGCGGTCCTCTATATTTATATTTTTTAGTTAAATAGGCGAAGGATCTACACAGTTTGCCTCCCGCCCCAACTTTTATAAAGGCAAAGGATTTAAGGCAAGCAGAGTGGCCCACCTTTTGGTTTCCCAGGGCTCAGTTCTACTTAAATAGAAAGCCTCTGTTTACAGTTCAGGAAAGCCAGCTGCATCTCAGGGCACTCTGTAAAGATAGGGCACGGGTCTGGTCACTCCACTCTCAAAGATGGCCTCCCACTTTCCACCATAGGATCCAGGCCTTTCTAGAAATAGACAGCTCTACCCAGATGCGCTCTCAGCAATCACCTGTGGTGTTTCCTTACAGCTTTCAGAGGGTACGTCTCAGAAGCCCTCCTGATAGTACATTTCACCAGCTCTGCCCCCTCCTCCTAGTGCAGCCCACCTTATATAGCAACAATTACCCCACCAATTTTACAATCTTGGGGAAGTACTCTGCAAGTGTTCCCACAACTAGGATTGTACAGTTACCCTTCTCTCTTCTCCCAAATCCAGCCTCCCTCTCAGGATTGGTTTAGGGGTCTGGAGCAACATATGGCAATTCCCATTTGTAATCACCATTTGTTCTCCTTTCAAATTTTGGCAAAAACTAGTTATGTATCAAAAACGTTGTGATTTACTCGTAACTTCCATAATGTGTGTATATATATATATATATATATTATATGTAATTTTTTTTTCCTTTTCAGCTAAGCGAAGGGCATTTGATCCAACAACGGCCGGGTCTGCACCATGTTGCATGACTGTTTGGCAATTTTCTGCCATTTTCACGAAAAGAATAACAGTTATGAATATGTAATGCATTACCCATATTCCTAATTCTTCCCCCCACCTGTTCACTGACTCTTATATTTGGAACCTTTTCAGATCGGCCAGAAACCCATCTTATATGGCCATTGCAGTTCGCGGGGTCGCAGATGGATGAATTTTATATCTCCACAGTTGCCTGGAAATTACATAAAAAATAACATATGCATGTAATCAGTACAACTTATGGTTGCTGAGAAAAAGGCCCAAATGATAAGTCATTTTAAATTAATTGTGAATCTACATGTGGGACAAATGGACATTCTCCTGCCCTCAGGCCATGTTGTCTCACAGTGTCAGACTGTTATCAGAGTTTTTATTATTCTCTTTGTGTTTGCAGCTTGCTCTTTGAAGTTGGTTACCTCCGTTTTCACACCTTTTCATCATGCTACAACCAAGGGAACTTGTCCTGTAATCACTGTCTTCAGAGGCAGCAAGTCTGGGGAACAATGATCTTTCCACACCTTTTTATTGCCTTTATAATTAGCTGGGGGGTGTAAAATTCAGACCTGCAGTTGGGGGCTTACTCGTGAAGTGCCCCACAGCAAAAAAAAAGGCTTCTTCTCTAGCCTACAGAAGTGTTTTCATGGAAAACAAACAGGGCTTTTCTTTTCAAATGTTAGCATGGGTACATTTTTCACATTTAAACTGCAAAAACACATGCAAAGCTGTTTTTGTGTCATTGTTTAGAAATCCTGTTTTCATGTGGAAGGGAACTTTCATTTTTCTTCTGCTTTGTGAATTAAAATGCTGCTTTTCCATGGGTAGTGACGGGTAGGCCTTTTGTTCATGGCCCTTCAGTTTTCATTTGCAATCACATGTACAAAGCCATTTTGGTGTTAGTGTTGAACACTCCTGCTTTTCATCTGAAAGGGACCTTAAGTTTTCCCTTGCAGCCACATTTGCAAAGCCGTTTTTGGTGTTAGTGTTACGAAATCCTGTCTCTCAGGTGAAAGGGACCATCAGTTTGGGGCCTTTCAATGCACCCCACATGACCCCCTGTTTTTCCATGACTCTTTGTAGGAGAAGAGCAGGGAAGAGTGGGGTTTTATTAGGCCTAATTTCCTTCATTAGGGAGTGAGCACGCCAGTCTCCCCTTTCATCTCTGGGTTGGTGGGCATGGCATGGCACCCCTTTTCTCCTTCATTAGGTAGTGGGAACTCCAGCCTCCCCTTCCATCTGTGGGTTCGAGTGAGTGGCACGGCACCCCTATTCCTTCCTTCCTTTCTGGGGTCCTTGAGGTTCTCACCAGATTCCACTCTCACTTCCAGGCTGGAAGTTAATGTTAGTTCTCTAATAAAAGAAAGAAAAGGAGTTTCAGTACTTTTTACACACATGTCCCCATAAAATTTACATACAATTTATAACAACATACACCATAAAATTTACATAGAATTTATAACAACATACAATTACAAAATGACATTTTCAGCATTTCACAAAACACATTTTATTTATTTTCTTCATTTGTACAATAACACCAAGTAAATTACTCTCTGTTTTTATATATATATATAATATATATAATATATACGTCAGTTTCCATCTGATTTTTCATCCTTCCTTTTCATTCTTCAGATGGTTCCTATGTTTGACTTTAATTTGGCTCAGTTATAAAGCGTGTCTGGGCTGACAGCTTTTTAACTGATTGATGTGGACCCATCTTTCTTCTGTCTGTTCTCGTCTTTGCGATGAGGATCTTGTAAGCAACATGTGATATTTTATCTACAATTTCAAAGGCACCATGCCAAGATGGGAGGAATTTCCGCTCCTTGGACTGAATCCTTTGAAAATGTTATAGGTAAACATTGTCACCTACGTCATACTCTTTCTTGGTGGTCTTTAGATCATAATAGGTCTTCCTTCGGCCAACTTTTATAAATTGCGCTGATCATGAGCAAAAGCATGCTGCAGGTGCTCCCTTATATTTTTTATGTACTCATGAGTAGTGGACACATTTATCAGTGTCTGCTCTTGAGTTCTATAGAGCAGATGCTATGGTAACACCATTTTCCATGGTTTTGTTGTCTCTCTACCCCCTGCTTGAGGCCAGGCGGTAGGCAATGTGGAGTTTTCTTTTTACTACTAGAATCTCCCACATCTTCCTCATCACCTCACTGGTAAAAAGGCTTCCTTGGTCTGACTCAATCTTTTGGGTGAGGCCAAAACGAGAGAAGATGTGATTGATCATTAGTGCAGCAGATGTCTCTGCCTTACAATTCGGAGCTGGAGGACATTCTACCCACTTTGTGAACAAGCATGTCACAGTCAACATGTACTTGTCTCCTCAAGAGGAGCGAATCACTGGCCCGATGAAAGCAACTTGCAAATCTGACCACGGCAGTGTCATTCCCCTTTTTTGTAGGGTAGCTCTGTGTGTGAGTGAACTGGATTGAAATTGAGTATACACAAGACACCCCTTTAGGTAAATGTCGATGACTGGCCCATGTGTGGCCAGTATGCAACCTTGTGCAAGATTTCCAATGTCGTATGAAACCACATATGACCGGCAGTGGCCGCGTCATGGCTATGATTCAGCATCAGGCTTCAGAATGAGATAGGTACCACCCAGTGCTCACAGCCAGATAGGGCTCTCCTTACCAACAAACCGTCTTGGATCTGGAACATCTGGCAAAACATTATCAACACCCAGAGATCCTCTTTACCGGTATAATCTGACTCTTTTAAAGGAAAGCTCACAAGGTTTTCGATGTGTCGATGACATTTCCCAATGAGTGGGTCTTCTTTCTGGGCAGTGATCAAATCTGCATCTGTGGTATCTTTACTCCACTGGGCAGTGGAGAGTTCACTGTTCGCACAGGTTTGTCACCTGGTGACAATTTGCATTTCCCCAAGCAGGGATTCTGTTTCTATGAAATCCCCCTGCAGAGCTCCAGTTTTAGCCAGCTGGGCAACCAGATAATTCCCAGTCTTATCTAGCCCCTCTATCTTGGAATGACCTCTTATCTTCTTCCAATAGATGGTGATCTCATTGGATGCCACCAGATCGTCAATTGACTCGATCAGTTTGACATGCTTTAGGGGTTTGCTGTTGGAGACAAAGCATGCCTTGATTCTTCCAGTTAATCAGGTGCTCCACAAACCCATTCCTGACATAATCAGAGTCATTGATTATGACCAGCTAATTGAGTTGGTGGTGTACTGCAGTGAGGATGGCTTGGTAAACAGCCATCAACTCTACAACCTGACTTCTACTATTTTATAACCAGCAGAGAGTTCTGGGCTATCATTCACCCAGGCATTCCTAAAGCCATCCAACAGTTATGTTTCCCTGTTATCAATATGGTAGGAGCACCCATCCACATAAACTGTTGGTATCCGCTGACACGTATGGGGAAGTTAAGTATGCCTCCATGTTGTTGTTGGTCATTAGACTTTCGTCCTTGAGACAGTTTTCTTTAGCGCAATCGTGCAATCCGCCAACCCTTGTGATAGGGGACACTTCTTGTTTTGGCCGTATCTGACCTCCACAGGAAAGCCTTGCATGGACAGGATCCAGGAAGCAATTCTGGAATTACTAACATTCCCGCTTGTATTCTGTCACTTTGTAGATATTGCAAGGGTTGGTGAGGTGTCTCGACAATGATGTGCTCCCCTGGATGAATGGGAAGTCAATTGTCAATACCCATACCATTGCCAGGAGTGCCTTCAAGTTCTCACAGTCAATGAATTTTTCCTCCACAGAGGACAAAGTCTTGCTCGCGTATGAAATTACTTTGTTGACCTTGTTGTGCTTTTGATACAAAACCACTGTTAGGCAAGTATCTGAGAAACCTGTCTCTAGGAAGAACTCCATCTTCTTTATGTGGTAAGCCAAATAAGGAGCCTGGGAAAAACTTCTTTTCAGTTGTTTAACTGCCTCGGATTGTTGTGGACCTCACTCCCACTTGACTCTGGCCTTTGATAAATGGACGAAGGGTCAAGAGACCTCGGCGTAGTCTGCAATGAACTTCCGACTATAATTAGTGAGTCCAGGAAGGCTTCTTAATTCTCGCAGATTGGTAGAGTCTTTTAATTTCAATAAGGTTTTCACCTTCTTTGCCTGTGGATTAAGACCCTCAGGGTTGATCTCGTGCCCTGAGAGGTTCACTCTGGTCTTACACCAATGTGCCTTCTGAAAGGACAGTTTTGGTCTGGCTTTCTGAAACTGAGTTACAATATAACAGATTTCTACTATATGTTCCTCCACAGTTGAGCTCATGATGAAAACATCATCCACATAGGCCAAGTTTCCCCTTTTGCCCAAATCGCCCAAATCGGGAATGGCCTTATGTAGGACGATGTTGAACACATTGCCACAGTTTATATATCCAAAGGGCGTTCAGGTCCATGTGTACTGCTGCCCCTCGAAGGTAAAGGCAAGCTTGTACTGGTCTTCACTACTCACGGGTACTTTCCAGTAACCGTTGGCCAGGTCAATGGCAGTACACATTTGACCCTTGGATCTGGGCCAGTCCCAGATCGATATAGGGAAGGTGCCATCTTGACATGTGGACACGTTTGTTCAACTCCCTCAGGTCTGCACATAGTCTCCATTGGCCATTCGGTTTGAGTATCCCCAGTACCGGGTTGTTGAAGGTACTGTGGATCGGACAAATGATCCCACGGGGTTCTAAGTTCTTAATAATCTTTGTGAGTGACTCTATGGACGCGAGAGGTAACCGGTATTGTTTCACAAATACTGGAACCATCCTGGGGTCCGTGGGAATGGTAGTTGAATGAATGGATGTGTGTCCAGAGTCGTATGAGTCCACTGAAAAGATATCTTAGAATTCCAGCAAGACCTGTTTCAGCTTTTATCTTTGCTCCCTGTTCTCACAGGTCTTAGCAAGATTGATACTTTCCTCAACCATCTGCTTGAAACCTGGAAAGACCTCTGGCTTGGCAATTTCAGTGATATCCTCCAGTTGGGTGGAAAGATCTATTTTGATGGTGTTGACCTGGACAGGGAATTCGAGGTAGCATTCCTTGACTCTGAACACTACTTCCTCCCTCCTAATGTCACAGGTCACCTCTTCCACACCATAGGGGCAGGAAATGTCCCCCATGACTAGTAAGAATATTTTCTGGAGGAATACCATTGGTGATGTCGCAACAGTCATTTGAGATTGGTCCCATGATTTCATTACCTGAATCAATAGAATAATGTTGGGCATCAACCGCCATGCCAATAAAGGTGTCTGCGGCCAAAGTGATACTTCTAGGGTCACTGTTATCCACCAATATTCAAATGGTATCATGTTCTAGGTCTACTAGAAGTGTCGGATTTAAATACAAACCTTGTTGTTTGAGACTGGAATTCAGATTTCAATAGGCGTTCTAATGTTTGAGGTTCTGTCCCTGCTTAATTTTGAGGGGGAGAGTAAATTGTTGCACCTGTCCTGGAATGGTAACCTCTTCTCGCACTTGGATTTCAACAGCATAAGGCAGAAATTGAGCTGACCGGAATGCTTTTTCAGTGTTGTACAAGCCCATGGGGTTACCCATAGTCGGGACCTGACTTCATGATTAAATAGGTCCAAATTGATTGTGAATCGATTGAGAGTGTCACTTCCCAGATAAAAGGTGGAAGGGACATCTCTCATGACCCAATTATGATTTATGCTTTTGCTTACAATGGACATTTTTAGCATACACCTTCTAGGCAGGAGATGTTTGAAATTTGAGGTTTCCAGACGAACTTCCCATTTGTCAAGCAATTTAAACGTGGGAATGGTCTGAAAATGTACGCTATGTTGACTTGACCTGACTGACCTACAAAGCCGTAGCTGGACAGAAAAGGACACATATATTGATATTGATATTTTATTTCTATTGCCCTTGTACACAAGTGATTCCGAGCACATGTTACACAGCACCTGTGTTTCGCCATTAACAAAGGCGTGGCAATTACTAATGTAAAGCATTTCACTGTTAGTTTTTAGGCAGTTGAAATTGTGATGTGGGTTTAGTACTTGCATGCCAGGGGAGTGATTGGAAGGGTAGAGAGGGGATAGGAGACCACTCATTCTCACAGCAGTCTATAAGTGGGTGCTTTCAGACTTAAAGGAGAGAGTTAACTGCTTGTAGCATCGAAGCTGCACTAGCATAGTCTCATTAGAATGCATAAAGTTAGATGCCCCCACACAAATAGGTTTGCCCCTCCTCCACTACCCGTGAAGTTAGCTCCTCTCCCAACATTTAGGTTTTGTTGAGCCCCTGACACAAGCACACACACCGTTCACCATACACATACGCGCAAACCCATCCACCCACACATTTAAGTGTGCACCCTTTCACCATACAGGCACACCCAGGCAGCCACCCATACATTTAAGTGTGCACATTTTCACCATACACTCTCACATGCACATCCAGCCATCCATACATTTGAGTGTGCACCCTTTCACCATACATTCACACAGGCATACCCAGGCCACATCATGAACTCACTCATTAATGCACATTACATTATATATATATATATATCAACAAAAAGAGGAAAATGAACCGCACTCTCCGCAGTCAATTAGAACAGTGAATGCCCAATTTCCAAACGGAAAAAGCACAGCGCACACTAGACAGGTCACAAAAAATTATTTAATGTTGCACAAAGAAATTGTTTAAAATAAACAAAAAAATACAAAGTATGGCTGGAACAGCAGCAAAAACAGAGGCAAGACGCCTGTCAGAACGGCCCGCACACAACGCGTTTCACACTCAACTGAGTGCTTGGTCACGTGAAAAAACAAGGGACTAAAGCATCTTAATAGTTGTTACCAGTATAGTCCTTTAACTATGTCTATGGAACTCAGAAAATTGCCTAGGAATGAAATGCCATAATGAAACACCAGAAGTCGAACAGCACATAAACAAATGAAAGCGCTGCAAGCAGGGTCATAGAAACAGCAAAATAATGGAGCTCTAATGTGCACATTCCATGACAGGCAACACTGCAATTCCAATGTCAGTAGTAATAGTCAAGCAGTGTACATAGAGACACGTAATTTCGAGTGGAAGCACAATATATTAAATAGCCACATGAGAAGATGAATGGCATAAATCTTGATCCTCCTTAAAAAGGGTATAAAATTCTAATACCATTGAACTGGAGATAAAGTGCATATGCAAGCAGTTATAGCAGCAAAATAGAGGTGCAAACAATGCAAAGTGCATACACAGGCAATAATAGCAGCAAGGTAATGTGCAAATTGGAGTGCAAATAATGCAAAATGCATACACACACAATAATAGCAGCAAGGCAATGTGCAAAACTGCAGAGCCACGGTCACAGTAAAATTGTATATACAGAAAGAAATTTTCAACATTCTGGCTGATGGAATAAAATGCAATTGCATACATTTGTAGCAGCATAATGAAGCACAAATGCAATGGTTGAAAGATAAAAATCTATAAAAATGCATGATATAGTAATCTGGCCCCATTAAAAGATGAAATAACGTGCAAGTGCATAACAGCATAATACTGTGCAAATATGCTGGGCCTAAATGCCGGAATCAATGGTAGCAAAAAATGCAAAATGTCAGCATCATTAAAAAATATCTAACAGCCTCAATACTGTGCAATTATACGGGAGCCAGAGTGACAACAATGAATACACATAAAATACAAAGTCCATGGCTAACCAATTAAGAGGAAAAGATGTAAAAAAATTATTTTTGCCTAAAGATCAGGAATCTAACATGGGCTATAAGGATAAGGATTAACTACTATTAGCCAATATCAAAAATAGTAGTTAATTTTAGTGCAGAACTCAAAAGCCATAATCCACTGCAGGACTACAGACACAAGGAAGGCCGAGTTACATAGACAAGAAAAAGAAAATAAAAGAAATATAAACAAGGACAATAAAGAGCTCAAGCCCCGAAGGGTTGTGCTACAGCAAAAAATAAAATAATTGAACATAGACAATCTGAACACTAAAACACCGATGAAATAAGGTGTAAAATAGTACAGACAGGCCAAGGATGTAATATATTAGGAGAAAGAGTTACCAACAAAGAAAGCCTATGCCAAAAAACAACTGCAAAAGGAGAGATGACACAGACATAAACCATAACTTCCAAATTTAAGTCCCCAAAAATGTATAAAGCTCCTCATCAAGGTTATGTCCATGGGGAAACTTGGTATCAAGATCCAAGATAAAGCGTGTTTCCAGTTGTCTCAATTTTAGGATGCGGTCTCCACCCCTAGGATGGATAGGAATATGTGCAACCGCAAAGAATGTAAGCAAATTTACATCATTCTCATGCTCCTGCTGAAAGTGTTTGGCCATGGGGTACGCGGGATCCAAGTTTTTGATGGCCCTGAGATGCTGGAGAATTCTGAGCTTGAGCTTGCAGGTAGTGCTCCCCACGTACCACTTCTTACATGGACACGAAAGGACATAAACAACAAAAGTGGTGTCACAGTTAATGGAGTGATTAATAATTTGATTGCATTTAGTGATTGGATGCAAGAAGGATTTACAAGGGATGGCATGTGCACATGCTTTACATTTGGCACATTTGGTAAAACCAATGGGGGGCACCGCCAGCCAATTTGAAAAGGGAGGACTAGAAACACTAGGAGACAAAAAACTGGAGACAAGCTTGTCTTTGAGCGAAGGTACTCTCTTGTACGTAATGGTAGGGCGTTTAGAGATATATAATATATACATACACACACACACTTACATGCACTCACACACATTTAAAGAAATACATTTTCTTACCTTTAATCTGTTGGTCCAAGGAATGAGACCTTCAGCTCCCTGCAGCAGCAGCCAGGAATGCTTTTCCTATCATCTGCAGAGGATCTGGAGGCCTCTATGTCATGGGGTGGTGCAGAGCCCCTTACTTCAAAAATAAATGCTTTCTTTTTGAAGTCACTCTGACTTCATAAAGAAATGATTTCCATTAAAGAACCGAACTGGAACAGAAATAATTTCTTTACGAAGGCAGAGTGACTTCAAACAGGAACGTCATATGGCTCACCCCACATCATGCCATGGAGGCCTCCAGCCTGTAGGCCTCCATGTCATGGGGTGGGTGATCCCGCAGACTTCATAAAGAAATAGTATCTTTTTCTAGTCACTCTGCCTTCATAAAGAAACTATTTCTGTTATGCTGTACCAGAAATCATGTCTTAATGAAGGCAGAGTGCCTTCAAAACAAAACTATTTATTTTTTACGTTTTTTTTTTATTTTTTTTTGTCTGTAGCCCCCTACGAGGACATGTGCGGTGCGGGCCCCCCCCCCCACCATGGGGGCTGCGGGTTCCCCTGTTACGCCAGTGCATAGGTTCCAGCTTTTGATTTTTGCTATGGGGCAGAAGTTCCCACACCGAGCGATGTGGGGGATCCGTATCCATCCAATAGTCAAAACAGCACATTTTACAGCACATTTTGCAGCAGCAATGGGAAAAAAGCCATATGAAGATATAAACATAACATCTCAGCAACAGTCACTAACCTGCTCAGTTTCCATGGCAACATTCTGTTATGGGATTCCTTGCTTCCCCTTTTAATTCCTGCACCCAGCCAAACAGTTGTGGCCTTCTCACCCCCTCCAATGAAGGCTCAGGGGGTACATTGACGAGGCTCCCTTCTCAGGTTGTCTGCTTCTACAATTTAAAGGCTCACTCCCAGTGGTCAAAGTGTACAAAAAGAAGTAGTGGAACTATGTTCCCTGGGGGCCTGCACCTCTCCCCACAGACCTCACCGCCATGCCCCCTCCCATGCACAATAAAACCCCCAAAACACATGTGCCTGCTCTTAAAGGAAACGTTCAGTGCAGTGCACTGAAAGTGCAAGTTTCAATTTCTTCCTACACTTGTATTTTAAAGCGAAACCGTTCTGGAACTGTTTCTTTTTAAAATAAAAGTATAGGAACAGTCAAATCTAATTAAAAGAAGTAGAGGAGCACTGCTCCTGGACAGCTCCCACCCACTTTGACCAATGCTCACTCCTGATATTGCCACGTAGGTAAATGTTAACAGAGACAAATCATATACTGGACGTCAAATTGTATGTGTCTCCTGCCTTATTAACGGCAATGTGTTTTTAATGTAACAGCTCAGGATATTTTGTATATTAAAGACTCGTTCTGTGAAATACTGTTCTGTAATATCACGTGTCACCAATTATGGAAATAAGGGGGACACGCACATCTTATGCCGCCCAGGGCCCTGCAAATCCTAGGGCCGGGCCTGCCTGTAAGCGCTGTCGGCGCATTTACAGGAGCGTATCTTTTTTATTTATTTATTTTATTTATTTTTTTATCTAAGGAGTGGGCAGGCACTGGCCCGAGAGGGGGTTGAGGCCAGAGCCCTCGGTGGGGCTTGAGCTTGCCGAAGCCCGGTCGGCCTCGCCCAGCTCTACCAAAAATATGATTTAGCCTAACAAATGAATCTTCTCTGCAAGCAGGGTTGCGTCTGCCTCACACGACACTTCATCTACATGTTCTAAAACATATGTGATCCCGAGTAACTCACTTTATCTTCCTACTACTGCATGGCATGAAAGAACGGCATGGTGTGGGTGCTAGGTCCAGGTTACGTCACGCGTACCTGAGAAAGATAAATGGAAATACACAAATTCAATCAAGCGTTTGTATTTCACGCATCTCCTGAGGGTGCATGAGAGCATAATTTTCTTCCTCTAGACTCTAGGGGATTCCAAAAGGGGCAGGTGGACGCAAAACCTTATTGAGGAAAAAAAAAGGCGTGGGACGCGGAGGGCAGAGATTGTGGATGTGTTAAAGGGCACGGTCACCGCTATAGAAATGAGGGCCTATGAAGCGTTTGGCATTTTTATCTCTGGTAATACGGCCAAACAGAATGACTATTACTGATTCTGAGTCACTCGACCCCTTGGCTATTTTCCATTTTGTTTGGGAAATGCAGAGTAATGGTGTTTGGGGCAATGCTTTCGTGTGGAGGAAACTCCTCACAAACCCAGGCAGTTTCCAAGAGTTTCAGACGAGAGACGGAATCTGGAGTGTTTTAAATAAGCATTATTACCACCACCTCATACTTGTAATGACATTCATATAGAGGGAACTCCGAAAAAATAACCAACAAGAACCGCCGTGAGGAGAACAAGAAGATTCCTTTTTTGAAAGAATAGTTTTGAAGACGTTGAATGCAGAGCGCGAAGCGGGATGCTGACAGCTCAGACTATGGAATCCACAGAGGGCCTGAACTTTTGGGGTCTAATGAGAGAGAGAAGGCTTCAGTGAAAAGACGAGTGACGGGCGCCGCTGACCTGCTTTGCCCGGAGACTGCAAGGGAAGGGCTGTGGTGCCCCAGAGATTGTCACCGGTCTGCGCGTCTCCTGCTAACGCACTGTCAGTCCAGGGCTGCCACGGTGCCCGCTCCTCTTCTCTGTGCCCCAGACCGCCGCTTGCAGCGAGCATGTGTTCACAGCTTCTCTCTCACACGCCTTAGCAGCGCCCACTCCTATTCTCTGTCCTACAAAAACAACGCAAGCAGCATAGCCAGCCCGAGGCATGGGCAGCTTGTGCAGTGGCCCAGGGCCCCGTTGTCAGATGACCCGCTCCCAACACTGCAGGCACCCATGGTTGCCTGGACTATACCAAGTAATATTATTTTAGTGACCTGGGTCTGTGTAATGGTCCAATGATCCAGTCTCCAATATGGAGAGCGTGAGGTGAGGCCCCAGGGATACTCTACATAAATCCCCACTCACCTCTGATGTTAAGAGGAGCTCTCGTTTTATGAGGGAGCCGCGGGAGGAAGCACGAAGTCCTCCCTTTTCCGCTCCGCGGCTCACCAACAGGGCGTGTAGCTCCCCGTCCTTTCACTGCTCCCGTGCTCCCGTGCTCCAGCAGCTCTTATGGGCGTCGGGGGACCGAGGCGCCGAGGGCCCGAGTAGGGCCGGTCCCTCCTCTGCCGCTCTGCCTCTCCTCTGCTGCTCCGCGTCGCGCCGCGTCTCGCTTCGTGCGAGGAAAGAGGAAAGGACCCTGCGGCGTAATACGAGCGCGAGCGCTACCAGGAAGTGTCAAGCCGCACCTCGACGATCACAAGCGTACGCAAATCCGTAACGCTAGAGGCCGCTTCCGATCACTATTAGCGTGGACTGTGCTAATTCAAACAAGCAGAGAAATATTCCATTTGCATCCCCGACTTCAGCAGAAACTATGGGTAGACTGTCAGCATCACCAAACTTGGCGATGGCCTCTATGGAAGACAGTCTCCCAGCGGAAAGTGTATGCTTGGCTGATACTTACCCAGGAGCTGCAGAGATTGCGGAGATCCAGTCCTCAGTTGCATCGTTGCAATTTGCCCTTAAGGTCTTACTGAAAATGACGGGGAAAATCATGGACAACTCAAACGCCCTAATATTAGAGAGGGCCGAGAGGGAGAAAGAAGAGAATACTGCGGAAGTTGATCAATCAGCAGAGTCCAACCTCTCGGAAGCCATAAAACTGGTGGACGTAAATGAAGAAGACCATTCTGACGAGCCTCACAGTTCGGGGAGGGCGACAGAAATAGGAAATGAAGAACTTTTCTTCTCACGTAAACAACGCAGATTGGCTAGGAGGGCAGCAAGGATCAAAAGAGCTAAAGAAATGGCCCTCCTTAAGCCGGTTAACGAATCAGCAGGGCACCCCTCAAAGAAAGCCAAAAAACGGGCAGCAAGGGCAAAGAAAAGGAAGAACAGCGGTGAGGGATGCCTGACGAGCTGGCTAATAGCTGACAGAGAAAAAACGATCGAGCCTGAGGAGGTGGAGGATCTATGCGAGGAGGAAAATCCGAGTGAAGTGCCAGAGACTGTGGACAAAGACTATCCCGGGAGTCCATTAGAGCTATCAACAACATCGAAGATAACTCGGCCCACTGAATCTACAACTACCATGGAAGGAAACCGTATATGTTTTATAAAGAATCTGTACCTAAGCGAAAATACGAAATGGCTCTCTCGCTCAGAATTATTACTTAGATTGAGCTATGTACCTCAACTGAGGGTCCTAAAGTCTGATGATTTCCAATTCGTGGAACCACTAAAAGGCCCTAATCCCCAGGTCTCGGCACTGCATTGTAAGTTTCTATCTACAGCGACACTACTAAGGAACTATAAAACCGAATTGAAAGCAGTTGACGTGGAGATTGATGCCGATCCCAACGAACCAGACCTATGCCAACCGCCCATCAAGGTAGACATGATAGCTGAAACTAACCTCCGCCCCTACCTCCCGGAAGGTAAAAATGTGGGCATATCAGACATACAACAAGTATTAAAATGGTTAGCGGCTTCACTACCTGAAGTACTATTAAAGCAATGAGATATGTCTATTCTCTCCTGGAACTGCAGGGGTTTTGCTCATTTGTTGTCTACTGAGGGCTCCATTAAGATCCTAGATAAACACAGTTGTTTTTGCCTACAAGAAACCTGGGCAATGGAGCCACTGATCTTGGATGGCTTTGTTATTTATCAAATGGTAGCCAATAAAGGTACAAAGGGAAGACCATATGGGGGACTTATCATAGGGGTGGCCAACATGTTTGGCTCCAAGTTAGTGAAAACTGATTGTGCCAGTAATTTGATGGCAGTTGAGATCGACTATAACAACCAGTTAGGAATGGAGCACTTACTATTAGTTAGCCTCTACAACCCCCCGGGTGCACTAATAAGAGAACAACTCCAGGAGGCCTTACACAACCTATTGGCTACATGGCTACTAAAATCTGGGAATACTGGGATAATAGTGGTGGGAGACTTCAACTGCCATATGAGCGGTAACACAGAGAAGTTCTATAACCCTAATTTAAAAACTAAAAATCAGATGCTACACTCTAAAAATAATGATCTTGAGGGTCTAGGATGGAAACATTTGTTTGATCTATGGGACATCGAAATGCTTAATGGGAAAACAGTGAGCGATTCGCCAGGTAATTATACCTGGTCCAATGGCATTTCGAGAAGTACCATAGACTACATGTTTGTCTCACCTAGCCTCTATGAGATAGTGGTGGACATGCAAATAACCCCTAACGAGTGGAGTGACCATGCCACACTCACTTGTAAACTGAATATTGGAACAAAAGCCCCTATTAGCATCAACATGGGTAATATTGTGCCAAATAAAACCGGCACTAGGATCAGCTGGTCAGACAAAAATGTCACGCTTGCCGTAGCAGCCCTGGCTAATACTGATCCAAACTCACTACCGGATTTCCAGGAGATGTCGAGTGAAGCCATTGAATACTGGATCTGCAATTTTGTTAAGAAACATGCAGTCTGTCGAATGGGGCCTATGATTAGGTGCAGAAAGGAAAGGCCATCTTTTGACATAGCCATGCGAAATCTGAAAAGAGAGCGCAGAGCGGAACTCCGGCTGGCCAAGAGACAAGCTCTCCCTTCAGATGTCTATTTTCTGATGGTCAGGAGCATTAAAAACAAATACAGAGCCATGATCAAGACTAAACGGAAACTAGATAAAATCAAGACCTGGCAAAGACTAGTTAACACGATTTGCACAGGCAAAACGCGGAACATCTGGGCTCTGTTGGGTGAGGCGCAAGGTACTACACAAGGCACAATAGTTAACCCTATTAATGCGGAAACATGGATAGCCTTCCTCGCAAATAGGAATTCCAAAGCAGATCCAGAGGAACCTCATATAGTGATTCATAGGCCATCTATTCCCCCATTTAATGTGACATATCATATGGTGCTGAATACAATCTCTGAACTAAAATCTTCGCGTGCCCCGGGCCCGAATGGTCTAGCTAACATTGTGATGAAGGCATATCCTGAATTCTGGGCATCCCTGCTAACTATAATGTTTAAAAAAATCCTAAAAGAGGGGAGAATTCCTCGATCGTGGCAAACAGCGGTGCTCATACCAGTCTTTAAGAAGGGGAATAGAGCTGACCCCAACAACTATAGATTACTCTCAATGCTGGATGTCACGGGCAAAATATTTGCCTCTCTCCTATTAAAGGAGCTGCAGCTTTGGGTAGAGCAGTCAGACATACTCTGTAAATTTCAGAGTGGCTTTAGGCAAGGATATTCGACAGCACATAACATCATGGTGCTGGATCTTCTGAGAACACGTGCTAGATCAAGAGGGCAGCCACCACTATATGTCTTATATATAGACTTCTCGGCGGCATTTGACTCCATCCCAAGAGAGGCCCTCTGGAGGAAGTTAAAAGCAATGGGTTGCCCGGATGGCTTGACCTACTATCTTAGATTACTGCATCAGAACACATCTGCTAAAGTAAAGTTAGACCAGGAAGGACACACCACTAGAAGTGTGTTCCAAAATAGGGGGGTCAAGCAAGGATGTGTTACGGCCCCGCTGATCTACAATATGTATGTACATGACATCCCGGAGGCCATTAAAGGAGCAACAAACTGTCCTCCGAAAATAGGAGATTCTGTCTGTCCTGTCCTGGCCTATGCGGATGATCTGGTTATTCTGGACCATACAATTGGGGGGCTCCGAAGGTCGGCCATTGCCTTATGGGAATACGCCAAGACAAACGGCCTCAAAATCAATTTGGATAAAACTAAGGCAATGAGATTTACCATCAAGAACACCACTCGTGTACAGCTCAGGGTTGGTACAGACATCATTGCCTATTCTCCTCATTATCGCTATCTAGGGGTAGATTTCGAGAGCATTGGCGACTATGGACTCTGCAAGCAGGCTCGTAATGTAAAGGCAACACAACTGACTGCACTGTTCCACAGATTCACAGTGAAGCAGGGGGGATTTACTATCTGGGGAACGAGACAACTGTACGTGCAGGTACTAGCACCTATGATCACCTATGGCCTGGAAGCCCTCCTCAACTCTGACCTGAAATGGTTGCAGGTGATCGAGGGGAAATTCTGGCGCTCTATTCTGGGCCTTCCACCGGGAATCCCCATGGCAATACTAAGACTAGAACTGGGGCTGACCTCACTGAAAGCGATCGTATTGAAAAAGCGTGCCCTATTATATCTGAGAATGAGAGAGGAGACCAAGAATGGGCTACTTAAGGCGGTCTACATAGAGATCTCGAAAAATAAACTAGCGTGCTCCTTGAAAGAGCAAATGTCTAAATTTCTGAAGATCATTGGGTGGCAAATTAGGGAAGGCAGTGTTACTATAGAAACACAAAGGGCCTTGGTCAAACGCATAGAATTATGGGATTGGCTGGAGAATTACGACCATCTCCAGAAGCTAAAAAGCTATCAGTTTGTCAAGTATAGATTGTATAATTACAAAAACTTGCAGATATATCTCAATCTATGCCCAGACAGGAGACTCAGACGTTTTATACTACTCCTAAGGCTAGAACAACTGCCTACCTTAATGATAACAGGAAGAAGAGATATGATCCCCCTAGAATTACGACTCTGCCGGTTATGTAAAGGAGTGAATTGCATAGAAACGGCCAGACATGTACTGACCGAGTGCTGCAAAATGTCACCTACCATAAACCTTGCTTTGGGGCCGTTTGTGTATAACCAAGGTTATATCTATGAGGAACTATTCTGGCATCACTGCATTAACTCAAACAGTATAAGGCTCTTGATGGCATTGTATAGTATTTGGCTGATTGTGGAAACAAGACTTAGGATAACCATATAGACGGATTTAAGGAAACTCTCAGTGGAGATCATAGGGCAATAGGTGGTAAGCCAGGACTTCTGAATTACTGTAAATGTAAATACGAATTTAAAATTGAAGTTGTGTTTTATATGGTTTTAGACAATGTATAGTTAAAGAATGTAATGTATTGCTTTTGCTTTTTGGGCATCTTTTATGCAATCTGTTGTTATTATTGACAATTTTCTCAGTAGAAGTTTGCTCTTATCCAAATATATATTTTATGTGTAAAGTTTCGTTGTAAACTAAGTCACAATAAAGTATAAATAAATTATTTTAAAGAAGGGCTGTGCTGCTTCCATGTACGAGGCCGCTTTTCTGTTTGTCTGAGTGAGGCAACATGTCACCTCCCAACGTCTTGCGACCATCTACAGACAAATCCCTCCTTCCAGCAGCCCATCAGAAGCAAAGGGGCTCATAAGTATCACTTCATTTCTTCTAGCAGAGGATTTAACACGGGATCGATTTACATGTGATGGCTCATTTAAGCGGCCATTGTTTTGGACAAGAAGTTCTTTTAAGAACATCAAAAGGTAATTTTTATTTTGAAAGCACACGCAAAATACCAGTTTGCTGCCTAAATCTATGCATTCCTCCAGGACAATTACACGTGTGACATAGCTGCCTAAATCTATGCATTCCTCGAGGACAATTACATGCGTGACATAGCTGCCTAGATCTATGCATTCCTCCAGGACAATTACATGCGTGACATAGCTGCCTAAATCTATGCATTCCTCCAAGACAATTACATGCGTGACATAGCTGCCTAGATCTATGCATTCCTCCAGGACAATTACATGCGTGACATAGCTGCCTAGATCTATGCATGCCTCCAGGACAATTACATGCGTGACATAGCTGCCTAAATCTATGCATTCCTCCAGGACAATTACATGCGTGACATAGCTGCCTAGATCTATGCATGCCTCCAGGACAATTACATGCGTGACATAGCTGCCTAAATCTATGCATGCCTCCAGGACAATTACATGCGTGACATAGCTGCCTAGATCTATGCATTCCTCCAGGACAATTACATGCGTGACATAGATGCCTAGATCTATGCATTCCTCCAGGCGTGACATAGCTGCCTAGATCTATGCATTCCTCCAGGACAATTACATGCGTGACATAGCTGCCTATTCCTCCAGGACAATTACATGCGTGACATAGCTGCCTAAATCTATGCATTCCTCCAGGACAATTACATATGTCACACAAAACAGTTTTAAACTATCTACCTTATTTTGACATGTTCATATTTAACACACCAAAAAGTATCTTATTTGTAGAATGTAACATGTTCTTATTATATATGAAACACGCCTTTGTTAAACATTGTAATACGAACAGGTAACCTTTTCGCGCATTGCGTTTTGCTTGTCGAAAGAACATTTTCAAAATCCACAGGCTATTTTGTGCCTTCTGCTGAATTGAATTCAGGGATTTGTAGTCTTCCATTCAAGGTGGAGGAGTAATGCCACATTTGTACACATTTTGCCTAGTATATTTCTGTAAGGATTGATAGATCTGTGTGAGGTACTTTGCTATGGTTTGTGTACTTTTCAAGTCATCTTCATAAAACAGATTACGGTTTAAAGCTAAACCTGGGGGTGAGGAGGGGAAAGGACGAGAGGGCAAGTGAGTCATGGATATTTGCCCAGGATGTGGTGTTAAGCAGAATCCTGTGCAGTGCCCTTAGGGACCACTACACACAATTAAGACCACAGGTGGCAATACAAGTTTTACCTTTGGTACAATCCTGTACTACTAAGTTATAGTGGTAGCAGTAGCAGAGCAGCCAGGCTTATCTCAAGAGTATATGAGCAGTAGCAGAGATTACACAAAGGGACCACAATTACTGTGACTCAAGCAAACACTGACTCAAGGTTTCAGGTAAAAAATATAAGTACATTTATTATTCAACCATTTGTTATAAACCCAACACTTATATTAATTCAAAACCACACATAAAATACACTACAACCAACCAATTCACTTGGTACAGTATAACTCAAGGTAAGTACCCTATGTTTTAACGGACCGGTGTTGTGAAACAAAAGACGTTACCAGGAATACAAATGCGATCACTTTTTGACAGTAATGACTGTTCGGTCTTACTAAAGATACGCGTATCCGCGGCAAGAAATGTTACCGGGGCAAAAACACACTTAGCACCTGAGTTAACCAGAGAGAGTTGGGGGTAAAAATCATAGGCAATACTTTTGTCAGGGCAGACAGAATCAGAGAAAACTCGTTGACAGAAATTCAAGAGTCAATAGGCCGGAACCAGTGTCAAGTGGAACTGGGTTCCTGTTGTCGAGGATCACACAGTCGGGCAGTTCAAGATTCAACGTTGCCAGGAGTACTTCGATATTGTCAACAGAGGAAGCAAAAGTTTTAAGAAGGAGGGAAGACAAAGACAAGCCTTGGAGGAGGAAAGGGATTCACCCTAGCTCCTCGAAACAGAACACAGTACCTTATTCAAGGAAGAAGCTGGTGCCACAGCAGTTGTTCCTGGTAGTTTCCTGCAGACCCACGGTTCCTGGAGCTTCGGCAAGAAGGAGGACGTCTGGAGGGGTCTGCACCACACAGGGATGAAGCCGGCAGCAGCGACGGTGAATAAAAGGTGCACTCCTTAAAAACAGGAGAGGCTCTTCAGATGGCTATCCGGACCACTACAACCATGTGCAGCGATTTCGACCACGAAGAGGATACTCTGGCTGTGAAAGGTGAGCTGGTTATCCCCACCAGGCTCAAGGGAAGAAGACTCCAGACTGGATCTTCTCTGGTCGTCGAAGGGTAGATAGCTCAGGACTGCAGCAGGGCTTCACCGGGACGGGATAGTTGCAGCAGCCGTCGTTTCATCCGCTTCCTTGTAGTTCCAGTGGCAACTCTGACTTTCAGCCCAAGAGTCCTTCCTTTTATGCGAAAATCCCCCATTCACACAGCCTGGCTGTCAATCACGCGCCAGGGGGGTTGTCCAGCCCGGACAACCACCTCAGCCAATCATGGCAAAGTGCGACTTGGGTTTCCTAGGATACCCTGTGCAGGGGGTGACTACACCCCTCCCTTACATTCAGCACACCTAGACACCCAGGTGCCTAGAGGAGGGCTTCTTGGCAGAAGCCCGCCAAAAGACAGTGAACAAAGAAGGAAAACCTGGTTTGCCACGCAAAGTAAAACACAAGAAGGACTTTAACAAAAAGAAATGGCGAATAAACCCAACCGGAGCCAAAAGAAAGAGTATTTGTTCAAGCGGGTTTATGTTCGAGGCTAATATAATAGCCTAAAACAATATCACGTTTATATAGTATAATTGCGGTAGAAAGGTTAGGGTAGATACCACTGCCACCAGCCAAGTATAAATGTTAAAAGAGCGAAACAATGCTCTAGGAGGTACAGATGAAAAGGGCTAAGGATTAACCCATCCCAGTACTCCATGTAAAATGGGGTGACTGGATCTGTGGTTATTTGACTAAGTAAAGTAAATGGCAACTTTACCCTTTTCTGGGGGACTGTAGTCAGCCTCAGAAATGGAGTCGGTGGAAAGTCTAAAATACAACCCTGTGTCACTGCACTGAAGGTGCTGTGTAACACACAAAAGAAGGGGGCTACTGAAGTGGTGTACTCCAGAGTCCACAATCACAAAAACAGATGAAATACACACGGCAAAACACAGGTAAGAGTGGAAAACAGAGGTACACTCTTAACAAGTGAAAAAAATCAACTCCAGAAATCCAGCAAAGCTGCTGGGGGACTCACTAGGTAAGGGAAATTAGCCATTCAATGAGAATTCTCCCTAACATTTGGCAAGAGAGGTTGCAGTCCTGGAGACGTGAGGGGTTATTTTCCTTGGTTCTGACCCTGTGCTGATTTTCAGGGCTCACGTCAAGGATACATGTGGGTGGAAATAAAGCTGCCCACTTTTTTAAGAGGGTGGACACAACCCCTGGTTGGTGTTTTTGAGGCCTGCATTCAAAACCTTGCTTACTCTACTGGTCAGCTACTAGGATTTTACCCCAGGTTAACCTGTTCCCAGCGCAGGTGCTTACCCCCAAGACTCAATAAAAGTGTCACCAAAGCACACATCTCTTATTTGGATTTTGTTTTCCAGGGAATATTTCATCATACATTCTTGTGTTTAAAAGGTTGGCTGCTTTTATACTTTGGTCAGTGATTGGGTACTTCCCTATTTTTTGTTCTCGGGGACCAGTTTCATTGTGGGAAGATTACACAAAGTATATAGAGCAAAGGCGTAAACTGGTTACCCCTCCACTGTGACAACATTACTGGTACGGACTGATATTTTTCTACCGTATTTTTTAACACTGTATTCAACCATGCACTATTTTCATACAAATATATTATACAATTTTTAATTAAAAAAATACACATAAAAACAGATTATTTAGACATACAGCACAGACACAACATCCTGTGCACGTTTATCTTTTATGTAATCAACATTTTTGCAGTGGGGTTACTATGGCATCTGACTATGATTATTGTTTAACACATATATTACTTTTGAGTTGATCAAAAAAAGGTGTAACATGTACCTCCTATTTTGATTCCACAATGAGACACTTTATATTTTCATATAGTGATGCAAGCAACAATTATTTTCATATATAAGTCATCAAACAAAGGTATATAGACTCTTAAGAGTGGCCTCAGGAATGGTCAACATATGTTTCGGCCCTCGCGTCTTTTTGGGTTTATCCCCAACGCTTACTGACTGATGTTATCAGGCCTTCTTCAGGACAGTATATTTCTTGATATAATGACTTAATCTCAACACCCCAGAGATGTTCTTTATGCTTAAACACTTAATTGTAGTGCACATGGCCTGAGCCCTAACTTCGGACTGATTACTTCTGTCTAAAGTTAGAAAGCTTCTCTTCAGTGTTCTCTGCTTGTATTGGTGATTCTTTAGTGAAGCAGAATTGTTGAACTTCAGATGGATGCCCTTCATACAAGGGTTTTCTGGTGAACCTATGTTAATCTTCTGTTGCCCCAGTGCTGCGTACTAAAACACAGTAGATAAATGTCAGTCTGTACTAGTAATGTGGACACAAGGGAGGGGTAACCAGTTTACACTTTTGCTCTGTATGCTTTTATACTTTGCCAGCATAGTTATTATAAAATCTCCTCTCATGTGTTTTTTCCAGTGGGGATTTAATTTTTTCAAAAGGCTAATGCTCATTTGTCTTGTGAACTTTCTTCTAAGGAGTAAGGTCCATTGGTCTAAATGTGCATGTTCACTTATTGTGATTATATTCATGGGTGCTAGCTTTTGATTTTCGCTATGGGGACAGACGTCCCTACACTAAGTGAAGTGAGAGAGCAGTACCCATTCATAGGTTGAAACAACAGATCTTATAGCACATTGTGCAGCAGGAATAGGAAAAAAGGCATGTAATTTACAGGAAGGTGTAAACATATAACATCTCAGAAACAGGCACTTAACCTGCTGAGTTGTCTGAAGTATTTTACTATAGAGTCCCTTCCTCCCCCTGCTATTCCTGTGCCCTCGAACAGATGTGGCCTGCCCCCCCTTCAATCAAGATATAGGGTTCCATTAATGAGGCTCCCTTCCCATTTTGAAGTTAGCAGCATTTGCACATTTTACAAGATGCATCCTAACACGCCAGCAACCTTGCACCAGCAGGAGAGGGGACACAACCCTTGTCACAATTAATGATTTAGATGAGCACAACAAGGGGGGTGGGTGCAACTGCACCCTCTGCCACCATTTACTCCACTCCTATCATATGTTAGTGTTCCACCGTACCCGACTTTGTTTGGGACTTGAGCCAGGTTATAATTTGGTTAACATTTGAAGACGTGCAAAATTGCTTACGCACTCCCTGAAGACCTCCCAGGTAAATCAGTTCTATCACACTGCAAGGCCATCCAGCAGTATACACAACCTGACCGATCTGCCCCAGGGTCAATCACTGCCATGACATGACATCCTTGGAACATGCTTGGAGTTGATCTCTTTTGACAGCCAAAATAATAGTTATCTGTAGCTTCTGAAATAAAAGCAAAGTGCTAGTTTGAACAATATGGTCAAATATATACACAACACAAATAATAACAATCTGAAACTGCTGCAAAAACAGAGTTCACTTCACTTAGCAAAACACAATCACCATATTTTTGCAAACCTTTGCAGTGTCAGATGGTGTTATCAAAGAAAAGTGCCAAAAGACCCTTTGAAAGCAATATTTCTACCATTTATATCTGCTAAGAGATGTGTTCAGGTGCCTGAATTGCAGACTGGTCCCAAATCCCGGCTTCTCCACTTAACCAAAGTGTGTGCTCCCATGCAAATACTTTTATCTCACTAGGCTCTATACAAGGTATTCAACCGTACTGTCTGCCACTCCAAAAAAAGCCCCACGACTGATATTACCAGATAGGTAAATATTAACAGTACAATTCATATACTTCAGAGTTTCTCTCCTGCCTTACTCATGGCAATGTGTTTTTAATGTAACCTCTGTAGGGCAACTCTTCGGCAACCACACCAAGAAAATACAACCCACTATGGGAAAAAAATAGTTGCACCCTTTTTCGAGAAGAACAAGAGCTTTATATTGTATACAAAAAGGAATGGGTGACACTAATGGTTAATCCCCCTTGTATGATTTCCCACTCGCGCCAGTTATTTCCCCCAGTAAAGCACCCTACCCCCCTGCACCATCCTGTACCCATTCTCCATGTTTTAATATAGTTTCTGCAATCTAAATCGCCTGGGAGGGGTGGTAATCTGAACATGCATCCCAACATACCCCCCTTTAGTTAATCCTCAACTAACTAACTTCTTCCTTTCTGTTTCTCTATCCGCTTCATCTTTAGGAATCCACGCCTTGCACATATGAAGAAAGCTACCTCCACCCCGTGTATATTTCTCTGGGGTACACTTAAGGTATTTACAGTCCCCATCACCTGCCAAATCTACTCAGTGTAGTTTTCTGGATCAGGTGGGTGTGAAGTTAGTGTTCCTGGGGGGTAGATATGTAATTCAATTCTGACCATGTGTGGTTTATTTGGATCCTCAGTTTGAGCCTGTCCATCTTTTGTGCCCGGGAGACCCATTCCTGCCCCAATAGTAACCATCATTCTTGTGCTGTACTGAATAGTCTTAGAACAACATTGAAGCATCATCTGGCACATGCAAAACAACATGAGCATGAACACCACAATCGGAACAGCATCTTCACCAATGCACCAAGCCAGGGTGCCGTCCATGAAAACAATGTATCAAGCCAATCATCACTGTGTACACCTGATTTATTCTCCATACCAGTCTTCAACTTGTGTAGGGCCCCTATGATGTGTGTCAGGGACCCATTCTCAGCATCATTTGCGGGTATGTACATACAACAGGACAACCCTATCTTCCTGCACATGCCCCTTTCCATCGCCGTCAGAAGATCCAAGATGTACTGGTTTTGAAGCATCATCAACCGGATCACCTTCAGCTCACTCTTCATGGTGTTTGGGTCTTATTCAGTGTCATTGGCCAACTGGATCACTTCCCACCGAACAATCTGCAACCACTTGGTGTTAGCGGCAGCTTGGATCCCTGGTGTTAAGAGAGATGCAGAAAACACCTCTGTTTTAGTGTACAGGCGATATTGGTCTGGAATTGTTTTGAGCAACTTGGATGATTCTTCCGACACATAATTTGATCGCTTCCTTCTCAACTTGATCAACCGCTTCTTCTTCCCCATTTCAGGGGGTTGGATGGATGATTGAAGAGATTGCAACACCCTATACTTAGAAGCTATTGTAAGATGTACTTCAGGCACCCCCAAGATAGCTGAGTGCAAGGTTGCTAGTGCATATGTGCCTCGCTAAGAGGGTGGAAAATGGAGGTATGCTTGTTCTTCACATACCCAGTACATGTTCATTAATGCTGCTGTTCCTTTTGCAAGATCTGAAATGAACATTGTTTTGTGGCACTTAGTGTTAGTGCCTACTGGAACAGTTCCATGCCCTAGATAACACAACTGATATTTGTCTACTTGTTGCACTTTTATTGGAGTTTCACAAGCTTCAATCCATGTTAGTTTGGGTATATATGTAGCCCATATCGTGAAGCAGTTCTTATTAATGTTCCATATAACTTCTTCTCCAAACCCTGGCAACCCCCCTGCTGCACAGCTCACCACTCCTTTCTCTCATCTGTTCTACACGAAAAACATTCTGTCCAATATTAACATGAGCTGTGGCTTACAATGGGAGGCACTGTTATCCTTGGCAGACTTCTTGCCCCTGGAATAAGCTGCGAACCAGTCACAGCGCTAAGTGCACCAAACACTTGTCCTCTAAGCGCAATATTTCTTGGGGTACTAGCATTTTGGGTGCCCCATATGCATGGGAGATGAGGGAGCAGAAATGACAACTCCCCTGTACCTCTGTTTTCCTACCGAGTTTATATGGCTGTACCACATGTTGTTGAATTCTGGGTGGTGCACATCAGACATTTTATCAAACATTACATCTTTGTATTCATTATACTCATTTTCTTCACCTAAACCATGTCTAACCTGCATATTCAAGTCCAATATTACAGTATCTTGTAGCTGCATCCTTTTAAGATTCACTACTGTGGTTATATACGTATCACTTGGTGTTGTGGCTTCACCACCACAACCCTTTATATGTCCTAACCATATAATCTCACTAGAAACATAAAAATAAACCAAAATCAAAACCACCAATATCTTACTACAAAACCTTTTAATTCACATACTATTAATACTAAAGTGAAATGTAGAACTTTGCAAATTCATTATAAACAGATGTCCAGAAAATCAAACACCTTAAAAAACAAACACTTTTCAAAAATACAGAAACCAAAATACTCATAACCAATAAAATGCAGCAATGACCACTGTTTTTTTGACCAATAAATCACCTACTAAACTCACTAAATTAAAAACATTCTGATTAAATACTTATTTCTGGATGCGTAGTTTGTTGCACCGTCCTGGCATCAGACAAATGCACCCAATATTGCAGCTATTTTACTTTAACAGGAAGGGGAGTAGCATACACCACTGAACAAGGACCTTTATAATGGGGCTCACTCCATCTGCGAACAACATTTTTGATATACATTTTGTCACCAGGAAACAATTGCAATGGTGGCGAGCTCGCAGATTCTGGCAAAGCATTGTTGTCGCCTTCTTCTAAACAATGTGGCGCAATCTGGTGAGAAAGGTATTTAATACACTTTGTTAACTGTGTCTCACACGAGTGAAACTCATCCCCCAAAACGGTCACAGCCCTGTGAGCATCGGCAGTACTACTCACCGGAGATAAAGGCGTGTGCATACGTCTCCCCTTCACTATTTAATGTGGGGAGAGGTGGTGATCCTTACAGGGCTGGGTCCTCTAACTAAAAAGGCCAAAGGCAGGCAGTACAACCAGTTACTTTTCAGTGTAGCACAAAGTTCAGGCAGCTTACTTTTCAGCAACCCGCTCATCCTTTCGACAACGCAGTTGGCCAGAGGGTGATAAATAGAGCACAACTTGCGCTTTATTACTCTGCTGCCTTTGACAGGGGATATTGCTTTACTCATGGCAGCACAGTGCCAGGTTTTAAAGTGATATGGATTGATGCAACACTCTGTAAAAGCCCCACATCATGTGGATTACTCAGATAAGTACCTGAGATAAGTCCTCTGAAGCAAAAGGGGGATGTGGTCCCTGCCAACAACATGGAACAAGGCACATGCCTACATTGTATCATAATCTCACAAGGAATGCATACTTCCAATATTATATCCCCCTCATTTTCTTTATTCTCGAAAAAATATCCTCTTTTGAAATGTTTTTCATTGGTATTGTGGGATCTATGCACAAAACTGTATGACACTTCCCTTTGTCAGAATCAACTGGTTTTAACACAATCCTGTCCTCTGACACTAACACTCCTTCTATATCGAGTTTAATGATCGTTCCTGCAACTACTTCCTGAGGTTGGGCAGGCCTGAACACAAATTCAGAAGGTACTCGCCAATATTTGTTAGCTACTTGTGGCCCTGCGCTAAGTAGTATTGTAATTCCGTACAGAAACAGATCAGGGGCCACTTGCACTCCTCTTGCTGCAGATTCAATGCCCAATGCATGTAAGGTCAACATTAACCTCAAGGTACACATACCAGGTGTCAAACATACCACACCCCTCTCAGTGCATGAGAAGGTCATGTTGAGCTTACTCAAAATGTCCCTTCCCAACAAATTAATCAGGGTTGCAGTGGAGTACAACAAGGTGCCCACACCTCTCTGCCCCCACCTTGATGGGTAATTGCTTCATAAAAGGAACTGATTGAATTGCCCCAGAAAAGCCCTATGTATCCATGCCCTCACATGATAAAGGGAATCCTCCCTCACTAATGCATGATTTGGTTACACCAATATCCACAATGAAGATAAATGGTTTATTTCTTATCTCCATGCCCACGAAGGGTTCCTCTTCTAGGTTGGCAATTACTTATAGGACTGCACACGCTAAGGCTCTCTGTGTGCTGTCCTAGTGTGGGTAAGTGTTTGTACCTTTGATGCACTAAATACAGTGGTACATAGCTGGAGCCTGGAGCAGGCAACCTTGGAAAGGATGGTGGGGGAGCAGGCAGGGCTACGGGCAATGGTGCACCATTAGGAATTGCTGGGAGTGGCTGTCCATACGACTAGGGGTATGAGGCTGGGTCTTTCTGGGGGTACGGACACATCTTCAGGTGAGGATAGGCAAATGATTGCCTTATTTTGCATTTCCTTGAAAAAGGACCCATTCACCCACATGTCCAACACTGACCCGCTCCTCCTCCCCTAGGCACCATTCCTCCATACCCCACTACTCACCCTCGGGGTCCCAAAAATCCTCCTCTGCCCCACTGAAATCCCCCCAGGAACTCCCCTTGGTACTGGGGTTGATACCCACCTGCCCAACCAGGTGTCGCTCGCACATCTGCCTGAATCGCCCTGAGATCTGCTGACCTGCACCATCGCTAGAGCCCCTTCCAATGCAACCATTGCAAGTTTCTTCTGAACCAGATATGCTTCGTCCAGTTGTGCCTCCTGTTTCACTTCCTTCTCCTTATCTTTCAACTATTTACAATCTATATAAATAAAAATGTCAATGTTTGTTTGTTCATAATCTTAACTCTCCGAAAGTTCTTCACCGATTGCTTTGAAATTTTGACACAATGTTGCATTCAAATAGGTGTGTGCTTTTATATACGTACTATACATAGACGTCTCACCTGTGACAGGTAAACACATGCCTTTTCTGAAAAATAGCGCCATTTGTTGGACGTAAAAGCAACACGCGCTATACTAAATATTTTACAATTCCATTTCAATGTTTCCAATTTAGAATGGCTCAAGTACGTGCCAAGCAAGCAGCAGAGCAACGTGCAGCCAGACTTCAGGATGCACGGTTGCGAGCATGGCGTTCTGCAGCTTCAGATCTGCTTTGTTCTCAACAGAATGAACGCGACAGGCTGAGAGTGGCTGAAAGACGTCAACAAGAAATAGCAGATCAGCATCATACATGACTCCATACTCAGCAATCACGCGATTACAATTGCCTTGCATTCCGGTACAACCCAGCTGATGATTGTAGTTTGAGCCAGCATATTCTCATCAGCACCATCACTGAAGTGTGCCCTTATTGTAAGGCTCTGAAAGGAATGTGTTGCGCCACCGGGAAAATTGAACTGTCTCAACTTGGAGAACCACCAGAGCCATTAATAACTACCCACAAGCATTGTGAAATTAAACATATTAGAAACGTGTGCTTTCACTTTTCTTTCTTTTCCATTTAACCAGACTGAGCCACAGCAACGCGTGGCCGGGGCTAGCTAGTGGTGAATAATAATAGACTGAATTTACACCCAGCCCATAACCTCGATCCCCACTCTCTTGCCAAGTGCTTTCTGTACTTCCTTCCTTTTCTCTTTTAGCTATAAATTGAAAAAGGGATCACCATGTCCCAGGAATCTCCTGTTTCAGCACTCCACACCTCCTGTATGCTTAATATATATTGGTCAGGATCCTCATCATCTCACATCATCCTCTGCATAATTGACTCGAAGCTCAGGTGCATCTGGATATGTATGCCGTAGTGCCGCCCACACTTGCAGCCTAATATCATTAAAATGTGCTCCATCGTGACTGTAGTCACCGAACTTCACCCCCGATACCCAGCTCCAACTCATATGTCGTCAGCATGATCTCCCAGTATCGACACAAATAAACTTTTCAAATCCCCTAAAGCCAAAGTAGTAGCAGCTGTTTGCTTCTCAAAGGCATAAATCCACTTGCCCACTTCATCAGTAAGGCGCAGGAGCGCCTTTATGAGGTTATTTTTATCCATGTGTGCCCATGGCATATACTGCACTCTCCCCGGTACCTTGTGTAGTAGTGAGAACTGTGTTCCTATCCCTTTACTCACCTTCTTCCTTCTCATCACTGGCCTTTTGGCTACTGCCAAATGCCCATACCTATTCCGTAACCTAGGACCTCCCAAACTTTCTACACCTGGGCAAATCACAGGTGACTCCTCCTCTTCCAACTCGTCCACTGTGTCCCACTCCTCTTCTCCCCCTCGTGCACGGTCATATTCATCATCCAACTGTAATGTAGCATACTCCATACTCTCCTCTCGCCTCCTCCTTTCCTCTCTTTCCTTTTCTATGTACACACCCTAAATGGCTGTACTATCAATCCATAACAAGATATCTCCCACTCTCAATTCGTCTGTCCCTACCGAAGTCTGTTGTCCGGCCCTCCTTTCTATCTTTAATCGTGCTAATTCACCTTGCACCTTTCTTAAAGCATCATCTGCGATTTCGTATCATCTCATGCAGATGCCCTACCTCTTGCAGCAGCAGACGTTTTGGGGAGTTTGTGATATTGAGCTGACGTGGGTGGCAGGGGAGCTGTGGCAGGTGAAGGAATGTATGCAGGGTTCATATATACTGACGAGGCATGCATAGGGTAACATCCTAATGGGGGACAATTGCCTGTGTCAGCAGGGGCTACATGGACACTCAGAACAGTAACCACAGTAGTATTTGGGGCCCACGGGGTGACCAATTCATTAATTGGCTTTAAATAATCTGTAGACCCATCTTCCAAATCTGCTACCATCTTCCATAATTCTAATACTTCCTTTCTGTTTTTAAATTTTTCCCTCTATATTTGGCTGCCAAAAATGTGTAAATGTGACTTAATATTTCTCTATGATATGTCCCATGTTCCGGCCATGGCTTAAACATCCCGCCCTTTGTTTCTGCAAGCCATTCCTTATGATACTTGAGAATTTTGTCTCAGTACAAAGGAAGGGTTTTACACATATATTCTAACTGGGTTACCGGCTCCATGGTAGCTGCCCCTGCATTTACTTTACAATACAACCACCATCCTTGCCCCAATTTCCCAATCTTTACCCCTCCCCAACACCCCCATTTTATACACGCTCTCCCATTAACACCCAGCCCCCCTCAATACTTCTTCCTTTTCACACTTCCCACACACACACACACACTTCTCATAAACTTCCTATTCCATAAAACAGTAGGCCTTTTCTCTGCCTCTCCTAACCACCACAAAAAATCACCAATAACAGAAATCACAATAAAAATCTACTGTTCGTTCCAACACTCTCCATACATCGGGTGAGGAGATCCCATGCCAACAAGAGCCTCTACCACAACTACTTCTTGTTCTCACCCCCCCCCCCTATATTGGGCAGAGAGATCTCAGACCCACTACATGTACAGGGTCTATATCAGAATCCTTTTTCCTTCATTACACAGTGCTTGTCTTCTTCCGTAATATCATAGGAAATGGTCCTGTTACACCACAATTCTCTCTCTCTCTCTCTCTCTACACCACCATGTGGATTCCTAACCTATCAATTCACTCCTCCCACACCGCCCACACATGCACATTCCCTGTCACAAACGCAAACACTTATTCTCTCTTCCCTCACCCTCCTTGTTTTTCTCAGAAGAAGGTGTACTTACATCTGCATGCTCACCCAAAGTTCTCCTCCACAGGGTGCACAATCCGGGGACAGCGCCCCACTCCAAAGAGCAAACAGGAATTCTGATAACACGGATCCTGTTCACCTCTCAAAGGGGACTGGTCGCTGCAGGTGGGTGTGGCCCTACCGAATGTGACGCCAGGAATCATCCATCCTTGCAGGTGAGTCTGGGATCATGTTGGGGCCACCAATTATGTAGGGCAACTTTCTGGCAAACAGAACAAGAAAATAAAACCCACTAGTGAAAAAAGCTAGGTGCACCCTTTTTCGAAAAAAACAAGAGCTTTATTTTGTATACAAAAAGGAATGGGTGACAGAGTATTACAAATCAACTGCCACAGAGCGCTGCCTTCCTCCAAGATGATGGCTAATTTATAAACGTACAACTCATCATACATGATGCACTCGGTATACAGTATTTATCCCCCACACTCATTAGGTTCTGCATATATACATGCTAATAGTTTCATACAGCCCATCCTATGATTGCTAGCTCTGTCTTCTCCTCCATCTTCATTGCACATGGGTAACAACCTTTACCATCCTAATGCGCTACAAAGCAATTGGATAGACTTGAATGACACCACCATACCTTTACTCCTAACCACGCGATGTGCACATGGTTGTCAATATGAACTCTGCAGATAACGTTGAGGTCAGCCTGGACCTTGCGAGCAAAACAGCCCTTTTCTCATCCCAGACATGCTGGCGCCCCCACAACGCCTGTGGGCACTGTATGGGCATCACTTGTGGCTCTCCCTGGTTCAAATCACAGTTCATGTTGTTCTCTACTGCCTCCTGTATCACTTCTCCTCCCAAAAGGTAAACCAAGTGTCCCACTAATCAATACAGTTTGCAAAGGATTTAAGACAAATTTTCCTGCACATCTGGTAGTTCAAATAGAATGGCAATCATTCTGGGGGGCGCCTGTGTCTTAAATCTTAGTTTATGTGTTGGCAACCGAAGACCTCTGCCTCGACTCCCAAGAGTATTACCTTCATGCTAGGCCACAACCCTAGGCCTATTCCGCTGCACACATTCCTGCCTAATTGTTCAAAGACCTAACTGAATATATATATGTATATACATACATATATATATTTATTCAGTAAAAAAACGTTGTTAAAGAGACGTTATGGTTAAGCTGCGCTGCTAAAAACCTATGAAATTCAGTGAAAAAAACTTTGTTAAAGGGACGTTTTGGTTACAGGTAAAACTGAAAAACTCCTGAAATTCACCATTTATGGTAAACTAAGCACCATGCACTGCTAAGACTAACACCCAGGACATCAAAGATGATGTCACAAATGTCATTGATGACATCACTGATGACATCACATGTCTGGCTCCCTCTTTTTTCTTTTACTGACATATCTAGGCCAGTAACAGTCAGGAACTAAAAATTCAACAAATACTATATTTATACACTTATACTTCAAATATGTTCTTACATTAATTCACTTAGGGTTCACTCACAGCATATGAAACATATACATAGGGGAAAACACAGACTTGGAAGACAGCAATGCTTTCTATGTATGAAGATGATTAGTAAGGTTAACAACACTTTTTTTTATAGGTCTGCTGTTTTTGTATTACTGTACTGTCCCTGGATATGCTCATATTTGTGCACATTGCACTTACACTACTTTCCTTATGGTCTAGTCACAATATGTGATAGTTATACATAGGGAAGTAGTAGCTTTGAAGCAGAGCAATCATTTCTGTGCATTAAGATAATCAGTTCGGGTATGAAGATTGCTTGGTAATACTGCTGTTTATTTACTTCATTTTCCCTGTATATGCTGATATTTGTATGTGTCTTGTATGTGTGTGTTTTGTTTGCAATAATGCAGTCATGTAGTAAGTGGAATGCAGTTATGTAGTAAGTGGGATTTATTAGGTACTTATTAAAGGTTTACAGTATGCAGAACTCTAACAAGAAAGCATTTATAATTTTAGTATTTAACATAGCAAGATTATTAATATTGCGCCTCCATCATGGTTGCTGCACACTATACCTATGTTTCTTCATATGTACCTTTAGTGTACTGGAAAAAATTTCATAATAGAATGCTATTTGGATTAATGAATTGCTTAATGCACTACGTACCTCATGATATTTATTCCAATGATCCTTGAAACTTTTTTATTAACATTACAATAAGAATCCCTTGAACAGACATTTTATGAAACGTAAATGCACATGTGATGTCATCAGTGATGTCATCAATGACATTTGTGATGTAATCTTTGATGTTCTGGGTGTTAGTCTTAGCAGTGCACAGGGGTGGCGCGAGTTATGGTTGCTTAGCTTACCATAACTGGTGAATTTCAGGGGGTTTTCGGTTTTACCTGTAACCCTAACATCACAGTTTTTTAACAGAAATTCATAGGTTTTTAGTAGCACAACTTAACCATAACGTCCCTTTAACAAAGTTTTTTTACCAAATTTAATAGGTTTTAAGTAGCACAACTTAACCATAACGTTCCTGTGACACATTTTTTTCACTGGATATAGATATAGATAATATAAATTTGATAAATGTTTACTAGGATTCCCTTAGTTTATATACATATAACATACTGAACCCCCTAGCTGCGCTAGTGGTTCTGATGTCTGAGGACCATGCGCATGTCCGCGGACGGATGTGGTCAACAGCAACACTATCCAAAAACTCAGGGGGTATCTTTCATTGTTGTATCATGCAATAAAAACACTGAACATGTTCAAAAAGCAGCACATAAATACATTACATTCAATAATAAATAAGAAGTGGAACAATTTTTCTTGGGAATAAATGAGTGAAAACAGTGATACTAATGGTAGACACTACACTTCTCTATATAAACCAATTAATAACCATTACTTTATGTGTACTTAACAATTCTTTTTTTTCACAGCCCATACAAACATTAAAAATAATAAAGAAACAGAGACCTTAGAAAATCATCTGCAGCGAATAGAGCAAAAAATTGATCTATTAAAGGAACAGTGCGCTCAGAAATATTATTGTCCCGAGAGTTCGGGCACGTGTTTTTAAGCATACGTTGATCGATCGTACAAACATTTCCTATACACCTTACCGTACTTTTCCTCTTTTTTACAAATGCGAAATCAGGCAGTAGGGGGTGGCCATCTTGTGATAATCTTATCCGTTTCTGCATCGCCCAAGGTGGACTGCCCTGGCGGCACTAATTCATATGCCATGCCCATGAGGCTGACATCACCAAACCTAGTAATTAACTATACTTTTAAAGGAAATAGCAAAACTGTACAATTTGCAAATTACTTTTATTTCACAATAAACACTCCGAGAACATCCGCCGATTGCCATGTTCAAGCAAATGGGTAATTCCTTTCTTTGTTCTCCATCCACAAATGTTTATCGTGAGTCACGCGGTGTTCCTTTTGGGTATAAGAAGCGACTTAGACGCATTGTCAATCGCAAGGCTTTGGCATCAGCTTGGCGCTAGGCCACTGTAAACGATGTCAGGTTGCTCCTAATCGCTGGTACCGCGTAAGAGCATATCGGCCCGTGGCGATCAGCCCCAAAAAACCGTAGTTGTGATCCAGCCATTCAAGTGTATCTGCAGCTGCCGGTTAAAAAAAACCTCTCAGCTGGTATCTGGAATCGATGACAATCGCAGAAAGGCAGGATGTAGCTGTTTCAAAAACATAACAGAAATGTGTGTCAGTAGCCGATCTTTATTACAATTTATCATTTTACCCATTAATTCGGCCCCATGTTAAAACTAATGATGAACACAGACATGAAACAATGGGAACACAGAGAAAACAATATGGAAAGTACCCCACAATTTGCTCCAGAAGTTATGCTATTGAGTATGGTCAGCTCGAAATGGGATGCAGAGGCTGACGCTACAACCAAGGAGCAAGCTAAGAGCAAGAAGAACACATAGAAGAATTTTTTTTGATTAAATATTAGCATTGAATTAGGCGTTTGTGGAACCTGGGGGAACCCAGTGGTGGACTGCATGCATCTCGATGCTGGGCTGGCCATGTGCCCGGGATAAAGACAAGTACACACACAGGTTGTATTTGCGTGTCGTTGTAATATGTCACAAAGAACAATCAAGTAAAATGTAAGCCAGCAATAACAGTCGGTGAATGATGAGTTGACTTGTTCGTCTATAAAATCATTGAAAGAAAAACTTACATAATATTCGGCATTTCCATTCTCTCGGCATAAAGCAGAGACTCCGTTCAACTCAACAAATTTTCATAAAATGAAATAACATCTTCCCTTGTCCAGTTTTGTTATGGTGACCCTTATCATATTTAACAGTATTACACCCCTCCCTTCATCCATTCCTTTTGGAATCCTCTCTTTTTTTCAAGGTCGAAAAACAATTGAACTTTATACTGTGTATGATGCGTGGGTTTGCTCAGCTCGCAAGCATATTTTCAAAGCCGCTGACCTTCACTCAGAATGGGAACCAATAGCCCTTCAGACCATAGTGGTATTGCAAATATTTTTGGACAACCTGAATTGTTTGCTACCATTCACCAATGGTGTGAGAAATTTCTAGTGATTTACTTTGTTCCTCCGGAGAACTTCGCACTCTCCCAACGACTTCCACAGCCAGCCCACACCATCTGTCAGCTCAGCCCATCTCCTGTTTACACGGCCAATCACATAAACATTTTCCGCAAGGAGCAAGTCTCGAGCCCTGACAAAATGTCTTGTACGAGAATGTCCGAGCAAGCCCTGCTACAACCCCCTCCGGCCAGGCCGCGGTCCCCTGAACCCATGACCACAGTTTTATATTAGAGGCCTATAAATTGCACATGTGTGTTTGTACTATCCCACTTTGGGTCACTAGCGAGGTGAAGGGTGTGGGGGTCTTGCCCCTGAGACAACCAGTGGGGTTCAGAATTGATAGCTGCCAGGTCTGGCACATAAGAACTAGAAAGGGGGTGGAGTGACACATGTTAGTTTAGGACAGAATATACTGTGACTGCAGTCTTTTTTATTGGGAGGAACTTTGGGGTGGTCCACAAGGAAGTGTTACACTTCTGGTACATGAAAGTATTAGCTTTGGAGGGGCACAGGGTTGAACAAGCAGTAATCTTCCAGCAGCTGGGAACATTTGTTGAGATGGATGAACAACTATAAGTCATTGTTTGTCCCTGATACACACAGGACAGTGATGTCAGAGGAAGATTTAAATTTATACATTCTTAGTTTGACAGAATGACAGAGTCAGAGACACAATCAAAGAATGCGGCAAGGGCCGGAATGCTGCTGAATGGACACACACTTGATTCACTGAAAAATTGAAACAACCATTGATGAAAGTTCTGTTGTGCTTTATTTTGTTGCTGATTTTGATGTCACAAACATACTACACATTATAAGTTTCTGGTTGCAGCATAGTGAGGGAAAATCCCCTGTATTGACCGCTGTAACTGGGGAAAGTTTCTCCAATGGCAACAACAACATAGGCGGTTATTACTCGTCGAACGCAGTGTCCAAGTCTCCCATGAAGCCACCATGTAAACGAATGATAGGCCACCAGCCTGTACCTCCTGTGAAAGAGAAAGAAACAAACTGTTTTTAAAGAAACAAAATAAGTGTATTTAACCTTAGTTGACAATGACAAATCTAGTATCCAATGGCATTGTTGCCAGTATACATGTTACTTAGACACTGTACAATATTGAACGACTATGCATTCCATTACATTTGGGACACAAGGAAATATTGCTTCCTGGCTGTACATGAAATAAACATAAGGAGACCACTATGATTTCCCCAAATTGCGAGTGATGTACAGAATTCCAAGAGTACATTAGTTTGGCATTGACAGATCAAAGTTACGACAATACATGAGTCAACCATAAAATGAGAGGCTAAGTGACATCACAACTAGAGTACACTTACTCGTTACTTGGATTGCGAGGGCGAACTGTTGCTCGAAGTTTGTGCATACGCACCATCATAAGCACTTCCACATGAGGGAATCCAAGATGTACAGCCACTCCACAGCGATCTGCATACACCTCCAACCAATGTATCCATGAATCTCCCAAAATGCAGACAATCTGTTTTCTGAAACACACAGCCATAGCTGTATGCTCTCCACTCAGGAAAAAGACTTTCTGACAAAGTCTCTGCTCACACATCACACCCAGTAAACCCTATTGACCAATCCCTTGCTCTGCTAAGTCTCATTTGCATGCCTCTCAGCCTCAAAATCCCTGTATGTAATACGCATGTCCGCAGACAAATCGTAAAATCTGAGTGTGGGGAATTAAAATTTAAATAGTGTGCCCCATTTCCCCTTTGAGGTTGTCTCTGAAAAGACCCTTTTTTTTGTTTTGTTTTTTGCAGATGCTTCAGAAACACCTTTTATTTTGTATTTATTTGTTTTTTTCTTTCCTTATTTTCTTCCAAAAATATTCACATTAGCTTCTCCAAAGGAACCCTTATGTTCCAAAACAGCATGGCATTTCCCATAAAAGATAAAGACATGCCGTCTTCTTTAAAGTAATCAACATTACCAAGAGCCAATGTTGTCATTGTTTCAAAAGAGCATGCCAGCTCTAGTCATAAAAGCAAACATGCCTCGGTTTTGCAGATCTTACAACAAAGTAGGGGCACTTACATAACCCAAATGCAAAGCACCACAGTGCAGGACATCCACACGTGGGCTGTTAACCCTAGCCATATCTTGACAAACTTCTACCATTGCTTGCAAATTGAAACCAGACACACCACCTCCACTCCTTTTACATCAAAATCGTTTCCCACATTCCTACATTTTGCATACTGCTCCAAACCATTCACAAACATATCTCCAAACACCAACACCCTGACTTTCTCCAACTCTGCCATGTTCACTACACACAGCCTCTCTCAATACAAAGCAGAACCTCAACACCTGATTGGCTAATCCCTACAGTCCCCTTTCCATGCTGGATTTGAGGAGAAACCCTGGATGTGGCACGCCCTCTCCGCGAACAGCCACAGTATTCACGGAGCGCGTAACACTGGGGCAGCCCTTCTACCCTTTCCATTTCACTCTCTGCACCATTCCCTCATTGGCTACGATTAATCAGTCACATAACCATCCACAAATCACATCCAAGACCTCTACATCTAACTCCATCATCACAATTCAGCAGTTTAGATGTACTGTTGATCACCCTGAGTACAATTGGGCTGTGACTGCAAAGCACCTACAGAAACTACTAGTAAACTCTCCAACAGTTCTACTTGCAGATTCTTGCACATCTACATACATGAACTCAAACTAGAGGTATGAATATTTTCTGAGCAGTACATGTACATCTCTTGTATAAAATGTTTGCTTCCATGGGTATCTTATGCTGCAGCGCTTGTTGCCAAACACTACAATCTTGACTGCATGGCCTGGCCAAAACTCTTCATACAGCCTCAACAAAAGAAACAGTAAGTATATAATAATTAATCAAGATTGTGTGTGGTGGGTAGGGGCCACGCGCTCACGTTTGCACAATTAATTATTCAGTGACCAAATATATGTTGTCTCGATTTGGAGATTTCCACAAATGCGAATGTTCTTGAAGTAACAAAATGTATTCAAGGATTGGACAGCCGACACGTGTTTCGACCTACGGGTCGTTTTCAAGGCTGTATGAGTCCCATATTGTACATATTAACAAATCATAAAGTGCCAATGTTTGGGATACAAAATAAAATAACATACAAGTTTCACAACAAAATTATCAATTCAAATAAAACACCAGAGATATGTGCATATAATTAAGTATTAAATAGCATATGTTGTTAAATATAATACAACAGGTGAGCATCAGTATTCATCAAAGAAACGCATACCACATTCCAGTTGCAGACGGGAGGGTTGAAGCGAGTGATGATCATTAATGAAAAAACAAAAAGATTTGGAAAAGAAATAGAAAACAAACCAAAGTAAAAATAAAATTAAGATTCTCGGTTTAACTAACCCTAAATGGACCAATCTATGGCTTTGTATATTCTTAACAGAGTGCATAGTTAAGTTTAAAATTAGGCATTCCACTGTGGAGTGGGTCATGTAAAATTAAGCCTTATACCTAGTGAGCTGTGCCCAAAAGTGTTTGCCACCACAAGTGCCATGCTTCATTACCCCTCAGTGGATCCTTAATAGTAAGAAGATAAGAAAATAAGATGAAATAAAATTATATATGTGTATATATATATATATGTATATATATATATAGAAAAGAGAGTGAGCCATGTTAGTGTCCAATTAAAAGTGCGTTACTTCCTTGGTCACGTGAAGGGGAAAGGCACTCTTACCCAAAGGGCTTATTCCGGTACGAATACTTGCTGTAAATAGATAAGATGGATAACAATAAAGCATTGCATGATGTGTGTCAGAATACTATTAAATGAGTCAAATAAAACATGCAGCCAGCATACCTGAAACAACAACACCCACTGTATTTACTCCAACTCCAAATACCACACAAGGGGCAGGAGGGGGGGGGAGTGGAAGCAGAAGTTCAGACGAGGACAGCACTTGTCCGGGGATCCTGACCCGCTCCAGTACCAAAAAATGTATGGGAAAGTGAATTACTCTGATATTGTAATTAACTTATCTAGTAGGAACTTGTCGAAATATGAGAATTCGGTGCTGAATAAAATGCTTTCTTTTGCTCCAAGTGCAGGGACTGATTTTGTCGACTTTCAGATTGATGTGTTCAAATTCCTAAGAAACCTCAAACTCAAAAAAATGTTTGCGACTCAAGTTAAAACATTTGGGCCAAAACCCAATTGGAACCAATTAGCCCCTTGTCTATTTCAGATGTAAGTAACATTAAAACGTTAGTCTCACTAAATCAAGAGGTTACCTCCGCCACAGGCACTATTCATAAATACTTAGGGATCAATGTGACGCACCTTAACATCCAAGAATTGAAACCCAACTCAAAATGTACCCACAACTCATGTCGGAAAATGTAATAGAAACCTTTCACAAAGCACTAATCGCAGATATACATAGTCATCTTGATAGTAATAACAAGAAGAATGGTAGAGAGAGACTCAATCTCACTACATTGGAGTACAAGGTGTTAGACAACCTTGCCAAGGACAAGAGTATTACAATCAAGGAAGCTGACAAAGGTGCTAATATTGTCATTCTTAATACACAAGACTGTATTACCATGGGGAGAAAACATTTGGCTACACCTAACTGCTATCATAAACTCAAATCCAACCCCACCAAAAGAATTGTAGCAGATTTAAGTGATTTGATACAGGAATGGTACATCAAAGGCTTTTTAACAGATGAAGAGAAAATATTTCTTTATATCTCTGAACCCACCATTCCCACATTGTATTTTCTTCCAAAAATATATAAGGTGTTTGAGCAACTTCCTCAAATTAGACCAATTATGAGTGGTATAAATTGGGCTATGGAGGGTCTGTCTAAGTATATTGATGAGGCATTGAAACCATTTGTATTAAGTACTGTTTCCTACATTAGAGACAGTACTCGTGTACTCCAGTCTCTGAAGACCGTCAAATGGGAATCTGATTATCTGTTAGCCACCATTGATGTAGTCTCTTTGTATACCAGTATTGATCATGAGTTGGCGGTGAAAGCAATTGATTATACTTATTGAAATTCCTCAGCCTCCGATTCACAACATGTTGAATTGTTGAAGAGCTTTTTGAGATTTGTACTTTGAAACAATGTCTTCATATTTGATAATGAATATTATGTACAACAAAAGGGAGTTACAATGGGTGCAAAATGTGCACCATCACTTGCCAATCTTTTAATGGGCAGTATGAAGAAACACATGTCTTGAAGAATGTTGTGTTTGGTCAGAATTTAATTATGTGGCGACGCTTTATTGATGATATTTTGATAATTTGGAAGGGAACAGCAGAATCTTTTCAAGTCTTTCTAGAGTATATCAACAATAATTGGTTTGGAATTAAACTTACAGGGAATTCTGGTCCTTCAGAAATTGACTTCTTGGATTTGCACATTTTTATTGAGAATAATAATATTCAAACCAAAACTTTTCGCAAACCAACTGAGGTTAATTCTGTGCTGCTTGCCGAGAGCAGCCATCAAAGGGCCACCATAGACAACATCCCAAGTGGGGAATTCCATAGAGCAAGAAGGAATTGTAGCAGGACTTCAGACTATGCCAATGAATCTGACACTCTAAAACAAAGATTCATGAATAGAGGGTACAGATTGCATACCATCAATAAAGCGGCGTCTAAATTTGCAGACAATAATCAGAATGATTTATTGGTGAATGAGAGGTCACCGAAGGAAACACCATCCCAAATTTCCATTATTATAAGGTCTCGAAAGATTCTCCAATTCTTTACAAACTAGTCAAAAGGCATTGGCACATTCTTCGATTAGATAAGGATTTAGCACCATTTGTATCTGAAAAGCCCAAATTCATGTTCACTAAAGCACCCACAATTAAACAAAAAGTTTGTCCATCCTTTTTGGACACTACAGATGTTGTTTCTGTGGGGAGTTGGCTCAAAACAGCCAATGGATTTTTTAAATGTGGGAATTGCAATCAATGTCCATATGCTTCTGATAATTGTCAATCCTTTACTGATACGTATGGAACAGTTGTCAAAATTAACAGTTTCATTAATTTTAAGTCATGTTATATTGTGTACGCAATTATAGGCGTGTGTGGTAAATTGTATATTGAAAGCACCATCCGACAATTGAGAATTAGAATCAGAGAACATCTAGCGAGTCTCAGGATGCCCGAGGCCAAATCACCTTTAGCCTTATACTGGCAACTAGAACACCAACTAAGTGACAAAGCAAACCTCAGATTTGTGGGTTTGATGAAAGCAAGTAGGAGCAAAAGAGGGGGCAATATTCAACTCCGACTAAGACAGATGGAATCCAAACTTATTTGTTTTCTAAGGTGTACTGTGAGGGGCCTAAACAGTGATCATGAAATGCATGTGTTTCTATAATTGACCCTTGACGAATGGCCATGATGATTTATTAGATGCTTTAGCTGATTTCGTACATCATAATATCTGTATGTCACCACTGGATCACTTATTGTATTCGTGAATATATTGCTCAATGAATGTGCATGCTGTTTTATGCTAACACCATCATTCTTAAAATAATGTGTTAGTTTTATCTGGAGTACAAATATACTGAGTCTCAGTTTGAGATTAATATAATCTCTAGACAAATGGATTTCGGCAGATCATAGGCACTGACATTTTGCTTTTGACTTATTTGTATTGCTATTTAAGAACAATACTGTTTCTGTTTTGTATTCATGCTGGACAATTACCATGACTCTCAGGCCGCCCTTTAGAGTCATCTGTCATTCTGATGTCAAGACTCTAATTTAGATTCACATCATTAATTTGGTGCATTAGGGTTTTCATATCACGGACAAAGGGCAAATGGGTTATATTCCTTTGCCCTTAGAGTATTCTGCTTCATTGAAATAGCTGTTACATGTATTTGTCATACACATTGTTTACGAGTTCTCCTTGGAGATTCAAATCGTACCGCGGTGTTTATCTTATAACGTCAGACGAGGGGAACGCCTGACACCATAACGTTACTGATGTCACCGTGACGAATTGGTTCTTAAATGCTACACGGAATGGCTGCCCGTGCTCCTGGATGTATTTCGCTGGGAGCTGGCCCCTTTAATTTGTAGTTCTGCCGATTTCCGGGTAAACTGGATAATTGAATTATTTGTTTTGCAACCTTGGATTACGAATCTAGGAAACCACATTTGATAGTCTCTACATGGGTATCAGTACGGATTGTCATTTTTTCAACTTGAATTACTCAAACTCGCATATGTATTTTGTTAAGCAAATGACCTCTGCCAAATCTAATATTTGGTCACACATAGCAATTTTGCTGCATGTTCCATGTCAGTGGGACTGATGGAAGTCAACAATGGATTTACATTACTTTATTTTCATGTATATTTCCATTTTCGAGCCACTGATTCCTGGTTGATGCAATATATGGAAACATATTATTCGCTGGCAGTATATGTTTGAATTCCAATTCTCAGGATAATCGGATATTAATACACTTTCAGGTGTGCTGACTGCATGGTTTTTTTGACTCATTTAATAGTATTCTGACACACATCATGCGATGCTTTATTGTTATCCATCTTATCTATTTACAGCAGGTATTTGTACCGGAATAAGCCTTTTGGGTAAGAGTGCCTTTCCCATTCACATGACCTAGGAAGTAACGCACTTTTAATTGGACACTAGCATGGCTCACTCTCATATATGTATGTATGTATATATATATATATATATGCGTGTATATATATGTATATTACATGGCCACGTTAGTGGCCATGTAGTTATGGTTAAGTTGGTGTTTCCATAGGAAGAGCACTTTTTGGGCGGCTTATAACTTCGCTCTCCCTGGATGAATCCTCACCAAACTGTGTGTAATTGGGTCGCTCTGAATTGTTTTGCAAACTTTGGTGAGGATTCGTCCAGGGGAGAAAAGTTATAGGGGGGGGGTCCCAAAACTTTTTTTTTTCCCATAGACATAATGGGAAAAAACTTTGCTCACGCCTACAGCCCAAACCGCTGGACGGATTTACACCAAATTTGCGGCAGGAGCGGCGGCTTGGTCCCGAAAGCGTGCTTTGCTTTATTTGGTGTAAATCTGTCCAGTAGTTTTAAAAAAAAAAAAGACAAAAATGTAAGTGAAAAAAATTAGTGATATTTGTGTTCGCTTCGCGGACACACTTCCCTGTTCGCTCCGCGGACAGGACGTTGATTGGGCAAGCAGCTTGCGTGATGTCCATGGACATCTGACGTGCTCTCTCATTGGATGCGGTGAAAGCGTGCAGTGCGTCTGGCTTCAGAGACGCCCGCCATCTTTGTTCCTCGCCGCCTGCACAGTAAGTCTTGTGTCTGTCTCCTGTTCCTCCCACCCCTGCTCACGCCCCGTGTGTCCTTCTTGTCCCCCACATCCCCACTCATGCTCCGTGTCTCCCCTGTTCCTCCAGCCCCCCCGCTCACGCCATTGGCACACAGTGGCCAGCGGAGGGCCGAGGAGCGGGATCTGCCACCTGCACACGAACGCCGTGTGTCTCTCTCCCTCCCCCCACCCCCCGCTCATGCCCTGTGTGTCTCTCTCCCCTTCCCCCCACCCCCCGCTCATGCCCTGTGTGTCTCTCTCCCCTTCCCCCCACCCCCCGCTCATGCCCCGTGTGACTCTCTCCCCCCACCCCTGCTCATGCCCCGTGTGTCTCTCTCCCTCCCCCCACCCCCTGCTCATGCCCCGTGTCTCTCTCCCTCCCCCCCCCCGCTCATGCCCCGTGTGTCTCTCTCCCTCCTCCCCTCCCTCGCTCATGCCCAGTGTGTCTCTCTCCCTCCCTCCCAGCCCCGCTCATGCCCCGTGTGTCTCTCTCCCTCCCCCCGCTCATGCCCCGTGTGTCTCTCTCCCTCCACCCACCCCGCTCATGCCCCGTGTGTCTCTCTCCCTTCCCCCACCCCCCGCTCATGTCCCGTGTGTCTCTCTCCCCTTCCCCCCACCCCCTGCTCATGCCCCGTGTGTCTCTCTCCCTCCTCCCACCCCCGCTCATGCCCCGTGTCCCTCTGCCTCCCCCCACCCCCGCTCATGCCCCGTGTGTCTCTCCCCCTCCCGCCCACCCCCCGCTCATGCCCCGTGTGTCTCTCTCCCCTTCCCCCCACCCCCTGCTCATGCCCCGTGTGTCTCTCTCCCCTTCCCCCCACCCCCGCTCATACCCTGTGTGTCTCTCTCCCTCCCCCCACCCCGCTCATGCCCCGTGTGTCTCTCCCTCTCCCCTTCACCCCTGCTCATGCCTCGTGTCTCTCTCCCTCCCCTCCACCCCCGCTCATGCCCCGTGTGTCTCCCTCCCCTCCACCCCTGCCCCGTGAGTCTCTCCCCTTCCCCCCACCCCCCTTGTGTCTCTCTCCCCTTCCCCCAACCCCCGCTCATGCCCTGTGTGTCTCTCTCCCCTTCCCCCACCCCTCGCTCATGCCCCATGTGTCTCTCTCCCTCCCTTCCCCCACCCCCGCTCATGCCCTGTGTGTCTCTCCCCCTCCCGCCCACCCCCCGTTCATGCCCCGTGTGTGTCTCCGCCACCCGCCCATGCCCCTTGTCTCTCTCCTGTTGCTCCCACCCCCCGCTCATGCCCCGTGTCTGTCTCCTGTGCCCCCCCACCCCCCTGCTCATGCCCCGTGTCTCTCTCCTGTTGCCCCACCCCCTGCTCATGCCCCGTGTCTGTCTCCTGTAACCCCCCACCCCCCGCTCATGCCCCATGTCTGTCTCCTGTTGCTCCCACCCATGCCCCGTGTCTGTCTCCTGTACCCCCCACTCCGCGCTCATGCCCCGTGTCTGTCTCCTGTTGCCCCCACCCCCCGCTCATGCCCCGTGTCTGTCTCCTGTCCCCCATACCCGCTCATGCCCCGTGTCTGTCTCCTATTCCCCCCACCCCCCGCTCATGCCCCGTGTCTGTCTCCTGTTGCCCCCACCCATGCCCCGTGTCTGTCTCCTGTACCCCCCACTCCGCGCTCATGCCCCGTGTCTCTCTCCTGTTCTCCCCACCCCCGCTCATACCCCGTGTCTCTCTCCTGTTGGCCCCACCCCCGCTCATGCCCCATGTCTGTCTCCTGTTGCCCCCCACTAATGCCCTGTGTCTCCCTCGTGTTCCCCCCGCTCATGCCCCGTGTTTCCCTCGTGTTACCCCCCACCCTCCCCGCTCATGCCCCGTGTCTCCCTCGTTTTCCCCCCACCCCCCACTCGCTCATGCCCCTTGTCTCTCTCCTTTCCCTCCCGCCCCCGCTCATGTCCCGTGTCTGTCTCCTGTTCTCCCCACCCCCGCTCATACCCCGTGTCTCTCTCCTGTTGGCCCCATCCCCCGCTCATGCCCCGTGTCTGTCTCCTGTTGCCCCCACCCATGCCCCGTGTCTGTCTCCTGTACCCCCCACTCCGCGTTCATGCCCCGTGTCTCTCTCCTGTTGCCCCCCACTCCGCCCGCTCATGCCCCGTGTCTGTCTCCTGTTGCCCCCCAACCCCCCCGCTCATGCCCCATGTCTGTCTCCTGTTCTCCCCACCCCCGCTCATGCCCCGTATCTCTCTCCTGTTGGCCCCATCCCCCGCTCATGCCCTGTGTCTATCTCCTGTTCTCCCCACCCCCCCGCTCATGCCCCGTGTCTGTCTCCTGTTCTCCCCACCCCCGCTCATACCCCGTGTCTCTCTCCTGTTGGCCCCACCCCCCGCTCATGCCCCGTGTCTGTCTCCTGTTGCCCCCCACTAATGCCCTGTGTCTCCCTCGTGTTCCCCCCACCCCCCGCTCATGCCCCGTGTTTCCCTTGTGTTACCCCCCACCCTCCCCGCTCATGCCCCGTGTCTCCCTCATGTTCCCCTCACCCCCCGCTCGCTCATGCCCCTTGTCTCTCTCCTTTCCCTCCCGCCCCCACTCATGTCCCGTGTGTGCCCTGTACACCCCTGCTCATGCCCCGTGTCTCCCTCGTGTTCCTCCCACCCCCCCGCTCATACCCCGTGTCTCCCTCGTGTTCCTCCCCACCCCCCCGCTCATACCCCGTGTCTCCCTCATGTTCCTCCCCACCCGCTGCTCATGACCCGTGTTTCCTTCCTTTCCCCCACCCCCTGCTCATGCCCCGTTTGTACCCTGTTCCCTCTCACCCCCCCGCTCATGCCCATGTGTCTCCCCTGTTCCCCCCCACCCCCCGCTCATGCCGTGTTGTGTTCTTTATACACCCCGCCTTCCCTTTCCATGGTGGCCATCTTGGTAAAAGATTTTCCTTCCTACACCGGGACGTCCCGGTGTAGGAAGGAAAATCTTTTTGTTTTTTTTACCACCCGGCGTTCCCACTTTGAGGACATAAGATGTTAGTGGTCTTCATCTATTGAAAAGGATGTTATGGTGACGTTGCACTAATAAAAACCTTTAAAATTTAGTTAAAAAAAAAATGTTACAGGGTTGTTATGGTTAAGTTGCACTAATAAAAACCTATGGATTTCAATGAAAAAACTTTGTTAAAGGGACATTATGGTTAAGTTGCGCTGCTAAAAACCTATGAAATTCAGTGAAAAAACTTTGTCAAAGGGACCTTACGGTTTCAAGTAAAACCGAAAAACCCTTGAAATTCGGCAGTTATGGTAAGCTAAGCAACCATAACTCGCGCCACCACCGTGCACTGCTAAGACTAACACCCAGGACATCAAAGATGACATCACAAATGTCATTGATGACATCACTGATGACATCACATGTCTGGCTCACTCTTTTTTCTTTTGCTGACATATCTAGGCCACATGGTTTTCTTCAGTAACAGTCAGAAACTAAAAAATGTATTTTATTTGTAGACGTATCCTTCAAGTAGGTTCTTACAGTAATTCCTTTAGAGTCCAGTCACATCATATGAAACATATACATACGGGAAGACACAAGCTTGAAAGACAGCAATCCTTTTTGTGCATAAAGATAATCAATAGACCTATGAGCACTTTCTGATAGTTCTGTTGTTTTTTTGTATGGCTGTACTTTCCCTGTATATGGTCATATTTGTATACATTGTACTCACACTACTTTCCTTAGGGTCCAATCACATCAAGAAATACATATACCTAGGGTAAATAGCAGCTTTGAAACAGAGCAATCATTTATTTGCATGAAATTAATCAGTTAAATTATGAATTGTTTCTGCTACTACTTGTGCTGTTTTGCTAACTTCACTTTCCCTGTATATACCCATATTGGTATGTGTTCTTGTGTCTTTGTGTTTTGTCTATAGTCATGCAATTATGTAATACATGTGTTTTATTGGCTACTTATTACATATTTCACAGTACACAAAAATCTATTAAGAAAACAATTATCATTTAACTATTCAACATATTAACATTATGAATATTATACCTCCATCTTGTACACTGCACACAATGTTATGTTTCTGTATGAGTAGCTTAGTACACTAGATAGAACCCCATAATAGAATGCTATTTATATCAATGCATCGTTCAATGCACTAATTAGGGTATGATATTTATTGCAATGATCTTTGACACTTCAACAACATTATAATAAGAATCCCTTGTACACATATTTCATGAAAAGTACATACACGTGATGTCATCAGTGATGTCATCAATGACATTTGTGATGTCATCTTTGATGTCCTGGGTGTTAGTCTTAGCAGTGCACGGTGTTGGCGCGAGTTATGGTTGCTTAACTTACCATAACTGGCGAATTTCAAGGGTTTTTCGGTTTTACTTGGAACCATAATGTCCCTTTGACAAAGTTTTTTCACTGAATATATATATGTATATGTATATATATATGTATATATATATGTATATGTGTGTGTGTATATATATATATATATATATATGTAACATTTTATTTAATCTTATTTTCTTATCTTCTTACTATTAAGTATCCATTGAGGGGTAATGAAGCATGGCACTTGTGATGGCAAACCCTTTTGGGCACATCTCACAGCTATAGGGCTTAATTTTACATGACCCACTCCACAGTGGAATGCCTAATTTTAAACTTAACTATGCACTCTGTTAAGAATATACAAAGCCATAGATTGGTCCATTTAGGGTTAGTTAAACCGAGAATATTATTTTTTTTATTTTTACTTTGGTCTGTTTTCTATTTTTTTTCCAAATCTTTTTGTTTTTTCATTAATGATCATCACTCGCTTGAACCCTCCCGTCTGCAACTGGAATGTGGTATGTGTTTCTTTGATGAATACTGATGCTCACCTGTTTTATATTTGGCAACATATGCTATTCAATACTTAATTATATGCACATATCTCCGGTGTTTCATTTGAATAGATAATTTTGTTGTGAAACTTGTATCTTATTTTATTTTGTATCCCAAACATTGGCACTTTATGATTTGTTAATATGTACAATAAGGGGACTCATACAGCCTTGAAAACGACCCGTAGGTCGAAACATGTGTCGGCTGTCCAATCCTTGAATACATTTTGTTATTTTAAGAACATTTGCATTTGTGGAAATCTCCAAATCGAGACAACATATATTTGGTCACTGAATAATTAATTGTGCAAATGTGAGCGTGTGGCCCCTCCCCAACACACACAATCTTGATTGTCTATATTTTTCCAGCTCTTGTGGATGAGCTTAAGGGTTGAGAGGGAACACTGCCAGTTAGATAGAATCTAATTATACTCTGTTCACATAATAGAAGAGTGGTGAAGAGTGCATATCATATTCATATCTAATCCACAACATTCTAATCCTTCTGTATATAATAATTAAACTCACAAACACCGCAACATAACAGAGCCATGCAAACGAACACCTCACCAATAAATACAACCCAAAATGCCTAGAGTCTTCAGTACCAACATTCTGAACACAATCCAACAAACAAACTAACACACATCATCTCACTATCCTATAAACACTATTACACTACAACCAATCAGTACACACAATTTTGAAATCATATCCCTTAAGCAGCCCGCATACCACAGTCAAAATCTTTGATAACATGGGGGCACTTCGGCCATGCACCCAAGACTCTAGGCCCTGGCCACAACCACTGCAGTATAACACACCCATATAAACAAACACCTACCAAATGACCACAACCCAAAAACATACTACATCCACCTCAAAACCTATCCACTTCAATTAACATTCTAAAACATATTCACAACCAACGCACAAACTCTTCAATACATATCCTCTTCACCCAATCCTATTCTAACAACCCAAAACCAACATCATACTAAACTAAAATAGCCAGTAGTGCGCCCAGTGTTTAGTATGTCCGCGGAAAACCACAGTGACTTCGGACACTGCAAACATATCACAGCCTTCTCCCACCTAAATAAATCCAGCATTGGACCCATCTGTTACTTCCAAACCCTCTCCAAGCACTCATACACACAACATACTCCCCAAAATTGGATTTAAGCTCACTTCCACGCTGCGCTGTCTGTGGATGTCTGTGGATCCAATATGGTGGGCGCATCGAAACAATATAACACCACACGCCTCATCCCACCCAATCGGAGAACACATTGAGTGTCTGCGGACATGACGCAAGCCGATTGGCCAATCGGTTTCCTGTCCATGGAGCGGACATAGATATCACACATTTCTTTTTGCCTTATGTTTTGGTTGTTTAAAGAAAAACTACTAAACGGATTTACACCAAATTAACAAAAACAGACCAAGCCACTGCTCCTGCTGCAAATTTGGTGAAAATCCGTCCACCGGTTTGGGCTGTAAGTGAAACAGAAATGTTTTCCCATTATGTCTATGGGGACAAAAATAAATTTTGGGACCCCCCTATAACTTTGCCCCAACTTGTCCAAACCTCACCAAACTTTGAAAAATAGTTCAGAGTGGGCCATATACTTTTTTTGCAAAGTTTGGTGAGGATTCCATCCAATAAGTAATCTTCCTATGGGTTTAGCAACTTAACCATAACTACTGGCCGCTACCGCAGGCCATGTAATATGTGGGTATACGTGCATGTTCCTTGCCACGCCTGGGAATCAGAATGTGATGTTCAAGCAAGAAATTAAGCCTTGTTGTTAAGTGTTTCCAACATGGCCTGCGAGGATTCAAGCCTACTCTTAAATGTAGCACTAATTCATAACTACCATGCATATATAATATATTCTACATAACTCTACTGCAAAACTAATGGTGAATTCCCCCTGTATGATTTCCCACTCCCACCAGTTTTTCCACCCATAAAGCACCCACTGCCGCCTACACCACCCTGTACCCATTCTCCATGTTTTAATATATTTAACGCAATGCAAATAGTCTGGGAGGGGCGATAATCTGAACATGCGTCCCAACACTTACTATGATTGCTTTGCACATTAAAGACTCATTCTATGATGTCATTTTCAGTAATATCATTGATGTCACTTTTTAGGCAAATAAGGGAGGAGGCCCTCACATCTTTTGCTACCCATGGCCCTGCAAATCCTAGGAACGGCCCTGACTAGCAGCGAGCATGCGGTGCCAGCTTCTCTCTCATATTCCTTAGCAGCACTCATCTGCACTGGTGGGGGGTGTAGGCAGTTGGCTTTGCCGGATCCAGTGCAAAGCTGGCACTTGCAAGCAGTGTGAAGCACTGTTGGCACTGGTGGCAAGAGTGAGAAAATTACACTGACTGGGAGTGATAGGAGTGATTGGACACTTTTGTGTGCCACAGCAGGGTGCCTTCTGGGAGATGTCTGAAAAAACAAGGAATGAGTCAATGACTATATAAAACACAGCAGTGCCAATGGACCTGCCTGAGGTGCTAAATGACAGCTGAAGCAGGGACATGATGGTTAGAAGAGGGGCATTTTCAAATTTTGCCTGAAGCAATTGGTGCTTGAACAGTTCACTCACCTCCAAGGCTCAGACACCCCATAGTTTGTGTGACCCCCGGGCCAATCGTTTGATTTGCAGTATGCTCAGTGGACGTGCAACTTGCTCCCCACTGTCCAGAATTACATTTCATGAATGCCAATGGGTATGTCGTTTGCATATCATTAAGTAGGTAAACCTACAGAATAGGACATGACCTAGGCTCAAAGCCTTTGGCGAGGATTGCACACTGTGAATAATCCTGCTGACCCCCCTCTAAAACCCTGCTTAGAGTCTCCTCCCAGGTGGCCAGGAGAGGGCAGAGGCTTCCTTTTCCTAACCCTGTGGGTGGTGTACTACGGGATGATCACCTGGGTGGAGACAAGACCCATGGTAGTGAGGAGATTACGTGGGATGCGACACAGCGTTTTTCCTACTCTAACCACCATACCAGAAGAGGTTATTGGAGGTGGGTGGCACATAAAGATTTTTGCAAACTAAGGAGTATAAATAAAATTAAAATATTAACAAGAATGTAAGTATTTTTCTTTGTAGAATACCAGTCATTGGAAAAATTAAGAAGCCACATCAGTTTAGCCCAGGAAGAAGGGTATAGCTAAATATCCGAAACGCATCTGCAACAACATTGAAAAAATAAAAATATGCTTTGTTTTTTGTTATTTGGTGTAAAATAACTCTTGATGTGAATGAACATTATTACAACAATAAATGGAAGAATTACTGCATTTGAATTGCCAATTAGTGAAAACAGTATAATTTTGTTTTTAACATTTTTTCGACTCTTTAATTTGTATATGAATTTTTGATAAACAAAGATTTAGTAGTAAAAATTAAATATGTATTTTTAAAATTGGTGTTATTCTACTGTACCTAGTAGAAGGGTAGAAGACTATGAGAAGCGGCCAGCATTGCGAGGCGCAGAGAATCAGAGAGAGCTGGTGCGGCTTGACGGTCTCCAGGCAAACAGTAGGTTCTTCCCTCTAGTCGCCTACGGTCGTCTGGTGAGCTGACGTGCTGTGAGCTCCGTGCCCTCAATCTTGCTCGGTTTCCTGTGACCCGGGTCCCGCGAGCTGCAACGGCGATTGTGAATCAGCCCAGCTCAGTCTGAAGAACGGCTGTCGAGGCTGGGAACAGCTGAGTTCCCTCGGTTGGGACATGACACGACACCAGAGCTTTCTGGGCAGTGACAGGTCCTAGAGAGAAGCGAAAGTGCACGGAAGGGAAGTTACACCGCTTGTGCTGCCTGGCATATGGGAAGCAGTGAGAGAAGTGCAGGCACGTGGAAGTGACCAAGGGCTCAAAGCCCGTTGTAAATTATATATGGGGTGTTTTTGCCTGCCTGCTTTACCGCCCGCCCGCCTTCTCCCCACTGCCCACTGCCGCCCACTGCCCCCCTTCTTGTCTGCTGTCCGACAATTAGCTTCTCTGCAGACTAAGGTTGCCAGATGGCTGCCCAGGTGTGCTTGAGGGGAGGAAGGGAGTGAGCGAGCAGAGGGGTCGTATTGAGGCTTTGGCTGAGGTGGTTCTAAGCCTCTTTTGAGACTTATGATTGAGACTCTGAGTCCTTAAGAGTAACGGCGACAATAAAGTTGCAGTGGTTTGGCCACTAGTATTTAATTACTAGTTAACTGCATGCCTATGAGACCAGTAGACTGCGGGAAACATTAGGCTGAGTAGTGTGGGCCCCCCTTTGCTCTAGTTTCTGATACCCTATTACCTGGGATGAAGAAATAACAGTACAGACAGAGTATTTGTTCGTGGAAAATTATGGCCGTAGGCTTGTTTATTTTCTACAGAAAATAACACCACACAATAATCATGATGACCAACAATAAAAATCGCTTTTGGGCACCTCGTGTCCAGGGGATGTGAAAGCCCCGCCTTCTCCTTTGCTATTTTCCATTACCCAGGGGCATCCGTTTCTGGACACGTGCCGCCACACCTGAGTGGGTGTTGCCTAGGCCGCTCAGGTCCCCCCAGAAAGCGTCCCTAACTGCATCCCCGTGCTGCTAATGCCTTAAAAATGTTATCTGAAAATACTCCCATCCCTTTATTGGATAAGTGTACGCTATCCTGGTGGAACAAATCCGGGTCATTCTGTGACAATCCATGTTTTATTAAATGGATTCCCGTGCTCCTGCAGTACCTTTCTACTGTCTTGTTTAGCTTTTTTCTTGCTGTTTCGATGGCATGCCTCCTGTGTGCCCCGTACCAGACTCTGCGGGTGATGATCTCGGACATAAAGATTTCTGTTTTCCACCAGCAGTGAACTATCGCCCTTAATGACTCACACATGTTGCGCATTAGCTCGGCCCTGTTTGTTTTGACCAGATCGTTACCCCCAAGGTGTATTACCAGGTACTCGGGAGGGTCCCTGAAACCGATCAAATCAAACAGCCGATCGTGAATGTCTTCCCACAGCATACCTGGGAGGCCCCACCAGGAAGTTATCATTTTATTAAAATGCAGGCCCACTTTGAAGTCTTCTATCCACCTGCCTGCCCGGGTCACGAAAGAATGGCCGACTATCCATGCTGATCTGTAAGGGCCCGTATCTGCATTTGTGGATGGGAAAGGCATCATATCAGATTTTCTCGTACATATTTTTTGAAGCATTGCGACCTCCACCCCCCAATTTTCTTTATGCCTTTTGCTCCCAGGTCCCCTGCCCATGCCGAGGTGGCTGCCCCTATTCTGAAAGAGTGAGTCCCAAACTCAGCTGCATCCCACCCTGCTTTTGCTATGGTTTTCTTTAATACTGCTTGGAACTGGTATCTGCTGAGGGCTCTGCCATCCCTGTGAATCAATAACTGTCCCCCGACTTCAGGTCGTACCTCCAGAAATTGTTTGGTAATGCACCTGGGGCAATGCTCCCTTTCCTTAATGCAGTTTAGCTCTATTGCTCTTCCCTTCCCCATTTGGTCTGTCTTTGATTTTCTCAGTATTATCGACATGCCTTTGGACCCTATGCTGACTTCGCTTTTTGCTAGCCCGTCTCCTGCGACTGTATTGCGTGCTACCAGTTCCCCGATCCTGAATGCCCCATAATACGCTAACACAAAAGCCGTTCTGAATAGCCTAGTCTCATAACTGTCGCTACATGTGTTATGCAATGATTGTAACAGCTTCACCACTTTCTTGAAATTCAAGGGTCTCCTCTTGTCTGGTTTCCTTCCTTCCAACTTTGCCCAACCCTTCATTGCATATTTTATCCGTGGGCTAACTGTTGGGTCTACCACCCCGGCCACTTTTGCCGTATATGCGACCGCTGCCAAATGCGCTGCTGCCCAGCTTTTCCTTTTTCCTTGCACAAATGCTTTCGCCAAAAAATCGCACATTTTGGAAACTATAATTTCCCCCACTTCTTGTAAACCTGTTCCTTTTAACACATCAATCACATGTTTTTCATACTGCTTACCAGTCTTGTATGTTATCGCGCTCCTTGCCAATCTTTCGATCACTTGACCTTGCTCCTGTGGTTCTTCCTCCTCTTCTGAGTCAACCTTGTAGTTAACCAATCTTTTTCCAGCGCTTCTAGTGGGACCCATGCCTTTTTTGACGTGGGCGTTTTCATCCATTTTGCATCCAGCCGTAGCTCTCTGAACTTGCCCTATTGGAAACGAGACAATGCGTCAGCAACCGTATTTTCTTCTCCAGCGATATGCCTCGCCCTTATGTTAACATTATTCTTTAGACAACCCAACGTTATTGCCCTCATTAATTCCAAGACCAACGTGCATGATGCGCTTCCGTTATTTATCACGTGCACAACTGCCATGTTGTCTGACCAAACATTTAGCTCTTTGTTGTTTAGCTCTGCTTCCCAAGCGCATAGTGCTACCCAAATCGGGAACAGCTCTAGTAGCGTAATATTACTTGTCCATGCAGCCTCGTGCCATGACTCTGGCCATCCTTCTGCGCACCATTCTGTGCCCAGTATCGCTCCAAACCCAAAGCCCCCGGCTGCATCAGTGAACAACACCCTTTTGTCTTCTTCATTTATGGGTGTTCGCCAGATCACTGAACCGTTAAATGATTTAAGGAATTCGCTCCATACCTCTAAATCTTTCTTGATTCCCCCACCAATTCTGGCTCTGTGGTGTCCCTCCTTGGCCCCTCTTGTTCTCTGTTCCACCCTCCTCTGGAAAACCTTGCCTTGCGGTATAACTCTGCCAGCAAAGTTTAGTTTCCCTGCTAGTGATTGCAATTCCTTAACTGTGGCCTTGTTTCTCCCTTTCAGGTCTTTCATTGTGCCTAGTACGTCTGCCACCTTGTCATCCAGGATCCTGCACACTCCTATTCGTGAGTCAATTTCTATTCCCAAAAATTGGATTCTTTGTGTTGGGCCCATCGTTTTGTCTTCCGCCAGCGGGAAGCCCCACTCCCTTGTTACTGCCATGAATTTCTTTAAAGTATCTTTACACAGCTTGGAGCCCTGTGGTCCCACAAATAAGAAATCGTCCAGATAGTGAACTACTTGTGCCTCCGGCATTTCCTTTGTGAGTGCCCATTGTAGGAACAAGCTCACTTTCTCGAAATATGTGCAAGATATTGCGCAACCCATTGGGAGGCATTTATCAACAAAATATTCACCCTCCCAATGCATGCATAACCATTTCTGTGATTCCCTATTTACTGGTAGTAGGCGAAATGCTGACTTTATGTCAGCCTTTGCCATCCATGCCCCTTGCCCAGCTTTCTTGACCACTTGTACCGCTTCCTGAAAATCTGAGTAATTCACTAAAACTGCCTCTTGCGCTATCCCGTCGTTCACTGATGCCCCTGGTGGATTAGCCTAAATTCGCCTGCCTCCTTCTTAGGGACCAAGCCTAGTGGTGAGCATATGTACTCCGAAAATGGAGGGGATCTGTACGGGCCCCCCATCCTCCGCAGTTCAACCTCCTTCCTGATTTTCTTGCCCACTAACTCTCTGTTCTCTAATGCGGATTTTAGGTTTCTAGGGGTATTCTGGGACCCTCACCCCTTGAAAGGGATATTGAACCCCTCTTGAAATCCTCGCCTGATTTCCTCATTTCTGATCTGGGAAGACCCGTAGCCACTTCTCCATATTCTTGATCTTGACTGGTGTGACCCCCTTCTCTACTTCACCCTCAGTTCCATATTTCCTGCACCCTGTGCGTGCTGGATGTCGCTCTGGTGCATTTGGCGGTACTATGCTCCCCCTTACAATTCTCGCATCTGTGACTGAATTTGCATTTCTTACCCCAGCTAAATGGTATCCCATTATCGAAATTTCAGCATTGGGCTGTCCCTGACCTATTTGGCCCATTGCTCAGCCTACCACCCCCTTGGGCTGTTGGTAATATGCTGTTCTGCCAACTTCTCTGAGTGTTGTACTGCCTGCTCTGAAAACTCTGATCCCTCGTTCTGTCATAATAGTTATCGTATCTCCTATTGTTATATCTGTAATCGCCTCTGTAGTCGTTCTGCCAATATTGTTTCCTGTGATAGCTTCCTGCAGTACCCTGTTCCTTGGTGTCCCACTTTTCTTTTAGCACGTTAAATATATACAGGTTGTAGTTTTCCTCATCCCAACCTATGTCTGGAAAGCAATCCATTTCCTTCCTAAATTCATGGTCATATTCTTTCCATGCCTCTCCCCCAAATGCCTTGTACACCTTCAGAACTTGCTGCTGGTATGTCACTAGTGATGCCCCGTCTTCTGAGTATTTTTGCAAAATAATGGTGGACATTATCTGAAAGGCCGCCGTCCAATTATCAAAATTCCTTGCTACTGGTGCCCTTTTTAATAAGCCCTTCTCATCCTCCTTTATATCCTCTATTGATACATTCTGACCTCTTCTTTGTACATCTAGTAATGAAAAGATGTCTGAGTTCTTTTCTCCATATCTTTTCTTTCACCTTCTCACTAATGTACCATGCCTGTGCCTTCAAAGAACGACCTTGCACGTTTTTTCCGACCGTGGGCCTGCCATATTTTGTCATAACTGTGGCTGGGTCTATCGTTGTTACTGTGGTTGACCCTGTTGGAGGCACCGGCGGGCTGGTGGGCGTCCCCTGGGGAGTGGACCCTGGCGGGACCCCTTGCACCACTGCTTGTGGTATAGGGACCCTGTTGTCTGCTGGTACTGGCCCTCCTGCTCCCTGACCGTCACCTGCACCCTCCTCTGTTGCTTTTTTCTTTTTATCTTTGCACATTACCCCCTTCCATTTCACCCATGCCTGCAAATGGTCCCTCTCCTCATCTTCGCTACTTTCTGTTTCAGACATTACCGTTTTTTGCTTCTTCTCTCTCCCTCCACGGGCTCTGGGCGACTTACCCTGAGCCGTGATACATGTTTTTAACATTTTCACAATTTTGTCCCCAATATTATTATCTAGCTTTTCGGTACCTTTTTTGTTTCCTTTCTACTGTTTTTTCTTCGGCACCTCCGTCTGCTCCTGCGGGTGCCTTGCCGCCTCTCTTGACCTTTTCTGGTCTTGTGGCAGCGCAGTCTCCTCTTCGCTGCTGCTGGAATCCTCTAGTAGCAAAGGCGGCATAGCCCTAGCCCTTTCCTCCTTTTGCATCACCTCCAGCACCCATTGTGCTCCATACTCTTTCTCTGCTTTCTTTGCCCATGCGCTGAATTCCTGTGCTCTCTTTGCCCTTTCATCTGCCATCTCTCCACACCTGCCTCCTTATCCTTGCTTCTTGTGTGTTCAATCGACTGGATACTCTTTATTTGCCCAGAATAGTTTTTCTGATTTTTCTTAGCTTCTCTTTTTGCCCAGGATATTTCTTCTGATGTCTCTTTGCCTCTCTTTTGTTTGTTTTGTGTCCCTGTATGGCCCCACTTTCTTGCCCTGTGCGCCTCTATTGTGGCACCAGCCGCGTTATTTTTCCAAATGTTAAAATGTGCGCTGTCTCTTTAATTTTTCTTGCGGCCTCCTCGCATTATTGGCACCCGAAGCGTTAAATTGGCTCAGTGCCGTCCGGGGCTACGCCCCCTTGCTTCGGCGCTCCGTCTTCGGGCTTGAACACGCAGCATTCTGCTCTATAGTAGGTTGCACTACCGTTGCCGTTCAGAGCCGCGCCCCCTTGTTTCGGCACTCCGACTTCCTGTTTTTCCTGCCTTGTCCTCCGGGCCGTCGTCCTGTGCTGGCTGGTGTCCCTCCGCCGGCGATGTGACTTGGTGCGCTGCGAGCTTCCTCCGCGGCTGCTGCCTTCCTCGCGTCTTCTCCGGCTGGCTGCTACCTCCGGGCGGCTGCTCCTCTGTCTCCTTACGCGTCCGCTGCTTATTCCTGCATTCTTCGAGTGGTCGCTGACTTCACCCGGCCCAAATCGCTTGCCGCTCCTCAGTTTTCGATGCTGGTTTCTCCTCACAACCGGCTCCGACACGTCCTCTTCGGCTCCAGTCTGCTCCCGGCCCAGCGACAGCCGGCTTGTGTTCTTCTTCCTGCAGAGGGAGAGATAAAGGATCCGAGAAGCCCGCAGAGGCAAAACGTTTCCTTATCCCCCTTTTCCAGGCCCTGGGAGCTTACCCGAATGAGGTGAGCTCCTACCTGGATGTGCCTTCCCTGGATTATGTCAGGGTACTTATGCCCTTTAACCTTTGTTGTCCCCCTGGGGGGCTGGACTTCCTCCTGCCCCCCCCCATTGTCTTTCCTCGCACCTTTCCCCATTTGTTGTTGTATTCCCCAGGCAACGCAGAGGGTGGGGGCGCCGCTTTGTCTGCCCCTCCTTCTTTGTTTCACGCTGTTTGTTCCCCCACCCTACGCCTGACCCCCCAGGCCCTCCATCGTGTTGTACTTTGTATGACACAGGGCCTGGGGCATTCCTTTGATCCTGGTAAAAACTCCACTTGGAGTGCTCTAAGCTACGGAGTGCTGGAATAAATGCTTTATTGACGGCGTAAGATTGGTTATCTTAGATAAAAGTCCTGTATTGTAGATAACTGGGGAAGTGATAAGCTGAGTGAAAGAAATCCCTTAACGAGTAAAAATGTCTGCAAACGAATTATAACTTGCTGAGGAGCAATTCAAAAGGATCTGCAGATAGAGCCGTGAAGGCGGGCACTAAAAGCAAACTGAAAAGGCAAATATCTTTAAATAAAGGTGCAATTACGTCCTTTTTTCCACCTAATCAACTAGTGGAGTAGAATCCGACCACATCGGAGAAGGAAGTATTAAATAGTCTGAATAGTAGCAACTTACAAGACAGATATAATGAGGTAATAATTGACAACAATTCCCTTATGGAGTAATGCCTCTTGATGGAAAGATCAATGACCCCCGCATTGGTTAACTCGACTGCGGACCAAGAACAGGGACTGAAAACGAAAGAATATCTGCATTCTACGACAACAACAGAGAGCCTATCCTTGTCAACAAATTTAGCTAGACATCTCAGAACCTGAGCTTAACATTGACTCCTTCTCATGTCCTAATACTAATACTCTGGTCGAGATGCAATCATCAGTGGCATCATTGCAGTTTGCACTAAAGATCCTTTTAAAAATGTGTGGACGAATTTTAGAAAATACAATAAATCTAGCAACATTGAACAGCATAAATAAAAATTCCATCGAGGAGACTAAGAATAACCTCTCTCAAGCTATACGGATGATTAATGAGCCCACTCCGATCCCTCATTTAGAGCTTAATGTGACAAACAATTCCAAGGTATATTTCTCCGGAAGCAGCGGAGAATAGCAAAGAGGGCGGCATTGAGAAGACAGCCCTGTAATGTGGCATCGCCACTTCCAGAGTCTGCTCCACAGATTAAGAGCACAACAAAATGAAGAAAAAAGCAACTCGGGCAAAAAAAAGAAACTCGGAAAGGGAGGGGCGACTCACAAGTTGGCTCATCCCCGAGAAAGACAAGGAACTACCCGACGAAGAGGAAGGATCATCAGAACCTATTATATCACAAACTGAGTAGGAAGTGGATAACATTTCATCCACACCGAATAGCGGAAGGCTAACCCCCTACCCTGGGGCAACTCTGAAACCAGTATGCATGGATAAAGGGCAGAAGTCAGCAATTAGTAAAAATCGTATCTGTATAATCAAGAACCTTTATCAAAACAATGATCATGACTGGCTTACGCGAACTGAATTCCTGATCAGATTGCATTCTATTCCACAATTGAGAGTCCTAACACCTGAAGACTTTGAATATATAGAACCACTAAACGTTCAGAATACTAATGTTTTGGCTATCCATTGTACATTCCTGGCAACCGCCCAATTATTGTGCATATGTAAAGGGAACTTACTGGAGGTTGATGTGTAAATTGACGCTGAGCCAGGAAAATAAGATCTAGAATGCCCAAGGAAATTGGTTGTTGAGCCCAAGATCAAGGCCAGCGTCCCCCACCTACCGACAAGAAAGGAGGTTCAGGTGGCAGACATACAAAATATCCTAAAATGGCTAGCTGAATCTCTGCCTGTGGTATTGCAAAAGGTCTGAGGCTGTTCGATACTATCATGGAATTGTAGGGGTTTTAGCCATCTAATCTCTTCGGTGGGATCATTGCCCTACATAACTAAGTATGGCTTACAACCCTGATAGTACTGAACGGTTACAAACTGTACCAATCTCTTGCAAAAAAAAGGTGAACGGGGTAGACCATTTGTGGGACTAATAGTAGGTGTTCAACACAATGTAAAATCACGACGTATTGAGACCAAATTGGACGACTTTGTGATTGTGATTGAATTGGAGATTCCAATTGAAAGCATTGCGGAGAATATGTTCTTGATATGACTGTATAGCCCACCGGGAGCTATCCAAAAAACTGAAATTATTCAAGAAATTCTGCATGACACTCTGATTGATTGGACACTGAATCAGAAAAATAAATCAGTAGTGATTGTGGAGGATTTCAATTGTCATATGACAGGGGGGGCGGGGACAACACGTAATCCCTATTTAAAAACTAAGAGCAAAATGGCGCATAGGATTATAGACCCAGAAGAGCAGTACTGGTTAAGTTTCTTTGAATTGTGGGATATGGAATTGATTGACGGTAAAACAACCAGTGGCTGCCCAGGTAAGGAAACCTGGGAGAATGGTGAATCCAGAAGCACTTTGCATTATATCTTTGTTACTTCTGACATAGCGAGTCATGTAAATGATATGAAGATCTCCAAGAATATATGGAGTGACCATGCATCACTTGGGCTAACAATAAGCTCTGATGATGATGTGCAAACCACATTGTGAAACCACTGGGGGACCTAAGGGTTAATCACGCTGCAACACGCATTTCCTGGTCTGAAAAAATCATTGCCAAATTGGCTTCTAATTTGTCAGCTGAATGCTACAGTTCATTTCAGGCAATGTCTATTGATAACATTGAATACTGGATCTCCACATTTGCAATCTCTCATGCTACAGTCGGTAATTGAAGCGCTCTAACAGGCCCCCCCCAGGAGAAACCCATATAATAGAGAAGTTAGAGAGCAGAGATACGTAGGGCTAAGAAAACATCCTCGACGATTAAATCTTATCTTTCAGCCTGTAAATTATTGAAGGGGAAGTTTAGATCTTGGGTAAAACAAAAAAAATATCAAAAGAAACTCAGTCAATGACAAGAGACAATACAACTCTTGTGTACTAAGAATTCCTGTAATATCTGGGCATTGCTGGGTGAAGCTAGAGGCAACAGGAAAACCCCTTTGATCAGTCCCATAGGCACACATAGATGGGAAACTTTCTTGATGGGTCGTAACATTCCCGCCAATGAATGAATTAAAATCGTCGGGGGCCCTGGGAAATAACGGCCTTGCTAATATCACACTCAAATGTAACCCCGAATTGTAGGCTGAATTACTAAAGATCCTCTTTGAAAAAGTTATGTATGAGGGAAGAATACCCCATTCATGACAAATGGCCACTATAATACCAGTGCATAAGAGGGGTGAAAAGACCAACCCAGGCAATTATAGATTTCTATCTATGCTCGATTGCACGGGTAAACTTTCTCCTGGCTTTTTGTTAGATGAACTACAACAATGGGCAGACAAGGAACGAATATTTAATTGTTTTCAAAGTGGCTTTAGGAGGGGTTACTCAACTGCACATAACCTGGTCATCTTGGACACCCTGCATAGCAAAGCCAGGAAAAAGGGTAATTCCCCCATTTATGCGCTATATATTAACTTTAAAGTAGCCTTGGACCTGGTCCCCAGAGAAATACTGTGGTCAAAATTAGAGTTACCTGGGTCTCCACAAGGTCTGTTGTATTATTTGAAGCTTCTCCACCATAACAAAGTCTCCCTTAAACTCGACTTTCAGGGGAATATGACTGCTCAAATCAAACAGAACAGAGGAGTCAAACAGGGCTGTGTTACGGCCCGACCCTATATAATCTTTTTACTTATGATCTACCAGCAGCGATTGGAGATGTACATAATTGTCCCCCTTAATTGGAGAAAAACATTGTCCAGTCCTCGCATATGTGGATGGTTTGGTAATTTTAGACCATATAATCAGTGACCTACGCAGATCTGCAGAAGCCTTATGGTTATATGTGAAAAGAAATGGACTGGTATCAATCTGCAGAAAACGCAATTGATGTTGTTCACAAGTGGAAAAATTGCTTGTACCAGGCTAACAGTACAGGAGTCTGAGATCCTTTATACCCCTAATTATAAATATCTGGGAAATGAAGTCGAGGTCAAGGGGTATTGCCTCCAATGTAAGTAAACCAGAATGATTAGAGTCGTCAAATTACCGCTCTGGTTTATCGCTTTACCATCATGCATGGCGGCTTCACCATCTGGGCTGCTCGTCTTCTATTCTTAGCCCCAATGATTATTTATGGCCTTAAAGCCTTACTGACGATGGATGGATTTTAACTGGTTGCAGGTAGTGGAAGGCAAGTATTGGAACAAGATTCTAGGCCACCCTACCTGCATACCAATGGCTATTATCAGGATGGAATTGGGGCTGTTTTTGTTAAAATCTTTAGTACTAAAAAAAAAGGGCAGAATTGTATTTGACTATGCTGAGCAATTCGGGCAACCAATTATTAGCTTCTATGAGGCAGGAAACCCTGAAGCAAACTGGGAAATTGCTTCTAAAAAAAACAAGGCAGACCACTATCTCAAACAAATTGGGTGGAGTACTCGTACTGGGGGAGTATCTCAAACATCAAGGGTTGCTCTATCTAAAAAAGCTGAACATTGGGATTGGTTAGAAAATTACGGCCACCTGCAAAACCTTAAGAACTATCATTTTGTCACGCATATGCTGTATACCTATAAAAAGCCACAGTTTTATCTAAATATATGCCCTGCAATTAGATTAAGACTTGTTTTATCACTACTCAGGGTTAATTATTTACCGGTATTGGCTACTACTGGAATAATTAACCAGACACCATTTGTCGAACGTTTCTGCCGATTATGTAAGAATAATGAAACAACAGAAACAGGGAAACATGTGTTAACTTAGTGCCCTAAAATGTTAACAACGTATCATACTCAGTACGGCAGATATGTGCATGACAGAGAGTATATAGCAGAGTACATTTCCTGGTTGCACAGTATTAACACAACAAACATTAAGTTCCTTATTGCAATATATAATATATAATGGGCAACTACTAATTAAAAGAGCTGGTTACTCTTAAAACAAGCTAAGATCAAAAAACTATTACAAGGAGTAATATATAGCCATGCTAAGGAACGTGACATGATCTCCTTGGCCACGAAAGCAACAAGGGGCCTATTTTTAGAACATTGGTCTCTAGAATCTACGAAACCGAAATATTTGTATGCCTTTCCATCTGCTACCATTGTTAGACAGTATTTTATGTTTAAATTCAATAGTTGTGATACGATGGAGATCCTAGGTGCCAAATTGGGAATAGAGAAAACCGTAAGGTTTTGTAGATTATGTGGTATGGAAAATATTGAAACTGCTAAACATCTGTTATGTTACTGCGAGAGTCTTGTAAACCTTCGTGTAAAGTATTTTTTATGTTACAAAAACTCCAGTCTATTAGAGGATATAGAAATTAGTTGGAAAAGATTGATGGAAGGGAATGACATGAATTTGATATATCACATGATGAAATTTTATGAATTAATTTTAATAATTTTGAAGGGTCTATCGGAGGATATTTTTGTATGTACATTTTAAACATTGAAGAATGTGTAATAAAGTGTTTTAAATTTAAGTTTGTATATGTAAAGCCATCTTTGGCTGTGTACATATTATTATAAATAAATATAATGTATGGTTGGTAATATAGACTCTATTGGGAATCTCGATCTGAACGCAATCACTGAAGATCAGTAGAAGTTGTATGAGGTACTCTATACTGTATTATGTGGATCTAGTCCGTTGAAAATGTTGTTTCTTAGTAGCGAAAGTGATGTGATGTAAGGTTGATTTTATTTTGATTCTCCTTATTTATATATGATTTGTTTGTGTTATAAGTTAGGGAACTATTGATGTGATAATGAAGTAATATTAATCATTTTTACATATTTTTAGGAATTACATGTTCAAACTTTGTTTATATTTTTATGTATTGTATGAGTAAAGTGTATTTATAAACTATATCACATTAATAAAAATAACTGAAATTATATGTTGTTGTAATGCAGCAAGAATGATTTATTGCAAATATTCCCACTTAAGAGTGCACTAGGACTACCTGTTGGCAACAACAGGTTTTGGGTAGGAGGTTATAGCTTGTCATTTTAACATCTCTCAAAATCCTAGGAAAATTGAGATGGTAAATTCTAAGGTTGCAATCCTACACCATATTATATCAAAAGAACAAATCTTTTGTATCCCTAAAATCAATTCCACTCCTCAATACCAAAGGTACACTACAAGGAATGGTGGAAATGTTGGCTTCTCTACATCTTCTTTCTTTAGTAAGGTTAAAGTCTGCAGCTTGTCTGTTAAAATGATTAAAGGAATTGAACCTACCCGTAACACTATATTAGAAGTGGCAAAACCTAATTTCACTAAAGTGAACTACATGTCCCAGAATCCTTTGGAGACTGAGAGGAAGAAGAGGACTGAAGAGGCATGTAGAATGGAAGGACAGGCAAGTAGGCCTAACAGCCATTGCCAGGTTTAGGCAATTAACAGTAAGGCCATACATCTGAAATCAATTGCCCCACCTAAGAGGCATAAAAGGCTGCAGCCGGAGGGGGAAGAGAATAGATGGAAATGGAGCTGGCACAGGAGCTGGAGGGCTGGCAGTAGTAGCAGAAGCAGTAGAGCACGAGCTTGGCAGTTCATGAGAAAGTGTGATCACTTAAGGGATGCTGGGACATGAGGAAACCTTATCACACCTGCAAGTTTTGAGAGTGTCCTATTTTCACAAACCCAGACTTGCCGTGGCTGAACTGAGAGAGATGTGCCGAGATTGAAGGTCTTCCCTGGTGTACCTAATGGCTGTAATTGCAGACCTGTGATTGTGCTGCAATGTGGTTAAGGCCGGACTGAAGACCCCAGGCTGCAGAGGGGTGTGGGTCCTGAAAGTGGAAGCAGCCCACAACCGCAGTGTTCCTGGAGTTGGTGAGTGAAGCTCTGTGTTCAGAGTCACTTTGAAAACCTTGCTGGTAACTGTTATCAGCTCTATATTAACTTGTGTAAGAGTGGCAATGAGTAGAAACTGTCGCTGTGAAGAGTCCGCTGAAATTGGAAATGTATCACGCTCACTTCTAATGCAAGTCGGAGTATTCGAGTATAAAGGAAAGCTTTTCATTTCCCATTGTTAAACTGTTTAACGTTACTACAGAGGCGCCGCGTGTCTCCAATTAGGAAGGGCAGCACTTTTTGAATCACTCGGAAACCCTAATGATGATTTTTACAAGATGTATGACATCAAAGAGAGGCAGCGTGTGAACAATTGTAGTTCCCGACCGGAGTCACAGCATAACTCTATGTTAATAAGGTGGAACACAATTTCTTACGATTCTTTAAAGTTAAAGATCTTTCTTAAAGAGTGGTCACGTGTACCTAAATCTGTTTCTCTTTTGGGGTTTTAACCTTGTAACATCCAGAACAAGTATTCTGTAAATGTAGAAGTCATTGAACTGATGAGAAGAACAAGCATTACCTGAGCCAGTAGGTCAATGCTTTCTATAGTGAAACCAGTCCTGTTGAAATCTATACAACTGAATTCCGAGGTTGTTAAAGTTGCTAAAGGTCCAGTATCCTCTGATACAAGAGTGACATTGTTATCCAAAGCTGGAAGTGTGGCAATACAGCTTCAGGATAGCTACTGGAATGAAGAAGGTATGAATGAAGCTAGGGAAGGGAGTTGGGTGCTTGTAAGAAGATTACAATCTGTAATGCTAAGACTGTTGAAGTTGAGTGAAAGGCAGTCTGGAAGCAGAGGCAGCTTATACTGCTGGCAATATGATAGACAGAGGGGGCAAAGAGGCTGCCCTTTTCTTACAGCAAGAAGAGTGGTTTGCCTACCTGTGGAGGTCGAAGACTCTTGTCTTTGAAATGCCTAACAATCATAAAGTACAAAGTTGAAACAGAAATTCCAGAACTGTGGTTGTGTAAAATACTGTCAGTGAATGTTACATTAGAGGTGGTTGAAGTAGCGGCATACTGTGGAACAAAGAAGCCTGTTCCCACAGTAACAGTAGTAGAAGTGTGGTCATCAAGAGGAAAGCAACACCCTAAGAAGAAACATCCTGACAAGTATACCAAAGACACTGCAGAGGTCATAAATACATGGAAAGTTGTTGAAGCAGAAGTTGTTCATTTATTATTTGATCTGTGGCAAACGACCTTGGAAAGAGGATATCATGGATTATCATTGGTGCTGTTTTCTTGGCTGAAATTGGAAGGAGAACATTTCAACAGAAAGTGGAGGAACTGTAACCAGTAGATTACTGTTTGGTGAGCGGTTGTTTCATTTGGAACTTACAAGAACTGGTTCAAGACTTTTCTTTTTGAACATTTGGGGAAATTGACTCCTCATCGGCACACCTGCTCCCTCCTTTCCTGTAACTCTCTGGCCGGCTTCTCTTGGCCCTCTTCCTGCTCCCACCTGTGAGGCTAAACACCTTGGGGTCATCTTCTACTCCACACTTTCCTTCTCTCTTCACATCTCTGACTTCTCTAAGAATTCACATTACCAGCTGCACCTCCTCAGAGGTAATCTTCCCTTCCTCTTCTTCCCCCAGAAGCTCACCATCTCCAGAGCTCTGGTTCTCTCTAGGATGGACTACTGCAACAGCCTCTTTCTAAATCTGCCTGCCTCTACTCTCTGCCCTCTGCAACTCATCCAAAACAGGACTGCGAGACTTGTCCTTGGCCTCAAGCCCAATGATTGTATCTCTCCAGGACTGAAATCTTTGCACTGGCTCCCAGTGGTGATGAGGATTAAGTTCAAAACCCTCTGCATTGTCCACAAGGCCTTATGGGGCCTGGGACCTCAATACCTTCAACTCTCTCTTCCTAAATATCTTCCTTCTCGAGCTCTTCGCTCATCCGCCTCCAACTCCCTCAGGGTTAGTTGCTTCTCCAAGCAGCGAGTTAGTGGTAGATATTTTTCTTCTTCTGGGCCTCCCTCTGGAACAGCCTCCCTGCCTCTCTGAAACTTGAGGAGAACCAACTCCGGTTCCGGAAGCACCTCAAGACCTTCCTCTTTGCTTCTGCTTTCTCTCCTCCTCTCCCCTGCTGATCTCCTGGCTGAATCTGAAATTGCACTGGTTTCCTGGCTACCCTCTGATCTCTGACCCATTTCCCTTCGCCGCCAGTTGCACACCTGCACTGCCCCCTTGTAAACCATTGCACTTGGGGACTGTTTCTGTATCCTTACAGCCCCTTCTAGCACTTGACACCTGATGTCGGCAATTGCCCATGCACTTGCCACCAGCTGCCCGTACTTTTATTTATTGTCTTTATTGATTTACTGTTATCCTATGTACTGCACTGCTCCCTCCCCTTTCCCCCTGCAGTTTTCACCTTTTACCTTTCCCTGCACTTGTGCAATCTCAATGGCACCTGGCCTAGTAGGATCGCTGTCTCTGTCTTCCCCCTGTTTCCCCTCCCCTGCCTCGTCGCGCCTTGAAACACTTGTGTATAGGTGCGTTATAAATGGCATATCATATCATATCATCTACCTAAAAAAACAAATTGTCCCATCAAGAAAGAAAGTGATGGGAAAATGGTACACACCCGACCTAAAAGTGACGAAAAGAATTACCATAAAACTAGAACAAGAATGGAGGAAAAATATGTGACCAAGAAAAAAGAATAAACTACCTACCACAATTCTGAGCATAAAAATCAAATTCTAAAAGTAAACAAGAAACACTATAACGAACGGATCGAAAAAACCACCAACCCTCAAAAAGAATTATTCAACCTCATAAATGAGATGAGAAAGCCACTGGATGCTACAAGGCACAGACACCCTACCAAAAACTATGTGATGATCTTGCAGACCATTTTAAGAACAAAATCACCAGCATGCATCGGATCATATAAAACAGACCAATCAAACATGCAACACACCAGCTACCACCAACCCCAGGAGCAGCTAACAAAATGTACTGCTTCCAACAGATGTCGAGAGAGAAACTACTACAGTTGGTGAAACAGAGCAACAAGGCAGGTTCTCTGATGGACCCCTGACATCCAGACATCTTTAAATGTATCCTTGCACAGGACAGTCCAGCGGATTACTACCTAAACCTCTTCAATCAATCCCTTTCAACAGGGAAAGTACCAAGAGCTTTCAAAATGGCCTACATCAAACCTCTGCTCAAGGGCACCACAGGCAATGTGGAAGACCTCTCAAACTACCGACCAATGTCTAACATCCCTTACCCGTCAAAAATACTAGAGACCTAAGTCTATGAAAAACTACTGGAGCACGTTAAAAATAACCAACTACTGGATCAGGGTCAAGTAGGATTCAGCTGCCTGCATGGAACGGAAACAGCACTATTTATTTATTTATTAACTTACTTCTAACGCGCCAAAGCCTGAAGACATCAGGGCACAACATAAACACAATGGACTAAGAAACGGGACAACGTTAACCAACGGGAAGCTGGCTGAGGAAAATCAAGTAAAGAGGTGGGTCTTCAGTTGCTTCCTGAAGGTCTGTTAATTGGTTTCATGTTTTATGGCAGGAGGTAGCATATTCCAAGTTTTAGCCGATAAACTACTCTTTTTAGTACTTGGTACCGTCAAAAGACTCCCTGTGCGTGAGCACAGCTCCCTTACCGGAACAAGGTTTAATTAGTTCCTTTAGGTAGCAAGGCGCATTACCATACAGGCATTTATGCGTCAGGGTAACAGCCTCAACTCTAATCCTGGCTGTCACTGGTAGCCAGTGTAGATTCCTTCTTGCATAAGTGATATTATCCTTTTTAGGGACATCGTAGATTAAACAAATAACGTCATTTTGTAGGATTTGCAGGTGGCGTATATTGCAGACACTTACCCCAAAAAGTAGAGTGTTGCAATAATCCAGATGAGGCAAAATGAATGCCCTTGCCAGACTAGTCCTATTTTCTGGTTCAAGAATGGTTTGGCTTGCCTTAATACTTTAAGATGGTAATGTGCACTGTTTACTACATTGTACACAAGAGCTTCAGCATCCACTGCCGCATTAATAAGTACCCCAATGGTTTTAACTTTACCTTCATGATGTTATTATCAGTGGCCAAACTATGGTAATCTCCACGGAGTTTTGCTCCCCTTGGTGAGATCAAAAGATCATCGATTCTGTTTTTAGTGGATTGAGACATAACAAATTTAGATTCATCCAAGCATTGATGTGGTTATAGATGAAATTAAGCTGAGCTGAGTCGGTGGCATAGTCACTGCTCAGTTCCATAATAGTATGTGTGTCATTGGCCAAGCTAGAAAACCTGACCTCCAGGGTAGCCAGGAGATCGCAAAAAGGTCTAACATAAAGATTAAATAGTGCAGGGGATAAGCAAGCACCCTGCAGGACACTGTCCATGATGACTTCAGGTGCTGAAGTTTACTCGCCCCAACAAACGCTTGATTTCCTGTTTACCAGAAATGAAGCAATCAGTTGGTGCATCGTTAGAGCAAAGCCCATGCCAACAAAGGCATTTTAAGAGGCAGGAATGTTCAAGCAAATTGAACGCTGCTGATAGATACAAAAGTAATAAAAAGCCTGAAAGGTCTTGCTCCGTGATTTTTTGCATATTGGTTTGCATGTCCATTAGAGCCGTCTCAGTTCTATAAAAAGAACGAAACCCGGATTGCTTTTGGTGGAGAATATTATTACTTTCTAAATGATGCTGAAACTGAATCGTGGCAGCTTTATCTAAGATCTTCAGCAAGAATAAAGTATTAGTTATAGGGCGTAGTTTTCTAGGGTTATTCTGGTCAGGCCCAAGTTTCTTTGTTAAGGGCGTCGGCACTACTTGTTTGAGAAGGACCATGCAGTGGGTGAATGGGGAATTCACAAACGTTACCAAAAAAGGCTTGAAAACGGCTGAATTTAAAGAATAATTTTGGAGGGCAGAATCTCACCAACACATGCATCTGGACGCACTTGCTTCAATAAGAGAATAATCTCATCAACAGTAACCTGCGAGAATGAAAACTTTCCATTGTGCATATTCAAGGGGGACAAGGGATTATGAAAGCCCAATGAACTGGCAATCTTGGATCGAGCCAAAGATATTTTATTGGCAAATTCGCATTGTACCCTAGTGCAGTGATAATTTGTGGGAATGACCTGCTGTGTAGAGAATGTAGGTTTTTCCAAGCTATGATAGATTTCAAATACTTTTTGTTATCATTGTCTGCCGGCTCAATTTCTATATTAAAAAAAAAGTTCTCATTCGAAAACTTGGACTTTGCATTGATGTTGAATACATTTCCAAGCTTCCTTATTTTCAGCTGAAGTTTCTTTACCCCAATCCCTTTCTAGTCGTCATTTATTACTTTTCAGCTGAGACAAAGTAGGAGTGTACCACACCTGTTTCTGAGTTTTAACGCTGACAAGTTTCATTTTTAATGGAGCGGTTTTGTCAAGAAGACTTGTGAGATGGTAATTATATGTTTGAACAATACAGTCAGGTGAATCAGAATCATCAGTGAGTTCCATAATACTCTCAAAGCAAGTATTTAGGGAGTCACCCTTAACATGTTTAACATTTCTGCTAGTAATTTTCTTAGGCTTACAATGTAGCTTGATAGGCTTACTAGGCAAAGATAAAGCGCTCTAAAAAAGAAGTGGTCTGACCAAGGACAGGCTTTGGTAGTAACTGGGCTCAAAGAAATGTTTCTTACCACAATCCAGTCAAGTATATTTCCACCTGATTGGGTGGGCTCAGTATTTAAAATCTAAAGATTTACAGATTTGAGCATTTGCTCAAAGTCTCTGGCCTCCTTGTCTCTTGCCACGAATCTCATTATGAGATGACCTAAAGATGAACGCAGATTCCAACACCAAATCAGTACTGATATTATGCAATCTCCGCTCTGCCTTTCACACAGTCAACCACAAGGTGCTAATAAAAAGAATCGAAGAAATAGAGCTCATTGATACAGCACTTCTCTGGATCATATAATTCCTTGTAGAAGGACAGAAACGATCTGGTTAAAGCCTTTCAAATCCCCACCCCAGGATTCCTCCTGTAGAGTACCACAAGGCTCCTCACTATCCCCTCTTCTTTTCAACATCTGCATTACACAGCTAATCAACCTCTCCCCCCTCTCAATCTGGTTTCCACCCTAAACACTCTCCTGAAACGGCCCTCACCTACATCCTTAACTCCCTCCTCTCCGCTCGACACTCTAAGCAATCCTCTGTCCTTATTCTGCTTGACCTCTCTGCTGCCTTTGTTGCTGTCGATCACCCCCTTCTTCTCAACACTCTTTCTTCCTTTGGATTCAAAGGCTCTGTTCTTAACTGGCTATCTTCCTACCTCTCCTCCCGCTCTTTTACTGTTTCCTGGGGAGGCCGGTCCTCTCCTTCCCAGCCTTTGGAATACGGCGTACCCCAAGGCTTGGTGCTTGGCCCTTTCCTTTTCTCACTCTACACCTCCCTCCTTGCCCCTGTTATCTCCTCGTTTGGCATTTCCCACCATTTTCATGCTGACGCCTCTCAGCTCTTCCTTTCCGTCTCTTCCTTCTCTCCCGACCTCCACCTTAAACTCTCTTCCTGTCTTTCCGCCATAAAAAACTGGCTGTCTTCCCGCTTTCTCTCTCTCAACACAGACAATACTGAAGTCCTATTCTTCCCCTCCAACTCTATTCCCCCTCCCTCTCCTCCACCTTTCATTCACTTTCCTCATTCTAATCTCCCTATCTCTGCCCACGCTCGCAACTTAGGAATTTACTTTGACTCCTCTCTCTCTTTTTCCCACCATATCTCTCTCACCTCTCGTGCCTGTCGCTACCACCTCTTTAACATTCACAAAGTCTGCCCCTCTCTCACCTTCCATGCTACTAAACTTCTAATCTCCTCCCTTATCTTCTCTCGCCTCTTCTACTGCTCCTCCTTACTCTTTGGACTACCTAATTCCCATCTCACCCCCCTCAAATCTATCTACCATTCAGCCGTCCGTACCCTCTGTCTCCTTCCCTCCCGTGACTCCATCTCTGCTTCCCTTTCCTCCCTTGGCTGGCTTCCTTTTCACTCCCATCTTAAATTTCATTTCCTCTGCTTAGTCTTTAAATCTCTCCACGGTCTTGCTCCCCCTTATCTCTCCTCACTCCTCTCTTTCTACACTCCCTCCCGCTCCCTTCGTTCTGCAGTCCACTTCCTTCTCATCGTTCCTCCATCCCCCCTGCACTGGAACTCCTTACCTCTCTCTATCCGCTCTATTCCTTCCTTCTCCTCTTTCCACACCTCCCTTAAATCTCTCCTCCATTCACTGCCATGAAACCCCTTCCCCCTCCTTCCTTCCTCTTTCCCCCTGATCATCTCCTTCCCCTCTCCCTCCTCCCCACTCTCACCCTTTTCCCCTTCCCTTCCCTCCCCCTTCTTCTCCTCACCCCTTCCTCTCCCTCTCAGTTCTACTACTTAGCTCTCCCTCTCCCCTCCAGTATAATTGCTCTTCTCACTGTTTTGTTGGACTGATTCATTATTGTAATTTTCTTCCACTGTTATTGTTTTATGTATCATGTTGTTATAATGTTCAGCGTTTTGGTGTAAGGTGCTACATAAACAAAATAAATCCAATACAAATACAACTATTGCTGTTAAAGTTGAAATTGTCATAAAGTCCATGTCCCTGCTATTCTCCACTTGCAACTTTGTTTGGTTATTACTCTGGGCGTCATTCTCAGTTTGAGTGGTAATTGACTGTGTTTTCTCCACCTCCCCCCTCAGCAAGATCGTCCCCTGAATCCATTCTCCCTCTTTTATGTGGCCCATTTTGGTTTATTTGACCTGTAGCAACGGAGGAGAGTTGTTTAGCTTCAAAGAGTGTTTCTGTCTTGCTGTAAACCTCAAACATTGATTGTTGGTTTAGATTATTTCTGTCTTTTAATTGGAACATTTGTAAATTTGGATTAGCAGGGTTACTAGAGTAATTTCTTGTGGGGCAACCTCCCACTTGTTCTACTGCTAAAGTACTTTCCAGTAGTAGTTGATCAGGGATCTTGCACGAAAAGTTGCCTTTACCTGGCTTGGCTGGTGTAGATATCAGCAATGGATCCCAATAAAAAAAAAATGTTGGTTAAAGTTGACCTTGTTTGTTAACCCCGAGGTTTCCCATATGTTCCGTTCTGACTGGTGAAGGGTGTAATTGTTCACCAACGGCAGACCTCCATCAATATCTGGCCGAGGTGGCCCCCACTTTCGGCACTTTGCTGGGTATTACAAAATAGACCCCAGTGTAAGTCTTTCTTTGTTGGAGTTGTTTGGGGGGCCAGTCGCTTGAATGCAGTCTACATGCTACTCCTAACAATCTGTTTTTCAATAGATGATGTAACAACATCATTTTCACCAGAAGCGCTCCCCGGTATCTGAACAGTACCCAACGTTAAGGAAGCAGCGGGAGCAATGTGTATGGCACCAGCCTCCGCACCTGTTCCCATATACATGTGCCCCAGTCCGGATTCAGGTCGCACATCAATGCCATCCAATGTCAAAATTCCATCCGTGCGCACCGTTTTATCAATGATGTTCTGGTCTACGTTTTTAGGTGTTCCTGATATGGCGGCATCATTGCTCATAAATGCGCCAGTGTCCTGTGTACGTGGGCGAGCGTGTGATGCAATCTTGGCGTCAATTTCCTGGCCAGTAACCGTACTGTCTATAAGTAACCCAGTGCTCGCACCTATCAACACATTAATTGTAAACAGATGGGTTAGTCTTTGGGGAGCCACATGCTGGCTGTCTGATGCCTCCCCTCTTTAGCTCACCTCAGCTTGTGTTGACGGAAGCGGGGACGTTGCCGGCGATGACAATCTGTCTCTCAATGTAGGCATACTTTCGACATCCACGTTGAGTTCGGCTGCTGTGTGGGTATCTATTTCTGATCGAATATGCACGGCCATCCTTCCTCCGCTCTCCTCTTCCATGGGCGTTGCTTTCTGCAGGGAAGGCCTTCCGTGCCTTCCTGCCCAGACTGCTTCGACTGCAAAAAGCTCAGCAAACAACTCTGAAAACTCTCTGTATTGCAGGTTGTTTTTTAAGCGGTCTCCTCCTCTTTTCTAGACAGGCACTGTAGAAAGACTGGAATCACACCAGCAGCATCTCCTTCCTCGACTGCAAAAAACTCAGCAAACAACTCTGATGTCAAAACATTTGAGGAGAAAAGGAGAGGGTGGAGTGGAAGATGACACCAAGGTTCTCACAGGAGGGAGCAGGAATGGCGTCCAAAGTGGGCGGCCAGAGCGAGAGAGGAAAGGAGGGAGCAGGTGTCCCACTGAGGAGGATCTCAGTCTTACTGGCATTAAGGCAGAAATCGTTGCTGGCACCAACTTGTCTGGTATGACAGAAGGAGCGCGGGTGGCTGAGGGGAGCCTGAAAGAGAGCTGGGTGTCATCCGCATAACGCTGAAAATTGGAGCAGAAAGTAGCGATGCAGTGGGCAAGAGGTGCCAGATATTGGTTGAACAGCCAGGGAGAGAGGTAGGACCCCTGGGGAACACCACAACTAGAGAGAGAGAGAGAGAGAGAGAGGAAAGACCCCAGTTGGAGTGGTTGCCAAGCCCTGCCCTGCCTCACGCTGCCTGTCCTTGTTAACGTATCGTAGACCGCCCATAGGAATTCATGGCACATTGATTCCTATGGGTAATTCTCATAGCTCCTGTATGCCTCTTGCTCGTCCCAGTGGTTTTGGGGAAAAACAGTGGGGAGGAATTATGGGAGTTGTAATATTCCTGAGTGGTGATAGGAAAAGGACGAACAATATTATCAGGAGAAGGGGAATGATCTTGTTATTGTAAAATATGGGGTGCTGTGTTTGTTCTCCTTTTATGGTTCTCCTACACCTCCCTTTGGTGTTCGTACCTGTTGGAATTGGAGTGGGGTCAACTGGACAAGACTTCCAATAATCTATAAAGGTGGAGGAAAGGTTGGGTGGGGGTGTGTCAAATATGTGGCATGTCTCAACCAAGGGTGTTTCTCCCACAGTGCCCAAGAACCCCCTGTCCAGGTGATCGTTCCTCACTTGTCTGCCCCCAGGGTTGGGATCCAAGCGTGATGGCACTTCCCTGGCCACCTGAACAAAGGACCCCTAGGGTCTATAAGTGAGAACACCATCAGATTTCTCACAATGCCTTTATCATCCAGCTTAAGTAATATTTGTCCACCCATGCATTAATTCTGTACTATTATTATTCCATTAGCTTTGGCCTTTATTTCTTTCTGTTTTCTTGCCTCTTCCTCTACCTCCATCTGTCTATCTTGCCTATTCTCCCTCTCATCATGCTGTTTACTTTCATCCCGTGTTGAGAGATATTTGCGTTCTCCGATTTTCCTCTGTTCCATATTGTCCTCACTGTTATAAACGGGGGGGGGGGCTCATATGTCGGATTAACATACCGCGTCGCTGCTTTCAGTTCCTTTAAGAGATACAATCCCTTTTCTTGATAATCTACACTCTTGTTTTCAGAAGGGGAAAGGGGAGCCAAAGGCGTTACATTGTCCCCTTTATGCTGACTAAGCATCCGCTCTTTCTCGGCTGGATCTTCTTTCTCACTCTGATACATGTTCCATAACTCTAAATCGACCAACCTTTTCTGTAACTTATTTCCCTTATATGTAGCATGCAAATACATCATCATATGTCGCAATACTATTTTTGATAACAAACCCTCTTGAGACCATGGCATGAGTGTCTTATTGGTCGTGCCTTGAACCCACTCCGAATGATACTTGCTTATCTTAGCTGTATATTTTGGCAATATCCTGCATAAGTGTAGAAGAGGATTGTCCCCTATAGTGACAGGCCGATCTCGGCTGTCTATACTTACCCACCCTTTTATTCTTTTCTTTATTTTATCAAATATATCACACTGATTAATTTGAGCAGGCACCATCAATTACTGCTTATTATCCAAAATCAAAATCAATGTTCTTTTTATTCCTTTGTTTACACTTTCTATACATGTTTAGTATCTAATTGTTCTATCATTGATATCTTTATTAGTTTCCTATGATTTTTACCCTCCTGATTGACGTCAATCTCTTGATTAAAAATCTAATAATCACCTTAATGTTTTACTGTCATTTTATATCTATTAGTCTAAACACAAACAGAACTAAAGTTATATGCTGACATATTGTAACTCTATGCACATGTGCACTTTAATTTTTCTGCGTACGCCTTCCTTTACTAACTTTAGTAAATGTATCTTATTTTATTTTTTTACTCCATCTTGGAGTTTGATACGCACTCTTCTTGTTGGCCTTGCCGCAGGAATCCTTCACACCCCTATTTGTAGTTGTTTAGTGTGTACCCTTGTGCCCCTCATGGAACCAGGAATCGAGGTATCTATTTCTCATCTTTATAATCACCAAAACTCCTGTAACTTTTATACATATCATTTACTACACAGTCCCTCCCCCATTTTTGCCACTGGCAATGTTCCACTTACATCCGTGGCTCATCTGGAGTCCCTCGGCATCGACTGTTCCCCATCTGACCAGTTTGCCTTCCATCTGCAGGTCACCTGTGGGGACCGGACAGGAATTTCATCAAAGGGGAACCTGTCAACCATTTCTTCTTACATGTGATTTCTTACGTGACGTTCTCCACATGAAGCTCTGCGGTCTTCCGGCTAATGGCGGAAGCAGTCGAACGTCCGCAGGTATGGATCGATTAGAGCTGAACCATCCGCACAGCTATCAAAATGTGCTCTAGCACCTTGAAGCGTTTCTTCTGCTAGATGGGATTACCAATAAAGATCTCAGACCAAATATCTGGACAGACTCAAAGAAATGGCAAAATATTACTTTATTCTCAGTTCAAAAAAGCAGGGCAAACTGGTAGATATCAGACTGATACTCGCACAGTCATACACAAACTTGATTATACAGAGGTTTTATATCCTCTACCTGCTCCTCTATACCCGTGCCAGTATAGAGGAGCAGGTAGACATGTCATCCCTAGCTCTCGCACCATCACCTCCATCATACTGAAGCAGCAGGGAAAGAGCCCTATGTGGGACACCAGGTGTAATACCAATGCTGCATCAAGTGTATGAGAGAAGGTATGCACTCAGACAACCGTATCAAATGTGCCCTCGCATTGAGAAAATGGAAGAATGTCTGCACACACCATTGGACTTCGAAGACTCACAAGTAAAATCTGATTAGTACAGAGTGACTCCATAAGGGAAAGATATGAAGACACACTAAAACTATATGAAGATGTAAATAGAATGATAAGAGAAACATGTAATCAAATACGAAGAAATCATATGCACCAAAGAATTTGTGAGTAGAGACGAAGATGATAGGCCATATAAGACAGACATATTTACCTTAAATTAAGAAAAGAAGAAAACATCTGGAAGAGCCAAGTATTGGACAAACAAAGATGTGAAAAGCCTATGTAAAGTGGAGTGAGCAACTCTCCAGAGGCCTAGAGGAGTAACGACACCCAGCTTAATGAAATCAAATAGCAGGAAGTAGAAGGTCAAAATTGACAAAATTGTGATCTCCTCACATGTGCATCAGAAGTCGAAAACAAGGGCTAGTCACTGACCTCTAGACGAAGATAATGATGTACCTACACTCCCTTGAAAACCTCAGAACAGAGAACAGCTGCAAGATCAACTATAAAGAAGAGGTCTTGGCTTGGGGACGGATTGATGAGAGATGATGGACTAATTGGGCAAGTGGGTAGTAGTGTGACATTGCTCCCTGCACCTGAATTTCGTTTTGCTTACGTGTTGCTGACGAGCCCAAAGTCCAAGGTTGGGAAAGAATCATAGGGTCTATGCCATACAATGTTGCAAGAGCCAGCCTGCTGTTATTATTCGGCTATAATCTGCATTATATGTATTTCGTGGTGGTTCAAGGTGTGACTACCAAATAAGGGGCATCCAGTGATAGTACTAATCCTTATATGATATATAGGTACACATGTTTCCTTATCCAATCCCTCCCTTCAATAGATTTTTACAGTTTTCCACGAAGGATGATGTCATAGCTGACGTACATTGAGGTATAAAACATGTGTGTAAATGGAAATGAAGTGTGAGGGCGTGAACTACAGTTTTTTGTTCGCCAGATTGTCCAACTTTATTTTATGCTGATAATAAAGCAGTACTTTGCCATATTCTTTGAGTCTGTCCGGTTATTTGGGTATGAGATCATTGCTTGGTAATTTCATCTAGTGCATGAGACGTTTCAGGGTGCTAGAGCACATTTTGGTAGCAGTGTGTATGGTTCTGGTCCAGTCGACCTGGGCCTAGATCTACACTCTAGGACAATCGACTGCCTTCACCATTAGCCAGAAGATCGTGGAGCTTCCTACTGGGGAGGCGGCGCTCAATACACACGTGTGATAGAAGCAGTTGGCAGGTGACCCTTTGAAGAACTTCCTGTCCGGTCTCCGCAGGTGCCACACGGACTGAAGGTGAACTGGTTGATTGGAGGAAGAGTCTATGACGAGGGACTCGAGCTGAGCCACGGATGTAAGTAGAACATCGAAGTGGCAAAAATAGGGGGAGGGGCTGTATTGTAGATATAATTATAGAAGTAACAGTATTTTTAGGGATGTGAAAGAAGTGAAATAAATATTGTGATTCCTGGTTCCAAGAGAGGTGGAAGGATATGTACTAAAAAACTCCAAATAGGGGTATTCTTTAAGGATTCCTGAGGCAAGGCCAAAAAGAAGACTGTCTATCAAACTCCAAAATGGGTTAAAAAAATGAGATGAGATACATTTACTAGAGATAGTAAAGGAAGGCGTGTGCAAAATATCAAAAGTGCACGTGTATGGGGTTATAAATATGTCAGTGTAAAACTTGCATAGTGTCTAGATTAGGGCATATAAAACGATAGTACAAAATGTATGTGATTATTAGATTTTTAAATCAAGAGATTGACGTCAATCAGGAGGATAAAAATTAAAGAAGAATAATGCATAAATAAAGAAGAGATTCTTAAAGTATCAATTATAAAACAACGAAACAGCCCAAATTGATAGAAATTGTAAACAAAGGGATAAAAGAACATCATTAGGTCGATTTTTTAAAAAGGTTAAAAAACTTGTTTTTCTAGTAAAAAGCGGCGATTGATGGTGCCTGCTCAAAATAATCAGTGTGGTGTATTTTATAAAATAAAGAAAAGAATAATAGATCTGTTTGAATTTGTCATACTTTTATTGATACTTTTATTTCACACCTATGCAGGACACTGCCAAGATATACTGCCAAGATAAGGCAGTATCACACAGAGTGGGTCAGGGGCATGACTAATAAAACACTTGTGTTGTGGCCTCAAGAGGGTTAAATGTTAAAAACAATATTGCGACATATGACAACATGTTTGCATGCTACATATAAGTGGAAGAAGTTACAGAAAAGGCTGTTTTAGAGTTGTTGAAGATGTAACAGAGTGAGAAAGAAGATTCACCGGACAAGGAGAGGATGCTTATTCAGCGCAAAGTGGAGGATGTAACACCTTCCTCTCCTCTTTTCCCTCCTGAGAACAAGAGTGCAGACACTGAGAAGCAGAGAATGTATCCTTTAAACGAATTCAAAGCAGCGGTGGAGTATGTTAACCCGACATACTAGCCCCCTGCTTATATAAAAGCAAGGACAATATAGAAAAGAGCAAAAGAAGAGAACACAAATATATATCAAGAAGCAATAAAGTAAACAGATTACTGAGAGAACGAACAGACAGGACAGACAGAGGATGAGGCAAAAACACAAAGAGAAATGAAGCACAAGTCTAATGGAGTGATGATAGTACAGAAGGAGTGGATGGGAGGACAGGTATTACTCAAATTAGATGATAAGGGTATTGATGGAGTCCAGGCGAAAGAAGAAAGAGAAGAGTGGGAAAAGAAAGAAAGAGAAGAACATAGAGCATGCAAGGAAGAGAAGGAACAATAGAGGAAGCAAAAGGAAGAACGAAGAAAGTATGAGGTACAGAAATAAAAAGAGAATAGAAGAGAAGAAATGAGAGGAGATAGAAACAGAGATTGAAAGTATGTAGGTTACAAAGAAGGCGAGAGGAAGAAGAGATGAGAGAAATGGAGGAGAAGGGAAGAAGAGATGAACAGAAGTAGGGAACTAAAGGAGGACGAAATAGATCATCAGTGTTTCTAGGCACGACAAGACAAGGGAGGGAAGACAGAGGGAGGACAAAACAAACAATCTTACTAAGCCTTGTGTCATTCAGGTCGTGAAAGTGAAAACAACGCCGAGTGCAGGGGGAGGGAGAAGGGAGAAGTGCTAGGGAGAGGGAAAGGGGAAGTGCCTTCAGGGCAGCATTTCTCTGAGGACGATCAGCCAGGGAAGCGCAGCTCTGGGTGAGTGCAAGGAGGCCGGCGACTGTAGGGTTCCAGTTACAGCCCCTAAGTGTGGGGTAGGCCTCGAGGCTGTGCAGGGGAGACTGATCATGGAGGAGCCTAGTACCCAGTGACACTCTGGGTGAAGAAAGGCAACCAGTCATTGCAGTAGACAGGAGGACAGAAGTCTCAGCAGGGGAGAGAGAGCAAAAGCAGAGGCAAAAAGGAAGGTCCCTGGAAATGCAGGTGGTCTGTCTCAAGTCTGAGAGGGGCAGGGAGGCTGTACTAGAGGAAGTCCCTGCAGAGGCGAGAGATCTACCCCCACTCTCTGCCGGGAGAAGCGTCTGACCCTCAGAGAGTTAGCGGTAGCTGGGAAAAGGGCTCTAGAAGGAAGGTACTTCAGCAGAGAGAGTTGGATGTAGTGTGGACCCTGGCCCCAGAAAGCCTTGTGGGCGATGCAGAGGGTATTGAAATTGATCCTTGCAGCTACTGAGAGCCAGTGGAGAGATTTCAAGGCTGGAGAGATACATTCCCTGGTCTTGAAGCCAAGGATAAGTCTTGCAGTCCTATTCTGGATTAGTTGCAGGGGGCAAAGAGTGGAGGTAGGTAGATTGGGAAAGGGGTGTTTGCAGTAGTCCAGTCTAGAGAGAAGCAGGACTTTGAAGACAGTGAGATTCTGGGGGAAAGTGAGAAAAGGTAGAATACCTCTGGTGAGGTGCAGCTGGAAGTGGGCCTTTTTGGCAAGGTCTGTGATGTGAGGAGAGAAAGAGAGAGTGGAGTAGAAGATGATGTCAAGGTTTTTTGCCTCATAGAAAGGTGAGTGTAGAGGGCCCAAGACGGGCAGCCAGAGTGAGAGGGAATGCGGGAGCAGGGGTCAAAATGAAATTGATATCCGTCTTACTGGCATTAAGGCAATGATCGTTGGAGGCGGACCTATCCTGAATTGCAAATAGACCATCGTGAAATAGCGGGGGAGGAGAGTGTCATCCGCACAACACTGAATGTTAGAAGAGAAAGTGGAGATCAGGTGGGCCAGAGGGGCCAGATATACAATGAAGAGTTAGGGTGAGACGATAGAGCCTTTGGGGACACCACATGTGAGATAGAGGTGGTGGAGAAAAAGGACTCAAGTTGGACATGGAAGGGACGGTCCAGGAGGAAAGAACTCAGCTACGCCTGGGCCTGGTCCATGGTTCCCAGCTTCACACAGAGTTGGTTGATCAGGGTGGGATTATCAACCATGTCGAAAACAGACGAAAGGTCAAGGAGGATGAGGACAGACGGAGAGCTGGAGTCGAGGTTGGAGAGCAGTTCTTCATGGGTGTTCAGGAGAGCAGTTTCCATGCCTCTGGCTTCTCTGAGGCCAGACTGATAACCTTGGAGGCATTGAACAGATTCAGTGTTTCGGGTAAGCTGGGAGTTGGCCAGCTTTTCCAGGAGTTTGCCCAAGAAAGGAGTGATAGAAATCGGCGATAATTTGCCAGACATGCAGGAACGGCAGAAGGCTTTTTTAGGAGGGGGTGCACAAAAGAGTGCTTGGGGAGAGAGGGGAAAGAACCAGTGGTGAAAGAATGATTGCATAAATCGAGGAAGAGGATGGAGAGCGGTGATAGCCTTTAGTGAAGGATATAGGTTGACAGACTTGAAAGACGAGGAGCTTTTTTGGGATGATTATTCTGATGATGAATTAGTATTTTTCATAAGCCTCACTTATTGGATTAAAGTGGAGAATAGATAAATACTGCAGAGAAAGGCAATGGTAAAAATGAAACCGTCAATCTTCCAGGAAGATTTAGAGAAAGTGCCAAATATTTTATGGACTACCAGTCCATATGACGTGGGTCTGTTGAAAGGAATAGGAGCTGTTACAATTAAGCTAAAGCCAGGAGCAATTTTGCCACGAGGAAAGCAATATGCTATGTCCAGAAGACAGATAAGAGTATATTTGAAACCATTTCCGATTTAATCAAGCTAGGATTATTGGTGACATCCGAATACACATGTAACACGGCTGTGTACCCAGTAAAGAAATCAACTGAGGGGTTCTGGAGATTTATTCAGGATCTCCACCCTCTAAACAATATTGTTGAATCAGAGTTTCCTTTTAGTTCCAAATCCTGTGACAATATTATGCAATATCCCATCTAAGGACAAACATTTTACATTTGTAGATTTTAAAAACGTGATCTTTTCAGATGCCCTCCATAAGGACTCACAAGATTTGACTTAATTTTTGCCTAGAAATATCCACCTAAAACATGCTTGTTTACCTCAGGGGTACTGTGAGTCCCCTTCAATCTTTAAAAAGGTCCTTGAGATGGTCCTTTGTACAGCTCTAGAGTGCAATAATTCAGTATGTGGATGACATATTGGTATGCAGTGAGACAGAGGAAAGATGCATAGAAGACTCAGTTTGACTCATGACCATACTAGCTGTGAAATGATACAAGGTAGACAAAGAAAAATTACAGTATTATCAGGAAAAGGTTCTGTATATAGGACAATTAATCTCTCAAGAAGGGAGAAAAGTGACACTTGAAAGAGCAGAAGGATTTATGAAGACTTCCAAACCTAAAAGAGTGAGGACATGCAACAATTTCTAGGCCTATGTAACTATTGCAGGCCCTGGGTTTTTGGTTACAGTACATATATTCGACCACTTTTAAAAGGATTTAAAGGAGCAGAGGAAGAGAAAGGTAAGATAACATGGACAGATGAAACGACTGAAGGGTGGTGAATAATCAAAAAAGGCTATCGGTATAACCCCTGTGCTAGGAATTCCATATTATCATGAAGAATTGTATTTATTCTCCCTTTCAATGGAGAAGTCATGACAGCAGTCCACACGCAGAACACAGCACTAGGACATTGACACAAACCATTGGCTTACTATAGTAGGATTTTAGACAAAGTGATGAAAGGGCATTACCCTTGTGAACAAGCTTGAGCTGCTGCTTTATTTGCTTTTGAAAAAGCTTCACGTATTACAATGGGGTGTACAGTAACATTATTAGGTGAGCATGTTTTATTTGCTATGCTAGAGAAACCTAAAAGTGCATTAACTACATAAAGAGTATCAGGATATGAGGTAATTATTTCGAACCCTGCGATCAAAATTGTTAGATGACTGCACAACATATACTGAGTTCTATGAAGAGATTCCCCATGTTAGAGAAAATGCTCTCAGGGAGGGGGGAATTCTCTTTATTGATGGTTCTTCAAAAAATGGCCAAACAACTGGTGAAACGTTTACTGGAGCAGCAGTAATAAAGCTGAACTGAGAGATAGGAATTTGAAGTAGTAAAGAGCGCAAGATTTCCTTCGCATTGTTCAGCACAGGCTGCAGAATTAGTGGCACATATTGCCGCACTCCAAAGATATGAGGATGAGGAAGTGATGGTGTACTCTGACTCCACCTATGTGACGTTAAATGTACATGCAGGTTTGTCGTGCTGGATAAGGAGGGCTTCCTCCACACAGACGACACACCAATGCAACATGCTGCCCTATTAGATAAGCTTATTGAGGCAATAAGACTCCCATTTGCTGTTGCAGTCATGAAATTGGCAGCATATACTAAAAGAACAGACATGATTTCTCGAGGGAATGAACCTGCAGACCTAGAAGCCAAAAAGGCACCATATTTCCCAACCATTTCTTATTTTTAAGTAAAAAAGTGTTAAACAGATGTCAGGACGATGTATGTTTGTAACGGAGGGTTTTAACATGCTGTCTATTGTTCAGTTAATTGAGTTACAATGTCGAGCCTCACAAGAGAAGCATGATTTATGGAAGAAACCGGGGTGTTCTTTATCCCCCACTGAGCAATATGGAGGCAGGATAACACTGGAAAGCCAGTTATGCCTTTAGCATTATTGGGGGTAGTGCTGGAGCAGCTTCCCTCCCCTGCGCATACGACTTGAGAGAGTCTTGCTGCTACAATTGCAGAAGATTGGTTTTCACAAAATTTGTTAGACTATGTGGCACAGTTCATTGTAAATTGCAGTGTGTGCCAGAATTTACTTCAGGGCACACTAAGCGAACAGTGAAAGGAGCAATCCCTTGACCCAATGGCCCATTTCAGCATCTACAAATAGATTAGGTGGATATGTTGCAGACATGCAATGGATATAGGTACATGCTGTTGGTGGTATGTCCCTTTTCCAGATGGATTGAGGCATGTCCATGCACGCACCCAATGCCACATGCGCTGCCAAGATTCTTGTGCATGATGTGTTCGCAAGATTGGGTGTGTGCGAAGTCCTGCGGTCTGACAATGGACCGCATTTTGTAAATGAACTATTTGAACAGGTCACCCTTTTATTAGGAATAAAGCATGAGTTATCTTCTGCCTGTCACTGACAGGCGAATGGGAATTTTGAATGTTTAAATGGATTACTTAAAGAGAAGATTAAAATTACTATAAAGAAGCAGTGGTTACATTGCCTACCCCTGGCAGTATATGCCCTGCTAAATCCACCTGGCTCAGATCACCACCTAACTCCTCATGAGTTGGTGACTGGACGCTGAATGAGAACACCTCTTGCTCCTCCACCTAGGGTAGAAACTGATGCCCACAGTGTAGTGAAGACCTTGGGCGATGAGATGCATGATTATTTGACAACTATGACTGCTAACGTCTCGTATTTCTCATCCGATCAAGAACCGGAAGAAAGTGGTCAAAGAGGAGTGATGAAGACAGCCTACCAATTGATCCCAACAGTCTTTTGAAGCAACCTAGTCTATATCCAGGGAACCAGGTGCAGGTGCAAAAAATGTGTCTGAACTTGTGATAGACCCCGCTTTGAGGGACCTTATGAAGTAGAAGTAGTCACTCCCACAACTGTCAAACGACCAGGAAGGCAAGCTTAGCTACTCCTGCATGACATCAAACCATTCAAAGGAGAGACCTTGGACCCTCCTCCATCTACTGACAGTGAAGCAAGAGAAGAAGTTCTGCACATGCAGACACAAGTGGTTACCAGGAGCAAAGATAAGGAATATATGGAATACAAAAACACTTTGAATTAGAGATTGACATTTCTTAAATCTAACAAGGAATGCATTGACTTGCAGCTATCTTGGAACTTTTTTTAGATAGGAACAAAAAACAATCTGTTGATGTACCGGATCCAAAGGAAAAGAGCACACTGCATCTTATATGATGCCCATCATAACAACATGACACACATCCTTGTATGCTGTTTTACCTACATAGGACAGTCTTACCTAGCTTTGATAAGACGACATGTGGACATTCTGACATTTCTTTGGCATTCCTAAAAACAATCATATTTTTTTCTGAATCATTGTGGCACTTCTTTTACAGTTTTTGATAGAAAAGTGTGACTTACAAAGGCTAACAAAATTACATATGAATCTAAACAATATGGGAAGGTTTCAAAATATGAGAGACTCCCTACCATCAAGATATTCAATGAGTTTTTCTGGAATGGTAATTGTGATTTCATTCTGCCTTATGATTGTCTATTCTTCCTTATTATTATGGCATTTAGACACATAATGATTAAAAATGCAGATACAATGTTTGACAATGAAATATTGCTTGGGATTCCCTAATAAAAGCACAGGGAGCTTCTTTCCTGATTTTACTTTGACTTTAAAGAGATGCTGGTGAAGATAATGAAAATGTAAATACATATCTTGATAAATCGGCCCATTTAAAGAATAACATGTGGAATCAGCACATGAAGGAGGTGGGGGAGAGAATGTCAGATGAAAGCTGCTATGTATGTTCTCTCATCTCCTGTGCCATGAACGCAGCCAGAACATTAATTGCAAGAGAAGTTCCTGCACATGATGCGAAGTGTCTCAGCCATCTAGCAGCGTGCACAACCAGAGGACAATTTGAAGGAAAATGCCAAACCTAATATGGCGATCAAGGAGAATATTTCCATATCAAGATGCTCATCTGAAAACACAAAAGATGGAAAACTGGATAGACTGGATGAGCAAGATGCTTGTGTATTCATTCCTGGCTCGAGAAAAAGTAAAGGTTGTTGAAATGAAGAGAATGGAATGTTCAGACATCGTGGAAAGATCAAGAGAACCATGATGCCGCGAGAGACCTCAGCTACAGCTACTGGTTTATGCACAAGTGGCCACCAGTAAAAGATGGGAAGAAGGAATGTTATATTGTGCCACACACTTATTGAATAATGAACGAGTAAGCATAGTGCAAATAGTAAATGGCACATGCCTAAAGTCATGGGCAGAGTATTCTAAACTGCTAACATAGATGGACAATGAAGCAGTACCAGTGTCCATAGTGCCAATCAATAATGTGATAACATGCTTCAGGAACAAAGACCTGGTTCTGATTGGAGACAATTAAGGATGTAAAGAGATACTCGAGGTACCAGGAATGAATGGAGGAACTGCTGTGCGGATGGATCAATATTGGGCTTGTGGATCTAGAGCTTATATGCAGCTGGCCGAGAATTGGGGAGGAATATGTTATATCTTGATCATACATGTTCCTGCATTAGTAATTCCCCAAAGTGACCTTCATATTGCTTAGTTCCCAAAAATAAGTGAACACCAGAGAAAGAAGAGGTTGCTTACCCTGCGTCGACTGAAGGGGGAGAATTATATCTCATGAAAGTAAAAAAAAAAATGATAATGAAATTCCAGATGAGCATAAATTATTCAGCAAGATGGCAATGATAATGATATCTATATGTATGCCAGGACTCCAGACTATGCCAAGTGGTTGCAGATCACCAGATGGGAGCTGTTATAAATGATTAATGCGACGATTAAAGGATTTAATGCAATCAAAGAGGAATTGATGCCATTAGGCTTATGGCCCTTCAGAACAGGTATGTCCTGGACTTAATTACAGCAATGGAAGGAGGTGTGTGCGTCAAGGTTGGGCCTTCTTGCTGTATTCTCACACCTTCTCATGATGGAGAAAATTAAACTCTGACAGAAGCAATAACTATGCTGACAACTCTGCATATGAAATGGAGGATGAAGTTGATGAGACAGCAGGATATGACTGGTTGTCGTCACTGTTTTCATGGATTCCAACTTGGCTGGCAAATGCCTGCAAGCTACTTCGAGCAATACTGGTTCTGGTATTGCCAGGATTCTGTCTTATAAGGATCATTTTGGGACAATGCCAGAAGACAGCTAACAAAGCAGTTTGTATGAAGATAATGATCAATGTGAATGGGGACCATACACCACAGACTGAAGACACAACCCATGAAATCATAAAGAAGAGTCTGTTGGCACACCCAGGGATGTAGTTTTATTACCCAAAGGATCATAAGAACTATAGCAGACTTTGCTTATTCTGTCAACCAACTGGAGAATGATGTCACAGGACCTGGAGTGTGGATGAGCATATAAAGAATGCAGGTGACCTGTGACCTGAGGGGGGTGACAAAAGTATGTATCCCAAAGAAACCAAAATATGAAGAGAAGATTAAGAAGGTTGAGGAGGAGGAGGTGGTTGAGGACTCGACCACAGGGGGCCATGTAGAGGAGCAGGTAGACATATCATCCCTAGATTCTGCCCCCTCATCTCCAGCATACTGGAACAGTAGGAGAAGAGCCCAATGTGGGACACCAGTGTAGAGATGAGCCAAATACCCCCACCTCAACCAGCTTGTCCATATTGCCTATATGTTGTGAACCAGAAAGTGAGACACGTGCAGTACCATTGAAAATACTGATACCAAGTAGACTCCTGACAGTATGGTTCCCATTAAGAAAGCCATGCCTGCATACACGACAGTATGATGGCCATTTTAATGAAATCCCAGAAGAAGCAGGACCAATGAATGAACAAGCAGAATGGTGATGTCACACGAAGCAAGCCTGACGTACATAAAAGAGATGCAGGGACAAGAGAATGCAGATATTCTATAAGGCATCAAGAAAGTATCAAAGATAAGTTACATCTTGGGCTCAAGATGAAGAAATTTATGCTACAGAAACTATGAAGATTTCAAGTCATTTTACACATGAACATATGCAAAGAAACACAAGCAGACGAAGTATTGTTAAGGCTAGCTAAGTAGTGAATAGATTGCAGCAAGCACCAATGTATACATTTATAGGAGCAAGTAAAGAATGGATGATTCCACTATGTGTTATTGCAGAGCTGGTCCAGAAAAAGAAGGCCTCTCTTCCAGTGTGTCGCAGTTGAAAAAGCAATTGAATTAAAGAAGCAGATTTCAGAAAGGCGAGGCTGGATCAGCCCCAAGAAGCCAAGGTTTTATCGGACTAGGATGAACAGAAAGTAGTTACAAATCATGTAAAAGAACGAAACTCCTGTTCAGAAGACATGGACAAAAACAAGAAAGACGTCAGAGGTCTGTTAAAAAATGGTATTTTAAATACACCATAGCTGAATATTGTGATCTTTGGCTATGATCTGCATTATACGTATTTTGTGGTGGTTCAAGGTGTGACTACCAAATAAGGGGCATCCAGTGATAGTACTAATCCTTATATGATATATAGATATGCATGTTTCCTTATCCAATCCCTCCCTTCAATAGGTTTTTACAGTTTTCCACGTAGGATGATGTCATAGCTGACATACATTGAGGTATAAAACATTTGTGTAACTGGAACTGAAGTGTGAGGGCATGAACTACAGTTTGTTGTTCGCTAGAGTGTCAGACTTTATTTTATGCTGATAATAAAGTAGTACTTTGCCATATTCTTTGAGTCTGTTTGTTTATTTGGGTCTGAGGTCATTGCTTGGTAATTTCATCTAGGGCATGAGACTTTTCAGGATGCAAGAGCACATTTTGGTAGCAGTGTGTATGGTTCTGGTCCAGTCGACCTGGGCCTAGATCTACACTCTAGGACAATCGACTGCTTTCACCATTAGCCAGAAGATCGTGGAGCATCCTGCGGAGAGCGGCGCTCAATACACACGTGTGAATAGAAGCAGTTTGCTGGTGTCCCTTTGAAGAACTTCCTGTCCGGTCCCCATAGGTGCCACGTGGACTGAAGGTGAACTGGTCGATTGGGGAAGAGTCTATGTCGAGGGACTTGAGCTGAGCCACGGATGTAAGTAGAACATCGAAAGTGGCAAAAATAGGGGGAGGGGGTGTATTTTAGATATAATTATAGAAGTAACAGTATTTTTGGGGATGTGAAAGAAGAGAAATAAATATTGTGATTTCTGGTTTCAAGAGGGTTGGAAGGATATGAACTAACAACTCCAAATAGGGGTAATCTTTAAGGATTCATGAGGCAAGGCTAAAAAGAAGAGTGTGTATCAAACTCCAAAAGGGGGTACAAAAATGAGATGAGATACATTTACTAGAGATAGTAAAGGAAGGCGTATGCAAAGTATTAAAAGTGCACGTCTATGGGGTTTTAAATATGTCATTGTAAAACTTGCGTTGTATCTAGATTAGGGCATGCAAAACGATAATACAAAATTGATGTGATTATTAGATTTTTAAATCAAAAGATTGACGTCAATCAGGAGGATAAAAATTAAAGAAGAATAATACATAAATGAAGAAGAGATTCTTAAAGTATCAATAATAAAACAACGAAACAGCCCAAATTGATAGCAATTGTAAACAAAGGGATAATAGAACATCATTAGGTCGATTTTTAAAATAGGTTAAAACTTGTGTTTCTAGTAAAAAGCGGCGACTGATGGTGCCTGCTCATAATAATCAGTGTGGTGTATTTTATAAAATAAAGAAAAGAATAATGGATCTGGTAAGTATTGACAGTCCAGTTCGAATTTGTCATCTTGGGGGGATACTCTTATTTCACACCTATGCAGGACACTGTCAAGATATACTGCCAAGATAAGGCAGAATCACAGAGTGGGTAAGGGGCATGACTAATAAAACACTTATGTTGTGGCCTAAAGAGGGTTAATTATTAAAAACAGTATTGCAACACATGACAACATGTTTGCATGCTACATATAAGTGGAAGAAGTTACAGAAAAGGCTGGCCGTTTTAGAGTTTTGGAAGATGTAACAGAGTGAGAAAGAAGATTCACCCGACAAGGAGAGGATGCTTATTCAGCGCAAAGTGGAGGATGTAACACCTTCGTCTCCTCTTTTCCCTCCTGAGAAAAAGAGTGCAGATACTGAGAAGCAGAGAATGTATCCTTTAAACAAAATCAAAGCAGCAGCAGAGTATGTTAACCTGACATACTAGCCCCCTACTTATATAAGAGCGAGGACAATATAGACAAGAGAAAAATAAGAGAACACAAATATATATCAACACACAATGAAATTAAACAGCGTAATGAGAGAAAGAACAGACAGGTTAGACAGATAGAGAGAGAGGATGAAGCAAAACGACAAAGAGAAATGAAGCACAAGTCTAAGGGAGTGATGATAGTACAGAAGGAGTGGATGGGAGGACAGATATTACTCAAATAAGATGATAAGGGCATTGATGGAACCCGAGTGAGAGAAGAAAGAGAAGAGCGGGAAAAGAAAGAAAGAGAACAAGATAGAGCATGCAAGGAAGAGAAGTTAAAAGAGGGGATGCAAAAGGAAGAACGGAGAAAGTACTAGGTACGGAAATAAAAAGAGAGAATAGAAGAGAAGAAATGAGAGGAGATAGAAACACAGAGATTGAAAGTATGTAGGTTACAAAGAAGGCAAGAGGAAGAAGAGATGAGAGAAATGAAGAGAAGGGAAGAAGAGATGAACAGAAGTAGGGAAGTAAAGGAGGATGAAATAGATCATCAGTGTTTCTAGGCACGACAAGACAAGGGAGGGAAGACAGAGGGAGGACAGAACAAACAATCTTACTAGGCCTTGTGTCATTCAGGTCGTGAAAGTGAAAATAACGCAGAGTGCAGGGGGAGGGAGAAGGGGGAAGTGCTAAGGAGAGAGAAAGGGGAAGTGCCTTCAGGGCAGCATTGCTCTGAGGATGATCAGCCAGGGAAGAGCAGCTCTGTGTGAGTGCAAGGAGGTAAGGCACTGTAGGGTTCCAGTTACTGCCCCTAAGTGCGGGGAAGTGCGGGGTAGGCCCCAAGGCAGTGCAGGGGAGACTGATCATGGAGGAGCCTAGTACCCAGTGAGACTTGGGGGGTAGCCAGGCAACCAGTCATTGCAGTAGACAGGAGGAAAGAAGGCTCAGCAGGGGAGAGAGAGCAAAAGCAGAGGCCAAAAGGAAGGTCCCCGGAAATTCCGGTGGTCAGGCTCAAGTCTGAGAGGGGCAGGGAGGCTGTTCCAGAGGAATTCCCTGCAGAGGCGAGAGATCTACCCCCACTCTCTGCTGGAAGAAGCGTCTGACCCTCAGAGAGTTAGCTGTAGCTGGGCAAAGGGCTATAGAGGAAGCTACTTCAACAGAGAGAGTTGGATGTAATGTGGACCGTGGCCCCAGAAAGCCTTGTGTCGATGCAGAGGGTATTGAACTTGATCCTTGCAGCCACCGGGAGCCAGTGGAGAGATTTCAGGGCTGGAGAGATACGTTCCCTGGTCTTGAAGCCAAGGATAAGTCTTGCAGTCCCATTCTGGATTAGTTACAGGGGGCAAAGAGTAGAGGTAGGTAGATTGAGAAAGAGGCTGTTGCAGTAGTCCAGCCTGGAGAGAACCAGGCCTCTGTAGACAGTGATATTCTGGGGGAAAGTGAGAAAAGGTAGAATACCTCTGGAGAGGTGCAGCTGGAAGTGGGCCTTTTTGGCAAGGTCTATGATGTGAGGAGAGAAAGAGAGAGTGGAGTTAAAGATACGTCAAGATTTTTTGCCTCATAGAAAGGTGAGTGTAGAGGGCCCAAGGAGGGCAGCCAGACTGAGAGAGCGAAAGCGGGAGCGGGGGTCAAAATGAGGATATCCGTCTTACTGGCATTAAGGCAAAGATCGTTGGAGGTGCACCAATCCTGAAGTGCAAATAGACCATCGTGAATGAGCGGGGGAGGAGAGTGTCATCCGCACAACACTGAATGTTAGAAGAGAAGGTGGAGATCAGGTGGGCCAAAGGGGCCAGATATACAATGAAGAGTTAGGCTGAGACGTTAGAGCCTTGGGGGACACCACATTTGAGATAGAGGTGGTGGAGAAAAAGTACTCAAGTTGGACATGGGAGGGACAGTCCAGGAGGAAAGAGGTCAGCTAAACCAGGGCCCGGTGCATGGTGCCCAGCTTCACATGGAGTTGGTTGATCAGGGTGGCATGATCCACCATTTAAAAAGCAGATGAAAGGTCAAGGAGGATGAGAACAGAGGGAGAGCTGGAGTCAAGGTTAGAGAGCAGTTCTTCATGGGTGTTCAGGAGAGCAGTTTCCATGCCTCTGGCTGCTCTGAAGCCAGGCTGATGGCCTTAGAGGCGTTGAACAGATTCAGTGTGTCAGGTTAACTGGGAGTTGGCCAGCTTTTCCAGGAGTTCGCCCAAGAAAGGAGTGATAGAAATCGGGTGATAATTTGCCGTACATGTAGGATCGGCAGAAGGCTTTTTTAGGAGGGCGTGCACAAGGGAGTGCTTGGGGAGAGAGGGGAAAGAACCAGTGGTGAAAGAATGATTGCATAAATCGAGGAAGGATATGGAGAGCAGTGATAGCCTATAGTGAAAGATATAGGTTGACAGACTTGAAAGACGAGGAGCTTTTTAGGGATGATTATTCTGATGATGAATTAGAATTTTTCATAAGCCTCACTTATTGGGTTAAAGTGGAGAATAGAGAAATACTGCAGAGAAAGGCGATGGTAACAACAAAACCGTCATTCTTCCAGGAAGATTTAGAGAAAGTGCCAAATATTTGATGGACTACCAGTCCATATGATGTGGGTCTATTGAAAGGAATAGGAGCAGTTAAAATTAAGCTAAAGCCAGGAGCAATTTTGCCACGAGGAAAGCAATATGCTATGTCCAGAGAAACAGACAAGAGTATATTTGAAACCATTTCCAATTTAATTAAGCTGGGATTATTGGTGACATCCGAGTACACATGTTACACGGCTGTGTACCCAGTGAAGAAATCAACTGAGGGGTTGTGGAGATTTATTCAGGATCTCCGCCCCTAAACAATATTGTTGAAGCAGAGTTTCCTTTAATTCCAAATCCTGTGACAATATTATGCAATATCCCATCTAAGTCCAAACATTTTACAGTTGTACATTTTAAAAACGCAATCTTTTCAATTGCCCTTCATAACGACTCACAAGATTTGACTTCATTTTTGCCTAGAAATATCCACCTAAAACATACTTGTTTACCTCAGGGGTACTGTAAGTCCCCCTCAATCTTTAAATGGGTCCTCCAGATGGTCCTTTGTAATGTACAGCACTAGAGTGCAATAATACAGTATGTGGATGAAATATTGGTGTAGAGTGAGACAGAGGAAAGATGCATAGAAGACTCAGTTTGACTCATGACTATACTAGCTGTGAAAGGATATAAGGTAGACAAAGAAAAGTTACAATAATATCAGGAAAAGGTTCTGTATATAGGACAATTAATCCCTCAAGAAGGGAGAAAAGTGACACTTGAAAGAGCAGAAGCATTTATGAAGACTTCCAAACCTAAAAGAGTGAGGGACATACAACACTTCTAGGTCTATGTAACTAATGCAGGGCCTGGGTTTTTGATAACAGTACATATATTCGACCATTTTTAAAAAGATCTAAAGAAGCACAGGAAGACAAAGGTAAGATAACATGGACAGATGAAATCACTGAAGGGTGTGAAGAATTAAAAAAGGCCATCAGTACAACCCCTGTGCTAGGAATTCCATATTATCATGACGAATTGTATGTATTCTACCTTTCAATGGAGAAGTCATGACAGCAGTCCACACACAGAAAACAACACTAGGACATGGACACAAACCATTGGCTTACAATAGTAGGATTTTAGACGAAGTGATGAAAGGGCATTATCCTTGCGAACAAGCTTTAGCTGCTGCTACATTCGCTTTTGAAAAAGCTTCAAGTATTACAATGGGGTATACAGTAACATTGTTTTTTGAGCATGTATTATTTGCTATGCTAGAGAAACCTAAAAGTGCATTAATTAGACAAGGAGCATCAGGATATGAGGTAATTATTTCGAACCCTGTGATCAAAATTGTTAGATGACTGCACAACGTATACAGAGTTCTATGATGGCATTCCCCATGTTAGAGAAAATGCTCTCAGCGAGGGGGGAATTCTCTTTATTGACGGTTCTTCAAAAAATGGCCAAACAACTGGTGAAAGGTTTACTGGATCAGCAGTAATAAAGCTGAACTGAGAGGTAGGAATTTGAAGTAGTAAAGAGCACAAGATTTCTTTCGCATTGTTCAGCACAGGCTGCAGAATTAGTGGCGCGTATTGCCGCACTCCAAAGATACGAGGATGAGAAAGTGATGGTGTACTCTGACTCCACCTATGTGACGTTAAATGTACATGCAGGTTTGTCGTGCTGGATAAGGAGGGGCTTCCTCCACATAGACGACACAACAATGCAACATGCTGCCCTATTAGATAATCTTATTGAGGCAATAAGACTCCCATTTGCTGTTGCAGTCATGTAATTGGCAGCATATACTAAAAGAACAGACATGATTTCTCGAGGGAATGAACCTGCAGACCTAGAAGCCAAAAAGGCACCATATTTCCCAACCATTTCTTATTTTTAAGTAAAAAAGTGTTAAACAGATGTCAGGACGATGTATGTTTGTAAAGGAGGGTTTTAACTTGCTGTCTATTGTTCAGTTAATTGAGTTACAATGTCGAGCCTCACAAGAGAAGCATGATTTATGGAAGAAACCGGGGTGTTCTTTATCCCCCAGTGAGGTAATATGGAGGAAGGATCGCACTGGAAAACCAGTTATGCCTCTAGCATTATTGTGGGTAGTGCTGGAGCAGCTTCCCTACCCCGCGCATACGACTTGAGAGAGTCTTGCTGCTACAATTCCAGAAGATTGGTTTTCACCAAATTTGTTAGAACATGTGGCACAGTTCATTGTAAATTGCAGTGTTTGCCAGAATTTACTTCAGGTCACACTAAGCGAACAGTGAGAGGTGCAATCCCTTGAACTATTGGGCCATTTCAGCATCTACATATAGATTAGGTGGATATATTGCAGACATGCAATGGATATAGGTACATGCTGGTGGTGGTATGTCCCTTTTCCAGATAGATTGAGGCATGTCCATGCACGCACCCAATGCCACATGCGCTGCCAAGTTCCTTGTGCATGAGGTTTTTCGCAAGATGGGGTGTGTGCGAAGTCCTGCGGTCTGACAATTGACCACATTTGGTAAATTAACTATTTGAACAGGTCACCCTTTTATTAGGAATAAAGCATGAGTTCTCTTCTGCCTATCACCCATAGGCAAATGGCATTTTTGAACTTTTAAATGGATTACTTAAAGAGAAGATAGCCAAGATTAAAATGACTTTAAAGAAGCAGTGGTTACATTGCCTACCCCTGGCAGTATATGCCCTGCAAAATCCACCTGTCTCAGATCACCACCTAACTCCTCATGAGTTGGTGACTGGACGCCGAATGAGTTACATGAACCTAGAAAAGTTAGTACTGCTACTGACCAGGTGTGTCCCCAAATGTTGTCAATAAATGCAACAAATATATCATAATGATGGGAATCCTGGTATTGGTGGTACTCTTGGGAAAACCTCTAAATTACTACTCCATGGGGATGTCCAGAAAGAAAGTAAGGATTAAGCAAAGAAGATCACATACAACCATGATGGTGAATAAACGTGGTTTGTATTAAAATGAAACACATTCAATTAAAATAAAAAACATTCAGACATGAACAGGAAAACATTTCTAAATAATTTGTGTGTGGAAAACTTAAATAATCAAACCATAAATGGATAAAGAAATCACAGTTTAGCTTTCATACAAAGATCAGTGCTAAGTCATTGACCATGTAGCACACTTATGAAGTCATAAAGGCTATGCTTCAGTGCAAAAGGTGGGTGTAGGGTGCTACCCGTACACCGTATTCAACACAACATCTACATTTTTCGATGTTGTTGCTTACAGGTGCCGTATTAAACACAATATCTAAATTTTTCGATGATATTACAGGTGCCAACGTGGCAGGGGACCGTAGTCTTGGTTTCAAATATAGGTCTAGTAATAAATAGTCCATAGACCCAAAAACATCCTTATTGATCGGCGGCGGAAATGTCCAGCTCCAATTGCATCAGCCGGAACAGTATTACTTTGAATGAACCGCCTTCATCAGGGCAAATAAGAGGCCCCTGTGGTAAAAAATCAAAACACAAGAAAACAGTAATAAATAGGGTTTTCCTGTGTGTGAGCTCCTTAGTTCTTTCTGGACATCACTGGGATTGGTAGTACCCATAATTGAATTAAGTAAAAGTGGGAACCGTGTGGGTGGTTCTATTGGAAACATTAAATGCAAGAATAAAGGGCACAGGAAATGCAGTAGCATGGAAATCAACACGTGGTGATAGAGTTGGTAAGTGGTGGTGGGAAAGAAAGAACCTTACTCACCACTAAGACCTTGTCATGAATCTTGCTTGTGAGGCAGGCTTCCAGGCCAGGTCAAACCGGTTAATCAGCACTGCTGTTACACTGGATGTGGGAGAGCCGAAGTCAGTCTCCGGACTAGAGTAGCCAGATGGGCGGCTTGCTCTGAAAGTGGAGTCAAAGAAGGGGGAGTCAAAGTTGGGTGCCCTCACACACTGTGTGAGAAAAGTCACAGTTTGAGTGAAAACTGACTTAAAAAAAAGGTGGCGGGGGGAGCCATAAGTAAAGTAGAGGCCCCCGTTCGTATTGAAGCTTGAGAATGGTGCTATATCTACCGGCCTGCTAATTGCCGGAAAAGAGAGAAAAAGAAATGACTCAGGACACTAGGGTCCCATGAATGTACCTGTGCTGTTAGGTCGGTGGCTCTTGGGTGGCGGGTATCGGTCGCGGAGTACGTCGGAATGGAGCCAACTAGTACAGAAGACTGGAGCGTGGTTCTGACAGCTGGGCGAGGGAATCCCGTTCCTCCTAATGTGTGAAACAAAAGGACAATGTGAATGGGACAAATCAATCCCCAGTTACTGCGGCTCAGGTGGATGAGCGGGTGCACATTGTGAGGTTTAGGCAAATGAAAAACCGCATTACCTGAGATGAATTGCAGGAGGCACTGTCCTAGTGGTGCTGCAGGAGCGATAGAGTGTGTCCGTGCAGAACACGTCCGCTGGACTGCAGCGGGTGTCTAGCAGGCAGCGACGGCTGTGGCCGAGAACAGTCTCACTGTGGAGGGTGTGTAGAACGGCTGGCCAATGAGCGCGGGCTATGTGGCGGGGCCGGGTTGACTGAAACTCCGGCAAGCATCATTCTGGAGGGTGTGTGGGCAGGCTAGCCAATCAAGGCGTGCTGCGTGGCAAAACCAGGTTGGTCACAGCCCGCGGAATGCGGAACCAAAATGTTAAGTTGCAGCGCATGGATGGGGCGGAGTCCTCCAAACGTGCAGAGCTCTGCAGGATGTATGTTGAAAGAGCCGAAATTACGGCAGAGGGTGAACTTGAACTGTGGGTGGTTCTGGTCCATTATACAGGTGTGGCCAGCACAAGCCGGGCCGTGAACCCAATGCCGTCGCATCGGGGTTCCATCTCTAGAGTGGAACTCCCGTGGGTAAGTACGGATGACCCGTAGTTAGGTGTGCAGGCTGACGGTGGCATCGCGCAGAGCTTCCAGCAGAAAAATCGGAGCTGGAGGGTGCGCGGCTCCGAACCCATCGTGGGGGACTGTGCCTCTAAATAGAGGAATGGTCTGCATGGAGCTCGGGGTGAGCTGAGCCACAACCCCGTGTCATGGCACGAGATACTTTGCTGGATTGCCTAAAATGCACGTAGTCATGTGTGGTACTGGAAATGGGGAAAGAAACTCCCCATTGGTTATAAAGTAAAAAATCCAAAGGCGAGAGTCACCGCAAAATGGACAGAGCCAACCTGATTGGTCTGTGGCGGTGTCTAACGTCTTCACAAATAGATGAAAAGCGTCTTGTGGTGATCGTATTCCAAAAAGTGCCTGGCCCTAACTCAGATGGAAAAATCTGTTGTTCATTGAGGCCCTGTTGCACTGAATCCAGTCTATGGATCCATCTACATTTAAGATTCAGTAGGCGTCCTTGTACGTTAGGACCGTCCCAAACTCTTTCAAGAACCCACCAGCTGATATCTTGTGTGGTGTGTTTTTTGTCCAGATAGTGTTGTACGAGGGGGGATGTGAGGTTTTTGCACCTGATCCTTGACCGATGTTCCGAGATTCTTGTGCCTACACACCGCATAGTTTGCCCGACATACCTGAGCTTACAGGGGCATTCTATGCAGTACACCACTTGTTTGGTCTTGCAGTTAGAGATGTCGTTGAGACACCATGTTTTTTGTCCAATTTGAAATTTTTGAATTTTGAGCGTGAACTGGCAGACCGAACATGACCCGCAGGGATGGTGCCCTTTAAGTGGTCTAAGATTCCATAGGCTGCTTTGTTGTATTTTCTTGGTATACATTGAGTGTACCAGGTGCTCTTTGATGTTCCGTGCCCTTTTGTATGCGAATCTTGGTTTGCGTTGGTCGGGAAGACATAGGCCTGCAATTGACCAGTATTTGTGAATGATTTTCTTAATTTGGAAAGCATGTTGACCGTGTGTCACAACACAAGTGATTTGGTCCTGAGGTTCTTCACGAGCTTTGGGAGTGAGGAGTGAGTCCCGATTTGTGAAGCGTGCCCTCTTCAAAGAACGGGACACCAACTTCCGGGGATACCCTCTTTCTTGTAATCTCCTGCTGAGTAGATCAGCATCCAGATAGAAGTCCTCGGTGTCCAGACATTTGGTCGACCTAAAACTGGTCGAATGACATTTGGTCGACACAATTTGGTCGAAAACCAAATGGTCGAATTTTTTTTTTAATTATATATTTATTTTTCGGGTTTTCGTTTTTTACAAAAATGGGTTTTTAGAAAAAAAAGGGGGTTGGGGGGGGACCCCCCCCAAAAAAAAAAAAAGGTGAAAATAAAAAATAAAAAAAATTCGACCATTTGGTTTTCGACCAAATTGGTTCGACCATTTGTCTGGTCGACCAATTTTTTTCGACCAAATGTCTGGTAACCAAGTCCTCTAGGGACGTGCAGTTTCTGCGTAGGCGCAGAAATTGGCCGTAGGGTAAATTCTCCTTAATGTGCTTAGGATGATTACTCTGAAAATGAAGTAGGGTATTGCGATCCGTTGGTTTGCGGAATGTTTTACAAGTTAATTTACCTTGGGTGTGTCCAATAGATAAGTCCAAAAAATGGATCATGGTGTTGCTATGTTCCATAGTGAACTGGATGTCCGTGCTGCATGTGTTCAGCCAGACAAAGAAGATCTGTAATGTATCCTCTGTGCCTTCCCATAAACAAATGACGTCCTCAATATAACGCCGCCATTGTTTGATGTTGTCTTGCCACAAATTGGCTGGGTTGAAAATGAAGTTTTTTCAAATTTGGCCATAAATAAAATGGCCAAACTTGGGGCAAAAGTTGCCCCCATTGCCGTCCCCTTAGTTTGCAGATAGAATTGTTTATCAAATTCAAAGAAATTTTTACAGAGGGCAAGGGTCATTACTTCAATAATGAATTCTGGCGGGGCTTTTGTTTCTCTGTTGGTTACAATGAGATATTCATATATGCAATCAATAGCTGCTTGCTGCGGAATGCTCGTGTAGAGTGACTTAATATCTAAAGTAACTAAGATGTGTTTTTGAGGGTCAAAATCCAGATTTTCAAACATTTGAATTGTATGCATTGTGTCTCTGATATAGGATTCTGTTGTGATGCTGATAGGTTTGAGAAAAAAGTCTACAAATTTACATAATGGTTCCAGAATCGAACCACAGCCCGACACAATAGGTCTTCCGGGTGGGTTGGTGGGATTCTTGTGGATCTTGGGCAGTGCGTACAGGCAAGGAGTTCTACCACCTGTGCTCACGAGAAAGTCGATTCTTTTTCTGAAATCTAGTCTTATTCGAGACCGAAGAACACCTTGGAGGCAATTTCATTTGTAAGTTCCTTAGTGGGATCTTTCTTTAGAAGCTTGTAGCTTTGCTTATCATTAAGCAAGTCCATTACCATATGATGGTACTGGGCGGAGTTCATTATAACAATCCCCCCGCCCTTGTCGGCAGGTTTGATCACTATCTCTGAGTTATTTGCCAGTTCAGTTAAGGCATCTCTTTCTGCCCGAGAGATATTCTGTTCTCTGTTAATATACTTATTTTTACTCAAAATTCTGAGATCTCAGAGGACGCATTTTTCAAAAGTTAGAAGGTCAGCAGATATTTGGTTTTCAGAGGGAGTAAAGGAGGATTTAGGATGTAGTCCTGTATCATTTAGATCTTCTCTGTCTTCATGAGCATTAAAGAAGGCGCACAGTCTGATCGTTCGTAAAAATCTGTGTACCTCCATTTCGGTAGTGTACCAATCCGTATTTTCAGATGGCACAAAGGATAAACAAAGGACGCCGAATGAGAACACCTCTTGCTCCTCCAACTAGGGTAGAAACTGGTGCCCACATGTAGTGAAGCCATTGGGCGATGAGATGCATATTTATTTGGCAACTATGACTGCTAGTGTCTCGTATTTCTCATCAGATCAAGAACTGGAAGGAAGTGATCAAAGAGGAGTGATGAAGACAGCCCACCAATTGATCCCAACAGTCTTTTGAAGCAACCTAGCCTATATCCAGGGAACCAGGTGCTGGTACAAATAAATGTGTCTGCACTTGTAATAGACCCCGCTTTGAGGGACCTTATGAAGTAAAAGTAGTTACTCCCACAACTGTCAAACTACAAGGAAGGCAAGCCTAGCTGCACCTGCCTGGCCTCAAACCATACAAAGGAGAGACCCTGGACCCTCCTGCATCTACTGACAGTGAAGCAAGAGAAGAAGTTCTGCGCATGCAGACACAAGTGGTTACCAGGAGCAAAGATAAGGAATATATGGAATACAAAAACACTTTGAATTAGAGATTGACATTTCTTAAGTCTAACAAGGAATGCATTGACTTGCAGCTATCTTGGAACTTTTTCAGATAGGAACAAAGAACAATCTGTTGATGTACCGGATTCAAAGTAAAAGAGCACACTGCATCTTATATGATGCCCATCATAATAACATGACACACATTCTTGTATGCTGTTTTACCTACATAGGACAGTCTTATCTAGCTTTGATAAGACATTATGTGGACATTCTGACATTTCTTTTGGTATTCCTTAAAACAATCATATTTTTTTCTGAATCATTGTGGCAATTATTTTACAGTTCTTGATTTAAAAAAGTGTGATTTACAAAGGATAACAAAATTACATATGAATCTAAACAATATGGGAAGGTTTCAAAATATGAGAGACTCCCTACCATCAAGAAATTCAATGAGTTTTTCTGGAATGGTAATTGTGATTTCATTCTGCCTTATGATTTGTCTTTTCTTCCTTATTATTATGGCATTTAGACAAATAATGATTAAAAATGCAGATACAATGTTTGACAATGAAATATTGCTTGTGATTCCCTAATAAAAGCACAGGTAGCTTCTTTCCTGATTTTACTTCGACTTTAAAGAGATGCTGGTGAAGATAATGAAAATGTAAATACATATCTTGATAATTCGGCCCATTTAAAGAATAATATGTGGTATCAGCACATGAAGGAGGTGGGGGAGAGAATGTCAGATGAAAGTTGCTATGTATGTTCTCTCATCTCCTGTGCCATGAACGCAGCCAGAACATTAATTGCAAGAGAAGTTCCTGCACATGATGCGAAGTGTCTCAGCCATCCAGCAGCGTGCACAACTAGAGGACAATTCGAAGGAAAATGACAACCCTAAAATGGCGATCAAGGAGAATATTTCCATATCAAGATGCTCATCTGAAAATACAAAAGATGGAAAACTAGATAGACTGGATGCGCAAGATGCTTGTGTATTCATCCCTGGCTCGAGAAAAAGTAAAGGTTGTTTAAATGAAGAGAATAAAATGTTCAGACATTGTGGAAAGATCAAGAGTATCATGATGCCGCGAGAGACCTCAGCTACTGGTGTATGCACAAGTGGCCACCAGTAAAAGATGGGAAGAAGGAATGTTATATTGTACCGCACACTTATTGAATAATGAACCCGTAAGCATAGCGCAAATAGTAAATGACATATGCCTAAAGTCATTGGCAGAGTATTCCAAACTGCTAACATTGATGGACAATGAAGCAGTACCAGTGTACATAGTACCAATCAATAATGTGATAACATGCTTCAGGAACAAAGACCTGGTTCTGATTGGAGACAATTAAGGATGTAAAGAGATACTCGAGGTACCAGGAATGAATGGAGGAACTGCTGTGCGGATGGATCGATATAGGGCTTGTGGATCTAGAGCTTATATGCAACTGCCCGAGAATTGGGGAGGAATATGTTCCTGCATTAGTGATTCCCCAAAGTGACCTTCATATTGCTGAGTTCCCAAAAATAAATTAACACCAGAGAAAGAAGAGGTTGCTTACCCTGCGTCGACTGAAGGGGGAGAACTATTTCTCATCAAAGTAAAAAAAAATTATGATATTCCAGATGAGCATAAATTATTCAGCAAGACGGCAATGATAATGATCTCTATATGTTTGCCAGGACTCCAGACTATAGTGAATGCCAAGTGGTTGCAGATCACCAGATGGGAGCTGTTATAAATGATTAACGTGACAATGAAAGGATTTAATGCAATCAAAGTGGAACTGATGCCATTAGGCTTATGGCCCTCCAGAACAGGTATGTCCTGGACTTAATTACAGCAATGGAAGGAGGTGTGTGCATCAAGGTTGGGCCTTCTTGCTGTATTCTCACACCTTCTCATGATGGAGAAAACTGAACTCTGACAGAAGCAATAACTATGCTGACAAGTATGCATATGAAGATGGAGGATGAAGTTGATGAGACAGCAGGAGATGAGTGGTTGTGTCACTGTTTTCATGGATTCCAACTTGGCTGGCAAATGCCTGCAAGCTACTTCGAGCAATACTAGTGCTGGTATTGCTAGGATTATGTCTTATAAGGATCATTTTGGGACAATGCCAGAAGACAGCTAACAAAGCAGTTGGGAGGAAGATAATGATAAATGTGAATGGGGACCATACACCACAGACTGATGACACAACCCGTGAAATCATAAAGAAGAGTCTGCTGGCACACCCAGGGATATAGTTTTATTACCCAAAGGATCATAAGAACTATAGCGGACTTTGGGTATTCTGTCAAGCAACTGGAGAATGATGTCACAGGACCTGGAGTGTGGATGAGCATATAAAGAATGCAGGTGACCTGAGTGGGTGACAAAAGTATGTATCCCAAAGAAACCAAAATATGAAGAGAAGATGAAGAAGGTTGAGGGGGAGGAGGTGGTCGAGTACTCGACCACAGGGGGCTATGTAGAAGAACAGGTAGACATGTCATCCCTAGATACCGCCCCCTCACCGCCAGCATACTGGAACAGCAGGAGAAGAGCCCTATGTGGGACACCAGTGTAGAGAAGGAGCCAAATACCCCCACCTCAACCAGCTCGCCCATATTGCCTATATGTTGGGAACCAGAAAGTGAGACACGTGCAGTACCATTGAAAATACCAATACCAATTAGACTCCTGAAAGTATGGTTCCCATTAAGAAAGCCTGCATACACGACAGTATGATGGTCATTTTAATGAAATCCCAGAAGAAGCAGGACCAATGAATGAACAAGCAGTATGGTGATGTCACACGAAGCAAGCCTGATGTACATAAAAGAGATGCAGGGACAAGGGAATGCAGATATTCTATAAGGCATCAAGAAAGTATCAATGATAAGTGACATCTTGGGCTCAAGATGAAGAAACTTACGCTACAGAAATGATGAAGATTTCAAGTCATTTTACACGTGTACATATGCAAAGAAACGCAGGCAGACAAAGTATTGTTAAGGCTAGCTATGTAGTGAATAGATTGCTTCAAGCACCCAATGTATACATCTATAGGAGCAAGTAAAGAATGGATGATTCCACTATGTGTTATATCAGAGCTGGACCAGAAAATGAATGCCTCTTTTCCAGTGTGTCGCAGTGAAAAAGCAATTGAATTAAAGAAGCAGATTTCAGAAAGGTGAGGCTGGATCAGCCCATTGAAGCCAAGGTCTTATCGGACTAGGATGAACAGAAAGTAGTTACAAATCGTTTGAATGAACGAAACTCCTGTTCAGAAGACATGGACAAAAACAAAGAAGATGTCGGAGGTCTGTTAAAAAATAGTATTTTAAATATACCATAGCTGAATATTGTGATCTTCAGTCACGTGGAAGGATGAAGTTGGACAAACATGACGAGCCACACCTACGCATGAAGGCAGAGCATGCCTTCACTCCCCTGAATTCTACAGAGCAAAGAACATTTTCAAGGACAAGTTCAAAGCCTTAAGTGACAGCAGACCACTGAGGTGATGAAAGATGATATGCTAATTGGTGGGAAGCTATGGTTATGACCAGCTCACCTGCACGTCCAGCCTGTGTGCTGCTAACATAGATGGAAAAGTACTGACGGATGTAAGAGTGCCAACCAATTGTAGGGGGCTGCAAAATTAAGGGCCCTATAGTGTGTGTAGCCAATGGGATGCTGTGTATTTAGTAACGTTCATAGTGACCTGTTTGAGGAGAGGGCTTAGTTGCCCCTCCTGAAGTTAAGGAGCCTATCATTTTCTTAGACTAGTATGGAACACATACTTAGATGTTCCCTTTGAAGCAATCACTCTCTTCAATAGGTTTTTGTAGTTTGCCACGTAGGATGACGTTAGTAAATACGTAGGTTAACGTCATCAGTGACGAGCTTTTACTATAGGTAAGTTGTTTTTTATGTAAATCAGAGAGACCATGCTGTGAGACATCTGTAGATGTCCGTTGTACTCTCTTTTTTAGATAATTGATATTAAAACAGTTAACCTTTTTGCCAACTCGTCATTTCGAGTATTGATGTTTGAGTAACTTCTGCGTCCCCATTCATCTCATAGTATTGCAACCTTGTCTTAAAGGGCTGGGGCGACTCCCCTCCATTCACCGAGCATAATCCCAATAATGCATCGAGGTTATGAGAGAAGGTATGTACTCAGACAACCATTCCGAATGTGTCATGAACCGCCGTCTGAGTCCCTTCTGGACTTCGTGGTCCTTGACACATAGGGGATTGAACTCACTAATCCTTCCAACATGGCTGCTTGATGCGGAACGCTGCTTGCCAGTCTCTGCGCTACACGCGCTACGTTCTATAAAACAGACACGCCCCCGCGGCTCTGCGCGTCTCAACACTACTGTTCGCTGTAGCTGGACGTGTGCTGCCAGAGTTCACTCGGGGCTAATTTCCTGAATTCTATTTCCCGGTTCCTTGATTCCTTCTCCTTCCCTTTCATCCTTCAAACTTTACCGAACTTTCCTGCATTTTCACCCCTGCTCGAGTCACGGCTTCTGTGCCTCCGTGCGCGGACATTGTTCCTTCCTGGTTCCGTCCCGGACAATCTGAACGAAGCACGCTGGAATCAGAAGACCCACGCACGGGCTTATACAAATCCCAGACCATGCGAAAGAAGTCACAAAAGAAGGTCACAAGCAAACAGGAAAAACAGGTGAGAAGGGGAGACGCTTGTGACAGAATGTGCCCTCGCTTTGAGAGGATGGAAGGATGTCTGCGCACACCATTAGTTATAAGTGAAATCTGATGAGAGTAGAAGGATGTTATAAGGCAAATATACGAACACGCTCTGAAACGATATGAAAATAGTTAAGGAATGAAGATGTAATTAGAATAAGAGAAACATGTAATTGAATGGAAACAAATCATATGCCCATAATAATTAGTTAGTAGAGACAAAGTGAATGTATATACGCAGAAATGCAAGGTAGATAAAACATATAGAGACTTGCTTCAGAAGAGAACATAACGTGGCTAAAGCAGCCATGATGGAAAGATGGATGTCGGACTTGTGTTAAAACCAATTAAGCTACCTCAGAGACAGACCAGGGCTGCAGAGTCAGGAGGTGCTGGAAAACAGCTTTGTGTAAGGAATAAAAAGGAGTCTACTGGCCTGGGATCAAGGATGCTGCATCATGGAATAATTGCAAGGCACAAAGGGAGTCGAGAAGATAGGCCATATACGTAAGACATATTTCTCTTGGATTAAGCAAAGAAGAAAACATCTGCAAGCGCCATGTATTGGACAATTAAAGATGTGAAAAGCCTATGAAAGGTGGAGTGAGCAAGTCTCCAGGGGCCTAGAGGATTAATGACACCCAGCTTAATTAAGTAAAATAGCAGTAAACAGAAGTTCAAAATGGACAAAATCCTGGTCACCTCACAAGTGATTAAGAAATCAAAAACAATGGCTATTCATTAAGCTCTAGATGAAGATAATGGTGTACCTACAGTCCCTTGAAAGTCCTAGAACAGAAAACAGGCTGCAAGGACAACTATAAAGAAGAAGCCTTGGCTTGGGGCTGGACCGATGACAGACTACTACCCACTTGCCAATGAGTCCATATTGGGCAAGTGGGTAGAAGTTTGAAGTTGCTCCCTGTCCCTGAGTTTCATTTTGCTTACATGCTGCAAACGAGCCTAAAGTCCAAGGTTGGGAAAGTATGCCAACCAATCAGAGGGTCTATGTAGCAACATGCTATACAATGTTGTCAGGGCAAAGCCGCTGTTATTATTCTGCTATAATCTGTATTTAAAGGTGGTTCAAGGCTTGCCTACCAGATGAGGGGCATCCAGTGATATTACTAATACGTATATGATATATAGGTACACATGTTCCCTTAACCAATCCCTCCCTTCAATAGGTTTTTACAGTTTGCCACGGAGGATAATGTCATAGCTGATGTAGTGAGGAATCAAGCCTTTCTGTAAACAAAACTAAAGTGTGAGTGCATGAACTACAGTTTGTTGTTTGCCAGATTACCCTACTTTATTTTATGTTGATAATAAAATAGTACTTTGCCATTTTCTTTGAGTCTGTCTGGTTATTTAGGTCTGAGATCATTATTTGGTCATTCCATCTAGCACACGAGAGGCTTCAAGGTGCTAGAGCACACCAGTGATTGGGGAAACCCATTCAATGCAGTCCTGTGGGACTGCATGGAATGGGAACCTACCGCCGTTAGTGGCACCCATAATATCCCAGTAACACCGGGATATCGGGCGCCAGTAACGATAAGGCATGTTTGCTGGTAACCCACCGGTACTACCGGCAGGTTCCTGGCAAACTCGTAATGAGGCCCAATGTCACATGAGATCCCGGGTGTCCGGTCAAAGGTTTGAATCCAAAAGGATCGAATGCCATAGGGTCAAGGCAATTTGACCTAAAACAAAAGGGTCGAATACCACAAAAAAAGGGGTTTGGGGGGGACCCCTCCAAAAAAAACATTTAAAAAAAAGAAACAACTCTTTTGTTTTTGGTCTTTTTGATTCGACCCTTTTGTCATTCGATACTTTGCATTCGAACCTTTGACCTATAACCGAGATCCCGTTCAAGAGAAATAGGATGGCGAGGACCAGTATGGGATTGGATCCTATCCTTCTTGACAAACATCTGACAAATGATTCCTCTTTCTCCTCAAGATCTGTGTCACTGAAGCATGGTGTCAAATAGGGATCGGCATTGTCGCCCAGGGGAGTTGCTAGGTCTGCAAAAGACCCGGGGCTAAGCTGATGTCGGAACTGTTGGGACTGGGGGCTAGCTAGTCTTTTGGCTGTATCTCCTGAGATTCTATCCGGGGCTACAACCAAAAGATCAGGGGCTATATCCCCTTAGCCCCCCCCTAGCAACGCCCCTGTTGTCACCTATGTTTTTTACATTTATATAGTCTTTTTAAGTTTATTGCTGTGTTGGCATATGATGACACAAAATTTATTTTTACGATGGGATTCACTTCAGAGGAAGCATCCCCCTTCCCCGAATGGCGATCTTCCATTAACAGATGGTTGCCAGAAAACCATATAAACATGGGAGTTCTGTAGGCCTTTGGGCAAATAATTTGGTCCCCTGTGTTTGACTGGGCCCACAAAAGAAAAAGAGAAAATGACCCCCTATACATACACACATGTTAAACAACCATCGCGGGTATTCTTTGTATCAATTAATTACAAATGGTTGCAAAAATTCAAAACATTTATTATGCAATTATTGCACATCAAAAGACACCCGGACTAGAATACGGTGTCAGACAACGACATCAAAAAACACTTTACAAAGTATTCATTTGAAGCAACATGTGTAGACAAATATAAACAATTATTTTGACAAAAACATTGCTACACATGTATAATGTGGTGAATAACCTAGTCACCCCCAAACAATAACAGTTTCAAAATACTGCAGTAAGAACGACAAATATATGGCAACAAAGTCTAAATGTATGAAGTCATTTAATCTTTCTTTCTTTTCTCTTATTGTGTTGATTTGGCTGCAATTTTGTTTGTACCATATTGTTTTTTTGTACATATTGTAAAAAGCCATTAATTGTGTAAAAGATTATTTCATGGTGTTGAATATATGGCTAATTCACTATAAATAAAATAAAAAAGTGCATGTACATGCAAGTCATGTCATGAAAAAATGGTGTCCTAATGGATATTCATAAATTAACATCCGTAATCCTAAATTCTCCGTTTGGGCGAGGGTGAGCAAATGCATGCCCATAGAATGCAAAGGGTCGCTGAGAATGCACCACGCTGGATTGCAGTGAGCATCGACTCAAGGGGCTCGAGTTTCGACGGAGGAACGGTCTGAACACAAAGAACGGACAAGGCCCCGCCTCATCAGGACCAAACCATTTGTGACGCTGAAGTCTAAAACGAGTTGGTGACCATGTCAAATGGATGACTCTGTGGGTGCCTCCATGGGAGATTTCACGGGGATGGAACCGGACTATAGGTTCAACCCTGTGTTCATTTGGGAAGATGGTGAAATGATGGAACATCCTTGTTTTGGGAGAGACCTGACGTGCAGGGGCGTTGCTAGGGGGGGGCTAAGGGGGCTATAGCCCCTGATCTTTTGGTTGTAGCCCCGGATAGAATCTCAGGAGCTACAGCCAAAAGACTAGCTAGCCCCCAGTCCCAACAGTTCCGACATCAGCGTAGCCCCGGGTCTTTTCCAGACCTAGCAACTCCCCTGCTGACGTGTGTCATATGTGCTCACAGCGTACTGGTAAGCGATCACGTAGCTTGAGCTTGGGACATGCTGCCGTCAGATGGGATGACTCCAGGTGCCATTGGATTTCGAAACATGTTGAACGACCCGTGCCCACAGACTGGTAGTTAAATACCCGAGGGTCTTATCCTGAATCAAAAACGATGCTGCTTGGACTGAGTAGACAATACAAAAGGAGCTTATTCTCAACTGTAATTATGTTATATGCACTTACTCTGAGCAGACTATTTTCGTCTCAGAATTTCAAGGGCTCTGATTCGACTGTTGTCTTTCCCCATGTTCGCACCCTCCTTGAGCGCTTTGAAACACTTGCCTTGTGTATAGGCGCTTTATAAAGAAACATTACCATTCGTGTCAAAAAGAAGAAGCCGGGCCCTGTATGGAAAACGTTACGTATTCTTTGAATGTTGGCAAAATGTTTGCCTTTCTCTACTTTCCTAATAAGGTTCTGGAACCTTATTAGGAAACTAGGGAATGGCTCTAGTTTTGTTCACTGTTCACACACCATCTATCCATTTTGTGATTTTAATATAGTACATTTTAATATTGATTTTTCATTGTTGTGAACTGTTGCATTATATATGTGAAACGGATCATTTTAAACTGTACCACTAAATAAATAAGTAAAAGTTATGGGCTCAGGCACTCCCCACCTCCTCTGCAATCGCAATGTCAGACATGGGAGAATTGGTGATCAGAGTTTCTTTCTGAATGCTATCCAACTCTAGACTTCTGTTCCAACCTCTCTGCGATACACAGAAGGGCCCAATTCATGAAATGTTTTGCATGGTTCAAAGTGACTTTGCACTGCTGAAAAGTGACTTTGCACTGCCGACACAAACCCTGATTGATGGACCTGTGCAAAGTGTATTTTTGCAGTGCAAAGTCAGGGCAAAGTCATTTTTGCAGTACAAAATGACTTTGCACTACAAAATTACACTTTGCAGAGTTCCATGAATAGGGTTTTGTGGCGGCAGTGCAAAGTCACTTTTCAACAGTGCAAAGTCGCTATGAACCGTGCAAACAATTCCATGAATCGGGCCCTAACTTTATGGCTTAGCCTCTGCTCATCGCATGCATATTCGGTCTCCTGCCCATACAGATGCTCGAGGATACTGCATTGGCAATGCCAAAGCACATAAAAAAACAATACAAGAAATTAAAATGGAATCCATTTTTTCTGATGATTTTAACTAGAAAAAAACTGAAGCAATTTGCATGAATTCCGGCCGCCCCAAAACGACCTTCTTTGGAAAAACAGAAGAACATGAGTACTTCGATTTTAGTCAAGGGCTTCACTGGCGCTCTTTTCGACGATGCACAGCGTGCAAAGGTGTTTTCCTTCGAGGCACAAATTAAAGGCTCGTGAGATGTGGTTTGGAGGCACAAATTAAAGGCTCGTGAGATGTGGTTTATTTATCATGTTGGTGTATGCTATAATAAGGTAAACGATGTTCACATTGCGTGACTGCTGTTACGCCACCCCTCTGATTTTGACCGCCATTCAGTCAATTGGTTCAGTGTGCACTTCTTTAGGTGAAACCCCCCCGGAGGTGTTACCCCCCCCCACCCACTCCACTATTATTTCGTTAATTTGTAATCTGCATTCCTCCGACAGAAGAAGTCCTTGTATTCTGGTGGGTCTGCACAACGCTGCCCAATGTCACGTCTTCGCAGCTGACACGTTCCCTGCTACCTGTGCTGAATAGGCCGTCTTATAATGAGCTTGGTCGGGTCAAAAAGGACATCATTTGTAGAGCGGGAGATCTGGGCGACGTTTTGTGAAGGCGCTGTCAGCCAAGCCTCCGCGGTCTGCGCCAGATGGAAATTGAAGAGAATGGAGCTGTCAGTCACCGGCAGCTCTTCCCTCACCACTGTGTCTATACGGGGAAGGGCTCAGACAATTATAGAGTCCTTTGTCTTTTCTGCAGTTCTTTTAGGAATTTTAGAAGTGATTTTATAAAAAAAATCTCTTAATTGATTTTGCACTTCAAACAAATCTTAGTTGCCCATAAATCTTGAAACATGAGCAGTTTGAAACAGCTAAGTTGTAACATGGAGGGTTACACACAACAATAGCCAAGGCTTCTTGGAGGTTTACCAGGGTTTGAATCAATTTCTTTCAATAACTAGCCACCATACACACGGGTCCTCGCTTGCTGGTATTCCCAGAGTAGGCAACTTCAAATGAAAACGTCTCTCTCTCTCTCTCTCTCTCTCTCTCTCTATATATATATATATATATATATATATATATCATGTGATCCTAAATTACACGTTAAAAATGCAACATTTGCACCTAGATCTTGTTTTGTCGGCTATACGCATACACATAAAATACCCACCTTTTACAAGTTGACATTGAATTATAAGGAACTGCTTTTAAGGCCTCAGGAGCGTATCCTACACGGTTTGATTTCCTTGCGGCCACACTACGCAGTCATCGCACGGCAGAGGAGATCAATGTTTGTTGTGTGTTCCTAAGAATTTCTGACAAATGTCCCAAATGGTAACACATATGCCATCAGGAGGGTGAGCACAGTGAAAGTTAATAGGGCAGGAAATGTGCACATTGTATATCAAATCTTGCAATCATTTCTGTAATGTAGTGAGTATGTACATCTTGAGTACTAGAAGCATGCTACAGGATTGACCGTAAATCGAATATTTATTGAAACTTACTACCAGTGCAAGCGTACACAATATTACGCATGCAATGAAAAGCATCCAGTTAGCTTTGCCGCATGTGTACTTCATCCCAGTGTGTGGAATTGATCAGATAATGTAGGCTTTTTTAAAAAAAATAACTCCCGGCGGCTTTATTTCTTTGATTACAAAGAGCCTCCTCCACCAGATGCCTTTGCTCCTCAGTTCCCGCCTCTCAATCTGAGGGTTATCAGAAATCTTTCCCTGTTTCGATATGCTCGGAAGCAGGAATGTTCCTCTCCCCCAGTGGTATTCAACCATGTTCATACCGAGCAGAGCCCCACCCCCACTTGAATAAAAATATAGTTTCTAGGCCCCCCACCTAGAGGTTGGCCCCCCTGGCGGGTGGGGAGGAGGGGCGCTCTTTGAAATACAAGCAGATGTTTTACTGCTTATATGTTCCATGAAAAGCAGTCACCTTAGTCCTTTTTTCAATATTAAAAACAGTCATCTTAATCCCTTTTTAAAGAGTCTCGGACCCCCTGCACATCCTTTGGGCCCCTCTAGGGGAGGCTAGGCCCCACTTTGAAGACCACTGCTCTACCCTTTGGTTTTCGGATGAGGTCATCCTGGGGGAGCGGGTGTCACTAGCGATCCCTGAAATGATGCATGTTGCTTTGCACCATACAGAAATCAAAACATTCCCAAGACCTTCATAGTCACAGGTGCAAAGTAATTGATGATTGGCTAATTTCCTATTCTATTATTTTGACAGGCACATCAGTTGGAAAGAAGCTTATATATGAATGGGCTCTCCAAAGAAATAGTTTAAAGTTGTGTTGTTAATAAAAAGGAAAATGTGAATAAAAAAGAAAGATAAGGGATTGATAAGGCTATTGATCAAGGAGAAGGAAGGGGTAACCGCGAGGGGGTCATTAGCTGCGCTCTTTAGAAAGGGCCATTATGGCAACTAGAAGCCAAGGTACATAATATTGCGGGGTGAAGAATCGGTGCCCAACTAATAGTACATCAGCAAATTGAGTTGCCATTTTACAAATAAACAGGCAACAAAGTGGCTAAACAATTTGTCATGTAAAATCACCAAAGCAATTATCATAAAAACAAAATGTACAGTCCAACTAAAGTGCATTATAAAAGTAGCTGCTGGTTTAGTGTGTGCCATATGAGTGATGTACGGTTCTAGAGTGCTAAACTGTGGGCCTGCTGTCTGTAGTTGGCAGAGAGCGGGGTTACATTTGTGTTTTAAACTAGTTAAGAATCCTGGCGCTTTGCTTTTGTGTCTAACTGGGAGCTTGTTCCATGCCTTTGTGCCCTGAACCGAAAAGAAGCGTTCTTTCTTTTTCCGGCAGTACCTAGCTTTCCCGTGTGGCGAGCCGCGTTAGGATGTGAGGTTGTGGTGGCTCCAGTTCTGGACAAGGCACTGGAAACGCAAGCTTGCCTTTGGCCGGAGCCAGTTCCGCTGCCTTGGACAGTGAGTGTGGCACGGGGCCATAGGCGTTGTGCATGCAGCGGGCCTCGCTTGCACATTACGGCTCCCCTTAGGGATTGACAGTGAATACGAGAAAGGTTGCGGGCAGCACAGGCCCATGATCAGTTTGTTTTTTCCAGCGGGGGCCTGATCTACCTCTTGGCTGGAGGTAGTTTGCCAGTCCAGAAAAGTACTGGTAAACTTTATTAACAAACCTTTTTTTTCCAGACTGGCCACCATATAATGATCCCCATAGGCAAGTCTTGAGTATGGGGAGGGATTCATTGCATTAAATTTGATAATAGTTGTGCTTAGTCCCTTTATTGGTACATGCAAGTGTGGTGCTGGGCGGTTAGCCCCAGTGCTTTCATGTATATCTTGGTAGAGAATGGGTAAATAAACACATCCTGAGAGCGAAAAATGTTAGCTGTGTAAGTGGCTTCCCTCCCCGTACTCATTAGTATGCATCCTTCCCTAAAGCAGGTGTGCCCAGGGACGTCATTTCACTAAAATGCCAGGGGTAGCCGAAGTGACATCACACGACCCTTGACCTCTGATGACACCACAGGAAGCGATGTCATTTGACCCCACCCCATAGTGACATCACGGGAAGCGATGGAACATGACCTTTCACCCCTCAACAAAACAGGAAGTGGCATCCAATAGCATTGTTTCAAAGTACACTACGAACAATATGGTTACAATATCACTGTAAAGTGATTTACATTTCATACAAGAATAGATCACCATATGCATCGTTAATATCAGTGCATATAGGCTCAGATTAACAAATCAGTGTTAATGCAGCAGACGTCTAAGGCCAAATGATAATGTATTATTATATAGCACTTACGCTTAAGCGCTTTATATAGAAAAAATATACATACAATATCACCCAACCTGTGTTAGTACTCATTTATCAACCTCAGCAGGATGAAAGGCTGAGTTTACCTTGCTGGGAGTCGATCCTGCCACCTGCAGATCACACACATATTGCAGCAGCCAGCTCTCAACCCACTGAGCTATCTTACCGGCTATATCTATCAGAAAACCAGCCACTCCAGAAACAAAGAGTCACATGTTGCTGGCCACGGCCCCTCAATCTAAAAAACACTTTTTTTTTACATTTGTTTTCAGGGGTAGCAAGGGGACCAACCACATGGGTAGCAAGGGAGACCCCAGGGGTCGTAGTTGCGACCCCTGGCAAACCCTAAATGACGTCCATGGGTGTGCCAGTGCAATGCTACGTCTGGGAGGGCATCCCATACAGAAAAGACGGCGGGCAGTAGATGGTGGTCCTCTGTGGCAACTGCAGGTAATAGGTCAAGCAAGCAGAGGAGCAGTGATTCCTTGGCTTCTGGGCCTCATAGTGAAGCCGTGTCAGAACCTCAATGCTTATGCATCACACAGTGATCGGAAACCAAGTAGGCGCGGGGGGAGAGACTTCTGCCGTCGGTGCCTTCTGTTCATCTGTTTGGTAATGGGGTGGGTAAAGGTTGTTTAGATGTGTAGGGTGACATGGCCACACTCTTCAGGGAGGATTAACAATGAGAGTTGGGATTGAGCCCAGTGTCTTGAATCAGTCTGTCAAGGTCTCCACTTGATTATTCCTGTTAATGTTCCCATGGGGCATCAAAGCTCTGCATAGTCCCACATGTTGGTATTTGTGGAAAAGAGAGAGGAAAGGGAGAGTGCGAGAGAGAGAGAGTGAAAGAGAGAAAGAGCAAGCGAAGAAGGGGGGATGGGGAGAGGAGTAGCAGGGGTGGTTGGATCGAGAGGGGGCTCGAGAAAGGGGACCTGTCTGTAAATGCGCTGGGTTAGGAAGGCAGGGTTGCAGGTTGTTTTGCCTTGTAAGGCCTACTCCCGCCTTCCTCTGACTGACACCCCTCCAAGATCTCCTACCACCTTACACTACACGCACAAATCCCCCGCTCCGCAGACGGCTACCACATGCCTAGCCGTTCACACATCAACACTAACCGAGCCACGACAAAGAGCTCCTCTTTAGCCCTGTTGCACTCTGTTGTGTTTCTGGATTCAAGGATGAATAGCAGATGTATTTCCTTTCATGCTATAATAGCTTTTAGCTGGGGCTAGTCAGTTTCCACACCTCTTTACATCCTGTGATTGTTAAAGTGGTCAATTTTCATTTTGCTGAGACTTGTGTGCAACATTTCCGGGCACAGGTTAAAACTCATTTCTCCATAGGCCTGTGGCTAAACTCCACATATCTGGTGGCACACGCTCCTCGCGCAGCAAATTGACCAATATGGCTCAAATCACAACTCATCCGTAAAGAGAGAGCCCACACACAAACCTTCTCTTGTCACGCCCCTACCCTCTGGAACTCCATCCCTGTATCGGCTCGGAAATTACCCCACAATTATGCTCTTTTGCAAATCTCTCAAAACTTGGCTTTTTCAACAACACCTGACCAAGTACTGATCCCAGTGTTTGTACAGTCCAACGCACAGACCGCAACTCACAGTACTAAAAGTAATATGCTATTGTTAAAAGATGCCAGCCCAAACGCTGGCTACCCACACACTGAACCGGGCTCTGCTGCTCTCGATCGAGGTCCGCGGTTTAAACAATACAATAAAAATAATGAAAAACAAAGGCTAATAGTATGTGTGCTGGATCTCCTGGTCAATAACTCTGTAGTAAAAGAAAGCTGAAACTGCCATGGCACTTCCAAGTGATATAGTGCTCTATATAAAAAGGTGCAATTTAACTCTGCACTCATTTCTAGATGGATTGACGTTTGTTCCAAACAAGGCCTGTCCATTGTGCTACAAATATTCAAGATTGGGGTATTTGTTGTTTCTGATCCCACTTACGTACTCTCATATTTAGAGAATACAGATATCTGTGAGATTAAATTCTTTTATTTGTATGACGGAAATATTTGGAAAAAAACTCTAATGCCCAGTTCTTGGCAGTCCTTCGAATTGTCCGTATAAAGTGTATTGATTTGAAGAGGCTTCTCGATTTAACATGAATTCCATTTATGTGTTTTTTTTTTTATACTGAGCATCTGCGGCAAACAATTGCGGCCGTCCTCAGCGCGGTGTAATTATGTGGGCCACAATGGGAGATGCTTCAACAAGGAATCGTGAAAGGGTGGAGAGTGTTGGAAGAATGCATTTTACATACATCAACCACAAATATATTCAGGCGCACAATGGCCTCTTTTGACTGCCTCAGTGTTCTTCAAATGCTGGAGACAATGGCGAATGGCGCTCTTAGAAGGGCAGCGTTTTCTGTGTGTAAATGGAAATCTCTCTCCTCGAACAATGCCAAGCTCTTCAACAAATCGCTGGTAATGGGAGAGCATTCTAAGGCATTTATCCCTGCCCACTGTACGCCACCCGCGCGCGGCGGAACAGGAAGCTGCAGTACCGTTGGAGCCTGGTGGCCTGCCTTTGGCAGCCATGTTCCTAACCAAGTACTCTAAACTAGATTCAGAGCTTGAATGGTTGCGCAAGGTGATATAGCGTACCAGTGAGGGGAGCTAGGGTGCATGCTTGTGGCCTTTTCACTTAAAATCCATTAAAACACAACCACCAGCAGTACCAAGCAACAACTCTCTTCATGTCACTTTAATTGGTCCTTTGCTACAAACTTATTGAGGAAAATTATGATTCTTGATTACGTAGCAGAGGGTGCAGGGCATCCGAGTGAGATGGCGGAGAGTGTGGCCATGATTTACAAAGTGTTTTCCAATGGGATTGCGTCATTGTAAAAGGTGTCTGTAAATCAGGCCGTACGATTCATAGAAGAGCATTAGAGAGAGAACTCAGCATTGGGTTTGCCTACTAAATAAAGTGGTGTGCAGTTCATATTGCTAAAACAGAGTGAGGGTGTAGGCCTCAAATAGGTGCAAGGGAATCCTGACATGAAATGCCAGCAGACACAAACTGTTTTATTGGAAAACCATTCCGTGTGGTCACATATTTATTTGATTGACATATACAGTATGTATGAATTATATCCAAATATGATTGACGGCATTATGCCTAAATATGATTGTTCAACTTGCCCCAAGTGCTACTCACCTGAATCTGGCCTAGGGGCTGTCCAGAAATTCAAACTGTAAGCCCTGGGTCCTCAGGATACCCTGAATCATAGACCTGTCACAACTCCCAGAATCTTGGAGCCTTCCGTGACCCATACTCACCTTATTGACATTAAACATTACCGGTAAGTGCTGACCTCCCACCATCACCAGAGTGAAACTGGTGTACCAATAGCAAAGGAGTGAGACAATAATGGAGCAGCATCACTGCCACAGCATGGGCTCTAGTGGTTACCCCCCCCCACACGTTATCTTTAGAAAACCTACAACGGTGTGCATGAACACTTCCATGCTCATCGTGAAAAGGTGCATCCCATCTTTGAGAAAGCACTTCTGCTGTATTGAATGTACCTCATTATGCCCTCCTCTGTTGTCAATGTTTTCATTACTTCATTGAGTTTCGTGACCAAGGTGTTCATTTTCCTCTCACAGACGTGTGCACAGCACCTTCTCCTTGTCATGATTGCTGATCATACTGCTGTCGCCTTTGGGAAGAAATTTGTCAATAACAACAGTTCTCCTCATTAGAGTTTACAAACTGTATGCCTTCCTTCACCCACTATGTTGTCTGCTCCCAAGTGTAACCCTGCAACATCGGGTTTTGGTAACCCACTGCTGTGTCTGTGAACCACTGTGATTGATGTATCCCCAAGGCCACAAAGCAGATCTAAGACTTCCAAGTTGCCACAATGGTGATCATGGTGGTGATCAATCATTAATGTGCCACTATCACGGCCCAACAATGGGTCTTACCTTCTTACAAACGAAGGTCATATTACCCAGACAACTTGATTGAACACCATATTCCTGTTGAGAGGAAAACACTACATTCAAGTCAGTGTGAGGTGCCCGTCCAAAAGAGAACCACTTTTAGCCAATGACCAAAGCTGTTATGTTTGTTCCCTAATACCGTATGTCATGAATGCGGCAAGAACATTTATTGCATAAGAAAAGTCTACACATGATGCAAAATGCCTTAGTCACTCACATGGGTTGACAATGAAGCAGGACCAGTTTCTATAATACCCCTAAGAAATGCAACAACATGCTTCAGGAATGATGGCCTGGTCCTGGTTAGAAAAAACAAAGGGCGTGGACAGATGATTGGAGTCCCAGGAATGAATGTTGGATCTGCAATATTGATGGATTGATATTGGGCCTGTGGATCCAGAGCCTACATGCATTTGCCTAGAAATTGAGTAGGAATATGTTCTAAAATAATGCTAAATATACCAGCATTGGTGATTCCCCAAATTGACCTCCATATTGATGAATTTCCACAAATGGATGAACACCTGAGGATAAATAGATCACCCAATCTCCGCGGACTAGAGGGGAACAATTATTTCTCGGTAAAATCAATGGAGGCCTATGACAATATTCCAGATGAGCACAAACTGTTCAGCAAGACAGGAATGATAATGACAGCTATATTCTTGCCAGGGCTTCAAGCTGCAGTAAATGCCAAGTGGCTGCAGATTAAAAGATGGGAGTTGCTGCAGACCATCATTGCAACAATAAAACGATTCAATGCAATCATTAAAGAATTAAGAGCCATCAGGCTGATGACTCTCCAGAACAGATATGTCCTAGACATGATTACAGCAATGGAAAGAGGTGTGTGTGCCAAGATCGGGCCTTCTTGCTGCACATTTACTCCATCTCATGATAGATGAAATGGAACCCTGACAGAGGCGATAACTATGCTGATGACCCTGCGTACAAAAATGGAGGATGAAGTTGATGACACAGCAGGAGATGGTTGGTTTTCATCTTTATTGTCATGGATTGCAACATGGCTGGCAAATGCTTTTCAAATTCTTGGAGCAATACAAGTGATGGTGTTGCTAGGATTCTGCTTTATAAGCATCATCTTAAGAGAATGCCAAAAGACAGCTAATTCACTAATTGGGATGAAGATCATGATTGATATAGATTCTGGAACTGGTGAGCAGATGCAAAATGAGAGAAGTACATGTGAGAATATAAAAAAAAGAGTTCCCTTGTACCTCCAGGAACAAGTTCTATTATCCCAAGGATCATAAAAGATATGTAGGATGTTGGATGTGCTATTCCCTTTCTGGAGAGTGCTGCCGCATGACCTGTAGTGTGGATGAACATAAAAAGAATGCAGGTCACCTGAGGGAAGTGGTATATATTTGGATTCCAAAGAAAAAGCAGGATGAAAAGATGAAGATACATGATGAAAAGATGATGAAGACCATGTAAGAAGAGAATTTGGTGGAAGATTCGACCAGAGGGGGGAATGTTGAGGCTTTCTCTACATTCACCCCTCTCATTAGTTCCTGCCCCCTCACTGCCGTCATACTTGAATAGTCAGAGAAGAACAGTAAATGGGGCCCCCTGTATTGTTCCCATACTGCATCAAATGCATGAGACACGTTATACACGCAGACTGCCATACAGAATGTACCCTCATGTTGAGCCAGAGGAAGGATGCCATGTGGAAGGATGCCAGCACTCACAATGGACATCATGGAATGTTTAGTGAAATCTGACAAGGACAGAGTGATGTCATAAAGAACAAAGGTTGAAACGATATGAAAATACTTGAGAATTAAACTGTAACTGAAGCACTAAGAGAAACATGTTCCTACAGCTAAAGTAATCATGAATACAAAAAAGATGAGGTTACTTATTGGTCAATAATAACTGTAAATACGCAGCAACGCAAGGTAGAAATGAAACGTAAAGAAGCTTGCTATAGTGGAATATATAGCGTGAATAGGACAGCCATAATAGGAACATGGACTCTGGATTGAGTTCATTTCAACCAAGCTACCTCAGAGAAAAACCAAAGCCGCATAATCAGGAGACATGGAAGAATAGCTCTGTGTGCAGAATCGACAATGAGTCAAGGTTGGCCCAGAATTAAGGATGCTATTTTTAATGAATAAGCACAGATCAGAAAGGGAGTGATTTGCATATTTTCCAAGTCAGTTCTGTAAAATGGGATTATTCTAGTTCAGGCTAAGAAAAGACAGTGGTAAAGTGCAGACATTGCAGAGAGGTTGTGAATCCCAGCTTCAGCTTTTAACCAACGTGTGATCCTGGGCATTTCATTTAATCTTGTATTGCCTCATCTGTCAAAATTGCAAGTCCCTCAACCTTAAAAATTGTCAGCCCTTCAGAGTGATTTTGTTCTCAGGTTATGATCTTTAAAAAAAGACTCAATCATGGTTTCACTGGCTAATATGCAGTGTTGCTTCCTCAATAATAATAGTGAGATTTGATATATTGCACAACAGGGACACTCGTTTATTTGCTCTGGAATGGCAACGCTACTTGAAAACCATGCCCCTCTTCTAATCTCAGACTGTCTGGATACGGATAACTTTTGGGTATATTCAAATCATCCACTCTCTATACTATGGTATATGCAGGTTTCTCCTTGCTTCCCATTGGTCACCTGTATCCATGCTTGAGCACTTTTGCATCTGTGAGGAAGCTAATCTGTGTCGTTTGTCTATTATGGTGTATGTGCATCTTTTTCATATAATCTGTGTCCTGCGGTTAATATTAATATGTTAATATTAATGTTAAAGGATATTTGTACCGCACACTATCACCACCGAAGTGGTCCTCTGGCGCTCTGGCATCTCTGAAAAAGGTGGGGGTGAGTTAGTGGGAATAAGCTGGAAAAGTGCAGGAGAGCAGTGATGTGCTGTTGGCAGCCTCAACCCGGTAACTCTGTTGGCTGGGTTTGGGGTGTTTTCCGGTCTGTAGTCGTTGTGTGGTGTTGTGTGAGTCTGTGTGGTTTGTTTTGTTGTTGCAGTGTAGTGAAGTTTGTGTGGATTTTTGTGTTATTGGCTTGTGGTCGTGTTTGGTTAGAGTTTGAAAGGTGTATGCAGAGGGGTGAGATTGTTAATGGGTTGGTTAATTGGGCAAATGCTAACAATCACAATTCTATCCAAGTGTGGCATAGGCCGACACCTACAATCCTATCTAGATGCGACACAGGCTAATGTTCACGATCCATCTAGATGCAATGTCGGCTGATGTTCACGATTACGTCTAGGTGCAGCATATGCTAATAATCACAATTCCATCTAAGTGTCACATATGCTAAACAATCAGAATTATATCTAAGGGTGGTACATGCTGGCAATTACAAATTCCATGTGAGTGTGGCATATGGTAAGAATCACAATTCTATCCAAGTGTATGTCCGATATACCTTGCTTGTGGCTGCTATTTAGTGAAATGTCTCCCGTACCTATGCTAGAACACAAGTACCCTTGTTGTAGGCTGCTAATGATGCCCTTGAACTGCTACTTATTTATCATTCTGAATACAACAAGAATGAAGAGGTTAAGGAGACTGAAATGGTGTTTGTCGTCCTTTTTTGATCTCTGCAAGCAACATATCAAGCTGTGGGCTGTGATCGTGACAATGGTGGGGGGGTGGCGCAATACGATGTTCTATATCCCTTCATTTCTTTGGCCCGGTGGAGGGGGGCCCCAAAGGTGTCCTTGCCCCAGGCCCCAAAACTTCTTTAAGATGGCCCTGGCCCCCTGTGCTTAAAATACCCCTTCCAACGACGCTGGCCTTTGCCATGGCATGGGGCCCCTCAAAGTCACGCTGGCATGCTGCCAGCAGAACACAACGCCACGCTTCTCTCCTCTGTTAAAACACGTTTGATACTCTCAAGAACCATCAGGCAAGCACACGTGAATACAAATAATCCATATCTATAATTGGTAGCAAGTGTTCTGGATAATCCTGTCCCGTGGCCACAGGTGCTCCCGAGACTCTCATATATGTGTCCTTGGGTTACAGTGGTCCAATCGCCAGGCATTCTCCTGCTGGGGCATCGAGGACCCAGCAGATGCACCAGCCCATGCAGGGGGCGCTAGAGGCGCAGCTCACATAGCGGGCCACCCCTCTGGCTGCCTGCTGCGTGGACTCGCCTCCTCTAGGGAGGACGCAGTCATTGTGCCCTCGGGGGTCCGGCCGGAAATGGACGGCACCTCGGGGGCTTAAATAGCCAGTGCGGAGGGAGCAAGACCTCTCATCCAGCCCTGGCAGCAGCAACAAGAGGACACGATGGGACGATCAGGAATAGCAATCAGAAATCACAAGGGATAAAAAGGTAATGTGTGGAGTTGATGGACAGCGCGGTGGCGCTGGTCCTTGCCGTGGGTCTGGAGACCACGGCATTTCCTCCACGGTGTGCCTCGAGGGCACAAAGGGTTAACATGGGGTTGATAGATGGCACAGTGACACTGGTCCTTGCCGTGGGTCTGGAGACCACAGCATTTCCTCCACGGTGTGCCTCGAGGGCACAAAGGGTTAACATGGGGTTGATTGATGGCGCAGTGGCAGTGGTCCTTGCCTTGGGCCTGGAGACCACAGCATTTCCTCCACGGTGTGCCTCGAGGGCGCAAAGGGTTAACATGGGGTTGATGGATGGCGCAGTGGCACTGGTCCTTGCCATGGGTCTGGAGACCACGGCATTTCCTCCACGGTGTGCCTCGAGGGCACAAAGGGTTAACATGGGGTTGATAGATGGCGCAGTGACACTGGTCCTTGCCGTGGGTCTCCACGGCATTTCCTTCACGGTGTGCCTCGAGGGCACAAAGGGTTAACATGGGGTTGATAGATGGTGCAGTGGCACTGGTCCTTGCCGTGGGTCTGGAGACCACAGCATTTCCTCCACGGTGTGCCTCGAGGGCACAAAGGGTTAACATGGGGTTGATGGATGGCGGTGAGGCAGTGGTCCTTGCCTTGGGCCTGGAGACCATGGCATTTCCTCCACGGTGTGCCTCGAGGGCACAAAGGGTTAACATGGGGTTGATGGATGGCGCAGTGGCAGTGGTCCTTGCCTTGGGCCTGGAGACCACGGCATTTCCTCCACGGTGTGCCTCGAGGGCACAGAGGGTTAACATGTAGGAGATGGCCTCGGTAGGCACGAAAGGGGGGGACATCCGCCTCGCTCGCATTGTGGGTTGGCGCCGACATGCCATCATGGCATGGCACGAGGGTTCCCTTGGTTTAACAAAGAACACAAAGCGGGTTCGCGACGAACGTGGGTGCAGCAATGATAAGCAGCACATAAGGCGGGGGTCCGAGTTTGCCGGGATTAGCTGGTAAGCAGCAGAGCAGGATTTGTACAGGGCCTGCGCACAAGCGTTTCAGAAGGATGCAACCGAATGTTTTGTGAAAATGCATTGTTTCTTGTAAATGTTGAACAATTTATTAATGTAGCGCCATTCGCCATGAGCGTTTCATAAGGATGCAACCGAATGTTTCGTGAAAATGCATTTTTCTTGGAATGGTTTAACAATGTATTAATGTTGCGCCGGCCATTCACCATGCGAGCTTTGGGGGTTGGCGCTGGGAGACCATCTGGCCACAAGGGTTCCCTTTGCCCCAATGCCCGTGCGGCACAAAGTGCAGCATGATAGAGGGCCTGGGGGGTTAGGCGCAGGGTGGAGGGAACCAAACGGTGCGAATAGTAAGGGGAGGGGCAGCCAAGCGGCGCCCCCACCCGCGGCGTAGCCAAGGCAACCCAAACATTCAGGGGAAAGGTGTTAGAAATAACAACAAGGGGGCAGGAGGAAGTCCTGCCCCCAGCAAGCACAGCAATAGGCCACTGGGGTATAAATACCCCTGAGAAAGAAGGCCAACTACAAACAGGTAAGGAGCTCACCTACTACGGGTAGGCTCCCAGGGCCTGGATCAGGAGGAGAAGGGAACTGGGAAGGATAGGTGGACCATGCAGGTCTCCCCCATTTGACAAATATATATGCTCACCATTGGGGCTGGTCCCAAAGAAGGAACCAGGCGAGTTCAGGCTGATTCATCACTTATCATACCCCCCAGGTGCATCGGTAAATGATGGCATATCACAAGAGGCAGCATCAGTGACCTATGCATATTTTCAGGATGCAGTACAGGTGGTCAGGAAAGCAGGGAAAGGGGCATTGATGGCTAAGGTAGATATAAAATCAGCTTTTCGCTTACTACCAGTCAACTGGGAATCACAAAGGTGGCTATGCATGCACTGGGAGGGCGAATAGTATGTTGATAAATGCCTACCAATGGGTTGCGCTATCTCGTGTGCATATTTTGAGAAAGTGAGTTCATTCTTACAATGGTCACTCACAAAGGAGCTGGAAGAGGCACAAGTAGTCCACTACTTGGACGATTTCTTATTCGTGGGACCACAGGGTTCCGAATTATGTAGCCTTAAATAAATTCATGACATTAACAGAGGAGTGGGGTTTCCCGCTGGCAGAAGAAAAAACAATGGGCCCTACTCAGAGAATACAATTTCTGGGTATAGAAATAGACTCACGAAAGGGAGTGTGCAGGATCCCGGAGGAAAAGGTAGCAGACCTCTTGAGAACAATCAAAAGCCTGAAAGGCAAAAACAAGGCCACGGTTAAGGAACTACAATCACTGGCAGGTAAACTAAACTTTGCTGGAAGGGTTATACCACAAGGCAGGATATTTCAGAGAAGGATCGAACAGCGAGCAAGAGGGGCAAAAGAAGGTCACCACAGAGTCAGAATTGGTGGGGGAATCAAGAAAGATTTGGAAGTGTGGGGTGTATTCCTTAAAACATTCAACGGAGCGGTGATCTGGCGCTCACCACCAAACGAAGAAAACAATAGGGTGCTATTTACAGATGCAGCCGGGGGTTTTGGTTTTGGGGCAATATTAGGAACAGACTAGTGCGCAGAAAAGTGGCCAAAAGCATGGCTGGAGGCATCTTGGACGAGTAATATCACATTACTGGAGCTGTTCCCTATCTGGGTAGCTCTGTGTGCCTGGGAGGCAGAGCTGAATAGCAAGGAGCTGAATATGTGGTCAGACAATATGGCGGTAGTGCATGTAATAAACAATGGAAGCGCATCATGCCCGCTGGTATTGGAATGAATGAGGGCAATTACATTGGAGTGTCTGAATAATAATGTGGTATTAAAGGCGAGGCATATCGCCGGGGAAGCAAATGTGGTCGCTGACGCCTTGTCTCGTTTCCAGTGGGACGAATTCCGGGAGCTGTGGCCGGACGCAAACAGGATAAAAACGCCCACGCCACTAAAGGCATGGGTCCCATTAGAAGCAATGGAGAAAAAACGGTTGCTACAAGTTTGACTCAGAAGTACAAGGCCAGGTGATAGAAGGATTGGCCAGGAGCGCCATAACATACAAGACTGATAAGCAATGCAAGAAGAATGTAAATAATGTGTTAAAAGAAACTGGTTTACAAGATGTGGGGGAGATCACACCTCCAAAATGTGTGAATTCCTGGAGAAAGCATTTGCGCAAGGGAAAAGAAAAAGCTGGGCGGCAGCTCATTTGGCCGCTGTCGCATATACCTCTAAGGTGGCAGGGATGACAGACCCAACATGTAGCCCTCGGATAAAATATGCAATGAAGGGCTGGGCAAAATTGGAAGGAAAGAAGCCGGATAGTAGGAGACCCCTGAATTTTTGTAAAATGATAAAGCTCTTACAGTTGTTGGAGGGCATGTGCAGCGACATTTATGAGACAAGGCTGTTCAAGGCAGCATTTGCACTAGCGTATTACGGGGCTTTTAGGATTGGGGAACTGGTAGCATGAAACACGGTTGCAGGGGACGGCCTAGCAAGAGGCGACATCAGCTTAGGGTCCAAGGGCATGTCAATACTACTTAGGAAATTCGAAAACAGACCAGCTGGGGAAAGGTAGAACAATAGAGCTGAATTGTATTAAGGATAGGGGGCACTGCCCCAGGTGCATTACACAGGAATTTATTGAGATACGGCCCGATGTAGGGGGCCAACTACTAATCCACAGGGACAGCAGGGCGCTCAGCAGATATCAATTCCAGGCAGTGCTAAAGAAAACCATAGCCGTAGCAGGATGGGATGCAGCGGAATTTGGGACCCACTCCTTTAGAGTAGGGGCAGCCACGTCAGCATGGGCAGGAGGTTTGGGAGAAAAATAAGTGAAAAAAATCGGGGGGTGGAGGTCTCAATGCTTCAAAAGATATGTAAGAGAACACTTGATATGATTTCTTTCCTATCCACCCAATGCAGATACGAGCCCATACAAGTCGCATGGATAGTCGGCCACTCATTTGTATCCCGGGCAGGCAGGTGGATCGAAGATTTCAAAGAGGGTCTACATTTTAAAAAGACAATAACATCCTCGTGGGGCCTCCCTGGGATGCACTGGGAGGACATCCACGACCGGTTGTCGGATTTGATCGGTTTCAGGGACCCACCCGAGTACCTGGTAATCCAGCTGGGCGGAAATGACCTAGTCAAAACAAATAAGGGCGAACTGCTGCGCAACATGTGCGATTCCCTAAGGGCGATAACGCATTGCTGGTGGAAAACCGAAATTTTCATGTCAGAGATAATCACACGCAGAATTTGGTACAGCGCGCACAGGAGGCATGCAATCGAAGATGCAAGGAAAAAGCTCAACAAGGCAGTAGAAAAGTACTGCAGAAGCATGGGGCTCCAGTTTATAAAGCATGTTTTTTCCCAGAACAATCCAGACTTGTTCCACCAGGACGGGATACATCTATCCAACAAAGGGATGGGAATTTTTACAGATAACATTTTTAGAGCTTTAGCTGAGCGAGGTTGTAAGTAGGGACGCCTTTTGGGGGGGACCTGAGCGGCCGAGGCTTCACCCACTCAGGTGTGGCAGCACGTGTCCAGGATCGGATGCCCCGGGTAAATAAGACCAGCCAAGAAGAGGGGGGGGGCATCTACACATCCTGAACACGAAGTGCCCAAAAGCGAGTTGGTGTCATTTATTGCTTGTCATGTTATTATTGGTGCTATTTTCTGTAGAAAATAAAATAAGCCTACGGCCATAATTTTTCCACCAACAAAAAACTCTGTCTGTTTATTACTGCAGTATCTGGGGAAGGGAATCTGAGCGAAGGGGAGCCCACACTACTCAGCCTATTGTTTCAGTCACCGAAAGGCCTGAAGCGGGCTCTCTACCAGGCGCGGGGGCAGCGTGGTCATGTAGAGCATTGGGCGCAGGGCAAGTTTAGCTGATTTGCCGAGGATGAGGTTTGGAGGCCGTGCGCAGGAGCAAGCCAGGAGGAGGGAACCGAGGTATTGCTTTCCGATGCGGGTTAGTTTAGGAGGGGACTGAGGCACTAATTGTACGACGTTTTGAGCACGAGTGGTGGCAGACAATGTGTAACACACCTGGCCAGTGCTCTAGGCATAGCAATAGGTACTTATTTATTTATTTAGCATTAGGATGCATAGATAGAAAGTACTGGGCCACTTTACACCGCGCCGTTACGAGGCTGCCAGCCAGGAATGTTCCAGGACGATACTTTATGGGAAGATTATGTTGTATCACGGAGGGCATTAGATGTGTGCGTTTGGGCGACAGGTTATAAAAATGGTAAACAAACAAAGCGAGTCAAGCGACGAGGGCTCGTTCATGCCGAGGAAAGTTGCGTGTTTATTAGCTGGCTGCGAGCTACGGTAAGTGTGCGGCCCTGCAAAGCAGCGGGGGCATCCCACACTCGTGCACATTACAGTTGAAAGGAAGGGTGGCAGTTTCACTGCGAGTGCCCGTATGTTTGCCGTGACTTTTTGAAGATGGGGAAAGAAGGCATTTATAACGCGCTTAGACACAAATGCGTACAGATTGATTCCGGTGCAAGGTTCATTGGGAAGGCACTGTGCACATTGCAGTTATGTCTTTGTCAACGCGAGTGCGCGGGCGTTGTCCGTTTGCCAAGGCTTTGTGAATATAGGGAAAGAACCATTTGTAACGCGCTTATACACAAGTGCGCACCGAGTGGGGCAGATGCAAGGTTTATGGGGAAGGCAATGTTTGTTTTACTACAATTTTCGTGAAATTGAAGAAGGAATTTATATCGCGCATGCACACAAGGGTGCGCAGTTTGTGCAGAGATAAGGGCAAGGTGCAGAAGTGGCAGCAAGCAAGAGATCGATGAACACAGCTGCATTTAGATTATGCCAATAAGGGAAGTTTGAAGGTGACATCACGGATGCCCAAAAGAAAGGGGATAAAAGGGCCATGGGCAAGGGCCTGGCCGGCATAACGCTAGCAAAAGTTAGGTAGGCAGAAAGAGGATGGGTCAAGACAATGGCTTAAATCTGTAGGAGAAATTTAATAAGTTATGTGTTATGTGTGCTTTACAGATCACAGCGGATATCTTCGCGAGGTACAGTCGATGGAGGTGGTTTGTTAGAAGGAAGGAGGAAAAAGAACTGTGGTAAGGCAAGGGGCCAACTGGGGGGACTAGAAGTGGCCAGCAAATGAAAGGGTCAGCCAATTGACTGCCACAGGTAATGGGAACAAGGGCCCACGGTATAACCAACATAAGATAAGGGCCACAGGACGGACACTAAGTGGGGGTAGCAGTACCCAGGACGCCCTGGAGGAGTAGCTCACAAGGGCTTGGAATATGCACAACTGAGTCACGACATTATATTAAACAGCAATCTCTTGTTGCACAATTTTGTTTTGCTTTCAATTTTGTTTTGCTTTCTTGCAGCAGGGGCAGCATGTCCAGCCAGGGATCACCAAGCTTATTTGACAGCGGGGAAGGCACGTCCGACAGTGGAAAGGCCTACGAGAGCCAGGAGGAGGCCCAGATGGTGGCATGGTTCCAAGAAAGGGTCCGCAATAAGGGTGCAGAATGGGCAAAAAGAATGGTGGAGCAGTCTCTGGGGGAACCAGCACCGACTGGACTACCGGACACAGGAGTGCCTCCAACAGTTCCAGAGGTGGCAACACCCACCCCAACCAAGAGAAAGCATGCTCCCAGAAAGCAAAAGGGTAAGGAGCATAACACTGTAGTGAATGTGTCTCCCGATGTCTCTATTCCTTTGTCCACAACAGAAATTTCCCCAAGCACAGGTACTGGGCAGTCAAATGGGGCAACCCAGGGCATTCAGCCAGTAGCCTGTGTAAACACTGGTCCGGTGGGGGCGCTAGCAAACACGGGGACAGTGCCCCAAAATGTGTCACAGCCAGGGATAAGCAGGCAGACCATGGAGTGGGCAAAATTGGAGATGACTCGATTCATGGATCAGATGATGCTCAGGTTGGGACAGGTACCTGTGGAACCTCAAACGGGTAACGGGGGGCCCCACTCTCCGTCTGGGGTCAACGAGCTCGGCCGGCTGCGGTCGCAGGGGCACAGGTAGGACTCGCAGGGCAGGGGGATAGGGGCACCGACCAATGGGGTATCCCAAACTGCAGTGGGTAATACCACCAGAAGGCATGCCTGTGGGTTCCCTGGGGTCCAATAGGGTGGTACCACCAGAAGGATTACCAGTGAGTTCCTGGACACCCGCGGGAAGCTGCGGGACTCCATTGGTGACAATAGCCCCAGTACTGACAGGGAGAAGTACATTGTCTTGGCACATTCATAAACAGGTAAAAGAACGGATATGGGCAAAGGATTACTTAGACATATTTTCAATGCTGACATCTGAAAATGAGGGCCCAGATGTTAATATATCAAAGGAGGAAGAGAAAAAGAGGCAAAAGCGTTACAGGCCAGAGGAAACCATTGACAACTGGTCAAAGGCCTTCTCTCTGTACGCTACAGTAATGATGGAAAAGTTCCCAGAACAAGGGACTGATCTATGGAATTACAGAGATACCATAGTGGCAGAGCATAAGACATACAGGACTTCAGGTTGGATTGATTAAGACAGGGGTTTCAGGCATAAAATGGAAGACTTGCCTTCAATGTCTTGGGCCCAGAAGGACACGGAGGGCTGGTTCGCATTCATGGGTGGTCAGGAAAGGTCTAGCGAGCCAATCAGAGAAACGACTAAGGCTGGGCAAGGAAAGTACAATGAGGACAAGAGGGAAGCGTGGCAGCCCTTTCGGAACAGACAGAGGCGCAGGGGGAGAGATGGGGGAACAGAACAAGGGCACGGGGGAGCGGCAGGGGCACCTCCGGGGGCGACACAGCCAGGGGCACGTGCAGGGGTTTTAATTCAGGGTAATGTCGCTTCGGGCGGGAATGTATATTTGCCCATGCCTGTGAAAAATATAAGGGATCTCACCCCGGCTCTACGTGCTATCAAGGGTCGAGGGGACCACGGGCCAGGGGCCGAGGTAAGACCACCCAATGAGGAGGGCTTGGGGGGAAGGGACCTTCACCCATAATCATGACAACATTGCAAGGATGGCTAACGGATTACTCAAAAATTGCCGAAGGAAAGTTGATCTCCCAGGGTTTCAGGGAGGGGTTTAGGATTCCTTATGAAGGACCACTGACCTCACAAGAGGCAAGGAATCTCCCTTCAGCGGACAATCTACCAGGTATTGTGAGTCAAAAACTGGCCAAAGAAAAAGCATTGGGGAGAATAGCGGGTCCATTTAGCGTGGCTCCCCTTCCTAACTTCATTGTGTCACCATTGGGGGTTGTCCCTAAAAAGGAAGAAGGGAAGTACAGGTTGATTCACCACCTGTTTTACCCAGAAGGGGATTCTGTTAATGATTGGCTGGACCCAGATTATTGCTCCGTTAGATATGCTTCTTTTGAGAAAGCAATGGAGCCAGTGGGCCAGATGGGAAGGAGGGCATTGTTGGCAAAGGTCGACATTGAAACTGCTACCTGCCAGTACATCCAGATAGCTTTCATTTGTTGGGATTCAAATGGGAAGGCCAATTTTTTTTTTGACAGATGCATGCCAATGGGGTGTGCTGTTTTATGTGCCTTCTTTGAACAGTTTAGCTCCTTTTTGGAATGGGCAGCAAAAGAGAAGGAACCGAGGGGGGCAATCATGCATTACCTGGATGATTTTTTGTTCATTGGTAGGGAGGGTATTGAGGACTGTGGAGCTGCATTAGCATCCTTCCAGGTTCTAATGACAGAATTGGGGATACCCCTAGCCAAAGAGAAAACACAAACCCCAGTCCATGTCCTCACATTTCTAGGCATAGAATTTGATACTGGCAAAGGCACATGCAGGTTACCGGAAGAAAAGGTAGAGGGGCTAATGGAATTGATTTCCAGCATCCTAGCAAAAGGAAAGACAACTCTGGGTCAAGTACAACAGCTGCTAGGGAAATCAACTTTGCAGCCAGGGTGGTACCAGCAGGTAGGGTGTTTGCCAGGAGGTTAGCATGAGCCACAGCAGGGGTGACTAACAAACACCACCACATCAGGCTGAGCGCCATACTCAAGGAGGACCTGGTCATGTGTCGGAAGTTTCTGCAGGGGTACAACGGGGTAAGCCTTTGGCGGAACGCATGGGTTACCAGCAGGGAGTTACAAATGTACTCTGATGCCTCTGGAAAGGAGGGGTTTGGTGTGATCCTGGGCACACAGTGGTGTGCACAGAGGTGGCCAACACAATGGAGAAAGAGAGGGAGGTTGGGGAACATTATGGCGCTAGAGCTGTTCCCAATCGTGATCGCCCTTCTGCTGTGGCCAGGTGAGTTGGGTAACAGGAGGGTCCATTTTCGGTCAGACAACAAGGTGGTGGTCCAGGCCATTAATTTATAGTCTGCTTCATGCCCAGTGGTTCTGGGTCTGCTAGGGAAACTTGTAGAAGTGTCTTGTACCAGAATATTGAATTTAGGGCGAGACATGTACCAGGAATTGTGAATGTGGCTGATGACGCTCTTTCTCGTTTTCAGTGGGAGAGATTTCGGAAGGCCCACCCAAGGGCACAGCTGAAGGGCACAGAGTTCATGCAGGAGTGGTGGCACCTGATGTCGTGGACCCGATGCTCTGGAATCTTGGGGAGCAGTCGCTCTCACCAGAAGTGCGGTCCAGGTATCAGAAAGGCTACAGTAAGTTTGTAAGGGTGATGCAGGAGGCAGGGCACACAAACTTGGGTCTTACAGCCCAGATAGAGCGGTTTGTTGTTTGGGCACACAACCAAGGGCAGAGCAGGAGCTGGGTCACAAGCCATTTAGCTGCTGTAGCATTCCATTTCAAACTAAAAGGAGAGGGGGACCCAACTAAGGAATTCTCAGTAAGGGCAGCAATCAAAGGTTGGGGAAACTGGAAGGGTACAGGAAGGATGTACGTAAACCCATTAACTTTGAAGTGCTGGGGAAGTTACTTGTGGAACTGGAAGGGGTATGCACAGACGGTTTTGAGCTCGGGCTCTTCAGGGTGGCATTCGCATTGGCATTCTTCGGGGCTCTCCGGGTTAGCGAATTGGTGGCAACAGGGAAGGGTTATGACTCGGGGAGGGCACTGATTCCAGGGAATGTCACATTCACGGAGGATGGCCTCATGGTGAAGGTCAGGAGATCAAAGACCGATCAGGCTGGGAGGGGAACCTCAATCAACTTGCGAAGGGCAGAGTAACAGTCCAGCTGTCCCACTACATGACAATGTGGCCAGCCGGTGGGAAGTACCTCTTAATACACAGGCACAGGTCTCCACTGACAATGTTCCAATTCCGGAAGGTACTGGCACTGGCTTTAAAAAAAGCGGGGTGTCATGGGGAAGGATGGTCCACACATGGTTTCCGGATAGGGGCGGCAACAACAGCATTTCAGTCTGGGATGCACGGCTCAGCGATCCAGAGGTTGGGAAAATGGCAATCTGACAGGTATAAACTTTACATCCACCCAGGGGGGCAGGGCAACCCAACCCCTCCAGTGGAATAGGCCAGATCCCAGGGGGACAACAGGAAGGGGAGGGGATCTGGGAGGGCAAAAAAGGGTAAAAGGTTTTAACAACTATGCATTTTGATTTATTACAGCTGGGCGTACCGTGTGGATAATTGGCCACTCGTTTATCAGCAGAGCGGAGGAATGGGCCTGCACGAAGCCGGTGGGGGGGGCAATTTGGGTTTTCAGGATACCTATCTGGTGTGGTCAGGCACCCCAGGCATGCGTTGGCACTCACTTCAACCCGCGCTGCGCAGGCAGATCGCCAGGAGGGCCCACCGAGGTTGTTGGTAGTGCACCTTGGGGGGAATGACCTTGCAGATCTGGGGAGGGGCCGATTGATGTTATTAATGCAGGAGGGCATTAGGATCTTAGCAAGGATGCTGCCTGCAACAGAAATAGCTTGGTCAGAGCTGATCCCGAGGAAGGTATGGCGGGGAGCAGAGTCCAACGCTGCAATGAAAAGGTCTAGGAGGAGGGTGAACAGGTGCAAGGAGTGCTTCATGACGCAGGAAGGGCTTGTTTTTGTCAGACATCTGGAGTTATGTGAAGGGAAGCCAATAGATTTTGCAGCAGACGGAGTGCATTTATCAGAGCACGGGATGGGCCATTTCAATTTAGGGCTATGGGGACTGATGGCAAAAAACGGATGTAAATAGTGGTTGGTGAGTACTATCAGGAGGAGGAATTTGGTGTGGAGGCATTTGGGATCGCGGGGGGGCGCCCCAAAGAGTGGCGGAGTTGCGATGGCGGTCCCAGAGAAGGAGGCACGCTGCAGTCTGGTCCGTGAGCTACAACCACTGGCTGCTTCAGGCAGGATGGGGTGACACAGGCGCTGATTCCACTGGGACTGTTGGGACTCCTCAACAACCGATGCAGTGGCCTTGTTCACTCCATGTTCTCTGGAGGAATGACTGAACTGACATTGGAATCCAGGGCGGGCCGTTCTCGCAAAAACGGAAGGGTGTGAGATGGCTCACAGGCTTTTGGACATGGGACTTTTGTAAGGCGGGATTGGAGGAGCCACCCGGATAAGGACCATGGTGGGTGCCAGGCAGTCATAAAACCTGAGCAGGGGATGGGGGCCGCCCTCCTAAAATGACTCCAAATTATGCGACCATATGTTTTCCAATAAAATGTTAAATGTTTATATGTAGAAGGTCTCGGACTGTATCATTGGGGGTAAGCAAGCGGGTAATGTTATAAATGTTACTGATATTTGTATTTATTTGTATTTATTTATATTGCCCAGCCTGCCCGCGGGCATCAGGGCGCATGTTTGGAAAGGTTACAGAGGGTTACAGAAGGCAGTTACAAATTACATAATATATATACATACATAGCATAAGGACATATACAAAGGTAGTTAGTCGTCTCAGAATATACAGAGGTAATCGAGGTTTCAAATCATGCGATAGATGTTTACCAAAGGGTGGCCGAAGCTTCGTCTTGCTCATAGAGCCATTGTTTTGCTCTGTATTTGAAGGATTGGCGGGAGGGGACATTCCTGAGATCATTGGGTAGTGAGTTCCAAAGCTTCGCTGCCAGGACTGGGAAGCTCGAGCCTCTGGCAGTCTGTAGCTTGAAGCTAGGAATGATGAGTGTCTGTGCATGTGCAGATCTAAGAGGTCTGTGGGCTGTGTGTTGTGTGAAGCGCTCTGACAAGTAGGCTGGTGCTGCATTGTTCTGTGCTTTGTGGATTAAAACAAGTGTTTTGAAGGCGATCCGCCGTGAGATGGGGAGCCATCGTAAGTTGCGTCTAGTGGATGAGATGTGGGCGCGCCTAGGTATGTTAAGAGCAGCCCTAATGGCGTTATTCAGGGTTACCTGAAGTTTGTCAATGTTTCTTTGACTCGTACCAAGGTAAAGGGCATTACAGTAGTCAATTTTGGATAAGATGAGGGTTCTGGCCAGGATCAGGCAGTTATCCATAGTTAAGAAGGTGTGGAATCAGATAAAATACAATATTACGGCTGTTACACCGAGCAAAGGAAAATACACCAACACGGGCTTATAAAGATTCCCTGAATCTTTATTACAAAACTGAACAGTATTCAACAAAGTACACAAATAGCTATTTGGCCATCAATACATCACAGAGACCACCAGCAGGGTTCAATATGAGCAGTGAGGGAATTTCCTAGCTGGACATCGATGCTTTTATACAATTTGTAAAATGATGTCCAGCCCCCTTACAGGTTAATCATGCACTGGGCTAGGGTCGCGCCATGTTCACTTTCCTAATTTACATATCTCGTGCATGCGGTTTACTTTTCAATACATTTACTAACACACTCTATTATTCTTCAATTTAACATTTACACTCTATATATTGCTTTAATACAGATCAAACAATGTTTCGCATATTATATTCGGATAGCATTACTGTTCTTGTATACTTGTAGTTTAACATTGCTAATTCAAGTAATCCCCTGTTCCAGGTCAACAAAGGACAAGGTCTACATGACCCTTACATGTAGCCTGAGGGCGGGTTGGACATTAACTCCCCTACAGAGGTTGGAGAGGTTAAGGCAAGAACAAGGACACACAAGAAGGCCATTTTAGATTACAGGGTGACTTTGTATAAAACCCAAAAATGGCGGTTTCTAACCTAAAATGGAGGCTTGATTCAAGATGGCAGCTTACATCAATTTCTAAGGTCAAGACCTTGCCGCAGAGAGTTATTCGCGTACAAATTTTTAAGCAACTTGGCGTAGGCCAATATACATATAAATCATTTGTAATAAGAGGCATATTTAATATCCGGTTTGACAAACCCTCCTTTTGGCCTATGCCAAGTGCTAATACTATTTCTGATTTGATTGCAAGTAACTCCATGTGTCATCGTCCAGACACCCCGAATCATTGTCGGACATATCTGTTGCCATTAGGTCTGATACCAGAGTTTCCTTCAACACATACTCTTTGGAGTGCTCCTTTGGGGCGTATATTTTATTCCCTAATACACTTGTTGCCTGCGTGCAACATCCCTCTAATACTGAGCATATACCAGGGAGACACTGTATACAACAACAAAGAAACAGAAAACTTCCCAAGATAATCAGTAGGGCCGAGAACAACTTCCATCCCCATGACCATAGGAGGTCCCAAAACCATGTACCAAGTTCCCAATTTCCCTCAGGAACATGTACTTCTGAACTAAGAACATGTAGATTTTGGATCGCCCTAAAGATCGTTGGAGAGGAGTCTGGAACGTAAACGCAGCAAGCGGACCCCACTAATTTACATACTCCTCCTCGCTCTGCCAGGATGACATCTAATGCCATCCGGTTCTGAAGAGCCACTTATCATATCGCTCTCTGCTCTAACGTCATATTATAGAGTATGTCAGTGGTCCGATTGATAGTTCTCTCCAATACTCTCGCTAGTCCCCTAATATCTTCTGAATTCGTAATTTGCCCAAAAAATGGCACAAAAGATTTCATAATTTCTCCTAAAGTTTGCGCTGGAGTATCCCCTTTTACACCTCGTCGTGGACGAGTCTTTGACATTTCTGTAGTACTGGCAATAAATACCCCAGGTAATAGAATCCCTAAATAACAGGTTCCTTGCCAATCCTTGGGCAACCACGGAAATGCCACATTACCGCAAACAAAATAGACAGGTTCGCCTACGTACAGAGGTCTGTTTTCACTAGTCAAATTCGCAACGTTGGCGCACTTTCTAAAATTACCCATTGACCGTGTTCCATTCCTCTGTATGCAGAAGGATACTGAATCGGGGCTGTGATTAACAGAATAAGATGGAGGCGTGGCATCCTTATTGCCTATAGGAGCCATTTTGAAAGAGAGAAGCGTAACAGGCAGTTGTCAGAGGCAAAGGGTAAATATACCAACCTAGCCCTTTATCCCCATGTTGCGGTAAATGTGTACAGATCCAGCAATTGGTCTTATTAAAAATTGCATGAGTGGCATTCATTATTAATAAAAGGGTATTATTCTGAGAATTCCGTCTATGCAAAGAATCTCTAGGCGACAAAGTATGCAATCGCACAGAAGGAGTGGGAATCACAGATACATTTTCAATAGGTAAAAAGTCCTCTAACGGATATGCTTCTTCCAGATACCATAACCCAAACCCAAAAGTCATTACAAATCCAGTAATTATTACGAGAAGGCAACAATACACTTTGGGGGTCCCCTTACATACTTGATCATTGTCTCTGCTAGTCATATTTTTTATCTAAAAGTTCAGTACGAGCAGTAGCGGGTGCAGGCATCGTAGTCTTCAATCGAAAAACACCAATTGTTCGTTTGCTGGCGACTCCAGTCGCGCGTCTTCTTAATGTCTTTCCCACAACCCTTAGCCAAAAGAATCTTTCCGTACAATCGGGCCAAAAAGACAAGCCCTCAAATGATTTTTTTTCAGTCGCACAGTCAGACCATGCTGTACATTTATTTCCTTGGGCACAAATTATATTTTGCACTTTCTGGTGAGAACAAAGTGTCGTCACTTCCTCCTGGAAGTGGTGAACGGACGGAAATGGGATCAAGAAAGGATTGATCTGGAAGTTCCACTGTTGGGGAGTGCGGAGACAAGATGGCCGTTTTGTCCGGCCCTGCGGATTCTGAAGCGGTCTCCGATTCTCCCTTGTTGGTTGTTGCTGTTTCAGGCACGCGAGTTACAGCAGTGGGAAGAGATTCTGTGTCTTATGTATCGTATGGCACGGGCTGTGGGATCCGTTTGGTGTGCGTCGCATGGATCCAGTGTTTACGACCCGCTACCCGCACGGCAGTCTGGGTGACTAGCAGGACTTGGTAGGGACCCCTCCACCGAGGTGCAAGGCAAGATGACCTCTCAAAAACCTTCGTGAGGATCCAGTCCCCCAGTCGTAGACTGTGACCGGGGCCCTCGTAGTGTACAGGTAATGCCTCTCGCACCTGGTGATAAATTGAAAACATATTTTTAGTCAACTGGTTACAGTAGTCTGAAAGAAGCACATTTTCTATATCCCGTAATGAGCGACTTTTTGGCATACCCCAAATATTAGCAGGTCTCCCCATTACCACCTCAAAGGGAGAGAGCCCAGTCTTAGTTTGAGGGGTCGTTCTCATCGATAGTAACACGATCGGTAAGGCGTCCGGACATTTTAGCTTGGTGCCAGCACACGTCTTAGCGAGTTTGTTCTTTATAATGCCATTGTGCCTTTCCACTAATCCGGCACTCTGGGCATGTCTAGCTGAATGGAACCGCTTGTCAATCTGTAGTCCTTTGCAAATTTGCAGGATTACAGTGGCAATAAAGTGTGGCCCATTATCAGACCAGATGACTCTCGGCAGCCCGAACCTAGGAAAAAACTCTTTCAACAGAGTTTTTGCCGTGGTTATGGCTGTTTCATCTTTAACCGGGAAGGCCTCAACCCACTTACTAAAGGCGCAAATAACAACCAATACATATTTAAGATTGTTACACCGTTCCATTTCAATAAAATCAAAGTGAATAACCTCAAACGGGACAGAAGGTGGAGCGAAACTTCCTCTAGGAGTCGAGGTACCTTTCCCTACATTGTGCTGCAAGCAAACCATGCAGTTTTGGACAAAACGCTCCGAAATTTTGAAAATCTTATTATTGGCCCATACACTGTGTAGCATTTTTGTTAGTTTCCTCGCACACACATGTGTCGGACCATGAGCCATAATAACCATCATTCTTATGTAGGCGTCAGGGAATAACCATTTCCCTTCAACATTGTCTACCCAACACCCATCATCATCCAATCTTCCTGCACCCTCAATCCAGCTCTTAGTTTCCTCTATGGTAGCATCTGCTTGAATATCTTTTACAACATCGAAACTTTCTCCCAAAGTGCAAACATTTACAACTTCTTTTACAGCATACATTTCTGAACTGAAAACAGTGGCAGTCTGTTTAGCTATCTGATAGGCGAAGGCATTCCCTTTTCCTACATCATCTGTAACTTTTTGATGTGCTGAACATTTTATGATAGCTAACTGAACAGGGAGTGCAAGTGCTGAAAGCAATCGCACTATTAAAGTGCTGTGCTGGATTTTCGTTCCGTGCGAGGTCAAGAAACCTCGTTCTTTCCAAAGTCTACCGAAATTGTGGGCCACCCCAAAGGCATACTGACTTTCAGTATATATATTCACTGTACGCTCTTCAGAAAGCTCACAAGCTCGAGTTAACGCTATAATTTCTGCGGCCTGCGCAGAGTTATGCATAATTCTTTTGGTTTCCACAACCGTGCTTAAAGTAGTGACAGCATAAGCAGCCGTGGATGTACCGTCTGGAAGTTTAAAACAAGAGCCATCACAAAATAGCTCTCCTTGAGGGCTATTCAAAGGCTGTCTTTCAAATCAATTCTGCCTTTAGTCTCTTGTTCTGTCATATAAAGGCAATTGTGTGACGTATCGTCATCATCAACAATATTTTGTGAGACAGGTAAAAGTTCAGCCGGATTTAATACACAACACCTCAATTTGAATGTGGGGAGCAAACAATATCAGTTCATATCTTGTCAATCCTGCAGAAGTGAGGAGTTGCGTTTGAGTTCTATTCAATAGAATATCTACAGAGTGAGGTACCATTAGGGTTAACGCATGACCCAGGACCATTCCCTCACTCTGTTTTACAGACGCAGCAGTAACAGCGCGCAAACATCTTGGCAAAGCGCATGCTACAGGATCAAGGGCGGAGGAATAGTAGCCGCACAGCCTATTCTTCCCTCCATGTTCCTGCGTTAACACAGCCAAAGCACATCCATCACGTTCATGCACAAACAATACAAAGGCCTTATCATAATTCGGAGTTCCTAAAACCGGTGCCGAACACAGCGCGGATTTGAGCAAATCGAATGCTGTCTGGTGTTCCAAGGTCCATGGCAATGGCAAAGAAATGCCCTTTTTTGTCAAAGCCAACATTGGTTTAATCGTTAACGAAAAATTCGGGATCCACAATCTACAATAAGAAGCCATACCTATCAAGGCTCTAACTTCCTTTTGCGTATTTGGGACAGGCATACCAGAAATGGTCTTTATTCGTTCAGGTGTCAACCGTCTTCCCTCCTTTGACAGGAGATAGCCTAAATAGGCGACCTCCTGGCAACAATATTGGAATTTCTTAAGTGAAGCTTTGTGGCCATGTTTTGCTAGATGACAAAGCAACAACACGGTGCCTTCTTTACAGGCACTCTCAGAATCAGCGGCCAAGAGGAGGTCATCTACGTACTGTAGTAACGTGCAAGTAGTAGGCAACTCAAGGGTATCAAGCTGCTCTTTCAATGCCCTACTATAAATACTTGGACTCTCAGTGTACCCTTGCTTGTGGTGCACGAGTGAATGTAAACGAGTGTCCACCTAGGGTAAACGCAAACAAATACCTACTATCCTTGTGTATAGTAATACTGAAAAACGCGTTTTTAAGATCAACAACGCTAAAGTGAGTGGCAGAAGCCGGAATCATGGTTAATATCGTTGTAACATCAGGTACAATAGGAAATTGAGGAGCCACAATTTTGTTAATAGCGGGTAAATCAATTATAAAACGAAAGGGAATTGCATTATCACCTTTTTTGTATACTGGCAAAAGGGGTTGTTACATATGCTACCCGTAATCTCCTCAATTACTCCACGATGTACAAAATCAGAAACTATACATTTCAAAGCCTGTTCGCCTTCAACTGAGATCTTATATTGCGGGATGCGAGGCAATTTTACTCCATGTTTCAAAATAATTTTAACAGGTTCAATTTGGAGAATGCCCACATCATTATCATCAATTGCCCATAAGCATTCTGGAACATTACTAAATTCTGGCGGTAAAGGTCGAGTCAAAAACTGAGAGGCGAGTGATTGCTGGGGTGAAATTGTTAGCCGAATTCGATCCGGAGAACAATGAATTACTGTGTGTAATGCCTTCAACAAATTTAGCCCCAGCAAGTTCTCACCACAGTTTGTGGTAAGTAAAAATGGACACTGTTCCGTGAAGGGACCCAGTGTTATCGGTACCGGCAAAGAGACCGGACAAACTACAGGTGTGCCTGAAAACCCTCAGAAACGTTGGATTGCCCTGACAGGGGAATATTTGGAACCTGTGAATGGTCAATGGAACATGTCTGTGCTCCCGTATCTACTAAAAATAGATGCTTCCTATTTCCCACCGCCATCTCAACGTAGGGGCCTTTCTGATGAACGGGAATAGGCGTAGGTTCCAAATCCTGCTTTGGGCAATCCTAGCGGAACAAAATATTATCAAAAGGAAGTTCTTCGGAGAGGTACGCGGCAGAAGGGTGATCAAAAATGTTTCTATTATCCACATTCGAAACTTGCTTATCTTGTGAAGGAGATTGCTGTGATTCTGGTGCAAACTGACCTCTTCCAGAGCCCCCTCCACCTGGGCGACCTCTGGATCGTCTACCCATGTTCCCAAATGACCTTTACCTTTGCTGTAAGGTCGGACATTGTGCGCGCCAGTGGCCTTCCTGCCGGCAATAGGGACCCTGGTTAATGGTTACCGGAGCCAAGGGCGCACTTCCCTGTGGAATGTACTGACCTCTAAACTGATTACCCCCTCTAGGGTTTCTAACAATCTGCTGCAATAAAACTTTAGTTTTCAAGTCACCCTTTTTTTTCTCAAGTTTCTCTTTTTCAGTGTTTACACGATTTTCATAATACTGAGCCATATTCAATACTTCTGATTGGGACTTCGCCTGCCAAGCGCTTTCAGAGGACATAATCTGTAACTGGATGTCAGGCAGCAATCCACGTACAAATTTGTCGACAAACAACCTTTTCCCTGACTCTCTGCCCAAGTCTTGTCCACTGAAATCTGAGAATACCTTCTCGAACCGATTGAAAAAATCGGTAGCACCCTCAGACTTTCCTTGGACACAGGCCGTAAGCTTGTCCCATATGAGTCTTTTTTCTGGAAACATAGTTTTCAATTTTACAAAAATTCTATCAGGCAAGATTAATATTACTTGAGGTGGTCGTTCGCCAGCTGGTCTTTCTCTGTCCAGCCTAGTCATGTTATCCCATGTATTTCCCAACCCAGGTATGTCATCTATAGTCCTAATCTGCTTCCACAAATCAACTGGCAGGAGTACGGGAAATAATAGGTCAATATCACTTAGAGTGAATACCGACGACTGTAAGACCGACTCTATTTCTTTATAGAATCCGGTCGGATTTTTTCATATATCAGGAATATATTGCTTTATGGTGTTCACTTCCCGTCTTGAAAACGGGACGTGAACAAACTCTGAAACGTAATGTGCAGGAATTTCTCCAGCTACTATACCTCGTGCAGCATCAGCCGCAATCTCAACTTTTGGGAAAAATGTCGGAGGGACCTCTCTCATAGGCAACTGAGAAGTAGGCAGCTCTGAACGCTTACTAAGCAACAGTGCCAAATCAAGTGCTAAGGCAGTCGAAGAAGTATCAATCGAAAAAGCTCTCTTATAAACACTCAACAATTCTGCGGGACAACAAATCTTTCTTCTTACACACTCATTCTGCAGGTGCTCTACCATCACCTGTATCACTTTCTTTTGCATTTCTAACGTATATTGACTGTATGTGTCATATACTTCATCTGGAGTTATCGACATATCCGAAATCCATCTCATCGCGTCCTTTGTACAAATTCGTGCTTCCTCACCTTTTAATTCTCGACGAGGAGAAAACCATTTCTGTAAGTACATAATACCTAAACTATCACTATCTACTTCCTCGTTCTGTAACTCTTCCAACTCCTTCCTATACTCAAACATCCTCTCAACATGCTCATATACCTTCTCCGCAGTATCTCTGGACAATGCTTAGGCGTTCAAATCCCGTAAGCCTTGTGGGAAATCTACATCATCTAGTCTATTCCACATTATACTTAAATGAGTCTCTAATCCTTCGATAAAAACATTTTTCTCGGGAATATCTTTTAAATTTTCGAGTGTGGCAAAAACATCAGCTTGTTCACCCTTCTCCATACAATGTTTAGCGCAAGCAGTCAATTCACTCCTCTTGTCTGGCCACACAGTATTACGAGTCACAACCCTTGGTCTTGCTCCCTGGTCTACTACAAGCGATGCAGGATCACTTGGAAGAGGAAGAGTAGGCACATTCTGAATAACAACAGGTGAAGGCAAGGTGGCAGGCAAAGGAGCGACGGCTGGAAGAACAACAGGGAGGACCGGAGGAACTATGGGAGGGGGGGACCTACAACAGGAAGGGGCAAAGCGCCAGGAGGAGGGACATATGGAGGTGGCGCAGAGGCATCGGGCCTTCGTTCATGCAAAAGTTTATTAATCAATTCGTCTGACGTATGAAAATCTTTTGAAGGGTAGATTTTCTGAATGCCTAATTGAAATGCCCTGTCCGTGTTCCTAACTGACTCCAATTGCTTATTTTGATCATATAACCGTGCCATTTCGACACTCGTCATATGTCAACGCATATGTTTCTCTCTACTCTTTTGTTGCTGCAAAGCTTCTATTTTCCAACAGTGCAACGCATCAAATGCTGCAGGCCTAGCCTTCTTCTTTACTAATACAGACTCTAGATATTCTATACGAGGGATTTCAAAACTACCACTGGTTGGCCACCGAAGATCAGAATTATGTCTGGTTTGTCTGTGCCAAATGTCATTAAATGCTATACTACCAAAGCCTTTCTTACAGTACATAGTACATGCCGGCGACCCCTCCTGTGATGCGGGACGGCTATCTTCCAAAGATTGTCTGTCACTGCGGAAAAATGCCCTAAAGCAGGCAGACAATTTCCCAGGCATATCAAAGTTCTGGTGTTATCTGGTTAAATAATTGTGCTCGCGAGTACAATGCTCCAAATTCAAATTTGTCAGGGTTAAATTAAGAATCGGGACATGATTCACCTGACCAAAGGACTGGGAGGCCCAATTGGGTTACTAAGGACAATGCAAAGGACCCACGTGTCTGGTGATTTTCGGCAAATTTATATGGACCCTCATCAAGACGTCGTCTCGGGCTATAGCTCACCGTCCAGGGATCGGATTGTGCAGTTTCGTCGAGGAATTCACTTCTCGTCTTAGAGTGGCCGGTTCTGTTGACACCGTCCGATCCCGGTCCGATAGCCGAGCCAACCTTCAACGAGACGAAGTCAATCTTGAGGGTCCCTATTCGGGCGCCATCTGCGGAATCAGATAAAATATAATATTACGGCTGTTACACCGAGCAAAGGAAAATACACCGACACAGGCTTATAAAGATTCCCCGTACAAAGTACACAAATAGCTATTTGGCCGTCAATACATCAGAGACCACCAGCAGGGTTCAATATGAGCAGTGAGGGAATTTCCTAGCTGGACATCGACGCTTTTATACAATTTGTAAAATGATGTCCAGCCCCCTTACAGGTTAATCATGCACTGGCTAGGGTCGCGCCAGGTTCACTTTCCTAATTTACATATCTCGTGCATGGGTTTACTTTTCAATACATTTACTAACACACTCCATTATTCTTCAATTTAACATTTACACTCTTTATATATTGCTTTAATACAGACCAAACAATGTTTCGCACATTATATTTGGATAGCATTACTGTTCTTGTATACTTGTAGTTTAACATTGCTAATTCAAGTAATCCCCTGCTCCGAGGTCAACAAAGGACAAGGTCTACATGACCCTAACATGTAGCCTGAGGGCAGGTTGGACATTAACTCCCCTACAGAGGTTGGAGAGGTTAAGGCTAGAACAAGGACACACGAGACGGCCATTTTAGATTACAGGGTGATTTTGTATAAAACCCAAAAATGGCGGTTTCTAACCTAAAATGGAGGTTTGATTCAAGATGGCGGCTTACATCAATTTCTAAGGTCAAGACCTTGCCGCAGGGACTGTGCATGCGCGAGCCGCGCATGAGGAACTAATCGCGTCGGCTCCCGGTGGCCGCGATAAATATCCTGAAAATACTCCGCTCTGAGAACTCGCCCGACCTCCCGAAGCAACACAGCAGTGGCGGACCCATCCAGGCAATATCAGCTGCAGCCTCGAGCATAATCGGACTGGGGGGCGCGAGAGACGTCCCTGTGCCCGCCGGCGCGAGACACGCCGCCATTGCTGGGCGGTTGACGGCGGCTCCTCCGCCCCTCCCCCCATGGCTGCGGCGGCCATTGAGGCCCCCGGGGAGCGAGTGAGCCAGGGACGCCTGTTTGCGGCATCGCTCCGGCTCCTCCAGACTGCCGCCCTGGGCCCCTCCCCCCTGCTGAGCTCCCTACTTGAGGCGGCTGACGAGTGCCCGAACCGCGGACACGGCCGCTGCCGACGTTCGGCGTTGAAGCTGCAGCGACCCTGGACACCTGCAGTGCGCGGGGCATCTGGACATTGACAGCGGGGGATATCTACGCTGCGCTACCTGACCCGGCGGCGCAAACGGAGGCGGGCTGCGCACCGCGGGCCCGGGGCCTTTCCGACCCCTCCCTCACCCCCCATCTGCGGGACTGCAACACCTGGGGTTGAGCCGTGACACGAAAACTGGCAACGCAGTGTTGCGCTCCCCCATCAGCATCAACGAGGTAAGGGCAAACCCCCCCCTCCCCTCCCCCGGCCTGCAAACGACGGGATACCGACCCGCATTAAGGCGGCGCCACACCCCCGCCTAAAAGTGAACCCAGAGGTCCATCTGTGGGGGGCACGGAGCTGAGGGGACGCTCTCCTCCCCCATCACCACTAGCACCCAGAACTGGTGACAACGCCTGCAGCACCCTCCACAAACGATCTGGGGCCCAGAGAACTGGCAACAAGTTGGCAACTGTGGGCAGCGGCCCTGGGAGGGACTGAGGCCCCCGATGTAAGGACCACAACTTCACAAGCATAAGGAGCTGGGCGGATACTCCACTGGGGGGAGATTACCCCGTGTGAGACCACGCATTGGGGTAAACCCCGAAATTTACTGGACCAACCCTGACCAGGGACCCTTGGAACCGCCAACGACAAGGGAACTACCCCACAATTAACACAATTAACAGCCTCCAGGGGCAGCACAAGGTAGCGCGCACAGCGGGGGGCCGCGGCTGCCGCCCTCCACACGCCACTCATGAAAAGAACATAACACGGACCCTGGGTGGGCGTATATGCGGATGCCATCTCTGTGGGCCCACGACCCTCTAATAAACACAACGGGCCAACCATAGCAGGGGTCTGCTCCCAGCGGCCAAAGCGATCCCGCCGACACTCCTGAACAGGGACACAATAGTGAAAGACCGCCGCCCGACTAACCCACCCCAATTCAGACTTCACAACAACCCCCTGGGGGGCACCAATACGACCCATCCGGACTCGCCGCCTCACACAAATACCCGACTCCGCCATGGGCAAGGACAAGGCTAAGAGGCAAACCCTACAAAGCAAAATGGACCTCTACACCATGGAGGCCCCCCCGCCTGGAAATGCAAACCCCAGCGGAAGCAGATATCGGGGAAGCAGCTCAGGACCCCCAACTCTCCCTGAGCGACTTAATGAAGGCAATTGGGGACTCGAGAACATCGCTGGAACTCAAAATTGGCGGAGTCTGCACGGAAGTATCTCTCCTACGTCAGGATCTTCGCAATCTATCGTCCAGGGTCGGAGAAGCGGAGCAAAGAGTGTCGGACACAGAAGATAACGTCCGCCAGTTGGAACAACAACTCGCCATAATTGCCCAGAAGGTTAACCAACTAGAATACCGAGCCGAAGACAGTGAGGGCAGGGCACGACGCAATAACCTCAGGATTCTTGGGATCCCGGAGAAAGAGGAAGGCCCCAGTGTCGAACTCTTCCTAGAAGACTGGCTGACCCACATCTTTGCCCCCAAGAAACTGTCGAAATTCTTCTCTATCGAAAGAGCACATAGGGTACCCACTGGGCGACCTACCCCAGGAGCCCCGCCCAGAACTATAATTGCACGCCTCCTGAACTACCGAGACCGAGACACCATCCTCCAGATGGCACGGGCCTCTGGCCCAATCACATACAACGGCTATAAAGTAGGGTTCTATCTGGACTACACTAAAGAGGTCCAGCGGGCCCGCCAGTCGTTTGACTCGGTTAAGAAAAAACTTCACTCTCTATCAATTAAGTTCGCCCTCTTCTTCCCGGCGTTGCTCAAGGTCCACTACGAGGGAACGACGCACCTATTCCACAACCCCAAAGAAGCATGGGATTGGCTCGAAACACAGATCCTTAATGGGCCGGCGGCCCGACGCTCGCCCTCTGGGCCGTCCGCTCGCAAACCCGGGCCCTGGCAGGACTCGCCGTCTCCTACTCCGATGGGCCCTGAAACAGAAACACCAAGGCGCCCCTCCAGGAATACCACTGAGAACGGATGAGGCCTGGGCATCACAGTACTGAAGTCACCAAGAGACACCATGGAAACTACACCACTGCGGCCACCACCACCTTGACACCGCAGTTTCAAGCACAGTCAAGGCGACTCCACTGGAGCTACCACCCTAGGTCGGGTCATTCCGACGAAGTTTAAGTTCACCAAGTTATAAGTTCGATGTTTGGGCGACAGGTGCTCCCAGTTGGAGGGGAAGTGCAGGGTGTGGGGAGTTTTGGGGATTCGAAGAAGCAAAATCATGAGAAAAGAAAGCTGGAAACCGACGAAAGCAGGCAAGTCAGACAAACACTATTTTGGGCCAGGATCAGAGACGCAGGTATCTGCCAATCTTCAGGCACTCCGGTGCGAGGCGGCCGCTGGGGGTCCCCCCCACCCCGAGTAGAAAACGACGTACGCCCCCGGTGGAAAAATGAAACGGCCACTAATCCTCTCAGATACCCCAACAAATAGACTCACGCTGACAGGATGAACTCCAACAAAGTGACGATACTGTCCTGGAACGTCAATGGCCTCGGCTCCAGCATAAAGCGAAGACTGGTGCTCCAGTACCTAAACCGGCACTCGCCAGACATTGCCCTCTTAAATGAAACGCATCTGACAGGCACAAACACCATCTTTTTCAAAAGATCCAACTACTCGAAGGTCTACCATGCCGGATTCACGAAAGGGGCTAGGGGCACAATGACACTCGTTCACAAGAGAGTTCCTCTCCAGGTTAGGAAGATCAGGGCGGACCCTCGGGGCCGCTATGTGCTGATGTTGGCGGACATCTGGGGTGAGAGATGGGGCCTGGCAGCACTCTATGCCCCCCCCACGCTGAGGAAGGAACTGCTTGCCGAATTACAGAACTTGCTTCTGGAGGAGGAGGCGGATGTGTGGGTGCTCGGAGGGGACTTTAACGAAGTAATGGATATCACAATCGACAGAACCTATAGGAGAGCTGGAACACGTCCCACCTTCACGCCGCTCACCACGTTCGCGGAAACCTCAGGAATGGTGGACACCTGGCGCACACTTCATGGCGATGAGGCAGGGTTCTCCTTCTATTCAGGGGTCCACAAATCATTCTCCAGGATCGACTACACCTTCATCCCCCGCAACATAACCCACAGGCTCCTCGACGCTGTATTCCTCGCAAGAGGGATTTTGGACCACTCCCCGCTTCTTTTAACCCTCAAGAACTCCTCCTGCCGCCCGGATCGTAATTGGCGCCTAAATACATACCATCTCCGTCTTCCTGAAATTGCGGAGGAGCTAGAGAAGACGACAGCGGAATATTTTGAACTCAATGAGGGCTCGGTAGACTGCCCTATTTCGATCTGGGAGGCATACAAAACAGTCCTACGAGGGAAGGTTATTTCCACGGTCTCCGCCTACCAACAACGCCAAGTCCAGAAGGTCAGGGAAGCAGAAGCACCCGTCCTGGAGTGTGAGCGACAAACCCTTATACAAAACACCCAAGAAGTAAAGGAGGCGATGCTCAGGGCGCAAGACGCCCTCAGTAACCTGTCCCTAGACAATGCACGAACTGCTCACCAGTTAGTCCGAAGCCAAATATATGAAAGGGGCGACAAAGCTAACAAGACACTGACCTGGTTGGAGAGACGCGTGCAGAGCAGGGGACAAGTTAGGGCAATCAGATCTCCGGATGGGACATTATTGACGGAAGATTCAGATATCGTCGAGACATTCGCCACCTATTACAAAAACCTTTATACCCCACCCACGGGGAATCCATCAGTTGAACCCTCCCGATACCTCGACCAGATCGAGATTCCGACACTCCCGCAGCACCAATCAGACCTCCTGAATGCTGACATTACTGACAGCGAGGTGCAAGATGCACTGGCACAACTCCAACCCAGGAAAACTCCGGGCCCCAATGGGTTCCCAACAGAAACGTGGAAGTGCCTTGGTAGCATGCTTCCCACCCACATGCACCGCATGTTTCTACGCAGCAGGGAACTAGGAGCACTTCCCCCAGACCTCAGGAAGGCATGCATAGTGGTCATACATAAGCCTGGGAAACCCCCGGAGGAATGCGCCTCCTATCGCCCGATATCCTTGATTAATGGCGAAGCGAAGGTCCTCGCCAAAACACTCGCCAACAGACTACTGCAAGTGATTGAGACCCTAGTCCACCCGGACCAATGTGGTTTTATGCCCAATAAGTCAACTCGGATGAACTTGCGCAGGGTCCAATTGGCGCTATCCAGGGCAAAGGAAATACCGGCCCCACTCGCCCTCCTGGCGGTGGACTTCGAAAAGGCGTTTGACTCTGTGGGGTGGGATGCCTTGTGGGAGATCATGGCCAGGATGAACTTGGGGCAGACATTTATATCCTAGGTAAGACAGTTATATGCATCCCCGGAGGCCACGGTGAGGGTGAACGGCATGTCCTCCAAACCATTCCCCCTGGGTCGGGGCACGAGACAGGGATGCCCGCTGTCTCCACTCCTCTTCCTCCTGGCCATCGAGCCACTAGCGATTGAGCTTAGAGCTAACACCAATTGGAACGGTTTCGTCTGGCCGGGAGGGGGAGAAGACCGCCTTTCGCTCTATGCGGACGACCTGCTCATATACCTCAGTAACCTGAGTATCTCGTGCCCGGTGGTCTCCCTCATACTCAGGGAATATCAGTACTTTGCAGGCCTAAAGGTTAATGAGGCCAAAACCATTTTCTTCCCGATTCAGGGTGGCGAGTCTGCGATCCCGGTGACCTGCCCATATCACGTCTCTATCAGGGAATTCAAATACCTGGGTATACGGCTCGACCCGACGCTCGATGGGTTCCCCCGACTTAATATACAACCAGTAATAGAGCGGTTCAATAGAGACATCCCCCACTGGCAATCTCTCCCCCTGTCGCTAATGGGCCGGGCCGCACTATTCAAAATGATGACCCTTCCCAGACTGTTGTATGTCCTCCAGAACGCCCCATTCCCCATCCCCCGAGAAACCTTCGCACTCATCGACAAGAATCTGCGCACACTGCTATGGGGAGGGAAACAATCCAGGATTGCCCTTGACACGCTCCAGAGATCGGTGTGGGAGGGAGGCATCGGGATACCTTGCATACACACCCATTACTTGGCTACACATATAGGAGTAGTGAATGACTGGATGCACGCAGACCCCACACAGCCACACATCCGTATAGAGCTGGAGACCATGTCCCCACTAACACCGCTCCAAGTCCTCTACGCCACCCGCGACCAACTCCCGGTGCTGCCCAAAATGACCCACCACATCCGGCGAGCTTGGCGGGCCGCACACAAACTAATCGGCTGGGAAGGCCAGCCAACACTGTCGCAACCCATATGGCACAATGCGCTCCTCCCGGAACTGGTAAAAATGGGCTCCTTCGGTCACTGGCTGACCAGAGGAATACACACATTAGCACAAGTAATACAAGAGGGCCGCCTCCTGAGCTTTGAGACCATGCACGAACAATTCGACCTGGCACCCATGGACCGGTTTCGGCATGCGCAACTGTCCCACGCAATCCGCGCCCAATTCCCCGACACGACGGTCCTACCCCCTTGCTCTCCCATCGAGACCAATATTCTCCCGCAGTACATCTCTTCTAGGGTCACTTCCACTCTCTATCAGGCCCTTAGCTCATTCGGGGCTCCACAACTCGACGGGCTAAAGGCAAAGTGGGAAAGGGATCTGGGCCCCCTGGAACCTGAAGATTGGGTAGAGGCGTTAATGTCCCCCAGAGAAATTGGGATAGAATCCAAGCTTAGACTAATACAGTTGAGGATCTTACATCGTTCATATCACTCACGCACCGCAATGGCCAGATGGGGTGGAATAGAAGACGAGACATGTGTCCGATGCAAAACCGAACCCACCACCTTCTACCATATGATATGGGACTGTCAGGCGATACAGGCCTTCTGGGTGGAATGTGTTAACACAATCTCAGCCGCTCTGGTGACACCAATTCCCAGGGACCCAAAGATGGTACTATTGGGCATTGGGGGGGAAGTAGACCTGTCCAAATATGAGAAAATGTTCTTGGCAACTGCGTTGGGGGCGGGCAAAAGACTTATAGCGGCCAATTGGGGATCGGCCGAACCACTGAGCCTGAACCGATGGAGTAATGAGCTGGACAGATGCGCAACCTTAGAGCGCCAAATCTATATTGCAAGGGGCTGCCCCCGCAAATTCGAAAAAATATGGGGTAAATGGCTAGATGCTCAATAAGCTGTGCGGGTGGGGGTGCACCGATAGTGCTGCTTGCCTTGTTTGCCTGCCTGGTCCTATTGTTGTCTTTTGGTCCTCGGCCCCACGGGCCCTGTTGATATGGACGATTGCCTTCAACATGTATACTGCTGATTCATGTCTTATTCTCATACGTCTCTTATGTTCTGTTGTTTAAATTCAATAAACAGAGTTATTAAAAAAAAATTTTAAAAAAAATAAATAAATAAAAAAAATAAATAAAAAAAAAAATAAATAAAAAAGACCTTGCCGCAGAGAGTTATTCTTGTACAATTTTTAAGCAACTTGGCGTAGGCCAATATACATAAAAATCGTTTGTAATAAGAGGCATAATTTAATATCCGGTTTGACAAAGGGACGGCAAGCAGTGATTAGTTTTCACATGTATGCAGATGCTGAAACTACTGAATTGGTTTGTCTGGTGAGAGAAAGGGTGGAGTCTAGGTAGATTCCGAGAGTTTTAGTGACATTGATGACCTTAATGATGTTACCATCAATGTTGAATGCATCATATTTGCTGTCAGGTTTTGAAAGTTTGGACTGAGAGCCTAGGACGAGTAGCTCAGTTTTCTCATTGTTTAGGCAGAGACCATGGTAGGCCATCCACGCCTGGGTGACGGTGTAAATTGCATTGAGAGCTTTGACGTCAGTTACATAGTCACCAGTGATAGAGATGAGTATCTGGGTGTCATCCGCATAATTTGTGTAGGTGACACCCAGATGGTCAAGAATATCAAAGAGTGGTTTCGTAAAGACGTTATAGAGCGTGGGTGATACGCACGAGCCTTGTGGGACTCCGCAAGGGGACATGTGCTGGGTCAGCAGCGGCAAGAGATGAGAAGACTCTCATGGATCTGTTGGCAAGGAATGAGCTGATCCACGAGGTGGCTGCATCGGAGAAGTGGGCGGCTGTTTTGAGATGCTGGCAGAGGATTTGGTGGTCCACCAGATCAAAAGCAACGGATAAATCTAGGAGGAGTAAGAGCGCTTGTTTGCCCTTGTCTTTCAAATCCTCAATTTGCGTTTTTAGATCTATTAGAGCTGTCTCTGTGCCATGTCTTGACCGGAAACCAGATTGCCTAAGTCCTAATAAGTTGTTCTTGTCGAGATAATCTTGAATTTGGAGATTTGCAGCGCGGTCCAGGATTTTGAGAAGGTACAGTACCGTGGTGATGGGCCTATAGTTGGTGGGGTTACTAGGGTCTAAGTTTGGTTTTTTGATTTAGGGGATTACCCATGCATCCTTAAGATTATCTGGTACTATGCCAGATTTAAAGGAGGAGTTGATGAAGGAGGTGATAAAGGGGGCAAGCTCAGGCGCTGCTTCATTTACGATTGGAGCTGCGCAGGCATCGCCTTGACAATTGGATGGTTTTAACTTCTTGATGATGTTTTCCACTTCCCTAATGGTAAGAGGAGAGAAGCTGAAAGGTTTGAAGGAGTGATTGGGGGATGAGAGGTTGGAAGGTTGGGAGTTACCTGCTGAGTCAAGGAGATGTTTTTTTGTGTTGATTTTAGCTTGGAGTGTAGTGATTTTGTTAAGTAATGCTTTTTGAATGTTGGCGCACCATTCGGTGTCAGGGGTGCATGTGTCAAGGGGGGCAACTGGGGACTCTAATTCCTTGAGAATTTTAAAGAGTTCCTTAGTATTGGATTGAGCTTGTATGATCCTGTTATTATAGACTTCTTTTTTGCCACTAGTATGGCATCTTTGTACGAGAGGGTGATGGCTAGAAGGTTGATTTTATTTACTGGCGTAGGTGTGTTTCTCCAGAGGGACTCAGCTTTACGTTTATCTTTCCGAAGTTCTCGTAGGTGTGGGGTGAACCAGGAATTAAGGGGCTTGCGTGGCCTTTCTTTGCGCTGTTTAAGAGGGGCAATGGAGTCCAATGCTTTTGACATAGCTCGATTGTAGGTGTCCACCAAGACGGTAGGGTCAGCCCTGTTAGGCAGAAATCTGTGCAGTTCCCTTAGGGACCACTGCAAAAGATTTAAGACTACAGGTGTTGGCAGTAAACCCACTTGGTAGCAGTCTGCACCACCCAGATTTACCTGGTAGCTGTGGCTGAGCAGTCAGACTTCTCTCAAGAAGAGTTAGGCAGTATGCAAAGTATACACAATAGGCACTCAGATACAATAATACAAGCAAACACTGACCAGAGCTTTGGTATCAAAGTATATCATTATTTATTTAAAAACACTGTTGAAAACACTCCAGCACTCTTATTGTAAAATATTCTAAACACAGTTACTATTATAATATATACACCCCTTTTTCCTTATCAGATAAGTCACTGTAAAACACCACTTATTTTCATGCAGAGGTGAGCGCTTAACTAGATGGCACTCCAATAAGTTTGTGAGAAAGGGAGGGAAAAAGACAGAATATGGAAAGGTACACCCCTCTAAGATTCAGGAACACTATAAGCAAGGCAGAAGAGCAAAAGTCACTGGTGAGCCAAAGTCCAAAGGCTGGGCCCACTCTTGGAGGGAGCAGAGCACAAATGCGCCCAAGATCACACAGTTACACTAGGCTTACAAAGTCTTGCAGAGGGTTCAAAAAGAGTTTAGAGAGGCTTAGGAAAGTTTAGCCAGGGTGTCCCAGGCTAACCCAGGTTCGAAAGCTGGGGGCTAAATCTACCCCGTACAGTCGGTAGCAAGGGAAGCCAGGCGGGACACGGTACCTTAAGTGGGAAGGATCCTCCAGCGGTGGCAGTTGTTCCTGGTAGTGGGTGCAAGTTGCGTCGTCGTCCAGGGGAAGAGAAGATCTCGACTTGGAGGAAAGATGAAGGTCGTTGCACTACCAGGGCAGAAACCAGCCGTGGAGTTTTCCGGTTAAAGGTGGTACCTTTGTTTCGAGGTCGTGGTAAAACGTGGTATCCCGGTTGCCAGGGTGCTTGGCACAGGCAAGGCGGCCACGAGGTATGTCGGGAAGGCGAAAAGACGGTGAAACTGGTTATCCCCACCAGTCAAAGGAAGAAGACTCTCCGGCGGGAGATCTTCTCTGTCGTTGGGAAAAGTGGTGAGGCAGTCCAGCAGGGCTCCACCGGTGGTGGTGTCGTGGCAGGTCGGCTCAGCTTCTCCCTCGTCGGATTCTTAGGTCCTGTGGCGACTTCTGAAGTTCCAGTCCCCAAAGCCCTGCTTTTATGCAGAAAACCCCCATTCACTCAGCCTAGCTGTCACTAAAACATGCTAAGTGGTGAGCCGGCCGGCTCACCGCTTGGGCCAATCAGGATGGAGTGCGACTTGAGTTGCCTAGGCAACTCAGTCCAGGGTGCCTAATTTCCCCTCCAGCCCTCCTAAGTACCCCAGACAGAGTGGCCCCACTTTGGAGGGCTTCTGTGGAGAAGCCTGCCAAAAAGTGGAACAAAGGGCTCGACTTGGGTTGGAGTCACAGAAGAGAACACAAACGCCATTTTAGAATCAAGTTTTGGCAAAAAATACCAACCGGAGAATTAATATTAATTAAATAAACCGGCGGTATGTTCGAGGCTACCGTAAATAATTAAATAAAGATAGTAGCCTAAAACAATGGGAAATCCCATAGGAAAATATTTGCGGTTGAATATAAAAAGTAGTTTCCACTGCCACCAGCCAAAACTCGATCAGGGGGGACAGAGACATGCCCCCTCGACTAACAGATCCTGGGGCAATCGAATTGCCTCAGCCAGTACGTCCACAATATGATGGTTTGTACTGGTTCTGTTCAGAATTTAAGACTAGTCAATGGTGACTTTACAGGCCCTGGGAGACAGTAGTCAGTCCCAGGGTGTGGAGTCTATACTGGGGGGTCAATATGACACGGCACCCCTGTGTCACTGCAGTGAGGGTGCTGTGTAACACACATCACAAAAACACATGAAGCCCTATGGGGTAAAAGACCCCATACCCCATTAAACACATTTAGATCCAAAGAAACACACTCAAATCATGTCCTTGAGTGAGGGTAAAAGAGTCTCACTCTTGGCAGGAGAAAAAAATAAACCCCAAAAATCCAGCAAAGCTGCTGGGGACTCACTAGGTTAGGAAATTCAGCCTAAACAGAGAATTCTCCCGAACACTCGCCCCCCCCAGACTAAGGGACAGGAAGATTTAATCCACTCCTGGATGAACCTCATACCTCTAGTCGATGTCATACATCCTAGAGAGTCCATCAGCATTTTGATGGTGACACCTTGACCTATGTTCTATGGCCCAAGCAAAGGTTTTCCTTTGTAAGCTATATGACCTACAAACCCTTTGAGGAACATCAGTCTTTTTAAAGTTATAGGGGACCTGGTTGACCAGTCCCTCAGAAGTTGTTACAACTTCTGAACCTGTGTTAGGCTTTTTCAAGGGGTCCTTATAAAGGATTCCCTTAGATCTAGCGGGGCCTCCATGGTTCCTCACCACCTCTCTTGTGGGAGCAGGTTGGGTCTTAGGCCTCTTGGTTGGAGGGGTTGGGGTGAGGCAATGTACCTGCTTCCCCTTCCTCTTAGATCTAACCTTACCTACTTTAGGAGCTTCCCCCCTAATACTAGGATTTGAGTTGGGGTCTTCAGTAGAAGGTCCAACAGCCTGAAGGTTTTTGGCCTTAGACTTTTATTTCCTGGTTTTCCACCAGCATTGAGAATTACCAGTTCTCTTAGGCCTAGGTAGGGGCCCAGTAGGTCTATCCACCTCTTCCTCAGAAGCAGGGGGAGTCACAGACTCTGAAACTGGGGGAACAATGATGGAGCTTGGTTGGGGCTCCCATTTCCCTTCTGTACTAGCCTGAAATGTGCCTGGGTTAGAGGTCAACTTACTAACACCAGGGCTTGTAGCGGGGGTCTCAGTAGAGGTTCCCACAGGCTTAGAGTGGTCCCTTAAGGTGGCCTCTCTAGCCAATTTGGTTAGGTTCTGGTTCTCCATACTGGGAGGTCTGGGAGTATGTGACACTACTCCTAGAGTTCTCAGGTCATTCCCCAACAGGACCTTCCCAGGCACCTCAGTCTGAACACTGACAGGGAACCTCACTGTCATGTTGTTACACTGAATGAGGATTGGTAGAATAGGAACCATTTGGACAGGGCCTCGAGACATCTTAGTGGGACCTTTGGGTGCTTTTGCCACATCCTCAGGTTAAAAGAAGCTTTCATCCGCTACTGTTCTGCTGGCCCCAGTGTCTCTCCTGGCAGGAGTATCCTGGCCATTGACAAGAACACTGTCCACATAATACACCTTAGAGTTAACAGGTAGGGAGTTATACACAACCCTATTCTGGGGACTAACCAGACCCATAGGCTCTAAGTTTACAGTTGCTTGAAGACCCAAGGGTTCTTCAGCAAAGAGTTCAAAGTGGGCACTAGCCATCTGTACTTCATCCTCAGGAGTGAAGGCTAAGGAGACTGTGCTGATCCCTGCAGGTTTGCCCTTGCATCTGGGATCCCCTTTGATATGGTCAGTAGCCTTACAGATATAGCATTGTCCAAATGCTCTCTGAAAGGGTGGCTTGTTCTGACCTCCTTCTGGTTGTTGACCAGAAGGTACACTAGCCTGATTTGGTTTACCCTGGGGCTTACCCTGGTTATTTGTTGTTTGTGGCCCTCTTTGGCATGGGAGGTATTAGAATTCTCTGGATTCACTTTAGGTGGCTGCTTTCCCTCATCCTTTTTCTGAGTGACCCCTGAATCCTTGTGAGTGGCCCTGTTGGCAACCCACAAGTCAGCAGCCTTAGCTAGTTTTCTGGAATCTAGTTCCTTTGAATCAGCCAAGTGCTGTCTGAGCTCAGGAGAGCAGGCATTATAAATTGACTCCAACATAAAAAGATTTGTCATACCTTCATAAGTGTTCACCTTGTAACCCTTAATCCATCCCTCTAAGTTTTTCAAACATGCACTCACCCAGGTAGCCCAAGGGGTACCATCATTCTTTTTGAGGGTCCTAAACCTCTTAAGATACTGGGAAGGGGTCTTCCCAAATCTAGCTATCAGAGCTAGTTTCACACATTCATACTCTTTCCTATCCTCCTCCCCCAACTCCATTACCACATCAGTTGCAACAGGGGGAAGCCTAGAGAACAACCAGGTGAGTAGGTCATTTCCTGTGATGTTCTGGAGCCCATGATTATATTCAAACAGAGACAACCAATCCAACACATCCAACTTAGGCTCATACATACGAACCAATTCTTTAGGCATCCGGGGTCTTTTAGGTCTGGAACTTCTAGAGGAGCCAGAGAGAGAAGCATTTTCGACAGATAATTTCTTCATTTCTAGATCATGCTTGAGCTCCATTTACCTTAGCCTTAGTTCTTGATTCATTTCCTGATGTCTCTGTTCAGCCGGAGTATTAAGTCTCTTGAATTCTAGTTCAAGTTTCATTTTCTCTAATTCGCGATATTGAGGACTAAGTGTGGGACTTGGCAAAGGCCCAGTAGGTACAGCAGGTAGAGCAGACAGGGGCCTAGGGGGGACAGTCACAGCAGCCTCACCCTCCTCTTCTGACTCTTCCTCAAGATTATCAACATTGTGATCAATATCAATTTCTATACTGTTGTCTATATTTTCTGTCATGGTAGGTTCCTCAGAACCATCATCCAGACTTTGGTTAGCTAACAACCTTTTTATTAATTCCATTTTCTTGCCTTTAGTCAGGAGGTTCTTATGCTTACATAATACTCTTAAACAATCAGCAGTTTTTGTAGCAAGGGACTCTCGACTATAAGTTTCCATAGTTGACATGTTAGAAAGATTACTTTTTTTAGTGCTAAGCTTTGTGGTTAGTTGTACTAAGGTATCCTAAAGCACTCTAAAGTGTATACTCAATACAAATCCCACCGCTGTACACCAGTGTTAGGCAGAAACCTGTGCAGTTCCCTTAGGGAACAGTGCAAAAGATTTAAGACTACAGGTTTTCGCAGTAAACCCACTTGGTAGCAGTCTGCACCACCCAGATTTACCTGGTAGCTGTGGCTGAGCAGTCAGACTTCTCTCAAGAAGAGTTAGGCAGTATGCAAAGTATACACAATAGGCACTCAGATACAATAATACAAGCAAACACTGACCAGAGCTTTGGTATCAAAGTATATAATTATTTATTTAAAAACACACTGTTGAAAACACTCCAGCACTCTTATTGTAAAATATTCTAAACACAGTTACTATTATAATATATACACCCCTTTTTCCTTATCAGATAAGTCACTGTAAAACACCACTTATTTTCATACAGAGGTGAGCGCTTAACTAGATGGCACTCCAATAAGTTTGTGAGAAAGGGAGGGAAAAAGACAGAATATGGAAAGGAACACCACTCTAAGATTCAGGAACACTATAAGCAAGGCAGAAGAGCAAAAGTCACTGGTGAGCCAAAGTCCAAAGGCTGGGCCCACTCTTGGAGGGAGCAGAGCACAAATGTGCCCAAGATCACACAGTTACACTAGGCTTACAAAGTCTTGCAGAGGGTTCAAAAAGAGTTTAGAGAGGCTTAGGAAAGTTTAGCCAGGGTGTCCCAGGCTAACCCAGGTTCGAAAGCCGGGGGCTAAATCTACCCTGTACAGTCGGTAGCAAGGGAAGCCAGGCGGGACACGGTACCTTAAGTGGGAAGGATCCTCCAGCGGTGGCAGTTGTTCCTGGTAGTGGGTGCAAGTTGCGTCGTCGTCCAGGGGAAGAGAAGATCTCGACTTGGAGGAAAGATGAAGGTTGTTGCACTACCAGGGCAGAAACCAGCCGTGGAGTTTTCCGGTTAAAGGTGGTACCTTTGTTTCGCGGTCATGGTAAAACGTGGTATCCCGGTTGCCGGGGTGCTTGGCACAGGCAAGGCGTCCACGAGGTACCTTGGGAAGGCGAAAAGACGGTGAAACTTGTTATCCCCACCAGTCAAAGGAAGAAGACTCTCCGGCGGGAGATCTTCTCTGTCGTTGGGAAAAGTGGTGAGGCAGTCCAGCAGGGCTCCACCGGTGGTGGTGTCGTGGCAGGTCGGCTCAGCTTCTCCCTCGTTGGATTCTTAGGTCCTGTGGCGACTTCTGAAGTTCCAGTCCCCAAAGCCCTGCTTTTATGCAGAAAACCCCCATTCACTCAGCCTAGCTGTCACTCAAACATGCTAAGTTGTGAGCCGGCCGGCTCACCACTTGGGCCAATCAGGATGGAGTGCAACTTGAGTTGCCTAGGCAACTCAGTCCAGGGTGCCTAAATTCCCCTCCACCCCTCCTAAGTACCCCAGACAGAGTGGCACCACTTTGGAGGGCTTCTGTGGAGAAGCCCGCCAAAAAGTGGAACAAAGGGCTCGACTTGGGTTGGAGTCACAGAAGAGAACACAAATGCCATTTTAGAATCAAGTTTTGGCAAAAAATACCAACCGGAGAATTAATATTAATTAAATAAACCGGCGGTATGTTCGAGGCTACCGTAAATAATTAAATAAAGATAGTAGCCTAAAACAATGGGAAATCCCATAGGAAAATATTTGCGGTTGAATATAAAAAGTAGTATCCACTGCCACAAGCCAAAACTCGATCAGGGGGGACGGAGACGTGCCCCCTCGACTAACAGATCCTGGGGCAATCGAATTGCCCCAGCCAGTACCTCCAGAATATGATGGTTTGTACTGGTTCTGTTCAGAATTTAAGACTAGTAAAGTCAATGGTGACTTTACAGGCCCTGGGAGACAGTAGTCAGTCCCAGGGTATGGAGTCTATACTGGGGGGTCACTATGACACCCCTGTGTCACTGCACTGAGGGTGCTGTGTAACACACATCACAAAAACACATGAAGCCCTATGGGGTAAAAGACCCCATAGCCCATTAAACACATCTAGATCCAAAGAAACACACTCAAATCATGTCGAAGAGCGAGGGTAAAAGAGTCTCACTCTGGGCAGGAGAAGAAAATAAACCCCAAAAATCCAGCAAAGCTGCTGGGGGACTCACTAGGTTAGGAAATTCAGCCTAAACAGAGAATTCTCCCTAACAAGCACAAGTTGTGGAGACCGAATTTCATAGTGGGAGGATGAGTGGAAGTAGTTTCTCAGTTGTGATATCCTTCTTGTTACGAGTGAGTGTGGGTGGCGTGGTACAAGGTTTGTGCGCGGATGGGCAAGAATTGATGGAGAATGTTATTTTGTGATGGTCAGACCATGCACATGGTGACACTGAAATTAGGTTTAGTGCGCAATTCATGTCTGAAACCCAGTCCAATGTGCCACCCTTGATATGGGTGTGTACATTGACATGCTGGGTTAGGCCAAAGTCGGATAGAACGTTGGCAAGGTCACAAGCTTTAGTGTCGTTCGTGTCCAGATAGCCTAGGTTAAGGTCTCCAAGTAAGATAATTTGGGATTTAGGCTTAGTGCTATATGCTAGGATGGAAGAGATGTCTTCTACGAATGTGGAAGTGGGACCAGGTGGCCGATAGATGAGGTGCACTGAGGCGGTATGATTAGGTGAGATTGGGAGTTTAATCGAGAGTAGTTCAGCTGAGGGCAGCTGATGATTGTTAGCCACTCTTAGGTTAAGAGAGCTCTTGAATATAAATGCTAATCCACCCCCCCTTAGTTTGATTGGTGTCCCTATCGCACCTGATGATAGAATAGCTATCGGGAACGGCGAGGGTCAGGGCAGGGCCAGACGCCGCATGTAACCAGGTTTCTGTGATTGCCAAAAATCAAGGTTTTCAGTCACAATGAAGTCAGCGATGTCTAGCGCATGAGCTGGGACAGAGCGGGAGTTAATGAGCGCCCCTTTGAGTTTAGCTTGGGAATTGGGGATGTTGGCTGGGGAGGCCTCCACCGATAATGGGGCATCTAGGGTATGGGTTAAGTTGGCAGAATTGACCCTAATGTCTGTGTTCAGGTGGTAGGACCAGTGGTGACATCTGGTTGCTAATCTTTGGTTCCGGACTGGAGTGGGACAGGGTTTACTCTGTCGGCTTGGGGATAGGCAACTAAGTAGGCATAGTGGTGAAGGTTCATTGGTGGTGAATTTTGACCTAGCGCTGTCGTGCAAGGATGGTATGTAGCCGTGAGACGTGGTGCAGTTCCGTGGTGTAAAATGTGTGTTTGAGGGATAATGGATGCGTGAGCAAAGCCTGGCATTCCTAATGTGCGTATGGCATGGTTGGTTAGGGATGGGTTTGGTGGTGAAGTGTTGTAGCCACAGGGCTGGCTCATTTAGGTATGGGTTGTGCGATATTGTGTTGCAGGATGGAAGTGAGCACGGCAGTGTTGCAGTGGTTGTGGTAGCTGGTTTGATGTGAGTGGCCATAGTGGGGACAGGTTGTAGTGTGATTAAGGCCAGAAGGGTATACAGTAAATAAAGGTGAGGCGAGTGCAGGTGGACAGGCTTGAGGGTGATGACGTCAGGTAATGGGTATGGCAGGCAAGTAAACCAGGTGCAATTCATAATTAATAATTAATAATAGTGTTGCACAATGTGATGTGGGGATCTAGTCGGTATGGCTAAGATTACTCAAAATTGGCAAATTCAAATAAACAAGTATTCATGGCAATCGGCAGATTCAGATTGGCTAGGATTGCACAAATAGCTACCAATAGGAAAAGTGTTCATAGCAATATGACGTAAGGGGCCAAAGAGTAGGGGTTAGCCCCGCTGTGTCATGGATCTGGCAGTAGTGCACAGAGGGGCCGCCGTTATTAAGCCAAACCCCAGAAATAATTCCCTACCATGAGATGTGAAGCCCCCACTGGTGGGAGGCCCGTGGCCCCCTACCCCCCCCCCCCCATCAGCGCCTTCCCTTTCTTTCGAGTCTTCACTCCATTGCTTAACCCGACAAACCTTGTGTGGGGCAATGTAGCGGGGGGGGGGCGGGGGGCTCGCTTGGCAGGCTAGGAGGAGGCCCTATTAGCATTCATCGCATAAAAAGCCCCCATGGTGGGCTGCCTTTTTTAATCACTTAGGCTGGTAATTCGACAGCCCTGGGGCCCATGCCACTAAGGCCCTCCCCAGTCACAAAAACAGCCCTTTCACGCCGCGCGACCGCCGACACCCACAACGTGTTTTCGTAAAATCGCCTGTTCTTAATCGTCCTGCCCGTTCCCACCCTGGCCCCCCTACCCGCTCTGCCAGCGTTGGAAGTAAGTGAGGCGTGCGGCGGTCCTTTCAAGTAATGAGGCATAATTAGCCCTGGCAGCTTTTATCTCCTTCTCCTGTTGAATTAGATTTCAGCAATAATAACAATGATTACTCCAAAAAATAAGGTTTGTGTGCCCAGCGCCTTTCACGTCCGTCTGAGGCTCCGCTGCTTGTTAAATGGCAGGAGCGGGGCGGGGCGGGGGGATTGCGTGGGCGATTCGAGTCACGATTGTGCTCCGAGATGCTTGGTAGCTTGGCTCTAGGAGAGCACGAGCGCGTGATGCAGCCGCACCACCCAAACCTTCGTTCCCTACCCCCAGCCTAAGACTGAACCCAGACAGAAAGGAAGCCGCCGTCTGGTATCCCCCAGTGCAGCCAAATCGCCATGCACCCTTTCACGGCTTGCTACAGGGAAAGAGAGTGCACGATTCTACAGCAAAAGCGCCCCGAAATCCACCGTCCATGCTGGATAGTTCAGTCACGCGAGCATGCCACCAGAGAGAAGGACTCATGCTATGGGCCTTGCATAGTTGCCGACATGGCCCATTCCAATCTGCAGGTGCTTATCTAATCCTGTTTTTTTTCTTTGCATTTTGGGACACCAGTAGTCTGAGTTTTATCATGGCAAAATCAGAACTACAAATCCCAGAATGCAAAAGAAAAAACACACTGATACGCACCTACAGATTGGAATGGGTCATGTTGGCGACTATAGAAAAGGCAAACGAAAGTTCTCCAAGACAGGCCGTCATATGTTCTGGTAGTGCCCGTTTTTTGGACTTCTCTGCCGGCACCCATTAAACCCAATAATGACTACTATCATTTAAAAAACGACTGCTAAATCCCATTGTTTCGTTTAAATTACAGATAACAAGTCAACTGTTTCATTAACACCATTTGCAATTTTACCATGTAGGGTACTGAGCCTCGGTGGACCCAGGTGGGATTAATTTCACAGTGTTTATTGCTTATGTTATATAAACATACGTTGCATTTGTAATTGTTTTGGTGTAGTACTACAGGTTGCAAATGCTCCATAATTAAATGTGTCCAGCTGTGCTTGCAGTGGGGTTGGCCTTACTACCATAAATATCAGGGGAAAGTATTTCAGGTAAATGTGCAATTTTTAAGGAACATATTTGTAGAAATGTTGTGGTGGGCATACGGGCATTGGTGAACAGCCTGCACCAGGATCTGGGCAACCGAATAACTCATAGCAAGACGGGCATGCATGCATGCTTTCCCCACAGGAGTGTGTGGGCTTTGCACATGCATAGCTGGTGAATTAGGCGCGCGTATGTAGCAGAGAGAGCCCGTGCACGATCCGATGATGGTGGCAATGTGTTAGGACCGCATGTAGCTGGTGTGTTTTGGCAAATGGGGTGGAGGGTTTGGGGTCAGCTGGTTGTGTCTTTGTGTGTCCCATTTGTGCAGCCTTCACTTGACCTCCCGATGAAGCCATTTTGATGCTGGAGGCGGTGGGCATTCCTCTTACAGAGGAACATAGCTGATTGGTCACTCGGGTGGGAGGGGGGCATGTAGGTAAAACCTCGTGTAGAGATAACGTGAGAGCCCCACTTTCGCGAGATCTCGCGGCCGCACCGAGACCGCCCCCGCGTGCGCCGCGCGCAATACGGGAGCGGCAGAGGACGCATCAGGACGCGTCCTGACGGCTCCTCCGAGATTTGGGCTTGGGGCCTGCACCACAAGGCACCCCAGCCCCCAGCCCTGCAGCTGTTAACAGGCACGTTGCCTGGTTGTTTTGGCACGTTTATGAGCATATGTTTGCAGCAGATGTCGCCCAGTTAATAAAGGACATCAAGCTACCCTACAGCCTCCTGTCATCTTTATAAGAGTTTACTACATAAATTGGCGACGAGGATCACCACTACAACCCACATGAGAACATGCAAAGAGCGACGCCACCACCGCCCTTCCTGCAAACTCCAGGTAGACCGGCCATCCCGTGGCCGCAATGGCAACCCCTATTCACGACGTATGTGGAGGCACTGGGAAGGGCAGGATTTTCAGCGGCACGGCGCAGGGCTATGTTACTTAACGCCCTGGGAGTGGAAGGGCAGAGGGTGTTTGAGAGTCTCACCCCGATTCCGGTGGCGGGTGACAACGATGATGTCTTTAAGGAGGCAGTAAGGAGAATCGTAAAGAGATTTGCCAGCAAAGAAAACACGGTGTTGCACAGAATACGTTTTTACAGCCGCAAACAAGAAATCTCAGAACCCGTTGACGATTACGTCACCAAGCTGCGGGAACTGGCGGCGCTGTGCAGTTTTGGCAACAATGCTGAGAGCCTCATCTGCGATATGTTGGTAGTCCACACAAACAGCAGGAAAGTTCAAGACAAATACATAGTGGAGAAAGAGTTACAGCTAGAGAAAGCGATTGAAATTGCCAGAGCAGTCGAAGAAACAGCGGGAAGACGAAGAGAACTCACAGGAGCTCAGAGTTCCACCGAAATTCAAACGGTTGCATTTCACTCGAGAAAGGAAAGACAGGCACCAGACCCGAGAGAGGGGAGAGGGGGCAAGAAAGAACCCCTGAAATGCCACAGGTGCACCAGCACGAAACACCTGGCGTTCGACAGGGAGTGCCCAGCCAGAGATAAAGAGTGCTCCATCTGCAAACGCATTGGCCATTTTTCGATTGTGTGTCGATGGAAGAACAAGAAAGTTACCAGCGTAAACACAGATCGCAACATCGAGAGAGAATCGTCCTCAGAAGAGGAGGGAAGACCCACCGTCATTATGGTAAACAGCACAAGGGCGAGAAGAGAAAAGCCCCATTGTATAATCAAAATCGACGGCCTAGAAACAAAAGTCATGGCGGACTCCGGGTCGGACCTCACCATCATACCCCTACGAACCTACAAAGAAATGGTGGGAAAAGAAAAGATCCAAGTTCTCACTACACGACACAAACCCACAGTTTTCGGCGGGGCGTCAGTCGAACTACTGGGATATATCAATGGAAAAGTGGAGTTTAAGGGAAGAGAAACCATCACCAGATGAAGGCCCAGCAGTGCTGGGATGGGACGACCAACACAAGCTGAAAATCAAACTGGACCCCAGCACAGAAGACCAGGTACTGACCAGGTACTGTCCGTCGGAGCGAGGAGCGGGCCCATTGACAAGAGTGACTATCCAAAACTTTTCTCGGAGGAGCCGGGACACATCAAGGGCTTTGTCCATAAAATAATGCTCAAGAAGAGTGCCGTCCCAGTCAAGCATCGAGTGAGGCCAGTGCCAGCAACCGCAAGAGACACGCTCAGGAATCAATTGGACAAAATGAGAGTGGAGGGAGTCATTGAAGAAATTGAAGCCTCGGAATGGCTGAGCCCGGTCGTACTCATAAAGAAGCCCAACTCACAAGAGCTGAGAGTGTGCATTGACCTTCGCAGTTTAAACTTAGAAGTCATCACCGACAACTACCCACTACCAAGCATAAACAAACTCATTCTGTTGATGAAAGAAGCCAGAATATTCTCAAAATTGGATATGAGAAACGCATACCACCAAATACAATTGCACGAAGAGTCGAAACCTCTCACAGCATTCATCACACCGTTTGGCACCTATCAGTTCACCAAGATGCCATTCGGCTTATCGTCAGCGGCATCAGCTTTCCAACGCATGATGGACGTCCTGCTACGGAAGGTCAGAAATGTTGCCTATTTTCAGGATGACATCCTCGTGTACGCAGGGGATGAACAGACACACGATGCCACACTGAGAACTGTCCTGACCAAGCTGCAAGAAGCAGGTGTGAGACTACGCCATGAAAAATCGTATTCAAAGCGAAAGAAGTCGAGTACTTGGGGTACAAAATCTCAGAAAAAGGGATTAGTCCCAAACAAAACTTGATGCATGCCATAATTAAAGCACCGGAACCCACCAGCAAAGATGAAGTAAGATCATTTCTCGGACTGGCGGAGTATTACGCCAAATTTATCCCCAAGTTCTCAGAAACCTTGGCACCACTCCGTGACCTCCTCAAAAAAGGTTCGGAATTCTTGTGGCAAGAACCCCAAAAGAAGGCGGTCGAAAGTATAAAACGGCACATCATGGAAGCGCCGTGTTTACAGCCATTTAACCCAGAGTGGGAGACAGTCATCACCACGGATGCCAGTGCGTATGGACTAGGAGCCGTTCTAACGCAGAAGAAAGGAGACACGGAACATGTGGTAGCCTTTGCCTCGAAGGATTTGTCCTCGGCGGAACAGAACTACTCCACCATAGAAAAGGAAATGTTGGCATGTGCATGGGCGGTAGAACATTTCAGAACATATGTGTGGGGCACGAAATTCAAATTGGTGACAGACCATAAACCCCTCATCCACATGCTCAGCCCGGGAGGCACAAAAGTGTCTACACCCAGATTGGCACGCATTGCAGCAAAACTGCAGGCGTACACGTTTGAAGTGCAGCACATCTCAGGATGGAAGAACTCGGAGGCAGACTGCATGTCGAGACTGCCAGAGGGCAAAGACAAGGCCACCACGTTTCTACAAGGGGAGTGCATCGTGGCATCCATCACTGATATAAAAGCACCTGATTACCTGGAACTCAGTGAAAAACACTGGTTGGAAGAAGACGGAAAAGACCCGACCATGGCAAAAATCCGAGACTGGATCAAGGAAGGGTGGCCCGATGAAAAAGCAATGCCAGAAGGCATGAGACCCTATTGGAAGGTGGCCGAGGAGATATCTGAAACGGACGGAATAATAATGAAAACGGACCAGATAATCCCACCCGTAGGCATGAGGAGAACCATTCTCTGCAGAGCCCATGCGGGTCACCTGGGAAACACGATGACCCGTCGCAGAGTCAGAGAGGCCTACTGGTGGCCTTCCATGGACCAAGAGATTCGCACCATGATAGAGCGGTGTCATGAGTGCCTCAATAGCGACAAAAGATTAAAAGTCAGACAGGCACCCCTAATTCCCACAGAAGTACCAGAAGCGGTGTGGTGAAAAGTGGGCATAGACTTTATAGGACCCCTGGAGGCGATGGCGCCAGAACATCGATACGGCATAGTGCTGGTAGATTACCTATCCAAGTGGGTCGAGGCGGAGTTCGTCCCGAACATCACCACCGCGACAGTAATCGAAGTCCTCACTGAAATTTTTCAAAGGGAAGGCCTCCCCAAGGAGGTAGTGACGGACAATGGGGTACAACTTATATCACGGGACATGGAACAATTCCTGAGAAAGCACCACATAGGCCAAAAGAAAGCGGCTTTGTATCATCCCCAAGCCAATGGGCTCGTAGAGAGGGCAAACAGGTTCATTAAAGGGGCCATCCAACTAGCCACAGCCTCTGGAATGGACCCACTGAAAACAACCAAGGAGGCCATAGCGGCCTACAGGCTCACTCCCAACGGGATCATGCAAATATCCCCGTTTCGAATGTTGAGAGGGAGGAGTGCAGCCTCCACGCTCATACCCCCATGGCTGTCCAAAGTAAGAGAGGATGAAGCAGTGGACATGTCAGAGGTGGTGTGGAGAATTGAAAACAGCAAGGCACGCATGAAAACATGGAGTGACCGAAGAAGAAGAACCAAGCAAGCATCAGACATGGGAAGGGGAGATTGGGTCAAAATAAGACTGCCAAAGAAAGATCAAATCACAGGCTCGCGGTTCAGCAGACCCATCAAAGTGAGTCACAGGGGAACCAACCATGTTCGCACCGAAGATGGGCGCACGTGGAATATGGAAAGAGTAGCCCTTTATCAGAAGAGACAAAAAAGAGCGAGGACCCCGGAGAGATCACATGCGGAAGGAGGATTAGACTATGAGCGAAGGGAAGAACGCGAGCCAGAGAGGGACGACAGAGAGAGGGAAGAAACAGAGATGGAACCGGAAACACCCAGGTCTGAACCACAACAGGAGCAGACGGAAGTTCGCACCGGAGAAGGTGGCCGACCCAGTAGAGAGCACAGAAGACTGGTGAGATACAAAGACTATGTCTTGCAATGAACTTCCTTTGCATTCCTTTACATCACCGAGACCGCCCCCACGCGCATTACGGGAGCGGCAGAGGACGCATCAGGACGCATCCGACGGCTCCTCCGAGATTTGGGCTTGGGGCCTGCACCACAAGGCACCCCAGCCCCCAGCCCTGCAGCTGTTAACAGGCACGTTGCCTGGTTGTTTTGGCACGTTTATGAGCATATGTTTGCAGCAGATGTTGCCCAGTTAATAAAGGACATCAAGCTACCCTACAGCCTCCTGTCATCTTTATAAGAGTTTACTACACCTCGTTCTCTTGGTTGATCATAGGTGACATGTGAAAGCACGTTTGAAAACCTCCTTAGTCAATAACGTTGACTTAATTAGGCCCGGTGAGTCATGGGCAAGGGGCATACAAATAATTAAGGGAGGGCAATGGTTAGGAGGGGCGAAGCAGGAGGGCATAGCCCCCTCCCCTTATCCCCCACGAAGGACATAGAGAAATAAATGTCCTGGCATGAAAGACAACATTCAGTCAATGGTGACTCTATATTTAGGTCCCGTTGCACGCTCTATGTTAAAATGGAAACACGCACTCCTTTATTACTTGTGAACATGTGGGTCAGGCTTCTCCCAATGTAGCAAACAGTGTATTGGCCAGATATGATGGAGCATGCTACACATGACGATCTATGCACGGGATCAGAGTAAGGAGTACATTTCTCAGACTTCTCAAACTGGCCTGCTTCGACTTTTCCCACCTCTGCCACTTATGTTGAGTTTACTGTCCACGTGTTTGTAGCGCAACATTTTGAGGGAAAATGCACCAGTTAGACAGGAGATATGAAGTGGCGAATAAACGGACATGTAGCTATATTTTTGACCTGCACATTGAAGTTCAATTACGGAAAGGGGTTCGGAATGACATTAGGAAGTGGAATCCCCTTCATTGATAGCCACGTTCACAAAGCACACTTTACTATGGCGCCTAAATCGGAATATAATTACCAAGAGCTAGGGGTGGACTGGCCTATAGGAAATTCTGGAGATTTCCCGGTAGGCCTCTGCACCCTGCGCCTCTTTTGTGTGGTATTTCCACATTTTCCAACAGGAAAAGGGTTGGGTTTGCTGAAAATGTGTAATATGGGGCCACTTTTCCAGGGCCTCTTTTGGTTCCCAGTCCGAGCCATTGGGAATTCAGAGAGCAAGTGCCACGAGGAACCACCTGGGTGCAGGTGTATCCTGTTGGCTTGTGCCGTTCCCAATTGACAAAGGAATCTTCTTAAGAAAACCGAAAACACTTACTTGGAGAAATCACTGGCATAAAGATATGACATACCAGGCATTCAGGGGTGGACTGGCCTATAGGGAACTCTGGAGATTTCCCAGTAGGCCTCTGCACACTGGGCCCCTTTTGTGTGGTATTTCGAAATGTTCCATATGAAAAGGGTTGGGTTTGCTGGAAATGTCTAATATGGGGCCATTTTGAACATTATTTCCATTTCACCCCTGCAAGCATTGCCCAAGCCAGTTCCTTTTCATTTACAGTTGATACGTGACCAAGTAAATGATGGCTACAAGCATTGGGAAAAAGCTAATGTAGGAAAGAACAAGCATTGCCAAAGCTAATACTATTTATCCATTTGTATGGCCTGGGTGAACTTTGTGGTTGGAATGCCCTCGCGGACCGAAGTCCAGGTATGGGAAAACATTGTAAGAGTAGACTTTAAGATGCATGTGTGCATTCTGCCGGGATTAGGATTTAGGAGGGCTGGCTAAACTCCAGTAATAGGCTACATCATCCCAGTCCCACATTACCACGCACCCACTTCCCTCCACCTTGAGTCCATCTTTACCAAGTATCATCCTTGTCCCAGATCCTCATTACCACACATCATCATCTTCCTCGCCTCATTTGCTCGTTACCGCACATCATCCTCCTGGTTCCAGTTCCTCATTACTATTCATCACTATCTTCCTTGTTCCAGGCCCTCATTAATGTGCTTTATCATCCTCCGCATCCCAGTCCCTCGTAAACTGGAATTGCCATCCTCATAATCCAGTCCTGCATTACCATGCATCCTCCTCCTCTTCTTCCCAATTCTGTGTTATCACATCTCATCAATCGCTTCAAATACCAAATTGCTGTGCATCATCATCATCCTCGTCCCAGTCTTATTATCAGACATGATCATCCTCCTTGTTCCAGGACTTTGTTATTACACATCCTCCTCCTCATCGTTCCTGTCCCTGATTATGTCCATCATCCTCTTCCTCCACCTCAGCCATTATTACTACGCACCATCCTCCTCCTAGTACTAATCCTTTATTACCGTGCATCATCATTTTCCTTGTTTTAGGCGCTCATTACTGTGCATCATCCTCCTCCTTGTCCCAGTCCCTCATTACTATGCATCATCATCCTCCTCCTTGTTCCAGCCCCTCATCATCATCCTCTTTGTCCCAGTCCCTCATTACTATGCATCATCATCCTCCTTGTCCCAGTCCCTCATTACTATGCATCATCATCCTCCTTGTCCCAGTCCCTCATTACTATGCATCATCATCCTCCTTGTCCCAGTCGCTCATTACTATGCATCATCCTCCGTGTCCCAGTCTCTCATTACTGTGCATCATCATCCTCCTTGTTCCAGCCCGTTGCTACAAGGGATTATCATCATTCTCCTCCATGTCCCTTATTGCCATGCATCATCACCATCCCCTTCCTCCTCGTCCTTCTTGTTAGGGAAGTATATATGAAAAGAACAAGCCAGTCCAAAGGGAATACTTTCCTCATGTCTCGCTTGTAAAAATGAATGATTTAAATGCACATGACGGGTATGTAACATATTAACGTTTGTCTGCCACATTCATTGAACAATGTACAATGTATGTACAAACTGCAGTTAAACATATATATATATATATATATATATATATATATATATATATGTGTGTATTCTTGCATACTCAGATAGGCTCTGAAAAGCACTATGCACTTTTTAGCGAGCGATCTGTTTACATTTAAAATGCTGCTAGCACGTTGCACTTTAACAATGGAGCAATATGTAGCACAATGCACTTTACAGTCACCCGGCTCCATCGAAGAATGCTGCTAGCACTTTTGCACTTTAATAACGCAGAAGTACGCAGTACTGACATACAAGGTTGTCGGGCACGAAATATTTCACATTGGTTCGTATTAAGTCTATTTAAAAAGGGAAAAAAAGAAAAAAACACGGCTAAGCAATACGCCTCACATCTGCATTAACAGCAAAATTACAAATGTTGGGGCTAAACACACACACGAGTAACCAGCTAAAGCTGGCCGACATACACACAAAAAATGGGAGGAACAAGTCCTCTTTCTACCTTGGATCTAAACACACACCGGATATTGTAATGTGCACATTGCAATGGGGCAGTGTTTGTGAACTAGTGGCGAGAGGTAGCCGTGAAACGCGTCAACGTCACCATAATCGGGTGCTACACTATGGAAGTGCCATACCTTATGGCTTTTAATTTTTGAATGCTGTGACTTTTTCCACAAGATGTCCAATAAAGGTGGATCCTGCTCATTATTTTGCAACGACTACGGAGAGTGCCACTCAAGTGACTGATGCATGATCAGTAACAAGGAAATATATATGTATGGATGCGAGACATATATATATATATATATATATATATATATATATATATATATATATATATATATATATGTATATATATATCGCATCCACTGTGAAAAGTAAAAAAGTTACAGAAATAAAAGAAAATGCACTAAAAAAATGGTGTTACAATCCAACCAAAGCAAGCTCCACAAACGTTGGAAATACCACAATGGAGGTTACTATAAAAACTCAATGTAAATTAAATATTCTTATAGAGATTTCGTAATTCTATTAAATGTCATCGTAATTCACGCTCACGCCCGACCACTACTTCACAACGCTCACTTTAAGTGTAAACTACTTTACATCAGGAATATACCAAAGTTAAATAAATTGAGACACACTACTAATGTGACTTTAACTCAAGCCGCACCTCGTACAGTGAGTTCAATGAGTCCATAAAAACGTGCATTGGCGCCTGCGTAGTTGGCATTCTGCGGTGCTATCGACCTCCCAGAAGGGGGAGCTCTTGCGTGAAGCTCGTTTCACCTGCAGTTGCAGAGCTCCTGCTGCTCGCTTTAGAGGCGGGCCCTTTGTGTGGCTCTTGCATCCAGCAATTAGACTCGGCTCTCACTATTCACACTGGACGCATGTTTATACTGGGCTGGCTGGCGTTCACTGAGAACCCACCCCACACGACTCACCCCACCCCAGCATGTTCTTCATCTGATTACAGGGGTGTCTGCGTGCGCATTGTGTGCACAGTGGCTTTTCACGCCCTGGCGGACGGTCCTGTGGCCATGGCATGCTCGACTGAATGGTGGCAGAGCTTTAAGGAAGCCATCTTTATTACGTGGCCGAGAATAGTAGGGACCAGCCGAAGAGACTTCACGAATAAAAAAAATGAAATGGGTCAATGTCTGCCTGCGTCCTCGAGGGCAGAGTGGGCAGTGCGCACTTTCTATTTTCCTGAGGAATTCGAACCAGTGTTTTGTAATGGCTAAACAAATTTTAAAAAGAAAATCAATTCTTTTTTTCCAGGAGGTTAAAACCTAAACAGCTAATGCAAATAGCGAACCTTCTAAAACGAATCTAAACCTATTCAAATTATACAGGCAATGTACACCAATACATCTACCCTTTAATTAATTCCGTAATACATGTTATCATTTTAAGACCACGTAGATATGTAGTTAAAGAGGGAAAAAAAAAAAAACATAGCACAGGGAGAAAAGTTACATGTGCCAGATTACACAAAGCCCGTTCGGAAGAATCTGTGGTGATTCCAGTCAGGGTGTGTGACGCACTCATTTCTCTGCGGCGGAATACCGCGGAAGGAAGCAGAGCCGCACCTGACAGCTCAGCCAATCCGCGTAGAAGTTCACATTCTCCCCTAGGAGTGGATCACAGAAAGCGGCCGGGCTGGGGCATATTACAGATTGCATTTACTGCAGTGGAACTACATTGCGTAGGGGTTTGGGCGAGGGGGTTGGGGAGGGCGGGGTTATTACACCTGGCGGCGGAACATTGGCGGGTGACCTGTCCTTCTAGCAAGTCTCTTTATTTTTAATTCTATGTATAATGTAGTCGTGGTGTGTTGACATGGACTATACATTTAAACAGAAAAGCGCACATGAGAAGTAGAACATGCCAGCCGGGCCTATTTACCACCAGATTTTGCCCTTCGTGTTTCTCTTTTAGTGAATTATTTGCATGTCATTTTTTTTAAATAGTGGGTACACCACCATGCCTTCCTCCCCACCCCTTCAACGGAAATTCCCTTCTCTCTTTTTTGCTCCCCCTGCCCATTTTTTCCCAATTTTCTCCTACGTTTCCCTCTTTTTTTGGTGACGCAACACGCAATGCCCATTTGCGCAAACTAGCACCACTGGCTTAAACTAACACAGAAATGGCGGCGGCGGGGGAGGATGGGGTGGTAATTTCTATAATTCTACCAGTGCATCAAGTCAAGTGCTGCCACCGTGCCATCCATGCACGCGTGTCAACTAAGTCTTAATCTGAAATTGTGTGAACATACAGGCATGCGCTGGTTGACAACCCCGCGCGATGCCGATTAGAGTGCAAAATGAGACGCCCAACAATAAGAATGTCATATTCTTGCATCCCGCATATGCCACCGAGCTTACATTACGTCAGAGAAAGACTTCTTTTGCACACGTGCGTGCATGATAAACACGGGTTTGCAGCTCATCGTAACGTATCGTTACGCAGCCCATGAAACTCTAAACAGCGATCGTAATCCGCCCCTCACTGCGCGGTTAATCAGGGCCTGTGTTGGAGTAAGGCAATTCTAGTCGGCTCCAATAGGCTATCAGCATAGGGGCAGCAGAGGGCGCCACTTTGGCACCAAAAACAACGAATCTGCCTCCACTGTGGAAAGGTCGCCAAAATGTCACTTTTTAATTTAAAAAAAATGTTATGTGGTTAAACGAAGTTAAACTTTGACAAACAGACACAAAAAGTTAAAAAAGGAGTTTCTCAACACATATTACCAAAGATAAAAAAAAGCATCAAACTATTAATACGCAAGCTTTAAACTTCATGATTGAATAAACAAACACGTATAAGACTCACCAGATAATCAAAAGGATTTAACGTAAACCACTTAAATATCAGACACTGGAAAACACTTTAAAAAATAAAACGTTCAATCCAGCCTGCAAGCATAGTCCTGCACGCTCAACCAGGAAGATCTCTGTGCGCACATTTAATACGCAAGCTGTCCTCAAAGGCTGGGAAATACTCCTCAAGCCTGAGAGCTTTTAAAAAAGGTGACTATGCAAATACAGTAGAGGGTGTATGAGCTAACAAACAAGAGGACCACACCACCTCCATGTCCACAGACGCTAGGGCGGGTGAGACCATTTGCAAATACAGTAGAGGGTGTATGTATGACCTGACAAACAAGAGGACCACACCACCTCCATGTCCACAGACGCTAGGGCGGGTGAGACCATTTGCAAATACAGTAGAGAGTGTATGTATGACCTGACAAACAAGAGGACCACACCACCTCCATGTCCACAGACGCTAGGGCGGGTGAGACCATTTGCAAATACAGTAGAGGGTGTATGATCTGACAAACAAGAGGACCACACCACCTCCATGTCCCCAGACGCCACAGCCGGTGAGACCATTTGCAAAAACAGTAGAGGGTGTATGACCTGACAAACAAGAGGACCACACCACCTCCATGTCCCCAGACGCCAGGGCGGGTGAGACCATTTGCAAATACAGTAGAGGGTGTATGAGCTAACAAACAAGAGGACCACACCACCTCCATGTCCACAGACGCTAGGGCGGGTGAGACCATTTGCAAATACAGTAGAGAGTGTATGTATGACCTGACAAACAAGAGGACCACACCACCTCCATGTCCCCAGACGCCAGGGCGGGTGAGACCATTTGCAAATACAGTAGAGGGTGTATGAGCTAACAAACAAGAGGACCACACCACCTCCATGTCCCCAGACGCCAGGGCAGGTGAGACCATTTGCAAATACAGTAGAGGGTGTATGATCTGACAAACAAGAGGACCACACCACCTCCATGTCCCCAGACGCCACGGCCGGTGAGACCATTTGCAAATACAGTAGAGGGTGTATGACCTGACAAACAAGAGGACCACACCACCTCCATGTCCCCAGACGCCAGGGCGGGTGAGACCATTTGCAAATACAGTAGAGGGTGTATGACCTGACAAACAAGAGGACCACACCACCTCCATGTCCCCAGACGCCACGGCCGGTGAGACCATTTGCAAATACAGTAGAGGGTGTATGACCTGACAAACAAGAGGACCACACTACCTCCATGTCCCCAGACGCCAGGGCGGGTGAGACCATTTGCAAATACAGTAGAGGGTGTATGATCTGACAAACAAGAGGACCACACCACCTCCATGTCCCCAGACGCCACGGCCGGTGAGACCATTTGCAAATACAGTAGAGGGTGTATGACCTGACAAACAAGAGGACCATACCACCTCCATGTCCCCAGACGCCAGGGCGGGTGAGACCATTTGCAAATACAGTAGAGGGTGTATGAGCTAACAAACAAGAGGACCACACCACCTCCATGTCCCCAGACGCCACGGCGGCTGAGACCATTTGCAAATACAGTAGAGAGTGTATGTATGACCTGACAAACAAGAGGACCACACCACCTCTATGTCCCCAGACGCCAGGGCGGGTGAGACCATTTGCAAATACAGTAGAGGGTGTATGACCTGACAAACAAGAGGACCACACCACCTCCATGTCCCCAGATGCCAGGGCGGGTGAGAACTTTATTAGGAACTTCCATCTCGTAACTCACATAATGCAGGACAATCTGTAAGTACATGCTTCAGGGTTTCATACGTAATCTCACTCTTACAATATCGACAGCCTGTCTGATCCCGTCCAAGGAGCCCATTCTGATCAGAATGTGCTTTGTCAGAAAGAAATTCCAGCGAAATCTCAAAAATAAACAGCGAGCCCACTTGGCAGGGTATAATGCCGAAAACAGGGCTAAGGTTCCTGATTTCTCATGGCCACAACTGAAGTGGGATAGGGATGGATATTCATGATACGATATGATGTGATATTTTATTTGTTTTGCTCTCATACACAGGTGTTTGAGAGCGCGACTAGGCAAGGGAGGGGAACAAGGGAGGACAAAACAACGGTCTTACTAGGCCCAGTGACATTGAGAATGCGCAAGTGCAAGGGAGAGAGAAGGGGGAAAGTGCAAGGGAAATGCATCTCCTTCATAGTTGGAATCCAGCCTTGTTCACATAGGTATTTCCTGACCCGCTGGGGGTTTTCACACAATTCGGTCACTGAACTATTGACTTTCGTTAGTATGGCACAGCAACAGTCGTGTATCTCATTCACCCAGGTGCTACTCCTCCATTCGAGGATGATTTTTAGATCCCGCCACAAGGCTGATGATTTTCCCCAGTAATGACAGAAACTTCCACTGTGCACGTGCTTGCAGGGATGTTATACCTAGTTCGTAACGAATGGCATCTATGGGAACTTCATTGGGTACCCTCAACACCCAACACCAGACCAAAGCTTCAAGACTGGGCAGAAGATCCAATAGTGATAACAAATATATGTCAATACCATATAGGATTTTGGGAACTCATTTCCCTCCGTAGTGTTTTGGAGCTGGTTTCAGAGTGTAATTACCATAGCTACTATCAACCCTCACCAGTTAATTGACTAATGGGATGGTACGATCTCTAACCCAGGCTTTCATCTTGGTTCGGCCAGGAGTTGCCTGGATGAAAAACCCAAGATATACCAAGGACTCCACTATAATTATCGGATCTCTACCTATGTGCCATTTGAAATTGGCATTACTCCTACCCCGGAGCATTGGAGGATCTTCGTTTTTGAGGATTGATTTTGAGTGAGTGAATGAAAGTGTAAACAACGAAGGAGTACAGCAACCGTTGAAGACCCACCGGTGTAGAATCAGAATGAGGAAATCGTCTACGTAGGACAACCAGTATGGCCTGAGCTGGTCAGTTGCTGGAGCAACAAATGTGGCTGGTTTTAGATGTTCGCCTATGTCTGACAAGTAGCGGTTAAACAGGCAGGGCGCTTCACTTCAACTGTGACTGTATTCACTGGTCTTCAAACTGTGAGCCTGGACCTCCTGGGTGGGGGATTTATGGAGAAGGTGGAGAGAGTCTCTTTCAAAAGGGATTACTGCGACTGCTTTCAATAGAAATAGTGATAGCTTGTTGAGGTTTTTTTTTTTTTAGGGGGGGGTGGGACTCACTGTAACAGTTTGAACACTACTGTCATCCCTGCACTTCAGATAGTGATAGTTTGTGATAAATTAATTATAAAAGGAGTGTATTTGAACAGTAACACTTAAACCCCCTTCTCCTCCAACCACTACTGAAGTGTACACCCACTTTCAAGAGTTAGTCGTACTTTTATGTTAGTTGTCCTGTCCTGATCCGGTCACCCTACTGCAATTGCACTCATGCTGCCTCATCTTGAGAGCTACGTTGTACCTAGTCCACATCAACCTCTCCACATTCTACTTTCGCTCTGGGTGTATGGGCCGCCTGAGACTTCCTTGGAATTTATGGACGTCCTATGATTATATGGTCACTGTTTGTTGATGTTCTAGTCACTCACAAGCCCAAAGCCCTGCCCGAGCAAACGAAATGCACCCATTTGTAAGAACTCTGGAATCGATAAACGAGCTGCTCGGGGTGTCAAGTTTCTGCGTTGGCGGCGTAAGGAATTTAAATGCAAATATTAGCGATAATTAGGGTTGCCCGTTGCAGTCATGAATGCAAAATACAATCTTTGTAGTTGTTGTCATGACTACAAAGTGTTGCAACCGGCCGAACTCCTCCTCCGCATTTTAAGTGGGAGACTGAAAAAAGGTTTACCTGAAACGATAGCGACGCCTCTCTCTGTGATATGTTTTTGTATGTAAAAGGAATCACAGAGCAATCGAATGTTTACCGCTGTCAATGCATTTAATAGTATTTTTTTTTGTTTTTTGCTGCCAATTGTTAGTCTTTCCCGCAAACACATCTTTTCATCTGAGAGTAACGGAAATAACAATGGACATTGTCTTACCGCAAGTGTAGCTACCATATAGTGTTGCAGTCTGCAACAATTGCATCTTAAAATATTGCGAACTACAACCAGTTCTGGTTGCCTATCCAGCGCTGACGATGAGAGATCTCAGGGGTCATGTCCTAAAAAAAATGTGGAGGGACTCTGGCGTGTACAGTGGGGAGTGACGTCACAGGCAGTGAACATAAATTAAAAGATATTTGCATATTTCATTATACCATGTCTTTACCAACTCAAGGAAGTCCACCGTACAAACAAGCACTTCCCAAGAGAACATCATTTCTTAAAACATGTCTTGCTTAGTAGAAATGGCGAGCATCTTTTATATCTTAAAATGTGTAAGACAGCGTGTCCTGTGCAGCAGAAAGTCAATATGAGTGTTTCACGAGACTCGGTCCAGAGATTCCTGTGGTTTCACGGTCTTGCCACGCGGCGAACCGGGTTCAAATCCCGGACTGGGTGCGGTGCTATAGAGTGGAATTAGCGCTTTTTTTATTGAACAAAAATTAATTAATTGAAAACACAGAAGGGGCGGGGTCCGCCCCCTGAAAGAAGTGGGCGGACACCGTCCAATCGCGTGCTCCCTCGACTTGAGGGCTGATTATTATTATTAAGGTAATTATTGAGAGCAGAGATAGCTCCGAGAAGCAATGGAGCTCTTTACAATCATAGCAGGGATCGAACAACAGGCAACAGGGGAGGGAGGGCAATAGTCAGCAATGGATCTACAAGTATCCAGGGGGGGGATGGGCAGTGAGGAACAGGTCACCCAGTCCCAGGTATGGAGGGGAGTGGATGGAGTTCACAGAATGTGTAGTCCAACTCCCTCCCCTCCACGCCATTGGAACATAGCAAGGGCTCTGTGTTATAAGAGAGGAGGGCGATGTGTCGTCCTTCCTTCCCACAGGTGTAATTGGGTTGCGTTTACCAGGCGGGTTTGGAGAACTGTAAGGTAGCAGGCACATCATGTAAAGTCGGATCGCGGTGAAAGCAACACACTTGAAACTTCGATTCTTCACACCTAGGAAAGGACACTTATAAGCTGAACCCCCACTAGACCAATCTGCACGGGACACAAAATAATGACAACCAATTTGGAAATATATCCAATTTCCCTGAAACCCCACTAGGGGCTGCTTGTTGATGCTCAGTGCAAAAGCCCTCAGCTGGGCCGTCACCAGAGTGGGACCATGAGTCCGCTTCCGGTCCAACTAAAAATCCAATGTTTGTTTGGCGAAACAGCACCGAAGGTTTCTATTTATTAAAGCTGTAGAAAAAGGGAGAGTGTGGGGGGGGGGTGTGCAGAAAATGTGCAGATATTTTTCCGTGTGATTTATTTGCGGGCACAATTCGAACGTGAACTAGGGATAGATTTAAGCCAAAGGGCCCGGTAGGAGAGAATGGCAAAGGGGGCGGCGAACGAGTGGGGCTGTGTGGAGGCAGGCAGGGCAGTGCTTTGGGCAGGTGTCGTGGTGGGCGCGGGTTGAGCTGGCAAGGGTGCACCCCAGGGGCAGATAACTGAACTTGCTTCTCATAGACTGCAAGATTCCCCACGTCTTGACAAAGGTGACGTGTGGCTGCCACTTTGTGTCCGTTAGGCTTGAAAATAATGATGGCAAGGTGCATTTCCTCGTACCTTGTCCATGTCCTTCCATAAAGCATTGGCCTGGCTAGCCCGCTCCTATTAGAAACACACGAGCAGCAGCCCTTTCAGTGGCATGGATGGTGCAGCAGTGGCTTGCTGGATTAGAGCTGTACAAAGCGGCTTCCGCTTATGTTTGCCCCCATTGCATCGATAGGAGTTGAGAGACGCAGCTCCCTTAAATGTCCAGTCGCATTCCTGCAGGAACATGGCGTGGGCGCTGGTGCCAAAGAGAAACGTGTGTTTCTTTATTAAACATACTCTTTAAATACCTGTGCCACCAAAGCGTATATCACGTATTTAGTTTCTCATCTTGTGCTGCCAATTGAGTGAGTTGCGGTAGAAGACAGTTCAGCTTTTTGCGTACTCTCTAATTTGTCAGCGTTATTATTGTATATGAAGGAGCGATATATTCTATTTTTTCAACAGTCTAATTTCAACTGAACCACTTCTCGGTGATGCCAGTTTTGGCACAATGAGATAGTGATATGCCCAAGATCACATAACTTAAGGAAATGAGGAAGCCGTGATTTGAGCCCCAGATTTTCCAGTTATATCGTTTCAAATTTAGCCACGAGAAAACACCCCCCACCCCCATTGTGCTGTTAACCAGAGATGTCCTTATGGGAGGGAAACATTGACACCTGCCACGGGCTCCACCCTTGGGGGTTCAACCTAGTTGGCTGATGAAAAGACATCAGTGCCCAAAGCATAAATAAAACATGTCATCAAAAGATATAGTAGCGGCTAACGCTCTGAGTCTGCTGTCTGGCTCTTGTTAACACCTACATTCCGACCAGATTAATCAGTCCTGTACTATATTAAAGCAAAAGAATCCGAGGAGGGGGGCATTACTGGTTGAGCAATGCCCCCAGGGCAATAATTACAAGCCTGAGCGTAGCAAGGGTTTTAACGTCACCCTGGGGCATTACCCAACCTGTTATGCCCCTCCAAGGGCTCTATTGCTATTAGTACCCTGGCACGTTGTACCAGGGTACTAATAGTATTTTTTCTCCAGTTGAGAAACAGCGTGTAAACCATTTCTCAATTCAAGAAAAAAAGCAAAAAAAAAATGGCTGCCATGGATCGTGGAGACGTCCCTTCTGCTAGTCCCTTCTCCCTTTACACGGTGGCCATTAAAAAGATGTTTAAAAAAAGTAAACAAAGAAAATGGCCGGTATGTTTAGGGGAGAAGAGACTACACGTTGTCTCTTCTCCCTTTCTATGGCGGCCGGTCGCAGCAAGGGAAGGAGCTAGAGTGAGCAGCATGGAGAACCAGAGCAGGTGAGTCTTTGTCAGGCTGGTAACAACCCAATGAGGGCCACAGAGATCGACTGTTACAATCTGATTGTTCCTCGCCAGGTACTAATCTGTATTCATCGGAGTACAGTTTATGTGATCTCTACAGCACAACTTATGTTGCATTTTTACCTTCCTGTTGGAAATATTTTGATCATTGCAACAACCATACTTGAAAAACATATTTATAAATTTGAGTACGACAACAGTTCAGAAGATAATTAAATGTGTTAAGAACTCGTTGCAGAGATGTGTGTTTGTGTGCTTGATCACATTACCAAATTCAAGTAGAGCTTATTGACTCTTCCTGCTCGCTTATGTTGAAAAACTTGAGTATATCTGCTCTGTTGACAGTAATACCCGATGTGCTACAAAACAGTTATCTTTCCATTAGCGATCATTATAAAAGCTAAAATAGCATGAGTGTGGTGCAGTATGGTGCAAACATTATAGCTCAGTTCCGCTCAGCAAGTATTTTTTATAACTCGACAGACACCACCAAACGAGAAGAAAAAAGTGTTAAGTCAGGAGAGGTGATTACGTAGTCAAATTCAAGACCATGGAACCAAAGTGTTGAGGCTTATGTCCCTGCTTTCCACTGGATGAGACAGAGACTCTAGCCAAATCATTGTATCTCGCGGTTTAGTATTGTGCTGTCTTATGTGAAAAGGTTTGCTTTCTCGCATGCTGGTGGCATTGTTCAGGACACTGCCTGCTCTTTCTTTTCATGTAGTCTGGGTGGACGCGCCACATTCTCACCCGCCACATTCTCACGCGCCACTGGAGAACATATTTTTGGGACGGCTTACTTGGCACAGAGCAGTTTTCTTGGTACAATTTCAACATCATGAATAACAATCTGCAAGTCTGAGCTTTGGGTGCATTTAAAGCTTTAAAATACTGTTGTGAAACCCAGATGGGGTTTCTTAAATTCACATCAATTAATATTCTTGTCCTTAGATGGAGAAAATAAAGCTAGAATAATTCTTATTTTGCATAACTTAGCTATACTTTTTCATGTCTGGTTATTATGCAATTTCTGTACTATTCAAATCAGGTTTGCAAAACAGGGCAATTTTCTGATAAAGTCTAACATTCACAAATCATTGCAAATTTTGGTAGGACAAGAATTGGGAAACAGGGTGGTTGTGTTAGAATGCCCATCTGGTGAGGGCAGTATAGCCCAAGCTTTTTTGATATTTATTAACATAACATTATGTGGCTAATTCTGTTTCTGAAAGGCAGGTCTGCCATTCAGAGCCCCCTTTCATGAATGCTCTATTTCAAAATTATCGTGCAAACATTTGCCTTTGCTGAGACCGTCTACAGACACCCACAGCCCCACCCCTGCAGTGCACTCGGGCAGGTTCAATTGTCACATGTGCAATCCTGACAGCTGCTGCACCACAAATGGCTTTTTAATCTTCTGCACCCCTGTCTCCAAAGTTAACAATTACATGCCTTAGTCAGTCTGGTGGCATGTAAAGCTTTAAATATTAGACATGCTCCAATGGGGCGTTATCCTGTTCATTCAATGACAGTAATTACTTCGTGGTAATTTACTACAAAATAATTACTTCAAAATTGTATTAAAAATATGGGTATTTAAGGGTTAAGAGGTAAAAAGGAGGTTGGCAGGGTTTTGGGTAGGGGTAGTAATGTAGTAATGAAGCGGAAGTGGGGGAAAAAATAAAAAAAAAGAAATTCAATGCAACATTCTGAAGGAATTACTTCGTAGTAAATTACCACGAAGTAATTTCTGTCCATGAAACGACATGGAACCGATGTGGCATGGTAACTACTAAGTGCGCACAACAATACAGCCACAGCAATTCAATATCACACTAATGTCAGCTCTGTGAGCAGGGTGCAGCTATGACAATACTTATGTGTATTGGTGTCTAGTCTGATTGACTCCATAACTGCCATGTGGAACAGTAGCCAGGATGTTGCCTGTTTGAGGTAAGTCTCAGGGAACAGGTGCCTCAAAGGCAGCACTGACATAACAAAGACACACTCACTCCTGGGGGGCTGAGAGATCGGTTCCACCATCTTGGTTTCGGTTTGGGCTCTCTGCCACTTCCTGCCCCTCCATTTCCTGCAGGCAGGCCACTCTGGGTCTGATGTCAGAAGGCAAAGGGCCCTTGTAATAACACCCTGGAATGGGCAACTTAAAGCAGACTTTCCTTGGACCAAGCCAATGTAATATTTGCCCTTTATGAGGGGAGGCAATCCTTACCTTCTTTGGTAACACGAAAACGTCAATGGATCAATGATGGGTATACAGTCTATCCCAAAATACTTGGCCAGGGAACTGAATACAAAAGGCATCCGACGCACTGGCGAGCTGTGTCCTATAGCCACCCCCAAGAAACAGTGGGCATGAACTGCTGTGGTCTAAGCCCTCACTGCTGGCTGCATTGGAACCAGGCTTGTGTTCACTGCAAGTGAAGAACTCCCCCTGTGGTGCCGGCCAACATCCTGGAGTGGATGCACAGAAATAAAGCACTCACTCAGTCCTGGAGAAATGGATTGGGCAACGCAGAAGCAGCTGGAATCATCATCCTCAGGTCCCCCTGACCCCACAGGCCATCCCTACCCCCTCTGGTCCCCCTGTGATGTTCCCTTGTGCCCCCCTCCCTTCTCGCACACAGGTGTTGCCTGTTTTGCTTGATTCTTCTACCCTGCCCCCCCTCACCCCGATCCCTCCTCCAGCCTACTTCTGCAGGAGTCTGTCCTGGCCCATTCTGGTTTTACCATCACTGTCTTGTGGCCAATGCTGGATTTGACTTTTATGACTTCATTGATTCACAGTGCGTCACTCTTTCACAACTCTCATGCTGCACTTCCTTTGCATCCTGTACTCATGGTGGTCTTGAATCATGCTGTTCCCATCGTCATCTTTTATCCTGACTTGCAACATTATGTGTTACTACTGACTTCTGCATTTGTACTCGCTCTCCCCTCTTGCTTCTCCACTCCTTTTGAATGCTTACTATCTGTTCTCTCTTACTCTCCCTTTCTCCCTTTTCCCATACCCTCCCCTCCTACCCTTACTTTCTTCTATGCACTTACTCTATCAGAATTGTCCCTGGACCTAGTATGATAGCAACCTTGTCTGTCTCCTCCCCCTTTTCACCTTCCTTGGCCGCCCCCCCATTCCAGCACCATCTGAAATGTCGTCAGGCCTAGTATGATAGTCGCTTGTTTTGTTCCTCCCCTCCCTTTCTGCACCCCTCTCCCTCACCTTTTATTTTTCTCTGGCTCTACCAGAAATGTCGTCAGGCCTAGTACAGTAGTCACCTGTCTGTTTCCATTTCCTTCCCACTCTCTCCCTCCCTTCCTTATTATGTCTTAGCTCTTGCACTATCTGAAATGTCGTCTGGCTGAGTACGATAGTTAATTTCACATCCTTACTGTTCATGGCCTGTAAGAATGTAATTATATTTTCCGTTGTTCCCTCCCTTGCCTTGGAGCGCTTTGAAACACACTGGGCCTCATTACGAGTATGGTGGTAAGGCAACAACGGTGTCAGTATCGCTACCGTGTGGGATGTTTCAACCCACGCATCCAAGCCCTGCAACATCACTGTGCATTACTGGCAGCGGAAACATCATAATGGCCGCCGGAAAGCATGCTGCTCGCCAGAAATCATCCCAAAATGCGCAGTAAAAATCCGAAAGATAGGTTGACATCTTCTTTTGCCTCTGTCAGTGTTAATACAGGAGACCATTGCCAGACCCCATCCTTCGGCTGCACACAGAGCAAAATCAGTGCAAAGGAATATAGAGCTGTTCAAAATCCGTTATATTTGATGTCAAAAATTGCTAAAATCATGGCTCACCAAAAACACTAAAAAGGTCCCACCTCCTTGTTGGGGGGTCAACATCATTCTCCCGCAAGAATCTACATGAATCTGAGGTCAACAGAAGTGTATCTATATTTGAACAAAGTATATTTTGAGGATTGTTTACTGGTAAGACAGCTGTCAAAAATAGGTGCAGCACCGGTGCTCACGACCGACCGGCGCTGATAATCGAAATTTTGAGAGGAGACCCGTGTTTCAGAGGCTAGATATGCCAAGCAAGAGAATTCCATCAGAATGCCATATAGAGTGCCACACATTGATTTAATGTGGAAAGAGACTTGATGAAAGATATGTTGCTATTTTCAGTTTATAATGTTATATTTTTTCCATAAGGAACTCTATTGCAATTGATCAGAACAGTAACCTGATGTAGCTAAGACTTCAAAAGGCTTGCTGTCCCCGGGAATCCTTCACACCTGGGGACTCCACACCAGAAGGCAGGATATCACATGGTCCTGTTGATTAAGAGGGAGATTTAACCTGCAGCCTGAAGGAAGGAACAATGGGGGCTTTGGGATGAATAGAATATGCTGATTTGAGGTGTAACTGTCAACACGGCTCTTGGAGAAGCAAGATATGTGACCATCTGACTCACCAAGCTTCTAGGGGCGGGCCAGACTGGGTTGTGGATTTCATATTGCACCAAATATATGTTTAAGGAAAATGCTTCTAAAATATTGTATCAAGCTGACAGAAATGTACAATTTTGAGATTCTTAAAATGACACCTTCACTCACAGTTTAAGACTAAGCTGGACGCCGTGTGATGTTCTGAGGCCAAACCCCGGGATTTATTGATATTGTAGACACTGTGTTTATGCTAGAAAAATGAAAACTTACTGTAATATGCCCAGAGAGGCTGCGTACATCCGTGTAAGATTCGGTGCAAAACCAATATTGCGAAACCCACTAAAATCGCAGATCAGATAAGTTGTCATTTCTGAACCCAAGCTCTTAGAAAGATCAGGGTTAAACAGAGACCTGTCTTAATTAATATGTGATATGTACATGTATTCTCAACAACGTGTGTATCTGGAAGCATGTTTGATTATGAAAAATTGATTTTCTTGAGAAACCAAAGGGGAGTGTTCTTTCCTTCAGCCATAAAGATTATACCTGATGACTCATCTGACTCACTACTCCCTTCTCCAGTCAGAGGACAGTAAATCCTTTAACCTATCAGGATCCTCAGAGGGTTGGGCATAGAAAGTCAGCCTCCACACCCCCTTTGAGAACACATAAAAAGAGACTGCTGAGACCCAGATGGACACACTAATTTTTCCACTACTCATCGATTCCTGTACAGCACGCTCCCTGACCATATCCAGACAAAAACTCCAGACTCCTGAGGCTCCAGATTCCAGACAGACTCCAGAACCAAAACTCTAGATCCCAAACTCTAGAACCTTGGAGAAGCAGAGTACTAATCCACAAGCTGAACTCTTCTCAGTAGGCCTCAGAATCCAGCAACCTAATGAAACTATTCAACAGCCAGGCAAGCTGTTTTGCTTCAGGCTTGAATCCTGTGCCAGAACCAGACCCAGAAAGCAGAGCTGTATCCAGAACCCGTCAGACCCAGACCAGACCGCTGTGCAGTGCCAATAGCAGACCAGAGAGCGCGCTGTGAGCAGAACCTAGAGGGCCTGAGACCGTCCGGTGGCGAGTGAAGTCCAAACCTGACCAGATCGGTGACGAGGCCCATTTACCTTCCAGTCCAAAACTAGGAGTGAGTATCCAGTCTAAGAACTGTACAGAACCAATCTCTTAGTCTAAAGTAATCTTATCCCATCAATTTCAACCTGTCCAGAACTGCATTTAGAAATCGTGTGTCCATTCTGTGATTTCAAATCTGTAAAAGCTCCATCTGTCATTCTGAAAATCTACCCACACAAAAACATCCGTATCGTTTGAACCGCACATCCTAGCAGCGAGATTTAACTGTCATTTTAAAGCTAAGATCCTCAGCATTCCAACTCCTTATGGTTTTTCCGTAATCACGATATACGCACTCGGAAAAAGTGCTGCAAATTGAAAACTAGCTCAATTTCACCACATGATAAAAATAGCTATCATTTGCTTGCAACTGCTGAATTTCATTTTCAACCTGATAATCGCTCATGAATCTTTGCTATTGTTGACCTGTACCAATTCAGAGTAACTATCACCTACCCTGAATCTCCTTTAGTGAATTAAAATCACTTTTAGCATATTTTTCACTTCATTGCAATCACATTTAAAAGTATTTTTGCCTTTTTAAAAGCATACCGGTTTTCTCTAAGCTTGCTGGGGGAACTGGAATTTGAACTGTATTTTGATTGTATTCCTGAAAACTGTGTGCTCTTCTTTCCATCTCTTCGTATTGCATAAAGGGGGAGTGAGTTGTCACAAGGGAAAAAGTGATCATATTATCTCTTGTTGAAACGATATCAAGTTTATTTCTGTGTTGCATTCTTTCCCATCTTGCATTTCCTTGAAACCATACAAAGCATTCTTTGCTACCTTATTCTTTCTATACCAACTCCTAAGTGATTAAAGAATTGTGCTATTGTAATATTATCCATCCATATTGCTGATCACTGTTATATTCATAAGTGTGTTATCAAATATTAATTTATTCATAAAAGTGTGATATATTGTTTTCTTCCTCAAATAAATCTTTTAATTTGCAAAACAAACTTACTTCTTGGCTCAGTGAGGTCAGGGGGATTCAAAGAGAGGGGCGTTATATAAGGGTTTATCATCCAGATTCAAAGAATTTGACATAAAAATATATTAATAAGGGCTTCCATCGGGCATCCCAGACTAGGCATTGACTTAGTTGGATTGCGGGATTGAAGTTACTTACAACCGGCACCGTTGATACCGTACCACCATACTAAGAGTTCTGCTCACGGGGGACCTTGCAGCCACCAGGTTTTACCGGGTGGCCGAACTGGCACCCGCGAGCAGAACTTGATGGTAGCAACGGTACCGTTAATAACGGTACCGTTGCGTTACCACCCTCCCCATTCCCATTGAGCCCTATGGGGCTCAAGTGTGAATGGGGAATAATTTTTACCGGCGTACAGAAAAGGGCAATTACTGTAATTACCCGGTAATTGCCCTTTTCTGGCCGCCGGATAAAAATCAATACCGACGGCAGCCGTGTCTGTACTACAGGCACGGCTGCCGCCAGCCTCGTAATGAGGCCCATTGTGTATAGGAGCTTTATAAATAAACATATCATATCACATCGACTATTATGAACACCTCCAAGCCATCATAGAAACCATGCTGCTACTTTTGACACTCAACACAAACTTCAAACCACTTGCTGCACTTTGAGCAATTCAAACTCCGGCTCAAACCATAGAAGCAAACCTACACATCTTAACCCAATTGTGGGCTTGTCATCACGGGAGTAACTGATTCAATTGCTGATTCGACTGTGGGAAGCCATTGACTCATCTGTTTCGAGCACGACTCAGCCCAGCAGAAACATTGCTAATCTTGACTGCTGTCCCGAACCATTGGAAGCCATCGTCTTACAGTCTCAAATGCAGACTTCGACGCATCAGGAGCCCACAACTTCGATATGACTCATCAGCTACCGCCAATGGGATCACATCAACTCGAACTTTCGATATTGCCTTGAGCGTGGCAAAAGTGCATAGAAACAGCCCAGCTTAATGCTGTCAAGCACCAAAGATGAGAATACAGCTGACAAGAATGCCTGTGGTTCCTGTACATCTGGGATGCACAACATAAAGCCTGTGGGCCATATATGCGGCCCGTGATATTCTGTTTTGCGGCCCCTTGTAGGTTGGACTTTCATAATGAAGTGCGACCAACTTCAAGCAATGGAAAACAATGCGGGTCGAACTAAATTAAGAAAGTCTTCCATAGAGGGGGGGAATTGCCCCCCATTGGCCGCTTTGTCCCCCCTGATTCATGGCCTGCCCCCCTCAGACAAATAACTGTTTCCAGGAGCCTTAATGGTGCTCCATCGCCCAGCCGCAATTTGCATGTTTGCAGTCTTTGCTTAAACTGTGCCCGTTCTTCTGGCCTGAATGGGACACCCTGGGAATTAATGCCCCATGAATATCACTGGGGTTGGTGCCATCACTTTTAAAAGCAGGCTACCTACATGGTGGGCACACTATTGTTTTCCAAATGTGCCGCTTACACTTGTCTAGAAAAAAACAAGACATTTCCAAACAGAAACATGCTTCTTAAACTTAAATTCACTGTTTTCTTTAAAAATGTGTTTATTTTTTTGTCAAACTGCCACATAAATGCCCTGTAATTTTTGTGTGCCTTCCTTTTGTGTTTTTTCACAGGATATTTCTAAAGCTTTATATGCTTAATCACAAATACATGTTTCTGTTACGGTGACAGCAGTTATTAGGAAATTACATTGTGGGTTCATGGGTGCCAACTTTTGATTTTCACTTTGGGGGCAGAAATTCCCCCACCCTCGCCCTAAAAATAATCAAGCTACCGGCCCAACCCATCACCTGGAAGAAGACATTTTATAGCACCTGTTTTTATAAAGAATTGCAAAAAGTCATAAAATGTGCAGCCAGTTAAATATATAACATCGTAGCAACAGTCACTCAACCTGCTGAGCTACCCTGGTAGCCTACTATGCTCGGGCATGATCATAGGTCCTTTAATATGTTAAAAAGTACTGCATTACCAACAGTGCACTTTGTGTACATGACTTCAAAGTCCACAGTATTTCATCACCAGCCACAGTGACCCTGTGCATACTCATTGATCCTGTACCAGTGGCAGCTTCTCCCTAATGGGCAAGGTTGCAACGATTCACGGCACACTCGCCCATAATGGAGGAGCCAGACCAGTGTAAACACCGAGCACTCACTCAACTGCTTTATGCGGCCGAGGGAGCGCTCCACGGCTGGCTTGAACTGTCAAAGGGAAACACAGTCTCATTTGACAGTTCTGTTCCTCAGCCTCACATGACGGCGCCGTTTTGCTTTCCCAACCTTGGATGGCCCAGTGGGGATGCTGGCTGAGAAACTGCATGTTTGTATGTGTGAGAAGGCATTCCTGTGCCTCCTCTCACATATAAACGTAGCGGGGAACTTCATCAGGGCTCTTGCACGCATGTGCACAAACCAGGAAGCCATTTGCTTCCTGGTTCCAGTTTGTAGAGAAAAAACGTACATATACCACTAGCTACCCACCTCTAGCACACCAAAGGAAGGCTACTTGTCAGAAATTAACCTCACAGTAGGAATTTCATAAGATTCCTACTGTGAGGTTAATTTCTGACAAGTAGCCTTCCTTTGGTGTGCTAGAGGTGGGTAGCTAGTGGTATATGTACGTTTTTTCTCTGCTGTATCTTTCCTCACATACCACAGCCCCCATGAAAAATTGAGGAAACCCTTTTGCTCATCACATTTGCTTACCCCTGGTTCCAGTTTGTGCCTCGCGGGAGCTGGAGCACTGGGAGGAAACATCAGGACCGGGGTATAAGGTACATTAATTTATTTATGTGGCATGCTTGTGTTTTACAAATGTTCTTGGTGGTTGGGGAGGAAGGCCCCCATGCCCTGGCACGTCTTGATTGGTTCGGGCTCCCTCGCTATGCTCCATCACACTGGCATATTTGCAGGAAATATTTAAGCCCCTCCAATTGAAAAATTCACCAGCCGCCGTTCGGATGTACAGTCAGAAACTGAAAACTGTAAACAATTCAACAGGGACCAAGTGAGCTTCCTGCAACCATTGCTAAAGAACCAAGGGAACAGTTGCCTCCTTGCCCACTGTGCTCGGCGCCTTTTTTATTTTAAAGAGTTTATTATCATTATTTTTTATAACAACAACCAAAAACAATAGCAAACATACAAACAAAACATAAACATCACTCTGGCACTTTCAGTGTGGATCCGGTTCCTCATTGTCCTCGTGGAGCGATTTGTGGCTATAAAGTCCTGGTCTACCGCTATCCTTTGGTCAGCTCTGTTTCTGTTGCACATTTCCCCCTTTGAGGGGCACGCCATATGTCTATCTATTTTCTAGTTAACGTTCATCCATGCTCCTGGGGTCATCTACATCGCTCTCTGCCCCTTGTCCAAATAGGTCTTGCATCAGGGAGTTCCATGCCATCATCCTTTACCCACTTTCCCCTTCTCCCCTCTGCACAGCCCTCATCCACACCACCGTTTCTGCCAGTGCCCATCTCTGAAGATCCGACCACCGTGAGTCTATAGTTGGGCCCGCCCTGGAGTTCCATGCTATTGCTATCCGTCTTTGGCCAATATGCACACCAGGTCCTACATTTTGGCCAGATGCATCCTTTGTCTGCCTCCTGCCAAGTAAGTACTGTTAAGATGGATTTCTGAACTCTGTCCTGGGGGGGCAGAGGTTCAGAAGGCCAGCCTAGTTTCTTGGAACAGGGTAACCTCTGGACAAGCCAGACCAATCAGGGTAGCGATCGCGGCTGTCAAGACTAGGTCTCAAGAGGGGTGAGGGTGACTGAAAGCCCGCAATGAGCACACAAAGCAAGGACACTTACAAATAACTCTAAGCAGGTGTTATATTAAAAATATAGACACATTTATTACAAGGCCTTTGTAACATTGACCGTAGCGAGAAATCACAATAAAACTCAAGTAAACCAACACATACCAACCAAATCCAATATATATACAAATACAAACGAGTCTAATGAGTTAGACGCACGAAATGTGTAGACCACCTAGATGGGGAGGAAAACAGGCAGTGCGAATAATAATTAGACCCAGTCCGCCTTCAGAGGCACCTAACTAAAAGGAAGTCCAAGCCCTACGAAGAGTGGAGCCTTGTGCTCAAAAGTACCTGCACACGCTGGTGCCAACGGGCAAAGGGGAGTCTCTTCGAGGGAATCAGGCAGTTTAGTTCGATGAACAAATGAAGATGAACAGAGCTCCGCGACTCAAGCGCAGCCTCCACTGGGGGCAGAAGCAGAGCGCAAGTACGGAAAGGCGTGCTGTTAGACACAGCAGGGAAAAGCTATGGTCTACTGCAGTAGGACGACCAGTTCCTAGCGAGGCTACTCACCGGTCCCCGATGCAGGCAGACCCAGGCTTCTCCACGTCAGTTTCAGTGCTGGCAGGTTCAGATACGAGCAGGGGACATCTCGGTGTCGTGTAGATTCCACAGCAGCAGAAGTTGAGTTCAGGATGTCCCAAACACAGTGAACCCGCACAGTTTGTTACCACAGCAGGGCAACGGAGCGGCCGTGTGTATTTCAGCCAAATGTACACTACTCACTTCAGACCTGGGAATGCCAAGTGTACGAATCGTGTGAGAGTGACAAGGACTCGTAATACAACACAACCTGACGGCGGTTACAGAGCAAGACTCCTGGGTAGGCTGGTCAGTCTGCTGGATGGCCCAGAGACACTTCCGAAGGCTTACGTGCAGGAGATGGTGAAGATGCCGAGAATAGTTGTTCCCACTATTCCAAGGGTCGAAGTACCAGTACAGGCCTTCTCGTTCGATCAGAGGTAGAAAGGGTTTCACAAAGCGACAGCAGTGCAGAGGAGCAGTCCTTCAGCGGGTCACCATCGATTCCTCGGTTCAGCCTCGTAGTTGCAGGATACTTGACTCCTGTATTCCTTCATTTGTGAGAACTCAGGAGATCGACCGGTAGTGGTGTTTCCAGCCCCCTCTTATCCACGGTTCCCTTCGCGCCAAAACGGAGGGGACCCAATAGGAGAGCTGCTCACAAAACACTCGCACCATACGTGGACCTATCACGGACCACGGTGGTCCCAGGCATTTACGACACACTAGACTCTCTGGCACCCAGGATGTGTATTGGGACCAGACAGCCCAGCCCACATCCTGGAGGCACACACAAGGCCTGTAGAAGCCCGCGAAAGCATCTGTGTTTTGCGAGAAAGTACATGCCCAAATAAGGAAGGCCCGGGTCGGCTCGACCTGGGGAAGGTGAAGGGGGCAAGACGGTCAGCGGACAGGACAAAGAGCCTCGTGGTCTGGCCATTTTGGGAGCCAGGCCACCATTTTGGGCTAAGCGCGAGAAACGCGCTTAAACGCCAAAAGGAGCTCAAAAACACAAAGAAACGATCGCTGCCACCAGTCCCGTCCGTGATTCACTTGCACCATTCATTAACAATCCAAAGAGAGTATCTAGGGCCTGTAGAATACTAGAGACCCAAGAGAGCAGTAACTTAGCTTACAGTGCCCTCTTGTGCCATGTTGCGCGAAAGCTGCAACATGATAAAAGAACTACGGAAAACAACGTTTCCCGGTACTGACTGTCTTAAGGGCATGTCAGTTTCCCCGTAAGAATGGAGTGAAAGCCCAGAGGAGGGCGGCAGAAGGCTGCACTTCTCTGGCAAAGTCTAGATCCTGGTGAAAACAACAGCAAAAAGTTTAGGGGTTGCCACATGGAAGGAAAATTACCCACAATTAAGAAATCTTTCCTAACAAGTACGACTCAGGGTTCCATACTTGCATCTGGATGCCACCTCCCGCCACTCTCTGTTATGATTACTGTTAAGAATTACTGTAAACAGCTTAAAGCAGTAATAAACCTCAACAAAACCGCTCACCTTGACAATACGGAAATCCAGAATGCAGCAGTGAAAGTTCCCCTGAAGCAGTCCTGGCCCCTCCGACCCGGAAAGAGGTGAAAAACCGGGGGAGAGGATAGGATCGCCAGGGAAACCCTCTAATGGAAAGAAAACCCTGGTCGAGTCTGGAAGCTTGTCGATCGGGAAGTAGTAGTAGCAGGAGAATCCTTGAGAGGTGGTTTCAAACGGAAGTTGCACAGGATATCCCTGCTGAGTAAACGAGAGGAATAGATAGTATCAGCGAAATGTAAAAAGGGAAATCAGCCAAAAGAGAAGGCGGAAGGGAAAAGCTCTCACCCTTGGAGGGCAGGATTGGGACTGGAACTTCGGAACTGAACTTCGGAAGAACAACGGAAGAGAGGCAGGAGGTCTGCAAGAACAAACAGGTAAGTGATTCTAATCGGGGCTAGAAGAGAAGACTCAGGGAATAGGAAGCTTACCCTAAAGGGGTTCAAAGCAGAAGGTAATGCCGTGGAGGTGGTGTTATAGACGGCTAAGTCGAGCAGGATTCGCCGGGTTGGACTGAACACGAAGAGAGCAGAGATTGGAAAGGTTGAATGGAGATAATCTCTGAGAAATAGGTAAAGACAAGATTAGGACAGTTTAAAGAGTAATCAAGGACTAATAGACATGTAAATACAGGATTCAAATAACGAACTCACGGAGCGTCTGTAGCAGAAGCGACGCGATGAAACCTTGGCTTGGAGTCTGGATATAGTATCACGTGAGCGGTCCGTGGTGTCTCGGAGGGATGTGAATAGACTAGACCGTAGCTGTCGGCACGAGAAAGCCTACAGGCATCCATCTTGGAACTGCACTTCCGCACGATACCGCACAAGCGGGCACGGGACCACAGAGTCTATCTACCGCAACGTGTAACAGTATACCCCCTCCTCCTGGGGGGCGCCCCGGGTTTACCCGGATGGAGCCGGAAAAAACGCTGCACCAGCCGGGGAGCATGAACCCCAGAGGCAGGTTCCCAGGTCCTTTCAGCAGGAGAATAACCCTTCCAGTCAATCAGAAACTGCAATCTACCTCTCCGAAAGCGAGAGTCACACACCCCCGCCACCTCAAATTCAGGACCCTCATCAGTAAGGACAGGAGAAGGAGGAACCCTTCCCGTCCGAAGAAAATGATCCGGTACCACCAACTTAATTTGAGACAGATGAAATACAGGGTGTATCCGAGACCAAGAGGCTGGTAAAGCCAGTTTGACTGCAGCTGCGCCCACCATGGCTAACACTTTAAAGGGTCCAAAGTATCTCGGCGATAGTTTAGACGGAACGAGATGACGAGGAAGAAAACGGGAAGCCAACCAAACAGAGTCACCGATGGTAAGTTTCGGGGCAATGCGGCGATGAAGATCGGCGTTCCGCTTAGCACGGTCTTGAGCCTCCACAAGAGATCGCTTAGCCAGTCTCTGACCATCCTGACTGTCCGCAATAAATTCATCCACTCCTGGGCAGCAGGAAGGAGGAGACGAAACCATAGGAACAAAGGAGGGATGGAAGCCATAAGAACAATGAAAGGGGCTAGTCCGGAGAGCAGAGTGACGGGAGTTATTGTAGGCAAATTCAGCAAAAGGGAGTAAACCTGCCCAGTCATCCTGGGCCGCTGAAACGAAGCAACATAGATATCCTTCCAGTGTTTGATTCAAACGCTCCGTTTGCCCATTGGTCTGGTGATGATATCCTGACGAGAGGGCTCGTTTTATCCCTAAGACGTGACACGTCTTTTGCCAGAAAAGTGAAGTATATTGGGGACCTCGGTCTGAGATGATGGTATCTGGGAGCCCATGATGGGAGAAGATTTCAGATAGAAAGATTTTAGCCATCAAAGTTGCCCCCGGTAGCTTCTCTAAAGGGGTAAAATGTGCCAATTTGGTGAAATAGTCAATTGTCACCATAATGGCTGTCTTGTTCTCCGAAGGTGGTAGATCAGACACAAAATCGGTAGAGATGATTTGCCAAGGCCGATCTGGAATGGGCATCCTCGTTAATAACCCCAAAGGGGGAGTACGAGGAGTCTTTGCGTGCGCACAGATACTACAAGCTGCAACATAATCCTGGACATCAGATCGCATATTTGGCCACCAGAAGTGTCGTTGTACGAGTTCCAATGTTGAAAGAAACCCTCTATGACCCGCAGCCTTAGAGTCATGACACATTTGTAATACTTCGAGTTGTAAAGAGGGAATGGGGATCAACAGCTGAGTGCCGTGAAAGAAATATTCCTTATCTTTAGTGAGATGGTGGGTGGATGCAATGTTTTCACAGAACGATTTATTTTGATCAGTGGCAGTTCGTACTTCTTGGAGAAAGTCAGTTAAGACAGCAATAAAACGAGCGCTGGGAAACATCTTCTCGGAACAGAATGTCGATGTAGGAGAGTCCTTACGAGACAGAGCATCTGCCTTCTGATTATGTTTTCCCGGCAAAAAGGTGAACTCAATTCGAAAGGGAAGAAAAAAATAAGCCCAGCGGGCCTGCCTGCTGTTGGTTGTGTAGGCATTCTGAAGGGCTCGTAGATTCTGATGATCAGTGCGAACCTTGATAGGATGGGTAGATCCCAGGAGAAGGTGTCTCCATTCTTTGAAAGATTGCTTGATAGCCAGAAGCTCTTTCTCAAGAACTGAATAATTTTGTTCTGCCGCATTGAAAGTTTTGGACAGATAAGCCACAGGTCTTTCTTCTCCCTGTTCCGATAATTGTAAAAGTACTGCACCCAACGCAAATTGCGAAGCATCTGTCTCCACAATGAATTGTTTAGTTTGATCAGGGTTTATAAGAACTGAAGCAGAAGTGAATATCTCCTTTGGCGCTTGGAAGGCGCTCTGAGCCGATTAGTTCCAGACGAACGGGACTCCTTTCTTAAGAAGTCTGGTGATGGGTAAAATGATTTCCGAAAAACCCGGAATGAATTTCCGGTAGAAGTTGGCAAAGCCAAGAAATCGTTGAATGTCTTTTATGCCAGAGGGAATTGGCCAATCCAAAACAGCTGACACCTTCTTTGGATCCATAGAGATGCCCTGAGAAGATAGCACAAATCCGAGGTAATTTACCTGCTCCTGGTGGAACTCACATTTGGTGGACTTACAGTACAGATGATTGTTTTGAAGACGTTCCAACACTGTGTTGACATGTCGGATATGTTCCTCTGGGTTCTTGGAATAAACCAAGATATCATCTAAATAGATGATGACGAAATGAAACAAAATGTCGGCAAAGAGGTGGTCCATGAACCGCTGAAATATTGCTGGTGCGTTGACCAGGCCAAATGGCATGACGTGGTACTCATAATGCCCGAAAGGGGTGCGAAAGGCAGTTTTCCATTCATCTCCTGCAGCTATTCGTATGAGATGGTAAGCACCTCGGAGATCCAGCTTAGTGTAAACAGTAGCCCCTCGAACCGCTTCAAGGATGTCTGTGATAAGAGGCATTGGATACTTGTCAGCAATGGTTATCTTGTTTAATCCTCGATAATCAATGCAAAGGCGAAGTTCGTCCGAGTCTTTCTTAGGGATAAAGAAGAGAGAAGCTCCGGCTGGAGACACAGACTCGGTTATTAGCCCATTGCGTAAATTGGTTTGAAGATAATTTTTCAAAACAGTCTTCTCCCGTTGTGAAAGCACATACATACGGCCAAAAGGAATGGGCTGTTCGGGGTGTATATCTATATGACAATCATCCCTTCTATGAGGAGGCAAGGTAGGAAATTCGGGATTTTCAAATATAGATCGGAATCCCCAATGACATTTAGGGATCATTCCCAAGTGATTTATAGAGGAAACAGCAGGATGATGGTCTTCAATAGTGGGGAGACGTATACCTACTGACTCCTGAGAAAGGCAATGGTGAGTACAATATTCTGATCCCAAGAACAGAGTACCTGCTGACCAGTTGATATATGGGTTATGGAGTCTTAACCAGGGAAGGCCCAAAATGATAGGAAAATGGGCAGTTCTGATCAGATCAAAAACCAGAGTTTCTTTATGGCGGGCGATCATGCCAGAGATAGGATCGGTCTGTTCTTTTACCGGTCCTGAACTTAAGGGACTACCGTCCACACCCTGAATAGGAGTAACCATGTTCTTGGATACGAGAGTAATCCCGTGTTTCTTAGCCCATTCATAATCCAAAAAATTCCTAGCCGCTCCGCAGACTATCAAGGCGGGAATACCAGGTAGAATGTGTTCTGAAAGTATCATGGACAAGGAAACTACTACCATGGTCTGATTGGTTGAGGCATTGTCTACTGTCAGACCCGGCTTACAGGGGGAAACAGAATTCTGTAACTCTACCGTTCTTCCCCTCTCGGTAGAGCTCTGGAGTTTCCTGACTTTGGAGTAGCAGATCGACGAGGAGGAACTAGATGACAATCTTTCAGTACATGAGAAGAGGACCCACAGTACATGCATAGTCCAAGATTCTTTCTTCTTTCCTTTTCGGTTGCAGATAGCAGTCCTCTAACGGTCCCTATCTGCATAGGCTCTTCAGTATGGGGAAGAGTCCTATTCCCAACATAGGAATGATCAATTGAAGGTCGAGATCCTTTGTTCTTCTTTCTTTCATGAGACCGTTCTTGCATTCGATAATCTATCTGCATAGTTAGAGTTATCATGTCGGCTAAATTAGCCGGACGAGGTACCTTAGAAACCTCATCTTTAAGGTCTTCCGTTAAGCCTCTACGAAAAAGGGTAAGAAGCCCTTCATCTGGCCACCCTACTTCTGAAGACAATTGTTTGAATTGTTTTATGTATCCTAGCAAATCCTTATTTCCCTGTTTCAAATCAAGAAGTCTTTCTTGTGTGGAAACTGATATTTCCTTTCTGCCGAACATAGACTTAAGGCTATTGGAGAAGGCGGGGTAGGAATCTAGGATCCCATTATTAGAAGTGACTAGAGGCGTGGCCCAAGCCAATGCAAGGCCAGAAAGATGGGAAATCACGAACCCCACTTTGTCTTTGTCTGTAGGAAAAAAACGTGATTTAAAAGTAAATTGGACTGTACAACTATCTAGAAATTCTTTGAGCTTATATGGATCTCCGTCGTACATTAGGGCATGTAAGGAAGAAGGGGGAGTGTCTGAAAATGCCCTAGTGACTTGCTGTTGCAGCTGAGCATTATCTTGTTTTAAAGATTGCATCTCTAAGGACATGGCTTGCATGGCTGCCATTAATTGTTGCATTTGCTGCTCCATTTTGGATTCCGAATGTCAATATTTTTAGGCGTCGCTTACTGTTATGATTACTGTTAAGAATTACTGTAAACAGCTTAAAGTGGTAATAAACCTCAACAAAACCGCTCACCTTGACAATACGGAAATCCAGAATGCAGCAGTGAAAGTTCCCCTGAAGCAGTCCTGGCCCCTCCGACCCGGAAAGAGGTGAAAAACCGGGGGAAGAGGATAGGATCGCCAGGGAAACCCTCTAATGGGAAGAAAACCCTGGTCGAGTCTGGAAGCTCGTCGATCGGGAAGTAGTAGTAGCAGGAGAATCCTTGAGAGGTGGTTTCAAACGGAAGTTGCACAGGATATCCCTGCTGAGTAAACGAGAGGAATAGATAGTATCAGCGAAATGTAAAAAGGGAAATCAGCCAAAAGAGAAGGCGGAAGGGAAAAGCTCTCACCCTTGGAGGGCAGGATTCGGACTGGAACTTCGGAACTGAACTTCGGAAGAACAACGGAAGAGAGGCAGGAGGTCTGCAAGAACAAACAGGTAAGTGATTCTAATAGGGGCTAGAAGAGAAGACTCAGGGAATAGGAAGTTTACCCTAAAGGGGTTCAAAGCAGAAGGTAATGCCGTGGAGGTGGTGTTATAGACGGCTAAGTTGAGCAGGATTCGCCGGGTTGGACTGAACACGAAGGGAGCAGAGATTGGAAAGGTTGAATGGAGATAATCTCTGAGAAATGGGTAAAGACAAGATTAGGACAGTTTAAAGAGTAATCAAGGACTAATAGACATGTAAATACAGGATTCAAATAACGAACTCACGGAGCGTCTGTAGCAGAAGCGACGCGATGAAACCTTGGCTTGGAGTCTGGATATAGTATCACGTGAGCGGTCCGTGGTGTCTCGGAGGGACGTGAATAGACTAGACCGTAGCTGTCGGCTCGAGAAAGCCGACAGGCATCCATCTTGGAACTGCACTTCCGCACGATACCGCACAAGCGGGCACGGGACCACAGAGTCCATCTACCGCAACGTGTAACACTCTCTCCTTGATTCCCTCCCAAAATGTCTGTATCACTGGACAGGTCCAAAAAATTTGCAACATGTCTGCCTCTTCATCAGAACAGCGGGGGCAATTGCGAGGTTGTCCCAGTTTCATCATAGACATCCTTCTGGGCATAAGGCATGCCCCATGCATGAGGTACAATTGCGCTTGGCGAAACCTTGCATTCCTGGACAATTTCATTGGATATCTCAGCACTCTGGCCCACTCCTGCTTACTATAGGACCTCTGAAGTTCCCCCTCCCAGCGTTCTCTCATCTGTAGCACTTGCACATTGCTGGATTCTAACAACTGTTCATATATCCTGGAAGCCGTGTGTCTTCCTTCTGAGATGTCGTACCATGTGTCCATCCCCTACCTTCATATACTCTTCCTCTGGCCATTCTGCCCATCTCTTCTTGATCTTCGTTATCATACGGTTATGTAGGAGAAACTGACCTCCATGGATATCACTGTCCTCCACGATGTTCCGGAATTCCGCCCATTGTCCCTCCTTCCGCAGATCATCTCTCTGTGCTATGCCTTTAGCTTCCCACTGGGATCGATTAAATTGTGAGGTTTCCTGTGTCCGGGCCTGCAAAGCCTGCTAGGGGGATCTGTGTAAGCAGGGATCTTTCCTTTCCTAGAGTTTCCATGCTCTGCTCCACAGGGTTACTGCAAGTCTGACCATGTTTGGTAGGGTCTTGGTCAATGATTTTTCAATCCATGGCAGTTCCCTCAGATAATACGGCTTCAGCGCCGGCTGGTATTGTGCCTATTGTTGTTTCTTCCGCCAGCCATTTGACCACCACTTGAAGTTGCCCTGCCAGGTAGTCCGGCAATCGAATGCCTCCTGATTCATAGTCCCTTTGCAGAGTCGTCATGGCTATCCTGCACCCCCCCCCACAGGAACGTCCGTGCTATTGTGTTCAGTTTTGTGAAGAGGGCCCTAGGTATGTCATATGGGATGTTTGTGAAATAGTATAATATTTGTGGGAGTACCATCTTCAAGAGGGCCGCCCTCCCCATCATACCCAGCAGAAGTGTCCCCCAGAAGTCCATGGCCTTCTGTGTTCTGTCCAGGGCTGCCTGCGTGCTGATTTTGTGTGTGTCCGCTGTGTCATGGTGTATTTCTACCTCCAAATATTGGAAGGAGCGTGGTGCCCACGTAAGACCTAGGTCTGGGAGTTGGTCCGCAGGGACCCGTCTTAGGTCCATCAGGGGGAACAGTGAGGACTTTTCTTTATTAATGGCTTCTCCTGAGAGCCTAGTGTACGCATCTATCACTTCTAGCAAGCAGTGCAAGTTCTCTCGTGACTTCTCAACAAATAGAAGCATGTCGTCCGTGTATCGGGAAATTTTATGCACCACTCCGTCGATATCTATCCCTGTGTCCCCATATTTAGCTTCAAGAAAAGCTGCTAGCGGGTCTAAGGCCAATATATATAACATGGGTGAGAGTGGGCAACCCTGCTTGGTACCTCTATATATCCTCCAGACCTCTGAGACGTGCCGTCCAGTTTTAACTCTGGCTCTGGGATCCTTATACAGCAGCCAAATCCATCGAAGGAACCCTTCCGCTATTCCAAAGTGGGTGAGGACACTCAACAGCCACCCACAGTTCACGGAATCAAAGGCTTTGATGGCATCTAGCAACGCTATAGCGCATTCGCCCCGTCTGAGATTTGTCCGGTCCACCACATGATGGAGCCTTTGGAGATTCCACAACGTGTTCCTCCCCGGGACGTAACTCATCTGATCTGAGTAGATCAGCGTGCATATCACCCGTTTTAGGCGGATAGCATGGACTGTCATAAGGATTTTGACATCTTCATTAATGAGAGAAATCGGCCTATAGGAGGCACACTCCAGCGGTGATTTTCCATGTTTAAGGATCGGTATAATCACTGATTCCGACATGCTGCCTGATAGCTGTTCCCTCTCACACGCCTCTTGCTGCACCTCAAGCAATCTCTATGCTATAGTGCGCTTGTACGTCTTGTAGAATTCCCCCGGGAGCCCATCAGGTCCTGGGGATTTGCCTGACGGGAGTCCGGTGATTGTTGATTCTATTTCTTCCTCTGTAAGGGGATCATCTAGTGAATGGGCCTGTGCTTCTGCTAGTTTTGGCAATCTTATCTCTGCCACGGCCTCTGCTATATCCCCCGGCTCCACCTCTGGGTTAGGGGCATATAAAAGCTTGTAGCAGTGAGAAAATATTACGTTAATGCTCTGCTGGCTTCAAACTTCTATCCCGGCCTCATCTTGTATTGCATTAATTGTGTCTTTCTTACATTCCTGCTTAGTGAGCCAAGCTAGAAGCCTGCCTGGTTTGTCCCCCTCCGCATGCAGCCGTTGTATATATCTCCCATAGTCCAGTCTTCCCAGTTTCTCCCAGACTTCTACACATCTAAATCTCAGTGCCATCAGTTTTCTGGGTTCCTTCCCCATAATCCCTGCCTGCCGTTCTGTGTTCTAGCTCCTTTTCCAGTTGACCAAGCTCTGCCAGGGCCTCTTCTCTTAGTCCACCCGTCTTCCCTATCGCCGCCCCCTTACTACTACTTTAAATGCATCCCATAGCGTGCCATTCCTCTCTACGCTTCCCCCATTGTGTTCAAAATACTCCCCTATCACATCGTGCAAGTATACCTCAAACTTGCCCTCCTTCAATGCCCCCACCCTCAGCCGCCATGTTGGTATCGGAGCCCTTCTATGAGTATGTGCCCATGTTGCTAGTATTGGTGCATGATCGGAGAGTGTGCATGCTTTAATATTTATCCCCGTAAAATCTTTAAAAGATTCAGTGCCCGTAAATAAATAATCTATACGTGTGAATATTCCGTGGGGTGCACTATAATGTGTGTACCCTCTCTCATCGCCGTGTACCTTTCTCCAGATGTCCACCAGCTGCAGTCGGGTCAGGATCGTTTGTAAAACCTTGGCTGGGGGTGCTGGCTTCTTGTGTTTGTCATCCGACGTATCCAGGAGTGGATCCAGCATGTAATTGAAGTCTCCCGCCCAGATGAACGTTGCTTCTCTGTACTGGGCCAGTCTGGGCACATGTTTCTTGAAGAATTCTGTTGGATCGTGATTCGGTGCATATGTATTTATCAAGCATACTTCCTTATTTTCCAGCATTCCATGCACCAGCACTAGTCTTCCTTCTGAGTCGCATTCCTGTTTTATTAGCTGAAATGGTACCCCTGGGGCCACCCATAATCGTACTCCTCTCGCATAGTTTGAATATGTGGAACTGTAGATCTGGTCTCCCCATTTCATGTCCACTTTGGTCTGTTTCTCCCTTGTTAAATGAGTTTCTTGCAACATTGCTATTTTGACCATCATTCTGGTCAGCCAGGCATATACTCTAAGTCTTTTAACATAGGCGTTAAACCCCCAAACATTCCAAGTTGTGATCGTTATCTCATCTGAGCTCATATTCACTGTGCTTCTTCCGGCTCTGTTGTCCCATAGCCTTCTGTATGCCGTCTGCTCCACGTCTCCATTTCCCTGCCCCTAAATGGGTGGATCTGCCTTCATGTAGACCAGGTCTCGTCATCCTCTCGCTAGTGTCCACCTGTATCACTGACTCCATGGGTCTCTGGCCAGGGGTGTTCCTCTGAGCGTCGGCCCCTTGCTCCTCATCATTTCCACTGCCTTTCGCTCCACTTTCATTGTTCCAGCGCATGCTGCTTCCTCCACTGTTAGTGCTTTCTACCAACCAACCACTCGACTAACTATAACTATAACTATGAAACCAATGCCCAGCCACCCTCCCCCTGCTCGGGCTCCGCTGCTTTCCTTGCTCCTCCCACCGAAGTTGGACCGGCCCACAGCAGCGCGATGACACAAAATGGACATCTCAAACTCGCAAAACACTCTGGGGTTGTGTGTTCTGTCGACCTCTGCGGATGTAGGCTCTGAAGCTCCTGTTTGAATTCCTTCTGGCTTGCTTAATTTCCTTTATCTTAAGTGTCTCTGCTTGTATTTGGGTCCTGCTCATCATCGCTGGGGTATATTCCCGTCGTCATTGGCGTTCCTGGGACTATGCTGGGGGATGCCTTGTTGGTCCATCCATGTGTGTGCCTCCTCTGTCGTCTCGAAGAAGCATGTCCTTGCCTGGTCTATCACATTGAGTTTAGCAGGATATAGCAGCATGTAGCGCACCCCTGCCGCCCCAAGGTGTTCTTTTGTGCATTGTGTTCCTCGCGCTGAATGTCTGCTCATATTGGTCCCCTCTTATCGTCTCCGGGGTAAGTTCCCATCATCATTGGCATTCTTCTCTTTTCTGGGTGATACCCTGCTGGTCCATCCATGTGTGGGCCTCCTCTGTCATCTCAAAGAAGCACAACCTGCCCTGGTGTATCACCTTAAGTTTAGCCGGGTATAGCAGCATGTAATGCATACCTGCCGCCCTGAGGCGTTCCTTAGTCTGGCCAAGGCATGCTCTTTGTTTCTGGACCATGACGGTGTAATCCGGGTATATAGTGATTCTGGAGGAATTCCTTGTGATCACTCCGCCTTCTCTTGAAAATGCCAATATATTTTAAGTTCATGATCTTGGCGATCATTTATCTCGAGGGAGGGGGGGAGCCTGGTTGAGGCTTTCTGGTCATGGCTCTGTGTGCCCTTTCTACCGCAAAACCTTGTGACACTGCCCCCACCCCAATCTCCTGGAGCAGCAGAGTTTCAACGTACCCTGTGGGATCCCTGCCTTCTTCATCTTCCGGCAGTCCAGCTATGCGGATGTTGTCCCTCCGTGTTCTCCCATCTGTATCTTCCGCCGGCGACATCAGTGGTTTTTTTGCTGCACCTGCTGTTCTGCTGTCACTCGTTCCGTCAAAGTTTCGTGCATCTTGCCGGAGGAGACCCACATCCACCATGACAGTGTCTAATTTGTTTTCTAAGCACGCCTTCAGGGCACGTAACGCTGTGTCCATTTTATGTTCCAGGGATGCCTTCAGGGCGGCAATCACTTCCAATATAGGTCCTTTGCTTGCACTTCCACTGGCTGTGCGGCACTCGTCGTAGCCATTACTGCGTTTGACTGGGCCTGTTGTTTCTTTTCAGATTTTCTGGTAAATGATTCTATACTGGTGTGTTTACCTCTTCCTCCTTTGGTCCTGTTTGGCATTCTCCCTTTGCAGCAATTTATGTGATACAGGTGTGTAACAATCAGTTTACAGTGACACATATAGACAGTGTATAACCAAAGTGAAGCAAAATATATCCGTGTTGCACTTTAAATTCCTAGTGCCAAACACTTTTTTGTTGGAAAGGAATAAGCATGAATTCTGCCTAAACAATTCCTACAACATATTTTTAGTGACATACAGTCAGACAGAGCAATTACCGAACATAAATGAAATGTCACATGAGTTCTGAGGCGCGGTTTCCTCACAAGGTTGGAGCAGAGTGTTATTTAACAATTCTTCCAACTTTGGTGCTCAAAATTAACTTTCTGAAATCTAGGTCATTGGACTCAAGGGGTATCTCTAGGTTTTTAGCCAACGTGTTTAAACAGACATTTGTTTTACACACTAATGGGTGATGAAAAGGTACATATACTATCCATAGTCTTCATCTGTGAGTTGATTAGTGTGTGCACGGTTCGGTGCTTTAGGGTACTTGCAATGTACAAGGCACCTTCTTCAGGGCATCCAATTGGTAGACCCTGTGTCAAAATCAGAAAAACAAGGGTGGGACAAGAAGGGAGAAGAGAAATGTGGGGTTACCTCAGGTGAATAGAGCTGAGAGTGCAGCTTATGTTAAGTGATTTAGAGCTCTGGGTACCGGCTTTGCTCATGGCATCGTGCCAAGACTCCTGGGGAATCCGGGGGGAGGGGGGGTTTGGCGGGACACTCGCAGGGGACCCGTGGCAGGCGGCTGCTGTGGCAGACTTTAGGGAGCTTAGGTGTGGTCCTCTGTGCCTCTGAAGATATGGTGCAGATCAGAGGGGACAAGAGGGGAGAGAAAAGGGAGAACGATCGGACAGTGTTTGTCAAGCCCCTGGTATGGAGAAAGGTGATACATATTGGGGAGCGGGCTAGCAAGGCCTGATTACCTTGTTCCTGGTCTCTGTGTGAAGACCTGTGATTCTGTGGTGTCCGTTGTGCCCACCTGCAGATGCTGTGGTGGGGTCGGAAAAAGGAGGGGTGCTGGAGAGACCCCTTCTCTGTTTCACTTCCTTCTAGGCAGTGGTGGCGTCTGTCTGTGGAAGGAAGACGTGTTGTTAAAGTGTGACAGAGGGATTATGAGCAAAATGGTGGTGCTGCTTGTATCTCTTGCCCCTGCTCCCGTAGCTGGTACGTGGAGGGAGAGTGGCTAAGTTAGTCTCGCCGTCCCTCACCTGTAAAAGGAGCTCTGACGATCCCTATGTACTGTCCGGCTATGTGTCTCCTACTGCAGCTAGCGTTGCACCGCACAGGGGTCTTGTGTGTGCAGGGACGCCGCCGGGTAGTTGTGGCGACCACTGCGGGGGACGGAATTTTAATTGGTGCAATGTCAGTTGCCGAGGGCTCGTTACGTTGCGTGCTTAATGATTGGTGGCTACGCGTTGTCTAGGAAACGGACGCCGCCTGAGTGGTGGCGGCTCTGGACGTATCGTGGTTTGTCATGGTGCCGCAAACCATGTCGCAAGGGATGAGCCAGGGGTGTGTGCGGAGGTACGGGCCCGTATTGAATTTACAAACATGGGGTGTATATCAGGTAGTACGGGTCATGTATACACATTACTTGAGGGGGCCAGTGTGGTCAACGGGCGGGGATTACTAATAATCCCGTCTGTGTATATGAGTGAAAGAAAGATCGGTGGTCTGGCTGTGTGTTTGTCAGGTCACCCGGCACATATCCCAGTCAGGTACATACTGCATCCCGTTCCCATGTATCTTGTTGAGGTGGCATTGCTTGGGAGTGCTTCCCTCTGGTCATGGATGGAATGGGTGTACGGCTCTGTGTGTACAGGGAGATCAAAATAGGCTCGGCTGAAAGGACTCATTCAGACCATTGTGATATGTGTCCAACCGGTGTATCCACCTAGATTCTCGATGTAGTAAGCTCTTCAGGGAGTCGGGACCTCCCCTCACCTTCTCCAGTACCCACCATATGAGGTCATTGGGTGTGTGTTTCTCTGTGACGAAATGCAGTGCTAACGGGGTGGTTATGTTCTTGCACCTTATTCGTGAACGGTGTTCTGAAATGCGTAGATTGACTGCCTCGTGGTCTGGCCCACGTACTTAAGCCCACATGGGCACTGGATACAGTATACCACACCTTCACTTTTGCAGTTAGTGTGGTCTCGGAGGTGCCATTCGCGTGGGCCTATTCTGAATGATTTTAGTTTTCTCGTGAATTTACATGACACACAATTTCCGCATGGGTAATGTCCTTGTAGTGGTCGTAGAACTCTTTGCGATTGATGCCGCAAGTCAGGTTGAAAAAGCGAGTGGACAGGGACGCCTTCAGGTTCTTCCCTCGTTTGTAAGCAAAACGAGGGGGTGGGTCATCTGGTAAGTTTAATTTGGCTATGTGTCAATGTTCCCGTATGGTTTTCTTCATTTGGGATGTGTGGATTCCATGTGTGATCACACATGTCAGCCTATCTTCATCCTCTCCATTACGTCTAGTGAAGTTGTCCTGTTCCAGTAGTGTCTCTCTGTTTGTGTTGAGTGCTCTCTTTGCTGCTTGTTTGAGGGTTGTTACCAGATAACCTCTTATCTTGAGTCTATTGGTGAGGTCTTTGGAGTGTTTCTTGAAATCCTCTTTCGAAGTGCAGTTCCTCCTGATTCGTAAAAATTGTCCCTATGGTAAATTGTCTCTTGTGTGGCTGGGATGATTACTGGTGTGGTGCAATAGAGTGTTACGGCCAGTTGGTTTCCGATACAGGTCACACTCCAATTTCCCATCCTTATGTTGGATCATCAAATCCAGCAATGTGATTTTATTATTACTATGTTCCATTGTGAATTGGATGTCCTGGTTGCAGGTGTTCAACCATTGCCAGAAGTGTATAAGGTTGGTCTGATCCTCCTGCCAGATGAAGATGACGTTGTCTATGTACCTAAACCAGGAACTCACATGAGCCCTCCACCGGTTGGTTTGTGAAAATACAAACTTTTCTTCAAATGCGGCCATGTATAGAATGGCCATACTCGGGGCGAATGCTGCCCCCATTGCTGTGCCTTTTGTTTGCAGGTACATCTGTCCATCAAAGGTGAAGTAATTCTTTGTGAGGGCTAAAGTCATTAGTTCAAGTATGAAATTGGTTGGGACCCTTTGTTGCAATGGGTTTCTGGTGAGCCATTCTCGCGTACATTCAATGGCCTCCTCTTGGGGTATGTTGGAGTAGAGGGCTTTTATGTCCATTGTCACCAGAATATTTGTTTCTGGGTCAAACTCTTTGCCTTCAAAGGTCGTGATCGTGTGTTTCGTGTCCCGTAGGTATTTATCTGTTTGCGTGCTCAATGGTTGTAAGAAAGTATCTATAAATTTACACAATGGTTCTAAAATTGAGCCGCATCCTGACACGATCGGGCGTCCCGGAGGGTTGATTGGATCTTTGTGAATTTTGGGTAGGGTGTAAAAGCAGGGTGTACGCCCCCCTTCCTTATCAAAAATGATGCTTCCTTCTCAGTCACCCAGTCGCGTTGCATTGCGAAGTCGACTGTTTCGGCAATCTCTTGCTCTAGGTTTTTGGTTGGGTTGCTGCGGAGAGGAGAATAGCATTCTCGGTCTTCCAGTATGGTGAGTACCATTTGCTTATATTGAGTTATTGACATAATGACTATCGCCCCGCCTTTGTCTGCGGGTTTGATTATTATGTTTTTATTATTTTGGAGTTGTGTGAGGGCTTGTCGCTCCTTCCAAGTTAGATTGTGTTTCAGTTTGTTTTTTTTGGTTTTCAATTTTTCGAGATCCTGAAGGATGCACTTCTCAAATGTAATCAATTCCGGTGGTATTTGGTTGTCCATAGGGGTGAAGGTGGATTTTGGGTGTAGGCCTCTGTCTTCCACTTCTTCCTGTGTGTCAAGTTCATGTTGTTTGAAGAAAGTGTGAAGTCTAACTTTTCGTAAGAATGTTCTAATTTCAATTTCCAAGTCGTACCAGTCAGTTTGCCTGATCGGTACGAATGTAAGCCCTTTGTTCAGAAGACTTTTTTGTTCTGTAGTAAGTTCAATGTTCGCCACATTGAATATCAGGGTCGTGGCGGTCTCGTCATGAGATGTCAGTATCTCGGTCGCCTCCTGCGTTGCCTGTTGCCTGGTCTGCCTCCTCTGGGGGGCGGTCCCCACTGTGGGGGGGCCCCATGGTTGGTTTCCAAACGGGCCTCCTCCTAAAAAAGGGGGAAAGCATTGTGGTGCTGGGTACGGATAATTTGGTTGGAACGGTGGGGCCTGATGTTTGCGCTGGTCGTCAGAGGATGACCCACTACTTGATCCTGAGAAGTTAACGCCTCTGCGTCTATTCCTTCGGGTTCTTGCTGATGCAGAACCTGGTGATGAGTTCGGCAAGTCTCCTTGATTGGTGGGGATGTAGTTCTCCGCAGTGTATGGATAGACTACTTCTAATTGGAAGTCTTTAATGTCCTTTTGGAGTTTTTACGTTTTCCTGCTCAGTGTAGCTGTCTTGAAATCATCAAACTGTTTCTGGAGGTCAATTAGAATATTCTTTGCATCTACTATTGTGTTATCTTCTTGGAATTGTTTCTCTTCTTTGTCTAGATCAGACTGCATTTGGTTACTTTTACGTTGTGCTGTGGTAATCGTCAGTACCATCAGATCTCGACTACATTTTGTGGCGATGCAGCTGAAGTTCGTTACATATTCTTTGTCGTCCAGGAACAGACAAGGGGTATTTCTTACTACCAAGCCAGTGGGTATAATGCTTGTTCTAAGGTATTCGCGCAGGAAGTGAACATTCAACTCCGTGCGGAATGTTCTCTTTTTTAGGCGGAAGATGCTATCCCCTGTGTTATTTGAGTTTGATGGGGGGTTGTTGTCTGCTATATCAAAAAAGGAAGGTCCAGATATGGTGTCCTGGATTTGTTGTTCTGAAAAGCTTAATGTCGTGCTTTCTGCCATGCCTGAGAGGGGTAATCTAGGGAGTCCTGTGTTTATGACCGCCACCCCGACCTGGATATGGCCCCAGGAAAACCAGTATAACTTGGGAGAGCGAAAGGGGAGAAAGAGATGGTATTGGTAGGACTAGTGTAAGTGGGTCACTAGTGGCCCTATAGTCCTAACCTAAGGGTGCTAGAAACCTAAGCAACTCGGTTGCCCATTTTGGTAACAAAAAGTGAACCAGGGTTCTAGGTTGAGACCAGTTTGATTTGGAACAGGGGGACTAGGTCTCATGTATTACAAATGCCAACAAGAAAAAAGGTGTCCCCTGTCCCATTTTACAAATTCTGTATATCCCTCCTTAAACTAGTGGGGGCATAAACCTGTTCCTGCCTTGTCTATGTCTGAATCGTCACTGAATGTTGGGCAAGGGGACTACTGAGGAACTACTTCACATTTCCCTTCATTGGTTGTGGTCTATGACTACTTCCATAGTTTGTGCATATGCCTTCTTATTTCGGGCCCTGTGGCGGCTGAACTAAAGAAGAATGACCGTATACAACCAGAATATCTTTAAGTAAAAACAATTTATATAGTAAGAAACAATTTATGTGATACAGGTGTGTAACAATCAGTTTACAGTGACACATATAGACAGTGTATAACCAAAGTGAAGCAAAATATATCCGTGTTGCACTTTAAATTCCTAGTGCCAAACACTTTTTTGTTGGAAAGGAATGAGCATGAATTCTGCCTAAACAATTCCTACAACATATTTTTAGTGACATACAGTCAGACAGAGCAATTACCGAACATAAATGAAATGTCACATGAGTTCTGAGGCGCGGTTTCCTCACAAGGTTGGTTTTTTGAGCAGAGTGTTATTTAACAATTCTTCCAACTTCGGTGCTCAAAATGAACTTTCTGAAATCTAGGTCATTGGACTCAAGGGATATCTCTAGGTTTTTAGCCAACGTGTTTAAACAGACATTTGTTTTACACACAAATGGGTGAAGAAAAGGTACATATACTATCCATAGTCTTCATCTGTGAGTTGATTAGTGTGTGCACGTTTCGGTGCTTTAGAGTACTTGCAATGTACAAGGCACCTTCTTCAGGGCGTCCAATTGGTAGACCCTGTGTCAAAATCAGAAAAACAAGGGTGGGAAAAGAAGGGAGAAGAGAAATGTGGGGTTACCTCAGGTTAATAGAGCTGGGAGTGCAGCTTATGTTAAGTGGTTTAGAGCTCTGGGTACCGGCTTTGCTCATGGCGTCGTGGTATCCTAATTCCAAGACTCCTGGGGAATCCGGGGGGGGGGTTTGGCGGGACACTCGCAGGGGACCCGTGGCAGGCGGCTGCTGTGGCAGACTTTAGGCAGCTTAGGTGTGGTCCTCTGTGCCTCTGAAGATATGGTGCAGATCTGAGGGGACAAGAGGGGAGAGAAAAGGGAGAACGATTGGACAGTGTTTGTCAAGCCCTTGGTATGGAGAAAGGTGATACATATTGGGGAGCGGGCTAGCGAGGCCTGATTACCTTGTTCCTGGACTCTGTCTGAAGACCTGTGATTCTGTGGTGTCCGTTGTGCCCACCTGCAGATGCTGTGGTGGGGTCGGAAAAAGGAGCAGCGCTGGAGAGACCCCTTCTCTGTTTCACTTCCTTCTAGGCAGTGGTGGCGTCTGTCTGTGGAAGGAAGAAGTGTTGTTAGAGTGTGACAGAGGGATTATGAGCAAAATGGTGGTGCTGCTTGTATCTCTTGCCCCTGCTCCCGTAGCTGGTACGTGGAGGGAGAGTGGCTAAGTTAGTCTCGCCGTCCCTCACCTGTAAAAGGAGCTCTGACGATCCCTATGTACTGTCCGGGTCTGTGTCTCCTACTGCAGCTAGCGTTGCACCGCACAGGGGTCTTGTGTGTGCAGGGACGCTGCCGGGTAGTTGTGGCGACCACTGCGGGGGACGGAATTTTAATTGGTGCGACGTCAGTTGCCGAGGGCTCGTTACGTTGCAACTGCTGAACATGAGTTGACATTTTAAGAAGTATATTAACTTGATGCAAAACGTTTTTTGAATTTAACCCACGCTGAACATGCTTAATGTCATTTTTTTAGATAGCTTGGTAAAGTATAGGTATACTTAAACCAGTTTGGTCTTTTGACCCTTATTTGATTTGCCATCCCCCACCCCACTGTGTAGTATTAGTGCCCCCCAGTTTGCCTCCCTAATACTGATTTTCTCGTGACGCCACTGATTGCTGGCACTCTTTTGGCACAGTGTATGCTCTACACGGCAGATGTCTAATGATTTACGTAGTGCGTGTGCTCAGCCAATAGAGGACCAGCAATGTGAAAACTACTGGAGGATTGGGTAAACAGGCTCCTCCTGACTTACTGTTGATGGAACGGAAGTACCCTTTGGCTGCCAATGTGTGAACAACTAAGTCTACTTGTTATAAGTGTTCATTGAGATCCATATAGGCGATGTAAATGTAATCTACATATTGCCAACAGTTAGGAATGTCTTCTAACAATCTTTGCATTATACTTGAGAATGTGCTGGGCAAATTCTTTTACCCCTGCATTATTCTAGAGAATTGGGAGGATGTTCCCTTAAAAGTGAAAGCAGTGCATTTCTGGCTTTCTACACTTAAAGGCTATGTGAAATACCGATTGCCTGAATCAAGGTTTGTTTTATATTTGCATCTGTGTAGATTGGCTAGTAGTCCAGAGCTGTGCTGATTTTGGACCGCCTCTGTCTTAAATGTGCATTTAAAATTCTAAAGTCTACAATAAAATGATACATACCATCTGGTCGTAATGTAGGCAACATTGGGCTGTCATGTGGGCTTGCTTGCTTTATAAGTACCCCCTGGTCCAATAACCGGTTCACTATGGTTTGCATGTGGGCAACTGCTTGTGGCTTGACTGGAAACTGCCTCTGTGGTGGGGGGGTTTCAGCACTGCAATCACATGCGCTGGGCGTTCCAGATCATGCCTTAGATGGTTTTTAAATAGCTGCACTGCTGCCCGAGCTACCTGTACTTGTGCATATTTTTGTACTAGTTCTTCCCTTGCCTCATTTGAAAAGGCAGGCCTCATTATGTCTTCACCTCTTGGTGCTTGTATCACATACAATGGTGGCCAAGCGTGAAATGCCAAAAGTCCTTTATAATGGGTATGCAATTGTGGCGAAACAATGCTTCAATCTCTTTGGGATGCTCAACTTCCAAAAGAATGGTTACAAAATATATTCATTAGTTGCTAACGTCTGCCAAGAGGGTGTAGTTATTTGTGCATTTCTGTGTGACTTTGTATGTTCCAACGGTGCCGTGTGGCTGCATTCAAATATGGAAATATCAGACCCAGAATATAAAAGGACCTCTATCAAATCAGTGTATTCCTTAGTCTTGGGAACTCTGCATTCTGAAAAACATGTAGGGCTGCAGTGTGTTTTTTCTCAATTTTCACGTCCTTCCCCTCATGTTTAGAATGGTCTGATGTCGTCGCCTGCGAGGAATGAGATTAACTCTAATCAGTGCCATATTTCTGTGGACTTCACATTTGTTTTCTGTCTCTGAAATCATAGTCTGTTTGTCTAAAATGGGACTGCCCCCTTTGTTTACCAATGGCCGTCTACCCCTGTGAGTGCCTTGCCACTGCGGGGTGTCCCTCTCTCCTGTTGATTTCTCACTGTTTGATTCATGCTCTGGGTATTTTTCCTCCTCCATCAGTGGAAGGTGTTGTCTGTGTGTTCTACCACCCCTTTGTACTTGAAAAGATCCCCTTCCTCTTGATGGTCTCCTTTGCTGGTGTGTCTCCTTGTCTGGTTTACTATCCTTATTAGTCTTTTTCTGTGCCTCTGCAGGTCTCCTGCCTAGGTGATCTCTGCCTAGTGATTTATAAGTGGTTGTCACCATGTCCCCAAACAGCTCCCCTTTTTCTTGCTCATTTAACTGGGACAATTTTACTATGAACCTCTAACCTTGCAGCCTCTCCTTTCAATAAGGGTTTAATTATGCTCTCACCCATTTGATAATTATTGGATGCTATTGACAAGCCTACGTTCATGGCTGAAGCAGCACCCTGTGTTCCCATAATGTCTGACAATATTGATGCTAAAGATATGATAGAAGGAGTGCCTAACAGCTATAAATAAAGCTAGCTATCAATTGAAATCCAGATGTCACAGCTTGCTAAGGGCGGTGTGCAGCCAGAGGGAAGAAACATGGCTAGAGCCTTATGTCTGTGCTGTGGTGTAACTTGTGGATACACGGCTAATAGCTGTCCTAGCGTCTCTGAATTCCACTTGGGTATGTCCTCATTCTTGGAAGGGCACAACCCTAATATAATTCTTAATGTCTTTAGCTGTACTCCTCCAGTGTCTATTTGTCCTGTGGCTGCTGGGCAGGCATTATATCATGTTGCAGAGCATATTGTAGTGCAAGGTTACGTACAGTCTCAAAATGTGCAGCGAGGAGTTTATAGTCTGCTTGTAAAAAGGGGCCTGTGCAATTTGGATGAAAACGGGCTAAGAATTCTAGTGAAAGGTTGGGTGTGGCTAACGGTCCATGCCTAGCATTTGTTAGTGGATAAACCAGCTTACCTCCAAACCAGCTGACTTGATTTATATGTGTTAAAGCCAATTGAGGAAACTGGTATGGGTGATATTGGATGGTATTTAAGTCTCCACTTATCAGGAGAGTTGCATATATGTTGTTTTACTTGTTGGCTGGGGTTTTCAAGTAAGTGAATAGCGATTCACCTGGCAGACCTCCTAATTGGCCAATCGCTACTGTAAAGTTTATATTTATTCCTTCACACTGTGATAACCTAAGCCAGTCGATTACGTCCACCTGCAATGGATGGGAATATTGATTTCCTTATGGGCCATCTTTTGTACCCACCTAACCTCTTCATTATTAAAAAAGCTTTTTTAGAAATCATATTTGCCTAGTCTGTTCATTGTGACTGGGGCATGATGTTATTAGTAGCGCTACTGTCATCTCTAAGAGGCCCCGTGTTTGTTGGGTGCATCTGACGAGAATGCCTGTGGTTCAGGCGAGACCACAATCTCCATTCTCTCCACCTCGTGTGAGGCTGTGAGAATGGACCTGTGGTCATCTGTCTTTCATGTTTAAAACACCCTGGGCTATGTATCTAGTGCTAAAAGACAGGCTGACTTAGTGTCTGGTGTTGTGAACATGATTAAACATATGGTCTTAGAGAAATGAGATTTGTACCAACTTAGAGTTAACTTTACATCTAGTTGCAATTAAATATGCACTTGTCAAAAGAGTTATCATTTTAATCCATTTTAATATAATGCCTTATCTTCTGAGGGTCCTCAACTTCATTAAACTATCTACAGCAAAAGCAGATATAACATAACATCACACCCATTAACAAGATTGCCATGTAAGCGAAGAGCATGTTTGAATGGTAAATACTAGAACAAGTGTTGTTTAATTTTAAAGCATTTGTAACCTACCTCTCTTGTTAAGATACTATGCATTATATGCCTTTAGTCTCCATGCACACAGGAAGCATCCATTTGACACATTAAGAGAGGATTCTGTGACTGTGGTTGACCAGACCTGCCTCGTGTGGACCTGGATATTCTATGCTCTCCCCAGCCCCTCTGGCCTTACTGAGCTCTCTCGTCTGTCCCTCTCCATCTCCTTGGCCAACAGTTTCTTACCCACAAGATGGCCACCCTGCATGTGTCGATGCGTCATATCTGCATTTTTCAATAGCAAAGGGTGGCACATTAGAGGTGGCGCTCTCCTTATGCTCTCCTTATCTCCATAACCTTATGCAGAACAGGCGTCGTATTTATTGAAAGGTGCGATCATTTTCACCCACTAGTCATTGGGCCTCATTACGAGTCAGGCGGAATGGGTTAACGGGGTCCGCTAATGGGTGCGGACCTGTTATTCCCATTCCGCCTGATTATGAGGTCCCGCCAATAGCGGCATGGCTACCACCAAACCCGTAATGAGGCCCCTTGTCTCTCATTCTGTGGGCACTTGAGAGAGTTGTCACTTGAACCTTGTTTGCTAGCTGGCCATTAACTGTATCAAATAAGAAACGCTAACTCTACACTGACAGTTTGTGTTGAGCCTGTCCGGCAAGACAGGAAACAAAACATTTCCTTGTCATTGGTTTGTGTGTCAGACCGTACGGCATTTTGCTAAGGCCCTGTCACCCATTTGTTTAGGTTTCCAGGACTAAGGCAATGCAAAAATTAAAGTACACTTTGTCTGCATTAGTTTACTGTCCTTTAAAGGGGCTGCCCCATTAATACATTTTAGAGCTACAGTTTGTCTGGGCTAAGAAAACTGTTTTACATTATTCTGGGTTCATTGCCCTTTCACAAAAGTCTGCATTTTCTGTCTTTTTTTTACTTGGATGGGTTGTTCAAGCATTTTCTTATTAGTTCATTCCATTTTATTGTTTGATTAAAACTGTATATTTGTATAGAACCTTGATTGACATTCTTTCATTTTGGAACCTTTGTACTTAAGGTGTTGGATTGCTACTGTTGTCAGCTCACACCACTTGAGAAGACATAGCCTGCCCTTGGCCAGCACTACCAAAAGAGGTGAAGAGGTATGATTGGGAACATTGTTGGTTTAGTAGTCGTGTGGGACTGAGTAGGCACAGCAGTAGTCATTTCATCGAAGTGGTCAAGTACAGAAATTGCATACTGTGTTAAAATCCGAGCTTCACCTCTTAATCAAAGTCTGTGATCCCAGGCAACTCATTTAATTTGATAGGGACAGATTTTCAAAGCTTTACATGGTGCAAATAATGAGATGCGCTAGTACATAACATCACTTGAGCCGAAAAAGGTGCAGCCTAATCCACGAGTGGCAGGTGAATGCGTGCATTTTACTTGTGCACTTTAGATACCCTTTTCACTCCTTTGTGTATTTACACGAATCAGGGGGCCTTTCTGCTCTAACGTGCATCCCAAATTCACAAATGGGACGCATTTTAAAATGCACATAAAACGAAGACATCCCCCTGTTTAGAACAGGTGAAAGTGGGTGCACGTTGCATGACAGGGTCTTTCCTGCCCCTGTCATGATTTTTTTGGTAAGTGTGCATTTCTATTCATCAAACAGAAATAGGCATGTTTTTTCTTTTTATCGCATTTCACAATGACAGACCCTTGAAGGGCCTGTCTCTATGGAATGCTCTCTCAGCAAGCACACGGTTGCTAGGAGACAGTTTTACATTAGTAATGGGAGCATGCTCCCAAAACGAATATATGCAATGGGGCTGGATAGCCCGTGTGTGGTGCTGCTGTCCAGCCCCCCTGAAATCCGCAGGTCACTTTTGAGAATTAGGTGACCTGCGCATTTCTGAAATGAACCCGAACGAAAAAAGTGCATTCGCTGCATTCATTTCGTTTGTGCTCATTTTTGAGATTCTGTACATAGATCCCATATGTCAAGATCCAGTCCCTAAATATTTAAAAATGTTAAGCCCCTACCGCAATTTAGTTCACGGGATACGCACTTAAAAAAAAGCCCCATTCGTAGTTTAACTGGCTATAGTCTGGCGTCATATATAACAATATTGACCATTGATATTTTGCTCACTAATGGCAACAGAAACATCACTTGAAATCCACGGTCCCCTTGTAATTGCAGTCTGTGTTTGGATATGTGCGCCTTCCAGGAAGATTCTAGTCTGTATTCACTGTCTATCCTTTGGCACGTGTACCTTTCTCATTGCTTCTAATCTAATTTGCCTCTTGCGTCTATGCTTGAGCACTTTCCCATTCGACGAGGGTGCTAAACTCAGTTCTGTGTCTATGTTTGGGTATGTGTACCTTTTCCGTACAGCTGCTGTTCTGTGTCCTACATCTATACTACAGCCTGCATACTTTTCTCATGGCTGCAACTGTTACAAAGTGTCCTGTACCTAAGCTAGAAGACAAGGACCCTTGTCGACTGCTAACGTTGCCCTTGAAAGGCCACTTGTTTTATATTCCATTAAGGATGAAGGTGGTAAGGGGAATTGAATGGTGTCCCATGTTTATTATGGGCTTTGGGATGTGGCTGCCACAAGGTAGAGTGGGGTGGGGGGAGCGACCAGAGTTTCTGTCTCCTTAACTTCTTTGCTTTCGGGGGTGAAGTGAAGAGGAGCTTCTGTGGCCCAAAGGATCTGGAGATGGCACTGTCTATAACCCAAGATACAAATGAGTAAAAACAGTATAATTCTCTCTTTCAAGGGGACAGACTGGGGGTGGGAAGCAGTCATAGACTTCATTAGTGCGGCGTGAGCAATAAACTGCACCACTCCATTGAAATGTATTGACCATGCAAGTTGTATACACGGCCATTGTTTCTCAATAAAGAACCTCTCCAGCAGGGCCAAGAGCCCAGCATCGTACTCTGCGAGCTGGCAGGGGAAGTAGAGGTTCATTGCAATGAGTCATGGGAACTCTTGTGTGACTGGGGAAGTCTTGCAAGATTTAGGCAGCCATGATGTCTGGAACCGCCCTTACGTGGGAGCCATTCCTTTTAACAAGGGGATTCCCACAGAGTAGGAGCTCATTATCTTTACAAACTTGCTTCAGTCCCCTAAACCCATGCCCTCATCTCTTAAGAGTGTCTATATGTTGCAGGACCTGATTCCAGGAAAGCAGATCTTCAAGAAACAAAAGGGTTACGTCACTTTAAAAAAAAGCCCACCCTTGTTCAAGGAGAATGCTCCAGCTATCACCCTATTACCAAAGTTTTCATTAAAAATCCTCGAAAAAGTAGCCGACTTACAACTTCAGCGTTTTGTAGAGATCCACCATCAGTTACTGTGTGATTGTCAACCAAGCTTCCGTCCAGCGAGTTGCACTGTGCTTGCCCTGTTGAATGCCAAGAATACATGATCCGAAATCACTGATGGAGGATGACACAGGTGTACTTATGCTCTTAAACCTGTCTTCTGCATTTGACACTTTAGATAGTCAAATAGTAGATAGATAGTTGGTATATCAAATAAGGCTGCCTCATGGATCACATCTTCCTTTCAGATAGAACGTGAAGGGATAAGATCAGATCAGGCTCATCCTGAGGTCATGGTATCCGTCATGGTTCCTCTATCTCTCCCTTGCTATTCACCATCTTTCGAGAACCCCTTCACAAGCTACATGCTGATCATATTCAGCTTAGGTAATGAACAGCAGTCTGATATAACCAGAGTGCATTGCATGTTCAAGCAGATTGAATGACGAACAGCTGAAAATTGGCTAGCGCTAAATCCAGACAAAACAGAGCTTCTTCTTGTCTTTCTGACACACTCTCTGCAAAAAGCTATTTCTTTTTATCCAAAAATTACCATTTTCATATTTACAATCACTGTCCAAAGAAATTAAAAACGTTCAGAGACTTTGGGCCTCATTACGAGCATGCCGGTCCGGTAACAACAGTGCCGGTAAGCCTTCCAGCACCGTTGTTACCGGACCGACACACTCCAAGTCTGCGGGCGCCTGCCGTCCTGCCCACCAGGTCTGACCTGACGGGCGGGACAGCACTCGCCTGCAGACTTTGTGAGAAGCACCGGCACCATTATTAACGGTCCTGTGGGACTCAAATGGGAATGGGGATTTACATTTTTCCAGCGACTGCCTTCCAGGTACACCGGGGTCGTAATGCCCTGGTGTTACCGTGGAGCCAGGTGCCGGAAAAAATCACATCTCTGGGGGCAGCCTGCCGGTTTTACCGGTATGGCTACCGCCGGAGTTGTAATGAGTCCCTTTGACTCCATTCTATCCATGTTGCCTCAGATCACCTCAGTTCTTTTTTTTTTTTTAAATTTGGCTTTTATTGGTTTTTAACAAGAAATATGAACATACAGGTGGGAATACATCATGCATTGGGCGAACCTTCGTTAGACATTCCACTTCCACCTTAACAACATTTATCAACATTAACGTTCCTCATTCTTGAAGAAAGCAAAAGGACGAAAGAATAAAGAAGATAAAGAAGAGAAGAAAAACCTCCCCGACCCCCCTCCCTCCCCCCCTCCCTCCCTATCCCTATCGCTCATGTCCACTTCCTTCGGGGCATTAGTGTTTCGGGTCGTAATGAGCTGCGTGACGCGCGTCTTGGATCCTTTTACGAGCATTGTTCTCCTGTGTGGTCTGTGACACGCAAGGGTTGCCATCAATGGGTCATTCCGTTTTCAATGGTTGGTGGGTTGGGTCAGGAGCAGTTTCCCTGTCGGGTCGAATCTTCCATGGTCGAGCGTGTGATGTATTTTGTGGTGAAGTCGAGCCAGACTTCTTCCTGTCGCGCCGCTTTGTCATGTAGTATGGCTGTTATTTTTTCCATATTGTAGATATTTGTAGCGATCTGTATCCAGTCCCTCTTATTGGGCAGGCGAGGGGCTTTCCATTTTATCACAAGGGCAGCTCTTGCCGCAAGTAGGAGGGGAGATATTAGACCTTTCACTCTTGTCATTTCGTCTTCTTCTTCCTCAAGGCCAAACAGGATCAGGAGGGGAGACGGTTCCCTATTTATGCCATCCAGCTGCTTGATCCATCCCAGGACCTCCTGCCAGTAGATGCGGACTTTGGGGCAATCCCACCACATGTGCCAGTAATCGGCATTCATCCCACAATGTCGCCAGCATCTGGGGCTGGAGGTCTGGAACATTTTGGACAGTCTTTGTGGGTCATATTGCCATCTATGTAGTAATTTTATGGCGTGCAATTTGTACTGGGCCGCGATTGATATTTTGGCTGGTGTTTCACATATTTTATTCCAGGCTTGCTGGTCGAACTCTCTGGCAAAGTCTCGTTCCCATCTTGCTTTGAGACGATGATTAGGTGCGTTGTCTTTGGTGATTAAGGCTCTGTACATTCTTGCTATTAGGCCTTTGGAGTTAGTAGTCGTGTCTAGGATCATTTCAAAGGGCGTTAGTTCTCTCTGCGTGGTATCCTTCCATTCCTTTCTGGATATGACGCCCTTCAGACGTAGATACAGGAAAACTGGTATCGGGTGGATTTGGAGGGCCTCCTCTAGTTCCGTTATCGAGATGAATTTCCCCTTTCTCCACAGCTGACCGACCCTTTCGAGGCCGGCATCGAACCAGGATTGATATCTGGCATGTTCCGGGATCTCCTCCCTAATTCCGGGGGACCAAAGATGGCTCAGTGGCGAGGGCCATGTGGTGACTCCTAACATTGCTCTTCCCTTCCTCCATATGTTCCACAACGTGCCTAGTATTGGATGGTTGCGCAGTTTCTTCGATAGCTTCGATCTGGGGACCCATAACCACTCTGCCAGCGTGACATTGTATAGAACATTGTTGTCTAGTTGGACCCATTGGAGGTCTTTCCTTTCTCGCAGATGTGGGATTAAGATCCTTAGCTGTGTGGCCTGATAATAGCGCTCTATGTCCGGTAGGCCAACCCCTCCTTGCTCTTTTGGCAGTATTAAGACATCGTAGGGGATTCTGGGTTTCTTTCCGTTCCACAGAAAGTGTAGGATGGCCTTTCTGGCTTGCTTGAAGAATTGATCCGGAACTGTGATAGGCAGTACCTGAAAGGGGTAGAGAAACCGTGGGAGGGACACCATTTTGATCGCATTCAAGCGTCCCATCCATGATATTGTTAGCGGTTTCCATTTCTTGAGATCGGTCTTGAGAGCCTCGAGGAGGTGGGGAAAGTTGGCTTCGTAGAGGCCGTCGAGGTGTCGCGTTAGGTTAATTCCCAGATATCTCAATGTCGGGCCTCCGACAATCAGCCCGAGATGCTCCAGGGCGCTCTGGTGTTCCGGCGATGGTTCATGGAGTGGAAAAAGTGTAGATTTGGATTTGTTGATTTTAAATCCCGACAGCACGCCGTACTCCTCTATTAGCTGGATCGCTCTCGGAACAGAGGACGTTGGGTTTGACAAGTGGAGCAGAATGTCGTCCGCGTACAAGGCTAACTTATATTCTTTACCGTTCACCTGGATTCCTTCTACTGCAGGATCAGCTCGTAGCATCACAGCAAGAGGTTCTAAGGACAGTGCGAAGAGTATCGCCGACAGGGGGCAACCTTGTCTTGTACCCCTGCTAAGGGGGAACCATCGGGAGAATTGGGCGTTCGCGGAGACCGATGCTTTTGGAGACTTGTAAATTGCTTTGATCCCTCGTCGAAGTGTGGGGCCTAGGCCTATCTTCTGCAATGTGGCCTCGAGGAATTGCCAGTCGACTCTATCGAATGCCTTTTCTGCATCAATCGAGAGTAGCGCTGGGTTGCTCTGTGAAGTTTGGGCCTCGTGGATTAGGTGAAGGGTTTTCCGGGTGGAGTCTGCTCCCTGTCTGCCTAAAATGAAGCCTACTTGATCGTTGTGGATTATTGCAGGCATGTGTGACTCCAGTCTTGCAGCCAGGGTTCTTGTGTAGATTTTGGCGTCGATGTTTAATAGGGATATTGGGCGGTAGGAGGCGCACAACTTTGGGTCCCTACCCTCCTTGGGGATGACTTTTATCAGCGCCTCGGAGAAGGAGTCGGGTGCCACACCGGAAGATAGGATGTTGTTGAATAGGGTAACCATGAATGGGAGGAGGGCATCCTTAAAGGTTTTATAGAATCCTGCCGTGTATCCATCGTTTCCGGGGGCTTTCCCCGCTGGGAGTCTTTTGATAGCTTCTTCGATTTCCTCTGCTGTTATGGGGGCTTCTAATGTGAGTGCAATATCCGTTGGAAGGGTGGGCAAGGGTGCCTGCTCCAGGTATTCATTTATAGCTTCCGTGCGCAAGGGGGCGCGTGCTGAATATAGTTTTTCGTAAAAGTCGGCAAAAGCTTCAGGGATGCTGGGAGAAAGTGGTTCGTCAGAGTTCTCCTCTGCTTGAATCGTGGGCACCCACCTCTCTTGGCGTTGGCCTCGTAGTCTTGCGGCAAGCAGGGCGCCTGCTTTATCCCCATGTTCGTAGTGCTTCTGCTTCAGATGCTGTAGCTTGCGCGCTATGCTTCCCGCCTCTAGTTGTCTTAATTCCTCCCTCTTCGCGCTGGCTTCTTTAATCTTTCGCGGTCTATCCTGATCGGCCGTTTGTGCCGTGTGGTCCAGTTGTGTGATTTCGTTCCGGATCTTGTTTTCTATTAGTTGTCTTTCTCTTTTTTTAGCTGCTCCTTCTCGGATAAGTAGTCCTCTCCAGGTCGCCTTGCCTGCCTCCCAAACTGTGTTCATAGAGGTTTCCCCTGTGTTATTGATCGCAAAGTATTGGGTAATGTCCTGCTCTAATTGTTCTCGAAAGATGGGGTCCTTGAAGAGGGTTTCATTGCAGCACCATTTGGAACTTCTTCGTGGAAGGGCCATTTGGTCGAGGGTGACTGTGACCATATCATGGTCCGACCAGGAGACAGGGTTTATGACAGCTTCGGTCATCGCCTCGATGAGGTCAGCGGTTAGGTATACATAGTCTATTCTGGAGAAGGTTGCATGTGGCGCTGAGAAGAAGGTAAAGCCAGTTCGGTTGGGGTTGGCATGTTTCCATGCGTCGGTGAGGTTGTAGGCGGTCATCATGTCCGCGGCTAATGGGCGTCTGGGACCAGTGAGCGAGGGCGTCGAGGAGCAGCCCGATTGTCTATCCTGTTCCGGGGTCCATCCACGTGTTCAGATCGCCTCCGATAATTACTTGGCCTTCTGCTTCGCACATGATTTTAGGTATTATCTTCTGCAGGAATCTGTCTTGGCCTGTATTGGGGGCGTATATTGCCACGAGGGTTACAACCGTGCCCTGTATGCTGCCCACCAGGGCTAGTGCTCTACCGCTGACGTCCGTCCACGACTTTAAGAGTTCAAATTGGATCTTTCTGTTGATTAATACGCCAACTCCTGCCTTCTTCAGCGGGCCGGAGCCCCAATATTCCGCTCCCAGCTTGGCATAGAGAACCCTCCTCTCCTCTCCCCTGCTATATCGAGTTTCCTGCAAGAAAAGGATGTCTAGTTCAGCCCTCCGGAACTCTCTCGTCACCAGTGACCTTTTGGTGGGGGAATTAAGACCCTTAACATTCAGCGTGCCGATTTTAAGTTTACCCTGCGTGTCATTTGATTTATCATGTCTGTATGCCATCAGTGCGTCTGTGGAGTTTCTTCGCATCGTCGTGAAGCCCATTGTAAGAAATTGCTGTATTGGAAGTGGGATTATATGTGCTTCTGTCTGTCATTCCCCATTTCCCTCCCCTTCCCCTTCCCCGTAGGGTATTGGTCTTCATACCCATCACCCTCTGTTCCATCGCGTCGATCTTTAATCCTACGATGAGGGTTTGTAACTGTCCGTGACGGCGTCCGAGTTGGACTGGCTGTGAACAACCGGTCTACTGTCGGACCACCAGTGAGGGTCGTAACCGTACGACCCAGTTAACTTATAGTATCGAGGTAACCTTTTTGAGCCCCCACCCCCCCTCTCGTGTAATTACGTAACAAACAACTGTGTGTCAAACAACAGATATTCCAACTTCGAGTTAACATTTTCTATGATACATGCGGTTTCAGGAATCAGCCATCCCCGGAATCTTCTTCTTACTGGACTGGCAGTTCATTCCCCGTATGGTAGAACCGTGAGCTAGGGGGTGCGATGATCCGTTATGTAAATAGGTTCCCTGCCAGGGTCTTGAAAGCCTGATTCGTCAGGATTTAGAGCTTGAACCAGTATGTCATTGGTTGTGTTCAGGTGTGTCGTTGGGCCGCCTATACTTTCTGGAGCCCTTTACTCGTTTTCTTCTCGGGCCCTGAAGTTCCCAGCGTGACCTGTCTTGGGTTGGTGTTCCCTGAGTCCCCCCTTCCGGGGCCTGACCGAGGAGGTCGGCCGTGCATTCTCGAATTTCTTCTTCGGAACGTAGTAGGAATTTTCTGGTTCCGTGTTCAAACGCGAGGGAGAAGGGGTATCCCCACCTGTATCTCGTGCCTTGCTCTTTTAGCCATCTCGTGAGGGGACCGCATAAGCGGCGCAGTGCCAGCGTCAGTGATGAAAGGTCCTGGAAAATTGTAATCTGGGGACCCCCGAGTGTAAGAGCGCCTCCAGACCTGGCCTTAGCGAGTATCTTCGTTCTGTCCTGGTATCTGTGGAATCTGGCAAGGACTGATCTCGGGCCTCCTGGGGGGCCGCCGGCTCTGTGGATTCTCTCGGTTTTGAGTTCATCAATGTCTTCATCCGCCGTCAGGATTTTGACGATGTCATGTATGGTTTGCTTGAGGTCTTCCTCTGTCTCCCCTTCCCTCTCCGGGATCCCGAAAAACCGTAGGTTGTTTCTTCTTTCTCTGTTTTCTAAATCGTCTATCTTTAGGCGAATCTCGTCCTCCTTCCTTTCTATGTTTCGTATTCTGAGCTCCATTTGGGTTTCTAGAGTGTCAATAGAGGCTTGGTTATTCTCGACCCCTTCGAGTCTCTCCTCGATATTATCTATCCTTTGGGTCATCTTATCCATTTTGCCGCCTAGGTTGGCGCCCATGTTTCTGATTTCGGTTAAGAGGGCGGCGATATCCCCCTTGGTAGCAGCTGCACCCGTTTCGATGGCTTCTACCGACATCGTTGAACCAGGGTCGGGAGCCTGGGCTGGCGGTGTGTAGGCGTATTTGGCAAGCTTGCTTGGTATGTTCATGGAGGGCTATCCCACGAGGAGGCACACGCCCCTGGATCGGGGGCCTTACCCTCGGAACCAATGTGATGAGAGGCACTTGGTGGGTGTCGGAGAGTACCCGGGTGGAGGTCGTCGTGGCGTGGGTTCGTTTGGCGGGAGTGGGAGGAGGCACACGCCCTATTTCCAGGGGCTCTACCCTCCGCACTGATCTATGTCCCTCGACTGGTTCAGCGTCTTTTCGGGGGGTGTTGGGCGTCGGTGTCGTCCCGTAGCAGGGCACTGTCGGAGGTGTGTGGGTCCTAGTCTCAGGGCGAGGATCTGAGGTGCAGATGTTGGAGGGGGGCAAGCGCCACCGTGTAATGCCCTGTGTTCCAGTTGTCGGGCCTCTTGTGCTTATTCCGTTCAGCTCGTCGCTTGGGGCCTTTCCAGAAGAGGGCACACGCCCCAGGAGTGGGGGCCCAACCTTCCGCGTCCCCTTTCACGTGTTGGCGAGCACGCTGCGTGGGGGGCGACCGTGGATGGTTCGTTATGCTCCACCACGGGCAGTAGGGGCCGCGATGTTTCCCTCGACCCCCGCTGGTGCGCGGGTCCTCTGCAGCTGGGCGGGTGTCGCGGCTTCGTGGGAGCCCGCGTTGCGGCCGGTGCGTGAGCTGGTGGGGCCGCGGCACCTTCACCAATTTAGGGCCGTCCCCGGTCGGTCCCCGTGTTCCAGTCAGCTGGGAGGGCCACGGTTCGTGGCAGGACTCCCCTGGCCCCGGGGGGTTCAGGACTCCTGCTTGTGCGGGGGGGGGGGGGTTCCTGGCCGTGCGGCTGTTCTGGCCTAATCAGGCGGGTACTGTCCAAGGCCCCTACGCTTGGGCGGGCACTCACCTCTGCGGGGCCGATCCCTGGTGGTGTGGGATCGGCCGTTCGAGGAGTCCGCTTCTTGGAGGCCCGGGGGGTGCCGATTTTTACGCGTTCCGGGGCGGGCGGCGGTCCGCTGCTCCCCTCTGCGGACACCTCAGTTCTTTGAATCGCCAACTAACCTCTTATGCTGTTATGGCAGCTTCACCCATAACTTAGAGAAGATCACTGTGCCACGATTGCCAGGCATATAATTTGCTCTAAGATTAACTATTGTCATGCGCTCATGTGGCTGCCCAGAATATGGCACAGAATATGTTCAAATTCCACAAAATATGGTAGCACATATTCTCACCAACACATCCAGACGTACACACATATCAACAAACCTTTGAAAATTACACTGGATTACAGTGAAATCCAGGATCATTTCTAAACTTGTAGCCCCTACTCATAAAGCTTTGTATGGGACCTCTCCCTCCAGTATTAAGGCCTGGATTAAATGGTAATGCTCTGATCCACCTAGACACCCTTGGCATTCCCTACACCACTTTTGCAGATGACACCCAGATCCTCCTCCGCATCACAGGAAACTACTCCCACGATGCTGACTCTATAAACAGGATCTATAGCATCACTCAGAACTGGATGGCCAGCCAATATCTTTGTCTCAATGATGACAAAACCGGACGTCTCATCGTGGGCTCCCCCTTTCAGCCCCACAACCTGGACCCTGCATTCTCCTTGATGGCACTAACATTCCAGTCTTGAAACACGTTAACACCCTTGGAGTCTACCTGGACGCAGAAATCACCATGACCAAACATATGAATGCCCTGTGTGAGGGGTCAGAAATGAGGGGCAGCCATAAAGTTGTAATGTTTTCAACATAAGACATTTTATTAAAAATAAAAGGGTTTGCATTCAGGCCTTTCTGTCCCTATCCTAATGAGTTTCCCTGCCTATGAAATCAAAACTAGGGATCAGTCTGTGTCTCGTCGTACAACCTAAGCAATGCTTGTTGCAATTTTCTCCAAATTGACTTCTCATATAAGGAGACTTGTACAATTGTTGCCCTTCAACTTCTTCATCAAAATGTATCTTCTGAGGATAGCATTTACTCCAGCTTTTCCCATATTGATCCCTCTCACATGATGATTTATGCAAGTTCTGTCTTTTCAATTTACTTGGTTGGTATTCAAAGGAATTGTTTAATTGTCCATGTGCCTGTTTGGATGCCCCGGGGTCCCCAACACTTAAGGGCCGACTCACTGATGTTTGATGGCGTCTCTGAACATTGGCACGCTGATTCAGTATAGCTGCAACTCTGGGAAGGCTTCCTCGGTTTCACAGACCCTGATTTGTCAGCTCCGCATTCAGGTGTCAGTGGAACTGAAGCGATTTCGCAAGACTGCATCTCCAACAGCCTTGCTGCTGCTGTAGAGCTTCCAGCAATCCCCAAAAAGGGGGGTTCTGAACTGAGAATATCTGGTTGGCATAGTAACCGGCAATGCCACAGTATGAAACTACCAAATCACAAAACTCTATTTTTCTAAACTCCTCCACCGTTCTACCCAATGAGGAGTACCCTAGCAATATCTGCTCCAATCAGAGGGCCTCACTGTGAGTCCGGCGGTAACCCTGCCGTGGTTACTGGCAGGTTGCTGCCAGAATCAGAATAATTTACCCGCGCCTAACCTCCCGGTGCCACTGGCTCATTCTGAGTACGGTGGCCGGGAAGTCATGCGCCGGTGTATTTGTTAATCCCCATTCCCATAGCAGTGGGGACATGGAAGCACCGAACGGTGCCGTTTCTCCCGTGAAAAGTCTGTCTGCCATGACTGCTGTGCCCGGCAGGGTCAGACCTGTTGGGCACAGCAGCCCCAGCAGGCAGACATGTAGATTGCCGGTCCGGAAACAAGCGTGCTGGAGCTTACCGGCACCCTTGTTTCCAGACCAGCAAATTTATAATGAGGCCCAGAATCTTTGTAAGAAGCAAGTCGGGTGCCAGGCTTTCCATTTCCCAGCTGTGCAATGATTTCATATTGGGCTAGTTAAGGCTATTTTGTGGACAATTGGGCTATTTTTTGGACTACTTTAGACACAGATGTGGTTCTTGTCCTCAGGCTGCCTCTCTACACTCACTCACCCCAAACCCAGTCCCTCTATCCACACCTCCACTCTCTCTACCCCTGCCTACCCCATTCCCACTCTCTCTATTCCCACCCACCCAACCCCCTTCCATTACATGTGCTGGTTGGGCTTTGTTTGCGCTATTCTGGGCTACTTTTGATGAATCATCTCTAGGCTGCTTTGTTCTTCATGTTTTTTGCCCCAATCAACTACCTCCACTCTCTCTACCCCCACCCTCTCTACCTCCAACCTCTCTACCCCACCCACATTACCCCCACTCTCTCTACCCCACCCACACTAACGCCACACTCTCTTCCCCCATCCACCCTACTTCCACTATCTCTGCCCCATCCATCCCACCCTCCCTACCCACATCCACCCCCTCTCTCTCTAGCCTCACCCACACCCACACTCCCTAACCCCAGCCACCCAACCTCCCCCCCCTCATCCTTCCTCTCACAACTTAGCTTTTTTTTCGTACCCTCTCACTTTCACCGTTTCTCGCTCATATTTCCTCATGCTCATCAACGATGGCAACCTCCCTCAATCGCTTCCTCGCTTGCTCTTTTCCCCTGCTCATTCTCTTGCACAGCTGCACCCCTTATCGCATACTTCTTTCAAACGTTGCACTATCATTCTTGCACCCTGGTGCCTATAAATGCAAAATAGAAAGAACATCTGTAAACGACCAAACTATTGGCTTTGCCAATGCTTGTTTCTTGTTGTCCCCAGCCGGCTAACCTTCCCATTGACATCTTGACACCATCTTCCGGCAGGTCTTCCTGTCTTGCCAAACCCACCTCTTCATCTCCTTTGCTGTTGCGTGGCCACGTATTCAGGTCCTTTTTTCCAACAGACTGAGCATCAGAAAACTTTGCCCACTCACCACGTTTCTTTCACTTACCCGTTACCAGGTAGAGTACATAGTAACTCAAGACACTGCTCTCAAGACAGCTAAAACAGAATGACGTTGTGACTTCTTCTTCTTACGCCGAGGTGTTAGGACACTCCCGAACTTCCTTTGCAAGATAGTTGAACATCTCTTTATCTTCATTGTTGCTCATGTCAAACTGCAACTTTCACTGTCTTGTCTCTCTTGACTATTCACAGCGCTCTTAGTGTCATATCCAACCGTTACAGAGAGTCTAACTTGGCCTCGCTCGCAATAATCCTCTCCTTTCTCTAGGCGCTCCTTAGGTCTACACCACGACTTTTATTTAGCGGCAATATGCCGCTCTCTTTTTTGTTTCTTTTTGCTAAAGCTCCATATGCTTATGTACTGATCAATGCATATGTTGTTTCACTGGGTGCTATGTGGTGCTATCACTTGCCCAGCGACCTCTATGCTTTCTCTTTTCTTGTGATGCCTCCCTGGTGCATATGATTATGCAGCACACTTTTCCACGCTCAGGGACCTGTGTTCCTGGTGTGCCTACCACTATGCTTTAACCCTTTCACTATTCTCATGGTGCTTTACCTCCTCGTTCCCCTGGGTGGTAGGTCTGCTCTTCCGGGGAATGGGCCTCTCAAATGGCTGGTTCCCCACCACAGCACAGCACTGGTGGATTCGTCTCCAGGCCTCTTTCTGGACCAACGCGTCGCCAATTGTAGTGTCCTTATTGCACGGATCACACTGTGGTCTTCAGGTAAGCTTTAAAGGTAATTTATTCACTTGCAGTAATAATTATGTACATGGACCCACCGGTGCCCACTACCCAGGTGGTAACTGATTCCATAGGGACACATTCCATATGTCATCATACTCAATGAAAACACTGCAGTCAGGCACAGACATCGCAACAGGGACAGGCAGCTAGGAGGCCACAAATAAATGAGCACTTGGGGTAGAATGCAGGAATCCTGACAGCCAATAAGCACCCAGGTCCTCTTGGAAAAATTCACCAGAGTAGACATGTATCCTGACACTTGTCATGAAGGCTCTAATTACTTACCGGCAACCGTCATTACTCCTAGTCCTACTCTTCCTCGTCACAGTACTTACTTCATGAGACCCCTGCCTCCGACGCAGGACCTTCTTTTATTTCTTGTAATCCCTATAACTCCTCCCCCATAACCACGTCACTCATTTTCATATTACCAAGCCGTAGCATGGGCCTTTCCCCGCAGGGAGGGTGAGGCGGGACGTCCGTACTGTGACGAGGAAGAGTAGGACTTGGAGTAATGAAGATTGTTGGTAAGTAGAGCATTACCTCCACACCCACCCTTCCTCATCCCAGTACTTATCTCATGAGGCATACCATAGTAGCAACGGGAAAAAGGTCCCAATGAGACATAGGGCCTCATTACGAGGTTGGTGCTAGTCATAGCGCTATTAGCACAATGACTAGCACCAATAACGGGACAGTGTCCGACCTCATTCAATGGGCACTTACCGGTCCAGTCCGACCTTGGCGGGACCGGAAAGTCCCCATTGTAAAAACCATTCCCCATTCCCATTTGAGCCCCCCAGGGCTCAATGGGAAGGGGGAAGGCGTCAATAACGGTACCGCAAATTGCGGTACCGTTATTGACCCCGGTATCCCTTAACGGGTCCCATCCATAACGCCTGGTAAAACCAGGCGTTAAGGGAGGGACCCGCTAAGGGACCTCGGAATAGGGCGCAAAGGGATTACCGGCACCGGTGTCATTACCGGTGCCCGGTATCCCTTTGCGCCCACCTCAGAATGAGGCCCACCGAGCCAAAAACAGTGCAGAAAATACACACCTTTTAATAAGTCCAAAATCACATCCCCACTGACAAAACCCCAACCCCGAAGGAACCCTCCCCCGAGTGGGAGACATTCATACAATAGTGTTGACAAAAGTGCTTTGATCAGCCCAGGTGGCAGCCCTACACATCTCCTGTAGAGAAACCCTCCTTGCATCAGCCCAGGAAGCCGCCAAACCCCTAGTGGACCATCCCTGAATATGCGAGGGTACATGGAGCCCGGCCGCCACATAGGCCATAGAGACAACAGCCCTGATCCAACAGCTAATGGAAACCACTGAGACCTTGCGACCTGCACCAGTAGGACCAAAAATAACCAGTAGACTATCACACTTGCGTAAGAGGGCAGTCCGGCGCCAAATACTCCAACACTGCCCGCCGCACATCAACGGCATGCCAAGCCAACTCCTCAGGCATTTGTGGATTCTGGAAAAATGCAGGGAGAACCTGATCCTGAGAGGTGTGAAACCGAGACATAACTTTAGGAAGGAACTTTGGCTCACACCTCAACACCGGCAGCACCATCAAGAAAGGCGGGTGACATAATAAAGCCCCAATCACCCCAGCCCATGGGCAGAAGTGATAGCATTAAGAAAGGCAGTCTTCAGAGTAAGATGCTTCATGTCAATCTCAGAAATGGCTCAAAGGGAGGCCCCTGAAGGAATCATAAAACAAGGGGGAGGTCTCAAGGGGGAAGCCCCTTATAAGCACAGGGCCGGGAAGAAGAAAACCCCCAGAACAACTTCCGCACCAACACCTCCCCATCCAGATGGCCACCAGAGTCCCCCAAGAGGAACTTAATGGAAGCCCATTGAGAATGCAGCGTGGAGACTGCCCAGCCTTTGTCAAAACGTACCTGGAGGAATTGGAGGATAGCAGGTAAACCAGCACGCAGGGGAGGGATCCCAGACGGCCCACACCAGTCCCGGAAATGGCCCCAATGCCTGCCATACACCTTCAGAGTAGAGGGTCTACGAGCATACATTATAGACTCGACCACAGGACCTGAAAACCCCTGAGACTTCAACCTAGGCCGCACAATAGCCACACTGCCCATTGAATCCGGAAGACTTCCAACCGCAGGCCCCCCTGAAGGGGACAAGGCCACTTCGGAGCCAACCAAGGTTACCTGGACTGAAGCTCCAACAGAGAGGGGAACCAACTCCGGCGGGGCCAGAACGGAGCTATCAACAACACAGTCACCCTGGACACTCTGATGCGCTGATCCACCTGGGGCAGAAGGGTAAGAGGTGGAAAAGCATAAAGGAGACCCCGAGGCCACTGCACTGAGAGGGCATCCACCCCCCAAACCACCTTGGCCTGAAACCGAGAGCAGAGGAGGGGAACCTTTGCCGAGGCTGGAGACGCAAATAAATCTAGATCAGGGGTCCCGAATCTGACACAGATCTCTGCAAAGACTTGGTCCAACAGAACCAATTCCGCAGAGGAGGGAAACCGGCAGCTGAGAAGATCCGTTTGAACATTGTCCACCCCCCTGACATGTGAAGCCACCAGGGACACCAGATGTGATTCCCCCCAAGAATTTCCCTGAGCCGCCAGAGCATTCAAGGAGCAGCCAGAACCGGCTTGGCGGTTGACATACGCTAAGGCCGTTGTATTGTCCGTCCGGACCAAAACCGCCCGGCCTTCCAGAAACACCTTGAAGTATACCGGAGCCCAGAGAATGGCACACAACTCTCGCCAAATGGATGAACGACGGCTCTCCTCCAGATCCCACAACCCTTGAGCTGAGAGGACCTCCAATGCTGCCCCCCAACCCCTTCTGCTTGCGTCGGTAGTAAGAGTGGTCACAGGAGGAAGGACCAGGGACAACCCAGCCCTGCGATTCGGAACCCCCAACCACCACAGCAGGGAGACCCGCAGCACAGGGGACACCGGAATCAAAGCTTTGAAAGCTTGAGATGTCGGTAGCCAGTGGGAGAGAAGATAAGACACCAGAGGACGTAAATGAAGACGGGCCCAAGGAACCAGAAACACGCAAGATGCCATGTGCCCCTGCAACTTGAGCAACAGGCAAGCCGAGACAAAATGCCTCCTGAGAACCCTGCCCAGAACAGCCAGCAAGCGAGGGACCCTCTCCTGGGACAAAAACACCCTCCCCATCCTGGTGCAAATCTGTACCCTGATGAAAACTAAATCCTGAGAAGGCTCCAGCTGAGACTTCTGCCAGTTCACCAGGAATCCCCAGTCCTGAAATGCCCAGCAGACTAATTGGAGATGAGTCAGGGCAGTCTGCTGGCAGGACACCTTGATGAACCAGTCGTCCAGGTAGGGAAAAATCTGAATACCCCGCAGATGCAAATGCAGCACCAGGGGATCCACCAGCTTGGTGAACACTCTAGGGGCAGATCACAACCTGAACGGGAGCACTCTGAACTGAAAATGTCGGGATCCCACAGCAAAACGGAAGAACCTCATGTGCCAGGGCCAGAGAGCCATGTGGTAATAAGCATCCGGACAAAGCAGTTCAGGGCCTTGAAGTCCAGAATTAGGCAATAATTCCCTGAAAGTTTGAGGACCAGGAACACCCGCGAGTAGAAACCCTGACCCTGAAAAGGGAGAGCAACAGGCATGATGGCTGCCTTCAACAACAGATCGGAGAGAGTGGTTTCTATAGCCAACCTCTTGGTCCGTGACCTGGGAACCACATTTGGAACCATGCAACCCTGGACAGGTGTAGATAGGAAATTTACTTGATAACCCCTCCAAACTGTGTCCAGAACCCAGGAATCCGAGCACCACCGTTCCCATGCTGGAAAAAACTGCTGGAGCCGCCCACCTACCGGCATGTCCAAACATTCAGGACTTCGGTACCGGACCAGGACGTGAGGAGCGTGGAGGACCCCGACCCCCCCCATGCTTTTCAAAAAGAACGAGTTGAGGAGCCAGGGAAAGACCTGCCGGTCACCACACCAGCACTAGAGGAAGACTTCTTGGCCATTGAAGCAGGATTGTGTCGCAGTTTGTCAGCATGTTTGTCAGCCCTAAACACTTTATGCACTCTATGCACTTTATGCACTTTATCCTCAAGTGAATCCCCAAAAAGTTTGGACCCATCAAAAGGAAGTTTCAGGGCAGCCGTCTTCTGAGAACCATCTGTTTTCCAATCTCGCAGATGAATATGCCACCAGGCAGACACACCAACCCCCATAGCCACACACCCCATCAAAAGCCAGAGTGGACAAAAGTTCAACCTGTCTCTGCATGAAATCTGCCAGGGTCATTCCCCTCCTCAAGAAGCCTTCTCTTGATCCCACCGTCCCTGCCAATTTCCGTCCGATCTCTCTTCTTCCATTCCTGGCTAAACTCTTGGAATCTCTGGTTTCACCCCTTCTGTCTTCCTTCTTGGAATCTTCTAATGTCTTTGACCATGCACAGGCAGGCTTCAGACCTTGTAGAGGGACGGAAAGTGTACTTGTCTCCGTACAAGATGATATGTCCAGACTGGTTGATGCGGGTGGAGTAGGGGCCCTAATCCTGCTGGATTTATCTGCCGCATTCGACACGGTGGACCATTCCATCCTTCTATCACGTCTCGCACAGATTGGGATCTCTGGTTCTGTTCTCGCCTGGTTCACTTCCTTTCTTTCTGATCGCACCCAGACTCTCACCATGCCTCCCTTTCTTTCTGCACCTTGTGTCCTCACCTGTGGTGTTCCCCAGGGATCCTCTCTCTCTCCAATCCTGTTCAACATTTATATCTGGGCACTGGTCTGCCTTATCCGCTCTTACGGACTTAATTGTTATTCCTATGCGGATGACACACAGATCCTGATCCGGCTTGATAATGATCAATCTGTGTCGCAGCCCGTCTTCATGATTGCCTCAAGTCAATCGGTATTTGGATGGACCAAAATTGGCTCAAACTTAATGGTGATAAAACGGAAGTAATGCTTGTTGGCTCCCCTCCTAACCTGTCATTATGGACCACCACTTTCTGGCCCACATCGTTGGGTCCACTACCCTGTGCTGTGAACAAGGTAAAGAATCTGGGGGTTATCCTCTCTGCCTCCCTTTCCATGTCAAATCAGGTCTCGGCTGTCTGTCAGTCCGCACACCACCAGATCAGGGTTCTGAAGAAGGTGCTAGATATGATCCCAGAAACCATGCTTCTCCCGGTTGTGGCGGCACTGGTTCTCTCACGGTTGGACTATTGTAATTCCTTGTACTTATCCCAACTGACGGGTTTGCTACAACGCCTCCAACGTATGCAAAATCTGGCAGCCAGACTGGCCACTGGCCCCCTATGGCGCTCCCATCTCACCGGTACTTCGCCGTCTCCATTGGCTCCCGGTGGCACAGCGTGTTAAGTTTAAGTCATTATGCATTGTCCACCGGGCAATTCATGGCTTAGGAGCGGAATTCCTTCAAGCTAAATTTCCCCGATATATCCTGGATCGTGACCTTCGCTCCTCTACAACCAACCTTCTTAAGGTGCCCAGGTTCAACCGGGAAAGACATGGTGGCAGGCCTTTTCTATTACCGCAGCCAAGCTCTGGAACACTCTGCCACTATCACTTCAATCCTCGGCTAATCATCTGGCTTTCAGGAAAGCTCTGAAGACGACCCTGTTCTAACGTTTCTGCCCTTATTGTGTTCCCTGAGCTCGCAGCTTCCCTACCAGCGCCATGATGCCTCTGGGCGACCGTGCGCTATACAAATATATATAACATAACATAACATAACATGTCTGATAGCAAAGGGACACAATCAGAACGCCTGACTACAGGCTTTTTCAATTTTCGGAACCCATTTAGCTCAGTTTCAGCCATGAGAAATACCAGCAAAAGAGCACTATACACCCCTCGTGAAAGCCTCATTGCTCCCAAGGATAGAAGTATTGAAAAAGACAGACTAACATGCGTTACTACCTTTGGTCAAAATACCACAAAAATTCAGCAAATCATCAGAAAATTCTGGCCATTAATACAGTTGAGTCTGCCGGATGAAACGCCACCAAGAATGGCACTTAAACGTGCCAAGAACCTTAAAGACCATCTGACTCATGCCCGTTTAAAGAAAACGTCAAGGACAACCCTTTGGAACCTGAGGGACCTTTCAGGTCATCACCCATGCGGTCAATGTGTTGCATGCAAATTTACTAAGAAAATCAAAACGTTCAAAATTGACAATAAGGTTTGGACATTGAGACATTTTTCTAATTGCAAAACCATTAATGCAATATATCTGATTGAGTGCCCCTGTGGCCTTAGATACGTGGGCCAGACACAAAGACCAGTGAACAAACGAATAAATGAACACCGTTCACGCATTCGGTGCAAAACACAAAATGCCCCCCTGGTCTCACACTTTCTGGAGCGAGGGCACAGCCCTGACGATATGATCTGGTGGGTCATCGACAAACTGGAGAGTAACACTAATGTCAAAAATGCTCTTAAACACAAGGAAGCCTGGTGGATTTTTAAACTCCAGACATTGACATCTGGCCTCAATGAAGCCAAAGTAACCTGGGACTAAATCAGAGACCTATGCGGTCTTTTCCCTTCTTTTTCCCTTCCCCCTTTGCCCTTCCCCCCCTTTCCCCCTTTTAAACCCCACCCCTTTCCCCCCCCCCCTCCCCTATGCTCTTGTATACTCAGCCGTCTCAAGTACTAACGGCTTCACTATATATGCCGTTGGGTTTTACACAGTGCATCCGCAAGGACCGGGACACTCTTAGTTCCCAGGCAAACATACCTCGTTTCCAGATATGCTCACAGTGTTTTTTAAACTCTTCCTCTGTTGGACGGCTGTGTGGCACTTCTGCGTGTGTGTGCCTTCATCTGCACACAGCACCTTTCCGGCTTTTGTATGCAACAGTTGGTTGTCATGACTGCGGAAGCCGCTGACGTGATACGCATGCGTGGAACCGGCTCCCACTAATCTCCCACGCATGCGTGGGAGCCGCTGACGCGATACGCATGTGTGCAACTGGTTCCCTCTAATCTCCCACACATGCGCTATATATTAATCTCGGGGAACAGCTCCACCGAACGACCAGGATTAGCTCCGGCTGTATCGAAGACAAGATTTGTTACTTGTCTCCATTATAACTTTTTCCAGGTAAGCGACTTCATTTTTCCTACGCGATTGGTTCGACACACTGGCTGCTCAGTAGGCTGCCCCAAGCCTCTGTGCACTGTCTTGCACTGACTCTGGCTTTTTCGTTTCTCCCCCTTCTTGTTAGCTACTTTTCGCCATCAGGAACTGTAGCTTGCTTATCCCATCCGGCCCCTTACCAGCCCTTCTGGACGCTGGGATAGTACCAGGGCCTGCGTTATTTCAAGAGACATACCAGGTATTATGCTCTTTTACCTGTCTATTTTGTACTAACAGTTTTATTAAGCTAGATTACAGGGTTGTTTAAGGAATAGAGGACATATAATGGGGACATTGACATTCCTCTTCTGTTTCTCCTTTCCCCCCCACCCTTTTTTCCTGTTCTTTAGACTTTTACGCCTGGTGTCTTTTCATCCAGACTACAGTAGGATACATTACCATCCACATGTAGATGCTTCTACAAGTGTTATCACACCTTCCAGTGACTTAAAGTGTTCCAGAATAGGAGTGGAACTCTTCCCACTGCGGTGAAGTCCGGTGATCACACCCACAGGTTGGTCCTGCAGCAGCTCTAGTATTTCATACGAATCAGAGTTTTTACTGATTTGTTTTATATTAACAGATCTATATTTCCCTTTTTTTTAACGTTAGATTTATCAAGCCAGCACTTTTGTGCTTTCGTTTATAACAGAGTATGGTACCCAACTCTAGTCCTTCAATAAAAACCTCCTCTCACCTCTGGTTTTTTTACTAATTTTTTTCTTCCTCTTTTCTCTCTTGCTACTTTACAGAGATCTCCAAACCTGAGGCCCAGATGAAGGCGCTCCACTCTCCAGCCGAAACGCCCTAAGGCCAAGCACATTTTGTGCACCCTTGACCTGTACAATCTAATAGGGGGCCCCTCCCCCTGGCGTAGACCGATGGTTTTGGTCCTCTGACGATTTAGTTGATTTATATGGACAATTATTGTTATTATGTTAAAGAATGACCGATGGTTTTGGTCCTCTGACGATTTAGTTGATTTATATGGACAATTATTGTTATTATGTTAAAGAATAATGCAATTATCATTTTCCTGTAATTCACCAAAAAGACAAAAATTGTATTTGTTTTTTTGTTTTTTTGTTCAATATGCATTTGTTGTTTATCTTTTTCTCTTCATTTCTCTATTAGATGACACTAATTCCATCTACTGTGCAAACAATCAACAGTGTTGTATCTATATATTATTTTTTTGTTTAGGAATGAAACAATTTTGGAATATATATTTATTATTATTCTTTCCATTGTTGGTGAAATTAAAAAACCAATAAATTGCATTTAAATATTATCAAGCAGAAGTTATTTTTTAACCTCTCATTTTTGCTTTGGTCTGTTGATTTAACAAAAAATACTTAAAGGGAATTGAGCTTACACTTTGAAGCTTTGAATCCAAGTTGCTTTAAAATAATATGACCTAAAACACTCCGACATTAGGAGAGTGTGATAAAAAACCTGTGGGTGGAGCCCTTTCCTTTGTTCCATATTGCTTTTTAGCCCTTTCTTCCTCCCACAGTAGGGGCTATCCCTCTAGTTATAAAATATCAAGTTACAGTTTCACTGTAATAGGGATCTACGACTAGATTCTCAAAAACTTTGTTACAAGTGGACTGCAGTTCAGTACCACTTTAACTTATTTTACTCAAGAGTTTGATACTCTCTGGAGCTGCCTACGGACCAACCGGCGGGACTTGCCGAACTCTCCTCGCTTATGGGCATTGTCCCACTCCTTACTGGTTATACTACCTATTTGCGGGGGCTCTTCCCCGCCCTACTTACCGACCATGGATCACACACTAAGTTTTTCAGAAGACCAGATCAATACCATTATTCTAGGCCCCTCCATGTTCAATATGCAAGGTGCCAAAGAATTAATTGCAACTACCTCATCAGGTGAGGAACTATTGAAACTAAAGAAGAAATGCTTTCGTACTGAGGTACATGGGCATTTCCTATGTGAATACCTTCGAGCCAGTTTGGTCCCCTTGGGCCTTCTGGTAAGGAACGAACCAGCTTTGTTCTTAGATGACCCTGAATATATGCTAGATTTTAGCAAAATTTCCACTAAATGTAGCAGGGATTTGATGGCCCTCACTATCACTACTGCAAGAAGAATTCACACTAAAATTCAGGGCGAATTGAAACAAGAGGAGGAGAAATTCCTGACCAATACCAGTCTCGACAATGCTAGAGAAAAACTTAAAGAAATTAATACCACTATGGATAAATTTATGTCTGAAACCCTAGAAAAAAAGCACAAGAAATTGGCTAAAGATATAAAAAATTTTAAGTTGGAAATTGTATATCCTTACCTCAATCCAGAATATAAAGAAAATAAGGAAAAAGAAAGGATGCAAAATCAGACGGCAGCTTTTAAACAAAAAAGAAAATGGGTATCTTTTAGTGATACATCTAGTTCTGGATCAGACTCAAGCCATGGAGACCCTAATAGCTCCTTCGGCTCCCAGCTGCCAGGTAGGAACATGCCTTTCCCTCCACTCTCTAGACCACAACCTTTTTTAGGCCAAGGGGGACCCCAAGGACCATATTGGGGCCCCCCACCAATGCCAATGTTCCAGTACCCGCCTTGGAGACTCAACAGAGCGAGACGGCGCAATCGCCGCTAAGTTCAAACCTCGCCAAGGAAATACCAGTGTTTAATTTATCTAACACTGTCCTTACGAAGTCAGAACTTTCTGTTCTCTCGAAAGGACTATCTTTTGTACCTACCAACCCTACAGACTGGTTCCTCCTAGATAAAGAACTTCAAGGGTTCTTTAGAACCATACGTCTCAAAGTACATTTCCAGGACTCGGAAGATGATGGTCAACTTAATGATACTGGGCTACACCCTAAATCCTCGTTTACTCCGAATGACAGCGATGTCCCGGATGCGGTAAGAACATTTGAAAAATGCATTCGCAAAGAAGTAAATAAATTACAGAATTAGCCCTCATCAATACGGCACAATTTGTCTAATGCAGAACGGAGGGCGCTCAAAGAACTTGAGAATAACACTGAAATCACTATAAAGAGTGCTGACAAAGGAGGAGGGATTGTTGTCCTAAGTACCAGCCAATACAAAGTAATGGTACTGACATTGCTGAATGATGCTACCAACTATAAAAGAATTAAAAAAGACCCTACACTGGATATTAAAAACACCATTCAAGAAATAACCAGCTTTGCTTTGGAACAAGACTGGATCACAGATAAAGAAGAAAAGTACCTAAATACATCAGAGGGCAGAGTTCCAGCTTTCTATGCCCTCCCCAAAATTCATAAGAATGCTACAAACCCTCCAGGTAGGCCTATCGTTTCCGGATGTGGCTCTATTTTGGAACCGATCTGCAAATTTATAGATCATTTTCTCAAACCACTGAGCCAGCTGACAAGAACATATTTAAGGGATACGATGGTCACTATCAATAAATTTGAAAACTTCCCCTTCAACCAATCCACTGATTTATTGGTTACCATGGACATTGCAGCCCTCTATTCGAATATCCCGCAGGAAGCTGCGATAGAATGTATCAGGGACCATCTCACTCACCATTTGACAGACAAACGGGTCCCAGTCAACTTCATTGTTGAACTACTGGAACTGGCCCTCACAAAGAACTACTTTATATTTAATGATGACTACTTTTTTCAGATCAATGGTACAGCCCTGGGAGCTGCCTTTGCCCCTAGTTTGGCAGTCATTTTTATGGCAAGTTACGAAGAAAAATATGTGTTCACATCGCAGAACCCATACCTAAGCCACATTTCCAACTGGTTTAGGTATATAGATGATATCATCTTTGTCTGGCATGGAACAACGTCAATACTCGATGAATTTCATAGTTGGCTGAACCTTCGAACTAAAGAAATTCAATTTACTATGAACTACAGTCATGAAAATATTAACTTCCTGGATTTAAGAATAGAAGTTAAGGAGAACAGACTCTCGTGTAATCTATTTAGGAAAGAAACTGACCGTAATACGTTGTTACATTACAGCAGCAACCACCACAGTAACTTACGGAACAACTTGCCATATGGACAATTTTTAAGGGTCCGACGTAACTGTACGGAAATAGAGCAGTTCAAAGAACATGCAGCGGACCTCGAGCAGAGATTAAGAGCAAGAGGGTACCCGAAGAAACTTATAAGAAATACCAGCAAAAGAGCACTATACACCCCTCGTGAAAGCCTCCTTGCTCCCAAGGATAGAAGTATTGAAAAAGACAGACTAACATGCGTTACTACCTTTGGTCAAAATACCACAAAAATTCAGCAAATCATCAGAAAATTCTGGCCATTAATACAGTTGAGTCTGCCGGATGAAACGCCACCAAGAATGGCACTTAAACGTGCCAAGAACCTTAAAGACCATCTGACTCATGCCCGTTTAAAGAAAACGTCAAGGACAACCCTTTGGAACCTGAGGGACCTTTCAGGTCATCACCCATGCGGTCAATGTGTTGCATGCAAATTTACTAAGAAAATCAAAACGTTCAAAATTGACAATAAGGTTTGGACATTGAGACATTTTTCTAATTGCAAAACCATTAATGCAATATATCTGATTGAGTGCCCCTGTGGCCTTAGATACGTGGGCCAGACACAAAGACCAGTGAACAAACGAATAAATGAACACCGTTCACGCATTCGGTGCAAAACACAAAATGCCCCCCTGGTCTCACACTTTCTGGAGCGAGGGCACAGCCCTGACGATATGATCTGGTGGGTCATCGACAAACTGGAGAGTAACACTAATGTCAAAAATGCTCTTAAACACAAGGAAGCCTGGTGGATTTTTAAACTCCAGACATTGACATCTGGCCTCAATGAAGCCAAAGTAACCTGGGACTAAATCAGAGACCTATGCGGTCTTTTCCCTTCTTTTTCCCTTCCCCCTTTGCCCTTCCCCCCCTTTCCCCCTTTTAAACCCTCCCCCCCCCTCCCCTATGCTCTTGTATACTCAGCCGTCTCAAGTACTAACGGCTTCACTATATATGCCGTTGGGTTTTACACAGTGCATCCGCAAGGACCGGGGCACTCTTAGTTCCCAGGCAAACATACCTCGTTTCCAGATATGCTCACAGTGTTTTTTAAACTCTTCCTCTGTTGGACGGCTGTGTGGCACTTCTGCGTGTGTGTGCCTTCATCTGCACACAGCACCTCTCCGGCTTTTGTATGCAACAGTTGGTTGTCATGACTGCGGAAGCCGCTGACGTGATACGCATGCGTGGAACCGGCTCCCACTAATCTCCCACGCATGCGTGGGAGCCGCTGACGCGATACGCATGTGTGCAACTGGTTCCCTCTAATCTCCCACACATGCGCTATATATTAATCTCGGGGAACAGCTCCACCGAACGACCAGGATTAGCTCCGGCTGTATCGAAGACAAGATTTGTTACTTGTCTCCATTATAACTTTTTCCAGGTAAGCGACTTCATTTTTCCTACGCGATTGGTTCGACACACTGGCTGCTCAGTAGGCTGCCCCAAGCCTCTGTGCACTGTCTTGCACTGACTCTGGCTTTTTCGTTTCTCCCCCTTCTTGTTAGCTACTTTTCGCCATCAGGAACTGTAGCTTGCTTATCCCATCCGGCCCCTTACCAGCCCTTCTGGACGCTGGGATAGTACCAGGGCCTGCGTTATTTCAAGAGACATACCAGGTATTATGCTCTTTTACCTGTCTATTTTGTACTAACAGTTTTATTAAGCTAGATTACAGGGTTGTTTAAGGAATAGAGGACATATAATGGGGACATTGACATTCCTCTTCTGTTTCTCCTTTCCCCCCCCCCCTTTTTTCCTGTTCTTTAGACTTTTACGCCTGGTGTCTTTTCATCCAGACTACAGTAGGATACATTACCATCCACATGTAGATGCTTCTACAAGTGTTATCACACCTTCCAGTGACTTAAAGTGTTCCAGAATAGGAGTGGAACTCTTCCCACTGCGGTGAAGTCCGGTGATCACACCCACAGGTTGGTCCTGCAGCAGCTCTAGTATTTCATACGAATCAGAGTTTTTACTGATTTGTTTTATATTAACAGATCTATATTTCCCTTTTTTTTAACGTTAGATTTATCAAGCCAGCACTTTTGTGCTTTCGTTTATAACAGAGTATGGTACCCAACTCTAGTCCTTCAATAAAAACCTCCTCTCACCTCTGGTTTTTTTACTAATTTTTTTCTTCCTCTTTTCTCTCTTGCTACTTTACAGAGATCTCCAAACCTGAGGCCCAGATGAAGGCGCTCCACTCTCCAGCCGAAACGCCCTAAGGCCAAGCACATTTTGTGCACCCTTGACCTGTACAATCTAATAGGGGGCCCCTCCCCCTGGCGTAGACCGATGGTTTTGGTCCTCTGACGATTTAGTTGATTTATATGGACAATTATTGTTATTATGTTAAAGAATGACCGATGGTTTTGGTCCTCTGACGATTTAGTTGATTTATATGGACAATTATTGTTATTATGTTAAAGAATAATGCAATTATCATTTTCCTGTAATTCACCAAAAAGACAAAAATTGTATTTGTTTTTTTGTTTTTTTGTTTTTTTGTTCAATATGCATTTGTTGTTTATCTTTTTCTCTTCATTTCTCTATTAGATGACACTAATTCCATCTACTGTGCAAACAATCAACAGTGTTGTATCTATATATTATTTTTTTGTTTAGGAATGAAACAATTTTGGAATATATATTTATTATTATTCTTTCCATTGTTGGTGAAATTAAAAAACCAATAAATTGCATTTAAATATTATCAAGCAGAAGTTATTTTTTAACCTCTCATTTTTGCTTTGGTCTGTTGATTTAACAAAAAATACTTAAAGGGAATTGAGCTTACGCTTTGAAGCTTTGAATCCAAGTTGCTTTAAAATAATATGACCTAAAACACTCCGACATTAGGAGAGTGTGATAAAAAACCTGTGGGTGGAGCCCTTTCCTTTGTTCCATATAGGAACCGTAGACATTCGCCCTAAGCGCCATATGTGCCCCGGCATGAACTTTCTTAAGGCTGGAATTAACCCTGCGGTTCACTGGGTCCTGGACAGCCACCTCCTCGTCCGACATAGTGGAGCGACTCACCAGGCTGGTGAGGATATTGTCAACATCAACTGGATCTGAAAGTAAAGGTTTGCCCCCTTTTAATGAATAAGGTTTGGTCACAAAGCAGGGCACTGAAATCTTCTCTGGGTCACGCCACTCCCAAAGGATTTTATCCCAGATATCAGATACCAAGGGTAACCCCATCCTAGGGTTATGCCTATACTGGTGAATAGAAGGGTCAGCCGCCTCCACCAGTACCGGGGGCTCTGAAAACCACACGCAGTCCCCAACTTGAGCAAGGACCTCCTCCACTCCCTCCCTGTCCAGATATTTCCCTTCTGCATCAGCCGATGAGGAGCAGGAAGAGGCTCAGGACTCAGTGCCAGAAGAAGAGGATGAAGATGATGACAGGTCTCGGGGCTTGCATCCATGTGCATGGACGCGACTCCCTCCATGATGTTTGAGCAGTTTTCTTAACTCCTTTACGGTCAGGGAAAAACGTTTACCATTCTTCTTTCTTCTCCTGTACAACTCAGGTGAAGAGGAAGATGAAGAAGAAGAATGCGCTTTGAAGAATGTTTACCCATGGTGAGTCTTCCCAGAAACAGCGACCAAGGGCTGCCTGTTTCATCACTACAGTCCTCTGTACAATGAACCAAGGCCTTCCAGACAACAAATGCTAACTTGCCACTCCCACATTTAAAAAGAGGCCAGTAAAACATCAACCAATAGGGAAACAACAATCAATTCTCATGGTAACACTGCTCTGTAGCACCAGAGGAGCCCACCCGCCTCCGGATCAAATCGGGAGAAAATATTAAAAGGGAGCCGGTAAGCCGTGCCCAGCTGCCTGGGAACGCATGGCCACACCAGCAGAAGAATCATGCCCCCAACTCCTTACCTCAAACCAGGTCCCCATCTGGGATCCAAGGACCCGGGCCGTGATGCCCTGCGCCGGCCACAGCCCTGCAGAAACTGGGCAAGGAAACCTGCTCAACTGGGCCGCGAGCCCCACAGGGAGCCCAGGAGCATTGCCACACCAGAGGGAGCCGAAGGCTCCGTCACACAGCCCAACCAGGGGGCCAGCAATCATCGTTCCCCGGCGCCCCACGCCGGGAAAAAAGTCCAACATGCTGGAGGCAGGAAACATTTAAACTGAGTGACATGGTTACCATAACTAGGGGGAGGAGTTATATGAATTAAAAGAAATAAGAGAAGGTCCTGTGTCGGAGATGAGGGCATCATGAGGTAAGTACTGGGACGAGGAAGACATTCTTCCTGGCCCTCTGCGTTCCACTGGCCCCTCACCCACCGATATCTTTTGAAGGCAGGGTGGCGGGTCCTTGCCCATCCTTATTGGCCATCGTTCTGTCCTCTCGCTGCTTTGCTTTGTCTGCCCTCTAGATGGCATCCCTGAAGTCCATTCCTAATTTGTACAGCAAAGAAAAGGAGCCGCAGGGGGAATCGGGTAAAAAAAGGCTGCCACACTGGGGTTCAGGCGACCACCACGCACCCGGCCATAAGTGCAAATGAGAACTTAAAGTTATGCTCTTGGGGGCCAGTTTGCTGTTTGAACATTTTGTTGGAGGCAAGACAGAGAGATGTATACAATAAATCCGTTACCTTTAGGAATACTGGAAGTTGAAAACCAGTATTAGGACTTAAGGTAGAAACTTTCTTCTAAGGCTCATAACGGGTTTTTCATGAAACGGTCAGTTAATAGAGCTTGTTTTGCTAACAGCTCACAGTGGGTGGTGAGGGCCTCAGGATTTAAAGGGATCTATGGGGCGTACCTCTGAAGTGTCCGGGGGGCTAACATGTCTCTCAATTGCAAAACGAGTACTATGTGCTCATTAAAGCTGCATGTCAAGACAAGAAATCATGTCTACCAAATTGACAACATATTAGAAATCTTTATCGTTGTCAAAAGTGTATGATATATTCACAAAAGGAAATATCTTTAAGCAGAGTACAAAACAACACAATCATCTACATGGTTTGCAACTGCAGCTGTGATGTTTGACATAGTGTGTTGTCGGTGAAACGCGATTCTGTTCAAACCAATGAACCCTGGACCACTTCCATATGGATTAACAAATTACCAAAAAGCCATCAGTACCTGATCACCACAAGCCAACATGTAATTCTCACTATCCATTCTAGGTGTTGGGGAAGCAGCAATGCTGATCCCACTTGGGAAATACCCTGAAAGTAAACATGTCTTTGGGGTGAATATATCCTCAGCTGTGGGCACATAGAGACGTTTTACAAATACTGACCCGCACAACACCCCACTCTTTATACCTTGCTCTTTGTCTACGTTTCCTAGCAACCCTCACCCACTTTTCCTTCTCACACTCCGTATCTCCTTCCCCTCCTGCTCTCCACTTTTTTCACCCCCCTTAGCCCCTGCTCAACACATCCTCCTGCCACCACGCCACAGCTACCCCACAATCCCTCTAAGCACCACTATCCCATCAACCTACCTAACCACCCCTCGCACTTCCGCCTGCACCCACACCAACCCCTCAGACCATGCACATGCCAATGTTGTGCAGTATACATTTTGTTTGATATTTTTTTTTTACTAAAGTGTTTTGGCAAATATATAACCTTTCAACACCAATGAAATACACCCATTACCACAAATACTACATGAAATAGATGAAGAAAGATGACCAAATACATACCTAGTACACAATGACATCCAATCACATACATATTAAATGTTATACATATTATCAGCAATTCTGTGAAAAGATTTCCGCCACGTAACTTCTTCATAAAATCCAATCACCTACATATTTCATAATGCATAGAGATAAAGGACCCTGGGAATATTACACCACCATATAAAATCAAAGTATTACAAATAATCAGAATCTTCCTATAAATTGCTCTCGTGCAAATTCGCAGTACCTCATTTCATAATTTGCCAATCTCCTGCCACATGCAATCCATTCTGAAATTTAGAAGCATGCTGCTCCTGGAAAATAGCAAAGAGCACGATTGCTCTGTGTGAAATTAGACAGCGTGTACCAAATGTTTCCATAACCTTTGCCGTGGATTTCCCTGAGTTTATTACAGCCTGCCAACAAATACCTTGGAGTTTCAATCTCTGATTTACAGACGCGCCATAGGTGTTCCGGGTATGGTATATTATTCCAAGCGCCTATTTATTTTAAATTTGTATAAAGCACCACATGCCCATAGACCTCAGAGTGCACAAATAAACAAAACAAACGAACACGAAGAAATCAGCGAGGAGAAGCAAGAGATCAGCAAGGAGAGTTGAACAATAAGGTTTTCGGCTCCTTCTTGAAATTAACCAGAGAGGTAGATGATCTGAGTGGAACGAGAATACCATTCCACTCCAGGGGTGCCTGGATTTCAAACCATGCCCCCCTGAATTTCTTCAGTTTAAACCAGGGTTGGTATAGGACTTTTGTGTTGTTGGAGCGAAGTACTTGAACCTAGAAAGAGTAGGTAACAAGCCAAGGCGAAGTTGAAGGATGAATCTTCTTACCTTTCCATCCTTAATTTCCACAAGGTAACTAAAGGGAGTACTTATGGGGAATTCCTGGCATACATGTCTAGAGTAGTTGGATTTACTAGCCAGCTAATAGGGGAGGAAGGAGAGCTCAGGGGCAACACGTTTGTTACGACGCGGCACAACCCAGGTTTGAATCCCGATCCCACGCTTAGAAACCACTTGCTGGTATTAAGTGTGTTATAAATGACTAATGAAATGAATACATTAAATAAACTTTGTCAGATTATTATTCCTCTCCCAGGTACTAGCTCTTCCTTCAGGTCCTTTGCATGCTACTGCTACATTTACTGGCAATACTAACTCATATCCAATATCATTATAAAAGGATAGAATTTCCTTCAGCCATACCCTCAGAGCTTCCTGTGGGGAATTGGGGTTCAGTAACTCAGTCAAATTGTAATACATAGATTTCAGATTAGCTGCCTCATTAAAAAGTTTAATGTAAGTAGTGTAACATAATAAAACATGACATGGCCCTGTTTCAAAAAGGAGGACTGGTGGAGGCTTGCTGAGAAAACAGTAACACTTCCAGGATTTTATGCAGCAATCAACATTCTGGAGGGACTGTATAGTTTAAGCCTGAGGGGCTCTGTCCCACCTGATGGGTGGTCTGTAGAAAGAAGCCTCTGTCCCCTACAAGTGGCTCCACCATATGCAGGGGGCAGGTCATATCACCCTTTGTTGGAGCTCCTTAATGGGCACGAGGCTAGGCCCAGCCTGGCCTTGGACCAGATTATCTAATGTTTTTAACAATACCAAATATTGAGCTGAAGGGAGCAAACATGATTTGCCCCAATCCATATTGTCTACCTACTTTTGAATGGAACGAAATGGGTTTGACCATTTTGACAGCCAGCCTGATCAGGAACAGAGCAAACTGATCTTGCTCCAAATTGAGCTAAATCCCTTTTACACAACATTTTGAACCAAGGCAAGAACATTTTACTCACACATTGATTGTTCATTTTCTATGTTTATGCAAAAGAAAAAATAAATATTGCTGCATACTTTTCCAATGTAAAAGTTGGGACTTTTTTTTGGTGGGGGGGGGCAAAATCTGTCTTTTGCAGCAAAAACAGTACAGAAATCAAACTACTTCATGTTTCTCCAAATGTAACACTTTTGATGTAATATGGTTCGGTGCAAAATCTGTTTGCTACGTTCTATATTACACAAACAGAAAAGCAGTTGCAAACGTTCGATCAGCTGTCGCCTAGAGGGGATAGGGCCTGGCTACTTGCTAGAAACTGGAGATTGCAACCCCCCCCCCCTCCGACCATACCCCCATACTCCCATCCCCGATCAGATGTGGACCTGTCTGGCTGCATAGAGGTCAGCACGGCAGCAATTGCTGAGAGAACGAAGACTTGGTGAAGACCATCATGGAACCCGTAGGGGGCTTTCTGCATGCTACTCTATTGTCGCATCAGGGCGTAGGTTTGTGGGTGGAGGAGGGGTCTTTTGTCTTACTACCTAGACCAGCTAGGATATTCTTGCTGACGCCTGCCATTGTTGCTAGGTGACGAGAACATTTTATGCTCTTTGTTGCTGTGTGCAATATGCGATTTTACGTCATGTTACGCCCTGATTGTACTACTTTCACGCTTCCGTTCCCCGTCTCTATCTCATGAACACTCTACCCCCCTCTACCGGCCATCTTTCACCTCCTTGCCCTGCCCTACCAGCTGCTACCTCCTTGTTCCACTGCACTTGTCAACATTGCTTTGCTGGACCAGCTCTCCTCTACCCAACCTCTCTTCTACCTTACCCACTCCACCTCTATCCAGTGGCTATCAGGTGTCAGGCAGTGACCAGGAGCTCATTGCCTCATTCTGCGAGGCCGGCTTCTCTCACTTCATGACGCATGCTTCACGCTGAAATGATGTGCCTTCATTTTGGAAACACACAATGTTGCCTGTGCCGCCTTTTTTCTGCTCTTAATGATATATGTCCCATATGTTAAGCCTTTAGTCCTCTTATGATCCCGGCTACTTCTCTGAAGAATGGAAATACGCTTTTAAAGCTATTGTGACACCCATGCATTTCCCATGATACCCACTCTTCTGTTAATGATGTAAATGTACCCGTGCGGCCAAATTCAGTCCTCTGGACAGGGTCTCCCTGACACTTTCTTACTGAAACCCAATGGACATGTCTAACTGCAGTGCCTCGCAGCCTCCTATCGAGCCTCCGCATTATTTGGCTGGACAGACACCCAGCACTAGCAAATGGCACACCCAACCACACCCCACACCACATCGACATTGAGAGCTGGAGCATTGCTATGCGGTCAGGTACATGCATAGTCTCAATCACCATGATGTTGCTATGCTATGCGAGTTCTTCATGCATTGGCATGTCAATGGATACTATGTTATAAAGATGCAATTCTTCAGAGGTATGCCAATCAGCAGCGTATGTTATGCAATATTAGAGTGCAGCCCTTTGAAAACCCCAGAACCACGCAATACTGAACTCCCAGATTGTCAATAGTGCTACAAGACCATACCAGTGGCAGATTAGCACTTTACAAACAACGTGTAACAGTAACAGAGCACACTGTGTATCCATAAAGAACTATTTGACAAGTTGACAATTCTTCCACATATCCATAGAGGCACTATATCAATACATTAATTATAATTGTTATTGTTATTATGATGTGGTATTTATTGAGCGGGTACCTAGCTTCGAGAAGCAACGGAGCACTTTACAGAGGTATACACCAATAAAGAAACATAAAGGAGCGCTTTACAGAGGTGTACAACAGTACAGATGCATAACCGAGCGCTTTTCAGTGGTAACAACAGAACAGATATACAGAATGGGATAGGATGCAGAGGGGGACAGAGGAGGGGTAGAGCTGTACTGGGTGGCGGGACAGAGAGGGGCGAGTCGGGTGGCGAGAGGGGGGACGCGATGGCCTGGGTGTTGAGGAGGAGAGACTCCTTGAAGAGGTGGGTATTGAGTTCTTTTCTGAATTGTAGGAGCATGGTGGCGAGTCTGCTGCCGACAGAGAGGAGGTTCCATAGTCTTGGGGCATAGGCAGAGAAGGCTTGTTTTCTGGTCCTTTCCTGTTTTGCAGCGGCAGATTTCAAGTCTGCACGTGTCCTGGCTTCTGGTGGTGCGCTGTCAACCGGAGATGCAGACTCCTTGAGGCAGCTGGGTGACTTGAGGGTGGCTGCCTTATAAATGATGTAGCGAGGCTTGAAGGTGATTTGTACGTGCAGTGAGAGCCACTGAATGTCAATGAGGGTTGGGGTGATGTGGTCATATCTGTGTAACCCCTTGATGAGGCATGCGGCTGTGTGTAGGAAACTTCCCAGGGGCACAAGGGAGGATGGTAGGAGGCCTTTGAGTGCATTGACCCCATCCAGGTGGGATAAGACAAGTGCTTGAACGATGGAGCTAAAACTGTCCGGAGGGAGGAAGGACTTAACTTTTCACAGGAGGGAGATACCAAGAAAAACAATCATACCAAGTATGGAAATAACCTCTGCTTGGGACACATTTAGCAGATCGTTTGAGTTTATATGGACAGCCTCAGTGCCTTCCGTACTCAATTGCGCTTTGTTCAGCCTTGGAACACCTCTTAACACAAGTCCTGGGGTCAACTGTACTACTGTAAATAAGCCCAACACAACTTTCCCAGTATCCTGCCAGTAATTCTGGAGGGATACCGGGAAAGCTGCATTACTGTCTCCGCTGCCCGATATCCCGGTATTACCGGGATATTACGGTTGACGCGGTGACACCAGTAAGTTCCAATTCCCATGGAGTCCCATGGGACTCCATGGGATGGGCACTGCTGAATCACTGACACTGGCCTTACTGGTGCCAGTGATTCAGTAATATTTCTGCCAGTGGGGGTCTAATCTACCAGCAGGTCAGGCCTGCCAGTACATCCATTGCACCCAGCAGCAGACTTTTACTTTGTGGGTCTGGAAAATTGCAGATGCCGGAATTACCTGCATTTTTTCTTGCATTTTTTCTGGACCAGCAAAGTTGTAATGAGGCCCAGAGGGCATGAGGGGCACTCCACTGGGCCAGAATCTCAGTTATGGTGGGCATACCCTTGGGCCAGAATGCAGAGATCTCTGGAGAGTACCGTGCTTAATGCTGAAAACAAATTTTGAAGACAAAAAGAAGGGGCGCACACCAGGCAAACATATTCCTCGATCTGGAGCAGGCAAGCCCCACTGTTCTTCTGTAAGTGGTGACCCCAAATCACAACTCATTGAATTTGATTATTTTGAACAAGGGCATATACTGTTGGGATTGCACCCCGAATCCCTTTTGCGTGAACCAGAGGCTGATCCAGATTAGAAATCTTAAGTGGATTCAGAAAGATGGTAAAGCGGAAGTACTTGTGTAAGTACCGCTTTTCCGCTACCCTACACTGCCTGGAGACGACTGTCCGTCGGACTCTTGTGGGAGAATGCTCATTGACTGCATCAGAAGCTGGAAACTAAGGTGACTTTGCTGGTGCTTGACTAAACTCTTCATTGGCTGCAAAAAGTGACTTTGCTGAGTTGCGTGGCAACTATTACAATTGCTACAACGGCTGTTCTTTGTTTTACAGCCTGATTGATCTGTGCGGCTGATCCGCCTTTGCTTCTTGTGGATTGGGTAATTCCTATAAAACGAGAGAGCATGCGCACAGCGTGCACGCACTCATGGAAGTATTTGTGTAAGCACCGCTTTTCTGCTTCGCAGCGCCACAGTGGCAGGCGGTTTAATCTATTTTATATGGTTTTACCTTTGTATTAAGTAAATAAATATAGTACACACATTTTCTGAGTGATTATCACGTGCCCTTGTAGCGACAGTCATCACAAGATGCTTACTGTGTATTCATTAAAAATTAATATGCCTTTACAACTGGGAACATGTTCTTTGGGGAGGGTGGAGGTAAAACCTACACACACGTCACATACCTCCATTAATCTAAACCCAACCACTGTTTAAAATGTTAACCCACTAAATGGCCGCGGAAGTACGTGCTCTTCCATAGCCTCTTTGGCTCCTAATGCACGTAAGCAACAACCAGTAAATAAGTCTGGTTTGGACCCATTACAATTCACGCCAGGAGCTGACAACAAATGTAATGCAATGAATGAATGTAGAGCTATGTTGGCCATATCTTATCATACTATTTTGGAAACTGTCAAAGGGAGAGGAACGAAACGTAGCTGCAATTTGCATCCACTGCATCCACCGCTTTCGCCAATACCATACTTACGCTCCATTATAAACTCCACAGGCATTTCAATATATGCAAGCCAGTGTGAGTCTCCTATTACCATTCTGGAGGAGGAGTTGCCATTATCAGTGGTGTCAGATAGATCTAACACCACTTCCTCTTCACGACTACACTCCTCCATTCCATCTTTTGTCCTCAAAACCTCGTGGACTCAAAGACATCCCCAGAATTCCCACATGATAGAACTGGCTCTAGCAGCTATCAACACCACGGTTATGAGTTTGTATAAATTGTTTGAAATTCTGGATACAAAAATTACTAAACAAGCTCTACAACTAGAGGCTTTAGTTAAATAGGTAAACGATAATCGACAGATCATTCTAGAATGTAACCATGATCCCCCTACTGGCACTAACAAACAAACTTTTGGACGTAATAATTACCAAAGGAAACCCGAAACAAGGACCAGAACTACATGCAGTAACTCCAGCACTCCCATTGAGTCAGCCACCCTCAGCACTACCTGTTTTCATTGATATCATTCAGCCCATTGATGATATCAATGGAATCATTGACCTGCAGGAAAATGAAGTAATACCAGTGATTACCATTACCCCCGCTTCCAATCTAGTGGGTCCTGAGGGTTTAACAGAGGGGCCATCAGAGAAACAAAATATCCATCCAATTTCTGCAACAAGTAACAAAAACATCAAAAGACGTCAGGCAAAAGGCCCTCGTACCACATTGAAAAAGTCAAAGAATATGCCTAGTAACAGGAGTCCAAAAAACACACTCAATGCCTTTTTTAAATCAATAGGTGGTGCAGTTCCTGTAATAAATAAACAAACATTACAAAAGAACGTGCAGTTTCAACTTCATGAAGATGACACAAATAAACCCACAGAGGAAGTTAGCAATACTACCATGCAGGAAAACATTTCTAGCTCTCAAACCTTACCTAAACAACCGCTATCCTATTCCCCCTTGAACAATCTTTTGTGCTGCATTGAACAATCAGAGAGTAGACAGAGAAGAAAAGAAAGCAAGGGTATTCCTAAGGATGCAAATATTACCCATTGTTCTCCCCCTCTCCCTTCGACTCTATCAAAAGATCAAAGTGAGGAGGCGATGGCAAAATTGAGACACGCAGTGGACGCCTATCTATCAGAACTTCCTCCCCCAATAACTAGTAACATATTAAGTGCATCACAGCTGGCTAGATCCCAAGAGCCGCCTGGGCACTGGGGTCAAATAGATTGCCATCATATGACCATTGAACAACCAGACAGTACACAGAGGAGAAATGAAAGGGAGCATGTTCCCAAGGATACAAACACCATGCATCTGGCCCCCCCTCTCCCTTCGATTCTATCAAAAGATCAAAGTGAGGAAGTGGTGGTAAAATTAAGACAGGCAGTAGTCGCATATCTATCAGAACGCCTTCCCCCAGTACCCACAAACTCACTGAGCGTCTCACAGTTGGTAAGACCACAGGATCCGCCCCAACAGTGGGGACAAACAGATTCACATCATATGACCAGTAAAGATCACTTCCAAAATAACCAGCATGCTAGAAGCTTCATTGAAGGGGGGTGAGCTACAGTCAGTCACTACGCACTGAGATTCTTCCTAGAAACAACATTAAATCAACTCCTTTACCAAAGAAAGCACATCCTGTGAAGTCATTGTATCACACCCTCATTCTAAAATGTAGAGAAGCAAACTTTCAAACATATGACCTAAACAGAAGAAGTGTATTAAATATCCTTGTTGATGTGTTAGAACTACAAGACGTATCATCACGAGACATAGATCAGATCGAGTTTGCGGCGGTTGTCTCGAGATAAATAGTAAGACTATGGATTCCGTCTGTATAGTCCTCCAAACAATTTGGCAAATGAGAATGAAACTCTTTGAAATGGGTTTTTTGCTAGCACATGATCCTGAACGATCACCACCTCAGACACAATGTCCAACTCCTAAATTAAATATCTATCAAAGTTCTCAATCAGGAAACATAAGATGCACGGGTGGGCCTTTGGTATTGAGAAATAAACCACAACTCATCAAACACCAACAAGCCTAAACATTGCAAGTTGGAACACGAGAGGTCATTCTCATTTGCATGTATCGATTAGAAACGTCCCCATCCAATATCAAGTTATTGCGTTGCAAGAAACATGGTTAATCTCTGCTCCGATATGGGATGGCTATGATTTAATACTATCCCCAGCTTTAACAACGAGAGGCCAACCCGCATCTGGCTTACTGGTTGCAGTAAATTATAAGTGAGGTTTAACCCCCACTCTGTGGGTGGTAGAAACTGCCTACATACAATTAGTTAAAATTACTAATCAATATCAAACAATTGCACTGCTGAATCTTTACCGAAATCCAGCCGGGATTACAGATGAGGTTTTTTACACAGGTCTTATTAGACTCCTGGACTTGATTTATACATCCACAAACATCACGCAAATGATTGTTATGGGGGACCTAAATTTGGACTGCTGTAACATAACTCGCGAGACAAAGGAATCACGCACTTGGAGCACTTTCATGTCTGAAAGATAGTTTCAGGTGGCTAATGGTGCGTCCCGGGAGATACTCCAGCCCAGACCATATGGCATAGAAATACCAGTGCCAGCACCATTGATTATATCTATGTAGATTTAGGTCTTTTCCAACATGTCAGAAGTCTTGAAATATATCCACAACCACACAATGATCATAAGTTATTATCACTGGTCATAGCTTGGGACACATGCCCCCCCAGCCCCCCAGTACGTTGTAATATAATTAGGGCCTTTTGATCAATGGGTCAAGGATAAGATTAAGGTGGACAAAAGAAAACCTCATGGCATATAGACAATCAGTGGAGAGCAACGTGAAACATCATTCATCGGCACAATATTCCACTTTGTTGTTGCCATATGCCAACACGATCAATATTCCATCTAACAGACCCAAGCATATGCACGCCTATGATCAGATTCTTCAAGCTAAACGGGCAGAATATAGGCAGACAAAAAGAAACATACTAGTGACACAAGCAACATCGTGCTGGCAAGACCTAAAACATGCCAACACTCGGTACAAAAACTGGCTAAAGAGTCGGAAATCAATTATGTTCCAAAACGATAGCAAACAGATGGAGAGCACGATGGCTGACAAAAATTCAGCCAAGATGTGGCAATTACTTACTAATGAGGTCACAAACTTACAACCAGATGCTCAGTTAAGTGCAGTCCATGAACAACAATGGATTGACTATTATACTGAACTATATGCTGAAGCCAGGTTTGAAAAAATATAGCAAACACACACCTCCACAACAATATGGACCTTTTCAGCTGATATCATTGAAGATCTTATAAGGAAAGCCAGCACATCCAGGGCATGTGGCCCCGATGGGATAAATAATACCATGTTTAAAGCTAACTCACGAGAGTGGGACCAGATTTTAAATACCATCTTTCAATCAGTAGTGCGATCACGGGTTGTACCATCTACATGGAAAACGTTGATAATAATCCCTATTTTTAAAAAAGGGGACCGAACCTTACCCCAAAATTACCGGCCGATTGCCCTATTTAATTCACCAGGGAAAATGTTTACAAAATTGCTGTTGTTGGACTTCAATGCATGGACATTAACGAATTATTTGCGTGGCCCACAACAGACAGGCTTTGTCGCTGGCATGGGAACACAGATTCATTTAATCTGTTTAAACGTAATCAAAGCCCAATGCCATGCGACTAAACAAGCAGTGTATTTCGCTTTTGTGGAAGTACATTCCGCTTTTGATTCCATCTCGCGAGTGATCCTCTTTCAGAAACTACAGAGAGACTAATGTCCATCAACACTCTATGACATCATATTTGCTTTACATTCTAACACCTCCATTTGTGATTGGCTATCATTAGACGGTTTATTATCTGAACCCATTATAACCTCACGTGGGCTAAAACAGGGTTGCTTATTGGCCTTGTCTATCTTTAACTATTTCATACATGATGTAAGACATGTATTTAATAGCGTGATTTCAGACTCACCGAAATTCAATGACCAACCAATTAAAAGTCTAATGTATGCAGACAAACTAGTATTAATTTCGAAAACACAATCAGGTTTACAAAAATTATTAACAGCTTTCTCAGAGTATATCAACCAGAATGAACTGAGAGTCAACACTGAGAAAACACAGATTTTTGCATACACCCCAAAGAGAACAGGCCCTAGATCCTTTTCATGGTCCATCAGTAACACACAATTGAGGTTAGTTACACAATATACCTATTTGGGCATGCTATTTGAAGGCGACATAAACAACAATGGCCATATTGAGCGTGTGGGGATTAAATTAGACACATCAATTTCCCAAACAAAAATTGCCATGCACAGATTTGGTAACTTTTCCATCAAGCCAGCATTGCACTATTGGAATCAAAACGCAGTTCCATGTCTACTGTATGGTTTAGAGACTCTTTCAATCAATTCTCATCTTCAATTTGAACAATGGGAAGTTACATTTTGGAAACAAATTCTATACTTGCCCAAATGTATCCCAATTGCGTGGATCCAATATTAATTGGGTCTAATCTCTCTCCATGCGCTCTATATCTGGAGGCTATGTTCTCCTTTTAGAAAATGTCTAATTTGAATGTGATTTTAAGAACATTGTCCAGATATATATTTACAACCCAACATGCACATGTTATAGCATGGACAGCAAACGTTTACCAAAAATTGACGGATGCAGATCTAACTATTGAATTGCTAATTAATAATCCAGAAAGGCCAAAGAGAACATTTACAACACCAATTGGATAAAGAACCGGGAAAGGTGTCTTCAATACGTAGCTGGCAATTTACAGCGATTTCCACCAAAAAAAATGCTGTTACTACCACCCTACTTGACTAAAGCACCATCAGAACTATATCGCTCAGCAATTTTACGTATCTGTTTCAATCTTTGGCCAACTAAAGATGTTTGTGTTAAGCAAAAACTAATGGAGGTTGAAAAGAACATCTGTCGATTTTGTACTGCAGTAGGAAGAAAAGAAACGTTAGAACATTTGGTTACCCAATGTCCACACTTAAGGTCTCTTAGAGTGACCCATTTTACAAGACATTGTAGATTTTTAGGAAGTCTAGAATATAACTAATGTTGTTCTTTAATTCTAGACTGCTTATATCTATCAATTCAAATTGCCACAGTTAAGTTTTTAAATGGGTAGCAGTTGTAAAAGAAGATTGCAGAGTTTTCGAATTGGAAACTTGCTTCTTAAATATCGCTGATGTTGTATTCTCATGACTGTATAGACTCTTAACAAACTAGGAAGGTCAAACTATTTTATTTTGTAACATCTTCTTTGAGCCAGAGCATTTAGTGTTGTATTAGCATGGTCAGGAAAGAAAGGAACAATGTTGCTTTGTAATTGATAATAGCGGATGACAAGAGGCAGGATTGTTCTAATGAAGTTGCAATGCTTTAATAGCACTTGTATATTGGGATTCTTGAATGATTTTAATTAGCATTGCTGTTTTAAGTTCAATTATTAGTTTTATGGTTAAAATTTGTTTTTATTGAACAAATTAAGTCTTTTTGTAAAATTTGTTGAAAGGTTGATTAAATTCAACTAATACAATAATAAAAAAATATGAAATAGCAGATGGTAAAGCTTTGTCTCAAATTAGATATGATTCGAAGATATTGCAGCTGCAATCCGAAGTCACTCAGGGCTTTCCCGCCTACTGGCTCCTACAGTGTGAATGGGGCCCACAGGGGAAGGCCAGCAGCCATTGCGAGTAGGTATACACATATTTTTGGGAATTCCTTATCTTCCATGTGGCTGAATGGAAATATGCTTATGTTGACGACACGCACATGTTCTAGTAGGATTTAATTAACAGTTTGCATTAGTCGCAGGCAATATTTAGTAACGATTTCATAATCATTACTATAATCACACATCTTCATCTTGAATCCCGGCTTGTATTTGCTGTTAAGGACTACTGCAACTATATTTGTTCTGCCCTCTTGCTTCTCCACTTTTTACACCGCTTTTCTCTTAATCCCTCCTCTTCTCCCTTTCCCTCTCTCCCTCCCCTTACTTTTCTATGCACTTACTCTATCAAAATTGTCCTCGGATCTAGTATGATAGCAACATTGTTTGTCCCGTCCCCCTCCCTCTTGTTTCTCTTCCTCCACCTGCGCCTCCAGCACTATCTGAAATGTCATCAGGCCTAGTACGTTAGTTGCTTGTTTTTGTTCTTCTCCTTCTCCCGGTCCCCCCCCCCGCTCACCTCTTGCAAAATTCTGCCACTACCTCAATTGTCGTCAGGCCTAGTAAGGTAGCCGCTTGTCTCTCTTTCTCCTTACCATCCCCAACCCCTCCTTATCATTGTTGAAGCTCTTCCACTACCTGAAATGTCACCAGGCCGAGAACAGTAGTTAACTTCAAATTCTTAATTGTATCAAGGACTAAGAAGAATGTCACTCACTTGTTCCCTCCCTACCTTGAAGCGCTTTGAAACACTTTTTGTATAGGCGCTATACAAATAAACTACCAATCAATCAATCAATCAATCAATGGATAGATATAAAATAAATTCAATCTGATACAAGGTAAACAATGCCAGGTACATTCATTCCGCCTCCTCCCTTCCTGTGCTTGATGGCATTGGTGACCCAGGCGGTCTCTGGCTTGCTCTCTTAATAGCGTGGCTCCTGTTTATTCCTCCAAAGTGTCAAGATTTTATTTAGAAAATGTTGGGAGAGGTATCACTGTTTGTGTAAAGAGGATCGATTCACTCTAGTTATGCTACAAAGCACAGGAAGCGATGTCCCTTGGGATGTAGGAATGATTATCTCAGTCTCTGGTTAGTTTATATGGTACTGGGAGAGATGTCTCTTTTTTGATTATGTTAGGTAGTCACACTTTAGTTTTACATGGTGTAATATCTTGCTTTCTCCTTCTCTCGCACTACACCCTGCCCCTTTCCTTTCCAAATGGTGGCTTCCCACAGGCATCACCTAGCCCAGATAGAAACTTTATATTAATGCCCACCTCCTTTATGCACTCTATGGTTGTCACTGATTGGTATTAAGCCCTCCTATCATGCCCTGTCAGGTGACCAAGAACCACTTCATCATAAATCTGGTCAATCATCTCTGCACTTGCCCCACCTTAGAACTTCCACACGCCGTCTCCCTGTCCCTGTTTACTTCATAAGCCCACTCACCAGGCACTCTTTCTCTCTGTCGCCATTGTTTGGACTCACCCCTCAGGACAAGTCCCTGAGCTTTGACAACTAAGATGATGCAATATGAGTTTGAGCTCTCTGGCAAGGAAAGGGGCACCATCTGGTTGTGACTATATGTACATGTGAACCTTGTGTGTAAGTCGTTTCATTTTATCATGGAGAACATACATGTTCCAGGCCATGCTAATACAATTTGTGAATCTATTTGGCAGACTGAAGTGCACCACACACACACTCTCCGTCTGAAGGCTTCCTGTGGTGCCCAGTGGGCATGTTATCCTGGTTTCCAATGGGCACATACAAGGGGTTTCTGGGAGTTTCTGTCTACCGGCCTAAATCCCGGGTTTGAGTCTCAACCAGAGTCTTTAGCTCACCATCCTTTTACAGAAGAGACATTTCCAATATATGTCAGTCTTTTCCCTGCCCAAGGGCAGCCCAGCACCGAAATGCCAGGCAATACTCTTCTGACCAAGAGTACCAACAGCAACCCTAGACACGTGTTTCAGCCTAGTTGGGTCTCGTCAGTGAGGTGGAGCTTTGCCTCTCTAAGAACAGTGAGCAAGGGTTCCACGTCTGGAGTACCCTAGTAACATAGGGTGAAAACCCAAAGCTACTTAATATGCATACGTTGGGGGGGTTCTGGGAGTTTCTCTCTACCGGCCTAAATACCGGGTTTGAGTCCCAACCAGAGTCTTTAGCTCACCATACTTTTACAGAAGAGACATTTCCAATATATATTAGTCTTTGTCCTGTCCAAGGGCAGTCAAGTTCCGAAATGCCAGGCAATTCTCTTCTGAACAAGAATACCAACAGCAACCCCAGACACGTGTTTCGGCCTGGTTGGGCCTCGTCAGTGAGGTGGAGCTCTGTCTCTCTAAGAACAGAGAGCAAGGGTTCCACGTCTGGAGTACCCTAGTAACTTAGGGTGAAAACCCAAAGCTACTTAATATGCATAAGTAAGGCGGGTTCTGGCAGTTTCTCTCTACCGGCCAAAATCCTGGGTATGAGTCTCAACCAGAGTCTTTAGCTCACCATCCTTTCACAGAAGAGACATTTCCACTACATTTCAGTCTTTGTCCTGCCCAAGGGCAGTCCAGCACCGAAATGCCAGGCAATTCTCTTCTGAACAAGAGTACCAACAGCAACCCTTGGAACCCTTGCTCACTGTTCTTAGAGAGGCACAGCTCCACCTCACTGACGAGGCCCAACCAGGCTGAAACATTGGTTGCTGGTTCTTCTTTGAAAGGATGGTGAGCTAAAGACTCTGGTTGAGACTCAAACTGGGGATTTAGGCCAGTAGAGAGAAACTCCCAGAAGCCCCCCTTACTGATTCCAATGGGCACATGCCATGGTGAGTGAGCACTGCACAAAGGCTTAAAATGCCCATTGGGCATACGTGATGAAATGGCCTCTGCTCTGCAGGAGTACAGGTGAGTGGTTGCTAAACTGCCTACTCAGCTCCCACGCTTCTTCAAACCAATAGTGATCCCAATCATAAAGGTAAAACAGGCACAGCCAAGAGCTATACCTCCTTTCCCTTTTATGGTAATGTTGGCTGAGGGAAGGCTTTATTCCCAGAAAAGGTGTGAATGTGGGCTAGTAGCAACCCAAGGAGCAACAGTAGAACAGTTCCAATATAAAACAATGTCAAATCAAGGCACCATAAAAATATATATTTCAATTGAAAAACAACAATCATACATTTAACTATCAAACACTATCAAAAACTCACAGCTGTAAAAGAAGGCAGAAGATGCAGAGCATACCTATATAGCTAAACACTTTGTCAGTGAGGAAAACAGGCAACAAATGAAAAAATGTTATTCAAAAGGATATGTCTTGATGCGAAAGGTGCAAAAGGCACATAACAACTCTCTAGGGTCCCAAAAAGGACCAGGGGGACATGGTCACTTGAATGTCCTTGATTCCAATGTTAGGCGGTTTGACATTGTCGAACCAGTCATTGAGGTGCTGTAGATGTGGGTGGAACCCGACTTAGGTGTGACGAGTCATACTGGTTCAAGCGACGAGCTGGTGTCGAGTTGGTTTAAGCGGTTGCTCAGTGCTGTTGAAATGCAGCATTCGAGTAATGTAGTTTTGATGGCTCACCAGGGTCGGTTCGAAGGTTGAGTCACTTTGAGATATTGGTCACTGCTGGAATCTCTGATCCTAATGGTCTGATGTGATGTTTGACGAGGCAGCAATTTGAAGTCATCCACAGCAGCAAGCTGGTTGTTCAAGCCGAACAGGGGACATGCTCTGCTTGGTGAATGCAGTGATGAGAAGCTTCCTCATTGGCTTGTAAATCGCTGATGGCTCCTACAGAGCCAAAGCCAAATTAGATAATAGCTTCAAGACTAATTGTGACTTCATGGCACCTATGAAAAAGATTATAGGTACCATAAGGAGAGGGAATCAGTGGTTCACCAATGAATTGAAACAATGCTAAAGCCTGAAAAACTGAAAAGAAATGGCGCTTAACACAAACAGCTGAAGACTGTCTGAAGGTGAGATAGCCCTAAAAAAATTATAAAGCCGAGATTATGCAGGCTAAAACACGAATCGTATAGAATGATATAAATGTGGCAGTGAACAGACCCAGAGAACTGTTTAAACGTATTAGGAATTTTACAAATCCGGATTGTATAAATACATGTTTGGATCTTAGCCCATACTGGCAAATGAATTTAACACATTTAATAAATTCTTTGCTAACAAGACGGATCAGATTACAGCAAACATTGATACCCAATCCACTATAATGTTGGGCTCAATTAATGCTGACCTGGGACCTAGCACCTGAGGAAAAGGCAGAGGATCCTGAGTTTAATTGCACCCCAATGGACAGGGATACTATTGAGGAACTTCTTGGGGGCACTCAAACCAACAAATCTTATATATGATCCCATTCCAACCTATGTAGCCAAACAGCATGCTGCGGTCCTGAGCGAACCCATTCAAAGGTTTGTAAATGCCTCCTTGAACCATGGCTATATACAAGAAGAACTAAAAAAAGTCCTATCCTATGCTACTGTTAAAAATAAACACCTTGGACCATAAGATTATGGCAAATTATTATCTGATTGCGGGGTTACTATGGCCTTATAAGATACTAGAGAAGGTTGTCACAATGCAGCTTCATGATCATCTAGAAGCTAATAGTATCTTAGACACACATCAATCTGGCTTTAGGCCCGGTCATGCGACCGAGACTGCATTGCGCACAGTCTGGGACGATATCCTTGAAAATGCCGACAATGGGGACATCAGCATGTTAATCATGCTAGACTTGTTGGCCGCTTTCGACACAGTGGATTTTTACCATCCTTAAGGCTAGATTAAGAACACTGGCACAGGTGTTAGAGAAGGCATCTAAATGGTTTGATTCCTTTCTGACTGATAGAAAGCAGCAGGTGAAACTGGGCTCCTTTTTGTCAGAAATGTTGAAAATATATATATATATATATATATATATATTTTTTTTTTATTGGTTAAACATATTTAAACCTTAAACATTAGTTCATTACTCCATTATTTCATTCTTTAGTTCATTTTCATTCAGTAGAACCATATCCATAGTTTGTTCCCTCAACTGCACCTTGTCCCATCAATTGGCCAGAGGTAATGATGGAGTTATTTAAATAGTTATTTACGTAGATCTAGTTTGCCTCCTTATAATTAGAATGATCTCTAGGTCCAATATCCTCTTCCTCCTGGTCCAAGTTTAATAGTTCAACAAATTTTAATGCGTCAAGGGTTCTGCCGACCTTATCAATGGTCAGGAGCCGTTCCCAGTATTCTTCTTCCGTCTCCTCAGTGATGGTGCTCGTGTAATTACCCAAGTAGTTCTCCCTTTTCGATTTCAAGGCCGGGCAGGATAACATTACATTTCTGATAGTTTCAAGTTGGTCTTTAGTTTTGCAGAATCTACAGTATGCAGTTGATTTTTCAATTTGCCTTCCTTTCCATTCCATTTTACCTCTCTGCAGTGCCAGATGTTAAGTCTGCAGCGCATCAACAGTTCTCGGTAATGGTGAGAGGGGAATTTCAGCAGGTAGGGTGGTAGATATTCAAACCTTTTTTTCCCAGACAATATTATGACATTGATTTCTTTTCAATCTTTGCTCCTGTGTTTCCTCCCAGTCCTTTTCCCGGATGGATCTTTTGGCTTTATCTGGGTTTTCCTTTAGGGTGTCTTACGAAAGGTTTGCCTGTTTCAAGCTAGCTTTGCATCTTCTTTTCCGATTTCGAATCAGAGTATCCTCATTTGGTACTTCCCTCTGCGTTAAGATTTCAAACGGCTTGGGTGGGTTGTCGAGGATACACTTTCTATACAAGGATAGGGTTTTCCAAATAGAGATTGAAGCCACAGACTGAAGCCTGAGCTCTGTTCTTATGAGCTCCACCGGTAGTGATGTCGGAAGGCGCAGGATCTTTCGCCAAAAGTAGGCCTCACATATGTTCCAGACTTCCCATCTCAAGGCTAAGAGTGCTTCAGCACCATACGTGATGACCGCCACCACTTTTTGCTTGAAAAAGGTTACTATTGGAGCTAGGGAAAATGTGCCATACCTGCGATGTAAGCAGATTCCTTGATTTGTCAGGGCCGTTAGTTTTTCCCGAATCAATGTATAATGTGCTTGTTCGTTACAATTTCTTTTTATCACTATCCCAAGATACATTGTGGTTTCCACTTCCTTCAGTTTTTCATTTTCCAGAGACCACGTCTGAGATTTTTCTGCAGATTTTCTTCCCTTGCGAGATCTCATGGTTAGGATCATAGATTTCTTGATGTTGATCTTCATGCTGTTATCTTTTAGATATTTATTGAATGACTCTATCCGTCTTTGAATGCCTATTGGTGTCTGGTCTACGAATACCACGTCATCCGCATATAGCATCCACGGTATCTCTCTTCCGTTTACCTTCGGCGGGAATGCACAAATCTGCTCTTGGGTAGTCTTCATGTCGGCCATATACAATAAATACAAAGAGGAAGGGAGCTAACGCACATCCCTGTTTAATTCCCCTGGAGGTTTCAATCTTCCTAGATAGCCCTCGGTTTCCTGTAATTTGGACCTTGATTGAGGTATCAGTATATAGGGCTTGGATGGCTTCCAACAGGTCCTTTGGACATCCCCACATCTTCAATTTTGACCACAGACGTGCTATATTTATTCCATCGAAAGCTTGTTCAAGGTCGATGAAAGCTAAATAGATTTATTTTTTTTCCCTGCTAAAGTCTTGGCCTTCAGAAGGTTAATCAAAAACAAATTCAGAGCGGTACCTACTCCACTAACGAAGGCTGTTTGCCTTTCACCAAGATTTTAGCCTAGGTGGCCCATTTTTTTAGATCCCTTAATAGAAGTGATGCAAATAGCTTGCCAATTGAATCTAGGAGCGCTATTGGCCTGTAATTCCTGGGGTTTCCCCGATCTCCCTTCTTGTAGATCGGTACGATATAAGCCTCCGTCCATGTGGTTGGTATTTGTCTAGCTTTTTTAATGTGTTGGAATAGAGTATATATTAGATCAGCCCAGTCCTCACAATTGTCTTTCAGCAGCTTGTTGGAGATACCATCTGGGCCTGCTGCTCTGGAAGTACTGAGTTTCTTAATTAGAATTACGATGTCATCTCTATCAAATTCCAGTGCCCAGGGTGTATTGTCAGGCTTCTCATTTATGATTTGTCCCTGGGTTTCTCCTTCATATAGTGCAGTATAGTGTTGGAACCAATTTTCCTCTGAGACTTGGTTAATTCCTATAGCCGATTGGTTACGTTCCCTGTTGTTAAGTAAGTCCCATGTACTTCTAGCATTATTCGTTGATATTGCGGCTAACATTTTCTCGGCATCCCTTTGCATTCTTAGATAACGAGTTGCACGCAGCCAATTTTTATAGTTTAGGCGACACTTCTTCAGTAGTTCAGGTTTCTCTATACGATTATCCTTTTCTATACATCTGAGCTCTGCTCTATATTGTTTTTCGCCTAGCCACTAGCTGTTCATCATACGCATGTTTTTTTTTAATTTGCTTACTTTTGGTAGGGTCATACTTGACCTTGTAGGCTTTCAGTAGCCATTTATACTCAACCACCTCCTCATCTTTGGTTATTGCATCTTTATAACCCTGCACCAATTTTGGGATTATCTGGTTTTTTAGTCTCAATCGGTTTCTTCCCCATGACACCTGAGTTTCCTTTGATCTTTCACTCGTTATAGTAGACCTTATTTCCCAGGCGAGTTCAATGGCTAGCAGACAGTGTTCACTACTTGTTTGTTTAATTATTGTGAAGGAATTTATCCACTCCAATGTGTTTCCTCCAACAAAGCAGTAGTCAAGACATGCTCCTGATTCTCCACTGTGCCATGTATTTGCTCCCAACAAGTCTCCTTTTGTCTGACCGTTTAACATCTACATCTCACAAATTCTCATTTCCTTCATCCATGTTTTTTCTTTTCCTAGTAGATGTTTTATTTCTTTAATTTTACCCTCTTTGTCCAGCAATTTGATGTTTAGGTCACCATTTAATAGTATCAGCTGATCTTTCTCCTCCGACATGAATTTATCAATTACGTTCATAATTGATTTTAAGTAGCTCATTGGTCCTGTCATATTTTCACTGCAATAGGTATTTATCAGAATCATTTGTATCACAGTTTTCATGTCATCTGCTTCAAGTCTTATTTTGAGTATTTGCACATGTGGATTTGGTGTGTGGTGTTCTAACACTTTTAGTGAACTATCCAATTTCTTTAGTATCATAAGGCCTCCAAATGGTCTTCCCTTAGGTCCCTTTCTGGCCGGGTTTATGTACACTTCATAGCCCTCACACGTTGGAGGTTCTCGTAGCCATGATTCTTGAATTGAAATGAGATCATATTTGGCCAAAAAGGAACTGTCTTGAGAGAGCAGATGTTTAAATCCTCTAGTGTTCGATGAGGCACAGAGGACCGGCGTCTGCTGGCATTCCTTACTATTGTTTCTTCTTAGAGATCAATGCATTTGCCATCCATGACCAATCCTTTTCTTTGTTGTCTACTTTATTTGGCTTACTTTTTATCCTCTTTGGGTTTTCCGAATTGTCCACTGTGAACCTCAAGGTTTTCATTGCCTCATAGCTTTTTTTGGTTGTTGCAGGGTTTCCTTTTTGATTTCTCACCCCTTCTTTTCCTTTTTCAACTTTTTCCATTGGTGTCTCAGCAACTGATTTAATTTTTGTATGCTTTTTTCTATCGCTTTGTCTTTGTTATATACTGGAATCACGTCTTTCACTTCTTTTCTTTGTTCTGTTGCTGATTTTTCTTTCTTTTGCCTGAAGTCATCGTCCAGATCCTCCAACCGAAATCCTCTTTTTTTAGGGTGTCACTCGCCACCAGGAATTTCTGTTTGGTCTTATTGGAAGACAGATGTAGAATGACTTGGTCCATCCGCTGTTCCTTTGGGAATTCAACTATTTTTATATCTTCAGTTGATATTGTATGATGAAGTTGTGAAACTTGATTGCAGAGCTCCATCACGTAGCTCCTGTTTAGTACCACCCTTTTGGGTCCATTTGCTGCAGTTTCTAGTTTCAGATAGCACCCTTTAAATAGAATGGATTTCTTTGGAGGTGGTAGAGGCAACACTGCACTTTTCTTAGCTTCGATATGCTTATTATCTTTTGTGTCGTGTTTTGGTTTTGGACTGGGGCTAAACTGTCACTTTCGTTCTTTCATCCCTTTGTTGTCCTGTTTTTTTTCTTTTTTGTTCCAGGGTTCTGAATTTGACAGGTTCCTTTTCTGTGTCAAGTTCTCTTATCAATGGCTCTGATCGTCTTCCTGGATTCCCGATGTTTTTTGGGACAGTCTCTCGTTGAGGCTTCAATTTCTTATGATCCTTAGAATTTGGGATTGTATCTGTGGTATCCCAGTTGTCTATGGTTTGCCATTCTGATAGACTGATACTTTCCCAATCTTCTTCGTTACTGTTATTATCCATCAGCTCAATTAAATCACTCAGATTTGTTGGCTGTTCCTGATCATCCCAATTCTCTTCTGTTATCGCATTTTCGGGATCTTTTATCTCGCTCACCTCAATGTAGTCTAGCTCACTCATCATCAGTTCTCTTCTAGGCTTTTTTGCACACTGAATATTTTCTCTTCTCAGTGGCATTCTTAAATTCCTCAGAAATGCCCTTGATCCATTGACTTTGCGTTTGAGGGCTTCATTTTTAGATTTTTTTCCCTTTTCGTTCGGTTTTCTTATTGCCTCTTTTTCCTTTGGCTGGGCATGATCTTTAGGCGTGGCCCCTGCAAAGATCGCAAAGGAAGATCGTTCCCGTTGGGTTAAGGTTGACTGGTTATTTGCGCTCCCCACTCCCTTTTTCCCAGAGGGGATCAGAATCACATCGTCCAATTCTGACTCCTTTTGTTTGGAGAGGGCATTTGCGCCCTGTTTCAATTTCATTGGACCTTTCCCTTCTTTGAGATTTGTTTCTGACAGCTCTCCATCGTTCCTCTGTTTATGGACACTTCTCATCCATTTGCAGTCCTCTAAGTCTGCTTCCATCAGCAGGGATTTGTCGGTTGCATCTCTTCTTGCTAGATCGCTGAGGAGACTCTGCCAAATTTGGGTTAGTTCTGCTTCCTTGTTTATTCGTAAACTTATACTCTGCAGAGAGGACTCCATTAGGACGTGTGTCTCTTTTATTTGGCTATTGCTATTAGTCACCTCTTGTACAGAGTCTTTAATTGCCTCATATAATTTTAAGAAGGGGGCCAATGTAATATTTAACGAAGCCATGATCACTTTTCCGATATGCTCCATATCCTTTTCTCTTCCAAGTGTACAGGTTTCAGTTATTGTCTGTAGGATTTGATCATTTCCTGATTCTCTTGAGCACATATAGGCGTCTTCCGAGGTTAAAGAGCTGGTCATGGGCCTTGCTGTCTGTTCCTCACCAGCTGCTCCTTTTGGAGTTAAATCTTTCACGATATCGCCTGGTAAGAGTATGTTTCTCTCCTCGGAGATTAGTGTTTGGGTCTCTTTTGTTGCTGTTTTATTTTCTTGCCACTTAAACGATGATGTAATCGAATCCTCGGGCAGAAAGGATCTCCCTGCTGCTTGTTCTTTGTCCAAAGCTGCCATTTTCTCATTTATCAGGCAAAAACTCTTTCTTTTCTCTCTCTCTCTATTTTTCCCGTCAGTATTTTTAAGTCTTGCATGATTTTATTTGCAAGACTTGAATTACTCAGATGCGCAGGTATTGGGTCTGAGATTTCCTTGGTAATACTTTTTCCTAAAGAAGTCATTCTCTCCATTTGGGTCCTGGCGTAGTCTCTGTCATACCCAAGGGTATGACCTGTTTTATTTATTTCATTAGGAGTCTTTGCAGTTGTTAGAGCTTCCTCAAATCGAGTACAATCTTGATTTCTTTTTCCCAAGAGACCGTAGCTTGCGTACTCTTCCCTATAAGGTTGAAAGATATCAAATGGTCCTCGGGCTGTCTCTCTGAGGGCAGTATGTTGTGTCTTTTTTCTCCGGATGGTGGACTCCTGTAGGGCTTCTTCCATTTGCCCTAAATCTATCGTGTCCCATTGACCTCCATGTTCCCATGATACATCTAATGGTTGATGTTCGGTTGTGGGACTTTCCGTAACGCAGCTAAATTCATGTATAGCTAGCTTTAGTTTGATCTTGAATCTGTTGTCACCTCAGGTGGGTGTTCGTGTAGGGCGGCCCATTCCCCATCTTGGGAGGGTGTGGTCGATTTTGAATTTCCAGTTAAGTCACCATCATTCTTATTAGGGGGGTGCTGCTCTTCGCTAGGGCTAGCCATGGTTGAATGCGGGCTATGCAGATTCTCCCTCGCCCCAGATTCTGATCTTGTCTCCATGACCTCACCTTCAGTGACTGTTCTCTGATTATTCAAAGTTTTTCCAAGTATGTTTGCTGACAATAAACTAGGCTTCATTGGTTGACCTTCAGACACTTTCACTGGGATAAGATCGTCTCTTATTACAATTACATTTGATTCACTGACTGTTTGTTCAGCCGCTTCCTCCTGGCAAGTGTCTTCTACGGCCGACTCAGGTATTATAGGTACTGAGGGTGATTGTTTTGAGATTTCTATTACCGTAGGGATGGTACAAGCCATGGGTAGCTCAGGCGAGTAAGGGGCCAACCGCAAATTGCCGACCTTTCCCGCCAACGGCAGTTGATTTGTCATTTCTGTGTCCATCTGGCTAGCTCCCACTTGCGGGGAACCTTACCCAGTTGGCTCTGTTTAAAACGTTGCTGTTTTCTGTATAGGCTCCGGGCTCCCATTTACCTCTGGGAGGGATATGAATCTTTGCCTTACCTGCAAACGGGTTCGCAAGCCCGTTTCTTGTAGATCCATGATGGCAGGGACTGACTTCATTTTATCAGGGGCCTCCTCGTTCTACTTTGCGGGGAACCTTCCCCAGTTGGCAGCCAACTGGGGAAGGTTCCCCGCAAGCTCACAGCAAGCAGCCAAACAGCTTAACAGCTGATTCACTCCACCAAAACGATGCCCTTTGCGCGCCGGGCTTAGCGCCGCAAGGGTGCCTGGCTGCAGAATTTGTATCACTTCCTGTAGGCGTCACTGGAGGCGGGCAGGGGGCGGAGCCAACTAGCGCTGCAGCGTTCTCTCCTGTTCCGCATCCTCCAAGCTGCCAGCCGCGTGTCCCACAGCACCTCCAAAGTCCTCCAGATGCTAGCAGAGGGCGGGTGAGGGGGGTCGCAGCCACAGCTTAACAGCTGATTCACTCCACCAAAACGATGCCCTTTGCATGCCGGGCTTAGCGCCGCAATGGTGCCTGGCTGCAGAATTTGTATCACTTCCTGTAGGCGTCACTGGAGGCGGGCAGGGGGCGGAGCCAACTAGCGCTACGGCACTCTGTCCTGTTCGCGTCCTCCAAGCTGCCAGCCATGTGTCCCACAGCACCTCCAAAGTCCTCCGGATGCTAGCAGAGGGCAGGTGAGGGGGGTCGCGGCCACAGCTTAACAGCTGATTCACTCCACCAAAACAATGCCCTTTGCGCAGAGTTCCGCAGGGTTCATCACTGTCCTCCATCTTGTTTAATCTGTATATCCGTCCCCTGTTGGAGTTCTTTTCCCGTTTTTAATCTGCAATTTCATTCATATGCGGACGATACACAGATTTATGTCAGCCTGAGACAACCGATGGAGGCAATGGAACGCATCATGAGGTGCGCAGAGGAGATCCGGATCTGGATGCTTGGAAATAAGTTATAACTAAACCCTAATAAGACTGAGATTATTGTATTTGGTTCAAAACAAAAATGTAAAACATTTTTCCCAATTACCCCATGTCCCTCTCTTTTTGGAACTGCATCTAAATATTAAGACTCAGTTAAAAATATGGGTTGCATCTGGCAATAGAAAATGGGTTTAAATCTCCATATAAACCAGATAATAAAATCAGTGTATGTTCAACTAAAAACATAAAAAGCTCTTCTTCCCCTTATTTTAGAAGCAGACCGATCAATTTTGATTAGTACTTTGGTCAATGCCAGGGTTGATTATTGCAGTGGGCTTTTGATGGGCTGCCTAAAGTATCAACTGCAACGCCTTGCAGTGGCCCAAAACTCTGCAGTCCTATTGATATTATCATTACCTTGGAAAGGATCAGTCTCAGAATTTCGGAGGAAGCTGCACTGGTTGCCAATTCACCAACGTATCAGGTTTAAACTTCTATGCCTGGTCTTCAAGTGTTTACAGGGTTTGGCACCAGTATATTTAACTGAAAAAATTAAAAGCTATAATCCTTCAAGAGGGATTTCTATTGGTTGGCACCTTACTCACCAACCTTGGGCACTTTGATGGGACGTCAAGATATGAGAGACACATAGAGTAGGGGGAGAAAGAAGTCCATGGTCTGCACTAATTCCAATTAAAAGTACTCCCCATCATTCCCAGGCCTTGTGCTCTATCTATTCCTTTGTATTTGGACTTGAGTATTATCTCATGTCTGTGTGCATGCAAGCGAGTTCAGCAGGTTTCTTATCTGTACTTGGCTCATAATGAATTTCTAGTGTTCTTCATGTCTTGATCATGTGTTAGGGGACCGTGTTGGAGAATTAATTTCTTCCTATTTACTGAGCTTTTAGCTAATTCTAACATGGATGTTGTGCACTTTATTGTGGATAGACGAAGAGTGTCTCAAGGTGTTACAGTCTTTGTGCATACTGATCCCATGCATATGGGCATCAATGGATGTTTGTGCTCTTATTGAAATGTAATTAGCTTGAGAGCCTACTGTTTCTTGTCGTTGGACCTGTTATCTCACTGCTGCGTTCTGCATATCCAATCCTCCCTTCCATGCATCTGACCTTGGCGCTTGCTACGAACTACTGTCTGGGCAGCTTCAAAGCTTCTAAAATAAATGTGTTTTTATAAATCCAGCATCTTGTCCGTGGCCTTTCTAACTCCTAGACCTGCTGCAGCCTCTGTGCTGGGAAAATGGCAGTACTTCTTTGCTTATCGCCTCCATATTGGCGACCCATGCTCGTGTCTGTTCATGTTACATTCACCATGCACATCTGCCATATGTTGGTTTCCCTGCTATTGTATGCTGCATCTTATCTGCCTATAATTTCATCTGCCCTGTCAGCGTAGTGCAGAGGTCTTCACTCTGTGGGGTGCAGCCCCCCATGGGGGCAGGGCCACTTTGCAAGAACCCAGCGTGAAATTAAAAAAAAATGTTTTAAAATTTTATTTTTAAATGGAGGACATGGGCAGGGCGGCTCACAGGGTCAGACTGGAGCATAAAACTGTCTTGGTCACCAATGAAAAAGTGCCCCACAGTTGCAAATGGCTATTAATTCCTTTAGTGGCAGACTGCTCGAATAGTACCGTAGGGGGTGATTTTTGTTGAAATGAAAGCAAATTGTGATATTTAAAGAATATTCATTCAGCAACAATGGCCAAAACTACTAGCTGCATAGTGAAGTAATACCTCAAACTGGGCCACAATGGGCAAAAAACGGGCCCATTTTGACCCACAAAACTGGCCCACGCTAACATTTTGCATTATTGGTTCGGGCATTGCCCCATAGGCCAGTCCAAGCTTGGCTGCTCATTCATAAAGGGTGAGGGGGCATTGACCCAGTGACCCCCTCACCCATTATGAAGGAGCCAGCCCAGTAAAACACTGAGCACTCCCTCAGCTGTTTTTTCCAGCTAAGGTAGTGTGCTCCTGGGCTGGCAGAACTGTCGAAGGGAAACAACGTTTCCCTTCGACAGTTCAGTTCCCCGGCTGCACATGCTCACTGAGCCATTCAAGGCTGGGAGTGTTTTGCTTTGCCAGCCTTGCATAGTTCATTGGAAATGCTGGTTGAGGAACTGCATGTCTGTATGTGCGAGGGGGTGCTCCTGCGCCTCCTCGCACATATGGACAGAGCAGTCAGGAGCGGAGCATTTCAGCACCCATGCGCAGGCCCTTGCATGCATGTGCAGGAACCAGGAAGCTCTTGCTTCCTGATTCCTGTTCAGAATACAGGAGCTGGAGCACTGGGGAGGAAACCTCAGGACCAGGGCAGAAGGTATGTTATGTTCATTTATTTTGTATCTAAATATGTGTATGGATGCATGTATTCTTGTGTTATGAGTGAGTGTATGCTGATGGGTGCTGGTGTGAATGATAGTGATTTGTGTGTGTGTGTTTGTTTTGGTCCGTTGAGCTGATTTTGGCAATTAAGGGGTGGGGCAGGAGGGGACAAGGGTTGTACAACAAAGGCATTAAAATGCATTTGTTGCACAATCCCCCTACCCACGTGCAAAAATAAGCTCTCTTTCTGAGGCACTATGAAGCCCAGGGGACAGGGATGGTATTTTCTTACTGGACATCGATGATAGAAGTCCAGTAAAAAATATCATGCTTGCCCTCTGTGCCCCCCAGCGCCAATTGCAAACTGTTTGACTTTTTACCCCATTTTGTTTAAAGTGCATCCTCTAAAATGCTACATTTTAACCCATTATTTATGGCAGCTCTGGGGGAAAAATGTATGCCCCTCCACTTAAAAAATTCACCAGCTGCCACTGGCCCTGTGACTGTGCTGGGGGCATGGTGGGGGTGCCCAGGAACGTGGTGGAAGCAGGATGGTCTAAAGCCATGGGATAGTTGTGGAAGCAGGGTGACAAGAGCCCAGGCTCTGTGGTGGGGTGGGGAGAGCCCAGGGACTGGGTAGGAGTGGGATGAAGGAGCCCAGAGTCTATGATGGGAGCAGGTGGGGGAGCACAGGGACTATACTGGGAGTAGGGTGCAGTGATGGCACGCGATAGTTCATATCCATTTGGACTTATTGTCCATTTGCCATTTTTGGGGGGCCCAGTGTGCGCACATTTTGCTTTGGGGGGTGTCCAGGCATAAAAAGTTTGAAGACCACTGGTGTAGTGAGTCCATCTCTTGGTATTCCAGAATCCTCTTCTCTTCTATGCTATATACAGCACGCTGCTTGTGCTTTCTGCTATCTAACTGTAACCCCCACAACCTAAATAATTCTTCAGGGTAGAGGCGTGTAGATTGACTGTTTATTGTTTCTTGGAACCTGCATTAGTTTGTCTCATCTCTCACCCCTAGATTCATGAGGCGGTAGGGCTGCCTCAGCTGGTATCATTTCTTATAATAGTGGGAGTAGGGGCAGGAATTGGTATTTGCATATTTATCGGAGTAGGGGCAGTAGGTGATACCTGCATATTCTTCTGCCCCATTACAAATATGATGGAGAACCCCTTCTAGCAACACATTTGTGTTCCCTTGATGGCCTAAATCTTCCACTTTCCCAGCGTGCAGCTTCAAAGGCCCTTGGGTGTGTAGCCCCCTTGTGGGAGGCAGACCTTTGTTATGGACTCGCCTCTTTGAAGAGAGGCTCACAGGGCATCGCCAGCTGAGAGATCCCAGGACTGGCAAGGAGGGCATTACATTTTCACAGAGAGGCAGGCATCCTGCCGCTCGTCTCATTCACTGGAATTCAGACAGACAGGTGCCTGAAATCCACACAGCCTCCCATGGCTGTCTGAGCTTAGAGGGATAACATTGGTATGCTATAGATCAGATGCCTTTAATAATTATGTGAGCTCCCAACACCATACCAAAGAAGGGGTCTGGTTAGCAGACCACCCTTTCTGAGATGAAATCATCCACGCAATTGTATTATTTAGAGATATTCTACACCCTTGACAGATGGCATTTCTTCACAGTATGTTTAATCATAGAAAGGTGGCCACCACTCTAAAGCTTATCCTTTAACCAAAAATTATCCATTGTGGAAACCAGCATGTGGTGCTATTCAGTAAGCCATATGTGCACCGTTATGGAATAATCACAACCTTGGGTAACTCAGGGAAGCCCCCCCCTTTGTTCTGAATGCACTCTCCTAGTGAAAACCCAGTGATACAATTAATTAAGAAAACATAATGCTGCTCAAACTATAATGTCCATAGTGCTTTAATACATTTGTAATGAAATTCTATTTGGTAAAACCAGCATCTTATTTACAGACAATATCAAGGCTGATGACATGAACCCAATGCATTTCGGACATAACAGTCAATCATCAGGGCCAGATTTATGTTTAGGATATGTAGATAAGGTGGCCTGGACCATGGATTGTTCTAATCTCCTTACAAGGTGCTGTGTTTGTTGTGAGAATAGAAAAAGACAAAATTCTAAGATCAGAATTGTACATTATAGAGCTGTTTGCAAAACTGGCATGTACTCACATTACGGCCATAGACCAATCCAAGCATACCAGTTGGCTATCTATGCTTGGGGCAGGGCTAAATGAAGGCAGAGAGGGTTCCCTGTGCACAGCCCATGGCCCAAAGTCATGCTTTTGAAGATTACCTGTGGGGTTTGGCCGTAGGCCATGACCAGCAGGAGCTGCAGGTAGGGTACTGCAAAGCGCATGACAGCCAGCCAACCCAGTCAGAGGGACTCTGGGCATTGCCATTAGTCATACCAAGCAGGCATGGCAAAATGTGTCACTGTGCCTGGGGCGTGGTCAAAGCTGTTTGCCTGGGGCATGGTCATAGCTGTGTTCCTGGTACAATGCTGGATGAGCATGGCCATGGGCCATGCAAAGCACACACCGAAGGTAAGATTGTTGTGCCCAAGGTATTGTTGCGTTATATTGACACTACCCTTTACCCTTTACCTGGGGAGTTCCTTCCCACCGCCAATCAAGAATCCCGGCAATACTTGCTTATTTTATTTGCATTGTCCTTACTGAAGACTCATATAGGGTCACACAAATCTTCCCTCCTGTGCCCACAGTTAGCCGAAAACTAGGACGGGGTATAGGAAATATATTTGTGTTTATTTGGAAGATAGGTAACAGAGATCACACCTTCTTGTGGCTCACAATCGCACTTCTTGTTATACAAAGTTGGTTGGGAAAAACATAAATCACAAAACTTTATACAGATTTCACTTCACGAAGTAATCAACTGGTCAGTGAAGAAAAGCTATTTACACATGTAGTACCGTGCAATTTTGATTTTCCTACGCATTTAAAAGGTTAACAGTTTGGTTTATAGATTGGTACAAAGGCTTAAGGCAATTATGATTTCACCCACACTTTTGCTTTAAAAGAAACACAGGGTGATTTTGCGATTTGTTTTTGGATCCCCCTCAGTGAAAGTTCTGTGTTGGGGAAATTGGACAGTACAAATTGGGATGATTTGGGAAACTTTGGATCTCATACCCCCCTCCACTTGAAGGCCTGTATTGGGGAAGATCGACAGAAAGATTGCATAATTAAATTACAGATTATTAGTTTCAGCACACACTGGGAATGAGCGTTGTTAATTTTGAATTTTAACAACAATCATCCTGTGGTGTTCCGCCAAATGGGGAATTATTTAATCAAATTAATATTTTTAGTTAAATAGGCTAAGGATCTACACATTTTTGCCCCTCACACCCTCTACAAAGGGAAAGGATTGAAGGCAGGAAGATACCCCACCTTTGGTTTCAGAGGGTTCAATTCTACTTACATTTGAAAACTCTGTTTAGAGTTCAGGAAAGCCAGCTGCATTTCAGGACCCGCTGGGAGGACATGGCAGGGGTCTGGTCACTCCACTCTCAAGGATGGTCCTCAGCTTTTCACCATAGGTCCCAGTCAGCATTTAGGCGTTCTCAGCAATAGACCACTCCACCCAGATTTAATTTCAGCCTAATCTCCTTTTAGTGTTTCCTTGTGGCTGTCAGATGGTACATTTCAGCAGCTCCTTTCTTTTCCTCATAGTGCATCCACTTTATATACGAGTGATGACACCATCAAGATTTCAATACTGGGCGATGTCCTGCAAGAATTCTCGTTACAAGAATTGGACAGTTCGCCTTCTATCTACCCCCGAGTACATCCTCCCTCTAAGAATTGGTTAGGAGTCTGGAGCAAACATGGCAATTCCCATTTGCAATCCCCTTTTGTTTTCATGTGAACTTTTGGCAAAAATCTAGTTGTGTGTCAAAATGTGGTGATTTACTAGTAAATACCATAATATATATATATATATATATATATATATATATATATATATATATATATATATATATATATATATATATATATACATACACTAACAAAAACATAGTTAAAGGGACGTTATGGTTAAGTTGCACTAGCAAAAACCTATGAAATTTTATGGAAGAACGTTGTTACAGGGACGTTATGGTTACAGGTAAAACCGCAACCCCCCCAAAATTCGACAGTTATGGTAAGCTAAGCAACCATAACTCACGCCACCAACATGCACTGCGAAGACTAACACACATAACATCAAAGATGGCACCTCAAATGTCATTGATGGCATCAATGATGACATCACATCTGAAATTATTTTTGGTGTGAAGACCCTACAAGGGGTTGTATTTGTAGTGTTGGTAACATGATGTCAGGGGGATTGTATAATATTAAAGAAGTAATAACTAGCTAACAATTCAAGACTTACTACACACTTGTGCTAGTACAAAGTATACTTATGAAGACCCACAATGCATACAAATCAGAGGCACATATAGGGAAACCGAAGTAAGGAAGAAAGAACCAGCATCATCAGAAAATGGTAATAGCATTAATATTTATTTTCATGTATACAAATTGTCTGTTTCAGGCCTGCCTATCGCCCCATGTATGTGCACCATGAACATAGACCAAACCGAAAGGTAAGTACTTTAAGAACATATTAAAATGTTAACGTTTAGATACACAGCACTTTTTGAATTTTAATATTCTGACTCTCACTGACCAAAACAACATGCCTAGATATTACAGTGACCAAAAATAAGTGGATCACATACGTGATGTCATCAATGACATTTGTGATGCCATCTTTGATGTTATGGGTGTTAGTCTTAGAAGTGTACGGTGGTGGTGCAAGTTATGGTTGCTTAGCCTACCATAACTGTCGAATTTCATTTTTTTTTCTCAGTTTTGCCTGTAACCGTAACATCCCTTTAATGTTTTTCCATAGAATTTCATAGGTTTTTGCTAGTGCAACTTAACCATAACGTCCCTTTAACTATGTTTTTGTTAGTTTTTTAGTAGGCCACTGTAAGCAGAACGTTGCTTTAGCATAGCATTTTCTATATTCTGTAGGTATTTCATACGGCAACATAACCATAACGTCCCGTTAATAACGGTTTGTTATTAATTCCTTGGCTGCCCTCATGATAAACGTGTGGAAAGTGCACATTGTCTGGTGTATGTATCCATTTGCGCTACCCTTTCCTTTTCCAAATAATATTGGCGTATCGTACCAATGATATATGTACATAGTAAATGTTGTGTAGTGTGGCAGTAGGCTCTCTTTTTGTGTTAACAGGGCATGATAAATCTGTGCCGCAAAGTACTGGCCGAGATGAGTACAACTGAGCAATATGGACGTTTCCTAGGGACACTGCACCTGGTTGGCGTATGTGCAATCACACTGGAAGTATCCATAGGACTCCATCAGTGGCAGCATGGCCGCATCTTCAAATGCACTTTTAAGTAGTTGTGTAAACACACATGTTTCCGTTCCACAGCTAGACCCATGCATAGGTCATCCATTGTATGCTGGTAATACTGCCCCTGTCGCCAGCCCTACAGAATCATGCAGAAAGCTACTGCATTTAAAGTACTGCTGCTGACTTCATTGGTGGCTCTGCAAACCTACCAATGTGTGGCTACAGTACTCCTAACTGTATAGCGGCCACTGTTAAAAAAGGACCAGCAACCTGCATTGTCACGTGGGCGTGTTAAATGTCGCATTAGTTTCATTTTTCTGCTGCTTGCCTTTCCATGACCCGTGAAACAAATACATTGTGTCTTTGCTCAGCGGTATGATGGAAAGTCACCTCCAGAAATGTTCACCTCCAGAAATTAATTACGCCATCACAGACAAAGAACTCTTAGCAATCAAATCCGGCTTCAAGGCCCGGCGACACTATCTTCTGGGAACCAGACACACCATTACAGTTATTACTGATCACCAAAATCTGCAATATCTTAAGACAGCCAAGGCCCAATCTTCACGCCAACTGTGATGGGCTCTCTTTTTCGCCTTTTTCGACCAGGCGTCAAGAACGGAAAAGCTGACGCACTTTCTTGTACTGACACTGATGACTTGGTCTATACGGTGCCAGATCCAGTCCCCATCATACCTGAAGACAAACTCTTAGGCCTTACTACAGCCTTAACCCACATGGAACTGAAAAAGGAAATCCAACAAACCATGAATCTGGATACCCTCCTTGCATGCCAAGCGCAGGCAGAACAATATTCCATCCAAGACCGTTTACCCTTCTTTATGCGCCGCCTATACATCCCCACCAAGAATTTACAACAACAAGTCATTTCTGGTTACCACGATTCCCTGATCGAAGGGCACCCCGGGATTACCAAGACCTAAGCCAAGGTGAAACAGAACGTCTGGTGGCCTACACAGCGAAGAGATATCATCCAATACATCCAATCTTGTGGAGTCTGCGCACAAAATAAATTGCAAAAACACAAACCATCTGGCCTTCTGAAACCTTTGGACATTCCTCCAGCGCCATGGCACACCCTTTCCCTCGACTTCATCACTGATCTACCTACCAGTCAAGGATTTAACACCATCCTTGTAGTTGTAGACCTATTCTCAAAGATGGCCCATTTTATTCCACTCAAAGGCCTTACAGATGCCTCCACTCTAGCCAAGGTGTTTCTGGACAATATTGTTAAATTGCACGGCTTCCCATCAATCCTGATCTCTGATCGAGGTAGTCAGTTCGTTTCCAACTTTTGGAGAAAGTGTTGTGCAATGGCACAAATTGACGTCCGGCTATCCACTAGCCACCACCCCCAACGGACGGCCAGACCGAAAGGACCAACCAGAACCTTGAGCAATACCTGCGGTGTATGTTACATCACGGGTTAAGAGACTGGAAGGACTTACTTTGGATAGCTGAGTACGCTTATAACAACTCCTTACATTCCAGTACTGGACAAACACCCTTTTATACTCTATATAGCAGACACCCACGTACCTCAGAATTGGATCTCCCAACCAACTTAGAAATGCCAGCGGTAAAAACCCTTCACACCAACATCACTCAGGCTTTCAAAAAGGGCAAAGAATATCTAATTCATGCCAAAGACAAGCAAAAACAATTTGCCGACCAACACAGGACTATGGCCCCTGATTATCGAGTAGGAGACAAGGTTTGGCTAGCCACCAGGTTCACACCCATCAAAGGAACCCGGACCTTCCACCCCAGGTATTTGGGACCCTACCCCATCAAGGCGGTTATCAATCCGGCAGCCGTCAAATTAGATTTACCATCCAATCTACGCATCCATCCGGAATTTCATGTGTCCCTTCTAAAACCAATGCAGCCAGGTACACGGATTAAGGCAGCATCAAAACCCATTCTTGTCGATGGAGAACCAGAATTCGAAGTTAAAGGCATTCTGGATTCTAAGTACTCAAGAGGGAAACTATACTATCTAATCGATTGGAAAGGTTTTGGACCTAAAGATGGATCCTGGGAACCCTGCAAAAATGATCACGCACCACGTCTGATTAAAAGCTACCATTGAAACGTCCCAACTAAACCTGGGCCGGACAGAAGAAACACCTTGAAAGGGGCCTTAGGGGGGAGTGCTGTCATGATCCTTGCCCTAAGCCTGGATAGCCAGGCCAGGTGGGCTACTTCTACCCCCATCAGGCCTTCAAGGGCCTTGATATTTGCCCCCAGACTCAAGAGGTCGCCTGCCGGTCGTACATTTGAAGAAAACATGTAAGTGCAGGTGGGACAGTTTGTACTTAGTCTGCAAAATGGCCAAGCTGCTGCACCTTCCTCACGCACATACTAGTGCATGTAAAGGCAAGTAAGGAAACAGCAAAATATACAGAGCGCAAACAACCTTAGTGCCGGTTACAAAAGCGCTGTAGCTCCATGGGTCGCACAGAATAAATGACTTCCTGCTGCATGTAAAGAAACTGTGTTTCCCGACCTTGTAAACATTCTTTGTATTCCACAATTTATTTATATCCGTGAATGTTACCCCTAACAGTAATAGCGTAGCAAAAACTGTTTCTACTGCATTTGACGACAACTGAAAACAAAGTACAAGGGACCAGTGGGCAGGCTACCGCCCTTCCAGCAATTATGTAGGGTACTTTAATGTACAGCCATTTGCACATCTGCTGGGGGCAACAAGAGGGGCACTCCTGTAGGGCAGCAGAGCTGTAAAACAATCTTTGCAAACCATATGCCGTGCTACAGACCCTTACCCGATAAAGGGCATTGTATTGTGCATGTATTGCAATGCGCTACTGTACAAAGGGAAGGTACTTGAAAGGGCATGGTAATGGTCCTTACAGGAGCATTACAATGACTGGCGCCTATGTAGGCGGGGACCACCCAATAATTCTGTCTCACGGCACACCCCCTATAGTACCCGGCCAGGTGCTGCCCCTTCTGTACCGGACCTTTCCTGCTGTTCCATCTGTGGCATGTGTGAGAACACCATAGTAAATAAAAATGAACTGTGAAAGGGAAAAAGGTAAATGAAGAAAGTACCTTTCACAGATCATCAACAGATTTGCCAATTCACGCATACAGGGCAGGAGGCGTGGCAGTGTGGTAAACACTGTAGTTCAATTGCTTACAAAGGGGGTCACTGTAAAAAGAGGTTTTTGTAGGTGTTCCAGAGCGTATTCATGAGAGCCACAGCGCAACACTAAGTACAAAAAAAGTCACTATTTTCAAGAAGGGTACCACGCCAATTTAGATGGGATGTGCAAAAATATGGATGTCTGGCATAGTAAGAAAAACATTGTAGCTGGGGAAAGGTATTTGTGCTGTGAAACGTCATAGTCCCATGGGCGAAGGATGCCATTGGCACATGTCGAACAAAGCCACAAATACTCTTCTTTGCAATGTACCGCACTGTCTGCATTCATGGACTCAATAGGAAATGACGCTGCCACATCGGTGGCTGCATAATGCGCTACAAACCTCTGCAAGAGATCGGAAACAAACGCATGAACTGGGCAAGTGCCTCCTTTATCACAAACAGCACTTAGGGTTGTGTAACATGCTGACCATTTCCCCTGAACAATGAACACCAATAATATTGAATAATATTGGCATGATTGTGTGTCACCAAAGTGTCACACAGAGAAACCAAAATCTGGCACTTACTTGTAGCTACTCCATAGGACTACACTGTCACGATCCCTGCCCTAAGCCTGGATAGCCAGGCCAGGTGGGCTACTTCTACCCCCATCAGGCCATCAAGGGCCTTGACATTTTCCCCCAGACTCTCTTGGAGTCAGTCCTGGCGCCTTTGGGCAGTAATCAGGGCCCATAAGGGCATTGCGCAACAACATGGATGCCTCCAAATGGCTCAGTTCCTAAACTGAACCTTGCGGTCTAGCATTTTGGGTGTGGCAGGCCCAGTGATACCTGATATAAACCACACCCGAACTCCAGTACACGCTTCGCGTTACTTTGCATTCCAGCAACGTGACGCTCATCGTGTTCTGCAGCATCTTCGAACCTCGAAAAGTCTGCACCTGCAAAACAAAGGGACATCGTTATTTTCAGCAGCTTACCTGAGATTCCACCGCAGACTGCAATCAGCACCCAAGGAACAGCAAGCTTCTTGGATCTTCGAACCTGCAAAAAGAGAGAAAAGAGGCATTACACATTTACATCGGAGCCGGCAACTTACCTCTCAAGTCGCCCATCGACCAGCACCACTTAGGAGCCTCTTGCTTCGGTGAACGCAGCGGCCAAAGGGAATAAAAGACAACAGGTTGGCAGAAGCACGGCACCATAGCGCTACGTATAGCGCCCACTTACCGCATCGAGGCGCTCCCGAAACACCATCACTTGCCGGTGAGCCCAAATCCAGCCAACGGCCCACAGCGGACTCTCGCGCACCTACTGGGAGAGAAAAGACATCATTAGTTTAAAGAAAAGCTTACAGAATAACAGTAATAAGACCTACCTGAGAGACTCAAAGGGGCAGCATCAGTGAAGTAACTCGATTGCAATCGCCCACAGGGGACAACGCGCCCCTGCCAAGGAGGCAGGATGGAGAGCTCGCCAAAGCCCAAAACAAGGTGAGGAAAGACCCGGGGAGGCGCTGCAGGCATACCGGGTGTTGGGTGGTTATTTCCCCAGTTGCTCAATCTTGAACATTGCCCACCTGTTTTCCAGAAAGAACTCCCCGCTGATAATACCCGGGAGCGACCGAGAAGGGCACCAGGGTCCCGGCAGCTGGGTGGCGTACCCGTGGATACCAGGTGAGCATAACATACACATGCACATGATAGATTGCAAAATGAGTAGCCACTCCAGTGTTTTCCATTCACTGTATGTCGGAATCCCCTAAAACCCGCACTATGTGCCTCGTGAAACACACAGCCATAACCGCACCCACAGTCTATCCATATACACCACACCCACAAACTTTATTGCCCAATCCCGTAGCCTCTGCAGACACATTTCTATGGCCGTCATCTGCAAAAGGGGCGTATGTACAAGGGCCACCCTGCAACTGTCACGATATTTGCTGACTTTTTCTGCTGTGCGAGGGTTGGACTGGGGGAATAACTTTCAACCAGGGGAGCGGACATCGTTAGGTGTGGTGGCTCTTAAAAGAACCTTTGTTTTTTTGTGTTTTTTTTTTTTGTAAAGGTGCTTCAGTGGAAACACTTTTTTTGCAGTCTTCATATGTAAATGTGTGTTTTGAACGTCAGCTGACATTCTTATAATGGGGTCTTCACTGCAATGTGTAGATTATGAAACAACATTTCAATGCCACTGTCCGACAAAGACATGCCATTTGCCTTGAAAAGGGTATGTATCATGAACCAATGTTCTCATTCTGACAAGAGAACATTCCAGCAGCACTCACAAAGTCACATATGCTTCTGTTGATGAGACCCCTTCCGAACTCTGGATGGTGACAGGAATCCTTGGAATACTTCCACACTATTCTCGGCGCTATACATGAGAAAAGCACCTTGGCAGTAGGAAAAATGCACTGCACTGCTTTCTTCATAATCTTCAGTTGACTAAGCACACAAGAACAAGGCATGTAACCCTGAAAGAAGGCTCCAAAGTGCAGAATCACAAAATGTACAGTTGCCGAAGAGGCCACGCGTCGACATTCTAGAAGCAGTCCGCCCAAACAGCACAATTCGACCCTACACCACAAAGGGTCCACTCCCTCCAAACCGAAATTGCCAGACAAGTCTTCTTGGAGGGCGTCCACGCACAGATCTTCCATCTTGTCATGTTTGCCAGCCGCAGTACACAAAGTAATGGGGAAACTGAATGCTGCCCTTTCCTGTGACGCACACCCAGAGCACCTGATTGACCAAAATCCATAGTCTCATTTCCCTTGGCCCGCATGGTGAGAAGCGCAAAATGTGCCACGTGCCTTTCCCCAATGAGCCCGCGGGCCATGCTCCGGTGAGGCAGGAGGATTCCTTCTCCCTATTGCAGCTCTTACCTGCACGTACACCCTGAGCACCTCGTTGGCCAAAGGCCGTAGTCCCATTTCCATTGACCAGCATGCAAAGAAGCGCAGAATGTGGCATGTGCCGTTGTCCAAGGACCGCGCGGGCCACGCCCCAGTACAGCAGGAGGAGTTCTGCTTCGTATTGGTGCGCTTTCCTGTGACGCACACCCTGAGTACCACCTGATAGGACAATTGCTGCAGCCCCATTTCCATAGGCCAGCATGGTGAGAAGCGCCGAATATGGCAAGTGCGGGTCCCCAAGTACGTCCCCAAGTACGTCGAGCGCCGGGCCCGAGTGAAACAGGAGTTCCTTTTCCTGTTGGCGCACAACCTAATCATGTGATTGGACAATCCCTACCGTTCCATTTCCGTGGCCACCACTCGCAAAATCCCTGGATGTAGTTTTCACGCTGCATGCGGGCATGAGGAATAACTTGCAACCAGGGTAGGGGTAGTTCGTTATAAGGGGCGACTCTTCAAAGAGCCGTTTCTTTGTTGTTGTTTAGATGCTTCTACGGAAACACCTTTTTTTCAGTGTTCTTTAGCTTTTGTGAGTTCTTCTGCTCACATTAGTACAGTAAACTCGTCACCGCAGCCTGTAGACAAGCAAACACAAGTGCATTGCCAATGGGTAACAATAAAATGCCATTTTCTTGGAAACACTCTGCATTTCCACAACTAATGTGGTCATTGTTGCAGAAAAACATTCCACGAGCGGATAAAAAGTATACATGCTTCTGTTGATGAGACACCTTCCTCCGCCTAGTACGGAACAACAACCATGAGCATTAGGCCATACTCTTCATGGTATTATGGATGAAAAAAGCACCTTGGCGGTGGCAAAAAGCATCCTCATGACATTCAGCAATCTCCTCAGTCTACGGAACAAATCTAAGCAAGGCAGGTAACCCATATGCATGCTGCCGTAATGGATGTCGATGACATCTAATATTGGAAAAGTGGTGATGTCTTTGCAAAGTGCATGCATATCAGCGCAATTGCACTCATACACAACGTTCCACAATGGTCCACTCCTTCCAAAGGAAAATTGCCATCAAAGTGTCTTTGCAGGGGATAGTTGTGCAGATCTTTGACAAAGGGGTCACCTACAGTCATCAACACAATGCGTTTTGCCATGTCAGCCACCCTCAGTATGCAGAATAAAATGTATAACAGTTACACCCTTCCTGTTAACCACACCCACACTACCTGATTGGCTAATCCCCACACTGCCATGGCAATTGGGCAAGGTGGTGTAAAGGGCACATTTTGGCACATGTGCCTCCCAAAGTAGTGCGAGGGCTGCACCCTTGTATAGATAGAGCAGTCCTTTGTTCCTTTGCAATATGTCCTCTGCAGCTCTACTTCATTGGGGTACACGTTAATAGGCACACACGCATCCACCAGTCGCATCGAAGCCACCATCATCCAATACTGTCAATCTTGTATAACACTTAAAATGTACTGTTACACATTTACAGTACAAATGTCGTGCCATTCCAAAGCACGTCCACTACAAAGTTCAATGAAAGTATGCACGATTTCTCCATCCGTGTACATCCACATAGCCACCCTGGATGTGGCACGTGTAATCCTGAAAGTACCTCATAATGCACTACCTTTTCGTGATAGTGTGGGGGGTGGGGTAAACACTATCAAACTGGGTAGGGTATTCAGTCTCCCATTGTGGATGTATGAAAGTGTTTTTTGTTGTTGTTTTTGTGATGTGCGTGCCAGCAACTTTATTTTTATTTTCTCTTTATATGTGTTTCTGTTTGCCTCTCGTCACATTTTTAACACATTCTGGTCAATGCCTCTTGTATGGTGTAAAAGAAAATGGTATCGCCAATGGTGCTCAAATAAATGCCATTTCTACAGAACCACTGTGTTTTTGGCGACCTCATGATCTCATAGTGGTTGGAGAACATGCCAGCAGTCTGCATAAACCCATGCATAATTCTATTTATAGCACATCTTCTGACCCCTCGCTGCTGACAAATAACACTGTCATGGGCCCAAACTCCTCTTGGTGTTATGCATGAGTAAACGGCCTTCGCAGAAGAAAAATACACATCACTGTGTTCAGCAACCTCTACAGGTGACGGATTAATCGTCCACACGACATGTAATCCAAATGTAGACTTCCATAGTGCAGCACGACAAAGTCAACGTTCGTGATGGATGCCATATATCTGCAAAGGCGACCCATCTGTAGTCACACCCTGACAGGCCCAGAGAGCGTCCACTCCTTCCAACCCATAATTACCAGCAACGCCTCTTTGCATACACCTGTGCAAATGGCACACAAAGGTATCACTGACGATAAGCACTGTGCGTCTCTCCATCTTGAATACCCTCACGACACAGTATTGGGAGGAAATGGTACTGCCCCTTCCTGGGAACCATGCCCTAAACTCCTACTTCCCTATTTTCCACAATTCCAATTCCCTTTCCACCCAGCTCATAATGGCAGGATGTGCATGTGCGCTTTCCCATATACAGTGAGGGCCACGGCCCAGTAAAGCTGAGACAATACTTCTTCCCTATGCACGGTCACTTTTTGCAGCACTCAACCATTGGGTGCTGTCAAATTTTCAAACAAGCGTGCAGCAATGACATGCAAAGGCTCTGCATGACACACAGTCATTTATATATAGCACTCCATATTTACTGTTGAACACTCTTAAAATACGTTCCATTTTAATTGCAAAGCCCCTCCACCAGAAACGTCTGCTAAATAATGCATGATTGCAGAATCCACAAAGATCCTAAAACACATCCAGCACACCTTTGGCCATGCACACAACATTGCAGCTCTTTCCACACCCACCAGCACACTATACATCCAAGCAAGCAACCATGTGGGCACCTACCATTATGCACATTATCGGCACTTAGTGGCACTTTCACCCAACTCCCCCACACCATAAAACACCCAATCACGAAAACATGACACACTTAGCCGAATCCACAAACATACCACAGGCTGCATCACCCCTACGCACTACCATTCACAAAGTATTGTGTCACTGGCAACCTATGCACAACAGCTGCACAATATTGGGCCTACTTCAATAATTCTGCACACAGTACAGTAACCAACCACATATAAGCTTCCATACTCCATACATACACACTTCTTCCATAATTCCATACTCACATTACATACACACTGAACCCTGTGGCCACATTGCACAACTACTCACTGCACCATCTCCTGCTGCACACTAAATACTGTAGCACGTTGCAACTATCACCACAACCATGCAATGCACAATAGACGCTTCACAAATCACTTGTAGTGCTATAGCACGTCGACTATGTGCTCCACACCTATTCTCCAAAGATGACCATCTGTGCCTCATGCACTATCAAACCTTCATTGCTCCAGTGGTTGTGCTCCTTGCACACATTCCCTGCACTGTAATGCAATCATGCATGTCACCAACTACTACTATGCACATACGCACCACTAGCACCAGCACTCCTAACCAACCTCCACACTGCAATGGACATGCACAGCGTTACATGCAACAGTTATCATACTGTTCGAATATTACACTGTTTTCGGCACCCCTACGCCCTTTCATTCACATACTATTGTCTTACCGATTTCCACTCAGAAGGTATTGTGTCACTGCCAACGTAACCACAAAATGTTTACAACATTGCCTATACTGTGGGCATTCTGCACACAGCACACTATCCAAGCACATATAAACTGCCCTTCACACATACCCTCTACCATACTGACGGTATGCAAACACTGCACACAGAGCCCTCACTGCATGACATTATACTGCTGCATCTTCAAACACAGTGCACCGCCATGCAGCTATGCAACAACAAATTGCAACAGTTACCATATTGTACAAACAAAACAATCTCTCCTGCATCCCTGTGCACTTTCAATCACATACTATGGGCGTACCCACTTCCGTTCACAAAGTATTGTGCCAATTCCAACCTACCCACAATCTGTTTGCAACACTGGGCTATAACGGCTGAAATGTGTTACACAACCATTCCTTATATGTCACCACCCTGTAACTGATGCACATTCAAAAATGCATTACTTGTATGGGTGTCCTCAAGGCCTAGGCTCTTGAGTGCATGGCCTATGGCCTACGGCCTACAGCCTTCGGCCATGCACACAAGAGTCAAGGCCTTGAACAACAGGGCCTTGAGCCACAGCAATGTAATGCCACCATGCATGTCACCATGTCAGCAAGTACATCAATCCACATACACACCACTGCCACCAGCACTCCTACCCGACCTGTACAGCGCCATGGCACTCACTAAGCAACACCAAATTGCACCACTTAACATAACAGCCATGTGTGCAGCTAACATTAAGCACAAACAAAACACCCATGTGAAAACAGGTCACAATTACCAGAATCCACAAACACCCCACAGCCTCCGCCACCACTACCCACAACCATTCACAAAGTGTTGTGTCACTAACCACATTTTCACAACATTGGGCCTACTTGAAGAATTCTGCACACAGCATAGGCCGTGAACACACCCACAGCAATGTAATGCCACCATGGCACCCACTACCACCATCCACATACACACCACTACCACCAGCACTCCTACCCAACCTGCGCACCACAGCGCAGCTATGTAGCAACAAATTGCAACAAGACCTTCCTCTTTGCTACTGCTTTCTCTCCTCCTATCCCCTGCTGATCTCCTGGCTGAATCTGAAACTGCACTGGCTACCTGGCTACCCTCTGATCTCGGGCCCAGGTCCCCTCCCCACCAGTTTTACACGTGCACTGCCCCCCTGGCAACCTTTGCACTGAGGGACTGTTTCTGTATCCTTACAGCCCCTACTAGCACTTGACACCCGTTGTCTGCACGTACCCTTGCACTTGCCACCAGTTGGCCGCATTCTTATTTATTGTCTTATTTATTTTACTGTTATCCTATGTACTGCACTGTCCCCTCCCCTTCGCCCCACACTTTTCCCCTTCCCCTCCTCCCCTGCACTTGCGCGATCTGAATGTCAACTGGCCTAGGAGGATTGATGTCTCTCTTTCCTCTGTTTCCCCTCCCTTGCCTCGTCGCGCCTTGAAACACTTGTGTATAAGAGCGTTATAAATGCCATATCATATCATAACAGTGAATATAATTTGCAAAGAAAACACTCTATTCTGCACCCCTGTGCACTTTTATTCACTTACTATGGGCGTCCCCACTTCTATTCACAAAGTACTGTGTCACTGCCAACCTACCCACATTCTGGTCGCAACATTAGCCCTACTGCAACCACTCTGCACATACCACACAAGCACCACCCTGTACCAAATGCAGAGTCAAACCTGCGTTCCTGTGGTGGGTATTTTGCTGCCCTACACTCTTGAGTGCATGCCCTACACCCTACGGCCTTCACCCATGCACCCATTAGTCCAATCCTTCCACAGACCCACTGCACCTTTATTCACCCATGCATGCCACCAAGTCGGCAATTACCACATTCCATCTGCAGCGCACAGCTACCCGTGCTCCCACCCACCCTATGTCAAGTGCAAATCACTCCCCTTCTACTATTCACCTGCCACCACTCACCACAAAATGAGATTGGCGCAAACAGGTTGCGGCAGAAGCTATAGGGCCGTTACGACAGTTGCCTCCAATCACCACACACAGTACTCACCTACATGTCAAATTAAGCAGTTCTCACTCCCCCAGACGGTACCTCTCTTATTGCTGCCAACACATTCTGTAGGGTACATTTTCCAGACCCTTCCGCCGCTGCACTGTCCTCCGATACATCATGGCGGCTTTCCCAAAAAATGTTGACGTACACCACGCTTCCCTCCAGCCAACCACCTGCCGCGTCCAAACTTCTCACACAGCACACCATACCGCGAGCCAATGACACTTCTGTCCATGGAGCAAACAGGGAAATGGGCCCAGAGAGCAGACCCAGATATGACTGATTTTTTTGGACGTATATTTCAGTTATTTGCAACAAAACTACTGGTCGGATTTCCACAAAACACACAAAAGCAGGCTTTCTGCCCCAAGCCCTCGCTCCTGCTTCAAATTTGGTGAAAATCCATCCAGCCGTTCGGCCTATAGCCGTGCGCAAAGTTTTTCCCCATTCGGTCTATGGAAGAAAAAAAGAATGGGGCTCCCCCTATAACCAGGGACGTCATTTTACCAAAATGCCAAGGGTAGCGGAAGTGACATCACACGACCCTTGACCCCTTGATGACATCACAGGAAGTGATGTCATTTGACCGCGCCCTGAAGTGATATCGCGTGAAGTGATGGAACACAACCTTTCACCTGTTGACAAAACAGAAAGTTGCATCACATAGCACTGTACAGTACGAAAAATATGGTTACAATATCACTATAATGTGATGTACATTTCATACAAAAATGGATCACCATATGTATCATGAAGATCAGTGTGTATAGGCCCATATTACCAAATTACTGTGAATGCAAGCAGACATCCATGGCCAAATGATAATGATGTGTTGTTATATAGCACTTATGCTTAAGTGCCTTATATAGAAATAATATGCATCCAATATCACCCAACCTGTGTTGGTACTCATGTATAGACAACAGAAGGATGAAAGGCTGAGTTGAGGTGTTTAAGAACAGACTAAATCAGTGACTCACCCCCTGAAGTGGGCCTGAAATAAACCTTTAATGAGTCTAGCAGTTATTTTATAGAATTCCAGAAAGGCACATTTGGTATTCCTTTTCTTTTGTATTTAAAGTCAGTTCTGAAAGTGTTAGACCTGTGGCACTCCTGTTCTTATTTTTCTTCTTTATTTTGTTGAGGGACCTGAACAAGAAAGCCAACCACTCCAGAGGTAAAAAGCCACGTGATGCTGGCCACAGTCCAGGAGCTTGCATTACAAAAAAAAAGAGAAATGCTTTATTTTTTAGCAATTTTTTTCTTTTTTTTTTTTTGTTCAACAACACCAGCGGGAATGACTCCCTTCCCTTTCTCTTGGTTAACAGTTCTTTTTGCTATATTTTTGTAGAGGTTGCAAGGTTGCAAGTGAGACCACAAAGGTCGCAAGGGAGACCTCAGAGGTCGCAGTTGCGACCTCTGGCGACCCCTAAATGACGTCCCTACCTATAACTTTGCCCCCTGCGCACGAAACCTCCTCCAACTTGGTGAAAAAATGCACACTTGGCCATATACTTTTTTTGCAAAGTTTGGTGAGGATTCCTCCAGCGAGATCGAAGTTATAAGCTGCCGAAAAAGTGCTCTTCCTATGAGTTTAGCAACTTAGCCATAACTACACGGCCGCTACTGTGGGCCGTGTAATATATATCTATATATAAATACATATATATTTTCACTGAAAGAATTTTGTTAAAGGGACGTTATGTTTAAGTTGCACTAATAAAAACCTATGAAATTCAATGAAAAAACTTTGTTAAAGGGGCGTTATGGTTAAGCTGCACTAATACAAACCTATGAAATTCACTGAAAAACGTTGTTAAAGGGACACTATGGTTAAGTTGCACTAATAAAAAGGACGTGGCGCAGCATGATGACTTGTTTGCAAATGCATCTGCACTTCTTGGATGGGTCCGTGCTTCGCAGAGAATTTGGGACAGCATTTAACCTTGCACACCTCCTACATCTGTTCTTACTCATTATCCATTAACAATCTAGCACAGAACACACACTTGGAAGAATATTAGCAAAAATGCTATTTATTTTAAAAAGGGCATCAGCTATTGCCATCCCTCCTCCCCAAGAGCCACCATCACCACAACCTCCTCTCTCTGAGCAGGTGTCATATTGTTCCTTGCTTGAGTTTGGGTTGATTCAAGTTGCATCTTTGCAGATTTTACTTCCATTATTGCTGGTGTGGAATCTTTAGATTTTGATTTTTATCTCTCTATTCCTAGACCCTTCCTCATTCTGACAATAGATTACCACATACAGTTTAGTTCCTTGTTCTACTATCCATTCTAATGATTTGTCTCTGTTTAATTCACAAATTAACTGTGATATAAAGTCTTTTTTTTGCGACCATAAAAGTTGCGGTCTTAAATTCTGCAGAATTAGGACTAAAAGCCACATCAAAATGAGAAAATGTTCTTTTTAATTCTTGGAGGAATTTGCCAGGTGACATATCTGGCTTTGCTGTCATTGTATACACTGCTTTCTTAGCGTCTTGCATCAACTGCTAAGGTGAGAAATGATGCCTAACCTCTTTCTCAAAGTCTGCCCATTACTGGTTTTCCTGTTCATTGAGACCCAGAATGACACTAGCAGTTGCAGAATCAAGCGTTAGGTGAAAACACTGTCTATACTGTTCCCTAGGTATCTGAAGAACCTTAAATATATCATGTACTGTTTCTAAATGGTCTTCTATGCAACAAACACCTCCCTTTTTGAATGGTTTAATAAAAGTCTTCATTGATTTCATTATCTTGTTGGGGCTACTTGGCACAGTGTTCTGGAGTGCAATATTCTGTCGCTCAATTCTTTTCTCAGGTGGACAAGACTGATGATAACCACCGGCGGGCAAGTCAAACCCCCCCCTAACGGGCTACAATCAGACCTAGCCACAGGTATGGCTATTGGCACATTGTTTCCTCGGGCAGGAATTGGGCTAACCTCAATTCCATCAAATGTAGGTCCTTGTGGGTTTTCGTGAGATTTAAAACAAAATATTTGCTGTTCCAAATGTTTGCACCGTTTATGAAGTCGTTCTGCCTCCTGACCAAGTTTGGAGTTCTCATCACTAATCTTATTAATCACGGCCTGCATTTCACTTATTTGCATTCGCCACTGATCAAACTCTGTCCTTCTTGTCATTCTTTTCTAACATTTTAACCATTTCTCCTTCGATAGCATTAAATTCCTTTTCTTTCTCCATGTTATTCTTTCAAATTGTTTGAATTTCCAAAATAGTATCATCCTTGTCTTATCGCATCAATGACCCCTTTTAGTTGCATTAGTTCCTTTTCACTCTCCTCAAACTGCCTTTTTTCGGAGACAGCTGCTTATCAATTTCGCAGATTTATACTGCATCTCTGTGTTAGATCGCACTAATTCTGATTTTAGACACGTTATTTGCTCAACTGCATCAACCAAACTTGCCTGTAATTTATTAATTATTTCAGAATCCTTCACCTGCATTTTTAAAGACAGATTTAGCAGAAACCAAAGCTTCGCGCATAATCGTATTATGCAATCTTTTTCTACATTCTTGTCCGAAGCCCTGAAAAGCCTAAGCAAGCAGACCTGTACAATACTCCCTTCCTCAAAGATGTCCTGCAATGACTCCTTCTGCACTTCTTCACCTATGCGGTCCCTCCATAAAACTGCATTTTCTGATGACCACACCCCATGGGCAAATAGCTTTGCCTCCACGTAGTTCACCAACTCAGAAAAATCTCCTTCAATTTGTGACATAATGGCACTGTGTGCAATGCTGCACTATTACCTCACAGAATTGATTCCCTTTTTAAGTGCACCAACTTGCTGTGCCTAATACACTTGCCCTGCCCAGTAACTGCTTTAAAGTTCCTTCCTGGCCAATGCAACAAAATATGTAAGAGATTTTATTTGGGGAGCTATACCTAATTTGGTGGTATTTTATTATTGAGGTCAAATAGAGGTATATTTTATCATGGTAATGCCCTATATAGAGTGACAATGCTCCCCTCTGAATACTCTAACACCTGTATTTCATTTCGGGTGAACTCTAAAGGAAGGTTACCAGACTTATTACACTTGGAATCTTGACAGTGCCAACTGTCACTCCCAGCGACTTATCTACGAGGCCGGGCTACTGCCTTTGGCAGATCTGTTCAGCTGTAAACATGCACAGCTGACATGCCGCACACTCACATACACTGTCTAACTACACAGCCCACAACAAATCAAATGACACAACCCAAACACCATAAAAATGTATCAGAGCTTGTAGTGATTTTTGTAGTGTATATTTATCATGGCAATGGCAAATAAACTTACCACAAGAAGAAACATTGATTATAATTGATAAGACACACGGCGAGGAAGCAACAAGAATAAAAAAGAGAGAATTGACTTCCAAAAGTGTGCACCTATTTCTAGATGGAAAAAGTTATGCGAGAGGGTAGGGTGAGTCTCTTCTTCTATCCCCTAACCTAGATAGGCGACACACCAGTGCTTACTAGGGAGAGAACTCCATTTGAGGGATAAGAAGACTCTTTGAGAAGGGATATTTAGTTAGTCATAGGTGACCTTAGTTGTAGAAACCGTATTTCAGTTAAAAGAGTTCTGTCTGTGTTGTGAGAAAAATAAACTTACTGATCATGAAATGCAACATTTAACAGCGACACAGTTAGTTAGTGCAAATGTAGACAAGAAAGAATAACCAGCAAGAAAAATGATTTCAAAATGAACACAGCTCAATAACAAAATGAAATGTATTCAACTCACTCTGAAGTTGGGTCGTTAGATTTGGCAGAAGCCACGCCTAATAACAAAATCATGTAACTTCTTAGAAAATCAATTGCTTGACATTGAACTTTCTATAAGAAAAAAAAAGAAAGATTCTGGCTCACTAAAAATGCATCCATTCGCGCCTGCACCTCAATTATTACAGGTATATTCACCTTACGCTCCAATGAGATTCTTGCACTGTTATCTCTGGGAAACCCCTCTGAATTGGCTTGGCAGCAAACAGGAGTATCGCAAACTCTGCAAAGCCCAACCACCCACACGAAGTGCACGACTTTTCTGCCAGGATCTCATGTTCCCCCAGTCCACAGCCCGTCTGCTCAGTCTGCCATCCTCAAGAAAGCTTCTGCAGCTCTGCTCAGCCAGTCTAAGTACAACCATTCTCTCCCTTGCTTTTAAATGTTAACCCTGTCAATCAGCAGGACCTGCCCCTATGTGTTGAACCAGCCCATATCCTCTGAGCTGCGTCAGTATTTTTCCTTCCAGCACGATCATTTTGCCCAACCTATTTGCAACAATCGCTCCCTGCGCACACAATAGTGCTTTTCAATCATTGCATATCTCAGACTGGCAGTTTGTGCAATGCTGAATGGGATCACATAGCCAGTAAAATATATTTGCACGTTTTAATTCCATTGCAGAAAAGCACCTCACTTTTGACATCTCATCGGAGCCTGCTTTGCACTGATTTGTTACAGACAGGTTACCAATGAATGGGAAGGGTTATCAATTGATTACTTTGGGTTAGTATGTATGTACATAGTGCAAATCAGACAGATGAAATGTGACCCTGGACTCTTAGCATTTTAAAACATGCGCTCCCTGCAGGAATTTGCATTTCCATTTAGTGTATGGACTGGCCATTTCTGATGTTTGCATTTTCTACATAAACCCCCTGCCACCATTTACTGCCTCCTCTATGTCATGGCTCACAGCGTCCCTACAGGTACCAGCAGGGGAACTGTATAAATCCAGATGCATTCAATGGCCACTATGGGAACTCCATTCACAACAGACACAGAAGACCCCCTACACTAATGTGAGGAGTGTCTGCAGGGCAGTGGAGAGTGCATGCAAATGCCATAATGTCATGAGCCCTCATTACAACATCAGCGCTAAACCATGGCGCTATTAGCACCATGGTTGGTGCCGGTGTTGTAACGGGTCCGCCATGGTTCAATGGGGAATTACCACCCCATTCCAAGGTTGGCGGGGAGTTAATTCCCCATTGAACCATGGCCCTTCACCATTCCCATTTTTGCTCCATAGGGCTCTATGGGAATGGGGAAGGCGCTAAGTACGGTACCGCAAATTGCGGTACCGTACTTAGCACCAAGGTCCCTTTGCGGGTCCCTACTTTAACGGCTGGTGTAGACCAGCCGTTAAGGTCGGGTCCCTCAAAGGGACCTCGTAATCAGACGCTAATGGGTTAACGGCACTGCAGCCTTTTACGGCTCTGTTAACCCATTAGCGCCAGGGACGTAATGAGGCCCATGGTAACACAAACCACAGTGCAGCATCAAGAAGAGTGTTCCAGAGGTGGAAAGGGAGAATCGGGGATCAGTGAGGGAATAGGAAGCCATGACGCTGATGGAAGTGTTCAGCCTTGTCCCTCTATACCCAATCTGCTATAGGAGTGGCATATAATGGCTCTAGTGTGAGCCCTAGGGGAGTCCACCTCTTTCTGCCTCCTCCATCTGCCCCATACACAGAGGCTTCTTCCCACCCTCCCTCCTCCCATCCCTCCCATTCCTCCCTCCTTTGGTCCATCTCACCCTTCATGCTCCACCCCAGAAACTATTGCCCTAGACTCACTCCCAAAGAGAAAGCCAGAGCCCCATGAATTTCAAAACAGGCATATGACTAGCCAGAGACAAATTAGAGGTTTCTGCACAATTAACAAATATATTCACCCACAATAACACCATAATTGCCACACATTCCCTTCACATTACAGACAGTGGTCAATTGGCACAAGGAGGTACCTCGTGAGCAGTAGCACCACAACCAGGTGTGACCAATTGCTACTGGCCATTCATACCAGACACACCTCAATGCTACAACATGGTTGGTACTAGCAGGAGGAGCTGTGTATAAATCTAGGTGCATTTCACAGCCCAATATGAGACCACCATTCACATCATATGCAGAAAACTCCCTACACTTACGTGAGGAGCATGTGCAGGCCAATGGAAAGTGCATTGAAATTCCCTCAAGACACGATGACACTAACAACAGTGAAACGTCAGGAGGAGGGCTCCAGAGGTGGAAATGGAGAATCAGGGGGCAGTGTGGAAAAAGGGAGACATTAAGCTGATCAACATGGTCATGTCTGTCTCTCTATACCCAACCTACTATAAGAGCAGTCTATAATGGCTCCAGTGGAGGCCCTGTAGGAGCCCAACTTTCTGCCTCCTCCTTCTGGCCCGTAAAGAGGTTCCCTCCCCTGCAACCAGCCCTCTCTTCTCTCTTGCTTGCCACCCTTTGTCAAATGTCCCCTTCTCCATCTCGAGAACATATTGGCCTGGTCTAACTCAGACGTAGCCAATTTGCATCATGCCCACATATCCAAGAATTTCTGAATTTTCAGATGACTGGCCAGAGATTAATTAGAGGCCTCTGATGCCCACATTACCATAGTCGTCACACATTCTTTTCAGTGCAGACACTAGTAGTAAATTGGCACAAGGATGTACCTTGTGAGCAGGAGCACTACAACAAGGTTTGACCAATTGCTACTGGCCGTTCATACCAAGCACACCTTTTTCAGCAGGGTTGGCACCAGACCATTTTTAGGAAATCTTTTGGATTGAGTTCACCCTAAACGGGGGAGGAATCCCAATGCAGACTTTAAAGCAATAGTCTAAATTGTGATCTAACGTACATGAACTAGATAACAGATTAGCTTAAGGCAAAAAGAACCAGGTATCTAGTCGGCCAAACACCTACTTTCATCCCAGGTTCAATCTGTCCAGTCAGAGCATTCACACCATTGTATAAAGCACACCTGGCACCATAACCACCGCACAGCATGATACTGATTAAATGGAGGAGCTTGCAGAGGCCAAGGGAAAGGGCAAGCAAATGTTCTAATGTGATGGTGACACCAAAAAAGAGTGCATCATCAGCAAGCGATACCGGTAGGGTAGGGTAGGGTGGGGGGGTCTAGAGTACATGTGAGTTAATGTTGTTGAGAGGTCAGCTCCAACCCTCTTTACTTCAGTCCAGATGGCAGCTTCTCCATATTCCCATACTTAGAGCAAGGGCTTTAGTGCACACATTTCTTCTAAAGCTCATGGCACATTTCATCGGTTTTGTGATTTCCCCTGAGTGGCTATTGTTCAGTTGGTTTGCAGCAGTGTCAGAACACTCGCATTTCTACTGCAGTCTTCATGAAACCTCTGTGCTTCAGGGGGTTCCCCTTCGGTGTCCCAACTCAAAGTTTCTACAGTGACAATTATTTGCCACTTTCTATGCATTTAACTGGTACCTACGAGCACATCTGCTTTGTCACAAGGAAGGCATATTGATAAAGAAGTCCTACCAAATTTGCAAAAGCACCTTTACTTGGGCATTAATTGTGTAACTTCTTATCACTAAGTGCAGCTTACTGTTGTGCTGCATATTCTTTAAATCCTCTCTTGATTGAAATGTCTGTTCATTCTTTGGGGAAGGGATAACTTTCTATTTCATTTAATTGCACCCATCTCTTGTCAATGCACACAACATTGTCAATTGGCACAAGGATTACCTTGTGAGCAGAAGCACCACGACAAGGTTTGACCATTTGCTACTGGACATTCACACCACTAAAGCACCACTCAACAGGGATGGACCCATCGGGGGAACTGTATAAATCCAGGTGCTTTCACAGCCCACTATGGAAACGCCATTCACATCATACACAGAAGACCCCCTACACTAATGTGAGGAGCGTGTGCAGGCCAGTGGAAAGTGCATGCAAATGCCCTAATGACATGACACAAACCACAGTGCAGCATCAAGAAGAGGTTTCCATGGGTGGAAAGGGGGAATCAGGGGTAAGTGCGGGAAAAGGGAGCCATGAGGCTGATGGAAGTGGTCAGCCTTGTCTCTCTATACCCAACCTGCTATAAGAGCAGCATATAAGGGCTCCAGTGGGAGCCCTAGTGGAGCCCACCTCTTTCTGCCTCCTCCATCTGCCCCATACACAGAGGCTCCTTCCCACCCTCCCTCCTCCCATCCCTCCCTCCTTTGGTCCATCTCACCCTTCCTGCTCCATCCCAGAAACTATTTCCCTGGACTCACTCCCAAAGAGAAAGCCAGATGTTTCGAGGAGCCCATGAATTTCAGAACAGGCGGATGACTAGCCAGAGACAAATCAGAGGTCTCTGTGTAATTAACAAATAGCATTGCCCACAATAACACCATCATTGGCACACATTCTCTTCACATTGCAGACAGTGGTCAATTGGCACAAGGATTACCTTGTGAGCAGTAGCACCACGACAAGGTTTGACCATTTGCTACTGGCCATTCACACCAGTAAAGCATCACTCAACAGGGATGGTACTAGCAGGGGAACTGTATAAATCCAGGTGGATTCACAGCCCACTATGGGAACTCCATTCACACCAGACACAGAAGACCCCCTACACTAATGCGAGGAGCGTGTGCAGGCCAGTGGAAAGTGCATGCAAATGCCCTAATGACGTGATGACACAAATCACAGTGCAGCATCAAGAAGAGGGTTCCAGAGGTGCAAGGGGAGAATCAGGGGTCAGTGCAGGAAAAGGGAGCCATGAGGCTGATGGAAATGGTCAGATTTGTCCCTCTATACCCAACCTACTATAAGAGCAGTATATAATGGCTCCAGTGGGAGCCCTGTAGGAGCCCAACTTTCTGCCTCCTCCTTCTGGCTCATACAGATGTTCCCTCCCCTGACATCAACCCTCCCTCCTACCTTGCTTGCCACCCTTTGTCAAATATACCCATCTCCAGCTCGAGAACAACTCAGAGGTAGCCAGTTTGCATCATGCCCCCAGATTCACCTTCCTTAAGAATTTCAGAATTTGCAGATGATTGGCCAGAGACGAATTATGCCTGTGATGTCCACATTACCATAGTTGTCACACATTCTTTTCAGTGCATACACTAGTGGTCAATTGGCACAAGGATGAACCTTGTGAGCAGTAGCACCACAACAAGGTTTGACCAATGTCTACTGGCTGTTCATTCCAGACACACCTCTTTCAGCGGGGATGGCACCAGACCATTTTTAGGAAACCCTTTGGATTGAGTTCACCCTAAATAGGAGAAGAATCCCACTGCAGACTCCAAAGCAATAGTCTAAATTGTAATGTATATTAGATTACAATTATACATTACAATTTAGACTATTGCTTTAGAGTCTGCAGTGGGATTACTCCCCCATTTAGGGTGAACTCAATACAAAGGGTTTCTGAAAATTCTAACACGCATGAACTAGATAACTGATTAGCTTAAGGAAAAGGAACCAGGTATCTAGTCGGCCAAACACCAACTTTCATCCCAGGTTCAATCTATGTCCAGTCAGAGCATTCACATCATTTTATACACCACACCTAACACCATGACCACAGCACAGAATGCCACTGATGAAATGGAGGAGCTTGTGTAGGCCAAGGGAAAGGGCACGCAAATGTTCTAATGTGATAGTGACACCAAATAAGAGTGCATCATCATCAAGCGATACCGAGAGGGTCGGGTGTGGGGGGTGTAGAGTATATGCAAGTTAATGTTGCCAAGAGGTCAGCTCCAACCCACTTTACTTCAGTCCAGATGGCAGCCTCTCCATCTTCTCATACTTAGAGCAAGGGCTTTAGTGCACACATTTCTTCCAAAGATTATGGCACATTTCATCGGTTTTGTGATTTCCCCAAGTGGCCATTGTGCAGTCGGTTTGCAGCAGTGTCAGCACATTCACATGTTTACTGCAGTCTTCATGAAACCTCTGTGCTTCAGGGGTTTCCCCTTCAGTGTCCCATCTCAAGTTTCTACCCTGACAAATATTTGCCACTTTCTAGGCATTTCAGGTCCTGCTGCCAAAGGTTGGAGTAAGTTTGAATGTTGCCTTAGTGGCAATCATTTTGCTCTTGATGGGTGTGAATCATGTTCTCATGATGGCATAGAGATCCACCAGTTTTTTGGGTGCACCTTTGGGATCCTTTCGCTTTTCATCCTATGATAGATCTGCCTCCTCTTTGCAACCACCTTTTTAGACCTGCAGATGTTCTGATGCCTGTCCTCTGTACCATCTACAGAGTTTCCCAAGGGATATCAGAAGGACAAATGGCAAAAGGTACCTTTCTACCCTTTGCCATTTTGCGTGTGTCCCCCTTTGGGTCGCTAGAGTTTTCCACTAAGACTGGATCTTTAATTGGTACCTATGAGCACATCTGCTTTTTCACAAGGAAGGCATATTGATAAAGAAGTCCTACCAAATTTGCAAAAGCACCTTTACTTGGGCATTAATTGTGTAACTTCTTATCACTAAGTGTAGCTTACTGTTGTGCTGCATATTCTTTAAATCCTCTCTTGATTGAAATAGCTGTGTTCATTCTCTGGGGAAGGGATAACTTTCTATTTCATGTAATTGCACCCATCTCTTGTCAATGCACACAACATTGGTCAATTGGCACAAGGATTACCTTGTGAGCAGTAGCACCACGACAAGGTTTGACCATTTGCTACTGGCCATTCACACCACTAAAGCACCACTCAACAGGGATGGACCCATCAGGTGAACTGTATAAATCCAGGTGCTTTTACAGCCCACTATGGAAACGCCATTCACATCATACACAGAAGACCCCCTACACTAATGTGAGGAGCGTGTGCAGGCCAGTGGAAAGTGCACGCAAATGCCCTGATGACATGATGACACAAACCACAGTGCAGCATCAAGAAGAGGGTTCCAGAGGTGGAAAGGGGGAATCAGGGGTCAGTGCGGGAAAAGGGAGCCATGAGGCTGATGGAAATGGTCAGCCTTGTCCCTCTATACCCAACCTGCTATAAGAGCAGCATATAATGGCTCCAGTGGGAGCCCTAGTGGAGCCCACCTCTTTCTGCCTCCTCCATCTGCCCCATACACAGAGGCTCCTTCCCACCCTCCCTCCTCCCATCCCTCCCATCCCTCCCTCCTTTGGTCCATCTCACCCGTCCTGCTCCACCCCAGAAACTATTTCCCTGGACTCACTCCCAAAGAGAAAGCCAGATGTTTCCAGGATCCCCAGGAATTTCAGATCAGGTGGATGATTAGACAGAGACAAATCAGAGATCTCTGCGTAATTAACCAATATCTTCTCCCACAATAAGACCATAATTGGCACACATTCTCTTCACATTGCAGACATTGGTCAATTGGCACAAGGAGGTACCTTGTGAGCAGTAGCACCACGACAAGGTTTGACCATTTGCTACTGGCCATTCAAACCACTAAAGCATCACTCAACAGGGATGGTACTAGCAGGGGAACTGTATAAAACCAGGTGCATTGATAGCCCACTATGGGAACTCCATTCACACCACTTATGTGTCATAAGACCCCCTACACTAATGTGAGGAGCGTGTGCAGGCCAGTGGAAAGTGCATGCAAATGCCCTAATGACATGATGACACAAACCACAGTGCAGCATCAAGAAGAGGGTTCCAGAGGTGGAAAGGAAGAATCAGGGGTCAGTGCGTGAATAGGGAGCCATGAGGCTGATGGAAATGGTTAGCTTTGTCCCTCTATACTCAAATTACTATAAGAGCTGCATATAATGGCTCCAGTGGGAGCCCTACGGGAGCCCATCTCTTTCTGCCTCCTCCATCTGCCCCATACACAGAGGCTCCTTCCCATCCTCCCACCATCCCTCCTCCCATCCCTCCCGTTCCTACCTCCTTTGGTCCATCTCACCCGTCCTGCTCCACCCCAGAAACTATTGCCCTAGACTCACTCCCAAAGAGAAAGCCAGATGTTTCCAGGATCCCCAGGAATTTCAGATCAGGTGGATGACTAGCCAGAGACAAATTAGAGATCTCTGCGTAATTAACCAATATCTTCTCCCACAATAAGAGCATAATTGGCACACATTCTCTTCACATTGCAGACAGTGGTCAATTGGCACAAGGATTACCTTGTGAGCAGTAGCACCACGACAAGGTTTGACCAATTGCTACTGGCCATTCATACCAGACACACCTCATTCCTTCCACATGGATGGTACTAGCAGGAGGAGCTGTGTTAGTCAAGCGGACACGCCTAGACTAATGTGAGGAGTGCGTTCAGGCCAATGGAAAGTGCATGCAAATGCCCTAATGACATGATGATAAGATGGTAAACTATGTCCCTCTGTACCCAGCCTGCTAAAATATCAGGTCAAAACACAACAAGGTTTGACCAATTTCTACTGGCTGTTCATACCAGACACACCTCATACAGCAGAGATGGCACCAAACCTTTTTTAGGAAACTCTTTGGATTGAGTTCACCGTAAACAGGGGAGGAATCCCGCTGCAGACTCTAAAGCAATAGTCGAAATTGTAATCTAACATACATGAACTCCAGATACCTGATTAGCTTAACAGAAAAAGAATCAGGTCTGTAGCGGCCTTTGCCTACTTCCATCTATAGGGATAATTAGTGCATGAATTTCAACCATGTACTAAATTCAAGAGCCACTGAGCATTAGGTAGGGTAAGCACCAATGTAACAGGATCCCAGTTGGCAGCTTAGGTGTGTTTTGGGGCTGATTGTGCAAGATCCATCTCAAACCAAAGGGGCAATTTGAGGTTTAGCAATGCACAGTGTAGTGTAGGGACTAACAATTAACCTGACTAATGTGAATCCACTAACCTTAACAAATTAAACTATTAATAATTAGAATGGGGTTACTTAGGCCATAGCCCAGCTGCAGGCTGGGTGCATGAACTTGCACTGCAACATTGAAATAAATGCACAAATTAAAAGTTGTTCTGCAGTGTAGCAGAGTGCAATGAGACAGGAACATGTAGTTGCAATTGCAAGTACAGACCTTTATTCAGGAAACGACAGAGGAAGCTAGAATGAAAATGTTGCAGATTCATCCGGGTCGGAGAATCAACGCTGTACAAAGTTTAGAAGCAGGAAGGCTTCTGCAATGTTACTGCGGGTTGGAGGTGCTTGATGGATGACCTCACAGAAATGGGTGGTGAAATCATATACTTTCTTTATGAAGACATATGCAAGGGAATAGGTTATAAGACAGAAGGACAAAAACAGAAAATAAAATATTCGGAAAATTAACCCATGAAAGACAAAGAAATTCAAAAGATTAGTGTGCCGTTGGATAGCTGTGCTGATCCAGGCTGCAGAAGGAGCTGGTGTCAGTGCAGAAGGAGGGGGACGGGCAAGGTCCATGCTGGACTCTGGCAGGCAGAAGGTAGAGACGGCCTGCATCCTGCTGTGCAGGCGAGGTAACGCGATCTCTTGGTACGCATAAGTGCCAAATAAGAGAAATAGCTTATTAGAGATAACCTTACTCTAGTGAAATTTCAAGTTGGCCACGAAAAGGGAAAGCCATTTCTTTGCATTCACTGGAGAACACATGTATCTTCATGTACAGAGATTGCCACTTATTAAAAACTAGAGTCTGTTGCACTTCCCCAAGTACCAGTTATAGCTCAAGGTTTTATATTAAAAAAAGGTGTGTGGTCTCCCAAGTTTGCTAATGCAAGGCCTGTTTTCTGGGCACAGAGAGGTTTTCTCCTGGTCTGGAAGAAGCCCGGGGAATTGATGCTAAAACAGCTGAAAATAAACACACTGCATTGGCAAGTGTTTTCTGCTAAGCTGGAATATGATTTGATCCCAATGTTTTACATGTATCTAATGAAAGTGCATCGTGATTTTGCTGTGCTTTTTTATGGTCAGCAGAAAATATAAAGTGAATTACAGAATCACAGAAGTTGCATATTTATTGTGAGATGTTATTTTTGTGATGCATAGTGTGAAGCCTGGTGCATCTGGTACTGGTAGTGGCAATATTAGCCAAGGGTCCCAATGCTTAAGCAAAGAATCAGAGATACATTGTGAACATTGTTTCATGCTCATGAATACGGTAGAAGTGACCCAGAGATATAAGCCATAGACATCCCAGGTTAAATCTAAGTCCTGTCAGAGCATTCACACCATTGTATACACCACACCTCGCACCATAACCACAACACAGAATGACACAGAGGATGAAATGGAGGAGCTTGAAGGCCAACGGAAAGGGCACGCAAATGGCTAATGTGATGGTGACACCAAATAAGAGTGCATCATAAGTAAGCAAGCGATACCGAGAGGGTAGGGTGGGGGCAGGGTATATGCAAGTTAATTCTTTTTTTTACATTTGTATAGCGCACAAAACAGCTTTAGGGCATTGCGGCGCTGTTAATTGTGGGGCACTTAGTTACTTAGTTACATGGGCAGAGTACAGGTTAGATATACATTTACAGATTATACATTTATATACAGATTGTACATTTATACATGTATGCAGTCAAGTCAGATGTGTGGGGGGAGGTGATCAGAAGAGCATTGTTTTCATGGCTTTTCGAAATGCCATGTGTAAATGTTGCTGATAGGTCAGCTCCAACCCTCTTTACTGCAGTCCCGATTGCAGCCTCTCCATCGCCCCTATACCTACTTGGAGCAAGTGCTTTGGTGTGCCAATTTCTTTTAAAGATCATGCTGCAGGTCAGTTTTGTGATTTGCCCCGAGTGGCCGTTGCTCAGTCGGTTTGCAGCAGTGTCAGCACAGTCACATTTCTACTGCAGTCTTCATGAACCTTCTGTGCTTCAGGGGGTTCTCCTGCGGTGCCACAACTCTTGTGTCTCTGGTGACAATTGCCTCTTTCTGTGCATTTCAGGTCATGCTGCCAGCTGCTCCGCATTGGTCTTTCAAAGGTGGGAGTACGTCTGCATGTTGCCTTAGTCGCTTTCATGTTGCTCTTGATGGGCGTGAATCATGTTCTCCTGATGGCACATAGGTCCACCAGTTTATGGGTGGACCATCTGGGATCCTTTTGCTTTTCATCCTCTGATGGATCTGCCTCCTCTTTGCTTCAACCTTTTTAGAGCTGCAGGTGTGCTGATGCTTGTGCGGCTTTGTACCATCCAGAGAGTTTCCCAAGGGATACCAGAAGGAGCTTTCCGACTGCAGTGTTATCTCGATGAGGTTCCAGTTGAGTTCCCTAAGGTATGCGCTGAAGCTGTTGAAGAGAAGCATACAGATGCTTCATCCCTCGGGGCCACTGCACAGATGTGATGTCCCTCCCCCTGGATATATAGGGCTGGGGCACTGATGTCACAAGAGAAAGCAGGCGGCTTGGGCACTTGTCATAAAAGACAGCTGGAGAGTCATGGGGGTACGTTAAGGTACTGCATAACAAAGGATGATGGTCAGCGGGCCTCATAATTAGACTTCCTCTCCCTCAACCCCGCCCCAGCATCAAGACCTAAACATGTATTTAGCCCTGACAGGATGCAGTAAATGCTTGACGACTGGGCACAGAGGTGAATTAAGAGATGCGTGGCCTTTGCTGATTGTCTTCTCACTTGTGCAGCACAAGAGACGCCCCTGCAATCATACCTGCATGCACTGGGAATGCAGAGCTACATGTGTTACTATCCGGATAAATAACCCATTTTCCACGGATGCAGGGTGAATAAGCAGAGTCCTTTTATCTGTCCATAGATCCACCACGTTCACCCCCGACGAGGATGCCTGGCCTTTGGTAAAGAATCACCAGGTGAACTCAGAAACAGACTACACTTAGGGTGGGATGCCTGGGCCAGGCGACAGGCGCACATCATCAGGCTCAGAATAAAACAAACTTTTCTTCCTGAAACTTCCATTGGCGTGCAGTCGAGGAATAGTGCAGGGCTGTGAAAGCCACGGCTGTCACTGAAGGGTCAATGCGACCATCGTTGGAGAAGACGCTCAGATTTGTCATGGCACGCTCTGCAGTCAACAAGTGGCCTTGGGGTCAGGCCTGTGTAACAAGTGGCCTTGGGGTAAGGCCTGTGTAACAAGTGGCCTTGGGGTAAGGCCTGTGTAACAAGTGGCCTTGGGGTCAGGCCTGTGTAACAAGTGGCCTTGGGGTCAGGCCTGTGTAACAAGTGGCCTTGAGGTCAGGCCTGTGTAACAAGTGGCCTTGGGGTCAGGCCTGTGTAACAAGTGGCCTTGAGGTCAGGCCTGTGTAACAAGTGGCCTTGGGGTCAGGCCTGTGTAACAAGTGGCCTTGCGGTCGGGCCTGTGTGCGTCTATCCCTTTGCAACCTCGTCCATTCCAATAGAAATCTGAGCCATCGGGCGACACCTTTAATACGCTTTTACAGGAAGCAGGATCTCTTCCACCTCCCACAGTCTCTGGATCAGTATGTGCCAGGCTCTGCCTTATTGTGACAAAACCTCAGCGTTCTAATGAGGAACTAGAGGGCCGACATTCTAGACTCCATGACAAAACAAAGGGAAGCCGCCATGCACACTATGCTGTGGAACGAACGCCCAGCCGTTGCCATGGAGCAGGCTGCAAGAAAGCCACCACATTTGGAGATTAGATGTATTTCTTTATGCCCCCTGCAGTTTAAAAACTGAGAGCAAAGGTGTGTTTGTCAGTTAATGAGTCTTCACATAATTAAAAATACCAACTAAATAACATATGTCCAAAATCCTCTTTCCACTACTATTCCCAGAGTGTCCATGATGGTTCATTTTATTCAGTTTTGTGGGGGTCATTACGACCCGGGTGCAAAGGGATACCGGGCACCGGTAATGACACCGGTGCCGGTAATCCCTTTGCGCCCTATTCTGAGGTCCCTTTGCGGGTCCTTCTTTAACGCCTGGTTTTAGCAGGCGTTAAGGACGGGACCCGCAAAGGGACTTCAGAGCTAATATATACGGTACCGTTATTAGCACCCTCCCCATTCCCATTGAGCCCTATAGGGGCTCAATGGGAATGGGGATTGATATTTTCAATGGGGACTTACCGGTCCCGCAAAGGTTGGACTAGACCGGTAAGTCCCCATTGAACCAGGGCGGACATGGTACCGGTATTGGAGGTAGTCATGGCGCTAATAGCACCATGACCAGCACCAACCTCGGAATGAGGCCCTTTGTCTTCCGAGTTCTCACTCTGTTCCATGTCAAGCATAAGTAACCGGTCTAGTCCTGGTTGTTTCTTTGCGTTCTGGTACATGTAGTTCTGCTTTCCCTCATTCTCGTTGTGAGTATGGTGGTAATGTTAAAATGTGTGGTATTTTGAATGCCTCCTTTTTTTTAAATACCACTTCATTTTGAGTTGGATTGCCGCTTGGGGTAGACAATAATTAGTGTGTTTGGTACATACGTTTTTCCCATGCAATAATGTAAATATCCCCATGCAATAATGTAAATATCCCGATGCAAATCCAACTCATGACTGGGTGGTGTTTTCAAAACCCATTCATTTAAAACATCTTTTTACCATTGCTACCATAACCAAAATGAGACACTTTTACTGTTGATATTCCCCAAGGAGATGTATGTAAATCTGAAAAAAATAAATGGGTCAGCTTTACCCTTTGGATGTATATGTGCAAACCCTTAATTGGGGTCAGTGGAGTTGATCAGAGTGCCCACAAGCCTGAGGGACCGTCGCCAAAACCCTTTCATATGACTTTGTCTGTGCCTCAGGAGGGTCGGGAGTCAGAGTTAAGAGCATTCTATGTAATGCATAGGAGTGACATTTTTATGGGGGAAAATCTATTTGCAAAGCTGCCATGTTTAAAATGAACAATGTATGCCTGCTAATAGCACTCTGGTGTTCCTTGGCGACTATTCCGAAATTGGCCTCACTGTCCCCGTCCGGATATTTAGCTCATTACGAGTTTGGCGGTGCAAGAAAATCTGGTGGAATTCCCTCCAGTGGTAATACCACCTGACCAACTGGTGGTATCGGTAATTCTATTTACCGGTATTCTGGCAGATTTACCGCCAGAATACCGACAAACTCATAATAAGCCCCATTGTTCAGTATCAACAATCCTATGTAGGCCACTTGCTATAAGATGCGAGAATCAGCTCATTGTTGGGCTCCTTGAGACATAGGATATATGACTGTGTTTTCATCTACGATTTCTGGAATCGAATTTGAAAAACAATCTCTGAAATTGTGGGGATAGCTGCTGTAAAGCTCTTTGTTTTGTGTCTCAGCTGGCTCCCAGGCCCTCGAATCCGCTCTTGAAAGGAATTCCTCCACCTTGCTTGCCGGATTTGTCATTAAATCCAGGCAAGCAAATCCAGGCAAGCTGACGATACACAGCTCATTCTAGAGCTGAGCGGAGACCATCACGCAGATAACGAGAAGCTATCGGCTATTTACGACATCATCGAAAACTGGATGATTGCACACTGGATGTGTCTTAATAGCTCCAAAACGGAACTCATGACCTTCGGAAGCGCTAAAGCCTTAAACAATCTTGGTTCGGATTACTCCACATTCACCATAAAAGATTCTACCATTAAGGTATCTAATAAGGTTAAAACACTAGGTATTTACTTACAATCCTCCTTAGGTGCAGAAGCCCAAACCGCTTATTTAAAGCGAAACTGTCAATACTACCAAAGGCTTCTATGTCAGATAAGACCTTTTCTTAATACCAAGAACAGCACCACGATAGGGAGAGCCACCATACTATCCCGCTTAGATTATGGGAACGCGCTAATGCTCGGCGCCAGCAACAACTGCCTGAAACAATGTCAGATTATCCAGAATAATGCTGTTAGGTCCATCACTAATAAATCCAAACGTGAACACATCACCAAGGACAGAAAAGATCTTCATTGGTTGGCTGTAAAGGAACGGATCAAGTTTAAATCACTGATCCTAACCCACCGATGCCTATATGGCACGGCACCTGCATACCTTAAGAATAAATTCAGCTGGTACGAGCCGAGCCGTAGCTTGAGATCTGCAAAACAAGGATTGATCAATCCCAGCCCTCCAGGTAAAGCCACTGGTCTCGGCCGAGCCTTTCCGAACCTGGCGACTTTCCACTGGAACAAACTGCCTTGCAGCCTCAGATTGGAAAACAACCTCCAACGCTTTAGGAAACAATTGAAGACCTTTCTCTTCATATAATTAGACAACCTCCACACCGCTTCTAGTTGCCATCGTTCTGCTTCCTCCCTCTCTATGCTCTCTATGTGTTGTCCCGTTCTTCTTCGTCCTTGTGTCCTTGTCGCGCCCTGATGCTTGCGAGCTTCGGCGCGTTACAAATAAATAAATAAAATAAAATAAATAAATAAAGAGCCGATCAAATAAAAACAAGAGTTATAAAGACACGCTAACTAAACTTGCCCACGAGTGTAATATGCTGAAAAGGAAAACAGAATGCATATTCCCCTGCATCATAACTATTCCACAAACATTAATATGCAACTTTTCGGAGCTTCATTCTATGGTTCCATGCTCTGGACCAATAATGAGAAATTCTACTGTAAAAGCACTTGTCAGTATGTACTGCCCCCCACCCCCCAAGAGCTTGTGAGGATTGCTAAGGGTACAATGTGCAAGCGTTACCTGACAAACGGGGATTTCTTGAGTAAGGGTTGAATGATGTGTAAGTATCCCTCAGTCCTAATTATACCTTTACAGGCTGTGTAGCCCATTATGTGCTGGTGTCCCTGGGCCTTACTCAATGTATCTTTTATAGCTCAGGCATCATGAGCCACTTTCACAACAGATAATGTGCCTTTAAGCAGGACAATGTAGTATTCGATGATGGTTGGAAGTCATCAGGAAGCAGGTAAAACACTCTAACAAGTGGAGCCTGAAGATAATGTAGTTGGGCCCACAGCAGAGACATTAACATCTCTAAATGCCCACACAGCGCTGCTGAGTGGGCATTTACAGATATTGGGTGGGCCTCGCCAGCTCAGGCCCTACCCTGTCTACGTCTCTGCCCCTTTGAAGTCCTACCGGATTCCATGGAATGGGGGATTAACCCACGTTTACTGGCACCTGTAATATGCCGGTAATTCTGGCAGATCAGGTGCCGGTTACAGTGATAACTTCTGGTGGTATCCTGGCACATTTCCAGGCGGGATACCATCAGATTTATAATGAGGCCACATTAGCGCAAGTTGGTTCCTTAGGCCCAAAACAGATTTCATAATGCTGCCTGCATTATCTGTAACAGAGAAAACGCTATGTTTCTTTTCTTTTTTTAAACTACTTTATTCATTTTACCAACATACAACATAATACGAAATAACAATCAACACATACAGCTTGTCCTTACTAAATGCAATAAGTATAAAAACATAGACAACCCCTCCCCCCCCCACCATAACAACAACCCAAGATATACAAGCCAAAAAAGGAATGAGGAATGAGGAAGAGAGGAAGAGAAAAGAAAAAAGGGAAAAATGTAGTTTCACCCTAACCATTGCCCTTATATCATTTTAAAATCAAATTTTGTAAATACATCATAAAAAATATATTTCATGCAATGAACAAGTATACCAATTACATTTAAACCTTAAAAAAATAAAAATGTACTTATCTAGCCTCTGTCTTGTCTTCTCGATCCTCACCAGATTAGGCCGGTTCCAAATTCAGGAAACCCACCCAAATTATATTAAATGGAGCCTCCTTTTTCTGCAACAACACCACAACTCTTTCCATGTTACCAATTGAGTACATTTCTTCCATCCATGAGTCCAATATTGAGTACCCATCCATTTTTCAATTATGTTTCATTCCATCTAATTTGGAGATTTTGTGGATTTCGTCATTGAAATCGGTTATCCTCACTGCTAAATCTTTTATATATTTTACAAATAAAAGTGAGTCTAAAGCAGAGCCCTGTTTAACCCCTCTTTGAATGGAACAAGGGGGTGACACCCATCTATCCCCTTTGGCCACACCTGACCACTGCAAAGTGATTTGCATACACAGCCTTTGTTGAATCCAAAATCCTTTGCAAGACTTTTCAACGTGTGCAATCAAATGCCATTTTTAGATCCAAAAACACAATATCCAAAGCGTCTTTCCTTAGCATCCAGAATGTTGGGACCCCAAAATGCAAGCAGACACCAAGGTCTAGTGTCTCCACACCATTTCTAAAACCTGGGGGGGCAATCTTACATTGTTATTTATAGAAACCCATCTTTCTAACTGCTCAATCATGACCTCACCATGAACATTTGCCAAACCATCAATCAGGGAAAAAGGATGGTAGTTCTGAGCGGCTGATGTTATGCTCTTTTTGGTAATAGGGGCCATATCCACTCGCATCCAACCTGAGAAAGTAGTTAATAAGGCAGTTGAATTAAAGAATGTTGTCAATGAGGGAACGTATACAGTGGTTTCCTCTCTATGGTTGGTTCACCACAACCAAAGACAGCCATTTCATGGTGAGGAGGTCACCAAAAAGGTCAATGTCAAATCATCCTCTTAAGACGCACTCAGAGGCTCCCAACTGCCACATGTTGGATTATATACGCCAGTGGGTCATTTGTAAGAGCTGTATGGGAGGAAAAGTCTTCAAGACCCCCTCCCCTCCATTCTTACCAATTTGCGGACTGTAATTCATCCAGCAGCCACCCATGCGCCTGTGGCCAGGGATGTGGGATGGCTGCGGGTCGACTCATATGGCCGCAAAACTCAGCCAGAAGGACTGTACCAAGCTCCATTTTGTGCCACACTCAGACCCCATTTTGTACATAACAACTCAGGCCTCATTAACACAAGTGGCCCGCAGGGCTGCAGCTCTCCCCTCTAGATCGCGCACAGCGGTCCAGTCACTTCCCTCGCCCTCCTCCCCTCGGCGTCCCTGCAGCGGGCCTGTTCTCACGGGAGAATAGGCGCGAACAAGCTACAAGACAAACACTGTATCTTTCTCCTTTGGCAGTCCAACATTGACCTGCAAATGACCGGGCCGAAGCTTGGGTTTGAGAAAAACAAGTTACCTCCATAAATATGTCCTGTCCCCTTGCAGACTGTTAGGAGAATTTTCATTTTATGGCTAATTTCCCTTACCTACAGAGTCCCCCAGCAGCTTTGCTGGATTTGAAGGATTTTTTTTTCTCCTGCTAAGAGTGTGACTCTTTTTCCCACTTTTAGACGTTTTTGCTATGCGTCTTCTAGGCTATTTTTGTGTTTAATGTCTATGGGGTTTTTCTCACCCCCATAGGAACCATCTTTATCCACATGTGTTACACAGCACCCTCCATGCAGTGACACAGGGGTGTCGTAGCGACCCCCAACCATAGACTCCATATCCTGGGACTGACTACTGTCTCCCAGGGCATGTAAAGTCCCCATTGACTTTACTAGTCAATTTTTATGAACTAAACCAGTACAACCCATATTACTATGGAGGTACTGGGAAGGGTTAATAGTTTTTCCCTGGTGTTCATTTTCAAGAGGGTACCGTACAGTCCCTCTCTCAAAAGTTTCTGGCTGGTGGCAGTGGTTACTACCGTAAATATTCAACCTCAAATATTTCCCTATGGGATTTTCCCATTTTTCGAGGCTACTGCATTTTTTGACAGCCTCTTACATACTGCCGGTGTATTTTAATATTAACTTTACTCCGGTAGGTTTTATTTGCCAGAACTTTAATATAACTTCTTTCTCGTGTCTTTCTCTAAACTCCTAACCCAGGTCGGGGATCCTTTGTTCGTCCTTTTGGTGTGCTTCTGCCTAGAAGCCCTCCTTTTGGCGCCACTGAGTCTGGGGTGGGTCCATTGTGTGGGAAGGGGAGTAGGACCCCTGGACAGGGTTGCCTCAGCAACCCATGTCGCACTCTGTCCTGATAGGCTGGAGGGTCTCCTGTCAAGATGACCACTCCACTGTGTGAGTGACAGCTAGGCTGAATGAATGGGGATCTTTTTTGCATAAAAGCAGGGTCCTGAGGACTGGAAGAGCAAGACATCGCCACTGGAACTAAGAAGCCAAAGAGGAGAGAAGCCAAAGACACCTGCCACGACTGAACCACCGGTGAAGCCCTGCTGCAGCGTCTCACCACTTTTCTCCACACGACGAGAGATGATCTTCATCTGCAAGAGCCTTCTTCCCTTGAGCTGGTGGGGCCAGCCAGTTTGCCAATCGCCTTCCTGGACCTGCCTTGGTCGAATCGCCAGTACCCTGTACTCGGAGAGCAGATAGCCATGCACCCGTCCACCCGGACCGTGATTTAAAGGAACATACCTTTTATTTGTCGGGCAACACCGCGGCTGGTTTCATCCCTGGGTAGTGCAGTAACTCGAACCTTCCTCCACGACGAGAGCCTCTCTTCCTCTGCTGGATCCACCCAACTGCAGGAACTACCAGGAACAACCGCCACCGCAGGAGCCACTTTTTCATATTAAGGTACATTGTTCCGCCAGGCCGCCCTTTTCGTGTGGTAGTGCTAAAGGTGTTTTAAATCCTTTACCTACCTGTTGGGTTGGCCGCCCCTATCTTCTAAACCTTGTCTTACACCTTCTGCATCCACCTTTTCGCAATCGTTAAACAAAGACTTGACTGCAGCTACAAGAACATTTTGCTCCTGGACCCCTTTGCCCTGTACCACTGACTCTGGCACAGGCCTATTGACGCTGGCTAAATTTATTAGAACTGCCTTCACTAGATTGTTTCTCAACTAGAACTCTGTTGGTGCACCTACTTCTTATAACCACCTTTGTCTTCCCACTTTTTAAACTTGTGAAGTGCCATTTTGCTTGGTTTTCATTTAAGTATCCTCTATGCTAAAGTACTGCCTTGCCTAAACTTGTTCACAAACTTATGGGCAGTGTTGCTAGGGTGTGTAAGAAGATATTTCTGTATAACTAGTGCTTTCCCTCCCTTATGGGAAATTGCTAGAGTGCCATTTGTGTTTGGTTTTCAATGTGCCGTTTTGCTCAGTTTTCACTCTTGCTCAAACTTGTCTACAATTTAACTAGGGAGTTGTGTATACTTTTCTTGACTGATTTTAACTTGCTTTATTAACTGTGATTAATGTGTTGCACTAGAAGTGTGTAAATTAAATATATATTCTTTTTAATACAACGATTTGGTCAGTGTTTCTTTGTGCCATAAGTACTATAGCCCTATCGTGTAAACCTGAATACTGCTCTTCTCCCTCTTGAGATAAGTCTGACTGCTTACCCATAGCTACCAACTAAATATTTGTGCTACAGACTGATACCAAAGGGGATTTATTGCTCATGCCTGTAGTCTTAATCTTCTGTAGTGCTCCCTAAGGGAACTGCACAGGATTCTGCCTAACACAGACCGTGCATTTATGACATATGCTGTGGATAACCCCCCAACCCTGCTCCCCGTACCCCACGCCTGTATGCCACCCTGTTTCACCCACACGGCTAATCCCTCTAGAGAGGTTATAAGTCCACTCATGTGGTCGTATATTGAGAGATTGATTGTATATAATGAAATAAGACAACCCTCACCTATTTCCTACTGCACATAAGGCCATGGATTGCATGTTTAGGCCTCCCACTGTTGGACAAGTATTATTCTTTGTCACAGACTACACAACGTAATGTATGACATCAATATATCCAATGATTTCCTAATATTATGTATGATCATAAACATGTTCAATTGGTATTACGATGCTTATGTCATGCTATGTTATTTCGCATTTATATAGCGCCTTATGTATCATTGGTATGACCTCAGAGCGCTGAACCACGTAACCCATATTAAAAGCGGAAATTCATACACCATTTGGTTTACCTGTACACACCCTGACCTATTCCTACCTCATTCGTATGATTCACATGTACCCCCACAAAGTGTATGAGACACAGCTCAACAAGCTACAGGGCCTTCTCTCCCCTCTCCTGCAGCGCTGCGCACTCAGCCCCCACCATCTTCCCCCTCTCGCGTAGCCGGTGGCTGAAGGCCTTATTCTTACTGATGCCCTAACGTTACAAATGTAACCTCTCACCCTTCCGTTGAGCTCGGACCAAGCATCCACCCACCCCCCAGCTCTATGGCTCATGATGTCACCATGAACTTACTTTGCACCCCCGGACTCTGGTCAAAGAAGATATGGAGGAAAGCCTTTCACCCCAATGCCTTTTGAAGTAAGAGTACATGCCCACCACTAACATACTACCCTAGCTTACCCAGGACCCCTGAACCCATGTGTAGCAATATATTCACTGCATTCTAACAAACACTAAATAAGTGTCTTACAAGATCTGAAGGAACGATTGATGAATGTGACAATGTAATCTCATGATTAAGCTAGGCACATGGACTCACATATTTCCATGTTTATGGTGTAGGTCAAATGTTTAGCAATATATTTCGTACATATGCCAATGTGAATAAATGAGTGTCAAAGTATGTGTGGCCAACAGGGCGGCATTAGATAGGATAAGTTGTAACAGCTCAAGAAATCATCTGACCCTGCACTCCACCCCGAAGAGCCCAGCTGACCCGTCTACCCTTGCACTGGCACCACGTGGACTTCCGCCAATTGTGGAGCACCGGACATAAGGAACTTATAGTAGCCAGTCTTCATCACCCAATCCCCACGACTCATGTGCCCCCTATATTTTACGTCATAGACAATGCAATGTTGTAATAAATGCAAATGTAATTCTGCTGGTGGGCAGAGCGCTCTCAGAGTTTGCAGAGTTCTCTGCTTGCACTATTTTGGTTTTAGATTCACCTGCACTTGTTCTTGATCTCATTCCCTCCTGGAGTGTGTCCTTTATTGACTCTCACTGGGGAGATTTCAATGCATTTTTAGGGGACTCTCACTTTCAAGTGGTGACCCCGGGATGTGATTTTGTCCCTTCATTTCTTTTGGCACATCACGCCCCCTCAAGAGAGCTGCCCGTCTATGGCAACCGGTACACCTAGACGTGCGCACGAAGTAGGGCGCGAGGGTACGGGTCCCACTTTGCAAAACCCACCGTACCACTCGCCAGAGCTGGGGGTGGCCATTAAGTGTGGGGCAGCGCCTGGACAGACCGGTTCTGGAGGGTCTCGGTTCAAGATGGACACGTGAGTATCAAGTGCGAGCGACACTAAAAGAAAGTAGGATATAGGTGTAGCATACAGAGTCAGAGAGGGAGGCTGAAAGAGGGCTACAGGTAATGTAGAAGGGGGGGCTCTTGTGGGTTTAATGTATATTTTCTTATTCTTTTTCTTTTTCGGCATATGGCCATTAGGATAAGTTAAGGAGATTACAAGGCAAAAGAGGAATACAGGAACCTAGCTCCGCGAGGTGGGGGAAGGCGGTGGCGCATAGTGCTATCTTGACTAGTGCTGGGAGTAAGTGGAAAATAAGTGGAATCAGTGGGAGTCTCACATAAGGGAAAGACTCTGAATACAATTTAGAAACGCCTTATTCTTTTTTCTTTTCTGACCACGGGAAGATATATAAGCAACTAAGGGGGAAAAGACCTAGGGTATTGGGACAAGAGGGTGTTTTCATCAGGTTGCTGAGGATAGAAAGGGAGGTTATATGTTAAATGTTGTATGTGATCTGTCCATTGGTTAACGTTATGTACTTGTTTTGTCGTGTTTTCCGTGCCTAATGTATCAGTGGTGAAAAATAATCTATTGTATTATCGTCTCATGAGTTTTGGTCATCGTAAGTGTGACAATTTAGAGAATTATTGAATATTGTTGTGCAAAAGAGGTATACAAAAAGACACATAATACTAGAGTAGTGTGAACTGTGTTTTATATAACACACACTAGTAAGGGAAAAAAGAGGGGCTGAGGACAGAATGGGCGCAGAAACACAATTGGCCCATATCTGCCAAAGTCTGCCAGGTTACGCAGAGAGGATGACCAAGTGCCATGATCAATGGATCACAGAGTTGAAAGGGAAAGGCCTACCTCAGGTATGGCCCAAAGGAGGATCGTTTGACAAGAATCTGTAGCCACACGTCTGTTCATGAAATATAAAGGCAAACAGTACCATAATAGAAGAGAGATACTAGATTTATGGAGACTCATTGAAGAAGTTCCACCAATCAAGGTTAAAGAGCCAATGAAAGAACAGAACTCATCTCCCCTGGCAGTAATAATAGTGAGAAAGAGGGGGAAGAGATGGAAGGCCCAATAGCGATTGCACGGTTATATTCCCTCCTATAAAAACCAGTGCCAGCTGAAGGATACAGTGATCCTGTGTAAGTATCAAAACCCACACCCCCGATTACACCCCGACCCACAGCACCTCCCCCATAAGAGTTTACAAGACAAGGTGGCCAGGTAAGTACCCCAGCGATAGACATAGAAAAATTCACACAAGATCTGGGGCCTCATTACGATCCAGGCGCTAAGTGGTTAACGGCGCCGTAAAATGCTGAGGCGCCGTTAACCACTTGGCGCCTTACTATGAGGTCCCTTTGCGGAACCCGACCTAAACGGCTGCTCTGGACCAGCCGTTAAAGTAGGGACCCGCAAAGGGACCTCGCAGGCAATTACGGTACCACAATTTGCTGTACCATAATTGCCACCTTCCCCATTCCCACTGAGCCCTATGGGACAAAAATGGGAATGGGGAAGGGCCATGGTGAAATGGGGAAATACCGCCCTGCCAAACTTGGAATGGGGCGGTATTTCCCCATTTCACCATGGCGGACTCGTTACAACACCGGCACCAACCATGGTGCTAATAGCGCCATGGTTTAGCGCCGGTGTTGTAATGAGGGCCCTAGACTCACGATTAACAATGGTCCGTAGTGAACTATCCCGATTGAGAGATATATGTGAACAAGGGGGTCTGGCACCTCCAGAACTGAACAGACACAAATGTCGCAGTCGCTTGACAGGTCCACAGAAGAAGGGTGGAAGAAGGGGGAAATACTATTTCAGATAAATGACACACGACAAGGATAATAGAGATAGAACAGGACATAACTGAGGGGGAAATAATAGGAGGGGGCATGGCCTCAGAAAGAGAGGAAGAACTTTGGTGCAACATAGAAGAGCAAGAACAAGAAGAGAGGAGGATAGGGATTGCAGCAGGAGGGGCACCAGTGGGGATAGAACAGACACCCTTTGCGAAGGGCGATGGAGGAAGAATGAAATGGAAGGTTAAGAAGTAGGATATGATATGATATGATATGATATGGTATTTATAACGCGCCTATACACAGGTGTTTTAAGGCACGACGAGGCAGGGAAGACAGACAAACGATCCTACTAGGCCAAGTGTCATTCAGATTGCGCAAGTGCAAGGGTAGGGAGGAGGGAAAAGTGCCTGGGGGAAGGGCGAGGGGAAGTGCAGTACAAGGGATGGAGGAATACATTCGATAGATAAATGGCCTGAAGGTGGCAAGTGCCAGGTAGAGCAGAAGTGCTGGTGGGGGGGACTGAAGGGATACAGAAAACAGTCCCTAAGTGCAGGTGGTTTCCAGGGAGGCAGGGCAGGAGTGCAAGGGGTGTGACCTGGCCCCAATGTCAGAGGGTGGCCAGGTAACCAGAGCAGGTTAGGCAGGGGGTTTCAGCAGGGGAGAGAGGCAGAGAAAGCAGAAGCAAAGAGGAAGGTTTTGTCAGGTTCCAATCCGGTTCCAATAGTAAATAGGTGGTATTTAAGAATTATTTTCCTAATGTTCTTTGTTTATTTCTTTGTTAGACTTTTATTTAGTTTATTTATTCCATTCACTTTCAAAATGGTTGGGCCTTAACTATTACATTCAGAGTACTGCAGATACCCCAAGCCAAGATGGATGGCAAAGGCAGGAGTTCTGATTGGGTGGCAGGTCGACAATGGTGTGACTCCCAACATTCTAAACTGCCTTTCATTAGTTATGTTTCCAGAGCAGGTCATGTTTTTGTCTTTCTCCTGAGTTATGACCTTGGAATCCTTTCAAGAAGAATTCTTCACGAAATAAGAAAACTACCACTTCAAGTTACTTCAAATCTTAAGCAAATTATTTTCCTTGGAAAGAAATAACGTTGTCAAGTCTTCAACTTCAAGGACAAAAGCTAAGTACTCTGTATATATATATATATATAACAGTGTGCCAAACGTTAACCGTTGAAATTCTTTCCTTCAGAAGAATATGGATTAAGCCTCGTATATTTTTCTAGTGTGCTTTCTTTGTAAACAAAGAGGCTCAGCTGATACGTTGCTCGCACGCACTCGCGTGCATGTTAAACAGTAAAAAATCAAAGAGGCTCACCTAATACGTTGCTCGCGAGCACTCACATGCAAGTTAAACAGTTAAATCAAAGAGGCTTCAGTTAATGCGTTGTTCGCGCGCTTCCGCGCATGTTTAACTATTTTACTTAAAAGTCTCCACTTACCTTGTTAGAGTCATCGTGTGTGGGTGCCAGTTCGAAATCGGCTGCATCGCGTTTTCGTTTCCGGAAGAAAACAAAGACATTCCCGCGGTGATCGTCTGTTCTTTGCGTCGGCTGAAAAGGAAAGCAGATACTTTACCGTCGCGTACCGGATGATGTAATCAGGTGAACTCTTTCTTGTTTAAAGAATTCAAGGTAAGACTGCATGTTTACTTAATGCAAGAGACGTCGAGTTGTGAAGTTTATATTTTTACCTACGAACTCTTGTTCTGAGACTGGGTCAAGAAAAAATGTTATATATTCAAGACATTTGCATACATGAAAGACAGGCAAATATATTGAAATTGCAGCAGAAATGAACATATTCTTTGGGATCAAAGGAATGTTTTTACAAGAAGAAAAAATATGAAACTAGAGTGTTTTTATTGAAGAATCTTTCAAAGACATCTCATTACAAGCAAGAAAGGTTTTAAAGGCATACGTTTGAGTTATAGAGATTGTACTGATAATTCTGTGCTCTACAGTTTTTCTTCAAGTGTGCACTCATTCTAAAGACCTCTCTGTTTGAGCCATTTATGGAATAGTGCATATTATTCTGTTATTTTCACAAAGAGCTTGCTTCATTTAGTCATTTGAAAAGACATTCAGTTCTTTTAATTTCAACACCACAGTATAAGAAAATATGCCATCAAAGTTTAGTTGTTTGTGGTAAAGAATAGAAACCTTATACTAAACAGAACTTTTAAGAAATAATATCATCCTCTAGGCTATTTGCAGAGGATACTCAGGTAGGATGGTAGAAGGTTATTTAAATATTATAGTTTGGTTCAGTGATATATTTATTTAATGTTTAATAATTCTCATTCATGCAGAGACCGAACGAAGAAAGAAGATCCAGTGTCTGAATTTGTTATTTTATCCACTTTTCCTCCTTCCCCCCAAGGGTGTCTAGTATTCAGCTGTTCAGTTTAGTTGTTTGCTAGACATCTTAGTGGGATCGTGGGACTCAGCAGCTCCTGCTTTGAATAAGAATATTACCAGCCATGACAGAATGAAAGGCCCAAGTAATTGACCTCGCCTGAGCTGCTGATACCACTTCCCAGAATCATTATGGAAGCCTTGGGGGATATGATTAAGGAGTTGAGGGAAGAATTAAGAGTTTCTACAAATGAGAATGTCCTTTTAAATAAAAAGATTGAGGAGTTAAATATTAAGGTGACACATATTCAGGAAATGTCAGAAGAAAGGCTGCTAGGTAGGAGAGAGGAACTGAACTTGGAACCTCCGGTTTTGGACAGAGAAGGTTCTAGACAGAGAGGATATCCTGGATTAGGAGCAATTGGAGGTTTGAAGTCTTTGATTTTACCGGTGCCTCTGGCACCACCTAAATGTTTTTCTGGTGAGGCTAAGAGATTTCAAACTTTTATCACGCAATGTGAATTACATTTTTTAAGCAGGCCGGAAGTGTTTTCTTCTGACATGTCAAAAATAACATTTATGATATCTTATCTTTCTGGGGAGGCTACTAGTTGGGCAGGAGTGTTGGTTAAACAAAAAGATTTAGCATTGTATGATTTTAAACTATTTAAGGAGGAGTTCAGTAAGCTATTTGATAAACATCAGTAATCTTTACAGGTTGATGGTGAACTGCTTGAGTTAAAACAGGGAAATCGAGAATTAGTAAGTTACATTACTCAATTTAAGATTCTAGTTGTTGAAAGTAAGTGGCCAGAAGAGAAGAGAGCTTCTCTTTTTTACAGAGTTTTGAGGGAGGAATTGAAAGACGCCTTATCTGGGGTGGTAAATAGACCAACTTCTTGTGACACCTTGATGGACTTAGTTGTACAGTTAGATTTTCGTCTCTATGAAAGAAGATTGGATCGTAGGAGGGGAGACAATAAACCAGAGAATAAATCTAATCCTCGAGTTGATAGACCTAGGCTGCAGTTTGTAAATAGTGATTTTAGATAAAAAAATTCTGAAAATTCATCAAGAATTAGAGGACCTCTTTCTAAGGAGGAAAGAGATAGGTGAAGAAGTAATAACCTTTGTCTTTATTGCAGAAGGCGTGGACATTTTATTGGGAACTGCCCTTATACTCCAAAGAAGTTACAAACTATTGACGGCAAGAATCACCAAGTAGCCAATACTCTTCAGGCGGCAGTTCCTCATATAACAATTAATGTATCCTTGATTTTTGAAAAGAAATGGTGGGTAGTGGTCCTGTGTTTATTGATTCAGGGGCTACTGGGAATTTTATGGATTGGGAAGTAGCAAAAAGCTTAGGTATTCCGTTAGTGAAGAAGTTTTTATCTGAACAGGTTAGTTCTGTGGATGGATCAGCATTAACTTCTGGACCTATCACACACGAGACTTCCCCTTTAGTTATGATTATGGCAGGGAACCATGGAGAGGAGTCAATTTTGGAAATTATTGATGCGCCACAATTGAAGATCATTTTAGGCATGCCCTGGCTTACACATCATAATCCTTTGATTGATTGGGGAAGAAGGGTGATTGAATTAAATTCCAATTTTTGTAAGGAACATTTTGTTTTGAAGTTAAAACCTTTGATGATACACCGATTGTGGATGTTAATGGTGCAAGATTCTTAGGGGAAGTTGGAGCTCTTTCTCATTCTCATACTATTGGAGCTGTAATGGGAGAGTTACCTGATTGTTACAAAGAATTTAGTGATGTCTTTGATTAGGTAGTAGCAGGAGGTCTTCCTCCTCATAGACCATTTGATTGTAAAACAGAACTAGAACCAGGAGCCATTTTACCTTGTAGCAGGGTCTACGCACTTACTGAAAAGGAAAATGATTACTTAATGGAGTATTTAACTGAACATTTAGCAATGGGTTTCATCAGACATTCCAAATCACCGGCGGCATCTCCTTTATTTTTTGTGCCTAAAAAAAGAGGGAACATTAAGAACTTGTATAGACTATAGAGCATTAAATAAGGTAACCATTAAAAACAGATATCCACTTCCTTTAATTTCAGTTATGTTAGATCAGATAAAAGGAGCTGAAGTTTTTTCTAAATTGGACTTGAGAGGTGCTTATCATCTTGTTAGAGTAAAAGAGGGAGACGAATGGAAGACAGCATTCAAGGCAAAGTATGGATTATTTGAATATTCAGTAAAGCCTTTCGGCTTATGTAATGCCCCAGCTTCATTTCAGTTTTTTTATTAATGAAGTACTACGTGAGTTTTTGGACATTTTTGTTGTAGTTTACATCGATGATATTTTTATATATTCCCAAGATTTGAAACAACATCAAAGTCATGTGAAATTGGTCCTACAAAAACTGAGAGAAAACCATTGATTTGCGAAATTGGAAAAGAGTCAATTTCATACTTCTTCAGTTGAATTCCTTGGTTTTGTGATAACTCCTGGTGGGTTGGAGATGGATTTAAAGAAGATTCAAGCTGTCAGAGACTAGCCATCTCCGACTAAGGTTAAAGAAGTTCAGAGTTTTTTAGGATTTGCCAATTTGTATAGGCGATTAATTGATGGATTCTCTCAAATAATTACTCCAATTACAAAATTACTTAAGAAAGGAGTAAAATTCAATTGGACCGAAGAAGCTGAAGCGGCTTTTCAAGAGTTAAAGGATTGCTTCATTACAGGACCTGTGCTTTTACATCCTGATCCTTCTAAGCCTTTTTTTGTGGAGGCAGACGCCTCCAACCTGGCTATGGGAGCAGTTTTATCTCAAAAGCATGAATCCACTGGACAATTGCATCCAGTTGCTTATTTTTCCAAGAAGTTTTCTTCAGCAGAAGTCAATTATACCATCATGGATAGTGAGCTTTTAGCGATAAAGGCAGCCTTTGAAGAATGGCGCCATTATTTAAAAGGAGCTAGACACACTGTTACAGTTTTGACTGATCACAGAAATCTTTTATTTTCAAAATCAGCTAAAACTTTAACACCCAGACAATTAAGATGGTCATTGTTCTTTTCAGATTACGATTTTGTAATTACTTTTAAACCTGGAAGTCAAAATGTAAAGGCAGATGCTTTATCTCGTCAGTTTCCACGTAGTGAACAACTGAAGGAGATTGATCAACAACCTGTGATTTCCTCTGAAAATTTTATTGTGGCCGGAGTTTTTGATGAAGGAAGTTTTTCTAAAGAGATTCAAGATTGTTTGACTCCTGAGCAAATGGATGAATGGATGAGACAGGACCCAGTGAGAAAAATTAAAGATGGTCTACCTTATCATGACACCAAATTATATCTTCCCTCAGAGAAGCTCTGTGAAATATTTTTAATTGATTGTCATGAATCTAAATTCTCAGGTCATCCAGGGTTTAGAAAAACTTGAGAGTTGGTCAGGAGGGAATTTTGGTGTGATACGATGAGAAGTGACATTTTAAACTTTGTTAAGACTTGTGAGACATGTATTAGAGCCAAATCTCATGTGGGCAAACCAATGGGTTTATTAGAACCTCTTCCCATTCCGCCGCATCCATGGCATACTATTTCTATGCATTTTATAGTTGATCTCCCCAAGGATCAGGGTTGTTCTACAATTTTGGCTGTCGTGGACTTACTGACTAAAGAAAGTCATTTTATTCCAATTAAAGGAGAAGTAACAGCAGAAAGTTTGGCAAAGCACTTTTCTCAAGGCATTGTTAGGTTACATGGTTTACCTAGTCAGGTGATTTCCGATAGAGGTTCTCAATTTATTTCAAAATTTTGGAGAGCTTTTTGTAGAAGTCTTGGGGTGGAAGTAAAATTAACTTCCGGATATCATCCTGAGACTAATGGTCAAGTGGAACGTGTTAATCAGGAGTTGGAAAAATTTTAAGATGTTACTTACAGACAGGAGACAGTTGGGTAGATCTAATCTGGGTAGCAGAATTTGCATATAATAATTCTATGAAGGATTCAACTTCTATGTCACCTTTTTTCTGTAGTCGTGGTTTCCATCCTCGTTTCCTTAGAGAACAGATAGTGAAAGACATTGGTTGTCCAGCAGTTGAGATCAGATTACAGTCTATGAAGGAAAATTTGGTACGAGCAGTTAAGGCACTTCAATTGAGTAAGGCTAGGTATAAGAAATTTGCTGATGTAAAACGCAAGTCTGGGCCAGAGTTTTGCGTTGGAAATGAAGTCTGGTTGTCTACTAAGAATTTGAAAATCAAGGGTAGAACTAAATTTAGTCCTAGATTTGTAGGTCCTTTTGAGATTGAGACTGTGATCAATCCAGTTGCAGTTAAATTGAAACTTCCAACAAATTTAAAAGTTCATCCAACATTTCACATTAGTCAGTTAAAGCCATTTGTTGAAGGTACTAGATAAGAAGTTCCTCCTGGTCCAGTTTTAGTGGAAAATCAATCTGAAGAATTTGAGGTTAGAGCAATTGTGGACTCTAGAAGAAGTTGTGGAAAACTTCAGTATTTAATTGACTGGAAAGGTTTTGGGCCTGAGGAACGCTCTTGGGAATTTGCTAGTGATGTTCATGCTCCAATTTCTGTTGCCCAATTTCATAGGAAGTACCCTTTCAAGCCTGTTCTGGGAGGGAGGGCTTGGAGAGGGGGTACTGTCAGGTTCCAATCAGGTTCCAATAGTAAATAGGTGGTATTTAAGAATTATTTTCCTAATGTTTTTTGTTTAGTTCTTTGTTAGACTTTTATTTAGTTTATTTATTCCATTCACTTTCAAAATGGTTGGGCCTTAACTATTACATTCAAAGTACTGCAGATACCCCAAGCCAAGATGGAGGGCAGAGGCAGGAGTTCTGATTGGGTGGCAGGTTGACAATGGTGTGACTCCCAACATTCTAAACTGCCTTTCATTAGTTATGTTTCCAGAGCAGGTCATGTTTTTGTCTTTCTCCTGAGTTATGACCTTGGAATTCTTTCAAGAAGAATTCTTCACAAAATAAGAAAACTACCACTTCAAGTTACTTCAACTCTTAAGCAAATTATTTTCCATGGAAAGAAATAACGTTGTCAAGTCTTCAACTTCAAGGACAAAAGCTAAGTACTCTGTATATATATATATATATATATATATGCATATAATTTAACAGTGTGCCAAACGTTAACCGTTGAAATTCTTACCTCCAGAAGAATATGGATTAAGCCTCGTATATTTGTCTAGTGTGTTTTCTTTGTAAACAAAGAGATTCAGCTAATACGTTGCTCGTACGCACTCACATGCATGTTAAACAGTAAAATCAAAGAGGCTCAGCTAATACGTTGCTCACGAGCACTCGCGTGCAAGTTAAACAGTTAAATCAAAGAGGCTTCAGTTAATGCGTTGTTCGCGCGCCCGCACGCATGTTTAACTATTTTACTTAAAAGTCTCCACTTACCTTGTTAGAGTCATCGTGTGCGGGTGCCAGTTCAAAATTGGCTGCAGCTGCATCGCATTTTCATTTCCGGAAGAAAACAAAGACATTCCTGCGGCGATCGTCTGTTCTTCGCGTCTGCTGAAAAGGAAAGCAGATACTTTACCGTCGCGTTCCGGATGATGTAATCAGGTGAACTCTTTCTTGTTTAAAGAATTCAAGGTAAGACTGCATGTTTACTTAATACAAGAGATGTCGAGTTGTGAAGTTTATATTTTTACCTACAAACTCTTCTTCTGAGACTGGGTCAAGAAAAAATGTTATATATTCAAGACATTTGCATAAATGAAAGACAGGCAAATATATTGAAATTGCAGCACAAATGAACATATTCTTTGGGATCAAAGGAATGTTTTTACAAGAAGAAAAAATATGAAACTAGAGTGTTTTTATTGAAGAATCTTTCAAAGACATCTCATTACAAGCAAGAAAAGTTTTAAAGGCATACGTTCGAGTTATAGAGATTGTACTGATAATTCTGTGCTCTACAGTTTTTCTTCAAGTGTGCACTCATTCTAAAGACTTTTCTGTTTGAGCCATTTATGGAATAGTGCACATTATTCTGTTATTTTCACAAAGAACTTGCTTCATTTAGTCATTTGAAAAGACATTCAGTTCTTTGAATTTCAACACCATAGTATAAGAAAATATGCCATCAAAGTTTAGTTGTTTGTGGTAAAGAATAGAAGTGCTGGTGGGGGGGACTGAAGGGATACAGAAAACAGTCCCTAAGTGCAGGGGGTTTCCAGGGAGGCAGGGCAGGAGTGCCAGGGGTGGGACCTGGCCCCAATGTCAGAGGGTGGCCAGGTAACCAGAGCAGGTTAGGCAGGGGGTTTCAGCAGGGGAGAGAGGCTGAGAAAGCAGAAGCAAAGAGGAAGGTTTTGAGCTGTTTCCGGAACCTTCGGATGGGGCGGATGGCAATACTAGGGAAAAAAGGAACGAAGGTAAGTACTGGAAAGGGGACCAAAGGGAAGTTGCAATTACCTGTAATACACACTGGGGAGGAAGGTCCAATTACATACCCTGGGCCCAAATGGATAAGGCAAACTTACTAAAATTACTTCCCCTACTTTCAGGAGGAGCAAGTAAATGGATATACGCATTTGAGAAAAACACTGCCGGAGTTCCCTTGGCAGTATGCAATGTTAAAAGTTTGTTAGTATCTGCAGTAGATGACCAAGCTGACAGGGTTCATCCTCCATGATGGTGCCTCCTTTAACACGGTAAGAGCAAGAATATGGGATACCCTGAGAGATACTTTTCCAGACAAACCTTATTTACAGTCTGTGATGCAGTGCACAATGGGTGATGCGGAGGATGCAATGGCCTTCATTTTACGGGTGCAGGAGATGTGGCGGGCAGAGATGGGCGTGGCTTGGGATCAATCTACCTCCCTGTCTGCTTCATAATCAAGAGAGGCCTCCTGAAGGAAGTTCAGAAAGCTCTCGATAAAATAGCTGGGATTGAAGCCAAAGGCTGTCCAGAAATACAGAGCATTATAGTACATCATTGTAAAAGGATCAAAGAGAGAGAGAAAGAGATTGCACAGAAAAGACTGGCAGACGAGGCTAAATTAATTCAGATGAAACTAGTGAAGGTCACAGCAGCTGTAGCCGCACTCACCACAGACACAGAATCAGAGGAGGAGGAGGAAGGGTCAATAGCAATACAAGCCAGAATGGCAGCCAACTGGGCAGGAAATGGACAGGAACAGTGGAATGGTGAGGAACAATATGGAGGGCCACAATGACAAGCGAGGAGTGCCCGTGGAGGACGAGGTGGGTACAGAGAATCGAGAGGGGGTGGATATGGGTATGGAGGACCGGGCCCTAGAGGAGGACAAGGGAACTGTTGGAACTGCGGGAGGTGGGGGTATTTCTCAAGGGAGTGTCGGAGCAGACCCATGAACAATTATCAAAATGAATAGCAGTATGGCCACCCCCACCCGGGAAGCCCACATGGGGTGCCAATGGGTGGTGGAGGGAGAAAAGAACAACATGATCAGAGGTACACAGATGAGCGTAGAGCACCCCCACGTGATTTACAACAGCACCCATACTCCGGCGAGCACATGGCCCATGTTCAAGGTAACCCCTTCGTACAATGGCAAATGGTGCCCCGCGCCCTTTGGAGGGGTGGCAGTGTGGTGTCGGGGAATGTTTTTGACAATTGAGGGAACATAAGATATTCAGCTTAGGACAGCCCACAGAGAGCACTTGCGTGTCCAGTACTATCAACGACCCTTGAAGCAGCTGATGAACCACTGGTGGGGGCAGAGATAGGAAACAAACAATTCATTTTTATGACTCGGGAGCTGAAAAATCATGCCTACGAGAAGGCAGGTTTCCGTTATCTAATCGTACATTGGAGACACAGGGGTTCTCTGGGGCGGTGGTTGAGGTTCCATACACGGAGGAATTCGATGTAACAGTGGGCGGGAAGACAGTACAAGCATCTTTACTGTATTATGAAGATTTGCCAATAAATATATTGGGGAGGGACCTCCTTAGTGAACTCAATATGACAATTTCCTTTACAGAAAGAGGGATAGTTTGTCCAACCCCTGGGATCTGTCCGATGCGAGTGATGCTGGTAGTACACACACGAGCCACAGCACTGCAGGTGCGTGGAATACTAGTTGACCCAGACATGTTCATTGAAGGACTAAAAACACTAGTGTGGGTTGTACCTGATCTAAAGCACAAAGAATGGAAAGTGCCCGCAGAATTTGTGTTCCGCCCCGTGGCACAGCCAGAGATAATGCCAGGAACAGTGATGTCCCTAGATTTGCATGGAGTACAGTCATCCGCACAAAGAATAGCAGTGATCGGAATGGACGTACATGGATGTCAATGGCGAACAGTGCTGTGTATCAATGCTAACATAGCTCTGCGAGACTTGTCCGATGAAGATCTCTTCACTGACTGAGACAGTGATGGAGAAATAGTAATGGAGATAGCAATTCCCTGTGACATAATGATTCAAACAAGACAGGTGCCCGTACAGCTAATGGCAGTGGTGGGTGTGCCACCTCCCTTTTTCAATGATGACATGCATCTAGTGCCACAGAAATTATGGACAACAGGCCCACGTGAAGTGGGATTGTTGCATGAGGTAACATCTGTCAAAATAAAACTCAAACCAGGGGAATTGTTGCCCCGGGTAAAACAATACCCTGTGTCCCAAGAAGCAGAATAAGGGAAAAAGAAACAATATATGCGCTGATAGTGCAGGGGAGTATAGTACCCTCCAATTCGCCTTGTAACACTTGTATTTGCCCCATTAAAAAAGCAAAGGGAGGGGCGTGGAGGATGTTATAGGACCTATGCCGCCGTAATGACGTCATACAGAAGGAATTCCCTCTGGTCCCAAATCCTGCATCAATTTTGTGTAGCATACCCAAAGATGCATCGTGTTTCACAGTGGTAGATTTGAAGAACGCATTCTTCTCAGTCCCACTGACCCCGATTCACAGTATTTAACAGCATTCACTCTGGGAGGCAAAAGATATGAACATTGCAGATTGCCTCAGGGATACTGTGAGAGCCCAAGTATATTCAACAGAATTTTACAGAATTTTATATGAAGATCTCGGCAACGTTGACACAAAGAACACAATCATTCAATATGTAGATGATCTTTTGATTTGTGGTAAGATTGGGGATGAGTGCAGACAGGACTCTGTAACACTGTTGACATTGTTGGCCCATAAAGGCTACAAGGTGGACAGAGAAAAACTACAATATTGCATGACAGAAGTGTTGTACTTGGGTCAGCTAATATCTAGAGATGGGAAAAGAATAATACCAGACAGAGCTGCTGCGGTACAAGCTGTGAGTGAACCTACAGCAATGAAGGAAATGCAGAAATTTCCTGGCATGTGCAATTATTGCCGAGCCTAGATATCAGAATATGCAGGTTACACAAAACCCCTATTACAGGGACTCAAAGAAGCACAAAGAGAAAACGTAGCAATACAATGGACAGCAGAGATGCACACTGCCTTCAATACACTGAAAGAATTGATATCAACAGCACCAGTCCTAGCAAACCCAGATTATGAGCGCAAATTATATTTATTCTTGCATTGTGATGGGATACTCATGACAGCGGTACTGGCACAAAAAACATCAATGGGCCACAAGCCTCTGGCATACTACAGCGGTACAATAGATGCAGTGATACAGGGACACTTCACGATTGTGTCACATACAGAGGGCAGGATGATGGTACACCCATGGCTAATGAAGATGCATTGACTGAAGGAGAGATATATTTGATAGATGGGTCAGCATCAATTAATTCTGAAACAGGGGAAAAGCATGTGGGGTGGCTGTCGTGCGATTAGAAGATGAATATGAAGTAATTGTCCAAAAAAGATTGCCCGCCGACTACTCAGCACAGGCAGCAGAATTAGTAGCACTGATTGAGGCACTACATACAGCAAAGGGATGTGCAGTAACGATATACACAGACTCTGCATACATGACCACAACAGTAAATGGAGGGTTGGCATGCTGGGGAAGGAGAGGATTCTGTTGAGCGGATGGATCCCCGGTGCAACACGCTGAATTACTAGCAGAACTAATAGAAGCCCTGAAGGAGCCAACAGTCGTGGCATTAGTGAAATGCCAGGCTCATAGAAACAAGGATGATGTCATCTCCATAGGGAATATGGCAGCGGACGCTGCTGCCAAAGAGGCATCATATTTAACCACAGGTGAGTACATATTACAAAAGCATGTAGAGTAAGGTCACCAGGATGGATACAACTCCATGCCGGTCTCTCGAATATTAGAATTGCAACAAGGAGCAACAGTAGAGGAACAAGAGTTATGGGAGAAGAGAGAGTGTAGCCAGTCATCCACTGACCTCCTCTGGTGTTAAAATAATACAGGTAAGGTAGTGATGCACCAGAAACTACTAGAAATAGCTTTCCAACAGCTTCATTTCCAAGCCCACAATGCCAAGCAACACATAGCAGCAGAAATACATGAAAACTGGTTTGTACCAGGTTTGCAAGAGCAAATATCAAAAATGGAGATGGAATGGACCACATGTCAGATATATAATTCAGGAATGACACTACGAACACTACGTGGAACACTGCTGAAACCAATTGGGCCATTTAGAAAGCTACACATAGATTACGCTGATATGGTCGAGAGATGCAACGGATCAGGCTACAGGATAGTGGTGGTGTGCCCCTTCTCAAGATGGGTAGGGGCGGGCGCCTGTGCCCACCCAGACGCAAAATGTGCAGCGAAGTTCTTAGTGCGGGAAGTATTTCCCTGCTGGGGAATATGTGACGTAATACGCTCCGACAATGGGACACATTTCGTCAATGGCCTGTTCAAAGAAGTAACGGCAATGTTAGGGATATCCCACAAACTATGCATGATTTATCACCTGCAACCTAATGGCATGGTGGAGAAAATAAACGCCCTCTTAAAAAGGAGACTTTCAAAACTGTGTTACACTCTAAAGAAAAATTGGGTATACTGTTTACCCTTGGCCCTGTTCGAACTAAGAAACCAACCAAGCAAGCACCACCATTTGTCAACCCACGAGATAGTGACAGGAATACACATGAACACAGCACACTCCCCACTACGTAGATGCTCAGATGCACACAGGAGTGCTACAGAACTAGGGGAGGAATTTAATGAGTATTTGACAAAACTCACAAAAGCAGCACGCATGATTGCAAGGCAGCTCACACAACCATTTACACAAGAAGCAGGAAATGACACGGTAACACCAGCCACAGACAGCCCTACAGGTCAGCTTATGCCAGGGGAGATGGTGTACGTGAGGAGTTTCGTACGTCAGTGTAATACACTAAGATTTCACGGGCCATATGAAGTGGTGTACTGCACACCGACAGCCATAAAAGTAAAAGGGCTGAGGTATTAGATACATTTGCCTGACGTATGTAAAGCATATGACAGTGTAACACAGGAAACAGAGACAAGTACGGCAGAAGAGGTGACTTAAACGTAAGAGGGTGAAGTAGACACCGAATGAATATAATGCAACAGAGAAGTAAAAATGACAAATAAACGTGACGGGATGGTCCTAAAAGATGAGATGCGATACCAGCAAATTGCTCTCTCTCTCGCTCTCTCTCTCTCTCTCTCTCTCTCTCTCTATCTCTCTTTCTCTCTCTCTTTGTTCTTCTCCCTCACAGTGTCAACAGCACATAATAAATAATGAGATTAATAAGAGAAAGAGTAAAATTTATGAGCATACATATAAGAATGGATAAAGTGTATAATAGAAAATGTATGTGAATACAAAAACAAAGAAAAACATAATATGTACCTATGCGTTTGCTTAATGCACCTTTATGTTTCATTCTGTAGGAGAAACCATGGCAATGGAGGGGGCCCCGATGTACACAATGTTAGAATAGACAGAAACGGAAATAGTAATTTTAACTTACGCAGATACAGCTATGAGTGTGGTTTGTTTGTCTGTGCAGTAATATTCTTTTCAATGTTGTTTGGTTTAGTAGTTTATTGGGCCGTTGCATTTATATCTATAGATTTAAATGAGGGGGGGCAATGGGACCAACCTGGTAAAAAAGGGAACTCACCTCATATGGGACAGGTTTAAACTCATCTGGGAACATGGAACACAGAAAAGTGGCACACAACATACAAACAGCACAGCCAATATACCTGCATCAGCACACCCCACTGCCCCATACAATACTTCTGAGTTCATTGTATACGAAATGAACGACCCAGATCCCTCTGAATTACCCTTGCTGTATGATGACACTGCTCCAACTGTAACACCTGTATCTGAGACAACTGAAGATGCACTAACCCCTAAAAGTGTGGAACAAGAAAATGCAAAAATTGCTTAGAGGTTTATTGCCCTGTATAATGAGTGGGAAAAGGGGGGGGACAAGTGGAACACCCTTAACCCAGCATGAAGAAGGGAAGGAAAGGGAACACCTCAAAAGTAATAGGAGACAGAAAAGGGGGGTGGCACCGCGAAACTATGATGAACACCACGGGCTGGGACTAGAAACAATAGAAGACCCACAACACCCACACCAGTCCAATAAATGGTATGCAGACATGAGCTCCACTGCAAAGCAGACAACTAATGAGAGCTATTATGTGTGCTCTCTAATACCCTATGTCTCGGGTACTCCTAAAGTGCTGTTACCGCAAGAGTCGCCTATTGCAGATGCCCAGTGTCTCCTTCATCTTGCATTATGCAGAATAAAAAACACTTTTCAAGCACACACTGTATCTCTTGAATCGCTGCAGAACGAAAACACATGCCACTCGAAACTAAAAGGAGTAACATGAGTGAAAGAACCTTCTTTAGTCATCAAAGGAACATTATATATGGACAATAAGAGGCAAGAGGAGCAGATAACATGCAAAGCAGAAGCACTATGAGGGTTGGCAGCCGAAGAATTGGAATGGATCCAGGGAGCATGTGCCATGATATGGACCCAACACATTGTGAAGCTCACGTAGGTCACGGCCCTTGAAAAGCCATTCAAACTACAGAACGAAATATCCTACAAACTATGTTTCCATGGAGAAGGAAAAGTAAATATGGGGACAAACGAGAACTGTAACAAAACAGTCATCATCCCAGACATGAAAAAAGGGACTGCTGCATTGATGGACACTTACTGGGTTTGCGGCACTCCCGCAGTCTTGGAGGGGCACGTGATCCCTGGAAACTCTGCATTCTGCCCTGATGATGGTACCTGAAAGTCTTATCCAAGGGGGGAATGGGCTGTCGGCTGTCAAAGACCCAGGAGCCCCACAACCAGCTGAAGACACCCCTATGTATGCCCTATCCACAGAAAACATGCAAAGTTCAGTGTTAAGGAAAGGTAGGTCTTCAAACTACATTTCAGGTGCATCATCAGAATTTTTGGCACACATCCCAGACAGGTTCTTGTTGTTTAACTCCGCTGAAACGTTATTCACCTACCTCATCCCAAGCATCTAGGCACGAGCCAACGCAAAATGGCTCCAGATAACCCTCTGGGAGCTGATCCAGCTGGCTAACGACACAGAAGAAGGATTTAATGTGATTAAGGTGGAACTAAGGGCGCTGCGGCTAACGACGATGCAGAAAAGGTATGTCCTAGACCTATTGACAGCCATGGATGGAGGTGTTTGCCAAAAAATCGGGAGCGCATGTTGCACGTTCGTACCGTCTGCAGACGCGAACAATGGACCCTGTTGCATGTAATAGCAGAAGTCCACAACCTTGGCAAGCGGATGTAAGGAGAAGGGGGAGTACAGCCCAGCACCTGGTTCGATGAGATTTTTTCATGGGTACCTTCCTGGCTCAGGATAGGTGTCAAAATGTTAGTACCCACCATCTTTTTTTGCTCCTGACTTTTTATGTGTGCCAATTAGGACTTAGGTGCGGTGTAGATGCAGTTCCTAACAGTGCAATGATGATGGTGACAATGGGCAATGCAAAAGGAGTGGTGCAGATGACACACGTGGCACAGGTACAAATGGGGGATGACTCAGGGCCTAAATATAGACTAGTGGCAACGTATTATGATGGGTACATCGTAGATAACTTATACCACACAACAATAAAATAACCCTGCACGTTAGCTTGGTATGACGAGGTGTGGGTGGACCTGGAGGGAGATGAGGGTTGTATCTGCATGACTTGTACGACTGATGAATATGCTAGAGCTGGGGAGAGTCTCAGCGGAGTGTGTAGGTCATGGATGCCACGAAAGGTAACCTCTGCGTGGGACGAGGCCATGGCTGAGGAGGAGGAACGAAAGAGGTTAGGTGAACTACAGTATTTGTTACTTAAGTAATGAAAGGTGGGAATGTATGGGGGGAAAGGTCTTCAAGACCCCCCTCCCCTCCATTCGTACCACCTTGCAGACTGTGATTCGTCGAGCAGCCACCCATGCACCTATGGCCAAGGATGCAGGATGAGTGCGGGTTGACCAATTTGGCTGCAATACTCAGCCAGAAGGACAGTACCAAACTCCATTTTGTGCCACACTCAGACTCCATTTTGTACATAACAACTCAGGCCTCATGAACACAAGCGGCCTGCAGGGCTGCAGCTCTCCCCCTCCAGATCCCGCACAGCGGTTCCGTCACTTCCCTCGCCCTCCTCCCCTCGGCGTCCCTGCAGCGGGGCCTGTTCTTACGGGAGACTAGGTGCGAACAAGCTACCAGACAAACACTGTATCTTTTGCCTTCCTTCCGCAGTCCATCATTGACCTGCAAATGACCGCGCCATAGCTGGGGTTTGGGAAAAATAAGTTACCTCCATAAATATGTCCTGTCCCCTTGCAGACCCTACATTTATGACATATGCTGTGGATAACCCCCCAACCCTGCTCCCCGTTTGAAGTACCAAACACATAACCCACGCCTGTATGCCACTCTGTTTCTCCCTCTGGAGAGATTATAAATCCACTCATGTGGTCGTATATTGAGAGATTGATTGTATATAATGAAATAAGACGTCCCTCGCCTATTTCCTACTGCACATAAGGCTATGGATTGCATGTTTAGGCCTCCCACTGTTGGTCAAGAATTATTCTTTGTCACATACTACACAATGTAATATATAACATCAATATATCCAATGATTTCCTAATATTATGTATGATCATAAACATGTTTAATTGGTATTACAATGCTTATGTCATGTTATGTTATTTGTCATTTATATAGCGCCTTTTGTATCATTGGTATGACCTCAGAGCACTGAACCACGTAACCCATATTATAAGTGGAAATTCATACACCATTTGGTTTACCTGTACACACACTGACCTATTCCTACCTCGTTCGTATGATTCACATGTACCCCCACAAAGTGTATGAGACACAGCTCAACAAGCTACAGGGCCTTCTCTCCCCTCTCCTGCAGCACCGCGCACTCAGCCCCCACCATCTTCCCCCTCTCGCGTAGCCGGTGGCTGAAGGCCTTATTCTTCCTGATGCCCTAACGTTACAAATGTAACCTCTCACCCTTCTGTTAAGCTCGCACCAATCATCTACCCATCCCCCAGCTCTATGGCTCATGATGTCACCATGAACTTACTTTGCACCCCCGGACTCTGGTCAAAGAAGATATGGCGGAAAGCCTTTCACCCAAATGCTTTTTGAAGTAAGAGTACGTGCCCACCATTAACATACAACCCTAGTTTACCCAGGACCCCTGAACCCATGTGTAGCAATATATTGACTGCATTCTAACAAACACTAACTAAGTGTCTTACAAGATCTGAAGGAACGATTGATGAATGTGACAATGTAATCTCATGATTAAGCTAGGCACCTGGACTCACATATTTCCATGTTTATGGTGCAGGTCAAATGTTTAGCAATATATTTCACACATGCCAATGTGAACAAATGAGTGTCAAAATATGTGTGGCCAACAGGGCGGCATTAGATAGGATAAGTTGTAACAGCTCAAGAAATCCTCTGACCCTGCACTCCACCCCAAAGAGCCCAGATGACCCATCCACCCCGCACTGGCACCACGTGGACTTCGGCCAATCGTAGAGCACCGGACATAAGGAACTTATAATAGCCAGTCTTCACCACCCAATCCCCACGACTTATGTGCCCCCTATATTTTACGTCATAGACAATGCAACATTGTAATAAATACAAATGTAATTCTGCTGTTGGGCAGAGCGCTCTCGGAGTTTGCAGAGTTATCTGCTTGCCCTATTATGGTTTTAGATAAACTTTAACTTTTACCTTCACCCGCACTTGGTCTTGGTCTCATTCCCTCCTGGGGTGTGTCCTTTACTGACTCTCACTGGGTAGTTTTAAATGCATTTTAGGGTACTCTCACTTTCAGAGCCAGACCTCACGATCACTCCATAATTACCAGGACTCTTTTTTTGTAGAATATTGGAACTTTTTGGGGTTGGGGGGAGGTACTAGAACCTGTTATCAGATAATTGCTCATCTATCAGTATGATTTGAATAACACCCAAGATTGACAACTGCAACTATTCCTGAAGAAACTATTGAAATGGTACCCCTCCGATGCTGGATCCAGCGTATGACGTTGTTGGTTAGGAATCCCTTCCATCATACACCCCAGCCATTAGGTTATGAATACTGGTCAGGCGTACTACTTTAAGCTGGCTAGAACTGACAGCAGCAAAACTCCTAGTTTTTACCTCCTAGTCAGATGAGCATTAAAGCTGACTACATACCCTATTTCCTGTCTGTTGTGTACTTTACCCTACCTTGGGGGGTGCGGGTGGGGGAAATCTGAAGATATAGTCTTATTAAGTGCATTAATACCTGAAGCTAACACTTGCAGGAGTGTCTTAAATGGTGGACTGTATGTGGAACTCTTATCAATGACTGCGAGGAGAGCTGTATGTGAAGTAGATGGTATCAAACAAGGTTCCAGTTGTTGCATAGATGGTATTGCTTGCATGAGATGCGTCCAAAAGGGGACTTTTGGCTGCTACAGGAATTGACCCCCATTATGGCACCTGGTTGGCTCTAAACTTGCTTGGTGGGACATTGTTTCTGCTGTACTACCTGACATTTTGCTTATTCCCAACCTTCGCTCATAGTAGCCAAAGCTCATAAGATAGTTCTGTTACATCACATCCCAATGTGTCACACTGTATGCATCATTTTTCATTCTAGTCACTCTACGACATTCTGTTTAGTCAAATCAGTGAGTACCTGAAATAGTTATATTGTCACACTTAACAGCGGGCGCTATGACATTGGTCACGTCACCTTCAGTGGCAATGGCACTTGAACCAGGTGATATTAGCTGCAAAGGGACGGGAGAGAATTCTGCCCTGCACAATCAGTGTCACAGTCTCGAAAATTGTATTCCTCATCCTTTTCCTCTACAACCGCCAGTATAACAAATCTATTTTTTAAGGTTACTTCTTTGGCAATAGTATATGGAATATTCTCCTCAAGCCTGTTATGGTTCACAAGGGTGTGTGAAGATAAAACGGAGTGTATAACATGAGTGTGCACATCCTTTGGAATTTAGAAATCCTGCCCTCCTTGTAGTAGGGCACAGAGTACCTCATATTGGGCTACAGGATTGTTGTTGGCAGCTGATAAGGTATTCCATGTCTCACCTTTTGTTGAAGCCCCACGGGGTTACTGACTGTAGGGAAACCTATTGGTGTTTGCACCTAATTTGATTTCCACGCAGTAATGGGCCTCATTATGAGTTTGGTGGTATCTCGGCTGTAAATCTGCTGAAATACCACCAAACGGATTTACCATTACTGCCACTTTGTCTGGAATTATTACTGCTGGATTACAAGTGGCAGTATGGCAGTATTAGTCCCCATTTAGGGAGTCCATATGACTCCATGACATCTTGGTGGAATTAACACCGAAAGTTTGTTGGCAGTATTGTGGCAGACTTACCTCCAGCCTTTTACCTGAGGTTATTCCTCCACTTTACCTCCAAACCCATATTTCGGCGATGCGCTAATGAGCTGCTAATGCAGTGGTGACTCTGTTACCACTGAATTACCACCGATTTTGGCTCCACCATCAAACTCATAATGAGGCCTGTGTTGCCTATGCCCAAAGAACCACCCTTCCAGTTTCCTCTATGGTGTTTGGAACTATCATTATCCCTCAATTGGCCTCAAAAGCGGTTTCAATATCACTGATAAATTCATTGGCTTCCATAATGAGGGCCACTATAACCAGAGACCTTTGTTGTGGGAGGAAAGATGGCCATTTGCTTTTCTCTTTTCCAGTATTGAATGGATGGGTGTTGTGAAATAAAGCCCTCAGAGCAGGTAGGATTGGGATCGATATTAGGCTTTATTGGGAGAATTCCTGCAACGCAGGGTGACCCACATCAACACTCACTCTCATGTCGTTCTCGAATCTGGCAGAAAATCAAGACAACATGGAAGACTAATACACAGCATCACCCTTCCACAGGGCAATTACATTGGGTAGGGAATGGAATGGGAGGGTACAATGGGGAAAAGGGCAAAACAGAAAGAATGGTATGGTACATTTCTTTTCCAATAATATATATAGTCACTCTTGAAATTTGGAACAATCATCCTCCTCCCTGAAGGCATCCTCTCGGTCAGAGTGACATTGCGCTTTAACTGTGATTCTATCTCCTTGTCAACACTCCAGGTTTGGGAGCTATTCCTGCACTCTCATAGAAATGCACCATGTCATCAAAGGACCACCTCCTTCCATCGTCCAATGTGACACACTTCTTTCCCTCTTTCCACTATCTGGGCATTCCTGAATTTGGAAAGACCCTTGAGGACTTTCTTGGGTTCCTTCACACAAACCCAGCCTCTAACTTCAAACCTGGACTCTCTTGCACCGTTGATATGGTCATAATACTCTTTTTACTTCCTTTGCTTCTCTCTTACTCTTCTGAGGACATCCTTCATGTCAATTTATTTGATGTCTTTCGAGGATAATCATGACAGACTCAGTCTATTGCATGGCAACCTCCACCTCATCATGAAAAAGGGCTCAGTTTCTGTTGTGGAATGAGAAGCCATCCTATAAGCATTGAGAGCCACCTTAAACGCTTAGGAATTTGCTACCATTCATGCATTCCACTAGGCCATTTACCATGGAATGATACTCTGGGGATATATTGACCCACTCAACGGCATTGCCCCACATCACTAAGCTTCATTTGCACAAGAAACAGCAACCTGGCTGCGATGGCTCCTGTGCGCATCAGGACCTCAAAACTGCATCATGGCAGCAACAAAAAAAAAATGGCTGTACCATCCTGCCTAGCAGACTTCAGGCAAAATGGAATAAGGGGACACACTGAAAAAGTATGCAAGTGTGTTCGTAAACCTATATATGGAATCAAGTGAACAGACAGCACTGCTTAGCTGCAAAAGCCAAAATCCCCTTCAAAATGAAACATTTTCACCCTTTCAAAATGCTGTTTTACGCTAATTCCATCTGTTCATTTTGAAACCACTGTCAGTAAAAAGGCCCTTCACCAAAACCAGGCATAATTCCTGAGTGACAGGCCAAGTCAAACCAACTCTCAGAGAAATCAAGAAGCAACTTCATTTTCACTCGCACAGGAACACACGTTTATTTTCCTTCAAAATGTATCCAAGCGAGAAGTTCAAAGAGACTTTAACTCTCTGAGCCTGGTCAAGTGTAAATGTATCTGTGCTTTAGATAAAACTCCTGCATTCAATGAAATGACTACAGCTTCAAAACCGAATTTAAAGAAAGAAATGCTAGCCGTTTTAACACACGTGGAAAAATGGGCTTTGTTGACTGAAGAAAATTGGCCTGTTTAAAAATAAATAGTGAATAAAAGCCTACTTACTTAGCAATGTGAAGGGGTTATGTTAGTGGTGATAATACACACATAGGCAATCTTATTTCACAGGTTTGTTTAATTCAGGACCCAAAATAAGATATTAAAGAGTTTAAAACACATGGGCCCTCATTACGAGGAGCGCGGTAAAAATGGGGTCATTACCGGCATGGAGGTACTAGCGGGTCCGTGCTCGTATGACGCCGCTAATAGCGGGTGATTACGAGTGCGCGAGCACGCACGAACCCCCATGCCGGTAATGGCCATACCGGCATGCCCCTAAAGGCCCTCCAATCCCCGATACTGCCATCGCAGGACCTGCCGATACCGCATCTGCCTAGGAGGCACCCCTTAATACCGACCCAGTAATAACAACATGCTAATACCGGGCTCGTAATGCCGGACCCGGAAGTAACGTCATCGCGTCAGAATGGGAAAAGCTGCAGCGGCCATCTTTAAAAACACAATCCATTGCCATCCTCCCAAACCACCAGTTGCATTCAGGAGAGACCAGTGGCAATCCCTTCACCATGTCGAAAGCTACCCGTAAAACAACCTCCCCCCTGCGCAAAAAGCAGTTCTCAGACGCAGAACTTAATATGCTGGCATACACCCTTGCTGCACATGCTGACAAGATAAATCAGCAGAACCTGAAGTGTGAGGTGCAGCAGCAGGAGATCTGGGAGAAGGGAGCCCGCAAGGTCTTGGCTGTCGGAGCCACCCCACGGACAGTGAAGGATTGAAAAAAGAGGTGGGATGACCTCCGCCTCAGGGTTCGTAATATCCTGGCAAGCAACAGGAGGGAGGCCATGGCTACAGGCGGGGGTCCCCACTCTCCTGCTAAACTGACCAGCTGGGAGGAGACAGCAAGCACGTTCATCCAGATTGAGTCCATTGAGGGATTTGGGGAGATGGAGACGGGTGCGGCAACATATGCAGATGGAGGTGAGTAACCCTGCAGATCCCTTTAGGGGAAACCATGATGTAGCACAAGTGATGTGGAAGAGAGCCTAGGCAAGGCAATGCATGTCCCAACACACACATTAACATATTCTTGTCCAGATGGAGGGCCAAACCCTGCCACACTGAAATGCATGCTGAGTGCCAATCCCATTACCAACACACAGCCAACACACAGACCGTGCCCATGTAATTCATCACCCAAACCCCAATACAATGGCTTGCCACCTGCCACGCAGCAAACGCCAAAATGCCCCCTCCATGCTACCCTGTGTGACACACCTGTAAGATATGAATGCATGATAAATTAAATACTCCTCTGCACCATATAATGTATCTAGCATGTAACACCCTCACTGATTCCCTGCATCTCTTCTACCCCGCCAGGCACCGATGGAGAAGATGCCAGCCAGGATCCCACCACAAGGGCATCCACGTCCCGGCCAAAGACAACGTCCAGCGACAACACCACCTCCAGGGCAGCCTCGCAGACCACACCAACACCCAGTGCGCCTGACACCGTGGACACTCAGCTGCCTACACCTACACCAGTGGAAGGCGGGGCCGTAGACCCACTGACCAACACCGATGATGCAGAGGAGGAGTATGTGGACCAGGAAGGACTGACGCATGTGGCATGTCCACACTCCCCAAGCCCCCCACCCCCCACCTCACATTCAGCCCTCACCCACCTGCAGCAGTGCGGATCCCTGCCTGCACGATTCAGACCTAAGCAGTATCCACAAGAAAAGCACTGCCATTGCAGGCCCTGTCACGGCACCCTCGACCACTGCTGCTCCCACCATCAGCCTTGAGGCACGGCTGGCGAGGGTGGAGGCCAGACAGGACTCCATGTTGGACCTGCTCCGGCAATATATTGCAGATGGGGAGGGTGCAGAGGCGTGGGATAGCCCAGGCCATAGCGGGGACCACAGCCGCCATAGCGGCAAACACAGCCGCCATAGCCGCCAACACAGCCGCCGTCAATACCTCGGCATTGTTGATGAGAGACTGTCTGGGGGCCATCACGCAGGTCCTCACATCCATCCTGCTGCACATGCAGCAGCCACAACCCGCACCAGGCGTGCAAATGACCACAACTTCCTCCCCATCCACCAAAGCCGCTTCCTCTGCCCCCACTTCCTCTGGACCCTCCAGCCCTGTGCGTCCAACACGGCAGAGTGCAAGGCACACTGAAATGCCACCCCCGGACAGCAAGAAGTCCCAGAAATAGTGTGGGAGAACTATGGGAGTGGGTCAGATGGAGTTGGCGGTGAATGGGAGTATTAGGGGGAGTACATTGGGGGTTCTGGGAATTCACTGGGGGGTTTTGGGAGTTCACTGAGGGTTCGGGGGTTCTGGGAGTTCACTGGGGGATCTGGGAGTTCACTGGGGGGTTTTGGGAGTTCACTGGGGGGTTTTGGGAGTTCATTTTGGGGTTCTGGGGGTTTTGGGAGTTCACTGGGGGTTTTGGGAGTTCACTGGGTGGTTGGGGGTGGGGGTGTTGCACTTTCTTCAGTTGATAACAATACACCCGTTGTGTTAAAAAAAATTCAATGGCTGGACATTCTTCTTTTCATGAGTATCAGTGTAATGTATGACAGTGTACAGTGGACAACTTCCCACATTCCCTGTGTGCATGTCCACATGGACACAGTGTACAATGTGTCACTGACACAAATCTATCAAGGTCCCTGTGGGTCAGAAGTATTTGTCAATCAGTGATTGGCGTACTGCATGGCCATCCTGTGCATCACGTACTGGCAGGGGTGCTGCTTCCCCTCCATCTTCATCCTCATTTTCCTCACCCGGTGCATGCATGTCAATGTCAGGTGGCAGTGGTACGTTTCTCCGGACGCACATGTTGTGCAGCATGACACAGACCATGGTGATCTTTGCCACCTTCTCAGGCGCATAGAGGAGTGCTCCACCAGACCTGCCTAGGCAGCGGGACCGCGCCTTCAACAGGCCAAAGGTCTGCTCAAACACAGCACGAGTACGGGTATGTACCCGATTGTACTCCTCCTCATGGCTGTTCCGCGGATTCCGCACAGGGGTAAGTAGCCACTGCTTCAAGGGATATCCTCCATCACCTGCAAGCGAATACAGATAGGTCTAGGTGAGTCACTCTGAGCTGCCACCCTCAGGATACACAGTCATGGCCGCAGCTATCTGCTGTCGACCTGCACATGTCCCTGTAGGTATGCAAGAATATTGTTTAGATGCATTCTAATGTAATGGTTTCCTCCATTACATCACGTGATGTGTGTGGCATAAGTGACTTTAACTTTTCTACGAGGGCATTGGCTGTAGGTGGCATTGTCGGTCTAGTAGTAAACACATTCACTACGTTCCCACCGGAAGCAGTAGGACACCGTGAGAACGTCACCACGCACACAGAGGGAGACGTCAATACATTAAAAGAAGGGAAAGCGGACGTCACGTCACGTCACTACTCTATCAGAGGTTGCGAGACGCTCCGTGAGTACGCTTCAGGGCATTTCCGTACTTTCCTACTTGCTTCCATTCCTATTCTGACCTTTTCAACTTGTATAATTGTCTACCTCGCTCTCCGTATTTCACTAGGAACCCGCGCCTTTAACTGCAGCCTCTCCCGATCCTTCATCCGCTCGGCCGCCGTGGCTCGATTGTTTTCTCTCTCAAGTCCCGTTCAACAGTTCTTCGGGAGGTGTGGCTTTAGCGCTTTAGTGTTTCTCTTTATTCTGCAGCTGGCTGAGGATTTTGACAGACTCTGTTGTTCTCCATCTCCATCTAGGAATCAGCACTTGTCGTGAGAGAACTTCTATCAATCACGGGAACTACCATTCCCAGAATCCCTTTCAGAACCTTTTTCAGAGTCCTCTTCACACTGGCGTATTTGCTCAGTTTTCACCCCTTTCAGGTGGAGAAGCCCTTTTCTTATATGTATTTGCTATTACCTAATATTTCCAATTGCAAAAGACTTTGCAATCTATGCTTTGTTATCTTGCAGCACCAGAAGGCTCCGTCTACACGGACTCCTTCCCCTGCCTCTTCATTTAAATTACCAGTCCTTTTGGCACTTTCGGTAAGGGGCGGGGAGATTTCTTTAGTATCTACTGTCCTTCTTATTTTCTACTCTTTAGCTAATTGTTTTTCTTTAATACATCTACAGCTGGGCAATTTAGAACAATCAGCAAACCCCAGAGACTGGAAAGCAAGAATAATACCGACCATTCCGGAGGGAAGGAGGGCGTTTACCCACGCTCCCTAGCAGCTCAGCACAGGGTTTTTTCCCCCTCAAGGGTTTCCCTGGGTCTCGCTCCGGGGGGTAGCCTTCTAGTGCTGACCACACAGGGGGCCTAAGGGGGATTTTTCCTCCCTTCAGTATTCAGTGCAGCCCTACCTTGCACCTGTCCTTGTGAAGATAAGGTAGGATATACTATCAGACTGTCACATTTATCTTTGTTGGCTATAAAGGGAAGACCTTTTAAGGCTTCACTAAAGTTGGGTTAGTTCAGTAAATTACAGAAGTTACATCTATACTGCAATATGGTGTGGTAGTCTGGATGGTGTTGTACAGATGATGCAGGGTGGAATCATGCATGCTGATGCGGATGTACTGTGGTTGTAGGACTTTGTTTTGCCTCCCATTTCTGCTGTGTATACTACACTGTGCATGGTCACACTAGCCACATTGGCACAGTTGCAATCCTGTTCAGTCATGCATTGCTTGACATACCCATGGTGGCCAGGTTGTGCATCTTACATGTTGTCATTGATATGCGTAATTGGTCAAATGTGTGCCAGTGATGTGTCATGTTGGGGTTGGGAGGTTCAGGTCAGGAGTGTTTAGCTCTGCGTGCATTCTCCACTCACCGTCAATTCCCACCAAGGTGGAGTATGCATCCTCCCTTTCCCACCCAGGAGGAGTATGCATCCCCCCTTTCCCACCCAGGTGGAGTATGCATCCCCCCCTTTCCCACCCAAGTGGAGTATGCATCCACCCCCTTTCCCACCCAGGTGAAGTATGCATCCCCCCCTTTCCCACCCAGGTGGAGTATGCATCCCAACACATCACTACCCCAAAGCACTGCCATGGGCCAGTTAGGCAACTCACCAAGCAGCCAGGCACGTGGTCCAGCATGTCGCTTCATGTGACGGGGTAGCGTGGAGTTGCGCAGCACCATGGCATCATGTGTTGATCCAGGAAATCAGGCGCAGCAATGTGTGATGATCTTGCTGGAGTCACATATCATCTGCACATTGATGGAGTGGTATTGCTTGCGATTGCGGTACACCACCTCTATGGCATGGGGGACTACCAATTCCACATGGGTGCAGTCCAGTGCACCAACACAATTGGGCATGCCTACCAGTGCATTGAAGCCTACTTTGGTGTTGGCTATCTCCTGGGCAGTCCATGGTAGGGATATGTGGGTGCTAGAGTGCTTCAGGAGGGCATCCAGCACTTGGTTCAGCATGCGTGAAAATTGTGGTTGCGAAATGCCATGCAGCTGCCCCACTGTGTGCTGGTAGGTGCCTGTGGCCAGGAAGTGGAGCACAGACACCATCTTTAGAAGCGGGGGGATGGCAGTGCGCATTTCTATGAGGCTGGCAATGTCATTGCCTATCATGTCCGCTATGGTGGTGATGGTGTCCCGGTCCAACCGGTACAGGCTATGGATCTGGTTAGGCGTTAGATTGAATGGACTGGGTCTGATGCGAGGGATTGGTGGCTGCCTACGAGGTACTACTGGCTGCACTGATTGTAATTGCTGGGCCTGTCTCGCCCTCCTTCTCCTCCTGCATCTCCTCTGTGCTGTCTGTTGCTGCTGCTGTAGTTGTTGTTGTAGTTGCTGTTGTTGCTGTAGTTGTAGCAGTATAGGCATGTCCTCCAGCGCCATGATTGGAACAGCTAGTGGTATCATTTTGGTGTAGGAAGGGGTGTTGTGTGTGGATGTACTCCTTTTCTACTGGGCCATGCTCCATTGAGTCCACCTGTGGTGATTGTGTGCACCTGTGGCAGTTGGCTTGATTGCAGATTGCTGTTTATGGGTGGTCCGCGATGCCTGTGTGGCCGCCATGGTGCAGGCCCTGATTACCGCCTTCAGAATGCCGGTATTTGCATGCCCGCGTGGGTTGTGATCCGGCATGCCGATATATACTCCCCAAAGGGGCGCGTGTACGCGCCCAATGCTGGTATGAGGGGACACGGTACGGGCGGTGCCGGTATTGGCGGGTTGTCGGGTCGTAATACCCCGGACCCATTACCGATGCCAGTATTACCATTCCACCTTCCTTTTTTCATTACCTCCATTCTCGTACTAAGGCCCATGGGCTGGATTTGCAACCTCTCAGAAAAACCAGTCATTCCAGTTGCCAGCCATGAAACTTCCCCAAGGAAGGGAGCCACACCATAAATCAGGACACGTACATGAAAATTGCCAGCTTGAAAAACTTTGTATGCGCTAGGACAATGAAAGTTCACACGCTCGTCAGACATTCTTCTGTGCTCCAGGCTGGGACAATAGAAGTCCTGGGACTCTAACCTGTCAAGTGTAAGGGGCAATAAAACCTTCAATTAAGATGGGAAACCCCCCTTGCATTGAAGGAAATGACAGTTGCTTGCAGTTGGAGGAAGAAAAAAAAGAGGATCTAGTAACAAAGGGACTGCCTTTTGGTTACAAAGACTATTTTATCAAGAAACGTTAAAGACTTTTTATCTCTGCAGCAGAATTAGTAAAATATAAAAAAGTTTGCAGTTTCAAACCAAATTTTACGTACTTTCTTTTAAAACTTGGTAGAACTCTTTGCTGCATGGGGAACAGAAGTTACAAAATATGACAGATTCCAAGGAAAGTATTAATGTTGCAAACATAAAGCCTTTGCGCATACATCCATGGGGACAATTTGCATCTGTGTATAAAATTGTGAAATTTTAGGCCGAATCTTTTATGTTTAAAATTACAAAATGTATCAGAAAGGCAAAACAAGGTCAGACAGACCTGAGGTTTGGACTGATTGATCTGTTCTGTACATAATATGTAACCTGGGTGTATAATTTGCCAAGAGGTTGCAATTGAAGAAATATATGTTTGTGGCAAAATCAAATTTTCAGTAAAGTAAATGTGGGAGTTTCTGGACATTGTAAAACTCACTTCATAAACCTGACAAACTTCCCTTAGAAATCCAACCAACTGAAAGCGAGGCGGAGACTAGTACCCTTGTTCTATCCCTTTGTTAGGGGTGTGTTTAGTTAAGCCTGCCCCAGTCATACACTGTGATGATGTCATTTTGCTCTATAAATAAGGGTCCCTGACAAGACCCTGGACACACAGACACACCCACTCTTCCTGATTTCCTGTGCTGCGTTCCTGTACCCGTCATCTATCCTTACTCCAGATCTCAACTACAAGGCCAAGCATTGCTGATCCTGCTCCAGCAAGGCCTCAAATTCTGCAAAACACTAATCTCCCATTAACAAAGGGAAAAACTGTGGTAGTTTTGGCATCCTGATCCAGATTGGCTTGCTGCCACTCACTGCATGCTGCTGCCATCCTGCTACCCTGATGCCCTGTCTTATCCAGTGACCAGAAGTGCTATCCGGTAACCAGACCATGCCCAGCTGATCCTGTCCCGCTGATTTTGTCCAGCTGTCCTTTGTTAGACCAGATCTGTGTGGTGACCAGAGTGCTGACTGTCCAAAATCCAAAAAACTAAAAAGTGGACTGTGAGTATCAATAGGAACCATAAAAATTCATAGTATACCTTGCCTTGCTTTGTCCTATCCCAATCTCTAAGCTATCCTATTCTGATCCCGATATCTTGTCGAAATTGTCAGCATGATATGTGAAACCCTGCCTTTGATTCCTAATGTTATTGCCGATTTTCTCTTTATTTTTGTTTTGCTAGAACATAAGCCAGTAGCGATTTTGATTAAATAAATTAATTTTCCATAAAGGAAACGGGGTACACCACGTGAAGAGTTACAACGGCCACGTAAATTTGGAGATTCAAAGGTGGCATTCTCTTTTCCTTAGTCATCAAATCCAGTTTAAGTAAAATTTGCAATCCATTTTAAAGCCATTTTCTGTTGCTTCTCTGCTCTATTTTCCTAAAAACGAACCTCACTAGATCTTGCATAACGCACTCAATTTTTCAGCTAGAAACTTAATTTCACTTCCATATTGTACCTATGATCTATAGCGACACCCCACACAAAAACCGCATCACGATTTACAATATTTCACCCGTTTTTATTCAAAACTGTTTGGGTAAATTCAGGCGGGAATTGCAAAGCTTGCAAGTTTCCAACGTGTCATTTGCTGCAACATGTTTTAAAACCTGCCACTCATTTTCAAACTGTATGCTCTTGATTATACATTGCTTGTGAATGTTTGTACTTCTACATGGTTGCTGGAGTGAGGAATAATATTTGTTTCAAGGTTTTTACACACATTCATTTATTCATCCCTTTTCGAATCTCATTTCTAGCATTGCCAGGGTTTAAAATCCGTTTTTCTCTCTTGTTTGGAGAGGGAAGGTCCAATTTCCATTCTGTTTTCTATTTGCCATTCCTGATTACCTGCTGCTTCTGTTTTTGCACCCAGAATTGATTATTTGTGAGTTGAGGGAACATTGCAGGGGGAAATTCTAACTCAAGTGCTATCTTGCCTAAAATCAAAAAGTGCTCCTATTCCCTGGTGTTTTATAGATGTATCAATAGAAGGTTAACTAAGTGCATTGCTTACATTCCTATTGTTCTTATCACCCCATTGGTGATTGCTGTCACATATTAAAAATGTGTATGATTTCTTTTGAATTTTAAAATAAATAAATTAATATTATATTTGATCAACCAGCCTGGTTCATGGTCCATTGTGACCCGGGGTATTTGAAAAGGGGGTGTGATATGAGTGGTGTACCATCTCAATGTTGAATCTAACATAAACATAAGCATTTCAATCGTGCCCTGCATACTGGACCGAGACTAAGGTGTGCGTCGCCTGATTGAAATCCTTAACAAATTATTGATGTAAGCTTATGCTCTATTCCCCGGTCTTTCAGAAACAACTGCATCTCTTTAGACACAAACTTAACTCTGTTATTGGTTATACTTTCTTGGGTCTCCTTCTCTGTTGAAGACTTCCTCTAAAAATGTCATATATTTACATGACAATACTGTGTTCTTCATTGCTCCCATTCAACCCACTTATAGGTATAGTCCAATGATACCACAGTGTATATTTTGTATATCTCCAGCATCTCGTACGAGGCAGTGATGTCCATGGCCAGTTTTCTCCAAACGGAAGCTGGGACCTCCACTGGCTGTAATCGTGTAGTTTGCCTTACTTTTATAACTGAGACCACATTCTTGGCAATTCTTCACACGTTCTTCAGCATTGCTTAATATCCCAGGCCACCAATATATCTCTCTCAGCTTTCTTTTGGTATGGTTCCTCTCTAGGTGACCTTTGTGCGCCAGGTTTAAACTTTTCTCTCTTAAACAGGCTGGTAGTAAAATCGGATCCCCTCTAAATATACACAGTGCATCTTCCGCAATCTCATCTTGTATTTGGGAATACTGGTTAAGGCGAATTTCGACAACCTCTCACCCTCTTTTGGATAGCTTGACGTAATAACCTCTGTTCATTATCATCTGTTGGAGCCTTGATCCACTCTTTCTTCAAAATTCCAGGCTCGATGGGTGCAATGATTTGTTCAACATCCTTTTCTTCTTGTTGATCTTGCTATTGTATTCCCTCCTCCTGGTGTGTAGACGACTTTTATGTTATATTGCATGGTATCAAGGATCCATCTACGTATTCTTGGAGAGGCCAAATGTATTTTTTTTAATTCAAGATGTTTATTAATGGCTTGTGATCAGTTCTGACAACCACTAGTATACCCCACATTAGAGTTCTAAAATGTTCTAGTATCCACTTTACCCCTAGTGCTTGTTTCTTTTTTAATTATGTGCATATGGTTAAAACAACCTTTCACACTGTAAAATAAAACAATAAAGCAACATATCCCATTTTCCAACAATCAATTTGTTAAAGCATAAATCATTAAGTACACCTGAATTAAAAAGTACAAATAAAAGGAAACAGAGACAATACCATTGCTTCAAATTAAATACTACACGCAGTGTTTTGAGTAAATACAAAGCAGAACAAGAAAATTGAGCAAATCAATTCCACTTTACAATGTCAGTCCTGGTTTCACCGGCTGTCATATATGAAATGCTGCAGCAGTAACCACCATTGAGTCGGCACCATAGATCAGCATTGATCCGACTGGAAGCCACTAAAATTAGCACATGCCCTCCTATACAGTTCACCCAATGAAGGGCACTGCGTTAAGCTGTGTCTGGATGTTTCCACATGGGTTCTACAAAGCCAACACAGGCGTTCCACCTTGGCTATTCCCCTCCAGGCACCTGTGTTTACCAGAACAGGGAGGACCTCAAGCCTTAGATATCAAACAAAGCATGTAAATGATGGATATTGGAGGTTAGTCAAATACTTGAACAGATGTTCTGAAAAATCAACCTGATGAGAGTAACTAACATATTTCCGACTGGTGGCCAAATGAACTAAAGACTGTATTCCATCATACTCTCTGGTTTTCTCCACATATCCAGAGAGATGAAAATCTACAATAGACCTAGGGCATTCACTAAGGCCAATTTCATCAAAGTGTTTTAGAACAACGGACTCCATGTCCTTGAACCAAACACTGCATGAGCACCTTTGTGTGTGTTTAATCATTTGACCCATAAAGCAGGAACTACCAGAGACTCCATATCTAATATTTGCGAAGATGGGGACTGCCCTAGGTAGGCCCATAAGGGAACGCAATATCGTTGCCTCTATTTTTGTCAACCATGTCACCACCCTTTCAGGATATGTTTCCAGGGCATATAGGATTACCGGAATTATGGAAACTCTATAGGCCCGGATATTAGTCTCAATAGACCCCCTCCCCCATGAGTGCCAATGATTCTCCTAATGGTCAAACATTTCTTCCAGGCCTTGGTAGGGACCTTTTCTACAAAATGAGTTAGTCTTTGTGTTGCTGATGTTCATGTCCAAATACTTATACTCATTGGCCTGTTCCAGCTGAAGGTCCCCAGTCCTTCAAATAAACGCTGGGTGGCCACATGCTCTTTTCCCAATGGTAATGATCTTAGTTTTATTGATGTTAATCTGCAATCCCTTCACCTTAGCGTTTTGGTGAAGCACGTCCAACTGTCGTTAGAGGCCTGTTGCAGTATGATCCACGATCACAGTATCATCCGCGTATACCAAGGAATACATGTCCTCATTGCCAAATCAGGAGGGAAAATGATTTACATTTTGCAATACAGAGACAAAATCCGAAACGTATAGATTATATAGCATGGGGGCAAGGACACACTCCTGCTTTAGGCCCCTTTAAGTGGGAAAGAGTCAGATACATCGCCCTTTTGGGGTAGGCGAACCCTAACATGTGTATCAGTATGCAATAATGTAAGGAAATATAGAATGGAAGTTCGATACCCCACCTACCTAATTATTCCCATAACTTGTAGCAGATAACGCTATCAAAGGCAGGGGAATAGTCAACATAGCATATGTATATGGCAGACTCTTGAGAGAATAAATTGTCAGGAATCAAGGTCTGCAACACTCAAATTGAATGTGACATGCTGCATTTTTTGCTAAAGCCAGTCTGGGTCACATTCAAGAGGTCATTTTCATCTGCCCAAGTTGTTATAAGGTCCAAGAGCAAGCCCGAGAAAATCTTGGAGCTGCTATCTAGTATTGCCAGTAGTCTATAATTTCCCAGCAACTGCCAAGGACACTTTTTGTGGAAAGGAATCAGAATTGACTGATGCCAAGACCAAGGCAGTCAACCAATCTCACAAATACGGAGAAAAAGCAAATATAGGAGATGAGCCCATAAGGACTGATCACTTTTGATTGTAACATTACATAAACCGTCCGGGCCAACTGCTCCAGATGATTTTTCCTTCATTATGTTCTTGACCCTGTCAACCTCATTAACTTGTTGCCAAACCATAGACCCAGTCATAGATTAATATTTAGTCTCAACAGAAGGCTCATCCTGGTTCCAAAATAACATTTTCAAGTGATGTGCTAATGTGACTTTATTTCTATCGCTGTCGACTCTGCACTAAACGTACGAGATCATGTGCCAAAACTTTCAGGAGTCACCCGTCATGATAAATTTGTTTACAAATGTTCACCCTTCACAGTCTTTGATGGAGCGATAACTGCTAAGCCAATGGCTATACTGAGCTTTCACTTTGCCACAGTTCACCCTCTTAGTGGGTGCATTCATAAAGTGGTTTCTCTTGATCTTCCGCAAGGCCACATTCAACTCCTTTTTTTTCTTTGCCACCTCCACATCAAAAAAGGGCCTTCTTTATTTGAAGGGCCACATCTGTGTGCAACTACGAGAGCATGGCCTTAGAGATTTACCATATTTTCCAGCTCCCACTCATATTCACTCAACATATCCCACCCCGACTTATTCAAAGAGAAAAGTGCAGTGTTGAAGTTACATATATCAACTACTGACCAGCATAGTCTATTGCCCTGAATATTTACTTTGGGGTTATGGGTACATTTTTCCTTAGCGGGGTGACTAGCTATCTGCAACTCCAATTCAAGGATGACATTGTCACTAACACCGATGGGTAATATAGAGAGCAAAGGGAAGTTGTTTTTGACTACCGAGTTCACAAAGCTACAGTCTATACAGCTATTGTAAATCAGATTAGACAAGGTACACAACACGTCATCTTTCTTGATCGACAAAGGTTGCAAGTCAAACTCCGCCAGAGCTTCACACTAACTGTTGTCTCTTGCATCAAGTTGTTCCCTGGTAGTCCCCTTAGAGGTGGGTGTGGAGGCCCAGCAGTCTGGAATGAAATCACTGTTACAATAAACCCACTGCTGGGGTGTTGCAAAGACCATGGTCTGAGATAGTCAGCCAGTATATCACATAAACAAGAAGTGAGATTGGCACTTAAGGATCATATCAGGTGACAACCAAAGCAGGACTCCTACCAAAAGGAGGGTTGACCATTTCGGCACCCAAGAAATTGTTGTGTGTCTTGATATTTAACATTTTCTTCAAATCAAATGCACCTCTCGCCCCAATGCAAAGTCCACCCTTAGGGTGGCTTGCTATAGGTATAAGAGATAGAGAGAAAAGTAATACATAGCCATGTTTCCTGGTGGAAAAATAGATGCACATTCTTCAATTTCTCCAGTACTGTAACATTACACAAAAGGGAACGATGCCCACGGGTATTCCATGATATTAAATGGAAGGAGTTTTCAAGATAGGTATGTTTCTGTCATTGTGAGGATCGATGCACCTTCAGCCAAGACCCTGCTACACGCTCAGCCTCCGATCCATGGCTGAATTCCATATTAGTAATAGCCCTGGTATGATGTGTCAGGGTCCTCTAACACATTTCGACACCCTTCTCCACAGGATACAAAGGCCGAAAACAGAAAATTCAAAACCCAAAGCGGCAAGGCACTCTGCGTGTTTACACATGTGTTCCGCCACCATGGGTGTAACGGAAGAAGCCGCAACCCAGTTTGTAGCACTGTAGATTTTGGGTAATTCCAGACCATCACTATCTTTGGAGGTGATGTCACAGAGGTCAGGGATGAAATGTAGTAGGTCCAGTAACCAGGACCAATAGAGAAAGGTGCTCGACGCCTTAGGATTGTTCTCTACAATCTTAATATATTTGGCATTCACATACCATGAGGGGTCCAAATAAGACAATCCATGAATGAGAGCCAGTGATCATGAGTCAAAGCTGCAATTGGGCTATAGTCCTTCTCCAGTGATTCTAGTGGTTTTCCCACTTCATGCAGTTGGATTGCACTTTGCCCCACTTCCGGCTCAAGCGTAAACTTGTCTAATATAGCATTCCGCTGGTCCCCACTTTCCTGTCCACCAACATTAACACTCCTTCTCAACGTTTGTTTAACAAGATTAGTGCTCACCACGTCAGAACTCGGGGGCTTGTTTGTTTGCATTGGAGCCCTCCTGGCATTGGCCAAGTTCACAAGATCTGTGTATTTATCTAGGATAACCCTGGTGGCAGCTGTGTTAGTCAAATTGTGAGGCTCCAACCAATTATTCAGTGGCCCATGCAATAAGACTTGCCTAACACTACTATCACTCAGTTTGTTAGTGAGGGTGTAATAGGGCCTTGAAGAAGATGGGACTTTCTGGCGTTCTTGATTAGTTGTGGATTTCCTCAGGATAGTTTTACTGCCTCTCGAAATGCAGTAGGCAGGTGAAGCCATACTGAGTCGCTCTCGTCTCCCTCCCCTAATTTCTGATCGTAATGAGAGTGGACTGTTAAGCATGGACAATTCTGTGCACAATGCTTCGACAGCATGTTCCTCAGTAGATGCAACAATGCTAACTCTGTCCTGAGTGTCCACTACCATCGCAGTGGTCATTGGAGTCAGCCTGAGTATGCACTGCTCCACCTGTGATACTCCCTGTGATTTAGCATTACTATTATGGTCTGGCTCATAATGCGGTTGCAACCTAATTTGTGGCCATGGCTTCATGTTCCATCGTCTCACCCCCTTGACAATTTGCTAACACAGCATCCACAGCTTTGCCAAATACATACTTGCAATCCTTTAGTTCAGTAGCCAAATTCGTACAGAGGTGAAGGCCTCCAATTTGAATTCAATCAGATTCATCTTTGTCAACATTTTTTCAGTTGTTTTTGCCAAGTTGGTGACAGTACAATTACTGTATGCCTAGACCTCCTCCTCAGTTCCACTATCACTCGAACAGGTTTCCAAAAGCAACGCACATTTTGCGAGATCAGGTGATGCAGATAGATTTGTCTCAATGGCATTTCCTCCACTGGAATTTACTGTGCCCAGTGAAGTCCGTTTAAGGTTGATGCAGTGATTCAAAAGTGAACCATTGTTATCAATGTCAAACGAGTTAGCCGAAGAAGTAATGTCGATAATGGGGCTCTTGTCAGTGGTGTGCCTGTTTTCCTCAGCAACGGGACGGACAGGAGTTCTTGCCCCCCACCAGCCAAGTCCACACTGCCAAGAAAACCTAGAATAGAAGGCTGACCCCCACTCCCACCCACTTTTTCGGTTTTTCCCTTTTTCTTTACAAGGGAAGCCTTTCTTGGCACATAAACTGTGTGCAGGGCTTCGATCGCGTTTCCCCATAGGATTTGCCCTCCTGCGAAGTCTGTAGCGAAGCTGCCTGTGAAGATTCATAAAAGATGCAGGTTGCAGAGGACAGCGCAGAGAGTAAAGTGCAGGGAATCTGATTGAAGATAACCTGCGGGACACACAGAAGATGTACATTGAATAAGATGGGGTTTCACAATTGCGTACCTGAGAGGAACAATATTGGCCCAGCAAGGTCCTGTAAGATGGTAAATGGTCCTCCCCTCCTGCTCACTGCTAATCTGCAAATCTGCACTCAACTAGCACTCAACGTATGTGCGCGCGTGAATGTCCTTCTTATGCAGTTCCTGGATCGAAAGCCGGGACTTCCTCCACAGCAACCAATCAGAGCGGAGTAGACAGAAAAACTCTGCAAATCCATCCAATGCCACAGCCTTCAAGGGGGTAATGGTGCTGCAAATCTGCACTCAGCCAGCATTCACCATATGCTTCCAGTGCTTTTTTCTCAATTGTTGAATAATTAAACTCTGCTGATTTTAAGACCCATGAGGCCAAAGTTTCTTTTACTTGGTCTAATACTCCACGCAGCTTCATTGCTGGTGTCAACTGTGGTGATGTTTGAAGCAGTCGTGCTGAAAATCCTATGGGTTGGGGCTACATTTATGACTGTCTTTATGTGCTCTAGTTCTAGTTGGGATGCGGTCGACCAAGTAAATCTTGTTGACTTTTTCAATAAGGCTCTCATATGCTGTGTCTTGTCAGTGAAGTGTGGTGTGAATTTTAATAGTACTCCGCCATGCCAAGGAAACTGCATAATTGATCTTTGTTGGAAGGATGCAACATATTCATATTGTCTGTACTAGATTATTTTTGGTTTGATACCCTCAGAATTGATGGTGTGTCCTAGATATGTCATCTTCCTAACTTTTATCTTACATTTATCAATCTTCAGTGTGAGCCCTTTTTCTTCTATCATTTGGAGGACGCATCATGTTCATCTTCTGTAGGTGTTGCAATGAGAATGTCATCATGGAAATAATAGACTCCTTCCAGGTCCCCAAATAGCTGTTGCATCAGTCTCTGAAAGACAGCTGTAGTCGATGCGAGGCCAAATGGCATGTGCTGGTATCTAAATGCACCAAGGGGTGTAACAAACAATGTTAAATGCTTTGAGTCTTCATCTAATGCTACCTGTTGGGCTGCTAATGATAGGCCTAGTGTGGTAAAATATGTGTCTGGCTTCATTGTTACCAACATTTTGTTTATATTTGGCAGGGGATGTCTGTCTATCCAAATGTTGGCATTCAAATCCCTCAGATCTACACATATTCTTATTGAGTTGTCCTGCTTGCGCACTATCACTATAGGGGACAACCACTTTGAGGATTCAATGAGCTCAATAATATTCTGATCACACAATCTTGTCAACTCCTTCTGTGGGGCATCCTTCGTGTCAATGGGAATATTTCTCACTTCATATGTTACTGGTTTGGCACCTCTTTTTGGTACAATTCTACATTTGAAGCCTTTGAATATCCCAATTTTTTTCATTGACTACTAGGAGAAATTATTTGGCCAAACCTTCCTTGTAGTTGAAATCTTGGTTGGTTTGTCACACATAAAATTGGAGTTAATTCGCCTGGACGTATTTTGATTCAGAGGTTTGCCTGTTCTTTCCATCCCACTACTGAGGACCCATTTCCAGCTACATATAAATAACAGTACATTTCTCTATCTTTGAACTTGAGGTGGACCCAGTTTTACCCTATGATGTTAATGGGGCTCTTGCCGTACCCTGAGGCCCTGACATGTGTAACCTTCAGGCCTTCTAGTAGTCCCTTCTGCTCTTTTTCATACGTGAGAATATCCACCATCGTGTAGTAGGACCCGGTGTCTTCCATGATCTTTAGGGGATGCTATTGATTTCTATGTATTCTCATGGTCCACTCCCTTTCTTGGAGCATACAGTAAGAATTTGTATCACATCCTCCCCTTCATAGTTTGATATATCCAACAGGCTGCTGCCCCCCCCTATCTGTTCTTGGTCTCTGATGCTGGAATTGTTGGGAACGTTTATTATTTCCTCTAGTCCTCTGATGTTGGAAGCAATTCTGCTCTTACCTTTGCCTCTGCATACTCTTCCATAATTTACTATATTCTCACATCTATAGCATTCCAGAGTCATTGCTGGGCACTCCTTTTCTCTGTTGAAGTGTCTATTCTGCACACACTGTGACAACTCCCTTGTGCATGAGAATTCTGGGCAGAGGTGTTGCCAACACTGCCAGCTTTTTCTTTCCTAACTCTGTCTGATGTGGCAGACTTGATGTTTAATGCCACTGTGGACATTTCCCTTATCAACGCAATCATGGCATCCTCGATTACCTCTTCAACATCCTCTTGTTTTTTCTTAACTTTGTTGGTATCATGCTTGTTTTGGACGGCTTTCAAGCATTTGTCACCCAACTCCATTGTCCTTGCAATCTCAATAGCCTGTTCTAGTATTGGATCTTTGGCTGCCACAACGTCTGTTGTATGTGGGGATCAGCAGTGTGCAGCATCAATTGGTCGCTCAAATATTCATCAGCAACACCAGAGAATTTCCATGTCTCCAGAAGCCACTGAACTGGAGGCTCCGTCCAGCCCTTTAAGATGAGTAGCGGTACCCTGGAGATAGATGGGGATGCATATTTTATTCATACATCAATAATCAAGATGACACAAATAGTTTGGCAAAAGTTTGTCTGTTTTAATGTCAAGTATCTAAAACAGGGAGTACAACGAACATCGGAAATCACTCAATACTCTGACTCTAACTACTTCATAGAAAACTGGGTTCTTATACCCATAACAGGTCATCATGGACATTTTGACCTGCGTCATTACCAACATCATCCTACGTGGAAAACTACAAAAACCTAACGGGAGGTGGTATTGGTTCTAAGTGAATAACTAAGCATAGGTTCTATATCTGTATGGAGTAACAGAAAGAGGTAATTGGATAGTCAACATCAGGTGGGGCAACTAAGCCCTCCCTTCAAAATGGCCACTAAGAACGTCACTAAATGTACGACGTCCAATTGGCTACACACTATATGAGCCCCAACTACGTGGTCCCCTACAATTGGTTGGTTTCTAACCTCGTCACTACTTTTCCACCTACGTTTAGCAGCATACAGACTGAACAACCAGGTGCAGGTGAGCTCGTCTTTGCACCAGCTTCCCACCAATTAAAATATCATCCATCATCACCTCAATGGTCCATTGTCAATTAGTGCTTTGAAGTTGGCCTTGAGTTTGTACTGTTCTCTGAGAATGATTAAGGAGTATGGGCACTAAGCAGCTTCCGTGCGTACGTGTGATCATCTTGCTTGTCGAACTTCCTTCTATCACATGACTGGACACCATGAAATTGAGCCTTTTCGTGTATTTGATTTTATTTTCAATAGTCCTCTGACGTCTTTGTTTTTGCTTGACCTCTCTGAACATGAGCTTCTGTTCTTTCACGTTAATTGTATACAATGTCAGCCAATTCCAGTTTGATAAGACCTTGGCTTTCTTGGCTCAGTGAACTCCTTAGCTGAACTTTTATTCTGTTTAATTCAATTGCTTTTCGCAACTGCAACAGTAAAATGAGGCCTTCTTGCTTCGTTCAGTACTGCTTATATACGTAGTGGAAACATTCATCCTTTACTTGTCCATATGTATCTATAGAGGTATATATGTATATGTTGGTACTTGCTGCAGTTTAATCTATTTAAAAGCATGTGGCTAGCTTCAAGATTGCTTTGCTGCTTGCATTTCATTGCATTTGTACACGTTTAAACTAACTAAATATCTTCATCAAGTCTATGGCATAAGTCTCTTCATTTTGATCCCAAGATGTCACTTATCCTTGGCACCTTCTTGTACTTTATAAATCTTCTACCTCTCTGGTCTGGTTATCTTTTTATATGGGTGTCGATTCAACTTTGTATGATGTCACCATTCATCTTTGCCATTTAGTTTCTCTGCTTCTTCAGGAATTTCATTCAAATGGCCATCATATTGTCTTGGATGCAAGTATGGTTTCCTCAATGGGTACTTTACCTCCCATATTCTCTTAGGTATTCTTATGGGTACTGCACAGAGTCAACGCTCTTCTCTTTGCTGGTTTAACTGTTCGGTATACGTCACATACTTTGATTGATACGTTTCAGGTAATGTAGGCGGGGCAGTTGGAGTGGGGGTACTTGGCTCCTCCTCTACACTCCCCCCTCTGGGCGATTTATCGACCACTCTCACATCATCTTCTACATCTAGACATCGTGGTCTGAGGAAATGCTTCTTAGGGATCCTTATTTTTATGACTCCCTTCAAGCATCTAGCAGATTTCACATGCTCATCCTTTTTCCATGACCTGAGCATGCACTGTCCACTTGGACTGCAATAGATCCGTCTCTATTCATCCCTTGAAGGAGAGCTGTGTTTCCTGTCTCCTGACTGCCTGTACCTTGTGCTCTGCACTGTGAGCCCCGTTGGCAGCACTGGGACGTTGCTCTTGCTGCAGAATCTGCTTCCTGGAGGGGGCGGAGCCTAACGCCGACACGTGACAGATCACGTGACTTTTCTCAGCACTGAAATTGCCAGCATAATTGCCCGCGAGGCGTCTCTATTCATCCCTTGAAGGAGTGCTGTGTTTCCTGTCTCCTGACTGCCTGTACCTTGTGCTCTGCACTGTGAACCCCGTTGGCAGCACTGCGAGTGTTGCTCTTGCTGCAGAATCTGCTTCCTGGAGGGGGCGGAGCCTAACGCCGACACGTGACAGATCACGTGACTTTTCTCAGCACTTAAATTGCCGGCATAACTACCCATGCAGCGTTAAGCTCTGGAGGCAGTAAGGGCTGGAGCTTCTGTTTTTCTGTTTGGCTGTGACCTGTGACTGTGCCCGTGCAACAGCCCTGTGAGTATCATAGACTGTGGCTATAAATTACCACTCCACTTGTGTGAACTCTAACCAGTACTCAGGATAAGGGGGGAGAGATGGACTCTGGCAGCTCCTCAAGCTGCCGGGCGTTCCTTACCCTCTTACTGAGTGCAGCCTCAGTTGTCTCCTGATTTCCTGGAATGATTACCCAGCCTATGACTTTTAATATAATACTCTAGGGGCCTACTTTGGATACATTTCTTACCTATTTCCTTGATTTTAACAAAGGACCCATATTATTCTGTGTTTTATATTTAATCTGTATTTGAGGTACTGTTACATGTCTTTTTGCCGCTCCCCTTAGTCAGTGTATTTTAATAATTACTGTTTGCTGCTTCACTGTTCTTAGTACTTGTGAGCTCTACTCCCTGTGATACTTATTTTAATATTAATTTATAACCTCTAGCATCTAAGCATTCACTGAGCCACCTTGCTGTCTCCCTTCCAGTTCTCCGCCTCTTACTCCTCCAGGCACTCTCATTGTTTGGATGACACCCAAGGGACTCAGGAGCCAGGCCACTATGGAGGCTTCTTTTGACTCCACCCTTCCTCCTGAGGTGGTTCCTTTCCCTACTCTGGTAGACTCTACCCCATCTATGAACCCTATTACTACCCCTCTGGGTAAGCCACAACATATATTAGTAGAGAACCCCCTGGTCAACTCTCTACAAAAAAGTGTGGCCCAAGCCCAAATCCATTCAAATGATAGGTCTGCTGTACTCAATTTGATGGGTATCATCCCACGTACCCCAATTAATAATAGCTGCATCTTCTTTGGAAAACAAGATATCTCCATAAATGCACATGAAGAACGATTAGCAGCTACGATAGCTCTGAATTTGGAGGAAGCTGGTTCCAGATCTAGGGCAAGGGAGTGTATGGAGCATCTGAATAATAGTATGGTGTACAATATACACCCAACCCCCGCCCAATTACAACCTAGGTTGCCCCTGCCTATACCAACGTTGGATGTCCCTGACGGGAACTCTATAGAACCTCCTGTACTATCTAAGGAGGCGATTGTTCTATAACCCCCCCTCCCTAGAGGACTATAGGAACCAGGGTGGTCTTTCTGTCAAGTTAACACCGGAGGTACCCTCCTCTAATGGGGAGGCTAATTATACTTCCTCTATTCATGTTAATCTGCTCCTACCTCGATAGTGAAACCTACTGTTTTCAAAACTCCACTTACAAAATCTTTACTTCATACACCCAAAACAAAACCTAGTATGGGTAAACCTATTCAAGGGAAAAAAATCTCTAATTTCTTTGGTAAAAGGACTGCCACTAGTACTCTCATTAAACCCCCACATTCAGGTTTAACAGTAGCTTCCTTGGACCATACCCATCTTGAGAATGTAGCAAAGAAATTGGAGACTGAAGATCTTTCTGATAACAATATCGATGATATTAGTATTATAGCATGTGCAGACAAGGCAATAGCTGAGAGTCACTTGGAATCTAATTCTATTAATACTAATAATGTAGACCAGAAACTTCAGAACTCACAAATTGTATTGATGAGTACACAGAGAAGCAAAAATGGCTTAGTGAAAGGGGTTTACTCCCAGATATACAAAAGGATCATGTAAGCGAGTCGTTCATGCACCATACCCTTAAAGAAGCAGATGACAGAATAAAATTAACTAACTCAACCTACATTTTCATGCACTCAATATGGTTCTTAGTTTGTTTGTGAGTCTGTATGATAACATTTGGTCAGAGGTTAGATCTCACTCTCTCCTCTCTGAAATCTATACTAGGCTAGAAGGTCTAGATAGATTTGAAGAGTTGGTTAAAATTATTAAGGAAGATAACCCCTAAATAACAAAACAGTGCCCAGACCCTATTCCTCACAGGCAACCTTATATGGAAGTGCTTCTGGTTAATAAAGTCCCTAATGTGGAGAAAGACAGTACGCCGGGGGTCGTTCCTATTATGCTCCAAGTCAATACTGTCCCTCCTTGTTCGGACGGAGGTTCTGGTGACCAATTTTCTCTGATCCCCCTCTCGATCCCTGAGGGCGTTTTAGTGTATTCTCCCCTGGATGCTAAACTTTGTGTCACTCCCATAAAAGTGATTACTCGTTCTTTAGTGGAAAAAGCCCAAGAGGGGTCGACTCCTAATCTCCCTGGTTCCACTTCTCAGGGACTCTATGGTAAATTATTACATCGGAAGCGGCTGAACCACTCAAAGGAGACACTGCTGGCCCCCGTCCTGTTTCTATATTAGATCTTCCCTTGGAGAAGCCTCTTGACTGTATCGATCTCACTAAGGAAACGGTATCCTTAAAGGGCTTTGCTCATATAGGTAATAAAAAACATATCCAACAAATAAAGAAAACTAAAAACCAGAAGAACTTGAAAAAAATTAATTCTTTCTCTAACAAGTTCTTTAAAAATCTGTTCATGGCATGTGCTCCTTTGGGTGTTACAACTCCTTCCCCCCGAAGGGGGTTAAGACTCAGGGGGAATCAGCGATAACTGATACCGCTACCTTTAATGCGGTTGTTGTCTCCGTTGGTTCCACCTCTGTTCTGACTATTCCGGCTGTTTCCGGTCAGCCCGAAGCTTTGCCAGCGAGTTCTATGTCAAAGGATATTATTCCCCTTGAGGAGGTGGGCAATATAATCCAGGGGGAGGAAACTCATGATATATGCCATCCAAAGATAATTATTCAACCGGAGCCTTTAAATAACATTGCTCCAGTTATTTTGAATACACAAATCACAGGTAACCCATTGCCACTCGATCTGATTGCAGATCCCTCAACTACTATGGGTAATTCCCAAACTGGTATAAACCCTACCCACTCTGAGCCCACTCCCATCCCAGTAACGGCGAATCTTGTCAATCTTGACATGGTGAAACAACTATTTCAGGAGCTCGTGAGCTCAAACTCACTTACTGGGGTGGATTTCAATTTGACTTCAGGCTTATCTCAGGTTAGGGTTCCCATAACAACTTTTCCCCCCGCAGATGGTCACCCACTCTGCCATTGTGATGGTCACTCGACCAGCACAGAGTCTATAATGGAAGCGTGTTATGGGATTTAGACCAGTGGAGGGTCTCTATGTTCCCAACTTTTTTAACTCTGCTCACTCAAAGCCCTCAAGTGGCTCTGTAGGTCTTTCCACTGGGCCTGAACCTTCCCAAAATAGGAATTCTCCCAATCTGTATGAAAGATTAGGACTATATTAAGGGGCGCTAGGGGTACTGATCTGGAAGCTGACTCTTTAAGTCAATTTACAAAAAGTATTACTGACTCTTTACCTCAATCAACTGAGGCTAAAGATCCTATCGAAATTTTGCAGCTTACTAGTTTATGGGGTCAAGATATGCCTATGTGTCTTAATCGTGGAAATATTTTAAAAATCTTCCACCAACTTCCTTCACTTTCACTTATCTCTAGTTACGACATGGAAAGGATTTTCTTTCCTACTCAAGGACGTGTAGATATGAGTAACATTATTCTGAAATCTAGAGTGGTACTAGAACTAATAATGGGTCAAAGGGAAGGTTTAATGCAGCTTGGTTTTGAAGCAAATTTGCTACAACCCATTCAGCATTCTGGAAAAAATGGTGGGTGTGAAGAGTATAGGGGAAACCTTACTATGGTTTATCACCCGGAAAGAGCCCCACAACCTCAACTGAGGCAATTTACACCCAGATGTAATGGTAATGCTAGAAACTGGGCCCAGGTCACCTCAGGTTTGTGGAAATGAGCACTCTTTTGAGTGCCATGGTACTCTTATCAATATTAAGGTCCCGAATGAATTTATTTTTCTTTCCTGGAATTCCAGGGGAAATTCTCATCTGTTCACGAATACTGAGACAGTACTTATGATTATTGCCTCAGATTGCTTTTTCTTACAAGAAACTTGGTTACTCTCTCCTCCCGTTGTTGATGGATTTGATATTCATTCCCAAAATGCAAAACCTAGTTTAGGAGGGAGGGCCTCTGGGGGTCTTCTCATTGGATTCAGGGCTTCTCTTGGTTTCAGGAATAAGGTTCTCGCAGATACGCCATTTGGTGTTTTAGCTGTGGAGGCCTCCTCCCTTGATCAACTGGTTAATCTCCTCTTGATTAATGTTTACTGGCACAAAGGCATGGCTGCCCTTGAGCCTTTTTTAGAATGCTTAATGGATATGGTACTTTCATGGAGGTCCCTACATCCCAGGGGGAAATTGATCTTGGCTGTTGATTTTAACTCCGACTGTTCCATTTCGTTCCGAGGCCAACTATGACGACATGGGTTTGGCTTTGGAGGATGACCATCGGCAAGGCCAGAAATATGTTTGGGGTAGACTTTGGAATCTCGCTTTGGACTCGGTAGGCCTAACTTGCCTTAATGGATCTTTTGACGCTACTCTCTCACTCTGCCCTACATGGCATAGTGGTCTTTCATTGTCTACCATTGACTATGTCTATGTAGATCATTCTCTGTCCCTTCTCTCCTCTGAGGTCAAGGTCTCCTTTAGCCCTTGGAGTGACCATGGGTCACTGCTGGTTACATTCTCTTCTCCTTTTCCCATGAAGCCTCTGCCCGCAGGGGGGGGCCATGCCATCTTAAAACCGTGGGACAAGGGACAGGGGTAAGTTGGTCTCCTGACAATATTAATCTACTTAATTATAAATTGATTTACTCATTTAATCACACTTCTCTCTCCTGGAAAAACGCAGTATTGAATACCTTATACTTTGATAGCTTTCTTAATGCTCTTCACAGCAGCATCTCTGGTTCACTAAGGAAGGGTATTCCTAAGAAATCCCATGCCCATAGGTTCGATCAGGAGTTGGCCAGTGAAAAGGCCCACACTCAAAAACTTATCAGAGAGGTCCATCTCCTTGATATTGAATGGGATAACAAAAAAATAAAAATTAGAGCTCCCTGTCAAAAATATAAAAATTATTGCAAATCCAGAAAATCTAGTCTGTTACAAAATGACGCGAAGTTTATGCTTAAAGTCCTTGTCAAAAGAGATCTTAGGGCTTTTTGGGCTATTTTTTCTGGCCAGGATGATGTGGCGGTGGCCGACCAGTTGAATGCTATTCCTGAGGCCAAATGGGTCGCGCATTACACTGACCTTTTTGATATGGGCGGAGGGGGCCCAGAGCTCTGCAAAAAGAGGGAGTATGCTCTTAATGATACTTCGAAGCCTGACATTGACTATGAGACACTACTAGGCTTTATTGTCAAAGCTAAGAAATCAAGAGCTCCTGGCCCTAACGGCTTAACAAAAAACACACTTAAAGCGGAACCTGAAATTTGGGCTAAACTCCTTTGTCTCCTATTCCAAGATGTAGTTAACTCTGGTATTGCCCCATCTAGCTGGCAGACCGCCCATATTGTCCCCATTTTTAAGAGAGGTCTACGGACATTGGTCAAGAATTATAGACCAATCTCTCTTATTGATGCGGCCTGCAAGCTTTTCGCTGCTATGCTCCTCTCGCACCTTAATGTTTGGATTAAGGTAAATAATATTCTCCCAAAGCAACAAACAGGCTTCAGGGTTGGACACTCAACTAATCTTAATGAATTTATTCTAACTGCCCTTCAAAGTTCAACATGGTCAATATATGGTGGCTCTCTCTATGTGGCTTCAATCGACCTATCAAATGCTTTTGATTTAGTTATTAGGTCGAGACTCCGGGAAAAACTAACTAAATGGGGGATTCCGGCAGGTCTACTCACTTTAATTATGGCAATGTATGAGAATTCGGGGGTCCATATTAGGATCGATCTTAAAGGTACCCTCTCTAGAAGGATAAGGACTCGTATTACGGTTAGACAAGGTTGCTCGTTAGCTCCATGCCTTTTCATCCTCTACTTGGCAGACATAGGGGAATTCCTTGAAAGTACAGGCATGGTAAATGCAAAATTGGGGGATCTCAGGCTCTCATGGCTGGCTTACGCCGACGATTTTCTTCTTTTTGATCACACCAAAGTCGGCTTACAGAGGCTTATCTGTAAATTCGAAGAATATGCCTTAATTAATGGATTTAAAATTAACCCAAGTAAAACTCGAACAATGGTCTTCTCTAGAGGGAGAGAGGGTAATAAAAAAGTAAAGAAAATTGGTGGTGAAAATATCATTAGAGCACACAAAATTGTCTATTTGGGATTCCTCATTCTGGCCCAACCATCGGGCATTGAATTAAGACGTTCCCTCAGACACAAAATACATCCGCTTATTTCTCAATCTATTAAGCTGGATAGCAAATACGGCATGTTCTCCCTCAAACCTGTAGTGGATTTCTTCAAGGGAAAGGCGATTCCAAAACTAATATACGGAATGGAACTGCATTATCTTTTTCTTTTGACCTTCTGGGACACCCTTGAGGGTATCTACTGGAGAAAAGTTATGAAGCTGCCTAATTGTGTTCCAATAGTTGCCATAAGGTACGAATTGGGTTTGGTCTCTCTGCGAGCTAGAATTCTATGGAGAGTTCTGACACTTTTCTCGGCTTTGCTCTCTCCGAAACAGGATACCCTTTAAGTTGATGTTGGTAAGATGCTCTTCTCGCGGGCATCACCGGACTGAAACCTATATCTTTCGAGATTTAGTGACCTCTGCGATAAGACTCTATCAGATCTTTCCACTGACAGGGATACCCTGTTAACTAACCCCAACAAAGTCAAAGAATGTCTTTTCACTAGCGATTGGAGTAATACGCTGGAAAAATTGCATGCTTACCCATCTCTCGGTGATCTGCAATTTGACCACAAGAAAAGAGGCTGCCTGTCTTTTATCTTAACTCAATTTCCTAACCGCTATTATCGTTCACTTCTTCTCAAACTCAGATGGAATCTCCTACCTACTAAAGAAGTTCTTTATAGAAGGACGGAGATTAGTGATTTGGACCTTTTATGTCGACTTTGTCATACCCCCGGGGTAATTGAATCTACATGCCATCTTTTTTTAGAATGTACTGCTCTGAAAGGACTTAGAGATATCTACTTAGGTAGATTCAACACCCTGGGTCTATTGGGGGCAGAGAATGTTATTTGGTCCCAGTCTCTTTCAATTTCTAAAATTAAAGACGGTCTCGCTGTGGCGGGTTTTATTAAGTCTCTTGATCTGTATCCCCCTCCCATTTGATCAATTTGTTTGATGAATTCCATCTTTATATTCTACCAAGTCTATCATGTATGTATACAAACTCTGGAATTTTAATTGATACTGCTGCTAAATTCATTCTTTTTTAGGTAAAGGGAATTTTTTCCTTTTAACTATCAAAATTGTGTCAAAAATTTTAATGTGCACTGAATTTTTTAACTAACTTTTTATATGTTACTTACTGATAGAAAAGGGATATGTGGATCTGTATGTGTTTTCTTATCATATTGGTAATGAAATGAAATCAATATGCAATGTAACAGTAATGTATGATCCCTTCTTTCCTGTTTTTTTTTTGCATTTAAGGATTTCTTTTGTAAAGGTTTCTTTTGTAAACCATACACAATTAAAAAAAAGAAAAAAAATAGATCCATCTTCCCACATATTTCTTATGGTCCTTTGAATACAGGAATTTTGTTCCCTCGGGTACATGGATACTGGCCTTCACAAAGTCTCTGATTTCTTCATCAGTCCGATCTTTAGGCTTCCATCCTGGTTCAACATCAATCATAATTTCCATCCCTATGGCTTTCTTTGCTGTCTTCTTGCATTGTGAGATTATTATCTTGATCACACAGAATCCAAGCATCACTATTAATAACAAAGCTCCAAGAAATGTGAACATATCTGGCATTGTGGAACCCATGAGAACAGTGATCCAAACCAGCTGTCATTAGCAATGTCTTCAACCTCTTCTATCATCTGGCCATGGAGCTTTGTCAGCATGTCTATGGCCTCTGTCTAGGTTCCATTCTCGTCATCATGAGAAGGTATAAATGTGCAACATGATTCTCCGATTTTAGCACAAACACTCCATCCATAGCTGTGATCATGTCCAGGACGTATCTGTTCTGGAGGGTCATCAATTTTACAGCTCTCAGTTCTTCACTGATTGTATTGAATCCCTTTATGGTAGTATTAATCGTCTGTAGTAATTCCCATCTGGTGATCTGAAGCCACTTGGTATTTGCTCCAACCTGGATCCTTGGCATGAAGTTCAACGTGAAGACTGAAGAAGTCTGGATGAACAATCTATGTTCAAATGGAATAGCATCAAAGGCTTCTATTGATTTGGCAGAGACGCAGTTCTCTCTCTTTATTTGATTTATCAGCTCTACAGATCTTTTCTTCTGTGCATCTGCCTTCTGGAAACTATTAATGTTCAGGTCACCTTTAGGAATCACCAACGCAGGAACATGAACATTCACCAATGTGCAGATTCCTCCCCAATCTTTAGGAAGTCTGATGTAGGCATTGGATCCACAAGCCCAATAATGATCCATGATGACTGCTGTTCCGATATTCATTCCTGGTGCATCGAAGATTCATCCACAGTTCTGCTTCTCCCCCATTTTTCTTGTACCATTGTTCCTGAAGCATAATTTAGAACTCTCCAATGGTACTATCTGCAGGTGTCCCCCTCTGTCTTCGACCCATGTCAGTTGTTTAGCAAGTTTTGGCCATAATGGTTTACACAACATTTGTGCATTCTCGATTGTTGGTTGGTAGTGACCCATTGTTACCCAATCTCTGGCGATTATTACTCCTTCTTCCCAGCCATCTGGTGATAAGACAGTTCCCCAAATCTGCATCTGGCCTCTGTTTTTCCATCTACGGATGTCCTGGAACTTTCCGTTTTTTATTTAGTTCTCTTCTTATTCCAGTTCCTTTTACTCCAGGTTTCTCATATCTGATCACAATATTCTTTGTCTTGGCATTGTTTCTTGTCTTTATGTCTTGAACATAGTCATCTTCATTTGGATCTGTTCCTTCAGTTGCCCATTTGAGAGAGGCTGTTCGACCGATGAACTGGCCTCTTGTTCTACAGAAAGTTTGGGGCACTATGCAGTGTGCAGTTATGACATTTATTTCAATATCTATGAAGATCTTCGACTTCCCCATGCTGTATGACAGGAGTGCACATACAAAGCATTCTTCATCTGACGTCCTTCTTCAAACTTCTTTCAAGTGTTGGTACCATATATTGTTTCCCAAGTATGCTGTGCTGTCCAGATAACCATTCAGTTCATAATTATCTTCTTGGGTGCTTCTTGTGGTTCTCTCACTCTTCATGTCGTTTTTTGTAACCACATCTCGAAATGTATCCGCATAGCTTCTTCTTGGCTGATTTATTTGCAGGAACATCCGTCCGGGTTCCCTGCGTAGACGAAAGTTCAACAAGTTTGCTCTATCCATCTTTCTTTTTCTAGCAACAGCTAAAAATGGCCATAAAGATTCTGCTATAATCTCTGCGTGTGATCTTTCTGTGGGACTTGTACTTCGGCCTCTTGTTACTGGACCAGCTGTATCTGTATGCATTATCTGTGTAGGTCCAACCTTTATGAAAAAACAAGAGCAGAGGTCACATGGGTGAATACGAAAACTATTCAAGTACTAATTGATTCAGATAAATGTAGAGAGGGAAGAGGCTCAGTCAGATAACCAATTTTAACTTCATATTTTATTATTAATCAAAAACATCATAATAGCATAAAAATATTTATTACATTCACACAACAACATCCTTAACATTTATTCAAATGTAGGACAAAACATTAAGTTTACAAATATAAAAAAATAGGAATTTAATCTAGAAGCAACCTATCAATTGCTGCTTAATGTAATGCATGTCCATATATATTTTGTAAACAATATCATTAAATGACTATAGGGGTGCTATCACAAAATATGCTAAGTGCCAAAAGTGCTATGTGCCTACTGTAGATACAGAATATCATAGTATATTCTACAATACAGTTTTGGCGACAAAATGTTGTCCAGTTCAATCATTGGAACTGATGGTCGCGTTCGTCAGGGCGCACTATAGAGAAAACATCTAACATTGGAGACACACTGATATTGAAGTTTGCATACAATTTGTAATTAAACCAGTGGGTCCCATAGTTGTATCGCAGTGGTATTCCAAACTTGATTGCAGATCTCAATTCTTGATTATTCCATAAAGTGCGCAGCGAACCAATACTTCATCCGCGCAGCCCAATAAGTAAACAGATGATAGCCATATTGCATCTCTATTTTGTGCTATTGGTGAACATATGCACAAATGAATCACTGAAATATGTTCACTTCTAGTGTTGAAGATCATGGTATCCAAAACGACATCTCAGTGTAGTAGTGGTAAACTTCAACAGAATGAAGTGAAAAATGAAGCCACTTAGTAAGGCCGCATTGCTAGAGTGCTGCAATGATGATAAGAATTCCACATAGAAGCGCAGACCGTAAACATCCACACACAGGAACCGTTAACTCGCACTCATTCATCTGTAACGTTCACACTTCATGTGTTGGTTCCATATATTGTTTCCCAAGTATGCTGTGCTGTCCAGATAATCATTCAGTTCATAATTATCTTCTTGGGTGCTTCTTTTGGTTCTCTAACTCTTCATGTAGTTTTCTATAACCACATCTCGAAATGTATCCGCATAGCTTCTTCTTGGCTGATTTATTTGCAGGAACATCCCTCCGGGTTCCCTGTGTAGACAAACGTTCAACAAGTTTGCTCTATTCATCTGTCTTTTTCTAGCAACAGCTAAAAACGGCCATAAAGATTCTGCTATAATCTCTGTGCATGATCTTTCTGTGGGACTTGTACTTGGGCCTCTTGTTACTGGACCAGGTGTATCTGTATGCATTATCTGTGAAGGTCCAACCTTTATGAACCCCTTACCTTACCTGATCCGCTGACCCTGTCTCCAGTGTTTAAAAGCAATTTCTGAAACAAGTGCTGTGTCTGATTGATTATTAACAACATCCATTTCAAGCTCAGGTATCTTCCCATCTTTTCTTGGGACAGGAATAACATAGAGTCTAGGGTGCCTTGTAGTTGCCACACTCGCCTTTTCCTTTTGCTCAGAAAGATATACAGGAGTCTTTGCCCCATGTGCTCCTATATAAAATGCAGTTCTTACTGTCAGTGAAAGTAATAGGAGTATGAATATAATGCATGTGTAGATAATGCGGTGGTATGTAAGCTTGCAGCATCTAGTTCTTGGACAATGTGTGCGTCTGTTCTCATGGGGCAACACAACGTTGCTGTTAAAGTTCCCCATCTCGATCATTTGATGCTAAGGAAGGAAAAACAAACTTTAATGGCTCTGCATTTTTGATTGCTTTCTGGAAGCTGCTGTCTTCTTTCAGCATTTGTCCTCGATCAACTATCTGCTTCCTGAATGCGAAGAAATGACTTTATCTTTCTTTCTTGAACCAATTTTTTCACCAATCGGGATGCAAATGTTCCTTTATCGTGTCCTGGGAGGATAGCTCAGTGGCAACATGCTCGCCTTGAAAACAAGACGACACGAAGCAACACAGGTTCGGTCCCCGGGTCCGCGCTTAAAAAAAAACAACAAAAAAAACTTTGGGTATTTAGCGCGTTATAAATATGCAACTAAGAGACATATTCCTGTAAAAGCGCCGCGATGACCCTGGGCTGTGTGAGCGCTTTATAAATGCAAATTAAAATAAAATAAAAAATAAAAGAAAAATGTCTTCTGCAAGCCTCTACAAACTCTGCTTCATTTATCAGCTCCCAATCGATGCCTTGAATCTGCTTCACTCCAGATGATGTGTTGCTTCCGTGTCAGCATGAACAAAATGTTTTGTCTTTTATTCACTTCCTCGATCTGTCCCTCAGAGGAAAGTTTCTACACCGCTCTGTGATTTCTTTCTGAATAGATGCTCACCTGGATTATTATTTCTTCCAGGATTACATTCAAGTTTGCAGTGTTTCTTGGGTCTCTCAGAAAGGTTACCACATCTGTGTGTCTTCCAACAAGATGCAGGTATTCGTTCTTCCATTGCCTCAGTCCACACGATTTTTCTTGCGTTGTCTGTACTTTCTTCAAGGCCTGTGAAAGAGGCTGTGTATACGAGTTGTAGTCAAAGACCCAGGCTCTGACATAATTGCACAGTACTAGAAAACTCTGCATCTGTTTTATCGTGTGTGGCTTGGCTGTTTTTAAAATGGCCTCAGCTCTTTCAGGAGTGACATTCTTTCCCTCACGTGAAATTAATTGGCTTATGTACAACACTTCTTGTTGACAATATTGTAACCTTTCTTTGTCAACTTTATATCCTTTGTCAGCAAGTATAATCATCAGCTGAACCGAATCGCGTCTGAACTCTTCCTCTGTGGTGCTGCAAACTAAAATGTCATCTGCGTATTGCAGCACAACGCTTTCTGAAGCAATATTACTCATGTCCATCTGGAGGACTCTGTTGAAAATTGATGGGGATTCACAGTACCCCTGCGGCAGCCTTGTGCTTTTTAATCGCACTTGTCTAAACGTAAACCATGTAAATGCTTGTGAGTCTTTGTGCAATGGTATTGAGAAAAATGCATTTTTCAAGTCAATCACTGTGAAATATCGTGCATCAACAGGTATATTGCATAGAATTGTAGACTGGTTCAGGACTAGAGGGAACTTGTCTTCTATATTTGGTTTATTGGGCGAAGGTCTTGTATTAGTCTCCAAGACCCCCTTTACCTTTTTTTCACAGGGTACGCTGACGTATTACATGGTGACTCTGACGTCACTAAAATACCTTGCTCCATCATGGTGGAAATCGTCTTGAAAATGCCTTCATCTGCCTCTCGAGACATGGGATATTGCCGGGCCCGAGGTAAAATTGCTCCTGGTTTAAATTTAATCTTTACTTCCCCAACTCCTTTCAGTAAGCCTACGTCATAGGGGCCAGTGGTCCATAATGAAACTGGCACTTTCGCCATATCTTCATCAAAATATTCAGGACGCTTCTTTGCTAGCATCAATCTGCGGAACTTCGGACTTGATCGCCTTTACCCAATAAGTAATGCACATTTAAAATATTACAAAATCATCACATAGGTCATCTCCAAACAATTCCTCATCAGTGACATCAGTCACTCTGCAGACTTCCTCAATGGCAATTATTGCGCTCGATCTCTACCTTTATCATCAGTTGCATCAAGCAAAGCCATATTTCCTCAGACTATAGCTGCTTCTATGTCTAAGGGAAAAATGACTTGGGAGGATAGCTCAGCGGCAACGTGCTCACCTTGGAAGCAAGACTACACGGAGCAACACAGGTTCGATCCCCGGGTCCGCGCTTAGAAACCTCTGGGTATTAAGCATGTTATAAATATCATATCAAACGTGCTCCTCCTCTTTATCCATGGGTATCTGAGGCCTAAATAGAATCTCACCTGGTATCCTCATGGTTCTACCTACTAGACATGGTAGCCATGTTAACAGAATACATATCCCATAAAGGAACACCTCGGGTTCAAGCGGTATTGTTCTAGGTGCTATTTGCCCTGCGAATGCCATGATCATTTTGCACACATTTAAATAATGCATTCCCGGTGTTCAGGATATTATGCCTTCGTCTGTAAAGAAAATGGTCATATTCATTTTTGTCATTAAATCTCGTCCTAATATGTTGACAGGTGTTGCCTTGAAAAAAGCAGTGGAACTTTCATATAGCATTCTCCTATGGAAACTGGTAATTCTTCTGTGAAAGGAACTCGACTTGTTGCTCCTGTAAAGCCCTGAGTATTCATTGCATTGTCAGACATTAAAAATATGCCCTCATCTATACACGAGTGTGTTGCACCCTTGTCCACTAAGAATGAAAAAGCTTTTCCACCTATATTTATGTCTATCCTTGGTTCCTTATGAGGATTTGGCGTTATAGATAGGACTGAACACATCAGGTCTCCCAGTGAGCTGTCCTATTGCGGGTAGAGTCTCACTCTATCACTCGTGAATGGATTTCCTCCATCAACAGTGACACCTCCTATTCTACGAGTCATTTGCAGTTCTGTATTCATGTTCTGCTGAAGTTGCATAGGAGATTCCTGTGATTGTCGTTGCAGTTGATTACCTGTCACTTGCTGTGATTACAAGCCTTGCTGCACTCTCGACGCTTGCTGCTGCACTGTGAGATTCTGCGCAAATCTATTTCCGCTCTGCTGCGAATATGCAGGTGGATTTGGCATTCCATGTCTAGAAAACTGATCATTCTGCACCATTCCTTGGCTTCTACACATTCGAGCCATGTGCCCTGTCATTCCACATGTCCAACATATAGGCGGTGGTCTCCCCATCTACCCATGTTGCATATTTTGTTTACCGTTTTGCATATTCTGAAAACCTCCCTGATTATTCTGCCAATTCCCTTGATTACCTTGCCAACCTCTACCTTGATATCCCCTTCCTCGTGGAGCATATCCATTATTTGTCTGATCAAACTGTCTTTGGTTATTTATCTGTGGCATGTTCACTGCATGCTGCAAATTTGATCCACCTACGCTAGATATCATTGCCCCTTCAATGGCGTACTTGGACATTTCTTTCTGAACTAATTTTGCTTCCTCACCTTTTCGCGATTCTTTTCCAGCAGGAGTCTGCAGTAATGTGCAATGGTTAACTGGATTTCCGACCACGGTTTAGCTTCTATACCCACTAACTTTTTCAGCTGCTTCTGTACCTGCTCTGGCACGCCTTTGCATAATATGATATAACACAGGCATAGATTTCCTGCAAGCCTCGCAAGTTTCAAGCGTCTTGAAAACTCTGAATGTAAAGCAACGGATCCTCTCCCTCTTTCATCTTTCTTGTCATTATAGCTTCCATATCAGATGTGTCCGGACATAGCACTCAAAGTGCTTTCCAAATCTCTGCTCTACAATTATTAAATGGCGCTCCATCATGTGCGGTGTTAACTGTAGTGAAAAGAAATGAACACATATGCACACCTAAGTAGTTAAGGAATGGACCTGTTTGGTAATCTTTTGATAATTAATGAGGTGCAGAGGAGAAAGACACAACCCTGACACTAGGTTGTGAATTTTAGAAAACAGAGAAAGAGAGGGTATCCACAGGTTGTGGGCCCCTCATGTCCCCTGCACACGGAGGGTACTGTTACTAGACAGTCAATAGGTATAATTTTCTGAAGAGAGTTCTGTATCAACATATTTTAAGAAGAGTTTCTGACTGATGATTCTAAAGGTGGTTGTTAACTTAATATAATATATGGTAGGTATGCCTACAAAGAAGTTTTAAAAGGTGATATATCTATGACCTGCTACTATAAAATAATGCTTGTAGCGAATAATCTTAACAGTAATTTCCAAATGACCAATATTTGTTCATTCACAAATATTATTCTGTTGGTAATAAGAGATTTTACACATGTTCACATGCATCAAACTTCATACAACAAATTAAATAAATTGTATACATTACAAAAATGTACAAATATGTAACAATCTCTGTTATTTTTCACAATTAGCGATACATAGCATTCTCAGCGCATTTCGGGAAAATTCCCTTCATCAGGAGTGACTATACAGGTTCCTCAAAGTCTATTCATCTTCATTGACCTTCATCAATTTCTAAGCTTCAGTGGCGAATTTTGCAGGATATCTATAAGAGAGATCATAAATCTCAGAATCTGTCATGCTCACATATTACAGTTGTTAACTTATTGTGGGGTCTACCATACATTAAAAAGGTTTCCTACCTCGCATAGGTGCCCTGAGGTTGTCTATAATGATGTAGTGAAAGCAGCAATTCAGGATCATTTCCAGTAGTATGTCTAGGTAAGTGAACCACCTAAAAATTAAACAGTGATTCAGAGTAATACATATTCACAGTGTACAAAGTGTGTATCATCTATGGGAAGATGCAGGATAACAGTGAAAAATACCTTGGTCCTATGTCTGTGGTGGAATCTTGGCAGAAAGGTGTGACTAGCCTGAGTATCCAATGCTTCAGGATGGAGCTTTCATTTGCTGCAAGCAGTTAGACAAAAAATACATCACGGGGGTTCTAGTATGTCTGGGTAATTTAGTGTAAAAATATGCATATAGTTTGTTAGATTGAGTAAAGGCAGCTTACCTGCCAATTGAATAAGTCCCATGGAAAAGTAATGGATCAGGGTGCTCTTAGGCTGGTGACTCATTACTCAAAAAAACATCTCCTATGAGAGGAGAAACAAAATAATGTGGGAGATAATCAGCCATCAGTCTAAGCTGAAAAGGGCCAGTGGTTTGCTCTTAGTTGGATTTGTTAAAGGGACTCACAAAATCTTTGAAAACCACATGCTTAATCAACTGAAAAAACTTGATTACAACAAAGTGAGAAAATACAAAATCCGCAAACACCAAAGCAAAATAATCAAGGAATTTGCTAATGACACCACAATCACACTGAAACCAGCAGATAAAGGAGGTGCCATAGTTATTATGGATACCTCATTCTACAATTCCCAATGTTTAAGATTACTTGAAGATAGAGACACCTACATCCCCATTGAGGCGAATCCCACAGTCAGTATTCCTACAATGATTGAGAAAATTCTAGAGAAAGCAGTACAGAATGGTTGGATTACAGAGAAAACTAGACGCTTCCTACATAAAACAGATCCAATAATACCTGTGTTTTACGGACTTCCCAAAATTCACAAACAACTACCCGAACCACCTTTAAGACCAATAGTTGCAGGGACTGACAGCCTTTTCCATCCATTGGCCATCTATGTAGATCAAGTACTCCAACCTATAGTACAAAAGACCAGTACATACTTACGAGACACAACCCATTTTCTTAACAACATACAGAACCTACAGGATCTACAACAGGGAGACCTATTAGTAACATTCGATGTACAAAGTCTCTATACTTTGATTCCTCATGCCAAAGGACTAAAAGCACTAGAATGGGCACTATTACAAGAACAAGAGTGCAAAGCAGATAAACGTTCATACTGGAACTTGCGACCATTAATCTACAGAACAACTTCTTTAGATTCAATCAGCAATTTTATCTACAGGCATCCGGCACCTCAATGGGCTCAGCAATGGCGCCAGCATACGCCAACCTATTTATGCATCACTTGGAAACTCAGAAAATAATATCTCATCCAGTTTGGGGAGCCAAACTGATTTGTTGGCTGAGATATATTGACGATGTTTTTGTCATTTGGAGAGACAATAAAGAGTCACTTGACACATTCCTAACATACATCAACACAGTGAATGACAGAATCAGGTTCACAATGGAGATAGGAAATCCAAGAATCCACTACCTCGATGTCGAACTGGAACTCAAGGTTGGAGAAATCATCACAAACCTATTCACAAAACCAACTGATGTGAACAATAGCCTAAATTACCTGAGTCATCACCCAAGACACTTAAAAAATAATTTACCTTATAGCCAGTTCCTCAGGGCCAAAAGAATCACTTCTGTTGAATCGACACTTACAATTGAAATGGATAAAATGACCAATAAATATGTAGAGAGAGGCTATCCAGAGAATATTATCAGTGCTGCAAAAGAAAGATCAAATTTGAAATCAAGAGAAGAACTCCTCAAGAAAAAAACAGAACGTAAGGAGATACTGTTCCTATATACTCTCAAATATTCAAGTCAAAGTCATCGTATTACTCGCCTGATAAGAAAGAACTGGAGGATTATCCAGATGGATCCCCATCTACAAAAACCTTTTCCTGAACCATCGCTAATCGCTTACGAAAGAGGGAGAAAGGTTCGGGATCAATTGGTCAGAGGAGAACGGATTCCAGCACAACAACAACAAACACTACACACCAGAAAACCTGGAACCTTTGCATGTCTACATTGTGGAAATTGCAACAATATCACCAAAGGGGACTACATCAGACACCCTAGGACAGGCACTAAGATCAAATTAAAACATTTTGCTACCTGTGACTCCAAGTCAATTATCTACGCTCTGAGTTGTCATGTGGGATCTACTACGTGGGTCAAACAAGAAGGAAAATGAAAGAGGTGCAATGAGCACAAAAGCAACATCAGGACAAAGAATGTACGATCACCCGTGGCATGACATTTCACCGAAAACAGACATACAGTGGCACAATTACGTTTTCAGATAAGACTGGACCAACAGGAACTCTACTGGATCGACAAACTTGACAGTATGAATCCTTACGGGATGAATGAAGATTTCCATTTAGGGGCTTTCCTATAAATGATCACCATCACACACAGAACCAGTGCACATCTTGAACAAGATAGGCTTTATCTAGATTCAACCTTATATTAGACTTTGGTATTCAACATACCCAATATAACATCTCCAATATGATAGGCCTATTACAGATTCAAGTCTACAGTAGACTTTGATCTACAATTAATGAGGTTAGTCAACTCTGACTAGACTGTTAAGGTTGATTTATTTCATAAGGAATATTGGTTACTAAATGAACAACAGATGTGCTAATAATTCCCTAAATTGATAATAAAATGTACACTTATCCTGTGACCCAGCCTATTGGAATAGATTGTGAGCAAAGGTGCCCTAGGTTTGAGTCAAACACATATACATTAAATGTATAGAATGTGTTTTACTATTTTTCTAACTGTTCACTTTCATTATATGTACCATCACCTGTTGAGATCTTTCTAGCGAGACTCCCTTTCACAGAAGGGAAGACTCTTACTTTTAGCCCAGAGATCCCGTCAGTCAGATGTTCTCTGGTAACACCATCTTTACACTATTCTATGACTATTTTGTGATATTCTCCCTATCATAATTATTGGGACACTGTACCCGAGCAGCACCATCTGAACGATTCACATAACTTTCCTGCAAACATTATACACTGCTACTTTTCTAGAACACCTATAGACATTTACTGACATTCCTTTTTGGCCTTTCTTTCAAACCCATTGTTAGGTCTCCGTAGCCCATTAGCCCTATACATTGACAACAATTGAATTCCTTACCCTTTCTTCCAACCACTAGGGAGCCTGACCGCATCCTGTTCGAATTGGACTGCCCATAATCCCTAATCAATTACATTTACGTCACATGAGCGTTGTGGCGTCATGTCACGTGATCACGTAGTGGCGTCACATGTTTACATGTGACGTCACGATGCGCATGACGTCATCACGCTGACGATGCCGGATGCCATTTTAGCGCTCGCTTTTCGAGCCTTTTGATATTTCAGCACCATCCCTCGTATTGGTGCTCTGTGAAGACCTTCCCAGTTCCAGCCACTCCACATAAAGACCGTTGGAAGGTGAGTCCCTTTAACAAATCCAACTAAAAGCAAACCACTGGCCCTTTTCAGCTTAGACTGATGGCTGATTATCTCCCACATTATATTGTTTCTCCTCTCATAGGAGATCTTTTTTGAGTAACGAGTCACCAGCTTAAGAGCATCCTGATCCATTACTTTTCCATGGGACTTATTCAATTGGCAGGTAAGCTGCCTTTACCCAATCTAACAAACTATATGCATATTTTTACGCTAAATTACCCAGACATACTAGAACCCCCATGATGTATTTTTTGTCTGACTTCTTGCAGCAAATGAAAGCTCCATCCTGAAGCATTGGATACTCAGGCTAGTCAAGCCTTTCTGCCAAGATTCCACCACAGACATAGGACCAAGGTATTTTTCACTGTTATCCTGCATCTTCCCATAGATGATACACACTTTATACACTGTGAATATGTATTACCCTGGCACTAAGTAGAATCACTGTTTAATTTTTAGGTGATTCACTTACCTAGACATACTACTGGAAATTATCCTGAATTGCTGCAGTCACTACAGCATTATAGACCACCTCAGGGCACCTATGAGAGGTAGGAAACCTTTTTAATGTATGGTAGACCCCACGATAAGTTAACAACTGTAATATGTGAGCATGACAGATTCTGAGATTTATGATCTGTCTTATAGATATCCTGCAAAATTCGCCACTGAAGCTTAGAAATTGATGAAGGTCCATGAAGATGAATAGACATTGAGGAACCTTTATAGCCACTCCTGATGAAGGGAATTTTCCCGAAACGCGTTCAGAATGCTATATATCGCTACCTGTGAAAAATAACAGAGATTGTTACATATTTGTACATTTTTGTAATGTATACAATTTATTTAATTTGTTGTCTGAAGTTTGATGCATGTGAACATGTGTAAAATCTATAATTACCAACAGAATAATATTTGTGAATAAACAAATATTGGTCATTTGGAAATAACTGTTAAGATTACTCGCTACAAGCATTATTATATAGTAGCAGGTCGTAGATATATCACCTTTTAAAACTTCTTTGCAGACATACCTACCATATATTATATTAAGATAACAACCACCTTTAGAATTATCAGTCAGAAACTCTTCCTAAAATATGTTGATATAGAACTCGCTTCAGAAAACTATACCTATTGACTGTCTAGTAACAGTACCCTGAGTATGCAGGGGACGCGAGGGGCCCACAACCTGTGGATACCCTCTCTTTCTCGGTGTTAACTGTAGTCACACCAGGGTAACCTGCCTGTGTCCATACGTCATCAGCTTTCTCACCAAGTATAGCGATTAGAAGACCTTTAATATCCCCTATAGCTAATGTATTCCGTCCTGTCATTTTTTCTATCTCATGTATCCCTTTTCCAGCGCCGGGAGTTTGCACTTTAGATTATCTCTGTCCATTTGGGGCCATGGTATATACTGTGGGCTAGCCCCTCCCTTTTCTAGTAAAGTAAATACTGACGCCCCAAACTCATTCTCATCTCTCATCATTTGTCTATCTACCGCCGGGGTAATATTCCCACATCGCCGTCTACCTGGCAATGATCTTAACCTGCTTCCGTAAGGTGGGGACTCCCCCCTCTGACCGTGGGGTTGCCCCTTATGTCAGTCTGACTGTGTCAGTGGCTCTGTTGCCTTAGACATAGGAATCTTTAAATCTGACCATCGTACTCCTTTATCCAAAGGTGAATATCCCTCTGGATCACATATATAACTTCTCTCTTCCCTCTGGAAAGTTTCCCTTTCTTTGTCTGATACTTCTTGTGCCCAACTCGTGCGACTTCTCTGATCATCATCTCTTTTTAATGTTAGTCTGTCTAGAGACAGCTCCTTGTGTCTCGCACTACAGGAGGTTTCCTCGGTGTCATACAATTGAGCGCTTTTGAGGCAATCATTTTTTCCCTTCCCTTGAGATTCTTTCTCGGCTTGCATTTCATGGTATACTTTGTTGATTGTTTCCCCAATTCTCCATGAGTCAAACTCGTCTTCTAGATTTACTCTAGACGTGCCTGGTAATGATTTGGATTCCAGAAAAAATTCCTCTATGTCTTCCCATGCTACCTGTGGATTGGGGTTTCTTACTTCCCTTTCCAAATACTGAAGATCTCATGCTCTCTGTATTCTTTTGCGTTCCATGTCGTCATCGACCTCTCTGCGCTTTCTCGCTTTCTCTCTTACTATGTCTTTCTTTTTCTTTTTCATATTCCTTCATTCATATGCTCTTTGTATCTTCTCATCCCTTCGTCTCTGTATTCTTTTCTCTCTTATACTTTCCTGTTCATCATCTTCTATTCTTTTTCTTCCTAACCTTTCCTGTTCATCGGTTGTTCTTTATCTATTGTCACTTTTTTTTGCTCTTCTGCCCTCTCTTGTTTTTTAGCCTGCTCATCTTGACATAATTGTTCTCGTCTTGGTCTATCTTTTCTTTTCGCTCCTTCATCTTTCAATCTTTCTTCCCTTTCTTTGTCTTTTCTGTCTTGTTAGTCTTGATCTCGCCTTTGTCTTACATCTTCAATACTTTTGCCATCAAGTTTAAGTAAAATCTGACGTCCCATCCATTCGTTCTGTAAGAGCGCCATCTCATCAGTTCTATCATTGTCTCCTTTCCATCTCTTTATCTCTCTCCTTATATCTAGAGATGTACTTGCTAGATCACTTCTATCTTTGTCACGTCTCTCCTTGTCCCTCGGGACATTGGAGGTTATATCTTTCTCGGTATCTTTCTCTGGGCCCTCGTCACTACTTTGCGTAGGTGACTCATATGAGAGATTGCTACATCCCGTCACTGCTTTAAGTTCCCTTAATGGGTATAACGCTTCGTCATTCTTGGTTTTGTCTTTTATTTCAGACGGGGTGGGCAGAGTAGACGGCTCTTCACCCCCCTCCTGGCATACATTGAGTATCCAATCTAAAGGAAGCTCCTCCTCCTTGCCGTGTTCATACATTTTCCAAAGTTCTAGACTCGCCAGGTGCTTTTCTAACTTTTTTCCTGTGTACACAGCAGGCAAATATGTCATCATATGCTACAGAACTGCTCTCGATAATGATCCGCCTTGTGGCCATGGCATAGTAAACATTTTGTCTACGGTCCCCTTAACCCACTCTGCACTGTATTGTTTAAGTTTAAGCGCATGTTTCGGTAGCTGTTTGCAGAGATGCACTAATGGAGTAACCTCTTCCATTTCTAACCTTCACTTTCCTCTTTGCTATCATTCGCTTATGTTTAGTTACAGTTTCCAATTTATCTCTCAATCAAAATGCACTTATGAACGAGCACCAATCATCGCAAGCTCCAATCCCGTCACAACACAATTTTTTACTTTAATCTTGCTAAAAAACAACCATCAAAGGTCAATTTTAAAGCAATCAATTTTTGTGTCTCAACTTCACGCTTTTTTATTTCCTAATTTTTTTTTCCTTTCAACTCTGACGTCACCTCCCCTTTCAATCACATAAAACAGACAAACTTGACCGGCCACATGTACTACTCACGCTCTTCTCTTAAGACTCGTCTTACCCTGTAAATCTGATCCGATTGGAACTTAAGCTAATTTCTTTAAGACTGTCTTTAACCAGTCTCGTCTTCTATATGTCCCGCTAAGGGGCTCTGAATTAAAGCTTCTGCTAACACTCTTTAAAGTCTAGGAACAGGGCGTATTCTCTTGTTGCGGCCTCACTCACGACTATTCCTCTTTTTATATTGCTCGGCCACACTCAAGTCAATATCTTGTTTCCCATATACATATATAGATTACACTCTTACTTTAGCATTATATTTTATCCCATTTCCTTCCGTTACTCTCCGTTACTTACTATGCATGCATCCCTTTGCCGCACACTTTCGTCTATTCACTCACCGTTCGCATATTTTTCCTCTCCGGGCCCTCAGGATCACTGCCTTCATTACCGCCTTTTTGACCCGCTTTTCGATCTGCTTCGCGTAGATGTTGGAGGGGTTTCTATCTGAAAATAGGGGTCCCGTCAAACCGTCCCTTGCAAGGAGTTGGCTATTCTAACCACTTCTATGAGGAGCTTCACCTCCTGTCAGCCGAATGGCAAAGGTTGTGCAATATTGCTGAGTTACTTATGTCGACGGTCGATGGTTATCTTATCTAACCATCTTATCTCTGCTACCAAGTGAACTGGAGGTGCCGTCCAGCCCTTTAAGATGAGTAGCGGTACCCTGGAGATAGATGGGCATGCAGATTTTATTCATACATCAATAATCAAGACGACACAAATAGTTTGGCAAAAGTTTGTCTGTTTTAATGTCAAGCATCTAAAACAGGGAGTACAACGAACATCAGAAATCGCTCGATACTCAGACTCTAACTACTTCATATAAAACTGGGTTCTTATACCCATAACTGGTCATCATTGACGTTTTGACCTGCATCATTACCAATGTCATCCTACGTGGCAAACTACAAAAACCTAACGGGAGGTGGGATTGGTTCTAAGTGAAAAACTAAGCATAGGTTCTATATCTGGATGGAGTAACATAAAGAGGTAATTGGATAATCAACATCAGGTGGGGTAACTAAGCCCTCCCTTCAAAATGGCCACTATGAATGCCACTAATTGTATGACATCCCATTGGCTACACACACTATAGGACCCCCAACTACGTGGTCCCCTACAATTGGTTGGCTTCTAACCCCCGTCAGTACTTTTCCACCTACGTTTGGCAGGACGCAGACTGAACAACCAGGTGTGGGTGAGCTCGTCTTTGCACCAGCTTCCCACCAATTCAAATATCATCCATCATCACCTCAATGGTCCAGTGTCAATTAGTTCTTTGAAGCTGGCCTTAAGTTTGTACTGTTCTCTAAGACTTTTTAAGGAGTCTGGGCACTAGCCAGCTTCCGTGCGTGGGTGTGATCATCTCGCTCATCCAACTTCCTTCTATCATATGACTGGACCCATTGAAATTGAGCCTTTTCGTGTATTAGATTTTATTTTCAATAGTGCTCTGACATCTTTGTTTTTTGCTTGACCTCTCTGAACAGGAGCTCCTGTTCTTTCACTTTAATTGTATCCAATGTTAGCCAATTCCAGTTTGATAAGACCTTGGCTTTCTTGGCTCAGTGAACTCCTTAGCTGAACTTTTATTCTGTTAAATTCAATTGCTTTTTTTGAGACACTAAAATGAGGCCTTCTTGCTTCGTTCAGTACTTCTTATATACGTAGTGGAAACATTCATCCATTACTTGTCCATATGTATCTATAGAGGTATAAATGTATATGTTGACGCTTGCCATGGTCTAATCTATTTAAAAGCATGTGGCTAGCTTAATGATTGCTTTCCTGCTTGCGTTTCATTGCATATGTACATATTTAAACTAAGTATCTTCATCAGGTCTGTGGCATAAGTCTTTTCATCTTGACCTCAAGATGTCACTTATCCTTGGCACCTTCTTGTACATAATAAATCGTCTGTGTCTCTGGTCTGGTTATCTTTTTATATGGGTGTCGATTCAACTTTGTATGATGTCACCATTCATCTTTGCCATTTAGTTTCTCTGCTTCTTCAGGAATTTTGTTCAAATGGCCATCATATTTTCTTGGATGCAAGTATGGTTTCCTCAATGGGTACTTTACCTCCCATATTCTCTTAGGTATAGGTATTCTTATGGGTACTGCACAGAGTTCACGCTCTTCTCTTTGCTGGTTTAACTGTTCGGTATACGTCACATACTTTGGTTGATACGTTTCAGGTAATGTAGACGGGGCAGTTGGAGTGGGGGTACTTGGCTCCTCCTCTACACCACCTTAAAGCTGCAATATACAAGTGTACTGTCTCTCCTCTGTTATGATTCCTGGTAAAGAAGCGATATAGCACAAAGACCATGTTGGTCTTGTTTCTTGTTAAAATGTTTTTCTAGCTTAGCCAAAGCAGCTTTGTAACGCCTGTTTGTGCTGGAACTGCCAGTATCACCTGCAACTTTGTTGTTCGGTATATCAGGGAGAGTGTGAGATATTCTCAGGGCTTTCGCTCCAACACAATTCAGCAAAGTGAAAGTGATCACTCTGAGATCATCGTTGAATTTTGTCCCTCTAATGGCCCTTAGATACACTTGGAATGAATCTATCCATAGTTCCCAAGGTGTGGAGGGGCTGCCGGTTTTGGGAACAAAAGGGAATGGAGCTGGCACGTTCTGCATTTTTGTTGGATGTGTGTTATGGTATGGTGCACTATGTTTCTTTTGTTGATGAAGGGAGGTGCCCGCCCCACTTAAAAGCTTAGAATGTACTATATTGATATTTTTCCGATCTTTCTTTTTTTAAATTCAGTTTGCCACCCCATGTTACTCTTTTCTTTTTAGTGCAGATAGTCACCTATTTTGAAGGGTGTGCTGTTTGCTCTGCTTGGAGGCGCTCAAAGGACAGGGTTTGCATACGTTTGGTCTGTGGCTCATTGCGGTATACTTTTCCAGGGCAACTGACTAAACATTAAGATGGCTGCTACGTTGAGCGGCACTGCAAGGTGCTTTCCTCGCACCATTTTCACATACTCCTGGCTAATGGTACTGCATGCACATGCTGTCCCTGAGTTTGAATAATGCGTGTTGCATTGTGTGCGCGCCTGTACCTCCTTGGCCTTTCTTTGCCACTAATTCTCCATCACTCTGCCTAAGCTCGTCACCAAAATGTTGTGAAATGAAGCCCTCAGAGCAGGTAGTATTGGGAGAGATATTAGGCTTTATTGGGAAAAAACCCCGCAACGCAGGGTGCCCGCATCAATGCTTTCTCTCTCACTGTCCCTATGTCGTTCTTGAATCTGTTGGAGATTCGAGGCAACACGGAAGACTAATACACAACATCTCTAGCCAGAGACTTTTGTTGTGGGAGGAAAGGTGGCAATTTGCTTTTCTCTTCTCCAGTGTTCAATGGACTGGTTTAACAACTAAGACGTCTTATGCAACTTAGACTGTTAATTTGATAATTGACCAAATACTTTATGAACAAGGCACTCGTTTCTTTACTATTTCACAGCTCAAAAGTCGGGTTTCTCAGGGACTGCCAGGATTCAAATAGTATCATTGCACCTAAGTGCACACATTCTCAACTCAACTAATTCTAACTCATCTACAACTAATCGTGATAATGGATGCAATGTAATTAAAATAGATACACTGACTGGACCTTTTAAACCAGTGTAGCCCCAAAAGGTAGTAACCTAAGATGCTGGCCTGTCAAGATATTGTGAAATACAGAAATACAAATATCAATAGTACAATTAATTAGTTTCATCTGGGCTGTACAAAGTGACGAGTGCACAAATTCCATTCTAGTCAGGAGGAAGTTGGACATATGCTTTGGAACCACAAGCACTACCCTGCATAAGTGCTGTGCTCTGCATGACCTTGGTGCAGTGCAAATTAGTTCCATTAGGAAAATGGACCCATTCGACCTGAAACACAAAGGGAATCATGTAAAGCTCCTTATGTCAACTGGTTGATGTTTTTCATGTAACCACGTTAAGGCAAGAACATACTTTCCCCAAGCTGCTTGGCAGTTGTCATTAACCTTGGCTACCATGTTGTGCTCAAAACCCACCAATCCTTCTGCAAGACACATTTATTCCCCCCTCCCACTTGTCCCCATACCATACTGCACCCTCTGTCCACATTAGCGGTCTTGCATGCCTCCACAGGACACTTTGGCCTTCTTTAATTATGCATTGTCATCTTTCATGATCTTTTATTTATAATTCTCCCCCTTTAGGGCCTTCACTGACATACTCCATTACTGTATGCCTTGTTTCCTGATTTTTAAGCATTTACGTTAATTGTACATAGTTATCTTCATATACCTTTTCCCCTTCATCCACCAAGAGAACTGCTACTTTTTTCCCCCTGAAAATGTGAGTTCTACAGAGAGACAGGTCATTAGGCATCCCACCTCCTCATAGGGCACAGCCTGAGGCAGGAGAACTTTGGACATTCCTACTACTTGTGGAATGAGAGAGCACACGTAACATGTGCCATTAACTCTCTTCCCACAGGCATCATTTCATTATACCAGATATTGCCTGTCAATCAATTATCTTCCTCCTTGGTGCCATGGTGGATGCACTCCCCATTCATCACATTTCTCTGTCCCATTTTTCTTTATTCATTCAATTGTTTCACTTTCGTCTTTAAAAAACGTATAAAACAGAAACATCAAAGCTACACTAAAACATATTAGCATTATTACGCTCCAGGAACCTGAAAATGTTTTGTTTTTTGTCACCTTTTTCACATTATAACCTTCTTTGGCTCCCTCTTTCGCTGAATTTTGATAAAATATAAAGCCAGTTAAAAAATGAAAAGAGAATTCACTCATACTCCCCATTATGTTGTGTTTTGGGAGACAGTATTTTTGTCTCTGCGAACATCCGTAAGTGGACCCATCCAAAACGTCCCTGTATTTCCACTGCAGTTGGTGTCTAATAGACGATGGGATGCGGGCCAGTAAAACGCTGCTCTTTCCAATTCCTCATGTGGTTACGAACAAAGACGTGGTCCCCAGTTAAAATAGGTTCTGCTTGAGGGAAATGTCCTCTTCGATCACCTGATTGTCCATATAGCTTTTTAGGCTTCCTCAGCAATTATATGTTTTTAAGGGACTTGGCAAGTTCTTTGAGATGCAAATAAAATTCCCCTCCCAGAATAGCAGAAGTAGAGTGAGCATCAAAGATTGTACGTGGCGGCAGAATTGGCACATGCATTCTCTGCCCTGTAACAATCCCGTAAGGAATCAAATGATGGGCGTGTTTCTTAATGAAAACAAAGCAAGTGGCAGGCAGTGCACCCATGATTTCTCAAGCGTTTGCATAAGCGTAGCCAATTGCATTGTTGACAATCCACTCATTCTTTCTAACAAACTGTTGGCTTGGTGATGGTAAACCATACATAGCTTATGCTTTATCCCCAGGAGAATTGTAATTTCCTTTATTAAGTAATTAGCGTAGTGCTGCCCATTACCAGAGCAAATTTCATCTAGAATCCCCCACCTCGGAAAAACCTCAATCGCCAGTAATTTGGCCACAGAGCAGTTATCATTGTGGTCACAGGGACCTACCGCAAGCCAACGTGAGAAAGGATATAACACTGCAAGCAAGTACTTGAAGAAGTACATCTCTCTGGCATATCAACGTAATCAATATGTAAGTGCCAGAAGATGCCTTCCGGTTGTTGAAATGTTTCCTGTACAACTCTTAATACGTGACCTGGTAGAAACCTCTGACGAATCATGCAGTTACTTACATACTCAGAAACACACTCATACAGAGTTGGCACAAACCACTCTTTACTTATCCCTGCAGTCACATGCTCTTTCAATACTTGGGAAGCATAGTGTAGCTGTTCCAATGTCAATTGTAACAGTTTCCTCAGCATAACAACCTTTCCTGTGCTATTATTTCACCAAACCAAATCAGTTGGCGACAGAGAGCATCCTCTCTTTTCCACAGCTCTTTTTCAGCATCTGATGCTTCTCCCTGCAACTCAATTATCTGCAATATTGAGATTACATTGAAACTTTCTGGCAAAGCATCTTTCTCTTTGCTCACCTTCTGTACGGCTATTATCAGTATTTTTTCTTCCTCACCAGGGTACAGCACGTGATCTCTCTGGCATATATACTGCTTCTTTTGCTGCTGTGTCTGCCCTTTCATTTCCTAGTGAGATAAAATCTTGCCCTCCTGTATGGGCCTGGAACTTTATTAATGCTAGTTCTACTGGGAGTGGTAACATTTCTAACAGTTTACTCAATAATGCTGCATGTTGAACAGGAGTACTGTCACTTCTTTTGAACCCTCTCCTTTCCCACCTTGCTAGTCCTCAGTGCACTGCAGAGGTGACATAAACCGGGTCAGAGAAGATGTTCAATGCTTGGCCCTCAGACATGTTTAGTGCTTCAGTTAGAGCCACTAATTCAGCTGCTTGTACAGAGTAATGATTTTGCAATCGTGTCTGTGAGTACACTATTCATTTCTCCCCTTTTTTGTACTCCCTGCCCAAACCTGACCACTGCACACCCTGAGTGCCTTTGCCCTGTGGTTTGATCAATGCTGGAACTCCCGTCAATGAAAATCATGCCACCCCCATAGATCACTTCTTGCTTAAGGGGGTTACCTTCGCTCCTGCCAATGCATGCTACACAGTAATGCACATAATCTCCTTCTTCTACTTTTTCTGCAATTAACTCTGCTGGGTTTACTGTCCTGCACCTCACCACTACTATTGTTGGGTTGGTTAGTATCACCTTGTACTCTGAAGACCTCAGTGTCAGTGTTGATTTTGTTTTCTCCAGTATGGCAAACAATGGATGTTCCACTGCTGGGCACCCCATGGTTATTGTGTAAGCCTTTTCAATAGCAAATTTAGCGGCATAAAGAGCCTGTTCACATGGGAAGTGTCCCTGCATACTGCATCCAGTGACCCGCTATAATATGCAAGTGGCTTGTGCCCTTGCCCCTTTTTCTGTGTCAGAACTGCTGTCATTACTTTTCCATCTGAGTGTGAAAACAGTTGAAACTTCTCTTTTTGAGTTGCTAACACTGGTGCATGTGCTAACTCATTTTTTAGCTCACCACAATTATTGCCCATCTCAGCTGTCCATTTTCTGTGTGTTTTGATTTTCTGTGCTTCTTTTAGTGCTGCAACCAAGGCCTGGTCTGGGGTGAGTAATCAAAAACCCATGCTCTGCAATAGTTGTGCAAGCCCAAAAATGGATGCATCTCTTTCACTGCCCTTGATTGTGGAGTCTTGTGTATGGCCTCTACTCTTTATGGTGTTATTTTTCCCCCATCTGCTGACACAAGCTGACCCAAGTACACCACCTCTTTTTGACAGTAAATCCATTTCTCCCTATCTACCTTGTATTCTTTATCTGTTAGTAGTGTACGTAGTGTTAGTGTTAGTGAGTCCTTTCTACCCTCTTCTTCTAGCTTGCTGCACACTAACAAGTTGTGAACGCATTGTATCACTGTGCTTGCAACCTGCAAATTGCTCACGTCCATATGTATCACTCTGTTGAAGATGCTAGGCCCTTCACAGTACCCCTGAGACATTCTAGTATGTTCAAACTGCATCCCACGATACGTAAGGGCGGTGAGATACCTGGAATCTGGGTGTGGTGAAATGGAGAAAAGGGCATTCTTTAAGGCAACCACTGTGAAGCAGTATGCCTCTGTGGGAACGCTGCAAAAAATTGTTGCGCGGGTTGGGAACTGTAATGAATCCATTGTCGGAAACACAAGGGATGCACATCTGACAATACCAGAATACGCACGGCAACAAAGGGTTAAGAATAACTATCAGCTGGAAGGGGATAATTGACAGCTATAACTACCAATCACTGGCAAGGATTCGATTGTTGACTTTATTATGTTTTTCCTGTGGTTGCTAGGAGACGGGTGTGGTGGAGAACGAGGATGACGGTTACATCTGGGCATATTGAGAAGCCTGAAGAGACGAAGCTCTTGAGTTATAGAAGTTGCGAAGTTACGCGTAGCCAAGTTGTTATTTGTTTAACTAAAGTTGAAGCGAACGTTGTCGCTAGCACGGAGAGCCAATCCTCCTTTGATGTGGGCGGAGATGAGGGAGAGCGGCATCGCTCCCGCTTGACGACTTCCAGACGCGGTTGAAGACCATGAATTGCAGGAAGACTGCGAAGCGGAGCGAACACGGAGTAACGTACCCCTGGGAAAACCTGTGAGTAGCAGCCGAATGGTGCCACAGAGGAATCCCCGTTAAATACTGTGACGGATGGAAGCGTATGAAGTGAATGCGTGAAGAACGTGTCTGGTCCCACTGTGTAGATGCTCACCTGGAGGCCAAAGCGAACAGCTCGCTCAAGAAGTAAAGGGACCAACACCTTAGGTAAACATATATGACTGTGGAGGACGCCACAGCGTCAAGGCTTGTGTGTTTCTCCTTACCGCTGTAGATATGAGCGAAGAGTCAAACGAAGGGGAGGGGCCAAAGAGTAAAGTGAGACCCGACTTGCCTAAAAATAACAATTACAGAACTTTGGCAGGTGAGGAGGCCACAAGAATTATATATATATATAAAAGGTGGTAGTTCAAGAACAGTGAGTGGTTAGGAGAGGAGGACATGTTATGCGAAGGAAGATATTTCAGCCCATAATACTGACTGTTTGAACTGTATCCCTACTAGCATGAAAGGACTATCACTCTAGGAGAAAAGTCGCTGGGAATCAGATCCCACTTAAGGAAGTGAACAGAAGCACATGAATATACTTTGTGAAGGGAGAAAAACAAACAGAGTGAGTCGAACTGAATAAACAAAGCAAAAACCTTAAAGAGGCAAAGACTTACTTAGAGAGCAAGAAAAGTGGAAAGAGAAGGACTAAAGAAATTCACAAGTGGACTATAAAGGAGAAGTGTAGAAACACAGAAAGGAGCAGAACTGTATGAATATTAAAGAAAGTAATAACTTACCTCGAACATTCCAAAGTGAACTTCCAGAATCAACATTCCCAGAGGCGCAGCTTGAAGACGTATCCTTTATCTGAGAATAAAAGATAGAAAAGAAAGCCGTTAATAAAGAATTGGGTACTACTTTTATCCCCAAACAAAAAATACTTTCTGTCTCAGACTTTTATTTAATCTAAAAGTGCATTTCCGCTACAATTTGGTGTCAGAAGTGGGATAAAGTGAACACCATGGAAGAACTCATTAAGACACTGAGGGGCAGCAACTCCTCCAACAAGCCTTACAGTTACAAAATCAACAAGCACAAGCTGATAGACAAGCGTTTCAGCAAGCGATTCAAGTCCAACAGGCCCAATTATTGGAGGCGACGGCCCTACGTAGACATGCTCAAGTCCCCGCATCAGTTCTTCAAAAATACTCCATCGGAGAGGACCCAGCTCATTTTTTCGTTAATTTTGAACGAGTAGCGAGGAATGCACAATGGCCTAATGAAAGCTGGTGCCATTACATTGCGCCACTCATGACAGGTGATATGCAAAGTGCCTACCATGCAGCTAACCCCACGGGAGAGACGACCTATATAGAAATGAAGATAGTGGTCCTAGAACGCTTGGGACATGATGAGGAGGCCTATAGGCTAAAGTTTTGTGAGATCAAGTTGCAACCAGAAGAGATACCCCGACAGCTGTTTTATCAGGTTAAAGAATTGGGAGATAAGTGGTTGCAGACCCCGAATACCACAGTACTGGAAATGAATGAAATAATTGTCATGGAACAGTTCATTGAAGCCTTACCCATCCCTATGCAGCGCTGGGTCCGTCAACATCATCGACCCAGCCTTGTGGAGGCAGTTAACATTGCCTTGGCTTATCAGAAAGCCGGACAGGGACGCTCCATGAATTATGTGTCCGCCAATAAGCCAAATAATACCTTAAATAATTCCTCTGCCAAAAACTTAGGCCCATCGAGATGGCCCAACTCAATGCTCAGGAAAACCGAGTGGGAACCCACCAGAGTACGACCAAGTAGTGAAAGTCCCGTCGGAATACGGGCACCAAGTGGGGTTCCAAAAGGAATACAGTGCTTTGAGTGTGGGGAATGGGGGCACTTGGCGAGAATGTGCCCAAAAAGAGTCAAAACAGAACCTATGGACGTGGGAAATATGGAAGTAATCAAGGAAGGAGAAGCATCTGACCCAGCCATCGGGACAAGATCCCACTATTCCTATACATGTGAAGCAGAGGTCGATGGGAAACCAATGAGAGCTATGATAGATACTGGCAGTTTACAAACAGTAGTAAGTACTGAACTGGTAGGTGATGTGCAGCTCTTAGAAAAGAAGATTCCTATTTGCTGTGTTCATGGGGATGTGAGGTCTTATCCTACCAAAGAAATAAATGTAAAGGTGGCGGGAGAACAGATGGAGGTCAGGGCCGCTGTAATGCCGATATTGCCAGAGCCACTTCTGATTGGGTCCGATATACCGAACTTTACCAAGATACTGAAGAAAGTCGAGGAAAGTTGGTTACAAGATGCGCTTTTTGCTCACCAGGAAATTACACCAACCTTTACAAAAGAAAAGAAAACCAGAGCCACTATACGGAGGATGAAGAAAGACTGGGGGGCAAGAAATGTTTGTCCGATGGTGGTCGATTGGAAAATTGATGAAGGTGGGGATAGTTTTCGCATGGCCCAGGAACTGGATACATTATTGACAAATGCTAGGGCAAGTGTTTGTGACGAAATATCTGGAAGGGGACCTTTCTTTATTAAAGAGAAGGGTCTGTACTATCGATACAGTAAAGATGCGAATGACGCTGTTACCAAACAATTATTAGTACCTAGCAAATACTATCAAACCGTCATGGAAGTTGCACATGTACAGGTGGGCGAAGGACATTTGGGTTCGGAGAAAACTGTCCAGAAAATCCTAGGGAGGTTTTACTAGCCAGGAATATATGCACAAGTAACGCGTTTCTGCCAGGCTTGCCCCGAGTGTCAGAAAAAAAATCGAGCAAATGTAAAAAAAGCTCCGCTCCAACCCATGCCAATCGTGTGTGAGCCCTTAGTAGAATCGGGATGGATATTGTTGGGCCTTTAGAACCATCTTGGAGAGGACATAAATACATCCTAGTGGTCGTGGATTATGCAACTAGATCTCCGGAGGCTTTTCCTCTTAGATCTACCAGCGCACAAAACATTTGTGACGTATTGATACCTTTCATCGGTCGAGTAGGGATACCAAAAGAGATCGTCACCGATCGCGGGACTAATTTTATGTCCGCTGTCATGGAACAAGTGTGTGGAATCTTAAAGATACAACATTTAAAAACGGCTGTATATCACCCACAGACCGATGGTCTCGTGGAGAGATATAATCAGACCATTAAACAAATGTTAAGTAAATCAATGGAACCAGGGGAAAAAAGTTGGGACCGGATTTTACCCTGGATACTGCTCACACTTCGCAACACCCCCCAATCCTCCACGGGATTTTCTCCATTTGAACTGTTGTTTGGGAGACCATTGAGGACATTGCTCGATGTTTTAAAGGAAGGATGGAAGGAAAACCCAGGCCAAGAGATTTCTTTAACTGAGTATGCCTGTCAGCTTAAAGAAAGGGTGGAGAACTTGCAGAAAATTGTACGAGAAAATTTGCTGAAAAACCAAATCAAGCAAGAGTATTATTACAACCAAAACTCTCAATTAAGAACCTTCAACAAAGGAGAAAAAGTGTTGGTATTGCTTCCCATCTCCGAAAATAAGATGTTGGCTACTTGGAGGGGGCCATATGTAATCGACTAAGTACTGGGACCTTTAACATATAAAGTGAGGCAAAACGATTGAAGATTCCCGACACAAACGTATCATGTTAATCTATTTAAAAAATGGTCTTATCCCGTGACAGCTATAGCAATGATTAACACTAAGGAAATAGCCATGGAACAATTCCCATGGCTAAAAGAAAAGTTGGGAATGGAGGCGTTAAATATAAATGAGAAATTGTCAGAGGAACAAAAGATGGAACTCTGGGAGCTTAACCGGAAATATTCGGAGATTTTTTCCAGTTTACCAGGAAGAACAGAACTGGCATACCATCGCATTGAGACCCGGCCTGGAGAGGTAGTCCGGATCAGACCTTATAGGATACCCAAGTCGAAATTGGAATCAATTAATAAAGAGATCCAAGAAATGTTGGAATTGGGGGTGATAGAACCCTCCAATAGTGAGTGGTCGTCACCTATAGTTTTGGTCCCCAAAGCCGATGGAACAACTCGTTTTTGCTTAGATTTCAGGAAACTGAATGAGATCTCAAAATTCGACGCCTATCCTATGCCTCAGATCGAGGATTTACTTGATAAACTCGGAAAAGGCCAAGTTTCTAACGACCATCGATCTAACGAAAGGGTATTGGCAGATACTGCTCCATCCAAAGGATAAAGAAAAAACTGCCTTTGCCTCTCCCTCGGGATTGTTTCAATTTACAGTCTTACCTATCGGGTTACATGGGGCACCTGCAACGTTCCAAAGGCTGATGAACTCAATTATTAGAGGGCATGAAGGTTATGTTGGCACTTATCTGGACGATATTATTGTTTTTAGTCAAACATGGAGTGATCACCTTGTACACCTGGAGGACTCTACTAGGACTACTACAAAAACTCAAGACTACATGTAAATCCTAAAAAGTCTTTCATGGCGAATTTTCATACAAAATATTTGGGGTATTTTGTTGGCCAGGGCATCATAAAACCTCAAGAAGAAAAATTGGTGGCTATAAAGAACTTACAATTTCCAGTAACACCCAGACAAGTGAGGGCTTTCCTGGGGTTGATCGGTTATTACAGAAGGTTCATACTTCACTTTTCCACGTTGGCTAGACCTCTGACAAATCTTTTAAAGTCTTCTGTACCCCCCAGGAAAGAATGGTGTAAACTGGAAACGGAAAGGGCTTTTAACGACTTAAAAAATGCTCTTTCAGAAAAAGCAATTCTTCATTGCCCAGATTTCTCTGCACCATTCTATTTACATACAGATGCATCGGGTACGGGCCTTGGAGCGGTGCTATTCCAGAACCAGGGGGAAGATGAAGGACCTGTGGTATTTATAAGTAGGAAGCTACTTCCCCACGAGATACATTATGCCACAATCGAAAAGGAATGCCTGGTTGTGAAGTGGGCTATAGAGGCTTTACGATATTATCTGTTAGGTCGAGAGTTCACGTTAGTGACCGACCATGCTCCTTTGGTATGGTTGGCTCGCAATAAGGACACCAATCCCAGGGTGCTTAGATGGTTTATGGCACTTCAACCTTTTACCTTCAAGACCATCCATCTGCCTGGGAAACTGTTAGCTCAAGCAGATTTTCTATCACGCAACACCGCCCTTCCCGAGCGTAAGGGCCTAGAAGAGAGGGTGTGTAATGAATCCATTGTCGGAAACACAAGGGATGCACAATCAGAAACTGGCTCTGACAAAACCAGAATACGCACGGCAACAAAGGGTTAAGAATAGCTATCAGCTGGAAGGGGATAATTGACAGCTATAACTACCAATCACTGGCAAGGATTCGATTGTTGACTTTATTATGTTTTTCCTGTGGTTGCTAGGAGACGGGTGTGGTGGAGAACGAGGACGATGGTTACATCTGGGCATATTGAGAAGCCTGAAGAGACGAAGCTCTTGAGTTATAGAAGTTACGAAGTTACGCGTAGCCAAGTTGTTATTTGTTTAACTAAAGTTGAAGCGAACGTTGTCGCTAGCACAGAGAGCCGATCCTCCTTTGATGTGGGCGAAGATGAGGGAGAGCGGCATTGCTCCCGCTTGATGACTTCCAGACGCGGTTGAAGACCGTGAATTGCAGGAAGACTGCAAAGCGGAGCGAACACGGAGTAACGTACCCCTGGGAAAACCTGTGAGTAGCAGCCGAATGGTGCCGCAGAGGAATCCCTGTTATATACTGTGACGGATGGAAGCGTATGAAGTGAACGCGTGAAGAAAGTGTCTGATCCCACTGTGTAGATGCTCGCCTGGAGGCCAAAGCGAACAGCTCGCTCAAGAAGTAAAGGGACCAACACCTGAGGTAAACATATATGACTGTGGAGGACGCCAGAGCGTCACGGCTTGTGTGTTTCTCCTTACCGCTGAAGATACGAGCGAAGAGTCAAACAAAGTGGAGGGACCAAAGAGCAAAGTGAGACCCGACTTGCCTAAAAATAACAATTACAGAACTTTGGGAGGTGAGGAGGTCACGAAGATTATATATATAAAAGGTGGTAGTTCAACAACAGTGAGTGGTTAGGGGAGGAGGACATGTTACGCGAAGGAAGATATTTCAGCCCATAATACAGACTGTTTGAACTGTATCCCTACTAGCCTGAAAGGACTATCACTCTAGGAGAAAAGTCGCTGGGAATCAGATCCCACTTAAACGAAGTGAACAGAAGCACATGAAGATACTTTGTGAAGGGATAAAAACAAACAGAGTGAGTCGAACAGAATAAACAAAGCAAAAACCTTAAAAAGGCAAAGACTTACTTAGAGAGCAAGAAAAGTGGAAAGAGAAGGACTAAAGAAATAATTCACAAGTGGACTATAGAGGAGAAGTATAGAAACACAGAAAGGAGCAGAACTGTATGAATATTAAAGAAAGTAATAACTTACCTCGAACATTCCAGAGTGAACTTCCAGAATCAACATTCCCAGAGGCGCAGCTTGAAGACGTATCCTTTATCTGAGAATATAAGATAGAAAAGAAAGCTGTTAATAAAGAATTGGATACTACTTTTATCCCCAAACAAAAAATACTTTCTGTCTCAGACTTTTATTTAATCTAAAAGTGCATTTCCGCTACAGGAACCAATTGCTATTCTGCTTCAATAATGTTATTCAGAAGGTGTAAATCCGGTATAAAATGCCCCCCTCTTTGCCTTCTTAATTGGATAGATAACAGTGTTGAAAGGTGATGAGCTCACCTGTATTATGCCTTGCTGCCATAGGGCATGCAGTGTTGCATATATGCCCTCATCTGCATCTCATGATATATGGTATTGCTTTACTTGTGGCAATAGAGCTCCCTCTTTTAACTTGATGTGTGCCGGCCCTGCCCGTTTGAAGATTCCTACATCATGGGATCCTGCTGTCCACAATCTCTTTGGTACCTTTTCCAAATCTTCCTGTAAATATTGTGTTTTCTGTTTCATTATCTGGATCATCTGGGGTATTTCCCTTTCCGTTATGTGTACTGGGCAAGGTAGGCTCAACTCGATCACTACCTCTCCTTCTTCATTCTCTTTTGTTGCAAAGAACTTTGTGTCAAATACTCCTGTCAATGTTAGTGTGGGATACATACATAATATTGATCTACATTCCATGTTGTTCTCATCAGTGGCAACTAGCATAATCATATCCTTGTGTATCACTACTTCATCCAAGTACAGTTGAGTGTGTGTGCCTGAGCTAACTAAGGAGGGAGAGTGAGGCCTGAACACAAATGTGTTGGACAGCCGGAACACCTTCCCTTCAATTCCTGGCAACCATCCCAACACTTGTACTTCATATAAAAAACTTCTATGTGTGTAGGTATCCCTCTCATTGCGCTCTGTGCTTGGTATGCCTGAATCTACTGCCACGTGGGCTGGGTACATTAGCAGTGGTGAGCACAACATCAATTTCTCTGAAAATGAAATTGTGGCATTCAATTTGCTGAGTAGGTTCCTCCCCAGCATATTGACGGGAGTGTCTTTTGAATATAGCAGAGAAGCTACAATATGCTGCGTCCCGATTGTCAAGGGTAAATCTTTTGTCAGAGGAACTTTCAAAATTGACCCTGAAAATGTGTGTCCCAACGTTTATTAAACAATGGAAATCCTTCTTCCTTGATGCACAATCTGGATGCCCCAGTGTCTATAAGAAAGGAAATCCCCTCTGTCCTATCTGAACTGCTACCTCAGGTTCCTCCTCTGGGTCTTCAGTTACTGCTAGAACAGGACACACTCACACTCTCTGTTGGCATCTCTATCGGAAAAAAGTGTTTGCGGACGATGCAAATGTGTTACCGCCCACCATTGTCACTCCTGTGTATTGGGGTATAGTATTCTGTCCAAGTATTGTTACCCCTTCTGGTATCTGTGCCTGTGCTGGTGCCTAAGTACTGTCACTGTACCTTGAGTTCCTGTTAGTTCCCCACTGTGTACCTGCAACTGTCAATGAGTAGTAACACCTTGTGTCTGTGCGGGCTCTATCTGCAATTGCTGTTGCTGCAGTATTACCTGCACTTGCTGTGAATTATTTTGTGGCATGAATGTCTGTTGTTGTTGTGGCATGACCTGCACCTGTTAAGGAGTCTGCTGCATGTATGTCTGTTGTGGTTGCCCTGCCTGTGCAATGAGTGGGCATATTCGTGCAAAATGTCCAAAGCTCCCACGTGCAAAGCACTGTACTCCGAAATGTGGCGGCATTCCCCTGTATCCCATTCCCATTCCACGTGCGTAGTATCCTCTCCCCATCTGATACTGTCCCATGTATGCACCTCCTCCATCCTGCCTGCATGATCCCTGACTGCTGTGTGTTTATGAATGCAGGTTGCAGCTGCATCTGTACTGTACCCCACTGCTGATTGGATGGCACCTGAGTGTAACCTCCTGGTGTCATTATCAGAGCCACTGGAAGCCCCCTTGCTCTGCCTGTGGAATGACAACTGGACCTGTGAGTACTGCTCCCTCCATATGTATTTTTGCCTGTTTTTTTCTGAACCAATTTGTTTTCTGCCTTGGTGGCGTTATCCACTGTCTCCTTATCCTTCTGCTGTTTTTTCTTGCAAAATTGTACAATTGTAGCCTGTATCTCAGGCCACCCCTATGCCTCTATTCCCACTACTTTTTCTAAAGAGACCTGCACCTCTGCGGGGAGCCCCCTCACTAAGATGTGGTAGAACAAATGTATTTTTTTTGTCCCATGACTGTTTATTTTCCTGCATCCACATTTCCTGTATGAATCATATATATTCTGCAAGATCCTCATCAGGCTTAATTTTGCAAGCCAAAATAGAACCCATGTCTGACATAGTTCATAGTGAAAGGTTAAAATACAAAAGGATCGAATGCAATAGTTTCGATTGAAAAGGATCGGAAAAAAATAATTCACATGGACGTTTTTATTGTTGGGTGGGGTCCCCCCCAAAACCCCTGTTTTATGGGGGAAAAACTAGTATTTTGTCCTATACAAAGGCAAAAAAAAGACATTTAAAAAAGGCATTCTAATTTTGTTTTTGCGGTCCTTTTGATTCCAAACTATTGCAGTTCGAAACAATGTATTCGACCGGACACCTCTGACGTATCTTGATACAGCTCCCTCAGAGCCTTCCAAGCATATGCTCGATAATTGTTAAAGGGCACTCCATCATGTATATTAGAGCTTAATTTCACCCCAGAAGAGTATCCAGCCTGTTGCCATATTTTGTCACTCTTCTCCCCAACCAATACTGCCAGTAAACTTTGTATGTCTTCTATGGCCAATGGGTTCCCCGCTGTCTCTTTAAAAAAAAACATAAATCCACTTGCTCGCCCCCGCCATTAAGAAAGGTAAACTCTACACTAGATTGTCCCTGTCCATTGTGTGCCATGATACGTAGTGGACCTCATCCCTCGCTTTCTGTAAAAGGGGCATTTGTGTGCGTGCTCTGTGTATATTGCCATGTTGTGGTCTATTTGCTACCAGTATTCTGGTTTTCCTGCTTCGGAACCTGTTGACACAGTCACCCGGTGATTCTTCTTGTTCCTCCTCTTCTCTCTCATCTCTGCTCCTTTCCCTTCTCCTGTCTGTCAGATTGTGTCTTTTTGTCGTCATTCCAATGATCGTTGTCACTGCTGTCTTCCCAGTCAGATATGGTGTGCACTTCGTCTGCTGTGCCAGTCCCACTATCCACTTGTCTATTTTAAACTTTATACGTCCTGCTGTCCACCCCTGTTCGTTGGCTCCCTTTCCTTTCTACTATATTTCCCTTTCCATAGCTTTCTCTGCCTCCTTGAACACACTGTCAAGTTGTCACTGTATGCTCTTTTTTATGTAATTTAAATAGTTCCTCTTCCTTGCCGATAATGCTTGTGCTGTCCTCATATTTATTTGTATTTGTTCCTTCCTTGTCTTGAGACACTTGTTTAGGATTTGTATACCCTGCAGCTGGTTTCGATAATGGGTAGGTCGTATGGGGTGGTGGCGGTGCACTTCCCTGCTCCTCGTCCTCTTTCCCGTTCTCCTTTTCTTTCTCTTTGTCTTCGTACAATTTCAAAAGCCCCAGAATGTCCTGTCTCTCTTTAAGTTTTGCTCCTTTGTATGTTTCTGCTAAATACTAGATAGATACTTTCTATGATATCTTTATCGAACGTTCCCCCTCCGGGCCATGCTTTATAACAGTTGCCCACTGTGTCATGCACCCCCTCAAAATGGTACTTTGATATTTTATCGCGGTATTGGGGCAATTTCCTACACATGCGGTTAAACGGAGCATCCATCGAGTAGGAAGTCATTGCCTCCGCCTTATTCCTTTCTTATTAACATATTCTTCTCTCCCTACTTCCTTCCGTACCTTCAAAAATGTGAACCTTTGAAAATGGCACTCTCTCTTCAAACAATCCCACTTGCGGAGCGATTATGTTTACCACTTTTGCTCAATCGCCCTATTTGCATTCACTCTGGCCGTCTCCACAGGCCCCGCCCTTTCACACATTGCACGCAATACTTACACACCAGTCCACTGCCTTCTCGACAGGCCCACCACCTTAACAAACAAAGTCCTTTATTAGTGCATTAGAAAAAGCTGTTACTCCTCCTCCCGCTCAACTATATCAGCAACTTGCGTTATGCGGCTCTGTGCTATTTACAGGTTAATCTGGCTCTGGCTCTTCTGTCCCTTCCACAGCCACATGAAACAAACACTACAATAACTTTTTTTGCAACATTGAAAAACAAACTGCTGCTACTCACAAACGTGTGCGCATATACCCGAATAAACTCTTCCCCAAGGCAAATAAAATGATGGAACTATACCAATTGCCTGCACTAGACGCATCTCTTGTCTAACCAGGTCTGCCATTTACTATGCAACCCTCTGCTCTAGCGCAGATGGGCCACTGTCTACCTGCTCCCTATCAGATCGGCAGACTTAACATCTAATACTAGCATGGCCAAAGGCCCTCTTCACCACTAACGAGGGTGAGTCCTATACACCATAAAAAGAATCCCTCTTGCCCCTGTTGCTTTCACGCACAGTTACATTCACATATCCGTTTTAGGAGATTCTCCACTTTTTCGACCTCAAAGTCTCTCTTTAAAGGCATGCGGTTTCGGTCGGAGTGAAGGCAGTGCCAGGTCAGGCAGACTTTTGGGAAGTGCCGTCCACGGACCTCTCTTGGCTCGAGCTCTTTGTACTGGCCCACGGACGCTGTCCCACACTCCTCTAGGAGCAAGACTGAAATTCTCACACCTCGGCCGAATGGCAAAGATCTCTCACTGAGGCCTCAAATGATGTGTTGGGGTTGCCTCGTAGAACTCACCAAAAAATTACAAAAGTAGTCAGAAAGGAGTGTACGCCAGTGCAAGAAGTAACACAATTTTATTCAGTGCCCCAGGCGCAGCTGGGACAGCAAATTCAAACAGAACTGCATGAAAAGGCGTGAAAGAACCACCCCTAAAACAAAGACTTTTATAGAAAGCAAAATAATTAGCATTTGCGATCGTGCAGTATGAAACAATCTGCCCGCACAGAAAGGATTGGACTCTGCACTTTGGACCCTTATAGAAACATAAACATTATAATCAATCATTGGGTCCATGAACCTTCCCCCACCACCATCAATTACAGAGTTGTGACATCACAATCCACCCCCAATTCCCACAACACAAAATGATGTGATTGAAACATTTGAGACCACCCGCGGAAATGTATTATTCTGCCATGGTCGACTCTCACTGACTCTCATGGGAACAGCTATCCATCATGACACCATCAGAGGCTTGAGCCATGGACATAGTGCTGCATAAATGTTCCATACAGGGAACACTTTTACCTTCTTCGCAAGGAAAATAGTCTACAGCGATTTGAAACTGATGTGGTTCTTGCCAGCACTGTTAGAAAATCACATTTCATAAATGATTTTGAATTATAAAATGGTTATATATTATATATTCATTTTTCATTGGCAGAACCTGTGAGCTCTAATCACTTGACCTAAAAAAACAACAACCTCTATGTGCATCTCTAATTGCTGGCCTGGGATCGCATGCTCTGTACTAATGAACCAGCCGCAGCATCCTTTTCCGTGAACAAAATGCTTGCACACGTTTAAAGCAGAAGCAAGCTTTTAGGGCCTATTTACTGTGTTGCATTCTACCACTAAATTTGATTACACTTACCTGTGCTTTGCTATTCATGGATTAGTTTAATTATTTTATTTCACCAGTATCAGAAAGAGCCCTCTCCCCTTTTACAGTGTTCCTCTCGCACTTTGTAGTTGCACTCCTTCATACCACGCTCAACTTGCATTTTTATTACAGTATCATCATTTGTCAGGTATGATATGATATATGATATGTTCTGGTACCCATATGCCAGGTATTGCTAAGATATACCAGGTAATGTCAGGCTATTCTGGGTAATGAAAGGCCTAGGTATTCCCACCATTTCATGTTTCTGGTATGAGACTCACCATTATCAAGTATTGACATCACAATCCAAGCATTTGCACCATTGCCGTCCAATTATCCATTTCCCAGGTACTGAAGCCATTGTCAATAGGGTCATTTATGTTCTGTCCAAAAATGTGCTTTGACCAGTAATATCCAGTTAGCATAGCAAAGCCAGGTTACATTATTTTCAATTAGGGCATCACTGTCATGTTCGATTTTGCCTTCTTAGCTCAGTAAGGCCAGATGCTGTCATACATGGACTCGCCAGAAGTGCCAGATTCCATAATGCCTGTTAGCACAGTTAGGCCACATTCAATAATAATAGTTATCACAGTGGAGCCTGTTATAATTATGTCTTGGAAGTGCTGGTTATCTGTGCAACAAATCCCTGAAGGGCAGCAGCTAAACTTTCTGCGTTAGCGATGTTGTTTGCATGCTGTTGCATTTACAGGTTTATTGACCTGTGGGCTGTTTGCAGCTGCCTTGTTCTCAGCTCCTGGATCTTCTCCACCAGGGCTGTCTTGGCTGCTACTACCTTGGTGGGCAAACCCTGGAGGTCTCTTCCCAGTGTGAAATTCATGGATGTGAGTTGGGTGAGGCTAGCCATTTGATGGTTCTGGAATTTGTCCTCCCAAGTGGCATAGGGGCTGTGGAGGGGACTATTGCTATGAGACCTACTTCATCCTCATCTGTGTTTACGAGGGGTGACAGGCACGTTGTCATCAGGGCCTTTGGCTAGTGAAAATACTGCTTCATCCTGGAGATATTTCTTGCCGCTGCCTCCCCCTCCCCAGGAGTGCAATACAAGGAATAAGATAGGAGTCTGAGTCATCCCTTGCATTGGAATCTTCATGAAAAAGGAAATCCCATAGATGTGGGATCATACCATGGCATCATACCATAAATGACGTTCTCGTCAACAGTTATGCAAACGTGTACACTGAGCATGCCTCCCTTGTTCGTTTGGCCCTCTTGTCACTTTCAGCTGACATCTTGCAACATTGGCATGTCCACTTTTAGTCCACGTGTGTGGATACTGTGTGCAGACTGATATAATAGGCCCAATTATACCAATAAGAGAAATGACTCAATAAACGGAGTAACTGAAAGTGTACGAGAAAACTCATCTTTATTCAAATACGAATGGCCGGGAGAGCGTAAAAAAGGCAATATCAATGGCGTTAGGAACAACAAGGTTTTAAGTTGGAGAAACGTCACAGCGGATGTCATTGTTAGTAATTATCATTAAAACTTTTATTCGCTTATTCAGTTGGTCAGTGGAATATAGAACATATAGTTATATATAAGTTAAACTTCTACTATTGGTTCTTTCACAACTAATAACTCTTCCTAGGCTCAGCCTTCTAAAAATGATACATTTCATTCTAACTTGCCATTGGTTGGAATTCTACTACACTAGTCGATAAGGTAAAGAAGGTTTCTGATTGGTTAATTATTTGTACATCCAACCTTGGGCTCTGTTATGAGGTGCCAAGGTGTGTGGTGGTGAATAAAAGATGGGTGAGCTACTGTGAGCTGGCCTTGAAAGTTACTCCAAATCTCATTCGCATGCTGAGGTTGTCTCTTCCAGACATGTTTGTGGCCTTGGCGTCATGTCCCCCTCTGTAGCTACACAGTGAGCCTAGCAGGTGCGCTATCTAATTGGGCATGGACTTCATAGTCGCTGTTCCACCACATGATGAGGGGCCGCTGTGCTAAAACCATTTTTGCTCCTTTATTGGATTTTCTATTGCTCAAACGTGTGTGTTTGCCTTTCTAAATATGTTTATTCATTATGGGATCATTTGGCACGGCAGCTACTTGTACCTGGCATTCAAAAATATGTCTGCCTTCTAGCGGCTACCAATAAAAACAAATTAACTTCATAATTGTATGCTGTGCGGTTTTCAAGTCTTACACAGAACTCCCTTTCGCACACTGACCTTGGTGCTTGGGCTACTTCCTGAGCATCGTGAGGCCTGGAATTTTGTTTTAAGCTGTAAGATTTCAGAATTAAGGACTTGCAGGTTTCGGTCTGAGTAATGGCGGTACTTCTGTTCTTTCTCCGCCATTTTAGTTTCTTTTTGTGTCTTGCATGCCGCCATTCATTATTCCCTACCCGTGTATGCTACAACCTATCCCTACCTCCCCATGTATATACTGCTTGTTAACCCTGTATGGATATTCTGCAATATTTCTCTGCTTTTGTGAATGCACTCTACTTCTTGCCCTATTTGTGTCGCACAACCTCAACCTAGTCTACTCTCCATGGCGGCTGCACGACCATTAGTGTTTTACTGACTATTTACAGAACGTTCCTCATCCTGTACTTCAGTTCATGTTTGGGAATGGGTGGGTGCGTGGCCATACCCGGTGCAACTGTCATCTGCACCTTCACAAGGCCTGCACCTTTGTCCATAACGCTCATCTCATTGGTGTCATACTGTTTTAGTGTTTGAATGCTGCATACAGGCCCACACATCATTTACCTTGTGGCTGTCAATCTGCTCTGCAGGCTTTGGTGTGTAGATGTGTGAGGTGTTCCCTGTGGAAGTGAGAACAACTACACACATCACATGTACATGCCCACATGGAAGTCAGTGTTATGCTGGTAAGCCTCACCTGACTGTGTTGCAGCTGCGTCTGGGCCATCAGTGACATTGACTGCAACCGGGTGCAGCAGTTTGCCACTGCCTACCCCACTGGAGTCATGGTGTTGCCAACAGGTGGTTCTGGGCTGTGCCACTGGCATGGACATGCATAGCTGTATCTGCATGTTTCTCCTTTTCCCTGTGTTTCATGCCCCTTGTGAGCTTTTTCTTGTCCATGTATGTCCCTGCTCATGATTCTGGCCAGCTGGCCGTCTAAGCTGAAGGGGTTCTTCGTGATCTGCCATAGCGTTAATCATGACATCCACTTCTGCCTCTGTGAAATTTCTCTCCATCTGTGCCGTCCTTATTGTTATGCAATTTTGCAGTCCAGGATGATCCTGGATTGAGAATGATTATCTTCCAATGTGAGATATGATTTTGGGAACTGCCTGGTTTACACCTGCTTTTATTACAAATTGCTCACAATTGTGCTGCATATGCTACAATTCGCCCATTGTTGATGCAATGTCATGTGCCAAATGACATTTGTTCTAAACATAGGGGCATCCAATGGCCATTTGCATCATTGAATGCACTTTTGTTTGTGCTTGTTCTGCTGTAATACTTGTGCACTGTTGCGTGTAGCATATTTTGAATGGATTTTCTGTGATATGGGGAGGTGCCATGTGATGCACACTCGCGCAAGCGCAACTTTGCACTACTTCACATCTCATGGGGGTGTGTATCTTCATTGGAGAATCTGTCTCCAATTAACAAAATGAACTTCTCAGGTAAGTTGACAAGTAGTTAATAATTGCAAATCACTTTGCCCATAAACCAAAATCTGCATTCATGGGTTTGAGGCAATTGTGCTTAGGATGTATCTGGTGTGGCCTTCCTTTTTAGAGTGCTGTGCACAGAATGCACTCCGCCTCTGTTCTAACATTAAGGGCATCACCTGAAATGCTCTGCCAGAACCTGTGTGGGTGGAAGCTTGGGGGTGATGTCTCACGCGTGTTTGCTGGGAGCTAATGACTATCACAGTGAATGGTACATGCGTGGCACTTGCAGAACTCTACATGCAAATCCTCTTTGCGAGTGAATGGGCTCTGCTGCATGTAGCGCCGGCTGGACACAGTTTGTGATCAGTCATTTGCTAATAACATCCTTGTTTCATATGTTTGACACCAAAAGCTAACAACATATATGGCTTGGTTAATGTAGGCAGTAACAAACTCAATCAATAATAAGTGGAAACAAATTGGGAAATTAACACGCTGGAATGTGTCATTGGGCATACAAACTGAACATTACTTGACGAAAATGTGCAGAGAGCTTCTGTCTGTGCCTCTGCTCGGATTGCAACTGTCTATTAAGGGATATTGTGCAGGGCGTTAAGTGGGCTGGGACTAGCTGGGGTCCAGTCCTGTCAGGGCCCAAAAATGACTCTCAACTTGGGACGCTGCTGAGCTTCCAGGCCTGATTGCCCTGTGCTACAAGTTGATTAAAAGATCATGAGTGAACATACTTCTCTTTCCCAATAGATGTAACTATCACCCAGGTTTAGAACCACATCTTCACGTTATAAGTTATTTGCTTTGTAATTCTGTGAAGGAAAAATATATTATAGAGAATACATTGTTTGATTTTTGCAACATTATATTGAATTCTTGCCATTTAGTCGATGATTTGATGGCTGAGTAATTATGTTGTATTTAACACACTTTTTAAATGGATTTCACTCGTTTTTATGCCAACTAAGAAAACTCAACAATACCCGTTAGGCCATTTATTTTGTTAAATAGACCACATATCTGTTAAACGTTCCTTAGCTACTTGCATTTTGAGGGTGTACCAGACACTTCTTAGGCCCTGCCACCATAATATTGCTTTGTACATAGTTAGGGGCCCCCCTCAATTTCATATTCCATTTAAAGCACTATTCATGGGGCTGTATGGTGTGAACTGGATGGCTGAGTATCTGCAGGAACGTTTTAGGCATTACTCGGCTGCATCAAAGTAACACACAGGTCGTATGTGAAGATTTCGCCAATCGCTCTATGAGAAAACATGATAGCGAGCGCACTTTCTTCCTGCGCACTGCTGACATGCAGGGTGCACACTTTCTTTTCTCACATCTCTTTGCATTGAGTGCCCCCTCCACCGCTGTTTCCATATGTCTCAACAATGATCGTCCTGGAAACCCTCACTGCCCCAGCATACCTTTTCCCACGTGCACTTCCTGCCAGATCTATTATGCCATGGCGCTGTCCTTGCCCTGCGCGTCCCACTCTGTGATTGCCTCAGCTGCTCCAATGGCCTGTTCTCCATCTCCTCTACAATGTCGGTCTCTGTGCTGTCGCTCCCTCCCAGCAAGCCTCATGCATGCGCACCGATCGCTTCTACATTGCGCTTCCTCTGCATAATCATCGCTGCGCAATCGCAGCTATTTGCAATTTTGCTAAAGATTCCCTGCGCCAGTGGTGCATTACACCCAGTCCCTGACCAAATGCGACCCTTTGAGACATTATTTATGGTCCTGCAAGTCACATGAGTTCATTGATGAAGTATTGACTGGCCTAAAGTCGGTCACTAAGTGCGACATGTCAGGTATGCGAAGCCTCTGTGGTTCCGTTTTTATTTTTGCATCATGATACGTATAGTGTAACTTCTATTTAAAAACATGATTTCAGTTCCATAATACAAATAAATCAAAGTAAGAATGCTATTAGGAAGGCAACTTATTGCGTGTTGCAGTAAAAAAGTAATACATAAAACATACTCCTTAAAACCTAGGTTTTTAAAACTCCAATGTGTGCACTGATACCCCTACCTCCTGCTCATTCCCATGGATAGTTTGGCCCACTGTACTGTATGGGATATATGTGGTACATTTAGCCCTCCAGGAAGCAAGATGTGCACCCATGCCCTATTCAAACCATTTTGTGATATGCCCAATGGGGGCCACAATGCCAATTGACAGCATGTCCAACCACCCATGGCAACTCCATTGCTTATGTTTCATGCCAAAACACGTATGGGGTTGCTTGTAATTCTGTGCAGAGGGGACCTGGCCTAGCAGTTTGGGCTGGTCTGCTCCCATTGGTGGCAGTACCTGGCTGATTTGCATATGGCTGGACCCCTTTTGCAATGGCGCAGACAGGCTAAAAAACAGTGGTGTGGAAGGTTGCTCAGAGCAGTGCCAGTGGTTCAGATTTATTCAAAACCTTCCACCCATCACTTTTTTGGTTTTAGTTTGTCTCCCTGTGTGAGAGAGGGTATGCCAAGACATGGGTCCCTTGCTCGCTGCGCCATGGGGAACCAAGCTTCACCTCACTGATGAGGCCCAACAAGGCCAAAACATGTCTGGGGTTGCTTGTGTTTCTGTGCAGAGCGGACCTAGCTTAGAGGTTCGGGCAGGGCTGCTCCCATTGGTGGCAGTACCTGACTGTTTTGCATAAGGCTGGACCCCTTTTTCAATAGCACAGACAGGCTAAAAAACGGTGGTGTGGAAGTTTGCTCAGAGCAATGCCAGTGGTTTAGATTTATTCAAAACGTCCACCCATAACTTTTTTGGTTGTTTGATGCCGCTCATAGTTTCGGGCACGGAAGCATGCATACCGGTTACATGGGGGCAAATGCAACTGCTCGCCAGCAACGAGCGGCAGCAGCCTCACTTTGCCCCAGAGAGATGTCTACAGCTTTCAATTTCCGGCTGTAGCCTCCAGCTAGCACAGTAAACAGTGTCCAGCCTGCTGGAGGTGGTTTTTATCTTTCAGCCATTCCACTGTTGCTAATGCAATGATATTGGCAGGATCTGTGGTACTCACATAACATCTTTAAAATTTGAGTGAAAAGTTAAAAAGCAAAAATGTGGAAAGGTAACTCGGCTAGTTGAGCAATTAAAGCTCAAACCTGTGCGTAACCTGCATGCCACTGCACTCGTTTGAATCTTGGTGGGCTTAACTGAACCCCTTTCTTTTTCCTGAAGAAGTGAATCACAATTGTTTTAGAAAAACAGTTTCTAGTAAGATTTCGTCTATGTTTTCAGGATGTTTCATCATGTCCGTTAGTGCTTTTTAGGTCACTGTTTTTAAAGAGGATGCTAGTTTCTCCTTTTAAAAAACACATGGCACACAACGTTGTTTTTGGTTCTAAATCTGAAAAAAGAACAGAAGAACACGTTTCCTAGTCAGCTGTCTACATTGTAAACCTGCCCAGCTAGGAAATCGTGGCTCAAATCCTGGCGCATCACATCACCCATTATGTGATCCTGAGCAAACATTTTTCCACACTTATTTTCCTATACATGAGTTCACCCAGCACTGATCAGCGTGTGTTCTAAAGATTCCTACGTACATGGTTTAGAAGTCTATGGGTTGCTCCATATGTAATTATAATAACTTTGTGTGCAATGCACACTGTAAACTGAATTGTCTCTTTGCTTGTGTGTCAAGGTTCTCTCACAGAAAGGTCAAATAAACTATGTTTATCGCTATTGGCAAATAGTGTCTGAAATAATCTATGCTTGGGTCTATGCCAGGCCAAACCTGTGGATTACAGAACAAAAGGCCACATTCTGCATGTTCGGCCTTTTGGAACTGGCCATGTGCCGGTCCCTTGCGGGGATCCCCCGAAACTCCCACCGCTACAGAGGACTAAGTGGCATAATTGGGGCCCCTGCCGCCCCAGCGGTCCAGGAGGAGGGGGTGTTAGGCAGAATCATATGCAGTGCCCTTAGGGACTACAAGTGGTAATACAATTTCACCTTTGGTACAAACCTGTACTACACAGTAAAGTGGTAGCAACAGGGCCGGTCTTTGCATCAGGCAGTGCAGGCGGCTGCCTGACGTGCCAGGCTCTAGGGGGCGCCTGTCCAACTCTCCTAAAAGGGCTCTAACACCACCATCAGCTTTTCCGCTGCATCCATCAAACTTACAATAATGTAAAACACTGACTGTGAAAGAAAGCTTTATTTGGTTGAATCAAAAATAAAAGTTCCCATTTGCCAAATCCCGGCAGACTTCCTGTCCCTCGCTGAACGTGTGCCTACATCCTGCAATGCACGGATGCTTCTCCCTGTCACATGTTTGAAGTTATGCTGCTTTACTCCCCCCGTATCCTTCTCCTCACCGCTTGCCGGTGGCTTGCACCCTGCACACAGGGGATTGCTTTTCATCGGAGTCGACATAGGATTCATCTCCCAGAGATTGTATTGCAGGGTGCAATCTCAGTGGGAGATTTTGGCCTGAAATGGAGGGGGGGCAGAGGGTATGCATATCGGGGAGCATTCATTTAGCTATGCCAACCTACATAAAGTTGCATTTAAAAACAACTTCCAGCCATGCAATTGCTTGTGGATAAGCGAGAGGTTTAGAGTGGAGTGTGTGCTTGTGAGAGGCAGTGTTGACATAATTGTGCTATCATTTCAATGTATTCCCAGAGGTACTTTTTGGTTACATACCAGACAGTCATCAATACGGTATCATTTTCACCCGGCAGCTGCATCCCTGGGGCCAGAGAACGAAAGGCCCCCGCCCTCTTACCTGTCGCAAAGACACGTAGACACCTAAATGCGACAAGGTGTCTGTGGTGGGTCATCTTGGCACCCTACACAGACAGGAGAGTCAAGTAGCTTGCTGTTAAAATCATCAGCAGCCATTGGTGGCTATGCTGACATTGAAGAGGTGCTAACAGAGAATGGACAGAAAACCACCCTGTCTCTCTCATTATCTTTAAAATGCAAAGCAAAAGGGCAGTCACTTGGCCAGGCTCGGACTGGCCTATAGGTCAATATGCCCATGGCCGAACCAAAAACACGAAAATTCTGGTGTGGGCTACTTTTTTGGCCAAAGTGGGCCAGTTTGATGAGTTACTTCACCATGCGTAATAGTTTTGACCACTAGTGTCACTGAATAAATATTCTTTAAAATGCATAATTTGCATCACATTTTATCAACAAAATAAACCCTTGGGAACTACTCAAAAACTGTCACTAAAGGAATGAATTGCCATTTGCAACTGTGGGCCACTTTTTCATTGGTCCCCGAGACACTTTTATGGCCCAGTCTGACCATGCACTTGGCTGCCACAAAGTCTCCACTGCACTTCTCTCTCAGGTGGCTTTGTGTGATATGTTGTGGTCATTTTCTTGTAGTGTGGCCAATTTACCAACATTTTTGGTAACATTAGTGGCCAATGGCTTTTGAACACATACACAGCACACAAAAATAACAAATCAGTAGCACCATTGTACCATTATATATGCAGAAACCCGCCTATTAGAGGTCTATCCAGGCCTTGTGTGGCAAAAAGCATGCAACCCTCCCAATGCCCTGATACCAACAAAAGAGACTTCACAGAAAAGGTCATCACACGTCGAATCTGATACAAATGCATGAAAAGGAATGAGAGGTAAGCACTTATGAGTAGATGGAAAGTCAAGAAGCTCATCACCCAGAATGGCTGTTACAGGTACTGTGAGCACCAAGCCCACATATAGGACAAGCAATTAATTGGTCAGTGAGCTGACACCCTTAATAATGTAGGGCAACTGAAAGACAAGAAGATACTCAGGTGGACAAGAAACACCATCTAGGATGCCAGCGATGAACACAGACCCTGCTGATCAAACTGTGACCCCGAAAAGCCTGTAGCTGCAAAGGGAGGATAACTTATTTCTTTATTTTTTTATTTATTACGTTTTATTATACGCCCAAATCTGGGGGTATCACGGCGTAGGTTATGAGGTTACAGTGGAGCTTTATGGTTACAAGGGAGGAAGAAGTCAGATGACAACAATAACAATGGCAAGGTCGTTACAAAGCAAGTCAGGGTTAGCAGCAGCGTAAACGAGTTATTCAGCAATATGTGGTGATAAACCGGGCTAATGAAGGCTGACGGGTTAGAATTTGGTTTTTAGCTGTTTCTTAAAGTGAGTGTGGGAAGGCTTGTTGCTTATGTTCGACGGGAGTGAGTTCCAGATTCTGGGAGCTGCTACAGGGAAGCTGGAACCTCCTGTTCTTGCGTTCTTGAAGCGGTGGATGAGTAAGTGAGTGCTAGAGTTAGATCTGAGAGCTCTAGTTGACGTTTTACGAGTGATGCATTAAGATAATTAGGGGCGTTTTGGGTGATGCATTTGTGTGTGGTGGTGTTTTGTGTAATATTCTAGCTTGTATAGGTAGCCAGTGTACCTCTCTCCTAGTCTGTGAGATGTGATCCCTTTCTTTGATTCCAAATGATGCTCTTAATGCTTTATTTTGCAATAATTGCAATTTGGCTAAATTTGTCTTAGTGGTACCTAGCAAGAGTATATTGCAATAATCTAATTTAGACAGAATAAGGGCTCTTGCTATGGTGATGCAATTTTGTGCAGTGTGAAATTGTCGACTGTCAGGCAGAATCCTGTGCAGTTCCCTTAGGGAGCACTACAGAAGATTAAGACTACAGGTATGAGCAAGAAAAATCCCCGTTGGTATCAGTCTGTACCACAAAGATTTAGTTGGTAGCTGTGGCTAAGCAGTCAGACTTATCTCAAGAGGGAGATGAGCAGTATTCAGGGTTTACACAATAGGTATTACAGTACTATGGCACAAGGAAACACTGACCAAAGCTTGGTATTTAAAAAAAAAAAAGGAATACATAGATTTATTTTATACACATCTAGTTCAACACATAAATCACAGTTAATAAAGCAAGTTAAATTTAGTCAAGGAAAGTATACACAACTCCCTAGTCAATTGTAGACAAGTTTGCGGTAGAATGAAAACTGAGCAAAACGGCACAGTGAAAACCAATTACAAATGGCACTTTAGCAATTTAGCGAAAGGGAGGGAAAGCACAAGTTAAACCGAAATATCTTCAGACACCCCCTAGCAACACTTCCCTGAATTTTTGTGAACAAGTAATGCACAGTAGTACTTTAGCAAGAAGATAAGTAATTGAAAACTGAGCAAAATGGCACTTCACAAGTTAAAACAGTAGGAAGGAAGAGGTGTTTAGAAGAGTTAGGTGCATCAACACATTTCTAGATGAGAATCAATCTAGTGAGAGCAGATCTAACAAATCATCCAGAGTCAATAGGCCTGAGCCAGAGTCAGTGGTACAGGACCAAGAGCTTAGGAGCAAAAATGTTCTTGTAGCTGCAGTCAAGTCTTTGATTAACGAATATTGAAAAGGTAGATGCAAGGCGAAAGACAATGTTAGATGAAAGGGCGGCCAACCCAACAGGTAGATAAAGGATTTAAAACACCTTTAGGGTTACCACATAGAAAGGGAGGCCTGGCGGAACAAAGTACCTTTAAATGGAGAAGTGGCTCCTGCGGTGGCGGTTGTTCCTGGTAGTTCCTGCAGTTTGGGGGATCCAGCAGGGGAAGAGAGGCTCTCGACATGCAGGAAGGTCCGAATTACTGCACTACCCAGGGATGAAACCAGCCGCGGTGCTGCCAAACGAAAAAAAGGTACGTTCCTTTAAATCGCGGTCCGTGTGGATTGCTGCCTGGCTATCCGGCCTCCACGTGCTGGGCACTGGCGATTCGACCATTCGGCGGCCTCAAGACTGCATCTTCTGTCTGGAAAAGTTCTGATATCTTTGCTTGGTCAGGTGCCAAGCGTAGGTGTGAACCCTCGCTTCTTCTTGCTCGGCTGGTCACGTGATTCCAACACCGTAAATTTGACTCTTTCCTCTCAATTTGTGTATTTGATTTTCGTTTCACCCGCCACCTGCCTTCGCCTTCTTATCTCGACCTTTCAGAGGCATGATATTCTGTTCTTAGTTTCAATTAAATGTAGCTACTGTTCGCCTCCTCTATTGGTATGACCTTGGCTTTCCTGGCATGAGTTGCAACTGCTGAGTTTTGTTTCAGCCTTCTCTTCTCGTTTTTGCTAAATATGAAGCTTTCTCGTGTGGCCTTTAGTAACCTGGGTTGATTCTGCTTCTTGTGCAAAGTAGAAATATACTTATAATACTGTGCTTCATTTGAGGTAGATAATGTATAATGGCGCTTGCCGCACTACTCTTCTACTAAGCATAGCAAGCTGCACTGTTTTCTTAGCTTTCTTATGATTCCAAGCATATTTACAGGTGTAAACTGGTTGAATATCTTCATCTTGCTTACAGCTTTCAACTTCTTCAATTTTGACATCGTTCTTTTACTTTAAGTTCACGATATCCTTATTCATGGCGTTTCGTCTCCTTGTGTCATTCTCGGGTCATCATTTCTTCTATCTGAGAGTCTGTCCGGGCTCTCGTGACATGACCATTCGTCTTCCATTAAGGCCTTTTTGGTTTCTTCAGGGACTGTACTCAGACGATCTTCATTTCGTTTCATTTGTTGGGAAGGTTTTCTCAATGGGTACCTTACTGTCCATGGTTTTCTTGGTATTGGTACGTCAATAGGTTCTGTTTTTCTAATTGGTACTGGGCAGAGCCCCACTGGGGCTCTCTGCTGGTTTATTTGCTCATAATACGTCTCATATCTCGGTGTGAACGTTCCTGGTACTTCAAAATGGGTGACTGGAGTGCAGGCTTTATTTGGGACCTCCTCTACACTGAACACAGGCAATCCAGAACAACACTCTAGTCTCATAAATAAAATCTACTCTCTCATCCAAAATTGGATGGCAACAGTCTCTGCCTCAATGGCGAAAAGACTGAGATCCTCATTGTAGGCTCTCCTACTCGACTGAAAAGGTTACACCAAGACTATACATCTATTGTTATAGATGGGACTCCTATTCCTATCTCAAACCAAGTCAAAACCTTAGGTGTATACCTATGCTCAAGCCTCACCATAAGCCAACATGTTAACTCACTCGCCTCATCCACCGCCTGCACGGCTAAACTCATTGCCCTTAGTCAATGTTAGGGAGAATTCTCATTCTATGGCTAATTTACTTTACCTATAGAGTCCCCCAGCAGCTTTGCTGGATTTGAAGGGTTTGTTTCTTTTTACCTGCTAAGAGTGAGACTCTTTTTCCCATTCTTAGGTATTTTTGCTAAGTGTGTTCTAGGCTATTTTGGTGTTTAATGTCTATGGGATTTTCTCACCCCCATAGGAACCATCTTTATTCACATGTGTTCCACAGCTCCCTCTGTGCAGTGACACGGGGTGTCGTAGCGACCCCCAAACATAGACTCCATACCCTGGGACTGACTACTGTCTCCCAGGGCATGTAAAGTCCCCATTGGCTTTACTAGTCAATTTTTATGAACTTAACCAGTACAACCCATCTTACTATGGAGGTACTGAAAAGGGTTAATAGTTTTTCCCTTAGGTTCATTTTTGAGGGAGTACCGTAAAGTCCCTCTCTCTAAATTTTCTGGCTGGTGGCAGTGGTTACTACTAATATTCGACCGCAAATATTTTCCTATGGGTTTTTCCCATTGTTCGAGGCTGCCACCTTTTCTGACAGCCTCTAACATACCGCCGGTTTATTTTATTATTAACTTTACTTCGGTAGGTTTTATTTGCCAGAACTTTAATATAAATTCTTTCTCCTGTCTTACTCTCAACTCCTAACCCAGGTCGGGGATCCTTTGTTCGTCCTTTTGGCGGGCTTCTGCCAAGAAGCCCTCCATTCGGTGCCACTGAGTCTGGGGTGGGTCCTTTGTGTGGGAGGGGGAGTAGGACCCCTGGACAGGGTTGCCTCCGCAACCCATGTCGCACTCTGTCCTGATAGGCTGGCGGGTCTCCGGCCAAGATGACTACTCCACTGTGTGAGTGATAGCTAAGCTGTATGAATGGGGTTCTTTTTGCATCAAAGCAGGGTCCTGAGGACTGGAAGAGCAAGACATCACCACTGGAACTACGGAACCGAAGGGGAGAGAAGCCACAGACATCTTCAGCACCTGCACCACCGGTGAAGCCCTGCTGCAGCGTCTCACCACTTTTCTTCCACACAACGAGAGGAGATCTTCTTCGCAAGAGCCTTCTTCCCTTGAGCTGGTGGGACCAACCAGTTCACCAATCGCTTCCTCGGACCTGCCTTGGTCGAATCGCCAGTGCCCAGCACTTGGAGGCCGGATAGCCAGGCAGCCATCCACATGGACCGCGATTTAAAGGAGTGCACCATTTTTCGTTTATCAGCACCGCGGCTGGTTTCATCCCTGGGTAGTGCAGTAATTCGGACCTTCCTCCACGTCGAGAGCCTCTCTTCCCCTGCTGGATCCCCCAAACTGCAGGAACTACCAGGAACAACCGTCACTGTAGGAGCCACTTCTCCATTTAAAGGTACTTTGTTCCACCAGGCCTCCCTTTCTGTGTGGCAGCCTAAAGGTGTTTTAAATCCTTTATCTACCTGTTGGGTTGCATGCCCTTTCGTCTAACATTGTCTTTCGCCTTGCATCTACCTTTTCAATATTCGTTAATCAAAGACTTGACTGCAGCTACAAGAACATTTTTGCTCCTAAGCTCTTGGTCCTGTACCACTGACTCTGGCTCAGGCCTATTGACTCTGGCTGATTTGTTAGATCTGCTCTCACTAGATTGATTCTCATCTAGAAATGTGTTGATGCACCTAACTCTTCTAAAGACCTCTTCACTGTTTTAACTTGTGAAGTGCCATTTTGCTCAGTTTTCAATTACTTATATTCTTGCTAAAGTACTACTGTGCATTACTTGTTCACAAAACTTCAGGGAAGTGTTGCTAGGGGGTGTCTGAAGATATTTCGGTTTAACTTGTGCTTTCCCTCCCTTTCGCTAAATTGCTAGAGTGCCATTTGTAGTTGGTTTTCACTGTGCCGTTTTCACTCTACCGCAAACCTGTCTACAATTGACTAGGGAGTTGTGTATACTTTCCTTGACTAAATTTAACTTGCTTTATTAACTGTGATTTATGTGTTGAACTAGATGTGTATAAAATAAATCTATGTATTCCTTTTTTTTAATACCAAGCTTTGGTCAGTGTTTCCTTGTGCCATAGTACTGTAATACCTATTGTGTAAACCCTGTATACTGCTCATCTCCCTCTTGAGATAAGTCTGACTGCTTAGCCACAGCTACCAACTAAATCTTTGTGGTACAGACTGATACCAACGGGGATTTTTCTTGCTCATACCTGTAGTCTTAATCTTCTGTAGTGCTCCCTAAGGGAACTGCACAGAATTCTGCCTGACAGTCGACAATTTCACACTGCACAAAATTGCATCACCCTAGCAAGAGCCCTTATTCTGTCTAAATTAGATTATTGCAATATACTCTTGCTAGGTACCACTAAGACAAATTTAGCCAAATTGCAATTATTGCAAAATAAAGTAGTAAGAGCAGCATTTGGAATCAAAGAAAGGGATCACATCTCACAGACTAGGAGAGAGGTACACTGGCTCCCTATACAAGCTAGAATATTACACAAAACACCACCACACACAAATGCATCACCCAATGCCCCTTATTATCTTAATGCATTACTCGTAAAATGTCAACTAGAGCGCTCAGATCTAACTCTAGCACTCACTTACTCATCCACCGCTTCAAGAACGCAAGAACAGGAGGTTCCAGCTTCCCTGTAGCAGCTCCCAGAATCTGGAACTCACTCCCGTCGAACATAAGCAACAAGCCTTCCCACACTCACTTTAAGAAACAGCTAAAAACCTAGCTATTCAACAAATTCTAACCCGTCTGCCTTCATTAGCCCTGTTTATCACCACATGTTGCTGAATAACTCGTTTACGCTGCTGCTAACCCTGACTTGCTTTGTAACGACCTTGCCATTGTTATTATTGTCATCTGACTTCTTCCTCCCTTGTAACCATAAAGCTCCACTGTAACCTCATAACCTACGCCGTGATACCCCCAGATTTGGGCATATAATAAAAAGTAATAAATAAAAAAAGAAAGAAATAAGTTATCTTCCCTTTGCAGCTACAGGCTTTTCGGGGTCACAGTTTGATCAGCAGGGTCTGTGTTCATCGCTGGCATCCTAGATGGTGTTTCTTGTCCACCTGAGTATTGTCTTTCAGTTGCCCTACATTATTAAGGGCGTCAGCTCACTGACCAATTAATTGCTTGTCCTATATGTGGGCTTGGTGCTCACAGTACCTGTAACAGCCATTCTGGGTGATGAGCTTCTTGACTTTCCATCTACTCATAAGTGCTTACCTCTCATTCCTTTTCATGCATTTGTATCAGATTCGACGTGTGATGACCTTTTCTGTGAAGTCTCTTTTGTTGGTATCAGGGCATTGGGAGGGTTGCATGCTTTTTGCCACACAAGGCCTGGATAGACCTCTAATAGGCGGGTTTCTGCATATATAATGGTACAATGGTGCTACTGATTTGTTATTTTTGTGTGCTGTGTATGTGTTCAAAAGCCATCAGCCACTAATGTTACCAAAAATGTTGGTAAATTGGCCACACTACAAGAAAATGACCACAACATATCACACAAAGCCACCTGAGAGAGAAGTGCAGTGGAGACTTTGTGGCAGCCAAGTGCATGGTCAGACTGGGCCATAAAAGTGTCTCGGGGACCAATGAAAAAGTGGCCCGCAGTTGCAAATGGCAATTCATTCCTTTAGTGACAGACTGTTTGAGTAGTTCCCAAGGGTTTTTTTGTTGATAAAATGTGATGCAAATTATGCATTTTAAAGAATATTTATTCAGTGACACTAGTGGTCAAAACTATTACGCATGGTGAAGTATCTCATCAAACTGGCCCACATTAGCCAAAAAAGTAGCCCACACACCGAATTTCATGTGTTTGGTTCGGCCATGGGCCTATTGACCTATAGGCCAGTCCGAGCCTGGCCAAGTGACTGCCCTTTTGCTTTGCATTTTAAAGACAATGAGAGAGACAGGGTGGTTTTCAGTCCATTCTCTGTTAGCACCTCGGTAATGTCAGCATAGCCACCAATGGCTGCTGATGATTTTAACAGCAAGCTACTTGACTCTCCTGTCTGTGTAGGGTGCCAAGATGAGCCACCACAGACACCTTGTCGCATTTAGGTGTCTACGTGTTTTTGCGACAGGTAAAAGGGCGGGGGTCTTTCGTTCTCTGGCCCCAGGGATGCAGCTGCCAGGTGAAAATGATACCGTATTGATGACTGTCTGGTATGTAACCAAAAAGTACCTCTGGGAATACATTGAAATGATAGCAAAAGTATGTCAACACTGCCTCTCACAAGCACACACTCCACTCTAAACCTCTCGCTTATCCACAAGCAATTGCATGACTGGAAGTTGTTTTTAAATGCAACTTTATGTAGGTTGGCATAGTGAAATGAATGCTCCCCGATACGCATATCCTCTGCCACCCCTCCGTTTCAGGCTAAAATCTCCCGCTGAGATTGCACCCTGCAATACAATCTCTGGGGAGATGAATCCTATGTCGACTCCGATGAAAAGCAATCCCCTGTGTGCAGGGTGCAAGCCACCGGCAAGCGGTGAGGAGAAGGATACGGGGGGAGTAAAGCAGCATAACTTCAAACATGTGACAGGGAGAAGCATCCGTGCATTGCAGGATGTAGGCACACGTTCAGCGAGGGACAGGAAGTCTGCCGGGATTTGGCAAATGGGAACTTTTATTTTTGATTCAACGAAATAAACCTTTCTTTCACAGTCAGTGTTTTACATTTTTGCAAGTTTGATGGATGCAGCGAAAAAGCTGATGGTGGTGTTGGAGCCCTTTTGGGAGAGTTGGACAGGCGCCCCCTAGAGCCTGGCACGTCAGGCAGCCGCTTGCACTGCCTGATGCAAAGACCGGCCCTGGAGGCACGCCATCTCCATCTCGCACTGCAAAAGCTACTCATACTTCAGAAATACATTATTTCTTTTTCAGCTGAAGATGAAGGCGCTCTGGAGTACCTCCGTCTCGTACCGCAGAGGAAATTCCTTTGCGGTGCGAGATGGAGGTGCTCCGACTCAGAGACCTTTACCGCAAAATAAATTATTTCTTTCTGATGTGCCACGAGATGGAGGCGCTTCAGCTCCACAGCCCGTGCCGGGAACCAGGAAGCTCTTCCTGCTTGAGAGCTTCCTGGTTCCTGTCTGTATGCAAAGTGGAAGCGCTGCCTGAGGACTGCTCGAGAGGAGGCCCTCGGGGGCCGGTCGACTGGAAACAGGTAAGAAAATAATTAACTTTTTGTTTGTGTGAGGGTGTAGCATGTTTGACATATATTTTTGTATGTATGCTTGCGTGTATGCAAGAGTGTGTATGATGTATGTAGTGTATGTATGAATGAATGAATGAATGAATGAATGAATGAATGAATGAATGAATGAGCAAGTGTATGGTGTATGCGTGTGCATGTCAATGAGTGATAGAATGGTGTGTAAATGGGGGAGTGAATATTGTGAAAATGTGTGTGCGCTTGTGTTTTTGTTGGGCCGAGAAGCTGATTTTGGCAGGTGTGGGGTGGAGAGGGTAGAGTATGAGAGGAGGGGGGAAGTTAGGGGAGCACTACTTTTGCATTTTTAATGGGCAAGCAAGCATGATATGTCCCATTATGTGGCTTGACTGGCATTTTGGTGCAGCAGGTCTAGTGATTTCTTACTGTCGCATGCCATTTTTTCCTGGTCATCTATAAAAAATAAAAAAAAAAGCATCATAAGTGTTACTATGAGGCTAGACTGGCATTTTGGTGCAGACAGTCTAACAATGACATGAAATCTTTTATTGGGAATTTATACAAGCAGGATTTGTGTTATTACGTGGGTAGACTGGCATTTTGGGGCAGCCAGCCTAGCTATTTCTTACTGTGGAATGTCATATTTTACTTAACATCTATGATAAAGCAAACATGATAAGTGTTCTTATGTGTCTACACTGACCTACATTGGAGCCAGTTTTGTGGAATGGTATTTTTAACGGGCAAAGCCAACAGGAGTATGTTCTTGCATGGGGTGCTGGCATATATTGGCAGAGACAGCTTGGACGTGTTTTCTTATAGTATCATTAATGGCACTATTTGCAAAGCAGACATGAGTGTTTTTATATGGGAATACTGGCATATATTGGTGCAGTCAGCTTGGAAATATATGGGCACGGCCTGCATGAAAATGATTTTACAATGACCTATATCCTGGGGAAAGGCATGAAAATGTGTTGGGAAAGGCTGCTGTGCACTGTTGGTGACTTGCACCCATTGTTTTTTTTGGGAGTTACCCTACATAACGAATTGCAATCTGGTTTTTTACCCAATTTTTCACAATAAGTGTGCTGTACATTGCACAATTTTAACCCATTATTCAAAATATTTTCTCAGGGGAGAACACCCCCGAGCCCCTTTTGTGTATTCAGGCTTCATCGCTATGCTCAGTCGTTCTTGCATATTTTTGGAAATTATTAATGCCCTCCAAACGTCCCTGAGGAGTGGGGGCTGGTTTCTGCCCATGCCTCGGCCGGTTTGGACAATAAAATATATATTTTGAAAAAAAATGTTTTGAAAAAAACATATATATTTTTTAAATAAATATACCTGCAACAGTATAATTCATCAAAGCAAGGTACCACATGTTGCTTAGCTTTGATGATTTATTTGCATGCATGATGTGTGCATCAAATTATGATGTATGCATCATTCACATGCTGCTGCAGCATGCAAAGTTGAGGGGCCGGGGCTGCCACCGGGCCAGCGGCTGTCACCATGCTGCCACTCTAATGAGCACAGTGCCCCCTGGAGTTGCTGTGTTGTTTTATTAGTGATAAATATGTATTAGTGTTATTAGTGATAAACAACCAATGTTAGAGTAGAATAAGCATCAATTTTGGACTATGTATTTTGCCTTTCACAAGTTGCAGTAATAGCATGTTTTTTTTTCTGCCGTTGTCTCTGTTAAGTTCATCACAAGACTTTCCATCTCGGTGTCCTCAGTCACTTGACAAAATCCTTGTGCTTAAAAGATTCTGTACAGTGTACAAATATTTGACCTGTGAGTGTGCTGATTTCCCTATTTTGCCAACCTCTAAAGCCTGAAAGTAGATGCATGCAGGCTTGACATGCGGCCAACTTTGCACCAGACCTGCAGATGAACTGGTCTGCTGTTAAATCTCAGTTACCTGTTTAATGGCATCCACTACAAAATAATTGCTAATTTTACTATAGCCGATATGATAGCTCAGTGGGTTGAGCACTCTCTGCTGCGATGTGTGTGTGATCTGCAGGTTTGAATCCCAGCAAGGCCATCTCAGCCTTTCATCCTTCTTAGGTCGATAAATGAGTACCAACACAGGTTGGGTGATATTGTATGCATATTTGTTCTATAAAAAAGAGCTTAAGTGTAAGTGCTATACAATAACATATTATCATTTGCCCTTGGACGTCTGCTTGCATTTACAGTAATTTGACAATATGGAGCGATACACACAGATATCAATGATACATATGGTGATCCATTCTTGTATGACATGTATATCACATTAGTGAAATCATAACCATATTTTTCGCAGTGTACTTAGGAACAATGCTATTTGATGCCACTTCCTGTTTTGTCAAGGGGTGAAAGGTCGTGTTTCATCACTTCCCGGGATGTCACTTTGGGGTGGGGTCAAATGACATCACTTCTGGTGATGTCGTCAGAGGTCAAGGGTCATGAGGCGAGGGGTTGGACACTTTTTCTGCGTGTCCGGGCCTATTTCTTGTCCCAGTCCGACCCTGTTCGCAGGGGGCCCCCAAAGTTTGTGTCAAACCACTGATGGAACCCACTTCACACCACCTTTCAACACCCCGCCCACTTACCAGCTGATGGCTACGGCCTCCAGCGGTCTAGACACTGCAAACCCGGAAGCCTGATGCACAGCACGCCACACTTTTGTGCGCAAACTTTTGTTCCTCGGACTTCCAGAGCCATGGTATCTAAGCTACAAACGCTTTCTAAGTACATATTTTTTCACTTTACTCTATAATATGTGCTATCTAAATGCACCATGTGTACACATTATTCTAAAATAATGTTTGGCTGACAACCCTCTAGACTGGGGTCAGTCTCCCTTGCTTCATTCAGTTGCTTGCTCATATTCTGGAAGGGATTTTCTGCCCATTAGTACAAATAAAATGTTGCAACCCAGGCACCAAAGTAAAGGGTAGTAAGAATTCCATAAATAGACAGCGTCTGAATCTGGTGAGATAGCTCAGTGGGTTGATTACTCGCAGGAGCTATGTGCAACATAAAAGTAACAGCTTTAGTTTCTCATGGGCCGTGTACATCTTTTTCTTCCTCTCACTCATTCCTGACTGTCTATCCGTGATTCAGGAGTGGTGCACCTCCAAAGATCTCTACCTTAATGCCAGTAAGCCTGAGATCCTTCTCATAGGGACCCCTGCTCCCGCTTTCCCTCTTTCACTCTGGCTGCCCTCCTTGGGCCCTCTTCTTGGGCCTTGGTGTCCTCTTCAACTCCACTCTCTCCATCTCTCCTCACATCACGGGCCTCGGTAAGAGGTCCCACTACCAGCTGCACCCCCTCAGAAGTATTCTTCCTTTTCTCAATTGCCCCCAGAAGCTCACTGTCTCCAGAGCCCTGGTTCTCTCTAGGCTGGACTACTGCAACAGCCTCTTTCTCAATCTACCTTCTTCTACCCTGTGCACTCTGCAACTAATCCAGAACAGGACTGTGAGACTTGTCCTTGGCCTCAAGACCAGGGATTGTGTCTCTCCAGCCTTGAAATCTCTCAATTGGCTCCCGGTGGCTGCAAGGATCACGTTCAAGTCCCTATGCATTGTCCACAAGGCTTTCTGGGACTGGGGCCTGCACTACATCCAACTATCTCTTCCTAAACACCTTCCCTCTCGAGCCCTTCGCTAAACCACCTCCAACTCTCTTAGAGTCAGACGCTCCTCCAGGCAGAGAGTGGGTGGTAGATCTGTCTCCTCGTTATAAATACAAAAGGAAGGATATAAAAGTGCTTCAACCTATGGTCACAAATATGGACCTTTACCCAATACTTGTTTCCAAAAATATATATATTTTGAATTTTATTATACATATCACACACAGAACACTATAAAATGTATGTAAAAAACAATGTAAAAAACACACTTCACAATAATACACATATGTATACACAATAGTGGAGAGGATCTCAGTGTCTCAATCCAAACTGGTTTACAATCACTTCAATGTGTACATTTGTGAACAATTCTATTGAAAAACATAGCCGACTTGCACAAGTTTCTGTCCTAACAGTGAAATTAATAGATGGACATTTATCAGGGGCATCGATAACTTCTTCTTGTGCAATTTGTCTGTACGGCAACATGTGTAATTAAACTTCCTAGGGCCCTGATCTTCTTATAGATTCCTAATGGGATAAAGGCACAATTTTAATTTGCTTAAAAAGTCTTTCAATTAGACGTGTAATCAACCCTAGCCCATAGGGTATGAGGTATAGCTCTAAGTGGAATACTTACTTGTTAAACTTGGACTTCATGTTCCAATAACTACGTGCAACCAATAAGTGTTGCTGAAACTGGCTTCCTTAAAGGAGAATGTCAGTCAAACTTCCACCCGCTAACCTAGGAGAGAAAACAACCTCAGCTCTGGATTCCAGTGGTGTCTTAAAATACCTGTTAAAAAAAACTTAAGAACCTCTAGGAAATTTTAACCACTAAATCTTACCTTTCGATTAATAGCAATGACCTAGTTCTGGGTTTGGTAGTGATGCAGGGCTGGGTGCTGTCATGGTCTCATGTTGCTCAATCTGATGGGAATGCTACCAGAATGCTAAATATATGTGGAAGGGCAGCACAAGGCCTAGAGTGGCAATGAAATGTCACAGAGCATGTACCCCTTTCTTGGCTTAAATAAAATAATGAGCCTATTCCTGGGACAACATTGATGTCCACATTCCATATGCAGATACATATTCTCTTAAAAGAGTTATAGAAACATACATATATCTCATACAGTTCTCTATAAACTGGACATGAATGGGCCGATTCATGGAATACATGTGCGCCGAAAAGGGGAGCGTAAGTGTGAAAATTGCAGCGCAAGCGTGAAAATTGCAGCGCACGCGTGCCAAAGCCACGCACATCGATTCATGGAATTCAGTGCGCATGTAAATCCTGTGCGCTAAATTCGTGGGTGGCGCACGCGGGCGCACACGTCACTAAACAGCATGCGCTACGCGCACAGGGAAAGCGCACATAGCGCAGCGCACACAAGAAAAGTGGTCAGAACACGGGGCATAACACGCGCAATGGGGAACAACATGTGAAAATGTGGGCGTTACGGGGGAAGTACAGGAGGTAAATGCTCGCAACGCCACACGCACGCTAACAACACGTATTCATGGAATCGAACAGGGAAAAGGTGTGCGCCAAAAAAGACACGCTAATCCGGAAACACGTACGCCAGCAGGAAGCAGGCGTAAGCGGCCCCGCGCAGCATAAAAGTGTGCACAAACAACAAACAAGCTCAGACGCTACGATGAATACACCGTTCCTCGCAGCAGTGGTCGTGGGAGGAGGAGGATAGCCAGGCCCCGCATTTTTTTACCCAGGACCAGCCTTTTTGGGATGCCTTATGACCAGGTGTATGGGAGGTACAGGTTTCCACCACACATAATCCTAGACCCGGTGAGGGAGTGGGAGGATGACCTCACATCACCCACCCTGTGCTCGCAAGCACTGAGCCCCTTGGAAAAGGTGCTCAATGTACTGCACTTCTTGGCTACTGGTTCATTTCAGCGGACAAGTGCCATAGTGGGGGGTGTGTCACAGGCCACGCAGTCACGCTCCCTACACCAGGTGTTGGCCATCATGGCTGCACGCCCCTCAGTCCGCAGGCACATATACATGCCCAGAACACCTGCAGAAAGGCAAGCCATGGTCCAGGAGTTTTACGGGGTGGCACACTTCCCCAAAGTGCTAAGTGCCATTGATTACACCAATGTGGCTCTACGTCCTCCCAGGGCCACTGAGCACATCTATCGAAACCGCAAGCACTGGCATTCAAACAACGTACAGGTAGTATGTGATGCCAAGGGAATCATCACTTCAGTATATGCTAACTATCCAGGGGCAAGCCATGATAGTTTCGGATTCCGAATGTCTTCCCTAAACCGGGACCTCGAAGCTGGGCTGCATGGGGACACATGGCTGATTAGTGAGTATAAATGCCTCTGCACATGCATGCATGTCAGACACTGAGTAATGTGAAAATCCCACTAATGATAGCCATTATCACCTCACCAGGGGACAATGCCTACCCTCTGAGCACCTACATGATGACGCCAATTTGGAACCCCACCACACCACCCGAGGTAAGATACACCACAGCCCATATTGCAACCCGGGGCATAGTGGAGTGCACATTCAGAGTGCTCAAGTCACGCTTTCGTTCCCTTGACCGCTCTGGTGGGCAGCTGCTATATGCGCCCCCAGTAGTGTGCAGGATCATAGTGGCAGCATGTGTCCTGCACAACGTTGCAACCCGGCGGGGCGTGCGGGTGGACATGGTGGTGCCCCCACATCCTGAACCACATGCACGGTCGCTGCGCATGGGAGGTGAAAGGGCACGTGGTGAGGCAGCCCGTACCCAGCTTGTGGCAAATTACTTCACCTAAAATCCCACCCCTGCAGGGTGCACACAGCCCTGGCACATACCAGCTGACAATCAATGATGATGACAAAAGGGACAGTAAACTGTCACAACCATACCAGCCTGAGATTGTTCACCTGGAAGTGTAACATTGTGTGCATCTCTAGCTACTTAAAGACACCCAATGCTGCGTCACAAAAAGACACACATTCATGCAGCATGAACGACTACCCCCTTGCAAAATACCACATCAAAATAGTGCCATGTCACCCAACCCCTCCCCATCTCAGCTACCAAACACACCATGGCATGGCATGCAATGTGAAAGCAACCAAATGAATGCACAACACATGACACAAGTGTCACAAAGTGCACTGTCCCTAATGGAAACAGACCACAGACAATATGCTCTCAGTAATCAATAAGAAACAGCACACATGAACAAATACTTACCAGCAACACAAAACATCAGTGCAGGATGAAACAGTGGCAATATATGACAGTACAAAATTAAAGTAGTGCAAGTGTCACAACCTTACTAAGGCAGCACATCAACCCCTTCCAACTTCAGAGTGTTGCTGTCAGGCAAATGTGTCAGTGTATTGCATACAACATGAACTGCATCTGCAAAGGAGATGGGCTTGTTAAGACATGAAGAAGCTACATGTATATAAGGATAAAGACATGGATGCACAAGCAAATATCAATCCACCATGCAGTGGAGAATCGAACAACAATCCCCACTAGGGATGTACACACAGTTTTGACTACAGACTGGCCACACATCTCATGGGAGCCCAATGTCACTGTGTAAGTTACTGTCACTTGGTCACACCCTTTGCAAGCCCATGGAAAGGGGAAGCAGGAGGGGTGTGTGTGTCAGGAACCCAAGCATCTAACCCAAAGACAGGACAAGCCTGCATGTGCCCAGCTGGAATACACAGTGGATGCCTACGGGAGCCACACAAAGCAACACACTGTAAAAAAAAAATACAAAAATTAAAACCAAAAATGCCCATGTGTGGACCAGGGCGGGGGGGTGTCACCCAGGAGGGACGAGGTACAGGGTGTACCCCAACACCCACATGCGTGGATGTTGAGAGAAAAAAAAAACCTCCATGGGCTCATGGCTACGCTACAGTGGGAGAACTGTCGTCATTGTCATCACCCTCTGCTGCTACATCAGGAGGTGGCCGTGATATGGGAGCCGGACCACGCAAAGCCCTGGTACGGTCCTCCATGGCAGCAAGCATGCAGGTCTGGAAGGTTTGGTTCTGGAGGATAATGGTACGGAGATCCCCATGCAGCACCTCACGGGTGGCACACATTTCTGCCTGCATGGCCTCGCGTGATGCCCGGATCTCCTGATGGGTTGCCTGGAGCTCAGCTGACAGTGTACGTGTCAGCTGCTCCAGCTGCTGTTCTGCCCTTGTACTCTGGGACACCTCAAGTTCCCGCAGAGTATCTCTGAGGGACCTGTGTTCTAACCTGAGGGCTTCCCTGTGGGCTTGTGACTCTAAAGATATGGCCGTGTGCAGAGTCTCCAGCCCAGCCCGTCGGTCCCTGTCGGACGCCAACATGTCCTCCCTGTGTGAGTGGCAAATGGAGTCTGTTGCCTGCCGCTGGCGCTCCATCTACCTTTCAGGGGGGAGAATGGAAGTGGCCACCCTATCCATTGCCTGAGCCATCATTTCACACAATGCCCCCTGTTGTGCTGCTATAGTGTAGATGGAGTTCTCCCACACAGTATTGCCTGGTGGCGCACGGCCACCACGTTGGCGCGCACCGCACCTGTTTGGGGGAGGCGATGTGCACCTTGCTGTGCTGGCACTGCCTGAGGCTGCAGGACTGGATTCCTCCTTTGATCTCCTGGCCCAGGAACAGGAGCAAATATTGTAGAGTGTGACCTTGCATCTGTAACCGCCACAGGCGGACTTTCCAACACTGAAATCCCCATAGAGAGGTCTATCCCCGGTGCAGGTGAGTTGGACAGAACAGCATCCCTGTCAGAAACACTCACCTGCGACGAAACATATGTCTCAATGTCCGATTCAGCACCTGATTCATAGAGGTCTCCGGAGGTGTACCCAGAGACACCCGTGGACAGCATGGTCTGTAGGAGAAATGGGTTTTCGCCCACCACCACCACCCCACGTCCTCCACTGGTGCCCGGTTGTGGCTGTGATTCCTCCTGGGTCTGCACCATCCCCTCCTCATCAACAGCATCAAGTGCCTCATCACCTGCAAAAACATGAAAGATAACAAATGGAAACAGGCATGAGCACCACAGCACACACATAGGCCTGACGAGGCAGAGATCCAGTACATAAATGACACATGTCCCACATGACAATAACCCTGGCATGCATGCACTGTCAATGAGTTGGAAGGGGAGGCAAAAAGCAGACACTGAGGACTCCAAGATGGAAAAGCAACACATGTGCTGCATGCTGGATAGCACTGGCATCACACATTAGCCTGTGAGTAGCATGTCCAATACACATACATGGCACATGCCAGCACACAGATGACACGTAGCATAGCCATGGTACATTTGACAAGTACAGCCATATGGTAGTAAATAAGTACTGTCACCCATCCATGTGAGATGGACATCAAGAGATAAAACATGCAAAATAGTGTGACAAAACATGCATGTGCCACACGCTGCAACAAATCCAGTGTTCACTGATGCAGTGATGGCAGGCACATGGATACATCAATGGTTGGTCACTTCAACATGACTGAATGTTGAACATGACTGTTGTCTTCTAACAGGGTCCAAAAATGATAGTGTGCAGGTCATATGTAGGTGCACATTACTCAATCAGCCTGAATGGTGAAATCATTACCATAACAAGGTAATAAATGTGGGCCATTGTGGGGTGTAATCTATGGCTGAAGTATGTTATATTTGTGGCAGTACAGCAAAAAAATGTGTGGTAAAAATGGCAAGGATTAAAACAATCAGGCTGAATGAACAGGAAAACATTTTGAACAATGTTGTTGCAAGATGATAGTTGAAGGGCAACTGCAGTAATCAGGTGCAAATTGGCAACTGTTGTCAGAAGGGATACTGTCATTCCCAAACCCAAGGCCAGGGAATGGTTTGGAGGGACCACATGGGTGACCCATACCAGTCATGACTACACAGCCTCACCTGGCACTCAATCAGAACGCATCACCAAAGCAACATACACATGGATTGCACACACATGCATGGGCACTCACCGCACAATGCTTCAAGATCTGGTAGGTCTCCCACGCCTCGGATCTGATCCTCTGTGATGAAGCCTCCAGCGACAGACTCATGTTCAGTGAGTTGGTCATCCTCTAGTGGAGACCCACCACCAGTCACCAGAGTAGAGGCATGATTGGAAGCCAGCTTGTTCTTTGCTCTGCGTTTCAGGTCAATCCACAGCTTGGAGCAATCATCAGCTGTGCGCTTCACGAATCCAATGGAACTAATGTGTCCGCGATGGTCTGCCAGCGAGCCCTACGTTGAGCAGGTGTAGTCTTGCACCCTGTAGTCACCACCATTTTGCAGCCATGGGCCGACACATAGGCCACAAGTGCATCTAGTTCGGCATCATTGAAACTAGGCTTCCTTGACGTGCCGGAGTGTGTAGCCGTGTCTGGGGTCCCTGCCTGTACTGCAAGAGCACCCTTCTTCTTCTTGGAAGGTGGTGCGGACCCTGAGTGGCTTACGCTGCACTGTTTGGTAGGGGCAGAAGCGCAGGTGGACTGGGCACTGGAAGTTTCCAAAGGCGCAATGACCAAAGGTCTCACTGCAGGCATTGGCTGCAGGGTGATGTTGGCAGGACCAACCTCAGTGTGATGGACTTGGACTGACACTGTCCCGGCTGGGAGACTCGGAGCTGGGGTGGATTGAGCTGCAGCTGCCCCTGCAGCCTCCTCACCCTGGCTACTTGGGGCAGCAGATGACAATGCTGCCCCAGATCCGCGTGGCCTGGTGACAGCAACTTTCACCGCCACACGTGGCTTAGACTTGGTGACACAGAAGTCAGCCTGGGAGTCATCCTGTGCCGGTTCAGTTGACAATATGGGCCGGTTTAACAAGGGCTGAGCTGGGATGGTGTCAGCTACATTTCCCCCAACCACTGGGGGGGGCATAGGTGTCCCTGATTGGTCCTCCACACACTGGCCACTTGGGCCACCGTGCACATCCTGACCATGTCCCCTACTGCGCCCACCTCTTTGAGCTCAGCCACCTTTGCCTCCCTTACTGCTTGGTCGCCTCCCAACCATGGCACTGATGTTGTTGTGCGTATGGGAGTGGCAGTAAACAATTGTCCTGGGCAATTGGGGTGAAAGGGGTAGGGTACTAGATGGAATTCGTACCCTAGTGCTCTAGCAAGGCTGTCTGTGACCCCTGGGGGAAGATGACGGGTCCCGCAATGCACAGTCACCCCGAAAACAATATTTAACCTGCACGCAACCCCTGGTAGAGCACGTGCGTGGAAAAATGAACCTGCACTGCGCTGTGGCACCCAGAATTACAAAAATAAGCGTACGCGTGGTACATGCAGCCTACAATGACCTCTGAACAGGTACGTGACACACGGGGGCAACCACAGCTGGAAAATACATGCACGACTCACCGTCAAAAGAAGAATTGAACGCTGTCTGAGTAAACAGGGAGTACGAACTGGAACCGTTGTCAAGTTATCACGTGTGAACTGACAAGAAGTACAAGAATCACCCGCTCGTTCTCCACAAAAAGCATGTACAAGAAAATGGCGTCCTACGCATACCTTTTAAGCCAGCCCACACATGCGGCGTCACTTATGCGCGTATGCGCTAAGGCCCTTTCCTCCAATTGCACGCAGTCACACAGTCGCAGTTTTTGCACGTGTACAATCAACATGCACCCGTGTTCAGGGAAACACCCTTGCGCGTCCCGTCACAGACGTGCTTACGCGCTAAGGGCCTTTCCTCGAATTACACGCTGACGTGCAGTTTTTTCACGTGCCAAATCACTCCGTATCAAGCTGGCCACGCACCAACACACGGAAGACCACGCTCCTGCCCAGAAGGTCATTTTCCTGCCCCCCAGACCACCGAGTACGCTCCCACATGCCATCTGCTGCTTCCTGCCTGCCTGCTGCCCACGTGCCCTGCTATCTGGTGCCTGGACATCAGCCATCTGTAGGGGTGCAGTTGCTGTGACCACCCATGCTGCAACTGAAGACTCCCGACTGGGATACCATCGCTCCACAGCCCAGCCCCAGGACCCAGTTGCCCACCCACACCTGCCTCTGGGGTTGCCATGTCGGACACAACACCATCTGGCACCACTGGCAACCCCCAGCCAGAGAGGCAGAGGGCTACCAGCTTCAGTGCCAGTGAAGTTGGTATCCTGGTGGAGCAAGTCCTGGGGCAGTATGATGCCCTCTTTGGAAGTTCGCGCGCCGACAATGAAGGACGGAAGAGGATCTGGATGGACATCGTGACTGCCATCAACGAGGAGGAGTGGCAGTCCGTGACATTCAACACGTCTGGAAGCGCTGGGAGGACTTCAGGTCCAGGACCCTCAACAAGGCCCGGCACCTCTTGAAGGCAGCAGATGATAAGGAGTGCCGGGTCTGCCGAAACAACAACCAAATGAGGGTCCTGGAACGTATACGCCCAGCGCTCCACCTCCAGGTCCTTGAAAGGCAGGACCGTCTGGAGTCGAGGGGTAAGTGTACATGTGCACTGATTGGACGCTGTGCATGTTGAGGTGTGGCAGGAGTGTGCAGGTTGTACATATGTCGGTGTAGGACCATGTATGCATGTGTATGTACAGGGAAATGAGCCTGCTGCATGTGAGTCCTCTCATGTGTGAGACACATCTATGGTGTATGTCTTGGTAAGCATGCTTGGCAAATGCAGGTGTGGTGCACACATTTTTCTAATCCTGTGTATGTACTGTGGCATGGTTGTGGTGTCACACATGGATGCTGCTTCTACCTACATGTATCTGCACTATGTACATTTGCATGTGTGTGTATTTGACAAGTGTGCAACTGTGATACACCATGGATGCATGTGACACTGACATGTAGGAGGCTGATTGCCAGATGTGACATGGATGGGGATGTTGTCACAGCAACAGGTGGTGGAGATGTACAGATGCGTGTATGTGTGGTGGCATGTGTGCATGTGTTCTGCACTCCCCGTGTTGCATGTAACATCAGGCTCACCTTCAGCAGCTCATGCTGTTGTTTGTGTATGGATGGTGCTGCCTGGTGCAACATTCCTGTTGATGTGCTCATGTGTGTGAGTTGAAATGACATGTGTGTTGGGGAGTGGGATGCCATGTTTGAATTTTGACACTTCCACTCATGTACAACTGTCATGTGTGTATCAGACCATTGTACAGTGCCCTGATGTCTGTGTTCTATCTCTCCCTGTCTGCAGAGTCAACTGATGAAGAGGGTGGAGACGGTGCTGTGGAGCAAAGCGGCAGGGATTGCACCACCAGCCGGAGACGCAAGGCCCAGCTCCCCTCCCAGGTTGTCATCTCGTCGGGGAGTGAGGAGTCTGGTGCCGCGTCCATGGCCGCAGCTGCCGAGGGTAGGTCCAAGAGGCAGAGGTTGGAGGTGGACTCCTCGGCATCAGAAGGGGCAGCTGAGACCCCAAAGGGTCCGATGGAGGAAGATGGCGCAGAGTCATCCAGGTTAGTGGGGGAGGAGGCCATGGAAAGGTCACACACGGCGTCTGGAGGGGGGATTCCACTGGTGCTAATGGTGCAGTCCAGGGGCAGGGACAGGAGGTTAGCACAGGCCGCCGTGGAGGTGCCTGTGTGTAATCCTTTCCCCGATCCTGTGATTGCATCATTCCGCACCAGCAGGGATGCCTACGTCCAGACCCGTTTACAGGGAGGGGGTGAGCGCACAACAACTGGCCTTCCTCTCCCTGCGGACGTGGCAATCCGGGACCGGGTTGAGCCTGTCCTGTCCTGGCTGGGATGGCATTGCGTCAACGGGGCATGCGAGGTGACCTGCAGTGTTTTCGTGAAGACACTGCACGTCATCTCGGAAGCCTCTTTGACCGCGTCGACCTAGTGGGACGGGTCACCAGAACTGGATTCCTCCATCTGCTGGACCTTCTTCTGACCCCGTCCTCACCTGAACCCCCTATGCGCCAGTCGTACTCCGTGCCATCTTCTGGCCCATGTATCACCTAGGTACCCCGTGGAGATGCCTCTGACCCAGCGGCCAGGCTGGTGGAGGACACATCCCTGCCACAGTCGGGAGTTGGAGGTCCAGCAGGGGTGGCCATACCAATAACTGCACCCCAGCAGGAGTAGGACGTGCAGTCATCAAGAGACGTATTGCATCCTATGTTCGATTTTTTTAGAGTATGGGTTTAAATTTGTGATGCTTTTCAGTCTCCTGTTTTTCCTACTATTGAACTGCCACATTTGGAAATAACGAATCCTCTTTCCTGCCGTTTTTAGGATTTAACCAGCTTATGAATTTATTTCTAAATTATTCAGACTTGTTCAGTTGACCAGGATTTTCTCACTCGAGAGATTCCCTTCTCCCGAGTGTGTTCAACTCACTGGCACTGATACAGATATATTTGGGGATGATTGTGATTGCTCTCCAATTTGTGATTCGGCATTGGGTTCTTAGCAGTCTTTTTGGAAATTAGTATTTGCTTCACATTATGCACTTTATTTGTGTTTATAATTGTATGTCATATATTTACTCTTATTTATGTATGAGCTCTAACTTATTTGATAATTATTTTAATGTTTCTAATCTAATAAAGAAATCTATTTAAAAATACTGTTGTGGTTCATGTGCAGTGATCTGAGGGGTTGATTGAGGGTCCGTTCCCGACGCCGCTGGTGGGATTGTGCTCCTTTTAGTGTATTTGCTTGTATATCCGCTGGCTTGATTCTTGTGCTTTGTGGCATCAAGAGCCAGGGCACAGGCACAGCAGCAGCAGGCTCATGGTGGGAGCGATGATGGCTCGGGGCCATCAACATCAGAGGGGCAGGCATCGGCCGGAGGGCAGGAGGACCCTGGATTGGGAGTGTCTTCCGTGTGGCAGTAGTTGGCCCAGCACATAGATGCGGAGCGGCGGCTGGCGGAAGAGGCACGTCTCACTATGGTCAGGGCGGAGAACTCCATGCGCAGGGCGCTGAGACGGGCCGAGTGCCTCGAGGCAATTTGCAGGGAGTTGGACATGGCGTCATCCCTGCGAAACCTCAGGGCCATGCAACAGGCCTGCCTCCAGGACATAGAACAGGAGTTCGATGATGCCCTGGCCCGGGAAATCGGCAAGTGAGCCGTAGGACTTGCCCGCCGCCATTGTATATAGTTAGTTAGTGTTAGGTTTCATTTATGTTTTTCTTTCATTTGGGGCACTTGGACTATGTCCCACCTTTTTGTAGATGGTTCTTCATTAGGTAGTATTTTTTGTAAGTTTTCTTTCAATGGTTGGGCTCATGGACCCTGGATTTGTTATTTGTATATAGTTGAACAGTGGTTTTTTCATCATTTTTATTTTATTTTTCACCATGGAGCAATGGATTTTACTTATTTCTTTCCGTCTGGATTTGCTTTGTTGGACAGTGATTTTGGACACATTTTCATTTGGATTTATTTGGATTCTGATTTCATATTTTTTTTCATTTTGGAACATGCTGCATTTTATTTTTATTTCCATTATTGTGTGATTTCATTTCATTCACTTCATTTTATGTTGAATACATTTTTGTTTCATACTTCAATGTGTGGTATTCTCTCATTGGTTTCATGCATGTCACGATGTGGGTTTTCACATTCACTGGCACCCATTGTGTGTGTGTGACAGACATGTGTTGATGTACATACATGCCATTTGGGTTGTTTCATGTAATGGGCATTTCAATGTGGGGTGGATGTAATACTTGGTTGGTTCTTTGGGCAGGGGTGGCGTGTGTTGGGATTTTGGTGGCCATGAGGGCCATTATTGTGGATCATGATGACGTGTTGGAGGGGGACATGAGTCGGGGCCTGCTGGCAGGTGCCTGTCACTGCCGGGTGGGTTTGGGTGCAGGGGGACATGAGTCAGGGCCTGCTGGGACGTACCTGTCACTGATGGGTGGGTGGGGGTGCAGGGGGACATGAGTCGGGGCCTTCTGGCAGGTGCCCCTCACTGCCGGATGGGTGAGGGTGCAGGCGGACATTAGTTGGGGCCTGCTGGCAGGTGCCTGTCACTGCCGGGTAGGTGTGGGTGCAGGGGGACATGAGTTATGGCCTGCTGGCAGGTGCCTGTCACTGCCGGGTGGGTGGGGGTGCAGAGGGACATGAGTCAGGGCCTGCTGGCAGGTGCCCCTCACTGCTGGGTGGGTGGGGGTGCAGGGGGACATGAGTCGGGGCCTGCTGGCAGGTGCCTGTCACTGCCGGGTGGGTGTGGATGCAGGGGGACATGAGTCAGGGCCTGCTGGCAGGTGCCTGTCACTGCCGGGTGGGTGGGGGTGCAGGGGGACATGAGTAGGGGCCTGCTGGCAGGTGCCCCTCACTGCCAGGTGGGTGGGGGTGCAGGGGGACATGAGTCGGGTCCTCCTGGCAGGTGCCCCTCACTGCCGGGTGGGTTGGGGTGCAGGGGGACATGAGTCGGGCCTGCTGGCAGGTGCCCCTCACTGCCGGGTGGGTGGGGTTGCAGGGGGACATGAGTCGGGGCCTGCCGGCAGGTGCCTGTCACTGCCAGGTGGGTGTGGGTGCAGGGGGACGAGTCGGGGCATGCTGGCAGGTGCCTGTCACTGCCAGGTGGGTGGGGGTGCAGGGGGACATGAGTTGGTGCTCATTGATGCATGGTGACATGTGGGCTGGCTGGAGGGCATGCCCAGGTTGGATGACCTACCTGCGGGGCATTCCCAAGGTGGATGGGCTGCCTGCGGGGCATGGCCTGGGATGCAGGGTAATCCCCTGTGGTGTAGGCTGCCTGCAGGGCCTGGGAAGGGGGGTGAGGGCACACCTGGGAGGTCCCACACTGCCAATTCGCGTGTGATACTTCCTGCACACCCCCAACTTACACGTACCCCGCTCGCCCAAGGCCTATCGCGTGTGATACTCCCTGCGCACCCCTCCGAATACAGGTACCCCGCTCGCCCAGCTAAATCGCGTGTGAAACTGCACACGCACCACTCAGAATACACGTACTCCACTTGCCCAGCTAAATCGCGTGTGAAACTGCATGCACACCCCTCAAAATACACATACCCTGCTCGCAAAAAGCCTATCGTGTGTGATACTCCCTGCGCACCCCTCAGAATACACATACCCCGCTCACCCAAGGCCTACCGCGTGTGATACTCTCTGCGCACCCCTCAAAATACACGTACCCCCCTCGCACATTGCCTATCGCGTGTGATGCTCCCCATGCACCCCTCAGAATACACGTACCCCGCTCACACAAGCCCTATCGCGTGTGATACTCCCCGCGCACCCCTCAGAATACATGTACCCCGCTCGCACAAGCCCTATCGCGTGTGATACTCCCCGCGAACCCCTCAGAATACACCTACCCCGCTCTCCCAAGACCTAGCGCGTGTGATACTCCCCACGCACCCCTCAGAATACACGTACCCCACTCGCACAAGCCATATCACGTGTGATACTCCCCGTGCACCCCTCAGAATACATGTACCCCGCTCGCCCAAGCCCTATCGTGTGAAACTTCCCAAGCACCCCCCAAATGCACTGTCCCGGCCCTGTCCCGGCCCTGTGAACTGGTGCAGGGTTAGCGCGGCCCTTTGCACTGAATTGGGGATTTCAATGCCTTATCCTTGCGCAAGGGGCGTTCTTGGGGGCGTAACTGGCGCTGCGGGATGTTCTCTGCGCCAGCGCTCAAAATGGCTTTGATGTTCCATCAATCCGCGGTGCTCCAGAATGCTGTTTAGCGCACACGGCTGGCGCACGCTGGCGCACGCTGGCGCACACTACCTCTCTGCGCTGCTCGCATGCGCTGCGTCTGCACTGAAATCTATGAATTACCCTGGAAGTCTAACACAATATCAACTAGTGCAATACAAAATAGTGCAGAGATTACCAGGTAGACCGAATTACATCTTTATCTCAATATTCAAACCAGAACGACCAGCACAGGATCTCTATCTGGTGATATTATGCCACTCCACATTCTTGTTGAGACCTCTGATGTGACTTTTTGTCATAAATAATACGTTTTTGTTCAAGATTAAGTAATTTCCTATTAACCTCCTCTTGCGAAGCACCTTTGATTTTTTAAGAGTATTCCATTCAAAGTCCAAATGAGTGTGTCCTACCTCCAAAAAGTGTTTCACTAATGGGGCTTGTTCAATCCTGTTCTTATTGCATCTCCTCTGCTCGATCGTTCTGGTTTTGCACTTTCGATTTGTCTTACCAATGAAGATATAGCGACATGTGCATGTGATTAAATATATAACATTCTCAGTGTTACAATTGGTATGGTCATTCAACTCCCTTACTCGTTTTAAACCCATATTTACTGACAAGGCTTTTTTAGTTGATGGACACATGACACAATTGCCACACGGGTGATGGCCTGTTTTTCAATAGAATTGTTCACAAATGTACACATTGAAGTGATTGTAAACCAGTTTGGATTGGGATACTGAGAACCTATCCACTATTGTTTGTACACATGTCTATTATTGTGGAGTGTGTTTTTCATTTTTTAAACGAGTATTGGGTAAAAGTCCATGTTTGTGACTAAAGGTTGAAGCACTTATATATCCTTGCTTTTCTATTAATCACCTTGAGTACCCACAAAGTAGGAGGGCTGTGAATCCCCCATGTGGGATTAGCCATTGTGAGACCAGTAGATCTCTCTCCTCTGCAGGTGCCTCCCTCTGGAATGGCCTCCCTGCCCCTCTCACCCTTGAGCCGGGTCCACCGGAGGTTCCAGCAGCATCTCAAGACCTTCCTTTTCGCTTGTGCTTTCTCTCTCTCCCCTGCTGACCTACCTGTCCGCTGTGCTGACTAGTTACCTGGCTAACCCTCAGAATGTCAGTGGGCACCAGGCTCCTCTATGGCCTTCCTTCGGGTCTACCGCGCACTTGGGGGTTGTCTGCAACCCTACAGTCCCCCGTCTCCTTGCACTTACCCAGAATTGCGCTGTCCTTGCTGCACTTACTTAGAGCAATGCTGCCTGTTTGCACTCCCCCTTTCCTTCCCCCAGGCACTTCTCCTTTCCCTCACCCACCGCACTTGCATGATCTGATTGACAGAAGGCCTAGTAAGATAGTTGTTTTGTCCTCCCTCTGTCTTCCCTACCTTGTCTTGTTGCACCTAGAAACACTTGTGTACAGGCGCGTTATAAATGTCTCATCATATCATATAATGTTCCCCATTGAGTTGAATAACAGTCAAAACAAATAAAAAACGAATTCCGCGCCAACTGGTAGGTTAGGTCACCTCGTTTGGTGAGGTTTAGAAGTGGCTGGAAAGGGGAGGTCCATGATCTCAGGTGTGAAATAGTGCTGGAGAATGGGCAACTAAAGGCCATTTGAAGCGGCGGGCCTTATCATTGGTCCAAATTTTAACCGCCATTGGTGGACATTTTGACATACGTAAAATAAGGCGACAGACTGTCAATATATATTGCTGTACCATTTTTCTCTGATATTTCCCCCCATAAAAACATATTAATGCCAAAAAAACAGCAAACTGTTTATGTTTGGTGCGCGCTGCATAAACAGGGAAGTGAATAGCACCCCCACACAGTGTGAGTTTAAGACTTTCAGAAGAGCGTGGTACAGTGGTCTCCCCTCTTCGTTTTTCCACTCTCTCCCGCTGTCCTCTTTTGACTGAAATCAAGCTAAGTTGTTTTAAGAAAGGGGTGACTGTGTCGACCTCCGTCTATTTCGAGCTGACCTCTGGTCTCTCTTAACCGTGGCCCTGATCTTCCGCCTGACACGGTGATGGATGGGCCCATCGACGTGATTTATGACGTCTGTTAATATTTGGATGGCCAGGCAGTACTACAGATGCAGCAAGAAGAAACACATGGGACACGGGGAGGGGGCCGGACAGCCCTCTCCCAGGGAGAAGGCCGAGCATGTGGCAGTGCGTAGGTGAACAGTGCCCCGGCCAACTCCGCTTTGACGGGGAGCTTTTGCTTGTGGCTGCCGTGATTTATGGCCAATCGCAATGATTAAATTTTTCTTAGCTAATGATAACTAACGGCTATTGACCTTCCCGTGGTAAAGGGATGGGTGTGGGCGGTTTTGAGTGCGGGTGCGTACGTGCCTGTGCTGTCAGTCTTTGGGGGAAAACCTTATTTGGTTATGGCCTTTGTCATTTTTCGGAATTTGACAATTTGGGCCATCGAAATATCCATCACGGTCTCGAAAATTGACAAAATAGCAGAGCTTAACTGAATAGCCTGTCCCCCTTTCTAGGACCAGCAGCTGGACGAATGACGCGGAGGGATATTTAGAGTATAGATAATAGGTCTGACTAGAAAAGAAAAATAAACCCAGCTCTATTTACTCCAATCTGCATCGCCACCGATCACCGACAACGAGGATTGCTTTGATGATGGCCTTAGATTTACAAACATATTATGACATCATCCACTGTAAACTTCTTAGAAGGAAACCAGGAAGCTTGGCTGCCGGCTGGGGTCTTCGCCTTCCCCCACGTGATCTAACTGTGTAAGCCTCTGGGAATCATTTTATCCCTGGGCCTCAGTTCTCTAATCTACCAATAGTCTGTGACACTGCTGTCAACCTTCACTTTGCAAGTTCGAATCCCCCCAGAGGGCCGAGGTGGCTATAAAAAGTGCCGTTAAAATGAAGTAATACCAAAACCCGTTATTGCAGTGCTTTGAAGCTGGATTCATCCACATTTAGTGCTATACAAGCGGTAAAGTGCTATACAAGCGGGCACATTATTAAAGGCAGGATAACTAGAAGTATAAATTGTAACTAAGCACCATACTTGCCAACATTCTGTGACCAAAATGAAGTAGGATTTTTCAAGCCACAAAAATAATAATTCGCATAACGATGACATCATAGGAAAATACAAAACAAAACATACATTGTTTGCACCATTGAAGCATTCTAAAATACACAACCCATCAAACAGCATAACATGGAAAGATGTTCAAATGTAAAAAATGTATAATTCTGAATGGTAAGTAAACACCAAATTCAATTACCTAATCTCACAGAAGGTAATCAAAGAACTGCTAGGTAACGTTTGCCACTGCTCTGTAGCAGCAGCCTGGGCAATATATATATATTCTTGCAGTGCAAGTTAAACACTGAATGACATGGATGCTAATACCCACCTCAGTCTGAAAGGCAGATGCTGTGTGATGGTGTTACGCTCTGCCACTTGCCTTCACTGGTGGTTCACCTAAGGGTTATACCAGCAAGAGTGCAGGACAGAGTCGCAAAGCTGTCAGGTCAGTGGATTGGTCTGAGCCCAATCAAAGTAATCACCTACCAGTCCACTGTACAGACAGACTAATTAATGTGTTGCATGCTCTGTCCTGCAGCCTGTCTTAGAGTCACATAAATTACCTGCCACTGTAAAAAGCAGTAGGATCTGTCACCCAAATCTGTAGGCGGTAGGACTGCTGAAAAAGCAGTAGCCGACTGCCTAAATCTGTAGGTTTGGCAAGTATGAAGCACTACATTGCATTGGTTCTAAACACCTACAGCACTTTGGGCTGTCTAAGAAAGGTACCTCCTGTTTACAGGAGATCCAAAAGAGAGCAACGTGGCTCATGGCCCCAAGTAACAGACGTGTATGTCTGGAGCCCTAATACCGTATGCTGACTACAGATGCAAACTGCATTGACTTTAAGGTCCTAGTATGCACCTCTTGGATAGTGCCATTGGTCCCAGACAACTTTCCAGTCGCCTGACCGAGCACGTGCCCCCAAGGCTCGTGCACAGGCAACACGTCCTTAAAAAAAAAAGCGGGGGACTCATTGACGTTAACGTATGCACTGGAAAATTGCATCACAGCAAGTGAACAGATGTTAAAGTTAAATATACACATTTCATTTAATTTATCTGTACCAATTGAAGAAATTGCGCAGTACACAAAAAATGGCCTCTCAGGAGTTTTGTCATGAACTCCCAAAAAATAACCATAGATAAAAGTTTTCTATAACGTTTCTGGCAAAGTATGCAAGGTGCATAAGGTTTTGTCCTAAACCGCTGCATTCAAATACTCCTTTGGGATTGGCATTTTTTTATTTATTAAGCGCTTTTATAAAGCGCGTAGACACAAAACAAGGGCTTCAAAAGCGCTCCAAGACGGGAGGGGAACATCGTATACAATCATTCATAAGGAAATTCCGAATGATATACAATAATAATAAGTATACTAGGCCTGACAACATTTCTGCTAATTCAAGTGCGTTAACAGATAGTGGGGGAAAGCAGGGAGGAGGGATTAGGAGGGGGCACATGCAAAATAAACTGACAATAATGCAAGTGCATGACAAGCAGTGAGGGTAGGAGGGAAGGGAGAGAGAGGTGGAGGCACGTAACAACCCAACAGCCATACTAGAGAACCTTTCTTGAAAGAATGAACCCAAGTAGACATTGACATAAGGGGAGTGGATGGGGAATGGTTGAGTTGGTTGGGTTTTTTATAATGTGCCACTAACACAAGTGTTTCAGGTGCACAATACTAGATGGGGACAAGGAGAGACAGAGGGGCAGACAGACAACAAACTTACTGGGTTGGGTGCATTCAGTATATGTAAGTGTGCAGACAGGAAGGGCGAGGGATGGGGGAAGGGATAAGTGCACCTAGTCCGGGAGGGCCGGGTTAAATGCAGAGGGTCATCTCTTTGGGGAAGTGCGTAGTGCAGCAAGTAGTGCAGGGGCCCGGAGGCAGGTGCAGAGACTTGTGTGACTGTCTGTGACCTTTATGGTTCTGAAGTGATCCAGGAAACCAGTCAGCTAGCTTAGCAGAAGAAGGAGGAGATAGCAGGTAGGGAACGGAGGTTAGGAGGGGAGAGGTAGAGAGAAGGCAGAGGAGAAGAGGAAGGTCTTGAGGATTTTCCAGAATTTCAGGGGATATGGCTCGAGACAGAGACAGGCAGGGAGACTGTTCCAGGGGGTGACCCTTGCAGAGGATAAGGATCTTCCCCAAGTCTCTGGAGAAACGGCTTACTTTGGATCTGGAGGAGGACGAGTGGAGTGCTCTAGAGGGAGCGTATTTGGGAAGCGTGTGTTGTAAGTAGTGTGGGCGCCAGCCCCAGAAAGCCTTGTGAACAATGCAGAGGGTCTTGTACTTGATCCTTGCAGCCATGGGAGCCAATGGATGGATTTCAGTGCCAGAGAGATGCAGTCCCTGGGCTTCAGGCCAAGGATGAGTCTCACAGTTCTGTTCTGGATGAGTTGTAAAGGTCGGAGTGTAGAGGTAGGGAGATTGAGAACGAGACTTACAGTAGTCGAGTCTAAAGAGAACCAGAGCTCTGGACACAGTGAGTCTGTGGGGGAAAGTGAGATAAGGTAGGAGACCTCAGAGGAGGTGCAGCTGGTAGTGATATTTTTGGGATATGTCTGAGATGTGTGAGGAGAAGGACAGCGTGGAATCGAAGATGACCCTCAGATTTTATGCCTCACTGGTGGGTGTGGGTGCAGGGCCAAGGGAGGCCGGCCAGAATGCGAGCGGGAAAACAAGAGCAGGGGTCCCAATGAGAACAATCTCTGTCTTACTGGCATTAAGGTAGAGGTCATTAGCTGCACACCAGGACTGAATTGCCGACAGACAGTCATGAATGAGTGAGGAGGAAGAAGAGGCTGAGAGTAGCTTGAAGGAGAGCTGAGTTTCATCCGCATAACACTGAAAGTTGGAAGTGAAGGAAGAGATCCTGTAGGCCAAGGCGGCCATGTAGATATTGAAAAACCAAGGGGATAGGTTACAACCCACCGGGACCCCGCAAGTAGAGAAAGTGAGCCAAGCCAGCGCCTGATCAATAATTCCCAGGGTATCACGGAGACGCTCAAACGGTTTGTTATGATTTGCCATGTCGAATGCGGAGCAGAGGTCAAGGAGAATGAGGACAGAAGTAGAGTTTGTATCAAGATTTGAGAGCAGGTCTTCACAGGTGTTCAGGAGAGCAGTTTCCGTGCCTCTGGATGCTCTGAAGCCAGACTGATGATCACAGAGACAACCAAAAGATTAAGTGTGGGGAGTAAATTGAGAGATAGCCAACTTCTCCAGTAGTTTTCCCCGGAAAGGAGTGATAAAAATCAGGCGATAGTTTGCCGGGATAGAAGGGTCGGCAGAAGGTTTTTTGAGTAGTGGGCGCACCAGAGAGTGTTTGAGAGAGAAGGGGAAAGGTGAAGGAGAGGTTACAGAGGTCCGCCAAGGCTGGCGCTAGAGTGTCAATGTTGTCAATGGTGTCCTTGATAGTTTCGGAAGGGCATGGATCCACTTGTTTGGAAGCGGCTTTCATAGACCGGATTTTCCTAGTGACCACAGCTGTGACAGGGGAAAAAGCAGGAAATGGAAGAGGGGGAAGATAGTGGGAGGCCAAAGGGGGCTCAGAGGATGTTGGTGCATGGATGGATGAAGGAGTGAGAGAGGAAAGGATGTCCAAGGTTTTGTTGGTGAAATGTGATGCCAACAATGAGCAAAGGGCTTGGGTGGGTGCAGTGGCAGATGAGGCTGCTGAAGGGTTGGCCAATTCCTTGCAAACTTTGAAAGGTTTGCCCGTGTTGTTAGATGCTGCAGAAATGCAGGCTTGAATATGGATTCTTTTCTTGGACCTGATGCAGTCTATATTGCCTTTGAAGAAGGAGACAGGCCAGTTTGTCAGAGGGTGCACCTTAGGCCACCCATTTCTGTTCTGATGCTCTACACTTGCGTTTGAGGGCAGCCAGATCAGAGTCGTACCAGGATATGCACCCTAATGACAGGGCGTAGGATTGCAAGAGTGTTGGAAGGTTAGAGAGGGCTGTGTCAGGGTGGGAGTCAGCTGCAAGAGTAGGAGGCAGAGAGTAGGAGGAGGCAAAGGCAGCTACTGTCACTCTTTTCATGGTTCGGGTGGCCTTGAAGACAGGAGGCTGTTTCGGGTGTGCTAATGCCAGAGGAGACGATAGCTTAAGGTGGGAAGAGAGAAGAGAGTGATTGGTCCAGGAGAGTGCTGTAGGGAGAGGGGTAAAGAGAGGGATGTCAATGGAGATGAGCGCATCCAAATTGTGGCCTACGGTGTGAGTCGGCCCAGAAGGTAGAATGGAGAGAGAGAGTCGCAGAGTTTGCAGAAAGGTGCTGAAGCATCTGGGAGTCCAGATGGATGTTTAGTACCCCGATCAGAAGTTGTGAGGAGGTGAAGAGGATAGAGGGGGCCAAGTCAGCCCATTCAGAGAGGAAGAGGGTGGACTGCCCAGGCGGCCTATAGAAGGTGGCTAGAGTGAGAGGGGAGATTGGAGAGAGAGAGCCTGCAGACCAAGCATTCAAAGGAAGAGTACTCCTGAGTGGGAATGATGGAGACAGGGATCCACTCGGGAGGTATCAGGTAATAATGTCCCCATACATAAGGTCCCCGTACATAATGTCACCGTGAAAAGCCATTGCCGATAATATATATGGTGACAATATGTATGGGGACGGTTTTCGGGGATGTCCACTGCTCCCTGTTAAAAACAAAAAAAAACAGGGGTTGCAGGGGTGTCCCCCGCATGTTCAATGTAATAATTTCTCTGCAAAAAACTGCAACTTTTTTGTCAGCGGACATTTTTGCGGGGTCATTATTACATGGAGCCACTCTGGATAGATCAGGGCTTCTCCACTTCCTTGTCTATTAGTCCCGGGCTCAGAGAGGATCTTGTATCCTTCAGGGAGAAGTGGCACAAAACGTGTGACAGAGCTGTCCTTAAACCAAGACTCAGTGAGGGCAATAACATCAAGGTCCAAGAGTTTAAGGAGGAGGCAGATATCAGTGGAGTGCTTGACAGCAGAGCGAGCGTTAAGAGTGGCAACATGGAGCAGATTGGCACTTATGAGAGACTTACAGGGGGTACACAGGACAGCGGTTCCCCTCCACAAGCGGCGAGAGTGCCTGAGGGATGGAAACAGGAGATAAGGATGATACTTGTGCTGTAGCGCATGTGGAGCTGGCCACAGAAGGAGGCAAGGGTGCCATTGAAGAGCAGGGTGAAAAGTTGATACACCATGGGAGTATCCTATCAAAAAGGAGGAGGTTGGGTTGAAGACCCTGTACCAGGACCATATCATTTAGATAGACATTAATGATGACCTTGGAGGAGGAGAACGAGGCAAGAAGGACCTCCAAGCAGGTACCACCATTGATGTATGAGGAGGAGTACGGAGAGAGCAGAGCGACCATATGAATGTTCCGTAGGCCAGGTGAAGGGACGGCCAAGAGGATGCCTGTAAGAGTTTCTTTGGAGGAAGCGTTGACATAGGTGTCAGCGATAGGTAGTCCTGGGTTGGAGGCCAGGGTGTCCTTTTTTCTTTTCTTCCTGCCGGATTTAGTGAGAGGCGAAGGATAGGAGATGGAGAAGCAGTTGGAGAAGATAGGGGAGATAAAATGCGCCATATGAGGCAAAAGGTGGTACAGTTTACCCAGCAGGAACCTGGGGGATGTGACAGGGATGGAGCAGGTACACAAGGACACAGAGGGATGGGACAAGGACAAAGGGGTACCAGGCAACGTATATATGTACACACAGCCAGATTCGATTTTAGGCTAATGCAGAAAACAATGATGGATGTGCACACAGCTAAATTCGATTTTAGGCTAAAGCAGAAAAAACAATGTTGGATGGGCACACAGCTAAATTCAATTTTAGGTTAAAGCAAAAAACAATGTTGGATGTCATAGCAGAGAGATAGCGGCCATGGTCCAAATTCAGGGAAATTACGTGGTCAGGAGTTTGCTGCATAGTTAGTGTGTCTGCAACAAGTTGGGGGGGGGGCATTCCCCGTTTTGGCCCGGGCAACTGTTTACCCATGGACGTGGCAAGGATTTCCCAGGTCAGCGCAGCACCGGGGGCCAGCAATAGTCAGGAGTCCAAAAAAACCCTGCCAGCAGTACCTCCACAGTCATATTCCAATACCACCAGTAAATGAGAGCCGCCGGCTGCTAAATGCCTTGTGTTGTTTTTTATTAAGTTAAACCGCCAGACACTCCCCTCATTCCAGGAAATCTGCCGCCAGTGTCCCACACTCTGTTTTCCCACTGTAGTTTCCCACTAGCTCCACAGTGAGGGAACACGAGTTTGTGTGTTGCCAGAGGCAAGAGATCAGGGCACCACGTTTACACTGCCAGCGTACCCTCTGCACTTTTCCAACTTAACTGGGCACCGTCTCACTCACCGCCGGCGTCAGCCCTCTCCTGTCGGCTGGTCCCTTTCTGCAGCAGGATACTCACTCCAAGAACCAGGGGTCTTAACTTGAACTGAGGGGCCTCTGATGATTTTTGAGCCCACACGTTTGCGTCTAATGGGAGCTGGGAAGCCCTTCTCCAGACAGGCAAGACATTGTGAGCTCCCGGTGACATACAAAGAAGTAGCCCATACCTGTTTGCCCGTCTTAGGCTCCTCACCTGCCGTGCTACAAAACACCAGCATGCTGTTGGCTGCACCGTGGCACAGGTCGTTGCCTCAAGTAACACCTTCCCTCAGCTTCTCTGCACACTGCGCTCCAGCAGCGCCCCGTCTCCAAGCCAGCCACAGCCTGCACAGATCAGGAGCTGCAGTTCCAACTGTGCGATGTGGGCATTGGGGCCTCAGTGCTCACCGCTACTTGGCAACCACTGAGGGGGCTCAAACTCCTAAGCCCCCAGTCCACACCTTCAGCTCAGCCGGTCCTCCTGCAGCAGCAGACCACTGTGCCACGTTGCCTCTTCTATTGCAGGCCTCGCAACTTGCCCACGCTGAAATCGACCTGCTCTGAGGGGTATCCCGTCATATTTTCGAATACATATTTTCAAAACATCATTATGCCGAAAACATTTAGCCACATTTTTTTTTTAGAATATATTGTTTTTTATTTTTTGTTTTTTTTGTTTGGTAAGTTAAAAAAAGTGTTAAAAAAATGGGAGTTGGGGGTGAACCCCTCCATTTTAAACATAAAATAAAAAATAAATAAACAATTTCGGCGATTGCGTCGACATAATGGCATTCGAAAATATGCCATTAGAAAATATCACTATAAACCGTTCTGAGGTGCCCAGCCCAACTTGGCCAGGGAAATGATCCCACACAGCTTTAACACCTCAGCAGCAGTAATACAGGGTGAATCAATCTCGATGGTTAAGGATGTTGACCGGATTTTCAGCAGGTTTCGCAGGAGCTCACAATGGAGCGGCCATCTTGGTTGTAGCGCTGCTGTAGTGCTGCTTGCAAGGTATTTCAGGGGTCTCGTCAGCAGACCTCCATGAGATCTTGTGGGTGTCTCAGCAGTAATCCTGATGATCTTGGTTCAGATGCAGGCTAAGCTCACTAAACCAATTGAAGGACACAAGCAACTTTTTTAAAATTCCCCAAACATGCAAGGGTGTCGGCCTCCGCACTCTGATTAAAGGGGGCGGACAAAGTCCACTTGTGTGTTCCCTTGACTTGACCCCTGATCATTTTGATGAACAATTTAATCCTGTCCCTAGAGACTGAAAAGATTTCAAATATGACAGGCCCAGAGAATGGCACTGCCCACTGAAGACGGACCAAATCACGTGAAATGCAGAAAAAGCATCAAAAGCTCTACTATTTAAGAATGACTTCCCTATTTTGGTCTAACCAGCCCACTGATCGCCAGACATTTATTCTTTTTAATTTGCACTTGCCTGGTTCTTCAAAAATGGATTGCTTTTTTAAGCAATAACCCCTGAGTTGGGGGACATTCCCAAGTTACAGGCCGGAGCGAAACAACTGCCTTAAAGAGGGTCCCGGCTGCATACCAGGCAGTAATGATGCCTACAATGGATATTACAGCTATTAGTATCCTAGGATGAGTGCTGTGGGGTGGTGTAGACCTGGGCTACTAGGAGTGTTGTATCAAGGTGGGCCGGGGAGTGGGCAAGTGTTGTAAGGAGGTGGACAGAGACAGCGAAGAAGGAGGCAGAACTTGAAGAAGGCGTGTTCTGAGATTCCAAGCAACGACAACAGGACGAAAATGGAGTTAAATAGAAACAATAAGGCCGGGCAGAGAGGTGAAATGGGAGGGCGTTTGGAAGACATGGGAGCAAGGAAGTGAGTGAGGTGATGTGGAGGGTCGAGAAAAGGCAGAGCGTTTGGTGACTGTTACAGGCTTGTCCTGCTCCCCATGATACCAGTGCACCCCAACACCTCAAACACTCAGAAACAAACAATACACAGGAGACCAGAAGTGGAGGGAAATGGGCTGTACTGCAAAACACGCCAGTGCATGGGAGGGCTGCTTACTGCTCTACCTCCCTTCCCAGACCTGACTCATTCTTATATACAAACGGAGTGGCTAAATCCACCCCTATAATGCACGTATAAAAACAAGCAGGTCAATTTCGGAGAAAAGGGAGAAATGTTTTCCTGTAGTTGTAAAATGCACTGTCATATGTGCCAGGTCGCCTCTGGCCTTGGGAATTTGAGTGAGCAGTGTCGGCAGCTGTGTACCTCTGAGGAGGGGCTTGAACTGCCCTGGGCAGCTTGAGGCATCACCCATTCCACAGCTCAGCTATGCTCTGCGATCTTGCTTGGCATTGGTGTTCAGCTGAATGCCAGCCTGTATGCCAGTCGCAAGTCTGTATTTATTTATTTATTTGTATAGCGCCCATTCCGGGAGGTATCACGTCGCTTGTACCTGGTTATTGCATGAGGAACAGTAATACAGCTAGTCAAAGCAGAAGGTTATACATATTTGTCAAAAAGACACGTTTTCAGAGATTTGTTTGCAAGACAGGAGGGTTGGTCATTTTTGATGTGGTCAGGGAGTGTGTTCCACCGGGTAGGTGCGGTCACGCAGAAACTGGCGCTTCCTGCACTCTTGGACTGGTATCTCGGTATAAATAGTGCCTGTCTGGTAGATGAGCAAAGGCATCGAGTTGGATATTTAGCAGCAATGCGAGGGATGAGGTCTGAGGGGTCATTGAGGTGGAGGCAGCAGTGGGCTAGGACTGGTATTTTGCAATCGATTTGGTTTCTTATGGGGGGCCAATGCACATCTCTTCTAACCACAGTGATATGGTCAGTGTAATTCGGACCCAAGGCTTCCCTTAGTGCTTTATTTTGTAGGAGCTGCAGTTTAGTCAGGTTTTTGTTCGAGGTGCCAGAGTAAAGGACATTGCAATAGTCAAGCTTGCTGCCGATGATAGCCCGAGGAACGGTGAGACAGTTGGGGGCTGAGAGGAATGTTCTGCTCAGAGAGATGATCTTGGCTGTTTAAGCTGTGGAAGAAGTGAGCACATTGATTTGGTGGGCCATGTTCAGTTTGGCATCCAAATAGACGCCTAGCGTTTTCACAGATTTAGAGACATAGATATTCGTTCCATTGATGAGGAAGGAGGAATAGGAGGGGCCCAGGGAATTTAGGTGGTGCAGGGATCCCACATTGAGTAGCTCTGTCTTTTTGGCATTAAGACAGAGGTTGTGAGCAGCCATCCAGTTCTGTATGACACTGTATGTCTGGTTGATCATCTTGGTGTCCTGGGCGTAGTCACCTGAGATGGGGAGGAGGACTTGAGTGTTGTCGGCAAAGTTGGTGTAGGGAATCCCCAGGGCATCAACGTGGTCAAACAGAGGTTTGGTTTAGGTGTTATAGAGTGCAGGTGAGATACATGAGCCTTGTGGAACACCGCAAGCGACAGGGATAGCGTCAGCAGAGTGGTCCTCTATGAAGCCCTTAGATGTTCGCTCGCTAAGGAAGGATTTGATCCAGCCAACTGCCTGAACTGAGAAATTGAAGTTGCCAAAGAGGTGTTTGCAGAGGATGTCATGGTCAACAAGGTCAAATGTCGCTGAGAGATCAAAGAGGAGTAGGATGGGTAAAGTACCTCAGTCACAGGTGAAGTCGCGTTGGATTTTAAGATCTTGGAGGGCTGACTCGTTGCTATGTTTTGGTCTGAGTCCTGACTGTCTGGCCCAAAGTAGTTGATTTTGCTCGACGTGGTTTTGTATTTGGGAATAGGCGACCCTATCAAGAATTTTGAGGAGGAAGGGGACTGTGGTAATGGGTCGGTAGTTGGTATGAATGGTCGGGTTGAGGGAAGGTTTCTTGATGAGGGAAAAGACCCAGGCTGTTTTAAGGCAGGTTGGGAGAGAATTGGAAATGAAGGAAGCATTGACAAAATCTGTGAGGGCTGGTGCCAGTGTGGTAGTGCAGAGTTTGACAATGTGGGCAGTGCAGGTATCACCTTTGCATTTGGATGGTTTGAGGTGTAGGGAGAAGTTGGTAATGTCTTCTGTGGATATGGCCAAGAAGTGGAATTGGGCAGGGGTTGGAGGGTTGGGGAGAGAGGGCGTGCTGTGGTGCTGGTTGGTTGGGGCAGGGGATTTAGTGAGGAGCTGTTGTTTCTTTTTAGAGGATTTTGTCTTGTAATTTGATGATTTTGTTAGCCAGGGCTGTTTGAATGGTTGTACACCAGACTTTGTTGCTTAGAACAAGGGTGGGGGTGGGTGCAAGGTGTTCGCGTTCTTTGAAAATGGAGAAAAGCTCCTTAGGGCTGTAGCTAGCTTCAGTGAATCTCGAATTGAAGGAACTAGCTTTGGTGTGGATGAATGTATTTCTGAAGGATTTGGAAGCAGCATGGAAGGCATCAAGGTTTGGTGGAGTGGGATTGCTAGTCAAGGTGTGTTCAAGGGAGTGCATGATTCTACACCGTGTAGCAAGTACTTCTAAAAACTAGGGGTTATTTTTTTTGTCTGGTATAGAAATTCTGGGTTTGAGTGGCGCGTGTTGGTCAATGGTAAGCGAGAGGGCCGTGAGAATCTTAGAGGCGTGGGCATGGGGGTCATCCTTTGCTGGTGTGGTTTTAGAAAGGTGGCTGACTAATGTTGGGGTAAGGTCAGCTTCAGTAAGTCTGTGTGTATTATGGGAGAGATTGGGAGGTAGGTTAGCCACTGAGGAGCTGGCTGGTGGGGAGTGTGTGAGGTTGAAATGTATGACCACGTGGTCAGACCAGGGCACAGGTGCGATGGAGATATTGAAGAAAGTGATGTTCAGTGTTAGGATCCAATCCAAAATGTGTCCTTTAGTATGGGTACATGAGAGGATGTATTGGGTGAAGTTAAGGTCAAGAAGGGCCTTGGTAAGATCTGAGGCTTTAGAGTCAGTGGCGTCATTGTAGCTGAGGTTGAAGTCCCCTAGTAGCAGGAATTTGGTGGCTGGTTTGACAAAGGGTATGTCAAGTTCAGGGTGTGATTGTTATGTTGGCGATAGATAATGAGGACATTAATGGTAGTTTGGGGGTTAATAAGGAGTTTGGCCATGAGTAATTCATAACCAGTTTGTGGGGGAAGTGGGATCTCCCTGAAGGTTAGTGCGGTTTTGTAGATGATAGCGATGCCACCACCAATTCTATCAGCTCTGTCTGTTCTGATGATGGAGAAGTTGTTGGGTAGGGCCATGGAGAGCGAGGTCCAGCAGCGCTGTGAAGCCATGTTTCTGTGACTGGCAGGAAGTTAAGGGAATGTTCCTCAACGAAGTCATGGATGTTGGTTGCGTGGGCGCAAAGGGAACAGGCATTGGTTAGGGGCTGGTTTAGTGCAATGTTGTTATTCAAAGTGACTTTGGGAGGGTGGAGTAAGTAGGTCTGGTGAGTGGGTTGCGGGTAGGGTGCAAGCTGAGAGCCATGCGGTTTTGATGATTACAGTGACGGGGTACATTGTGGATTCATGGGCAAACAGTGTGGGCTATAGTGTGGGGGCATTGGGTTTGGACATTTCTGGGTATCCACGCCAGTGTGAGGAGCAATGTTGAAGGGTCCTGGTATTGGTTTTCTCTGGGGTCATAGTAGGCCAGAAGCTCAGACTGGTTTGGGAAGGGCAGGGTTTGGCTATGGGGCAACATTTTCTGGTGTGAGTGGGAGGTTGAGTTAGCTTGATCTGTGATTTGTAGGTGGATATGTCCGGGTAGAGGAGCGTCATGACCAGTGTAGGTGCAGGATAGGGCATTTGTATGTGAGGTAGGATGTTTGTGTGGGGAGGCCAGCCAAGGTTTTTGCCTGCTGCGTTTAGTTGGTCAAGAACCGAAAGTCTTTTGGCGTTAATGGTGAAGTAGCAGCTGGGTAGGAAGTGGGTGGTTGTGGGCGGAGTATTATGATGGGTAGCATGAAGCACGCACTGTTAAATGTGAGGGTGGAGGACGCAGGTCTAGTTTCTAGTGCGATATTGCCAAGGAAGATAGGGATAGGGAGAATAGGTGGGCGATGGGGGTATAGTCCATTGGTGGGGTGCGTGTTGGGCATGGCAAAGGTTGGTAGTTGGAGAGATCCCTCAAGGGGCATCTTCCCTAAGAGAGCGAGCCGGGGTAGCTTAGATGCATCGGGAGTGGGCTTAGGGAGGAGGAGGGTGGGGTTTGCCACAATGGGGCTGGCAAGGTTGCGCATTATGCTGGTCACAGAGGCGGGGTACCGATGCGCAATATATGGGATACTAGGTTCAAGGGAGGGCAGGAAGTGCAAGGGCAGAGGTATGGTGTGAGCATCTAGAGCTGTAGTAGATAGAGAATAGATATTTCTCCTCTTACCTTACAGGCAGACAGGTGAATGCACAAGCAAAGGCAGGAATGATGCAGAGATCTGAGAGTAATTGAGGTCATCTGGTAAGGATGATAATTGCTGGTCTGACCGTCCATGCACAGACAGCCACAGACAGGCGTAATGCTGGTCTCCAGTCCTTGCTTCTGGGTCAGCACTGCCTGCTGGCTGTGGATGCCTCATGGGGGTTGGTCCCTAGCCCGGAATGGGCCCGACATCATCAGGAGTTGTGTAGTGTTGCAGGGGAGGGCAGGGAAAGGTGGCGGCCATCTTAGATAGGGATTTTGTAATGGGATGTATAGAATGGGATGTTATTGTAAAGGTTGGTAATTAAAACCAACAAATTAAAAAAAATCTTATCATGTGCAGCAGGCCCATTTCGGATCATGTTGTTGTCACTGGGGTGTCCCTCACTCGTGGAAGTGAGTGGCACCCAGTGGATGTAGATGCAGCTAGATGTTGTGAAGCTGCTGCTCCTGCACAGACAGGCACAATCATTGTCTCCGGCCAGTGTCATTGCATCTGGTGTGCCGCAAAGAAACCAAAAGAAAATGCAATTTTAGAGTTGGTAACATGCTCGGTTATTTCCCTCGCCTCATTTTATCTATGAACCATTAAAATCGCTGTCCAAAGCCTGCACTACTTCTACATAAAGCGCACTGCAATAACACTATTATAATATATACATACTCAATAAGGAAGCAAACAAATAAAAAGTATTATTTAAACAAGACAACTAACATATGTCCTAACTCCTCTAAAGCCATGTATTCACTGTAGTGCATAAACACCCAACACTATTATCAACAGCAATTATATAGGGGACATCTAAAACAACAAAAACAGCCATACTAAATGTCCCTCCCTTTCTAGCTCTGAGCATCCCTGTCATTCTAAAATCCAGCACCACCTCCTTCATGTGTCTGTGGGTTCATGTGCGTCTGTCAAAGTCAATTCTTTCTTACTTTACAGTATACAGTTAGCCTCTAGTACCTCTCGGTCCTTTGGTGCACCCGCAGTCGGTGTCAGCAACAACTTGTCAGTGCTTGGCATAGTTCTCACAAATAGCATCTTGCATGGTGAATATCTGGCCGCTGCCGCTCTCTCATTCATAGGCCATGGATGGAGAACAAAGGACAGCCAATCTTCCTTTTGTGTGCCTTTCACACCCATCTGTTTGAACTGCTCCTTCTTTAGCTCCTCTTTCTGTTTTTTTCTTCCAGTGGGTCACTAAATTGTCCATGTGCTCCTGCCAGCCCTCTTTTGCCATGGGCCACCAGGCCATCTCTGTCAGGCAGTGATACCCATTGTCTTGCTCTTTCTTCACATCCATATAGCCATTCACATTTCCTTTGACCCTCCTTCTTGCCCTTCTGTAAGATAGCCATCGTCACTTCAAGCTGTGGGCCCTCCGCCACGTGCAACTCCTTGGAGGTCATTACGAGGTTGGAGGTAAGTAACAGTTCTTACCGGAATGGAGCAAATACTGTGTCTGTGTAGTAAAGAGCCTGCTAATAGAGTGCTATTACGAGTTCGCAGGCACGAGTTTTGCGCCTTGTCGGTAACGACATTACCGTCATGCTGTTAAAGTCCAAAAAATTGACCTTAGCGGCATCATGGAAAGTGCAGACAGCACTACCGGCATCAATGGGAACGGCAATAGCGGCGGTGACCGCTATTAGCGGTGACCGCAAATAGAGGTCACTGTAAATAAGCGGAACCGGAGGTAGCGTCATCGCACAGGAACGGGAAAGAGCACGGCGGCCATCTTGGAAAACACAATCCATTGCCATCCTCAGCACTCAGGACCTGCAGCACATTGCTGACCACACATATCTACCTCCCACGAGACAAACATGCCCAAGGTAGTAAAAAAAAAGGTGCCTCCTGCCAGCTCAAAGAGCGCCATAATGAAGACGAACTTACAGTGCTGGCTGAGACCCTGGCTGACAATGCTGAAGTTGTATTGGCAACCAGCCTCAAGAGAGAGGCAGTGTTGAAGAAAAAAGAAATCTGGGAACTCATTGCACAAAGAGTCAGCGTGGTAGGCAACACCCCCCGCACAACAAAGGATGTCCGGAAGAGATGGGATGACCTGCGCCTGCGAGTCAGGAACATCCTGTCCGCAAACAGGAGCCAGGCCATGGCTACTGGAGGAGGACCAAGTTCACCAATAAAACTAAGCCGGTGGGAAGAGATCTGCGCCAGCACGATTGGCATAGAGGCCATCAAAGGTGTTGGTGAGATGGAGCGTGGCGCCACCTCATCTGCAGAAGGAGGTGAGTGTCCTAAGAAAACACTGTAATGAAAAGTATGATGATAGTCCACCAATTTGTCTGTCTAAAGAGGCAATGCATTGCCCAATACATACACATTCCCTGCCTAGATGTCGTCCGCAGCACAGACACATGCACATGCACATAGCATGGCAATGCCATACCTAACGCACACCACACATATATGAAAATGGCATAAGTGACACTGCACGCAGGCCACAACAGAAATGCATGTCACATAGCATATGGCCGCCCCAACATGAGTGACTCCGATGGATGCCTGCCTGCTCCACCCATATTGCAAGCAATGTCATCATCAAAACTCCACTGCCTAATTCCCTCTAATGGGTAGAAGAGCAATGATACAAATGTATGCATGATGCTTGTCAAACCATCACTCATGCCGTCCCTCTCTTGGTCCCCCATAGGCTCAGATCCTGACAGTGAGGCCCAGCACTCATCCCCACAGGCGACTACATCCCGGAAGAGGGCCAGGGATGAAGGCAACAGGCCTTCCACTTCCAAAGTGCCAGACAAGCCATGACAGGCAATGGAGACCAATACTGCCCAGGATGCCACGGTACTGGTGCCGGTAAGGCCCATCACCACAATCCCCACAACACCTGTGACAGCTGCACAGGAGACAGTCGATGGGGCACAATCAGCAGATAAAAGCTCTATTGGGGAGGTGGCAGCAACGGCACCCCTGGCAGATGATGATGTGCAGGGCCAGGTGTGTGTGCCTGTTGAGGACGACTCCTCGGACCTACCTGCTACACCAAGTCCCGCCCCATCCCCCCAGTTCACACCTGTCGACTCCGACCATGACAGCACCCTGGAGCAGTCTGGGTGGGAGTCCGTATAAGGGAGCATGAGTCCCACGGAAGACCCAACTGGATTTGCCCATGTCACACATGCACCCTCAACCTCCACTGGTGTACAGACGGGGGTGCAGCAGGAAGAACACTCAGCACAGCGCCAGGAGGAAGTCACTGCCCTAGTGAGAACGTTTGTGGCAGACAGTGCCCAAGCAAGGCAGGAGGGATGCGAAAAAACTGCATCCCTGAGGCAGGTAAGTGTGGAAAGCACCAACAGGTTATGCAAGGAGGTGTCTGCCCTGAGGCAGGTGCTCACCCGCACTGCATATTCCATGGAGGCTGAGCTTCCAGCCCCCAGAATGGAGCAAGCGGCCACCCCTTCTTCGTCAAGCTCCACCCAAACCAGCCCCCTACGTCGGTCAGCGCGCACCCTGCGCCACTTGGACATGCCACCACCATGTGGAAGGATGTAGACGGGGCAGCCTGATGAAGGCAACTGACACATGAAGCATTTAGTTGGACACCATGTGTGGGGTAGTTGTGGGGGGAGGGTGTGTGGGGGAGTTGTGAGGGGAGGGGGAGAGGGTAAGGGTGTGTAGGGGAGTTGTGTGGGGAGGTGTAGGGGGCGGGGGAGTTGTGGGGGAGGAGGTGAGGGTGTATGGGGCAGTTGTGGGGGTAGGGGCAAGGGGTGAGGGTGTGTGGGGTGGAGGGTTTCAACACTTGAATATTTTTTGGACAGTTAAATACACCCGTTGTGTGAAAAAACATTCTTGAGTGGACATTCCTTATTGCATATGTGTCATTTATTGATATACAGTGCATATTGTACATGTACTCCCACACCCAGTGCCCTCTGCCTGACTTTGATGTCAGCCTCTGCACCCACGTGTGGTAGAAATATTGTGCAATCACTGACGCACAGCACATCCCTCCTGTGCATCGGCATCATGGTGATATGCACGCACATCTTCTTCATCACCAGGTGGGTACAGTTCAATTTCAGGGGGCAGGAGCACATTCCGTTGGATACACATGTTGTGCGGCATGACACATGCCATGATGATCTTGGCCACCTTCTCATGCCTGTAGTGGAGTGCCCCACCCGACCGGCTAAGGCAGCGAAACTGTGCCTTCAACATGCCAAAGGTCTGCTCGATGACCACACGGGTACGGGTATGGGAACGATTGTAGTCCTCCTCGTGCCTGTTCTGTGGGTTTCGGACAGGGGTGAGGAGCCACGTTTTCAAGGGATAGCCACTATCACCTGCATGAGAGGCAGTAAAAGGTATATGTCAGTCGAATCATGATGGACAGCTGCTCTAGTCACACATGCCTGCAGATTATCGTTGGTCACATGCACATGTCCCTGGTTGTATGCACACAATTTGAATGTCCTCAATGTGTTCTATGCCATGGACTTATGGTGTGGGTTGCATCTCCAAGATGATACACGGTGTACACTGCCTTGATGTTGCTCATGCATTGTGGATGCATACCGCTGTGTTTGTGTGAAATTAGTGATGTGTTGTGTTCTGTATGATTTTTTCGTTGGCAGTAAGCTCTGCAATATTAGGCAATCAGCGCAGATTATTACTATGGTGACATGCTGCACTTCTGTGGTGGTGGTGGCCCTGTGACAAGCTGTTGATTCCTTTGGTGATTTTGTTCAGTGCACTCCCATGGATGCATGTCCTGTGTGGTGATTTGCTGAAGACATTTACATGGTGATTATTAGCAGCATGTTGCTGGATTCTGTTATGGAGGGTGAGGTACGATGATGGGTGGTGGACGTGTTGTAGGATGTGGGGTGTTTTTAAGTTCGCCATGTTGTGATAGGTGTCCAGATAACTTCATTGCTATGGGATTTGGTTGTCATGTTCAGTTAGGGATGCTTTGGGGCACAGTGTTTTGTGATGTGTACATCGTGCTGTCACACCAACAATGACACCATGGTGGTGTGTGCATCTATCCCCCCATTTCACAGCCATGTGCCTGTCATGCAACTTACCAAGCAGCCAGGCATGTCATCCTGCATGTCGCTCCATGTAGCGTGGAGTTCCACAGGACCATTGAGTCATGAGTTGTTCCGGGATATCGGGCACAACAATGTATGATGATGTTGCTGGCGTCACATACCATCTGCACATTGATGGAGTGGTATTGCTTGCAGTTGTGGTACACCGCCTCCATGGCATGCCGGACCACCAATTTCACGTGGGTGCAGTCGAGGGCACCTATACAATTCGCATGCCTGCCAGTGCATGGAAGCCAACTTTTGTATCAAAAATCTCCTGGGGAGTCCATGGTAGGGATATGTAGTCCCTTGTGTGCTTCAGGAGGGCATCCAGTACTTGGTTCAGCATGCGAGAAAATAAGGGTTGTGATATGCCATGCATGTGCCCCACTGTGTGCTGGTAGGTGCCTGTGGCAAGGAAGTGGAGCACCAACACTACCTTGAGTCGAGGGGTAATGGCGGTGCGTATTTCGATGAGGCTGACAATGTTGTCGTGTATCATGTCCACAATAGTGGTGATAGTGTCCTGGTCCAGACGGTACAGGGTGTGGATCTGCTCAGGGGTTAAGTTGAATGGACTGGCTCTGAAGCAAGGGATTGGTGGCTGCCTGTGTGGTACCACTGGCTGCACTGCTAGCATGCTGGGCCTGTCTCACCCTCCTTCTCCTCCTACGTCTCCTCTGTGGTGCCTGCTGTTGTTGTTGCTGGTGTAACAATGCAAGCATGTCCTCCAGCCCCAGTATTGCTACTACTAGTGGAATCATTTTGCTTTGGGAAGGGGTGTGGTGTGTTTGTGTGCTCCTTTTGTGCTGGCCCAAACTCCATTGCCCCCACCTTTGCTGATTGTGTGCACCAGTGGCAGTTGGGAACACTGCACATAGCATTTTACGGGTGGTTCGCGATGCCGGTATTACCGGCATGCCGTTACCCCCTATTAGCACCTTCATGATGCCGGTATTTGCATGTCAGCCTGACTTGTGATGTCCTCCCATTAGCGGCATCCCGGTATTACCGGCTTGAAGGGCCGCGTGCAGGCGCCCTTGCCGCTATTAGAGACACCGTTATTAGCGGTGCCTCTAATACCGGGGTCTTAGGTTGGAATAGCACGGAGCGGTATGCGTTGCCGGTAATCCTTTACCGGCATCGTTTTTCAATTACCTTCAACCTCGTAATGACCCCCTTTATCTTCTATGGATGCCATTGGCTGTGGCTGTAGGTCATTGTCAGGTGTCATGGGCCACTATCGCTCAGATGGAGGTATCTTCTTCTCAGAGCCAACACCACCGATTGTAATTCACAATACTATGTTCTTTTCCCCAAAAAAACTATCGAGTCATGCTGCCATTGACCACTTTCTTTATATGTGGGACTGTCAATGTCCTTCTCTGGTGCACAAGCCCTGAAAACGTCCTGTTGTGTTTTGACAGTCTCTGACATGCATTCATGTAGTTCGCCTGACACTACCCCTTCCACTGGCATTTTGTCCATGTTCACTGCCCCGTATAAGGTGCAAACTGCACAGTCACCCGTCATTACACAATCCAGTTTATTTCTTGCCCTTCTGTCTGGGTATGTCTCTCCCCATGCTGTCAGGATCCCGTTGTGTGTGTCAGAATGTGGGTAGTACTCTTAGTAGCGGCTGTCACCACAGGCATTGCCATTCTGTACCCTGCCTCTTTCTTCCTGCAGGCACCTATTTGCTAAATCTGTCATCGCACCCCTTTTTTCCAGAATGTCCTCCCGCCCTTCTGCTGCACACCATTGTCTCCCCCGGTATCGAGCCAACCCACGTCCTCACCCTCTTCCTCCACTTTGTCTGGAATACGTAGAGCCACCCCCACAGCGTTCTACATTACTCACCCTGATCGGTATAGGCGCTGGTGCTAGCACCTCACAATCCTGCCCCTCTGTGTGTTCTTCCTCTGCCCACTCGTTGTACTCCCTCACTAGCACTGCTTTAGTCACTGTCAGTCACGCGTCATCAGCTGCATTCAGAATGTACACCCACCCATGGGCGGACCTTAACATTTCCTCCACATTCACCTTCCCTTCCACCACCCTCATTATGTCGTTTGGCAAAAACTGCCATATTGTGGCCCTCATGAAAGTTTGTGTAACCATGTCTGCAAAATCTGAGGGTCTTTGATCCCTCCCTATCGTCATCATTTGTGCATTGCTTGTAGTTCAGCACTATCTCCCCCTTCCTCTCTCTGCAGTGCCCTATGTACCTGCTGTTCCTGGGCAACCCCCACCTCCCTATTATTTTGTACCGACAGGGGGACCACATGCCAATTGTCCACCATGCTCCTCAACCTCTCTAGCACTGCCCTCATCCCTGATTTATATGACAGGTCTGCCCCCTACTCCTGCCTGGTCAGTGGACTGGCGTCTACCATATTGTAACTGTAACTGAAATCTGTAACTGGCATTGGCCCTACCGCATGTCAACTCTGGCTTCTGACCTCACACTCCTACCCTGTACCCTTTCCAGCATCGACCCTACACCATGTGTTTACGACAGGTGCTCTGACTGTACCACAGGTGCCTAAGAATGCTCTAACCCGATTGCAGTCCTGTAGTTGCCCTTACAACCCTCTACTGTATCAAGGCATAACCCTGATGTGTAAGCAGTGGAGGGCTGGGTTTCAGAATCACTCAGGTGGGTAGAGTGAGCAAGATATGGGGAGGGACTCCACAGGGGAGAAATGACGGTGAGTGGAGCAATCAGTGATTGGCAAGATGTTCTTTGAAGTTTATGGTCTTCAGGATCTTCATGCAGCATCTGAGCGAGTGGGCTAGTCGTATCTTCATGGGCAATGTGTTCCAGACACAGGCTGCACAGCAGGAAATGTAATAAAATTCATCTGGTTTCTTATATCGCGCTTCATGCCAGAGCCCAGCCACTAAGCACAGGAACAGGTTTAGAACTTGTGCTGCTCAGCGTCGTCTTGTTTCCAAGACCAGTGCATTGCCGCAGAGCTATCCTCCTGGCCCCTGGAAAAGGCTTGTTTCCCTTTTCACCCCTCTTGCAGTTATTTGTTTCTAGCCTGGAAATGTGGCTTCTGCTGGTGCACTGGCCTCCACGGATGGTGAGTTTGTTGGCCAAGTAGAGTGGTATTTTAATATTTTGATTATGACGGCAGAGGATGCAGGCAGTCTAAAATGTGATGCAAGCTTGAAGGGGTAGCCAGTGAAGTTCTTTGTGGATGAGTCTCATACTGTTGAGGAAGGTGTGAATAGGCCGAGACACAAGATTGGGAATGGATGAGAGGCCCCAGGGCCTCCTTCAGGTTGCCCCTCTGCATCGCTGAGCTAATGGCTTTTACCAGCCTCCCCCCATGCTCCCTCTCGTCATTGCCCCCCTACGTCTCATGTGTGACAGTGTCACAGCACCCACATATTTAATGGGTGGCCAACCTAGAAAAATCTACTATCATGCCTACACCCATTTTGGAAGGTAGTAACTCATAATGCAAGGGGGTATAGTAGTTTGAAATAATTGTTGTATGCCATTTACAGGAGGGATAATTGGTTTAATAGATAAGACTCACTGTTATGACTTGTCTTGCTTCTGTTTATTCCCTGCTTTCTCTATGCATGCTCTGAGTGATGTCTTGGAGAGAATGTTCTGTGAAAGTCTGGAATGCTGGTGGGAAACTGAGTGCTCCAGCCCTGGCAGTTGGAAGTATGTAGCCTGGGTGGTGAGAGCCAGTGTGCTCCATGGGACTCCGCTATAGCTCCTAATAAGCTTATATCCAGGTAATACTGAATAAAGAAGCTTATGAAACTTACCTGCTGCCTCCAGAGAGTTCACTTTGTAATAACTGGCAACAAGTTGGTCTTGGTGTGGACCCAGGTGGAGTGAACGGGAGATTTATTGGCTATGGAGGATGAGATTAAAAAATGAGTTCCCCTGAAGATTTATAAAAAAAGGTTAGACGAAATATTGAGAGAAATAGAAGAATTTAAAGAGTTTACCACAAAGGAACGCATTAAGCGTATGAAAAAAGATCTTACTAATTTTACGCATAAAAAAGCGTTTAGGTACACCCAGGATGGGTACGATCCTTTTGCTAATCAACTAGCGCCTTTTCAGCCACAAAGGAGAGTACAAATTGGGAACACATCGTACACGTCCGGGAGCTCAAGCGATGATGGCACGTCGACCACGAGAGGCCAATCTGGCACAGGCAGACAAGGTAGATTTCAGGGTAGAGGTAGATTGAATACTGGAAATCGAAGGAATTCAAATCGCCCCAATCGAGGTAGCATGGGACAGCTCAACAACAGCAACATTTTTTTGTAGAGCAGGACCCCCAACAAGGCGATTGGGACTTCGCCCCTCGCCAAACGAGGAGCCATCAGACCTATTAGTGAACTTGTCTACTTATATACCCACCAAAGCCGTAGTGAAGTTATTGAACAAATGCTTCGGGTTTGTTCCAACAGTAGGGCATGACAAGTTTGGAACACAAGTTGAAATCCAGCAATTATTTTGAAAGATACATCTGAGGCAATTTTTCCAAGATAAGTCCTATGATGTTCAAAAGAAGGCCAGTGTTTGACATGACATCCTCTTTTTGTCCTCCCTCTTCAAGTTATACACCGGAGGCTGTTGTCTTTGAAAAGAAAGTCCTGCAGGAACTGTCACTATTAGAGGGAACTAATAACCCAACCCCTTTTCAGAATCGTACGATATTGGAACGCTCAGCAATCAAGAGCCTAATGAACAACAACCATATTGTTTTGCGGAAGGCCGATAAGGGTGGAGCCACTGTGATGTTGGTTCAGCAATTCTATGTGGATGAATGTGTTCGCCAATTGGACGATACCACATTTTATGAAGCTAGTCAAAAAGATCCAACTAAATGTTTGCAACTTTTAATTACTACTAAAGTTGATAAAGCATTGGAATGAGGTTGGATATGTAAGCAAGAGCATGATTTTCTGACAGTAACTACTCCTGCAGTTCCAAAATTTTACATCCTACCCAAAATACATAAGTCTCTTGAAAAGCCACCATGCCAGCCAATTGTGTCAGGGAAAGGTTCTTTGCTTGAACCGTTATCAAATTTTTCAGATAAATAGCTGAAACCCTTTGTGCTTGAAATGTATTCCTATGTGCAAGACACCACTGAGATAATTAATCTCATCGAAGAATTTCCTTTTAACATTGAAAATCAACTACTGGTGAGTTTGGATATTGTATCGTTGTATACATCTATTCCCCAAGATACTACATTGTCTGTAATTGAATAAGTATTGATGGCGAAAAGACAAAGCGGAACCACAGCTAACAGTTGTATACTGTGGTGTGCTAAAATGGCCTTGTCGGAGAACTATTTTAGTTTTAATAACAAATTGTTCCACCAGACACATGGAACCGCAATGGGATCGTCTGTGGCCTCATCAGCTGCTAATTTGTATGTCAAATTGTTTGAATTGACTACAATTTATGACACAATGAATCCCTTCTTACCTAACTTACATCTATGGAGATGGTTTATAGATGACATTTTGATTGTCTGGGACGGTGACATCAGTACGTTTTTGAAATTTGTACAGTGGATTAATGCACAGAACGCCTTTCTGAAGTTTTTGGTAGTGAGCAGTTCTACAGAGATTAATTTCTGGGACATCACAATTTGGACAGATACATCAGTAAAAGTGTTGCGAGTGAAACCTTTTCACAAGCCTACTGATAGGAACTCTTTACTCTTGTTTATCAGCTGCCACCCTAGGCACACAAGAGAGAACTTGCCTATTGGTCAATTTCTCAGATTCAGATTAAAGCGTAATAGCTCAGAGAAAGAAACATTTGATATTGAGGCAATGGCTTTGAGTTCCAAGCTGAAGACGAGAGGTTACCCGAATTCAATTGTTAAAAAGGCTCGGAAGCGAGCGAAGAACAATAATGGGGAGGCCCCATTAGAGTACAGGACTAAAACATAAGCCAACAACAGGATTGTTTTTGTGAGTACGTTTAGCTCACTATCAAACAAAGTGAATGGTATTGTCAAAAGGAACTGGCACATTCTCAAGGGTTGTAATGCCCTCTTGAAACACCATTATACGCCTTTAAACAAGGCACTGATCTCAGAGATATGGTGACAAGAAACAATATTGCGATATGTAATCAGTCACAAATGACTATTACAGAGACTACCAAATCCATTGGGTCCCACTCCATGTGGGGGTTGCAGTTGTTGTAACTCGATGAGTAGGACCAAAGAAGTAGACTTGGGGTTGCAGAGAAATGGACACAACAACAATTTACTAACTGCAACTCTAAAATGGTTGTGTAAGCAGTCTGGTGTCCGTGCTACAAATTGTACATAGGTATGATGGAAAGGAAAGTCAAGGTCTGTATAATTGAGCACAGAATTGGCATTAAAAACTGAGTACTTGCTGCACCCCTTGAAGGTCATTTTGTTGCAATGGAACGTCCACCTGACTCTTTCAATTGGATGGGTCTCTTGCAGATTGTCCCATCGGGTAGTCCATCTGTAGATAAGAAGAAGTTGTTTGGACAAGAACAACGTTTAATTTTTCTGTTCAACACAGTTGAGATTGCCCTCAATGAAACTATTGATTGGTTGAATGGATGATCATTTTTGGGTATACTAGAATGTTGGTATTTGGACCCATTTATACAATCTGCCAAATGTGTAAATGTGATACATGGGACTGGAGTCAAGGTATAACGAGTTTCACATATGCTTTTTATAAAAATGTCATTGAGCATATGGTCATGTTTTGACTCTATAGAACTCTAGTGTGATCAAAGAGATGACCTGAGAACCATATAGGTATCCTAACAACAACATTGATGTTGAATTATGAGTACTGTGGGTGGACGAATTCCCTGAGGTCCGTGCTCTTGTTAGACATGTTAGAACCATTGGCTAGGTGGTACGATTGTTCCATTTAGTTAAATTTGTACCTTCAAAGATGGCTGTTAATAACGGTTAAGACATGCAATACAGAGTAACGGACTAGCAGTTGACATGTTGGTTAACAACGCGGACATGCAGCCTCAGCTTAAGAATATAAAAGCAGGGTGATGGACTGTCTCGGTTGGCTTGCTGTTGCCGAGGCGAGAGAGTTCGAGTTTGCGGTACCGAGTAGTGACCAACGAATGTTGTCAAGTAAGCGATATACAGTGTTGAACAGTGTTTAAGTTGGTGTTATCAAGACGAGTATGAACACGCGGGAGAACTGATGCAAGTCACTGCTTGTGTTTTGGCAGAGCCAGAGACTCAAGAAACGACATATGATACTTTGCCGGGGCCACCTCCCAGAGCCCATCTCCATGATATGATATGATATGGCATTTGTAACGCGCCTATACACAGGTGTTTCAAGGCGCGACGAGGCAGGGAGGGGGGAACAAGGGGAAGACAGACAACGATCCTACTAGGCCAGGTATCATTCAGCCTGCGCAAGTGCAGGGGTAGGTGTAGGGAAAAGTGCAAGGGGAAGGGGAGGGGGCAGTACAAGTAAGTAGAATAAAAAAAAATAAAAAAATATAAAATAAATACATAAATAGGGCCAGCTGGTGGCAAGTGCAAGATAAGTGCAGACAAGTACTGGGAAGGGGGGCTGTAGGGATACAGAGACAGTCCCGCAGTGCAGGGGTTGCCAGGGAGGCAGTGCAAGTGGAGAGTGGCTGGGCCCAGGACCGAGGTCGGTGAGAGTGGGCCAGTTGCAGATTCAGTGCAATTTCAATGAAGAATTTATCAGGGGAGAGGGACAGAGAAAGCAGAAGCAAAGAGGAAGGTTTTGAGGTACTTCCGGAACTGGAGATGGTTCTCCTCAAATTTCAGGGAGGCAGGAAGGCTGTTCCAGAGGAAGGCCCCTGCCGCGGAGAGAGATCTACCCCCAGCTCGTTGCTTTGAGAAGCGGCTGACACTGAGGCAGTTGGAGACGAATGAGCGAAGGGCTCGGGAAGGAAGATATTTAGGAAGAGAGAGTTGAAGGTATTTAGGCCCCAGGCCCCAGAAGGGCCTTGTGGACAATGCAGAGGGTTTTGAACTTAATCCTCGCAGCCACTGGGAGCCAATGTAGAGATTTCAGTCCTGGAGAGATACGGTCCCTGGGCTTGAGGCCAAGGACAAGTCTCGCAGTTCTGTTCTTAATGAGTTGCAGAGTATGGCAACTCTTCGACCTGGGAAGCCTCCTCTCTGATCCACATCAGCTGCCAGAACCTCTCTCTCTCAGCCAACAGTTGACTGCAGCACACAGGGAAGAATTTGTGTGGTCTCTCTGTGCAGGCTCTGTCACACGCTGAAAACATTGACAGGTGCTTTTCTCTGAACATATCCCAACCTCACAAACCTTGCCTGCGTCACCGAACATCAAGGGAAGTTCTAAGGCTTGCCATACCCTCCAGTCACATCAGTGACATCATCAGTGGCTCTTAATGCAGGCAGACGAACGGAGATCCTTGCAACCGTTTTCAACACACCCTTGCAACACCTCTGGGCAATCTTGGCAGTCTCAAATCATCACCAGCTGTAGCTGAGGGGTCAGCCTGAGCTAATTTACACCTCCGATCACTGTCCCTCACCGGGGCAAGCTCAAAAAGCCTCCCAGCCCCTGACATATCTGAGCTGAGGAAGCAGATGAAACCAGACAGATCTCCAGGTATGAACACTGCCGCCTTCTGTACTCCACACAGTAACTGCCGCTGTACATTGCCACCTCAGCCATCATCTTCTCTTGCTACTGGGCTGCAGCGACTCTAACTTCTCTCACGTGCCTCATAACTCACCCTGGGTGGTGGGATAACTCATTTGGGGGGCAGTGTGAATCTTTCTTCTTTTTGCTTTTTTCTGCTCTGTGATGAATCCTATGGAGTTATCACTGAACCTCAGCCTAAAATCTCCACCCATGTGGTCAGGTGAGGGCAGCCACAACCTGATCGCCACTACCTGATCCTGATGCTGGTGGTGGTAGTATGAGGGTGGATCAGATGGTAGGAGATGGCTGTTGGGCGATGTGGTGACTCCATCAGGAGAGACGCAGTATTCTTCCCTTTCATGTGAAGAAGACCCTATAATTCCAGAGTTCCTAATGGCATGTTGTCATTATTCATAGACCTCCAGTTGTAAAGCCCTGAAATCCCTTCTTGTTAAACATCCTAGACAGAATACCATTTACTCTTCATATGTACATAAAATCCAAAAAACACATTTAACATCTCCTGTTTATGATGGTTGTTATTTGAACAAAGATGTAAAGCAAAGCAATGCAACTTAAAATGGTTTAACACTCTTTTGGACTCCAACTCTCATAAAGCCTCAAGTAAAGAGACGAAGAAGAGGAGTAAAGAGTCAATGTGGAATGACAGTAACATCATGTTGAACGTGTAGACAAGTTGTCATCATAACAATCAGCTGTGAAGGCCATTTAAACCTGGGGAACACTTGCAATTAGAGAGATGAGAGGAGAGCTGCAGAGCAAGCGAAGTGGGAAGGGGACCCAACAGCAAAAGGAGACACACTGTAACGCTCACCGGATTCCCACGGAGGCGCAGGTCTGGCTTCGAGTGCTGATGCTTCTTCAATGGTGAAGCGCAGGACTCTGAAGATGGACAGGAAGGGCCCTCTACTCTTGCTTCTCCGGCTCGCAGGAATATTCCCCTGTGCGTGAAAAGGGAGTATTACCTACTGACTGAGTTATGATCAAGCCTCCCACTCTCTTCCAAACCTCCACGATACCCTGCCACGATTCCCCGTGAAGTCTCACCTTAGGGTCAGGAAGGATGAGCTCTCCATCCTGCTTCTGATGCAGGGGCGCGTTGAAACCCAGTTACTTCACTGGATTGAGGATTGATGGGAGTTCAGGTAAGCTTGACTATTCAGGTAAAGCTCTGTAAAAGTTCTGTTGCAAGTTCAAAAGTCCAAGCTTAATAATAATGTTCATTGTCTTTTTGCAGCAAGCGCTAATGTTTATGTCTTTTTTCCCCTTAGGGGCCGGGGTTCGGAATGCCGGAGATATGGCACCGACCCGAAGTGAAACGTGCAGTTCCAGTTCAAGTAAATGGCAGGTTAGTTCTGGATGAGCGCTCGGGAACTGACTTTGCATACGCTCATTCAATGTCTTTGTCTTTTTTCCCCATAGGGGCCGGGGTCCGGAAAATGCCTGGAAGCGGCAAGACCCGAAATGAAATGAGGTAAGTCTTATTCCTTTCCTTCTCTCACCTCTTATTCTTGTCTTTTTCTCTAGGCTCTGGGAAGTGGCTGTGTATCCGGATGATCGCTGCTGAAGATGGAGGAACCCAGGAAAGGCGAGTGAAATGCAGCGCTGCAGTGATCGTAACGAAATGCTTTTAAAAATAATGTCTTCCCTTTCAGGATCGTCGGTGATGTCTCCGTGGTGCAGATTTAGCTGGTAAGGTCTCTTGTCTCCCTTTGCAGGTGACCCAGGATGCTGACAGGCGTGGCTGAAGTCCAGAAGCTGACATGGCGAGCGTCCAGCTGCGAGGAGCAGAACAACGCGAAGCGTGAGTTGCTGATCGGGTGTGGTTTAAATAGCTTTGGAAGAAGTCCCAAGTGTGTATCCTTCCTCCGATCAGGTATGTATCCTTCCCCGACCACACCCGGGTGGAAAGTAGTCCCACAGGTAAAGTAGTTCCATTCAGGCCTCAAGAGGGCCTGGATGTGGCAGCATGGTCTGCATCAGGTAAGTGCACATGAAAACACTTGCACACATGTCTAGCTTTATGAGCCTGGCGCCTAAGGCGCCAGGACAGAGGTCCAACATGAGCCTGGCGCCTAAGGCGCCAGGACTGCGTCCAAAGGGCCCCAGCTTGGGCCCGCTGGCACTCCCCTGGGGGAAATGATGCCTGCCTCTGGGGTCGCTGGGTCGGACCTGGCTCCTTGGAGGTAGGCATCATGACACACACAGAGACGAGCTGTGCTGGAGGAGCCAGATGCTTGCAGGCAACTGCCTGGAGGCATACTTTACCAGAGAATTGGGAGTCCAGTAAAGTTAAAGTGGGTTCCTTGGAGGGACCACTGGAAGGCAGACAGCTGCTGTGAGGCTCTAGGAGACAGTCCTGTGGGGCTGCCTCGGTTCCATCAGTGAGTGGTTGAGAAACCGATGCGGGAACCGAATGAGAGACTGCATGACAGGGGAATTCTGCCCGGAGACAAAACTTTGCCGGAGCTACATGTTACACCGGTGAGTCAGCCCAGAGAAGTTGGGGGCCCTGGGATGTGCCAGTAATTTTACAAACAATTGAATAAACTATTTTGAACACCAACGAAATAGAGTAGAAAGGCAAAAACTACACAAATCCTCTTTTATGAAAAGTCTGTTTGGGGAAACTTGGAACAAACATTGCCAAAAGCCAAGAAATACTTATAAAGAAGCTGACAGAACTTGAAAAAATCTCCATATATTGGATATCAATATGGGGGAAGTTGGAACAAGTAGTACCTGATGATTGTTTAGTGAAATGCGTTGTAAGGAAATGTGTTGTAGGGTTGAGCCCTGTCGAGAACTTTACAATTGAGAATGTTGTAATGTTGTGTTTATCAACCTTCCCAGCGACATCAGGAATATTATATCCTAGATGTTTGTTGGGCTTAGACCGTGTGGGTTGCTCAATGTGGCTACTATTTCACATCATGTCTGGTCGCCAGTGATTCATTGTGTTGGTAGTTAGTTTTGTCCTCTTTAGAGTTTGACATAGAGCTTGCCTAGTTTTGTCTGGCCAACAGACTGGAATGTGGATAATCATTGCTTGTGAGGTTGTTGTCACCTATTGTGTTGTGAGGTGGTTGAGTGGCCGTGTGTTGACTGTGGTTGTGTGCTATCTTTTTGTGGTGGTCCCTATGTGGCATCTTGTTGGTTGTTATATTCTGTGCTTGGAACGGTTTATTTAGGTAGTTAGTTTAGTATTTTCAGGGTGCAGCAACCCTGCGTGCTAGCCCAAATAGGGGGAGTCTGTGCTTGGGGGTGGCAGCCCTGAGATCCGTTAGTGCAGTAATGGATAGGAGGTGTTTTGTTCTTACTTTGTTGGTAATGAGAGTAGGCTGAAAGCCCAAGCAGGGGCAGGTAGTGCTCAAGCGGGGCTGGCTTGAGACCCACAGTGGTGGGTATTAGGTGCTACGTGCAGTTTTGGTGGCTAGGATTGTAGCAATGTTGGTGCGGATCTGCTGCCAGGTTGTTAGTTACACCTTTGTGGATAACCAGATTCCTTGGTTCTTCAAGCCGATGTGCGTGTGTCTGGTTTGCGTATGTTTTGGATAGAGCTGATGTGTTGAAGGTGTTTACCGTGTTTTCATGTTGTGTGAATCTGCGTCTTTGTAAATTAAGGAAGGGAGGTGTGTTTTGACTTGCCTTCCTGTTTATTGCCTGCTTTCTGTATGCATGGTCTGAGTGATGACCTGGAGAGAATGTTCTGAGAGAGTTTGGAATGCTGGTGAGTGACAGGGCGTTCCAGCTCGGGCATTTGGAAATATGTAGCCCGGGTGGTGGGAGCCAGTGGGCTCCCTGGGGCTCAACTAAAGCTCCTAATAGCTTGTGTCCTGGTAAAATTATATGATATGATAGGATATGTTATTTGTAACGCGCCTATACACAAGTGTTTCAAGGCGCGACGAGGCAGGGAGGGGGGAACAAAGGGGAGGCAGACAACGATCCTACTAGGCCAGGTGTCATTCAGATCGCGCAAGTGCAAGGGAGGGGGGAAGGGAAAAGTGCAACGGGGAAGGGAGAGGGGAAAGTGCAGTACAGGGTTGGTAGAATACAGGATAAATAATAAGGGCCCACTGGTGGCAAGTGCAAGGTAAGTGCAGACAAGTGCTGGGAAGGGGGGCTGTAGGGATACAGAGACAATCCCGCAGTGCATGGGGTTGCCAGGGAGGCAGTGCAGGGGAGAGTGGATGGGCCAAGGACCTAGAACGGTGGGTAGCCCAGTTGCAGATTCAGTGCAGTTTCAGTAATTAGCAGGGGAGCGGGAGGGAAGAAAGCAGAAGCAAAGAGGAAGGTTTTGAGGTGCTGCCGGAACCAGAGATGGTTCTCCTCAAGTTTCAGGAAGGCAGGAAGGCTGTTCCAGAGGGAGGCCCCTGCTGCGGAGAGAGATCTACCGCCAACTCGTTGCTTGGAGAAGCGGCTGACCCTGAGGGAGTTGGAGGCTGATGAGCGAAGAGCTCGAGAAGGAATATATTTAGGAAGAGAGAGTTGAAGGTATTTTGGCCCAAACCCCAGAAGGCCTTGTGGACAATGCAGAGGGTTTTGAACTTAATCCTTGCAGCCACTGGGAGCCAGTGTAGCAATTTCAGTCCTGGAAAGATACGGTCCCTGGGCTTGAGGCCAAGGACAAGTCTCACAGTCCTGTTCTGGATGAGTTGCAGAGGGCGGAGTGTAGAGGCAGGCAGATTTAGATAGAGGCTGTTACAGTAGTCCAGCTTCGAGAGAACCAGGGCTCTGGAGACAGTGAGCTTCTGGGGGAAGGAGAGGAAAGGAAGGATACCTCTGAAGAGGTGCAGCTGGTAGTTTGAATTCTTGGAGATGTCAGATATGTGAGGAGAGAAGAAGAGTGTGGAGTCGAAGGTGACCCCGAAGTTTTTTGCCTTGCAGGTAGGAGCAGGAAGAGGGCCAAAAGAGGCCGGCCAGAGAGCTGCAGGGAAGGAGGGAGTGGGTGTGCCAATGAGTAGAATCTCAGTCTTACTGGCATTGAGGCAGAGGTCATTGGCGGCACAGCATTCATGGATAGCAGAGAGACAGTCAGAGATGAGGGAAGGAGAAGAGGAGGCCGAGGGTAGCCTGAAAATGAGCTGGGTATCATCCGCATAGCACTGAAAGTTGGGGCAGAGAGTGGCGATGCGGTGGACAAGGAGTGCCAGATACTGGTTGAACAGCCAGTGGATAGGTTAGATCCATGGGGGACACCAGAGGTAGAGAAAAAGATGTCAGAGAGGAAGGACCCCAGTTGGACCTGGGAGTGTCGATTGGAGAGGAAAGAGGTCAGCCACGCCAGAGCCTGACCAGTGATACCAAGGTTATCACGGAGACGGTTGAGCAGGATGGCATGGTTGACAGTATCAAAGGCAGAAGAGAGATCGAGCAGAATGAGAACACACGGAGTGTTAGAGTCAAGGTTCGAGAGCAAGTCCTCACGGATGTTCAGGAGAGCAGTTTCAATGCTTCTGAGAGCTCTGAAGCCAGACTGATGGTCACGAAGACTACCAACAGATTCAGCATGGAGATTAAGCTGGGAGATGGCCAGTTTCTCCAGGAGCTTGCCCAGGAAGAGAGTGATGGAGATTGGGCGATAGTTAGCCGGGCAGGAGGGGTCGGAAGAGGGTTTCTTAAGAAGAGGGTGCACAAGGGAGTGCTTAAGGGGGGATGGAAAGACTCCGGAGGCGAAGCAGTGATTGCAGAAGTCAGCCAGGGCAGGAGCCAGGGAGTCGATGTGGTCCTTGATAGCTTTGGAGGCACAGGGGGGAAACTGTTTCGACGACACTTTCATAGATCGGACTTGTCTGGAAACCTTATCAGCAGAAAAGAGGGTAAAGGCAGAGAAGGAAGGAGGAGGGGTGGCTGCAGGAGGGCCAGAAGAAGAGCAGGGAATAGAGGGGGGAGGTGATAGGAGGAGAGTGAGGACAGGATGTCCTGAGTTTTTGAAACAAAGTGAGAGGCCAGTGCCGTGCAGAGGGCCTGGGAGGAGACAAGAGAGGTAGAGACTGCAGCAGGGTTGGCCAGCTCCTTGCAGATTTTAAAGAGTTCGGCCGAATTGTTAGATGTCGCAGAGATGCAGGCTTGGATAAGGGCTCTCTTCTTGGTGAGAACGGAGAGCCGCTATTGCCTTCTGAGCAGGCGGCAGGCCAGTTTGTCAGAGGATGAACATGAAGCACGCCATTTCCTCTCTGCCACCCTGCACTTGCGTTTTAGGGTGACGAGATCCGAGTCATACCAGGAGTTACATTTGGTTTTGGGCTTCAGGCGGATTCTCATGACAGGGGCAAGGATATCAAGAGTGTCAGATACAGCAGAGTGGAGAGTGGAGAGGGCTGTGTCAGGGTGGGAGTCAGCCGAAGCGGGAGGGGGGGCGGGAAGGTGGCGGCGAAAGCCTCAACTGACACGCGCTTCATGGGTCGGATGACCGAGAAGGAGGTTGACAGTGATGAAGGTGGCTTTGCCTGAGGGGTAGGGAAGGTGAGGTGGGAGGATAGGAGAAAGTGATCACTCCAGGAGAGAGGAGTGGAGAGAGGGACAGAGAGGGGAAGGTCAGAAGAGATCAGAGCATCAAGAGTGTGCCCTGCAGAGTGAGTCGGCCCAGACGGGAGAATAGAGAGTGAGAGAGAGTTGCAGAGGTCACAAATTAGTCCAGAGGTGGGACAGGAGGCATCCAGGTGGATGTTGAAGTCTCCAAGAAAGAAGAGTTGAGAGGTTGAGGACAGGAGTGAGGAGGAGAGGTCCGCCCACTCAGAGAGGAAGGAGGAAATTTGACCGGGTGGCCGATAGATAGTAGCCACGGTAAGGGAGTGGCTAGGAGAGAATGAGAGTCAGCAGACAAGGCATTCAAAAGAAGAGTAGGGCTGCGTAGGAGTGACAGTGGCAGGAATCTACTCAGGGAAGATAAGGGCAACACCCCCCCCAGCACGGTTGGGCCTGGGCACGGAGAGGATCTTGTAACCGTCAGGAAGGAGTGTGTCAAAGCTGGCAACAAAGCTGGCTGTGAACCATGTATCAGTGAGACCAAGGACATCAAGGTCCAGTTCCTCAAGAAGGCGACTAATAGAGGAATGTTTGACGGCAGAGTGAGAGTTAAGAGTGGCTATGTGGAAAAGGTTGCCATCCTTGGAGGACTTCCGGGGAGGGGTACAGATCAGAGGTATGCCCTGCGGAGGTGAAGAAGGGGCAAGAGAGGGGGCAGGGAGGGAGGGTGGAGGCAAGGTAGTAGAGGACAGAGGAGGGGGGACAGCAGGAGAGGAAAGGAAGTTGGTGAGGCGTGGGAAGTGTCTATCAAAGAGGTGAAGGTTGGCCTGAAGGCCTTGGGCCAAGACAGTCCCATTAGAGTAGACATTAATGATGGCCTTAGAGGAGTGCAAGGAGGCCAAGAGGACATCCCAACGGGTGCCACCATTAATGGGAGAGGAAGAGAAAGGAGAGAGCACAGAGACCATATGAAGGGTCCATAGGTCAGTTGAAGGTACGAAAAAGAGGATGTCAGTGAGAGTTTGGAAATCCTGAATAGAGGGAAAAAAGGCCTAGGTTTCACAAAGCTTGTACTCAGAATTTCACATGTAAGACACATGGGGGAAACGCCTACAGGTGAAAGGGGGGATAGGGAGGGCACCCAGCAGGAAGGTAACTGGCAGCTAGCATCCCCTGCGGACACCTGCAGACAATTAACGAGAGGCGCTAGTCGGAGCCGCCCTTTGCCAAGTGGCCCTTAGCCAAGGGACTGCCGGGCAGGGGGCTGCCCTAGGAGGGCCTTAGGTATGGAAGGGAGCAGCCAATCAGGGAGGGTGTGGCCGGGCAGACAAGGAGGGGAGGCAGGCGGTAGAAACAAAAGGAAAAGCTACGAGCGAGCAGGGAGCCGGGGCAGGAGGCCACCGGAGGCACACTACGGGTCAAGATGGAGGCCCAGGAGGGTCTTACCCGTGTTAGAGAAGCTGCAGCACCCGCTCACGCCAAGATGGAAATGGCGAGCGGGGTGCGCAGGATTCAGGCACACCAGGCACCAGGAAGAGGGGCAGCCAATCAGGGAGGGTGTGGGCGGGCAGACAAGGAGTGGAGGCGGGCGGTAGAAACAAAGGGAAAAGCTACGAGCGAGCAGGGATCCGGGGACAGGGGGCCACTGGAGGCACACTAAAGGTCAAGATGGAGGCCCAGGAGGGTCTTACCCGTGTTAGAGAAGCTGCAGCACCCGCTCACGCCAAGATGGAAATGGCGAGCGGGGTGCGCAGGATTCAGGCACACCAGGCACCAGGAAGGGGGGCAGCCAATCAGGGAGGGTGTGGGCGGGCAGACAAGGAGTGGAGGCGGGCGGTAGAAACAAAGGGAAAAGCTACGAGCGAGCAGGGAGCCGGGGACAGGGGGCCACTGGAGGCACACTACGGGTCAAAATGGAGGCCCAGGAGGGTCTTACTCGTGTTGGAGGAGCTGCAGCACCCGCTCACGCCAAGATCCATGAAGACAGAATAAAGAAGCTTATGAAACTTACATGCTGCCTCCAGAGAGTTTATTTTGTGACACTCACCAAGGTCATTTGGGAGCAACCATGACTAAGAACAGACATAGGGTCTCCTATTGGTGCGATGTAGTGGACACAAGAGGGCAACCCAGTCCAGCTTTCCACTAAAGTGTTAAGACTGTAAGTTAGACAATCACCAATGCATCACTTACAATGACTTCCATAGGTTCATTATGCAAAATAAATGATCATGAGAAACATGCCATTGCTCTTGTCGACTACTATCCAAATGGATAGAACTGCATTTTGTCAACATCAAAGCCACAATTGATGGTTTGGTATGAAGACTGAAGACTGGAGGGGGGTGTCTGTACTTCTGCTCTCTTTATGGTAGAGGAGAGGCACAGAGGACCCCAGCCAAGATTCTCTATAAGGTAGCAATGGACGAATTCTAGCAGTGAGAGGCTCCCAGATATACTAGTTGATCTCCCATTCATTCTGCTGGGTCACACTCAGGCAACCAATCGGTCAGAAGGGCATTCATGCAGGCAGGCAGCCAATCAGTTGCATAGTGCATTCAGGCAATTCACTTCTCTCCAGACACTCACACCAAGTTATGTGTATTGGGACAAGTACCCAGCCATTCAACACTCCACACTGCATTCATACCAGTTTCAGGCAGGGCTATCTCAGTCATTGTGTCAAACACCAGAAACCAGACATCCACAACAAGAAGTGCATATTGGTCACACACTCCATTCACCCAGGTCTCACCCACAGGGTGTACCCACAACATACAGTCACTGGGAAGGCTCCAGCCAGTCTGGCCTGGACTTCACAACAGCACCATATATGGAACTTCCACCCAACAGCCAGTCAGGGGGAAGGGACAGAGCCAGCGCTTCCCGGGACTTTGGGAAAACAAGGTAACAGGTAATAGAAAGCAGGAGGCCACAGGAGCCATCTTGTTTCCTATCGGGAATCAACTGATTCCAATGCCAGGGCCGGGGTATCCCAAAATGGAGGCTACTCAGAGCACCGGTCAAATTCAGCATGGAGCTGCCACCAGCCCATACCCTGCTCTGTGGGCCACACACAGGTGCCAAAAAACATACACTAGGGGCACAGGGTTGCACCCCTACCCATGGGTGCCATAAGGGTATCCCATGGGTCTGTACACCAAACCAAAAGAGAGAGCTGCACCATCAGGAGTCCCACATGATCACAACAGAATACACGATAAAAAGAAGTAAAGGACAAGGATACGGAGGCCCTGTCCCTCCGATGCATTTCCAGCATCATAGTGCCCCCCCCAGACTGAGGTTAGGGTGCCTAATCTCCCACGAGATAGACACCCTCATCCAGATGGTCAACATACCTTCTGGAAAGGCCATCTGCATTATCGTGACTCTTGCCTGGTCCATGCTCTATGGTGAAGTCTAGCCCTTGCAGGCTAATGGATCACCTGAGAAGTTTCGGGTTCTCACCGTTCATCTGCATAAGCCACTTTAGGGGCTTATGATCGGTTTGGACCTTGAAGGTAGACCCCGTAAGGCAGGGCCAAAAACGCCTAAGGCTCAAAACTATGCTAACACATTCCTTTTCAACAGTAGCCCACCTACGTTCTCTACCCTTGATTTGTCTACTGATGAATATGATGGGATGTTCCCTCCCTTTGTCATCTAACTGGGACAAGACAGCTCCAATTCCAGTGTTGCAGGCGTCAGTTTGAACGATAAAGGCCTTGTTGTAATCAGGCGCACACAACACAGGTGCCCCACACAGACTTTCTTTCAAGCCATCAAAGGCCCTCTGACATCCTTTAGTCCAATTAACCTTCCTAGGCTGTTTGGGTGAAGTCAGAGCTGTCAGGGGTGCAGCTATGGTTCCATAGTCTGCCATGAAATTGTGATAATACCCAGTGACACCCAAAAAGGCTCTCACCTGGGTTTGAGTAGTGGGAGTCTCCCAGTCATGTACATCCTGTACTTTACTGGGGAGAGGTTGGATTTGACCCCCTCCTACCTCATGACCAAGATACGTGACTTTCCCCTGAGCTATCTGGCGCTTGGTGGCCTTGATAGTGAGGTTAGCCCTTTTTAAGGCCTGCAACACCTTATCCAGATGTGTCAAATGCTTTTCCCAGGTGGAACTGTAGACAGCAATGTAGTCTAAGTAGGCCACACAAAAGGCCTCCAGCGCACTGAACCCATGATTAACCAATCTCTGGAAGGTGGCAGGGGTATTCTTCAACCCAAAGGGCATGACCCTAAACTGGTAGAGTCCTTCGGGTGTTGAGAACACCGTCTTTTCCTTGACATGGTCCGTCAGAGCTATTTGCCAATAGCCTGAGGTAAGGTGTTCACAATTTTGGAGGCACCTATGGTGTCCACAAGCTCATCAGCCCTGGGCAATGGGTGTGCGTCAGTTTTGGTGATGGCATTGACTCCTCAGTAGTCCACACAGAACCTCCAATCCTTGGTGACTGCCTGGGAATTTGCCTTGGGGACAAGGACCACTGGACTGGACCAGGGACTGGTTGAGGGTTCAATAACACCCAGATCCAACATCTTGGCATCCTCAGGCTGGATGTCGTTCTTAACTGTATATGACATACGGTAGAATCTGCTTTTGACAGGCACACTGTCACCAGTGTCAATTTCGTGCCTACACCACGGTGTAAGGCCTGGTGTCAGTGAAAACAGAGAGGCATATTGCTGGAGCAAAGCCCTGCAGGCCCTCTGCTGCTCTGTCGTCAGATCTGGAGAGAGAGGCACTCCCTCCACTGAGCCACCCTGAGGGTTGCTATGGAGCAAGTCGGGAAGGGGCTCACTCTCATCCTCTTATTGCTCTGAAGCTAGCAAGAGACATGAGACTTATGCTTGCCTGTGGAAAGGCTTGAGCCTGTTAACATGGAATACCTGAGGGGCAACCCCAGGGGCTCCCATGTCAACCAGATAATTGACTTTGCCCATCATGGAGATGATCTTGAAGGGTCCAGTCCACTTGTCTGCCAAAGCTCTAGGCTTGGTAGGCTCCATCACAAGGATTTCCTGTCCCGGAGTCCAATCCACCTGCAAGGCTTTAAGGTCATGCCAGTATTTATTCAGTTCTTGGCTGGCCTTGAGATTTGCTGTCACTTGACCCATCATCTGTGTCATCCTAACACATAGTCCCCCACTTGCTTGGTGGGACCTGGAGGGGTGGCTACCAAACCTTCTTGGATCAAGGCAAGGGGCCCCCCTCACGGGATGTCCAAAGAGTAACTCAAAGGGGCTGAAACCAACACCCTCTTGAGGTACCTCTCTGAAAGTGAACAGCAGGCATGTCAGGAGGAGATCCCATTTCCTCCTTAGGGGCTCTTCCAAAGTGTCTAGCATGCCCTTGAGAGTTTTATTAAATCTCTCAACCAGACCATTGGTCTGGGGATGGTAAGAGGTGGAGAACTTGTAGGTTACCCCACACTTTTTCCACATGTTTTTCATGTAACTAGACATAAAGTTGGATCCACTGTCAGAGACAACCACCATAGGGAATTCAACACGGGTGAAAATGGCCAGGAGAGCCCTGGCAACCACCTTGGCAGTAACAGTCCGAAGGGGTATAGCCTCAGGGGACCTGGTGGCATGATCAACCAAGACCAAGATGAACCGATGTCCACCTGAAGTGGGAGGGTCAAGGGGACCAACAATGTCGATGCCCACCCTCTGAAACGGTGTGCCAACCACGGGCAATGGCTGTAGTGGGGCGATAGCACTGCCACCAGTCTTGCCAGATAACTAACAAGTGGGGCAGGTCTTGCAGTGGGACTCCACTTCTACTCCCATCCGGGGCCAGTAGAAATGGGCAGAGAGCCTCTTCTTAGTCTTCTTGGTACCAAGATGACCAGCTAAGGGCACCTCATGTGCCAACTGCAGTAGAAAGGGCCTGTAAACCTGGGGTACCACCAACCTCTTGAGGGCACCAGGTTTAGGCTTAGTAGGCTCACTAACAAGGAGCTCACCCTCCCAATAGATCTAGAATGCCCTAGGCACTTCTCCTTGTGCCTGGGACAGGGCCTGTTTTCTCAGACCCTCAAGAGAGTGGCACTCTCTCTGACCCTTACAGAAGTCCGCCCGGGAGGGTCCCCCTTCAGCTAACAAGTATTGAAAGTCGGGGCGATCCTCCGTGTTGAGTACCTCTTCCACAGGAAAGTCTTCTGGCTCTTTTCCCACAGGAGTTGAGATGGAGTTCACCACTGGACCCAGCCTGTCTGGAGCATGGATCTCAATAGGTGCTGTCGGAACAGCAGGAAGAGCAGGAGCTCCCTCCACAGAGGTGGCCTTCTAATTCTTCAGTTTCCTTCGCGCCTTGGGTTTCCCCATCGGCGAGGGTATCGGGCTCGCAGCCGGACCCTGTGTGACCTAACAATATGTTCGCAGGCATGTTGTCCTGAACCAGGACCGGAAGCTTCGCGGTCTTGTCTCCAATTATAATGTTGACTAAGGCTACAGGCAATAATTTGGGAGGCCCACCAGCTAACCTGGTGGTTCTCAGAGGGGCACCAACATAGTCCTCTGGCTTGAGCTGGGTCCTGTGCACCACTGTCCTGCTTGCCCCAGTGTCTCTCAAACCAGTAGAAGGCTGACCATTCAAGAGGACACTTCTCAAAAACCCACAGGTGTTCTGTGGGATAGTTGCCAGTACTTCTGCGTACTGGTCCCAGGCCCCAAGTGACACTAAGGAAATCTCTACGTGAGCACCAAAGGTGATACCAGTAGAGGAGGGGAGGACAGTGGCCTCCACCTTAGGTATGGAGTAGGGGTAGGTCAGGCTGACAGTCTGGACTCCAAGTGCCTTAACCTTACATTTCGGTTCACCCCTTCGGTGAGCCAGAGCACCCACAATCACAACAAGTGCCATGAGTGCACGGTACGGTACTGGAACCACTGCGACCCTGCTTTGCAGTAGGCAGACCACTATTCTTACTCCCACCCACAACAGACTTATCCCCACTAGGTTTTTGGGTCTTAGGAGAGGAAGGTTTTGGTTTACCCGACTGTGATTGCTTCGGGGACTCGTCAGCTTTCTGAGAGGTCCCCTTTTCTTTGTCCTTGTCCTTCCCACTGGAGTCTTTAGGGGACACCCGGTGGAAGACCCACTTGTCAGCCAACCTAGCCAGCTCAAAGGGGTCCAAAATGTTCTGGTCAGCAACATACTGACACAGCTCTGGTGAACAGGCTTCCGAAAAATGCTAAAAAAAACAAAAGGTGGGATAATTCAACAAACATTTTCACTTTGTAACCATCAATCCACACCATCATGTTCATGTGCGCAGCACTCACCCATTCAACCCAAGACACATTCTCTCTCTTCTTAAAATCCCTGAACCTTCTAAGGTATTGGGTAGGTGTCTTGCCAAACTTGGCAATCCAAGCAGTCTTCATGAACTCATACTGACCCCTTTCTTCCACAATCAATTTCAGAATACAGTCATATCCAGTCTGAGGCACTCTGCTTAACAAACACTTAGCCCAATCTCTTTTATCTACATCATGAATCGCACAAGCCATCTCAAACGCTTCAATCCATTGGAGGATATCAGAACCCTCTGCATACACACCAACAAAATCTTTCATAAACTTGGTTGCTGAGGACCTGACACTCTCAACTGGTTTAGCTGAAGTCTCCACTCAAGCTTTCTCTAACTGGATTCGCTGACATTCAATGTCCCGGTTCTTGAGTTCAAGGTCCTTATCTTTGAGTTCAAGATCCCTATTCTTGAGCTCCACTTGTTGGGCCAACTCCTCTTTCTTAAGCTCAGCATCTATTTCCAACTTGCAGTATTCAGAGGCCAATTTCATCCTTAATAACTCAAGCTTCAAGGAATTGTGGTGGTTTGGAACAGAGGCAGCAGGAATGGTGGCATTCCCAGACACAGATTCAGTGACCACCCCCGGGGCATAGTCCTCATTGGTTGCCTCCCCCCCTTCAAGAGCTTCACCATTAGTCTGGTAGTCCACCAGAGCTGCTATCAGCTGAGCCCTAGACCTATCCACAAAGTGTAACTCCCTGTCTTCACAAGCATCCTGGAGAGCCTCTAAGCTCATCCGAGTCAATTTACCATTCGCAATAGAACCCATTGCTAGTAATGCAGTTATCTTGTACACAACTATACCTCAATTTAACTAAGTGCAGATATCCTTGTAAGTGGCACGGTTATACACTGATTCTTAAAACCATAGGCATCCCACCGCTGCCACCAGTGTAAAGAATGGAGGGGGGTGTCTGTACTTCTGCTCTTTATATGGTAGAGGAGAGGCACAGAGGACCCCAGCAAAGATTCTCTATAAGGTAGCAATGGATGAGCAATCAAGGCCTAGCTTCTCAGGAGGTGATGCAGGCTGGTTCCTAAGTACAGTGTAGTCCCCAAGCACCCACAAAGGAATGTCCGCACACTGTGTTAGTTAAAACACAGTCTCTATATAATTAATGATCACGGTTATGTACAATATCACGATAACTCACTTTGTACTCAGTGAATCTACAATGGCAAATATATACAGTTCTAAAGTGGTACCACAATTATTATCAGATCTCTTTAAAGTGCATCAACTGTACGGTTAAATGTCACACAAATCAGTTCATAAAGAAAACCAACAATAGATATAAGAGAAAAGTGGTTGGTTAGAACAATTGGCAGAATACTGGCACCTACCATTATACACAGTTCTGTGTGGAGATCCCCCCACCTGGGCAGCCTGTAGAATAAAGATATATCACAAGCCCAGTCCATATATTGTTCACAAGAGACTTTCCAATAGTTCAGCAATCCCAAAGTACCTGCCGTTGTAGCGTTCGCCCTTCTTGAGTGCCCTCCCTTTAAGGCAGGAGTCACGGGTTGTCTAATGTCCGGTGAAGAACAGTGTGAACTACAGCAGTGAAGTGGCAGCTTCTTTCCTAGCGGTGCTCGTCGACAGGGAAGCGTAAACGTCCTGCAAGGAAGAGGCGTGCGGGGCACCTCAGTGTCGATAGTTCTGGACCGCAAAGAGTTTGAAGAACTGTGGCCCAGCAAGGGCGTTGAGTGATCGGCGTCTCTGTGGTCTTTGGGTGGCGGGAAACCCACCGACGGATGCTCCTCGGCGCGTCGACAGCCTGGCCTTCTCTGGCGGCGATAAGGCGGGCAGCGGTGCGGACGAGCGTGTTCGTGAATCGAAAGTTCTTAGGCAACGGGAGTACAGCTGCTGCGGTCAGCGACGGCGGTCGTTGACGGTTGCAGACAACAGTCCAGGCGCTTCTCTTTGGGATTCCGCGGCGGTCCCCATCTCCGGTCGGCAGCCTGTTGTAGGTCTGTCTACCAGGGAGCTTTGGCAAAGATCTGCTGCTGCACGATGGTCCCTCGTAGCTCTGGAAGAGGGCGCCTTACCAGGTCCTCTCTGGGTCAGTCCTTGGAGACACGGCAGCTTTCAGATTAATGAAGGAGAGCAACAGCAATTCTTCTGTTCCAGCCGGGCTCCAAGGTCAAGCTTCAGTTTTACTCCAGTTACTCTTCGTAGTTTGGACTTCAGCTTCTGAACACGAATTCTAGCAGTGAGAGGCCCCCAGATATACAAGTTGATCTCCCATTCATTCTGCTGGGTCACACTCAGGCAACCAATCGGTCAGAAGGGCATTCATGCAGGCAGGCAGCCAATCAAGTGTATAGTGAATTCAGACCATTCACTTCTCTCCAGATACTCACAACAAGTTATGTGTATTGGGACAAGTACCCAGCCATTCAACACTCCACACTGCATTCAGACCAGTTTCGGGCAGGGCTGTCTAAGTCATTGTGCCAAACACCAGAAACCCGACATTCACGACAAGAAGTGCATATTGGTCACACACTCCATTCACCCAGGTCCCACCCACAGGGTGTACCCAAAACATACAGTCACTGGGAAGGCTCCAGCCAGTCTGGCCTGGACTTCACAACAGCACCATATATGGAACTTCCACCCAACAGCCAGTCAGGGCGAAGGGACAGAGCCAGGGCTTCCCGGGACTTTGGGAAACCAAGGTAACAGGCAATAGAAAGCAAGAGGCCACAGAGGCCATCTTGTTTCCTATCAGGAATCAACTGATGCTAATGCCAGTACCTGGGTATCCAAAAATGGAGGATACTCAGAGCACCTGTCAAATTCAGCATGGTGCTGCCACCAGCCCATACCCTGCTCTGTGGGCCACACACAGGTGCCCAGAAACACAGACTAGGGGCACAGGGTTGTACCCCTACCCATGGGTGCCATAAGGGTATCCCATGGGTATGTACACCAAACCAAAAAAGAGAGCTGCACCGCCAGGGTCCCACATGAACTCCTGCACGGAAAACACGACAGAACATACGATAAAAAGCAGTAAAGGGCAAGGCCCTGTCCATCTGATGCATTTCCAGCATCACAGTTTGGAATGTATATTACAAAGCAAGGGAAGCCCTTATGTTTATATTTTTACAGTGGAGTAGAATTAACGTTCTTGGAGATAACTATTTACAAAGTGCACCAAGTGCACCAAGTGCAGCAGGGCGGATAGGGTATAGTGGGAAAAGATACGGGCACCGCCACATATGTGCCATGGGTGAACAGCTTAGAATTGTTCATCCAATGTTTGTGAAATGATTCAGTGTTCAGAAGGGTTGATACCAGAGGAGCAGGCAAGTTAGTTTTACCCTTTTGTCTAGATCAAAGCCTGTACATGCAATCCACAGGAGGGAGCAGGTTACTACCTTTTTGTATAATAAGGGCTTTGGAACCAGGGAAGGTTGAAAAATTTGAAGTTTGTTTTCATTTTGATATATTTGTGTGCCCGGACTTTGGAGAGTGCAGGGAGTGAGTGAAGAGGTAGGATTTTTTATTTAGTTTACTATGTGTGGAGTGCGGCCGATTGAGATGGGATTATTTGTATCATACGTTGTGATGACTGTGAGTGGGGAGCTGGTTTGGGTGGACTCATTTTGGTGGAGTGTGCATAGGCACCGGAGAAGGGTAGGGAGTGTGTGGGATACTTGCGCTGGACCGAGTAGCGGTAACACTAATAGCGTTGAGCGGTATCCTGGCGCATTTAGCGCCGGGATACCGCTCAACTCAGGATGAGGCCCTTTGTCTTCTATCCTGCATCCCCCAGGGTAGACACATGTATCATTGTCGATGCGACTTTGGCAGAGATGAAGAAGGGTAATGAAAATATAGTTGTCTTTGCACCCAAAACGCTCATTGCTTTCATCGAAAAGGAGCTTATTGGTAATAGAAAGAGAAATGTTGGCCTCTGCATGGGCCTGGAGGTGATTTAGGACTCACACTCACCAAAAGCAGGATGAGAGAGGCATATTGGTGGCCTTCAATGGATGATGGGGTGATAGGATACACAACCAGGCAAGCTCTGCTACAGAGGGGCCTGGGACAAAGTAATGTAATCTCCCCTTATCAGAACGTGTGTCAGAATATTTTAAATTAGATTGACATACAGTTTGCTTGCAGTGCCAAGAAACAGGAAGGGGGGACATTTTAAACATGCAAATGAGAAATGTAGCCTTTGGCATCTGTTTTCAGTTTCTGGGCTCAATGGGCCTCATCACGAGTTGTCCGGTAACGCCGGCGCTATAAGCTCTGGTGCTAATAGCCCTACCGCCAAACCCCCCGGCGCTATTAGCGCCGGATCACGGGTTTGGCGGAAGGGTTATTGCCCATTCCCCATTGGGCCCATTCGGGAATTGCTCATTCCCCATTGGGCCCAATGGGGAAAATTTGCGCTATTACCGCTGGTGGATTTCCCACGGGCGGTAATCGCACCGAAAATCAGCAATTTTGCTCAGAGCTGGGGGGAAATCCGCCAAAGCCATGATCTGGCAGACTCTTAAATGCGGTGGTAATAGCGCTACCGCCGCATTTAAGGTTTACCGCCAGACTCGTGATGAGGCCCAATATATTTCCGCAGGAACGGCCAGCAGATTAAAAGGTCCCATGCCCGCAGAGGTTAGGAAACTAGGTTTGATGGTCTTTCCTAGCAGAGGGTTTTTGGGAGAGCGTGCAAGAGTAGTAGAGGGAGAGACAGAGGGTGTTGCTATTACAGATGTAGTGAGCTTGGCATAAGGGAATGTTCCTGTAATTCAGAGTTATGGGCCAATGAACATACTGCGACAAAGGTGCTCTCTGCTTTGTAATGCCCAACCCCATCTCTGCTAATGTGGAGCGATGTCCCCTTTAAATGGTGTTTGCAAGATGGAGATTATCGCTTGGGGTTTAAACATGCAGCTGAGCCCATTCATGGATGACTGGGCAGATAACGTAATGTAGCTTAAATTAGGACATTCTCTCTATGCAAGTGAATCCCCTAGTCACTAGAGTTGCCTTAGTAATGGATTGTATTGGTCCTTTGAATCAGATGTAATCTGACAGCCACAATGGCATAGTCATGGGGGATGTTGTGGCTCAGATTCCATGGGACCTCTGCTGGACAGTGGATTTTCCCACACAGCGCCTCTCTCAACCTAAGAAAGACATGGACATAGAGCCAGGGTGAACACTTCTCTATTGGTCTGATCCCCATGCCACATTACCTATGCTGCCTTCACATCGCATTCCAGTCCCCTACATCCCTTGGGGTCCACCCCTTGGCCATAACGATGTGGAAAGCTCAACAAGCCCCCCCATTTAAACTACACGTCCTCATGATCCCATTTCTTCACTAAGTCTGTGGGATCAGGTCCTTGCCCCTTGTGGTCTCTCAAGGTAATCTACTTCTTTGGGTCCAGGTGATCTCTCTTCCCGTGCCTCCCTGGATTCACTCTGAGTCTTCCCTGTCACCTTGATATGAGGCTTCTGATTCACCACAATCTACTTCACTGTCACTTTGCTACCTCTGCACCCTGTTACCTCCAACAATTTTCTTAAAAATGCAAAGAGTTCTGGTTCACCTGGAGACGGCTATTCTCTGCTGTTACCATGGATCCCTTCTTCTGAGTGAACACCATGGGATCACCATGAAGCGCTGTGTCATGTTTTTGCATTTTATGTTGACAAACTATCACCAAAACACCCACCACCAGGTCTGAATCCCTTACTCAGCGTTTGGTATCCATGTATGCCCTTACCTTCTCTTTTACCTGTTTGTCTAGATCCCTCATCTGCTCATCTTCTTGGTAGGCTTCCTGGAGATTTGGGACGTGCGGTATCCTGGCCCTTATGTTGCACCCAAAAATGAATTCTAAGGGACACTTTCCTGTCGTACTATGAGGTGTGTTTCAGTAATTCTCCACAGTTGATCTAGTAACAGCTTGAATTGCGCATTAGTCAGGTGTGCAATCTGCAGAGCTCTCTTTAGATTGCCCAAGAATCTTTCCACAATCATGTTGGCCCGAGGTCAAAATGGGGTAACTCGGCGATGCTTAAATCCCATGTATTCTCCAAATGTTCTGAGGTCTTGGCTGGTGAACGGGGGTCCATTGTCCAATTTGACCACCTTGGGAATATCACATGCTGTGAACATTCTGTTTAGAGCAGGGATGACATGGTGAGCTGCAGTGGACGCCACCATGTATACTTTGGGGAATCTCGAATGTTCATCCACATATCAATATCTACTGGCCACCGCCCATTGCACCGAAGAAGTCCATAGTCACATCTTCCCAAACCCTCTCAGGCAATTGTGTGATCTGAAGAGGTTCCGGGTGTGTTTCAGGTGCTATGATGCAGAGGGCGGGACACATTTTTAGCATTTCTTCCACCTGACTATCCAGCAGCGGGAACCACACTTTCTGTCGTAATAATCATTTGGTTGATATGATGCCCCTATGCCCTACGTGTGCCAAACCAAGCACCTGGTGTCTCAATGAGGCTGAGATTAGCAGTTTTGGTTCATTTTAGTAACAGATCATCTTCCGATAGTGAGAGTTCTTTTTTTTTTACCAATAATAAGCTCTTGATTTGTGAACCTCTTGCGATGCCGCCTTCCCCAGCTCCTTGGCCTGTTTCCACCGCCTTGTCTTTAGACACTCTGTGATTATTTTTAAAAGCTTGATCTTGTTCAGACTCTTGTAGGATCTTCAAGCTATCCACTCGATTGGGAGTCGCCTCATGTATGACCTAATGGATATATTGAATGTCTGTAGATGGTTCAGGGGTCACAGTTTCCAGTCAGATAAGAAGTCAGCAGGATTTCCTTCCTTTCCTGGCCGATGAATTATATTGAATGCATAGTCCTGAAGTTGTAGCCTCCTTCTCGCTATTCTTGGCGGCATCCTCGGCTGTGTGTTGCCATATATAAAAAGTAGAGCCTGATGATCCGTTATGATGGTGAAAGGCTTTCCATATAGGAACTGTTCACATGTCCATACCACTGCCAGGCCCTCTTTTTCAGCTTGTGAGTATGCTTGCTCTGTTTTGGACAAACTGCAGCTCGCATATGCCCTTGGGCTGCTTGTGCGATATAAATATAAATAAATAAATAAATAAATAAATATGAGATTATGTGCCTCCTTTGTGATGAATCTTCATCAACTTGTGCTAGGATGGCCCATGGCCCACAGCCCGACCGGATTGGCATCTACCTTCAGTTTGGTTCACCTTACAGTGTCAAAATATGCCATGTTGTCTGCTGTCAAGATTCTCGAACAGACAATATCAAACGCCTCCTGCAAATCCTTGGAACACTGGAAAGTGGCATGTTGTTTTGTGAGAGCTCTCAAGGGCTTGCTAACTGTCCCAAAGTCGTTTATAAATCTGGTGGAGGATAGCAAGTCCTAGGAATGACTGCAGCTCTGAGACATTTGTGGGTTCAGGTGTGTTGTTCAGTTAGCGGCCATCTTCTGTGTGTCTGGTATTATTCCCCGCACTGAGATGTGCCCAAAGAATCTGAGCATGCCCTTAAGGAATTCATATGTGTCCTTGTTCATCGTGAGGTTAGCCGCTTCCAGTAAAATGCACACGCTAGCTAAAGTATTGTCATGTTGTTCCATGTCCGTGCTCAAAACCAGAATGTCATCAAAACGGGATGTGCTTGATGACATTTTGGATCTAATTCTGAAAGATCTCGGTGGCCGATGACACCCCAATCAGAGTATTTTATATCGGTATAGACTCAAATGTGTCACAAAGGTGGTGATGTACTTAGGTTCTGGGCTCAATTCAAGTTTATGATAGCCCTTGTTTAGGTTTAATTTCGAAAAGACTTGTGCCCCATTGAGTAATGTATCATGTCTGTGATACAGGGGGCCTAATGACACTCTCTCAAAATTGCTTTATTGGGTTGCCCCCTGTGCACACAGAGTCTGATGGTATTTGACCCCTTTCTTGACATGTGTACAATGGGGGACACCCATGGGATAGGTCCTGTTGCTGGCTCTATTATGTCGTACTTTAAAAGCTTGTGCAATTCAACTTATTGTTGTATGTGCACTGTTATGCGCCGATAGTGTTGGGCTATCAGAGGAATGTTTGGAACACAAGCACATGCAATTTCATATTGACACAATTTCCCCAGACACTTGAACAATGAGAGGAACAAATGTTCCGTTCTGACAACTGTGTCAATGTACTTATGTGCCATAAATCTATATAGCACATGTATCAGACTCATGTCAAGGGCTGCTTTCAAATATAATATGCACCCGCTCTCAGCCACTGCCTCTATCACATGTATGGGTAGCTCTTTGGATTGCAAAAGGGAGGAAAGAGGAATAGTGTACAATGAAAACAAAAAAGGACCCAGGATAGACCATTGAGGAGCACCATAGAGAGGTCAATATGGAGGAGAGAATTGTCCGGCCCAGGATACAGAGTAGGAATGTCCAGAAAGATAGAATATAAACTAAGCCAGAGGAGAGCCAGACATACCTAAGGAAGAAAGGAGGGATAGTAGAGTAGGGTGGTCCACAGTAACAAAGGCTGCTGAAAGATCAAAATAGAAGAAAGTTAGTTGTGTCGTGCAGAAAGAATTAAATCAGAAACATGTCGGAGAGCAATTTCTGTAGAGTGAGCCAGTCTAAAACCAGATTGGAGCGGGGAAGAAGAGAATGAAGATGTAGATATGACTAGATTTGAGAATAGACAATGAGCTCCAAAAGTGTGAGGGAATTCCCTTGATGTCTCAGAGATTTGGGAGAATGGGAGTAGAACTGCCTCTGCAATGGGCTGCTGTTAGCACCGAACATAAATAGGGTGGTGGCTCTACCTCCCAGCCTGGCCACAGATGGGTGGAGTGGAGACGTGGCAGAAGTTCTGCTTACACCAAATTTATTAAACAGGTGCCTTAGTGCACTTTGCAGCTGGGACTTTTAACCAATTTTCCTACGCTGATGTTCTTTGAAATGTACCATATCCCACAGACTGCCCAAAAAAGCCACCACTTTTACTACTCAGTTTGTTGTGTAAAGTCATTGGGCCTCATTATGAGTGCGGCAGTAAGGGGTTAACGGCGCTGGTAAGGATGCCGGTGCCGTTAACCCCTTACGGCCGCATTACGAGGTCCCTTAGCGGGAGCCACTAAAGGACCAGGGAGCCCGTTATTGGCTCCCTACCCATTCCTATTGAGCCCTATGGGGGCTCGAATGGGATGGGTATTTTGAATGAGGAATTACCAGGTCCTCCAAGGTTGGAATGGCCCGGTAATTCCTCATTCAAGGAACCCGGATCCGGACCCGACTTTGAAGGCAGCCATGGCGATAATAGCACCATGGCCACCTCCAAACTCGTAATGAGGCCCATTGTTTTTTTCACACAGATAAAAGACTAAAAAGACAGCAGACGTGGAACTTTCCAGATATACAGGAATGATAGAATATGTGTAACAGCAGAGCAAATGGACACCACACAAAAGCAGGAAGACCCTAGTGAGAAGCATTGGAAGTGTCCATCTTGCACTTTACTGTTGCCTCATAGGTACATTCACATACAAGGCACAGCAAGGATCACCCAATTTCCCTCCTCTTCAACCTTTTTGTTGCATCCCTCAGACAGACTCCTAGCAACCATTACATTAGCTCTCACCAATACGAAGACGACCTGCAATATAATTCCAAAACTCCACACCCTCAATAACTGTCCCTCCACCATCACCACCTGGAGCCAACCACTTCCTCAAACTTAGCCAATCCAAAACAGAATACCTCCTCATCTACTCCTCCATCCCAGGAACAATCCTGATCTCATGCCCTGGATCAATATACTCCCCAAAGCCAACCAACACATATTCACACCAGTCAAGTCCCAAGTATTCACCATAGACCCCACCTAACCTTCACACAACACATAGCCACTAACATGAAACATGATGCTACACCTCCAATACAAAATAAAAAACAGCCGTCCCCGGCACAACTTTCATACCACTGTCCAGGCACTATTTCTATCCAAGCTGGACTAATGAATTTTTATCCTCATTGCACTACCCAACAATACTGTTGCCCCCCTGCTATCCAACACAGAAAACAGCCTCATACTTCACCTACCCACACACTTACCCCCTTGCTTCAGCTCTCTTCCAGCTCCACTGGCTACCAATAACCCGGAGAATTGCTTTGAAAAACTCAGAATCATATAGCGGTGTCAGTATTGGCAGTGTTTTGGCTCACCTGGACTTTCCTGCGTGCTGGATTGGTTGCACAGGATCCCTGGTGTGCCTTCTGTCGAGAACAGGTGTCGCGCAGGTAGGGGTCAGACTCTCCGGAGGCCACCCTGCCTGATGGAATTATTCCCAGGAGAGGTGGGGTCCACAGCAGAATGCCAAAGCAAGAAAAAAATCTTCCCCCAGGAGGGAATACAAACCTGAGTGTAGCAAGGATTTTCTGGATGGCACTGGATGTGCTGAGCGTCAGGATATAATGGTTCCAAGGAGACATGCCATAGAAACTCCAAGAAAAATAGTAATTCCAGAAGGCAAACAAAAGAGGAACAAAAATGGAAAACAGGATGACTCAGAAAAAAGGACAGGGAGACTGGATATTCAGGGAAAAACAGGAAGAGTCAAAACCAGAAGGAGTATTTGGCAGAACGAAAATGACAAGAATATATCCACAAAAAAGCACAGAAAACACCAGTAGGAGAGCGCTGAGCAGGGTAGGGGGCAACCGCTTACCTGGCATTGAGACGCGAGGACCCTAGGTTGCATCCCGCATTATTGTGAATCGAGCGGAAGCGAAACCCGGGACTAGCTTACAAGCACTAGAGCGGGCTGATCAAAGCTGCACAGCAAAGCGGTCTGCGATCTTGGAAAAAACAATGGCACTCGCGAGATGCGAGCAGAGCTTCCAAGAAGACCAAAGGGACCAAGGTTTGTGAACCATGACAAGAAGGCCATCTACCTCAAAACCCCTTCCTACCATCACAATGCACTGAAACCTATCCGTCCATAAAACACAAGACCAGCCCATTAAACTCCTACACATTCCACTCTGCAAGCTAACCTGCACACACAAACAAGCCTCACCCAATGGGAACCCAAAGCCTCAAACGGTCTTCCAGCCCACATCAGTTCCAAACCCTCCATCATCGACTTCCACAAAAGCCTCACAATGGAACTCTTTGGTGTCCAGTCATTATCTCGAAAACAAAATGTCGAATTACAATAATGTCGAAACAATAATGTCGAAAACAAAAATGTCGAATTGTTTTTTTTTTAATTTACATGTTTTTTTGGGGTTCCGGTGGTAAAAAAAAGGGGTAAAACATAAAAAAAAAATGAAAAAAGGGGGGTTGGGGAGGGAACCCCCCCCATTTCGAATAAAAATCAACAAAAAAAAGAAATTCAACATTTTTGTTTTCGACTTTATTTTTTCGACATTATGACTTTCGACATTTTTGTATTCGAGATTATGACTATAAACCGTTACTTATATTTCAGCACCTCTTTTATGAACTTTGTAAGCCACTCTGAGAGCCTCTTGGTAGGGTCAGTGCTGTATAAATGTTTAAATAAAACAATAAATAAGCTAAACAGGCAGCCACATAGCAAGCTACTATCACACACCATACAGGTATACTGTGGGAAGCAGCAGTGCCAACTTCCCTTGCATGCACCCAAAACAGTCATAGCCAGCGTAGGCACCAGTGCATGAGCTTTCCTCGGGAATACAGCATGTACAGATAATACATTGACATGACAATCACAGGCTTCCCTCCTATATAGAACAGGTGTAGGAAAGGCAGCGGTAGGGCCAGAGAAAACCTTCCTCAAACAGGTGAAACCAGGACCGGCCAGTGCAAGCTTTCCTCAAAAACCTATCATGTACTGAATGGGTACGGCCAGAGGAAGCTTACCTCACAAACTGATGCGGTATATGCATGGGTCACCGTAAACTTCCCTAACCACCAAGTGCCCAGAAAGCATGGACAGGTCTAGTGCAAGATTCTCTCTTGCACAGATAAAGCGTCAGTAGGAAAAGTGCCAGCTTCTCTCACACACAGTTCAGTATGAGAAGTGGACATGTCTTCCAAAAAGTGCAAAAGAAAGCTTCCTTCACAAGCAGGTACAACTATAGAATGGACAGGGTCAGTGCATGTCTCCCTCACAAGCGGGTGCAAGTACAGTATGGGCCAAGCGATTACATATTACCCTAGCAAATGGGTATAGGGACAGCATTGGTATGGCCAGGACAAGCTTCCCTCACAACTGGTTACCACATGGGCAGGGCCAGTGCAAGTCCCATGCAAACAGGTATTTTTTTTAATGCAAGGACAAGTGTACGTTCCCATTACAAACGTGCACCTGTACAGCAATGTAACTGTTTGCAAGGGCCTGTGCAAATTTCTCTTCTCTGATAAATGGGTAAATGTATAGCACAAACAGGACCACTGCAAGCTTCTCTTACATGCTGGTACAGGACGTGCAAGGCCAGTGCCGGATTTACTCCTGATGTAGTACATGTACAGTGTGTTCAGAGCCAGCACAATTTCCATCCAAAAGCATGACTTGCCCACCATGGACAGTGCCAAAGCAAGTTTTATTTGCAAAGAACAGACACAGCATGAGCGCTGGCTCTAAGCAGCATGCCAGCTCCCATGAAAACAGGAGATCTACTTTCACATAACCCTCTCCCCGAATCAGCAGCTCTTACCAGTTACCATGTGCTGGCTGGAGAATGGGCTGGGTAAAGGGGGTACACTATGCAAACTTTCCTGCTACCTGCATTCTGTCTTGTCAATATCTCGCTGCTGGTCTTACTTCTCGTTTCAGAGAGAAGTGGTCATGTGAAGAAGTTGAGTGCATAAGCACAACTGTCTTGCTCTCTTGCTCGTTCTGGCTTTGGCTGTTAACAAACATGAAAAGGCTCCACTACCAAGTCTGACCAGTATGCCCTTTATTCAATATCACACTGTCTTAGGTGGGTGGATGCTAACACTGCTGGACCATTTGGCTGGAGCATATACAGCCATTTGAATTGCAAATGCACTGCAGGGAAAGGGCCATTTTCGTTCCCTGTGTTCAATGTTATCCCCTCTTACCTGCCAGTTGCTCCGGCCCTGCTTGCAAGTGACCTCAATTAGTGGGTGGTCATCCCTTATTTCATTATCAAATTAACAGAATTGTGCAATGACCTTCCAAAGTGAACATACTTGGGCATGGTCCTTCAACCCATCATCCAAAAATGTCATTCCTACATCACTGATACGACAGATTTTCTTAACAGATTACATGGCATCAAAATAGAACAGCACAACATTTTGGTTACCATTGATGTATGTAGTTTGTATACGTCAATAACCACGACCTTGGTCAGCAAGCAGTTGAGTGGATTTTGTTAAGAGAAGAACACTTAGGGACCTCTAAGGAGTTTATTATGATCGTGCTTGAGATGATTGCTCAAAACACATGCTTTAAATTTGAAAACGTTTTTTACTTACAAGTAAGACCGCAATGGGGGCCACCATGGCCCCGGAATATGCTAACGTGTTTATGCTAAAATTTGAGGAAGATCACATTTAACATCATCCAGTATGGCATAAATACGTAAAAACATTGGGGTCATTATATTGACAATATTTTCCTCATATGGAAAGATATAGCAGAGACTTTGGCTACTCTTTATTGTTTTCCTATCTCAAATTGATCAATGCAAGAATTCAGTTCACTTCTGAAATTGGTAACCCTGGGTTACACTTCTTAGATGTACAGACATTAATGACATTATTGATATCAAGTACTTAGTATCGAAGCAAGAAAAAGACATACAATGTTCTAGAGCGAGGTACCTTCTATTCCAGCAGTCAAACGAAGAGCGAAATATTCCAGCTCTACAAGCAAAGCTTTTACACATCCAGACCCTTAGCTTCAGAGTGTTGGCATGCAGCCATAATGGCGAGCAAGGTAATTACCACAATGTGGAAGAAAAGTAGCGTTCAGGCATAGCAATGTTGTGATATACTCACAGATTTATGAATAATACAAATGAGGCATTCTCTTCTGTTTGCAGCATACGTGCCACACACAAGAAAACCTAACCAGGTAACCACAATTCCACCGACAGGAGAGTGGGCTTTACGTATTCTGATAGTGTACAGGATTAATTGACAGGTATGCTTTGTTCTGATGTTATGAACGTTAATTTCTTTCTAATTATGTAACAAAACAGTGAATGTATTTCTAATAGAAGTGACGATAACCTCATATCTGTGAATGTGTTTTAGACCCCACCCTGAAGAAGGACAAAAAGTCCGAAATGGATTGGTTCGGGCCTCTGCTAATGAACTTTAAATAAAATAATCTTGTGTACTTGGAAGTCTGAATTTATATAAAGATCACTAGTTCCTCAACCTGACGAGGTTGACTCTTACAAAAAAAGGTATTACACTATTAATCACCAAGGACTGAATTTTAAAGTAGTATTTACTACATACCAGGCGTCTCCAAGCTCGGTGAGAGTGTCACTGAGCAATCCCTGCTTCCAAAATGTTCAAACAGTTTAAGGCTTTTTATTTTGTTTAACGTTGGGCCTGCATTTTAATAGCAGACAACCCACATAAAAATGGCATGTTGGGAGCTGTACATTTACCTTCAACATGCACCTATTCTGAGGCAGAATGCTTATCTTAGATTCATAGCATGCACTGGATAAACCTACTCTAGCCTACAGGGGCAAGCCATGACCAGTTTTGTTAGGCATTGCTTTGAAAGTTTACACAGAAAAGTGGTAATCACTTGGGCAGCTTTCCTGTTTAACCTTAAAAGAAATGCTATATAATGTGCGCAGCTATGAATTCACCCAGGTCTAAACAACTGCAACTTGCAAACAGCATGGGTGCCAACAAGTCAATTTATTCCTGCAGCAGTTTTTCAATTGCATGAATAAATATACTTCCACTTGAAACAATACATCAAATATGGGGTCAGTACCCAGAGGCAGCCCTTTCACACAGCTTAAAAAGTTGTAACTATTAGAGGGCTAATGTGAATGAAAATGTTTAAGAAAACTTGTTGTGTAAGCACAGCAACCTCTCCAACATTTGCTGTCTCCCAGACCCATAGCATCCATGATACATCAAAGTCTTTCAAACAACGAGCTCTCAGGGTCCTGCATTGTTTGAGTCAGCAATGTCAAAAGAAGGAGGAGCCTGTAATTATCAGGCTTCAGAGATGGGCTCTACATTGTCACCTGACATGACAGTAGGATAATTGTTGGGTAGTGTTATCAATGTCACTGTATGGGGGATCTTGAAGGAAAACACATGCTGTACTGGTGGTCAGAAAGCATGTCACAGCATTGTACTGTAGTAATTGATGTAACAGGGGCTTGAGGGAGCCACCTTCCACAAAATGCCAGAAATGTGCCAGGGAATAGGGATGGAACCACATAGGGAAATTATTATTATTTTTGAAGTAGAAATGATGTGGCTGTGTCTTTCTGCGCCCGCAAGATCAGCCAGGTGCGAGCTCAGTCTGTAGTGGAAAGTAGGGCCTCTGCCCCCACGTGAGCGTGAACCAGCTGAGTGTGAGAGTATTGTGGCAGCAGCACACGTCGCCAACTATACAAGAGCAAGTCTACAGTGCAGTCGAGAGCGCCTACTGAGTGTTCACAGCCGGCAAGGTAAGCACAGCAGGAGCCTGGACATGCGGGTAATTCACCTTCGTCGCCAGTAATGGAAGAACACAGGGCAAAGAAATCAGGAGCCACTGCACAGCTGTACTCTATTTTATTGTGTCACCAGGCCTTTCTGTTCGCTCTCCCTCCCCATGTCATATCTTTCCTTTCCTTATCTGCAAACGTAGAGAGGGCACTACACTACACAGTGCTACTCTCACCCTCATTTTAGAGTGTGCCCAGGTGTAACAAATCCAGGAAAAATATTTGTGTTATACCATGAGGAGTGACAATGGAGGGTTTACAATGGCGGATACTACTGCACCAGTGGCAGATGCAATTGCAGGTCTCGGTCATGCGCATGCGCTGTGCAATGAAATGTGTTCAAGTCGGCAACGGGACACAGGTGGGTAAGAGTAAATACACTTTATTGAGAAGACGCCAGAGCGAGCAACAGGCACGCAGCCCAGCTCAGCTCTCACAACGGAATGAGGTTCCAGAACCAAAGACCGTTCTGGAAGAGAGTCAAACGAAAACAATCCATAGCATGACACAATGCTCACAGCAAATATCTCAGGCTTCGGTGGGTGAAAAACAAGTGTTCCAACACAAATCCAGTAAACCTTTTCTCTGCACATGCAGATTTCAGAGATGGAAAGATTGTATGTCAAGAGTGGAGGCGAGCATTATACTTCCCTTTCTGTACTTGCTCTCACAGCAGCAGAGCAAACCAATAACTTAAAGAACTGCAAAAACCAATGGTAAATATGAACTACAAGTGAGGGGCCGTAGTTTCTTACTGAAAAGTCCTTCTAAGGCCACCATAGACCTTCCCCTCTGAACCTCTATAAGCCCCAACCCGTATACAGTCCTTCCTCTTTCTTTGGTGCTCACTGCAAAGATAAATACTGACTGCATTTTCTGAAGGGTACGAATGAGTGTATTTGGCATACGTGTAGATGTTTAGGGGTTGATAGCGATCAGGTCGCATATATTGTAGGGCGGCGGGGGTCACACGCTTGCCGATGCAGCACACCGGGCCCTCCCCGAATGAGGCGCGGTGGCGAGGGTAGCCGGGAGCGGGGAGAGCCCGAGCACTCCAAGACTTGCACATCGTAACTTGGAGCAGACAGGGTGTGTCTGCGCTCGCCGAAGGCGCCACTCCCAGCAGACAGCCGGCGGACAGACTCTAGAACCCGCTCCTGAAGTGCAAGCGATGTCGGTCGCGTGTGCCAGGGCCGCCATCATTATTTCTAAATCCCAATCAGAACGGCAATCTTGGGCGGCTGCAGAATTGAATAAAATTCAATATCAATCTGCGGTCATGGACCATTACAGAGGACCACGGGGGTTACTAGGAAGAAAGTGACAGCTCAGAAGGGGGTGTTAGCAGAGAAGCTTAGGTGACCACAGTTCCCCTGCCTCTCAGTCACTCCTGAAAGAGTACTCCGGGGCACTGCTAGTAATTATTTGAAAGAAAACAAAGAGAGAAAGCAATATGATTTCCAAATGGTCCGAGCAAGAGGAGCAAGGAGGATCCAGTAATGGAGTTTGAATATCATGCTCCATATCAAATATCCAATTGTCTTCCAAATTACGAAGTGCAATGAGACAAACCCTCAGAGAGACCATGAAAGAGGGCTTCCACCCCATCCAGAGAAGGCTGGACTACCTAGAGTCCATGGTGATTGAGTTAAGTGGAGGAAGGGACTCCAGGAAAGGATACCATCAAGACCTGGAGGCAGGACCATCTAATGTGAACCCCCTCACTCACGAGGGGAACAAGGGGAGGAACCCTGCGGATCACGAGCATCATATGAAGGCTCGCCTTCCAGAGAGGGTAAATGCGCTCAAACAACTGTGAACAGCGTTGGTGAAGAGCAAGGGCCCAGCCTCTCGACCCGCGACCCATGGGAGAAGAATATGGGACCAGTCAGTGCCTCCTGCATGCGTGACTGACCTAGACGCCTCATCGACAAGCAGTTCCTCTTCCTCAGAGGAGAAGGGCAGAGATCATAAACGTTGTAAGAAAGAGAGAAACACCAGACATGTTCGACCTGACCTGATCACGCAACCAAGGTCGTCAGCGTGGACCACTTCACCAACGGTGGAGGCTTACATGGGCATCTGTCTTGGCAAACCGCTAGAGAAAGAGGTCAGACAGCGGTTGGGCGCTGAATACCCAAGACCAATACTGATGGGCAAGTACGCCGAGACCCCGGATCTCGATCCGAAGCAGCTAGCCTTTGTGGCAAAGAATCACAAGGATCCCAAAAAAGGGATTGACAGGGCATGGAGCACATGCAAAGACAAGCTGCTGGACATGACATTGCCCCTAGACAAGATTATGGATCTGGCTGAAAGAGTAGAGGATATGGGAGCTCCTGTGGACCTTGCGGCAAACTGGGCTCAGAGAACAGTGTGTCTGCTGGGCTTTGCCAATTGTGCCATTGCAGTGGAGAGAAGGAAGGGACTGTTGATCAAAATCGATCAGAAGCTAGGGTATCTAGCCTACTTCGAGGTGGGACAGGCCTCTTAGGGGCTTCTGTTAAGGGACTCCTTTGCAAAGGATCTGAGCTGGTATGTCCTTTCCTTTTTGGCACTGGACAAGGCCCAAACATTGATCCAGAACCTTTTTCCCAGCAAAGTTTTTGGAGGGACTGGTCGAGGCAGAAGTCGCTCGACTGGTCGTTTCTACAGCAGAAGACTTCATGAATATGCACCGCCTAGTACTGGGACACCATCTGGACAGACTCCTTTTCGCTGACCAGAGTCAGACGTAGCAGAGAGAGAAGGAGCCGAGTGACAGGCTGACAACTATCCATCACCTCTGGTAAGGGCCCCAAAGGCATACCCTCCCAAAGGGGGCAGGAAAACATTGTAGACAACTGGCAGAGGTTGTCAGGGATGCATGGGTGCTGCAGACAGTGCAAGGATACAACCTAGAATTCTGGCCAGAGCCTGAGCAGTGCAGCAGACCAAATCCAATAGTGCTATCGGAGTTGGACAGCCAGTTATTGACCACGGAGGTCATAGATCTCCAAAGGAAGGACACGAACGTGCCATCCTGAGGAGAACAGGGCAGTTTCATCAGCAACCTCTTCCTAGTCCACATGAGGATATCATCAACCTGAGAGAGCTCAACAAATGGGTCCTTTATCAACATTCCAAGATGAAAGGGATCCACTTGTTGACGGACATTCTTGGGGAAGGAGACTGGCTTGCCAGACTGGATCTAAAGGGCACCTACTTAATGATCCCCATAGAACAGAGCCCCAGGAAGTATCTATGATTCATCTAGAAAGGAGAGGAATGGGAGTTTACCTGTCTTCCTTTTGGGCTATCATCAGCTCCCTGGTGCTTCAACAAGTTGATGAAGCTGGTCGTGACAGCCCTGCGAGAGGAAGGACTAAGACTAATTGTCTATGTGGATGACATGATCGTCATGTCCCATGACAAAGAGAGGCTTCAGGAACAAACAGAGGCAGACATACAGATTACAGAGAGCATAGGGTTCCAGGTCAACTGGGAGAAGTCTCAGCTGGATCCGGTGCAGAGACTGGAATTTCTGCAGTTCATGGTGGACACTAGAAGGGCATGCTGGAGCTGCCAGCAGCGAAGGTGAGAAAAATCAAGAAGGAGCTCAGGAATACCTTGGGCAGAAAACACGTCACTCAGTGAGGTAGCGAGAATTGCAGGACTCTTGGCAGCCACAATTCAGCCAATATTCCCCAGACCGCTGCACTACAGACCTCTGCAGAGAATGAAGACACAAAATCTCCAGAAAGGTCACACTTTTCACCAGCTGGTAGAAATAGATTTCACCTCAAGGACAGAGTTGCATTGGTGGTTGGAGCACATGGATGTGATTGGAACTCCTGCTTCCTGACTGATTACAGTGACTAGAAGCTAGACAAAGGGCTCTTCATGGAGATGAAGACGAGATGATGGCCACTTCAGCTGGATCTGTTTATTTGCAGGGTAAACAACAAACTGCCAGTTACATCTGCCTGCCGGGAAAGTGTTTCACTTTTGTGACCTCTCAACTTCCTATTGCGACCCCTCGCGAGGCTCACCAGAGGAAGTTAGACAGTCCCAGCTGGCAGTGCACCATTTTAGATTACTTACCTTCTGCCACTGGATTCGATGCTTCAACGACCACCGACATGAAGGAGAAGCACAACCACGATAAGGTAAGTGACTGCTGCGTGCTGGCTTTGCTGTTGCTTGTTGTTGCAGTTTCAACTGGTCGAGGCAAACTTCTCACTTCAGTGTGTTCGCCTCGACCAGCTGAAACTGCAACAGACACTGTCAGGGTGCCTGGGTCTTTTTCTCGCTGCCTTGTGGTCCCCTTCTTCCCTCCCTCTGTTTATACTCTTGAGCATAGGGCAGCTATATTTTTTAAGGGGCACCTTGCAAACGTTGTGAGGAGTTAGGAGTGCCTAGTAAGTTACTGTCTAGTGCATCTTTGCAGCATGCATCCTGAAACCCGCCTGAATACCATTATGCCACCTTCGGTTTCACAAAGAGATGTTGCACAGTCTGAAGTTCATGCTTGGACACTAGCTTCATTCATCTAAAGGATTTAAAGTGTTAGCCAGCTATACAATACAGATTTGTTGAGTTTAACATTGACTATAACTTGAGGCAGTACACCTAAACATAACAGTCAACATTGCCCAGAGAAGACTGTTTAACTGTGAGTCTACACGTAAGACAGACATCCTCTCTGTGCAATATACAGTTTTATTAAAATGATTGTCAAATATTTCACCAAAGAGTAACATAGACTGATCCCTCCTTCAAGATCTCAGTCCTCGTTTTCATGTGTAATCATTGATTAACCCACAAATAACGGCCCAATCAGCCTTCTTCTCTATGTGACCAAACATACCTTTATATGCAAACAATATTCCAAGCCTGCACTGCCCATTTCCATGCTCCCTCGGAGCACTCATGGACACTTGCAGTTTATTACATCCTTGCAACAGGGCTGCCTGCTGCCTCACACTCCCTCAAACCTCTTACTCAGTACAGGGTCTCCTGTCCACTTGCTTCAAACTAGAGGGCCCCGAAGGATGTCTTTGGGGGAACCCAGACTCTTTGAAAAGGGATTAAGATAACTGTTTTTAACAGAAAATATAAGCAATAGAAAATCTTCTTATATTTTAAAGAGTCTGCCCCCCCCGGACATCCTTTGGGGCACCTAAAGGGTGGGGGGCAGAAACAATATTTTTACTGAATGGGGTGGGGGTCCTGTTCCTGAAACGTGTTGGGTCGGTTGAGCACTCCCTTTGGCTAAGGTGTTTCAATATTGTGTAGGGTGTATTTGCACAATTGTTTAACTGATGGCAACTCATGCCATAATCTGTCACCTTATCACCACTTGGGTGACCATGTGTTGCCTGAAATAAGAGGCTGATGAGACCATGCTCCAATGTAGCCTTTAACTGCAAGTTACCATCCAATAACTGTCTCAGTGAGTTACATATATAAAAAAAGGTGGCATCATTGAGACACATGCTTATACTTGTTATACTTTAAGGCATGTAGCAAGCAGTCTGTTACACAATATGTTCTTAATAATGTAGGTCAGACCAGTTTTACATGTTTGTCTTTAGGCCACGCCCATTGATTATTAGGCCACGCCCCCAATTAAAGCACTGACATGACCTATATGAAATGACCTATACGATGGTAGCCCAGTTGGGGAACACCCTGCAATGTGCAGGTTACTGGCGGGAGCAAGGCTGACCACACTGCCGGAAACCTAGATATTCATCCCTTTGTGACATTAATTTAGTATTCACAAAACTGGAGGAATGACCAGGCAACGAGGAACTAGATTAGAAGTATATTTCACCTAAACTGGCTGTACTACTTTGTCTAGTGTCATGCAAAAGGGTATCTATCGGATGTGAGAGTGTTAGACATAGCGGGCAAAACCTTTTCCCCCCCAAGGGTATCACCTTTATGCTACCAGATGCACAGGTCTAACTTATTTCTTATCCTTATTTCATTGATAAACCTAACCTGTGTGAGAGCATACGAACGAGTGACTGCAGCTCATAGGCCAGCGATCGTAACACAATTGCTAATAACGCAGCGAGCGCCTTTTCAACCTGCCTCCACAGCCACGATAGCCAGTGGATTATGGAGAAAGCAGGCATCGATATTGATATGTTAGGAGCGCATTCGGCTAGGGTCATGATGGCATCTAATGCTTTCTCAGTCGGGGTGAGCATGGAGCAGATTATCAGAACTGCTGACTGGTCTAGTGATGAGACTTTTACATGTTTTATTTTTAGCCAATCACGGGAGAAGCAATGACAGTGGTAAATAAACTGTAAACTAGCGTAATGCTCACCTCTGGTCTTGCTATAGAATAAAGATTACCCAGCTTAGGATAGCGCCGGGGGTATTGATTCTATTAAAAACATGGAGGCGAGCATTTCCCCTCTGGTGCTGACAATTTAAACAAAGTAATGAGGATGTTGTCTTTGTAAAATTGCTTCCCACCCTTATCTGATTTAATGGTTTGTCCGATTGATGTTTGTCCGATTGATTGCAGGCGCACAGCAGAGACAAAACGCATGAAGGTTCGGAGTGGAGAAGATGTTTCGAGAGTCGCGAAGGGCAACAGGGTTAGCAAGTTCAAGTTTGTTAAATGTTCAGATGGAAAAGAAGCTGTAGTACATGATAAAGAGGAGCTATGATGTCGATCAACAAAAAAGAGGAAGGGCTGTAAAAGGAGTGAGGTTTATAGAGGCTCAGCAGGGAAGGTCTATTATGGCCTGAGAAGGACTTTTCAGTAAGAAACTACAGCACCTCAGTGATAGTACATGTTTACTGTTGGTTTTCGTAGGTCTCAAAGTTATTTGTTTGCTTTGCTGCTGTGAGAGCAAGTAACAAAAGTGAAGCATAATGCTCGCCTCCGTGTCTTTAATAGAATCAAGACTCCCTGCGCTATTCTAGGCTGGGTAATCTGTATTGGGCGCAAAAATCCTATTTCACTGCGAGTGATATTGGTAGGGCCCTTCACAGCCATTGTAGGGATCAGAATAACCCACATTTTGGGCCTCATTACACGGATGGCGGAGAACCATGGCGCTCTTAGCGCCATGGTTCATGCCGGTAAAATACCGTCACCGCCTTGGCGGAAAGGGGAATTACCACCCCATTCCAAGGTTGGCGGGGCGGTAATTCCCCCTTCCACCATTGCCCTTCCCCATTCCCATTTTTGCCCCATAGGGCATAATGGGAATGGGGAAGGCGCTAATTACGGTACCGCAAATTGCGGTACCGTAATTAGCTCCCTGGGTCCCTTTGCGGGTTGGTTTTTAACGCCTGCAAAAAGCAGGCGTTAAATCCCCCAACCCGCAAAGGGACCTCGTAGTAAGGCGGTAAGGATTTACTGGTACCGGTATTTTACCGGTACCGGTAAATCCTTACCGCCATCCGTGTAATGAGGCCCTTTGTTGTGAAGTTAACTTTAGAGCCAGGCTTTGCCCTATTCAGAATTTAGTACTTCTAGATTAGATTTTTTGATCCTGGCTTCCCACACCCAGGTTCACCGAGCTCTTTCCCCTTATTGTTCGACACCCAAATCCTGGCCGCATTGAGGAGGAGGTAGCGCTTCTAGATTTCCCTTTAACCTGCAGTCCAGAACACCCAATATGTCCGCGCTTGCATGAAGCAATAATGACCTGGAATGTTTGGCCAACATTACGCCAGCTGCTCATTTGCCAAATTACACACTCCAGTGCGCTGTGATGTTATGACATCTGAATTCATTTTCTTCCTCCCGCAGCCCCTTAACACCTACAGAGTTTCCGGTTTGTAATTAGTAACATCAAAGAGCCCATCTGATTTCCCAGCGTAAAGCACCAGCTAAACCCCGTTAATTTAACGCGCCAAATGAAGGATTATTCCTCCTGCCCAGCAGGGTCTTGACACGCTGCAGTAAGTGGATTACACGAGGACAGAAGGCCGACCGACATTTTGAAGTCTGCTGACGGCATCTTTTTCTTTTAAGCCCTCCCAGGTGCTGTTGCAGGAAGGAGGCATCATGATGCTCATCAAATCCAATAGAAAGAGGCTTGCCTAAATAGGCAAGAGGGATTACAAGATGTTATAAGAGGGTGTTTTTTCATATTCCTTCGAACAGTGTGCATGGTGGATGCCACTTTTAGAGTCGCAGTTATCTTGGCAAAGTTTTCTGAAACAGTGGTACATTTCCCCTGTTTTCCTTGTCAATTGATGAATAGATATTGATGTCAGGTAAGGGCCGCCAGACCCATCTAATATTCCCACTTCCCGGCCATCAGCCACACAAAAGAGTACTTGCAGGGTAGGCTTGTTCTCCTTCCCAGGGAGAGCCGACCACTTCTGCATCTAGGGTATGACTATTTCCCAGAGATCCCAAATGTGGACCAGTAATAGTCTGCATGTATGTCGAACCACTCGCCAAGGTGTGCTATGGTATGGACACTTATAAGGCATCATGGCGCTGAACAAGAGAAGCCCACAAGGCAAAGAAAGGTCAAAAATACAGGTGCCCGATAGAGGGGACGCATAGAGCCCACAGAAATCCACTGGCAAGACCTTTTGCTGGGCACAATCCGTGAGGCCTCATAACTCAAATAGTTGGTGCCAGGCGATTCTGCTCACAGCGCTGCCATGGGGATATCATGGCTGACTATTATTGTATTGATAGTGTAAGAATGTTTTTGTAGGGGATATTTGTATGTAAACCCCGTTATTGTGAGGGTGGGGAAATGTATTGCCCTGGGTTTAATTTGATTGCACTTTGTTGTTACCATGTACAAAACCATAACAAACAGTCAATAAAGGAATTTTGCAATAATATTTAGGAACATATTCAATTTGTGGCCAGCCAGTGCAAAAGAAATGGCTCGTTCTTAGTTGGTTCTCTTCTTTATCAGGGTGTGTATTTTTGACGGGCGTGTTTACTGAGCTAGACTCACACCCCTTTTCGTAAGCCGGTTTGTGTGCTTCTCCCCACTAGTGGACCTCTGTTTCACCAGCCAGCAGCAGTTCCCCTCTCCCAAGTGTGATCACTGACTCCTTCTCCCTTCTCTCTATACTGTGAGTGACAGCATGTCCTTTAGAGCAACCATTGAGGGGGACTGGTGGCCTCTGGGGACCAGTGGACGCCACCAGCTATGTGAGGCAACACTTGGAGATCAGGGGTTCCCCTGAAGTCCCCCCGGTTAACCCTCAAAGGATGTTCTTCCGTATGTTCAAACCAAAATTTGCATATGAACACTATTGGCCTCATCGCAGCCAATCCTAATGTTTAGAATGCAGCTAGTACCTACTGGTATTGACGATCGGTTCTATGTCATTTCACCAACAGGCGTTTTAACGACTGCCTTTTTTACAAGGATACTATTACGAAAAAAGTCATTGACATTTTTAGGGGGTGATGCCCCCCAAACACCACTCCCCCACCTATTTTTAACTATTCCGGACCCCCCAGCCCCTTATCTGCCCTTTCCTACCCCTCAAAAATTTCAATGACTTTATTCGTAATTACGTACTCAAAAAAAGGCAGTCGTAAAAATGACTGTCGATGAAACGACTCTGAACATCATGCCTTCAAAAGCAGACAGGCAAACAACAATGACATTTCCAGGCAACATTTCTCTCAAAAAGACATTTCCTTGTTCAACAGGACCTTTTTATGCTGCAGCGTCCCATTTAACACACCAAAGAGAAAGCTAAACTATGCGAAATGCTTTCGCTTTCTTATAGAGAAACCGTTTACTTTTCTATGACACCTAATTAATGCTCATGTTAAATGAGCTCTGGTTTTACCAAGTTAGCAATTAAATTACTTAAATTATTAAGACAACCTTGCTATTTAAATATTACAAAATAAAACCACATTTATTTTACTAACTTTGTTTGCCAATTAACTCATTACTAATACATTTTTTACTTCACCACCAAAACTTCAAAGCATATATTGCTATGACCTCTAAGTGCTAATTTCCTTATAGAGCTCAAGAGGGGCAATTATTGCTTGTGATAATGACTCTTCCCCAACGTATGCACGTCGGCTTCGCCTTGGTCCATAACCTGGTGGCTGGTCACTATCCCACGATAATGACCCCTCTTTCTCGTGTATAAGGCTGTAATGTGTTTCATGTAGAATAAGGAGAAGGTGGCCATGAATACCGTCCTCTAGGGAGAATAAAATAGTTTTGATGAAATCCCAAGCACATCAGCCACGCAGAGGGTTTTCCATTCATACAACACAGGTAGGCATCACGCAGAGGGTTTTTCATTCATACAACACAGGTAGGCATTTTTCCTCTTGGGTCAGTCACTGCTCATGAGTCCGAAAGCAGAGCGAGATTCCAGAGCAAGCACAAGCCCTGAAGTCTATTGCGTAACAGAACCTGATGAGACTTCAGCTGCAATGAAAAAAGAAACTGCCTACCACCAAAAGGCTGGTGCCTGATCCCATGATGGAGGAAAGTTTATTTGAGCCATTGGGCTCAAGCTGCGTCATCGTCCAAGGCCTGACTATCACAGCTGAGGAGGACCCATCGTTGAGGGCGAAACACAACATATAAGGTAGCATATGGAAAAGTAACATATAAAAAGACGCAGAAACAATCCAGAGGTGTGTCTGAAAGGATGGAATTCCAGAGGGTTGGTGATGTAGCAAAGAACAGTGTTGGATAGACAGAGAGAATAGCCAGAGCTGGCCGGGACAATTAGTTCCCGTTGTAGGAGAGCTGAAGAATAAGGGGAGGTTTAGCCAAGTAAGCCACAGTGTAGAAGGGGTGAGGCTTGTATTAAAGGCAAGAGTAAAAAGCCTGCTTGGGGCCTTGACCAAAGGGCTTGCAGGAGCCTGACCTTAAATAGATGTAGCAAGGGAATAAGCTGCTGTGTGCTCTAGCCCATATACTGGCCGTAACAGCAAAGGCACCAGAGTCAACTAAAATGTTTTCAAAGCCGCGGGAAACTAAGCTGAGCCCCACCCTTTCTTATATGCCATCTGGCTTTCTACCAACACGTAGTAGCTGATACATAGTGGAAACAAGCCAATGTTGGTCTTTCCATCACCCCTCCCCCTCTCATTGTTCAATCAAGCACAGGGCTGTGGCAGGGTGATGAGACTGGGGTGACCATGGTTGTTGGGTGCCACCACTTGCAACATGATGTAGGGCCCAGAGGTGATAAAGGGTGCACCCCTGAGACACCCACGTTCACCACCGGCCTATGAAGAAACACTTGCACAACAAAAGACAGGATATCCCTCGACATGGGTAATTGGTACCCAGTAGTGAGGAGAACCCAGAGAAGAGAAAGACCCATTATCAAGATCCGGAGGCTAAGGCTAGGAGGAAAGGTCACCATCTGTCAGGTAAAGGGCCATGTATAATGCTTGGGTAAAGAAGGAACATGTCCAACGTATGGGTCAGACATGTTGAAGAGGAATGTGTTTGTAGTCCTGTTTTTTCTGGCCTCAGTCTGGGACAGGGGTTCACATTCATGACCTCAGGCCAAGGATGAACCCCACTGGAACCACACATACCCTCCAGACCAGCTGAACACATATAGGCGCTGACCAATCTGCAAAATGTAAATATTAATACCAACAGGAGCTAGGCCACCAAACTGAGTTCTGGTGGGAAATAAGGCACAGCACACGGGCGGTGGGTATGGGGGGGTTGGAGAGGGTGTTTGCTCTTACATGCAAATATATATATTTTTAAAACGGCACAACTTCTCATCATACAAACTGCCCATCCACTATATTTCCCATCACCTTGGCTGCCCTTTCATTTTGTCAGGTTATGGTTTAACTCCCCCAGGGAACCCCCCTGACCCAGTGATCATTGAGCAGGCCCCTACATAATTTCGCTTTGGGGTCCCACCTCCTAATGAAGACTCCCCTTTTTTCCCAAACACTTTTTCCTTTTTAAATAACATTGACAGCTGCAGTCTGCCCTTAGTATGAGACTGCCTCATTACCAGTACGCCAGTAAATGGAAAAAGTGGTGGAAATTCCATTACCGCCACTTTTACCATGAAATGTTCCAGAAAACAGGTGCTAATTTAACCAGTGGAATTACCACCAGTGGAATCAGCGCTGAAACAGAAGAATTTCTTCTGGCACTTATTCCGCCGGTGGAATGAGCGCCAGAAATAAAAACGACCATGTCACTGCATTACAAGTGGAAATACCACTGAAATTCCAAACATGGGCGCAGTTACCTCCCACCAAACGAGTGGAGGTAAATGCATCCAGGTGAAGAAAATGAAGCCATGGGTGCACCCCACTGACTCCAACAGGATATGCAAGGGACACACCTTCCCCAAGCTCACTGGCAAGCACCATGCAGCCCACGGCAGTTGGCAACTATGATATCCAGGCACTCCCACTCGATACTGACCTACAGAGGCTAGCACACCAGCTGGAACAAAGGAACCCACCGGGGCCAAGGTGGTGGAGATGCGTGGTAAGGAGGGTGCTCATACCCAGGTTCAGCCTATCGCCCCGGACACTGATAGAAGCACAGTTGATAACAATGTATCGCCATAACTGGCAAACTATCACAGACCTCCTCACCCTTATCTAGCCTGACCATCAATATACGAACCGCCATACCACCGTTGTTGAAGCTGGTAGGAGTCCTGCACGTCTGTGCCACAGGCACATACCATCACACCGTCAGCATGCTGCATCACATGTCAAAGCCAACATTTTCAAAAACATATCCCTCTGCCCAGCAACCATGCAGAGGTCCATGCCACTAAGGCCAGATTGTATGCCACTGCCCACTTCCTCAGTCTAATAGCAGCTCTGGATTGCATGCAAGTGGCATTGGTGGCACCCAGGCATCAAATCATGTGTTTTGAAACAGGAAACAGTACCATTCCCTGAAGGTGCAATTTACATGCAATGCAGACCTCAATGTGACCCACTGCTGTGCTCGTTTCCCATGTTCAAGTTATGATGCCATGGATGTACGGAGCAGCACCCTGCCTGCATACAGAAAGACCCACAGAGGACAGCACACTTGGATCCTCGTATGTATCCACAAAGGTGGAGGTGGAAGTGAAAGGGGGCATCAAAGATCCACCATGCACATATAGCACAAGGTACCCTGGGGCATGGTCCACATGGCCTCGCAAACACACCATGCCCCCTCTGCACTAAAGCAGTCGGGCTGAAGAAACCACAAGTTCCAGAATTCATAAGACACCATAACTGAAAATGCATTTTTGTGGTAGAGAGCCCTCTCTCCTACCCCTCAGATGTGATACCGGCCTTGGTGGCCACCCTTGGTAGCAGAAAGGAAAGCATGCCACGATACCCAGTAGCACACAACAGTCTGTTGACACACAAAACAGCAATGAAACACAATGCTACAGGCACACATCAAATACACAGCAATGGCCAAGAAAAAGGGAGCCCAGGCTGCAACATGTAAAGTAACAACTGTGATGTGCTTGGATGATTGGGGAATCCAGACTATGGGGGTACATACATATGCTGCAGAGCAGGATGGGCACAAGTCATTGTGCATTGTCAAATGCAATGGAAACACACCTCGATGGCACTAGAGGGCATTAAAATAATGCATGGAAGTAAAAAGCATGCACCACTTAGTCAGGACAGGGAAGTACGAAGTACAACCATTAACTATTTGCAAGTAACATGGTTTCATTCCACTTTCAGGTGACTCTGGCTACTCACAACTACCATGGCTCATGACCCCAATAAGGAACCCTGGGACGCCACATGAAATTGCCAACAACACACACAAAGAGCAGGGGAATGCATAGAACTCACATTTGGACTCTTGATTCTGGTGCCTCCATCGGACTAGAGGGGCACTTATGTACAGTCCAGAGAAGGTTGGGAAGATAGTCCTTGTGTGTGTGATGCTGCATACTATGTGCACCAAGAGGAATGTACCGTTGCTTGCTGAGGAGGACATGGCACAGGCAGACTCAGAGGAAGAGGATGAAGAGACATGGACTGGCAGACAAGCACAGAGTGGCCGTGCAGATGGAAGGGATGGGCACATGCAGCATCTAGAATTGATAGACAATTTTCTTGGACACAATGTAAATAGTTAAATGACTGTATTAAAATCTATGACACAACCCAAAAGATCTTTACTTGTGATACAAACTCGATTGATTAAGTCTGTGAAACCCATGCCCTCTCATGCCCTCCCTCAATACCCAACACCAATGCCTTCCCACCTCCCTCAGACCCCAACACCCATCCCCTCCCACCTCCCTCAGTCCTCAACAGCCATGCCCTCCCAACTCCCTCAGTGCCCAATGTCATCTTGGAGTTACTTTTTTTAATGGGGTTTCTCTTTGGGGTGTGAGTGGTGGTGTGCAATGACCTGCTTGTGACCCTTCTGTGGGGGTACCAGAGGCAGAGCTGACTGACTCCAGGCCACGCATGTGTTGTGAGGAGAAGTGACCTCTGCATATTTCCCAGGACAGGTGAGAGTGCTTTGGTAAACTCTTACACCCTCTGGCCCACCACAGTATGTGCCACTGTAACCTCAGATAGTTGTGAGCACTGACACGCCATTTCCATGCCAAAGCATCTTGCATTGCATGTGCATACTGGGCCTCATTACACGGTAGGTGGTAAGGGTTTACCGGTACCAGTATTTTAACGGTACCGGTAAACCCTTACCGCCTTACTACGAGGTCCCTTTGCAGGTTGGTACATTAACGCCTGCTTTTAGCAGGCGTTAGAAAACGAACCCGCAAAGGGACCGGGGTGCTAATTACGGTACCGCAATTTGCGCCTTCCCCATTCCCATTATGCCCTATGGGGCCAAAATGGGAATGGGGAAGGGCAATGGAGGAAGGAGGAATTACTGCCTTCCCAACCTTGGAATAGGGCTGTAATTCCCCTTTCCTCCAAGGCGGTACCGGTAAATTACCAGCATGAACCATAGCGCCATGGTTTACCGTGTAATGAGGCCAACTGTCTTGCCACTGCTCCATTCTTGTGAGCCTCTCCCAGATGGCAGATAAGGCATAAGTGTACAGGTCAGGAGGTGGATGAACAGATGAGGTGGTGGGTGTGACATCACTCTCAAATCTGCCTGCATTGCCACTGTCTGAAGCATAATCACCATCACCATCATCAGGCTCTGTGAGCAACTGTATGCTAATAGCAACAGGGGATTGGGGAGGACTAATCACAGGGAAACCAAGGCCAGGAGGAGGTGGCCTGGAAGAGGACAGGTCAACTCCAGCCCCACTCTGAACTGTGACAAAGAGCCGATGCTGGAGACCATTAAAGGGTGCATGGTGGTCGTGGTTTCTAATGGTAACATTGCATGACTTGAGCCAGGCAGACTGCTGGCATTTGAGGCCAGGGAGGGCAAAACCAGCATGGAAATTGCTGCTTTTTCAGCTGAGGTGATGATGGGTGCAGAAGCAGATGTGTGAGCAGGCAGCTTAGTGACAGTGGCTGGTGCAGAGGTTACTATGGCGGTGACAATGTCGGTAGAGGTGGCAGCTGCTTCCGGATACACTTTTTGGCTGGGGTCTTGCAGTGAGTGCAAGATACTTGATGAATGGGTGGCAGAGAGGTGCTTGTGGGGTCTACTGCTGCGTTGATGGGCACGTCAGGTTGAAGCGCTACATCACTGCCACTGGCACCTTCACCCTGACTGCCTTGTGTGCCTATAATCAGTGGAAAGTTCTAGATTCATTTGTCATGTATACTGTGGCAGATACATGCACGGAACACAGGCAATGTTGAGGGGCCTTGTTTCATCTACATATATGGGTCTCATGCCTGTCCTGCGTACAGTGCACTGGCCTGTGGGTTACACATGCACCTTCAACATTACTTAGCTGGTCTATTACTGAAACAGCGTGCATGTGTGTTATTGTCCTGGTGTGATGGCGAGGGTGTGTCCCCTGATGTGTTGCCGCAGGTGAATATAGTCCTAGGACTACATTTGTGCAGGGTGTCTGTCCATCCCTATGTGTCCTGCCATGCTTTTAAGGGTCCTCTGACTCATGAGGTGGATACCTTTTTTTTGATGCTGTATGGCACATGTTGGCTCATGTGTGGGGGCCTGGTAATAACAATCATCTGACATGGCGCATATGCAACTTCCAAGTGTACACATGGAATGGGTCGTCATACGGATTCCTGTGGCGTTATTGATGGTGAGCTAGCAAGTTACTCAACATAAACATTTTCTCCTGTGTGTTAGCCTAATGCTGGCTGGGACACATGCACTGCCTTCACATTTTCTTGCCACCATGGTGTGCTTTTGTACTCAACTGGTTCTGGTTGGCTTCATTCTTCCGCCTCTGCCGCTCTTATTCCCTCTAACCCTTCCATGTGAAGGATGCTTGCCACTCTCTCTGTCCGGACACCCCACCAACGGAATGACTCTTGGTGGTGGCAGACGCCATGGAGGTTGATAGCATGGAGGGACTTTGTGTCCAGTGTGCTGCGCGTTTGGTGCGCCAAACCTTACGGCATGTACATCAAGTGATACTAGCATCACGCAACACGGAAGAACGCAATGGCACGTGTCAAGGAATAATCCAGAGGTGGACTACATAAGAAGCACTGGAGAAAGGGGGACTATGCCCTACAACCTGCGTAAGTCCAAGAGCCCTGTACTATTGTCTCGCTGCGTCCCATGTTCCTTTTATCCCTTTGTTCTCTTCTCTTGTTACTCTCTCTGATCCCTTCCTACTCCCTTACCTGCCTCGTTCCCTCTAACCCACTTGTTCTTCCTCTGCTTCCATTCCTCATAACCGCTGCTACTTGATTTCTCATGTACCGGATTATTGCACATGACTAGACTTGGCTTTGATTGACTTTGGTGCCTTATTTTGATCTGCTGTGTAACAAACTTTGCTATCTTCACTTGCTTGTGATTTTGACTTGACTGGATAAGTATATACTTTCTGTTTGAATTTTCTTCAGCATTGTTTTTTGTGTTACCTTTTTTCAGAAAAATGCCTCTTTGCCTTATCTGATCTCCTCCTCCTCCTTGGATAATTCATCCTTCCCGCATGATTGGAAAATCATATTCCTTCTGCCCTCCTTATTCCACAATTTGCATCTGTGTGTCAGCATGTCAGGCTCTTCGTTTTTTCTTTTTTTTCTTTCTGTTGCACCTTGTGTTATTGTGCATTTTCCTGATGTCTGAACACAATGCTCATTGAGGAAAATACTTTGCCATCTAGGTTCCTTACCATAATCATCTTTGCCCTAGGTAGGTGTTTATTTACCCGTATGACAATATGTCCAATCCCAATTGCAAAAGATTTCTAACAGTATTCATTTTGTTTCCACAGCCTGGGGGCCCTTGTCATTGGTGTTCACGTTTTCCTCCCGCCCTTCTGGCCAACCTGCAGAGGCCTACGCATCCTGTGGGCTTCCACTGGTGGTGACACTCTCCTCCCAGGGGGTAAGGTGCAGCAGTTCCAGCGTGCCTCCTTAAGTGGTAGTCATCTCATGGTGGTGAGGAGACTGCAGACACACCCCTTCAGGTCATTCCACCTCTTTCTGCAGTCTTCCACTACTATCTGCACAGTGGCCACTGCCACTACCTTGCCTCTTATGTTGGCCCATAACGTTCTCTTGCAGTGGATAGATGTCTTGCACAGATTTGTCCCAAACAAATGTTAGGTTGGTTGATAAAGGTCTCAACAAGAAAGAGGGATTTGCCTTGCGCTTGTCATATTGGTGAATGGGTGGATAGTTATGTTGACACAATGTTGCGAGTTAGCACGTATCTATTGTAGTTAACAAGGAAAGTATAAGTATTACTTTTAGTGTTATTTTGTGTTTAAGTTGATACACTTTAGATTTGCACACATGCAGAAAGATGTTAAATCTAATGATACAATATAAAAGCAATATAGGAGTGTGGTGTGCCTCGTAGTGCCTAAAAGTTGTGCAGTGAGGAGCTTCATATGTGCATAATACCGAAGAGGTTTCTAAGCACAGACCCAGGATTCGAACCTGAGTTGATCTACATCAACTTGCTTCCAAGATGAGCAATGAGCTATACTACCCGTGCCGGTTCTTTGCAATGAAGAAAGCACTGTGAGAGGGCACATCTTGAACAAACATACACAGACGTACATACATGGGTGTATTTATGGACATGTGTGTGGGACAGTTGTGTGAACATACACATCTGTATGCTGCAAGTCCTCACATAAGCTAGGGATTTTGCAGTCCCAGAAGCCTGGGTTGGCGTGATGAACTCTGTGTGACTGGTAAAACTGATTTAGCAAGGATGGAGGTTGAGGAAGGGCAGTGGGCAGCTGAAATAATACCAGATGGTCAGCTATAGCCAGGCCAGGTATTGACAACTTGGTAATATCATGGAGAGGAGATGTTCTCTTTTCCAGTACATGGGAGCCTGTAATTCATTGTCCTGGGAAGTCTGACCATCTGGTAGAGTCAGTTCAGGGCAGAGTAATAAACCTCACGAGAAGGGATGCTTAAGGGCAGAGTTGACAAATGCTTTATGGGTTTCAAGCAGGTTCTCAGGATGTGCCCAGAGGCCATGCATGCTGAATTGGTAGTTGTAAAGTTTAGTGTGAAATAAGGATGCCAGCAAGTCTGGGCAGAAAAGATATTTATCTCCAGTTCAAAGGGAGCTTTTTTATTCCTTCCACTCCCCATATCTTTGAGGTGTCCTTGCAAAGACCACATGCATCACGTTCAGGGTTAGAGGTCCCTGGCCAGCTGGAACATATAATGAATTATGTTTGTTGTGTGAATGTGTATCTATAGGACGACCTCATGACCTACCATGGAAAGATCCAAAAAGAAGGGGTGTGCTGAAAGATGAGCTGATGCAAAGATATGTTGAGAGGGGATGGTAGTTATATAAAAGTGTCCAATGAGAATGTGGGAATCAAAGGTTATTACATCCCTCTGTATAGGTTTCACCAATCATGTGTGGTGAATGATTTGTAATAAAATATGTGTGAGTGTTTTAATTGTAGCAAAATGTATCAAATGTGTAAACTTGTATGGTTCAGGGAGACTCGGGTTAGTTTGACTATGTGGCGTCATCTCGCTCCTCACATCCATTTGTACAATAAACTTGCTTTACGGATAAACGTGCACTCGCTTCTTAAACAGTGGGCCTACTTTGGGTTAAGGTGATCAGAGGTCTATCCACACATTTGTCATCCATGGGTGGGCCCCAGGTTTTCCAAGATGTTTGAGTTTCCTGTCCACACAATTAAGCTGCAGCGCTTTCCTACGGGGACCAGTCGTTCATGCATGATAAAAGGAGCAGTCTACAGGCCCCATACTGGTTAGAGGCCTGTCTGCTCCACAGAGGTGTGGTGCTGTGCTCCAGCTATGCAGGGCGAATTGAAGGAGCAGCACCTCGGAGCGCTTTGGGATATTTTTCACATGAGTGCTCTTTTGTGGGTAAAGCCAGAGGGTAATAGGGGGAAAAGATTTTTTTTTTAATTTAAGGTTTTGTTAAGGGTAAAGTAGGCGTGTATGTGTGAAGTTATATGAGGTTAGGTGGGTTGGAAGGGTGAGTGCATTGTCAGAGTGAATGAACTGTTTCATGTCGTAAGTCTTTTTTTCTATACATTTTTTTACCTAGTTTGTTATTTTAGAGGTGTGAGGTGGCATCCCCACCAGCAAGTCCATTGTGAGGTTTATCTTGATATCCTTGATACCCTTTGGTTTGTTTTTCTGGCTGGCTAGAGCCCTCACCTAGGGGTGAAGTGACATCTTTATAGTAAGTCCACCCATAGATACCTTTCTGGAATATGCCCGTGGCACCTTTCATTCTGTATTGACTGTGCAGACGGAATCCTCACCTCGCTTTTCTTGGTTAGTCGAAGTAGTGAAGGGCTTCTTCCTGTAGTCAGGGAAAGACAGTATTGTGGTTGGAAATGCTTTACAATTGATGAAAAAAGAGAGAAAGTAGTGTTGCAGTAAAAAACATCGCACTCTTTTGCACTCGAGTGTTGGAGATATCTTGAAGAAGAAAAGAGAATTTGGGCAGGCATTGTGTTTTTTGATAATATGCTGTCTTTTTTGTAAGATTGAGAAGTATAATTAAAGTGAATATCTAAGTGAGGTGACCGTGGGGAAAACGAACGAGGTGAGTGACTGTGGGGAAGATTCAAGAATTGGAAAAGGGAAAAAATCCCTGAGGTGGTTGTCAAACCAAGGATTGGAGAGACGGGGTCCGGGCTTCAGCCGCTTTTAATAATTACAGGGCACAGGTATGGTGGGCCCTGCGGGTCATGTATTCCGATACACCAGATATAAATTCTATTTTGACCAAGACAATGAAGTTAGTTGATGATTTTGCTGCACATATCCAGTTAATTCAGGAGATGTAGAGGGCAGAGACAGGAGAAGCGTGTGATAAGAATGTGGCCATTTTGTATCATAAGGGACTTCCCAAAGAAGTCCAGCATAATCTAGATAAAGTAGTAGGGATGGAGGCCAAGGGTTGGCTGGAAATTCAGGTGCGTAGTGTGCATTTTTGTAAGAGGAGGCAAAAGAAGGAAAAAGAGAACATGGAGCAGGCACAAAAGGCAGAGGCCGAGCTTGTTCAGAAAAAGCTAGTGAAGATATGTTCGGAAGGAGCAGTGATTACCAGCTCCACGGAGGGACAGCAGGGACAATCGGGATAACAGGGACAACAGGGATATATTGACTCAGGTATGACACAAGGTTGGATGGACGGGTATGCTCGGGTAAATGGAGGGTTTCCTAGGGATAGGGAAGGAGTTTCACGGGGAGGTGGGTCATTTGGTGGGTTTGGAGGAATGGTGCCCCGGTTTAATGCGCCGATGGGAAATAACTATGGAGGGTTGTATGGGATCCAGTGTTGGTCATGTGGAAGGATGGGACATGTGCCACAAGATTGTTGGAGCAGGCTACAGTATTTCATTTTAATTGCCCAGCAAATATCATGCCATATACCCCAAGTTCAGTGCAATCGCAGAAGGTATGGGTTGAACAGAACCTGGCACCTGGGGCTGCACAGACCTATGCGTTTCAACCGACTGTGCCAGCACAGGCACTGGTACAGGGATGGGAGAAAAATCCTTTACACCAGGGAACACTCACCACACTGGAGAACATGATTTTGGAAGGAATCCTTTCCCGCTCCCCAGTGCTAATATGTACCCGGATTAGGACAGCCCACAGGGGTCTCTGATGTGTCCAATCTTGTCTGTTAATGCCGATCTGGAAGAGGAACCCAAGATAGGTAGAAAGGTAGGTACATGGGCTGCAAAATCTTGCATCAAAGAAGGTGAGTTCCCTAGTCAGGCAAAACAATGGACAACAGATTGTCTGGAGCTATCCTGTCAGTTCCTTATAGAGAGGATCTATGTATTAAGGTAGGTACACAAAACGTATCTGCTCTCTTGCTGCATTGTGCAGATAACGCAGCAAATCTCTTGGGTAGAGATCTCCGTAGTAAACTGCACCTAACGATTGCTTTCACAGAGGAATGTATAGTATGCTCGGCTCCAGGCTTGTATACGGTAAGAGAAGCAGTGCTTTTGCATGCATACTGGAGTGATAAGGGGGTACCTGTGCATTCAGCTTTGTTCCTTTATGGAGTAATGGTTGTGTTGAGTTGGGTCCTTGGAATCAGAGATCAGACATGGAGGATAGCGATTTAATTTTAGTTTCAGCCTGCTAATTTGCAGGAGGTAACACCAGGCACCATTGCTATGGTGCTCTTAGGAGCAGTAGTTGTAAAGAAGGACTGGGTGTTTCTCTCAGGCCCTGAGGAGGAGGGTGGAGAGTGGCGCACAGTCTTATGCATCGGTTTTACCTTATTGCCAAGGGACGTGTTTGATGAGCAATTGTTCAAAGACGCCGAAGACACAGGAGATATGGTTTTTGAGATTGGGGTGCCTTGCCAGATAGTGATAGAGCAAGGGGGAAGTACCACAGACCATGAAGGTGCTGGCTAATTTATGGACCAGCAATTCTGACAATGTGGGTCTGTTAAAGCGTGTTGGAGCAGTACGGATACAATTGAAACCTGGTGCGATACTACCACGGGTTAAGCAGTACCCCATGTCTAGAGAGGATGACAAAGGGATTTATGAGACCATTACGGCGTTGTTAAAGCTAAGCATAATAAATCCTTCTGTCTCCCCATGCAATACTGGCATCTACCCTGTGAAGAAAGTGATGGGGCCCAGTTGGGGAATGGTCTAGGATTTACAGCCTCTGAATAACATTGTTGAGATGGAGTTTGTGGTGGTACAGAATCCTGCTACCATTCTCTGTAATATCCCTACTGGGTTGACCCACTTCATGGTGATCGATTTAAAGAATGCATTTTTTCAGTCCCCTTACACCTCAATTCTAAGTACCTCACAGCGTTTACGTATCGTGGTCAGAGATTCAAGCTCACAAGGTTACCCCAGGGGCATTGTGAATCTCGAACTGTTTTCAACAGCGTGGTTGAGAAGGATTTGGGAAATTTACATGTTTCCAGTACAGTAATCCAGTATGTGGATGATGTACTAGTCTGTGGCACTTCATAAGAGCAGTGTCAATGAGATTTAATAACACTCCTCACCCTGCTTGCGGAGAAGGGGTACAAGGTGGACAAAGTAAAAATGCAATACTGTGAGGCAGGGGTAGTATATTTAGGGACAGTGATATCACCCGCAGGAAGGAAGGTAATGGCAGACAGAACCTCTGCAGTTCAGAATATGCCCCAACCAGTGAGGGTGAAGCAAATGCAGCAGTTATTGGGACTCAGTAACTATTGTAGATTATGGATCTTTACCTACTCTAGTTACACATAGCCCTTACTGCAGGGACTTAAGGGAGCACAGCAGGTGAAGGGTCCGATAGAATGGTCTGAAGAGATGGTGGCACAAAAACAACGGTTTTATAGGAAATAATGTTTTAATGCTTGATAAATCTGAGGCAAAAAGCTGGAGGTGTGTATCCTCTAACTCATAAGTGCAAGGCGTTCACAGGAGGGTGGCAAATCCAAAGTGGTTAGTGCTTCACAGTCCAGGATTGGGGATTAGATTCTGGAAATGTGAGGTGGTAGTCCGATCTGGATCGGGTTAACTGTTCATATTCTGTATTCTGTATAGTTTCTTTAATGGTTCCCGTGGGTAACAAAGAATCAGAGATATTTGCCGCTTGGAAATGCACAGATTAAAAAGAATTCTTTGGCCGAGGGGCCAAGTGTTGAGGGGAGGCTCTTCTAAAAATTCGACACTCATACCATCTGGGAGTGTGCTGGAGCAGTAGTTTACACAATATCTTATTCCTTTCTATTGAGATATTTGTTATAGGTCATGAGAGCCCTCATGACCTGCAGGGTCGACCGGTTTCAATGGCAAATGATATTGGAGCCATCTTCTTCAGGACCGTAGTTCAAGACTTGGGTTGAATCCAGGGGTTTCAGAGTATCTGAAACAAGGACAAGCGCTGTGATCTCTGTGCAGGCTGGATGTGCTGCAGGAGGGCTGTCGCTGTCTACTGGGTGGCTCTGGTAAGCGTCTCCGTGGAGGCGTCTGGTCGATTCTGTGATGCAGCTCGAAACCCACCCAGTAGACAGCGACAGCCCTCCTGCAGCACATCCAGCCTGCACAGAGATCACAGCGCTTGTCCTTGTTTCAGATACTCTGAAACCCCTGGATTCAACCCAAGTCTTGAACTACGGTCCTGAAGAAGATGGCTCCAATATCATTTGCCATTGAAACCGGTCGACCCTGCAGGTCATGAGGGCTCTCATGACCTATAACAAATATCTCAATAGAAAGGAATAAGATATTGTGTAAACTACTGCTCCAGCAGACTCCCAGATGGTATGAGTGTCGAATTTTTAGAAGAGCCTCCCCTCAACACTTGGCCCCTCGGCCAAAGAATTCTTTTTAATCTGTGCATTTCCAAGCGGCAAATATCTCTGATTCTTTGTTACCCACGGGAACCATTAAAGAAACTATACAGAATACAGAATATGAACAGTTAACCCGATCCAGATCGGACTACCACCTCACATTTCCAGAATCTAATCCCCAATCCTGGACTGTGAAGCACTAACCACTTTGGATTTGCCACCCTCCTGTGAACGCCTTGCACTTATGAGTTAGAGGATACACACCTCCAGCTTTTTGCCTCAGATTTATCAAGCATTAAAACATTATTTCCTATAAAACCGTTGTTTTTGTGCTACCACGCTTAAGTTATATTTAACGGTTAAAAGGAACTCAACGGCTTGTCCGTGCCCTCTCTTGGTATCTTACCCCAACAACATACCCTGTTTGTTGTTATATTCTGAAGAGATGGTGACCTTCTTTTGGGAACTCAAGACTATCATCAGTAATGCTCTGGTCTAGGTGTCCCCGAATTACATGAAGCCATTTTATCTATTCTTGCATTCAGATGGACAGGTGATGACAGCAGTCTTGGCACAGAAAACTTCACTATGTCATGAACCCTTAGAGTACTACAACGGACTCCTAGACCCAGTGATGCAAGGACAGTTTCCCTGTGAACAGGATTTAGTCCCAGTGGCTTTTGCAATTGAAACATTCTCTTCGTCCCCTTATTTTAAAGGGGGACCAATCGATTGTGGTCGGCACTCTTGTTAATGCTATGCTGGACTACTGCAACGGGCTTCTGGTAGGCTGTCCAAAATACCAGTTGCAGCACCTTGGAGTATCCCAAAACTCTGCAGATTGCTTAACTTTTTCATTAGCATGGAAAGGGTCAGTCTCTGAGTTTTGCAGGAAACTCCACTGGTTGCCGGTCCATCAGCATATCCGGTTTAAGCTACTCTGTCTTGTTTTTAGATATTTGCGTGGCCTGGCACCACCATACTTAATCACAAAGAGTAAGATTTATAATCCCACAAAATTTCTACAGTCTACAAATCAAGACCTTTTGGTAGTTCCACCTTCTAAATCCGTTTGCTGGGGAGATAGAAGGTTCTCAGTGGCCAGCCCTCATGCTTGGAACTGTCTGCCGTCCCATCTATGGAAAATTTAATCTTTGGCTATGTTCAGGAAAACATACTTATTCAAGTAAATTGCAATATGAGTAGCTTCCACTGTGTTTCATGTATTATTAATAAATTCTGCACTTAGATGTGGTTTGCTGCTTGTTTCCTTCTGGATATGTGCGATATAAATCCGAAATCATATCAAAATCAAACATCTTCAACCATTACCATGGATTGCCTTGTGACATTGTATGTGGAACATGCAGTCTTTGCAATCTTGGAAAAGTCCAAGTCGACTTTGATGATTCAGAGAGTTTCGTGTATGAGGTTATCAATCAAACGCATGCACTATTTATTGTGACTCTGCATATGTAAACTGCACTGTACACTCAGGCCTGCCAAGGTGGCAGAGAAGAGGGTTTAGGAGATATGACAGGACCCCTGTCCAGCATGCTGCACTGTTATCCAGATTAATTGAAGCACTAACACTGTCCACAGAGGTAGGAATCGTCAAATGTGCTGTGCAGAATAACCACACTGACCCGATAATGCTTGGAGATGATGCTGCAGACAGAGCGGCAAAAAAAGCTGCATATTTGCCATTGATGGAATCCCAGATAATGGAAAATGTGTCCCAGCAGGAATAGTTGCCAGCCCCATACACTGTGGTCCCACAGCTTCAGATTGTGGAAATACAGAAGGCAGAGCCTGGAGATGAAAAGGAGCTCTGGGCAAAGAGGGGATGTGCCCTCTGGCCATGGAGTTTACGGGAAAGGTAATAATGCCTGTAGAGCTGCCTCTTGTGGCTCTCGAGCAACTGCACTACCTGTTGCATGCTTCTCTGTGACAAATCGCAGCAGAGCTCCAGGAGGATTGGTTCATACCAAACCTCCAAAAACAGTTACGTAGATTTGTAGAGAATTGGATAGTTTGCAGAGAATGTAATCCTGGAAACAACATTAGGATGGTAAGTGGAGTTTTGATCAGGCCCTCTGGGCCATTTCAGGAGCTCCATATAGATTTTATAGATATGATTCAAAGATGTATCAATTTTCGCTACCCCATTGTTGTTGTTTCCGCAATTTGTCTGATGGCTCGAGGTTGGTGCCTGCATATGCCCTGATGCTAAGTTTGAAGTGAAATATTTGGTGAGGGAGGTATTTCCACAGTGGGGAATTTGTGAGGTCCTGAATTCTGACATTGGGACCCATCTCTTTAATGACTTGTTCTTAGAAATCACTTTGCTCTCCGAGATCAAGCACAGGTTGTGTTCAGTGTACCACCCTCAGGCCAAGGGGATTGTGGAAAGGTAGAACAGGTTCTTAAAGTCTAATATCTAAATTGTGTAGTAATATGAACAAAAACAAGTATTATTGTTTGCTAATCGTTCTGTTTTATTTGGGAAATCAGCCATGTAAAGATCATCTCAGTCCACACAAGATTTTGCCTGGGTGTAGGCTACACACACCACTCTCCCCTGCAAGCACAGCATCAGTTGCGCAGAAGTCAGCAAAAATGATTGTGTCTTCTCATCAACCGTCTAGAGGAGAAACAGGGCAAAAATCCTATGATCTGCACCAGCCACAGTTGCTTCACGGGGACCTGGTGTTGGTCCGCACTTTCTTCAGAAACTGGAATGAACAGCATTTCCATGGGCTGCAGTGCTTGATTTTCGCAACTCCATCTGCTGTGAAGGTGGAGGGCAGCAAGAGATGGTCCATATCAGTGATGTGCAAAGGGATACTGGTGCCCCTCGACCGGCCCAGAAACAGGAGTAGGCTCCAAGTTAAGTATGCCATAAGCATTCACAGTTCACTCTAGTAGAAAAGGGTGGAGTGAATGAATGAAAACCATAGACTGTTAGTGTAAAAAATATAAAGGAAAATGTGTATTTAAGATGGAAATTAGGATGATTGATTACATTTTTTTCAAATGTTTTCTTGTAATTAAATTCTGTCATGATAGAAAATATGGATGTGAATATTTTCAACTTGTCTAGTATTGTAAAATGTGATGAAGTATTATTAAGGTCACTGTGACGTAGTCAGTCCCTACCTGGTCTAACAGAGTATATATGGTGCTAATAAAGGAAGTCCTGCATGTATGGGAATAAGCATTAACCAGGAAGTCCTGCATGTATGGACTTTCCTCTAATGCTTTCTACTCTGTGTTTGCGTTACCTAGGAGACGAATGTGCCGGAGCGAGACGGGGAAGACAACGGTTACAGCCGGACTTATTGAGGCGGTTAAACGAAGTCTACACCGTTGCACAGACTAGAGTTAAAAAGGTTTTATTTAGTTAAATGGAGTGGCACCGTTGCGCACTCAGAACGATAGCAGAATAAAGCGACTGTTGTTGCTCAACAAAAGGCAGCCGAGACGCATCCTTAAGGAGGAGGGATCAGAAGACGGCAACCCGAACTGGGCAGAAAGAGACAGACGCCACGAGAGAATCACAGAGAATCAGAGAGGCGGAGTATTGATGTTGGAAGGCGTCTCTGTTATGAGGAAGACAAGCACGATGCAAAACTGTATCGTATCTTTAATTAATGAAATAAGGAGAGGGGTTGTTTTTTCCTCTTGAAACTCAATTCAGACACTGGTAGAAAGTCGAATGAATGAATCGTACATGAAAGGGTATATTCAAGTGAATGACTGCATGGAATTAATTCGTCTTGACTAAAGAGGCCGTGACATGAAGAAGAGAAGCACCGCCCGCACACGGATGAACGCTGAGTGGAAATAATAACAGTGAGGGAGGAGGGAGGTCGTCAGAAAGGGGAATAACACAATATAAGATGGAAGAAATACTGAATCAGCTGTGACCAGAGATAAGAGCAGCTATTCTCGTTCACAAGCAAAGTTGACGAAAACGAACACTCTAAGCTGAATACGAACTTGGTCAGCAAAAAAGTAGAATAGAACTTAATTATCAGAAGGGACCTTAAGTTGTGGAGAGCAAAACGACAAACTTTAAGGTAACTGAGAGGTGGAAAGACAACCCAGTGAATCTGAAAGAAAGAGTTATAAAGGAGAGAACAGAGAAAGAGACATAACAGAGAAAGGGAGAACGAAATAAAGAAAGTAAAGTGAAGCTGTTAATCAAACAAACTTTGTAACAAGAGAACTTAACTGCTTGTGGCTTTGGACTTTTCTTCTTTTCCCTTCCTAAGATAACACAAACTCTATCCTGAAGTCTGAAAGTGGCGAAGAAGATGTATACTTTTATGGTTTGCCTAAAGAGAGAGGAAAAGAGAGTTTGATAAATAAAAGAATTGGGCTCTCTTGTAGTCCAAACAATCTACTTACTGGATGAGATCTCATTTGTTTTAAATAGTACATCTTAGAAATACAACAGTCACAAAGAAGTGTTGATTACGACTTCATGGGCAATGTCAATGTCAATTCAGATCTGATAGTAGATGAACATAGCTCTGTAAGAGATTACGCCTGGTACAACCATATGAGGAGAGTGGGGAGAGAGAGATCTGTAGGATTGTTCTACATCTGCTCTCTTATCCGCCATGCTTCTAGTGTCACTAGAATTGTAATTCCTGATGAGATAGTCAGCAGACGCACTATGTCCTGTGCATCTGGCCTTGTTCAGGGTTCGATGGCAGTTTCCAGTGCAATCAGTCACATCATCTATCCTACCTGTTGATGAGGCATGTTCGACCACAGATCGTAAAAGAGCAGAAGAATGTGCATTGTAGGCAACGAGTGCCTTTGTATTTAAAAGGGTTGATCATAATGAACAATTGATGGGAGCAAGGATGAAGAGTTGCAGAGCTGGAGGAATTACGTGATTTTCAGAAGAAGGTGTGGCACAACTTAACCAAGAGTGTAGATCTATTTGGAGAAAGTATCTGAAATATCTGACATGGCTCAAAAAGCCAGAAAAACCTGTTAAGATTCAGTTACTCACACATTTTTCTCTGTGTTTTAAGGGCATGCCTGTTGTTGGCACAAATGGGAACTGCAGCAGCACGCTTCGCATGGCTGATCTGGCTGGAGGTACAGCCACACTTCTTGATGTGTTTTTGGTCAGTTTGCATACAGACCATTGCCTCCAGCATGGGAATGTATATGCTCTCTCACTATACTACATGTGCCTGTCCTTTCCATCCCTCAGGAACATTTGGTACTTGCCTGCCTAATGCCAAAAGCCACATGTGTGCCCCTTTTCCCCCCTGTGCCCCTTGCATCCCCTGTGTCATTGTATATGGACAAACCAGTGACTTTGTTTGATTGTGAAGAAGAGGAACCATTACAATGGACCAAGCGATCCAATTGCATTTCGATGACATCTGTAGAAGCTCTGATGAACATTCCTGAGCAGTATCAACTGTTCAGTCAGACTGAGGTGCTCTTTTTTTCTCTCTTGGCCCCAGGTGTTAAAGCCATTGCAAGTGTGAAGTGGCTCCAGGTCACCCAATACGACCTCTTGTTGTTTATGAACTCCTCTGAGTCAGCTATGGAGGGTGGAGTGTGTCAGAAAATTGGGAGTACATGCTGTACATTTGTACCTCCCAACAACTTGGAGAATGGGACTCTGACTCAGACAATTGTCAAGTTGCACAATCATAGGGTGGTCATGGAGAACAAAGCAGGAATCACAAATGACCCTTGGGTGGACTCTCTTTTTTCTGGGGTACCATCTTGGATGAGCTTAGGTGTCAAGATCCTAATGCCAATTTTTGTCATTTTTCTTATTATCTTTTTTCCTGTCAAATGCTCTTACGATGCTGTTCTGCCCAGGTACCGAAATCAGCTGCCATGATGACTGCAACCCTATCACATGGTTACTCACATTGAAGTTGTCTTGTGTCCTCCACCAAATTGGGGTGGTTGTGTGGAGCAGCGGGTAGATTGCAGAAATGGTGGGGGGACAAGCTGGGTTTGTTCAGCAGAGGAGTATGCCATAGTGAGACCAATGTGAGAGATATTTGTGGGGCTTTCCCTGTGAAGATGGTTTAAAAGAACAAGAAATTGATTTATTAGTTAATGTATTAACTAAAGGGGGGAATGTTGGGGTGGTCGATAAAGGTCTCAGTGAGAAAGAGGGGGTCACCTTGCACGCAGCATATTGCTGACTGGGGGATGGCGATGATTACAGAATGTTGCGATTTTGCATGTATCTAGTGTAGTTAACAAGGAATGGATAACTATTACTTTTAGTGTTACTTTGTGGTTAAGTTGATACATTCTGGATGTGCACACATGCAGCAAGATAATGTCAATACTACTGATACAATATAAAAGCAATGTAAGGGTGTGGTGTGCCTCGAAGCACCTAAACATTGGGAAGCAAGGAGCTTCATATGTGCATGCAAGACAGGAGATTTGCAATGAAGAAATCACTGAGAGGGCGTGGTATTCTTGAACATATATGCACAGACATACATACATGGGGTCTTTAGGGACATGTGTTTGGGACAGTTGGGGTACATGGTGAACATACAAATCGGTATGCCGCAAGTCCTCTCATAAGCTAGGGATTGTGCAGGCCCAGAAGCTTGGGTTGGCGAGATGATCTCTGTGTGATTTGTAAAACTGGTTTAGCAAGTTTGGAGGTTGAGGAAGGACACTGGGCAGCTGTCATAATATCAGATGTTTAGTCATGACCTTCCACGGAAAGATCCCAAAAATGGCTGGGCTGTAAATATGAGCTGATGCAAAGATATGTTGAAAGGGGATAGTAGTTAAATAAATGTGTCTGACAAGAGTGTGAGAATAATCAAAGATTACATCTCTCAGTATAAGTTTCAGCAACCATGTCTGGGGGGATGATTTGTAGTAAAATATGTGTGAGTGTTTTAACTGTTGCAAAATGTATAAAATGTGTAAACGTTTGTGGTTCGAGGAGACTCTGGTTAGTTTGACTCTGTGGCATCATCTTGCTCCTCCCGGCCATTTGTACAATAAACTTGCTTTATGGACAAACGTGCACTTGCTTCTTAAGACATGGGCCTACTTTGGGTTAAGGTGATCCGAGTTCCATCCACATACAGATCATCTGCATTGGCCACCACCTCATCTGCTAATACCTGCAGCTCTGCCTCACTGAATTTGGGTTGGCAGACCCTCAGTTCTGGCACACTCATCTTGCCCTTGTAACTGGATGGCAAAGGCAAATGGTGGATTCAAGATGGATTGTATTTTTAAAGATGGCCACCACTGATCTTTCTGTTTGCTAAATGACACTATTTCCACCCAGTGGTAATTTGGTGGATTTACCGTTCAAAGTTCATTTTCAGCAGTAATTCTGCCGGACGGAATTACTGCCAGTGTTGGTTTGTGCACGCTCCCAGTGATATGGCAGTAATTCTTCCGGACATGACAGCACTACCACCAAATCCCTCTGGCAGACTTACCACCCACCTTACTTACCTAATTGTAAGGAGGGTCTACCTTTAATGAGTTTGTTCAGGTCTATATATAGCTGTTCACAGAACAGTAATGTCATGTTCTTGTGATCGTGTCATTCACTTGTAAATAGCTCCTCCTTGCCCCGTTTGGGCAGGGTCTTCTTGACCACAAAGTCCCTTTCTCCTCCTTGACTGTGCTTGTATTGTCCTCAGGGCTACTGCAGTCCATTTTCCTCTGTGGCAGTGCTGTCATCATCATCACAGTTACAGCAGCTTCTTTGTGCTCCATGGCAGTGCTTTTCTTCCATGGCAGTGCAGCTTATTCAGTCTTCTGCTCGGCTCCATCCAGATCCCGCCCACCTGGTTGGAGTCTACTACTAGCCTGATAAACACCTTGTCCTCAAGGTGGGCGGATGCCCCTCGTCAGCGCAGGTCACCCTGCACATTCAGCCTGGGCCTACGAGGTAGACCGATCTTCACTGCCTACCCCGTCTGGTCCTGGGGCAGGCAAGCTTACCCGTACAGACCTCCATCTACACCCAGGCCATCACACCCATGTGGACCGGGGATTTGTTCTCCTCTGGCCCTCCTGGCCTGGCCTCCTGGGTGGGCCATTCTGCCCACAGCCATGTCATGTCACCTTGCTGGGTGCCACCCCGCTCATACAGCCATGGTTTGGGGGCATCTCTTCACCTGGGCTGTACCCCATATGTGGCTAGGGGCTTGTTTCTTCTACATCCCACCAGGTCTGGCCCTAGGGCAGGTTGTATGGTCATAGGTCATACCCTCAGGTCTGAGGCCACCCATTCATGTGGCCCTTGATCGAGGATCATTCTTTACCTGGGCTGCCATTCCGTGCGGCCGGGGACTTAATCATCTCGTTGGCCCACCTGGTCTGGCCCCTGGGTGGGTCAACATGTTCCCAGGCCATACCAGATCTCTGGCTGCTGTGAACTTGCAGCCCAGGATCTAGACACTACAGAGCTACATCCGGCTTTCACAGCCTGGCTAGCAGGATTTCTTGAGCCATGGGGGACTGCTCAAGGCCTTCTGCTTCTTTCCTCCCCAACCTCTCTCCTCTAATGGTTGATTTTCAATGTTCTGCAGCCTGCATCAGATTTCTACAAAGGTGAGTTGATTGTTCCTGGCAGATGAGCCCTCCCCTTTGTCATCAGTCTGAAGGTTTCAGGCCCCCCCCCTCAGTGCGGACACCGTAGTACAGTCAGGTAAGGCCAGTGAGCACAGCCAAATCACATACACTTTAATAAAAACTGTTTAAAACTCTTCTCTGTGTCTTTGTTTTATTTTATCTATGTTATCCTCCCTACTCCCCTTACCACCACAATACCTATTCCGGTAAGTAACTCCCATATCTGATGGGGGCCTATTTAGACCAGGGGTTTCATATATCAACCACTATATAATGAAGGCTTTGGAAGTGTGATGAATCCGATGGTGTCATTACTCCTTTCACAGCGGTGACCTCTCCCCATGTGGCCAGGGGACAGCAGCCACTACCTGATCCTGACCCTGGGGTCAGCTGTATGGGGCAGGATCACATGGGGGAGGCAACCCTCAGGAGAGTGGTACAACATCATCGGACGAGACATGGTATCCCCCTTTTTCCTTTATGCATGCCCCCTCCATTCCCCATGCCTTAATGAAATGTTGTCGTAACTCTCCTCACCCACCTATGAAGGTTACTGAGAACACTTGCCCATACTCAGTATACAAGTCATCAAAAACTGACTTGCCTTTCAAGCCTACTGAGAATACTTTCCCATACTCTGTATACAAGTCATCAAGAACTGACTTCCCTTTCCTTGAATACAAAAGTTCTGTAACAAGGAAGCTGAGACAAGTAATGGAGATCGATGGAGGCCAGGAGCACAATATGCACTCTAGTGGTTGCAAGCGCATACTTGATGCCGGGACATTTAAACCGCTGAACCAGCTGACAGGAGGGAGATGCTGGCTGGAGGAATCTTGTCCTCTCTGTACCGACCGAGGGACCACTGGGCTGGTGCGAGGTCCGTGCAGCCAACCAGCTCACAGAAGAGGCTGAGGAGAGCAGACTACAGGAGATGGTATGCTGCAAGGACACCACAAGAGGAAGAGAAAGAAAGGCTTCCTGTACTACGCAGGTACCTAAAAGCAGCCTTCACACCACTCGGGCATGGAGAACCCCAGAGCAGACGTGCGGGAGCTGCAAGTGGCACAGAAGCCACGAAGCAGAGGTGGCAAACTCGGAGAGATGGAGTGGGATGCCGAAGAGGCACTGTAGGCTTGCCACAGGAGAACCAACACATGCCACAGAGAGCCATTGAGTCCACCCCAGTGAAGCACAGGCACTTCAGCAATCCTACCGAAGGTAGATAGAATAAAATTAAGCATATGAGAAAGAACGACAGACTCAAGATTTCTTTAATAGACTCAACGGATTATATATAAGAAATTGTCAAGTTTACAAGTGTGGTGTGTTCATGAGAAATCCCTAATATCAGAGTATACCAGGCAGATTCAAGTTGCAAGTCTGTTCATATGAGAAATCCCTGGCAAGAGACTATACCAGGCAAGGTAAAGATGGGCCATGTGTAAAGTGCATCACATGAAGAAGTCCTGATAAGGATATATCAGGAATAGACAAAGACTGTGTTTAAATTATAGGTGAAGAAATCTGGCAGGAGAGTGCTCCAGGTATCCTAAAAAGATTAAGACTAGAAGCCTAGTTGTTTTGAATACCAGTTGTGTTGTTGATCAACAGAAACTCAAGGAACTAATATCCCTAACCTACAGTGAAGAGAAATCCAGCAGAAGTGAACCATCCTCTGGAATTGTGAACTTTATCCATTTGGAACTTTTCTTGTGTTGGAGCTGTGCCTTTCCTTTTGAACATTGATACACTTTTCTAGGCCAAAGACATTTTGATTTTTAGAATATGAGGCTCAGAATAGTAATTTAGGCACAGGACATTTTGCTTTGGACATCTTGACTTTGGACAGACCCTTAGCTTTGGTTTTAGGTACAGACATACCTTCAGAGTAGGGACAGAGTGGCATTTTCCAACACCCTTTTGTTTTAATAAATGTGTATGGCCAAAACCATGAGTCCAATGTGTCTATGTCTCATTCCTGTCTTCTTACAGAAGACACTGGTTTAGCGGGTACCCATGCAGCGGGGGCCCCTCAAACTTAAAAAAGAAAAACATTCTTTATGAAATCACTCTGACTTTATAAATACTATTTCTGTTCAGGTTTTCCGTAATGGAAATCGTTTCTTTCTGAAGTCTGAGAGACTTCTAAAAGAAAGAATTCATTTTTGAAGTCAGAAGTGGCACCCCACAGGACATGAAAGCCTCTGGTCCTCTGCTCTACGCATGACAGGAATCAGAGCTGGTGCATGGAGCCGGAGACCTGTGTGTAGAGGAGTTCCTCAGAGCAACTGATTAAGGAAAAAGGTATGAAAATCAAATTTTATAAATGTGTGTACATGCGTGCATGCCAGGGTGTGTGTGTTTGTGTATATGCTTATTATGTAATGTCTGTGAATGAGTGAGTGCCTGATGTATGGCTGGCGGCATTTGCATGAGTTCATGGTGAATGGGGGTGCACGTGTAAATGAGCAAGTGAATTGTGTGTAAATGTGAGTGTGCTTGTGTTTAACACCTTCTTTACTAGCAGCAATCTTCATTACTCCTAGTCCTACTCTTCCTCTTCCCAGTTCTGGGATGTGGAAGAGGGACTTTGCCTCAGGAAATCATTTTGGGGGTTAGAGGGAGGGGCAGAGAAGGAAAGGGGTTGTGTGAGGTGTGCGCTAAAATGGCCATGATATGTGTTATTAGTGGCTAGACTGGCATTTTGGTGCAGCCAGTCTAGTCAGTTCTTCCCGTGGCATGACATTCTTTATTGGATTTCTATAATAAAGGACTTCTATGATAAAGTAAGCATGTTAAGTGTTGTTACCTTTCTAGACTGGTATTTGGTTGCAATATGTCTAGCCATTTCTTACTGTATCATGGAATACTTTTCTAGGCATCTAAAATGAAGTATCATAAGTGTTATTGCGTGGCTAAACTAGCATTTTGGTGCAGCCAGTCCAGCCAGTTCTTACATTGGCTTAACATTTGTTTATTGGGCATCTTTGATAAAGCAATCATGATAAGTGTAATTTGCCTGCTAGACTGGCATTTGGGTACAGCAGTCTAGCCTTTCCTTACTGTGGAATTGCATATTTTTCCAGAAGGCTAAGATAAAGTAAGCATGACAAGTGTTATTACTTGGTTAGACTGGAATTTTGGTGCAGCCAGTCTAGGTATGTCTTAATGTGGTATGGCATTTTTGGCTAGGCATCATCAAGGCTAAGGCAAGCATGGTAAGTGTCATTACATGTCTAGACTGGCCTACATGTGCAGCCAGTTTGGATATATGTTCTTATTTTGGCATTACGTTTTTAAAGCAAAACATCAAATTAATGAAAGCATCAATGCTACTGTGTACTGTTGCTGACTTACAGCAATTGGAATTTTGGATTGGAGTCACCCTACATAAACAATTGCAAATGTTCTAGCTTTCCCCCACATTTTTCACAGAAAGTGTGCTGTCTAATGTAGAATTTTAACGTATTAGTAAAACATTTATCTTGGGGGGGCAAACATAACCAAATCCCCTTTGGATGGTGTGGGCTCCCTTGCTACGCTCGGTCACTCTGGCATATTTGTGGGAAATGTTTATGCCCCTTCAATAAATAATTTCACCAGCTGCCACTGGGTGTGTGACTGGTGAGTGAATGTGTGTGCAGTGTTGGGGCTTGCGCAAGTGGCATTGGAACATGGAGGTTTTCTTACATGTTTTCCTGTCATTTTTGGACAGAGTCAATTTGTTCAATGTTATTACATGGAGGGGTGCTGGGGTGGGGGGTTTATAGCACAAGAGGGCAGGCAAGCTGAACACGTTCTGTGGCGTGGCATTTTCTGATCGCATAAGGGGAAAAACACTATGATGTGTGTTCTTACATGGTGGGTGGAGGCATGTGTGCAGCCAAACAAAGGAAATGTTTTCTTTCTGTAACATTGCATATTTTACCGGTGTTGAGCGTGAAGTGAACCTGAAGAGTATTCTTTCATGGTGTTGCAGAAGTTGGACAAGCATTTTTGCAGACAGCAAAACCATGATGTCTTCCTGTGGCATGATATTTTTACTGCCATTAAGGGCAAAACTAACAAGAGAATGTTTATATGGGTATAATGGAATATACTGGCAGAGCCAGCATGAACATGTTTTCTTATGGTATAATTACTGTGCATAATATCACTTGCCACACAAAGAAGTGGCTGGCACATTTGGGTGCCCAGAGCCAGGCACAACCCCCTTGTTTCTACGCTATGTGAAAAATGTAAATTTTGATTAAAACACATAATTATATCTTTCACCTAGTGCAGTGCGCAGCGTGCCCATGCAGCAGCATGATCCGCATGCCTACTGCACATGCACGGTGGTCCAGGTTGGCCCAGAGTGTAGCGTGACACGTACTTTCTTGCAGAGCTTGGGGGAGCCACCTCAGCATGCAGTGGAGTAACTTTGCTGAAAATGTTGGGGGGGGGGACATATCATCTGAAAAAGGTACCCCAGCCAAATGAATGGGAACAAAATGGTGTGCCATGAAAGTTGGGGGGGACAAACACCCCTGACCCCCCCTTAAATTACGCCCATGTCAGCATTGCTCGCAGGAGGGACACATATTTTGTTCTATGCCGCTATTGGAAGGGAACCCATCTTTGTTGGCACAGTAAAGAAGGAAGGACCACAAGATATTGAGATTAAAAAAGTGGCAGGGCTAATAAGGAGCTGCGGAGATGATAGAATAGACTAACTCATACCACATTACTAGAAGGAGAAAGGATGTGTTAGCGAAAGGTGATCACATGAAAAGTAGATGTACAACCAGACACATTAGTCTCTTCTTTAAATTATTTTTGTTCAATATTATAAGAACCACTGCCGACTTTAGGGTATCAACTATGCCTTGTTTGTTAGATTGATTAAAAAAAAAAAACATATAAACAGTCTGTTCACTTTGTTTGGTGGCTCACCTTTTCTGACAGGGAACCTGTGGTTGTTTCCTTGCACTGCAATTAAAATAAACTGTTGCATGGTGCAAACCAAAATTGTTAATTACATTTTTGCTTCGACAATCTGCTGCTCTGAATTGGATAGTAATGCCCAGTTTAGACAATGATGGGACTTCTGAACTCCTCTCCGTATTCCTGGTGCCAACACGTGAGATAAGCAACCATTTTAAACTCTCCCCCGGTGTCTTGGAAGGGGGCTGTTTACAAGTTGGTATGTCTTTTAGGGCTTACCCTATACAATGTTTTATTTAGCAACACGGGCAGATGCAAATTGGGGTGGGAGGAGGTTACTACACCTTATACTGACAAAAGTGATGGCCCAGGTCTGAACAGACTATAATGTGCACAGTATCAGAAGGCAGTATATTATGATACAACCTGAGAACTGAAATTATGAGATAAATAATACACCAGAAATAAATCCCAGAAACAGAGTAGTGGGATACGCCTTGGTAATGGATGAACGATGATGAATGAATGTATGAATTGCTGTGCCGATGTGGGACCTAAGTGGACCGAAGCTGCGCCAGGGCCCTTCCATGTGAGTGGCTTCTGATGTCCAAGGGGGTCAGTTGAACCTCAGGACCCAGAAGCTTTGCAACCTTGCACTGGACCTGGTGGTGTTTGCCTTCTGTATGACTGAAAATCATTATTTCCTCAAACTGAGCAATAAGCAGAGTTTTTCGTTTCCATCAGTGGCAAAGGGGGGCTGAACAGTCTAAAAAAGTACCAATCGCAGCAAAAGGCACACCAGCACTTTTCATGTACACTCATAATCATGAAACGTGCAATTTCTATTCAAATGGAGCTTCTTTGCACACAAAGATATGAAGCAATGAATACACTTAAAAGGTGTAATTTTCAGCCAATAAGTTTCAAATGTGTTCCTAACAATGGCAATGTATATAGAATGCTATGGGGAAGCACATAAAATAATGAGTTCGTTTAAAGTAAAAGGCCCAAAAGATTCTAACAAAAAATTAAAACCTCAGTTTCAAAATGTAAAATCAAAATGTAGAACTAATCTGCCTTCCTCCAGTTCACCACCAGCCATTGCTGTTTCCTTTCCAACGAATTCTATGGAAAATGTAAAGGATATGGCAGAATACACTGTTGCCATATATTCCAATGTTCAGGTACCCCTTCAAAAAGATGTTCTACCCCAAAAGACGGTTCTGCACCATAAAGCTGTTTTACAAATCCCTACCCACTAGGACATATTGTGCCACAACAGCAACTGCCACCAAACACTTTGACTTATTTCCCCAGTGGAGGGGGCGGGGGGCAGTCTCAGGTCCATCCCCCCACCCCCTTTGGTCCTTCAACTTCTAGAAGTGAGAAGCAGTATGGCTCCAAAATTCCCCAACTCCAAGCATCTTTATGCCAGTTACCGGGGACCACTGCTGACAGTGGAATTCTGGCCACTGTGCATGCCCCAATGAACCTCAGGGGACCTTAGATATCTGGTGCAAGACTTTTCCAAATATAAAAGAAACTAAGAAATTAATGGAAAACCTGCAGGCAGGTATCCACTACTACAGCCCATCTTCAAACTATAACTGAGCTCTGTAACAGGCCAGCAATGTTCCCAGGTATAAGTGCACCACTAGGTACTGAAGGAAACCCTTTACTGGCAGTATTGGCAGAGATGTGCCCAAAGAAAGCTGACTGGGCAAAAATAAATAACTGTAATCAGAATAAAGGAACATCACCCGACATTGTCTTGGAAAGACTAAAATCTACATTTGTACAATATTCTGGCATTAATAAACCCGCGGACACCATGTGAGAAGTCATAGCTCCTGCCTTCATTCGTGATTTGCAACCTAAGATATATCAGCAATTGAATGTCATCTCGGTGAGTTGGCAGACAAAACTGCTAGAACTGGTAACAGTGGCCAATCATTGCATAGCTTTACAAGAACAAAACAAAGATAATATTGAGGCTGAACATATGGTGCTACAACTGCAGGGCATTCAGCCCAGGGTGTGAGGTTCTGTAAGGGTAAATGTATGAAGGCGTGAGAGGAGCTAAGTGGGCCTTTCAGTGTACAACCATGAATAGTTTTACTGCATGCAACTATTATAGACAGGAAGGTCACTCAACATTTGAATGTCCCAACAGACTACAGCAAAACAGTTTGCCTCCCTTCAATAATCGACCCTTATTTCTCCAATCCAGATGCTCCTGTCTTTTTCCTGCAAAACACCACACTAACTCCTCCAGGGGAAAATACTTATTAGGACAGCCTGGGAAGAAGTCATCTTGTTATGGATACTTTAATTCCTGTGGTATTTTTGTGCAATGTGTGACAAAAAGCCAAACTGTGTCTTGCCTCATAGATGTTGTATCCTGTTTCCCTGCCGATGCGTAGGCGGTGAACAGGAGATGAGAGTGTTGGGCTGCAAGGCCCGCTGCACAGCTCCAGCGGGAGCAGTGAAGACACAGACACACTTGTGTTGCTGTCCTGCTCCGGAACTGCCCCTGCGGAGCGGGGGCGGGGTTTTTATTTGTGACACCTTATGTCACCACGTAGCAGGACGTAAGGCGGATATAACATTCCTCCTTTATTTTAACCAAACATTAACAAACAAATATTATTTTAGACAACTGTTTCATACAGTGAGTTCGGTAGTCTCTCGGGCTGGTCTTCTACCACTCATAGTCTCTGAATCTGGCTGGGGGCTGGGGCGCAGTTCTTAGATCACACCGTCCACCCCTGGGTGCTATCCCCTGACTCCCATTGGGTTGCTCACCTTCATAGTTCGGCGCACCCAACTCTGGTTCACTCCTCGGCTCTTCCACTCTGCCGTCCATGGTCATTTCGCATTCCTGGTGGTCACGTTCCTCTCCCATTGGCTGGTCCTCTTCTTCAGGTTGCGGCTCGTCATCCATCCATAGATCTTTTGGTACTGTCTTGAACCAAGATGCGTTTCTTGTGCCTTTGTCCCCTCCTGGCTGTTATCATAGTCCCGTGCCTTTGGGTTATGCTCCATGGGACAGAGTCGTATTGGGTGTCTAGTTTCGACTTGGATGGGTTTCTCATCAATACCACCCGGTCACCGACTCGGTGGTGGGACATCTTGGCGTTCCTCTTGTTGCTCATGTGTTCATTTGCCACGGTCCTTCTTAGTTCAGTGCGTGCCCTGTCATACGTGTCTGTACTCCTGCTCGGGTGGTGTGGGATGGATGAGTTGATGATGGTTCCGTACATTATGTCCACCGGCGGTATCCCCGTTGTGCTGTGGGTTGTTACTCTGTAATTCCTCAGGAATCTGTATAAGTCCACTCTCCAGGGGCTTGCGTTGACTCGCGACAGGCGCAAAACTTTGTTTATTGTTCGCATGAATCATTCAACGTCGCCGTTGGCCTGCGGCCATCTAGGCATTATGTGATGGTAGTGGATGTTGATTTGGTGAGGTACTTCTTGAATTCCTCTCCTTGGAATGGTGGACCATTGTCACTCCGAATCCGCCTCGGAAGGCCGTGGAGGTAACGCCATCGCGGGTATGACCACCTCCGCTGCCGTGGAGGTAACGATTTCGACCTCAGGGTACCTGGAGTGGTCGTCAATCGCCACCAATAGGTACGTGCCCTCCTGTATCTTGCAGAAGTCTATACTGATGGCATCCCATCTAGAGGACCCTCGCTCAGCTGATAGTATGGGCTCGGGATTGGGCGGCGCCCCCGTTATTTGGCATGGGAGACATGTAGTAATGAGCTGCTCCACTTTTTCATTGATGTGTGGGAACCAGACACAGTGTCTGTTTCGGGCCTTGGTTCTTACCATTCCCTGGTGACCTTCGTGCGCCAACGCCACGACTCTGTCCTGCATGCTTGCGGGGATGGTGATTCGGGTCCCTCTTAGGATGAGCCCTTCCTCTGTGATTGATAGGTCTTGTCTTGCTGTAAAGATACCAGTGAGGAATTCTTTTGCTTCAGCCGTTCGATTGTGGATGTTCCGTAGGAAAGATTTCCATTCCCCAGAGATGATCGTGTCTTTTACTAGATCACAGCATGAGTCAGCTTGTGTGGCCTCTACAATGTCTTCAATGCCGATGGCTCTTGGTTTGATTGTGTGGATCGCCTGGCAAATGTGTTCCTCCATTTCTTCCACCACGTGTATTTCCCTGGTGTGGCCGCTCTTGGGTGTCTAGACAGGAAATCTGCTGGGTTTCCACTGCCCTGGCTGATATGCTAAGTCAAAGTCATAGTGTTGTAAGTGTAGTAGTCACTTTCCGATCCTGGCTGGGGGGTGTGATGAAGAGCCAGTGAAGATTGGGAGTAGTGGTTTATGGTCCGTGTAGGCCTTGAACTTTCGGCCGTACAGATATAGATGAAAATGGCGGCAGCCCCACAGCACTGCAATCTCTTCCTTTTCAATATGGTAGTACCGTTGCTCCATCGGCGTCAGGGCGCAGGAGGCATATGCGATTGGCATTGACTCTCCTGTTTTGGCCACCTGTATGAGGATGGCTCCTAGACCCACTGGGCTGGCGTCAACGTACAGTTCGGTCGATAATGTGGGATAGTGATATGCCATGGTGGTGTCTGCCGAGAGTGATGCCTTGATTTGTTCGACCGCTTCTTGGCAGGTGGGGCCCCAAACCCATTTCGTGCTGGCCTTCGTGAGTTCTCTTAGGGGTTCTGATAGTGTGGCCAGGTTGGGGATGAACCTTCTGCAGTAGGTTGCCATTCCTGGGAAACTGCGTACCTCCATTGGTGTGGTGGGGGGGGGTGAGGCAGCCTGGATGTCTGCTACTTTTTGGGGGTCTGCCGAGATGCCTGCGCTGTTGAAAGTGTACCCAAAGAAGGAGATCTCTTCCTTTAGGAACTCGCACTTGTCCTTGTGGATTGTTAGGCCTGCACTCTCTAGCCTGCTGAGTGGCATGTGGAGGCGTTGTACGTGTTCTTCCTTGTTCTCTGCGTGTATGAGAACGTCATCACTGATGTTTAGAACCCCCGGGATGCCATCTATCACCTCCTGGATAGTTTGCTGAAACATTTCGGCCGCAGAGGAGATTCTGAAACTCAGCTGCTTATATCTGCGTAGGCCTATGTGAGTGGAGAACGTCGTGATATACCTGGAATCACGGTGAAGTTTCAGTTGGTGATATCCGGCATTGAGGTCGACCTTAGAGAAGATTTTGGATCCTGTAAGGTCTGCTACTATTTCATCAAAGGTCGGGGTGATGTGGCGCTCCCGTTTTATCGCCACGTTGGGGAGGCACATGTCAATGCATATTCTCACTTTCCCGGGTTGTTTGGGTTTCTTGGTGACGACCATGGGTGACACCCACGGTGTTGGTCCGGTCACTTCCTCAATGATGCCCACTTTCTCAAGTGCCCGGAGCTCTTTCTCCACCTGGTTTCGTATGTGGAACGGCATTCTTCGGTGTCGCACTGCTCGCGGTTGGACGGACTCATCAATATGCAGCTTGATGAACTTTCCTTTGAGGCATCCCCTTGAGGAGGTTCGGGTACTTCCCGAGGATGCTGTCAATGTCTTGTGACTCGGTCACCTCGCATATGAAACTTATGAGTCCCAGGTCCTCTGCCGCGTCTCCACTCAGTAGACACTCAATTCCTACATTCACGATGTAGATTTTGGACTGCAGTGATTTATCACCCTTGCTGAATGTGGTTCGGAATCTGCCTACTATGGGCAGTGGAGTTTTACACCCATACGCAAACAATAGCGTTTCTGTTGTTTTCAGGACTGGTTGGTGCCGTAGTTTTCTGAATGCGGTTAGTGGCATGACGTTAACAGATGCCCCAGCGTCTATGGTCATTTGCGTGTCTTGTCCTGAGATTGCTCCTTGGCATTTCCGTCTCCTCAGTTTCCTTTTGGGTGTTGTGTCTCCGTAGTTCAGTGCTAAAACCAGGTACACTTTCTTTCCTTTTTTCCATTGGTCGTTCCCAGCTTCTTGCTGGGTGTGTGTCACATCGTCCCCTTCCTCCTCGGTCGACGAATTGCCGGTCTCGACTTGGCGAGCGCTGGCTTGTTTCTTTTTCTTTCCCAAGGTTTTGTCCTGGGGTGTTTGAGGTTGTTGTGGCAGCCCTGACGACCTGCATACCTTTGCGTAGTGGTCTTTTCTGCCACACGCACTGCATGTTGTACCTTGGGCCGGGCAGTTGCTTCTTCCATGGTGAGGTCCTCCGCACCACCCACATTCCGTGGGTCCGGGGATCCTTTGTTGCCATCTGGAGTGCATACTGTTTCCGCTGGCCTCATCCCTCATGTATTGGCGGTTCGTGATTTGGGCCACGGTCGCCATTGTAAGTGCGGGCTGGAGTTTCTGCAGGGACGTGCCCATGTGTGCCGCTCTGGCATGTGCCAACTCCCTCTGGCAGCCAAGTTCCAGGATTCTGGTCAGGGATATGCCTTTTTCGCTTAGCACCATCCTCCTTAGCTTCTCTGAGTGTATCCCATTGATGAGCTGGAGTCAGATCTCCTTTTCAATGTCGGTGAATTTGCATGAGATCGCAAGTTTCCGGAGCCTGGTGTGATAGGCATCCAGTGTCTCGTCCTCCAGCTGAATGGTGGTGCAGAAGATGAATCTTTCATAGTTTGGATTAAGCTGGGGCATGAAGTGGGCCGTCAAGGTGTCCTTCGTTTGTTGGTAGACGTCGAGGCCGTCTGTGATCGCCAGCGAGTTGAATATGCGCAGAACCTCATCCCCGACATTCAGTGGGAGGTGCGACCTCATTTTCCTTGATGTGGTAATGTCTTTGCAATCCATGCCCATCTCAAATTTTTGTATCCACAGCTGCCATTATGGGCCAACCGATGATGGGTCGGTGTATGGATCGAAAGGGCTGAGTGCGATGGTTGTCCCTCCTTGCAAGCGTGCTTGCGGCATGGACGGTGACAGGTTGGGAGCCATCCTAGAGGGCGTGCCGGGCCTGGGAGTGGATGTGCCTGTCGCCATGTTGCGTGGATCTGGCGTCTGTCAGTGCACACTTGTGGCAATGCCCCCTCACCTTGGTATGCTGTGGGCTACTCCGCTTGGCTTCCCCGTCGTGTGTCCAGATGTTGGGCACGAGGCCCCTACTTCTCCCTTTTTTCCACCAGCTGTTGGGCCCCAAGATGTCTGCCTGTTGGTGTTGGGCCTCCCAGTGCGGAATTTGTGGCAGTTGTGGGAATGTCTGTTGTCATCCAACGTGTACTTTCTGGGTTGTTTTGAATGAGTTGAGAACATTTTAATTTTTTTTTTTTTTTAAATTTCAGGTGGGGTTGGGCCCCCTCACCCCACCATGATTCCAAAAATGTCGCCCTTGCCGAGGGCTTTGTATGCTGTGCGGCGGCATCGCGTGTGCCGTTCTGATAGCTTCCCTTGTCGCCAGTGTTGTATCCTGTTTCCCTGCCGATGCGTCAGCGGGAAACAGGAGATGAGGGCCTCGGGCTGCAAGGCCCCGCTGCGCAACTCCAGCGGGAGCAGTGAAGACACGGACACACGTGTGTTTCTGTTCTGCCCCGGAACTGCTCCCGCAGAGCAGGGGCGGGGCTTTTATTTGTGACGCCTTACGTCACCGCGTAGCGGGATGTAAGGCAGATATAACAATAGATATCGGACCAAGCCAGTCTGCTCTTCTGTCTGAAGATTCACGCTGATCGTTTCTCTTTTTTCTCTGTCAGAACTGTTGGTATTTCCATCCACCCTGTTCTGCATTCTTTGACTAAACACATATTTGGCGCTATGGATCCTTTAGAAGAGAAACACTTTTTTTTGGTAAGGCCCTCTCCTGTTAACCTGTGAAGGCAGGATATCCTGTGTTAGTAAAACTGTACTACTCACTGCACACCAGATGGAGAGTTCTTATATTTACCAATGAAAATTCAGAAATTGGGCTTGCGACTCTGCAAGAGGGGCCACTTAGACTGATAGCCCCAAACAATGTCATTCTCAGCAAGGATCTTATTGATTTGTTATCGTATGTGTCCGGCTGACTACAATCACCCTAACTACAAAACGTTACAAAGCCTCCAAGTGGACGCCATAGTTATGTCTGTCTGTGTACTATTTCTGCAGGGGCTCAGGATTTGACAGACATCTGCCTTGCTTCCATTATAAAAATGCCCAGACCCTTCCGTATTACTGTGCCCAGAAGCAATCATATTTGGGACTCTTTGCCTGAACACCTTTGTCTACAAACCCAGAGAGCCATCTTTCTTTAAAAAGTGTGCTTTCTCTGTGTTTTCCCACTACTATTTGTATTAGTTGTGTACATTTTAATTAGTTTAATTAAAGATCCTATATTTATAAAAACTTGGTAGGACATTCTTTTATTTTGGTACCCCCATACTATTGTTGTTTGTGTAGCTTCTGTACAAGCTCACACCCCTCCTAAAGATCGGAGTGTGAGTATACCGAGTATAGCCTGCCTTTGTCTGACGTTGCAAAAAGATGCAAAGTAGGGCTTCCTGTCGGGCTGTGCCTGTTTCATCTTTATGATTGGGAACACTGCTGGCCTAGTGATAGTGTGGGACTGAGTAGGTGCTTTAGCTACTACTCATCCCTGTAGTCCTGCAGAGCAGAAGTCATTTAATCAGACTCAGTACTCTAGCAGACCAACAACTGTGATATGTAACACCACTACTATAGTAGACCAAGGAAGATATCACAGGGCATAGAAGGACCATATAGACATCCTTCCCTCAGAACAGTCGAGTCCTACTTATCTATGTCAGGATTTCAGACAATTACAAAAGTGTGTGAGAGCATGAAAATGGGTCAAATAGCCCGGTCTATGGAATATCTTCCACTAAGGAGGGTTTACAACCACCAGATAACTTCCATTTCTCGAATTGTTCAAAGGGTGCAGTTATTCCTCTAGCTCAACTGAGAGCTTTGATCCTTACGAAGAAGAAAAAAGATTTTGAAAATGTATTTTTCTCTGGTTGCAACATAGAATGTTCATAAAGTCCAACTACATAGGGGTACATTACTTCAATTTAAAAACGCAACAGGCCTGTTTTCTAGGGCCCTGTTGACTAATGTGGATTTGAGTTTTGGTGAACTGCACATATTCTCTGATCTGGTCAAAAGACCCTTCTAACAAACTGGATGTTATATTTGCAGGTGAACTGATCCAGAGGGACATAGTGTGTGTTGAGTGAGAAACAACACTTTCTGAATGACCACACGTAGACAATCAGTTACAACATCGAGCACCAAGCTTGGCCCAAGGCTCCCAGAAATGACTGTGGAATTCTGTACGATCTGTGGCAATGGCCATCGCTATGGAATTACTCTGGATGGTAGTGCAAAGGCTCCCACTGCTCGTTTCAAGCATATGGGCCCATTCAACGCTATAAACTTCCACCTACCGAATACTCGAAGGGCCCTGGTCTGGATGCCTCAGGGATTGGGTCATTAACCATAACGTCTGGGAGATAAAGAATCCTCAAGGACTGATTGAATTTGTCATAAGTGTTCTTGATGTGTGGTTGGAATAGGAAAAACAGTAGTGGTAATTCTGGACAGTGGAACCCCGCAGCTCACTCTATAAATACACTTAATCCAGGTCAAATGGTAACAGTAGGAAATAAACTTTGTTGGGAAGGAATAGGTAAAGGGTTTTCCCAAGATAGTAAAAAAAGTAGTTGGTGCAATGGATGGGTGCATTTGGGTTAATGATACCATCAAACACAACATACACTTTACAATAAACACCCGGTTTAAAGAGTGCATTGTTCATTGTCCAGCAGAAAAGGTGAAGCCATTAAGGATGAATTGTAGCTCCCATTTAACTGGACTAGTACCCCAGCCTTTCCAAAATCTACTTGAGCTTCTACCACAGAGAAGATTTCAGATTTTAGAAACACAAATATATGTGCTGCGGATTACATATGACACAGAGAAACAAGCCTTCTGGACATAATGTACAACTTCCACGTTATGCACCCAAGTAGCATCCTGTGTCTTGCTGCAAAAGCAGTAGGCCAGCCTAAAATTCCCTTTAGGCTATTTTGTTCATTATAATGTCAAATATTAATAATGAAGATATCAGGTGTTTGATGGATGGTTGTTCACAAAGTACAAAAGGGGACATTGTTGATGTGGAAGGTGCATATGAACCTATGCGATGAAGGTGTAAGAAGGGTAGCCATGGTTGTGGGCACAGTGAAGGGGGAAGGACTACAAGGCATTGCGATTAGAAAGCGGTAAGGCCCATACATCGCGGCAGAGACAGAGTATAGAGGAACTCATAGCATGTCACTAGATGAAAAAAGGATGTGTAAATAAATCAGAGGTGCTAAACCTGACCAAATGAAACGGAGAGGTGCAGGAGGGAGACAGTATTCTGCTCATAAAAAGTTACTTGTACAGGGCCATGAGAACCCATTTGTAGCTTAAGTAATTAAATATAAAAATGATTGGTTATTTATAACGCGCTTAATACCGAGGAGGTTTATAAATGTGTTGTCTTGCTTCCAAATCCAGTGCAGAGTGATTACTTGTTTATTAGAGTGATAAAAAAAAAAAACTTTAAATAAAGAGTCTTTTCTGTTTGTTCGGGGATTGACATTTTCTGAGGGGGTTTACTCTGGTTGTTCCCTTGCATTATATTACATTAAAAACAAACTCTCTCTTTTACCTCAAAATTGCAGAGTGGAGTTTTTGTTTCAAAACACATATCCTCTGTTCATGATGCCTGAAACGTATAATGAGCCGTGTCGTGGAAGCATGTTCCCCATCAATTTAAAGAACCGCCAAAGCTTTTCAGCATGACCCTTTCCCTTGTTCCTTCAGCCACCACCCGTACTGGTGAGACTATATTGCAAATCTGCAGCTGCAGAAGATCATGTTTCATTTCCTCCCTCCCCCCTTTTCTCCCTAATTGTTCCTTGCACTTGCACTATCTGAAATGTCGCCAGGCTGAGTATGATAGTTATTTTTCACATTCTAATTGTTTCAAGAACTTGTAAGAATGTCATTGTTTTCCTCCCATGTTCCCTCCCTCCTTGAAGCGCTTTGAAACACATTGTGTATAGGCACTATACACATTTACATTCAATTCAATTCAATGTTTGCCACACTCGCCATGCCCTTTTGAAGAATAGATATGGGATAAACAGCAAACGTGTCCAGGGACTGCTTTATCAATTCGAACTTGTCATCAGCATAGGTCATAAGAAAGGCAACCTGAGACAGCACAACCCACAATGGAGTTGCAACCACGGGCTCCCCCCACCACTTAGAACCAAACAACATTAAACAATGGTTCAAAGAAAGGGAGGCTGGGGTGTACTTCCCTGCAGCAAGTCGTGGCCACTGAAATTTGGACTTAAAAAGCTAAGTCCTCCAAACCATCATACACACAGGAAATCATCTACAGAAAGCTGTGATGCCGACAGCCCCCACTAAAGACCCTCAGAGACTCGCCGGGGGTCAGCTACCCAACACAAGACTGCCCGCACACATCACGGAGCAATCCCCGACCTGGACGCTCATTATATGTGACCCAAGTGCTGGCACATAGCAAGGAACAGGCAGGAGAGATAACCTGTCCACGCCACCCTCAAACAGCATCTGCCATGAAACAGACCCCGGGCCATTGCGGAGAGCGGAAGGAGGAACAAAAAGAGGGACAACAACCGCTGAGGAGCCGGAACACACAATACGTTCCATCCAAATGTAGGGGAAGAAGGGGGGAAGGCAACCCTGATGCACACTGCCATAACCACCCGCTGTGCGCTACCCTCTCCAACCTCCGGCCCTAAAAGGAGTCTCTTAACTCCATCTTGCGGAGGATGCAGCCTCCATAAGCGGCAAAAAGTGGCCAATTAAACGCACCCCCCATCGCTGCGCTAATCCATACCTGCGCAACCAGAACGCCCGGCACAAGGTCAGTGAGGAAGGAGCAGGGTCGGATTCATACCCTCAAGTTGGCCCCCCACACCTGGAAAAAAGACCAGAGCCTAATCCAGACCCACAACAGGGCCCGCCCATGCCACAAACTACTCGGCTGCCAAATCAACAGCCAACTGTCCCGAACAACCATACATCCCACAAAGACTGGTAAACCCACAGCAGAATATAGAAGCTGATTACTTATCCCAGCCCCTCTACTTGGGAATGAAAGGGGCCATAAACAGCGCCAACTCTCTGCACTAATAGCACACCTGGCTACCCACAGACCCCCCATCATCAGGGCATGGCAAATATTTCACCGGTGGGCAGCTCCAACACTAACTGGAACACTGACACAAAACAAACAGAAGCTTCACTATGTCGCTCAACATGACAACAGCCCAACATGTAGGTCCATCACCAGCTGATCCTAACACAGATGAGGATAATTGCACAAATAGCATAGGAAACAAACAATACAGTGCAGGAAATCAAGAGGGCCCTACAGGACGTCCAAATGCGCTAAAATGCACAAACAGACCTCACCATGGACAATGAACATGGTATCAGTGCGCTTGAAGACAACACTGAAGCAACCACAATAATTAGATTAATTAATTAGAGAAGTGCAGCGCCTGGGAGCCAAAGTCAAGGACCTAGAAAATCGGTCCCATTGCAACAACTTACGAATTGTCAGCCTACCGGAACAAGCAGAGGGGCCAGACCTAGAGGCCTATGTATTGCTTATCCAAGACCTGAGACTATACGTGATTGATAGAGTTCACAGAGCCCCTATCCCCAAACCAGCTGCCGGTGAATGCCTGTGACCCATTACAATGTGCCTTCTTAATTTCCAACACAAAGTCACCATCCTACGAGCCTACCGCGCAGCTGGATAAATCCATGCAGAGGGTGCCGAAATCCGCATCTTCAATTATTACTCGTGGCGGTCTCCCGAGGGAGAAGAAGATTGAATCTTCTATTCGAAGCACTGATGGACTCGACCCATAAATCCTACCTCAAATTCCTGGCTATGTGGTGCCTTCATCTAAATAAACAATGGCACTCTTTTGATGACCCTGAAGGAGCTTGGCCTTTCTCCAACAACAAAATATAGTCTTGACTTCCCAGCCGAGATCAAAAACACTGGTCAAACCAATCATCCAGAAATCTCACAATGGTGATCAAAAGGAAGAAGATTGTGATCCGGCACACGACCGGAGGGCCCTGATCGGAAAGATGTAAGACCCCCAACCTGAGACATGTGATCGCGCTGTGCCCTTTCACAAAAGTTCATCGTTCCATAGTGGGCTCCATAACCACAGTTTCATCCTGCCCAAAGACTAACTGAATCTCTTTACTGAATGGCAAACATGCCACACTGGATCTACTCACCATGCATGATCCTTTGAATATCAAAGCTAACGCTATCAGTGCAGGTGATACATCATCAGATTGCTCTTCACCCGGGGCCATCCCTGCCCCCACCCTTTCCGTCTTCTATTTCCTTTTTCATTCTTCCCCCCTTATTGTTAATTGCTTGGTTACTAAATTGATTGTTTTTTGTTCGAACAATCGATGACCCCTAAAAGGGACACGGACATGCAAAGGATATGGGGGATGGCTTGACCCCCCCACTTCCCCTTTTGCTTAGGCTTGCTCGACCTAGTATTGGATAAGGTTTTTCTACTCCAATGTTTACATTATTGTTTCAAAGTTACTTGTTTATGTTGATTTATGGGCAGTTATTTAGCACACACATATGTATGTCATACAGGATCAGTACAATAGGAGGCCGTAATATACAGACACCCAATGTCAGTCCACACAGAACACCCCTCTCCTCCATATAGTGGTAAAGCGATCGATCTGCACCTCATAACCCTTAACGCTCAAGGAATCGACTATCTTATCAAGAGAAGGCGGATAATTAACCACTTGCGTGACCTGCAATGCAACATTGCTTTCGTGCAGCAAACACACCTTGGCGCAGTTGAATCCTGGAAATTATGGTGTGGCTGGTGGTTATAACCGCACACTCCCTACACGAAGGAAAAGAGGGGTATCCATCCTGATATGCAAATGCGTCCCATTTTTCACCTTTCACACGATTACAGATACAGAGTACAGATATGTCCTACTACATGGGCTCAGACAATGCCGAACAATAACCCTCCTAAACATATACGCGCCCACGTCGGACATCCCATTCTTTTCCACACATATGTTTGTAAAATGCGCACACCTACTGGGGAACCTCCCATTATAGGGGGTGCTTGAACATAGCATTGGACCCTACGATGGACAGACAGGGTACACCCCCACACAACAAACGACTCAGTGCAAATGCACCTAACTACAAAACCTAATGTCTGACCTGGGATTCGCTGATGTTTGGCGTACCATGCAACTGCATCGCTGTGACTACACCTTCTATTCAAACCACCATGGCACTTACTCTAGCATCGATTACTGGTTAACCCCCAGGTAACCCCCAGGGCTGTTCTTCCATCAATACAACAATACAAAATACTGCCCATAATAGTGTCCGACCATGCACCTGTACTCCTCCACATCTTACTGCAAGGAGCTCAGCAAAAAAGGCTAGCATGGTGATTAATGACATTGAACTACCCCGACTTCATTGAACACCTCGAGGCTAACACTGACATATTTTGGCAAACCACTATGACTCCGCAATACCCTGACAACGACTGCTGGGATGCCTATAAGGCTTACCTTTGGGGACAATGCATCTTCAGATGGTGCCACAAAATAAAAAAATGGCAGGAGCAGGAAATACAGCTAAACAGTGAGATAACGCAAAATGAGATAATTCACAAACGCTTGCGAAACCCCACAACACTTTCACAACTCGTCCAGCTCCGGCATAACTCAAACATATCTCAACCCAAAGGGTTCAAGAATCGTTCTCCAGCTGGTCACACGCATACTACCAAGATGGAGACCACACCCTAAACATGATGGTGCTAGCCCTCCGTACTAGACAAGCCTCCCAGAACATATGCAGCATCCAAGATAGATATGGGACCTTCCTCAGAGCTGAAACTGACATCAATAGCCCATTTGCTGAATACTACAGTGTGCTATACACAAATCCTGAAACGCTACCCTCGAACCAGATGGATTCCTTTCTAGCAGGCCGCCAACTACATAAAATAGAGCCCACCCATATTACTGAACTAGAAACCTCGATCACAACTTGAGAAATAACGCGTGCCGTTGGCACCCTATCGGCAGGCAAGGCTTCATGGCCCTATGGCCTTCCCAAGACATCTACAAAACAATGTCTGAATGACTGCCCCTCTCCTGTAGGCAAATTTCGCCGAGGCCCACAACAACGGCAGACTTCCTAGCTCAATGCTTGTTGTTAACCTTATAGTCTTCCATAAAAAAGGCTGGGACCCTGAAGACTGCAGATCATACGACCTGATCTCACTGATCTACACTGACGCTAAAATCCTAGCCAAATGCATAGCGCAAAGAATTGAGAAAATCCGCCCCCAACTTATACACAAGGATACAGGGTTTATCCGGGGCTGACATTCGACAGACATCATACGGCCTGATATATATCATAGCCGGACAACATGACCCAGATGATGTTATTCTAACGATTGATGCCGAAAAAGCATTTGACAAAGTCGGATGGGACTTTATGTTCCGAACACTACAAATATACGACTTCCCACCATCATTCCTAAGGTTGATAAAACTACTCTATACTAACCCTACAGCCACAGTGATCACCAATAATACCACCTCAGGCACGTTCGAACTACACTCTGATACCAGACAGGTATTCCCCCACTACCCCCTCCTGTACACAACCACTGGAGACAAAACTCTGCAATGACCGAGGAGGGGGGGGAGTAATACAAGGGGATGAAGAACACTGAGTCTCGCTATATATGCAGACAAGCTCCTACTCTACATCAGTAAGTGTCAAACATCATTACCACGACTACAATACCCCCTACAAGCCTATGGCCCCATGACAGGATATAAAGTTAACTGGTCAAAATCGGAAATTCTCCCACTTAGAACTGATGTACCTTGGGACCCAGGAGGATTCGTCCCATTCCACCTCCAACTACATAATATTAAATACTTGGGAATACTAATCAACACCTTGCTTGATGAAATCATGGAACTGAACTACCTCCCGATCCGCCTTAAAACAAAATCCTATCTTGCCAGGCAAGACACTCTGCTGCTGTGCCTCGTGGGCTGCATCAATGGGTTCATAATGAACTGCCTCCTAAAACTGATATACCTGGCCATGATGCTCCCATGCAAACCAACAAGCCAGATGTACAGGGTCTTAGACACATGCTTATCCAGATTCCTCTGAAGGGGGAAGAAAGCATGACTCCCACTAAAAGTCCTCCAGGCCACCAAAGGGGATGGGGGACTAGGAGTACCGAACTGGTGCACCTACTACCAATCAGCCCAAATATGCTGGGCTAAGAGATGGCTCAACACGACAGACACACTGAGCTGGAAACACATAGAACTATCCTTAATGGCCTCTTACATTCCGATGGAAATCCTAGCTATCCCATTAAAGAAGCTGCCAGAAACCATGTGCTAACATCCTCGATTGGGCCCAACGCTGACACAATGGGATACAATGAGTGCACTCCTGGGTACAGATTTTCAAGCTGCCCCTGCGTGGATCAGTGTAAGGGCAATCCTATCGATAAGCCTAGACCACTCTCTACACCCAAACCAAGACTGCCAAACATTACAGTTACGGGAAACAGACTGGCTACAATACCATGCTATACTATCGGTAATACGCTCAAACACAACAGAGCAAACATTGTTAGCTAACCCATCATCGGGAGAACTCGAGATGGAACAAAATATAACCACATACCCATGCCTGCGCGCATTCTATACCGTTTGCACCACGAACAAAATTAAACAAAACCAGACGCTAGCGACACAATGGTCCAGTGACCTGGAGATCCTGATTGACACAGGAGATATCTACAATTTCTTTGATGCTGTACCGGTAATTTCACACAGTATCCGAAACAGGGAGATACAATTCAAACTGATCCAAAGACTATGCTATACACCAAGCAAAATGCATAGAATGGGGCTCACTCACACATCCTCATGCTGGAGACACTGCAGGGAACTGGGTACATTGGGACATATCCTATGGACCTGCCCGAAGATCAGGACGTTCTGGTTAAAGGTTCAAAAATTCACCAGTAGGATACACGGGGTCACCCTGGACTTAGCCCCAGGCCCAATGCCATTCGGGGTTGGAGATGAATTCTGGCACAATGACACAATGTCTAGAAAATTAATACACATGGTCCTCTTCTCAGCCTGAAAAATCCTGATCCTCCACTGGAAATCAGACACGGCCCCAACGGAACAGGCCTGGCTAGCGCTAGTAACCAAAATGTGCTCACTAGAATGCACTGTCCTAAAACGTCACAATAAACCCCGACAGGCCGACCACTTGAGGACACTGGCAGGAACCTACTAAATTACACACAACTCCATACCGCTCATGACATAACATTACACAACACAATATGACTCGATAACTATTGACTGACCCTCATAGACGCGCATGGAACCACACTCATACATACATACATATGCAAGTTGGGGGGATATATAGATGGGTGGGCAGTCACCACATTGGTGGCGACAACAGGGTTGATATAGGGGAGGAGGGTGGGGGACTAGGAAGAGTTGTAGGGAATAAGTGATGTACATCACAAATGTAAAAAATCGTCTAACCACAACTGATGATATGCTATCTGTACACCTTATTGTATTTTGGTTTGGAGAAATTTAATAAAAAATAGTTTTCCAAGAAATGAATCCCTGCATCACCTACAAAGCAGACACAGTGAAAAAAAAAACACCAGTCTATGTGGCTGGAAAGCTCACCTCTGTAGGCTACCACACAAGAGGTGCATCAACATCGCCAGGACAGAAAGAAAGAACGTCAAAAGGGAAACATAGAAAACAGGCCTTTTCTGCTATGAATCATGTCTCTGGAAGAAGTTACCAATGCAGATAAGACTGATCCCTCCATTCTACACTTCAGAAAGGACTGGAAGATGCTTCTCTTCAAAGAACATCTAGTCAATCGCTGATTGCTCCACTCACCCCGTGTTCTTCTCCTCTGGAATTCTCCCTTACCCTACTCTTCCTATCCTTCTCAGCTTTTCTGTTACCTGTTCACCTTACTTGTAACCTGCAGGGTGCATCCCCTTTGTCCAGGGCTTCTCAAATAGGTTTGCCCTTTATACATCCGCTAGATACATACATACATACGTACATGGACTGGTCATTGGATCACTCATAAAGGAGAGCGACAATGGATCATTCAAATGACAGCCTCAGAAGAAGAGACTGGCCACAGCTAATACTACAAACATCCGGCCCCAACCATTCTCCCTAACGGATATTTCTAGTTTTGTGAGAGGCCCTTCTCCATATATTTCAACATGCTGCATTGCATTTGGGAGATGCTAATCCTGCTGTGAAATTTGCTTATTGCGGCTTGTATTTGGGTAATGAGGGTGACACAAAGGCAGTGCATAATTTGAAAATATAAAAAGAAGTGCCAATGCCCAAATATTTTCGAAGACGCCTAATAGATGTCGGTGTGCGCAGCTCCCATCCCACTGTTTCACCACCCATAGCTGCTCCCCAGCCACAACTCGTATCAGATGGGCCACAAGTGTTAATCCAGGCTCCAAGGCATAGCTCTGTGCTGGGTGTACGCCCTCTACTTCACCTCCAGACTCAGAGTTTGGCAGTGCGAGAATGTGGAGGGAAAGTCATTACTGTCACTTACTATACCACAATTTTTACATGTACCACTGAACTCATAATGAGGCCCAGTTTGTCTGTATCTTGAAAGTAATGTAACACATTGAGCAGGTTCTCAGGTTCTCCCATGCCAGGAGTGAAATAATCAGCTAGGCTTCACTTTAAGGCTCACATCATATTGCATTCTGGTTCTAATATCCCCACATGCGCAAACTGTACAGGAATGCAAAATGGCATGTGCTAACAATGACGGAACGTACAGAACATGATTTGCGCCCTCTGTTTCCGCATATGTTTATTAAAGTAACGCATGAATGAATGTAGTTGCTTGACAAAAGTGGACAATTATTTGTCTGCATTACTAGCTTTAGAATTTCCATGTTCAGAAGTGATTGCGCATGCATATTACTGTTGTGCAGTAGAAGAGAAAACAGTTTCATGTATGTATGTGATGTACATTATGCAAACCTACCTAACAAGCTATGTGGTACTGTACATAAAAGGAGGAGAATTCAGAGAGGATATGTCAAGGAGAGTCAAGGGAGGTCTATTAAGAAGGTGCATCTCATGAGGGAGAGGTTCATGTGTATGTAGACCGAGGGTCCATTTTAGAATGTGTAATTTTCATATGTGTTGGCACCACTGGTAGTATTACACAACCAGAGGAAGGTATATCACTCTGTGTCACATTATTGCTCATCAAAGAAAGGAAATCAAGAGAGTCTTAAACAAATAACAGATCCAAACATTAGTATTACAATTTATACCCCTTAATGATCATACAAAATATACTAAAATATATTCATAAAACTTGCAACACAATACAGTAGTGTGTTCACATATATAGAAATACATAAAAATAAACATCAATTCTAGTGTTACTTCAATTCAATGTCACAAAAGCCTGCCTTGCTCAATATCTTGTTAACCCAACATTAGTAATATGCTAAAAATGGGAGCCCAACTTGTCCATGTTTCTGTCCTGTCGGCTCAAATCTGGCGGACATTAATCAGACGCATTCTGAAAATCATTATGTATATCTTGTGGTGAATTCGCTCTCCCTGGTCTTTGATGAGGCTGCCTACTTGGAATAAAGGACACACATATCTTTGAGTAAACACTTCACATCAATTTGTCTTATAATTAAACTTCTTCAATTTACCCTATCCGCAAGGGTACCCCAGTATATGTCTCTATAGTATACCTATGTGCTTATCCTAAATACCCTTCTTAAGACCCAAGAACAACCATGTATATTGTACTTCACTGTCCTCCTTTAATAGGGAGGTAACAGGCTATCCTCCTCTTGCGTCCCCGAAAAAAAAGAAAAATACTTACTAACGGTGTATTAATCTCGGAACTACTCATTTTCCTATTCAACAAAGTCTTACCTCTTACAGAACTGTATTGCACCTTCCTCCTAGTTTTCTTCTCATGGGTGGAATTTTCTTTAGTAAACTGGGTCACGATGTACACTGAAATATATAGTGCACACCATGAGGATTAATCCCACCTTCTAGCTCACTCTCACCTGCCACACGCGATGTAAACATTATATTGTACTAATTACTTCAAAGGCCATATATGTCCTCTTTGTGCCCCCATGCTGCTCCTTTTCCACATAGGATGGAATGCTTCTTCTAAGCCTCCACACCTTGGTAACTTCCTGATGCCAATAATGTGGTCCTGTAAGGAAATCCAGGAAGCCTTATGAATTTCCCCAATTAGAATATATCTACTATGTAGTCACTTTCTTCCCACTTTAGGGTCCTCACCTGTTGTATGGAGCCTCTTCCTTCAGGTTTACTGCAATCCGCCATTCGCACAACTTCAAAAGTGGCTGGCAATTTATAGCGGTGTCATGACGTCATTGCACTACGCCAGAGGCACCACTGGTAGTGACATCTCAGAAAAATTGCACCGCAAGGAGTGACATCATTCTTTGATGTCTGAGAGCATCATGAGAAGTTTCATTATAAGAAATTGCCACGAGTAAGACAGAAGCAAATAATGTGATGTGATAAACATTGCAATAATGATTTATAGAGCAAAACCACAAATCTGACTTTTATTCAAACAGCCTACAGTGTGCACTAAATTACGTTTTGGGGCTTTTTATTTTGGCAGATAAGGCACCGTTATATAAAATGATTTGCCTAGAATAATATACTTTAATGAATTTGTGAAGTCAGGATTTTAATCCAGTCTTTAATTTAGTCATTTGACCACATATCATGTTACCTATAGTTGTTAGAAGTATGTATTCATGTTTGGCTTTCAGGAATATTAAAAAGAGATGACTTGAAAAGTACACAATTACAAATCCTTGTAGAAATATATTAAGCAAAAAGAGTATCATTGTAATTTTGGTTTGCCACCTTGAAGGCGACCGGTACCAGAATGTAAAACAATGTTAGCCTAACATATTTTCACTTGTTAAATAACATATGACAACGTGAGAAAACTTAAAGACACACAACAAGAGATAATGGGCCTCATGAAAAGTATGACGTACCAACACCATTTTCAGGACCGGTACATTCAGAGTTGCTAATACAGAAACACTGTTATCGCAAAGTCACACCCACGGTGCCACCGTATCCAGCAGCACTGTGACCGTAAACTGTGGAATGAGTTGTGGGAATTGCCTGAATAACCGGCACAGCGCTAGTACGGGCCCATTCTGAGTTTAGCCTACACAGAAACACTACCATAAAAATGGCGATGGCACTGTGAATACCGCACCTGTAATAATGGCCCTGCGGACCAGGTGCTAAACAGTACCAGGTGAGCAGCAACAGACCCCAGGTTTCCAAAATCAGCCAAGCTGCACGCCATTAACCACTGGGAATGTACAAAAGGACCACACCCACACCAAACCCCCTCCCAACACAACCATGCTGGCAGTCGTTGTAGCAGCAATTGGGCTGGGGAACCTGCAAGGAGGGATTGAGGATGAAGCAGAGGAGGTGGCGGAGGCACAGGAGGCAATTGAGGAACCAGTTGTCCATGCAGAACATCAATGGCCATCAGGTAGCACACCGTAGGCAACCACCAATACCCCGCATCAGGGCCACGCCCTGGAACCTGATCCCAAGCCAAATCCGCACCCTGTACCGGCTTGACAGGGAGACCATTACATCAATTCTCACCTTGACTCATGACAACATCAGCCGCCTTCTAAATGTACGGACTGCAATCCCCACCTTGCTGAAGGTAGTGTTGGTACTGCACTTCCTGGCAACCAAGACCAGGGATTCCCAGATGTTACAGCTGGGATTTGCAGTGTGCCTAAAACAGTGTGTGGCATTTCTGAACTCCAAGCTGCAAGGGCTTCCCCAGTACATTGTGTGACACAACCATGCTTCCACTAATTATAGTACTTCTTCCACGGTACCACAAAACACCAGCACTGGAAAATGCTCGTTATCATGTGTTTCCCTATTTTTCCGCATTCTTGATCACCATTCCCCGGATCCATTGCTTACCATTACACAAGCACCCCTGCTCGCACAATCCTATTCCCGCTACCTCAATCCCATCGTATTGCCCCAATTTGTTGGCTCTCTGCATCCATACTCTATCTCTGATTCTTCACCCGCAAGTTGAGCCCTGTCTTCCTTTCCTTTTCCTCCATAGGCCATGGTTTTGCTACCACAGGCCTGGGCACAAGATGTTATTTTCTCTGACAATATCCCGGTGCTGTATGACCAATACAGTGTGGACTGGCACAGTATAAAAGCTCCATAACATAGCGTAACACAACAGAGAGCTGGCACCTATGTCGATAGCTAACTGGATCTTTCTGTGTGCTTTCAGAAGTAAATGCACCAGTTATTTTTACCTCCATACATTACCATGTTTTAGGGTTGTATCAGAGACAATAGTTACTCCAAATACCGACTGCTAATAGATTCACATTTGAATGCTCTGCTAAGAGGGTGTTAAAAAATAGTAGAAACGTGAATTAACTCAGGAAATAAGTATCTGCAAGGCCCCAGTAGGAGGTTCTGCAGGTAGGTTGCAGGGGGGTGCGGAGGGGGGCAGTGTGTGGTAACCTACCTGTCAGTGGCATCCTCTCTTCACAGCACTCGTTGCAATGAAGATTGTGAGCTCCCAATGAGCATGATGCCCTACGACACCACGTTGGCACTGGCTAGATCTCCAGTGACAATGCGCCGGGGGTAGATCTCCAGTGACACTGCGCCAGCACCGGCTAGATCTCAAGTGACACAGCACTGGGTAGATCTCCAGTGAGACTGCACCAACACTGGGTACGGTAGATCTCCAAGGATCTACGCAGACCCTACGTGCATAGGTTTGAATTATGGCCCGCGCCAGGGAAGCTCACAAAAGAACACGCTGATAAAGTGAACATACCTAGTGAGAGAGATAGGGTGAGGAAGGAAGGTGAGGAGCAGTCAAGAAGGGAGATGAGCAAGTGAGGCAGGGGCAAAGGAGATAAGCAGGAAGAGAGAATGGATCAGCAAGAGGGACAGGGAGGCAGTGAGAAGTCAGAGTGAGCTGGAGCGGGCGGGCTGTAAGCACGCCTGGGATCTTTCAACATATTGATCCGGAACCCATTATACAGGTCTCAAGAATCGAGGCAACCCTCTGCAAATTGCACTAGCCCCTTTCTTGATAGGTGCTCTATGATGCCAGCCTCCTGGCGACTCTTTCCCGGAAGCCACGTGGGAGTAATCGTAATTCACTCTGCAATAAACTGCACATTTTGTTATATTGACTCATATTTTGATGGGGTTGATATATCACCCATAACTGTTCGGTCCATGCTTCACTGGTTTCTATAAAAAAGACTCACACTCTCGCACACATCTCTGGATGAAGCAATTCCACAAGCTCCCAGGTATGGAAGGCTGTGAGGTAAGTGGGGCGCAAATTTGAGAGGCTGTGAGGTGTGAAAGGAAAGGGAGACAGGAGAGGGAAACTGAAACGTGGGTGGGAGTCAGTGGAGTGAGAGAGCCAGAAGGGTGCCGAGTGAGGAGAGGCAAAACAAGAGGGAAAGAGTGCGCGGAAGAGTACAAACCTCCCGAGTTTAATTACATTTCGTTAAATCTCCCCTCCTCTGGCGCATTTTGTTGGCATGTGCGCCACATTCTCATGCTAATGGCGGGACATCTGTATAGACCCTCCATCCCCATCAAAGACGCCTCTCATCAAAGGCGCTCCTGGGAAACCCTTCACCTTCGACCCCAGGGTCAACACGCGAACACTGTGCTCCATAGTTCTGGGTGCTGTACAGCTGTGGGACCCCCGAAGTCCAGCAGGCCTCGCTCCAAATCTGAGGCCGTTGTGTTGGCTCGGCCCACTGTACCGGTGCCACATTCCCCAAAGAAAGGAGAGCTTTATGTCACTTTTTCAACAGTTTCCTTTTAATCTGCCCCCATTCTATGATGCCACTTGTCCCATTCAGCGTCTAAGAGTCCCATCGAACTTGGTGCGCGTCTCTTAACTCCCTCAGAGACACGGAGCGGTTACGTGGGTCGGGATCAAGAGGGCTTGGGGAGGGAAATACGTTTAATTGTGGGGAGGAGAGGGCGGGAGGCTGGCTCCGAGGATCTGAGCTGGGGCTAGCTCTCTAGAAACACTCAGTGGCGTTCAGCAGCTCTTGGGTGGACAATGTTGAAAGCAGCTCTGTTTCTCCCCTTTTCATTATCCCAGTAATGAGCTCCCCTTTCAGCCAACCCCCGGTGGTCCCATCCACACCTCGTTCAATGGCCCTCCACGCCATTAACCAAACACGGGGGCCTGGGCACAACACCGTTTAATCAATCAAGGATGGAGCAGCGCCCAGGCGGCAGAAGACCTTCCAGGTGCTTGGTGCCCTAGGATAGGGGGTATGCAAAGGTTTTGTAACTGATGCTGTTTTATAGTATTATATGCTGTTTATTTGGGACCATAATTGAGCCTAGCATGCAACCTACTTTTTATTAATTCAGTGCCCTGTAGTAGTCGCCAGTGTCAAATATTTCCCATGACACATGGCCTCCTACAGTGCCACACACTTCCCAGCGGCACATGGCCCTTATGCGCTCATGGCCTCTCTGATTGGATTCCGATTCAAAATGACCATGGTCAAGTGCTTGAGGCCTCTTTCTACAGAGGGGCATCCTGTGCTGGCAATAGAGCTACTCTGGTGGAGTGACTTAACAGTTTAGTGACCCTGCGGTGTGAGGGTGGCAGCGAGACCAATCATGGCTGCCATCTTCTGAAAGACTTCTTGAAAAGGAAAGCTTTTCGGTCCTTCCTGAATCATTCATGGCTGTGACGTCAGAGAAAAATTTAGCTCCCAGAAGACCTGGGGATCGAATCTGTGTTGCTCCGTGTAGTTTGCGTCCAAGGTGAGCACGTTGCCCCTGAGCTGTCCCCTCAAGCAGGGGTGTTGCTAGGTCTGGGAAAGACCCAAGGCTACATTAATGTTGGGACTGGGGGCTAGCTAGCTAGCCTTTTGGTTGTAGCTCCTGAGATTCTATCCGGGGCTACAACCAAAAGACCAGGGGCTATAGCCCCCTAGCAACACCTCTGCCCTCGAGACAGTAATTCCGCTATGTACTTTCAATCTTTTTAATCTGCTGGGACCTAGTTGGGTGACTCAGCTGGAACTCACGGCCCAGAAAGGGGCAAAGGGTTGGTTGCCTTCTTTTTCAGGTAGCGTGAACCCCTTTCCAGGAAGGTCTTGTGAAGTGTGCACAGGGCAGCGAGGTTCAAAGGTTTACATTGGGAACCTCTAGAAAAGTCAGACAGAATGCTAAATGCATTGGTCTTCAATGCTCTGCAAGCATTAAAATCAAGCATTAAAATCAAGCATTAAAATCAAGCATTAAAATCAAGAGACACAAATTAGCTGAAATGATGAAGTGGAAACATTTGATATCAAGGTCAAAGTGGTTAAAAAGATAAACTAACTCAATTTCAAATGTTCGAGTCATCAAGTGCCCCGCTGCTAAAGTGGATCTGGCCCCCCAACACCACATCAAACTCCTCGAGTCCGAATATGTATTTGCTTTCGTCTATCCAGGCTGCATTCGGAAAATGATCATTGTGTTTCTCTGCGATCTCTCTCTCTACAATTTGGGACTGTGTGAAATTATGCAAGGAGAAGATATCATTTTTGCTTCTGCTGAAAATGCATTGAAGGATTAGGATGAATCCAGTGTGCACCTTAAAAAAGAATAAACGTTCTAGACCTGCTCAGGGTAGCAGGAGTTACGGCGGGAGCTGGAGCACTGCATGCAAAAGGAACCAGCTCTTGTACCAGAAAGCTCAACAAAAACATTGTGAAAGCGGGAAAAAGCTGGGAAACTAAACTACATGCCCATAGAATTAATAAAAAGCAGCCACCTGGATTCATGGCTTGGATCATGGCTGCCCATTTCATTGGACATCAGGACGGCCGCCCGAAACCTCGAAACAAGACGCCTTGATTGGACAGTTCTTAGAATGACTTCTATGGGACATTTGTGGGGTCTCGTTCACAACACCTTGCCAGGATCTACAATCACATACTAGCCTTTTGGGGAGACCACAGTTTATGAATGCTGCGTTTATCACCCTCATTCCAAAACCTGGAAAAGCCTGACCGAACGAGTCAACTGGGGATGGGCAAAATCTTGCCCAATTCCGCCCAAAATTCCTCTTGGGCCGCAGAGCAAAATTCCCACCAATTTCACTGATTCCCATGGGACACGTTATTGCTCCTTTTTTTGTTCTATCCTGTGTATATTTCATCTAATTAGGAGGCAGACCCATTTCATGCCTCCAAAATGAAATATTTGTGCATCTGAAGCAAACACACATGAAACAAGACATTTGCGTTAAAAAAACAGCCAGAATCATGAATTTGGCATCGTGGGTGAGTGGGCTAGAATGGCTGATTTCCCCCCCAAAACTGAGCCATTATATTTGAGGAGTGAAATTCATCCATTTCAGCTACCTCTAGTCTGACGACAGACCAATTTTCCTTTTGAACTCTGACTTCAGAATCCGGATTCATGTGCATGCGTTGTGCTTGGAGTTTCTAATCCCAAAATTCCTTGATGTGGCTTTGTTAAGTGTAGGCAAACCCATAAAACGAAAAGACCTTGGTCAGTTTGGTTGATCGCCAACCACAGAAAAGATGATTTACTATGTGGCAACGTTTGGGAGAGCTTTTGATAGCGTTATGGAGATTACATTTTAGAGCACTTTTCATCCACCTGGCTGTTGAAATTTGGTCTCCTAGTGTGCTTTGTTGATATGATCTCTCGTGTTTATGGTGACCTAAAAAAGACAGAAATGTCATCTTTCAGCTCCTTCCCTTTAGAGCGGGTTACCCGACAGGGCTGCCCCCTTTCTCTGCCTCACCCTCAATTTAGTGCTCAAACATTTGCGGCAGTGATTTGAACTTGCCAGGCTATTTCTGGCAGCTCTCATGGTGATCATGGGTCCAAGATGATGTTGTTTGCCACCCAGTGTCTAATCCTGATGGAAAGTGGTATAGGATGGATTCCGACCTATGGCACTGCCTTTGTCTATTCATTGATTGTGAAGAAGACTGAGCTGTTGCATTCTTTTTTGTTAGAATGAAATATAGATTTGAGAACTGCCTCTTTTTCCTGGACAGGCTTAGTGTGAGGCATGGGGGGAACAGGGGTTAAGGTGGTTTGTGATTCTTAAAAAGTTGCATCGGTGGACTTTAACAAGAGTGTGGGAGCCCCTCTACTGAGATCGAACGTGGTTCAAATAACCTGTTCTATGGAATTTCTTCTACTCAGGATGGTCTGCAGTCATGTTTTAGCTCACTGCACCCTTCACAGAGGAGACATTTCCATTTGCATATCAGTCTGGTCCCCCACACAAGGGCAGTCCAGCACCAAAATGCTAGGCAATTCTCCTTCCTCTGAACAAGAGTACCATCTGCAACCCCAGACACGTGTTTCGGCCTTGTTCGGCCACCTCAGTGAGGATGGATCTGGGCGTCATCTGCGTGCATTGGAAAATATAGATGATACAACTCAAATAGCTGTGTCAACGGGTGTATGGTCATATTGAATACTAATAAGGATAGGGTGAACCCATCTTGAAATCTACCCAGATGTCATGATCCCTGCTTCCAAGGGGTCAGGACTTGCCCCACGACCTTGGAAGCAGGCCCATAACTCTGATCCCAGGAACCAGCCAGTCCCTATTGGGACCTTTTGGACCTTGTCCTGGCGCCAGTGGCGCCAGGCTCATGAAGGTGACTGGTCCCGGCACAGGAAGCGCCGGGCTCATATTAGATAAGAGTGCTTGGTGGACCTACCTGTAGCAGACCATGCTGCTTACTTACCAGCTAGCTGGTCTCCTGATCCTTCTCTGCCTGGGACTACTTTTTCTGTCTGGGTGGAGCAGGAGCCACTCCCGGGAAGCAGAACACAGGAACTCTTCTAGAAATCTGGAACTCTTTTTCTTACCTGGGTGAGGCCGTGAAAGAAGACGTCTAAGCACTACAGAAGGCTATTTAAACCACACCCGATTGGTTTCACGTGCTTCGCGTTATTCTGCATCTGCAGCAGGACGCTCACCGTGTCAGCTCCAGGAAACCTCCAGCTCCAGATCCTGTGAACACGAAATCACCTGCTGGGATCCAACCTTCAGTCTTCTTCAGTCTTCAGCAGCTCCTGCAAAACAAAGGCACAGGTTAGGCTAAAGCAAAGGCAGCGCATCTACTTACCTAATCCAACGGCAGCATCCAAGGCGCCTTTTTTAGCCTTTCTCTTCCGGCATCCGACATCTGCAAAGAGAAAGAACATTGGTCAGTAATATTTAACTACAAAGTCTGCTTACCTGTGTTACGCCCGTTCCAACTCAGCTCGCGCTGCATTCCGGCACCTGCAAGATAAGATACATCGGTTAGTAACGCTTAGTTACAAGACTGCTTACCTGTGTTACGTTCGCTTCCAATCTGTTCGCACTGCACCTCGGCACCTGCAAAGACAAAAGAGACATTACGGTGCATTCTACAGCGCTAGTGCAGTCTTTCTACTTACGTGCCATTAGAAGGATAATCTTCACCGCCACAGCATCTGAAAAGGAAAAGACATAGACTTTAAAGACTTAAGACTTTTGAAAGAGAAGAGAACAATCTAAAAGGAACTTAAATACTTACAAGGCACGCTTGTGCAATAACGGCGTCTTCGCTCTCAGCTAACCCTCTGCTATCAAGAGGCAGAGCTCGCATCCAGTGAAGCAACTGGACACAGCGCCCCTGCACAAGACGCAGGATGGAGAGCCCGGCATTTACCTATCTAGGGTAAGCGCAATTATCAACCCAGTTCCACGGGGAAAGAAAGGGCGAGAGGGGCTAGGAACTTTCCCAACCTTCCACTCACTAATACCTTGGTTTACCCTTGCAGACACCTCACTCTTCAGCTTAAACTTTCGGTGAGAAGGGGGCCCTGTCCGGGAGCAAAACGAACCCTGCGCCTAACACTGAAGAGGGTATCCCCACCAGATCAAGGCCTGCGCCTCCGAGGGAACCAGGTGAGCGTTACACCAGATGTGTTGAAGTGTGCTGATCTGATGCTACTTTCTATATTTTTGATGTTTTCAGAGGAATTGGCACATTCCAATGGATATCCTTCTATTCCAGTCTGTTAGTTTCAGGGCATGACAAGTAACTGCTAGTACACTGTCTTGTATGCAGTAGACAAGAGAAGGAAAATAGATGTTGATGTTTAGTCTTTTTCCAAGGATGTGAGAAAGTTTGTTTAATTGTCTATCAGAACAGAGTAAGTTAGGTTTTGGAGCCCAGTTAGTAGTCGCAAAGGATGTTGTTGACCCTTATATATTCTTGCAGTTGACTGTGTACCCCTGTCTCAAGTATCTATTGATTTTTAATTTTTTTTGGAACCAGTTTATTCAAATTTTCTGACAAACATGTAAAAACACAATGACTTCAACAAATACATCCAAAACAATCCAAAACATCCTTAAATACCACTAATAAATATACCCAGAAACCACCCCCAAACAATCAATCTAGAATGTAAAGTCCAATCTTAAGATCTCGGTGAGAAAGAAGAAAAATAAAACCCATAAAATAAATAAAATAACATTTATATGCATACACATATTACGTTTTAGCCTAATAATTCCCATTACTACACATATATGATATATACATGCATATATATTTTACAAATATGCAGAATATCGAAAATGTACTTATCTTATCTGCAAACAACTTCTTGTGACATATACTCAGTCCAGATCCAAGCTCAAAAAGGCCGTCCACATTTTCTGAAACAGGGCCTCTTTTTTCTACATTGTTAGAACCAACTTTTCAATATTGCAAATTGAAAACATTTCTTCCACCCAAGAGTTCCACCGTTGGAGAACCAGTCGACTTTCAATTTCGCAAGATTAATTTCTTTGCCACTAAAGCCCCTTTTAAAATCCAGGTCACTTGATGATGACTTAAGTCCTCCAATATCTTCTCTTCTGTTAGGATCAATGTCTCGAGGTCATAATCCAGATCTTCCTTCGCCACTCTGTTCATCAAAACAGTAATTCCTCTCCAAAAATCTCTAACCTTGTAACATTCCTAGACCATATGCTCAAATGACCACTGGCATTACCAAAACCGCAACAAGTTTCAGTTTCGATCAAAACGTGCTTATGCATTCTAGCTGGTGTCCAAAACGCTCTGTTCAGGATCTTTACTTGACATGCCATTTCACCTATGTTTAAAGACATCCTCTTGATGTTCCCACACAAAACCTCCCATCTACCTTGCATCATCTCCTCCTTTAGGCATGCCAACCATGTTTCTAAGATCTTTTTATTTCCTTCTGAATTCTTGCTTGGCAGGTGATACATCTTAGATGCCATGTTCTCTTGACTGCCTATTTGCTTAATAGTATTCATCAACTCTGAATTGACCAATTCTGGAATATTCACTGCTCTTTTCAAACTCCTGTATGTCACAATGTGAACGCTTGATGGTATCGCTCATAATTTGGAATGTTTAATCCCCTGCTGTCATTCTGTACTTGTAGTTTCCACAACTTCCATCTAGGAACCTTTTTATTCCACAAAAAAGACTGAAGTATGTTATCCACCTTCTTCGATGTCGATTTCTTCATCGGAAGTGGAATTATATTCAGGACATAGGTTATTTTGGGTGTTATCATCATCTTAATAGTGGTTAGCTTGCCTCCCAATGACAGATTAAGCGATTCTCATCGCTCTATTTCCAATGATATTTTTTGTGTTATCATGTCCATGTTTAAGCTCATCATTTCCGTAATATTCCTCATGATCCATATGCCCAAGTATTACATCTTATATGGGCACCATTTGAAGCCAAAGCTCTTTATCATTGCTGCGCTGGTTGGATGAGTACAAGGCAGAGCCTCTGATTTGGACCAATTTATCGTATAATTCAACACCAAACTATATTCCTCAATCAGATTCATCAGGGCCGGGATTGATGTTGTAAGATCTTGAACAACCACAAGAAGATCATCGGCATATAAGCAAAGCTTTTGACAAACTCCATTAAAGTTAATTCAATTCATCCTGTTGTCAGCTCTTATTGCCACAGTCAGTGGTTCCATTGAAATCACAAAAAGTAAAGGGGACAAAAGGCACTCTTGGCGTGTTCCATGTTGCAATTCAAATTTGTCAGATATTCTTCCGTTTGTGTTAATCTCTGCTGTAGGGTTTTTATAAAGCACTCTAATCCAACTCAGGTATTCAGTACCAAAATTCATCTTCTCCATAGTTCTCAGCAGGAACTCCCATCGGAAGCTTTCTTCTATGTCAGGAGACAAGGCCACTGAGTCTGTCTTCAATCTTTGTGATTCTTCTAATGTAAGTAACAACTTTCGCAAGTTTGAAGCTGAAACTCTACCCTTTAAAAAATTTGCTTGGTTGGGATGTATTTGTCTTGGGAGTATCTTCTCCAATCTATTCGCCAGGATTTTGGATAATATTTTGCTGTCTGAATTAATCAAATAGGTCTATAACTACCTAGTTCCAGCTCTGGATGACCTTGTTTAAGTAAGAGAGATACTGTTGCGTGTCTTAAAATACCCATTGTTTTACAATATGCAAACATGTTTCTCAACAAAATGAGGACATTTTCTGGCATTGCTCGATAACACTCAGCCCACTCAGCCGGTAGATCATCCGGCCATGGTAATTTCCCTAAGTTCAAACTCCAAATTGCCTTCTTGACTTCTTCTAATGTCAATTCCGAGTCCAGAGCTCCTTTCTCTTCCTCTGTCATTTTTTATATCTGCATACTTGATAGGAATTGATCAATCTGATCTGGGTCCACTCTAATGGGCTCACTGTATACATTTGTATAGAAGTGTTTAAATATCTAATGTATTTCTCTTGGATCCCTAGTCACCCCAAGATCCCTTTTAATTGCACCAATTGTTATGTTCACTCCTCTTACCCCCAAACAATGGGCCAGCAATCGTCCGCATTTCTCTTCTCCTTCATAATATCTGCATTTTGTCCTGATGATTGCAAACTCTGCCTTCTCAGTCATAATTTTATTTAACTCATATTTTAACTTCATTAATCTCATCTGTTTCCCTTTAGCTGATGAACTCATCGACTCTTTTTCTAAATTCTTAATTGAGATATTTAGTTATTCCACTTCTTCATCACTTTTCCTCTTTTCATTTCCAGACAATCTCATGGCAACTCCACGCATGAAACATTTAAACCTCTTCCAAACCGTATCAATCCCCACGTCACCATTCAAATTTGCTTTAATATATTCCTCTGCTTCTTTCACTTAAATATTCCTTTGTACCTCATCTCTCAAAACTGTGGTGTTCATTCTCCAGGTCCCTGTTTTACCCTATGAATAATTGAGTGAAAGTTCTAATTTGATGGGTGCATGATCTGAAATAGCAATACTCTCAATGTCACTACTTATACAGTTTTGTGTCACTATTCCTGATGCTATCAGATTGTCTATTTGTGAATAAAGCTGCAGAGTGGAAAGTATACTCCCTCCCTGTTAGGTGTTCCAATCTCCAAAACATCTGCCAATCCAAAATTCTGCATTAACAACTTCAACGCTTCTCTAACTGTTTCCCTTCCATCTCTTACCATCCGACTGCTTCTATCCAAAGCTGGGTCCACCACCAAATTGAAGTCACCCCCACCAACAAATTCTTCCCCCCTCTGTCTAATAAGAAGTGGGCCAATCCATTAAAAAATTGTCCACTGCTCATGTTAGGAGCATCGATATTATATATAGTAAACTCCAACTCTTGGATTTGAATTGTAAATGACAACCAACGACCTTCCTTATCTGTCTTAGATCCTGTAATAGTTCCCTGGAAGTTCTTTTTAAACAATGACGAGACTCCTCCTGAGCTTTAACAATAGGTGGAATGATACTTATGCCCTGTCCAACCTTTCTCAAATTTGGCAGCCTCTGCAACTGTCAAATGTGTCTCTAGCAATAAAATAATATCTGCTTTTAAATGTTTTAAATGTGACAAAATCTTCTTTCTTTTAATTGGGTTATTTAAGCCATTTATGTTCCAAGACACAATATGTAATGAGTCAATCATATTTCCCCTTTGAACTGCCGTAGCTAGAGTAATTTCACTTTCAGAACTAAAAACAAATACTAAAATGGAAAGAAAATAAAGTAAAAATATTAATAAAAACACAATATGTGTAAAATTAGAATGAACTGAACTTAACTTAAATATCATACCATAACTCTGGGCTTAACTGACATTGAGAACAGGTATTTTAACTGTATTGACCTATACCTACCCGAGCTTACATCTCCGTAGATCCCGAAACCAATAATCATAGTTTCAACATCTTTTCCAAAAAGAAGTATAATTATTAACTCAACTTAGAAAAAACCCTATTTATCAAACACCTTCTAATGCTAATAGTATTGACTACTCCAATAACTATGTTCAAAAATATATATTAAATTTGGACACTCCATATTCACCCATATAAACTCCCCATATCCTTGGATCCGTAAAACTATCTCCACTATTTTGGGAATAAGCCTTCATGCCTATAAACACTTAACCACTCATTCGCCGACACGTGATAAAGAGTAGTTGATCATACCAAGGACCGCACATGCTTTATAGAATGGGCGAACCTGTTGGAGCACCTTAATGGAATAATATATTTCTGCCTTGGAACACATAACCTATCCATTCCTTCTGTCCATAGCATCTCCATGAAGACACACATTCAGGCGCTCTAGCTAACCTCATGCAAGTATGCTCTGCCCAACTCTATACAACTGACATCAGTCCATACCGTTTTTGCAATACTTTTCATTCAATTTGTATGGAGCATTTATTAACCGCCTAGTAGTTTGTATTCAAACATCCCTTTCCTTTTTTGTCATTTGTCCATATTCAAACCCCAATGATTGGACATTGAACACTCCGTTACATGCAACAAAATGGTCCAAATGCCACCTCAATAATCTTACATTAATCAGATTATACGAAGCCACCAGACTCATGACCCCAATTCCCGAAAGTAAACCAAATGGGATGTACGTTAGAGGACGTCCACTTAATGTTAACATCAGAACCGATTTGGAAATAGAAACCTGCATGTCATCCAATTCTATTGGAGATTTTGGAAAAGCAGTGAAAATACATCAGTTTTTCCCCCTTTAAAACTGTGTAACATCAGAAGTATGCTTGCAAGACGACATCAACTTGGCGGAGAAATTACCCTATTTTGTATAAAATCCACGGATTATTCCAATATAAGGGAATGGAAATGTAAACTGCACACACTGCGAGTATGAGGATGGAATGTGCACAGAACTATATTAACCAATAAAATCCTTATGATAGGGTTGGACCTTAAAACATGAACCAGCAACACCATCTGATCCCACGTCTCCGAGTATAATATCCTCACTCCCACACCCCATCCATGCACAACAAAGAAAGGAAGAAAGACACATGAAATGGGCCAGAGCACAGAGCAGCTGGTAGAATACAACACTGAAAAATGGATACCATCAAAGGGACTCAGCACTGAATAAGGCAGCGTTTAAAATAACGCCTAGAACTACAGTTCATCCTAATTCTAAACGCTATTGCAATGGGTAGCTATGCAAAACAGACTAACACAATAATGTGATCTGCCGAGGACCACACACTTTTGGTGCACAGTCTTGAAGCTGGAAGTGCGGCTTCCATCCCTTATTTCATAGCAGTTAATTTAGTAGCCCATGTATAGGAATATTAAACACTGCTAAAATGACATGACTGAATCCCGACCCGGAAATGTTCTCTAGGCATACATGTGCAAGTCAATAAAAGCCCATGTGGACCCCTCAATCTGGCCCCCAACAACTTTATGACAACAATGGATCTCCACAGCCCCGTTCCTGGGCGCAACATCAAACCACCAAACAGCTTAATAGGCATATTCGTTCAATGCGTGTTCCAGACCATTTCCAGACATGCATGTCATATTTCTAGATTGGTATAAATCATTTAACCCTTAAGTGCCAGGCTATTATTCAAATCTATTAAAAAAAGAACGAGCATACTCGTCCTTGGCACTTAACTTAAATAATCCCCCTTCACCAGAAGGTGAGTGCAACATAACTAACGATTGCACCATATATCACCAACACAAGGACATATGTCATTAGCGCCTTTGAAAGGCCAGTGGCTATAGGAAAACATGCCCACATTTGGTTTTGACAGTCTCTGGAAGTTCTGGGCATTGTTTCCCAAATGGCGTGCTCTGTCTGAGCCAGCCATCATCTCAACGTGAAAAGCAATGTGGAGCGGTGCCAACAAACAGTACCGATTGTGCCTACATAAAAAAAGAATAAAGGGTAGCTAGTGTCACTTCCAAGCAAATGAAGCAATAGTGTCTGAACTAAGTCATAGGGACATTTTGAAAACCCTGGCAATTAACTGGTTAACAGACCGGGACAAAACATTGTCACTAGCAACCAAATCAGCCAGTTCTGGGCTGGAAGAGACCAGCTGCTGTTTTGTGGAGGGTGAGGGGGCGTGGAAGCACAGGTACACATTTGTGTAGAGGTGAACAATGACTAGCCGGGATAACAGAGACCTGGCCACAGTTGCACTCTTTGGACTGTGTGAAAGCTTGGCTAAGGAGTATGGAGATGGTGGCTTGGTGGGTTCGAAGACACTTTGGCAATGCAGCGGGTGGTCAATAGTGTGCTGGACTGGAGTACGGTCACTGGGCTAGTGGGACGTGTCACATCATGACAAACCAGGAATTATGTGCAAGGACAAAACTGCTGCTCTGATCATCAGTAGTCAAACCAGGAATGATGGGGACTGAGAAGCTGCTGCTCTACACATCTGTAATCGAACTAGGAATGAAGGGCAATATCCAGCAGTAATGCAAAACAAAACAACAGCTATACATTCCTACCTTATTTCAGGCCTGCAAATCCTTCATGAGCAGACTGAGCTCCACTAAACCCGGATGTATCCCACCACAGAGTAGGCTCCACTAGAGTGAGCCATAGGGCTCCAACCATGGGCACTGGCAGCCACAGACACTGTACCCACCCAGTGGAGCTGAGGTCATTACCATACTTCTAATTGGAGCCTCAGACCCTCCTCTCAAGCCCGGGACATCTGCATTTTATCTGGGGGGAAACCACTAGTCTCTGTATTACTCGGGCTGCCTCTACATTGAACGCAGTTGCTGGGACCGACCCACAAACTTATAATACAAGTACAGAGCTCTGATCCAACATTGTATTTATTCCATCCTGCCTACATCACCCCCTCCCTTCCGGAAACTTCCTGACAGCTAGAGGAAGGCACCTAAAAAGATGCATCATGTATGAAAACAAGCCCTATTATGTTATGACTCATTCAAAATGTTAACATGTAAGGATTCTAAGTTGTTGCTTGACGCCATTTTGATTTGTAGAAGTCTAATTTAAAATAACTCTGAATAAAATAAACCCACTTATTGGAGATATCTAAAACTGGGGAGTGAATATATAAGGGAATATGCATCAAAGTAAAATATCCTAAATTAGATATTATACACTAAAGGCATTCAACCACTCATCCAGACTCAAATCAACAACCCTAATCTCTGAAAATCCTATCTAATACCCTTGATTATAGTGTTTTTCATAGCTAATAATCCACCTCTTTGCCTCTTCTGGATCATCTGTTGATTTAAGGCCATTTGGGAAGTATATTTTAAGGATTGCTGGTTTGACCAGAGCAGTTTTTATTTCCTTTTCTTTCGCTAATTCACAGCCTTCAAGAATAATTTCCTTCTCTCTACCAGTTCTTTTGGATAATATGGGAATATTGCCAACTGTGATTTATTGTAAGTCACTTGTCCTTTTTCTCTTGCTGCCTTCAGTAATTTTTCTTTAGCATTCATCCTTGTGATGAAGATCAATATTTGCCTTGGTTTCACACTGTCCATCTTTCCTTTGAAGGCATAATCTAAGTCGAATGGGATAGAGTTCTTTGACCATACATTTCTGATATTATTCTGATTAGAGTGTCCTCTATTTGCCCATCTTTAGTTATATTTTCAGGCAGGCCCATAAGCCTAAGGTTTTGGTTTCTGGATTTCAAATTCAACGTTAAGTTCTTAATGTTCAAATCTTCAATATCCGTTCTTAAATCATTATACGCTTTGTAGCTTCCTGAAATCTCTGTAGAAAGGCCCACTGAGTCCTTCTCTAGTTTCCCCACTCTTTCATCCACATTAGATACCTTACCTTTTAGATCAGCAAAGGAGGCCTTCGTCTCTGTGACATCTTGGTAAACCTTCAACAGTAGCAAGTAGATATCCTGGACACTAGGAGTCTTGTCTGTATCAGCCTTAGTTTTCTTTGAGGCAGGGTTCTCAAGGGAATCAATTTTCTTTTTGGTATTAATATTCATTGTATCTTTAGATTATCTACGATCAGGGAGACAGGAGCTCTTGTTTCAAGCTGCTGCCTGCTCAGCCAGCATTCTGGAATCCCTGTCTCAAGTCTCAAATATCTAATCAGGAAAGAGAAAGGAAATTTGTATCCCTCAAGAGCCCAAACAGGATAGATCCCTTCGATCCTCTTGCTCCATCTATCTGATGATTAAACACTTATTTCTCAGCTGGCATCCTCCTATGGAACAGCCTCCCTCACTCTCACTCTGTCTTGAACCGGACCACCTCAAGTTCCGCAAACAACTCAAGACCTTCTCTTTTCCTTCCCTCTGCCCCTCCCGTGCTAACCATCCCCTATGTCGCTGAGATTGTTGGTCTGGTCCCTCAAGAGTCCTAGCAGGATCCGGCCTTCCCCATTCGCCACCAGCATCCCCCTCCCCCCATGCACTGTCCTCTGGACCCACACCTGTCTGTTGGGTGGTTTGCCTCCATCCTGCACTTTCCTGTTCGGCAGTAAACTTGCCCTTTCACTTGAAACATCTCTGCTCATGCACTTACCTGTTTCCTCCCCAACAGGAAACCCTGGCACTTCGTCCCCCCAAACCCCTGGTGGACCCTAATAGCACGATAGTCTGGCCCCGCCTAACCACACTCAAACCCAACTCTTCACAGAACTCTGGCCCTAAACCTCTACACAGTCGCCTTAACCAAAGCAAACCTGAAACAATACAAGACCACCCCCTACCAAAACTACTATTACCACCACAAGTCCCCAAATCAAGGGAGCCTTGATCAATGCCCGATCGTTAGTAGCTCATGCAACAGAAATTGCAGACCTGATCCTCAAAGAAGATTTAGACCTCCTTGCTATCACAGAGACTTGGCTACATCCGGCAGCAGGCCCTATGCTCATGCTTGCAATCCCAGATAATTACTCCATCTTGAGACAAGATAGACCCAACTCCAGGGGAGGGGGTGTTGCTATTATCCACAAATTCAGTCTCACCATGAGATTAGCAACCCCTATCAACGTCCTCTAATGCGAACTACTTTCAGTCAAAGTCCCACTCACTAACGTCCAAACCCTCAATATCCACTTGATATATCGCCCCCCACGCCCAATAAGCACATTTGATGAGGACATTAACACTATCTTATCCAGCAACTTAAAAGTTCCACTCAAGCTCTCACCCTTGGGTACTTTAATATGGGCTTCAATACCCGGAAGACCAGCTACTAGCATTACGCTTAATACCCTCTCTAATTTAGGATTTACCCAAAGAAGTATGGAACCCACACATGCCAAAGTTAGAATACTCGATCGGGTTGCCGACTACAACTGTCTAGCCAATATTACCAACATTTCACCATTAGCCTGGACGGACCACTATTTGGTATCGTTCATGCTCTCCACCATTCGACCCCCACCTTTGCCAATCAGCAGGGCCCCACCTACACTCACGAGAAAAAAAAGAGTATCACTGTGGAGAGACTCATCCCGAACCTACTCCCCACACTCAACACACTCCCTGACAACTCGGATCCTGAGACACTGGTCGAAGAATACAATAGAATTATGTCCACCTCGCTAGACCTTATAGCCCCCCTCAAACTCAGACCAAGTAAGCCCAAAACGCACCTGAACAAATGGTATACACCATCCCTTAAAAACTTAAGGCAGCAAAAAAGAAACTGCAAGGCCACCTGGAAAAAACTCCCTACAGCAGCCAATAAACTCAAATTTACCAAACTCGCAGTCCTTTATAAAAAAAGAAATCTGCCTAGCAAAACGAACCTCCTTTGACTCCCGTATAGCCCAAGCAAAATCAAACATGAAGGAACTATTCTCCATCCTCAAAGAAGTAGAAACCCCTTTAACACACCAGATACTTGTATTAAAGATAAAAACTGGTGCTCAGAAATCCAAAGTGCCTTAGCTAACAAGATTGCTACCCTACAAAATAAAATATCCTGTTAAAAAGCCTCCTTGAATGACCCCCTCCCCTCCAAACCGACTGAGAAGCCCACTTTAATGGAAACCACTCGCTTCAACTTCTCTAAAGTCACCACACTTGAAGTAGAAAAAATTATCCTGTCACTGAAACCATCCAACTGTCAGGGAGATCTGTGGCCTGCTCAGCTCATTAAGGATGCTGCCCGCAACCTCTCCCCTTTCATCACAAAGTTAATTAACGCTTTCTTCTCCACTGGCTCTATCCCTACCAACTTAAACCAATCTTGGGTACTTCTGCTACTAAAAAAACCTACACTTGACCCAGCTACACCTACAAATTATAGACCCATAACAACTGTACCCTTCCTTCTAAAAATCCTGGATAAGGTTGCTTACATACAAATACAGAAGTACTTGAATAACACTCTTAGAGCGGCATTGGACATCTCCAGAAGAGATCATATCTCAGCACACAGCCAACAGAATAACTGGCTCTCTATCAGAAACAAAATCCTCCTAAAAACTGCACTCACTCACAAATCTCTCAATAATGCTGCTCCGATTTATTTGATCGACAGATTTCATAGACAGACCTCCTTGAGACCCACAAGAATAGTCTATAAAGAATGCCTTTCAGTCCCCAACTTCAAAAGCTCCACCATAGGGGGTAACAGCTCCCCAGTGAAAGAAGCTAAATTGTGGAAATCCCTACCGCCAACCCTCAGAATGGACTTGCCTTATCATAACTTCTGATCTAAGGCAGGCTCTCTAATACATCCAGGCGTTAAATCTCTCATTGTTTTATATGTACATACTGTACCTATATGTGTTTATCTGTATATATGTACATAATTCTGCTATTACTATTACTGTGTGTATGTATATATTTCTGCTGTTGTAACTAAGCTTCGCATATTCATGTAACTGCTGCGTCCTGTTACCCTAGGGTATGTTTGCGTATTACAAATAATAAACAAACAAACAAACAAACAAATGTACCCCCACTCCAACCCCCCTTTTTTCTTTTCACTGCACTTGCATGCTCTGAATGTCAAAAGGCCTAGTAGGACCACTTTTTGTTTCTATTTATTCATTCTCAATTTCCAGTGTTTATTTGCTCCCTTGTTCCCTTCCCTTTTGCCTTGTGGCGCTTTGAAACATGGTCTTGCTGAATAAGCACCTTATAAATATCCAATAAATAAAATACATAAATAAAATCTTGGTTGTAATTAACTGGGTTTTGTGGGCAGCCTTTCTCCATTCAATTACTTTCTTAAATGGTTCTATCATGTAGTGCGTCAGACATATCAATTCCACGATGTGGCCTTCTCTTCAGTACTCCTACTCAATGGCGAGCTATCCATGTAGCTCTCCAGGTTTGGATCAACCCACTGTTTCCTTTCTGGGTCCCATTCGGGTCAATCTCGCACATGCACCTGTCAGGAAATTCAGGAAATTCTCTGACTGCTCCATGTGGTCCCAGACCCTGGCATTCCTTCTCAGCCTCTTGCCGACCCCTCTCAGCATGTGCTCCTCGTCTCATCCTGCTTCTGCTGGGATGGCAGTGCTTTCCAGTCCCTCTCTGCATCATACGGCTGTCGGAGGTGGCCAAAAGAATCGGTGCGGCTTGTCGACACCGAGTAACGGAGTAGCGTGGTTAGACATGGCAAGGTTCTTTCCTTAAGTGTGTGCAGTGTCTGCGTCCCTGACTTCCCTGTCCATTTTGTCCTGTTCTGAACTCGGACATAGACGGACACAGATGCGGAGCAGCCAGCTCCATCCCACTCTGATAATGTTTGTGTGTGCAGGCAGGGTTCCTGTGTATACCTTTGTGTGTGGCCTTGTTTTCTCTTTCCCCATCCTGCATTTGCTGGCCTGTTGGGCCAAGGTTAGGTCTGCAGGTGCGGGTTCTGGCCAGTAGATCAGCCAGTTGGCTGCTGGCTGCCTTGAGTGCCTTAGAATGTGAGTGACCCTCGCTGCTCTATTTATTATTTAATTTTATATTCTATTAGCATTCTACACCGTGAGGGTGTCGGAAGTGGCTGCTACCTATACAGTGCGGTTTGACACCATGATGCTATTGTGTTCTTCCCTCTGATTGTGAGCAGACTGCGCAGTAGCCAGCAGCTCCCGGTCATGGCTTGCACGCCCGTTCGCTGACTGTGCTGCTGCAGATTTGTGTTGTCGTCCCAGCACAGCATCGCTGGTGCCTACATTTGGAAGAGTGGCCTATCTTCTAACCAATCATTATGGGACTCAGTTGTTATAAATTACTTTTCAAATCATTATCAGAACGGTGAGACTGAGGTGAGGTGCAGTGAGAGTGAGGGTGCAACGATGCAGAGCGTGGTACGTGTGGCACCGGGCTATATGCTTGCCTTCCTGCTTACTCGTTTTGACAACAATAAACATAAACATTCCTGGTTGTAGTCTCTTGGCTCCTGAGTGACTTGGCCAGGAGGGTTTGTAGCAGGGAGGGCACCAACATTAATAATGATTCTTTAATGTGATATAGATTGAAAATAAATTCAAACTTTACACATAATACAAATTACATGCATTAATATAGCTCATAAAAGCAAAAACAGATCAACAAATATCATATACAGAAGGAACATATATAATGAAGCAAATTTTCTTAAAAGATTTACAACCTGAAAAGAAAAGAAAAAAATCAAGAAAAAAGAAAAATCATATAAAAACAATTGTGTATAGCTTATTGTCTTTACCCACAACATCTGCACAGTCTTAGCCACATAACGCAAAAATTACACGTCTCTACAAGAGACACCCTGTATCAGAGTTAAGTATAGATACAATAGGTGCAGACCCTCTGCCTAGCCAGAGTAATACGTGCAATCTTTACGTGCAATCTTTACCCCACCTTCTTGAAATTTTTCAGATCAGGGAGCCCAGATCTTTTTCAATCTGTTGCCAGACATTATACAATGCAATGAACAAATGCATATTTCAGGTGTTGGTGCAGTACAGCCAGAATGAAGTTTCTCAGATGGTTAAAGGATCGTTTACAAATTCCCCAAGATATTCAAAGATTGAATGATTTAGTGTTGAAAATTCTGTTAGCAAATGTTTGGCTGTCTCTAAACATTCAGGTGATTTGAATATGCGACAAATTCGCTCATTAACAGGGATCTTTTCCCTGGCTCCGACGTTATACAGAGTGGGCAATTGTTCCAAACGGAACAAAATAATAACACGTCTGAGCCTTTTGGTGGGGCAGAGATACAAATATGCTTGTGGTTTCATGTAATTATAAAGTCTATATTTTACAAAATGATAGGTCTTTAGGCTGCTCAGATGTGAAAAATTCTCTAGCCAGTCCCACAGGTCCACCTTTTTACCAAGCGCTTTTAGGACATCCTTGGAGACAGTTGCCCCTCTGTGTTTCCAGCCTATATCTATAAGAAACTTGGTCATGGCTTTCTGGAGGGGGGAAGTGGTATGTTTTCTCATCAGTCCCGGATGGATCACAGCCAGTAAAGGATTGGAAAAGCTGCCAGCCATTTTAAGATAGAATCCTGCCCTCCTTTTAAGTACCAGTGCTTTGAGTGAGGGAATGCCCAATTCAAGCCGGATCAGGGCCACTGGCACACTCAGAGGTAATCCCAGTATCCGGTGCCAGAATTTACGCTCCATCACTTGCAGCCAAGCCAGATTGAAAGAAAGAAGAGACTCAAGACCATAGGTAATCATGGGGGCAAACACTTGGATGTATAAGTGTCTTGTCCCCCACAGAGTAAAGCGGCCCTGCTTGTCAGTGAACGAAGATATTAATGCTATGACTTGCATCGCCTTGGTTATGCGTCCTTGCCTACACAGGGGATAATCGCCAAGCGGCTCAATTTCCACTCCAAGATACCGATATGATGGAGCGTAGAGTATATGGTTGTTCTGTACCCTCAGGTTTACTCGAGATGCTCTTTTCCTAGTGAATCTGAGCACCTTTGTCTTGTCCAGGTTAATGGTCAAGCCATTGATCTTGGCGTAATCCCATAGGGCAACAGCAGAGCGCCTACGTCCAGCTATGGTATTGTCAAATACGACCAGGTCGTCTGCATATGCTAAGACGGTGCACGGTGCCTCACCAATTTTGGGAGGGTAGTTGTTGGCCTCGGCTAGTACTGCAGGGATATCATATACATATAGATTGTAAATGAGGGGTGCAGTAACGCATCCCTGCTTTACCCCCCTATTCTGGATCACCTTTCTAGTCATGCTGCCCTCCTGATTTAATCTGAGGCAAGCAGAGGTATTATGGTGCAACTGTCTTAGATAGTATAAGAGACCTGACGGGCAACCCATTGTTTCCAGCTTAGTCCATAGCGTTGCTCTAGGGATAGAATCAAAGGCAGCCTTGAAATCAATGTGTAGGGCGTAAAGCGGGAGCTGCCCCTTGCTGAGCGCCCGTGTGCGAAGCATATCCATCACCAAAAGATTATGAGAGGTGGAAAAGTCTCGCCGGAAACCACATTGGAATCTGCTGAGTATATTGGCCTGTTCTACCCACTTCTGCAGCTCACTAAGCAGTAATGAGGCAAAGAGTTTGCCTGTAATGTCGAGCATAGAAAGGAGCCTATAGTTGTTAGGGTATGTGCGGCTGCCCTTTTTAAAAACAGGGATGAGAATAGCCGTTTGCCAGGAATATGGAATAGTCCCCTGAGCTAAGATCTTTTTAAAGAGAATAGAGAAGAGGTATGCCCAAAATGTAGAGTAGCTCTTAATTACTACATTGGCCAGCCCGTTAGGGCTGGGGGCTCTAGAGGACTTAAGGGTAATTATTTTGTTGTGAATGGCCTCCGCTGAAACATCAAAAGGCGGAGGGGAAGGGGCCTTCACCCCAGATATATTAGAGGCCTCCGTCTCTCCAGAATTACAACCTAATAGAAATTTAACCCATGCTTCCTCGCCAATAGGGTTGGCTAGTGGGCCTTTGCCCTTCTCTCTATTCTCATTTAGGAGTGACCATATACTACGAGAATTTCTGGAGCAGATGGTTTGTACGAGCCTTTGATATCTGTTATTCCTCTCAGATATTTTTATGCTCTTAATGCTGGCTCTATATCTACTTTTAGCTTTTCTAACTTTCTCATAGTAGGGGGCTCCCACTACGTTCATGTTCTTAAAACCCCGGATCTCAGCTCTAAACCCTCTCTTGGCATCCCTGATTCCCTTATTGTAGGGGAGTTTAGTGCTCCCAAGACTTATCATGTGCCCCGTTTTTGCAGTGGCATGTAGGCCTGAGAATCCCAGCGGCGGGTTTAAGAGCTTCAATGGCCGCTCTTATGTTCTTCTCTGACCAGACTATTCTTGATCCTGTGCAATTAGTTTGAATACTACCAATATTAGAATAAGAAATGGGGGGATAGGGAGGCGGAGTGAGCAAAGAAGCAACGCATGGTCGCTCCATTTATTGGGAGTCACACATATCAGCAACTCAGGTCTGCATCTCGGGGCAGATAAATATGTAGTCCAGGGTGCTGAAGGATGCACCATTAGTCCAAGTGTGTTTCCCAGGCCGATCTCCCGGTGTGCGACCATTAATCATCGTAAGATCCCACGAATCGAACAATTGCAGCCAGCCTAAACCTTCACCCTCCCTTCTTCCCTGGGTCATCAAGCATCTTGCACTAAGGTCGGGATTAGGAGATGCTAGTAGATTACCTCTCATGTTGCAATTAAAGTCCCCCATAACAGCTACCGCAATATTGCCAGGCCTCAGTGACCAGGAAGACAATAGGTCCTGAATTGCTTCTTGTAATGGTTCTCTCATCACAGCGCCAGGGGGTTTGTAAAGGTTAATCAATAGGAATCTACTAAGACCACTTTCAATAAAAAAATCAACCTCTACTGCCAAAAGATGGTTCTCAGCTTTACACTGTATCTTTCGTGAGTTGACCGTGTTAACCACCCCCATGAGCAAACCCCCAAAAGGGCGCCCCTTATTGCCCCTTTTAGCAGGTGATTGATATGTAACAAAACCATCAAGCAATAGAGGGTCCAGTGCCCAAGTTTCTTGGAGACAAATGCAACTGTGTTTGGACAGTAAGTCTACTGAGCCCTCTGGCCTCAGAAGATGTATAAAGCCTCGACAGATCCAGGAGATTAGAGAGAAACATCAATGGTTGTGTAGTACTCGCGGGAGGGATTCCAGGAGTGACTTGAGGGCTTGTTGTATTTCAACCAAAGCAGAATTTTCCACTGCCACAGACTTGAGCTCGTTGGCTGGGGGTGCAGGTGAGTCAATGACCTCTGGTTCATCATATAGCTCCCGCTCCTGCGGATCTACGTCAATATCAATGTCAACTGCTCTCAATTCTTCTTTGAAATTTCTAATCAATTGCGCAGAGGCCAAAAAAGTGCAATGTATAGCAGAGACATTGGAATTAGGTACCTGCAGGGGTTCAATGTACAGGAAATCGTCAGATTTTAAGACTCGGTGTGAGGAATGTAATGGAGTCTAGTTAGGAACTCAGAACTTGCCAACCAGGAATTTTTACCACTGGGATATAGGTTCTTAATAAAGCAAATGCGGTTCTCGTTGCAATCCTCCACTAAGCTTTTCTGTTCATGCCGTATAGGCTCTGAAGGTTCTCCTGCTTCCTCCATCTAGAGGGGTTTCTCAGGATAGAAAGGCGCACTGAATTCAAGGTCTTGCTTTGAGTCTACCAGCGAGGCTTCGTCTAAGTCGACAGCTATGGGCTTCTTTCCTGGTACCAGCCAGTCAGAGAGGGGACCCTTTGTCATTGCCGCTCATGCCGCCGCTCTTGCAAGTCTTTTCCTGGCTTTTTTCGAGCAAGGTTCTGGTGCAGACCATGGGCCAGCAGTAGGAAGTAGGGCACTCATTGTAGACTTCTTATTTGTAAGTGCCTTCTTAGCCAGTCTTCGTTGTTTCCATGAAGGGGGAACCCGAGGACTTTGTGCTAGCTCCTGATCTTCTACGCACTCTACTGGTACGACCCCCTCATGAGAATTCCCATTAGATGTAGAATGCTTGCCAGCCTCCTCTGAAGTAGTTTCCTGCTCTTCCGTCTCCTCCACTATGTGCACAGCGTCAGACAGGTTCACTTCTGCATCATCTCGAGGGAAATCCTTAAGATCTAACGCCAAGGAGATGGTGTTGGTATTTGTCAAAATGTGCCCTGACATTTGCAGAAGTATTTTAAGCGCAAATTGGAGGGCAGCCACCGATGATTGAAGCTCAGCTATCGCACTTAAACTTGAATGCGGACCGTTATTATCCTCAGCCTCATTATCAGGTCCGTCCTCCATTGAGGCCATCGCTAGATTCGGAGAGGCAGACAGGTGACCGCTGCTACCCTCGGGATTATGCACACCCGGCGGAGTGCTGATGTTTTCCTTCAGGGATGTTGCGCTACTATATACCCTCTGAGGAAGCTGTGAAGACACTCCTCTCTGTATGTTTAGGCAAAGATCTAACAACAAATTATTGTCTATGTCATCAAAGTTAGTGGGATTTAAAGAGATACTACCACTTAGGCCCGGGGCAGCCGTTTCCTCATTGACGGTAGAGTTTATTTCAAGGGGAGGATTCACAGCAAAAAACTCTGTAATAGCGCCTTGCGCCATTGGTTTAGAGAATTTTGCGTTCTTCTTGCGTTTGTCCCCTTTCTTGTTATTCTCCTTACATTCCTTCACCGGTTGAGCCTTCATTTTCAGCAAGTTGTAGGTCGAATGGGGAGCTCTTTTCCCCCGCTGCATAACTGCAGTAGGGCTACACTGACTGTTGAAAGTTACTTTATGGGGATTCTGCTTCGCTGACAGATGTAATGATAAGAGCTGTGATTGAAGAGGAGATGAGATAGTTCCCAAGAGTCACTCCCAGGATAGTTCTTCACACTTGCACGTCCTGGTATTACATACACAGTGTCTATGTACTAAACAACCCGGATCCAAGGCAAAAGCCCACAGTCTCCGGGTCGTACACACTGGTTCCAGTTCTCTGCCGGTGCCCCCTAAGTACGATAGTGTGCTGGAGCCACCGTGCTGTGCTGGGATGCGACCCTGGGTAGGACAATCACCTAGACGGTTACTGATACGTTGGGTGGGCCACCTCCAGATCACAGCCAAAGACCAAGCAGCATAAACAATGCCCCACCAACAGTACTCTGCAACTAGTGCCTCCCGGCCCGACCACTCGGGCCCCCCAGGGGGAACAAATGCCAGGGGCAGCACGACAGGCTAACCCTGCCGTCTACACTCCAAGCCGCCACTCCTAGCAGTCACTCCTGCACACACCCACCTGTCCACCAGGGAGTATCCTCTCCCGGCGGGTTCCACAGGCAGGTAGGCGGCCACGCGGGGCGGACAGCCCGAATACAGGGGGCTGAGGTAGGGAGCTGCCGTGCAGAATGCGGGCTCGATGCCGGGGCGTCGTGCTGGGCGCAAGATGCAGGAAGCCTCCGTTCAATGATCGCTCCTCCGCCTCCTAGCTTCCCTGCTTCCCTGCTTCCCTGCTTCGCTTCACTTGCGCGTCCCTCGCTCACTCGCCGATCACCGATCAGAGGATCAGAGGAGAGCACCTTCGTACGTAATCCAACGTGTTCCGACGTGTTCCGTCGTGTCAAGCCGCACCTCGCTCCTTCGGATTCTATCAGAGGCCGCTTCCGACACCCTTCTATCCTACATAGGACAATACAGCTAACAATGGTTAGTTTCTTGGTATTGCCTCTCGATTATCCGCTATTAGCCTCAGCCTCTTGTATTGCCCTATCTCACACTTTATTCTGCATTTTGTTTGCACCTCTGCTTACACCTTTGTACTCTGGCATTCCAGGTTTGCATAGTGCAAGCATGGGGATAAAACATAGACCTAAAAAGGTCCCTCAGAATGCTGGAAGAACCCCTCAAATCTGCTGGCAAGAAGAAGCAATCTACAATGAACTGGGTCACTCGTAGTCATAAGGATGTCTCAGTACGACAGCATGATGCTCCAGCAGTGCTTAAGTAGGCCGTCGGTGTTGCCCCCTTATACTCTTCGGGCAATGACATTTTAGTCTTGCTGGAGATTGTAGATGGTACTTTACCAAGGATGAGGTATGGCCTGCTAGATCCTGTGGCTGTTGATATTCAAATAAAAGCCCAACGCGGGGTGAGGCCTTCTCAGGGCGTGTGCTCAGCCCCAGTTGCTCGATATAATCACCACATCCATCCCTGGAAGCAGTCTCAAAAGCTTCCCCCGGATCAGGTTGTACCTTCTGTTCCCTGGGATAGGTCTATTCTTGAGGCTTTTGGAACGTTCTATCAACCGCCTTCACACACAGCAGAAAAGCTCAGACAAGTTGCCATCAGAGGATGCGTACAGGGTCATCTGTGGATGATATATCACTGCTTATGGTTAGCTTGGAGCTACATGGACCAGCAACAGTGGTCGAAGTGGTCAGGAGCGGGGCTCCTCTACTTCTTTTAATTACGTTTTACCGTTCCTATACTTTTATTTTAAAAAGAAACCGTTCCGGCACGGTTTAGTTTTAAAATAAAAGTGTAGGAAGAAGTTGAAACGTGCACTTTCAGTACACTGCACAGGACGTTCCCTTAAAGAGCAGGCACACGTGTTTTGAGGTTTTTATTGTGCATGGGAGGGGGCACGGCAATGAGGTCTGTGGGGAGCGGCGCAGGCCAGTAGAGAACATAGTTCCACTACTTCTTTTCGTACACTTCGATCACTGAATTGAGGAAAACTGCTTGTTAGATTAAGCCGGAATTAACTATAGTGCCAGTCATAGGCAGACTGTAGCATATGCGACTATGGAGCAAGAGTATGAACATACTAGTATGCAAGAAGGGGTCGTCTTGTGATCCCCACTGTTAACACCCAATGCCCCTTCTTGGTACTGCCTGCAAGATTTGTGCCAGTTGCCTTGCTCTAAGATTGTACGACTGGGCTAAGGTGAATGATATGCTGCCAATCTATCAGGCCTGTTTTACGAAAGGTGTTAGGACAAACAATCACCGTTTTGTTCTTAATACATTGCTTGGGAAGTATGTTGCAACTAGGCAGGGAGTGGTATATGCAGCTTTATTAGATCTGCCTACAGCTTTTGGCTCTGGGGATCGCACAAATCATATAAACTGGGGGTTCCTGGGGGCTTACTGCATCTGATAATCTACCTATGCTCTGAGGCCTTGGCTGCTGTTTGTAGAAATGGAAGTGATGGGACGCCCACCAAGCTCGGCACCAACAGGAGTGTTAGGCAGGGATGACCTTTAGCCCCACTGCTTTATATTATCTTTTTATCTGACCTTAAGTGCCAAGGACGAGTATGCTCGTCCTTTTTGTGGTTCTGGGGCTACTGAAGACTTACCTAATTTTGGGGGTAATTCATAGATTGCTGCGCAGAAGTAGCGCACACGGCTGGTGCAGAGAGTGAGCATGTGCCAGCGTACGCCAGGTGCCTGCGCTGAATCCCATTTCCACGCACTACGAATTCATGGATTTCCCCATCCATATCCAGCCATGGCACAGCGACCATCCAGCAGTGCAAGTTATGCCCCTAACACTGCCTCTTGCGGCAAAAACAGCCGCACAAATCCACAATATGGCGCAAAGGCCAGTGGACCATCATATAGCCCCCCCCAACAATGAAATTGCGCTAAAACCGCTCCTGTAACCTGCTCGCACCACCTAAATCGCATGTAAAACTCCTCACGCATCCCTCGGAATACGGGTATGCGTATTCAGAGGGGTGCGCGAGGAGTTATACACGTGATTTGGCTGGCATGAGTGGGGTGCGCGTTCCTCACGCACCCCTTGGAATACGCGTACCCTGCTCACGCCGGCTAAATCGTGCGGAATGCGCACTCCCATACCCCGGAATACACGTATCCCGCTCGCGCTGGCCAAATCGCGTGGAAAGCGCACTCGCATACCCCGGAATATACGTATCCTGCTTGTGCTGGCCAAATCGTGTGGAAAGCTCACTCGCGTACCCCGGAATACACATACCCCGCTCGCGCCACCAAATCTTGTGAAAAGCGCACTCGCGTACCCCCTGATTCGGCGCACCGTATGGCCCCTGCAGACAGTCCACACCACAGGGGACCCCGTATGCCCCTGACCATGCCCCACAGGCAGCCCCTCAACCCTGACCATGGCCCGCAGGCAGCCCATACCACAGGTGACCCCCCTACACCCCTGACCATGCCCCGCAAGCATCCCATACCACAGGGGATCCCCCTACACCCCTGACCATGAGCCCTCACAGCCGGCTCATGTTGGCACACATCTGTTTGTGATGACATGCGTGGATCCCCCAGGAAGCACGCACATCATCATGAATGTCAGGTGTGCGCAACGCGATACCAATTAGGATGGGCTCAACCCTGTCACGTATCGCCACGTACGCAGGTAGAGGAGTGCCAGTTGACATGGGCCTCCCCCCTACCTGCGGACGGGCCTGGGACGGGGCATCCCTGCTGGTGCATGGTGATGCAGTCTCAGTATCAAGGACAGGAACATGCACAGGCCCCTCTGCAGCGACCTGTGCTGCCTCCTGCCCCTGGATTGCATCACTTGCACCAGTGGAACCACCCCCACCAGGCCCAATGTGTGGGTTTGATGTGGCCTCCTCCTCACCCACCACCAACCTGGATGCCTCTGCACCGTGTTCCGCTGTGGACAGCCCCTGTGTGGGCTTACCTGCCCCAACCGCTGCCTGGCCTTGGACGCACCACCAGTCCCCTCACTTCCCAAAGATGACATGTCCTGGGAGGGTGATTGAGCCATGCGTCAAAGCCTGGTGGAGGCATCCCTGTCACTCTGCTCCACAGCGCCATCTCCGCCCTCTTCTCAGTCGCCGCTATAGACAGGGAGAGATTGAACACAAGCATCAGGGTACTGAACAATAGTCTCCTAGACACAAAACAATTACACATGAGTGGCACTGTGAAATGTCACTTCCATCATCACCCTCCACAACACATGGGTCAGTGCAAGCAACACACATGCAGAAACAGGCATGGCACATGCAACAGATATTTGCATCCATGTCCAAGGCACCAATGGAACATCCGATAGGGGGCTGAACCTCACATGCATCATGGGACATGCTGATCACATGCACACACAACGGGACAGTCATGCATCTGGCCATGTCTACCTCCCGACACAGTGGATTCATGGAGAAGTAGGTCACATTAGTGAATTCACACATCGTCATGGACATGTGTCATGCATCCATGGCATTTCCCAGTCACACCCACAGACACTACTCAGACACATGCACATGTACACCCTGCATGACCATGATGGTGACAGCAGCATCAATTTCTCACACGCCAAACATGGCCAAGTACAAACATAGGCATGCAAACATGCGTGCATTCTCACATGCTGCTGCGCATTATGCATTGCAACACATACACCATCCATGGGGAACACGCCTGACTGGACTCACATGCAGCACCATCATGTCCCTGCACGCACACATCCATACATGGCCTGTGTCACACATACAGCCAAGTTGCAAACTCCTCCCACACTGCAACATGCACTGTGTTGCACGAGACTGCATGGGCACTTACTGCTCCACTCCAAACGGGTCTGCATCTTGAGGACCCGGTGGTGAAGCACTGAGGCTAATGCGCTCTGGGACCCCGCACTTCAGGACGTGTTTCAAGTCGCGGGGTGCCACCCCCTCCGCGTTGATGGCACCCACGATGTCCGCCCAGATCCTCCTCCGTCCTTCCTTATTGGCGCATGATGGTGTGAAGAGGGCATCATAATGCCCCAGGACTGACTCCACCAGGATGCCAACTTCATTTGCACTGAAGCTGTCAGCCCTCTGCCTCTCTGCCGGGGGGTTTCCACTGGTGCCAGATGGTGTTGTGTCGGACATGGCAACCCCTGAGGCAGGTGTGGGTGGGCAACTGGGTCCTGGAGAGGTGATAATGGTTGTCATTAGTTGGCTTGATGTATTTGTCTGTGTGTGACATGCATGCATGTGCACAGGCATTTGTACTCACCAATGAGCCATGTGTTGCCATGCTTCCCAGCTTCCAGGTCCCTGCTCAGGGCAGACATTCTGTATATGAAACTGTCATGGGTGGACCCGGGATAGTTTGTATAGACAGAGGTGATGATTCCCTTGGCATTGCATACAACCTGCACATTGATGGAATGCCAGTGCTTGCAGTTGCGGTAGATGTTCTCAGTGGCCCTAGGTGGACGTAGGGCCACATGGGTGCAATCTATGGCACCGAGCACTTTGGAGAAGTGTGCCACCCTGTAGAAGTCCTGGACCACGGCCTGCCTTTCTGCGGGTGTTCTGGGCATGTATATGTGCCTGCGGACTGAGGGGCACGCAGTCATGATTGCCAACACCTGGTGTAGTCAGCGTGATTGCGTGGACTGTGAGACGCCCCCGACTATGGCATTTGTCCGCTGAAATGACCCAGTGGCCAAAGAATGCAGTACATTGAGCACCTTTTCCAAGGGGCTCAGTGCTTGGGAGCACAAGGTGGGTGATGTTAGGTCATCCTCCCACTCAGTGACCAGGTCTAGGATGATATGAGTTGGAAACCTTTACCTGCAATAGACCTGGTCATCATGCATCCCAAAAAAGGCTGGTCCTGGGCAAATAAATGCGGGGCCTGTCTATTCTCCTCCTGCGGTGCCCCACGTTCACTGCTGCGAGAAATGGGATATTCATCATAGCTGTATATGCTTGTTTATTGTTTGCGCACACTTTTATACTGCGCGGGGGCACTGCCGCCTGCTTTCATGTGGCGGACGTATTTACTCGTGTGAGTGTCTTTGGGCGTGCATGGATTTTCCCTATTTGATTCCATGAATACGTGTTGTTCGCGAGCGTGTGGGTGTTGTGTGAATTTCCCAGTGGTACTTCCCCCGTTACGCCCACATTTTCACACGTTGTTCCCCGCTCCGCGTGTTCCGCCCTCTTTTTAGGTGCGTGCGCTAGTAGCTGTGCACTTTCACTGTGTGTGTCATACACAGCGCTTGAATAGTCACAGTAACGTGTAGGCTAAGCGTGGATTTGGCGCAACTCCCGGGAAAGACACGCGTGCGCTGGCTTTTTCACGCTTGCGCCACACATTTCGGTGCACAATTATTCATGAATAATTACCCCGTTTATGTTGTTTTGCCGACTGGTCCTAGGAGACAGTGACTATGGGGATATTTTAATGATTATAATATAAGGACTCCAGGGCAAACAATGCCATTTATAATGTGTTGTAATGAGATTAGTATTGTAATGGATATCTCTGAATATGTTAAACCTGCTTTTAAAAGATATGATAGGTAATTTTAATCTAATTTCAGAAGGTATTTATAGAGGTTGTATCTAGGTTTCTATAGTGGCATATCAAATGTGTTCTGCTGTATTATATTATGTATTTTCATGGAAATGTTGGAAGCCGAATAAAAATGGATTTCTCTCTCATCCTGTCTGCTGCACACGGTTCTTTGTACGGCATCTGCCACCTCTCTGGTTCTCAGCCTGCCATTTCAGAGTCTCCGAGGCTTTCTTACACACAAATGCACTTCAGCTCCATCAGTACTCTGTTATCGTTTCCATTGACCCCCCCTCAATTTATCTGGTTTATCTGTCATGTTCTGGCCCTGCGGTGCCACAGTCACTCTCGCCTGATTTTAAACAAAGTAGACTAGTTCCTCAAACTCTCGTAGTTCAGTTCACCACGCCTGCTTATTGGAGGTCATTCCGACCCTGGCGGTAAGGGGTTAACAGCACCGGTAAAGGTGCCGGAGCCGTCAACCCCTTACCGCCTCATTACGAGTCTGCGGGAACCCGCTAAGGAAGCCTGTTTTTACCAGGCGCCCCAAGCGGGTCCTGAGAGCAGACCAGGGTGCTAACAACGGGCCCGTTTTTAACGGGCCCGTTGTTAGCACCCTCCCCATTCCCATTGAGCCCTATGGGGGCTCGAATGGGAATGGGGATGTTCAGGGTCTGGGTTCCCTGAATGGGGAATTACCGGGCCCTCCAAGGTCGGAATGGCCCAGTAATTCCTCATTCAAGGAACCCGGACCTGGTATCTGGTAAGGGGGTAGCCATGCCGCTAGTAGCGGCATGGTTACCCCCTACCTCGTAATGACCTCTTTAGGTTGCGGGCTGATATCCTGGAGCATGCAATGGACTGGTCCTTCCTTCCTCCCATATCAGGTGTGTGCATACAGTTCAGAGTTTTGGAAAATTCCAAAAAAATGTACACCGCCTACTCTTCGGGATACCATTTTTTGTTACTTCTGGTCGTGGCATAGAACACCTTTTGCTGTTATGTGCCCTGAGGATGTTATGATGATCTAAGCTGTGTCTACAATTGAGTGATTGCATCTAAAGTCCAGACATCTGGTTTCCCTAAATAAAGCTGTTACATGGTAGCAAGGAGTGTGGCCATGTGCTGGAGTGCCTGGTTGTGTGATACGCAATGTTCTGGGACATGTGCAAGCATCATGGGTTATCTGAGCGCAGTGTCAAAGTGGCACAAGACAAACATCAGAGGGTATCAGGGGTATTTTGAAAGTGGCATGAGACAATCAGATGGGAATGTGGCAGTGGTATGTAGTAATATTATGGGGCAATATGAAAGTGGTGTGTGGCATCATCTGCGGCAATGTGAAAGGAGCATGGAGCTATGTTTTGGGGATAGTGTTAATGTAGCTTGGTGCAAAGGTCTGCAGGAAAGTGAAGTCATATTTCACTTCTATGAGATGTGAAGGCATGCCCCTGAATGCTCAAACCTGCTCAGCTGGTTGGTGTACGCCTATAAAGGATCCGCCTGCTGCATAAGGGATGCCAGGTCATTAGTTCCAGCTAAGTCTTTCCGTCTTCCATCACATGGGTGCTGTGGAGATCATCTTCTTCTCACCGACGAACGTCAAAGAACAAATTAACTACACTCCTAACACAATGCTACTTCATCATTATACTCTGCACCTGGCAGACTGTGAGACTGGGACAAAGGAGGTTCTGGGGCACTCTAACCTCCACCCACACATTTCACTCACTCCCCTTCACACCATCCAGCTCCAAGGTCTCCACCCTAGTTTTGAACTATAATGTATCCCTCCCAGCACCTCGCAATACAAATCATATGATTGTAGCTCAAAGACGTGCAATGTCCGTTCTCTTTGAACATTCAGGACTTGTTACTTTAGGGTAAGTGGTCAAAGGTCACCTGGTGCCATGGAATTCAAAGATCATGGAGCTTAGTCGGTTATATGGGCTATAACTCGTGGTCGCCTGGGGGTGGGCTGGGTCAGGCTACGAGCAGTGTGAAATAACATGCAAACTAGGCACCGGTCTATGATTGCAACCTTGCAGGGCACAATCCTTTTGCATAGAAAAGCATCTTTGCAACACTGTTAGAACAAAGACAAAGATGCAAGGGCCCAGAAAATCACAGGCATTACTGAGACACTTGACTACCATACCCCAGTAAAAGAAAAGAAGGTGCTAAGCCAAATAGTCCTGTCTTTGAAAGAGTTTGGAAAGAAAGGTGCACAGTGCCTTCTGGGGGCTACAACCCAGAAGCTGGCAAGAGCCCGGTACTACTGAGGGGAAGAAGCTTGATTAACCTGTAGGGGGCAATAGGCGAGATCCTGGTGGGGTTGTAAGTCCTCCAGAGTTAACGAGAAGGAGAGAGTGGAGAAATGTTGCCAGCAGAGGTTGGAGATGGGCAGGTGCTGTAGGATGTTTAAATCAGGTAATTCCGGGGAGCTTTCCACCCACCCCAAACCAGGCGTGCACAATTTTCCTTTATTTAATCAAGTTTGTTTTATGATTCTTGACCACCTATTTAATAACACTGATTCTTTACAGCTTCTCTCCCCTTTTGGGACAAGAAACACAAAGGGTTGCACAGAACTTATATTTATAAACCAAATAGAAATAATAGAATTGGATTACAGATAAACAAATTGTTGCTTCATAAAAGACCAATAATAAGAAATAATCAACACACTATTCACTTTAGTTTTCAATGCCACAGTTATGGAAATAGAAACATTTGTAACACACACTTCACCATAAGTATCTATGCATTTAATTCACCCTGAGCATGCAGGCACCATGGATTGAATGCATGAGGGCCCAGGAGGAATCTCTAATTTGTGAAAAAAACAAATTAGTTAAAATATCCCTGTCTATCAAATTCTCGCTACTTACCCTTTGTTCAAAATGTCACACACCCGACTCAATAGACATGTCCGAATTTCAGCAGCATTTAAAACTCAATAGTAGCAAACTACTAGACCTTCATGTACGTAGGTGGCTTATAGAAAGCAAAGGACGGTCAACATGTATTTAGGCAGATTCCATTCCTTGATGCTTATATTCAATTATTGTGTAAAATGTACCTTTCTCCCTGTCAACGGGCAACCTGAACAGCAGAAGGAAATGGACAGTGAATAATCACTCTCTCCCTTTTATCTTGAGCAACCGTGCATTACTAACAATATTCTGCTTGATGGTATACCCAGGAATTACTTCATTTATCTTCTTTTTCTAGGTATTGCCAAAGGGGCTTGTAGGTAGAGACGTGCCCACAATGCCAAAGGGAGAAAAGTACACAAGAAGCAGAAATACAAGGAGTCCTGCAGACAAGAAAGGATAGGCAACAGAGGTAGTGAACATAAAGGGGCAGGGTGTACAAGTAAAACAAAGACGTTAGGTTCCCTCTTGGGGTGTACGCAGAATGGGGGGAAGAGTTTCCCACAGAACAAGGGAAACTCCAGTCTTCTGAGCAGGTTACTATTACAGGGCCTCACTCTGAATACCCATGGAAAGGAGCAACAGCAGTGGGGGTCTGTGTCTGGACCATAAGGCACGAACAAGGTAACAGTACTCACAAGACTGAAGCCTGTACGGGTCCATCAGGAACTGAACAATGACTGCCTCCTGAAACAGGAACCAGCACACCGTTAACAGTGACACAAGGTACAATACTGAAACGCGATAAAGGGAAGGGGCAGAGATTGCCTGCTTTAAACCCAGCAGCCAAACTCTGAACAAAAGAATTACACAAGGCACAAGCGAAGACAAGAACTGTAACAGAAATATCAAGGGGAAAAAGGAAGTCAAAGTGAGCAAGGTTCGGGACAGAGAACCGCAAGAAAGGAAAAAGCAAGAAACCTCGAATCTAAGTGCAGGGGTAAGGAGACTGCAAACTGCAGACTGGAGACTGGTATCAAAAGGAATAGTAACTCTGGACTGGGAAACAAGAGTAGGACTGCAGAGAGAAAACAAGGAAACTGTAGCTCTGAAGTGGGATAACAAAGGCAGGACTGAAGACTGATAACAAGGAAACTGTAGCTCTGAAGTGGGATAAGAAGGGCAGGACTAAAGACAGATAGCACAGGAAATGGGCACAGAACAAGTAACTGCAGGTAGGGAACACGATAATTAGTGTTAGAGAGCAAGGAGCTGTAGACAGGGAACATAGGACTGCAAGCAGGGGAGAAGGGCTGCAGTATAGGAAGCACAGAGGTGCAGGGCAAAAAGGCAGGGGTGTGAAAGTAGAGTAGCAGGGCTGCAAGGCAGGGAGCACAGGGCTCTTGAACAGGAGCCAGTTCGGGAAACAAAAGGACACAGCAGAAATCCAAAGATCAAGGCAACAAAGGGCTAGAAGTGAGCTCAATGCAAGAGACCTGTGCTCCTGCAGGCAGCTACTTAAATACTGCCCTGCCCAGTGTTGAAGCAAGGTAATTAGCAGCACTGGAGCAGCACACCTGAAGGCAATTGGCCTCCTTCCTGTCTGGTCCTGGGAAAGTGAAAACTGCACTGGTCTCTAAGGCATCTGGGGATTGTAGTTCTAAGACTGCTGCATAGGAATAGCCAGGGAATGGGAACTGCCACAAGGTGCATTATGGGACATGTAGTTTGTGAAATTAAATAAGAAAGTTACAAAGTCTTGCAAACGGAAAGTAAAGGCAAACTGATGAATAGGTATTGTCCAGGGAGTAGTATGGAGATGAATGAGTCCCAAATAGTCCACGATGGGTGCCAATTGGTGCGCCAGTGGCACAGTCGTGACAGGTATGCACACAGTAAGATGACCTTTTCTACCCCTGTAAATAGTTCTTCTGTAATCGATGTCATCACCAGAGAAATGTGTCAGGTGAATCTCACTGTATACACACCATGGGATCTAATATATCAATAAATGTATTTTCCAGAAGCACATACACTTATAAAATGTTTCCTAACTTCACAGGATGTATAATTAATTTCTCTAATCCCACCCTTCAGTACTAACACATAGTAGGGGCCAGGATTTACTCTAATTCCCATTATAGGATCACTCCCCACAAGGTTACTTCCCTCTTAGATAATACTCAAATCCGGAATTCTTTTAGTTGAATCACAGACAGGTGGGCACCCCTCTTAAGGACTGCTTCAATGTTCCCCCTCCAGGAACAGATGGGCATCAGCCAGTAAGATAGAATTTGCTTTTCTCCACAGCCTGTCTGCTTTCTCTTCCACTGAAGAAGGCCTGGGAATTTAACTTCTTCTATGCCTCCTTTCAGGGCTCTGATGATAATTCGAAATGGATCCAGAAAGGGAGCCATCTATTTGATCTCCTTCTGGTTGTTATCAGTCCTCCTTTGTCTCTTTTTCCCCATCAGCGAGTGAGTGAGTATGTCTGTGTCTCTGTCTGTTTCTGTCCTTTCCTTTAGTCATTTTGTTCCTGAGTGAATACTATGAATCTCATATAGAACTGTAACCCCACCTTTTGAGGTGTGTATACTTTTCCCAATCCAATTGGCCAATTTATATGATTGGACAATGTTTCCAAAATGGCATCACAGTAGACATACCCCTATGCAGTCATTGGGCATATTAAAGAAGAGGGCAGACTGATGGGAATAACTTCTAAACCCAGTTTCCCTCCCATTTAATGTGATGCCATGTCAAGGATTTCTTTCATTACATTTGGCTTTTTCTTATATAATGAATTCCACACATCTGACCACTTTCCTAATTTGCTCACCAGATTCCACTCTGTGGCGCAAACCAAATGTTGCAACTTTTATCATAATAACATGAATAATCAATTACGTATAGATTTTAGCTTATAACTTATTGATACTTTTCTGTACAAATTGTTTTTCCATCTCAACATAACGAGCTTGTCACTGCTAATGATGGGCTAGATGACACAGTGGCGTGGGTCATTTCTATGCGACAAAATATAAATATGCCTAATTTGCATATTAAAACTACATTTTAAAAAATCGTGGTTGGTTCAGCTGAACGTTTCAGCACCCAAATGAGTGTGTCTAAGAGGTTTGTTTCCAGAGATACAGGTGATATACACAATTGAATGTACATATAAACGTTGTTTTCCTTCATACAAAAATATTGCACTACATTTGCAGCTTTTCTGCCTAGATACAAAGACTATGAACATGTTAATTTTGTACTGAGTCAGGGCTGTAAATCTGCTCTTGTTGACTTAGGCCTGGCCCATATGATCGTTATGGCCCATGGCTTGGCTGATGAAAAGAGCCTTTGTAATTTAAATATCTGTGGTTTTATGGTGTTAATTCTATCAACTCTTGAGAAGTTTCTAGACCTGTTGTCCTGTCAAGTGTAATATTCTTTAATTCATGAAGGCCTGTGATATGGTGTTAATATATTTGCACTGAGCAGGACCACGGATACATCTGAATTTAACTTATTTTAAAAAAATGTTCACGCCTAACATATTTTTATATATATATTTTTTTTTATTTGTAAAGCGCACTAGCAGCCAAAAAGCATCGAGGTGCTGTTGCAAGAAAGTGTCTTAGTTACAAGGATGATGCTTTGCTCAGGGTTACAATGAGCGTAAATCCTTACAGAGTAGGAAGTCGATGGTTGCAAAGGCGGTTACAGGTTACATGTATCAACAGTTCCATTGAAATTACCACGAATGGTGGTTAGAAGCATCCAGCACGGGCATAGTTTATACAAACAGTAGAGTTTGTATAGCTTTCCTGAATGCTGTGTGTGACTCTATGGTTCCGCAATGGGATTGCAGGGAGTTCCAGTGGGTCACTGCCATGACCAGAAAGCTAGAGCCTCCTGCGCAAATCCTCAGGGTCTTAGGAATGGCGATCGGGTTGGTGTATGCGTTCCTAGTAGGTCTGTCTGTGATCGGTTTCGCGATTCTCTGTGATAGGTACCGGGGGGCAGTGTTGTGGATACATTTGTGCATGAGGGTGAGAGTTTTAAAGATGATACGCTATTTGATGGGAAGACAATGAACTTGTTTCCCAGTTGCTGAGATGTGTTCCCTTTTGGATATGCCAGTGGTGAGCCGGAAGGCATTATTTTAGACAGTCTAGAATTTACAAATGTTTTTCGAGGAGGTGCCTGCTAGGAGGGTATTACAATCATCAAGCCGAGAACTGATTATTTCTGTAGCTATGGGGAGGCAGTTCTGCACTGATACGAAGGGTCTTGCTGCGTTGAGCAGTTTGGAGTGGTAGGCCGCAGCAGACGCTATGGTGTTGACCTGTCTGACCATTGATTGAGAGTTTGGCGTCCAAGTAGACCCCCATGGTTTTGACCACTTGGGAGATGGGGATTTGAGAGTTGTTGATCGTGAAGGAGCTATACTGTTAGTCGAGCTTCTTTATAGTTGCTGGTGATCCATTTAGTAGTAATTCGTTTTTTTCTTCGTTAAGGCAAAACCAGTTTTCTGCCATCCACGTTTGGATAGTGGAGTAGATAGAGTTGAGGGTTTCCATGTCTGACTCATAGTCACCAGTGAGGGGGATGAGGACCTGCGTGTCATCAGCATAGTTCATATAAGTGATGCCTAGCGTGTCAAGGATGCTGAATAGTGGCCTCGTGAACAGGTTGTAGAGGGTGGGTGAGATGCAGGAGCCCTGTGGGACTCTGCATTTGCTGATGCTCGGGTGAGCGTAGGCTTGGTTGGAAAAGACTTTCATGACACTTTCCTGGAGAAAGAAGGTGATCCAAGCTGTGGCCATGGAAGAGAAATTGGCGGCGGAGGAGAGATGGTGGCAAAGGGTGTTGTGGTCCACCAAATCAAATGCTGCAGATAGGTCCAAGAGCAGAAGGAGGGCTGGTTTGCCCGAGTCCCTGAAATCATCAATTTGATACACACAGGGCAAGCAATAAAACTCAACACTTAACTTTATAACGCAGTCTGATTTGCTTCACCTGTTTGCAGGATGATCCTTATCTGAAATTGCCAGACTTCAAAGAGTTCATTTGCTTGGTAAAGGTGTCTTCCATCCTGCATCTGGGAAGTTGGCAGTCTTTGTGCGTTGAAAGGATTCCCATATGTCAGAATTCACTGCTGGCTCTATTTAAAGTTGGTTTTAGTCAGAATTGCAGATTTGTAGTGTGCAAACCTTCATAAAACACCACAGTTCATATTGCATTGCCTTATCAAACTCCTATCCATATTCTTAACATCTGTAGGTTTCCTAATCCTGAAAATTATACACCTTTTGCTTGCATGTGTGTTTTGTCTCAAACTGCTGTACGCTGGCCGCAGCCCCCATCATGTCCCCTCAAGTTAGCATATTTATTCAGTGGAGACTTCTCTACGGTGCCAGAGATTTTTAAGAGCTTGAAGTGGGCTCACAGACAACTGCTGGCCCTTGGTTTGGGAGTTATAATTACTGCATCCTGAAATGCACCTGGGGCTGGAGGGGCGAAGAAACCCCATCCAGGTCCATTGAAGCGAGTCCCAGGGCAAGGCTGTGAAAGCAGCAGGTTTTGGGCCGGTAGTAGAGTGGTGAATCTGCTGAAGGTGACCCTGAGGCAAGAAGGGCTGTAAGCATCAGATCCTGTCAGAGTAAGAGTTTGTTGGAACTACAACTATCATCCACCTGAGTACAAAAATTGGCAAAGCCAAGGAAGAAGTATCCTGGGGTGCTTTAAACAACCCAGGAGTGTGAGAGAACTCAAAACGGCTTTTTAAGTGTTGCAAAATTGTGAACCCTTTCACATGACGAGAGTTGTTCTCACCCTCACTATACTCCTGGTCCTCAGTCCCCAGGGGCAAATAATACCAGGACGAGAGAGAGATAGAGAGAGAGAGAAAAAACCGGGAGGGGAATAACCTGATGGTCCTCATTGTTACTCTACAAACCACCTATTGCCAAGCTGACTATCTTTTGTTTACTGTGCACCTCTTGGAATTTTTAAGTTAACCCTTGAATCATCTAAAAATGAATGAATTGTAATCCTTCTGAGATTTGTGTTACATGTACTGTTCCTACCCTCCTAGCGACCCTAGTCTAATTTTACGCATATTGTGTTAGTATGCACCCAGATGTTTTACCTCAACCTGTTTACACAGAAGCTTAAAGCATATTTCTAAGTAATGTCTGGAATTGAATCTTGCAGTTTCACGCATGCTTTGTGTCCTTAACTACAACTAATATTGCCTGTCTTACTGTCCCTATTTATTCTTTACTGTGCTAAGTCAGCATGGACGTTTCCTGGAACATTGTGAAACTGGCATATGAACTACAGCAATGTATGATATGATATGATATGGCATTTAAAACGCGCCTATACACAAGTGTTTCAAGGCGCAAATGTTGAAATTAGAATGACAATGGGCTTCATTACAAGTTTGCAGGTCCGGAAACAAGGGTGCAGGTAAGCTCACCGGCACCCTTGTTTCAGGACCGTCAAACTATGAATTTGCCTGCTGTGGTCACTGCGGCCCGACAGGTCTGACCCTGCCGGATGCAGCGGCCACGGTAGGCAGACTCTTCACGGAAGCGCTGGCACCATTAGCAACAGGGCAGGCGCTTCCAAGTCCCCACTCCCATATGGGACTCTATGGGAATAGGGGACTAACGTTTTACTGGAGCCTGACTTCCCGGGACGCCCGGATTTGTAATGACCCGGTGGCACTAGGAAGTCAGCCGCCGGTACAATGTTATGAATCCACCGGCAACCCGCTGGTAGCACCGGCTGATTTACCACCGGACTTGTAATGAGGCCCAATATGTTTACTTGGGTCATATCTGGTATGGCACTGTTGCAGTGATCTACCTAGCATTTCAAGAGGGAAGGCCTTTTACACTTTACATATAAAGTATTAGAGCACAGGGAATGTTGGGATCCCACACTGATCAGAGTTTGTTTGTGGTCTACGTTCTGCTGCCAGTTTGCAGTTTCCCATGGGACATTGCTCAATTGCCCCACATTTTTTCAAGGATAGGGTTGTGGTGGGAATTAGAGGAAACCGGCGCTTCGTATCTCAATTCTAAATAAACCTATGTGTTTTTTTGTGGGATCCCAAGAATGAAGGATCACTGAAGTTTTTGGTTGGTTTTCATCTAGTCTTTATTATTGTTTAAGGTGCCAGCACATGTTTCGACCTCACAAGGATCTTTATCAAGGCAATTAGTATGGTCAAGTAGGCTTGGTAAGTATGTCTGGTGCCCTGTGTTGAGCTTCTGATAATTGTTCTGCTGGATAGCACTCTAAAGGGGCCTGTTGGCCTCTGCAGTCAGGGTGGGTGGTCTTGGTGATCGACACCATCACCGAGACTGGCCACCCTAACTGCAGAGGTCAAAACACGTGTCGGCACCTTGAACAATAATAAAGACTGAAATGAAAACCAACCAAAAACATGAGTGATCCTTCATTAACCAGATAGGTTAATTTAGAATTCAGATAGGAGATGCCGGTTTCCTCTGATTCCCACCACAACCCTATCCTTTTACACTTTAGGTAGGCAAATCCGCACTTTTTGAGAGCAACACAGCACTTTGGGCAAGGTCTGCCATAACATGGCAGGGTGCTGTATACTGTATTGGTGTTTTAGGGAGATCACTGCTACTGGAATGTGGCAGTGGCTCCATGTAGGCCAAATGGAAGAACTGTAAACTGATACAGGTCCTGCAGTGTGCTGAAGACAGTCTTTTCTTTATCAGCTGGATTGAATGGGACCTGTCAATAGTCTTTCGTGAAGTACAAGGTAGTAATGAACTTGGCGTTCCCGAAGCGCTCGATTAACTCATCGATTCTGGGCATCTGGTAATTATTGAAGACTGAAATTATATTTAGTCTTCGAAAGTCGATACAGAATCTCCAGGAATTGTCAGGCTTTGCAATGAGGATGATAGGGAAGGACCAGAGGCTCTCAGGTGATTCTATGACCCCTAGTTCTAACATTTTCTCTATTTATTCTGTTATAATTTTCAATCGAATCACAGGGATTCGGTAGGGTATTAAATTGACTAATTGCAGAGGGGGTATTCTGATCGAATGGAAGACATTTTAACCCTCCCTGGTTCTACAGAGAAGAATTCAGGTAATTGCAGCAGCAAATTCTGGAGATCCCTCTGTTGTTTTTGACTATGGCTATCAGGGATTAGGCTGGTCCTGTCTCCATTCCCAAGCAGGAGTGTTGCCATGATTACTGTAATTTGTTCTATCAGATCTGTATCTAATGTTTTAACAAGTTTATTTAGTTGTTTTGGGTCTTTTGTTTTCTATTGGGCTGGGAGACCGGATAATTAAGGGAAACTATACCCTCAAGAATTGTATGTGAGCCTTAACACCTCGAGACCATCTTATTGTCTAAGGTGGGTAATAAGACTAACAACTCACCATCTACTGAAAAGGATCTAGCCACTGTCTGATTGTCATCATTTTCTTTCTGATGTTCTTGAGATTTGGAGAGGTAGCTTTCAACCATCTAATGTATCTACAGTGTGAGATACACGTAGCAGAGCCTCCTCCCTTCCCAACTTTCTTTCACATCCCATGGTCCTCTGCCATATAATAACTAAAAAGGGGAACAACCCAATGAAGATTGGGGCATTTTTTCATGCTACGAAAAGGGCCAAAGTTATCATTGGGTCCCAATTCTTCCTGTCCGTTTCGACCAGTTTCCTTAAAATGTGTTTTAGGATTTAATTAAAGCATTCCACTAGGCCATCCATTTGGGACTGGCATTTGGATGTCCATAGGGGTTTGATGTTTATAATCTCCTTCACTTCTTGCACAAGGCATGATGTCATACGTGAAGGTCATACCGTGATCTGTTAATATTTCTTTCCGGAAGCTCACTTGGGACATCAAGGGGATTAGATGTTTCAAGATGTGTTGTATTGTTTCTCAGGGGAATGGTTTCTGGATAACAGATAGAATAATCTAAGATTATGTGAATTTATTTGTTACTCAGTTTGGAGGGTTCAAGTGGTCGAACTATGTCCATAGCTTTCCTCAAAAGGCACCTCAATGATGGGGAGAGGTTGTAAGAGAGTGTGGGATACCGGGGTAATTGAGGTTTTCTAACAAGTTTCACAGGTGGCGACGTAGGCCTTGATATCGGCATATACAATGGGTCAGTAAAATGTACCAAGGATTTGGTCCTGGGTTTTTCCTATTACCTGATGGTCTGCAGTTAATTGGGAATGGGCCTGTTCATGACTAGTTTCTGGTGACTCTGAGGGATGACCAGTTGGCTCCCCTAGATCCCATCTCTCTCCACATATTCACGGTAAAGAAAGCCTTTTTTTGTGAAAAAGAAGGGTCTGCATTGCTCAAGGCCCTTTTCTTCAGAGATAGCTTTTCCATATGCTTCCTCCAGATTCTGATTTTTCCTTTGTGCAAATGCCCAATCTGGTAGGATGGTGGTATCACCCGAAGCGGTTTGGAGAAGCAGGACAAGTTCTTATCAACCTGCCCAAAACCTATGTTACCTTTTTGTCTGGTGGGAAGATCTTCTACTTCGTGTAGGTGTGGAGTTAGGGCTCACTCGAGGATTTCCTGGGCTTTGGGTCTACACTTTTTACTGTATAGTTTAGTGGCTCAGTATTGTGTAATACCACCTTAACCTCTCCCCAAAGGTCTGCATCTATGACAACGGCTGTTACATCTAAGGAGTGTTTGCATGCTATTCCTGACTTAGCAGCTAACCTAATTAGCTGCATTGGAGGTGTGGAGATGGTTAGGCCTGTAGAGACGAGTCTTTGTTCTTGGCTGGCAATTTTGACTTCTGTTAGACTAAAGAGGTCAAACCCAATAGATTTGGGTGTACCACATTCTGGGAGCCTAGCTGTCGGGGTAATATATTTCACTAACATGGGTCCCAACCTTGTATCATGCAGTTCAAACTCCATTTGTGTTTGATCCGAATCAGGAGAAAACAGAGTGGTGTTTTCACTGAATATTTCTTTATTAGAAAACACAAGGCCTATGCTGTCCCTAAGCCTATGTGTCTCAGCTCTACTCTATGATGGAGAAGTCAAAAAGGGTGATTGTCAGGATGACTTGCATAACAAGAAAAGTCCTCTAACCAGAATCCTATGCTAGCCTGAGTTCTGTACCTACCAGTATCAAAAGGAAAAACTAAAATTCCACAAAATTAAATTTAGGAACCTTGCCCAAACAAAAGATCGGTGGCTGGTTTCTGATCCCCATCCTGGTGTTTCTTTATCAAGAGGGGCTCCTTACCCAGATACACAGTTCAAGTAAGAACACTGTCTCGTCAACCTATCCCTCCTCGGATCGGTTGTCAGTCTATGGTTTGTCTCTTTCTCTCTGGTCAACCCGGGTTTTGTCTCGGTTTCTTGTTTTCCTTCGCACTTGGGCACCCCTGGCTCATATTCCCACTCTAGCTGTTTTCCTTGTGTCCCCCCCCAAGGCAAGTCCTGGTGCTCTGCCCAGCTGGACACCTCCTGGTCGTTAGCCCACCTTGGGGTTGTCAATACTTTTACCTCACTTCGAGGACGTGGCTCTTTCGCCCTGACATATGGTCTTGCTTCGTGCACCCCACTTTGGGGCCTTGTTTCTCTCACCTTACCTACGTGTCTTGTTTTTATCACCCCGCTTTGGGGTCTTGATTCTCTCACCCTGCCTTGGGGTCTCCTTTCTCTTACCCCATTTGGCGTTGTATGCCTCTTACCCCACCTTGGGGTCCTGTCTTTTCCACCGTGCATTGGGGTTTCATGGGACTTTGCCACACACACCCAGGTTTTTTTCTCAGAGCCACTGTGTAACTTGGATTTCCAGGCGGTGCACCTCTGCAGAGTCAATTAGTTTTACCACGCAGCACTTCTTCGGCTTCTCCACTGTACTCTGTAGTGGGCGTAGCTTGCCCTCTCTTCCTCCATCTTGTGACGGGAGCTCGGCTGCTGCTCCACAGTATGCTAATGATTTACCTCTTGTTCAGCATCCACTCTTATGTACTCTTCTGGCCCAAATGCTTCCGGATCCTTACCCGGCAAGGGTCTTGAGCGTTCTACGGGCTCGGCTGCAGCTCAGTCCACCATGCTTGGTGTACACTCTCCCTGTCCTGCTGCACTTTCCAGGAGGAGGTTCCCGGGCTTCTCCTGCTCTGCTGGTCTCTCTTTCTTGCAATTCCAGTTCTTTATCCCCCACTCTGCTAGGGGCTAGGACAATCCACTGTCCTCCAGTCCCAGGTGAGGACAGTGTAATAAAAGAGTCAGAACCCATACCAGCCATTCATATAGGAAGTTTCTAAGTATATTTTTGTATTTTATTTGTTTTTAAATAGCGCTTTACGCACACAGTTTAACTCCCATATAGGCAACAAAGATAATGGGATCGTGGGACCAGCGGTTATAACTAGTATCTCTTTCTAGGGATTTCCTGTCCTCTAAGGGGAGGGTTCACCTCCAGTGGGATCCCACTTGCCCTGTCCCAGAGGTTGTGTTATTGTTAGTGGACTCACATTCCTAGTTCCAAAGGTGGTGGCACTTCGTTGTGGACAGGGGACAAATTGCCTGGATTCGTCACAGTACATTAAAAGGGTGGCATGGGATAAATATGACTTCTGTTTAGTTCCACAGTTTCCTTATCTCACAAATTTCCTCTTTCTCTGAACCAAAATATCCTTTCTCCCAAAGCCCTTAGCTCTACACTTACATACAAAAAAGGTAGCAGGCCCCCCTCTCTAGAAACGCCATGGCATGATAACGTGTTCTGTGGTTTTTTCCCACTTTGAGAGTCTGCAGCTATCGCTTTTTGCTCAATGTACTGGTCACAAAGGAGGAATATCCATTTGCATATCAGTCTTTGTCCCGGCCACAAGGGCAGTCCACCACCGAAAAGTCAGGCAAACCTCCTTTAAACAAGAGTACCAACAGCAACCCCAGACACGTGTTTCAGCCTTGTTGGGCCTCAACAGTAATGTGGCGCTGTTCCTCTCTAAGCACAGTGAGCAAAGGGTCCACGTCTGGGTTCCCCCAGGTAACTTAGGGTGACCAACCCCAAGTTCCTTGCAAAAATACAAAAAAGGTAGCAGGCGCCCCTCTCTAGAAACAACATGGCCTGATAACCTGTTCTGTGGTTTACTTAGAGTAATGAGTGGAATGGCAAGTAAGATTCCACTCCTTATCTGACATTCCCCGATCCTTGTTGCAAAATTTGGATAATGCATCTATCTGGGTCTGAAGTGGTTACATAGTCTTAGATCTGAAAGTCGTAAATTCGGTCGAGTCAACCAAATATAAATGTATATAAGAATCTACAGTGCTACAATTCCTTTCAAGTGCAGCTTCTATTCAATAGCGAGGAAGAGGTCTCAAAACACAATAACGCATTTCACGCTCATATGAGCTTTGTCATGACATCCCCCACACGTTTTTGTACAGTTCCTATATATGATGTACATTAATTCTGCTCATGTATTATATGCCTCCCACACATATAAAAGCTCATATAACAGTGAGCTCTAACTTTGATGTGAATTTTCAATACGTCTAAGAGGTGAATAGAAGTTTTAATGTTCGTACATGTACATAATTTAGCCCTCCAGAAAACTGACAGCAAAGTCACTCCTGACTTTGATGCGAGTTTTCCAACTCATATTAGTGTACATGTATTTAATGTACATTTTCCACATGTAGGTATTCAGATCATATATAAAATGTACATTTATTCTGCACTTCTGTTATACACCTCATATAGCTATAAAAGCTCACATTACAGTGAGTTCTAACTTTGATGCAAGTTTTCAATGCTTCTAGGGGTTCTATGTGATATTACTGCATATAAAAGTCTGAACACAAAAAAGACAGATTTCTGCGGCCTTTTTGTGGTGGATTTTAAATGCAGCAATTTGACCTCCCTCCCCACTCTCTGCCCCCCCCCAAGATGAGCTCTTCCCCACCCCCACCCTCTCCTGCCAGTTTTTATGTTAAACAAGGGTGTTTCACCTCGCAATCCCCTGCTTCCAACAGCCACCCCACCCAGCCCAGCACAACACCCAGCAGATCCGCACACATACGCTCACAAAAACACTCAGACAGACAGACACACACACACACACACACACTCACCTGACAGCCTGTCAGCCCCTGCGATCGCTCATGTGCGGCGGGGGCTGACAGCTCGATTTAGAATGACTGCTCTGTGTGGTCACAAAGTGGTCTTTCTAAATCATTTTTTTTCTACGGTCCAGTTCACCTAGGACCGTGTCTAAGAGGTGTATAAGAGTTTTATATTTCTTACTTGTACTTATACATTTTACATACATAGGAAAACTCCTACCTTTGATGTGAGTTTTTATATACATATTGGATATATATATATATATATATGAAATGTACATCTACACTTATGTGTACAGTTCGTATATAGGATGCACATTCATTGTATGCATAAGTCATGAATATATAAATCTTGAAACGTGAATATCTCGAAATTGGCCAGCTCAATTTTCAAAATGATTTTTTAGTGCACCAATTAGAGATTATATCTATGGGCATGCCAACAATCTTAAAAATTGATATGGCCCACCATACAATATGATAAAAGGCCAGATGTATGTTTGTTTGATGCAGTCATGCGCAGTAGAGACTGCCTGCTTCGCCTGTTGTCACCGCTAGATGGAGCCATAAGAATACATCAGGCCAGCTGTACATTTATCTGTTGTGTATGTTAGTCCTTGTAAATGGGCTTTCACACTAATTTTGAGATATTTGGGCACTAAAAATGATCTCTTTCCATGTGAGAAAATCCCATTATCAAAATATGATCAAAACTTTTGTTATTTTTTTATTTTATTGTGATATTGGTTGAACATACTAAACTTTACACATGCCAAATCAAAACCTATTTACATCTCAAAATTAAAATCAATCAAAAAGAAAACACTCAAATCATACATTAAGCAAAGAGGAACCTCCTTATACATATTACAATCAGGGTTGTTTTAACATTACTAGATTTACACATTTTAATGGCAAATATTAATGTCGTGATCACCACCTAAAGTTCACCAAGCCTACCTGTTGAAGAATCTTGAACACTGCGATAGTCGCAGCAGTTTCCTCACCACTCAAAATGTTCCCAACAAATCAGATGGAGATCTCATTGAACAAATCTCGCCCGTGGGGAGCAAATGTAACTGATATTGTAAAAACTGCAAACACCAGTAGCCATAAGAAACTCTTGTAGGTACCTCGGCATCTCCCCCAAAGACTTGTCTTGAGGAGACAAGCTCTTCTATAGTTTGGTAGCCCTCATCTTAGATATTGTCAGCATCCAGTCATATTTCAGCATCTGCTTTTTTACAGCACTTGGGTTACAGATGAGGTCATTCACAATCACATTACAGCTATCAAGTACCATGTCAGCTCTCTTTTTAAAATGTTCCAAAGGTCTGCACGTAGTTTGTTTCAATGCATCAACAAGATCAGAATACAAGAAGCTCACTTGAGGAACCAAGTGTTTTCTAGATATGGCCTGTATCCTCCACTCCAACTCATAATTTGGCGTAGTGAAGCCCAACTTAAAGCGTAAGGCCGTGATCGAAACACAGTTGGGGAGATTCAAGGCACAATTCAACACTCTGGATTCCACCTTATCATAATTTAAAGCGCAGGTATTCAGAGCTATTTCCATACCATATGATAGCTCTGGTGAGGCTTTCATTTTATAGTAATTTAACAGAGGACAGAGCGAAAAACAACAAAAGCGGGTATTCATTTTCCTCATTTGGGCTGCTAGTTGCGTTGCCTTAGACATGAAACGTGACATTATAATGGCACAATTGTCAGCTGTATCCAGTCTAAAACCCACATAGGTAAGACTTTGGGAGGGAATCACTGTCAGGCCACCCATCGCCCACCCATACCCCATATGCTTTCTGATGTTATTTTTAAACCTAATAATATAGGTTTATTCTCATTAATACTCAGTTTGTTTGTGAGAGTATTCCCATATCAAGTCAAACTGCCTCTGTAAGCCCACCAGAGCTCTATCAATGAAAATCACATCGTCTGCATACATTAAGCAGGTACAGCCAAGGTGGATATCCTCGGAGTTGCAAAAGATGATGTAGACAAGAATTATACCAAGTCTGACAATTAAAGGTTGAACACGCACAGAGCAAATAGACAGCCCTGATGGAGACCCCCTTCTGGTTTGTAGTGCTCCGTCAGAGCAAACTTCCAGTTCAACCAGACCTGGAGAAAAGTAGTTTCGTAAAGATGAACCAAGATGGTCAGAAGAGCAGGGTGAATCTGCCAATCCTTTAGTTTTGACCACAGAAGATTCCGATTAATGCAGTTTCAATGTTTGATAATCGTCAATCACTCGTATGTATATGGGAAAATTAACAGTTCTTCTCGACTCCTCAGAACAAGTAACTAACCACAAAGCTGTTTAGGATAATGCCCAACCCCCTTCGCAAGCAAGTTTGTACATTTGTAGGTGACCAGAAGAGGCTTCCCAACCTTCCAGTTTCCTTAATACCAAAGCCGCAAAGATTTTACTCTCACAGTCCAGAGATGATATTTAGATGGACTGTTCCTATCCCCCTTCTTTTATATTGGAACTATCATGGCATGATTCCAAGAAGGAGGAGTTGTTCTTGTCAGTATTATCTCGGCAAACAGAATATACAAAATCTTGGCCCATAGCAGAGTCATCCTTTAATGCAGCATTAGAAAGCCCATTGGAGCCTTATGCCCTCAAATTTGAGGCCTTAGTAATTATGACCTTAATTGACTCTACCGATAATGACAAAGCTCATAATGAAAAGAAAGTTCTAATGTTTGTGTTATATTTGCAAATAATTTGCAGATACTTGGCCATTCCATTACTGTCCACATTGGTCGATAGATTACTGAATGTATCATTTGTACAAACGACTAGCTCGCATTTCATCTGCGCTGTGACCATTTTATAGTCACTAAAAGGCGTATCCTTGATCGTAACTTTATTGCTGAGATTAAACAGCACTGGTGTCGTTACCAGGTAGTCAAGGAATGATGTCTTCACTCCAGACCTTCAAGTAGGGTTTGGTGGAACATCACCGCAAATCGCACCATTCGCAAACCCTTAGATTCCAAGCTCCGAAGAAGCCAACCCATAATTCACCATCCATTTTCGTTCTCATTTTCAATTTTCATTTATCTACCACTAGCAAATTATCACTGTGCAAACTGGGGAAACGATCAGAGTTGAAATCTCCCAACATCATTACATGGAGATCATTGACCTCCCGTCAAAAAGCAGCATAAATCTCAGACAATTAATCCAAAAAGACACACACAATGCTGCATCAAGTATTCCGATAGATGTTAACAAGGAGGAGGGTTTTGGTTGAGATTGACCCCCTTCAATCTAACCTGAACAATGAACAGACCATACGTAGTATTTTCCACACAATTAATCATACACAGATACTTAATTTCTGTTTTTGATAGTTTCCATAAAAATTACTTCTTTTCGTCATATAGTTTCCACAGCAAATACCAAAAATCAGATCCTTAAATCAAATTTGAATAAGGTGTTTACTCCACACCTTTTTAGTAGTATGCACTGATCCTTAGTAATTCGAAAATGTCTCTCTCAACACGTGTTTCCCCATTGAGTCTAACAATGGTTCATCAGGAGAGGAAATATTTTCTAAAAGGAAAAGACCAAAATTATCTTTGTTTACAAAACTTAAAGAAATTCAATAGGTTTAACTGGTGTTTAAAACTTTTATGATCTAACAAAAAATAAATGTTTTGTTTAACTCAGCCAATTTGTTATAGTGAATTCTTTTTGAAGACGTTAGCATTCATCCAAATAGTTTTGGTTGTATCAAGTTAGCGATCACATTTCTGTCCCAATTTACTTGATGGACATTTACAGAAAATACCTTTTTGTCCAATATGTAAGTTAAGTTGGTCAAAATAGGCTAAAGGGGAGAAGGTAGAGGGATGATATTGTCTTTAGATTTCTTGGAGAAAGGATACAGGTTTAGATTGCAGATTTCTATTCCTTCATTATTCCAAATATTACAGAACTGATTTTGCTTACCTTATTTCATCTTTTGTTCATAAGTTCTATGGTCATTCAATGCCATGATAAGCTCCAAGTACCAAGTTTTTCCTCAAAACAAGATCAGTCTCATATCTTGAACAAAATAAAATGATAATTGAGATGTTACATTTCTGCTTACACAACAATATATTCATCTTCAACAATACTATCTTCAAACAACTCCAGGGCACTGCCATGGGGTCAAAATGTGCTCCTTCTTATGCACATTTATTTATGTTTTTTTTTAGTTGCAGCATGTCTGGAAGCACCTCATTTTTCACAACAACATCAAATTCTGGGGTCGCTTTATAGACGATATATTGATAATATGGGAAGGAAACACTCAAGATCTAGAAACTTATGTCACTTATCTCAATAACAATATTTTCAATTTATCATTCACTAAGTCAGCCAGTGCCACCAACATCGAATACTTGGACTTAGATCTTTTTGTAGAAAATGCACAAATTCAAACCAAGCTGTTTACTAAACCTTCAGCAGGAAATAGTCTCCTTTTTGCTACATCCCATCATCCAAAACATACAATGCATAGCATTCCATATGGGGAGTTTCTCAGAGTCAAAAGGAACTTCAGTACTGATTTAACCTTTCAGGATAATCTTTGACAAACTCACCAGAAATTTAAACAGAGAGGCTATAGGCTATGGACCAGAGATTATCAAAAATACTATTAAAAAAGGCAGAATTTGTATCAAGGGCCTCTTTATTAAAGGACAAACCAAAACTAGAAAAAATGAGTCCAAAAACTTTATTTATTACCACATATAGTACGGTGGCCAGAAAAATCAAACAAATATTAACAAATCATTGGAACATTCTACTCACAGATTCAAGTCTGCAAAAACATCTGGACAATCATCCGAGTATTTGTTTTCGAAGAGCACCAACTATTAAGAACTTGATCAGTCCAAGCTTTCTCAGCCCGATACCAACCGAAATAATGTTTTTTTTCCAAAAGGCTAACAAAGGAACTTATAAATGTGGACATTGTAAATTATGCCCATTTATGCAACAAGGCAGAAAGGATATTCTCCTCCCAAATGGAAAAACCGAGTACGTCAATCAGATGATCAACTGCAACTCAACCTATGTCATTTATGGGATTTAATGTATTTGTGGAAAATTATATATTGGGAGCACCATAAGAAAATTAAAGGAGAGAATATTTGAACATATAAGAGCAATCCGAAATAAAGACTTGGGATCCCCCATCTCGGTTCATATGATAACAAACCATCCAACTTTTGACATCTCTAATCTCAAGATCTCTGGCCTGGAGAAAGTGACCCTACTGCCTCGAGGAGGAAACAAGGAGGAACTGTTACGTAAAAATGAATGTAAATGGATTTGTATTATGGACACTTGTGTTACAGGTTTAAATTGTGATATGGAAATGTATAATTGGCTTTAACTATTTTGATTATTGGTTATAGATGAAAGAGCAAATCATATTGAAATCTTTTTTTGTTATAAACTCTTTGGCTGGTAGGAAACTAATGATTCCTGGGAAATCAAAAACTAAAATTTTAGGTAATTTGAAATACAACTTAATAATATAAAAATGGGCCATATCTATATATTTTTTCTGTAGAAGAACATTCAAAAATAAAATCTAGATCTCAGTCTCTTCTGTTAATGAAATGATATGAGGGTAACTTTACCGACTAGGATCATCTGTACCAATATAATAATATAAGAAAAACTAAAGGTCAACAAAATTTGTAAAATATTAGGTTAGTCAACTATGACCAAAAACTGTTTACAGATTTCTTATTTAACTATCGAAACTTAAATAAACCTAATTATTATATTTGAGTACTTAAAATAATGATAATTGAAAAACAAAATGCTGTGGCACTATTGGACTAGCCACTGAATCCTCCATAGGAAGACTGATCAAACTATTTGGGTGCTGCATTAAAAAAGTAAAGTGATCCACACTCACAATCTTGGCAAATACTCATGCAATGTTTTCTCAGTGCCACTTATTTGCGGCACTTCCCCATTCAAAGCAACATCTTGCAATATAGTATAACTCACATTTTGATAAGGTGTTTGAATAGGAGCAAAGGGAGGTCTCACTTTTCCGACTTTCATTTGGCTCCTTCAGCCATGCCACTCCCGGAGGCCATTTCAAATGATGATGAGGTAAGGATAGTCGTTGGAGGGCTCCCTACAACTGGGGTCTCCACATAGCCTCCACCAATATGGAGGTGGAGATTACATGCTCCAGACAGTTGCGGTAACATAGATGCACTAGCTAAACCACGGTCTCTGGATTGCATTGATGTTGGAACTAAAACAAGTTCAGTACATGATTTCATCTCATTCCCGCTGACCTCCTGACCCCCAAGCGAAGAACGAGCACTGAATACTACCAGCCAATACAATAAAGCAAAAGTCAAGGTGATGTGCGATTATTCACAATGCAATATGACTGTTTTTCTGCTCCAACCGGGGGAGACGGCACTGGTCACAAAACCCTTTTGGTCTCCAGCAGTATCCACAGCGCACCTCCAACTGCCTCTAACTGTAGTACACTCTTCACACTCTGCACCATTCCGTTGGTGTGGGAGGATATTGACAATGCCGGTGTGGCACCACTTCTGGCTCCCAGTACAACAAGCACTCCACTATCAGGTTTCAGCAACTCTTCGCTACAACTCTCTTCTTCAGCACAGGCGTGGTTTATATAATTGATGGCTCTAAGGGCTCTCCGCCCTACAGACACCCTCAGGTGATGCTGGTATCTGTAATTCACAGACTCACAGCAGACAGCGCACAGTAACAGTTCAAGCGAAACAGCAAAGCACAGCTTCAACGCTGGCATTGTTTTTATAATTGATGGCTCTAAGGGCTCTCCACCCTGAAAACACCCTCAGGTGATGCTGGTATCTGTGATTCACAGACTCGCAGCAGACAGCACACAGTTGAAGTTCAAGTGCACTGAAAATATGAAGCCATCCTTAAACAAATTCTGCAATTTTCCAATCAGGGTAGCTTCCTCAATATTTTGTTCTAGATTTATTTCGGATTTCCTGATGGAAAGGTCCAAGTGCTAGCACCAAAAGTAATCTTCTGAAACTTCGTCAACAATTTATCTTAACATTAACTACGCTCTCTTTCTCTCTCTCTCTCATTCGCTCTCTCACTCCCTCTCGCTCTTTGCATATATTGTTAAGGTTAAGACAAGTCTCTATGGCATTTCAGAAAATGACTTTTCCCAATAATTTTTGCATGCTTGCATGACAAAATCTGAAAATATTCCAGAGTAATATCCTGAGGCAGCCGCCTGTCCATGCACAATTTCAGATTTGTAAATTAGTAGATTCATAGTTTTAAAAATGTTTACTTTGATCACGTTTTGAACAGCTAGAAAAACAAAAACATTTTTGGCTCAATTATCTCAAAATTGGCCTCTTGGATTTCCCTAATTTTTTGAAGGCACCTAGATTTTATCTGGAATTGGTGCACTGAAATAAAATTTGAAAATCGACTCAATTTTGAGCTAATAACGTTTGAAATGTATCTATATATGACGCACGCACAGAATGAATGCGCATATTTAATATTAAATGTAGATGGCGTATTTGAGTTTTGCAGTTCGCGCATTACACAGTTAACATCTTAAAACTAACATCAAAGGCAAGTGACAGCTGACTTTGATGTCAGTTCTAAGGTGATGGAATAAATGTACACTTTTCTGATGAACTGTACAGAGAGCGTATGAGTTTTACATTTCATACATTACACAATTAACAACTAAAAACCCACGTCAAGGGCAACTCACAGCTTATGTTCATGTCAGTTTTAAAGTGATGGAATAAATGTACACTTCATACGAAAAAGGACACTTCATACAAAAACCTACATCTTTCATAGAAAAATGTACACTGTGCAAGTGTGACAAATACCGGGTTCTCATCACTGCTTCAGATGGGGAAGTCCCTTTCTATGCGGCCAGGAAGGTGAGACCACTACCCGAGTGTCCCCTTGAGGGTGGTACTCAGCGGGAGGATCTCATGGGAAGGGGGACCCCATTAATAGCAGTGCTGAGGCTGGGAGAATGCAATATCCCCTTAATTCCCTCACCTTCCCTCAAAGCCTCTTCCATTCCCCAATACCTATTGTCCCCATGTGCTTTGCCAAGACATCTCAGGTAGAAACCACTGAAAAGAGGAAGATGCAACAAGTAATGAGGATTACCAACCTGAATGCCGGCATACGCTCTAGCCTTTGCAGTAACGTGATTGGCCAGCAGTCATTTAAAGACAGCAAGGGACCAGAACAATGGCGTCTAGCTTCTCCGCGGACTGTGAGTGTGGCAGGAGATGTGCAGACACACTGGGAAGAGAAGCAGATGACGTCCCAGAGTGAAACAGATCTACAGAAGCACAGGAAGCGGGAAGCAGACCAGAGAGGAGAAAACCTGCCCCCTAAGAACTGGAGTTGCCGCGCTGTCCAGAAAGTACTGGCAGACTGCAGAGGAAGCCTGTGAGTGTCCAGGATGGTGTCCCACAGTGAAGCAGATCCATAGAAGCCACAGGTAGTGGGAAGTGAACCAGAGAGGAGATAACCTACCCCCTGAGAACTGGAGGTGACGCGCTGTTCAGAAAGTACCGGCAGACTGTAGAGGAAGCCTGTGAGTATCCAGGAAAGGTCCCGCTGCAACCGAAAGACCTGCAAAACCCTTGGGAGACCTGTGAACCCTTAGAGACAGACAGCCCAGGTCCTGCAGGTATCAGGGTGGCTAGTCTGGCAGTTGGGGAGATCCAGAGAGCGTGTGGGACAGGAAACAAAGAAAAGGAGAAATACTCATGCAGAAAAAGTGACATGGAAAAGGGGGACTGGCACCCACATCAGAAGGACACATGCCAAATGGCAGACATAAAGGATACACACAGTCCTTGGCAGGAGAGTAAACCAAGGCTTTGGGGAGAAGTGAAGTTAAAACAAGAAAGCATTGGGAATAACCCAGAGAAAGGGGTCTGGGACCCACATCAGAACAGTATATCCCAACTAATAGTAAGGGGAAACACAAACTTTAGGGAAGCGTACAACGTTCACGGACATTGGCAGGAGAATAAACCAGGGCTGTGGAACAAAGAAAGATTGGATGATAAAGACATTGTGAACAGACAAGAGGAGGGGGTCGGGATCCCTTATTGGGGAAGCACCCCTCAAGTACTATTGAAGGGGAATACAAAGTTTGCATATGTGACTGGCACTCAAAGACCTTGGCAGGAGTGTAAACCAAGGCTGTGGGTGCAAATGAGACCAGAGAAACTGGATTGGGAAATCAAGAGCATGTTGTACCCCACTTGGCAGGGGAGAGGGTCAAGAGGAGGGGTATGGAGAAGAGGGTCTGAGGGCCGCAGTAACTGAGAAGGAGAAAGCACAGAGCAGCCTGGGAAAACACCAGGCTATTTATACATCATTGTGGCAGTACCTGCATGCTGTCCCTGACCTAGAAAACAGACTTGGATAACTTTGGAAAGACTATGGGGGAAAGGGAGTTAACTCCTCGAGTCTAGTGGAACTTTTATTTATTTTTTGCACCATTTTGGAACTTTTGTGTTTTGTCTACAAGGTCTGTTTGCAGGTCAGAAGTCAAGTGACATTTTCCCTTTTCACCTTTTGTTGCGTTTATTTGTGAGGGGTAGTGTAGGATTTGGACACAGGACGGTGAATTTTAATTTGGACATTCCGACACCAAAAGTTTCATTCGTTTTTTGTTGAGGCAGGGAAACCCCACTTAGAAATAGGGAATGTTAGGATTTCCTCCAACTCCACCCCATTTATTTTGAGAATAAAAGTCTTTGATAATCGACATGCCACCTTTGTGTTTGTCTCTTACTCCTACCACCTCACAAGAGGCATGCAATATATGAGCCGAAAAGAGATACATTTTACATGAAATCGCTACATGTACATTTGTGATATTGACATTGTGTATGTGAACCCAAAAAACGTGCACCTACAACATGTGCACCTAATACACACATTACAACTGAACTGTACAAAGAGCATATGAGTTTTTCTATGTGTACATTACACAATTAATATCTCCTAAAAACTCAAATGAAAGGTAAGTCACAGCTGACTTTTATGTCAGTTTTAAAGTGATGAAATGAAAGTACAATTTTCATACAAAATGTAAACATAGCGTATGAGTTTTACAGTTCATACAGTACACAATTAGTTTCTAAAAATTCACATCAAAGCTAAGTGACAGCTGATTTTGATGTGAGTGTTAAAGTCATGAAATACATATACACTTTTCATATGAAAAGTGAAAGCTTCTCATACAAAAATGTACACTTTTCATATGAACATGTACACTTTTAGAAGGCATGCAATACATGAGCAGAATTGAGGTACATTTTATATTAAAACCCTACACGCACATTTGTGATTAACATTGTGTATATGAACACTAATAATCTGCTCCTATGACAAACACACCTATTACACATGTGCTTACTACAAATAACATCTAAACGTATGACAAGGGCTCTCACATGCACCTACGATTCATGCACCCTCGACACTATCACCTATGACGCATGCTCCTATGACACATGCTCCTACCACACACACACTTATGACACACCGTTATCGCACACTAATGCAACATCACTCTAATGACACACCCTCCTATGACACATGCTTTGACACTATCCTCCCTGATGGCTACAAGATCCTCTCCGTGCCCAGATCCACCCGGCCTAGAGGGGGTGTAGCCCTGATCTTTCCTGAGTGGATTCCTGCTTCGATCATTCCCACGCAGACTTACTCCTCTTTTGAATGCCTTGTCTGCAAGCTTTCTCTCTCTCCTAGCCACTCTCTTACTGTTGCTACTCTCTAGTGGGCCCCTGGCCAGATTACCTCATTTCTCTCTGAGTGGGCGGACCTCTCCTCCTCCCTCCTGACCTCAACCACCCAACTCCTCCTCCTGGGTGACCTCAATATCCATCTCGATTCTCTCTGTTCCTTGTTGTGCTCTTTCGTGACCTCTGTGATTCCCTCTCCCTTTATCCTCCCATCTGGCCTCACCCACTCTGCAGGTCACACACTTGATGTCTTGATATCATCTGACCTCCCCCTTTCCATCCCCTGACCACTCCTCTCTCCTGGAGCGATCACTCCCTCCTCTCCTCTCCTCTCCTCTCTCCCTCTCTTCCCCCCAGGCCAAGCCTACCCCAACTCTGCCACCTACCTTCTCGGATATCCGTCCCATGAAGCAAGTGTCAGTTGAAGCTTTCGCCTCCACTTTGTCTCTCCCCCTCCACCTCTGGCTGACTTTCATCCTGATACAGCCCTGTCTTTGCTCTACTCCTCTATTTCTGTTGGTCTTGATTCTCTTGCCCCTGTCATGCGGATCCGCTTGAAGCCCAAAGCTAAATGCAATTCCTGGTATGACTCCGAACTTGCTTCACTTAAACGTAAGTGTAGGGGTGGTGAGAAGAAATAGAGGGCCTGTTGTTCATCCTCTGACAAACTGGCCTGCCGCCTGCTCCACTGGCAATACCGACTATCTGTCCAAATTAAAAATAGAACCTACATCCAAGTTTGTGTCTCTGCGACATCTAACAATTCAGCTGAACTCTTTAAAATCTGCAAAGAGCTGGCCAACCCTGCTGCAGTCTCTACGTCTCCTGTCGCTTCTCAGGCTCTTTGCACGGCCCTTGCCTCCCACTTCATCTCTAAAACCCAGGATATCCTATCCACCCTCTCATCCCCTCTACTGCCCTCCTCCCCCTTCTGTGAACTCTAGTGTTCCTACAGCCACTCCCCCACCTTCCTTCTCATCCTTTCCTCTTTTCTCCCCTGACAAGGTTTCTAGACAAGTCCTATCTATGAAAGCCTCATCAAAACAGGTTTTTCCTTGCTCTTCCAAAACCATCAAGGACCACACTGACACCCTCACTCCTGTCCTGGCTGATTTCTGCAACCTCTCCTTTGCCTCAGGAGTCTTCCCTTCCCCCGGAAGCACTCTCTTGTGCACCTGCTTCTCAAAAAACTTACAGCCGACCCTTCTTACCAGGCTAACTATTTCCCAATATCCATCACCCCCTTTCTGGGCAAAATCCTTGAAAGGCTAGCCATCTCACAACTTAACCTTCACTCTGATTCTGTTGGTTGTGTCTCCACAACCATCAATCTGGCTTTAGAGCTGTCAGAAGCTCAGAAACTGCTCTCCTGAACATCCGTGAAGATCTGTTCTCCAACCTTGACTCTAATTCCACCTCTGTGCTCATCCTACTTGATCTCTCTTCTACCTTTTGACACGGTCAACCATACCATCCTGCTCAACATCTCTGTGACAACCTGGGCATCACTGAGACTCTGGCCTGGCTGACCTCTTTCCTCTCTGATCGACCCGCCCAGGTTTAACTTGGGTCCTTCCTTTCATCTATCTCCCTGTCTACCTGTGGTGTTCCCCATGGGTCTAACCTCTCACCCTGGCTTTTTAACCAATACCTGGCAACTCTCGCTCTTCGCATTTCTGCTCCCACTATCAGTGCTATGCTGATGACACTCAACTAATTTTCAGGCTTCCCTCGACCACCTCCTCTCCTTCTCTCATCTTTGATTGCCTATCTGCCCTCAGGATTGGTGTGCCGCCAATGATCTCTGCCTGAACGCTAGCAAGACAGAGATCCTCCACATCAGCACACCCTCACCCTCCTTTCCTCTCACTCTCTGGCAGGCCTCCCTTGGCCATCCGCCTACCCCTACCTGCGAGGCTAAGAACCTTGGGGTCATCTTTGACTCCACGCTTTCCTTCTCTGCCCACATCTCTGACATCTCTAAAAGGTCAAACCTCCTACTGAACCTCCTCAGATGTATTCTGCCTTTCCTCCACTTCCCCCAGAAGCTCACTGTCTCTCGAGCCCTGGTTCTCTCTAGGTTGGATTACTACTACTGCCTTTTTCTAAATCTACCTGCTTCTACTCTCCGCCCTTTGCAACTTATCCAGAACAGGACTCCAAGACTTGTCCTCAAGCCCAGGGATCGTATCTCTCCAGCCCTGAAATCTCTCGACTGGCTCTCAGTGGCTGCAAGGATTAAATTCAAAATCCTTTGCATTGTCCACAAGGCTGGGCCTGGGTCCAATATACCTTCAGCTGTCACTTCGTAAATACCTTACCTCTCGAGCTCTTCTCTCCTCTTCCTCTAACTCTCTCAGGGTCAGTTGTTTCTCAAAGAAGCGAGCTGGGGGTAGATCTTGTCTTTGGCTGGGGCCTCCCTCTGGAACAGCCTCCCAGCCACCCTGAAACTTGAGGAAAACCTTCTCTGGTTCCGGAAGCACCTCAAGACCTTCCTCTTTGCTTCTGCCTTTGCCCCTCCTCTCACCTCCTGATCTGCTCTCTCTCGCACTGTGCTCATGGCCTACCTTATGACTTCCGGGCCCAGGTACCTGCTCACTTTGCCACACACCTGCACTGCCTCCTGGTAAACCCTTGCACTGGGGCCTGTATCTGTAACCATACAGCCCCCCCTCTGCACTTACCAGACACACCCTGTCTGTTACCTCAAACCCAGAACTTGCCATCTGCTGGCTGCAAGACCACTGTTTGCTTGTTATTAATTATTTGTATTTATTTGTATTCCCTTGCTATGCACTTTCCATTTTTCCACCCCTTCCAGGCACTTTTCCCCTTTGTCCCTCTCCCATGCACTTGCGCGTTCTCTCTGTCACTGGGCCAAGTAAAATTGTTGTTTTGTGTTCTTCCTTGTTACCCTCCGTTGCCTTTGACGCGCTCTGAAATACCTGTGTATGAGTGCTATATAAATAAAATATCAATCAGTCAATCAATCAATGCCTATGACTTGCCCTGCTATAACATGCGCTCCTAAACACACACTCACTATAATACATGTTCTGATGACAAGCACACCTGCTACACATGCACCTACTACACATAACATGTGAATGTACGACACATGCTTTTACAATGCATGTTCTAACCACATGCACATTTACGATGCACTTACCACTCACTCTTCCAACACACAATCCTACAACACACAATCCTACAACATCCACTACTACAACAGGCACTCCTGCAACACATGCTCATGTGACATGTGCAGCTACTACACATGCTCCTACTACACACACACACACATTCCTACGATATATGCTCCTATAACATGTACTCCTATGACATGCGCTCCTACAACACATGATCTTATGACACACATTCTTACATACAAACTGTACACAGATCACATGACTTTTACATTTCATACATTACACAATTCAAATCTAAAAACTCACGTCAGAGGCAAGTGACAGCGGACTGATGTCAGTTTTAAAGTGATGTAATACATTTATACTTTTCATAAAAAAGTGTACACTTTTCATATGAAAATATAACCTTAGGAAGCATCCAATGCATGATCAGAACAGAGGTACATTTTTTATTAAAACCCTACACGTACATTTGTGATATTAACATTTTGTATATTAACACTAATAACAGAAACCCTTTTACACCCTCTTACAACACACGCTCCTATGAAATGCACTGATATAACACGCACTCCAATGGCATGTGCTCCTACCACACACACTTGTATGACATGTGCACCTACAACCCATGATCCTATGACACACTCTTATAACAAATATTCCTAATGCACATGCACCTACGACATGCACTGCTATTACTCATACTCTTATAACACAAACTATCATCCATGCTTCTGACACATACTCCTACAACCCATGCACCTACAACACGCGCACCTATAACTTGTGCACATATCACACCTACAAAACAACCACTTACAACACATGAATCCACAACATGGAGACATACGGCATGTGGATGTATGATATGTGGATGTACGACATGTGGACATATGACACGCGCCGCTACCGCACTTGCTCCCCTAACAGCATTATGACACACGCTCTTGCAACACACTCTACTACAACACATGCTCCTTCAACACACACTCCTACGACAGGTGCTCCTTTACCATATGCACCTAAAAACACACAGGACATAAAATCTGATGACACATGCTCTTACAACATAGAAACGTACAACTCATGCACTTACGACACATGCACTTGCGCCATGTGCTGTAATGTAACATGCTCTTATGCCACATTCACACACACTTATACTGCATGCTGTTACAACACACGCTAGTGTTACAACAAACATTCAAAATCAGCAATCACGTTAAAAAGTTGAACTTATTTAAACATTTTTTTACCAAAGAGTTAAGGCTAAACCAACAAAAACTTAAAGACTACACACATCAGAAATAATAATGTTAAGGTAGCAACATAATACACTTCACTAACCCATTTTAAAATATGTATACCAAAAACAAAATATCAGGATAACCTTACCTCAATCACACACTAAACAGCATACAATATTTTCATAGAGTTATAACAATTTCACACATAAAAAGCAAGTCATTGTATACAATGTAACATTATTCAAAAGTACATTAAATGTAGACCTATAATATGTAAAATGAAAGCTTACAATATGTTTGTAATACTAAATGAATATATATTAAACCTTACATATAATTTGCACAAGCATAATTCCTCAAAATAATTGGCATTAAAAATACTATTTTTCAAACAAAAATAAACCTAAAATGACCAAATATACATAAGCATTCAAGCGTCATATTTACTATATACAGCATTATACATTAACAAGGTGTATGTCATCATTGTAAATAAATATAATTTACTAAACTATAAACATGACATATATACATAGCATGTATAGTGATAACACTATGCATACAAAATGCAAACATGATATATGTGCTAAATTACATTTTGTAAATAACTCAAGCAATTAAAACATGAATAAAGAGTTTCATATTTTTATTAAAAACAAATAATCACACAACACATTGTATTAACAGAGCATAAAATATATATTGTAAAACAGAATCAAGTTGAGATAAGCTAACCATTATATTTGATTTTAATATACTATGTTTGTTATTGTATTAATAAAGTTAATTATGTTTTTAGCTTAACCTTGTGGCTTTCACGCCCCTTAAGGGGGGTGTACATGGTTGGTAACAGCCCAACAGCCGAGCGGTGGTAGGCCCTAATGAAGCATGGGCCTTTGCAAGGGCTGCTGGCTTTTACTGGCCATGTCCGCCCCTCCGCTAGGGCGTGAAAGCCATTTGCACCCCGGGATTCATTCAAGGTGAGAATGGCTTTCCTTTATTCCCCTCGGGAGATTCGTACTGCTTGCCCAGCCAATCTCCCGAGGGGGAAAAATGAAAAAAGTAGATGCCTGCCGGTATTGGGAAAAGGGGCTAAATTGCCCTCTAGCAACTGTTGATCCATCCTTGCTCTCAAGGCAGACGTTGTTAGTTGCAAAACTAGCAGGATATCTGCAGTACACCTAGGGCTGCCTTCTAGGTTCCTATACTCAGGAATTTAGGAGGGAATGGGCTAGCCAGGGCTCAACCTCAGCACCTGGGGCTCAGTCAAGGTTCCCCGACCTGAGTTCCCCACACTAGATCAATGAAAAGATGATACATTACAATACTTTTCTTCCCCAGTAGATGTCACTATAACTCATCATTTTCAGACATTTGGAGTTAGGTTGTTTGTTTAGTAATGATCCGATGAGAAAATCTAATAAAGTGAATACATAGAGAATATATTGTTTGATATTGAGATTTTGTCATTAGAATGGTTTCATAACATTAACAGATAAGAACCATGGATTTCTTTCAAAATAACTGGGGAATCTGACCCTGTTTTTTCTGAAGATTAGTTATGCTCTACACCTCTCTTAAAACAGATGGTACTCCTTTCCATGTCATGTATGAAAGCGCTGTAGTTACATAGGCCGCATGCCTTTTAATTGTTCTGTAGACATCTGTGAATCTAAGGCTATGGCAGACCCTACATAGGCCTTGCTCCCAAATATTTTTTTGTGACTTGTAAGAGTCCCCACTGATTTTCTATCACACTTAAAACACTGCTCATACTGCAAATGTCAACACCACTACTCACCTGGAAACATAGGAGCACAGGGAGAGTCTGCACCCAGTGTGCACTCATTGACGCTTCAGGTTTCGCATCTGACCCCTCCCTCTCCTCCCAATAACGTCCCCTCTCTTACAGGATGTAGCACCAAGGGGCTCTCAAAAAAGCTGAAGATGCGCTGTGCAAGACCACTATACATAACATTAGATTACAATGGCGTGTACAGCAGCTGGATTCTATAGAGAAAATGCTCATGTCCCTTTCAATGAATCACTGCTACTTTTATGACATTTGGGCAAAAATGCATCTCTGGGAAAATGGTAGTAAGGCAGCCCCACTGAGAGATTGACTTCTCCCACTAAAAACAAGGTGAGCTCTCTGCAGTATGATTTCATTGCCTGATGAACTTTTAACTTGCAGGGTCTTTGAGTAATGTCCCGATTACTTATGGTATTCTTCACTGCACCTAGTCTTCTTCTTCCTCGTCACAGTCCCGCTTTGATCTGTTAGGACTGGGAGTAGGAAGTTGGACCATATGCTCTTCTTCATTACCCCTAACCATACTCTTCCTCGTCAAAGTCCTTCCTTAATCTGGTAGTGCTAGGACTAAGAAAAGGGACATGGGGAATCACCACGTGTTCGTATGGGAATCATCATTACCCCAGTCCTCGTCTTCCTCGTCACAGTCCTAAGAGATTGAAGAAGTAAGGGCCCTGACGGGAAAGAGTCAGGGTAAATTGGTGCCATTGCTGTCCCTTGGGGGGACTGGGAGTGGACAAGGAACTAGCCAGGGGACGTTCAGAAACAGTGGGCACTCCTGGTGCTGTCCGCACCGTCTCCTTGATCCAAACGGCCGCGAAAACAATCATAATAAGCATAGACCGTGCATGTAAATCAAGCGTTTCCATGGTGATTCCCCCGCCCCGTCCACCCCGTTATTGATCTCCGGGATGGAACAGACGGCGCAGTGTTGCTTCGCATTCTGAATACGTACGTCAATGGTAGGAGGCAGGCAGCAAAGCGCCTTATAATGGCCCCGGTGCTTCTATAAACTGTGAACGCTGGCCCGCATTGTGCGTTTCTAGAAGTACACTGATACACGGCGACTGGCTGAATGCTACACTCCCACAACATTTTGAAACTAGTTTAGCATCATTAAGATGAGCTTTCTTTCTGTAAGACTGATCGTCTTTAAAAGCAGACTCTGGAAAAGGTTACCAGCATAAGCTTCACAACAGAATGGACTGGGCGCTCTTGGGACGGTGGCGGACAGCGCCATAGGGGAAACCAGTGCACGTCGGTGCGTCCAGATCCACTGGGACTGGGGAATTGCTAGTCCTGTCAGGCGAAATGACAAGCGCATGACATTTCAGAGAGTTATTATGCCCCATCCTCCTCTTTGCGAACACATATGTTGTATTGGTTTTGTAACATACACGAATTTGGTTAATATTAACAGCTATTATTACAGCGCTCGGAAGCCCAAGGATTTAGAGGTTAAGCACCAAGCATTACAAATAAAAGCGGATAATAATAATTTGCTAAGATTAACACGTGTCATGTTCCGAAGATACGTGGTCTAAAACCTTGGATGGTGTGAGATATTCTTTGTCTGATGTAGTACTCAAAACAACAAAACAAAGGGAACATCATTGTATCAAAAGAACGTTGGTAATATTTAATTTAGCTTGCATCTTAATTATTGGCAACATTTTTAAATAAATATATATATATAGGCTTTTAAAACCCAGCCTAACTGTTTTGGTGATATATATATATATATATATATATATATATATGCACTACTTTTTGCAACCATTTCACCATTACGGAACTGTTCTTTATGAAGTGAAAGCACACCTCTCCACTTTACCACTGGATATCAGTTATAGCTAAACTGAAATCTATTTCAACTCGATTGGCTGTCAACCAGCATGACTGCAACCCTTGAAAAATGTGCTGCACGTTGCTCCTTTCCTTCCTACTCTGTCCCCAGCCGGAGTCACAGTGCCACTACTTTTTTGGTACACTTCTATCACTGCCTAGTAACCCCCGAGTTCCTTTATGTATAAAGTTGTTTTTCATCAATGCTATGTTCTACTAACAGGCTCATTATGTACACACGTTGTACGCCTGAGCCTCCATATAAAAGCCCTTATATGTTTTATTTTGAGCTTTTGATACAGAACAATCCAGGCTCCAAGGAGAAGCAGGGCTCTAGACTGAGGGCCTTTATCAGACAGGATTTCTTATGCTGCAAAATGCTATTTGGCACACAAAGGACACTGAAAAATGCTTTCACTTTTTTTTTATTATAGAGAAACCATTTTATTTTACATGACACCTCATGCATGCATGCTGATGTTAAATCAGTCCCAGTTCAACCAACTTGCAATTCAAATGCTTAACTTGAACACAGCCATGTTGTTTAAATACTACAACATGAAACAGCATTTAATTTACTAATTTAGCTTGTCTATTCTACTCATTCTTACAGCACCATTTTTTACTTCAGTACGAAAACTCCAAAACATTATTGCTACTAGCACCATGTGCTTACAGTCTTATAGACCTCGGGAGGGGTCATCAACGTGTGGGTTAGGGACCCTTCCCCAACTTATGTCCCTCTGCTTTCCTTCAAGCCATAACTTGGTGTCGGGTAATTATGCCGCGAGAACGACTCCTCCCTCAGTTTATGCGTCCATATTAAGATCCGCTCCGCCATATTCGAATGTAAGAAAATGAGTCATTAAAGCATACCTTCTTCCTTAGATCAAATAATACATAAAATCATGTGTGTCTTTTTGCATTCTCATAGTGTGACGCTAAATGGTACATGTGAGCTGCTGCCTCTTTTGTAGTCGGTTTACGTGCAGCCGATGGCTCATCTTAATAATGCCAGCTAGCGATAGTATCGACTGCCCACCACTGGTTTAACCACATTGTCAGCCGCTGTGGGCTGTTGGAGAGATTAAGGGCCTGATTTACAAAGTGGTTTTCAAGATACCCATGGCCTGATTTACAAAGCATTTTTCAATGGGATTTAAGGCCCGCATTGGTATTGGCGAGAGTGGAAGTCGAACTTCTGCCGCCGCTGCCCGCTATCACTGGCTTCGACCTCTTTCCGCAGGCGTCTCCTGTTGTCAGCCTGCTTCTGTGCATAAGGCACGTGGCACAAGCTCATGTGGATCCTGTCAAGGCACAGAGTGGCGAGCACAAGCAGGGCGTTCTAGGGAGAAATTTGTAGACGCGTCATTTTTCAAAAAGCTCCTCCTCACTGATGAGGCCCAACAAGGATGAAACACGTGTCTGCTGTTGCTACTCTTGTTCAAAGGAGGTTTGCCTGGCATTTCAGTGCTGGACTGCCCTTGGGGGCGGGACAAAGACTGATATGCAAATGAATATTCCTCCTTTGTGAAAAGCACAGAGAGCTAAAAGCGGTGGCTGCTGACTCTCACAATGGGTAAAAACTACAGAACAGGTTATCATACCATCTTCTTTTGAGACAGGGGCGCCTGCTACCTATTTTTGCATAAGTGCCATGTCAGACTACCTCTGAGATGGTACAAAGTGTGGTGGGAACATTGTGTTATCCAGATAAAAAGTATAGCTTGCTATTTAAAAAACAAAAATGAAAATTCCAATGCAGATCTTGCAGAGGTTTTCCCCTCATTGGGATAGCACCTTTCAATAGCATATGAGTTGCTTCAAGAGGCCTGCACAGCTGCACCAGGACCTTGGCTTGCAGAGAAAATCATAATAATAATAATAATAATATAGTCACAGTAGTGTCTAGCAGTCACATTACACATTCAGGTGCCTGAAAAGTATGTTTCAGAGTTGTGTTGGACAAAGCAAAGCATTTGATGGTGTTGTAAAGGGAAGAGTGTGTAAGCATTGTTACTCACTCAGCCCCAGTTCCTCTAGCTTTTCAGATGCCCGGCCTGTGCGGAAACATTCCAGCTCCCCGGTAGGTCTCTGCGCCGCTGCCAGAGGGATGGAGGCCCCCGCCTCTCTTTTGTGGATGTCCAATCCATGCTCAATAGCCTCTTTCTCTCCAGGTCGGTAGCGAGGGAAAGCTATTATAAAAATGCTCAAATCCTATATAAATGGCAAAAATAAAGGAAAACAGTATGGAAAGAAAAAGTAAAGGTTCAACCAAAATGCACTACAAACAACAAATCAAGGAGGAAATACAGAAACAAAAACATCACGGTCGACCTCATAAGAAACAATAATTATACCAATATAATATACAAAAGAAGGTGCTATATATAGTTGCTTCATAACCTATCAATCATTGACTTTTGTGAAAATGTTATTGCTAAAATCATTTGACTTGCTGAAATTCTCCAAAACAATTGCCTGGCATGGCCACCCCATCCCCAAACTGAAACATTTGGGGATAATGCATCAAACGATTCAAACGTTATTAAGTTTTGGGGAAAAAAGCAATTTCTTGACCAAGCCCATCCATCTTCTCATAGAGAAAAAGGTGCACCCTTTGAACAGGTGAAGAGCGAAAACCACAGAAGGGATTTGCGTCAAATAAGAAACAAGTTGGCCACAAGGTGGTGCAGATAATCCAATTTGTAGTTTGACGTGAATTCGTTCAGTAGTTTCATAAACATTTGAAAGAGAAGAAGTTGGTGCCAAGGGTTAAAAAATGTTTTGATGTATTCTCTCATAGTGTTTTGCAGCACTCACGTTTTTCGGACATGCAAACCCGTCGTTCTTTATCCAGGGACGTCATTTCGCCAAAATGCCACGGGTAGCGGAAGTGACATCACACGACCCTTGACCCCCGATGACATCACAGGATATCACCCAACCTGTGTTGGTACTCATTCACTCCAGAAGTAAAAAGCCACATGGTGCTGGCCACAGCCCAGGCGCTTGCATTACCCCCAAAAAAACAAAAAAACATTGTTTTATTTTTTTCGTTTTTTTTTTTAAGACAGAGGTCGCAAGGGAGACCACAGAGGTCGCAAGGGAGACCTCAGTTGCGACCTCTGGCGACCCCTAAATGACGTCCCTGTCTTTATCTACTTATGCTCAATGCAAGCATTTCCTCCGATTATCCCACGTGATGAGGGAAAAAAGTGCACAAAATGATATTTGGAGAAAGGAAAGGGGAGGATTCACATTAGGGTAGGGTTCAGGGTGGGGGGCGAAGGAATACCAAATGATGAATTTGAAACTTGTGGGGGTTGGGGGGAAGGGGCTAGAGAGGCCGTTTTCAGCCAGATACTTTTCATAGCAATCTTGTGGTATTCATGCGGGGCAAAGTGCGCGATCACCAGGGTAATGGAAATGCGTCAAGGGAAGAAACAAGGGACACATTATATTGGGGGAGGGGTGGAGACAGACTGACTTGAAGAGGGAAGTGGAGAGACCCCAGAAAGGGGGGAGGGTGCAAATGCAGAGTTACTCGCGGGCTTATAGAAATTTAATTTGGACGCTATTTTCGTTTTATCCCAGTAATCAAAACATGTTGAGTGGCCACGAGAATCATTGCCATGGGCCATGATTATTTACTACTACAGGTGGGGTAAAATGTAGCATAAAAATACCCTTACATTTTAGTCCAAAGCATTAGTTGAGACTCAGTTAGGATGAAGCAATTCAATGTATCAAAGCCCATGAAATTCGGCGGGCGTTGGGAGTGATGACAACCTTACCACGGACGCCCCCATTGATGAGCTCCTGAGGACATAGCTAAGGTCACAGATGGCATCTGCAATGAATGTTAATGTTAAAGGACATTTAAACCGCGCACAGTCACCACCGAGTGGTCCCCTGGTGCTCTGGCGGCTCTGAAAGGCAAGAGTAAGTTAGTAGGGCAGAGCAGGAGAAAGAGCAAGAGAGCTGTGATGCACTGTTGGCAGCTTCAGTTCGGTTTACACAGTTTGCTGAGTTTAGGGGTATTTTTTGTTTGGTAGCCTTCATGTGCTTTTGTGCGACGCTATGTGTGGTTTGTTTTGTTGTTGCGGTGTAGTGCCTGCGGTTTGTTGTGCTATAGAGGTATGTTTGTGTTAAATTCAGGGTTTGAGAGATGTATGCAGAGGGATGAGTTTTTTTATTAGTAGGGTTGGTTATAGATATTACTATCTAGACGGGACGTATAAGGATATCTACAATTCTGTCTACATGTGATGTAAGCTAATATTCACATTTACATCTTGGTGTAACGCAAGCTAACAATCCATTTTCAGTCTTGATGGGACGCAAGCTAATAAGTACAATTCTGTATAGATGTGACACAAGTTAACATGCTCATTTCAGTCTAGATGCAAATTAAGCTAATATTCAAAATTCCATCCAGGTGTGACGCAAGCTAAAATTCAAATTTCTGTCTAGATGTGACGCATGCTAATAATCACATTTCAGTCTGGACTGGCTAGCGCAGATAGAGTACTGTCCACCTAGTTGGGTGTTACTCCTTGCAGTGCACAGTGGTAGCGCGAGTTATGGTTGTGTAGTGTACCATAACTTGCGAATTTCTGGGTGTTTTAGGTTTTACCAGTAACCATAACGTCCCTGTAGCAACATTTTCCCATTGAATTTCATAGGTTTTGTAGTGGTGCAACTTAACCATAGTGTCCCCTTAACAAGGTTTTTTGTTAGTGAATTTCATAGGTTTTTAATAGTGCACTGTAACCATAACGATGCTTTAGGCTAGTTTTGTAAATAAAGTGGAAATGGTTGTAGTAGCACAACTTAACCATAACGTCCCTTTAACAATCTTTTTTGTTAGTGAATTTCATAGGTTTTGAGTACGGCACTTTAATCATAAAGTTGGTATGTTATAGTTTTTGCAACAAAGATGATAGGGTTTAAGGTGCACAAGTGAACCATAGTGTCCCTGTAATAATGTGTCTTTCACTGAATTGCTTTAGATGTGTACAGGACACGCTTAGTGTGTAAAGATGTACTGTGCAACATACTGAAGCCAGAGGCTGTATAGTGAAAGTCACAAAGGTTGGGAACACTGTGTCAGTTTGCGGAGATTGGGTTGAGTCCAATGTGCCCAGAAAGGGAGGGGGGGGTCATAAAAAGGTGTAACATTCAGCAAAGACAAAAAACATATGCAAATAGTTTCAATCGCATCAATTAGAAGGGAAAATGCCGTACCTATACAAAATGTGTACTTTCGCAACAAAGTGCACAAAGGCATAAATTATGCAGCATAAAGGAAAGCACCGACATGAAAAGTGACGTTTGCCTTCATCAATCTTACCGCACACCTGCTGCACAATCAAACAAAGAAGGAAGAGGCAGAGGAGCAAACAGCAACTACCGAGAACAGAACGTCAGAGCTACGTGGTAAGTAGACGAAAGTTTTTGTTGTAATTGCACAGGTCCGTTAGTGTACAATAGAAGAAAAGCATTATGTTTTCTGTTTGTGCGCAGCAATAGCTTCCACCCTAGAGTGGCTTAAGGAGAATTTTCCACATGAAGAAATGAGTAATGACGATAAGCCCATTGTTACCCGATGCACTGTGAAAAGGGAAAGAGTTACTGGAAGGGCACACACCCTGGAATGGCTGGAGGAACATTTTCTGAATGACCAAATGAGTGAGCATAGTAACCCCATAGGTAGGGAACAAGCTGGCAAAAAGAACACAATCACAATGTAAAACTCCATTTCAAGTAACCACATTTGGCTGTACACGAGAAGTGACACCTTTTGAATAGGAACATACGGCCACCGAAACTGAACTGAACGCTGGGCATAACAAAGTTGACCGCCTGGATGCCAAAATCGAGCAGTTGCTCCTCCAATTTTCTGCCTTGAAAACGTTTGTAGAAGAACATATAAGGGGCAAATTAAAATATCACTGCCCAACTTGCACATGTCTGCCTTCCCCAATTCCCAGCTCCCCTTCCCCGCAAAATCAGTGGCATGAAAGACGATTCGATTAGAGCTCAATCCCATCTTCCCCTCAGCAGCAGCTTGTTGAAATCGAAACATCCCAATATATGTATCTGTTTCTTGTCTCCCTTCCCTTTCCGAATAGTCACTATAAATGTGTGCTAATAAATATTGCAATGTTAATTTGTATAGATTGTGTATGTCCTTTTTTCCATTTAACAAGGCCATTGTAAGTGAGAAGGGCACAGCAGTAGTGGGGATGAATACAAGTGAGATAAATGGAGGAGGCGGATGACCGCTGCATCTGGCTGCCCTATGCGCAATCACAATACAATCATCCATAGGACGCCACTACAGGCTGCATGTTTGCATGCACACATCCGTCTGGAAATAGTAATAGCAGCGTCCGTTTATCTGTGGTACAACTGTGCACATACGTATATCGTGCTGTGATGCCTGATAACACTTTCCCTGGTGAACATAACCGAATAAACGTGTTGTGTAGTCGTAGTAGCTGGAAGCGTACACCCTTGTTCTGCGTGTTTCATTCCACGTAAACATCACACCTACTGTATAATGCTCACAACAAGCATAGGGAGAAATGTGCAATGTACGTGAACCATATGTTTAAGTAGGCCGGGGGTTGGAAACGTATTGGTAGTACTACTATGCATGTGCGACAAAGTGTAACATGCAATATATGTCCGGCAGACAAGCTTGCAAATGGAGAACAATGGCAATGTCACCATTATCAACATTGTGCGTCGTCCCTTATTTGGCGGACACGAGCCAGATCCGTACACATCGAAAGAGAACATTTCTCTGCAATGTATGGAGTGTTACAGTGATAGTGCATCCTTACAGGGATCCTCCACTCTTCCTTCTACATGTAGATATTGTAGGGAATGAGTTAATGACACTTTGCGATGTCACATGCTCCACGTGAGCCCTATAAAAGAGCACACCCTACAATTACTCTGTTTCGCTTTTGTATGCAAGAGCACCGGTGAGCAGTGCTTGGGGCAGAAATAGCTTTCTCACCAAATCTGTGCCTGCAAACAACTTCTCCAAGTAATGGCCACCATAGCTTCTGCTACTACCTATGACTCAGAAGCACCCATGCCTTCATCACCAACACCTCCTTCTAAAAGACCTCAGCAAACAGACAAGCGTCATAATGGGGAGGGTCATCAAAATGGATACGAGAGTAAAGTAGAAGGAACCCCCATTGCCTACAGCCAGCAGCAATCCTGGGTGTGAAACTATTTAGGACCTTTGGAAAAGTGCCTCAATCTCATGCTATCCAGGTGCAGTACACTGCAACATAGCACTCAGTCGCGGGAAAACTGGCTTGTATAGCTATAGCACCACTTCCATGCGGCGGCACCTTAAAGTGCACCACCAGGCAGCTATTTGGAGAGTTGTCCCCTTCCAAGCGGGCAGTACATTATTGTCCACTAAAGCATCTTCCGCATCTGCTCCTACCATTACTAAAGACACTCCAGGGGCCAACTCATGCAAGCAACCTTGGAGGACATACACAATACAACAGACCCCTACCTTTCAAAGGTCACTGTATTGTGCATATACAGCAATGCGGTACTGTGTAGGGGAGAACATTTTCGAAGTGCTTTTGAGTCAGCGGTCCAGGACCATGGGAAACACTGCCCCCTACCCAAGTAAGGTGCACCTTACATCTTCCACTCTCCACTTACCATTTCTCATGCCTGTGGTTAGTAAGCTTTGTGAAATCTCTCTTCCATTGCTGTCTTTTTTGGCGTCTCTTATAACAACAGGAAAAATGGTACACAGCCAGAAAGCGGGGTGAGCAAAAAGGATCTTTTCAGAGCCACCTTCCAGTGTTCAAAAATAGAACTTCAAATGAAGCATGCAGGCGGTGTCACAGCCTATAAGCGCCACATACAGAGATGGCAACTGTTAGCTGCGAGACACCGTCAAAAGCATTGTACGCACGCATTTCCACAAAAAAAGTAGTGGCTCTGAAAAGTGCCTTTTTGGTACTATTTGCATTTTAAAGGTTACAATTGGGGAAGGACCACTGGGAAAATGCATCCTACACTTGCAGGAAGCGCTTTACGGCATTTTGGATAAATGCAGAAAGATCTCATTGCCAGCATCAGTCAGATGAACTCCATCTGAACGAAAAATGTTCCTACTACGAAAGGTAATGTTTTCATTGTGGAAGGAGAACATGCTAACGTTGCCTTGTTCACATTGCGCTGTGCTTTCTCCATTTGTGGACCACAGAACGAAGAATGCAGCCACATCTGCCTCTGGGCAAAGATTATGTGTAAATTTGGAAACATTTGTATTAGTTAGCAAAATGTGTCCTTCAATGCAAGCTGCAGTGAAAAGCCAATAACATGCCCTAAACTGTTCCCTCCACAATGAACAATAATAATGTCTGGATGACACCAAACTAGCACAAAAAGGACCCACGTGGACCTACTACATTCCACGTATCCCGTGCCAGTGCACAGCAACATTATCGAAACCAAGGTGTGCTGCTAGTGCACAAAGCTCTGCGTAAAGTTGGACCCAATGTATCAACAAGTCGCCCAACAGCCATATAGTCCGCCTACTTAACGGCACACCCGTCCCCGTAGCCATGTCCACTCCTATTGGCAAAGAAACATGCCACAATCTGTTCCTACACACCACACCCACAAATTCATATTGACCAATCCCAACTCCTGCATAGTACCATTTCCATTGCACCCACCCTCACAATACCCGGATGTAGCATGTGCGCTCCCCCAAAAGGCGCGGCTTTCGCCAACATATTGCCATGTGTACGGGGCTGCACAAACACATTTGAAGCATAATAAAAAATCGGCGTCTTCATAGAAGTTATGCAAAGTGTTTGTTTCTAATTTTGCTAAAGGGACATGTCAAGAAACACCTTCTTCTGTGCTCCTTGTGATGGGTTGCTCTTGGCTTGTCCTCCGTATATTACTACATGTGTGTCTGCAGCGTACATAGTATGTACTGCAAAAGATTACTAATTGCAATAGAGAAAAAAAATTCACTGCCACTAACAAACGTCACACTAACGTTATCATGGCCACATAACAACATACTGCCATGGAACACAAAAGCATACGTACACGTGAATCACTCAACCGTAGTCCCATTTCCATACCAAGCACATTACGAAGAACACCATTTAGCACGTGCGATTTCCCCTACTACCGCGAGGGCCATGACGCAGGGCCAGTCTATTTCCCTTTCAAGTAGTCTTTCAGCAGCACTCCCTGATTGGCTACTGTTAAACTATTACATATGCATAAACCAATTACAACCAAGAAGTGTGCATTTAATTCTATCACGTTTAATGAACAGTGTGTAACAGCCATTACTCACGCAGAGGTGACATATCTTCTAAATGAAAAGTACCTCCACGAGAAATTACAGTTGAACGATCTATGCATTCTGCACCCACAAACATCAGCATCACTACCCCTCATCACACCCAGTAGGTATTACTATTGTTTCTACAGTACAGTGCCAACTGTGTTATATGTCCACATACCTCTCAAATTACACGCTTTTGGGGGTTGTCACCCGTCACTTATTGAGCTGTCTCACCCGCCAAGCTCCCCAAACGCCCATAACAATCAATGGGCTTTCACATGCCAATTATGACATCAGTTGTTTTCACCCACCCAAGAGCCATGAAAGGTTGAGAACTGTACACCATGCATAGCAACAGAGTACCTAAATCTCCACAACATCCTCCATAACATACTCAAAATGTGTACTATTGTGCATGCCATCACATACCATGAAATTGCTCCTACAGTGGTAGGTGGTGGCAAAGGTCCATTTGGCTACAACACGCATTGGTAGACAAAAAAGGTTACTGTGTTCTTTTGTTCAGTCTTCTTTTATAATTGTTTCCCCCATTACAACACCTCCTAGCACTTTTGTACAAATCGCAAACACAATGATCAGGTAGCCTTTCCGATGAAACTATGCAAACTGCATACATTTCAAGCATAACAACAGTTTCCGCCTGTATGTCATACATAACAACAGCAGTTAAGCAGTAAAAAAAGTCATCGCCACGTTCAAAACAGTAACATACATTAATGTGCCTATTCAAATTAAAACCCCTAAGCAATCCCTGCACTCAGGTACTGACAGTGGTGTCGCCAAGAATCAAATTTAGGAGGGGCACAGAGGGGGCCAAAGACAAAAGTAGGGAGAGCACAGAGAAAAGTGGGGGGGTACCTATGAAAGGTAATGTGTGACGTCACACAAGTACTCCTGCAGAGGCTTTTGTGCACACCAATTACCCACACCCCACTGTACCTTCCCTCCCATCAGAATGCAGGCACGAAACCATTCAGTGACTAATGGCCCATCATTAGCACTTTCGTGGACTACATTCTGATGGAAGGGGCTGCGAGCTGCTCGATCACTGCTCGCTTTGAGACAAAAGAAGACATTTGCCTCAGTGAGTGTCATAACTAACACCACGAACAGAGAACACACTCACTGCTCACCTTATGTTGGGAGGGCACAAGGGGGGGCACATCATGTCAGAGGGGGGGCATTAGCCCCCCAGACCCTCCCTAGCGATGCCACTGGGTTCTGAGCATACATATTCACAGAACTGCATGCAAATGGACGCCCAACATCATTGTACTTTCCACTCTTTACATCTTTCTGCACCTTTTTCTCATCCTCCCACACTGCACAGTACTGCATTTGTCAAGTAAATAGGCCTACACTAATACACACACATTTTTCATAACCTGTGACACACTAAACTCTCAAGTAGGCCACCTACTCCCTTAACAAACATGCTTTTACGCCCAACCGCTCTTCATATTGTAGACCTTCCATTAATACAAACACACTTTGTCTTCCTGCCAAGACATCCCCCTACAGTTCTCAAGAATGTAATGCACAAATGTAAGCAGTATGCCATTAGCCAGCATATTTTCTTACCGTCTTCTTATACAGGAGCAGTACCCACCAGTCTCTGGGAAGCTACTGGAGTGTACACTTCAAAATACAGCCTAGAAGACACCTACTCTCTGCAATCAATAAAGTAATTACAATAACAGCATACTCTTGTATGTCTTACTAAATCAGTGCACTAATATTTTACTGTAGCATAAACATGTGTTCCCATCCAGCATTATGTACTTCATTGTTCAAATCACACCTCTACGGGTGCTAAGTGTTTGTTATGTCACCACCATTACAATAATACCCACATACCAACATAGTATCCACACCCTAACCTTACACACCACTACACAGCCACACACTTGCACTTAAATAGCTGTCTACCCTCCCTTTCACACACTGACGCACATTGTACACACATGCATGTGAATACTTGCACACCCACACTTCCCTTTCTTCGCCAACAGCTACTACACAATGCCTACCAAACGACAATTCCGTAGAAAGCAACACAGAAAGGGAGCCAGGCAACCTACAAGCACAGAAAGTACCCATCCACTGCAATCTGAACGTAAACAGAAAGGTTCAGGAGAAGAGTTAATTCAGTCATTAAGGAAAACAAATCCATCTATCAGTAAAGACTGTAAAGTAGGTGATCTGGCAAAATGTGAGAATGTACAGGAAACCACAATATACAGTCCAACACAGACTACTCCTAAAAGAGCACATACAAATAGTAGTGTAATAACAAGCAAGCCTTCAAAAAAACTAATTTTACAAAACAAATTCCACCACAGAGTCCTTCACAACCTTACAAGCAGAGGACATAAATCATGCTCAACCCTCAAAACCTACCACAGAAAAGTCATCCTTGAAGCTCTTGTAGGCACTGCTAAAAGTGTGAAGCGGAAATTGTTTATAGTAACTTTAAAGAGAATGAAACCACTAACAAGATTAATTGGTAAATTACAAGCAGTACTACGAAACAAACGCAATGTCACCATAGATGCCTTTGGCCACATATGTGCAGGTGAGTGGAGTCACACCACCAACACAGAGCCATACTTCAATGAAGAATCCTACAAACAACAACTAACTAACCAAATTGCCTTACATCAGAGTGGACGAGGATATGAAAAGATAGCCAATACCGAAATGGAAGAAGAAACACTTCTTTCACAAATATCCCCATCAAACTTAGATGGCACTCTCCAATCCACCAAACCAACACGCCTCAACTACAAATGTCCTTGCACATCAATGTACAACATTTGCCCATGCCTAATCAAAGATTTGCAGCAATTCCTCAATCAGTATGTCAAAGGCACCAACAAAAGAAAAATTAAATTACAACAAAGTATGGACTCCTGTCCAGTGCGCAAATACACTGGAATACGCGGAAATTCCTTAGCCTGCATTTGTGGAGCAGCTTGCAAAGCACCCTCCACTGTATTAAAATGTTAGAAACCCACCATTCAACAATCAGAAATCTATTCTACAAACTGTACTAGGCAAAAACTCCAGCTTTAGCACTCCAACATTTACACGGTACAGCCAAACAAGTGTGAGATGAAATTGAGCACATCCTAAGGAAATACTGTGAAACTGAAGAGCACGTACCCACTGCAGCATTGTCAGCCAACAATACTGACAACGGTGCAGCTATCAACATTTTACATCACACATACACAAAAGAAATGCAAAAGTTCAAAAGCACGTCTGCTGAAATGCCAAGCCAATTATGTGTGTGTTGTCATATAACTTTCTATAAAAACAGCACCAAAACTGTTGATAGAATTCAGAAAATAGATTGCAATGATGAATCCCAATGGTTTCAATTAGCTCTGTACCTTCTAGAAGAAAACAAGTACAGCATTACCAACACCTCCATACTGTCTACATACTGCACTTCAAAACTTGACAATAACCAAAGGCCTTCACGTGTGATTAGTAATAATTTGGAACTGTTTCCAGTGCCAAATGCACTGCAGCAGCTTAATTTGTAATACAAACAGTGCAGCCATTTCAAGCAATAATACGTCTTCAACCAAAAACTGCAAAATTACCTCCCACCGAATTACTCAAAGGCATTTGTGGTAAAGTAGTTAGTTTACCGTTAGATCTGAAAGAAAATGTAAACACTCTACGAGTGCAAAGACCACTACACAAATCTTTGATTCTCCTGGTAAATGGTGTACCTACAAAAGACAAAGAAATTTGGCAACACCTAGAGGACTTAACCAAAGTTAGAGAGGCATTGCAATACCTTAAAGAAAACAATGAATACTACAAGGAAATAAACATTGAAGAAAACCAGAGAGAAAAACCAAAATAATGCAGGACTCCTCAACAAGTGGCCAATTTGAACACCTAGATCCTAGTGCAGCCCCCAGTATTTTAGACCACTATACAATTCACCCACTTTACTCCATAGACACCATAGACGATGCACTAGAAACATATCAAATGTGGCAAGCCAAAGGAGTCCCAATCAGTATATGGGAAAAAAGTGTGGAAGCACGAGCCTTTCCTCTACTCTTCACTACTGGAAAAGGTGGAAGATATGATGAAAGAAGCACACAAATAAGAGCATCCGAATAGCGCTGTTTACGAATGTATGCTGAAGACCCAAGATTTAGACAGAACGTGGAGTACATATTCCACCTGCTCTTTGAAAGTGAACTAGCAACCCTATGTTATGGAGTTGCCCACACATTAAAAACAGGTTCCCATTTCCAAAACATGTCTGCTACAGAACTACTTCAAAAGGTGCAACAAAAGGACAAAGTTTTACAAAGTAGTGTTACAAATGTCTTGGCAAACATGCAGGACACCAAGGAGTACTGGTTCCGATGGCACAGAGATGTACAGTGTATGCTACGCAACCTTGGACCACTCACATGGTTTGTCACTTTATGTTGTACTGAGTATGCATGGGAAGACTTGCACACTTTCCTATGCAAAGCAAACAAAAATAAAACAAGTATAGACATGAAAACACCAGGAGAGCTGTGCTCTCTCGATCCAGTAAATGTTCCATGCTACTTTCACCATCGCTTCCTTGTGATGCTGCACTTCATTTGCCATAAAAGACTTCCTCCCCTCGGAGCAGTACAACACTTGTTTTGGAGAAAAGAAAATCAAGATAGAGGAGCACCACACATTCACATGCTTTTGTGGATTAAAAATGCTCCTAAATTTGTTGAGGAGAGTGATAAAACTGTTTTGGAGTTCATTCACAAATATGTCACTTGCAAAATCCCTCTGGAAAGTACCCATAGTACCTACGAGCACAACTTTTGCAATTCCAACGACACAAGTGTGGCAAGTATTGTCAACGCAAATACAAGAACAGAGGCAAATACTACACCAAATGCCGTTTTGGTTTCCCTAGACCAGTTTCAATAACAGGCCAAGTAAACGGCTTCATGTCTGCAGTTCGACACAGTGTCAAAGGAACATCTCCTAAAAACAAATACTAAAAAGGAGCGAAGCATCCAAGTACATCAATGATTACAATGCAATGATTGCCCTCTTAAGGAATGGCAATGTTGATGTACAGTACATTGCAGACAATTCCACTACTGTTTCACGATACGTCACTGCCTACTTAACCAAATCAGACAAAGCAGAGTTCAAAGACCTCTGGGATGACATATCCTCTGAGAAAACACTAGCACAAAAAATGTACAGCTTTGGCATTAACACGCTCTCCCATAGAGAATGTGGGAGCTGCGAAGCCGCTGACCGCTTAACCGGCCGGCACAGCTTTATATGGGAAATCTGACAACATAGTGTGGCTAAGCCTTGGGCCTGCTCCATCCAGAAATAGAGTACTTAAATCATACACAGACATATAAGGAATAGCCAAACGCGATCCCAACAGCCAGGACATTTTAAAGAAAAACATATTGAACACATACTACCCAAACAGGAGTAATGCTTTAGAAGCCTTGTCCTTGTACCAGGTAGCCCAAAACCTTTCATACAAAAACAACATTACACCAAATGAGGAGAAAGGTAGATACTGAGTGGAAAATTGTGAAGGCAGCCTTGTGACAGTAACCAAACAAAGCCTAATTAATCATATCAAGTTGTCCTTAAAAACTCCTCAACACAAAGAACTGTACTACGTGGCTCTACTGCAACTTTTTTAAACCATGGAGAAAAGAAGATTTATTAGCCACCTACACATGCTATCAAAGCCACTGAAAGTACAATTACTGATGAAAACTTTACATGGTACAAAACCATATTGGACAGGGAACGCCAACAAGAAGAAGAACTTCAAGTACAACTAAATGTAGACACTTATGAAAGCAGTGAACCTTCACAAACAGGCAGCCAAGAACCACTTGGAGAGCCACTCATAGCAAATGAGGCAGAATTAGCGATGACAGAGGTAACCACCGCTAAGCTTCAGTACGAGCACTCTGCAGAAGAGTTTGCAGTACTGAAATCCCAACTAAACAATGAACAGCATACCATTTTTGAAGAAGTAAACCCATTGAGCATGTTATACAGCACAAAAGTACAACTTGCATCTGTAAGAACTACAATCCTATACTACTGTATGTAAGCGGTGAAGCTGGATCAGGTAAAACATTCTTAATAAAAATGATCAGTAAATATGTCCAACAAATAACAAACAACAACCTTTCTGCAGTTACAACTGCCCCTACAGGATTGGCTGCTTCCAACATAGGTGGAGTCACTTTACACCAATTGCTACTCCTTCCAGTGGAACACCAAAACAAATTAGAGTACTATAAACTTTAAGCACAATCTGCTATGGAGCTAAGCAGAGTTTTGAAACAAATGAAAATTCTCTTAATAGATGAGGTCAGCATGGTCTCCAACCTAATGTTGGCTTTGATTCACCTCTGATTGCAAGAGGTACTCAAAACAGACTACAAAGAACTCTTTGGAGGAAAACATGTAACAGTGCCATAAAAGTCTTGGAAGCATCAGCAATGTAAATCTTTGGCAGCATTTCCAATACTGAGAACTAACTCAAAACATGCGTCAGTCCTCAGACCTCACATATGCCAACATTTTAAAAACATACGGATTGGTGTACTATAAAAGAAGGCACAGTCTACCCTCAATAGTAGACACATCCATGAGCTATACAGGTGTAACACATGTGCTACTGATGTCATGGAACAATTAGCTCACAAAAGATGGCAGCTGTATGGCCTTAATACAAACTCTAGCAAGTTGCGCACAATTTACTGCAACAATGCTGCAAAAAGAGAAACAACCACTAGTAGAAATTCATAGCACAGACAAACTGGATGTACACAGTATGACAATATCTATGTGTCAGCAAGGCATAGCACGACTACAAGCCTTAGATAACTCCATCTCCAAAACAGCTGGTTTTGAGAAAGTTTTAACATTGTGTGTCAACTGTAGAGTTATGCTGAATAGTTACATTGACATAGAGCAAGGTTTAGTTAATGGAGCACTTGGTACAGTTGTTGTCTTCCACACATACCCACGGGATAGCAGCATTCAGTTTGTAAACATCAAGTTTGAGAAACTTTCAGAAGTCAAAAATATAGGACGCACAATGGCGCGTTTCCTTCTTTTCAAAGACATGTATGTACGCAGAGAAAAGTTTTCTCTGTTGCTAGCGTATACAGTAACTATTCATAAATCACAAGGTCTCACCTTAGATCAAGCAGTGATTGATATTGGCAACACAGTCTTCAAAGAAGGCATGAGTTACGTAGCACTGTCACGACTACTTACTCTGGAAGGACTGTATCTAGTTAATTTTGATGCAACTGCCGTCAGTGCAGACATTCTTTGCATCATAGAGTACAATAGACTACCTACACTGTACACTCCCCATCTAAAAATGTACCATATTCCTCAAAAACCAAAAGCTTTGAAAAGAAGTCTCATTCCATCAGAAGTACTAAATGATTGGGCTACAGTACCATCAAAGAAATACAAAGAAAGTCATACTACAGCAACTACCAAAAGCACATACAAAAGGAGTAAAATAGACAAACCAAACCCAACTCCACCCACAAAAAAGAAAGCCTCTGCTAAGAAACCATGTACCCTTCCATCAAAGGGCTCAGACACAGAAGGAACTGTCCCATTCAAATTTCTGAATAAAACAGGTGTAAATTGCTATGCAAATGTAACAATAAATATTCTATTCCAAATACCAGCAGTTGTTCAACACATTTATTCAAATGGCGCAGACCAATTGTGTTTGCAAATGCTCATCCTTCACAAAAATGCAGCAAGCAATCCTGACACCATTTACAGTGTCTCGGGAATAAGGCAAGAATTGGGCTACAGTACTGGAATGGTGAAATTCACTTTAAACCAACAAGAAGATCCCCAAGAATTCCTAATGTACTTACTACAAATACTGGAAAGAAAAAACATACTTATAATAAAAATCTTTCACATTTCCTACATGTGGAGACATACATGCATTCTTGGCAACCATGTCATTGAGGAGCAAGTCCCTAACGAATCCCTCTTGTATATACCAATACCCAACTGTGACTCCATTCCATTTCAGCAACTGGTGCAAAATGCAAACCACAGCAGATTCTGTGCGTCGTGCAATTCTGATAATCGTTTGACACTACATATACACTCACATAGTCAATATGTGATATTAATGCTCTTAAGATACAATGGGCCTCATTACGACCCTGGCGGTAAGGGGTTAGCGCCAGCGTTAGCTGCGCCGACCCCTTACCGCCAATTACGAGTTCCCTTTCCGCCATGGCGGTTTTTACACCTGCTTTTAGCGGGTGTAAAAAACCATGGCGGTAAGGGAACTTGGTGTTAATTACGCCACCGTAATTTACGGTGGCGTAATTAACGCCTTCCCCACTCCCATTATGCCCTATGGGGCAAAAATGGGAATGGGGAAGGGTAAATGGGGATTGGGGATTTACCGCCCCGCCAAGGGCGGAATGGGGCGGTAAATCCCCTTACCGCCATGGCGTTAACGTAGTTAGCACCATGGCGGTAAAGTCACGGCCCTGGCGGTAACTTACCGCCAGGGTCGTAATGAGGCCCAATGTCGACGGTACCAAAAACAACTGCAAACTTACTGCCTTCACACACGTACAGATATCACTGGCAGGAAAACCTTCACAACTGTAGCCATAATCTACCACATAGAGGACACCACCAATTCAGGCCACTATACTGCATACATTAGAAAGCAATCGCCATAGTGGGAATGCAATAATGCTTCCATCAGTCCAAAGCACAGACTACCTGCAAATCTTGCAAATGCCTACTTAATATTCACGAGGCCAAAATGTACTCATTGATGTACAAACCTAGTATACCTTACTCCCCAGCACCAACCAGTACCATTGTAAGTGGACAGAAAATGTTTTTCCTTCCACACTATTGACCTAAAGCAACGTACCAAACATGAAGCATTGCGAAATGCACTACAGTGGATATTTGCCAATTTCATCCCCAATAAACCCAAGGAGTACAGTCACGCAAACAGTACGTCTACACAAAGCACAATACCAGTATTTTCCACTGCATATATGGAAGGAAAAGTGCTAACTATGAGGGTTCAAAACTATCCTCAGTAACCTCCGAAATCACGACGTACACAAATAAGTCACCAGCTCTCTAAGAATACTCATACAATTCCAACTCATATGGACGTGGCACCGTGTACATCCGTAATTCGGCAATACCAGTTCCAAATGTAGACAGATGTCCAAACAACCACAAAAATGCACATGCTTCTCTGCGTACACTTCACAAACAGTACACTGTAAACAGTTAGAATACGCCACCTGGTATCTAACTGAAACCTGAATACGACAATGTTATTTGCAGCATCACAACTACCCAACTCAACCTTCAACAACTACTGTGCTACAATCATAGCATCAAACACTTCCAAAGTATAAGCAGTCATAATACTACGGTCATAATACTGCATGAGCACTGAACAATATCATAATACTTGCAAACCACCAGCAGAAACCAAACACATAAAGAAACAATGGTATAAAAAGGAAGCAGTAAAACATTTACAAATCAGCACCTGCTATAGAATGCCACCCATCCTACCAACATGTATAGTGCACATATCGTACACCATTACATTTCCTCCTACTTCAACAGTACACCTTAAAAAGTGCTGTAACCACTCCAAATGTCACTATCACTCATTGTGCACTATATTAGCAACTAAATTCCGAAGGGGTTTTTTAAATCCAGCATGGATTTTTTTTCCCCACAGACCCAATGATTATGCAAAGAACCACAGGAACTGTGCTGATTGCATAGTACTTACGAAGTGCTAGTTATGAGGGTCCACAAAATAAAGAAATGTATGCTATCTAGTGTATGTCAAAGTACCAAATACCTGCGCTAACATTTTGTGTTCTCTTTTCCCACAGATAATACAGCAACCAGTACGACAACATTTTACACTCCAAACACAAAACACAGTGCAGGGCTTCCTCAATGCAAACAGTAAGTCTTCAACGATTGCTATTATACTTCTGTACAATATCCACAGTTCTATAAGTGCACTTATTTCTGCTATCCACATACCAATAGCACCAGTGACAATGCACACCTACGTAACACTATGCAGCTTGTGGCCATGCCCTACACGCTTCACTGCACCTTCTACATTGTAGGGCCTCCAGCCATACACTAAACATTATACCCCCTGCCCACTATTGCCGCTGCACTGCAGAACTACACATACAAACATCTATGCACGTACGACTAACACCACACATAACACAGCCACCTACTCCTAAGCCACTGCAGTTTATATTGCATACTACTTCTTCCACAGAATACCTGTTTCCTACATACACTGGTCACCTAACCCTCTCATAAGTGCACACACTGAATTACCAACACTACAGTAACCTACCCTACAATCTGAACAAATACAACAATACCACTTCATGCATGCATAAATACATCTTATGTAACTCTCTTAACTTCTCCAACATTTGCCTCCTTGCTTTACACTGCCACCATGCACGCCATTAGGCCACTTTCATTGTTATGTACACCATTTTCAAAAAATGCAGCCAACCCATATTTCAGTACAGTGCATACATCATAGCTCTCCAGCCACATTGCAACCACTACCTTACTTCTTAACTTTTTCAACTTCTGTTACAATTTTTTCTTCTTTAAAGAGAACACCATTTACAGCCCATAACCGCCTTAGTATGTTAAACAAACGTTCACACTAACGGCTTTCCTTTCCTAAACGGTAGCCCCAAAAAAGGTCATGCAGTACAATACCAAACTGCATATTATGGACCACCCACCCACGTGTTCTCAAACAGCTAACACAGTGTCACATTACCCACTGTTGCCTTGTGACACAGTGCACATCTAACTTTTCTTTACACACTGTATAAACACATTTTATGTATTTTGCCATCTGTGCATTCACATGACCATTTGTACAGCACCATCATATTACCTGTACGTTGCACTACCTTCACTGTTATAACACAACCAAAATTCGTAAAAACATGCTATACTCGAAACACGTTCCCGGCTAATTCCTTCCTTTTTTTCCTCCCGCATCTCCGTAAATCGAAACCTAACATACCTCTTCTTAAACAGAACACACACTCATTGTAAAACAGCTTTGAGGGGGAAGCATGTTTCGCTGCAAGGTCATATATTGTATAGAAGTCTAGCAAAAAAGATACATAATTTGCACTGCAATTCCTCTGTCCATGTGCCCAAAGGTACTCTGCAACCATCTCATACACCGCACACTGCAATTTCACGACCTCCCAATAGAAGGATGGAATTTGCCGAAATTATGTAAGTACACATTTACATCACATGTGTATTACGATTAACAGTTATTTACGTGCTCCTCAGTATGCATATTTACAAATTTGCTCTACCGCTCACTTTCTCTCCATACATTACACAGACCTTTGTGACGGAGGTAAAAAAATGCAGTCACACTGCCATGTCTTCACCATTCCCAGTAACTTGCAATTGTCATTGTACTTTCTTTTGCTTCCATTCTTCCCCACCCCCTCCAAATGCAGACATACAAGGCTCCACGAACATGGAACGCAAGTCATACACTAAAGCACCTCACTTTCTACGCACTCATACACTGCTACATTCCCTACTCTCCCCTTTGTATGCCCTTTCACACAATTACTATGTCTACACACCCTCAGTGTAGTATACATTATAACCGACACAGGTGCACACAGCGGTCAACCGGCACACAAATATGTACAACTCACATTTCTTTCACACGCTTCTTTCCAAAGCAGCTACTCCATTCTCCAGTAATCCAAGGTACCCCCATTACGTTTCTTCTTGTATTACTTTCTTTGTAAACACACTGACACATTGTACCGTGGGTCCAACTACATTTTCTACCACTGTCAACTTTTCTAAAAAAGCAACACATGAAAACATCATCCTGTCCCAACGGTTCCAACACATTGTATTCTATGCACCCGTACAATTACTGTATTACCTACAAACCAGAAACCAAGTCAGTGATTTCAGATATGGCGCTACGCACTAACAAACACGTCAAACACGTCATTGTTCCTCAGCCATTCAGCTTAATAGCTAGCCTACTTCCGAACAATGTCCACATTATCCTTCCCGCAAAGTTTTGTCCTGTACGCTACTACTAATACCTGCTACTTACATGTACTCTTATTCCTCTTTCTACTCAGATATGTTGCACCCTACTGCGCATGCCACACCTTCCACATTCCAATAGACGGCTGGTGGACCAACCATTGGAAGATTACCATAAGCAATGCCTTTTCCATCGTTATTAACGGGGCCGGTATGTTCACTTGCGGTTCCTGCTATACGAATCAACCTACAAACCTTCATTATATAAGCCATCCCAGAGGCACTGCATGCTACCTTCGCTACCTTTGAAAGACAATGTGCCTCATTACGAGTCAGCCGGTCTGGAAATATAGGTGGCGGTATACCCGCCGCCACCGTTGTTTCTGGGCCGGCTGATCTCAAGTTCTGCAGGCGGGAGGTGTCACTCCCGCCAGGCCTGACCTGGCGCGTTTAACACCACCCGCCTGCAGGCAGATGTGGAAACACTGGGACTCCATACGAATGGGGATTCACTGAATTCCGCCTCCGCAATTACTGGGTCACCGGGGTTGTTATGCCCCGGTGATTCCGGGAATCATGGAGGTGGAATGGTAATATGAGTCCGGCGGTAACCTGCCAGTTTTTACAGCTCCGTTACCGCCAGACTCGTCATGAGGCTCAATGTCTTCTTCCACACGGACCACCAAGCAGCACTACGCACTCCTTTTCCCACTGTGCTATAGGAGAACAGAAGAACATAATTGCACAGACGGCATTGGTCACTGTATTTTGTTTGCGAAATAAAAGAGTGGTGAATCCACCAACTGCATTTACATTCTGTGGCAAAATAAAGCACTTCCAACCACTCACTGTATTATTAGTAAAGAATGGAATGATCTGGAACCGTACACTCTCTCTGCGCAAGTCCGCTTTCTCTTTTGTTTATTTTGTTCCTTTCCAGAGCTAGGTGCTCACATGACAGAATGCGCTGCGCTTGGCACGCACATAAAATAAATACCTGGAGTGCACGCCATGAGGAACGGCTTTCCACAAGTCTCAATGACGCCAGTGACTGCTGCAGTGGTGTATGTGACACACAGGCATAGCTAACAGAAGTGATGCAAACATTACAGTTGCACACACTTCAAGGTCCACCGGCTTTCTTTTGCCATCTGAACAAGTATGCCAAACAAAGTTAACAGTCAGATGTACTGCCATCCTGTATATAGCTCCACTTAACAGGGTACATCATGTTGCCGGCTGCAAATGTATGTGTGTTCGAATTTACATTCTCCGTAGTGTTCATATGTAATACTTATTAACTTGTGTCATGTCGCACTGCCTTCCTTCTCTCTCAATGTACTAGGTATTATGATGTACCCTACTGTACATTAATTGTCATCTCAGTATGTGAATGGCAACAAGGCCAATAACGGTCACCATATTCACGTGCTGTCACTTCACACCACCTCTACTGGTATGGCACCTGCAAAATTCCCTCCACAACCATGCTGTAACAGTGAGCACCCACAGAAGACATACAAATTTCCAGCCCTGTACGCTGAACTTACATATCAGTGTAAGAACTGACCCAAAGAAGGGAACATTGTTAAACCTACTTCCGAACAATGTCCACATTGTTACGTCAAACGCCCGTAACCATCCATACACGGCAGTATGTGCTTGCCACTCCCAACACAACATGGTACACCGATTAGAACAATCCCTATACCATCTGCAATACACTCCCCAACTCCAATAGCCTCTCAAGGTTGTCACCTGTGCACGTACCCCACAACTGTTTATGTGTTAGTATCTTCGTACCTGTGCCATGTCGCAAACGTTACATACTAAAACAAGCCTTGCATTTCCCACTTTCTTACTGCACTGCCTGAACCGAACCTCTGTTCACGTCCACACCCCTCCTAACACAAATTATGTCTTATCTCAGCGATTCCTCTTTACAACCTGCACCATGTCCTCCACATTAATTCGGCAAAGGCACAGATCTTACAGCACTTACATTTTTACAAGTGTATTATATAGCACAAGGTAAGCTCATAATTTACTGCCTACAAGTACGTATAGATACAAGAACATACTCAAACAAGGCAACATTCTCACACCTACTTCCAACCAGTGCCCACACTGTTCAAGGGCGTACCCATGCACACAAGCCAGCATGGGTTTTACAGGACGAAGACAACATGGCACTCCGACTGCAAATATCCTCATATTGTCTCCAATGCACTCGCCATCCCCAATAGAGTCTGCATGCACTCACCAAAAAATAAGTCACCTCCACAACTGCCCACTTATGAACTATCTGTGAGTACCTGCATACAGATTCCTCCCATCTGCCAATGTCTACCTTCCATCCCTAAAGCAAGGCTGTGGCCAAGCCCTACGCTCTTGGGTACATAGGCGAATACACCCATGCATGGAAACATGTCAGCACTTACCCTTTCTGTCCACAGGTACATATCGGTTCAGTAATACACCCAATCAAATCAACTTTCTGTTACCTACTTCCAACCAGTGCCCACCCTCTTATGTGCAATGGCCCCACCCATGTTCACAAGTCAGTATAGGTTTTGCAAGCACAATACAATGTACCACTAATACTGAAAATATCCTCATAATCTGTTTCTGTCCAATGCACTCCCCATCCCCAATGGAGTTTGCCTGCACTCACCAATAAATGATAGTCGCCTCCACAACTGCCCACCAATTAACTATCTGTGAGTACCTCCATACAAATTCCTTCCATCTGCCAATGGCTACCTGCCCTCCCTAAAGCAAGGCTGTGGCCAACCCCTAGGCTCTTGGGTGCATAGGCGGAGGCCTACAGCCTGCGCCTATACACCCAATTGCCTAGTCATACTATACAACCACTAGAGACCAATAAAGTCATGCATGGTAACATTTCCCACAGTGTTTTACTGCCTACAACTGCGTATAGATACAACAGACTCAAACAATGCAACATTCTCACACCTACTTCCAACCAGTGCCCGCATTGTGACAGCCAAGGGCCGTATCCATGAACACAAGCCAGTATGGGTGTTACAGGCACAAGACAACATAGCACTCAGACTGCAAACATCCTCAGATTGTCTCCAATGCACTCCCCATCCCCAATAGGGTTTGCCTGCACTCACCAAAGAATTGATAGTCGCCTCCGCAACGGCCCACCAACTATCTGTGAGTACCTCCATACAAATTCCATCCATCTGCCAATGTCAACCTGCCCTCCCTAAAGCAAGGTTGTGGCCAAGCCCTAGGCTCTTGCGAACCAATTGCCTAGTCCCACTACACACCCACTGGAAGGCAATGCAGGCATGCATGCTAAGATTTCCAACGGTGCTTGCCTGCCTACACGTACGTATACCTACAGTAAAGGAGTGAACCAAAACAGCATTCGCACACCTACTTCCAACCAGTGGCCACACTGTTAAGGCCAGAGGCCAATGCCATGCACACAAGGCAGTAGGGCCTTTGGAGGCACAACTCAACATAGTACACCAACTGCTAATATCCTCATATTATGTCCAAGGTACTCCCATCCCCTATACAGTCTGCCTACAGTGACCAACATGTCATACTTCCCTGTGCAACTACCCACCAATCCAGTGTATGTCAATAGCTGCAGGATTGGTGCATATCGCGACAGTGTGCTGCCAAAGAATCCTTCTTTTTCTCTGTGTCATTATGCACTCCCTTGCAGCAACAGTGTAAGCAAACTCGCCCGCCTACCTAATCACTAAGAGCCTCATTGCTCTCACATACATTCAGCCCTTACATTAGGGGGGTTGTACCCAAGCCGTACGCTCTTTCTACATGGCATGGACATGCAGTGAAAAGCCTTTGCCTTACCCAGACCCACAGCAAGCCAAGTAAAAGAAGCAGGTTAGTATTATCTCACAAACCCACCGCAACAAAACAACTCAAACGCACAACCTCAACATAACCACCTGCAGCCGTAGCCTTCAGCACAAAACATTGGCAATATCTTTGCTTTCCCTTCTTTCACACAGCCAATCCTGCAAAGAAATCTTTCCAATGCCTTTCAGCGCACCACTATCCTCTGATAGACTATGGCAGCGTCTCCCAAAAACTTTGACGCACAGCACGCTTCCCTCCAGCCAACCACCGGCCGTGTCCACTGTTCGCTGACAGAACGGCGTACCGTGACCCAATCAGACATCGGTCCATGGAGCAAATAGGGAAATGGGTCCGTGGAATGGACCCAGATATCACTAATATTTTGGGATGTACATTTCAGTGTTTTGCAAAATATTTACTGGTTTTACTGGTCTGATTTCCACTGAACACACAAAAGCACGCTTTCTGGCCCAAGCCCCCGCTCCTGGCGCAAATGGTGAAAATCCGTCCAGCCGTTTGACCTGTAGCCATGCAGAAATGTTTTTGGGGAAAACAAATGTTTGGGACTCCCCTATAAATTTTCTCCCCGCACATGAAACCTCGCCCAACTTGGCGAATAAAATTCAGAGCCGCCCATATACTTTTTTTGCAAAGTTTGGTGAGGATTCGTCCAGGGGAGCGAAGTTATAAGCCGCTAAAAACTTGCTCTTCCTATGAGTTTAGAAACTTAACCATAACTACACGCCCGTCACCGCAGGCCGTGTAATATATATGTATATATATCTATGTATATAGATAGATATTATGCCTTGTGCTAGTGAATAACATAGTTAAGGTTAATTGTGATTGTGTATGGGTTTTTGGTGGTATGTAACAGTTTGTAGCGCTATGAACTAAATGTACTTTGCTTTTGTTAGATTAACCTTAACTCTTTTTAAATGTATATCTATAAATAATGTCTTTAATGCTATATTCAAAGAAAAGCAAACGTTTTAAAGCTTAAAATAGCAATTAAAACTGAAATGATCTCATTTAAGGAACCGACGTATACTTTTCATAATTTTGGAATTAAAATCCATTATTTTACAAACATATAATGTTAATTTAATTTTAAACATTTTTAAAGTTATTCTTCAATTTCATTATTTTAAACAGTTTTTTAGGCATGGCATATTTTTATCGGGCTATAGTTACGGTACATCCTTCTGTGATGCTAACACATACACTTGTACTGAAGAATAGCAACACCCAAAGGTGAAACCCCGCCGGCTTGGCCGGGCAGGCGGCGGCCAGGCGCAAGGGACCAGGCGGAAGCCTGTTTGTGCTGGCTTCCCAGCAGAGGGCTGGAAGGGCGACATTTTGCAGGCCCAGACAGCGGGGGATGGGGGGGCATGGACACGACGGCGCCAGCCTTGGGGCTGTTGGGTATTTTGTATAGATTTGGGGCCTAGCAGTATTTTCTTACCGCCAAAATGAAAATAATTCAGTAATAATCACTCTTTGCATTCAGATTACATTTGGTATATAGTACTACAGTATACATACATTATTTCAGCACACAGATACATTTAGTGGTATACATTATGTTGGTAGGCGTTATTGGTGGTATTTCTGGTGAGCATAATTCCTTTGTTTTATATGTGGCCCCAATATCCAGAACCCCTTATTTTTGTTTAGTTTGTTTGTGTGATCACTAGAGAGGCCTCAGGCTTACATTTCAGGAACACCACATTTTCATTTGGAGTGCCACCATGGGCTGTTCTCACTGACTTATCTACGACAGCGAGCTAACATGAGGTATTCATCACCAATTTATCTATATCAGTGAACTATGTCCAGGGCCTCTCTTTCTGCTGACTCATGTACCTCCAGCAGCAGGCTATTTCATTATGTTATTATTATGTTCCGTTCAGAAAACACACACACTTATATACTGAATGCAATCATGCACACAGCTACCGCCAAGTCTTATTTTTAGCTACCTTAAAAATGACAATTGCACTGTCTAAACATCTTCCCATATTATCAGTACTGTAATGGTAGATGCACAAAGAAAAGAGAAAAATAAAACACACTACACGTCTGCTTTCAGATATTTTTGTGTATTATAAAAAATTGCATTTCAACACGATCTTACTCTTTTTACAGAAATAAATGGAAATTGCACAGTAACAACATTATCTGTAACAAAATGAGAAGAGAGCGGCGAGAACATATTCAATATACAACATTAAACATGTTGATAAAACACTGGAATTCCCTCTTCTACTCTGACTGAATAGTTTCACACACATACACACTGCCCCCGCACTCTGCAATATAATTACCAAGCCTGTCCAGCATGTGAAATTTTTCGGCTGGTCGCCTCCTGGAAGTGGCTCAATGCTCCCTCCTAAAGCACCCCAGCAAGGACGTGCATCTGCCTTCACTCAAGCCGGGGATTATTGTCTGGAATTTCCCAGTCTCTGCAGCAGTGCACTGGAATCTGCTTTTTCAATTGGGAAACTCCCCAGCCACCAGCCAGGTCTTTCTCCGAGCTGTGTAAAAATGTCTTCTAACTCTTTTCTTCCCCGAGATTCTACAGGAAAACTCTTGTTACCTCCCTTAATGTGAAGTGCATCCAATAAAAATCCATCATGTCCTATACTCCTACTTTCAACAATGGCTTGGCTTATACAGTTGCAACTGTAACAAAACTGATTTCCTGCTTATTCGAGTCTTTGCTTCCTGCAAATACTGTGGACAGAGCACAGATAGAAGCAAAGAGAAAGAAATCTGGATGAACGTTTAAAATTACTTTCAGAGCCTGTCTTTTCCATCTCATTTTGCACTGGAGAACACATTATATTATTAATGATTTAGAATCATGTTAGTATTGTTAATGAGGTTAGTTCATTAATCCTCAAATGTGTCTCCTGCAACAGAGGAATTTCAGGTGAGAAAAAAAAATATGCTTTTAACTGTGAGAAAAAAAATATTTGCATTTTAAATGTAGAAATCGTTTTTGACTGAATAGCCTGAAACAATGTTAACCCTCCAATTGACACAATTTTATCCTTCGGAACCTGTAAGTAAAAAACATTATATTTCACCTGTTTAACCACATATGTTCCATGATTCAAATGTACTATTGTCATGTTCTTTAAATAGGTGCTGACCAACCATTTACCTCTGACCATCTTAGCCTGTGCCAGTTCTTCACTCCCCATATTGCTAATGATCACTTCACATCCTTCTGATATACTTGGGTCAGATTTCAAACCACAAATAGCATCGGTGGCATCAAGAACAAACGGTTTACCTGGACACATATAATTTTGTTCTTTAAATTTGATACACGTTTCCAAGTTTGGTATTAAGTAAACTTCAGGCTCCCATGACTGAAATGCCACCACTTCTGGAGTCTTAATCTTAATAAATGTGTCCTCTTGCCAAAACCCCACGTTGTGTACCCACTTGGTTTGATAAATAAGTTCAGGAGCTACATATGGGATGCATAGTTAAAACCCAATCTCCAACCTTTCCAGGTCCACATATAATGGCATTGCATTACCCATTTCAAATGCAATTTTTACCTGTACCACATCAATTTCCCTCCTGGTCAATCTTTCTATCATTTGATGAATAATATCCTGCGAAACAAAATACAAGGGAATATGTCCTTGAATCAATTGGGAAACTGCAGTTTGAACTTCTCTCATATAATTCGTTAAAAGTCTATCAACAGGAGTCATTATATTCAATATTTCATTTAAAGTTCTGTCATGCTTAATAATTAGCTTAGTCGCCCGTTGCATCACATCCGCTTGTTCATTTAGAATGATTGCAGTTTCATTTATGAATCTTACTTGTTCATCCAATCCCCCTCTAATCCCATCTAATGTTTTTTGTATTATTTCTAGGTCAACACTCAGTTGTTGCGCTTTAGTACTCAGCGTTCCCACCAAAATGGCATTGGCTGTTGATATTGTGGTACCTATTATGGCTCCAACTACAGACATTACCAATGATATCGCGAGCATCACCGCTCCTCTTTTTCCTCTCCTCTTCTTAATGTCTGCTGAATTCACAAATGTTTTTTCCAATTGCATCAGTATATCTCTTATTGACTGCTTAGAGTCCTCTTTTCTTGTTTCCAACCACTCTTTAGTCTGTTCAATCTTAATTCCGGTATGGTTCAAATGTTTTTCAATCAAAATCTCAGGATTCAATGGTATGGAGATATTCTGGAAAATCATCCTTCTATCACTCATGATGAATCCTGGTGCCTCTTCTACGGCGATACCAGATGCTGGTCCAGGTTCAATGACAACCTGTGCTTCTGAATTTTTGAAGATCTCTCCGAATATCATCATCATTAACCATATTGTTGGTGTCATCTCAATGCTGATCGCTTTGCAGCCTTGGTCTTCGCCCCCCCTTCGGGGATTTTCCGGAATCCGTCCACGTGGGCTCCAGGACTCCATCGTCTCCCCTGACCTCTGGTACAAATATGTTAATATTCTAAATCAAATAGAAAAGTAACAGATTAAGTATATAGCACAACACTAACTTCACCCTTTTGCCAAAAATAAAACATGCTTTGTAAAACATTTCGCCCTTTTTCTTTCGTCTTCTGAAATTAAGCACAGGTTAAAAAAAAACAAGCATACATAAAACAACATTCAATATTTAATGCATTTTCATTCTGCACACCAACTCCATAAACTTCAGCTTCTATTTTTTTATATTATATATATATTTACATATATTACAGTGTTTATGTGCCATTATAATCAACCATCGTTATTTAACTTCTCTGTCACTGCCTCCTGACTGTACCCATTTATTTTACCTTTTTGTGTTCAAGGGACTTTATCTGTTTCTACACGCTCCAGATTTTTTATCTCATGTCTTGGATGACATGGCTTGATTTGGTTTACATGCACAAACTGTTCTGTTGCTGTTTCACCTTCAGTCTTTAAAATTTTATAAACTACAGGAGAGACTTTATCTATAATTCGGAATGGCCCCTGCCAGGCTGCTAGGAATTTGGAATTTTTCTGTTTACTTTTTCCAAAATGAAATGTATACACCTGATCCCCTACACAATATTCCTTTACTGTTGACTTTTTATCATAATATGTTTTAGCACTGTCAGCAGCCCTTTCCAGATTTCTCTGTACAAAAGCAAATGCATGTTGTAAATGCTTCCTCGGCTCATCAATGTATTCATGAAGTGAAGATGCGCTTACAAGTGTTTGCTCATGTGTTCTGTATAGCAGGTGTTGCAGCAACACCATTTTCCTACCTGTCAAGACCTCATGTGGGCTAATACCTGTTGCTTTGGCAGGAGTTGATCTGATTGCCATCAGAACCAAGGTAAACGTAAATCCCATCTGGAACCTGCTTCAGCTACAAATTTCTTTAAAATGTCCACAACAGACCTATTTCCCTGTTCAACTCCACCTGAAGAAGCCGCCCGATATGCGATATGTAGTTTCCTTTTCACACTCAGTATTTGCCATACTTTGCTCATTAGAGCACTTGTGAAATGACTTCCTCTGTCTGACTCAATTTTTTGTGGCAACCCAAACCTGAGAACACATGATTCACTAGCAATGTGGCTGCTGTTTGCGCATTACAATTGTTAGAATACGGTTTTGGTAACTAAAAATAACCAACAATAGTACAGAATATCAGCATAAAAGGATACATGTAGGGTAGATTTTATCAAAAGGATACACGTCGAGTCTTCCGGAGATGACTCGATGTCCCTCGTATCTGGTAAATAGCGACCTTCCAACTGACGGCACTCTTTGACTGTTAAGGACACAGCCCAAGGGAGGAATCAGCGGAAAGGGCGAGTAAGTATAAAGGAATCCACCAGCCTATTAGGAAAAAGATAAGGATGATTTTAGGAGCTGATGGAAACAAAATATGACAGTATGTATCGGTTCGAAAACCACTGACCTGTTTTCTTTGAAGATGAAGGGGTAAGTAGGCACAATCAACCTGTACTGTCGAGTCTTTAGTAATCCCAAATAGAAGAATCCTAAGCAACGACAGGGAAAGGAAGGTTAGTAGGGAAAACTAACCCGCACGAAACAAGGGCCACACTAGATTCGAGATGGTGCACGCAGGATAGCGTCCATAATGTCTCAGTGCACTTGATGAATGATGGAGAAGAACAGAGACACGGATTGGAGTGATTATGGAATGAGGAGAACCGAAAATCAAGCTGGTAAGTCCTTTACAGGAATTGCCCTCATGGAGCGCAGCCCCTCGGAGAGAACCGTAGGTACCACAATAGGCGGCTGCAAGGAGTTTGGAATAGTCAGGATGCAGTCACAGAGAAATGCGGCCAAGACAGCGGGGGCAGCCAGTACCGGAATATGGCCCCGCGGGGAAGACTGCAGGAGCCGCTTCAGGAGGTTGCAAAGTACGGAATATTCAGGTGGCCGCCACAATGTTATGCATCCAGGTCGGCGACTCAATAGGAGGTCGAGCAGCCAGAGTAATCCGTGGAGGAGCAAGGAAAGAAGCAAGAGCAACGGCTCCGGAGCGTAGAACTAACGACAATCAGAAGCGCCGAACACCCGAACTTCCGGGTTTAAGTACGTGTCAGCTGAACAACGCGTAACACATGACCAACGCATTGTCAGCTGGCTATCACGTATGCCGGAAGGTCCTTAAAGAGGCACTACGCAAATGAAGGTGAAATATAAGGAGGGTATGAAACCAAAGTAAAAGTCATGACCAATCTTACGGAATATTGTCAATGTATTCTTTTGCCGGGTAGTTTATTAAACAGCCGCCAGCGAGTGTAGAACGGTCTAGCCGTTCGCTTGGCTGAATGACAAGAGGTCGAGGAGAAGCCATTGGCAGGCATGACAGTGCCATCCCCCAAAGAGCGCCCCACCCTCTTAGAAGCGTGAAACTGGCACAGTAGAGCGGGGGCATGGATGTTGGAGAAGGGTTCCCAGGAACGATCCTCGGGGCCGTAACCCTTCCAATCAATGAGATAGTGTGGAACCCCAGCACACAGCTTAACATCCAGAACAGCCTTCACCTCGTACTCCTCCGAAGCTCGTACCGAGACTGCCAGAGGCTTAACCGGCAATCGTGTTCCAGCGGTCAAAGGCTTAACGAGAGAGACGTGAAACACTGGATGAACCCTCCAACGAGAAGGCAGTTCCAAACGAACAGCCACAGGGTTAATTACTTTGGTAATCTTATAAGGACCTACAAAACGAGGCAACAGTTTCTTTTTTCCAGGTATTTTCAGATGTTTGGTGGATAGCCAGACTGACATACCAACTTTGTATTGAGGAGCGACAAGTCTGTGTTTGTCAGCATGCTGTTTTGAGCGAGCCTGGGCTTCTTCCAGATTCTTTTTGATCCTGGTCTGTAGGGAAGTAATGTTCCGTACTTTGTTGACTGCCCCAGGGACCGAACCGGGCAAATTAGGATGAACAGGAATGGAACGAGGATGCTGACCATAGAGCGCGTAAAATGGCGATATGCCAGTAGAGGCATGCACCGAGTTATTATACGCAAATTCGGCCGCCGGCAGAACGGCAAGCCAGGAGGTCTGATGTTGTAGCAATAAACATCGTAGGTACTGTTCCATGACGCCATTTACCCGTTCTGTCTGCCCGTCAGTCTGAGGGTGATAAGAACTAGATAGACGCACGTCCATCAAAAGTGTAGATGTTAAAGCCTTCCAGAAACGCGAAGCAAACTGCGATCCCCTGTCTGTGATCACTACTGCAGGAAGACCAAAAAATCGGAAGACGTGTTTCAAAAAGAGATCCGCCAAGACAATGGCCGTAGGAATACCTTGACATGGGATGAACAGAGCCATTTTAGTGAAATAATCAACGACAACCCACACCGTGTTAAATCCCTGTACGGGAGGTAATTCCACGACAAAGTCCATAGAAACCATGTACCAAGGTTTGTGTGGCACCGGTAAAGGCTGCAGCAATCCCATGGGTTTTCTCGATGTGATTTTACACTGAGCGCATACAGCACAGGAAGAAACGTAGTCTATGACGTCGCGTGACATACCTGGCCACCAAGACCATCGCTGAACCAATTCCAAAGTCTTCTTTTGACCGGGATGAGCCGCGACTAAGGAGTCATGACTCCATTCCATTGCCTTGAGACGGGTCTGATCCGTGGGTAAATACAAAAGACCGTTGTAGTACGGGAGACCATCGTTGACATCCAGATTCAATTCCAAAACCCTTTGTGGGTTTTGCGAGACCCATTTGGTTATTTCCTGTTTGAGGGAAGGTTGAACAGAACAACTGCAAATAACGTTTTCTGCCAATAAAGTGGGTTTTGGGTCAACACCATCGACCCGACCAGAATGGAGACGTGACAATGCGTCTGCTTTGGTGTGGTCTTTGGCTGGACGATATGAGATATGGAAGTCGAACTGGGCAAAGAACGAGTGCCAACGAGCTTGTCTAGCAGTTAGGCATTTCATCGATTTTATTTCTTGGAGATTGCGATGGTCTGAATACACAAGTACCGAATGTTTTGCCCCAAGGAGATGGTGTCTCCATGTTAAGAACGCGTCTTTTATCGCCAGTAGCTCTTTCTCTGTGACAGTGTAGTTCTTTTCATAAGGGGCTAATTTACGTGAGAAAAACGCCACTGGGTGTTCCTCTCTAGCGTACGTACATTCCTGTGAGAGGATAGCCCCTATAGCCAAACTGGAAGCGTCAGCCTCTACTATAAAGGGTGTCTCAGGATCTGGATGCTGTAGTACAGGGGCTGATGTAAAGGCCTCTTTCAACATATCGAAAGCCTTTTGTGCCTCTGTTGACCAGTGAAATGGAGCTTTGGGACTGGTCAGGGCTGTGAGTGGTGCTACTATCTTAGAAAAAGAGTGGATGAATCTCCGATAAAAATTTGCGAAGCCCAGGAAGGATTGTAAGGATTTGACTGAGTTGGGAACGGGCCAATCCAGGATTGCTTTGACCTTGGAACGACTCATTCTCACCCCCTTATTGGTGATATCATACCCTAGGAATTCAACTTCCTGAGTGTGGAATACACATTTTTCGGCTTTAACGAAAAGGTGGTTTTCTCTCAATCTTTGAAGTACTTTGGTAACATGTGTGAGGTGATCCTCCATGGAGGTCGAATAGGTCAGGATGTCATCTAGGTAGACGACCATGAATTGGTCAATGTAGTCGCTGAAGATATCATTCATAAAATACTGGAACGTTGCGGGGGCGTTGCACAATCCGAAAGGCATGACTAAATACTCATAGAGACCGTACCGGGTCTTAAATGCGGTCTTCCATTCGTCGCCTTGGCGAATACGTACGAGATTGTACGCCCCTCGCAAGTCCAGTTTAGTGAAGATGATAGAAGCACCCAATTGGTCTAGGAGTACATTAATTAACGGTAACGGGTACTGATTCTTTACGGTGATAGCATTGAGGGCCCTATAGTCAATGCACGGGTGTAGGTCCCCTTCTTTTTTAGGAACGAAGAACAGGGGCGAAGCAGCTGGTGACCGAGAAGAGCGAATAAAACCGTTTTCCAGGGCTTTATCGATATACTCTTTCAGTACTTCATCCTCCCGTTGGGTAAGTGAATAGACACGCCCTGTAGGAGTCTTGGCGCCAGCCACCAACTCTATAGGGCAATCATAAGGCCTGTGAGGTGGTAACACCTCTGCTTTACCTTTATCAAACACATCGGCGTATGCCGCATACTCTCTAGGTACCAGGATGGGCTTGTTAGTAAGCAAGCCGATGCTAGGAGCTCCCACCAGGAATGCCAACACTGGAGAACGGATCCCTTTAGATCCCGGAAGGCACTCATTGTTGCAATAATCTGAGGGGTATTGGATGAGGCCTGTGGTCCAGTCAATGATAGGATTATGCAGTTTGAGCCATGACAATCCCAATATCAATGGGTATTGAGGTGCAGCTATCACATCAAAGACCAAGAGTTCTGTGTGACAACCAGGTAAGGACAGCTTAATTGGGACGGTCTCTTCTGTTACCAACCCGGAAGACAAAGAAGAACCATCGATGTTATGAACTGCTTCTGGAACCAATTTAGGAACCGTGGGTATTGCTGACCGGGCCACAAACGATAGATCCATGTAGCAATTAGAGGCGCCTGAATCAAGCATAGCTAGGGATCGTGAAGTTGTCCCGTTAAATTCTAAGGACACTGGTACTGATATGGAGGAAGCCATGTAGACAGAGGAGTCCTGTTTGGTACTCGGCACAGGGACCCCTGCTATTGCCGAGCTTTGACGTTTCCCGGCTTTCTAGGCGGTTTCTTGGGGCAGGACACTAATAAGTGTTCAGGAGAGCCACAGTACATACATAAATTGTTCTTGCGGCGGTTTTCACGTTCAGAACTAGACAGACGGCCGCGTACTGCGCCTATTTGCATAGGTTCAGGTTCGCAGGTGGCGGGATGAGAAGCTTCAGAACGCCCAGGTGTTGCCATGAAGGGTTTCTTTTCTCCCTTCCTGGCGGATCGTCGGGCGTCTATTTGGAGGACCAGATCTAGGAGATCCGAAAATGCTGACGGAACCACAGGGACCGCTGACAAGGCATCTTTCAATTCTTCAGATAAGCCTTTGTAGAAGACTGCTGACTTCTTGTCCTCAGGCCGTTTGGGTTTCTGCTGTGAGTTGATTGAACCGAGCCAGGTAGGCCAATAAGCTTTGATTGTCTTGCTGTAAGTTCAATAGTTCAAGATCCGTAGCCTGGGTAGCGTGTCGCATATCGAAAATCTTGCCCATGGCCAACAATAGAGCGTCACAGTCATACAACAAAGGACTGTTTGATTCGAGCAAAGGATTAGCCCATGCGGCAGCTGTTCCCCCTAGATAGGACAGCACGAATGCTGCTTTAGTGGTCAAATCTGGGAAAGAGCTGGGTAGACATAAGAAGTGAAGCCGACACTGGTTTACAAAGGTGCGAAAGTTCCTAGGTTCCCCCATAAATCTCTCCGGAGGGGCTAAAGGAAACTGGGCTGGCATGAGCACCTGTACGGGGTCCCTTTGAGTGGCCTGGAGACCCGAACCCGAAGCCACGGGATTCAAGCCTGCCACCCCCTGTGGATATGCGTGCATGGAATCTTGTAGCATGTCCATAAGGTGGCGCAATGTATCCTGAGCTGATATCATTTCCTGTCTCAGGTCAGCAACCAGCTGAGTGAGTACAGTTAAGGGATCTGAACCCTCCATTTTAGGCTTCTGATTCTGTTAGAATACGGTTTTGGTAACTAAAAATAACCAACAATAGTACAGAATATCAGCATAAAAGGATACATGTAGGGTAGATTTTATCAAAAGGATACACGTCGAGTCTTCCGGAGATGACTCGACGTCCCTCGTATCTGGTAAATAGCGACCTTCCAACTGACGGCACTCTTTGACTGTTAAGGACACAGCCCAAGGGAGGAATCAGCGGAAAGGGCGAGTAAGTATAAAGGAATCCACCAGCCTATTAGGAAAAAGATAAGGATGATTTTAGGAGCTGATGGAAACAAAATATGACAGTATGTATCGGTTTGAAAACCACTGACCTGTTTTCTTTGAAGATGAAGGGGTAAGTAGGAACAATCAACCTGTACTGTCGAGTCTTTAATAATCCCAAATAGAAGAATCCTAAGCAACGACAGGGAAAGGAAGGTTAGTAGGGAAAACTAACCCGCACGAAACGAGGGCCACACTAGATTCGAGATGGTGCATGCAGGATAGCGTCCATAATGTCTCAGTGCACTTGATGAATGATGGAGAAGAACAGAGACACGGATTGGAGTGATTATGGAATGAGGAGAACCGAAAATCAAGCTGGTAAATCCTTTACAGGAATTGCCCTCATGGAGCGCAGCCCCTCGGAGAGAACCGTAGGTACCACAATAGGCGGCTGCAAGGAGTTTGGAATAGTCAGGATGCAGTCACAGAGAAATGCGGCCAAGACAGCGGGGGCAGCCAGTACCGGAATATGGCCCCGCGGGGAAGACTGTAGGAGCCGCTTCAGGAGGTTGCAAAGTACAGAATATTCAGGTGGCCGCCACGATGTTATGCAGCCAGGTCGGCGACTCAGTAGGAGGTCGAGCAGCCAGAGTAATCCGTGGAGGAGCAAGGAAAGAACCAAGAGCAACGGCTCCGGAGCGTAGAACTAACGATGATCAGAAGCGCCGAACACCCGAACTTCCGGGTTTAAGTACGTGTCAGCTGAACAACGCGTAACACATGACCAACGCATTGTCAGCTGGCTATCACGTATGCCGGAAGGTCCTTAAAGAGGCACTACGCAAATGAAGGTGAAATATAAGGAGGGTATAAAACCAAAGTAAAAGTCATGACCAATCTTACGAAATATTGTCAATGTATTCTTTTGCCGGGTAGTTTATTAAACAGCCGCCAGCGAGTGTAGAACGGTCTAGCCGTTCGCTGGGCTGAATGACAAGAGGTCGAGGAGAAGCCATTGGCAGGCATGACAACAATCTGGTGCAGCAATACATTCAATCCACTTCGACATCAAACATACCACACTCAAAATATAACGGTTTCCTCTGCTCAACCTTTTTAAAGGCCCTACATAGTCTATTTGCAAATCTGACCATGGAAGGGTTAGGCCTCTTTTCATTAGTGGAGCTCTGTGCATTGGTGAAGCAGGTTTAAATTGGGCACATACTAGACATCCTCTAGTGTACAATTCCACATCTTGGGACATATGTGGCCAATAAGCACAATCTTTTAGTATTTCCAATGTTTTTTGTGAACCTCTGTGGCCTGCAGTTATGGCATCATGTGCATGGTGTAGCATTAGCCCTCTAAATGAAAGGGGTACCACCCATTGTATCTGTCCTGTTATGGACTCTCTAACCATGAGTCCATCCTGTAGTCTAATTTGTTTTTTATTCTTTAATAGCACCCTCAATTCCTCTTTTCCCACACAATCATTTTCTGTTAAAAGGTTTTGTCCAGGATCTATCAAATGGTTATAATAGATTCCCAAAATTCGATCATTCTTTTGTGCCTCCATCAAATCTTGGTCTGGGGTGTTTTAACTCCATTGTACCACTGATTGTTCTGTCTCCTTTGGTGCTTTAGAACGTGTTACTGCATCAATCTGTATTTCACCCAGTAAATGTTCAATAGGTAGCATTCTCCCATCGCAGCCCCAATTTTAGCCAGGTGGTCTGCCATATCATTCCCCTCTTTATCCTCTCCTGGAGTTTTTAAATGCCCACACATTTTTCTCCAGTCTATTGTCAAATTATTTTCTGACACCAATTTGTCTATGGCTTGTATCATTTTTCCATGCTTAAGTGGCTTTTTGTTGTATGTAATCATGCCTCTCGCTTTCCAGCCAGGTAGATATTCCACAAAGCTATTTTGTGCATAGTCAGAATCAGTCACCAGGACAATTTCACTGAATTTATTATCAATTGCAGTAGCAATTGCTTTATAAATGGCTGCCAATTCCGCTACTTGACTGCTAATAGCTCCAATTCTCATCCCTATGCTGGGGATACCTTCACATTTCAACCAGACATTTCCTATTCCTGACACTAATTGTTTATTACTGTCATTTTCAATGTGAAAAGCACAACCATCAACATATACAGTTGGCAAGTCATTGCATGTTTTTTCTTCAAAAGCTTTGTGTGGTGATTGTTCAAACTCCTGTAAATTAGGTTCTATTTCCATTTCGTTTGATGCTTGTTCAGCTGCACAGTCATGTAAATCTGCTAAACCTTGAGCAATTGGGCTCTTTTTATATTTTGGCCATATCTCACTTCTACAGGAAAACCTTGTAATGCTAGCGTCCATGAAGTGATTCTGGACTGCGCTAGATTACCTGACCTAATTCTTTTACTCTCTAAGAATTGCAAAGGTTGATGATTTGTTTCAATAATCACCTTTTCTCCCTGAACAATGGGGCGGAAATGTTGTAGCGCCCACACAGTGGTTAATAGGGCCTTTTCCCATTCATTGAATTTCATTTCAACTTGGGAAAATGCTTTACTTGCATAGGCAATGGTTTTGTGATTCACATCATGTTTTTGTGATAACACTGCTGACATACAATGTTCAGAGAAACCTATTTCTATAAAGAAATCCCTGTCCTTTATGGGATATGCTAAACATGGTGCCTTTACAAGACATTCTTTTAATTTAGCCACAGCCTCAGATGGCTCTTTTTCCCACTTCCAGGGTGTATTAATTTTTATCAGTTTAGTTAATGGTTGAGTGATTTCAGCATAATTTTCAATGAACTTCCTGTTATATCCTGTCATTCCTAATAAACTTTTTACCCCTTTCACATTTTTAGGGTCTTTTCGTTTTTGTATGGCCTCTATTTTCTTCTTTTGTGGATTTAGCCCATATTCAGTTACTTCATGGCCTAGAAAATTCACTTTTATCTTGCACCATTGTGCTTTTTGTAAAGAAACATTGGTGCCTGCTTTCTGCAATTGGCCAAGCACATGTCTTATTTCATCAAAATGGTTTTTTAAACTTTCATTTTTTATCAGGACATCATCCACATAAACTATGGTTCCTCTTTCTGCCGCATCAGGCATGGCCTTCCTCAAAAATATTCCAAATTCACTCCCACTATCAATGTACCCGAACGGAGTTCTAACCCATGCGTATTGAGTTCTGTCAATTGTAAAGGAAAATAAATTCTGTATCTCCTCTGCCAATGGGACGCACCAATATCCAGAGGTGAGATCCAATGTGGTAAACACCTTTGAACCATGTACCTGAGCTAGGCCCTGATCAATGAATGGCAGTGGCCATATGGACACTGGTACTCTTTTATTTAACTCCCTCAAGTCTGCACATAGCCGCCATTGACCATTTGGCTTTAACACACCTAAAATGGGCGTGTTGGATGTGCTGTGGATAGGCCTGATGATTCCCCGCGATTCTAAATTTTTAATAATCTCGGCCAATGATTGTAAACATGCCAGCGGTAGTCTATACTGGAGTACAAATACTGGACTTCTGCTACACCCTTCCGGAAGTGTGGCCACATGTAAATTTGTTAGAACGCAATCATAAACATCTTTTGCAAATACATCTTTAAATTCCATAAATATCTTCCTCAATTCATTTCTAACCTCATCGTTGTCACACGCATCCGCTAAGGAGATCTGCTCCTCTACCATTTTGGAAAATTCTGGAAAATGTTCTGGTAGTGGAATCTCGGAGCTTTCCTCTAGCTGTGTGGCTGTGTCTCTTTGTAAAGCTGCCACTTTTAAATGTTTTGGCATGTCAGCTTCCATTTCAATGGGCTGATTTTCCATTTCATTTTCACTTAAATCAAATGTTATACAACTCTCTTGATAACAGCATACTGTCTCACTTGAATCATAAGGGTACACAGAATGAATTTTAAATATTCCTTTGGGCTGAAAGTCCAGGTATTCTGGCAACTCACCCTTGGCATCAACATACTTTTCAGGGATATTTCCAATCACCATGTTATTTAGATCTGCAGTATAATGTGATTTTTGTATGGCCATTCCTAATGGGGAGTTTTCCTCTAAATGAATATCTTGACAACCCTTATTATTTACCATAATTCTTACAGACCCTTCACCAATATCTACCAATGGAATGTATTTATAATCCGGGCCTTGCTGTTTTATGGATTCATTCAGGCACACAAATGCATCAGAGTCTTTCATCTGCTGTCCATTTTTGCATTTCAGTGTTATTGCAAACTGTTTTGTAAATGCAGGAATAATAGTATCTTTCCTCATTTGTAGTTCAATTGCATAAGGAACCAGATGTGCACAATGATAAGCCCTTCTTTTGTCTTCAAATTCAGGTGCCGGCCCACCCAGGTGTGACCATATCTTTTGATTAAGGAAATCTAACAGCATACACATTCTGTGCATGATGTCATTGCCCATGTAAAAGTCATTTTGTGCTCCACTCACTATCCATACATTATGGTAAATTGCTTTCTGCCCAATACTGATTTTCAGCATGCATCTGCCTGCAATTCGGTTTTCAAAGTCTGAACTGTCCAACCCAGAAACATATTGGTTTTTAATCCTAAATTTCGGGATCTCCTCCCTCTCCATTATTTTTTGCAACAATTTCTCATTAATGAAGCTCCTCTGCTGTTCAAGCGCTAAAGTGGCTTTCATTGTTTTAAAACAGTCATTTTTACCAACATGAACCCATGGTTGCTTATCTTCCATGTGTATTTCAGCAAGAGTGGTGATTTGTTTTTCTGAATCTTTTTTATGAGCAATATTCTGTTTGCATGTCTTCTCTTTTAAATAAAAACGTAAAGTGTGCTCATCTATGGCAGTCTGCCATTTTTTCCTTGGGTCCAAGTATATTTGTACAGGTAGTTTTTCATTGTCGCTCTGCATTTTGTCTTGACACATTAATATAACAGTGACACTAGGTATGCAACTATTCTGGAGATATACCTCCACAGCATAATTTGTTTTGGCAACGGTGTGACATTCATTTATGTTGCTGTTTTGTGATGTTATTTTCTTAGGTCTCAATGGTTTTTTGGTTAATGACCACAGCACTCCATTCACCCCATCTATGAGAGGAGACAATCTTTTCAGGCAATCTGTCCCCATCAGAAATGAAATTTCACAAATAGATGTGATCAATACCTCTTGTTTCATTCTGTGCTTTCCTATTTTTATGTCAACCTCAGTTACACCTATGATGGGCACCTCCTCCCCATTAAAGTTATGCACTGGACCTTGATTTTCCTTCACTGTGATCTGATTCTGTGGGGATCTCCCTACATTGATACTCTTTACCAGCTCCTTGGACATAATTGTGGCCTGTGTGCCAGTGTCAATCATTGCAAATGTTTGGCATATTTCTTCTATAATGATGGGAGCATAATACCTGTCCTCAACTTCCTCTAATACACATAAGAAGTGTGAATTCTTACTGATTTCAGGACTCACCTTTCTCAGGCCTTTTTCACTTTTGGCTAAGCCCATTGGTACATGGAAAGACATTTTTCCCTCCTTTTTACACCTTTTCTGCGCGAGAGACTTTATTCATTTCTCCATGTTCAGAGGTTTTTTGGAGTGTGGCCACTGTTCGCCTATCCATCCAGGTATCATCAGGGACCACATTACAATCTTCCAACTGAACATGTGTAACAACATCATTCAGCAATTGGTCATTGTTTAATTCTGTGTATTTTTGATAGTTTAGTATGGTATTAGCCCTCTTAACTTCTTCAAAAATATGTGGCTCAAAGAATACTTCAGGTGATTGGCATGTGCCCTCCTTTGGAGTATTTCCTTTTTCTGCCTGTGTTTGGTCATTGTTTTGACTGCCCAGGAAAGAAATTATATCATCCCCATTTACTCCCTGTTTACTGGTATTCCCCACGCATGAGTCATTTTTCTTAAATTTGTCTCTTTGTTCTTTTGGAATTTCAGGTTTTCTTATTTCATTTGTACAACTCTCCAATGTTTGATTTAACTCTAGGTTAAACCGTACCTCTCTCTTAGAAGTATTTGCACTTTCTGTTACATGTTCACTTACTGGCATCTTCACTTTTAAATCATTAGACATCTCTGCGTCATTATGCGAAATTACATTAGAGCAATCCGTCTTTTCGGCGCTGTAGGTATCTTGAGTACTTAGTCGCTTTTCAGAAGAAGCCCCCAGTCATTGCTATGGCCATCAGCCCCCTCCTTTGATGACTGTTCTTGTGCTGTACAAAGCTTCCCTATTTGTTCAGCTAACATTTTCACTTGGGCCTCAAAGCACTGGAACCTTTCCATCTCTCTAGAATCCTCTCTCTGTGGCCTAGATCGATATTGATTGCTTTCTCCCTGATTGGATCTATTCTGATACCTCTCAGGTGAGTGATTTCTATTGGGATAGTTTCTGAACTCTTGATTCATTTGTGGAGGGGAGCGGGGTGCACCCATCCTTTGGTTATAGTCCCCTGGTGGGGAATCATTGTACTGACGTGGAGTATAATTCATGTTCTGTCTCATGTCCTGTCTCTCATGTTGTGGGTACTGGCCCCTATGTTGATTCCCATTATCAGCAAATCGATCCACATATCCGGGTCTATCCTGATTTCCATGTATTATGGTGCTGGGATCAAATTTGCTCTGTGTCCCCAATGTCTGGTAGGGACCATCATTTCTTTGATCTTGATTTTGTCTCTGATTATGGTTCATACCTGACATATCAGACCGATAGTCTGCCCGGGGCCTATCTCCTAAATACCTAGGACCTAGGACTGATGTAGCTCTCCCTATTATTAGGATCATGTGATTGAAACATTGGTGCAGAGTGTGATGACCTTTGTTGATTAACCCTTTGTTCAGGTGCCGAATTATTTTTACCTAGACTTTGAGCAGATTCAAGGGACATCTTGGCTGACCTGATTTCCATCACTGTTGCTGAGGGTTCTTTAGATTTAGACAATAGAGTACCTCATATAGTTTTGTGCTTTGATGCACAATCCACTCAAGGGACTTGTCACGATCAAATTCACGGACCAATTGGGATATGATGTCTTTCTGTAGCCCATAGAAGTAGGTGGTTTTAAATTCATCAGAATTGGGGTCAAAAGATACATCAAAGCGAGAAAATGCTCTTTTTAAGTCTTGTAAAAACTGGCGTGGGGGTGTTTTAGGCCCAGCAGTAAGTGTGTAAGCAACTTTCTTTGCCTCCTGTAATGACTGGAAAGGAGAAAAATGACGCTTAATTTCTTTTTCAAACTCCACCCATGTCATATTCTGCTGTTCATTTATTCCCCTTATGATGCTGGCCGTCGGAGCATCTAAAGTTAAATGAAAATACTGCCTGTACTGTTCCTTAGGTATCTGGAGTGCTTTAAAAATGTCATGAACCGCTTCTAAGTGATCCTCAATGCAGCATTCCCCTCCTTTTTTAAATGGTTTGATCAGAGGTTTAATAGATTTCATTATTTTTATGGGGCTACTTGTTGCAATGCATGGAATTGCACTACTTGGTGACTCAATCCTGGTTCCAGGTTTATGGGATTGGTGGCGGCCCCCAATGGGAGTATCAAATCCCCCAAGGGCGCTGCAACCAAGTTCAGTCACCGGCCCAGTCACTGGAGCACTAGTTCTTTGGGTAGAAATAGAATTCACTTCCACTCCATTGAACGTAGTACCCTGCCGCCTCTCCTGGGACCTGGGAATGCACATTTGCTGTTCTAAGTCCTTACACTTTTTAAGGAGCCTGTCTGCTTCATTTTGCAGATAGTTGTTTTCATCACTCATTTTATTTATTACCTCCTGCATGTCGCACATTTGCATTTGGCATTCATTGAATTCTTTGTTTCTCTTGTCTCTTTCTTGAATCATTTTAACCATTTCTTGCTCTGCATCTTGGAGATCACTTTCTTTTTCAAAATTTTCTTTTCTTTTTGTAAAATCTGCATTTCTGAAACAATCTCATCTTTATGCTGTCTAATGTGGTCCACTAAGGCTTTTAAGAATACCAATTCTTGCTCACTGTCTTCAAACTGTTTCTTGCTTTTGGACAACTGAATATCAAAATCTCTGCATTTTAATTGCATGTCTTTCTGACATCCTTCTAATTCTGTTCTTAACATCTCCTCTTTTTTGCTTGCCCCATCTAAGTCAGTCTTTAACCTGTTAATTAGCTGGGTATCATTTTCTTGCATTCGCAGGGACCTATTCAAAATAAACCATATTTTGGCGCATAGCTGTATTAAACAGTCTTTCTCTGCACTTTTATCGGCTGCATTCAATAACCTTGTAAGGCAGACCTGAATTATGCTGCCTTCTGCAAAAATATTGTCTAGTTTTTCTTTTTGCACCTCACCCTGAATGCGGTCATGCCATTCTGAGGTACTGTTTGATGACCACGTCCCATGTGCAAACAACTTTGCCTCTAAATATTGCACTAGGTCTGAGAATGTGGTTTGTCCTTTGTGACATTCTGAAATTCGTTTTGGTGACACACTGTTATTATGAAATGGGTTCCCTTTAATGTACAGATGGCAGTGTGAGACACACTTGCCACGCCCAATAGGTGCTCTATGATATAGTGGTGGTATAGTGGTGAGCATAGCTGCCTTCCAAGCAGTTGACCCGGGTTCGTTTCCCGGCCAACAAACCATAAATATGTTGGGTATTTTGTATAGATTTGGGGCCTAACGGTATTTTCTTACCGCCAAAATGAAAATAATTCAGTAATAATCACTCTTTGCATTCAGATTAGATTTGGTATATAGTACTACAGTATACATACATTATTTCAGCACAAAGATACATTTAGTGGTATACATTATGTTGGTAGGCGTTATTGGTGGTATTTCTGGTGAGCATAATTCCTTTGTTTTATATGTGGCCCCAATATCCAGAACCCCTTATTTTTGTTTAGTTTGTTCGTGTGATCACTAGAGAGCAGGGCTTTAAGTGGAGTAAGAAATCGAGGGGGGGCCCTCATTTGGGGGCGTGGCTTGTGGGGGCGTGGCCTAAAACGTACGCAAACCGTAAGGTATGCACACACATATATATGCATGTTATATATCTGTGTGCGTACCTTACTATGGTTTGTGTACTTTGCAAGCCATCTTTTCTAAACATAGAAATATTTATTTCTATGTTTAGAAAAGATGGCTTGCAAAGTACACAAACCATAGTAAGGTACGCACACAGATATATAACATGCATATATATGTGTGTGCATACCTTACGGTTTGCCTACTTTTCAGGCCATTTTTTTTTAAACATTTCGGTTTTATAAAAGATGGCTTTGAAAGTACACAATTCAAGCCATCTTTTATAAAACTTTGACTACGGACAAAATTGTCCTGCGGCAAAGCTTTATAAAAGATGGCTTGAATTGTGTACTTTTCAAGCCATCTTTCATAAAGCTCGAAAAATGTCGAGGAATCCCCAGGTTCGCCGAGGGTTAAAGACGCCTCGGCGACCTGGGGAAACAAAGGGACAGTAACTGCCTCTGGTGACCCCTCGCGCGAGAGGTCATCAGAGGCAGTTACTATGACTTACAGAAGTGGCAGCCAGGCACAGCATCTCTGTGGTTGGCTGCCACTTCTGTCAGATGCCTGACTTCATGGCAGGCGCATCTCCCGTCGCGGCTGCCGCCGCGACGGGATAATGCATCCCGCCAATGTTGCGTGCAGTGGAAGGGGGGGCCCCGGCAGGGCCCCGGCTCAGTCCCACTTTTTGGAGACTGCCGGGGCCCGGCCCTGGCAGGCCCCGGCCCACTTAAAGCCCTGCTAGAGAGGCATCAGGCTTACATTTCAGGAACACCACATTTTCATTTGGAGTGCCACCATGGGCTGTTCTCACTGACTTATCTACGACAGCGAGCTAACATGTGGTATTCATCACCAATTTATCTATATCAGTGAACTATGTCCAGGGCCTCTCTTTCTGCTGACTCATGTACTTCCAGCAGCAAGCTAGTTCATTATGTTATTATTATGTTCCGTTCAGAAAACACACACACTTATATACTGAATGGAATCGTGCACACAGCTACCGCCAAATCTTATTTTTAGCTACCTTAAAAATGACAATTGCACTGTCTAAACATCTTCCCATATTATCAGTACTGTAATGGTAGATGCACAAAGAAAAGAGAAAAATAAAACACACTACCCGTCTGCTTTCAGATATTTTTGTGTATTATAAAAAATTGCATTTCAACACGATCTTACTCTTTTTACAGGAATAAATGGAAATTGCACAGTAACAACATTATCTGTAACAAAATGAGAAGAGAGCGGCGAGAACATATTCAATTTGCAACATTAAACATGTTGATAAAACACTGGAATTCCCTCTTCTACTCTGACTGAATAGTTTCGCACACATACACACTGCCCCCGCACTCTGCAATATAATTACCAAGCCTGTCCAGCATGTGAAATTCTTCGGCTGGTCGCCTTCTGGAAGTGGCTCAATGCTCCCTCTTAAAGCACCCCAGCAAGGACGTGCATCTGCCGTCACTCAAGCCGGGGATTATTGTCTGGAATTTCCCAGTTTCTGCAGCAGTGCATTGGGATCTGCTTTTTCAATCAGGAAACTCCCCAGCCACCAGCCAGGTCTTTCTCCGAGCTGTGTAAAAATGTCTTCTAACTCTTTTCTTCCCTGAGATTCTACAGGAAAACTCTTGTTACCTCCCTTAATGTGACATGCATCCAATAAAAATCCATCATGTCCTATACTCCTACTTTCAACAATGGCTTGGCTTATACAGCTGCAACTGTAACAAAACTGATTTCCTGCTTATTCAAGTCTTTGCTTCCTGCAATTACTGTGGACAGAGCACAGATAGAAGCAAAGAGAAAAAAATCTGGATGCTCATTTAAAATGACTTTCAGAGCCTGTCTTTTCCATCTCATTTTGCACTGGAGAACACATTATATTATTAATGATTTAGAATCATGTTAGTATTGTTAATGAGGTTAGTTCATTAATCCTCAAATGTGTCTCCTGCAACAGAGGAATTTCAGGTGAGAAATAAAAATATGCTTTTAACTGTGAAAAAAAAATATTTGCATTTTAGATGTTGAAATCGTTTTTGACTGAATAGCCTGTTTTCATTTACATGTCTATGTCACACTGGCAACACATGCCTTGCTGTACCGCATTATAGCAATGCACCAAACCCATGCAGTGGTGCTGCATGAAAAAAAATGCTAAATAATCTTACAGGGCTTAAATTGAGCCCAAGAGGACGGTGAAAGCAGGTTACTCTGCCTTGTCCTGCTTGACTGTCGCCGCCGTGCCTGCACCGCCACCTGGATCCCACAAAGTCACCTCATAGTCTGCATGTCTGAAAGCCAGGAAGGTAACCCTATGGCAGTTGCAGAGCTTGGTGGGACAGTTGAAATTTGCCCTCAGAATTATTCCAATGGGAAGGTCCTTCTCCCATTCCATTGCAGGGGGCCATGTCAGGGCTGACCAAACCACACCATTTTACCAGGTTGTCCAAAGGCAAAGACAAGACTTGAAGGTTTGTGATAGTTTCCTAAGTGACTTCAACGGGGTATGTATAGGGCCAAAAAGCATGGAAAACAGCAATCAATTGGGCCTGTTCACAGACTCCACTGGTAGTGTGGGGTTCTGAGTAATCCTGGTCAATAAATGATGTGTACAACGGTGGGCAGAGGGATGGTTTGTTCAGAAACATTACATTTTTTGGAACTCTTCCCCATTGTGGTAGGACTGTCCATTTGGGTGTGGAGTTGGGGGGCAAGAATATTGTGTTCTGGTCTGATAGTATGTCTGTGGTCTGCTCAATTAACAGCCAGAGGGCTATGTGCCCTATGGTATTGAGACTACTGAAGGAGTTGGTATTGCTGTGTTTAAAGTCCAATATTCGCTTCAGGGCGAAGCATGTTCCAGATGTTCTCAATAATGCTGCTAATGCTTTGTCCTGTTTGAAAATGCAGGAGTTCCAGCAATGGTTACCGGGGGCAGACCCAGTGATGGTGGCCTTCCCGGAGAATCTTTGGGAGCTTGGTGCCCGGAATTAGCCTCTTTGGTCAATGTATCAGTGTCAGGAAGGACGAAGAGAGCTCACAAGAAGACCAGTACTTGCGGGACATATTCCATAAAAATGCCGCTAGGGGTTTCTGGGCCACCTGCATTCAGGGGGAGCAAGAACTAAGATAGCGCCATTGGTTTCTTTGCAGGGTTACAAGAAAGGTCCCCGTCATCCACCAATTTAGCGATAAAAAAGGCAATTGCAGGGTGGAGGAGGGTGATGGCACCAGGGGGGGGATAGTAAGAGGCCATTGGACCCTGAGATGTTGTCACGATTTGTACAGGTTCTGGGGTGATCTGCAGGGACAACTCAGAAAAGGGGTTGTTCAGTGTGTTCTTCGTGACAGCATTTTCTGGGGCCTTTAGGGTTAGAGAAATTGTGAGATCCTCCACGGCAGACTTGTCAGGGGGTCTGACCAGGGACGATTTGTTGTTTGAGGGAGAGGACCAGGCACACATTTGGTTGCAGAGGTCTAAAACAGATCAGTAAGGGAAGGGGCCATGGTAACTTTAACAACTCATGCCATGGCCAAGATGTGCCCCATTAAGGTGTTACGGACTTACTTGTTGTAAAGGTGAGACCGACCAGGCCCCCTTTTCAGGCACAAGGACAGGTAATATTTATTCAGGTTTCAGTTTAGGAAAATATTTGGGAGAGCCTTGAAGGCTGCCGGATTAGAGGGTTTCGGTTTTGCCCCACATTCATCTAGAATAAGGGCCGCCACCACAGCTGCTGGGTAAGGGACTGGTGAGGGACAAATCAAGGCATTGGGGAGATGGTGGTCTCATGCTTACAAAGGTTACATCAGACCGCACCTATTGTGTTAAAAAAAAAGGTAGGGTGGAATGTTAGCGATCTGGGACACTCTGTGTACACAAAGTAATTTTTTATTAAATAGTGTGTTTAACCAAAAATGCAGATGCAGTCTTTTTTGTCGTTATAAGGGAAGAGATGGTGGAGCCAATGGTGTGGGTCATGGGGCATTCATTTGTCTGGATTATGGAGCAGAGAGTGCATGAGACGGGTCTGATGAACAAGGTGGCAGGCAATGACATTCAATGGATTTATCAGGGGACCTGTAGGTGGGCCAGGTGCCTTCATTGGTGAAAGGGCAATTGTGTCAGGGGCTATATCCTGGTGAGATTGGGCAGGAAAGAATTCCTCAAACATTTGATATCTTTGTTTGCTTGGTTTGGAAGAATTTGCCCCGTTGCTTTGATAGCTTGGTCTCAGATCATACCTATACTGTCTTGGTGTCGCCGAGGGTCGGCGCGACCACTGAACATGTTGTTACGCAAATTGAACAGCGAGCTAGCCAGGCTGGCCGGTCGCACGGGGCAGCTTCACAACATCAGGAACGGCTTACTGAGGTACCCAGGAACGTCTCATCAAGATGGGGTGTATCCTTCCGTGCTCGGAACAGAACTTTTCTGGCAGAACTTTGTGGACTGGATAAAGACTTTTGCATTGTTTGTGGGGGGGGGTGCGGACCGGGACCCCTGTGGCGAGTGTGGGAGGACCATGGGGACACTGAGATCCCTTTCTAGGGGGCTCCCTTTCTAGGGGGCTCCGGAGCCAGAATGGGGCACAACAACCAGGGGCCCAGACGAAAAAGGGGCTGCCTTCTGGGGAGGGGATAGGGCCTCACCACCATGTGACGCCCCGGCAGGGGGGCGGAGTGCCATGGGTTCCCCTGGACCAGTTGCCAGTAAGAAATATTTATGGATATAATGTATTATATGGTACGTCACATTTTGCATTTAACGGCTAAGGGCCCCTAGGTAAAGGGTGTCTCCCATTGAGGCGGCTCCTGGCTGTGTCTGCAGGTGTCTGCAGGGGAAGCCAGCCAGCTACCTGGATGTGACCCTTCCGTTACTCTGCCCCCCCACCACGTTCCTGAACCTCCAACATAGCTGTGTTACCCCTCCGGTTCTAAATTTAAAATGTGCATTATGTAAGTCTCTAAAATTGCATTGAGACAGTATTTAATAATTGCATTGTGAAACCTATGCCTTTTCCCCTTTTACAGGACTCTCAGGCTTAGATGTGTTTTTCTAGGGCTGTTCATAATTGCTCTGGGGAAGTATTTAAAATTGCGTGGAGACAGTATTGCATTGTGGAAGGGTTTGGAATTGCATTGTGTAACCTAGGCCCTTCTACAGGACTCTCAGACTTAGGGCCTCATCACGAGTTTGGCGGTAACCCTTAAATCCGGCGGTAGCGCTGTTACCGCCAGATTTAAGGGTCCGCCAAATCAGGGCTTTGCCGGATTTCTCCCCAGCTCTGAGGAATGGGGATTTCCAAATCCGCCAAACCCGTGATCCGGCACTAATAGCACCGGTGGGTTCGGCGGTAGGGCAGATAGCGCCAGCGCTATTAGCGCCGGCGTTACCGCCCAACTCGCGATGAGGCCCTTAGATGTGTTTTTCTAGGTGTGTTTGCTTTAAGAAAATGTTTGTCTGAGCGCCTGTCATCTTGTCAAATTGTCGACTATTGTCTCATCTCCCCCTGTCTTGTTTTCTTCTCCCCTCCATCAGTCTTCTCCCCCTCCTCGTCTCTCCTATCCCCACCTACCCTATGGTGCTTTCTGTCTCTCCTATCTTTTCTAACTGCTTCTCTATCGACTATCCTGCTCTCCTCACTAAATCTGGTAAGAAGAAGTTTAAAAAGGATATCCTGGTATCCAACCCAGGCCTCCCTATTACCGACACCTATACCAGTGCCTCCTCTACGCAAACTCTCACTGACATCCTCTTTGTCCTTCGCTCGCCAGACCTATGGACTCCTCATATGGTCTCTGTGCTTTCTCCTTACTCTTCTTCCCCCATTAATGGTGGCACACGGTGGGATGCCCTCCTGGCCTCTTTCGACTCCTCTAAGGTCATCATTAATGTCTAACTCAATGGTACCATCCTGGTACAAGGCCCTCAGGCCAATCTTCTCCTCCTTGATAGATGCTTCCTGCGCCTCCTCAATTTCCTTCCTTCTCCTGCTGTCCCCTCACTTCCCCCCAGGGCCTCCTTGCCTCCCCCTGATGTCTCCTCCTTGGCCACCTTGCCCTCTCCTGATTCCTCTTCTGCCCCCCCTTCGGGCTTCTTCTACACCCCCGCAGGGCGTACTTCTGATCTGTACCCCTCCCCGGAAGTCTTTCAAGGACAGCAACCTTCTCCATATTGCCACTCTGAACTCTCGTTCAGCTGTCAAACACTCTTCGGACATCTGCCGCCTCCTGGAAGAACTTGACCTCAATGTCCTCGGTCTCACTGAGACATGGTTCACCACCAGCACTGTCATGAGCTTTGACACTCTCCTCCCCGACGGCTACAAGATCCTCTCCATGCCCAGGTCCAATCGCCCCAGGGGTGGAGTAGCCCTGATCTTCCCAGAGTGGATTCCTGCCTCTGTCATTCCTACTCAGGCCTACTCATCTTTCGAATGCCTTGTTTGCAGACTCTCGCTCTCTCCTAGCCATTGCCTTACTGTGGCTGCCATCTATCGGCAACCTGGTGAGATCTCCTCCTTCCTCCCTGAGTGGGTGGATCTCTCTTCTCTCCTGATCTTGACCACTCAACTCCTCTCTCTTGGAGAATTTAACATCCACCTGGATGCTTCCTGTCCTTCCTCTGTACTCTTTTGTGACCTCACGACTCTCTCTCACTCTCTATCCTCCCCTCTAGCCCGACTCACTCTGCATGGCACACTCTGGATGCTCTGATCTCCACTGACCTTCCCCTTTCTGTCCCTTTCACCACTCCTCGCTCCTGGAGTGATCACTTTCTCCTTTCCTCCCAGCTCACCCTCTCCACCCCCAGGTCAAGCCAACTCCAGCACTATCATGTACCTTCTCGGTTATCCGACCCATGAAGCGTGTGTCAGTTGAGGCTTTCGCCACCACCTTCTCACCTCCTCCCCTTTGGCTGACTCACACCCTGACACAGCCCTCTCCGTGTTCCACTCTGCTATCTCTGATACTCTTGATGTCCTTGCCGCTGTTATGAGGATCTGCTTGAAGCCTAAAGCCAAGTTCAACTCCTGGCACGACTCAGACCTAGCCACCCTCATACGCAAGTGCAGTGTGTCTGAGAGAAACTGGCGTGCTTCTGGTACATCCTCTGAAAAACTGGCCTGCCACCTGCTCCAAGGGCAATATCTGCTCTCTGTCCGCACCAAGAAGAGAGCCCACATCCAAGGCTGCGTCTCTGCGGCATCTAACAATTCGTCTGAACTCTTTAAAATCTGCAAGGAACTGGCCAATCCTGCCGCAGTCTCTACCTCTCCTGCCCCCTCCCAGGCTCTCTGCACGGCCCTGGCTTCCCATTTCATCTCTAAAACTCAGGACATCCTGCCCTCCCTCTCTTCCTCTCACCCTGCCCCCTCTGCTCTCAACTCTTCCTCCAGCCCTTCTTCGGCCACCTCTCCTCCCTCCTTTTCTTCTGTTCACCTGTTCTCCCAAAATGAGGTTTATAGACAAGTCCGATCTATGAAAGCCTCGTCAAAACAGGTCCACCCCTGTTCCTCCAAAACCATCAAGGACCATATTGAAACCTTGGACCCTGCTCTGGCGGACTTCTGCAACAACTCCTTCACCACAGGGGTATTCTCTTCCCCCCTTAAGTACTCACTTGTGCACCCTCTTCTTAAGAAACATTCTGCTGACCCATCTTGCCGCGCTAACTATCACCCAATCTCCATCACTCCTTTCCTGGGCAAACTCCTCGAAAAGCTGGGCATCTCCCAGCTCAATCTCCACACTGAATCTGTTGGTTGTCTTCATGATCATCAGTCTGGCTTCAGAGCTTCCAGAAGCACGGAAACTGCACTCCTAAACATCTTTGAAGACCTGTTCTCCAACCTTGATTCCAACACCCCCTGTGTCCTCATCTTGCTTGATCTTTCCTCTGCTTTTGATACAGTCAACCATGCCATCCTGCTCAACCATCTCCATGATAACCTGGGTATCACCGGTCAGGCCCTGGCGTGGCTGGCCTCCTTCCTCTCTGATCGAGCCTCCCAGGTTCATCTTGGTCCTTCCTCTCCTCTATCTTTATAGATTCCCCAGGGGTCTAACCACTCTCCCTGGCTGTTCAACCAATACCTGGCACTCCTTGCCCACCGCATTGCTGCTCTCTGCCCCAACTTCCAGTGCTATGCGGATGACACTCAGCTCATTTTCAGGCTACCCTCAGCCACCTCTTCTTCACTCATCTCTGACTGTCTGTCTGCTATCCAGGGGTGGTGCGCCGCCAATGATCTCTGCCTTAATGCGAGTAAGACTGAGATTCTCCTCGTTGGCGCACTTGCTCCCTCCTTTCCTGCCACTCTCTGGCCAGCCTCTCTTGGCCCTCCTCCTGCCCCCACCTGCAAGGCTAAAAACCTTGGGGTCATCTTCGACTCCACACTCTCCTTCTCTCCACATATCTCTGACGTCTCTGAGAAGTCACACTACCAGCTGCACCTCCTCAGAGGTATTCTTCCTTTCCTCTCTTTCCCCCAGAAGCTCACTGTTTCTAGAGCACTGGGTTCTCTCTAGGTTGGACTATTGAAACAGCCTCTTTCTAAATCTGCCTGCTTCTACTCTCCGCCCTCTGCGACTCCTTCAGAACAGGACTGTGAGACTTGTCCTTGTTCTCAAGGCCAGGGATCGTATCTCTCCAGGACTGAAATCTCTGCACTGGCTCCCAGTGACTGCTAGGATTACGTTCAAAACCCTCTGCATTGTCCACAAGGCCTGGGGCCTCAATACCTTCAACTGTCTCTTCCTAAATATCTTCCTCCTCAAGCTCTTCGCTCATCCACCTCCAACTCTCTCAGGGTCAGCCGCTTCTCCAAGCAACGAGTTGGTGGTAGATCTCTCTCTTTGGTGGGGGCTTCCCTCTGAAACAGCTTCCCTGCCTCCCTGAAACTTGAGGAGAACCATCTCTGGTTCCGGAAGCACCTTAAAACCTTCCTCTTTGCTTATGCTTTCTCTCCCCCTCTCCCCTGCTGAATTCCTGGTTGAAACTGAGATTGCACTGGGTACCTGGCCACTCTTCTGATCTCGGGCCCCGGCCCCGCCAGTTGCACACCTACACTGCTTCCCTGGCAACCACCACTCTTGGTGACTGTTTCTGTATCCCTGCAGTCCTCCTACCAGAAGTTATGTCAGCACTTACCTTGCACTTGCCCCTGTTGGCCGTATTTGTATTTCTCTATTTATTCTTTTATCCCATGTACTGCACTGTCCCCTCCCTCTTCCCCCTCAATCTTTCCCCCTTCCCCCTTCCTATGTACTTGCGCGATCTGAATGACACTGGGCCTAGTAAGACCATTGTCTGTCTTCCCTCTGTTCCCCTCCCTTGCCCCGTCCCGCCTTGAAACACTGTGTATAGGCGTGTTATAAATGCCATATCATATATCATATCATATCATATCATGGATTTGCTGTGAGATAAAAAATGTGCCCGGTTTGGCTTCCAACTAAAGATACATGCCTGTTGTGTTCTCCTTTCGCCTAGGCTTGCTCCCTTGATTAACCCACAAAGGTGAAACGCCACCATTCCGGGGGCACTGGCGTGGGGGCGAGCAGGGGGCGGCAGGGGTGAGGGAGCAGGCAGAAGCCTGTTTGTGCCAGCTCCCCAGCAGGGGGTTGGAAAGGTGACTTTTTCGCGGGCCAGGTGGCAGGGGGTGGACACGGCGGTGGCAGCCTTGGGCTTAAATAGAGCCCAAGAGGACGGTGAGAGCAGGTTACTCTGCCTCATCCTGCTTGACTGTCGCTGCCGTGCCTGCACTGCCGCCTGGATCCCACGAAGCCGACTCAGAGTCTTTTCCCATCCCACCCACCCTGATTCAGAAGAGGGGAGCTTTTGGCGATTGGGGGAGGACCATGGTAACACTGACATCCCTTTTCAGGGGACTCCAAAGCCATAATGGGGCACGGCAACTGGGGGCTCTCAGCTGGGGAGGGGGGCGGCTGGACCGGGGAGCAGCTGGCCCAGTAAGAAAAGGGTCCTGCCTTTCCGGTGATGACTCCAGTGTAGGGCATTTTGGGGTGGGGATAGGGCTTCACCACCATGCAATGCCCTGGCAGGAGGGACGGAGTGGAGTGCAATGGGTTCCCCTGGACCACTTCCCATTAAGTAATGTTGTTTATGGATATAATGTATTATGTATTGTATGTATAAAAAGAACATTCACGCAGACCATCGATAAAGTCCCCAAGCAGCTGACTGAAGGGGGTAAGCTCAACACCCTACAGAATCTATGGGCATGGCTTCTGAAGTCATTGGCACTTCAGAGAAAATAGCAACTCAAGACCACCCAGCTACATGAACCGACAACTCAACGAACCCGCAGCAATAAAACTTCAACATTGGGATCAATGGACACACAAGGGTTCTCTCATCTTACGGTTCCGGGAGATGTGAACTTGAACTCCTTTGATATTCTGTGTCTTCAGGAGACGTGGCTCACAGAAAAGCCCGCCTTAGACGGTTTTGACTTGGTCCTCGCTAAAGCGAAAAAAGGACTCAAGGGGTGTCCATCTTCAGGCATTTTAACAGAGATATGCTCAGGGAAAGGAATGAAAATGATCAGAACACTAACTTCCACTCTATTCCTATTAACTGTCCAAGTGAAGTGGAACTACTGCAAACCGGAACAAGAAAAGCTACCGACGGTTTGTGCAATAATCATGAATACCTACTGGAATCCAGACGGCATCACTGACCACGAGTTCTTGGACATGATAGCGAAAGAAATAGATCGCTCATACATTGGGGATCTAAACACAGTCTGTAAAACAAAAGAGAATTTGTGGTCTTTGGGGACCTCGGCAGAGCAGCGTGGCAAAGCGTGATCTCACTGATGAACTCCAGAGACCTGGTACATTTAGATACCATCTATGCCCGCACTAATCATATTCCATCCTGGGAAGGCCGCAGCTCATCGGCCACAATTGACTATATCTTTGCCTCAACTCCTCTGCTCCAAACCTTCACTTCATTCAATATTACCAAAACTGCGGCCAGCGACCACAACCTATTGAGCATAACGGAGCCATCTACTTCAGAGAGAAAAGTCATGCCAAAATCAAACCTGGCCACCAACCCCAAAGGAAATCGCCTTTCACTTGGTGCAAACAACATCATCGCCCTGACCAACAACTACGCAAATTTGGGAACATCGAGAGCACATAATCACGATACAGACTACCGTTTGCTGCTTAACACCTTCGAAAAAACGAAACTGAATCAAGGCAGGGCAACAAAGAAACCCACCCACAATTATGACCAAATACTGGTCGCAAAGAGACACCCCTTAGGGAAACTGAGAAGAGCATTAGACAGCAATAGCTCAGAGGCAAATACAAGCTCTATCTGATGGCCTGAAGCATTACAAGACTTGGCTAAAATCCTATCGCCTCTCTCTATATCAAAGAGACTCGGAGGAGTTGCTCAGGGCCATCTGCGGCAAAAATACGCGCACATTTTGGGCATTGATCAACGCAACTGAACGATCTACGAGTGACTCACTGATAAACAGCATTGGTGAAGACACCTGGATCACACATTATAAAAGACTTTTTTACGATCCATCTGTGACCGCCCCAGAATTGGAGGAACAAGATGCATCTCCTTGGGTAGACCTCCAAGACAGACAGGAAATTCTGGAAATCTTAAAGTAACTTAAAAATTCACGTGCTCCAGGTCTGGATGGACTGTCGAACATGCACCTGAAACAGCATCCGGCAGAATGGTCTCTGCTCATTAGTCAAGTCTTCCAAAGATCAGCAAAAGAAAAAAAAAAACTACCAGACTCCTAGACTACCTCGGTAGTTGTTCCTATCTTCAAGAAAGGCAATAGAGATGACCCCAAGAACTTTCATCCTATTGCACTTTTGGATGTGATCGGCAAGGTCTACAGATCCATGCTGCTATGTAAATTCCAATCATGGTCGCGCACGGCACCTTGCGAGGACCCATTTCAGTCTGGCTTCAAGAAAAATGCAGGCACCAACACCAATATATTAACCCTGAGCATCCTGAGGAGTAAAACACTGGCAGGGGGCAACTGAATCTTTATGGCCTTCATCGATCTAAGCCAAGCTTTCTATCAAGTAGACAGAGCAAGATTGTGGAAAAAAATTAAAAAAGTGGAACTGTCCGGCTGAACTTTTACAACCTATCAGGGCGCTCCACAATAACACCAGGATACAAGTCCGCTTAAACAATCAAGGGCTTCTATCAGAAGAGATAACCACAAATCGAGGGTTCAAACAAGGCTGCCCTCTGGTCCCAGCTCTCTTTGTGGTTTACATGGGGGACTACAGAGAATTCAAGGAAAAAGTCAGAGCCTTCCCCCCTCAATTGGGCCAGTTCAAAATATCCAGGATTTTATATGCGGATAACATTATCCTATTAGACCAGCCCCCCATTGGTCTACATAGGCAGCTTACTAACTTTGTCGAATACATCACTGAAAATCATCTAGACATCAATAAATCCAAAGCCAAAATACTATCATTTGGGTAAGGGAGAGACAAAGCAGACAACTTTGTTTGACACCTGGAAGGCCAACAGATCGAGAAAATTACAGATTTCAAATATCTGGGTGTCATAATAGACAACTCTCAACACGAAAACGCCATGCAAAACTATCTGCAAAACAAAACGAAGAGCCTAATATCTCAGGCAAAAGCTATAGACAAGAGGTTTGGTCGGTTCTCTCTAACACTGGTCATAGACTTCTACAAAGCCAAGGTTGTTCCATCACTTGTATATGGCGCGGAAGCCATGCCAGAGCTACCTAAGAAGATCTGGCTCACACTTGAAAGCAACTTCTGGCGGAAAGTGTTGAACCTGCCGACCTCAACGCCTATGGTCTTGATAAGGCGTGAACTGAGCCAGTTGTCATTACAATCGGTGATTGAAAGAAACTCATTGATGCTGTTCAGAAAACTCCTGCTGGAAAACAGCCCCAAGCTACAAGGTACAATCAAAAACGAGCTGACCGGGGGACACTGTACTGCTCTAAACCACTGGTCTTCCGATCTAGCGGGCAAATTAGAAATGATCCAATGCTGCAATCAAGATCTGATCGAAAACCCAACCAGGATCCATAAAAAAATGAATGAACAAGACTGGATCAATACAAGTGAGCAAGCTGCAACCTATAAACTGACCTCGCTTTTCCGGTATGTGCCTCAGAAATGACATACATTACAACCATTTGTGGGCAAATACCCCAATCGGACACTGAGGAACACCTTCTTAAGAGCTTGCCTCAATCTGCTGCATACTAATGAAATTCTCGCATTCGTGGGCAGTCAACATCAAATAAATGCAGATTTTGTAAAAACCCAAACGAGGTCGTGACAACAAGGCACTTGCTTCTATCGTGCCCCGGAGTGGAAAACACCAGGCAAGCTTACCTGAAACCCATTCTGGCCTCGGCATACATCTTCGATGAAGACGTCTGGTGGTCAAGGTTGATCGGAGGACAGAAAACTATGTGGGTGACAGCCACTGCCAAAATAATGGATTTAATTTTGACTTCGGCCGTTCAAGAAAAAAAAAATATAGACTGAAATGCACAGTAGAAGAATGCAACAAAGACTTATTCTTGTAAAAACCTTGAAGGTTAATCAAGTATAAAAAATTTTAAAAATAATGTATTATATGGTTTGTCACATTGTTATGAGTGCATTTATGTGTTTGCTGTGACATTAAAGATGTGGCCAGTTTGGCTTTGAATTGAATTGAATTGAATTTATGTTTTATTTCTAGCGTGCTCGTACACAAGTGTTTCAGAGCGCGGCAAGGCAAGGGAGGGGAACAGGGGAGATCAAAACAACGATCTTACTAGGCCCAGTGCATTGAGAACACGCAAGTGCATGGGAGAGGGAGAGGGGAAAAGTGCATGGAAGGGGGGAGAAGTGGAAAGTGCGGAGCACTGGAGAAACAGATAAATAATAATAAATAAATAATAAAGGCAACAAACAGTGGTAGTGCAGCAAGGAAGTGGCAAGTGCTGGGTATAAGGCAGCAGACAGGGTGGGTCTGATACGTGCAGGAAGAAAAAAGGGGGGGCTGTATGGGTACACATACAGACCCCAGTGCAAGAGGTGGCCTGGAGGCAATGCGGGAGTATGGCAGGGTGAGCAGGTACCTGGGCCGGGAGAAAAGAGGGTTGTCAGGTGCACGGTGCCGAGAGAGAGCAGGTCAGCAGGAGAAAGGGGGAGGGCAAAGGCAGAAGCAAAGAGGAAGGTCTTGAGGTGCTTCCAGAACCGGAAATGGTTCTCCTCCAGTTTTAGAGTGGGAGGGAGGCTGTTCCAAAGGGAGGCCCCAGTCGAAGACAGAGTTCTACCCCCAGCTCGTTTCTTTGAGAAAGCGACTGACCCTGAGGGAGTTAGAGGTAGAGGAGTAAAGAGCTCAAGAGGGGAGGTATTTGTGGAGGGATAGCTGAAGGTATTTTGGAGCCAGGCCCCAGAAAGCCTTGTGAACAATGCAGAGGGTTTTGAATGCAATCCTTGCATCCACTGGGAGCCAACAAAGACATCTCAGAACTTCCAACTAAAGATACATGCCTGGTGTGTTCTCCTTTCACCTAGGCTTGCGCCCTTGCTTAGCCCAATGTTTTCAGCATGAAGTGCAAGGCACCGCCAATGGGCACAAGGATTGGAACATATACAGAACTCTTATATTGGTGTGGTACAGAGCCAGCAAAGGATCATCAAATCCTATTTGCAGATTTGTCATGTGCTGACTCCATGTATTATATCAGGGCACTTGCCCCACCCCCCTGCCACATGACAGAAGCCCTGATTGCTCCCAGCTGACATGTGAACACACCTGCCTCACTTGGTTTGGCAGACTCATTTTACTATCCTGTACATTAAGATAAGGCGACCCGGATTAAGTATTACTTTCTGCATGGGCTACGCAGGCCCCTATGCATGGCTGGAAGGCATAGAAGTAGTATGCAATGTCATGCACCGAACATCACTCCGGCCTCTGCCATTCCTCTCCAATCCTGCAGGTAAACCTACATCCTTAACACCTGCACCCAGCTTGGACAACTCGGAGATGAGGGGCCCATCCTCAGAACCCTAGCTCGCACTGTACGGGTCAGGGGCGCCGAGTACAGGGGGGGGCTCCGGGGCCCGAGCCCCCCACGGCAAAATCAAGTCGGGACTGGGCCCCCCCCGGCTGGAGAGAAGTGATGCAACATCGATGGCCCTTTCCATCGATACTGCATCACTTCTCTCCGGCCGGGTATAATCGCAAAAATGTGCGATTAAGCACTCCACTCTAGGACTCATTGGTGTATGGTCCTGGAGGGGAGGGCTTAGGCGCAGCGGTATTCCAACTGCGCATCCACAGTTTAAAAAAAAAAAAAGGATAAATGACCAAAGGGTCCGTCTGTTGCTTCATTAACAAGCAGCAGCCCGATCCACGGCCCCTGCCACACATGCTTAGTGCGACAGGAGCCGGGCCATTGTGAGGTCTCAGGCTCCATTAGGAACCTATTTATGAAGACAAAAGAAAAAGCACACACCTTCTTTTGCCTTGATGATGGTCATCACGACAAAAGAAGGTGTGTGCTTTTTTTTGCCTTCATGAATAGGCTCCTAATGGAGCCTGAGGCCCAGGGTCGGATTGGCCCCTCGGCCTTTCGGGCCGTGGACGGGGCGAAATCATCCCTGGGGAGTGGGGGCCGGTTTCTGACAATACCTGGGCTGGCTTGGAAGAAAAAAAAATAGAATTTATTTTTTTTCATTTCAAAAAGCCTTTCATCCTTCTTAGGTCGATAAATGAGTACCACCACAGGTTGGGTGATATTGTATGCATATTTCTTCTATAAAAAAAAAGAGCTTAAGCGTAAGTGCTATGCAATAACATTATCATTTGGCCTTGGACATCTGCTTGGATTCACAGTAATTTAGTGTACTTAGCGACAATGCTATTTGATGCCACTTCCTGTTTTGTCAAGGGGTGAAAGGTTGTGTTTCATCGTTGTGTTTCATCGCTTCCCAGGATGTCACTGTGGGGTCAAAGGACATCACTTCTGGTGTCATCAGAGGTCAAGGGTCGTGAGGCGAGGGGTGGGGCACTTATTTGAGGCGAGAGGTGGGCCACTTTTATTTGGGTGATCGGGCCTATTTCCTGTCCCAGTCCAACCCTGCTGAGACCCCACAAAGGCCCGGCCTCTGTCGCACGATGGGTGGTGGCAGCAGTGGTGTGGATCTGCCCAAGTGTCACAGAAGTGCTAGAACATACTTGGGCACAGGCACCTACTGTTTTACAAATTAAGCACTTGGTATACACATGCAGTTGCAATTAAATGTTCATTAAAAAAGTATGCCCTCAAGAGTATGCTATCACAGAGAAACGGGGACCCCAAAGCCAGTTCAACTACCCACTCCCAGGTGTGCTACTGAACAGGAAGATGTAAGTTGTGAGCCAACCAACCTCTTTCTCCTATCTGTGCTACTGTACCATACAAATAAGGGGTAATCGCTCTCCTGCAGCCTCTCTCCCAGTTATCGATTCTTGATGACTGGTGCAGTCACAAACATTTTTTTCTGGGGGGCTCATTTTGTTTACAAAATGAGCGCATTACTAAAACCCCCTGGCTGCCAGTTGGTTGTCCTGGGAGCATCCCAGGCTCCCTACCCCCTGAGTGCCACCAACCATGGGTGCTGTTTTATAACAAATGAAAGATGCAGACAGAACAATAACTGTGTGAGTCAACTGAGAGATGAATGCACTCATGCTCCATTCAGAGAGAGGCTTTGAAAATGTAGCTCTGACAAATCAGAGAATCAGGGGGGCAAAGAAGCACTGCACATCTCCGCTCCCTCTTCATGGGTTTACGGTTGTCACCTGAAAGGTTGCCAGCAGCTAACCTGCCAACCTGTCCCAACTCCATGCCTCGTGTGCTATTCCCTGGTCAACCAAACCCTGTGATCTCATAGGCCGCATACGACCCACAGAAGTCTTTTTACCGCCCGTCCTGAACGTCTGTTTCTTGCACTCGTGATATTAACGGGTGCAGCTCCAAGGTATAATATTAACAACCAGTGTTTGTGGGTAAAGGGACGGCATAAAGTCTGTATTTCAGAGCCAGAGTCAAATGATAAGGTGCTTGTGGCAGTATGGAGTTCCAGGCCTCTGCTTGGACACGGGGTTCTGCAACCTTTAGCTCTGCAGATGTGTTGGACTACAATGCTCATCAGCCCCAGCCAGCATAGTAAATGGTGATGGATCATAGGAGTCGTAGTCCAAAACATCTGGAGAGCCACATGTTTAAGACCCCTGGCTTTAAGGAACAGAAAGTAAAATAATCCATGAAAGTGACAGGAATATGACGTTCCTGGATCTACATGGGTAGAATAAAAGTAGACTATAAGAACAGCCTGGGGGCATCAAGTTTATGTAGGATGGAATGGTGGGGGGCTGAGTCACCTGAGGAGACAGGGGTATCTTACAGGTCCGAAACCTGGTAATCCACTTTACAATAACACCAAACTGTACTACCATTACTGCCACTTGGTCTGGCGGTATTACTGCCAGATTACCAGTGGTGGTAGGCAGTGTTAGTCCCCATTAATTGGAGTCCATAGGACTCCATGGTGGATTTCAGCGGTATTACTGCTGATAGTAATTTTGCTGGTGGTAATACCCCAAATTGTTCTATTTTGGCCGGTATGGTGGAGGAAATAACCCCAGCTTCTTGCTGAAGGATTTTCCTCCACCTTTGCCCTCAAACTCATAGTTGGGCGGTGCGATAATGTGGCTCTATACGGTATTACTGGTGTTTCCAGTCAGAACTCATTTACCTCAGCAATGTATTCAGTTATCTGTTTTTTGTCCTGACGCTTAAAATGTGTGATTTGCATTACAAGCTGTGTGCCGCAGACTGCTTCCACTCTAAGCGGGGGAGAAGTTAGGACTGTGGGGACTGAGACGGCGGGACTTTTCAACCTTTTGACACGAGGGGCCTTCACTGAGTCTTGGGGGGCATCACCTCCCACGGGATATGGTACAGTATAATAACCTCATTGCTTTCTAACACTGGTTCCTCTACATCAGCCTCTTGCTGACATAGAAGGGTTTATAGCTGTTCAGTGGGCATTCAGTGGTTAAGATCTGTGCTGGCCTGCCATCTTGTGATAAACAGCAGCTATTAACCTTAAATTTGTCGCCATCGCGAGTCTCACTTCTCCCACAGCAACAGCAGAGCCCGCTTGCCAGTGCCTGATAATCCCAAAATTCTCTGTAATTTTATGCAAAGCTGCATTTTATTTTTACAAGGTTATTTTACTCACTGAATGCTGATCAAGTGTTTTAAGTCTGGACTTTATTAACTGGTTGCTTGTAATTGCAGCACAAGCACTCTTTACAATCTAAACTAGAGGTGTGTTTACAATGTTGATTGTTCCAAAATACGTCTCCTAGTGTGCTGCTTTGGGTCAGGTGGCCCCCCTTAAGCTGTACACAATGATACATTGTCTGGTTGACATACTATGTGATTTGTGTATTTTATTAAGGAAACTAAGACCACTAGAACTCACCACCCAGAAACTCCAAATCCCACCTTTGGGGGCATTCCTGTGGACATGGGAACACAGAGGAAAGAATTAATAAAAAATGTATTTGCCTTAAAGAGGAAGCTAGACCTTTGCAAAAGAACAGTTGGAGCTGGGCAAGCCACCTAGCAACATTAAGGTCCAGCTTTGATGAATACTTCCCTGAAGAAAATGCTGGCATTAATGACTGGGTGATGCAGACTTTTCTGGCAGAGGATGTGGTGCATCTTCCATTTGATGCCCAGGAAGAGCTGATTGAGGTTCCGTCAGACACTACTCTGCAATTTGAATTTAGGAACATTGCTGTGGGTGAATTTGGACTGAAGGTTTCTTGGAAGGTAAGACGTTATTAAGCATAAGTGGGGTATACTTTTTTGTTACTGGCTCCTTGATTTTTTGAATAAGGGGTGTTTCAAATGAATGTTGAAAACCCAGAAAGTGGGAGTTTTAAAAACATGGAGACAACCATGGCTACAACATTTAGACGTGAGTGCTTCCATCAGTCCCAAACATCATCTCGGTGCAGGGTGAGCCTGGATAACTGCTTTTTAACATTGTACACTACTTTACCAGAATTTCTGGTAAACTACAATGTTAAAAGCAGTTAACACTCTTCCCCGCAAGTCTGAAACCACACTTGATTGCATTATACTTCAGCCAGGATTGCATTATACATCAGCCAAGATTGCATTATACTTCAGCAGCACATCTGATCTGTCCACTGAAAGGTTTAAGATTAAGCTACATCCCTAACTCTATCTGGTTACCCAGAGGTAACATCTTAGCAAATGTCACTTGTGGCTGGCCAATCTACAGCAGCACTATTGTAAGTTTGAATTGTTGATGTTTTACTGAACTATGGCACCACACACGTCTTGCTTGGAAGTTTTTAATCGGGAAACATCTTTACTTCTCGTTTCCCTTGAATTGGGAACTTCTTTTGGTGGCGGTGGTTGTACTCCACCTTGCAGCTGTACCTTCGGTTTAGCAAGCATTTCATTCTCCCATCCTAGTTGTGTTGCTGAACGATTATAGAGCGGTGAAGTAGGGGCAGTGATGTCTTACTGGAATGCAACTCGAAGGCTTAAATCTCCTTCTTTCTTGACTTTAGTATATGCAGTGCATGCTAGCCAATGTTTCCACTGTTCTGCGCTGCGCGCGCCAACATCCGCCCCCCGTGCCGTTGCACCAAGTTACCGACTACATGCAAATTTGCAGTCATATAACTGCCAGAGATGTCACTTCCTGTATTTGTATCCCCTCAGCCCCCCCCCTCCCTGGGAAATTCATAACTCGACTCCCCTGGTACGGGTCACTGCATGCACTGCATCTCATAGCATACCTCAGCGCAACTTGGCAGCATGAAGGTCACAGCACCAGTGCAGAGCATCCCCCGGCCCCACCTAACACCTGCATGCCTGCATGTCACCACATAATGGCAATCCACATTGGTAATGCACCTAAGGACAAGTAAACCGTGCTGCCATACGCGTGGCCGATGTGTGCTTACACAAGTCCTTTGGCATGGCTTTTTGCGAACCACTCGGGAATTTGCTCTTGGACCCACTTGCAAGTGACTCCCTTGCATATATTTTCCTTTATTAACCAAGCCTATATTTCACAATGTAGACACAGAAAACATCACAAGGCACAATGCAGCATATCTTGCACTTACATAGGCACTTGTTATTGTTGTCCTGTTATGATATGATGATACACACGTGCCGTCTTTTCAAATTTTTTGACTTTTTGGGGACAAACCACATGCAAAAATACAAACGACAAAACATTCCACGCCCTCAATACTTAACGGAGAAACCAACCAAACTCGCTTCCTTCAGAACGATGCTAAAAGAATATGCGTAAAGGAAACGTGTGACTGAACATTGACCATGGAATGTGCTGGGCGAGTATACGCATTGCTCACGGTCCATGCCCAGAGACAGTGCACAATGGCCGATAATCACCCCTCCCCTTGCCCTCTATGGAGCTCCCCTGCGTCTGGGTGTGGAACTGGTCATGACAATGAAATCCACCTACTAATGCCCCGCCAAAATAAGCCCTCCTGCACCTGGAAATGACTCACTCATGCTCACCTTTTCTCCGTTTTTTTTTAATTCTTGTTTATCGAGTTACACTCAAAGTTGCCACTAGGTCAGTGTCGAGCTGGGGCATGAAAGTGCCCCGGGCACCAAAGAAAAAGCGGCCCACAGTCGCAAATAGCAGTTCATTCCTGTTCAAACAGCCTATTTGAGTAGTATCCAAGGGACCGTTTTTTGGTCAAATGTGTTGAAAATTCTCCATTTTAAGGATACGCGTTCAGTAATACTGTTCAAAACACTAGCTGCATAGTCAAGTAACTAATGAAGGTTGCCCGCAGTTGCCAAAAAACTGGGCCATAATGACTCAAAAAACATGCCCAAACTAGCTTGTTGGGCATGCAATTGGGAAATTGCCCTTTTGTCCTATGGGCCAACCCAAGCCTGCACTGAGTGAAAGGGCTGAGGGCTAAACAAGGTTATGAAACGCAAGTGGTCCTGCCACTTGCTAGTTTGACATAAACTTATTGCTGCACAGAGCGATTCTTTAAGAGGATGGCTGGAATGAGTCAGCCTTACAAACCCTTCCAAAGCCTGGTACTGGGTTCATGCTGTTCAATCATGTTATTTACAACACATTTCGTACACATTGACCTTCCAGAATTGGCCGAATCAGTTTTATTTCTGTTAGCATATACTGATAGACTGGTAAGCTGTGTGTTTTTTTTCCATTATTTATAGGTCGTTTTTTCTCTCACGCTGCTATTTTCTTATTTAGCAATGTGAGCGCTTGGTTTTCCTTTACGTGTTTGTGCATTCAAGGCAAAACATACAGTGGTGATGAAAGAGTGGACTGAAACATGTGAACCACACACATTTTGAGCACATCAGTGCTAATAGATGATACTTAATTACAAACCAATTTTCTCGACACATAAACAAGCAAATTAGTCATAGAACAACAATTCAACTCCATTATTGAATCTATGTGGTTGTCGTATTTTTTGACCTAACATAGGTCATGCTGCAGACAAGCAGTGACCAATCCTGCACAAGGTGACACATATGGCGCTATATAGAAAACCGAAGCAAAAAAGACCAGTAAGCTCTCCTTACATACCTTCATCTAGTTTCGTGTCTGTTAGTCTAACCATTGATTAGAGTGCCTATGGTTAGAGCAAGTTTTCTGCATCCCATTGGGTCCCGCCCCACTCATACTCAAAGACTCACCTAAACATATAGGCTAGGGTGACCAGACTTTCAAGACAAAAAACCGGGACCGCCAACAACATAAAAGGAGGACTACCCCGCTCACCCTTCTCTTTCCCCCCTTCTTAACCGGACCCCTCCTACCCCCAAACACACAGTATCTGTGTAAAAATGGTGCTGTTCTGACTGTTGACATAAGCATGTACATAACAAAAGGCGCTGTTGCTCTTTTTGACATTACATGCCTTGCTATTGGCTGCTTTCGCAGCCAGTCTATGTGGTCCAAACAGTTAATGCATATGGCAGGTACCTGGAAGGTTGCTGTTTCATGACCAGCCTTAGAGGGCAAAATTCAGAAAATGTAATAATGTTTATTAAGTTGACAATGGCAGGTGATTTAAAAAAATAGGTACTGTCACCCTCCCATTTCCCAAAACCGGGACAGGGTTTTAAAATTAAAAAAAAAACTCTGCACAGGGAGACAGAGGGCTCCTTTCCAGGACAGTCCCGGCAAATCCGGAATGTCTGGTCACCCTAATATAGGTGCTAATTTTGTAGTTACACTGGGATTGCACGGAGGGGACCGCATCCGTGTGCCCCTTTGTGCTTGCAGTCCCCTCCGTGCAACATTGATAGTGTGCACTGAGAGGTGCAAACACTGGGCCTAATTACGAGTTTGCCGGTATTCGGGCGGTAAATCCGTCGGAATACAAGCAAATAAGGTTACCGCTACAGGCACTTGTCTGCAGATTACAAATGCTAGTATACACAGTAGATTCCCATGGGTGCCGCTATTACTGGCCCTGCCAAAAATACAGGCATTTTTTTGCCATTAGGGGTCAGATTTACTCTTAGTTCGAGGTAAATCATTAACCCCCACCAGCAAAGATTTAGTTGTTAAACGTTATTACCGGCACGCTTACGTGTACTAGCCAAATGTACGGAATTACAGGCAGAATTAGGTTTTCCATGCATGTTTATACTTCGTGGAGAATGAAATCTTAAATGTCAATTGCCATGCAGGAGGCATTTACATGGGTTTCTGTGCGATCTACTAGCTTTTAACAGGTGCAGAAATCTGGCAGATTCCGTGGGAATTCATAGCAACCCTCCCCACCTGGAAATGTGATGCGGTGGAACATGCTTGCAGATTTCTGTGGCAGAGCAGAGAGGGTTGGCAGATTTGCTAATTAGGATCTGTGGCTTGGCTCTCCAATAGAAATCCTTAAAAAATTGACGTTTCGAGAAAAGCCTGTATAAAACCTTTATGCATGCTATGTACGAATGCTTTTTGTGAATCCACACATTTAAAAAGTCTCCCCAGTGTTCACACAGTAGTTGCTGTTAACTGATTTTATTGTGGTTGTCATTGTTGTAAACAGTCTATTGGGCATTCAATAGAAGGTGTAGGCGCTACTACCAATGAAAGGTATCTCTGCGCTCAAAACATCTATTGTCAGGCTAACAGTATCATTTTCATAAATATTCTTGTTAATTCCAGTTTTTATTCACAGTCCTTTATGGTGCTGATCACTCTGACTCTGGTTCCATAACGGTCCTCGGAAATTGTGTTTGAAATGACCATGCCATGAAATGATGTTTTGAGTGTTATAAATGACTTATCATATCATACCATGCCATTACTGGGCATTCCATGCCATTCTGTCCCTAGATAACGTGCGGGTAGCCTGTGAGAGGTGGGTGAACGCGGGCTTAAATACCACTGGCCCTTCTCCCTCCTAACTCTATTCCAGCACTCATTTATGCAGGAAGGATCCTCCCAATAAAGTTATTTTTGTGGTGGGGTCGCTCAAGCTCCTGTAACGTTCTGAACTCCAGGCCAGTACTGACTGAACAGACTTTGGAAAAGGGAGGGGATTGTAACTTCTCCGTTGGTTTTCCTCCTATTAAACAAATAGTTCTGTAACTGTGCTCCAGAGAAAGGCGATTACTGGTATCCCTACAATGAAGCGCTGATAGCCCAGGTTCTTGAGAAACTCCACCCCTTTTTCCTTTCTGGGCAGGTCTGGGTCTTTTCTCTTGACCACAGGAAGGACAAACGCCCCAGTGCCTCCACCAGAGGATAAGCCATTGGGGTAAGAGTGACACTAGGCATGGGTACAGCAGGAGCGAATACAGTGATCTCAGCTGTAATAAGGGTGTCCAGATTTTCAAAACAACCGGGTGAACCATAGACATAGAAGTAGGACTACAATTTTAGCAGACATAAGTACAAAAGTAGGACCAAAGCACACATAGGACTCCAATAAAACTGCAGTCCGACTTCTATGTTGGTGGTCCATTCCGGCACAAAGTATCGGGTGGAGGATATTGCAGGTACAGTGCTCTCATTGAAGGAGAGAGGCTAGGGAAGAAGGGGGAAGAACATCGGGTGGGAAAAGTGAGCAGAGAGCGTGGCACCGGGCCCAATTTCGGGATTTGTTAATCAGTTTGTGGCAAAAACCGGAAACCCTACCCTGAAATCCCATACAGGGTTTTAAAACTTTAAAAACTTTTGGGACGTCTGAACCAAGGGGCAAATACCGGGACAGTCCCAGCAAAACTGGGACATCTGGTCACGCTATCTCTAATGATCCAGAGCTCAATAACAGCCACCTATAGCTTGGACAGATTTGACCTGTTGGCGCCCATCCTGCTGAGCTCCAGAGTGCCTGTCCACAGCTCAGACTGCCGTGATGACATTTTCCTCCAGAGTGTCTGTTTGTGTGTCACACTCTGTACTAGGACGAGTTCAGCCGTTTCATCGCGGTGGTTGTGGGGTGGGTTACCGGCGGTGACCCAGAAGGTACTTGACCAAAAGACACTTCAATAAAGCCCTGTGGTGAAAAAGTTGTCTTTGAGAAAAAGTTGCAGCAAGGAGTACATGATCAAAGTCTACTTTGCTTGAGGCCTTTTCACATTAGGAATTGAAAATTATGAGTCCTAATTTGAGGCATAGTGCTGAATCCAATTACCATCCAACTGCTTCATAGATTGCAATCTATCGGCATCTGTGGCAGATGGTTTGTGCCCCTTGAATCCCCTACCACCTTTGAGAATGAGATGTCAAAATCTGGGGCGGCAACGGTGTCCCTGGAAACCTGAAGAAAATCTCATGGTCGCAATCCCCAGGCCGTGTGATTTTGGGTGAGAGACAGCTGATACTGTCTATGAATTGTATTCCCATCCATGCCAGCTATCAAGAAACACAGCTCTTAAAATTGGAACAGAGGAGTTTTGCTGCAATGAGAGAGTAATCTACATAAAAGTACTCCCCCAAATCCCTTCAAGTATCATATATTTAGCATCATTACTTCATAGAAGTACTTGAGCAAAATCGGTTTCTGAACCATCAATCAGACCCACACCTCCAATACACCAGAAGGGATTTGAAAAGAGTGGAATAACAAGCAAATTATAAACCTCTTTGTCCAATTTTGGTAATGTGGACGGAAATGCAGGCTTATCTCTGAAAGATCGTGGAGCGGTGGTTAGTAGCAACACAGTGAAAATATAATTATTACCGAATGATAAAAGGGACTATCCAGTCAAAGTTGTATCAAAAATATCTACTTTATTTATATCACAACAGACAGTTCTAGCAACACTATGAAATACAACCCACCCTGTAAAGGAATGCAGAGCACAGCCAGTTTCAAAGAAGGAAAAAGGATGCATTGGATACTGACAGGAGGGTAGTCGGTATGGTTAATAACCACAACAGTTTGTTAAGGTTTCTTTGCTATAGCACAAAGAGAGCAATGGGTCTTAAAATGTCTCTAGGGGTCTTCAGGGAAGGACCGCAGGACATAACCACAATGTACCGTGTGCTGTAGATGTTCTTAGTGCTTGACATGGTCGAGTTGGCTTCAGGGTGCTTTGCAGGCTTCTGTGACAGAGTTCCAGACCTGTGTGGCTGCGGGTATCAGGCTGGCATACACGGTGGCTCGGGGTCAGTAATCATTGTCTCAGTGCTGATCGGCGATTCTGAAGCACCGGTCAAGACATCTCGGATGTTTTTAGGCGACAATGGCTTGCAAAGGGTTAGCGTTGCTGTCGGTTGCAGATCGAGGTATTCGACTTGCTCAAAAATGTCCTTTAAGATGGACATTGGTAGATACTCATTGAGGCACTTCGCCCAGCTTCTTCAATGGGCTTGTTTCATCCTTTAAGTGGAACGGCCCAAGGTTGAGGAGTGTGTTGTAGGTAGATGCTTTGTTCTTGGTTGTAGGTTCAGAGACCTTCTGGCGCTTTCTATCCAGGAGGTTTGCTGCAGAGCCTAGCAGAGCATGCTGTGTGCTGACTCGGTACCGGTTCTGGAGCAGCTGGAGGGTCCTCTGAGTTGTGTTCCCCCTTCTGTTCCCTGGGAGAAGTTTAGGGGAGGGTTCTTGCTTCCGTCTTTGGCTATCCTGGCCTTCCTTCACTGATGTAAGATGCAAGGCAGACTGTACCTCCAGCCAAGGTCTAAGGTTGAGGTCTTATTTATTTATTTAATTTTATATAGTGCTGGACCAGGGCCCATAGGCATAAGAGCGCTAGACAGGACAGACAATGAAAAATACTTAGCTAAACCTAGGTCAGTGATGATGTGCGGAGTCGAGGTTAACAAATTATTGAAATAGAGCAGTTTTCACTTCACGTTTGACACCAGAAAGCAAGCCACGTGCTCTTAGGTCTGGAGGCAGGGCATTCCAGCACCTTGGAGCAACATAGGGGAAAGACACCTGTGCTACAATTGATATCCTAGACCTTGATACCTGAAGGAGACATGAGTTATTTGATCTAAGCACCCATCTGGGCTGGAAGCCAGGAGAGTCTGCTTGACACATAACTGGGGCTTTATACGTATAGGTACTTGTGCGTAATGCACAGCAACCGAAAATAAATCCTACTGCTCATGGGTAGCCAATGTAGGGCCCTCCTGGCTACTGACACAGGGTCAGTTTTGCATAGGCCCTCAACGACACCCACTGAATTGTTTTGGATGATTTGTAGACGGGTGATTCCATCCTTGCCTATGCCCTGTAGGAGGCTGGAGTAGTAGTCAAATTTTGTCCGAATCATTGCCCGTGCGATAGTCGCACAGTTTGTTGAATTAAGGAAGGGTCTACATTGAGTGAGTAGTTTGAGGTAGCATGATGTATCAGAGATAGGATGTTCACATAAGCCTTCATGTTGAGTTCCTGGTCGAGAACTATTCCCAGGGTCTTAACTTTCGGCAGTGTTGCGATGGTAGTCCCTTCAATCATAAATTGCCAATAATCAAAGTTCAGTTTGTGCATTTTGAGGCGCATTATCAGCAATCATAAACTCCATATTCGAGTCGTTGAGCCATTGTCCACCATCCTGGTTTGAGTAAGACTATAGATGGAGTTGACTGTGTGGGAGTTTTTGCTGTAATTGCTTGTTAGTGGAATAAGAGGCTGTGTGTTGTTGGCGTAGTCAGCATAAACTACACCTTCATCATCCAACATTTCCAAGAGGGGCAATGTAAAGATGTTAAAAAGTGTTGGTGATGCACAGCAGCCCTGTGGGACTCCACAAGTCACCAGAAACCCATCTGCCATAGCATCCTCAAGGAAGACTTTGGCTTTGCGGCGTGCAAGAAAGGATTTAATCCAGCTAGCTGCTGGAGAAAAGGAGGCCGAATTCCGCAATCTGTCGATGAGAATAGAGTGGTCCACCAAATGAAAAGCGGCGTACAAACCCAACAGCATAAGGAGAGCTGTGCTACCTTCCTTGAAAATATGTAGGATGTTGGTTTTGAGATCTAGTAATGGGGACTCGGTGCTAACCCGGATTGTTTCCGACCCAAGATGTCATAGGTAGATAGAAAAACCTGAATCTGTGTATAAGCTACCCTATCCACAATTTTCAGAAAGAAGGGTACATTTGTGATGGGTCGATAATCGACCAGCACACTGGGGTCTACAGAGGGCTTCTTCAGCAGGGGAGGGATCCACACCTTCTTGATGGAGGATGGTACACAATTTTACATAAAAGAAGTATTGACACATTTGGTGATTAGAGGTAACAGCTGAGTGGCGCATGATTTGACAGTATCCTGTGCCACTCAGTATCCTCTTTGTTTCTTCAACTGAAGACTTCATATGATTTGCCAAAAGAGGAGCTGCAGCCCTCTTTTGAAGCCAAGCGGGCCACAGTGATTGGTGTAGGCTAATCATACCTTAATGAACCAGTCCTGGGTTCCCTACCAACAGTATGTGTGAGGTCATAACCAAAGTGCTTTGAAACAGGAAAGTTAAAGGAGTGAAAACAGGAACAAGATGTGCCCCAGAACTAAAATGGCAGAAACCTTCTCTCAACAGAAAGATATCTGGCTACGCTCCCTTGTGATACTAAGTCCAACCCATTTTCCTGTCTGTTGTTGATCAAAGAGTCTCTCTTGTTAATGGAACTCTCTGTGGTTCCTGATTAAAGGGGCAGGTCTCACTTTAAGCTCCGGCAAGACCAGACTCTTGGGCTCCTGTACACCACATTCTCGTTCCTTATGAATGGGGTCCCGCTAGTGGGGTGGCTTGCTGTAAACAACAGTCCCAGACATGACAGCGCGCTGTCATTGATACTGAGGAGGGGAGCTGGCTTCAGGTTAAAACAGTTACATATGAAAGATTGTTGGGTATCCTGTCTCCTTTGTTAACCTCTGCAGCAATGCCCAATCTGGGCCTGTTTCAAGTATCCTACTTTGGGATCTTAATTGCTGCCGCCAGCTGCAGGGGCTAACAAAAGAACAGGGCGGATACATGGAGCCTTTGTTAGTTAATCAGGCTGGCCATGGCAGTAGGAAGCTTGGTCCTCCCCCTTCCTGGAGATGACATAGTGCACTCCTGTCTGTTACATTCCAGATAAAGATGACAGGACAGACTGTGCCTGTAGCCTGTGTCTACCCAGAGTACAAGGGTCTATGCGTTTGTCGTGGTGTGAGCATATGAAAATGCGTGTGGATTAGCCCCACACATTTTCCTGAGATTGGTCTACCATCATTCTATTTAATTAAAAACGTCAAAAAGCCCAGGTGAGCACACACCCACCATGTAGAATTCCTCACAATGTGGCTGAAGATACACTTTGTTAAGGCATTTTTAGTATGCTAGTAGCACATTTATATCTGTAATTAAGTCATTAACTCTCGGATTGCTATGAAATAAAATAATTCTGGCAAGCCCTTCAGGGTCAGGATGGGCAGGTGGGAATGGACATGCAGACTAGCATGGCTAGGGTCAGTAAATATGTGGGTAAATAACCAAACAACACCCTCAAGCTATTTGTCTATCCTCACATATCCTCTCCCTCCTATCTTTACTTCCCATGAAAATAGTTTCAACTTTTAGGTAGCCCTTTCAGTGGAAACCAATAGCCAAAACTAAAAATGCGCCGTTCTCTTAACTACAGCCTTTTGTGATTATATTCCCTACATCACCTGCCCCTAAAATCTACCCACAAATGCTGACAGTGTCACTGCTAGGGTTTTTCTTCCTGGATGCCCATCCAAAATCATTTTCGTCACCTCTGGCTATTGATGTTTAACCTGCTAATCCCATTCCTGCATTTCTGCCCTCAGACCTTCTCCCTGGCAATGCTACTTCTGCCCCGGCCACCTCCTTCTGGGCTGTTGATCTCTGCTAAATAAACCTGTAGAGGTTGCTCTGTTTTCGATAGTATGACCTCTTTTCAGCCCTGATTGTTAGGACACCCCTATGATACCCACTATAGGTACCCCCCGACCTCCTCATCACTTCTCATCATCAGGCCCTCATAGGTCCATCCATCTGATTACCCTTTCTCTTAGATATGATATAATAAATCATGTATAACGCGCATGTACACAAGTGTTTCTAGGAGCGCGCCTAGAACTGTATTATTAGCGTTTACTGTTTGCAGTTACCCTTGTAAATTCTCTGCTCCCCCCTTTCCTCACGTCTTTACACCTCGCTACTCCTACAATCTCTCTTCAAGCAAACCTCTCACGCCGCCCTCACCTGTTCTCCAAATGCACTACATTAATTGGTTCCATCTCCCAGCGAGCAGCGCTCTAGCCTAATTCGGGGAGTGGTCTGCACTTTCCAAAACGGCAAAAGTAAGTAACACAATGACTTTCATTTCAAAGGCGATAATAGAAAAACATTCAAAGATCTCACAATCGTTCCTGGAGCTTATTATGCCAAAGCGCCAATATTTCTTCAATCTAAATTGCAACTGTATACCTCGGCGAAGCTTCTGCATTTCACTTGCAAAATCCAAAGACATCAAAAAATCGATGATGCTGCTTTTTCATGTCAGGCTGCAAAATTGTGTAACCTTTTGTCACTTTCCCTTAGCGCCGTGACAAATATTGTATCTTCTAGCCGCATGGCTATTCATGCTGTACTATAATTGTGCGATTCGGTCTCTTCAAAAAGCGTCATATTAGTTTGTCCACAGCACGCTGCACAAAATCATACATACATATGAGTGATGGTCACACGCCCATCTGTTCCCGTCGTTTCACTCTCCGATTGAGAGCGACGAAAGTTGCAAGCAGATACCCCCATAGCAAGTGAGTGCAAACGTAGGCGTTCCCATGCATGTCATTTCCGTTTTTATTAATGGCCCCATTACACTCCACTTCTTTGAGATTGTTGGAAATTGCATGCAGGAGATCTGCAACTCGTAAGTGTAAGCCTTGGTGGTCCCTGTTGTGATCTTGCTTCTCAGTGTGCAGGTCCAGGCAGATGCATAGAGACACGCTCCCAGTGTTGGCACTGGAAAGAGGAAAGAGAGGAGATGCAGACAATTTTCCACATCTCCGCCCGTGCGCGTGGTGTGCACAACATGACATCCCGCTGCCTCCAATTACCATTTTTTGCAAAATGACCACCACAATAAATTAAGACGCTAAAGAATGGGGCTCTTGAGGCTATAATGACACAACATGACACCAGCCAATCTAATATGAAAAGCAGTCCAGTAGTGTGACTTGATGTCAATGGGCATCGATGATGGTCTGTCTGCCCACATCGAAGGCCGTATCTGCTCCCTGTCCGCTGCCTGGTCATCCTGGGAGGCCCTCCTACACCCCTCATCAGCTCAATGGGACTGGCACTCCGGCACTCCCTGGTAGAACCGGAATTATTGCACACCTTCACTTGAACGACCATGGGTTAGTTGTCTCTCCCTCAATTACTCCCCCCCCCCCCCCCCCCGACTTTCAAAACTTCACTCTCTGCTCCCAGACTCTCACTCTTTCTGCCTGTGGCTCACCTTTGCTGCCAATTCGAATTTAGCTGTGCCCTGGGCTGTACTGTATTTCACCTTTGCTGCCAATTCGAATTTAGCTGTGCCCTTGTGGCTGTACTGTATTTTTGATTTTGGCTGCGCCCAGTGACTGCATTGTGCTACTCTGTTCTGCTGTTCCTGTCTTGATCTACCTCTCCTGCTCCCCCCTCTGCTTTTCTCTCAATCCCTTCCCTCCCCCACCTCTCTCTCCTCTTCACCCTCCTCCACACCACCCATGGCGCTCTCTGTTTCTCCTATCTTCTCGAACTGTTTCTCCATTGACTATCCATCCCTTCTCACTAAGTCTGGTAGGAAGAAGTTCAAAAAGGATATCCTGGTCTCAAACCCTGGTCTCCCTATCGCTGACACCTAGACCAGCGCATCCTCTAGACCAGTGGTCTTCAAACTTTTTTGGCCAGGGCCCCACTGAGCAAAATTTGGGCAGGTCGGGACCCCCCAGAAATGCCAAATGGACAGTATATATTGCGCGCCGTCACCTGCTCCCATCAAAGTCGCTGGGCTCCCTCATCCCACTCCTACCCAGTCGCTGGTCTCTCCCCACCCCATCACACACCCAGGGCTCTCCCCACTCTGCTCCCATCACTATCCCATGGTTCCCGCCCATTGTGCTCCCACCATAGTCCCTCGGTTCCCCCATCCCGTTCCCAACACAGTCTGAGGGCCAGTGGCGGCTGGTGAATCTTTTTTAAGTGGAGGGGCATTAAGGGGAGGTTCGGGGGGGTTTCCCCCCTGTGAATTTTTTTTAAATAATAGGTTAAAATGTTGCATTGTAGAGCATACTTTTAACAAAAAATGGGTAAATAGCCAAACAGTTTGCAATTGTTGCTGGGAGTCCAGGGGGCAGGCATTGATATTTTATTTCTATCGCGCTCGTACACAAGTGTTTCAGAGCGTGACAAGGCAAGGGAGGGGAACAGAGGAGAATAAAACAGGGATCTTACTAGGCCCAGTGACATTGAGAACGCGCAAGTGTGAGGGGAAAAGTGCATGGAAGGGGGGAGAAGTGGAAAGTGCGAAGCAGAGGAGAAACAGATAAATACCACTAAATAAATAATAAAGGCAACAAACAGTGGTAGTGCAGCCAGCAATTTGCAAGTGCTACGTTTAAGGCAGCAGACAGGGTAGGTCTGATAAGTGCAGGAAGAAAGATGGTTCTCCTCAAGTTTTAGAGTGGCAGGGCGCTGTTCCAGAGGGAGGCCCCAGCCGAAGACGGAGATCTACCCCCAGCTCGTTTCTTTGATAAACGACTGACCCTGAGGGAGTTGGAGGTAGAGGAGTGAAGAGCTCGAGAGGGGAGGTATTTGCGGAGGAATAGCTGTAGGTATTTTGGACCGAGGCCCCAGAAAGCCTTGTGGACAAGGCAGAGGGTTTTGAATGATAGATGTCCGGTAAAAAGATACCATCCCTGTCCCCTGGGCCCCACTGGTCCTAACACAATGAACATGATTATGTGTATATGCAAGGCGCTGCACATTCATACAGCAATCACTCTATCATTCACATGAGCATCCATCACCATACACCCACTCATAACGCATCCATACACATGTTTAAATAAAAACAATGAACATAAACGTACCTTCTGCATTGGCCTGTGTGTGGGTGCTGCTCCAGCTGCTCTGTCCGTATGTGCGAGGAGGTGCAGGAGCTCCCCCTCGGACATACAGACATGCAGTGCCCCAGCCAGCATTTCCAATGAGCTATGCAATGCTGGCGAAGCAAAACGCCCCAGCACTTGCATGGCTCAGTGAGCATGTGCGGCTGGGGAACTAAACTGAACTGTCAAAGGGAAACAGTGTTTCCCTTTGACAGTTCAGCCAGCCCAGGAGCACTCCATTAGCTGGATAAAGCAGCTGAGGGAGTGCTCACTGTTTCACTGGGCTGGCTCCTTAGCTCCTCCATAATGGGTGAGGGGCCACTATGCAGTTAGTAATGTTGACCATTGTTGCTGAATATATCACAATTTACTTACATTTTAACACAAAGCACCCCTTTGGGTACTATTGAAACAGTGGGCTTCATAACTACTCTGGCGGTAGCTGTGCCGGTAAAACCGGCACGGCTGCCACTGGAGTTGCATCCGGGTCTGGCACCCGCAAATGGGCAATTACTAGGTCATGCCGAGTTAGGCGGACATGATAATTGCCCTTTCGAAGATGCCGGTAGATCCCCATTCCCATTTGAGCCCCATATGGCTCAAATGGGAAGGGGGAGCTCGGATGCACCGGCACCGTTAATAACGGTGCCGGTGCATCCGACGAGCTGAGGTCAGACCTGGCGGGGGCTGTCAAGCACCCACGAGCACAACTCTTACTATGGCGGAACGGTAGCAACGGTGCCGGTAGCTTACCAGCACCGTTGTTACTGGTCAGCCATAGTAGTAATGAGGCCCAGTCTGTGACTAAAGGAATGAATATCCATTTACAACTGTGGGCCACTTTTTCATTGTTGCCTGAGACAGTTTCATGCTTCAGCCCGCCCATGTGGGCCACCCCTGCCCATTTCTTCCAATCTAAAAAAAAAAGAAAAAAAAAAAACTTTTTTCATGCTGAGCTCTCAGGGCCCCCCTGGGATGCACCCGCGGACCCCTAGGGGGTCGCGACCCACAGTTTGAATACCACTGCTCTAGACAGACCCTCACTGACATCCTCTTTGTCGTTCCTTCGCCAGATCTTTGGACTCCTCATATGGTCTCTGTGCTCTCTCCTTTCTCTTCTTCTCCCATTAATGGTGGCACTGAGTGGGAGGCCCTCCTGGACCCCTTCCACTCCTCTAAGGTAATCTTTAATGTCTACCTGAATGGCACCGTCCTGCTCCAAGGCCCTCAAGCCAAACTTCTCCTCTTTGATAGACGCTTCCAGTGCCTCTCTTTTCTTCTCCTGCTGTGCCCTCTCTCTCCTCTCTGGCTTCCTTGTCTAGCGCCTCTGCTTCCTCCTTCCTCCTCTGCCCCCCTCCCTCGGGCTCCTTCTACACCTCCGCAGGGAGTACCTCTGATTTCTACCCCTCCCCGGAAGTCTTTGAAGGCTAGCAACCTTCTCCATAATTATTAGAATTTATTTTAATTTTATTTTTGCATTTTTAAAGCACTCACGCAGCCCTCAGGCATCGAGGCGCTGTTAGGGGAATTGTTTGTTTTTTAGTTGCGTAATTGTTTTTGTCTTTGTTGTTTGTTTATAACACACTTAAACACCCAGAGGTTTCTAAGCACGGCCCCGGGGATCGAACCTGTGTTGCTTCGTGTCGTCTTGCTTCCAAGGCGCACATGTTGCCGCTGAGCTATCCTTCCGGGACAATGTCACTCTCAACTCTTGCTGAGCTGTCAAACACTCCTCTGACATCTGCCACCTCCTGGAAGAACTAGACCTCGATGTCCTCAGTCTCACCGAGACATGGTTCACTGCCATCTCTGTCACAAGCTTTGACACTCTCCTCCTTAATGGCTAGAAGATCCTCTCTGTGACGAGATCCAACCGTCCCGGTGGATGTGTGGCCTTGATCTTCCGGGAGCGGATTCCTGCCTTTGTGATTCCTATGCAGGCCTACACCTCCTGGGCTAACATGAGCATGTGTCCACCCGTACTGTCCCTTATATTTATGCACTTCTGTCACTGCAAGTATGTGAAATGTAGATGCAAAAGTTTTGCAGAACATTGTTAAGTGGCAGTTGGTGGGTGAAAGTTTAATATGTTGATAGGCTATACGTAGAGTTTTTTATGTGATTGGTGGATATATGTGTGAATGGTTTAAAGCAGGCAATGAGGGAGTGTTACAAACATAACAGTAAAAAGAGTAGAAGGGCTGTTTTGTGTTATGATGTGCATGTGCAATCCAGGTGTTCTAATAAGGCATAGGCTATACAGGGGAATGCAAACACTGTTGATAGTTATAAACGGCAATTTGTTTCTGTGCTTTATTCTTTTTCCCAGAATACAATTGTCCATTAGTCCCATAAAAATAGTAGAAAATGCTAATGGGAATGTTGCAGAATCTTATTGACTCTAACTACTTTTCTGAAACATGTGAAGTATATGGAGTCCATAAGCTTCTTTTTTAACTATGAAAGGTGGCTCCTAAAGGAATCTTTTTTAATGTTTTTTTATTTTATTTATTGTTTTTTTTTGCAGGAGAGCCCAGAAAGTAATGTGGGGACGGAAATTTACTGCTGGGATACCGCCAAACGTTTGATTAGGCCCCTGGTGTTTTGAAAACATGACCCAATGCTCCAACCACAAGCCTGTCAGGACTATACTGCACTGAAGACCCATAATAAGTGTGAGACCAGAGTGGTTGTCCTGACAGCCTAGCAAAATGGCTGTCTTGGGTTGATTAAGCTATATATAAAGTAACACTGCCCTCAAAGACAATTTCCTGGAGAAAAAGGTTTGCATTTCGGCTAATTTGCACACCACAATTGCTGATGTGGCTCGGATCTGGAAGTGAACTTCCAGCAATGGCTACTAGGTGACCTTGTGGAATATGTGACTTGGCTCAAATTGACTATTCTACAAATATATTAGTTAAGTTGAGTATCGGGCTACATAGGAAATAAAAGAAATAAATTGCCAATACCTTTTCACTCGTACATTGGATTTAGCTGAAATTTCGCTGACAAAATTGTACTGACGGGGCCTCCTGACTGGACATTTTGGGAAAGATCCATAAAGAAATAAATAAGTCATTAAGAAAACACAAAACACAGTTTCGGCCTAGTCCCCATTCATTTTCCCATAGATAAAAAGGCATGTTTTTGCTTGAGCACACATCAAAAACCAAAGGCCCTAGCTTTTGTGCCTGAAGGAGAGGTAGAACATGTGTAGTGGACATAGCTGAAGGCTGTGGCCACTGGACATGCCCCGGCAGTGTTTTCAAATAGAGAGTGTGCACTGCCGAAAGGCTGTGTTCACTAGCCAGTGCAGAAAGCCCTGACTAGTAGGCCCGACTCACATGTAGAGTGGCCATGGCCAAAGGCCATGACTAGTGGCCCAGTAGTGTTTTAAAATTTAGAGGGGGCATGGAAGAAGGTCCAAGGCTAGTGGGCCAAAAAAACACTTGTATAGTGGACATGGCTGAAGGTTGTGGCGGGCAAGGCCAAAGGCTCTGGGTATTGGGTTCAAAAGAGAGGGGGACATGTGCAGTGGACACGACGAAGGAAGTGGCCACTGGCCACAGCCAAAAGAAATATATTGGGGAACATATACAGCAGCCAAAGGCCATGGCCATTGGCCTGGTACTGTTGTAAAATATACAGTGGACTTAAAATGCTTAACTCAGTGCGTTCCAGTTGCAAAACCCAAGAGCACATATATATTATAAGAGAAGGGGTTCACAATAACATACAAAATGGCATTATGGGGGACATCAACGGGAGCATGCCGAGATAAGCTGGTCATGACTTCCCAAAGTCAAGGGTTTTGTTGCAATAAATCTGATTAACTTAACTAAAATACATATACATATATTGTAAACACAACTTCGCTTCTGCAAGTGGTGCTCATCCTCTCAGTGGGTGTTTGCTGGATAGCTTCAGAAGCATGCCACTAAACATCAAAACACAACGTTGCTGCTGAACCTTTTCCTGCCTGTATGTGAATAAAGGCAGTGTGGAATTGGCTACAAACAAACAAAAAAAACAAACAAAAACCATGCCACTCGATCGGCGCTTCAAATCACTCGTGATTTAATTCAGACACCAATGTGTAAAAAATACCCAAGACATGGGGCCTCATTACGAGGTGTAAGCGATATTCAATCAACACTACAGCTAAGTCAATGCCAAGTCTGGGATGCTGAGGAAAACTCTTATTGATGTATTTTTATGTCCAGTTCAGTACTCTGGATGACAACCCTTGTATAACACCCCTCTCTTAGAATCCCCCTGACCCCACTGAGCCAAGAAGTAGGTTTATTTTGCAAATAAATTAAAAGGTTTATTTGGACAATTCAACAATATATATCTATCACACTTTTATAATATATTAATATCGATAGTACACTGAGGCATATGATGTGGATCCACAATGGGTAATGTTACAGTGGTACACTTGATTACTTAGGAGTAGTATAGAGGATGAGGTAGCTGAAAATATTTTATGGTTTCAAGAAAATGCAAGGAGGAATAAAATGCAGTACAGAAATACTTGATATGATTTTAGCAAAAGATAAGATAATCACTTTTTCTCTGGCAATTCACCCCCCTCCCCTATGCAATGTAAGAAATGGAAGGAGATGGAAAGAGGAGCACACAGTTCACAGGAATGCAATCAAATACAATACGAAATTCAGTTCCCCCCCAGCAAGCTTAGAGGAAACAGGTAGGAGTTTGAAACGCAGGCCCAAAATGCTTTTTAAATGTGATGGCAATGGATGGGAAAATGTGCTAACTGATTTTAATTCCCTCTAGAGATTCAGGATGAGTGGGAGATGCGTGTTGGTATTAGTTCAGGCTCACTTTAGCAATGCTCTATGAGTTATTACCAAGCTGCAAACGGATTTTAACAAAAGAAAGAATGGAGCTGCTATTTTGACAAGTGGAGAAATTGAGCCAAAATCGCAAATCGCGGTAAATTTCGCGTGTGCGTGTCCCGCGATTACGGAAAAAGTATAAGTAGTAGGTTCATTGGAAAGCCTAGAATCACAGCTTTAAAATGAAAGTTAAACCACGTTCCTAGCCCAAACGGGTCCAGAGATATGGACGATTTAATAAAGGTAGATTTTCGGATTTAAAGTAAAACTCAAAATGACAGGTGACAGCTTGCAGCTGCAGAATTGACAGGTGACAGTTGTGCAGCTTTAAAAATGACAGATGACACAATTTCTAGGAGGCTGTTCTACTTAGGTTAAAATAGTTTGGATTAGATTATTCTAACTAAGAGATTGGTTCTGCACAGTTCTGCTAGGTACTCACAATATCAATTTGAAATAGGCCTCGTCACGGTCTGGTCAGGTTGGACGGAACTTCCGGCGGGTGGTTCTGAAGTCCCGGCTATCTGGGTCAGCTCTGCTCTCTGGGTCTGTCAAGCACCGGATCTGCTCACAACGGTCTGGTTTGTGGTTCGCTCGGGTTCCGGATACAGCACAGCTTTCTGGATACTGCTACAGGTTCTTGCAAAAATTCTTGGCAAAAATTCAAACAGCTCGCCCGGCTGTTGAATAGTTTGGTTGGTTTTGAGGCCTGCTGAAGAGGTTTCAGCTGGTGGATTCAGGCCTCTCTGCTACAAATTCTGGAGTTAATTTCTGCTACAGGTTCTGGAGATTGATGGATTTGAAGTCTGGATCTCTGGATGTGAAGTCGTCGGTCAGCATGCTCCGCAGCAAATGGAATTGAATGTCTCTACCTGTCCCAGCAGTCTCTTTTTATGTGTTTTGAAAATGGGTGTGTGCCTGGGCCTAGCTAAGCCTGCCCCTCTCTACTTGTCATTGGCCCAATTCTCCCCTCTCCCATGATTGGGGGAAGGAAATCGATTGTCATCATGATGAGGTCTGTTTACGGGTCAGAGGATCCTCCCCTGGTCAATTTGCACACAAATCTATTTCTGACCCAAATACATATTTATCTATGTACCATTTTTCTAATATTATAGGTCCAGTTAGCATATTTTCTGTAGCACCAAACTATCCGATCCCTGTCTTTGTACGATGTCGTGTCCACTGATGACAGAATTCTCCCCTTTTCATCCAGATAACGACCTCTAAACCTTTCCAGATTTTACACAAATGTGCACCAGGGATATGGGTTACAGATGATAAAGTGTCAGATATTTAACATGCATACATTTGGAGTAACAACCTTTTTTCCGCTACTATCCCCAGGAACATACCACAGGGTCCTAACACATCTTAAAATGTGCACAGAAAAATCACAAGAATAATGATATTATTTATATAATTTTGACAGGTCCGTACTATGAATTATCCATCTTTTTAAAAGTATGCCCTGGTCAAAAAGGGGTGTGGCTTCCCACATCACATGGTGGAATAACTGGTTTATCCACTTCCCCCAATCTCAGCTGGCTTGCAGAGGCACTGCCCCTCCCAGTTTCCCCTAAGAGGAAGCCACTTTACGACCCCCCCAATATAACATTTGTCTGAGTCCAGGACAGGCCTTTGTTCAACTTTCTGTAGTCCCCAGGTCCCCTCCCTTAATTCAATCAGAGAGGCGTCAACTCCTTTTGGCAAGGGGCAGCAGGATGCAGCTAGGCTTGGGAAGAGTGGCTGAGCAGGTTTCAACTCCTGTCGGGGGTAGTTGTCAGGCAGAATCCAGTTTCATTAAGCCAGGTTTCAGCTAAATGTCACTTTTTGTTCCCAGTTTAAATCAATCTTACAATTTTTACATATACATTAAATAATTACTTCCTTCAAGTCATTTCAGAATATAGTTTTACGTTGTATCCCCCTCTTAGCAAGTCTTTCCTTGGCCTGGTTTTGTTTCATTTGTTCAGTTTACACAAAAGTCTGGTGGTTTTAAAACGCAGGCTTGCTGATAGTGGTGAGTACCGGTATTGCAACCATTTTTTGGATTAAGAAAATTAATTCCCCACAGTTCTGAGTTGCTTTTTGGCAATCAGCATTGCCATTCCCTATGGTTTCAGGCTACTGTGTGTGTAGCCCAATGGTGGTTTTAGGCAGTGCCCTCCTGTGCTCACAACATAGGCAAAAATGGGTGGCAGCCTATTCTTCATGTTTTCCCTGTGCACTCTCTGGGGAGTTCTGGCCATCATGATGTTTTCCATGGCAGTACTGCACAGTTTTATGGTAGGGCTTGGATGCATGGGTAAAAACATCCCACAGAGGTATGCCGGTAAGGGAAAAATTATGCCGTTATGTAAATACTGGCATCATTTAACGTTCCGTAGCATTCTGACCCACAAACCCGGTATTAACGGGTTTTCTTCTTACTGTGCCGCAAATAGCAGCATGAAATACCGGCATGCCGGTAATAGGTGCCAATTACAACCAAGGCAAACATGGAAATACCGGCATCGCGAACTCGGTAATAATGGGCTGCATGATGCCGGCAAAACATGCATCGCAGACCACCCGCAAACAGCAACCAAGATACAAGGCAGCTGCCACAGGTGCACACAATCCCCACAAGTGGAGTCAAAGGAGGCTGTGCCAGTATGAACTGAGCACACCCACACACCACAACCCCCCCACAGGTGTAGGCAATGTAGAGTGGCCCAGAACAAAAGGAGCACACCTACACACCACACCCCTTCCTACACCAAAATGCTACCACTAGCATTTGCAATCATGGCGCAGGAGGACATGCCTATACTGCTACAACTACAGCAACAACAACAACAACTACAGCAGCAAGAACAGGCAGCACAGAGGAGATGCAGGAGGAGAAGAAGGGTGAGACAGGGCCAGCAATTACCACAAGCGCAGCCACCAGCGCCTCGTAGGCAGCCACCAATCCCTCGCACCAGACCCAGCCCATTCAACCTAACCCCTGAGCGGATCCACACCCTGTGGACCGTGACACCATCACCACCATAGTGGACATGATACAGAACGACATTGCCAGCCACATACAAATATACACTGCCATCCCCCCACTACTAAAGGTGGTGTCTGTGCTCCACTTCCTGGCCACAGGCACCTACCAACACACAGTGGGCCAGCTGCATGGCATTTCACAACCACTATTCTCACTCATGCTGAACCAAGTGCTGGATGCCCTCCTGAAGCACGCAAGCACCCACATGTCCCTACCACGGATTGCCCAGGAGATAGCTGAAACCAAAGTAGGTTTCCATGCACTGGCAGGCATGCCCAATTGTGTTGGTGCCATCGACTGCACCCATGTGGAATTGGTAGTCCTCCATGCCATAGAGGCGGTGTACCGCAATCGCAAGCAATACCACTCCATCAATGTGCAAATGGTATGTGACTCCAGCAAGATCATCACCCATTGCTGCGCCCGATTTCCTGGATCCACACATGATGCCAACTCCACGCTACCCCGTCACATGGAGCGACATGCTGGACCATGTGCCTGGCTGCTCAGTGAGTTGCACAACAGGCCCATGGCCATGCTGTGGGGTACTCATGTGTGCGGATGCAGAAGGGGTGGGCTACTGCACCCGGGTGGGAAAGGGTGGGGATACTTCACCAGGGTGGGAAAGGGGGGGGATACTTCACCATGGTGGTAAAGGGGGGGTTAATAGTACACCTGGGTGGCAATAGCCAGTGAGTGGAGAATGAATGCAGAGCTAAACACTCCTCACCTGACCCAGCCAAATGGAAAATGACACATCACTGGGCCATATATCACAAATAATGCATATGGATGACAACAAGTAAGAGGCACAACCGGGGCACCATGGTGATGGCAAGCAATGCATGACTGAATAGGATGGCAACTGTGGCAATGCGGCTAGTGTGACCATGCATAGTGAAGAGTATACAGCATGAATTGGAGGCTAAACATTGTCGCACTGCCATAGCACATCTGCCTCAGCATGCATGATTACACCCTGCCTCATCTATTCAACCCCATCCAGTGTTCCACACCTCTTTACAGTATACATTCCATATAGGTGACTATTTGGTACACGTACAGGGACATGTGCATGCCCACACCAAATAGCTGCTGCCATGACCGTGCTCCCTGAAGGTGGCAGTTCAGAGTGACACACACCTATTTGCATCTGCTTACAGGTGATGAAGGATATCCCTTGATGCCGTGGCTACTTACCCCTGTGCGGAACCCGCAGAACAGCCATCAAGAGGAGTACAATCATGTGCACACTCGTACCCGTGTTGTGATTGAGCAGACCTTTGGCATGTTGAAGGCGCGGTTCCGCTGCCTAAGCAGGTCTGGTGGGGCACTCCTATATAGGCCTGAGAAGGTGGCAAAGATCACCATGGCCTGTGTCATGCTGCACAACATGTGCGTCCGAAGGAATGTACCACTGCCACCTGACATTGACATGCATGGGCCGGGTGAGGATGAAGGGGATGGAGACGGAGGCGAAGGAGCCCCCCTGCCAGTACGTGATGCACGGGACGGCCATGCTGTACGCCAAGCACTAATTGACGAATACTTTTGAAACACAGGGACGATGAATGACTTGTGTCAGTCAGACACTGGGCCAATGTGAACATGCACAAAGGGAATGTTGGTGGTTGGGCACTGAACACCGTAACACATTAAATGGATGAACACGAAAAATAACAATGTCCAGCCATGGATTTTCTCATCACAACTTGTGTATTATTTGTAACAGCAAAACTGTGCCCACTCCCCGCTCCCAGAACCCCCCAACAAATTCCCTCACCCACCCCACATACCCCAGTGAATAGGCCAACAAACTCCCTCACCCACCCCACATACCCCAGTGAATAGGCCAACAAACTCCCTCACCCACCCCACATACCCCAGTGAATAGGCCAACAACTCCCTCACCCACCCCACAAATCCCAAATGTCCCCATGTGTGAAACAAACAGTGTTGCCTTCACTATTGTAGTTCCTCACATTTTGTCATTTCCCATAATGTAATTTCTTTGCGACTTTTGGGTCTGGGGGTGCCATGGCCGAGTGCCGTGCGCTCCTGCGCGTTAAGCGCACAGGGCTTGATTGCACCGAGGTGGAAGGGGATGACGTGGTGGAGGTGTCTATTGTCAGTCCCCTGGCTGGGCCATGGTGTGGCTGTTGCACTTGCGTGATGTTCGCAAGAAGGGCCTGGGTCAGTGACCCCATGCACTCCCGGAATGCACACGTGGACGCCTCCACGGCAGCTGTATTGACAACAATGGCCGTGGCTATGGCCTTCATGGCCTCATCACCAGCGACGACCTGTTGTCGCATTATCTGGAGCATTTCTTCTTGGCGGGCCTCTACCCTTGCCAGACGGACCTCGAAGGGGGTTTCAGCCGCAGGTGTACTGGTGGCTGGCGGGGTGGTGGAAGGCAGGGTGGTGGCTGGCAGGGTGGTGGAAGACAGGGTGGTGGCTGGCGGGGTGGTGGAAGGCACCTGCGTGGGGTCCTCGTCCTGGGCAGTGTCCTCCTCGCAGGTGCCAATGTCCGATTCTCCAAGGTCGGAGTCATTCAGACATGGTCATCCTGGCTCTCAATCTCCGCAGGTGGGGGGGTGCTGGCAATGGGCGTTGGGCTGGGCGTTCCGGACATTACCTCTGCCTCTTCAACCACCTCTGTGGACACGACGTCCGTGGTGGCCGGCGGAACAGCTACCACTGTCGCAGCAGGTGCCCCCTGCAGGGTTGATGCCTTGCGTGGCATACTGGGTGTGGCTGCAGGCAATTTCTTGGACGAGGGGGTGGCGGTGGCCCTGGTCCCCTTGCGTGCACTGGATGTGCTCGCACCCCTGTCCACTGTTCCACCTTCCTCATCGGTGCCTGGGAAATAGAAGAGATGCAGGTCATCAGTGATTTTGCCAAATGGCAGCTGTGATGTTTTGCGGTGTGATATTTTCATACATTCAGGCACAATTTAATTTCTGTTGTGTGGCATTTGGTGTACTGAGGGGACATGTTGGCAATCATTGCATGGTTGGTGGCATTGGATTGTTTTGGTGTCTGTTGGGGGGGGGCATGGGCATGGTTGGGTCATGTTGCACCTCTGTTGGGATTGGAATTTTCACTCATCATGCGTGTGGTGCAGGGGGTGGCACTCATTATTCTATGGAGGATGGCAATGGATTGTGTTTTTAAAGATGGCCGGCGGCCCATTTCCCGTTCCTGCGCGATGACGTAATTTCCGGATCCGGTTTTTACGTACACGGTGATGCCGTGCCGGTATCACCTTGCCGGTATTCAGGTGTTGGTATGAAGCGGTAACGCTATGGGCGGGCCGCGCGATGCCGGTATAAGGGGGTTGGTGGCACTTTACTGGCATGGCGGGATTGCCACTACTGGCATGGGGGAACGCACGTGCCCGCGCACTCGTAAGCGGGTTCATACATGCACGGACACGCTCATTCCGGCATGCCGGAAATGGACCCGCTATTACCGGGCAACTCGTCATGAGGCCCATGGACTTACTAAGGATTGTTAAGTCCTGGAGTAAAACACGTGTTCCGTCCCCAAAAGCTGGGATTTAGTCAGGTGCAATTCCATTCCCAATGTTCAGGCGCCATTTTTAAAAGCAGTCTGGATGTATAGGGCAGTCACGTTACTCTAACTCAGATCAGTCATGTGACTGTCTGCTACTGCTGCTGTGTACTATGTTTAAGTACACCGCCATATTCAAACACAATGTTCTTACATTGTCCGTGCCTTAAATGGCTTTGAATTCTAGTGGAAATTCCATTATGACAACATCAATTCAAAGTGTGACTGTCTAATACACATACTGTGCCTAAGTGCATATAATATGCTTGAAAAGTTGTAAAAATCAACCAATTTATAGTTAAATATAACCTGCCAGTACACTAAATTAATAGGTGATCTTACTCCAAGATTTTTCGGAGGCAAAAAAGCTGGACAGGGTTGCCGCATTTAAACGCCGTAATTAATCAGCATAGTGTCCAAATATTCTCGTAATCCACATTTAATTGTGAATTGACTCTTTAGTTCTGCTCCAGTGGGCTAAACATCTCATCCCATTTATATTTTATAGTATGTTTTTCTGAGTCTACACAGCCATAGGTTGAAAAACTGGATGTTCTTCTAGATGTTCACAATCTACAACAACTCTGGTATACATCTTATCTCAGTTGATGGAATAGATGTATGTATATATACAGAGAAAAGGTCTGAATTAATTGTTCAACAAATGTATGACTAGTTCTTCATCTGTGTTGTGTCCTGACGGTTTTTGCGTATTGAACTTGATGATAAGTTTGGACTTCAATTGTATAAGTCGTCTTTCCCTGTTGCCCTTTCTGCTATGTTCTGGGATGTAAGCTAGAGCTGTGTATTTCAGTAGTGTAGAATTGCTGGAGTGTTTTTCCTCAAAATGTCCTGCCAATGGGTAACTTGTATCCTTATTTTGTATTGCTCTGTAGTGATGGAGAATTCTCATTTTCAGAGGACATATCGCAGAACCAATATACAATAGGTTGCATGGACAAGAACTCCCATGTACTACAAACCTGGTGGTACAGGTAATGTGTTGATTAATCTGCCATTTGGATTGTTTGTCTTCCCCATGCTGGACTCTAGTAACAGTTTCTGTCAATTCACATATCTTGCATTTATGGCACTTAAAAAATCCATTTATGTTACTTAGCCAATTGCCTCGCTTGGTCTTATAAGAATCACTAGGGGCGATGTATTCTTTTATGGATTTGGCTTTGGAAAAAGTGATATTTGGTTGTGATCCAATGGACTTTAGCAGATCCTTGTCTGATTGTAGTATGGACCAGTGCTTTTTTAAAATTAATCTCAATTCTCCTGCACTTTGGGAGGATTGGGTGATAAATCTCACTGGATCCTCTTCATTATCTCCTTTTTTCTTTTTGTTTTCTGTAGAGCCATTCCTATATCTTGTGCAGTGTATCCTCTTACTTCGAACCTTGCATTGATATTTTTAGATTCTTTGTCATAGTCTTCTTCCCTTGAACAATTCCTCTTCCCTCTTAGAAGTTTGCCATAGTCTATGTTTTTAATCAATGCCTTTGGGTGATGGCTCTTGGCATGCAATATAGAATTAGAGGGAGTGAGCTTCCTCTAGAATTTGCTTTGTAGTTGCCCTTCTCTGGAAACAACACTACATCTAGGAATACTAATTTCTTTTTACTATTGGTCATAGTTAAGTGTAGGTTGAATTAATTGATGTTCAGTTTCTGCATGTATTCATCCAGTACTTGTTCCGAACCTTTCCAGACCTTGAAGAGGTCATCGATCAAACAATACCAATATATTATATGTTTAATATAGCCTTCATGTTTTTCAGCCAATGCTTCTGTTAGCTCCCACCACCCCATATATAGCTTGGCGTACATTGGAGCTACGTATGAGCCCATTGCAGTGCCACAATTCTGTCTGTAAATATCATTTTCAAAAAGGAATATATTTAGGAAGATATTGGCCTCAGACGAAACCAAGGACTGGTCATGGTTCCTTTCTACACCCTCAAATTAGACTGATGTGGCAAATCACTATGACAAAGGGAAGCTCTGCGTCCCTAAAACAGGGAAATGTGGATTTTCTCTCGGCAGCATCATTTAACTCCTGAGGTCATGCTCATTTATTGAAAAATGTCTTACTTGCACGTAAACTGAGGGAGTACATTATTGTTAATCTGCAAGAATCCTGCCTTAAAACACAGAAGGCATTTGAAGGATATAGTGTTATATTTCAGGAAGCTCGGCAAGTAGTGAATGACTGCACATATGGCGGCTTATTGACGATGGTGACCAAAGTCGAATCCTCAACTGATGTTCAATTTGGTATATTTGCCACCCATTGTAGCTTACGGCTTTTTGAGGTGGTGAATATTCTAATAATGAATATCTACTGGCATCCTGGTAGGATCCGGTTAGTAGAGGTCTCAGATTTGATCTCTTTCTGTATTTGTGAGTGGCATAATAAGGTGCACTTTGGGCATGTCCAGTTGGTTGAGGATCTGAATTCAGCCTGTATAACTGATACAGGTCAATCTGAAATGTGGTTGAGGAATGAAACTCTGAAAACTAAGAACGGTAGAGTTTGGGTAAAATGCCTATCAGGGTTCGGTCTTCTCCCATTAAATGGATAAACCGCTGAAGACTCTCCACCGCATAGGACCTGGTCAAATGGGCAGAGCTCATCGATCATTGACTACATTTTTGTTTGTCCATCGTTGATGGAACATTGCTCTCGATTCGAAGTACACAGGATGGAGTTTAGCGATCACTCGGTGCTGGTGGCCCAAATCGGGCGACTGGTCACCCTTACTAGGGATCCAAAAGCAAATCAGGGGCGGTGGATGGTTGTTCCCAATACTCAACCCATGAAAGTTAACTGTGCTCTTACTAAAACACTCTCTACAATGTCCAGCTAAGAAATGAAAAACAAGTTTTCTGTAGAAAATGTGGAGTGCCGTATTGCAAATGCAATCAGTGCCACTATCTTAGGAAAAAGCTCTCGTAGGCCGAAACAGCTTTCCGATTCACACACTTATAACCATGAGGTTGTTTGTCATAGAAGAGAAAAGTGGCGACAGACACCGCAATTGAAGAACCATATTGCTCTAAGTCCTCTGGAGAAGGAGGTTCAGATAAAGAAGGTCCAACAGGCCAATAAAAACTGGCTCTGCAACTCTAGAACATTGCATATACAATTAGACACTGAGAAAATGGTGGACATACTGACGCTGAGTGACACAAGAGCCTTTTGGTCTTTAATTAATACATTTGGAAAAGTTGATGCTGGTAGATTGGTCAACATTGTCTCTGAGGATGCATGGATTAAACACTATGACAAATTATATGCCCCCTGTCAGCATCCTTACCAATGAAGGACTTGCTTTCTTCTAATACTATGTTGTATGATCTTGATTTGACACCTACCAAAATACAAACTATAATTGGAAATTCTAGTAATTTGCGTGTCCCTGGCCCTAACAGGCTCTCAAATGTGTTGCTCAAATAGAATCCTCATAGCTGGGCGGTAGTTTTATCCATGCTGCTGTCAGACATTAGATTCAATCAATATCCTGAGACCTGGAACAGTGCGTGTGTTACACCCCTTTATAAACAAGGGGACAGAACACAACCATGTAACTACCAACCAATAGCCTTTTTGGACGCAGACTCCAACATTCCTTCAAGCACATTATTAGAACACCTACAGTCTTGGGCCTGTAGCCCAAATTGAATTTCTAAATGGCAAACAGGATTTAGAAAGGGGCTAGGCACCTGTGTGAATGGAGTCTTGTTAAAGTGTATTCAAACATATGCTTGGGCGAACAGAAACAACTCTGTGTACATGGCCCCAATTGACATTGCTGCAGCATTTTATGGTGTTGATAGGTCATTGCTTTGGAAAAAGTTACATAGATGGGGTACTCCAGAGGATCTGCTAAGAGTAATATTTCCCTTACATTATCACTCACATCTTCAAGTTAGTCTAAATAACCAGGGGCCCTTAATGGCTCCAATTAAAACACACTGTGGTGTGAGGCAGGGGTGCATTCCTACACCTTGCCTGTATAACCTTTATATGGCCGATCTTGACAAAGCATTACAGATCGCTACATTTGCAACACCCAAGTTTTCTACTCTTAGGGCAATTTGGACAGGATATGCCTTCCTGGTCTTTGATAAAACTCCGATTTGCCTTGAATGCTTGTTAAACACTTTTACTTCCTTTGTGAACATTAATTCTTTGCCCATAAATCATGTGAAGAAAAAGGTTATGCAATTCACAAGTTCTCAAAAACAGACAGCGTTTAGGTGGCATGTACAGACCGATGAATTTGAAAGGATTGATTCTTTTATTTATCTGGTTTTTAGTATTAGCGCAAAAGAATCAGTTTCATCTATCTGTGAATGGTTACATATGAAGGTAGTTAAACTGGCAAATGAACTACAGAGGGTCGATTCGAAGCTTGGCAAACTTTCACTCCTCCCAGGCCGTAGAGTCTATGGTGGCAAAGTTGTCCCAAAGTTACTCTATGGCATTGAGATATATGACCCGGTAATAATTGATCACTTTTTTCATGAAATAAAAGCTGTGTTTGCAAGCTCCCATACCATATCTGCTGTGTATATGTTAAACAGACTGTGGCTAATATGCACCCCTATCTCAGGCCTCTATACGTATAGATTTTTCTAGAAGTCTGACCTTGCATATTCAACCTAAAATTTAAGTTAATGTTCGAGTAGATGTGGACCAAAATATTTAAAAAGTGATTTTGCAAGCCCCACTGCTTTAGTTTGGACCACAACCTGTTATGATTTATCCTATAGAAAGCAAGGGAAAGATCAATGCTGGCCATGTAAATGAGAGAGGCGTTTTGATCTGAAGCAGAACTCTGAATTTCATTGATGATGTAACCATGGAGTTTTTTGCCTACCCCACTGCGAAACATAGTTTGAAATGGATTCAGAATGCCATGAGTGGAAGACCACTGATTTAAATTCTTAAGGATGAGTGCCAACATATTTTGCATCTACATCCAAGAGTCTATAATTCATGGGATCTAATTTCAATCCTTTCTTATATATAGGAACAATTGATGATGTTTTCCATGAAGGCAGAGTTTGACCTGATTTAAGGATTTGGCAGAAAAATGTGTTTAAGATATTGGCCCATACCATAGGTCTTTCCTTAAAAATCCTGTTGCAAAGACCATGGGGGCCAGGTGCATAAGAATTACGCACTTACTAATAATGTTTATGATATCATCCACATCGAACTCAAATGACCAACCTTTATCTTTAGGATTAAATGCTGGATTGCTTCCTTGAGACGAATATAAGACAGTATAATCACTCCAGGCAGTTTTCAAGGTTGAATTTTTTTGAATAAGAGATTGAGATGAATTCATGTAATGTACCAGTTTCCAGAAATTTGTATCAGATTTCTGCCGTGCATAAGTTAAACAGACTGGCGGTTAATGTGCACCCCTGTCTCGGGCCTCTTATACATATCGATATTTCTAGATGTCCGACCTTGCATATTCAACCGCATGGGGATGTTTTACTTTGTGTAACTGCTACTAGTGATTTTTAGTCTTCATTACTGATGGCATTGAGGTGTTCTCTGAATCTGAATCGCAGAAAAATGTGTTTAAGATATTGGCCCATACCATAGGTCTTTCCTTAAAAATCCTGTTGCAAAGACCATGGGGGTCAGGTGCATGAGAATTACGCACTTACTAATAATGGTTATGATATCATCCACATCGAACTCAAATGACCAACCTTTATCTTTAGGATTAAATTCTGTATTGCTTCCTTGAGACAAATATAAGACAGTATAATCGCTCCAGACAGTTTCCAAGATTGAATTTTCTTGAATAAGAGATTGAGATGAATTCATGTAATTTACCAGTTTCCAGAAATTTGTATCAGATTTCTGCCGTGTATAAGTTAAACGGACTGGCGGTTAATGTGCACCCCTGTCTCGGACCTCGTATACGTATCGATATTTCTAGATGTCCGACCTTGCATCTTCAACTGCGTGGGGATGTTTTACTTTGTGTAACTGCCAAGTATCTCGGTCATTGTTTGTCTTCTTGACTGTGGTTTTCCATCCAGTGCTCTGCTACTAGTGATTTTTAGTCTTAATTACTGATGGCATTGAGGTGCTTTCTGAAACAGAATTGGACTTCACGATTTGTAGATCCTACATAGATTTTGTCACATACACACACAACAATATAACACACATATTTGCTTTTACAATTAAACCAATCTTTAATGCTAATGTTTATTTCTGCTGTTAAGAATTTGTAAAAACCTTGTATATTTGATGCTTGGGTAGGAACATTCTCTACCGGTCTGGTTGGGTTAAGGTGACTGGGACAAAGTCTGTTGCATAAGGTGGGAGCTTTACTATATGTTATTGTTGGCTTTTCTTTAATGAATTGTTGTATGCAGTCATCCATTAACAATAGATGCCAGTGCTTGTTTAGAATTGTAAATAGGGGTGGGGGAGGCTAAGCACTGATGCAGAAGGCTGCTTGATTCTGTGCTCCTGCTCCGGCGAGCGTATATAACTCTCTTTTACACCCCTTACAACTGTAAAAGCCTGTTAAAACGTACTTGTTCTCTTTGTGGCAAAAGTAGAGAAGGTGGTGCGGCTCGCAGCTCTTAGGTCCCTGCTGAGAGGTGAGGAAGAAAGAAACAGAGAACGACCGGAGGCACGGCCTGCGGCAGCGGGATCGCGTAATAATAACCCTGTCGTGACCTGTCAGCTTGTGTGGCTGACGCGATACACCAATGTATACACGGAACTGCCGTTTCTACACAAAAAAGACACGCTGCTGAATTGCAAGCACAGCCATAAAGAATATAGGTACTTTAAATACACGGACCCCTCAATTTTAACTGTGAAGTGTTGTTTTTACATAACAAAGGCAAGTTAGACACTTTAATATAACTTCACTGGAAAAGGGCTCTTTTGGCACGTGGTTGCCCTAACTTTAACTAGCAAGTGCTTCTTTTGTACAATTAAGATATGTCAATGAGTTTTTAATGCAGCTATGTAGGAAAAAGGTCCGTTTGATACATGGTTGCCTGCAATTTTAATGGTGAAGCGCTGTTTCTCTATAATAAAGGCACATCAATAACATTTTAGTTCAGCAATACAGGAAGAAAAATCTTTTGACACACAGTAGTCAGTAACTGTATCTTTAACTAGAAATGTAAGTGGCTGGCACCTTCTGCAACAAGTTACTTGATGGCTGGCGTTTATTGTGTCCTTCACTCTACAATTAAGGGTTCTACAATTAAATGAACTACCTATGTGACTCCTTCACTGTTATTTGGAGTTGGGACTGAAATTCTGTTTAAAGTCATTACCACATACTCTGCTACAGTGTGGCCTCTAAAAAAGGTCAACTTAAAGATTTGCCCCTAATTTCAACCAATAATGCCCCCAAAAGACAGAAAAGTGACTATCCCACACCCAAAGATGGCATACAAGATCCGGTCATGCAAGCTATTCTGACTGTGATAAAAGTTCTTAAACCTTTAATGGAAGCTGTAACTGCTAAATTGCAAATGCTGGACGATAAATGGTCCACTTTTAAATCTAGAATTAATGAAGTGGAAAGAAGGGTTAGCGATGCTGAAGATGTTACAGGAAGTGTAGCGATACTCGAAAATACTATGAACTCTCTGCAAAAACAAGCAAGCAGAAAACCTGGAGAATCGAAATAGGAGGAACAATCTACGAATTGTGTGCCAGAGAATTTTGAAAAAGATAATCCCATTCAATTCTAATATTACATGCTTCCCTTACTCCTAGGTCTTCCTACGCCCTTGCAGCTCAATATTCAAAGAGCCCATTGTATAGGACCCAAAATCTCTTCTCGAAATACCCCAAGAACTCTTATCTTTGCCTTACTTGATATATGTCCTACTTATCATGGACAAAGCAAAGCAACAAAGGCAACTCACGTGGGAAGGCATCAATATATTCACATCTCAAGATGTATCCAATGCTAATGCTACTGCGGCAAGAAGAAAAGAAAAGAACTATTAACGTTCAGGCCTGCTCTAAGACAATTAAATGCCAGAAAGGCATCATTCATCCAGCTACTCAAAGGTTACTCTTAATGGTAATATGTTCACCTTCCAGAATCCAACAGACTTGCACAACTTTATCCAGAGTCACAGTAGATAAGAGATGGATACATCCAGACCACCTACTTGAATTTGAATTTGTGGTAGGAAACCTCTATCAACTCATTGTGTGCTCGCCGGAGTGGGGCACTGGGCGGGCCCTTCCAGGTCTGGCTCTCTACCCCTACTATGCACTTTCTCAAGCCCAACATGGTTTGGAGTGGCTGTTTCCCGTCAACCACTACCTTTTTCAATGTTGCCTGGTTCATTTGGAAGTTACAGAATTCCATGCTGTTCTCGTTTGTCTTTCCCTTTACCTCATGTTTCTTACCCTCTACTCAATTAATGCAACACTCTGTTATCATGGATTATACATATGCGTACCTCAACCCCATTGTTATATAGGCCTTTTAACATAACCACATGGAATATTAAAGGACTGCATAATCATATCAAAAGGCAGAAAATCATTTCCCATCTCAATAGGACCAAACCATCCATTGCATGTCTACATGAATCTCACCTTTCGCAGGCAGTGGCCGCTAAATTTAAATGTTAATGGGTGAGTCAAGTCTTCTTGTGTGCAGCGAATGGGAAGAAAAATGGTGTTATTACCCTTATCAATAAACATCTCCAATGTAAGCTTATTTCTACAGAATCGGATTATGTGGGAAGATGGGTTCTTCATAGGCTTCTTATTGATTCGATGGAATATTCTATTTGAAATGTATATGGTCCTACAAATGTCGACCCTGCATTCCGAATTCAGCTAATGAAACCATATCTTCAATTCCAGCCCTAACAACCTCATTGTGTGTGGTGACTGTAATGAGATTATAGATCCATACCTTGACAAAAAATCAAATGTATTTATAAAGAAAAAACAAATCCCACTTACAATTTGCCAATTCTGTTTCTGAACTAGGCCTTATTGATGCATGGCGCTTGACTCATCCCTCTGATTTGGAATATAGCTTTTATTCCCCTCCGCATAACTCGTTATCGAGAATAGATTATGTATTTATTTCCAAATCCAACTCCAACTGTTTGCATGATGCCAAAATTGAATGTATAGCCCTGTCAGACCATGCACCTGTTCATATTCGATTATCCAATCCACAAAATGCATATAAACATAGCAGATGGAGATTTAATTCAGCCATCTTGAAAGATAGGCAATTTACTCAATTTATCCAACAGCACCACACCAACTTATTCCTGGAAAACCTGAGTGCAGACACCTCCATTGCCAACAACTGGGATTTCTATAAAGCACTACTCAGAGGACATATCATATATTCTACTGCTATTAAAAGGAAAAAAAACTTAAACAAGAACTGGATGATATTCTTAAAACAATCAAATCTTTAGGATCTAAATATGTACATTGTAACTCAGCACCTATTCTTCAAAAAATCACTAGACTTAGACTACAGTATAATAACCTGGTTACACAATACTCATGTGCCAATCTCCTAAAGTACAAATCAAAAATGTCTCAGTTTTCAAATAAATCCAGCAAATCACTAGAATCCTATCTTAAACTGAAGAGGGATAAAGCCAAGATTGCAATCATTAGAGATCATAATGGTAATAGAGTCTTAACTGATAAAGGAATCTTACAAACCAAAAATGTTACTCTTCTGAAGCACTGCCCAACAGTTCCCATGCTCATGACTTTCTTAGGCATATACATCGCAATTCATATTTAAATACAAATTTCCAAATATGAAATGCTCCCATATCCCCAAGTGAACTATATAAGGCTATTAAAGATCTCAAAAACGGTAAAGCTCCTAGCCCAGATGGTTTTCCAATGGATTTCTTTGCCCACTTTAATGACCTTTTAGTTCCTAAGCTTAATGAACTATATGCTTCCTTCATTGCTAATAAAAAAGCTATGGGAACCTTTTCAGAAGCAATGCTTATCGTATTCCATAAACCCAACAAAGATCCTAAAATAACGCACAATTACAGACCCATGTCCTTAATCAATACTGATCGTAAAATCTTTGGCAAAATTCTAGCTAATAGACTCATTCCCTTTCTTACAAATTTAATTAAAAATGACCAGATAGGCTATATTAAAGCACGACTGTCTTCAGCCAATATCAGATTCTTTACTGATATCCTTAACATCATTCAGAAATCTACCAATCCGTGGAATTACATGTTTGAGGCCCTAAAATGGCATGGGATTACTGATCCTTTTATATCAATGGTCAAAGTATATTACTCTGACCCAAAAACTTCAGTTTTTATAAATGGTCAACTTAGTTACTAGTTCATGGCCCCCCATTTATCTATCATGGTGGGGTAGGCTTGAATCTGTCAAAATGATGATTTCCCAAATTATACCTTATACTGTATACACGCTCCCTATTCCGTTTCCTACTTGATTCTTTAAATCTCTGGATTCCTGCATTCTCAAATTTCTCTGCGGGATAAAGAAACATAGAATTGCACTATGTAAACTTAAAAAGCTTAGATTGAATGGTGGAGTTGGCTTTCCAAATTTCAAAAAATACCATATGGCCTTCGTATTACGTAAACTCAATTGTGGTTCACTCGTACTAATCCTAATGCACCTAATTGGCTTCTTTTAGAGAAAGCAATGGTTTCTCCTCCATACCATTATGGATTGCCCTTACATTAAGGGAAACAATAGATTTTTAACCAGTGCTAGTATTAATATTTCTGTTGTATATCTTCGACCCTATTTATTCACATCTATAACAAAAATGTCCCAGTTTGTCTCACAATATATTTGGATAAATCCCCTAATAAAGGGTAACAAAAGAATCATATGTTGGAACCCATGGCACTCTCTTGGTATTAAATATGTTGGACAGCTGTTCATTCAAGGTATTTCATTCACATTCAATTAAATGATAACCAGATATCATATACAGATGGTTTTTATCCAGCAATATTTAAGTTTGATTGATGTAATTACATACAATTATGATTTATTGATATGTAAAGCCAATGTTTATCACGCTGTTACGCTCACCTGGTCTCCACGGGGGCGTCCCATGAAGCTGAGCGATGAACATCTGCGCGCGTCTCTTCCTGTCTCACTACTTCTCTCACACTTAGGTGTTCCCCTAGAATGATGAACGGAGATGTTAACTTGCTGCGCAAGGTGGGCAAGACTCCCACCTCCCTTAAACCTCCAACCGCTTCCCTCTGTGCTTATGTCTCACCTTAGGTATTTTAACGATGGACTCTCTGTCCTGCATCTGAATGCAGGGGCGCTTCAATGTTCTTAGGCACTTTCACTGGATCTAGCTCCGTCACTGATCCTGTGGCCTTTAGAGGAATCCAGACCAGCTGTGACTCCGTAGGTAAGTCCTTGTACCAATTGGTTCTTGGTAACAGTTTTTGTTTAATGTGTTCTTTTGTTGCCAAAGTTTCACTATTGTGTTTATTCTTTTGCAGGAGCGGTTTTGATGATGCCAGATGAAGGAATGGACTCCTCACTACGACGCTGAGCAGTATTTATGCATGTGATTGTTAGCGCGAAAGCGCAGCGTTGAGCTGTATTTTAAAATGGATATTTCTATTGTGCGGCTAACCTGGTATCTCTTTTTCCTTCCTCTGCAGATGTGGTGAGGCTCCGGAGCTGCGATCGCGTGAACCGCTTTGACGGAATCCTGAGATGACTGTCGCCTCCGGGTAAGTATTCGTTCTCCCTCCTTGTGTCGTTTCTGCAGGTGCGGTGGTTCCCAGGAGCGGCGGAAGAGAAAGCCATTCGGATGGAGCTGGAAGACTGCTTCTCTCAGGTAAGAACTCAACCGCTGTTCTTCTTCTTGTTTTCTCTTTCCTTTCTCTGACAGGTGCTGATGGTTCGTGGTTCCCGAGGCATGGCTGAAGTCCAGGTAAGCAAGAGCTGAGCAGGCACGATGAGCGTTACGCTACAGGAGTGCAGAATAACACGAAGCATGTTCTGTTCCTTGGGTGTGGTTTATATAGCCCTGGTCAAATAGTCCCAGGTAAAGTAGTCCCAAGCCCAGCCACTCCCTGCAAACTAGACTACATAGCTCAGTTCCTCAGTACTGGGCTATGTGTGCCTCCATGTTCACTGAATCCTCATCCACATGATCAAATAGTATGAGCCTGGCGCCAAAGGCACCAGGACTGGCTCCAGGAAGGCCTCTGGAAAGGTTTTGTGGCCTTAAAGGTCCCGATGGAAGCCTGCAACTGGGGAAGGCTGGTCTGGCCCTGTAGACTGGAGGCATGCATCATGACACATGCTGACAGATTACAACATATGTCTAACTCAAATTTTACAGCTTCTATGTTTTATAAGATATGGCTAACCATGCCAACAAATGAAAATCCATGGAAGTTTCAAGTGGCATGGAAGCAAGACTGCTCCCTAACTGAATCCAAACTATTATGGTCATCTGCATGGAAACATTTATCCAAAGCTATTGTTTCGGCAAGCTTACCCCAAACATTGTTTTTCTTCCGTCATATGGTCTTTATTACCCCACTGATTCTCTTCAAAGGTGGAATCCTACAAAATGATAATTGCTGGAGTTGCCTTCATGCTCAAGGCTTCTTCAAAAATATTATTTTTGAAAGTACCCATATTCAAGTATTTTGGGAAAAGATTTGGAGAACTCTCAAGCTCATTTTTCTTTAGCAACAAGATGACTGAGTTACTTTTCTTTACTTTGGTAGTACAGTTATTCAGCCAGCAATTGACAAAAATAAATGCTATTTGTTTGACCTCCTTATTGCAATAGCAATTCAAGCAATCACCTCAAATTGGAAAGATCTCAAGTGCCTACATTTTAAAATATGGTGGAACTCTGTATGTAACATACATAGAATGGAAAAATGCAATGCTACATCTCCATTTTCACAGCTCAAACATGAATTAAAATGGCAGCCATTCCTAGAATGTTTAGAAAACATAGCTTCTAGTTAGTGGAGAAGATAATTCTGTTGCTAATATATATCTTGGAAATGCCCTCCACTCCCCTCCTTTCGTACACGTCTGTCTTGTGTGTCTTTGTGTGTTTAAGTCTATGATGCATGTTTTACACAACTATGAGCTTATCTTAAATTGCATTTTTATACATTAGGATATTGAATGTATATAGCACCACATGAGGCTCTAATGCTGCTTAATATGCTTTGGTTGAGTTATTTGTCATATTGTCTGCATATCTTTATCTGTTCTTGTAGTTATTGATGAACCTTATGTGCTTATTGATCTTAATAAAATATTTAAATAAAAAAGGAATTGTAAATAGGTTGTTATATCTTGGCTACGCTTTGTGATGAATCTCACTGTTTGGTCATATTGTTTTGTTACTTTTGGTCTTTCCTCATTTTAGTGCTACATGTCTTGATTGCATTTTATATACAGTCAGTTTTATAACCACGTTTCAAGAATCTGTTGGTAACGACCTCTAGTCCCTCTGCAAAAATCTTTCCTTCACTGCAGTTCCATTTTGCCCTTATTATTTCTCCTACTAGTATATTTTGGACCACATACCGCTGTGACAACAATCATGTAGTAAAGTGGAGTTCACCTCTGTGAGGTTCCATAAGGTCCTAGTATAAAATCATTGATTCAAATGAGTACATTGAGATCCACCACCAATGGGTTGAACAAAAATACGGAGTTGGAAGTCTTTCTTCAAGCTATAAAATTGCAAAGTCATATATGTATTTAAATGTTTAGCTAATCGATACAGGATAAAATAATCTGCTAGAAATTTCATTGGTATTCCTATGAGTTATGACACTGTAAAAAATAAACAATGGGGTTGTGCATGTGCCCATTCACCAGGCATAGTGGGAGAGAATATGGGGCTGATTCATGGAATTATTTGCGCCGAAAAACAAGGATTTTGTGCCATTCTGCCTGCAAATCCCCATTTGTTAAACAGGGATTTGCGGGCAGAATGGCGCACAAATCCCTGTTTTTCGGCGCAAATAATTCCATGAATCAGCCCCTATATCTGGCCGCCCACAATTACATGTGAGGTAAGAACAGCCCACAGTCTCTGTATACTGAGACATTAATGATTGGGTCAAGACCCACTTTTCTCATATTTTCAAAATATGCCTTTAAATACAGGGTTGTTTGCCCTTAATTTTGTGGTAATTAAATTAACAGGAATGCCGTGGGATAGACGAAAGGCCTGTGATTACACAGCATTTAAGGAATTTGTGATCCCATTAGTAAAAGTCAGACCAAAATATTAAGGACACACCAGAACGCGAAGGTATAATATGCTCACCTGGAAGCGATTTATCCGGTGAGTTTAAGCCAAGTGAGTGACTCTGGGGTGCTCTGGTTCAGGCTGTGTGTTCAGCACAGAAGGGATCACTCGCAAGCGAGTGAAAGGCAGAGTAAGCAACGTTATGAACACTGAACTGTTGTTAACATGCAAAAACAAGCTAAGAAGCATCCGGAATAACAAACTTTTGCAAACTTGCAAAGGCAAGCTAACAAATCTTACGAATACCAAACAGTTGCAGACTTGCAAAAGTGGCTAATATTAAACCAAACGAAGTCTAGAAATTAAGGTGTACATTTGGCCAAACACCAACAACCCAGTGGAAACGGTCTAATTAGAAACCCATGCATACCACCTATACCGATGCCAAGAGACCTTGAGAAACAGGCATCATCAGTCCAATAAAGGTTGCCAAACATAAGAGGGAAATGTTGGAAAACCCCAAGGTTGCAAAGGTTGCAACTCAGGTTTGGGGACACCTATTAATGTGGTTGATGTAGACTTACATTGCTACAGCCAAAACAGAAGCAGAAAAATGTTTTATTCTGAACATTATTTTCGGTATTGATGCAGAAGGGGAAGAAAGGTGGCAAACAAGCTGCCTTTCTGTAGGTGTTTATCCAGAGGGAGATGAGCATCATTTGCGGACAAGTCCTGGTATGGGTCAATGTGAATGTTCTATTCCCTGAAAGCTGCTAACATGTTTATGTTAAAGAAGACCATTGAAGTTGTTGTTATTCTACTGTGAAAGTTACCATTGAAGCACTTGTCTGTTTTGGTTCTGAAGAAGTAGACAAGCAGGCGAATAGACCCATAGGGCAAGTGGTGATTTCTCAGAAGAAACCTGGTGAAAGGTTACGCCAGGTAGTAGAAGGTGCAAGTGCTGAAGAGCGGAACATATTGAGTTGTGACATTTGGGAAAGAATGGTGAACGCTGATTGAGGAAAAGTTACTATTCTTCCTGCAGTTATTCTTGAAGCAGACCATTCTGACCAAACCATTTGTTGTTGGCAAAGATTTTGCTGAAGATGTTGCCAAAGATGATGTAAAAGATGTCTTATTCCAGGAAGAGTGAGAGCATTTGACTCTTCTGTCAAGATCCTTTGGGAGAGTTCTTATTCCAGGAGGAGTGACAACTTTTGACTTTGACAAGATACTTCATTGAAACAACATAACTTTGTGTTAAATCGGATACCCTTGTTTTTCCTTTGAACTGTGGCGAAAACCCTTGTTTGGATCTGGGGAAGGGAGTTTGCCCAGTCCATGACAAGTGACATTGATCATACTGTGAGCAAGGTTATATGTTGTACATATGTGTTGAGTTGATTTGCCATCTAATACCTTTTTGTTTTGATTGTTGTACAAGTGTGAGGGTTAGATATCCCTTGGTTAGAGTGTTCCCTTTAGTTTACTTTAGGCAGGGAAATCCTTGTAATGGTACGAATAGTGAGGTGTTCATTCAATCTGTATTTTTAAATAAAATGGCAGGAGTTAAAAACTCTTTACAAAGTTGTCCGCCTCAGATTTCTGAAACCTCACACTCGTCACAAGAAATATAACTATGTATACTTAAATGACCATGAAACAATGTTAAAAATTATCAATGCCTTCATAGATGCAGTGAATAGCCATGGATTATTTTCAAACAAAAACTGACAGAGATGATATCTACTATACCTAAGACCAAACAGGTATCTAATTTGCACATGTTTTTCTAGTCTCATAAAGCAAAAATACTAAAACACTTACCACACACTGAATATGAAATTCCACAAATGTGCCAAAGAAATGCACAAAAGTAGCAAACTAAAAGGCAATTAATTTGTCACATGGGTAAAAGCAGGGTTGTTGGTTGCATGCACATCCCCCACACAGCCCATACATAACTGTAATAGAATAACTAACATTTTGAGAAAGAACTTTTGAAACGAAATTGCCATTTTTGGATATTGTTTCTAATTGAGCTCCATGTTTCCTTCTCTCTCTCCAACTGGGAAATTTAATTGCTATCCATAGATTTATTTTTTTAGCCACAAGTTTATGATATAGGTGTTGCAAATGTTGTCATAGTAAAAAAGGTAAAAACAAAGGGGTATTGGCTGGTGATGACCATATGCAAATCAGGCTTGGTCCCACCCCAAAAGGGGCAGTCCAGCCAGAACTGCTAGGTCATATGCCTTCTGCACGAGATCACAAGCATCACCAAACATGTTACGCCTTGTTGCGCCTCATCAGTGAGGAGTAGCTTGGGTCTCTAGGCCCAGCAGGGGTGGTACCACGCCTGATTTGCATATGATCTTTCCCATTCTGCAATGGCTTGGCAGGCAAAGAATGATGCTAGTGGTTAAGATTCAGTCTAAAACTTCCTGCCATCACCTCTTTGTTTTTGCTTTATCACCCCGAGTGGGACGGGAATGTCCAGACGTGGGTCCAGTGCCTGCTGGGCCTAGAGACTCAAGCCCAACAAGGCCGAAACATGTTTGGGGATACTTGTGCTCTCGTGCAGAAGGGATGTGACCTAGCAGTTTGGGCTGGACTGCCGCTTTTGGGGTGGGACCAAGCCTGATTTGCATATAGTCTTTCCCCTTCTGTAATGGCTTGGCAGGCGAAGAACAATGGTCTGGGGGGTTGCCCAGAGCAATGCCAGTGGTTAAGATTCAGTCTTTGTTTAGAGTAAAAAAGGTCACTAGTTATTGGAGTTGATGTCTTAATTGCAGTTATTTATTAGCCTTGCGAAAGCCAGAGGAAGGGCAAAACTGTTGGCAACACAGTCGGCACAACGGCAATTTTCAGTTGAATCTATTATGTGACAACAAATGAGGAAAAAGAAATGATTCACCCATGATACTAACACACCAATTTGCAATTGTACCAGGTTGGACTTGCTTATATATATATATATATATATATATATATATATATATATATATATATATATATACTCAAAAACCGAAAAAAAGCCCTAGGACAGGGCAAAATTCGATGGGTTGCAAAAAGGGAAAGCCTGGTTACAAAACGACGCGTTTCGCGGTACACTGACCGCTTGTTCACGTAGGTAGGGAGTTTCATGGAAGAAGGACTTCTTATATATGCTTTGAAAACCTCTATGATACAAGTGCATAGAATGTCCCCATTCACGAGGTGGTACAAAATGATGAACACATGGCAGCCATCTTAAAACATTTAAGGCACTTCAACATGCAGTGTGTTAAGTAAAATAAAAACACATCGTAAGTGTCAATACATCAACCAAATGTTATATGATTAAGAATATAGCAACAATTGCACAGATGTGCTGGCTGCGAGGACTGTGGAGGAAAAATGGCAAAAAGAAAGCCTCAGGTACATAACGAGTGTCAAAGGAAAAATATATATAAAAAAAGAATATATAAATATATATAAAAAATACATCGTTCAAAATAAACGTATGTTTTCCAATGGTATGTCTGTCAACAAAGGCTGGTACCCAAAATTAAATAAAGTCAAAAAATAATGTCATTCTAAGGCAACTGCCAAAAATGACGAGCCCTGCCTGGTAGGTCTGCCCATATTATAACGTCTCAAGCAGCCATTATCTCAACACTGTCCAAGCAGCCCCACAACATAATGTGTTCACTAGACAAAATATAGCCATTCTAAGTGTCCAACGTTGGTCTCGAATGAACAAAGATATATAGTCATGTAAGTCTAAGTTTATGCATACATGTGCGAGGTGTAATACAAATCGAACTTAATAATGCAGTCTTGAGACAATGTAAAGTGCTTAGTGCTTTAGCAGCAGTGTAAAGTGCTAAGTGCTTTAGCAGCAATTTTAAAGTGCTTAGTGCAATAGCAGCAGTTGTTAAAATGCATAATATTTAGCAGCAAGATAGGGAAAAAGTTTAAAGGAGAGAAATGTCCAAACAACAGCGATGATAAAATGCACAGTGCTCTATGTCCATGGATGCACTAATATGTTCCTGAGTGTATGGTTCATATACTGAGTAACATAATACAATTTGACAGTCAAATAGATAAAAGAATGAAAGTCAATAAATATATATATCTCACAAATAGATAAAATAACAATGTCACTGGAACAAAAAAACGTGCATACATGGACGGCTGTAAAGTAGACAACAAATGTATCCCCAATAAGGTGCAAGTGCAAAAAACTTAACTTAAAATTGCTTACCATGAATGGTAAACTATTCCCTATTAAAAAAAATCCTCAAGACCCTTTCCACTCGATGAGCCCAGCAAGGAAGATAACATCATTGGGAAATTATTACCTTGAAAAGACTACATACCAAGCTACAAATAATCAATCGACAATGAAACAATGCGAGACAAAAAAATGAGATATGGGGACAGAGTAAAAAAGCAATTAAGACGCCTAAAACCAAGCTATATAAAAATATTGATCAAAATGATAAATATCAATAGAAAATACCCTCCTAAGAATCTTGTTAAAAACAATCATATGCAAGATATGCTTCACAATCATTTGGAGAAAGAACCTGTAAGATGCATCAATAAAAAAGAAGAAAGAAGAGTTAATGTACAATAATACATAGGAATGTGGACCGGAATGGAAAAGTATTCAAATATTAAACACACAAGGGGTCACTCTTGAACATTTCAGGTACCTAGTATTGCAAAAAAGTGCAAGAAAATTCACGAAGTATACTTAATTGGTACCTAAAAACGTATATAACTCTTCATCAAGATTGTGGCCCCTGGGTTTTTTTGTTTCAAGATCGAGAATGGACCTAGTTTCCAGTTGTCTCAACAGTAACTCCCGGTTACCACCTCTGGGTGATTTAGGCACTGTCCGAATACCGAAGAAGGAAAAGCCCTCCAATTTACCTTCATGTTGAGACTGAAAATGCAGAGCCATCGGATAGTTGGGAGCAACATTTCTTATGGCTCTTATGTGTTGCAGCATTCTCAGCTTCAATTTACCCTTTGTACTGCCCACATACCACATATTGCAAGGGCAATTCAAAACGTAGACCACAAATTCTGTATTGCAAGTGATTCTGGATACGATTTGAATATTATTACCCAGAATAGGATGTATATAACACGTCTTGTTGACTGCATAAGTGCAGGCTTTGCATTTGGAACACTTATGAAAGCCTCATGGTTTGGTGTTTAACCAACCATCAGTCAATGCATTGTCAATAGGCCTCAATAAAGCTGGGAACTAAGGTATCCCTAAATGAGGTAGATCTGCGAAAAGTAATATTAATGCGATCTCCCAAAATAGTATTTAAATGCTCATCTGATTTAAGGATATGCCAATGACGTTGCATGACTTGTCTAATCTTGTGGGCACCCTCACCATAGGTTAAGATAAGACGTGTCTCACTGGTGTCTGTGGTTCTGTGTTCAGGGATGTCAGCTGACAAAAGTTGAGAACGATCAATCGCTCTAGCTTTATGGAAGGCTCTCTCCAACACTTTTTTGGGGTTACCCCGTTGCTTGAATTTGTTAGCCATGAGGGTACATTCGCAATCAAAAGTTTCGATCTTGGAATAATTTCTGCGTATGCAAATGAACTCCCCATAGGGGATACTCCATTTTAAAGCTGTAGGGTGATTACTCTTGGCGTGAAGAGGGATATTAGAACTAGTAGATTTTCTAAACAGACTAGTAGTCAATATATATATATTTGTTGTGATCAAGCGGCGAGATAAGCCACGAAACGCATTAACGTTCCTAACGCGCACGGATATTTTGCACTTTGAGAGAGCCTTATTGTAATGGCTTTTTAACCTTTTTGTCACTTTGCAAGGCATAAATAAAGACTATATTTTATTTTCAACTTTGATGTCCGGACCTTACTATTTTTGTAAAAGTGAAGAGTGCTACTCACCCTGCCTGACGTTTTCAGTGCTTTGAAGGTATATATATATATATATATACATATATATATATATATATATATATATATATATATATATAGGAGGAAAGGCGAGCCGCACTCTCGCGGGCCAAGCAATCGTAGCAAACTCCAAAGGCACAGGCAAAAACAGGGAAACACTGTTATAAATACGGATTTATTTTAATGATTCCACGCCAAGAAAATTGTACAAAAAGATATTCAGTACAAGAAGCAACCACATAAAACCAAACAGAGGCCGGACGCCATGGTGCACGACCTGCCGTACAACGCGTTTCGCGCTACTCTGAGCGCTTGGTCACGTAAAGGAAGGGGAGGGTTAGCTGATAGAAATACAAACGTTCATGCAGTCCTATTACTATGTTAGGTAACTCATTGGTCCATGGCTAAGGATGGTAGTGCTGTCGGCCATGATTGAAAGGGGTTAAATGCATGTAAGAAAAAGGGAACTAAAGAACATCCTACCTCCAAATAAACTGAAGGATAAAACCAGTGATTGTAAGCGAAATGCACATAAGGTGCTGCATATATGTAACAATACGGCATTAAGAAGTCCATGTAATGTTGAAATCAACAATTAGACTGAAACTCTGATTGTACAAACAATTATACATAGTCATCATAGCACACAGATATGCAACAAGAGGTAGCTAAAATTCCCTAAATATCATTTGTACATGCATGCAAAAAATAAATACCCATTTTTAAAAATCGCTTCGTGTAAAAAAGTAATAATGAAATCATGAAACCTCTCGATGGTGTGGGGCAATAAAGAAACCTTGTAGGTTGTACACTGCAAAATAGCAGAAATCTGCGGCCCGGACCAGGTAATGCAACAAGTGAATGTAATGGTTGCACACAAACTATGTATAGGAAAAGGGAACAAAGAGCTAAAGTGCTAGTGCATTAAAGAAGACAAAGTCATCTCCATAGGGGGTAATATGGTAATGACCCCAAATTGCATAGTAAAGTATGCCCTTAGTATACCAAGGCTAAAATCTACATAATCAAATCCAATAGGGTTTGAAAGATTGGAAAATAAAACCGCAATAATTATAGTAAAGCTAGGGCACACCTGATCAAATAAAGATGATGTTTACACCTATACATTCCGTTAACAGGTCCGGCAGGGCTTCTAGTGTATGAGGTGGTTACTACTCTCATGGTCAGATAAGGGCATATGTATGTGTTATACATAATACAAATATGAATGTTAGCCAGTAAAGTGCAAAAATAGCAGCAAGAAAACAATGGGGGTAATTCATAGAATTCAGCGCACAAGTGGCGCACGCGGCTGGCGCACAGTGTGCACGTGTGACAGTCTACGCCAGCCGTGTGCGCCAAAATCAATTTCCGCGCACAATGTATTCATGGATTTTAACATCCATTACCAGCCGTGGCGCAGAGTGGCGCAGCGACCCTGCAGCAGCGCCAGTTATGCCCCCAACCCCTCCCCGTGCGCCATGTGCAGCGCACAAATCCTGTACATGATGCACAGGCCCCCAACCACGAAAACGCCTGTAAAACTCCCCGCACACCCCTCCGAATACACGTATCCTGCTGCGCGGGGAGTTTCACACGCGATTGGCCCAGTGCGAGCGGGGTACGTGTATTACTGGGGTGCGCGGGAAGTTTCACACGTGATTGGCCCTGTGCGAGCGGGGTACATGTATTTCGGGGGTGCACGGGAAATTCCACACGCAATTGGCCCTGTGCGAGCAGGGTACATGTATTTCGGGGGTACGCGGGAAGTTTCACACACGATTGGCCCTGTGTGAGCAAGGTACGTTTATTTCGGGGGTACGCGGGAAGTGTCACACGAGATTGGCCCTGTACGAGCGGGGTGGTGTATTTCGGGGGTGCGCGGGAAGTTTCACATGCGATTGGCCCTGTGCGAGCAGGGTATGTGTATTTCAGGGGTGCGCAGAAACTTTCACACGCGATTGGCCCTGTGCGAGCGGGATACGTGTATTACTGGGGTGTGCGGGGAGTTCCACACGCGATTGGGCCTGTGCGAGCGGGGTACGTGGATTTCGGCGAGCGGGGCACGTGGATTTCGGGGGTGCGCGGGAAGTTCCACACGCGATTGGCCCTGTGTGAGCAAGGTACGTTTATTTCGGGGGTACGCGGGAAGTGTCACACGAGATTGGCCCTGTACGAGCGGGGTGCGTGTATTTCGGGGGTGCGCGGGAAGTTTCACATGCGATTGGCCCTGTGCGAGCAGGGTATGTGTATTTCGGGGGTGCGCGGAAACTTTCACACGCGATTGGCCCTGTGCGAGCGGGATACGTGTATTACTGGGGTGTGCGGGGAGTTCCACACGCGATTGGGCCTGTGCGAGCGGGGTACGTGGATTTCAGCGAGCGGGGCACGTGGATTTCGGGGGTGCGCGGGAAGATTCACATGCGATTTCACTGTCAGAGCGGGGTACGTGTATCCAGTGGGGTGCGCGGGGAGTCCCACATGTAAATTGGCAGTGTGGGTCCTCCCAGGTGTGCCCTCTACCCCCTCCACAGCCCCTGCAGGCAACCCACACCACTGGGGACTACCCTGCACCCCTGGTCATATCCCGCAGGCAGCCCATCCACCGTGGGCATGCCCCCCAGCCAGCCCACATGTCACCTTCCACTAGTGATCACCAACTCATGTCCCCCAGCACCCCCACCCCCAGCAGTGAGGGGCACCTGCCAGCAGGCCCCGACTCATGTCCCCCAGCACCATCACCCCCCCCAGCAGTGAGGGGCCCCTGCCAGCAGGCACCGACTCATGTCCTCCAGCACCCCCACCCACCTAGCAGTGAGGAGCACCTGCCAGCAGGCCCCGACTCATGTCCCCCAGCACCCCCACCCACCCAGCATTGAGGGGCACCTGCCAGCAGGCCCTGACTCATGTCCCCCAGCACCCCCACCCCCCAGCAGTGAGCCTCAGGCCCTGACTCATGTCCCCCAGCACCCCCACCCCGCAGCAGTGAGGGGCACCTGCCAGCAGGCCCCGACTCATGTCCCCCAGCACCCCTACCCACCCAGCAGTGAGGGGCACCTGCCAGCAGGCCCCAACTCATGTCCCCCAGCACCCCCACCCACCTAGCAGTGAGCCTCAGGCCCTGACTCATGTCCCCCAGCACCCTCACACCCCAGCAGTGAGGGGCACCTGCCAGCAGGCCCCGACTCATGTCCCCCAGCACCCCCACCCACCCAGCAGTGAGGGGCACCTGCCAGCAGGCCCCAACTCATGTCCCCCAGCACCCCCACCCACCCAGCAGTGAGGGGCACCTGCCAGCAGGCCCGACTCATGTCCCAACAAACAACATGTCCTAACAAAACAGACCCATGTCCCTAAAGCCAACCCTAATCCCCCTTGCCCCCCAATCCAAGCATGCAACTATACAGAGAACCCACTCCCATATTACCCATGCCATGATAGTCGAAATGAACCACCACGGCCATGTAGGAATGCACAACGTAGCCACGCAGTGGCAACACGTGACTGAGGAAATGTTCAATGAGACATGCACAAAACCAATTACAGAACACAACACCAATTCAGAAGTAATAAAAAATGTGTTAAAAACATAAAGAACTGACTTGGACGAATAGTGAAATGAAAATCAATGTACAATGACCGATGTAGAAAAAAAATATTGTAAATCCAATGAAGTTAAAAAAAAGAAAAATCATGTAGAATAAAAAAGTGGCCCATTGCCAATGTCCATAATAAAAACATAATCCAAATAAAAAATAACCATTGATCCATGGGAATATAGAAAAAGAAAGTATGTACAAGTCTGCAACTATATACAATCTAAGTCCAAATGGCCCATGATCCACAAACAAAAGGAAACCTACAAAAAAGTCCTATGAGGAAAAAACTATATACACACGAAGTGGAGGAATGTCCATTAACTCCAAATTAAAAGAAAAACAAAGGAAACCTAACACTATCTAACTATATACAATGGCGGCAGGCAAGTCCTGCGGCTCACTATGTGATGTCCCGGGCCAAGGCATCATCGAACTCCATGTCAATGTCCCGGAGGTGAGCCTCTGCCCTGGCCCCGAGGTCTCGCAGGGATGCACTCATGGCCTGTTCCAACTCCCTGCGAGTTGCCTCGAGGCACTCTGCCCGCCTCAATGACCGACGCATGGAGAACTCCGCCCTGATCATGGTGAGCCGCGCCTCTTCCGCCTGCTGCCACTCCGCATCTATGCGCTGGCCCAACCGCAGCCACACGGAAGACACTCCCATTACAGGGTTCTCCTGCCCTCTGGCCGATGCCTGCCCCTCTGATGTCGATGGCCCTGAGCCATCATTGCTCCCACCTAGAGGCTGCTGCTGTTGCTGCTGTCCATGTGCCCTGTCAGATGCCTGCACATCCTCCATCTGCTGATCTCCAGTTTTTGGGGTGTCCTCCCCTGCTGGACTGCCGACTCCCGACTGTGGCAGGGATGGGATCTCCACCAAGCTGGCTGTGTTGGTCAGGCCAGGTCCATAGGGGGCCCTGGTGGAATCTGGGCCGAAAGACGGCAGGGAGACGGCAGGGAGAACGACTGGCCGCCAGAGTTTGCGACACATGTAGGAACCCACCGACCAGGGCCCCTCCCAACAGTGCCATGTCACAACGCTGCTCTTCGTGATGGCGTGCGTGCTCCGCCCAGGAAGCACGCACGTCATCACGAATGTCACGCGTGCACAACATGACACCAACCAGGACGGAGCCCATACGGTCGTGGGACCCCTCGTCCGCAGGTAGTGGAGAGGCAGATGACGTGGCACTCCCCCCTACCTGCGGACGGGCCTGGGACGGGGCATCCCTGCTGGTGCATGGTGGTGCAGTCACAGGGTCAAGGACAGCGACATGCACAGGCCCCTCTGCTGTGATCTGTGCTGCCTCCTGACCCTGGCCCTGGGCTGCACCACTTGCACCAGTGGTACTACCCCCACCAGGCCCCATGTGCGGCTCAGTAGCGGGCTCCTCCTCCTCTGTAGAGACCACCAACCTGGATGTCTCCACACCATCTTCCGCCGTTGCAAGCCCCTGTGGGGGCTCACCCAGCCCTTCCGCAACAGCCGTAGTGGCAGACGCGGCACCAGCCCCCTCGCTCCCGGATGATGGCAATTCCTGGGAGGGTGGCTGGGCCTTGCGTCGCTGCCCGGTGGAGGCATCCCCACCGCTTGGCTCCACAGCGCCGTCTCCATCCTCTTCTTCACTTGACGCTGCGTAGAGGGAGACATAGAACACAAGCATCAGGGTACAGTACAATATTCCCCTAGACAGGAAGCAATAACACATGAGTGGCACTGTCAAATGTCATTTCCATCCTGTCCCTCCACAACACACGGGTGAATGCACGCAACATGCAGAAACAGCCCCGGCGCCTGCAATCAACATCAGCATCCATGTACAATGGCCTCGGTTAACCAAAATGTTGCCTTCAAACTCACATGCATCATGGCTCACACTGATCCCATGCACACACATCACCGGAGGGTCATGCATCATGGCTTGTACATCACAGACACAGTGGATAGACACAGTGGATACAATGGTGACGGCACTGCATGAGTGAATCTACACATCATCACGGATATGTGTCATGCATCCATGACATTTCAAAGTCACACACACACTTCTCAGACACACACACATGTGTACCATACATGTACATGACAGCAGCACCCATCCCTCACACCCCCTCCATGTCCAAGAACAGAGACTGGTATGCTTTCATGTGTGCATTCCCTCATACAGCTTCCCATGTTGCATTGGAACACATGCACCATCCATGTGGTTCACACATTACTGGTCTCACATGCATGACCATGATGTCCCTGCACACACACATCCATACATGGCCTATGTCACACATACAGGCAAGTATCAGACTACCAGCACACTGCAACATGCCCTGTCTCACACAGCAATGCTTGGCCACTTACCGCTGAACTCCAGACGGGTCTGCCTCTGAAGGATATGGGCGTGGAGCACTGAGGCTATGCGTTCCAGGACCCTCATCTGGATGTTGCTCATGCTGCCCCGGCCCCCCTTCGTGAGGCACCAGGCCTTGTATAGGGTTCTGGACCTCAAGTCCTCCCAGCGCTTCTTGACGTGCTTGATGTCACGGGTTGCCACCCCCTCCGCGTTGATGGCAACCACTGCGTCCTCCCAGATCCTCGACCGTCCTTCCTTGTTGGCGAGTGATGTTCCGAAGAGGGCATCATAATGCCCCAGGACATACTCCACCAGGACACCAACTTCCTTCTCACTGAAGCTGGTGGCCCTCTGCCTCTCTGACTGGGGGTCGCCAGTGGTCTCAGATGGTGTTTGCACCGACATGGTGACCCCCGAGGCAGGCATGGGTGGGCAGCTGGGTCCTGGGGCTGGGATGTGGAGCGATGGTATCCCAGTCGGGAGTCTTCTGTTCCAACAGGGGTGGACACAGCAACTGGACCCCTGCAGATGGCTGACATGCAGGCACCAAATAGCAGGGCACGTGGGCAGCAGGCAGGCAGGCAGCAGCAGATGGCAGTTGGGAGCATGCTCAGGGCTCTTGGGGGCAGGAAAATGGCCTTTTAGGCAGGAGCGTGGTCTTCCGTGTGTTTTTGCCCAGGACAATTGTTTACTGCAACTCCCATACGCACAAAAACATCAGTGCCATGGTTGGGAGGCGACCAAGCAGTAAGGGAGGCAAATGTGGCCGACCTCCAAAAGGTGGGCGTGGTGGGCACTGTAGGGGACGTGGCCAGGATTTGCAGGGTGCCCCTACAGCCCCGTGTGTGGAGGACCAATCGGGGACACCCATGCCCCCCCAATGGTTGTGGGAAACGTAGCTGACACCATCCCAGCTCAGCCCTTGTTGGACCGGCCCATTTTGGCACCTGAACCAGCACAGGATGACTCCCAGGCTGACTTCCAGGTCAGCAAGTCTAAGCCACGTGTGGCAGTGAAAGTTGCTGTCACCAGGCAACGTGGATCTGGGGCAGCAATGTCATCTGCTGCCCCAAGTAGCCAGGGTGGGAAGGCTGCAGGGGCAGCTGCAGCTCAATCCACCCCAGCTCCGTGTCTCCCAGCTGGGACAGTGTCGGCCCAGGTCCATCAAACCGACGTTGGCCCTGCCAACATCACCCTGCAGCCAATGCCTGCACCAAGACCTATGGTCATTGTACCTTTACAGGCTTCTGTTACCCAGTCCACCTGCGCTTCTGCCCCTACTGACCAGAGTGGCGTAAGCCACTCAGGATCCGCACCACCTTACAAGAAGTAGAAGAAGGGTGCTCTGGCATTACAGGCTGAGACCCCAGACACGGCTACACACTCTGGCATGTCAAGGAAGCCTAGCTTTAATGACGCCAAACTTGATGCACTTGTGGCCTATGTGTCGGCACATAGCCGAGAAATGGTGGTGACTGCAGGGTGCAAGACCACACCTGGTCAACGTAGGGCACACTGGCAGACCATCGCGGACCACATTAGTGCCCTTGGATTTGTGAGGCGCACAGCTGATGCTTGCTGATGATTGCTACAAGCGGTGGAATTACCTGAAAAGCAGAGCAAATAACAAGCTAGCTTCCAATCATGCCTCTACTCTGGTGACTGGCGGTGGGTCTCCACCAGAGGACAACTAACTCACTGAACATGAGTCTGCAGCTGGAACCTTCATCACAGAGGAACAGATCCAAGGCGTGGGAGACCTACCAGATTACGAAGCATTGTCCGGTGAGTGCCCATGCATGTGTATGTAATCCATGTGTATGTTGCATGGGTGACGTGTTCAGATTGAGTGCCAGCTGAGGGTGTGTACTCATGAGTGGTATGGGTCACCCATGTGCTTCCTCCAAAACATTCAGCGGCCTTGGATTTGGATATGACAGTATCCCTTCTGACCACAGTAGCCAATTAGCGCAACATTACTGCAGTTGCCCTTGAACTGTCATCCTGCAACAACACTGTTCTGAATTTTTCAGTGTTCATTCAGCCTGATTGTTTCAATTCTCCCATTTTTGCAACGCATTTTGTCATTGATTACACCCCACATTGGGCCACATTTATTACCTTGTTTTGGGAATGATTAGACCATTCAGGCTGATTGAGTAAGGGCCTGCTCACAAAACCTTTTGGGGCCTGTTTGAATGTGGAACATGATAGTTTTTTTGTGTCATGTTGAAGTGACCAACCATTGATGTATCCATCTGCATGCCATCACTGTATTATTGTACACTGGATGTGTTGCAGTGTGTGGCACATGCGTATTTTGTCACACTATTTTGCATTTTTCATCTCATCATGTCCATCTCACGTGGATGGGTCACAGTACTCATTCACTGACATATGGCTGTATCATGGCTATGCTGAATGCCATCTATGTGCTGGCATGTGTCATGTATGTGTATTGGACATGCCACTCACAGGCTAATGTGTGATGCCAGGGCTACCCAGCATGCAGCAAATGTGTTGCTTTTCCATCTTGGTGTCCTCAGTGTCTGCTTTTGCCTCCCCTTCCAACTCATTGACAGTGCATGCATGCCAGGGTTATAGTCATGTGGGACATGTGTAATTCATGTGCTGGATCTCTGGCTTGTCAGGCCTATGTGTGTGCTATGGTGCTCATGCCTGTTTCCATTTGTTGTCTTTCATGTTTTTGCAGGTGATGACACAGTTGATGCTGTTGAGGTGGAGGAGATGGTGCAGACCCAGGAGGAATCTCAGCCACGACCGGGCACCAGTGGAGGACGTGCTGTGGTGGTGGGTGAAAACCCAATCTTACTGCAGACCATACTGTCCAGGGGTGTCTCTGGTTGCACCTCCCAGACCTCTATGATTCAGGTGCTGAATCGGATGATGAGACTCATGTGCTGTCGCAGGTGAGTGTTTCTGCCAGGGATTCTGTTCTGTCCAACCCACCTGCACCAGGGGTAGAACCCTCTATGGGGATGTCAGTGTTGGTAAGTCCTGCAGGCGGTTACGGATGCAGGGTCACACTCCATAACATCTGATCCTGTTCCTGGGCCAGCATATCAGAGGGGGAATGCAGTCCTGCAGCCTCAGGCAGTGCCAGCACAGCAAGGTGCAGATCGCCTTGCCCCAAACAAGTGTGGTGCCCGCCGACGCGGTGGCCGTACGCCACCAGGCAATACTGTATGGGAAAACTCCATGTACAGTATAGCAGCACAACAGGGAGCATCGGTTAAAATGATGGCTCAGGCAATGGAGAGGGTGGCCACTTCCATTCTCCCCCCTGAAAGGCAGATGGAGCAACAACAGCATGCAACAGACTCCATTTGCCAATCACACAGGGAAGACATGTTGGCGTCCAACAGGGTCCGACGGGCGGCACTGCACACTCTGCGTGAAGCCATATCTCTAGAGTCCCAGGGCCACAGGGAAGCCCTGAGGTTAGAACTCCATTTACTCAGGGAGAGTCTGGTTGAACTTGAGGCTTCCTGAAATTTTAGGGCAGAACAGCAGCTGGAGCAGCTCACACGTTCGCTCTCAGCTAAGCTGCAGGCAACCCTTGAGGAGATCCGGGCATCACGCGAGGCCATGCGTGCAGAAATGCAGGCAACCCGTGAGGTGCTGCATGGGGATCTCCGCACTCTCATCCTCCAGAATCAGACCAACCGCATGCTTGCTGCCATGGAGGACCATACCAGGGCTTTGCGTGGGCTGCCTCCCATAGCACCACCATCTCCTGATGCAGCAGCAGAGGGTGAAGAGAGCGACAGCAGTTCTCCCACATTGGCGTAGCCGTGCAGGCCATGAGCCCATGGAGGTATTTTTTTTTTCGCAACATCCACGCAGGTGGGTATTGGTGTGCACCCTGTCCTCGAACCTCCTGGGTGTCCACCCCCCCACCCCCATTGCCATTAAAAAAAAAAAAAAAAAAAAATTTACAGTGTGTTGCCTTGTGTGGCTCCCGTGGGCATCCACTGTGTATTCCAGCTGGGCACATGCAGGCTTGTCCTGTGTTTGGTTTAGATGATTGGGTTCCTGATACACACACCCCTCCTGCTTCCCCTTTCCATGGGCTGGCAAAGGGTGTGACCAAGTGACAGTGACTTACACAGTGACATTGGGCTCCCATGAGTTGTGTGGGCAGTCTGTAGTCAAAACTGTGTGTACATCCCTAGTGGGGATTGTTGTTGTATTGAACACTGCATGGTGTATTGATATGTGCTTGTGCATCCATGTCTTCCTCCTTATTCACAGGTACCTTCTTCATGTCTTCACAAGGCCGTCTCCTTTGCAGATGCAGTTCATGTTGTATACAGTACACTGACACATTTGCCTGACAGCAACACTCTGCAGTTGGAAGGGGTTGATGTGCTGGCTTATTCAGGTTGTAAGACTTGCACTACTTTGATTTTGTACTGTCATATTTTGGCAATGTTTCATCCTGTGTTGTTGTATTGTGTTGCTAGTAAGTATTTGGTCATGTGTGCTGTTTGTTATTGATTACTGGGAGCATATTGTCTGTGGCGTGTTTCTATTTGGGACAGTGCACTTTGTGACACTTGTGTCATGTGTTGTGCATTCCTTTGTTTGCTTTCACATTGCATGACATGCCATGGTGTGTTGGGTAGTGGAGATGGGGAGGGGTTGGGTGACATGGCGCTATTTTCATGTTGGATTTTGCAAGGGGGTATTCATTCATGCAGTATAAATGTGTGTCTTTTTGTGACACAGCATTGGTTGTCTTTCGGTAGGTAGGGATGCACACAATGTAACACTTCCAGGTGACCAATCTCAGGCTGGTATGGTTGTGACAGTTGACTGTCCCTTATGTCATCATCATTGATTGTCAGCTGCTATGTGCCAGGGCTGTGTGCACTCCACAGGGGTGTGATTTTAGGTGAAGAAATTAGTCACCAGTTGCATACGGGATGCCTCACCACGTGCCCTTTCCCCTCCCATGTGCAGCGGCCGTGCATATGGTTGGGGATGTGGGGGCACCACCATGTCCACCGGCAGGCCCCGGCGGGTTGCAACGTTGTGCAGGACACATGCTGCCACTATGATCCTGCACACTACTGGGGGCGCGTATAGCAGCTGCCCACCAGAGCGGTCAAGGGAGCAAAAGCGTGACTTGAGCACTCCGAATGTGCGCTTCACTATGCCCCGGGTTGCAATATGGGCTGTGTTGTATCTTACCTCGGGTGGTGTGGTGGGGTTCCGAATTGGCCTCATCATGTGGGTGCTCAGAGGGTAGGCACTGTCCCCTGGGGAGGTGATGGTGGGTATCATTAGTGAGGTTGTGACATTACTCAGTATCTGACATGCATGCATGTGCAGAGGCATTTATGCTCACCAAGCAGCCATGTATCGCCATGCCGCCCAGCTTCACGGTCCCGGTTAAGGGGTGACATTCTGAAAATGAAACTGTCATGGGTGGACCCTGGATAGTTGGCATATACTGAGGTGATGATTCCCTTGGCATCACATACTACCTGCACGTTGATGGAATGCCAGTGCTTGTGGTTTCTATAGATGTGCTCAGTTGCCCTGGGAGGACGTAGAGCCACATGGGTGCAATCAATGGCACCTAGCACTTTGGGGAAGTGTGCCACCCCGTAAAAATCCTGGACGGCAGCCTGCCTTTCTGCAGGTGTTCTGGGTAGGTATATCTGCCTGCGGACTGATGAGCGTGCAGTCATGATGGCCAACACCTGGTGTAGGCAGCGTGACTGCGAGGCCTGTGACACCCCCCCACTATGGCACTTGTCCGCTGAAATGAACCAGTGGCCAAGAAGTGCAGTACACTGAGCACCTTTTCCAAGGGGTTCAGTGCTTGGGAGAACAGGGTGGATGATGTGAGGTCATCTTCCCACTCACTCACCATGTCGAGTATTATGTGGGGTGGAAACCTGTACCTCTCATACACCTGGTCATCACGCATCCCAAAAAGGCTGGTCCTGGGTGTAAAGATTCTGGGCCTGACTATCCTCCTCCTGCGGTGTCCCACGACCGCTGCTGCGAGGAACGGTATATTCATCGTAGCGTCTGAGCTTGTTTGTTGTTTGCGCGCTCTTTCATGCTGCGCAGGGCCGCGTGCGCCTGCTTTCTGCTGGCGTACATGTTTCCGGATTAGCGCGTCTTTTTTGGAGCATGCGTTTTCCCAGTTCTATTCCATGAATACGTGTTGTAGGCGCGCGTGTGGGCGTTCAACGCATTTAACTCCTGTACTTCCCCCGTGATGCCCACATTTTCACGCATTGTTCCTCATTCCGCGTGTTACGCCCCGTGTTCCACCCACTTTTGTTGTGTGTGCTGCGCTACGTGTGCTTTCGCTGTGTGCGTAGCACACGCCGTTTGATGACGTGTGCACCCGCGTGCCCCACGCAGGATTTTAGCGCACATCTCAGGATTTACACGCGCACAGACTTCAATGAATCGTTGTGCGCGGCTTTCGCACGCTTCCGCTGAGATTTTCGCACTTGTGCTGCGATTTGCACACTTTCGCACGCTTGCGTGGAGATTTTCGGTGCACATTAATTCCATGAATCGGCCTGAATATGTCAATCAGGCCTCATGGTAGCGAGGCCATGTTAAAGTGCAAGTGCATAAGCAGCTAGAATACTTGACAATTGTTAAAGTGCAAGTGCATGAGCAGCTAAGGCATTTGGCAAAAGTAAACACATACCAATATACAGCCCATAATCACATTCCATTAAACAGATGGTAAAATAAAGCAACCAGGACCCACCATTAAGAGGCAACAAAGAGAGACAGCACATCAAAGCCCCCGAGATAAAAGGACCGGAGTTCATACCAGCATAAGAGAAAAAAATATATATGAACCACCCCCCACAGATAGTACAGTAGACAGCCAACTTACAGACAACAGAAGAATTGAATTTAAAAGGATGAAAAATAAGATAATCATCGCCAGGACTCAAAAAGAAGAGAGAAGAAACATACAGGAACATCCAATAAAGGTCCAGAGGGGACATAAGTATCAAAGAATGAGATGAAACAGAAGAGAAGAGCAACACCAAAGAGACGGAAAAAGCATAAAAGAAAAACGAAGTGCCCAAGAATGTATATAATTCCTCATCGACATTATGGCCCTTTGGATGCTTTGTATCAAAGTCCAAAATTAATCTGGTTTCAAGTTGTCTTAATTTCAAGACACAATCACCACCCCTGGGGTGTGCGGGCACATGTGCCACTGCAAAAAAAGTTAGCAATTTCAAATCATTGTCGTATTCTTGTTTAAAATGTTTGGCCATGGGGTACACTGGATCAGAGTTCTTGATGTCTCTGAGATGTTGCAAGATTCCCAGCTTCAATTTACATGTGGTACTCCTAATGTACCATCTCATGCATGGGCATGAGAGGACATACACGACAAAGGTAGTATCACAGTTGATGGAATACTTTATCTTCTGATTAATTTTTGTGACAGGATGGACGAAAGTTTTCTGCACAGTGGCATGTGCACACGCTTTGCATTTCATGCATTTAGTAAACCCCATGGGAGAGGCGGAGAGCCAGGTCATGGAGGATACATTTTTATCTACTGGAGATAAAAAACTGGACACAAGTTTGTCTCTAAGAGAGGGCACACGTTTATATGTCATAGTGAGACGATTGGACAAAACAGAACTGAGGTCATTGTCTAAGGTAAGGACACGCCAGTGTTTCTCAACAATTTTCCGAATGCTATTGGAGGCAGTGTCAAACGAAATGATCAGTCTGGGTTCATCGTTGGTAATGATTTTGGGCTTGGTGTCATACAGCAATTTGTCTCTGGACATTCCACGTGCCTTAGGATAGGCCATTTCAACAGTTCTCTTGTCATACCCTTGTTTCCCAAAGTCCACAGCTGCCAATGCACAATGATGGTCAAACCAGGCAATGTTAGTACAGTTACGACGAAACCGAATGAATTCGCTGTATGGGATGGATTTTTTGCATGACAGAGGGTGACAGCTGTTGGCATGAAGGGGCAGACCGGTATTAGTAGACTTCTTGTGGAGTGCTGTATGACTGCCTAAACTATCCAGCATAACGATGACATCCAGATAGATAATCTCGGAATAACTATGACATTCAGTGATGCTTAGATTGGCCTTGTTGGTATTGATACTTTTGACAAAAGATAGCCAATCACTTTCCATGCCCTTCCAAATAATAAAGACATCGTCAATGTACCGCCACCATGAAACAATCTGTGTTGGAAAACAAGATGAAAGTAGATCAGACAGGAAAGTAGCCTCCCACCACCCCATCGTGAGATTAGCATAAGATGGTGCAAAGGTACTTCCCATGGCAGTCCCCCCAAATTGCCGAAAGAAGGACCCCTCAAAAAGAAAGACATTGTTGTGTAAACAGAACAAAAGCATATCCAAAATCATAGAACTGTGTCCAAAATAATTAAGGGAGCGGTTGTCCAGATAGTATTTGCATGCATTAATACCAACAGTATAGTCGATGTAGGTATATAAAGAGACCACATCTAGTGTGGCCAAAATCAGTCCCTCTTCCCAAGGTGTATTAGTGATATGTTGTAAAAAATCCTTAGTATCCCTCAGGTAGGATGGCAGCACTGATACGAATGGAAAAAGAGTTTTGTCAATGAATTGGGCCAGATGTTCTAATAGTGAGCCACATAAGGTTACAATGGGCCTACCTGGGGGATATTTAAGAGATTTATGTATTTTGGGAAGAAAATAAATAGTGGGTACTGTGTGGCATGCAGGAATGAGGAATTTGATCAAATCATCCTCCAATAGGTCTTCGCTCGCCCACTTGGTACACAGAGCAGTAAGTACTGCTCTTATTTCTCCAAATGGATCTTTAGAAAGCTTCATGTAGCACAAACGGTCATGCAGTTGTCGATTCGCCTCAGCTACATATTTGGTTCTGTCTTGAATGACGATGTTTGAACCTTTATCGGCTGGTTTAATGATAATATTCGACAGCTGTTGAAGTTCACTGATGGCTGAACTTTGTGTAGGAGTAAGGTTCTACTTGATCATACTGGTTTTCTGTCGTAGTCTTCTAATATCACTAACACAGAGATCGTGGAATGCCTCAATGCAGCCCCCCACTGGGAATTGTGGGTTAAATCTTGATTTGTTCTTCAATTTGGTACGTATGTCCCAATTCAGATTGATGTCAAAATCAGAAAAATCAAAATTGGCAGAGTCAAATTTATCATCATCGAGGCAAGCCAAGTCAATAAGTGACGGAATATCTGAAATAAGAAGATCGGTGCCACCGGTACGTGATGTCGGATGCTTGGCAGTGATGGAATTGGTAGCAAAGAACTTCTTGAGTTTAATTTTACACAGAAATTTATCAAAATCAATGTGTGCTTGTACGTAATCATAGCTCATGGTGGGGCAGAAGTTGAGGCCCAAAGACAGGAGCGAGGTCTGTGATTTAGTAAGAATGTGGGACGACAGATTGATTATTTGACACCACTTCATGGTATCTATTGTTAGTTCTTTATCCCAGAGCGCTTTGATCTCATCTTTCCCATCCTGACACAGCAGTCGCATTTCGTCTCAAAAATTCAGTCTTGGTGTGGGCTCGTCAGTCTCAGATACAGAGATATCCGACTCAGATGTAGCAGCACCTAAATCACCAGACTGTGTAACTGCAGACTGTGTGATAGTGGTTCTGCGGAGGGAATCAAACCGTTTGGCAAAGGTAAAGACACGACCCATCTCGTAGTCTATTTTGTCTCGGATGAATTTCCTGTGCTTACGTTGTTTAATCTCATCTTCATGAGAGATTAAACCTTCATCGATTTTAATGCGTAATTGTTTGCCTTCCTCTATGGGAGTAATTTTGGTAAATTCCGTCTCTATTCTACCCAATTCTTTAAGTGCCAGCTCCTGATCCAGTTTGGCATATTTAACAAGAATTGTTAAGAACTTGCCAGAACAGCCTTTGCTGGCTTCACCCCACTCTTGAAGCATCAGTGGGTCTTGATCCTCAAAAGAGGGAGTAGTCATGATGCGTAAACCTCAAGGTATTCTGCCAATATCCAAATAATTTTGGAGAGAATGCTCTTCCCACCACTTCGATATCTCTCTCTTCCGAAGTCTCTCGTGTTTCTTTAATAAAGTCACTTCCTTGCTAATATTTATATTTGTCTTTTTATTAGCTGCAGTAATGGGCGGTGTGACTACATGTTCCTGCTGTTCACTAAATAAGTCTTTAGCCTGAAGTAGCCGGGCTGATACCCAGGCGTCCTGCGTGTTGGTCATTTAGTGGTTGCCTTAATAAAAAGTGAGAAAAAAATGACAAAAAAAGCGTGCTGTCCAGCTGGAGAGGCCAAAAGCAGAGTGCCGACCTGTGTCAATGAGGTCGGTCACAAAAGGATGAGAGGCTGGTGCAGAGAGGGATAATGGGCACAGTGAATACAAGTGATTAGATAAGAGACATGAACAAGCTGAGACAAACACCTACCGTATGACGATCATCCGTGCGTCCTCTGTCACACGTAGAACCGCCAGCAGGACAGGCAAGTTCAGCTGCTGTGTCTTATCAGTGCAAAGGAATCCCAATCCTGTCACCAGTGTAATCTGCCACCAGCGGCAGCAGCCCTACTCATGAAGCGAGGATTGAGAAAGGGCGCGCACATTTGTGAAAGTCCTGGTGCTGGTTCCAACATGGAACGCTCCGTGTACAACAAAATCCAGAAAAAGGAGGAAAGGCGAGCCAAGCAATCGTAGCAAACTCCAAAGGCACGGGCAAAAACAGGGAAACACTGTGTTATAAATGCGGATTTATTTTAATGTTTCCACACCAAGAAAATGATATATATATACCATATTAAATACTTACGTTTTGAAAGATATGAACTCAATATCTTTTCTCTATAGATTACCTTAATCGCCAGAATAGAAAAAAAAGGAGAGCGCATGTTTAGAGACAACATGTTTTCATACGAATCAATTAAGCTCTTGGTTGTGGGCTTAGTCTCAGAAACACGCAGCTTTACCAGTGTGGGAAATTTTAGAAAATATCAAGCCAAACCTATAAGAGAAACTAAGGCACAGACAAACCCGGGCCTGACAACCACTGCCTTTAATTAGATTACCAAAAATCTGTTTGGGGTGGGGTTGGGAGAGGGGCACGAATGAGACCGTATGGAATCACACGCACTGCATTTGGGGGGAAAAGTAGCAGGATCTTTTTTCGTGGCTCGCCCCCCACTCTTGCAATGCTGGATACACCCCTGGGTGGGGCACTAAAGGGAACCCCTGATTAAAGTTAAATCCAGACGAAATGGCCATTTTGCCAACCGTTGAAGGTCACACGAAATCAACCTGATCAAAACTGCCTTTTTCATATGCAGTCTTCAATGGGCGGCATTCAGACGTTTCATTTTTAATACTGAAAAATAAGACAAAGGGAAGGTAAAAGAAAACAGCAGTGTTGCATAGCCTTCAGAATGTTTATAAAGGAATGCATTTGAAATGGAAGTTATTAGGAATAGCGTTGTAGTTCCAAATCAAAGTAAAACAACTTGGACTATGTGACCCTTAGGGAAAGTATTCAACTATAACTTCATTATTTTTTATATTTTTATTTTTATATATTTGTAAAGCGGACTTTCAGCCCAGAGGCATCAAGGCACTGGTTCAAGAAAGTGTCTTAGTTACAAGCATGATTCTTTGCTCAGGGTTACAGTGAGCGTAAAGCCTTACAATGTAGGAAGTAGATGGTTGCATAGGCGGTTACAGGTTACATTAATAGGCGGTTACAGGTTACATTAATAGGTGGTTACAGGTTAGTTTTATCAACAGTTCCAGTGAGATTACTATACAAACAGCAGAGTTTTTACAGCTTTCCTGAAAGCTATGTGTGAGTCTATGGTTCTGAGATGGGTTGGTAGGGAGTTCCAGTGGGTCGCTGCCATGACCGTGAAACTAGAGCCTCCTGCGCGAGCTGTCAGGGTTTTAGGAATGGTGATTGCTTTGGTGTGTGCGGTCCTAGTGGGTCTGTCTGTGATCGGTTTGGCGATTCTCTGTGATAGGTATCGGGGCAGTATTATGGATACATTTGTGCGTGATGGCGAGAATTTCACAATACAGTGCAGAGGACATGACGTCTAACGTCCAAACTAGACTAAGGGGCAATTCTTTGTTAATTATTAATTCAAATGTATTTTGGAAAATAATAAGATTGTATCAAGAACGACCCCTGACTAGTGGAGTTCCATGGACCTGTGATTTTCTGTTGAATAAAATGCGGTTTGTTTTCTTTTGATCAAAATTCAATTCAAATAACCAACAATGCCAGAAGTACCAGCAAATCAGCTGGCCAAGAGTGCAGATATTATTTATTTTATTTGATTTACATTTATTAAAGTGCTCACACAGCCCACAGGCATCGAGGCGCTGTTACAGGAATTGTTTTTGTTTTTTAGTTGCGTAATTGATTTTTTTGTTGTTGTCTTAGTTGCGTATTTATAACGCGCTTAAACACCAGGAGGTTTTTAAGCGCGGATCCGGGGATCACACTTGTGTTGCTTCTGTCGTCTTGCTTCAAAGGCCTGCACGTTGCCACTGAGCTATCCTCCCGGGACTATACAATCCACAGTCATGTTCCAGGTCTACTGCTAGTGCCTCTTTCACTCATAGCTAATTCCATTTAGCTGCTTGCCCTGCTGGCACCTCACAAATGCTCCCAAGAAACTAGCACCCCTCTGTCACGTTGCCCCCACTAACTACCAATGCTTACCTGAGGCATAGCTCTCAACCTTTTGTGTCGCCAAGGTGAGTGCAAACACCCGATGTTTTCCGAGGTGGTGAGAGCCCATTGAAGTGAATGGGTGCATAGGGGGCAGGGTGGGTTATTCAGCTGATAGGATGTTGAGTGACACCCACCAAAGCGTGTCTGTTGAGAGCTATGCCTTAGGTCACCGGTCACCAGTAACCCGCCGCTCACATATGCACCCTCGGCACCTGTGACATCCCCTGCTGTCATCAGTTAAATAAAAAAGGGACTCACTCTTTACTAGTTCCCCGGCAGCCATCTTGTTTATAGTTTTTTTGTTGGGAGGAAATACATCACAAATCAGTTTTCCCTCTCAAAAAGAGTCCAGTATCAGTATGGATTTTTGGCAGGTGTATTAATAGTGTTGACGGGTATAGGGGGGACAATGTTTATATGGCGTGCGAGGGCTCTGTGCACTGAAGGTCCTCATTGACTAGTGGGACATTGAAAGCTTGGTAAACTGTCCACCCCCAATGGCCATTAACGCGAAATGGAACGCCAGCTTGAACTAAAACTATGATCAAGAAATCTTTCAAAATCTAGAAATCTTCAATGTGTGAACTTTCCCAGGTCGTCATTCTGCAGGATTGCTGCGTCCCCATTTCTCGGCGTTTGGCAATGACGATGTGTTCTGGATTAATTATAGAAGTCAGACTCGTGGTCGTGGATCATAGAATGTGTCAGTGATAGAAGATGGACTGTCACTTCCTGTAATTAGGCTGTGCAGCAATATTGCCGCCTTTGTGACGCGCCTATGCCCAGAATATCGGGACATATTTCACGTGTCACATTTTTGGTAATATTTCTCTTGCAAAATACACTTGCACGTGTTCCTTGTATCGTTCGTCTGTCTATGTGTGGTCGAACCCTATGTCCTCTGTCTCAGTGTTTTATATTGTGTTGAGAAGGAGTTTTCTGCACTGTAAGTGCTTTGTTGCAATCAAGAAAGTAAGGCCAGGTAGTGCGATTATATATCATAATAATACCAACTATTACTACAGTGCTTCTAGCAGCAGGAATCCGGTATGAAGCGCATTATAAAAGACATGTTATTATTGGGGTTCCTCTGAGAAACTCTTTGCAATAGGGGCACACAACATCATCAAGTGCTGTCTATAGTTTGATAGATCCCCCAAGGGCCTTTCCAATGTGACTTCAGTCGGAAGGATTTGACAGCCCATTGATGCAAGAAATAGGTCGCCTGCTCTTCCCGCTTGTGACACCTGCTTTCCTGCAACAGAAGAATCCCGCCTACTCTCAGAAGTACACACAGGCGGCCTGAACCAGAAGGAATCACGAATGTACAAAAGGTACAAAAGAGACACTTTTTGGACTTTCATGCATTTGAGAAATGCACTGGTAACTGTATTTATAATTACGAGCTGCAGATTACTCAAGGGACAGTCGATGGCATAAATAATGCACTTGCGCCCCCACTGCCCCGCCCTACCCCTTAATACAGTAGTGGCAGGTGTGAACGTCTGACGTTTTATGTCATAGGCTCCCAGCAGCCACGCACGTGGGTGTTTGCCTTACTGAAACTTGGCTTTTGGAACACTCTTTAAGCGCCCTTGAGGATGTATGCCCTACGAATTATTTACCCATCGTAGAAAATAGGAAAAACAGGGGGTGTGTTAGGCATCATTTTTAAGAAGACTCTTAAGATATTTAAGAAATGTGGAATGCGATGCATTGAAAAGTCTAAGGAATGCTTAATTCCAAACTTTGAATGACTATCGTCTGTGGTGCTCTGAGGACATGCTATGGAAGCACTGTCTGGATGTACAAAGTTTTCCCGAAGGTTTAGCCCTTGCAGGATTTCTTAAGGGTATTAAGATGGTATAGAGTGCAAAAGTGAAACTCTTACCATGCTGCTGACAGGGTGTCTAAGGAATTTCACCTTGAGTTGTATGTTTTTTTTTATCTATTAAGATTACCAATTGTCATAAGAAATGAACTGTATCTGTAAGAGTACAATGAACTACAGGCATTGTGCTATTTTAATGGTTTTATTTTACTTTGTATTTTAAATTGGTTTTCGGTATTTTAACAAAGTGCATAGTATGGGAAATACTCTACTATGCTGTTCTGTTTTAATATTTTTCTATTGTGTTTTTTTATTAATGTAATTTAAATGTGATTTAAATGTGATTGAAAAGTGAATTTGTACTGTATTTGATCGGTTTGATTAATCCAAATAAACATAAAAAAATATTTAAGAAAGTTATCAATATCCTAGGTATGGCTGATGTGTTGATGTCGAACCATAATATCTCTTTGTCTTTTATTGTTATATACCATCCCCCTGATCCGACATCCAATTTTATTGAGCACCTTGGCATCAAAGTTGGCCAATTGGTGCCTCTATGTCCACAATTATTTGTATTAGGTGATCTAAATTGTTGATTGACATCCCCTACTGGACATGCAGGATCCCTGATTGATATACTTGATATTAGAGGTCTTGACCAAAAGGTAAAATCTGCTACACATTCGGCCGGTCACTTGTTAGACTGTATTTTTACTAATATGGCCTCTATGGTAGTTGATAGGCCAATATTTTTCCCTTGTTCAGACCATACTTTGGTCCCTTTCAAGTTTCCTACCGTTCGACCTTTATTTTTTGCATCCTGCAGCTCAACTGCAAAATGCATCTGCCAATCGAGTAATATCACAGAGGATGCTTTCAACAAGACTTTTCTTAGTCTACCTAGAGATTACACATACGAGGTTACTCTATATAAGCCCTGTTCCATGTTATCCTGCTTTTATTACAAAATTCAAAAAGTTAGTAGACTCTCTTGCCCCAGCCAAAAAGTGAAACATGTTAAGACCTCATTACCCACATTTAATCCATGGTACAACAAGGAAATAGGAAAGTCTAAACAGACAGTTCACCATCTAGCACGCTACTAGCGGAAACATAGAGATCCTCCTTTGAAGACCAATTACTTAAGACAAGTAGGTGGCTACAAAACATTGATAAAATATCTAACAAAAGGTACTTTGCTAATCATCTCCTTACTAATACTAATAGTAGCAAGGAAATGTTTCAAATATTATGTGAATTGCGTACAGTAGAAGCAGGCACTCCTAATATTACATCTTCTCAACTCTTTTGTGACAAGTTGGCTGACTTTTTTTGAGTCCAAGATTTTGACCACCAGAGAACAACTGATAAAGACATCCCCAGCATGTCACCCTGATGCTTCTTTTCAAACTAATTTAGGCATTATTGCTCATAAAAAAAAATCTTTGACACATTTATGGAACTGTCAGAGAGGTCTACACTCCACCTTATGGCTGAACGAAGACTGTCTGGAACATTTTTTGACCCTTGCCCCAACCATTTTATGAAGAAAGTGTGTGGTTATGTCTCTAAGGATATCATCCAATATCTTTTCTCTGGCGATATGCCTCACCCTTTGAAAAAAACATTAGTGTTTCCTTTAATTAAAAAAGGTCTTTGGATCCCCCCGTGCCCAGAAAGGTATTGCCCTATCTCTCAATTAACTTACATTGTCAAGTTATTGGAGGCTGAAATGACTTGTCAAATTCAGACTTTTTCAGAGGAAAACAATTGGTTTCATGATGCTCAAGCAAGCTTTTGTCCCACTCATAACACAGAATCAGTAGTCAAAGCAACGCTGGGTTACTTTAAAAGGTGGGTTAACTCTGGTGGCACTGGAATCCTAATTCTATTGGACCAGTCCTCCGCACTTGACACTGTGATCCATGCCATTCTTTTGGGTCACCTACACAATATGGGCTTGAGGGTATCCCTTGGCAGTGGGTTATAACTTTTTTGACAGAGCAAACCCATCTGATTTCGTATCCCCCTTCCAATCTTCCTTAAAATCCATCACTTGTGGTGTCCCGCCGGGTTAATCTTTGAGCTTGCTTCTTTTTAACTTGAAACCTTTGCTGATCTTATTTTATCTGCTCGGTTGCACTTCTATATGTATGCTGATGACACCCAACTTATTCTTTGCTTCGACAGGATTGATCCATACTCTTTGGAAGCCATCAAATCATGCATTGAACAAGTTGGATCAAGGTTGTCGCTAAATCGATTATTACTTAACTCACACAAAACTGAGATCTTGCTTTGTAACATAATCTTTCTCGGCCCATGGGGACATCTACAGCTACAACTTTGGGAGAATTAGATAGATTTAATTTCTGGTACAGTGCGTTCGGCTCTTGTCCCACCCCAGTTTCATCTGTCCAGAACCTTAGTAACAAAGTTAACAGCAGCTGCTTTTTTCCATTAAAATCCTTGAGATTGATCCTCAATGACTTTAGTTTTCCTGCCCAGATTCAGCTGATGAATGCCTTTATCTTGAGCCTCTTTTATTATTACAACTCTGTATACTTGGGTCTTTCAAAGAAAACTATCTTCAAACTACAGCTTATCCAGAATGTGGCTCCACACCTTCTCTCCAAATCACAACAAACAGACCCATAACTCTACAACCCTTAAGAATCTGGACTGGTCATCAGTGGCCAGTAAAATCGAATTCAAGACACTGTGCATGGTCCATAAAGCCCTCCATCACAACGGACTGGCTTTTTTCCATGACCTCAAAACATGCTACGTTCCAGGCAGACAGCTCATATCAACCCCAGCTAATCAGCTGGCAATACCAAAGATCAAATATCAGCGATGGGGTGGCTCTTCTTTCGGGTTTCTTGCTCCTAAATTATGGAACAACCTTCCCCCCACACTCTAGGATATTTCGAGTCACATTGAGTTTCAGCACAGGCTGAAGACTGCTGTTCCCGAAATAGGGGCCATACAAATTTGCCTCAAGGAGGTATCTGTCAGCTGGTGATGTTGGTTTGATATTGTTAGTGCCTCGATGCCTCCTCCGAGGTGATGAGCTGCACTCTACAAAAAATCTATTACCATAACAACAACCTTCTGAGAACCTGCTCCACTGTGTTTGACAAGTACAACACAGAGTTTACCGCACAATAAACAACAACAAATTCCTATCACATGTATGTAATACTACAAATGCTTTTTATTGAAAGGAAGATCATATTGTGCGTGCAATATACAATCATGTCATCTGTGCAAGGAAAAGCATATTCCCAGGATAACCCACATAAATGTACGTACAGCTCAGAAAAAAATAAAAAAATAAAACCACAAGCGGAAGCAAAACTCCCCTTTCACAAATAAATAAGACCGTTTAGCAGTCTTTAGGCAGAAAGTGCAATAAGGGGCAGTGGGAGGTGGAAGGTATGAGGGGTTATATGGGACCACCATAAAGGGTAAATGGCGTACTAAAAAGGTGGTAAATAATTTACCCACAATTGTTAAAAAAGGGTTGGGAAAAATGAGGGTTTCTGCACCTTGATGGAGTCCGACTCTATAGTGCATGGAGAGGAAGGTCAATCATGAGGTTGCCGCACCCCATGTTTAGTCAGGTAAATGCATGGATGTTAGCTATGCGAGTGAGCCTCAAAAGCACCCACATTTCTGGGTGATTGTGATTCCTTAGAATCACCTGAATCCGAGTTATCTTAAGCCCTGTCCGTAGGGCATCTTTTTAATATTCTAAAAGCCCTAAAATGGAGGTTAAGTGCCGCATTTCTTTTTAAAACTCGCGCCGGTCCCGTCCAATAGTAGGCGTCATAGAATGGCTGCCCTCTAATTCTACCTCTGCATCGCACAAAATGGCAGCTGATAAATATCTTCATAGACCACACAGTCTATGGGGTCAACATATTAAAACTGCCAGTCTTTTCTCTGTGTTTCTCTCACTGTCAGACCTATGAACATAGCGCATGCCAGCTGCCAGCCTGTGCAGACCTGGGACTATTATTGCATGTACAGCATAATGTAGCCACTCTTCTACTAACATAGAAAATAAACGATAAAAAAATAAATCAATAAAGTCTTTAGACATAGCAGACGGTGGGACCTCTACTATGCCTACACCACATTAAGTCAGGTGGTATTTATTTAAAACAAAAAAAACACAATTTCCCTTTGAGGCCTTCACCCTCCTCTTGCAAGGCTTTAAAATAATAATGAAACTACATTTAAAGAGCAAGTGCTGCTGAATCACAACCACTGTAAGTCATCCGTGGCATTCAGAAGCTCCACAATATTCACAGGTCACAATAAAATAATGGCACCAGCATTTGACCAAGAATACAGCATTTGAGGTGTGGCAACACAGGTCCCCTTATTCACCTTGTGTTACCAAGTAAAGCATCTCAATGCACCAATGAGGGCCAGCTCTGCGATGAACAGTGGTCGACCCCTTAACATGTTGCTGCTTGCACCAGACAAACATATGTTGAGCATAACATTTCCAAAATGATCACAGAGCAACAGTACTGAACATGTGGTGCCAACTCTAAAAACAGAGATTATCCCAGCCCCAGCAGCTCTACCTTTCATATGGCCTGCTGCAACGATTCACAGGCTCTCGTCACTTCTCCCCAGAGGGACCCCTTCCCTGTGAGGCTAGGGAGGTGAGGCTGCTACCCAATAATGTCCCTAGGGGTAGTAAAAAGTGTGAGAACCTCACGGGGAGGGCCTATCCTTCTCGGGATAGGGACTTCCTTTCCATTCAGGAACCCCCTTACCCTCTCACCCCTGAGACTTTAAGACCTCATCAAAACATCATCAGCCCTTATGAAAGCACTGCTGTTAGGTACTGTAATCCCTCAACCTATAATTACCCAGAAGTTGAGCACAGAAACATCAATAAAAGTCCAGGGCATTTACAAGTCTTTCCTGAAGCTACTGAGACGAGGAAGAGCACTCATGGAAGCAAATCAGGTGTACATCCACTAAGTACTGAGACAGAGAGGCCACTAGAAACAATGAAGATGGGCCAAAAGAAACATGGGAGGGACTGTGACCTTACACTGGGAACAACCCAGCCTATTTGTATAAAAAGAGAGAAAGGATTACCTGAAAGGAGAAGCACCCAGTGTGAAGCCTGGAGAGCCCAGAAGATTCAAAATGGTTGAGAAGACGGAATGCTGGGGAAGCTGATCCATACTGCTGAGAATGCCAGGGTCAACTTCAGCCTGACCGAGTGAGGGCTTGCCAGGAATATTGAAGTTGGAAAACAGTGACGCGACCTCGTGGAGGTGGACCGGATTGTCCAAGAATGGCACCAACACTGTTGAACTACAGAGGCGCCCGCAGAGTTGCCGTGGGACGCGAGAGAGCAAGGAAAGTAGTCACAGAGGCTGGCACAGTGATCCACTACCACTGGACGAACTAGTGACATGTCCCACTGCAAACACATGTAATGGGGAACATGGGAGACCCGGTAAGGGAGTGGGGCCAGCCAAGAGCAGCATCCAAAGTGATCTCCCTCGTCCCAGTAGTCAAGGCAAAGCTTTAAAAAGGGGAGAGTGTCTGGAGAGTAATCTCCCTCGTCTCAGTGACAAATACAGAAATAGTATACGTTTGGGAAACCTCAGGAGTAATCTCCCTCGTCTCAGTGACAAATACAGAAGCACTATAAGTTTGTGAAACCTTGTGAGTAATCTATCTCGTGTCAGTGACAAATACAGAAACACTATATGTTTGGGAACCATTAGGTGTAATCTCCCTCGTTTCTGTGACTACCAACAAAGAGCCTCAAGTGTGAACATAAATAAGAAGTCGCTGCACCCATGCTCCTCCAGCACCCCTTGCCCACCCGGGCTTGCTAATCTGTCCTTTACCATACCCAGTGCACCGCCACTGCCTGGGACCCTTTCCACCAGCCCTGTGATGCCATCACCAGCCGTCCGCTGGGCATCACAGGCTGATTAGGTTGCCTTCAAAACTCTGCATAGCATTCGCTTTGCAACACGCACAGCATCCATGACCACCCCGGACCCTCTGGGTCACCCCTGGCCAGCAATCCGCATCTCGGCACGCCACTGCCTTGACCAGGTATTGACCTCTGGCCTACCTCCCTGCAACATGACATTATGATCACCACACACGTTGCCTCGCCACGCCCTCACTGTCTACACTGAGCATCTGTTCACCTGGCTGACGCCCAACACGACCACTCGCCAGCCCCCTCAACATGGCTCATCTCACTCAACCACCCATTCTCACCGACACCGCAACCACACACGGCCACACCACTTATCTCCTGTCACACCACTGAATCCGACGTTCGTTCGACTCAGACACAGTTCCTCAGGCCCACCCCTAGCTTCACTCTCACCATGGCCCAACCACCCCACTTTTCTTGCATTGTTGATACACCTATCCCAGGTTTTCTCCAACATGCCACTAACTTTCTGCCTGTACAACCCTCTGATTGGCTATTCAGCTCTCCGCCCACCCTAACTGGGAGACCAGTACCATCCACCACATCCTACACAGGATCACCTATATCTCCTCCGGTAAGCAACAGCACCCAGCCATGACATGACTTAGCTCACACAGCTTCTCCATGCTCTAACCCTTTCCATCTTTTTCCCCTCCTTGTCCTCTACCCCGCTCTTTTCTCCTTGCTACCCTGACATCACGGCAACTGGCAAATGGAAATGTCTGTTACAATAATATTATTTGCCTAAACTATATGCTTCTGTGATTACTTAATATCAGTTGCCCTGTCACCAACGCCACAACTCACAATTTTTCACCCAAACATGTCATGTGATCCATACCAATTACTACTGTCTAAACATGAATGACCTCGTAATGATGTGCCGATATGCTGTCACTACTGTCACCTCACCACACCACAAATCACAGCCTTGACAAAGACTACGGACGAAATGCATTGGCTTTTTCTCTCTCACCTGTACCTAGCATGTTTACTAGGCCAATTTGTTTATGAATTAAACATTAAAACCCTTACTAATGACAACAAGTCAGGACCTTTTTTCCTTTATCATTATTCTCTGGAACAAACTAATCTCATGGCTATAACACAGGGGTAACAACCACCCACCAACGCCAGTAAGTAACAAGGTTTGTCTAATAACCCTGTTAAACTTTCTTCAGGAACTTTGGAGTTTCTTGTTCCTAGACAAACCATGTGCCAGGACGCAGTTCATACCACAGCAACTAACTAACCACACCTGCAAGCGCAGGGGTCCGCCAACCTTAAACTCCAACCAACTGAACCCACAAATAAGAAGGGTCTCCCTTGTCACAGAGGGGGTGATGAATGTAAAGCTATTGTGAGAAACTCCTGGTCTGATCTCCCTCCACAGAGAGATTGTGGTAATAGAAACACATGTACCAAATACAGTCGGAGCGATTACCTTCATCACCGTGAGTGTGATATAAGAGAGACAGATATAAGAAGCAGTGGGATTGGTCTCCCTGGTTTAAGAATCACCACTAAGAGTCAGAAGGAAGAAGATCACATCAGGACTGACCTTTCCAGTCCTACTGGCCCTTTGAATCACAGTGCTTGTTTGAGAGATATTAACGTTCAGAAAGGCAAAGTAACTAAGTCTCCTCAGTGGGGGAGAAACCAGGAACAGAAGGAGTTTCAGTTCACCCTAAAAGGAGTTTGGACAGAGTTACAAGAGCTCTTTAAAAAGTATTGTTTGATCTTGAAGAAAGCCTACGTTGTACCAGGAGAAAGGAGTCATTTTCCTGGCTGTTAAATAAGTCACTAAAGCAACAGACTACAGCGTCAAACCTGAAAGGAGGTTGAAGACCAGAAGAGTGTTGTTTATGTTGAATTAAGAAAGGGGATCGCATCAGGACTGGCCTTTCTAGTCTTACTTGCCCTTTGACTCTCAGTTCTTGTTTGAGAGACATTCAAGTTCAAAAAGGCAAGTAACTAAGTCTACTCAGTGGGGGAGCAACCCGGAAAAGGAGTTCGAATTCACCCTAAAAGGAGTTTGCAAGGAACTTCAAGGGCTCTTGAAAAGACTTGCTTGATCTTGTAGAACGTGTACATTGTACAAGGAGACAGGAGTCACTTTCCTGGCTGTTAAATCAGACACTAAAGCAATAGAATACAGAGTCAAGCCTGAACGGAGGTACAAGACCAGAAGAGTGCTGTTTATATTGAATTACCACCAGTTTATCAGAGACTATCATCACGGTTGAAACTTGATAAACCAGGAAAAGGGAGTCATTCTGCTGGCCCTTCATTTGAACTTGGACTATTTTCTAGTTATTATTAGTCATGATTGTAGTGCACTATTTCAGTAGGAGGGAGTCATCCTCCTGACCTGTCTTTCTTAGTTATTTCTTTTGTTGAATGGTAAGGACAGAAGAGGATTTTTGGGACAGAGGACGGTTATTTTGGTTGGACATTAATCCTGACAACGAGCACCCAGTTATCTTCACTTTAGGTAGTTATTTCCCTTTAGAGCCAGGGAAAAGTAGGTGTTTTTTGTTTTGTTATTTAAAATAAGTCTATAGCCAAAATGCCACCTTTGTGTCCGACTCCTGCTTCTGACATGCCACATATGGTGTTTGAGGTGGGATGTGGACAACCCAACAAAGAGTTGCCCCATGTCATGTTTTCCACTTTTATAACACACCCACTAAAAAGAGACAAGATCCACTTTACAATATCTATTGACCTTGAACAGCCTGAGTTGTATAAAATCTATGGTTGCCCTAAAATCACCGGCCCTAGGCTGGGACTTACCTTCATCCCCCTAACCTCCAAGACAATCCTCCCTGTTAGATTAAATTTGGAGGGGGATAGTGACCAGCTCCTGAGTTCCTCTGATCATTAGATTCCCAGTACAGAGAAGACTTTACTCTCTCTAGACCTTAGGGTAGTTGGCCCTACCGGAGCAGCCACCTTTATAATAACACCTGACAAGTCTTGGCGAAAGATCGGTTTTAGGGTGCCAGCCATTTTCTCTTCTCTTGTGGCGAAGGCATAAAGTAATTTTTTGAATTATTCCTCAAACCCTATTAAGATTCAGAGAATTCAGAGAGTAGGGTATTTGGTCTATGAGGTCCTCAGAGAAAATCCTCTACCATAGGACAGAGAAAAGACCATAAACAACCCGGACATATGCCCTGTTGGGAAAGAGCCTCAGACATTTTCCTTAGCTTGCACCGAGTTGGAGGATGAATTAGTTCCTAAACATGATATAAATAGAAAGAAAGATTTAATTCCCTTTTGAAAAGTTAGGTCTGCTTACTCTCACGCACCAGGGACACCTCCCCGGCAGCAGAGGAAGAAATATTGAGGCGCTTGAGTCACCATTCTCTCTGTCATCCCCTCAACGTGGGTTTTCTGAGAAACTGGAAGAGGAGCAAGAACCATTTAGATCTGAGAACCGTATACACTGTTCGGAAGGGATTGAAACATCCAAGCTGCCGGTGGAGGTAAATCCCAGCAGATTCCCCTAAATAGTAAAGTTGTTCCTATTACTCCTATTGGAGAAGACAAGGGCAATCCTATCATCCCATCCTCATGGTTATCACCCATCAAGGGTCCTGTATGCTATTTATGTAGGGAGTTATGTCCTGTATAAAAAAAAAACCTTGAGTCTATTTCCTATTAAAAGGGTTTTGGCAGACCCAGAGGGAATGCCCCAGTTGTCCTTTAGCACCACCCAAGATGCCCAAATTATATCCTCAGTTTAAAAAGAAAAGGTCCCAGACCCATCTTTCCGAACTGACAACCCAGAGACTCTTGAATCCCCTCTTCTTCGGCCTCCCATCAGGGTAGTTTCCCAGTGGAACAAGAAGGAAAAGAAGAACAAGTAGGAGTTAATGAGATACAGACCTCTGCAGTAATAGAATTGGAGGAGTTTGAGGCTTTCCAACTGCCAGAGCAGACAGAAACACCAGAGAGCCCAAAGGATGAATAACGCTTGTCTGATATTCTCACGGCAGGGAGTAAGGATGGCAGTATAATGCTCTCGCTAATTCCATCTCACGCACAGGACTCTTTGATAAGTTCTTCCTCCTCACCATCTATACCAGACCCTCAAAAGATCAGGACCGTCAAGGAAGAAGGTTCTGGGCTGTATTATACCAATATCCTCTGTTCCCAGGCTTCCACCCTATTGTCAACTTGTTTGGGAAGAGAACTCCAGTAATTCTTAACCTAAAAGAAAAGAAAGAAAACAAGGAAAAAGGGCAAATGTAATTATTTATATACTGAAAACCAAAATAACTGCAGAGTTCCGGCCACCATTCAACAACAACTAAAATTTTCTCTGAACTAGAGAGCGGGAGTAAAGGTTGCGCTATTCACCCAAATTATCTACCCATGGGGTGGAAAAGAACTCAAGAACAAGAGATTTGGTACATACATGGGCACACGAAAACCTATCCACAAAACAAAATACTGGTAACCATCTTGGGGAAGGAGCTGTAGATTACATTGGCAGTAGTTCCTAATCTACCGGCCCAATTGTTTATAGGTAGTACTGTCCCACAGTTTAATCAGTGGATGTTCCAAATCTCCCGAATAAAGTTGAAGGGAAAGTCTGCAGAGGGTGGTAATCAACACGCTACCAAAAGAAAATGTTCCATGAGAACTCAAGAAACCCAGTCCTCAATCTTAGAAGGAGAAAGCAGTTTCACAAGAGGAAGGGTATTTGACGATTCACAGTTTTATTTGCTTCTCCCCAGAGGGAAGCCCTTCCCTGTGAGGCTATGGAGATGAGGATGCCATCCAATAATCCCCCTAGGGGTGGTAAAATGTAGTACTAATGCACTAAATTCCATGGCAAGCAGGGACATAGGGATATGCCATTTTGGAGCACTCACCCGTTTCAGTCAATTGCTGACTTTTGATAGACACTATGGTTTGTTCATGTGTCTCCCCCTCTTTGATGCGATTGAATAAATGCACGCTTTTTTTATTAACACTTTCTTTTCGCATTTTGTCAACGCACAAACCAAAACCAACAAAAACACTTGACGGTATACATTAAGAGGTTCTGACCACATCACTATACAAATTCTTATTTACTTGCAGTAATCACGCATGCTTAAGAAATCCCATGAAGACCGCATGAATTCATTCATGCATTTCCCTTTTCCACCAGTAGTGTTCATACTGGCGGAAGTATAAGAAACAGGTACCTCTCTCTATTTTCTCCTTGGAGCTACATGAATTCTTTATTTTTTACCTAGACAGTAACTATAGGCCAGGTTCCTTAGTTGTGCGTTGTGTCGTTGCAGTCGCAGGTGATGCTGACCTTGCACACTACATTGAAAAGGACTATGGCAGTGGTCCGTGTTGATTTCCAAATTGGAGGTAATTAATGAATCCTCTAAATGAATCAGTTTAGTGAAATCTTATTGGGAAGCTTTGTATTGGTGATATTACTGAGGGCTTCTCTCATTTTTGTTTTCGTTTTTCACTAGAGCCAGCTAGGAACATGTAGGAAGAACTACACGAGGCACATATCCCTGTCTAAAAAAAAAGCGAAGGGATGGAGTAGACCGGCCAACCATAGGTCCTGAATAAGACGGATAATAATACATTTGCAACGGATGTTCCGTCGAAACTAGTTATAGGGAAGGTGTTTTACGCATTGTTGGGAAACCAGCAGGCGTGTTTGCCCCCACAACCCTCTAGTCAAGCCATTTCCACTACGAATGGACTGACATTAGACCGTGATTGGTAGTATGTGGCCCAACGTGACCTCTGACATATTTCTTTTTTTTAGAAAGGAAATGCTTTGTTTTGCACATGAAGAATAATTATATATGTGTAATGTCAACCTTTAATTTGCACTAGAATAATGTTTACACATTTAAGGTAAAATGTTTTTCCCTTCTTTTAGCACTTTGTCTTTTTTTTGTATGTTTTTATTATATGGTATATATTGGATTGATTAATAAATGAAATTGAACTGATTTAATGTGATCCCCATTTTTCACCCATAGTTTGCTCCTTTGTTCTACTCAGCAGATTACAAATTCAAAATTGTTTTATATTCGTCCTGAATAAACAGATTTCTACATTGGTCGTTCCCCCTGAGACACCACCTTGTTGTTTTTAATCATTGATCTGGCGTGCATATACGAAAGAGCCGATATCCAAGCGGCGGCAGTTGAAGCAGTGAAGGATAAAGCAAATACGATAGCAGCCCTACAGTCTATGAGAAACCTCTGCACCCTTCTACCTTATCTCCCCTGCACCCTTCTACCTTATCTCGCACCTTACCACCTGCCCAACAGGCCTCTGACACAACAACCTCAGGCGACTATGAACGAAGCAAAGCACCAGGAACTGCTGTAGGTGTGGTTTCCACTTCCCACATAAGAGCGTCTGTCTGGCCATTGGACAAATATGCACCGATCGTGTAAGCAAAAATAATGTCCAATCTCTGTGCAGAGAAGTTGTGCTGTTCCTCTAGACATGCCAAAGACAGCCGGCACACCAACTTCTGGCCACACTTCCCAGACAACCCTCCATAACAGCCCCTTATCGACAGAGAATGATTTGTGCCATTGAAGACACCCACATCAGTGACGATGGGGTTCAAGCCTGTCCAGATGTTTATACACAGATGAATACATTTATGTCATGAGTAACTTGCCTGCAGATGATGCAGCACCAATAGCGACCCTCAAAATTGGGGGCCAATTTCATCATTTTATCGTTAATACAGGGGCCACAGTCAATTTTAAGGATGAAACTGAATACATCCACATCCGAAATGCATGGCCATTGTCTAAATCCACTGCAGGAATTTATCAGTGGGGAGTATCCCACCCCCTGCCATCCCTTGGTCACCTTACATGTGTCCTCCATCACAAGAACTGCCATGCCATAGCAACTGTACATGTCCTGAAAAGTCTTCAGTTGGGTTTCTGCCTTTTCAGCTTCAAGACGGCGAAGATGCTTGGTCTCATTGACCTTAACCACATGGCCTCTGATGAAGTACAATGCCACCCAATGCCACCAGACGTATTGTGTGCACTGGAAACTGCTCTGTTATCCAAACAAGAACTACATTATAGGTTCCCTGCACTTTTACATGACATGGGCAAATTGAAAGGCATGGTCATCAAACTCACATTGATGATTCTGACAAACCCGTCCCTCAACATCCTAGGCATATTGGGTCCCACTTCCAGGACAATGTCTCTGTTGAATTAGGCCTACTCCTATAAGCTGACATAATTGAAAGGGCAGTGGGCCCGACACCATGGGTATCACCATTGGTGCTAATGCCTAAAGATGATGGACACATTTGCTTCTGCCTAGACATGCATATCCGAAATATGGCCATCCAAAGAGAATGACATCTAGGCCCGAACGTAGAAGACATGATAGTGAAACTCAATGAAGCGGTCAGGTTTTCAAAATTGGACCTTAACCCGGGATACCACCAGGTGACCCTGCACCCTTCCTCAAGACCGATCATTACATTTTCCACACACAATGGGCTATTCAGATACAAGAGACTATATTTTGGGATATAGTCAGCAGCTGAAATATATTAGGTGCCACCTCCTTCCCTTTAATAATGCATTCAATTACAGTGATGGCAACCTTGTCTTCTGGACATCCGAAGCTGAACATGACCAGGCGTTCATTAAAGCATACACCGCATTGCGAGACGTACGTCTGACATTAAATGAAGGCAAATGTGATATCCATAAGCAACACCTACGATTTTATGGTCACATATTTTCAGATGAAGGATTGAACCCAGACCCTGAGAAAATACCAGCCATACACAAACTGCTGTCTCCAAGCCACATCAAAGATGTCCGATCCTTCCTGGGTCTGGCAGGGTACTGTGCCTGGTACATGCCCTGCTATGCTGCTTTGACTGACCCGGTCCATCAGTTTCTCAAGGTGGAGACACCTTTCCAGTGGGATGAAGAATGTCAATAGGCATTTGACTCCATTAAGTCTGCACTGGAGTCTGCAAAACAGCTGGCCTCATTCATGCCATATGGAGCTCATAGTGGATGCCAGCCCGGTAAGGCTGTGAGCGATACTTGCACAGAGTGAGACAGGCGATTCACCTTCCAAATATATTGTTGCCTATGCAATTAGAGCCATGTCTGTGACCGAAACCGCTTATTCCCAGGCGGAAAAGGAAAGCCTGGCAGCGGTCTGGGCCTGAAGCATTTTCACCACTTCATAATAGGCCAGAGATTCACATTAGTTGGTGACCACCAGGCATTGCTCTCATTGTTCGGCAACCCGAGAACAAAGATACCACCATGGATTGAGAAGTGGGGGATACGCCTCTAGGAATATGATTAACAAATCATTCACAAACCTGGGGGCTGGGTCAAATCCAGCCAATTATATCTCGAGATACTCAAAAATGGAGACTGATAACAAACTTGAGAAAGAGGAATAAGTATGATGCTTCACAATAAATTAATTACCGCATGGATGGAGTGCAGATCCTGCAGTAATGCTGAAGGACATTGTAAATGCGTCAGCAGCAGATCCATTGATCAGTCTGTCTTTCCAACTGATAAAAGAGAACAGATAGAAAAACTTTAGGAAGATTCAAGAGAATCATCCCGATGCTGACCTAAAAGACCTCAAATGCATGACAAAGATACAGATTGGTAGTGCCCAAGAGAAAGACCCTGGTCCACACTGCACATGAAGGACATAGAAGGCTATTAATCACAAAGAAATTGCTCCGCAATCAAGTGTGGCTTGCATACATGCACTGTTTCGCGTGCCAATGTGCATTCACTGCATATTCTCCTCTCTCGTTGGCCAACACAGAATTAACAAAAAACATGTGGCATGGAATAGCACTTGTCATCTATGGACCATTGTCATAACGAGGATGCTTTCTAGTTGCAGTCAATGAGTACTCAAGATTTCCGACAGTCAAGGCATCGAAATACACTGAGTTCTCACACATAGCAAGGATAATGGATGAAATGTTTAGCGAGTGCGTCTTTGCACACACAATAAAGACAGACAACGGGCCTCAGTTCAATGAACACGGCTTTCAGAGATTTGCAAGACATATGGGATTCCAACACCAAAGGATCACACCACTGTGGCCGAAGTCAAATGGAATGGCTGAACGGTTCATGTCATTCTTCAAGAAGACAACACAAAAGGTTAGAGGAAATGTTAATTCAACAAGCACTATGCTGGATGCTGCGCCACTATCTAAGTCCTACAAAGTCACTGAAATGATAAAATACCGACCAAGGACATGACTATCTACAGTTGAAACTGAAATGGATGAAGATGATCTGGAAGTATATACCAGAGACATGAAGAAGAAACAACGAGCAATAGAATATACAAATGGCAAGAGAAAGGCAAATTCCAAAGAATTCATTATTGGAGAAGAATCTCTAGTAAAGCAAAGACAACAAAAGAAAACAGACACGAGATGTGCAGCCACTCCATTCATAATAACCAACAAGAAAGGAACAATGTTAACAGCACAAATAGATCAACAAGAAATAACCAGAAACTCATATTTCAAACATTTCCAAAGGCTGATAGAAGAAGCGACCATGCTTGGGATGCTAGAGACAACAAGGAGCTCTGACCAGGAAACAAAGACCACTGAAGAAAACCAGCATCAGAAAGAAACTAGACATGAAGAACCTGGAAAAACCAAGTGACAGCAGTACACCCAACTGGATGATAAGAAACCCCAAAGACTAGCAGAAGAAATCTGACTGTATGCAAGAGATAAGCGAGGGGGGAGATGTTGTAGGCCAAACGAGAGAACTGCACCATTTAAGGGCACAGAAAGGAGTGGGAGAAAGATGGAAGAGGAAAAAAAAGGGGGTGGATGTATTATTGAGTAGGAGGTGATGTTAAGAAGAAAAGGAGACGTTATTCCACACACTCTAGTCTGCCTCATTATTGTATGCGAGTCCCAAATGATAAAGCAGACGTGGCAGGAACAGAGTGTTGATGGAGAGTTGGGGGTTCCTCTGGCTGCAAGGAAGATGGAAGGGCTGGCCACAATGTTGACATTTGTGTATATAGAGCTGAATTAGGAGTCATTGGGCTCCAGACTGCCACAGGATATGGAGGAGACACTGGTATAATTGTTGTTAGATACCTCTATGGCAAGGAAGATGGAGTTGAGGAAGCTGCCGAGGAAGCCCTGCCACTTGAACTTTGCCTGGGTATGGGGCAAATGTTCTGTAGGTATATAGCAACGTAGATAGCAAAGCCAAGTTACCACATCATAGAAGGAGGTTGCCAGGGGCAACAAGGTGAGGACCCTAGGGTATGCCTTTTGTTTTGGAGTACTACAGCGGAGTCCCCATGCGGCTACTCGGAGATCATGATGTTTGGAACATGCAAATATGCTCTAATGCTTCAGACACAGGTGGTTTTGGTTTGCATTGGCAGGGTGGGTAGTTTGCTGAGATGTGGCCGGATCAATGAGGGAGAGAGGATAGCATTTCTTGAATTTTTTCCATTGGTGATGGCATTGACCTTGAGTGGAAGGGAATTGTCTAACAGGAAGGTGCATTTTAACATTGACAACCAATGGGTGGTGAAGTCATGAACAAACAGTTAAGGTTGGGGGGCTTTGCAAAGATACTGCAGATGTTTCTGTTAGGGTGCCTTCATCACAATATTGTATTAAGAGCGTACCATGTGCCTGGTAAGGATAATGGCATAGCAGATGCTTTGTCTCATTTTCAATAGCAGAGGTTCTGTGGTTTGGCTTTGGAGGCAGAAAGGGATGGAGTGCAGATCCTGAAAGGCCTGTTGCAGATGGGAGAATAAGGGCCATCGTCTCATGCAGGATACCCGAGAGCATGGTTGGAATTTGTGAATATGGGTGGATGGGGGGCATGGCATTGGAAAGGTTGGTTGGACGCATAGGAAAGAAAATGGGATGATATGACAAGGTACATTTTGCGATTGGTGGACAGAGGTTTATCCAGGGCAACTATGGCAGGCAAACAGGCAGAGATTCCCTTTTATGGCAAATGATTTGGGGGTTTTGAGCCTAATGGGGTGGCATATGGCTAATGTTACATCGTAAAGATGAAGTGCGCATGCGCGAGCCTCGTTCTGGCCACACATGCCCAGATCGAATAAACGAATAAAGATGTCCCGTACGGCAGTTGCCGCCGGGACCTCAGAAGCAACACACGCATCTCCTTGTCTCTGTGTACGAGTGAGTGTGCATGTGCGTATGAGGCGGCCCGAGGCATGGGTTTAGCCTGCAACATTGGCGACGAGGAACGGCTGCCACGAGAAGGAGGATCGGTGCGCGCAAGTGAATCAATCTCACACCCTTCATCCGACGCAGTCCGGACCCGACACGATAGCGGACAGCCATTTTGTTTTGGCACGTGGTGTAGTTGTGGCCCGCGAGGGTGGTCGTGCGCTACCCACGTGCTGTGGAACATCAGAAAATTAATTTTTGGAACCCTCGTGGCTCCCCCAATCCGGAGGGCCGCGAATTTGGTCCGTAAAGACCCCCCTTTCTCTACCTGGTGGCGAGGATGCCTGCCAAGTCTGGGATCACAGTCTCTGGAGCTGACTGAAGGTGAGGGCTCACCACAGTTCACCGCCTACACGACCAGGTCTGCAGTACACCTAAAGCAAACAGATTTGCGGCCTCGACTCTGTCGACTCTGTGAGGTGCCTGTGCGACCTGTGAAGATGGGCGACAGCGACAGTGGAACAGCTACACCGGTAAGGATGGCTCGGAGACAGCAGGGCTCGTTAGCGCCCATGCAGGAGTTTGATACCTCAGGCCCACCCTCAAAGCTGGGCCCCAAGTGGCTCATCTGGATAAAGAACTTAGATATGTTTTTCAGGGCGACAGGGGAAGACGGTGTCGATGCAAAGGTTGCTACACTATTATATTCGGCAGGCACCGAGGTGCTGCGCATATACGAATCCTTAAATCTCCAAGTGGTGACGTATGCTACTGTCAAAACTGCACTCCAGAACCACTTTATCCCACTGTCCAACGTTGATTTCGACAAGCTTGTGATGTGTGGGGAGAGACAACAAGATGATGAGTCTTTGGACCAGTTTTGTGCATGCCTGCATCAACTCTCTAGCACGTGCAGGTAGGACAATGAGGAGGTACCAGGCCATACAGGGATGCGGCTCCAGCAAGCTAAGGAGGCAGATCCTGAGAGAGCCAGGCATGACACTAACGCAAAACCTGGACAATGGCAGGGTGTATGAGCTTGCTGAGAGCAGAGGCGCAAAAATGGACGCTGCTGTACGCCCGTGAAAAGGAGAAGATTCATTCGCCATAGGGAAGTCCTCCCCAGCAAAAACACGCTGGAGCCAGAAACGCCAAGAAGCATCCTCCACTCAAGGCTCCCCAGCTGTGTCCCAGTACTGTGGGTATGACTTGCCACACACTGAAGACTGCCCAGCAAAATCAAGGGTATGTGGGAGGTGCAATACACCTGGCCACCATGCAAGGATGTGCCGTGCAGCAGCTCCGGTAACGACGCACATTGGACCCGCAAGAGCTAGTGGCGGCGGTTTCAGAAAACCGTGAAGCGTCGCGGCGCTGGAACAGGAAGCTCAGAGGGTCAACATCGCAGAAGAAGAAGAGGAGGATGATGAAGAGATCTTCTTTATTTCAATCCTTGCCACAGGAACCAAGAGAAGAAGACAGCCCACGTGTGTCGTTGACATCCAAGGTGCCCCCACACAGGTACTGATCGACACAGGGGCCTCCGACTGTGTGTTGGCCACGGAACACTACAAGGCAATCCCTGGCCCACCGCCGCTAGACAAATCCAAGGTGAGAATATACACATTTGGTGGCAATACGCCTTTGCCGATACTGGGTGTTTTTGTTGCACCTGTGACACATGGCCCAAAGGCCATCAAGGCGCGATTCTACGTCACTGACGTCAGTCCACACTCACTTCTGAGCTGCGCCGCATCGGAGGCCCTGAACATTGTTCATTTTACACCTGCGGTATATCAAACCGATATTGAACAACTCTTGGGCAAGTTCACAAGCATTTTCCAAGGGGTGGGCAAACTAAAGGCAGACCCAGTACGCCTCCACATTGATGAAACTATAAGACCCACAGCACTCAAACACCGGAGAATCCCTTTCCACCTCAGATCACAAGTAGAGAAAGAACTACAATCGCTCATCGAGATGGACATTATTGAAAGAGTGGAGGGGCCAACGCCTTGTGTCTCGCCCATTGTGGTAGCGCCAAAGCCGAAACAACCTGGTGCGGTCCGCATTTGTGTAGACATGCAACTCCCTAATGCCGCTATCAAGCACGAGCGCCATATCACGCCACCACTGGATGACATTGTGAGCGAATTGCAAGGGACCAAGGTCTTTTCGAAGCTAGACCTGCGGTCCGGGTATCATCAGCTAGAGTTACACCTGGACTCGCGGTACATAGCAACGTTTACCACCCATGAAGGCCCCTATCAATTTAAGCGCATCAGTTTTGGTATGTCCTCTGCCGCCGAAGTGTTCCAAAACACAATAAGAGGAGCGCTGGCGGGCTTAAAGGGAGTGCTCAACATGAGCAATGACATTCTGGTGTTCACATCATCTCAAATGGAACACATGAAGTGGTTAGAGCTGACACTACAGTGGCTGTGCGTGCTGGGCCTGACGTTGCATCAGGGAAAATGCGAGTTCTTCCAGGATCGCTTTGGATTCAGTGGCTTCATCTTTCACGCAAACGGGATATCACCTGACCCGGAAAAGGTCTGCAACATCCGGGAGGGCGCCGCCCCTCAATCGCCCACCGAGGTGCGCAGCTTTCTCGGTATGGTGAACTATTGTGGATGCTTCATTAAAGGTCTCGCTTCACTTTCGGAGCCGCTTTGCGCTCTGACCAAGAACGATGTACCATGGTTATGGGACAAAAGGGAGCAGGAGGCGTTCCAGGACATAAAGAAGGCACTCTCAGATCAGGACACGATGGCATATTTTGATCCAACGGCTGAATCAGAAATAGTAGTGGACGCCAGCCCGGGAGGGTTGGGGGCTGTGCTCATGCAAGCAGACGCCAGAGGAAACATGCGCCCTATTGCCTATGCCAGCAAGGCCCTAACTGAGACTGAGAGGCGGTATTCACAAATAGAAAGGGAGGCGCTAGCTATCCTGTGGGGCTGTCGGCATTTTCGCCTCGGCCTTACGGAGACATGGTTTACGGCTAGCTCTGTCACAAGCTTTGACACTCTACTCCCTGAGGCCTACAAGATCCTCTCCGCACCCAGATCCACTCGACCTGGAGGGGGCGTAGCCCTGATCTTTCCTGAGTGGATTCCTGTCACTATCATTCCCATTCAGATTTACTCCTCTTTTGAATGCCTTGTCTGCAGGCTCTCAATCTCTCCTAGCCACTCTCTTACTGTTGCTACTCTCTACCGGCCCCCCGGGCAAATCACCTCTTTTCTCTCTGAGTGGGCCGACCTCTCCTCCTCCCTCCTGGCCTCAACCACTCCTCCTTGGTGACCTCATCATTCACCTCGATTCTCACTGTCCCTCATCGCTGCTCTTTCGCAACCTCTACGATACCCTCTCCCTCTCTATCCTCCCCTCAGGCCCGACGCACTCTGCAGGACACAAACTTGTCTTGATCTCCCCTGGCCTCCCCCTCTCTATTCCTCTGACCACTCCTCTCTCCTGGAGTGACCACTGCCTCCTCTCCTCCCATCTCTCACTCTCTTCCCCCCAAGCCAACCACACCCCAACACTTCCACTTACCTTCTCGGACATCCGACCTATGAAGCGTGTGTCAGCTGAGGCTTTCGCTGCCACCTTCTCTCCCCCTCCTCCTCCCCTGGTTGAGTCACACCCCGACACAACCCTGTCCCTTCTCTACTCTTCCATCTCTGATACTTTTGATGCTCTTGCCCCTGTCATGAGGATCCGCTTGAAGTCCAAAGCCAAGTGCAATTCCTGGTATGATTCCGACCTAGCTACACTTAAACGTAAGTGTACGGCAGCTGAGAGGAAATGGAGGTCTTCTTGCTCATCCTCTGACAAACTGGCCTGTCGCCTGCTCCAAAGGCAATACCGACTCTCTGTCCGCACTAAGAAGAGAGCCCACATTCAAGCCTGTGTCTCTGCAGCATCCAACAACTCGGCCGAACTCTTTAAAATCTGCAAGGAGCTTGCCAACCCTGCAGCAGTCTCCTCCCCTCCTCTTGCCTCCCAGGCTCTCTGCAATACCCTTGCCTCGCACTTTATCTCTAAAACCCAGGACATCCTGACAACCCTCGCCTCCCCTCCCCCTCCTATTCCCTCTCAGTCTGTGCTTAGAGAACCCCCTTTAAGCACCCCCCACTATCCTTCTCTTCCTTTCTATTTTCTCACCTGACGAGGTTGCTAGACAAGTCCGATCTATGAAAGCCGTGTCAAAACAGGTTCATCCCTGTTCCTCCAAAACGATCAAGGACCACATTGACACCCTCGCTCCTGCCCTTGCTGATTTTTGAAACCACTCGTTTGCCTCAGGATCCATCCCTTCCCCTCTGAAGCACTCCCTTGTGCATCCTCTTCTCAAGAAACCCACAGCTGATCCTTCCTGTCCGGCAAACTATCGCCCAATTTCCATTACCCCCTTTCTGGGCAAACTCCTGGAAAAGCTGGCCATCTCTCAGCTTAACCTTCATTCAGATTCTGTTTGTTGTCTCCATGACCACCAGTCTGGCTTCAGAGCGGCCAGAAGCACGGAAACTGCTCTCCTCAATATCCGATCTGCTCTCCAACCTTGATTCTAACATTCCCTCTGTCCTCATCCTTCTTGATCTCTCTTCTGCCTTCGACATGGTCAACCACACCATCCTGCTCAACCGTCTCCGTGATAATCTGGGTATCACTGATCAGGCTCTGGCCTGGCTGACCTCTTTCCTCTCTGATCGACCCTCCCAGATCCAACTGGGGTCTTCCGTATCATAGATCTTCCTCTCCACCTGTGGGGTTCCTCAGGGGTCTAACCTCTCACCCTGGCTTTTCAACCAACACCTGGCAACTCTCGCTCACTGCATTGCCATTTTCTGCTCAAATTTCCAGTGCTACGCTGATGACACTCAACTCATTTTCCGGCTGCCCTCAGCCACCTCCTATCCCTCTCTCATCTCTGACTGCCTAACTGCCATTCAAAATTGGTGTGCTGCCAATGATCTTTGTCTGAATGCCAGCAAGACGGAGATCCTCCTATCAGCACACCATCTCCATCATTTTCCCTCACTCTCTGACCGGCCTCCCTTGGCCCTCCTCCTACCCCTACCTGCAAGGCCAAGAACCTTGGCGTCATCTTTGACTCCACACTTTCCTTCTCTGCCCATATCTCTGATGTCTCTAAAAAGTCAAACTTCCTACTGCACCTCCTCAGAGGTATTCTTCCTTTCCTCTCCTTTCCTCAGAAGCTCACTGTCTCCCAAGCTCTGGTTCTCTCTCGGTTGGACTTTTGTAACAGCCTCTTTCTAAATCTACCTGCCTCTACTCTCCGCCCTCTCCAACTTATCCAAAACAGGACTGCGAGACTTGTCCTTGGCCTCAAGCCCTGGAATCGTATCTCTCCAGCTCTGAAATCTCTCCATTGGCTCCCAGTGGATGCAAGGATTAAATTCAAAACCCTCTGCATTGTCCACAAGGCTTTCTGGGGCCTGGGTCCAAAATACCTTCAGCTATCCCTCCGCAAATACCTCCCCTCTCGAGCTCTTCGCTCCTCTACCTCTAACTCCCTCAGGGTCAGTCGTTTTTCAAAGAAACGAGCTGGGGGTAGATCTCTATCTTTGGCTGGGGCCTCCCTCTGGAACAGCCTCCCTGCGACTCTAAAACCTGAGGAGAACCATCTCTGGTTCCGGAAGCACCTCAAAATATTCCTCTTTGCTTCTGCCTTCGCTCCCCTTCTCCCCTGCTGATCTGCTCTCTTGGCACTGTGCACCTGGCCACCCTCTATCCCCTGGGCCCATGTACCTTATCACCCTGCCACCTTCCTGCACTGCCTCCTGGCCACCCCTTGCACTGGGGACTGTATCTGTATGTACCCATACAGCCCCCCCCATTTTCCTTCTTTTTCTGCACTTATTCAGACTTACCCAATCCGCTGCCTTAAACACAGCACTTGCCACTTGCTGGCTGCACTACCACAGTTTGCCTCAATTTTCTATTTATTTTATTTATCTGCGCTCCTCGGCTTCTGCACTTTCCATTCTTCCCCCTTCCATGCACTTTTTCCCTTTTCCCTTTCCCATGCACTTGCACGTTCTCAATGTCACTGGGCCTAGTAAGATCGTTTTTATGTTGTGCTGTCTTCTCCCTTGTTCCCCTCCCTTGCCTAGTCGCACTCTGAAACACTTGTGTACGAGCGTGATACAAATAAAATATCATATCATATCATGTCATACATTCTAGGGAAACCTGTAGTAGTGGTAACAGACCACAAACCGCTGCTACCAATCCTGGCGGGTGTGTTGGCCAAGCCCACCCATCGCACATTGAACGGTGGATGCTGGCTCTCATGGAGTACGGTGTGAAACTGGTGTACAGGCCCGGTAGGAACAATCCTGCCGACTACTTGTCCAGTCACCCGAACAGCAAAAAGGAGGAAGGTCCAGGGGAGTTGGTGGAGTGTCAGGAACTTGTCCACAATATCATTGGAGGGGCTATGCCAGTAGCACTGTCGAGGGCGTTGGTGGTCCGAGAATCCAGCGACGATGAAATCTTCAAGATCATACGGTCAGCCATACAGAGCGGAGAGTGGAAGGAGGTGCTTAACAACAACACGAGGTGTGAGGAGAGGGCGCAGAAAGATCTATATGCCCTGTGGAAAGTGCGAGATGAGCTTTCTGTCTCAGACGATGGACTTCTACTACATGGAAGACAGATTGTTGTCCTGCACGCACTGGTGTCCCGAGTCCTGGAGCTGGCACACACCGGTCACCAAGGTGTCGCAAAGACCAAAGCACGGCTAAGACTGAAAGTGTGGTTCCCTGACCTAGAGCGCCAAGTGGAAGGATATGTGAAGAGGTGCACACCGTGTCAAGCAGTGAGTCCTGCGGAAAGGGCACTGCCCATAAAGTCCATGGACAGGAGCGAACTTCCGTGGGGTACGGTTCACGCGGACTTCGGCTCGACGGGGAGGGGAATGTACTTTTTGGCCATCGTCGACCAGTGGTCGAGATACCCTGAGGTGGAGCTCGTGGACTCCACTGCAAGTGATCCTACCATCTTGGCTCTTGAAAAGATGTTCGCAACTCATGGCTTCCCGGTCATTCTCTGCTCCGACAATGGTCCACCATTCACTGGAAACCAGTTTGCACAATACATGAAGGAGAAGGGAATTCAGCACAGGAAGGTCTCACCACTCTGGCCCCTGGCGAATGGGGAAGCGGAAAGGTTCATGAGGACATTGAATAAGGTATTCCGCATCTCAGCAAACGGCGGAGGGGAGCTGAAAAGAAACATGTTCGAATTCCTACGGGAATATAGAACGACCCCCCACCAATCGACAGGGGTTCTGCCAGCAGAAGCACTATTAGGACGCTGCCCGAGGGGACTAATCCCAGAGATAGAGGGGCGTGAGCGGGCGTGATCGAAAGTGACAGAGTTCGACAAGAAAGAGCAGCCAAAAATGACAAGGAGAGCGAGAGGAGAGGCCTGCGAGAGAAGGAAGTAGCGGTAGGAGACTCTGTCCTGGTTAAGAACCGCCGACCAGAGGGGAAGCTATCGCTCACCTATGAGCCACAGCCGTGGACCATCACTCATGTAAAAGGGGAAATGGTAACGGCGGCCAACGAAAGGGGAACAGTGACTCGCAACAAGTCATTGTTCAAGAAAGTCGAAGTGCGTGACAGCGGAGGAGAGCAGGAGGACACAGTGAGAAGAGAAGCGACATCGGACATTCCCGATGCAGATAGGCCGGAGGGTGCACCACCCATCGACGTCATGACGCTGCCGACCTCATGGAGTAGCAGCCGGTATCCGGCGAGACAAGGACGCCAACCACTGGTACGTTTCAAGGACTATATCATGGACTCAGGAGACTGAGCCGGTATCTGGCCCTGACATTTGACACACGTTGAGTTTGGTTAAAGTTAACTGGTTAACTGTTGTTTAAAATGTTGGTTTCTGTTTAAAGAAAAGGAGGGATGTTACGTTGTAAAGGCGAAATGCGCATGCGTGAGCCTCGTTCTGGCCACGCATGCGCAGATCGAATAAAGACGTCCGGTACGGCAGTGGCCGCCGGGACCTCAGAAGCAACACACGCATCCCGTCTCTCTGTGTACGAGTGAGTGTGCATGTGCGTATGAGGCGGCCCGAGGCACGGGTTTGGCCTGCAACAGCTAAGAGGATGCTAGAGAGATGGTCGAGTGAAAGGGGGAAGATGGCAACAGAGAGGAAGGCAATGTCAGTAGAGTTGTTGGTAAGGTTGATGAGGGTCTTGGGGGAGGTGGTTGGGGGGCAGACACCCTTGGTTCACATTTTTTTATGTTGTTTTTTGGGGCTTTTGGAGTGTCAGAGTTGGTCGAAGATTTGTCAAGAAAGGAGGTGATGCTTACAGGAAAGCGGTTGGTCGTATATTGATTAAGGGATCAGCGAGAGTGGGGCGACAAGGGGAAAGAAAATGAGGTTTATGTCTAGTTAAGGAGGGCAGGAATGGGAAAGGGCAAGTGGGGATGGCTCTGGCTTGGTTTTTATGCATTAAGGAGGGAAAGCATTTCAGCATACCAGTTGGTGGGCACATTGTGGGAGGGGTTGAATGTCTTGGGGGAGGATGCAATTATTTTTGGTACGCAAATAGGGGCTAATTCGGAGTGAAGGCTGTGGGGCATGAGGGAAGAAACTGGGTAGAAAGAAGTCGCACATGCACAGGGGTTATATTCAGGATGCTGTGAGGATGAGGAGGAGGACATTGTGATCAATTTGGGGAGGTATTTTTTGGCAAGTGGGTTTGTGGGCGCTGATGTTTTGGTTTGTTTTTACAGATGTTGCGCAAGAATGGGATGGCATGGCCAACGCCTGAATTTGTCATTTTCTGGTCAAATGGACAAAACCAGCAGGTGGGGAGGAAAGTTTTTAGAATTCGGCTGGTTTGCAGTTATTAGGATTTGGAAGTAAATTGGGTCTGATTAGGGGAACTGAGCTGGGACCAGCTAATGCAGATATTGGATGAATAATGTGGCCAGGGAGCCAGGGGCTGCATTGATCAAAACTGAAGAGTTATATTATGGTGATAAGGAAAGATTGGCCAGGAGGTATCTCATATTAGACGTTAGTATTACAAAGGAGGGTTTGGATGGGGGACTATGAGTGAGGATCAGTGGAAAGAATGAGGAGGAAGATAAATAGAGTGATGATGACATTTTGTGTGGTATGGGACTTCATGATGTTGAGGCATCCAGACATCAGGGACAAGGTGGTCAATTTGTTCAGGAACAGTGAGGTGCACCTGTAGATGATGGATAGCAAGTTTTCTGTTTTGGGCGTGAGCATGGTATTGGATGAGATGGTGGAAGATTGTGCAAGTAATGTGGGTGGGGCAGAAATATCACCAGGGATACAGAGGGGGCGAGGAAATGTGAGAAAGAGGAGGCAGCATTAACAGCAAAGTCATTAAGCTGCTGGGGAGAAAAGGTAGGAGGGGTGGAGTGACGGGGGGATCAGGTTTTCATTTCTATGTTTGAATTGTACAGATCTGTCTGTAAGGCAGTGGAGCCTGGTCAGCAGCTGATTGTAAGCTTAGGCCTGTCACACTGAAGCACCCTTTTCCACTTAAAGCAGGTCTGTTTTCTTTGTGACGTCTAGCCAAATGACTTTAGAAAGTACCGTGTACTTTTCACCGTGCCTCCTCGTGATTTTGCAGGCCTCACACGAGGACGCCACAGCGAGGTTTAGAGGGGGGAAGGAAAGCGTCAGGGAGGCAGAGGAGTGTATTGACGGGGAGAATCGTGCTGGCTGACTGAGAGGTGACAGCTAGTTTTGATTGAAGAGTATTACAGGCCCATCCACTTGTATTCTTTCTTTTTGACAACATTATCAATGCGTAGTGTCTGCTTAAAAAAAATAACAACCTGAAATGCATAATTTTTCTTTAATAAGAGGTTCGGAAGATGAGGCGACGTCCGTCTTTTTTTCGTTTTTTAATCCTTTGTCTTCCAAACGTGCCCATATTCCTGCTAGTAAACACATGTATGGCGCGTGCTGACTGCACTGGGCTCAGGCTTGTCAAATCTGAACACTCATTTCCATTTTTCGATGTTCCATAGGGACCGTAGCTAGCCTGTCTTCCCCCCGCCTCATTTCTTTGTGTCTCTTTTTTTTCCGCAGTCCTGCACATTTATTTCTTTGTCCAGTCAACTCACTAAAGCTCGCCAACCCTAATCTGTTCTAGTTTTATCTCCGAGTTCTGTACAGTCAGTGTGAGGCTTGTTATGCACAGGACCTTTAGACCGGACACTGGAATGGCACATTTTGGAAGCAGTGTTTTATTTTTTTTTAAAAAGCAAAAATAATGAGCACGGTTATCATTGATAAAAATTTTAAATATTGGCAATTCTTTTATTGATTTTTTATTTATTGGGTTTTTATAATGCGCCTATACACAATGGGCCTCATTACGAATGTGGCGGTAAGGCAACAACGGCGCCGGTAGTGCTACCGGCACCGTTGTTACCATACCGCCACATTACTAGTTCTGCTGGCGGGTGCCGCTCTGCACGCCTGATCAGACGCCTGGTCAAACCAGGCGTGCAGAGTGGCAGCCGCCAGCAGAACTCGTGATTGCACCGGCACCGTTATAAACGGTGCCGTTGCAACCATGCTCCCCACTCCCATTCTGCCCTTAGGGGCAGAATGGGGATCGAGAGCCGGCCATATCGGCACCTGCGAATGGGCCATTACCGGCCCATTCAACTCGTAATGGGCCTGTAATGGCCCATTCGCGGGTGCTGGTGCCGGTAGCGAGTTTGGCACAGCTACCGCCAAACTCGTAATGAAGCCCAATGTGTTTCAAGGTGCAAAATACGTGACCCAGTACCAAAGAAATGAGGTTCTGCATTGCTAATTTGCAGCACAGCAACTTACTGGTGTTACCCCAATGCCATACAAACAGAAAGCTGCCCACTTAGGGGGTCAGTGTCAGTTTGATGATGAGACTTGTAGTTTTGCATTCAGACTGTGGAATCTAAAAATACAAAGATCTTCTTTTGGCTTAACATGTTTCTGCAAGTTCTTAGATGGCCTCATTTTGCTTTACTATGCAATTTAGTTATTTTGCAAGTAAACTCGATAACACAATATCGTAGAGCTTGAAATCCAAAACTGAAATATTTGTACCAAGTAAAGCTTGAAAGGTATGTGGTCAAGTGCTTAAATTGCAGAGTGGTTAAAAGTCCCTGCTTCACTGTTTAACCAAAGTGTTTGATCCTGGACAAATTATTTAAACTCAACCTGACTTAACTGCAAATATTAGAGATTTTATAAGTGATTAAGTTCAACTAACATTTAATTTATCATGGACATAGGATACAGATCAATGCTACATAATTCATAAACCTTTCTAAAGTCTATACAAAAATGCCAGGACCCACCATTCTTAGCTACCAAAACAACGGGAGAGGATCATTGGCTAGAGGCTCTCTGCAATACCTTGAGTTACACTGTTTTGTCAATCTCCCTTTGATTGGGTCACATAAGGCTCAAGGAAGTCTGTAGGCAAGTACTGAAAAGTACTGTTTACTGTGGAAGAGCTCTGCTGGTCCTGTTAATCTTCACTACAGTTGCTGTGTTTCGCTGTGGCTGCGCGGCAGAAATCTATGTGGAGGATTCTTTTCACCGTGACACCGTTCGGCCCTGGCCCCTTTAAGAACTAGGTTTTCCCTGAATGGAGACTCCACCCCCTGCACCCACATCACTGTCCTGCTTCCTATATTTACCCACAATCCAGCGCACCCGTGCGCGCAACGGCAAGTACTGAAAAGTACTGTTTACTGTTCATGGTGCGCGGCGCGGGTGCGGGAGACCACATCAAGGTTATCAATTGTTGTTGGTGGAAAGCAGGGAGAGCTGCACCCTACGTGGTTATAGGCGGTAAGCTCACTGGAAAATTGATTAGTGGTAAATTGTAAAGCTTAATCTTTACCTCATCGTGAAAAGGAGACATATGATTCTCAGGGCTCAGAAAGTTCTACCTGTTAAAAGCACCGGACGTAGGAAAATAGACCCGATGGCGATAAAGAACAGGTCGTCTTCCCTCGCATGTTCTACCCCTAGACGAGGGTTTTCTATGAACGGGACACTGGGGAATGTTGATATCCGGCAATTTTGTAATGGATCACTATCTGCTTTCAGAGCTAAAACAGCTACCTCGGCAGGTGTGCGACTCGAAACTATAGAGCTTGACACACAAGCTTTGAAGTCTGGCATAAATAGCCCCCAATTCCTGTTGAAGAGGTGGGAAATTATCAGCTTAGGGCTGGTAGTGATAAGATATCTCTCACTGATAAGTCCATAACTGATACTGCTATTTTGAAATCCTTGCCTGCCACTTGTCTGACTCCTAAGCTACTCGAGGGCAATCCTCAAGAAAAACAGGATATAGCAATCATTGATCTAGAACCAAATGATTCTGTGTTCGCGAACAGTTTGATGTCAGAAAACCTCTCAAGTACTCCTTTTTCTGACAGTGAGCAGAGTGCTGAAGAATCTTCTGATAGAGATGCTCCCCACTCGCCAATAAATATGTCTCCATCACCTACACATGCCTTGATGCTCAATCATAGCACAAATACATCTCTAGCCTGTACCCAAGAGAATAACATGTTGAGCATAACCCTAAACTCTATGAATGTAACAATGCATGCTTTGTTTAAAATGTTGGGATTATGCGAACGTAAACTAACTGCATTGGATGGAAAATGGGACAAAATACCTAAATGGCTAAGTGAAAGAGATGAGGCTATTAAAAGTAATCAAGCTAAGAATTATGTGAATCAGACAAGTGTTGCTCAAGTAGCCACCCAAACTGAATCCACTGTAGGGTCTTGTCAATTGTGTAAGAACTGTATCCCTGAAAAATCATCTCAGGTGATTCCACCTGTATTGCCTTGTTTTCCCGAGATCATTTATGACAGATTTATGGAATGAACATTAGGTCCAAATGGGACCCCTATCCCAGAGGAGCAAAACGAAATTAAATCAAGCGACAATATAGTAAAAAAGAAAGCTCCTGTAGTAGCTCCTTCGGGTTTAAAAAGTAAGAAGAAATTAAAACAAATACCTAAAAAGCTACCCAAAAATCAACCAGCCTTAAAGAGTAATGGCAAGGCATCAGTAAAACATTTCTTTAAAACCATTTCCCTACCCAAACGTAATACTCTTACAACCTTGCAGGCGATTAAAGAAAAATATCAGTTACTTCGCAGTCCAAAAGGCTGGATACACTTAAGTTTACCCCAGTTCAGGCAATGGACTATTCACCATTGGATGAGCTAGTAGAAATATTGGATGTTGAGAATTTTGAGCGAGAGAATGAATCTAGTCAAGAGCAACAAAGCTTTGTAGAAATACACAGGCCCTCATTTACTCAGGGAAAGGTGAAAAATGATGCTCAACTAATGACCCAAAGAGCTGAAATAAGGAAAGCCGTTGATGCCTAGATGGCTGAGACTTGTAACCCTGTGGTGGCCGCTTAAGTCACATCTGACTGTATCGAAAAGGTGGTTGACCCTATTCAATCAGAATGCTCCATAGCCAAAAATAAAAAAGGTGCCAGGTAGAGAAGCTGCTCCTGAAAAAAGCGGTGGAAGCAAGGAGTTACTGAGTAGATCGGATGGTGTAGAAAGAGAGAAACAATGGCTGGGCTTGCCACCTGTTGCTATGCCTGAGGCCTTGAATATACCAGCCCCTAATGCACGTGATGACTGCAAAGGGTCCCAGAAAAATTTCTCAAACTCCATTATTGCCTTGATCGAAAATGAAAATGCTGTTGGTAAGGCGATAGCTAAGAACTTGCCATCAAAGCAACCAACTCCTAATACAAGTCTGCCCAATGTGGCTGAGAAAATGGGAAAAGTGTGAACAGAAACTCCCTGCGCCGTACTCTTTGGTATTAGCTTGCAAGCCCCCTCCGATCACACAATATAATCTAAATAGGAGAGCTGTTGGGGGAATATTCTCAGAGATTCCACAATTAGAGGATATTGTGCTTTGGTCGAGTTTGTAACATAAGGGTCCCTGAACTCGGTAAGGCTTTGGATAAACTCTAGAGTTGTCCAAAATTTCATCTGGCAGAATAAAGAAGAGCTTGCCAAATTGGAGTTTAGTCTAATGTTGGATACATTGGAAAAAACTGTGATACCCTTGAAAAATCGAAGTGTAAGATTTGAAAGCCAGCCTCCTGTTCAGGCTATGAACGGTACTAAAAATACCTCTAATAATACTACATGCGTATGTAATAATCACTGTACGCAGAATTAACAAAGAATAGAAGGAAAAATATCCCTTGTGAGCTGGAACACACGAGTGTTTAAACATTTGATTAACAATGATCAAAGTAATCTAAATAATTGGGACATAGTACTCTTACAGCAGACGTGGCTTTCGGAAACACCACTTTGGGAAAATCATGAAATTCACACAAATGCTGCCATTAATTCAGCTAGTGCACTGCCTAGTTCTGGTTTACTAATAGCAGTGAAAATGGGTAGAGGTTTAACCTCGCAATTCTGTGCCACTCCGAATAAATATATGCTTCTAGCAAAAGTGAAATTTGAGAAAACCGAGGTGGCTGTTCTAAACATTTACTGGAACCCGATTGCCATGTCTGATGACAAATTTTTCCTTGACCTAAATTCTCTATTAGATTTAGTCTCAGCTGACCCTAGAGTTAGCGCCCTAATATTGGCAGGTGATCTAAATTTGAGATGTATGGACCACCCTGAGATTAAAAAGCAAACGAGAAATTGGAAATGGGATACCCTAGTTAAAGCGAGGGGGTTGTTTATGCTTAATGGTGCGTTAGCCCCAGACTTACCAGCAGTTGAGACATGGCATAAGGGTGACAGTAAGTCGATTATCGATTACATATATGTAAGCAGAGAACTTTGGCCTTTAATGACAAAGTTCTCTGTACTAAGAACTAATGTAAGCGACCATAATATGTTGACTACTGAATGGAGGGTGTGCACAGCGGCCCCAGGAAAAATAGCCCTAATGCAGGGCGCTAGTGTGGTGAATATGAAGGGGAATCGCCTTTCATGGTCAGATTCTGAGTTAGTGCAATTAGACAACAAGCTGAGATATATGTCTGAGCAGCCTGACTCATGGTCGGGCAAGTAGAAATATGTGTACACTGACGCTATTCAAGCTATAAAACAGCATAGAGCTAATGTAACGCCAAAGCACGTCCATCTACACTATTTTGACCCTGAAATCAAGGTCCGTAAAGCACAACTCAGAGATGATCTTAGGCATTTGAGAAATGTGCCCTCCCCTCAATGTCAGCAATTAACGAAAACTCTTAAAATGCGCTATAGAAATTGGCTAAAGTCGCACCAAGCGTCCATGTTACAAGAAGACGGCTCTAGTATGTTAAAAACGCTAGCCAGCAAGAATATCACGAGAATGTGGGATATGATAAATCAATCCATCTCTTCCCCACAGCTAGTTAGACAATCAACTGCGGTTTCGTCACAACTATGGGTTGAACATTTTAACATGCTGTATGCTCCGGCAAAGGGAGAGATACCAATAGATATTATGAAATCACTCCCCCCTTTCCGTTTAGAATTTGAATGGTTGGAAATTTGAAACCTCATTAAATCTGCAAGTAACTCAAAAGCTAGTGGTCCTCATGGGCTGTCCGATTTCCACCTGAAAGAGAACCCGGATATGTGGACGTCAATTCTGTTTAAGATCTTCTCCACTGTGAATTTGACTCAGTCTTTACCCGAGTCCTGGACTCAAGCAACTATAGTCCCGATATATAAAAAGGGTGAGAGAGCGTCACCTTCGAGCTATAGACCCATCTCCCTTTTAAAATTTTCCCAGAAAACTATTTGCTAAGATCATCCTTAAGCAGCTACTGTCTTGGGTGAGAGAAAAAGGGCTGATTGACCCTTTTCAAGCAAGTTTCATGGCTGGGCTAGGTACTATCCTGAATATTATTTCGATAAATATGATTCAAGCCCAACAAACAAATCGAAATAATCCACTATATCGGGGGTTTATAGATTTTCGAGCTGCATTCGATTCAGTGGATAGAAATTTGCTGTTTGAAAAATTGAAGAAACATGACTGCCCAGATTCCCTCCTCTCATTGATAATTTTACTTCACTCTCACGTCAGTGAGAGTCAGGATTTCCCTTGATGGAAAATTAACTCCCGTAATTAAAACAGAGCGAGGCTTAAAGCAAGGGTGTTCCCTCACAGCTTTTCTATTCAATGTATTTATTTTAGATCTGGGGCTCGAATTCAACAATTGTAATGGTGACCCACCAAACCTAGGAGACCAAAAAATTGCTCATTTGCTATATGCCAACGAACTTGTATTACTGTCACAAACACCACAAGGCCTTCAAAATATGTTGACCAAGTTGGGCCTCTATGTACAAGCTAATCGGTTGGAAATTAACATTGCAAAGACCCAAATCCTAAGGTGTGGAAAACAGCAAATTACTAGGAGTAATATCTTTTCGTGGAAAATACTGAATGAAAGCGTACAGACTACAACCCAATATAAATACCTCGGGGTGTTAAATCAACATTGTAATATGCAAACAAGCAGAAGACCTTGTAAGGAAGCATAAAATGCAACAGCCTGTTTCGCAATCACGATTGTTGATCACGAAGTATGGGAAGTTCTCCATGAAACATGTTGTTTTATTTTATAAAATGAAGGTTCTTCCAATATTGCTGTACGCATCGAAGGGTTCTTGCCAAGAGAAAAATGCTACTGGGATCAACTAGAGTCAAGTTACTGGAAACAGATCTTATTCCTGCCTAACTCTGTGCCGATGGCTATTTTGCATTATGAACTGGGATTGACATCTATGTATGCCCAAGTGTCCTGGAAACAGTGTGCCTTGCTACGCAAATGCCTCTTGGAAAAGGGAAGTAACAATATATTGAAAGTGATTGCGCATCATCTGCTGAAATCTGTAAATCCCTTCGCTGCTAAATGGAGGAAACATGTATTTAATGAATTAGCCCTGGCAGACACCACGATAGAATTATTACTATCAAAGCCTGTTAGGGCCAAGGAAAAAGTACATCTGGCTGATTGGGTAGCAAACATGACAAGGTGCTCCCAATACAAAGATTTTGACATCTCCCTATTTGGTATTAAAAAATATGGGTTGATGTCAGACTACTTGTTGAAAAGCCCTTCTCCCAAAGTAAGAATTGGATACTTAAGATTCCGGTTAAACCTATGGTACACAAGGGATGTCCTTTGTAAAAGGAAAATGTTGGCAAAAGAACAAAACTACTGTAGATATTGTATTATGCAGGACAAAGAGAGACTCTACAACATCTCCTCGTGGAATGTGTATCACTCTGCAATGTACAAACCAGGTGTTTTGCACATACTCAGGTAGAGTGATGAAAGAAGGCATGAGCTGTTTTCTAGTACCCGCCCGAAAATTCAGATTGCCATAGTGCAATTCTTTCAAATTGTGCTCCCCAGGTTAGAGGTGTATAATGGGTAATGTATTATCTATAAGGCTATTAGGTAACTGGTTGGTTGAAAACAAGAGGTAAAGTCGAGTAAAGTAGCATTTAAGTGGAAATTTTGTAAATAGTATGAATTAGTGTGATCATCTGTATAAAAATGAATTGTTATTAATTATGTGATAATATGGCTGTTGCAAGAATGCGTTATCTTTTAGCCTTGTAAGATAGAAAATTATTGTGTTTTTGTATTTAGATGTTATTTATATGTTAATGAAATTTAAAATGTTGTAACACAACTATAACAAATAGAAATTTTTAAAAAAGTAGGGTTGGAAGTGGACTCCTTTCATGGGTGTGGGTTGAATAAGAAAAGCCTGTATTTGACTGGGTTGCTCAGAGAATACAGCTGGAAAATTAATGACAACATCTTGCAAGCCTCGCTTGGTTTCCCTTTATTCCAATTGAATTGGCATTTCCTGGGTGTTTTTTTACTGAAAATCTGGTTTTCTGTGATTTGCCTTGAAACACCATTTGCTGTATAGGTGCATTATAAATACCTCATAAATAAATAAAATATAAAATGTGTGAGCCATCAAATTGGGGCTGCAATTTTCTTTCCTAATCTTGATTCAATTGATATGATAGTTCTTTTCAATTTTGTTTCAATTGGGCTGTTTTATTTTCGTGTGCAGTGATGAAAACAACCCAAATTAAGTAATTGTACATTTGATTGACTCATTTTGGGAGCTTTGTCCAAATCTATACATATATTTATATATTTGGGTTTGGGTTTTTTTTAGGGGATATCTCCCATACCAGAGAAAATAGGAGGTCGACCAAGGTTCCTCAAAAGGAGTCAACGAAATGTAAATCAACATCATGATTATCATTTTAATCACTTAGAAATGTTATACCTTATATAATTGGACCGCACGCAAAGTAAAGGTTGAAACATATAGAATATTTTAGAAAGGGGGGAATCATTATGGATTGACGACAATAATCTACTTGATACTCATTTGTTCTTGTGCATGCAGAAATATGGTGGATCCTCCTGTTCTGTCTGAGATGACACTTTTTTATAAATTGATAGAATTTATACATTTCAGCAGAAAAATGCTCACAGCAGATGTGGTGACAATTACATCGCACATCTGCCAAGACTTCATTGGAACAGATATCAACTTCGGATTGTGGAAATCCAAGTTTAGCAGCAATTCTCCTAGCAACAACACATACTTGGGAAAATGTAAAGCACCGTTCAAAGTCTCATTACATGAGTAATGTTGGGACATCCCATCACAATGCAAGAAGGCATCTTTTTTGAGAAAGGGAGTTTTGAAATAAGAAAAACTGTTTCTTAAAAGTACACAATGCTGTAGTTTAAAAATGAATTATATAACATAAAGTTCAAACACTAGAAATATTTACAAAAATAAGGTTGTGAAATAGCAAATTAAAAATCATATTTGAGAAATAATCAAAAGGACATTTTTTTCTGACTAATTTATTAGGAGCTAAAACGGATCAAGAAGTGGATAGTTTGGCAGTAGGATTATCAACAATACAACAACAAATACAGTAAATACTTGTATTGTGTCAGTGCTACGAAAGTTTTGCAATTGCAGAAGTAGGCAGCAAGGTTTTTCCAGTCCAAAGGGGAGAGATAGTCCATTTGTTTACTCAAAGTTGACTACATACTCTAGGATTGGGAGGTGTCTATGTGAAATGTGGATGGACGCAGGATGGACTCTAAATTGAATAGTTTCAAATCAAATACTATGCATTTTACATAACAGACCCATGGTTGGCTAAGATAAGGGTAGCTGTCGAAAATGTAAGGTCAGGCCCCTTAATCACCTTAACCCAAGCATACCCACGACTTGAAGAACGAGTGCACGTTTTGTACACACAGCAAGTTTACTGTACAATTATCCAGACAGCAGTTAGATGGTACTGTAGGACCAAACCAACCAGAGTGTCAACAAATCACATCAGTTGACAACTTATATACATTTTTGCAACAGTTAAAACACTCTCAGATACTTTATTTTAATCCACCCCACATGTGATTGGACACAAACCTCTTCAAAGAAATCCCATTTTACGCCAATTGTCACTGGCAGCTCTTATCTTAACTACCATCTTCAGCTCATGTGTAAAACACACCTCTTCTTAGAATTCATTCGTGGTGGCTCATGACATCATTTATTCAGTTAAACATGTTTATGCAAACATTTATTTTTATTTATTTATTAATTGATAGAGCGCACCACACCGTAAGGTATCTGGGCGCGTTACAAGACAACTTTGATGAATACAGTTACATACATTATTAGCAATAACTGGCCTAAGCCCTTTCAACTTTAATTTTTAATTGCACATGGTTCGTGTAAATATTTCAAGCGATATGAGGAAGGCTCTGTAAATAATTTCTCTTTAATTTAGTGATATTATCTCATTCTCCAGGCCACTGATTTCATTGGAACATTCTAATCTGAATAACTGCTGCTTTACCACAAATAGTAGTAAATCTATACATACAATTGAAACTCCGGTTTCCAATAACGTTGGCCTTGGGCATTGACTTACCCTGTATTTTACTGCTAGCCAAAACAAATAGTGAGACCCCTTCTATCATGCTCTCGTGCATCAGGAGGTTACCTCTGCCGTCTGTGATATATATCAGACCATAAAACTCTGGGCCAGTTTCTGCAGCTGAGCTCACTGCGAAGTTTGTGAAGTTACTTATTCACCTGTCCCCTTTCCTCTGAAACCTCACAGAATCAATTTCTCAACAGTTAAAGTTCACTTTGCAAGCAGACCTGTATACCATGTTTTGATTAATTTGTAAAAAGCCGACAATATTGATATTCATGCGTTCCCCATGTATTTGTACCAATGTACCTGTGTTTTCTATACACAGTCCTCTTCCTTGCATGTACAGTAAAACCTGTCCCCGTCTCTTAGTTTCCATGTACTTCAAAGCACCCCATCTGTGAATCGTGTTTATGTTACATTTGGTGGTTTTAACATTTTATGATTCTGCGCACATGCAAGCTAATATGTATCAGTTCTAAACAAAAGTAACACTAAAAAGTAACATATCTCACCACAAATTACTGCATTCAACATATATAAAATTGCAACATTGCGCTCAGTTTTCCGCATCCCCAGTCATCAATATGGCGCACGCAACATGTTCCCCTCATAAACATGAGGACCCTTCCTGACCACCCAAACATTCCCCCCAAACATTCCCACCAAAGTTAATACTTTAACCAATCATAATCATCTTCTTGGTGAATTACCCTAGAACCATTCCCATACCCATCCCAATATGGGCATACTCCTCCGCCAAACAATCCCAACTCGTCCTCCCACCATTTTTGCAATCTACCCGCTGCTCAACAAAATCATGCCAATTTGTTGGAGGACACAAGACATCTTCCATTTGTGTACCCATATGGGATGAAGTGGTGGTGGTCCTAGCATTGGACAGGGTTACAGTCATCTTGACAGCAGCTGTTGGTACCTGGGCAGAGCAACACCCTAAGAGCAATTGACAGAAACAGAAAATGATGAGAAAAAAGACAAAAATAGGCAACAGAATCTTCACAGCGAGGTTCAACCAAGAATGTAATGTGGGCCGGAATAGCCCGGTAATTGCCCATTGGCGGGTGCCGGACCCAGATGCAAGTTTAGAAGTAGCCTTGACGGAAAACCGGCAAGGCTACCTCCAACCTCGTAATGAGGCCCATAGTCTTTGGTTTGTCCATGTAAGGTCATGCAAGGTACACAAGGGGCACAGGGGACAAAGGAGGAAAAGATGTAACTTCTGGCTTGGATGGGCCAAAACTAAATGTTCCTCTTGGATTACAAAAACAGGCACATGTAGGATAGAGAGACTGCATACACCTCACCAGGCTGGAAGCAATTGCCTGTATGCATTTTGTCCACAGGTCCAGAGGTTATCTAGAAGAGCAGCTGTACCTCTAGCCAGATCTGCGATGCAAAGCGTGCAGATGCAGTTCCCATTTCTGCCAATGGGCACCTTGCCATCGCCCTACATAGAGATAAATGTGTAAGTGTCTGCATCTTAACAGGTTTTTCTGACTCCTTGAGCCATGTCAGATGCTGTAAGTGATTTCTCCGCACTGTCCACACTGTTCGACACTCTTGATTTATTTGTGGCACCCATTCTTCAGAGAATCACTTCATTCCTCTATCTCTGCAACTCCTCAGAAGCATGGGAGATGAGAGAGCAGATATAGCAATATCCTACTGATCTCTCTCTCCCCACCTTCTACATATGGCTATACCATATGCTATCTGATGCAAATCCATGTGCATTTGTTGTGGGATCTAATTCATCATTGCCATTATCAAAAAGATCATTATCAACATTTCTTTTGTCTCTTGCTTTTATCTCTTCGATTTCCACAAAACTAGGCAAATTAAAATGTTCTGTATGTTCACTAGTTGTCATCCTAGACATGATGACACAAAGACCATAAAAACCATAAAGACATTCATTTTTACACCATCTATAAGTTTAGACATTTCTTTTCCTAAACAAAATGATTAAAATTCCAGATCTTTATTCGCGCCCCCCTTTGCACTGAAATGAAGAGTGAATTCTTAGGGTACACTTAACTTTTATGACTGCTCCTGTGCCAGTGGAGGGCTGCCAGTATCTCTTCGGGTATCACTAAGGTGCATGCATTTCTTGTTACCCCCGACCTTCACAGCAGTCGAAATTGAGTAGATCACTGGGTCAGGTCCATGGAAACGCTGCTCGTTCCAACGATGCACGAAGGTGCAAACGTAGATGAGGTCTCCCGGGAGTATACCTTGCGCTGATCGTCGGTAGTCTCTCCATTTTCTCCTGTTGTCTGTTGGTGAGAAGACACAACCTGTGAAGATATAATCTTAACACTTTTTGTTAAACCCCTAAAACTCCTAAAACTCGTCTCCTAGGACTGCTGTGGTCTTGTGTGCATCTGATGCTGTGTGTGCAGGTGAGAGAGGTGTGTGTAGCCTACACCCCATCAGGATTTTGTGAGGGCTCACGCGGTGCTCCTTCCCTGGCTGGTTTCCCAAGTAAAATTACACCAGTGGAAGGCAATGGTGCCATGATTTCTTTTATTCACTGCATAGCTTGCAAAATGGGCCTTAAGGACCCCATTGAGCCCCTCCATGATCCTTTTGGCCTGTGGGTGGTCAACTGATCACAACCTGTGCTTGATCTCTAAAAGCGAAGTCATTTCTTGCGAACAAAGCATTAAAGAAGTGGGTTTCATTATTGGATTTTAGGACCTCATAAATTCCCTACCGCAGAAAACCCTCTATTGTGGAGGACCCCCAAGTATGCCAGAGGGACACTGGAAGTCAGTGGACTTGGAGGGCCCAACTCCCTCATTCCCAAGATACATGGAGGACTCAGTCAATGGCAAGTTCAACTGTAGTTTATTACAGGAAAACCAAAGGGATCAGCACAGGAACAGGAAAATCCATGCATATCTCGCTCTTCCTCGGCTCGCAGGCCAGTTTTAAAGTGATATGCCATCAGCATGATGTCATAACTTGGGCCCTTCTCCATAAAACGTATCGGGCCACATGATTGGGTATCGAGTATTCTACTACCTGTTGTGGACTATTTAGATGTTACTCTACTGTCCCTCGCATGTCAGGTGGCTGGCCTGGTCCATCCCCAAATTCCTAACTATAACAATGTTGCAGTGTGGATTTACCATTGGTTCTTGCCTGTTGCTACCAACCCCTTGGATACAAAACTGTTATTGGCTAGAGCTGATGTTCCCAGGCCTGGGATCTGCTAAGATTCTTAGCTTGCTGTGTACCTCTTCAAGGTAACAAGAATGACTATGTGTCTGCATTGTAACTTGTGCACACCACCTTAGCTTATGAGAGTGCTCCCCTGGTCGGCGCAACACGTGTTACACATTGTTGCGTAATGGTCACTGTCTTTGTCTGGTGGTCTGGGACCAGTGCTCCTTTCCCACCGCTGATCGCTGTCCATTTTCTGCTTCGGCCACGTCACGTGTTCAGAGACCACAGATTTGAGCTGTGCAACTCTGAATTGTGAGGATTTATTAGTCTTTTCTGCAGCTGGTCCCCATGTCATCTGTGGATTGGAATGATATGATATGATATGATAGGTTGTTTATAACACACTTAATACCCTGAGGTTTCTAAGCGCGGACCCAGAGATCAAACCTGTGGTGCTCTGTGTTGTCTTGTTTCTAAGCCGGGCACGTTGCCCCTGAGCTATGCTCCTGAGACTGTCATCCGTATCTCTTGGCCTTGGCTGCGGGTCCTGTCTCACATGTCTAGCTCTCTGTCCAGAGTGAATCAGCTCAGCTTGTCTCTTGCTCTGATGCCTGGAGCCTGCTTTAATTTTCCTAAACCTTATAATGCGGTTTCTACAGTGTCCATACTATACTACATTTCTATAGGTTAGTCACACTTAACTCCGTCAGGTCCCAGAGGTGCTCCTGCAGTGCCATAGGGTTATTTGCATGTAAGCATCTGCAAACTTTGATCAGGATCTCTTGTCTCTTGCGGTTTCTGCGTTATGATATGATATGATAATGTATTTGTATCGCGCTCACACACAAGTGTTTCAGAGCACAAAACATTGCTGCGTTTGGCTAATGGCAAAAATAATAAAAAGCAATGACAGTATGTATATGTATCTGTCCTCTAACTATAGAACTGTACGCTCGTGTTCTTCATGTATTCGAGTGTGTGTGTTTGTGTCCTGAAGTGCAGATGTCTAATGCTGCTTTGTCATGATGTTTCTAACGACATCAGCAACATGGCTCCTTGGTGCTTAGTCCAGACTGTCATTGGAGGTGTCCCTGTTCATGGCCTGTGGCTCTTCATCCACACAGGGATAGGTTTGCACTGCCCCTGGGCGGTATGGCTGGCTGAGTGGATACCTCTCAACATACTTGTCAATCATAGGTCCGTTTGGAATGAGTCCGAAATTGAATGGGTGATTGTGGTGTTTTCTGGCCTTCTTCCTTGTCATGAATTTAGTAGGAGGCAGGATGGTAGGCTTCCCCATACCTCTTCAGTCCCCCTTCTGGTTGAACTGTCGACCACATCCTTATATGACAGTACTTTCACTTTTGGCTGCTATATCTTCGTTATTCCTCCGAGGTGCCCATAGTAGTTTGTGTGGTCATCGAACAACCAGTTGACGTAGCAGCACACTCCTTCAGGGTTGCACCAAACCCACTTCCCCTCATAGTACTTTGCATCGAAATGGGATCTCCAGCTTCATGGATTAAGTTGGGAATAGCTGGCATTGTGCAATTCTTTCTCTGAGCTTGTACTTTCTGACACAATCTCGTCCTTTGCTCCTCCTATGTTCACATCCATCAGGATCTGCAGTCTGATAGCTTCTTCTGCTGTTTTCCTACATCTGGCCATGCAGATTTTGATCCCACATATCGATGTTGTTGCAAACACAAGAGCTCCCATTATCACCTTTAGTCCATCTGACAGCCATGATGGAATCCATGACCATATGTACGCTAACCAGCTTTGGTCCTTTCCTGTCCCCCTTGCTTCATCTTCCATCTTGGCATGCATCCGTGCTAGTTGTGCCACTACAGCTGATAGAGTCCCGTTATCCTCATCGTTGACAGGTATGAATGTGCAACAGGAACTCCCATCCATAGCCGTGAGGAGATCCAGAATGTATCTATTCTGGAGTGCTGCCAACCTAATTGCTCAGAGCTCTTCCTTTGTTGCATTAAACCCATTCAGTGTGGAATTAATAGTCACCATTAGCTCCCAGCAAGTGATTTGCAACCACTTTGCATTTGTGTATGTTTGTACAGCTGGTGTAAGTGATGCAAAGAACATTCCCATCCTGCTGAACAGCCTGTGCTCTGCTGGAACTTGGTCTAAAGCCGCTTCTGATGCTCCTGAGAAGTAGTTTCCTCCTCTCTTCACTCTGCTCAATTATGCTGGCTTCTCTGCCTTCCCTGCCTTTGCTGTTTGTGCCACTTCAATCAATCTCTTCCTTCTTTTGTTGTTTGGGAACTCATCGATCTTCACATCCTTCCTTAGCATGACCAACGAAGGCATGTTGATGTGCACCAACAAGCAAACTCCTACCCAGTTGGCTGGCAGCTTCTCGTATGCTTTCGATCTGCAAGCCCAATAGTGATCCATCAGTACTGCTGTTCCCGCCTTCATAGCTATGAGTTGCTCAATGATTCTTCAACCCATATTCTTGCCAACTTCAACCTCGTCATTGTTCAGATAGCACAGTCCTGATGTCTTCAGAGGAATTATTGGCATCAGACCAGCTTCATTTTATATCCATGTCCGAAACTTTGCACTTGCTTCCCATTCCTTCAGGCACTGGTCGTTTTCTTCCTGTACCTTGTTCACTGGTGACTGCGCTAGTGTCAGTGCTTTGCTTCCCACCACTCCATCTTGCCATCCATTGTTTGTGTATACTTGGCCATAAACTAGTACCTGTGGTCTTTCCCAACAACAAGGCTCTCCTCCTGTCTCCCTCAGTCTTATCCAGGGACATTGCAGTTCCTTCAAAGTGATAGTCTTTGTTTCTCCTTTGTCAGGCCGATCAGTTATGTACTGTATAGCTTCATCTAGCTGCCAATAATTGTTCATTTTGTCTAATGTCTTTATGTAATAATCTTCAAATGGGAATGTTGCTTTGGACATCCATCTCAATGTGGCTGTCTTCCCTTGAAATCTTCCTTGAGTTTGCACCATCGAGAGATACATTAGGCTTTGGGCTCTTGCTGCGGGTAGTTCAGTTGCTATGAATGTTCTGGAGGCACTCATTGTGTAGGGGATTAAAGAGCAGACATAACAGCTCTCCCCGGTGGTTTCCTTACCTACTTTTGTCATGTGTGTGTACCACATGTTATTGGACAGTCGAGCAGTGTCGATGAGATACATGTCAACCCCTTCCATGTCTGTGTCAACACTGCACTTACCTCTCCTTACCTTATCAGCAGTTTACTTCTGTCCACCTGACATGGTCGTTCCGCCTACTCGGGTTGGGGAAATGTTAGTAGAGGATACAGCGGTAGTACTGCAACAAGGTATATTCACCAAAATATGAATCCCATCAACCCATACATGGCATAATAATAATATTCTTTATTGTTTCACTTATTTTCATTTATGCTGCTTGATCCTTGCAGCCTGAGGATATAGTTGCCTGCCTGAAATGCACAAAGAAATTCTTTATTTTGTTAGTTGTGTAAGTGCTTCCCAAGCTCCGCGGACCAAATAATCACTGATGGCAAAGGCAAAAACGTCTTCCCATATTTCTTTTACTGATGGGTCTCTTAGAGTGGCAAGTACTGGGGATCACTGTGCTTAAGCAGTGGGTATTTTTGGGCCAAACTGTCTATGAAAGCAAGATAGTATGCTCCAGGGGATCAGTATCAGAATCTGCTGGGTCTCCTTACAGGGTGGATAAATTGGTTGGAGAAGGTATCTGGGTGATGGGCAGATGGCAACATGAATATACACAAGCATCAAGAGGTAAATCGGCTTTCACATGGACTCTGTGTGTGCGGAAGAGAAAAATGACAAACAGCCACTGTGCCCTAATCTATCACCACACGTATTCCAGTCTCTACTTCTGCTGTTTGTGAGCACATGACCATGGGAGGCCTTTCTCTCAGTCGTGTAAGTTCAGAACATGCTCTCTGAGATGCTTAACGTTGGCCCTGTCGGTCAAGGGGACCTTGTTGCCAGGTGAGGCTACTGCTTTGTAGGGCTTGACGTCTGCCAAGTGGTTCCAGACCATCTTACCTTCTAATTCAACAGCGCGGTCGGCCACTTTTTCTACCAAGAGGGGTTATGGTAAACCTAGGTGCAATCCAGCACTGACTAAAGGACAATGTCTCCAACACTTACAGGGGTTTTGAGTCCAGAGTCTTGTGCTCCGCTGTCTTTGTTGCTCTCTTCGCTCTCTTCTGGGTCTCCCCGGTGTCGTTGTATCTGCTGATATGGTATTTTATTTATATCGAGCTCATACACAAGTGTTTCAGACCTCGAAAAGAGATAAAAGAAGCACTAGCCACCAAAGAAGTAATATAGTAATTCATCTCTTGTTCTAACACATCGCACTATTCTCACAATCTTTCATTGCTCTTGTGGGAACAGACAGGGGAAGAGGCATGCGCCGTCCAGTTACCACCACATGGGGCGTTAAATGGCGGTCAGACCCAGGCTTATTGTGCAATGCAAACAAGGCAAGAGGTAAACAGTGCACCCAATACTTTTCAGTATTCTGTTGTGTCTTGGCTATGCATTCCTTAAGAAAGTCGTTCAGGTGTTCACACATTTCATTTGCGTGCGGGTGGTATGCACAGGAAAACCTGTGTTGGATGCCCAACAATGCTGTGATATGCTGAAACACTTCATTGACAAAGTGAGGCCCATTGTCTGACCGGAGGCCTTCACACACACACCCCATCTTGGGAACACCTCCCTGACTAGGAACTTGGCCGCTCTAAGGGCATCAGCATTTGAACAGGGCCCAGCCTCAATCCACCTGGAGAATGGGCATACAACCACTATCATGTACCCTTGACAGACTTGGATCATGGCAACATAATCCACGTGTACATGCTAGAATGGGCCTACTGGTCTTGGTATGGCTCCTCTCACCACTCTCAAGGTATGCCCTTTGGTAAATTTCTGGCAGGTCAAGCAGTTGCTCACAAATTCAGCCACATGTTCCGTCAAATTAGGACAGAACCATGTTTCTCCAATGCATGAAGCAATGACCTCCTTCCCTGTGTATGTTAGTTAATGCAATTGTGTCAATGCAGTGTTCGATAGAGCTAGTGACATCACAGCTTTCCCTGTGTTATCTTGTCACCATAAGGCATCTGTCAGAGACATTGATCATCCCCTCCTAATCCACATCTCCTTCTCTTCCTTGAGTGCACCTCCCTGCAACTCCATAATCTGGGCTTCTGGCAGCACATTGTAGCCTTCCTTTAATACAATATTCCTGGTGCACTCTCTCACATTTGAAGCTCCTCCTAGTTCCCACTGCTCTCCAAAATATGGTGCGCACTTGGCTTTAAAGTCTACTGCTTCATTTTCCCTTGAGATGGGATCTTCACCTTTCATGTGGGCTTGGCACTTCACTATTGCTACCTAGGTGGGATAAGCAATTACCTTAATCAGTCTGCCCAACAAAAGTGCATGTTTTATTGGAGTCCCGTCTGCCCTTCTGAACCCTCTCCTGAGTCATCATCGTGTACCGTCAATGTCACATAGGCGAGTCAGAATAGATTGTCACTTTGATCTCTATGCTGTTTTCCAGTGATACTATTTGAGCCACTGGTTCTGCTGCTTGTGCTGAGTAATGTCTTCCTTCAGTCTTACCACTGCAGTACCAGTATGTCTGACCCCATCTGTCTGGTCAATTGATGATGACCTGTCAATGTAGAGCACGTCTCCCCCCTCAAGGGCATCCTCCTCTACCTTGTGAGTGCCACTGAATATTTCTATGTTTGCTGTGCAGTCGTGTGCATAGTCTCCTGTCTGTAGAATGTCTGCTAGAAGTGTTGCTGGGTTGACAATCCTGCATCTCACTATTTTCAGGCCTACCTTGGACAGTATCACCTCATAACCTTAAGCACTCTGTGTGGTCAAAGTGCTGTTTGGCTTATGCAGTATTGCAAATAGGGCATGTTCCATGTAAAGAGTGGTGGTGCACCCCATGATTATTGCTGCTGACTTCTCCATTGCGAATGTGGCAGCTGCCAAAGCTTGTTCACACTGATAGTGTCCTCTCATAACTGGGTCCAGTTGCCCACTGTAGTAGGCTATTGGCTTTTGCACCATGCTTATCTTTTGTGTCAGTACTGCCTTCATCACTACACAGTCAGTGTGAGAGAATAGAAACAATTCCTGTTTGTAGTCTGGGATCCCTAACACTGGTGCTGTGCTTATTGCTTCCTTCAGTTCCTCGAATGCCTCAGTCATCTCAGAATTCCATGTCAGTGTCTTCTTCCCTTTCTGTGCTTCCTTCGCTTATGTGCTGTAGTCAAAGACCCATGCTCTGCAGTAGTTGCATAACCCTAGGAACTGTTGCATTTCCCTCACTGTCGTGGGCTTAAGTGTCTTGCATACTGTCTCTGCTCTCTAGGGTAATCTGTCAGCCATTTTGGGATATTGTCTGTCCAATGTATAGCACTTCCTTCCGACAGTACTGTAACTTGGCCATGTCCACCGTGTATCCCTTGTCAGCTAGCACAGTCAACATGTGTATTGAGTCCTTTCTACAGTGATCTTCTGTCGTGCTGCAGATCAAAATGTCATCTATGTACTATAAAACAGTGCTCTCCATCTGTATATTGCTCAAGTCCATCTGTATCACTCTGTTAAAGATAGATGGTGACTCGCAGTACCATTGTGGTAAACAAGTGTGTTTCCACTTCTGATTTCTATACATGAAGCTGGTCAAGGCTTGTGAGTTTGGGTGTAGTGGCACTGAGAAGAATGCTTCATCAAATCAATGACTGTGAAGAAGGCAGCTTCTGCCGGTATGCTTCACAAAACCTTTGCTGGATTTGCAAATAAAGGATACTCTGCTTCTACAATATGGTTAAGAGGCCTTAAATCCTGTATGAAATGCCATGACCCTCCTTTTGCCTTGCGCACTGGGTACACCTCGGTGTTGCATGGGGAGTCTGATGGTACAAGAATGCCTCTCTCAATCAGTGCTGTGATTGTCTCACAAATGCCCTCATCTGCTTCTTTGGTTAGGGGGTACTGCTTTACCCTTTGTAAAATTGCTCCTGGCTTAGGCTTGATCTTCACTCCCCCTATGCTCTTTATGCAACCCATGTCATAGGAACTTTTAGTCCAGAATGGGGGTGACGCCTCCAGCACCAGTGCCATGCTCTGTGGTAATTCCCTGTAGTGTATTTGTAGCCAATAGGTGACACTCATTTCGAACACCATCTCTATTTCTAGCCTCTCTTCCCTGAAAAGCACTTTGTCTGTCACTGTGGTCCACCTGCATCCCTCTGCCACTGCGATCACTGGTCTCCATGCCCATCATGTGTCATCCAACCCATGTACTGCCATCCAGTCCTCTCTTGCAACCGCTGCCTCTATTTCTATTGGCACTTGGTTCCCTCTTCCTCGTCCATTGGTAGCTCTGGCCTGAATAGGTCCTTGTTTGGAACTCGCCACATCTTTCCTGCAATTCCTGGAAGCCATGCAATGGCAATGTCAGTTCCATACAGGGACATCTCTGGGTCCACTGGCACCCCCCTCTGTACCTTGCGTCCACAATAAGCTTGATCGCCTATAGAAAGTGAGATATTGTCTGTAAAAGGAATCACTTCCTGAGCCCCAAAGAATCTGTTCATGGCATTGCCTGACAATGTAAATGCTCCTTACCTAATGCATGACCTAGTTGCCCCTGTGTCAACAAGAAAGGAAAAAGTTTTATCACCGATCGCCACCACTATGCGAGGTTCCCCCGCAGGGTTGGGTGTGATTGACAGGATGGGACACATCAAGTTTGTCTGTGGGCTGTCCTATTGAGGGTACAGGGAAATCCCATACCCTGTAAAGGGGTTGTTCCCCACCATGGTGACTCCTCCCAGTTGCCTGACGGGAACTGTCGCCACTGTGTCCATGTGTACCAGTGTGTATTGTTCTGTATCGGTGCTAATTGCTGTGTGTTCCCTCAAATTTGTGGTGCTTGTAAATACTGTGGTACTGGTGCTGGCATCTGTGGTACCTGAATGTGTGCTGGTGGTGCTTGTGCTTGTGGCATCTGTCCTTGATGTTGCTGGTCCTGTACATAATAATCGTCCTGGGCCCCTTGATAGGGATGCTGGCTCTGCCCTCTCCAATTGTGCTGCATCTCCCTATATCGGCACACTCTTGAAATATGTCTTGCCTGCCCACAGGTCCAGCACTGTGGTTGCTCCCTCCCTTGCCCTTGGAAACCCCCCAAAAAATCCCCTGGGTTCTGCTGCATCTGTTGCCCATATGCCCGAAAGCCCCCTGGAAAGCCCCCTTGATTGTGATGCATCTGTGGTCCAAAGCCACGCCCTCTCTGTTGGTCCCTCTTCCCCAGACCCTTGCTGTGGGCCACCCTGCCCCATGAACCCTCCTCCCATGAGCGGTGCGATCTGCTGTGGCTGTGGCTGCTGCTGCAGATGCGGTGCCTTTGGGGTGGATCTGGTTATAACCGCCCCTTCCATTGCATGCTTCGATAGTTTTTTCTGCACTAATTTTACTTTGTCCTTTTTCCTGTATTCTTCTATTTTTCTTACTCTTCTCCTGCCATAGCCTACAATGGTGAACTATCATGAGTTGTATCTTGGGCCATCCTCTGGCGTCCATCCCTACTAGTTTCCTTACACTCTTCTGAACTGGCTCTAGTAGCCCCTGTATTAGTATGTGGTAGAATATTGCTAATGTTGTGTCCAAAGGCTCTTGAGTTTCAAGGCACCAAAGCTCTTAAATCTCCTGTATGTACTGCAAAGGGTCTTCGTCTTCCCTCATTTTCTGTGATGTAATCGTCCCAATGTCTGACGTGTCTGGGCATTGTGTCCTCAGTGTTTGCCATACTACTTCCCTGCAGTTTACAAATGGTGAACCTTCATGTGCTGTGTTTTGTGTCGTCACATCCCGGGAACTCTGCTCTTTTCCATATGTCATCGGCTGCATCTTCTAAGATCGATACTAAAAGTCCCTTTACATTACCCATAACTAACCTATGTCCCATGTCATTTTCTCCATCTCATAGATCCATTTCCCAGCCCCTGCGCCCAATGATGGTAGCCTACACTTCACATTCTCCTTCTCTGTGTGCTTCCATGGTAGATACTGAGGTTTCACCCCTCCTCTCTCTAGTAAGGGCATCTGTGTGAACGCTGCCTCTTCCTCATGCATTATTCTAGTCAGTCTTACTTATCGGTCCGCTCTCTCACTCTTGATGCCTGCATATACATCTATTGGCTCTAGTATGGGCACCCTCCTGCTGTCGTCATACCTCCTTGTCAGTCATCCCCTTGAACAAGCCATTGCAGCCTCCCCTTTCTTCGTCCTGGGAGGTCTCTTTGCCTATCAATATATGTAGTGGTGTCCTGTTGGGTATGAAAGTCTGTTGCCAGTCATGTCTGCTCACTTGCGCTGCCCCCTCCTTCTCACTCTGTGTGAATCCTAAACTCCCATGACACCCATCTGTCTGACCCTTTCCCTGATGACTGTAGTCGAAACTGCTATCCCCGTCCGCACTGTAACTCAGCCTCCTCGATGTCAAGTTGTGTTAGATTATGTAATTAGACTCATGTCCCTCAGAATGTACCTGCTTCCCCCCGCCAAAATCCCAAGGCCTGCTCCTTCCCTCTACAGTGCTCCTGCCTCGTGAGCTTGCGCTGTCTGGTTCTGTCCATCTGTCCTCGAGTCTGTCGTCTCCCCTGTCTAAAGTTCCTTATGTCCTTGCCGCCCTTATTGCCCGCTCATCTCTATCCCTGTGTGTTTGCACTCTTGCTAAGCTGTCCAACTGCAACTTCCTCTTTTCCCATTCAGCTAACTTGCATTTTACCTGCTCTTTTCCTCTCCTTAAGATCTCTCTCGATCCTTTCTTCCCGTTTCCTCTCTATGCGCTCCTTCTCCTCCTCCTTCCTTCTCTCCCTGTCCTCGTTTTCCAACTTCTCCTCTCTTCTCCTCTCCGTATTCTCACACTCTAACCTCTCGTCCCGCTCCTTCTTCCATCTATCCTCCTCATCCATTATCTCTGCCCAGTCTGCAGCTTTGCTGCTTCTTTTCAGCCTCTCAATGGCCTTAGTCGTCCCTTCTGCCTCTCCATCTGTTTTCCCTTGCATGTTCAGAAGTATCTGCCCTCCTATCCACTTGTTTGTTGCTATGCCCTCGAACCCCTCCTTCGCATCCTTCTGCGCCTCGCTGCTTCCCTCTTGATCAATAACTGGCTGCCCTATGCCTTTCAGCCTCTCCTCCTTAGTATATGGTGATGGCTTATATGTCGGGTTTGAGTACCCCTCGGCTGCCCTTAATTTTTGCATTGGGTACATCCCTTGCTCATCTGTGTCATCGGATGCGACACTTGGAGGAACATGGGGAGGTGCGTAGAGATGAGCACCTGGCTCCTTCACCTCCTGCTGGATCAGCATCCACTGACGCCTCGCAGCATCCCCCTCTCCCTCCTGAAACATGCACCACAACATGAATATGACCATGCGTTTGGTTAATTTCTTCCCCCTATAGGTATCCTGTATGTGTGTCAGTAGTGATTGTGCACGCCTTTGGGGAAACGTCCACAAAGTGGCCACAGTTTAGTTAAGTGTCCCTCTTTACTTTTGGACCATTCTATGCTATATTTGCAAATTTTCTCTCAATAAGGTGGACGTGTCTTACACAAGTGCTGAAGGGGTGTCCCCCCGCATTTCCCAGGATACATTATTCCATACCCTTACCTGATCTCAAGTCGAGGGCTTCGATAGTCCGCTGTTTAGGGAAAGAGGTGCAATATAATGGCAATACCTTTCCGTTTCTACAAGCCTCTCTGGCTCCACAACTAGTCAGGCGTGCTCCGCGCACCTCCCCTCCTTAAAAGCCAATGCTGCCGCCACAGGCACACCCACAATCTTGCGCATGCGCCTTCTGCGCACCGCTGCTGGTTCACCTCGTCTGCCAAATCCCAAGTTTCCAATACTAGCTCTTTGCCGTCTCGTGCTCTCCGTGTCCTATGTGCAACCCTAAGGGTGACGTCAGCAGTTCTAGACAAGAAACTACACAACTAATCCCGGGATCAAATATGCGAGGGTCCTGCAGCCTCTCTGGTTCAGTGGACAAGGAGACGACCTGGTGTCGAGCTGGTGCAGCCATCACCTCTGCTGCCAACTTGTTGTTGAGGACACCAGGTATATCAGAGGGACACTGGAAGTCCACGGTCTTGGATGGCTCAACTCCCTCCTTCCCAAGATACATGGAGGACTCAGTCAACAGCAAGTTCAACTGCAGTTTATTACAGCAAAGCCCACAGGGATAAGCACAGGAACAGGAAAAATCCATGCACATCTCGGTCTTCCTCGGCTCACAGGCCGGTTTTAATGCGATACGCCGTCAGCATGACATGACAACTTGGGCCCTTCTCCATAAAACCTATCGGGCCACACGATTGGGTTTTGAGCATTCTACTACCTATTGTGGACTATATAGATGTTACTCTACTGGCCCTTGCATGTCAGGTGGCATGCTTACCATTGTTTTTTTCCTATTCCTACCCATCCCTAGCATACTAAACTGTGATTGGCTAGAGCTGACGTCCCCACGCCTGGGATCTGCAAAGATTTTCAGCTCACTGTGTACCTCTTCAAGGTAACAAGAATGAATATGTTTCTGCATTGTAACTTTTGTATACCACCTTAGCTTATGAAAGTGCTCTCCTGGTCGGCGCAACACTTTTTGCATATTGTTGCATACTGTTTCGCTGTCTGTGTCTGGCGGCCTGGGACCACTGCTCCTTTTCCACCTTGGATCACTGTCCATTGTCTACTTCGGCCGTGTCACGTGTTCAGAGAACACAAATTTGAGCTTTGCAGCTCTGAATTATGAGGATTTATTAGTCTTTTCTGCAGCTGGTCCCCTTGTCGTCTGTGGATTGGAATGTCATCATTTCTGTTGGCCCTGGCTGTGGGTCCTGTCTCACATGTCTTGCTCTTTGTCCAGCCTGAATCAGCTCAGCTCATCTCTTGCCTGCCGTAATTTTCCTAAATCACACTTGGCTCTGTCAGGTCTCGGAGGTGCTCCTGCAGTTCCATAGGGTTATTCGCAGATAAGCATCTGCAAGCTTTGCTCAGAATCTCTTGTCTCTTTCGGTTTCTGCGTTACTGCGTTTGACTAATAGCAAAAATAATAAAAGCGATGACAGTATGTCTTCATGTATTCGAGTGTTTGTGATTGTGTCCCGAAGTGTGGATGGCATATGTGCTTCGTGTCTAACGCTGCTATTTTGTGGTGTCTCTAACAAAGTCAGCAACATGGCTCCTTGGTGCTTAGTCCAGACTGTCATTGGAGGTGTCCCTGTTCATGGCCTGTGGCCCTTCATCCACACAGGGATAGGTTTGCACAGCCCCTCCGAGGTATGGCTAGCTGAGGGGATAACTCTCGTCATACTTGTCAATCATAGGTCCTTTGGAAATTCGTCCAAAATAGAATGGGTGATTGCAGTGTTTTCTGGCCTTCTTCCTAGTCATGAATTCAGTAGGAGGGGAGAGGTGGTAGGCTTCCCCAGCCCCCTTCGCCCCCTCTCACCAGAACTCTCGCTGCTGATTTAGCATAAGAATGTAAGCAGGGACCAACCTCAAGCCACCAGGAGAATGGACAAGCCACTACAATTAAATATCTGAAATAACTGCACCTCATAACCATGTCCATGAAATCGATGTGGAGCTCCTTGAATGGACCAGGGGGCCAGAGCAAGACCCCCCTCACCGACCTCATGGTATTTCCGGGATTGAATTCCTTGCACACTACACAATTCCCTACAAATCTACTTACCTGTTCTTGTAAGTTAGAGATAAACCAGCCCTCCTTGAGCTCTGCTGCGATTTGCCACCGAGAAGTATGTAACGGTTTGTGTAGTTGCTCTAGAGCCCCAAAAAGCAGCTCTCCAGGCATTAAAAACTTCCCCATCACCTACTGCCTCCAGAGCAAATCTGTGGGTGAGAGAACACATCCCCTCTTTTTTCCAGAGCTCATGTTCATTGTTTCCATTTTCTGAGAATCTGTAAAAGGTTATATTCTGCTTCCTTCACTGCCTTATCTGCGGCATCATTCCCGAGAGCTATTGGATTAGTGTGGTTAGTATGGGCAGCACATTTAACTAAACCTGTCTCAGCTGGCAAAGTTAACATTCAATTAGTCAGGATAGAAGCTCAGCATGCTGGACAGAGAACCTGTCAGACCTCCTAAATCCTCTTCTTTGCCACCTTCATAACCCAGAGTATACCGTGGAGGTGACTTACGCGGGGTCAGAATAAATAGTGACTGCCTTCCCCTTACTCATTTCTAGTGCCTTTATAAGTTCCACTAGTTCTGCTGCTTGCGCAGAGTAATGAGAAGGAAACCATCTCCTCAGTCTGACCCAGTATTCCCTGTCCAGAAGGCCCACAAAATTTGCACCGGTAGGCCTTTCACCAGTGTTCTGATTTATAGTTGAAGACCCATCAACAAAAAGTACCTCACCCCACTCCAGGCCACCATCTTTCACATTAACCCTCTCTTCCTCTTCTCCCTCATAATTGAAACAATCATAAACAATGTCCTCAGGTTACAGTGGTTCAGCTACAAATATCGCAGGATTGACTAGGTGACAACACACAGGATGCATTGATGCATTTGATAAAATTACCTCATACCCCGAAACTTGTTGATTGTGAGTTTTCCAAAATCGTGAAAACTGCATGCTCTACATACAGTGTCACCGGGTAACCCACAGTAATGGGGGATGTCTTTTTAATCGCAAATGCTGCAGCCACTAAAGCTTCCTCACACGGGAACTGTCCCTGCATCACTGGGTCTAGGAGTCCGCTATAGTATGATAAAGGTTTGTGGCCTAGCAATGATTGCTGGGTCAGGACCGCTGTCATCACAGTGAAATGTTAATGTGAAAATAAATTAAATGACTTCTTGTAATTCGGGGTCGCCAGGACTTGAGCATTGCTGATCGCAGCCTTGAGTTCTTGAAAGCAAGTTACCATTTGTTCAGACCATTTTACCAGACCTTTCACCTGTGCTTCCTTGAGTCCCTGCAGTAAGGGCCTCAAATAACTAGAGTAATCAAAGATCCATGATGTACAGTAGTTACAGAGGCTGAGAAACTGCTGTATCTGTTTTGCCATACTGGCTGAGGCGTATTCTGAACTGCGGTAGATCTCTCCGGCATTACCTTTCTTATTAATTGCCCCAAACATAGTATCTCTGTCTGGCAGAACTGCAATTTTTCTTTCTCCACTTTGTACCCCTTCACCGCGAGCAGGGTGAGGAGCGTTAATTAGTCTTCTCGACATTGCTCTTCTGAAGGGTTATAGACTAAGAAATCATCCACGTGCTGAATTATGGTACTGGACACATGTATACTCCAAATCCATCTGAACCATCCTGTTAAAGACATTCAGAGATTTGCAGTACCCCTTGGGCAACCTTGTGTGCTTGAATCTCTGACCACGATACATAAACGCCATGAGGTACTGAGAATTGGCGTGTAAGGGAACAGAGAAAAATACATTTTTTAATTCGATCACCAAGAAGTGTGTTGACGCAGTAGATTTCTTACAGAGAATGGTGGCAGGATTAAGTTACACCAGAAATTCCACCTCATGAATATTATTGAGGGGGTGCAAATCCTGGACCATCCTCCAACTGGACCCCTTCACAGGGTAAATAGCCATATTGCGTGGGGACACAGAAGGTTGTATTATGCCTTTTTTCAACAACACCATAATGGTCTTGTAAATCCCTTTGTCTGCCTCGCTAGACATGGGGGTACTGCTTAATCCGTGGTAATATCGCTCTAGGTTTTAATTTTATTCACACTGCTCCAACACTCTTTAGAAGCCCCACATCATTAGGATTGCTGGTCCATAAATACTCTGGCACTTTTCCCAAATCCTCCTTTCAAAATGGCATTGTATTTCTACTGATGAGCATGGTCTGTGGTGCTTCCCTTTGCTCTATAGCTATCTGGCAAGGCACCACAATTTCAAAGAACATCTCTCCTGTGCCTTCAGTATCTTCAAACAATTGCTCGTCTGACACTTCCCTTAGCAATAAGGTTGGATTGATGCATAGAACTGTGTGCCACTCTATGCCTTCCTCATCTGTGTCTGAGAGAACCACCCTGTTTTTTGATCACTACAGCCTCTAAGAGAATCATAACAATGTTGCCTGGCGTTACCTCCTGTGGTACATCAGGCCGAAATAAAAACTCAATCTGTACCCGCCAAGTCTGATTTCTGATCCCCGGGAACCAACTCAACAAAACCATTACCCCATAAAGAAACAATTCTGAATGTAAGGAGCCCCTCTAATTGGGCTTCCGCTACAATAATCCTGAAAACGCGATGCTTCCTTTGCCGGATACAACCCCGGAGTAGAGAATACAATACCTTCCTCCGTGAAAGCAAACAATATCTGTAGCTTACTCAGGATGTCCCTTCCCAAAAGATTTGCTTGGTGTCTGTAAAATACTACAACGCGATGGATACATTTTGAGCACCTACCTTAATATGAATATCTTCAGTTTAAAGAACCGACAGGATAGCCCCAGAGAACCCCTGTGGGTCCATTGTTTTGCCTGACAAGCAGAACTCACCTTCCTTAATGCAAATGTTTGCAGCCCCTGTCTCGACCATAAATGAGAATGTTCGGTCACCTACCTACACACATATCCAGTATCCAGGGCTCCTCTTCTGGATTGGTGGTAACAGACAGGACTGGGCACATCAGAGACTGCTGTGGGCTGTCCTACTCCTGGTACATATTAGCACTGGGAAACGAACAAGGACACCCTCCAAAAACACTCGCTCCACTGTAGTGAGTAACAGTTCCTTAGGGTAAAGGCTTTTTATCCCATGTCTGCACTGATGCTTTTGCTGGCATGGTCGGTGGTAGGCCAAAGTACTGTGCAGTCCCAGTCACTGGGTTCTGTTCATACACATGCCTGCTGCAATTGCACAGAGCCTGTGGCATATGGCAGGGTCAGGAATGTATCTGCTGTGTTCACATGTTGAAATACTATGGTCTGCCACGACAATCTAGTGACACGGATCCCAACCTTCCACATGACCAACACTGAATCCCATAAAATCCTCCATACTTATTTTCCGTTGGTCCATTAAACTGGGTACCCGTTCCTCCGAACCAGCCAAATGACCCATTTCCTCATGGAAATCCTCCTATGCCCCTCAGAAACACTCTCATTGGCCTTGGACCGGGGACATACCCATCCATCCACCCCTGTGTCATACCCAATTCATCCTGTCGCTGTTGTCCCAATTGCCCCTTCTCATCCTCCATAGAGTTAATAGTTACTGCCCCTATCAAACAAATCTTTGCCAATTTCTTCTGAACAAGTTTGACCTCTGCCTTTTGTGCCTGTTCTATACTCTCTTTTTCTTTTTTTTGGTCTTCTTTCACAAAAATCAACAATATGTGCTTGAATTTCTGGCCAACCCTTGGCCTCCATCCCAACCACTTTATCTAAGTTGTGCTGGACTTCTTTGGCAAGGCCCCTTCTTTGTCCCATGCTTCTCCAGTTTCTGCCCTCATTTCCTGAATTAACTGGATGTTTGGCCAGATCATCATCCAATTTCATTGTTTTAGCTAGATTAAAATTAATATTGCGCATATCAGGATACATAATCCGCAATGCCCCCCAACCTGCACTGTGCAATTTTTAAACGCAACTCTGCTGTGTGTATTTGTATCCAACTGAACTCCTGGATACCCCGATCTCCTCCAAAGCTCTTCTGACCGCTCCCACATTAGTACCGTGAATAAGCTCTTCATATCCCCTACAGCCAACATGACACCGGCAGTGTGTTTCTCTAATGCATAAAACCCCTTTGTCGCCCCTGCAGTGAGCAAAGGGATTGTCTTCATCAAGTTATTCCAATCCATGTGTGACCACGGGACACAATACGCCTTTCGCAGACCCTTCTGGATTAATGGAAACTGAGTTAGACCCATTTTTATTGGGGCTTATCCCATCTCTCCCCTACCTGCTACAGCCATGCGAGGACCCCGGCGCATCCTATGCCTCCATGGTGTGCCTTCTAGAACTACCTCCTCCTCTGCTAGCCTTAGCGCTTCCTTCATTTTTTCACGTTCTTGTGTCTCTACCACTCTTCGCAGCCTATCCTCTATCCTAGCAGGAAAAGGCCTAACCTCTTCTTTATCTCTTGGTTTCAATCATTCATCCGCTCTCCTGGTTGCCGGCATCACTCTTTCTCGCTCCTCCACCCTTAATCTATCTGATAATCTTGCAGCTGGGAGAGTTAACCCCACTCCTGCTCTCCGTTTTCAACCTCTCTGTAGCCCTAACCTTTGAAGGAGTTAACCTTCCTCTTTCTTTAAAATCCCAATTCTTACAAATCAAAATTTATGGAGGCGTTATCTGTGTCCGCCTCCCAACCACTGGAGTAGCCGCTGGGGAAAATGGTGGTACAAACTCAGGGTCTGTGTACCTGTCTACGTGCGATAAAGAATAGCACCCATATAGGGGTGGTGCAGATGCTTTTTTGGCCCTCCCTCCATGATTTCACCATTATGGCTCTTCCTTCCTTTTTCACACATACTCCATATTTCTAAGATGTTTAACTGCTTCTCTAACTTCGAGCCAATGTGCTTTGTAGTAAAAAAAGGTATGCAGGTTCTCCAATATCCCTGTATCAAATGTTCCCTTAAAAAGCCAAGAATTGATCATTTTCCACTTACCTTTCCACAACGACTCCCTGTGTTTTTTTTTAATGTTCACCTTACAACCGGATCAACACCTGACACAAATGATTCAATGGATTTTCCATTCTCCACCCCAAGTTATCAAAAATAATTTCACAGAAAAAATGTCCAGCCGAACCAACAGCACAAAATAGTTTTACCCCAAAAAAACTTTTTACCCCTACCAAGTTTCAGAGTCATTCCCCACAATCATCACCCTACTCGTGTATACCGCAATTACCTCACTCAGCTACTTACTTGAATTCTACTTCTCACTCTTACACAAAAGACAGCATCTTATCAAAAATACTCGCCAGCTAATATTTCTGAGATATCCCCACAACTCGAGCAAAGGAAGGGCGCAATGCTTTCCACTACAACACTGCTGCTCTTTTTCTCTTTATCACTAGTATGGTCTTCTCTACTACAAAACTGTCTTTTCCTGACTACAGGAAGTTTCCCCTTCAATACCTCGACTAACCAAGAACATCGAGAAGAGGGCTCTGCCTGCATGGCCGCTACAAAAGAATATCAAGGCCTATTTCAGACAGGTAGCTACGGTTGGATTTACCACAAGATACCACCCCACCTTCATGCCACCTCCAGCCAAACAGACAAGCAAACTATAGGGTATCAGGCAAACCTCACACTGGTCCTGCAGGGTAGGATAGCACCTCACACCTCTAAAATAACAAACTAGGTAAAACATATATACAAGGGATTTTCAACTCAGAACAGTTCAATTACTCTGTCAAAAACATCCACTTTTCCAATCCTGCAACCGCAACTAATCTCACACCCACACTCCAAGTCTACCCTTACAAAAATCCCTTAAATGAAAGAAACAACCCTTTTTTACCTCTATTCCCCTCTTGCTTTACACCCCAAATGTGCACTCACGTGAACTCGAGGCGCTCTGATGTGGGGCTCTGTCAAGTCGTCCTGCACAGCTGAGCCATGGCACCAGGTCTCTGGGGAGCAGACAGACCATTAACCGATATGGCATTCGCAGATCTCTTTTTCACTGTGCACGGAAGATGGGTCTCCGCAGTGAGGCTCCAAATTTGTAAGGGTGGGCCCCTTAATCACCCCAACCTAAGTGGGCCTACCACTTGAAGATCGAGTGCATGTTTTGTACATAGAGAAAGTTTATTGTACGTACAATCATCCAGGGAGTGGTTATTGGTGCTGTAGGACCAAACTAACCCAAGCATCAACAAACCACATCAGTTGACATCCTATATACATTTTTGCAACAGTTAAAACAGTCCCAGATACTTTATTGCAATCCATCCCCTAGATGTGATTGGATACGAACCTATTGAGTTAGTGATACTATCTCATTCCCCAGGTCACTGATTTCATTGCAACATTCTAATCTAAATAACTGCCTTTTTATCGCACACAGTACATCTGCAAATACAATTGAAACTCCTGGTTTCCCATTACATTATCCTTCGGCATTGACTCACCCCATCTCTTACTGCTAGCCAAAACAAATAGTGAAATCCGTTCTGTCATGCTCACGTGCATCAGGAGATTACCTCTGCTGTCTGCGAAATGTATCCGACCATAAAACTCACAGCCAGTTTCTGCAGCTGAGCTGACCTGACAGTGAAGGTTGTGAAGCCACTTATTCACCCATCCCCTGGCCTCTGAACCTCACAGAATCAGTTTCTCAACAGTCAAAGTTCACTTTGTAAACAGCTCTGACTACCGTGTTTTTATTCATTTGTAAAAAGCCCACTATATTGAGATTCATGAATTCCCAGTGTATTTGTATCAATGTGCATATATGTTTAATACCTGTTTTCTATACCCAGTCCTCTTCCGTGCATGTACCTTAAACCCCTTCCCCATCTCTTAGTTTCCAAGTACTTCAAAGCACCCCTTGTGTGAATAGTGTTTATGTTACATTTTGTGGTTTTAACATTTTATCTTTCTGCGCACGTGCACGCGAATATGTTTTAGTTCTAAACAAACGTAAGACTAAAAAATAACATATTCCATCCACAATTAACTGCACACAGTATATATAAAATTAAAACATCGCGCTCAGTTTGCAGCACCCCAGTCATCAATACGACGCGTGAAACATGAATAGTTGATGTAATTTGAATTAAAGAATATTGAGTCATCTGTTTGGAAATGCATCTCTACACCTGTTGTAAAATAATTAATTGGTATTGTGAGATACAATATTTAGCATTTGATGATATCACTACGGTGATATGAAGCTGTTTAGAGTCGGAGATCCAACGGTATTTTCCCAAATATAATTCAAATATAATTCAATGTATAATGTTTGCCATTGACAATAAAGAGACACTGGGCCATATTATGAGTACAGTGTTGCGGTACAAATGGCAGTAATGCAATGGTAATGCAATGGTAATTCCATTACTGCCACTTTACCACCACATTACCGCTCCACTGTACTATTGGTTTGGTGGTAAGGGGGAAGATTTTCCTCCAGCAAAATGCTGGAGGTAAATCTGCCACCTTACTGTCAAAAAACATCAACATTGGCAGAGGTACCACCAGTGGTATTGACACCAAATCCCCATGGAGCCCTCTAGACTCCAGAAATAAGAACTTAGATCGCCCTACCTCCACTTGTAACACTGCAGTAAATCTCTGGAACCAAGTGACGGTAATGGTCATTGCGATTGGTGGTATTTCTGCAAATTTACTGCCAAAATACGGCCAAACCTGCAGTGGGGCCCACTGTGGAAATGGATTGTCAAGTGGAATATTAGGATGTAAAGGTTTGTGAGAAACAGGGCTGTGCTCAGTGGTGGCAAAGTGAAAGAGTATTGTGAACCAATAAAATTGTTAATGCAGACAGTGAGGAGTGTAAGATGGAGGAGAGGTATCACTGTAGGAAACGTGTGTGGCCGTAGAGGAGCAGTCTCTCTGCACCGAACGATGGTCAGTCATGCAATGGTCGTGTCCTCATTAAAAGGATGCCACAGTGGGATTTTGATACATTCCAGTGGAGTTATGAGAGGGGATTTGCTGCATTGCAGTGCAAGCAAGGCATGAGATGTTTCCATTCAATGACTTACTGCTTTACCTGCTGCATGTCGCAAGCGGAAGCACAGTTTTCTTTTTGAGTGTCGCTGCTCACAATGGAGAAGAGGTCAGAATGTAAGGGTACACATACAAATGAAATAAGAAACCCTTCAGCGCATTCAGGAAAAGAGGGTAGAAAGAGACGGGTGGATTGTGGCCCCTCTCAAATAGCAACATGAGTAATCGGAAATGATGGGGAAAGTCAATTGGCGCACCTGACGTTGATTGGAAAGCTTGCAGAAACCTGCGTGTGAAATTTCATTTGAAGACACCAAGCATGCTTTGTGAGAAATTTAGGGTATTATTGAATTTGCTGTATTAACCGCCCGGGTGGGGTGGCAGTGTTGCAGTGAGGAATATGGAACGAGGCTGAATGAACGTGAAGAAATGACTACACCTAAATGTACAAAATAGTGCAAAGCAGTCAAGTGTAGTTGTGAACAAATCTAAATGTGTTACACATTTGTTATGGACATTACAAATACATGGTTGCATCCCACAACAGGCACATGTAAGGATAGTGCAAAATGAAAGGGGTACCTGTTTTAACGTCCCTAGTTCTACAGGTCAATCAATCAGAAAATACACAAGAACCAGAACTAGTAGACAGAGTTAAGGATGACGAAGTGCACAAGTAATTTTTAACTTGGTTTAAATTTCCAAGATTTTTTGTTTACTTTATTCCAGCAAAAATGCTATATCTAAAAGCATATTAAACATTTCTTACAACACTATGGCCCATTCACTTTACCGTTCATTCACATTCATACAGTTCTCATCAGTCTTTCATTCCACAATTCATTCTTTAGAAAAATGGTTTATAAAAAACAGTTAACCTCTGCTATATCTCCATGTGATTATAATTCATTGTAAACTATCCCCACACATTTGGGGTATCACAACAGTCTGTGTTCTCTTATTCACACAGATTCACGTCGACGCATGTTTCAGTTGCTCTCTGCGAGCATCACCATTAATACTCTCTCTGTACGGCAACCTTCTTCAGGACAAAACAACCCATTTTTCAGGCACACATATTGGCATGGGCCACACCATCTCCTATCCAATGGAGTCAGGAGGGGCAGGGTGTAGTATTCAATTTCAATACATCATAGTTGGAATCTCAGGATGTAGTATTCAATTTCAATACATCATAGTTGGAATCTGGAGGATGATTGTCCTCTGATTCAAAAAATGGAAACAGCCGTAGTTTGCAATGTTGATTTGTATTTACTGGACCAAGTGGCTATAATGCCAAGGCTTCCCTTCTCTCCACAGATTTGCTTTCGGTTCACAGGCACGTGAGTCTGACTCTCGCCGTCCGGGGGATTTGTCTACCTACGCTACGGTGCACCCGGTAGACAAATCCCCTCCAGATTCCAACTATGATGTATTGAAATTGAATACTACATCCTGAGATTCCAACTATGATGTATTGAAATTGAATACTACATCCTGAGATTCCAACTATGATGTATTGAAATTGAATACTACACCCTGCCCCTCCTGACTCCATTTGATAGGAGATGGTAACTTGGGAATTTAAACCAAGTTAAGAATTACTTGTGCACTTCGTCATCCTTAACTCTGTCTACTAGTTCTGGTTCTTGTATATTTCCTGACATGTAAGGATAGGGAATGCCAATGAAATGTTAGGTGTATGCTAATGCAATGCCTATGTTTTAGGTGCATGAGTGTGATAAGTAATGATGTCAAACTGTTCGTTTTTTAATGGTTTGTAGGGATAGAGTTGCATCCCTCAACAAAGACATGTGGGGCATGTTTAATGTGTACTTGTAGGATATATTAAATTTGTTTTGTTGGAATGTATAGTGGACGTGTATAGGAGGGTAGCATAAAACATATATATAGTGCTTGCTAATTTATTAGTAAGGATGTTTAGAATTGAGGAGCAGTAACATTAAAATAGTCCAAATAGCAGATGAAAAAGGACCACTTAGCATTGTATTTAGGAATAGAGTTTAGATTGTTTGCCATGCAAAGTTTCATCCGTTGTGTGTGACATATGCTATTCCACTAGCTTCTGATGCACAAGGAACGCAAGTCTTTCCAATTTGCAGTAATGCTCTTCAAAGCCAAACTGATAAAGAGATCGTAGAGTTTGGCAGCTTCAGGCAGTAAGAAGGTCGTTATAGCAAGGCTTCTGAAGACAATGTTTATGAAAGAAAGTGGGATGTCAGTGAAAAATATAGATTTAAGATATGTCCATACTTGTTGATAAAATTTGAAAGTATAGGGACACTTAAAAAACATATGCTCGTAGGAGGCAGAAGCAACTCCACATGTCCAACAGTTACCATTACTACCTATCTTAGATAAAGATACTTTAGCAGGAGTGATGAATGCTCTATGCATAAAGAAAAAGAAATGTTGAGAGATATTTGCTGATGTAGAGATAAGTTTAATTTTGGAGAAGAGGATGGACCATGTTTGATTGTCTAAATTGTGTCCAAAGTTATCCTCCAACTTAGAGCGCACAGTACACATCTTTAAGGAAGCTATATGGATGTTGTAGAATTTTGAGGCTTTTATGTCTAAAAGCATTGTTAGCTGTAGTAATCTACAGGCATCAGGGGTTAATATGTCATTAGATGAACTATGGAGAGCATCAAAGCAGGAGTTAACTAATTTGTTGTAGAAATTGAATTCAGAGTTAGGAATGGAAAATTGGTGTTTAAGTTGTTGAAATGATAGACTAGAGGCCCATCTATGATTTGGTTGTATAAATCTGATACCCTTTTTCAACCAAGATTTTCTATTCAGGGCTCTATTATTGATCGGAATCTTTTTATTGTGCCATAATAAAGGGGAGAGGCATTTTTGGGGAGATTTTGAGAAAGAATTGAAGGGCAGATATAGTAGCTCTGATAGGGTCACAGATGGCCAAAAAAGAATGATTAAATATATATATAATTTGGGACATGCAAACCAACATATAGATTGTTTCAGGAGAAAAGCAATGTGATACAATTTAAAATCAGGAAACTTAACCCCTGCTTTATCGTAGGGCGCTTTCAATTTGATCAGGGCAATCCTTTTGCTTTTACCCTCCCCCCCATAGGAACCTTAGTAGAATAAAGTAAATAGATTTTTAAAATGAAGGGGATGTTAGAACACACATACGTTGTAGATGGTATAAGATTATTGGTGACAACATCATCTTGATCGTTTTGAGTCGTCCCCACCAGGAAAGATATAAGGGAGACCATCTGGAGGTTTAACTCTTTTAATCTATCCAATAAGTATTGGGTATTAAGTTTTAAGACAGTAGGGATTGAGGGGCATAATTTTGGATTTGTCTTTGTTAAGTTTGTAACCTGATATAAGGCTAAATTGAGCATTGAGTAAGTAAGGTAGGTGTAATTTAGGATTCTTAATTAGACTAAGGATGTCATCTGCATATGCAGCAATTTTTATATGAGATGTACCACCAGATATACCTGGAACATTTTTGTTGGATCTAATTAGTTCTAATAGCGGTTCTAATGATAGGATGTATAAGATGGGTGAGAAGGAGCAACCCTGCCTGGTACCTCTGTGGAGTGAAAAGAATGGGGAAATAAGACCATTTATACATATTGAAGATTTAGGGGAAGAGTAGAGTAATTTGACAAGGGAGATCAACGTATCGCCACATCCATGCCAATGTAGAGATTGAAACATGAAGTTCAAACTGATCCGATCAAAGGCCTTTTCGGCATCTAGTGCTATGGCAGCAGAGCCTAACTTATCTTTTTTTATTTTTGGCCGATAAGTGGATAGCATTCAAAAGTAGTCTGGCATTGGAAGAAATATTGCGCCCTTTTACATAACCGACTTGCTCAGGTTTTATTAGGGCAGGAAGAGAGGACTCAATCCTATTGTCTAGAACTTTTGAAAAGAGCTTGCTTTCGACATTGATAAGAGAGATGGGCCGATAAAGGATCCTTGTCTGGTTTGGGAAAGAGTATGATCTCTCACACTCCTCAGATGTTCTTTCCATTTTACTACTTGTATATAATCTCTGATGCCATTTTGAAACATTTTATGATATGTTAATGTGCAATATCATCTTTATTCTACTCCTCATGTTCTCCCCTCTCACTTTTGTCTCTTGCCTGTTCAGTGTTTGTCTAATGTGTGTCTCATGTATGTCCCTCCCCTATTTAATCAATCTTTAATGCAGTGTCTTTCAATGCTAAGTCGTTCACAAGATATAGTTTCACAGTTCTCAAATTTATTTCTAATACGTCATAGTTAAGTAATATATAAGCAAAATAAGATTGCAGTACATCCTTTTACTTGTTCTTTGGAATTTCTCCTTTTCTGGCTATCTTTTGTAAACATATTATCTAATGTATTACTGCATTAAGTCTCTAAACTATTACTTTATTATTGTTCTTTATATCTCAATAAAAATCATTAAAATAAAAATGAAAGAATTGAGTAGCAGGCATAGTTGCTACAGCATGGATGCAGAATATTAGGTGTGCCAAGTGCTTAAAGTGGGATACTAAAAACGGGGGCAGATGGGCCCTCAGTAGGGGGGCGGCCTACGTTAGTCCACACACTCCTAATGAGAGCACTCCCTCGCTTAGTGGGGGGGTTAAAAGCAGGAGAGCTAGGCTTACTGGCATTATTTCCTTTAGTGCGCCTAGCTCCTCCTTTTTGTTCCCAATTACAGGCTCAGAGCCTATGATGGAGAAACAAAAGGAGAGGCTGGATGCACCAAAGGTATGACACCAGTGTGCCCCAGCTCTCCTCTGGGCCTCCAACACCCAGCAGATGACTTTCATTCAAGGAGCCGTGTGGTAAAAGGGTTGCATGCGCTGAGCCCCGCAGGCAATCCTTTAACCACTTGGCTCCTTGAGTGGCTCCTTGAGTGAAAGGGCTGCTTGTTGCATGTCGGCTTTAAGCTCAGAAACAGGAGGGGGGCTGTGTTGCCAGTCCCCTCCTTTTGTTTCTCAGTAAGGACCTAACATGCAACATGAAGCCTGTTTAACGGAGCAGCGCTGCACGTTTAAAGAGCTGATTGCATTCAGGGGTCGGCACTTGGGATTAGAAAAAAGAATAGGCAATGCCTGTTCTTTTTTATAATCCGAAGTGCTGACACCTGCAGGCAGCCCTTTACCTATGCAGCGCTACTCGGTTAAATGGGCTGCCTGAGGTGTCAGCATTGATGGGGCTAGTCGGGGTTGAGCCCCGGCAGGGCCCGGGCTCAGCAACCCTTTTTGTAGCCCTTTTTTGAGACTGCCAGGGCAGTGCCCCGGCTAGCCCCGGCCCACTCAAAGCGCTGGTGTGCCACATACTGAGTGTAGTGCATCACATAACGGCGTAAGTCATTAATTAAAGTGGGGATGTCTCTGTTGAGACATCATGGAGGGGTGCCTGTGTGTAGTGTGGCAGATGTGAAAGTATGCATAATATTGAATCTCAGAGTCTGTCTCTGCAATCTACTATTTTCAGCAGGAAGGGGGAACCTTTAAAAGCGTACACACTGTGTGGAGTGCAGCAGTGTGTAGCAGCGTGTTTTGGAGCAGCAAGGTATAAGGAGCAAGTGGTGAAAACGGCGGAGTCTGTCTTCACCATCTACTGTTTTCAGCAGGAAGGAGGAACTTTTAAAGGAGCCGAGCGGTGTGTAGCAGTGTGTTTGTAATTAGGGGGTGCGCAGAGGCGAGGCCTCTGCTTACAAGCATGGTAAGGATTAAGACATAGGGCCTCATCACGAGTTTGGCGGTAACCCTTAAATCCGGATTTAAGGGTCTGGCAAATCAGGGCTTCGACGGATTTCTCCCCAGCTCTAAACTGGGGGTAAATCTGCCGAAAATTTGCGCTATTACCGCCGGCGGATTTCCCGCCGGCGGTAAGAGCGTGAAAATTCCCCATTGAGCCCAATGGGAAATGGGGCATTCCCGAATGGGCTCAGTGGCGAATGGGGAATTCCATTACCGCCAAACCCGTGATCCGGCGCTAATAGCGCCGGGGGGTTTGGCGGTAGCGCTAATACCGTTACCGCCCAACTCGTGATGAGGCCCATAGTGTGTAAAATTCCTTTTTTTCCTTAAAAAAGCCATAGAATGGAGTCATGTTCGGTGACTGTGGGAAACCTAGCCTTTGAGCCGACACTGCCCTACTCTAATTTATACAAATTTGATCTCTAGGTAATGGGTTTGGTCCGGTCTGGGAGAGGTGACTGCGGGTCATGGAACCTTTGAGCCTCCTCGGCTGGGTTGCCTGTTTGACTACGGAGTAAAAGCTTTCTGCTCACTTGCCTTCATTTACATACTTTAAAATGGGCGATGGTGTCCATATTAAGAAGTAAAATGAATCAAGGTCAGGATGAAGTTGACCTATGTGAAATAACAGTGTTGGCACAAGAGTTAGGTGTCGCAGTTAAGAAGATACTAAGTGCTGCTCCACCGGTGGTAGAAGAGCCCCATGAGGCTGATGTGGTGACTGCCAGCGGGAGTAGGTTTGCAGTGTGCACTCCTCATACTATGAAGGGAGCTATTGGTACCACGCATGTGTTAAAGTTGGCTGTATATACCGAGCGTGATGGAGGTGCTAATGCAAATATCCCTCACAGTGTCTTGCATCATCAAAAAGACTCCTGTACTTAAACTTCTAGAACTATAGAGGAAATGCATGCTCCATCATATAAGAATGGTGAAACAGGTCACCAGTTGGAAATTCTTAAAGGAATGGACCTGCTGTCAGATGTTTCAATCTTGGTGATTCAGCATGAACTGGGGAAGCGAGTGCGTCTCTCTATGGATTTTAAGTCTAACCAATGGACCTTGCCCGAGACATTGTTTGAGGAACACGGTCTGGCTGAAGTTTTATTATATCGTCTGGGGGAACCGGAATTTAATTCTGATGTAGTGTGTTTCTAGTTGTATAAACCATCTACCCCCCTCCCTTGGAAGTCTAAGGGATTAGATGGCCTAACTGTGTGTGATGTGATTGATGTTGCAGATTATAAAAAGAATGTCAATTATCTAGTGGCGGACAATCCGTGTGAGGGGACTCATCAGGAAGGAGGCTAAGATGTAGCCCCTATAGATGAGTTATATTTATTCTGGTGTTGGCTTGCTTATTAGACACAAGGGATAGAGGGTATGATACCCTAAATTTTGAAATGTGAGAGATACGTCTGATGTTAAATGAAATGTGTGCAAAAATTAATTTCATTGATGGTTCTATTGCAGCTATCACCACAAAACAGCGATCTGACGACACAAGGGGAGAGTACATTTGGTTTCTGGGGAATACAGGAGGCGAGAGGAAACAACTATTCAGGAGGCTGTAATACGGACAGGCCCTTTGGAAGTCATCGATTGGCTTGCTGCCCCTCTGCCGCGTGATAGTGTATTATCTACCCTGGTAGTCTGCTCTGCTGAAGCAGAGTGTACACAACTTCGACAGTGGAGCAGAAAGAGGTGCTGCCTACCGTATCAATTTCGGGTTGGAGGTCACCAGACTTACCCTTCCTCAACAGTAGTATGATTGAAATACCAACCTTGACCCAGAAGCCAGCACTACTGTTGGAAAAGGCAAACATAATTGTGAATCAACAAAAAAAAAACTTAACATTGTAATGTCCCTCGTAAACACCAAAATAAGGGTTCAAGCCAATTTCTACGCCAATTAAGATTAAAACTATTGGCAAACATTTAATTAAAGTTATAAAACCCCCAGTCGTAACTGAATTGATATCTCAGAACAATCAGCAAACAGCAGGATCGCTTAAAGGGTGGTACCCCTTCAAGAGTTAAGGAACCATCACTCAGTATATGATTCTGGTTAGGGGGGAGGAGTCCCTGAATCTGAGTAATATTTCAGTGCATCCAAGCTTGGGAGCTGTAGGGCCAAATGACCAAGGTGCCGTTGAACATGGGGGGCTCAGGGTTACAAAAGTTGGATATAAGTAGGCAAGGGAAAATGCTGTAAATGTACAGGCCCTCCTCCAATCCCACAGCCCAAGAGTGCGTTACAATCCAGGGCTGACTCATTTAAACAGAGGTTAGATCCTCAAAAGGTGTTTCCGATATTTAGGACCCTGGAAGAGAAGAGACTGATACCCAAACAGAACAACTTTTTGGGAGGTAATACCTTGTCTTGCAGTACTCAGCAGACCCATAATAGCAAAATTTACTCTAGAAGGTTGCAGATGAATAAAGGTAGAGGTCATAAAAAAGAAGGGATGAAGGGAAAGGAAAGGTTGCGAGGAGCATTATTGTGTATACTTGGGTTGTATTTTTTAAGATCAGGGCAATAATCCCCTTAATCTGACGTGTATTTTATCCCTGTTCTCTGAAATCCCAAGTCTGCGAGTAGTCAATTCAAGTGATATTCAATTAATTGATTTTGTGTATGATGACTTTGCCCACGAACACAGATAATCAAGAATGCAATTTAGCCGATGGTGAAATATTGTTATCACTCGGCTATGAAGTGTTTGCAAAACTTGTGCTGGTTTTGCATGCCTCTCCCAATAGGGATGATCGGGCAAAATCTGCTGAGGAGGAACCAGCAAAACATTTTTACGCTAAGGTTCTCAAATGATGGGAGGGTTCAAAGTGAAGGCGTCAAGATTTACACTAACAACTCAAAAGGAGAGGGTATGTATGATTGGCCTAGGATTATGGAGTCTCTACATAGAACAGTGGTGTATGATGATCAGGGGGTATGAGCCTCCCAAATGCATATATTGTCCTGGAATACAAGGGGGTATGCAAATATAATGAAAAGTAAGGAAATGCTGAGATTGTACACTTTGTGCGTTTGCAGGAAACATTGATGCTTGACAAACCGCTTATAGATGGGTACGAAGTATATGCCACTTGTGCAAAGCAGGGTTTAAGGAGTTGTCCCTTTGGTGGGCTGCTCACAGCAGTGAAGTGTAATCAGGGTAATACCCAATATATTGAATCCAAAAGATCTGATATGTTGGTGGTTTTATTGTCAAGGGTAGGCCAGGTATCGAACATGCAACAAAAATCCTTAGGGCCCGATTAATGGAAAAGTGTGCAGCGATCCTGCAAAGCATACACGCTGAGAGCAACTTTGTGCAGGCCTGCATGCATACGTTTTTCTGCATGCTCTGCGGATTCATGGAATTGTTTGCGCAAAGTAACCAGATACGCAAGTCGTGGCCGGAATGCCCCGACACGGCTCCACTCAAAGCAAAATCAGCCAGAAGAGCTACCTTTGCATGCTCCCCTAGGCACAAATAAATGCACCCTTCAAACAGTGCAGGGGTTCCCCCACAAGCAGGCCTGCATCTCGGGGACCCTGCATGGGGTCCCCCGTAACTGTTACCGGCACCTCGACAACATGCGTACGATTTATGGTAACTTGGGTAAAATTCAGAAAATCTGCATGCAAACACCCGTAAACCATTTCTGCACCCCACTACACTGCGTATGTGCACCCCAAATTTAGATTGGAACCCCGGCTGCATACACGAACCCTTCAATCCGACACCTGATCTTACCTCTGCACAGTATATCCTATGTGCAAGTGTCTGTATGCCTGCCTTCGGCTGGGGGATAGTATGAGGGCTATGCGTGACCATTTTCCTGCTGAGAGGTTGCACGCTCGGATCCATGAATACGTATCATTCCACGCAATGGTGGGCGTGTGATGGACTGCCTGCGAAGCATCCCTTGTAACCCCAACATTTTCCCTTTTTCTTCCTCATTTTCTGAGTTCTGCCCCCTACCCTGCCCTATGTGCAAGCCACGCCCAGGCTCTGCATGATGTCTTGCGCAAGACACTCGGCCTCTCGCAGTGATGTGCCAAGCCTGCGCAAAGTACCTGCAAAGTACGAAAAAGTACAGCGCAGGTGATTCCATGAATCGACAAACAGGATTTTCTGTGCGGTTTGGCACGCAACGCTCTTAACTTCCGTGCAAATAATTCTATGAATCGGGCCCTTATTGTTTAACATGTACTTCGATCCAAGCTGTATGATTCTAGACAAGTTTTTTGCAGATTTTTCGTTTTTACTGTTAGAAGAGTCCCCTGAGGAAGGAGCCTTTACAATGGTAGTCAGGGATTTTAATTTGGAAGGTTTGAATAGTGAGCGGTATCTGAAACCAGAGAGGTTGGAGGTCTCACGTAAGAACAGGGCAAATGGCATTCTGATTACGCATGAACTGGCTGCCTGGGGCTTGGTCCTCTGCTCAATGGCATAACCCAGGGCGACATTCTGCCAAATTCCACCTGGCATAATAATCCATTGAGTTGGACCCCGGATTACATTTTTGTCGCTGTAGAACTACAATCCAAAGGCATTACTGGGTGACACAAGCTTGCCCCAATTTCTAATGTTAATTCAGAGAGCGTCCCAAATTTGAAAGTTACAATTAACTGCAGAGACTATAGTGTAAGGTGGTGTAACAAAATAGCATCACCCTTTCAGTACATTAACAATGCAAAGTTGTTGTGTGACCCCCTGGAATTAGAACCCATTGTTCGTTCTATCTACGTTGGGGGAGTTCATAACCTAAAAGATGTTATCAAAAGAGGTGTCATCCCTTTCGCATAAACACGTTTTTGACCCTGAGGTCCAATATCGTCCGAAGGTCTCACGTAAGGGTATAAGATCCCTGCAGAAAAAAAGCCCATTTCCTTTTGCTATAAAAGTTGAGTTCAGAAACTGGTTGAGGGGTCATAAATTAGACATGATGATCAATGATGCTGAGAGGATGATGTGTTGTCTTTCTGGGCCTTCCACAAACAGATTCTGGAGTCTGATTAAATCGCAGGAGTGGAGGCCTTTCTACAAGTCAAGCCTATAGCAGACGAGACCTGGTTTGCACATTTTAAGGATGTGTAAACTGCTGCTAAAGAGGGGAATTTGATCTCCTATGGGTGTTCGAGCTGGCGCATTGCCATGGTTTGGTCACTGGATGACATAACTATGTTGATTAACCGAAGCAAAACATCAAATGCTCCCGGGCCTGACAGGTTGTCAGCTATGACTAAGTCTGATGTATTCCTGTAGGCCAATATCCTCTGAGCCTTGTTCCTCAGCATCTTAACGTCACAAGTGATTCCACCCTCATGGAAGTTGGCAACAGTGATCTTGATCTTTAAGGGGGGGGGGCACGGCAGCAGTTTCTCTACCCTAAATTATAGACCAATTTCTCTGTTGGAAGCAACAAACAAAATGTTTCCAAAAATGCTCTTGTTTGCGCTCCAAAAGTGGGCCTTAAAATCTGGTAATTTAGATCCTTACCAGGCAGGGTTTCAGAAGGGTGTGGGACAGATCTGAATACCTTGGTGGTCTCATTGTTGCAAACCCAGGTATGGGATCAGAACCAGTCTGTTTATCTGTCGTTTTTGGACATTAGCAAAGCGTTTGATTGCGTAAATCGTGCACTACTGTGGAAAGAGTTGTTTAAATGTGGTTGCCGTGTTGCCTTGATTGGCTTACTTGTGGCTTTGCACAAGGAGACTGAAATAAAGGCTAGATTTGACAGTCAGGGTTCATGTACTAAATGGAATGACACAGACCGGGATCTTCACCAAGGCTGAGTCTTGGCCCTATATACTGTTCAATTTTTATATTAAGGACATGGCCCGCTGTTGGGGACTAAGTGGTCCTAGCCCTCCTCATTTGGGTCACATAAAAATGCAGTACCTGAACTAGGCGGACAATACAATCATTTTTTAACTTACCCCAAGTGGCCTGCAATGGGCACTAGATGGTAGTAGCGTTTACCTGCTTAGTCGGCAGATTTATATAAATACGTCTAAATCAAAGGTGCTGAGTTTGAATCCAGGCAAATCCGAATGGAAATCCTTCAAAATGAGTATTTAAAGGCAGACCCTGGAGGTGGTAAACCAGTACAAATATTTGTGAAGTTATATCTACTCGATTTATAAAAGCTTTTTTCAATGGGATAACCCCATTGAAAAATGCTTTGTAAATCAGTCAGGCCCAGCGTGTTTATTTGACCTTTCTTTGCTTGTTAATTACAACAATGTAATGCAACATATTAGCAAAGGGTGAAACTTCTGCCCATGGAGTTTATATATTTCCCCCTGGTGAGCTGCTCTCTGAATTGCCAGATAGGCATAAAATACTAAAAACTATATAAACGCTTTGGTGTCACCGCTAACACAACTCTACAACCCTGGGGTGTTGCTAGGTCTGGAAAAGGTCCAGGGCTATGCTAGTGTCGAGACTGTCGGGACACGGGGCTACCTAGCCTTTTGGTTTTAGCCCCTAAGCTTCTATCTGGGGCTACAACCACAAGAACAGAGGCTATACCCCCCCTACCACCACCCCCCCCCCATAGCAAGGCTCCTGCTAGAACCACAAAGTATTCTATTCATATTCAAGTTGTGTGCAGCAGCTGCCGCCATTTATGAGATTTAACTACTTTACCTTAGAACATTATCAATTATGGATGACTATAGAAACAATAGAGATGAGGACTTTAAGTCTCTATTTACCCCTAGAGGTAGCACCGCACATGCTTTCAAAACTTCCAATTACAAGGAGACACTAAGAGATACATTTGTTAAACTGGAAAGATTATCAGTAAAAGAGACTAACAAGTACTGAGAACGTGGAACTATGGCAGCTGGGGAGCAGGTGTAAGTGGATCTAGGTCACCAGGCCTAAGCTCCGCCACTGGTGCCTTCCTGGTTGCCTCTCTTTTTCACCACTTAGAAAGCCCCCCCACCTGGTGCCTTCCTGCTTGCCTCTCTTTTCCCTACTTAAGGAGCCTTCCAGCCTCTTTTCCTTTGCAGCTGGGGAGCAGGTGCAAGTGGATGTAGGTCCGTTACCCTTTCTCAACTCTCATGCCGGACTTCCTTTGCATCTTGTACTCATGGTGGCCCTGAATCATGATGTTCCCATCTTCATATTGTATCCAGACTTGCAACATTATGTGTTACTACTGACTTCTGCAGTTGTATTCGCTCTCCCCTGTTGCTTCTCCACTCTTTTTGACTGCTTACTCTCTGTTCTCCCCTCCCCTCTCCCTTTTCCTATCTCCTCCCCTCCTCCCCTTACTTTCTTCTGCGCACTTATCTATCAGAATTGTCCCTGGACCTAGTATGATAGCAACCTCGTCTGTCGCTCCCCCATCCCCTTAGTGCCCCCCCCTCCATCCAACACTATCTGAAACGCTGTCAGGCCTAGTATGATAGTCGCTTGTTTTGTTCCTCTCCTCCCTTTCTGCACCCCTCTCCCTCACCTCTTGTTTTTCTCCGGCTCTACCAGAAATGGCGTCAGGCCAAGTACGGTAGTCGCCTGTCTGTTTCCATTTCCTTCCCACTCTCCCCCTCCCTTCCTTATCTATGTCTTAGCTCTTGCACTATCTGAAATGTCGTCAGGCCGAGTACAATAGTTAATTTCACATCCTTACTGTTCATGGCCTGTAAGAATGTGGTTGTATTTTCCCTTGTTCCCTCCCTTGCCTTGAAGTGCTTTGAAACACATTGTGTATAGGCGCTATATAAATAAACTAACATATCATATCATGTGGAAATACTTAAAACAAAAGAAAGTACCATGAGAGCTAAGGATATGTATCATGCCAGACTTCACAAATAGTTAAGATAAAGATCTGGGTAATAAATGGGAAGAGAAGTTAGAATCCAGCTCCAATACGACGACTGAGCTATTAATAGAGCGCGCAGAGAGGGAGCACAAACAAACTGAATTACTTATTTCAAACACGAAACCGGAAATAGCAGATATACCGGTACTGGGTGCTACTAAGGATAAAAACTTTAGTACTTTGAAAGCTATCGTTAAAAAGCACCAGGATGAGATAAAAATACGGAAGATCTGCACATTTTTCAGAGATGAGAAGGACTACCGTCTAGAGAGAGTTGATACTTTTCAAGTTAAATATGATGCTACTACTAGTGCACCTCGTTCACATCAGAGCTCACCGACCACATCTCGTGTCAACTCGGATTCAGACGCCAATAGTGGGAGACCAAACACAAGCAGCAACACAGAAGCACAGACACAAGGACAGCAGAAGAAAAGGAAGTTTTTTAGATCAAATTTCCAGTTTCAAATGGGCCAACAAGCGTAACAATATAAGACACGTATGATTTGCAAAACCTATTGTACAAAATACTACAACGCACAGCACAGATTCATTGGAAACAGAGGAAGAGGACAGGGTAAGGAGGGATGCAAGAAAAGCAAGCAGAGCTGAAGGGCCAAGAACCAGATCACAAGACAGGGTACTGATATCACCAAGACAGAACCATCGAATGAGGCCCTTATTACTAGTCTTTCCAAAAGAACTTTAAGCCATTTTGAAACAAAAGTATTAAACAGGGGACTGTCTTTCACACCTAACCATAACAATGATTACATGCAGACACAGATATACATACAGAGACTGAGAACACCAGGGTTACACCGAGAACTTCGAAGGGTGGCAACATTGTCACCCTTAACCGCACAGACTATATAAAGATGGGACTAGAACATCCAGAAACACCAGGCTGTTATATAAGACTTAAGGGAAACCCAATTAGTGAACTTACTGAAGATTACAACAGGCTAATTATTTATTTGCATGGACAGGGCATACTTGAAGATGATGACAGATCTTTCCTATGACAGGACAACCCAATACTACTAACAATCTATTTTTTACTGAAGGTTCATAAACCATACCAAGAACTACCACAAGTCAGACCTATTCTTAGTGGAATAGGGGGGCTGACGGAGAATATGTCCAAATACATTGACCAGTGCATCCAACCACCGGTAATCAAGCTTCACACTTATGTTAGAGATTCTAAACATATCATACAAATACTTGCCAAAACCAAATGGGAGGTAGGCTACAAATAAGCCAGTTTCAATGTCAGGGGTGTGTACACATTGATAGACCATCAACTTGCAATAAGAGCATTCGAATACAGTTTTTCAGAGACGTCAGCCACTCACTACGTTTACTTAGAATTTCTCAGAGTTCTTAGCCTTTACACTTAATCACAACATCTTTACATTCAATGACTTATCATTTCAACAGATAAAAGGAGTTGCAATGGGAGCTTGCTACGTTACATCATTGGCAAACCTATTTATGTCGCACTTTGAGACAACACATGCTTTGATTAACAACATTTGGATGCAACACATAATAGGATGGCATCATTATATTGACAATGTTTCCTAATATGAGATGGAACAAACAGTGAATTCACAGAATTTACTGACCAAATCAACAAAATAGCTTTGGAATCGAACTGACAGGACAGATCAGTAGTGAAGCAATTGATTTCCTAGACCTACATATCTATATCAAGGACTACGAGGTAGGCAGTAAGGGGTTAACTGCGCCGGTAAAGGTGCCGGAGCCGTCAGCCCCTTACCGCCCCATTACGAGTCTGCTCGCAGGACCCGCTAAGGACGCCTGGTAAAACAAGGCGTCCTTAGCGAGTCCCGCTAGCAGACTAGGATGCTAACAACGGGCCCGTTATTAACGGGCCCGTTGTTAGCATCATCCCCAATGGGGATGGCTTCCTTGAATGAGGAATTACCGGGCCCTCCAAGGTCAGAATGGCCCAGTAATTCCTCATTCAAGGAACCCAGACCCGGTACCCAGTAAGGGGGTAGCCATGCCGCTAATAGCGGCATGGTTACCTCGTACCTCATAATGACCCCCTATGAAATCCAAACGCGAGCTTTCCACAAACCAATGGTACTCAAATCGGCATTGCACTTTGGTAGTTGTCACCAAAGGCATGTGATCAACAACTTCCCAGTGGGGAGATGATAAGAGCAAAACCCAACTGTAGCACAAATGAAGTTTACAAACAAGAGTTAGACTTGGTCAAACACAGATTCAAGAAAAGAGGATATGACAAAACTAGCATCAGTATAGCTGATCAAAAGATCTGCAGCAGAACAAGAGAGGAACTTACATCAGACACAAGGGTAATGTCACAAACAAACACCACCGACATCCAAATCAGATTCATCACATAGTACAGTGCTCATAGCAACAGGATTTTTAAAACTCTCTTGAAACATTGGCATTATACTCATGACTGATGAACAACTGAAAGAATACATTGGGAAAAAGCCATTCATTACCTTCACTAAAGCACCAATTTTGAGAAACAAATTGTTTCCTAGTCAGATGAGTACCTTGGAAACAAGAATCAATTGGCTAACACAGCAGAATACCAAAACTAAGGGATTTCACAAATGTGGATTTTGCTCATTTTGTACATTCTCCCTGGACAAAACAACCACGTTTGGCAACAAATGGTACACAGTATATATCGACAACTTTCTAAACTGTCGCACCACTTGTATAGTTAATTGTATGTATCTGCAGTATGTTATACATTGGTAGTACCATTAGACAGGTCAGTTGTATGATAAGAGAACATTTGAATGCCTTCAACAATCAAGACCAACGCTCACCACTGGCACAACATTGGATGGACATGCATAACAAAGATGGCACCAAGAAACAGAGATTCCTGGCAATCGACCAAATGAAACCATCTGTCCGCAGAGGGAACAGAGAACTTGAACTAAGAAAAATGGAACCCAAATACATATGCAAATTCAGAGCAACGACACATGGTCTAAATGCAGACACAGTGATGCATATTTCCTATGAAAATATTATAATGTAACACTTACTTTTGGGATGCGTTTGCAGGTCACAAGCACAAAGGTAACCATAGCAAGGTTTTACTATGACACACGCTTAGCTTCGAACTACCAATTAGGTATATATTTACATTGCTAGATATACCTACTACCACCCCACATGTGACATCTGAAGGATTATATTAAGATTATAAAAAAATACCAGTGCCTTACAGAGAAATGATTTCCATACTAATACTGAAATTAGGAGGTATCTTTCTCTTACCAGTCATAATCTTGTCCTACTATACACTACTTATTATCAACTCAACTTTTTCAGTGACCAGCCATTGATGTATCCATTCCTTTGATACCATTTGGTCATTAGACTAAAAGCCACATTTATATACTTTACCTGGAGACCACACATTCCCTTACGCATTCAATCTATGTGACAAGCCTCAATCAGTCATAGAATGGACCTAACCCCTTGATGCAACAATTAACATTTTTAGTTTGTATATAATAATTGCACTATTGGCAATCTTACATGCTTCATTTCTAATGCAGAGACTTTGTTTATGAGCATAATAAAACATGGGCTTCAACATGGTATCCAATACCACACTAGCCAAACATCATGCCAACCGTAGCATTGTAACAATTAATGTATATAACATGCTGAAATACACAGACGTGTCTATTTTTTAAAAATAACTTTTATGGTGTCATGGATGGTGACGAAGCCTCTGCATTAACCTGTGGCACAAGGAACGTAGACCAGAAGAGCAGACTGAGAGCGGAGGGAGCGGAAAGGAACATACATCGTGAACTTCGCCTGGAGATACTTCGCCCCTACTTTATAAAAAGCAAGATGACCAATGCACAAGGATTTTAAAGAACACGCTTCTCGACAGGAAGCCAGTTGGGCTGTCGAAGTAAGGGAGACATGTGAGCCCCCATTAGAGGGTGAAGGACCAACCTATCTGCAGCATTCTGAGGAAGCTGGAGCAGGTTTAAGAGATAGCAGGGTTGGCCAAGATAGAGCGAGTTACAATAATCTAGTGTACTAAGCACAAGAGCTGCTACAAAGGGAGCTTGAAGCTGAGTCGGGATAAAAGGGAGAACTTTCCACAAGATTTTTAATTTCAAGTGTCCAGTCCTACAGATCGACGCAACCTGGTCCTCCATAGAAAGTGATGAGGACATTTTTACGCCCAGATTTTTTACCGAAGGAGCAGGCATAGGAAAGGGGCCCAGGGAAGTAGGCCACAACTCGGACGTCCAAAGGAGAGAGGGTTGGACGTGCCAACAACCAGCACCTCCGTTTTGACGCCATTAGGTTTCAGCCAGTTGGCCGTCATCCAGGCACCTAGAGCCTTAAGGCAACACCTAAGCCGTGCCGCAGTGTTCGGACGAGCAAAGTCGAGACAGACCAAAATCTGGGTGTCATCAGCATACGAGTAAAACCTGAACCCATGTGACTGAATGAGACGAAGAAGTGGCCTGATGTATATATTGAATAATGTTGGTGATAGTGCAGAGCCCTGAGGTACGCCACAGGGTAGCAAAACCGATTTAGAATGGAAAGGGGGAAGAGACACCGATTGAGAGTGGTCAGCCAGAAAGGCAAAGAACCAAGCCAAGACTTGGCCAGGCAGGCTCGTCGCCGTTAGCCGGGAGATCAGGGTGGGATGATAAACTGTGTCAAACGCAGCAGATAGATCAAACATCACTACGCCTACACCACCCTGATCAACTAAGCGGGCTAGATCATCCAGCACAGACGTCAGGACTGACTCAGTGCCCATCCCTGGCCAAAATCCCAACTAAGCAGGATCAAAATAGCCGTAAGACTCCAGAAAAGAAGAGAGCAAAGGTGAAACAAGGGATTCTAACAGCTTCATAAGGAAAGGAAGGAGTGAAATGGGATGGAAATTAGTAAGCACAGTAGGATCTAAGGAAGGCTTCTTAAGTAAAGGAATCACAAGAGCATGTTTTGGGGTAGTTGGGATGCAACCATCATGAAAAGAGGCATTATCTGCCGTGGTGATCAGAGAGATGATATCAACAGAGATTTCTTTAAGAAGAGGAAGAGGAATTTAATCCACAGGCGAGGCTGATTTAAGGCGGTGAATGACTATAAGAACATCTTGGCCAGAGAAGGTGGGAAAAACCGACCAGGTGGAATTAAATTCAGGGGCCACATAGGGGGACAGCGGAACAGAAGTCTGCCCAGCAGTATCACCAATATTTTGGCGAATAGTCTTGGTCTTGCTTTGGAAAAAGCAGGAGAGAGACTTGCAGAGATCTTGGGACGGCACTGACAGAAAGTCTGATTTAGCTGGAGAAGAAAGGGAGCGAACCAAGTCAAAGAGGGCCTTAAGTTGGCTTGCTACAGTCTCCACCTTCCGACTAAAAAAATATTTTTTTGCAGAGATGACAGCCTTGTGGTATGTTGCCATAGTGCGGCGGAAGGAGATTTTATCATCAGGAGTCTAAGTGGCACGCCACTTCCTCTCCACTTGTCTACAAAGAAGCTTACAGGCCCTGAGTTCCTCAGAGAACCAGGGCTCAGAAGGGCATCTCCTTTGTTGGAGCTAACAGATTTGCAGCTTCAGTGAAGGAGGCATCCAATGTTAGCAAAGAACAGGGTGCATCCAGAACACAGGGTGACCGTAGAGAGGTCACTAACTCGTGATTTGGAACGCTGTGCCAGCTACGTTTAGGAATTGGAAGTTTAACCATAGGAGCAATAGGTTCAGACTGAGAAATTGAAAAAAGGCACCATAATGTGATCTGACTAAAGTACTGGACTGGGGAGAGAAATAGTAGTAGAGACCATAGGAGCACAGACAAAATCCAAGACATTACCTAAACTATGCACGGGATCAGAAATTAATTGAGGAAGACCAAGATCAGACATAAATGGCTACTTGTCGCTAATTTGTTGTATTGTCTGGAAGGTTGAAATCGCCAACAACAAAAATATTTGAATATTTAAGCTGGAGCTCTAGCACAAAAGCAGGTAAATCTGTAAAAAAATAGCTATCAGCACCAGGGGGACGCTAGACCACAAGGACAGATAGCATCGAAGTAGGAGACAGAGAAATACAGGCCAGAAGACACTCAATTGTAAGGGAGTGATCTGGCACAGTACAGGAGACTTTATAATTGGCCTTATGCATAATAGCTACACTCCCCCTGGGTGGCTAGAAGGATGGTACACTTGGGCAAGCTCATAATTTGGGGGAAGAGCCTGGATAATCAACGGACCTGATGTCTCACAGAGCCAAGTCTCCATTAGAAACAAAAAGTCCAGATGAGAATTTACAACCAAGTCATGGCACTTGTGGGATATATTGACCCACTCAACAGCATTTCCCCACATCACCAAGCTGCAGTTGCGCAAAAACCACAAAATGGTTTCGCTGGCTCCTCTGAGCACCATGGTTCAAAACTGCATTTGGCAACAACAACAAAAATGGCGGCACCGTCCTGTCAAGCACACATCGGGCAGGATGGAACAAAGGGGGCACATTGAAGGATTTTGTCAGTGTGTTCCGGTATCAACAAAAGGAAGAAAGGGGAAAAAGCAGCATTGCTTTGCTGCAAAAGCCAAAATCTCCATTGAAAAGAAACCCCTATTCACCTTTGATGCTGATTGTTCATTAAAGTCACTGTAATTAATAATCCCTACCAAGCCCTGTGTGTCTCACTATGCCTCAGAAAAAGCAGGCATGATTCAGAATTGGCAATCCCAGTCAAACCAACTCTAAAAAAAAAAATCAACCAGGAACTTTACTTTTACTTACACGGGAAACGCGGTCATTTTCTTTGCAAAAGTATCCAAAACTCAGCTGTTCAGAGAGAGACTCTAACTAGCTGAGCCATGTCTGTTTCAATGTATCTGTGCTGCAGACCAACTCCAGCATTTCAAGAGAATAACTATAGCTGCAAGGCAGTGTGTGTATCTACTGGGGATGAAAAGTTGAATTTAAGAAGGAAAGGCCAGCTGCACCATGTGTAAAAAAATGGGCTTTTGCAAATTAAAGAAAAACAAATGCCTTTGTTTTGGAACCGTAAACTGGTGAATGAAAGCCTGCTAGTCTTTAGCAATATGAAGGGGTGTGTTGATGGTGAGACTATATAACATGGGTTATTTTATGGAACCGGCTTGCTTTAATTCTGCATCTAAGATCAGAAATTAAAAATTAAAACTATGGTGGCTGGAGCTCCAAGTTGAAAAACGGATTTTCTGCTTGGAGGGGTGGCACCAAAAGGAGGGCTCTCTCTCAGCAAATACTGATAAACCCCTGATAATTACGGGGTTGTAGAGACTCTGCTGGGACCCTGACAATGAAGCTCTCAGGGAAGGAAGTCTGAAGTGTGAAGGGGCAATATAACCTCAATCAAGGGAGAAAACCCCACCATGCTCTAAAGAAAATGACAGTTGGCAGCAGTTGAAGGCAAAAAAAAAAAACTGACCCAGGAACAAAGGGATGGCTATTTGTTCCCAAAGACTATTTCAGGAATAAACTTTAAAGACTTCTATCTTTGAAAGTTGTAAAAATGTTGCAGTTTAAAAGTGTTCTTTTGTGCTTTCTTTTGAGACATGGTAGAAGTCACTGACACATTGGGGACAGAAAGGGCAAAGTATTGAGGATAAATCGAAAAGTACTAATGTTGCAAACATACATTTTTGTACATACATCCCCACAACGCTGACTGTCCCAAAATCCTAGACTAAATTGCACTGTGAGTATCAATAGGAACCCATAGAAATCCCTAGTATACCTTGCATTGCTTTGTCCTTAGTCCCCCTCTCTAAGCCATTCCATTGTGACCCTGATATCCTGTTAAAATTGTCAGCATTTTCTGTGAAACCCTGCCTTTGATTCCTAGTGTTAGCGCCGATTTTCTCTTCATTTTTGTTTTGCATAGAACATAAGCCATTAGCAATTTTGATTAAATAAATACATTTTCCCTGAAGGAAACTGGGTACACTTCGTAAAGGGTTACAACTGCCGCGTAATTTGAGAGATTAACGAATGGCTTCCTCTTTTTCTTAGCCATTAAATGTAGTTTACGTAAAATTTGCAATCCATGTTAAAGCCACTTTTCTGTTTTTCACTGCCTGATTTTTCCCAAAACGCACCTCATTCTATCTTGCCTATCTCATTTAGTTTAACAGCTAGAGACCTAATTTCACCTCCATAATATACCTGTGATATATATCTGAACTCCCTACCATTTTTCAAAGAAACCGTTTTAGTAAATTTACACGGAAAACAGAAATATGTGTAAAGTTTCTAACGTGCCATTTTGATTGCCAACTGTTTTAAATCTTCCACTCCCTTTTTGAACTGTATGCTCTTGCTAATCCATTGCTTGTGATTGTTTTTACCTTTACATTGTTGCTTTAGTGAACCCTAACTCCCCTGATTATATCAGCCCCTGATACAAGGGCAACCAAGCAATCCTGGGCTGTGTATGGACTCCCCCGGCCCAAGGGGGGGATCCAACCAGGTAAGTGCTGCCCCGGGAAACTTCCCTCTTAACTTCCCTCAGGAGGGCGGGAATTCCCCAAATGCTAGGTTAAGTTTTTTCCCCGATACCCACAAAACCCCACAAACCCCAACCTGCACGACAACCCTCCTTTCATTCCTGCTTTCAGGAACCCAGACAACCCAATCTGGGAGAGGGGGAGGCCAAGGGTGGAGGGTTACCAAAATTCACCATATCCAGGGTACTACGGGAGAAGGGATAGTTACCCTTCCCGTGATCCACCTAGGGTTGACCAGAGACCCCCATACCAGCCAGAATGGGTGTCCCAACTGGAGCGCCAGGTCCAGAACCTAACCCAGGATCTGGGTCGCATGTTGAGGGATTAACAGAACCCTCAGACAAACATGGCAGCTCAGAACGCCACAAACCACGGATCTGGCACCTCAGAACAATAACAGGGCGAGGACCCTGACAACTCACCAGTTCCAGAGGAGTAGGCACAGGGGAGGGGGGGTGTAAAGCCCTAGAGGAAGCTTCCTTCCATACTCGTGAAAAGCCCCTGGACACCCAGGAACCTGAACAAAAATCTACTGCCCCCGAAAACCTACGACCCAAGGAACAGAGGGTGTGTAGGAGAAAGAACTGAAAAAGACCCATTGTGTGGAGGAAGCTGGTGTCCTCCAATTTGAAGGAGAGGAATCCTCAGAGGGTTCTGGGGAAAAGGTCTTCTCCTTCAGGGAAGGGGGGACTCCTCCAAAAATAAAAATGGGTCTCAAGAGATCTAGATGAAGACTGGGTGGGAGTGGGGACTGATTCTGAATCGCCCATCCTACAACCCCAGAATGAGCATCAAGAAGACATAATATTAAAAAAGGATTCCCAAACTTCCCAAAGCAATTCTGGTGAATGTCTCCAAAAAGGGGGGGCATCCCAGAATCAGAAAAGGAGGAACCCGAAACTCCTCGAATCTCTGAGTGCAAAATATTTCTTTCAGATTCCCAAACTCATACACAGAATTATGCCCAAACTACCCCTGTGACGGAGTCCAAATTAAGGCAATTGACCGGCCAGCTCGTCCAAAATGCAAATCATCTTTGCCCTCTTGAGGAGAAGGAGGGTAGATTTTATGCCCCTGTCCAAGTGCAGGGGCAATGTACATTTTCAGCACTGCTGTACATTGGATCCCAAGCCACTCTTCTGTCAAAAAGGACCTTTGATCAGATAAATTCAGGAAGGGCGGATATGTACCAGAGGCCTCTCACCCCTCTTCAATGACAACACCAGAACTTCGATGGGAATGAAATTCCTGTGGAGGGGACTGCGGATTTGGAAATAAATATTGGGTGACATAAGGTGAAACACCCTGTCATAGCCGTGACTCACAGAGGGCACACCCTGTCTACTAGGGAATGACATCCTGCAGAGGCTGTCCCCCTTAATAGACTGTGTGAACAAGATCCTCTGGACTCAGACTAACAGGCCAATAAAATTGAAACACAGTGTCAACCATGTTAGTTTAAATGGCACATGCCACATGGTTGAACAAAAACCTGATCATGTTGAGTTTCATTTCCAGAACAACCAAATACCTCACGTGATGGTAATTGCTGTAGGACAACAAACTGGTGATGGGAACTCCTCTCTATTCCTGCAAATCAACCTTCCTTCCAGTTTTAAGTGGCATTCCACACTGGGATTAAACACTTAGAAATGTTATACCAATTCACAATCTGAAAATCCCAATTCCATAGTCCAAAGCGATAAGAAACCAGCTCAAAGTTTAGCTGATATTCAGAAAATTAGAGAACAGTTATTCATCCCTATTCAGTTAAATGAGGGGAAGGAATCTTTTCTCACCCGAGTGTGCGTGAACAACAGTAAGAGCTTAATCAAAGAAGCCATGTTCCGAAAGCTCCCAAAAGATCCAGCCATTGCCACATTTAAATTGATCGATAAGTGGGAAATGGGCCTGGAAACTCCCACTTCCAAACATCTCCTGCCTAGCAGGTCTATGCTCAAAATCTCTATAGGAAGCAAAAGCATAGTATATAATTGTTGGGTCGTGCGAGATGTCCCTGCTGCATTCTATTTAGGCAGTGACATTCTCAATTGTTTTGCCATTCATTTGGATCTGATCAATTACAAAGCCTGGTCTCGAATAGGGGGTAATCTCATGGATTTTGATGATTCAGAAAAAGTATTTCGGTCAGCCCAATTGGTATGCGGTTGAAATTCAAATTGGAGAGAAGGTCACCATCCCAGGACGGACCTGACTATTCCCACTTGAACTAAAAATGAAAAGAGGACAGAAACTGCAAAATCCAGACGCATATGTACACCTCAATGCCCATCTCCAACAGCAGGGGTTGGGGTTAAACCCAACACCATTAGTCAATGTAGAACACAACACCATTCCAATATTGATGGATAACAGCGACATTAGGAGTATCACTCTGGGCGCAGGCACCATTATTGGAAAGGCGGTTGATGACCGACATTTTTCCATGGATCTAGGTAATGAACTGATAGGACCAATCCCCAATGACTGCTTTGACAGTCATAGTGACAATGACTTACCACCAGACACGATCTTCACCCGGCAAGGGGGGAATTTCCTTGTGTACTCTTCCTGCCCTTACGGGGAGGAAAAGGTGACTTGTAACATCAGGCAGGATGAGGTGATCTTCCAGGTCCCCAATGACAGTCTCGCTTACCTGAAACCCTCTGTCGAGGTCAATGCTCTCACCAGGGACTGCTCCACCCAGCTGGAGGAGGCTACTGAGATAGCAAAACCGGAAGTCTTTCCAGGCTCCAGGCAATGGTTGAAGAGCGAGTCAACCTAGCTGATGCATGTGAGACTCTGGAGCAAAAGCAAAAGTTGAAACAGGTTTTTTTAGATTTTCAAGATCTCTTTGCGGTGGACTCGTATGACTGTGGTCGCACCGAAATCCATACAACAACAATTCCCACGGACCCTGGAATTACTCCAGTGTTTGTGAAGCAATACTGCTTGCCTCTCACATCCATGGAGTCCCTGAGGGAAATTATCAAAAATCTTGAGTTCCGTGGGATAATTTGTCCAGTCCACAGCACCTTTAATAATCCGGTGCTGGGGATTTTAAAACTGAACGGCCAGTGGAGACTCTGTGCCGACCTTAGGGAGCTGAATAAACGGGTCCCTACGTCCCAATGGCCTCTACCCTACATTGACCAGGGGCTGGCCCACATCCAGCGGTCAAAGTTATACATTGCCATTGACCTGACCAATGGGTACTGGACCGTGCCAGTCAGTATGGAGGACCAACACAAGCTGGCCTTTACCTTCGGGGGCAGCAGTACACCTGGACCCGGACTCCCTTCGTATACATCAATTCCGGCAACAAATTCAACATCTTCCTGCATAAGGCCATGCCCGACTTGGGTGAAAGGGGTAACCTGGCCTATGTGGATGATCTCCTGATAAAAAGCTCAACTGTGGAGGAACATATAGTGGAAATCTGTCATGTTCTGACACAGTTGAGGGTTGCCGCAGCAAAACTCTCCTTCCAAAAGGCACAGTGGTGCAGGACCCGTGTCAAATTCTTAGGGCATGAGATAACTCCTGAGGGTCTCTGCCCCCAGGAGAAGAAAGTGGAAGCACTCCTAAAACTTGAAGACCCCACAACTTTGCGTGAGGAGTACGCAGAAATCACTAGACCCTTAGCCATCTGTTGAAGGGGGAGTCAAGTGGGAGTGGGGCCCAGAACAAGCCGAGGCAGTAAAGCAACTCAAAAGAAGCCTCTCACAAGCACCTTGTCTAGCTTACCCTGTCAAAAAATAGGAGTTCTTCTTGGAGACAGGGTTCTCGAATACATTCTTGACAGCCATATTATATTAAAAGCATGATAAGGTCAATAAAGTCATCTCCTATGCAAGCAAGACTTTATCCTCTGTGGAGGTAAAATTCAACGATTGTGAGAAGGCACTCCTGGCAACGGTGTGGGCATTGAAAAATTACCGCCCGTTCATCCAGGGGAACACATAATAGTGGAGACTCCCCACCAGCCTTTGCAATACCTCCAAAGTGACAGAATCCGGGCCAGAAATGTGAGTAATTCCAGAATGACTTCCTGGATTCTGTCAACACAAGGCTTTCCTGTGGAGGTCCGATATGGCCAAAACAAGAAGAGTCCGCTTGCGCAAGGTCTGGCTGACTTGCATGATTGTGCCAGAGAAAACTGCCTCGAGTGCGAAAGTCTTAAAATCAAGAACAACATGTAGGCGTACCTGAATTCCCCACACAAAGTCTATGAAGAAGACAAGTGCGAGGGGGTGCCCACAGTTTATGTGGAAGGGTGCTCCTACCATACTGACAACAACGGGGAAACGGAACTTGTGGGCGGCGTTGGGAATGCCTGGTTGAATGATGCCCCGCAACCCTCCGGTGGGTACAAAATTGGTCCCCGCAATGGTCCGGTGGCAGAGTTGATGGCAGTTCATCAAACCATCCTCACTGCTGTCCAACACCAACTCCATGAACTGGTCATAATCACCGATTCAGATTATGTCCGGAACAGGTTCGTGGAGCACCTGGTTGATTGGAAAACCAGAGGCATGCTATGTGCGAATAATAAACTGCTCAAACATGGCAAGCACATCCAAAATATTGATGATCTGGTCACCTCTAGTGGGATGACCTCTATTGGAAGAAGATCAAGGGTCATTTCAGAATAGAGCGGCCAGACAAAACTCGAAACGACCTAGCTGATCAGCTGGCCAAAACTGGAGCCACCCAGCGGGAGCTTCTCGAGATCGAGTGCCTGTTGAGGGAAATCCAGGTCACTGCTATCACTAGATCCCAGTCAAATGCTCACAATGAACTCTCAACTGCCCAATGGAGTAAGGAGACCCCAGATGCTGATTTAATCACGGCACAAAAAGGGGATCCGATTATTGGTAGTTTTATCAACACATTGAGGACCCTGAAAACTTTCCCCTGACGGATAACGATTACATTGGAAAAGAGGACCTCAGGGTGTTGATGAAATATCCAGAAATGTTCTGAATCCAAGACGGTTTGTTTGTAAGGAGATCCATATCTGTCTGTGACCAGTGGGTGGTCCCTACCTCCTTCCGAAGCCTGATTCTAAGTCACGGCCATGATGCGGCCACAGCCGGTCATCGGGGGTTTCATACTACTTTAGAAATCTTGCGAGAGGTTGCATACTGGCCACACATGGAGCAGGACCTCGACCAATACTTGAAGGGGCGTCTTGTGGGTGCACAATTTCAGCCAACTTCACTCACACACCGAGCTCCCCTCCAGAAGAGGGGGATGACACTGCCTTGGTCAGATTTACAAGGAGATTTCATCGGGCCCGTGATTCGCTCCTCTCGGGGGAACAAGTACATGTTAACTGTAACATGCAAAGATGTGGGAGATACTTGGCATACAAAGGAAACTTCACATTGCATACTGCTGTCCTCTAGTGGTGGGGTTGAGAGGTACAATAAAACCATTGTGAGCATTTTAAAAAAGTTTGTGGCAGATTCTAGGCCAAGTTGGGACATCTGATTACTGCTTGTCCTAATGGCCATCAGATCTACACCTTCTTCTGCAACTAAGATGTCTCCATTTGAGCTGATGACTGGACGAAGGATGGTGCTACCTCAGCATCTGCTCTATGGAACACAGGAGCAGACACTGATTAACGCCTTTACAACTCATGAGTATGTTGAGAACCTAAGAAAACACCTTCAACATGCTTTTGCGTACGCTCAGCGGAATCAAGAAAGATCTGCAGAGGGGATGAAGACTCAGTATGATCTAAAAAAACCCAAAAAGGAATACCAAGTAGGAGACAGTGTCTACTTGTGCAGTTTCCAAAGGAACCAGACCAAACAGCGCAAAATTTTGAAATTGTAAACAAAATCTCACCTGTCACCTACAGAATCTCCATCCCCAAAGGCAAATTGACAGAAGAGAAATGGGTCCATATTAATCAGCTAAAGATTTGTCACCCTGGGTACACCTTGCAACAAATTGAGGAGCACAGCGAGAATCAAACAGAGGAGACATCGGAAACATGAGAATTAGGAAAAGAAGTGCCAGAAGGGAGCCGATAGGATGTATAAATATGATTATGTAACAGGGAGTATTTTCTTCATTATCAATTGTGATAATTGAATGCCTGCGTATCCCACTGCTGTCAACCCGATTGGAGGGCAGTTAGTGGGAAATTGTCGTAACTGGTTTGTGTTCTCTTTCATAGATTTGTACTGGTTGCGCCTATCGTACGACCAAGGAGGACCTCCCCGGCAACCTGGAAGGGAGAGACCAAAGGAGATCCGGGAGTGTCGCTCCACACTATGAAAGGAAAATCCAAGAGAAAGCTGGGGGGTCGTTCCACGTTCTGACCAGAGACAACAAGAGGAGCAGGACGCACCATCTCTGATGGAAGAAGGACTCATACCTGCCTGATTCTGCCTTGTCCCATGAAGGAATCCCACTTGCCCGATTCTCCCTCGACTTGAAATCTCAGAAGAGTCGGGGGGGATGTGTGGGATATATTGACCCACTCAAAAGCATTTCCCCACATCACCAAGCTGCAGTTGCGCAGAAACCACAAAATGGCTGAGCTGGCTCCGCGATATGGTTCAAAACTGCGTTTGGCAACAACAACAAAAATGGCGGCACCATCCTGTCAAGCACACATCGGGCAGGATGGAACAAAGGGGGCACATTGAAGGAGATTGCCAGTGTGTTCCGTCATCAACAAAAGGAAGAAAGTGGAAAAAGCAGCGTTTCTTTGCTGCAAAAGCCAAAATCTTCATTGAAAAGAAAACCTTTTTCACCTTTAAGAAATTCTGTTTTGACGCTGATTCCCCTTGTTCATTAAAGTCACTGTGATTAATAAGCCCTACCAAGCCCTGTGTGTCTCACTGTGCATCAGAAAAACCAGGCATGATTCTGAATTGACAAGCCCAGTCAAACCAACTCTAAAAGAAAAATCAACCAGGAACTTTACTTTTACTTACATGGGAAATGCAGTCATTTTCTTTGCAAAAGTATCCAAAACTCAGCTGTTCAGAGAGAGACTCTAACTAGCTGAGCCATGTCTGTTTCAATGTATCTGTGCTGCAGACCAACTCCAGCATTTTAAGAGAATAACTATAGCTGCAAGGCAGTGTGTGAATCTGCTGGAGATTAAAAGTTGAATTTAAAAAGGAAAGGCCAGCTGCACCACATGTATAAAAATGGGCTTTTACAAATTAAAGAAAAACAAATGCCTGTGTTTTGGAACAGTAAACTGGTGAATGAAAGCCTGCTATTCTTTAGCAATATGAAGGGATGTGTTGATGGTGAGACTATATAACATGGGTTATTTTATGCAACCGGCTTTCTTTAATTCTGGATCTACAATCAGAAATTAAAGATAAAAAATATGGTGGCTGGAGCTGCAAGTTGAAAAACAGGTTTTCTGCTTGGAGGGGTGGCACCAAAAGGAGGGCTCTCTCTCAGCAGATACTGACAAACCCCTGATAATTACGGGGTTGAACAGACTTTTGTCTCTACTGGGACCCAGACAATGAAAGCTCCCAGGGAAGGAAGTCTGAAGTGTGTCAGGGGCAATATAACTTCAATCAAGGGAGAAACCCCCACCATGCTCTAAAGGAAATGACAGTTGGCAGCAGTTGAAGGCCAGAAAAAAAACTGACACAGGAACAAAGGGATGGCCATTTGTTCCCAAAGTCTATTTCAGGAATAAACTTTAATTACTTCTATCTTTGCAGCAAGACTTTGAAAAATTATAAAAAAATATTGCAGTTTAAAACTGATTTTTTTATGCTTTCTTTTGAGACATGGTAGAAGTCACAGACACATTGGGGACAGAAAAGGCAAAGTATTGAGGATAAATTGAAAAGCATTAATGTTGCAAACATACATTTTTGTACATACATCCCTTGGGATAATTCGCATCTGTGTATGAAATTATGGAATCTTAGGCCGAATCTTTCATGTTTAAAATTACCAAAATATATCAGAAGGGTGAAACAAGGTCCCACAGACTGGAGGATTGGACTGATATGTGCTGCACATAATAGGTAGCATGTGTGTATAATTTGCCAAGAGATTGCAATGGTGTAAATGTATGTTTTTGGCAAAATCAGATTTTCAGTAAAGTAAATGTTGGAGATTTTTAACATTGTAAAACTCACCTCATAAATCTGACATCATTCCCTTGGAAATCCAACCTGTTGAGACAAAGGCGGAGACTAGCACCCCTGCCCAATCCAAGTAGTTTAGGGGCGTACTTAGTTAACCCTGCCCAGCCTATACTTTGATGATGTCATTATGCACTATAAATAAGGGTACCTGATAGGACTCCACACACTCTCTTCCTGATTTCCTGTGCAGCGTCCTGTTCCTGTTTCCTTCATCTTGCATTGGTCCAGATTCCAGATCCAACTACCATGCCAAGCATTGCTGACCCTTCCAGCAAGGCCTCAATTCTAAAATGTCAATACCCAAAGGGAGAAGCGGTGGTATTTTTGTGGGAAGCCTTCTGACACCAGCCTGGCTTGTGGCCCACCAGTTGCTGCCCAATACCTGCATCCAGAGGAACCTGTGCCATCGGTGACCAGAACTATCCTTTGGTATGCAGTCCCTGCCCAGCTGATCCTGTCCCGCTGATTTTTTCAGGCTGTCCTTTGTTATACCATATCTGTGTGGTGACCAGAACGCTGACTGTCCCAAAATCCTAAACTAAAGTTGACTGTGGGTATCAATAGGAACCCATAGAAATCCATAGTATACATTGCATTGCTTTGTCCTTTGTTCCCCTCTCTAAGCCATTCTATTCTGACCCTGATATGCTGTTAAAATTGTTGGCATTTTCTGTGAAACCATGCCTTTTTTTTAAACTCTGTTTATTGATGGTCAACACAGATACAACTTAGTGCACATTGCACTACACAGCACATACATTACACAGATTGTTAGATACATATTTAACAAATCACATTTGCATCACATGGAGGCTTCCTCAGCCGAGGCCATTTCGCACAGGTAAATCCGGAGTGGGGCCCATATGTCTTTGGGGCGATTACTTGATGTTACAGTCAATGTGTATTGTTCCTCACACTCATTGACATAGGTTAGATCACGGAGAAAATACTCAATCTTAGGCGGAAAAGGGTTTGTCCAGCATTTCAATATGCATCTTTTAGCTACTGCGCAGGAGACATTGAACAATCTCCTGGTTGTTTCAGCCTGTTTGCCAATGTCACCGAATAGGTATTTTTGCGTAGATAGGGTTGCTGGGATCTGTTTTATCTCTTCCAATGTTTCTGCCACTCCTCTCCAGAAGATAGCCACCTGGGGACATTTCCAATACATGTGCAAGGACCCTGCTTGAGCTGTTTTACATTTAGGGCATTCCCCTGTTTGTCCCATTGAGAATTTAGCCATATTGGCTGGGGTATAGTGGAGCCTGTTTAGGACCTTAAATTGAATCAGCCGAAGGCCTGCATTCAATGATACAGATTTTGTAAGCATACAGTATTTGGTCCATTTCACATCTGTGATGTTTTCATGAAGGTCCCCTTCCCATTTAGCTTTGACTTTGTTTATTGTAGGGATGTGTGCTTGTACTAGTGAGTATAACTTTAAGATTCCCAGTCCCGTACCCGATGTTGCTGCTTGCATGCACGGGTGCGAGGGTGGTTCATCCCGAAAGAGTGGCCAGCGTGCATTAAATGCCAACTTCATCCTGTAATACTGAAATGTTTTAAGTGGTCCCCATCCAACTGCACCACCAAATTCTTCTCTGGTCACAGACTTCCCATTAGGAAACATGTCACGCATTCAAACTTCTTTATTTGGGGACCAGAGTCTCTGTATTGTTTTATCCAATGTGGGCATTATACCGGGATATTTCCACAGTGGAACATCCGGGTCATAGGGGTATCTATCTTTAATTTTTTATATAATGTTATCCATGCACAAACCGTGGTTCCCACTGGGTCATAGGTGCAATAATCTTTCTATTGAAGGTTAAATATAATGGAACGGAGGTCTGTGGGGGACGCAGCATATTTCTCAAGCCATATGTGGGGTGATCTGTCTTCCAGGTCGTACCAATGTTTTGCAAACTGAGCTTGCACCACCAAGTAGTAAAATTCAAAGTCTGGTGCTGCCATCCCCCCGGTGTTATAAGGTTCAATCAGCTTTTCCCATTTCATTCAAGGAGTCTTCCCATCCCAGACAAACACCACTGCCATTGATTGTATTTTTTCAAAAAAGGTTCTGCCCGCCCATATGGGTATGTTTACAAACAGGTATAGCAGTTTGGGGAGGACCAATCTTGAGGATGATGACCTGGCCATTCAGGGATATGGGTAGTTTAGCCCATGTCTGGAACTTAACACTCAGCAACTGTAGAATTTGTTTGTAGTTATCTGTATACAGTGTCTGCCTATCTCGGGATATCATTATGCCTAGTTATCGTATATGTCCGGTTGCCCATTTGAGATTCTCTGTTGTCGTCGGGTATATGGTGCGCGGCGTCAACGGGAGGATTTCTGATTTTTCGTTATTTATTTTGTATCCCGAGTATTCGGCAAATGTATGTATGTCTTGCATGAAGGGTGTTAAATTGGTTTCAGGGTCTCGGACATATAATAAAGTATTATCCGCATTATAGCGATTGACTGGGGCGGGCCTGACATTTGTATCCCCCCTATCTCCATGTTTTAGTCTGACCATTATAGCCATGGGTTCAATGGTTAGTGCGAATAATATAGGCAAGAATGGGCAGCCTTGTCTGGCACCTTTGCCCAGTGTGAATAGATCAGAAATCGTGTTGTTCGTGACCACTCTCGCACCTGTTTTTGTGTATAGTAATTTAACACATTGGACAAAATTGGAGCCTATTCCAAACTTTCTGAGTACCTCCTGGAGATATATCTAGGACACCAAATGCCTTTTCGGCATCTAGGGATACCGCTACTGCTTGTGCTTCTGGGTTTATTTGTGCTATTATTGCAAACAGCCTGCGTAAATTCAATGCTGTAGATCTTGTGGGGATGAATCCATTCTGATCGGGATGGATCAGTGTCGGCATGTTTGGTAATAGCCTGTTCGCCAGCACCTTGGCGAACACCTTGGCATCTACGTTTGTTTATCAATGACAGTGGCCCTATACGATGGCATGTCCTGTGGAGGGCGGCGGGGTTTTGGAAAAATGGTTATTATCGCTTCGCTCATTGTGTCAGGAAGTTTATTGAGTTCCAGTGCCTCCTCCCATACCTTCAACATTATTGGGACAAGTTCTTTTTGAAATTCTTTATATAATTCGACCCCTAACCCATCTGATCCCGGGGCCTTCCCAGAGCTTAACGCTTTTATTGCCTCTGTAATTTCTTCCTCAGTAATTGGGTTTTCAAGGGCCAGTTTAGCTTCTAACGGGAGTGTTGGCAATTCCAGGTCATTGAGGTATGCCTGTATTTCTGGTATTGATTTCTTGTCATTATTTGGGTATAATTCCTGGTAGAACTTCGAGAATTCGTTGTTTATCGCCCGTCCTCTGGTTACCACCTCGCCGCCCTTGGCTTGGATGCTTGTGATTGGGGCATGTTGGCGGTCTGCTCTGATAAGTTTGGCCAGGGACCTTCCTGCCTTATTACCTTCCCCATACCTATGTGCTCAGGTTGGGGCTGCCATGTATTGTACTTCCCTTGTGACCAGCCTGTCAAAGTCCTTAAGGAGTTTGTTTATCTCCGCTAGGGTGTCTGTATTTCGAGTTTCACTATAGGAGTTTTCTAAGTTTCGGAGTTGTGTCTCCATCTCTGTCAACTCGTGTCTCACTGACCCCAGTAGTCCCGTGGTTTCAGAAATCAATGCCCCCCTCACCCAGGCCTTGAACGTCTCCCAGAGTGTCGAGTATTTATCTACCGTTCCCACATTGTTATTAAAGAATTCTTCCATTTCTATGTGCATTTCTATTGGGATCTTTAAGTATGTTCGCAGGCATTCTCCATTTCTTTTGGGGTTTTGGGGCATTCCTAAACATTAGCTCTAGGGACACTGGGGAGTGGTCTGACACTGTTCGAGGGTGTATTTCGCAACTCTCAAGTGTGCCCAGTACATCCTCAGACAGGAGCCAATAATCTATCCGTGACTCTGAATCATGCACACTTGAGTAGTATGTGTATTCTTTCGTACATGGATGCAATGCCCTCCATGCATCTCGCAGTGTCAGTTGTGGCATAATCTGTCCTAACGCAACGGATGCCTTGGTTTGCCTTCTTCTAATGGTAGAGGATCTATCTAACTCTAAGTCTAGGATCAGATTGAAGTCTCCGCCCCATATGATGCTGGAACTGTCTAGTGTTACAAGTAGTTCCAATATATTTAGGTAAAAGTCTGGGTCATCTATATTTGGACCGTATGTGTTGACTAGTACAACTGATTTTTCTGCCATCTCTCCCCATAATATTACATATCTACCCTGGGGGTCGATTCAGTATCCTTTGGTCTGAAATCCCAGTGATGGGTGTAGGAGCGTTGTGACCCCTCTTGTTTGCTTAGTGTATTCTGTGTGGTATATTTGCTTGCTCCAGGAGGCAAGTATGTTCGTGTTGTTGGACCCTTGTGTGTGCGTTTCATGTAGCATCACTACTTAAGGGGAGTGTCTATTTACATATGCCCCAACTTTCCTGGTCTTCGAGGGAGAGGGATTATTTAGGCCTCTAACATTCCATGACAGGAGTTTAATCTTCAATCCATTCACCATGTTGGCGTTACTCATCTTTGTATCTATTCAATATTGTATTATTGTGTAGGTACTTTCCAGTGTGCATAGTACAATTATCTGCAGGACCATTGTTGGGAAAACTTTTACAACTTTTTAACAATTCAACAAACAGTCCTTCCCCACCCTTCCCGCCCGCCTCCCCCATCATCTGCCCCAACTTGATGATTGTGCCTTACAAACTCTTGGAGATCTCCTGAGGTTGCCATGTTGTTGCCACATGGCCGCCGGTTCCAGGCTCACAGCCTGGCTTTCATGTTCACTTGCGGGGCCCCCGTGCACCTCTATTTCGTTAAATTCAATTGTTGTGAAGGGTATTTGCACAATTTATTCAAATTACTGACCATGTCAGTCTGCCACAGGGGCGGGGGGTCTGCCGTTTTGATCAGGTCTACGGCCTTCAGGGGGTAGAGGTATGTGAGCCTCCACATAGGCCATGGCTGCTGCTGGGGTTTCAAAAAAGTGTGCTCTCCCCCATGCTGGATTCTCATTTTAGCTGGGAATATCAATGCATATTGGACCTGCTGTGCTCTGAGCAGTCTTTTCACTGGTTCATATGATCTTCGGTTGGCTTGTACTCCTGCTGCAAAGTCCGGGTATATGTGTATGCGGTTCTCCTCGTATTGCAGCGTGCCATGTTCCCTAGCCTTCCTGAGTATCGCATCTCTGTCCCTGTAATTGAAGATGCGAGCTATGATCGTACGGGGTGGTGCCCTGGGACCAGTGTACGGTGTGCTCTTTCCACAAAGAAGCTTTCCCAGAAGGCCTTGGTTACCGAAGAGAGTCTGTAGGAGGGATTCCACTTGCTGTTCCATTGCTCATTTACCAAATATTTCAGGGACACCAAAGATCCTTATGTTATTTCTCCTAGATCGTGATTCAAGGTCCTCACACTTGGTTTGTACCTTTATGAAATCATTTTTCAGTTGTGCAATATCTCGGTCGTGGTTGGCAATGGTGTCATCGTTAGTGCTGATTCTACCTTCCGCCTCTGTGATTCTCAAGTTCTCTTTGTCTACCCTTGCCATCAGTGACCCGATGGTGGAAACTACATCATCTAGCTTGACATATATCGAAAGAAATCCATTTTGAACTATGGTGGTCAGTCTATCAACTCTGTCTTCGCTTTCCGCTTCGATCCAGGTGGTGGATGTGGTCGGTGTTCCCAGCCCCGGGTCTGCTGTTTGGCTATTGGTGAATGAGTCCATTGGGCTTTTCTTCCTGGCACCTGCCCCTTTTGCCATCTTCTCGGGTGTTTGTGTACCACTTGTAAGATTCCTCTCAGTCTGCGGGTCTGAATTCTCCAGTGGGTTTGGAGTATTTTCCCACCAGTTGTACTTGGAGGGAAGGTGGCCGTTTGTTAAGAGTCTGGATTTTAGTCTGCAGGGTGAGCGCACCTCTCAGAGCTATTTCGGGACTGTTCGTTGGCCGCTCTTAAGTTATAAAGGGGTATTCTGCTCCAGAAAGAGTCGTGCTTTTTCTTCTTAAGTATGTCTCGTATCCGTAAGAGGGTTGATTCCTTGCAGCCGGCAAGTGTATTATCTCAGACCACTGTCGCAGCTTATTACTTTGTCCACTCCGCTTGTGCAGGATCAATTTCTCTGGTTTGCCCTTACGGGCTTGACAGCTTTCTGTGCTGCAGTACTATAGAGGCATTTTCTGCAATTCAATCAGTTGTTTTGGACAGTTTTAGGTTCTTACTTCCTCTGTCATACCACCTTGTTTGTTGTGCTTTTCCCCAGGCAGTCAAACTCCGAAGTCTGCGTTCGCTCCTGCTGTTTATTAACGTGTGGGTTGTGCTCTCCCATGTAATGCAGTGTTTATTTGCGCAGCATTCGGACTTCACGTGCCCTGAGCAACCATATTGATCCCCTAGGGGTGGGATCCTTATTGTCGCTGTCTTTTCCCCTAGCCTTTTGTGCTTTGCCCAGTGGATTCAGTACCGGAGTTAGCGTTTGCTCCTGTCGACGGGAGGATTTCTGATTTTTCGTTATTTATTTTGTATCCCGAGTATTCGGCAAATGTATGTATGTCTTGCATGAAGGGTGTTAAATTGGTTTCAGGGTCTCGGACATATAATAAAGTATTATCCGCATTATAGCGATTGACTGGGGCGGGCCTGACATTTGTATCCCCCCTATCTCCATGTTTTAGTCTGACCATTATAGCCATGGGTTCAATGGTTAGTGCGAATAATATAGGCAAGAATGGGCAGCCTTGTCTGGCACCTTTGCCCAGTGTGAATAGATCAGAAATCGTGTTGTTCGTGACCACTCTCGCACCTGTTTTTGTGTATAGTAATTTAACATATTGGACAAAATTGGAGCCTATTCCAAACTTTCTGAGTACCTCCTGGAGATATATCTAGGACACCAAATGCCTTTTCGGCATCTAGGGATACCGCTACTGCTTGTGCTTCTGGGTTTATTTGTGCTATTATTGCAAACAGCCTGCGTAAATTCAATGCTGTAGATCTTGTGGGGATGAATCCATTCTGATCGGGATGGATCAGTGTCGGCATGTTTGGTAATAGCCTGTTCGCCAGCACCTTGGCGAACACCTTGGCATCTACGTTTGTTTATCAATGACAGTGGCCCTATACGATGGCATGTCCTGTGGAGGGCGGCGGGGTTTTGGAAAAATGGTTATTATCGCTTCTCTCATTGTGTCAGGAAGTTTATTGAGTTCCAGTGCCTCCTCCCATACCTTCAACATTATTGGGACAAGTTCTTTTTGAAATTCTTTATATAATTCGACCCCTAACCCATCTGATCCCGGGGCCTTCCCAGAGCTTAACGCTTTTATTGCCTCTGTAATTTCTTCCTCAGTAATTGGGTTTTCAAGGGCCAGTTTAGCTTCTAACGGGAGTGTTGGCAATTCCAGGTCATTGAGGTATGCCTGTATTTCTGGTATTGATTTCTTGTCATTATTTGGGTATAATTCCTGGTAGAACTTCGAGAATTCGTTGTTTATCGCCCGTCCTCTGGTTACCACCTCGCCGCCCTTGGCTTGGATGCTTGTGATTGGGGCATGTTGGCGGTCTGCTCTGATAAGTTTGGCCAGGGACCTTCCTGCCTTATTACCTTCCCCATACCTATGTGCTCAGGTTGGGGCTGCCATGTATTGTACTTCCCTTGTGACCAGCCTGTCAAAGTCCTTAAGGAGTTTGTTTATCTCCGCTAGGGTGTCTGTATTTCGAGTTTCACTATAGGAGTTTTCTAAGTTTCGGAGTTGTGTCTCCATCTCTGTCAACTCGTGTCTCACTGACCCCAGTAGTCCCGTGGTTTCAGAAATCAATGCCCCCCTCACCCAGGCCTTGAACGTCTCCCAGAGTGTCGAGTATTTATCTACCGTTCCCACATTGTTATTAAAGAATTCTTCCATTTCTATGTGCAGGGATTCCGCCACATTGGGATCTTTAAGTATGTTCGCAGGCATTCTCCATTTCTTTTGGGGTTTTGGGGCATTCCTAAACATTAGCTCTAGGGACACTGGGGAGTGGTCTGACACTGTTCGAGGGTGTATTTCGCAACTCTCAAGTGTGCCCAGTACATCCTCAGACAGGAGCCAATAATCTATCCGTGACTCTGAATCATGCACACTTGAGTAGTATGTGTATTCTTTCGTACATGGATGCAATGCCCTCCATGCATCTCGCAGTGTCAGTTGTGGCATAATCTGTCCTAACGCAACGGATGCCTTGGTTTGCCTTCTTCTAATGGTAGAGGATCTATCTAACTCTAAGTCTAGGATCAGATTGAAGTCTCCGCCCCATATGATGCTGGAACTGTCTAGTGTTACAAGTAGTTCCAATATATTTAGGTAAAAGTCTGGGTCATCTATATTTGGACCGTATGTGTTGACTAGTACAACTGATTTTTCTGCCATCTCTCCCCATAATATTACATATCTACCCTGGGGGTCGATTCAGTATCCTTTGGTCTGAAATCCCAGTGATGGGTGTAGGAGCGTTGTGACCCCTCTTGTTTGCTTAGTGTATTCTGTGTGGTATATTTGCTTGCTCCAGGAGGCAAGTATGTTCGTGTTGTTGGACCCTTGTGTGTGCGTTTCATGTAGCATCACTACTTAAGGGGAGTGTCTATTTACATATGCCCCAACTTTCCTGGTCTTCGAGGGAGAGGGATTATTTAGGCCTCTAACATTCCATGACAGGAGTTTAATCTTCAATCCATTCACCATGTTGGCGTTACTCATCTTTGTATCTATTCAATATTGTATTATTGTGTAGGTACTTTCCAGTGTGCATAGTACAATTATCTGCAGGACCATTGTTGGGAAAACTTTTACAACTTTTTAACAATTCAACAAACAGTCCTTCCCCACCCTTCCCGCCCGCCTCCCCCATCATCTGCCCCAACTTGATGATTGTGCCTTACAAACTCTTGGAGATCTCCTGAGGTTGCCATGTTGTTGCCACATGGCCGCCGGTTCCAGGCTCACAGCCTGGCTTTCATGTTCACTTGCGGGGCCCCCGTGCACCTCTATTTCGTTAAATTCAATTGTTGTGAAGGGTATTTGCACAATTTATTCAAATTACTGACCATGTCAGTCTGCCACAGGGGCGGGGGGTCTGCCGTTTTGATCAGGTCTACGGCCTTCAGGGGGTAGAGGTATGTGAGCCTCCACATAGGCCATGGCTGCTGCTGGGGTTTCAAAAAAGTGTGCTCTCCCCCATGCTGGATTCTCATTTTAGCTGGGAATATCAATGCATATTGGACCTGCTGTGCTCTGAGCAGTCTTTTCACTGGTTCATATGATCTTCGGTTGGCTTGTACTCCTGCTGCAAAGTCCGGGTATATGTGTATGCGGTTCTCCTCGTATTGCAGCGTGCCATGTTCCCTAGCCTTCCTGAGTATCGCATCTCTGTCCCTGTAATTGAAGATGCGAGCTATGATCGTACGGGGTGGTGCCCTGGGACCAGTGTACGGTGTGCTCTTTCCACAAAGAAGCTTTCCCAGAAGGCCTTGGTTACCGAAGAGAGTCTGTAGGAGGGATTCCACTTGCTGTTCCATTGCTCATTTACCAAATATTTCAGGGACACCAAAGATCCTTATGTTATTTCTCCTAGATCGTGATTCAAGGTCCTCACACTTGGTTTGTACCTTTATGAAATCATTTTTCAGTTGTGCAATATCTCGGTCGTGGTTGGCAATGGTGTCATCGTTAGTGCTGATTCTACCTTCCGCCTCTGTGATTCACAAGTTCTCTTTGTCTACCCTTGCCATCAGTGACCCGATGGTGGAAACTACATCATCTAGCTTGACATATATCGAAAGAAATCCATTTTGAACTATGGTGGTCAGTCTATCAACTCTGTCTTCGCTTTCCGCTTCGATCCAGGTGGTGGATGTGGTCGGTGTTCCCAGCCCCGGGTCTGCTGTTTGGCTATTGGTGAATGAGTCCATTGGGCTTTTCTTCCTGGCACCTGCCCCTTTTGCCATCTTCTCGGGTGTTTGTGTACCACTTGTAAGATTCCTCTCAGTCTGCGGGTCTGAATTCTCCAGTGGGTTTGGAGTATTTTCCCACCAGTTGTACTTGGAGGGAAGGTGGCCGTTTGTTAAGAGTCTGGATTTTAGTCTGCAGGGTGAGCGCACCTCTCAGAGCTATTTCGGGACTGTTCGTTGGCCGCTCTTAAGTTATAAAGGGGTATTCTGCTCCAGAAAGAGTCGTGCTTTTTCTTCTTAAGTATGTCTCGTATCCGTAAGAGGGTTGATTCCTTGCAGCCGGCAAGTGTATTATCTCAGACCACTGTCGCAGCTTATTACTTTGTCCACTCCGCTTGTGCAGGATCAATTTCTCTGGTTTGCCCTTACGGGCTTGACAGCTTTCTGTGCTGCAGTACTATAGAGGCATTTTCTGCAATTCAATCAGTTGTTTTGGACAGTTTTAGGTTCTTACTTCCTCTGTCATACCACCTTGTTTGTTGTGCTTTTCCCCAGGCAGTCAAACTCCGAAGTCTGCGTTCGCTCCTGCTGTTTATTAACGTGTGGGTTGTGCTCTCCCATGTAATGCAGTGTTTATTTGCGCAGCATTCGGACTTCACGTGCCCTGAGCAACCATATTGATCCCCTAGGGGTGGGATCCTTATTGTAGCTGTCTTTTCCCCTAGCCTTTTGTGCTTTGCCCAGTGGATTCAGTACCGGAGTTAGCGTTTGCTCCTGTCGTTTGTTTGTTAGTGGGTTGTGCTCTCCCACGTAGTATGTGGTTCATTTACACAGTTTCTGATTTTTACAAGCTTTCAGTTATCTTAGTGGTCCTTTCGGAATAAAGTTCCCAAATGTAGTTTCAGGTATTCCTTTCACTGTACTGCCTGACCAGTTTGTTGTGTTTTGTGTAGCGGTAATCCACCAGGCTGCCGCTGGGCTGCCGCGCAGTGGCACCGTCTTTTGGCTCCTCCATAACCCACCACTGCATGGTCCCTGCTCCAGGGCTGCATTTACTAATTTTGCGCCTGTTACCCAAGCCTGATGCGGCCGTGTGTGCCGGGGGATGCCCGGGGCACCTCGTGTGGGCAGCCGCCTTGTCAGGCCCCAAGGATGTAAGGGCGACCAGCCAGAGCTGGCTGAGTACTCACGGTTTGTGCCGTGTCGGTGATCCTGCTCCAGCCCCCACCACTGATCGCCGCACCATGATGATTAGTTGGTGCTGTCTTCGGTGTGTCTCCAAGTCCCTTCATCAGCCATCGACCCGAAGGAGCAACTCTGGTAAGTGCAGGCGGTGCGACGTTTCTTTACTTTTCCTTCTTCTTCTTTGCCTTAACCCCCGGCACACCTTGAAGGATATTTCCGCCATCTGGTTGCAACTCGGGTCCCTTCTCCGGCGCTTCGTTTCTCACTTGACTCTGGTTGCCGCCCTGTCCGCCTCAGGATTAGCACGGTATGTAATTACCCTTAGACTTCCTTCTCTGCATCCAAGGAGTTATGTCCAGGCCTCGGTGTCCCGCTAAATTGGGATTCCTGCTCTCTATGGTCAGACAGATGGAGTGCCAGCGGCGCAGCCCTGGTGTCTTCTGGTACTGGGATGCGCCTCATGCCGCCGACCTCTCCTGCCCAGTGTTTACCATGATGTAACTTTGCACCGACTTCACCGTTTTGGTCAGGATTTACTCAGTGTGCTGTCGAGGTCTTTGCCTGCACAGTCTGCCCCTTTTTATGTTTTGCAGGGTGCTCTGAATGAGGATAAATTTGGTACAGATGACAGCTGGGCCGGAGCTCTAGGTTCAGGCAGCCATTTTCATCATGCGCAACAGCGCCCTCTGTGAAACCCTGCCTTTGATTTCTAGTGTTAGCACTGATTTTCTCTTCATTTTTGTTTTGCATAGAACATAAACCATTAGCAATTTTGATTAAATTAATTAATTTACCCTGAAGGAAACGGGCTACACTATGTGAAGGGTTACAACTGAGCTTAACTTTAGAGATTCACAAGTGGCTTCCTCTTTTTCTTAGCCATTAAATGTAGTTTACGTAAAATTTGCAATCCATGTTAAAGCCGCTTTTCTGTTTTTCACTGCCTGATTTTTCCAAAAACGCACCTCATTCTATCTTGCCTATCTCATTCAGTTTAACAGCTAGAGACCTAATTTCACCCGTTTTTCAAAGAAACTGTTTTAGTAAATTTACACGGAAAACAGAAATATTTGTAAAGTTTCGAACGTGTCATTTTGATTGCCAACTGTTTTAATTCTTCTACTCCCTTTTTTGAACTGTATGTTCTTGCTTATCCATTGCTTGTGATTGTTTGTACCTTTACATTGTTGCTTTAGTGAAGAATTGTATCTGCTTCAAGGTTTTTACACACATGCATTATTTTATTCCTCCATTTCCGAGTGTCATTTTGTAACATTGCCAGGGGTTTAAAATCCGTTTCCTCTCTTAGTTGGGAAGGGAAGGTTAGGTTAGAGTTCTGTTTCCTATTTGTCATTCCTAATTACCTGCTGCTTCTGTTCATCCACTCAGAATTGATTATTTGTGGGTTGAGGGAACATTACAGGGGGACATTCTAACTTAAGTTCTGTCTTACCTAAACCAAAAGTGCTCCTATTCTGCTGTGCTCTGTATATGTTCCACTAGTAAGCTAAACCCAGTGCATTGCTCACATTCTCATTGTTATAATCACCCCACTGGTGTTGCTGCCCCATATTAAAGAGTGTATGATTTTTTTTAATTTTCAAATAAATAAATACATATTATATGTTACCAACCAGCCTGGTTCATGGTCTATTGTGACCCGGGGTATTTGAAAAGGGGTTGTGATATGAGTGGTGTACCATCTCAATATTGAATCTAATATTTAAAAAAATAAGCATTTCAGTTGTGCGCTGCATACTAGGCCAAGACTAAGGTGTGCGTCGCCTGATTGAAATCCTTAACACACTCCATGGCATGGGTCACCAATTAGCAGGTATTTAAAAGGCAGCATTGAAAAACATCAACAATATGTATGGTTTTAGCAACTGCAGTACAAATATGAAAGCCCACTGGCCATTGAGTTTCAGGTGGGGTCAGGGACAGCAGAGTACAGCAGTCCAAACAGCCATTTGACGCTGAATTACCAACATCAGAAAGTAGGCAATGCATGGCCTGTGCACGGAGGAGTGCAGACGGCAGGACTTTGGTGTGACTTTGGTGCGACTTAGCCGCGCTGAGCCCTCGCCCGCTGAGCTCGTCCACTACGCTTCAGTGCACAATCCTTTATATCGATGCACATGGTACAGAAACTAAGCCCTGCCCACTCCGGAAGGGCAGAGAAAACAGACCAAACAACGTGTCTATAATAGGCACAAACAAGGAAGCCAGGTATCTTCCTCACCGCGGAACGCAGGAATTACAAGGAAACAGTAGAATTTCAAAACGGGTGACCAGTCACTCATCAAGCATACTCAAGTGTGTTTAAAAGGAAAACAAAATAAAACTAAAGGCAGGACATACCTGCCGGATTGCTGCCAGTAGAAAGGGCTCAAGAATAGGAGCTCCGATCAGCTCTAAGCCCCGCCCACTTGGGAAGGGCAGAGAAAACAGAACAAAAACCTGTGCATGCCATATTTATTTCATTTAAACCCAAATGTACCTAAGCGCTTGTGAGGGGTCAGAAATGCGAGAGTGACACCGAAGTAAAGTTTTCTCAAAGTTTGCCATTTAAGGGTTCCCATACATGCCTCACTTTCCCTAACCTAACAGAGAAACCCCTGCCTAGCAAACTAAAACTAAAGAAAACCAACTGTGACAGGTCCGAAATGTGAGGCAGACCAATTTTGGATGTTTTCTGAAACGTTGTCATTTTATTAATGTAAAATGTTTCATCAAATGCCTCACTATCCTTAGTCTAACGTGGATTTCCCTGCCCATCCAAACTAAGGAAAAGCACTCTAACTTAGGATATCTGTCCCTCAAACGTAAACAACAAACACATAAAGAACTATATGGCAATTTACAATAACATCAAGTGCTGGATTTCTGGTATATTCACAGTCTCTCTTGGAAACCTGGGTGAACTCCCCTTCCCCAGGTTTCAAGTCAGACTCAGTTCCAATGTTCAACAAAAAGAAACAAAGAAATCTGGGTTCCAAACAAAGTTGTAGTTCAGTTTGTGATTTCTTCACAATGTCACAATATGCGTTCATTCTCGACAGTGCAATTAACAAAAAGGGTATACTTCTTTCTTGGGTAATCAACTTCCACTTCATCAAATGGCATCAATGTTGTTCTGGACCATGATGTGTTATCACAGCTTCAAAATACCAAATGGAACATGTAGTTCCTTGCCAGATTCAATGAAACCACCACACTTGACAAAGCAAAGGAACACAGCTTCTTGGCAGCACTCTTTGACATACATTACAACTTTGTCAGGATGACTGCACAACACCAGTTCCTATACCTGGATACTTCCCATACCAGGTCAACTTCTACCTCTACTGACAACCACAGGTCTAAACTCTGCTTCAATAGTTTATCTCTTGGTGAAATGTGACTTACATTAACTTTCATATATCAATTATTATCAACCAGCTTCGCCTTCTTATAGCCTTGCATTTACCTCTTCATTTATTAACTGCATTCCATGCCATGATGTTAGTCTCTTTCAGAGTTAGCCACTCTGACCACCTATTGGTTTTGACAATGCTTGCACCACTATTTAGGTTTGAGAAAAGCTTGCTTCACTCTCACTTGGTTAATGCATGTTACTCTTGGCATAGGCAATGCTTGTATTACTCTTGGCTAAGGCAATGTTTGTCTTCTGAACTCACAACGTAAGAAAAGCTGTTTGTAAAACTTAGGGGCCACTTTGTTTCCTGCTTTAGACTTGATTCTCAGGCTAACATTTGCCTGGAAATCACTTTTGGGCACCCACAACCTCTTCTTTATCTACTTTAAAGAGTGTTAGTGCTTAAACAATGAAAAAAAGCTTTTCACTCTTCCGCTTGTAAACTAGATAACGCTCGCTCATATGCGAGTGCTACTTTTTAAACTTTCCATTGTCTGACAATCAATGGTCCCTCGCGTGTATCTTTAGCTGTAACGGGCGTACTTCAACTTGGATACAGTTGCCTGCCGTCATTTGTGCAAAGGATTAGAATGCTTCGTAACACTGACAGGCTTCTGTATTTCGACTGCTTCGGGCTTCACTCTGACACCAAGTCTTCCTCTGTGAAGTTGTCTATGACTTTGCCACACAGTCAATGAGTTTACTTTACTCCTGGACCTTCAGTGGTATGCCAGCACTCGACCACAGTCCCAGCACGCTTCTGTCTGCGCAATCTCAGCAATCATGTTCACATGGGGAAAATTAGTTTCGCTTCACGCTTTCCACAGTGCCACCTCTGCATTTCAGAGTTTGGGGAAACAAGACCAAGCTATCGTCTTTCTGCTATTACTGCTGCTGCACTGACAACTTCGACCCCACCCATAGCTGCTACTCATGACCTGCACCTACTGGGGCCCTTTAAAGCTGCCAGTCTTACTCAGGTGTGGGATGTTAGGCTTAATTGCCTGATCTCTGCTGCAACATTGCTCTTCAATGTTCGTCCTCGTCCAAGTACTCATGGGATTATGGGACTTGCGGTCCTAAACCGCATAATTGGGTTAACTTCTTAGTTTTAAATGGAGATTTATTTTTTCTTAAATGCATTTAAAGAAGACCCATTAAGACTGAGTTGGACAAAGGAAGGCAATTCATTCAAATCCTTATTAATATGTTTCCTTGCCATGGACCTTTGAAAGAAAGGGAATTTTATTTCTTAGAGACTTTAACACGCTTCCTTTCCCTTATATTATATATATGAGTGTTACACCAACTTTGCCCACATCAATGGATTTACTATGTGGTTCAGAGATGTTATAATGGCAATAGGCCATTACATGTATTGGCATTCTCACAAGGTTTTTCCCTTTCAAGGAAAAATACTGCGTCTCATACCACAGGATCTCCTCACTACTTTGGGCCTTATCTCCTCCCAGGTGATCCTCCCACAGTACACTACCCCCAAGGCCAGGATCATGAAGTGTCTGCCTTTCCCTGGCCACCTTGGGGGAGACTTTCGGCAGGGTTTTAGTGAGGGATCTGTCGGATTCATCACACAACCTAGTGTCCAAAATCCTTCTGGCCCTCACACTAATGCATACTATCAAATTATGCAAGGGAAATACAGCTGACCTCAGTTTAAAAAAAAATACAGTTTTGCAATTCAAACTTAAATATGTCTTGAAAGCACAAAGTGTCCGCGGTTGTATTCCTTCCCCTGCATCAATTCAGGAATACTCAAATGAGATTTCTGTTCCAACAAAGTTCTGTTCAGAGAAATAGAAAAGTATTTTCTAACCACAGAGTTTTCCATGAAGAAATAACAAACATCCTTTTTACCACAACTGGCTAATAGTTCAAACAACACAATGTCTTTCACAATATCCCTTATCAAGGATACTTAACTTTTTTCCAACACTAGTTCCAAAACCTAAATGCAAGTGATCTGTTATCATAGAAATCTCTTTTTGTTATAATACATTTTCTTTGTCAAGATAGCAAACAACAACCTGCTTCCTTGATGCTATGATTTGTCAACATTGAGTAAAGCATATAGGTTCTTTTTCTTTAACACAGATTCTTTCCACATCCTTTTTCTGCCACCAGATTATCAAATTACCAACTTCTTTCCTTGTCCACTCGCCTGCCAGGACTATATACTAAAGGCCCTTTTCTTGGTATGCTTGCCTGCCAGGAAGAAAACGCCTACCACTAACTTCCAACTTGTTGGTTTAATTCCATTATTCTCCACACCAGTCTTTTGGCGTAGTTTCACAATGTCTTATCTGCTGGTAATGTGAGAGACAAGCTTCTCACAAACTCTTATCTCTTAGAAGGGAACTTATGCATTGCTTGTGCTATTAAGTCTATCATAACCTTTTGCCTGTTGGTAATGCTGGATATGAACATTTCCCAGGTTTTTCCTTGATTTGCTAGACCTATAACTACTTGGTGATAGACAATGATGGTTAGAGACTTTCCCCACTGGTACTTTTCCCAAAGACTCTTTTCAGCCTCTTGGCTGTCGACAACACTTGTTACATCTTTGCTCTTCTTGGTGTCTACACAAAGTGTGATAACAGTCTTTTGGCTGTAGGCAATTCTGGTTATCACTTTTCCCTTCTTGGTAACTGTACACAGTCGTATAGCAGCCTTGTGTGAGCAATACTGGTTCCAACTTTTCCTCTCTGGGATTTTCCCCAAAGACTCTTGTTTTACACTTATTTTCGTTTGTTCTCATTATTTAATATTCATTCAATATATTCTGCTTGGATTCATTAAATGGTCGGTATTCAGAAACATTAAGTGACACCTTTCCTTCATTGAGTGCCCCGATGTCAGCATTCCCTCCCTGAACACTCACCGGCTCTTCGCAGCGGTGTGGTGGACTTTCTTCTGTCCATAGTCATGCTTCGGTGAGTATCAGGTGAACAACGCAGAGGTCCCCGTGGGCAATAGAAGCTAAGTTGATCTTTTGCAGTTTGTCCCATCTGCTTCACGTTGCTTCGGTAACACATTTTCCTCATAGCTGGTCTTCTCTGTAATATGCCGCCTTCCATTGCGTGTACTCAGCTGTTCTTTGGATTTTCACCAGTTGGGTGACTTCTGCTGGTGGGCTTCTCTGCTTAGCTGCACTCGCACCGAGGATGGCTGGATCTTTCCCTGTTGCACTTCCTGCATGGATGCAAACTGCTTCTTCCTCTGCTTCAACATCACCATAAAACGACCATGACTCCTCCAGCTGACTCTTATCCAAGGATTTAAATATCCCGGCTCAGGTGTTCTAATTGACAATGACTAGACTGCACCTTTGAATATTCACACTTCTCAGTTCCCATAGTCTCTGAGTGCCCCTTCTTAGTCCCAGTACTTTTGGCACTATGGGAATTGTAGTTCCTAAGAGAAGGGTTGATATTACGTTGTTCTCTTTCATTTTCAACTATGGTAGATTGTTTTAGAGACTGAGAGCTATCAGAGAAAGAGGTGCCATGATAAAGGGACTGCAATTTCACATCAGGGGGAGAGGTTCTCTTTAGGATAGAATCACGAAGTTCAAATGATTATCCTTTTAACTCCTGAGCCTCCAAGGAATCAATTTGACTCTGTTTAGCTAGTTCTTTATAACAGGTTTCTGGAAACTGAAGTTAGAAGGATTGGAGCATTGATAGAATGCCATCAAATATCTGGGAATGATTTCCTCCTCATCTTCAGAAGATAAATACGTCTTTCCTAGTGGAGACACCACTTCCCCCGAATACCCATATGCTCCCATGTGACCTTTCTTCCTGATACCACCCCCATGGTTTGGATCAAGTAGCGTCTGCCTTCCCCTGGCCACATGGGAGGTGGCTTTAGGATTGGTTTTAGTGATGACTCCACAGGATTCATCACATGCTGTAAATGAACCCCAGATAATGTTCAGGAAATGTTTGCCCGGGATTGATTCATAGCTCACATGTGAGAGTGAACCATGTTCCCTTGTCAGACAGTCCTAAGAACTCTTGAACCTATGTTGTGTCCGATGTATAATTCTGGATATCAATCTCAAGCGTTTATGCTTTTATGTTCTTATCAGTTAGAAATACTATTTCTCTGAATATTGGGTGTTCCCTCTAGTGTTGGCCCCTGTGAGGAATTGCCATCTACAAGAGTGTAAAAGCATTGTTTTCTATTTGTATTAATTAAGACCATGATGTGTGTAATTCCATCTAAAACAGAATAATCTGCTAATCAAATCCCCCTTTCCTAAATCCCAAAAGCAAAGTGTATACCTATACCCTACTGGATCAGTAACCTGATGTGTGCCCTCTGCTCACCAGGATCACAGAGCAGGTTCAGGGGTCAGAGGTGGTCTCTTAACAGCTACAGTGACAAGCAAGTCTCTGCAGCGTAGGGGCTGCATTTAAAACATGCACCACTGTCCCCAAAACAACATAAATATGAAAGTTACTATCCTGCTGGCAGTGGCAAGCTATTAACAAAAGCCATACCTGAGTGTCAGGTATGGTGGCTAGTATCTCTCATAATTATCCAAGCCACATCAATCTGATATCATAGATGTATCAGCACTGTGAGCCCAGCTCAGCTGTGGAAGGGTTTTGTGTATTCTGGTTAGACAGCATGGTGTTGTAATGTAAGCTTGGCTTGAGAGTGGCATCACTGGCTCCCTGAATGTGGTGATGTCAGTATGGAGTGTTTGTATGCTGTGAGGTCACTGTGGAATGTCAGTGTCTCTGTTATGATCTGAGCTGGCGTTCCATGTGGGACAGTTGGAAGATGCTTGCTAGGCTGATGGGACGTGCCGATGTTTCCTATGAACTATCTAGCTAATAAACCTACATAAACTTACCTGCTGGTCCAGGTGTGAAGTGTACACTGCCACTTTGTTACACTGGCGATGAGGATGGGCTCTGTTGTGGGGGGAACAGCATCCAGGAACATCGCCCTCCAGTCTGCACGTCCTAGAGTATAGCCAGCTGCCTAGGCCCCAGAAAGAGGGATCTGGGTGCCATCCCCAGCAGTCTGGGTGGTGTTGGGACAGGCGGTCCGTGTTTTCGCTGGTCTGGAGCACAGGAGGACAATTTGTCAGACTTCATGAGCCAGCCGGTGAAAGTGCTTCGGTAGAGTACAGCAAGCTGCCTAGGCCTCAGAAACAGGGATCTGGGTGCCATTCCCAGCAGGCCGGGTGGTGCTGGGACAGGTGGTCCCTGTTTTGCGCTGGTCCGGAGCGCATGAGGACAATTTAAAGACTTCTGGAGCCAGCGAGTGAAGGAGATCTGTGGTCCGGTAGGGCCTCCTGGCCTGAAAGTGCTGATAAGCCCAGAGTTCGGCCTGGTGAGAGTCACTCCGTCCGGCATTCCAGTGTCGGAAATAAGTGCCCAGTGCTTCTGACGGAGCAGTGATCCTTCCAGTAGTCTATAGCGGGGTGTCGGGAGCCCCTGGGTGCAGAGCCGGAGGGTCCAGTGGAGTGATTGGAGGTGAGGAGGTGGCCGTATACATGGCCGAGAGGTGTCGCTCCTGGAGGCCGTGTGTTCAGGTCTATGGGAGCAGCATTCCCGGTAGTGGGTTGCGTGGAGCCGTTGCCTCTGCAGTTATTGATGCTCAGCCGGAGATGTGCATGCCACAGCGTTAGCGTTGTTAATGATGACGTTGCCAGGTCATCATGGAGCGTTCCAGCATGTCGAGATGGAACGCGGAACACTTTTGAAATGTGACTTCTGCGGCGTCCGTACCGGGGTGATGACATGTGTTGATCTTTGTGGCACGTCCCGGCGGATGGCGCTAGAATGCGGAAGTGACTTGTTAAACGCTGCGTGTTCGACGCAGGTTATGGTGCGCTCCCGGTGTAGGACATGGAACGGGGCGCGTAATGAACAAGGAGGTGTGGGTTTCCTTGGCTTCTTTTTCATGTTTATCTACGAGGCGGGGGAGCAGGACTGGACGTGTAAGTCCTTGGTTTCCCTGGAAAGGTCTTGTGGGGAATCTGTGTGCATTTCGATGGAATGGAAATGAAGATTGCATTTTAAGCGCATGTCTCCGGAGGAATTGGAAGTTTCATTTGTTCTTGGATTGGCAGACGTGAGTTTTCGCGGGTGTAACCTTGGGTAAATGTCCGGTTTGGAGTCTACTTGGAGTGGACTTATGATCCTGAATTTGGTTTCAGGCAGATGTGCCAAGTCAAGTGGACAAGATGCGTTGTTGCAGAACTGATTTAAGTCCCCTAAGGCCGTGTGAGTGGTGTCTCGTTTGTGTGTTGTGGCCTTCTTGTGTTGTGCTCTGGAGTGTTCAATGTTATGGGCCAGTATGGGTACGTGTGTTTGTGTTGTGGCCCTATTCAGTGATAATTTGGAATGTGAAACATTAATTGTATTTTCTTCCATTGACTTTGTCGTGCTACAAGTTATATTTTATTTGCATGTGGCTTATACTGTGGGTACTTGGACTCGTGGGTGGCAGGTTCTATCTTACATTGTGTGTTAACCTTTTTCATTTGCAGGTGGAGGCTAAATTTACTTTCTGGCAGGACTCGCGGGTGGTTTGGAGGACCTATGGGTGATTGTGCATTAATGACTTTTCGCACATCTATTGGGTCTATACTTTTCCACAGAATAATAGAAGCTTGCGTTGTATAGCGAACATTGTATGAAATCATTTTTGAATTTGTTTATTTGTCTCTGTCTGCCATGTGAACGCAGTGAGGGTTGTGTGGAGAGTGAAGTGCTAGTGGCAGAGACTTTAGGCCATATGGGCTGTGATTATGTGGCCGCATTGTGGTTTGGCAAGGACTAGTGGTCCTAGTGGTGTTTTCAGTCGTAGTTGTGGTGCACAATCCTGAACCATCCAAGGTGCATTTGGACATGGACTAGGGGTCCAAGGTTTAAAGGTGGTGTGCTGTGCTGCGGTGGTGCAGTGGTAGTGTTGTGTTGCTATGATGTACTTCTAAAGGTGCGTTCTGGCAGGGACTTGGGTCCCAATTATGCCCGGGTGTACTGTAGGTGTAGTTGTGTTACACTGTAGTACTTTGGGCAGGGACTACGGGGATCCCCGGGATGCGTAAGTACTGTAGATGCAGTTGTGGTATACTGTGGTACAGTTGGCTCGGACTAGGGGTCCCGGGGATGTGTAGGTGTACTGTAGATGCGGTTGTGGTATACTGTGGTACAGTTAGCAGGGACTAGGGGTCCCGGGGATGCGTAGATGTGCTGTAGATGCGGTTGTGGTATACTGTGGTACAGTTGGCAGGGACTAGGGGTCCTGGGGATGCATAGGTCTACTCTACTGCGGTTGTTGGCAAGGACTAGGGGTTCGGTTTTGTGTTCCAGTCACTGGTCTGGTTCCAGGGGTTTTGGTTGGCTTCCGGTTGTATTGTTACTTTACCTCTGTGTTTTGCAGAGTGCTGTGGGGGACTGATGTGGTATCTGTGCTAGTTGGTTGCTCTCGGTTGAGCTGGGTTAGTGCCTGGTTGTGGCAGCCCTAGTGCCCTAGGGTGCAGACTAGGGTGAAATGGTGTTCGTGCACTGAAGGTTTGGAGCATTAGGGTATAGTATTTTCTTTGGTAACGCTGGAGCGTGGCAGACTCTAGATTTCAAGGGGCAACTTGGAACAGGTGGTAGTGCTTAGTTTATTATTTTTGTTCCTCGGGTGATTTCCTGTCTAGGTTCTAGGGAGTTGTTAGCCCTTTTTTCACTTCGGTGGGTTCATCTTATAGATCTGGTTTTGAGGGAAGGTGTTGTTGTGATTGGGTGTCTTTTGTGGCACGGGTTGTGTTTATATCTTGGTTGCCGCATGGGGTTTATTGTTGGCTATCAAATGTTCTGGTAGTCTCTATTTTTGGGTGTTCATTGGAGTTGTTTGGAGTGTGATTGTTCCTTCTATCTGAACAGCTTTTCCTGGGGTTGAGGTAGTTGTCCTTTTGGGTTTTCTGGTGCAGTTGGTGCAGGTACGTGATGGCCACATGTATTTGTAAGGGGGTATGGATGTTGGAGTACTGTAATTTCTAGGTGCTGTAAATCTTCAGGTTCAGAAATGTAAGGAGGGAGTGGTGTTGTAATGTAAGCTTGGCTTGATAGTGGCATCACTGACTCCCTGAATGTGGTGATGTCAGTATGGAGTGTTTGTATGCTGTGAGGTCACTGTGGAATGTCAGTGTCTCTGTTATGATCTGAGCTGGTGTTTCATGTGGGACAGTTGGAAGGTGCTTGCTAGGCTGATGGGACGTGCCGGTGTTTCCTATGAACTATCTAGCTAATAAACCTACATAAACGTACCTGCTGGTCCAGGTGTGATGTGTACACTGGGACAGGGCAAGAGACTGGAGGGCGATGCCTCTCCTTTTGTTCCTTTGTGAGGTCTGCTAACACCTCTCTTCAGTGGGCCATACTACAAGCAGGAGTTGGCCGGGGAAACTGGAATCAAATGGCATGCATATCCCAGAAAGACAAGCCTCACACCAGGGTTCTACATACCAAAATGACCTTTGAATCTATTGGCAAGTGAAAGGGGCAGAGTTATTATAGAAGGAGGGGGCTCAGACCAGCTGGAGTAAAATTCCACCACCTTGTCTTCTCTCTATACCTTCCTTCCTTTCAATCCCTTCCCTTTCCTTTAACACAAATCACTTTGGGTATGATATTTATCTCTGGACTTCAGCTATGAAAAAGAATTTGTTGAGAGCCTGTTGGGAAGGCAGTCCTTTCCAAAGTCCTCCAGTAAGGTGAAAACAGGTGCTCCAAGGCACGGGCAAGTTCTGCTCCCTAACCATCCCCAGGACACATTGAGGGTGACCTGCTACTGGAGCAAGACATGCCTCTTTGCCAGCCACACTGGTACCCAGGACTTCACAATGCTCAAGAACTCCTGCGGGTGTGTGCCAGCATTCTCTTTGTTTAGGAACTCGAAAACTAGGACTGCTCTTGCCCCTGAAATCCTGTCTTGGTACTCACTGCACCTGAGATTCAAGACAACCAGGATTCCTGCAACTTGTCAAACCACTGTAAGCTGTGATTTAAGCCCATTTGACCCTATTCGAACCTTCGGGAGCTGCCATTGGCATCACTGATCTTCGAACTGCTGTTCGCACAATTGAACTAGTTCACTGCTGCTAAGTGCCAGCAGATGTGCGTCATTGCCTCAGCTCAAAGAAAGAAGCATTGCTGCACCTGCAGTGCTTGAACCACTGTTCAAACCACCAGCCCTTGCATCACAGAACCAGTCGGCTCTCGAACCGACCCTCGTGTTCTAGCTGAACTGTGACCTTTGAGAAGAGCATTGAACCAAGTAGATTTGCACATCCTCAAATAAGCCTGTCCACCATCAAAGCTCGGCTCTCAAACTGAACCTGGTGATCTCCATGATCTGCCTCGCTCGTGCTTCACTTTGAATTTCATCAACCTTCAGTTCGGCATCAACTCGATATCTGCTTTCCATCTAGACTACCATGCCTGCTGCATTCAAGCCCAAATCGAACTTCCAGCACAGCGCTGAGAAGACTGATTCGCTATTGTTGAACTGCCAAGACACAGCAAATGTATTATTGCATGTTAACTGTCCGCCTAGTCCATTTCTGGGCCATAGATACTGGCTAGGTGACTTTAATCCATTTTGCTACAAGAACATATCCTTTTTGAAGAACATTTTTGTTGCCTTAAAACCCCCTCTCTCAGTACCCATAGTTTTGCTATCTTTGCAACAACTGTGTTCTTTCTACAGGGGTGGGTTTTGGTAGTGTTTTCTATTTAGTTATTCTTGCATATGATCGTTTAATTAAATGTAAATATTTTTATAGAACCTTGATTGGACATTCCTTTTCTTTGGACTGTTGTATTTTACTGTTTGGGTTGCTACTGTTCACATTAACATCCCTATTGAGAGTATAGCCTTCCCTTGGCCCACTTTACCACAAAAGGCGAAGGAGGTTTTTCTCTTAACTATGCCTATTTCACCTTTATGGTTGGGTTCACTCTTGTTTTGTAGAAGTGCAAAGGCTGGGCAGGTGTGTTAGCCTCTACTGATCCTTCTACTCCTGCAAGGTAGACTTCAATTTGTTACACTGGTGGGCAGCAGTTGGGATTTGAGACTGTGTATTCAGGTTAGTCAGCCAAAATAAAAGTGTGCAACTAATGTTAGATTTACTGCCAATGTTTTTTTTTATTGCTACAATGGAACTTGATGTGAGCTCTGCACATACCTTGTCAGTAGGGGAGCTCTGGGAGTTCTGCCAAATAAGGGGACTCCCCTGTGGCAGTAAGGTTAGGAAGGCAGAACTGTTGAAGAGCCTCCAAGCTTTTGAGGAAACTGGGGGAACGTAGGATTCCCAGGAGGCCAGTATCAGCACAGAGCCTCCATCTCAATTACCCATTTCACTAGGGGGAACATGGAAGTGGATGAGGAAAGCGAAAGTGATATTACTTCCTGCCATTCTGCCCAGAGAACAGTCCAAGTAGTCCCACCAGTCCCAGGCCTCAGGTCCAATGCTCTGCTGGGTCCAAGAGGTGGACCCTGGTGGCAGACCGAGAGGAAAGGAAGTACCTCTTAGAGGAAAGGAAGTTGGAGTTAGTGGAGCCGAAGCAAAGGGATGAGAAACAAAAGCGAAGGGACGTTGTGCTTAAGGCCCAAAGGGAATCCATGAGGACTTCCAGTGGGGAAGGAAGTACCGCTGGTGGTGGCACCCAAGGTGAGGCTAGGCAGCACCTCCCAAGGACTTAGTTCCTCCATATGAGGTAAGCAAAGACATTTTAGATTGGTTTGCAGGACTTCCTCCTCCAGGATGTAGAAGCAGGGTTGTGGGGTGCAGCTCTTATGAGCCACCTACCAATGGTTGGACCTGGATGTGATTATTCAGTTCAGGGTTCAAAATTGCTGGGAGCTGTGAACTATTTAGCTCCTGCTTCTCGCCTAGCATGGCCTGGTAAGCTTGACACAAACAGCTACAGGTGCCCTCTTGACAGCTGCAGTGAAAAATAAGTCTCTGCAATGCAGGGGCTGCAATTAAGACATACACCCCTGTTTCCAAAACCGCATAACTGTGAGAGTTACTATATCGTACATGTGTCAGAACTGTGAACGTAGCTCAGCTATGAAACGGTTAAGTGAATTCTGGTAAAACAGCCTGGCCCGGCCAAGTGACAGGGCAGGAGACTGGATGGAAATGCCTCTCCTTTTGATGCTTTGTGAGGTTGGAAAACACCTAACTCCAGTGAGCCAGCCTCCTAACAGGAGCTGGCTTGGGAACAGGAATCGAAGGGTACACCCACCCCAAGAGAATTAGCCTCACACCTTACTGAATGGTTCTTTGATGCTATTGATAAGGGAAAGGGGTGGAGTTACGGTAGACATGCCAGCTGGAGTAAGATTCCACCACCTTGCTTACTCTATATATCTTTCTTCCTTCCTGCCACCTCCACTTCCTTTAACACAGAACACTTTGGGTATGATGTCGGCAGGCAAAGAGCACTTGTTCCAAGGACAGGGATTGTACCGCTAAAGCAGGCTTGCTTTAGTCCAATTCCATGTGGGCTTTTACCTTTAAAAGAAGGGGTTTCCCACTCCTTCTCTGATTCATCTCTGGACTTCAGCCTTGATGAAGATTTTGTTTGGACCCTATTGGGAGAACAGTCCTTTCCAAAGTCCTCCAGTTCGTGAGGTGAAGACAGGTGGTCCAAAGCAGAGGCATGCTCTGCGCCCTTACCACTCCCAGGGCACATCAGGGTTGACCTTATGCTGACCTGAATGACCTGACTCTTTCCCAGCCACACTGGTACCCAGCACTCACTGTGCTAAAGGACACCTCCCCCATGTTTGGGAACCTGTGAACAAGGGTTACTCTTGCCCCTGACATTCTGGAGTGGAACTAACAGCACCTGAGATACACGGCAGCCAGGATTTCTGCAAATTCATTGTTTAATCACTCTGAACCATAATTGGAGCCAATTCAACCTTATTTGAACCAACCAGATCTTCCAGGAACTGCCTTTGACAATCGCCGATATTTGAAGCACTGTCTCACAAGTTTGAAACCAATGCACTGCTGTACTGTGCCAACTGAAGTGCGTTGTTGCCTCGGCTCGAACGAAGCATCGGTGCACCTAGAACACTCAAACCGCATTCAAACTGGCAACCCTTTCATCCCCAATCCAGTTGGTGTTGTAACTGACTGTGGTGTTTTTCCTGAACTGCAACCTTCGAGCACAACATCTAACCGACTCGCTTTGTGCATCCATAAAGCCATTCTGCCATCAAACCTCGACCATGGAACTGAACCTGGTGATCTCCATGATCCGCATTGCTCAAGCATCACTTCGAACCACAGCAAGCTTCCCTTCGACCCCAACTCAATATCTGCGTACCATCTAGACGACGGTGACTGTCTCATTTGAGCCTGAATCACACCACCAGCACGTCGCTAAGAAGCCGGGTTCACTGTTGTTGAACTGCCAATTTACAGCAAATGTATTATTGCTTGAAAGGTTCTCTTCTGGTCCATTTCTGGCTAGGTAACTTTAATCCCTTTAATTACAAGAACATATCTTTTTTGAAGAACATTGCGTTTTTATTTATTTATTTAAAATCCATTTGGTTTATTTCTTAAACCTTACATTTGTGCAACATGTTAGTGCAATTTAAAGTTAATATGAATACAATCGGAAAAGAAAAAGGCAAGAAGAAAATTAAATAAATAAATACATAAAATGAAAAATAAAAAAAAAGAAGAATCTGTAGAAAAAAACAACATCGTCTTTAAAACACTTATGTATAGTTTGCAGCAGTGATATCCTTCCAGAACTGGACAATTGTGGACACCATTTTTCTGTTGTTTCCCATTAATATGTAGCTTCATCGTGCATCAGTGTCCAGTGGGATGGTTGCTGACTCATATCTTTTGCTGTATGTCAGTCTTTTCTGATTCAGAATTTCACACTCCATTATTATATGTTTGATGGTTTCTTCAGTGGCTTTTCAAAAGCTGCAGTTAGTACTGTTCGAGGGATTTAGATTCCATATGCCTAAGATTTGTCGTGTCGGAAGGATGTTTAGCCTAAATCTTAGCAAGGTGTCATGTGTTTGGCGGTCTGGAAATAGGTTGAGGTAATGGGACAGTTGATTTATTCCTCTTGCTTCTCCGTCACATTTAAGATTTAGCTTGTATTCATCTTTCTTTTTTTATGTCTCAATCCAGTCCAATCTAGCCAGATGCTTTTTGGCATGTTGAGGCCTTTTTAACAACATATCAAGTGATATGTTGTTTTACGAGCATATAAGCTCAACGGCTTCTCTCCATCTTGTCAGTACAGAGTTGTTTGGTGCTGATGGCGATGCTCTAAATATATTAAGTGTTGCGATGTTGTCTTCGTTATTCAGTTTCCTGTATGTGTCAAGAATTTTCCACGTGATTATCGATTGCAGAGATTGGAGGCCTAGCTCGTAACACATTCTTGGCTTGGGGTGGATTGTGGCAGAGATAGGATTTTCCGCCAGTAGATGGCTTCAAGTTGGATCCATATGGATTGATCCATGTTAATCAGGCATTCGCCCCATATGTCAAGATTGCTGTTACTTTTTGCTTGTAAAAAGCTAAGGCAGGCTTGATTGAGAACTTACCAAATTTCCAGTGGATGATTAAACCCTGCCTAGCCAGCGATTTGACTTTTGATTTTAAATGGAGTGCCCAAGGAATTTCGCTCGTTGATTGATTTATCCAAATGCCCAGGTACTTGTATGTGGTGACTTGGTCCAATCGTTGTTTTTGAAGGAAGAACATTGGGTGTTTCAGTTTCCCTTGGGCTTTCCGTGTTAAAGTCATGACTTTGTTTTTTTTGTATGTTTATGGTGAGTTCGTTGTGATCCATATATTTGTTCGTTTTGTTTAGTGCAATCTGAAGACCGCGTGGTGTTTTTGCAAGAAGACTAATGTCATCAGCATAAATTAGACATGGTACCGCTTTGGTGTTGAGTTTCAGGGGGTTGATATTAGGGGAGTTGATGCTTTCCTCATAGTCGGATGTGAACAGGTTAAATAGGGCAGCAGCCAGCGGGCAACCTTGTTTGAGCCCGTGCCATGTTCTGATTTTGTTGCTTACGATCCCATCTGCTGTCATTCTCACCTGGATCTTGGTGTTTGAATATAGGAGTTTTATAGGTGCTAGTATGTCGCTAGGACATCCCCATAGCTCCATTTTATTCCACAGGAGGTTTCTGTTGACGGTATTGAATGCAAGTCTTAGGTCTACGTACACTTGGGTGTTCGACTTGTCCGCTTCGTGTTTTAATATGTTCAAAATTAATAGATTTATGCTTGTGCCAATTCTTCACACGAATCCCGTTTGTCAAGTTGCTTGGTGGTAGGTCTGTTTTGACCATGCGTTTAATCTTGTTAGAAGGTGGTTTGCGAATACTTTCCCCAGTGGATCTAGTAATGCCAACGGGCGGTAGTTCGTCGGATCTTTAGTGGAGCCCTGTTTGTGTATAGGGATTATTGTTGCCAACTGCCAAGATGTGGGCATCCTTTTGGTGCTGTTGATTAGGTCAAAAATTGCACCGCAGAATTCCACCCATGGTTTAGGATCCTTTTTGAGAATTGCATTTGATAGTCCATCGGGGCCGGGGGCCCGCGATGTATTTAGGTTCTGGATTGCGTTTTTCGAGGTCTTTTACTTCACATACAACTTCCCATGTGTTTCCCTTTGGGGTGAAGGTTTTTCCTTGGATTGCTGGTCTTTCCTTATATAGCTCGGTGAAGTATCGGGTCCAGACTTGCTCAGTAACATCGACTATCATAGCTTCTTGTTTGTTAGTATTCAAATTTAACAGGTCCCACAGATGTTGGGTGTTGTTGTTTCTGAGAATAGACATCATATTTTCCGCATTCTCTTGTTCTTGTATCATTTTCGCGTTCTTTAACCAATTTTTGAATTTTTGCTTGGCTCTATGTATTTTTATTTTTTTGGTTGAACTTGTTTCGTGTTTTGCTCTTCTAACTTCTCTTCGCATTTCTTTTTTTTTTTGCAGCAATCGATTCATTGTAGTTGTGCTGATGCCTGGGATGTTGAAGGTCTTTCGGGGCAGAGATCAGTTTGAATTGATTCAGCAGCCATCCATAGTTTATTTTGCTGTTGTCTTTTAAATCAGCATTCTTAAGTGTTTCCATCAAGGTTTTTAATTTGTGGTGGGCGATTTTGAGACGGTTCATTCTGGAGTTCACCGTTATTGGAGGGATGTGTATTCTCCTTGGAGAAATGCTGCTTGAGTCCCACGAACGCTTCAGGATGTTCTACTTCCTTGATGGCTGCTGAGATTCTTTTTGTGACATAAAAATAGTCTATTATGGATTGCTTATTTCCGCATGACCAAGATGGAGTGGGGGTCATTGTGTCTTTGTTTATTGCATCCAGGCGGTCGAAATTCCGGTTGTCTAATTCAGCTGACCATCTTCTGGCACGGGGTTCAAGTCGATGTTCTTCTTTTTTCCTTTCGAGTCATAAATATGGAAATTAAAGTCGCCACATAAGATGTGGTCTAAACCTTTGTATTTATGTGTGTTGATGTCAATTATGGAAAGGATTGTGTCTATTATCTGCTCATCTTCGTGTTTCTTTAGGTTCCAATAAACATTGGTAATGCTCAGATATTTAGAGGGATTCCCTACATCATTTGAGCTTTGTTCCAGTCCCGGTGGTATTCGTTTTTTGAGTATTGTGTTTTGTGCACAGCTGTCTAGGTTTGTATATTCTATGACCTCATAGGGAAGGTCTTGTCTAATTAGGGTAATGAGCCCAGCTGATGGTCTACCTGCCTTGCCTGCAATTGTGGGATTCGTCTGTGTAAGGTATCCTTCGCAGATTGGAGGAGCAGTGAGCCTGGTCTCTTGTAGGCATATTATGCTGGCATTATTCAAACCTGCATGTGCTTTGTGGAACAAATGTGTGTGACCACGTGTGTTCCATGAACAACATGTCACGAGCTGATTAATGTCTACGTTTCATTGTTATAGTGAAGTTTTGTCGTTGGAATCATTGGTGCTGGTTGTTGTGTTTTTATGGCCTTTCTCGCCTTGTCTCATTACCCACAGTTCTGCATCTTGCTATCTCTTCATCTTCTGTCTTCATTCTAAAGGTGTGGGTATATTTCTTTCAACCTTGATTGAACATTCCTTTATTTTGGACTGTTGTATTTTGTTCTTTGGGTTGCTAATGTTTCACATTCACACCCCTCTTGAGAGTATAGCTTTCCATAGGCCCACATTACCACAAAAGGCAAAGGAGGTATACCTCTTAACTGTACCTGTGTTACCTTTAGGATTGCATTCACTCTTGGTTTGTAGAAGTCTGAGGGCTGAGTGGGCACTTTAGCCTCTATTCATCCTTGTACTCCTGCAGGGCAATGTCAATTTGCTATAGTGCAACAGTGCATGATGTAGCACAGACTACTGGGAACGTCATAAGGAGTACCCAACATTATTTCCTATGTGGCCTATATTGGAACTATATTGTACAGGTGAATCACATATTGAAGACATGCAAAACTGACCACAAAAATAGGATCAAAAAGGAGAACGTTCTACTACACTTGTTCAGCAACTTGTTGCTGACAGGCACTCTATGTGCCGCATCACGAGGTTGGCGGTATCACGGAGCTAATTGCGCTGGGAGTCTGCCAATGCAAATAGCGTTACCGCTTCTCAATCCAGCGCTATTTATGCCGGATCACGAGTAGCGATAAGTTGGTAAATCCGGATTCCCCATTGGGTCCGTTGGACCCAATGGGGTTGGGGTGGCGCTATTAGTGAACAGCTTGCCTCTCCCACACAGTTTGCCTCTCCCAGACTCATATTCTCGGGGTTTTGTTATGGTCATGCTGGATTAGCCCAATTTCATCATGGAAGGACATCAAAGATGTAGCTACACTGTATGTGCTCCACATGGGCAGCAATTCAGGTGAAGTACATTTGTACGATATGATTATGTGTCTCCTGTCCCTGTGCCCTTTGTTGTGCCAAGGGGATGGGTGGCTCCTGTGGATGAGGGTGTTTGCCCGCCTGCAACTTCACTACTATGCCACGCATGTGGCAATATTGTAGAATCCATTTCCAAATGCAGATCAAGGAATGGATTAGATATATAGATAATATCCTAGTGATGTGGGATAGGCTCTGAAACAAAGGCAGAGGATTTTTTTAAAAGGCTGTACTCCCTAAATCGCCACCTAAAATTTACTATGACCAAAAGCAAACTGAAACTTGATTTTTTTACATATCACTGTATATCATCAAGATGGCAAGCTAGTAGTAAAACCTTTTCACAAGAGCACAGAAAAAAATTGTCTTCTAAAATACACAAACCACCATGTAAAACATTTATTTAAGAGATCATTTTCCATTCGGCCCGTTTCTGCGTCTAAAAGGAAATAGTAGCACTAAAATCTCTTTTGAAGAAGAAGCGGCTACTCTATCTTAAAAGGTTAGCAATAGAGGATATCCTAAACGTCTGACAAAAAAGTAAGCAAATAGAGGCTACAATAACAACAGAGAGGCACTTTTGGAAACCAATCCAAAATTAAGGAATACTAATAACCTGGTATGTGTACCAACATTTAGTAATATCAGCTTAAAAATCAAAGGGATCATTAATAAACAATGAAAAGTGTTCCAAGAAGCAGACCGAAAAATTGATAGACCAATCTTTGCTTATAAAAAGAGTGAATCATAAGTTGTGCCAAACATGGTGATGAATCCAATTACTGGACACCACCCCTGTGGGAAATGTAACATTTGTAAAATGAATACAAAATCCAAAGAAATTGATATTGTATTATCCTAACTATGGACCCAAATTACATTCACTACATGTAATTCAGACCATCTAATCTACATTATTACCTGTCCTTGTGGGAAGAAAGGCATAGGAAAAACAATTTACAAAGTCAAAATGCGATTTTTCGAGCACAGAAGTCGTATAATAAATAGAATGGAACAAGATCCAATGATAAAACATTTGATAGAAAAACGTCATGGATGGGAAGCCTTTGCATGGACAGTCATACTACAAATATGAGGCTCCAATAAAAAAAGAGAGAGAGGAAAAACTCTTTAGAAAAGAACAAGAATGTATTAATCAAACAAAAAGAGACACCTTGGGTTTGAACGAGGAAGTGGAGTGGCACAAACTGAAATAGAAATACAAAGATTAGAGTGCCAGAATACATACACAAAGGGAATATTTATACATGTGAAAATAGATGGAGAAATGGTAATACACTAGTTTTAAAAATTGATGATGAAAACAACCCCCTTTTTGGTAGAGGATGCCTATCTATTTATTATATTCCTATTTACTATTCAAAGAACACAAAACCGGATAAACTGGATAACTGATATCCTTGAATAATTAATGACGGAAAGCATCTATACTAAAAGAAAAAGAATTATGTAAAAATGAAGGATTCATTGTTTGTGGGCCATAAAGATACTTTTAATGAAGTTTGGGAATATATACCCATGTTGTCGCGAAATACACTTCACGGTACACATCTAACTCCTTTGGCTGCTGGAGTATTATGCTCCACTTTAAGATGGCTGTGTCTTTTTTTGGTGGAGGAGAAGCTTTTCTAGTAGTCACGTGATAAATTTGTGTATCACGTGATCGGGTAAACTGCTATAAAGCTGGAACACACACAGCACTGATTTTGATTTCCACAACCTTTGTTGGAGGAACGTTCAATCCGCAAGCGAGTATAAACACGTAAGTGGGTGTATGGAGGGAGCTGAGGTACTGCCTGGATGATTCATTCATTTCTAATCCACCTTTTTTCCTATATATAATAAATACACCTAACAGAAGTTATAGTGGTGCTTTTTTGTTGTCATGCTCATTTTACAGAACTGGGAGCGCACATGAACGAAATGGGCAGCCAGTACTAACAGGAATAATATTGAGGCATACCCGTAGAGAAACAGTTTTCAATACTGAGAGAAGACATTAAAATAAAGTTAACAAACCGTGCAAGAACATAGAAGTGGTAAGAAAACACTATTTTTGGAATTTTAAATATAGTGAGTAACATTTACAAGTAAAATGCTTAAGATAAGCTTGTTGTGGTGATTATGCCTTGCCGCCATTTAGATTGGCCTTTTTTATAAGCCTTTGGAAGAGGATATTATTGAATGCATGCAGGTTTTTGGCAATTAAAAGAGACAGATATAAAAAATGGAAGCACCCTGATAACAAGATATCAGGTGAGATTTGGAAGTAATAATGAACCATTTTAAGAGTACTCTGTGTTCTTGTATATGATCAGTGGCAAAATGTAGGTATTGGGTTCATAAAATACACCTCAGTTTTTGTGAATATTTATGGGAAATATATCCTTCCAGCTGAGCCGTTGATTTGGTAACATTCACCTGGAGCCAAAAGTTGAGTAAGCAATCTGTCTTACAAGGTACATTTTATTACCAGGCTAAGGTCTAAAAGGGTTGGATTAGATACTAACCAAAAAAAGGCTTTATAATGTTTTTATTGCAGTGTCAAAAAAGTCTGACCGCAGTTCTGAAAAAGAAAAGGAAAGACAGACAAAAAAAAATATGATTTTGAATTTTTTAGGAATAGTAATTTTTGAAGAACTGCAAATTTAGAGTAAAGAGATTATGACTAAGAAAAACTCCTGAAGAATGTTCGGCATACTAGCATTTGAACAGAAACATGGTGAGTTGAGGTCTTTAGATTTCTGTAATTGACCTAGAATTCTTTTTTCTAATAGAACCATTGTTTACCATAAGATGGGATCTAGGAAAAATACCTTAGTCAATCAATAAGTCAACTAGATAGCTTTTTCTGTCTAACTACCTCAATAAAATGTGATATTCCCACATTTCAATTTATGATTATTGGCAAACCTTGCACTTTATCCCTTGAAAAAATTCCCGATGAACTATTGGATAGTAATTGTTCATTTTTTAAATATTTATATGTGATTGTTTAAAATGTTGTATATGAGGAAAAAACATTTTCCTCTTGTTTAACGATCTTGACACTGCTATAACACTATTATCTTCCCCTCCTTGTGTAAACAGGACACAACTTGCCACGATGACCTGGCATACTACTGGCAGGGTATATAGCAATACGCGACCTGAGTGGTCAAGGGAGTGGAAGGGTGACTTGAGCACCTCAAATGTGCTCTCCACTGGTGTGAGCTGGAATAGTGAGAGCGGGTAGGCACTGTCCCCTGTAAATGTGGAAATGGTTATTGTTTACATTGGTTGTCATGGCTTGGTTTTCTGTGTGTCGTAGTACTGCTTGCAATTGCATGATAGTTGATACTCACCGATGAGCCAGGTGTTCCCATGGGTTCCCGATGCCAGGACCTGGTATAGGGGGAACGGCAGTAAATGTAGCTATCATGCGTGCATCCTGGGTAATTGGCATTCACATGCATGATGACTCCCTTGACATCACAGATGACCTGCACATTGAATGCCAATGTTTCTGGTTGCAAAATATGTTTTCACTCTCTGGGGGTGGGGGTGTTGTAGCCCTATATGGGTACCATTGATGGCTCCCAGTACCCATGGAAACTGCAATGATGGCTCCCAGTACCCATGGAAACTGCAATGGCATAGAACTCTTGGCACACTCTCTGCCTTGCCTGCAGTGTGCCTGGCATTTATATGTGCCTACAAACACATGCTATTATGCAGCGCATACCTGGTGTAGGAACCAGGATTGCGTAGGCTGCGATACACCCTTGACAATGGCAGTAGTGCACTGAAAAGAAATGGTTGCTAGAAAATGTAGAACTGTTAGCACCTTCTCCAGGGGTGTCAGTGCATGGGCGCAGATGTTGGGTGATGCACTCTCTTGCCAGATCTATAATGAAATGGGGAGGGAATCTCTACTGTGCATATACCTCCTTGTTTGGCATCCAAAATAGCGTTGTGCATGGATGGAAAATCCTCGGCCTCCTCATCATCATCCTCCTTCCATGAACAATCAGTGCCACAAAAGCGGGGTCAGACATCCTAGAAGTCATATGTAGACTGGGTTTGCATTGCGCTTTTATAGTTGGGGTTTCTTTACAACAGGTATCATGAGGTCATAAGTAAGTGAGATTTGCATCCTACTTTGCCCCCCTGGAAAATTGTGCGGGGAAATCCATAAATAAGGTTGTTTTTGTGCTTGATAAGGCATGTTTGTAGTTTGCATGGTGCGTCCTTCAACACACCCACATTATTCCTCGTTCTTCCTCATTTAGCGCAAAGAATGGGGAATGTGCATGTTCCGCCCCATATTTTCTGCTTTGCGCTAGCCATTTCCACACTTTGCGCTGTGTGTCGCACAAAGCGCACAGCAAAGCGCAAAGTAGGTAATGCCCAGTGCAAAGTAGGTGAAGTCCTGCGTAATCTATGAATCAGCATCTTAAGTGTACTTTTTCCTTTCGTGCAGCGCAAAACGTTCTGTAAATCGGGCCCACAGTGTCCTGAGGTTTGATGTCTGTTAGGCGGGGTGTTCAATTACCATGTGCGGCTGGTTTAGGTGGTATGCGCATTGTCTATTGGAACATAGGATTTGAGCATGTTATTGTGGGAAGTACTCAGAGACCTCGGTAGGTACATTGGTGAGGCGTACAGTCGTCAGGAAACACATAGGTTAATAACATGGCATATCAAGGCATGAAAGGCATACCAATCCACTAGAAGTCATAGCAACACATGGGCAGGCCTTACAAAGCAGAATAACCTGGTGTGCTGCACACAATCCTACCACTGGCGTATGGAAACATCACCCGTTTAACTTTCTCAGTTTGGCACTTTCAAACCGTGTTCGCCTTACTACATGTAAAGTACATGCTGGAGGTTAATCCTCCACTTTACCCCCAAACACATAATTGTCTGTATAGTAAAAGTGGGAGTAATTCTGCTACCCCCAAATAAAGTGGCAGTAATGGAATTGCCACCAACAAATTAACCCCACCACCACCCAAACTCATAATAACTCCATTGTACCCTGTGTGCAATAAGGATCTAGAAGTTGGCAGGGATGGGGATGTGGCAGTCTTGGAAGTTTGAATGGTTATGGGTGGGATGAACTTTTTTTCTGAGAAAGGGCCCCTGAGATACGAAATTCCCAGGTGCACATTTCACCTTCCTTAGCATGTTGATTGGCAGGCTGTAGTGAGGTCAATCTCAGAACTGAATCCCCCTGGATGCCCAAAAATCTTTCTTTCCTTTTGAGTGTGCCAAATATCCAACACCTCCCTTAGAATGTCTATTTTAACAAAATTGCTTGACACTGAAGACAATAATGGGCCTCATCACGAATTGGGCAATAGCCCTTAAATGCAGCGGTAATGCTATTACCACCACCTTTAAGGGCTGACCCTATCATGAGTCTGGCTGAAATTGGGAGTTTTACCTCCAGGTTTTTGCTGAAGGTAAAAATATCCATTTACTGAGTGCCATGCAAGAAGTGCAAAAAATGACTCACCAATCTACCATCTTCATTTTCTGGCTGCTTTCGGCGCTATCTCATCTTCATCAAGTCTACCTCCACACCACTGCAGCAGGACCTTCTCACTTTAGGACAATGAACTTCATAACACCACACACAGTGACCAGATTCCCACTCGCAACACCACAATGCCATGTGCTCCTCTAAGTGCCAAGCAACGAGTGGAAGGAGTGACTCACCTGCCTCCTATAGTCATCAGTGCTTGTGTAATCACCTTGTCCGCTTGCATAGACATGCAGTGCATGAATCAAAAACAACTGGACAGCCTTGAGGTGTCATGCATGAAACAAGGAAACATGGTAGCAATGGTCAACCTAGCCTTGGCCACCACATTGGGCTGGGGCCCACCTGAGGAACACTGCTGAGTAATGTGGCTGCCGCACTGCATCAGAGGATAGTGCTAGTGCACAATGGCTGGGATATCACTCATGGACAGCTGGGGCTATAACTGGGACACCTATGAGCCATACCCTCTGGAGAGGCCTGGTGCCCCTGACTGTCTGGGCCAGTTCCAGTAGCACTTCCCTGTGACACCCACAGGATGCTGACTCCCACCTGGAACTACAGCTACTGTGCTTGCAAACCCTTTCCCACTTTGGCCAGGCCCATTGGTCCCCACCTTCTCTGGGGACCCAGTCTGAGTGTGGAGTATCCTGTCCATCTTCCCTGACACACGTATGTCCAACAGAGAGACACTTCCCACCTACTATCATGGAGCCGGGATTCAGACAAAAGCAGGAGACAGTCATGCTAGCTTCAGATCAAGCTATATGGTCTGACTAAAGGCACACATATGTCAAGTTGGGCCCAGCTGAAGGACGGGATGTGTGGGGATGGCCACCCTGACCACATGACTCTGCGGCCATGAGGCTGTGCTTGCCTTACCGCCACCGTCTGGAGTACAGGGCTTAGGGTGAAATCTGCAACTAAGGCCCAACATCTCTGCATGGGACCAGGGGGTCTGTGGGGTGCCCCTGATGCAGAGGAGGGAAAGGGACATCAGGGGAGAAGGGGAAGGGTGGAGAGTTAAAGTTGCAGTGGAGAGGCAGCTGGGAAGGAGGAAAGAGGATGAGAGAGAATGGGGAGAGATGAGAGAGAGGACAGAATGGCCAGCTGGGGAGTGGGGAGAGAGATGGAGTGGGGAACGAGGAGGAAAGTAATTGGTGGGGAGATTAGGGGGGAAAGGAGGCTGCCTCCTCATTCAGAGTCCAGCCCCAGGAGAAGCTGTTCCTAGGAAGGGGGTGGGAATCATAGGGTGTAGTGCAAACACATACAGGGACAACAGAAGCTGTGGGGAGGGAAGGAACTTGCTCAGGCATTCACCCACAATATACAGTCACATACAGTGCAGGCACTGACAGTGCAAGATGAGAATTACATTTGTTAACTGAAAAGTCAGGCAATACATTAAAGATGAAAAATACATACAGAAAACCAACAGTAAACAACAAGTGATGGATATGTGACACACAGGTAAACGCTGTTAGGGGTCCACATGTACCAAGCAGTCAGAATCCAGCTGGTTCAAGTGCACTAAATAGGTCCTGTGAAGTGCAGGGAGGCCTACGGACAGGCGGCCCTGCTGTCTTTGTGCAAGTCAGCTCAGCTAGACTTCCTGGAAACCACCACAGACATTACATACTCTACAACACTGTGTCATGCCCGGTTCCTGGAAATGCTGGAATCGGCGGAGGTTGGGAAGCATTGCTCATTCAAACCGTACTCAACGGTCTAGTCTACCCCCAAGATGGCCGCCATAGTAATATAGTCGGCCATTTCCAGATACACAGTGCGTTGTATCCGTCTTAGGACCTGCGCTTGCTGGTACTACGCTCCTCGGTACTAGCATTACTTGCTCTACTGACTTTCATCCGGCTTTCTGTCTCTTGGTTCGTCATTTGGTATTTCACATTTCCTCCTGCTTTCCGCCCTCGAGGAGTACTTGTTTACTTTCAGTTTCGGATCTCCCCTTTGCTACATTGGGATTCTGTCTTTTTCGCTTTCTCTCTCTCTTTCTGCTTTGGTCTACCTTTGTTCCGTGTTTGGCATTTCTCTTTTCTTTAGGGCATCAGACCTCTCAGCCGACATGGTTTTCTCTATATGTATATTGGATTTATTCTTTTCTTTATCAGTCTTCCAGTCAGACTCACCTGTCATTTGTTTACCTTATCCGGTTACCTTTTCTATGTGTCCTTTCCCCCCCGCCCCTGTTTGGGTTCTCTTTTATCCGTTCTATTCTCTTTGGATTCCTTCTAGCTTTTCTGTCTCTCTGTACAAGAGTTTCCTTTCGTACTTGCTCTATTCAACCTCCATATTTCTTGAGTTGTTTCAGTGGTCATCTGGAACATTTATACAGCCCCAGCTTTGACTCGCTTGAGGATTGCAGCTGACAGCCTTTAAGGATAAAGGATTCCTGCCTTCATTCTACTGCTCTTTTCATCTTCCAGTTCAACACAGGATCTATCCAGCACCCATTGATCCTTCCCAGTTTTGCGTTATACAACTTCTGCCTCTACAAGTCCAGATCTTGTCCATCACATCTTATCAGGGTTTTTTCAGCCACAACTGTCTTTTTCCCTGAACATTTTGGGAGCTTGCTCCTTGGGGTTCCCCTTGATCCTGTTGCCCTGCAGGTCACGGTGTCCTCTGAGGGAGCTCGCCCTTATTTGCACGTAAAAAAGGAAAAGAAGACTAAGGAGACCAAGAAGATCATAAGAAAGACGGAGTCTGAGAGCTTGGGAAATACTATTGAAGACTCAGGTGAGGAGAGGGAACGGGGAGGTACTGCAGAACTTGACAAACTGTAATGGGCTGGTAGGGTGTCCCCAGCAGGGCAAGCTGTGCTGGCACATTGCATGGGGTGTGGCCTTTTTCAGCCTTGGGGAAGGGAAGTGCCTCTGGAAGGAAAGGTGGTTCGCTATGTGTTGAAGCCCGGACAGAGAAAGAGGGCCCTGCTGTTGAAGTGGAATTGAAGCAAGGGGTGACATGGTAGAGAACACAGCCTGATGTAAGGTAGCTGGTGGGTTGATAACCTGTGAGTCAGTGTTGGAGGAAGTCATGGATTTTTCTGTGGTGGGCACAGTGGGAGACTCACATGGCCTTGAAGGTTGCATGTCAGACGATGGCTAGCCAGTGGAGCTCCAGCAAGGCATGTGTGATGTGTTCCCTGGAGGCGAGGTCAGGCAGGGGTCCAGCAGCTGAGTTCTGGATCCACTGCAGCAGGCCAAGTGGGGAGCAGAACCTCAGCTGAAGACAGACGTACGGGAACAGACCATGCTGAAGTAGGCAGGTGCTTTCAATCTGCCTCTTGTCAGCATGTCTTACTGGAGTGTCGGGATAGCATGGCAGGCTCTGGGGGAGAGCCACAAAGGAACTGGCAGTAGCAGCGAGGCTATCAAGGATGTGGTTGTGCCAAACAGCATTAACTTTACCTGCAAGTGAATGTGAAGATTGCGGGAGAGCTGAAAGAGGCTCTGTAAAGTGGGAGACACCATCTCTGAGTGAAGACTTCGCTGCAACAATGTGCCACAGGTAGGAAACGCTATCAGACATCAGTGAGTTGGCCCAGTGATGGTGGGAACCCCGGGGCATACCGACAGGCACATGAACAATTAAAAGCTCATTTTGAATATGGACCAAGTAAAATAGAAAGACATCATTTGAACAAATCCTCATGCATGAGATGTCAATGTGGGGAAAGTTGGAGCAGGAAAGTTGGAGCCAATGTTATCATAAGCAGATGAATGTTCATGAAGTAGTTGGAAGACGGAATTTGTACAAGACTCCATATCTGAGATGTCAACATGGGAAAAGTTGGAGCAAGTATTGCCACAAGCAAATTAATACTGATGAAGAAGTTAAAAGACAGTACTTGAGAAAGCCTCCATATATGAAATGTCATTATGGGGAAAGCTTGAACAAGTAGTATGTAAAGCCAATGAAGTATAGACAGTGCAGGAATACAACTGTGTTATACTGAAAGACAGAGACTACATTGAAAGAAGTCCTGGAAAATAAAGTACATCAGGCAATAAGCCTCTGGTGGAAAGATACCTGGCAGGCGAGTATACGAGGGGATCTACAAAACCCAGATGGGGATTCCTGAACACCAGGCAATCCATTTAAAGTGTTTTAAAGGAAAGACATTGTGAAAATATACCTGGCCGGAAGAGCATACCAGAGGATCCAAAGAATCTACTGAAGAATTCCTGGCTGGTGAGTATACCAGAAAGTCATCCTTGAGAAGTTGTTATATAAAAGAGACAATGTTGCCATCCTTGAAGCAGTTGTTTAAAAGAAACACTTTTGCCAGCTTTGAGAAATTGTTATATGGAAGAGACATTCCTGCCATCCTTGAGGAAACATTGGGCCTCATTACAAGTGTGGCGGTCCGGAAACAAGGGTGCCGGTAAGCTTACCGGCACCCTTGTTACCGCCAACTGCCTGCTGGTTACCGCCAACCTTGTAATGAGGCCCATTGTTTGATTGTTTGAAAAAGACACTTTCGCCATCCTTCCTCAAATAATCCAGGGGAAGGGAACTACCCTGTGGATCCAAGGACGTCTCTGTAGAAGAAACAGTTTTTATTGGATTTATCAAATTTCTTTGCATTTGAAAACATTTTGGTTAAAACTAGATCAGAGATATTTTTCCTTACACTTCTTAGTTGCTCATTTCTAGTGTTGGGGTGAGATATGTTTGGACACAAGGACAGTTTAAAGAATTTGGACAACAAGACACAGACTGATCTTTAGTTTTAGTTTCATAGGCAGGGAAACTCTCTCCTGTAGCCAACTTATTTTCTTTTACAAAATATGTCTGATATTAAAAACACTACCACTTTGGGTCTGCCTCTCATTTATGGTGTCAGTGGTGGGATACGGAACTGGTTGACACAAACCGGGAACCTACTGACAAAATCTTCATTCTCCAATGCGGCTTATCATCCAGCAATTAGAGGAAGAAAATTCCATACTTGGAATTAATCCTCACAACACTATTCTAAGCATTAAGCAAAATATCCTAACAAAATGTGCTTTTCCCATACAACACCAAAAACGTATTTTCCATGGTTGGCCCCTGTTAGATACCTTCAAGGTATTAGTTTATGGTAAAAAAACAACACAGTAATTTACGTTTTGTGGTGAAAGCAGAACAAGATCTAACTTCAAGCATCAATCCTAACCTCATTAGGCCCACCTGAAACCTTATAAAACAGTAAGAATTATGAGATCCTATTTCTTTGCTAGAAATAAGTGAAACAATAGAAGTAGACCTCTCTCCTGAGATTAAAGAAGAGGTATTTCCCTTCCACGATCAACCGGCTACTGACCTTGATATAGTTCAGTTTGACAAAACATTTCTTTTATTGAGGGAGAAGGTCCTGAAGAAAATAGCGAAATGGCAACCCTAGAAGGTCTTTTAGCCCAGTTAACTGCCTATCATATTCAGGCAGAAACTAGATTCCAGGAATGGCTGGATAGAATTGTCACAAGCTCCCAGAGACCCATGTTACCACACAGGATATTACAACCCTATAAAGAAGAGTAGGGCCTAGGGAATTTCTTTCTTAATTTTGAGCGTTTGGTCCGACAATTTCATTCGGAGGATGAATTCAAAACCTGTTACCTAGCTACCTTACTGAGAAGAGGAATTCTGAATTCCTATCTCTCATTACCCTGTAGGAACAGACGCTTTTGATGAAATCAAAGAAGGGCTGTTGAAAAAGCTAGGCCAAACATGAAAAATGTTTATAAACAGAATCTTCAAAGTATGAAGTTGAACCCGCATGAAACAGCAGTAGATCTATCAGCTAGAATACAGAATACAGTGTCTCTGTGATTGGGGGAAAAATCCCTGCCAGAGGTATTGGAGATCTTAACCATAGAACAATTAATAAACTCAGTACCAGCCTAATAACAAAAAGCAATTCTGCATTTGAAAAAACCTAGTCTGACTTAGTTATTGAAACAGCTCTGAATTTTGCAGCAGCGAATCATCATGTACGAAATATTCATGTACGAAATCTTCATAAAGTTGGAGAACTTAAAAGGGACCCAAAAGGGTTTTCTCTTTCCACCTTCAGTAAACAAAGATAAATCTCAAGGTAGTTCACACATACTCCTAGCAAAAGAGTCATTTAAGGGGGAAAGAAAGCCCGCTATAGTTAAGGAAAGAGTGAGATAAGAACTGAAGAAATACAAAACCAAAAGCCTACCTCATTGGTATGTTTTTCAGAGAAAAGGAACCCACTTAAAGTTACCTGCGTATATGGGGATGAAGAATTTTACCATAGAACCCCATTTCTATTAGGGTTCAAGGTGAGGCTACTAAAATAAATGCTGCTGTAATTCCGGGGTTTCCCTGAAGAAACAATTATGGGTACAGATTTCCCCAATTTTTAAAGGCTTCAAAGGAATGCCAGTAAAACATTCCTTCCATTTTCTCCAATTCATTCATGCGAAAAGGAAGGATTCCTGTCAACAGGCCCTGTTTGGGATTGCAAAACCCCTAAAGAACCTCTTCCATATATGGGGGAGACTGTTGTTTTTGAACAAACCAATAACCCTAAAGCGGGAGGCAGGATCTTTAGGGGAAGGGCATGTGATGAATCTTGTGGAGTCATCACTGATCCCCAGCCTGAGATCTCCTCCCAAATGGCCAGGGAACTGCAGCCGCTACCTGATCCTGACCCTGGGGTGGTATTATGAGGGAGGATTACATGGGAGGAGATGGCTGTCTGGGACATGTTGTGACCCCATCGAGAGACGCAGTATTCTTCACTTATAAATGAGGAAGACCCTATAATTCCTACTTTTGAGATTGCATGTTGTCACTATACAAATCCCTCCAGTTACAAAACCCTAAAACACTTCCTAATAAACATTCTAGGATGAATACCATTCACACCTCATATGTACATAACACAAACATAACATCTCCTGTATCTGATGTATTTGTACTAAACAGAAATCGCAAACAAAAGCGCCTTAGAAGTCCTATAAATCCTATGGACTCCAACTCCCATAATGCCTCAAATACTGAGAAGAGAAAGAGGAAGAAGGAGTTAGTATGGATTTAAAGAAATCCCAAGCTAAACATGCAGACTAGTTGTTACAAAGTAGTTCCGCTGTGCGGAACATTTAAAAATGGTTTACACTTTCAATCGGAGGTCGGACAGAAGAGAAGCAGAGCGGGCAAAACGGGAAGCAGAACCGCAAGTGAAGGCAGATGCACCGGAATGGACCAGGCTGAAGGAGGTATATGTTTTCAAGCTGCTGCTTGTCAGCATTTCTTACCAGAGTGGTGGGAGAGCCAGGGAAGCATGGCAGGCTCCGGGGAAGAGCCGCAAAGGAACCGGCAACAGCAGCGAGTCTGTCAAGGATGCGATCGTGCCAAACAGCATTATCTTTTCCAGCAAGTGAATGCAAAGCTGGCAGGAGAGCTGAAAGAGGGTCTACAAAGTTGGAGACATGATCCTTGAGTGAAGACTTCATGGCAGCAATGTGCCACTGGTCATAAACACTATCAGAAGTAATAATAATAGGGCGGACCCTCTTTTTTGTAAGGGGGCTTGACTCAGGAGGGTAAATAGTATAGAGAGAGGGGGGGGAGAGTCAAAAGCTACCCTGACCAAAGGCGTGACATAGGGTCACCATATTTTGCAGTAGAGCTAGATAAATACTAACTCAAAAAAGGACAGAGAACAAAAACCCAAGAGTGTGGAGAGTAACGAGGAAAAAAGGGTTTTGTTTATTTTATATTAACAAAGAACAATAACAATTTAACACACTGCGCCTCAGCGCTGGGAAAAGAAAGATAGCATTACTAGAACATAGTAATCGGCAATACTTGTGGATTAGTAAGCATAGTGATTAACAGTGTTAGTTTGTATGTATTGTTTGAAATTGCAATACATTTAACATGGTTTAACATTATTTTTCCTATGTATTGTTAAGAGTGGCAATACATTTAACATTGTCTAGCATCGTGAGTTTGCCCAGTGATGGTGGGAACCCCGGGGCATACCGACAGGCACATGAACAATTAAAAACATAGTTTGAACACCGACCAAGTAAAATAGAAAGACAGAATTTGAACAAATCCTCATGCATGAGATATCAATATGAGGATGGTTGGAGCAAATATTGCCACAAGCAAAAGAATATTAATGAAGAATTTTGACAAGACACAGACTGATCTTTAGTTTTAGTTTCCTAGACAGGGAAACTCTCTTTGGGATACGGACAGAGAGGCCTTTATCCAACACTTTTTCTTTTAATAAGGATGTCTGATGTTGGAAAGACTACCACTTTGTGTACACCTCTCATTTCTGTCCCCTCACAGGGCTGATGGTCTCAATGCTTGGTGATAGGTTAGGAAGGATAAATGCAGCATGACCTTCTGAAGCCACAGTTTGATGTGGATGTGCAACTAGAAACACAAAACATATGCATGGCTGATGAAAAAGACATGCACACACTCAGACATCTGGGCCAACTCACATCTGCTGCGACAGTCAACATCACCCACAATTCGGAGGGCGCAGTTCAGACATGGCTGAGTGAAGACATGTCTCTGAGTGGTTCAGTGGGAGCCACACGCCACATGCATCCTGTCAGTAATCCTGCTATGTTGCCTGAAATATTAACAAGAATCTACTGCCTGAGTTCTGGGATCGCAGTGGGAGCTGATGCTATTGAATGCTGGTGGACCCATTCTGAGCTGATTTGTGAAGAGCATCACTCAGCCCGCACAGGCCGCCATCTTGCTGTGCACCTCAGAACCCGTATTGTCCCGGAGGGAAAAGACCCGGTGCAGTGAGACTTTCCACCGTCGGTGCTGCGGCGGTTCGCTTTGCTGGGACCAACCACTGAAGAACCCGCTGTGCTTTATACCTGAGGCGGAGACAGAGGAATCGAGGAGTGTGGCGCAGATCCAACACCGCAAATGTCTTATGACTGCTTCCAGGGAAAACACGGTGCAGACCTGGACCGTGCCCGGGCTCCGCTTTGACAATGGATTGCCCAGTGCTAACCACCATACCACGGTGCGGAGGGAGAAGGGTCCAAAAGATATATGGATAATCTGAAAGCAGGGATCTGCAGTGGTGAAACCACAATACAATTCAAACCACCTGTACAGTCAGTGTGTAACGTGTGATGGGCGGTGTGCCGTGCAGACCATTGCTGAATAAGATACGCCTCTGGACCCCGGCAGGCCGCTGCTGCCCCACCCACGTTCCACTGGTCCCAGCTGGGAAAGGGGGCCCTGGCCTCGGTCGGGCTCCGAACGCTGCTGTCTAGCGAATCCACTGTGGTAATTCAGACCAACTTGCTACACCCCTCTGCCCCCTATACACCACGTGACCTCTGAACCCAGTGTGTAGGGGAGAGCAGTTCCAACACTGGCAGGTGCCTTGTGGACCGCCACCTGTGAAGCCCGTGCTGTGGACTAGAAGAGGGCATGAAGTACAGTGGAATACAAATGGGTCGGCACTCGCTGTGACATCACAGTAAAGGAACAGAGTAGAAGTGACCTCTGGATGGTGCTGACCACCGCGAGATGAGAGCCTGCATAACTGAGACGCTGCAGTGGTGCACACTTCCAAGGGCTAAAAGAGACTGGGTATACAACTGTAGCTTGGACCGGGTGCCCTGGTGGGACTCGGTCCACAGTTGGTCCCCCCTATGGTAGTCCTTGGACTCGACGCATCAGGAGATTCTGGCTTGGTAGGATTCTGTGCTGTACCGTTTGAGGAGGACAGAGGGAGAGGCGCGGATAACTGCAGTGTGCGCTCCATCTACTGGCTTTCTGGGCTATCGCATAGGATCGCCTGCAATCTCAGAAGCGGAGCCCTCTGGTCCCAGGCCATCGGGCTTGGCTACACGCAGTATGTACAGATGAGGGGCTGGGGCGGGGCGAGGGACTAACTATAGTTTGGGTGGGTTCCCCTATCAAATGAAACCAAGTAGTGAGGAGTGGAACTGATCGGAATGCGCCGTACCTCTGAGAGCAGCAATATAACGATGGCTCAAGAGAGTAATGTCCGTCCTCAGGTGAGATAAGTGCAACGTGAAACCCTGACTATGATCTCAGGGCAACACAGCCTCAGTGCCCATTACAGCGCTTTGATAAGGCTTGAAACACGCGGCTGCAATTGCCCAATATGCGGAGGGGAAGACTGGACTGCACACTGCTCAGGCTACCAACAAAACACCGGTTGGGTTAGAAATTTCTTATGAAAGCGCCTCCTAGTTTGGGATCGCAGATTCGGTGTGGATTACTGCTGGGTCCCTAACCAGTGAAATATTGCTGCAACTACCCAGAAAGATCATTTATGCCGTATTGTAGGGCTGACATTGCTGCCCTCCTGCTCCACTGACACATCATGGTCAAAGTCAAATAAAAAAGACATCTGCGCAGAGCAAGATGGAACAGTACGTGACCACTGTCACCAATGTTTCTACCAATCAAATATCACAATGTGATACCCCTCCAACAGAGGAACCCCTCTCCCTGAGAGACGTAATGGCTGCCATTGGCAACTTTCGCTCCTCTATGGAGAAAAAAATGGACAGCATCACAGAGGAGGTCTCATTCCTTTCGACATGATCTACAGAAACAGTCCTCCCATACGGGGGAGGTGGAACAACGTATTTCTGCAACAGAGGACAGACTTAGAGGAGTGCAACAGCAGCTCTCAAAAGTGATGATGTGCCTCAAGACTGTGGAGGCCCACGTTGATGAGGAGGAGAGGAGATCACGATGCAATAATATATGCATTTTAGGACTTCCAGAGAAGATGGAGGGACCCAGCATGGAACTCTTCTTGGAGCAGTGGTTGGCAGATGTCTTTGCACCTAAAGCCTTTTTAAACTTCTTCTCTGTCGAGAGAGCCCATTGCATGCCGACGGGGAGGGGCACACTGGGAGCACCACCGTGTATGGTCATCGGTGAACTCTTAAACTATAGAGACAGAGATGCATTGCTCCAGATGACCCGAACAAAAGGATCAATCACATATAACGGATCACGAATTGCCTTCTTTCCGGAGTACACTTGAGAAGTACAATGTGCCAGACAACCCTTCGACCAATTGAAGAGATGCCTGTACTCCATGAATGTAAAGTATGAGCTACTATTTGTAGCCCAACTGAAAATCTACCACAACGATACTACAGTACATTTCACTGATCCACGGGAAGCCTGGAGATGGGGCAAGTAACATCTTGAAGGTGATTGGGGGCCAAAGTCAAGAGGTACGGGTGGCAGACTCTGCTCCTGTCCCGACCGGGCCTCTTCAGAGAGAGCCCCAGTACCGCAAGTACAAGACGGACCTGAGCCCATCAGAGACCCCTGAGAAGGACAAAGCAGACCTGTACCGGAAAATTGACAACTGTGGCAATTTAATACTGGCCAGGGAAGTTCTCTGTGTTCTTTGACACTCAGCAATTAGCAACCACGGAGCTGCTGCGACTTCGGCTCTGGCTATAAGGCTCAGTGACCCCGCCCCATTTCGCATCAAGGTGCCAGATCATGCGGGAGCTCTGCAAAAGCACGTCTCTATTGCATGGCCCCCAAGCCACGCCCCCGTTGTTAATGCAAACTTAGCTCTTTTTCTATATATCGGGCCCTGTACCTCTAAAACCATTTTTTATAACACAACCGTGGCCAAAAGCATTCTAGCATCACAGGAAAACAAGACTTCCCTTCGACACAAATGCATCTATCCTCCTGACACAAAACACCTAGAAACAGACCTGCACACAAAGCTATGGGTACTCTTGGTTTGCAAGCGTAGATGCAACAGCAAAGCTATCTTGTATTTTCCCTGTCTCGCACTAACCTAACCAATCCTCTTCACTATCATATTTGCTTGAGCACCTTAAGGCAGAGGCATACCCAGGATTGTCTATCAAGTGGGGCCTGAAACGAATGTAGTTGCCCGCTCAGGCCGAACTATATCTACGCCTCTGCTTTTAGACCATGCAAATGGCAATGGAGGATGATGTAAACCCCAGTAACATAACAACATTTAACTGACAGCTTTCTTGTTTTGTATCCTGTTCTACTATTTTTCAAATGTGCCCAAGAACCAAGGGCTGACCTTTGGCCATGCCCCAGAAATATGAAATGTGTGATATATTTCATTTAACTACATGCCTCGCCATATTTGTGAAAAATAAATGCAGACAAATGTACACAATGCATGCACTCCAATTCAGGACAGTTTTGGAGTAGGTGCTGCAAGAAAACATTCTCTTTCTTTGTGATGCGCCGGCAGCAAAATGTTTCATAATACCAGCTGTGTGTTCAGAACTCGGTCAAGCTACCTATCAGTGATGGGACTGTCTATATTCCAGGCATGACAAATGGCAGACCTGGCGTTGATACTGCAATATTTTAGTGAGCGTGCCATGTTAGCTTCACTTACATTGTGCGCAGAAGTGCAAAGTGCAAAGGCTATTGTCTTTTACATTCATGGCAGAGAGAACATTCTCTTTTTTTTGCATCATTACTTACTGAGAATTTGACTGGGCGCCTGATGTCCTACTTGGCTGCACTCAGCATACGTTTGTTTATTTTCTCGTTATTATTTTAGTTTACTTTAATTTAGTTTACTTGTAGGCCGCGTTACAGCGGATGAGGTTGCTTGCCTAATACCATACCTGAGTTCAGTTTCTAAGCGCGGATCTGGGATTCGAACCTCGGTTGCTCTCTATGGTCTTGCTTTCAAGACCAGCGCTTTGCCCCTTTGCTATCCTCCGTTCATTGGGCTTTCTGGTGTCTCGCGCCTGGCCTGCCTGCCCTCACGGGGTTTCTTTAATTTCTAACATGCTTGCATTGTGAGTCTTTTCTCGCTTGCCATCTCGAGATCAGAGCCAATTGGCTCCTGTCTTTATCATGTGTCTTTTTAAAGATGGCCTTTATCTGCAGAGCAGCAGATGAGCGCAGTGGAAGCACCTCGTCTGCAACAAAGTCCACCCAAAGTCTGGCCCATCGGCATCCAGATGGGCTGACAGTTGAATCTATGGGTACTCATGTAACCTTTTCTTGTGACTCGCTTATTCAGCTTGCACCCACTGCTACTTCCTGGCCCCTTGGTGGGTCCCCCCTGTTGCCATCTTCTAATGCTGCCTCCAGGGGGTCACCAACATATGCGAAGTGTCTCCAACTTAACGAGCACTCACTAAGGGCTCATGCTCATCCTTTAATTAAATGCTCCTGGAGCATATTCCCGATTTTTTCTTTGTCTCAGAGACTTGGCTAAATGAGATCTCAGGGCCCTGTTTGCTGCAAGCACTTCCCTCGGACTACCGCATTTTGCAGCTTGATCGACCCACGACTCAGGTGGGCTCTGGTGGGGCACTTATTCACCACTCCCGGTTTGTATGTTCCGTTCTCTCTTTTACTCACAATCTTAAAGTGGAAACTCGTTTGCTACGTATTGCTATCTCATCTGCTAGAGCAGTACATGTCTTCCTGTTATATCGACCTCTGGCCGCGGACTCTTCATTTCCGCTGGCCTTTGAGGCATTTTAGGTGATTTTAATCTTCACTCCAATGACCCGTTGGATTTGCACGCAGTGTAAATGGGGGGGCCCAAATCTGGCCCGCATGCCCCCCCCCCACGACCCTCAACACGAAGGCAGAGAAACAACAGATGTGCCTCACTCTTAGGGCCATCACCACAGTTTTCAATGTATCGAAGGTGTGAGAAGTGCCATTCTCTCAGACAGTTGTTCAGACCATACCCAATCGATGATCTGGACGATATGAAAATGACATCGATCGAGCAAGTCGATTGAGTGCAAAGCAAGAAATCAGTGACGTCATCACTGACAACACAACGTTACACAAACATGCACTAGTTTATTGCATAGAGGCACGATGCACATGCGTATGCAAAGGACAGACACATATGCATAGCTCTATGTTTATATCTTACTCCAAAGCTGAAATGGCAAGATGCTAAGTATTTATACATTTAGCTTGCACATGCTTGATTGCTACTAACATGAAGAAGCCATAAAGAATTATATGCAAGCTATAGGTCTCTGAAATGGATGGCAAAGGAGAGACAGGCTTCGAGTACACTGAGAAGTTTACATGATAGCCACAGCATGAGGTGTGCAGAAACAAGGCACCCAGCCAAGGACAAGTGGACAAGGGAAAGGTCCAGTTACCAAGACAATAAGCCACCTTTAGACTAAAATCCTCAAAATTAAAGGCAAGAGGGCTTATTTTCCTGGTCTCCGCACACGTAAAGCAGTGGCACAGGACAATGCCCATTTAACCAAGGTATACAGAGAGGGCCTTTCCCATTGAACCAGGGGAGAACAAGCTACAAGTGTTGCATATGGATGATTAACCGAATGCGTTTTCACAGGCTTAGGTGATCAGAGAATGGCAACATTAGGGAATGCTTCACGCCTCCATGTTCTTTCTCATTGCCTTGAAAAGGCATACTCTGTCTGAGAACCGTCTAGGATCCAAGGGATGGGAGGACACACTCTGCCCCATCCAAATTCACCTTTCACGTGGGGATATAACGTGTTGCCAGGGCTAATGGTCTTTCTGCGCCACTGCATCATTGTAGAATGATGCTAGTATAGCTGTTCCTAGGAGGAGCCACTAGACATCGCTGTCCAATTTTAGAACTAAACTGTATGTTGTCTATATGTAGCTTAGCCAAACTGACCAATGTAATCGGCTGATAGGTTTTTGAGTTGAAACATGAATTTGTGATGTCACAATTGCTAACCAAGGTATGATCCTTGCCTCGGTCTTACTACCTGCGTATAGGACCAATCTCCCCGCATGCACGGCATTATTAGCCTATACAAAGTGGATTATTGTACAATACACACTAACCATGCCAACGCTCACTATGTATCTACCACCACACTTACCACTCTATACTGTATAGATGTTTCCTTGCATGCCTACTTGTCACTTACTGCTAACTTGTTAGATTGTATTCGCCTGAGGACTATATTAGTTTACCAGATAACCGCGTCCATGGTACCACAGCTATCATTGGCTTTTTTATGATTACTTTATTATAGACTTCGGAAATAGATGCCAGACACGGTCAAGCATGTTGTTCTATAATTCTCGATAAACACCTTATTTTAATATTGCCAAAGGGCATCTATGCCAAAATGCCTATACCACTTGCTATGACATTTATTGTATATTGCTAGGTACTGTGCATGCCAAAAACTGCAACTTATTGACCGATGTCTGGACCCGAGCTGGGATACTAAGTGCCTCCTTTTATCTGGCCGGTTTCTCCTAGAATTGGGACTAGGCTTGTTGTACATGTCAATTCTATGAAGGAATTTTCCTCATTCACGATGTCTGCATGATTGCCCTACATCTAACACTTACCTCATTACATCAGATTTTCCACATGAAGTACTCACCCGTACCTTAAGGTAATCACCTCTGATTGCAAGTCATGCCTCGGTACAACGCTAGACTTCCACTGAATTGGCCTTTTCTACCAAATGCCACCGTGTCCATACTGACCACGCTGCTCATACAAGTCCTAGCCACCACCCCTGGCATTATGAATCATGCTACCCCTAAAACAACCTTTAGCCTGGCCCTCTCACCTAACACGAGCAGTGTATCCATATCCATGTCCACTGCACTACCACACCTGGACTCTATAGCACCCACATACCTCCTGCCACAATGGCCACCACAGCCTCTCAAATACTTATACACCAACCCAACTACAACTACCAATACTAACGCTCTCCTACCTACCCAATGGATCCAACGCCATGCTTCTCAACCAACACAGAAACAACCATGCGACCCAGCAACTAGAAACCTTAGACTAAGATCTAGATTCATTCGATCTCATTCTCTTATACCTATGACCAAAACTCTAACCAAGGCCAGAACCACTATTACTAAGGATAAAACCAGGAAGTCCCACAAGAACGTTACTAATAATGGTAACCCTTCCTCTACGAAAGCCACTGTTGACTGCAGTAAGCCTAGCAACATTATTACGCCTATCAAAGGAGCTCTAATTAACGCTAGATCATTGATAGCACATGCCCTAGAATTGACTGATCTCATCTCTGCCAATCAATTACACTTCTTAGCCATAACAGAGACTTGGCTGCATGCTGCAGCATGCTGCTCAATGGCACTAGCTATTCCAGATAACTACTCCATCACAAGACATGATAGAGAATCTTCCGAAGGTGGCGGTGTTGCTCTCATCAGTAAAATTGACCTTGGCATTAGAGCCCTCCCCCACCACCCATTCCCATCAGCTGAACTCCTCTCTATGAAACTTCCACTATCTGCCTCACGTACCCTAAAGATTAATCTTGTCTACAGACCATCTGGACCTATATCCACATTCAAGGAAGATATGTAACAACTCCTTGCCACTGACACCAAACTTGGCTCACGAATATTACTGCTTGGTGACCTTAACTTAGGCTTCCTTGACCCTAAGGACTGCCCAGCCACCTCCCTAGCCAACGTAATCACAGAAATAGGTTTCTCCCACTGTATTACCAAACCCACGCACAACAAAGGCATCATTCTCGATTGGATCGCTGACCTTAACTGCAAAACTAACATCCTCTCTAATGCACAATGTGCATGGACTGACCATCACTCTATCACATTCACCATTCAGTCCTGCTCGCAACTAAACTTAACTAGCTCCATGGTTCCACCTGCGTTAACAAGAAGCAATAAGAGTATCACAACAAAAAACCTATTACCCTTACTACAACCCATCCAAAACTACTGAAACAGCAATATAGACCCTTCCACCTTTGTGGATCTCTACAACCATACTCTTGGCGAAGCTATCGATACCAAAGCCCCATTAAAATTACGGAAAGGGAAGCCTCAAGCTCACCTTTTTAACTGGTTCACCCCTAGCCTAAAAATGTTACGCAATGACAAGAAAGGCGGAATCCACCTGGTAAAACCACTCACCAGCCTCTAACAGAGATACCTTCTTAAAAGCTGCAAAGGGATATAAGCTAGTCATCTTACAAACTAAAAGTGAAATCTGCAATAACAGACTCTCTAATGCTAAATCTGGTTTGAAAGAACTATTCAAGATCCTTAGAGAGCTTGAATCGCCCACTCGACCTAGCAAGACTTGCTCTAAAGACAAGACTTGGTGCACCAAGATTAAAGCAGCCATAGTTGACAAAATATCACAGTTACAAGCTAAAATCGAAAAGAAAAAACTTAACATCAGTTTTGACGCAAGTCCTCTCAATCTCAACGCCTAGCAGGGAATTCTTGCAACCTTTTCAAATTCACTCCGTTATCCATTACAGAAGTGGAAAACATAATCACCAGCCTGAAACCATCCTGATGCCAGGGCGACATATGCCCCGCGACCTTCATTAAAGAGACAGTCAAAGAACTTGCACCTGCCATCATGTCTTTCATACACTCCTGTTTTGAATCCAGAACAGTTCCTAACAACTTGAAAGAGGCCTGGGTCCTCCCTCTCCTAAAAAAAAAAACAACCTCGACCCAGACATTCTCATGAACTATAGGCCTATTACCAGAGTGCCTTTCTTTCCTATCGAAAATTCTTGACAGGGCAGCCTATCTTCAAATACAGACTCACCTTGAAACAAACTATCTCTTGGGTTTACGACAATATGGGTTTAGACCCAGACACGGTACTGAAACTGTGCTTACAGATCTGAAAACGCAAATTGACGACCAAAAAGATAAAGGTAACATAACCCTCCTCCTACTGTTAGATCTATCAGCTGCGTTTGACCTTGTCAGCCATGACGTCTAATGCAATCACTTCACTTCCTTAGCCCTCTTCTCTGAGGAAGCTACAGCTTGGATACAATCCTTTCTGGATAATAGAACGATGAGAGTGTTCTCTCCTACGGCACCAGCTGACCCAGCACCGGTGACATGCGGAGTACGGCAAGGATCCTGCGTGTCACCAATGCTTTATAATATATTTACCAAACCATTGTTTGATGTTCTGGGCCTCTTGGGTGTCACTTACACTAACTACACAGATGACACCCAAGTTCTTATCACTATTTCTGGCAATCACTCTAACTTATTGAATAAAATATACCTCATCATTCAGGCATGGGTTGCCACACATGGCCTCTGCCTTAAGGATGAGAAGACTAAATTACTACTAACCGGATCCCATGCTAAACTAAACAAACTCGACATCACCTTCAACTCCTTTTCTATTGACGGCATTAACATCCCGGTCTCCAAAGACGTCAAGGCACTAAGCGTCTATCTCGCCTCCTCATTAACTTTGATGAAACAAATGAACGCCACAGCCTCTGCTATAGTCTACACTTGTAAACTAATAAACACCTGCAGACCCTTCCTTTCACCAACACGCTGCTCCACCTTAGCTAGGGCACTCATCTTATCCAAATTGGATTACTGTAATACGCTCTACTTAGGAATAAGCAAGAGAAACTTAAACAAACTTCAGGTCCTGCAAAATAACGCTCTCAGAGCAGCTTTCAACATACAGCGATCTCACATTTCTGAAACCAGATGTAACTCCGGCTGGCTGCCTATCAAAAATAGAATCTCCCTCAAAACCCTGACCCCTACTCATAAGTGCTTATCGAACTCAGCACCCAAATACCTGGTCTGCCAATTCACTAAAAGTCAATCGACCAGACCTACTAGATCAGCCCAACTACATTGTCTTAGAGCAGTGGTCTTCAAACTTTTTTGGCCTGGGCCCCCCCTGAGGAAAGTTTGGGCAGGCCGGGCCCCCCCAAAAGTGCCAGATGGACAGTATGTAGAAATCGCTATGAACTTTTGCGTGCCATCACTGCACCCTACTTCCAGTACAGACCCTGGGCACTCCCCACCGTACTCCCACCACTATCCCAGTGCTGCCACCCATCCTGCTCCCAACACAGTCCCATAACACAAGCATACACACATCCATACACATTTAAATAAAAAATAAATCGCCATAAACGTACCTTCTGCAGGGGCCTGTGCGTGGTTGCTAAAATGCCCCGCTCCTGGTTGCTCTGCCCGTATGTGCGAGGATGCGCAGGAGCACCCCCTCGCACATACATACATGCAGTGCCCCAGCCAGCATTTCCAATGAGCTATGCAAGGCTGGCGAAGCAAAACACGCCCAGCGTTGCATGGCTCAGTGATCATGTGCGGCTGGAGAAATGAACTGTCAAAGGCAAACAGTGTTTCCCTTTGACAGTTCAGCCAGCCCAGGAGCACTCCCTCAGCTGGAAAAAGCAGCTGAGGGAGTGCTCAGTGTTTCACTGGGCTGTCTCCTCGGCTCCTCCATAATGGGTGAGGTTGCCAGTGGGTGGACGCCCCCTCACCCATTATGGATGAGCCGGCAGGCTTGGACTGGCCTATAGGGCAATAGGGCGATGACTGTACCAAAAATGCAAAATGCTAGTGTAGGCCAGTCAAAATGGGCCACTTTTTTGGCCAATGTGGGCCAGTTTGAGGAGTTACTTCAGTGTGCAGCTAGTAGTTTTGACCATTGTTGCTGAATAAATATTCTTTAAATATCACAATTTGTTTACATTTGAACAAAAAACAACCCCTTGGGTACTATTGAAACAGTTTGTGACTAAAGGACTGAATATCCATTTGCAACTGCTGGACATTTTTTTCATTGGTGCCAAAGACCGTTTTATGGTCCAGTCTGACCATGTGAGCTGCCCCTTCCCATTTCCCCCTATCTAAAAAAAAAAAGTATATTTTATTTATTTTTTTTTTTTTTTACTTTTCATGCTGGGCGCACCCCACAGTTTGAAGACCTCTGCCTTAGAGTCTCTAGGTATAACCTCCAGAAATCGGGAGGCAGCAGCTTCCCTGTATTAGCTTCCAAACTCTGGAACTCTACACCCATAGCCCTAAGAGCAGAACCCTCTTTCACCCAATTCAGGACAAATGTTAAACACTGGCTCTCCTCCCATGAGTCTAATTAACTCACAATGTTTATATGTCTCTACTCCTCTGCCTGTATATAATGTCAATGTATTATATAGTGTTTTTTAACCTGCCAATGATATGTTCTCATATCTGTGTTTATGAAAACTGTAACTGTATCCTTGTACAAATGTAAATGAAACAATGCGCCCAGATACCTGAGGGTTTCGCGCACTGTACAAATAAAGAATACAATAGGATAAAACCGGGTGAACCATGCTTAGGAGATGAGAGCTTCAGAGGATACTAGTATATCTGGAGGGATCCCTGTAATTTCTGTTTTGCTAATAAAGGACAGTAACTTTGCCCCATGGCTGAGTCTTCAGTTCTTGTGGCTGGTAGTCTTTGATGGGCCCAGGTATTCTCTGCCAATAATTGGGGCGACTGCTAGAGAGTCCCGGCCACAGCTATACAGTAGCACAGCTTATTTCTCTTCTCTCTGACCTCAGGCTTCCTCAACTTGTGGTTGGCCCAACCCATGTACATGACAACACTTTAGATCTACTGTTTGCTGCTTTGGGATCTGTGTCCATTTTTACAGCATGTCCAGTGGTCTGGACAAATCATCTTGTGATTCCTTTCACAGTCAATATCATCCTTCTGGTGGCTGTCATACTTCTGGTCGTCCACCTTATCGTATGTGGCGTTCCATCAGTGTTTCGGACATTGTGGATAATATCACTCCTATCTGCCCATCTCCAGATTCTACTAATCTGGCCACTCTTGCCACTGCCCTTTCTTCTACGGCCGATTTATTGGTGCCTTTGATGCAAGCCAAACCATGTATGCTCCCCATTCAGAGCCATGGTTCTCTCCCAAACTTGCGGCTATGCGCCTGCTTCGCAGTCAGTTGGAGTACAAACAGCACTCCTACTACAGTCTAGCTAGCTGTTTGAAATCATGCACGGCAACCGCTGTATTTCAAACTGCGGTTTTCGAGACCAAGCACCTGTTTTACTCCTCATTTGTGGCATCTGCAGTGAACCAGCCTATGGAGCTATTCAGTCTGCTGTAGTCTCTGTCATCCTAGTGTCTAGTCTAGTGTCCTCTAGTGTCTCCCCCTCTCCCTTCCATCTCTCTCCTCTCCCGCCTACTCTATGGTGCTCTCTGTCTCTCCTATCTTTTCTAACTGCTTCTCTATTGACTATCCTGCTCTCCTCACTATACTGGTAGGAAGAAGTTTAAAAATGACATCCTGGTCTCCAACCCAGGCCTCCCTATCGCTGACCAGTGCCTCCTCCAAGGAAACTCTCACCGATATCCTCTTTGTCTTTCCTTCGCCAGACCTATGGACCCTTCATATAGTCTCTGTGCTCTCTCCTTTCTTCTCTTCTCCCATTAATGGTGGCACCCGTTTGAACGCCCTCCTGTCCTCCTTCCATTCCTCTAAGGTCATCATTAATGTTTACTCTAATGGGACCATCTTGGTCCAAGGCCCTCAGACCAACCTTCACCTCTTTGATAGATGCTTCCCGCGCCTCATCAACTTCCTTTCTTCTCCTGCTATCCCCTCTCCCCTTTCCCTGACTACCTCACCTCCCCCTTCTGCCTCCTCCTTGGCTACCTTGCCTTCTCCTTCCCTCTCTGCCTCCTCTCGTGCTCCTTCTACACCTCTGAAGGCCATACCTCTGATCTGTACCCCTCCCCGGAAATCCTTCAAGGATGGTAACCTTCTCCATATTGCCACTCTAAACTCCTGCTCTGCTGTCAAACACTCCTCTGATATCTGCACCCTTCTGGAAGAACTTGACCTCGATGTCCTCGGTCTCACAGAGACATGGTTCACAGTCAGCTCTATCACTAGCTTTGACACGCTCCTACCTGATGGCTTCAAGATCCTCTCTGTGCCCAGGTCCAACTGCTGTGGTGGGGGTGTAGCCCTGATCGTCCCGAGTGGATTCCTGCCTCTGTCACTCCTATGCAGGCCTACTCCTCTTTTGAATGCCTCATCTTCAGGCTCTCTCTCTACTCTAGCCATTCCCATACTGTGGCTACTATCTATCGGCCACCTGGTCAGATCTCGTCCTTTTCTCTCTGAGTGGGCGGACCTCTCCTCCTCACTCCTGGCCTCAACCACTCAACTCCTCCTTCTTGGAGATTTCAACATCCACATGGATGCCTCCTGTCCTCCCTCTGGACTCTTTCGCGACCTCTGTGACTCTCTCTCACTCACTATTCTCCCCTCTGGCCCAACTCACTCTGCAGGGCACATTCCGGATGTTCTGATCTCCTCAGACCTTTCCCTTTCTGTCCCTCTCTCCACTCCACTCTCCTGGAGTGATCACTTTCTCCTCTCCTCCCACCTCACCCTCCCTACCCCTCAGGCCAAGCCACTTCCATCACTGCCACCCACCTTCTTGGTCATCTGACCCATGAAGTGCGTGTCAGCTGAGGCTTTCGTCCGCCACCTTCTCACCCCCTCCTCCCCCTTTGGCTGACTTTCACCCTGACATAGCCCTCTCCACGCTACACTCTGCTATATCTGATACTCTTAATATCCTTGCCCCTGTCATGAGAATCTGCCTGAAGCCCAAAGGCAAGTGCAACTCCTCGTAAAACTCAGACCTCGTCACCCTAAAACGCAAGTGCAGGGTGGCTGAGAGGAAATGGCGTGCTTCATGTACATCCTCTGACAAACTGGCCTGCCACCTGCTGCAAAGGCAATACCAGCTCTCTGTCCTAACCAAGAAGAGAGCTCACATCCAAGCCCGCATCTCTGTGGCATCTAACAACTCGGCTGAACTCTTTAAAATCTGCAAGGAACTGGCCAATCGTGTCGCAGTCTCTTCCTCTCCTGTCTCTTCCCAGGCCCTCTGCATGGCACTAGCTTCTCACTTCATCTCTACAACTCAGGCATCCTGTCCTCACTCTCCTCCTATCCCCTCCCTTTTAAGGTCAAATTAAGCTGCAGGCTCCACTCCTGGTGGTGCCCTTCCGTCTATTCCTTTAAGTTTCAGCTTTGCAACAATACTCCCCCCGGAACCCAAAGACTTTGGTTTCCCAGAAGCTGCTCCCTGCTCTTCCTCTGGCTGTTCTGCAGCCACCTCTCCTCCCTCCTTCTCTGCCTTTCCCTTGTTCTCCGCAGACGAGGTTTCTAGACAAGTCTGATCTATGAAAGTCTTGTCCTCCCTGGCTCCTGCCTTGGCTGATTTCTGCAATCACTCCTTTGCCACTGGAGTCTTCCCATCCCCCTGAAGTACTCCCTTGTGCCCCTCTTCTTAAGAAACCTTCTGCCGACCCCTCCTGCCTGGCTAACTATCGCCCAATCTCCATCACTCCCTTCCTGGGCAAGCTCCTGGAGAAACTGGCCATCTCCCAGCTTAATCTCCACACTGAATCTGTTGGTTGTCTTCATGACCATCAGTCTGGCTTCAGAGCTGCCATAAGCACGGAAACTGCTCTCATGAACATCTGTGAAGACCTGCTCTCCAACCTTGACTTTAACACCCCTTGCATCTTCATCCTGCTTGATCTCTCGTCTGCCTTTGATACTGTCAACCATGCCATCCTGCTCAGCCGTCTCCGTGATAACCTGGGTATCACTGGTCAGGCTCTGCCGTGGCTGACTTCTTTCCTCTCTGACCGACCCTCCCAGGTCCAACTTGGGTCCTTCCTCTCTGATATGTTTTTCTCCACCTGTGGTGTCCCCCAGGGTTCTAACCTCTCTCCCTGGCTGTTCAACCAATACCTGGCACTCCTTGCCCACTGCATCGCCGCCCTCTGACCCAACTTTTAGTCCTCTGCGGATGACACCCAGCTCATTTTCAGGCTACCCTCTGCCTGCTCCTCTCCTTCCATCATCTCTGGCTGTCTGCCTGCTATCCAGGAGTGGTGTGCTGCCAATGACCTATGCCTTAATGCCAGTAAGACTGAGATTCTCCTCATCGGCACATCCGCTCCCTCCTTTCCTGTAGCTCTCTGGCCTGCCTCTCTTGGCCCTCTTCCTGCACCCACCTGCAAGGCTAAAAAGCACGGGGTCATCTTCGACTCCACACTCTCCTTCTCTCCTAACACCTCTGATGTCTCTAAGAAGTCACACTACCAGCTGCACCTCCTCAGGGGTATTCTTCCTTTCCTCTCCTTCCCCCAGAAGCTCACTGTCTCGAGAGCTCTGGTTCTCTCTAAGCTGGACTATTGCAACAGCCTCTTTCTAAATCTGCCTGCTTCTACTCTCCGCCCTCTGCAACTTATCCAGAACAGGACTGCGAGACTTGTCCTTTGCCTTAAGCCCAGGGATCGTATCTCTCCAGGACTGAAATCTCTGCACTGGCTCCCAGTGGCTGCGAGGATTAAGTTAAAAACCCTCTGCATCGTCCACAAGCCCTTCTGGGGCCAGGGAGCCGCAATACCTTCAACTCTCTCTTCATAAATATCTTCCTTCTCGAGCTTTTCGCTCATCCGCCTCCAACTCACTCAGGGTCAGTCGCTGCTCCAAGCAACGAGTTGGCGGTAGATCTCTCTTCGCAGCAGGGGCCTCCCTCTGGAACAGCCCTCCTGCCTCCCTTAAACTTGAAGAGAACCATCTCTGGTTCCGGAAGCACCTAAAAACCTTTCTCTTTGCCTCTGCTTTTTCTCCTCCTCTCCTCTGCTGACCTCCTGGCTGTTACCAGAACTGCACTGGCTACCTCGACACCCTCTGATCTCGGGCCCAGGTCCCTCCCCCGCCAGCATCACACACCTGCACTGCCCACCTGGCAACCCCCGCACTTGGGGACTGTTTCTGTATCCCCACAGTCCCCCTACCAGCCCTTGACACCTGATGTCTGCACTTACCCATGCATTGCCACATGCTGGCCGTTACTTTACTTATTGTTATTATCTATTCCCTTGTACTGCACTGTCCCTGCCCCCGTCCCACGCACTTGCACAATCTGAATGACACCTGGCCTAGTAGGATCGTTGTCCGTCCTCCCTTTGTTCCCCTCCCTTGCCTCGTCACGCCTTGAAAAACTCATTTATAGGTGTGTTATAAATGCCATATCATATCATATCCTTGGCTCCAGCTAGCACTGTTGATTCCACTTAAGGGGTGTGTGACTCGCTTTCAGATTTCTTTGTGGACAAGATTGTTACGATCTGCCACAAAATAGTGGACTCTGGGTCTTGCTCATCTTTAGCTGTAGCCCCAAGTAGTCCTTCCGCCCCCCTTTCATTCTAGGGCATGTTCTCCAGTCTTTAACGAGATGGACATCTTTAGGGCTACTAATGCCCTCAAAGTGGTCTCTCCTGCCGACATTATGCTGCTCTCTATTGAAGCAAAAGGGCATTCCTCTGATTAGTCCTTGGGTGTCATCCGCCGTTAAGTGCTCTTTGTCTGATAGCTGTATTCCTTCTTCTTTTAAGCACGCTATGGTGATTCTGCTCTTTAACAAAAAAAACTTTGGACTCCACTGTTCTCTCCAATTTCCATACTATTTCTCGTCTCCCTTTTTTATGAAACTGCTTGACTCTTTGGTGATGCCTTTACTTTGGTCTTTTTTTGGAATAATCTGGTGTTCTGGAACTGTTTCAATCCGGTTTCCGGCCTAGCATGGGACTGAGTCTGTGTCGGTGCCCGTTGTGGACGACCTGGCCCGCTTGGTGAATCAGGGTGGTGTCAGATAGATCTCACAGCAGCTTTCAACACCATCAATCCAGCGTTGTTGCTGGGCAGATTTGCGTCAGCGGGCATCTCAGACTCGGTGCTCGCTTCGTTCCGTTCCTTTCTCTCCTGTCGGTCACAATTCCTTTTGCTCTCACTCCTTTTTGCTCGGCCCCTGTGCCTATCTCTTGTGGGGTCCCACAGGGTTGTCTCTCTCTCCTCTTCAATGTCTATATTCAGCCTTTGGTCTCTCTTATTCACTGTTTTAGTTTTTGGTGTTATTCATATGAAGATGACACCCAAATTCTGGTCCGTTTGGTCCTCCGGCAGCAAGACACAGCATCTTGCTGTCAGGCTTGTTTGTTAGTCGGCGGTAAACAATTGGACGAGCGACAATTGGTTGCTCTTGAATGGCAGTAAAACCGAGTTCTTGGTTGTGGGTTCAGTCTCAAGCTCTGCCTTATGGGCCGTGGGAATGCCACCCCTTGGCCCTCTGCCGAAGCCTGTGCAGGCTGTTAAGAATTTAGGAATTAAGCTTTCCTCCTCACTGTCCTTTGAGCCTCAGGTCAGCGCAAGCTGCCAGTCCGTCTATTTTAAGCTCAAGGTTCTCCCTTATCTTCCAGTTCACCTGCACTCTGTGATCATCTCTGCTATGATGTTGGGCTATTTTGACTACTGCAATGCTCTGCATCTGGCCCAGCCTCTCTACCTGTTTCATCGCCTGCATGTTCTGCAGAACACTGCAGCCAGAATGACGACTGGGGCTTCTTTTTGGGATTGCGCTCCGGTCCTCCCACCCCCCCCATTTTAGCCTCACTGCACTAAAGCGGGTATCAAAGCTCTTTGTATTGTGCACCGGGCCTTCTACGGTTCCAGCCATGAGTACTTACAGGAGAAATGTTTCCCTTACGTTCCCTCTGGTTCTCTCCGCTCAGCATCTCTGCTTCTGGTTCAGAAGCTCGAGATCAGGGGTCGAGATCAGGGGGTCGTGCTTTTTTTCTACTGTTGTTGCTATGCTATGGAATTCCCTTCTGCTGGCCCTGCCTGCCACACAGGAACACTTTCTGTTTCGTCAGGCTTTGAAGACTTTTCTTTTCTGGCACTCTCTTTTCCTTCTCTCCTTCCTGTGTGTGGTTCCTGCCCTTTCTCCCAGTAACGCCCTGATGCCCCCCCGCTGGTGAAGGTGCGCTTCGTAAGTAAATAAACAAATCAATTCCAAAGTAGCAGGGACATTGCTGAGGTCATCGTCAATCGTACACATCACACATTGAAATAATGTTCTTTTATTATGCGGTGTTTATGCACTGCAGCCTGAAGACACGCAGGTGCATCAGAGTGCTGTGCAGAGAACTACAGTTCAAAATCAAAATTGCAAAATGTTAAAAGATAATGCTGCGGGTGGTGAACTAGACCCTACAAATGCAAAAAATAAAACGCAACGAACATCCAAAAACAGAAAAAGATCTAAATGCTGTCTTCAAAATTGTCCCTGATTCACAGAGCGTTTTCCAATGGGGTGTTGCCATTATAAAACGCTTCTGAAGTTTTTTTTTTTTTCCTGAACGAGAAAGGGCGATGCATTTGTCTTGGGTAAAGTGGGATTCTGTCCCAGCTTTCACCGGCTGTGGCAGATAAATAACACTTTCAAGTGGAGGAGCATCGAATCTGTTACCAGGAGAAACTGCCAACTCCTAGTGCCGAGTTGGGAGGGCAGACTATACCTTTCGAGGTTGATAAAATAAGTACCATTGACAACGGAAGTGTGTAAAATTACAACTATTATTTAAGGGCCTAGAGAGAAGAGACCCTTCAATTTGCGGCGGGCACTGTATAAATGGTCTGCGTTGACATTTCAGCTGAGTAGTAATGTCGCAGGTACTTTCTTGCCTCACTCCTCGCTTCCAGGTACGGCTCAGACGATGCGCCCCTGTGCGAGATTTCGCCAACGCCCCCCCCCCCCCCCCCCCCCCACTTTCCCACTCCAGCCACAGATAAAACGCGTCCCTCTCCTCGTTGCAGTCAATGGCAGCTTCATCTCTGTTACTGGAATTAGCAAAAGAGGAAGTCATCCCTTTGAACGACACTGTACGTGCGACAAGCCCTTGATGCGACACAGCGCCTTGTCCCCCTTTCTAGCCCCTGTCACTACCCTGAATTGAGACCAAAAAAAATCAAATAAAACCCTTCCACAATAGGCAATCCAGTGATAACTGGGGGTCAGCTCGCGCGCAGAGCGTCGCGCCCGGCGCTGCACAAAGCAGGCCTCAGCTGCCTGTCAGCCGCCATTGTGCCCGGGAAAGTGGGCCTGCTAGGCAACCGCAGGGAGCTTTCTAGGCCAGGCCACACCGGAGTGAAAGCCAAGGTCGGCGCAGGTCGGCCTAGTCAATAGGCCTGACGGGGGCGCAGTGTCAGCCCAGGGCGGCCTAGTCAATAGGCTTAACAGCGACTGGTGTCAGCCGCGGTCGAACCCAGTCAATAGGCCTGACAGAGCAATCAGAGTCAGCCCAGGTCAGCCTTGTCAATAGGCCAGAGAGGGGTGGGGGCGGTATTTCAGTGGATGGCCGGTCAACAGCCTGGTGGCTTGAGTCAGGACCTATGCACCCACTTTTCAAGGGGCTGGGCTGAGGCAGGAGTTGGGGTGTTGAACTGGTCTGCACACATCTTCCTTTGAAAGCGAGCAGTATATTCTGCCATTCTGACAGCCCAGATGGGCCCTCGGCTCTCCCCATCGCCCGTTGCTAATTGAGTGGGATGACGAGGAATTAATTAATGTCCGTGTCTTTTTTTCCCTTGCAGTGTAAAGAATCTTGGACTGCAGAAAGCCACCCCTGTAACGCCGTCGTCTCTACGTTTCAGGTTTTTAACACCTATGAGAAAGGGACATTTTTTTTCACTTAACATGGGTGGTGCAGCTGCTTGAGCACAAATATTTCCTTCTGGATCGCTATGCAGAAAAAGGCTACGCGAATAGCAGATTTGTGTTTTTATAAATAATATGGAACATAACAAAAACGTCGCCTTTTCAGTAAGCTGCTATATTTCATGAAAAGTTGTAAAATCGCTTAGAGCGGTCTGATGCAAGTTCCATATCTGATTACAAAAAAGTATACAGCAGACAGTGATGATTGTGTTAGTCACCTGCCCTGCAGCAGTGTTCGACCAAGCACTTTCACCGATGCTCCCCAGGAGCAGTTATTGTTCACAGTTACAATCGGTAATATGCCTTTCAACAAATTAGCGTTTCATATAATTGATGCTATTGGCCTCCAAAACAAGGGAGATTCAAAGGCCTTGCTGTAAAGCTCTATATTAAACAAGATACAAGTGCAGCAAGTGGGTGGCACAGATCAAATGGCTAATAAGAATAACACTTGGAGATACATTTCAGTGTTTTTAAGCAACTTCAGCAGTGATTTGGCATAGTTAAAAGATGTATAAAAAATAACTCGATGGGAGTCAAGAAAAAAGTCAAACACCTCTATATCGTAGCTCCATTTATGCTCATTTTGGTCCTGATTTGGTTGTGTCTTTAGCGAATACTTTTGAGCACTATTCATTTACAAATGCATTTTTGTTTGCCTATGAATCTGTGCATTGCCAACTTTTCCTTGTTTGTTATGTTATTAGGATTTGTACCATTCACTGTTATTCTGTACATAGTCAACCATTGAGTCTTTGTAAATCATTTCATTTTATGACATCATTCTAACATTTTGTTGGAACTTTATTGTCTTCATTTTTTTACTTTGATCTTTTGGGAGTTGGTGTTTAACATTTTTGTTTGCATCTTTGTTAATCATCGTATGAAGAATGTGTGTACATGAGTACACAGTCTTCCTTTAAAAATATTCTTTGAGTATTGTACGTTTTCCTTCAGGAAGATGTCATTTAAAATAGGTGTTCGTCTTCCTTCCATTAAGTTATTATGTGAATGCCTGCGAGGATTCCTGCTTTTAGGCGATTTTTTCAGAGTTTGTAAGTCTTGTGTCTATAATATCGCTCTTGCTGTGGTTTTCTTTTACCACATTGACTTATGAGTGTTTCTAATCCATTCAGTTTGGGTGATGCATTGAGGATGGTACTCTCCTCATGTTTCAGGGTTGTAGAGATTGGACAGTAGTTTAGCAATGTATCCAGACAGGCATATATGAAGGGGCTCTTGGGTCAGTAGGCATCACAGCGCCTCAAAGATTTTATCTCTCCTCTGGGATGTGTTTCTTTACACCAATCGAGATGTAGACTAAACCATCCTAAGATCTCATGCAAGAAAGTAGCATCACAATCAGCGAATTGCAATCATTATAAATGGTTTTAGGGATTCTCAACATTTTAAAATGTATTTGTATGCTTTGTATTGGAAAATAAATCGCCTGTCAGCCTCTTTCAGTTGCTTTTTAAGGTGAAGGACACATAATCATTTTCATACTGAGGGTGCATGAAAATGTACTCAAATCATGGGGAAATTGTGTGAGTCTCAAAATCAAGCTATTTTTGTGAACAATGTTTTCTGCTGTACTTTTTGGACACTGAGTGCGAGTGCTTCAGGATTTCCCTATGTGAGTTCGGATGTATACATATGTCCACATACCGTGACACTAGAAAAAAGCAGTGAACTCCCTGTATGAACTATAGCTCCACTCAGTTCCAGCGCCAACTCTGGTGACAACAACCGCGTTGCAGCACCTAAAGGAAACACAGCTTGCACACTGTGCTATATTGCTGGTGCTAGCACTTCCTAATTATTTCATGTGAAGAATTTCAACGGGACTGATTTACAAAAGGGTTTTCCTACGGGAAACCCCCATTCAAAACACGTTGTAAATCAGGGCCAATGTATTTATTATTTGCTGGAAGATCTTAACTGGTAAAAATTAATCAAGGGAAAATTCTGGTGCCGGATCTTGAAATTATCCGGTTAGAACTGGGGTTGAAATCTCTTGGTGGAATTTGATGCAAGGTGGTCTTAAAAATTGATTGGGCTGTAAGAAGGCTGCTTTTAGGGATCTTGCCCTGAAGATAATTGAAAAAAATCCAATGGACACCAAATTGGGATGATGGTTACTGGCAATTTAAAAAGCATGATCTGCGGCATTGGCGACTAAATCATGATCACCTTAATTTGCCAAAGAAATATAACGCGTGTGGTCTTTTGCGATAGACTTGTTTTAAGCTCCAAAGGTATTTGAATATATGCCCACTTGTAAAGGTCAGAAGATTTGTTCTATTATTGAGACTAAATCAACTTCCCATTTTTGCAACTACTGGTCCGCAATGGCATATTGCATATTGCACGGGAAGCACACACTTGTCGAATATGTTGGTCAACTACGATTGCAGAATCTCCCCAAGATGTGTCGACATTGTGTAAGGAAATGGGTAGTATTTATATGATGAATTTGGCTAAATGTGTGCACAATGCTGAAACTATTAATAGTGCTAAGTTTTGGAAATATTGTCTCAATAGTGGGAATGTCTCTTTGCAGATTGCTCTTTATAGAGTTTGGACTGTAATAGCAGATAGATTAAATATGAACCAATAATTATTTAATGTTAATAGGGATATTTTAGGTGATTGTTTTAACATGTACTGTTATATATTGCAATGTGTATTTATAATTTGGAACTGCAGCACATTGAAAATAATAATACATATTTTTTGTAATTGTTACATTTGCTCTTCGTGTATAGCACTCATGCTGCTGCGGGCTGCTTCAGAGTGCTTTGTATCTGAGTGCGGAACGTAGGTGGAGAGCACGGAAAAGGATTACCCATCTGATGAGAAGCTGCTCTGCATTTGTGGACATGGCGGTTGGCCTTGTCTCGCCTTGGAACTTTCTCAAGTCAGCCTCCATTTGAGGGGGCAGAAGCGGGAAGTTTCTTCGTACGGTTGGGCTTCATGATGGCGGGTTGTCTACCGAAAGCATTTGTATCCCACTAGACATGATATGAGCCTGTGTTTGGAGGCCACCCACAAGCTTTTTGTTGGGTAGTAGAGGCGTGTCATGCACACAATGAACTGTATATATCATGAAAAGCACACTACGTTTAGCACAGAACATTACGCACAGGGAAAAGTGAAGTTGCACTGCAAAAATACAAATTGCACCGGGCCTAATTCACATAGCCGGACAAAGTGACTTTGCAATGCAAAAATACACGTTGCACCGGGCCCAAATTACAGAGCCGAGCAAAGTGACATTGAACTGCAATAATACACTTTGAACCGGGCCAAATTCACAGAGCTTAGCAAAGTAACTTTGCAATAAAAAAATACACATTGCACCGGGCCCAAATTACAGAGCCGAGCAAAGTGATTTAGCACTGCAATAATACACTTTGAACTGAGCCTAATTCACAGAGCCGAGCAAAGTAACTTTGAAATAGAAAAATACACATTGCACTGGGCCCAAATTACAGAGCCGAGCAAAGTGACTTTGCACTGCAGTAATACACTTTGAACCAGGCCTAATTCACAGAGCAGAGCAAAGTGACTTTGCATTGCAAAAATACACATTGCACCGGGCCTAATTCATAGAGCTGAGGAAAGTGACTTTGCACTGCAAAAATACACTTTGCACCGGGACTAATTCACACAGCCGAGGAAAGTGACTTTGCACTGCAAAAATACACTTTGCACCGGGACTAATTCACACAGCCGAGGAAAGTGACTTTGCACTGCAAAAATACACTTTGCACCGGGCCTAATTCACAGAGCCGAGGAAAGTGACTTTGCACTGCAAAAATACAAATTGCACCGGGCCTAATTCACAGAGCCGAGGAAAGTGACTTTGCACTGCAAAAATACACTTTGCACGGGGACTAATTCACACAGCCGAGGAAAGTGACTTTGCACTGCAAAAATACACTTTGCACCGGGCCTAATTCACAGAGCCGAGGAAAGTGACTTTGCATTGCAAAAATACACATTGCACCGGGCCTAATTCACAGAGCCGAGGAAAGTGACTTTGCACTGCAAAAATACACTTTGCACCGGGACTAATTCACAGAGCCGAGGAAAGTGACTTTGCACTGCAAAAATACACTTTGCTCCGTGCTAAACTTTCTGGGAATTAGGCCCTACATGTACTGTTGCACATGAAGAGCCAAAGTCCTTCCATTGGGATGGAAGTGGGAAGAAGGTGCAGTGGGGGGATGCCCTGTGGGGTATGTCACATTCTAAATATACAGGTTTTTTTTGGGTCCGGACTGTCTATGCAGCCTTTATGCTAACCTTAACCTCCCCCACACTGCTGGTCCACTTGGACAGCGGGAGCAGGGCTTGGGAAAGTACACTGCGGGACCCATACACAACACAGCATTGTAGATATGTGGTTCATTTCAGCTCGGGGCTCTCAGTGTTTGTTAGCCACAACTCAAGGCTCCCCCTTGTCTTCCAGAGTCCGGGCGGAACCTCTTGCTGCAGTCTGTTGCTGAAGTAGATAAATTACCCATCCACAATTCTACGCTTGCGCAGACATACATTGAATTCGCTGTTCTGATTTATAAAGTCAATCCGATTGTTTATTCATATACTATTGTGACATAAGGAATTAAAAAAAAAAGGTAAAACCCATATTTGAACTTCCATTGTAGCACTTAAATAAACATATGATTACATACCCGTTTAATAATATTTAGCACGCAGGACTAATAATGTGGTCACGCTGCCCGAGATCTCTACACAAGCAGTGGTGACTCTGCTATCACTTCCCTGTAGTGGACATGTTCGTTCACTGCCGAGATCGCCTGCCCACCAGCCCTGTCTCATACTTGCCAACAGGGGCTTTGCTAGGGGGGGCTAAAGGGGCTATAGCCCCTAATCTTTTGGTTGTAGCTCCGGGTAGAATCTCAGGAGCTACAGCCAAAAGACTAGCTAGCCCCCAGTCCCGACAGTTCCGGCATCAGCGTAGCCCCGGGTCTTTTCCAGACCTAGCAACACCCCTGCTTGCCAACCCTACAGGTTTAGGCAGTCGGCTACTGCTTTTTAAGCAGTCCTACCGCCTACAGATTTGGGTGACAGATCCTACTGCTTTTTACAGTGGCAGGTAATGTATGTGACTCTAAGGCAGGCTCCAGGACAGAGCATGCAACACATTAATTAATCTGTCTGTACAGTGGACTGGTAGGTGATTACTTTGATTGGGCTCAGACCAATCCACTGACCTGACAGCTTCGCGACTCTGTCCTGCACTCTTCCTGGTATAACCCTTAGGTGAACCACCAGTGGAGGCAAGTGGCAGAGCGTAACACCATCACACAGCATCTGCCTTTCAGACTGAGGGGGGTATTAGCATCCATGTCATTCAGTGTTTAACTTGCACTGCAGGAATATATATGTATTGCCCAGGCTGCTGCTACAGCGCAGCGGCAAACTTTGCCTACCAGCTCTGTGTGTTTACTTTCTGTGTAATTGAGTTTGGTGTTAACTTACCATTCAGAATGATACATTTTTAACAGTTGAACATCTTTCCATGTTGTGCTGTTTGATGTGTTGTGTATTTTAGAATGCTTCAATTGTGCCAACAATGTAGATTTTGTATTTTCCTGTGATGTCATTGTTATGCGAATTATTAGTTTTGAAACTTGAAAACCCCTACATCTGTTTGGTCACAGAACGTTGGCAAGTATGCTGCCTCCCTCTCTGCCTTCCACCCCCTCTCTGTCCTGCTCAGATCATGCATGCGTCTCACTCTGCTCCCACTTCAGCCCCACTCGCCTGTGGTGGACGTGTCCACGCTTCCGCAGACCCCGGGTGGAGGCCCAGCGTCACACTTCAGGCAAGCCTGGCCGCAATTCGAGCACCAAATGGTGACTGGCGCACTATATATATTTAAAAAAAAATAACAACACATAGGACTTGATTTACAAAAGAGTGTTTGAATGGGATAGTCCCGGTCAACAACGCTTTGTAAATCAGGCTCAGAGTTCGGGTACAGGGCAACATGTTTTCTTTTTTCTGAAGCTCGTGCACAATCAAGCACGTGACGGATTTTTTTTAGACAAATTAAATTCACTATTTATAAAATAGAATAGCAAAATACGTATAGAAAGATGGCGTTTTCAGAGAGGAGCAGTCTGAACAAACGTGACTTTTCTGCGCGCTCCACGGCCCGAGTATAGCTGTAGCCACTGGCGGACGCGGTGTTGTGTTGAAGTGAAACTATCACACGGCGTCCGCATGCGCACACCGCCGGTGTTAATCCCGCACCGCGAATCTTTGACTAAGGATTGGTCAGGCGCTTTATGGCGCGCACAGACCCCTTCATGGCGCCAAGAAGTGAGTGGCATGGGGGCTAAGTTATACCGCACAGAAATGCCCGTAAGTATTTCGTTGACTAATGTAGGTACAATTGAAATTCCAGTAGGGCGCGCGCCAGTGCGTTTAGTTTCGTTTGAACATCCGACAAGGACAATCGTTCCTTAAAATTGAATTCCTGGTTATTGGCGTTAGCATCCAATCTGGTCGGTTTGTAAATAGTTGCATCTGCTACAGCCAGTCTCGATCCCCAGGCGGATGATTAATTTTCATCTGATCCTGGAATTTCGAATAATCACGTTGAATGGGCAGATCTTGTGAGCCCCAGATTTCAATGTGTTCTGCGATTGCGATCTCCCCCCCCCCCCCCCATCCCCCCATCATGCTGTTTCCAAACACTACCAACGTTTGCTGCTAATCACACAGTGAGAAAAACCCGAGTTGGGCGCCCAGTGATTCAGCAACTTCAGTAAATATCCCTCCTAACACTAGATGGCGCTACATCCTGAAGCTGCCGTAGACGTAAACTGGCACCTACTTTTCAGAAAGAATTGCAGCGGCTTTACAGACTCCAGAGGTTTAACTGAGCATTGGAGAGCGGTGCGCTCAGCAGTAGACAGTGCTATGGGCAAGCTGGGAGTTCCAAATAGCCTAGGTGTGTATTAGCCCGTCCAATTGCTTGGCCCAAGATCACACAATGCCATCCAATTTTGAATGTTGCATTAAAACACGGTCCCCCGAGCTGAAATCTGTATTTGTTTTATACACCCCTCCACATAAGTTTCCTTTACCTATCTGTGTGTATACGGAATGCTGTTTAATATTGCACGTCCCCTGGGATACCCAAGTATTGTTATAACAGATGTTACAATCGAGCAATGTTTTAATTACTGTTATTATTATTCGTTTTTTTTGTTAAAGGAATAACGTTAACTTTATAAAATCATTGAGCTCAGATGAAACATATTATTCGAAAGTTTAAATATTGTGACGCACAATACAATTCCAGCAGTCCATTCTGACTGGAATTTGCAGCCTTTTCAGGAGACCAATATACAGCGCAGGCCGTTCTACCGTCTCGTGGAATTAAAACACGCAGCGTTGCTATTGTAGGGCCTAATTCACAGACGCGTATTATAATAGCAAAAACCCCATCGCATGACGTTCTGTGAATTAAGTACGTCTGGAGCTCACATCTTAAAAACAGGGTTGCAAATATGTCCTTATCTTTCTGAAAAATAACAACGGGGCAAATATCAAATGGATCGGAAATTCCCTCAGAGCGCCAATGCGAGAGCCTTTCTGTCAGCTTTGGGATTTACAGCTGGGGAATCGAGAGGGGGGTGGGGGATCTCATTTTAAAGAGTAAATAGCCCCTGCCTTATTTATTTATTTATTCATTCACATTTATAAAGCGCGCATCAGCCCCGAGGCATCGTGGCGCTGTTACAAGCAGAATTACTTAGTTACATGGTACAGTGAATACAAAATATGGTTTTTAAAACCAGCTCCAATATTCTTCTGGTGCAATACATCGTTTTAGGGTACACTTTCTGCTTTCCCGTGGTTTTCTGTTTCCCAGTCATCCGCACCAGAAGCGCTTTCTCGAATTTCACGTTTAAATTACTAATAATAAAATAGCGTGTGTGGGGGGGGGGTACGAGTTTATGTGAAATCGATATCTAACCGTGGTGCGCATTTGCATAAGGCGCTGCATTTCACCGGTCCATGTTTAATCACGTGCCTGAGTGTGTAGTCTGGAGTGCGGGGTTTACCGTCTTCTCCTCCTCAGTGAAAGAGGACGGGACGCGAGCTGCGCCCCGAGAGTCTGCATCGCATAAACCGATAAAAGCTGGGGTGCCTGTTGGGGCCCCGAGCAGCGAGCGCGCCCGCGCATTATCAGCTTCACCCATATTCTCTTTATGGGCAGTGCCCAAAATTCTCTCCCCCAAAAAGTGCCGCCGATTCCATTGTGAATGGTACGTGTTCGCCGAGTTCCTCTGTCCGAGAGGGGCCGCCGCGGCGCTACTGGGGCCGCTTAAAGCCCGGCTGCACCGCAGAAGCGTCCTTGCTTGGGCTTTTACATGCGGTGCTGCGGGAGTGAGAGGCCCAAACAATGGCAAAACCTCCTCACCTCTTGGGATATCTCCTCGCCTCTTGGGATATCTCCACGCCTCTTGGGATATCTCCTCGCCTCTTGCGGAGAGATGCTAATTACCGTTGCTGGCGCACCAGCGCTCGCGACTTTCGGAGTTTCCACGTCGTTGCTAATGAAGCTTTTCCAGAAAGTGCCCCTGGGCTGGATGGGGCAGCGGGGCGCCGAGCTCACACAGCAGCACCGTGTGGTATGCGGGCACACCGACATGCCCGTGCCCGTGTGAAGAGCAGCCCAAGGCCTCCTGAGCATTAGCAGAGAGAGTGCATGATACGGGGGCTGGGCACAGCCTTGGCGCCCCTCTAACGTCGCCCCTTGCCCGAGGGGGCCTTGCGCGGGCAGGTGCGTCACTCTTGATTTACAAGTGTTTTATAATGGCGAAATCCTATAAGACAATGTTCCATGAATCAGGCCAATTCGCGGCCTGGACTAGGCTCCTAAGAGCAGAATCCGAGGCCGTTGTGTTTCCGACAGAAAGCAAGCGAGTCCCCGGCCCGATGGCCTGTGAGCTGCGGTCAACACACCCACCCGCCGAGCTATCCCGACCGCTGAGGGGAAATGGCGGGACACGTTTCATTTATTTGTGGGGTTTGCACTGTGTGATGGTACATACATGGGAAATGTGGTGGGCGCTCGTGGTTACCATTTGTGTTTAATTGTCTCTTCCCCCGACCCTGCTCGGTGGCGCCCTGACTCCAGCGCCGACCCCCGCCCCCCTTCAGTAAACATATTGCTGTCGAGCCCCCCAGATGCCATATCTGCTTATATGTTCTATTGGACGCAGTCACGTGCTCCCTTTTTGGAGAGCCTCGAGCCCCCCCTGGACCTCGCAGTCCCACAGTCTGAAGACCACTGCTCTGGGGTCACCTTTGCGCTGGGGTGCTTTTAGTTCTCAGTTTGCAGCCGCCCAGCTTGCTCGAAATACCGATTATCACACGCGTGTGTGGAGGGTGGTGGCGCAGCCTGCGTGCTTTTGTCTGGGAGGGGAGGGGCGTTGCTAGGGGGGGGCTAAGGGGGCTATAGCCCCTGATCTTTTGGTTGTAGCCCCGGATAGAATCTCAGGAGCTACAGCCAAAATACTAGCTAGCCCCCAGTCCCAACAGTTCCGACATCAGCTTAGCCCCGGGTCTTTTCCAGACCTAGCAACTCTCCTGGGGGGAAGTATCACATTTATCACGCGTTTTTCTATCGGTCTGTCCCATTGTAAATCAGGCCCTTCGAGTGTGTGTTTTGATCCCACGGCGCCGTTTCCTTGCGTTTCGGTCCCTCCCGTTTGCCGTCGACGCTGCTCGGCGCCGAGTGGGTCGCTTATGCCCGGCTCGCCCCGGTTGCAGGAGAGTTGCGAGCGCAGCGGTGGCGCTGGCGTGCCTAGAAGCGCACAGGTCTAAAACAGTGAGCGCCGTTCGCTTATTCGCAGCGCTATAGAAATGGCAAGGGTGCGGCAACAGGCGCAGTGTGAGAGGGGGCTGTGAATGGCCTCAGGACTAGTTTGCAGTCCGATGTTCGGTGACATCATCCAATAAAAGTGATTTTATATGATATGATATTTTATTTATAGCGCGCCGATACACAAGTGTTTCAAGGCGCGACGAGGAATGGGGGGGGGGTGGCAAGGGGTACAAGACACCGATCTTACTAGGCCCAATGACACTGAGATCGTGCAAGGAGAGGAACGGGGGAGAATGGGGGAGGGGGATAGAAGTGCAGGGCACAGGATCAGCAAAAGCACACAATGTCTTGGTGTCAGCATCTGTGTAGTGCTCGGACTAGGGGCCGTGGAGAGGCTGGTTATGGGGGGCATGTTGAAGACAGCGACACTAAGAGGACATTGGGATCAAAATACCATGTGGTGGCCGGTGTTCCCAAATGCAAAGGAATACAAAGCAATACATATATGAATTATGGAACAGAATCCCCCCGAACAGGCTCTGCAAACTTCTCTGCAAACTTCTGCTTCGCGGGTGTCTTTTAAACTCGTCAAACAGCTCAGTGGGTTACGTGCCGGCTGCTATCCTTCATTCCAATCTTCGATGTTTGACGACCTGTAGATCCGTCCGACGCTGAGCGGGAACACTCGGCTGTAAGACCAGCGTTCATGGAAACGACATGTATATCGAATTCAATGAGACGAAATGCCCCCGGACATTCGCTATAAAACATGTCCATGTGTCCGCTGCGTGCTATGCCCCGTTCCGCGGGACCCCCTGCTCCCGCTGGCACTCAAGCACGATAGATGCGGGCTGGCGTATCCCGCGATTGCCCCGGCCTGCCCGACACGCGCAGCGAGTGGCCTTTAGTATCTGCTCTCATGGTGTTGACTTATTGAGCGTTCGCGGAGGGTCGAGTTTAGCGCGTGCAAATATAGCGCACACCTTTCATTATAACAAAGGAAGCCAAAGTACCTGCGGTGAGAGTGAACACGCGGCCCGAGACCCAGACCCGGAAGCGCGAGCCCCGCTGTGCGTCCATCTGTATGCCATAAATATTGCCCTGGGGGCGGGGTTGCCTTTAATGCGGGGATTATGTGTAAAACATGAATTAGTAGAGTGTCAGATAGCTCAGCGGGCCAGTGCACTAGCTGCATAGATCTGCGCAGGATCTATTCCGTGGTTTATTTTATTTATTTAAGTTTTCATAAAGCATAACGCTACCTTCCCCCTAAGCTATCTCGCCGCTAACAGAAGTATCAAGCGGTGCCGTTGAAAGGCGAGGGCACAATTGGTTAGGTTGCCATGGGTTCAAAGCCTTCCTAAAGAAGAGGTGCACTTCTAAGTTGGGGCGTGTACACCAGGGTTTTCCAGAAAAGTCCAATCCCTGCAAGGAGGACAAGCGCCATCCGGATAACGCAATGGGAACCCCGCCATTAACAGCGCCAAGAAGCATCAGTAGTACGGCAAACAGCGCTATATAGAAATCGGGTATTATAGGCGAGGGGTCGGGGGTTTAGTTTACACGTGAGTGTAAGGGGGCAGGTAGGAACAATATAGATCATGGTAAAACTGTCAGTCCCGTTGAACTAGGGCATAGATTTAACACGGGTAAGCCAGCAAGTCAGCTCAAGGGGTTGCGTTCCTTCTGCTTACACTGTCCATTGTAGAGTTCTCGGGGTTGAAGACAGACTGAGCCATTCACTCACTCAGTGACTGCCATTGCTAGGCGGCTCTAATCAGTACAGCTGAGCTGGGACGCAGTCTCGGCGGCTTCTATTTTAGCAGCACAAGTCTACAGGGGCTTATGTGAAGCAATTAACTGGCACACACAGTCAGCGGGGGTAGCTCGCGTGGTTGAGCGCTTGCCGCTGATATCTGTCTTTGACCAGCAGGTGACGGGCTCGTAACCCGCATCTTCGACTCCAGCTGTTCACCGTGCAAAGGGCAATAGACTGGGCGCCATTAAATGCACTCAAAATAACCACGTCCGTTTGCAGCTGTTGTCATTTCTGGGGGCCGCATGGCTTCTCACGGCGCCTGCTGTGGGGCCTGTGTTAGAAATGCCTGAGCGAAACGGCCACAAGAAAATCGATTCCAAAAAAGTAAACAAAGACACATGCCGTCCAGGGCAGATATAGACCTTTATGGGTTATTGTGATTGCTAGCCTGCCCGCCGGGCTGCCCAAACCATACACCCTCTTCAGACTTCAGAAAGGTGGGCGCGCTGCCCTTTAAAACGGCTCACCGCTCCGGCTCCGCCAGTGGGAGCTCAAAAACAAGTCAGCTGTGGGGGTGGGGGTGGGGGTAGGGGGGGCGGATTGACGATTCAAACATTTATGAATTGAACGGGATCACTATATTCGTTTTTAATTCACAGCTTTAAAAGAATCAGAGAACACGCAATTGAAACATGGTTTACAGCAAGCGCTCTCTCTCTCTCTCTCTCTCTCTATATATATATATATATTTAAATCCTGCCTATTATAGAGCAGCTGAGGTCCAGTGGCTGCATTTTAAAGCAGGCCTCTCCACTTGAACAAGTAGTGGAATATTTGGCGCACTTTTTCACCCCCTGGCCTCTTCAATTTCTGCCTCAAATGGGGGCGCTGCACGGTAACCCAATATATATTGCTATAAACACAAAAGCGCAAGTTACTTTGGGGGCCTGTACATGTTTTATTTTTTTAATTTTATTATTTTACCAAAGTCCTGGTTTGAAATAGGGGCCGATTCAGCGCAGGCCCGTGTACACCGCTCTGACGTTTCTTCGACCGTTCCCGGGTGCCTATAGTGCTTCTTCCCTCTTTTAGATATGTTGGCAGCCAACCTCTTTCCTTTCCCTGTCATCTCGTCCTTTTTCTCGTTTACCCCCTTCTTCCCCTCTTTGCTCCCTCCCTCCCTCCTTCTCCCACTTCGTCTCGTAACCTCGCCGTCAATTGTCTCGTCCCCAAATCTTGCTCTCTCATTCCTTATGCCATTAAACACCTGCCCTTCCTTGCTCTTCCCCCCAAAGCTCTTAGTCCTTTCTCGCTCTCTGCAGCCGTCACAAAGTCCGTCCGCCTGCCACCTTTCCTAGTTCCCTCCATTTGATTCCTTCCTCGCCGTAGTCTCACTGCTACTCCTTTCTCTTTCTCTTAGTTACACCCCCCCCCTGCACTCTACTCCCGCCTCTTAGTCCCTCATTTAATCACTGGTCTTTCCCACCCATTGCCCCCCTTACACCGCAGTTTCTCTTCCGTCCCTGTCCGCCTTTCTCGTCTGCTGTCTCTCGCCCCATGTTTCACGTCCCTTTCCTTCTCTTCTGCCATTCGCTTCTTTCTGCTCTCTCGTGTTTCTATGCTATTGCACTCAGCCCCCTCTCACCCCAAAATCGCCCAACTATTCGCCTGGTTTTCGTGCTAATTTTGCTTGTGGGACAGGGCAACGCGTGGCAGCCAGGTGGCAGGAGGGAACGTTTAGTGGAAGAAGCGCGCCCTCTGCTCTGTGGTGTGCGGCTGCTACAGGGTTTGTGCTGCCCGCCATCATCGCGTTTCTTTATTTTACTTCGACCAGTGGTCAGGGTGTGGCAGTTAAGACGCCTTTCCTTCCTGACCTTTAATGTGAAAGTAGAATCGGCTGCTTCCAGCGCCGGATTAAACCATATGGACGCCCCTGGGCAGCCGTAATGTCGCCCTCTCCCCTTGTAAATTGTCTGCACCGCTTTATTTTGATCGGTTGAAGTGGGGCCCCTAAAAGGAGCGGGGCCCATAGGCTGGTGCCTACTTGGCACAATGGGCCATCCGGCGCTGGCTGTTTCCGTTAACCCGCCGCAGATGCCGCAGCATCACACTCCCAGTAGCCATCCCTACTGGTAACCCTCCACCCAGTTCAGATCCAATGGCTAATGCATTGTGGGTAGGCACATCAACTGAAAAGCATGCATTCGGCTCCAGGAAATGGACTTGTCTTCTAAAACAGCGCCTTTTTCTACAGAGCTTCAGCAACCCGAGGCAGACAGCACTCGGGCATGTAGTCAAACGCCCACACATTGGGATATGTTTATCAGACACCAACAATGTTATGGTGGGTTTACAAACGCCAGGTGCGGCAGGCAAGCCACGGCCCATCCACCTTCAGTTCAGAGCCACTGAGCAATGCATTGTGGGTGCTTTTTGCATCCGAATCATTTCTTTGTCTTGTAGATAGTATCAACGCAAGACAGACAGCTCTGAGTGATACACTCACAGAAGCCTATCGCCCTCATGAGAGACGACCAGTGCGGGATAGCGCACATCCTTGTAATTGGAGCCTGGGCATATATTTCGCGAACACCAGCAAGGGTATGATGAGTTTAAATATGCAAACATAACCCTCATAAATTAAATGTGACAGTAGAATAGGGTGGACGTTCACCTCCAGTTCAGCCAGTGCGGGATGCATTGTGGGTATGCAAATCAGCTCATAAGCATGCATTCTCTCCAGAAAATTCTCTTTGTCTTATAGAGGGCAACCTTTGTCAGAAATCTATTGCTCTTCAACCCTCCTTTCCTAAGTTCACTCCACCTTTATTTCACTTTTCTCCTTTTGTGATGCCCCCTTTCCCCTTCTTTCTCTCGCCCTCTTTCATCCAGTTCCGTTTTTCATCTCATCTCTTTTCTTTTCCCACTACTATAGTCATCCTTCACTGACCCCCCCCCCCAACCTCAGCCTTTCCCATTTCTTGCTTCTTTTCCTCTTCAAAGAACACAACATCAACCACTCCGCACAAGCATCACTCATCCAAGCTCTGCCTAGGTTGGTGTGCAACGTTCTTTTTTTTGTTGGCATAAATATGTGAAGTGCGCAACTTCACAACTATAAGAAGTTACAGTTTCATTCTGGATAAAACCAACAGCATTTATCCGACCAATTTTGCTCTCTCTCTCTCTCTCTCTCTCTCTCTCTCTCTCTCTCTATCTCTCTCCCCCCTCCCACCCCCCCCCCCATTCATAGAATTATTTGCACGGTTCAAAGTGACTTTGCACCGCTTAAAAGTCACTTTGCACTGCCGACACAAACCCTGTTTCATGGAACTGTGAAAAGTGTATTGACGCCGTGCAAAGTCAATTTATACTGCAAAAATGACTATGCACTAACTTTGAAGAGCAAAAATACACTTTGCACAGTTCCCTGCATCCAAGGCCGGCCCCCATCGAACTAAACAATGCAAGCTAAACAATATATCATACTGAACATCAAACTCATTCTACAAAGCAACAGTATCTGAACCATAAACCCCACCGGACATCCAACAAAGTACATGAGATACACACACACACACATACACACACACCTGAGAATTCACACACAAGAGATCCCTCCATCAGAGTAAAAACTGCAAACAGAATCATATAACACAATAAAGGGGGGGGGGTTGTCTTCAGACAAGAAAGCCTGCGCCACACATTGTACTTAGCATGAGTTTATCAGTTTATTGGTGGGGTATCCCAAATTGGTTCCCTTTTCCCTTTGTGAGACACGTGTTTCGACATTGCATGCGTCCTTTCCAAATCAGGGCTGATATAGTACTAATGTAGATTCGATTGCGTAGTCGGTTCAAAGGAAAGCAAACGCGGAGAAACTGAGACCGAATTTTGTGACGGAGTTTATCCCATGTGATAAATAATTCCTTTGAACCGACTATGCAATCGAATCTACGTTAGTGCTATATCAGCCCTGATTTGCAAAGGACACATGCAATGTCGAAACACGTGTCTCACAAAGGGCAAAGGGAAACAATGTGGGATACCCCACCAATAAACGGACAAACTCATGCTAAGTACAATGTGTGGCGCAGGCTTTCTTGTGTGAGGACAACCCCCTGCCCCCTCTTTTTATTCTGTTTTTACATAAGAGGTTGGGGCTTGACCTCTTCCTTTGACCTTGCATACCTGCGACACGGAGAAATCCATAATTATCTAGGGCGCAGAGCCCAGCAAAGTTGGCACACCCAACAACCCCATTCTCAAATCATTGAATCATATAACACAGTAGATTTTGTTAAGTGTTGTATGCGTTGTGATGACTTTTCTTGTTTGCTATGTGAAATCCTTTCCTATATGTTTCAAGGCTGCCGCCACCCCTTATCGACCTTCACATTGTGGCTACTCCCCTCATGGACAAGGTCAAATTCTACACTGCAAGCCACAAAACTCAAACCATATGACCAGCTCACACATATGGCAATTGAACAACCCTCCGAACAGACATCAAACATCACAGCACTGCAGTTCTACAACCGGCTTAAAGACGACAGACCCAACCACTGTACCCTAGCACCAGGGTCAGGCTCTGCCCCCATCTGGCCAGACTTGTCTCTATGCTCTTGGCACGTAGTTCACAGTACTTCCGGTTTGCACGCATCCACGCAACAGCGAAACGATCTTGCATCTACCCTCTCGCCACTGCAACCTAACCGACTACCATTTCTCCTACATTCCCCGGAGCACCTGCAGACATGCAAATGGTAGCGAAGTGCAGCATACAGTTCGGTAACATAATAAAGAAAATGGCCAAGGGCGGGCCACTCCAATACGGATCTCAAATTCTATTCTAGTGTATTATTGTATAGCGCCAACTAACCCGCAGGCCTCAGAGCGCTCAAATAATACAATGCCAGTTTGCCGCTATGCATTCCGCAAAGCTTACATGTGAATCTCAAAGATATGTTGAAATTGGCAAGTGGTGGCGCGTTTCACGCACATCGCGTCACCGCAGGACTTTAGTACCATCTCCATAATCCTTCTCAAGAGACGATCAAGTGGTGCGGTGGCACAGAGGCGCTGCAGATAAAAAGGTGCCACCAGCCCACACAATGTAAAGTTCCATGTACATTTACATGGCACTTTACATCGTGTGAGCCGGCAGCGCCCTTTATTTGCAGCGCCTCGATGTGAAGGGTCAGCCGCTCACTAAATGAAAGTCATTCATTGACACTTTACATGACAGTGAGTGACAGAGGCGCGCTGACAGTGCCTATTCAAGAATCACGCTGCACCTTTGCATTCTGGTACTTGTAGTCTGGGGCGGTGGGGGCACCCAAACATCATCGCACAAATCGTGATGGTAGACCTGGGGCCGGCACTGATTCTTCTACGTTGTCTGTGTTTCATTGGCTTGAAAATGTTACCAACAGCGGCCTCAACACTCAAACTGGCAGCATCACCAGGGCTGCTGGGGCCCAAAATGACCAGAGCCTGCTGCGATGACTGACCCCCATGAGGGGAATCCACCAGGAGTGGACTGTAGTCCGAGCCACATGGAACACTTGGCACCCAACAGCACCCAGGTCTCACAGATGCTGGCTGACCCGACGTGCAAATGGACCACACAGTGGGGGAAGATGCTGAAAGGACTGGCCCCAAGGCAGTGGGGGGGGGGGGGGGGCAGGCAATAATGGAGAAAAGCAACACACACAGGCTGTACGCTCTGCCATTTACCAACGTTGCCTTTACCCTGTCTCAAGCCTCCTCGCTCTCCCCGCTGTCAGGGGTAGACTGGCCTATAGGGAACTCTGGCGATATCCCAGCAGGCCTCTGCACCCCGGGCCTCTTGTGTGTGGCAACCTACGTCATTCCCTGTGCTTGCTGATAATGTTTCACATGGGGCCACTTTGAACATCATTTCCAGGGCTTCTTTGGGTTCCCAGTCCACCCCTGCCCGCAGTCCCCTTAGCCCTCTCCCCGTTCCCTCAGCCCCTTTCTGTATGCAGAGTTTGGTCTAGAACATTCTGTCACGTTGCTTTATCCCGGTCGCTTCCCGGAAGACGGATCGCTCTTTCATGACATCCTCTGATGACTGATAATAGCGAACAATGAAATACAGATGTTTCCTTTTAATTAGCGCTGTAATAATGCAAAGAAACATATATATCTGCGGGGAAAGGAAGAGTGCGCGCATTCTTTTAGGGTAATGTAGAAGGCCCGGCCGCTACAGTAAATCTATAATGGCTTTTGAACATCCCTGAGTTATGGGCGCCGCGAATGGAAGGCGAATCTCAATTGCATATGAAGGGCCTTTAAAATATCGCGTATACAGCGGGCTGCCTGGCGCGCGAGGTTAATGAAATAGCGTTCTATCGATCCCTGCGGATATCTGTCCACATCATGCAATCATCACACAATGAATTTCGCATGATAAGCAGGCCTGGATTGCAACGCGCCGACCGCTGGGTGGAGGGAGGGAGGGGGCAAGGAGGAACCGAGGCGGCGATATCCAAAGACACCAGCCCCGCCACGGCCGACACAGCGGCCGGCAACCCTTCTGGAAGGGCCCTTGGCAGGTCATTTCATACCATGCTCTGCTGCCATTTGGGTGACCTCTGGCAGACCGGAGGGGTTGGGTTACTGGAGAGAGAAGGACAATACGTGATAGCTTTGCTTATGAATCGGGAGGATAGCTCAGCGGCAACGTGCTCACCTTGGAAGCAAGACTACACGGAGCAACACAGGTTCGATCCCCGGCTCCCCACGCTTAGAAACCTCCGGGTATTAAGCACGTTATAACTATGTATCATATGATATGTGTTTCTGTGCAGTTCACTGACGGTATTAAGGAAGACTCTGCCTTTTCTTTCTTCTGAGTCCCGTGCCAAGGTCGTTACCTCTTACATTATGGGATCTGTGGATTACTGCAATGGCATCTACCTGGGCCAACCCTCTTTTCTACTTCAGGGTTTGTAGAGTTTGCAAAATTCAGCAGCTCGGCTAGCTTTGGGGGGGTCCTCAAGATTCTGTCAGTGTCAGGAGCTGCTGTGCCAGCTGCACTGTCTTCTCATAAGGAGGCGGATTACGTTTAAGATATTGCGTATTGCGCATCGTGCTAGCCATAATTCCGGCGCTAACTAAGCCAGTGGTCTTCAAAGTTTTTTGGCCTGCCCCCCCCCCGAGCAAATTGTGGGCAGGCCCCACCCAAAAATGCCAAAGGGACAGTAAGTCCAAATGGCTTTGAACTATCGCACGCCGTCCCCACCCCACTACCAGTAGAATGCATCGACTCACCCACCTGCTCCCATCACAGTCTCTGGGCTCCCTCATGCCACTCCTAGCCCAGTCCCTGGGCTCTCCCCACCCCACCACAGATCGTGGGCTCTCGCCACCCTGCTCACACCACTATGCCATAGCTCCTCCCATCCAGCTCCCACCACAGTCCCTGGGCTCGCCCCACCCAGCTCCCACCATAGTCCCAAGGCCAGTGGCGTCTGGTGAATTTTTTAAGCAGAGGGGCTTGAATATTTCTCCCATAGCAACTGAGCATAGCAAGTGAGCTGGAGCCAATCAAGACGGATTTGGGGGGTTCTCCCCTGAGAAATATTTTAAAATAATTGGTTAAAGTGCTGCATTTTAGAGCATATTTGAAAAAAAATATTGTAAAAAGCCAAACAGTTTGCAATTAGCGGGGGTGTCTCCCGCTCCCCTAGTTCAGCATTATGGGCTTCAGAGGTTGCAGGGGTGTCCCCGCATACATTAAAGGCAAAGCTGGGGACAAAAAAACAAAATACAAAAATCTCTAGTCACAAAATGTGAACAAGTTGGCTTTGCCATTTTGTAGCTCAAGCTTTTCGTATTTGTTATTGTAACGTAAATCCGTCCTTACAGCGCCTAACATTATGGTCAAGCTGCACCTGCCCAGGGCTCTCCCTACCCCATTTTGTCTTTCCTCTGTTTTGTTTAAAATTCAGGCCCTGGATCCACACACCCCCAGTTTGAATACCTCTGGTCTAGGGGAATACAAATTGAGTCACAGTTTTCTCAGAGACACAAAGACAGTTGGCTAAAATATTCTCTGGTTCACAAACCAATCGGAAAGGTTGTTTGAGGTTTCACAAAAAATGGGCAATAAAAAGAACTCTTTTTTTAAAAGATTTTATTTTCTGGGGTCAATGGCAAGATAAGGGTTTTGATCCTTAAAAACGGCTACGGAAACTCTGTTGGTGATTTAGTTACTGATTGTTTGGGAAACATTATTGCCTGCTGGCATCTCGTACACAACTTTGAATATTGTCATGTGGATTCAATACAACCCACAAGCAAAACTGTGCAATGCTAACCAATGTGCCACATTATGACATCATTTCAATACTTGGTGTTGTTCTTGTCAGAGAATCCATTCTTGGTGTTCCCCATGACCGATAACCTTTTATTTGCATGGTAGAAAAATCTTTTTGATGCCACTGGATTAACTACTCCCCATCAAACTCATGGGTCATAGTGAATTGCTGGTGTTGCTTAATCCGGAACATAATTAATTCTATTCTCCCTTCCCCTACCCTCATGGCTCAGGTTATGAACGTGCATCGCTTTCTCTCGGCACAGAACACATCATAGAATCATTAAATTCACATAGTTTGCCAGATGCAAGTAGGTCATCAATATGATGCACTCAAGTTGCAAAATTGGATAGACATTTTCTCATGCCATGCAAACCTGTGCAGTGTGTATCTCCCGAAGGCCAGTGAACCTGATGGCATTTCTCTGGGAAGTTGCTATAACAGGATTTTATCCACAGGTGGGCATGCTGTGTGGTACATTAACACTCACTACTAGAACTCTGGTACATACATTTAACCTCTGGAATGCCTGCCCATATGGTGGCCCCCGAATGCCAACACACAAAGTTGGGGACAGAGGGCACAGGACTCACTGTCACTGCGCTCCACTGCCATAATTAGATGTATATATCCAGCTTCTTTCATCCCTAAAAAAAGTCTAGCTGTGGGGGGGGTTGGTAGGGGGGCGCGATCCACAGTTTGGATACCTCTGCTCTAAGCTGATCCCTTATAGGCCTGCCATAACTCTTTGATCTTCTTTACAAGCTCTGTTGAGATTTTCGAGATATCATAAGGCCCGTGCTGGGGGATGTGCTTTCTCAGTCCTGGCCCCTACTCTGTGGAATTCCTTTCCTGGTTACCTCTGAGATAATGTTGATCATTTTTAACTTCGTAAGCTTATGAAGACCGATCTTTTTTTATTTTTTGGGCATCTCCTTTCTTTCACTTTCTTGTCTGTTTTCTAGTGCCTAGATGTCTTTTTTTGGCCTTAGTTCACGTTCTACAAATCCTGTACCGTACCCTACCAGGAGGACCTTAGTACTGTATGCAGGTCTGTTTCTAGGGTATCATGTTGAGAGAACTTGACATATTTGCTTCTAGGGGGGAACATCATCCTGTGCTGGTAGCATGCATTGCCTGGGACTTTGGTATGCAATCTGTTTGGGAGGTGTAGTGTGCTGATGTTTGAAGTCTATTGAGATGGGTGTTCAATTGCCATGTGTGGGTGGCTTGTTGATATTCCTATTGTGTGTTTTAACATAGAAGGTTAGAGAGTTAGTGGGAGCCCTTGGTGGAGACCCTGATAGGCATTTTACAGAATTCAGTCAGTGTGGTTATGGTGGTGTCTTGGTAGCGGTGCCCCTTGGTAAGTGTGAGGGGATATCCGGAGGCACCGTAGTGTGATGTAGTAGTTTAGTTTAGTTTTGTTTCTTTATTTATACCGCGCGCCGAACCCTGAGGTAACTGGGCGCCGGAGACTTGGAGTGTGTCACAACAGAATATAGACATACAAGATAATAACAGTAAGTGCAGTTGACCGGGTTACATGGTGGTCGAGAGGCAGACATAGGATAATAGTACAGTGATTAGTGCGTCAGACAATGGTGGAGTTCTTGTTGGCGAGCAAGGACTTCGTTTTTGCTCTGAAGGTCCAAAAGGATGGTTCTGCTCTAAGGTTCAACGGAATAGCGTTCCATTGTTTGGCAGCTAGGACCTGGAAGCTGGAGCTGCCTGCTTTTTTTAGGGAGAATTTGGGGATGGACAGGCAATGAGAGTACAACGTTCTGGTTGGTCTGGTAGAAGGGTGTTTGTTGAACTTGTCTGCCAAGTATTTCGGGGCATCATTAGAGAGGCATTTGCGGACGATAACGAGAGATCTAAGGGGGATTCTGTCTCGTACGGGGAGCCAATGGGCATCTTGTCTGAAGCTGAAGATGTGTGAGTGCCGCGGGATACTCAGAGCTGCCCTGAGGGCAATATTCTGCAACACCTGCAGTTTGTTCAAATTGCATTCTGAGGTGCCAAAAAAGAGAGTGTTGCAGTAGTCAATTTTTGAGAGCACTAGCGCTCTGGCTAGTGTAATGCAGCTGGAAGGCGAGAGGAAGGCTTTGCAGACATTGATGAACTTATTTGTATAAGCTGTGGAGGAGGCTGTGGCGTTCACCTGTTTTTTGAGCGAGAGTGTGGAATCAAGATAAACCTCTATAGTTTTAATTTCTTTGGCCACAGTGATTAGGTTACCGTCTATGTTGATAGAAGTGTAACGGGGGTCCCGTTTGTTTAGCCGTGTTTGGGAGCCGACGAGAAGGAGCTCAGTTTTCTCGTCATTGAGGCATGAGCCGTGTTCTGCCATACAGGCTTGGATTTCCAGGTATAGGTTGTTGATCCGTATGGAGTCCTCTTCATAGCAGCCTGATAGAGTGATGAGAACCTGGGTATCGTCAGCATAATTTGTGTATGTGACACCCAGGTTAACTGCCCGGCAAACTATCGCCCAATCTCCATCACCCCTTTCCTGGGCAAACTGTTGGAAAAGCTGGCCATCTCCCAGCTTACACTCCACACAGAATCTGTTGGTTGTCTCCATGACCATCAGTCTGGCTTCAAAGCTGCCAGAGGCACAGAAACTTCTGTCGTGAACACCTGTGAAGATCTGCTCTCTAACCTTGATTCCAGCATTCATTCTGTCCTCATCCTCCTTGATCTTTCCTCTGCTTTCGACATGGTCAACCATGCCATCCTGATCAATCCTGATCAATCGACTCCATGAGAACCTGCCCATCACGGATCAGGCCCTTGAGTGGCTGACCTCCTTCCTCTTGGACTGCCCCTCCCTGGTCCAACTTCGTCCCTTTCTCTCCGCTCCATCCTCTGACTCTGGTTTTTCAACCTCTACGTGGCCTCTTTGGCCCACCTGATCTCCACATTCTCCTCTAACTTTCAGTGTTATGCGGAAGACACTCGGATTTCCTTCAGGCTTCACTCAGACTCCTCTCCTTTTTCGCTCATTCCCGACTGTCTATCCGCAAATCAGGATTGTTGTGCCTCCAACGATCTCTGCCTTAATGCCAGTAAGATGGAGATCCTTCTCATTGGGACACCTGCCCCTGCTTTCCCTCTCTCACTCTGGCCGCCCACCTTGGGCCCTCTTCCTTCCCCTTCCTGTGAGGCAAACAACCCTGGTGTCCTCTTTGACTCCACTCTCTCTTTCTCTCCTCACATCTCGGACGTCGCCAAGAAGTCCCACTACCAGCTACTCCTCCGCGAAGGGACTCTTCCCTTTCTCACTTCCCCCACAACCTCACTGTCTCCAGAGCCCTGGTTCTCTCTAGGCTGGACTACTGCAACAACCTCTTTCTCAATCTGCCTTCCTCTACTCTCCAGCCTCTGCAACTATTCCAGAACAGGACTGCAAGACTTATCCTTGGCTCAAGCCCAGGGATCATATCTCTCCGGCCCTGAAATCTCTCCACTAGATCCCAGTTGCTGCAAGTATCAAGTTCAAGACCCTTTGCATTGTCCACAAGGCTTTCTGGGCCCAGGGCCTGCACTACATCCAATGCTCTCTTCCAAAATATCTTCCTTCTCGAGCCCTTCCCTCAGCTACCTACAACTCTCTAAGGGTTAGACACTTCTCCAGGCAGAGAGTGGGAGGTAAATCTCTCTCCTCTGCAGGTGCCTCCCTCTGGAATAGCCTCAACGCCCCTCTCAAACACGAGCCGGACCACCTGAAGTTCCGGAAGCAGCTAAAAACATTTCTCTTCTCCTCTGCTTTCTCTCTCCCTCCCCTGCTGGCCTACCTGACCTACCTGTCTGTGTACCGACTGGTTGCTTGGCTATCCTCAGAGTCTCACTGAGTCCAGACTCTTTCTTGATCAGTCACCCTTGCACGGCCTCTTGGCCTACCATGTATTTAGGGGCTGTAACTGTAACCCTACAGTCCCTTGTTCTCCTTGCACTACCCAGAGCCGCACTGCCCTGGCTGCACTTACTCAGAGCATTGCTGCCCTGTTTTTCCCTCCCCTCTCCCTTGCACTTCCCCCTCCCTTTCTCCTTGCACTTCTCGTTCTCGCACTTGCACGATCTGAATGACACAAGGCCTAGTAAGATTGTTTGTCTTGTCCTCCCTCTATCTTCCCTTCCTTGTCTTGTCGCGCCTAGAAATACTTGTGCGCAGGCGCGTTATAAATGACTTCTGTCATATCATTTGATCACAGATGCCCAGAAAAATATACAATGCCGCTGTAAGAAATGGCTAGACTGGCAGCACCCAAATGGCATTCTAGCCAGGTTATTCACTTAGCAGGACTGCTTTATCAGAAATGCCCAGTTAAAAAAAAATCATACCAAACTGAAGAATGACTAGACTGGCTGCGCCAAAATGCCTCTCTGGTCACTAATACCACATATCATGCCTGCTTAGCCTGGACATGGACAGCCATTATGATTTGTCGTACGATCCTGACACCCCACACATCCCCTCTCCTTCCCACCCCAACCTCCAAAATCAGCTCCTTGGCCCAGAATTACATCGACGTCCCTCCTCCTTGCCTCAGAGCTTACGGTTGAGGTTCCTTGCCTCATAGGTAAATACTGGGATGAGGAAGGGTGGGACTAGGAGTAATGAAGATTACAGGTAGCTAAGTCAGGCATTACCTCCATGTACCTCTACCTCATCCCAGTACTTGTGTATGAGGCAAAGTGCCTTATACACAAGTACTGTCTCATACATACTGGGACGAGGAAGAATAGGGCTAGGAGTAATGAAGATTACCAATAAGTAATCCAGGCATTAAACACAAGTATTGGTGCAACGCCATTGAGTTGACTGGGATTCAGCACCCCCCCCCCTGGAATGTTGGGCTATGTTGACTCGACCTGGCTGACCTTCAGAGGAGTTGTCAGACAGAACAGGACACAGATGTTAAACGGCACCTGGGTTTCGGTGTAAACAAGAACCCAGCAATTACTAACATAAAGCATTTCAATGTTAGTACCTGCATTCAGAAGCCAATTTTTTTAGGCAATTGAAATCGTGATGTGGGTTTAATACTTGCATGCCAAGGGGGTGATTGGAAGGGTAGAGGGGAATAGGAGACCACTGATTCTCAAAGCAGTCCATAAGTGGGTCCTTTCAAACTTAAATGAGAAAGTTGACTGCTTGTAACATTGAAGCTGCACTAGAATAGTCTCATTAAAATGCGTAAAGAAATTAGATACCCCAAACAAATAAGTTTGCCCCTCCCCCACCACCCATGAAGTTACCGCCTCTCCAACATTTGAAGGATTAGCACCTGAAATGTAGGTTTTGTTGCGCCCCTGAAAGCAAGCACACACCATTCACGATATACACACACGCACACCCAACCATCCATAGTTTAGTTTAGTTTATTATTTGATAATGCGCTCCAAACCCAGGGGTAGCCGGCGCAGCAGATACAAGAATACTTAAGCTTGGGTTACATGCATAGGAAACATACAGAACATAAACAGCATTCAAGTGTGCATTATTTCACGATACTGGCACATCCAGGCAGCCATCCATACATTTAAGTTTGCACCCTTTCACCATACAGGCACACACACCCAGACACCCACCAATACATTTAAGTGTGCAAGCTTTCACCATACACTCACACAGGCAGCCACCTATACATTTAAGTGGGCACACTTTCACCATACAGGCACACCCAGGCAACCACCCGTACATTAAAGTATGCACCTTTTCACCATACACTCACACAGGAAGTGACCTATACATTTAAGTGTGCACCCTTTCAACATACACTCACACACGCCATGTGGTAGAGTGGAGCCCTAACACTTCAAAAAGAAATTGGGCCTCATTACAACTATGCCGGACTGGAAACAAAGGTGCCGGTAAGCTTACCTGTACCGTTGTTTACGGGCCGGCATATTACAGCTCTGCAGGCGGTTGCCGTCCTGCCCGGCAGTTCAGACCTGCCAGACAGAACGGCACCCACCCGCATAGTTTTCACTGAAGCACCGGCACCGTTATTAACGGTGCCGGTGCTTCTGTGATCCCCATTCCCATAGAGTCCGATAGGACTTTATGGAAATGGGGATTTAGCATTTGCCAGCACCTGACTTCCCAGACCACCGGGTTGTAATCCCCCGCTGTTACCAGGAAGTCGGGCGCCGGTAAATCATTACGGGTCCGGCAACAACCTGCTGTTAGCACCGGCACGGTTACTGCCAAACCCGTAATGAGGTCCATCGTTCCTTTTTGAAGTCACTCTGACTTCATAAAGAAAGGATTTCCGTTAAGGACCGAACCATAACGGAACTAATTTGCTTGTGAAGGCAGAGTGACTTCAAAAATAAACAATTTCTTTTTGAAGTCATAGGGCTCCCCGCACCCCATGACATGGAGGCCTCCAGCCTAGTGTCTTCCATGTCAAGGGGAGGGTGCAGCCCTCAGACTTCAGAAACTGTTTCTTTTTGTAGTCACTCTGCCTTCATAAAGAAATTATTTCTGTTACAGAAATAATTTCTTTATAAATGCAGAGTGAATTCAAAAAGAAAAAAAATGATTTTTTTGGTGAAAAAAAAATTTGTAATTTTTTTTCTACAAGTGGGGGCCCCTCCCAGGACATGTGCTGGTGGGGCCCCCGCATACTGTGGGCTGCGTGGGCCCCTGTTATGCCAGTGCTTGGCAGCCGGCGCCGTCCCACACAGTTGCTCTTCTGTTCAGTCTGAATTCAGAGATATTTGTGGCCTACTGTGATGTTCCTAAGCCATGGCATAGCTTCTACATGTCTGTGTTATTCTAAAGTTCTCCATATGTTAGTAACACATTGGTCCTGTCAAGTCCCATAGGTGCTCCTGCAGTTCCATAGGTTATCTGCATGTTAGCATCTGCAAGCTTGCTCAGGATCTCTTGCGTCTTGCAGTTCCTGCGTTGCTGCGGTGAAGCGAATGACAAAATAATAAAAGCAAAGGCAGTGTGTGTATGTATATATCTTATAGGACTGTGCTGCATATATTCTTTGTGTATTCGGGTGCATGTTTTGTGTCCCGATGTGCGAATGGCATGTGTACTTCTCGTCTAATGCTGCTATATTGTGGTGTCTCTAACAATGTCATGCATGGCTTCTTGGCGCTTTAGTCGATACTGTCAATTGAGGTCTCCTTAGTTGCATCCTGAGGCTACTCATCCACTCTGGGTAGCGTTTGCACTGCTCCTGGGCTGTATGATTGGCTGAGTGGGTATCTCTCGAGACACTTGTCTACCATAGAAGTACTAGGAATCAGTCTGAAATGGTATGGGCGATCATGGTATCTTTGGTTCTTCTTCCGGGCCATGTGTCTTATGGGAGGGGGAGCAGGGGTAGGATTCGGCCATCCCTTTCCCGTCCGTCCTCTGGTCGACTTGTGGATCACATCTTGAAATGTCAGATTCTTTTCTCTGGGCCGCCATATCTTCGTTACTCCTCCAAGGTGTCCATAATAGTTTGTGTGGTCATCAAAAGATCAGTACATGTAACAGCATACTCCTTCGGGGTTGCACCAGACCCACTTTCCTTTATAACCCTTAGGATCATGGGGATTGTCCAGCTTTATTGTTCCTGCTGGAAATAAGTCACACTGTACAATTCTGTCCCTTAATCTGTCTCTTTCTCTCACAATGTCATCCTTTGTTCTTCCTATGTTCACATCCATCAGGATCTGCATCCCAATTGCCTCTTCTGCTGTTTTCTTGCACCTCCCAATGCATTTCTTGATCCCACATATTGATGCTGCTCCCAGTATGAGTGCTCCAGCTATCATCTTCAGTCCATCTGTACAGCGAGGGGGAGTGACCTCTGACCGGCCCATAGAATCAGAGCTTGCCCTCGAGTACTTTAAGACGAGATAGCTGCACCTTGAGGTGGATGGGGGGGCGGGATTCTCTTACTCCAACACCAGTCAATAAGGACAACTCAATGATTTGGCAAAGGGGAGTCCGTTTAATGAGAAGTACAAAAACGGGGAAACATGGAGATCAACAATGATGCAATGGCCCGTCTCGCTTCAACTCCCAACAATCTTCATTCAAACAGCAATAGTTATAGGCAAAATGTGTCATCATTGACGTGTAACACTCAAAAGTTTGTCATGCAATTCTATTGGTTGGAAAAGGTAACTTAAGTATAGGTGCTATATCTGTATATGGTAACGGACTGTGAGGATTGGATAACTCTTATCGGGTGGGCGTCTACGCCCTTCCCTCTACATTACTCACGTAAACGTCACTAAAAGTACAACGTCTCATTGGTTCTACTATCTATAGGACCTTAGATTATTTAGCCCACTGTGATTGGGCTGGCTACAACCCTAAGCATAAATCTCCACTTTAATTAGCAGCATGCAGAATGGTCGCCCAGATGCAGTATGCCCCAAGATTCACCCTGCCTCCCTTCCATCAATCAGTACTTTATGGCTATGTGTCAATTAGTTGGCTGTGGTTGGCGTCAAAACTGTAGCTTCTTGTCAGGAAAAGTTATGGTATCTCCTGCTTTGGGTGACATCAGACGTTGGTACCTCTTCACGCTTGGCTGGTCATGTGTTAGCAAACTGTGAATCGGCTTCGTTTTCCTTCTATTTGTGCATTTAATTCTCTTTTTTGGCCGCCATCTGCTTGGAACCCCTTATCTCGACCTTCACGGGGCAGGCTGCTCTGCTCTTAAGTTTCGATTCTCCGAAGTTACTGTCCGCCTCCCTCTCTTGGTTTGACCTCGATTTCCCAGGCACGGCCTGCTCCTTGAGTTTCGATTCCGCCGTCTCTGTTCTTGTTTTAGCTGGAATAAGAATCCTAGCCTGTTTGACCCTTAGTAACCTGGGTTAATTCTGCCTTTGTATAAAGTGGACTCGCACTTATATAATGTGCTTTGTTGAGGTAGATATATAGTTGGTGCTTGCCGCTCTATTCTTCTACTAAGTATAGCAAGCCGCACTGTTTTCTTAGCTTCTTGTGTTACAAGCCTATGTACAGGTGTTAGCTGGTTGAATACTTTTATCCTGCTTTACAGTTACGTTTCTTAGTATTTCAACATCGTCTCTTCTTCTATGTCTGTGATATCCTTATCCATGGTGTTTCGTCTTTGTGTGTCATCTTTTGGTTGTCGTTCTTCATCTGTACGTCTGTCCGGGCCCTTGTGACATCATCATTCCCTTTCCATTAAGGCCTTTTGAGATTCTTCTGGGACAGTGTTTAAACAATCTTTATTTCTTGTCATTTGCTGGTATGGTTGTCTCAATGGATACCTTACTGCCCATGGTTGTCTGGTCATTGGCACTTCAATAGGTATTGCTATTCTGATTGGCCCTGGACAGAGCCCTAGTGCGGCTCTCTGCTGGTTTATTTGCTCATCGTACGTCACATATCTCGGTGTGAATGTTCCTGGTACTTGAAAATGGGCGACTGGAGTGCAGGCCATATTTGAGACCTCCTCTACACTCCCCCCTCTGGTCGGTTCATCGACCAATTCCGCTTCCTCCTTGGGATTCGACTTACTTGGTTCTTCTGTATCCATATCTTCCTCGTCTTCTGGGTTTGTGCATGATTGTTTGAAGGAATGTCTCTTCGGCGTCCATATTTTTATCACTCCTTTCAGGTTTCCTGCTGTTTTCACATGTTCGTCTTTATTCCGTGTCATTAGCTGACATTGTCCAATTGGGCTGCAATAGATCCATTTTCCTTCATAATTTCTGAGTTTCCTGGGATACAGAAACTTTGTTCCTTTTGGTGCGTACTTGCTGGCCTGCACAAAGTCTTTTATTTGGGATTCCGGAATGCAGGCAGCAGAGGCAGCAGCATAAACCAGCAGCTCCTGGCCCTCTCCTATATATGGATAACTGAAGATTATGAACTCCAAAAAGAAAATTGAAACTGCGGATAACCCTGTGCCAAAAAAAACAAATCAGCTACTGACATGGCAGAGATCCCAAGTCCACAGGATATCTACTCTCTACTTCTGAAGGTGGCACAAAACTTGGGAAAAGTGGCTTAGGATGATGTTAAATCCTCAATGGACGACTTGACAATGAAGGTGGCTCAAATTGATAGCCGTGTTTCAATTTTAGAAAATGGTAATGCCTCCATGTCATCAGAAATTTCGGGGAGCTTCAGAGCCTACAAGAATCTGAAGGATGACTTTGATAAAGGGAAAGCTAAAACATTGGAGCTGGATTTGAAAATTAGGAGCAGAAATATATGGATCATTGGTTTGGAGGAAGAAGAAAAAAGAGGATATGGCCCAAAAAGTGTTGGATGTCTTGAAAAGCTCAATCAAATATGAACAGATTACATTGATGGACATTGACAATACATTCAGAATTGGCAGGAAGATGAGCCTTAAAGGTAAAGCAAGACAGATCCTGATCTCATTTATGTGCACCCGGATCAAGGAAGATGTCCTGAGGGCAGCAAGAAATATTGAAATGATATATTATAAAAAACAAAACATTTTTATTTACCCGGATTACCCAAAGGAGGTAGTTGAGATCAGAAAATCCTTTAAGGAACCAAAAGAACTGGCAAGATCTTTGGGGGTGAAAGCCTTCCTCAATAGGGCCAACTGGCTTACACTGGTGTTTCCTGAAGGGGAGAAAATTACCACTGATCCTAATGAGGCTCTTAAATGGTTAAAGGCTCTGGAAAATCAGTCAGGGATGATGAATAATTAATTTGCCCTTTGGGTGTAATTTTCCACGTATGTTACTACAACTACACTAGAAGGTATGCTTGTATTTTGACAATTTTTGAACATTTATTACTGCATGAAATAATTAACATTGAGTTTACAATGTTGAAAATGGCATCGTATGGAATTTCGGTTAAACGCTCTATTTGTAAAATACGATCTCATCGTCATGTTCTGGGCTTCAGTGTGTTATCGGGAGAGATTAGAAGAAAGAACCTATACCATTGCATTGGAGTCATGTGCTCAGTCAGCTGACCTGGATTTGCAGGACTGGAGACAGGAAGTGCTACAAGGAGAGGTGCTGCGTATCGCCTTACAAAGACTGAAGCTGTTGGATTGTTGGATCGTTAGGGAGTTGTGTGTTGTATAATAAGGTTGCCTATAAGGAAGACTTGCACGGATGCACCTTGCTGTGCATTGATTAATCATGCGCTGATAGATATTGGATTTACATCTTGGGGAATGTTAAAGCATTTGCTGTGGTGTGAGAGGGTAAGTGTGTGTCCCCGCCAGGTCTGGGAGCCTCACACGGACACGTTTGTCTTCATGGAGAAATACACTGATATTTTGTCAGTAACCAATGCCACACGGGTGTGGCTAAACTTTATCCACAAGCAAAGGACACTGCATCATAACTTGCAGCTCCTGATCTACCCAATCGTCTGACTCTAGCCCATGCACAACGACCACCTACACACGGATATTGCAGACACTGTGCTCTCTCACTCACACAAGGCTGCAGACTTTCCCAGTGGAGAGGGACCCTGAAGCGGAACCAACACAAACAGCCCAAAGTCTGATACAGGATCTGGCTAAGTATATAGTTGCACGTCTTGGTGCTGGAAGGTGCCATGTGATAAGAGGCTTCCTCGACTTCACCTCCCCCTACAAAATAAATAAGGAAAAGCAATGCCCACAGCCTTAGCATTGTGTGGCATGTAAAAGACATTTGCCGGGCCTTGACCTTGGGGTTTCAACAGGCCATGGGTGGTGGTAACTGCAAATGTCCACTCATATGTTTCTCATAGTGCAACTGCAGTGTTTGGCAAATCACAGTGGAGGAATGAGATTGGGCTGACTTTCTGCATCCAAATGGCACATTAGCTAACCTGACTCGAACTGTCAGCAGAGTAGTTAGTGGTTTATAGATACGTCGGATCTACTTTTGGATCATTCACTGCGCATGGGGTTCTATACTGTTCATGTTGTTAGATTATGCTGATTAACATCGCTTTTTACACTTTAGGCTGCAACAGTAATGGGCATCAAGAAAGTATTTGTCTCCATGGTGTTATTTTTATCTGCTCATTGCCTCATGTATATATGAATTACTACTGCAGTTTCATCTCACTGTCTGTTGTGGCACGTGGGATTCTATGGTTGGCTAAGGCAGTCCTGCCAATCATGACACAGCTACGGTAGGGGGAGAGATGTCTGCACTAGTTTTAAATGTACGGTCATTGGTTGGGGACAAATGCTTTTAACTGAGTTTGTGATTGCAAGTAATTTTGATATTAGTGGCCCATGAATGGCCGCTGGTGGCATTACAGTGTCTTATATGTTTGTTTGCTGGTGTTCATTAATCTGGGGAGTGACTGTCGGGGTGTAGGGTGTTGTTTGACACTATTTCCTGGCAGTTCTCCATAGTCTGGTTGTTACAATTGGTGGTTACAATGGGTGGGTGGCCGTTGGGCAATACATTGGATTATGAAACCATTGTTTGCAAAGGGTAAGTAGTATAGGGTTGTTGTAACTTTTAATCAGCGGAAGGCGTGAAGGGCTAGTAGTATTTCAAACTTTCAAATCATCGGTGGTCCTGGTTACCTTTCATTGGCGAGGAGTATTTTGTCATTCCATTTAATGAGGATATTATGGCTGGGCTAGGCAACAAAGCGGTATAAATTTGAAATTTGAAGCGCTATTGTGAATATGTTGGCATTTGTTGCTTTCAATCCCAGACTTTGTGAGGGTCAAGTATTTATTAAGATCTAAGATCAGAAATTGTAAGTTGCTTTCTGGTTGAGAATAGGAGTCCTGTGCTGTTTTGTTGGTTCTAGTGGATGAAGTTGGGTAATACTGGAACTAGAGATTGAATTTTTAGCAGGTAGACTTTGGGCAGCCTAGACTGGCAATAGGCAGATGTTTACACTATATGCCAATTGGTAATGGTTGGTTTAGGGGGAGTTGATAGGTGAGTTCATATCTTCTAACCATTTTACTTTTTATGGGCTAGTTTACAACTTGATTTTTTTAATGTGAATTTTGGATGATTAGCAAATCCTGCGAGGATGATAGTCTTCGTGTATGTATGGTTTGGAATATGACGGTGGATCAGGTGAAATATACTGGACTTACTGAGGTGTAGTTGTGGTAGATATAGGGTTTAGGATTTAGATGACATGTTATCAAAGCGTTATTTTGTGGATTTCATTTTGGTTTTAGGAGACTTATTGGAGAGTTCAAGTTATTTAGGAGAGGAGTCCAGGGTGGTGGACTACCTGGAATGTGTTTTAGAATGTTTTCTTGTACGCTGTTCTTGGTGTTTTGCATCTGTTTCAGAGGGGGGGTTTTAGGGTTTTCGGTTGGGGTCACAAACACATACCTGGGTCTGTTGAATAGGTCTTATTTGAATTGGGTGGGGGTGGACAATCTGGATTGGAAAATGGGTGATCAACTACGAGTTATCTCGTGGAATGTGAACGGTTTGAACAATGTACAGAAAAAGCAGAAAGTGATGTCTTATTTTAATGACCTAAAAGGGGATGTTTATTTCCTTCAGGAGATACACCTATTTAAAACAGATTTGGAAGGTTTGAAACAAGGTTGGGTTGAGAGAGCATATGGTTTATCCTTTGAATCAAGGTCTAGAGGTGTGGTTATTCTAATTAGGAAGCATGCCCCGATCTAGGTTGTCAAAGAAATATGTGACAAGGAAGGTAGAATGGTTGCTATTTTAACAAATATTCAAGGCAAAGAAGTGACTTTCTGTAATATTTATGCACCGACATTGGATGATGGAACTTTTTTCAGGAAGGTGGCTCAAACGATCCAAGATCTAAAGTCCAGTAACATAATCTTGGGTGGAGACTTCAACACAGTTATTGACTCTGCATTGGATAGGAGTAATACTAGACATTGCAGAAGGGTAGATATGCAGACTCGGGCGTTGAAGGATTTGTTGGAGGAGCATAATCTGAAAGACTGTTGTAGAATTGAAAATCCTTTAGTGAGGGAATATAGTTTTTATTCTGGAGCACATGCTACATATTCCAGAATTGACATGGTGTTGATGGCAGGAGAAATGTTGCAAAACTATAAAACAAGCAGTATAGGAAATATTGTGCTAACTGACCACGCTCATGTGTCTATAGATTTGAAGTGGAATTTCACTGTGAGTAGACAAAAAACTTGGAGGCTAAACACCATCTTATTGGACAATGTAGAAGAGATGGAAAAACTTTCATCCGAAATAGATTATTTTGTGGAGGAAAATTGTAATGGAGAATTTGGATCTGACATTGTTTAGGAAGCCTTTAAATGCACTGTATGGGGCATGTTTATTAGTCTGGCGAGTGGATAAAAAAAAATGGGACAATACACAAAAAGTACTGGAATTAAAGATTAAATGTATGTCACGTGAACTGATGGTGGCTGCTATGAAAGTGGAATTGCTTCCCGAAATAAATAGATTGAAAAGAGAGTTGAAGACGTTAATATCGAATCGAGTGGATAAAAGGTATTTCCATCAAAAGTGCACTTATTTTGAGCATGGGGAGAAATGTGATCGCAGGTTAGCATATAGATTGATGTTGAGAGAGTCAGTGCGCTCAATCACATCAATTACAGACTCTGATGGTCAGATTACATTCACACCGGTGGGGATAAATGAAGTGTTCAAGAAGTTTTACGAAAATGTATCTAAAAATGAAACCCATATTGATGCGGCAAATTGAGACTTTCTGGAGAAAATTCAAGTCCTAGAAATTTCAGAGGAAGAAGCTAAATTGTTGGAGGAAACTATAACGGTAGATGAAGTCAAAATTGCAATATCAAAATTGAATGTGGGTAGGTCTCCAGGGCCTGATGGGCTGCCAGTTGAGTTCTATAGGTGGTTGCCTACTTCAGCATTGGTACTGTTAACAGATATGTATAAGACCTCTAAGTCTAAAGGATTACTTCCAGATACGACTAGACATGCAACGATTTCAGTCTTTCTAAAGAAAAACAGAGATGAAACACTGGCGTCCAAGTACAGACCGATTAGTTTAATCAATGTGGACAATAGGATCCTGGCCAAGATTCGGGCATTATGGATGGAAAATCTTCTACCGAAGCTGATAGATCAGAATCAGTCTGGTTTTGTTAAAGGTAGAATGACATCCAGTAACATACAGAAACTACTGTGCACCATCACAATGGCATCAGAGCTGTCAGAAGTCTCGGAAGTCCTCTCACTGGATGCCGAAAAGGCATTCAATAAAGTTAACTGGCAATTTATGTGTAAGGAATTGGAAAATATGGGTTTCGGGATTCAGTTTTGTTCTTGGATTAGACTGCTATATACCAAGCCCACGGCTGATGTTAAAAGTAATGGTCAGAGGTAAAATCCTTTTGAATTAGAACGTGGCACGAGACAAGGTTGCCCGTTGTCTCCTTTATTATTTGTACTTGGTATTAAACCATTGGCTATAACATTGAGAACCGAAGATGGCTTGCAAGGCATTAATTGTTGGGGATTGCAACAAAAAATGTGGTTATACGCTGATGATTTATTAGTCCTCAAGACCCTTGGTGAGTCAATGCCCGTACTTATGAATATTCTGGAAGTCTTTCACCAGTGCTCTCGATACAAGATCAATTGGGCAAAATCAGAAGTTCTACCCTTGGTACCTTTGTGTGTCAAACAATTCATTACACGGTTAGGCTTTAAGCTGTGCGCTGAAAAATTATTATACCTCGGGGTATGGATTTTACTTAATGTTGCTGATTTTGTGAAAGAAAATATGAATATGGTGTGCACTACTTTGAAATCGGATTTAGAAAGATGGTACTTGTTACACCTTTCCCTTTGGGGGAAGGTGAATGCTTTGAAAATGGTGTCGACTCCTAGAGTAAACTTTGTACTGAGTATAATCCCATTAGTTATTGAGACACTTTTTTGGTGTGAATTGGATAGACTCATGCAAGACGTCTTGTGGGATCATAAACCACCACGTCTGAAGATTAGCAAATTACAGTTGCCTTTGTCTAAAGGTGGGCTGGGAGTCCCAAATTTCAAAGCATACCATTTGGCTTTTATGGCACAAACTTTATTTTCCTTTCTCAAATCAGAGCAAGAGGACTGGTTATGTGCAGAGTCTAGCCATGTAGGCCCATTATCGCCTAGGGTTCTGTTAACTAGTAAGCCATATAGAACGAAGATGGAGGATTCATTGACTAGGAGTTTACGGAATTTATGGTTGGCCTTGAATGAATGTTTGGGTTTCAATGCATTGAGAGATCCAAGTGCTTCTGTCTAGCTGAATCCAATTGTTACTCATGAAGGCAAAGTTTTGTTCTGGCATCAATGGTTCCTAGCTGGGGTGCAGTGGATTGGAGATCTTTTCAACTGTATGATTTGAATGATGGCTAGGGAGATACGGATGAAGTTTGATATTCCTACTTTTTGTCTGGCAGACTATAGCAAGATCAGGAAGGCGGTGGGTGATGTGGATATGGAAGAGAGAATCAATGTGGACATGCTTGGTTGGGAGCCAGGGGTGAGTGGTTGTGGCCTAGTTAGCTATGTTTATAGATTGATTGTGTTGAACTATAGAGCAAATGATACTTTAAGACTGGATTGGAATCGGAGGATTGGTGAAGATATTATGGAGGATCATTGGACGTGTATTTGTGAGAATGTGAAATTGTGTTCTTTGGGTCTTGCTGAAAGATCGCGTCAAATTAAGATTTTAAATAGAACATATTGGACGCCTGAGAGAATGATGAAAAGGGGAATTAGTGACGGCTCTGAATGTTAGGCATGTTTACATGAGGTTAGCACCTTTGAGCATATGTTGTGGGAATGCTCAAGGGTGAGGGGTTTGTGGTTCGAATTTGACCAGATCTGTGAAAAAATTCTTGATGAAAAGGTTTATATGGATTTTAAGACCATTGTACTAGGGAGCGATGATATGCTGGATGACCTGAGTACATCTCAGAGAAAATTGATCTTTCGGGGTGCAATGGTGGGGAAGAAACTGATTTTGAGACATTGGAAAACGTCTGCCCCTGTTACAATTGAGTTGTGGATTGAAGAAATGCATATTCTAGCAGAAATGGAAAGAGTGTTGTATCACAGGGAGAAGAAAAATGCTTTATTTAATAAGATCTGGGGTAAATTTATTTTATTGTATTAGGCCTGATTATTGATTGTGTTGTGACTCTTTGGGGGTAGGGGGAGTGGTTCATATGTATATAGTTTGATGATTTTTGATGTGATTAATACATGTTGTTTTATTATTGTTTATGTGTTTCAATATTGAAATTTTTTGAAAATAAATTAAAAAAAAACAAAGTCTTTTATTTCTTCGTCAGTTAGGTCTCTGGGCTTCCATCCTGGCTCGACATCAATCATGATCTTCATCCCTATGGCTTTCTTCGCAGTTTTCTGGCATTGCGAGATTATTATCTTGATAACACAAAATCCTAATAGCATCATCAATAGCAGGGCTCCCAGAAACTTGAATATGTCTGCCATCCATTGTGGGACCCACGAGAATAGTGATCCAAACCAGATGTCATCTACAACTTCATCAGTTTCATCGATCATCTGGTTCTGTAGGTTTGTCAGCATACCTATGGCTTCTGTTAAAGTTCCATTTTCCTCATCGTTAGAAGGTATACATGTGCAACATGATTCTCCGATTTTTCCACAAACACCTCCATCCATCGCTGTGATCATGTCAAGTACATATCTGTTCTGGAGAGTCATCAGTCGGATTGCTCTTAACTCTTCCTTGATTACATTGAATCCTTTTATTGTCGAGTTGATGGTTTGCAGCAGCTCCCATCTGGTTATTTGTAACCATTTAGTATTTGCTCCAACTTAGAATCTTGGCATGAGGATTGTCGCAAACACTGATGAGGTGAGGCTGAACAGCCTGTGGTCATATGGGATTGCATGAAATGCTTCTTCTGATTTGGCAGAGAAGTAATTCTCTCTCTTCATTCGGGATACCAGCTCCACAGATCTCCTTTTCCTCAGGTGAGCATCTGCCTTCGGGAAGCTGTCAATATTCAGGCCACTTTTCGGGATCACTAATGCTGGAACGTGGACATTCCCTATTGTGCATATGCCCCCCCAGTTCTTTGGTAGTCTGATGTATGCTTTGGATCCACACGCCCAATAATGATCCATAATTACTGCAGTTCCGTGAGTCATTCCTGGAGCTTCAAAAATTCATCCACAGTTCTGATTCTCTCCCATTTTGCTTGTGCTATTGTTCCTGAAGCACAATTTTCTGGCTTTCCAGTGGCTCTATCTGCAGGGGTCCTCCTTGTCTTCGACCTATGTCAGTAATGTTGAGTCTCGGCCATAGAGGTTTGCACAACCTCTGTGAGTTTTCTATTGCTTCCTTGCAGGCTCCAAGGACCATTCATGCTCGGCAGATCACCACTCATTCTTCCCATCCTTTGGGAGAAAGCACTGTTCCCCAAATCTGCATTTGGTCTCTGTTCTTCGAAATTTGAGCCTCTTCCGGGGTTTTCCCTTGGATGTTCAGTCTCGGGTTTATTTCCCATCTTATTCCTACTCCTTTAACTTCAGGTTTTCCGTACATGATCACGTGATTCCTAGTATGAGCTCTATTTCTCATCTTAATCTCCTGAACATAATCATCTTCATCGGGGTAATCTGTTTCAGTTGCCCATATCAATGAGGCATCCCTCCCCATGAACTGGCCTCTGGTGTTGCACATTGCTATATGTGACAGACAATGTGCTGTCGGGACTTCCATTTCTACAGCCACGAAGATCTTGGATTTCCCCATGCTGTACGGTAGAAGTGCACAAACGAAGCATTCTCCTTCTGAAGTTCGCCTTCCAACTTCTCGCCTTCCAACTTCTTTCATGTGCTGGTACCAAATGTCCCCTAGATGTGCTGTGCTGTCCAGGTAGTTGTTCAGTACATTGTTACCTTCATGTAGGCTTCTCTTGATTTTCAGTGTCTTCCTGTAGTTTGCTATAACTACATCCCTAAATGCATCTGGATGGCTTTTTCTTGCTGGAGGACTCTCAGGTATTCTGGTTCACGGTGCAGGTCTCTTTATCTGCATCGATAGGGTATATGGAGGTTTTGCAGGTCTTTCCTTCTCTTCTTGCATTCTTTTCCTTCCATCTATAAGTGCCTTTATCAACCACCAGCCTGTCGCTGGCCCAGTGTATGGCTGTATCGTGGGCCTGGTACGTGTCCCCCGTGTTGGACTATCTTACTCTGGCTATGTTTGGTAGTAGAAGATCCACTAACATTTGTGTCCTTGCGAAGAGTCCTTCTGCGGCCGCTTCTGTTTTCCATAGGGCGTCTGACAGCACTGATTCTGTTGACTCTCCTCTTACTTCGTCTCGTTTTTTCTCACTTTCTCCTGTGAAAGCTTTTTCGGTAGGCAGTCTCGTCTTCTCTGTTGCTTTCGTTTGAGGTTCTGTGGTCATTGACACTAGGCCTGGTTCGTGTGCATTCAGTGTGTGTGTGCGTTTGTGTGTCAGTGCTTTAACTTCATGCCTTTCGTGCCGACCCTGTCTCCGGCTTTCCTGCTCATTCATTACCTCAAGTGTGTATGTATCACTGCTAATTACATTCATTTTCATTTCATTTACTTTACCATCAGATTTTCTCAGGACTGGAATGACTATATGAGGTCTGGGTGTTTTTGTGGGTTTCATGCGTACATCATCAGGTGGGTGCACTGAAATTGGAACGCTTTGTGCACCAATAAAAAATGCAGTTCTGATCGTAAATGACAGCAAAATAATGATAAACACAATGCATAGGTACATTATAGTTCGATAAGTAAGGCGACAGCATTTTCTTCCAGAGAAGCGAGGGGACCAGGTTACTGTTCTGGGCCCCCACCTCGATCATTTGCCAAGTGTCAATGTTATTGTTTTCCCCCACTCAATATCGTTCTTTGAACAGTTTGTGTCATAAAGTGTCAAGTGCTTCACAAGTTTCCCCCCTCTTGCGGAAGGTAATTGTCTCTTGATGCGGGATGCAGTTCCCTTGCTAGACTATGGAAAAAATAGATTAGATTAACACTTCGGTGAGTCACTTTTACTGTGCATGTTCAAAGTGTGTGAGTTCTCGGTTCACTCCTTTAATCTGGTTCAATCCTGCAGCTGTGTTGGACACAAGTCAGTATGAAGAAATAGAGAAAAATGACAACAAATATAACAATTAGGGCTCTTGACTTTGCTCCCTCGATCTGTCCCTCGGCGGAATTTTTTTTTAGAATCTCCCCAGATACTCTCTTTGATGATTGGAAAGTTCAACTTCGAGGATTATTCCATGCAGGAGCATTCCCAATTGTGCGATATTTGCTGGATCTCGGATGAATGTGGGGGCGTCAATTTCGATACTAATTCAGGAAAGTCAGCCACTATCCAGAAACAGACACTGTGCACTAATCTGCTGTCTTCTAGTGAAAGGGGCATTCGTCCTGTCTTGCTGGGTTCAGGATTATAAATTCTTTCCTTGACTTGAACAATGTTTGCACTGTCCGGTCGCGTGGAGTGTGACCAATATGCTAATTATGTTTAACAGATTGCTCAAATGTTCAGAGTTTGCTGGATCTCGAAGAAAGGTCAGCGTGTCTGTGGTTCTTCCGCAATAGATGGGCACTCTTCGATTATGCGAAAGAAAAGTGTATTGATGAGTTCATCTAGTATCACCTGTGGTGGAAGCATTTGTGTCCTTATCACGGTACTCCGGGAGTACGATGAAGGCTTCCGCAATGACAGTAAGCAGGTGTCTGATTACCTTTTCGTTCTCAGGATCTTGTAGAAAGTCTGTGACACTGTTGACCCTCCCTACCAGTGACAGATATGATACTAATACTAAGTGGAAGTATGTAACCACGTCCTTTGTGATGTCTCTACTGGGGGACACCATAAGTGCTGCCAAACAAAGTCTTGGTACTTGATGGATCAGGATACGTATCTGCTTTCAATGTAAAAGTCCTTGATCAAAGTTTTTTTATAGTTTTTTCCTCAATAAGGCTTAAGTGTGACTTGGTTCAAAAGTTTGTGTCAACAAAACGTGCTGTGGCCTATATGCACAATTATCTTCTTCACCCTGCAACTAGGATGCACAGAGTGTCTGTTTTTTATGTCCTTACCCCTTTTTTCTTTTGCTTAGGGGAATGTCCAAGTTAAGCCACAATTTGCAGAAGGGTTCTTTGTCTTTTTTTACTGCTCATGCGTCCTTCTTCCTCATCATGGATCTAGTCTGCACATGCTGTGGTTCTTCCCCGTTGTCTGTATTTTCTTCATGGTGGGGGGAGGAAGGGGTTTTTCTCTGATATAGGGCTTAATATCATTTAGAAAAATCCATGCTCTCCTGCCCTTTAACTTCACAGCTGACGGAGTGCAGTCCTCAACGATGAAAGGACCATTGAATCTTGGCTCGTCCCACCTTTTCCTCGCGTGGTTCCTCACTAGCACACTATCTCCAGGGAACACGAGTGGAACACGTAGACCTTGAACTGAGTCTGTTGCAGTGTTCCCTTCGGTGTTCTGTGCTGCGCTGCACCCTTTTCGTCATCGTTGCAGCTGCTCTGAAATTACAGTATGGCTGGATGTCATGCAGTTCAAGTACTTCTGCATTTCGGATCCTAGGACCTCTCTGGTTGACTGGGCATCACATCTAGCTCTGTCTCGAGGGGATAGGGGGTCCTCATTCTCCTTCCTGTGACTATCTCGTGTGGTGTAAGATGATGGTCGGAGCCTGGTTGGTTCCGAAGACCATACAATGCCAATGGAAGGCAGTACAACCATCCCCTCCTTAGAGTAAGCTTCATCTTGGCTATCCTTTCCTTTAACAAGCCGTTGAGCCTCTCACAAATCCCCATTACCTTCTGGATGATACGCCGACGAGAACTTGTGCTTTATACCAAGAAACAAGCTGATCTGCTCAAAGACTGCATTTACAAAATGAGCCCCATTATCTGATCTCATTACTTCACACACCCCCCACCGACATGCAGATCGACATGCAGATGCTGAAAAGGCCCATTTGGCCGGTGGATGACCCCTCTCATTACTTTTAATGTGTGCCCAGCGGTGAATTGCTGGCAGATTATGCAGTTCACCATAAAGAATGCAACATGCTCAGCTAAATTCGGTATAAACCAGTCTTCCGCGAGCATTGCTGATAGATTCTCTTTTGTCAGGTGCATCAGGTAATGCAATTGCTCCAATGCTATTTTTAGTAGGGCTACAGGCATCACTGGTTTACCAGTGCTGTCTTGCCGCCACAAGCCGTCAGAGGGGTTCAAAGAACACCCTCAACGTTTCCACAGGTTTATCTCCTCCTGCGGGGCCTCCCCTTGGAGCTCCATTAGTTGCGTTTGCCCAAGATCTCTATAGGCTTCTGGTGTGGTTTGTGCTACCATCAACCTTTCATGGGTGCACCCCACTTCCACATCCATAATTGTCTCACTTTTGGATGCCATACGATTGGCTTCCATGTCTGCTGCGTCATTTCCGCGTGACACAAAATCTGTCCCTTTCGTGTGGGCAGCGCATTTCACGACCGTTATGCCCACTGGGAGCTGTAGTGCCTTGATGAGCCTGTCCAATAAGGCTGCGTGCTGCACTGGCATGCCGTCCGCTCGGAGGTAGCCCCTCCTTTTCCAGCACGCTAGGCCTGCGTGCACTGTGGACGTCACATAGGCGGAGTCACTGTACACCGTTACTTCCTGGTCTGCGTGATTCTCAAAGGCGAGTATCAGCGCCAATAATTCTGCAGCCTGTGCTGAATAATGAGATGGTATTCGTGCACTGACGAGTACTCGAAATTCGCCATTTGCTGTGTGTTTCACCACAGCAACGCCTGTATATCTTTGTCTGTCAACTTGATTGATTCTCGAAGACCCGTCAATAAAGACGATTTCTCCTCCTGCCAAGGCATTTTCTTTTACTCTGGGGATTTCATCATAGAATTCTTCATAATTCGCAGAGTCATTTATCGGCTCTCCTTCAGTGACTGGCTCTGCTATGAACGTAGCTGGGTTCACTATTTTACATCAGATCAATGGATTTGATATGATCACTTCATAAGCAGAAGCTCTATGAGATGTCAATGTGCCTTTTGGTTTCTCTAATATGGCCAATAATGAGTGCTCGACATATAACGTCATGGAACATCCCATTACAATGGTTGTCACCTTCTCTATGGCGAACGCTGCGGCAGCTAAACTTTGTTTGCATGGGAATTGACCTTTCATTACTGGGTCCAGGTTCCCACTGTAATATGCCAGGGGCTTGTACTGAAACGAGGTTCTTTGAGCGAGCACTGCCGTCATGACGCTGCCATTTGTGTGCGAAAACAGGTAGAATTCCTCTGCATAGTTAGGAATTCCGAGAACTGGAGCCATACAAATCGCTCTCTTGAGTTCAGCAAACCCTTCTTCCATCACCTCAGACCATTCAATCTTTTCTTTTGTCTCCTTGGCCTTCTTTAGGGCCTGGAGTAAAGGCTTGGTATACGAGCTGTAATTGAAAAACAATGCCCTAACATAGTTGCACAGGCCTAGAAAGCTCTGCATTTGCTTTATCATGTGTGGTTTAGCTGTGTTCAATATTGCTTCAGCCCTTTCTGCTGTCACCTTCTTCCGTTCATGAGAGATCAGTTGGCCTATGTACAGCACTTCCTGTTGACAGTATTTTAGCTTTTCCTTGCCAACCTTATATCCTTTCTCAGCCAGTATAGTCAGTAGCTGAACAGAATCGTGCCTGCATTGCTATTCTGTGTTACTGCAGATTAGAATGTCATCCACATACTGCAAGACGACACTTTCTAATCCAATATTGCTTAGGTCCATCTGTAGGACTCTATTGAAAATGGATGGGGACTCACAGTACCCCTCTGTCAGCCTCGTGCTTTTCAGACGCATTTGTCTGAACGTGAAAGACGTCAGATCTTGTGAGTCCCGGTGCAACAGGATTGAGAAAAAAGCATTTTTCAAGTCAATCACCCTGAAATATTTTGCCTCGACGGGTACATTACATAGGATTGTAGATGGATTAGGGACTAAAGGGAACTCGGCTTCAACAATATCGTTTAATGCTCGTAAATCCTGGATTAAACACCAAGACCCTCCCTTTGATTTTTTGACAGGATAAACTGCTGTATTACACAGTGACTCTGATGTCACTAAGATGCCCTGGTCCATCATGGCAGAGATCCTCTAAAAATCCCTTCATCTGCCTCTCTGTACATGTGATATTGTCGGACTCTCGGCAAAATTGTTCCTGGATTTAGTTTAATTTTCACTTCTCCTACCCCCTTCAAGAGGCCCACGTCATAGGGTCCTGTAGTCCATATTGAGACAGGTACTTTAGCTATATCCTCATCAAAATATTCCAGACTCTTCAGCGCCAACATCATTCTCTGAGGCACTTCTCTTCTGATCATTTTTACCCAAAAGATGAGACTCACTTCCACCCTTGTCTCTTCTGAGTCTGGTTGTTCTTCAAACAGATCGTCATCGGTGACGTCAGTCAGTCGATACCCTTCTTCAATGGCGATAATCGCGCACCATTGTCTGCCTTCATCATCGTATCCGTCGACCAATCCTACTTTCCCTCGCACTGCTGCAGCATGTATCATCAAGGGAAATACTTGTCCCTCCTCTTCATGCAGGTATTCTTGGTTTGAATAAAAACTCATTAGGGGTTCTCATAGTTCTGTCTGCGAGGCCTGGCAATCCTGCCATAAGCACCCGCATGCCATATGCGAAAACCTCTGGTTCCAGCGGTATAGCTCTCATGGCTATGTGTCCTGAGTATGCTCTAATTATTTCGCATACATTCGAATATTGCATTCCTGGAGTAGAGCATACTATGCCCTCCTCCGTGAACGAAATCGTCATGTTCAATTTTGTCATTAAGTCTCGACCCAAAATGTTTACAGGGGTCTGGCGTGCATATAATAAAGGTACATTCATGTCGCACTCTCCTATGGAGACTGGGAGTGCGTCTGTAAAGGGAACTCGACTGTGAGCTCCTGTGAAACTCTGAGTATCTATGGCCTCGCTGGACAAGGAAAATTTGCCTTCATGTATGCAGGAGCGTGTTGCACCCGTGTCCACTAGGAAGGAATATTCTTTACCCCAAGGAGAGAAAACAAGGATTTCTGAAGAAGAGCACGTTCAGCTATTCATTATTCTACTTTACTGTTTGAACAGGGAAGGCACTGTTGGGACAGATGGCATCTAAAGTACTGATTAGTACAGCTTTTGTTTAGCTTCAAGGTTTTTCAGTGCAGGATAAACAATCCACCTTAGCAGCTTCAACATTCTTATATAAGTTAACATCATAAAGCAGCACAAAGTTCATCTTGCTCTGTTGAAGCCAAAAACACAAGTTCTGATCATGGAACAGAAAGCAGGAGGCGATCAAAATGGTGGACAACTCAAAATGACGGCATAGTCAACCAGTTTCAGGTTCATTCAATGCGATATTACAGTGTGATGCGAATGTGCTTAGGCCAACATTTACTATCAGGCGGTATTATAGAAAACACATTTTCACAAACCCTCCTTTTTGCCTAAGCCAAGAGCATTATTCAAACATTAGCATCATCCGAAGAGCACGTATCATCATCAGAACATCCTGAATCGCTATCCTCATAACCATTGACCGCCATGAATTCCTTCATGGTGATATCCTGCATTACCAAGGCATTAGTAACTTTTCCCGGCATATGTGTCTTAGGTTCTAGTTTACCAACCGCTTGTGCACAGCTATCCCCTATCATGGAACAAATGACAGGAAGACACTCCATGCAACAACAACAACAAAACAGTACAATTCCAAGGATCACCATGCGAACTGCAAATATCTTCCAGCCCTAAATTTGTAACAGATCCCAGAACCATGTGCCAACCAAGCAGTCTGTCTTATTCAAAATGGCATGCGTAGTGTTCATATTCATCAAGAAGGTGTTGTTATGATAACCCCCTCTATGTCGGAGGTCCAGAGGACCAAGAGTATGCAAATGCACATATGGTGGAGACATGGTAGATAAACTTGCAGTCGACAATAGAGTATCAAGTGGATGCATACTTTCCAAATACCAAAATACGAGTATCAATGTAATTACAATACAAGCTGTTATTGTGATCAGTATCCATTTGGTCCTAGGGGACCATGGCCTTGATGAACAGGCCTATTGTCAGCAAAACGGTCAATGTCATCATTAGTATGAGCGGCCCCTAACAAGGCATAGTTTCTCAGTGTCCGTCAAGAAGCCTCACTGTTAGGCTTTTTCTTTTCAGTTTATCTGTTGGTGGCACTTCACCACGTGGCCAATCTTGCATGAAGTTAACTTTGCCGGTCCCTGCCTCTTACCATATGTAGAAGAGGAATGACGAGGGACTGGCTCAACGTTGGTTTCTTGTGGGTTTCTTGTGGGTGCAGAATCCTAGCCACACTTTCCTATTCTATTACATTAACGTAATGTCAAGCCCTAAATCTAAATCCTGTTTCGTGGTCGCAGATTGTACCTTGAAACACCAGGTACAGAATGGTCAGCAAACAGTGCGTTGTCGCTCTCTGAAAAGGATGAAGAAGCAACATCGGTCGATGGTGAAGAAGAAAAGGAAGAAGAAGCTGTGGCCTCTCTAGGCCCCAAGGGCTCAGGAAGCAATTTTGTAGCACACTTGATCTCCTTGGTATTGATCAGAGCTGGCTCACTTGGAGCGTTGGAATCATCAATTTCCTTCTCATCCCCTTTATCATTCGTCAAAGGAAGAGGAACTCTTTTCACATGCGTCGTGTGAATCCAGTGTCGCTTGCCATTCACTCGTACAGCTGTTTGCGTAGCCAAAAGGATCTGGTAGGGCCCCTTCTAGAGAGGTGGAAGACAGGTGCCCCTCTCAAAATTCTTCACCAAGACCCATTCGCCGGGTCAGAGTCGTGGCCTGGAACCTCATATTTTACAGGGAGGGCTACTCGTACCTGTTGGTGAATCAAACACAAGTTTTTAGTCAACTGATCACAATAGTCAGACAAAAGCGGATATTCAATGTCCCTCAATCGTTTTGGTCTCGGTGCATTCCATACATTGGCTGGTCTCTCCATGACAATCTCATAGGGGGAGAGCCCTGTTTTTGACTGTGCGCTCGTCCGCATCAATAGCAAGGCTATTGGTAAAGCGTCAGGCCATTTCAAATTGCTGTGTGCACACGCTTTAGCAAGTTTATTCTTCAAAATAACTACCCTTTGGTGTTGGTGTTCCCTTTCCGATGTTATGGTGTAAACATATGATACAACTCTGAACCAAGCGTTCAGCAGCTGTCTGGATATTCGTATTATGCCAGGCGGGCTCTAACTGTTGACAAACCTTTTTTAGCACATTTGTGTGTTGGGCCATGAGCCATGGTGACTATAGCAGTCACATAGGCGTTGGGCAGCATCCATCTCTGTTTCACATTGTCTACCCAACACCCCTCATAAACTAAGCCTGCTGGACCCTCAGCCCACTGTCTGATTTCTTCTGGGGTAGCTTCAGCCTGGATCTCTTTTACACTGCTAATCCCTTCCTCCATCATGCAAGTATCAGTAACCCATCTTGCTGAATCTAGCACAACATTTTCGAGTACAGACAGTAGTAGTCTGTTTGGCTATTCTGTCAGGTAAAGCGTTTCCTTTTACTACATCATCTATCACTTTCTGGTGTGCGGCGCACTTCATTATTGCTAGTTGTGTAGGAAGCGCAAGTGCTGATAGCAACCGGACTATCTGAGTGCCATGTTGAATTTTTGTTCCATGTGATGGCAAGAATCACCTCTCAGCCCATAGTCAGCCAAAAAAATTATGAACCACCCCGAATGCATACTGGCTATCTGTATATATGTTTACACTAAGCCCTTCAGAAATTTCACACGCTCTAGTTAATGCAATAATCTCTGCATCTTGCGCAGAATTTTGCAAAGTTTGTTTGGCATCTCTACAACAGTGTTTAAAGTGGTTATCGCATAAGCAGTGGTGGATGTACCATCCAGTAGTTTAAAACAGGAGCTATCACAACAAATCTCCCCTTGTGGGATCTTTAAGGGTGTATCAGTTAAATCAATTCTGCCCTTGGTTTCTTGTTCTGTAACATAAAGGCAATCATGTGACATCTTGTCACTGCAGTCTGTCTCTTGTGGAGAAGGCAATAGTTCCACCGGATTCAATGAACAACATCTCTTAATTTGGATATGCGGAGCAAATAGAATCAGCTAATAGCTTGTTAGTCGAGCTGATGTGAGATGTTGAGTCTGCGTTCTGCTTAATAGAACGTCTACGGGTGGGTTACCATCACGGTTAAAGAGTGACCTAAAACCATACCCTCACATGTTTCACAGATGCAACAGCAGCAGCAGCTACAGCTCTCAAACAACTTAGCAAAGTGCATGCAACAGGGTCTAACATGGAGAAAAAATAGCCGCACGGCCTATTCTTGCCCCCATGTTCCTGTGTCAAAACAGCCAGCGCCACCCTTCACATTCATGCACATATAAAACAAAGCCCTTTTCGTAATTTGGTGTGCCCAAAACTTTTGCTTAACACAACGCAGCCTCAAGGAAATCAAAAGCGTTCTGGCAATCCATGTTCCACAAAGGCAAAGAAATGTCCTTCTTTGTCAGTGCCAACATAGGTTTAATCAACAGCGAAAAATTTGGAATCCACTGTCTACAGTATGAAGCCATGCCAATTAAAGCTCTGAAATCCTTCTGTGTATTTGGAACAGACATATCAGAGATGCTTTGTATCCATTCAGGTGTCAGCCGTCTCCCTTCCTTCGACAGGAGTTAGCCCAGATAGGCAATCTCCTGTCGACAATACTGACATTTCTTCAACAAAGCCTTATGCCCAATGGATGAGCAACAACACGGTGCCCTCCTTGCAGGCATCTTCAGAATCAGCAGCTATAAGTAAAAAGTCTATGTATTACAATAACATGCACGTGGAAGGCAATTCAAGCATATCAAGCTGTTCTTTTAACGCTCTACTGTAAATACTTGGACTCTCAGTGTACCCTTGCGGCACACGAGTGAACTTGAACGAGCATCCCCCTATGGTGAACACAAACAAATATCTGCTGTCAACATGCACAGGAATACTAAAGAAAGTGTTTTCAAATCCACAACACTAAAATATGTAGCCGTCGCTGGAATCATAATCAGAATAGTGGTGACATCGGGCACAATCGGGAACTGTGGAGCAACCACCTTATTAATTGCGCGCAAATCAATAATGAAACGGAAAGGAAGCACATTATCCCCTTTCTTGTAAACTGGCAAAATCGGGCTATTACACACGCTCCCTGCAATTTCTTCAATCACACCTCGGTGTATGAAATCTAAAACAATACTTTTGAAGGCCTGTTCACCTTCTACCGAAATCTTATACTGTGGGATACGCAGTAATTTAACACTTGGTTTCAAAACAATTTTAACTGTCTCAACCTGTAAAATACCAACATCATTGTCATTACCTGCCCTAAACATGTGGGAACCTTATTTAATTCAGTTGGTAAAGGCATAGACAAGAATTGTGGAACGGAAGTTTGTTGGGGCGAAATCGTTAAGTACACTCCATCTGGAGAACAGTAAATCACAGCATTCAATTTCTTCAATAAATTCACTCCCAGCAAGTTTTTGCCACAATTTGTCATCAATAGAAATGGACAAGAATCAGTGAATGGTCCCAGTGAAATTGGTACCGGCCGAGAGACCGGACTAACCACTTGCGTACCAGAGAACCCTACAGAAATGTTGCTCTGCCTTGACAGTGGAATATCTGAAACCCGCGGATGATCAATAGGAAACTTTTGTGCTCCTGAATCTATCAAGAAGAGATGCTCCCTATTCCCCGACTTCATTTCAACGTAGGGCCCTTTCTGATCGATGGGAATAGGTATTGGTTCCAGACCTTGTTTCGGGCTGTCCTAACGGAACAGTATATCGTCAGATATAAAATCTTCAGAAAAATAGGCATTCGAAAGATTATCAAAAATATTCTCACTATTAACATTCTGTTGCTGATTAGCTTGTGGTGGTGCCTGTTGGTTCTGTGCAAACTGATTTCTGCCAGAACCCCCCATACCAGGACAGCCCGTGGATCGTCTACCCGTGGTGCCATACGTGCTATTCGATCTCTGCTGAAGGAACGGGCATTGTGCTTGCCAATGACCCTCTTGTCTACAGTATGCACATTGGTTTATATGCACAGGACCCAGTTGTGCGCCACCCTATGGCATAAATTGGCCTCTAGACTGTGTATTCCCACCTCTAGCTCCTCTAGCTATTTGCTGCAATAACACTCTAGTCTTCAAGTCTCCCTTCTTCTTTTCCACCTTCTCCTTATCCGTATTAACCCTGTTTTCATGATACTGGGCCATATGTAACACTTCGGATTGTGATTTTGCTTGCCATGCACTCTCAGAGGTCATAATCTCTGATTGTATTTCAGGCAACAACTTGCGCACAAACTTGTCAACAAACAACCTCTTTCCTGGCTCTGTACTTAAATCTTGACCACTAAAATCCCAAAATACATGCTCAAATCTGTTAAAATATTGTGTTGCACCCTCTGACTTCCCTTGCATGCAAGCTGTAAGCTTATCCCATATAATTCTCTTTTCAGGTACCAGAGTCTTTAATTTAGTCACTATGTTATATGGCAACAACAGTATCACCTGTGGCGCCTTCTCGCCAGCTTTCCTTTCCCCATCTGCTCGTACCAAGGCATCCCATGTATGACCCATCACTGCCATGTATGATCATCTACAGTTCTAATTTGCTTGCATAAATAAGCAGGAAGGATCATGGGTAACAACAAATCTATATCGGTCAATGTAAAAAATGACGAACGCAAGACAGATTCTATTTCTTTGTAAAATCCTGCTGGATTCATCTTAATATCTGGAACTGATTGCTTAATTGTATTCACTTCCTGTCTAGAAAACGGGAGATGGACAACTGGGAGATATAATGTCCTGCAATAGTGGTGGCAGGTGTTCCTGCTCCGGCGTCAGCAGGAATCTCTACTTTTGGAATAAATGTCCGAGGAACCTCCCTCATTGGCAATTGTAAAGAAGGCAATCTAAATGTCTATTAAGCAGTAAGGCCAAATCAAGGGACAAAGAAGTTAATGCAGTATCGGGTGAGAATGCTCTTTTATAAATAACCATCAAATCTGCGGGACAAGATACTTTTTTCTTCATACATTCATCCTGTAAATAGTCAACCATAACCTGTAACACTTTCCTTTGCATTGCCGGAGTATACTGACTAAACGTGTCATGCACTTCAATGGGAGAAATTTAAACATCTGAAATTCATCTAAGAGCGTCTCTTGTGCAAATGCGTATTTCTTCACTCATTGGTTTAAATGGAGGAAGAAATTGCTTCTGCACATATGAAGCCTGCCGTCCATTTTCATCCATCTCATCTTTCTGTAACCGATCTAGCTCCCTTTTAAACTCAAATACCTTTGCTACATGCTCATATACTTTCGCTGCAGTGTCTCTTGAGCGGGCAAGGACATTCAAATCCCGTAACCCCTGTGGGATATTCAGGTCTGTCAAATCACTCCATATATCAACTAAATGGGTTCCCATCCGTTCTATCAAAATACTCTGTTCAAGAATACCCCCATGGTCAGAAATCGCAACCAAAGTAGCTGATTCATCACTTTCTTCTATGTACTTTTCAGCCCATGTATACTATTCTTTCTTTCTGTCTTTAGTTATTGTGCTTCGTCACTATTCTTGAATCAGCTCCCGCTCCTTCAACCACTACAGGTGGAGCAGAACCACCTGGCAAAAGAGAGTTCATGCAAATCTTGTTCAGTAGGCGGCGGAGGAAACACTGCTGCCGGTGCAGACAGAACTATGGGAATGGCAACTGTTGGCATGGGTGCAGGTGCAGGAAGAGGAACAACAATGGGACGAAGAGGAACAAAAACTGGAGCAGGCACATAAGGAGGTGGTGCAGTTCAATCAGTTCTACGCTCATTCAATAATTTATTAATTAACTCGTCTGATGAATGCAAATCCTGAGAGGGATATTTCTTTTGCATTTCTAGTTGGAAATCCCTGTCCATACCTCTAATGGATTCTGACTGTTTCTGCTGATCATGCAACAATGCTTCCTCAGCATTCATCATGTGTCTACGCACATGCTTTTCTCTACTGTTGAGTCGCTGCATAGCTTCCTTCCTCCAATCTCTAACAGCATCAAATGCTGCAGGCCTAGCCTTTTTTTTCTCAACCATACAGATTCCAAATGCTCTAAGCAGGCAATTTCAAAACTATCATAATCTGGCCACTGAAGCTCGGGAACATGTCTGTCTGTCTGTGCCAAATAGCATTAAATACGATAGCTCCCAGGCTGTACTTACAATACATTTGATAAGCCGGCGAGCCTTCGGGTGGCGCCAGTTGCCCATGTATCAAAGAATGTCTTTCCCTGCGGAAAAATACCGCAAAGCAGGATGACAATTTCCCATGCATAGTTAAATCACAATCTTACCTGCCGATGTTTGTATTTGCAAACACAACACTTACAACCAAACAAATATCAGGACTTTTGTGAATCAGGGCACGACTCACCTGATTTCAACCAACAACGGTCCAAACGGACATCAATCGTCGTGGCTGGTGCTTTCGTCAAACAAGCCTCGACATCGGGACCCTCGTCGTGATGCCCTCTAAACGCTGTCCACCAGCCAGGGATCAGGCGTGCAGTACTGCAGAGGAATCACGTCTCACCTTGCAGGGCGCCCCGTCACTCTCCCATCCCAGTCCGGTGGCCTCGTCTTCGTCCAAACGATGTGGCATCAATCCTGAGGGTCCCTATTCGGGAGCCATCTGAAAGATTAAAAATATCAAGGCTTACTACCACATAATAGAAATACACCAGTCACGAGATCAAAGTTACAAATGTATTTATTAGCAAGTGGCCACTTGGTTCTCAACACCCCACAATGTGTGCAAGCAGACACTCTGAGATGAGAGACTACTGAACATTCCACAAGTTCACATATTTATACAAATTCTTCACAGCCTTGGACACATCGTCCAGCCCCTCTTCATATAATACATAACCTAGGGTTCATGACCCAACTACATAACTAATTCATATTTAAACATCATTGCATAGTTTGCTGTTTTCCATCAAAGAATTCACATGTTTTCCAAATACAAGACACAAGGTAACATTCCCCATTTTACTCGCTTATATTTGTCTACCATTTGTTCTTGAGCTTAAAGTCAGTTAGTTCCAAGGAGAGAAAACAAGGATTTCTGCAGAAGAGCAAGTTCAGCTATTCATCATTCTACTTTACTGTTTGAACAGAGAAGGCACTCTAAATTACTGATTAGTACAGCTTTTGTTTATCTTCAATGTTCTTCAGTGCAGGATAAACAATCCACCTTAGCAGCTTCAACATGCTTATCTAAGTTAACACCATAAAGCAGCACAATGTTCATCTTGCTCTGTTGAAGCTGAAAACACAAGTTCTGAACATGGAACAGAAAGCAGGAGGCGATGAAAATGGTGGACAACTCAAAATGGCCGGCGTAGTCAGCCTGTTTCAGGTTCATTCAATGCGATATTACAGTGTGATGCGAATGTGCTTAGGCCAACATTTACTATCACGCTGTATTAAAGAAAATACATTTGCACATCCCAAACTCTACCCCAATGGTTGGAGTGCGCTATGAGTTTGGGTTATTGCAATACAAACCTACATTGAGTGGGACTTCCTGCAACTGTTCTGAGATGTTGGAGGAAGCAAAGTGGAGATTGCATCCCAGCTTTGCTTTCCCCCTCTGTCTCAGGAGAGCATTTGGTTTTACGCCTGCATGAGCCTTTCAAGCAGGTGTAAAATAAATATATTGGAGTGGGCTTCCCCTCTCAATAGCATCTGGTAATGAGCAGCTGGGTTCCATTGGAAGCCATTATAAAACGTCACCTGCAAAAGGTATTTGCAGACAGTGCTTTATTTCTCCCAAAGGGCAGATTAAAAGTGAGGAATAAAGGATAGTTTGCTTCAATTTACTCTTTACTTTTACACTTCACATTGGGAGTGTTTAAAATTGCATTCCATTCTAGGGACCAACGAAAAGTAGGTGTTAGCATGAGTTGTCCCCTGCAAACAATCCCATATGTTTCAAAATGGCCCCCAGTGACAAAAGTTTAAAAATAATTCCATGACTTGTCTTAAATACAACTGAGACAGAAGGGGCCCACGAGAGGCCTGGAGATGAGATGCAGGCAAGCCTGACAACACCAGGTTCTCTACATCTCCAACCTGCACAAACAGACTGGCACCTGCCAGGCAGCATGGATTGCATTTGATCAAAGAGGAGCCCTGAAAGAAACCTACTGCATCCACAACTTCACATGCGGCTGATCCTTCCTCTCCGGCTAACTATCGCCCGATCCATAACTCCATAACTCCTTTCCTGGGCAAACTCTTGGAAAAGCTGGCCATCTCCCAGCTTAATCTACATACTGAATCTGTTGGTTGCCTCCATAACCACCAGTCTGGCTTTAGAGCTGCCTGGAGCACGGAAACTGCTCTCCTGAACACCCGTGAATATTTGCTCTCCAATCTTGACTCTAATCTCCCTTCTGTCCTCATTCTCCTTGATCTATCCTCTACTTTCGACATGGTCAACCATGCCATCCTGCTCAATCATCTCGGGACAACCTTGGTATTACTGATCAGGTCCTGGCCTGGTTGACCTCCTTTCTCACCGACCGACCCTATCAGGTCTGACTGGGGTCTTTCCTCTCTTCTATCTCTCTCTTTCTACTTGTGGTGTTCCCCAGGGGTCTAACCTACCCCCCAGGCTCTTCAACCGCTACCTGGCACCTCTTGCCCACTGCATTGCTACTTTCTGCTCCAATTTTCAATGTTATGCGGATGACATTCTGCTCTCTTTCCGGCTCCTCTCAATCACCTCTGCTTCATCTCTCAAACCAGACTGTCTGGCCGCAATTCAGGAATGGTGTGCCTTAATACCAGTAAGACTGAGATCCTCCTCATTGGGACACCCGCTCCCTCCTTTTCTCTTTCTCTCTGGCCGTCCACCAGGGATGTCATTTAGGTGTCACCAGGGTTCGCAGCTGTGACCCCTGAGGTCTCCCTTGCTCCCCTGTGGTCTCCCTTTCTACCCCTAAAAAAAAGTGACATCTTGTTTTATTTTTTTATTGAGGCTCCTGGGCTGTGGCCAGCACCATGTGGCTCTTTGTTTCTGGAGTGGCTGGTTTTCGGATAGCTATAGCCAGTAAGATAACTCAGTGGGTTGAGCGCTCGCTGCTGCAATGTGTGTGTGATTTTCAGGCTGCAGGTACGACTCCCGGCAAAGTCAACACAGCCTTTCATCCTGCTGAGGTTGATAAAGGAGTACCGACACAGTTTGGGTGATATTGTATGTATATTTGTTCTATATGAAGCACTTAAGCGTAAGTGCTATATAATAGCACATTATTATCATTTGGCCTTGTTGTCTGCTTGGATTCACAGTAATTTGGTAATATGGGTCTATACGCACTGATGTTAATGATATATTAGTTGATCCATGCCTGTATGAAATGTATTTCACTTTACAGTGATATCGTAACCATATTTTTCGTGGTGTACTTAGAAATAATGCTATGTGAGGCCACTTCCTGTTTTGCCAAGGGTTAAAGGGTTGTTTCCATCGATTCCTGTGATGTCACTTGGGGGTGGGGTCAAATGACATCACTTCCTGTGATGTCATCAGAGGTCAAGTATCATGTGATGTCGCTTTCGCTACCCCTTGCATTTTGGTTAAAGGACATCCCTGGGCCCTCTTCCTGCTCCTTCCTGTGAGGTTGAGAACCTTGGTATCATCTTCGACTCCACCCTCTCCTTCTCTCCTCACATCTCTGCGTCTCTAAGAAGTCAAACTATCAGATGCACCTCCTCAGAGGTATTCTTCCTTTTCTCACTTTCCCCCAGAAGCTCACTGTCTCCAGAGCTCTGGTACTCTCTAGGCTGGACTATTGCAACAGCCTCTTTCTAAATCTTCCTGCCTCTACTCTTCGACCTTTACAACTTATCCAGAACAGGACTGCAAGACTTGTCCTTGGCCTCAAGCCCAGGGATCATGTCTCTCAGCTCTGAAATCTCTTCACTGTCTCCCCATGGCTGCAAGGATCAACTTCAAGACCCTCTGCATTTTCCACAAGGCTTTCTGGGGCCTGGGACAGCTCTACCTCCAAATTTCTCTTCCAAAACATCTTCCTTCTCGAGCTCTGCACTCATCCACGTCCGACTCTCTGAGGGTCAGACGTTTCTCCAAGCAGAGAGTTGGGGGCAGATCCATCTCCTCGGCTGGGGTCTCCCTCTGGAACAGCTTCCCTGTCTTTCTCAAACTTGAGCAGAACCACCTCCGGTTCCAGAAGCAACTCAAGACCTTCCTTTTTGCTTACGCTTTTTCTTTTCCTCTCCCCTGCTGATGCACCTGACTGTTCTACACACTGGTCACCTGGTCACCCTCTGAGCTCGGGCCCAGGCTCCTGCATGTCCGATTTCCCTTGCACTGCCTCCAGGGTCCCCAGCACTTAAGGGTATGTATCTACAACCCTACATTCACTTCTCTCGGCACTTATGAGCCACCCGCTGGCTGCACTTGTGAGTTAACTGCACTTTCCCCTTGGCCGCCCACCTGGCACTTCTCCCTTTTGCTACTCCCCGCACTTGTGTGATCTGAATGACACAAGGCCTAGTAAGATCGTTATGTTGTCCCACCTTGTTTTCCCCTCCTTGTCTTGTCGTGCCTAGAAACACTTGTGTACAGGCACGTTAGAAATGCCATATCATATCATTCCATCCAGGGCCACGATGCTGAAGAAGAACTCCTGGATCAGCATTGTTGCTCTGTGATACCAGAGGACCAAAGAGACATACGCAGCACAGAGGGCTGAAGGAGGGTAGTACGGCCAGTCTCAGCTTAGGCCAACAGACCAGATAAGCAGGGCACTGCCGTGATTTCTATCATTGTGGCACACACATGCCAGCAATTGAGAGACAGCGTCTGATGGTTAAGAACCTCTGTCATTACCAGGTGGCTGCCACACATGATATGGCCTCTGCTGTCTGGGACTTAGTAATGGAATTCTGTCCCTAGATCTCCCATGGCCATTAGAAGACAAGGCAGGCAAATGCACAGCAAGATAAGAATGAGTCACACGCCAGGACCGCACAGGGGTCCAGGAACAAGCTTGCCGTCTTCAATCTTGGCATCAATCTCCTGACGGAGGCTTCCAATTCCATGCATTTCTACAGAAGCTGTTATGGCAGGAGCAAACCAGTGCATGGATATCCCTGTAGAAGGCATGTGACGGGAGCACCACTTGGACTCTCCAATCCTCTTCCCCAGCCAATGATATGCTATGTTATGTTATGTTACGTTAATTCATATCAGGCTAACAACCCATGGCTAATGAAGCACAGAAGGCTTTAAAGGAACAGCAGAAACATACTGCAGCCAATTAGGGAAATTGGCAGCATTCGATGAAAATATAAAAACCTTGAGCATTTTTACGAATACTTCTGTGGCACCATAAGAGGAAGTCATATTTTAACCACTGTTCAATATATGGCAGTATTCCTGGTTCCTCTTATTTAGAAAGTTGTTTTGAGTTCCCTCACGGGATGTGCGGGCACCTTTTGTCTCCTTCTCCCACCCCATAGTCCCACCAGGACATACAATGAAGAGCGGACACCAGACAGGGTGCGCACTGTGCACGTAGGCTCCCTTCCCCTGCCCACTTCTCCATACAGCCTACTCCCCGCCTCCCAGCCCTCCCATCCGATGTGATTGGCCATTGCTCTTCATCCTCAACACAGGCCTAATGACCTGGTGTTTTGGCGTGGCTCCAGCGCCATTGCCGTCGCGACCTCAGGCCAGGTGAGTGCCCTTGCCCCCCCATGCTCCCCACCCCATAGGCATGTTTTGGCAACATATTGTGCCTAAAGCACCTTTAAATTCTGCACATAGTGTGCACTGTGCGCGTAGGACCCCTTCCCCTGCCCGCTTCACCATATGGCCTACTCCCCACCGCCCAGCCCTCCCATCCCACCTGAATGACCCTTTAAACCCTCATAACTGACTCCCTGGGCAGCCCTCTGTCCGGCAGCCCCTGCGGCTAAGGGTGGCTTCTACATTGGCGGTTCCAGAAAGTGTCTGCAGGTGTCAGCAGAGGAAGCCAGTGAAGCCAGCGGCCAGCCGTCAACCAGCAGTGTAAGTGATTTCAATCCAGCACTCCAACTAAGTCAATGCCTAGGATGAGATGCCCAATGGAAACCCTTATTTATATATATTTTATGTCAAAAGTTTGTTTCATTCTGGATGATGTACCCTTATATAATGCCCCTCTCTTTCAATTCCCCCGGTCTCACTGAACCAAGAAATAGGTTTGTTTTGCAAATAAAAAGATTTATTTAAAGAATTGAACAATATATAGATTATACTTTTATGAATATGAATAATATCTGAATATCACACTTATGAAAATGAACAATAATCAGCATTGGGTAATATTACAATATCAACAACCTCTTTAATCGATTAGGAGTAGGGATAGGAAGAATAATCTAGCAGAGAATACTTGGTGCGGGTCAAGCAAATGCAGTGATATGAAAAAATGCAACACAGAAATAAACTTGATATGAATTTAACCAAAGACAATGTAATCACTCTTTCCCCCTGTTGTTACTCACTCCCCCCAACATGCAATATGAAGATATGGAATGAGGGCACACAGGTATCAGGAATAACAATTAACAATGCAGTTCAATCCCAATTCCCCCCAGCAAGCAGAGAGAAACAGGGCTGATTTTAAACAGGTCAAAATGCTTTTAAATGTGGTTTGAATTGAATGGAAAAAATGCTAAAATGGCTTTAATTCGCTAAATGAGATTCATAACTAGTGAGAGTTGCTTTGGATTGGTTCAGGTCAACACTAGCAATGATTTATGAATGATGATCAAATTGAAAATGAAATTCAGAAGTTGAAAGCAAGAAATAGCTGTTTTACATAGAATGAAATTGAGCCAAATTGCAAATCGCGGCAACTTTTCCGCGTGCGGGAAACGCAATTATGGAAAAATTTAGTTTCTAGGACGTACGGTTCAAAAGTTACAGAGGTTTTTGTGAATTTAGACTTTTCAGAAACAGAATCAAGATTTCAAAATGAAAGATGCGCTTTAAAGATTCGGAACCACGTTGGACTTATACTAAAGAGCTATGAAAGTACAAGATACCCAACGGGACCACCACCAGAACAGGGCGCCTTCCACTCTGATTGTTCTGCGCCAGGACACTTGACTTTCTTCAGATAATATCAGCGCACAGATGATTATCGTTACAATTATCACAAACTATATAATGAGAAGAATTCAGGATTGACACAAGATTCTATAATGCAGTTCTGGATAGGTTAAAATGGATTGAATAGGATTACTTTAAACTAAGAAATGACTATGGACAGTTCTAGACTAAATACTCACACCTATGGCTTTGGAATGGAATGGGTCCGTCAAAGATCTGGTCAAGGGTTTGGACTTCACTCGCCACCGGACAGGTCTCAGGCACTGGGTTCTGCTCTCAGCAAGGCCCACTGGTCTGCGCGGCCTCTTGGACTGGATCTGATGGGTTCTGGGTTACAGCTCTGCTCTATGGGTCTGGATCTTGGTGCTAGCACGAGGTTCTTAGCTAGAACAGCAAAACAGATCAGCCAGGCTGTTGGATTTTGTGGTGCCCCTTGGAAGTTTAGGGGTTAAAATCAGGTTTGCAAGGTTTTTAAAGGCCTGCTGAAAAGAGTTCAGCTTTCTGGGTTAGGCCTCTCTGCTTCAAAGTTCTAGAGTCTGGTTTCTGGATCTATGTCTGGAGCCTGGATCTTCCTGTAGGGTGCTTCGCCAAGGATCAGTTGATGAGTGAAAAGTGTGTCATATGTGTCAGAGTGACACTGTGTTTATGTTCCAAAGGAAATCCCTCCCCTTTGCTTTTACCTAGGAAATCTATTTTCCACAAAAAACATATTTCCAAGATGCACAACTTGTTAATAATACATAATTACATGACAGATTGCTTAAGGAACATTGCTGTCCAACGCTCATCTTCCTGCAAGCTTTAGTTCATAAATGACAACTTTTTTGCACTTTTGGTGGGTTTCTCAATGTTAGTTCTGCACCAATTTTTATACATGCATACACATCCCATCTGGGTATATACCTGTAATTTTTCATGTTCCTAACATAAACACAATGGCTACAATATGAAGAATTTCCGAGGTTCAGTCTCAGAACATCTCACAGATTCCAGATTTGTTTTACACTGTGAGTGAATTTTTCATTTTAACAATCTCTAAGTTTCATATTTTTGTCAGTTCAGTACAATTTGCTATAAGCATTTTTCTAAAACATACATTTACTTCCACTTCAATCCACATTTTCAGTCTGGCCCGCCTCCAAAGCTGGGCTGAGTCAGAGGGTGACATGGCTTGCCTTCCTGCCAGAGCTGTTGTTGTCAGTCACACCCGAATTAGCATTTTCTATTCAGTTCAAGGAACCCATTGTTTCTTTCTCTGGGCATCAGAGGAAATCTCCTCCCCTTCTGATTAACATGCCAATTCGAAACCCTCTCCTTTTTGTGGGAATGAACAAGGTGGGAGGTTCTCAGGGAAAGAAAGCCTTTTGGAAGTTTTAGCTAAATCAGGTTACCTTATGGTCAATTGTAACATAGTTCCTTGTGAAAACATTACATTTATAAATTTAAAATAAGCAAACATATCTTTAATTCCAGTCTTTTTCAACATGAAAATCAAATATGTGGCACTCTATATGGCACTTGATGAAATCCCTCCTTTGACACATTTAACTTTGAAAACACAAGTTTCTCCTGACAGATTTAGAGATTGCCAGCGCCTGTCGGAGGCGAGTAACGGTACTGCACCCATTTGTGACGGATTTCTTTCCATCAAGTATCTTTAAAAGTGGATTTTGTTCTGATAACATATGATTCTTGATGACATTGTATTTATGGGGATTCTTGCAGTAGAATGATGTGGAACACCCAACAAGGAGGTTGGATCTTTTAGGTGGTTTGTGAGCCATGATTTTTGCAACTTTGATAACCAAGACAAACGGATTTCCAAACAGCTCTGTTCTTCTTTTGGCAATCAGCATTGCTTTTTCAAGTGGTTTCAGGCTACTTTGCGGGTAGCCCAATGATGGGTTTTGGCAGTGGTCTTCTGTGTTACCCCTGGCATGGGCAAATGTGGATGGCGGCCTATTTTTCAGATTTTCACTGCGCAATTCTGGGTGCTTTTTAGCAAGCAACATGCTTTCCAGTGGCCATTTCTGATGTTTCTGCTGCCAGCAATGCACAGTAATGTTGCAGGGCCTGGACTAGTGGGTTGAAACATCCCACAAGCCCCCCTCTTGCGATTTTGTGTTGATCGTCCATCAATGGGAATTTGCAAGACAGGGATGTCAGCCTCATCTTTTCTGATTCCACCAATGGCAAAGTTCATCATCTTTTCATCCATCAGGGGTGTATCGATCCGTTCTCCTCGCCAGTCCTGATGGGAGTATTGAGCGATACTCCGGGCCCCTCGGATCTTTGCTGCCGGTCCCCGGGTAGTCGTCCTTGGTTAGTTTCCATGGTTTCCAAACAACGATAGGTTATCTCCTATGATGACAAAGCAAAAACATATTTGTAGACATTTCCCCACCACTATTAATGTAGTGGGGCGGACACATACATTTTGATAATCAGGACACATTTTTATTATTATATTTTATAGACTATGTATGGAATATTTTAGAGTTGTAATTTTATGGAGCTGGAGTGGCCCCCTCTGGGGTTCCAGAAGACTCCTCCAGTTACTGCAGAGTGTGCCTAGGATGGCAACACTTTAGTTGATTAAGATGGACCCACTTATTTTCCCCCTCTGCCAAACTGCCTTTGGGGATGCAGATCTTGTAGGCGAGTGGTGAGATCTTGTCTACAATTTCAAAAGGACCCCTCCAGGTAGGCAGAAATTTTCGCTGTTTGGCCTGGTTCCTTTGGAAATTGTATAGGTAGACCCGGTCTCCTACACTGTAATCTTTTCTGGTAGTCTTTAAGTCATAGAGGGTCTTCATGCTGTCTGCTGATCTTTCTAGCTTTCGCTGAGCATAGGCAAAAGCATGTTGAAGGTGTTTTCTTAGATTTTCAACATACTCATGAGTTGTGGAGGCATTGATCAATGTCTGCTCTTGAGTTCTATAGAGCAGATGCTGGGGAAAAACCATCATGCGTCCAGTCATCAGCTCAAACAGTGACATTTTAGTTGCAGATGAAGGAGTAGATCTGATGGCCATTAGTACAAGAGGTAATCGAATATCCCAACTTGGCCCAGAATCTGCCACAAACTTTTTTAATATGCTCACAATTGTTCTATTGTATCTCTCCACTGTACCAATAGAGGCTAGGTGGTAAGCAATATGTAGCCTCCTTTTGACCCCAAGTATCTCCCACATCTTTGTCATAACTTCGCTGGTGAAATGGCTACCTCTGCCTGACTCAATCATTTGTGGTAGTCCAAAACGCAAAAAGATGTGGTTGATCATCAGGGCAGCTGCTGTTTCTGCCTTGCAGTTTGGGGTCGGGAGACATTCCACCCATTTAGTAAACAAGCATGTCACGGTCAACAGGTACTTGTGCCCCCTAGAGGAGCGAATCACGGGCCCAACGAAATCTACTTGTAAATCTGACCATGGCAGTGTCATCCCCCTCTTTTGGAGAGGCGCACAGTGTGTGAGGGATGTTGGCTGAAATTGTGCACACACAAGACACCCCTTCAAGTATTGGTCGAGGTCCTGCCCCATGTGTGGCCAGTATGCAACCTCTCTTAAGATTTCAAGTGTTGTATGAAACCCCATATGACCGGCTGTGGCCGCATCATGAGCGTGACTTAACATCAGGCTTTGGAATGAGGTAGAAACCACCCACTGATCATGGCCAGCTAGGGATTTCCTCACCAACAAACCGTCTTGGATTCGGAACATTTATTTACAATTCATCAACACTCTAAAGTCCTCTTTCCCTATGTAATCGGTATCCGTCAGGGGAAAGTTCTCAAGGTCCTCAATGTGTTGATAAAACTTACCAAATATTGGATCCCCTTTCTGAGCCGTAATCAAATCAGCATCTGGGGTCTCCTTACTCCATTGTGCAGTTGAGAGGTCATTGTGAGCATTTGTCTGGGGCCTAGTGATAGCAGTGACATGGATTTCCCCCAACAGGGACTCCTTCTCTATTAGATCCCCTTGGATGGCCCTGGTTTTGGCCAGCTGATCAGCTAAGTCATTTCCAGTTTTGTCTGGTCCCTCTACTTTGGAATGACGGTTTGCAAAGGTAGAGGGCGCCCCTCTCTCGACAGAACAAGGCCTGATAACCTGTTCAGTGGTTATTAACCACTTGAGAGTTCGCAGCCACTGCTTTTACTCACTGTGCCTTTCACAGATGGGAAATATCCATTTGCATATCAGTCTTTGTCCTGCCCAGGGGCAGTCCAGCACCGAAATGCAATGGCAATTCCAACCTGAACGAGAGTACCACCAGCAACCCCATACACGTGTTTCACCCTTGTTGGGGATCATCAGTGAGGTGAAGCTGATGCCTCTCTAAGCACAGTGAGAGGGAGACCACGTCTGGTTGCCCCCAGGAGACCTAGGGTTACCAATCCCAGGTTCCTTGAAATTTAGTTTGCAAAGGTAGCGGGCGCCCCTCTCTCGACAGAACAAGGCCTGATAACCTGTTCAGTGGTTATTAACCACTTGAGAGTTCGCAGCCACTGCTTTTACTCACTGTGCCTTTCACAGATGGGAAATATCCATTTGCATATCAGTCTTTGTCCTGCCCAGGGGCAGTCCAGCACCGAAATGCAATGGCAATTCCAACCTGAACGAGAGTACCACCAGCAACCCCATACACGTGTTTCACCCTTGTTGGGGATCATCAGTGAGGTGAAGCTGATGCCTCTCTAAGCACAGTGAGAGGGAGACCACGTCTGGTTGCCCCCAGGAGACCTAGGGTTACCAATCCCAGGTTCCTTGAAATTTAGTTTGCAAAGGTAGCGGGCGCCCCTCTCTCGACAGAACAAGGCCTGATAACCTGTTCAGTGGTTATTAACCACTTGAGAGTTCGCAGCCACTGCTTTTACTCACTGTGCCTTTCACAGATGGGAAATATCCATTTGCATATCAGTCTTTGTCCTGCCCAGGGGCAGTCCAGCACCGAAATGCAATGGCAATTCCAACCTGAACGAGAGTACCACCAGCAACCCCATACACGTGTTTCACCCTTGTTGGGGATCATCAGTGAGGTGAAGCTGATGCCTCTCTAAGCACAGTGAGAGGGAGACCACGTCTGGTTGCCCCCAGGAGACCTAGGGTTACCAATCCCAGGTTCCTTGAAATTTAGTTTGCAAAGGTAGCGGGCGCCCCTCTCTCGACAGAACAAGGCCTGATAACCTGTTCAGTGGTTATTAACCACTTGAGAGTTCGCAGCCACTGCTTTTACTCACTGTGCCTTTCACAGATGGGAAATATCCATTTGCATATCAGTCTTTGTCCTGCCCAGGGGCAGTCCAGCACCGAAATGCAATGGCAATTCCAACCTGAACGAGAGTACCACCAGCAACCCCATACACGTGTTTCACCCTTGTTGGGGATCATCAGTGAGGTGAAGCTGATGCCTCTCTAAGCACAGTGAGAGGGAGACCACGTCTGGTTGCCCCCAGGAGACCTAGGGTTACCAATCCCAGGTTCCTTGAAATTTAGTTTGCAAAGGTAGCGGGCGCCCCTCTCTCGACAGAACAAGGCCTGATAACCTGTTCAGTGGTTATTAACCACTTGAGAGTTCGCAGCCACTGCTTTTACTCACTGTGCCTTTCACAGATGGGAAATATCCATTTGCATATCAGTCTTTGTACTGCCCAGGGGCAGTCCAGCACCGAAATGCAATGGCAATTCCAACCTGAACGAGAGTACCACCAGCAACCCCATACACGTGTTTCACCCTTGTTAAAGTAAAAGGCGGCAGTCTCGCACGTCCCAACAATTATGGACTATGCTCTTGTTGCCTATGGAGATTTTGAGCATACAACTGCTTGGCAGGAGATGTTTGGAATTGGGTGTTTCCAGATCCATTTCCCTTTTGTCTATCAGTTTGAATGTGGGAATGGCTGGATCTTTTGGGAGTTGGCGGAACATGGCTTCGCTGATAAAGCTCTTACCGTGGTTCACACACACTCGGGCAAGAACAGAGTCCTTTCCTTCATTTAACTGAACAGGGATGAACAACAGCACTCCAATTTGCTGAATATCAGCCAGGCTCTGATCTGATTTCAGATATTTCTGGATTATAGGAGTGGGAATGTCTGATTGTGGATTGCTAAAGAACTTCAGTGTATTTCCTTCCAGTGTGGAATGCCACCTTAGACTGGAAGGAAGGTTGATTTTCAGAAATAGAGAGGACGCCCCATCAACAGTCTGTTGGCCTACTGCTATTACTGTCACGTCTGGAATTTGGTTGTTCTGGAAGTGAAATTCTACTTGGTCAGATTTTTGTTCAACCATGTGGCATGTGCCGTTTAAACTAACATGGTTGACACTCTGTTTTAACTTTATTGGTCGGATTCACCTTGTGTCGCCCAATTTTAATGTCCAAATCCGCAGTCCCCTCGACGGAATTTCCTTCCCGTCAAAGTTCTGAAATTGTCCAGGAAGAGAGGTGAGAGGAATTTGATAATTCTCCCCCCTTCCTAAATTCTGTTTATCAAAGGCCTTTTTGGACAGAATGGTAGCTTGGGATCCAGTGTCCACCAGTGCCAAAATTGTACCCTGCCCCTGTATTTGAACCGGGGCATAGTATCTTCCCTCCTTCTCTGCAAGGGGGCACAGATAATGCACATTTTTGGACAACTGGTGGGCTAGTCTTTTAGTTTTGGACATTGAGAGAGAAGTGATTTGGGCAGAATTCTGTGGGGAGCCTAGGGAATCTGAAAGAAAAAGGTGCCAACTAGAGATGGGAGGAGTTTTGAGTTCCCCTGTTTCTGGTTCTGGGCCGCCCCTTTCTTTTTGGAGGCAGTCACCAGGATGGGTTTGAACCAGGGGATTTTCATGCTGTTGGTTCTGGGATTGGATGATGGGCGGCGCTAGCTCAGTCACCACATCTGCCCAGTGCGGATTTGAATCCTTTGGGACCCATTTCTCTTTGGGAGGAGTTCCCCCATCTCTGAAGGAGAAGATCCTTTTCCCAGGATCCTCTGAGGACCCCTCTCCTTCAAATTGGAAGATCTGTACCTCCTCCACAAAATGGGTCTGTTTGGGTTCTTTGTTTCTCCTACCCCCTCTCTGCTCCTTGGGTGGCAGACTTTCAGGGGCAGGAGATTTTGGTTCCGGTTCCTGGATTTCCAGGGGCTTTTTACAAGTGGGGAAGGACGCTTCCTCCAAGGCTTTACACGCCCCTTCCCCTTGTGCCTCCTCCATGGGAACCAGTGGTTTGTTGGGGTGCTGCCCCGTCATTGTTCTGGAGCACCAGGTCCAGAGTTTGGGGCGTTCTGGGCTTGCATGCTCATCTGAGGGTTCTGCTGAGTCCTCAGCATGTGACCCAGATCTGTGCCATATTTTGGACCTGGCGCTCTAGCTGTGAAACCCGCTCAGGCTGATACAGGGTTCTGTTTTCTCCCCTGGGCTGATCCCGGGAAGGGTAGCTATCCCTTCTCTGGTAATACCCCGGGTTGGGAAGTTTTGGGTACCCCTCCACCCTTGGCCTCCCCTCTCCCGGATTAGGTTGTCTGGGCTCAGGAAATTGGAAGAAGGATGGATGATTTTGGGGTTGAAAGTTTTGTGGATACCTAGGGAATAAGTTCTGCCCAGGATTTGGGGAGTTTCTGCCCTCCTGGGGGAAGTTAGGAGGGAAGTTCCCTGGGTTAGGTGCCTGGTTGGATCGCCCCCTTGGGCTGGAGGAGTCCACACATAACCCATGATGGGTGTGTTCCCCTTGTAGCGGGAATTTACATAGTCAGGGGAGTGAGGGATCCCATTTGTGGGACTACCTCCTTGGCTCCCTGTCTGTGACTGGCCCGAGGGCCTTCTGGGCTTGGGATTATTCTGTTGTGCAGGCAAGTTTTTAGGCCCCCCATCTCCAAATCTAAAATGGGGGCAACCTTTACCTCTGCCACCTTAGCAGCAGCAGGGGGTTGGTTGTTTTGGGGCTTTTTTGAGTATTCTTGTTGTCTATGATCTTTTGCACCTCATAGATCCGGGTGGCCGGGTCAATGACCCAGTCAAGTGAGCTTTTCTCATGAAAATCTCTCACTAGCTGGGTCATGATGTACTTTGGTAGCGTGTGGAAAAAAGTATTAACAAATTCTCTGCTTTCCGTGCGCACCCTTTGGGTAGTCTGCGCAAAGGCACTCTTTAGTTTCTGCACAAATTCTTGTGGGGCCTGATCCTCCCCACATTGCAACTTGTAGGCTGCCTTGCAAGCCTCTTGGGGATTTCTGTGTACAGAAAAATGCTTCAGGATGGCCGCCCTCTAGGTGGACCATCTAGAATGATTTTGGTCCTCCAGTCCCGCAAAGAAACTGGAATACTCTGGTGAGACTGTCCATTTCGCATACTGAATGCAGCTACTACTGTCTTTCAAATGGAAAGTTTCCATCATCTGCTCAAAGAGCTCTAAGTGCTCCCAAACAGAATACTTATGATAAGGCGTGATGACGCTCCTTATTGCCTTGATCTGTTTTAAGGGGTCCTTAAGCAAGGCCCTTTTTGCCTTATTGGCCTTCTTGGTTTGGGTAACCCTGGTCCATTCATCCTCTGACTCAGAGGCACTGCTCCCAGAGGTGCCCGTCTGGTCTTCTAGGTTCTCCCAGATTCTGCGAGCCTGGGAATGGCTGGCAGAATGTGGGGACCTAGTCTCCTGTGTCCTGGGGCGCTCAGAGGAGTCTTCAGATTCCTCCTTGCTCCCAGGATTTGATGGGTACCCCCCCATTGTCCTAACTGGGCAGAGGTCTTTAGGATGCCCTTAGTGGGCCTACTCTCCTGGAGTCCCCCACTAAATTTCACTGTACTTGGGTACCCATACCCAGATGTCCGCCCATCCATACCTGGGAGGTGCAGTCCATGAGCCCGACACTTCTAACTGGATAGTAATCTGCCACCCCCGTGGCCCTGGGCTCATTTGCGCCAGTGTACATGGGGGTGGCAGAGTCCAGGCACTGGGAGAGATGAAGGCCTCTGGTACTATGGTTCCTGAGGTTATGCTCAGGTGTTTCCCTTTCCCAGCGAACCTCACCTCTATCAGCCCCTGCTCCCTGATGCCATGCAAGAACCTGGGCTTTCTGTTCCTCAATCAAGGCCTTACTAGTCTCTATCAGTCCCTCTTGCATGGCTACCTGCCTGTGGAGCTTGTCATTATTCTCACAGAGAGCCTCATTTTCTCTCTGTGCTTCCTGGGTTGCTTTTGAGTACTGGGCCAGTCTTTGCTGCAGTAGGGTTACCTCCTGAGTCCTGTCCATACTGGCCTGCTCCTTCCTTGCCAGAGCATCTTCCACCCTCCTGGTGTGCTCTAACAATCTATCATGCTCTTTTTGGAGGTCACCTAGTCCCTGGAGGGCCAGGTGATTTTCTTCCAGTTTCCCTTTTCAGTGACAGACTTCCTGGCCTAAGGTGTCCCTTTCCTGAACAAGAGCCTGCCTCTGTGCCGCCATGTCGTCCCTCTGTCTTTGAAGGGCACCAGCTTTATGGCGCTCTTCATCAAACTCTGCCTGGGTGTCCAGGTCTTTCAGAAGTAATGTGGTGCTCTCTGCCTTCTCTCTATCTAGGTGGCTTTGCAGGGTGACTACCTGCTCTGCGCATGCCCTGTTGAAATCCAGTTGTTGCTCCAGCTTTTTCTGGCTCTGCAGTAGAGAGTCCAAACCTTCTTGGTACTCCTTCTGTAAGGCCATAATTCTGGTATCCTGGTCTGCCTTTTCCTGTTGCAGGATACCCATATCCTCTTTTATTTTAACTATATACTGCCTGCTTTCATTTTCTGACCCCTGGCTCCTCTGCAGCCTCTGCTCAGAAGAGTCCAGATCAGCTTGGGCCTTTTCTAATGCCATCAGTTGCCTACTTGCCAGATCTTGGCCTTCAGCATATTTGTCCTGTATGTCCACTCACCTCTCACAAATAACTTATGTAAAAGGTGTTCTCTAGCTATCTTGATGTCTACCAATGTCGCCATTTTGGAAATATTAATTTCCTTCCTGACTTACTGAAGTTTTTTATTTTATGTTTGCAAAACAGACCGTTTCCTTAGAGCGTTCCCTATTGAGGGGTGCTTTTACAGCGTAACACAGCGTAGTAGCCCAACAGGATTTATCTATCCTGTCAGTTAGCACACTGTATTAAGCTGCACAAGTAGTAGACCTAATCCAGAAATCCCGTCCACGAGCCCCCAATCTGTAAGTGATTTCAATCCAGCACTCCAACTAAGTCAATGCCTAGGATGGGATGCCCAATGGAAACCCTTATTTATATATTTTTATGTCAAAAGTTCGTTTAATTCTGGATGATGTACCCTTATATAACGCCTCTCTCTTTGAATTCCCCTGGTCTCACTGAACCAAGAAATAGGTTTGTTTTGCAAATTAAAAGATTTATTTGAAGAATTGAACAATATATAGATAATACTTTTATGAATATGAATAATATCTGAATATCACACTTATGAATATGAACAATGATCAGCAATGGGTAATATTACAATATCAACAGCCTCTTTAATCGATTAGGAGTAGGGATAGGAAGAATAATCTAGCAGAGAATAATTGGTGTGGTTCAAGGAAATGCAGTGATATGAAAGAATGCAACACAGAAATAAACTTGACATGAATTTAACCAAAGACAATGTAATCACTCTTTCCCCCTGTTGTTACTCACTCACCCCAACATGCAATATGAAGATATGGAATGAGGGCACACAGGTATCAGGAATAACAATTAATAATGCAGTTCAATCCCAATTCCCCCCAGCAAGCAGAGAGAAACAGGGCTGATTTTAAACAGGTCAAAATGCTTTTAAATGTGGTTTGAAATGAATGGGAAAAATGCTAAAATGACTTTAATTCGCTAAATGCGATTCAGAACTAGTGAGAGTTGCTTTGGATTGGTTCAGGTCAACACTAGCAATGATTTATGAATGATTATCAGATTGAAAACGAAATTCAGAAGTTGAAAGCAAAAAATTGCTGTTTTACATAGAATGAAATTGAGCCAAATTGCAAATCGCAGCAACTTTTCCGTGTGCGATTACGGAAAAACTAGAAGGGATTGGAATGTCATTTTGGGTTCATTTGAAAGCTGAGGACATGTAAATTTTGTTTCTAGGACGTACAGTTCAAAAGTTACAGAGGTTTTTGTGAAGGTAGATTTTTCAGAAACAGAGTCAAGACTTCAAAATGAAAGATGCGCTTTAAAGATTCGGAACCAAGTTGGACTTATACTAAAGAGCTATGAAAGTACAAGATACCCAACGGGACAACCACCAGAACAGGGCACCTTCCACTCTGATTGTTGTGCGCCAGGACACTTGACTTTCTTCAGAAAATATCAGCGCACAGATGATTATCGCTACAATTATCACAGACTATATAATGAGAAGAATTCAGGATGGACACAAGATTCTATAATGCAGTTCTGGATAGGTTAAAATGGATTGAATAGGATTACTTTAAACTAAGAGATGACCATGGACAGTTATAGACTAAATACTCACTCCTATGGCTTTGGAATGGAATTGGCCCGTCAAAGATCTGGTCAAGGGTTTGGACTTCACTCGCCACCGGACAGGTCTCAGGCACTGGGTTCTGCTCTCAGCAAGGCCCTCTGGTCTGCGCGGCCTCTTGGACTGGATATGACAGGTTCTGGGTTACAGCTCTGCTCTATGGGTCTGGATCTTGGTTCTAGCACAAGGTTCATAGCTAGAACAGCAAAACAGCTCAGCCAGGCTGTTGGATTTTGTGGTGCCCCTTGGAAGTTTTGGGTTAAAGTCAGGTTTGCAAGGTTTGTAAAGGCCTGCTGAAAAGAGTTCAGCTTTCTGGGTTAGGCCTCTCTGCTTCAAAGTTCTAGAGTCTGATTTCTGGATCTATGTCTGGAGCCTGGATCTTCCTGCAGGGTGCTTCACCAAGGATCAGTTGATGAGTGAAAAGTGTGTCATATGTGTCAGAGTGAAACTGTGTTTATGGTCCAAAGGAAATCCCTCCCCTTTGCTTTTACTTAGGAAATCTATTTTCCCCCAAAAACATATTTCCAAGATGCACAACTTGTTAATAATACATAATTACATGACAGATTGCTTAAGGTACATTGCTGTCCAACTCTCATCTTCCTGCGAGCTTTAGTTCATAAATGACAACTTTTTTGCACTTTCGGTGGGTTTCTCAATGTTAGTTCTGCACCAATTTTTATACATGGATACACATCCCATCTGGGCATATTCCTGTAATTTTTCATGTTCCTAACATAAACACAATGGCTACAATATGAATAATTTCCGGGGTGCAGTCTCAGAACATCGCACAGATTCCAGATTAGTCTTAAACCTTGAGCGAATTTATCATTTTAACAATCTCTAAGTTTCATATTTTTGTCAGTTCAGTACAATTTGCTATAAGCATTTTTCTAAAACATACATTTACTTCTATTTCAATCCACATTTTCAATCTGGCCCGCCTCCAAAGCTGGGCTGAGTCAGAGGGTGACATGGCTTGCCTTCCTGCCAGAGCTGTTATTGTCAGTCACACCCAAATTAGCATCTTCTATTCAGTTCAAGGAACCCATTGTTTCTTTCTCCGGGCAGCAGAGGAAATCTCCTCCCCTTTCTGATTAACATGCCAATGCGAAATCCTCTCCTTTTGGTGGGAATGAACAAGGTGGGAGGTTCTCAGGGAAAGAGAGCCTTTCGGAAGTTTAAGCTAAATCAGGTTACCTTATGGTCAATTGTAACATAGTTCCTTGTGAAAACATTACATGTATAAATTTAAAATAAGCAAACATATCTTTAATTCCAGTCTTTTTCAACATGAAAATCAAATGTGTGGCACTCTATATGACATTTGATGAAATCCCTTCTTTGACACATTTAACTTTGAAAACACAAGTTTCTCCTGTCAGATTTAGAGATCGCCAGTGCTTGTCAAAGGCGAGTAACGGTACTGCACCCATTTTTGACGGATTTCTTTCCATCAAGTATCTTTAAAAGTGGATTTTGTTCTGATAACATATGATTCTTGATGACATTGTATTTATGGGGATTCTTGCAGTAGAATGATGTGGAACACCCAATAAGGAGGTTGGATCTTTTAGGTGGTTTGTGAGCCATGATTTTTGCAACTTTGATAACCAAGACAAACGGATTTCCAAACAGCTCTGTGTTTCTTTTGGCAATCAGCATTGCTTTTTCAAGTGGTTTCAGGCTACTTTGCGGGTAGCCCAATGATGGATTTTGGCAGTGGTCTCCTGTGTTACCCCTGGCATGGGCAGAAGTTGATGGCGGCCTATTTTTCAGATTTTCACTGCGCAATTTTGGGTGACTTTTAGCGAGCAGCATGCTTTCCGGTGGCCATTTCTGATGTTTCTGCTGCCAACAATGCACAGTAATGTTGCAAGGCCTGGACCAGTGGGTTGAAACATCCCACAGCAGCAACCACCAAAGTAAGTGTGGCATGGGTGGGGAGTAAAGCAATTACTTTACTCCAGAAAACCCTGCCACGCTACATTACCCTACCTCGGAACTGTGAATATTGGCATGTACCACACTAGTCTCTAATGTCTAAATGTCATACTAATGTGAACATTGGCCAGCGTCCCATCTGGATGGATTTGTGATTGCTGGCTATCGACACACCTAGATGGAATTGTGAACATTAGCCTGCGTCTCATCCACTCTACAGGATTCTCAAATCCAGGTGAAGCTTCCATCTCTGTCTACCATATGTGGAAACCCACTTACTGTAGAACAGGTGCCTTTGCCCACTTTACAGGACTTCCAATTCTAGGCATAGGCTCCATCAATGTCTATTGTGCAATGAAACGTAGTGTATTGTGAGACCTGACCCTCTGTCCCACCATACAGGATTCTTAACCATAGGCATTTAGCCAAACTGCAAAGGTCAGCTGCGATACACATGACCCACTAACCAAAAAGCTCAAAAACTCTGCATACCTAACTCAAACAAATACCTACACAAGCACCTCTTGCAAAGCAAGCCGCACGAACTTCACCGCACCGCAACAACACACAAGCCGCATCAACAGCACACAAGGCCTGACATCGATCCGATACTCGCACCAAAGCTAACACATAGTGTATACCGAACTGAAGCCGACAACAGGATACTACTTCTCTTACTATCCTATTCCCTCTTCACCTTACTAACCCACCCAGCCTTCTACTGTACAGATCCGCCTGAGTGCCAGGGTCCTTTTCTGGCCTATATATTCCTGTTGTCTGTAATCTGTATGCCCATCCATGTCTATAACTTTAGGTTTTTCAAGCGCCCAGTTACCTCAGGGTTAGACGCGCGATACAAATAATAAACAAATACAAAAAAATACAAATACAATTCTGTTGGTGATGGTGCGCGATACAAATACCTTTAACATTTAACATATACTACAAAATAATGTGGCTAGAGTAGTTACTAGGAGCCACCTTTTGGAACTCATATCATGCCCATTTTAAGTTGTCTTTAATGGCTCCCCATTCAAGTTAAAGTCAACTTCAAAGTGGCTTACTGTAGTACATTTCTGCATCATTTGCTCAGCAGTTGGCTACCTCAGTAAGAGATTCATTATAAAACTAATAGAGCTTTGCGTGCATCCAATAGGCTCCTCCCAGAGGTTCCAAGATTCAATCTCTCATCGGGAGGAGGTAAGCGTTTTCCTATACAGGTTGCCCGAAAACCTTAGAAACATCACTGATTCAACATGCTTAAGGAAACAATTAAAACAGTTCTTGTGCGGCTTAAATTTAAATTCTAAATATCTCGATCTGTTGAGACAGGTCTGGTTATTGAAAATTGCCTAGGATGCAACAAAAACGTTGTGCAACTTATTGAAACTGCTCAATGGAAATCAGTCAGACTGCGAGCATATTGACTATTCGAGGCTCATTGGAAGGTCATGGAAGATGAAGTCAAGAAGATGCTGAACCTGGCGGTCTCTGAACCCTCACAAAGTTACTGGTCACCTGCAATCGTCCAAGTACCTAAGCCTGGTGGGATTTGGCAATTTTGCATAGATTTCAGCAAGCACAATCTCTCAGTTTGAGGCATAGCCCAAGCCCAGAATTGCTCAGATGGTTGAGATTGTTGGACCCCCTCAAAATACATTCCCACCCCTCGATTTCTTGAAAGTTTACTGGCAGATCTCTTTGGACCAAGAGGTTTGAGAGAAAATACCCTTTGTCACATCTGTAAGGCTCTTCCAGTTCACCATTCTACCCTTCGGGCTAAAGGGAGCCCTGCAACCATTCAATGGGGAATGGGCACCATACTTCACCCTCACCAAGTGTTTGTAAGAGACTGCCTAGATAACATTGTGGTATACAGTCCGAACTAGGCCGACCTCATGAAATGTGTATGCCTAGTTTCCCGTAGTCTCTGAAGGTGTGAATTAAGACAGATTTGACAAAATGCTACCTTGAACTTCCCCCAGTCAAATACCTTGGTTTCCAAGTCAAAAAAGGCATGTTTCAACATCATGTGCCTCAAGTTCAAAGTACCCAAAATATTCTGATCCCAAGACAAATGAAATTGGTTGCTACCCTCACTTCATTCAAAACATTTCAACCAAAACATTTCAACCATTATGTGAACTCTCACTGACCAACTCCAAATATAATTGCATTCAATGTACCAAGAGTACAGAGAAGGACTTTAGGGTGTAGAATAACTCCCTTTGACATCTCCCTGTTGAATAATGCCTGCATTTAATGATACGTTTATCCTCCAAATGGTTTGCCTCGTAAATCGGTTTAGGACAGAACTCTCCCAAATCCACAGCCAACTCTCTTCATGAGGCCGAAGCACCATCCCAGCAAAAAGAAGTATGATACCTTTGAACTTGAGCGCCTGGTCATTTAATGGTTCCTAGAGACCCTAAGTACAACCTAACAGTACACAAACTCACATTAGCCATGGGCCATGCCACTCTCACTTGGCTGTTCAGGACTAAGTCTACCAACCCCAGAGTTGTGTGCAGTGGCGTAGCACAACATTCGGGGGCCCCTCTGAGAGCCTTGCTGAGTTCCCCCCATGCTCAGCAATAAATCACGGGTCACGCCACTCCCTGGGATGGCCTATATTACCACCCAAACCACCAAAGTCAGCTCCTCAGCCCATAATTCCCTCCACTTTTCTCTTCCTCGTCCCAGTACTTACCTATGAGGCCCCTTGTCTTATAGGTAAGTACTGGGATGAGGAAGAAGGGGATTAGGAACAATGAGGACTGCAGGTAACTAAGCCAGGTATTACACCCAAGTGCCTCTACCTTGTCCCAGTACTTGTGTATGAGGCAATCTGCCTCATACACAAGCACTGTGACGAGGAAGAGGACTAAGAGTAATGAAGATTACCAGTAAGTAATCAGAGCATTCAACATACACGCACACATTCACCCATACATTTACATGTGCATCCTTTCACCATACACTCACACATGCACACCCAGGCAGCCACATTATGTACACCCTCACTCATTCACATATGCACACACATTTACACAAAATACATGTTCTTACTTGTGGATCTGTTGATCCGGGACAACGAATGGGACCTCCAGTGCAGCAGGAATGCTTGTTCCTATCATGGAGCTGCAGCCCTCCATGTCACAGTGTGCGGGTGAAGGGAGAGACACCTAAGACTTAAAAACGAAATCGTTTATTTTTGAAGTCACTATGCCCTCATAAAGAAATAATTTCCATTACGAAGGACATCATAAAGAAACTATTTCTATTTGAAGTCATGAGGCTTCCCACACCTCGTGACATGGAGGCCTCCATCCTGGAAGCCTGCATGTCATTGGGTGGGGCGGGGGGCTTTGGACAAGTAAGTTGTGGCTGGAGCTCGGAGAAAGTTGGCAGGTTTCACCGGAGGTAGTGGGAGGTTTGAGACTGGAGCGGGAGAAAAGTCATATGGAAGTGGAGATTGGAACTCATCGGGAGGTAGGTGGAAGTTAGGAGGAGGTGGAGGATGGAAACCAGCAGGATATGATTAGTTGTGTAATTAGCCAGAAGTCACAGGAGGTGAGGTGTATATGGTAGTTTGGGCTATAAACCGGTCCAGAAGATGCATGCCACCACTGGTAGGGAAATATAATCCTGTGTCTTGCTCAACATACTTCAGCAAGGATACACATATTACCGCAGTTTGGAGGAGTTTGGAATTAGGCGTTTGGAGGAAGTGCAGGAGACATGGAAAGTATTAGCAACATCAGGAAAGCATGAAGGCAAATGCAATGCTCAACGCAGGAGTAGGGGTCAGTCCCTGAAATGAGCAAGTGGTGTGGTGTTGCGGAAGAGCAGGACCAGAGGAGGAGTAGAAAGGGTGGGGAGAAGGCAGATGTCAGGACCTTAAGAGAGTGAGGTGATAAGGCCCTCTTAAGCTCACTGGTGGAAACTGGGGAAGGCACACCCAGTTGGCTCGCTCTGTCTTAAAGCTGAGGAGAAGCTCCAACTATTTCTACAACTCGTGACAGGTACACAGCGACATCTTCAGGTGTCTCATCAGGAGCTACAAGGATGAGAAGTAGTCACATCCCACAACCCACAAGATACAACCCAGAGGAATTCCAAAAAGAGTACCTTAGAGCCTGCTAGTGACGAGGGACACTGTCATGATACTTTATCTTTTGAATTTGACCCAGAAGATGAATTTCGGGTTACATAACCCTGTTTTATCTTGAAGTTGTGTTTGGCCCTTTTGTAGATGCCACTTGGCTACATGGCAGGTGCTAAATTATGCATAGATATTCACTCAATTATTAATAGGGATGCTGTATGCGATAGAATTATGCCACATAAACAGAGCTATCAACTTTTCCCAAGTCAGGTGAGTGTAGTCTATTTAATATTGTCTCACTGTTTTCAATCTAGTATGTGTGTTGGGATTCGTGACCGAGGAACTACAAAGTATGGGTTGCAATTCTGAATCAGGATGAGCCCATCATTGACATGTATAGCTATGGATGCCTAATTACCAGAGTGCAATGATCTATGGTCAGACCTAAGGGTCATTTGATAAGCTATATAGAGTGAGGGAAGTTCCATATCGAAGAAGTAGTATACGCCTAAGGTAAGGATAACATCAGTTTGATTGGGATTTCTGGATTAAAGTTTGAATTTACATTTGGAAAGTTTGACTGGGTTGACGCATACACAACTTGAATGTGTTGCTGCCAAGACACCAACATGTTAGAACTAATCCATCTCTGTGATTGGGGCTTGGTAACTTCAATCCCCATACCCATAAAAGTAAAGGGTCTGCTCTAGTTTCTTTGTAGGGGAGCTGGGATCATAAGATGCTGACCTGAAGGCAGATGTGAGGAATCCTGCTGGGATCTTCACCTTTAAAAAAAAGTTCCTGATGGAAAACTCTGTTTAGCCATGAGGGAACAAGATACCCAGTTATGTTCTGTTATGTTATGTTAAAGGTATTTGTACCGCGCACCGTCACCAACGGAATTGGTCCCCAGGCGCTTATCATAGTGCGGCCTGGAAAATGCTTACACCGCTTGGCTCAAACTGTCTTGCATTGTCACAAACCTCATCTCCTTATCCCCTGGCAGCCTTGCTGGACTCGATCCTAGCACTCATCCCGACTGCAATGCAGTGTGTGCACCAGGATTGAGCCAAAAGAGCAGCTAATGGAGCCTGAAGACCATTGAAAGTCTAAGGAACTGAACTGCAAACACATTTTTTTACCCAAGGTACTCACATTCTAATTCTAAAGAGTGCTGCCTTACCTAACATGCTGTTGCTAGAGTCCATCTGCAGCCTTAAACCTCTGCAATATGTGTCCATCAGACCAGGATGCAGCGTAAACTACCATCTACACCTAAACTCCCATGAATTCAGGCTGCTCTTTTGACATGACCTTCAACTGCTCCATAATGATGGTAACTCTGGGACTCTTGGATCTACAATCCTGCAACCAGTTATCCTAATTCACATATTACAACTCTGCTAGATAATGGTCAAAGATCACTGACCCTTAAGTCCTCAAGCATTGTGAAGTCCTATTTGACGAGTCTGGTCAATTCGTCCCTTCTCCCCAGAGGGGAACCACCCCCTATGAGGCCAGGGACCTGAGCCCACCCCTCAACACCATCCCTAGGGGTCTGGCAAGTAGGACATCACTGGGAGTGACTCCCCTCTTGGGAACACAGACTCCCAGTCCAAGGAGGATCTCCTTGAATGGACTACATTGCCCTCCTATATGGGACTGGAAAGAGCTATGTGTTCTCACATTTCGACAACAGGGACCAGAAATCCTCCTTCCATCCTGTTGGCTTCAGGTAATGCTGACTGTTGTCTGCAGGCCACCGTGGAGGAAGAAGGGCACACCTTTATTGTGATGACATAAATACAGAGAATAAGAACTGTGAATGGAGAAAGATGAAAGAGGACATGTGTGACTCCTATGGAGGGAGGAGACTCCACGGTATGCAGAGGTGACCACAGAGCTACGAGCAACCATGGAGCCAGCGGTAGCGTAGCAAGAGAAAAACATGCTAGCTGGATGCAATGGAGCGGCTATGCTGACCAAGAGAAAGGCTCCAGTCAGGAAATAAGACTAGACAGGGACCAAACTGTCTTTCCTGGTGGTGCAACCACTAAAGCTCAGTGTTGGGCCAGGCACCCAGCAGCTGACACCAAAACCAAAGTCAAACAAGGAGCCTGAGCCCCCAAACTCCACACAGCTAGGGCCAACACAAGTGAGGCAAGCACAAACCAGGAGGTGAGCGCCCCCATCATGCGGACGTCAGCGAAGTTGATCAGCTGTGGGTCAGAGACTACCAAAGCCATTCCCGGAACGAAACGCTGGGAAACCAGAATGAGCACCAGACCCCGGTAATCTGGAATGAGAACGTTGTGAATAGTGTGTATCAAAGCTGGTGAAGTTGCTGTGAGTGTGAAAGCCTGAAAAAGAGTGAAAGAAACAAGAACAGTGCCAGTAAAGGCTGGCAAAGCTGTTTACCTTATCATAGAGTGACACATATTCTGTGTACCGTATCCAGCCTGGAGAAGCCAACCAGTGTGTGCAAGTCATCAGTTAGAACCAATAATCGTACTCAAGAGCCATAGGACTTTGGGGAGTCCCAGTGCCAGAGAGGTGGGATCCCACGAAAAGTACAAGTAAAGTAATATTGGTAAAAGTTGAAGTAATCCTGAAGGGATTTTGACTACTGGTGAAAGCTTAAGTACCCCTGGAGGGATATTCCCAAAGAGGGGGAAGTGAGAACTATATAAAAGACATTTTAACCTACAAACTACACACCGGGACTGGACACTGTGTAGAGACATTATAACAGTGCTTTTATACTGAGAATATGTCATCGAAGAGCCCGGCCAAGCAGAAGCCCATTCAGAGGCTGATGAGCAAGCCTCCTTTTCTTTATAGTTAGTTTTTCTGAAGTGGTAGGGCCAGTTAGTAACTAGGTACTTGGACTCAGGATTCTTTATTTTGGACTACGACGAGTACCCTTAGTTTTTGTTTTGGTAAGTAGGGTACTTCCGTCATAGTGATAGGGACAGTTTGGCATTTTTCCTTTTATTTTGAATTAACCTATCCTGTCATGACCCATTGTTGTTCAAGTCCTTCTTCTGGTTTGCTACACCATCCAGAGGAGCGTGAAGGACATTTCAGAGTGCTCATTATATGAACACTTGATCATTCCTTGGAGTGACCCCAACTGGAAGACTTATATCTCCCATTAGAGCCATAAAGCATTGGAAATGTATCCCACTTGACCAATCTGAAACCCGTAATTCTTTTCACTATTTTCTATTAGAGCCTTGTATAAGAAGGGACCTACTGATATTTCTATGTAAGCTTCAATGTCACCACCCTGACCTCCGCAAGCCAGTGGTATTTTCCAAGTGTACTTGGTCCACCTGGGGAAGGTATTGTCAGGCAGCCAAGGTACAATTCTCCAGGGGAACCTGGGTGAAAGAAACTGCTCAACAAGATATTGGTTCAAATAAAGGAATAATCACACAGGTTTACAGTTCTATATGCACTTTATCTACTGTTGCAGGTAATTATCGAAAGGTCGTCCTGGTGGGGGGAAACAGGGCACTTTCCCCCGGATATATTTGGGTGCTGCACAGCGGAAAGTGAGCCACCCTGGGGACAGAGAGCCCCCCGCCCCATCCACACAGCCTATTTAAATGGGTCCGGCAGTTGATGCTGGTCATGTTTGGGTGCCTACCCACTCCAGCACATTTTTAACTAGGGGCTTTTTAAGGGTTTGCAAATGGCAAAGGGGAGGAGAGTTAATGGGGCAGCTGGTAGTTTTATGCGACAGGCTGAGGCAGCAAGGGGTCCGCTTTGTTGTACTTTTATGGTCCACTGTTGCTGATTTGGTAGGTCAGCCTGCCCTCCAGCATTAGGAGTTAGGTGTATTGGGAATGTGGAGTAGGGGCAAGGACATTGGGAAGGAGGGGACAATGGGACAGTGAATCCAGGAACAAGGTTGGTTAAAGGATGGTAAGTCTTAAGAGGATAGCTCAGCAGCAACGTGCTTGCCTTGGAAGCAAGAAGACATGGAACACCGCAGGTTCGATCCCTGGGTCCGCGCTTAGAAACCTCTGGGTATTAAGCGTATTATAAATAACCTATCATATCATATCAAGTTGAAGCAGAAGGGTTAATATTGCGGTAAGGAGGGTGAGCAGTGCTCTTCATACAGACGGCTATCCCAGGATTACAAGAACGGGGAGGATGTAGTGAAGTAGGATTGGTGTTGGCTCACGGACAGTGCATGGATAAAGTCGTGTAAATCTTGGGAGAAGGAATATTTGAAGTGAAGTGTAGAGGAGGTCCCGAATAAAGCCTGCACTCCAGTCTCCCCTTTTGAAGTACCAGGAATGTTCAAACCAAGATATGTGACTTATGATGAGCAGATAAATCAGCAGAGAGCCGCAGTAGGGCTCTGCCCAGTACCTATTAAGAGAGCAACACCTATTGAAGTACCGATACCAAGAAAAACATGGACAGTAAGGTATCCATTAAGGAAACCTTACCAGCAAATGAGACGAAATGAAGATCGCCCAAGTACAGTTCCGGAAGAAAACAAAAAGTTCTTAATGGAAGACGAATGGTGACATCACAAGGACCCGAACTAACGTACAAATAGAAGAAATGATGACCCGAGAATGACACACAGAGACGAAACGCCATTTATAAGGATATCGTGAACCTAGAAGAGGAGAACAATGTTGAAATACAAAGAAGCTTAAGCTGTAAACAGGATGAAGATATTCAACCAGCTAACACCTGTACATATGCTTGGAACCGCAAGAAAGCTAAGAAAACAATGCGGCTTGCTATGCGAAGTAGAAGAATAGTGTGGCAAGCGCCATTATACATAATTTGCCTCAAAACGAAGCACAGTATTATAAGTGCAATTCCACTTTACACGAAAAGCAGAATCAACCCAGGTTACTAAAGGCTGCATGAGCAGAGATTCATATTCTAGCAAAACCAGAAGAGATGGCTGAATCGAAACTCGGCAGATGCAACTCATGCCAAGAGAACCAAGGTCATACCAATAGAAGGAACGAACAATAGCTACATATAATTGAAACTTAAGAACAGAATATCCTGTCCCTGAAAGGTCGAGATAAGGAGGCGTAGGCAGGTGGCAAGCTGAATAAGAATCAAATACACAAATTGAGAGAAACAAGACAAATTCACGGTGTGGGAAGCACGTGACCAGCTGAGCGAGAAGGAGCACGGGTTCACACCTATGCTTGACATCCACCCAGGCAGAGATATCAGAACTTTTCCAGACAGAAGATGCAGTTTCAAGGCCAACCACAGTAAAATAATTGACATGTAGTTGCTGAAGCGATGATTGATTTTAACCTTAATTGGAGAAAAGCCGTGTAGCTGAGGGGCACCCTGCACCTGGCTGACCGTTCTGCGTGCTGCTAAGCAAAGTGGAAATGTATGCTTCGGGTTGATGCCAATCCAATCACAATGGACCAAATAATCTAGGGTCCTATAGTTAGTAGAACCAATGGGACGTCGTACTTTTAGTGATGCCTATAGTAGTCATTTTTGAAGGAAGGGCTTAGACGCCCACCTGACAGTGTTTACCCAATCACCTCACTCTGTTACGATATACAGATATAATACCTATATTAAAGTTACCCTTTCTTAACCAATAGAATTGCAAATGAACTTTTGAGTGTTATACGTCAATTATGACAAGTTTTCAGTACAAATACTATGATTTTTATGAAGTTCATTGGAGTTGAAGCGAGAAGGACGATCGCATCACTGCTGATTTCCATGACTCCCCATTTTTTGTACTTGTCATTAAACAGAATCCCTTTGCCAAACCATTGAGTTGTCCTTAGTGATTGGTGTTGGAGTAATACATCTGCACCCCCATCCATCTCAAGGGTGCAGCTATCTCGTCTTAACGTACTTCGGAGCAAACCTCGGCTCTGTGGGCTGGCCGAGGGTTTCCGGAGTGCAGAAGGAATGGAGGAGAAGAGGAAGGGTGGTCACCTATATATGTAAATGGTTTAGTTAGTCTGTAAGGCTGAGGACTAAGGTTGGCAATGCTTGTAAGCTGTGGCCTGTCACATTAAAGATACCTTCCCACTTCCAGTGAGTGTGGGTGGTTTTGTGAAGTTTAGCCCAATGTACATATGTAGACGAAGAGCCTGTGGGTAGGTGGTCTGGGTAGGGAGGTCCAGGATGTAGCAATTCGGGTCCTTATGCGTTTCCCAGATGCAGGGTAAGGGGTGGATGGTTCCAAGAAGGACATTTTGCCAATCAATTGGAAGTGAGGCAGCTAGAAGCCGGTGGAGTCTTTGATAAGAATCACAACTGTACTCCCCTCAAAACCTAGTCACCCTAGCAGTCACTAGAGAGCTTTCAGCAAGTTCCCTCAACAGAGAACCCAGCTAAACTGTAAGAGACTGGCTTTCTCTGACTCCTAAGCAGGCATCTCTTCTTCTGGGTCACAAAGAGGAAACATAATTAGAACTTGGCCCAACTTCTGACACAGAGCTAATTCTGTCCTCTAAACATAAACAGTTTCTGCACAAATGTGATTGCATTTGGAGGGGTGTTTCCTTTTTTAGAGGACACAATCTACCATGAGCACGAGGTCCACACATTCTGAACACACCTCTTCCTCCAAGAGAATGCTGAATCATGTGACCAACAACTGTGTCAAACCTTAAACTATCACGTGAGTATCTATGTATATTAGGTTGCATACAGGACAGACACTCCTACGCTCTGTCTCCTCACACACATTCCCAAAAAACATAACCCTTGCAATGCCAACACATGGGGAACAAATTGAAAGCTATGTATTCAAAAGCACTCCTTCAATTACCGTCCCACTGTACGAGCACTTTGTGCTTCACAGGACAAGAATGAGCTATGCTTCCACTAACTCACTGCCGAAAGGCATAGGACTTAAACCTCGTCCCGCCATCACCACAAAAGTGCTATTAATCACCAGCATTCAGACCATTGAGTGCACCAGTACTTCAGCAGTGCCCACGTCATGTGCAATGACTTGCGAATAGCATGCTTCTCCTCTGGCTTCTCCCCACCATCATTTTACAATATAATAAAAGGCCATATGTATGTTCGTCTCTGTATGTTTGTATGATGCAGTAGCTTCACCTGTTGTCACCGCTAGAGAGAGTTGTTGCCTTAGGATATATAGAGACAATGCCAATTTGCATAGCTTTGCCTGTTATCACCGCTAGAGGGAGCTGTTGCCTTAGGCTATATAGTGGCCCTACTATGTTATTGAAAACCTGCACTTTGGCCTGTGTACAGAGCCTCTTACACTAGTAAGCAATGATGCAATGGTATGTAGATGCTCTTTCCCCTTCAAACTCCTTTTATGTAATAAAGACGACACAATACAACATTTAAAAAAAAACTGAAGATGTTCAACTCATTCCTTTCATAAAATGCCGACTCAATCATTATTCTGAACCCCTGATGATCTAAACTAGCTCCATGTCCAAGTAGATATGCTGAGTGTCTGTAATGCAGGGCAAATCCTAGAAAATATTGTGCCCAGTTTAAATACCAGAAAACACCTCCCCATGTTACTTCTATAATGCTGTCCCACACTGCACTCCCTCTTCAAAATCATTAGATCATTTTATTTTCAATACCCTTTTATTGACTTGTTCTTTAAATTAATAAGTAGAGAAAGTATAGAACAATATTTTTGAAAGAAATTCATTTTCTACCTCATGTTTTTGTTTGTTGTCTAAACGAAGGGCACTCTCCTAGACGGGGCTTCTGCAAAAGCACCTATTGTTGCTTCAATTTGGCTCTCTATTGAAAGTGTAGCAAGAGCCAAAAGCTCTCTTGAGTTGGTAAACACAGCACTCAAACGTCCTACCAAATGTGCCGGAAGAAGAATGGAAGATGGGTGCGAAATCAAGAAGAAAGAGTTTGGTGGTGGTAAAAATGAATGCTGTTCCCAACTATGTTAAGCAAGGTTAGGTTATAACCAATGCCTTGGAACTACTTCAACGTGCTATAAGAGAAGCCTGGAGAAGAAGGTAGTCTATGAGGGGATGCAGTCATGTTGCCATGCGATCTGCATTCCTAAAAAAAAGTATAACAATACTTGCCAAATGGTATGGGTGCCTAAGCATTTAATGGGAACACCTGGGATATGGTGAGAGTACCCGAGTACAGAATGCACAATCTAGAAAATGCCATGAGCACTTAGGCATGTGATGGAAACGGCTACCTAATGGGGTGAGTTCCTGGGCATATAATGTTAACGTCTGGCAAATATGTGCATGCCGGATGGAGAGCCGAGGTGCCATGTGCTGTTTTTGGGAATGGCATAATGCTTGCGACAAATTTGATACCACAGTGGCACTGGAAAACTCCATTCTACATTCTGAGAGCAATGAATCGAGTACCATCAATGGGTATTAGTACAGAGCTTAGAAGTGGTCTCTCTAAATGAAGCCCTCTGTAAATCACCAAATTATAATTATATGATGCAAGTACAATACCAACATATTGAAGTACCTAGCAGGTTGTGCGAGTTGCTGTTGTCTGATGGCAAATGCTGCCCGTTTGTCTGAATACCTTTTAATGGGGTGAATTCCATACCGTATTATGACAATACCTTATGTAGCCTTTATAGTACCATATTCTGGCAAAACCTCTGAAATTATGGCAGCTTGGACATACAATTGTAAAGCTAGGCAAATTGTGAATGTACATGGGCATGTGATCTCAATAGCTACAATAGCACGAAAGAAATCCTTTTCACTAGACACATGTCAAAACTGGTAGATTTGTCATTAATTGTTGCTACAATTATTGTTCTCTTCTTTTGCATGATCTTTTTTTTCACAGTAAATAAAACAAACACACACACAAATACACAACCAAACAAAGGCAGTAATCATCTTCAGTGCAATCCCCTTTGCCTTCAACCCTTCCCTTTTCCCAACGCCTGAACGCTTTGCTAAAACTGAAAGAGCACCAACCAAAATAATGTGTACAAATATTATTTTTTCCATACTTACTCAAACTGTTTTTGCCTCCCAGTAAACAGCATAGTTTGGCAAGGTGACTCCATATCACCTGATCATGTGTTTCCAGTCCTGGGCTTTCGTGTAACAGATCAATGCAATCTGGGAGTGGTTTTATTTTGTTTCAACTGATTAACATACCACGTGGCTCACACAATCTACTATCCCAATGTCAATGGGCCTCATTATAAGTGTTGCGGCAAGGCAACATCGGTGCCGGTAGTGCTACCAGCGCTGTTGTTACCTCGCCGCAACATTACGAGTTCTGCTCGGCGGGGGGGAGGGCGCTCTGCACGCCTGGTCAGACCAGGCCCGGTAAATATATTGTCACCCATCACAAAAGACCAAGTGCATTTCTCTTTGGCCGACTATGTAAATTAAGGAACTTGCCTTGCAGGCCTAGTGGGATTTTAAAGAATTTGCTAGACCTGTACCAGAAAACAATGATTTTAAAAAAGAACTAACAGTGGTGTTCAGGTGACATAGGGTCACTCACTTGATTGCCCTAAAACATCCTACAAACAAGAAAATGAGCCTAATCACCATTTAAAATACCATATAGGAATGCCAATTCCTCCCCTCCTCATATCACATCTTCTTTTGGCGATTTACCTTGGTCCCCCACTGCTGCCCCCACAACTACCAACACTTGCAGGCTACCTCTGGCACTTTTGATTAAGCCACCAAAAAAAAAGCAGTCCCTTCAGTCGACAATAAACACCAAACCTCCCCCCACCCTCCACTCCCACTCTGGCATGCCAGTGCCATGCCGAAATCATCACATTCTTTAAGCATGATTCGTCTCACAAAGTGATGATAATTTGGAAGATGGAAGCCATCTTCAAAAAAACTCTCAGCCCAGTATTAAGTCATTGGCTGCATCTTGGGAAGTAGATGGATATGGGCAGGCTTTTATACACTGGCTATGTCTGTGTAGTGCTCAACAATGCTAAATGCACCGGTTCCCTGATCTCCCAGCAGATGATTAACTGGCTGCCTGCTATGCCCCCTTGCCACCAACTGTGTTCTAGGCTGTTGCCTGGTTTGCCCACCCCTAGAATTGGGCCTGATCTAATGGCTCTACAAATAAACATGTTTCTGAGACGCCTGAATATTCATGAAGGAGGGCAAAATGGGATCCTTTGTTATCCAGCATACCATCTGGTGATGGATTCTAATAGGTATCACTGTGTGTTCTGGACCTTCCCACACAACTCTTTAATTTACTTGGCACTTGTTTGACTGGCAGGGAAAATGGCACTAGAAAAGCACTTTGAAAGGTAATACCGACTACCGGAGCTGGAGAACCGTGGGGCGTTCAGGGAGCATGGTAGACCAGCTCTTTGACAGAAAGTAAAAAATTCAAGTGGTGAGCACTCGCGTGTCCCTCCAGTAGCACAATTTAAGGAAGGAGCCCCTGCGCAGCACTTCAGTTGTGGTGCTGGAATCTTTCTGACAGTCACAGTATCTTGCTCTCTGGAGTACCTTTGGAGGCCCCCCACATTAAAGAGATACTGTGAGTCAGGGTAACCCAGGCCAACCACTATGCTCCCACCTGAACCAATTTAACAATGCCTCAAACACATGGAAATTGGGCTCTGCTGAGACTCAAATCCACTGATATACCGCCATAAGGAATTACTGTTACCGTCACTTGGTCCCACGGATTTACTGCAGAATTGCAAGTGTTGGTAGGCGGTGTAAGTCACAATTTTTCAGAGTCCATTGTACTCCATGGGGATTTTGGCGCAATTACCAATTCTTCTCCAATCAAGGAGTCCTCTTGATGCTTGAGGCGTCCATCCCCATTACATTCAAACTTTACAGGTCTGTACCAGAGTGCTGGGCGTGAATGTGACTTCCCAGACAAAGCACCAGAAACCATTTGCGATTAATCTCATCCAGGCAACCTCTGAGGTGATGAAGCAACAGGGCTCTGTCAGGAAATGCCCCTACAAGGCTACATCCATGACATCCGCTCTGTCAATGCAGGGCTGGGTTCCTTGCCCGCTTGACAACAACCAGGTCAAGCACGGAAAGCCACCAACAACAAATCGTCACATTCTACCACAAGTATGCAAACCAAGTCTGACTAGACTCGGAGCACCCCTTTACCAGTGTCTACACCAAGCCAGAGACCCTTAACCTACATGATAGGAGATAATAAACCCTTTCACCCTGAGACTTGGGATTTTCACCTCTTACTGTGCATCAATAGTTGACTTGCATTTAACAGGGGGCAGTGAGGCATATGTGGAGAGTGTTCGAAGTGAGAGGGAACGGTCGGGAGCGGTGTTCCACTACTTTTATGTTTTACTGTTAACAGCTGCACTACTTTTTGCAACCATTTCACCATTACGGAACTGTTCTTTATGCAGTTAAAGCACACCTCTCCACTTTACCACCAATATCAGTTACAGCTACACTGAAATCTATTCCAGCTCATTTGGCTGTCAACCAGCATGACTGCAACCCTTGAAAAATTGCTGCACGTTGCTCCTTTCCTTCCTACTCTGTCCCCAGCCGGAGTCACAGTGCCACTAGTTTATTGGAACATGGCTAACACTGGGCCAGACTCTGTGTGGGCGTCCTTAAATCCAGCGGCTTGCTGTTTTTGCAACATCTGGCCCTAGGCTCATACTGCAGAACTCCAGGGGCCCTGGTCTGGAACTACAATTTGGAGCATAGCGCTCCTTGCCGGTATGACATCTACAGCTCCACGAAAAGACGAGAGAAGATTTTCATTTTCTTGGGACTGTCCAGGGGAATAGGGCTAATTGGTTGGTATTTCATTGCTCTGAACGACCTTGCACCCGGCGGGCTTCACTCCAGTGCTAATGTATGCCTGAGCAAGCAGCAGCAAAGTCATTTGATTTCCACGTGCTCATAATAAGTGGTGTCTTTGTATTTTCTGCATGTAATTAATGCCCACTTACCGCAGAGTGTTTTCACATCATTGCTGGGGGATGAATAGTGTGCTTCGGCACCAGGGAAGCAGCTTTGTTCCGGCTCACTCAGCAAAAGCTCTCAGAAATGAGTGCCGACCATTTGTTTTGGGACAGTCAAGCCGATTTAAGACTCTTCATTCTTCCCCAAATCCCAGAAGCAAAGGACACTTCCCTTACAAGGGAAATGGAGGTCATTGTTTTCTTTCTTTTTCAAATCTTCCTCTAAAGAAGGCTTTGTCATGGCAAATGGAACCACCTCGCTCGTATTCCTATTGGCTCTCCGTGCAGTGTATATGTCTTGTACATGTATATGTGTGTCCTTTCCCCTGGTTTATGTTTCTACCTCTCCTGTATCATCTGGTCTTATATCCACATCATCTCACTCAATGTTAAGGACACAGGACCTCTGCTCTGTAAATCAATGTTAAAAAGTGTCAAAAAATGCGCTGTTTTCCCAGTAATTTTCATTCTTCATTAAATAAATAACAGTGGAAATACACTTAAAATGTACCACTATTTAGCCTATTTCTGAGTGTGCCCATATGTGGAAGTACTGGTATCCGAGACATACAAAAATAAGGGGATTTTCCAGGATCACACAATGCTGCCAAGTGGGGAAGCTGGGATTCAAACCAAGGTCTTCTGGTTTGACATCAGAAACTTAGGCGGGATGCCACATGTTGAGTGTCATCCATTGGGCCTTTCAGGGACTGTGAACACATGCTTGCTCTTCTGAAGATCTCTAAAGCGTGCTTGTCAATACAGTGTGGTGCCAACCCGGGTTAAGGGGACAAATACCACCGCAGAGGTGCAGACTCCAAAGGGGCTGATGCATGAGCCCCAGAGGCCCCAGGCGCCACCTCTGCTTGAAGGACGCCTCCCTTATGGAACGTGTTGCAGTAAACTAAGACATCCCCAAAAGGGGAGCACAGTGCTGGCAATAGAAGAAAAGTACTTAAGATGGCTGACATTCCACGGACATATACACACTGTGTGAGATGCAGTGGTTCTTTAGAGCCCCTGGCTTCATAAGAGACGTTAAGGAAGGTCTCCTGCGGCAAATGATATGATATGGCATTTATAACACACCTATACGCAAGTGTTCCAAGGCGTGCTGAGGCAAGTGAGGGGGAACCAGAGGCAAGACAGAAGACAACGATCTTGCTAGGCCAGGTGTCATTGAGATCGGGCAGGGGAAGCAGGAAGAGGAAAAGTGTGGTGGCATGGGGGAGGGGGCAGTGCAGTACAGGGGATCGACAGTAAAATAATAAATAAATAGAATGAATAAGAAATGCGTAAAAAAGTGCAGCCAGCTGGTGGCAAGTGCAAGGATAAGTGCAGACGTTAGGTGTCACGTGCTGGAAGGAGACAGTACGAATACAGGAACAGTCCCAAAGTGCAGGGGTTGCCAGGGAGGTAGTGCAGGCGTGTGACTGGCAGGGCAGAGGACCTGGGCCCGAGATCAGAGGGTAGCCAGGTGACCAGTGGCTTTTCAGTTTCAACCAGGAGTTCAGCAGGGGAGAGGAGGAGAGAAAGCAGAAGCAAAGAGGAAGGTTTTGAGGTGCTTCCAGAACCGGGGATGGTTCTCAAGTTTCAGGTAGGCAGGGAGGCTGTTCCAGGGGGAGGCCCCAGCCGAGGAAAGAGATCTACCACCAGCTCGTTGCTTGGAGAAGTGACTGACCCTGAGGGAGCTGGAGGCAGATGAGCGGAGAGCTCGAGAAGGAAGATATTTAGGAAGAGTGAGTTGAAGGTATTGAGGGCGCAGCCCCCAGAAGGCCTTATGGACAATGCAGAGGGTTTTTAACTTAATCCTCGCAGCCACTGGGAGCCAGTCTAGAGATTTCAGTCCTGGAGACATATGGTCCCTGGGCTTGAGGCCAAGGACAAGTCTCGCAGTCCTGTTCTGGATGAGTTGCAGAGAGCGGAGAGTAGAAGCAGGCAGATTAAGAAAGAGGCTGTTGCAGTAGTCCAACCTAGAGAGAACCAGAGCTCTGGAGACAGTGAGCTTCTGGGGGAAGGAGAGGAAAGGAAGAATACATCTGAGGAGGTGCGGCTGGAAGTGTGACTTCTTAGAGACATCAGAGATGTGAGGAGAGAAGGAGAGTGTGGAGTCGGAGATGACCCCGAGGTTTTTTTACTGGAAATACACCTTGCGTGTCTGGAAAGGAGGCTTGGAAACCATGAGTGAGTATAATGCAAATAAGAGAGACACATAGGGAGAGTGCTGGCAGTACAGAGCACAGCAAAAGAAAACGTGGCTGAGGGGAATGCAACAGTGTTTTTTGAGATGACTGAAGACCGCATCTTTAGTGTCTAGCTGGAATGACTGATGCCAATGTGTCTTGTAGGGCGACAACAGTGTCAAGCCGAGGAAGTGGTCCAATATGTTTGTCAGGAGAAGACAATGTGCTGGAGAAGAAGTCAGTTGTGTTATTTTACTGAATATTAGTAAGAGGTTGGGGGTGCTAGAAGTAAAGAGATGGTTGTGGGAGAGTCTTGGAGGGTGCCCTGAGTGATAGACTGTGCAGGATGTTTAAGGAGACGGGAAAAGAAACAGGGCCTCGTGTGTTTTTCCAGAGCTACGACCTTCTCCTCATTTGCATTTCGTTATGTAATGGATGTTCAGCTGAGGTACCTTTATTGGGGTTTACCCTGACTTTTACTAAAATAAAATCTCCTTTTTATGCATGTATATTTTTCTGTAGCTAGCACATAATTGCTGGCTTACATTATCCCTGGTTAGCACACATTTGGCGGTATTCAACAAACCCACCTAGCATATAACTTTCATTTTAAATTATGCCAAATTAACAAATTACTTTATGCCCACCTAGCAAATCATTGACAGTCTCCATTATGTCCAGTTGGCACATGATATTTGGTTCTCAACATATCCCCTTTGCACATCATTGCTACCTTGCATGACACCAATGGAGGGCAATTTAAAACAACCCACCACAAAACAATTCAGACTATTCCCTATTTCAGGTAACTGCCATCTGGAGACCGGTTGAACGACACCCAGTGGGGCAACGTTCACCCCAGAAACATTTATTCGAGAGGAGTCCTCAGACCTCGGAGACCCAAGAGAACTATTCCTTCAGGCAGTCCCCTGGAGGCAAACTGCTGCAGATAGTGCAACTGAATCGAGTCGTCTTCCAAACACTAGGGCTGAGAAAACTCATTCGCTGGTTTGTGTTTTCCTTGGAGTTTTGACATTAATAATAGGTATTGGGACCGATGGTAGTGGAGGGGTCAACATTTGAAAAGTTGACAACCTGACAACCCACCATGAGAAGTGAAGAAGGGTGGCCTGTGGGGGGGCATGCGTACGCATTTCCCCCAAGGTTATTTGGGCACTGCACCTTAGGCAGTGAGCAGTGTTTGAGGGATAGAGTGACCCCTGTATAAAAGTGGGCGGGGAAGGTTCAGGAACAAGCTGTGGGTGAAGGTATGACGACCTGTTGGTTCCCGAGCCTTCCCTCCCCTGTGGGATTGGTCGTGGTGGCCTGCGGTCGGGCAGCACAGGAGGGGTTGCATTAGGTCGGGAGATTGGGGCCAGAGTGGCAGGGTGCTGTACAAAACAAATATTTATATATTACATGGCCACGGTAGTGGCCATGTAGTTATGGTTAAGTTACTGTTTCCATAGGAAGAGCACTTTTTGGGTGGCTTATAACTTCGCTCTCCCTGGACGGATCCTCACCAGACTTTGCAAAAAAAGTATTTGGGTCACTCTGAATTTTTTTGCAAAGTTTGGTGAGAATTCGTCCAGGGGGGGCAAAGTTATAGGGGGGGTCCCAAAACTTTTTTTTTTCCCATAGACTGAATGGGAAACATTTTTTGCTCGCGCCTACAGCCCAAACCGCTGGACGGATTTCCACCAAATTTGGACCAGGAGCAGCGGCTTGGTCCCGAAAGCGTGCTTTTGCAAATTTGGTGAAAATCCGTCCAGTAGTTATTTTTAAAATGACCAAAAAGTAGGTAAAAAAAAATTAGTGATATCTGTGTTCGGTTCGCGGACACACTTCCCTGTTCGCTCCGCGGACAGTGTCCTGATTGGCCAATCGTCTTGCGTGATGTTTGCGGACATGCAACGTGTTCGCTGATTGGACGGCGTGGAGCGTGAAGCGCGTCAGATTTTTCAGTAGCGCCCGCCATCTTGGATTCGCAGACGTCGGCGGACAGCGCGGTGAAACTTTTTTCAAAATGTGTATTTTGTAGAGTGTGTTGGTGTGTAGGAGTGTTTGGGAAGAGTGGGAGTGTATGAGATAGGATGAAAGTTTTGTTTTTAATGTGTTAGACGTTCTTTTTGTGTTCGATTTGTTTGCGGACATCACGGGTGTTCTGAAATGTTCTAAATAAACTGACTGGGGGGTGTTCTAAGGACTCAATATGTGTCCGTTTTGTTCGCAAGCAAAGTGAAACTGTTCTAAGAACAATCGCGGTGTCCAGGGAGTGTTCGTAGGGGGTGTCCTGAGGACGCTGTCCGTATTGTTCTCTGTCAAGTTGAATGTGTTCTAAGAACACCCGCGGTGTCCTGAAATGTTCGCAAATAAACAAAATGGGGGTGTTCTGAAGACGCTTCTAAGAACACTCGCGGTGTCCGGGGAGTGTTCGTAGGGGGTGTCCTGAGCACGCTGTCCGTATTGTTCTCTGTCAAGTTGAATGTGTTCTAAGAACACCCGCGGTGTCCTAAAATGTTTGCAAATAAACAAAATGGGGGTGTTCTGAAGACGCTTCTAAGAACACTCGCGGTGTACGGGGAGTGTTCTTAGGGGGTATCCTGAGGACGCTGTCCGTATTGTTCTCTGTCAAGTTGAATGTGTCCTAAGAACACTCGCGGTGTCCTGAAATGTTCGCACATAAACAAGATGGTGGTGTTCTGAAGACGCTTCTAAGAACACTCGCTGTGTCCGGGGAGTGTTCGTAGGGGGTGTCCTGAGGACGCTGTCCATATTGTTCTCTGTCAAGTTGAATGTGTTCTAGGAACACCCATGGTGTCCTGAAATGTTCGCAAATAAACAAAATGGGGGTGTTCTGAAGACGTTTTTGAGAACACTCCCGGTGTCCTGGAATGTTCGTAGGGGGTGTCCTTAGGACGCTGTCCGTATTGTTCGTTGTTAAGTTGAAAGTGTTCTAAGAACTTTCGCGTTGTTCTGAAATGTTCGTAGGGGGTGTCCTGAAAACGGTGTCCGTATTGTTCGCTGGCAAGTTCAAAGTGTTCTAAGAACACTCACATTGTTCGCGGACATTAAAAGTTTCCCATAGATCATAGTTGAAATGTTTGACTCTATGGATGTGATATGCTGCGGTGGTTGTTGCCAGGGCATAGAGTCTTGGGTGCATGGCCATTTGGCCATGCACCCAAGACTACCACCGCAGCATATCACATTCATATTTGCTTATAACTTTGGGTGAAAAACAAATGTATAAGGAACAAAGGTATTAGATACTATGGATGTGATATGCTGCTTTGGTTGTCCTTATTATTGTATACTTACTGTATGGTCTAGTAATGGAAGTCCATGTTTTTCTTCTTCATTTCTGTGATAAAAGAAAATAGCATGTTAGTATTAGTATTTTGTAATGACTTATTACATTGTATAAGCAATATACTTTTATTTTTTTTCGACCCTCATATTTAGTAGAGTACAAATCAGAGTACTGTGCAATTTGCTCAGTTTCTGTATTTGTTGCTAAAATCATTGGGTCTGTGGGAGAAAAAAAAATCCATGTTGGATTAAAAAAAAAACCTTTTTCTGTTATGCTGCAGTTTATTTGTTTGTTTGTTTTCAATGTTCACTTTTTGTTTCTGGATAATGCTTTATACTTTGCTTTGTTGTAATTTTTTTGGAGCAGTAACAGATTCTTCATTTGTTTTGATATTATAAAATTTTGGAGCAGTTAGATACCAATCGGCGTATTCTAACTGTCTATTTTTTTAATATATTTTAGTGGTTTTGATTTATCTATTTGGATATTGTTAAATTTTGGGACAGTTAGATACCAATTGGCGTATTCTAACTGTGTATTTTTTGGCCTAATTTAGTGGTATTCATTTATCTGATTAGTTGTTGTAGAATCTTTGAGCTGTTAGATAGCTTTTGGAGTATTCTAACAGTTTATATTATTTTAACACAAATTTATAATTTTGGGACAGTTAGAAACCAATTGGCGTATTCTAACTGTGTATTTTGTGGTCTAATTTAGTGGTATTCATTTATCTGATTAGTTGTTGTAGAATCTTTGAGCAGTTAGATAGCCTTTGGAGTATTCTAACAGTTTATATTTTTTAACACAAATTTACTTAAAGGTTTAAATACAGTTTATTTATCAAATTTTGGTTTTAAGAACATCAAATACGCGTTTGTAAGATTTGCTGGTAATCTCTGCTTTAGAGTAATGGTACTATCATTACATTCAAACCATCCACATTTCTTTTTTATATATGCTGTGTAGTGCCCTGAATTGGTTGTGGCTCCTGCGTGGTAGATTATACCTATTGTTGTGAAGGTTTTCTTACCAAGTGATATTTGACTATGTGTGAATCCAGTCAGCTTGCAGTTGTTTTTGGTACCATCTGCATTGTAACGTAGAAGCATTAGTATTACGTATTTACTATGTGTTTGTATTACTAATGTGGAGCGATTATCTGAATTGCAGGTAGAGCATAATCTACCATGGTTTGCATTTTGTACAAGTTGCTGAAATGGAATGGATTCACAATTTGGTATTGATATATATATGAAGCGTTCATTGGGAATTTCCTCTTGTGTCACATTGTTGCACAGAGTGCATGTATGTTTCCACATGTATGAAATCTGGAAGATTTCATTTATAGGTATGTTTTTGTTTTCCAGTACTAATAGTAAGTACATTAGAAATTCTTGTGGATCTTCCTGTGAGTTTATAGTGAATTTCACCATTCCAGCACAGTAGTCCAATTGTCGTCTTATTCCAAAAACACTATATGTGTTGTCAGGATTGTTTGCTGCATATCTGTGAAGTACTAACATTTGCAAACACAAAGGGTCTGTACTGTGTAAGTAAATGTTGTCAACAATTGGTGGTAACTGAAATAGAATATTCATTACTACATTTGCATAGAAACTTACACCAACTATATTTGAGAATTTAAATGGTCCAGGTAGTTCTGTATCTAACTGCTTTTTTTGGAGTTTGTCTTCCTTCTTTAAAGAAGTACCTGGTTTACTTTCTCTAATTGATTCTTTTTTGTTTGTGGTACTTGATGAAGTATTAGTTTCTTTTACTCTCTTTGGAGGATTTGCAGTGACGTCCTGTTGCATTTCTGTTTGATTTAGTTTTCTTTTACAACGTTTTAATTTTTGTGGAACAGAATATGTGTTTAGATGGGGAGTGTATAGTGAGCGAAGTCTATTATATTCTAAAATGCAAGGAATATCAGCGTTTACTTTACTTGCATCAAAGTTGATTAGAAATAGACCGTCAAGTGTACCTAAGCGTGATAGTGCTACGTAGCTCATGCCTTCTTTAAAGACTGTGTTACCAATATCTATCATTGCTTTGTCTAGAGTAAGACCTTGTGATTTATGAATCATGACTGCGTATGCAAGAGTTAGAGAAAATTGTTCTCTGCGTACATACATATCTTTGAAGAGAAGGAATCTAGCTGTTGAGCGTCCTATCCGTTTTACTTCTGAAAGTTTGTCAAAGAGTATATTGACAAACTGAATTTTGTTGTCACGTGGGTATGTTTGAAAGCCAACAACTGTACCCAGTGCTCCATTAACTAGTCCTTGGTCCACGTCAAGGTTACGTTTAAGCATTACTCTGCAATTTAAGGATAATTTTAACATCTTTTCTAAGCCTGCTGTGTTTGAGATTGATTTTTCTAAATTATTTAGTCTTGTTGTGGCTTGGTCACACATGGGTAGTGTCATTCCATGTACATCTAGTTTGTCTGTGGCGCTAATTTCCATTATTGGTTGCATTTCTTTACTTAACATTATTTCATTGAATTTGAGACAGCTTGCAAGAGTTGGCATTAAGGCCATACAATAGACATTTTTGTGGGCTAATTGTTCCATAACATCTGTAGCACATGCATAATCGCCATAAAGTGCATTAATGTGCCGGGTTTTCAATGTTGCTTCTGCTTCTTTAGAAAGTATACCAACTCTCAAACGTTTTAAAATGTTGGCATAAATTAGATCTGCAGATTGGCGCATGTTTTCTGTTAATTCTCTGTATTGGAAATGTTGCCAAAGGTTGACATTTCCAATGCTGCCAACAGTTTTACGGCAGAGTTTGTGCCCTAATGTTTTAAAAATAGGTTCACCTTTTACTGGTGTTAATTGAAGCAGATCTCCAAAAACAATAATGTGTTTTCCTGCAAAGAGCTCTTCATAGTCTGTTTTTAGTACTTCTTGTAATCTGAGGTGAATCAAAGCTAACATCAGGTTGGAGACCATGCTCACTTCATCTTTTAGTAGCATTTTCATTTGTTTCAATACTCTGCGTAATTCCATTGCAGCTTCTGCAGAAAGTTTGTAATAGTCTAATTCGTTCTGGTGTTCTTCTGGTAATAGTAGTAATCGGTGTAATGTAACACCACCTATGTTGTAGGCAGCTAAACCTGTGGGGGCAGTGACAACAGCTGACAGTTTGTTGTTTGTCAATTGTTGAAGGAACTTACTAATGATTTTGATTAGGAATGTTTTGCCAGAACCAGCTTCACCACTGACGTACAGTAGCATAGGTTTATAATTATGGCAGGAACATTCTTTATTTTCATGTTTTACACCATGTGCAATTTGTTTTGTTACTTCTTGAAAAATGCTACTTTGCTCATTGTTTAGTTTTGATTGTAGTATAGTTAAGTCTTCCTTATCTTCATACTGACACATGGTGTTTTCTACTTCTATCATAGCTAATTCTGCCTCATTTGTTATTAGTGGTTCTCCCAGTGGTTCTTGGCTTCCTATTACAGAAGGTTGACTACTGTCAGGAGTATCCTTATCTAGTTGGGCTTGGAGTTCTTCTTCATGTTGCTGTTCATTGTGCAACATTGTTTTGTACTGTGTAAAGTTTACATCAGTTATAGTGCTTTCATTTGCTTTGAAAGCATCCTCATATGAGTCATAGTTATCTAGTAATTGTTCTTCTTTTCTCGATGGTTTGAAGAGTTGTAGCAGGGACATGTAATATACTTCTTTATGTTGAGGAGTCTTCAATGACAATTTGATATGATTAATTAAATTTGGTTTAGTGAGTTTAACTAAGCTGCCTTCACAGTCTGTCACTCTATATTTACCTTTTTTTTCATCAGGTTTCATATTATTTTTGTATGTGTAGTTTTGGGCTATTTGGTATAGACACATGTTTTCCAAAGTATTACTTCTGTTTGGGTAGTATGTGTCCAATAAATTGTTTTTTAAAATGTCTTGGCTGTTGGGATCATGTTTGGCTATTGTTTCTATATCTTCATATGATTTTAGAACTCTTTTTCTAGATTTAGCTGGACCAAAACTTAGCCATACTATATTTTCAGATTTACCATACAATGAAGTACCAGTTAAACGATCAGCTGCTTCATAAGATCCACATTCTCTATGGGTGTGCATTTTTATGCCCAAGCTGTATAATTTCTGAGATACTGTTTTATCTGATGACAGGTCATTCCAGAGGTCTTGGAGCTCTGTCTTTTCTGCTTTAGTTAAGTATGCTGTGACATATCGTGCAACTGCAGTAGAATTGTCTGCAATGTACTGCACATCTATGTTTGCATTCCATAAGTGGGCAATGATTGCATTATAATCATTGATATATTTTTCTTCTTCTTTTCTTTGTATGTAATATGTATTTTTAGGTGACTTACCTTTAACACTATGTCTAACTGAAGACATGAGGTTGTTTACTTGACCTGTATTTGTAACTGGTCTAGGGAAACCAAATCGGCATTTGGTGTAGTATTTGCCTTTGCTTTTGTATTTGCGATGACAATATTTTCCACATTTGTGTCTTTGAAATTGTAAAATTTGTGCATGAAGATCACTATTTGTGGCTTCTGATGGAATTTCAAAAGTGACATATTTTTCAATAAACTGTAAAACAGTGGCATCACTGTCTTGACCAAATTTAGGAGTATCTTTAATCCATAATAGCATGTGGATATGTGGTGCTCCTCTGGCTTGGTATTCTTTTCTCCAAAAGAAGTGTTGCACTTCTCCAAGGGGAGGAACAGTTTTATTACAAATAAAATGTAGCATAGCAATGAAGCGATGGTGAAAATATCTTGAAACATTAACAGGATCCAAAGAACAAAGTTCTCCAGGTGTTAGAATATCTATGTTTGTTTTGTTTTTATTTGATATGCGTAGGAAATCATGTAAATCTTCCCATGCATATTCTGCACAACTTAATGTAACAAACCAAGTGGGTGGGCCAAGGTTTCTGATCATACAACGTACATCTCCATGACGTCGAAACCAGTACTCTTTAGTACCACGCATATTTGCTAATAGATTTGTAATATTTGATTGTAAAACCTCATCCTTTTGTTGCACTTTCTCTAATAATTGTGTAGCTGTCATATTTCGAAAGTGTGATCCTGATTTTAATATGTGTGCAACTCCGTAACATAAAGTTGCTAGTTCACTTTCAAAGAGTAGGTGGAATATGTATTCCACATTTTGTCTAAATCTGGGATCTTCAGAATACATCCGTAATGAGCGGTATTCTGAAGCTGATATTTGAATAGGTCTATCATCATACCTTCCTCCTTTGCCAGTAGGAAAGAGTAGAGGAAAAGCACGTGCTTCTATACTTTTTTCCCATATACTGATTGGCGATCCTTTTGTTTGACGCATTTGGTAAGTTTCCAGTACATCTTGTACGGTGTCATTACAGTGCAAAGGATGAATTGTATAATGGTCTAAAGTATTTGATATTGTAGCAGGATCTAGTAGCTCAAATTGATCAGCTTCTTGTGTTTCTTGAATTATTTCAGTTGTATCTTCAAGTTTTCTTCAATATTAATTTCTTTGTAATATTCATTATTCTCTTTAAGATATTGGAAGGCTTGTCTAACTTTATATAAATCTACAAGCTGTTGCCATATTTTTTTGTCTTTTGTAGGTACTCCATTTACTAATATAATTAAAGATTGCTGCATTGGACGTTGCACTCCTAGAGTATGCACATTTTCTTTTAGATTTAATGGTAAATAAACTACTTTTCCACGAATGCCTTTTACCAATTCAGAGGGAGGTAATTTTGCTGTTTTTGGTTGAAGGCGTATTATTGCTTTAAATGGGTGTACTGTTTGAATTATGATGCTCTCATATAAATTAAGTTGTTGTAGAGGTTTTGGTACTGGGTATAATTCCAAATTATTTATGATAGAACGTGAAGGAGTTTGGTTGTTGTCAAGTTTTGTAGTGCAATAACTGCAAAGTATTAAGGGCTCAGTTATTTCATATTTGTTTTCTGCTACAAGGTAGAGAGCTAATTCAAACCATTTAGAATCTTCATTGTCTTCTATTTTGTATGATAGGTCCACAGTTTTTGTGTTACTTTTATAAAAAATTCTACGGCAACATACACATACATGGTTTGGTACTTCAGCTGATGTACTTTTAAATTTTAGTATTTCTTTTTTGTATGTGTTTAGCAAAAGGTTGCCATATGTAGAATTGTTGCTTAATTGGTTTAAAGCTATTTCATTCTGTAAATGGCTTTCACTTCCAAAATATTTTTTCTGGATATAGTGAATTTCTTCAAGTAGGTCTTTTGCTGTACCATGTAGAAGGATGTTATTTAACTCTGCTAGTGCTAAAGCAGGACTTTTAGCATAGTACAGTTTATAGTCTTATAGTTGAATGATGTGTTGATATCCTTTTGATATCATGGAAAGTGGTTTTACAAGTAGGTTCTGTAATGCAGGCCAATGAATGTCCTTGTAGTCCTGTGTACTTGCGCACTGGACAGGTATCTATATTTTGCAGTAATTTAATTTTGATTTTGTCTTTGCTTTTTACATATTTATTGAGGAATTGGCGTAAAGATTTGAAACATTGTTTGGGAATGTTACACATTGACGTGCATGGCCATTTGTACACTAGACGTTCTGATTCAGTTGAATGGAGGGGTAATTCTAAGTTTTCAGGGCATATTTTTGTAAGGAGTACTTCTTGTTCCATTATGGTATTATTCACTTTTTCATAACCTCGACCACTGCTATTTATTGCAATTGTATTTGTTTGCTTTTGTTTGTACGCTTCTTCATTAAAATATGGTTCTGTGCTCGTAGTGTGATTCCATTCACCTCCGCAGATACTTAAGAAGTTCTTTCTGTTGACATTTCGCTTATTGAGAAGTCTTTTTTGTAATTTAGTTATTAGTTTTCTTAGTGGTTTCATTTTAATAAATACATTTCTTTTGAGAAGAATTGCACTGTCCATCAATGCTTCTAAGATTAATTTCCTACGATAGGTTTTAAGCTTTGAATCTGATTTCTCTCCTGTTTTTATAAGATTTTGAAGGACTTTGTGACGGTATATTTTGGCTAAAATACTTTTCTTGGTATGCTTACTTTGCACTATATTAAAATTTGAAAAAGTAGTTTTATCTGTACTGATAGCTGATTTTCTGTTAATTGTTTTTTGGTTTGTTTTACATTTTGATAGAGGAAGCGAAGTTGTTGTACTTGAAACTTCTTGTGTTTCACTAAATGATTGTATTAGCTGTTTTGTTTCAACTTTCTTTACAAATTCTGCTAGAGATGGATGCTTATGTTGGACACCTTTATTTTCATTTGCTCTACTTTTGCGTTGCTTTCTACGGACTTGACTTTTGGTAGGCATTCTTTAGGGTCTGTTGAAAAAAATAAAGAAGATATGGGTTGGGGTGTTCTGGAATCTATGTGTGCTGTGCGCATGAGTGTTTGAGTAAGATGATAAAGATGTATGTAATGGTGTGTGATTGTACATTGGGAACTAAAACTAGTAGGGATAGATATTCTTGAATTTATGTGTTACTAAACTGGGGTTCAGATGACAAAAAAAGTAAGCTAGTGGTGTGGAAAAGTACAAATAGTAAATCTAATGTATACAATTAAAACAGTTGTTTGTTCTATAATATGAAAATTGTAGTGGTTCAGTTGGGTAATTTGTGTGTCCAAAAATAGAAATTTGTGGGCCATTCTGGCTGTAAATCGCTGTTTAAGGCATGGAAATTTTTGGACAAAATGGTACAAAATCTCTATTTTTAGAAACCAAAATAGCTCGTATTAATGTTACAGTATATTTGATTAATAATACAAATATTATGGTGATATTTTACTTACTTTTTTAAAAAATTAACAGGTAACTTCTTAGTTTTTCTTTCTTCGAATTCGGCTGCTTCTTTTCAGGAAACTGGTCTTCACTGCAATTGTAAAAGCTTCAAATTAGTAACTTTGTTTGTATATAGCACTGTTTTTAATTTAGATATTGATTTTTTTAATTGAAATCCTCAGTGCCTTCTGTAAAACCATTAAACTAATTTATTTACATAAGATACATTGCATCAGTTCAATACATATGATATGTTCTTAATGAACAAATTGTATTGAATGACTAACTGTAGCAAAAAAAAATATATCTTTACTATGTCTTGTGAAATTTATAATATATTAGTGAATACCACTATTTCTGTACGTAAACTGTTCTAGGTAATAGCGCCTCAATGTCATGTCTAATGTAAAGTAATTAAGTACATAAATTAAAGGTTTAAACATAGATTGTGTTTGAATGCAATTTTGTTTCAATATATGTAGTCTATATATTTCATTTAAAAAAATTTAGTTTAACATGATTTGAGGGTGTGTGTATAAAGAAAGTAAATAGTATAAAGGTTTATAAGTGAAGGAAATTGAAAAAAGTAGAGTAAATTCATTTTACAGATTTTACAAGGTAAAAGTCTGTTTGAAAATGTGTTCATCTACTATACAGAAAATATGCATAGCTGAAGTTTGTGTTCATGCATATGGATATGCATGGAGCTGCAAATAGAAATCTTGAAGACTTGTACAGTATTTCTGGTAGATGGTGCTTGCCAATGATATGACACTTGTACTCAGAGAGATTCAGAGTACATTTGCAGTGCTGATCTATGATGATGCAGTTAGATGTAGAGGTCTTGAATGTGATTGGTGCATGGTCATGTGATTTTTGAGGTACATCCAATGAGGGAATGGCAGAGAGAGTGTAGTGGAAATGGTAGAAGGGCTGTTCATGTTACGATATGTCCACGGACATGGCGGTAGTTCGCGGACATCGGGAGTTACATCCGGGGATTTTTGGGTTCAGAAGTCATGCAAATGAGAATAAGCACTGAAAGGGATTGGTCAGGAAAGTTTGGTGGGTGTGTTGTGCCAGGAGGGATTTTCTCAGATACTCTTTTTGCTGAGAGAACAAAAGATAGCTATGGCTGTGTGTTTCAGAAAACAGATTGTTTGGATTTTAGGAGATTCGTGGATACATTGGTTGAAGGTGCATGCAGAAAGCTGTGGAGTAGCTGTAGATCTTGGATTCCCACATGTGGAAGTACACTGGCATGGAGTATGTGGAATGAAGTGGTTGGACTTGCTACCTCTCTGTGCTACTTTGGAGACAGAGCAACATCCAGACATAATTGTAATTCATTGTGGAGGGAACAGTTTAGGACATGTGACTGGAATTTTTTTGCAATTTGCTATGAAAGAAGGACTTAGGAAGGTTATCGACATGTTTCCTAATTCTCAAGTGATATTTTCACGGATTGCGCAGAGACAAATGTGGCTTCGTTCTTCTTCATTTGGTCCACAAATGGAAAAAGCAAGGCGCAATGTTAATAAGGCTGTTTGTGCCTTTCTAAGAGATTTTGCCATGTCTTCTTTTCACAATGAAAATATTATGTTTTGTAGTACATACATTTTTCGCAGAGATGGAGTCCATCTTACTTATGCTGGCAATCAGATTTTTCTGAGAAATGTACAAAATGCATTGCAACCTTTTTTGGAATTACAACAACGATTTTGAAGTAGATGTTAAGCATTTACAATTTTTGACTTACAAACACCACCCAAAGGCTCTTTTCAGAGCCACCACTTCTTTCCAGAGAAAATTACAATGTTTGTGATGGAGTAGCAACCCAATTTTTTTAATGTTCGCGAACTGTCAGTGGACTTCTAAAAAATACCAAGAGCCCTGCTTCATTTATTTTCACTTCTATTTTTTAACTGGGAAAGGCGGCTCTGAAAAGAGCCTTATTTTTTTTTGATTTTTGTAATTTTGTATTTTTTTTGGTTTTTCAGACACGACACACTAGGAGAGGAGGGTAAAGGAGGGTAAAGGGAGGGACACCAACCATAGGGATAAGAAAGGGTGAGCTGAGAGAGGAAGATGTAGAGTGGATTTTATTTGGGTAGTGAGCAGGTCTTCTCGTGCTCTGAGACAATAGTCTCAAAAGCACTCCGAAGTCGCTCCCCCCTGCAGAGTACTGTGTCACAGTACATACATACAACTGTGACCCTCGAAAGGTAAGGGTCATCAGCATTCTGTATGGCCTGTGAGGCAGCTTGAGGAAGACGCTGTGCCACAGAGGTGGTCCTTGTGGTGACAGGATCAGAAACAGAGGATGAAGTAGAGGAAATCAACCTGCTACGTTCTTCACAAGGTACAACCCTGCGAATAGCCCCAGAGTGAAATGACCTCAGGTGTCGCTTCATAGTAGTGGTCCCAAAGCTGTACTTACTGTGCTTCCCGCGACTGAGTATCATTTTGCACTCATTGCAGGTAACACGGTTCGCACGAGCCTTAGGAACATTACCATGAATGGTAAATAACCGCCACACCCAAGACTCACGCCTAGTGCGGGTAGTAGGGTTTTCCTCTACCTCATTCTCATCATCCTCTTCTTCCTCCTCCGCATCCTCACTCCTGTTCCCCTCTTCAGGCCCTTGGGGAGGTGGTGGTGGTGGAGGGGGTGGGGGTGGTGCTGAAGCAGGTGCAGCACCAAGTGGCAGTTCAGCAGCCAAGGATGCCATCTCGTTGATGGTGTAGTCTGCAGGTGGTAGCAAAAATCACTGTGTTCTGAAGAATAGCCAGAAACACAATGGGAATAAGCTCTTGGGCGTGGTCTTTTATAGGGGTGCTTGTGCGCGGTTCGCGGACATGCGCACTGTCCGCGGACAGATCGAACACAAAAAAAGGATCGGAAAGTTTTAAAAGGTACATAGAAACTCAAGATTGCTATGTGGGACTTGTGCCATGGTGAGATTTTATTGAAAAATATTATGGATTAACTGAAAATGTACTTTTAAATTGTTCGGGGACACGAACAGTGTCCGCATTTCAGGACACACGATGAGCGTGGGCGCGGTCATATGATCCGTTCGCGAACTAGTCCGCGAAGGAAGCGCCTGTCCGCAGGACACCAAGTGCACGGAGATTGGTTAGTGCATGCGCATTGATGTCCTACGGAACTGTTCGGGTTCTGAAGTAATTAAAAATGCGTCACACGTGAAAAGAACATTTCAGGACACCGCGTGTGTTCTTAGAACAGTTTAAACTTGGTAGCGAACAGTAAGGACAGATATAGTGTTCTTCAGGACGCGTGTAATTTAGTTTATGTACGAACATTTCAGGACACCAATTGTGTTCTTAGAACAGTTTCAATTGGGTAGCGAACACTACAAACAGGTATAGTGTTCTTCAAGACACCTCCATTTTTGTTTACGTACGAACATTTCAGGACACCAATAGCGTTCTTAGAACAGTTTGAACTTGCTAGCGAACAGTACCGGACAGGTATAGTGTTCTTTAGGACACTTTAATTTTTGTTTGTTTATGAACAATTCAGGACACCTCGTGTGGTCTTAGTACAGTTTCATGTTACTAGCGAACACTACAAACAGTTGTACTGTTGTTCAGGACACATCATTTCCGTTTATTTACGAACATTTCAGGACACCAATTGTGTTCTTAGGACAGTTTTAAGTTGATAGCGAACATTACGGACAGATATAGTGTTCTTTAAAACACTTTAATTTTTGTTTCTTTACGAACATTTCAGGACACCACGTGTGTTCTTAGAACAGTTTCAATTTGCTAGCGAACAGTACGAACAGGTGTGGTGTTCTTCAGGACACCTCCATTTTCGTTTATGTACGAACCTTTCAGAACACTCGCACTGTCCGCGGATACTTTTATTGTTTTTAAAAAAAAAAAAAGAAACTATTCACAATACAATATAAAAATTAAACTTTATTTAACATATATTAATAATTTATGACAGAGAAGGTGAGGCAGAAACAGAAACAAAAACAGGAGAATTTGGGGTTTCAACATGATTGGTATTAGGTGAAGAAGGGATGGAAATCTCATCAAAACGTTTTGGATTATGGAGAGGGTTTGGGGATAATTAACTGGGATATGGTGAGGAGAGACAAGTACATGTGGGGCAATGGTACGAGGTTTTTGGTTTGAAATGATTTTCTACAAAAGTTTTTAAATTATTAAAATTAGCCAACAATACATCAATTTTTTCTTCTATATTGTGAAGACTGTTATCCATAACAGGGTTTTCTGAAGTTTTTTCTATTTTTGGTATGCTATGTACAAAAAAATAATATATATGTTAAATGTATATAAAAAAATAATAAATAAATGGTTTATATTATAAAGTGTTTACCATTAGTTTCACTATCTTGTGACATTTCTTCATGTGGGAAATTGTCCTCTAGCCATTCCAGAGTACTAGACATTTCTGTGAGAAAAAAAAAAAAGATAATATATTTTTTAATCTAATACAGAAAGTTTATAAATATATGAGTAAAATGAAGTACACTTACTATTTCTGGTAAGATAAGTCCTATGTATTCAGTGGGTCTGGTCTTGTTCTCAGTTCTGTTGTGTCTGTGAGGTAATTGTGTTGGAAGCCAATTTATCTTCTTGTGGTATATTCCATTTCAAAACATATTGTATTTAAATGAATGGTTAGTGTGTTACATATATGGGTTACATTTCTTATGTATTACTATATATAATGTGTTTGTGTGCTGCTTTTTGAATTTGTTAAATGTTCCTATATTATAATATATCAATCAAACATACCCCACCACCCCCCCCCCACAGTTTTTAGGTAGTGGTACTGTTCTCCGAACATGTCCGCCAACATTAAATAAGTTCGCGGACATCAAGTTCATAAGAAGAGATCTAGTCAGTTCCATATGACATGTATATAAAGTCAAAGTCATTATTGTTAAGTTGTGCTACTAAAAAACTATGAAATTCAGTGAAAAAACTTTGTTAAAGGGACGTTATGGTTAAGTTGCGCTACTAAAAACCTATGAAATTCAGTGAAAAAACTTTGTTAAAGGGACGTTATGGTTCCAAGAAAAACCGAAAAACCCTTGAAATTCGCCAGTTATGGTAAGCTAAGCAACCATAACTCGCGCCACCACCGTGCACTGCTAAGACTAACACCCAGGACATCAAAGATGACATCACAAATGTCATTGATGACATCACTGATGACATCACATGTGTATGTACTTCTCATGAAATATGTGTAGAAGGGATTCTTATTATGTTGTGAAAAAATTGTCAAGAATCATTGCAAGAAATATACCCTAATAAGTGCATTGAACGATGCATTGATTTAAATGCCATCCTATTATGGGGTTCTATCTAGTATACTAAGCTACTCATACAGAAACATAACATTGTGTGCAGCGTACAAGATGAAGGTATGATATTCGTAATGTTAATATGTTGAATAATGAAATGATAATTGTTTTCTTAATAGATTTTTGTGTACTGTGAAATATGTAATAAGTAGCTAATAAAACCCATGTATTACATAATTGCATTACTATATACAAAACACAAAGACACAAGAACACATACCAATATGGGTATATACAGGGAAAGTGAAGTTAGCAAAAAAGCACAAGTAGTAGCAGAAACAATTCATAACTTAACTGATTAGTTTCATGCAAATAAATGATTGCTCTGTTTCAAAACTGATATTTACCCTGTCTATATGTATCACTTGATGTTATTGGACCCTAAGGAAAGTAGTGTGAGTACAATGTATAAACATATGACCATATACAGGGAAAGTACAGCCATAAAAAAAACAACAGAACTATCAGAAAGTGCTCATAAATCTAGTGATTATCTTTATGCACAAAAAGGATTGGTGTCTTTCAAGCTTGTGTTTTCCCATATGTATATGTTTCATATGATGTGACTGTACTCTAAGGGAATTACTGTAAGAACTTACTAGAAGGATATGTCTACAAATAAAATAAAATTCTTAGTTTCTGACTGTTACTGAAGAAAACCATGTGGCCTAGATATGTCAGCAAAAGAAAAAATAGTGAGCCAGACATGTGATGTCATCAGTGATGTCATCAATGACATTTGTGATGTCATCTTTGATGTCCTGGGTGTTAGTCTTAGCAGTGCACGGTGGTGGCGCGAGTTATGGTTGCTTAGCTTACCATAACTGGCGAATTTCTTTTTTTTTTTTTCTTTTTTTTTTTAAACTTTTATTTTTGTTGACAGAGGCAGATAGCATACACACTTACATCGGGACAATAAGAACAAATTCAGTATACATATACATTGATACATGGACTTATATGCAGAAGGTAGGCAGCGGAGGTCAATTAGCAACAAAACATAAGTCACCAACATCTTAGACAGCAATTGGAGAGGACCGGGAGGACCCGCCCGTCAAGGAGGTGTCATTTAAACTATTCAGATAGCTATTGAAGGCAGACCAAATATTATGGGGACGGGAACGGGTCGGGAGCATGTCCAGGAATCCCTCCTCTCAGTTCCGAGACCACGTGAGCAGATTCAGCCATTTTTGATATGTAGGGGGGGTCGAGCTCTTCCAACCCTGCAAGACACATTTCTTGGCCACCACACAACTCACATTCAGGAACTTAACCACATCTCTGGCTCCCCAGTGCCCCACACCCCAAACAATGCCCCCAGCTGGTCGAGGTCGACCACGGAGTCGATAGTTGCAGACAATGTCTGTATGATCTTAGACCACAATGTGGCCAGCTCTGGGCAGGCCCAGAACATGTGTAGGTGGTCAGCACCCTCGGCACCACAGCGAGGGCAGAGCCGGGGATCAGAGCGTGCAAATCTTGATATTCTACCCAGTGTATAATACAGCCTGTTGAGCAGTTTATATTGTATGGTGCGGTACCGGAAGTTCAAGGACACCCCACTGGTATGAGAGCACATTTTTCCCCACAGTTGGTCAGTAAGTTCCGTGCCCAGTTCAGCGTCCCAATCCTCCCGTGCCCTGGATGGTCGGGGAGGGGCGGCGGACAGCAACAGTTTATATAATGAGGAGACCACTCCGCGTGCACCTCCCGAATTAGTAATGTAGGCAACCCCAGGGGAGTCCCGGGGTTCAGCAGGAAAGTCAGGCCACGCGCTGCAGAAGGCTGCGCGTAGCCTGTAGAACTGCAGCAGCTCCATAACTGAACCAGAATGCCCCGGCCTCCAAGTCTGCAGTGTTATAAATTGCCCTTCTGGATAAAAGTCAGTGAGGGCGCGGTAACCCAACACCTCCCAGTGCCACCCCACTGCGGTGTCGTGCGTGGGTTCCAGCCCGGGAACATTCCAGGCGGGGAGCCACTTGTAATATGGGTGTTGTTCATCACAGGTTGCAAACAGCTGGCCCCAGGCCTGTACGGTGGCCCGGACCGGATCGATAGGCGAATCCGGTTCGTACTTCCTATTCAGAATCAGGGACATTATGTTACAGCGCGCCCCCGCCAGGACCTCCAACTTGACGTGAGGGCGGGGTGGGGGTCCAGGGTACCAATATGAAGCGAATTGTGCCTGGGCAGCTGTCCAATATTTTAGCAGGTCCGGGGCTGTGAAGCCCCCTCTGTCATAGGGCAGACACATGTCCGACCACTTCTTACGCACCGCACCAGAATGCCAGAGGAATTGTGCAAGTGTTTTATGGAGGTTTGCAAAGTATCTCCTGCCTGGCCAGACGGGGACAATGCAGAAGATATATAATAACTTAGGGAGCAGGATCATTTTCACCAGTGAGAGTCTACCGGCTAGTGACAGTGGAAGGACACGCCAGCGCACGATTTTGGCCTCAGCTTGCTCCGCCACTGCCCGGTAGTTATCCGCCAGCAGTGTTTCCCTGGTCCGAGACACCTGGACCCCCAAATATCTAATCCCCAGCGGGGACCAACGCAACGGGTACTCAGTAACAGGTTGTGACGTGGAACTAGTAAGGGGGAAAATTTCAGATTTGGTTTAGTTAATGGTGAACCCGGAGTATGTGCCAATTCGGGTGATATCGCGTAAGATCGGGTCCAGGTGCACATCCGGGTCTCTCACGAAAAGTAACACGTCGTCTGCATATAGCGAAGCGAGACGATTTCAGGGGCGTCTTTTAACCTAATCCCTTGGTGTGCGTGCCGCTCCCTAATATAGTCGGCAATTGGTTCTATTGCCAGGGCGAATAAGATCGGAGAGAACGGGCAGCCCTGACGGGTGCCCCTAGAAAGAGGGAACAGAGCTGACGTCTGGGAGTTAACCCGTACCCTAGCCACCGGGGAAGTATATAGCAATTTAATGTACGCTATCATGTTTGGCCCTATACCCATATTTTCCAGTACCAACCAGGTATATTTCCAAGACACCATGTCAAAAGCCTTCTGGGCATCCAGCGTAACCGCCACTGCACTAACACCCTGATCCATGCGGGCCATGACATTAAATAGCCTTCTAATATTGTGGGACGTCGACCTCCCGGGGACGAAACCTGATTGGTCATCATGCACCATATAAGACATGACCGGAAGAAAACGATTGGCAATCACTTTGGCAAATATTTTAGTGTCCAAATTCATTAATGAGAGGGGCCTGTAAGATCCGCACTCATCAGCAGGTTTTCCCGGTTTGAGGAGAACCATGATGACGGCCTCCCGCAATGTCGGAGGGAGGACGCCCAGTCGGAGCGATTCGTTCCAAACTTCCGGTAATTTGATGGGCCAAAATTTTGCTGTCAGCCCGTCCGGACCAGGAGCTTTTCCCTTAGGGAAATTGGATATTGCCTCGACTATTTCTTCCAACAGAATGGGGGAGTCTAATTGGTCTTTAGTTGTGGGGGAAATGAGTGTCGTGGGGATCTGGCTGAGGAGGTCACGCATTTGAGACTCGCTATGTTCAGGGGGCTGGGAGTATAGGTCAGTGTAGAAGTCTGCAAAAACTTCCAGGATCCGTTGATCAGTCAGTTGGTCCAACCCTGACCTGTCCTTAATGCTAGCAATCTGTGTATGACCCCACTCGCCCCTGGCACCGCAGCCAGTGTCCTACCCGGCCTGTCCCCTTCACCGTATTTGCGGGCCGCCTGTGGGCGACTAAAATATTGAACTTCCCTGATGGCCTGTTCATTAAAAACTTGGAGCTCCTCACTAATCCGGGAAAGAGTGGCTGGGTCAACAGAGGTAGGATGCGTGCTCTCCAGGTCACATAATTTGGTTTCAGAGCGGGTAAGAGCTGCTCGTATGGCTCTGAGTACTCCCGCCTCCCTCGATATGGACATTCCCCTGATGTAGACTTTGAAGGCCTCCCACCGGACCCCCAGGGAAGTGGACTGGGATAGATTAAACTCTAAGTAGGACTGTATGTCTGCAAGAATATCCGCCTTGAATACTATGTCCTGCAGGGCTGAAGACTTGAAGCGCCATTTGTTAATTGTGGGAGCAGGAACTCCCAGGTCCACGGACAGCTGGACAGGAGAATGATCACGCCAAAATCCGAGTCTCAGCCACCCTTCCCAGGAGCATACTAGACAAGAAAAACATGTCAATTCTCGAGGAGCTATCGTGCACAGAGGAATAATGAGTATATTCACGCATTAACGGATGCATTACCCGCCATGCATCTCGAATATCTAGCGTCGCACTATGCGCTAAGAGTCTACGCGCCGCACCAGAAAGCAATCTAGGGGCAGTGCCCGTTTTGTCCAGTGTGGTATCCATTATGAAATTCATGTCCCCACCCCAGATAATCTGCACTCCCACATAGCCCAATAATATTGCTGCCACCCGATCGACAAAATCAGGAGAGTCCACATTAGGACCATATGTATTAACCAACAAGTTTTCCCTATTATCCAATAAGCAATGTAGGATAACATATCTTCCTTCTGGATCCTTCTGGATCTACATAGTTCTTATGGAGTGCAAACTTGAGCGACCTATGAACCATCGTCAGAACCCCCCTGGCCCGGGACGAGTAGGAAGTGAAATATCTATTGGGGCCCCAAGATGGAGCCATGCATCTGACCAAGTGGCCCTCAGAGTGCGTCTCCTGCAGGAGCAAAATTTTACAGCTATGCCTGTTGGCGTAGGCCATAATTTTACGAGCTTTGGTGTAGTTACTAAGACCCCGAACATTCCAAGACATCACTACAGTTGCCATTACATGAAACTAGGGTACATCCCATACTCTCTGCCGGAGTCCAGCTAGTGATTTAATGGAGTCCCCACAAGGGTGCCCCGATGTCGCGCTTTCTGCCATACTAACCCCGTCTTTTGTAATACAATCCCAAAAACTCCCAACATCACCACCCACCACCCTCACTGCCCACCCACAACTTACAGTGGGAATTGTCCCCCACCCAAAACCTGAGTCCCCAGCCAAACCAGCGCCGGGGCCAGCAGACAGGCCGGAGTTCCCCAACCGGGGGAGAACGGAGAGCACTACCCAACGGGGATATGCCCATAATCTGGCCCAACAGGGGCCACCCAGCCTTAACAGCAAACCAAACACGAACATTGCAAACGCAGTGGGGGCGCTGTAGCCGTGCGGACGGCTTCTTAAGCATCATATAGGACGGCAAGTTCTGCAGTAACGGATCCAAGCTCAGGTCCCGGATTCCTCAGCACACAGATGAGGTCAGATGGTAGTGGAGGAACAGTAAATGAACACAAGCAGGACCATACAGTGTACGAGGAGCAAGGAGTAATGTCCAAGGGACCAAGGTAAACCCCAGGCCGGATGGCCACTCACAGGGTCTAAATTGCTGAGGTTGCAGTACAGTATTGCCACCATCACATTCCAGATGAGCGGAGGTAAATGATAAAGAGAATAGGGCACTACAGGGAGTGTTCAAACGGCAGCCGCGGGATCATTTCTTGGATTATGCAATGGTATTTCCGACTCGATGAACTTCACTGCCTCCTCGGGGACCGTGAAGAAGTAGAGTTTTCCGTTGTGAGTCAACTTCAGTCGAGCCAGGAATAGGATAGCGTATGGGACATTGCGTTCCCTGAGCAGCTTTTTAACGCCAAGAAATTGGCGCCTCTCCTGCTGAACCGCAACTGAAAAGTCGGGAAAAATCCTGACGGTATTGGCTTCCAGGCGCAGCTCTCCCTTCTCCCGTGCCAAGCGTAGGATAAGGTCCCTGTCCCGGTAGTTCAGGATCCTGGCGATGATGGGTCTCGGAATGTCACCAGGCTTGGGGTGAGGGGATAATGCCCGATGTGCACGCTCGACTGTAAAATGCGGTGACAAGGCTGGATTGTCCAGCAGATCCTTGAGCAAGCTCTTGATAGCATCCTCCATGCGCCCTTTGAGTGCGTTCTCGGGAACACCAATAATGCGTAGATTATTTCTGCGGAGTGGGATTCCAAGTCATCACACTTAGACTTAACCGCCTTCATGTCTCGTGACAGGGCTGCAACCGTGGACTGCAGTACGTGTATTTCATCCTCATTTGTAGAAATCCTACTTTCAGCCTCTGTTATTCGAGTCCCAGCTTGATCTACACATGTCTTGAGCGAGGCAACATTGGCATTTATATCGTCCAATTTCTCCTGGAAAGAGGCAAAGTTTTTGGCCATCGACTCCATGATGACTGTGAGGTCAGGTCCCGATGTTCCGGTGTGTGCTTTCACCCCAGATTCTTCTGGCGAGAATGGCGATGAGCAAGCATCAGTCCTTGAAACCGCTCTAGCAAATTTATCCATAGATCCTCCCTTGGTGTTCCCCTTCGGTTTATTCGGCATTCTGGATGGTGGCAAAAGCCAACGTGGTCAATGAACGTCGCCCGTGAGGAAACAAGAGGCGTGGGGCTCAGGGATCAAATCAGGCCATGGAAGACAGACGGCAAGCCCACCAGGCCTCCACTGATGTAGATGCAGATAACACTGGTAGCGCTGAGCGAGGTGCACCGATGCCGGCCAGCAGTAGTGAGGTAGAGGTGCCCGCAGGGCAAGTCCGGTGATTGCGCGGCCCCCGACGGGAGCGGGCCACTGGCGATGTCCAGGCGCGGTCAGAGGAGGGCGGGGGGGCGAGGGAGCACACCCACACCCGAAGAGAGGCAGGTAGTGAAGCAGGATGGGCAGGATGAGGGAGCCCGCGTCCAGGCTATGCAGTCTATCAGGCGGCCCTCAGTGCTCACAGCAGCAGGGACCCAGTGGAGCCCGCAGGCCCCGGCCGCGGCAAAGACAGGGTGGCCGCTGGCCGATCAAGAATCCGCGGCCACTCCTGGGGACACAGGCAGGAGGGCGCCAGCCCAGGGGAGGCAGCAGGCGTCAGGCAGATGCGGCGTTATTAAAGCGGAGGGTGCTCTCCAATATGGGCGTGGGGGCCGGGCCCGCAGAGCACCCACCGTCAGGGAGCCTGGCTTCCTCAGAACAGAGAACAATCGCCCAGCGCCCCCAGGGCATCCAGTATGTAGGCGTTGCGGTCCAGCGTCGGAGGCAAGGCAGGTACAGTCATAGGGGATCCCGCTCCCCAGATTGCGTGGACCGAAGAGAGTGGACCGGCCCAGGCGCACGGTCGGGTAGAGGCCGGGGGCACCGCACCCCCCTCAAAGCACGTCCCCCCTCCGCTCCTCACCTCGACAGCGCAGTCCCCCTTCCGCGCTCAGGCTCCCCAGCCCGCCCGCTCCACTGGGCGGCACGCAGCACAGCGACGGAGGCTCCAGCCCCAGAGGCACAGGAATGGGCCGGGGCGCGCTCCGGCGACGGCCCCGGCAGCCGAGTGTTGGTGTGGCGGCGTATCCCGGGAGGGGACCGCCGCAGCTGTTGGTTCATTCCCAGCCTCCCAGCCAGGCAGTGGACCGCTCCGCGGGACCCCCTGGGGAGAGAGACAAGGCACACGGGCTGCTCCCCGCACGGCCCACGGCCCGCCGAGCGTGCAGGGAAGAGGAGGCGAGGTCCGGGTAAATGCCGCAGCCCCAGTCAGTCCGAGGCCTCAAACGAAACGTGGCCGCAGCCAGCCTCCCAGTGTCCAAATAAGGCCAGGATTTCGCCAGGAGCTGCCTAGTAGACAGGGGCAACTGGCCAGCCGCAACAGAAGTGTAGGAGGCTCCGATATTCGCAGATGTTAGCAGATGTAAGCCGGAGCCGCACAGAGCTCAAAAGCTAAGCAGCCATCTTGTGCTGCTCCACAGCGCCACCCCCTAACTGGCGAATTTCAAGGGTTGTTTGGTTTTACTTGGAACCATAACGTCCCTTTAACAACGTTTTTTCACCGAATTTCATAGGTTTTTAGTAGCGCAACTTAACCATAACGTCCCTTTAACAAAGTTCTTTTCACTGACATATATATATCATATATATATATCATATATATATATATATATATATATAATATATATATATTAGCTAGATATAAAGATAGTGGGATAGGTTCTTATTGGGGGAAAAGGTTTGTGGGCCAGCAGGGGAGCAGCGGGAGTGTTGTCTGGGTGGGCCTGGTTTGAGAGGGGAGCATTTTGGCTGTCAGTGGAGGCAGTTGATCGCTTTTGGCAGGGTGGTGTTGGGGTGGGTAATGAGCTTGTCAAGGGACCCACTGCATGCACTGTGGCCCCCCTTACCTTTAATGTTTCGCTGGTGGGTGTTCACGGAGCACCCCCACTCATCAAGGAAGCGGGCAGCGAGTTGTGGGTCCTGGTTGGCGCATGTTTGTTAGTGGCGAGTGGCCTGGGGAACCATGTAATTTAGCCTGGGAGAATGCGGTAGGGCCTAGCACTGCAGTGAATGCTTACACACCTTCAGCAGGCAGAGGGTCAGGCAGGGATATGGAAATTATGAGGGTGGGCAAGAGAGGTAGGGGGGATATACCTAGGCGGACAGGTAGGGGGCAAAATCGACAGTTGGTGGGGGATAACAACAACCTGGTGGGGCAGTGTGGCAGGGGCTGGGGGGGGTGGGATGATGAGCAATGGCGTAGTGGAGAGGGCGAAGGAAGCAGAGGGCAGGTGCGAAGGGAGGGGAGCGGCAGGGGGCAGCATCAGGAACAGGAGGTAGCAAGGAGAGGTCAAGGGAGGAAGTTACTGAGGAAAAGTTCAGGGGAAGAAGGCGGATGCCCTCCCTATCACTGAAATGCAGCAGTTGTCGGACTGGATTGGCTCCCCCAGGCGACAGGATTGGACAGTGGAGAGGACGCGCTATGGCCCCAGTGTTGACAGAGCAGGGGGCAAAGAACGGGAGGGCCCTGCCAGAAGGATATGTAGGGGTTGAGGATTGGATGGTGTGAGAGGAAGGGGGACAAGGGCAGTGGCGGGAGGCAGAGAGCATCGAGGAGGGTGAGCTTGCAAATAAGGAGGAGGGGGTGAAGGAAGGCAGAGGAACAGCAAAGGTGAAGGAGAAATCGGGCATAGGGGTGTATGCAGGGCAAGCTGACAGGCAGAGTAGGTCTGCCGATATTTGTTGTTCCCACAGCAGGATCCTATAGGGAAAGAAGGGAGGAGAGGAAGTGGTACTGTCAGAATGGCACAAAGGGGAGAGGCAGAGTGGCTGCTAAGTGGTGAGCAGGGGAGAGAGTGGGTGGCAGCATGGGTCAGGGTTTGGGCAAGGTGGTGGTCGTAAGGGAGTGTGGGAAAGGTTGTGCTGTGGGTACAGGGGCATTCATGTGGGCAGGCGCGCTTAGCAGGAAAACGGTGGAGTTCCAAACGCACCGCCCCCCAGAGGAGCTGGGCAGGGTGTTGGAGGTAGAAGAGTGCAAAAGGGACGGTAAGAGCGAAGAGAAGTTAAAGAAGTAACCAGAAATGGGCATAACAAAACCTCTAGCGGCACACTTGATGGTGGGTACCAAAGAAAAGATGTGGGGTGGGGAGTTTGTGGATGTGTTTAAGTTGCTTCATAGGGAAGTGAGAGCGCAGGAGGGGTCGAAGGAGGAGAAGGAGCTTGCTGTGAGGCTTACAGTCCCAGTAACAACATAAAATTGACCGTCAGCTTTTCTCATATATGTCAGCGTTTATTACGAGAAGTCCCCAACGCGCTGTGTTGCTCTATACCAGTGGTCTTCAAACTTGTTTGGCCTGGGCCCCTCCTGAGCAAAGTTTGGGCAGGCCGGGCCCCCCCAAAAGTGCCAGATGTACAGTATGTAGAAATCGCTATGAACTTTTGTGTGCCGTCACCATACCCTACTCCCAGTAAAGACCCTGGGCTCTCGCCACCCTACTTCCACCACTATCCCAGTGCTGCCGCCCATCCTGCTCCCACCACAGTCCCATAACACAAGCATACACACATCCATACACATTTAAATAAAAAATAAATCGCCATAAACGTACCTTTTGCAGGGGCCTGCGGGTATTTGCTAAAATGCCCCGCTCCAGGTTGCTCTGCGCGTATGTGCGAGGAGGCGCAGGAGCATCCCCTCGCACATGCATACATGCAGTGCCCCAGCCAGTATTTCCAATGAGCTATGCAAGGCTGGCGAAGCAAAACACCCCCAGCGTTGCATGGCTCAGTGATCATGTGCGGCTGGGGAAATGAACTGTCAAAGGCAAACAGTGTCAAAAGCAGCTGAGGGAGTGCTCAGTGTTTCACTGGGTTGGCTCCTCGGCTCCTCCATAATGGGTGAGGTGGCCAGTGGGTGGACGCCCCCTCACCCATTATGGATGAGCTGGCAGGCTTGGACTGGCCTATAGGGCAATAGGGCGATGACCGTACCAAAAATGCAAATTGCTAGTGTGGGCCAGTCGAAATGGGCCACTTTTTTGGCCAATGTGGGCCAGTTTGAGGAGTTGCTTCACTATGCAGCTAGTATTTTTGACCATTGTTTCGGAATAAATATTCTTTAAATATCACAATTTGTTTACATTTGAACAAAAAATAACCCCTTGGGTACTATTCAAACAGTCTGTGACTAAAGGACTGAATATCCATTTGCAACTGCTGCCCATTTTTTCATTGGTGCCTAAGACCGTTTTATGGACCAGTCTGACCATATGAGCTGCCCCTTCCCATTTCCTCCAATCTAAAAAAAAAAAATATTATAATTTTATTTTTCTTTTTTTACATTTCATGCTGGGCTCTGGCACCACTCCCACCCCCTGGGATGCGGCCGCACCCCCTGGGGGGGGCGCGCCCCACAGTTTGAAGACCTCTGCTCTATACAAATACATGGATGTTATTAGGAAGGCATTTGTTAGCTTTGGGGGGTTTGCATGGGTATGGTACAACAAGGAATTTAGGGTGAGGAAGGGGGACGACCAGAGTGTGGTGTGGGGAGAGATAGATATGGATCTGTGGTTGCAATGGATGGTGCCTACTTGCCAAGCGCCAATGTTGCATATGGCTAGTGGCCTGCTTGTGCCTTATCAGCCCTTTCAAGGTCACCCCACTAAAGTGATAAACTGCAACGTTATATTGTTCTATAGGTCAGCACTCAGCAGAGGCGGTTGCCTGTTACCTGACATGTCTCTAGTGATGGGAGTGCTGCCAGGTGACTGTCCTCTGGTTGTCCCTTATGTGTGGGTAAAATAGAAAGGGACAGTGACCAACTTTACAGGGCCCTGCATATCACTACTGAGACCCTCCACCTGCAGAGGCGAGCCAGAGTCATGTATGTCGCACATCAGCCATACCAGTAGTGAGCTCAGCTGCCCCTGGCATCCTGGCTGCCTAGCTGCTGCCCTTATCACACACCTGAGCCCCTGATGTTGTGGCAGTGCTTCCAGTCATTACAAGAGCAGAGCTGCACCAATGTAGGTTGCTGGCAGCAGTGTGCAGGCATGACCAGAAGGAGTGCCCATTGCTGTCAGCTAACGGCTCATTGCTGTACATGTAAATGGATAAATAGCACAGCAGCACAATGCGTCAGCCCGGGATGCAGAGGCACCTGTCCAGTGCACACTGTTGTTGCTTGTGGTGCGAGTCAGTGACTGACAGTTCAAATAAAGTTGCCAGACATCACATTAAAATCAAACTGGATCTGAGAGAATAAGTGCCGGTGCTTAGACATACGTCCCACGGCTCAGCCCTGGCAAACACCCCCACAAATTAAGCAATGAATACATAGAAGGTAACAACATCTTGGACATCAGACAATCTGACTTTAGCCCAGTTGATGTAACAGAAACAGTTCTGTTATTAGTCCTCAATGATCTGAGTTATGAGGCAGACAGTGGTGCAGCCGCAGTGTAATAATATGGGATATGACTGCATCCTCCGACACAGTAGCCCATGCACTGTTTTTGACAGTCTTACAGTGATTGTATTGATAGGACCAGACTTACAATGGATAGATTCCTTTCTAAGAAATATAACTCCATCTGTCTCCTTACCTTAATTTCAATCTGCCTATCAGGCAAAAAAATATGGAGTCCCTCAGGGATCTTTTCTGTCACCGATTCTAGTCAACATTTAGAACCGCCCCTCATAGACTCGATTAGGAGTTGTGGGAAAGAATTGCATAGCTATGCTGATGACACTCAGCTTGTATTTAAAACGATATAGTCCCCCAATTCACTGTTTAAACGAAAGATAAAGTGCCACCTGCTTCCTATACCCTTTTCGTTGGAGACTCATCCACTCAACACTCAGCTCACCTGGGCTGGATCATAAGAGTGATCAGTAAGCACTTTAAAATAGTGAAGAGTTTGATTGTGGAGGCCTGCATATGAATCTGATTTCATAATCACAACTATCTCCCTACTACATGTGCATGTGCACAGCTTACCAGCCAAATTTACCTTGTTAGACAGGTACTTTTCCCCACTGATCTAATACTGCAGTTAAAATAGTTGACTTTCCAGTTCCAGAACACTATGAGGCAACGTGTTAAGCCTTCACTGCATATTAGAACACCCTAGAGGGTGTTTGATGTTCCTGATTGGTCTATCTGCGGGCTATACGGACTGGTATAGCCCGCAGATTGATTAGAGCCTGGAAAAATGTAAGTAAAGCTTACCAACGAAAGGGCAGCAGTTGATTCCAACACGGCACACAGAACTGAAACAGTTAAAGTTCCGTGTGTCGTGTTGCCTTCGCAGCATTACTGGCATGGCCCTGCCAATCAAGGAAGCAGACTTCCATACGTAAAAAAAAAATAAAGTGTGCTTGATATACGATGGGTGTTTTGCATTTTCTGTCATCTGCAAACTGTGCTATCATACTTTGAGATGCGACCTCAAGCCTGAATAAAAGAAACAAGCAAAGAGACTTTCGGGAAAGGGATTGGGTGCCAGTTCAAAAATGAAAACTTTGCACATTTTCAAGTTGATTGTGCAGTGTATTTCTTTTTGCAAGTCATGCATGGAAGGCGAAGGGAATGTGTGGAGGTATGGGGGAGAGGAGATGTAGCAGAACGGGTCATTAATGTTCAGAGCATCACCTCGAAGTTCTTGTTTCCATATAGTGTGGGGGGGGAAATATATTTTGTTTATTTCTGGCTGGATTTCTTGGATGTTTCCGGCACAGCATAATGTGCTTCTACCCTCTGTTATTACCACACACATATTCAAAAAGCCTATAGCAGAGCATAGCGCTTAATTCACAGTTCAACCTATACATTCCAACACCCCCTCAAACCCTCCCTCTCCCACACAAGTACATTTTGCCAGCCCCAGCTCCCAGAGTTGGACACGTGTCCTATTGTTATCAGCCCGCTGCATGCACACTGGTGTGAATAGCAGCCTGCAATCAAACATTTCTCATGTATTGTACTTTAAGGAAACACTAAGGGTGTTCTAATAGCTTTATAGACCTGCAGCTTGGGCCGTACCGGGCGTTATGGTCCCTCATACCTCGTTAAAGGCCCTCGCGATTGCGCCTGGTACGGCCCTCGCTGCAGGTCTATAAAGCTATAGTAATGCTAGCTTTTCAGTCTTTTGTGCTTGCTCAGGCCATTTTTCAACCTCTCCAAGTGTTCGTATGAAGGCCAGAAAGAAATGGTTGGGAGCAGGTAGCACTAACAGAACCCCCACCCCCTCACTTGTTTCTGCATGATTGATTCTCCTTAGATGAAGTAATTAAGGAGTTTTGTTAAATTAAACTGGTGATGACAGTCTCATCTATTCTTATAGGGATAAGGTGCTGCAGTGCTTAATTTGTAAAAGAAATAAGTACAGAGGCTCAAATATATTCTAATGCCCATGACACGTCAGGATGGGCAGCTCCCCTCCCACTGTTGTCACCACCCACAGCTTCTCCCACAGCTGTCAACATATATGAGGCTAAGGTGGCAACACCCACCGGCTTATTGTGGTTGACGGATGTACTCAGTCACTATGGCAGATGTGTGATTTACAAATACCAGTCAACATGCACATAAAATAACATACTAGTGCCTTAACATGAGACAAATGTTTAAGTGTGTCATTAAACATAATCATCATTTACATTTTGCTCTGATTCTATAGGTGTTTATTGTGTGACTGGCAGTTAAAATAATAAAGTTGCCAAAACACCACATCACAATCAAACTGAGGCTGAGACAATTAGTGCCGGGGCTCAGAAATAAATGCCAAGGCTGAGCGCTGGCAAACACCCCCACAAATTAAGCACTGATGCTGTCAATAAAATGTCTTCAGTGAAGTATAACAACTGTTTTCGGGAGTGAAGCGGCTTCGTAGAATACAGAAATAAACTGAAACCCAAGACGTTTTAGCGCCTCTATCCACTCTTCCCCCCCAATGAATTATCTTCAGCCTACACGAGGCCTCCTGCATCTGACAGCACTCTCTTCTCCATGGCCTCTCTCCTCCAATGAGAGTTCTGTGCCTGCAACACGAACTCGTAATTTGCACCAGAAAAAGGCCACAGACATAGAAGTAGGACTGCTGTTTTAGCAGAGTCCTTTTTGTGTGTTAGTCCTTCTTTTGTGTTTATGTCTGGTAAAATGGTAGTCCTGCTTCTATGTCTATTGCCCATCGTGTTTTTTTATTTAAAAAATCTGGTTAGCCTACATCTATGCCTGCACTCCCTCGAACAGGCATCACAAAACTCGGAGTGAAAAAATGCATGGAATGATCAGAAGAAGAAATCGTTGACGTAGTTTATTAATATGTTGGTACCTCCTGTACCGGTAGCCCTGTCCCTTACTTACGTTTTAGATACTTCTTAACTTGTCATTTAAATTGTGACCTTCTGTTTCCCTCTGTGATTGCTTTGGCACTAGATTTGTAATATCTACTGTTATCTCTGTTAAAATCTCAATAAAACCCTTTGAACACAAATCTAGTAGGGGCTGAGCCGCCAGGAGCATGAGCGAAGCAACGAACAACAGCACCCATCGCCATCCTTAACATGCTCCCAGGATTCCCTTTAAGTAATGCAAAATTGTCTTGAGCATTCATGACCTCAAAAAGTATTGTCATTGTGATGGAGTACACGCAATATTATTGAGCACCTTATTCCATTTTAATGACATAAGTAAAACTGTGCTGATCAATTGGTAACTTTACCTGTGTTGCATTTGTTTAATTTTGAACATTTCCGGAGATCTTTCTATCATGTTTTCATAAACTTCTTTCATTGGCAACGCCTCCTAGATGGAGACAGTATGTAGAGTGCACACAACTGAGGACTGGCATAACAGCACATAACTCAGCTTAGAACAGATCCTCACACAGCTTAAGTGAAGCCTACCATTAATAGACCATCGCAACAGAAACATTTCAACATTCCCTCACACTGCAACCACCTGAACCTCATACCTTCGAAGATATCTCCCATACATCTCTCTTTTGTTGAGATACTTTCATGTTCTCACCACTTTAAAGCAGCCTCAGATGGTTACAGTGCAATAAAAGCAACATGATGTAACAGAACAAACAGAACCTCACATCAGCAACTGACCCCCAGAGTTTCCAACAGCCGTATGGTGTCAGAAGTGATATGCAAGCCATCTGGATAACATAACCCTGTGCTTCGATTGACCATGGTACCATAGATCAAGAGAGTTTTCCCAGAATGACATGGTCATCCCTGTTTGTCCATGGTGTTTTTGTTGATGGCCTGTCCATGAATCACGGTACTACGTCCATCTCCCCGGGGGTATACAAGGATAATCAACCCAGTCTGTCCATTGTCATATGTGGTCCACCTTGATTGTGTTCAATGTAATTTGACTATGGCTTCTCCAGGATTTATGGATATAGATCTTTGATTTTCCTCATCTCTCTAGTTCCATACATTTATTAAATGGAGGTGTGATCATTTTTGGGAGGAACATTAGTATTTCTGCTAACAGTATAATTTTTTATGTTTTTTAACAGTTTATGTTTTTTAGGAACCCCTCAAAGGAAACCAAAAAATGAAACCCCAACCTGCTAAAATTAAAATGAATGTCAGCATGAGCCCAAAGACCTCTTTCCCTCCACCCTAAGACTTTTAGAAAAATCAGTATGAAATATGAGCAAGTTGCATTAATCTTATGCAATAAAAGGCAGAGTTGGGAGGTCCGATACCACAAAATAGAACTGCATCCTCTGTTCGCTGGGGCTGAGTCAATTTGCATACCCACAATCCTTTGGACAATTATAGTAGTTATGTTTTTATTACCACATGAATTAATACAATCCTATAATAGTGCACAGTATGCATATACTCACACTGTTGAGATTCTTTCACTATTCATTTCGTTAAGGTCATCGTAATATTGCAAGGGTCCTTCAAAGATGTGGTATGGACAAAGCATGGGATGAAAGGGAGAAGGGTGGACATGTATACAGTATACAAAATATTTAAATGCCATCTAAGTAATCAGGGAATGTATTAATGTATTTATGTATGGGATTTATATAGTGCAAACGTAGATGACGAGTAACATACCGCTTTACAAAAAGGGGAGATCACAGAGAGAAAAGAACAGGACCAGCTGGGAGGGTACAGGAAAAGAAGTGGAGATTTTTCTATTTTATTTTATTGTGTAAAGCTCAAACCTAGCTCGAGAGCAACAGAGCACTGTACAGGGTGTGGGTAGCCAACATTTGGGTTGCAATCTTTTAACAATAGTGCAGTGTTTCGGTCTATGAGTCAGTCTGTGTGTCCATTGGATTAGTCCTTGGTCAGGTGTTGTTCAAAAAGTCACGTTTTGAGAGATTTGCGAAGTTGGAAAATTGTGTGAGCATTCCTAGTTTATACCAGGATTGAGTTCCAGAGGGTGGTACGTGACAAGAGACAGATAGTTTGCGAGTCTTCTCTTCGCAGATGAGTTGTGATTCAAGCCGGTTGGTTGCTTTGGTGTGTGAGGAGTGTGTGCCACCAGATATGCGGGGCTTAGCCACCAGGTACACTTGTGTGCTAGCTATGACTGCTTTGCAGTGGTCGAAGTGAGCGGGAGCGGTCGGGAGCGCTGCTCCTCTACTTTTTTAAATTACCTTCTACAGCTCCTATACTTTTGTTTTAAAAAGAAACCGTTCCGGAATGGTTTCATTTTAAAATAAAAGTGTAGGAAGAAGTTGAAACCTTCACTTTCAGTGCAATGCACTGAATGTCCCCTTAAACAGCAGGTGCAAGTGTTTGGGGGTGTGTATTGCGTGTGGGGGAGGGTGTGGCGATGGGGTTTGTGGGGAGTGGGTGCAGGCCAGCAGGGAACATAGTTCCACTACTTCTTTTCGTACACTTCGACCACTGCTGCTTTGTAGATGGTACATGCAGTCTTGAACAGTATCCTGGCCTGGAGCTAAAGCCAATATAGTTTGTGTAGGACAGGGGGGATTCAGTAGAATTTCCGTGCACCCATAATAAGGTGTGTTGCAATGTGGTGGACTGTTTTTAGGAGTGCCAAGTGAGCAGCGGGGAGCCCCTTCGGGAGGACATTTCTCCCATCGATGTGCAAGACCACAAGGCCCTGCAATATGGTCAGAAACTCCTATGGCAGGATGAAGAGTTTGATTTTGCAAAGGGTTGAAAGTTGGTCCCAGGCTGTTTGGGGCTTTTTGGGCATGTGTTTTTGAAAGGACAAGCTGCTGTTGATTGTGAATTGTAAGGATTTTACTGAATATGAGATTTTCAGATCAAATATTTTGAAGTGCAAATCATAGAGCCATTGTTGGATGAGTTATTGTGTAGTGGGGGGACCGATGAGGATGAATTCGGTCTTGGGGGGTTTGAGGTAGGCAGTTGGCATCCAGGACTGGATGATGGCTAGGTAAACTCAGAGACAACTGATGTCCTGTGGGCTTTTTACTCTCATGTGCAACCGTTGGTGTAGGGCAGGCCCCTGTAGCTCCACAGTGCGGGGGCGGCTCCTGATGTCCCTGCAGCTCCATAGTGTGGGGGCCATTGATGCCCCTGCAGCCCCACGGTGCATGGGCCCCAGATGCCATCTGCCCTAGGCGGGGCCCTCAGACCTCAAAAAGAAATTATTTCCATCAGAAAGAATTTTTTTTTTTTTTTTTAGCAGTAATGGAAATTATTTCTTTGTGAAGTCAGAGTGCATTGGAGTTACCCTGCAAAAAATATTGTACCAAACTCCCTGGCTTTTTATCCAACTTTTTTGCAGAAAGTGTGCTTTATAAAGCATCATCTTAACCCACTATTCAAAAATTGTCCTGTGGGAAAAAACAACCTGAATCCTGTTTGGTTGGTTTGAGCTCCCTCGCCATGCTTGGTCACTCTGGCATATTTGTGGGAAATGTTTAAACACCTTCAAATAAATATGAGCCTTCTGCCACTAGGTGATTGACTGGTGGGTGAATGGGTATTGTGAGGGTGCAGAAGAAGACAACTGACCAGGAGGTGTCATGGTGGTTGCCAAAGACTTTCATTGAATTAAAAAAACCTAGCTATCCCTAACTTTAAGAGGGATTTCCTTGCCTCAAACTAAAAGCTAAAGGCGACTGTCAGAATGTCCGTAACTGAAAAAACACTGTCCTAAGTCAAAACCTTACCTCTGTCCCTCTCACTAAAACTAAAGAGTCTTAATCAAAAGTAAAGTTCTCTTACCAGGAGAATGACTCCCGTCTCCTGTTTCCTCAAAATAAAGTCTCCTCAGGTCTCCAATCAATACCAGGTGGAGTGACTCCCTTTCCCTGGTTTTGATTTACATACAGTCCCAGACATGGCCAGGAGGAATGACTCCCCCCCCCCCTGGCTTCTCTGGTAGTGTTCAAGCTTGTTCCAGGGAGAATGCCTCCCTGCTCCTGGATAATGGTAGCAACACATTTCCAATTCTGTCCAAGGGGAAGGACTCCCTTCCTCTGGATGCTAGTTTCAGCAACGTTCCAAATGTATCTGGGGGAATTTGCTCCCTTTCCCTGGATGTTAGTTTTAATAAAGTTTCAAATAATGCCCAGGGAGAGTGATTGCCTTCTGCTGGGTATCCATTTCAACAAAATGTCCAGTTAAGCTCAGCGGGAATGGCTCCCTTTCCCTCACCCTCATTATGGGTCTGGCGGAAACCGTGCCCGTAAAAGTGGCAGGTAGCCGCCAGACCCATAATGATTTACAACCGCCTGACTTGCTCGAATCACCGGGGGGATCCCCATTCCCATTTGAGTCTCATAGTACTCTATGGGAATGGGGATCATGGATGCACCGGCGCTGTGTGCAACAGTGCCAGTGCTTCCATGTATGTCCACAGCCAGGTGCCGTTCCGCTCGCCAGGTCTGCCCTGGCGGGAGGTACGGCACCCGGCCGCAGACTCGTAGTTTGCCGGTCTGGTAACAATGGTGGTGGTAGGCTTACTGGCACCGTTGTTTCCGGACCGGCAAGCTTGTAATGAGGGCCCCTGTCTTCTTGGGTAACTTTCACATCAGGCTCTCCTTAGCCCGTCAGTGGTCTTTTCTTTACCACTTTTTGGAGGGTTCCTCCCTCTGATATTCACCTTGTACCTAGACCCTGTTCGCTCCCCCTTTCTTGTCAAGCCCACTTGGTTCACTGTCCTGACAAGTACTGCCATGAGGAGGATGCCTTATATGCTGATATTGGTTACACCCAGGCCCTGGTTTCTATTCTTCTTTCATTAGGCCCACTTGGGTCACTCCCCTGCCAAGTACTGACCGAGGAAGATGACTTGTACCAATATAGGCTTCACCTCGGTTTGGGTCCCAGACCCTTGCTTCTCTTCCATTCTCACTAGGCCCACTTGGTTGAGTCTCTTCCCAAGTATTGCCACAAGGAAGATGCTTATTATCACTAAAGATTTCTCCCTGGTTCGGGTCCCAAACGCTTCATTCTCTTCCCTTCTCACTAGCGCCACTTGGATGACTCTCTTCCCAAGTACTGCCACAAGGAAGATCTTTCGTCTAAATAGCACCTTCACCTTGGTTCGGGTCCCAGACCCTTTGCCCTCTTCCCTTCTCACTAGGCCCACTTGATGGACTCTCTTTACAAGTACTGCCACGAGGAAAATGTTTCATATCATTATCACTGTGCGGTTTATCTCTCTCTGGCACCTCCAAGCCCCTACCAGTCCCTGTGATGTGCATGCTACCTTTGCTGCCTCCGGGACTCTGGGCCAGTTCGTCCTGGGTGCTTGCTTCTTTTCGCTGGCTGCAGTGGCATCTCTGGCTTGTGCTGCTCTCGCTCCATGTACCTTCTTCCTGGTCTCTTAACCAACGGTGTAGGCGCGGTTACTGGACTGCTCGGTCCACCTCCCAGAGGTCACGCCACTGCCTTCCAGGCTCCAGTCACGCCCTTGACCTGCTCCACAACACCGGGTAAAGGACTCTGGTCGTCGGCCTCTTGCCTTTGGGAGCCGACTGCTCTCAGATCTCCCACTGTGTCCTCTGCGTCTCCTTTAAACTTCCCGGGCTGGACTTTCATTCATACTCTTATTTGAAGTCCATTGTCAGTGTTTATGTATTTCTCAGGACAACTCCCCAGCTGAAGTCTATACCATCCCTGTATCTTCTTTGTGCTTTCTTCATGGCTCATGGTGGGCACCTCATCTCAGAACTGGCCTTTCTGGTCATCTTCATGCATTAGGTGATATTTTTTTTGTGTCAGTACTGGAGTTAGTAATACTATCTGTATTGTTAGCAATCTTCTTCGTTTCAGTAGAAATAACTGGTATAATGTTACAATAACAAATAGAAGTGCTATCAATAGGGGTTTGGTGGAAAGATGGTAACAGGCTTGAGAGAGTTAGGTTTGGGTTGTTGCGTTGACTTTTACCTAGGTGGTCATCCTTAACCCCAGGAGGGAAGTCCCTCCCCATGAGGTCCTCCCACATTAAACCACCCCTAGAAATATTGGGTAGCGGTCTCACCTTCCTAGCCTCATGAAAAGGGGTTCCCCATAGGGAGAAGTAATGACACCTCACTATGTGATTGTGTGCATCCAAGGTTGGTACTGAGCAAGGGGCACTGAAATATGGGAATGTTTTACTGGCCTTTTTGGGCAAAGCCAATATGATGAATGTTTTTACATGGAGGGGGGTTTGGCATGGGGGCAGGCAGACTGAACAGTTTCTGTGGTGTGGCAATCTTTACTTGCACAAGTGGCAGGACCACTACGATGTGTGTTCTTACATGGTGGGTGGAGGCATTTGTGCAGCAAAACAAGGAAATATGTCGTTACGGAAGCATTGCATGTTTTACTGATGTTGAACGCAAAGTCAACTTGAAGAATATTCTTACATGAGAGTGAAGGGGTTGGGCAAGTATTTGTGCAGAGAGCAATAATATGTTTTCTGGGTTCTATGAGATAGTGTCGAATTTTAAAGGGCAAACACAAATTTGGTGCAACCTTTAATATTCGCCAAATATCAGTTTTCAACCCCCCTCGGCTCTGAAATCGGGAGGGGGGTTTCACCCACCAAACCACCCATTAATCCTGCACCCTCTCCTGCCCACTCCTGCCATAACTGTCCCTAAGCCCCCCCACACTAACACAAACACAAATACACACCTCTTTCTCCTCTGCCCCCTACCCACACACTCCAAACACCACACACAACATACAAACACACACGCAAATGGACACACACTTACCTCATCTTCAACTTCCGTCTTACTGTGCTTCTATTGGCCCCACCTGCCAGCCTCTATGCGCACTCGTGTGAGACAGGGGCATGCCAGTTAGATCTATAAAGACCGCTCTGTGCAGTCACAGAGTGTTCTTTCTAAATCGTTTTTTTTAATATAATTTTTTAAAACATCATTTTCTCTTAATACCATTTTCTTCCTGTGGCAGGATAATTTTACTAGCATTGGGAGCAAAGGCAACAAGAGAATGTTTGTACTTGTGGATACTGGCATATACTGGCAGAGCAAGCATGAACACGTTTTCTTATGGTATCATTACTGTACGTAATATTTCTAGCCATGCATAGAGTTGGCTGGTACATTTTGGTGCCCGGAGCCAGCCACAGACCTCTACTTTCTAAGCTAGGTGGAAGATTGAAGGCTTGATTAACACACATATTCCTATCTTTCACTTGCAGCAGCATGATCATCATTCATATTGCGCATGCCTCGTGGCCCAGGTCAGCCTGCAGTGTTGCGCAGCCCGTGCTTTTTTGCTAAGCTTGTGGGGCTGGCCCTCCTTTGTTGCCAATTTTGGGGGAATCCCCAAGCATGGCTCCCAAAGGGGCGCCACATTTTGTGTTATGCAACTATTTACAACTGAGTATTGTCTGCGTACTCATGGATATCTGTATTTGGATCTTTAAGGAGTGTGTCCACAGGCTCCATGTAAAGGTTAAAATGGATTGGTGAGAGGATGGAAGCTTGGGGGACTAATAGCTATGGTGGGGTCAATTAATTTCTTACACGAAGAGCAAGGTCTTTCAGTGCCTTCCTGGACTGGAGAAGGGGGTAGGCCATGTTATTCTAGAGACTGCAGGAGGACTGCAGGAGAAGGGCTGTTTTCTGGTTCACTCCTTAATGAATATCTTAGATTCTGGTCTGTCGATGTTGTGGCTTCCCGTGCTGCCGAGGCTTTCAGAGCATGTGAGATTTCGAGCCAGGAAAGATGGATTCTTGTATTTTGTTGGTATTGCCATGTATGTGATGCAGCCCATTTTGAAGTTAATAAGCGTTTGGCGGAGCAACGAGCATAGCTCTCTGAAGGTTGGGTTGATGTGGTCACATTTGGTCATTCCTCTGATGAGAGTGGGCAGCACTGCAACATGCTGGAGAGCAGCAGAGGCCAGACCAGAGTTTTGGACTCTGTTAAGGAGAGCATTGCTCCTTCAAGTGGGAAAGCACCCACAATTGGATGAATGTTCAGAGGTTTGGCGTGTGGATGAGAAGCTTGATTTTCTGAAGGTAGCAGAGCTGGCACCAGGCAGCGTGCATCTTCTTTGTGATTTGTTTTTTGAAGGAAATGTTGCTGAGGGAGCTGAGGGTTTTAGTGCTGCATGTGAGCTGAGTAGAGAAGCCATTATGCTTCATTTCCATCGGTCAATTCTATGTGTGAATGTGCTTGTTAGAGATTGTCACATGGGTGATGTCTGTTTTTGTGGGGTTCCGTTTCAGGTTGATGCTTGACTTCCATGCATGAATGAGTGTGAGGCCAAGATTTAGATGATGGGTGCCATCGATAGAGCTATGCTCAAGTGATGTCCAAGCAACCAACATATCACATATCACCATAGCCCGGGGGTAGCTCGTCCAGAATTGGTGACAGGACACTGAGGAACCGCCCATTACAGAGGAGCCACAAGGCAGGCTCAGATAAACCTGAGTGCCCCCTCAGCTGCAGCGAGCAGATGAGAGAGGGATCCTGGGCCAGCTCATGTTGTTAGGGATGCCAGGATTCCCTCATCTGTGAGAACCTCAGATAGGCATAACAATCGGTCATGCCAGGCCAGGGGATTTTTGCTTAGGCATGCTGGCTGGATACTGCAGGCCATTTTTGCATACGACCACTCCTGTGCATCCTGGAGCATATGAACTCTGATAGGCGTGGTAATGCTGGAGCTCATTGGTGCTGAAGGAACCAGGACTCAGGGAATGTTTGTACATGTGGATACTGGCAGATACTGGCAGAGCAAGCATGAACACCTTTTCTTATGTTATCATTACTGTGCGTAATATTAGTAGCCATGCATAGAGTTGGCTGGTACATTTTGGTGCCCGGAGCCAGCCAAAGACCTCTACTTTCTAAGCTAGTCCCCTCCTTCCTGCTATTCACCAGTGTATGGGTTGGCCATCCTGCAGAGCAGAGAAACCGAAGGGCATTGTAGTGTCAGTTTACAAGCAGTTTACAAGCGTGTGGGAGCCCCTCTGCTGACGATGCACATTTCTTCCACTCAGGAGGGTCTGCAAACACATTTTAGCTCCCTGCACCCTTCATAGAGAAGAAATATCCATTTGCTTATCAGTCTGGTCCCACCCACAAGGGCAGTCCAGCTCCCAAATGCTAGGCAATTCTCCTCTGAACAAGAATACCATCAGCCACCCCTGACACATGATTTGAGCTGGTTGGGTCTCCTAAGTGAGCTGAAGAAGAACCTCTCTAAGGCACAATGAGCAAGGAGTCAACGTCTGGATTACCCATGGTTGCTTAGTATGAAACCCCAAGTTTTACAAAACGTACAAGAACTTGGGAGCCCCGCTACTGAGAAGGAACATGGTCCAAATAACCTGTTCTATGGTTTTTCGTCCACTCGGGAGGGTTTGCAACCCTGTTTGAACTCACGTTCCACTCCATCACACAGGAGAAATGTTCATTTGAATATCAGTCTGTTCCCACCCACAAGGGTAGTTCAGCACCAAAATGCTAGGCAATTCTCCTCTGAACAAGAGCACCAACGGCAATCCCAAACACAGGTTTCAGCCTTGTTGGGCCTCCTCAATTAGGTGAAGCTGTGCCTCTCTATGACTAATTGTAGTGCCGGTGGAGCTCGCGGCAGGTAAGTCATTGAAGTAAAAGCTGTGTGTGTATGTGTGTGTGTGTGGTTTGAGCAGGTGTGTGTGTTTCTCTGTGTGCTTGCATGTATGAATGTGTTTATGTATGTGTTTTTCCCCCCGGGAATGTTGGTGGGTGTGATTGAAGTATGGAATGTGAATGTGTGTGCAAGGCCCAGCGATTGCTGCAGAGGGGACTTGAGTGAGCGATCAGAGATATGCTAGCAGACGTTTTGTACAACAAAATGTATGTCCGAATTTTGGGGCACAGCCATCATGGACATTTTTTCATTAGCAACATGCATCAACCCACAGTTTCGCCTTTCTGCAAAAAAAGTGAAGGTAACCATGTTCGCTCAGCAAAAAATGTGACGTACTGGCCAAAGTCCTGGAGAAAAGCGACAGTACGGTCCCCTTGCATAGTACAAGCACAAAGTCTTGGGAGGATAGCTCAGGGGCAACGTGCTCGCCGTGGAAACAAGACGGCGTGAACCACCACAGGTCTCGATCCCTGGGCCCGCGCTTAGAAAGCTCTGGGTATTAAGCGTGTTATAAATAACCAATTACAGTTACAATAAGCCTATTAAGTATTGTTGAATGGGACACTTAGAATGCTGTAGACCTGCAGATAAGTAGTTCTGGTAATGACGCAGTGAGCGCTGTAAGCCTGAACTGAAGTGCTAATTGCGGCACATTAGGTATTTCTGGCCTGCAGAGAATTGCTTCTTTGGACCCAGTAACAGCTGCAGCCTCGAAATGAAGTGCTAGTAATGGCAAACGAAATACTACCGAGCTAGTAATGACCTAGTAAGTACCACACGCCTGAGCTGAAGTTCTAGTACTGGCCCTAAAGTATTGCAGTTCTGCAAATGAAGACTGGCCCCTAAGTAACACAGAAGTGCAAATATGGACCCATTAATTAGGGCAAGACTTCAAAGCTGGGGGCTAGCTCTGGGGGCTTGCACTGGCCCATGTATAGTATAGTACCCTTGGTGAGCATGCCTAGTACTCTCCAATTAAGCATTATTGGCTTCCAGGTGGATGCTCGTACTTGTACAATAAGGATTTTGTAGTACTGCTCACTAAAGCTGACAGACTTGCAGCGCAGGGTTAGTACTGGGCTACTGAACATTCTCAGCCTGCAAACAAAAGCTATTACTGACCTATTAATAATGACATACCTGCAAACCTGAGCTAGTACTCGCCTGTTGGTTAAGAGAGCCGAACGGTGTGAGTACTGGCCCCTTTGGTATGAGAGCTTGTCCATCCATTTATTGCTATACAAAAATGTTGACCAATGCAAAAATCACAGTATAAATAGTAAGAAACAAAACACTTGACATGGAAATTAAAGGCACAATCGATATTAGTTCCTTCTTATAAAAAGTAAAGGCTCCTCAATCAGTTATATAGCTCTAAAACAATACTTAATGACTTCCTTCAATAAAATGTGCATTTATCTATCATTTCACACACTAAAAAACATCACATTGGCAAACAATAAATAGCCAATGAAAGAGAGATACATAACCCAGACAACATCGTCACCAAATATCCTTCCCCACACTTCTCCAATGAGCTCATTCTTGCTGTATAACTTGGCCAACCACAAGACATCACTAATATGGTCAGTGCATCTGTAGAACAAATAGTCCATCTGCGGTGTGCAAATGCTGTGTTGCCTCAACACCAGCGACAACCATGTTGACCTTGTTGGGCCAAAACGCAGGCAAATAAGAATGAAGCGGATGTCCATCTTCACCTGCCCGCCGTAGAGCGCATTTACACAGCGTGCCAGTCATTCCATTTCTTGTCCATCTACCCTGGAGATGCAACACAGGTCAAACCTGTTTCAAGTTCAAAGCCCAGAGTTGGTCTGTGGTTTGAATTTGACCAGATCTGTGAGAAGATTCTTGAAGCGAAGGTCCATATGGATTTTAAACCATTGTACTGGGTGATGGGAATTTGCTGGACGATCTGACTTCTTCTCAGAGGAAATTGATATTTCGAGGGGCAATGGTGGGGAAGAAGCTCATTCTGAGACGCTGGAAAACATCTACACCTGTAACTATTGAGGAATGGTTTGCAGAGATGCATTCTCTAGCGGACATGGAGAAAGTGTTATATAAGAGAGAGAAAAAAGATGCATTATTTAATAAGATTTGGGGCAAATTTCTTTTATTGTATTAGACCTGTTTATCGACTGTATTGTGACTCCTTGGGGTCGGAGGGTTCTGATGTATATAGTTAGTTGGTTTTGTTATGATTATTGTCTGATGTTATATTGTTGTACATATGTTGTTATGTTGATATACTTTTGAAAATAAATTTATTAAAAACCAGAGTTGGTCTGGGTACACTGAGTCCAGATATTGTTCGAAGCCAGGGATGGTTTTTCCAAACATTCAGTATTTAGACAGATGCTCCAGAGACCATCCAAACTAAGTCCAGCCATTAACTTGCAATGAGTATCACTGAATGTAATAGTAGGGATAAGCCACAATTTGTGTAATTCCACGCCGTAAAGACTTAATATCCCTGACCCACTCGTGATTTTCTGCAGCATGCATGGTAATAACCTGAGCTGGTTATTGTCTGCATGGGTCCTCTGGTGCTCTCGCCCAGGTACGCATCCAGCGCAGAGCAGGCTTTAGAGCTGCCTGGAATATTAATGCCTGAAATCCCAGTTCAGCCAATAGCTGGAGAGTCGCTGCAGATTGGGTGCATTGACTAGAGATTTTTAAAACGAATTCTCAATAATGGTAGGCGCCTTCATTTCACACATAGCAGCTGCCAATATTGCCTTAGCCTGGTGCATTCTCAACGCCACATGTGCCAATTGTTTCCCCAAGTTGCCATGACATCTATGTAACGCGTCCATCACATGAGAAAAAGACCCCTGACATTGCCACGGCAAGTAATCATAGAATTGGACCTCTTTGAGTTTACAGGTTTTGTTTTTGGACTAATAACTGTTTTTCCAGTTGATTTTTCAAGCCAGCCTTCATTAGTTTGGTCTTGTCCATATGGATAGTTAACAAATTCAGTGCAGAAGTGAGAGTCGAGGGACTGTGCGGTGTGTGGGGTGCCTGAGACAGTGGGACATTTTCTACTTAGATGTGAGAGACATGTTGCAGAAAGAGAATTGATGAGAGTTCGGATGTCTGCGCTGGGTGTGGCTGAGTTGAGTGGGAAGGCTTTGTTGGGAGTTGACGGGGTGAGTGGCAGGAAGAAGAGAAGTGTGTTGTTGGATTTTGTGAGGCAGACGGGGAGGTGGGAGGAACTGTGAGTTTATGTAAGTTAAAAAATGATTGATGGGTTAGGTGCACATCATCCATTAGGATGGGGAAGCGCCTGCGTGGGCCCGACCACGCTTTCGATAATTTAAAGAAAGAAAAAGAACAAATTCACGTGGCAAAAACAATGAAAGGCCTGGAATGGCCCAGAGAATGATAGGCCTGGATGTGCAATGAGGCTAAGACAGGCATGCAGGTATGCAGAGAAGCGCTAGTGCAGGCCCATTGCGTTTGACAAGCCCACATGGCAGAGCTACTGCTGGCCAATTCAGGATTAGTGGCCTCCAGAGAAATGAAAGTGCTGGCCTGCATGGCCTGGCTCTTGCTTCCTCCTTAAGTGTTGCATTTCTGTGGAGCAGTGCTAGTGTGAATATGAAAGGTTTGCAGAGCACTACTACCCTGGTCCACAGAGCATGACAAGCCAGCAGTCTTGGTCGTTGAAGTATTGGCCTGTAGGCAGTGCTGGAAATGGAAAAAGATTGGTGGGGGATCCCACAAGGGCTGGGGTGGGGGCAGACTTTGGGGGCGATGCCCAAGGAGGCAGGGTTTAGGTGGGCAGAGCTGGCAGCTGACCTCCCAAAGGAAATGTCCAAAATAATAGTTTTAAACAGCGCTATTCTTTTCATGCTACTTCTTTTCCAAAGTATATTTCAATTGCACTTTAAACCACTTCAATGGCACTGGTGATGAGTTACTTCACTATGCGGATAATAGTTTTGACCAGTGTTGCTGTTAAATATTTTTTTTTAATACACAATTTGCATTCCATTTTTATAAAAAAACTCCACCAGGGTGATTTCTGTTCGCCATAAGCAACGTTTTCTTTTACTTGAACCACACGCGGCACAGCTCCTGCAGCTCCCTCTGAAAGCAGTTGAGTGGCTGCATCGTGTGTGATAGTTTCAATGTTAATAGAGGTATTTATTTATTCATGCAATGTTTGTCGGATACCTGTATATTGATTTATGTATGCAATGTTTGTCGGATAGATGTATCCGACAAACATTGGATAAATAAATAAATAATCCAGGTCCATGTATCTGACAAACATTGCATAAATAAATAAATAAACTGGGTCGTGGCTGAGGACCGGGCCGTGCCTGAGGACTGCAACTTCCTATGGTGATCTCTTGCATGCTTTTTTTTCCCCATTGCTGACTCTGGCCGGATCAGATCCGTCAAGAGCCGGCCCAATCACCAGCGCTGCCTGGCCTAATAGGGACCACAGTTCTATAGAGCAGGGTTAGTGCTGATCCCTGGAGTATGTTGCCCTGACATTAAATGAACTGTGTAGATCCTAGCTGCTGTCTGCACCCATGGCTTGTTGTCACGTGGTCATGATGCAGACAAGAAGGATGCTCCTGAGCAGGGCCAATCTTGACTGACCCCATACCTGCCTAACCTCTGGGTTTAACCCACAGACTCTGGGTTTTTACGCTCTTCTCTGGGTCTCTGGGGAAGGAGTATCTGGGTTTTCCGGCAGTCCGAGCACCCACCACCCATGCCTCCATGTGATTGGCTACAAGAAGACTATTAGTGGCCAATTACATGGCGGTGTCGGCGGAGACACTGTAAGGTGGGCAAATCCCGGCCATAGTTTGCTTCAGTCATCAAGCAGCATAACGTTTTGCTGCTTATTGTTAGTATGTGGGCTGAACATGTGGGCATGGCCTTGCGAATGTGTGGGCGTGGCCTTGCAAACGTGTGGGCCGGGCATTCCTGTGATGTAGATCTCCGCGTTTTTTTGTATGCAGGTATGACTAACCGGTGTACATAAGTCTTAATCTGCACAAGCTGTCAGGAGAGTCATTGTGCATCCCGGAAGTCCATTAAGAGCACTCTGAGTGCAGGTGTGAGCTGGAGAAAGTTCCCAGGGCTCAATCATTTAAAAGAGAACACATGTAGGAAACATCCCAGCTATCCGTTCCTGGTTGGTTCTGCTGCTGTGCTCCTGTTCACAATAATATTCCTAATAACAAAAGCCTTTCTTCATCATCCGCGCTCCACTCCAGAAGTGTGAGGAATCACGCGTCCCAGCGGAAGAGCCAGAATCTGAAAAGAAAACCTCAGAAATGAATCTGCACAGAAAACCAGGCCAGCGGAAGTGCCTTGCAGGTCATGCATATATTCTAGCATTTCTTTAGTCTCATGCATGCATGCGGCTTTTCTGGCCTTTGCCGCAGCATGGACATTGCAATACTAGCATACATTGGTGCAGTCAGCATGGAAAAGCCTTCTTCCACTGGCAGAATAGTGCCATGTATTGAGGGAAAAGACATCATAAAAATGGGTGTGAAAATCTCCTGTTTGCTGGCTGCGACTGCAGATGGTACGTGTTACCTTACAAACCCAATTTAAAATAGTATGGCTTTTTACCCTATTTTCCATAAAATGCTTGAAAATACACCATTTTAAGTCATTATTTTAAAACATTTCCTGGGGGGAGAACACCCACCCACGGACATTTAAAACAGTCAAATGAATAGAAATCCTAGGTTGCAACTGCCATGCTCATCTGTTCCAATGGTGAGCTGCCTCAGGTGGACAGGTGCCTACGAGGTAAAGGTGTTTACTTATTTTAAAAGCAGCGTATCCCTTTTTGCTCTGATTTCGGTATTGTGATGTGATCCCTCCAGAAGCGATAGAGGAGGAAGAAGAGGCCTTCTTAGGAAGTATTAGATTCTGAATACTGTTCCCCAGAAAGCACTTATCCTGACTGTCATGGAGAACAAAGAGTTTGGTCAAGAAACCTTTCCAGCCCTCATCTGTCAAATTGTTACAGTGGCAGCCATCTTTGGAGTTTGGGAGTAAGGTGTGGTTACTTTTTTTTAGGCAGTCTGGGACTTTTGGCCCAGTTTTTCGAGTTCATGTTGCACTTGAGTATTGCCCTCCCCTCCCCCTGGGCCTTCGTCTCGACTCATTGGCTCCTCTTAACAGAGTACTACCATCCCTTCCAATCCAGACTCTCTACAATCTCCTACACTCCTTTCCTACCTATGCCAGTAGCCTTCAAGGAGGATAACTCTCCAAGCTTGCAATGTATTCTCCTTGTATTCCAATCAATTCCATTGCAGGGCTTCTCCCCCCACACCCTTCGGGCCCCAGCTCCACCCTCACATGGTCTGAATCTGCCTCTTTTATTACCCACTTCACCCCCCCCCCCACGCCCCCATCTCCCCCTTCCTTTCCCTTCTTGTTCCATTACTCTGGAACTCACTGCCCTCTGAAGTAAATACCCCCAGCATGCACCAGGCCTTTACAATGCTTCCAGAAAGCACCTTCTTTCCTGCGTGGGAGAACACGTGGTGCCGAAATCCCTCCCCTTTGAGCTTCAACTTAGTTCACACCTGCTCAAAGCTCTAAATACTGTTACATGCACAAAGATGACACTATGAGTAACTCTCACATACGCCTGACTTGCAACTAGTAAATCAGCTACTGGCTGTTACTACTTCGTGACCCAAGTAGCCCTCTCCAGGCTTAAGTCTGGGACGACAGAGCTACTCATAGTTCGTGCTTTTTTATAAGCATGTTCTCCCTCAATTAATTACTGACTCAACCATCATCTTAAACGGATAACCATTTAACATTAAAATAAGGCATCTAATTCGGCCAGCTCTTGGAATTGTTGCGGTTTCTTTTTATCTGTTGGGTGTGTTTTAATTCCTTTCTTTGTGTGGCCTCTAATTTACTGCTGGGGAGGGAAGAGTTCATGTGTTGTATTAATAAATCCGTGCTCGGGCTCCCCGGGGAGCCTTCTCTCTGCTGGGCTGGGTAATTGGACTGATGGCCACTCCTGTGGAAGGGAAGCTGACCCAGGACTCTGAATCAATCGACGTGTTTTTTTTTGCATTGGTGATGCCATGAAATGGCCACTTTTTATACAGTGCCTCCTATTGGCAGTTGGCATGTTTATGGAGGCATCCATTGTTGGATGATGAGGGAGCTGAGGCACACAGCGATAAAGAGATATGGCCAGCATCACGCAATGAGCCTCATTCTCAGTTGTGACAAATTGCTCATACAACGTCCTCGTGCGCCAAAACGTTAGTCCAACGAGGGGTGGACAAGCCTCTGCTATGAGTGTTGCTTTGGGTTGGGCAAAGTAACGCATAATTAGACCAATTGGACCATGTGGAATTACCCCTACCAATAAAGAATCACTGTGATTCACTAACCCTCAGAAACACATGGAATTAGTGCATAACATACATCGGTCTTCACATGAAAAGCAATGGTGAAAGCTGCAATTCATGGGTCCAAACTGGACATTTCTGATGGCGACAAATTGAGACACATCGGGCCTGTGCCATACAAGTTTTTGCATGCTGAAAAGTGACTTTGCGCACTTTTCAGCACACAAAATCCCTTGCAGCGATTCATGGAACTGACTTTACCTCCATTTCCGTGGCGTTGCACGGGTCTGTCACGTCTTTGCGTGCAGTCGAGTGCTGTGCGAAACACTTCACACAAAAGTGTGGGACGGGCCTACGCAAAGAAAGAAATAGGGGGTGGAACATGCATATTCACCATTTTCCTGGCACAATGAGGAAGAACGTGGACGTGTTGAGGGACAGGCCACGCGAAGAAATCACATGCCCATTGAAGCGCAAACATAACCAAATTTATGGATTCCAACGTACAACATCACATCAGGAAAAGCCGCATGCAAACCTTGTGTAAAGGAGGTTCCAGACATGACATGCACTCCTGCCCCCCATTTCGAGCTACCAGGAAGGAACTCGCCAAGGCATGTGACTTATGAAGAGCAAATGAACCGACAAAGAGCTGCACTGGGACTCTGCCCAGTATACATCAGAAGATCCATACCGGTTGAAGCACCCATAACCAGACAACCCTGGGCAGCACAGTACCATATTAGACAGCCACATCAGCCTCTGATACGAAATGAGGAGTACCTACACACTGTAAGAGGATTCAATTCAGCACTACAGCCAAGTTAACGCCTAGTCTAGAATACTGAATGAAAACCCTTATTGATATATCTTTAGGTCCAGTTCATGCGTTCTGGATGACTACCCTTGTATAACACCCCTCTCTTGGAATCCCCCTGACCCCACTGAGCCAAGAAGTAATTCTGTTTTGCAAGTTTAAAAGGTTTATTTGATAAATTAAAATATATATCACACTTTTTAATAAATTAATAATTGAATATCACACTTAATCTGATATGGTAAATATTAACAACGGAGAATCTGGCACTAGCACACTTCTTTAATCACTAATGAGTTGACATGAAATGGATAAGGTAGCACACTGGTAAATAGGAACAAAAGTATAATGTGGTAGAGGATGCTTTATGTAGGCTCAGGTGGATGCAATATTCAATGAATGCAGTACAGAAAATACGCAATATGATTTCAACCAAACAATGTAATCACTTTTCTCTGGCTACTCCCCTCCCCCCCTTGATGCAAGGCAAGGAAATGGAAGGAAAACACACAGTTCTCAGAAATGCAATCAACTGTAATTCAGTTCAATCCAGCAAGCTTAAACAGAAGTTTGAAAACACAGGCAAATGCTTTGATAGGTGCTAGCAATGAATGAGAAATATGCTGGAAACGCTCTTAATTCCCTTTTAGAGGTTCAGGATGAGTGGTATCTAGTTAATATTAGTCCAGGCTCACACTAGCAATGATGCAGGGATAGTTAGCAGGTTAAACGAATTTCTGGCAAATGAAATCAGGCAGCAGCAGTTTTTTTTACATGTGAAGAAATTGCAAATCGCGGCAAAATTCGCGGATGCGCCGAGCGCTATTACAAAGGAACCGCAAGGACTATCTCTACCGTTTTGGGGTCCTAGGAAAGCCTGGGATCTCAGCTTCAAAATGAAAGTTATTGCAAGTCTCTAGCCCAAACGGTTGCGGAGATATGAGTAATTTAGTAAAGGTCGTTTTTGGTTTTGTAAATTTTAAACGCACACTTTTTCAAAATGACAAATTTTACTAGAAATGACAGGTGACAGATAGGAGGCAGTTCTACTTAGGTTAAATAGATTGAATTAGATGAATTTAAACTAAGAGATGTGTTCTGAGTTTTGCTAAGTACTCACAAGAGATTTTGAACAGGAAAGCGACTTGGTCACGATCTTCAGTCTGGTCAGGTCTTTCCGGATTCTGCTCACAGCGCCTGGTCTGGTCTCGGCTAGGCACAGCACTGCTTTCTCTCTGGTCTGGTCTCTGCTAGGCACAGCACTGCTTTCTCTCTGGTCTGGTCTCTGCTAGGCACAGCACTGCTTTCTCTCTGGTCTGGTCTCTGCTCTGGATAGATTGAAGTCTCTAGTTTGGCTTTCTGGAGTTTGATGGAGGTGAGTATGGATTTTTCCGGCAGGGCTTCCAGCGGCAGATGAAATTGAATGTCTCTCTGTGTCCTGACTCTCTGCTTTTATCTGTTTCTTGAGAATGGGTGTGTGTGTTGCATCACTAGACTTGCCCCTCTCATTCGTCATTGGTCAGGCTTCCATTCCTCCGCTTGATTGGCAAACTGAACTGTGAGTCAGATTGATGTCATTTTATGATCTCTTGAAACAACCTCCCTTGTCATCTGTGCACCCAAATATATATATGATCAAAATCCATACTTCAGAGTTACACAGTTGTTTGAAATTACATATACATGGTGTGGCTGAATTTAGCCATGTCTATGTCCAAATCTGCTCATTCTCGGAGCTTGCATTCAAAGAGTGTACATAATTGACTTTTTAACTGCTTTTTCAATTTCCGACATGGACCCAACTTTACATACATGTGTGCAGGGGGTAGGGACATTAACTGATGAAGTTTCAGATTTTTAACATGCACACATTTAGAGTAATATCCACTTTTCCGCTAAAACCCCCCTGAACATACCACCGGTTCCTACCACGTCTTAAACTGTGGGCAGAAAAATCACAAGAATTATGGTATCATTTATAAAATTTTCACATGTCCGCACTATGAATTATCCCCCTTTTTATAAAACCATATCCTTGCTGCAGGGGTGTGTCTTTTCAGGTCACATGGTACAGAAACCAGTCTTTCCAGTTTCTGCCAAGCCAGCTTGCTTCTCACAGGCAGTGCCCCTCCCAGCTTCTCCAGGAGGAAGCCACTTTTTACGACGTCTGTAATAAAAACCTTTGCCTGAGTGGAGAGGGCTTTGTTCACTCTCTGGCAGAGCCCAGGTAATTCAATTATCAGATAGATGGCATATCCTCAGTGGGGGCAGCAAAAGGAAGGTTGGCCTGGGAACACAGTGGTGACTCAAGTTTCACTGCTGATGGGGTAGTTGCCAGGCAGAATCAAGTTCCTTAAGCCAGACTTTCAGCTACTGTCATGTTATTTGTTGCTTTTTAAATTAACTTGCAATTTTACACATGCAGCTAGAATGCTGATTCTAAGTGCAAAACTATGACATTTAAACAATTGCAACCTATGTGACACTCAAAAGTAGGTCACTCAGTCAATTTAAACATTTAGATTTTTTTTTTTTTAGTGTCTTTCAATCCAGTGCAACTTAAACTGCTGAAATCCACAGCGCAGCCAGTCTTGTTATAAACCTTGTCTTATGATCTTCATTTCCCAGATTTTGTAGGCACACAAAACTCCATTCTGCCAAATGTCTGCTGGTGTCCAGTGAATATTTTGCACATATTGCAATGTTTGAAATAGGCACTTTGGCTTGCCTTCAGAGAAACACAGGGTGGTTTTAAACTGCCGGCTTTTGGATAGTGGTGAGTACTGGTACTGCACCCATTTTTGGGATTTAAGAAAATGAATTCCCAACAGTTATGGGTTTGCTTTTGGCAATCAGCATTGCCATTCCCAATGGTTTCAGACTACTGTGTGGGTAGTCCAATGGTGGTTTTAGGCAGTTTCCTTCTGTGCCCATAACATCGGCAAAAATGGGTGGCAGCCTATTCTTCCTGCATTTCCCTGTGCATTTTCTGGGAAGCTCTGGCCATCATGATGTTTTCATGTCAGTACTGCACAGTTTTGAGGTAGGGCTCGGATGCATGGGTAAATACATCCCACAAGCCCCCCTTCTTGCGATGGCCATTCTATTTCACGAATGGGACTCGCAAGACCTGGGATGTTTCCTCATCTTCTTCCAATAGATGGCACAGTTCAGCATCTTCTTCTCCATCCGGTCGGATCGATCGGTTCTCCTCGCCGGTCCTGATGGGAGTATTGGGCGGTACCCCGGGCCCGTTGTGTCTTTGCTCCCGGTCTCCGGATCGTCCTTCTTGGTCATCCTTCATGGTTTCATCTCTCCTAGGATGATAAAGGAAGAGCGGCAATATCTACTCATAGACGATTTTTTTTTTTCCACCACTGTTGAGATAGTGGGGCAGCATATGCATTTCATCGTAACGAAATATTACATTCTTATTTTGAAAAAAAAACAGCATCACTAGAGACAGTTTCATGTAAATCACAATATTTTAGAGACTAGATGTGGTATGTTTTATGGTTGGAACTGAATTAGTCTGATACAGTACCCGCTAGGATTCCAGAGGATTCCTCCAGTTGTTGCAGAGTGTGCCTGGGATGGCAACATTTCAACTGGTTTATGTGGACCCACTTGTCTTCCCCCTCTGCCGAACCACCTTTGGGGATGCGGATCTTGTAGGCCACAGGGGAGATCTTATCGACGATCTCAAAGGGTCCCTTCCATGTAGGCAAAAATTTGCGCTGCTTGGCCTGGTTCCTTTGGAAGTTGTATAGATAGACCCGGTCTCCCACCTGATATTCCTTCCTGGAAGTTTTCAGGTCATAATGGGTCTTCATGCTATCAGTCGATCTTTCTAGATTCCGCTGAGCATAAGCAAAAGCATGTTGGAGGTGTTTCCTTAAATTCTCTACATACTCATGAGTAGTGGAGGCATTTATCAGTGTCTGCTCTTGGGTCCTGTAGAGCAAATGCTGCGGAAGCACCATCTTGCGCCCAGTCATCAACTCAAATGGTGACATTTTGGTTGCAGATGAAGGGGTAGATCTGATGGCCATTAGGACCAGAGGTAATCGGATATCCCAACTTGGCCCAGAATCTGCCACAAACTTCTTTAATATGCTCACAATTGTCCGGTTATATCTCTCTACTGCCCCAGAAGAAGCTGGTCTATAAGCAATATGCAGCTTTCTCTTGACCCCCAGTATCTCCCACATCTTTGTCATTACTTCACTGGTGAAGTGGCTACCTCTGTCTGACTCAATCCTTTGAGGTAGACCAAAACGGGAAAAGATGTGGTTAATCATCAAGGCCGCTGCAGTTTCTGCCTTGCAATTTGGGGCTGGGAGACATTCCACCCACTTGGTAAACAAGCATGTCACGGTCAACATGTACTTATTCCCCCTAGCCGAGCGAATCACAGGGCCTACAAAGTCGATTTGTAAATCTGACCATGGCAGTGTCATTCCCCTCTTTTGTAAAGGCGCCCGGTGTGTGAGGGATGATGGCTGAAATTGTGCACACACAAGGCAACCCTTCAGGTACTGGTCGAGGTCCTGCCCCATGTGTGGCCAGTATGCAACCTCTCTTAAGATTTCCAATGTTGTGTGAAACCCCCTATGACCGGCAGTGGCCGCATCATGGGCGTGACTTAACATCAGGCTTCGGAATGAGGTAGGAACCACCCACTGATTGTGGCCAGCTTTGGATTTCCTTACCAACAAACCGTCTTGGATCCGGAACATTTTGGGACATTTCATCAACACTCTTAGGTCCTCTTTCCCAATGTAATCGGTATCCGTCAGGGGAAAGTTCTCAGGGTCCTCCAGGTGCTGGTAAAATTTACCAATAATTGGATCCCCCTTCTGAGCGGTAATCAAATCAGCATCAGGGGTCTCCTTACTCCATTGTGCAATTGAAAGGTCGTTGTGAGCATTCGTCTGGGACCTAGTGATGGCAGTGACCTGGATTTCCCCCAACAGGGACTCAATCTCAATTAGATCCCCTTGGATGGCTCCGGTTTTGGCCAGCTGATCAGCTAAGTCATTTCCAGTTTTGTCTGGTCCCTCTACTTTGGAATGACCCTTGATCTTTTTCCAATAGATGGTCATCTCATTTGAGGTGACCAGATCATCAATGTTTTGGATCAACTTCCCATGTTTCAAGGGTTTGTTGTTAGCACATAACATGCCTCTGGTTTTCCAATTAACCAGGTGCTCCACGAACCCGTTCCGTACATAATCCGAATCTGTGATTATGACCAGTTCGTGGAGTTGATGCTGGACAGCAGTGAGGATGGCCTGATGCACAGCCATCAATTCTGCCACCTGACTACTTCGGGGACCAATTTTGTATCCAGCGGAGGGTTCTGGGGACTCATTCACCCATGCATTCCCTACGCCGGCCACCAATTCTTTCTCCCCGTTGTTGTCAACATGGTAAGAGCATCCATCCACATAGACAGTGGGCATTCCCTCACACTTGTCTTCTTCAAAGACTTTGTGGGGGGAATTAAGGTATGCCTCCATGTTGTCCTTGATTTTCAGACTTTCGTCCTCGAGACAGTTTTCTCTGGCACAATCATGCAAGTCAGCCAGACCTTGCGCGAGGGGACTCTTCTTGTTTTGGCCATATCTGACCTCCACAGGAAAGCCTTGCATTGACAGAATCCAGGAAGTAATTCGGGAATTACTCACATTTCCGGCCCGGATTCTGTCACTTTGGAGATATTGCAGAGGCTGGTGTGGAGTCTCCACTATGATGTGTTCCCCCTGGATAAACGGGCGGTAATTCTTCAATGCCCACACCGTTGCCAGGAGTGCCTTCTCACAATCGTTGAATTTTTCCTCCACAGAGGATAAAGTTTTGCTCGCATAGGAGATTACTTTATTGACCTTGTCATGCTTTTGATATAATACTGCCGTCAAGCACGTATTAGAGAACCCCGTCTCCAGGAAGAACTCCTTGTTTCTGACAGGGTAAGCTAGGCAAGGTGCTTGTGAGAGGCTTCTTTTGAGTTGTTTTACTGCCTCGGCTTGTTCTGGACCCCATTCCCACTTGACCCCCCCCTTCAGGAGATGAATCAGGGGTCTGGTGATCTCTGCGTAGCCCTCAATGAACTTTCTGCTGTAATTAGTCAGTCCAAGGAGGCTCCTTAGTTCCCGCAGAGTTGTGGGGTCTTTCAGTTTCTGAAGTGCTTCCACTTTCTTTTCCTGGGGACAGAGGCCCTGAGGAGTAATCTCATGCCCCAAGAAATTAACACGGGTTCTACACCACTGTGCTTTCTGAAAGGAAAGTTTTGCTCCGGCGGCCCTCAACTGTGTCAGAACATAACGGATCTCCGCTATGTGTTCCTCCACAGATGAACTTTTGATGAGGACATCATCTACATAAGCCAGGTTACCCCTCGTACCCAGGTCGGGCATGGCCTTATGTAGGAAAATATTGAACTCATTACCGGAGTTAAGGTATCCGAAGGGAGTCCGGGTCCATGTGTACTGCTGGCCCCCAAAGGTAAACGCCAGCTTGTATTGGTCCTCCCTACTGACAGGCACGGTCCAGTATCCATTGGTCAGGTCTATTGCAGTGAATACCTGTGACCCCTGGATCTGGGCCAGCCCTTGGTCAATGTAGGGCAGAGGCCATCGGGAAGTATGGACCCGTTTGTTGAGCTCCCTAAGGTCGGCGCAGAGTCTCCACTGGCCGTTTGGCTTCAATATTCCCAGCACCGGATTATTGAAGGTGCTGTGGACTGGACGGATTATTCCCCTGGACTCAAGGTTCTTAATTATTTCAGTAAGGGACTCCATTGATGCGAGAGGCAAGCGATATTGCTTCACAAACACAGGAGTCATGCCAGGGTCCGTGGGGATTGTTGTTGTGTGGATGTCAGTGCGACCACAGTCATATGAGTCTACCGCAAAGAGATCTTGGAAATCCAAGAAAACTTGTTTCAACTTTTGCTTTTGTTCCAGAGTCACACAGGCATCAGCTAGGTTGACTCTCTCTTCCACCATCTGCCTGAAGCCTGGAAAGACTTCTGGTTTGGCTATCTCAGCGGCCTCCTCCAACTGGGTGGAGAAGTCCCTGGTCAGAGTGCTGATTTGGACCGGAGGCTTCAGGTGGGAAAGGCAGCCCTCATGGACCTGGAAAATCACCTCATCCCTCCTGAAATCACAAGTCACATCTTCCTTACCATAGGGGCAGGAAGTGTACACCAGGAAGTTCCCCCCATGCTGGGTAAAAATCCTGTCTGGTGTTGCGTTGTCATCACTGTCACTGTCAAAACAGTCCTTGGGGATGGGTCCTAACAGTTCATTTACAAGATCAATGGAGAAATGTCGGTCATCAACCGCCATTCCAATAATGGTGCCTGCGGCTAGAGTAATACTCTTTAAGTCGCTGTTATCCACCTCTATTGGAATGGTGTCATGTTCTATGTTGACTAATGGTGTTGGGTTTACCCCCAACCCTTGCTGTTGGAGAGAAGCATTTAGATGTATGTAAGCATCAGGGTTTTGCAAATATTGTCCTCTTTTAACTTTCACTTCCAGGGAGAATTGTCGGGTCCTTTCTGGGATGGTGACTTCCTCTTTTACCTGAATTTCAACTGCATAAGGTAGCAATTGAGCTGACCTAAATGCTTTTTCTGGATCATCAAAGCCCATGGGATTATCCGCTAATCGGGACCAAGCTTTGAAGTTTATTAGGTCCAAACTAATGGCAAAGCGATTGAGAATGTCACTGCCTAAGTAAAAGGCGGCAGGGACGTCTCGCACGACCCAACAATTATGGACAATGCTCTTGTTGCCAATGGAGATTTTGAGCATACACCTGCTTGGCAGGAGATGTTTGGAATTAGGTGCTTCCAGGTCCATTTCCCATTTGTCTATCAGTTTGAAGGTGGGAATGGCTGGATCTTTTGGGAGTTGGCGGAACATGGCTTCGCTGATGAAGCTCTTACCGTTGTTCACACACACTCGAGCGAGAACAGAGTCCTTCCCATCATTTAACTGAACAGGGATGAACAACTGCTCTCCAATTTGCTGAATATCAGCCAGGCTCTGAGCTGATTTCACATCTTTCTGGACTGTAGGAGTGGGAGTTTCAGATTGTGGATTGGTACAGAATTTCAAAGTGTTTCCTTCCAGCGTGGAATACCACTTTAGACTGGAAGGGAGGTTGATTTTCAGAAATAGAGAGGACCCCCCATCACCAGTCTCTTGTCCTACTGCTATTACTGTCACGTCTGGAATTTGGCTATTCTGGAAGTGAAATTCTACTTGGTCAGATTTTTGTTCAACCATGTGGCATGTGCCGTTTAAACTAACATGGTTGACACTCTGTTTTAATTTTATTGGTCGGCTAGTCTGGGTCCAGAGGACCTTGTTTACGCAATCTATTAGGGGTGACAACCTTCTCAGGAGGTCATTCCCTAGTAAACAAGGGGTGCCCTCTGGGGTCACAACTATGACCGGGTGTTTCAACTTGTGTCGCCCGATCTTAATGTCCAAGTCTGCCGTCCCCTCGACGGGAATTTCCTTCCCGTCAAAGTTCTGGAGTTGTCCAGGAAGTGAGGTGAGAGGAATTTGGTAATTCTCTCCCCTTCCTGCATTCAGTTCATCAAAGGCCCTTCTGGACAGAAGGGTAGCTTGAGATCCAGTGTCCACCAGTGCCAAAATTGTACCCTGCCCCTGTACTTGTACCGGGGCATAATATCTTCCCTCCTTCTCCTCAAGGGGGCACAGATAATGTACATTTTTGGACAACTGGTGGGCTAACTTTCTGGTTTTGGACATCGATAGCGAAGAGATTTGGGCAGAATTCTGTGGAGAGTCTTGGGAATCTGAAAGAAAAAGTTGGCAACTGGAGATCAGAGCCATTGTGGGTTCCCCTGGCTACGGTTCTGGGCCGCCCCCCCCTTTTTGGAGGCAGTCCCCAGGATGGGTTTGAACCAGGGGATTTTCTTGCTGTTGGTTCTGGGATGAGATGGTGGGCGGCGGTAGCTCAGTCTCCACATCTCCCCAGTCTGGATTTGCATCCCTAGGGACCCATTTTTCTTTGGGAGGAGTTCCCCCCTCTCTGAAGGAGAAGATCCTTTTCCCAGGATCCTCTGAGGATCCCTCTCCCTCAAATTGGAAGATCTGTACCTCCTCCTCAAACTGAGTCTGTTTGGGTCTTTTGTTTCTCCTACCCCCCCTCTGCTCCTTAGGAGGCAGACTTTCAGGGGCAAGAGATTTTGTTTCCGGTTCCTGGGTTTCCAGGGGCTGTTTACAAGTGAGGAAGGAAGCTTCCTCCAAGGCTTTACACCCCCCTTCCCTTTGTGCCTCCTCCCTGGGAACCGGTGATTTATCGGGGTGCTGCCCCCGTCATTGTTCTGGAGCACCAGGTCCAGAGTTGGGTGCGTTCTGCGCCGGCATGCTGATCTGAGGGTTCTGCTGTGCCCTCAGTATATGACCCATATCCCGCGCCATGTTTTGAACCTGGCGCTCTAACTGGGAAACCCGCTCAGGCTGATACGGGGCCCTGTTTTCTCCCCTGGGCTGATCCCGGGAAGGGTAGCTGTCCCTCCTCTGGTAGTACCCCTGGTTGGGAAGATTTTGGTACCCCTCCACCCTTGGCCTCCCCTCTCCCGGATTCAGTGGTCTGGGCTCAGGGAATTGAGGAAAGAAGGATGGATGATTTTGGGGTTGGAAGTCGGGTGGATATCTGGGGAAAAAGTTCTGCCCAGGGTTTGGTAAATTTCTGCCCTCCTGTGGGAAGTTTGGAGGGAAGTTCCCTGGGTTAGGTGCTTGGCTGGATCCCCCCCCTTGGGCTGGAGGAGTCCACACATAACCCAGGATGGGTCTGTTACCTTTGTAGCGAGGACTTACATAGTCAGGAGAGCGAGGGACCCCATTTGTGGGGCTGCCTCCCTGGCTCCCTGTCTGCGACTGGCCCGAGGACCTTCTGGGCCTAGCATTATTAGGTGCAGGTAGGTTTTTAGGCCCCCCCATCTCCAAATCCAAAACGGGGGTGACCTTTACCTCTGCCACCTTGGCAGCAGCAGGGGTGCTGTTGGCTTTGGGGTTTTTCTGGGCATTGCTTTTATTTTCTATGGGCTTCTGCACCTCATAGATGCGGGTAGCCTGTTCAATGACCCAGTCTAAAGATCTTTTCTCGTGAAAATCCCTCACGAGCTGGGTCATGATATATTTGGGCAAGGCATGGAAAAACGTGTTTATAAATTCACGGCTATCCGTGCGCACCCTTCTTGTGGTCTGTGCAAAAGCCCGCTTTAACTCCTGCACAAATTCTTGTGGGGCCTGATCCTCCCCACATTGCAAATTGTAGGCTGCCTTGCGAGCCTCTTGAGGATTTCTGTGAACAGAAAAATGTTTCAGGATGGCCGCCTTATAGGTGGACCATCTTAAATGATTTTGGTCCTCCAGCCCCGCAAAGAAACTGGAGTATTCCGGGGAGAAGGTCCACTTTACATATTGAATGCAGCTTTGGCTGTCCTCCAAATGGAAAGTCTCCATCATTTGTTCAAACAACTCTAAGTGCTCCCAAACAGAATACTTAGCGTTCTTATGGTAAGGCGTGATGACGCTCCTGATCGCCTTAATCTGCTTTAAGGGGTCCTTAAGCAAGGCCCTTTTTGCCTTATTGGCCTTTTTGGTTCGGGTAACCCTTGTCCACTCTTCCTCGGACTCAGAGGCACTGCTCCCAGAGGTTCCCGTCTGATCTTCCAGGTTTTCCCGGATTCTGCGAGCCTGGGAATGGCTGGCAGAATGTGGGGACCTGGTCTCCTGTGTCCTGCGCAGTTCAGAGGAGTCTTCAGATTCCTCCTTGCTGCCAGGATTTGATGGGTACCCCCTCCACTGACCTAACTGGGCAGAGGTTTTCAGGATGCCCTTAATGGGCCTACTCTCCTGGGGTTCCCCACTGAACTGTACTGTACTTGGGTGCCCATACCCGGATGCCCACCCCTCCATTCCTGAGTGGTACTGGCCTATGAGCCCCATACTCTTAGCTGGATAGTAGTCTGCCATCCCTGTGGCCCTGTGCTCATGTGCACCAGGGGACATGGGGGTGGCAGAGTCCAGGGACTGAGAGGTATGAGGGCCTCTGGTACTAGGGCTCCTGAGGTTATGCTCCGGAGTTTCCATTTCCCAGCGAACCTCATCTCTATCCGCCCCTGCTCCCTGTTGCAATGCAAGAGCCTGCATTTGTGCCTTCAGTTCCTCTGTTAAGGCCTTACTCGACTCTATCAGTCTCTCCTGCATCGCTACCTGCTGTTGGAGCCTATCATTGTGTTGACAGAGGGCCTCATTTTCCCTCTGTGCTTCCTGGTTGGTCCTGGAGAACTGGGCCAGTCTTTGCTGCAGGAGGGTTACCTCCTGAGCTGTGTCCCTATTGGCCTGCTCCTTTCTTGCTAGAGCATCTTCCACCCTTCTGGTGTGCTCTACCAAGTTCTGGTTTTCTTTTTGGAGATCACCCAGCCCCTGGAGGGCCAGGTGATTTTCTTCCATTTTTCTTTTTAAATGGCAGACTTCCTGGCCTAAGGCGTCTCTTTCCTGACTAAGAGCCTGCATTTGTGCCGCCAGGTCGTCCCTTTGCCTTTGGAAGGCACCAGCTTTCTGGCGCTCCTGATCAAACTCTGCCTGGGTATCCAGGTCTTTCAGGATCAGTTTATTGCTCTCCTCTTTCTCTCTGTCTAGTTGGATTTGCAGGGTGGCTACCTGCTCTGTGCATGCCCTGTTGAAATTGATCTGTTGCTCCAGCTTTTTCTGGCTCTGCAGTAAGGAGTCCAAACTGTCTTGGTGCTCCTTCTGCAGGGCCAGAAATCTAGTATCCTGTTCTGACTTTTCCTTTTGCAGCACATCCATATCTTCCTTTATTTTATTAATGTACAGTCTGCTGTCATTTTCTGACTCCTGGCTCCTCTGCAGCCTCTGCTCAGAAGAGTCCAGATCAGATTGGACCTTCTGTAATGCCATCTGTTGCCTATTTGCCAGATTTTGGCTTTCAGCACATCTATCCTGCATGTCTCCCATATATAGGTACAGGTATGCTGCTATCCTGGCGATCTTATTGTGTTCCTCTTTGGCTTTAGGAGCCATATATAGTTCACTCAGGGCCACATGTAAGGGACCCTGATCTCTATATATATCTGACCCTGTTTCAGTGACCTGTTGTGTGATGGCCTGCAACCACACATCCTGGCCCTGTTCGGTCCATTCACCTCTCACAAATAGCTTATGCAAGAGGTGCTCTCTGGCTATTTTCATGTCTACTAAGATCGTCATTCTAGAGATTGGTCTCTGTCCTGACTTACAGAAGTTAGTATTTTATTTTTGCAGAACAGAACTTTTCTTGGAGTGTCCCTTTTGAGGAATGCTTCACAGCGTAATGCAGCGTGGTGATCCGACCGGGTGTATGTATCCCGTCAGTTAGCACACTGTATTAAGCTGCACAACTGGTAAATCTAACCCAACGTCTCGGCTCGAGCCCCCACTTTGTAAGAGGATTCAATTCAGCACTACAGCCAAGTTAACGCCTAGTCTAGAATACTGAATGAAAACCCTTATTGATATATCTTTAGGTCCAGTTAATGCGTTCTGGATGACTACCCTTGTATAACACCCCTCTCTTGGAATCCCCCTGACCCCACTGAGCCAAGAAGTAATTCTGTTTTGCAAGTTTAAAAGGTTTATTTGATAAATTAAAATATATATCACACTTTTTAATAAATTAATAATTGAATATCACACTTAATCTGATATGGTAAATATTAACAACGGAGAATCTGGCACTAGCACACTTCTTTAATCACTAATGAGTTGACATGAAATGGATAAGGTAGCACACTGGTAAATAGGAACAAAAGTATAATGTGGTAGAGGATGCTTTATGTAGGCTCAGGTGGATGCAATATTCAATGAATGCAGTACAGAAAATACGCAATATGATTTCAACCAAACAATGTAATCACTTTTCTCTGGCTACTCCCCTCCCCCCCTTGATGCAAGGCAAGGAAATGGAAGGAAAACACACAGTTCTCAGAAATGCAATCAACTGTAATTCAGTTCAATCCAGCAAGCTTAAACAGAAGTTTGAAAACACAGGCAAATGCTTTGATAGGTGCTAGCAATGAATGAGAAATATGCTGGAAACGCTCTTAATTCCCTTTTAGAGGTTCAGGATGAGTGGTATCTAGTTAATATTAGTCCAGGCTCACACTAGCAATGATGCAGGGATAGTTAGCAGGTTAAACGAATTTCTGGCAAATGAAATCAGGCAGCAGCAGTTTTTTTTACATGTGAAGAAATTGCAAATCGCGGCAAAATTCGCGGATGCGCCGAGCGCTATTACAAAGGAACCGCAAGGACTATCTCTACCGTTGTGGGGTCCTAGGAAAGCCTGGGATCTCAGCTTCAAAATGAAAGTTATTGCAAGTCTCTAGCCCAAACGGTTGCGGAGATATGAGTAATTTAGTAAAGGTCGTTTTTGGTTTTGTAAATTTTAAACGCACACTTTTTCAAAATGACAAATTTTACTAGAAATGACAGGTGACAGATAGGAGGCAGTTCTACTTAGGTTAAATAGATTGAATTAGATGAATTTAAACTAAGAGATGTGTTCTGAGTTTTGCTAAGTACTCACAAGAGATTTTGAACAGGAAAGCGACTTGGTCACGATCTTCAGTCTGGTCAGGTCTTTCCGGATTCTGCTCACAGCGCCTGGTCTGGTCTCGGCTAGGCACAGCACTGCTTTCTCTCTGGTCTGGTCTCTGCTAGGCACAGCACTGCTTTCTCTCTGGTCTGGTCTCTGCTAGGCACAGCACTGCTTTCTCTCTGGTCTGGTCTCTGCTCTGGATAGATTGAAGTCTCTAGTTTGGCTTTCTGGAGTTTGATGGAGGTAAGTATGGATTTTTCCGGCAGGGCTTCCAGCGGCAGATGAAATTGAATGTCTCTCTGTGTCCTGACTCTCTGCTTTTATCTGTTTCTTGAGAATGGGTGTGTGTGTTGCATCACTAGACTTGCCCCTCTCATTCGTCATTGGTCAGGCTTCCATTCCTCCGCTTGATTGGCAAACTGAACTGTGAGTCAGATTGATGTCATTTTATGATCTCTTGAAACAACCTCCCTTGTCATCTGTGCACCCAAATATATATATGATCAAAATCCATACTTCAGAGTTACACAGTTGTTTGAAATTACATATACATGGTGTGGCTGAATTTAGCCATGTCTATGTCCAAATCTGCTCATTCTCGGAGCTTGCATTCAAAGAGTGTACATAATTGACTTTTTAACTGCTTTTTCAATTTCCGACATGGACCCAACTTTACATACATGTGTGCAGGGGGTAGGGACATTAACTGATGAAGTTTCAGATTTTTAACATGCACACATTTAGAGTAATATCCACTTTTCCGCTAAAACCCCCCTGAACATACCACCGGTTCCTACCACGTCTTAAACTGTGGGCAGAAAAATCACAAGAATTATGGTATCATTTATAAAATTTTCACATGTCCGCACTATGAATTATCCCCCTTTTTATAAAACCATATCCTTGCTGCAGGGGTGTGTCTTTTCAGGTCACATGGTACAGAAACCAGTCTTTCCAGTTTCTGCCAAGCCAGCTTGCTTCTCACAGGCAGTGCCCCTCCCAGCTTCTCCAGGAGGAAGCCACTTTTTACGACGTCTGTAATAAAAACCTTTGCCTGAGTGGAGAGGGCTTTGTTCACTCTCTGGCAGAGCCCAGGTAATTCAATTATCAGATAGATGGCATATCCTCAGTGGGGGCAGCAAAAGGAAGGTTGGCCTGGGAACACAGTGGTGACTCAAGTTTCACTGCTGATGGGGTAGTTGCCAGGCAGAATCAAGTTCCTTAAGCCAGACTTTCAGCTACTGTCATGTTATTTGTTGCTTTTTAAATTAACTTGCAATTTTACACATGCAGCTAGAATGCTGATTCTAAGTGCAAAACTATGACATTTAAACAATTGCAACCTATGTGACACTCAAAAGTAGGTCACTCAGTCAATTTAAACATTTAGATTTTTTTTTTTTTAGTGTCTTTCAATCCAGTGCAACTTAAACTGCTGAAATCCACAGCGCAGCCAGTCTTGTTATAAACCTTGTCTTATGATCTTCATTTCCCAGATTTTGTAGGCACACAAAACTCCATTCTGCCAAATGTCTGCTGGTGTCCAGTGAATATTTTGCACATATTGCAATGTTTGAAATAGGCACTTTGGCTTGCCTTCAGAGAAACACAGGGTGGTTTTAAACTGCCGGCTTTTGGATAGTGGTGAGTACTGGTACTGCACCCATTTTTGGGATTTAAGAAAATGAATTCCCAACAGTTATGGGTTTGCTTTTGGCAATCAGCATTGCCATTCCCAATGGTTTCAGACTACTGTGTGGGTAGTCCAATGGTGGTTTTAGGCAGTTTCCTTCTGTGCCCATAACATCGGCAAAAATGGGTGGCAGCCTATTCTTCCTGCATTTCCCTGTGCATTTTCTGGGAAGCTCTGGCCATCATGATGTTTTCATGTCAGTACTGCACAGTTTTGAGGTAGGGCTCGGATGCATGGGTAAATACATCCCACAACACGGTCCACGAAGAGACCCCAAAAGCCTTAATGGAAGGAGTGGAAATGACACAAGTGCCTGAACAGATCCGTCAATGAACAAAAGCAGCTATCGAAGATAACACACAGTGCGAGTAACTACGAAATTGAATGGAATAGGCACAGACAGGAGACAATGTTACAACGTGAGGAAACAGTGTTATGAGACAAGATGGAAACAACGGTCTGTTAAACGTGTGTAAATAGGCTTGAAACGCAAGATGCTAAGAAATCGAGACTGCTTGCAATGCTTAGTAGAAGATAGAGCGGCAAGCGCCAACCGTATTTCTACCTCAATAAGGCACATTATACAAGTGCAACTGCATTTTGTATAAGCAGAAAGGTACCCAGGCGGCCAGAGGCCTGGCAGGCCAAGTTTCGAAACCCAGCCAAAGGCAGGAGAAGGAGCGAAATCGAAAATCAACAAAGAGCGACTCATGCTTAGGAAATCGAGGTCAACCAGAGAAGGAGAGGAGAGCATTAGCTCACAAGACTCCAACTACAGAGCATACCAGCCCGTCCATGAAGGTCAAGATAAGAGAGCCCCATGCAGGTGGCTAGGCCGACACAGAATTAAATGCACTAAAGGCTGGAAACTGAAGCAGATTCATGGTGAACTAACACCTGACCAGCCAGGCGCGAAGAAGTACCATCGCCTGATGTCAAAGGATGCCATAACTTTTCCTGATAAGAGGCTACAGTTCCGAGGGCATACGCAGCCAACTAATTGACAAATAGCCCTACAACACTGATTGATAGAAAGGAGGAAGGGTGAATCTTGGGGCACTAGGCACCTGGGTGTCTATTCTGCATGCTGCTAATTAAAGTGGAGATTTATGTTTAGGGGTGTAACCTGCCCTATCACAATGGACCAAGTTATCTGGAGTCCTATAGATATTGTAACCAATAGGACGTCGTACTTGTAGTGACGTCAAGCACGTGTGATGTAGAGGGATGGGCGTAGACGCCCACCCGATAAGAGTTATCTAATCCACATGCTTTATTTCTATATACAGATATAGCACCTATACTTAAGTTACCTTTCCTAACCAATTATATTACATGATGATTTTTTATAGAAATTACACGTCAGTGATGACGATTTTTGCCTATAAGAATTGCCGTTCTACCAAAGTTCGTGGGAGTCGGAACGAGACCGGTGATCGCACTACAGCTTATTCCCATTTGTTTCCCTGTTTGATATATGTATCATTAAACAGACTTCCCTTTGCCAAACTACTGAGTCCTCATTATTGAGTCGTGTCGGAGTAAGTGAATCCTGCACCCCCTGTCCTCACATGGTGCAGTTATCTTGTCTTACAAGTTCTAGAGGGTGAGTGCTGACCTATGGGCCTGTCAGTGATTTCCTCCCCTCTTGGACACTTGGTAGCGTGAGGATGGTTTCGGCCTTCGATTATAGAATATCGATTGATATAGTGTAAGACACCCTTAGACCGAAGGCACGAAGTAACTCTGGGCCTTCGGTAAGATCACCAGTCCTTTCGCCATTCCGGCTGAGTAGACTGAGAAGCTTCCCGTGGACAATGATAGAGTAAAACATTTCAAAAAATCTGCATGGGTCTGAAGGAACCCGCCTTTCCAAGCATACCCCTTCTCATTCCCACGGACAGCGGATCGGACGAAAACCTTAAAAGCAGGAAGAGGAAGGGGCGGTGATCCCGAAGTTCCAGAGAGGAAACGATGCGATCGGTGAGTAAAGCAGTAAAACTCGTTACTTTGGCAAATGTCGTGTAGGCATTAGAGCCAGTAAGGGAAAGGTAATGGAGGGTGGTGGAGAAACAATAAAATAGTTAGAAGTAGAGAAGACTGTATATATATAGGGGGTAATGACTCGAGCATAAGAAATAAAAACGTAAAGACTATCAGGGGGGAACCTGAAGTAAAAACGTAAAGAATATCAGGGGGGCACCTGAGGTAAAAACGTAAAGAATATCAGGGGGGCACCTGAAGTAAAAACGTAAGGAATACCAGGGGGGCATCTGAGCAAAAATGTAAAGATTCACCTTGTCCATGCACTTTAAAGAGTGGTCAGAAGGAACATGAACCCAGAGCCCACAGAGGGGGGACATTTAGGCTACGATAACTTTTAAAGACGTAATTAAGGGGGTTCGTTCAAATCCCATGGTGGGGTAGTGATTAGAAGGCAGGTATATGTATGACCAGCTGGCATCCGTCTAGTCTGTCTAGTCTGTCGTATATGTCCTATGTATGTCAAATGTGAAATTAATGTGCTGTTGATTGATTGCAATGTATTTTGCTTTACGCGATTTCGTAACTAAGAGGGAATCGCCTTTGAATTGATGAGTTTTGAGTAAATTGTTGATACGAAATTTGGCGGGAAAAGGTTGGATTGGAGCTTGCGTATGTGGTGCTCGCCCATACTAGTAGAAAGCTTAAAGAACTGTGTGAATATTGTTGGTGACAAAATTAAGAATGGAGGAAGTTACCCCACTTGTGCATTTATGTAAGCAGCTGCCCAAGCATACATTAAAATTGAAAAAATACAGCCAGGAGTGGGTTAAGGGTACCGCCAATAAGATGTTTATGCCTTGGCCCCAGAACGGATCACTGTCTAAGGCTGTTTTACAGCACATGACAACATTTCTACACACCACATATACCGGCAAGAAGCTTGAGAAACGCCTTGCTGTTCTCAACTTTGGAAAATGTTCGAGCAAGCGAAGGAAGAAGAACCACCCGCAGACTGGATATTAAATGTATGTACGGAGGGGGGTGAGACGCCTACCGCGCCACCAACCTCGCCGGAACCAGTCATTGAGGAAAGCAAGTCAGAGGGCCTTTACCCGTTGAGAGAGCTCAAAGCAGCCACAGGGTATAGCAACCCCGCATATGAGTCACCTACATGCAGTAGTGACGAGACGAAAGAGAGGAACAGGAAATTGATTTGGCCTCCACAGTCTCGAGGGACAAGGAGAGGCGTGGCGATGGAAGAAAGGATCAGGCACAGACTAGTGCACCTCTCGATAGAGAGAGAGAGAGGGAAAAAAGTGGAAAGGAAGTGATGAGTTAGCATTCGCAAAAGACGAATGGATGAAAGGACAGATATTATTGAAATTAGATGGAAAAGGAAGTGATGACGTAAGACCGAGTGAACGGTCTGATGAGGCGCAAAGAAAGGAAAAGGAGAAAGAACAGGACATGAGAGACGAGAGGGTAAGAAAGAAGGATAGGTTGAGGCGAGAACAACTATATCGCGAAGAGCAGGGAATACCGCTCAGTCACACACAATACGCTGCCTATGAAAAGTACAGGCAGAACATGCTAAAGTTGGAGGAAGAAAGGAGAGTGCACGAAAAGAAAGTGAAGAAGCGAGAAGATGAGGAGATTAGAAGGGCAAAGGAACGTAGAAACGAACGAATGAGAGGAGTAGATATGGCTAGAGAAGAAGCAAAGAAGTGAAAAGAAATAAATGAGGAAGCAGAATGCAAGCGTAGACAGAGGGCACGAGATCTTGAGTATTTGGAGCGGGAAGTCATTAAACCCAATCCTGTTGTAGACTGGGAAGACATAGAAGAGTTCTTTCCTGCAAGTGATGCGGTACCAAGTACAAGCGGGACAAATATTGACGATGACTTCGACACCAGAAGCATTGGGGAAACGATTGATAAAATATATGATGAGATGGGGCTGGAACTAATTTCCCAAGGGGGAAGGGAGGATGAGCGCTTAGAGAGCACTCAGCTATATGACACAGAGGATGTCACCCAAAGTAGCAGGAGCGGGCGACTGTCCCTACATAAGCTAGAAATTGGGCAGAACGAAGATGATGCAAGAAGTTGTGTAAACTGGGAGTATTCAAAGTCTGACTCCGGTGGGGAAACGGAGGAAGTGGCACATGACGAAGGGAGACGGTGCGAAAAACGGCTCCCGAGGTACCGAGAGGTATGATGGTCAGATGCTAGTGGGTCCACAAGTAGAACACTGAAGTCCGCTGGACAGTCCAGCCGACATTAAGAAGCACCCCACGGTCAGAGGGGGACGTCAGCACCTGCCTATGCAGACAGGTTCAGGGCATTGCCAGGTAGGCGGCAAGGTGGGGACACCACCCCGGCAAAAGACCAGAGAGGTATGGGGAAGGAGAAGAAGGATTGCGCATTCCAATTCCCACTGCTAGAAAAGGGGGGAGCAAGACGACAATATATCCCATGGCCGCATATTGACCGATAAAACCTGAAAAATAAGCTTCCAATGCTGACATCGGGAGCTGGGAAGTGGATACACGAGTTAGAGAAAATGACGGGGGGTGTCACCCTAGCCATAGGGGACATTAAAGGGCTCCTAATTGCTATACTTGGTGAAAGAGCAGACGACGTGTGGAAAAGGGCGGGATACCCTACAGTAACCATAACTGACACCTCCCATGATGGAGCGCCATTTAATAACTGTAGAGCAGCAGTGTGGAAAGCGCTGCGTACGCTATATCCAGACACGTCTGATATGGGAGCTATAATGACTCAAAAAATGAAAGAGTCAGAGGATCCGTTGATTTATATCTATAATTTTCAAGACACATGGGTGCTCGAAACGCATGAATCTTGGACGAAATCCATCCCTGTGGTCTATCATATATTGTGCCACGGGTTAACAGAACTGGTGCAAAAACAGCTCAAGAAATTGGTAGGAATAGAAGTTAAACCATAGGCCGAAATCCAGTTGACAATTGCACATTACTGTAGATTGTTGCAAGAAAAGAATAGAAAGAAGGAGGCAACGCGTAAGGGAGAGGAGGCGAACTGGTGCAAAGGAAGCTCTCTAAGTATGCTCTCGAGGGAGCCATGCTCACCAGCCCAGCCGAGCTAAGTGCACAAAACGTGACTAACTCATCACAGAATAATCAGGGTACCACAGGATTTTACCCAAGAGGAAGGGGTTTTGGAGGAAGAGGATGGCAGAGTAATCAGGGAGGGTTTCAGAATAACCAAGGAGGGTTTCAGAATGTTCAAGGTGGTGTCCAGAGCGCACAGATGGGCAGTCCAGCTACATTAAATGGACAAATGGCCCGACCACCTCCCGTTTTATGGCTGTGTGGAGTGACAGGACATGTGGCGCGCATGTGCAGAAGCCAAAGCATATGGCAAACAGCCAAGGGATGGGGGCAGGCATGGTGAATCAACCTGCTATCCCGCAACAGGACAATACACAAAATTATACCGTGCAGCAGCAGGCGGCAGGCTTGCAGCAAGATGCACAGCAAGTGGTTCAGCCACCGAACATGGGGAATGGCTCAGGGCACTAATTCCAGTGGGGGAATTAACCCTGGAAATGGGGGAAACCCACAAGTGTACAGTGGACCAAACCAATATATAAAATAGGACAGCTCACGGGAGACTCTGATGTGTTCTATCCTATCAGTGACACCAGACCCTAATAGGGAACCTAGGGTAAATGTCATCATTGGGGGAAAGAATATTCCTTCTTAGTTGACATGGGTGCAATGCGCTCGTGCATACGAGAAGGCAAGGTCTCCTTGTCCGGCGAGGCTATAGACACCCAGAGTTTTACTGGAGCTCATAGTAGAGTTCCCTTTACTGATGCACTCCCAGTCTCTGTAGGAGAGCACGAAATGAATGTACCTCTATTATATTCACGTCAGTCCCCAGTAAATATCATGGGTCGGGACTTGATGACAAAGTTGAATATGACCATCTTGTTTACTGAGGATGGTATAGTGTGCTCCACCCCAGGCATGCATTATTCAAACGTGTGCGAAATGATCAGAGCATACTCTGGACGTGCAGCCATGAGAGCTATACCGCTGGAGCCAGACGTTTTCACATTTGGCGTACGAGTGCTTATGGCGGGATTGCCAGGCCTCGCAGACAAAACTATGAGAACCCCTGATGGGTTTCTATTCAGACCAAGAATACCCATGCACGAAGCGGAGGGGCACGTATTTCCCTTAACGATACAATCTGCCGCAGTATGAGGAAAAGTGGTATTGGTTGAAGGATATGATGATGAAGGCAGACAATGGGGTGCGATTATTGCCATTGAAGAAGGGTATTGAGTGACTGACGTCACCGATGACGATCTGTTCGAAGAACACCCTGACCTAGAAGAGACAAGAGTGGAAGTGAGTCTCATATTTTGGGTCAAAATGATCAGAAGGAAGATACCACAGAGAATGATGTTGGCACTAATACGTCCAGAATACTTTGATAATGACATGGCCCAAGTGCCTGCCATAGTATGGACTACAGGGCCCTATGATGTAGGTCTCCTGAAAGGGGCGAGTGAAGTGAAAATCAAATTGAAACCAGGAGCAATTTTACCATGAGCACGACAATATCCTATGTCCAGAGAGGCAGATGAAGGAATCGCGAAGACAATCTCCGCCATGATGAAGCAGGGCATCCTAGTGACGTCAGAATCACCTTGCAACACAGTGATTTACCCTGTCAAAAAATCAAAGGGAGGGTCTTGGCGTTTTATCCAAGATTTACGAGCATTAAACGATATTGTTGAAGCCGAGTTCCCTCTAGTCCAGAACCCCTCCACAATTCTGTGCAACATACCCACGAGGCAAAAAATTTCACGGTGATCGATTTGAAAAATGCATTCTTCTCAATCCCGTTTCACTGTGACTCGCAAGACTTGACATCATTTACTTTCAGGCAAATGCGCCTGAAAAGTACGAGTTTGCCACAGGGGTATTGTGAGTCCCCGTCTATTTTCAATAGAGTCCTGCAAATGGACCTAAGCAATATTGCGATGGACACTGTTGTTTTGCAGTATCTAGATGACAACCTGATCTGCAGCACCACTGAAGAGCAACGCAGGCGCGATTCTGTCCAACTGTTGACTATACTGGCTGAGAAGAGATACAAGGTTGACAAGGAAAAGTTGCAGTACTGCCAACAGGAGGTGTTGTACATAGGGCAACTGATCTCACATGAGGGAAAGAAGGTAACCCCAGAAAGGGCTGAAGCCATAATGAACACAGCCAAGCTGCGCACGATAAAACAAATGCAAAGCTTCTTAGGCCTGTGCAATTATGTTCGAGCATGGGTCTTTGACTACAGCTCGTATACAAAGCCCTTGCTACAGGCCCTTAAAAAGGCCCAGGCAACAAGAGAAGAAATTGAATGGAATGAAGCAATGGAGAAGGGGTTTATAGAACTCAAGAGGGCAATTTGTAAGGCCCCGAGATTCCTAATTATGCAGAGGAATTCTAGCTGTTCTCTCATACTGATGGTAATTTTATGACGGCAGTGCTCACACAACGAACCTCGCTGGGGTACAAGCCCCTAGCATATTACAGCGGGAGTCTGAACCCGGTCATGAAGGGCCACTTCCCATACGAACAAAATCTAGCTGCTGCCACGTTCGCCATCGAGAAGGCGTCATCCATTGTGATGGGGTGCTCAATGACATTGTATGTTGAGCACTCACTATTCGCCACACTAGAGAAGCCAAAGGGCACATTGACGTCACAGAGAGCATCCGCCTACGAGGTGATTATCTCCAACCCATCGATCAAAATAGTCTGATGTAAAACTGTGAACCCTGCTATGTTCATAGCTGAGCCAGTCACTGAGGGAGAATCTGTGCACGACTATGCGAACTATGAGGATTTCTATGATGAGATCCCCAGGGTAAAGGAAAATGCCCTGGCAAGTGGAGAGATTGTCTTTATTGACGGGTCTTCGAGAATTGACCAAGAAGACGGACAAAGGTATAGAGGCTTTGCCGTGATAAAACACCTAGCGAATGGGGAGTTCCAAGTACTCGTTAGTGCACGAATACCATCTCACTATTCAGCACAAGCTGCAGAACTATTGGCATTTATACTCGCCATTGAGAATCATGCAGACCAGGAAGTAACGGTGTACAGTGACTCCACCTATGTGACGTCTATAGTTCACGCAGGATCAGCGTGCTGGAAAAGCAGGGGCCACCTCCGAGCAGACGGCACGCCAGTGCAACACTCAGCCTTATTGGACAGGCTGATAAAAGCACTACAGCTCCCAGTGGGCATAGAGGTCATGAAATGCGCCGCTCATACCAAGGGGACGAGCCAAGGTTTAATGGCCCTTTTATCATAGAGGACTGCATACCGTTCGCTGTCAAGTTCAAGGGCAGGAGAGCCTGGATCTTCCTAAATGACATTAAGCCTTTTGTAGGAGAGAGCCCTCCTGCTGCACCTAACTCCGAAGAATCTACAGACAAAGGAGAAGAACCTCAGCACGTGCAGACAAGATCAATGACGAGGAAGAAGGACGCATGAGCAGCAAAATAAAGGCAAAAGAGTGCTGGGTGAATTGTGGCTTTTAAAACAAGACATTTCCTCAAAACCAGACAAAAAACGGACACTCTGTGCATCCTAGTTGCTGGGTAAAGAGAAGCACATCCAAAGCCACAACAACAGTGGTTAAATGAACGTTTTAAATCCCGTCACGCCCAAGTAGTACAGAGAATCAAGACTCTGATAGACTGCCAATAAAATATTCTCTCAGAGCGTAACACAGTATCCTGAAGAAACCAGTATCAAGACTTTCTTTACATACCTAATGGTACCCCCAGCAGAAGCCTCAAGTGGGAAGTGCTCACGTACTTTCAATTGGTGGTGCTATCATATCCGTCACTCATAGGAAGAGAAACAAGTGTCACAGAATTCATTCAAGATCCAGATAATAAGAAGGTAATCTGGCAACTGCTGACTGTCATCACAGAAGCTTTCACTGAGCTGCCTGAATACAGTGGAAAGGGTACAAATGCTCCCACCTCAAGTGATCATCGATGAACTGACCTATACCATATTTTTCCGAATCATAGAGGAGTGCCCAGGATTTGTCGGAAGAACCACAGATACACTAACCTTTATCAGAGATCCAAGAAATAATGAATTTCTCAACCAAGTATGGTACAAATTAAATTACTTGGTTGCAACCCACGCAGCAGGAAGTTGTAAAACTTGTTCACGTCAAAAGAAGGGCTTGTGATCGGGTCCCAGCAAAACAAGCCAGATGTCTCTGTCTCCCGCGGATAATACGCAGCTTGCACACAATGTTATGCTCAGACTAGTCATGGACTATCCAGAAATGGTGGGAAGGCCTGCTGATGTTGACGTTGTCACCTTCCTAAGAGATCCATTCAATTTCCTACACATGAGGACCCTTCTCCATGGTATTATGCTCCAGGTGGAGCTGCCCAATTTTCAGCGAGAATTCCTAAGAAGTTTCCAGTGGGACTGTTCGCCGAGAGACAGATCAAGGAAAGTGCAAGACTGTTCACGCTGCAAGAAAGGCCTGTGATCTAGAGGCTAGAGAATCAGAGCAAATGTCATTAACACCAGAAGACAGCCAATACGCCTATCGTGTTTTCTTTCACCTCATTGAAAACTTTCCAGAACTAGTGGGCAGACCCAACAACATTGATGTGCCCACTTTTCTCAGTGATCCAGCAAAAAACGCGCATCTAAACAGGCTCCTCAGGGCTATTGCAGCGCAACTAAGAAGCAACTATGGACATCCACTGCTGAGGAGCGCCTTAGGAGGAGGAAATCCAAAATAGAATTTTGTCGTCATCATTTCACTGTGGAGCAGATAGAGAAAAGAGACACTGTTCTTCAACTTGTCACAAGAGACCGAGAGAAAGGAGCAGACGCGAGAACTTCGCCGTCGTATTTTTCCTGTTCTACATCCTTCTAATTTTTTCTTTTTTTTCACATATTGACTTCTGCTTTTATTTTTGTTCCTGTTGGTACAACATCTTATTTTGCGATTTTGACTTGTTTTCTATTGTTCCATATTTTTTTTTTGTTCCTATTTTTACAACTTTATTTTTGTACGATTAGCTCATTGTTTCCTATTTTGTCACACATTCACTTTTTATTTTTATTTTTATTTTTTCAGCATTCCATTTTTTGTGTAATTTGTAGCAGCCCTTTCAGTTCTTCTTTCACATTGAACTATCACCAGCATGTCCTCAGGACCAACAGAAATTCGAGGCATCCACTGGGAGCTCACCTACTTTAGATACACATAAATAAATGTGATGTTTAAGAACTGCTAGCCTAACCCTTTTCCTTAGTCTAGCACAGGAACTGTACTGAGGACCCAGAGACTACCGTCGTCACTCACGTGAGGAGGGACATTGGAGAAGCACTCGTCCCTCTAATAGTAACGAACTCTCGAAATACGAGGCCAGAGCAAAAGAAGGAATAAATAACTGACTATGAACTTATTCGAAATGGGGGCCCAGAACAGTAACTTGGTTTTACCCCCAACAGAAGGGCGCCCCCGCTTTCCTGGAAGAAAGTGCTGCAAACTTTCACTCAGAACAATTATGTGCATATGTACAGTGATCAGAATTGTTTTTCTATTATTAACAATCAGAACTGCTTTCTTTATTGGTGCACAAAGTGTCCCCCTATCAGTACACCCACTGGATGACAAACGTCAGGGGCCTACAAGAGCACCCAGACCCTATATAGTGATTCCAGTTCCAAGCAAATCTAATGATGAATCAAATGACTTAAATTTGAATGTAATAAGCAGTGATACGTATACACATGAGGTGATGAATGAGAGAAAAAGCTGGAAACAGGGTCAGCACGGAATGAATGATAATGTAGCACTGGCCACGGCACGCACCCACACACAGAATGCACACAAACAAGGACAATTGTCAGTGGCTACAAGGCCTCCAATGAAGGCAGCAGAGAAGGAGAAATTGCCTGCCAAACACTCAATTCCAGAGAATAGTGGAGATAATCAAGAAAAGTCAAATGAAATGCCAAAGAAGGAGGAAATAGCAAAATCCCTCGAAAAAACAGAAGTGGCCACGAAAGAACTCACAGAGAAGACACACATGCTAATAGAGTACTTGTTCCCATTTATAGTCCAAGCAATGAAACTACACGAGGAGCTGAAAAACAGAACTATAGAAACTATAACTGCAAGCACACCTGCTCCAATGCAAGGAACAAACCGCAGGCCTACAACACAGCCACAAGTTGGGAGGTTGATGAATCAATGGTCGTTACTGGAAGTTTATGGCAGACTGCAAAAGGGAAGGAAAGTAAGCACAAATCCGTCCACTACCACAGCGATACAGTCAAGGCAGCCTGCACCATTGAGATACCCGAAGTGGAAAAGCAGCACAGATGCATTCAGAGACGTAGTCATAGCAAACTACAGAAGAACGCTGAGAATCAAGAGAAGCCCGCATGAAGATAACAATGAACTTAATGACTACCTGGACAGCACAGCCCATCTCGGAAACAACACATGAAGGAGGTAGGACGAAGGCAGTCAGAAGGAGAATGCTTAGTCTGTGCACTCTTACCTTACAGCATGGGAAAGTCCAAGATCTTCGTGGCTGTAGAAATTGATGTACCTACAGCACACTGCATGTTGCATGTAGCAATGTGCAACATCAGAGTACAATTTATGGGAAGAGACGCCTCGTTCATATGGGCCAACGAAAAGGATTACCCGGATGAAGATGGCTACGTCCAAGACATTAAAACAAGAAACCGAGCGCACACCAGAAATCATGTGATCAGGTGTGATGCCGGAAATGCATCTGAGGGACAGGGCCTCTGAATCCTTGTCCTTTTTCTGTTTTTACCGTGTGTTCTGTCATGTTTTCTGCCCAGGAGTCCATGAGGGACTCCTGGCAGTGCAGCTCTCTTTTGGTTTGGTGAACAGACCCATGGGATACCCTTATGGCACCCATGGGTAGGGGTACAACCCTGTGCCCCTAGTGTATGTTTTTGGGCACCTGTGGGTGGCCCACAGAGCAGGGTATGGGCTGGTGGCAGCTCCATGCTGAATTTGACAGGTGCTCTGGGTGTCCTCCATTTTGGGATACCCAGGCCCTGCCATTGGAATCAGTTGATTCCTGATAGGAAACAAGATGGCCCCTGTGGCCTCTTGCTTTCTATTGCCTGTTATCTTGTTTTTCCCAAAGTCCTGGGAAGCCCTGACTCTGTCCCTTCCCCCTGACTGGCTGTTGGGTGGAAGTTCCATATATGGTGTTGTTGTAAAGGCCCAGCTAGACTGACTGGAGCCTTCCCAGTGACTGTATGTTATGGGTACCTCCTGTGGGTGGGACCTGGGTGAATGGAGTGTGTGACCAATATACACTCCTTGTTGTGGTTGTCTGGTTTCTGGCATGAGAGACAAAGACTGAGACAGCCCTGCCCGAAACTGGCCTGAATGCAGTGTGTAGTGTTGAATGGCTGGGTACTTGTCCCAATCCACATTCCTTGTTGTGAGTGTCTGAAAGGGAGGAGTGTGGCCTGAATGCACTGTGTGCCTGATTGGCTGACTGACTGCATGAATGCCCTTCTGTGTGATTGGCTGCTGTGTGTGTGCCAGCAGTGTGGATGAGAGACAGAATAGTATATCTGGGGACCTCTCACCACTGGAAATTGTTCAGAAGCATTCAGAAGCTGAGTCTCCACTCAAGAGTAACTGGATTTGCTGATCCTCGACGTCCAGCTGGAAGAAGAAGACTTGCTGTGGCATTTGCTTCGACGGAACTGAAGGTTGTCGAAATCGTCGAGGACTGACCCGAGAGAGGACCTGGTAAGGCGCCCTCTTCCCGTGCTCCGAGGGACCATCGAGCACCGCTGAATCTTCGCCGAAGCGCCCTGGAAGTCAGACCCTCGAAAGGCTGCCGACCCGAGACGGGACCGCCGAGGAGATCGAAGTGAAGCACCCGGACCTCGACGCTGTCGAAGTCCATTGCCGTCGACCAGGGTTCGCAGGTCTGTGTAACCGCTGGAGGCCCGTCGAAGTTGTGTTGCCCAGCCGTGGGAACCACTTGACGCCGTGCCGCCGACGACCGGAGCCGTCCGCTCCTTGCCTAAGAACATTTGACTCGAAGGACTCCCTCGTCCGCACCGTCGACCGCTTTTGCCCTGCCGGAGAAAGTCGAGGACGACCAACGCGCCGAGGAGAATCCGCCGGTGGGGTTCCCGCCACCTCACGATCCCAAAGACTCGAGCGACTCGACGCCCTTGCTGGGCTCCCGTCTCTACAATCTTTGCGGTCCAGAACTATTGTCATCGAGGTGCCCCGCACACCTCCGCCGTGCAGGACGCCGACGCCCCGACGCCGACGAGCACCGCTCGGACGAAGCTGCCGCCTCTTCGACATCGTTCTACCTCGTTCGTCGACGGACGTTCGACGCCCCGTGCCTCCCGCTTGAAAGGGAAGGCATTCAAGAAGGGCCGTCGATTCCCCGTCGCCGAACCCCGAGGTCTTCGACGTTTCTCGACGCCTCTCGACGATCCGTGACTCCCGCTTGGAAGGGGGTCGCTCAAGAAGGATCTGTCGACGCCTCTTCGAAGGACTCGACTCCACCAGGTACCTTGGGGGGGTAAAAACATTGCAGGAGAGAATAAGACTATTGAACAATATATGGACTGGGCTTGTGTCATATCTCTTTATTTTACAGGTTGCCCAGGTGGGGGGGATCTCCACACAGAACTGTGTCCAGTAGCTAGGGCCAGTATTCTGCCTATTGCTTCAACCATCTTTTATCTCTCCTCTCTCTATTGCTGGTTTCCTTCTTATTGATCTGTGTGCCATTTCTACAGTATTTTGAATGCACTTTAATGAGGTCTAATATTAGTGGTACCACTTTAGAAATTGTAGATATTTACCATTATTGATTTTCCTGAGCACAAAGTGCGTTATTGTGATAAGTGTACATAACCTTTGAACTAATTATATAAAGACTGTGTTTTCAGTAATACAGTGTGTGGACATTCCTTTGTGGGGGCTTGGGGATACACTGTACTTAAGAACCAGCCTGCATCACCTCCTGAGAAGCTAGGCCTTGATTGCTCGTCCATCGCTACCGTAATCGAGAATCTTGGCTGGGGTCTTCTGTGCCTCTCCTCTACCATATAGAGAGCGGAAGTACAGACCCCCCCACCGGTCTTGACAAGCTGGTGGCAGCGGTGGGATGCTTATGGTTTTAAGACTCAGTGTATAACCGTGCCACTTACAAAATATCCGCACTTTATTAGATTAAGGTTTGGGTGTGTACCAAATAACTGCATTACAGGCAATGGAGCCCATTGCAAATGGTAAATTGACTCGGATGAGCTTAGAGGCTCTCCAGAGTGCTTGTGAAGCCAGGGAGTTGGACTTTGTGGATAAGTCTAGGGCTGAGCTGATAGCTGCCCTGGTGGACTACCAGACTGATGGTGAAACCCTTGATGAAGGGGGGGATGCAACCAGTGAGGACTCTGCCCCTGGGGTTGTCGCTGAATCTGTTTCTGGGAATGCCACCATTCCTGCTGCCTCTGTTCCAAACCCCAGCAATTCCATGGAACTTGAGTTATTAAGGATGAAATTGGCCTTTGAATATCGCAAGTTGGAAATAGAAGCTGAGCTTAAGAAAGAGGAGCTGGCACAGCAAGTGGAACTCAAGAATAGGGATCTTGCGCTCAAAGACAAGGACACTGAATGTCAGAGAATCCAGCTAGAGAGAGCTAGAGTGGAGACTTCAGCTAGACCAATTGAGAGTGGCAGGTCCCCAGCCACGAAGTTTATGAAAGATTTGGTTGGTGTGTTTGTGGAGGGTTCAGATATCCTCCAATGGATTGAAGCGTTTGAAATGGCTTGTGCAATTCATGATGTAGATAAAAGAGATTGGGCTAAGTGTTTGTTAAGCAGAGTGCCTCAAACTGGATATGACTGTATTCTGAAGCTGAGTGTGGAAGAAAGGGGTCAGTATGAGTGTATGAAGTCTGCTTTGATTGCCAAGTTTGGCAAGACACCTGCCCAATACCTTAAAAGGTTCAGGGAATTTAAGAAAAGAGAGAATGTGTCTTGGGTTGACTGGGTGAGTACTGCGCACATGAACATGATGGGGTGGATTGATGGATACAAGGTGAAAACTTTTGTTGAGTTGTCCCACCTCTTGTTTTTTGAGCATTTTTCTGAAGCCTGTTCACCAGAGCTGCGTCAGTATGTGGCTGACCAGAACATTTTGGACCCCTTTAAGCTGGCTAGGTTGGCTGACAAGTGGGTCTCCCACCGGGTGTCCCCTAAGGACTCCAGTGGGAAGGACAAGGACAAAGAAAAGGGGGCCTCTCAGAAAGCTGAGGAGTCCCAAAAGCAGTCACAGTCGGGTAAACCAAAACCTTCCTCTCCTAAGACCCAAAAATCTAGTGGGGATAAGTCCTCTGTGGGTGGGAATAAGAGTAGTGGTCCACCTGCTGCAAAGCAGGCTCCCAGTGGTTCCAGTACCGTACCCCGCACTCCTGGCACTTGTTGGGATTGTGGGGCTCTGGATCACAAAAGGGGTGACCCCAAGTGTAAAGGTAAGGCACTTGGAGTACAGGCTGTCAGCCTGACCTACCCTTACCCCGTGTCTGAGGTGGAGGCCACTGTCCTCCCCTCCTCTACAGGAATCACATTTGGTGCTCCAGTAGAGATTTCCTTAGTGTCCCTTGGGGCCTGGGACCAGTACGCAGAAGTACTGGCGACTATCCCACAGAACACCCGTAGATTTTTGAGAAGTGTCCTCTTGAATGGCCAGCCTTCTACTGGTTTGAGAGACACTGGGGCAAGCATGACAGTGGTGGACAGGACCCTGCTCAAGCCAGAGGACTATGAAGGTGCTCCTCTGCAAACCACCAGGTTAGCTGGTGGGCCTCCCAAATTATCGCCTGTAGCCCTAGTCACACTCATGATTGGAGACAAGACAGCAAAGCTTCCTGTCCTGGTTCAGGACAATGTCCCTGCTAACATTCTGTTAGGAAATGATCTAGTAGAGTTGGGGTTGATCTCGGATGGTCTTCCCATGACTGCTGCTGCAGTCACTAGGTCACAGGTGACACCGGGTCTGGCTGTGAGTCAGGTATCCGAGCCAAAGGCGAGGCCTAAGGCAAGAAGAAGGAAGACCAAGAAGGCCACCTCTGTGGAGGGAACACCTTCTCTTCCTGCTGTTCCGACAGCACCCAATGGGATCCATGCTCCGGACGGGCTGGGTCCAGCGGAAAACCCAAACTCAACTCCTGTGGGAGAAGAGACAGAAGACTCTCCTGTGGGAGAGGTTCTCAACCCGGAGGATCATCCCGACCTTCAATGCTTGTTAGCTGAAGGGGGACCCTCCCGGGCAGACTTCTGTAAGGGACAGAGAGAGTGCCACTCTCTCGAGGGCCTGAGGAAACAGGCCCTGTCCCAGGCACAAGGTGAAGTGCCTAGGACATTCAAGATTTATTGGGAGGGTGAGCTCCTTGTTAGTGAGCCCACTAAGCCCGAACCTGGTGCCCGCAAGAGGTTGGTGGTACCCCAGGTTTACAGGCCCTTCCTACTGCAGTTGGCGCATGAGGTGCCCTTGGCTGGTCATCTTGGGACCAAGAAGACTAAGCAGAGGCTCTCTGCCCATTTCTACTGGCCACGGATGGGAGTAGAGGTGGAGTCCCACTGCAGGACCTGCCCAACTTGTCAGTTGTCTGGCAAGACTGGAGGCAGGGTCATTGCCCCACTGCAGCCATTACCAGTGGTTGGCACACCATTTGAGAGGGTGGGCATCGACATCGTCGGTCCCCTTGACCCTCCCACTTCAGGTGGACATCGGTTCATCCTGGTCTTGGTAGATCATGCCACCAGGTACCCTGAGGCAATACCCCTTCGGACTGTTACTGCCAAGGTGGTTGCCAGGGCTCTCCTGGGCATTTTCACCCGTGTTGGATTCCCCAAGGAGGTTGTCTCTGACCGAGGATCCAACTTCATGTCTAGTTACATGAAAACCATGTGGAAAGAGTGCGGGGTAACCTACAAGTTCTCCACCTCTTACCACCCCCAGACCAATGGTCTGGTTGAGAGATTTAACAAAACTCTCAAGGGCATGCTAGGTGCTTTGGAAGAGCCCCTAAGGAGGAAATGGGATCTCCTCCTGCCATGCCTGCTGTTTGCTTACAGAGAGGTACCTCAAGAGGGTGTTGGTTTCAGCCCCTTTGAGTTACTCTTTGGACATCCCGTGAGGGGGCCCCTCGCCTTGATCCGAGAAGGCTTGGAAGCCACCCCTCCAGGTCCCGCCAAGCAAGTGGGGGACTATGTGTTAGGCCTCAGGCGGAGGATGACACAAATGATGGGTCAGGCAACAGCAAATCTCAAGGCCAGCCAGGAATTGAATAAGTACTGGCATGACCTGAAAGCTTCGCAAGTGGATTGGACTCCGGGACAGGAAATCCTTGTGATGGAGCCTACCAAGCCTAGAGCTTTGGCAGACAAGTGGACTGGACCCTTCAGGATCATCTCCAAGATGGGCGAAGTCAATTGTCTGGTGGACATGGGAGCCTCTGGGGTAGCCCCCCAGGTATTCCATGTCAACAGGCTCAAGCCTTTCCACAGGCGAGCAGAGGTCTCATGTCTCTTGCTAGCTTCAGGGCAAGAAGAGGATGAGAGTGAGCCCCTTCCTGATTTGCTGCATAGCAACCCTCAGGATGGCTCAGTGGAGGGAGTACAACTCTCTCCCGATTTGACAACAGAGCAGCAGAGGGCCTGCCGGGCTTTGCTCCAGCAGTATGCCCCTCTGTTTTCACTGACACCGGGCCTTACACCGTGGTGTAAGCACGAAATTGACACTGGTGACAGTGTGCCTGTCAAAAGCAGGAGCTATCGTATGTCAGATACCGTCAAAAACCACATCCAGGCTGAGGTCGCCAAGATGTTGGATCTGGGTGTTATTGAACCCTCCACCAGTCCCTGGTCCAGTCCAGTGGTCCTTGTCCCCAAGGCAAGTTCCCCGGCGGGTACCAAGGATTGGAGGTTCTGTGTGGACTACCGAGGAGTCAATGCCGTCACCAAAACTGACGCGCACCCATTGCCCAGGGCTGATGAGCTCGTGGACACTATAGGTGCTGCCAAATTTGTGAGCACCTTTGACCTTACCTCAGGCTATTGGCAAATAGCTCTGACGGACCATGCCAAGGAAAAGACGGCATTCTCCACACCTGAGGGACTCTACCAGTTTAGGGTCATGCCCTTTGGGTTGAAGAATGCCCCTGCCACCTTCCAGAGATTGGTCAACCATGCGCTCAGTGGGCTGGAAGCCTTTTGTGTGGCTTACTTAGACGACATTGCCGTCTACAGTTCCACCTGGGAAGAGCATTTGACACATCTGGATAAGGTGTTGCAGGCCTTGAAAAGGGCTAACCTCACTATCAAGGCCACCAAGTGCCAGATAGCTCAGGGGAAAGTTACCTATCTTGGTCATGAGGTAGGAGGGGGTCAAATCCAACCTCTCTCCAGTAAAGTACAGGACGTACAGAACTGGGAGACTCCCACTACTCAAACCCAGGTGAGAGCCTTTTTGGGCCTCACTGGGTACTATCGCAATTTCATGGCAGACTATGGAACCATAGCTGCACCCCTGACAGCTCTAACTTCACCCAAACAGCCTAGGAAGGTTAATTGGACTGAAGACTGTCAGAGGGCCTTTGATGGCTTGAAAGAAAGTCTGTGTAGGGCACCTGTGTTGAGTGCGCCTGACTACAGCCGACCCTTTATCGTCCAGACGGATGCCTGCGACACCGGAATTGGAGCTGTCTTGTCCCAGTTAGATGACAAAGGGAGAGAACATCCTATCATATTCATCAGTAGACAACTCAAGGGTAGAGAACTTAGGTGGGCTACTGTTGAAAAGGAATGTTTTAGTATAGTTTGGAGCCTTAGGCGTTTTAGGCCCTACCTTACGGGGTCCACCTTCAAGGTCCAAACAGATCATAAGCCCCTGAAGTGGCTTATGCAGATGAAGGGTGAGAATCCGAAATTGCTCAGGTGGTCGATTAGCCTACAAGGGCTAGACTTCACCATAGAGCACAGACCAGGGAAGAGTCACGATAATGCAGATGGCCTTTCCAGAAGGTATGTTGACCGTCTGGATGAGGGTGTCTATCCCGTGGGAGATTAGGCACCCTCCACCTCAGTCTGGGGGGGGCGACTGTGATGCCGGAAATGCATCTGAGGGACAGGGCCTCTGAATCCTTGTCCTTTTTCTGTTTTTACCGTGTGTTCTGTCATGTTTTCTGCCCAGGAGTCCATGAGGGACTCCTGGCAGTGCAGCTCTCTTTTGGTTTGGTGAACAGACCCATGGGATACCCTTATGGCACCCATGGGTAGGGGTACAACCCTGTGCCCCTAGTGTATGTTTTTGGGCACCTGTGGGTGGCCCACAGAGCAGGGTATGGGCTGGTGGCAGCTCCATGCTGAATTTGACAGGTGCTCTGGGTGTCCTCCATTTTGGGATACCCAGGCCCTGCCATTGGAATCAGTTGATTCCTGATAGGAAACAAGATGGCCCCTGTGGCCTCTTGCTTTCTATTGCCTGTTATCTTGTTTTTCCCAAAGTCCTGGGAAGCCCTGACTCTGTCCCTTCCCCCTGACTGGCTGTTGGGTGGAAGTTCCATATATGGTGTTGTTGTAAAGGCCCAGCTAGACTGACTGGAGCCTTCCCAGTGACTGTATGTTATGGGTACCTCCTGTGGGTGGGACCTGGGTGAATGGAGTGTGTGACCAATATACACTCCTTGTTGTGGTTGTCTGGTTTCTGGCATGAGAGACAAAGACTGAGACAGCCCTGCCCGAAACTGGCCTGAATGCAGTGTGTAGTGTTGAATGGCTGGGTACTTGTCCCAATCCACATTCCTTGTTGTGAGTGTCTGAAAGGGAGGAGTGTGGCCTGAATGCACTGTGTGCCTGATTGGCTGACTGACTGCATGAATGCCCTTCTGTGTGATTGGCTGCTGTGTGTGTGCCAGCAGTGTGGATGAGAGACAGAATAGTATATCTGGGGACCTCTCACCACTGGAAATTGTTCAGAAGCATTCAGAAGCTGAGTCTCCACTCAAGAGTAACTGGATTTGCTGATCCTCGACGTCCAGCTGGAAGAAGAAGACTTGCTGTGGCATTTGCTTCGACGGAACTGAAGGTTGTCGAAATCGTCGAGGACTGACCCGAGAGAGGACCTGGTAAGGCGCCCTCTTCCCGTGCTCCGAGGGACCATCGAGCACCGCTGAATCTTCGCCGAAGCGCCCTGGAAGTCAGACCCTCGAAAGGCTGCCGACCCGAGACGGGACCGCCGAGGAGATCGAAGTGAAGCACCCGGACCTCGACGCTGTCGAAGTCCATTGCCGTCGACCAGGGTTCGCAGGTCTGTGTAACCGCTGGAGGCCCGTCGAAGTTGTGTTGCCCAGCCGTGGGAACCACTTGACGCCGTGCCGCCGACGACCGGAGCCGTCCGCTCCTTGCCTAAGAACATTTGACTCGAAGGACTCCCTCGTCCGCACCGTCGACCGCTTTTGCCCTGCCGGAGAAAGTCGAGGACGACCAACGCGCCGAGGAGAATCCGCCGGTGGGGTTCCCGCCACCTCACGATCCCAAAGACTCGAGCGACTCGACGCCCTTGCTGGGCTCCCGTCTCTACAATCTTTGCGGTCCAGAACTATTGTCATCGAGGTGCCCCGCACACCTCCGCCGTGCAGGACGCCGACGCCCCGACGCCGACGAGCACCGCTCGGACGAAGCTGCCGCCTCTTCGACATCGTTCTACCTCGTTCGTCGACGGACGTTCGACGCCCCGTGCCTCCCGCTTGAAAGGGAAGGCATTCAAGAAGGGCCGTCGATTCCCCGTCGCCGAACCCCGAGGTCTTCGACGTTTCTCGACGCCTCTCGACGATCCGTGACTCCCGCTTGGAAGGGGGTCGCTCAAGAAGGATCTGTCGACGCCTCTTCGAAGGACTCGACTCCACCAGGTACCTTGGGGGGGTAAAAACATTGCAGGAGAGAATAAGACTATTGAACAATATATGGACTGGGCTTGTGTCATATCTCTTTATTTTACAGGTTGCCCAGGTGGGGGGGATCTCCACACAGAACTGTGTCCAGTAGCTAGGGCCAGTATTCTGCCTATTGCTTCAACCATCTTTTATCTCTCCTCTCTCTATTGCTGGTTTCCTTCTTATTGATCTGTGTGCCATTTCTACAGTATTTTGAATGCACTTTAATGAGGTCTAATATTAGTGGTACCACTTTAGAAATTGTAGATATTTACCATTATTGATTTTCCTGAGCACAAAGTGCGTTATTGTGATAAGTGTACATAACCTTTGAACTAATTATATAAAGACTGTGTTTTCAGTAATACAGTGTGTGGACATTCCTTTGTGGGGGCTTGGGGATACACTGTACTTAAGAACCAGCCTGCATCACCTCCTGAGAAGCTAGGCCTTGATTGCTCGTCCATCGCTACCGTAATCGAGAATCTTGGCTGGGGTCTTCTGTGCCTCTCCTCTACCATATAGAGAGCGGAAGTACAGACCCCCCCACCGGTCTTGACATCAGGTACGAGAACCCTGGCGTCAAAGGATTAGGGATAAGATGGGAAGTTAACCGGCTGAACGTTCGAGGGAAGACTCCAGAAGAGGCTCAAATCTGGAAGAACAGAGGCCAAATGCATATCTGGGGTCAGTGGTCTCCCCAGATGGATGGGAAGACGGAGTAATAATCTGCCGAGTGTGGATGGTCTTTGGAGCCTGCAAGGAAGCAATAGAGAATTCACAGAGGTTATGCAAACCTCTGTGGCCAAAGCTAGTAAAGTTACTAACATGGGTCGAGGATAGAGGGGGACTCCTGCAGATAGTGCCACTGGAGAGCCCGAAACTATGCTTCAGAAACAATGGCACAAGGAAGATGGGAAAGAATCAAAACTGCGGACAAATCTTTGAAGCTCCGGGAATGACCCAAGGAACCGCAGTTATTATGGACCATTACTGGGTGTGTGGATCCAAGACATATATAAGGCTGCCGAAAAACTGGGGAGGCATATGCACACTAGTGAACGTCCACGTTCCCGCACTTGTGATCCCTAAGAATGACCTAAAGTTGGACAGTTTCCCGAAAGCAGATGCTCATCTAAGAAGAAGAAGATCTGTGGAACTGGTATCCAGGATGAAGAGGGAAAATTACTTTTCTCCCAAATCAGAAGAGGCATTCCATGCAATCCCGTACGAACATAGGCTGTTCACCCTCACCTCAACAGTATTCACAACACTACTCCTGCCCCACATCCAAGTTGGAGTGAATGCCAAATGGTTGCAGATAACCAGATGGGAGTTATTGCAGACCATCAATACCACTATAAAAGGATTCAACGCGATCAAAGAAGAGTTGAGAGCAATCAGACTGATGACCCTCCAAAACAGATATGTGCTTGACATGATCACAGCGATGGATGGAGGTGTTTGTGCAAAAATTGGAGAAACATGTTGCACATTTGTACTATCACACGATGAAGAAAATGGAACCCTAACAGAGGCCATAAGCATGTTGACAACTCTAAAAAAACAGATGACCGATGAAACGAATGAGGTGGACGATGACAACTGCCTTGGGAACCTATTCTCATGGGTCCCGCAATGGATGGCTGATATATTCAAGTTCCTGGGAGCCCTACTAGCCATGGTACTGCTAGGATTCTGTGTTATCAAGATAATCATCACACAATGCCAGAAAACTGCAAAGAAAGCAATTGGGATGAAAATTATGGTCGATGTCGAGCCAGGCTGGAAGCCAAGAGACCTGACAGATGAAGAAATCATGGACTTTGTGAAGTCCAGCTAATTTGCACCAGAAGGAACGAAGTTCACATATCCTAAAAAGCAAAGAAGGTATGAAGGAAAGTGGATCTACTGCAGTCCAAACAGACAGTGCCGGCTTATGACCTGGAACAAAGATGAACATGTCAAAACAGCAGGAAGTTTGAAAGGCGTGATAAAAATATGGACTCCAAAGACACACATGTTCAAGCCTTCATGTACCAATCCTGAAGATAATTAACAAAACACTGAAGAATCAAAAGAAATAGAGGAGAAGAACGAAGCAGAAGTGGTTGATGAACTGACCAGAGGGGGGAGTGTAAAGGAGGTTCCAGACATGACATGTACCCCTGCCCCCCATTACGAGCCACCAGGAAGGAACTCGCCAAGGCACGTGACGTATGAAAAGCAAATGAACCTACAAAGAGCTGCACTGGGACTCTGCCCAGTATACATCAGAAGATCCATACCGGTTGCAGCACCCATAACCAGACAACCCTGGGCAGCATGGTACCCTATTAGACAGGCATATCAGCCTCTGATACGAAATGAGGAGTGCCTACACACAGTCTACGAAGAGACCCCAAACGCCTTAATGGAAGGCCAGTTGAAATGACACAAGGGCCTGAACAGATCCCTGAATGAACAAAAGCAGCTATCGAAGATAACACGCCCATGCGAGTAACTACGAAATTGCATGGAATAGGCACAGTGAGGAGACAATGTTACAACGTGAGGAAACAGTGTTACGAGACAAGATGGAAGCAACCGTCCAGTTAAAAGTGTGTAAATAGGCTTGAAATGCAAGATGCTAAGAAATCGATACTGCTTGCAATGCTTAGTAGAAGATAGAACGGCAAGCGCCAACCGTATTTCTACCTCAATAAGGCACATTATACAAGTGCGACTCCATTTTGTAAAAGCAGAAAGGTACCCAGGCGTCCAGAGGCCTGACATGGCCAGGTTTTGAAACCCAGCCAAAGGCAGGAGAAGGAGCGGAATCGAAACTCAGCAAAGAGCGACTCATGCTTCGGAAATCTGGGTCAACCAGAGAAAGGGAGGAGAGCATGAGCTCACAAGACTCCAACTACAGAGCATACCAGCCCGTCCGTGAAGGTCAAGATATGAGAGGCCCATGCAGGTGACTAGGCCGACACAGAATTAAATGCACTAAAGGCTAGAAACTGAAGCAGATTCATGGTGAACTAACACGTGACCAGCCAGGTGCGAAGAAGTACCATTGCCTGATGTCATCCAGGACCCGAGGATGCCATTACTTTTCCTGATAAGAGGCTACAGTTCCGAGGCCATACCCAGCCAACTAATTGACACAAAGCCCTAAAATACTGATTGATGGAAAGGAGGAAGGGTGAATCTTGGGGCACTAGGCACCTGGGTGTCTATTCTGCATGCTGCTAATTAAAGTGGAGATTTATGTTTAGGGGTGTAACCTGCCCAATCACAATAGACCACATTATCTGGAGTCCTATAGATATTGTAACCAATAGGACGTTGTACTTGTAGTGACGTCAATCACGTGTGATGCAGAGGGATGGGTGTAGACGCCCACCCGATAAGAGTTATCCAATGCACATGCTTTATTTTGTATATACAGATATAGCACCTATACTTAACTTGCCTTTCCTAACCAATTGTATTGCATGATGATTTTTTATAGAAACTAGACGTTAGTGATGACGATTTTTGCCTATAAGAATTGCTGTTCTACCAAAGTTCGTGGAAGTCGGAGCGAGACCGGTGATCGCACTACAGCTGATTCCCATTTGTTTCCTTGTTTGATGTATGTATCATTAAACAGACTTCCCTTTGCCAAACTACTGAGTCCTCGTTATTGAGTCATGTCGGAGTAAGTGAATCCTGCACCCCTGTCCTCCCATGGTGCAGCTATCTTGTCTTACAAGATCTAGAGGGTGAGTGCTGACCTATGGGCCCGTCAGTGATTTCCTCCCCTCTTGGACACTTGTAAACTCGCTGCCAAGTGACAGTAGACACTAAGTACAATGCGCGAAGGAAACAACGCATATAAAGCATTCAATGCACACCATTCCAACGTCGGCCAGCCACGATGAATGCTGTAATACAGGGACTCATCGTACATGGACACAGTCGGAGGAGGAGGATGCGGAAACCCTGGATTTTCACACCACACACCATGATGTTTGGGATGACAGACAACCAGGTCTATGCAAGGTACTGGATCCCACCCAATGCCATTTTAGACCTGCTCACAGAGTGGGCCAAGACCTTGCATCCCCCATTATCTGCTCCCATGCCCTCATCCCCCTGGAAAAGGTGCTGACAGCACTCCATTTCATAGCCACAGGCTCCTTTGAGAACACCACTGCCATTGTTGGTGGCACATCTCAGGCCACACAATATCGCTGTCTCCACCAGGTGTTGGCCTGCATAACATCATGTGTGTGTGTGCGCAGGCACATATGCATACCGTGCACACTGCAGGAAAGGCAGAGAGTGTGCAATGAGTTCAATGCTGTTGCACACTTCCCATGTGTACTTGGAGCTATTGACTGTAGATATGTTGCGCTACGCCCCGTCCAATTGACAGAGCACCTTTATCGCAAATGAAAGCATTGGCATTCCATCAAAGTGCAGGTCGTCTGTGCTTCAAACTGAGTCATCATGCAACTCAATGCCAATTTTCCTGGAAGCACACATGACAGCTACATTAACTGCCAGTCACCATTTTACCGGGCCCGGCATCAGGAACCTTTGGCAACACTTGGCTCATTGGTGAGCATCAACTATTGTGCACATGCCTGCATTCACGTGACACACTGAACAACAGACCATGACAATAAATGCCAATAACAACCATTTACACATTTGCAGCTGACAGTGCCTACCCGCTATCAATATTCCTGCTCACACCATTCAGTAATCCTGCCACACCAGCCGAGATAAGGTATAATGCAGCACATATAGCCACTAGGGGCATAGTAGAGCGCACATTAGGGGTGCTTAAGACACTATTCCGCTCCCTTCAACACTTTGGTGGGGTATTGCTATATGCCCCACCAGTAGTATGTAAAATCATTGTGGCTGCATGTGTCCTGCACAGTGTTGCCACACGGCATGGCATACCAGTCGATATGAAGGAAGGTCATCACCCTCAGCCACAGGCACCACCCTTGCCCTTGGTTGGCCAAAGGGCACAGGAAGAGGCTGCACACAAACAGCTTGTGCAAACATACCTCTCATGAAAATCAGCCCCTGTAGAGCACACACAGTGAAGCCACATCTCTGGTGCTGATCGATGGTGATGTGGGGCCAATCCTATGTGCTCATTACAACACCCTGCTAATGTGTGCGTGGGAAGGGAAACTGTGTGTGGTCATATCCATGAAATCAACTGCAAAAACACTGACACAGTCATAGCAACTGTAAACAACAGTGTGTATGTTGAACACACGAAAGCACACAACACAAGCAACGAAATCCCAACCAATTTCACTGGGCCACCAGCAACAATCGTGCATGCAGCGCATGCAGACCACAAACAACACACATAAGAACACAAATGGGAAGGCACAGCACAAATTGAAAACCGCAACCAACACTTGTGTGGACTTCCCTGGCCACCCTATCTGTGATTTATGAACAACACAAGGTCATGGCAGGTAACACATCCATGTGACCCCCTGAATGTGTCATGCAACAAATGCAAGCAGCAATAACTCTCTAACCACCCATCACCATGTGTCTCCACACCCATACAGCTGGACCCACTCACCTCAGGCCAATGCAATGAAAACACCACACACAATGTCAATTTCCCCACCCACAACACCTACACTGCCTGACCCCCTGAGTGCCATGCAGTGAAGGGCCGGGTCCCACGTACCCTTTCTTCTGGTTAGGGGTCATTGTGAGCATTCAGATCCGGCCGGAGTTAGAATGACACTGCGAGGACTCCCAAATAGCAATCACTGAAAGGTTGGAAACCCAGGATCCCCTTGGGAGCACTGCTAATGTCAGAATATGCATCCCCTGATTAACGTTGCATCAGGACAGTGAGGTATACACTGGCAGTGGAGCAGATGATTGAATGTGCAAGACGACAGAATGCAAACTTCTAACCAATTGCAGTTCCGGCAGAAGGCAGCTGGGCAAATAGGCAGCAGTCATAGAGGAAGGCAGGGCACAGAGGCAACTGGCATAAAAGAGACAAGCAGACACGCAGACAAGAGAAACCGGGGTCAAGGAGACCGGCTCACAAAAGGGAGCATGGAACAGTCGAGAGGAAGGGAAGGCAGAGTTCAGAGGGACTGGACTGAACAGGGACCAATGAGCTGGGAAATGAAGAGAGCATTGAGATGCACTGCGCAGCTGTCAACAGGTTACGAAATATCTTCTGGTGTACTGTGCAAGGAACATGTCCCCATGGCAAACAACACCAGGCCAATGGCGTGTGCCTGGTGTCTGGGGTGAACATGGCCTCTCCCAAATGGCCTGCAATGAGTGCTGTGTGTGGAGCTGTCTTGGGACAGCACCCCAGAAGGGGCAGAAGTGACAGGATTGTACTGCCAGCATGGGTAGACATGCCATGAAAGGCTGAGTGAACAGGATGCCACGCAGCAGGCAAGACACATGCAGAAACTGCAAGCAATTACTTGGCAGACTCCCATCACCATGCGTCCCTGCACCCATGCAGCCAGACCTGCTCACCTCTGGATAACTCAACAATAAACACCCCACAGAGATAGCCTCCTTCACAGCAATCACCCCGCAACCAGTGCCCCCCTGAGTGCCATGCAAAACAGCAAGCATAGCCTCACCAGCCTACGGTCACCTTGTGTCGCCGCACCCATGAAGCTGGACCCGCTCACCTCAGTCCAAGGCAAAAAAAAATTACACCACACATTGCCAGACTCCCTGCCACTAACAACACCACAACATGTGCCCCCCTGAGTGCTTTGAACTTACCTACACAAGGTACCCACCTGTTTCACATCCACAGCATTCCACCTGAAATATTCTAACCTTGAAAGTAAATAAACTGGACTGCCTTGACAACTCCTGAATGGAACAGGTAACATGACAGCCATGGATCACCCAGTGTCAACTTCCGGAAGTCCAAATAATAGAGCGTCATCAATACTTAGTGACAGAGAAATCACGCGCAGTGAAGCAAGCAGATTTCAAGCAAAGCATGACATGCATTCTGGAAACAGGTGTCAGTCAGACACAGGATGCAGGCATAAGTCGGGCCATTGATTGCAGGCATACAAATTCTGCACAACCATACCAGGTGTCACGTGGGCCTTTGGGTCACCCATGGACTCAGGGGACTAAAAGGACACCCAAGTGAGGAGGTGAAGGGCTGGGGAGTGGAAGTACAAGTGTGGGAGCTGATGTGAAAGATGACAGAGGGCATAAAGGGGACAGGACATAAAGTGATGAATGTGAAGCTGCAGAGTGGAAATAGAGAGAGGATAGGAGATTTGTGGTGCAAGGAGGAGTCTGTCTGGTGGGGAGATGAGGAGAGAGAAGGTGGCTGTTACAATGGGTAAGGGCAGAGAGAAGGGGGTGAAGAGATGAAGGCAGAGACAGAAAGACAGGGGAAAAGTCTGCATAGTCTGAGAGCCTGGAAGGCACATTGATGGAAAAATAGCACATATTGGGAGTGTAGAAGGGCAATGGGGGGGGTGAGGGAGAAGGGCAAACTGTGAAAGCAATGACATTTGGGAAAGGGCACTCCTCAACTCATCTTCACAAAAACGACATGCTCAACACGCCATGGCATGTGATCCAGAAAGAGACCCATGCCGCAACATCAACACACATAAGTCCCTTCAACCACAATTCGAGGCTCTACACCAACCACCAACCTCCTCTGTTGGACACCACAGTAAAGGGTCATTACAACAATCTCAAGCGGCTGTCTCATCATCCAGCAGACCACACACCCTGGATGAGACATTCCCAGGAAGGGGACGTCGAACATAGGGTGCACTGGCAACACCCACAGGGCCAACAGATGAAAAGAAGCTGGGGGAGTGGACGATGTACCACACGCATGTACCATAAATGTACACACACATATCATGCAGTCACACACGGTGCTGGATTAGAAGAACAAGTGAGGAGAAAGAAAGTCAAGTAATACATTCAGGATGAGAGAACATACAGAAAGCAACAATGAACAAGTGGCTTGAATGGGGAACACAGTTAAAGTCTGTCAGGGGTCCTCATGTGCAAAACAGTGTTATTATTTTTGTTAAGCTTTATTCGGCATAAAAACCTTTAGCATAGATTCAATTGTACAGTTATACAAGAAAAAACACAATACATTAGATATGCAATTACACAGTAGGATAAACCAGGAGAAGTCCTGAAGCGCTAGTGGACATGTTGTTACATCTTCATACAATACTTTTATGAGGAGAGCACACTCGCAGCCTCTTTATTAAAAACAATCCCCATATATCTCTGCCTTAATAGCCAAACTCGATGTACATATCATGCAGATGAAAGAACCATTTTCCTCTTGACTGAGCACATTAAAAGTTGCATAGCTTCCTTAGTACAGCACACCCCTAGCGCAACAAATAATGGTTTCAAATCAACTCTCCTTGGATCCAAAGTGGCAGGACAAATTAGCATATAATGTATTAATGTTTTGTTGGCAAGAGCGCACAATGGGCATAGACCACATCTCAAAGATGACAATGAGCAGGTGTACCATGCTATATACAATTTCCCCAGCCTTATTTGTACATACAAAGAACACTCATAAGGGGGATACATTTCATCCAAGAGGGTCAGCGAGTTACCCATCATTTTACTATGTGGAGATTCCGGAGTATTCTTCAATGAGGCCCATAGTACCTCAAGCTTTTCCATAGCTTTCCTCCTTGCCTTTACTGTAAGCTCAAATTTGACAGAATGTTTGCAGTTCAGTGGGTTATCCCAGAGAGCTCTCTCATCCCACGTATATAATAGATGCTTAACATGGGCCACCCAACCACAGCTCTTCCCCCCTCCAAAAGTAGAATATTCTGCACAGCCTCCTGGGATGTTGACAAATCCGGGGAGGACCCCTGTATGACCCAACAGAGCACCGGTTTAAGGGCGTTCTGGTCGGCTATAGGAAAAACACTAAAAAGTGATAACACCAAAGAAGTTGGATCATTTATAGGCCACAGAAGTAACTTTTTCAAAAACATATTCTCAATAATTGACAATGGGGCTGATTTAGAATGGTGCCAAAGCTCTTCCCCGTAGAGGGCCACTGGTAAGGCCTGCTTATCATATGATTCCAAAGCCGGCGAAATAGCCCCACTACCATGGCTTGAGAAAAAAGAATGTATACCACTGCTATATTTCCCCAGGCTAGCTTTGGCCTTAGTGAGTTGGTCAGACCAGCCCCCTGACTCATGGAACATAATTCCCAAATGGTCAAAAAATTTGACTTGCTCCAATTTTATGCCATCCAACATTATTCTCAAGGGGATATTCTTCATAGAGGGTGGTTTAAAGAACAGAACTTTAGTTTTGGTTGCATTCAATTCCAGACCAAGCTCACTACTCTTGCTCTTGAAAATAGCCAGCAACGCCTCTAATCCCCTAGGGCATGTGGAAAGAATAAACACATTATCAGCATAAAAGAGGGTAGGCCATTTCTTTTTCGCGATTCTCGGGGCATCTAGAGCATCCTTTTCTAGTGTATCTATTAAGCCTTGTATGTAGAGTAAGAAAAGGAGGGGTGCCAAGACACATCCCTGGCACACCCCTCTATTTACTGCAAATGGCCTTAAGTGCTCACCCCGAGCTCCACAGTGAACTGATGCCTCAGTTTTTGAGTATAATAAATTAATAGCATCCGCCAGTGGTTTAGGAACATTACGTTTCTTTAGTACCGGCCAAAGAATAGTTCTTGAGACAGTATCAAAGGCTGATTTTAAGTCAAGGAAAATGCCATAAAGCCTGGTTTTTAACAGAATTATGTATTTTTTAATCAGTCAAAATAAAAGAAAACAATGATACACGGTGCCTCTACCGGCACAAAAGCCTGCTTGCAGTCTTGTAATAATGCATGCGTCATTCACCAAGGTTTGTAGTCTGGTCAAAATTATTCTGCTGAATATTTTACCCACACAGTCTAATAGAGGGATCCCATCCCCCCTTTCTTGCATATGGGGACTATAGTTGCATCTCTCCAAGTCTTAAGGATTTCTCCTGAATAGGTAACACCATAAAAAACCTTAAGCAAAATTGGAGCCCAGATTAAAATGCCATCTTTGTAGAAGTCCCCGGGTATCAGCCAGGGCCAGATGCTTTTCCTGGCTTTTGTGAAATCGGGGCATTTTTGACCTCATCAATCGTGATGGGCCAGGTCTCTGGTGACATTGAATCATTGAATTTTTGCCCAAGCCCATTGTCTGCCAGTACAAACCAGTACAAAGCTAGAAGCACCAAGTGTGCCAAACCTGTCCTGTGGAGTCAATGGAGACAAACGGCCAGATCTGTGTGTCCAGAGGCAAGGCCATGAAGGGGAGCCCCCGAGGTTGTGTAGATCTGTGAATGGATGTGTGTATCAGACGTGGACTTGTAGCAGGGCAGGTCATGTGAGCCAATAAGGGCGTGGAGTGGGTTCTGGCACAGGTCAAAGAGTAATGTTAACAGGGAGTACACCTGCATGGTCCTGTAGGACAGATGTGGTGGGGGGAGGAGAAGGGTGGAAGTAAGAAGATATCATAATGGTCAGTGAGGCAAGAGGTGAACAATCATAATGCACGGTCCAGATGCACAGAGAATTCAGGACGTGATTGAGGATGTTGATGTAGAATGTGGCGAATACTGCCAATGACTCAAGTGTGATAAGTGCTGCACATTCCCCATCATTTGGCTGTCCATTGTGGGACTACAACTTGAAAAATAATGCATACACATGGATGTCCAAGTGTACATACACACACATGCATGTGGACAAACACAAATCTGCACTGGCATTCACTGTGACAAAATGATCCCACCCGCAGAAAATCAAATGTGAGAGAATGCATGAAAAGATTGAAGTGACCACCAATACAGACATTACATGATAGGCAGTGCTCAACCTTACCTGCTGACAGAGCCTCCCTGAAGTGATTCCCTCATTACCTCCACCCGAAACTGTGCCTCCACATTTGTGAATGGGGGGCCAGTGCCCGGAAGAGGGCATGGGGACTAGGGAGGTGAAAGGGTGCAAGGTGGATCTCACATGGAGTGCAGTCTCTGGATGAATCATGATCACTGCAACAACATGGGACATTGTATGTCACCAGCCATAGTGGCAAATCATAAAGTCTATTAACCCATTGCTACCTGTGTATGTGATCCTGTTGTAATCTTGTCAATCATGGCAGTTCACACCACTGTGCATGGCTGCAAGTCCAGTACTTTACTCATTAATCCCTTGAGAGGAGACTAACACATCTCTGAATGTAGGAACAAAAAAATCTAAATAGTCCATACTGGATAGGGGAAAAAAAACATATGCGTTCACCCTAGACAGGGGTATACACAAATCAGAACAATACATCGATCCCGCAAAAGGCTGTTAAAAAATAAAAAAAATAGACCACCCCGGTCAGGCTAAAAAACAACATGCCCATCTGGACTGGGGGTAACAAAATTCCACCCTGGAGGGGTTAGGCGGAGGGTGCGTGTCAATATCCACATGAGTGAACCACAAAAATCAACACCAATAAAACAAAACAAAAAAATACCCTCCATGGGCTCATACACATCACGGCAGAGGTGGCTGAGGTTGCGTGGGTGTGCTGGGTCCACCGTCCTGTGGGGGATCATCAGGTGGTTGTGGGGGTGGTGGTGGATCCTGTCCACGCAGTGTCAAAGCCTGGTCTTAATTGGCGAGGTCCAGCCGTGACATGGATGCATGCTCTAGCACCCAAAAGGTGGTGAGGTCATGATGCGCGTCTTCCCGAATGGCCACAGAGTCAGTATGTGCACTCCCTCATGACGCATCAAGTAGCTGGGAGAGCATCTGCATCAAGGCGCCCATCACTTCATGGAGCTGGGTCCTTGTGGCTGAGAGTTCATTGTGCAGTAAAGCTCTCAAGCTCTCCATCTCACGGTGATTGGTGGTATGAGATGCGAACATAGCCTGATTCAGGGCCTCTCTAAGTGCCTTAGCATCTGCATGCAGGGAGTCCTGCAGACATTTCAGATCAGCCTGTTGGCCCTTGATGTTGACCTAAATGCCCAGTCTGTGGGAGAGCCTTGAGGACTGCATCTCAGCATGCAGTTTCTTCTCCAGGCTGGACAAGATTAGCTGCTGTTGAACATCCCGGGCTGCTGGTGTGGACATGTTCTTGGCTAGGTGATTCATGCAGGGTCCAAAGCGGTGTGATGCAAGGGACCAGGCCCGTTGCTGCAGGGCCCCCGTTGTGGGCTGCAGATCTGCAACCCTCCATTGGACATCAGCCCTAGAAAATAACACCAACTCATGGGAGGGAGATCTTGGAATCGTAACCAATGCGGACGTGGGGCTCACCACTGGCCTGCCTTGTGAAGCCTGGTGCACCGCCGCACGCTCAACGGCCCCATCCGATCTGCTCATTGGGGCACCCACCTTCTCCCTCAGTGAGTCATCCAGTCATCCACACCTGGCTCTCCATCCAAATCTGCAGAGCCAGAAGGATCCGAAGAATCAGGAGCACGACTGATGATCGCCTGTAGCACCTGTGGATTTTCCTAGTGAAGGACACCACGGCCTCCACTGGTGGACTGATGTGCAACGTCCTCTTCTTTCTCCTCCTCCTCCTCTGCATCAGCTGCATCGTCACCTGCAGATGGACAGACGATGCCATTTAGAGCCATGTGTTCCCTGACAAACATGCACATTGGCATTAAAGTGCATACAGACAAAAAATGGCTGGACACCCATACATCAGACATCGTGTCTTGGCACACTGTGAGCTATACGCCACTGATGTATGGAATTTGCTGACATGCTTCCCACCGCCCCCCGGTCCTGTCCATGCCATTATTGTACACATACCTGTACCAATGTGGCCTACACAATGACTGATGGGCCTTGCAACAAACATTTAATTACACAACCCAAGGATAACTACTGCCCATGGGGCATTGTAATGCTGAAGGCCAGCATATGGCATCAGTAAGCCGGCTGAATCCATAGATACTACCAAGCTAGAAGTATGACAAACATTACATGATTCCAACTTTGTACTTGATAACCATGTCATGTCACATTAGGACACTGGGGATTAGGACAGCAGGGTCCATTGTGTCACTGTGCAGGCCGTAGTCCAAGTACAATCAGTGGCATGACATATGTGCAGCAATGATGAGTGTGCTGGCCAATTCACACCCCTCTCAGTTAAGGCCTCCCTGTGTGAAAACAAAATCAAAATATCGAGGCTGAGTACCCCAAAAGGAAATACACCGAACACGGGTTACAAAGGAACATACAAAGTACTTTATTTTATACTGAATCCAGTTACAAAAACAGAGCAAAATCAGATAGCTATCGGCCCTCGGTACAACACAACGAACTCCAGCGTGGTTCAGTGTGTTCAGTGAGAGACGTTGTACATTAGAATGCATTCGCTTTTTATACACTTGGTGGGCACGATGTCCAGCCCCACTTCGGGTTAATATTCCATTTAATACATCACCGATCTAGGGTTTGTGCCAAGTCTCGAACAACCGCATATAACTGGTTTGCCTTTAATACATGTATCAACAAGCCTATGCAATAACTGTGTATTCTAAGTTTTTCCATGCAGGCCTTCTCAAACATTAATACAATGTAGTTAAACAGATGTTCTACGTTTAGTATTTGAATACATTGTTTCAACATATGCTCGTGGATTAGTTTCATTACACAAGTAATCTGTCTACACACAGGTCAACGAAGGACAAGGTCTCAGTTCACGACCTCAACAAGTGGCCTGCAGGCAAGTTACATATTAGCTATGTACAGAGGTCAAGACGGCCATGTTTTATTCTGGAATGACATTGTCCACCATTTTAACTCACAGGGTGACTTTTACAGAGCGAATCCTAAAATGGCGGTTTGACCTAAAATGGCGGCTTACATTGATTTAAGGTCAGGACCTTGCAACACGGATTTCTTTCGCAAGCGACTTTCGAGCAGCTTGGCGTAGGCCAATATTAATATATTTATTACAATAGGAGGCACAATATGCTTTCTCTTTCGACAAACCCTGCTTTTGGCCTATGCCAAGTGCTAAAAACTACTGTGGATCTCTTTGAAAATAACTCCGAGCATCATCGTCCATGCACCCTGAATCACTATCGGAAATATCTACTGCCATTAGGTCATTTGCTAAAATATCTTTCAACACATATTCTTTGGAAGTTTTATCCGAGGCATACACTTTATGTCCTATCGAACCTATCGCTTGTGCACAACATCCCCCTAGCATCGAACACATACCAGGTAGACACTGAATACAGCAACAAAGAAACAACAGGATTCCCAAAATAATTAGTAAGACCGAAAGTACCTTCAAACCCCAAGATCGCAAGAAGTCCCAGAACAAAGCGCTTAGATCCCAGTTTCCTTCGGGAACATGCCTTCTGAACTAAGGACGTGCAGATTCTGTATTGCCTTGAAGATAGTTGGGGAGGAATCTGGTACGAAAACACAGCAAGCGGACCCCACTAATTTACACACTCCACCACGCTCAGCCAGAATGACATCTAATGGCATTCGGTTTTGAAGTGCTACTAATCTTATCGCCTTTTGTTCTAACGTCATATTATAGAGTATGTCCGTGGTCCAGTTGATGGTTCTCTCCAGTACTCTCGCTAGTTTTCTTACATCTTCTAAATTCGCTATCTGCCCCCAAAATGGCACAACTGATTTAGCTATATCTCCCAAGATTTGTGCTGGTGTGTCACCATTCTCGTCCCGCCGTAGACGAGCCTTCGAAACTTCTCTTGTACTAGCTATAAACACCCCAGGTAACAGGATCCCTAAATAACAGGTTACCTGCCAATCCCTGGGCAACCATGGGAATGCTACATTACCGCAGACAAAGTAGACAGGTTCACCTACATACAAAGGTCTGTTTTCCCCAGTCAAATTTGCAACGTTGGCTCAACCTAGAAAATTTCTAAGAGTTCCATTCCTCTATATGCAAAAAGAAACTGAATCGGGGCTATGGTTAACAGTGTAAGAAGGAGGCAGGGCATCCTTATTGCCTATTGAAGCCATCTTAAAGGAAATCAAAGATTGGAAAGGACGAGACAGTTTATCAGAAGGCCTAATAGAAGCAACATTCGGTTTACTCCTATTTGCAAAAAGCGAGCATCCCAGGGGAGTTAAAACACGTTTCTCAAAACTATTCAACTTGGTGCCATCAAAGTTCCCTGAGATGCTATCATTCCATCGGCCAAAGAACAGTGCTCTAAGAGAAGCATAGCAAGCAGTTGTCAACGGTAAAGGATGAATATACCAACCTACCCCCTTATCCCCGTGTTGCTGTAAATGTGAGCAGACCCAACAGTTAGATTTATTAAAAATGGCATGCGTAGCATTCATGATAAGCAGTAAAGTGTTATTGTGGTACCTTTGTCTGTGCTGAGAATCCCTAGGGGATAGAGTATGCAAATGTACAAAGGGAGTAGGAACAATAGGTGCACTTTCAGTAGGCAACAAAAGTTCTAAAGAGTGAATTTCCTCGAGGCACCACAATCCTAAGGCAGCGACTATTAAAAACCCAAATATCATTATAAAAATACAGCAATACATTTTCGGGGGCCCAGGCATCTTGTCCATCGTCCGGGTTGGTCACCCCCTTATTTACAAGTCCCATACGAGCGGTAGCGGTAGCAGGCATTGTAGTCTTCAAACGGATATTCCAAAGTTTGTTGCTGGCGACCTCCCGGTAGAGCGACTTCTTAGTCCTTCCACAATCCTAGCCAACAGAATCCCCTTTCTCAAATTTGGGCAAAAAGCAAGCCCTCGATGACTCTTTTCCTTCTCCGAATGCACAGCCGAACCGTGCCGTAAGTCTATCAGATGCATAGCAAAACCGTGCCGTAAGTCTATCTTCGTGGTCGTAGATTGTATCTTACTTTTCCCGGTACTGATTGATCCGGAAACAATATGTTGTCACTTCCTGCTGGAAGCAACTTTTCGGAAACAAGTGAAGGTGCTGAATTCGAAATAGCAGTTTCTGGATGCAAAATTTGTGGAGAGTGTGGAAACAAAATGGCAGCTACCCCAAGCCTCACGGGCTCAGAGAGATTCTCCGACACACTCTCAGTGCTACCTACTGCTTCGGGATTGTTAGTTGCAGTGTCAGTGAGGGGTTCTGTTTCTTCTGTAACGTGTGGCACAGGGTGAGGAAGTTTCTTGATGTGGGATGTGTGGATCCAGTTCTTTCTCCCAGGGACCCGCACCGCTGTCTGGGTGACCAACAGGACTTGGAATGGCCCATGCCAGCGAGGCGCGAGGCGCGAGGCAAGAGGAGCGCTCAAAAGATTTGACGAGCACCCAACTTCCAGGCCGTATGCTGTGGCCCGGGCCCTCGTATCGCACAGGTAAAGCCTCTCGTACCTGGTGATAAATCAAATACAGGTTTTAGTCAACTAGCTACAATAATCTGGAAGTAATACATTTTCAACATTTCTTAATGAGTTATATTTAGGAAGGTTCCAAACATTGGCAGGTCTCCCCATTACCACCTCAAATGGAGAGAGCCCAGTCTTAATTTGAGGGGTTGTGCGCATCGATAACAACACGATCGGTAAGGCGTCCGGCCATTTTAGTTTGGTGCCGGCACACGTCTTAGCGAGCTTGTTCTTGATGATACCGTTGTGTCTTTTACGAGCATGTCTGGCCGAATGGAACCGTTTGTCAATTCGTAATGCTGTACATATCTGCAGAATTACAACAGTGACAAAATGTGGACCATTGTCCGACCGGATAACTCTTGGCAAACTGAACCGTGGGAAGTATTATTTTAACATGATTTTTGCAGTAGTCATGGCTGTAGCATCTTTAACAGGGAAAGCCTCAACCCATTTACGAAAAGCACAGATAACCACCAGTACATATTTCTTATTATCGCATCGTTCCATTTCAATAAAATCAAAGTGGATCACTTCAAAGGAGACAGAGGGTGGCCCAAAACTACCCCTTGGAGTTACTGTCCCCTTTCCCACGTTGTGTTGCAGGCAAATCATGCATTCCCGGACGTAGCGCTGGGCAATTTTCGAAATTTTGTCATTTACCCAAACTTTCTCTAACATTTTTGTCATCTTCTGGGTACATACCTGCGTAGGACCGTGGGCCATGATGACCATCATCATGACATAAGCGTCAGGGAGTAGCCATTTCCCTTCTACTATGTCCACCCAACACCCGTCATCATCAAGTTTTCCCAAGCCCTCAGCCCACCTTTTGGATTCTTCTAACGTGGCATCAGCTTGGATATCCCGTACAGACCCAACACCCTCATCTATTGCATAAGCATCTACACATTCCCTTGAAACATACATCTCCGTAAGGAGATCGGTAGCAGTTTGCCTAGCTATCTGATCAGCGAAAGCATTCCCTTTCCCTACATCATCTGCAATCTTTCGATGTGCTGCACATTTCATAACTGCTAACTGAGTAGGGAGCGCAAGCGCTGAGAGTAGTTTTACTATTAGGGAGCCATGTTGAATTTTGGTGCCATGCGAAGTTAGGAACCCTCTCTCTGACCAAAGTCTCCCAAAGTTGTGAACCACCCCAAAGGCGTACTGATGCTTTGAAACACATTGTGTATAGGCGCTATATAAATAAACTATCATATCATATCATATCAGTATATATATTTACTGCAAGCCCTTCGGAAAGTTCACAAGCTTGAGTCAATTCTATAATCTCTGCGGCCTGCACAGAATTATGCGTGATTCTCTTAGTTTCCACAACCGTGCTCAATGTAGTGATCGCATAAGCAGCTGTGGATGTACCATCCGGAAGTTTGAAGCAGGAGCCGTCACAAAACAGCTCTCCTTGCGGATTATCCAAGGGAGTATCTTTCAAATCAATTCTACCCTTTGTCTCTTGTTCGGTCGTATACAAACAATCATGTGGCACTTCATTGCCGTAAGTAATATTTTGCGGGAAAGGTAGAAATTCAGCCGGATTAAGAACACAACACCTCTTAATTTGAATGTGAGGAGCAAACAAGATCTGTTCATATGTTGTCAACCGTGCAGAAGTGAGATGTTGTGTTTGAGTTCGGTTCAGTAGAACATCTACCGAGTGAGGCACCATCAGGGTTAGAGCATGGCCTAGGACCATTCCCTCACTCTGTTGTACAGACGCGGCAGCAGCAGAGACAGCTCGCAAACATCTTGGCAAAGCGCATGCTACAGAATCAAGGGCGGAAGAAAAGTAACCGTACGGCCTAATCTTCCCTCCATGTTCCTGCGTTAATACAGCCAAAGCACATCCATCACATTCATGCACAAACAACAGAAAGGCCTTTTCATAGTTTAGTGTGCCCAAAACTGGTGCAGAGCATAATGCAGTCTTAAGCAAGTCAAATGACTGCTGGTGTACCGCGTTCCATGGCAATGGCGAAGAAATGGCCTTCTTTGTCAAAGCCAACATCGGTTTGATCACTAGTGAAAAATTTGGGATCCACAACCTACAGTAAGAAGCCATACCTATCAAGACTCTAACTTCCTTCTGTGTGTTTGGGACAGACATGCCAGAAATGTGTTTTATTCTTTCAGGTGTCAATCTTCTTCCCTCCTTTGACAGGAGATAGCCTAAATAGGCGACCTCCTGACAACAATGTTGACATTTTTTAAGCGAAGTTTTGTGACCATGCTTAGCTAGATGGATAAGTAATACCACAGTGCCCTCCTTACAGGCACTCTCAGAATTAGCAGCTAGAAGCAAATCATCAACGTACTGAAGCAAAGTAAAGGTAGAGGGCAATTCATGGGTATCAGGTTGTTCTTTCAAAGCCCTACTATAAATGCTAGGACTCTCTGTGCACCCTTGAGGTGCATGAGTAAATGTGAACGAGCGTCCCCCTAAGGTGAACGCGAACAAATATCTACTATCCTTGTGTATAGGAATACTAAAGAAAGCATTCTTCAGGTCCACAACACTAAAGTAAGTAGCTGTAGCTGGAATCATGGTTAGGTGTCGTTACATCAGGCACAATTGGAAATTGTGGTGCCACAACTTTATTAATGGCACGTAAATCAATTATGAAACGGAATGGAATTACATTATCCTTTTCTTGTACATGGGTAAAATCGGACTGTTACACAAACTTCCTGAAATTTTTTCAATCACCCCACGATGCACAAAATCGGAAACAATACATTTCAAAGCTCGCTCGCCCTCAACTGAAATCATATACTGGGGAATGCGTGGCATCTCAATTCCATGTTTCAAAACTATCTTGACAATTTCAATCTGTAAAACACCAACATCATTGTCATCGACAGCCCGCAAGCTCTCTGGTACATTAATGAATTCTGGAGGCAAAGATCTAGTCAAGAATTGCGAGGCAGAAAATTGCTGTGGTGAAATCGTCAAGCGCACTCCATCAGAAGAACAATAAATCACTGCATTTAATTCTTTTAACAGATTCAACCCCAGCAAGTTCTCTCCGCAATCTGAAGTCAACAGAAATGGACAATGGTCCGTAAAGGGACCCAAAGAAATAGGCACCGGCATAGAAACCTGACAAACAACTGGTGTACCAGAAAACCCTACAGAAACATTGGTTTGCCCTGACAGTGGAATGTTTGGAACCCGTGAATGATCAATGCAACACTTCTGTGCTCCAGTGTCTATCAAAAACTGATGTTTCCCATTTCCCACCACCATTTCAACGTAGGGACCTTTCTGATTGACGGGAATAGGTGTAGGTTCCAAACCCTGCTTCGGGCAATCCTAACGAAACAGAATATCATCAAAAGGAAGCTCTTCAGATAAATATGCAGTGGAAGGATGATCAAATATGTTCCTGGTGTCCACACTCAGAGTCTGATTGTCCTGCGAGAAAGGTTGCTGAGGTTCCTGTGTAAACTGACCTCTACCAGGGCCCCCTACACCCGGGCGACCTCTGGATCGCCTACCCATATTACCAAATGTATTATTTGACCTTTGTTGAAGGACGGGGCATTGTGCTCGCCAATGACCCTCTCGGCAACAATAAGCGCACTCGTTAATGTTCACAGGACCCAAGGGAACATTCCCCTGCGGGACATACTGACCTCTAACCTGAGAACTACCCCCTCTGGGGCCTCTAACAATTTGCTGCAATAGCACTTTAGTTTTCAAATCTCCTTTTCGTTTTTCAACCCTATCTTTTTCATTATTGACACGGTTCTCGTAGTACTGAGCCATGTGCAGTACTTCTGATTGTCATTTCGCCTGCCGAGTGCTCTCAGAAGATATAATGGATGTCAGGCAGCAATCCACGCTCAAATTTGTCCACAAACAACCTTTTCCCAGACTCTGTGCCTAGGTCTTGTTCACTGAAATCTGAGAATACCTGTTCGAACCGATTAAAAAACTCGGTAGCACCCTCAGACTTTCCTTGGACACAGGCCGTAAGCTTGTCCCAAATAATTCTCTTTTCGGAAATTATGGTTTTTAATTTAGCAACGATTCTGTCAGGCAGAGTTAGTATTACCTGAGGAGGCCTGAGGAGGCCTTTCTCCGTCAAGCCTAGTTATGTTAACCCACGTATCTCCCAACCCAGGTACGTCGTCTATAGTTCTAACCTGTTTCCACAAATCTACAGGCAGGAGTACAGGAAACAACAAATCAATGTCGCCTAGGGTGAACACTGAGGACTGCAAACGGACTCTATCTCTTTATAGAACCCTGTTGGATTTTTCCCAATGTCAGGATTAGAGTGTTTAATGGTGTTCACTTCCTGCCGTGAAAACGGGACGTGAACAAACTGATACATAATGTGCGGGAATGTCCACAGCAACTATACCCCGTGCAGCATCGGCCGCAACCTCGACCTTTGGGACAAATGTCGGAGGGACCTCTCTCATAGGCAACTGAGAAGTAGGTGACTCCGAACGCTTACTAAGCAACAGAGCTAAATCGAGCGCTAAAGCAGTCGAAGAAGTGTCAAGTGAAAAAGCTCTCTTGTAAATATTCAATAATGGGACAACTAATCCTCATTTTTACACACTCATCCTGCAGTTACTCTACCATTACCTGTATCACTTTCCTCTGCATTTCTAGCGTATATTGACTGTATGTGTCATATACCTCAACTGGAGTTATCGATATGTCTGAAATCCATCTAATCGCGTCTTTCTTACAAATTCGCGTTTCCTCAGATATCGATTTACGACACGGAAGGAACCGTTTCTGTACATACATATTTTCCTCCTCGTCATCCCCGTTCTGCAACTTTTCTAACTCCTTTCTATACCCAAATAACCTCTCGACATGCTCATTTACCTTCTCCACAGTGTCTCTAGAAAGCGCTAGAGTATTTAGATCCCTTAACCCTTGCGGAAGATCTGCATTATTTAATCTTCCCCACATTATACATAACTGAATCCCTAAACCTTCAATAAAAACATTTTTCTCAGGAAAATTATCCATATTACAAAGTGTGGCAAAAACACTAGCTTGATCATCCTTCCCCATACAATGCTTAGCCCATGCAATTAACTCACGTTTCTTCTCCGGTGGTACAGTATTGCGAGTGACAACCTTTGACCCTGCACCTCGATCGATTACAAGTGGCTCAGGACCACTTGGAAGAGTGGGAGCAGGCAAATTTGATGGCGGTACTATAACTGGTGCGATAAAAAGAGGTGTGGGAGCTGGAGGAAGGGGAACATTAGGCAGAGCAAGAACAACGGGAACAACAACAGGTGGAGCAGGAATAACAGGAGGAAGAGGCAAAGCAGCAGGAAGAGGAACATACGGAGGTGGCGCAGAGGCACCAGGCCTTCGTTCATTTAATAATTTGTCAATAAACTCATCAGAAATATGAAGATCTTTAGAAGGATAGATTTTCTGAATACCAAGTGAGAAAGCCCTATCCATACTTTTAGTCGCCTCAGACTGTTTGTCCTGATCATATAACAATGCTTTTTCAGCATTCGTTTTATGACGGATCGCATGTTTCTCTCTACTGTTAAGTTGTTGCAACGCTTCTTTTTTTCAATTCTGCAAAACATCAAATGCTGCAGTTCTAGCCTTTTTCTTTAATAGAATTGACTCTAAATACTCAATGCGAGGGATTTCAAAACTACCATTGATTGGCCACTGAAGTTCCGAGGCATGCCTGGTTTGTCTGTGCCAAATGTCATTAAATACTATACTTCCAATGCCATGCTTACAGTACATAGTACATGCCGGCGACCCTTCCTGTGGTGCCGGACGGCTAAATTCCAAAGATTGTCTACCACTGCGGAATAATGCCCTAAAGCAGGTAGACAATTTCCCAGGCATATCTCAAATTCTTGGTGTTACCTGGTCAATAATTGTGTCTGTAGATACAATGCGCCAAAATTCCAATTGTCAGGATTAAATTAAGAATCGGGTCACGACTCACCTGACCAAACCTAAGGAGGTCCGAACGGATTTCTAAGAATCTTACCTAACTAATCTTACCTCGTTTATGGTGATATCGGCAAATCTGCCCGCCTCGATATGTGGACCCTCGTCAAGATGCCGTCTCGGACCACACGCTTATCGTCCAAGGATCGGGTCGTGCAGTGCTGCTGAGGTGTCACGTCTCTTTCAGTGGGGCCCCTTATGTCACACCGTCCGATCCCGGTCCGATAGCGTGCGTCAACCTTCAACAATCCGGCATCAATCTTGAGGGTCCCTATTCGGGCGCCAACTGTGAAAACAAAATCAAAATATCGAGGCTGAGTACCCCAAAAGGAAATACTCCGATCACGGGTTACAAAGGAACATACAAAGTACTTTATTTTATACTGAATCCAGTTACAAAAACAGAGCAAAATCAGATAGCTATCGCCCTCAGTACAACACGACAAACTCCAGCGTGGTTCAGTGTGTTCAGTGAGAGACGTTGTACATTAGAATGCATTCATTTTTTATACACTTGGTGGGCGCGATGTCCAGCCCAACTTCGGGTTAATATTCCATTTAATACATCACCGATCTAGGGTTCATGCCAAGTCTCGAACAACCGCATATAACTGGTTTGCCTTTAATACATGTATCAACAAGCCTATGCAACAACTGTGTATTCTAAGTTTTTCCATGCAGCCCTTCACAAACATTAATACAATGTAGTTAAACAGATGTTCTACGTTCAGTATTTGAATACATTGTTTCAACATATGCTCATGGATTAGTTTCATTACACGAGTAATCCTTCTACACACAGGTCAACGAAGGACAAGGTCTAAGTTCACAGCCTCAACAAGTGGCCTGCAGGCAAGTTACATATTAGCTATGTACAGAGGTCAAGACGGCCATGTTGTATTGTGGAATGACATCGTCCACCATTTTAACTCACAGGGTGACTTTTACAAAGCGAATCCTAAAATGGCGGTTTGACCTAAAATGGCGGCTTACATTGATTTAATGTCAGGACCTTGCGACACGGATTTCTTTTGCAAGCGACTTTCGAGCCGCTTGGCGTAGGCCAATATTCATATATTTATTACAATAGGAGGCACGATATGCTTTCTCTTTCGACACCTGTACTGCGCCAAAAAATGACTACACATATGACTTTTATCGTCTGGTGTGTCACATCAATTACGACAGCAGGTCTTCCAGTACCCTGTGTGTGAATTCATGTGGGTATGAATCCCCTGCTGTATGCCTAGCACAATTCAGGGATATGCATTGTCATTTCACACAGTGTATGATGACAGTGCCATTCCCATAACATTGTCATGTAAAGTGTCAGGCAATGACTGACCATGAATGAGTGACTGACAGCCATTGACTGTCTTTTTGAAGACCCTGTTGTGTAACTGTCGCTGTCATCTCACATAATGCAAAGTGACACTGCACATTGTGTGTGTTGTCTGTGCACTATATTTGTCCTGGCCCTGTGTGACTGCACAACTTGGTAGTCCCTTGAGCCAGCTCTGTGTCACTTGTGCATTCAATAGAACGTTGACATATGCATCTATACTGTGCCATACTCTAACCACACTCAATCACATGAGTCAACCACAGAATTCACCTCAGATTCAATACTCCACTGTACAAAACCCCCATACCACACCACCACAACATAGTATTGACTGGCTGCAGGCCAGCACTGAGCAGGGCCGCTAATGCCAGCACTGTCAGTTAATGCATGGCCCTGCTCTTTTGTGCACTATTCACCCATGAGGCATACCTGATGTTGAGGATGCTGTGTCTGTGTAACTGTGGGCCCCATACAACATACCGTGAGCCACCTTTGTCATTCATACTGCTAAAGGTCATACATGGTCTTGGAGTAGAATATAGGAGCAACAACAATTTGTTGGGGTATCAGTCCCTGTCTATGATCATCACCCTACAAAGATGTGTCAGTATTGTTGACCGGGAATGCTCGGACTGAGAACCTGCACCTCATCTTCAAATCTCAAGACACAAGGTGCAACAGAGCCCTCATGCCACATCTGAGTGGGTGGTGTTACTGCCATGTAATTCCATATCAAACAGAACCCACATGTCTGGACTAGTATGTATGTCTCAAATACAAAGACAGGGCAAAGTTCGGGTGACTGTCGTCAACAGTGATGCGAGCAACAAGGCATGTGTCTGCCATGCATTGACTGATGAACACATATGGCCTCATTACGAGGTCAGCAGTAAAACCCGCTAGTAGTTGGTGGGCTACCGCCGACCCCGTAACACCATTTCCACCGCCTGATATCCCAGTGCTATAGGACTCCAAGTGCTACAGGACTCCCAGTGCTATAGGACTCCATGGGAATGGAGACACTGAAGCACCGGCACCATTAGTAACAGTGGCAGTGCTTCATTGAAAAGCCTGCCAGTAGGGGCCTGAATTCCCGGCAGGTCAGGCCTGCCGGGAGTATATTGCCCCTTCCGGCAGACTCGTATTTTGGTGGTCCGGCAAGAGTGCCGGTACGTTGCTACTGGCCCCCTTATTTCCAGAATGCCAAAACTATAATGAAGCCCATACAGTCCTTTCATGACAGACTGGTGATTCTAATATGAACTGTAAAAACATATTTGCAATTCGAACATGCACATGCTTGACATGCAATTCAGACAGGCACACTCATTGGCATTATTCATCCCTGTAACCTTCTGCATGGGCTGTGTACAGACATTTCAATAGGAGAGTGCCAGACTGGCCACCTTGGAATGATGACCCACCATCAGCTGTGTTTCATTATGTTTAGTATAGTGTCACCCCTCGCAATATACAAGTTAATTTGTATCTACATATCGCCTGTTAAACAGGGCAGTGGTCTGTGTGCACTAATGTCCTGGCAGGCTGGTCACACCACAGTGTGTCATTGCAGACAGCTCGGAAATGTATTCGGACGAGGCATCCCTAACAGCAGGTGACAGTACACACATGCACCTGTATTGCATGCACTTAATGTAAAATGCAAAGAGGCAGGCCCCAAGAATGCAGCAATGATTGATTGTTGTGGATGAGGTATTTTTAAGAATGGCCAAGAGGTGTGCCCTGTGGGTGATGTGTGCCTGGCAGGGGCGTACATCATGGGGTCTTGAAATGTGCCCTTTTTTTGGACATTACAACCCTGCACGCATGTTTAGTTTGGTTTAGTTTATTTATACTGCGCGCCGAACCCTGGGGTAACTGGCGCCGGAGACTTAGAGGAAGGTTACAGCATAGTATAGACATACAGTAAAGTAACAGTAAGTGCGCTTGACCGGGTTACATGATGGTCGACAAGGAGACAAGTACATTTAAGAAGAGTGTCAGATGGCGGTGGAATTCTTGTTGGCGAGCCAGTAACAGTGCTACAGTTTGGTGGTAAACCACCAAACTTGTAATGAAGCCCAAATTGCTTCTGATCCTACCCAGCTCATCAGAATCTCAGTGCGTGCGGTGCATACCATTGTTGCATCGAAGATAAGAAGCCGTTCCCGCATCCTTCAGATAGACTACATCAGCCTCAGTTATTCATGTTTCCTCTAGTGTAGCAATCCTATGACAAATACTTCCACCATGTGCAAAAATACAGGCTTCCCTTGCTATCTCCTCTTCATTATTACTGAGCCCCCTCATTTTGAAGTGGACAGATTGTCCATTGGATGGACTTCATCCGCTTCTGTCCATTCCACGGCATAGTGATATTTTCCCTCATGGAGTTGATCAATGCACAGGAATCTGGATAATGCCAGGGTTTCTGTGTGTACCCCCACTCTGTGAGGACAATATGCCTTGGTCACTGTTGTGCATGCATGCCCCGCAGTGATCAGTGATGGCTACCGCCATGCTAGACCAAGTCAGACCCCATTACCAAGGATCCCTAAGAACTCTACCTGCCCTTACCACATGCAAAAGGATGGACAGAATCTGAAGCCACTCTGCTCACAGGGAAGACCCCTTTAAAGTGGCACACACCCAGTATAACACACAGGGAGCTTCTCTGCGAGCTGTCATTTTCCGGGGACCCTTAATCACTCATTCTGGTGCAGGAATGGGAATGCGACACATCACTTCTGCAGCGGTGGTCGGTTCCGTGGGATACTGATTATCCGCCTGGAGTGGCGCTTTGCATGGACACTTCTGCAGTACCTGGGCTCCCCTGTGAATATCGCCTCAGTGCAGATACTGCACCTGGTGACCTGGATCACCATCGGGCGTGAAGGTGTCAATGTGGTGATTGGTAATAGTTACCCGCCATGTCAAAACATGGCCGTCATACCCATGGATGCTAACGGACTCTGTCTGCCCTGTACAGACACCAAAATGTGGGCATAGTATATAGGCACCCCTGCCTGTTTGCCTGCATCAAATTTCAGTTCGGGTGGAGACACTGGCTTTTTCCCTGAACAGAGGTGGGGAAGCGTACAGAGCGCAATTCCCCCCTCGCCCCCTGCAAGGTATCCCTCACAAAATGGAACCGAGGCGCTAACATACATGGATAGCGTCTCTCTGAGTGTTTTACTGCCTATGTATCCTTTTCTGAGGACTTCCAAATGATGCCCGCAGTAGACCTTTGAGTCACCATCAACTTGTGTCTCCCTATTTATCCTCACGATGAGTTGCAACAGGCAGCACTCTCTGACACCTAGTGCTCAGGCATTTCACAACCTAGTTTACCAACCTGGCTCCCAGCCCAAAGCGCTGCCGTTTGTTTACACGTTTCTATTTGCTGCAGCCAACGATGACCGAGAGGACAATAGCATTTGGACTCTCTGACGTTTCGTGCTATACAAACATAATATTGTTGTCATAAAGCATTCAAGGGTTCATTCAGTCCAGTATGAGGTTAGTTGCACCGAGCAGGATCGGCACCAGAAGAGAAAGGAGAACTTTACACTGTGTGCTCATTTCATAGTGACAACTGACTGGTGACCTACGATGGGGTCACCACGGAAGAACACGCGTACACTAGATAATTAGAAAGGCCCCACACAGAGGAGGATGGTTTCCAACTCCATGGGGGTCATTCCGTGTATGCAGGTAGCCATGCCTCTTTTAGCGGATTGGCTACCCCCCTAACGGGTACCGGGTACGGGTTCCCTGAATGGGGAAATACCGGGCCATTCCGACCTTGGAGGGCCCGGTATTTCCCCATTCAGGGAACCCAGACCCTGTGCATCCCCATTCTCATTCGAGCCCCCATAGGGCTCAATGGGAATGGGGAGCATGCTAACAACGGGCCCGTCATTAACGGGCTTGTTGTTAGCATGCTGGACTGCTCGTGGGACCTACCAGGCGTCCTTAGTGGGTCCTGCGAGCGGACCTCGTATTGAGGCGGTAAGGGGTTAATGTGGCTGGCAGCTCTACCAGCCCCGTCAACCCCCTACCGCCAGGGTTGTAATGACCACCCATATCTTTATTCAGGAATGACGTCTAACCCCTGTCCCTCCTCTTTTCATCACTTCCTCCTCAACATACACTGAGCACCACACATCGTGGGTAATAATAAGCAGTGCTCAGATACCTCAGGGTTTGTAGCGCTATATAAATGCTAAAGTATTATTATTATTATTATTATTATTATTATTATTATTATTATTATTATTATTATTATTATTATTAATGAAGGAGGACTGCCGATACAACATAACTACCGGCATTACACTTTCTGCCCTGTTAAACAAACAGTCCACTTTACCCATTTCTTCAATCAGCCTGACAGGTCTGATCCTGCTGCGCGTGTAGCGGGAATCTCAAGATTGTTCCAAGGTCGTCAGTGTTGATGTTCTTGGGACACAATCTCGCTCTCCATCTGACAGTTCACAATCTCCTTAATAGGAAGCATCAGAGTCCCCTACATTCTTGTCTGGATCTTCCCTCCTCCTTGGAACACCCATGTGCTCTCCCTATGCCTTGAAATGAGACAGATTCCTGGGGTTGTATACTAATTGACCTTTTCACAATTGACCTCGGGACAATTGACCTCGGGAGAATTGACCTAATTTAGAAGGTCAATTAGTACATATAAGCGGGGGGAAACCCCCGGCAACCCTCCACCCAAATCACTTATATTATTAATAATCCAAAACCAATCCAATACATATATAAAATAACTAAAATAATATAAAGGTCAATTGTGCAAAAGGTCAATTGTAAAAGGTCAATTTGGGTAATACCGTTCCTGGTGATTACCCTGTCAGAGTCAGCAGCCATTATCATCGTACCATTTTTCTGTGTGACCGTGAGCGATTCCGGATGAAACAGAGTCATCTCCTTTCTTTTCTGGGGCTGCCTCACTATCACTATGCCTCAGATTTCAATGTCACATTCTCCGGATCCCCTTCTGTGGTCCGCATACGTTTTCATTTTGTTCTTAGCGGCCGCATCTTTCTCTCGGAGCTGCAAATGCTCTGGCAACTGGTCATCTCCTGATCTCACGTGTGACAGTTGTGTCCGCATCATTCAGCCGAACATTATCTCTGACAGGCACTACCCTCTGGTGCTATGAGGCATGTTCCTATAATCTCGCAATAGTTGATAGAAAATCTGCTCCAGCAGACGATTAGTGATATGCAAAGCCTGGAGAGCTCTTTTGAGGATGGACATTAATTGTACTACAGTACCTTTGTCCAGTGGCCACAATGGTATGTTCTTCTGATGTTTGAAAGCCATGTAGGCAGCAAAGTTCATAAAGTCCTGATTTGTAAAAGGAGGACCATTGTCTGACTTGACAATTTGTGGTAGGCTGTATGCTGTGAAAATTCTATCCAACGTGGGGATGACATTTGATGCCAACGTTGAAGACACAATTTGTAGCTCTAGGAATCTTGAATATTCATTTACTACAGCCAGCACATATAAGCCGTCTTGCACTGGCCCATAGAAATCAAACTCTTACTGGTCCCAAATATATCCAGGCAGCGGGGACATCTGTAGTGGATTTGGAGGAGCTTACTTAGCTACAACACTACATGTGGAACAATTCTCCAATATTTCTTCCACTCTTGTGTCGAGCCTCAGGAGCCACACATTCTGTCTTAGCACCTGATGGGTCAATTCAATTGTATATAGTTGTTTAGGCATAGTATATACAACAAAAACAGTGTAGGAAAGTCTTCAAAGTCCTGGGAAAATAATAAATAAAAAAAGGAAACCTACACCTAAATAACTATGTACAAAGGCAGCGGGCTAATCCTCCTCTCCAATCTCACTGAGCCTCTCCACAAAGGCTGAGTGCAGTGCCATGTCCTCAGACAGGCCTCTGTTGTTGCCTGGAGGGCTTGCAGGTTCTCCAGCATTTGTGTCTCTATCACTTGGGCGTCCCTGCAAGAGGCCTCCAGGATGGCAGCCTGCCTCCATGCCCGAGGCAGCGCAATCTCATCCCTGGCCATCACTACCCTCACTTCCTGAGCACGCTGCCTCTCTTCCCCGATCTGCTCTTCATATCCTCGGAACATGGAAGACATCCTCAGGTCCATGTGTGCCTCTTGCCTCACACTTCGCACCTGCCTCCTTTCGGTGGTCTGCCCGGAAAAAATAGCCTCCTCCTTGTTTCCACCAGCTGCCACAGTGCCCGGTGCCTGCTATATGGGTACGCCCTCCGAGCTGATGATGATACCCGGGGGCGTTCGGCACCTCCACTGCTTCTGTGTGCCTGCTGTCCCTCCATTGCTGGCGACCCTGTCAGTTCGTGGTTAGGCACAGTGACCACCTCAGCTGATGTGGCTTGGACTCCCAATGCAGGCAGGGATGTTGCCTCCACCAACCGGGCATTTTGGTTGGGACTGGTGCACGGGGGGCCCTGCTGTTAGCTGGGCCAGAAGGCACCCTGGAGGACAACTAGCGCATAGAGGAGGAAGACGAGGAGGTGGTCGCAGCAGTGAACATCCCATGGAGGACAACACGGAACAGGCATGCTGCAAGACAGCTGACAAGACCATACAGCTCCATGTGATGATGGGCAAGCAGACTACGAGTAGCCTGCACATCATCACAAATGACAACTGTCCATCTCGGCAATCCGGCTAGCAGAGGTAGCACATAGTTCTGGATGTACACATCACATGGTAAGGGGGTGTCGGTCTGGGTTGATACATCAGCCAACACCGGCTGGTGGGTCTGGGTGGAGGCATAATGGCAGGAGCACACTGCTGCATCTGATGGCCAAGGACAGGATTTTGCACAGCCACCTCCATGGTGGCCTGCACAGCCTCATGCCCTTGGGACAGGACTGCAGAAAGCACACCCACCTCAACACTCCCACCTGATCCCATGGGCTTGGATGCAACTGCCACCTCCTCCAAGTCCCCCGTGTTATCTGAGGGTTCCATACTGAGGCAGGCAGTTAGAGCTCCCCTGCCTGGGTGATGGGGCCAGTGCTGATTCAGTCCATACTCTCATATATATATATATATATCCTTATGTAACGGTTGCTTAAGTTCATGTAATAAACCTTATAAGTAAACCAAGTAAGCCTGGAAGTCACTTCGTAACACCCCTCCATCAACCTGGATGACTCTGGGGCATCTTCCACCATGGATGGCCCCTGTGTGGCATCACCTGGCCCCACCGCTGCTGTGGAGTCCACTCCCACCTTCACCTTTTCTTGTCCCCAGCAGTCATGCCTGATGTCCCCGACGCTGCCCCCTGTGGCCTGAGGCTCTGCCTGGTGGAAGCAACCCTTCTAAACAGCACTGCTTCTGCCTTCTGCATCCAATAGAAATGTGGAAAAGGAGACACAGAACATCAACATCAGTGTACTGCACCAAAGCCAGCATGGCATCACCAGCATTCAAAGGGACATGAATTATCAAGTGAACAACCATATACCTCCACACCCACACACATGGACATGCAATCCACATCCATGCAGGCACCTGCCTGGCCATCACTCCACACAATCACATCAAACAACATGGCATTGTCACAACCAATCTACTGCATATGCCACACACACATGCATCAATTGCATATGCACATGTAAGCAAGCCCTAGCAACACGCACATACACATGTCATGCACACACATCAACTCAGAGGGCCCAAGCAGTGCCATGACCAATTACATCAGAGTCCTGTGAACTGCAATGCCTCAACGTGACTAAGCCAGACATCCACATGTACGTGTTGCATGCAGGCGTGAGTGATGCACAGTCACGCATTTCCATTTTGCGCACATTCACATGGGCATCATGCATGCACATGACATGAGCAAGACAACCTCACCATGTAACGTTGCAGAAACAAGTAACATTGCATGTGCACGGTCTGCAAGACAGCACTACAACACAAAATGCATGTAAGAGCACTTTTAAATTCTAAAGCGGACTCATTGATCACATGGAGATCAATGTATGGGGAATGCATGCTAACATCCGTCTCAGAAGCATACTTGCTGCAAGCCTAAGGGGGTCACTGCCAACATGCAGGCACATGCAGAGCACACATGCACCATGTTAATGTTAATGTTAAAGGATATTTGTACCGTGCACTATCACCACCGGAGTGGTCCCCTGGCGCTCTGGCGCTTCTGAAAAAAGGGAAGGGGACGGGGGTGAGTTAGTGGGAATAAGCTGGAAAAGTGCAAGAGAGCAGTGATGTGCTGTTGGCAGCCTCAGCCCGGTGGGTCCGTTGGCTGGGCTTGGGGTGTTTTACAATCGGTAGTCGTTGTGTGCTGTTGTGCAAGTCTATGTGCGGTTTATTTTGTTGTTGCAGTGTAGTGAGGTTTATGCAGATTGCTGCATTTTAGGCTTGTGGTTGTGTTTGGTTAGAGTTTGAGAGGTGTATGCAGAGGGGTGAAATTGTTAGTGGATTGGTTAGTTGGCATTGCTGTCCTAGCAATTATGTCTGGGTGTGGTGCTTGCTATCATTCACTATTCCATCGGAGTGTGGCGGTTGCTAAATTTAAATATTCTGTCTAAATGTGAGGCAGGCTAGTGATCACGATTCCATTCAGGTGTTGCACTTGTCATTATTTACAGTTTCAATTAAGTGTGGAGCATGCTAACGTTCACATTTCTATCTAGATGCGATGCCGGCTAATGTTAAGAATTCCATCTAAGTGTGGCACATGCTACCATTCACAATCCTGTCTAGATCTGACGCAAGCTAAAGTTAAGAATTCCATCTAAGTGTGGCACATGCTAACATTCATGATCCTATCTAGATCTGACACAAGCTAAAGTTAAGAATTCCATCTGAGCTTGGCACATGCTAACATTCAAGTTTCTATCTAGATGCAACGCTGGCTAATGTTAAGAAATCCATATAGGTGTGGCACATGCTAACATTGGTTACATCTGTCTAAATGTGACACAGGCTAAAGTTAAGAATTCCATCTAAGTTTGTCACATGCTAACATTCACATTTTCATTTAAGTGTGGCGCATGCTAACAATCATAATCCTAACTAGATGTGACGCAGGCTAAAGTTCAGAGTTCCATCTAAGTGTGGCACAAGCTAACATTGTTACACCTGTCTAAATGTGACACAGGTTAAAGTTAAGAATTCCATCTAAGTGTGGCACTTGGTAACATTCACGGTTTCATTTAAGTGTTTCGCATGCTAACATTCATAATCCTATCTGTATGGGACGCAGGCTAAAGTTAAGAATTCCATCTAAGTGTTGCACATGCTAACATTCATAATCCTATCTAGATGCGACGCAGGCTAAAGTTCAGTATTCCATCTAAGTGTGTGACATGATAACAATGGTTACATCTGTCTAATTGCGACGCGGGCTAAAGTTCAGTATTACATCTAAGTGTGTGACATGCTAACACTGGTTACATCTGTCTAAATGTGATGCAGGCTAAAGTTCAGAATTCCATCAAAGTGTGTGACATGCTAACAATGGTTACATCTGTCTAAATGTGACGCAGGCTAAAGTTCAGAATTCCATCAAAGTGTGTGACATGCTAACAATGGTTACATCTGTCTAAATGTGACGTAGGCTAAAGTTCAGAATTCCATTTAAGTGTGGCGCATGCTAACATTCATAACTAGATGTGATGCGGGCTATAATCAGGAGTGCTAAAACGTGAAGGGATGGTGAAATAGTTCTGGATCAGACAAGTCCCACGAGCCTTATTTCATCAAACTGTACTCCTCCACGCTCCATGGTGACATCAGCGACTAAACAGGGTAAGCAATCTAAAAACACAACCTCAATAAATATTTCCCTGCTTCCCTCATCTAAACCCCCTTCTACACATTCATCCATGCCGTCCCCACCTTGTTTGTCCCCCTGCTCATCTGAACACCTGTTAATTAGTGTTACGGCATCAACGCTGATTCACACAGGGATGGAAGCACTGGGGGAAGCTCGGGAACTCTGCACCGCGTCGCCATGGCTAAAGACAAGCTCCTCAGTGACTGATAATGCCGCCCCTCCCCTGTTTGTGTTCGATACAAATAATGCTCCAATTGCCTCTGATTCAACATGGTGTTACAATCACCTGGTCACTGCGGAGGCATTGGGGCACGGTTGCAGCCCTCCCTGAACTTGAAACACCCCCTTCAGGCCTCTCCCTCAGTTGAAAAGATGTGAGCGGTGGTACATGGTGATACTGCTCCTGCATGGAGATAAAAGTGTGTAAGTGTGCCAATCTGTGATTGTTGTACCTCTCAAACCCTTCACCCGACAGTACGGTTTCTGTGAGCATACGCCGGCCCATAAAGCTCACCTGTGAATTATGGAAGATAAGCTCTCCATCCTGCTACTTCTTGCCGGGGCAAATCAAATGGAATCTAGTTCCTTCACTGATCCCTGATAAGGATTTGTCCAGTCCAGCTGCAACTATGCTTCTCCTTATGATTGGTAAGTCTTTCTTGAGCTCTTGTGATGCTGTTTAATGTCTTTATATGTTGCTCCTATTTATGCCCACAATAATGTCTCTCTTCTGGTTTCTCCCCTTAGATGGAAATGCGGCCTCAATGCAGCTGTGAGATGCAAGACGTGGCCGGATGCAAGATGGATGCTACCGCAATGCTCGACAGCAGGTAGGTAAGTGATGGTTTAAGGAAAAGCGCGAAGTATGGCGAAGTGCAACCTTAAACTGACAGTTTTTTGATGTCTAACCTTGTCTTCTGTTTTTCCTTGCAGGCGCTGCTGTCGACAATGGAGCGTGTAATGCTGCGGTGCCAAGATTAAGATTTCGGCATTCCGGAAAGTGTAAAGATGAATACTTGGTTAGCCGAAGAGATGTACAGGTAAGAACAGCTTCCCCAGTTGGTAAATATGCTGGCAGAAAGCAGGATGTCCAGGAAGCAGGCTCTTCAAAGGTAAGTCTGACCTCAGGCAATGGTGAGCGTTACGATGCTTGCAGGTGCAGAATAGTGCAAAGCGTCTGTCTTTAGGATCGGGGCAGCTTATATAGCTGAGATCGTGGGCACGCCCATTGGGGCCGGCTTACCAGCCACACCCTGCCACTGCTAGAGAGTGAGCACGTGCGAAGGCAATTCATTAGCAGCCACACCCAAGAATACAGTTGGGGCTGCTCAATGGATGGAATGTTCAAGGTTAATGCATCTTGCTTAACGGATGGAATGTTCAAGGGTAATGCATCTGAAGTTCCATGTCCATAATAAAAGCTTTTTGGTGTTAAATGGATGTTCTTGTTTACTTTTGTTCATGAGCTTGGCGCCAAAGGCACCAGGACTTTGTCCACCCAGGTCTCCTGTACATGCGACCCCTTCATGACTGTGCCCCTGACTTCATTACCATGACACATGGTGCCCTGTCGTCCATGAGTCTGAGACTGCGTTTGAGATGTGCTCTGAAACTCCAGTATAAAATACTGACATTAACTCCTTGAAGCTTGATGCTAACACCCCAAAAGCGCAGCAAACTGAAACAGAGTTATCTGGGGCCACATCAGCTGAAGTTATCAACTCGCTATCCATAGCGAGCTCTGTTTTATCTGCCGCCTCGCTGTCTCCAAAGTTTGAAACAACTACAGCACCTTCAAAAACACTAGTTCAATCACTTGTCCCTATTTCAACTTTGACAACAACCGTGACAACAGCTCAAATACATGGAATCCTCCAAGACAATTCAGCCATCACAACGGAAAATATACAAAACAGGGCTAACACCCATGATAACGAGGACACCTGCATTAATCCATTACACAGTCAAAGTTTAGTGCATTGAAAAGTGAATTCCCTTCAATTCACAAAGAGAGACTGCAAGTACCTCCCATTACCTCTGAAAATCGCATAATCTTGAAAGCGAAAACAAAATAAAAAAGTAATCAAACTGCGGCTCATGTGCCTTGTGAGAATTCTCATACACACTTAGGACCAAACAATGTGCGCTTGGAACGATCCCCTACTCGACTGCACCTTTCATTGAAACAGCCATTCCACTCATCGATTATATCCAACAATCATGACTCGAGGCACATGACATCATTACAAACTCAAATCGCTCTCTTTGTAAGAAAAAGTTAAAGGGCAATACATCTGCAACCATTATGACATCTTACTTTTTGCCAAGAACAGATAGGCCAATCCTTATCACAGCAATGGTTGACCTTTCAGGTGCTCTATTACTGGCAGGCATTGATTAGGCAGGCAAAATCTCTAGATCCTCTCAACAGCAATTACCATCCAGATAATATGTCCATGAAATGGTAGAAACAGACCCTGTAACAGCACAAATCAGTCCGAATACATAGATCCTAGTGAAACCCGAGCAAATCAAGCAATATTGATTTCTGACTCCCATACATCGATTTTGTATGATGATTTTTGTCAAAAAAGTGCATCAGAAGCAAATAATAAAAACAACAACGGCGTACAAATACAACAGAAAAATCATTCGAACACACAACCTACAATAAGCTCCTTTTCTACGTCCATTCATACAAGCTCAGAAACAGTTTTGCCTTCAGATTCAGGAGGACCATTATGAACATAGAAATTCAAACCTCTTGACTACACCAAAGAGGACCAAAACGAAGGAGCATAGAAGCGAATCCTCTGACTCATATTTGCAATAGGAAAAAAATGTTTAAAATGCGAAGCCAGGTTTAGACAAGGAGTCATCATCTTGCCATAAACGCCATTCACAAAACCATAGTGCCAAATCCCTCCTATCAACTATAGATCTGACTTTTCCAAATACAAGCTCGGCTAATCACGAACATAATGCTGAGCAGTCTACTACTTCAACAAAGAAAGGTAGGCCTGACCTACTGACATTAATGTCAACGATCATGATTGCACTAGCCCCATTTACAAAATGTTATGAATCCTTAAATGACACCTTAAAAGATCATTGAACTTTCATGGCCAAGACACACACTAAATGGACCCTTTTTGAAGGTTACATAATGGCAAAAGAAGAAAGTTAAATCTCAAACAAACATCCTCATTTGCAAAACAGTCTTGGTACACAGACTGAAACTGACGGGCAGCTAGTTACGCTGAATCAAAGCACACAGACAACAACATATGGCAACAAGTAGACTTAACCAATGACGTACCAAACACAACTAGTATAATAATAAATACTTTGGCAGAAACTACCTGCTAATTGTCTACCTGCTTTAGGGCATTATTTGGCAGTGATAGACAATCGTTGGAATTTAGCCGTCCCGCACCACAGGAGGGGTCGCCAGCATGTACTATGTACTGTAAGCATGGCATTGGAAGTATAGTATTTAATGATATTTGGCACAGACAAACCAGACATGCTTCCGAACTTCAGTGGCCAATCAATGGTAGTTTTGAAATCCCTCATATTGAGTATTTAGAGCCGATTCTATTAAAGAAAAAGGCTAGACCTGCAGCATTTGATGTTTTGCAGAATTGGAAAAAAGAAGCACTGCAACAACTTAAAAGTAGAGAGAAACATGCACGCCGTCATAAAAGGAACGCTGAAAAAAAATTTGCCTGAGAAAAATGTTTTTATTGAAGGTTTAGGGATTGTTATGTATAATGTGGGGAAGATTAAATAATGCGGATCGTCCGCAAGGGTTAAGGGGTCTAAATACTCTAGCGCTTTCTAGAGACACTGTGGAGAAGGTAAATGAGCATATCAAGAGGTTGTTTGAGTATAGAAAGGAGTTAGAGAAGTTACAGGATGAGGATGACGAGGAGGAAAATATGTATGTACAGAAACGGTTCATTCCGTGTCGTAAACCGATATATGAGGAAATGCACATTTGTAAGAAAGACGCGATTAGATGGATTTCAGACATATCGATAACTCCAGTTGAGGTATATGACACATACAGTCACTATACGCTAGAAATGCAGAGGAAAGTGATACAGGTAATGGTAGAGTACCTGCAGGATGAGTGTGTAAAAAGGAAGATTAGTTTTCCCACAGAGTTATTGAGCATTCATAAGAGAGCTTTTTCACTTGACACTTCTTCGACTGCTTTTGCGCTCGACTTGGCTCTGTTGCTTAGTAAGCGTTCGGAGTCACCTACTTCTCAGTTGCCTACGAGAAAGGTTCCTCCGACATCTGTCCCGAAGGTTGAGATTGCAGCCGATGTTGCACGGAATATAGTCGCTGTGGCCATTCCTGCGCATTATGTATCGCAGTTCGTTCACGTCCCGTTCTCAAGACAGAAAGTGAATACTATTAGGCAATCTATTCCTGATATTAGGAAAAATCCGACAGGGTTCTATAAAGAGATAGAATCCGTTTTGCAGTCCACATTGTTCACTCTGGGCGACATTGATTTGTTGTTTCCTGTACTCCTGTCTGTAGATTTATGGAAGCAAGTTAGAACTATTGACGACGTACCCGGTTTGGGAGATACATGGGTGAATATAACTAGTCTTGATGGGGAAAAGCCAGCTGGTGAAAGACTGCCTCAGGTGATATTAACTTTGCCTGACAGAATCGTTGCTAAATTAAAAACCATAATTCCCGAAAAGAGAATTATTTGGGACAAGCTTACGGTCTGTGTCCAAGGAAAGTCTGAGGGTGCTACCGAGTTCTTTAATCGGTTCGAACAGGTATTCTTGGATTTCAGTGGACAAGACTTAGGCACAGAGTCTGGGAAAAGATTATTTGTGGACATATTTGTACGTGGATTGCTGCCTTACATCCAGTCACAAATGATGTCTTCTGAGAGCGCTTGGCAGGCGAAATCACAATCAGAAGTACTGCACATGGCTCAATATTACGAGAACCGTGTCAATAATGAAAAAGATAGGATTGAAAAACGGAAAGGCGATTTAAAAACTAAAGTGCTATTGCAGCAAATTGTTAGGGGCCCCAGAGGGGGTAGTTCTAAGGTTAGAGGTCAGTATGTCCCACAGGGGAATGTGCCCTTGGGTCCTGTGAACATTAACCAGTGTGCTTATTGTCGTTGAGAGGGTCATTGGCAAGCACAATGCCCCGTCCTTCAACAAAGGTCAAATAATACACTTGGTAATATGGGTAGGCGATCCAGAGGACGCCGGGCGTATGGGGCCCTGGTAGAGGTCAGTTTATACAGGACCCTCAGCAACCTTTCTCGCAGGACAATCAGGCTCCGAGTGTGGACACCAGGAACATATTTGATCATCCTTCCGCTGCATATTTATCTGAAGAGCTTCCTTTTGATGATATTCTGTTTCGTTAGGATTGCCCGAAGCAGGGTTTGGAACCTACACCTATTCCCGTCAATCAGAAAGGTCCCTACGTCGAAATGGTAGTGGGAAATAGGAAACATCCGTTTTTGATAGACACTGGAGCACAGAAGTGTTCCATTGATCATTCACGGGTTCCAAACATTCCACTGTCAGGGCAAACCAATGTTTCTGTAGGGTTTTCAGATACACCAGTTGTTTGTCCGGTTTCTATGCCGGTACCTATTTCTTTGGGTCCCTTTACGGACCATTGTCCATTTCTGTTGACTTTGGATTGTGGAGAGAACTTGCTGGGGTTGAATCTGTTAAAAGAATTAAATGCAGTGATTTATTGTTCTTCTGATGGAGTGCGCTTGACGATTTCACCAAAGCAATTTTCTGCCTCGCAATTCTTGACTAGACCTTTGCCTCCAGAATTCATTAATGTACCAGAGAGATTTTGGGCTGTCGACGACAATGATGTCAGTGTTTTACAGATTGAGCCTGTCAAGATAGTTTTGAAACATGGAATTGAGCTGCCACGCATTCCTCAGTATAAGATTTCAGTTGAGGGAGAGCAAGCTTTGAAATGCATTGTTTCCGATTTTGTGATTGAAGAAATTTCAGGAAGTTTGTGTAACAGTCCGATTTTACCTGTGTACAAGAAAGGCCATAATGCAATTCCATTCCGTTTCATAATTGATTTACGTGCCATTAATAAAGTTGTGGCACCACAATTTCCAATTGTACCTGACATAACGACAATTCTAACCATGATTCCATCTACAGCTACTTACTTTAGTGTTGTGGACCTGAAGAATGTGTTCTTCAGTATTCCTATACACAAGGATAGTAGATATTTGTTCACGTTCACCTTAGGGGGACGCTCGTTCACATTTACTTGTGCACCTCAAGGGTACACAGAGAGTCCTAGCATTTACAGTAGGGCTTTGAAAGAACAGCTTGATACCCTTGAATTGCCCTCTACCTGTACTTTGCTTCAGTACGTTGATGATTTGCTTCTAGCTGCTGACTCTGAGAGTGCCTGTAAGGAGGGTACTGTGTTATTACTTATTCATCTAGCTAAGCATGGTCACAAAGCTTTGCTTAAAAAATGTCAATATTGTTGTCAGGAGGTCGCCTATTTAGGCGATCTCCTGTCAAAGGAGGGAAGAAGATTGACACCTGAATGAATAAAACACATTTATGGCATGTCTGTCCCAAATACACAGAAGGAAGTTAGGGCCTTGATAGGTATGGCTTCTTACTGGTTGTGGATCCCGAATTTTTCACTAGTGAACAAACCGATGTTGGCTTTGATGAAGAAGGGCATTTCTTCGCCATTGCCATGGAACGCGGTACACCAGCAGTCGTTTGACTTGCTTAAGACTGCATTATGCTCTGCACCAGTTTTGGGCACACCAAACTATGAAAAGGCCTTTGTGTTGCTTGTGCATGAATGTGATGGATGTGCTTTGGCTGTATTAACGCAGGAACATGGAGGGAAGAATAGGCCGTGTGGTTACTTTTCTTCCGCCCTTGATCCTGTAGCATGCACTTTGCCAAGATGTTTGCGAGCTGTCGCTGCTGCTGCTGAGTCTGTAACACAGAGTGAGGGAATGGTCTTACGCCATGATCTAACCCTGATGGTGCCTCACTCTGTAGATTTTCTACTAAACCGAATTCAAACGCAACACCTCACGTCTGCACGGTTGACAAGATATGAATTGATCTTGTTTGCTCCTCACATTCAAATTAAGAGGTGTTGTGTTCTTAATCCAGCTGAACTCCTACCTTTCCCGCAAGATACTACTTGCGGCGATGAAGTGCCACATGATTGTTTGTATACGACCGAACAAGAGACAAAGGGTAGAATTGATTTGAAGGATACTCCCTTGGATAATCCGCAAGGAGAGCTGTTTTGTGATGGCTCCTGCTTCAAAATTCCGGATGGTACATCCACAGCTGCTTATGCGATCACTACATTGGGCATGGTTGTGGAAACTAAGAGAATCACGCATAATTCTGCGCAGGCCGCAGAGATTATAGCATTGACCCGAGCTTGTGAACTTTCCGAAGTGCCTGCAGTAAATATATATATACTGATAGTCAGTATGCCTTTGGGGTGGTCCACAACTTTGGGAGATTTTGGTCGGAGAGAGGGTTCCTAACTTAGCATGGCACCAAAATTGAACATGGCTCCCTAATAGTACAACTACTCTCAGCGCTTGCGCTCCCTATTCAGTTAGCAGTTATGAAATGCGCAGCGCATCGAAAGATTACAGATGATATAGGGAGAGGGAATGCTTTCGCTGATCAGATAGCTAGGCAAACTGCTACTGATCTCCTTACGGAGATGTATGTTTCAAGGGAATCTGTAGATGCTTATGCAATAGATGAGGGTGTTGGGTCTGTACGGGATATCCAAGCTGATGCCACGTTAGAAGAATCCAAAAGGTGGGCTGAAGGCTCAGGGAAACTTGATGATGACGGGTGTTGGGTGGACATATTAGAAGGGAAATGGCTACTCCCAGACGCGTATGTCATGATGATGGTCATCATGGCCCATGGTCCTACGCATGTATATGCCCAGAAAATGACAAAAATGTTAGAGAAAGTTTGGGTAAATGACAAAATTCCGAAAATTGCCCAGCGCTACGTCCGGGAGTGCATGATTTGCCTGCAATACGATGTGGGAAAGGGGACAGTAACTCCAAGGGGTAGTTTTGGGCCACCCTCTGTCCCCTTCGAAGTGATCCACTTTGATTTCATTGAAATGGAACGATGCGATAATAAGAAATATGTACTGGTGGTTATCTGTGCTTTTAGTAAATGGGTTCAGGCTTTCCCTGTTAAAGATGCTACAGCTATGACTACTGCATAAATTATGTTAAAAGAATACTTAGTTATCTGGTCGGACAATGGTCCACATTTTGTCGCTGCTGTAATTCTGCAGATATGCACAGCATTACGAATTGCCAAATGGTTCCATTCGGCCAGACATGCTCAGAGCGCCTGACTAGTAGAAAGACACAACGGTATCATCAAGAACAAGCTCGCTAAGACGTGTGCTGGCACCAAACTAAAATGGCCGGACACCTTACCGATCGTGTTGTTATCTATGTGCACAACCCCTCAAACTAAGACTGCACTCTCCATTTGAGATGGTAATGGGGAGACCTGCCAATATTTGCAGTTACATATGTGCTGAAATTATGGTGTAACTTGTTAAGAAATGTTGAAAATGTACTACTTTCAGATTATTGTAGCCAAATGACTAAAAACCTGTATTTGATTTATCACCAGGTACGAGGAGCTTTACCTGTGTGATGCAAGGGCCCGGGCGACAGCATACGGTCTGGAAGTTGGGTGCTCATCAAATCGTTTGAACACTCCTCTTGCCTTGCGCCTCGCTGGCGTGGGCCATTCCAAGTCCTGTTGGTCACCCAGACAGCGGTACGGGTTGCTGGGAGAAAGAACTGGATACACGCGTCCCACATCAAGAAACTTCCTCACCCTGTGCCACAAGTTACAGAAGAAACAGAACCCCTCGCTGACACTGCAACCAATGATCCCAAAGCAGTAAGTGTCACTGAGAGTGTGTCGGGGAATTTCTCTGAGCCCGTGAGGCTTGGGGAAGCTGCCATTTTGTCTCCTCACTCTCCACAAATTTTGCATCGGGAAACTGCTATTTCAAATTCAGTACCTTTACTTGCTTCCGACACGTTGCTTCCAGCAGGAAGTGACAACATCTTGTTTCCGGATCAATCAGTACCGGTAAAAGTACGATATAATCTACGACCACGAAGATAGACTTACGGCACGGTTTTGCTGTGCATTTGATAGACTTACGGCACGGTTCGGCTGTGCATTCGGAGAAGGAAAAGAGCCATTGAGGGCTTCCCTTTTGCCCAAATTTGAGAAAGGGGATTCTGTTGGCTAGGGTTGTGGAAGGACTAAGAAGTCGCTCGACCGGGAGGTCACCAGCAACAAACTTTGGAGTATCCGTTTGAAGACTACGATGCCCGCCACCGCTACTGCTCGTATGGGACTTGTAAATAAGGGGGTGACCAACTGGGACAATGGACAAAATGCCTGGGCCCCGAAAATGTATTGCTGTATTTTGATAATGATATTTGGGTTTTTAAATAGTCGCTGCCTTAGTATTGTGGTACCTCAAGGAAACGCACTCTTCAGAACTTTTGTTGCCTACTGAAAGTGCACCCATTGTTCATACTCCCTTTGTACATTTGCATACTCTATCCCCTAGGGATTCTCAGCACAGACAAAGGTACCACAATAACACTTTGCTGCTTATCATGAATGCTACACATGCCATTTTTAATAAATCTAACTGTTGGGTCTGCTCACTTTTACCGTAACACGGGGATAAAGGGCTAGGTTGGTATATTCTTCCTTTACCATTGACAACTGCTTGGTATGCTTCTCTTAGAGCACTGTTCTTTGGCCAATGGAATGATACCATCTCAGGGAATTTTGATGGCACCAATTTGAATAGTTTTGAGAAACGTGTTTTGACTCCCCTGGGATGTTCGCTTTTTGCAAATAGGAGTAAACCGAATGTTGCTTATATTAGGCCTTCTGCTAAAGTGTCTCGTCCTTTCCAATCTTTGATTTCCTTTAAGATGGCTCCAATAGGCAATAAGGATGCCATGCCTCCTTCTTATGCTGTTAACCATAGCCCCGATTCAGTTTCTTTTTGCATACAAAGGAATGGAACTCAGTCAATGGGAAATTTTCTAAGTTGTGCCAACGTTGCAAATTTGACTGGGGAAAACAGACCTTTGTATGTAGGTAAACCTGTCTACTTTGTCTGCGGTAATGTAGCCTTCCCATGGTTGCCCAGGGATTGGCAGGGAACCTGTTATTTAGGGATCCTGTTACCTGGGGTGTTTATAGCTAGTACAAAAGAAGTTTCGAAGGCTCGTCCACGGCGGGACGAGAATGTAGACACCCCAGCACAGATCTTGGGAGGTATAGCTAAATCAGTTGTGCCATTTTGGGGACAGATAGCGAATTCGGAAGATATCAGAAAACTAGCGAGAGTACTGGAGAGAACCATCAACCGGACCACGGACATACTCTATAATATGACGTTAGAACAAAAGGCGATAAGATTAGTAGCACTTCAAAACCGAATGGCATTAGATGTCATTCTAGCTGAGCGTGGTGGAGTGTGCAAATTAGTGGGGTCCGCTTGCTGTGTTTTCGTACCAGATTCCTCCCCAACTATCTTCAAGGCAATACAGAATCTGCACGTCCTTAGTTCCAAAGTGCATGTTCCCGAGGGAAACTGGGATTTAAGCGCTTGGTTCTGGGACTTCTTGCGATATTGGTGTTGGAAGGTACTTTCGGTCTTACTAATTATTTTGGGAATCCTGTTGTTTCTTTGTTGCTGTATTCAGTGTCTACCTGGTATGTGTTCGATGCTAAGGGGATGTTGCGCACAAGAGATAGATTCGATAGGACATAAAGTGTATGCCCCAGATTAAACTTCCAAAGAATATGTGATGAAAGATATTGTAGCAAATGACCTAATGGCAATAGATATTTCCGATAGCGATTCAGGGTGCATGGACGATGATGCATGGAGTTATTTGCAAGGAGATCCAAAGTAGTTTTTAGCACTTGGCATAGGCCAAAAGGAGGGTTTGTCGAAAGAGAAAGTATATTCTCGTGCCTCCTATTGTAATAAATACATTAATATTGGCCTACGCCAAGCTGCTCGAAAGTCGCTTGCGAAAGAAATCCGTATTGCAAGGTCCTGACCTTAAATCCATGTAAGCCGCCATTTTAGGTCAAACCGCCATTTTAGGATTCGCTTTGTAAAAGTCACTCTGTGAGTTAAAATGGTGGACGATGTACAACATGGCCGTCTTGACCTCTGTGCATAGCTAATGTGTAACTTGCCTGCAGGCCACTTGTTGAGGTCGTGAACTGAGACCTTGTCCTTCGTTGACCTGTGTGTAAAATGATTACTCGTGCAATGAAACTAATCCACGAGCATATGCTGAAACAATGTATTCAAATACTGAACGTAGAACATCTGTTTAATTACATTGTATTAATGTTTGAGAAGGACTGCATGGAAAATCTTAGAATACACAGTTAGTGCATAGGCTTGTTAATATATGTATTAACGGCAAACCAGTTATATGCGGTTGTTCGAGACTTGGCACGAACCCTAGATCGGTGATGTATTAAAAGGAATATTAACCCGAAGTGGGGCTGGACATTGTGCTCACCGAATGTATAAAAAGCGAATGCATTCTAATGTACAACGTCTCTCACTGAACACACTGAACCACACTGGAGTTCGTTGTGTTGTACTGAGGGCCGATAGCTATCTAATTTTGCTCTGTTTTTGTATCTGGATTCAGTATAAAATAAAGTACTTTGTATGTTCCTTTGTAACCCGTGTTCGGTGTATTTCCTCTTGGGGTACTCAGCCTCGATATTTTGATTCTGTTTTCACAGTTGGTGACCGAATATGGACCCTCAAGATTGATGCCGGATTGTTGAAGGTTGACGCACGCTATCAGACCGGTATCGGATGGTGTGACATAAGGGGACCCACTGAAAGAGACGTGACACCTCAGCAGCACTGCACGACCCGATCCTTGGACGATAAGCGTGTGGTCCGAGACGGCATCTTGACGAGGGTCCACTTATCGAGGCGGGCAGATTTGCCGAAATCACCATACACGAGGTAAGATTAGTTAGGTAAGATTCTTAGAAATCCGATCGGACCTCCTTAGGTTTGGTCAGGTGAGTCGTGACCCGATTCTTAATTTAACCCTGACAATTTGAATTTTGGTGCATTGTATCTGCAGACACAATTATTGACCAGGTAACACCAAGAATGTGAGATATGCCTGGGAAATTGTCTACCTGCTTTAGGGCATTATTTGGCAGTGATAGACAATCGTTGGAATTTAGCCGTCCCGCACCACAGGAGGGGTCGCCGGCATATACTATGTACTGTAAGCATGGCATTGGAAGTATAGTATTTAATGATATTTGGCACAGACAAACCAGACATGCTTCCGAACTTCAGTGGCCAATCAATGGTAGTTTTGAAATCCCTCGTATTGAGTATTTAGAGCCGATTCTATTAAAGAAAAAGGCTAGACCTGCAGTATTTGATGTTTTGCAGAATTGGAAAAAAGAAGCATTGCAACAACTTAAAAGTAGAGAGAAACATGCACGCCGTCATAAAAGGAACGCTGAAAAAGCATTGTTATATGATCAGGACAAACAGCCTGAGGCGACTAAAAATATGGATAGGGCATTCTCACTCGGTATTCAGAAAATCTATCCTTCTAAAGATCTTCATATTTCTGATGAGTTTATTGACAAAATATTAAATTAACAAAGGCCTGGTGCCTCTGCGTGACCTCCGTATGTTCCTCTTCCTGCTGCTTTGCCTCTTCCTCCTGTTATTCCTGCTCCACCTGTTGTTGTTGCTGTTGTTCTTGCTCTGCCTAATGTTTAGCACTTGGCATAGGCCAAAAGGAGGGTTTGTCGAATGAGAAAGTATATCATGCCTCCTATTGTAATAAATATATTAATATTGGCCTACGCCAAGCTGCTCTAAAGTCGCTTGCGAAAGAAATACATATTGCAAGGTCCTGACCTTAAATCCATGTAAGCCGCCATTTTAGGTCAAACCGCCATTTTAGGATTCGCTTTGTAAAAGTCACTCTGTGAGTTAAAATGGTGGATGATGTCATTCCAGAATACAACATGGCCGTCTTGACCTCTGTGCATAGCTAATGTGTAACTTGCCTGCAGGCCACTTGTTGAGGTCGTGAACTGAGACCTTGTCCTTCGTTGACCTGTGTGTAAAATGATTACTCGTGCAATGAAACTAATCCACAAGCATATGTTGAAACAGTGTATTCAAATACTGAACGTAGAACATCTGTTTAATTACATTGTATTAATGTTTGAGAAGGACTGCATGGAAAATCTTAGAATACACAGTTAGTGCATAGGCTTGTTGATACATGTATTAACGGCAAACCAGTTATATGCGGTTGTTCGAGACTTGGCACGAACCCTAGATTGGTGGTATATTAAAAGGAATATTAACCCGAAGTGGGGCTGGACATTGTGCTCACCAAATGTATAAAAAGCGAATGCATTCTAATGTACAATGTCTCTCACTGAACACACTGAACCACGCTGGAGTTCGTTGTGTTGTACTGAGGGCCGATAGCTATCTGATTTTGCTCTGTTTTTGTAACTGGATCCAGTATAAAATAAAGTACTTTGTATGTTCCTTTGTAACCCGTGTTCGGTGTATTTCCTTTTGGGGTACTCAGCCTCAATATTTTGATTCTGTTTTCACAATACGACAGGTAAAACAAAAGTGGACACAGGCACAACAAACAGCAAAGATTAACGATTCTAGACTACCTAATCAAAAATCGTCCATCAGGCAAACACAAACTCCAAAAGGCTGATCACTAAAATTGGAGCGAATTCTGGATAAAGATGATGATTTGATTCTTAATAGAAGGACAGTTATGGAACTGTTATATTGAATTCCTAATTTACAACAGCTTCGCTCTGATGACTAGAAGATCATTGAATTTGGCGAAGAACAGCGCACTGATTCAGGGTTTTTACATATAATTTCCCCTGTGATCAATGGCATGTTACTTGATGCTTGGCTTCGACCTCACACAATTAAAAGAACTAGAAATAATGGCTTCAGTACTCACCCAACATGCACCATTAAGACTTGACTCTGAAATGTCTGAAGCAGAAAATAACCGCAAAACAGCAATGTTAAAAAGACATCAGATTCCAATGTTAAATATCTTGATCTGTTAAAAACAGGCAGAATTCCTGTGGGACCGAAAACAATCCAAATTTAAACATGCAAACAAATCTGTCCCTTTGCTTAGTTCCTAAAGTCAAACCTCAACCTCAGCATTCCACGAAATTAGAAAAAATCTTGGACTGGTCGTGGTTACCTCAAGCACTTATACTTCAAGAACAACTGTAGCCATCCACTCCAAAGAGTAAAGCGGATTTCATAATTGGAAGTGGAACACAAGAGGATTCGGTCACCTCACTTAAACTAGTGAAGTGAATTTGAACACCTGTGACCTCTTGTGTTTACAAGAAACCTTGCTATGCAATAAACCAACACTTGATGGATGTGAATTATCCTTGAGTCCCGTGTTAAGAGGAGAAAACGGCCATCCAACTTAAAACCATTTCCTCTGGACTGTTTCCTCAAGAACCTTTTATTGATTGGCAGAAACCGCAACTTTCTTGTGGCATAAGCACTTCATCAAAACTATGACTAATTAATCTATATTGAAACCCACAATCAGTCTCCAATGAAACATTCTTGGATTCAGTTTCGACCAGATTATTGATGCATATGTAATTATCTGCGGCGACCTTAACACATCTTGCACAGAAGAAATCAACAGGCATCAAGGCCTGATTCAGAGAACACCAAGAACAGTCAGGAGTGATACATGGATATCATTAATGCGATTCAAAAGTATGCACATGCCAAACAGCCATGTGGTGGGGGAAACACCCCCCAGGCGACATGCAAATGTGAAGGTCACTGCTCAACTATAGACTATATATTTGTCTTGAGAAGCTTTCTCTCGTACGTCACCTCGTTTCAAGTGGTTAAAACCTTAAACAGGGACCATCATTTGCTGTATTTGGAATGGATGGCGACTGCATTTGGGGATAAAAAAACAATGCCCCTGGATGTTTCAGTTTTTGATGGAGGCCCTCGACTCTAGTTAACAAACTATGACATCAGACAACTCACAGCTAACTTCACACAAAAGGGAGCAAATTTGCAATATACACCCCTCTTGGAAGCATACCTCTCGAAGACCAGAAAGAACTTTGCACAATCTGGCAGTACTGCTCATTCATTTAATGCAGAACTTGTAAAAAAACAAAAATCTTTGAGAAAACTAGCACAAGTTGCCAAAAAATCAAAATACCCAAAGGATGAGGTCATCGCACAAGAAGAGAAAAAGAAGTATAAACAATGGCTGCGATCCTACAGACTCTTATCATAAAAGAAGGACGCAGAAACCATGATTCCTGCACTCAGTGGGTCACAAATCCAAAGACTTTTGGACACTGATACGATCAATGGGATGTGCACCCACTTTTGACCAAACAAATCCCATAAGTGAACAACACTGGATTCAACATTTCACTAAGACATATGCTGCAAATAAAGACGGTGAAACCACGCAAAAAGCTGCTTGAAGTCTCAAACATTGGGTATATTCTCTAGAAGCTCAAGACATCGAAGAGCAAATTAAAAGGTTAAATGGATCACGTGCCCCTGGGTCTGATGGACTAACAAACGCTGCTCTAAAAGAACATCCGGAAGACTGGGCCAACTTTATTTATACACAACTTACTTATTCATGTCACAACTTCACAACAAATACCAAGCTCACGGTGGAGAGCGGCATTCATCCCCATCTTCAAGAAAGGTGATCAAGAGAATGCAATGAACTATCGATCTATCGCCTTATTAAATGTGATCAGGAAAAATCTATGTGTCCATAATTTTGGAACATTTCCAAAATTGGTGCGAGACAATGAACTGCAATGACCCCTTTCAGACAGAATTTGTCAAGAGAATTGGGACAGCGGCCAACATCCTAATACTTTCCATGTTAAAAGAACGTGAGAAAGAAAAAAAATCTGAAATCTTCATGGCCTTCATAGATTTGGTTCAAGCATCTGACTGCATAAATCGGTGCAAATTGTGGAAAAAACTTCAAATTCGCAACTTCCCAGAACCATTAATGGAACCCATAGTAGCCATGCATTCTGCAACATTGATGCAAGTCGGTCTGAATCAGGCTGGTTTACTATCAGAGAACATCCAGACGGCCAAAGGAGTGAAGCAAGGATGCCCAATTGCCTCAGCCCTATTTAATTTCTTCTTGGCTGACATACAACTGAATCCCTCAGTCAGATCATTTCCACCAGTGGTTGGAGAGACTCCTCTTCCATGTCTACTTCATTCGGACGACTTGGTCTTGTTAGATCAAACACCTGTCGGCCTCCAATGTCACAAGAATGCCTTGCAATCTTATAACACCAGCAATATCTGGAAATAAACAAGGAAAAATCCAAGATCCTAAGCTTTGGGAATTCAAACAAAGGCAAAAATCGACATACTTCGTTCCTGGATGGAGAAAAAAATAGAGCAAGTGCCATCATTCAAATACCTGGGAGTGTGGATTAGTGATGGTCAAACTGATGTTCCTGGAAGGCACCCAATGGGCTCTGCCTTAACTCAGGCAAGACAGAACTACTAATGGTTGGTTCCAAGGAAACTCTCAAGAACCTTGACCCCAAATTCAGCCACTTTATGATCAACAGCATCAAAATCCATTTTGCTAACTCAGTAAAAACACTGGGTGTCTATCTTGAGTCCAATCTAACAATGACAAGGCAAGTCAATGCCATTGCCTCATCAGCGGCATACCATGCCAAACTCATGATAGCAGCCAGACCCTTCCTGTCCAAGGAAAATTGCATCACCATTGCCAGAGCCATCACAGGATCAAGATTAGACTACTCCAATGCACTGTTTTTAGGGACCTCCTCCAAAACAATTGACAAACTACAAATAATAGAAAATAACACTCTACGTGCAACCACAGGAATCCCTAAAAAGGAGCACATTACAGCCGCTAGGATACAGGCACATTGGCTCCCAGTCAGAAAAAGAATCCTCTTCAAAGCGCTTGCCCTCACTAATAAGTGTATCCACCACACTGCTCCACCCTACCCTACTGAAAGAATCCACCCATCAATCGCCACAAGACCTACCAGAACACCATACAAAAACCTGTTCACAGTCCCATGAGTTAAGAGGGCCCGAGCCAGAGGTGCTAGCTTCCCTTACCTATCAGCTCTGCAATGGAACGCACTACAACCACCCCTGCGAGGAGACGTCTCCCACCTAGCATTCCGTAAAGCCATGAAAATGTTGCTATTCACTACAATCCTGCCTGAAACTCACTGACCGAAAAGAAAACTGCACTAATCCCCATATATATGAAGGATGTCAGAAAGTATGTACCTTGCTGTCTTATGTTCTGTTCTAGTATGCTTTGCCTGCCACAAGCAACAGCGCCGCAATGCCCCTGCGCTGTATGTGCGCTATACAAATGCAAATAAATAAATAAATAAATAAATAAATAAATAAATAGATCCCTATGGTAAAGCATCTCAAAGAAAAAAGTCGATCTTTAGCAAATCAAGCACAAGCTATAAACAAGAAATGAGGTCGCTTCTCAAACATGCCAACTATTACCAGTCAAAAGTAACACCTTCTTTGACATATGGAGCCGAAGCCATGCTTCATATTCCCAAAAATGTATGGCGACGACTTGAAGGCCTATTTTCGAGAAAAAAAACGGGGTCTTCCACTTTCCACCCCGATTCAGATCATACGTCGAGAGCTGGGCTTATCTTCCTTAAAGCGTATAGTAGAATGGAATAAGTTGGCACTTAAAAGGAAATGTTTAATCAATCCTTGTCTTCCAATTTTTTATCTAATTCACAAAGAAATATCATCTCAAAACAACTTGATGTTAAATAATTGAACGAAGGAAAACATCGAATTACTGAATAAAATCAGAGGTTCAGTTGAAACCTTAGTAACAAATCCGATGAGCATAAAAAGGAAGTTAAAAGAGAACGATTGGATCGAGACTCTGGAAGTAATACATTTGTCGATAGATTCAAGAAAATTAAACACTCTACTAAACTATCTCAGACAATTTCCTAATAGCACGGACCAATTTTTGAGAACTCACCTCAATCTTATGCCAACAAACAAAATCCTGGCTACAAGAGGTTTAAGTGAACGGAATAACTGTTGTTTTTGTAAAGATATTACTGTTGTAGAAACAGTGAAGCATCTTTTGCTACTTTGTCTGGCTCTATCAATTGAACGCACTAAACGTTTTGGTCAATTGATATCAGAATACAGAACCTTGGATCCAGATGACTGGTGGACCTTATTGATTAATGGCGATAGGATCAGGCACGTTGGATGTGATTAACTTTTTAAACAATCTGTTTTAAGAAAAATATATATTTAAACAATAAAAAAGGAGCATTGCGAAATTGTTGAAGGATGGATGAATCTGGTCGGAAATATGTATCTATGTTCTTTTGATAAAAATTGTAAACAATTAAATGCAAATAAAAAAATAAAAAACATAGATCCTTATATTACTGAATGTGTGGGGTATCTGACTGCCTTAATACACTCCCATAATTGTGTGTGTGGGGGCAAATCTCATTCCCGGAGTACTTTAAAGGACGGTAGCCTATATAGTAATTGGGTAACATACTTCCTTTAAGGAAATGGGTCTCTTTCCCTAAAATCGAAATTCTCTACAATTACACCTTTCCCCAGACTGTGACAGTGCACAAATTGGTAACATGGTCCAAAAAAGTAAATCCCAACACCCTGCATTCCTTTTGAGTGTGAAATAGTCCAAAACGAAAATCCCTCTGCATCCCATTGGTCCAAACTCTGCCTTTCAAAATAAAACGTGGTTTATCCCAAACTAAATTCCTATGTGTTCCTACTTCATAAGTGTCCCTTTAAACCAAGCATCCTTCTCTAGTTGAATAAATCCACTCTCTCCTGGGCTGGGCAAGCGACGACCATAGCAGAAAGGTTTGAGACTGCTTTGGGGTAAAGAAGGAACAAAGATGCTGATTTTAAATGGTGTGTTTTCAAGAGTTCCTATGTTTATGTGCGATGTGCACTATGATTTAAAAGTAAACTTGTATTCATTGAAAATGAAATGTTATTCAGATATATCTGCTAGTGAATGATAAGCAGTTACATATGTGCTGAAATTATGGTGTTGCGCCATGTAATTGGTGGCATGTGTCCCATTGGTGTAGCTGTTATTCATTTGGTGATTTAAATAAATATATAGATGTTCTTCTATACACCAGCCTGGTTCCTGGCTTATTGGTGGTACAGCGGGAGGAAGCTGAGTGGTATCATACAGGTCAGCAACTGACCCAAATAAGAATCCATTGGGTGGCTTATTGAGCGACACCTTTATTGGGGAGGGAAAGAACTCCCTGAGATGAGGGTGGCCGTCCGATACATTTTTACAAAGTGGGGGCTTGTGCCGGGAATTGGTTGAGATTTTTTACTTGTGACATTGCCATTGGCAACAGACTATTCATTCGGGTGTAATTGCATTAAAGTGGATAGAAAATTGTGTATGCATTGTTACAATGCTGCTCACACTTGAGTCCTGGGTTCCAGGGAGGTGTATAGGGAAAACATAAGATTGAACAGTAATGATTTTAATTTGTCATTGTGAGTGGAAGCTATGCAGGAACGGGGTGAGATTGTGCCCCTGCAAAGAGAAAGTTTACAAGATTGCAGAACACTGTTCAAGATGAGAACCATAGAAATCAATCTTGCCAGGAAGCACCTCCCATCCAAATTATTTATTAAAGGTGAATGGTTGGAGGAGGAACATGAAATATGGCAAGCTGGGATGTTACAGGAAATTCTGTAAGTGCATACAGAGCTAATAATGGTCTGTTGCATCGAGCGCTAACAGACTTTTATATGACACAAACTACTAGAGATGAGCAGACTAAAATGGCTCAGCACACAGTTTATATGTACTTTCATTTGCTCATAGCAGAAGAACGACATCAGAACAGTGTGGCCTGTGTGCGGAATTAGACTGTGGTATTGAATGAAGCCCAGCAAGAACTCAAGCAATTGGAAAATAAAGCGCAACAGAGCCACATTTTAGAGTTAAAACAAGAAAGCATCATTTAGCAACTCAAACATGATTTAATATCACAGCAACAAGAGAGTGCAGAGCTTGAATTGCATTTTCCTGCACTACACGATGAGCATAAAAAGTGTGTGGAAAATCTGAAGCTAAATAATCAGGTTGCTCATAATAGAGTCTTATTGGAGGACATCATGGCCTTCGAATTACAAATAAAAATATTGAAAACTGAAAATAGTCAGTTAATTGTAAAAGGGATTGAGTCCCAACATGATTTCGATCAGTTGCACCAAGATATGAACACCTTGAAACAACAGAAAAAGCCGTTGAGGAAGGAGAAATACCTGTTGAACCAAGAGAATAGTGTCATGCCTCAGAAGGTGCATCAGTTAAAGATGGTTGCAGAGCAGAGTGAGTCTGGTTCTCAGGAAATGACTGGCATTAGTCAAGAAAATGCAAAATGAATGGAGCGTGTGAGGCAAACAGTGATTGATCTATTGCAGGCAGCACAGTGAAGAAATGCGAAAGAGGAAGCGATTAGTCTTTTGAAAATAAAACATTCTGAATATGCACGCACAATGCAGGCCTCACAAAATGAAAATGACTCCAATTGCAAAGAAATCAGGGGATTAAAAGATTGATTGATGGTTTGACGTAAAGTGCTCGAAGCCAATCAAGCACTTGTGTCAGAATTAAATCAAGCACTTGTGTCAGAATTAAAAACTCAGGTCTCAGCATCACAGCAAGAGACAGGGACTGAGAAAGGCAGATGAAATAGAAAGATATAAACAGGCTCTGAGACACCCTGAACAGTCAGTGTATGGATAAGTGCCCTCCGATCAAGGAGCGGTGACCTCTCTACCAGCGACCTCACGCCATTTAACCACCACTTGATATGTCCAGAGTGCAGATGGCCTTATGCATACCACTTATCAAGAACAGGGAAGCATGAGGCAGCTGTACTCACCCAGGCCTAGTCAAATTGATCCAGAAGGCCAGCCTTTATCAAATATTGAATATTCATCACCCCAACACAGAATTGAAGGTGACCGGACTAGTGTGTCCTGGGAAATCAAACATACTGCAGTGAGTACTTCTGACCATGAAGACTCCTATGATGAGAACATCAGGGAGTTGGACTGGCAGAACATGAATTTACAAAGGGACCATTTAATCCACTGTTGCAGAGAAAGACGATCCAAAGCTTCATCCTAGGAAAAGTATTATGAAAACCTGTGCACATTCGGGGAGCTGGGGGATTTTCCCACCATACCTGGAAGGAAGGAAGAAGAGGGTGAGTACTATCCTGCATCAGAGGGTGAACGCAGGAGAAGTGACCCTGAGAATCCATGGCAACACAGGAGAGTAGTCCAGACCTTGTAATTCTGGGAGGCGTTCCCATTCTCATAAAGGTAGGGAGCGCCTGGAGGACAAGGAATAGACTAAAAGCAGTAGCAGCTCTGAGTCACAAGGCGAGTGAACTCAGATGCAGCGCAAAAGGAAGACTGCCAAACAGAAGAAAGGTTTTGTGAAAGACCCAATATGACAGATCAAGGCCATAAAGAGCTGCTTGACTCCCTAGCATAAGAATGCAAAATATTCGGTATGGGAGCACTTAGAGCTTTATGAGCAAATGATGACATAATTGGAATTAAAAATCATGTCAATTGTATGGAGCTTGTCAAGTGGACATTCTCCCTGGAATACTCCAGCTTCTTTGCAGGGCTAGAGAAGCATGATCACTACAAATGGTCCACCTGTAAGGTGGCCATAATGAAACATCTTTCCACCTACAGGAAGCCTGCAAGGCTGCATATAACCTGCAGTGTGGGTAAGATCAGGCCACTCAGGAGTTTGTGCAGTATTTAAAATGAGCATTTGCGCAGATTTCCCAACGCGTGAACACCAATAGTAGGGAGTTTGTGACCACCTACTTCCATGCACTCCCTAAATATATCATGACTCATTTGATACAAGACTACCATGTGCATATGACCCTCGATTGGGTGAGCGAACAGGCCCCCAAGATCTATGAGGTCCAAAAGCCCTCTGACAGTAAAAAATAACCCCAGAACCCCTAAAACACCCAACACACCTGCAATTGCAAAGGTGGCAGATGTGAAAATACCCCTCCATTGGACTTTGAGACTGGGGGGCCTACAAATACTTCTTCTGCCAACAAGCAAAATGAAAGGCAGAGGAAACAATCAGACCGAGCCCAATCGAATGGGATTCAGGCACGATACCAGACAAATTACCCTTCTGACCCTGCAACATACGTAAGCCTGAGATACAAAAGTTTAAAAAAACATACCGAGATATATATATACTCCCCTGATACAAAGGAGGAGGGTCCAATAAGTACCAACCCAGAACATTTCCCTCCAGAGAGAAGTATTATTCCACCTGCCAACCTGAACATTTTCCTCAGTTAACCCCCAAACCAGAATTTCCAGAATAATCCTCCTCTCTCTCCCTGCTTCAAGGACAATAGATCCCTGAACCCGGGAGAAGGGAGACTTAGATGGAAAATTATGGGGGAAACTTCCAATACCCAAGCTACTCGGTAGACGGACAGTTACTCTTTCAGGGAGCAGCATAGATATGGCCATAGACCTCTTTACAACCTAGAAAATGTTTCCCAACTGGAGCAACAGGTCTAGCAACTGACCAACAATCTGGGACACATGCTGAGCGCTCAGTTGAAATCTCAACTGGAACCTGCTGCCCAGAACAAACCAACACCCGGGTCTGATGTACCGGGGGACATGACTGAAGGAAAATTCCGATAACCAACAGGTTCCTGAGGAAGGGGCCCGATTGGAGGGGCGATGCCAAGCACTAGAGGAAGCTTCCTTTCCTAATGGAACAAAACCCCTGGAAACCTCTGAGCCAGAATATGAATAGTCAACCCCCAAAAAGCTGGAACCTAAAGAACAGAGGGTAAGTAGGAGAAAGCAAAAGAGAACCCACTTTGTGGAGGAACTCCGGATCAGCCCCTTTGAATGAGAAGAATCTCTTGAGGATTCAGGTAAGACAATCTTCTCTTTCAGGGATGGAGGGGTCCCTGGAAAAGACAAATGGGTCCCAAAAGACCCAGATTTTGACTGGGTAAGTAAGGAGACCAACCCAGGGCCAGAAACTCTTAAACCCCAACAATGTGTGTGATCCAGATAATACTGGAATAACAGAGGACTCCTCCCCCCAGACCGGTTCTAGGGACTGTCTCCAGGAAAAGGGGGACAACAAAGAATCAGGAGAAAATGAGACTACTCAACTCCATCTGCTTCTGGGTGCAAAATCTGTTTTACTGATTCCGACACAGGAAACTGTCCAAGATCATACCGGGTCGGGGTTTTATATAAAAAAAAGTTGACCACAGAGCTGGCATATAATTATCATTTTCTTTTCCTCCTTGAGGAAAAAAAGGAAAATTCTTTGCTGCAGTCAGGGTACAGCACTAGTGTGCATTATCTGCGCTGGTGGATACTGGACCCCTAGCCACCCACTGTCCAAAAAGGCCTTTTGACCAACTAAATCGGAAGAGGAGAGAGTAACCAAATTCCCCTCACACCTCTTCCCAGACAACTCCAAAACTTTGATGGGACTGCAGATCTGGAAATAAACATTGGGTGACATAGGGTGAAACACCCAGTGATAGCTGTGACTCCTGAGGACACATCTTGTCTACTGTGGAATGACCACCTTTGGAGGTTATCAATCCTGATTGACTGTGTGAACAAGGTCCTCTGGACCTAGACTAACTGGGCGATCAAACTAAAACAAAGTACAAATTATGTGACTATGAATGGCACATGCCATTTTATTGAACAACGGTCAGAGAAAGTAGAATTTTATTTGAAGAACCATCAGGTCCCAGACGTCACTGTCATCTCTATAGGAATACAAAATGGTGATGGGGACTCTTCTCAATTCTTGAAAATCAACCTTCCTCACAGTTTTAAGTAACATTTCACAATGAAAGGGAATACTCTGAAATTGTATACTAGTACAAAATCAGAAGAAAATCTGAGTCCCATAAGAAGGGACGATGAAAAACCAACTCAAAGTCTGACCGACGTTGAGAAAAAGGGTGAGCCGTTGTTTTTCTCCATTCAGATTACTGAGGGGGAAGAGCCTATTCTCGCCAGAGTATGCCTGAATGACGGAAGAAGCTTCATCAGCGAAGCATTATTCAGGAAACTCCTAAAAGATAAGACCATTCCCACATTTAAGTTGATTGATAAATGGGAAGTGAGTCTGGAAATCCCAAATTCCAAACATCTCCTGCCTAGCAGGTGTATCTTAAAGTTTCCATTGGTGACAAAAGCATAGAACATAATTGTTGGGTCATGAGAGATGTCCCTTCTTCCTTTTATTTGGGTAGTGATATTCTCATCGGATTCATAACCAATTTGGACCTGATTAATTATAAAGCATGGTCACGACTAGGGGGTAAATCCATGGGCTTTTACAACACTGAAAAGCATTTCGGTCAGCTCAATTGAAGCCTTAAGCGATTGAGGTTCAAGTGAGAGAAGTGGTCATCATCCGAGGACAGGTGCGACAATTTACGATTCCACTCAAAAATAAGCAAGGATAGAAACTCAAAAATCAGGACCCCTATATAAATTTGAATTACCATCTCCAACAACAAGGTTTGTATTTACATCCAACACCCCTAGTCGACCTAGAACATGACACCATTAAAATATTGGTGGATAACAGCGACCCTCTAAGTATCACTTTGGGTGCAGGCACCTTTATTGGAATGGTGGTTAATGCCCAACATTATTTTATTGATTTTGGAAATTAAATCCTTTGGCAAATCCCAAATGACTGCTTTGATATCAGTAACAGTATTCCTCCAGAGAAGATTTTCAACAAACAAGGGGGAAATTTCTTGGTGTACTCTTCCTGCCCTTATGGGGTGGAAGAGGTGACCTGCGACATCAGGAAGGATGAGGTAATATTCAGAGTCAACAATGACTACCTCACATCCCTGGAACCTTCTGTCCAGGTCAACACCATACCAAGAGATCTCTAAACCCAACTGAAGGACACCGCTGAAATTGCCACGGCCGAGATCTTCCCAGGCTTCAAGCAGATGGTCGAAGAATGGATCAATCTTGCTGATGCCTTTGAGACCAAGAAGCAAAGACAGAAGCTAAAACAGGTATTCCTGGACTTCCAGGAAATCTTTTCATTGGACTCATATGACTGTGGGTGCACAGATTTTCATTCAAACGCCATACCCACAGACCCTGAGATGGCTCCAGTAGTTGTGAAACAATACTGGATACCTCTCGCATACATGGAGTCACTCACAGTGATTGTTAAAAACCTGTGAGATAATTTGTCCAATCCACTGTACCTTTAACAACCAAATACTGGGGAAACTCAAACCCAATGGCCAATGGAGAATATGTGCAGACCTGAGGGAGTTGAACAAACGGGTCACATGTCAAGGTGGCCACTTCCCTACGTCGATCAAGGGCTGGCACAGATCCATGGATCAAAAGTGTACACATCCATTGATTTGACTGATTGCTACTGGACTGAAGATCAATACAATCTTGCCTTCACCTTCAGGGGGGCAGCAATACACATGGACCTGAACCCCTTCTGGATACATAAACTCTTGCAACAAGTTCAACATCGTTCTGCATAGGGCTATTCATGATTTGGGCAAAAGGGGAAACATGGCTTATGTAGATGATGTCTTGATCAAGAGTTCAACTGCGGAGGAACACATAGCAGAAATGTGCTATGTTCTGACCCAGTTGCAGAAAGCTGCAGCAAAACTGTTCTTCCAGAAGGCACAGTGCTGTAAGACCCGAGTGAACTTCTTAGGGCACGAGATCACCCCTGAGGGTCTCAATCCCCAGGCAAAGAAGGTGGAAGCCTTATTGAAATTAAAAGACCCTAATACCCTGCGAGAATTAAGAAGCCTTCTTGGATTCACTAACTATAGTAGAAAGTTCATTGAAGACTACGCAGAGGACTTTCAGCCTTTGGACCATTCATTACAGTACGGAGTAAAGTGGGAGTGGAGTCTGAAAAAAAACGAGGCAGTTAAACAAGGATAATAAGCCTTTCCCAAGCTCCTTGTTTGGCTTACTACATAAAGAATAAGGAGTTCTTCTTGGAGGCAGGGTTTTCAGATACCTCCCAACCACGGTATTGTATCAAAAGCATGACACAGTCAACAAAATAATCACGTACCCAAGCAAACCTTTGTCCTCTGTGGAGGAAAAATTCTTCAATGATTGTGAAAAGGCACTCCTTCCAACCGTGTGGGCATTGAAGAATGACCACCCGTTTATCCAGGGGGAGCACATCATTGTGGAGACTCCTCACCAACCCTTGCAATATTTACAAAGTGACCGAATCCGAGCAGGTAACGTAAGTAATTCTAGAATTACTTCCTGGAATCTGTCCATGCAAGGCTTTCCTGTGGAGGTCAGGTATGGCCAAAACAACTAGAGTCCTCTAGCGCAAGGATTGGCTGACTTGCATGACTGTGCTCAAGAAAACTGTTTCGAGGACAAACGTCTAATGGCCAACAACAATATGGAGGCATACTTTACTTCCCTGCACAAGGTCTATGAAGAAGACACATGTCAGGGGATACCCATAGTTCATGTGGATGGGTGGTCCAACCATGTTGACAATAACGGGGAAAAGGAATTAGTGGCTGGCATTGGGAATGCATGGGTGAATCGGTACATCAAGCCCTCCTCATTGCAGTGCACCACCAACTCCAAGAACTGGTCATAATCACATAATCACTGTCAGTAATGGGTTTACGAAACACCTGATTAACTGGATAAATTGAGGCATGCTGTGTGCAAACAATAAACCACCCAAGCATGGGAAATGTATCCAGTCAATTCATGATCTGGTAACTTCTAAAGAGGGGACCATCTATTGGAAAAAGATCAGAGGTCACTCCAAAATAGAGGATCCAGAGAACAGTGGAAATGACTTGGCTGATCAGCTGACTAAAACATGAGCTCTACATGGGAATTTCATAGAAAGCGAATCCCTGCTATCACCAGGTCCCAAACCCGATGCCAACAATGAACTCTCAACTGCCCAGTGAAGTAAAGAAACCCCAGATTCAGATTTGATTAATGCACAAAAAGAGGACCAGATTATTGGGAAATATTATCAATATATTGAAGACCCTGGGAATTATCCTCTGACAGGATCAGATTACACCAGGAAAGAGGATCTCTGGGTGTTGATGAGGTTTTCCAAAATGTTCTGAATCCAAGACAGTTTGTTGGTACGGAGATCCCTATCTCGATGTGCCCAGTGGGTGGTACCAACCTCATTCCGAAGCCTGATATTTTGTCACGCCCATGACACCGCCACTGCGAGTCATAGGGGGTTCCATATGACATTAGAAATAATGCGCAAGGTTGCATACTGGCCACAGATGGGTCAGGACCTCGAAATCTACTTAAACTAGTGTATTGTGTGTGCTCAATTTAAGTCAAATTCTCTCAAAAACAGAGCTCCCCTACAGAAAAGGGGAATTACATTGCCTTCATCAGATTTGCAAGCCAATGTCATCGGGCCAGTGATTCGCTCCGCTAGAGGAAACAAGTACATGCTGACGCTAACATGATTGTTTACAAAGCGGGTAGAATGTCTACCGGCCTGAATGGTTAGGCTGAGACAGCTGCCACACTATTGATCATCCGCATCTTCTCGCATTTCGGCCTCGCACAAAGGATTGAGTCAGACAGAGGAAGTCATTTACCAGCAACGTGATGACCAAAATGTGAGAGATTCTAGCAGTAAAAAGAAAACTCCACAGTGCCTATTGCTTAGCCTCGAGCGGGGGTTCGAGGGGTTGACAATTGTGGGCATTTTGATGAAGTTTGTGGCAGGCTCTGGGCAAAGTTCGGACATTGATGGCAATTAGGTCCACACCATCTTCTGCAACAAAAATGTCTCAATTTGAGCTCATGACCGGACGAAAGATAGTGCTACCTTAGCATCTGCTCTACAGAACTCAAGAGCAGACACTGATAAATGAGTCCACTATCCATGAGTACATTGAAAATGTAAGGAACACATCCAGAATGCTTTTATTTATACTCAGCTGGGAAAGTTGGCAGAAGGAATGAAAACCTACTACGATCTAAAAACCACCAAGAAGGAGTCCGAAATAGGTGAAAAGTTCTACCTGTACAATTTTCAAAAGGACCAGACAAAGGAGTGGAAGTTCCTTCAATCTTGTTGTGGTGCCTTTGAAATTGTCGATAAAATGTCACTTGTCGCCTATAAAATCTGCATCCCTAAAGGAGAACACACAGAAGAGAAATCAATCCATATCAATCAGTTTAAGAGCTGTCACCGCAGATATCCTGTATAACTGATTGAAGAGCCTAGTGAGGGTAGAGCCCAGAACCATTGGAAGGATGAAAGTAAAGGATGGAAACCAGGATGGGGAATAAAACATACATAAAGGGATTGAGTAATTACCACTCATAAAGAAATGCATAAATAAGGATTGGAAATAATAATGGTTATAGGTTAATTTTCATGTAATTCAAATGAATGTCAATGTGTTGTTTTGATTGTTATAATTCTGTGATGTGGTATTGTTTTTTTTTTAAACTGTATGTCCATAACACCGGGGAAATTGGTGTGGTAAAAAATACTTAACCTCTTCTTTTCTTCCTATATCCAGAAGAAATAACTTCTTCAATTTCCAGCATGGGGAGTACCCTGGGAAAGGGGCCTGAAGAAAGGAGGGGGAGTACAATGTTTTCCCCCCAACTAAAGAGCTGGGTGGGTGGAGGCCAGAGTGGCCACTCTCTCAGGATGGATAAAGGAGTGGACGTGCTCCATGGTGAAAAAACAGAAAAGAACCCCACTCTCCCTTGCTCTTTCCTATGAGAGGATCCGAATCAAAGATCGGGGGCGGGGGGAGTTTGTTGGGGTGCAAATACGGCCCCAGAATCACATGAACCAACAGGCCAAGCAAGGCCTAACCTGCGAGATCTAAACTGGCTGACGCAAAAGGCATACACTGGAATGTATAAGACAGCTCCAAACCCATAATATATAATTGAGGCCTAGCGCATGCAAAGGTGGGTCTTACTGAAAATCATAAAAAGAGGAAATGGAGAGGTACATTAATAAATGTGCATAATGGACTCTGGTATCCCATCATTTACTGACTGACCTTGAGGGTAAGACAAATTGGGTATCATTCTAAACTGTTCAGGCTCTTTCTTGGAAACCAGTCCCAGCAGAGAGCACATACACTCTTTCAAAGGCATTTCTTCCCAGGGCCCCCCAATTCTGCGAAGCTCCAATTCCTTCTGAATTGTAGTCCTCATTATAGTATGGTTTTCTATTGCTGGTTTCAAATTCTTTGGGATTCTTTTGGACCCTGGCCCTGGAACAGGATAATAAACCCTTCCTGGAAACCATTTTTTATAACTTGACCTATCTCTTTATCTGGGTATGCTGTTAATAAAGGCATACATTCCTAGACTCTAATGGATGTTCTCCCTGGTGTTAGTTTGTCATTGGAGCCATGTCTCTCATTGCTCCTCTTTCATGGGGCCTTTATTAGGTAATCTGGTGCACCCGCTGCTGGCGTACTGCCTCCACACATTTTGTGAAAGCATGTTTGTATCTGCATTCCCTGCCCCACAGGCAATGCTGCTCCAGCTGTTATTCTGTGTTTTGCTTGTAAACTGGCTGCAGGTATTTCACCGAGTCAGCCATGGCTGCTTCTTCCGAAAGGACTGTTCGCCCTTGTTTTGACTCTCTGGCTACTGTGTTTTTATTGCTGCCTATCTGGGTGAGTTTTGCGTGACCTGTATTCTTCTCCCCACATCAAGAGTTGCCTTTGTCTTTAGTACCTCCTGTATGTACAAACTATTCGGGACTTCATCCCATTCTATTTCTGGGGTTTCTGAGATGGCCCTCCTACACTGCTGTGAGCCAGGCATCCCCCACCAAAGACTTCCCTTACTTCTCATATTTTATCTACATACGTGAATCATTTTACCCCTTCTTCTGGGGTTTTCTCTAAAATCACTGTTGCCATTATATTAAAGGCCTTTAACCAATTAACCCAATTGCGTTCCACCTGCGATATTCTTGCTAATATTTTATCTTCAATCTTTTTGGGATCCCTATATACATCATAGCCTTTTTGCTGGGCTTCCAGTAATGAGAATATTTCTATATAGCCTCTCTTCCAAATGGTTTCTTTGGCCACTTGCTTGTTCCAAGCGAGCGATCTCTAGAACCTGTTTAATATATCTTTCTCCAGCCCTTATAGTTTTTCTAGCAACTGTGCGGTTGTGACCATTGTGTTTTGCTCTTGTGGTGTCTTTGTAGTATTGCCCCCAGTGTTGCAGTCTGGTGCTGCCCCTGTGCTTTCTGTTGTAGGCATTGATATTATGGCCCCTCCCGTGCTTGGCCCTGCTGCGTCATTTTGAGTTGTGTTGGGGTCCCCCACCCATGCTCTTAGATGACCATCCTCTCTTCCCCCTTGCTCCACAGTCTTCTCTGACCCATTGCTTTTCTGTTTTTCCCCCAAATCTGATACAATTTTTTCAAGCCTATCAAATTTTGTATTTAACTAATGTTTCTTGCTGCATGAAATATTTGTTTGCAAAATTATCCATCATTTCATTCATATGTGCTTGTTCTTTACCTTACTGTTCTTTTTCACTGTGCTTGCTGCAGATTGTTTCTTAATATTGGCTGTGCTGTTGCTTGTTTTTGCTTTCTTTTTGGTGTGGCACATCTGTTTCTTCTATTACTGTAATGTCTTCTTCTTCTTCATCTGAGTCTTCGCTCAGCCTCTTTCTCAGGCATGCCCAGCCGTGGAGTTGTTCTGATTTTTGAGCCAATTCCAGGAGCTTAAATGTCTTTTTGTTGGCCATTTCCCGGCCTGTCTGTGCACTCTTGGTAGTACTGTAACAAACCTTTTGCTTCCGAATGCCTGTCCTTTGTGTTTTCTGCCCAGCATGCGCTGTGCTGGCTGCAGCCGTTCATTAATATCCATGTGTTCTAATTTCTTTTATTTGTGCAATCGTGAAATGACATGGATTTGGTTTGCCTTCACCGCGGTATGCACGGTGCACAGTTTCTAATCTTTCTCTACGTTGCTGCGGCAACCTTGGCTGGTCTCACCTCTCTGAAAAACTGACAGCACCCCTCTTTGCAACTCGGGCTCCACCCACTCCGCGTCTGCTGCTCGTTGCTGCTCCTCTTGTGTGTTCCCGCTGCTGCCAGTGAGTTTCTTTCAATTTCTAATGGGCCCTTCCTCTACTTTCGCCCATCTGTCCATTTTGCTTATTCGCCGCTGACAATTGTGCTGTGTGTCCTCGCTTGTTGATGGCTGCTCGTAGCTCCTCCTGAGCTAGGCGTGATGTTACTCCTGTATCAACACACGTGTCCTCCGACCAGCGAAAGGTAGTGTCCACGGTCACTCCTGGTGCCTTGCCATGCTTGCGCCCACAGTCCCCCTTCCTCCGACCGGTGCAAGGCAAAGCCCATGGTCACTCTCCCAGAGTAGGGTACTGCTCAGACTACAACGCCAACAAAACGTCATCCGAACCGAGCACGGTGAAGCTCAAGTTCTGATTCTGCCTCCAAGAGCTGGTCAATGCTCAAACAAGAAAAGTATTCTGCGTGTGCAGATTACTTGTGGTGCTCCGTACGGAGTACCAAAGAATTGTATTTCTTGCTGCCCAGGCCGCTCCTTATATCCTAACAGATTTGCCCCAGGCTATGCATGTTTGTGGGGGGTTTGCCCCGTCACTGTCCTGCTGGCGCTGATGACATTTAGCAACTTGTAGTGACCATTGTTAGTCACCTGCAATTTCCTGCCTCCCTGATCTCTTGGGTGCGGCACTTGCTAATGTGCCTTGGCACCCTGTTATGCCTGTCATTCTGCCTGGCCCCGTGTACTTGGTGAAAAGGAGGAGGGGGGGGTTGGGTCTATCACTGTGTTTCCGCCTGTTGCTGTTTGCAGCTTAAGTTCTGCCCTGCCCTGCTTTGTCCTCCTTGCCCCCAGGCTACTTGTCCGTGCTCTCTAGTTATGGTGTGCCCCCTCCACAGCACTGCCTAAACTGAGAGTCCCTATGACTCCCACATCCAGTGTCTTCGCAACCCAAAGTGTGGCGGATTGCAGTCGACAATGACAACCCTCATGTCACCACCCACATACTAAACTGTTGCCAACATTTGGTATCCTGCTGCTAAAAGGGTGATGATAAGGCAGGATTCCCTTTCCCACTGGCCAATGAAAGACCATAAACCCTTCCAAGCTGCATTACCCATAATAGAGGTTTAAATAGTTCATTCAGACTAACACGCGAGAAGCCCAATTTCTGGACTGTCCGTGGCAGCCGACACATGTGCATGGCGCACCTTAACGAATGTTGCATGCCAGGCCACCCCCCCCCCCCCGAGATGTATTCATTATCGTGTTGACACAGTGTTATATCCTTCCCCGCAGCTGCTGAGGTGCTTCACTGGCATGGTTGCACAGGGAGAAAAAGCCAAGGATGGAGAAGACAACCTCTTGTGCACACTTGAATGGAGCAGGCTGAAACTTTGTGACGGATGGCTTCTTGCTTTAGAGAAGTACACTTAGCGGATGAGACTCTTTCAGAACGAAGCTTCTTCTCTTGTTAGTGTAACACGGCCGTGGTGTGATGATGTCCAGCATGGCCCTTCATCAAAAAATCATTGCCCTGAGCCTGAGAGCACTGGGAAACATGGCCGCCTCCATGTAAGAGCGCTCAAAGAGTTCCCATGCAAAGAAAGGTAGGGATGGGTGGAGTTAGACATATGGATTAGCAAAGGAATGGGCAGGCAATGGGAGGGATTAATAACCAAACAACACCTATGTGTCCCTCCTCAAATACCATTCTCAGAATCCCTTGTCCCCGTGTATACAGGAATCAATATGTGAATGCAATAGTTTGGGCTATTATAGGTGTTGCAAGCGACACCTATAATAGCCCGAACTAAAAAATGAGGATTAAAAGATCAAAACCTTATCAGCAGCTGTACCTGGTGAATACTTGCCCAGAAACGTTGTTACCATCACATGCACTGCAACTGCTTATAAGAGTATGGCTAATTAGACTGCAGTGTATCCTAGGAACTACAGTGCACTGTTGATATTTGCAAGCAATTGGTAGGAGTTGTCAGTGAGGGATTTGTTCTATCAAGTTGTTCAAACTCTGGAACCTAGGCAGGTATGACTTTGGCCTATGGCTGGATTTAGAATGTGCAGGTCTGGGAGGCTCTTGCAATGTGTCAGATAGTGTGATGGCAATGAAAGAAGGCAAACTTTCCTGTATGACATATCTGTAGCTTCCGGGACTTTATAACCGGCTCTGTTTCAAGTCCTGGAAAATGAGAAAGGCAGCATAAACTTAGGTTGGGGTTTGGGGTCCCCGCGCTAATGAGAATATCTAATTTATTTTTGAACAATCTAAGTGAGTGTTTTCAACTGAAAAGCATACCTGCCTACATTTGAAAATCAAAATTCCTGAGATTTATGCCCCGCCCACAGCCACACAAGACTCCGCCCATTTGCACATGGCTCCGCCCACACGCCCAACAGGTAAACTCGGTTGTTGTATGCTTCAGTTTGCTTACTATAGCATTGAAAATAATTCATTCAATGCTATAGTAAGCAAACTGAAGGCGCCGCCACTGCCGAAATAATGCTGCTTTCAATCCATGTCACTGGATTGAAAGCCGCATTATTACTGCTGCGGTGCCGCCTTCATTTTGCTAACTATAGCATTGAATGAATGATTTTGGTAAGCAAAATTAACGTGGCACCGCCGCCGTAATACTGCTTTCAATCCAATTATATGGATTGAAAGCACTATTGCAGGGGTCGGGGGTCGCATTGAGCGCCGTTTCCGGGTCCCGGCCACTTCTCCACCCGATTGGCTACCGGCGGCAGCCAATCAGGTGGAGAATATGACGGGATCCGGAAAGAATCTCAAAATTCCTGAGATTCACAGGACTTTTCCGGAGACCCGGAGAAATGCTTAAAATTCCGGAGTCTCCCGAAAAATTCCGGAGGTTAGGCAGGTATGCTGAAAAGGCAGCTTAGCAAGCAGTGCCTTATGAGGACTATGGGGAATGGGAGTTTTTGCCGCTGTACTTTTCATCAAAGAAGAATTCGTCGAGTTTTTTTACAACAGATTTTGCCACATATATACGTGGGGGCTGGGTTTAGGTAAACAATGTAATAATGTAGGAGGTTAAGGCGGGGGCTGCGATGGGTCTCCCCCTGAATTGTATATGTGGCAAAACCAACCTGTAAAAAAAACAAAATTCCTTCAATTCTTCTTTGACTAAATGTTTTCGATCTGCTCACATAGAACCGGTCCAGTGCGGCTCCTTGAATGAAGTGAGGAGCTTGTTGGCCGGCGCTCATGTACCAGCGCCTGTTTTCATTGATGCTTAAGCCATTGATGGCTCTTTCTTGGTTTGCACCATGAATTCAGTGTGAAGCATTTAGACAGACATCATACATTAAAAACACAACAGAAGAAGATGCCAGCAACGTGTAATCCCCGGGCACATTTATGAATGGGGTTGCATTTCAGCTGTAAGCATGTCGAAACTGAAATGTACTCATTTGTAGAATGCTGTACTCGTTAAATGCTGCGTATATAATCCAGCATGTTTTCTTTCGAATATGTGATGTTTATTTGGATGCTTTGCGATGAAGTTGTGGTGTAGCATTGCTGTGGAGGGCCATCAGTGGTTGGAGCATTGATCAAGTTGGGTGCAGGAGTGTGGCTGGTTCGCAAAGCGTGTCATGCATAGATTCAACCAAATGTTCAGGCTCGATGGTAAGGCATCACTAGTCATAAATGACACTATTGTCAGCAAAACTTAGTGAAGAGACAAAACTGTTCCAAGCCGAAGAGTTGGACCCCTAAGCACACACCTGCAACCGTAAAAAGAGAAGTTAATACATTGAGACATTTACCCATGCAGTTTGCAATTGTTGCATTCCCAATCACTATAAACTCTGCCCACCCAAAGACCTGCCTCCATGACCCACCCACGCTGTTCTTCTGCCAGTATTGCCTAAAGGGTCCTTTTCCTTAAGTCTGTCATTGGCGAGAAGCATAAAGAGTCCACCTGCCAATAACTCAAGTAGTACCTTCCCCAGGAATATTCACTGCAGAGCCGATGGAGAGGATGAAGACTCAGAAAACAAGGCGTTACTGGTAATTTGTACCCAGCGAGGGACAATCAGATTGTAACAATCGATCTGACTGGCCCTTGCTGGGTCGTTACCAGCCTGACAAAGACTTACCTGCTCCCGTTCTGCGTACCGTTTCCCTGGAAGCTCCTTCCCTTTTTTCAACTGGCCGCCATGCAAAGGGAGAAGAGACTGCCTGTAATTCCTTTGCTACGTTCTATGGTGGCCATTTTTATAGTTTACTTTTTTTTTAATATCTTTTTCATGGCCGCCATGGAAAGGAAGAATTGACTGTGTGTTGTCCCTTCTCCCAGATCCATGACAGCCAATTTCTTTTTTTTCAAGTTGCGAAATGGTTTCCACGCCGTTTCCCAATTTGAGAAAAAATGCTATAAGTACCCCAGTACAACGGACCAGGGTACTAATAGGAATAGAACCGTCGGATCGGCGAGCACTACTGGTCTGGTTATGCCCCAGGGCTTACGTTAAAACCCTAGCTGCGCCTAGCTGCGCCGAAGCTTGTTACGGATAATCTGGGGCATTACCAGACCGGTAATGCGCCCCCTCCTCGGATTCTATTGCTTTAGTGATCCAGTCATTATCTTCGTGTTCCTCTTCCTTATCCCAGTCTTTGCTCATCTGAGGGCATGGTAAGCAGTTACCATGGATATTGCACTCTAGACACACAAGTGCAGCGCACCCAGACATGTGCCCGTTATTATTGTCATAAGGACTAATCACTAACACATGCAAGAACCAGAGAAACAAAGGTGGGCATATGGAATCCCATGCACAGCTTGCAGAGGGTGATACATTTGTCTGATGATGCCCATTGCCATGTAGCATTTCTGCAAAATCACACAGGAGCACTCACTTGAAAGCAGCCCACAAGGAAGACATGGCCTGCAAGGAGTGAAAGAAACCATCTGCCACCTGGATGAGGAGAGGAAGCCATGACTTTCTTGACGAGCAGGGAGTCAGCAAGATGACTGGCACTCTCCTTCTCATGATGTGCAGTAAGGCCTGTGGAACCAGAGGGAAGGGCAGGAAGGCAAACAGGATAGACCAAGGCACGGGTAATATTAGGACATCCATGCCCTGGGATATTGGGACCTGAGATTTGGATATGCAGGCGTGGCGAATTGCATCCAACTGTGATGCAAAACAATTTCACTGTTGGAGCCCCAAGCTTATCATAACTCATCCTTTACGTGGTTGGCTTCAGGGAATAAACCATTGCGAGAGGAAAGACCCAATTGAGAGCATCCACTAGGGAATTCCAGACCTGGGATGTATGAGGCCTGAGAAAATAAACCTAGCAAGTGCTATTGAATGCAATTGAAAGAAGGAAAAGTGAGATAATCTCTCCAGCAATGTTGCTATGAACACTCCTGTGCGACGCAACATTTCCAAAACGAATAGTTGATGGCTGCAAGGTTCTACATTAATCATAACCACTGCTTCTGCTCTGGGCAAGGTTAAAAACCATAACTGTTCAGCTTGCATGGGGGAATGAAATATGCAAATCAGACTTTGTCCCACGGCAAAAAGGGCAGTACAGTCGAAACAGGTAGGTCCCATCCCTTCTGCATAAGACCACAACCAACCCACAACCACAACCAAACCCAGACCTGTTTCAGCCACCAACTAAAGGTTGATGGCTGGAAGGTGAGGTGAAAGTCAAAGGCAAGTACTATGACCTTTGATGTTAATATAAATATGTGTGTTCTATCCAGGCCAGATCATAGTATTAGATATTCCTGGTATCCCGTATTGCTCCTGTTGTTTGAAAGTGAAATGCAATAAAAGAGAGGGCATTAAAGGGAAGCAGGTGGGGTGTGGCTTGGCGCCGAGGCAAGATGGCTGCCTAAGAGATCGGCTCCACCCCACATAATATATATAAAGCATTTAGGTATATATAATCTTTTATAAACGTACCTTAATTTTCCTGTTGAGCGCCACCGACATCCTACTTTAACTCAGTGACTTTCTTTCGCGGCTCCGGAGTGCAGAAACGCCTCACACGCTGCAGCTCCTCTCTCAGGCATCCGCTACGGACGCACACCAGAAAGTGAACCGCCCCTCGTGAGGAGAGGAGCGGCGCACAGTATCAGCTGGGCCCAGACGCGCAGCTCCTCCTCACGAGTGCGCCACCTGCTGGGAGACTGGGAAGAAAAAAAAAAGAAAAAAAACAGTAAGAAATCAACCTTTAAGTGACTGCATATTATATGAATATATATTTAAGGAAAAGAATTAAAAATAAAAAATATATATATATATATAGATTGTGTTAATATAAAAGAAAAGAAGAAAAGCTGGAGTAACAATAGAGTCAATGCTTATTTTAAACCTTACTAAGGATATTGAAAAAACAGCGTAAGGGCCGGCTGGCCACAACTTAAAGGAACACCATGTATTAATATATAATGCAAAACACATCACTCAGTCTCCCTTCAGCAAAAACACTTCTCTCCTTTTAAATTTTGAACCACAACCATACCTTGTCGCTGCAACATTCCAACACAGTACAGTCACACTGGTTTACAATCAACCAACTGCGGTTACCCTACAGCTCCACAGGTTCAAACCTCTCTTTATGGATTACAGCCCTAAACAGCATATCTATGGCAATCTCCAATAGTATATGCCTTATTATTCAGGGCTTTTCCATTATTTGGTCTCACTAGGTCTGAGTAAAGCCTGAAGAATAATATGGAAGTAATAATTATATACTACAAATCATCATAAAGAACTTCTACAAAGATTCATACGCCAGAACAGATTAAACTTGTTAACATTTGCTCAAACATGGCAACCAGCAAAGCCAACCAAAAAAATGGCACCTCTATCAAAGATGCTACCTCCTCTTCATCTACTCTGGAAAGACCCAAAAGTGACTCACCACCTCCAATAGGGATTTCAGACCCAGCTATTGAAGCCATTCTTGCAGAAATCAGGGCACTCAAACCCTTCATTGAAACCACAAATGCTAAGCTACAGCAACTTGATGAAAGGTGGATGGGAGTTAACAACAGAGTAGAGGAGGCTGAGAAAAGAATTGGCATGCTTGAAGATATATCTCCTAAGGTTGCGCAAATGGAGAAATCCATTAAAGAACTTCAAAAGCATAATGAAGATTTAGAAAATCGCAGCAGGCGAAATAACCTACACATCTCTGGCCTTCCTGAAGGAGCTGAGGGCACGGACCCCATTGTCTTCCTACAAAAATTCTTACCGGCCATTCTACATTTGCCTTTGGATACTATTTTTAATATACAAAAAGCCCATAGGATTGGCCAACCCTCAGCCTCTCCCTCATCTCGTCAGTCACCAAGAACGCTCATATTTTACCTTTTGGAATACTCCCAACTGCAACTTATTATCTCCACAGTTAAAGAACGTAAATCTCTAATTTGTCATGGCAGTAAGTTATATATCTCACAGGATGTGGCTAGAAATACAGCACAAAGAAGAAAAGTCTTTTTGGCATTCCGGCCTGCTCTTAAACAACTTAATGTCCGATATGGCTTATTCCATCCTTGCTCCTTTAAAGTTACATACGAAGGACGCTCTGCAGTCTTTGATGATCCCGCTGACCTAAGGCTCTTCATACAATCCATCAAAAATGAAAATATGGACACCTCTTCTCCAACGGCGGCCTCAATTTCACCTACTACCTGAAACCGGATCTCCATCACCTGACTTTTATACTCATAAGTATCTAATTACCTAATGCTATGATTATACATTGATATTTACTATGTTGGGTGGGCGCTCTTTTGGGTCCATCTTCCACAGGTAGTCGCTTTTTTTCTAGTTAGCGACTCGGTAGGCGTTTGCTATCCCCAATATATATCTCCCTTTAACTCCTTTTTACCATGTCCTGGTTGATCTCTAAAATCATCTATTCGTCATGGTATACTACCTGTCAAGGAGTGATCAAACCCCTCTCTCCCCTCCCTGACCCCCAATGTTCCTTCCTTCTGTACAAATATTGGTGTAAACATAATTTCAATCAAATAACAATGATATATGCTTCATTACTGTACGATAGCTATAAGGTGTATGAATATCAAATCTCCTCCAGCTAAATGATCTTTAAATGCATAACATTGAATATTAAGGGTTGCAAGAATCCAATGAAAAGATGTAAAGTATTATCTCACTTGAATTAATTTAAACCAACAGTAGCTTGTCTACAAGAGACACACTTATCCCTCAAAGAAACAATGAAACTCAAGTCCCTTTGGGTGAAGGAGGTTGTTGCTAGTCCAGCTTTATCCAAGAAAAATGGTGTTGCAATACTTATTAGTAAAAAACAACCCTACAAAATCCTTGCCCAAGATGCAGACACAAAAGGCAGATGGGTTTGGGTAAAACTGCAAATTGACACGACACAAGTATCTATTCTCAATATTTACGGACCTACACTACCAGATCCCTCCTTTTGGAATAATATCAAACAAATGATTTTCAAAAATGACTTCACCAATTTGGTAATGTGTGGTGATGTCAATCAGGTTCTTGACCCTTTTTTGGATCGAAAATCCAGCTGCATATTTAAACCCAACAAAACTCACAAATCCTTTATAAAATGTCTAGGAGAGACAGGACTAATTGATTCATGGAGGATATCTCATCCTTCACATTTGGATTATACCTTCCATTCCCCCCCACATAACACATTATCATGTATTGACTATATTTTTGCTAGAAAGACTCTCTCTGGATCCATTATAAACTGCAAGATATCCAATATCATTATTTCTGACCACGCTCCAGTCATCACTTCCTTCTCCCTTACAGATATAAACAAAGGTGCTTCCAGATGGAAACTCAACAATTTTCTTTTAAATGATCCTAAATCTATTCAATCCATCAATACTTTCATTCAACAATACTTTAACGAAAACCAATATCAAGATACTTCCACTGTCAATAATTGGGATGCATTCAAAGCAGCCCTCCGAGGTCACATAATGGCCCTCTCAGGCAAGAATAAAATAATCAGAAAAAAACATCTTGATGATCTTTATTCTAAACTCACTATTGCAGAACAACACTACTATACTGACACTAACTCAGCTAACCTACGACAAGTCATTAAGATACGCTTTTAAATCAATAAAGAAATCACTGAGTTAGCTGCAGGTACCATTCTCAAATATAAAACAAAGGTCTATCAAACCTCTAATAAAGCAGGTAAAATGCTAGCTTCTTATTTACAAACCAAAAAAGAAAAAGTTCTAGTATCTCACATTCAAGATAAATTGGGCAAAATGCACTATAGGTCTGATGAAATATTGGAATGCTTTAGAAAAATTTATACAGATCTATATACTCCAGAATGTGCCATTCCCAGAGAAAATATTGATTCCTTTTTGAACAACATCAGTAGAACCACCTATCCTGAAATTGATGTATCTCATCTAGGAAAGGACATCACCTCTATCGAGATTACCAAAGCCATCCATGGCCTAGGAAAAGGTAAAGCACCCGGCCCTGATGGACTATCCACAGAATTCTACAACACATTTTCTCATTTCTTAACACCTAAGCTTAAAAAACTTTTTTCATATTTCATCTCTCAGAAATGCTCCTCCGGTTCCTTTTCTGAAGCCTTACTTATCATTTTTCCAAAACCTGAGAAGGACCCTACTCTTCCTAGCAACTATCGACCCATTTCCCTTATCATTATTGAAAGCAACATTTTTGCCAAATTACTTGCCAATAGAATCGAATCCTCACTCCCAAGTCTAGTTAAACCAGACCAAACAGGGTATGTAAAAGGACGTAATATATCCTCTAACGCAAGACTCCTACTAAACACCATCAACCTTGCAGCCCATGAGAAAAAAGACACTCAAGGCTATGCAGCCATTCCATTAGATGCGGAAAAAGCTTTCGATCGTGTTGACTGGAATTTTATGTTTCAAACTCTACGTTGGCATGGGTGTGGTGAAAAATGTATTACACTGGTTAAACTTCTTTATTCTGCCCCCAAATCTGCTATTTACTTAAATGGTCAAACTTATTCCTCTTTTCCCTTACTAAGAGGAATGCGTCAAGGTTGCCCCTTCTCACCATTATTATATATCCTCTCTCTTGAACCACTACTAGAATTAATAAGATCTAACAAAAACATCCCGGGAATTCAAGTCGGTGCTTCAATAAATAAAATAGCCGCATATGCAGATGATATTCTTATATTAATTAAAAACCCCAAACTTCACATTCCCAACCTCTTGAGTGTATTATCGCAATTTGGTCAGGTCTCAGGATATAAATTAAATACACAGAAATCAGAAATTATGCCCCTAAATCCATACTGCCTTAAACACGATATTGTCACTTTTGGCCTCAAATGGTGCAGTAGCTCTGCCAAATATTTAGGTCTTCGTTTTGCCCCAACTATCCCAAATACGATCAAACTCAATACTGAAACACTACTGGGCACCCTCAAGGATCTAACATCCAAATGGTCTCCCCTATACCTCTCCTGGTGGGGGCGCTTAGATACTATCAAGATGATGCTTACTCCCATAATTCTATACCATTTATAACTTCTTTCCGTCCCACTATCCCTTTCCTTTTTCAAATCCATTTACTCTATACTACTTAATTTTCTTTGGGGTAAAGGAAAAAGTAAAAGAATTGCTCTGACGAAGCTGAAAGCCCCCTATGATATGGGCGGAGTTAGATTCCCTAACTTTAAGTCATATCACTCTGCATTTCTTATAAAACAATCTCGTCAATGGTTCATGGATCCTATATCTGCTGATATCCCGACCTGGTGTACATTAGAAAAACAAGTAGTTCTACCACACGACATCACGGACTATATATACATATTTAAACATTCGTCTAAAAAGATTTTAGACCCTATTAAAGCTTCAATCTCAGCTCTACAAACCTTTCTTTTTCCCCACACTATAACCCCCCAATAAGCATCTTTCCCCACTATTATGCCATAATAAGAACATAGTTATTAATAATAAGATCCTAAACCGCAAAACATGGATTCAAAAAGGTATCAGATTTATCCAACACATAATAGATGACCCGTATATCCTCTCCTTCCAGCAACTCTCTATAACATTTAACATTCCTAAGAAGGACTTTCAATTTTATAACAACTTAATTAATTCCTGCCTTGAAGCACTTACCCAATTTTCCAATGAAATTCTTACTCCAGATGCTCTTAGACTAATACACCTTACCACAGTTAGTGAAGATCGAGCCTCCAAAATATACAATATGCTCACCTCAACTTTTAAGATTTGCCCTATACGTCTGAAATGGGAACTTGATTTGGGCTTCATGTTTGAAGATGAAATTTGGCATTGTCTGTTTGCTAAAATCAAACAAATATCGGCATCAGCAATTATTTCACAACACTATTATTTCTTCATGCATAGAGCATTCATTACTCGGGCCAAATTGGCTAAGTCCAATCCGAATTATAATGCAAAATGTTGGTCATGTGGCATATCTCCCGCCACGTATATGCATATGTTTTGTGAATGTTCATATATTGTGAAATTTTGGCAGGAAATTTGGAAGCTTCTTAAGTGTATCTTCTGTATTGATGTGCCCTTTTCCTCTGTTAATATATTTTTAGGAAGTATAGCCATTACAACTTATTTTCCATCTGACTCTGCTAGACTTTATGATCTATTCATCTGTATAGCTTTAAAATGCATCACTGCTAACTGGAAAGACTCTAGTTTGCTTTCTACCAAAATCTGGTGGAATACCATTTGTAACACTCATAAACTGGAAATGTGCATGGCCAATAATCATAGCACAATTCCTAAATATAATGCTAAATGGTATTATTTCACCAGGTATCTTAACTGTTTTAATGCAACTGCTCATGGTACATGAATCTACACCCTTATATTTGCATCATTATCCTTTTTTCCATACTCATATTGAAATGCTTGAACTTAACATTGATTGAAATGATTAGTTTATTTTGATGAAATAATCCAATATACCCATTCTCCCCCCTATCCTTTACCCTCCTAATTCGTATATGTCTCTTGTCTGTCTCCCTGTACGTCTCCCCCCTAATCTCTATATTCACTACATATAAGTCACTCTTTGCAGAGTAGTGCTAATATTAATTTTATACTATATGTTATATTAATGCGGTTTATATCTACTATAGTTCATATTATATTCATAAGTGATTTCAACAAATGATTTAGCTGTATAGAAATACTATTACAAGTGACCAGAACCATTTTCTATGTCATTTCTTTATGGTTATTGTTTTTTTTCAAAGTCTGTAACTTGTTGATATCTGTATCAAACTCAATATTTAAACAATAAAAATCATTAAAATTAAAAAAAAGGGAAGCAGGTGGTGACAAGTGCTGGGAAAGAGCGTCTCAGTTGGATAGGAACACTTTTCTGAGCTTTTTGTTTTTTAGCATGTTTGCTTATCATGAGTTAAATCCAACTCCAAATCCTGTGAATGTTTGCCTTTGTCTCCCTCTTTTCCATTCACTTGCTTCATTTAGTCATTTTAATTTGCTCTTAGTTTCGACATTTTATAATGTATTTGAACTACATTTGAATTGCACATATTTCCACACTACTGTACTAATCAGCAATAAAGCTCTGCACCGTGCTACAGATTGGCTGTTTTTTAAGGCACCGCCTACCAACCAGTTTGACTTCCTCGAACATGAACCTCAGTGCAAGACTTGAGGGGCAGCACCATGCAGAGATGCGAGGATCCTAGCAGCAGGATCCAGGCACTGAAGGTAGGCCATTCCATCTCAGGCTCTGTCGTGTTTCTCCTGTTTGTTGTTGGGCTCCCTGGGACCATGGCCATGATACGACTCAATCTAGCAGGAATGGGCCACGCAAACAGCCTCTATCTCAGCCTCCAAGGGTACCTTGTGGAAAAACCTCACAGTCATGCAGCTCAAACTGCTCATGCTGCTCCTTAGCTCAAACTATCCAACACATGACTCCAGAGCCTCTCATTCTCCTCTGGCTTCTGGTCAAGAGAGGAATCCACTTCAAAACCCTATGCGTCTCCCACTGGGCATCCCACAGAAATGGCCCAGATACCTTGATACAAATGTTTCACCATACCACACCAGCGAGGGCGCTAAGGCCGAGAAGTGCCGCTTTAGAATTACTTTCTAACTTTTAACTTCAGCATAAAAGGGCAGGCATGCTCCTCCTTCTTGCTACTGGCCAAAAAACTCTAGAAGTCACTTATCAAGCAACTTTGCATGGAAGACAACCACTGGATTATAAGGAACCATCACAAGAGGTGTCTCTTCAACTACCTGCTATAACCAACTCTCCAAAGCCAAGAAAGGAGTGGATCTACTATGCATCCCCTTGACAGACCACAACTCATGTACCTTTGTCTGAAACCTCACCTCTATCCACAATCCTCAAACTGAACCACAACAACTGCAACTGAGGAAGGACCCAACTGTGCATCTGAGGAAGGTTTTTGGGGGCCCTCACTACCCTTCCTCATTTCTTTTTTCTTTTCTGCCCTCACTAACACGCTCAGTGCTAAAATCGTGCATGTTTCACACCACTTTCTCTCCCTATCAAATGGCCCACAATGCCCGATGTACAAATCAAATACCCCTGTCCTCCCCAGCTGCTATCAAAACTCACTTGACCCCCATCAAAGCCATTTCAACCCTACGGCCTCCCTTATGGATAGTCTGCCAGTGTCATTTCTCCCCCTGAACAAAGAGAATTACCACCGCCACACAGCTAACAGGCACTTCCGACCTACACACATCAACACAACAGTTTCCTTCATCTGCCTCTCTCTCTCTGTCCCAATAACAATTCCTGTGCCCACCCGTCTTTTGTTTACAGAGCTAAACACTGCAAGGACAGCACGATTGGCAAATGGGTGCATTAAAAGACCATTTACTTTACATAACCGGAACCCCTCTCCTCACCATCAAGGTCAGAGTATTTTTTCAGCACTCTCTATAAATGCCATGCCTGCCTCCAAATACTTCTGAATGCCCAACTCTTCCGCTGCCCTTCCACTAATTCCTGCTGTTTTCCTCACTATTCTCCTGTAAGCTATCTCCCAGCGTCATCCCTGTCCTCTGACATCCCCCCTTATCCCAGGTTCCTGGGTAAGACTAGACAGATGTCTATGGAGGGGGGATGGGGCTGTAGTGGCTACATTGCTGAATCAGTAACCTTGAAACCATTTTTAAGATGTAGGCCTTCAGACTTGATCAAAACAATGTATGACTCTGGGCACGGTACTACGTTGCATCAAAATATGTATTAAAACAGCTATCTACTGTGCCTAGTAGGATAACGCGGTATCCAGTGAAAATGTAGCCAACAAAAATTTAGTGAGTGGAAAGGTTGTAGTGAAAATACCTCTGCAGTGAAAAAGTTGACAGGCAAAACGTTGTCAATATATGCAGCTGAAAATTAGGCAAAAATGTAGTCATGCTAGGGTAATTGTTAGGGTTAAGGGGGGGTTTAGTGGGGTTGTATTTACATGCTTTAGGGTTGCGATAGGAGTTAGGGTAAGGATATGTGTTAAAGTAAAGTTGTGGTTTAGTTATTTGTTAGGGTAGATTATGGGCCTCATTACACGGAAGGCAGTAAACCAAGGTGCTATTAGCACCTTGCTCCATGCCGGTAAATTACCGGCACCGCCTTGGAGGAAAGGGGAATTACCGCCCTATTCCAAGGTTGGTGGGGCGGTAATTCCCCCTTCCACCATTGCCCTTCTCCATTACCATTTTTGCCCCATAGGGCATAATGGGAATGGGGAAGGTGCTAATTACGGCACCGCAAATTTGCGGTGCCGTAATTAGCACCAAGGTCCCTTTGCGGGTTGGTTTTTAACGCCTGCAAAAAGCAAGCGTTAAAGTACCAACCCGCAAAGGAACCTCGTAGTAAGGCAGTAAGGGTTAACGGTCACCGGTACCATTACCGGTGACCGTTAACCCTTACCGCCTTCCGTGTAATGAGGCCCTAAGTGTCAGGTTTAGTGTTAGGGGAGAGTTTATTGTAAAGCTACAGCTAACAGATTAATCGTTTTTGCAATTGTAGAAGAAAGGGATAGGGAGGTTGGTGTGTGGGGTGCAAATTCAGCCCCAGAACAAAATGAACCAACATGCCAATCAAGGCCTAACCTGCAAGATTTAAACTGGCTGATGTAAAAGGCCTACAGTGGAATGTATAAGCCAGCTCCAAACCCATAATATCTAAGCGAGGCCTAATGCTTCAAAAGTGGGCCTTACTGGAAATGATAAAAAGAGGAATCGTGAAAGAAATGATTAGGTACATTACTGAATGTGCACAATGGACTCCCAAGTCATGTGTTTCCGTAAATGCTGACTTTATGCAAAATGGAAAAGGCAAGGCATGATTGAGATTCAAACCTGCAGCAGTACACATGTGAAAAGATACATTGAAATCCTGTGTATCTGGGAAATAAACTTTATGTAAGGTGTGGAATTGGAGCTACAGAGAAAAATTTGATTGTCGAATTCCTATAAATGATAGAAATCCAAAACTCGGTGAAATGATAGAAAGTAAAATTAATGTGTGTTGGGTGAAGTTTCATATTCATAACTATTTGGGTGTATGAATAAACCACAAAAAATGATAGCGTGCCCCAGCAAGGTCATGCCGTGATCAAACTAGTGTCCCCAGCTCCGGCATAAATCGCTGAATCTGAAAATATTTATATGATGGTAGTTAGCTGTAAATTGAAGAGAGTTGCCATGTAGTGACTTTCTGAGAGACAAAAATGCAACTTTAAATGTCATTTTAAATTGATCTAGTTCTCTCCTCCCCTCATTATCCATGATCTAAACCTCCTAAACCCCTTGCCCTATTGGCTGGCAGAGGCCAGACTTCTGGAGGGAGAGGAAAATCACTGTCCAATCCAATGCATGGGAAGATTCATAATGAGGATGGTGTCATAGGTCATATATATGGATAATTTCCTATGACACTAGCGGCAAAACAAAAGAAGGAGCAAAGAGGGAGAGACAGACACTTGCTGGAGTTTGCTGAACTGTTTGGACTGTAGAATCTCACTTGGAAGATTCTGGGAAATGCCATCTGAGAGAGCCCTCTAGCTGGTGGGACCTTGCTGTGAATAGAGGCCTGAGGTGCGAGCTGCCTACCTGTTCCAAAAAGAGGGTCCTAATACCTAGCCAGCTGCCTGTGCTAATAACAGATGTTCCCATGTGAGTAGAATATATCCTAATATTACTGAATGTGTGGAGGAACTGACTGCCTTAATACTTTCCCTTAATTGTGTGTGGGGGCAAAACTGTGTAGTCCCTTATCATATTTAATTTTTTTTAAAAACTCAATTCCCCTATAGAAAGACCACAGATTGATTCTTGTTCAAATTCAAAATGAACAAATCTCATTCCCAGTCTACGTTAAAGTACTGTAGCCTTTAAAGTAATTGGGTAACCCTATTTTTCCATTCAACCACAGACTTCCTTTAAGGAAAGGTGTCCCCTTCCCTAAAATAGAAATCCCCTACTGATAGCCCTTTCCCCTGACTATGTCATTGCACAAAGGGGTCACATTGTCCAAAAAAGAATAAATCCCAACACCCTGCATTCCTTTCAAATGTGAAATTGTCCAAAACGAAAATCCCTCTGCATCCCATTGTTCCAAACTCTTCCTTTCAAAATAAAACTTGGTTTATCCTAAACTAAATTCTAATGTGTTCCCACTTCATAACTGTGCCTTTAAACCAAGCATCCTTCTCCAGTTGAATACATACACTCTTGCCTGTTCTGGGCAAGTGACGACCATAGCAGAAATGTTTGAGACTAATTTGGGGTAAAGAAGGAACAAAGATGCTGATTTTAGATGACTGTGTTTCTTCAGGATTTCCTATGTGTTCACATGCAATGTGCACTGTGATTAAAAAGTAAACTTGTATTCACTGAAAGTGAAATGTTATTCAGATATATCTGCTAGGGAAAGATAGTAGTTACATATGTGCTAAAGTCATGGTGTTGCACCATGTAATTGTGGCTTGTGTCACATTGGTGTAGCTGTTATTCATTTGGTGATTTAAATAAATATATAGATATTATTCTATACACCGGCCTGGTTTGTGGCTTATTGGTGGTACAGGGGGAGGAAGCTAAATGGTATTATACAGGTCAGCAATTGACCCAAATAATAATCCATTGGGTGGCTTATTGAGCGACACCTGGATTGGGGAGGGAAAGAACTCCCCGAGTTGAGGGTGACCGTCCAATAAATTGATACAAAGTGAAGGTTTGTGCTGGGAATTGGTGGAGATCTTTGACTTGTGACATTGCCACTGGCAGCAGACTATTCATGTGGGTGTAATTGCAATACAGTGGATAGGACCTTGTGTTTGCATTGTTATGGTGCTGCTCAAACTGTCCTGGGTTCCAGGGAGGTGTATAGGGAAAACATAAGATTGAACAGTACTGATTTTAATTTATTTGGCATTGTGAGTGGAAACTATGTAGGAACAGGGTGAGATTTTTCCCCAGCATAGCGAACATTTACAAGGTTGCAGAACACTGTTCAAGATGAGCACCATATAAATCAATGTTGCCAGGAAGCACCTCCTATCCAAATTATTAATTAAAGTTGAATGGTTGGAGGAAGAACATTAAATGTGGCAAGTCAGGATGTTACAGGAGGTTGTGTAAGTGCAGACATTGCTAAAAATGGTCTGTTGCATCAAGCGCTGCTAGAGATGAGCAGACTAAAATGGCTCAGCTCACAGCTTATATATATTTTCATTTGCTGATAGCGGAAGAACGACATCAGAACAGTGTGGCCTGTGTGCAGAATCAGACTGTGGTGTTGAATGAAACCCAGCAAGAACACAAGCAATTGGAAAGTAAAGCACAAACGAGCCTCATTTTAGAGTTAAAACAAGAAAACATCATTGAGCAATTCAACCATGAGTTAATAACATAGCAACAGGAGAGTGCAGATCGTGAACTGCATTTTCCTGCACTACAAGATGAGCATAAAGAGTGTGTGGAAAATCTTATGACACTGCAACAAAAGCTAAATGATCAGGTTGCTCATAATAGAGTCGTATATGAGGACATCATTGCCTTCCAATTAAAAATAAAGCAATTAAAAACTGAAAATAGTCCGATAATTGTGAAAGGGCTTGAGTCCCAACATGATTTCGATCAGATGCACCAAGATATGAACACCTTGAAACAACTGAAAAAGCAGTTGAGGAAGGAGAAAGACCTGTTAAATCAAGAGAATATTGTCATGTATCAGGAGGTTCATCAGTTAAAGACGGATGCAGAGAAGAGTGAGTTAGGTTCTCAGGAAATGAGTGGCATTAGGTGAGAAAGTGCAGAATAATGGAGCATGTGAGGCAAGCAGAGACTGGCCTATTGCAGGCAGCACAGTTCAGAAATGTGCAGAGGAAGTGATTAGTCTTTTGAAAATAAAACATTCTGAATATGCACGCACAATGCAGTCCTCACAAAATGGAAATGAGTCCAATCGCAAAGAAATCAGGGGATTAAAAGATCGATTGATTGCTCAAAGTAAAGTGCTCAAAGCCAATCAAGCACTTGTGTCAGAATTAAAAACTCAGGTGTTAGCGTTTCAGCAAGCGATAGGGACTGAGAAAAATAAATGTGAGAGGTTGGCAGATGATATAGAAAGATATAAACATGCTTTGAGGCACCCGGACGAGCCAGGGTATGGAAAAGCACTCTCCAATCAAGGAACGGTGACCTCTCTACCAGCGACCACATGCCATTTAACCACCACTTCACATGTCCAGAGTGCAGCTGACCTCATGCATACCACTTATCAAGAACAGGGAAACATTAGGCAGCTGGACTCACCCAGATCTAGTCAAACTGATCCTGAAGGCCAGTCTCTATTAGATGTTGATGAATATTCATTTCCACAACACAGAAGTGATGGTGGCCGGACCAGTGTGTCCTGCAAAATCAAAAATACTGCAGTGAGCACTTCTGACCATGAAGACTCCTATGATGAGAAGATCAGGGAGTTGGACTGGCAGAAAATGAATTTACAAATGGATCATTTAATCCACTGTTGCAGAGAAAGAAGATCCAAAACTTTGGCCTGGGAAACGTATTGTGAAAACCTCTGCACATTCAACGGGCTGGGGGGATTTTCCCATCATATCTGGAAGGAGGGATGAGGAAGATGAGTACTATCCTTCGTCAGAGGGTGACCGCAGGGGAAGTGACCCTGAGTATCCATGGCGAAACAGGAGAGGAGTCCAGACCCCATAATTCTGGGAGGTGTTCCCATTCTCATAAAGATAGGGAGCATCTAGAGGACATGGAATAGACTAAAAACAGCAGCAGCTCTGAGACAGAAGGCGAGTGGACTCAGATGCAGTGGAAAAGGAAGGCTGCCAGACAGAAGAAAGGTTTTGTGAAAGACCCAATACAATAGATCAATACCATAAATGCAAAATATTCAGAATGGAAGCACTTAGAGCTTTAAGAGCAAATGATTACATCATTTGGAGTTAAATATTATGCCAATTGTATGGAGTTTGTCAAGTGGACATTCTCCCTAGAATACTCCAGCTTCTTTGCAGGGCTGGAGAAGCAGGATCACTGCAAATGGTCCACCTATAAGGCGGCCATATAGAAACATTTTTCCACCCACAGGAACCCACAGAAGGCCTGCAAGGCTGCATATAACCTGCAGTGTGGGTAAGATCAGGCCACTCAAGAGTTTGTGCAGTATTTAAAACGAGCATTTGTGCAGATTTCACAATGTGTGAACGCCAATAGTAGGGAGTTTGTGACCACCTACTTCCATGTACTCCCTAAATATATCATGACTCAATTGGTGCGAGATTTGCATTAGCATAGAACCTTGGATTGGGTGGTTGAACAGGCCACTAGGATATATGAGGTCTAACTTTGAAAGTAAGTATAAAACCCCAAACCCCCTAAAACATCGAACACACCTGCTACTGCGAAGGTGGTGTAGGTGAAAAATACCCCTCCATTGGACCTGGAGACTGGGGGGGCCTGAAAATACTCCTTCTGCCAACAAGCAGAATGAAAGGCAGAGGCGACCCTCAAACCCAGCCCAGTTGAATGTGAGTCAGGTAGGATACCAGACAAATGACTCTTCTGACACTGCCACATACGTAAGTCTGTGATACAAAATTACAAAACCTGTACCGGAATATGTACATACTCCCCTGATACAAAGGAGGGGAGTGCAATCAGGTAAGTTCCCCCCGGAAAACCTGCCTCCAATCTTCCCTCCATAGAGAAGTATTATTCCACCTGCCAACCTGAACTTTTCCCCAAGGTACACCCTGAACCAGAATTTCCAGAATAATCCTCTTCTCTCACCCTGCTTCAAGGGCAATAGATCCCTGAACCCGGGAGTAGGGAGACCTAGGATGGAGAATTATGGGGGAAACTTTCAATACCCGAGCTACTCCGGGAGAGGGGGCAGTTACCCTTTCTGGGAGCAGCAGAGGTATAGCCAGAGACCTCCTTACAACCCAGAAAAAGTTTCACAACTGGAGTGACAGGCCCAGCAACTGACCAAGGATCTTGGATGCATGCTGAGGGCTCAGTTGAAATCTCAACTGGAACTTGCTGCCCAGAACAAACCAACACCTGGGTCAGATCACCCAGGGAGGACATGACTGAAGGAAAATTCCAACAACCAACATGTTTCTGAGAAAGGGGCCCCAGTGGAGGGGAGATGCCAAGCACTAAAGGAAGATTGCTTTCCTACCAGAACAAAACCCCTGGAAACCTCTGAATATTCTACCCCCAAAAAGCTGGAACCTAGAAAACGGAGGGTAAGTAGGAGAAAGCAAAAGAGAACCAACTTTGTGGAGGAACTCCGGATCATCCCCTTTGAAGGAGAAGTAACCCTGGAGGATTTAGGTAAGAAAATTGTCTGTTAAATGGATGGAGGGATCCCTCCAAAAGACAAATGGGTCCCAAAAGACACAGATTTTGACTAGGAAGTATGGAGACCGACCCAGGGCCAGAAACTCTTAAACAGAGGTATCCTCCCCAGACAGGTTCTAGGGACTGCCTTCAGAAAAAGGGGACAGCAAAGAATCGGGGGGAGGGGGGGAAGGGGACTACTCAACTCCATCTTCTTCTGGGTGCAAAATCTGTTTTACAGATTCCGACACAGAAAACTGCCCAAGATCACACCGGGTCGGAGTTTAACATAAAAAAGTTGACCACTGAGCTGGCATATAATTCACATTTTTATTTCCCCCTTGAGGAAAAAGAAGGACGAATTTTTACTGCAGTCAAGGTATAGGGTCAGTGTGCATTATCAGAGCTGGTGGATACTGGATCCCAAGCCGCCCTTCTGCCCAAAAAGGAATTTGATAACAAAAGTTTGGAAGAGAGAGTCACCAAATTCCCCTCACACCTCTTCCTGGACCACTTCAAAACTTCTATGGGAATGATATTTCCGTTGAAGGGACTTCAGATTTGGAAATAAAATTTGGCTACATAGGTTGAAATACCCAGTGATAGCCGTGGCTCCAGAGGGTGCAAGTTGTCTCCTGGAGAATTACTCCTTCAGAGGTTATCACCCCTGATTGACTCTGTGAACAAGGTGCTCTGGACCTTGACTAACTGGACGATCAAACTAAAACAAAGCACAAATTATGTGAGTATGAATGGCACATGCCATTTTATTGAACAACCATTTTTTTTGAGAAAGAGGAATTTTATTTCAAGAACCATCAGGTCCCAGACGTCACTGTCATCAGGAGAAAAAACTGGTGATGGGAACTCTTCTCAATTATTGAAAATCAACGTCCCTCCCAGTTTTAAGTGGCATCCCACACTGCAAAGGAATACTTTGAAATTGTATATTAGCCCAAAATCAGAAGAGAACCTGAGTCCCATAAGAAGGGACGATGAAAAACCAACTCAAAGTCTGACCAACATTCAGAAAAAGGGTGAACAGTTGTTTTTCTCCATTCAGATTAATGAGGGGGAAGAGTCTGTTCTCGCCAGAGTATGCCTGAATAATGGAAGAAGCTTCATCGGCGAAACATTATTAAGGAAACTCCCACAAGATCAGACCATGCCCACATTTAAGTAGATTGATAAATGGGAAGTGGGTCTCGAAACCCAAAATTGCAAACATCCCCTGCCTAGCTGTAACGCTCACCTGGTATCCATGGGGAAGTCACTCAGCCTGTTCTGACCTCTTACAACCTCGAACCCTTCCCTGGAGGCTATTCGACTGGAGACTGGGACTGCAACACAGAATTGGTAGAGTGTAACTCCCTATTGTCTCTGTGTGCTTGAACCCCTTCTTCACCGGGGTCCAACCCTTCCCTTTGATCCACAGCTCACCTTGTTTTCTTGGATAGTGTGCTCTCCGTCCTGCTTTCAGCACAGGGGTGCGTTGATTGATGCGGGCACGTTGTTGCCTAGTTACTTCACTGGCAAGAGTCCGACAGGTAAGTATAATGAGTCTTTTGAACAGTTCTCTAACTTCGTTCCTTTCCTTCCTTAGATGATGGCCAGCGTCCGGGAATGGCCGTGTGCTGGTGAGATGAGTAGCGCTGAAGGTGAGAGAGAGCGCGATGCGTGATGCACCCATTTCGTATTTGCATCAAACTGAATTCTTTTTTTGTGTCTTTTAGGTGCCGCAACGTTTTCAGCGTGGATGCCAGTTATGAAGAACAAATGCGGTGGCTAAGCGCGGTATGCAGCGCCTCTAGATATTTCCATGCTAACCTGGAGTGTCTTTTCCCTCTTGCAGATGGATGAGAAGTTCCGGATTCAGAGTTCCCCCAGAGCGGCTGGGATTCAGGTAAGCGTTTGAAGCTCGTACAGTATTTAAAAATAAGGGAAGATTTGCAGAATGCTTACTAATGCCTTTATTCTGTTCTTTTCCCTTTTCCTTAGGAAGCGGCGTGCCGGAATGGGAATGACACCGCCGAAGATGCCCGCAGAACAGAAGGAGCGATGAATGATGGGCTGAAGTGCCGCAAGGTAAGGCTGTTCCTAACAGTGTTCTTGTTCTTGCAGGAGCTGAGCGCAGAAGAAAGATGCAGGCCTACTGGAGACTGATCCGAACACGGTGAGTGTCACGCTGCAGGTGCAGAAAATGCAAAGCATGTTTCTCAGCCTGGGTGTGGCTTAAATAGTCTCTGGGTATCCCAGGTGTCTCTGGGCTGAACCACACCCAAAAGAGTAGACCGCACATGCAGTTCTGGGAACCAAAATATGTGTGGGCATCTATCTTGTCCCCATCAATGCACTACAAGTCCAATCCCCCAATGTTATCCTATGGGAGTGAGTGAGTCTGGTGCCACAAGCCGAAGTCTGACTCCAGGTGGGTCTTTGGAGGGATGGAGAGGCCCTTGAGGGCCATGCAGGTGATTGTGGCCTGGCTCCTGCCTGACATCTTGGAGGGCTGGGGACATGAGAGGCAGGAATCATGACACTAGCAGGTGTATCGTAAAGTTTCCATTGGCTAAAAAAGCATAGAACATAATTGTTGGGGCGTGAGAGATGTCCCTACTTCCTTTCATTTGGGTAGTGATATTCTCAACGGATTCGCAATCAATTTGGACCTGATTAATTATAAAGCATGGTCACGAGTGAGGGGTACCGCATGGGCTTTGACAACACTGAAAATAATTCCGGTCAGCTCAATTGATGCCTTATGCAGTTGAAGTTCAAGTGAGAGAAGAGGTCATCAGGTCAGGTGCGAAAATTTACGATTCCACTCAAAATGAAGCGAGGACAGAACCTCAAAAATTGGGACGCCTATATAAATTTGAATTACCATCTCCAACAACAAGGTTTGTATCCAACATCCCTAGTCGACCTAGAACATTACACCGTTTGAATATTGGAAGATAACAGCGACCCTCAAAGTATCACTTTGGGTGCAGCTACCTTTGTTGGAATGGCGGTTAATGCCCAACATAATTCTATTGATTAAGGAAATTGAATCCTTGGGCCAATCGCAAATGACTGCTTCGACATCAGTGACGGTATTCCACCAGAGAAGATTTTCACCAGATAAGGGGGGAATGTCTTGGTGTACTCTTCCTGCCCTTATGGGGCATCATGACGGATGAGGTAGTATTCTGAGTCAACAATGATTACCTCACATCCCTGGAACTTTCAGTCCAGGTCAACACCACACCAAGACATCTCTCCACCCAAATGAAGGACACCAACTAAATTGCCCAGCCTGAGGTCTTCCCAGGCTTCAAGCAGATAGTCGAAGAACGGATCAATCTTGCTGATGCCTTTGAGATCGAGGAACAAAAGAAAGAAGCTAAAACAGGTGTTCCTGGACTTCCAGGAAATCTTTTCAGTGTACTCATATGACTGTGGACGCACAGATTTACATTCAGCCACCATACCCACAGACCCCAAGATGGCTCCAGTAGTTGTGAAACAATACCGGTTACCTCTCACATCCATGGAGTCAGTCACAGGGATTATTAAAAACCTAGAATCCCATGGGGTAAGTTGTCCAATCCACTGTATCTTTAACAACCCGATACTGGGGATACTCAAACCCAACAGCCAATGGAGACTTTGTGCAGACCTGAGGGAGTTCAACAAACTAGTCCACATGTCAAGGTGGCTACTTCCCTACAAGGCTCAAGGGCTGGCACAGACCCATGGATCAAAAGTGTACACAGCCATTGATTTGACTAATGGCTACTGGACTGTACCTGTGAGTAAAGAAGTTCAATACAAGCTTGCCTTCAACTTCGGGGGGGCAGCAATACACATGGACCTTAACCCCCTCTGGATATATAAACCCCTGCAAAGAGTTCAACATCTTTCTGTGTAAGGCTATGTCTGGGCGAAAGGGGAAACCTGGTTTATGTAAATGATATCTTGATCAAGAGCCCAATTGTGCAGGAACACATAGCAGAAATTTGCTATGTTTTGACCCAGTTGCAGAAAGCCAGAGCAAAACTGTACTAAGGCACAGTGGTTTAAGACTTCTTAGGGCACAGGATCACCACTGAGGGTCTCAATCCCCAGGCGAAGAAGGTGGAAGCTTCACTGAAATTAAAAGACCCTACTACTCTGTGAGAATTAAGAAGCCTTCTTGGACTCACTCATTATAGTAGAAAGTTCATTGAAGACTGCGCAGAGGTCACCGGGCCTTTGGTCCATTTATTAAAGGCCTGAGTAACGTGGGAGTGGGGTCGGGAACAAACAGAGGCAATTAAACAATGGAAAAGAAGCCTTTCCCAATCTCCTTGTTTGGCTTAACCCATCAAGAATAAGGAGTTATTTTTGGAGACAGAGTTTTCAGATACCTGCTTAACTACAGTATTGTATCAAAAGCATGACAAGGTCAACAAAATAATCTCGTACGTGAGCAAAACCTTGTCCTCTGTGGAGGAAAAATTAATGATTGTGAAAAGGCACTCCTGGCAACGATGTGTGCATTGAAGAATTACCGCCCGTTTATGCAGGGGGACCACATCATTGGGGAAACTCCTCACCAACCCTTGCAATATTTACAAAGTGACCGAATATGAGCAGGGAACGTAAGGGTTTCCAGAATTACTTCCTGGATTCTGTCCATGCAAGGCTTTCCTGTGGAGGTCAAATATGGCCAAAACAAGTAGAGTCCTCTACTGCAAGGATTGGCTGACTTGCATGACTGTGCTCAAGAAAACTGTCTCGAAGACGAAAGTCTAATGACCAACGATAATATGGAGGCGTACCTTACTTCCCTGCACAAGGTCTATGAAGAAGACACGAGTCAGGGGATACCCACAGTTTATGTGGATGGGTGGTGCTACCATATTGACAATAACAGGGAAAATGAATATTAGTGGCTGGCATTGGGAATGCCTGGGTGAATGATACCCCGGAACTCTCTGTTGGTTACAAAATAGGACCCTGAAGTAGTCAGGTGGCAGAGTTGATGGCGGTACATAAAGCCATCGTCATTTCAGGGCACCAACAACTCTGATGGTCATAATCACCTAATCACTGTCAGGAATGGGTTTGCTGAACACTGATTAACTGGAAAAATGGAGGCATGCTGTGCGCAAACAATAAACCATTAAAGCATGGGAAATTAATCCAGCCAATTGATGATCTGGTAACCTCTAATGGGATGGCCATTTATTGGAAAAAGATCAGAGGTCACTCCAAAATAGAGTGTCCAGATAACACTGAAAATGACTTGGCTGCTCACCTGCAACCAGAGCTTTACAGGGGGATTTCATAGAAACCGAATCACTACTGACACCAAGTCCGAAACCCATGCCAACAATGAACTCTCAACTGCCCAGTGAAGTAGAGAAACCCCAGATGCAGATTTGATTACTGCACAAAAAGAGGACCCGATTACTGGGAAATGTTATCAACATATTGAAGACCCCGTGAATTTTCCTCTGACATGATTGGATTACACCAAGAAAGAGGATCTCCGGGTGTTGATGAAGTTTTCCAACATTTTCGGAATCCAAGACTGTTTGCTGGTACGGAGATCCCTATTTGGATGTGACCAGGGGGTGGTACCTACATTATTCCAAAGACTGATGTTGAGTCACACCCATGACACGGCCACTGCCGGGCATAGGGGGTTCCATATGACATTAGAAATATTGCACAAGGTTGAATACTGGCCACACATGGTTCAGGACCTCGATATCTACTTAAAGGGGTGTCTTGTGTCTGCTCAATTTCAGCCAAATTCTCTCACACACAGAGCTCCCCTACAGAAAAAGGGAATGACACTGCCTTGATCAGATTTGCACGTACATGCTGACAGTAACAGGCTTGTTTATCAAGTGCGTAGAATGTCTACTGGCCCAGAATGGTAAGGCACAGACAGCTGCTGCACTATTGATCATCCGCATCTTCTCTCGTTTCGGCCTCCGGCAAAGGATTAAGTCCGACCGAGGAAGTCATTTTACCAGCAAGGTGATGACCAAAATGTGGGAGATTCTAGGGGTAAAAAGAAAACTCCTCATTGCCTACCACCCAGCCTCAAGCAAGGGGGTTGAGAGGTCCAATAAGACAATTGTGGCCATCTTGAAGAAGTTTGTGGCACACTCTATGCATAGTTGGGACATCCGATTACCACGTGTCCTGATGGCTATTAGATCCACACCATCGTCTGCAACAAAAACATCTCAATTTGAGCTCATGACCTGACTAACTATGGTGCTACCTCAGCATTTGCTCTACAGAACTCAAGAGCAGACAGTGATAAATGAGTCCACTATCCATGAGTACATTGAAAATTTAAGGAAACACCTCCAGCATTATTTTGCTTATGCTCAGTGCAACCTAGGAAAGTCTGCAGAAGGAATGAAAACCTAGTACGAACTAAAAACCACCAAGAAGGAGTACGAAATAGGTGATACGGTCTACCTGTCCAAATTTCAAAGGAAACAGACAAAGGACCAGAGGTTCCTTGCATCTTGGCGTGGTGCTTTGAAATTGTGGATAAAATGTAACTTGTCGCCTATAAGATCTGGATCCCTAAAGGAGAACACACAGAAGAGAAATAGGTCCATATCAATCAGTTTAAGAGCTGTCACCAAAGTCAACCTTCGTGACTGATTGAGGATCCCAGTGAGGGTAGAGTCCCCCTACCATCAGAAGGATGTAAGGAAATCAGGATGGACAATAAAACCTACATAAAGGGAGTAAAGTAATTAACACTCGTAAAGAAATGCATAAATAAGGATTGGAAATAATAATAGTTATAGGATAATTTTCATATAATTCAAATGAATGTCAATGTGTTGATATGATTGTTAGAATAATTATGTGATGTGGTGTTGTTTTGTTTTTTGAACTGTTTGTCCATAACACCGGGGAAATGGGTGTGGTAAAAAAATACTTAACCTCTCCTTTTCTTCCTATCTCCAGAACAAATAACTTCTTCAATTTCCAGCAGGAGGAGACCCTGGGAAAGGGGACCAAAAAAAGGAGGTGGAGTCCAATCCTTTCCCCCAACTAAAGAGCCAGCGGGGTGGAGGCCAGAGTGCCCACTCCCTCAGGATGGATAATGGAGTGGACATGCTCCATGGAAAAAGAACACAGAACCCCACTCTCCCTTTCTCTTTCCTGCGAAATGATCCAAATCAAAGATCCATGGGGACGGGGGTTTGCGGGGTGCAAATTCAGCCTCAGAATCACATGAACAAACAGGCCAAGCAAGGCCTAACCTGTGAGATCTAAACTGGCTGTTGTAAACGGCCTACACTGGAATGTATAAGACAGCTCCAACCCCATAATATATAATTGAGGCCTAGTGCATGCAAAAGTGGGCCTTACTGAAAATGATAAAAAAGAAGAAATGGAAAGGTACATTACTGAATGTGCACAATGAACTCACAAGTCATGTGTTTCTTCAAATTCCGACTTCATGTAAAATGGAAAAGGCACAGTATGGATGAATTCAAAACTGCAGCAGTACACATGGGAAAAGATAAATTGAAATCCTGTGTATCTGGGAAATAAGAAGGACATCTGCATACATGGAAAAGTAAAGTCAAGCGGCATGTTTCATTTGAAATAAATAAAACACCTACTTTCCACCTTGCAAATTGACATTATATAAAATGGGAAGGCCTACTTGGTTTTAAAGTGGACACTGCACATACTAAACAGAAATGCATTAGTGAATCATTCAGAATGAACATTTTTGTTCTTTCAACTGTCAAACTTAAGAAATAGTTACAGGTGGACAATGTGACTAAGATGCAATGTATAGACATGTCACATGGCAATAATGCTAGTGATTTTAAAGGCTGTTTCTTTCAGAATTGTACACATGACTTTGCAGGTTCACCACTGAATTGTGAGATGGACTGTGTTATCTGTTAATGACCCCCGGAGACCTTTGGCTGATGCATACAAGGAATGTGCTCTGTTTTCAGTTAAATGCAAAGTAATACAGCATTTGTAGATCATTTCATCAGTGGAGTCAGATAAGCAAAATACAAGCAGGACATTTCAAACTGTTTTATGGCACCATAAACTGTGCTTTACTTCAAACAGAGACCTTTTAAGGAACTTAATGGCAGGGCTGGAATAACATTGAGCCAAGCACAGACCCATGTAATGTGACTTTTAAGAAATTGAACTTACTGAGCTTGCAGGATGTGAAACCAAATATTGCCATAATTAAGGTGTTGCTATTGATTAACATTGGACTTCTTTTTCCTTATTAAAAAGAGAACTGTGTGGTGCTCTGAGCTTGTCCTGGCCTCCTTTCGAAGGTCACAAAAAGCCTGCCAGTTCTATGTAAATATCAACTATATGTAAGGTGTGGAATTGGAGCTACAGAGAAAAATGTGATTGTTGAATTCCTATTCCTATAAATGATAGACATCTGAAAGTCAGTGAAATGATAGAAATTAAAATTAATGTGTGTTGGGTGAAGTTTCATATTCATAACTATTTGGGTGTTTGAATAAATCACAATAAAGGATAGCTTGCCCCAGCAAGGTCATGCCGTGATCAAACTAGTGTCCCCAGATCCGGCATAAATTGCTGAATCTGAAAATATATATTTTATGGTGGTTAGCTGTAAATTGAAGGGAGTTGCCATGCAGTGACTTTCTGAGAGACAATAATGCAACTTTAAATGTAATTTTAAATTGATCTAGTTCTCTCCTCCCCTCATTATCCATGATCTAGACCTCTTAAACACCTTGCCCTATTGGCTGGAAGAGGCTGGACCTTGAGAAGGATAGGAAAATCACTATCCAATCCAATGCATAGGAAGAATCATAATGAGGATGGTGTCATAGGTCATATATATGGATAATTTCAAAACAAAAGAAGGAGAAAAGAGGGAGAGACAGACACTTTCTGGAATTTGCTGAACTGTTTGGACTGTAGAATTTCACTTGGAAGATTCTGGGAAATGCCATCTGAGAGAGTCCTTTAGCTGGTGGGACCTTGCTGTGAATAGAGGCCTGAGGTACGAGCTGCCTACATGTTCCAAAAAGAGGGTCCTAATACCTAGCCGGATGCCTGTGCTAATAACAGATGTTCCCATGTAAGTAGAATAGATCCTAATATTACTGAATGTGTGGGGGAACTGACTGCCTTAATACGTTCCCTTATTTGTGTTTGGGGGCAACACTGTGTAGACCCTTAGCATATTTCATTTTAAAAAATTGTGCAAAACAAAAATCGCTCTGCATCTATTGTTCCAAACTCTGTCTTTGAAAATTAAATGTGGTTTATCCCAAAATAAATTGCTATGTGTTCCCACTTCATAACTGTGCCTTTATTAAACCAAGCGTTATTCTCCAGTTGAATGCACCCACTCTCTCCTAGGGTGGGCAAGTGACGACCATTGCAGAAAGGTTTGAGACTGCTTTGGGGTAATGAACTGACAAAGATGCTGATTTTAAACGAATGCATATTTTCAAGGTATCATATGTATTCACTTGTATTCATTGAAATAAAATGTGAAGCACGGTTTCCACGCCAGCTAGAGTTTTTTCTGGTTGGGTGTGTGCAGATTTCTTAAATTGACAACACAGAGATCAGTAGTTTGGTAACTTGCTGATTTATTTGTTCATTTGATGCAAAGTTTCCTTCAGATAGTGATTCATTCCTCATACATTCCTCTAAACATGTTTCACCATTGAAATGAAGTGACTCATCAGGTGGAAGACAATGTGGATTGTATGCATCAGTTTGTTTCCATTGAGTTGATGTAAACATACATTTTCATAATTGTTCAAGACTGTTGGTGTATCCTTTGTTGCTTTAACATTGGTTATGTGGTTCAAAAATAATGGAGGCAATCCTCTGTGTTGCATAGATATCCCTTGTGTATGAGCTGTTGTCAGAGGGGAAAAATCCTTTGTGTAGGATGAATGCCCCAAAAAGTGCTGCTGCTCTAAAAGTGATAATTCAGTCTCCTCACGGTCTAAGAATGCCGAACTTGAAGGATCCTGTAGGATTCTTACATATGTAAGAAGTAGTTACATATGTGCTGAAGTTATCATGTTGACCCACGGGATTGGTGGCTTGTGTCACAGTGGTGTAGCTGTTATTAATTTGGTGATTTAAATAAATATATAGATATTCTTCTATACATCGGCCTGGTTCCTGGCTTATTGGTGGCACAAGGGGAGGAAGCTGAGTGGTATTAAACAGGTCGGGAATAGACCCAAATAAGAATCAGTTCAGCATTTTATTGAGTGACACCTTGATTGGGGAGGGAAGGAACTACCCGAGTTGAGGGTGGCCATTCAATAAATTGTTACAGGAGAGAGGGTGGTGCTTTGGTGTAGGACAGCAGTTAGGATACACCTGGTGGTTAGGCTAAAGTAAGCATTAGGGTAGGTGGTAGAGTTGCAGTTAGGGGGAGGCTAAGGTTAGTATTAGAGGGTTTGGCTTAGGGCAACGGCTATGTAATTTGTGACGAGACGGTGATGGGGTTGGAAATAGGTTCAGTGTTTATTCATTTTCTATTCATTTTGCATTGAGTAATATGCAAATAAAATGTGTTAGGGGCCTGAACGGTTAGTGTTCTGTCAGAGCTCAGTTTAGAATAAAGTTTGTGATTAGAGTAAGGTGAAGGTTTAGAAGTGGAGCTAGGGTGACTGTGGAGGTTTCATTAAAAGTATGGGTCATATTTATGGTTACAGCCTTGTACTTTTGTGTATTTAAAAATAGCTTTTTTGGCGACCTTATTAGTGGCAACATTTTCACACTTTTTATTGCTTGTATTGAACGACATATACAACAAAATTGACTGTTTGTTCGAGAATGGCAAGCGACTTATCACTGAATATTTTAACACAGAAAATCAAACAAACAATCCTTTAATGGTTCTAGAACGACGTAGGTTTTCACCAATCATGAATCATTCACATCATAGTTAAAAACTCCATTCAGTTTTCTCCATCGCACACACCCACTCAACCATTCATACACAATTCCTATTTATCCATATTGATAACTGGTTTCATAATATAAATGACCTTATGAACACAAATTCTTTACAAAATATTTTTACACCCCTTTCTTGTATAGATGTGTCTATCTCTTAAAAAACAGATGATGCTAGTTGACACGTGTTTCAGTTGGTTTCTCTGGGCTTCAGTATATAGCCCTCTATTATCCCAACCTTCTTCAGGACAGAAGCTGAGTACACAATATGCCTCACTTCGGGGTACATGGAGTAGAAGACATCATCTAAAAAATAAAAACATTTGCAATTTATTACAATCATGCTAGTTGCTTGCCATCCTCATGTCTTCTATATAAAGCACAACTAATGTGTACGTGTAACTTTTTCATTATTACAATAAATTGGACTCACCTCCAACTGCTATCTTGGAGGTCGTCCAAAACTATGGGCCAAATACTAAATGCTCAGGCGTTTTGATCACTTCTGGGCCGAGCCTATGAGACAAGGCAAGAGGGTGAGAACGCATGCCCCTTTGTTGCTTTTTCTCCTTTGAACACTTAACCTAAACACCCGTCTTCATACATAATTAGGGGAACAAAAGGGGCTCTCACTGCTATGCAGAGTCTTAACAATCTTATGTCGTTTGATATTCTTGTTAGAAGTACTGCAGTTGTAATGTCTATGCGTACCATGGCACAATCCCCAGGGCTGGCCGCTGGTCCACACCACATGATGGAGTGACAACTTCCTCACATTCATGGTCCTATTATAAAGGGTAGACAGATACAGACGACACCAGTGTCACTACTTCCTTGGTATACTAGATATTACCAATCATGTTACAGCACATGAAACTCATCTCCCATGTAAACTAATTTAATATTAATTGCTGTGCCGGTCTAGACTGGCCATTATAAAATTTAAATAAAAAACCCCTCTCTTGCTACTGACCGGCTATTTTGTATACATTGATGTTATGAAAAGGCATCTAACACCACAACCGTGTTCAGCCTGTAATTCACCCAGGAACACATGATTGCGTCTAACCGCTCTGCATTGAATCTCGAACAGGGCATCCCAAAATACGCCCTTTGATGTCGGCAGATTATTATTAAAACCATGCACATAGAAAGAGGACAGGGATTAGTATCCTCTGCGCGTCCCGTTGAATATTATATTTTCATCGTCGGGATAAATACACCAAATGTGTTTGTGAACATATACAAAAATGAAATGTTCATATTTCTCAAAATGTTGCAACACGATCGTAATGTTGCCAGCCAGTTCTCTCGTCCTTTATGGACACGCCCCCATGACTCTGGTACTCATGGGAAATGTAGTTCCACAACATAACTGTTTGGGAATACTGCGACCGTATGCTGTAGCCATCTCTATCAGTGCATCCATGCAACTTCATCCAGGTTCCCTAATTTCATTGTTATGAGATCGGTTTGCTCCATGGGGTCACATATATGGATACCCACCTCATATTGAATCACACGGTATTAATGTCCTTTGAGGTCTCGTGTAGTCAAGACTACCTCATCCCTTGTGGTGCTCAATAGGCAAACCCATGTCACTGATGTACACATAGGCGCATGGTGACACAATCACATGTACAAATATGTCTCATACTAGGGACAGTTCCTGTGTCTTCTAAACCAATCCGATGACCCACAATGCCACAGCCTCAATCCCGCGTATGGGCCAACGGCATGGTAGGGATACAGCAGACCTAGTTAGTGATCATTCCTGCTCGGTGCGGCGATGGTACTATAAATCTCTGTGGTGGTGTATATATTTAACCCACGCTGGACTAATAATGTGGGTTCATTTTACAGAGGATAACTCGCCCTGTTACCCTGTAGTAACTTCCATGCTCCCTTGTGTCACATCTTGCAGGTACATTTCAAGTTATTCCACTCGACCGCGATATTCACTCCATGTTGTACCATGTCAAGTGAATAAATCCATCTCTGTTCAATTATATGTAAGTTCATTGCCAGATTCCCTCCACATGCCTGTGGTGTCAGGCTCTGTAGCACAATCCACCTGAGATCTTTGTCTGTGTGACTTAGTTTTACAAAGGGGTACACCAAGGGGTTTTCCCCTACTTTGTTTCTGATGCACGATCTGTGCTCAGAAATACTTTTCGTATTTGTCTGGTAGTTTTGCCCACATAAATAAGATTGCATGGGCACAAATTAATACAAATGGCATTCTTCGTAAGACAGTTGGTATGTAGTTTCAATTGCCATTTGATAGCTCTGTGGTTGAACTGATGTCTCGTTTCTCTGTATGGACACGCAGCGCAGTTGCCACATTTATGATGCCCCATCACTGGAGGGAGACCCCATTGGTTCAGAACCGTCTGATCTCTATCGGTGTCCCAGTAGGTATGCACCAATTTCTGTCTCAGGTTGCTATTCCATTTGAAGGCAAACATAGGTTTGTGAAATAAGCTCCATGGTTGTTTTATCAAATGCCAGTTCTTATTGACAATTCTTTTGATGCTGTTGCTAATGGGGTTAAATGGAGTGAGACAAATCAATCTTTCATTTGTCGTTTTCTCACGAGGAGTAAGACAGACATCCCTATGAGTGTTGGCAGCCCTTTTCAAAATGTCTCTAACCATTTTACTAGGGTTACCCCTCTCGGTCAGCCTATCTTTCAATAGATCTGCATGAAATTCAAATTCCTGTTTTTCCAAGCAATTATGCCGGATCCCTAAAAATTGGCCATATGGGAGATTACGTTTCAGGTCAGCCGGGTGAAAGCTAGAGAAATGTAATAGAGAATTTTTTATCTGTATGTTTTCTATACAGGTTTGTAGTCAGGTTCTCACCCGATTTGCGAATAATTAAGTCTAGAAAACTCACTACGTCCATGCTCCACTCAATCATATATTTGATGTTAGTCTCACATTCATTTACCCATTTATGGAATTTCTAGAGAGATGTGACAGACCCCTTCCAGATCATGAACACATTGTCGGTGTATCTTTTCCATGTTATTAAATGATTGCTATATTCCATCCGATTTTCAAGAGCATTGTTGTGGCCTGAAATAAATTGTTCCTCAAAGTGAGCTATATAGAGGTTTGCGACATCTGGCCAAATGTGGCCCCCATACTCACTCCCTTTTGGTGCTTAAAGAGCTGTTGTTTAAAAAGGAAGAAATTCTATGTCATGGCTGGTCGGGCACATTCTAAGATGAATCCGGTTGGTGGTGTATGTGGAGTCTCACGTTGATCAAGGCAGCTAGCTAAAACTCAGAGGCACTCCATTTTGGGAATGGATGTGTAGAGAGACTCTTCATCCATAGTGACCAAGATGTTGGTAGATTGAATAATGGCATTTTGTGTGATTTTGATCATGTCAGTGGTGTCTTTCACGTAAGATGGCATCTTTAGGACAAAAGGTTTAAGAAAGAATTCTGTGTACACAGAGAGTGGCTCTAAAAGAGAGTCTATCGCTGATACAATGGGTCTCCCTGGCGGGTTGGTTTTGTTCTTATGCACTTTGGGAAGAATATAAAAAGCTGATGTTTTGGGGTGGAACTGTCCCTCTACCATGCTCAGCCATTCCTCATTCTTTGCATGATTGATCAAGCTACTAATCTCGTCTTGTAAACGTGATGTTGGATCTTGATCGAGTTTCCTATATGATTGTTCATCAGAGAGAAGACTAATACATTCTTTCTCGTATTTTTGTGTCTCCATAACGACAATCCTTCCACCTTTATCCATGGGTTTAATCGTGATGTCATGTTTTTCACATAGTTCTTTTAGACTTGATCTTTCCGCATTGGGCTCAGATTATCCCTTTGGTAATTGCTCTTCTTAATCGCACTCAATGTTTGTTTAGTTACGATGTTTTCAAATGCCAGAAGTTCTGGAGGGCAAGTATGTGGTGGCGAATTAAAGTTAGACTTGATTTTGAGACCAGTTACATTCCTAACTCCCTCTGAGCTGTCACATGTGCAGCTCTGCTCCAATTGCTGACTAGGCAAATACACTTCAAAGAAGTGTTTCAAGCAAATGTTCCTGAAGTAACTGTGTAAATGCATTTTGCATGTAAACGGGCCGCTTTGGCTACTGGCAAATAGGAAAGTCCTTTAGATAACAGGTCAATTTCTGAAGTATTGCGTATGTATGGGGAGAGGTTAATGATGGGTATCCTGTTGTCGCCTACTGGTTGGAATACCATTGTCTGGTTCGCATGCCTTGTCCGAACTGTGGTTGTCTCAGAGGTGGGCATCCCCATTAGCCTCCTGTGAAAAAACCTGTTGTTGCAGTTGTCCCTTCCCCTCCGCCTGTGGTGGGTCCTTCTCTTCCTCCTGCAGATTAGTCACATCACTTGATGAACCCGAGGTATTGGAGAATGTTACGTACCTATTAGGTCATTGGTAGTTGGAACCACTGGTTGTCTCTGTGTATCCCCCCACCCCCCTCAAATAGGGATATGTATTTTCCTCTTTATAGTTACTTATATCTTTTTGTAATTTGTGTACCTTCCGGTCTAAGTTGATTTGTTTACATTTTTTTATTTCCTCCTCAAGATTTTCCTATCAGTTTTTTTGCATCTTGTAGTGCTTTGTTCTCAACAAATTGCTTCTGTAGGACTGACAATTCATCACCCTGTTTCTTAGCCTCCTCCTCAGCTGTTTGAATTATTAAGATAATTCAATCGTGTGAGCATGTATTGCCCACACCATTGACATTTCTTTGGAACCTGGGATTACCAATAAAGGTTCTAGGGATATTTCTTACCTCGGCCTGGTTGCTGGCTTATTGGTGGCACAGGGGAAGGAAGCTGAGTGGTTTTAAACAGGTCGGGAATTGACCCAAATAAGAATCAGTTTAGTGGCTTATTGAATGACACCTTGATTGGGGTGGAAAGGAACTCCCCGATTTGAGGGTGGCCGTCCAATAAATTGTTACAGGAGAGAGGGTCCTGGTTTGGTGTAGGACAGCAGTTAGGATACACCCAGTGATTAGGGTAAAGTAAGCAATAGGGTAAGTGGTAGAGTTGCTGATAGGGTGAGGCTGAGGTTAGTATTAGAGAGAATTTGGGTTAGGGCAAGGGCTGTGTAATTTGTGACGAGATTGTGATGGGGTTGGCAATAGGTACACTGTTCACTGTTCATTTTCTATTTATTTTGCATTGAGTAACATGCAAATAAAATTCCTTAGTGACCTGAACGGTTAGTGTTGTCAGAGCTCAGTTAAGAATAAAGGTTGTAATTAGAGTCAGGGGAAGATTTAGGAGTGGAGCTATGGTGACTGTGGAGGTTTCGTTAAAAGTTTGGGTCATATTTATGGTTACAACCTTGTACTTTTGTGAATTTAAAAATTGTTTTTTTGACGACCTTATTAGTGGCAACATCTTCACACTTTGTATTGCTTGTATTGAATGACTACATTTTTTTTACAACTTTTGCTGACTACATTTTCACATGACATTTTCCTGGGGACATTTTCACATAGAACCAGATTACGTGTGCCACTCACCCCCAGCCCCATTATATCCTCTTTATTCTGCAATCTAATATCACATTATTGCATTCAATGTACAGAAGCATGCCATATTTTCCTCCATTTAAGGTTCTATGTAAAGCACTCTGCTGCCCCCTGGAGGCAAGTATATGCCATATCAAATACTCCAAGCATGTATTGGGGCCATCAAATTGCCACTAAGGGCACCATGACATCAAAATGCCACTTGCCAGGCGGTGGCAAACATACATGCACATGACCTATGCGTGTCCCCACTGGCTCATACACTCTGACAACACATGTTGCAGCGTTACAACATAAGCACCCAACACACACAACTGCTAAATATATCATTACAGTAGTTGTCACGGCTGGCACAAATTGGAAATGTAGAGTGCAAATCTCCTGTGATACAATGTACTGTTTGCCATGCATATTCACGAGCTCCCAGAGAACCCGAAGTGCTTCGAGATCATGCCAATGGTATTTAAGCGCTATACAAATATCACACAACATACTATAGCATGCCATCGAGTACTTCCGACTCGATGCCTCACATCTCACACCTGGAGAAAAGAAAATGGGAGCCATTGCCAGGTGAATTTGGAAATGTCACGTTGTCCTTTAAAGGTTGCTTGTGTGCTAGTGCTGGAGAATAAAAGATGGGTAGGTTGGTAACATTGCACCATTGCCACGGGGCTCTGATTTGATGCTTAATGTTGATGGCATGACCACTGGTCAACAAACTAAGTTCACCAGTTCCATCTCAAAAGTCCCAGCTGGAAGTGACTTTTGCAGTAAAAAAAAAGGTGAATCCGTTGCTTTCCACACTGCGGAAATCTGCGTCTCGCATGAGTTCTGGTGGTGCGACTCAGCATCTCATCATTCAGCGATAGTTAAATGAGCACAGCTGAGTTGGTTAGTGATGCCACGCAGTCGTTGCCATGTGAACCAATTAGTGTAGGGCGCTCTGTAAGTGCAGTGTGAAGGCCCAGCAGTGGAGAGGGCAGTAGATGAGGGTCAGGGTAGAGCTCTTGCGTGGAAAGGGACCTCTCAACTGGCCGTACCTGCTCCTGCTAGGAGACCTGCAGGCTTCTGGTGCCAGCAAAGGCCTTATTCGTATGCGCCATTTTAATATAAATAATGAAGAGTGGTTTGAATTGTAGCAAGCTATAGAATGTTTGTTATTGCGGATTTATAATTAGAGGGGCTCTTTCCCAAGAGCTAATGTGTCTGGCTGATGAGGAACCGCCGCCCCTCATACCCTCCCCAGGCGGCTTACAGGCCTCCCTGTTCCCAAGAGGCATGCTTTTCAAGCATCACACTTGCAGATGCCTGGAGTTAAAGGGGTGCGCGCAAGGCGCGCTGTGGCGCGTTGGGGACCCAGCATCGTCCTGAAGTAGCATATTGTTCGATTTCTCCTCGCTCCCTGCTAATCAATACCATGTCGCTGCCCCACAAACCTCGCTCCAGAGCCCCCAAACACCCGCCCCTTGTTTACATCCCACCTGCTCCAGCCTTGTTGCACTCACAAAGTGAAGGTCACCACGGGGCCATGGCCCGCCATTGATCAATCCCAGGCTGGCGCAGGCCCTCAAAGACAAGAACTTAACTCCTTCCTGGCTAGAGTATCTGCCCATCTGTTCACCCCCCACATCAGAATCAATGATTTCTTATTAAATTAATATTGACCACATGCTGAATTCTCTCCTAGCATCGTCAAGTATTACCCAAGTGATCATCGTTCTATGAAGGATGAAAGGCTGAGTTCCCCTTGCTGGGATTACAACATGTGACCGGAAAGAGTTGCTCAGCTCCCTGCAGCATTCTCGCAGAACAGTGACCTGTCTAATGGCCGGTAATGTGAAGCAAAACTGAAGGCTGGTGGCTGGAAGGTTTTGAATCAATCATAACAACAGGCACTGTTCTAGGCGAACTGTTTGGTCACACCCCGTCTGCACGAGACTGTAAGAACCCCCAGGCATGTTCCAGGCGCATGTCTGCAATTACTTGTGGCCTCATACAGAAGGAACCTGATTGGAGAGGAATGCCCCCTTTAGGGTGAGGTCAAGCCATATTTGCATATGGTCATTTCCTTTCTGTAGTGGCACGACAGGCTGAACAATAATGGCCTGGATGGTTGCCCAGAGAAATGCCAGAGGTTATGATTAATCGAAAACCTTCCAGCCATCAACCTTCATTTTTGTAAATGGGTTGTAAGGCCCAACTTTGCAACATAATAAACAGCTGATAGCTTGAAGTCGCTGTGTAGATGATATTAATTAGAGCAAGTGTGGCCAATAACAGTCGCATGCAAAAAGTACACACGTGGGTGACAAAGCTGTCCCAAATTATGTAACGATGAAATCAAGCAAAACAAAAACATCAGTATCCTCGTCTATATAGCTATGTAAAAGGCTAAGTATAACTGTGCATGCTCCACCCATTATGCACACCGCACCTTCTGAGACGCTATCCCACTCAAAGCCGGCGTGCAGTGAGAGCTCGGCCACGTGAGCACGCTCAGCTCCTATCCAGACGTAGGGCATGGTGCCAGTGGGAGCGCAAGTCCTCACACAGGTCCACCTCACGCATCAATGTTAGCGGACGCCTGAGTGCCACATCACCACAGTGCAGCATGGCTCGAGTTGCAGGGGTCAAGTCCTAAAAAAAAGGTGGGGGGATGTTACCAGGTGGATGTGCCCCAGGCCGCCCCACACGCTTACGCACACATGCTTGGTAGTAACACGCAGGGCACGTCTTGCTGGTATGGGGTCCCAGCGGCAACTGCCGTCTTGGGACCTCGTTTATTACAACGCACATGCGCAAGCCGGAACGAGGCTCGCGCATACTTACAACCATTGTCTACTACGCAACATCCCTCCTTTTTCCCAAATAAGAAAACACAATTGCACATTAACCATAACAGCAACCCAACATGAGTTAATGCAACAGTTCTCAGTATGTTAGGACACCGGGTCCATGAGATAGTCTTGGAACCTCGCCGGGCGTTGGTGCCCCTCTCTGCTCGGGTACCTTTTGCCGCCTTTGGGGGATGGCCTCGGCGCTTCCGGTGGGGCGGGGGCCCCTTCGTCCTCCGGTGTGATGTTCGGATCAGTAGCCTCAGGAGGCACTTCCTCTTGAGCCCTCGGGTTCCCTTCCGGCTGGCTTTTCTCAATCTTTTTGAAGTAGGACACGTTCCTCGTGATTGTGCCTCGCCCGTTGGCCGCTGTAACCATGGACCCTTTTACATGGGTCATGCCTAGCAGTTGTGGTTCGTACGGGAGGGACAGTTTGCCCTCCGGGCACCTGTTTCTCACCAACACAGTGTCCCCTACTCGGATGGTCTTTTCCTTGAGATTCCTCTGTTCACTCTCATTCTCATTCTTGATCCGTCGCTCCTGACGGACCCGGTCGTTGTCTATCAACCCTTGCATCCGGCCCTCCATCTCAGGCTGGAGCCCTCTGGGGCAGCGGCTGAACAGTGCTTCTGCCGGTGTGACCCCGGAGGACTGATGTGGGGTTGTTCGATACTCCCTGAGGAACTCGAAGAGGTTCTGGCGCAGCACCCCTCCCCCATTCAACGAGATTCTGAAGACTTTGTTGAGAGACCTAATGAACCGTTCGGCTTCCCCGTTTGCTCTTGGCCAGAGCGGCATGACTCTCCTGTGTCTGATGCTCCTTTCTTCCAGATACCTGGCGAATTGCTGTCCCTGGAACGGTGGGCCATTATCGGACAACTGTTCAATCGGGACACCATGGGTGGCAAAAATCTTTTCTAGCGCCAAAATGGTGTGGTCGCTCGCTATTGACTCGACTAATTCAACTTCGGTGTATCTTGACCACTGGTCTACCATGGCCAGGAAGTACATTCCTCTTCCTATGGATCCAAAATTGGCATGCACCGTCCCCCATGGTTGTTCGCTTCTCTCCATGGATCTTATTGGCGGGCCTCTTTCCACCGGACTGGCAGCTTGGCAAGGAACACAGGCCCGCACAAAATCGTCCACCCGCTACTCCAAGTCGGGGAACCACACTTTCATTCTCAGGCGTGCTTTTGTTTTGGCAGCCCCTTGGTGGCCATTGTGTGCTATTTCCAACACCTTGGTCACCAGAACCCACGGGATGACAATCTGTCGACCTCCTAACAGGAGTCCATCCTCGGTCACCGAGAGTTCATTGTGTGCCTTCCACATCGCCTGTAGGTCCTTCTGTGCGCCGGCCTCCAGCCGGGCATTGTTGGTGAGCACTTCCTTCCACTCACCATTGACCATCACGGCTCTGATGACCTGGAATATTTTGTCGTTGTCGGATGCCTCAGTTATCTCTTGACGTGACAGTTTTACCGGCAGAGCATCGTCCACAATGTTGCAGACCATGTCGATGCAGTCCACCATCTCGACACTCTCTTGATCACAACCGGCCCCCGGGTGCCTGGACAGGTAGTCTGCTGGGTTGTGGGTGCCCGGCCTGTACTGCTGTCTTACACCATACTCGGTCAGGGACAGCATCCACCGTTCGATGCGTGAAGGTGGTTTGGAGGATGCCCCAGCCATGATTGGTATGAGTGGCTTATGATCGTTGATTACTACCACGGGTTTTCCCAAAATGTACAATCGGAAATGCATGCACCCCCACAATATTTGTATTTGTATTCTATTTATTTGTGAAGCGCGGCTGAGCCCTGGTGCAGCTGGGCGCTGAATTTTACAGGTTACAAAGGCATACAAGCAATCTTACAAGTTATACATACATAGAGATATACAAACAATCCAAGCGGTTATATTACAATTTGAATAAAAATACATATATACATAGGCAATGGAACTTGTCTATATGAGCAAAGGCAGCTATGATACAGTCTGTACGTATATACATATTAATCTTTATACAGTTGTACAGGGTATACAGTTAATGACTATCATGCCAGTTAGCACACGAGCAGGTCAAGTGTGGTCAGCCAGGCTTTGACCTTGGTCTTGAAAGCTAGGAATGAGGGTTCAGCTCTAAGAGGGTTGGGAAGTGAGTTCCATAGTTTTGCAGCCAGAACTGGGAAGCTGTTCCCTCCAGATCTTTGTAGTTTGAAGCGGGGGATAGAGAGACAGTTGGCTTGTGCAGTTCTGAGTGGTCTATTGGTGGTGTGATAGGCAAATCTGCAGGCCAAATAGTTGGGAGCCTGATTGGCAAGACATTTATGTGTCAGAGCAAGTGCTTTAAGTGACATTCTTTGTGATACGGGGAGCCAATGGAGACTTCGCCTGGTATCGGATATGTGGTGGTTCTTAGGGATACGTAACGCTGCTCTAATGGCGTTATTTTGGATAATCTGTAGCTTGTTGAGATTGCTATGGTTGGTGCCAAGATAGAGGGCATTGCAATAATCAATTTTAGACATCACAAGAGTCCTGGCCAGGGTGGTGCAATTGGCTGTGTGAGGAAAGGGCGACATGCTGTGATGAGCTTGCAGGTGTACACAGTGGCTGAGGATACCACGTTGGTTTGTCCAGAGAGGGAGAGGGCGGAATCTAGATGGATGCCTAGAGTTTTGGTGTCTTTTGAAACTTTAATGATGTTTGCCATCGATGATCAAGGATTTGAAGGATGGGTTTAGTTTATTAAGTCTCTGATGAGAACCCAGAATGAGAAGATGAGAAGCTCAGTCTTTTTGTCATTGAGACAGAGTTCATGTTGGGCCATCCAAGCTTGAATGACTTGGTATATAGTCTTTACAGCTTGTGTGTCAACTGTGTGATCACCTGTGATGGGGATGAGTATCTGGATGTCATCTGCGTAATTTGTATAGGTGACACCCAGATAGTCCAAAATATTGAACAGTGGTTTCATAAACACATTGTATAGTGTAGGTGAAACACATGATCCTTGTGGTACCCCACAGTGGCTGAGAAGACCCTCATGGATCTGATTTCCAGGAAGGAGCTGATCCATGCAGTGGCTTTGTCAGAAAAGTGGGCAGATAGTTCGAGGTGCCGACAGAGGATTTGATGGTTTACCAAGTCAAATGCTGCTGATAAATCAAGGAGGAGTAGGAGGGCCAGCCTACCCTTGTCTTTTAGATCTTCGATCTGGGTTTTTAAATCGATGAGTGCTGTGTCAGTTCCGTGACATGGACGGAAGCCAGATTGTCTGAGGCCTAGGAGTTTATTGGTTTCCAAATAGTCTTGGATCTCCAGGTAGGCAGCACGGTCCAAGATTTTTAACAGGAAAGGCACAGTAGTGATAGGCCTGTAGTTTGTTGGTATGGTTGCATCCAACGTTGGTTTTTTAAGGAGTGGGATGATCCACGCATCCTTCAGATTGTCTGGAACAATACCTGAGTTGAATGATGAATTTATAAAGGCAGTGATGAATGGGGCTAGGTTATGTGATGTCTCCTTAATTATGGGGGCTGGGCATAGGTCACCCTGGCAATTGGATGGTTTGATATCGTTGATGATGTTTTTCGACTTGAGTGACGGTGAGAGGCAAGAAACTGAATGGTTTATGCGTGTGTTTGCTGGGTTTAGTATTAGCATATTTGGGTTTATGTTGCGGGTCAATCTGCAGGCAGATTTTGTTATTGTTGATTTTGGTTTGGAGAGCCTCCCGTTCAATCTGAGAGTATCTTCTCTCAGTCTCCGTGAGAGCCTTGCTTGCATACGCTATGGCGCGCATATGTCCGTGTGTGTCCACTTGCATCAGAACTGCGCCCAGTCCCACAGGGCTGGCATCCACAAAGATTTCCGACTCCCTGTCTGGACTAAAATTATGCCATTGTCTCTTGGCCTGACAGTGCATTTTTGATGTCTATGAATGCCTTTTGCTCTTTGTTAGTCCATGTCCACGCCACGTCGTTTCTCGTCAATGCCCGCAGGGGTTCGGATAGCGATGCCAGATCATGAATGAACCTCCTGCAGTAGTTAACCATGCCTAGAAAGCTTCTTATCTCAGCTGGTGACTCTGGGGGTGCCGCCTCACGAATGTCTCGCACCTTCTCCGGGTCGGGAGTGATGCCTCCAGCATGGAAGATGAACCCGAAGAACTCAATGCGGTCCTTGAAGAACTTGCACTTCTTCCTGTGTAGCGTCAGGCCTAAGCTTTTGAGTCTTTCCAGTGCGTGTTCCAGCCTTTTCAAATGCTCAGATTCTGACTGCGCGAAGACCAGTATGTCGTCAGACATGTTGATGACTCCTTTTAGTCCTGCCAGGGCTCCACGGATGACATTTTGGAAGACCTCTGCCGCTGACGACACTCCGAAGCTCAGCCGTTTGAATTGGTATAGCCCTTCGTGGGTAGTGAATGTCGTTATGTAACGTGACTCTGAGTGAAGTTCCAGCTGGTGGTATCCTGATCGTAAATCAAGCTTGGAAAATACTTGCAGCTCGCCCACAATGTCGTCTAGCGGGGGCGTGAGGTGTCTTTCCCTCTTGATAGCGGCATTTGGCATCTGCATGTCTATGCAGATGCGGACTGCTGCAGGCTGTTTGGGCTTGGGTGCCACTAAGATTGGGGACACCCACGGCATCGGGCCCTCTACTCTTTCAATAATATCCATATCGACCAGTGATTGGAGTTCTTTCTCTACCTGCGCCCTCAGGTGGAACGGTATCCTTCTGTGCTTGAGGGCTGTCGGCCTCACGGACCCATCAATGTGTAGTCTAATTGGGTCCCCTTTTAGCTTGCCCATTCCGTGGAATATGCTCTCGAACCGGCTCAGAAGGCTGTCAATATCTGTTTGGTACACCAACATAGTGAAGTGGACGATGTCTAAGGCCTCGGAGGCAGCGCAGCTCAATAGGGAGTGTGGGCTTACATCGGTCACAAAGAATCTTGCCTTGATTGTATTCTGCCCATGTGAGACAGGTGCCACGGAGACTCCATGGATTGGCAGTGGTGTATCACCGCCAAAGGTCTTGGACGGTTCCAATTTGGAAGGGCCTGGAAGAGCCTCATAGTGTTCTGCTGCCAGGACACAGACCGACGCCCCCGTGTCGATCAAACCAGGTGTCGGCATATCCCCAATGTTCACCATGCAAGTTGGTTGCCTTCTCTTTTTGGCACCTGTGGCAATGTTTGAGATGAAAAAGCCCTCCTCCTCGACTTCTTCTTCCTCAGCAATGTCTAACTCCTGCACTCCTTGTTCGACAGCCGATACACTCCTAAATCTTCTGGGGTTGCCCCGCTCACTCTAGCTGCCCCCCTTGACGTGGTCACCGGAACCGCGGCCTTGCACACCCTTGCATAATGTCTGGGCATGCTGCACCTGCCACAGACTCTCGTCTTTGTTAGACACTCCCCCGTGTGAGGCAAATCATACCCACAGTACTGGCAGGACAGTGGGCTTCCGGGTGTTGGAGGTCCTTCAGCACGTTTTCTGGCCCCAGCGTGATCTCCCCGGTGTGGGCCGACCGACAGCAAAAGCGTCCTCACTCCTACCAGCTGGCACTGCCACATCCATCCTGGCTCCTCTGTTCTCAGCCAGTTCATAAACGTGCCCTGTGTCCAGGATCTGCGTGAGCGTCAGGCCTGGCTCTCGAAGGACTTGTCTCCGCAGCTTCCCTGAGCTGCATCCTTGTATGAGCTGGTTAAGCACCATCTCTTCTTCGTTCACCCACCAGCAGGTGCTCTCCAGGTGCCTCAGCCTTGCACAGAAGTGGTCTAGGGACTCCTCTGCCTGTTGCTTCTCCGCACACATAACAAAAGTGTTGAAGTCCACATTCGCCATGGGGAGAAAATGGCTTGTTTGACAGCATTGTACGTGGTCACCTGAAGGTTTAGGGAATCAAAAATCCTGTGTACTTCCGTGCCTGCTGAGTACACTAGTGTGGCCACCTTTGCATCATCATCAGTCTCTCCAGTGGCTCTGAAAAACATTTCAAGTTTTTTCACCCACAACAACCATCTAGGTCCAAGCTTAGAAGGGGGGCCCAAAGTGTTGAATTCTGGTATGGGAGCCAGAGTACCTTGTTGCCTGCGTGGTATTGGCACAGGTGCCTCATCCCCTTCTTCCTGCTCACCCATCACAGTGGCCTGTGTGAAGACTCAGTTGTATTATCAGCCTTCCAGATAGTAAGATTCTTTCAGCACTATCTGTTCCCACTGACCTTCTGTCTTTTGGTGAGAAGACTGGAGTCCAGCAGCACAGTCTGAAGATTTGGCCAGGCTGAGAAGGATGTGATCCAGCCAGCATGCTTGGGTTGCTTCTTACCCCTTTACAGAGCTGTATCCACGGCCTTCAGACCTCTAAATGCCATGAAGTGTCCAAAAATTATTTTTCAATGAATCACAGACTGCGCACGAGCACCCTTTCGGGCCGCAACCGTCGTGATTGATGAAGCTAAGATGGCCGTTGGCTCTCTGTGTTGGGTCCGTAGCCGCGCAGTGTGATTAAACACTTTCTCCGACTTCGATCGTCGCTGAAAAGATGTCGCACTCACACACACACAGTGCCGCCTCGTCGCCAGTGTTATCAGGCTGATGTGCCTCTGGCCGCTCCACACGCATACACACACATGCCCGGTAGTGACACGCAGGACACGTCTTGTTGGTATGGGGTCCCAGTGGCAACTGCCGTCTTGGGACCTCGTCTATTACAACGCGCATGCACGAGCCGGAATGAGGCTTGCGCATGCTTACAACCATTGCGTACTATGCAACATCGGACTCATTAACATACCAGTTGAATGTGTCATCACCAGAAATGAGCATATCATGGTGCCCTCTGAAAAAAGTAGGGGGGACTCCTGAAAAAAGCATGTACCCTCGACTTGAGCTGGTGCAAAAATGACAGCCCTGCTCCCAGGTCAGCTCTCAGCCAGGGGTGCAGAGGAGAGCGGACCTCGGGATTGTAGGCAAAGGGAGCCCTCAAGTTTTCGAGAAAGCCATCCATTCCCGTTTTCCTAGGAATGTTGTGACTTGTTGTTTTGTCTTTTCCATTTCAAATATAGAACTGAAAATCCCAGAATCTCAAGAAATAATTGGAACTGCATGGTTGTCCTCGTTCATGGACATGGGAGACTTGAGAACTCTGAATATGATGGCGAAATTGGTAAATAAACGTGGACGAGGAAGCCCAAGTAGCACCTTTCCAAATCTTGAAGCTATACATCCCATCAACTCAGCCCAGGATATGGGAATTGCGCTAGGGTAAAGGGGTTAGACCGCTGGAGGCAACTGAACCCCAGCCAAAGCACAGTCCTCTTGCATCCCTCGCATAGGCAATCAGCTGATACACATGCTAGAAAATTTGATACCACTTTTGGCAGGACCACGGTACATGGAAAAATGACAAGAAGGCTGTGTCCAAGGAGTGAGAGTTGGATAGGGCTCAGGAAGGGGCAAGACAACTTCTTGAGATCGGTGTAGCCCAGAAACGACCTTGAGAATAAATGAAGGGTCGAGTCTTAGAAAAAGAGCCTCAGGTTGAAACAGATCCATGAAATAATGTCCCAGAAAAAGTCTTCTGACAAAAAAGTTGCTTTTTTTGCAGAGACATTATTACATTGAACATGCGGGGGATACACCCGAAACCCCTGCATTTCTTTTTTTTACAAGGGGAGCAGGGGACATCCCCGCAACACGTCCTCATGCATAATATCACCATATATAATGTCGCTAAAGGCTTGTCCCAGCGACATTATGTATGAGGACATTATTACCTCATACCAATAAAACTGCAAATAGGGAGCAGAAAAAAAAACAATTCTGACAACTTGCCTAACCAACTTGCAGAATGAATTGTAACCAGGAAGGAAACATAAGGAGAAACTAATTTAAGGGGCAAGGTAGGACTCTCAGCATTAAAGAAAGCTCCCAGGCAAGGACAATGAAAAGCAGTGGGATGTAAGAGAGAAAAAGAAAGTTGGAGGCTCTGTACTCCAGCTTCAATCTAATCTCCACACCAAGGACATTTGAAGGATCTTATTGCCACCAATTGGCTCCTTAAAGAGGAAACTGAAGGACATTTCTCAAAATTAATGAGTTGGAGAGCAGGAACAGTCCTAAAAATCTAATGAGTAGGACCATCTCTGAAAATGAGGAGTATTCTCTCTCCTGGTGGTGCAAGCTGCCGGAATGGCGTGGCTGCTGAGTGTAAATGGATGTACTACAAGTTAAGCCCTGATGTTGGAGGCTGACTCGTTGAACTGCCAGAAAAAAATCCTGATCGGATGTCAACCGCGGCAAGGGAGAGAACTCACAGGAGAGGAACGCGGGGTGTTTTGTTGTGGTTTATTATGTAGTCACACTCAGTTCAGGGAGTTCCTTTCCCCCCAAGAAAAGTGGTGCACAATGAAGCACTTTTTATTCAGATTGGCTTTGGTGAGGCCTCCAACCCGTCTCGCACTCAACCCCAATAAATACCCTGTGTCACCAATGAACTAGGAACCAGGCCGGTGTATAGAAAGAATATTTATTTATTTATTTATTTAATCAAGGATTGACAAAAAGAGTAACATCAGCCACCAATGCTGTGGCAACAGCCAATATCACAGCAATGACTTGGTTATATAAAACAACACAGGTGAAATTTTGAAACATGCAATAACAACTTACACAGATTTAATTTCACTTTAACCAATAAAAACATTCACAATTCCAGACAAGGACTGCAGGAGTAACTTAAATTGAAACAATACTTTTCTCCCAGCAACCGCCACCCTCCCGGCCTAAATGAATTATGACCCCTTTGATTGAAAGGCAAGGTGCAGGGAGTGAGAGCACAATGAAAAAAACATGTTGCTGCTGATTTGAAAATACGCTGTTTGGGAATGGAATTCAGTGGGAAACAAAATTGTGCTTGTTACTAGGAATGCAATATTAGGGAAAGGAATACAATGGGAACAATCATTTTTCAGCTTTTATTTAAAAGGCAAGGTTGGGAAAGAGGAACTCAAATGAAAATTGTTTTTCAACTCAAATGAAAGTAAAAGGCAGGACTTGATACCTTTGGGTCAGAGAAAATTGAAACAAAATGGGACATTTCATTTTGCAACACACATACAGATGAGATGCAATACTTTAATTCTGATTTAAAAGGAATTGGGATGAATGGGAAATTTCGTTTTTGCATCCTCCAGACTGACTTGAAGGGTGGTGTATTTTGGATTACTTCTTTTTGGAATTAGGATACTCCAGCCCCCCTTTCTATGTGGAAGTCAAGGATTTCAGAAACAGTCAACAAAGTCTTTATGGGCTATACCAGCTGTAAGACACTGAGCATGAGCTTGTGATTTTCTATATGGGAATTAATTGATTTACTTTAATAAAATCTGCTAAGGATCTACGCAGCTTCCCCCCTCCCTACACTTTAATGGACATGATTAAGGCTGGCTGCTCCCAACACAACGCAATTTCAACAGAGGGGTAGTTTTCTATGGGGAAATAAGTTTGAGTGAGATTTAATAACACCCCCCCTTGACCCACTAATGGAAAGGGGCAAAGGCAGGTGGCTCCCCACACAATTGATGGTGTTGGGATATCTACTTGCATGGGAAGCTTTGGTCAGGGGAAACAGCAGGGCTCCTCTGAGGACAGCACAGGTCTGGTCAAGGCCTTTCAGTCAAGGAGTTTCTCCTGTACTCAGACTCCTTCTGCTCCTCTGGTTTGGGTCCCAGGTAGCTTCTCTATTTCCCAGTCACTGTCTCCAATGCAAGGATTAAGGCCTGTCTGCTAGTTGTTCCTTGCAAGAGTCGAGCAGCAGCTCTTTCTGGAATAATTCACAAAAAGCCTAGTTCTGATGCAAACCTGCCTTTTTATAGCGCGGATGACAATGCAATATGGTCATAATTCATGCAGTCAGGACTGGCTTGCTTGCTCCATTCACCTCCCACCAAGACGCACATTGGCTGTTGATAGGACCAGAAGTTGGGAGATATGTATGATGTAGGCTGAGGGAGGAGAATAGATACATCATTTCAAAATCACATGGATTTTCTAAATATTTTGTTCTGAAAAATCTCATGCTGTGAAACCTCCCTTGGTCTTTCGAATAACCCCATGATGATGATTATATATGGGTTCTATATTTTATGGCGGAGCAGACCATACTAATTTTATTTCGGCATACCCTTCCTAAGTGGAGCTGCCATTTTTCGTGGTTTTCTGCTGTGCCAAGATATATACAATTGGGACCTTTTCCAATGTAAGCCTTATGTTCATGATCTACTCCTGTGCCGGCTTTTCCATTTCCCAGGTGTTTGAAAAAGACAAAAATCATACTTTCCAACATAACTTAAATTATGTACATGACAAAATGTCCATTTTTACAGGGTCTCAACGGGCTTTTCCCCTGTTTAATTTTAACCCAGAAAGTTTCATTTCTCTCAAGCCATGTGACCAGCCATCTGGTTTATATTTGTTTGTCTTAACATGTCCTCCTGCTGGGCTTCAAAGCCTTGCTCAGTGATTAATGTACAGTCTATGGGAAGGTTGACCTCCAGGTTACTTCTGAAGGACATGTTATCAGCAACTAATTGACAACCAGATATTGCTCTTGGTGGGGCCAGTGCCAACAGGTCGGGAGTTCTGGAGTGCAGAACTAAATGCACATTTTATGGAGAACCTGACCTTAAAGGTTGTGTCTGTTGGTTGTGTTATCGGCAATTCACCACAAATTCAATCTCTTTCTTTATATATTTAAGCATATCTTTGAAACCAGTCCTTCACCCCTAGCATTCATCAAGCCAGAGGGCTGCGAGGTCAGGATCCAGACACACTTATCCAATTCACAGTTCAATGGGGGATTTCAACTTAGAGGGAACAACAAGAGCCAGTTTATCATTCTGAATGGCTAGCACATTACATTTAACCACTGTGCACCTGCAACATTCAATGCTGGACCAGGGCCTGTTGTTCATACATACAGTATTTTCTTTATATAATATTACCAATAATGTGTTCACTCTCTCCACACAGATAGTCCATAGTTACATAAGGAAGCAGTATTCAAATCTACACCAAACGAAACAGGCAGTTCTTTGTTCATGCTGTCATTTTATACAATGGACTTATTGTCTCTTTTTTCCTGATGAATGTGCTCTGTCCTTCATTTTATTTCTTAAATGTCAGGTATCATTCCTCCTTTTTTAGCTTCCAATTGCACAACTATTTCTTTTTCTCCCATGTGTTCTGCCGCAGTTTTTAATCTGTGCATGTGTAATGTCTTTCTTTAATATAACCGTTGTAATAGCATGAGTATCGCAATACTCGAAGTAAGCCTTTCTCTACATGCGCACTTGGCCATTTTAATAGAGTGTAACTAGGCCCATTTCTTTCCATATCACTTGGCCCTGAGTCAGAAAAATAAGTTTTTTGGGGCTGGCCTGCATTTTCCAGTGGATAGCACCATTCAGCTTCACTCTTAAATACTGGCCTGGCCTCTTTATTTCTGACATACAGGGGCTATATTTTACCCCACAATCTTACATTCCTGGGAGGTGGCCATGAGTCAAAGAGGTGGGAACCAACACCCATAAGTCAATATGGAACAATATACTTACTAAGGCTCGCTCCTCATCTAGATCCGAACACTGCCAATGTGGAGAAATGGGGGAAATATGTAGAGAAGCCCCATGGCAATCTAAATGACATGACATCCAGCAAAACAAAAGAGGTGATGGCTGTAAGGTTTAGAATTAATCTTAAACCTCTGGCATTGCTGTGGGCGACCCCCTAGACCATGGTTCATTGCCGCCCTCGCCATTTGAAAAAAAGGGAAAGACCATATGCAAATCAGGCTTTGTCCCACCCACCTCATTTGGGGATTAGTGAAGCCGGTGTAGAAATTGTGGGGCGCATGTTGTGTGATAAAGCAACGGGGTCCAGGTTGAGAGTCCAAAAGCATTGACATCTCATCTTGTTGGCCTGGAAGAAGTTCCCTTGATGTCACCTGCCATCCTTACCCTCCCCCCAATCCCTTGGGTGAGCTACCACTGTATATTCCTGTAACAGGTTTGCTCAGTGACTGATCTAGTCATCTGCATCTGTCCCTAATGAATGTACTGAAGTTTGCCCATCTTCATCTTGCCTGTTTGCCATTAGAGTTGGGACTTTACCCGAGCCAATGTAAGTACCCTTTCATAGGAATGCTACTTTCTGCTTGCTACTATTGCAATGTGCTTCTGGTAAAAAGTACTCACCCCTGAGTTCAGTTATTTTGTTCGGTTTCACTAAGAAACCTTTACAAATTCATAAACATCATTTTATAGAATCTCATAAACACAAACATATCATAAACCTTCAAATCTCCTGAGGGGGTGTCAGAAGGAGAGCATAATTGCCAGATGGGGGACACTCTGCTGAGGTGATGTGTCTTCATGCTGTCCAGGGACATGCTGAGCTTCTAGGCAGAGGAGGTGTTGCTCTGCCCTTTCTGACCTATTATTTGACATAAAACATTGCAGTAGAATTGTCCATCATAAGCATAGCAGTTTGGTCCTATGTCGAGTCTCAAAAGAATGAAGAGGCCTGAAGATGAGAATCAGTTCTCTTCAGTTGGAGAAGATCTTAACTTCCCTGCAGAGCTACTTTCCCTTTACTAAAAGAGTGCCCAGGACCACTCTACAGCTCAGGTGACTGGCATATGAGGAAATTATCAGCAGTAGTGTGCACGGGGGAGAACGAGATCCCTTGTTCATGTCCCAATGTTGCAACTACCGATGTAGTTTCTGTTTGTGGTACAGGGTGATCGGGAATCGTAAACCTCTGAGGTGAGGACGAAAAACTAAGACGGGGTCTTACTAAGGGCTACACTTTGCCAAAGACACACCAGCGTGGGTGCATCCATGTCCCTCTGAACCCTCAAACGTATCTGGCTGATGCCCAGAGGCTCTGTGATAGGTGACAGAGAATGTGAGAGACCCAGGTTGGATTTCGAGTGATCTGGGATGAAGCTGAGGTGCAGGAGATCTGCGTCACAGGAGGTCTGGGAAAAGAATCAGAATCAATTGTAATTGGTTATTGTGATATGTTATTTATAACACGCTTAATACCCAGAGGTTTCTAAGTGCGAAAGCGGGGATCGAACCTGTGTTGCTCTGCATTGTCTTGCTTCCAAGGGGAGCATGTTGCTCCTGAGCTATCCTCCCGAGAGGATAACAGGAAAGGGGAAATTAGTTGCTCCCACAGCGAAATGGAGAACTCGCTGGTGAGCGAGAAGAACAGCAATATGGAGGATATGGACTGGGATGAGGAAAAAAGAGGCCAACGTACAAAACTACAAAAAAACAAAGCATTCATATAACTTCATCCAATCGAATCTTAAATGAAGCCCAGGAGCTGTTGTGAGGTTAGTTTTGAGGAATAGGTCTACTTTCTTTGAATGTAGGCTCCCCGTGCAATTTCCCACGCAGAGCAACAATTGCTGGCTGTTGGCCCGAACCTAAAAGTCTGGCTCTGTTCAGCTCCAGGAAGCTCTCTCAGTGGTGTCAGTGTGCTTTGTACGTCAATTTGCCATCACAAAACAGTAGACGTATTTGTGAAGGTTCTCTCATTAGAAACTCAGACTCAGACAACAGCACCACCCTGATTCTCCTTGATCTGTCTGCAGCCTTCGACACTGTCAACCACGCCATCCTCATAAAGAGACTAGAAGGACTAGGGATAACAGACTCTGCCCTACTATGGATCAAATCCTTCCTAACAAACAGAACAGAAACAATATGGATGAAACCTTGTAAATCCAAACCCAGAGTCTCCACGTGCAGAGTACCAGAAGGATCATCCTTCTCACCACTTCTATTCAACATCTACATGTACCTATTAATCAAACTCATCAAAAAACATGGCCTCACATGCTACAACTACGCTGACGATACTCAAATAATCTTCAACATACAAGACACCCGAGAAGAAAACACCACACTAGAGAATTGCCTTTGTGACATATTCAACTGGATGAACCTCAACCATCTCAAAATCAACCCAGGCAAAACATTGATAATGATCGTTTCAAAAAAGGGTTGAGACATCAACTACATCCCCTGCCCAAGAGAGCTCGGCACCACACCAGAACCATCATCAACTGCAAAAAACCTAGGGGTCCTGATGGATAACAATCTCACTCTGGAGCCACAAGTAAACTCGGTAATCAAGAAATGTTTCTTCCTCCTGCGAGCAGCAAAAAGGATCCTACCGTTCCTGTCGTTCACCAACAAAACACTTACCATCATCGCTCTGATCATGTCCAGAGTAGACTATGCCAATAGCCTTTACCTGGGCATGCCCGAACGACTTCTAAAAAAACTGCAACGCATACAAAATGCAGCAGCCAGACTCCTCCTCAAGCTACCCAGAAGGGAACACATCACACCCGCGCTAAAAATACTACACTGGCTACCACTTCAAGGCCATGTGCATCACGCACAGAGCAATACACAAACAAGGCGCAGAATTCCTAAGTGACAAACTAAGCCTACATCAACCATCAAGAACACTAAGATCAAGCACCGACATACGCCTGGAACCAAAACCCTACAACAGAAAAAAACTTGGAGGATCGTCTTTCTCTCACCAGGCACCCAAAACCTAGAATGACCTACCTAAGAACATACGGAATACAACAAACCACCTAGCATTCAGGAAACTCCTCAAATCATGGCTCTTCAAAGCGTAACCACAATGGAGACGCACTAAAATACCCAGACATTAAAACAATGATGAAAATAACTCCAACCTCGGCCACTCTTAAATTGGACAAACACTCAAACCAAAGAACCAACCACTCGACAGAGCATAAGACATCATGGAAAATAGCCACAAAGGAAGGCTGCAGAGACTGACCACATACCTAGACCCAGACGAAAGCCCTAACGTGACTCTCCCACTCGTACGTACCGGACGAACATATCCAGACCGGCAGACGCACCTAGATAGATGTTGGCCTGCGTCACATCTGGATAGGATTGATTGAAGGATAACATGCCCGCGCCTAGAAAAACGTGAATGCTAGCATGTGCCACACTTAGAGTTGTGAACACCAGACTGCGTGGCGTTCGGATGGAGTTGTGAATGTTAGCATGCCCACACCTGGACGGATCTCTAAACTCTAGCCTGCGCTGCATCTAGATAAAAGTGTGAATGTTGGCATGACCACACCTGGATGGAGTCCTAAACATTGGCCTGTGCCGCGTCTAGATGAGAATGTGAGGGCCAACAAGTGCCACACTCAGACAGAACTGCGAATGTTAGCATGGTAAAGGTCAGGTAACCCACTAACCAATATAAGCTCAAACTCTGCATACTTATCTCACTCAAAAAACTCACACAACCATCTCTCGCACAACAAGCCGCACGCACTTCACAACACTGCAACAACACATAAGCCGGAACAAAAGCACACACGGACTGACTCCGATCCGATACCCGCACCAAAGCTCAGCACCCGGTGTATACTGAGTTGAAGCTGCCAACAGAACACCACTCCTCTCACTATCCTACTCCCTTCTTCTCCTTACTAACCCATCCCACCTTTATCATTTACAGATCCGCCTGAGCGCCTGGAGACCAATTCCGTTGGTGACGGTGCACGGTACAAATACCTTTAACATTTAACATTTAATTTGGACAGGAAATAATATTGCTCTCGTTAGGCTAGGGCTGCCCCACAGCGCATTAGGACATTGCCTGCTGGCCGGCCTGACTGACAATTGCTGGAAAATGTTCTGGGCCAACGTGATAGAGGGACATTTGAGCTCCAACATGCATTGCAAGGAGGGGGGCACTTCTGTTTGCACTTAAGTATAAAAGGCCCCTCCATGCAATTTTCAACTTTTCCACCAAGTTGTGGAAAAGTAAAGAGCAAAACATAGGCAAAATCAATGTGTTCCCTTCACTTCCAATATGTTGATGGAAAATTGTAAATGCTCCTGTAATTAACGATTGTAGGAGGCTTTTTCAATGTATTCCTATGGAATGCGCCTGCTTCCACCATGTGGCAATTTCTGGCAGATTCTATAGGAATCTGTAGCATTTCTGCCAGTGTGAAAGTTCATGCTGGCGATAAGCTATCTGCATTTGCCAGTCGGAGCGGCAAATGGAGGCAGAGGTGGTATGTTCGCCCCACTCCCCAGTTCAGGCTCACAAATGCAGGAACATATTGCGGATCAGACGAAGTGGCGGTAAACCCTTTCACTGCCACTTTACCCATGCCGCTTCACAATGAACGTGACCCCCAAGGGCTGTACAGCTGGTAAAGTACTATACAGTTTAGTGCTTTAAAAGACACCCTTTCCCAGTAATGTCCACAAAAAGGCACCCAGAGACACTCTTCAAACAGTTTCTCAAGAAAAGTGAAAGACCGCAATTTATGAATATGGCACACTTTTGGGGCCTGGGGCTATTTTTTTGGTCCTCATCTTCAATTAAGTGGAACATTAACTGGAGGCGTGAAGGTGAGGCTCCTTGAGGAGGGGTATGGGGCGGAGATAGGATCTCTGCCGGGGTTTCCTCCTCCGTCTCCCCAGTGCGCTGCGCGACGTTCTACACCAGGATAAGATTTGCAGGTGTACAAGGGATGGATTCTGCGTCGGTTTCGCACCTGTTCATTAGTAATGGCCGCTCGCAAAGCACAGTTTGCAGGCAGTGTTTACTTTTTCACTAGATGAAGTGGAAATGGGAGAGTAAAGGCGAGTTTGCAGCACGTTTACCGTTCCCTTGCTCTCTCCAGCCTTGTGAACTTTTAAAATTGCATGCGGGGGAGCCAAGAGCACGCAACTGCTTACGGTGGCGGTCACCGTCCGACACTGTTCTTGCTTATGTGTTCCCTTCAACGACTCCGCGCTATAAAAACCTATCCCTTATTTTTACTGTTTCTCTGCGGATATGGGCAGACAGAGGGCGAGTTTTAGGAAATAACGCCCATCTTTAAACTAATCTCCTTGTTGGGTTCCATCTACTTAGATATGGCCTGGAAGTGCTTGCGAACATATCCATCAAGCATCGGTTTATGCAACGCAGCATTTCACGTGGAATGCAAATGGAGCACATATGTGTAATGATGCCTAGAGATATTGGGTAAAAGTGCCTACTTTTTTGCTTTGAAGAACAATGTTTATTTTGAATCAGATCAATGAAGAAAGAAGGAAGCAGAATGTAATTGTTCACTACCGCCCGCCGTGCTAATGCTATAACTTATTTTTTGTTTGGCATGTTAGGCGTTGCTTGCGACACCTATAAGCCAAAACTATTGCATTAAAGTACAGATAGGGAGTAATGGCATACGAGGAGGGACACACCGCTTGTAGGTGTTATTTGGAAATTTACCCACCCATTTACTGCCTATGGCCAGACTAATCTCTATGGCCATTCTCGCCCAGTCTCTGCCCCTGCCCGCCCAAAACACCCCCCTCCCCGGGAACACTTTGACCTCTCTTTAATCAAGCCTTACCATCAAACGTTGCCTACCAGTATTTATTCAAAGCAGTCTTCTGAGAGTTAATATCTTAATTGGAGTTGTAAACCTGCTACTGGTGTAATAAAAATGCCTTAACCAGGTCCAGAACTCTGAATGTCCCAACAGTTTAGGATTCTGTATAAGTATTGGGCATGTGCCAGGCACTGCTACTAGATGTCCAGGTACTTCCACCATTTTGCACTTGCTACCATCACTGGCCAGTTAATAACACTGTGGCTATACCTTACAAGTGCCTTACCCATGCCTACACAAAACCCCAAACTGCCGGCCTTGCCAATGCTTGTTTTCCATGGAGAATTGAGCGGGGTGGCCACTGGAAACCAGTCCCTCCCTAAAACGCTGTGGGGGCTGCGTCTGTGTGGGTGGGGGGCGGGTTGGACTCTCTTGACATGTTCGTAATTGGGATGTAGGTCATGGAGGGGAGGGCCCCGGGACTGCAGGGAGAGTAGGAGGAATCGTATAAAAGCCGAGGTGGCAGCCGAGAGGCTTGGCCTTTGTTTGATGTGAATGTGATATTAGGCGTGAAAACGTTTGGGGTCTTGGTGCCCACTCACGCAGCAAAGCACTGCCCGAGCACCCACCACCCGCCAGGGTCCTGGAATACTTTTCCAAGAGTGTGTCAAGGTCAAATCGAGGTTAACGGGAGGATCAGCCTACCAAACCCACAATTCTTACTCCCCCCACCTCCCACCGCGCCATCCCTTGTAAGAAAAACACTAAAGAACGGCAACACGGAAAATCAGGCGCTTGGTGTGCTAGACTATTTGTTTTACATTATAGCAATGCGTGCTGAAGGCATTGCATCACTCATTCTGTGTACGTGCACAGCCCCTGGACACACATTGCATTCACACTTCATACACGCACCTGCTTTGGATAAAGGTCTCACACCGTGCACTTGCATCACGATCACACCGTGCACTCTTAAACCCCCGAGATTCACATCACACTCGCAATGTGTATGTACATAAGTATCTCCCCCCCGCATACACATCTCTATCATATTGTGCGTGCGTGCTTTCCTTCTATTCCTCCGTCATACTGTGCTGTGCACGCGCCTCCCCTGGGAACGCATTTCACCCACACTGCAGTGCTGTAGAAAGGGTGGGGCCATAGCGGGCAAGGCCCACCCAAAATCTCTAAATGCCCACTCAGCAACCCTATGAAGGCATTTAAGGATGTTAATGCCGCTGCGATGGGTCCAACTACAACAGCTTCAGGCCCCACTTTTGAGACAATCCTGGCTACGCCTCTGCCACTACTGTGCACACGCGCATGCTTCTTGCTAAAGCTGAATACACACATCTCCATCGCACTCAGTGTGTGCATTCAGCTACACAGCTCACTCGCTCAGTGCACCCGTACCGTTGTTCCCCCAACTCAAACTGTGCACCCTTCCTTTTCAGTGCGCCACCCACAAAGACGTAAACTAATCTCAGGGGTGATTAGAGGAGTGTGAAATGAAGCAAAAAACGACACATTTGCATGCTGTGGCATCCCGCTGGGCCCCCTGTCGCCTCTTTCTCGGTGCCCACGTGCCTGGTAATGAAAGGTGTGAGGCTGCCAGCACAGATTATACAATGTGAATGGGCAATCCATGCACTTATACCAACCAGGCGGTATTCAGCATGTAACATAAGCACATGTTTAATTGACCTGCTTGGATCACACTTCAGCACCTCTTTCATATGGAGAAGTACAGGCTATTTGCATGAGTTTGCCAATGCCTCAAAGTATCCGTTTATCAGTGGAGCTCCCTGATATGAACACATATAGGTCCTCATTACGAGCTTGGCGGTGCAGTAAAAGCGATGGGAAAGTGGTAGTAATTCCTTTACCGCCACTTTTTGAGGTTTGGGGTAAAGTGGAAGATATACCTCAAGCACGTGGCTGGAGGTATATCCTCGACCAGCAAAAACTGGAGGAATTGCCACCTGCTGTAACGCTTACAAATTTCCCAGAGAGCCCAATAATCTCCAATCATGGGGATTGCCTCTGCCATTACACCACTGATGAGCTGGTGAGGTCCGCCAGCTGGAGTGGTGGCCGTGGCAAACAAATTGAAGTCTATTGCAGGACTCTAATGGAAAGTAAAGCATCCCTAATCCTCCTTTACTCAGACAGAAGCCAGTCCCTGCCTGTAACCATATACCACTTAGCACAAACTTGAAACAACGTTATAGCAGTTACACAAGATCATACAATCCCCCTGAGGAAACAGTAAGTCATGATGGGAGAGTTTGCTGTGATGCAAAGTGGCACACTAGGAATTCCACCAACGCAAATGCTAGAGGTCTTAAGAGTATATAGTGGAGTGGCCCTGGTGTTAATCTTCTGCTGCGCCACGTGCAGACTGCCTCTAGGGTAGAGCTAAAAGCAGGATTAAAAAGCTTTCAGAAAGTAAGGGCCAACACATAGCGACCTAGTGGGCCGTACATTGCAGTCAGTCCTTGTCAATAGCCAGGTGCACCGTGCAGGTCAGGACTTTTTGTCCCATGCATATAGTGAGTGCATGTAGGCCTTGCTTGGATGGAAAGATGGTTTGTGTCCTGTCGGGGAGAGCAGGCTTGATTTAAAATGACTCTCTACATTAACAAAGTCAGGCCTTTTGACTTTGACAATGCTTGTTTTTGAATGGTGAAGTGTCAGCAGAAGGATGGGGATGAACAAAGAAAAGGCCAGGTCCAATGGCCAGTGAGAGCAAAATCAAGATGCGAAGGGTCACTTTTTTGGCACTCTGCGCATGACGCTGCAGCAGATTAATACACTTCACTATATGCGTGTAAGACCTTTAGGTGAAACCTAAAGTTGCCTCTAGTAAGACCTATAAATCAAACCCTTCACATATGGCCACTTGACTGGTATGCAACCATGTCAGCACCTTCAGCGCCTTGAAAAGTCTGCACAAGATGGTTGTACATGCTTCCCACTAGAGCAAAGACAGACATGTCCAGAATGTTCAAGTCAAGTTTAAGTTTATTTCGGATTGCTATGTCCATAAAATCAATCACAGTAAAAACATTTAATGAAATCACAAAATAAAAATATAAATTGAACATAATACTAAAATGCAAAGCAGGTTAAATCAGAACATCACCATACACCAGAACCCCTCATAAGCAGATATATATTTTAATTCCATTAAAACAGGCCAGCACCACCTGCCAGAACTGTCCTAAGCGTAGCTCGTCTTCGCTATGCTTTCTGTAAAATAACAGGCAAGACCGACTAGAAACACAGGCTTGTCTGAGGAGAGCAAAAGAAGAAGTGTGGATCGGCAGGACCTAATCCCACTCTCTCGTAAGAATGTTACTAAACATTTTGCACGAAGATCGTTGCATAGTCGGCAGACCAAAGTAAAATGGGATAAGGTATCAAGCCCACCATACACACAGTTATAGTTTGAATCCCCCACTCATTAAATTCCAAAACTTAATCACAGCCCCCACAGGCAAACAGTTTAATCTAGCTTTGACAGAAAATGTTCAAGTGTAGAGGTGTGGTTACAAGACGCAGGTATACAGCTAAAAAATTGTGGGGGGCTAACAGTAAATAGGCCCTGACCTGAGTTTGTTGCTTCCCTTAAAGATGATAGAAAGCACAGGGCCCTGTCCTTTACGAACGTTTTTGGGAGACCACTGAACTGTCCCGGGTCAGTAAAGTAAGTTGCCAGTGAGAGTTTACATAACTAACACTTTTTGTATGTGGTAACCAGCCAACCTAACTATAACCATTTTGAGTAGTTATGTTCACAATTAAATCCTTAGTTAGGGGACTGTGAGTGCCTGCCCATATGCCTGCCCATAATGAGTCCCACAGTGCAAAATGTCTTACTAAATAGTATCTGCCAGATAGGTCATGTCTGTTTCCAAATGCTTTCAATATACTGGTGATGAAGGGGGAACCATAAGCAACCTTCTTAAGAATGCATTTTCCAATTTGTGTATGCAAGGTGCCCTCATATACCCCCATATTTCACACCCAAAGGTGCCAGTGGGTTTGGCATTTCCTACATTTACCTTAATCATATGTTGCACTGAGAAATGTCCCTGATTCTTGGCTAGACCCAATATTCCCTCAGTGGTTTGGGTCATCCTGATAGTCCATCTATGGTTTGACCAAAAAGAAAGGGGTGCTTTTATGTGTGTGTCTCTGTGTAACTGGAGTTGCTTGTAAGCACTATGCAAGGCAAATGATTCTAGGGTTTAATCAAATGCCCTAAACCAACAGAACTGAAGGGCCAACTGAAAAATGACCTGCCATCATTAAAAAACATTCACGCTGAAAATGTGCCTAGCTAGGCAGACTGTGCGGGTGTCTTTCTGCAGTTGGAATCCAGAGAAAGGTAAAACAAAAATGTAATCTCAGTGCAGATTGGAAAAGCACATCACATAGCTATTTGGTAAATAAATGCAGCATTTTCACTGAAACTAAAGGTGGTGCGCTGTGACAATGCAGACCAACTTTTCAGCAGAAAAATGAACTGCAGATAATTAAAAGTGTATTTTATTAATGACTGAAAGAAACAGCCCTATATTTTCAGCTGTCATTTTCAAAAGAACCAATGCTGTGTGAAAAGAAAGAGAAATCCATTGATGCAAAAGCAAAGTGAACCCTGATCAGTAAAACACACAGTTTGTCAAAGAATATAGGTTGTTGTTAGAAAATGCAATACGTGAGTTCCTTTCAGCCAAGGACAGTCAGTGGGCAGAATTCGCAAATGGCTTCCCCCACTGGAAGCCTGGTTCATACATCCCAATTATTTACACTGCAATACAATGTGGCCTGGCTGAAGAGTGTTCAAAACAAGGTTTCCCCAGACCTTCTGACTCTGACGGCTTGGATCTGTGCAGGACAAATGGCCCAAGCCAGTGCCTGACTGGAACGTGGGAAGAGGCTACAATTAAGGGAAGCTGAAACTTAAAAAAGAATACAAGAAAATATAGAAGGTTTAGATCAAAATGGTGGTCCACTCCAGATAGCAGAACAGGATGCCAGATGGCAGCAGAGCCTCATGACATCACAGGGCCGGCATAGCCCATTATCTGCAGTGGACGATCTCTGTTTAGCTGAGGCCTCCCAAGGATTTATGACCGGCAGCTATCAACTTCAAACAATAAAGAGGCTAATAAAAATACAGTCCAGGAAGCTTTGGTCACATGCTGTCCAGGAATAGTAAATGTTCTGGAGGAAGGGGAGCTCATATTTGCATAACATGAGATTGCTGATTAGTTTAAAAAGACTATCATAATCTTATGCATTTTTCTCAGCAACCATAAGTCATACTGCATTCATGTATGTTTCATTTTTTAGATAATTTCAAGGCGATTTGTTGAAATAAAATGTGTCCACCTACGACTTAGGGAAATGTAATGGCAAGCTAAAATGTGCTTCTGGATGCTGTGGACATGTCCCACATTTCAGAATTTGCCTGCTGACGGAGGGTAAAATAAGGACAGTAATTTGCATGTGCATAGCTATTTTACTTTTTGTAAAACTGGCAGAAAATTGCCAAACGCCCATGCAACATGGTGCAGACCCAGCTGTCAGTTTATTTAATTCCCCATAATTAGCTGAATTGGAAACTATATACATATTGCCATATAGCTACTTTTTGGCTAACGTTGACATAAGGAAAAAAGGGGATTTCAAATGGGAGTTGCAATATTTCTGTTCTAGACTCCTGAACCAATCCTTAGACAGGGGACGGGCTGTGGGTTGGAGAGGAATATGAAGGACCAATCAAAGGAACAGGAATTCTTGCAGGGCACTGGCCAAAATTGAAATCTTGATGGTGTCATCACTGGTATATAAAGTGGATGCACAGTGAGGGAACAGGAGAGCTGCTAAAAATTACAACCTTACAGCCGCAAGGAAACACCAAAGGAGATTGCTGAAATTGCATCTGGGTGGAGCTGTCCATTGCTGGGGAGGCCTTAACGCTGACTGGACCCTATGGCGAAGATCTGGGAACCATCCTTGAGAGTGGAGTGACCAGACCCCTGCCCTGTCCTCCAAGAGGGTACTGAAATGCAGCTGGCTTTCCTGAACTTTAAACAGAGGTTTTCAATGTAAGTAGAATTGAGCCCTTTGAACTAGAAGGGGTGGGAATCTGGTTGCCTTAATCCTTTCCCTTTATAGTGGGCTGGGGAGGGGGGCAAAATTATGTAGATCCTTAGCCTATTTAACTACAAATATTAATATAATTAATTCCTCTTGGCAGAATACCATGCGGTGATTTTTGTTAAAATTCTAAATTAACAAAGGTCATTCCCAGTGTGTGCTGAAAACTATAGCCTGTAAATTAGTTGAGTAATCCTATTTTTCCTGTGAACTCTGACTTCTTGCAGAATGAGGGGTGTCTTTGTCCCTAAACTAAAACAAAAAAAAATCCCAATTTTTTTTCTCAGATTCCCCAACACAGGCCTGGAAGTGTAGGGGGTCTGGAAATTCCTAAACCATCCCAATTGTTCTGTCTGCCTTCCCCAACCCAGAGCAAAGTGGGGGGGCTCTCTGAAAAACAAACTGCTAAATCACCCTGTGTTTATTTTAAAGCAAAAATATGGGTGAAATATTAATTGCCACATGCATTTGTACAAATCTGTAAACCAAACTGCTAGCCTTTTTAGGCACGCAGGAATATCGAAATTGCACAGCACTGCATATGTAATCTGATTTTGTTCAATGAACAGTGTTGATTATTTCTTGAAGTGAAATCTGTAGAAAGTAAAGTATTGTGATTTGTGTTTTTCCTAACCAACTTGTGTGCATTATTTGTATAACAAGAAGTTTAATTGTGAGCTACAAAGAAGGTGGCGGGTGAAGTTTAGTGTGATCTCTATTATCTATCATCCAAATAAACTCAAATATAATTCCTGTACACCAACCAGGTTCTTGGCTCATTGGTAGCTCTGGGGGTGGTGTACGAGGGGTATGAGATGAACCGGAAATAGGGCTGAACAAAGAACTGGCATTAAACAGTTTGTTGTTTGACACCTTGATTGGGGAGGGAAAGGACTCCCAGGGTTGAGGGTTGCCTTTCAATAAACTGTTACAAATTGGGGCTCAGGCCAGTATTTGGCTGGCTATTTTTGACTCATGACAAGGTAATTGTGACAGACTATACATTTTGATGTAATTTCATTAAGGTGGAGGGAAAGTCATCTTTGCTTTGTTAAAGTTCAGCAAGGACTTGACCCCAGAGTACCAAGGAGCTGTACACATAAAAAATGAGTAAGAATTCATTTGAATTTGGTATTGTGAGTAAAAATTAAGTAGGAACAGGGTGATTTTTGCCCCTGCACAAAGGAATTTATTTTAAAAAAGAAAAAATTGCAAAAAGGCCATTTTTAAAATGAATGCAATTGAATTACGTGATGCCAGGAGATATTTCCTTACTAAACTGTTGATTCGTGATGAGTGGACAGAGACGGGTGAAGGGAGCTGGCCAGCTAAAAGGATACAAGATGTTACATCAGAAGGAATCAGAAGGAATTGACATTTGGTGTGAAGGTGGGATATGGCACAAAGCCTTATCAGCATTTTATATGACACAAAATGCTCAAGAAGAACTGAGTGAAATGGCTCAGTTTATCTATATTTCCACTTGCAGTTAGTTGAAGAGCGAGTGTAGAAGAGTGAAGCCTGTGCACGGAGTCAGACTGAGATTCTAAATGAGGCACAGAAAGAAATCAAACAGTTAGAAGATCAAGCACAGCGGAGCTATATTTTCGAGTTAGAACAAGAAAGCCTCACGGAACAACTAAAAAATTAAACACCTAGCAGCAAGAGAGTGCAGAGCAAATAAAGGAGCCGATTCATGGGATTATTTGCATGGAAAATCAGGGATGTGCACGCCATTATGCATGCAACATCTGGTTAGTCAATTCATGGAATTAACTGCGCAGCACTTTTTCCTGACTTGCGTGAAGTTTGCGCAGGCTCACCACGTTAGTGCAAGCGGTTGAGTGCCTTGCGCGATACGTCATGCATAGAGTGGTCCAGGCCTGCACAAAGGGCAGAGTAGGGGGCGGAACTTGGAAAATGAGGAGGAACAAGGGAAAAAGTGGGCGTTATGAGGGACGTGCCGCAGTCACAGGGACGTCATTTCACCAAAATGCCAGGGGTAGTGGAAGTGACATCACACGAAACCTGACCCCCTGATGACATCACAGGAAGTGATGTCATTTGACTCCAACCCGAAGTGATATTGCGGGAAGCGATGGAACACGACCTTTCACCTGTTGACAAAACAGGAAGTGACATCACATAGCATTGTACACTACGAAAAATATGGTTATGATATCACTATAATGTGATGTACATTTCATACTAGAATGGATCGGCATATGTATAGTTAAGATCAGTGTGTATAGGCCCATATTACCAAATTATTGTGAATGCAAGCAGACGTCCATGACCAAATGATAATGATGTGTTATTATATAGCACTTACGCTTAAGCGCTTTATATAGAAAAATATACACCCAATATCACCCAACCTGTGTTGGTACTCATTTATCGACCTCAGAAGGATGAAAAGCTGAGTTGAGGCGTTTAAGAACAGACTAAATCAGAGACTCACCCCCTGAAGTGTGCCTGAAATAAACCTTTAGCGAGTCTAGCAATTATTGTATAGAATTGCAGAAAGACACATTATTTGGTATTCCTATTCTTTCTTATTTAGGGTCAGTGTTGAACGTGTTAGACTTGTGGCACTCCTGTTGTTATTTTTCTTCTTTTTTGTAAGGGGCCTGAACAAGAAAGTCAGACACTCCAGAAGTAAAGAGCCACATGGTGCTGGCTACAGCCCAGGAGCTTGCATAAAAAAAAATAATAAAAAAACATTATTATTATTCTTTTTTTTTTTAGAGATCGCACGTGAGACCACAGAGGTCACAAGGGAGACCTCAGAGGTCGCAGTTGCAACCTCTGGTGACACCTAAATGACGTCAATGCGCAGGCAGTCCATAGCACACCCTCAAATGTGCACAACAAAGCATATTCATGGATGTGACTGTGCAACCTCTTGCCTGTGAGATGCCCACGCAAATCCCTCCATGTCTTCGCCACCCAGAGGTAGGCATAGGCACACTTGCTCATAGCAATCACAGCACGGAGGTGGGTTTGCATGTCGGATTTAGCGGTGTATGTATGCAGCCGGGGATCTGATCAGACTTAGGTGTGCCCATACTCAGTGTAGTGTGGAGCAGGAAAGGTTGACAGGGGTTTGCATGCAGATTTTCTGAGTGTCACCTGAGTTAAGTTACACCGTCTGCATGCTGTTGGGATGCCAGTAACAGTTACATGGGATCCCATGCACTGTTTGAAGGCTGCGTGTATTCGCTCACAGAGGTGCACGCAAAGGTAGTTCTACTGACTGTTCTTTGCTTTGCGTGGGGCTGAGTCAGGGGCGTTCTCTCCGCGACTTGCATATACGGTTACTTTGAGCAGTAAATTCCATGAATACGCAGGGCATGTATTTTTTATTCTGTGCGCAAGCCTGCGCAGTGTCGTTCTCGGCACGCAGCCCTTGCAGGATTTATGCGCTATTATCCATGAATCGGCCCCACAGAGTGTATGGAACATTTGAACACACTGAAACATAAGGTCAATGATCCGAATAGTTATAATAGAGAGCTGTTAGATTACCTTACCTGCCTGTACATACCATACATGGCATATTACTGCCACAATTGTATAACGGATATATATTCTGTAATTTATGTAACCTGTCCTTAAGCGCCCATTTACCCCTGGGTCTGGAGCGCTATACTAAATAAAATAAACAAACAAACAAACCGACCTTATGGCCTTTCAATTACAAATAAAGGAGTTGAAAAATTAAAACAGTCCGTTAATTATAAAAGGGGTTCATTTCCAAAATGACCTTGATCAGATATATCAGAAAGTACTTACTTTAAAACAACAGAATATTCAACTGGTGAAGGAAAAAGACCTCTTGAACTAGGAGAATAGTGACCTCGCATAGGAGGTGCAGCAGTTGAAAATGGGTACACAAAAGAGGCAGTCAGGTTCTCAGGAACTGGCTGGAAATAGGCAAACACATGTAGAATTCATGGAGCGTGTGATGCAAACATAATCTGACCTGTTACAGGCAGCGCAATGTAGCAATGTGCAAGAGAAAGAGATTGGTCTTTTGAAAGCTAACCGCTTTGAATATTCACGCTCAATGCAGGCCACACAAAATGAAAATGAGCCAAGTCGGAACGAAATCAGGGAATTGAAAGATCAATTAATGGCCCAGAGTGAAATGCCGAGGCCAATCAAGCCCTGGTCTCAGAGTTAAAAAGCCAGCTCTCTGAACACAGAATGGAAGGTGGCTGCACCATTGTATCCTGGGAAGTTAAGAATAATCATGTGAGTTATTCAGACTATGAAAACTCCCTTGATGAGAAATTGTGGAAGTTGGACTTGAATAAAAATGAGATTGCAGAGAGAGCACCTAGCTCGCTTCGCTGGAGAAGAACATTCAAAGCTTCAGCCTAGGTGGGGCATATTAAAAACCTCCTTACATTTAGAGAATGGGGTGACTTTCTCCAGATTATCTGGAAGGGGGGAGATTACACAGTTCAGTCAATCAGAGGAAGAGACTGAGTATTATCCCGTGCCAAAAGGTGACTAGAGGGGAAATGGCCCTGATAACTAACAGCAGCACAGGCAAGAGGAGTCCAGGCCCATGGTTCTGGGAGGTATTCCCAGTCTCATGGAGATAGGGAGTGCCTAGAAGATATGGAATGGAGTACCAATAGCAGCTCTGAGTCAGAAGGTGAATGGCCTCAGGTGCAGAGAAAAAGGAAGACAGGAAGACAGGGACACAAAGAAAGGTTTTTTGTCAAACACCAAATTAGACAGATCAAGGCAATAAAAAAACGTATTAGAACTTAGTATTCAGTGTAGGAACATCTACAATTGTATGAACAAATGATATCCTCATTTGGAATTAAAAATTACGTAAATTGAATGGAGTTTGTGAAATGGACATTCTCTCTTGAGTACTCCAGTTTCTTTTTGGGACGGGAGGAACAGAATCATTATAAATGGTCCCCATATCAGGTGGATATTTTGAAACATTTTTCAACACAGGAACCCACAAGTGGCCCGTAAGGCTGCATATAATTTCGAATGTGGGGACAATGAGGCCCCTAGGCAGTTTGTGCCGGAGTAAAAGTGGGCATTTGTTCAGACTTCCCGGTAGGTGAACACAAATAGTAGGGAGTTCATAAATACATATTTCCATGCGCTCCCCAAATGTATAATGACTCAGTTGGTGCGTGATTTTCACAAGCACATGGGTCTGAATTGGGTGATTGAAGAGGCAACTAGGATCTATGCAGTCCAGAAGCCTACTGATAGCAAAAACACCCCCAAAAACGCCAAACTATCTAACTCCCCTGCTGCTGCGAAAGGTGGCAGAGGTCAAAGCGACCCCTCCATTGTATCTGCATACGGGGGCGGCCTAAGAAAACTCCTTCTGCCAACAGGCAGAATGAAATGCAGAGGAGACCCTCGGACCCAGCCCAATTGAAGGGTAGTCAGGCAGGATATCAGATCAATGACCCCTCTGATGCTTCCACCTATGTAAGCCCCAGGTGTAAGGTTACCAAACCAATCCTTGGGTATGTAAACACTCCTCCGGCCCAGGGGGGAGGGGTACAAATCAGGTAAGTACTGGCCTGGGTAACATCCCTCCAAACTCCTGCACTTCTCCATCTACCCCCTCCCCCTGCACTTACCACCTTGTCTTACACTTGCACGGTAGGATTGTCACGAGGCCAAAATAACCATTTGTTGTTCTACTTCTTTCCCATGCCCCCAGCTAACTTATCTTGTGGCGCTTGGAAAAGTGTGTGTATATGCGCCATACAAATGTCCAATAAATAAATAAATAAATCAGAGTAGTTTCATTCCACCTCCCAACCCGAACTTTTTCCCCAGATATCCCCCGAACCAGAATTTCCAAAATATTCCTCCTCTTTCTCCCCGATTCCAGGACAATCGATCCCTGAACCCGGGAGAAGGGAGATTGAGGTTGGAAAATGAAGGGGGGGAATTTCCAGTACCCAAGCTGCATTTACCCTTTTTTGGGAACAGCAGAGGTATGAATCCAAACCTATCTACCACCCAGAAAAGGTCTACCACCCAGAAAAGGTCTCCAGGCAGGCGCAACAGGTCCAGCAACTGACCGGTGACCTAGGGCGCATGCTGAGGGCTTAGGCCAACTCTCAATCTAACCCCGCTTCCCAGAATGCCAGAACACCCAGGTCTGATGCCCTGGGGGCAGGGAAAATGATGAGAGGAAACATCAGACAAACCACAGGTTCCTGAGGAGGGGAGATGTCAAGACCTAGAGCAGCGATATTCAAACTGTGGGGCGCACCCCCACAGGGGGCCACAGGTGCATCCCTGGGGGGCCATGAGAGCTCAGCAAGAAATTTAAAAAAAAAGAAAATGAAAAAAAAACTTCAATTTTTTATTTTACACTTTTTTAGAAATGGGCAGGGCGGTTCACATGGTCGGGCTGAAGCATGAAACTGTCTCAGGCACCAATGAAAAAGTGGCCCGCAGTTGTAAATGGATATTCATTCCTTTAGTCACAGACTGTTTCAATAGTATCCAAGGGGGTGCTTTGTGTTAAAATGTAAGTAAATTGTGATATTTAAAGAATATTTATTCAGAAACAATGGTCAAAATTACTAACTGCATAGTGAAGTAACTCATCAAACTGGCCCACATTGCCCAAAAGGTGGCCCATTTTGACTGGCCCACACTAGCATTTAGCATTTTTGGTACAGGCATTGCCCTATAGGCCAGTCCGAGCCTGGTGGCTCATCCATAATGGTGAGGGGGTGCCCACCCAGTGGTCCCCTCACCAATTATAGAGGCGCTAAGGAGCCGGCCCAGTGAAACAGTGAGCACGCCCTCAGGTGCTTTTTCCATCTGAGGGAGTGGTCCGGGGCTGGCTGAACTGTCAAAGGGAAACACTATTTCCCTTTGACAGTTCAGTTCAGTTCACCAGCCGCACATGCTTACTGAGCCATGCAAGGCTGGGGCGTTTTGCTTCACCAGCATTGTATAGCTCACTGGAAATGCTGGCTGGGACACTGCATGTCTGTATGTGCGAGGGGGAGCTCCTGCGTCTCCTCGCACATACAGACAGAGCAGCCTGGAGCAGGACGTTTCAACACCCACACGCAGGCCAATGCAGAAGGTATATTTATGTTTATTTTCTTTTATTCAACATGTGTATGGATGCGTGTATGCTTGTGTTATGAGTGAGTGTATGGTGATGGTTGCTCATGTGAATGTTAGAGTGATTGCTGTATGAATGTGAGTGTGTGTTTGTTTTGGTCCGTTGAGCTGATTTTGGCAAGTGGTGGATAGAGGGAGAAAGGAGGGTTGTACAACAAAGGTATTTAAAAAAATGCCTAAATGCCTTTGTTGCACAATCCCCCTACCCTCCTGCCAAAATCAGCTCTACTTCTGAGGTGCTGTGGAGCGCATGGGCCAGGGATTTTATTTGTTTTACTGGATTTCTATCATAGATGTCCTGTCAAAAATACCATGCTATCCCCCTTTGCCCCCCAGCGCCTTGCATACATACATAATCATGTTGATTGTGTTAGGCCCAGTGGTGCCCAGGGGACAGGGATGGTATCTTTTTACGGGACATCTACCATAGATGTCCAGTAAAAAATGTTGTGCCTTCCCCCTGGGCCCCCCTTCACCAATTGCAAACTGTTTGGCTATTTACCCATTTTTTTGTAAAGTATGCTCTACAATGCAACATTTTAACCCATTATTTAAAGAAAATTCACGAGGGGGAAACCCCCCCGAACCCTTCTTGATTGGTCCGGGCTCCCTCACTGTGCTCGGTCGCTATGGCATTTTTGGGGGAAATAGTTATGCTCCTCCACTGAAAAAAAAGTCACCAACTGCCACTGGCCCTCCGACTGTATTGGGAACGGGATGGGGGGAGCCCAGGGACTGTGGTGGGAGCAGGATGGGCGAGAATCATGGGATATTGGTGGGAGCAGGGTGGGGAGAGCCCAGGGGGTGTGATGGGGTGGGGAGAGCCCAGGGACTGGGTTGGAGTGGGATGAAGGAGCCCAGCGACTGTGATGAGAGCAGGTGGGGAACCCAGGGACTATACTTGGAGTAGGGTGCGGTGACGGTGCGCAATACATACTGTCCATTCGGCATTTTTGGGGGAGCCCGGCTTGCCCAAATTTTGCTCAGGTGGGGCTCAGTCCAAAAAAGTTTGTAGACCACTGCCCTAGAGGAAGCTTCTTTTCTCACCCAGACAGAACCCCTAGAAATCTCTCAGCCTGAAAGTGATTTTTCTACCACCGTAATGTCAGAACCCAAAGAGCAGAGGGTAAGAAGAAGAGGTCAAAGAAGGACCCACTCTGTGGAAGAACTCCGGATCATCCCCTTTGAAAGAGAAGAATTCCTGGAGGATTCGGGTAAGGAAATCTTCTTGGAATGGGTGGGGGTCCGTGGGGGTCCCTCCCCCAAAGAAAAAAGGGTCCCCCCCACCCCCAAAGAAAAAAGGGTCCCAAAATACCCTGAGTAGGACAGCGTAAGTATGGAGACCAGCCCAAAACAATAGACTATTCAAACCCCAAAATGTGAGCCAGATAGAATAGAAACAAAGGTGTCCTTCCCCCAAAGAGGTTCTGAGAACTGACACCAGGAAAAGGGGGACAACAAAGAATCGGAGGAGAAAAAGGATTCCCCAAATCCACCCATTGTTAACTGCAAATCATTCTTTACAGATTCCTGAACTCTGACACGAATATTTGGCCAAGATCACACAGTGTCACAGTTCAATATTAAGGAAATGACCACTGGGTTGGTAAAAAACTCAAACTTTTTTTGCACCCTGGAGGAGACAGAAGGCAGATTGTATGCACCAGTAAGGGTGCAGGGTCAGTGTGAATTATCAGCTCTGGTCGATACTGGATCCCAAGCCTCCCTCCTCCTGTCCAAAAAGGCCTTTTTACCAACTAAACTCCGGATGGGGGAGGGTCACCAAATTCCCCTCACACCACTTCCAGGCCAACTGAAATATTTTGACGAGAATGACAGTTCCATTGAAGGGACTACGGGGTCTGGAAATAAAAATTGGGCGACTTCGCCTGAAACATCCGGTGATAGTTGTGACTCCAGAGGGCAATCCTTGTTTACTGAGGAACAACCTCCTGAGAAGGTTATCACCTCTGATTGGCTGTGTTAACAAGGTCTTATTGACCCAGAATAATCGGTCTATAAAATTTAAAATGAGTACCAATTATGTAAGCATGAATGGTGCCTGTCATTTAATTGATCGACTCTCCGACAAAGTAGGATTCCATTTCAAGAATAACCAACTCCCAGTTATCACTATCATCTCTGTATGAGAACAAACTGGTGATGGGAATCTTTCTACATTCTTGAAAAACAACCTTCCTCCCAGTTTTAAGTGGCAATCCACACTGTAAGGGAACAACCTAACCTTTTACACTAGTCCAAAGTCTGCAGAAACCTTGAGTCCTGTGAAACCAAACAATGAAGAACCAACTCAAAATCTTACGGACATTCATAAAATGGGCAAACTGAATGATGGAAGGAGCTTCATCAGCGGATTATTCAGGAAACTCCCAAAAGATCAGACCATTCCCACATTTAAATTGATTGACAAATGGGAAGTAGGTCTGGAAACCCCAAATTCCAAAGATCTCCTGCCTAGCAGGTGTATGCTAAACATTTAATTGGCACAAAAAGCATACAGCATAATTGTCGGGTTGTGAGAGATGTCACTTCTACTTTTTATCTAGGAATATAGGTGACGGGCCCACCCTGTTGGTAATGGCCAGCCACCCTCGTTAGCAGACCGTTGCGTGGGTCCCTTAACGACGGTGGCAGGCAGTTACCCACAGGGTGGGCCCAGCCACCTAGGGGCATATATCGCCATTAGCACCTGTGAAGTGGCCTACACAGGTGCTAAATGTTTTTTTTTTAAAAGTGATTTCTCTTTTTGAACAGAACGCCTGGCAGCATCGGTTCTCGGAGAGAAAATACTATACCAACATGGCCGTCAGGGAATTGGAAGGTGGGGCTCCATATGGAGCCCCTCTTCCATTTCCATGGTGGCCACATGGGGAAACTAGCTGCAGTGGCAGATCCTCGCTGCTGCAATCAGGTAAGTGGGATGGGGGAGGGAGAGGGAACCAAAAAAAAGAGAGTTGACGGGGGAAGATGGCAGGCGGGGAAGCCAGCCATCAGGCAGCTTGGAATGTAGACTTTCACTGGTAGTGTCAGCCCTCATTCCTAGGTAGATCAATTCTGAGTCATTTACACATTTACCAAATGTATGGATTTGGCCTATTTTGCCCTCCTACCAAACCAAACTAAACTAAGCCCTTGTGTATTTTCTAACCCTAGGTAGCGCTGATGGTCCGCTTACCTAGCCAGGTTTGCAGGCAAATGAGAAAAAAGCCAGCATGTGTTTCGACGAAGGGTCTTTATCAAGGCGGAAGAGTATAAAGCTCTGCGGTCTCCCTGAATATGGTGCTGTTTGGCATCTGTTGTGCCCGGCGGGGCCTCTGTGTACACTGTGGCTCATGGATTTTTTCTCATTTGCCTGCAAACCCATGCTAACGTTTGCTGATTAAAAACCAAGAACAGGAAAACCTTATTGTTGCCAGAAGTGATTACTTGATCAAATATGAAGGCACCACTGTAACGATTGGCAACAGCCTCTGCCAGCGCCATTACCACCAGGCATTCAACAAAAACACTATTTCCCCTTACCTCACAGGACTCTAGGAGCCTTGTTCTGCAAGAACCCTGGAATGGCTGCAGGAGACAGCAGACATAGACGAACTACCTAACAGATCAGTCCAGGGATCCGCTTTTCCAACAAGCTTCTTCCTTCTCCATGTAACAAAATATGTATATTGAAACTGAAAGGCCCCTCGAACCACAACTTCTAAAGAAGAAGCCCAAATCTGAAAGGAAAACAGCCAATTAAAGCTCAACAACGATTTGGAACACCGGAAAAAAGAAAGGGAAGAAAACTGGAATGTGGAGGGTAAAATGCAGAGATGGATTGGAATAAGAAGGCTGGCAAAGTCCATGCCAGGAGCATCACAAATCTGATCTACATGTATGAGATTTTTTTATAACACAAACTTAGTTAGGAAGCGCCAGATCACAGTAGGAAAAGGGGAGGAGAATAGAGAGAAAGTAGGATTGCGAGACAAGATCTGGAAGGGGAGGGAAGGTTTCACAGGAGGTCAACGGGCTATCAGCTCTGCTTTGAATAGTAGAGGTTCAGGAAGGAACTAAGGGCTAATCTGAGGTGTGTTGATGTGCAAAGTGATTAGCAAAAGACCTTTTCTTCTTTTTCATCTCTTCCGATTCTACTCTGGTGCTGCTGGGCCCTCCAGACATGGTGAGATTTTCGGCCTCGTGGGATGGAACTCTGTGTCTCTTAGTCTTGTATATGATGCAGGCTGCTTTAAAGGTAATGCAAGCTTAGAGGGGAAACCAGTTTAGCCCTCAGTGTTAGGGTGTTTTGGTCTTTATTCTTCATTAGAACCCGGCGAGGGGGGTGTGGCGGCCCCCCAGCCAATGGGGAGGCTCAGAACGCGGGCATTACCAGGCGGTTATCCTGCCGCCCTGAGCCTCCTCAGGGCAGGCGGCCACCATCTCCCCTCGCCGGAGAACGAGGTAAGTCTTCCCCTCCACCCACCCCCGTCCCTAGAATTCCATCCCATCCTCACTTACCTTCTTTTATGTCCATTTCGGGAACGGGCACGCTGGGAAAACTTGTGTCCTCAGCGCGACCGCTCCAGATCTACGAGAGGCCGTCATGGAAAGGAGAGAAGGGACTACACGTAGTCCCTTTTCTCCTTTGCATGGTGGACATTTGTTTTGTTTTGTTTTTTCTATTTTCTTCAATGGCCACCATGGAAAGGGTAAACAGACTTCATTTTCCGTTCCCCAGTGGCCATTCAAAAAACGTTATTTTCAGTTCTGAAACACCAGAGTGTTTTGGAACAGAAGAAAATGCTTTTAGCACCTCTGTTTTATGGGGTACTAAAAGCTTCGCTCTAGCCTGTAATTATGGGCTCCAGGGCATTACCAGAAGTGGAAATGCCCCCCTGCTGGGGGCCTATTGCTTAAGTATATGATGAGATAAGCAGTGATATGCTGGACAGCTTCCTGTGGGGCCAGGGAGTAGGTGGGGTCTCAGGCCTGGAGAGTATATGTGCTGTGTGCTGCTAGCTCTTTCGAACATTGCCCCTGTCCAAGCGGGAAAGGACCAGGGCTGTGATGACGCTTCTGAAGCCTGTGGCAGGGATGAAGGACTTAATTTTATGTTATAAATGAGAGAGAGCTGCGACCAGGCTGCCTGGGGTTTCTTTGCAATGTGGATCTTGACAGAAAGGTCACAGTTGATAATAAAGCTGAGAGATGTAGTAGCACTGGATGCGAGGTGAGGAGAGAAGTAATCGAGTTTTATTGTGGCCATCCAGTTCGATAGTTCAGGGCGGTTGGTAGGGCCCCTAAGGAGGATACATATTTTCTTTGTGTGGATCATTTTCAGGTAGGAACTTGGAATCCATTCTTGAAGCAGTGAGAGGATGAATTTTAGTTGGCGGATTTGGCCGACCAAATTGACCCTTAGGAAGAGGTGAAGGTTATCAGCGTATTGGTGGATCTGGATGGTAAGGTTAGCGAGTGTGCTCCACCGGTGATTCCATGTAGAGAATGATGATGACTATGGGTAGGATTGACCCTTGAGAGACTCTGCACATTATTACCACAATCCTCGCCGATTCCACTCACAAAACATCAGAACTCTTTATGATCTTCAACGAACTGTAAGAACCCGATCAGGCGAAGAATGAAATTGCTCCATCCTTGGCACTTATTAGGAAACTGTTGGCCTTCTCCATCAAGAACATGGACTATTTCAAACTTAAAATAAGTAATGAAAGTTTTACATCATTGCCCCCAACCTCACACACAAACACACACGCACCCAGCGTATTTGCCCCCTTCTCCACATTTGGTTCAATAACAGAGGCATTTTTAATAAATCCAGAAGTTTGTTTGAAAGCCCCCTGAGTCCGAAGACCACAATGCCTGGCTCTGTAAATTAAGTACCGTGTTACTACCGTATGCCAAGTGTGACAGACATTTACAACTTCTCCCTGAAATATAGGCAATTATATGAAAAGCTCCCAAAGCATTTGTCACAACTGTATTAAAGAAGCCAAACGCTAGCATTGTGGATATCGCCAGCTGACAGTCCCGTCTGACATATCCCCCTGAAAGTAAAAATCACCAGAAAGGGGTGACTCAATACCTGCATCATTTCACCTGGGAACAGGATTAGATGTCTGAAGGAAAGGATGTATAGTCCTTATAGAACTTGACAACGAAGTTAAGAAACGAGAAGACTTGTATAAGCGAAATGAAGATTACACATGTGAAGAGCACTGAAGAAAACACAGGCCGTTTTATAACTGTGCAGATACAGCAACGCAAGTAGGCTAAGAAATCATGAAGGCTGGCTATACGTAGTTAATAGACTGCAGGCGGTGCCGCCATTATATATAGAATCTGGATGTTCGATATCACAACTTTAGTAAGCTCAGATTTATGCAGAAGGAAGGATTAATAGCTGAGAGTGTGGCGTAGCAAAGAAAGCAGCTGAATATCATGGAAGGATCAAGAAAGCTGTCTGGCCTGTGTCAAAGGCTGGGGCAGCAAAGAACTGGTTATCTATCCTTGAAGAAACAGAGAACGTGAGAAGCAGACCCAGCCTCTGTTAAGGTGCAAAGAAAAGACACCATGAGTGCAAGGTTTTATTAATTTAATACTATTAAATACGAAAAAGGAGCCAAGGCACAGTCTCTTGTCACATGGGTTAGATGGAAATAGAAACTGGGCGTGTAGCACCAGACCTGAAGATAAGAACGTGATTGCACTCCCTTCTATTCTCAGGAACAACGATACTATTCAAGGCCAAGTTCAAAAACAATTCGAATGGCAGAAGTCATGCGTGATGATAGCTGTTGGGCTAATTGGGTGGGGAGACATGGTCAAGTCCACCTGGGGTACCAACCTACATGCTGCTAGCGAATCAAATGTTCCAGAAGGGTACAAACATGCCAACCAAGAATAGAGGGCCGTATAGCGAAGAGCCCTATAGTTTGAAAACCAATGAGATGCTCTGTACTTAATAACTATTGGAAATGACTTGCACTACGGGTGGGCATAAGTTGTCCACCTGACTATAGAGATCCAATCACAATCCACTTCCTTATAGAAAGTATACTTCGTTGTTCCCCTTAAAGCAATCACAATCCCAAGTATGTTTTCTTAGTTTGCCTCGTAGTATGACATCACATATGATGAATTTTCATTATAAAAGTGTGTTTTTTTATGAAATGTGTTGAGTTGAGCGGAAAGAGTCTGTGCTGTATGACATCTGTTGATGTCTGTTGTAACTCCCTGGTTTAGACAATTTAAATTAAAACAGTCTTTTGAAACACACTGCCAATTTCCTGAGTCTGTCTTATCATTTGGTGTAAGAGTTATTCTGCATCTCCCTCCATCATACGATTCAAAGGACCATAAGGGTTCACCTTCTTGCAGCAAAAAAGCTGTTTACTATCTATTTGGTACACTTTACTGAGAAGCCCCCTACAGTGGTATCCAACGCAAGTAATTTGGGGTTCGTCTTCGAGTTCTCGCCACTTAAGCCATCCAGAAAATACAGCAGTGGGCGGCACAGGCAACAGGGGCAGTGAGACACACCAGACAGCCACAAATAGTCTATGGAAGGCATTAGACCACATTTCTTACATTTCTTACATCATAAAAAAAGTGACAAAGCCATACATGAACAAAATGATTAAACTGTTACATCATCAATTACATCATCATTATGTCATAATTCCATCATCAATTACATCATTGCGTACTTGAGCATGGGGGATTGGAAATGGCCATCACCCCTATGCTCTGGGATGGACCTGAGGGAAATATGTGACCCCCCTTAAACTGATCAGACCACCCCCACTTGCACAGACTGGTGAGGACCGTTCTATGAGCCCCTGCTGTGACCCCTCACTGTTCCAGGCCGAACCTAGGACCATAACCTAAATCAGCAATAAATCTCCCTTCCAGTAAACCGCATGGTTGAGCCCACAGCTCAATTCAATGCAATGCGCCCCAACCTACTGCACCACACCCTCTCAACCCCTGATCTAAAGAGTGTGCCCCCTCCCTCTATACCCACTCTGGACCCCTTGACTCTATACTTCCAGCACTGAGTGGCGGTGCCTGCCAGTGACGTTGCCATGCTGCTCTGCGCTGGGGTGGGGAGCCCCCCTTTCTGGTGCCCCTACCCTCTTGGTCCACCACCACGCCTCCCAATCCGCTGGCCTGGCTAAATGCCAGGGCTGCTATTGCTAGAACCACAAACCATCAGCTCCACCTGTTTGATAAAATCCTGCCTGTCTGAAACATAAGGTATACCGTAGACAATGTCAGAGGCTTGTTATTGCCACGCTTGGTATATTGCAACTTCACAAACTTAACGCTTCCTAAGAAATAAAGAAAATGATGCAAATGGTACAAACGCTGTGCAGCCATAGTAGTTCTGGATCTAGAACAGACCGCATATCAGCATCACTGAAAGCCCTCCACTTAATGCCAGTGGAACAAAGAACATCCTTCAAGGAGCTATGTGTGACTCACACTGCCCACCAGTCATAATCTCCAAGGTATTTGACCAACTCTATGTTACTAATAAGAACCTTGAATCTGTAAATAAAGGTTTAATATACCCATCAGGAAAATATGGTATTGTGGCAATACTGTTGGGGCCGCGGGGATAATGTGACAGAATAGCTTAACTCCTGTTCTAAGATTCCTGCAGCACCACCTAGAGTTTAGGAAGGTGCCAAAGTCTGCCTTATTCCATGAAGTACGCCCTTAAAAGGCATCTGGAATGTGCCCGAGCATCCTGTTGTGAAAGTTGCCTGCCTCTCCAATTGTCCTTTTGTGCTATTTTCCGATCGGACTCCCATCCCTTTTTCTAGATTGGTTTCTTTACTTAATCACTCTGTGTAGAATTATTTGACACAGGATACACATTTTTTCTTAAATAAAGCAAAGGTGATTCCCTGCCCCAGCACAACTGCCAAATGCCCTATCCCACGGGGATCACCATTAAACATTCTTGACCTTTTCATCAACCGTACTTTGGCTACTCGGACTTTTTTATTTCACCCACGGGATAACTGTATGTGCTTGTCAGCGCGGATCCCCACATGGCTCTCCGACCACACACCGGTGTAAACGAGGAGCCGAAACCAGGAGCTTGTATAACGGTGACTTTATTCAAACATACCATTACTGTCCTTTTCTCCACTGGAGTCCTCTCAATCTCCTTCATAGGGAGCATCACACTCCCTTGGATCAGAGTCCTCCTCCTGTGTTTGTGTCATGATAAATCAGGCATCCTCTTAAAGTGTGATGAATTTCAAGCTATCTTCCTCCATTCACCTCCATTCACCTTCCACCGTGATGAGGGATCTTTTCACCTGGGTAACTGCCAGTTCCTCACTGTCAAATGCAGGGGTGTGCTTGTGGGTCTGGGGTTGACACCCTATCACCACGTCTCATACTTCTAAATAATTTTCATGAGCCTTCCTGGCCCAGTCGGCCCCTGCCTTCATGTTTTCCTTGGCATTCCTCTAGTGTCTCTGCATCTCAGAGTCCTTTTCACAGTTTTCTCTTGTGCCCGCAACATGTGGTACCCGTGTGCGAATGCTCCTCCCAAACATCCCCTCTGACACTGCCTTTCCAGTGGTGATGTGAGGGGTATTTATGTAGTCTTGTAATAGTTAATATAGTAGCTTTTCTATGGGTTCTCCAATAAGGCGTTCAATCGGCACATTTCTTTTTATGTTGCTCATGAATCTTTCTACGGACAATGGGGTGATGGGGTGATCCGTCGGTGTGTGAACCCCATATATTCTGTAAAGGCTTTGAAGTCTTGTCTGGTGAAAGGGAGCACATTGTCTGACTTGACTACTCGGGGTATTCCATAAGCAGCAAACATTCTGTCCAGCGCCGGTATGGTGTGGTAGGCTGCTATGGAAGGTACTAACTGCATGTCTGGGAACCTAGATTATTCATCCATTGCCACCAGTATATATTCTCCTCCTTCAATAGGTCTGAAGAAGTCAATTGCTATCTCATCCAATGCCTTTTCAGTTAAGTCTGGCACGTGTAGAGGTTCTGGTCGGGTAAGGGGCCCAATAACTGCACATGTGGCACAATGTTTGAGGAGTGTTTCTACCTGCGTATCCAACTGCAGAAAACCAGATCTTCTGCCATAGCATCCTCTTGGTGGATACAATTCCATTGTGTCCTCCGTGTGCGATTTCAAGAACCTTCCTTTGCAGCGTCAGAGGGATTATGAGCTTAGTGCCCTTGAGTAGCAGTCTGTCCTCTGATCGGCCAGTTGCTCCCTCAAGGCAATCAAACTCAGAAGGTCCTGTTGTCCACACTCGTGCACTCTCCCATTTGTCTGGCCTGCTTCCATCTACCCGATTCAATGCATTTGAAGATGATCTGGACGGCATGATCATTTTCTGTCTCTTGCTCAATGAGAGACAGATCTACTCCTGTTGGTGCGGCTGCTTGTATGACATAATGTAAGCATTGATCTGTTAACGCAGGGTGGTGAAATGGAACTCGCACGGATGACGAATCAGAAAATCATCTGGATTGTCCTCTTTTCCTGGGCGGTGTGGGATGGGGAAGCTGTAGTCCTGGAGTCTCAGACCCCACCTCTAAATTCTGGGGGCAGTTTCACTTGGGGGGGTTGCTGTATAAGAACAGCAGTGCCTGATGGTCCGTGACTACGGTAAATGGTTTCCCGTAGAGAAATAAGTGAACGTGCTCACACGCCCATACCACCACTAGTCCTTTTTTGTCTGCTTGGGAGTAGGCCTGTTCTGTTCTCGAGAGGCTCCTGCTAGTGTATGAGATGACATGACACTTTACGCCCTCAGCAGGGTCAATTTGTGTGAGTATGGTGCCTAGGCCTACCAGGCTGGCGTCCACCACCAACTCAATCTCTCTCGCTGTGTTGAAATACGCCATGTTTTTGGTATCTGCGATCCGTTGTTGAATGACTTCAAATGCTTGATGACACATTTCAGACCACTCAAACGTTGCTTGTTGCTTTGTAAGAGCCCTCAGCGTCTCACTCACTGATGCAAAGTATTTTATATACCGGGTGCAATAGCTGGCAAATCCTAAAAAAGACCATATGTCTGACAAATTGGTGGGTGGGTCTGCCTCAGTGAGGGCAGCTACTTTCTTGGGGTTTGGTGTCATGCCTTTAGCCGAGAATACGTGACTGAAGAATCAAAGCGTGTGCATCTGGAATTCACACTTAACCCTGTTGAGTGTGTGGTGTGCTTCTGCCAGGCCCATGCATATCCTCGTCAAGGTGTTATCATGCTGTTCTTGATCCTTCCCAAATAGCAAAATATCATCACTATAATTTAGGCATTTGGGAATATGTTTGTAATGTAGTGTATTTCAGATTGGAATATTGCAGTGGCTGATGAAACTCCAAAACTGAGACGTTTGTGTCGGTAGGTCTCCAAATGAGTAACAAACGTGGTTATTTACCTGGATTCCTCACTCAGTTCTAATTGATGGTAGCCTTTGTTTAAATCCAGTTTTGAAAACACAGTGGCGCCACTGAGCAAATGGACCATGTCCGTTATTTGCGGGCCTGATGACGTTCTCTCAGTATGGCTTTGTTGGGTCGGTGCATGTCCACGCATAGTCTGATGTCTTGTGAGTCTCTTTTGCGGATGGGACCAATTGAGGACACTCATGCAGTCAGTCCCCTCACTGGTTCGATGATGTCTGCGGCCAACAATTTGTGCATCTCTTCCTCCACTTGCCTTTGAATGTTCACTGGGATGCCCTGGTAGTGTTAGGCTACTGGAGGTACCTGAGGGTCTATGTGTGTAGTCTGATCTGGCGATTTGTAAGCTTGCCCAGACCTTTGAATAGGGGGTGGGGGGAGTTGTTCTATTTTGGCTGATGGGTCAATGTATTTGTGGGGTCTGAGTCGGTAAAGTACGTGTATGAGAGCCATGTCTATTGCAGCCTTGAAGCTTAATATACATCCGCTGTCTGTCGCAGCTTCCAGCACATGCATGGGCATACTTTTCTCCTGAGTTTTGTATTTACAGTGCACCATGAAGTAGCCCTTACATGGCAACAGAGTTTTTGACCCATAGGGATAAATGTTCACTTCCGCAGGTCGGAGTCTTTGGGCCTGTGGGAGGTTGTTGTAGGCTTCCTTGCTGATGATGTTTACTGTGGATCCCGTGTTGACTAAGAACACAGCTGCCTTGTTGTACACCTGGAGGAGTAGAATTGAACGTTGTTCCATTGCTGTTAAAGCTTGTTCTCTTCCTTGAGCGCCATTCTGCCGGCATTCTTTTTGGTGTTCTTCCTTCTTCCCCTCTCTCTCTGTGTCTCTGATGAAGTGGCTCTTAATATAAGTTTTGACTTGCAGGTCGCGGGGGACTTTGCGTCGGCTTGTCCCGGCTTTGTGTTGGCCTGCCACTACCCGCTTCACCGCGTGCTTGACTGCGGTACATGCAGCATACGACCTTGAAATGGTTGTCCCTTGCAGGCCAAGCATTGTTGTCCAATGGCACGGCAGGTGCCTTCGTGGGGAAACTCATATCCACAGCGATAGCAGAATGGTTGCCCATTACCTTTGTGTGTTGGCATAACGTCCAATTTGTGGACAGTCTCTGTTTTTCCTTGCAAAATTTTGATGTCATTGAGGCCTTCTACCTGGAGTGTTAACGCTGCGTCTGATCTTGCCAGAAGAAGGATCTCTTCCAATGAACATGGTTTCTGAAGCAGCCATTTCCTGAAGTCTGCACATTGCATCCTGCAATGATATAGGAAAGCAACGCTTCATTGTTTGAGTAATTGTTGAAATCACAGTGTTTAAGTCGGATGCTCAGGCGCTTCATGTACGTGTCCATGGATTTGTCCTTAAGTTGCTTTGTTGTGTGGAACACGTGGCGTTCATAATCCAAATTGGCGTGGCGCTTAAAGTAGTCAGTGAGTGCTGGTGTCTGTGGACTCACTAGGCAGTTTGTATCCTATGTCTCTAACATTTGGGCCAAAGGATAGGGTGAGCAGGCTGTGCTTTTTCTCCTCTCCAAGAGGTGCCATGGCCTTTATGTAAACTTCAAAATCCCTCAACCATCGCTTCCACCTCGGTCCTAGGCTGCTGGTCTCAGAGAGATGAAAGTGTGTGGGCAGTTGAGTGACCAGGCTGTCCTGTAGCAAGGACGGCAAACTTACAGGCAGGGTGATGGGTACTGTAAGGTTCTCCTCCTCCCGCATCATGTTGGTACTCCCTGTTGCTCCTCATCGTGATTGTGTGGCGCATGTCGTGTGGAAGGGCCACTGGATTGTTTGTGCTTCTCCAGCACTGTGTTGGCAGCCTTTTGTGGTCTTCCCCAGCTCACGGTGCATGGTTCAGGCACCAACGTGATGATGGGGAAGGAATGATTGGTCAGGCTCGGGTTGCGCACTCACCCAGCCATTTTGTAGGGTGGGCCACACCTTCACCCCTTTGCTCCCTCACGTGCCTCCTTCCTGACCGTCGGTATTCCGTATTTTCTTAGTAAGCTATGAGCAGGCCGCTCTGTACCTCGTTTGGCGACACAGCACTGTGTGCACCCGCCTACCTGATTCCAGATCCAGGATCGCGATCACGCTTGAGGCCGCCCGCCTCGTCGCCAGTTTGATGTCCCCCATGGGACGACTGCATGCGCTTGTCAGTGTGGCCCCCAACACGCCTCCCCAACCCTATAGGGGTGTAAATGCGGAGCGGAAACCAGGAGCTTGCATAACAGTGACTTTATTCAAACATACCGTTACTCCAACCGAACCTCCCCTTCTATGTCGTGCCCCTTTCCATCTCGTCACTTCTCTTGTTCCCCTGTCACGTGATTCGGCCGAGGCCAACTACACCACAGACTTTTTGTTCAACTTGGGCCTACATGTTCCAGCATGCGAGGTCCTGTTGCATAAAACAGACATGCTTGGTAATACCCTCATGATATGGAGCCATTTAACGACTATGGCTTTGATATGTCTTGAGCAGAATATACCCTACTCTTTACCAGATTAACAAATTCTCATAAAATAAAAATGAAAGGGCCCACCATTTTCTGTAGTGAGATGCATTAGGGAAGCAGAGGTTGGTCTTGTGAGGGGGGAATGGGTGAAGGAGCTGCCCATCACTACTCACAGAGGGGGATGGAGAAATGTTTGGACAATCCAGCAGCTGAAATCCATGATATGGGATGCTGGTCCCTTTTCTGATTTCGAGGATCTGCACAATCATAAAAGTGTGAGGCATCTCTGGCACTGAGCATGTCAGCCAATCATGAGGCTGCAATCTTATGCTCACTAATTCGCTGAAATAGCATGCTTTCCAGTCAGAGCAGAACACTCAAACCTCCTGATTGGTTGCAATATTTGGGTGTCACTCACCCCATTGGGCAGGAATGATGGTTGGGATTCTGCAAAGCCTTTAATGGGAGTGTGAAAAGGGTAAATCGCCTCTTCTGCTTCCACTGAGGAAATTATTTCCTACTCGTGACTACTAGTATAGGCCTTAGACGACTGATTGAACTGCAGCCTCAAAGGACCTCACAGCAGTTGCACATGGGTAAATTACTCAACCAATCTGTAGTTGTCCCTCCTCCAAAGGTTGTTTCGTGACTCGTTGGGCCCCTCGATTTCTCATCTCTCTCCAAGCACTGCAGACACGTGACTCTCTTCCGCGCCAGTCCGTTTACGTGAAACACGATGCCATAAAGCGGCGCCAGAAACCCGCAGGATTCCTCATAAAGCAGCCTAATTGTCATAACATCAATATGTTATTCATGTCGAGTAATATTTTACGGGGCAGAATGTCAATATATTCCATATGCAAATCGGCGAAGTTTATGGGGGCGTATTGACATAGCGGGCAGACCAATGCATCACGCGCAGGCTGGCGTCCTCTGGAGCAGACCAGTGTGCATCATAAACAGAGCGATATGATTTACACGCGCCCATGGAACCGCCATCAGCAGAGATTACACCGCGTTTACCACTCTTTGGCAATGCTCGGCAGGGTCCCGCGTGCCGGCGACTTCCTGCCGTATCGAACCTTTACTAAACTAGCTGTGTGAGCTAATATATTGCAGACTTACAGTATCTCCACTCTCTTCATCACCTTGGGTGATACCTCATCAAATGAACATCTCTTTCATAAAAAAGACATTTGATATGGTAACTAAAGTGTGTAACTTTTTATTGTGTGCACATGTCATTCAAAGGGCATCGAGAAGTATCGATTTTGAATGTGCTCTGTGTTTTCTTGGATGGCACTGTGAAACTGCAATGAATCACCTCTGGGCGCCTGGGAAGAGCATTTAAGGTGTGGCTTGGGTGCTTCTGAAAGGTGCTGGGCTCTGAGCAATGCGGCCCAACGCCATCCTTGGCGCTGCAGGTTTTCTCTCTCGCTCTGCCTCTCTCTCACTCTCTCTCTCGCTCTGCCTGGGCCTGATTCACAAGCGTGTTTTATAGTGATGCAATCCAACAGGAAAACGCTTTGTGAATCAGGCACAGGAGAGAAGGCCTGTCAGTCACTGAAGACTGACTCTGACACTCATGTGTGTAGAGCACTGTGGGAAACAGGAGAGATTGTATTGTATTGTAGCGTGACTTATAAAGTGCAACAAAGGCCCTTAGGCGTCTAGGCGCTGAGCAAGAGAGGGCGGACATTCAGGGGGGAAGAAAACCTGTTGGCGCAAAAAGGACAATTAAAAAAGATGTGTCTTTAGCGCCCTGTGAAATGGCAGATTTTCCTCAATCTCTCTCAAGAAGAGAGGGAGCCCATTCCAAAGAGTGGGAGCCAGAACCGAAAAGGAGCTACCCTCAAAGCCATTTCTCTGATATCGCAGTACTTTTAGGAGCGGAAGGGAAGATGAACGCAGGTGCCTAGCAGGGGGACAGCGCTCCATCTTATTTTTCAGATAGATTGCACCTGTGCTGGGAAGAGATTGATGAGTAATACACAGAGTTTTAAACTTGACTCGGGCCCCCGGCAACCAGTGCAATTGTCGCAATAGGCCTGCAGAGGGCGTCATTCTAGGGCTATTAATAGCTAGCCTGGCCGCTGAGTTTTGTAGTACTTGCAGCCACTATAGCAGAGTGCAGAGGGGTCTCGGGTGGGGTATAAAGGGAGGGAGCGCAAGGTTCTCTCCCTCTCTTTTGTCTTCCCCCGGCCCGAGAACGCCATGCTGCAGAGCCAGCTCAGTTAGCCCCTGTGGCAGGTGGGAGAGGCCCATGTGGAATGAGAGTTTCCCCCGTCAGGGACCTCGGCCAGTAAGGTAAAATGGCGGGTGCTGGCAGTCTTTCGCTGAGAGGTTGTCGGGCCGGCTGGGGGGCCGAGGGCGGTGGGATCGGAAGGCAGTATGAAATGTGCAAAGAAAGGGAGCCTCCTGGTATCACCCCACAATAGGGGGCTTGGCGGGGAGGAAAGGTGAAGGCCTCACTGCTGGGCACCCCCCTCAAGTGAAGGATTTGATTCCCCCGGTCCACCTGTCTGATGAGTGGGACATGCAGTGTTTGGGTCTGAAGCTGGCAGCGGTGGTACGGATGTTTGTCATCGGAGCAGATTGGCAGGGTTTCTGCAGACGTTGGCTCACTGGTAGGGGTGGATGTGGAGACCGTAGAGTTATGATGTTTTGGAGCATATCTTGGGTTGCCACATGCTAAGTGGTGGATTTTTTCAGTCGTAGGAGGCTTTAAGGGGCCAACATGATGGGTGCTTGCCCCTGGTGGTGGGCAGGCCAAGGTGGCACGACAGCGTGACTGCCAGGTGGTGCGGCCCTGTTCTGATGTTGGACACAGGATTGTTGTTTATGGCCCCTGTTTTGGGTCTCTTGTGTCCTGGCGGTTAGGTCACAGCATTGTGTGTGTTTAATGGGTCTGTTATGTGAAATGTATTAAGATTTCTTCTCTTTTACCTCTAGAGAACACCAAGTGACGGCGGGAGCAGCCCATGGGCATCCTGGCTGAGGGATGGTCACCAGAACGAGCAAGGGGACTTTTGCATAGGGGTGGGGCAGGTGGGGTATTGGATGGTGTTAATATCTGCAGGCCACACAGTGGGTTGAAGAGGAGTGCGGTGGCTGGCCCAAGGTGACAGGGGGCAGCCAAGAAATTACTGGGTGGCTTCTGCCATGGGCCCCTTGTTGAATTTGTGGGTGTTGTTTTTGTTTCTATATACGTACGATGGGTTACTGATGGTGAACAAGTGTTCAATGGGACAGAGGTCATTGTGTCTAACCCTAGCAGGTCAAGAGAGATAAGTGTAAGGACCATTAGGGAATAGGGTGGGAGTGGCCCTGACCGGTAGGTCATCTGCCCTATGGCGGTAGTTTGGGGCACATTACATTGAATTGAGTTATGGGCTCAACCTTGTTGGGTCACTAGAAAAGAGATGTATTGCTGATTTATGGTATGGTCCAAGGTTCGGCACAGAACAGTGAAGTGTTATGCCAGGGGCTCATTGTGCGGTCCTCACCGGCCTGTACAAAAGGGGGATCAGCATTGGGGGTCTGGTCCGTTTAGGGGATCACATATTTCCCTCAGGCCTGTTCCCGGATCATGGGGTAGTGGCCATTGCCACCTCTCCACGCTCAAAAATGTAACTGGTCTGATGAGGTAATGATGATGTAGATGATGATGTACTGATGACGTGATAGGTGATGTAACAGTTAAATGATTATGTGCATTTGTGGCTTTATCGCATTTCGGTGATGTATGAAACATAATAAATACAGCCTAATGCCTTCCAAAGAATATCTGTGTCTGGTGTCCCTCACTGGTCCTGCCGCCTGCGTCGCCCTCACTTTCCTCTCCTCTCTCTGCTTGTAGTCGCAGACGGTGGACTGGAAAGCCCTCATAGGGGAGCACAGAAAAGCCTACGCGCTCTGAGGCTGCCATGGTAGTGATTTGGCACGGTACAAGGACATTGTAACAAATCATAGTATGGGTTTGGTTGTGACTCTGGAAGCAGAGCTGCGGTTTGTGTAGAGTTTGCAGTTCTATCCCGTGTACAGCACAGGCCAGTTGGAGTTCTGGTGTTTACACAGAACCTCCAGAAGGTGGGTCCCCTCCCTTGTTGGTGGGGTCGCTGTGTTGGCGGGGCGAGAGGCGCCAGAGCAGTGGGAGAAGCAGGCGGCTGCAGGAATCAGGCGCCTAGGACTGGCTTGGCAGATGGGTAAGCGCCCACCCACCACAACAATGGACACACAGAGGGGGGAGCGGCAGCAACAGTGCGAAAATCAGGGCTTAAAAGGGGGCAGAGTAGGTTGTGAGAGCATCAGCTTTTCCCCTCCCCTCGCCAACCCTCTGACGCTAACGATCACCTGGACCGCCGCTGCTCCTGCCCGCCAAGGGATATGCATGATACACGCTCATCCAGATTCCCAGCCCACCGTCCCTTTACTATGAGAAGGGGGGCAGGCAGGCGGGGGTGGACCATGTGGACATTGATTTGCCCCTCCCGAGGGACTCTGAGGCCAATATGGTGCAGTGGGGAGGGCACAATATGCCTATCACTAGGTGGCGTTGGGACAGTTGGGGTCCAACATTGAGGGGTCTGAGGGCGGGTGGGGCCAGGAGGCGGATGGCCTTCCGACAAGAAAGGGTGCCTCCTGGGATCACCCCCCAACATAGGGTATGGCGGGGAGGTCCACAGCGACATGGGGGACCTCACCGCAGTACGGCACCCATAGGGGCGGAGTTGGCGGTTTCCACCTGGACCAGCTGAAACCACTGAGGTTATGTACATATCATTTGATATGTGTTTGTGATAATTATGTATTTGCTTTTTAGGATCACGTTTATACTTTTGTTGTGGTGATTCCTTAGATGTGTTAATAATAAGCATGGCCATATCCTTTCAAAAGCATGGCGTGGTGTAGTTTCTTCCACTGCCTGGTACTGTCTGTTGCATTTCTCCCCTCCCGGGAGCATAGTAGCTCCCAGGACTTGTGCCTTGGTCACATGGTGGTAACCATGTGACCTATCTAATAAAAGGGACGAGCCAGTTCTGGCTCATCAGTCGATCACAAACTGACTCCTGCGTTGTTATTGTCTGCAGCATGCTGGTGCTGCGTAGCACGCTGAGGGCCTACCCTCGTGGTCCTTCATCCGGATGGTTCCCCTGCTGGGCAACACCATCCCACAGGTCTTGTCCTGCCATGTGATCATGGCCACTGTCGCAGCCTCAGCCTGGGTGCTCGCAAAGCCGAGGCTGCCGTCAGCTGGATGCCCCCAGCAACTGTTTCATACTCCGGTGATCCAGAGTATGCAGGGTGCCCCCTGCGGTCTGTCTACTGCATGGATGCAGTTCATTTGTCTATGCCGGGTGGTCCCGGCATCTGGTGGGACCTGCTCCGGTGAACTGGGAGCGAGTTGCCACATTGGCGACAAGGATGGGATCCAGGACCTCGTGCTTTCTCTGAAATGAGGGCTGCTTGGTGCCCGCGTGTATGAGAGGCGGCATCCGTAGGGTGGCCAACTGTCCCGCTTTTCGCGGGATTGTCCCGTAATTAGGGACTCTGTCCCGCCGTTTGCAGAGTGGCTGTGCGGGACGCAGGTTGTCCCGACTTTCGTCAGGACAACCTGCATCCATCACAGCCACTCTGCAAATTGAAGTGGGCATTTACACAGTACGGCGCTGCCGCCTGCTGCTTTCTTTCCCCGGGGGCTCTGCAGCCCTGGCTCCTTTAGAGCCTGCAGGTCGAGCTATAACGCTCGATACCTGGCTTTATTCAAATGCTAATGGTTTGTTCCTGGGTCATGATGGTCATGTTTGCAGTTAAAAAACGTGACCATCACCTCCCAAGGACAAACCATTTGCATTTCAATTAAGCCTGGTGTCAGAGCGTTACAGCTCGACCTGCAGGCTCTAAAGGAGCCATTAAAAAAATGCAAATTAAAAAAGGGGCGGGCCAAACGTGAATGACGTTGTGACATCATCGCTGCATTGTGGGCAAGTGTCCCGCAAAATACTATCAAAGAGTTGGCCAGCCTAGGCGTCGGCTGCTTGAGCAGAGGGAGAGCTGCTGGTGGTCCAGGGCCCTGTGCTTAGGGATAGCATGGACTGCTTGGTGCCCGCAAGGTGGCGAAGCGGCGGAGTCGGCCGCGTGGGAGGAGAAGGCCTGTGGCAACTCTGAGAAGAGGGGGCGTGGCCTGAAGAGTCCCGGGCCCACGGCAGTGAGAGCGGGGCATTGAGACCAGCTGGCAACTCCCTGCGGTCTCCAGAGAGGAAGCAGAGAGGAGCAGAAGGATCCTCGTCTGCCTGCTCCAGAGAGCAAACACAGCTCCGGAAGAAGGTGGTGTGACGTCGTCAGTGTACATGACGCATGCGCGAGCCTCGTTTTGGGTCGTGCATGCGCATTTTGAATAAAGAACGTCCGTGCGGCAGTTGCCGCCGGGACCTTGGAAAGCATGGATGCATGTGTTATGTCTCAGTGATTGTGTACGTGCGCATGTTAGTACAGGGCGGCCCGAGGCACCGGCTCGCCCACCACATTGGCGACAAGGCAGGGTCCAATGGAGTGAGCAGTTTGACACGCACCGACGTGTCAACCACGGGCATTTTCTTCATTGTGCATCCCGAATCCGACGCGAGTGATGGCGATATTGTTATCTTCAGTGCGGAAGGCAGTAGCGGCCCGCAAGGGTGCTTGTGCGCTTCCCACATGCTAATGGAAGATAGAACGCCAAATTTTGGAGCTTCCATAGTTCTTCGTTCCAAGAGGACTGCATGGCCATCTAAGCACAGAAGGCAGCCAGGCATTGGAACATCGTCGCAGCACCATGTCACCTCTGCGCATGGGAGATGCATCAACAATCTGTCCGAGTCAGGTTTGCGGCCTCTAATCCAGCATTGAGGTTCCCGTGCGACCGGCTAAGATGACGGGCAGCGAGGGAGAAGCATCGGCGATGCAAACGGTGGTGCGCAGACAACAGGGTTCATTGTTACCCATGCAGGGATTTGACACTTCGGGTCCACCCTCAAAATTGGGCCCAAAATGGTTGCTGTGGATAATGTATTTGCAGCGACTGGAGAGACCAATGACGACGCCAAGAGGGCGACACTGCTCTATTCGGCAGGGATGGACGTTCTCCTCATATATGAGTCTCTAAACCTGAAGTGGTGACGTATGATACCGTTAAAACGGCTCTCAAGAACTACTTAATTCCTCTATCCAAAGTGGACTTCGACAGATTTCTATTCTGTGGTGAGAAACAGCGGGAGGAGGAAACGCTTGATCAGTTCTGCGCACGTCTGCGGCAGATGGCTACCACTTGTAGGTGGGACAATGAAGAGGGTATGGTCCGCAATCAAGTGATTCAGGGGTGCAGTTCGGGCAAACTGCGCGGACAGGTACTGCGGGAGCCGGGATTGTCTCTTGTCCAAATATTAGACAGTGCCAGAGTGTATGAGTTGGCTGAGACGAGAGGCGCAAAGATGGATGCAGCTGTGCGCCTGGGAAAGTCTGAAGAGGCATTTGCAGTGGGGAGGCAAGCTTCATCGAAAGCGCGATGGAGCCAGAAATGCCAGGATGCAACTCCAGCGCACAGATCAGCGACCATTTGCCAGTACTGTGGATATGATCTGCCCCACTCTGATGACTGTCCCGCCAAGTCGAGAACCTGCGGCAGGTGCAATGGTCCTGGCCATTATGCCAGGATGTGTCGTGCCCCCGCACCGGTTGCCACGCAAAGAGGACCGGCAAGGCCCAGTGGCGGCAGGTTTAGGAGACAATGCAGTATTGCGACACCGGAGCAAGATGTCCAGAGACTAAATATCGCAGAAGAAGAGGAGGAGGAAGAAGAGGTTTTTTTCATTTCGAACCTTGCGACAGGAGCACGAAAAAAGAGGCCGCCCAAGTGTGTGGTTGACATTCAAGGTGTCCAGACACAGGTACTGATAGACACAGGTGCCTCTGTCTGTGTGCTTGCCACCGACCACTATATGGCAATCCCGGGACCACCACCATTGGATGTGTCAACGGCAAAGACTTTCACCTTTGGAGGCGACATTCCGCTACCCATTCAAGGGGTGTTTGTGGCACCTGTCACCAAAGGGACCAAGACCATCAAGGCACGTTTTTTCATCACAGACGTCAGCCCGCACTCACTACTCCGGCGTTGGACCTTGTGCACTTTGCCCTTGAGGTTTACCAGGTGGAAATTGACCAACTGCTGGCCAAGTTTGCCGGTATCTTTCAGGGAGTGGGCAAGCTGAAGGGTCCCCCAGTGCGTCTTCATATCGATGACACCATCCGGCCCACCGCCCTCAAACATCGACGAATACCGTTCCACCTCAGGGAGCAAGTGGAGAAGGAGCTTCAACTTCTAGTCGAAATGGACATCATTGAGAGGGTGGAGGGGCCGACGCCCTGGGTCTCGCCCATCGTAGTGGCACCGAAGCCGAAACAGCCGGGTGCGGTATGCATCTGCGTGGACATGCACCTCCCGAATGCCGCCATTAAACGTGAAAGACATTTGACACCAACCCTTGATGACAAGAGGGGCCAGAGTATTCTCGAAGCTGGATCTGAGGTCGGGCTACCCCCAGCTAGAGCTCCACCCAGATTCCAGATATATTACTACATTTACCACACTCGAGGGTCTCTATCAGTTTAAACGCCTGAGTTTTGGCATTTCCTCTGCGGCGGAAGTTTTTCAAAATGCCATCAGGGGTGCGCTGGCTGGCATAAAAGGGGTACTCAATATGAGTGATGACATTTTGGTTTTTGCAGAGTCCAAGGCAGAACACATGAAGAGACTGGAGCGCACCCTGCGAAGTTTGAGCGAGTTGGGACTTACTTTGCCCCGTGATAAATGCGAGTTTTTCAAGGACAGGATTGGGTTTTTTGGTTTCATCTTCCATGCCAGTGGCATCTCGCCAGATCCTGAAAAGGTCAAGGACATCCGCGAAGCAGCGGCGCCCCAGTCCCCCATGGAGGTACGTAGCTTCCTGGGGATGTTTAACTACTGCGGGTGATTCATCAATGGGCTGGCGTCCCTGTCCGAGCCTCTCAGGGCATTGACCAAGAATGAGGCCGTCTGGGTGTGGGACAGGAGAGAGCAGGAGGCGTTTCAGGAGATCAAAAAAGCTCTGTCTGATCGGGGCACGATGGCATACTTTGACCCCACCGCTGAATCGGAAATTGTCGTTGATGCCAGCCCGGTGGGTCTGGGGGCTGTCCTTATGCAGGCTGATAACAGAGGAGACATGCACCCCATTGCATATGCGAGTAAAGCTCTCATGGACATGGAAAAGCGCTACTCGCAGATCGAGAGAGAGGTGTTGGCCATTCTGTGGGGCTGCCGCCACTTTCGTCTGTACATTCTGGGCAAGCCAGTTATGGTTGTGACTGACCACAAGCCGCTCCTGCCCATCCTGGTGGGCGTGTCGTCGAAGCCTCCCCCAAGGATAGAGCGTTGGATACTAGCACTCATCGAGTACGGGGTCAAGCTTGTCTACAGACCGGGGACTAATAATCCGGCGGACTACCTCTCACGCCGCCCAAATCACGAGCGGGTGGAAGGCCCCAGTGAAGTGTTAGATTGCCAAGAGTTGGTGTGCCACGTGGTGGAGAGCGCGATGTCCATGGCTCTATCCAGTGTAGCCGTGGCCGAGGAGTCGTCGATGGACGAAGTGTTCCAGATTGTCAAGGCTGAGGTGAGAAGTGGTGACTGGAAGGAGGTGCTCCAAAACAACTCGAGGCGGCAACTGAGGGCTCAGAAGGACCTTCAGGTGCTCTGGAGGGTAATGGACGAACTATCGATATCGGAAGATGGACTACTGCTGCGGGGAAGGCAAATCGTCATTCCACAAGCCCTGAGGAACCGCGTCCTGGAACTGGCTCATATGGGGCACCAAGGTATCACCAAGACAAAGGCGCGGCACAGACCCAAGGTATGGTGCCCCGATCTGGAGAGTCTGGTGGAATTGTATTTGAAAAGGTGTTTACCATGCCAAGCGGCGAGTCCGGTTGAGAGCGCTCCGCCCATCAGTTCCATGGAAAGGAGTGAGAATCCGTGGGGCACCATCCATGCTGATTTTGGATCAACGGGAAGGGGCATGTACTTTTTGGCGGTGGTCGACCAATGGTCGAGGTACCTGGAGGTGGAAGTGGTGGAATCGACAGCGACTGAACACACCACCAGGGCATTGGACAGAATGTTTGCCACGCATGGTTTCCCTGAAATGTTGTGCTCGGACAATGGACCTCCATTCACGGGAAACCAGTTTGCGCAGTACTTGAAGGAAAAAGGCATCCAACATCGGAAGGTCTCACCCCTCTGGCCTCGGGCGAATGGTGAAGCTGAAAGAATGATGCGGACCCTTAATAAAGTGTTCAGAATATCTGCCAATGGAGGGAGTGACCTACGGCAGAAAATGGTTGAGTTCCTAAAGGAACACAGAACCATGCCCCACCAGTCCACGGGGGTCGCCCCAGCCGAAGCGCTGTTTGGACGCTGCCCGAGAGGTTTCATACCCGAGATGGAGGGCCGAGAACCCGGGGTTATCGACAACGAGAAAGTCCGGGAGGAGTGAGCGGCATGCAACATGAAGGAGAGTGCGAGGAGAGGTTTGCAAGACAAGGAGGTGGCTGTAGGTAATTTGGTGTTAGTGCAGAATCGTCGACCTGAAGGGAAGCTGTCACTACCATACAAACCCCAGCCGTGGACTGTTACCCATGTGAAGGGGACCATGGTCACCGCGGCCAATGAACGAGGTACAATCACCCGCAACCAATCTTTTTTTAAGAAAGTGGACGTTCTGGTCAGGAGGCAGGCCCTGACGATGGAGCCTCATTGGAAGCGGGGGCGGAGAGCCCTGGAGCGGATGCCCCACCGAGGTGCTGCCGCAGGTGAAGTGCTCTGGAGCGATCCCCCAGAACAGCCACCGATATCCTGTGCGACATGATCGTAGGCCGCCTTCTCGTCTCAAGGACTACGTCCTGGACTCGGGAGACAGAGCTGGCGTCAGAGTCAGGTCAGCGACCCACGCCGGGTCCAGTTATCGTTTTCCATGTTGTACTGTTGTGTTTGATGCAAGTTTGTTTTGATAAAAAAAAAAAGGGATGTGACGTTGTCAGCGTACACGATGCATGCGCAAGCCTCGTTTTGGGTCGCACATGTGCGTTTTCAATAAAGAACGTCTGTGTGGCAGTTGCCGCCGGGACCTTGGAAAGCATGGATGCATGTGTCATGTCTCAGTGATTGTGTGCGTGCGCGTGTTAGTACAGGGCGGCCCGAGGCACCTGCTCGCCCACCACAGGTGGGTGAGGCCGCGTGTATGTGCGGTGGCCTGGTCAGCTGCTGGTGGCGGTCTCAGGAGTGAGGGACCCAGCAGAGGCTGCAAAGAGTAAAAAAATGCAAATGGCCCTCACAATATGCCGTGCCACATCAGCAGCGTTTTCAAAAGTGCTCTAGATCGGAGCACACAACAAGGAAAGAAAGAAAGCAAAATGCACATGTCCCTCCTAACATCCTGGGCCGCATCAGCGTTGCTTTTCAAAAGTGCTCCTGATCAGAGCACACAACGAGGAAAGAAAGAAAACTACACATGGCCCTCCTACCATCACGGGCTGCATCGGCGGTGATTTTCAAAAGTGCGGCGGATCAGAACACACAAGAAAAAAGGGGCGTGTGGCAGAGAGCGCCGACCTATGTGTGGAAGTCTTCCTACCTGGAAAGGAGAAGGGGGAAAATAACATTGATGCAGCATGGGCAAGGAGAAAGGAGGGACTCTGTGTTTGAGGAGTGCCAGTGTAGTGACAATGGCCCCTGCAAGACACTGTGCCCAATGGAAGGTGTGCTGGCTGCAGGCTACAGGAAGGAGAGGGAAAGGGTTGCAGCTCTTGTGAGTGCATGTGCGCCCTCTGACATCAGCAGTGTCCGGCCAGCCGCCCCTGTGTGGAGGGGGGAAGTGAAATGACCCTGATACCACTATAGTGCAGTGGCGAGGGCACAATCTGCCTATCACTGGGTGGCGTTGGGCCAGTGAGGGTCCTACAATGAGGGGTCTGAGTTTGGTTGGGGCCAGGAGGCGGATGGCATCCAACAAGAAAGGGTTCATCCTGGGATCACCCCCCAAAATAGGGAATGGCGGGGAGGTCCATATGGCGCTGTATGGCACCCATAGGGGTGGAGTTGGCGGTTTCCACCTGGACCACCTAAATCCACTGAGGTTATGTACATATCATTTGATATGTGTTTGTGATAATTATGTATTTGCTTTTTATCATCACGTTTATACTTTTGTTGTGGTGATTCCTTAGATGTGTTAATAATAAGCATGGCTATATCTTTTCAAAAGCATGGTGTAGTGCAGTTTCTTCCACTGCCTGGTACTGCCTGTTGCCTGACACCCCTCCTGGGAGCATGGTAGCTCCCAGGAATTGTGCTTTGGTCACAGGGTGGTAACCATGTGACCTATCTAATAAAAGGGACGAGCCAGTTCCGGCTCGTCGATCATAAACGGACTCCTGGGTTGTTATTGTCTGCACCATGCTGGTGCCGCGGAGCACGCAGAGGGCCTACCCTTGTGGTCCTTCATCCAGAGGGTGCCCATGCTGGGCAACACCGTCTCACGGGTCTTGTTCTGACATGTGATCATGGCTACTATCGCAGCCTCTGCATGGGTGCCCCCATAGCCGTGGCTGCCGTCAGTTGGGTGTCCCCAGCAACTGTTTCATAGTCCGGTGATCCGGAATATGCAGGGTGCCCCCTGCGGCCCGTCTACTGCATGGATGCAGTTCATTTGTCTATGCCGGGTAGTGCTGGCATCTGGTGGGACCCGCACCGGTGAGCTGTCAGTGGGCCGTCACACTTCCTCCCTGCTGAGCCCACAGGTTTTTGGGAATTGACTTCAGCAAGACCCTCCCAACGGCCAGAGCGCTGACGAAGAATTGCCTAAAAAACCGAAGGACTTTCTTGTATCAGGGGGTCATTGTGAAGAATTACAGAGGGCTTCCATGCATTGTTACTAAAGCAGGAAGACTCCCGTGTGCTCAGGAAGACTTGGGTTCCCTGTTGCATTCCCAAATGATTGCCTACACTGCTGTACCTTCACTCACACCCCACACCCCACTTCACCTTCACAGCATACTTCACTTCACACCCCACGCTTACTCTCTCCTTACACCACCACTCAAGTAGAACACAGAGATACTATGACACCATTCGGTATAACTGTTCTCATATCAACATCCGCCGCTCACTCCCCATCACTCTAAGTAAACATTGCTGGTTTCTCACCCCCAGCCAGGCGTTCTCGTCAGGCCTAACCCTGCCTCACCCGGACTGGATAACTCCTGCCAGACCGAACACATACCCCTGATTCCTCAACCACCACACCTATCGCTAGGAAGCAGCTACCACAGAAATTCCGCACCAGCTGCACACATACCTGGTGCGCACACGCACCTTTGACTCTCTCGAATCGCTCCACTGACCCGAACCTCGGTTCCCAAGGGCGTTCAACCTACCAGCGCCTTCAGACCATACCAATGGTATATAAGGCGCTATATAAATGCAAAATAACAATAACAATAACAATAACTCATGCACATACTGTTTGATGCAAATTATTGATGGTATCGCTGCAGATGGGGTTGCAATTTTCCTGTTTTTCCGAATGGCACTGTGCGTTTGAATCAGGGCTCAAGTCGGCGGTACACGCAGGTGGACGGGGTCCCCCCACTTTTTTCAGAGGGTGGACTCAGCCCGCCCCAGCTAAAATGAGAAACATTCAATGTCCTCTTTGAAGTTATGAATTAAAGCCGATCGCCGAACCGCAGTCGTCAGGTTTGCAGGCCGGACACTTCACTGCTGCACTATATAACCGGATGAAAAATAACAAACAACTAAAGGTGAAATGTCCCATTTCAGTACTGCACTTTCCAGTGAAAACATTTTGTTCTATTGGTTTTTGGAGTTTAAAACATGCACACCTTAAGCCCTTAAGTGGTAAGGACGAGTATCCTCATCCTTTTTGCATAGACTTGCATAATAGCCTGGCACTTAAGGGGTGTTTTCAAAAACACTATTAGGAGATGATTCTGGAATGCAGGCAACAGAGGCAACAGCATAATCCAGTAGCTCCTGGCCCTCTCCTTTATGGATTATGAAAGTTATAAACTCAACTAAAAAGAAGATAAAGATTGCTGACAATCCCATTCCTAAAAAGCCTAAATCAACTTCAGAGATGACTGAGGTACCTAGTCAACAAGATATCTATTCTCTCCTTTTGAAGAAGGCAAAGGACTTGAGTAAAGTAGCACAAGATGTAGGAGATGCCAAGGCTTCTATGGAGGATCTCACCATGAAGGTATCCTAGATTGATGGCCGTGTTACTGCTTTGGAAAGTGGTACAGCCTCTATGACCTCTGAAATATCCTGTAGCTACAGGGCATACAAGAGCCTGAGAGATGACGTCCATAAAGGATCTATGAAGACTATGGAGATTGATCTCAAGATTAGAAGCAAAAACCTGCGGATAGTGGGCATTGATGAATCAACAGAAGATAATTTGGTCCATACTGTGATTGAAGTATTTATTGAAGACTACCTACAAATGTGACCATATTACCTCCATGGATATTGACAATACTTACAGGGTTGGAAGAAAATCTGGGCCCAAAGCGAGACAGATCCTGGTTTCTTTTATGAACACTAGGAACAAGGAAGATGTACTGAGGGCTTCAAGGAGTAAAGAAACTGCCCTTTTCAGAGGCAATAAGGTCTCTGTCTACCCAGATTACCCCAAGGAGGTATTAGAAATCAGGAAAACCTTTAAAGGCCCTAAGGATCTGGTGAAATCTCTGGGGATAAAGTCTTTCTTGAACAGGATGAACCTGCTGACTTTGGTGTTTCCCGAGGGTGAAAAGTCCACATCGGACCATTCAGAAGCTATGAAGTGGCTGAATGCGCTGGAGAACACTTCTAATGCAATGGTTTAATCCCCTTTGATGTCATCCATGTGATTGTGGATTTACTTTATTTTTTCTTTTTCTTATTTTTTGCTTATTACCATTTTGAGCCTTTATATCTTTGTATTCTTTAGTTTCAAAATGGTGCCAAGTTGACATTGCAGTTGAACAAGCTTAATTTTGAAAAATGCTTACTTTCATCTCTGTTCCGTGCTGCTTCGTTCTGGAGGCTCTGCGATTAGAGTAAGGGACCCGTCTTGGATCACGTATGCGTGTGGAGGATCAGCTGACTTCACAGCTCTTGTTTTCGTTGGTGAGCGCTCTGCAATTGCTTCGGATCCCGACAACACATTTTAGGGGGCGGGTTTGTTGATGGAGTTCTGCAATGGGATGACAATTCGATCGGAGTAGATTTCACGGAGTCGGTTGTACGATTTCAAGAATAACGATGTTATGGTGTTGACAATGCGATCACGCCCCCCTGCAAAATCATCAGTCTTGCTGCTCACCAGACAGTTATATTTGATTTAATTGAACAGCAAGTCCACCAGAAATGGATCGGAGATGTGAAGGTACATATGGAGTGAATTTTTTTTTTTGTGCATGGCATACACTAGAAAGGAAGGATTCGCCTTATAGGTCGTGAGATGTTAGGCGGGCTTCAGGGGACATGTGGGTGCTCATGGCCTGTGGTCTATAGACTGCTAGGGAGGATCAAGGCGTGTCGTAACATTCTGAAGACCAGCAAATACAGCTTCAAAGTGCTCTTTCCCCGCATTCCCGTCAAGAACTGTGTTTCCATGCGTTTTAGCCAACTCATGGCATTTATTTACTACGCATGTGTGGAGAGGGGGTGCGAGGACTACATACTTTGCCTGCCTGGTTCACTGCACAAAGCATTCACAAAGCATGTGTACCTTTTCTGAAGGCTTATCTGAGATATTGTGTCAAGTACCCCAATGCATGCTGCATCGCCTGCGTGTACCATGCCTGCTACAGCCTCCTCAACAATTGGCATCTGGCTTTATGATTCAAAAGCTGGATCAAGCTGTATTGTTTTGTTCATGGGCTCAATTTCTGCTCGTAACTTCTTAAATGCATTTGAAGCTTTTCTGCATGTTTTGGAACTTATATTTGCCATCAGTTGATTTGTTTGACATGTTTTATTATCCCTTGTAATATTTAGGCGACTTTGTGGAAGTTACCATTTTCAATGTATTTTGAGTGGGTATGTGTTTACTGGACCACGTTTGTCCCTGTTGCTTCCTGTGTCAGAAAGCTAGTTTTTCACTGAGGATTGGGTGCATTTTAGGCACTGGGTCGCGCTCCAGGGCTGTTTCTTGCACCATTGAATGAGTGAGTATAATTTGGCCTGTTTTTAAGGCTGGATCTTGGGTAATGGCATTTGTGGGACATTTTGGGGCTTTTATGTTTTGTTTCAGAGCTCCTCGTTTGAAACACTTATCACGAATTGGTGAATACGTTTTGGTCGTGCCTTTCAATATAACAGTCAGGTGCGGAGCGCGACATAGGGGGCAAGGTGCATTCAATGAGTAATCGGTCAAGGATGACCAGGAATCAATTTATGGGGTGGGAATATATGTTCACAGCTATTGAATGTTTTGCTGGTTGGGTGCCATGTGCTAGATTACTAGACTGACTTGTGCATGATATTTTCCTGTGGAGGACAATGTACTGTTTTTAACTGCACATTTTCATCCTTTTCCTCCCAGGTATGATAGTTATTTTATGGGGTGATTTTATGGTTATTAATGTTCATATTTATTGACAGTTGGTATTGTACCTCCACAAACTTGGGAGGAGATGGGTTCGGTCATTGGGGTATTGTCATTCACTTATGCGGGTTGTGTTTAAGGGCAGTTGGGTGATGGTGGCTTTGAAAATGTATAGAGTCAAATTTTCTTTTACTATAGTGCTTTGCTTATGTGTCCTCTTTCTTTTCTACCCTCTTGATCTGGTGGAACTTTATTATGGATCGAGGCTTTGGTCCATTTTCTCGAAAATCTTTAAGAAATGATATTATGCAGCTTTCCAGGGCATTTTCTATTTGTCATCATTGAAGCGCCTTTGAATATGTCAATTCGGGGCCATTTGAGAATATATGGGTGTTATGTTTTGAACAAGTTCAGTGATGACATGGTTTTTTAAGGAATGGTTTTAGACATACGTTTGGAGTAATTATTTTAATTGTTTATAGTTAGCTTTTTGTTTATGAGTTCAGTTTAGTTGGGGGGAGGTGTCCAGGGCGCCAGACATCTTGTTATGTGGTATATGAACATTATCTTACACTGTTCTTTGCAGTTTGATTCTACTTTGGGGTTGGGGTTCACATCTAACTATTCTGTTGTGGTTTTAGTGTCAAGTGGTGAGTCATTGCAAAGTTTGGTACCTGGACACAGTCTAAAGTGCAGTATGGAGGGGCATTTGAGAATTATCATTTGGAATGTGAATGGTTTAAACAATGTGCATAAGAGGACGAAGGTCATGTCTTATCTGAATGGTCTGAAGGGTGATGTGTGTCTCCTGCAAGAGACACATCTTGTTAAGGAAGACTTTGATGTCCTGAAGAAAGGATGGGTTGGTAAAGTGTATGGGTCAGCGTTTAACTCAAAGTCGAGGCGTGTAGTGATTTTGATTAGAAAAAATGCCCCTATCAAAGTTTTGAAAAAAATGTATGATGTTGATGGTACAATTGTTGCCATTCTGACAAATATTCAGGGAACAGAGGTAATTTTTTGTAATATATATGCACCTACGATAGACAATGGCTCCTTTTTCAGGAGGTTAGCTCAAGTTGTCCAAGATCTGAGGTCAAGAAATATTGTCCTAGGAGGGGATTTTAATACAGTTCTGGACCAGGATATGGATAGGTCAGGGTCAAGATTTGGTAGACCTACTGATCAGCACTCCAGAGCTCTGAGTGATCTTTTGGAAGAACATAATTTAAAAGATGTGTGGAGAATGGAGAATACTGTGGCCAGAGAATACACCTTTTTTTCAGGGGCGCATATGTCTTACTCGCGGTTGGATATGTTGCTAACATCGGGAAGGATGTCCAAAAATTATTTAACATCCAACATTGAAAATATAGTATTGTCGGACCATGCTCATGTTACCATGGATATGAAACTCGATTTTGCATTGAACAAGACTTATATTTGGAGGTTGAATACTAGAGTACTTGACAATGAAAAAGACATGGAGAAGATTGCCACGGAAATAGATTACTTTGTGAAGGAAAACTGTACTGGGGAAATTTGTCCAGGCATGGTTTGGGAAGCTTTTATGTGTACGGTACGTGGTATGCTCATCAGTTTGGTGAGTGGCTTGAAGAAAAGATCTGACCATAGACAGCAGGAATTGGAGTCGAGTATTAAAGAAGTCACAAATTAATTGTTGTTTAATCCTGGAAGCTCAATTTTGATTCAGAAACTTAAACGCTTGTAAATGGAATTGAGAAATCTCATTTCTGATATAGAGGATAAAAAGTTCTTCCAACAGAAATGTACATATTTTGAGAAAAGACAGGACAACCATGTTACTTTTAAACCAAAAGAGATTAATAAGGTTTTTCAGACTTTTTACTCCGATTTATACAAAAACTAAACATATATTTCGGATGATGATGGAGGATTCCTGGTGGGATTACCACTTCCGAAGATCTCAGGGGTGGAATCGGATTCTTTGGAGGAGGATTTAATGTTGGATTAGGTGAAGAGAGTGATTGGTAAACTGAATACTGGAAGATCTCCTGGACCTGATGGTCTACCTGTTGAATTTTACAAGTGGCTACCTAATTCTACGTTGACCCTTTTGTTGGACATGTACAAATCATCCCACTCGAGTGGTTTGCTCCCATCTACTACACGTCATGCAATGTTATCAGTTTTCTTGAAAAAGGGGAAGGATGAGACTTTGGCATCCAGCTACAGACCGATTAGTCTGCTTAACGTTGACATCAAGATATTGGCGAAAATACTTGCTCTATGAATGGAAAATTTACTGCCTAGCTTGATTCATCCTGATCAGTCGGGTTTTGTAAAGGGAAGAAGTACTGCCAGTAACGTTGGGAAACTGCTGCGCACTATTTCTGTGGCTTCTGAGTCCACGACGGACTCAGCACTTCTTTCATTGGATGCTGAAAAAGCCTTTGACAGGGTGAACTGGCAATTCTTGTGCAGAGTGCTGGAAAGGATGGGGTTTGGTTTGAACTACATTTCTTGGATTAACCTACTTTACACCAAACCGACGGCTGATGTGAATACCAATGGTTTAAGATCTGAAATGTTTGATTTGGAGAGAGGAACAAGGCAGGGATGTCCCTTGTCTCCATTACTTTTCGTCATTGGTATTGAACCTCTGGCAGTGGCGCTAAGACTGGAAGAGAACCTGAAGGGTGTGAGTTGTTGGGGCATGCAACAAAAGGTGTGGTTTTATGCTGATGATTTGCTGCTGGTCCTTAAAGATCTTCGGCTTTCAATTCCAACTCTCATGGAGATTTTGTCAACCTTTGGTCACCTCTCAGGTTATAAAATAAATTGGTACAAGTCAGATGTTCTTCCCTTGGTACCGTCGTGTGATAAGAATTTCGTTACACATTGGGGATTTAAATGGTGTGTGAGAAAACTGCTGTATTTGGGAGTTTGGATTTTAACAGATATAAGTGATTACATAACGGAAAACTTGAATATGGTCTGTACTGCGTATAAGTTGGATTTAGAGAGATGGAGCCCTCTGCATTTGTCCTTAAGGGGTAAAGTTAATGCGCTGGAAATAGTTTCCACAGCAAGGATCAATTATGTGCTCAGTATGATTCCGTTAGATATTGGGAAGGATTTTTGGCAGGAATTGGATAAGCTTACTCAAGGTTTTTTATGGGACCATAAGCAACCAAGGTTAAGGCTATGTAAATTACAATTGCCCCTACAAATGGGTGGTTTGGGTGTACCTAGTTATAGATCATACCATTTGGCTTTTATGTCACATACTTTATTGGAATTTTTTAATTCATTTTTAAATCAATCCAGATGAATGGCTGTGTGCTGAGAGTAGTCATTTTGGTCCTTTGCTGCCTAGAGCTTTGCTGACGACTATACAAATAATACCTGGTGTAAATGACCCACTAACTAAATGTCTATTCAATTCATGGATGAATGTGAATGCTTGTTTGGGGTATGATGCATTGAGAGATCTTAACGCCTCAATTTGGTTGAACCCTGGTGTTAAATGTGATTAGAAGACCCTGTTTTGGTCAGAATGGTTTCTGGCGGGCGTTCAATGGTTGAGCGACCTCTTTCAGAATGGGAATTGGTTGACTGCTAAAGGGTTACAATCTAAATTTAAAATTTCACATTTCTGTATGAGTGATTACCGTAAACTTCGAAGGGCTGTGGTAATATTGATTTGGAGAAAAGTCTGGATGTTGACATATTATGGAAGAAGCATAAAGTGGATGGGGGTGGTCTGGTGTGTCGGGTTTATGGTTTGATTGCAGGAAAATTTAAAGGCAATGATTTGTTAAGAGAGGAGTGGAGTGGAAGGATAGGGACCAATATTGATGATGATCACTGGTTGCGTATGTGTGCAAATACGAGGTTATGTTCCTTAAATTTGGTGGAAAGGTCCCGACAGATTGTGTTCATGATACCGGTACTTTCGAACATATGCTTTGGACATGTACCAGAGTACAAGGTTTTTGGTTTGCATTTGGTAGGATTTGTGATGCAATGTTAGATGAGAAAATAGCCTTTGATTTTAAGAATTTGATACTTTGATATTCGGCTGTGACTTTCTTTTAGAAAATCTTTCAATGAGTCAGAAAAATGGATCTATCGAGGTGCGATGGTGGATAAAAGGATTATCTTGAGAGGTTGGAAGACGGCGAACCCAGTCCTAGTTGAAGTGTGGATTGATGAAATGCATGGTTTAGAGGAGATGGAAAGGGTTATTTATTTGAAGAAAGAGGAAGCTTTCTTTATTTGAGAAGATTTGGGGGAAATTCCTCACTATGTACTGATTACTAATTGATGATTGATGTGAACCCTGGTTGTGGGTGGTTGGGGGCGGTTTTGTAAATATGTACAGGTGGCACACTATGAATTGTTGTTTTGGAATTTGTTTTTTCTTCTGAATGCTTATAATTGTACATACGGAAATCTTAAAATAAAGTTTTTTAAAAAAAACACTATTAGAAGAAAATATCCTCTCTTGGTGTTGTGTGTGTGTTTATTTTATGAAAGGCAAATGCCATTTGTCCTGTGCATATTTCACCTGATATACTAATTTCTGGCGATGTCGCATCCCATAACATACGTTAATGAGTACACACACTTTAATTTATAGGACTTGACGGCTGGTCTGAATAACAAAGCGTTGTAAACCAGACCCTATATTTTTTTTTATTATTTTAATTAGATTTTGAATTTTTATTCTTTTTATTTTTCTGGGCCCTTTTTTCTTTTTAATTCATATTTTTTTATTTTGTGTGTGCCCCCTTTGAAAGGCTTTTTGCTGGCATCACTAAAAGCATCCGTGCCTACAACATTCAACGCACAGAAAGGGATGGAGCAGACTTCCTGGTACTGGGTATATTTCAGAGCGTTCCCATTGGCTACCTCATATTTTCACGGAGTATTTGCTGGCAGCGCCGGCTTGTCTTTTCGTTTCTTGGAAGAAACATGAATCGCTTTCTAATTAGGGAAAGTGCTAAGCGCTTTCTGTCTGGGTGTAGAAAAGGCGATATGGCTTTTTTTCTCTCAGTAAAAGCTGAACACCTGCATGTTGGTGTCAGAGGTGATCGGAGGTTCAGTGACTATGCGTTGATGCCCCTTTAATTTGTCGTAGCTCAAGTCAATTTGAAAAAAAATAAGCGCTAAGATAAGTCTGTTGAAGTGGCTGCGCTCCAATGCAGGTGGATGCCTCATGATGTCTATTTGAGTGTTGCCTTCTTTATACAGCGCATAGCAACAGTGTTAAAGCGCACCCCATTTTTGGCAGATGAGGGAATTGAAATGCAGGGAGGTGAATTGTCATGACCAAAATCACGGGTTGGTCAATGTAAAGTTTTGAGATTGGGACACTTTTCTCCCGCCTATGTAGTTGACATTTTAGGCACTGCCTCTGAACACTCAGAACGCGCAAGTTATTGGGGTGGGGAAATCTGGATGCAGCATTTGTTTTACCTGAAGAAGTCACCAAGAGCTGATGGCATTCCTAAACATTTGGTAAAAAGGAAAAGCTATGCTACAGTAAATACTAAAGTGCCAGTGGAGTAAATGTTACAAGGTTTAAACATCAAGTGCTAAGAAATCACTTTCTAAGCACAACAAATTTGGAATTTGGCAGATAGCGGAACTGAGTCGTAAGGAGATAGAGCAGCGTACCCAGGATCACACAATGTGACCAACTGGACGAAACCTGGAATAAGAAATCATGTCTTCTAGTTCCACAGACAAGGCTCTTTTCATGGTTCATCACTGTGCATTACAAGCAAGGGGTGCAAAAATTAAGGTGTGGTTTGTGGGTTCTGCACGTGGGCAGTGACATGGGAGGAGTGAGTAGTACCAACACATTACTTTTTGGATGCCATTCTGGCCACATTTTATTACACAGCAAAATACACAACTATGAAACCAAAAATGTGACATTTATCAATATGTATACCATGACCAAATCATTATGCAGTTCCTATCTGATCACATGGTCCAAGCGGACCATGTCTCCAGCACCCCCAAGAGGTCCATGGTGATGAGGCCCTATCTCCTCCCCACCATGCAATACCAGGATGAAGTTCCTTCGTTACTGGCCCCAGGAGCTCCCTGATCCTGCCTCCCCTTCCTTCACTGCCAGGACCCTCTGGTGGATGTACAACTATTTCGATGGTTTGGGTGGCCTGTGCCCTCCCCTCAGCACTATTCCAGTGCCTGAGTCCCCCGGAAGGGGATCTCAGTGTTCACATGGTCCTCCCCCACCTGCTAGAGGGGCGCTGAACCATCGGTCTGTAACACCCCCCACCTGTACCATAATTCTATTGGTCAAAAGGTTCAGCAACAAATGTTTGGTACCCATTTTAGAAAGGTGTACCCGATCTTGATGACAAGTCCCAGGGCCCCTCAACAGACCATTCCTCATGATCTTTAGCCGTCCGTGGCATGGGGCCAGCCAGGCTAGTTCATTGTTAAGCCTCTGAGCCAAAATGTTCCAAAGGTGAGCCAGACCCAAGCACCTCCAGGCCAGTCTTGGGATGATCTGAGACCAAGCTAGCAAAGCCCTTGGACAAAACCATCTGAACCATGTAAAGAGGGATAACAAACGTTCCAACAGGACTCTCCTCTCTAACTCGACTAGGCCATTGCCCTCTGCGTGAAGGATCACCAATCCAGGGTCCATTAACCCCTTCTTTCTTTTCTGTGACTCTATCTGCAAGCGCACTTTGTACACCTGCAAACCCCCTGCAAAAATCCAGTGTATGTCGAAGGATGACATGCCGGCTAACAACTATGGGCACTCCCAGATGCTTTCCTCCATAATCTGGATTAATAAATGACCCACGACCCATACCACTGGCCTCGTCATCCTCTATCTGCATGGACATCACGTTTTTGCCGCCATCCACATTATGCACCAGGACAGTAGCTCACCTCCCATTCCCCCCCACTTTTGTGTCACACCCACTTCAGCAAGGAAGATGAGGCCTGATATATCCTTTATATACGTGGGACTTCCATCACCCCATTTCCTTGATTTCCCTCTCTGCGCACCCATACCCCGCTGCCGTGGTGGCTGCCCCAATGTGAAAGGACTGCTGGGCAAACCCTAGTCTCCCACCCCCCCGCCCGAGTCCCACACTTTCCAGGGACTTTTAAAAAATCCTCCTGATCTGAAATCTGGATAACGAGGAACCGTTTCCATGCAAGAACAGTGGGCTGCCCCGTCCCCCTTGTAAACCAGGAATTACCTCACCAATTTAACCGGGCAAATTTCCACTCTGGCGTGCATAGTCACTGACACCCAGGCCCCCCTTTCCTCCTGGTCTGTCTTTGATCTCCTTATCCAAAATGAAACCATGGAATTTCCCACAAACAAAATGTCCTCTCTTGACAATCCCCCAACCTGATCAGCCGTGGAGGCCCCCATTAACTCCCTGATCCTGAAGACCCGAAAAATGCAGCAGAAAATGTCACCCAAAATAGAGATACCTCCCACTCATTCCTACAGATCTTTGTCAGTCCCTCAATGACCAGAGCCAGTTTATCAGGATCCAACAGATGCCTCTTATCCCCTGGACTAGACATCGCCCTCCTCCAGCCGGTCAATGCCTTCTTTACTGCAAAGTCAGAGCATGGGGGTGACCTACCCTGCAACCATGCAAAAAGCCCAATGGCGGCCACCTTAGTCCTAGACCACCTCTCAGCATGTACCTTCCCCAGGAAAATAATCATAGGATCCCTATGAAAATATCTGATAAACCCTGCGCCTGACGGAACGCCCTGAAATCGATAAACATTTTCTCATAGGCCTTCTTAGTGTTCCTTGACACTGACGCCTCTAGCAATGCAGCTAAATCCGGGCACCAAGCCCCCAGAATGTCACAGAAAATGGAGTCATCACAGGGTCTGCCCTTGGAAGGCACCACTGGAACTCCTCGAGGTTAAAATGGGATAAAGCATCAGCCGCGTTGTTATTCACACCAAGACACAACAGTACCAATCTCTTCGACAACCTCAACACCATCGGGCAAGCCGCTCTCTGACTGTTGATGGAGCATATCACTGACATGCTATCAGAACAGAACAGTTAATCCCTGTGTAATGGATTTTATGATATGGCACACTCCAGCCAATGACTTCTTCCACTGACAGTGAAGGTGGTGCACAATAAAGATGCCTTTTTATTTTTATTTGATTCCTGGATTCTTTCTTGAGAAGGCACCCAACTCATCTCACACCCACCTTAACGAATACCCTGTGTCGCAATGTACCATGAACCAGGCCAGTGTGTAATGAAATATTTATTTATTTTTAGAATTCAAATGCAAAATCAGAGCAAAACGAAATTTAGTGCAGCAGCCACCACGGTGTGGCAATACAAATGCAAAACCTTATAACACAGTTAATTCAACTTCTAACACAATATACATACACCTTTAAGAGAAAAGTAAACAAAATCACTTTTCTTCATGCTCACAGATGGCACAAAGGATCTGCACTCCCCCTGCAACACTTCCCCCAAACACCTGCTGACTAAATTCTCTGTGGATGGAAAGCAGTGGCAAGAAGTCAGAAAGAAGAGGAAAAATCGTTCTTTTAAATTCAACCCATCACCCCAGAATGGGAGGCCAAAAACGAAAAATGAAAACCTTCAAAATGAGCAAAATGGCATACTCAAATTTTACTGGTTACTTATGGATCAGTTTATACTTACGGTAGGATAGCTAGGACAGAAATTTGTGTTACTGCACTAAAGAGACAAGGTAGATTACAGGCTACTGAGAAGGGCACTAAAGCAACGTGAGCACAGGTGGGAAAATTGATTTTGGGAGGAAAACAATGCACAGGAAAACCCACATGGCAGGATTGCAATTTCATATTTCACACAGGCTTTAAACTATCAAACTGCTAAGAAAATCGGCTTTGCAGTCAAAATCGGAAATCGGTTTTTGGGATGAGGAACAAAGGCACAGAACATGTAGGATACTGAGGGGAAGGGATGACTCTTTATAGGATGATAGTATAGGTTTTTCTAGGGAAAATGCATATTGGATTTTTAAAGAAAAGCAAAATACATTGGCAAATTCGGTTTTGGTTGCACAATAACAGGTTCTACTGATGCTATATTTTAATGACTATATTCTTAAGGAAAGACACTGCACGCAAGGATGTTAATTTTGAATTTTAACCAGCTTGCACTACATACCTCCTTATAGAGGAATTCATTAATTTATCTCAAAATGGTACTAAGGACTTACACAGATTGCTGAAATAATTATAAAAGGAATATGCTAACAGATATAGACTAAGACAAATTCTTCTAAGGAAAGGGTAAACAGAGGATATGAGTGGGATTTTAATGGGGTTTTAATAGGATTTGAATAGGATTCAAGGCAACAGAGCCGGATGTGCAGTTTTTTGGGTAATGGGTGATTTGATACTTTCAAGGTACACTTGACTTTGGTAATTTAGTAACTTGGTAACTTGTCTTCCTCCTATGTCAGCCGGAACAAAGGGTTTCCATGACTCCCCTTTGAAGCCATCCAGTGGGTGCAGGGAATGAATGGAGATGAAATCACACCTCTGAGGCAAAACACATGGCTTCCCCCTTCCTTTGTCCTTTGGAGCAGTTCTGTCTGACAGTCTGGTAGAACCTGTAATTATCACACTGTCAGTCTCATAAGAACAGAGCACATGCCCTTGCAGCATCAGTTCACTGGTACGTGCGAAATTAGCCTTTATACCAAACTGGTTTGACAGGAATTCCTGGGCCTCAGCCAGGCTGAGTGATCTTTTGGGGGGAAAACAGCATAATACACATAGCTTTCCAGCCCATATACAATTGTGTTTCTGTGCGAGCCACTGCATTATTTCACATTTGATTTTCAAAATGTCATTTTCCTGCTTTGCAAAAGCAGATTTACACCTGTTCTTTTTCTCCTATGTTAATTTTACAGAATGATGTTCCTGCCTTACACAGTTTCCTTTCCATTTACTTTCTGAAAGGCTTTTAAAGATATGGTCAGTTTCTGAACACAGAGATATGCTGAAAATAGTTTCTTGGTAATTGACACGAGGCAAGAGGGAGAGCCACACATGAAATATGTTTTGAATAATACCAACGATGAACTTTTGAATACCAAACAAGCTGACAAGCATGAATAAGTTTGAATACTGAATTATAGACAAGATATGAGACTATTGGATGAATGAAATAGGATGCGAAGAGCATTTGTGAATGAAACTAAGTTGAAGAATCAGCATTTGCAAACAAAGTGAAAAGTGTACAAAGCAAGACACTATTGGATAGTGTGAAAGCAAGGTGGTACCCAGAAGAAATAACACAAAGGAAAGAGTACGAGAGTCACATTTTGAGAAAGGCAAGAGGTCATTGAAGTGCATCCGAAGAATAAGTGGATTTATAACACATTTGCAGAAAGGAAACCTATGTTGTCAAGGAAGTCCTATGAGAAAGTATGAACTGTTGTCAGTGCCAAGGGTTCTCCATTGCGTGACCTGAGATGGGTGGGCCGTGTGGTCCAACAACTGCGCATAAACTGAGGAACCCTTTCTTAGAGTGAATCAAGAGGAGTCAAGAGGCTGAGGCTGGTCGACCTGAAAGTTGTGCAAATGATGGAAATTAAAGGCAAACCAGACAAGTGGATTTAACTGGAAATTTGAAACCTTATAGAACTGTGTTGAACTTGGGGAAGGGAACCCCATGACGATCTGTGGAACTGTGTTAAACTTGGGCAAGGGAATCCCTAGATCATCTTGTGGATCTGTGTTGCACTTGGGGAAGGGGACCCCGAGACCATCTTTTGGAACTGTGTCAAACTTGGGGAAGGGAACCCCCAAGACCATTTTTGTGGAAGTGTGTTGACCTTGGGGAAGGGAACCCAAAGACCCTTTAGTTTGAACTGTCTTGAACTTGGGGAAGGAGCTAAAAACAAGCCTGGACCTGGAAGAAGCTAAAACCTTTAGTTGGAACACTGTTACGTTGGTTGCTGACATCCCTACACATTGTTTAGCTTTAGTTGTGAGGGAAAGTAGAGGTTTTGGACACAGACAGACTTTAAAGTTGAACCTACTGACTCAGACTATCCTTAGTTTATTTAGGTTGGTAAATCCCACCTTAGTATAGGCAAGTTAGGCCTTACACCATCCTGACATTTGAGTTAATAAAGACTTTTTGTTTGAGCTTTGAATCTGTTGTCTGCGTCTTGCTTCATGATGCCTTCACAGTACGCACACAAAATCAAGCACCCCATCGGCATACACCTATCGTAATAGTGCCTCCCCACCTGGAAGCCCAATAAATGATAATTGTTGAGGTGCACCAGGTGTAAGCAAAAGGCTGACACAATGTCTGATTTCACCAGGATCACCCCCCCACCCACCCTTTGCAATTGTGACAGAGCACCATCAAATGACGCGTAGCTCACTGAGCACAATCCCTCATTATTTGTGTCATTCACAGAGGCTACGATAGGAAATGATAAATTGTGAACACACCATGTCTTTCTTGGGGGAAATCCCCAGTGGGGAACACACCCATCCCCGCATGACAGGGGGTGATAATGGTCCCACCACCCACGCTAGCCTGACTTCCTTTTCAACTTTACTTATCAGTGTCCCTGATTGTGTTCTGGCTGACTTCTGGTTCTCCAGCACCGGGGACTGACAGCGACTGAAGCGCCTCACCAGTTTTCAAAAACCCTGGGAAAACCCATGCCCCAACAACTATGCATCACCTACATTTTCGTACCCATTTGCCCATGCGTGCAGAATGCCCACGCTACAGGTGTGGGAAGGCCCACTGCAGGCTTCCCTAGCATCTCTATGCTACTTGTGCTCCTTGCTGCGTTTGACACACTTACTCTCCCCATGCCCTGACATCCCATAGAAAGAGCACACATGCTTACATTTACAGACTGGTCCAGTGCAAGACGTTTTGTTGAAGGCCCAGCAGGCTGCATTCTTAGACCTCCTGGCAATCCAAAAATGTTGTGTCGGCCTTCCTCCCGCTGATCTCTTGCTAACTGATAAGCGCACCGCTGTGCAACTCACCCAAAGATCCATTGCCCTGGTCCCCCAGCGAAGCAGTGAATTCCCTGCTTTTGCACATCTGAATCTCTCTTCATACAGCAACCATGCCCCAAATGCACAATCCTGATACATGGACAGCACCAAATGGTTATTAGATAGTAACGTCTGGTGTAGCTCGGGAAGGTTTTCAAGTAACACTGCAGAAAATATTGCGAACCCCATCAATCAATTAGCCAAAGATCATTCTACAAAAAGTTTCTGTCCCTTCTTTCACCCTTGGGATGCTTAATCTCTTCTACCCTTCTGTAGTCCAGCAGGAAAAACATGTCAACATACTTTTCTTTCCATATTTTCTCCTTGGTGTCCTGCGACACGTACCAGATGACCTACCTAGTAATGCTGGTTGCAATAGGGGTAGAGGCAGTTACCGCCTGTCCCCCCGCTGACACACTGAATGCTGTCCCTGTGGTGAGCATGACTGGCCCTACAGACACTCCTGCATTGGTGGTACCATACCCTGCAACCGGTAAACTTGTGCCCACCACTTCTACCTCAACCGGGGCTGACCCTCTTCCCACAGTTGTTTCCCTGGCCATAAAGTCTGGGGTTCCTGCCCCTGCCAGGATTGAGTTCTCTGGGCCCTCTGCCAGTACTGACTGCTGTATTACTGGGCGTCCCTGGGACTCATTATTATCCCTCAGGCCACTTCAGCCCTCTCCCTGCTGGGGGACCATCAGTCCATGGGGTCGGGTCCCAGGATTGTTGTTGCAGCTTTCCATTCCAGCCCTCAATATTGCCCCCAAAAGGCCTGCCCATTCCAACTCCAGAGGGGCTGGGAAACTTCTGTCCCCAATTGTAACCTGGCCGCTGTCAGCCCTTTGTCCCCCAATGCCCATTCATAGGCCCCTCTCTGGGGCCCATTGCCCCCTTCTCTGCTACCCTGACATGTCATTGGGGGGAACCACTACGTTGCCTGCCAGTGTACCTGCAACAAGTTGCCCAACTGGTGGACATCCCCCAACGGCCACCCTTGAGCACTTCTTACGGTGACCGGGCCCCTGCCACTGTATTCCCTGCAGCCCTCACCCCCTGCTCATTTCCAACCATGGGGTCAGGGTGGTTATAGCCACAATTGCTACTGATGCAGGCAGAGAAGATGTCACCTTTCTGCCCCCCTTTCTCTTTTTAGCAGGTGGAAAAGCAGCAGTGGCGGCCACATTCTTCCTCTGTGGGTGGTGATGTGGACAGCACCCTGCCACTTTTCCCCACTTCTCTCTGATCCCCTCAATCACTGCCAGGGGCGACATTACAGATAAAGCCCCCAATACCTTGTCCAAATCCCTGCCCTGCAGCAGTGCAATCAAAGCAGCACGTTTTGTGGGATCCATCACTGTTAATTACTGTGCAAAACTCAGAACTAAACAATCCACTTTGTGTTTTTATTATACACGTGTGTTACCCCTCATTCTTGTCCCTTCCTTTTCCACCAAGCCAGGTGTGTGTGTACCTCACTTCTGGTTGCCACCCTGTGAGGCACAGCGTTCCCCTGCTGCACTTGTCACTTGGTCTTGAGGGAGGCTACACACTAAAATAAATGTAGCGACTGACCAGGGACGCTGATAATGTGTAATCCTGCAGTCCTCTGGGCTGTGAAAGGGAGCCCGTCTACTTGGTACAAGACTACGAGAAAGCTATTCACCACTGCCAGTGCTCACGGCGTGCGAGCTTGGGGATTGAGTGGCAACCAGCGGAAAACAAATGTACAAAAGGAAACACTTTATTGCAATATCAGCTGTATGGATCTCGCAGCCCGGTGCGTTGCCCAGTGACTGGTGAGCAACAAACCCACACTGCAAACCATGCTTCGCTACGATGTCCGGGCCTCTGAGAAGCCGAGAAACACACAGGCCTTCTGCCCATTCACCTAACCTCACCCAGCAGCCTTGACCCACACACCACATGCTGAGACAAAGCCTCCAACAACAACCCAGCATGTACTCCTCCTACACACCCCAGCCACCCCCTTTAACTCAGCATGCACCTTCCACAGGACCACGATACCAATAGCTTGTTTCACTGAGATCTCTTGCTCGAGGAGGGCACAGTGGAGGCAGCGAGCATGGCGGGCAAGAAACCAGGAGCTTTTGAAGATGCAGAGGTTGTCAGCAGGTCATCTTGGTCCCAGGCAGAAGGAGTGCGGTGGTGGGGATCCCTCTAGCAGGGCAAGGCAGTGAACTGTGCACACCTGGCCCTCTGGTCCTCCATTTATGCAGTGATCCTGGCGTTGCTGCGCCTCCCCCTCCAGTTCCTACTGCTGAGACAAGTCTGTGAAAACCAGCCTGCCCTGCTACCGAGCCACTAGTTCCCCATCGGGCATCTGCCAGTCCTCTACTCCCGAGCACGCCACCATCAGATCAGACCATCTCAGAAGTGGACACAAAATGGGACAGGTGAACAAATAAAAGGTGGGCTACATAACCAAATCACAATCGTGGATGTTTCACAAAACAAACTGTTGTAGTAGGACCTGGGGGCACATTTTCAGGAATTGTCAAATGGTGGCCTTTAAGCACATTGAATGAGTGACATTAATCAAAACTACATGCTGCACAGTGCATGTAGCCTGCTCTACCACCAAACCAGACACACTGGTCTGTTGTGACAAGCTACACATTGAACTAGTTCTTTAAACTAGCCAGCTTTACCCCCAAAACAGCCCATACTAGCCTGTTCAGACAAGCTGCACAGTGCACTGTCACTAGATGAGTCTGCTTTTTCTCCCAAATGAGCAACACTGGCCTGTTATTGTGGGGTGAAATATGGCAACCAGAATGCCAGGAATAAAGAGGCCAGAGTGATTTGTAAATGCCCATTGAAGAATAAGACCAGCACAGAAATTGTGATGTCAGACATGAGGCCTACTGAACCAAAAACAGGCCTAAAATCTAAAGGAAAGAAAGTGGGCTTGTATCAAAAGTGTGAAGATATGCGCAATTTATTTCAGCAAAGAAAAGAAAGACATGTGGCTGATAATGCCATTTTACTCAATCCATGGAGAGATGCTCTTTTTCTTAAAGGGGCAGCAGTGTATACATTATCTTCAACGTAATACCAGCTTGTGCTCCAGCCATCAAAAGTGAAACCAAGCTGCAACTAAAGATTAAAGTACATTACACCTGGATATTAGGCCCAGGTGCCGTATACAATGTCATATAAAATGCATTGTGCATGAGTTTATAAACCATTGATGGCAGGATTACATGAGCCGATAATTTCTCCAAAAATTAAACTTCACCTCCAATACCTTTCCTATGCTGTCCTGGAGAGTAGGGCTCGTTGTCAACCATCAATCAGGGCCTTCACTTAAAAATATAGAAAGAAATACACTGATTAGATGTAAACCACAGTGAAGACAGATAAGGCAATACCTGTTCTTTCAGCAGAAGTGACCTTGAAGTCATAATTCCCATAAAATGTCCATTAGAGTTGCTATCAGGGCCCTCACAAGCCTTGAAGGGTGGGGCAAACATAAACATGAGCCAGTCTCTGGCTGGTCACTTGTTTAAGTGTAAATGCAATTTAAGAGAGCAAAGAAAAGGAGGCTGCAGTTGAATTAATAGAAAAATACATAATATTGCATAAAAGGGGCAGTGTAGATGCCATAACAGTAACTCCATACCTTTATTACAGGTGACAGTAAGCCCCTTTGAACCAAGCTAAAATAATGTTTTTGTGATAAACATAACTAAAGTTATTAATGAACATTTTATTTGGGCCTTCCCTTGGTTCCAAGAGATTTAAACGTTGGTGTGAGGGTGAAGGAAATAATGAACATGAGAACTATGAGGTGGCATATTTTTCACTGCTACGGCTCCTTAGTAAATGAAGAATAAACATATCTCTGCATAGGAAGGCGTGACAACTTCAGAGTAGCATCATCTGATTAGTCATAAAATGTACTCCTTAAAAATATATTGTTAGATGTAAAGATTTGAAAAATTAAGATACTTGCCATGTTGATAGATTTTTAGAGTTTTGAACATGCCGAGCCCACCTGTCAAAGTGGGATGACAAAGACTTCTCATCCCACAGCTGTCATAATTCACACCCTCATCTCTTTGTCCTATTAGCACACAGGTGGGAGGTGGGTAGAGAAAACCAACCAATCCATTTAGCGAGAATCATGACAAGTTTGTGATGTCATTTGCCCTGTAAGTAAACCAGTTTGCATTAGAACTAGGCCTTTTCACTTATTTCGGGAGGTAACCTTCTACTGAACTATTGCGAGAAACTTCACAGCAGTGAGGTCCAAATCTTGCATTGGAGACTGGAACCAGGAGACATGGAAGCTGACTGGGACCCCTTGGAGGATTCAAAGGAGACAATCCTTGACCAACTGTTAAGCGACTTCAATTCAGCAATCCCACTAAGTCAGTGCCTCGTCTGGGACGTCCAAGGGAAGCCCTTATTTATATATTTCTATGACACGTTATACTCTGGATGATAAACCCTTATATAACGCCCCTCTCTTAGAATCCCCCGACCCCACTGATCCAAGAAGTAGGTTTGTTTTGCAAATTAAAAAGGTTTATTTGAAAAATTAAACAATAGATATATATCACACTTTATAATAAATTAATATTTGATATCACACTTAGACATATGACAGTGAGTGATCAACAATAGATAATGTTATGCTAGCACACTGGTTTAATTACTTAGGAGTAGTATAGAGGATAAGGTAGCTGAGAATGCTTTATATGGTACAAGGAAATGCAAGGTGGAAAATAAGCAACACAGGAATAAACTTGATATGATTTCAGCAAAACCTAATATAATCACTTTTCCCCTTTTGGCAATTCACCCCCCCTCTATGCAATGTAAGGAGGTGGAAGTAACACACACAGTCTTCAGGAATACAATCACAGTACAATACGAATTCAGTTCCCCCCTAGCAAGCTTAGAGAAACAGGGATGATTTTAAACACAGGCAAAGTACTTTAAAGGTGGTATGCAAAGAAGGGAAAAATATGCTAAAAATGATTTTAATTCCCTCTAGCGGTTCAGGGTGAGTGAGAGATACTTTAAATAAGTTCAGGCCAGCCCTATCAATGATTCAGGGCTGGTTACCAGGTTGAAAACGGAATTCCGTAATGGAAGCAAAAGACAAATATTTTTACACATGGTTGAAATGAAACAAAATGTCAAATTGCGGCAATGCAGTCGCGTGCATCGAGTGCAATTACAAAGGAACTATAAGGAGTAGCTTAGAATCTCAGCTTTAAAATAAAGTTAAATCTTGCTTCTATCACGAACGGTTCAAGAGATATGGACGATTTTGTGAAGGTAGATTCTCAAAATAAAAGTAAAGATCAGAATGACGGATGACAGTTTTGCAGCTTTGAATCAACAGGAGGGACACGATTTCTATGATGCAGTTCTCAATAGGTTGAAATAGTTTGAATTAGATTATTTTAAACTAAGAGATTGGTTTTGCACAGTTCTGGCTGAGTACTCACACTATATTTTGGACAGGAATGCGACTTCGTCACGGATCGGGTCAGGATTGGCTGCGGTTCTCTAGCCACTGGGTACTGGTTCTGCGCACATCGATCTGGGTCAGCTCTCAGCACTGCACAGCAATCTGGTCTGGGTCTGGTCTCTCTGGATCTCTGGTCTCTCTGGATACAGCACTGCTTTCTGGGTCTGCTACCGGTTCTGGCAAAAGTCCTTGGCAAAGAATTCAAACAGCTCGCCCGGCTGTTGAATAGTTTGCAAATGATTTTGAGGCCTGCTGAAAAAGGATTCAGCTTGTGGATTCAGGCCTCTCTGCTACAAGTTCTGGAGTCTGGGTTCAAAGTTCTGGTCTCTGGAGATTGATGGATTTGAGGTCTGGAGTCTCTGTCAGCATTCTGTGCAGGAATTCAGTTGAAGGTTGGAAAATGAATGTGTCTGCCTGGGTTCCAGTGGCTCTTTTTATGTCTTTTGAAAATGGGTGTGGATGCTAACTTTCTTTGCCCAACCCACTCACAATTTGATAGGTCAAGGATTTCTCTTTGACCTGATTTGAGAAGGGAACAGTGAGTCAGAGTGATGAGGTAGGTTTATGGTCAGAGGATCCTCCCCTTGTCAAATTGCACCCAAATCTATTTCTGATCCAAATACCCATTTATCTATGTACCATTTTTCTAATATTATATGTCCAGTTAACATATTTTCTGTAGCACCAAATCATCCGATCCCTGTCTTTGTAAGATGTCGTGTCCACTTTTGACAGAATTCTGCCCTTTTCATCCAGATAACAACCTCTAAACTTTTCCAGATTTTACACAAATGTGCACAAGGGATATGGGTTTCAGATGATAAAGTGTCAGATTTTTAACCTGCATACATTTGGAGAACAACCTTATTTTCTGCTACTACTCCCCAGAACATACCACAGAGTCCTGACACCTCTTAAAATGTACACAGAAAAATAGAATGATGATATTATTTATATAATTTTTATAAGTCTGCACTACTAATTATCCATCTTTTTAAAATTATGCTCTGGCCTCAAAGGGGTGTGGTTTTCCAAAGCACATGGTGGAATTTCTGGTTCGTACACTTCCCCAAAGCCCAGCTTGCTCACAGAGGCACTTCTCCTCCCACTTCTCCCAAGAGGAAGCTATTTTACGACCCCCCCCAATATAACATTTGCCTGAGCCCAAGACAGTGCTTTGTTCAGTTTCCTGCAGTCCACAGGTGCCACTCCCCTAATTCAATCAGAGAGGTGTCATCTCCTTTGGCAGGGGCAGCAGAATGCAACCAGGCCTGGGAACACAGCTGCTGATCAAGTTTCAACTCCTGTCGGGGGTAGTTGTCAGGCAGGATTCAATCTCTTTAAGCCAGGCTTCAGTTAAATGTCACTTTGGTTCCCAGTTTTGTACATTCAAACCAAACTTGCAATTTTTACACATGCAGCTAGAACACTGATTCTAAGTTCAAAACTATGACATTTAAACAATTGCACCCTATGTGACACTCAAAAGTAGGTCACTCATTTATTCTAAACATTTCGATTTTAGTGGCTTTAAACCCAAATTCACTTAAGCTGCTGACATCCCCCGCTATTTTCAATACATACATTAGACAATTACTTCCTTCAAGTCATTTCAGAATATAGTTTTACATTGTATCCACCTCTTAGTAAGTCTTTCTTTGGCCTGGTTTGGTTCATTTGTTCAGTTTTACACAAGTGTCTGGTGGTTTTAAAACGCCGGCTTTCTGGTAGTGGTGAGCACCAGTATTGCACCCCTTTTTGACATTAATAACAACAGATTTTGAACAGCACCATAGTCCTTAGCACTGATTTCGCTCATGGCGCTTCTGGCCCCTCACGCTCACACTGGTGGGTGGCAGGTCAGGCGACCATTTTGTTGTGCGCAAAGACTGCACGGTTCTCCAGGATTCTGGCGCAAATGTGGGCTTTTCCGCCCTCTTGGATTTCCTAAGCCCACAGCACCAAGTGTTGCAGCATAATAGTCCAAACGTGGGTCAGGACACTAAACACAACACCCTTGCTGTCCCAGCAGTGCCCTGCAGTTCCCTGGTGTCCATTACAAGGGCTCTTTTGTAAGTAACACCATCCCCAAAGTCATAGGTTGTGTAGGCCCTGCATTTTTCAAGCATTGTCTTAGTTATTTCCCCATAGAAAAATATCCTCTTTGTCTGTGTAGATCCTTAGCCTCTTTAATTAAAGTATATCAATTAATTCCTCTATAGAAATCATGGGATGCATTTTGCTGGCAATCAAAACCAGCAAACTCTTCCCAGTGTGTTTTGAGCCGGTATAGACATAAAGATCTGCCAAAAGAATGAATCCCAAAACCTTATTTCGACGTGAGTGTGTAGGGTTCAAGACGAAATTCCCCATTGATCCCCTTCGTTTTAAATCAGGAGTGTGAAGCCTGGTATTTCCTTTGCATGTGTGGTAAAGAAAACTATATTGCCACTTTGTGCCCATTGTGCTCTGACCAAAACCACAAAGCCCTGCCAATTCTGTTTAGGAGTGGCAAAATGAAATTCTTTCCCTCATTTTGCACCTGGGGTAAGAAGTAATAGAAAAATGATTTTCCCCTTGAATCCCTTTTTCCAACGAGTGCATTTTGTCAGAATCCCACAACGATTTCCCCATTGTATTCCCACTCTATGCCACTAGACTTCAATTCAGAGGTGACAAGTCTAATTGATGTTTGGAGAGTGGGGGTGCTGGGAGAAAGGTATCATAACCAAATCAGCAATCACTGTGTGTCTTGAATTGTTTTTTTCTGTATTGGTGTATGATTTAAAATGAAATAATTGTAACTGCATAGCTCAGTGCTATCTCTGTGTTGGTGCCTTCACGGAAGTCATTTGTGTTCTTGTGTTGCCACAGCATTGGTGGCTGATGTTAGTCTGTTTGTCAAATTTGGTTTAAATAAATTAATAAATATATATATATATTCTTACTACACACCGGCCTGGTTCCTAGTCCATTGTGGCACCGGGTATTTGTTAGGGTTAGGTGCGAGATGGGTTGGAGGCCTTACCAAAATGAACCGAATCAAAAGCATAATGATTTATTGTCTGGCACAGTCATTGGGGGAAGGAACTGAGTGTGACCGCGTACTAAACCACGACAAAACTGGGGGCTTGTGCCGAGATTGGTAGAGAGTTTCCACTTGTGAAAGTGCAGTAGCAGCAGACTATTCTTTTAGGTGTAATTGCATTTCAGTGGTTGGAAAGTTGTGTTGCATTGTGAAGGCACAATTCAGATCTGTACCCTGAGGTTTAGGGTAGTGTATAGCTAAAAGTGTTCATTGAGTTGTCATTATTAGTACAAACTAAGTAGGAACAGAGTTGAGATTCTGCCCTTGCATAAGAGAGCACATTAGGTGCAGAACACATTTCAAAATGTGTTCTGCACCATAGAAATCAATATGGCCAGGAAGCACCTTCTATCGAAATTGTTATTAAGGTTGAATGGATGAAACAGGAGCATTAAATGTGACAATCTAGAATGATGCTGGAGGTAACCTCTGCAAATGATGATATGTGGCAGGATAATGGGCTGTTACATCAGGCTCTGGCAGACTTTTACATGACACGGACCAGCGGAGATTAGCAAATTAAAATGGCTCAGCTCACAACATATATGTACTTCCATATGATGATCATGGAAGAAAGATACCAGGATAGTGTAGTCTATGTGCACAACCAATCTGAGCTTTTTAATCAAGCACAGAGAGAGTTGAAACAATTAGAGGGAAAAACGCAACCAAAATTCAGAGTTGAAATTAGAAAACCTCATTCAGCAGCTAAAGGATGAGTTAGTGACACAGCAGCAAGCATATTTAGAGCGTGAGGCTCAATTTTCTGCACTGAAAGAGGAGAATTAAGAAAGTGTTGAAAACTTGAGCGTGAGTTAACAAAAATTAAGTAAGTTGTGCACAATAGAACCTAATTAGAGAAAGCTTTTGCATTTCAAACGCTGATTAAACAAATGAAAGATGAAAATAGGCAGTTGATTATTAGGGATGTCAATTCCCAGGCAGAGTTCAAACAGATGCGCCAAAATCTGAACACTCTGAAACAACAGAGAGAGCACCTCAGGGAAGAGAGTAGCAAATTGTGTCAGGAGAAAAGTGGCCAGTGTCAGAAAGTGTGTCAGTTAAGGATGGACATGGAGAAAAGTGAGTTATGTTCTCAGGAACTGACTGACATGAGGATAGAAAAGGAAAAATTAGTGGGACATGTGAGGCAAGCAGAGTTTGACATAGAGCATGCAACAAAGGCCAAAAGTGCACAGAGGTACGAGATTAGTCTGCTGCAAATGAATAGGTCTGTATATACCCAGACAATACAGGCCTCACAGAAGGCAAATGAGTCACTTTGTGAGGAGAACAAGGGACTCAGCGACCAATTATTGGTACAAAACAAAGCTGAGAGATTGGAGAAGGAAATAGCCAAATACAAACAGGCTTTGTGTGGAAAGGCACCCTCCAGTAAAGGAGAGAAGACCTCTTTACCAGGAACCACAAGCCAACTCACCACATTATATGCACAGGGTGCTGCTATCTTAATGCCTGCCAGTTTGCAAGAACAGGGAAACATGAGGCAGCTGGACTCAACTAGGTTTAGTCCAACTGAGCCGGAAGGCCAGTCCTTATCAGACATTGACGGGTATTCATCGCTACCCAGATTTAAAAATACCCTAGCATGTACATCTGACCAAGAGGGCTTCTATGATGAGAAGATGAGAAGATCAGAGAGTTAGACTGGCAGAAACTAAAGTTACAAAGGGACCACTTGGCCTGCTTTGTAGACAGAAATGAACCAGAGTCCAGGCCTCAAAAGAGTATTTTAAAATCCTTAACACATTCAGAGAGGTGGGGGGAATTCTCCACCATGCCCAGAAGAAGGGATGAGGAAGATGAGACCACCGCTGTGTGAAAAGGGGAGCCCAAGGAAAGTGACCCTGAAAGCCCACAGTACCATGGGGGAGAAGAGAACAGACCCTGTCCTTCTGGGAGAGATTCCCAGTCTCATAGAGGTAGGGAGCACCTAGAGGACAAGGAGTGGACCACCAATAGTAGCAACTCTGAGCCAGAGGGTGAGTGAACTCAGTGCAGCGGATAAGGAAGACTGCCAAACAGAAGGGAGGTCTGGTAAAAGACCCAATTCGGCAAATGAAGGCCATCAATATCTTTATGACACCCTACCACAAGAATACCAAATGCTCAGTCTGGGAGCATCTAGAACCGTATGACCAAATGATGGCATCATTTGGTATCAAAAATGATCAAAATTCCATGGAGTTCGTCAAATGGACATTCTCCCTGGAATACTCCAGCTTCTTTGCAGGGCTGGAGGATGGGGATCACCAAAGATGGTCCACCTATAAGGTGGCTATCTTAAAGCATTTCTACATCCACAGGAACCCTCAGGAGGCCTGCAAGGCAGCCTACAACCTGCAGTGTGGGGAAGACCAAGCACCTAGAGAGTTTGTACAAGAGCTGAAGCAGGCATTTGCCCAGACCTCTAGGCGGGTGAACACAAATAGCCGGGTGTTCATTAACGCTTACTTCCATGCACTCCCGAGATACATTATGAACCAACTGGTAAGGGATTCCATGAGTGTAAGACCCTGGATTGGGTGGAAGAACAGGCCACCCAGATTTATGAAGTACAAAAGCCCTGTGAAAATAAAAATAACCCTAAAAACCCTAAACCGTCAAACACACCCGCTGTTTCAAAGGTGGCAAAGGTGAAAATACCCCCATATTGGACATGGAAATGGGGGGGGGTCTGAAAATACTCCTCCAGCTAATACTAAAAGCAGAAGGAGAGGCAGAGTAGACCCTCTGATCCAACCCAATCGAGTTGTATCCGACCAACGCTCCATCTGACCCTGCCACCCATATGAGCCCTAGATACAAGAGTAACAGACCCATCTTGGATATGTATGGACTCCCCCGGCACAAGGGGGAGGGGGTAATCAGGTTAGTACTGCCCCAGGGAACCTCGCTCAAAATTTCCCTCAGAACTTCCCTCAGGAGGGAAGAAATACTCCACCCCCCAACCTAAGTTTCTTTCTCAGATAACCCTCAAACCCCAATTTCTTGAACAATCCTCCTCTCTCTCCCCGCTTTCAGGAAAATAGATTCCCGAGTCAGGGCGAAGGGAGACCAAGGATGGAGGGTTATCAGGGAAACTCTCAGTACCCGAGCTACTCTGGGAGAAGGGATAGCTGCCCTTCCTGGGAGCAGCAAAGGTATGCATCCAGACCCCCCTACCAACCAGAAAGGACATCTCAACTGGAGCGTCAGGTCCAAAATTTGACAAAAGACCTGGGTCGCATGTTGAGAGCTCACCAAAGCCCTCAAATGGAAATTGCTTCCCAGAACAGATCGGCATCCGGGTCTGGTGCCTCGGAGCAATGATGGGAAGAAACCCCCGACAACCAACAGTTTCTATAGGAGGGTTCCCGGGGGGAAAGGAGATGGAAAGCCCTAGAGGAAGCTTCCTTTCTCACCAGTGAAAACCCCCTGGAAACCTCTGAACTTGAACACAAATCTCCTACCTCCGAAAATCTGGAACCTAGAGAACCGAGGGTAAGTAGGAGAAATCAAGAGCTAAAGCGAACCCACTTTGTGCAGGAAGTCTACATCATCTCGTTTGAAGGGGAAGAATCCCTGGAGGGTTCAGGGAAGAAAGTCTTCTCTTTAAGGGATGGAGGAAATCCTCCCAAGGAAATATGGGTCCCAAAGGCCCTAACTTAGACTGGGAAAGTATGGAGACTGACCCAGAGTAACCAATACTTGAACCCCAAAAGTGTCACCCCAATGACCCTGAAAGCAATGAGTGATCCTCACCCCAAACAGGTTCGGGTAACTGTCTCCAGGAAAAGGGAGGCAGCAAAGACCCAGTGGAAAAAGAGGACTTCCCAATTCCACAGATATCTGGGTGAAAAATCTTCTGTACAGGTTCCCGGACTTCAACACAGAAAACTGTCCAAGATGCCACAGTTTGAGTTCAATATAAAAATAATTAACTGCCAAGCTGGCACAAAATGCACATTTTGTTTGTCCCCTTGAAGAGAAAGAAGGAAGATTTTATGCCTCTGTCATGGTACAGGGTCAATGTGCATTATTAGCGCAGGTCGATACTGGATCCCAAGCCACCCTCCTGTCCAAAAAGGCCTTTGACCAAATAAATTCAGGAAGGGGGGAGAGCCACCAAATTCCCCTCACACCTCTTTCTGGACAACTGCAAAACTTTGTTGGAAAGGATATTTCTGGAGATCAAAATTGGGCGACATAGGGTTAAACACCCAGTGATAGTCGTCACTCCAGAGGGTACACCTTGTCTACTGGGGAATGACCTCCTTCAGAGGTTATCACCCCTGATTGACTGCGTGAACAAGGTCCTATGGACTCCGACTAACCAGCCAATCAAAGTAAAACAAAGTACAAATTATGTAAGTTTAAATGGCACATGCCACATGATTGAACAACGGTCCGACCAAATAGAATTTCACTTTAGGAACAATCAAGTCCCAGACATCACTGTCATCTCTGTAGGAGAACAAACTGGTGATGGGAACCCTTCTCCATTTTAGAAAATTAACCTTCCTCCCAGTTTTAAGTGGCATTCCACAGTGGAAGGAAATACTTTTACACCAATCCACAATCTGAAGAAAACCTAAATCCCATGACAAAAGATGATGAAAAATCAGCTCAATGTTTGACTGACATTCAGAGAAAGTGTGAACAGCTGTTTTCCCCATTCTGGTAAATAAGGGGGGAGCCTGTTCTCACCAGAATATGCCTGAATAACGGAAGAAGCCTCATTAGTGAAGTATTATTCAGGAAACTCCCAAAAGATCATACCATTCCCACGTTTAAGTTGATTAAGAAGAGGGAAATGGGCATGGAAACTCCAAATTACAAACATCTACTGCCTAGCATGTGCATTCTAAAAATGTCCATTTGTGACAAAAGCATATAACATAATTGTTGGGTTGTGAGAGATGTTCCATCCACCTTTTACTTAGGCAGTGACATTCTCAATCGATTTGCAATTAACTTGGACCTGATTAATTACAAAGCCTGGTCCCAACTGTGGGGTAAACCCATGGGCTTTGACAACACTGAGAAAGCATTTTGGTCAGCCCAATTGCTGCCGTTTGCAGTTGAAGTTCAAATGGGAACAGAGGTCACCATCCCAGGACAGGTACGACAATGTACAATTCCCCTGAAAATTAAGCAAGGACAGAACGTCAAAAACAAGGACGCTTATATAAATTTGAATTATCATCCCCAACAGCAAGGTTTGTATTTACATCCAACACCCCTAGTTGACTTAGAACATGACACCATTCAAATTTTGGTAGATAACATCGACCCTAGAAGTATCACTCTGGGCGCAGGCATTTTTATTGGAATGGCGGTTAATGCCCAACATTATTCTATTGACTTAGGTAATAAGATCATTGGACCAATACGAAATGACTGTTACAATTTTGACAAAGATATTCCTCCGGAAAAGATTTTCATCAGGCAGGGGGGAATTTCTTGGTGTACTCGTTCTATCCTTATGAGTGGGAAGAGGTGATCTGTGACATCAGGAAGGATGAGGTGGTATTTCACGTCAACAGTGACTGCCACTGATTCTTGAAACCCCATGTCAAAGCCAACACCATAACAAGAGATCTCTCCAACCAACTGGAGGATATCGCTGAAATTGCCAAACTTGAGGTCTTTCCAGGCTTTAAGCAGATGGCTGAAGAACAAATCAATCTCACTGATGCCTGTGAGACTGAGGAGCAAAAGCAGAAGCTGAAACAGGTGTTTTGGGATTTTTGGAATATCTTTGCTGTGGATTCGTACGAATGTGGACGCACAGATATACATTCAACCTCCATAACTACAGACCCTGAGATGGCTCCCGTATTTGTGAAGCAACGCCGGTTGCCTCTTTCATCAATGGAGTCACTCACAGAGTTTATTAAAAACTTAGAATCCAATGGGATAATTCATCCAGTCCACAGTACCTTAAACAACCCGGTTCTGGGGATACTTAAATTAAATGGCCAATGGAGCCTTTGCACAGACCTTAGGGAGTTAAATAAAGGGGTCCACATGTCAAGATGGCCCCTTCCCTACATCGATCAGGGACTGGCCCAGATCCAAGGGTCAAAGGTGTATACCACAATTGAACTGACCAACGGCTACTGGACCACACTCGTGGGTAGGGAAGACCAGTACAAGCTTGCCTTTACATTTGGGGGGCAGCAATACACGTGGACCTGAACCCCCTTTCGATACATAAACTCTGGCAATTAATTTAACATCTTCCCACATAAGGCCATGCCCGACTTGGGCAAAAGGGGAAACCTAGCCTATGTAGACAATGGGCCTCATTACACGGTAGGCGGTAAGGGTTTAACGGTACCGGTATTTTACTGGTACCAGTAAATCCTTACCGCCTTACTACGAGGTCCCTTTGCGGGTTGGGGAATTTAACGCCCGCTTTTTGCAGGCGTTAAAAACCAACCCGCAAAGGGACCAGTGGAGCTAATTACGGTACCGCAATTTGCGGTACCGTAATTAGCGCCTTCCTCATTCCCATAGAGCCCTATGGGGCAAAAATGGGAATGGGAAAGGGCAATGGTGGAAGGGGGAATTACCGCCCGCCAACCTTGGAATGGGGCGGTAATTCCCCTTTCCACCAAGGCGGTGCCGGTATTTTACTGGCATGAACCATGGCGCTAATAGTGCCATGGTTCTCCGCCTACCGTGGAATGAGGCCCAATGTCTTAATCAAGAGCTCAACTGTGGAGGAACATGTAGCTGAAATATGCTATGTTCTGAGCCGGTTGCAGAGAGCTGGAGCGAAACTGTCCTTTCAGAAGGCACAGTGGTGTAAGACCTGCATGAACTTCTTAGGGCATGAAATCACCCCTGAGGGTCTCAGTCCCCAGGTGAAAAAGGTGGAACTATTATTGAAATTAAAAGACCCTACTACTCTGCGAGAACTACAAAGCCTTCTTGGGCTCACTAATTATAGTAGAAAGTTCATAGAGGACTAATCAGTGGTCACACAACCCTTGGTTCATTTATTAAAGGCCGGGGTCAAGTGGGAGTGGGGTCCAGAGCAACCTGAGGCATTAAAACTGCTAAAGAGAAGCCTTTCTAAAGCGCCTTGTTTACCCCATAAAGACCAAGGAATTCTTCTTGGAGCCAGGGTTCTCGAATACTTGCTTAACAGCAGTATTATACCAAAAGCATGACAAGTTCAACAAAGTAATCTCATATGTGAGCAAGACTTTGTCCTCTGTAGAGGAAAAAATTCAATGATTGTGAAAAAATACTCCTGGAAACGGTGTGGGCGTTGAAGAATTGCCACCCGTTCATCTGGGGAGCACATTATTGCAAGACTCCTCATAAGCCATTGCAATATCTCCAAAGTGACCGAATCCGAACAGGGAATGTGAGTAATTCCAGAATCACTTCCTGGATTCTGTCCATGCAAGGCTTTCCTGTGGAGGTCAGATATGGGCAAAACAAGAAGAGTCCCCTAGCGCAAGGTTTGGCTGACTTGCATGACTGTGCTAAAAAAACAGTCTCGAGTACGAAAGTCTAAAGATCAAAGACAATATGGAGGCATACCTTACTTCCCTGGAAAAAGTCTATGAGGAAGACACGTGCCAGGGGATACCCATAGTTTATGTGGATGGGTGCTCCTACCATGTTGATAATCACGGGAAAAAAGAACTAGTTGCTGGCGTGGGGAATGCCATGGTGAATGATGCCCCAGAGCCTTCTGCTGGGTACAAAATAGGTCTCCGAAGTAGTGAGGTGGCAGAGTTGATGGCGGTACATCAAGCCATCCTCACTGTCGTGCAACACCAAGTCAAATAACTGGTCATAATCACTGATTCAGATTATGTCAGGAATGGGTTCGTGGAGCACTGATTAATTGGAAAAATTAAGGCATTCTGTCGGTGAATAACAAACGCAAGGGAAATTAATCCAAGCAATTGATGATCATGTCACCTCTAATAAAATGACCATCTATTGGAAAAAGATCAGAGGTCACTCCAAAATAGAGGGCCAGAAAATACTAGAAATGACTTGGCTGACCAGTTGGCCAAAACCGGAGACATCCGGGGATCTCATAGAAACCGAATCCCTGTTGGGGGAAATCCAAGCCGCTGTTGTCACCCGACCCAAAATGAACTCTCAACTGCCCAATGCAGTAAAGCAACCCCAGATGCTGATTTGATTATGGCCCAAAAAGAGGACCCGATTATAGGGAAATGTTATCAACATAATGAAGACCCCAGAATTTTCCACTGACAGAATCCCGTTATATCGGGAAATAGAATCTCTGTGTTTTGATGAATTTTTCCAAAATGTTCCAAATCCAAGACGGTTTGTTGCCACGCAGATCCATATCGGGATGTGGGCAGTGGGTGGAACATGCCTGATTCAGAAGCCTGGTGTTAAGTCACGCCCATGACGTGGCCACTGCTGGTAACAGGGGGTTCATACAACCTTAGAAATCTTGCGAGAGTTTGCAAACTAGCCACACATGGGTCAGGACCTCGACCTATACTTAAAGGGGTGGCTTGTGTGTGCTCAGTTTTAGCCAAGTTCCCACACAGACAGAGCTCACCTACAGAAAAGGGGAATGACACTGCCGTGGTCGAACTTGCAACTCAATTTCATCGGGCCTGTGATTCACTCCTCTAGAGGAAACAAGTACATGTTGACAGTGACATGCTTGTTAACCAAGTCGGTGGAATGTCTTCCGGCCCCAAATTGTAAGTCGGAAACAGATTCCGCCCTATGATCAATCAGATCTTCTCTTGTTTCCGCTTCCCCAAAGGATTGAGTCAGACCGAGGAAGTCATCTTACCAGTGAGGTGATGAAAAAAGGTGTGGGAGATACTAGGGGTAAGGAGAAAACTCCACATTGCCTACTACCCAGCCTCAAGTGGGGGAATTAAGAGGTAAAGTAAAACAATTGTGGACATCTTGAAGAAGTTTGTGGCAGACTCTGGACCTAGTTGGGCACCCGATTATCGCTTGTCCTGATAGCCATCAGATCTACACCATCTTCTGCGACAAAAATGTCACCATTCGAGCTCATGACTGGACAGAAAATGGTGCTACCTCAGCATCTTCTCTACCAGAACTCAAGAGAAGACCCTGATCAACGCATCCACGACCCATGAGTACATTTATGAAAACACCTTCAGCACGCTTTTGTATACACTCAGTGAAATTTAGAAACATCGGCAGAGGGGATGAAAACCCATTATGACTTAAAGACCACTAAAAAAGAGTATGAAGTAGGAGACAGGGTCTACCTGTACAATTTCCAAAGGAACCAGAACAAAGAGCAGAAGTTCCTCCCCTACTGGTGTGGTGTTTTTGAAATCGTCGATAAAATCTCCCCTGTCACCTAAAAGATCTTCATCCCTAAAGGAGAACAGATGGAAGAGAAATGGCTTACTATCAACCAGTTGAAAAGATGTCATCGCAGACAGAACTTACCACTGAATGAAGAACCCAGTGAGGGTAGAGCCCAGGAACCATCTGAAGAATACAGGTAAAGAACGGGAACCTGAATTGAGAAGATCACACATTTACAGGGAGTAGAACAACTTATACTTATTAGGAAGTTACCAAGAGTAATTGTCATTATCTGAAATTGTATATGCCAAAACAAATGTGGTATGTAACTTGTTGTTTTGATGTCAATTTGCATATCGATCATATCAGGGAAATTAGTACTGTGTGAAATACTTTAACTCATTTTTATTCTCGGCATATTAAATAACTCCTTGCCTCTACAGGCCGGAGATGGAGCTACTGGAAAGGGAGGGATCCTGGACCAAAACCCAAAATCCGAAAAGAGTGGAGTGCAGACCAGAGCACCACTCCCTAAGGACAGGGAAAAGAGCGGACGTGCTACAACAGATATCCCTGGAATGAACCCAGTCTACAAGGAAACAGAAACCCCACTCTCTCCTTGCTCTTCTCTCTATCTCACTGGAATCAAAGAACAAGGAGGGGGGACCTATGGGGTGAAATATGGCCCCTGAATGCCATAAATAAAGAGGCCAGAGTGATTTGTAAATGACCATTGAAGTATAAGGCCAGCACAGAAATGGTGATGTCAGACATGAGGCCTGTTGAACCAAAAACAGGCCTAAAATCTAAAGGAAAGCAAGTGGGCTTGAATCAAAAGTGTGAAGATATGTGCAATGCATTTCAGCAAAGAAAAGAAAGACGTGGCTGATAATGCCATTTTACTCAATTCGTGGAGAGCTGCACTTTTACTTAAAAAGACAGCAGTGCGTACATTATCTTCAATGTACTAACAGATTGTGCTTCAGCCATCTAAATTGAAACCAAGCTTCTTGCATTTACAAGAAATAAAAGATTTTCCTTTTTGTTTTTCCTCATCCAAATGAGAGTATGCAGAGAGAAGTGCTCACTAGACTTTCAGAGTTTGAACATGGTTTTGTCATATAACTGCCCTATACATGTGGACAATCCAGAAGTGATATTCATATATTTTGCAATTGTGAGATTAAAGTATAGAAAAGAAATGTAAGGCTTAGTGGTACAGCTGGTCTATTGGGCGACTCATTCAGCATTGGTTACAGACAAAAATAACTTAAGCCAAATCCAAAAAATGGGGACAGGAATACCCCCTTATTTCCACAAATTTATCGTGTATCGTCGCAGGTCACTGGATCGACAGTAAGCCAGAGGGAACCCGTCATAAATAGTAACAAAAATATGCAAAAGCATCCAAAAAGATCCAGAACATTGCGCCTTTTAGAGTTTGAAAAAGATAAGTTTTATGATCCTCTATAGACATAAATTTGCCCTTATAGTAAGAGAGATTAAAGTACATTACACCTGGATATTAGGCCCATGAGCTGTATGAAAGGTCATGTAAGTTGCAATGTGTGCGAGTTTAAAAGCCATTGCTTGCAGGATTACATGAGCTGGTAATTTCTCCAAAAATGAAACTTTTATTGGGCCTTCACTTAATTCCGAGAGATTTTAAAGTTGGTGTGAGGGTGAAGGAAATAATGAACATGAGAACTATGAGGTGGCATAAGGGTGTGCCGACTTCAGAGTAGCATCATCTGATTTGTCATAAAATGTAGTTCTTAAAAATATATTGACACGTGAAGATTTGAAAAATTAGGGTACTTGCCATGTTGATAGATTTTTAGAGTTTTGAACATGCCAAACCCACCTGTCAAAGTCGGATGACAAAGCTTTCTCATCCCACAGCTGTCATAACTCACACCCTTCATCTCCTTGTCCTATTAGCACATAGATGTAAGGTGGGTAGAGAAAACCAACCAATCCCTTTCACGAGAATCATGACAAGTTTTGTGATGTCATTAGCCCTATAAGTAAACCAGTTTGCATTAGTACTAGGCTTTTTCACTTTTTCCGGGACGCAACCTTCTGCTGAACTCTTACAAGAAACATCCCAGCAGAGAGGTCCAAATCTTGCATTGGAGACTGGAACCAAGAGACATGGAAGCTGACTGGGATCCCTTGGAGGATTCAAAGGAGACAATCCTTGACTGACACTCTTGCTGTCCCAGCTGTGCCCGGCGGTTTCCTGGTGTCCATTACAAGGCCTCTCCTGTAAGTAAAACTATACCAAAAGCCATAGATTATGCAGGCCTTGCATCGTTCAAGCACTGTTTTAGTTATTTCCCCATAGCAAAATCTCCAGTTTGCCTGTGTAGATTCTTAGCATCTTTAATTAAAGTAAATCAATGAATTCCCCTATAGAAATCACGGGATGTGTTTTGTTGGCATTCGAAACCAACAAACTCTTCCCAGTGTGTTTTGAGCCAGTATAGACATAAAGATCTGCCAAAAGAATTAATCCCAAAACCCTGTTTCCACATGAGCGTGCAGGGTGAAAAATGAAATTCCACTTTGATCCCCTTCATTTTAAATCAGAAGTGTGAAGCCTGGTATTTCCTTTGCATGTGTGGTAAAGAAAACAAAATTGCCCCTTTGTTCCCATTGTGCTCTGATCAAAACCACAAAGCCCTGCCTATTCAGTTTAGGTGTGGCAAAATAAAATTCCCACTGCTTTTCTTCCCCTCATATTGCACCTGGGGTAAGAAGTAAAAGAAAAACGGGTTTTCCCTTGAATCCCTTTTTCCAAAGAGTGCATTTTATGAGAATCCCACAACAATTTTCGCATTTTGTTCCCACTCTCTGCCACTAGCCTTCAATTCAGAGGGGTTAAGTCTAATTGATGTTTGGAAGGTGGGGATTGCTGGGAGAAAAGTATCATAAACAAATCAACAATTACTGTGTGTCTTGAACTGTTCTTTTTTCTGTATTGGTGGGTGATTTAAAAAGAAATGATGACAAGCTGCACAATGCACTGTCATTGAACTAGCCCCCTTTATCCCCAGACCAGCCACGCTCGTCTTTTGAGTCAAGCTGGACAGGCCACTAAGACATTAAAATAGTCGGCACTACCCCCAAACAAACCACACTGACCTGCTGAGTCTGCCATTTGCATACTGGGGTGTCTCTGTTCACAGAGGTGCACACTTGCCATCCCTATGGTGGGCTCAGCGGGGGTGCAGTACCAAGCAGCGGATGAAACCACCCAACACATTGTCTCTGGAAAGATATGGCCACGTTTATTTTTAACATATCACAAAATATCACCAAACACCATAAGCATAAACGTGACCATAAAATCAAAAAGCATAATCATCATAAACATATAGCAAATGGCATGTGCATATTGTCAGTGGTTCCCCATGTGACAGGTGGGCCAAGTGGAACCGCAAACTCCGCCCACATGGGGGCTGTACAGCAGTGAGGTTCCCTTGTGTCGATGTGCACCTTCCCACTATACCCTTATTGGGGGGTGATCCCAGGAGTCACCCTTTTCTTGACCATCACCGTCTGCTTCCTGGACCTTCTTCCTAGCCCACCCCCCCAGTCCTTTCCCTGTTAAAGCCACCTTGTGAGAGGCAGACCATGCCCTCACCACTGTACCCTACAGGCCTTACGGTCCCCCAGAGGGGCAAATAAATGTCCACATTGTCCTCCCCCACCTGCTTGCCTGCCCCCCGACTCTCATGAAGGGAGGGTGTGTTGGGAAACTGAATGAGAGTGCAGCAAGCAGCAGGTGTGTCCCTTGGTGGCAGGTGCGGCAGCGTCCATGTGATCAGCAGCAGCGGAGGGTCGGCGAGAGGAGTGGATGGGCTGGTGCTCTATTGCCCTCCTCTGCTCTCTTTTTTTAAATAATATTTTGGCGCTGCTGGCTGTCAGCCCATCCCTCCTCTCCCCGCTGTGCCACCATTGTTGTGCTGGGAGTGGCGCTTGCCCGCCCCCAGCCAGTCCTGGGTGGCTGCTTTCTGCAGCCGATAGTTCCCCTGCCATTTTGGCACCTTCCACCGTGCCTACTCAGCTTTAATATGCATTAATACCAGGTGCCTGCTCTTTAATTTCTCCAAGCTACTATTGGCCCTACCGCAATTGAGCGAGTGAGGGGTTTGGAGCACCTGCTGCAGCATTTTGTGCTCAATTGTTCATTAGATGCAATGTATCAATGTCAACCCTTACTGTCCAGGTTGTATTGTATGAACAGCCCAGTGTCAGAGGTAGCCATGGATCATTAAAACGCATAATAATAGTTATTTAATATATAACGTCAGCTTGTCACTTTGGATACCCTTGATGATGAAGTGACACAGGACGTCATACGAGCTTTCATGCCTCCTTAGTCTCCACTTCCTCCATGTATTCCCCGTCAGACCTCCGTCAACATAGCTAATGGAAAAGATGTTCATCTCAAGAATTGTGTATTGAAAAAATGTGCAAGTCAGTGACAAGAAAAAACTAAATTCTCCCACCTGACAAAATTAGATCAAAACAGACTTATACTTTTTTTTATGGTGGAGACGTGTTTTCAGTGCTTGAATAAAAATAAATCGCTGGTTTCAATGCTGCCAATTTTGCAGCTGCGCCTGATGAAATTTGGCTGAGTTAAAACTACAAAAGGTGATTGGTGGTGATGCATGAACCATTGCTACGTAACCTCACTGACCTTTCTGGGCTGCATTCCATTCCACCGCTTTATAGATTTGGCTCAAAGCACCCCTGGAGAGATAGACAGGCGTCGAGAGAGGATTGCATTGTGGCTGTAGAGCCTGTCTATAGGGGCTTACATTTGGTTCATCAATTCTGTATATCACCACCTTCAGTTTTGACCAATAGGTTGTGCTAGTGAGGCTGCATAGTTGTGAGTTATTAGTGGCAGTTAACAGCCCTCATTACATTATCTTTGGCTGCATGCTTTAGGGTGGAACAGAGGGGGCTAGGGGAGTTGTAGTGGGAATGGGATATGGTATACAACAAACAGCACACAATGAAAAGCCCCATGGAAGGTGTAAGTAAGGCGGAGGGGGGTGGGGGAGTGCTGGACACTGGGTTGCCTCCCCCTTGGTGGTTCTACTTCAATCGTGCAAGCGGCCTCCTCTGACTTTGGGCCTGATCACAACCTTGGCGGTAACGCTAACGCTATTAGCGTGGGGGCTATTAGCGCGACCGCCATAGCCCCGGCGCTAATAGCGCGGGATCACGAGTTGGGCGGACTTGGAAGTCCCCATTCCCCATTGAGCCCATTCGGGAATGCCCATTCCCCATTGGGCTCAATGGGGAAAATTCGTGCTCGTTCCGCCGGCGGGATAGCGTGAATTGTCGGCGGATTTCCCCCCAGCCAAGAGCTGGGGCGAAATCCGCCGAAGCCCTGATTCGGCAGACCCTTAAATCCGGCGGTAATAGCACTACTGCCGGATTTAAGGGCTACCGCCGAGGTCGTGATCAGGCCCTTTGTCTAAGATCTGGGATTGTGATTGGAAAGTTTACGGAGTTCTCATAATCATCGCAAGAAGGGTGGCTTTGCCAATGCTTGTGTTCTAAAGTTGTTGCTAGTTCTCAGCCGTTTTGACTTTACCCCTCCAAAGCCTCTTCCACTCCTGATTCCTTGTTTTGCCTATCACCACTGGATCTCTCTTCTGCCTACCCTTTCTTCCCAAGGGGTGTCCTTCTCATGGTCACGGCTCTCAGCATGAGCTTCTTTTTTAAAAGGTTAAGATTATTTTTATTTTAACTGTAAAGCCATGAGAAATATAGTTGCATAAATCCTTCTGAAAGTACATTTTCAGAATCATTTCATATAAAAATTCACACAGCTTAATATATTGCAATACACTTAATGGGTATTCAATGCTAGTAACGGGTCAACAGTTAGGAGTATCTCTCTAAGCTGGCTAAAACAATTCAATTTAGTTTGCATTAACATTTTAAAGAATTACCATAATTAGGACAAACACAGCACAAAAACATACATGAGAGAAACACACACACCTAGCAAAAAAAGAAGGGGAAAAAAATCACAGGACTACTCAAGCAAGACATCAAACAGTAGGAATGGAGCTTCATAAGAAATTGACATACAGTTTCCATTTCTTTTCATGCTTTTTCAATAGCGGTGGAGATGAAGGTAAACATTGTTCTCCTCTATGAATATTGCAAACTGAATTTCACCATACTGCAATCTAATCGTTTACATTTGGAAACAATTATTTGAACAACAATTAAAATCCTTAGGTTAAAAAAGGGAGCATGTTTCTTTTCCACAAGTATCATCTAAAATTACACTCCCTAAAATCAAAAGTTTCAAGTGGAACTCTAATTTTAACTTAAATATCCGTAAGATTGCTTTCCAAACTTTTCTCCAGAGCATCTCAACATGTTTACATTCTACAAACATGTGAGCACCACCCACATTCGTTATCCTTAATGAGATCACAATGAAACAGTCTAGAATGGGCACTAAATACGCCATATTGGAGAAAGATTAGAGCCTGAGTAAGGCTAGCCGATGTACTGGCGCGTGATTGCCAACTCCATATTTCTGGCCATAAATTCTCTTTGTAAATTAAACCGCAGTCATGTTCCTGAGCTAATTCACCAGCCCATCCTTTCTTCCCTGATCCATTCATATTGAGAAGTGTATAATACGTTGAAGCAAACAGTCACATATACCTTAGTCTATCCGGCTCTGGTAGCCTGTCTGCATTGTGCCACATTGATACAATTTCCAGCAATGATAGTTCACATTAGAGGTAGAATGGTAGCTCACTGCCAACAACTGAAAGTGGGACTGACTACTTACCTTGACCATGAACCCGAATTCAGTTTAGAAGGATATTTGGACTATCTCGACCCCCGTACGCACGTACTTTATGTTCTGACTTCCGCATGGGAACCCTGAGACCGGCTTCGTTTACAAAACCTTAGCGCAGGGAAGGTACAGGTTTCTGCCAGATATGTACCCTTGGTTTGGAAACTGCCTGCCATGTTTTACTTTTCTGCGCAGGCCTTCGAGCATTTAGACCTGTTCGCCCTCCGAATGGCGGGGGTACTGACCATTTCAGAAGCTGTGGCCTGCTTGGCTAGTACGCCGGATCCATTTAATGTAGGCAAATATATTCATTGAGGGTGATTGGTGAGATCAAGGTACTAGTGGTGGCTCCGAGTGTCTGCAGGTGTATATCTGTGAGGGCCACACATGTGCACCTTGAGTGGTGGTCTTAGTTCAAACATATGTCCCGTCGGACTCCCCCCTCCCTTTAATGGTGGTATTTGTTAGACTCTTTTTATTCTTGAGAATTTGTGTTCTCTTTTATCACAGATTTGACATGGAATTTAAATGTTGAGATAGCTGTTTTATTTAACTATTTCATATTTGTAAATGTTATATACGTTGATCAATGTACTTGGATGAAATCGTAATGGTTTTGAGACGAACAAATCAATATTGATGCCGATCAAGTGGCACAGCGAGTAGAGCGCTCGCTTTGACATCCGGCTAACGCAGGTTCGAATCCCGGCAAGGGCCAAACTCAGCCTTTCATCCTTCCGAGGTCGATAAATGAGCACCACACACCGTGGGTAATAATAAGCAGCGCTCAGATACCGGAGGGTTCGTAGCGCTAATTAATATTATTTTCTATGAATGCACCCAAACTTTAGCAAACCGAGGCCAAAAGGAGAGAGATACAGAACATTTAAATTTGAATGTATTAAATGTAACAGTAGTGCCATCCATTAGAAATTGATAAACAAATAACCAAGGCTTTGCAGAAAAATGATTCACCATCTATCTGAATATTCATTATACCATATACATTGTGATTTAAAATCTGCAAATTAGCCTGAGCGTCTTTGACTGACAGATGTTGATGCTTGCCAACAATGCCAGCTTCTCGGAGTGCCAGTCTCACGCCACCCACCAGTGCAAAGATCCCACTCTTCTCACTTCTCATCTTTGAGATTTCTCACACGGCCGTTCCGTGCCAACTCCTCACACTGCTGCTTGCTTCTCGCACTGCCATGCCACGCCGAATGCTCACATTGCCCACAAGTGCAAGCGCGCCACACTCCCCATCCGTTTGAGTTTCCAAGACTGCCTGCCAGTTTCTCAAACTGTTCACTTGTGCCGCCTTCTCCTAAATCCCTAACCAAACTGGAGTTAGAAGTCCACCCCATTTTCTTCTCTGAAGCCATGTCCACTGCACCACACTAGCGAGCCTCTGGGGAGAGAAGTATGTCTCTGATTGTTAAGCATATTTGAGGGATGTCGGTCTTTGGGTGACGATGGGTGAAGTCACAATTATGTTGCTATGGAGCAGATTCACAAATGACCCTGCGTTGGCATATATTACGCCTGTTCTAACGCACACACACGCACTCTGTAATTCTCACTCCTGGAAAAAGCATTTGTGAATGGATCCCAAAGTAAGCGCCTTGCCTTCTAAGCGCTAGGGCGCTATCGCTGATTATGGGAGATACGTCGCTGTGCCTTGAAGCTCTGTGCCTGGAAGCACCTGTGATTAGTCTCCCAGGTTTCATCGCGGGTGATATGTAAATGGTAAGGGTGTATCTTATGACGTTGCATACGGTCCGCAATTCCATGTGCTTTGAAGCACCCATTTGTAGCTCACAATGCATACACGTCTAGCATCACCTACAATGCCATGTAAAGCAAAGACAGAGCTGGCAACTCTGTAGAGATGAGAGCAAACTAAGTGTGCCCAATAGGGTTATCTATTTACCGGGACAGGGAGTACAGCCTGGGGCTCCTCTTTGCTGCATTATATGGGCGCGTGTCATGGCACTGTTTTCATCTCCCTGGAGATGGATGAAAGGCTGGTACAGTCTCTTTGAAGCTGTGACTTTGAGGCTTCAGAGAACTAACGAGTGAACACTGGTAGATGGCTGTGTTGCTGGAGACAGCATAACTGCAGTGGTTATCAGTTCCCAAATATTTATTTGTTCAAGCACCTAAAATATATATAGATACGTAGATACACGTATACAGATAGATAGGTGGAATGGGCGATCGCTTCAGACTTGCAGGTGCTGGCATGCACCCTCCCTCTCCGCTCTGCCACCTTGAAGTGATGGACAAATTTGCAGCGAGATTGGCCGCTCATCGCGCCGCATCTGTTGCCGGGCCCACCAAGCATGGCCTCCTCATTAATTCCGTCAAGTGTAGCCGAAGACTAATTGTCGAGCTGTCTGCTCATTAATTGAGAGATCAAACGGGGGAAGTTGCTCCACGGCGGTCTACCGAGGTGAAAAAATCCTAATTAGGGAAGACGCCGGGAAGAGCACTCGACTGTTTCAAATGAAAAGCAGGCCCTTCCATTTGAGCGGTACAGGTGGCGTGGACCGCGGCCAGCGAGCGCAGCTGAGGTGGCCAGTCAGGCTCCGATCCCATTGGCTGCTACGGTGGCAGGCTATTTCCATCCCCCTTTCGCGCTCACTTTTCTTCACCCACGCCACGACATCCTGATCGCATCACACGCGGCATAACGGACACCCCTGCAGTCCATTCTGTACAGGCTAGGGGTGTGTGGACGGGAGACACCGGTTTGGAGCCTCGAGATATATCTAAGGCCCGTATTTATTTACGGGTAACGAAATCTTATGGAGCCGAAGACCATTTATGTTTGAAGAGGCACCCTTTTTGTCCAGGCTTTTAGTCAGTGGGAGGGGTCATTATCACAGGATAATGAACTGCCCTGAAGTTATTCCCCGAGGGAAGCCGAGGTTTATAAATTGGCAAAGGGTCTTTATCCCAACGATAATGACCCTTCATAAGGTCTACAAGGCTGTCAGTACATTGAGTTATTCAAATAAAAAGGAAAGTGCTTTTATTGTGAGGAAAACTTTTGTAACAATTAAGTAAAACAATGCTTTAAACATTAAGTAACTCGGAATGGTAATTTAATGAACATGGACATTGTAATAATAAGCACATTCTGTGTTTCATTGTTAGTCTGGGGAATCCACCTGAACAATCCCTTCTCTGCCTTTACACAGCTGAAGACAATTGTTTCTATGCTGCTTGCCAAGCTGCTGCTCAAGTCAGAATGTTTGGAACAAGGTCTCTACTATAGTCTGCATTCCAAACATTCTGGTTGGGTGATTAAAGGGTCAGGTAACGCCCTGGGGCCAATTTAGAGGCACAAGAGAAGCTAGGGCAGCCCCAGGGCATTACCAGATTCGGTATTCCCTCTAAGGAGAGGGTTTTACTGCTGTTAGCAACCCGGCATGTTTTTCCAGAATGCTAATAGTTTTTTTTTCAAAGTTGAGTGCCAGCCATTTCTCGACGTCAAGAAATAATACAAAACAAGATGACCACCATGGAGAAGGAAAGTACTCATAGTTCATTCTCCCTTTCCATGGCAGCCATTACCGTGACGCAGATGCACTGGGAACACAGAGAAATCCCTGTGCTGGTGAGGGACAAGGAAGCTCCAGGTATGTGGGGCAATGGTGGGAGTGGACAAGAGGTGTGGAAATTGGCGGTGTGAAAAGGGGGTGCAGGGTAGCTGTCGCAATTAATTAGGCGGTCACACTCAATTCAGGGAGCCCCCCCCCCCAAGCAAGGTAGCATGCACCCAAAGCGCTTATACAGATTCAACTTTAGTGAGGCTGCCAACCTGTCTTGCACCACCACAACGAACACCCTCTGCAGCCCAAATGAAATAGGAATCAGGCCGGTGTACAGTAAGAATATATATTTATTTAAGGTTTGACAAAACGGAATATCTACCAACATCAACCACCAATGCTGTGGCAACACCCAATAGCACAACTCCAAATGACTTTCTGTTATTAAAACAACACGGGTAAAATTTAGAAACGTGCGGTCACAACTTACATCAGATTTAATTGCAAATTAGCCAATAGAAAACATTCACAATACTTGGGAAAAATAATTTTGGCTTGATATGGAAAGGCAATGTTTGAGAAAGAAACTGAATGGGAAAACATTTTTTATGCTTTTATTTGAAAGGCACAGTTGGGAAAAGGAACTCAAATGGGGGCATTGTTTTAACTTTTATTTAAAAGACATTGTTGGGAAAAGAAACTCAAAGGATAACCGTTTTTCAACACACTTTCAAATGAAAAGCAGTGCTTGGTAATTCTGGGTTGGGATGCAAGTGAATAAAGGGGGTATTTCGTTTGGCACCCACTGCATTCACTTGAATAGCAACATTTTAGGGTTACTTATTCTGGGATTATGGACACTACCTTAGGGACAGAAGTCAGGGGTTTCAGAAGGACAGTCATCCAAGTCTTTATTGTCTATACCGGCTCTAACACACTGGGCATGAACTTTGTTAGTTTTGAATTCTAACAACACTCATCCCGTGATTTTCTATATGGGAATTAATTGATTTAACTTCAATTCAATGCGCTAAGGAACTAAACTTCTCCCCGCCACAATTTAATGGAAAGGATTCAGATGGGCTGTTCCTAACACAATTCAATTTAAATGAATAGGTTGATTTTCTATAGTGGAATTCGTTTGAATTGGATTTACACTTTTGATGGCATTTACAATATCTCTACTTACATGGGATAATTTGGTCAGGGAAAAACAGAAAGGCTCTACTGAGGACAGCACAGAGCTGGTCAAGGATTTTCAGTCATGGATTTTCTCCTGCACCCATACTCTCTCTGGCTCCTCTTATTGGGTCCCAACTAGCTTTTAGATTTCCCTGTCACTGTCTCCAATGCAAGGGTTTAGGCCTCTCTGCTAGTTGCTCCTCGCAAGAGTCTGGTAGCAGGCTACCTCATGGAATCAAGTGGAAAAGCCCTGTTCTGATGCAAAATGGACCTCTTATAGGGCTGATGACACACCTACATGATCATAATTCCCACAGTAAGAATTGGCTAGCACTCTCCCTTAACCTCCCATCAAGACACCCACTGGCTGCTGATAGAGGGGTGTATGATGCAGGCTGAGGGAGGAGAAAGATTTGTCATCCCAAAATGACATGTGGGATTTGCCTTTTTGGGTTCTGAAAATCTAACAACATGGCAGATATGTAAATCTTTCTGATAACTTCATACATCTATATATTTTTGGATTCTACATTTTATGGCAAGTTAGAAAATACTCATTTTATTTTGACATGCCCTTCCTGGGCAGGGTCACAGTTTTTCATGCTTTGTGGCTGCGCCTAAATAGTTACAACTCTGACACTACATACTTCCAACATTAATTTCACCATCTATTAATCTATCAATATTTCCAATTCCTCAGATTTATGAAAATACCAGAATTATAATTTTGATCATAACTTAAGTTATGTACATCACAAAATGTTTGTTTTAACATGGTCCCAACTGGTTTTTTATCGCCTTTAAAATGATGAACCAGGGGTGGGCTCGATCTCAGCCCAATGTTTATTCTACCCTCTTCTCCTGAGCTTCAAAGGGCTTTGCTCAGGGATAATGCACCATTAATGGGGAACCTGACCTTAAAGGTCATTTCTGTTGGTTGTGCTATCTGTAAATGACATAATTTCAATCTGCTTCGTTGTATATCTATGCATTTAAATTGACAACCGACCTTCTTCTCCTAGGGGTCCTCGGCCAAAGGTCTTGAGTTCAAATTTTCAAAGGCACAGAGCTTTCAGTATAGTGGGAAAAACACCAGCTGGACCAATCCGTCAGAGAATACTGCTTTAAATCGACAAGATGTGCTTACATGTAGCATTTTAGCATTATATGTAGGCCTGCTGTTCATAAATAAAATCTTTCGTGTCTGCTACATTAGAATAGAGGTAGATTCACTATTAATCTCGTGCACACAGATAGGCCACAATTGCATAGGAACCAGTGTTCATTTATGAAAAAATGAAATAGGCCTTTTCCTATAAATGTTGTCATTTTATGTGCTGAAATTAAGTCTCTTTATTCCTCATGAAGGTAATTTGTCATTCGACTTTGTTTTCCAAATGTAAGGCATAATTTCTCCTTTTTAGTTTGCAAATGCACCGTATTTCAAATGTATTTATTTCCTTTCATGTACACTTCTGAAGCGTTTAATCTGTCACATGTGCCCTTACACAAAGTCAGCATCTGCAGTGCCACATGTCCTTGCAATCAATTGGACGTGGTTAACAATATTCCAATTCTAAGTCTCACTTTTCTTCAACTGAGTGCCTGTACATTCTAACAAAATGGAGGGAGGCCCATACTCACTCATTTACTAGGCCTTATGTTAAAATCACTGTTTTGTACTGTCTTTTATATTTCAATGGAACTCCACACTTATCCAGCTTCACTCTTACAATGGAGCCTAGCATGGCCTCTCCATTTTCGTAGCTTTGGGGCTGTTGTTTTACCCCACAGAGCGTGAGGGAGCACTTACCTGCTGTCCTCGTGGCAAAGATGGAGGCCTCGCGCATCTGAGAAGGATTGGAAAACAAGCTTTACCATGAGGTACAGCCCCCGTTCTGAACTCCCTGGTTGGCTGGGAGGTACCCTTAATCACCCCCGCCGGGGTGCCAATTTTATGTACACCACTGGAGACATACCACACCTATTGTAATTATTGATGAAAAGGATAGCCTTTCAAACAGAAGCACTTTACATGAGAATAACAGCAGAGACTGCAGCAATCACTCCAAAGTGTGCTTTACTTAAGGACTGAGTGATCCTTGAGCAGGCTGTAGTCCTGCTGGTGGATGGTAGCAGAATGGGAACATGGAGCTTCATTACAAGTTTGACAATGCAATGGAAAGTGTCAGTGTCCCACTACAGCTACTTTGTTTGTCAGTAACAGAATTACTGCTGTTTTTACTGCACTGCAGAATATACCTTGAAGTAGAGGATTTACCTCCAGCATGGTGCTGGTGATAAATCCTCCATTTTAAGGTCACAAATCTGTGGATTTGCTGTGCAGAATTACTTCTTACGGTTAATCCACCAAAAAACACCATGGCGTCCTGTGGATTCTAAAAATGGGGATTTGCACTGACATACCTCCACTCGGAATCCCATGGTAAACCCACAGGGCTGAGGGAAGGTAACGGTAAATGATTCTGGCAGTAAATCGGTAGATTTACCACTAAACTTGTAATGATGCCCATGGACTTCAGAGAGCACGAATACAGCACAGGTTTACATACACTATATAAGGCTTTTGAGCTATTTTAATGTAAAGATGGAACATTTAGTCTGCGCAACAAGGCAGAGAAGGTATGAACTGGGTCACGGTTGGGTGGCCTTCCCGACAGAGGAGATGGATTCTAGAGCCAATTTGTTTGCATGGATTATGGTGGTATTTTGAACTCTGAGGGAGGAAGCAAATAGGGAAGAAGAGCAATACTAGTAAGTAGCTTGGGGAGGTGGGGTAAAAAGAGAGTGAGTAGGATGCTGGAGCGAAGGTGTAAATAGTGGAGTAGCGGGGAGAGTTAGCTAGGCAAGGGGCTTAGGTCATGGATAGGTCTATAGGAGTGTGATATAGGAGTGTGATATTGGAATTCTACTGAGGGGGGTAAATTGCAATCTGCTGTTAGTTCTAGATTCCACACATTCATCAACTGAGTCGTGTACTTCCCAAACCTCAAAGTCCTATTTTTGTTTGTTAGGCGTCTCCAACATTTTCAGAAAATCATTTTATTTGTAGACAATAGATGATGTTTTGAATTTAAATATTCCAGGTAACCTTCGATCTCAAATAAACACTCTTCTTATATGATGAACAACTGATAACCTTTAAAATGTGGCCACGCTGTATCGACTAAATGAAAAGGAATGCAGATACCGGACATTGCTGTAGCCACATATAAAATCCATTCGAGAAATCTTCCACACCATCTGTGCTAGTCCAGAGGTCACAGCGGGTTAACGAACGCTTGGATAAGAAGGCGTGGCTACAGTGTTGTTGGGAAAGAGAACCCACCTGTTTGGGGTGGGGAATGCAAGCCTATCAGACGCGGTGCAGAATGTTACTGAGTTCGATGCTGGCACGAGATGGGGAATTCAGCAGGGTGCCCTCCCTCGGGTGCTGTGCACAAGCCACAGGACTCGGTGTTGCGCCACACCCATTCATTTAGTTATGGCCACAGACTTGGCCCTGAGTTTTTCAGTCTGTATTATGCACAGCAGTCGAGTCCCGCTACAGTAGTAAAGCGCCGAGTTCCTCTCATATTCCAATGATAGTCACACAAACTAAATGTGCCCAGAGTGAATTTAAATGGTAATGACGTACACCATCAGTACTTTTCTCCAAAACATGGCGTGATGGAGGCCCCGTTGTTTTTTTTATTTTTTATTTAGTACTCGGTTTATTGTAAACCTTAACCATTCTGAACACAACATTCATATATACAAATACTATATACAAAACTCTTTCTAAGACAAGTAATTCCATAATATTTCTTACATAAAAAAGAAACACATCACATACAAAATACTTTCAGCCTTAGATGCAACCTTCTATATATTCAATCAATACATATCTCCAACCTAAAAGTTTTCAATAAGTTTCAATTCCTTTAAAAAGGTTACCACCTTAATAACGTTGTAAGGTACCCTGCTAACATGCGATACCAAAAGGAGGTTACATTCAAATAATTAATATCTTGTAGGCCCTGTTGTACAATCACCAGGGGCCTGACACTATGGAATCGATTAAACATCTAATGATGGTATGCCCAGCAGCAGAGACACAGCGAACACTACATCTTGGAATATACTTTGCAATTGCAAATACGCTGGCGACTGTTGAATCATGGAACTGGTTTCTACTAGGAGAAAAAACAAACATTGCCAGACTGTGCAGCAATACTTTTTCTGGATAAAAAAAAACGGCCAAGAAGACAGGACAAATGTCAAGGGCATTTCGTAACACTTTCTACAACTGATTCCTTCTGGGTGTGGCCGTACTTACACCTACCAGTGGGGAAGACACAGGCAGGGGAGTATACAGTTCTGTGCAAGTTCTGCAAGAAGATGGTGTGTAATCACAAGAAGAATAAGCATTATACCGCAATGCGTAACCACATGTGCCAAAGGCAAGAAGTATGTAACACCCGCATGGCATCTACTGGCCAGCCATCATGGTAGTCTTCTGCAGTGGTGTGGAGGAAGCATCTGCCAACAGGTCTAGAGGAGCAGGTCTTTCCACACCACGATGCAAATCCTGGCAACGTGAAAAAGAGGCCCAAACACAGCGGCACTGGCTGCAGCTACCAGCTTTATGTCGGCTCCATGCTCAAATGTGCTGGAAAGGCTGGCTATGCCTCCATATGGAACACGCTGCTGTGATCACATGTGACAGCATTCAGGCACACATTGCCTGGATTGCAATGTGGTGCTCAGTCACTGGGAGATAGAGCACACTGCAGTCGAGGATAATGTGGAGGCTCACCCGTGTGCCCATTGCACCAATATCCACCACTAAATTGAGCTCGGGCGAGAAACTGGCAGTGGTTTTATGATGAAATGGGCTGGAATAAGCTATCATGTATTAGAGAGACTGTGCCAAACATTTGTGGCTGCAGCTATTGTGTGGACATGTTGACCCAGAGAAACAGTAGTGATGAGGCCCTGAACAAGATTTATTCAGGGAGCGTTTAGGAACTTTCTCCAGCTTCACCCATGCCATAACAGGGAGAACCTGAGAAGCAATTGTATGTCTCTGTCTCTCTTGGGTAGCAGTGATGTTCGGAAAACCTCTCATGTTGGAGGTTATTGTGTAGAACCGGTACAATTTTGATGCTGGTGGCTCTTAAGTAACACGGAAAACCTGAACAATCCTCAAGGGTGCTCTGCTCTCTGTCCCGTTGCAAGGCGACTCTCCTCCCTACTGTTGTGATTCTACAATACAATGAGAAGGACTTAATAACAGGACAGTAGTAGCACAAATGCTGGAGGCAACTTGTCATGATATTTGTCATGCAACGCTGCAGCGCGGGATTGCGATGGTCCCTATGGCAGTGCTGGAAACTTTACCATGCTGAACATGGCGGCTGTGGCTGACTGCAACGCCCTTCCCAGCACGAGGTCCGTGGGTCCCTGCGACTCATTTCCGGAAACACTTTGGCAGTTTTACCGATATCATGATGGGAGTTCTGAGGATCTTCGCGTCGCAACTTCAGGTATTGTAGACGCTAGTTCCTTATTTTGTACCTTTCTCCTTATGCCCTGTCTTCTCTATTGATGTCCCAGTGCTCCCATGTCTTCCCTAGTTCCACTCTATTCATTGCTCCAGACCCTCCTCCAGGCACTGCTCTGCATTACAGCGCTCCAGAGCCTCCTCCAGCCACCAGCGCTTCTGAACCTCCTCAGCTAACGCTTTGCGTTACAGTGTTCCTAAGCTTCTCCAGCTATCACTCTGCCTTGCAGTGCTCCAGTGCCTTCTTCAGTGTCCATTTTGCTATCTAGCTTTATCCCTTTGCCCAGTCCTCCCCTAAAACAGTCCTTGCACATTAACCCTTGAAGCCCAGTATCAATCCTTGACTTCTTGGAAGTCCCATCCTCTATTATACATCTCGAATATCAACCACAAATTCACTGTGGAGAAGGGTTTTTCTTCCCCAAGAGGGTTTCCCTTTGGGTGGTTTCCCCTCTGGTTCTGATCAGACAGGAGGGGCTGAGGCGCTCAGTGGAGGTTGTCCACATTTCAGCAAGACAAAAGGCAAAGCCAAGACACAGGTACGTCCAGTTGCTGACAATATTACAACCACCAGTGATCAGTCCTGAGCTATCTGTTCCATAATCACAAACCTCACTAAATAGCCCGCTACAGCTCTCTGTGTTTGACTTGAACCAGGCAACAAGGCTTCGCCATCAGAGCTGGTGTGTTGGCTATAAGTAGGTGTCTTGGCATATTCTTCATCAGTGTAGTGCTAGTTCATTTTAACAAATGTTTATTATTCAACATAGGGCACTGTGTGACTTCTCTCACAGTAAGAAACAAGAGCACTGGCAGCACTAAACAATTGATCAGACTGCACACTGGCAAATGGGCAGCGTAGGGATTCTATGACAACTCCCGCAATTGCTGCGGGCCAGATGGACCGCTTGCTGAGCCAGTACGTAGTGTAACACTAGATCTATCAGTGTGAGATGTATCAAATAGATAGCCATCTGCTATTGAGCTGCTGGAGGTCTGCTGTGAGTTCACATAGACACATCTGCCTAGAGGTTTCTCAATTGAATGAGAATGAGGAGTGTGTCTCACAGGCTCTCCATTACCAGCATCTGACTCTCACCAGAAGTGCCGAGAGAAGATGGCTCAGGTAGAGTAGGCGACAAGAGAAATACTCTGCTCTTGACATCACTGGTGTTGTTTTGAGCACCCCGGTTGTTGCATGTTCCTCTTGTCTCTTGTCTTATTGCACATTTTCCTTTCTACCCACTGACTTAGTGCACCACTGGGGTGTAAAGAATATCTCAACTAATAGTCATCTGTGACTGCTGCAATATTCAGCGAGGGCATTATATTGTTCACTTAGCCAGTCCAAAATATTAAAAGTAGAATTCCATCGTGTGGCAACCTCAGACTTCAAGTTGCACTGTGGTAGCTTGTAGTGCACCAACAGTTGGTGCAGCACCTTTCCTGCGCTGTAGGTCTGACATACTTGTGAGCAGATCTTCTAGTCAAGAGCAATCATTTGCTCCATAGGCTGGTAATGGCTGGTGAAAAATGTCACAATAAGATAAAGGGTATATTCAAAGTAATTTCCTGCCTCCAAACCATTCGAAGAATGCTTTTTTGCTACTAGTCTCATCCATCACAATATTGTGGCACACCACCGAGTTTCAAGCACCGAATGCAATCTCTTGCTTTGAAGCATTTCTTTGATTTTCTGATTCATTTCCAGTATTTTGTCTTATCCACCATTAAAAGGTGGCAGGCTCAGTATAATGAGTGTAACTCCCACCCCCAAACCATTCTAAGAATCTGTCTTCATCACAAGTGTTTTGTCTTGTCCATCACAAAAAACGGACAGACTCGGCTACAACCACTAAATGTAAATGTTTACCTCCAAACAATTCAACATTTGTTCTCCATAACTACTATCATGTCTCGTCCATTACAGCAAGTTGTCACACTCACTGAATCTCAACTTCTGCCTGCAAAAAAGTGTTATTTTAATTTGTCAACTAGTATTTTGTGTTATCCAATAAAAAAGGTTGCCACCCTCAGTTACAGACACTTAACATAAATCCTGCAGCAAACAATTCTATGATTTTCTCGTTGCAACTAGTCTTTTGCCTCATTCATCACAACGCATTGCCACACTAATTACAGCCACTGAATGTATTCTCCAGTCTCCAAACAATTCAATGATTTTCTTTTTGCAACAAGTGATTTGTCTCTTCCATCATAAAAAGTGGTCACACTCATTTAGGGCAACTGCTTCAAACAATTCTACGATGTTCTCTTTGACAGTATTATCACACTTAGGTACAACCAGTGAGTGTAATTACCTGCCTTCCTTCATAATATCGCCTTGTTGCCCGGTAACCGACAAAACATGTCATAGGTGTGTATGTCATTCAAGGGATGTAATGCTCTACTAGTAACAAAAAGATGTGCCATGCATGTGTGGCTTTACACAGCGTGAACCTATGAGTGAAGTGCTGCATAACAAGGGGATATAGTTATAGGATTCAACAATATGGATACAATTGGAAGGATAAACTATTAAGGGTAATGGAGAGAGAAGATACCAAGGGTTACAGGCAGTGGATACAGGTTATGAAGGGAAATGAAGGCAGAGACTGACACTTTTTCAATTGAGTTGATGGTGGATCCGTTGCTATGTTCCTGATGAAGATACATCCCTGTGAATTTCATCCAATCTAACAATCCTAATTGATCCCATGGGTCTGCCTCCGAAATCCGCTCCTTTGCCTTCTTCAACCTGTTCTATTTCCATGTTCTAACTAATCCTCAACTAAATCTTATTTTAACTTTCTACCTCACCCTCAAATAAATCATATTTCAATTTTCTACCTCTCAATTAAAGGCTGTTTTATTTCACTTTCCAATACTTCCTCAACTAAAACAAATGTGGATGTTCTAATTCTTCCTCATCTGCTCGAGCAGCCTCCTTCCTTTGCTTCAAGATGTGCATGTGCTGTTTATAGAATTTGATATCAAACTCACCCCATCGACTTTAAGTGGACCCCAAAAAAAGTTTAGGGAAAGTTCAGCATGACCAAATCGGTCAATTTTCAAGTGATATGGAATTTGTCCATTCACGTTCTCCCAGGCTTACTCGGGAGTACTACAATGTTCAAAAACATAGACTTGTGTCTGCAAAAACAACTAGCTGTATATGAGATGAATGAGCATTTTAATGAATTCCTGAATAAAGCTGTGGGTTAAAGAGCCGTCTGCAAGCAGAGGAGGTCTGTGTGCTGATTTGACCACATCTGGTCTCCCCTCTTTGACCTTTGGATGAGACACCACCTTCAACTCCTGCAGCTTCCACTCTTTCTTGTGTAGAGTATTTTCACCATTGCTGACTGTCTCCAATCTTACTCATCTGAACTTGTCATTTTGGCTGTGTATTCTCCTCAACACCTTTCAACTTCATAATACTCGGATCTATATGATGACTGGGAAAATAAAACACAGCAGACGAAAATTATTTTTTTGGGGTCTTTTTTTCTGCACACTTCAACGTAATAATATGCAGGGGATACCCCTTGCACCCTACCCTCCCATACTCCCCTCACATTATTTATTACCTTAACCCGCACCCCACATATAACTGCAGTGAAATGCGTAGCAAAAATTTGGCATTTTCGCCTGTGGTAATTTCAGCTGCGTATGAATGGGGCGATTCCATAATATTCTACTGAGTTAATTATCTTTAAAAGCACGACTTGGATGTTAAATCTCACTATACGGCTAGTCCTAAGCTAAGAAGACACACATAGCTAGGAAAACTAAGACAGCTTGGAATAAGCTCTCCCACCTGCGTAAAGTCAAGCCCTTCCTCCCTCCAGACAGTTTTAGATCCACTGCTCAAGCACTGGTCCTAACCCACTTGGATGAGGGCAGTTCACTTCTCAAAAGGCTTCCCATCGTCCACCCTTCTGCCCCTGAGAAGTGTCCCACACACGACTGTCTGCCTCATCAAGGATCTACACAGATATAACCATATCGACTTTCACGGACTCCCACTGCTGGCAGGAATCACTTTCAAGTCTTGCTGCATCATCTATAAGGCAGTCACCCTAAAAAAACAGCTACCTCACAGAGAAACTCAACATCTCCAGCAGATACCGCACCACCAGAAGCCAAGTCACGTGCAGACTTGAAATCCGCCACTGCAAAAAGGAAAGGGCCAGAAAACAAGCCTTCTCTGCCTGCACCCCAAGACTATGGAACCTCCTCCCAGTCAGCATCAGACTCACCCTCACGCTGCTACAATCCAGAAAAGAATTCAAGACCCACCACTTCACGGAAACTCTCCTCCTCAACACCTAGGACATTACTTAGCCTATCACGCCACATAACTCACTAGACGCCTCCCACCCCTCTGCTCCCCGCCACCCGGGACAGCAGTACCACTCCTCTTTGCCCCTCGGTATCCTACCCCCGCTGTATATCTGTTCTGTTGTTACCTCTCAACATCTCTCTGTTATGCATCTGTACTGTTGTATACCTCTGTAAAGCTCCATGTCATGTATCTGTACTGTTGAATACCTCTTTAAAGCGCTCTGTTGCTTCTCAAAGTTAGGTCTGCGCTCAAACAATATAATAATAATAATAATAATAATAATAATAATAATAATAATAAAAATAATAATTGTCCTTTTGACAGTCTGAAAGAGCGAAGAAGTGGATTTAACATGGTAACTTTGATCTAACTTACTTTGTGAAGTCAGAAAAAGGCAAACACATTTTAAATGGCCCACTTCTTGGGCTGCAACCTTTGGTTCCCAAGATGTTTTGGACTACAATCCCATCAGCCCTAGGCAGTACAATCGATAGTGAGGACTCATGAGAACACAAGTCCAAAAAACCTCGAGATCAGCAATTTTCAGACCCCTGGCCTATGGTAATGAAGATTGGTTCCATGTGTTATATCCCTGCAAAAATATCGCCATACAAAAATATCGCCATATTTCTGTGCCAATATTAAGGCATGGAACCTGCGGGGGGGACCCCCGCAACCTCGCATTATTTTTAAAGGAGCGGGGGACACCCCTGCAACCCCTGCTCCCAAAAACCCCCAAAATTATCCCCCCCAAAATATCCCCTATGGCCGTTCCAGACGACCATAAATACGGATATATTTTTGGGGGGGATAATATGTAGTGATACCTGAAGATTTGGTATTCATGCTTTTTGGAGTGTTTTTAGGGTTTCCTTTATTTCTTTGTTTGCTCGTGTCTCCAATTAGTTCTAGCGCCCCATTCTGAGAGGCAGCCTAAGCCAGTTAACACAGAGAATGAATGATGGGAAAATGGTGCAAATCACCACAGCCTAAACAGTAAGAATATGAAAAGGATTTTCTCAACTGAGGACAGAGAAAAGGTCAAAGGTGAATGAAGAAGCTTCCCTGGGCTCACCTTTCTGGCTTGGATTGTGACTCTCAGGTTCTCTTCAGTTGCCTGCTCAATAGGTCCAGAGACATTGCAAAGGCTCAGTAATGCGAGGCGGAAAACTGCTTGTAGTTTTCCCAAAATATGACATTCCATTATAGTAAATATTTTCAAACAAAACCTTGGTTGCCCTAATCTACCAAGGAATTCCCTACCTAGTCTAAAGGCTAAGTGAACAATCTCTAGCATGGGTAAACTGGCCCTCACTCTAAATAACAAAACATACAAAGGAAACTATATAGCAACAATGCAAAAGAAAATATTAAACAATATCTGAATGACCTTCACCTGTCCTGGGTAAGATCCCTTCCACGGGATTCAAAGTCTCCTTCAAAATGTTCAGAGGAAAAGAAAAGTCTTGAACCAATTCTTGTCAGTTCCAAATCAAAGCAAAAGTTCATCAAACAAAAATCCACTGGTAACAACTCTTTGTTCCTGGATGAAAAGATACCCTTTCCATTTCCAGAAAAGAAAACAACACCAATTGTAATCCTGGTTATGATGATAAATTGTCTCTTCTTCAAGATAAATGTCACAGTTCAAACATAGGTGCAATATTTCCTCAATGACAATAATACACACTTCTTTAGGCCTTCTTCAGGTACAACTTTACATTTGGTTAGGATTTCTTCAGTACATTTGGTATATTTTTCAGAATGCTTCTCTTTGGGATGGTGCTTCCCTTTCAACCACCACCCTTCTACAGTTGTTACTATACTATGAGAACAGTCACCTTTGGTCCACAGTATGCCACTACTTCAGACCACTCCAATGTGACATCCACTGACAACTTAGTATACCACCACAGTTCAAGTACCACTACCACTGCTATGTACTTTTAAGTTATTAGGCAAAGTCTGACAAGACACTTAAACCTTTCCTGGTAGGTAAGGCACTCTTCCTTTTAAAAACCTTCTAAAAAGAGGCAGCCCCTCTTTGCCTCTTCTATCTGTCTGACTGCCACAAGAACAACCTGCTTCTGCCCAAAAGACTCACTTCATTTCAGCTTCAGCAGTCTTTAGTATCACATGTTGTAATTTACTTCTCAATATTCTTCACAAGCATTTAGCTCCCCTTCCCTTACCTTTACTCCCACCCTTCTTCCCAAGTAATTACGCAGCAGCTGTAATGCCACTCTTTCAGCTTCAGGTAACAATGCCACACTTGCATTTTAGGCCACTTGACTGTTGACAACTTCAGAGGGGAGGTGGATACCTCTTTAACTCTTAGCAAGACTGGTTTCACTATGAAAAGGGGTTGCCTCTTGGCTTAGGCAATGCGTGTTCTTCTCTTCAGTATTTTAGACTCTTTACTTCTTGGCAATGAAAAGAATGTTACGTCTGGATACAGTACATGATTCTGTCTTTCTAGTGAAAACACAATTTGGCAAATGCAACCTCTCTTTCATGCAGATTTAAAGTTGAATGAGGAATTGTAGTTCCGCGTAATAGTAAATGATGCAGCTCTGACTTACTTCGGGAAACACAATTGGGCACATGCAACCTTCCTTTGATGTAGTTTTCACTCTTGGTTACTTGTAACTTGTAAAACGTTAATTTTTAGTATTCGGTAAAGGCCTGACAAGCATTCCTCCTTCTTGATTAAGGACACGCAACCACTCCGTTTGTCAGCAACAGATTCTACAAGGTTCAACAATGGGTTTAAACACTTTTGGCTTCTCACACAAGTGTTAAAGCTTTCACGACATGCGCAAGCGCTACATTTCAATTTTAAACTGAACTTCAAGTATATTGAACAACTTTTACTCGCTCTGAATGTTACGCGAGTCAATTAGGCGCTGGCTACAGTTATCAGCAGACTCTCGGCTTGCCTTCTGCTTCTGGCCTTGGTCTCCTGCACGCTCACAGCTCGGGAATCAGTGCAGCTTGACTCACATGGACAAATTCAGTTTCTAGCATGTCTTCCTCTGTGCGGCTTCTGCAATTCAGGTTTTGGGAGACCAGGACCCTCAGAGCTTGCAGTTGAAATCTGCTGTCTTCACGTTCCGGCGTCCCTTCTGTGCTCCCACTTCCTCATGACTTGCCAGCCTCGTTCTTATCCTCTACTACTACTAATGCCAGCTTTCCAGCTCCTGTTGTAACTCCTTCTACTTCTGCTTTCCTGCTGGGGCCTTTTATGTGTAATAGGCTTCAGCTGTGGGCTATTAGCATCAATTGCCGGTGAGATTGAACTTTTACAGAGGAAGATAGTTTAGAGAACAACACATTTCCACAATCCTTTGCATTGTACCCTTGGGATTTAGGAGGGCATTTAGTTTTAAATACAAAAAGAAGTCTTTCCTTTGGTATAATCTGCACTGATGTTAGAACCTTAGGATTCACAACCTTAGATCTAGTATGAGGTTGAGAGACAGTAAAATGACAATAGGCCATAACCTCCTTTGGTACAGTGGTAAGAGTCTCTCTCTCAGAGGAAAAATACTGTCTCATCCCACGAAATCTCCTCAACACCCTCACCACCCTGTTTCCTCCCAGGTTATCCTCCCGCAGTACACTACCCCCAAAGTTGGGACCAGGAAGCGTCTGCTTTCCCCATGCCACCTGGGAGGAGACTTTAGGCAGGGTTTAAGTGAGGGATCCACAGGATTCTTTTCAGTATCCACATCCACTTGGACCAGGGAGTGTGGATGCAGCAGGAAATGCTTGTTGCTTCTGATTTTAACAGCTGTAATTTGGTCACCAGACGTCCCACGGAATCTACAGCATAAAGATTCATGCAGCAGCCTCCTGCCATGACCCTTGCGCAGTGCACACCTTGCAATCAATTGTGATAGAGTAAAGCATAGACATAATGCTATTGCTCTATAAATCCTTCATAATCCCAAATCCCAACCACTGCACTGACGTCACCACAACAAATATGTCTGACTACAAGCCGTACAGATTGGCTTGCTTTCCCACATTGTCCGAGCTATGCCTATGCAGCCATTGCTGACTCATCTCCTGCTCCTTGGCCTCTACACCATGTCCCAGAGCAACCGGCGAACAACATTTTAGGATGTTGTTGCAAGCAACTTGTTTCTCAGAAGCTACACATTGGATATTACTGTGTTATGAGATCTGGTCCAAGAATCATAATTGACTTAACATAATGATCTCTTTTATTTTCACTGGGCAGGGGAAGGGCAGTGTGGTAGGGGGAGCTGGCCATTGCTATGCAAGAAGTACAGGCATATTATTGCACATTTACGGGGTGCATCATGAAAACAGATCACACTAAGCACACCTGGGATCAATTAAATTGGGTTCTGTGGATAATGTGGCTACATCAGCTGACGTCGACAATCGACAATCCATTTCCCTGTTATTGCGGTACCCTTGGGTGACAATCACATTGAAAGCACAGGTTGACGCACTTTGAGTAGCAAAATATTTGTTTATCAATTCATGATACCAAGGGGATTGTGGGGGGTGGGTGGGTCGACTTTGTGCATAGAGAATGTATACCTGTGTCTGGAAACTTAATTGTGTAATGGTGAAATAAAGCTGGGGCAATGGAAAGTTGAGGTGCCTTTGTCATTGAATGTTAGCAAGCAGGAGCATTTGCACAAAGATGGTGTGAAGTCCTCCTTGCGAGACACAGAATTGTTTGCAAACACCATGGTGGTTTAAATAAAAACAGTGCTGCAGGAATGCCATTTGGGAGTCGCTAGGGGTTGCAGCTGCGACCCCTGACATCTCACCTGGTGACCCATGGTGTAATTTTGTGACAACTGCTGGAGCTTGTGATTTCTTTAAAAAATTGTTTGCTGTTTTCAACAGTGAAAACAAAAAAAAATGTTTTAAAAAGCGCAAGCTCGCTCCATGATGCCTGCTTGGGTGGCGGGGATATGCTGCATGGCGCCACTGTGTCTGAAGTGTGTTCTCGAGCAACCATGAGCTCAACGTCCGTGGCACTGCACCTTCATGATCCAGTCCGGGGAGAGGAAGCTGCAGACGGCCCCCAGGTAGGAGGAGAACAGCGCCCAGAAGCAGCCCATGCAACCCCCTAAAAGGTATAGCTCGTGCTCTGAAGGGGACAGTAAAAAAAGCTATGGGAATGTTTCCACTTTGACCTAAACATAACTTGTTTCAGGACTCATGGTCCTTGGCGGGATGCCCGGCTAAGATGCCTTCCCCGGGCTCAACCTCTGAGCAGTGGAGAGTGCTTGCGAAAGGAGCCCAAAGTACAGGGTCCGGGCGAGGCAGCCAGGGACAGGCCAAGACCTCAAATCAATGCAAAGAGAAAAAGCGGGACAGTCTGGGTCAGAAAACCAATAGGTTACGATTCCCTAACCTTTCAAACACATTGCACAAAAATGATTTCTAAGATGGGTAGACCACTATTTAAAACAAAAGCTTAACCATTTGTTGCCCGGCTTTAGCCTGAGGTGAGTGAATCCTAATGAACTAATGAAGGACTGTCCCTCCTGTGGGCAGTGCCTTCAAAACAACCAAGCCTGCGAAGTGGCAGTAGGTCCTAAAGATGGACAATGCCTATGTACCATGAATTCTATGGAAAAGTGCCTCCCAGAGGAGACACCAACCCCTAAATAAGGGCATTACAACCCAAAGAAGAGCGGTGCCTTCAAAACTGCCGTTAAGCCAGAGTCGGGAGGGCAGAATCAGCTCCAGTGAGTGACTGTCTGGTTGGAGCTGCACTGACCACGCTGGGACTGTTACTAGTTCCCCCATCCTCTGGAGGCTGTGCGTGAGTTTGGGAGAAAAGCTCTGGCCGCTGCTGCTGTAAGAATGTCAAAATGTCCTCAGAGCTGACTGCAACGCTCTCTGCCAAGAATGACGCCCTCAGGCTGGTTGCACTCTGGACCAGCCTGGTGACACTCCTGAACCGGGTGATCCTGTGACAGCTGCCGGTACGTCCACCACCTGTGGCTCCAGCCATGGAGCTTCCCTGCTGCCTTCTCTCTCCGCCACAGAACTCAACAGGTAAACCTCCGTCATCCCTGTCACAGCACTAAAGTCCAGTAACTACCAAGGTGCACAAACCCATGTACCTCATTTTCATGAAGAATATCCTTCCTCCCTTCATGACCGCCACAACTCTGTGGTATCGTCAGGCTTTACTTCAAAGCAAGTAGATACCTCCCCGCTGTCACTGTTGGAGCACACATGCATTTCTAGTGATACAACACACCTGAAGTCTCATATCTTCACTGTCACAGTACTTAGTTAATCCTCAACTCCACCACGGCAGCAACACGCCTAAGTAAAACCCAGCCAATCCAATTCATATCTATAAAACATAACTTTCTCTGTGGAACAGCACTGTAACCATTATCTATTAATGGTACAGAAAAAAGGCAACCATCTTGCATCACTCTCCCAAAGTACTTGTAGAGGAGCAGACACACATATCTGCAGGAGATCTTACCCCCCTACCTCCGCTGTATTAGAGCCATGAGACCATGCCTTGTCAAACCTCAGCTACTGTCCAATATTACAGCGGACATATGGAAGACCGTATCCTTTAAGACGACCATATCGAATGAAGCCTCGAGTTGATGACAGCCTACAGGAGGAGCTCCCTGAAGGAATATGAGAAAGAGCTAAGAAAATTAACTGATGAGATCATAAGAAAGTGTGCACGACATCCCAAGGTAATGAATGAAGACAATGTATGGATCCTCGAGGAGAAAGGACGAAGTAAAGAATCAAGTGAATTCTCAAGTGAAAGAGAAGATTACACAATAAAAAGCTCTGCAGAAATCAGAAGCGTGAAGAATGTACAGACGCTGAAATGCAAGATAGATCAAGTCCTCGTATAGGCTAGCTATAAGTAGCAAATAGAATGCAGGCAGAGCTGCCATTGTACAGAAACTGGACATTGGTATCATGAAAAAATAATTCATGGAGAAGGAAAGGGGCAAGGCTGTGTCACAGTAGAATAAGCAGATTATTGGAGCTGCTTTGGGAGGCTGTCTAGCCTGAAGTCAAGAACTGAGAGTCAAGGTCAGCTATCTACGCTGAAGGAGAACGTATCTGCGGAGGATGAATCCTCTCATGTTAAGTTAAGGTGCAAGAAAGAAAACAAATGATGCCAAGTCTTAATTCATTTGAAACATTTAAAAGCTTGCAGAATGAGCAGAATCATGGTCTCTTGTCACGTGAGTCAAGGATGGAAATAGGGCTTGAACTTGGAGTTCCAGATTTGATAGTGAATGCCCTCACTCCCTTTGCATTCCCAGGACGAGAATACAGCCCAAGTACAAAGAAGATTTCATGGCAGAAGGCATGGGTGATGAGAGATGCTGGGCTAATTGGGTGGTAGAGCAGCGTCATGTCCTATCTACTTGCACCTGGGTCTTGGCTTACATGCTTCTAATTGTACCGAATGTTCCAGACATGACACAAGGGTGCCAAACCAATTGTATTAGTCCATATAACGAAGGACCTGATAGTTTAAGAATCCAATCGAACACTGTGTAACTAAGTTCTCGTAAATGACACGTATGAAGAGGTAGGCATAAATTGTCCACCTGATATCAGACAGGCAATAACAAACCTAGCCCCTATATGATTGTATATCTACATGTGTCCCTTAACCAATCCCAACGCTTGATATGTTTTTCAATATTAGAAATGAAAAAGAGACCTAGGCTATTAGCTTTGGCACAAAACTTTGATATTGATATACATCACCTTGCTAAAACATTAACTAATAGCATTAAGCAAGCCGTGCCCACTCAACCTCTCTTATGTTTTTCAATATTGCCACATAGCATAACATCACTCTGTTGCAAAAGAAGTATATCATTGTATTTTTTGTGGAAATCGCTGAGAGAATGAGCATACATCTCTTGATGTTCGTTGAAACCTCCCTGTTTTAGATAATTGCTAATAAAACAGCAACTTGGCATCTTCTAGAGTTTGTCCAGTTATTTGGACTCAGAATTATTCTGGTGTAATCCCATCCAGCCATAAATGTATGTTTCAATGGCCATATCTCATGTGGTAGCGGTTCAGATGGTTTCAAATCTAATCTAGAGAATAACTGGCAGTTTTAGAATTGAGGTGAAAGAGGACCAACCAAAGGAGGAGTGGATGCTTAATCAGCATAAAGGGGAGGGCATCGAGCCCTCAGCTCCACTTACCCCACCTGAAACTAAGAATGAAGATGTAGAAGAGATAGGATTGAATCCTTTAAAAGAATTAAAATCAGCGGCGGGGTATAGTAACCCGACGTATAAACCCCCAGTTTATAGAAGTGATGACAATCCAGAAGAGAGTAAAAGGAAGGAAGATGCTTGTAAATTCAAATGCGATAAAGAGGAAAGAGGTGAGAGATTGAATATATCAACAGATATAGGCAGAGAAATCAAGAGATGGAAAGGAGAGAAGGATAGGGCCGATGAGGTAACGCTTGTACAGAAGGAATGGATGGGAGGACAGATATTACTCAAGTTAGATGGGAAAAGTATCGAGGAAGTTAGGCAAAAGGATAACAAAGACGAGCTAGAAAAGAAGTATAGGGAACAAGAAAAGCGGTTGAGGAAAGACAAACAAGGAAGGAAAAGTAAGGAACGACAGGAAAAGATATATAGAGAAGAACAAGAAAAAGACAAAAGTGAGCAGAGGAACAAAGGAAGTATGACAGTCGAAAGAAAGAAATCAAAGAAAGGGATAGGAGAGAAAGGAAGAGAGGGGTATAAAAGGCACAAAGTGAAGGAAAAGAGATTACAGATATGGAGAGAAGAAGAACGAAGGGAAGAGGAACAAAGACAAGAAGCAAGAAGGGAAGCACAAAAGTAAGAAGAAGAGAGGGGAAGAAGAGAAGCAAGAAAGTGAAGGGAAATGGAAGAAGTAAAATAGAATAGAAGGTGGCGAGATCTTAATGCCAGTCTCGTTCTTAAAAAACGAAGAAGACCCAGCAACGAAATACAGAGCAAGGGGACACAGTAAGCACTCAAGAAATGCCTAAAGTAAGACAAGAAGAGGAAAGATAGGATGCAGAAACTATTGGAGAGAGGCTTGATAAGATATATTAGCACAAGAAGAGGAAAGATATGATGCAGAAACTATTGGAAAGAGGATCAATAAGATATGTCAGCAGATGAGGCAGAACAGTGAGTATGGAACTCAAGGGAGTGGCAGCCGATCCCTGATCCCAAAACCCTGGAATGAGGAGGAAAACATGTTCAGTAAATGAGCGCAGAGCACTGTCTTTGAGTAGATTAAATTTAGATAGGGAAGAGAGATATATAGTCACACCAGTTGGGGTAGAGCAATGTCAACGAAGAAAGGGAGTCAGGTCATGAGACAGAAGGGGAAGGTGCACGTGTCCCCTTGGGAACTGAGAGTCTAGATAAAGAGGTAAGATGGTCAGATCTGGAACACCCAAAGGAAAGAATGCCAGATCCTATACCATATCCGAACCTCCGCAGAGACGATTGTGTAGTAAGAGAGGAGAATCTCCACCTTATGTTAGTAGGTTAATGTCGTTACCAGCACAAAAATCAATGGGGACGATTACCCCTGCATTAGCTAAACAAATAATGGAGGCCAATTATGGGATGGGGTTCTCACAGTTCCCCTTGCTAGAGAAGGGGGGATGAAGACTGCAATATATTCCATGGCCTCAGATGGATAAGGATAACTTAAAATGTAAGTTACATAGTTTGAATTCAGGGGCCGGGAGGTAGATATGCGAATTAGTGAATGACAGGAGGAAACACGTTAGCCATAGGGGACATAAAAGGTCTATTGGCAGCTATTCTTAGAGCGAGAGCTGATGACATTTGGAGACGTGCGGGATATGCGGGACTGACAGCACAAAACACAGCACACGATGGACCACCACTTAATAATTGTAGGGCAGATGTTTGGAGGGCTCTCATGGTACAGTATCCAAATACATCAGATATGGGAGCAATCATGACACATAAAATGAAAGAAGATCAAGACCCTATTTATTATATTCAGGATATTCAAGAGAATTGGCAGCTTGAGACATGTGAACCTCGGGAAAAAACAGTAGCATTATTCTATAATATTTTGTGTCAGGGATTGCCAGAACAAGTACAGAGACAAAAGAAAAAACAAGCAGGAATGGAAGCGAAGCCGTGGGCGGAAAGAGAGTTGACTATCATGCATCATTGCCGATTATTACAAGAGAAGAATAGAAAGAAAGATGAGAACAGAAAGATTGAAGAAGCCAAGTTAGTTCAGAAGGAATTGTCAACATTTGCTATAGGAGGGGCAGTATTGGCAAGTGGAGAAGGAGAGGGAATGCAAGAAATAACGGGCGCATCGCAGGTAAATAATTTTCACCCAGTACATCAAAGTGTGTATGGGTTTTGGCCATGAGGAAGGAGGTCCGGAGGCTTCAGAGGAAGAGGAGGTGGACTTCAGAACACCAAAGGTGGATTTCAAAATGACCAGGGTGGAAGTCAGAATACTGTATGTAGAACCGAGGAAACATGCAACAAAATGGACAATCTTCAAGAGGGGAGACAGCTTATCCATCACCATACAGTACACAAATAAGAAAGGGTTTTTCCCAGGATCACACATCCTAGCAGACACAAGTGCAGCAGGCGCAGAAGCAGGGGCCAGTGCAAATGCACCCACTGCAAGGGCAGTCTCAACAAGCACCTATGCAAACATAGCAGAATGCAAACACAGGGCAAGTACCAACACCTAGGATAGGGGGTGTCACTGTGGTAGGAGGGAAGCCTTTCATGGGGACAGGATGAATTTGTACCCTCAATAGGAAATCTCACAGGGTGACTTGATGTGTTCAGTACTATCAGTAACACAAGACCCCCAAGAGGAAGAGAGGGTCGATGTGATGATAGGAAGCAAATATTTTGCTTTTCTCCTAGAAAATGGGGTGAGTCTCTCTTGTATAAGGGAGGAAAAGTACCCAATGTCAGGTATTGCCATGAATTCTCAAGGGTTCTCTGGAGCTACGAATGTAGTTCCTTTTACGGATAAATTACCTGTTTCGATAGGAGAATGTGACATGTCTGTCCCCTTGTTATGTTTACATTCTGGGTAGAGATTTGATGACAAAACTTAACAGTGTGCTCCACTCCAGGAATACACTATTTAAATGTAGGAGAGTTGAAACTGGCATTTACGGGAAAATGGCACTACAAGGAGTTCCAATAGATCCAGAATCCTTCATGTATGGGGTGTGCATTTTATTAACATGGCTGCTGGATTAGTAGGGAATATTGTGAGGATACCTGATGAATTTTTATTTAGACGACAAGTACCTATGGATGAGGAAGAAGGGCAGACTATTCCTTAGGAACTGAAAGCAGCTATAGTACGAGGGGAAATAGCAATGCTTCAAGGAGTAGATGATGAAGGCAGAGCATGGAGGACAGTGATAGCTCTTGAGGAGGGCTGCAGATTGACAGACATAACAAATGAATATGTTCAGAGATGAACGTATAGATGATGAGGTAATGTTTTTTATAAGCATTACTTACTGGATAAAGATTGAGAAAAGGGAAGTCCCACAATGAATGGCACAGACGTGGCAATAAAATCCATTCTTTCAGGAAGACCTAGAAAAGATGGCAAGTGTCCTTTGTATGACGGGCCCATATAATGTGGGCCTATTAAAGGGAATAGGAGAGGTCAAAATAAAACTTAATCCAGGAGCAATTTTACCCCAAGTAAAGCAGTACCCCATGTCTCGAGAAGCTGATGAAGGTATAATTAAGACTCGTTCAGCGCTGATGAATAAGGGAATCCTAGTGCCATCGGAGTCCCAGTGCAAAACTGCAGTGTATCTGGTTAAGAAATCTAAAGGAGGGTTGTGGAGATTTATCCAGGACTTGGCCCTCTTAATCAGATTGTAGAAGCAGAGTTTCCATTAGCTCTGAATCCTGCAAATATTGTGTAGCATCCCAGTCGTAGCTAAATAGTTCACAGTAATCGATTTGAAAAATGCATTTTTCTCGATCCCGTTGCACAAAGACTCACAAGACCTTACTTTCTTTATGTTCAGACAAAAGAGACTAAAATATACTTGTTTACCTCAAGGGTATTGTGAGTCCCCATCAATCCTTGATAGGATTCTACAGATGGATTTAGGTAATATTGAATTTGAGTGCAGCAATTCAGTAGGTAGATGACATATTAATCTATAGTGAAACAGAGGATGAATGTAGGTAGGACTCTGTTCAGTTAATGACTATATTTGCAAACAAAGCTTACAAAGTAGATAAGGAGAAATTACAGTTCTGCCAGCAAGAGGTGTTGTACATATGTCAGTTAATTTCACATGAAGGAAAGACAGTGACACCCGAGAGAGCGGAGGCTATCATGAAGACACCAAAGTCAAATACAGTGAGGCAAATGCAGCAATTTCTGGGTTTATGCACTTATTGCAGGGTCTGGGTGTTTGATTACAGCACATACACAAAGCCGCTGCTGCAAGCACTTATGAAAGCACAAGTTAGTAAGGAAAAGATGGAATGGACTGAAGGAATGGAGGAAGGATTTGAGGAATTAAAAATGGCAATGTGTACAGCTCCAGTTTTGTGAATCCCCAATTAAAGTGAAGAATTTTATTTATTTTTGCCCACTAATGGGTCAGTAATGACAGCAGTACTTACACAAAGAACAACACTAGGGTACAAACCTTTGTCATATTACAGTGCGATTTTAGACCCAGTCATGAGAGGACATTTTCCATGTGAACAATCTTTGGCTGCTGCCGCATTTGCAATTGAGAAGTCCACAAGTATCATGGGTTATGCCATGACGTTCTATGTGGCGCACACCTTATTTGCCATTTTAGAGAAACCCAAAGGTACACTGACAACACAAAGAGCTTCTGCTTATGAAGTGATGCTTTCTAATACAGCAATTAAGATTTCACTGTGTTAAATAGTGAACCCAGCCATGTTTATAGCTTAACCCATAAAAAAGGTGACCATGTGCATGAATGCACTAATTATGTCTAAGTCTATGATAATGTACCCCATGCGAAAGAAAAAGGTTTAGCGGGAGGGGAGATTCTGTTTATTGATGGTTTTTCAAAAATTGACCAAACTAGTGGGGAGAGGCATTCAGGATCCGCAGTTGTAAGACACAGATTAAATGGTGAAGTTGAGGTAGTGTCGAGTGCAAGACTACCGTCTCCTTTTTCAGCAGAGGTGGCAGAATTGGTAGCACTTATTGTTGCGCTCAAGAAACAAAAGGATCAGGAAGTGACAGAGTACAGTGACTGCGCCTATGTGCCGTCAACTGTACACGCAGGGCTGTCACATTGGAAAAGGAGGGGTTATATCCATGCAGACTGCACTCCAGTGCAACATGCGTCTCTATTGGATAGGCTCATTAAGGGACTACAACTCGCAGTAGCCATAGCGGTCATAAAATGCGCAACGCATCCTAAACAAACACACTTTATCTCTCATGGGAATGGACCCGCAGATATAGAAGCCAAAAGGGTTGCATATTCCTCAGAAATGTTGAGTTTCGACACTGAAAATGTTAAAGAAATATTGAGTAAAGAAATGCTGGTACGAGAGGGATTGAATATGCTGTCAATTATGCAACTAATAGAGATATATGGTAGAGACCCACAAGGAACTATGGAGACATAGGGGGTGTTCATTATCCCCCACAGAAGCACTATGGAGACAGGAAAGCACTGGAGAGCAAGTGATGCCGGCGGCATTACTGAAAGTCACACTTAAGCAGCTGCATTACCCCGCACATATAACAAGAGAAAGTCTTGCTGCCACCATCGCAGAGGACTGGTTTGTTCCCAATTTATTGGAATACGTTGTACAGATCATTGTTCACAGCCCCCTTAAGGAAAGGATAGCAAAGATCAGATTAACTTTGAAAAAGGGATGGCTGTATTGCCTACCCTTAGCCTTTTATACCTTTCAAAATCAGCCAGGTTTGGACCATCACCTTAAATCCCATGAATTAGTAACAGGGAAATGCATGAGGATGCAACATACACCCCCATCTAGAGTCAGGAGTGATGCCCAGAGTGTAGCACAGACTCTAGGTGATGAGATGCACAATTATTTGACATGTATAACTACCAGTGTTTCTTTCATTTCAGATCAAGTGAAGCATCAGAGAGAGGGGTCAAGGAACACGGAAGAGGACAGTTCAGTAACCAACCCAAGTGAATTATTACCACCACCAAAGTTATATGTTGGTGACCAATGCTTATTAAAAAATGTTACCTGTAGGTGGCACGAGCTAAGATTTAACTGACCTTTTTGTGTAGAAGAGGTTTCCCCTACTGCAGTTAGGGTGGCTGGAAGAAGAGCTTGGTTACATTTAGGAAACTTACAAATCTACAAAGACGACACCCTCCCTCTAGAACACGCTGACCAGGAAGCAAGACAAGAAGAAGTATTGCTGCGTGTGCAGTCTCATTCGATGACCAGGAAGAAGGATGATAAAACAGTGTGCAACTAGAATATTTATTTTGGAGTGTAATTAATAGAACACATTTTTTTAGCAGGAAGTGAATGGACTTGCAGAAAATTCCAGAGCTTAAACATACTTTTTAGATATTCTTTGAAAAAGTAAAAATATATCGACCTTATGCCCAAGTGCCAATTCATTCTTAGATATTGGAAGAGAGCTCAATACCCAGATTAATTTTTGGGAGCACATCTATTTTAAGAATAAACACTTGCCACCCGTTGATAGTGACACACATAGGCTTATGGTAGGAGTTTTTGTGTTGATACTCCAGTCATACCCTACCCGTGTCAGAAGAGATGTTGATATTCTAAATTTTCTCCATGATCCAAATGATAGCCCAGTCATAACAAGGCTTTTAATTACAATAATTTAGTAGATTGTGCAATTGCGAATGTGATTGAAGAAATTGTATTCAACATGATTCAGGAGGAAGAAAATGCAGTTGCAGGGAGAGTAGCAATTCAAAGAGAAATGGTGTGGCACACAGAATGTTTTTCTAGACTCTTATGCCTGATATACATATGCATGTGCTTTCTCTTTTTCTATCTGTACCTTGAATTTCTAAGTCTTTATCCTTCTGATGGTTTAATTGAAAACATGACACCTGTGATCTTTCCCAGTATAAGTACAAATGATGATAATTTGTTTGACCTTTTTGGGCATGTCAGATGACATAAAAGGGATGAAGTAGAAGATAACCAGGGGATAAATAACTATCTTGATAATTTGGCTCACTTGGGGAATAATATGTGGTACCAGCACATGAAAAAGGTGGGGGAGAGAGCATCTGATGAGAGTTGCTATGTCTGCTCTCTCATCCCCTATGCCATGAGTACAGTAAGAACATTCATTTCAAAAGAGACGTTGTTGCATGATGCAAAGTGCCTTATCCATCTTGCAGCATGTACTACCAGAGGACAGTTCCAAAGGAGCTGGGCAACTCTACAGTGGCTAGCAAGGCAGTCATTCCCCTACCAGGATGATAATATCAAGACAACACAAATGGAAAAGGAGCCTGGATGGACAGACAAGATGCTTGTCTATCCATCCATGGACAAGATAAAGTAATAGATGAAGAAATTATGAGGATGAATTTCTCTGATAAAACTGAAAGAACTGCAATGCCTGGTGTGATGCTGGAAATGCATTGGAGGGACAGGGCCTCGTACAGGCCTTGTCCTGTAGTCCTTTTCATTTGTGTTATGTATTGTTTTCTGCCCAGGAGTCCATATGGGACTCCTGGCAGTGCAGCTCATCCTGTTTTTGGTTTGGTGTACAGACCCATGGGATATCCTTATGGTACCCATGGGTGGGGGTACAACCCTGTGCCGCTAGTGTATGTGTTTTGGCACTGTGTGTGGCCCACAGAGCAAGGTATGGGCTGGTGGCAGCTCCATGCTGAATTTGACAGATGCTCCGAGTATCCTCCATTTTGGGATACCCAGGCCCTGCCATTGTTCCTGATAGGAAACAAGATGGCCCCTGTGGCCTCTTGCTTTCTATTGCCTGTTACCTTGTTTTCCCAACATCCTGGGAAGCCCTGACTCTGTCCCTTCCCCCTGACTGGCTGTGGGGTAGAAGTTCCATATATGATATTGTTGTGAAGTACAGGCCAGACTGGCTGGAGCCTTCCCAGTGAGTGTATGTTGTGGGTACACCCTGTGGGTGGGACCTGGGTGAATGGAGTGTGTGACCACTATGCACTTCTTGTTGTGGATGTCTGGTTTCTGGCGTTTGACACAATGACTGAGACAGCCCTGCCTGAAACTGATATGAATGCAGTGTGTAGTGTGAATGGCTGGGTACTTGTCCCAATACACATTCCTTGTTGTGAGTGTCTGAGAGGGAGGAGTATGACCTGAATGCACTGTACGCCTGATTGGCTGACTGACTGCATGAATGCCCTTCTGTATGATTGGCTGCTGAGTGTAACCCAGCAGTGTGGATGAGAGGCAGAATAGTATATCTGGGGACCTCTCACTACTGGAAATTGTTCAGAAGCTGAGTTGACACTTGAAGAGTAACTGGAACTGCTTATCCTTGACGGCCAGCTGGAAGAAGAAGAAGAAATGCTGCTGCATTTGCTTCGACCCGATCAGAAAGCTGTCGATCCGAGAGAGGGCCTGGTTAGGCACCCTCTTCCCATGCTCCGAGAGACCATCGAGCACCGCTAACTTTTGCCGAAGCTTGCTGGAAGTCAGACCCTCAAAAGGCTGCCGACCGGAGACGGGGACCTCCGAGGAGACTGAAGTGAAGCACCCGGACATCAATGCAGTCTAAGTCCATTGCCATCGACCAGGGTTCGGAGTATCGCTGTAACCGCTGGAGGCCTGTCGAAGTCTTGTTGCCCAGAAGCGGGGACCGCTTGACGCCGTGCCACCGACGACTAGAGCCACAACCCTCCTCCTTTGCCTAAGAGACATTTCAATATATGGACCCCCTTGTCCGCACCATTGACCGCTTTATCCCGCCGGAGAAAGCCGAGGACGCCGACGCGCCAAGGAGAATCCGCCGGTGGGTTTGCCGCCACCCAAGGACCACAAAGACTTACACGACTCAACGCCCTTGTCGGGACACAGTTCTTCAGAAACTCTTTGCGGTCCTGAACTATCAAACGCCAAGGTGCCCAGCACACCTCATCCTTGCAGGACGTTGCTGACGAGCACCGCCTGGATCGATGCCGTGGTTTTGGCTCCCTCAAACTTTTCATCAACGCTGTCGATGCCAAGTTCATCTTCTTCGGTGCCTCTTGAGGATCCGTGGCTCCTGCTTTAAAGGTAGTCATTCAAGAAGGATCCATTGACCCCTCTTGGAAGAACTCTGCTCTATCAGGTACATTGGGGGGGTAGAAACATTATAGAAGGAAATAAGACTTATAAAACAGTATATGGAATGGGCTTGTGATATAGCTTTACTTTACAGGTTGCCCCGGTGGGGGGATAACCACACAGAACTGAGTCTAGTGGTAGGGGCCAGTATTCTGCCCATTGTTCTAACCAACTGCTTTCCTCCTATGTCTATTGTTTGTTACCTTTATTAATTGATTTGTGTGACATTTAACCAGAGTACAGTTGATGCACTTAAGTGGAATCTAATAATAATTGTGGTACCACTTAGAACTGTATATATTTGCCATTATAGATTTACTGAGCACAAAGTGAGTTATTGTGATAGTGTACATAACCTTGAACTTAATTATATAAACACTGTGCTTTAACTAATACAGTGTGTGGATATTCCTTTGTGGGGCCTTGAGGACTACACTGTATTTAAGAACCAGCCTGCATCACCTCCTGAGAAGCTAGGCCTTGATTGCTCATCCATTGCTACCGTAATAGAGAATCTTGGCTGGGGTCCTCTGTGTCTCTCCTCTATCATATAGAGAGCAGAAGTACAGACACAACCCTCCAGTATTTACACTGGTGGCAGCGGTGGGATGCTTATGGTTTTAAGAATCCGTGTATAACTGTGCTACTTACAAAATAACTGCACTTTGTTAAATTCTACTGGCTTGAGAGACATTGGGGCAAGCATGACAGTGGTGGACAGGACCCTGTTGAAGCCAGAGGACTATGTAGGTGCTCCTCTGAGAACCACCAGGTTAGCTGGTGGGCCTCCCAGATTATCGCCTGTAGCCTTAGTCACACTCATGATGGGAGACAAGACAGCAAATCCTCCTGTCCTGGTTCAGGACAATGTCCCTGCTAACATTCTGTTAGGTAATGATCTAGTGGAGTTGGGGTTCATCTCGGATGGTCTCCCCCTGACTGCTGCTGCAGTCATTAGGTCACAGGTGACCCAGGGTCTGGCTGTGAGTCAGGTACCCGAGCCAAAGGTGAGGCCTAAGGCAAGAAGACAGAAGACAAAGAAGGCTGCCTCTGTGAAGGGGGCTCCTTCTCTTCCTGCTGTTCCTACAGCACCCATTGGGATCCATGCTCCGGACGGGCTGGGTCCAGTGGAAAACCCAAACTCAGCTCTTGAGGGAGAAGAGACAGAAGACTCTCCTGTGGGAAAGGTCCTCAACCCGGAGGACCACCCCGACCTTCAATCCCTATTGGCTGAAGGGGGACGCTCCCGGGCGGACTTCTGTAATGGACAGAGAGAGTGCCACTCTCTTGAGGGTCTGAGGAAACAGGCCCTGTCCCAGGCACAAGGAGAAGTGCCTAGGACTTTCCGAATCTATTGGGAGGGTGAGCTCCTTGTTAGTGAGCCCACTAAGCCTGAACCTGGTGCCCTCAAGAGGTTGGTGGTACTCCAGGTTTACAGGCCCTTCCTGCTGCAGTTGGCACATGAGGTGCCCTTAGCTGGTCAACTTGGTACCAAGAAGACTAAGCAGAGGCTCTCTTCCCATTTCTGCTGGCCTTGGATGGGAGAAGAAGAGGAGTCCCACTGCAGGACATGCCCACATTGTCAGTTATCTGGCAAGACTGGAGGCAGTGTCATTGCCCCACTGCAACCATTGCCAGTGGTTGGCACACCATTTGAGAGGGTGGGCATCGACATTGTCGGTCCCCTTGACCCTCCCACTTCAGGTGGAGATCGGTTCATCCTGGTCTTTGGTTGATCATGCCACCAGGTACCCTGAGGCTATACCCCTTTGGACTGTTACGGCCCAGGTGGTTGCCAGGGCTCTCCTTGGTATTTTCACCCATGTTGGATTCCCCAAGGAGGTTGTCTCTGACAGAGGATCCAACTTCATGTCTAGTTACATGAAAACCATGTGGAAAGAGGTATTGTTGTGAATTCCAGGCCAGACTGGCTGGAGCCTTTCCAGTGAGTGTATGTTGTGGGTACACCCTGTGGGTGGGACCTGGATGAATGGAGTGTGTGACCACTATGCACTTCTTGTTGTGGATGTCTGGTTTCTGGCGTTTGACACAATGACTGAGACAGCCCTGCCTGAAACTGGTATGAATGCAGTGTGTAGTGTGAATGGCTGGGTACTTGTCCCAATACACATTCCTTGTTGTGAGTGTCTGAGAGGGAGGAGTATGACCTGAATGCACTGTACGCCTGATTGGCTGACTGACTGCATGAATGCCCTTCTGTATGATTGGCTGCTGAGTGTAACCCAGCAGTGTGGATGAGAGGCAGAATAGTATATCTGGGGACCTCTCACTACTGGAAATTGTTCAGAAGCTGAGTTGACACTTGAAGAGTAACTGGAACTGCTTATCCTTGACGGCCAGCTGGAAGAAGAAGAAGAACTGCTGCTGCATTTGCTTTGACCCGATCAGAAAGCTGTCGATCCGAGAGAGGGCCTGGTTAGGCACCCTCTTCCCATGCTCCGAGAGACCATCGAGCACCGCTAACTTTTGCCGAAGCTTGCTGGAAGTCAGACCCTCAAAAGGCTGCCGACCGGAGACGGGGACCGCCGAGGAGACTGAAGTGAAGCACCCGGACATCAATGCAGTCTAAGTCCATTGCCATCGACCAGGGTTTGGAGTATCGCTGTAACCGCTGGAGGCCTGTCGAAGTCTTGTTGCCCAGAAGCGGGGACCGCTTGACGCCGTGCCACCGACGACTAGAGCCACAACGCTCCTCCTTTGCCTAAGAGACATTTCAATATATGGACCCCCTTGTCCGCACCATTGACCGCTTTATCCCGCCGGAGAAAGCCGAGGATGCCGACGCGCCAAGGAGAATCCGCCGGTGGGTTTGCCGCCACCCAAGGACCACAAAGACTTACACGACTCAACGCCCTTGTCGGGCCACAGTTCTTCAGAAACTCTTTGCGGTCCTGAACTATCAAACGCCAAGGTGCCCAGCACACCTCATCCTTGCAGGACTTTGCTGACGAGCACCGCCTGGATCGATGCCGTGGTTTCGGCTCCCTCAAACTTTTCATCAACGCTGTCGATGCCAAGTTCATCTTCTTCGGTGCCTCTTGAGGATCCGTGGCTCCTGCTTTAAAGGTAGTCATTCAAGAAGGATCCATTGACCCCTCTTGGAAGAACTCTGCTCTATCAGGTACATTGGGGGGGGGTAGAAACATTATAGAAGGAAATAAGACTTATAAAACAATATATGGAATGGGCTTGTGATATAGCTTTACTTTACAGGTTGACCCGGTGGGGGGATAACCACACAGAACTGAGTCTAGTGGTAGGGGCCAGTATTCTGCCCATTGTTCTAACCAACTGCTTTCCTCCTATGTCTATTGTTTGTTACCTTTATTAATTGATTTGTGTGACATTTAACCAGAGTACAGTTGATGCACTTTAGTGGAATCTAATAATAATTGTGGTACCACTTAGAACTGTATATATTTGCCATTATAGATTTACTGAGCACAAAGTGAGTTATTGTGATAGTGTACATAACCTTGAACTTAATTATATAAACACTGTGCTTTAACTAATACAGTGTGTGGATATTCCTTTGTGGGGCCTTGAGGACTACACTGTATTTAAGAACCAGCCTGCATCACCTCCTGAGAAACTAGGCCTTGATTGCTCATCCATTGCTACCGTAATAGAGAATCTTGGCTGGGGTCCTCTGTGTCTCTCCTCTATCATATAGAGAGCAGAAGTACAGACACACCCCTCCAGTATTTACACTGGTGGCAGCGGTGGGATGCTTATGGTTTTAAGAATCTGTGTATAACTGTGCCACTTACAAAATAACTGCACTTTGTTAAATTCTACTGGCTTGAGAGACATTGGGGCAAGCATGACAGTGGTGGACAGGACCCTGCTGAAGCCAGTGGACTATGTAGGTGCTCCTCTGAGAACCACCAGGTTAGCTGGTGGGCCTCCCAGATTATCGTCTGTAGCCTTAGTCACACTCACGATGGGAGACAAGACAGCAAATCCTCCTGTCCTGGTTCAGGACAATGTCCCTGCTAACATTCTGTTAGGTAATGATCTAGTGGAGTTGGGGTTCATCTCGGATGGTCTCCCCCTGACTGCTGCTGCAGTCATTAGGTCACAGGTCACCGAGGGTCTGGCTGTGAGTCAGGTACCCGAGCCAAAGGTGAGGCCTAAAGCAAGAAGACAGAAGACAAAGAAGGCTGCCTCTGTGAAGGGGACTCCTTCTCTTCCTGCTGTTCCTACAGCACCCATTGGGATCCATGCTCCGGACGGGCTGGGTCCAGTGGAAAACCCAAACTCAGCTCTTGAGGGAGAAGAGACAGAAGACTCTCCTGTGGGAAAGGTCCTCAACCCGGAGGACCACCCCGACCTTCAATCCCTATTGGCTGAAGGGGGACGCTCCCGGGCGGACTTCTGTAATGGACAGAGAGAGTGCCACTCTCTTGAGGGTCTGAGGAAACAGGCCCTGTCCCAGGCACAAGGAGAAGTGCCTAGGACTTTCCGAATCTATTGGGAGGGTGAGCTCCTTGTAAGTGAGCCCACTAAGCCTGAACCTGGTGCCCTCAAGAGGTTGGTGGTACTCCAGGTTTACAGGCCCTTCCTGCTGCAGTTGGAACATGAGGTGCCCTTAGCTGGTCATCTTGGTACCAAGAAGACTAAGCAGAGGCTCTCTTCCCATTTCTACTGGCCTTGGATGGGAGAAGAAGTGGAGTCCCACTGCAGGACATGCCCACATTGTCAGTTATCTGGCAAGACTGGAGGCAGTGTCATTGCCCCACTGCAACCATTGGCAGTGGTTGGCACACCATTTGAGAGGGTGGGCATCGACATTGTCGGTCCCCTTGACCCTCCCACTTCAGGTGGACATCGGTTCATCCTGGTCTTGGTTGATCATGCCACCAGGTACCCTGAGGCTATACCCCTTTGGACTGTTACGGCCCAGGTGGTTGCCAGGGCTCTCCTTGGCATTTTCACCCATGTTGGATTCCCCAAGGAGGTTGTCTCTGACAGAGGATCCAACTTCATGTCTAGTTACATGAAAACCATGTGGAAAGAGTCCGGGGTAACCTACAAGTTCTCCACCTCTTACCATCCTCAGACCAATGGTCTGGTTGAGAGATTTAATAAAACTCTCAAGGGCATGCTAGGTGCTTTGGAAGAGCCCCTAAGGAGGATATGGGATCTCCTCCTGCCATGTCTGTTGTTTGCTTACAGAGAGGTACCTCAAGAGGGTGTTGGTTACATCCCCTTTAAGTTACTCTTTGGACATCATGTGAGGGGGGCCCTTGCATTGATCAGAGAAGGTTTGGAAGCCACCCCTCCAGGTCCCGCAAAGCAAGTGGGGGACTATGTGTTAGGCCTCAGACGGAGGATGACACAGATGATGGGTCAAGTAACAGCAAATCTCAAGGCCAGCCAGGAATTGAACAAGTACTGGAATGAACTTAAAGCCTTGCAAATGGATTGGACTCCTGGATAGGAAATCCTTGTGATGCAGCCTACCAAGCCTAGAGCTTTGGCAGACAAGTGGACTGGACCCTTCAGGATCATCTTCAAGATGGGTGAAGTCAATTATCTGGTTGACATGGGAGTTCCTGGGGTAGCCCCTCAAGCCTTTCCACAGGCGAGCAGAAGTCTCATGTCTCTTGCTAGCTTCAGAGCAAGAAGAGGATGAGAGTGAGCCCCCTCCCAATTTGCTGCATAGCAACCCTCAGGGTGGCTCAGTGCAGGGAGTACATCTCTCTCCAGATCTGACGACAGAGCAGCAGAGGGCCTGCAGGGCTTTGCTCCAGAAGTATGCCTCTCTGTTGTCACTGACACCAGGCCTTACACCGTGGTGTAGGCACGGAATTGACCCTGGTGACAGTGTGCCTGTCAAAGGCAGGTGCTATCGTATGTCAGAAACAGTTAAGAACCACATCCAAGCTGAGGTCGCCAAGATGTTGGATCTGGGTGTTATTGAACCCTCAAACAGTCCCATGTCCAGTGTAGGGGTCCTTGTCCCCAAAGCAAGTTCCCAGGCAGGTACCAAGGATTGGAGGTTTTGTGTGGACTACCGAGGAGTCAATGCCGTCACCAAAACTGACGCACACCCATTGCCCAGGGCTGATGAGCTCGTGGACACCATAGGTGCTGCCAAATTTGTGAGCACCTTTGACTTTACCTCAGGCTATTGGCAAATAGCTCTGACGGACCATGCCAAGGAAAAGACGGCCTTCTCAACACCTGAGGGACTCTACCAGTTTAGGGTCATGCCTTTTGGGTTGAATAATGCCCCTGCCACCTTCCAGAGATTGGTCAATCATGCGCTCAGTGGGCTGGAGGCCTTTTGTGTGGCCTACTTAGACGACATTGCCGTCTACAGTTACACCTGTGAAGAGCATTTGACACATCTGGATAAGGTGTTGCAGGCCTTGAAAAGGGCTAACCTCACTATCAAGGCCACCAAGTGCCAGATAGCTCAGGGGAAAGTCATGTATCTTGGTCATGAGGTAGGAGGGGGCCAAATCCAACCTCTCCCCAGTAAAGTACAGGATGAACATGACTGGGAGACTCCCAATACTCAAACCGAGGTGAGAGCCTTTTTGGGCCCAACTGAGTATTATCACAATTTCATGGTGGACTATGGAATCATAGCTGTACCACTGACAGCTCCGACTTCACCCAAACAGCCTAGGAAGGTTAATTGGACTGAAGACTGTCAGATGGCTAGAAAGAAAGTCTGTGTAGGGCACCTGTGTTGTGTGCGCCTGATTACAGCCGACACTTTATCGTCCAGACGGATGCCTGCGACACCAGAATTGGAGCTGTCTTGTCCCAGTTAGATGACAAAGGGAGGGAACACCCGATTATATTCATCAGTAGACAACTCAAGGGTAGAGAACTTAGGTGGGCTACTGTTGTAAAAGAGTGTTTCAGTATAGTTTGGAGCCTTAGGCGTTTTAGGACCTACCTTACGGGGTCTACCTTCAAGGTCCAAACATATCATAAGCCCCTGGAGTGGCTTATGCAGATGAAGGGTGAGAACCCGAAACTGCTCAGGTGGTCCCTTAGCCTGCAAGGGCTAGACTTTACCATAGAGCATAGACCAGAGAAGAGTCACGATAATGCAGATGGCCTTTCCAGAAGGTATGTTGACCGTCTGGGTGAGGGTGTCTATCTCGTGGGAGATTAGGCACCCTAACCTCAGTCTGGGGGGGGCACTGTGATGCTGGAAATGCATTGGAGGGATAGGGCCTCCCTGTCCTTGTCCTGTAGTCCTTTTTCATTTGTGTTTTGTATTGTTTTCTGCCAAGGAGTCCATGTGGGACTCCTGGCAGTGCAGCTCTTCCTGTTTTTGGTCTGGTGTAAAGACCCATGGGATACCCTTATGGCACCCATGGGAGGGGGTGAAACCCTGTGCCCCTAGTGTATGTTTTCAGGAACCTGTGTGTGGCCCACAGAGCAGGGTATGGGCTGGTGGCAGCTCCCTGCTGAATTTGGCAGATGCTCTGAGTATCCTCCATTTTGGGATACCCAGGCACTGCCATTGGAATCAGTTGATTCCTGATAGGAAACAAGATGGCTCCTGTGGCCTCTTGTTTCCTATTGCCTGTTACCTTGTTTTCCCAAAGTCCTGGGAAGCCCTGACTCTGTCCCTTCCCCCTGACTGGCTGTGGGGTGGAAGTTCCAAATATGGGGCCTCATTACAACACTGGTGCTAAACCATGGCGCTATTAGCACCATGGTTGGTGCCGGTGTTGTAACGGGTCCGCCATGGTTCAATGGGGAATTACCACCCCATTCCAAGGTTGGCGGGGTGGTAATTTCCCCTTCCTCCATGGCCCTTTCTCATTCCCATTTTCGCCCAATAGGGCTCTATGGGAATGGGGAAGGCGCTAAGTACGGTACCGCAAATTGCGGTACCGTACTTAGCACCAAGGTCCCTTTGCGGGTCCCTACTTTAACGGCTGGTGTAGACCAGCCGTTAAGGTCGGGTCCCACAAAGGGACCTCATAATCAGGCGCTAATGGGTTAACGGCGCCGCAGCCTTTTACGGCGCCGTTAACCCATTAGTGCCAGGGTCATAATGAGGCCCAATGACTGAGACGCCCCTGCCCGAAACTGGTATGAATGCAGTGTGTGGTGTTGAATGGCTGGATACTTGTCCCAATACACATTCCTTGTTGTGAGTGTCTGAGAGGGAGGATTATGGCCTGAATGCACTACATGCCTGATTGACTGACTGACTGCATGAATGCCCTTCTTTATGATTGGCTGCTGAGTGTAACCCAGCAGTGTGGATAAGAGGCAGAATAGTATATCTGGGTACCTCTCACCACTGGAAATTGTTCAGAAGCTGAGTTGACACTTGAACAGTGACTGGAACTGCTTATCCTTGACGCCCAGCTGGAAGAAGAAGAACTGCTGCTGCATTTGCTTTGATCCGATCCGAATGCTGTCGAGTTCATCAAGGACTGACCCAAGAGAGGGTCTGGTTAGGCACCCTCTTCCCCTGCTCAGAGGGACCATCAAGCACCTCTAACCTTCGCCAAAGCTCCCTGGAAGTCAGACCCCCAAAAGGCTGCCGATCGGAGACAGGGACCGCCGAGGAGACCGAAGTGAAGAACCCAGGCATCAACGCCATCGAAGTCCATTGCCATCGACCAGCGTTTGGTGTATCGCCGTAACCGCTGGAGGCCCTTTCAAGCCGTGTTGCCCAGAAGCGGGGACCGCTTGACGCCGTGCCACCGACGACTGGAGCCGCAATGCTCCACCTTTGCCTAAAAGACATTTGAATCTAAGGACTTCCTTGTCCGCACCGTAGACCGATTTATCCCGCCGGAGAAAGCCGAGGACGCTGATGCGCCGTGGAGAATCCACAGGTGGGTTTCCCGCCACCCAAAGACCACAAAAACTTCGACGACTCAACGCCCTTGTCGGGCCACAGTTCTTCAGTCCTGAACTATCAAACGCTAAACGCTAAGGTGCCCCGCACACCTCATCCTCGCGGGACGTCTCCGACAAGCACTGCTTGGATCGACGCCATGGTCTCAGCACCGTTGAACTTTTCATCAACGCCGTCAACGCCAAATTCACCTTCTTCGACGCCTCTCGGCAATCCGTGGCTCCTGCTTTAAAGGGAGTCACTCAAGAAGGATCCAACAGCACCTTTTCAAAGAACTCTGCTCTACCAGGTACATTGGGGGGATAGAAACATTATAGAAGGAAATAAGACTTATAGATCAATATATGGACTGGGCTTGTGATATATCTTTACTTTACAGTTTACCCAGGTGGAGGGTCTCCACACAGAACTGGTTCTAGTGGTAGGGGCCAGTATTTTGCCGATTGTTTTAACCAACTGCTTTCCTCCTATGTCTATTGTTGGTTACCTTTATTAATTGATTTTTGTGACATTTAACCAGAGTACAGTTGATGCACTTTAATGGAATCTAATAATAATTGTGGTACCACTTAGAACTGTAAATATTTGCCATTATAAATTTACTGAGCACAAAGTGAGCTATTGTAACAGTGTACTTAACCTTGAACTTAATTATATAAAGACTGTGTTTAAACTAATACAGTGTGTGGACATTCCTTTGTGGGGGCTTGGGGACTACACTGTACTTAAGAACCAGCCTACATCACCTCCTGAGAAGCTAGGCCTTCATTGCTCGTCCATTGCTACCGTAATAGAGAATCTTGGCTGGGGTCCTCTGTGTCTCTCCTCTACCATACAGAGAGCAGAAGTACAGACACCCCCCTCCAGTCTTTACACCTGGATGCTGGGAGCGCTCACAGCTGTTGATCTATGGACGAGTGATTACGACCAAAGGATGGGAAGATGGGATGATGTCCTGTGCAGCTCATCTACTAAGGAAGGAACCAGTGTACGAGGTACAGAAAGTGAATTATGGATGGCTAAAGTCATAGGCCAAGAACTCTAAACTGCTGACATGGGTGGATGACTAATCAGGACCAATGGCTTTAGACCAGGGGTGCACAACTGATTTTGACAGAGGGCTGAAAGAACCTTACATGAGGGCTATAGTAGGCCGAAAAGTAAAAGTGGGCGGGGCGGTAGGCGGGACATGTCAGGAGGTTTTTTCAACCCCCAATTTTTATTAAACACATGGAAAAAGATATGTTTTTGAGGGGTAACGATTTTTATTGCATTTCAAACTTACATTTTGTACTACACATTTTCCATTGCTATCATTTATTTCGATTTAGTTGTATATCGTCTGTTTAATTAAATTATATATATTTTATTGACCCTTGATTGGACATTCCGTTATTTTGGACTGCTATAGTTTGCTGTTTGGGTTACCCAAGACGAGTATGGCCTTTGTTGAGTCAGGTTTCCTCAAAAAAGCAAAGGATGTACATCTCCTAACTGTGCCTGTTTTAGCTTTATTATTGAGTTCACTCTTGGAGTGCAACACTATGCCCCATGGCCCCCACCCCCAACCAAACACTATGCCCCATGGCCCCCACCCCCAACCAAACACTATGCCCCATGGCCCCCACCCCCAACCAAACACTATGCCCCCTGTCCCTCACCCCCCAAGTACCCCCAAGCAAACACTATGCCCCCTGTCCCTCACCCCCAACCAAACACTATGCCCCATGGCCCCTTCACCCCCAACCAAACACTATGCCCCATGGCTCCCTCACCCCCAACCAAACACTATGCCCCATGGCCCCCTCACCCCCAACCAAACACTATGCCCCATGGCCCCCTCACCCCCCTAACCCCCAACCAAACACTATGCCCCATGGCTCCCACCCCAACCAAACACTATGCCCCATGGCCCCCACCCCCAACCAAACACTATGCCCCCTGTCCCTCACCCCCAACCAAACACTATGCCCCAAGGCCCCCTCACCCCCAACCAAACACTATGCCCCATGGCTCCCTCACCCCCAACCAAACACTATGCCCCAAACACACTCAAGCATGCATCCATACAGACCTGAACCCCCCACCCCCAAATCAGCACACACACAAGCATGCACCCATACAGACCCGAACCCGCCACCCCCCAACTCAGCACACACACAAACATGCACCCATACAGACCCGAACCCCCCACCCCCGCAAATCAGCAAACTCTCAAACAAGCACCCATACAGACCCGAACCCCCACCCCCCAACTCAGCACATAAAAAACATTCAAATCAAAACATTCATACACATCCGACACACATCCGACACCCCCCGACCCCTGCATCTCAACATACACACAAAATACATTCAAATACAAACATTCACATCCCCCCACATCTCAACATACACACAAAATACATTCAAATACAAACATTCATACACATCCGACACACTCCCCCCACCCCCGCATCTCAACATACACACAAAATACATTCAAACACAAACATTCATACACATCCGACACACCCCCCCACCCCCGCATCTCAACATACACTCAAAATACATTCAAACACAAACATTCATACACATCCGACACACCCCCCACCCCCGCATCTCAACATACACTCAAAATACATTCAAACACAAACATTCATATACATCCGACACACCCCCCAACCCCCGCATCTCAACATAGACTCAAAATACATTCAAACACAAACATTCATACACATCCGACACCCCCACACCCCCGCATCTCAACATACACACAAAATATATTCAAATACAAACATTCATACACATCCGACACACCCCCCACCCCCGCATCTCAACATACACACAAAATACATTCAAACACAAACATTCATACACATCTGACACACCCTCCCACCCCCGCATCTCAACATACACTCAAAATACATTCAAACACAAACATTCATACACATCCGACACACACCCCCACCCCCGCATCTCAACATACACTCAAAATACATTCATACACATCCGACACCCCCCCGCCCCCGCATCTCAACATACACACAAAATACATTCAAACACAAACATTCATACACATCCGACACACCCCCCCACCCCCGCATCTCAACATACACTCAAAATACATTCAAACACAAACATTCATACACATCCGACACACCCCCCCACCCCCGCATCTCAACATACACACAAAATACATTCAAACACAAACATTCATACACACAAACATAAAGCAAAACAAACCTGACACACAAACACAAACAGACCACTTACCGGAGACGTGCTGGAAGGCTGGAAGGCAGGTAAGCTGGAAGTCGCTGGAATCGCACTACGGCTGGCATGGTCCAAGGCTGAAATGCCTTCCGGCATCAAGCCTTATGGACCACGCCAGCCGTAGTGCTGGCCCTCCATTGGTGCAGCACACACGCATTACGTGGCTCGTAGGAGCGACGTGATGCGTGTGTGTGCTGAGCCAATGAGGGCCAGTGTTTTCACCGGCCCGGAAGTCAACAAAGACTTTCCTAATGGAGGGCGGCCGTGCGGGCCAAAAGGGCATGGCGGGCCGCAACTGGCCCGCGGGCCGTATGTTGTGCACCCATGCTTTAGACCCATTCATTAGTGCGACAATGTGTTTTCGGAGCAATGGTAAAGTTCAAGTTGGTGAAAATAAATGGTACAAGAACACAATTGATATCCCAGGAATGAAGAGAAGGACTGCTGTTCTAATGGATCGATATTGGGCCTGTGGATCCAGAGCATATATGAAGTTGCCTAGGAACTGGGGAGGAGTATGTTCCATTGAACTCATACATGTTCCAGCCTTGGTGATTCCCCAGAGCGACCTGCATATCAAGGGATTTCCCAAGGTGGATGAGCACTTGAGAAAAAGAAGGTTACTTGCATTGCGGCGGATGAAGAGAGAAAATTATTTCTCATCAAAAATCAATAAAGGCTTATGAAGACATTCCTGATGAAAACAAGTTGTTCGGCAAGACTGCTATGATAATGACGCCTATATTCATGCCTGGACTCCAAACAGTAGTGAATGCCAAAAGCTGTTAAAGACCATCAATGCCACTATAAAAGGATTTAACGACATAAAAGAAGAATAGAGGTCCATAAGGTTAATGACCCTCCAGAATAGGTATGTGGAGTGCTTGAGCTAAATGAGCCAGAAAACATGGTGCCGATGCCCGGCCATCTTGGATATTCACTTCCATTTACCGCACGAAAACAGTAATGAAAGCCTATGTTTTCCTGGGCTCAGCTAGCAAACATGTATTTCTTCTGCGGACACAAGGTCACATATATATGTCAGATGACTGAGCTGGAGAGAATAGTTATTGTATTGTCTATCAAAGGCCGAGCTAGAAAGGGAGTCAGAGCACTCTGCAGGTACAGTGATAAGGGTCAGTGGAAATGACAGCAAGGAAGGAAGATGGGTTTTTTTCCGCTTCTAACTGGAATATTCCACTCTGTTTATGGCTCATGCTTAATGTCTGCTCTTCGGTCGAGGGCAGCATGGTAACCATGAGGGGCGGGGATCAAAAGTAGCCCCCATAAGAAACAAGGGTTTTTCCTTTTGGAGATTCAGAGTTAGAAGTTGGACCCCGGGTGTTGCAGTCTCACTGGAAGGGAGGATGCTCTGCTCCAGATCCCGTTAGAACGAGCAATCTCTTTGCCTACCTGCTGTGGGACTAAGGTGTCTCCTGTGGCGATCTTAACGGTGAAGTCTTTTTCTCCTTTTGTTTATATATAATCGATCATGTGTTTATTCTTTCTGTTTGTATGTTATGAGTGAATAAAGGGCCTATAGTGCGCCATTTCTCTATAACTATCACAGATGTTTTATGTGTAATTCTTTGCCTATCTGAGTCCAATGATTACTTTTGCAAGGGTCCGAAGAACGTTGTATGGAATCTCCGCAAGCGACCACGATAAAGCAAAACAGTATGTCCTTGACATGTTTACAGCAATGCAAGGAGGTGTTTGCGCCAAGGTCGGGCCTTCTTGCTGTACATTTATACCATCTCATGATGGTGAGAATGGGACTCTGACGGATGCCATAACCATGTTGACAGAACTGCACAGGAAAATGGAGGAGGAGACAGAGGCTATTGGAGATGATGATTGGTACTTATACCTATTTTCATGGATTTACGACTGAATGGCAAGTATATTCAAGTTCCTTGGAGCAATATTGCTGATGATAATGTTCGGATTCTGTGTCAAAAGGATAACAATTGGACAATGCCAGAAAACAGCAAAAAAGGCAGTGGGAATGAAGCTTATGATTGATGTGAAGGATGAAACAGAAGACAACGCGCAGACTGAAAGTGCCATTAGTGACCACATAAAAGCAAGTATTGTGGCACCTGAGGGAACAAAGTTCCTTTACCCAAGACACCCTAAGAATGACCTAGGATGTTGGATCTTCTGTGCCCGAGTGGAGAATGTAGTTATATGACCTGGAATGTGGACGAACACATAAAAAATGCAGACACCCTGATGGGGGTGACGAAGATATGGATACCAAAGAAACCTTTCTTCAAGAGAAGATTCAAAGAAGCAGGAAAACTTGAGGAGATGGTCGAGGACTCGACCAGAGGGGGGAATGTTAATGAACAGATGTACATATCTGCAGGAGATCCTATCCCCTACCTCTCCTGTGTTGGAGCCATGAGACCATGCCCTGTCTAACCTCAGCTACTGTACCAATAATACAGCAAGCATATGGAAGATGGTATCCATTAAGACAACCATATTGAATGTACCCTCAAGTTGATGACAGCCTACAGGAGGAGCTCCCTGAAGGAATATGAGAAAGAGCTAAGAAAATTAACTGATAACCTCATAAGAAAGTGTGCACTACATCCCAAGATACTGAATGAAGATGATGTATGATTCCTAGAGGAAAAAGGACAAAGTAAAGAATCAAGTGAAATCTCCAGTATAAGAGAAGAAAATTAGAAGATAAAAAAGCTCTGCAGAAATCAGAAGCATGAAGAATGTACAGATGTTGAAACACAAGATAGATCAAGTCATCGTATAGGCTGGCTATAAGTAGTAAATAGAATGCAGGTGGATCCGCCATTGGCAACATGAAATAATAAGCCGAAGAATCATGGAGAAAGAAGGAAAGGCTGTGTCACAGTAGAATCAGCAGGCTATTGGAGCTGCATTGGGAGGCTGTCTGGCCTGAAGTCAAGAACTGAGAGTCGAGGTCAGCTATCTACGCTGAAGGAGAACGTGTGTGCAGAGGATGAATCCTTTCATGTTAAGGTGCAAGAAAGAACACCAAGGATGCCAAGTCGTAATTCATTTAAAACATTTAAAAGCTTGCAGAATCGTGGTCTCTCACGTGAGTCAAGGATGGAAGTAGTGCTGAACTTGGAGTTCCAGATATGATAGTGAATGCCTACACTCTCTTTGCATTCCCAGGACGAGAATACACTGCAAGGCCAAGTACAAAGAAGATTTCATGGCAGAAGGCATGGGTGATGAGGCTGGGCTAATTGGGTGGTAGAGCAGCCTTGTGTCTTATCTACTTGCACCTGGGTCTTGGCTTACATGCTGCCAATTAATTTGAATGTTCCAGACAAGGCATTGATTAAGCCGTATAATGAAGGACCTTATATTTTAAGAAACCAATGAAACACTGTGTAACTAAGTTCTCGTAAATGACACATGTGAAGAGGTAGGCAAAAGTTGTCCACCTGATATAGGACAGCCAATAACAAACCTAGCCCCTATATGATTGTATTGCTAGATGTGTCCCTTAACCAATCCCAACCCCTACTAGTGTTATGCTCACCTGGTCTTTGCGGAGGCATTGGGGCACGGTTGCAGCCCTCCCGGGGGTGAGGTTGATCGGGCCCAACTTCAACCTCTGCACTTATGTGGTAACTGGTGGTAATAGGTGATGCTGCTCGGGACTGATCCTGCGTGGAGAATAAGGGGCGTGAGTATGCGAGCTTGTGCGCCTGATCCCCTTCCAGATCCCTTCTCCCAAACCGTGGTACCCGTGGGATGCGCTGTCCCTGGAAAGCTCACCTGTTTCGTTTTGGCGAGCAATCCGTCCTGCTGCTTCTGGCAGGGGTGCTTGTGTGATCTGGACCGAGTTCCTTCACTGGTCCCTTGCATGTGGTAGTCCAGTCCTGCTGTGACTAAGCCACTATACTTCAGTTAAGTGTTCCTGTTTGCCTTTGTCTTTCAGCGTCTGTTTTTGTTGTATTGTAAAGTTTATTGTCTTGTATTGCTGTCTGTTCCACTTTTTATGTTTGCTCTTTTGCTTTCTTCCCTTGCAGGTGATGTTGCCTGCCCAGCAGAAGCTGCGGAGCTCGAGGCGGCAGCCGTAGGGAATGAGCAACGAAGCTGCAGCGGTACAGTTGCTGGGAAATTGTTAACTAGGGGGCGCGCGGGGTTCAAATACGGCGCGGCCCTAGGACGGATGTTCTAAGCTTGTCTTTCTTCTTCTTCAAACGGTCAGAGTTCGCGGATGCGGAGTGCGGTGCTGCGGCGTCGGGATCAAGATCACTGGATGTCAGGAGATGAGTGTTCAGGCGAAGCGATGAAGCACCGGTTTCCTGGAGGTGAGTATGCAGGAGAACGCCTGGTTTCAAAGGTAAGTAAACTGGCCCAAGCGGTGGTGAGCGCCACGTTGCACACGAGTGCACAGTAACGCGAAGCACTGGCCTTAAGGATGGAGCAGCTTATATAGCTGAGCTTCTGAAGCCACTCCCACCAGGTTCAGCCTGCCTGCCACACCCTGCCACACCCGATGAGTCAGCACATGAAGACCAGGCCTAGGGAGCCACACCCGATGAGTCAGCACATGAGGATGTTCTCTGGAATAAAGGCTTTCAGCTCCTGGAAAGTTCTTGTAAAATAAAATCACTCCTGCACTGAAATAAAGTAAAATCACTCCTGCTCTGAAATAAAGTAAAAGCACTCCTGCACTGAAATAAAGTGTTCCTGCTCACATCTCTATATGAGCCCGGCGCCAAAGGCGCCAGGACTGAGTCCAGCAAGGGGCCCCTGTGTTTATAGGTCCCAAAGGGACATAAGTGAGTCAAGTGACCCATTGCCCCCATCACTCGATGGTGTGGTTTTTGTGTTCTGGGGCCTGTGGCCATGACAGATAGGTTTTTCACCATTGCCACGTAGCATGACATCACTCTGATGCAAAAAGAAGTATATAACTGTATTTTCGGGGAACATTTCTGAATGAGCGTACGTCAGTTGATGTTCATTGTAATTATTCTGGTGTAATCCCATCCAGCCATAAATGCATGATCCAAGGGCCATAGCTCACACTGCTAACCCCTCTACCATCGCATGGCAGCTCCCATGCATCTTCTGGCCTCACCACCACTGCCCAGCATAAAGAAACCTTCTGCCATCATTTTACAAGATCGCCATCAGTGCCATAGCAGGAAGCTAACCCTCTGACACCACTAGTACAGAAAACAGATAACCAACCTGCATGTCCCCAGACAAAGAGAAGTGTTTGCTTAATATTTCTCAAGCACCTATCAAGCAGTTGGAATGTTTACAAAACAGCCCCCAGCCAGTGATAAGCATTTCTCTTCTACAATCAGATCATGTCTGTTCGAAGCATTGAGTAAACAGTTTAGAAAGCGTTCACTGACTGCTAATTTAGCAAATGTACATTTTCCATGCCCTTTACACGCCTAGGTAGTGCTTAGTAAATAAAGAAGCAAATAACTTCTGAAATGCCTTAAGCAATGCGCTCGGGAAGTGGACACAATGCCTAGACAATAGGGCCCAGCACATGGGTAAAATCTACTTGATCCCCACATCCATCCTCTCCACAGCTGTACTACCCGGTAGTCCACAGCAATCAGTATCACAAGACAGAGGTAGCCCACCACAGCAATCACTACCACCATAAGTAGTAACCCACCAACTGCATAGAGACAGATCACAAGCAATCCCCCATCTCACTCACACAGCAAACTGTTACCTCTCAATCGACATAACTGCAGCACACACATAACCCTCCACAATCGGTTCTAGAGTTGATGGGTGAAGTTGATGGTGCCATATGTGTCCACTTATTTGGTAAGCGCTTCCCTCTGCATCCTGGCCCAATCGGCAGTAGGGCAGATCCAGAAGGCCTGTTGTCGACCAGTAGGAAGGCTAACCAGATCATAACAGGAAATATAAGCAGTTATGGCATTTGGGCATGTGGCGTTTCTTGCACATTATACAAATAAAATCACTCGATGTAACTAACACTCCGTGCTATACCCACAGTGCCCACACAGCGCATGGCCATGCCAACAGAATCTAAAGAGCAGGGCTGCCGGCATGCACTGCACCACTACCTGCACACCACCCTACAGGTTCCAGCTGCCATGCCCAGTGACAGTGCTCATGCACATCACAAAGTGCCTTAAAGGCAGAACTCTGATTCATTGCATGGCCTGCAGCCACGCCCTCAGGCTCTTGCTCCTCCCATAGTGCATTACATGTCACGTGGGCAATGTACTGCGCATAAGGCCATGGTTTGAGTGCTGTGTCTCTATCCATGTTACCTGCAGGACACTGCAAATGCTCAGTGTCCCTACAGTCAAGGCACGCGAGGCATGGCTTGTGGTGCTGTGCAAAAACAAAGAGGTGATGGCTGGAGATTTATTGGTTATTATTTGTCATGGTGTGCCAGCAGCACTCATGCAGCCCCTCCACATCGTTGAGTGGGACTGCTGCCGTTATGGTCATTTCCCCGGAAGTGACGTTGGGGTTAGGGAGGCGGGTGTTACGAGGGAAGTTAGTTACTTGATGTATGTGAATAAAGGCGGATGTGCACAGCGGCTCCGGTGTCTCGCGTATCATTGCAGCTAGGCATACATGGTGAATATATCAAGTGCGTGGCCCCCACAGCTGATGAGTGGAGTGAGGCCGCCTGAAGGCTTCACATTGGCGATGAGGCAGAACAAAGGATCTGCCGGTATCCGGCGCTGCTGCGTGGCCTGTAGGATGCCGTTGGGCTTGTAAATGCGCATCGGCTCACCTCCATTGCTCGGGCCCCCCCTTCTGCCCCCATCTCAAGCACAAACACTCGACCCTGCCGTTCTGACCCATGTGGAGGCCGAGGCACGCGACAGGCACGAGGCCCTGGTGGTGGCTACAGTCAGGTGGAGTGGCTCAGCATAACAACACCCAATGCAGGTGCTGGATAGCACATGAAAAGGCGCAGAAGAGGTCACAGGGGCCTGGCAACACACCAGAGGCTCAAGGGCATTCCTTGGTTACAGTGTAGGCCTGGGAGGAGCGGCACACTCCACCCAAAGAGACGGTGAGAAGGGCAGGAACCCCTAGAAGGAGGACACACAAAACACGAGGCCAAAGAGAAGGCCTGGGGCAAAAAAAGCCCACCAACCTACTGAAGGAAAGCACACTCTGAGAAGGACACACAAAACACAGAGTCCAAGCTAAGGCCTGGGGCATGAAAAGCCCACCAACCTAGTGAAGGGAGGCACACCCTGCCTCACGACAAGACAAATCAAGAAATCCTTCCCCATGACTCGCCATGCCAGATCAATAGGCGTCATCCTCAATGGCGGTTGACATGCCAGGAGGCGCTGCTAATACAGCGCAAGCAGCAGGGGGCGCATCGCAAGTGCTCCACCTGCCCCACCCGTTTGACCTAAGAGACACCACCAACCTAGGGCCCCGCTGGGTCGTATAGTTGAGAGACTTCAAATTTTAGGTTGGGGCCAAATGGTTCACTGATGATGCCCGCTTGAAAAACAAACTGTCCATGGCGGTGGGGCCTGCGGTCTGGGACATGGCGGTGGAGCTACGCAATCTGGACACAGCATCATACGGAGGCCTGCACGGTAAGTTGTCAGAATATTTTGCCCTTCACACTAACATAGACTATGAAAGACACATCTTTCACACTACGAGACAGGAAAAAGGCAAATCCCTTGACAATTTCGCCATGCGACTGTGCATCAAGCTAAAATGCTGTGAATTTCACTGCTACTCTAATGAAGAAGCTCTACACTCTCAGGTGATCGCTGGTTGCGCACCGCAGCCCTTCAGGAAACAACTGCTGCAGAAACAAAGGTCCCTTGCGGAAATCCTTGCACTAGCTTGGATGGAGGCAGCTTTGGAGTCCCAGCTCGACAGTTTGGGAAAAATCACAATCCAACACAAACCGACAGACCCCAAACTCATAAACAAACTGTCCTCCACCCCCAATCAGAGCGGGAAGTGCTTGGAAGCCACCTGCTGCAGGTGCGGCTATGAATATCCACACACGGGTGAATGCCTCGTCGTGGGGCAGCAGTGCGCTACCTGCAGAGGAATGGACCACTTTAGAGCCATCAGCAAGAATGCACCAGCCCCTATCCCCAGCAGACAAAGACCCAAGGAATGACAGAGGAGCATGCGACTAAGCCCGTCAGGCAATAGGTCGGAAGGTGACCCAAAGAGTCAAAGGAGGGAGGACCAAGAACATAAAGGCACGTACACCTGAGAGGAGAGACCGCCATCAGAGGGATTCAGACCCAGCGGGAGGAGACGCTTTGTCCGCTATATAGAGATGACATCGCCCTCAAGCAATGAATCCCCATCATCAGGTGAGGATCAACAGAAGAAGGGTTATGTATGGGCGCTGAACAATGACACTGCTGCCCAACACAGTCCTGTTCTCACACTACAAGTAAATGATACGCCACTGGAGTTCCTCATCGACACAGGGGATACCGTCAACATCATCAGCGAGAAGGCGTACAATTCTCTTGCCCGACCTCCAAGGCTGAAGAAAGCGACAATGGACATCTATCCATACGGGGCAACCACACCTTTGCCCTGCAAGGGTACCATCACAGCTTGGTGCACACACAAGACGCATGTGGCGAAGATCCCACTACACGTACTAAAGACTGAGGCCAACAGTGGCTGCATACTAAGCTTCAGAACAGCTGTCGACATGGGCTTAGTTTACATCCTATATCAGCTGATGGCCCACAAGTACTTTGCCAGGCCGGAAGCCGTGGAAACAGCTTTCCCGAAGCTGTTTAAAGGACTGGGGAAGTTGAAGCACAGGAAAATCCAACTGCACATTAACCCAGAAGTTCGCCCAGTAGCTCAACACTATCATGGCATACTAGTCAACATACAGCAGGTCGAGGAAAAATTAGACAAACTCATTCAACTACAGGTGATCGAACCGGTCACTGGTCCAACGCCATGGGTGCCGCCCATAGTCCCTGTGCCCAAGAAGTCCCTAGACGGGTCCATACGCCTGTGCATGGACATGTGGAGGGCAAACGAAGCATTTGAAATGCAGAGTCACCAGGCACCGAGGATCACGGACATGATTCACTTACTCCATTGTGCGAAGGTATTTTCCAAGCTTGACCTCATGAAGGGGTATCATCAGATCGAGATTGCGCCCGAGTCGCAATATATCATGACATTTGTGACTTACTTAAGGCTTTTTCAATACAAGAGACTGAGTTTCCGCATCTCGTTGGCAGCTGAGATATTCCAAGAGGAAATAAACAAAGTCATACGACACGTCCCCAACGGCCTCAATTACTCGGACGACGTCCTGGTATTCAGGAAGACAAAGGAGGAACATGATGTAGCATTGCACAGGTGTGTGCCGCACTGGAGGCAGCAGGCTTCATGCTCAACAAGGTAAAGTGCGAATTTGGAAAAGGGTCGCTGAGGTTCTTCAGACATATATTCTCCGAAAAACGTATGAGGCCAGACCCAGAAAAAGTGGCAGCCCTCAAAACAGCACAACCTCCCAAAAAACACGACAGAGCTACGATCCTTCCAAGATTTGGCGAGCTATTGCTCGAGGTACCTTAAAGACTATGCCACCGTCAGCAACCCTTTGCAACTGCTCACCCTCAAAGACCAGCCGTTCAAATGGTCCGACGACTGTCTAAAAGCATTTGAGAACATCCGCAACAATATCGCCATGGCGGAGGATATGGCATACTTCGACACACAGAGAGAGACCGAGGTGATTGTGGGCGCCAGTCCCGTGTGACTAGAGGCCATCTTGACGCAAAAAGACCCAGCTGACCCAGCCAACATGTTCATTGTGGCCTACACCAGCAGGAACCTCGCAGCCACAGAGCAGGCCTACTCCCAGGCAGAGAAAGAGAGCCTGGAAGTGGTGTGGACCTGCAAATACTTCCAACTTTTCCTGTACGGGAAGGCATTCATGGTTGTAATGGACCATCAAGCCCTGCTGACGATCTATGGGGACCCCAAGGCCAGGATGCCCCCCAGAATTGCTAGATGTGGGCTGCGCCTCCAGGACTACAAGTTTGTTAGCAAACATCGACCAGGCAAGGAAGACAATCCGGCAGACTACTTGTCCCGCCACCCCACCAGCCCAGCTGGAGCACAGCCTTCCATAGCAGGCACCTTTATCAACTATATGGTCCATCACCTACAGCCACTCCCAGTAGGATGGTCTTATCTCATCACCCAGTCAGAGCAGGACCATGCCCTGTGCATCGTCCGACACTGCATCCAGTCAGGCAGACTGGCTCACCCCAAACAGCAAACCAAACTAGAGAACAAATCTGTACAGGACGACATTCGATGCTTAGACCTGGTCAAGGATGAGCTGTCCATAGTAGATAACCACGTTGTCTTGAAGGTCTGCAAGGTGGTGACCCTGGAGGCGCTACGAGAGAAGACGGTCCGGCTGGCGCATGAAGGCCACCAGTGGGTGGTGTCAATGAAGCGCCTGCTATGTCAAAATGTGTGGTTCCCGAGATTGGATAATTTGGAGGAAGAAATGGTAGGAGGCTGCCTGACGTGTGCACAAGTAGCCCCGCCACCACACCCAACCCCTTTGCAGATGTCCCCACTCCCTGAACACGTGTGGGACAAACTGGCGGTGGACTTCTTTGGCCCTCTCCGCATTGGTGCCTATGTCCTTGTGCTGATGGATGAACATTCTCATTTTCTGAAAGCTCAGCTAGTCGAGAGCACAGCTGCCACGTGCGTGATCCCAGAGCTGGACCAAATGCTATTCACATATGGAGTCCAGAGAGTCATAAAGTCAGACAACGGCCCGCCTTTCACCAGCCAGGATTTTCAGAACTTTGTAAAGTACATGGGGTTCCAGCACAGGAAAATAACCCCACAATGGCCTGTAGCCAATGGCATGGTTGAGAGCTTTATGAGCAGCATTAAAAGAACTCTACAAATAGCCATGATCCTCAACAAGCCGTTCAAGCAGGCTCTCTACCAGCTGCTGAGGGAGTACTGACACACCCCTCACAGCACCACTGGGGTATGTCGGGCGGATCTGATGTTCAGGAGACTCGTCAAGACTAGGCTACCGGAAGGTCTGAACTCTACACCCCCCACCCTGCTAGAACAGCAAGCGGGGGACAAGGACCAGGAGGAAAAGAGCAAGATGAAAGACAGAGCAGATGCTCGGAGGCGGGCTCATGAATCGGCCTTGGAACCGGGGGATCAAATATTGCTATGTCAACTGAGAAGCTGGAAGGAAGATGCCACATTTGCATCAGAATGGTTGACATTGATGCAAAGGAAAAGTACCATGATAACGGCTCGTGGAGATAGACAGTCGTCAGTGACGCGAAATGAATCACACTTCAAGAAGGCGGTGATCCCGCCAGAGCCTGAATGGGAATGTCTCGAGGACAGCCTTGATGAGAGAGGGTTAGATGAACCCTACCTGGGTGACGGGGAATCGTCCAATGAAGATGGAGTTGGCAGAGGTGAACCTTTGCCCCCACTGACTCCTCGCACCTCTGCGAGGCCTCAGAGGTGCTGCATGAAACCCCACACACTGATCGAGGAGATGGGGTAAGGAACAGTGAGTGATCCACTGCTTTAAAAAGGGGGGAGATGTCATGGTGTGCCAGCAGCACTCATGCAGCCCCTCCACATCATTGAGTGGGATGGCCTCCGTCATGGTCGTTTCCCCGGAAGTGACGTTGGGGTTAGGGAGGCGGGTGTTACAAGAGAAGTTAGTTACTTGATGTATGTGAATAAAGGTGGATGTGTGCAGCAGCTGCGGTGTATCGCGTATCATTTCAGCTACTCCCGCAAACAGAATCTAAAGAGCAGGGCCGCCGGCATGCACTGCACCGCACCACTACCTGCACACCAGCCTGCAGGTCCCAGCTGCCATTCCCAGTGACAGCGCTCCTGCACATCACAAAGTGCCTTAAAGGCAGAACTCTGATTCATTGCATGGCCTGCAGCCACGCATCAGGCTCTTGGTCCTCCCATAGTGCATTCGCTGCACCTAAGGCCATGGTTTGAGTGCTGTTTCTCTATACATGTTGCCTGCAGGACACTGCAAATGCTCAGCGTCCCTACTGTCAAGGCGTGCGTGGCATGGCTTGTGGTGCTGCCCAAAAACAAAGAGGTGATGACTGGCAGATTTAGAATATATTATATTTTTACTCTTTTATTTTCTTTTTCAAAACTGTGTTACCTCTGAGACAGCATACAAAGGTCAACAGCCCACGTTATCTAATTTACTGAGTTTGAACCTCTGAGACCCCCTCACTTGATGTTGACCCCTCACCAGACTGCAATAAAAGGTACAGTTTATAAGGATCCCAAATATTCCGGGGTCTTTCTCTAGGGTGTACCGAGGCACAATATTCGGTTTTCGATATCATGACAGTAAAGGATGTCCATTCTCCACTGCTCAAGGTCCGCAGGCCGGCCACGACCCCAAAACATTGTCACCCTTCTCTTTGGCAAGAGCAGTAGACGACCTTCCACCTTTCTGGTACGTCGTAAAGTTCCTTAGTGTACCCTAGCAGTGCCACCAATGGGGAGGGAATCACAGTGTCCCCCACTATTTCACTTATGGTGTCAAACACTTGCGACTAAAAAAAACCAACACATTAGGGCACTGCCAAGCAAGATGGAGGAAAGACGCCGGAGAGTATGCACATCTCTTACATTCCTCTGCCGTTTCAGGGAAAATCCTATGCAGTACAACAGAGGCATAATGGAACTGGTGCAGAGCTTAAATTGCATTAAATTAAACGTACTGCTAAGAGCAACCCTCTTAACCTGCGCGAAGCAATATCCCCACACCTCATCAGATAGCGATATTCACAACGATTCTTCCCATTTCCCACACGCCACAGTAGCCCACTCTGCTTTTCTCACCATCATTTTGGCATATAGAGCCAAGCCCAATTTCCCCTTACCCTCCGCTACTATCATATCATGTAAGAGTGGAGCAGTGTCAGAGGCTTTAGGAAATGAAGAGAAAAACTCCTGCCAGGTGGTCCTGAGCCAGAAGTACAAACCCCAATCCAGTGGAGTCTCAGTGCAAAGCTGCTTAAAGTCCTCCAGAGTAAGCAATTGCCCATGCGGAAAGAGGTCCTGGAACTGAGTGATACCCAACTTGCTCATGCAATGAGTGTATCCTCTCTCACTGGTTAAGGGCATCCCCAGGATGTGCACCACCGGCAGTATGGCAGAGTATAAGCTTTGTGACGTGACTTGTCTTCTATACGTTGCCATGCTCTGCAGTTTCCCCCAACTAAATGTTTGGCTCCACCCATACACCGCAGAGAGGTAATTATCACTGTCCTCAAAAGCCCCGGTGATGCAATTGCTCTTTCAATTTGCACATGGGGTCTGTCCGGATTGGGGGCATACCAATATGATAGGAACTCAGCCTGTGCTGCTTCGTAGTAGGTTTCTCTCCCCTTTCCATGGGAGCAGTCTGTTGATCCCACTCTACTCTTGGCTGATTACCCACCCAGATGAACCTAGAAAGAATGGAGTTAACTTTCTTAAAAAAGGATTGCGGTACTAGCAGAGGAACAGTCAAGAAGACGTAGAGAAATTTGGGCAAAAGACCATTTTGATGAGGGAGATTCTACCAAGAAGGGACAGCGGGAGGTGGTGCCACCTATCAGTCACAGCACAGGTCTGCTCTAACTTTTAAAATGTTCTTGATAGAGGGTAATGGGGGATATCGACAGCACCACACCCAGATACTTAGTACTCTCCAGGTGCCACTGAAACCCCAGTCCCTCACAATACTACTCCATCTGATCAGTCAGCGGAAAGAGCATCGACTTAGAGAGTTCCAAATTAACAACGGGTCTGAGATGTACAATATCATATCGTCTGCATACAATGAGATAAAAAGTTTATGAGTAAACAGCTGGACCACTCTGTGGATATGTCGTTCTCTGATCACTTCAGCAAGAGGCTCGATAGTCAAAGCAAACAACAGGGAAGAGAGGGGAGGAGAGGAGGCAGCCGTGTTTTGTACCCCTACCCATCTCAATCACCTCAGAGAGTTTCCCATTAACCTGCAACTGTGCGACCGGGCTAGTGCACAGTAAGGATAACATGGATAGAAATGCTTCCCCAACCCCCATACGTCTCAACACTGAGTAGAGAAAGAGCCATTCCATGGATTTGAATGCCATCGCGGCATCCAATAAGGCAGCCGCCACTGGCCTCTGCTCGTCAATTGCTGAAAAAAAGGTCAAACATCCACTGTAGTCCATAAGACGTAGACCTCCCAGGTATGAAACCTGCCTGATCTGCCTTCACACATTTAGTCATAAGGGGGGCTAATCTAGTGGCCAAAATGTGTACAGAAATGTTGTCATCTATATTGATCAGTGAAATTGGTCTGTAAGATTAGCATTCCTCTGCCACCTTCCCTGGCTTCAAAAGGAGTCTGTTTACCGCCTCCCTCATTGTTACAGGCAATAACCCACCCGACAGTGCCTGCTGAAAAACCCACAGAAGGTACGGTGCAAGGCTCGCCGAGAAGGCCTTATGAAAATCGGCCGAAAAGCCGTCCAGTCCTGGGGCTTTGCCCGTGCGTAGCGAATTGATGGCACCAAGCACCTCCAGAAGCGACTCTGGGGGCACTGTCATGTGAGAAGAATAAAGGACTGTGTAAGATTCCTGCAAGGTCTGGGTAATCTTATACGTCCCTGGATTTGTCCCTAATGGCTGACCTATGGGATCTGGGAGTTTCAGTTCCGGCCTGCGGACCTGAGTCAATAGCCTGCCTGGGCGCTGACCATCCTGTACTTCCGGACAGACATTCGTCTATTCAAAAACGTAACCTCCCTATGTGCCGCATCACAGAAGGCCTCTAGTTCTCTATGCAACTGGACCTGTAGCGCAGGGTCGGAAGGGAGTTGCAATGCTGCTTCTTTCTCCCGGGTGCCCTTCTCACTACGCAGCAGCTCCTCTCTAATAGCCTTAAGAACTCCTGCTTCTTTTGCTATGCACGCCCCTCGAGTGACACATTTAAATGCTTCCCATAGAACTAAGTTAGAGGGTACTGTGCCCTCACTTTCCCTAAAGAAGTCAGAGATGCTCCCTTTAAACACCACATTAGACAGACTATAATTGTTTAATGCCCAGGAGCTGCTATAACCAATTTTCCCAGGTATTGCCACTGTGATAGTCACCGGGGCATGATCAGACAGTGTGTGGGCCAATATTGCACCATCTGTGACCCACCAGGATCCCCTATTAGAGACTAGAAAAAAGTCCAACCGGGATGCCCAGTGATGGACCGTCGACCTAAACGTATAACCCTTCTCACAACAATGGCGCTCCCTCCAGACATCACTCAGTTCACAGACGGTGTATATATGGTGCAACTTCTGGGTAGTCATAGAGACCGCCTGGCTGTGATTTAGAATTAATCTTCAACCTCTGGCAATTGTTCTGGGCAACCTTCATAACCATCATTCTTCCTTCGCCTGCCAACCCATTAAAGAAAGGGAAAAGACCATATGCAAATCAGGGATGGTCCCACACACAAATGGGCAGTCCAGCCAGAACTGCTAGGTCACATCTCGTCTGCAGGAGACCACAAGCATCCCCAGACACGTTTCAGCATTGTTGGTTGTCATCAGTGAGGAGTAGCTTTGGTCTATAGGCCCAGTGGCCCGGACTGGGAGCAGGACGGCCAGAGCACACCAAGACCAAGCTGGAGAAGCTTGTATTGCCTTGTCCGGAACCTCACTGCAACCCCCATAATTCTTACGGCCGACAATGATGACTTTACACCACATATATATGCGGGGGAGACCCCCCACGGCCTCCCCATATTACTATAATAACACATACCCACCCACATATATATGTGGTGTAAGGGGTGTTAAAAGAAATTCACAATTTCAGCCGTTGGAATTATGAGGGTGACATTTTGGGACGTTACCAACCGTAACTATGGGCAAGTCAAGGTAAATGCAAATGCTTCCATTCACACTAATTTGGTAATATGGGCCTATACACACTATAACGTACATATGGTGATCCAATTGTGTATGAAATGTATATCATATTACAGTGTTATTGTAACCATATTTTTCTTAGTGTACTGAGGAACAATTCTATGTGATTCCACTTCCTGTTTTGACAAGGAGTGAAAGGTTGTGTGCCATCACTTCCTGTGTCACTTGGGGGTGGGGGTCAAATGACATCACTTCTTGTGGTGTCATCAGAGGTCAAGGGTCATATGACGTCACTTCTGCAACCGCTGGGATTTTGGTGATATGACATCCCTGCAGTGCTGGCTGGTATTTTTTATTTTTATTTGCTTTTATAAAGCGCACTGGCAGTCCAGGGGCATCGAGTAGGGCCGTTGGTAGGGACGTGGAGTAACCACTAGGCACTCTTAGTCAAGTGGATGTGGGGGGGTTCACCTTTTATGTTGAATTCTAGTCCTATTTTTTAACATAGTAGGACAATTTATTGTTACAGGCTGAGCACTGTCCTCCTGTGCGGGCACGAGTCCGGCTTTCACCGGGTAATGTTGCTTGATTGAAATCGGGGCGCAGACCCCAGAAGGTCCCGAAAAACGAGAGATTGGTCTGGTTTAGGCAGCATGGCATCATAGATGACCAGGTACTTCACCAATATTTGGGGGTAGTTTGGAATTTAGAATTTTCAGCAAGAGGCTTTTGGCCCAGCTGGTTTCGAATTTGAGGAACGGTTTTATAGGGAGTGGGACGACGTATTTTTTTCCATGGGATAATTCAAATGAATTGTGTGGAGAATAAAAAAATCCCTTCATGTGTGTGTCTTTTTGCGAATCTGCCGTAAGAGAAGAACGCACTAAAATTGTGAAAGAATGTGAACACCGGCACCCTTTGCAAATCATGTTCAAACGGGAAAAGTGGATATTGAAGCTGTGAGACAGCAGCAGTCATTTAAGTGCAGGGCAAGTGGGAGAGGCCTCAAGTGGCACCTTTAGGCAGCACGGGCCAGTGCAAATTCTGGGACTGTTCATAGACATTAACAGGGTAATTCATAAAATTTCGCACAAAAGTGGCGCACGCGGCTGGCGCACAGTGTGCGCGTGTGAATGTCTGCGCCAGCCGCGTGCGCTAAAATCGATTTCCGCGCACAGCGTATTCATGGATTTTAGCCTCCAAAACCAGCCGTGGCGCAGAGTGGCGCAGCGACCCTGCAGCAGCGCCAGTTACGCCCCCAAGAACGCCCTTGCGCAAGGAAAAGCCATCAAAATTCCCAATTCAGCGCAAAGGGCTGCGCTAACCCTGGACCAGTTTACAGGGCTGCCAAACAGCAAACGCCAAGCGGGGAACGTGTATTAAGGGGTGCGCGTGAAGTTTCACACGCGAAAGGGCCTGTGCGAGTGGGGTACGTGTATTACTGGGGTTCGCGGGAAGTTTCACACGCGATTTCAGCAGGGTACGTGTATTACAGGGTTCGTGGGAACTTTCACACGCGAAAGGGCTGTGCGAGTGAGGTACATGTATTACGGGGGTGCGTGGGAAGTTTCACATGCGATTGGCCTGGGTACGTGTATTTCAGGGGTGCGTGGGAAGTTTCACACGCGATTGGCCTGTGTACGTGTATTTCAGGGGTGCGCGGGAAGTTTCACAGGCGATTGGCCTGGGTACGTGTATTTCGGGGGTGCCCGGGAAGTTTCACACGCGATTGGGCCTGGGTACGTGTATTTCAGGGGTGCGCGGGAAGTTTCACATGCGATTGGGCTTGGTACATGTATTTCAGGGGTGCGCGGGAAGTTTCACACGCGATTGGCCTGGGTACGTGTATTTCGGGGGTGTGCAGGAAGTTTCACACGCGATTGGGCTTGGTAGTGTATTTCAGGGGTGCGCAGGAAGTTTCACATGCGATTGGGCTGGGTACGTGTATTTCAGGGGTGCGTGGGAAGTTTCACACGTGATTGGGCTGGGTACGTGTATTTCAGGGGTGCGCGGGAAGTTTCACACGCGATTGGCCTGTGTACGTGTATTTCAGGGGTGCGCGGGAAGTTTCACACGCGATTGGTCTGGGTACGTGTATTTCGGGGGTGCGCGGGAAGTTTCACACGCGATTGGGCCTGGGTACATGTATTTCAGGGGTGCGCAGGAAGTTTCACACGCGATTGGGCTTGGTACGTGTGTTTCAGGGGTGCGCGGGAAGTTTCACACGCGATTGGCCTGGGTATGTGTATTTCGGGGGTGCGCGGGAAGTTTCACACGCGATTGGGCTTGGTAGTGTATTTCAGGGGTGCGCGGAAAGTTTCACACACGATTGGGCTGGGTATGTGTATTTCAGGGGTGCGCGGGAAGTTTCACACGCGATTGGCCTGGGTATGTGTATTTCCGGGGTGCGCGGGAAGTTTCACACGCGATTGGGCTTGGTAGTGTATTTCAGGGGTGCGCGGAAAGTTTCACACGTGATTGGGCTGGGTATGTGTATTTCAGGGGTGCGCGGGAAGTTTCACACGCGATTGGCCTGGGTATGTGTATTTCCGGGGTGCGCGGGAAGTTTCACACGCGATTGGCCTGGGTACGTGTATTTCAGGGGTGCGCGGGAAGTTTCACACGCGATTGGAGTAGGGTACGTGTATTACCGGGCTGCGCATGAAGTTTCACATGCAATTTTGCTATCAGAGCGGGGAACGCATATTTCGGGGGTACTCAGGGAGTCCTACATGTGAATTGGCAATGTGGGTCCTCCCAGGTGTCCCCTCTACTCCCTCCACGGCCCCTGCAGGCAGCCCACACCACAGGGGACTACCCCGCACCCCTGGTCATGTCCTGCAGGCAGCCCATCCACCATGGGCATGCCCCCCAGCCAAGCCACATGTCACGTTGCAATATGATCACCAACTCATGTCTCCCAGCACCCCCACCCCCTAGCAGTGCAGGGCACCTGCCAGCAGGCCCCCACACATGTCCCCCAGCACCCCCACCCCCAGCAGTCAGGTGCACCTGCCAGCAGGCCCCCACACATGTCCCCCAGCACCCCCACCCCCCAGCAGTCAGGGGCACCTGCCAGCAGCCCCCCACACATGTCCCCCTGCACCCCCACCCCCCAGCAGTCAGGGGCACCTGCCAGCAGGCCCCCACACATGTCCCCCAGCACCCCTCCCCCCAGCAGTCAGGGGCACCTGCCAGCAGGCCCCCAAACATGTCCCACACATGTCCCCCTGCGCCCCCACCCCCAGCAGTCAGGGGCACCTGCCAGCAGGCCCCCACACATGTCCCCCTGCACCCCCACCCCCCAGCAGTCAGGTGCACCTGCCAGCAGGCCTCCACTCATGTCCCACACATGTCCCCCTGCACCCCTACCCCCAGCAGTCAGGGGCACCTGCCAGCAGGCCCCCACACATGTCCCCCTGCACCCCCACCCCCCAGCAGTCAGGGGCACCTGCCAGAAGGCCCCCACACATGTCCCCCAGCCCCCCCACCCTCCAGCAGTGCAGGGCACCTGCCAGCAGGTCCCACTCATGTCCCACTCATGTCCCCCAGCGCCCCCAACCCCCAGCAGTCAGGGGCACCTCCCAGCAGTCCCCCACACATGTCCCCCAGCACCCCCACCCCCAGCAGTCAGGGGCACCTGCCAGCAGGCCCCCACCCATGTCCCACACATGTCCCCCTGCACCCCCACCCCCCAGCAGTCAGGGGCACCTGCCAGCAGGCCCCCACACATGTCCCCCTGCATCACCACCCCCCAGCAGTCAGGGGCACCTGCCAGCAGGCCCCCACACATGTCCCCCAGCACCCCCACCCCCCAGCAGTCAGGGGCACCTGCCAGCAGGCCCCCAAACATGTCCCACGAATGTCCTCTGCACCCCTACCCCCCAGCAGTCAGGGGCACCTGCCAGTAGGCCCCCACACATGTCCCCCTGCACCGCCACCCCCCAGCAGTCAGGGGCACCTGCTAGCAGGCCCCCACACATGTCCCCCTGCACCCCCACCCCCCAGCAGTCAGGTGCACCTGCCAGCAGGCCTCCACTCATGTCCCACACATGTCCCCCTGCACCCCTACCCCCAGCAGTCAGGGGCACCTGCCAGCAGGCCCCCACACATGTCCCCCTGCACCCCCACCCCCCAGCAGTCAGGGGCACCTGCCAGAAGGCCCCCACACATGTCCCCCAGCACCCCCACCCTCCAGCAGTGCAGGGCACCTGCCAGCAGGTCCCACTCATGTCCCACTCATGTCCCCCAGCGCCCCCAACCCCCAGCAGTCAGGGGCACCTCCCAGCAGTCCCCCACACATGTCCCCCAGCACCCCCACCCCCCAGCAGTCAGGGGCACCTGCCAGCAGGCCCCCACCCATGTCCCACACATGTCCCCCTGCACCCCCACCCCCCAGCAGTCAGGGGCACCTGCCAGCAGGCCCCCACACATGTCCCCCTGCATCACCACCCCCCAGCAGTCAGGGGCACCTGCCAGCAGGCCCCCACACATGTCCCCCAGCACCCCCACCCCCCAGCAGTCAGGGGCACCTGCCAGCAGGCCCCCAAACATGTCCCACGAATGTCCTCTGCACCCCTACCCCCCAGCAGTCAGGGGCACCTGCCAGTAGGCCCCCACACATGTCCCCCTGCACCGCCACCCCCCAGCAGTCAGGGGCACCTGCTAGCAGGCCCCCACACATGTCCCCAGCACCCCCACCCCCCAGCAGTGCAGGGCACCTGCCAGCAGGCCCCCACACATGTCCCCCAGCACCCCCAAACCCCCAGCAGTCAGGGGCACCTGCCAGCAGGCCCCCACTTATGTCCCACTCATGTCCCCCAGCACCCCCACCCCCCAGCAGTCAGGGGCACCTGCCAGCAGGCCCCCACTCATGTCCCACTCATGTCCCTCTGCACCCCCACCCCCCAGCAGTGCGGGGCACCTGCCAGCAGGCCCCTACTCATGTCCCCCACAACATGCCATCACGATCCACAATCATGGGCCTTATGGCCACCCAAATCCCACCCTACGCCACCCCAGTCGAAACACACAACCAAGTATTACATACACCCCACATTGAAATCCCCATCACATGACACATCCCAAATGGCAAGTATGCACATCAATACATGTCCATCACACACACACAATGGGTGCAAGTGAATGAGAAAACATGCATCGCGACATGCAGGAAACCAAGGAAAGCATACCACACAATGAAGTATCAAATAAAAATGTATTAGACACAAAAGCAAGGGAATTAAATGAAATCACACAATAATGTAAATAATAAATAAAAAGCTGCATGTCCAAAATATGAAAATGAAGATGTGTAAAACCAGAATAAAAATCAATCCAAAAGCAAATGGGTCCAAAGAGTCTGTCCGTCAAATCAAATCCAAAGTGAAAAAAAAGAAAAATCCATTGATCCATGGTTAAAAAAAAGGCAAATGAAGTGAAATCCATTGTGGAACTATATACAAAGTACAAATCCAGGGTCCATGAGCCCAACCATTGAAAGGAAACCTACAAAAACCCTACATAATGAACAACTATATACAAAAAGGTGGGGCATTGTCCAAGCGCCCCAAATGAAAAGAAAAACAAAAGGAAACCTAACACTATATAACTATTTACAATGGCAGCGGACTAGTCCAATGATTCACTTTCTGATTTCCCGGGCCAGGGCATCATCGAACTCCTGCTCGATGTCCCGAAGGCGGTCCTCTTCCATGGCCCCGAGGGTTCGCAGGGACGATGACATCTGGACCTCCAGGTCACTGCGAATGGCCTCGAGGCACTCAGCCTGCCTCAGGGCCCTACGCATGGAGTTCTCCGCCCTGACCATTGTGAGCTGTGCCTCTTCTGCCCGCTGCCGCTCCGCATCTATAGCATGGCCCAACCGCTGCCACATGGAAGACACTTCCCGTCGTGGGTCCTCCTGCCCTCTGGCCGATGCCTGCCCCTCCTATGTTGAAGGCCCCAAGCCATCATGGCTTCCACCTTGTTGTTGCTGCTGTGCCTCTGCCTGTGCCCTGGCTCCTGCTGCCTGCACATCCTCCTCCGGCTGGGGTGCAGTTGTTGAGGTGGCCACCCCTGTTGGACGTCCGACTCCCGACTGTGGCAGCGATGTGTCCTCCACCAGCCTGGCTGCAGGGACAGAGGCAGCTCCACAGGGCACCCAGGTGACACATGGGTGGGAAGATGGCACTGAGGACGACTGGCGCATAGGGGGTTCAGTTGAGGAGGGGGTCGGAACAAGGTCCAGAAAACTGAGGAATCCGGCCCTGGTGAGCTGTCCCAGTAGGTCAACGCGGTCAACGAGCCATGCGAGAAGACGTGCAGTCTCCTCATGAAAAGACTGCAGGTCAGCTTGCATGGCATGTTGACGCAACGCCACCCCACCCAGGACAGGCTCAACCCGGTGCCGGATAGCCACATCCGCAGGGAGAGGAAGGCCAGTTGGTGTAAACCGATCCCATCCCTGAGAACGGGTCTGGATGTAGGCATCCCTGCTGGTGTGGGATGATGCAGTGACAGGATCAGGGACAGGATTACACACAGGCACCTCCACGGCGGCCTGTGCTGCCTCCTGTCCCTGCCCCTGCACTGCACCACTAGCACCAGTGGAATCCCCACCTCCAGACCCCGTCTCTGTCCCTTGCATGGCCTCCTCCTCCACCAAACCCCCCACAAACCTGGATGACTCCATGCCATCTTCCTCCGTCGGACCCTGTGGGGTCTCAGCTGCCCCTTCTGCTGCCGAGGAGTCCAACTCCGACCTCCGCCTATTGGACCTACCCTCGGCAGCTGTGGCCTGGGACACGGCACTGGACTCCTCACTCCCCGACAAGATCACAACCTGGGAGGGGAGCCGGGCCTTGCGTCTCCGGCTGGCGGTGCGATCCCTGCCGCTGGGCTCCACAGCACCCTCTCCGCCCTCTTCATCAGTTGATGCTGCAGACAGGGAGAGATAGGAGACAGGCATCAGGGCACTGTACAATGGACTGATACACACATGACAGTTCCACATGAGTGGCAGAGTCAAACTTCAGACATGGTATCACAATCCCCAACACACATGTCATTTGAAATCACACACATGAGCTATTCCATAACCATATCACAACGGCCAGCACCATCCATACACATACAACAGCATGAGCAGCCAAAGATGAGCCAGACATCACATGAAACACAGGGAGTGCACTAGACATGCACACACGCCACCACACTTACATGCATGTGTACACCTCCACCAACTGTCACAGTGATGAGATTGGCATCCATGTCACATCTGGCAATCAGTCTTCTACATATCAGTGTCACATGCATCCATGTTGCATCACTGTTGCACCTTTGTCAAATACACACACATTCACATGTACACGGTGCAGATACATGCAGCTGGAACCAACATCCATGTGTGACACCACTACCATGCCAACTTACATACACAGTCATTCAAACATGTGCTCACACATATGCATTTGGCCTGCATGCTTACCCACACATACACCATCCATGTGTCTCACACATGAGAGAACTCACATGTGTTAGCCTCACGGCCCTATACATACACATCCATACATGGCCCTACAAAACCACATGTGCAACCTGCACACTACTGGCACACCACCACATGCACAGCTTCCAATAAGTATGCATGTACACTTATCGCTCGACTCCAGACGGGTCTGCCTCTCAAGGACCTGGACATGGAGCGCTGGGCATATGCGTTCCAGGACCCTCATCTGGTGTTCCGACAGGTGGCCCCGGCGCCCCTTAGCATCCGCTGCCTTCAAGAGGCGATGGGCCTTGTTGAGGGTCATTGACCTGAAGTACTCCCAGCGCTTCTTGACATGTTGGAATTTGCAGACTGCCACCCCCTCTGCGTTGATGGCAGTCACAATGCCCGTCCAGATCCTGGACCATCCTTCCTTGTCGGTGCGCAAACTTCCGAAGAGGGCATCATACTGCCCCAGGACTTACTCCACCAGGACACCAACTTCGGTGGCAGTGAAGCTGGTGGCCCTCTGCCTCTCTGGCTGGGGGTTGCCAGTGGTCTCAGATGGTGGTGTGCCCGACATGGCAACCCCAGAGGCAGCTGTGGGTGGGCAACTGGGTCCTGGGGCTGGGCTGTGGAGTGATGGTATCCCAGTCGGGAGTATTCAGTTCCAGCAGGGGTGGTCACAGCAACTGCACCCCTGGCTGATGTGCAGGCAGCAAATAGCAGGGCATGTGGGCAGCAGGCAGGCAGCAGCAGATGGCAGGTGGGAGCGTGCTCGGGGCTCTTGGGGCAGGAAAATGGCCTTCAGGGCAGGAGCGTGCTCTTCCGTGTGTTTTCGCGTGGCCAGCTTGATACGGAGTGATTTGGCACGTGAAAATCTTGCACGTCAGCGTGTAATTCGAGGAAAGGCCCTTAGCGAGTAAGCGCGTCAGCACACGCACGCGATTCCATTGGACGATAGGCCTTAGCACGTAGGTGCGTAAGTTACATTATGCGCGCGGGCTTTTCACTCATAGCACGTGATGACGGAGCACGCGTGGAAAAACTGCACCTCCGAGTGTCATCGCGTGTAATTGGATGAAAGCGCCTGCGTACACGCGTCTCTGACGTGTACGTGTGGGCCGGTTTAAAAGCTGCGTGTAGGACGCCATTTCCTTGTACGTGCTTTTCGTGGAGAGCGAGTGGGTGAAATCTGTACTTCTTGACGGTTCACACGCGATTACTTCACAGCATTTCTAGTTCGTACTCCCTGTTACCTCTGACAGCTATTTTCTGTTTTTTTCTTGGGCCTGTTTCCTCAAACAGAGTTCACTTCTCCTTTTGTCCTGTCTCCTCAGAGAGCGTACAATTCTTCTTTTGGCGGGGGTGTTGCCAACGCGTACACGCACATATTTTTCACGTTCTTATTCCAGGCAGACGGTGAGTTCCGCATGTACTTAGCAACTGTGCTTGCCCCGTGTGTCGCCTTCCCCTTCAGAGGTCATTGTAGGCTGCGTGTATTACACGTACGCTTATTTTTGTGTTTCTGGGTGCCACAGCGTAGTGCGGGTTCATTTTTTCACACACGTGGTCTACGAGTGGTTGCGTGCACATTTATTTTTGATTTTGGGCTGCCTGTGCATTGCGTGACCCGTCATATTCCCCCAGGGGTCACAGACAGCCTTGTTAGAGCACTAGGGTACAAATTCCATCTGGTATCCTACCCCTTTGACCCCCAATTGCCCAGGACAATAGTTTACTGCAACTCCCATATTCACAACAACATCAGTGCCATGGCTGGGAGGGGAGCAAGCGGTAAGGGAGGCAAAGGTGGCCGACCCTCAAAAGGTGGGCGTGGTGGGCGCGGTTGGCAACATGGCCGGGATTTGCAGGGTGCCCCTATGCCCCCGAAGTGTGGAGGAACAATCAGGGACACCCATGCCCCCCCCCATGGTTGAGGGAAACGTGGCTGACACCATCCAAGCTCAGCCCCTGTTGGACCAGCCCATTGTGGCACCTGACCTGGCACAGGACTCAGCAAGTCGAGGCCACGCATAGCGGTGCAAGTTGTTGTCACCAATCCACGTGTATGTGGGGCAGCAATGTCATCTACTGCCCCAAGTATGCAGGGTGTGTGGGGTAGCTATGTCATCTACTGCCCCAATTATGCAGGGTGGGGAGGCTGCAGGGGCAGCTGCAGCTCCATCCGCCCCAGCTCTGACTCTCCCAGCCAGTACAGTGTCAGTCCCAGTCCATCAAACTGACGTTCCCCCTGCCAACATTACCCTGCAACCAATGCCTGCATCAATGACTATGGTCGTTGTGCATTCCCACACTCCTACTACCCAGTCCACCAGTGATTCTGCCCCTACTGACCAGAGCGGCGGAAGCCACTCTGGCTCTGCTCCACCTTTAAAGAAGAGGAAGAAGGGTGCTCTGGCATGACAGGCTGAGACCCCAGGCACGGCTACACACTCTGGTACCTCAAGGAAGCCTTGCTTCAATGATTCGGAACCTGATGCACTTGTGAGCTATGTGTTGGCACATAGCCACAAAATGGTGGTGACTGCAGGGTCCAAGACCACACCTGGTCAACGTAAGGCACACTGGCAGACCATCGCCAACCACATAAGTGCCCTTGGATTTGTGAGGCGCTCACCTGATGATTGCTACAAGCGGTGGAACGACCTGAAACGCAGAGCAAAGAACAAGCTGGCCTCAAATCATGCCGCTACTCTGGTGACTGGCGGTGGGTCTCCACAAGAGAACAACGAACTCACTGAACATGAGTCTGTTGCTGGGACCTTCGTCACAGAGGAACAGATCCGAGGTGTGGGAGAACTACCCGATTATGACACATTGTCCGGTGAGTGCCAATGCTTGTGTGTGTAATGCATGTGTATGTTGTTTGGGTGACGGGTTCTGATTGAGTGGCAGGTGAGGGTGTGTGTGACTGAGTAGTATGGGTCACCCATGTGCTTCAGCCAAAACATTCTGCGGCCTTGAATTTGGGTGTGACAGTATCCCTTCTGCCCTCAGTAGTAATTTAGCGCAACATTACGGCAGTTGCCCTTGAGGTGGCATCATGCAACAACATTGTTTGTATTTTTCAGTGATCTTTCAGGCTGATTGTTTCAATTCTCCCACTTTTGCAACACATTCCTCAGCCCTATTGTGACATATGTGACATGCTTCCGTCATTGAAGAACCCCACATTAGCCCACATGTGTCACCTTGGTAGTTGAATGATTTGACCATTCGGGCTGAATGAGTATTGTCCTGATCACATGATGTTTTTGGGCCTGTTTGAATGTGGAACATGCTAGTTGTTTCCTGTCATGTTGAAGTGCACAACCATTGATGTGTACATGGCCCTGCAATCACTGTATTTTTGTACACTGGATGTGTTGCAGTGTGTGGCACATGGCGTATCTTTTCACACTATGTGTCATTTTTCATCTCTTCATGTCCATCTCACATGGATGGGTGACAGTACTCATTCACTGACATATGGATGTACTTGTGGAATGTACCATGGCTATGGTACATGCCATCTCGGTGATGGCATGTGTCATTTATGTGTATAGGACATGCCACTCACAGGCCAGTGTGTGATGGCAGTGCTACCCAGCATGCAGCAAATGTGTTGCTCTTCCATCTTGGTGTCATCAGTGTCTGACTTTTGCCTCCCCTTCCAACTCTGTGACAGTGCATGCATGGGAGGGTTATAGTCATGTGGGACATGTGTAAATCATGTACTGGTTCTGTAGCTTGTCAGGCCTATTTGTGTGCTATGGTGCTAATGCCTGTTTCCATTTTGTGTCTTTCCTGTTTTTCCAGGGGATGACGCACTTGATGCTATTGAGGTTGAGGAGATGGTGCAGACCCAGGAGGAACCTGAGGTACAACGGGCCACCATTGGGGGACGTGGTGTGGTGGTGGGTGAGAACCCACTCTTGCTGCAGACGATTCTGTCAAGGGGTGTCTCTGGGTGCACCTCCCCAGACCTCTATTCGGGTGCTGATTCGGATGATGAGACCTATGTGGCGTCGCAGGTAAGTGTTTCTGGAAGGGGTTCTGTTCTGTCCAACCCACCTGCACCAGGGGTAGAACCCTCTATGGGGATGTCAGTGTTGGTTAGTCAGCCTTTGGCGGTTACGGGTGCAGGGTCACATTCCACAACATCTGATCCTGTTCCTGGGCCAGCAGATCAGAGGGGGAATGCAGTCCTGCAGCCTCAGGCAGTGTCGGCACAGCAAGGCGCAGATCACCTTGCCCCAAACAGGTGTGGTGCCTGCCGACGTGGTGGCCGTACGCCACCAGGCAATACCGCATGGGAACAATCCATGTACGGTATGGCAACCCAACAGGCAGCATCAGTTGAGATGATGGCTCAAGCAATGGAGAGGGTGGCCACTTCCATTGTCCCCCCCTGAAAGGCAGATGGAGCAACTACAACAGGAAACAGACTCCGTTTGCCAATCACACAGGGCGGACATGTTGGCGTCCAACAGGGACAGACGGGTGGCACTGGAGACTCTACGCCAATCGATATCAATAGAGTCCCAGGGCCACAGGGAAGCCCTGAGGGTAGAACTCCATCACTTCAGGGAGACTCTTATTGACCTTGAGACTTCCACTAACTTGAGGACAGAACAGCAGCTGGGGCGGCTCACACGTTCGCTCTCAGCTGAGATGCAGGCAACTCGGGAGGAGATCCGGGCATCACGTCGGGTGCTGCATGGGGATCTCCGCACTATAATCCTCCAGAACGAGACCTTCCACACCCGCATGCTTGCTGCCATGGAGGACCATACCAGGGCTTTGCGTGGGCTGCCTCCCATAGCACCACCACCTCCTGTGGCAGCAGCAGAGGGTGTTCAGAGCGACAGCAGCAGTTCTCCCACATTGGCATAGCCGTGCAGGCCATGAGCCCATGGAGGTGTTTTTTTTTCCCAACATCCACACAGGCGGCTGTTGGTGCGCACCCTGTCCTCGGACCTCCTGGGTGGCCTCTCCCCCCCCCTGACCCCCACATGGCCATTTTTGATATTTGATTTTTTGATTTTTGATTTTTTTAGGATTTTTTTTTTGATAGTGTGTTGCCTTGTGTGGCTCCTGTGGGCATCCACTGTATTCCGGCTGGGCACATGCAGGCTTGTCCTGAGTTTGGGTTTGATGCTTGGGTTCGTGAGACACACACCCCTCCTGCTTCCCGTTTTCATGGGCTTGCAAAGGGTGTGACCAAGTGACAGTGATGTACACAGTGGTGTTGGGCTCCCATGAGCTGTGTGGGCAGTCTGTAGTCAATACTGTGTAGACATTCCTTGTGTATATTGTTGTTGTATTGTACACTGCATGTTGTAATTATGTATGCTTCTGCTTCCATGTCTCCCTCTAAATTTGCAGGTTCATGCCTTATGTCTTCACAAGGCCGTCTACTTTGGAGATGGAGTTCATGTTGTATGCAGTACACAGACAAGTTTTGAAGTCTGCAAGACTACAGTTGGAAGGGGGCGATGTGGTGGCATATTCAGGTTGTAAGACTACGACTACTTTAACTTAGTACTGTCATGTTTTAGTTATGTTTGAGCTTGTGTAGCTGCATTGTATTGTTGGTAAGTATTTGGTCATGGGTGTTGTTAGTTCAACATTACTGGGAGCATATTGTGTGTGGCCAGTTTCCATTAGGGACACTGTACTTTGTGACACTTGTGTCAGGTTTTCGGCATTGCTTTGTTTGCTCTCACATAGCATGACATGACATGGTGTGTTGGGTGGCGGTGCTGGGGAGGGGTTGGGTGACATGGCACTGTTCTCATGTTGTATTTTGCAAGGGGGTAATGCATTTAGCAGCATATGTGACACAGCATTGGTGGTGTTTCTGTAGGTAGGGATGCACACATTGTGACACTTCCAGGTGACCAATCTCAGGCTGGTATGGTTGTGACAGTTGACTGTCCCTTATGTCATCATCGATTGTCAGCTGGTATGTGGCAGGGCTGTGTGCACTCCACAGGGGTGTGATTCTAATTGAAGTAATTAGCCACCAGCTGCGTTTGGGCTGCCTCACCCCGTGCCCTTTCCCCTCCCATGCGCAGCGGGCATGCATGTGGTTGGGGATGTGGGGGCACCACCATGTCCACCGGCAGGCCCCAGCGTGTTGCAACATTGTGCAGGACACATGCTGCCACTATGATCCTGCACACTACTGGGGGAGCGTATAACAGCTGCCCGCCAGAACGGTCAAGGGAGCGAAAGCGTGACTTGAGCACTCCGAATGTGCGCTCCACTATGCCCCAGGTTGCAATATGGGCTGTGTTGTATCTTACCTCGGATGGCGTGGTGGGGTTCCGAATTGGCGTCATCATCTGGGTGCTCAGAGGGTAGGCACTGTCCCCTGGGGAGGTGGTGATGGGTATCATTAGTAGGGTTGTGACATTACTCAGTATCTGGCATGCATGCATATGCTATGGTATTTATACTCACCAAGCAGCCATGTATCGCCATGCCGCCCAGCTTCTAGGTCCCGGTTTAGGGTTGACATTCTGTAAATGAAACTCTCGTGGGTGGACCCTGGATAGTTGGCATATACTGAGGTGATGATTCCCTTGGCATCACATACTACCTGCACGTTGATGGAATGCCAGTGCTTGCGGTTTCTATAGATTTGCTCTGATGCCCTGGGGGGACGTAGAGCTACATTAGTGCAATCAATGGCACCTAGGACTTTGGGGAATTGTGCCACCCAATAGAAATCCTGGACGGCAGCCTGCCTTTCTGCAGGTGTTCTGGGCAGGTATATGTGCCTGCGGACTGATGGGCATGCAGTCATGATGGCCAAGACCTGGTGTAGGCAGCGTGACTGCGTGGCTTGTGACACCCCCCCCCCACTATGGCACTTGTCTGCTGAAATGATCCGGTGGCCAAAAAGTGCAGTACATTGAGGACCTTCTGCAGGAGCTGAGTGCTTGGGAGCAGAGGGTGGGTGATGTGAGGTCATCCTCCCACTCACTGACCAGGTCGAGTATTATGTGAGGTGGAAACCTGTACCTCCCATACACCTGGTCATCAGGCATCCCAAAAAGGCTGGTTCTGGGTGTGAAAATTCTGGACCTGACTATCCTCCTCCTCCTCCTGCGGTATTCCACGACCACTGCTGCTAGGAACGGTATGTTCATCCTGGCGTCTGAGCTTGCTTGTTGTTTGAGCGCACTTTTATGCTGCGCGGGTCCACGTAGCCTGCTTCCTGCTGGCGTAATTGTTTCCGGATTAGCGTGTCTTTTTTGGCACATGCGTGTGGGCGTTCCGCACATTTGCCTCCTGTACTTCCCCGCCCACCCCAGTAATACACGTACCCCGCTCGCCCAGGCCCAATCGCATGTAAAACTTCCCGCTATCCCCAGAAATACACATACTCCGCTCGCCCAGGCCCAATCGCATGTAAAACTTCCTGCGAGCCCCTGAAATACACGTACCCCGCTCGCCCAAGCCCAATCGCGTGTAAAACTTCCTGCGAGCCCCTGAAATACACGTACCCCGCTCGCCCAGGCCCAATCACGTGTAAAACTTCCCGCGAGCCCCTGAAATACACGTACCACGCTTGCCCAGGCCCAATCGCGTGTGAAACTTCCCGCGCACCCCCGAAATACACGCTATTTTTGACACAGCGGGTGTCCGTGTTTGTCGCGTACCCCTTTGCACGTCATTTGTCCTAGAGGGCCACAGTATGGGACATTCATCAGAGCTGTATATACATGCTTTTTGTTAGCGCACATTTTTTTAATGCGCAGGGACGCTACCGCCTGCCTTCGTATGGCGGACATGTGTTGATGTACATAGTTGACTTTTGGTTTGTGTCATGAGATTGCCATTTCACTGCAGGGGTGGGGGTGCTGGGGGACATGAGTGGGGGCCTGCTGGCAGGTGCCCTGCACTGCTGGGGGGTGGGAGTGCTGGGGGACATGTGTGGGATATGAGTGGGGGCCTGCTGGCAGGTGCCCTGCACTGCTGGGGGTTTTGGGGGACATGTGTGGGACATGAGTGGGGGCCTGCTGGCAGGTGCCCTGCACTGCTGGGGGCTGGGGGTGCTGGGGGACATGAGTGGGGGCCTGCTGGCAGGTGCCCTGCACTGCTGGGGGGTGGGGGTGCTGGGGGACATGAGTGGGGGCCTACTGGCAGGTGCCCTGCACTGCTGGGGGGTGGGGGTGCTGGCGGACATGTGTGGGACATGAGTGGGGGCCTGCTGGCAGGTGCCCTGCAGTGCTGGGGGTGGGGGTGCTGGGGTATGTGTGTGGGACATGAGTGGGGGCCTGCTGACAGGTGCCCTGCACTGCTGGGGGGTGAGGGTGCTGGGGGACATGAGTGGGGGCCTGCTGGCAGGTGCCCTGCACTGCTGGGGGTGGGGGTGCTGGGGGACATGAGTGGGGGCCTGCTGGCAGGTGCCGCTGACTGCTGGGGGTAGGGGTGCTGGGGGGCATGAGTGGGGGCCTGCTGGCCGGTGACCTGCACTGCTGGGGGTGGGGGTGCTGGGGGACATGTGTGGGACATGAGTGGGGGCTTGCTGGCAGGTGCCCTGCACTGCTGGGGGGTGGGGGTGCTAGGGGACATGAGTGGGGGCCTGCTGGCAGGCGCCCTGCACTGCTTGGGGGTGGGGGTGCTGGGGGACATGAGTGGGGGCCTGCTGGCAGGTGCCCCTGACTGCTGGGGGTGGAGGTGCTGGGGGACGTGAGTGGGGCCTGCTGGCAGGTGCCCTGCACTGCTGGGGGATGGGGGTACAAGGGGACACGAGTGGGAGCCTGCTGGCAGGTGCCCTGCACTGCTGGGGGGTGGGGGTGCTGGGGGACATGTGTGGGACATGAGTGGGGGCCTACTGGCAGGTGCCCTGCACTGCTGGGGTATGGGGGTGCTGGGGGACATGAGTAGAGGCCTGCTGGCAGGTGCCCTGCACTGCTGGGGGGTGAGGGTGCTGGGGGACATGAGTTGGGGCCTGCTGGCAGGTGCCCTGCACTGCTGGGGGGTGGGGTGCAAGGGGACATGAGTGGGACATGAGTGGGGGCCTGCTGGCAGATGCCCCTGACTGCTGGGGGTGGGGGTGCAGGGGGACATGTGTGGGGGCATGCTGGCAGGTGCCCCTGACTGCTGGGGGGTGGGGGTGCTGGGGGACATGTGTGGGGGCCTGCTTGCAGGTGCCCCTGACTGCTGGGGGTGGGGGTGCTGGGGGACATGAGTGGGACATGAGTGGGGGCCTGCTGGCAGGTGCCCTGCACTGCTGGGGGGTGGGGGCGGAAGGGGACATGAGTAGGGGCCTGCTGCACTGCTGGGGGGTGGGGGTGCTGGGGGACATGAGTGGAGGCCTGCTGGCAGGTGCCCTGCACTGCTTGGGAGTGGGGGTGCAAGGGGACATGAGTGGGGGCCTGCTGGCAGGTGCCCTCCACTGCTGGGGGCTGGGGTTGCTGGGGGACATGTGTGGGACATGAGTGGGGGCCTGCTGGCAGGTGCCCTGCACTGCTGGGGGGTGGAGGTGCTGGGGGACATGAGTGGGGGCCTGCTGGCAGGTGCCCTGCACTGCTGGGGGGTGGGGGTGCTGGGGGACATGAGTGGGGGCCTGCTGGCAGGTGCCCCTGACTGCTGGGGGGTGGGGGTCCTGGCGGACATGAGTGGGGGCCTGCTGGCAGGTGCCCTGCACTGCTGGGGGGTGGGGGTGCTGGGGGACAGGAGTGGGGGCCTGCTGGCAGGTGCCCCTCAGTGCTGGGGGGTGGGGGTGGAGGGGGTCATGCGTTCGTGATCAGTAGTGCAAGCTGACATGTGGCTTGTCTGGGGGGCATGCCCATGATGGATGGGCTGCCTGCGGGACATGACCAGGGGTGCAGGGTAGTCCCCTGTGGTGTGGGCTGCCTGCAGGGGCCGTGGAGGGTGTAGAGCGAACACCTGGGAGGAGCCACACTGCCAATTGACGTGTAGGACTCCATGGCACCCCCGAAATACACGTACCCTGCTGAAATCACGTGTGAGACTTCCCACGAACCCCAGATTTACACGTTCCCAGGCCAATCACGTGTGAAACTTCATGCGAACCCCAGGAATACACGCACCCCACTCGCACAGTGCCTATCGTGTGTGAAACTTCCCGCGAACCCCAGATTTACACGTACCCCGCTCGCCCAAGGCCAATTGCATGTGAAACTTCCCGCGCACCCCTGAAATACACGCACATGCTATTTTTGACACAGCGGGTGTCCGTGTTTGTTGCGTACCCCTTTGAACGTCATTTGTCCTACAGGGCCACAGTATGGGACATTCATCAGAGCTGTATATACGTGCTTTTTGTTAGCGCACATTTTAGCGCACCTTTTTTTCATGCGCAGGGACGCTACCGCCTGCCTTCGTGTGGCGGACGTGTTTAGGCCTGTGCGCGTCTTCGCCCGTGCGCTGGTTTGCCCTATTCGATTCCATGAATACGTGTTGTAGGCGAGCGTGTGGGCATTCCGCGCACTTGCCTCCTGTGCTTCCCCGTGACGTCCACATTTTCACGCTTTGTTCCCCATTCCGCGTGTCATGCCCCGTGTTACGCCTACTTTTGTAATGTGCGCCATGCTATGTGCGCTTTCGCTGTGGCCATAGCGCACGCCATTAGATGACCTGTGCTCCGGCGTGCGCCACGCAGATTTTCAGCACACATCCCAGATTTTACTCGCGCACGGACTTCCTTGAATCGATGTTCGTGGGTTTTGCTGCGATTTTCGCACTTGCACTGCGATTTTCGGACTTGCACTGCGATTCGCACGCTTGCGCAGGAATTTTCAGCGCACATTAATTCCATGAATCGGGCTGTGAGTTGTGCTTGGCTGAACTATGGCATTCTACAGACTATGGGCCTGATTTACAGAGCTTTTTTTTCCACTGGGTTTTTCCAATTGAAAATACTATTGTAAATCAGGCCCTGTGTGTTTTATCTGTATTTGATTTCGTAAAACGTCGTGTATAACCTGGTCCAGTCATACAATTGAAGTCCGGTGAAAATATCGTCTGAGATATGTTGACAAAGGAGAGGTACAAATGTAGACATACAAAAATGTAGGCGCCAGAAGAAAAACATATTTTCAGCTTTAGTTAGTTGTGGGTAAAGGACGCCACCTCTCCTAGCCGTGGTATGGGGTAGAAAATGGGTGAAGACGGCAGATCCTAGGTGCAACCCATAGGATGCGGGCAGTGCTTTTACGTGGTTGCTGTGTGTGGGGGGGGGCAGGAGCGGAGTCATGGATGACCGGGTTTGACATAAACTGCTGGTGTGACTGAATTTTATGTCTGTTACCAATTATGCCTTACTTTTTAGTCTTTTCAAAAGTAATATATATATAGACAATACATTTTTTTTCTAACAAATATTTTTGGGTCGAGATTTTTGTACTCCACATTTTCAAGTAGAACCGTAGAGTTTCTGAACTGGAAGACATTGGTCATCGTGGCGCAGTGCGGTGCAGGGGAGCCATTTGCCGTGTGCGGTGGAATATTACCCGTATTATTTAACGGACGCATCTGTCGTTGGTACCTGGCGGCCTAAAGATACGCATCTCCCGATGACAAGGCGGAATGGATATCATTCCTCTTGCGGGGTCCATCCTTAATGGCGCGGGCCGGCTTGTTTAAGCACCACGCAGTGTAGGGCACTTGGCAAGCGCTGGCGGTGTTAGAGATCAGCCAGCCCTGGAGATGCTGCAGTGATGGAGTTAATGGCATGTACAGAGAGTTCACCCCAATTTAGCAAACGCCAGGTCTGGGCCTTTCTCTCCTAATGTAGGGCTTGACACGGTTTAATTTATAAACTCCATTATGGAGTCAGTAATCTACTAATGGAGGCGAAAACCTCCACTAATCCTCCACTCGCACATTAGGAGGGCTAATACCTCAATGGCTCATAACCGCAGGCGCCCCCGCCTCCCCGCCCTCCTGACACCACACTCCCACCGCCACCAGCCAATTCACTTTACTCGGAGCAATCAGAAGAGAGGCCGCTCCTGAATAAACAGAGTGTCAGTAATAGACGCTACAAAAGGAGATAGTTTATCGAGAGTATTGACCGTTTATTTAGCGCACGCCGCATAGTGACCTATGAGAGGGCAAAGTGGCCCTTCCGGGATTCGAACCCCTGACCTGCGGTGTACACGCACGTTTTTACAGCAGGGACAGTCCACTGGGATCCAAACAGCATCTGCTTTAAGAATGGCAGAGGCAGGACTGTCACATGGTTTGCCAAGGCCCAGAGCCAAACACGAGGTGGGATCCCTTCACTAATGTTCACATATGTGGGATGGAATTTCCACAAAGGTAAAATGAGTAGCATTCTCTCCAGTACAGGTTCACTCGAGAGCCATGAATATGTCACTCTCGGGTGGCAAGCAAATCATGGGCAGAGTTACCATGCACTTTACAAGGACTAAACCACACCCTTCCTTGGAGAGGGCATCTCTTCTTTTACCACATAAATGGCCGTTTCCAAGTCCTCTCTCCTCACCCTGTGAATCCAAATTATGATTTGCACCTCATATTTCTTATCTAAGAGGAGGTATATATCTAATTTGAATCAAAATATTCCCTATGTAAAATGAGGAAAACCATGAGGAAAACCCTGCTTTGTCTTTTTAAGTGCCCAGAAGCTACAGACTTGTGGTAGTTTGTTTTAGCACTATATTTATTTATTTTATTGATGTGTTTCAGTTAAATAAACTTAACACATTTCAATATATAAAATGCATGAACCCATTCAGAGATACGGAATACGATTAATTCATACTACATGTATCTATCAAAACATTCAGCTAAAATATAAAAACATGCAGGGAAGTAATTTCACCAGAATGCCAGGGGTAGCAGAAGTTACATCACACGGCCCTTGTCCCCCGCCCTGATGACATAACAGGAAGTGATGTAATTTGACCAAACCCAGAAGTGACATCACTGGAAGCAAAGCAACACGACCTTTCTCCCCTTGGCAAACAGGAAGGGGAATCACATAGCATCATTCCTAAGAACACAACGAAAAATATGGTTACAATATCACTATAATGTGATATACATTTCATACAAGAATGGATCTCCATATGTGTCCTTAATATAGGCCCATATTACCAAATTACTGTGAATGCAACCAGACATCCAAGGCCAAATGATAATGACGAGTTATTATATAGCACTTACGCTGAAGGGCCTTATATAGAACAAATATACAAACAATATCACCCATCCTGTGTTGGTACTCATTTATCGACCTCAGAAGGATGAAAGGCTAAGTTGAGTTGTTTAAGAACAGACTAAATTAGGGACTCACCCTCTGAAGTGTGCCTGAAATACATCTTTAATGAGTCTAGCAATTATTGTACAGAGTTACAGAAAGACAAATTAATTGTTATTCCTATTCTTTCTTATTAAGAGTCACTGCTCAAAGTGTTACACTACTGCAACCTCTTTTTTTTTTTAAGAGGCCTGAACAAGAGAGCCAGTCACTCCAGAAACAAAGAACCACATGGCACTGGCCACAGCCCAGGAGCTTACATTAAAAAAAAAAAGTTTTTTTTTTTTTTAGGGTTTAGCAAGGGAGACCACAGGGGTAGCAAGGGAGGGCTCAGTTGCGACCCCCAAATGACGTCCCTGAATACATGATATATCAATCTATAATAAAAACGTTCACATTATACATTTCATCAATAAAAGTTATTAACCAGCGAAAGTACAAAAACGAGTTAATCTATAAACTGTGCAGTTTCCTAAAATCCACCTAATAGTAAAATCCATCTAGTTCCAGTCTACATTTTTGTGAGTTTTTTTGTCTAAACACTGCAAATTTTGTAGTACCTCCAGCCAAACCCTATATATTGCCATATGAAGTGGAAGTGACTTGTATTCAAACATCGCTTTCAAAATGTCTTTAATGGAGTCTAAATCATTAACTTGATTACAGAGGCATTGTATTTAAGTTGTCCCATTCTGCAACATTCAGTTAGGACATGTTTGGCTGACTCCAGTTTAGTCGAGATCTTACACATATGGCAGCCTCTCTCCGCTAGGGGAATGTTTAATGCTGGTCCCAAGGTGGTCAATCTTGGTAGGCAATTTATATGTAAGAGCAAAATAAACCACTGAAGATTCTTTGAGGGACAGAGGGTCAGATAAGGTTGTGATTCTTGTAGGTATGTAACATTTCAGAAACGAACGCATAACTTTTTAGGGAAGTCAAATGTGTAGCAATATATAAAGCCACAATTTAATACAATGATAAGATAGTGCCCATGGAAATTAAGGGCCCGATTCATGGAAAAGTGTGCATTTAGCCCGCAAAGGCTGTGCGCTGAGAATCACGCTGCGCGAGCCTGCACACAGAATGAAAAATGCGCGCTTTGCGTATTCCTGGCATTGTCTGCGCAAAGTAGCTGTATACGCAAGTGGTGGCCGGAATGCCCGCGACACGCCCCCCATGCAAAGAAAAAATAGCCAGAACAGCTACCTTTGCGTGCTTCCCCGGGCACAAATACATGCACCCTGCAAACAGTGTGTGGCGTTCCCCCGCAAGCAGGCCTGCATTTTGGCAGGGCCCCACAACTGTTACCGGCACCCCGACAACATGCAAATAATATATCATAACTCGGGAAAAATTCAGAAAATATGCATGCAAATTCCCGTAAACTGTTCCTTCACCCCTCTACACTGCGTACACGCATCCCTAATTCAGATCGGAACCACGGATGCATACACGCATCCCAAAATCCGACACCCGATCTTATTCCTGTGCTGTGAATACTATGCCCAAGTGTCTTTACGCCTGCCTTTGGCTGGCGGATAGTATGAGGGCTTTGCATGGCCATTTTTCCGCTGAGGTTGCACGCTCGGATCCATGACTACATATCATTACACAAAATAGTGGGTGTGCAATGGAATGCCTGCGGGCCGTCCCGCTTATAGCCCACTTTTGCCTTGTTCTTCCCCATTTTCTGTGTTCTGCCCCCTACCCTGCCCTCTGTGCAAGCCACGCCCATGTTCTGCATGGTGTCTCACGCAAGGCACTTGGCTTCTCGCAGTGATGTGCCGAGCCTTCGCAGAGTCCACGCAAAGTACGGAAAAGTGCCGCGCAGTCAATTCAATGAATCGACAAACAGGATTTTGCATGCAGTTTGGCATGCAATGTACCAATTTTTCGGGCAGATAATTCAATGAATCAGGCCCTGAGGCTATTCAGCATAGGTAAGAGCTGGCAAGCGATTCCTGTCTATATCATCCTTATTCCTGCCCGAGTAGCTCACTGAGATTGTTTGGAATCCCAGGGTGTGGTGTGGAGGATCACTATTCTGAATGAAATATATTCTCATGCAAAACAGGCATCCTAGAAATAGTATGTGTTTGTGTATATGGGATAACAGAAAACCTGTTGCTGTGCAGCTGTGTCACAAGTCTCTCATTATTTGAGGGAGGGTCTATGATAGTGATACAATCTCTGTGATCTTAGTGTGGTAGCCAAGCTTTCCTGAAATGCAGTCATCTGACCCCCGTAACTCTGAAACTGTTCCCTAAGAACGCCTCCCTGAATTTCATATAACCGTAGTAGTTGCAAATGGTTTCTACTGGACTCAGATGCTGTATATGGAGTTTTGATATTGCGGAAAGACAAAAACAACACAGGAAATTCTACTTATTAAATAGTGCAAACTGAAACACCCATACACATCTATAAGGAATACTTTAGAGCAACATTGCAAACAATGTGTTCTTTGCCTTTGCCTCCCTGTGCTGCATTTTACACCAAAATATCCTCAAGGCTCCACTTAATTTAAAGTTTGCAAGCTGGAAAAGTATAGTAAAAAAGAAACACAACTGCATAGATATGAACAAAGTTCATCTTGCTAAAATGCTATGCCTTTCATAACATGCACTTGGAAGATTTATGGGAATGGAAAGAGTAACTATTTATGTTAAGTATAGGATCAGCAAAACCTTTTTATTGTGTAAGCATGTTTAGGGATATATTCGCATGTTTGCTACATGTATAATTAACACCTGTGAATGGTACATATTGGCAACAAAAACGTTTGTGCTTGTGTGTAAAAAGGGTGCCTATTCCTTTTCTACCGATTGTCAAATAAAGTGTCGGCCAACAACATGGTGCTGGGTAAGCCAGCTCAAATATGAGAGTCTTGCTGTAAGTATATTCGTCTGTCTCATGCCTTTCTCCCGAAAACAGGGCTTACTGGTATACATCCCAGTTCACTATTTCCATAGGGTTTCTCATGAATGCACTCGTATGCATGTATACGAATGGCAATGTAATTGGTTATTTATAGCGAAGAACCCGGGCATCGAAAATGTGTGGCTCCGTCATCTTGATGCCAAGGTGAGTGCGTTGCCCCTGAGCTATCGTGTCGGCTGGCAAGAAAGATCCATAGGTTTTATGTGATCAGGTAAATTCAATTGTTAAAACCACTGCACGTTAACTGTATAGAAGAGAAAGCATTTCTTAAATGTCAGGTGAAAGTTTACTAGCATGGGAGACCCATAGAAACCATTTGCGATATTCCACCCCTGCCATAACTGTCATCTGTTGTCTCAGACTTTTACTTCAAGGAAGAGTGTCTTGATGGAAATTCCAATGTACTATTTCCAAATAATTTGTATTTGATCCAGTATGGGTTTTGGTATTTTTCTCCTGAAGCACTATGAAGAGTTTCAGTTGCCATGTTTGCCCATAGCAGTGCACTAAACCACTCTACCTTTCCCTTATCATACATCTACAGACAGTGCCATGAAAACTTCACTGTTGCCCTCACTAATCACTACCCTACGTCCCCTCACTCTATGTTCCCTCTCCCCTTCCCTCACTCCTCACCCTCTCATTGCTGCACTCATAAATCTTCTTTGAAATGCCAATACCGAAGTCAAAACTCATAGCTTTTCCAATGCTTGTTTAGCTTGTATATTGCACGTCTCAAGCAGGTCACTGTTTTATGCACTTCTAATTTTGGCAATTAAGTGGAATGTGGTAAAGAGAGAGAAGGTCATTTGCCCCAAATCCTAACATTTTGACAATGCGTGGAATCCAGCTTTCCTGTTTCTAAATTATACACGTGCGCCTCCAACAGTTTGACACAAATATGAATTTTTACCTACACAAGCTTTATATGTTAATCCACACTCCAGGTCAGGTGGCAGAAATCTCTTAATGGTGGACAGAATATTCACTGTCCTACATATTTGCGTCTCTTGTACTATATGGAATCACCATTAAAGATCTCAGACCAAATAACCAAACAAATTCAAGAAATATGGCAAAGTACTATGGTATTCTCAGTTTAAAAAGCAGGGTCAACTGGAAAACTGCAGACGGATGCTTGCACACTCACACACAAACTTGATTGCACAGGGGTCTTATACCCCAACATGCACCATCTATGACATCATCCTTTATGGCAACACATAAAACATATTAGCGGGAGGGATTGGTTAGGGAAACATATCTACTTATAGTATATATATATATATATATATAACAGTGGTTTGGTCTATGCAACATTGTTGCCCCATGGACCCACTGATTGGTTGGCATTCTTACCCAACCTTGGACTTTCGGCTCGGTTGGCAGCACATAAGGAAACCAAAACCCAGGTGCCTTGACCACATCAGATTACTCCCTACTTTCCCAATTAGTCCATAATCTCTCATCAGACCGGCCATGAGCCAACGTTTCCCCTCTGTAGTTGACCTTGTAGCCTGTTCTATGCTCTAGGACATTCAAGGGAGTGAAAGCACATCACTATCGTCTTCTGAGGCTTAATGAATATCCCTTGTTTTCGACTTCTGAGTCACATGTGAAAAGACCACAAATGTGACAATTTCAGCATCTTTTTGCTGCTGATTTAATTATACTGGGTGTCATTGCTCCTCCTGGCCTGTAGAGACTTGCTCACTATACCTTGTCTAAACTTTATACACTTTTAATTGTCCAATACTTGGCTCCTGTAGATGTTTTTCATCTTCTTTAGTCTAAGAGAAATATGTCACATCCATGACTTATCTATCTTCCCCCTTCGTACTTTGCAGCTATTCCTTAAAAATAGCATCCTTGATCCGAAGCCAACATTCACTCCTCTTTGTTTTGCACACAAGGTGTTCTTCCAGCATCTCCTGACTCTTCAACTCTGATCAGTTTCTGAGGTAGTTGAATTTAAAATTTACATGAGCCGGCGTCCATTTTTCAACTATGGCCATCCATGCCACATTATATATTCTCTCTAGCAAGCTTATATGTATCTTTTCTACCTTGCATTACTGCGTATTTACACTTATTGGTCAGCAAGTTACTTTGTCTTATTTTGCATTCATTATTACTTTATCATTTCGTACATCATACTCTTATCCCTTCAGTTACATAGTCACTCTTAAGTATTTTCATATTGTTACAGCATGGCTTTGTATATCTTATCCAGACAACACTCTGCCCTCATCAGATTTCACTCGGTGCTACATGATGTCCAATTGTGCATGCTGACATCCTTCCATATGGCATCCTTCCACACTTTCAGTGTGAGGGTATATTCGATATGGTTGTCTTGAGTGTATAGCGTCTCTCATACACTCAATGAGGTATAGGCATAACACATGGTGTCTCACACAGGGCCCTTCTCCTGCTGTTCCAGTATGATGGCGGTGAGGGGGTGAGAGTTAGGGAAAATGCACCCACCTGCTCCTCTACATTCCCCCCTCTGGTCAAGTCCTCGACGACATTCCTTTATTAATTCTCCTTTATCGTCGCTTCATACTTTCATTTCTTTGGGACCCATATCTTTGTCACCCCCTCAGGTGACCTGCATTCTTTATATGTTCATCCATAGTCCAAGTCATGTGGCAGCAATCTCCTAATGGTGGACAGAATATCCACTGTCCTACATATTTTGTATGCTCCTTGAGATAGTAGAACTTCGTTCCTGGAGGTGCAAGGGCACTTTTCTTTATGTTCTTTTGTGTACTTTCCTCATTTTGCATCTGCTCACCAGTTCCAGTGTCTATATCAATCATGATCTTCATTCCAATAGCTTTCTTGGCTGTCGTCTGGCATTGTCTCAAGAGTAACCTTGTGACACAAAATCCTAGAAATACCAACACTAGTACTAAGTAATTTGAAGGCCTTTGCCAACCAAGTTGTAATCCATGAAAACAGAGATGAAAATCAGTCATCCTCTTCGGTCTTGCCAACTTCATCCTCCATCCTCACATTCAGAGTTGACAACATTGTTATTGCTTTTGTCAGAGTCCCATTGGGCCTCATGCCGAGTTTGCCAGTCCAGAAATAAGGGTGCCAGTAAGCTCACCAGCACCGTTGTTTCCGGATGGGATATTACAGGACTGCCTGCCAGAGCCAATGTGCCCGATAGGTCTGACGTTGCTGGGCACAGCGGCCACGGTAAACAGACCAGTCACGGAAGCACCGGCACCATTAGCAACAGTGCCATTGATTCCGTGTTCCCACTCCCATAGAGTCCTATTAGACTCTATGGGAGTGGGAACACAGAATATATAGGACTCTATGGGAATAGGGACATACATTTTACCGGTGCCTGACTTTCAGGGCATCCGGAGTTGTAATCTCCCGGTGGCACTATGACTTCAGGCTCCGGTAAATATTTACGGGTCTGGCAGCAACCCACCGGTATCACCAGCAGGGTTACCGCTAGGCCCGTAATGAGGCCCATTATCTTCATCATGGGCAGGTGTAAATGTACAGCAAGATAGCCTGATCTTGGCACACACACCTCCTTCCATTGCTGTAATTAAGTGCAGGACATATCTGTTCTTGCGGGCCATAAGCCTGATTGCCCTCAACTTTTCTTTGATCGCATTAAATCCTTTTATTGGCATATTGATCACTTGCGCAGCTCCCATCTGGTGATTAGCAGCCACTTGCCGTTCACTGCAGTCTGAATTCATGGCAGAAATATAGCTGTAAATATCACTGCTGTTCGGCTGAATAACATATGCTTATCTGGAATGTCATAATGGGCTTCTATTGATTTTGCTGAGAAGTAATTAACTCTCCTCTGTCTGCTTCGATAAAACATCTTTTCTTCCACAGGCGTGTGTCAATTCTTGGGAAGTCTGTAATCTGCAGGTCACTTTCTGGTATGACTAAGGCCGGTATGCTTATCAGCACCAGTGAACAAACTCCTCCCCATTTTGGCGGCAATGTTATATATGAGTACACGCCACTTCCTCATCTTTGAATCGCGGTGATAAGCTCCACTAATTCTGGAGCCTGTGCTGAGCAATGCGAAGGCAATCTCCCGTTTGTCACTACTTCAAATTCACCCTCTCGGTTCAGCTTTACTACTGCAGATCCAGTATACCTTTCACCAGTCGTTTGATTAATTTTTGAAGAACCATCAATAAAAACAACTTCCCCCCTCCTGAGGGCATTTTCTCTAGCTTGGAAAATTTCATTATAGTTCTCAGTATATATTTTGTAAAATCATGTACATAATCATCCTTTCCTACTGGTTCAGCTATAAACATTGCTGTTCACTGTCTTACATCTGACAATTTTAATCTCAGGATTCAATATTATTACCTTGTATCCTGATGCTCTCTGTGTGGTCAATGTACTTTGGGATTTTCTAAAATTGCAAAGACTGCACGCTCAACAAATAATGTTACTGAGCACCCCATTGTTATATTTGAAGCTTCTCAATCACGAATGTAGCAGCAGCTATAGACTGCTCACAAGGATAATGCCCTTTCGTAACTGGATCTAAAATACCACTAAAATAGGCTAATGGTTTGTGCCCATGTCCTAATGTTGTCTTTTGTTTAAGGACTGCTGTCATGACTTCTCCATTTGAATGAGAATATAAATGAAATTCTTCATGATGATCTGGAATTCCCAACACATGGGCTGTACTGATTGCCTTTTTTAATTCTTCAAATCCTTCAGTCATTTCATCTGTCCATATTATTTTACTCTTGCCCACCTGTGCTTCTTTAAGCCCTAAATGTGGTTGAATGTAAGTACTGTAATCGAAAACCAAAGCACTGCAATGGTTATGTAGGCCTACAAATCGTTGCATTTCCTTCACTGTTTTAGGTTCTGAAGTCTACATAATTGCTTCTGCTCTTTCAGGTGTCACTTTCCTCCCTTGATGAGAAATAAACTGTCCTATATACAAGGCCTCTTCCTGACCATATTCTAACTTCTCTTTATCCATTTTATATCCTTTCTCTGAGAGGACAGTCATGAATTTAATTGAATCTTCTCTATATCTTTCTTCACTCTCACTCCATACCAACATGTCAATGTTTATTGCACTTTCAAGCTGAATATTGCTTAAATCCATATGGAGGACTCTAATAAAGATTGAAGGGAACTCACAGTACCCCTGGAGTAATCAAGTATGTTTCAGGTGGATATTCTATATGAAAAGGAAGTCAAATTCTGTGAGTCTTCATGGAGGGGAATTGAAAAACATGCATTCTTTAAATCTATGACTATAAAATACTTGGCCTTAGATGGGGTGTTGCACAATAATGCCATGAGCTTTGAAACTAAAGGAAACTCAGCATTGACTGTATTGTTTAGAGGGTTAAGGTCCTGAATAAGCCTCCACAACTCCTCCATTAATTTTCTCACTGGGTACACAGCCGTGTTAAATGGAGAATCAGATGGTACCAATATTCCTTGCTTCATCAAAGCAGAAATGGTCTTGAATATACCTTGATCCGCCTCACTGATATGGGGTATTGCTTTGCATGTGGCAAAAGTGCTCCTGGTTTAAGCTTGATTTTAACTGCTCCTACTCCTTTTAATAGACCCATGTCATATGGACTTTTAGTCCATAACATTTTTGGCACTTTCTCTAAATCTTCCTGGAAAAATGACAGTCTTTTCTACCAACGCCATTCTCTGCGGTATTTCTCTACTCCCCACTTTTAAACAATAAGGGAGATTTACGCAAAATACTAATTCATCATTTGAGTATTCATCCTTAAATAACTCCTCGCCTGTCAAATCTGTCAGCCTGTATCCGCCAGTGAGGGCTATCACTATTCTCCATCCTCTTCCCTCATCATCTGTCCCATGAAAAACTACCCTTTCCTCTCTAACCACTGATACTTCTAACTCCATGGGGATAATCTGCCCTTCTTCATCATCCATAGGTATTTCTGGTTTGCACAAAAACTCACCAGGTATTCTTAATAGTTTACATATCAATCTGGGAAACCACAATAGTAAAATCGTCACTCCATACAAAAATACTTCTGGGTCCAAAGGGACACCTCATCATGCTCTCTGGCCTGTAAAAGCTAATATAAACTCTCTCACATTCATGTAATGTATCTCAGGAGCCAAAAACAGTATTCCTTCATCAGTAAAAGATATTGTGATGTTAGGTTTTGTCATTAAGTCACACCCTAGTATGTTAACTGGTGTTTGCCTGCAATATAATAATGGCATAGACACGTAGTGTTCTCCTATAGAGATTGACAATTCGTCTGTTAAAGGAACTAAACTCATCACCCCAGAGAATCCCTACGCATTCATTGCAATACCTGACATTAGGTATTTTCTCTTATTAACACAGGTGCGAGTTGCTCCAGTGTCTACAAGAAATGAAAATGTCTTGACTCATATCGTACCCGTGACTCTTGGTTCCTCTTGGGGGTCTGGTGTCATTGAAAGTACTGAACACATCAGGTTGCTCTCTGGGCTGTCCTACTGTGGATATACATTCATCCCTGTAACTGTGAAAGGATTTCCTCCTACCATAGTCACACTTCCTAATTTTGGTGAAGGTGTTTGCTGAACTCCTTTAGTCATATTTCATATTCAGCTCGGGAGGATAGCTTAGGGGCAACGTGCTTGCCTTGGAAGCAAGATGACACGGAGCAGCTCAGGTTTGATCCCCGGGTCCACGCTTAGAAACCTCTGGGTATTAAGCATGTTATAAATAACCAATTACAATTACAATTGTGGTACAATAGCCTGCTGTGTCTGTGCTTGCTGTGTTTGTACCTGTTGTGCTTGCATGGGTACTTTCTGTGATTGCCGTTGTGGCGATTGCATTTCTAATGGTGCTTGCTGCATTTCCTGTGGTTGCAGCGCATATGTCTTAACCTGCGTGTGATCTTGGGCATAATATTTCTGTGGTTCTGTATTATATTGTGGAGCATAGCCCAACCCACCTCTTGGAGCTTGCCAATTTTGTTGCATGTCTACTCTGCTTCTGCATGTCCTAGCTATGTGTCCTATTCTTCCGCAATTCCAACATTGTAGCGGCTGTCCACCATTAAATACTCCTATTCCCTAAGGGTTTTGAAATCCACCTCGTCCTCCTCCTCTCGCCCATTTGCATTTCCACTTGGCCAACAATTTTACCCATTCTGATCTGTGGGATACCTCACCTTAATTACTTGTCAATACCGCTCCCTTTATGACTATTTTTGACAACTTCTTCTGGGCTAACTTCGCTTCCTACTGCTTTCTGTTCTCAGCTTTCTTCTTCTCCTGCATTAATCGGCAGTGTTGCACGATCATTAATTGTATTTCTGGCCAAGGCTTTACTTCCATTCCCACCTGTTTCTTCAATTGCCGTTGCACTGGCTCGGGCTGTCCCTGACACAAAACGTGGTAAAATAATGCTACCATTTTATCGCACGGTTCAAGCGTCTCAATGTGCCATTCCTCCTGAATATCTTGAATATAAGCAACAGGATCTTCATCCTCACCGATTTTCCTAGTCATAATCGCACCCATGTCCGATGTATCAGGGTATTGCACTCTGAACGCCCGCCATACGTCTGCTCTGCAATTATTAAATGGCGCTCCATTGTGTATCATGTTTTTTGCAGTCACAACTGCGTATCCTGCTCGTTTCCAAATGTCATCAGCTCTCTACCCTATGACAGCTGCTACCCATCCTTTTATATCACCTATGACTAACGTCATTCCTGATGTCATTCTCTCGAGCTCATAAATCCCTTTTCGTGCACAAAGTTAAACTCAATAATTTACATTTTAAATTGTCTTTATCCATTTGTGGCCATGGTATACATTATGGTCGTCCTCCCCCCTTTCTCTAATAATGGGAATTGTGAAAATCCATAATCTGGTCCATAATCATACCTGTCGTCATCTTTTAGTCCCCTACTTCTGTTCATTTATTCCTCTCTTCTCCTCATCTCCCTTAATTCATCTTCCCCTTGCCTTCTCTGCAACTTATGTTCTTGCATTCTTGGCGCTTCTACCTACTCTTGTCTCTTCTCTTCTAGTTTCTGCTTTTCTCTTCTTGCCTCATGCCTTCTTCGTTCCTTCATTCACGTGAATTACTTTTCTTTCTCTTCTTTAGATGCTTTCTCTTCTTCCTTTTCTTTCCTTTCCCGCTCTTCTCTCTCTTCTCTTTCTCGAACCCCATCAATGCCCTTATCATCCAGCTTGAGTAATATCTGTCCTCCCATCCATTTGTTCTGTACTATTTTTATTCCCTTAACTTTGTCCTTTAGTTCTCTCTGCTTCTTTGCTTCTTCCTCTATCTCCATCCGTGTACCTTGTCTGTCCTGCCTCTCATTATGCTGTTTACTTTCTTGGCGTGTCGAGATATATCTGCGTTCTATACTTCTGCTCTCTTCCGCATTGTCCTCACTGTTATAAGCAAGGGACTCATATGTTGGATTAACGTACCCTGCTGCTGCTTTCAATTCCTTTAAAGGATAAAACCCCTTCTCTCTATCTACGATCTTGTTTTCAGGAGGGGAAAGGGGAGCCAAAGGCGTTTTATCCTCCCCATTATGCTGATTAAGCATCCATTCCTTCTCCGCTGGATCTTATTTCTCACTCTGATACATCTTCCATAGCTCTGAAACAGCCAAACTTTTCTGCAACTTATTTCCCTTATATGTAGCATTCAAATATGTTGTCATATGTCACAGTACAGTTTTTGACAACAAACCCTCTCCTGAGGCCACGCCATGAGTGTCATTTTAGTTGTGCCTCCAATCAATTCCAAATGATATTTCCTTATCTTAGCTGTGTATCTTGGCAAAGTCCTGCATAAGTGTAGAAGAGGAGTGTCTCCCATGATGACAAGTCGATCTCGACTGTTTGTACTTAATCCTTTTTTTTAATTCTTCTCTTTATGTTATCAAATATACCACACTGATCAATTTGATCAGGCACCATCAATTGCTGCTTGATTATCCGAAAATCAAAATATTGTATCTGCTTTCAAAACTCTGCACAAAAATGTTCTTTTTGTTCCTTCGGTTACACTTTCTATCAATTTTTTATATCTCATTAATCTACTATTGATATTTTAAGAGTCGCTTCTTTATTTATTTATTAGTTGCCTTTGATTGTTATCCTTCCGATTGACGTCAATCTCTTGATCAGAAAATCAAAAAAATCACCTTAATTTGCTACTATCATGTTATATCTACTAGTTTAAACACAACAACAGGTTTATAGTGAGATATTTATAACCCCACACATGTGCACTCTAATACATTTTCCCCTGCGTACGGCTTCCTTTACTATCTTTAGTAAATGTATCTCATCTAATTTTTTCCCCATTTTGGAGCTTGATACGTGCTCCTCTTGTTGGCTTTGCCTCAGGAATCCTTAACACCCATATTTGGAGTCTTTTTAGTGCATACCCTTCCGTTCCCTTAGAACCGGAATTGGGGTATCTACTTCTCTTCTTTATAATAAGCAAAAAATCATGTTACTTTTATACATACATTATTTACAACACAATCCCTCCCCCCATTTTTGCCATTTTCAGTGTTCTACTTACATCCTTGGCTCTGCTCTAGTCCCTCAGCATTGACTCTCCCTCAAACGACCAGCTTCCCTTCCATCAACGGGGCACCTGCGGGGAAGGACAGGATTTTTGTCAAAAGGGGACCTGCCAACCGTATCTTTTACACATGTATTGTTGCACACCATTCTCCACAGGAAGCCTGGCAGTCTTCTAGCTAATGGTGGAGGCAGCCAAAAGTCAGTGAATCTGGATCTGGGCCTAGGTCAACTAGACCTGAACCATCCGCACTGTCACCCACAAATGCTCTATCCCCTTGAAGCATCTCTTGTGTTAGATGGAGTTATCAATAAAGATCTCAGGCCAAATAACTGAACAGACTCAAGGAATATGGCAGAGTACTACTTTAATCTGAGTTTAATAAAGCACAGCCCACTGGCAAACATCAGACGAAAGCTTGCACACTCACACACAAACTTGATTACACAGGGGTCTTATACCCCAACATGCGTCATCAATGAAATCATCCTATGTGGCAAACCATAAAACATATTAGCGGGAGGAATTGGTTAGGGGAACATGCCTACTTATAATATACATATGGGTTAATACTTTTAATACTTCATTGGCTGTCTCTTATCTGTTAGACAACACTTGAACTTCCTCTAAATATGTATAATACTGATTATAGCCAACAAAATGATAGCAGATTGGTCTATGCAACATTGTATAGCAGGTGTCCCCATAGACCTGCTGATTGGTTGGCATTCTTACCCAACCTTGGACTTTCGGCTCGACAAGCAGCATGTCAAGAAACCGATATCCAGGTGCTTAGATGACATCAGATTACTCCCTACTTTCCCAATTAGTCCATCATCTCTCATCAGAGTGGCCATGAGCCAAGGTTTCCCCATCTGTAGATTATCTTGTAGCATGTTCTCTGATCTAGGACATCACTATGTTCATCTGAGGCTTAATGAATATCCCTTGTTTTCGACATCTGAGTCACATGTGAAGAGACCACAAATTTGTCCATTTCAGACTCTTACTTACTGCTCTTTGATTTAATTATACTGGGTGTCATTGCTCCTCTTGGCATGAAGAGACTTGTTCACTCTACCTTGTATAAACTTTATACACATTCAATTGTCTAATACTTGGCTCTTGCAGATGTTGTACTTCTTCTTTAATCTAAGAGAAATATGTCCCATCCATGGCGTATCCTTCTGCCTCCCTTTGTACTTTGCAGGTATTCCTTAAAAATAGCAACCTTAATCCCATGCCAACATTGACTCCTCTTTGTTTTGCACACAACACTGTTCTTCCAGCATCTCCGGACTCTGCAACTCTGATCGGATTCTGAGGTAGTTGAAATGAATATTTACGCAAGCTGACATCCATTTTCCAACTATGGCTGTCCTTGCCACATTATTTATTGCTCTATAGCAGGCTTCTATGTATCTTTTCTACCTTGCCTTACTGCGTATTTACACTTATTGCACAGCAAGTTACTTTGTCCTCTTTTGCATTCATGATTACTTTTTTGTTTCGAACATCTTTCTCTTTTCGCTTCAGTCACATTGTCACTCTTAAGAATGTTCATATTGTTTCACCATGGCTTCATATATCTTCTCTGTGACATCACTCTGCCCTCATCAGGTTTCACTCAGCGCTCCATGATGTCCAATGGTGCGTGCTGACATCCTTCTATACGGCACCCTTCCACACTTTCAGTGCTGTGAGAATAGATTTGATATGGTTGTCTGAGTGCATAACTTCTCTCATACACTCGATGAGGTATGCGCATAACACATGGAGCCCTCTTCGGGGCCCTTTTCCTGCTGCTCCACTATGACAGTGGTGAGGGGCTGGGATTATGGAAAATGCATCCAGCTGCTCCTCAACATATCTTTTGGGATCCACGCCACAGGGAATCTCCCCAAACACCAAAAGTTGTACCGTATAATTTGTTTGACTTTTTTATGAAATACCCAGTGCTCATATGTTCACAAGGGAACATGACAACGTGCAAGGGTGTATGGAAACATGTTAGTAGCAGGGACCAGGTTCAGTGGAGAAATGTGCGCATCAGGGGATGCATCGTTCCAACATTTAATGCAATTTAATAGGTGGATTCAACTGTTAGAAATGTATCTGTGTTAATAAACAAAGTAGAATGTTAAAAGAAAGGAAGGACAGATGCTGCGAATTAAGATTGGAGAAGTTGGCAAACTCAGAGAAACAATTCATACTAGCAACAGAGGTGAGGAACTGCTACATTTCTAGTCCTGCTTTGTCAGAGTAAAATGGCTGCAGTCAACTCTTGGGACTTGCAGCTTCGTGCCATTAAATTGAGCCCTCTCAGTCGGATGTTCACAGGGTGAGAATGGCCAAGCAGGAGGGCCCAGCATACAGGCTGGCAGGCATGGAAAGAAATCAACAAATTAATGGAAGTCAGCGGGGAGAACGTAGGAGCAGCTCATCCACCATGTTCAGATGTGTCACCCTGAACTGATGTTCAGGCCGACCCTTCCACCAAATAAAAATAAAAAAAGACCTGCTCACTTCATACTACCCCAAGTTTATAGCAAATCGCCCCTCCTGAGGCTTCATGCTGGCTCTGGTTGGTGGAAACTCACAGGCTGGGTAGTGAAGACCCAGGCAGGGAGTTATGGCCACTTAGGTGGGTCCCAAATTTCAAAAGCTTTTTTGAGCATATTATTGGCAAAAGGACGTGTTCGTTGGGAATCTAAACATTCAATTCTAAGATACACTCTCACAGAGGGTGGGGTGTAGTCTTGTAGATTAAGAGGTAGTTTTTTTTGGAGTCTGTCTCCAGTTTCTATCACTGAGAGGGTTGAACTTTTCATTCAAAACCCCTCTTTCCCGCGGAGCGGCCGCGGAGTGGCTGCAGAGTGGCAGTCTCTGCAGCGTCCTACGAGTTCCTGCTGGTTTCCTGTGTTTTGGAGTCTGTCTCCAGTTTATATCACTGAGAGGGTTGAACTTTTCATTCAAAACCCCTCTTTCCCGCGGAGCGGCCGCGGAGTGGCTGCAGAGTGGCAGTCTCTGCAGCGTCCTACGAGTTCCTGCTGGTTTCCTGTGTTTTGGAGTCTGTCTCCAGTTTCTATCACTGAGAGGGTTGAACTTTTCATTCAAAACCCCTCTTTCCCGCGGAGCGGCCGCTGAGTGGCTGCAGAGTGGCAGTCTCTGCAGCGTCCTACGAGTTCCTGCTGGTTTCCTGTGTTTTGGAGTCTGTCTCCAGTTTCTATCACTGAGAGGGTTGAACTTTTCATTCAAAACCCCTCTTTCCCGCGGAGCGGCCATGGAGTGGCTGCAGAGTGGCAGTCTCTGCAGTCTATGGCAGCTAGGGCAGGGCGGCTTGCGAGTAGGAAAAGCCGCACTCCCCGAGTGTCTCAATTGCCTGCCGCTGCGGTGACCAAAAAAACTTTGACGTTGGCGGGAGTTTCAATCCCCGCCACTTACCCGGAGTCAACGCCACTGCAACCTGATACCCTAGGTCCTCGATTGCGGAGCGCCAAATCAAAGATGATCCTGGCGCCTAACCAGCCTCACTCGGATTCCGAGGCAGACTCTTCGGTGCCAAGGCTGGCTCTCATCATACCCGGACCGTCTGCAGTAGTGAACCAGGAGCCGGGAGCACGCCAGCTGGATGCCCGGGATGCCCGGGAGTCTGTATCGTCGGCTTGGCCACCTGTTTGTCTTCCTGCCTGTCCCCTGCCAATGGAGAAGTCCCCCGCGACCGCCAGTTACCGTCCGCCGTGTGAAGTATCTACGGAGTTGCCCCTCGGAGGAGAGGAAGCGCCGTGTGCTGCAGGTGAAGAGGGTCTGGTGGGTCTGGTGGGTGAAGATGGGACGGCGGGCGACAAGCTGCCTCCCGCTGACCCTCCTTGTTCGTCACGCCCAAAGGCCTGTAGCCCCAGTTTCCAGGTGGGCGATGAGGTCAGTGGAGATGCAGCGCTGGCAGACGATCTGCCAGTTCCGATAAGTTTGGACGCAAACCGCCTTATAGTGGCACATATCCTGCACCCTCCCCCCCAGATGTTGGCGGGCCTCTGGAGGTGGACGTGCTGGAAGGAGCGAAACGAGCGGTTTCAATTGAAGCAGCTCCTCCCGACATGGGATTGTTCGACCCTCTGATAAGGGCTGCGAGAGCCGACAGGGCAACTAAATCAGCTCAGGTCCCCACACATGTCTCCCATCCAAAAAAGAGAGGAGGACTGATTCGCAAGAAACGATGTGCACATTCACACCAAAAGCTGGGGATAAAAGCCCAGCAAACACAGCGCCCAAGACATTCCTGCGCTTTGTCACATCTTCAGCATAACCAGCAGAAGGACGATACAACACAATTGTCGGTAAACAACAGATTCTTCGCAAATCTCCTAAAAAAGAAAGCCTCACTCATAGGGGAACTTTCAGATGCGGAGATTTTAGAAGTAACAGCGGATCAAAACGCTCCCTTAAATGTTATGGGAGGCTCTACTGACTCGCGTCCAGCCTTTTCACTGAAACCTCCACGCTTTTCCTTTGCAGGGCCTGTGGAAGAAGCAAACATCAGGTGGCACTTTGGCTCTCCCCGAACTGATGTGCCATCCCCGCAAATTCCACCTACCAAGACTACATACGACCTGGAGAGAGCTACTAACTTTTCAAACCCCCAATCAGCATCGGCTGTTGGCATGGCCCTTGAAGCCACGGGCCCCCTTGCCAGGTCTCTGCCGGTTGGGTTGGTGGTCTCAGCAGCCACATCATCGATAGCCAAGTCTTCTCTGCATAAACAGGCATGCTTAAGATCTCCGGTGTCCACTCTCATTGACTTAAGCGGTGTCGAAGATCCCGCTTTCACTTCCTCTCATGAAAATGAAACAGAAATCAGTGTCTCAGCACCTTCGACTCCGGATCAATTTGATCAGGGGTCCATCGAGGTGCCTTGTTCAGCGAAGCAAGGGAAAGTCTCGGTCTCAACCAAGCCTTTTATGCAAGAAAAGGGCTCCGCAGTGGTGGCACAAACAAGCTATGGACCCCCAGTCCTTCTATTGGCCAGCTGTATGGGAGCACCCAAACGGTATCTAGCTCAACGAGCCCCATACGTTCTAACGAGAATGGAGGAAAGCCCACAAAAGACACCTTGCCTAAAAAAACGGATCTAAGACTTATTATGTCAACTGTAACCCTGGCCATGGCTCCTTTTTGCAAACTGTATGAGTCAATAAACGACTCAATGAGAGATCATACTTCCATTATAGCGATAATGAATAGCCGTCTAATTTTTTTGGAAGGCTACATCAACGCTCTGAACAGCAAAATGGAAAAGGGCACCAAAGACGAGGAGTTCGGTCAGTCCCCAGTACAATCAACGGAAGGCCTCCAGGTAGACGCTAGTTCCCAGACCCTGGCCCCAAGTCCGCAATCTCAACTTGATGAACCAAGAACAACTGTCAGTTACGTGCCCCGGTGTGAGGGTCCGATTCTGACCAAGCCACAGTCCACCAAGGCCAAGGGAAATGGAGCAATATGTGATGAACCGAATGAAATCACTATAGACCAGGGGTCTGTTCCGGACAGGAAAGTAAAGGAGGCTACTCTTGTAACAAAAGGTCATCCTACGACCCAAAAGCAAACGACTATAAAGTTCTTTCCTCCCCAACCGACCATTAATAAAGTACAATCGGCGAAAGACCTAGGTGAAAGGAACCGCGGGTCCGAGACCCCCCTTAATTGCGAAACACCAAAATCAGTGGCTGAAAGGGAAATTCGAAGTCTGATGTCGGGGTCCAATGTACTAGATAGCGTTCCTGTAAATAAGGAATCTGAGCATGTGATTGACGAGAATTTATTGAATTGTAGTGTTTACACACTATCTGATGATCAGGAATCAACAAATAATTCTCGTCATATGGACAAGGAGCCCTCGCCCTTTTGTACTTTGGAAAGTCGCTGTAAGAAGCTTCAAAAAAAGTGTAGCTGGGGGGTGGGACCGTCGAAAGACAGCAGCCCCAAATGGCACCATACTAACTTCAAAGAAGCGGAAAGGGGAGAGCGCAATTCCGAAAATCCTCGCTTAAGATCGGGGGTTAGAAGATCCGACTCTCCCCCAAGATCTAGTTCCCCGTCAGTAACTAAATGGGTGTACGCCACCCGGGACAAATGGTTTGCGTAAAATCGACTTTCCCCAGCTACAAATACGAAAGATAAGCAAAAGCTGCACTTCTCCAAAGCTGATGTAAACAAAGGACGAGGGTCAACGGCATATGCTTCTAAATCAAAACGAAACTTCAAAATCGAACAGCTGCCAAATAACAGAAACTACGTGATATTAAATAGAAGCTACCTGCTACAACTGCTTAAATGTATACCATCGCTCAGGAAAGTCGAATCAAATGACCTTACCAGGGTCGAACCTTTTCACCAAGGAAAAATGGCATGCGCTTACCTGCACGTGCAAACGAACTGGGCCAAAGTGAGAATTTCAGAGGCGGCGGAACAACTATTAAAAATGGGCTTTGACCTGTTTGAATTGGAAGAGAGTGCACTATTTACCCCTCCCACCAAATCTGCAGAATTAACTAATCCAGCTACACCATGCACCGTAGTTACGAAGAGTAACAAACCACAATTGCGCTCAAGACCTGGCAAGGAGAGAGGATTCCGACAAACTTCTACACACAATGAACCAGCTTTACAGATGGCCTCCCCCCGGTCTTCGCTCTGGAATCCCAGTGGCAAAGAGGAGAGCCAGTGTCTCAAAATGGCAACAAAGATAGACGGAATTGCCCTTAAGGATCCTTTGGGTACAGGAAGATGTCCTCAAGGACCCAGGTTGAGAATTGTAAGGACCATACATCAAGTACCGGAGGGCAAAGAGACCGGCACTCATGAACTTCAACAACAAGTTCCACCAGCTGAACAATGGGCATGGTTGCCCAACGCACTGACGATAAACAAGAACAAATAGCAATTCGTCGAGTGTCTGTCCGCACCACTCGCCTCTACACCACAAACCGGTAAACCAGATCTCTCCCTGGGGTCATGGAATACACGTGGTTTCCAGCATTTAACGAAACAAGGAGACCTAAACTTGGGATGTTTAGATATCATCTGTTTGCAAGAAACCTGGATGATAGAACGCCCCTCCATTGACGGATATGATTTGACATTCGCTCCAGCTGTTAAAGGACCTTTTGGCAGACCGTCATCAGGCCTTATAACTCCAATTCGCTGTGGATCCGGCCTACACTTAAAAAACACATTGAGAGCGACAACTCACTTATTGACCACAGACGTTATTTGGAGTGAGGCAGAGTTGAAAAAGGGAACGTCCAAAACACAACCCTTAATCATCTTCAATGTATATTGGAACCCTGCGATTATGACTGATTTACTCTTCTTAGCACTGATTGAGGACTCAATCGATGAAGCACGAGTAGGGTGTCCTGAGGCCCTGCTGATCATCTGCAGAGATTTAAACGCCACCTGGTCACCACATGATTCAGCCGGTGACCTACCTCTTTTTTCGACTCTAAGAAGCAAACGTGGCGTGGCTTGGCTGTCGTTGATGTCATCTCGTGATCTGCTCTGTGCTGAGGATTTATTCCCTAGAGATGAGAGGCCGCCCACCTGGGAAAGAGGTAACTCCTCAGCGGACCTGGACCATATCTTCGTAAGCAGGCTTTTGGCAGCGTTGACCACTTCGTTCGAGGTACGCAGGTCCTCTGCCAGCGACCATAACCTGCTTGTATTGGAATGGAAGACTACAAGGCCTGTGAACTCAGTTATGCCAGCACAAGTGGAGCTACATAACCAGCAAAATCGTTTAAGACTCTCAGAATCCTCAATCTCAAAGATACAGGCTCAATATCTGGCAATTGGAAATGAGGACAACCGTCTGAGTGACCCGCAAGTACCAGACTATCAACCTCTTCTGGTTCCTTTTAGAGCTAAATTTGCCAGCCTCAGACATAACAACGACTGTGCTAGACATCAATACAGTCAAGAACTGGTCCTTAAACGGAGATCGGTAAGGCAAGCCAGAAGAAAATTCGCCGCTTTTCCCTCACCTGAAAATCAGGCAACCTTGAATCAAGAAAAGAAATCTTACAAATCATGGCTTAAGCACCACCGCAGCAAATTCTACCAACAAGATGCCGAAGCGATGTTGAAGCTTGTGAGCGGCCACCACCCCTGAGAGTTCTGGGCACTCCTAAGATCCTTTTTGTCGCCCCACGAGATTCTACCATCTAATCCTATTGGGGAAATAACTTGGATAACATTCTATTCAAACCTGTTCAAAGAGCCAGCACCGTCAAGCCCCTATGAACTTAGTACTAAACTGGCACCATGGATAGATTTGAGCAGTGAATCTGAGATTCTCAAAATCCTGCATAGACTGAAGCCATTGCGAGCACCCGGCCCGGACGGAATAACAAACCTTGACCTAAAGAAATATCCAAGTCAGTGGGCTGGGCTGATAAGTGAAATCTTTAAACGCTGCAAACAGGCAAGGCAAATCCCGTCTTCATGGACAACATCTATCATAGTCCCGATATTCAAGAAGGGCAGGAAAGAAGATCCAAAAAACTACCGCCCTATCGCACTTTTGGATACGGTTGGAAAGGTGTTTGGTTCTCTATTACTACAAACATTCCAGGACTGGGCGAGGGAGGCCGAATGCGCGGACCCGTTTCAAACAGGATTCACAAAAAACAGCGGTACAACCACTAATATTATGTTTCTCAGCGCACTCAAAAGTAAGGTGTTGGGAGGAGGCCCACGAGTGTTTTTAGCGTTCATAGATCTGGCGCAAGCTTTCGATCAAGTAAACCGTGAGCGCCTGTGGAGAAAACTGAGTCTTTGGAAATGCCCGGACGAACTCCTCCAACCGATTCAAGCTTTACATCAAAAACAAGGATGCGAGTGAGACTAACCCAGGCTGGTCTGTTATCATCTGAAATTCCAGTTGACCGCGGAGTGAAACAGGGTTGCCCACCTGCTCCGTCACTCTTCATCGCCTACCTCGGCGATTTCAAAGCTTCGGAGCAAACAATCCGCTCTTTTCCACCAACTTTGGGCAAGTTGAAAACATCGAGACTACTCTATGCTGATGACTTAATCTTAATGGACTTGACTCCTATCGGTCTCCAGCATCAACTTGACCATCTGGCGACATACATCCTAGCAAATGATCTAACTATAAATACAGCGAAAACCAAGATCTTGATAATGGACAAATACAAACGACCTAAGGAAAAACTTGCCTGGTACTTGGATGGGGTAGCACTGGAAAAAGTTGCAAATATTATATACTTGGGAGTAGCTTTGGACTGCTCGAGTATAAATGCAACCCTCCAAAGCAGCTTAATGACCAAGGTAAAAAACCTAGCGGCACAAGGCCGGGCTTTGGACAACAAATTCGGTGGTTTTTCCCTGTTACCCTTGATTAAATTTTATAAGATGAAGGTGGTGCCAACCCTCACCTATGCTGCAGAAGCCCTCCCGCATACACCGACAAACCTGTGGCTGAAGTTAGAGGGTTTATTTTGGCGCACCGTTCTAGGCCTTCCCAAGTCAACATCGGCCCCCTTGATCAGAAGAGAGCTTGGCCTATTATCGTTGGAAGGGACCGTGGAAATCAAATCGATGATACAGTACAGGAAGTTGCTGCTTTTGGACTGCCCTCATGTGCTAGCTATTGTACGCACGGAACTATTGACACCTTCCCCCTCTGTGCTAAAATCCTGGGAAATGGCTCGTAAAAAGAAGCTCGTGGAAATAAACTCTTCGGAGCAGGATCTCATCGGCAATTCGCTAAAAATAAAAAGGAAAATCAGTGAGCTCGACTGGATTGAAACCTTGAACATTGCATCTAAAGCAAAATCTGTCAGTCATTTGCCTTCCTATCAGAACAAACTAAATATTGTACCAAACTACTTGAGCAAGTTCCCAAATAAAGCAGCTAGAAACCTGTTCTTGAGAGCGCGTCTGAACCTACTGCCGACAAATGAGATCTTAAAACTCAGAGGACAAAGTAACTCGAACACGTGTCGTTTTTGTAAAAACGAGACACACGTAGAAACCATACGCCATCTTCTTTTAAATTGCCCTGGAACCAGAGCCGTAGGCGAGAAATTTCTGCTACCACACCTTTCTGCATCATATACCAGGGAAGAAGAAATGTGGTGGACACGTTTGATGAGCGGAGAAAGAAATACATGGACTATCGCTACTACACAGACTCTGAAGTTTATTCTATCTCTCTGAAAACTTCCTTTTTTTTTTTTTCTTTTTCTTCTCTTCTTAGCTTGCAGCCCTCAGCTCTACTCTGGTTCTTCACTTCGTTTTGATTTCGATCTGTTGTAAAAATCATTAACTTGATTAAATCAACTAAATAAATAAAAAAATAAAAATTAAGAGGTAGTCTTGTGGCCGAAGGTGATAGGATGTCCGGTGTTGAGGTCGGATGTTTAGTCTAGTGGCTGGATATGCGGTCGAGTAGCTGCAGGGTCAGTGCGGTGGCTGAAAGTGTGTTTTAATAGGCTGAGGTGGTGGAGGTGGAGTCTACTGACAGGAAGAGTGGTCTAGTGGCTCGATGTGTGTTCTTCTGGCTTGAGGTGTGGTCTGGACGCTAGAAGTGTGATCTCATGGCTGGATGTATGGTGTAGTGGGTGGAGGGGCACTTTGCTGACAAGAAGAGTGGTCTCTAGTAGCCTGACGGAAGCGTGGTCTACTGTATAGAGGTATGGTCCAGTGGCCAGTAATTCATCCTTGTGGCATAAATATAGCCTGCGGCGTGAAGTCATGGCCAAGTGGTAGGAGGTGCACTCTACTGATAAGAAGAGGGGCCTGTTAGGCGGATGTAAGTGATGTATACTAGCTGGAGGTGTGGTCTACTGGCTGCTAATGCACCCCATTGACTTAATATGTGGTCTAATGGGTGGTGGTGTGGGATAGGTCTCGGAGCAGCATCAAAATGCCTGGAAGCATCTCTTCCGGGCCGAATTGTGTGCTAGTGACTGGTACCAGGCATCATATTAAGGGTCAAGACAATTTAGGTGGGTTCCTCTGGCTTGTGGTGTGCTCTGGTGACTGGAGGTTTGGTCTGTGTGTGTATGTGCTTGGTGTTATAAAGCGCAAACCTGAGCTCTGTGCCTCAAGGTTAAGCAGTGATAAGCACTCAGAGCGATAGAATATGAAGGAGATGTGGAGAGGCGATAGAGAGGGTTGCAGGCTACAGATATAGATGAGGGATAGAAGGACATACCTTGTCCTAAATAATGTATTGGCGGATCCACATCTCTTCCCCCTTTGAATCGATCATTCTGTGATTCTCCCACAATTACTGGCACTGCATCAGCGATCCCTTCCACTGCTGTGGCAGTGGAAGAAAGGGTGTTCCCTGTTAGCCCTTCCAAGGGATCCCAATGGCACCAAACCAATGTGCAGCGCCTCCTACATTATTCCAACCCCTCTCTGAGCTAATGTTTACAAGCTTCAGTTTCCAGGTGTTTCTCTCCAGGACGCCATACTTCTAATTATAGTCACTTAGATGTTCAATACATTCTAGTTGGATAAAATAAGATGAGAACATTCACAGAAGACAAAGCCCTTACTGCCCTGTGGGTCCGCCGCAAAGGTGCTAAGTTGTGCTAAAATGGCAAAGAGAAGTGTGTCAAACGCTTGAGGTTTGGGTTCTCCACCAAAGTACGGCCTTTACAGGTGTGGGAAAGATAAGGGGTGTCAATAAGTACATTCCAATGGGTTTATGACGGATATATAGACTTCCTCACTTTCACATAAAGTGGCACATGATGCCATCACATCTCAGGACACGCCCAACCAACATCACCACAGTCTTCACAGTTCTGTGTGTGTGCAACAAATTCAGCACATGACAAGTAAAATGACAACGTAAGGCACACACACCCCATAGACCAGGACAGGACACACCAACATTAGCAAAGGTATCACAACTGTGGTTTTATTAAGATTGTGAAATATGTACATTATTCCAGGACAATTGGGTGAAGTTCAGTTTGGTTGCCTAATGTAAAACAGTGAAAATGATGACTTTTTCACAATGATGCCCCTGGTGAAATAGCTGAAGGCGATCCTGCATACAATGTAGTTTCAGTTTTCTATGTTAGAACAATAGGTGAAAAACTCAAGAAAAGGGTTTTCACTTATTTTGCTGAACAATTCTGTCCAACTTTACTTAAGAGGATTTTTATCAGTACAACAATTTTAAAACGACTAAAACATTACCTAAATTTGCTGAAAATGTATCCCAAATAAAGCTCAATATTTTGTTCAGGATTCGCTATCAATAAAATAAGTGGAAAGCTCTAGTAAAGAGTTTTCAGTAAGTTTTCGTAAGAATACACTCACAAAACATCCAGTTTTGTTCCAGAAAAGTTAAAGAAAACCTCAAGTAAATATTTAAGAATGGTTTACTTACGTTTTTCAGCTTGCTTTGCTACAAAAAAACGCAGGTACACTTTCGTCACAGATTTTCTTAGCAAATTAAGTGAAAACCTTTTGCTTAGTCAGCTTTGAAAATCTCCAGCAACATTCTCTTTTCTGAGTTTTTTCCAGCATTTTGTGTCAACTTTTACTGAAAATGCACTGTTTATTTTTTTTAATTTCACAAAATTTTGTAAAGTGGTGAAATGGAATGCTCAATTTAATGAAATGAGCGTAAGCAAAATGGCCTAATATTGTACATCCTTAGGGCGCGATTTATAGAAAAAGCGCAAAGGCCCAGCAAATTACTTTGCACATAAAACAACGTTGCGCCTACCTGCACGCAAAAGTATGATTTACGCGTTACGCGTATTCATGGAATTCTAACCGCAAAGTAACTCTAGGCGCAAAGAAAATAGAGTAGGGTCCAGAACACCCACAACACGCGCCCCATGCAAACCAAAACCAGTGACATATACCAATCTTTGCACCTACCATATCTCCACCATCAAGCACCCCGGAAATACTGTGGGCCTGCATACGAACACCTATAACCTAAAACTGCAACCCGATGATCTGCGTTCCATTTCTCGTAACTCAAGGCAACACCCGGTTAACCTGCTTACAAACCCCTGTAATTCAAGGCTGCACCCCACTAATCTGCATACGATCACCCCTGATTCCAAGCAGCACCTCAACTACGTGCCGCCACCCCTAACTTGCTATGTAAACGTTACCTTTACGCATTGGTTCCTATATGCTTTGTACTTTGCGCCTCCTATCATGTGGAAGTAAATTCACAAAGTTTGCCTGTGACTTTTCCTGATGTGAAGATGTGTGTTGAAATCCATGAATTTGGTTGGGTTTGCACTTCATTGGCCGTGCAATTTCTTTCTGTGGCCCGTCCTTCAACACGCCCACGTTATTCCTTGTTCTTCCTTTGCCAGGAGAATGGGGGATATGCATGCTTTGTCCCATATGTATTTTTTTGCGTAGATCCATCCCACACTGTGTGCGGCGTGTCGCGCAAAGTGCTCGACTGCACGCAAACACGTGACGGACATAGGCAAAGTCCCGGAAATGCACGCAAAGTCAGTTCCTTGAATTGGTAAAAGGCCTTTTGCAAACTGAAAAGTGAATCAGGCCCTTCGTTTTAATGCAGAAAATATATCTGAAATCACAGGTGAGATGGCTCACTCTAGAAAGGTTTCCAACATGAGGATAGACTCTCTAGATCAGGACAAGCCTCATAGAATTGCTCAATCCAATCAGCCTTCACAAGAGGCGGACAGACCCCTTAGATTAGGCCAGGCCACAGCAGCATGTGCTTCTACGTGGCAAACACAGCAGCAAACCTTTGAAAAAACCTTTGAAAACACTGGAAGGTTAGTTAACTTCAGACAGGTGTCGCTTTGAGGACAGACACTAAGATCTGGAAAAGCCCCAACATCATCACCACAGCCCCAGGGATTTAAAACAGCTAGTGTATAAAACGCTACAAAAGGAATTTCAAGTATCCTTCTTAACACAAAGTCACAGCATTTGCCCCCCTGTAAAGTCGTGCCTTTTAGGCAGTAGAGTTAGAAATGCTTAACAACACAATGGGCCTCATTACGAATCTGGCAGTCCGGAAATAAAGGTGCGGGTAGCAACGTACTGGCACCCTTTCCGGACCGCCAGATTACAAGAATGCCTGCAGGGGCCAGTGCTCTGGCAGGTCTGACCTGCCGGAAGCACCGGCCCCTGCAGGCACGGTTTCCCATGGAAGCACTGGCCCTGTTAGCAATGGTGCTTTCGTGTCCCTAGGAATAGGGCCTTACAGGTCCCGCTGCCTGACATCCCGGGCCGCCGGGACTTGTAATATCCTGCGGAAACGGTGTTACGAGGTCCGCGGCAAACTGCCGGTAGCACTGGCGGGTTACTGCCGACCTCGTAAAGAGTCCCAATGTGTGGCCTCCAAACCTGACTCCTGCACACGTGTAAAGGCACTGAGTGTGGGCTAAGGTAGGGGGTAGAGAGTTATTTGTTATTCATAAAATGAAGCATCAAACATCATGAAAAGATACCGAGGTACCAGGACAAAGAAAGCAGCAGAAAACCGTGAAACCATTGCATGAAGTTGCAAACATCACATGACATCGTGCAACCGAAGGTAGCATTCCGTAGCCAAGCAAAACATTGCTCATGGTATGACGCTGGTGGGAGTGGGAGTCCAGGTGCATATGCACTGTGTCTTTCCTTGTGTTACTCCTTTTCTCTCTTGCTTACTCTAACTCTTTCTCTCCCAGTTAGTTACATTATACACATTGTGCACACTGTGCAAGACTGGCAGGCAAGGGGGAGGGTGGTAGCGAGGGAATTACCCTCCTTTTCCTAAGGGCTATACTTGTGGTTCTGGGAGGCAGGGTCTTTTAGGTTGATAAATGGGGCTCAGAGTGAATAATGCAGACATCTATTCCTCCTGGTTGTGCCTGGGACAGCAGAGAGCAGTCTGATACCTCACACTACATGCAAGAGACGCTGTACTAATTGGGGTCTCTATTAGGGCAAAGAGTAATGTTTGTCAGATGTTTGTTAGTCGACTGGGCCTAGGACATCTTCCTCTCAAACCTGCCCCAGTGATTCCAGCACTGGCAGATCCAAGATGCGAGACCTGAAGCCTGGAATTATGTTATAGTGGCTGTGGGTTTGGTCTTGTGGCTACAAGTGTGGTTTAGTGGATGAGGATAAGGTCTAGTGGCTGAAACATTGGCAAGTGGCTGGAGGTTTAGTCTACTGATTGGGGTGTGATCTACTCCCGGAAGGGTTGGGCTCTTAGTTGGCAGAATATTTCAGCGGCTAGGGTGGTTTTTGTTGTGTCTAAAGGTGAGCTCTAGTGGCTTGTGCTGTGATTTAGGGACTTGAAATTTCGTCTTGTGGCTTAAGGTGATGCATAGTGGCTGGCTGAAGGGGCGCTCCTTTGGATGGAAGCATTGTCTAGAGACTAGAAATGGAGTTGAGTGGTTCGAGTAGTGTTCTGGAGGTTGGCATGGATAGAAGTTAAGGCTAGTACCTGTTGGTGTGGTTCTAGTGGCTGGAAGTATTGCCTCCTGGCAGGGAGTGCGGTTGAATGAATTGGACTGTGTTTTCGTGGTGGTCATATTGTTCTAGTGGCTGGATTGGTTGTTGAATGGCTTTTGGTGAGGTCCATTAACTTGTGGTGGGCTTCTGATATGTTACAGCGTTAAGCATCCGTTCGAAGGGCTGGAACAGGTGTTAAACACCCAGGGCCCGAGTTAAAGGCCCAAGAGAAGCGAGTGCGTTTAATGAAGGCCCGGCGACGTTAGCACCCTTTCCAGCCCTTGGAATGGGTGCTTAACGCTATTAGCACCCTGAGTTTCCAACCTGGAAACCCGGGGTGCAAAGAAACTTGTATTTTCAATGAATGTACAGGACGCCAAGCCCGTCCTGTTCATTGAATGAAAATACTGTCTGAAGATAGTGGCCATGGCTATGGAAGGCGGGTCTCCAAACTGAGCCCCTCTTCCATTTCCATGGTGGCCACGGAGCGGCCACCGCACAGCGGCGTCGGAGTGGCTGCTGCCACTGGATAAAATAGGTACGTGGGGTTGGGGGAATAGAAAAATAAAAGACATAGGAGGGTGGATGGAAGATGGCAGTGCAAGGCGGGGGAAGCATCCTTCAGGTTCCATAGAATGCAGGCTCAGATTAGCAGTTTCAGCCTGTGAACCAAGAAACCTGATTGGTTCTGTTGTAGGGTGGGGGCTGGCCAGGGCCCCCACTGGCACTCACACGCGCACCAGCATGCACATGCAAGGGACCACGCAGGACGCGTGTGTTCTGCTCGGGTCCCCGGCCCCAACTGCTGGGTGACCGTCTTTATTCACACAGCGCATGCGCGAGCCTCAATCCCGCTCGCGCATGCGTATTAACAGCGTATACATTACATAACATCCCTCCTTTTTCCCCAAAACAAGAAACCGTTATAACCAATGCAATCAACAATACCAATTCAAACTTATATTAACAATCTTCCCCCAGTTACGAGGCAGGGTCCATAATATAGTCTTGGAACCTCTGCGGCGGCTTACGCCCTGCCCGGCTCGGGTACATGCATGCCTTGGCTGGGGGCACCTCTGGCGTCCCTGGAGCCTCTGGCGGTCCATCGTTTCTCAGTGATGATCCTGCGTCATACTCTGGCCCCTGCATGTCGCTCTCTTCCATGTTTGGCGCCGCCTCTAAGGATCCCTTGACGTGGGTCACCCCCAGCGGCTGCGCCTCGTAATGCAATGACAACTTTCCTTCCAGCCTTCGATTTCGCACCATCACGGTGTCCCCTACTGCAATCACCTTCTCTGGTAAGCTTCACCGGACAGTCTCTGACTCGTTCTGGGCAGCCCTCTCTGCTCGCACGCGGTTGTTGTCAATCACTCCCGGACATCGACCTTCAACTTCGGGCAACAGTCCTCGTGGAGCCCGTTTGAAGAGGGCCTACGCCAGCGCGACTCGAGTGGACTGATGCAGGGTCGTGCGGTATTTGTGCAGAAAGTCAAACAGGTTGCGCCGAAGTTCCTCCCCTCCATTCAGCGATATGCGGAAGACCTTATTGAGCGTCCGCATGAAGCGTTCCACCTCCCCATTTGCTCTGGGCCAGAGTGGGGTGACTTTCCGATGCTTTATCCCCCTTTCCTCACAGTATTGGGCAAACTGTTGCCCCTGGAACGGCGCTCCGTTATCCGAACATATCTCAAGGGGAAATCCATGTGTGGCAAACATCTTTTCCATGGCCAGGATGGTGTGGTCACTGGCCGTGGACTCAACCAGCTCCACCTCGGGATAGCACAACCACTGGTCTACCACTGCCAAAAAGTACATTCCCCGGCCTGTGGACCCGAAGTCTGCATGCACTGTTCCCCACGGGCGTTCACTCCTCTCTATGGCCTGAATGGGTGGCCCTCTCTCCACCGGACTCGCTGCTTGGCAGGGGATGCACGCCCTCACGAATTCGTCTACCCTGCTCTCCAGGTCTGGGAACCATACTTTCAAATGTAGGCGTGCTTTTCTCTTTGCCGTCCCCTGGTGCCCTTTGTGGGCGAGCTGCAGCACTTTGCCCACCAGTGCACGTGGGATAACTATGTGGTGCCCCCTCAGCAGTAGACCATCCTCTGCAACTGACAGCTCGTGGCGTGCCTTCCAGAGAGCCTGCAGATCCTTTTGTGCGCTGACGTCCCTTCTGGCATTGTTCATGAGCACTTTGCGCCATTCCCCACTGGCCACAGCCTCCTTGATCCTCAGGAATACTTCATCTGCATTTGATTCGTCTGCGATCTCGTGGCGCGCCAGGGCGACGGGTAGCACCGATTCCACCACCAGGTGCACTGCTTCCACACAATCCATCACCTCTGCCGAATCCCTGGGCCGCCCAGCTCCCGGGTGTCGGGACAGATAGTCTGCTGGGTTGTGCGTGCCCGGACGATACAGCAGCTTGACCCCGTACTCCATGAGTGAGAGCATCCATCTCTCGATGCGAGGCGGCAGCCTGGATGATGCCCCGGACATGATCGGGATCAGGAGCTTGTGATCCGTCACAACAACTACAGGCTTCCCTAGAATGTAAATCCGAAAATGCTTGCAGCCCCATAGGAGAGCCAAGGCTTCACGCTCAATTTGAGAATAGTGCTTCTCAGTCTCGGTGAGAGCTTTGCTGGCGTAAGCAATGGGCCGCATTGTGCCTTGAGGGTCTGCCTGCATGAGGACTGCTCCCAGTCTTACCGGGCTGGCGTCTACCACGATCTTCGACTCCCGGTCCGGATTGAAGTAGGCCATGGTCTCTTGCCCCGACAGGGCGTTCTTGATGGCAGTGAACGCCGTCTGTTCCTTCCCGGTCCAGGCCCAGGCCCCATCAGTTCTAGTCAGCGCCTGCAAGGGTTCCGACAGGGAGGCCAAAGCGCAAATAAATCGTCCACAGTAATTGACCATCCCCAGGAATCTCCTGATTTCCGCGGGCGACCCCGGCGGGGCGGCCTTGTGGATGTCCTTCACCTTCTCCGGATCCGGGGAGATACCCCCCGCGTGGAACACGAACCCAAAGAATTCCAGACGGTCTTTAAAAAATTCACATTTTTGCTTGTGTAGGGTCAGTCCTAGGCTGCAGAGTCTTTCCAGGTGCATCAGGTGCTTCGCCTACGATCTTGCGAACACCAGGATGTCGTCGGACATGTTGATTAGCCCTTTGAGCCCTGACAGGGCCCCCTGATGGCATTCTGGAAAACTTCTGCTGCCGACGAGACCCCGAAGCTGAGCCTCTTATACTTGTAGCCCCTCGTGAGTCATAAATGTGGTAATGTATCTTGACTCGGGGTGGAGCTCCAGCTGGTGGTAGCCAGACCTCAGGTCCAGTTTAGGAAATACTCTCGCCCCCTGCAGCTCGCCGACAATGTCATCCAAGGTGGGCGTGAGGTGACGTTCCCTTTTGATCGCCACGTTTGGCAACCTCATGTCCATGCAGATGCAGACTGCCCCTGGCTGTTTGGGCTTTGGGGCCACCACGATCGGAGAGACCCAAGGGGTAGGGCCATCCACTCTCTCAATGATGCCTAGGTTGACCATTGTTTGTAACTCCTTCTCCACCTGTGCCCTCAGGTGGAGGAATGGGATGTGGCGATGCTTGAGCGCTGTTGGTCTCACCGACCCATCGCGTGGAGCCGTATGGAGTCGGCCTTTAGCTTACCTATCCCTTGGAATAGCATGTCAAAGCATTGTAGCAGGCGTTCCAGGTCTGTGTGATAGACAGCGAACATGAAGTGCACAATGTTCAGTGCTTCGGAGGCAGCACAACTTAGGAGGGAGTGCAGGCTCACGCTTGTGATGAAGAATCTCGCTTTTATCTTGCTCTGTCCATGGGACACAGGTGCCATGAACACCCCTTGCATGGGGAGTGGCATGTCTCCCCCAAAGGCGTATATCCGCGCCTTGGATTCCGCCAAGTGGGGAGGTCCTGGGAGTGCCTCATAATGTTCAGTTGCTAGCACACAGACTGACGCCCCCGTATCTATGAGGATCGGGTTGGGAACTTCTCCAATGTTTACCGTGCATATCGGTTGTCGTCTTCCTCCGGGGCCTGTGGCAATGCTTGAGATAAAGAAGATTTCCTCCTCCTCCTCCTCCTCTTCCTCTGCGATGTTCAGGTCCTGCAGTCCTTGCTCGACAGCTGACATGCCCCTCGCCCTCTGGGTATTGCTCCCAGCAAGTCTCGCTGGACCTCTCGAGGCTGCTTCCGGTGTGGTTGCCCTGCACACCCTCGCGTAATATTCTGGTGTGCCACATCGGCCACAGACCCTCGACTTTGCCGGGCACTCCCCCACGTGCGGCAGGTCATATCCGCAGGAGGGACACGACTGAGCATTACCAGGCGCCAGAGGGTCATCTCCTCTCCTTGGTGTCCATCTCGCCCTCCCTGCAGCAGAGCGTCCAATGGCAAATGCCTCTTCGCCTTTGCCAGAGTGCTTGGCTGCATCTATCTTCGCCCCCCTGGCCTCCGCCAGCTCGTAAGCTCTCCCCGTGTCCAGGATTTGCTGCATGGTCAGACCAGGTTCTCTCAGTACTTGCCTCTGTAGCTTCCCGGAACTGCACCCTTGCAGTAGCTGGTTACGGACCATCTCCTCCTCATTCACACACCTGCAGGAGCTTGCCAGGTGCCTCAGCCACGCGCAGAACTGGTCCATCGACTCCTCTTCTTGCTGCCTTTCCGCACACATGACAAATCTGTCAAAGTCCACATTAGCCATGGGCAGAAAATGATCTCGTAGGGCCTGCTTCACGGCATCATACATGACCACCGGGATATTGAGAGAGTCATAAATCCTGTGTACCTCTGTACCTGCGGAGTACACCATGATGGCAATTTTCACATTGTCATCCTCCTCCTCAGATGCCCTGAAAAACATTTCTAGTTTCTTGACCCACAGGAGCCATTTCAGCCCCAATTTGGATGGTGGACCATTAGTGTCAAATTCGGGCATGGGGGCTAATGTGCTGTGCATCCTGCGTGGGATAGGCGCAGGGGCACCCCCTTCTTCTCCTTCCTCACCCATAACGATAATCAGGCAGAGTACTCACTGATTGTTGTTTCTTGACAGTGGGGATGGGACCCAGGCACCAGAGCACCAGAGGAGATGATGGTAAGCCAAACACTAATGGCTGTACATGGAAAGCCTGAAGATGCCAAGCATGGAAAGTCCTTTGCACCCCTGTTGGTCTTCTTGTCTTCCTCCAGGTTTTTTTTTTTCGAAGCCACAGCCCTGCATTGAGCTAAATGTGGAAGGGTCCAAAAATTAACTTATCACGCAATGGGGATCGCATCCGGCGCACAAGCACCCTCCTGGGAAGCAACCGCTGCGATCCTTGATGAGACAAAATGGCCACCTGCCGTACACGTGAGTTCATAGGAACACGGAGCAACAAATACATATACCGTCGGAACGGTGATGGAATGCTCCTGAGCCTCCTCGTCGCCAGTGTTGTAGGGTGGGGGCTGGCCACGGCCCCCACCGGCACTCACACGCGCACCAGCATGCACACACAAGGGACAACGCAGGACGTGTGTGTTCTGCTCGGGTCCCCGGCTCCAACTGCCGGGTGATCGTCTTTATTCGATTTGCATGCGCGAGCCTCAATCCCGCTCGCGCATGCGTATTAACAGCGTATACACTACGCAACAGGCTCCAGCCCCCCCACAAACCCCCACAACGGGGGGTGATGTATTCAAATGCATTTGTACAGTGCACTGTCACTAAGTTCATGACCTTGTGGAGTGAAAGAGACAAAAACATGATGATATTTGTGGCTGTGGTCAGTTTTGTGTTTATCTTTTGTCTGTCCAACATTTAGCAAACAAGAAAGTTTTGGTCCATTTTCAAAACGTATAATGATTCACATACCATAAGCTATGTGCTAAGGGATATGGAGGCAAGAACATTTGGTTCAGACAAAGGTTTGGTTGAGAAATAAGGACCTGAGGCACCCATCTCACCTTCTTTAGTATGTTGGATGGCAGGCTAGAGCCACCTCAAACCTCCTCTAACTTCCTCAGGCGCTATGCTCAGTGAACACCTGGGACTTTAGCTCATCAGGTCAACACACATCAGGATAGCAAAAAGCATTTTTCAGGCATTCATCAGGTGTTCCAGGAAGGGGCAAACATTCCTGATTGCTACTCCCAAAGGTCTAGCCCAGTGTCTCTTGCAGGCCTCACACTCCTCTCAGACAGTGCATGTGACCACAGCCAAAAGGAGGTTATGGCATGATGGGATGGTTGAATAATGCTTGTGGTTGAGGCGAAAAGGTCCGGGGTGCCATGAAATGTCCCTGAATATCTATTTGCTAGGTAGCAAAGCAAACGGAAAAGATAAGACTCACAGTGGAGGTGCGTTTGAGGCTCGGTTGCCCCATCAACCTACAAAGTCAAAAAACGCTTCTTCTATCTTAAAGATAAAGGGAAGTTAGCCCTAATTCTTCTCCTGGACATCTCAGCTGCATTCAATCTTGTGGATCACAACATCTTATGCGAACACATGGCCTCAGCAGCACAGTTTTGCCGCAACGCCACCCAATGGATAAAATCTTTCCTATAAGACAGAACAATTAAAGTCTTCTCCCCTAAGGCAGAAGCACCGCCCACCATTGTCTCATGTGGAGTACCCCAAGGATTGTGTGTATATCCAACTTTGTACAATAGCTTTACAAAGCCCCTATTCGACCATCTTGACGACTTGGGTGTCACCTATACTAACTACGCAGATGACAACCAGATCCTCATACGATCACTGGGGACCACGATACCGACATCTCCACACTCAATGCCATTTACCTAACCATCCAGGCTTGGATGGTGCATCACGGGTTGTGCTTGAACGATGGCAAGACCGAGCTGTTCCTCATAGGCTCTCAAATCAGGCTTGCCAAACTAAATGATGCCTTCAAATTCTTTAACATTGATGGCATACACCATCAAAGCCTCCAACAAGGTAATACACTGGTTTTTTATCTGGACTCATCACTTACTCTCTCAAAACAAGTAACGCTACCACGTCAGCTACTACCTATACTTACAAATTCATCAACGCATGCAGACAATTTCTATCACCCGACAGCTGCATTACACTGGCCAGAGCCTTAGTCCTTACCCGACTTAACTACTGCAAAGCCTTATATATCGGCGCTAAGATCCAGAACATACGTAAACTCCAGTGTCTGCAAAATAACGCCCTAAGAGCCACGCTCAACATCACCAGATCAGTGCATATCTCTTGAAAGAGACAAAAACTCCACTGGCTGCCGGTACAAGAACGAATCGCGTTCAAAACACTAACCTTGACACACAAATGTCATCACCAGGTGGCCCCACTTACCTGTCAGACCAAATCTCAAAACCACATCTTGCAAGGCCTACAAGAGCAGCCTACTTGCACCTCCTCGCCACCCCAAGATTCACGCTCCAAAAAGCGGGTGGAAGTAGCTTGCCTACAATTGTCAACAAGCAATGGAACACCCTGCCGGTCCAATTGAGAGCTCAAGAATCCTTTTGGATATTCTGTAAACAACTCAAAACGTACCTCTTTATACAAAGCTTGGATAATTAACACACCCCACCCATGCCTGCTGTAAATATTGAACTCCCACTAGTCATCCTTGGATTCCTCTATGTAACCATGTAAATAATGTATCACGCCTCATGTTCTGAATCTATTATGCCTTATGACTATTGTATATATGTAACCTGAGTAACAATTGTAACCTTTTTCTGTAAGAAAGGCTGCAGATTGGCCTACACGTCAGTTTGGTGTCAGGATTTGTTGTCTCAGTGCTGGTTGGGGGGTCTGAAGAACTGGTCAAGGCATCTTTAGGGTGGACGCTGGTTGATGCTTGTCGATGCGCTCCTCCTAGCTTCTTCACTGGGCTTATATCGTACTTGAAGGTGGACGGCCCAAAGCGGAGGAGAGTGTTGCAGGCAACGGCCTTGTCATTCGTTTGGGTCAGAGACTCTCAGACACTTCCCACCTATGAAGCTTGCTTGCAGAGCCTAGTAGGGCAAGCTGTGTGTTGGCTGGGTACCAGTGTTGGAGCTGCTGGTGGGTCCTCTGGATTCATTATCTCCCTCTGTTCCCTGGGAGATGTTTAGGGGAGGGCTCTTGCTTCCCTCTTTGGAAATCCTTCCCTTACTTCACTGGCAGAAGCTGTAAGGCAGACTGTACCTTCAGTCAGGGTCCAAATGAGTTCTTCTTGTTACTCCTTGCAAAGTCTTCAGATGACCTCCCAAAAGAGGGGCTCAGCCCTCTTTTAAAGCCAAATGGGCCCCAGTGATTGCTGTATGCTAAGCCAACCTTAATTAACCAACCCTGGGTCCCCACCAACAATCTCCTGCATGCGTGAGGACATAACCAGAGTGCTTTGCAACAGAAAAGGTAAAGGGGTGACAATATGTAATACTTAGTCCCACCCATCTTCCTGTCTGTTGTGGATCAAAGGGTAACTCTGGTTAATTGAGCTCCCTGTGGTTCCTGATTAAAGTGGCTGGTCTCCCTTCAAGCTGCGATGGGAACAGACTTTCTGTGTCCATCAATCCACACACTGGTACCTTATGAATGGGGTCCCCCTGGGGGAGGACTACTGTAAATACATAGTCCCACACATGACAGGTCACTGCCCTTGATACTTCGAGGTAGACGCTGGCTTCAGGGGGACACAGTGCATATGAAAGGGGTGTTGGTTTTCTGTCTCCTATGTTTTAGCCTCTTCAGCCAGGCCCCAGTGTTAGGGAGAGTTCTCATTCAATGGCTAATTTCCCTTACCTAGTGAGTCCCTCAGCAGCTTTGCTGGATTTCTGGAGTTTACTTTTTTCCACTTGGTAAGAGTGTGAGCTTTACCCCCACTCTTACCTGTGTTTTGCCATGTGTATCACATCTGTTTTTGTGTTTGTGGACTCTGGAGCACACCACCTCAGTAGCCCCACTCTTTTGTGTGTTACACAGCACCTTCAGTGCAGTGACACAGGGTTGTCTTTGAGACTTCCCACGACTCCATTTCTGGGGCTGACTACTGTCCCCCAGAAAAGGGTAAAGTTGCCATTAACTTTACATAGTCAAATAACCACAGATCCAGTACACCCATCTTACATGGAGTATTGAAAAGGGTTAATCCTTAGCCCTTTTTATCTGTCCCTCCTGGAGCATTGTTTTGCTCTTTTAACATTTAGACTTGGCTGGTGGAAGTGGTATCTAGCCTAACTGTTGTACCGCGATTATACTATATAAATGTGGTATTGTTTTAGGCTATTATATTAGCCTCGGACATAAACCCGCTTGACCAAATACTATTTCTTTTGGCTCCGGTCGGGTTTATTCGCCATTTCTTTTTGTTAAAGTCCTTCTTGTGTTTTACTTTGTGCAGCAAACCAGGTTTGCCTTCTTTGTTCACTGTCTTTTGGCGGGCTTCTGCCAAGAAGCCCCCTCTGGGCGCCTGGGTGTCTAGGTGGGCTGAATGTGAGGGAGGGGTGTAGTCACCCCCTGCACAGGGTATCCTAGGAAACCCAAGTCGCACTTTGCCATGATTGGCTGAGGTGGTTATCCGGGCTGGACAACCCCCATGCTGCGTGATTGACAGCCAGGCTTTGTGAATGGGGGATTTTCGCATAAAAGGCAGGACTCTTGGGCTGGAATTCAGGGTCGCCACTGGAACTACAAGGAACCGAAGAGAAGCAGAGAAGACGGCTGCTGCAACTACCCCGTCCCGGTGAAGCCCTTCTGCAGTCCCGAGCTATCTACCCTTCGACAACCAGAGAAGATCCAGTCCGGAGTCTTCTTCCCTTGAGCCTGGTGGGGTCAACCAGATCATCTTCCACAGCCAGAGGATCCTCTTCATGGTCGAAATCGCTGCACACTGGTCCGGATAGCCATCTGAGAGCCTCTCCTGTTTTTAAAGGAGCGCACCTTTTATTCACCATCGCTGCTGCTGGCTTCATCCCTGATTGGTGCAGACCCCGCCAGACGTCCTCCTTCTCGTCTCCACGACCGAAGCACCAGGAACCGTGGGTCTGCAGGAAACTACCAGGAACAACTGCACTGGCACCAGCTTCTTCCTTGAATAAGGTTCTGTGTTCTGCTTCGAGGAACTAGGGTGAATCCCTTTTCTCCTCCTCCAAGGCTTGCCCTTGTCTTCCTTCCCTCTTATAACTTTTGCTTCCTCTGTTGACAATATCCAAGTACTCAAGGCAACTTTGCATCTTGAACTGTCTGACTGTGTGATCCTCGACAACAGGAACCCGGTTCCACTTGACACTGGCTCCGGTTTATTGACTTTTGTATTTCTGTCAGCGAGTGTTCTCTGATTCTGTCTGCCTTGACAAAAGTATTGCCTATGATTTTTGCCCCCAACTCTCTCTGGTTAGCCCAGGTGCTAAGTGTGTTTTTGCCCCAGTAACATTTCTTATCGCGGATACGCATTTCTTTAATACGACCGAGCTGTCAAAAAGTGATCGCATATGTATTCCCGGTAACGTCTTTTGTTTCACAACACCGGTCCGCCAAAACATAAGGTACTTACTTTGAGTTATTCTGTGCCAAGAGAATTGGTTGTTTGTAGTGTATTTTACGTGTGGTTTTGAATTTATAGAAGTGTTGTGTTTTACAGATGGTTTAAAAAATAAATGTACTTATATTTTTTACCTGAAACCTTGAGTCAGTGTTTGCTTGAGTCACAGTAATTGTGGTTCCTTTGTGTAATCTCTGCTAATGCTCATATACTCTTGAGATAAGCCTGGCTGCACCGCTACTTCTACCACTTTAACATAGTAGTACAGGCTTGTACCAAAGGTGAACTTGTATTACAACTTGTAGTCTTAATTGTGTGTAGTGGTCCCTAAGGGCACTGCAGAGGATTCTGCCTAACACCCATGTGTGCCTGTTTGAAATATAGTCTACTAGTATGTTAATTGCTGCCACCATCTGCAGCGGGTGATAAACGGACAGGGCAGATCTACAGAGCCTTTGATAGGTAACTAGGTTGGCCATTGCAGGAGGAAGGTTTGGGCCCTCCCCCTTCTGAGATGCATTGCATACTCCACCAATCGGATCCCAACTAAATATGACAGGGAGGACCGCCCCTCTTGGCTGTGTCCACCCAGAGTACACAGGTCTATGTGTATCTTGTGCAGTGAGTATAGGAAAATGTGTTCAGATTAGGCCCACACATTTTCCAGAGGTTGAGCTACAATCATTCATTTTCATATACAATTTCAAAAAAGCCCAGGCGAGCGAACGCACACCCACAATGCGGATGGTTGAATTCCTCACACTTAGCTTTGTTGACAATGACGTTGGGTCCTTGCAACCTCAGCGCATATCATTTTCTTCCAGAGTTTGTATTCACCTAAATTGGACAATTCAAATGTTTGTTCAAGTAATTTATCCACAGAAGTTCCTTTGCAAGCGCAGGTAGTAATGATATGTTGGGCTCATCCCTGCATGGGCCCCCCCCCCAACGCCAGGATCGGCATTGCACGTGTTGAATTTTACTCTGGCCCAATTAGTGAATTCAACAGAAAACATAGAGGAGGAAGTCCAGAAACAGAGATTTACAATAAACAACATGGCATCAGCGTTTATTGGGGGTTGCATATATAGTTCCCTTCATCCAAAACCTAATATCCTTTCCACAGTAGCGGCCCAAACTCCTGTTTTTCCCCAAAAACTTCAAGGCCCTATGCCTTCTTGTATGGAACCATCTGTTCAGCAGGATGATTATGCACAGGCAATCAATCCTGGGGCTTTTTACCACTGTCAGAAGGTCCCAAATGTTTGGGGGCTTCCTTCAAACACCACGTGCCAGGTCTCCAGTCACTGGTACGAATGAAAAACACCTCTATGCCTCACCTCGTCTCATCATCTACGGCCACTCTGGATGGTAGACTAAAGTCCTGTTGGAGTGCACAAGTGCCTCTAGCACAAAGAAGAGGGACATGGCTACAAATAAGGTTATCGTACCGCAGCCACTCGAGAAGACATAAAAAACAAAAAGAATCTCCCTAAACACAAAAATAAGGGCTCTCGCAAATTCTTGAGGACCCTTGAGACACAGTGGTCTGTTAAGCCCCAACCTTTCTGCCAGCTTCGCTCTTATTGAAGAGTCCGACCTATGTATTTTAGAAGAGGATATCGGTGTCCCTGAGATAGGCAGCGACCCAGTCCAATTTCCTAGAAAAGTGAAAAGTAAAAGAAAACACATGGAAAAATCTGTGTCTGCAGGAGGGTAAGGCTCCATAAAGCAATGTTTAAGTATTATTCCAGAAGCCCAAGACAAATTAAACTTATCTGCTTTGTCAGTGTACTCAGAGATGGAAAGTATTGGTGAGCCAATGGATAGGTCTTTTGTAGCATCAGTCAAAATTTCTCCTCTTGCCTCAGTGGTAAACCAGCTCGATTCGCTGGCAACCACTAAACCATTGGCACCAATCTTTTTGCCCAGAGCCTCTAAAACAGCACCACTCCCCAAGCTGCCCTTAAAAGGTATTCAATGTGGGAAAATATAGGCCTTCCCTTCAGAACAAGGCTTGGGGAAAACTATGGTGCAACCTTTGTATCCTGGAGTGGAAGCAGATTTTTCTTCTACCCCTCAAGAAACTGGCTTCACGCACTGCCTCTCCCAAATAGAAATCAGGCAAATTTCCATTGGGGTTGGATCTGCATCTCTCATGAGTGAGTTGATTCCTCCCCAGTCCTTTATGATTATAGAAGACAAAAGGAGGCTTCTGACCCACATTCACCCTACAGTAAGCTTGCCTGGGGTCGAGAATCCCCCTGTCAGCAGTGTTATATCCCAACCATTTATCAAAGTTTTTAGTCAGTTGCCTGTGCCCTTGCAGACACATCAGCCAAAAGACAAAAGGGAGGCTGCTGCAGGGATGGGTACAAGCAACTTTTCGGATGATCAAACCCTAATCACAGAACAAATTCTAGTGGACAAAGATGCGTTTCCTTTAAACCGACGTCACGTCATGGTCCTGTTTTCAGAAATTCCGAATCTTGATCTGATAACCTCAAATGATATTGCTCAGGTGGAGTTTACTTCAGATAAAAGACTGGCTATAGTCAAACTATACTTCTTTTCCCGTATGATAAGAAACCTGGTTCTGTCAGAATTGGATTCTTTTATGTCCTTGGGCTATGACGCGTGCAATTCACGTAGGAAAAAAACGTAAGTGAGGCAGTCAACAGACTCGACTCACTTTTACCTCCAAGGGCGCCGGAGTCACTTCTGTGTATCCCACTAACTATAAACATAACCTGCCAAGCAATTTCAGTCCGCGATGTGGTCGATCATAACCCCCCTGCTGTCTGTCCCAGGTATGATTGGTCTTCTATTCCGTCCACACTACAATGGGGGGCCTTGTGATGATAAAAAATTGGAATTAAAAATTGCCTTTAATATTGCTTCATTGAATTATAGGGGACACTCGGCCCTGAAAATGCATTTTGAATTTTTACAACCGTATTCATTTATATGTTTACAGGAGAAGTGGCTAACATGTTTTGCATGTGTGGCTGGTTGTACCATTTGTTCTGTAAATCCTTCACAGGGTTTACGGGGGTGACCTGCGGGGGCCTACTGTGTGCACTTAAGAATGGGTTGGGCCTAAAAATGATTTCTCTGGAAACAAACAGGGCTGATCTATTCAGTTGATTACAATAGTGAAACCCAATGACAGGGTAATTGAAGAGGTTGTTTGCTATGTCTTTAACCTATATTTTAATCCAAAATCCATGAAAACAGAGTCATTTCTAGAGCTTGTCCCACTTAATAGTTGAGGTTGTTAGTGAATCTTCAAGTAGTGTCCTTATCCTTGTAGATCTAAATAGTGAATACTTACACCGTCATCATTATAGGGGGAAGGACTTAGCACGGGGTAGGCTCATAAGGGAGGAGATGAAGGGTTGGGATTTAGCCTTGGTCAATGGTAATACTATGGTTGTTAAGCCTCCTCACTTTACTTGGAGAAATTGGTGTATGAAGTCCACCTTAGACTATGTGTTCATTTCTAACGATTTAAGAGCTCTATGTTCTACCTTCAAGGTTATAGAAATGAGAACTAGTGACCATTATTTACTTGCATTGTCTTTGGCTTTTTATGTCTCGGAAACTGTACCTTCAAATATGAAGGTTATGGTGGACGTTCACACAAGAAATAATGCCCTTATATGGAAACCAGGTCTAGCAGTCTGATTTGATGCAAACATTTTGTCAACTGAGGCTGTTGATTAAGATTCTTTATTAAATCTAGTTGCCTATGACAGTGTAGTTTACAAAATACTAGAGAATCTCTATTTTTCTGAAGTAGTGGTCGACCGGCCCTCAAGGGAGAAGCGTGCACATAGACATAGATACGATAAAAGGCTTGCTGATAGAATTCGATCTCTATGGAAAGAATTAAGACTCATAAATAAGGACGCCTCAAGCTCAAAAGCTGAAAGTAAGACCTTAAAACAAAACTATAAGAATTGGTTAAAAAATCATGGTTTTAATTATGATTTTGTAGATGATAAAGCAATGCCCGGAGCAATTATGTCTAATGATGCACGCTCCTACAGGCGGTTGGTAAGGGCCCCAAATCTTCAAGACACGCACCAATCCCAACCCATTCAAGCTGAGGTATGGGAGGAGCATTTTTCTAAATTGTATGCTGAGAAGGGTGACGTAAAACCAGGGCTTACATTATTTGACAAGTGGGCTGATTATATGGTGGTGGAACTGAAAAGGGTCCAAATCCTTATCAAAAGGTGTAAAGCACCAAATGCCCCTGGCCCGGATGGACTAGCGAATGCCACGCTAAAATCTAATGTTAATTTGTGGGCAGAAATGTTGTGGGGCCTTTTTCAAAATATTCTGAGGTCTAATGTGTTCCCAGTATCCTGGAAAAGGGCTTTGGTAGTCGCAATCTACAAAAGTGACGACAGACTACTTAATAACTTAACAAACAATCTCTCTTTTGCATTGTTGAAATGAAATATTTGGTGTCCTCATTCTACAGGAACTACAGAAGTGGGCCTCAACGACGGGTTGTCTGGATGAATTTCAGTCAGGGTTTAAGGCAGGAATGAGTACTGCCCAGAATTGTTGTGTAATACATTTGCTGCAAGTGCAGGCCCAACAAGAGTCCTCTATTGTGATTTCTGAATATTAAGCAGGCTTTTGACTGTGTAAACAGGGCTGTGCTATGGGTCGAATGATCTAACCTTGGCTCTCCATGAGGCAAACAGAGCACGTTTATTGCTATCCACTCTGAGACCGAGATAAGAGTTAGATTGAACCAAAATGGTAACACAACGAGGTGGATCAATACAAACCGTGGATTATGCCAAGGCTGTGTTTTGGCACCCTTTTTATTTAATTTGTATATTAGTGACCTTGGACTGATTTTGAAAAGATATCAAATAACCCCCCATAATTGGGCAATTTACAACTACATTATTTGGCATATGTCGATGATGTTTTTTTGTATAATCTAGCCCCCATCGGTTTGCAGAGAGGCTTGGCAGTGACCAATGCTTATTTTCTATCAAAGGACCTTTTACTGAATCTAAGGTTTTAATGATAAATGATATGAAACAGAGGGAGCTGAAATTAAATTGATTTTTAGAACATATGTGTTTGGAAGTGGTTGCTGATTTTAAATATGCTGGTGTCGTTGTCTTTTCCAGGAGATCAATGCACTCTGCATCAAGGGTTTTTGACAACAAATTGGGTCGCTTTTCAGCCTCCCCTATGGTGAAGTTCTACCACCAAAAAACGATCCCTCGCCTCCTTTATGGTTTGCTGTCCAACTCATGAGAAAAGGTTGAATTGCTACTACGGAAGCAGGTTTTAAGTCGACCGCGTGGAACCCTGATTTCAGTTCTGAGGCATGAGGTTGGACTTATCTCCTTACGTGCTTGAGTTGACTGGAAAAGGGTTCAATTGTGGAGAATGCTTTTATTACCCCTAAGAATTGTGTTTTTTCTGCCTTAAAGGTAGCATTGAATCAAAATGTATGTCAGGTTTTGCTCGAATGGACACATCAATTTATGGCAGTGTTAGATGTCAACAATATCTCTGTTGATGAATGAATAGCAGGTCTGCAAAGAATCAAAAAGAAAATTTTGAAATTGATTGGATCAATAACCGGGCTCAGCAATGAATGACCATCATTTTTTTATCATTTTAAGCATGAAATTAAGGCTTTTAATGAGTTTTAATGTGTTGCCCTTTTATTTACAAAAGCATCCATCAAGACAGCACAGATAAAACTGAATTTATTTCCAATAAGAGAAGTTCAAGGGGCAAGGGAGAAAATACCAAGGGATTTCTGGCTTTGTAGGTTCTGTGCTAAAGAAGTCAAAACGCTGTACCATCTTATAATTGTCTGTGTTGTCCTTCAACCTCAGTGCGGGGTATCCTTTGCAAGATTTGTTTTTAATGACTCTCTTTTAAATACTGAATAGTTTTGGCTTAGGACCTTAAATAGTAATGAAATGTCATTGGATATAGCGATTTTAAAAAATGTTGATCAGATTTTAACCAAGTGAAGTGTTATGTATTGTAATTTCTTTTAACATAGTTTGATTTGTGTGTATTAATGATTGTTGTGTGATATTGCAAGGCGGTTCTGTTTGTAAACCATAATCAGTTAAATAAATAAATAGGTAATGGTAGAAATAGATTGATTGCCCATCTGTACTCCTTTGTTGAAAGCCTTGGATTCAGACAGCATTTTGGACTCATTGATCCGCACTAGGAAATTCGAAGAAACACTAGTAAATGTAAGAACCAAGCCTCTATGCCCATGTAAGGAAGCAGTGACATGGCACTGGACCACCGTGAGGATAAGAAAGTACACCTCACAATTGACATGTGGACCAGTGCTCGCAGCAAGGGCATCAACAGAAATGGGGTTTTCTTCTTGAATGTAGCCTTTTGTAAAGGCCACCCAGCAGGTTAGCCTGCATGCTACATGACTCAGTGGGTGCTGCTGCTGGTGTATCTGTTGAAATTAGAACTATACAAAAGAATAAATGAACATGAAATGTCTGACAACGCAGAAGTAGGGCAACTGGCCCTGAATTTTTCTTCAAGGTCTGACAGGATACCTACGTTGTTGCTACGAAAGGGAGAATTGAGTACATATCTTTTCAAGACCCATGGTTTAAAGTCCAGGTGGCAACTTTCGAACAGCATGTGCGCGAGGGAGGATTAGGAAAACACAGGTATTTGTCATTTGGAGGAGGACCTGAAGTAGCCAAGATTTTCCCCTTCCAAAGGGTCACTTCGGCATCAGCCTCAGCTTGCAGCCAAAAAGGAGATTAGACACAGACTGATGGGCAAACCAAGCTTCTTGTATTAGATAGAAAATACACAGCATACAGAGTTATCAGCTGCTAAGCAGGAAAATACATCAGGACAAGTGGTGGGCAGTTGGCACTAAGAGCTCTCAAGGGACAGCCCTTAGTCCATAGGTTATATAGCATATCATTTGCAATCACTAATATATTATAGCATTTGCACACTGCTGGTAGGTTCTTGCAGACATTTGGCAATAGCACTCAACATCTCACTTGTGACCTTGTGACAAAGCCTTGCAGGGACATGGGCTGGTTACATTAGTTGTCATATGGATAAGCAGTATTCAGAGAAACACAATTGATATCTACCATATATGGTGCTCATGCTATAATTGCAGACAGAAGAGACGGTATGTCGTGTCCCTCTGCCTTGTTATGGGGTCCTGGTCCGATCAGCACCAGGAAGGGGTTGGGCATGTCAGAGGAGCTGAGTGCAGAGGGAGGCAAAGGGAGGCAGAGGGAAAGGCAAAATGGAGGTTCTGAGGCCTAAATGTATGAGAGGGCATAATGAAGCATACCATAGCATAACATAGCACAGCATAACATCGCATAGAATAACAATTCTGCCACATCAACCTCCCCATTTGGTCGTCCCTGAGAAAGGGCATAGACTATAGGTAGCAGGATTTAGGCATAGCATTAATCAAAGATGCCCAGGCACACAGGTGACACAGGGATAGGGTGTAAAGGCACAAGGATTGTCACAGAAAAGATGTTGCTCCAGAGACATAGATTGTCTGCCTCTAAGGTCCCAATTCAGAAATTCATACAATTCGGCGTCAGACATTTTTCCTAAAACATCTACCATTTCCTGTTCATTGGAGGCATCTTTGGAGGCGTCCTCCTTAATGAGAGGGTCTCTGTTTCAAGTGGCAGCAGTCTGCCCTTTGCGGGCAAGTGACACACCTGTTTAGCACAGCATGACAGAAGGTAGCGAATAAGAAAAAATATAATTGCAAAGACGGAAATTATAACAACAAAGATTAAAATACCATGTACAATGGAATAGCCCAGTGAACCAAAAATGTTTTTAATCCAAGTTAACAGTAAGCCGGCATAACTTACGTTTATATTGTGTAAGGTGGTACTAACCGGTTGGATGTGTTTTATGACGTCCTCAACCTGGCAGGATTTATCGGGTATCCAGGTGCAGCATTCTTGTCCTATAATTGTACAGGTACACCCTTGGGCAGCTATTAAATAATCGTGTGCCATTCTATTCTGCAGGACCATAGTTCTGAGTGCAACTTGTTCGCTTTTAAGAATCTGTATTGCTTTTACAGAGTTGTTGGCTACCTGTTCGAGGAGGATTGATAGTGAATGATGATCGGCCCTGTTGATGGCAGTGTCAATGTTCGGAAACAGGAACCCTAGGAGGCCTTTCAACCATGTCCAGGCATAGCATTTGGAACATTGGGTGTGTCGTGAGCTTTTGGAAAAAGGGACACATGGTGGATCGCTGGGAGAATGAACCCAATGATGCACTGACCAGTCCAGTTAGCTAGTAGCCATTGGTAGATGCTAGCCCCACAAGGTAAATATAACCCTCTGTGGGTGTCGAGTGCCATTGCGGTGCTAGGTATGCCATTACTATGAAATTGTCCTATCCTACTGACAGCTGTGTGGTTATAGGTGGTAGAGGAAGTACTTTTGTTAAGGACATAGGTGGCTGGTGTGAAAACCATTCCAGGCAGGGTGCCTATCACAGTGAAAGAGATTAGAGCATGTGGAACAAATGTGGTTAGTATTTTGAGAGGATAAAGTATAGGTGTAGCTGGGGTAGAAGAATCCCTGGGGGATGGGATGGGTAAAATTGGGACAAGAAGAGTGAGGGAGGTCATAACAACATTCAGCAAGACTGAACGGGACGGGGATGAAGGGAATCCCCCCCACTCGCATACATAGGAGTGTGGGAGCATCCATAGTTATCAGAGACATTCATTAGGTCACCAAAGGCCCAAGGGAAGTTGAGGAAGGTGTTGGTATCTGGGTGTAGGATGGCAGAGGCAGGGGGGAGCAGAGCCAAAACCATGGTAAGGAACAGCAAAATGTTGGAAAAAAATTCAGACAGTGAATGGCGCATGCATCACTAATGCAGTAGCAGTAGTATTCCTAGCTTTAGCAGACCAATCCTATGGAGATGGGGGCGTTGTGCCCAAAAGTTCCAAATAGTGTCAGTCGTTATAGGACCTGGTAGGCAGGAGAGAGGATGATGCAAAGGTTCAGGATCCCTGCAAGGATGATGATGACATAAGCGTAGAGCTGAAAGAAATCAGGCCATTTTCCCACTATCCTAGCCTGGCAAGCAATGAGGAGGAGACCCAGGTGCTTCACAGGGTCAGACATGAATGGCACATGTAGATATCAATAACTGCAGAACAAATCCTATAGCTGAGGAGCTGGGCTAATTCAGCTGGCCCATCAAACCCCTTTGCCTGGGGGACTTATGCACCTATACTCCAGGTGTGCAGCGTTATTGTAGCTGCTTGGTGACAAAGACATTTGAGAGTAATGGGCCACCGTAGGAGACAGCTGTAGCAAAGTATTGAGGACGTCGGGCCACCTGAAGCAGACAGGTGTAGCAGTGGCGTGCTTCTGGTAGGTGTGGTCCACCTGCTCATATTGGGTGAGATGGTGGCCACATTCTGCAAGTTGTACCGTGGGACAGGTAGCTGACCTTCGTTGTTGAGGAGTGCTGATTGTGGAGTCGGTGGGGTTTTAGCTACTGGGTCCCCATTTGTCAGCTGAAGAGGGGTGTCTTTATCCTGTACCTCTGCCGATGGCAGCTTAGCTGTGTCTTTGCTGCTGGCAGATGGTGGGGTGTCTTTGTCCTGGACAACTTTTCGTTCTTCATCGAATGGGAGCGCTGTTTTCACAGACTGGCTGGCGTGGACCCAGGAGTCCTGTCCTATACAGTGTACTCCAGCGTGGGTTGTCAGCAGGACCAGCAAGGGTCCCTTATCGCGACGGTCAGGGCTGATTTTTGCTGATGCATTTTCAGAACTACGCAATCTCCCTGCAGGAGGCTATGGCACGGCATTTCAGGAGGTCCATGCAGAGCTTCTTGGATTTTCTGGAAGTGAGAACTGACAACGAACATTAGACTTTTGCAATAGGAAACAACAAGATCATCATTCAGTTGTAAATCGCAGAGTTCAGGAGAAGGTGGCGGATTGACTGGCATTCGCATGGGCTTCTCCATGAGTATTGCATGTGTTGAGAGGCCATGCACTCTATTTACAGTGTTTATTATGTCCATGAATACAAGAGGGAGTGCATCAGGCCACTTTAGGCTCGTTTCTTGCAGGCCTTAGCAAGGCAGAGCTTCACGTCGAAGTTTCACCATTCCACCACCCCTGCCGATTGTGGGTGCAAACTACAATGAAAGTTCTGGAGGATCCCTAGGTCACTGTAAATGTTATGTACAATTTGATTAGTGAAGTGGGGGCCTCTGTCAGAGCTTATGGAAACTGGAGGGCCAGAATGTGGGATGACCTCTTTCAACAGTTTCTTGGTCACTTGGAATCAGCATATGTGTCCAGAAAATGTGTCTATTTGTCTGTTACCACAAGGACGTAGTCGAAGGAGACACACCAGGAAATGCTAATGAAGTTGATTTGGAAATTCCCGAAGTGGTCATAAGGGACATCATGTGCCCCTGGAGTGGTTTTCACAGGCTTCCCAGGGTTGAACGTGAGACATGTTGGACAGTGAGAACAGTATTTCTGAGCAGTGGAGAGGGACCTAGGAGCAAACCAATATCTCTGGAGAATTCTTCCCTTGCTTGAATGGGATACAGAGTGAGCAACACATGCTAGATATGGTAATAACGAGAGTGGGGCCACTAATCGGCTTCAGTTATCACTCCATAGGTGATCAGAGCAACAAACACATCCTTTACTTTCCCAGCCCTGTTTCTCGGCCTGGAGGAGCACATCTTGGAGGTCTGCCAGGATGGAAAGAGATGCTAGCGGGTCCTCAAATGAGAGGAGAAACAGTGGCATATAATCAGGAGCCTGAGGGCCAAGGAGGGCTGCATTATTTTCCAATGTGTTACCCTGTGAGGTGCTGTCAGAAAATCCAGTGTGGGCCTTGCATTTCACAATTGCCAACTCGGTGGTGTAAGGATTGCATGGTATCAAACAGTAAGACAGACACATGTGATCACAGTTCAAGGGTGTGTTTCTGAACTTCAATTGGGTTTGTAAAACGCCTATCTAATCCGAAATAAAAAAATGGGAGCAAGTGCGACCATCAAATAATATTAACGCAGTCCTAGTCAAGTCTGTCAAAATAAAAAGGGCCTCTACTAATAATCCAATTGCCAATCCTTACTTCTAAATACAAATAGTGTGGGAAACAATGGTATGCTAAAGAAAGGTGTTCAATAAATGATATGTCAGGATATTCAAGCTATTGGTTACCCTTCCCCATGTTTTCTGCATGGGACAAAGTGTCACACTCGAGCTCAGCACAGTCTCTAGCTTCTCTGGTACAAGGATGCAGTACAAGACTTCAACATCATGGCCTGCTGTGCCAAAGTCTCTTTGCCATTCAAAGTCTCTTATTTCAGAGGGCCTGATACAACACAACAAAGCATTAAAGGTCCTTTCCTCTCAGGGTTTTCACTTATGCAACTTCTCATGTGAATTTCAGTTCACCCCCGGTTCGCCTCCGCAGGGCTCAAACCCACTTAACACAAAACCTTATGAGGTGATTTTCGCTTCACCCCGGGTCCCCTTTCGCCAGGCTCAGACCCACTTTAACACAAAGCTTTCAATTAATCTCCCTCTGCTGGGCTTGGTCCACCTTTATCTACTTTGCCAAACTTACTCCAAAAATTGAAGACCTTGAACTGTGCACAGGATTTTGCTCAACCCGTCTCAGGACTACTTCGAATCACAATTACTCACTCTCTTTTCGATATAACTTCTTTCTCACTTTCACTTTTGCCACTTCTCAGCTGAATACCTTACAGAGACCTTCGATTGAGCACCCAAGCTGTGCCGGATCACTCTGTCAAAGGTATTGTAGCTTGCTTTAAAAGTTCAGTCACTCATCAGCAGTTCAGCTTCACTTGCGTCTTTTATCACACACATTTTAATAATGTTGATTCTTGCGCTCACCTTGCAATGTTGCTGTTTGCAACCTCGCCTTCAACACAGACCTGTCTTGTATTGGTCTACCCAACTCACTGGCTGTGTTGACGCTGCCTTGTTCTTGGCGCCAAGGGTGGTACCACAGCGAATGGTGATTCTCCCCACCTTGACTACGGACGCAGAAGGGCCCTGGGTATCTCCGACACACGATGCAGGATTCTTCAGCCTGGCCTCCTGGTCTTACACTTTCTAATCTCAAGGGCTCATGAAAGCATCTGTTCCCTGTTGAAAAATCAAAGGCACTTCCCTCCTTGCAAACCCCTTGCGTTAACCGTCTTTCTTCTCTCGTTAAACTGCCATCTTGGTACTGCTGTTTCCTTGTATGCTTTCCTTCGCTCAGAGTGTGCTCTCGTGCTCCGCCTTTTATCCATGTGGGGAAGCTTAATGGAGGTCAGGTGTGTGTGACGGCCAGTAATTGCCTGACCTCACCTGACCATTGTATTGGGACACAGCAGGTATACGGCTTGGGTCTTAGTCTGTTTACCCTCATAGCAGGCTGTCCGGGTGAAAGTGTTTATGGTGTAAAGGGGGGATTGAGTTCCTAAATATCCTACTTGGTAGGATGGGGTGATTGTGTTATAAGGAAGGGGATACTGCATCTCACCATCTGGTGTCCAACTCCCACTCCCCAAAACCCCCTCACCGAGGTGATCCTCCCACACTGGTCCACCCCCAGGAATGAATCCAAATGTGATGGGCATGTCTTGGCTGCCTGAATGACAGATCCCCAGTGACTAGTGGGTGAGCCACTTGCTCGTTTCTCACATGGCCTTCCCCTATGCGAAGTAGCCGCATCTGTTCAACAGGGAAACCGAGAAAGGAAATTTGTTGTTCTCCTGGTCTTTACCTTTTTGGTACAACACAGTGAAACAGTAGGGTTGCAGGTGTAGGAACCATTGCATGACTCGACATTTAGAGTCTTTTTGCTTGATGATCCACACTAATGGAGAATGATCCGTGACAAGTATGAGTCCTCTTCACTACAATGAATTTTCTGGGGTTTCCGCGTTCTTTAATTTGTCTGTCAAAATAGCTGTTCTGTTGAAGAAATTAGGGATAAACCTACGGTAATAACCGGTTAAGACTAAGAATGCTCTGAGGTCGCTCTTGGTATTAGGCATGTGGGTATCTAGAACAGCTTTCACTTTTTCCCATTGAGGTTCGACGCTGCCATTCCCTACAAAGAAGCAGAGGTATTTCACGGCTGATTGAGCCAGCTTATATTTGGATGGATTGGCAGTTAAGCCAACTTCTGTGAGGGCTCTCATGACAGTATAGAGATGGAAAAGATGGTCTTCCCAAGTCTTATTATAAATGACTATCACGTCAATACCGAAATCAGAGTAGGGCTGTAATATCCTGTCTATAAGCCGTTGGAAAGTGGTTGGGGGCCTGTGTAAGCCAAAAGGGAGGACTTTGAACTGGAATAGTTCTAATGGGCATCAAGAAAGCTGTCTTTTTGTTATCAGATCCATGGACTGGGACCTGCCAGTACCCCTTGGTTAAGTCTATGGTTAATAGGAAGGTGGCATTTTCGAGTTTATCAATCAATTCGTCGAAGCGTGGCATAGGATAGGCATTGAAGTCGGATATGGTGTTGACTCGTCAGAAGTCTATGCAAAACCTCCAGGACTGGTCAGGTTTTTTGACCAACACAATAGGGGAGGACCATGGGCTTGAAGATGGTTTGATAATATTCACCCTCAGCATTATGATCACTTCCTCAGCCACTATCTGTCTACAGGCTTCCGTGAAGTCTATATGATTTAAAATGGACCACTTTTCCCTTTGGGGTTTTGATATAATGATAAGTGCCAAGCACTCTTCCTGGTTTCTCACAGAATACATCAGGGAATGACCTGACTAAATCTTTTATGTCTTTTTGTTGTTGACTAGATAGTTCTTGGGGAATTAATTCAATTAAGGCAGTGGATGCTGAAGGATTTTCTTTCTGCTATTTTAAGAGATTTATATAGTAGAGATGGGTCTTCTGTCAGGTTGGGCGATTGTATAGGTCCAGGTCCCTATTTGCTCTAATACTTCATATGGCCCATGCCACTTTGAGACAAGTTTATTTTCAGAGGTAGGTAAGAGGACTAGTACCTTTTGCCCTACTGAAAAAGATCTTAAGTTTACCTTCTTGTCGTATGTGGACTTTTGTTGTGCTTGGGCTTTTTCCATGTGAGTATAAACTAGATTTTGAACCAGTTTCATATGCTCTCACAATTGGGTAGCTGTTTGTGAGAAGGGAATAGGTGCCTCTTTTCTCTCTTCACAAGTCTCTTGGAGCATGTCTAGGACATCTCTTGGTTCTCTACCATAAAGTAATTCAAAAGGAGAGAATCCGGTGGATGCCTGAGGGGTCTTTCTTCAAATAATTCCCAGAGAATCATGCGGTCCCAGTCCTTCCCAACCTTGGCTACCAACTTTCTTAGAATCATCTTAAGTGTTTTGTTAAATCTTTCTACCAAACCCTCCGTTTGGAGGTGGTAAACCGAAGTTCTAACAGTGGTAACATGGAGCAATTCCTTGACTTCGCCTAAAAGTTTGTTCATAAAATTGGAGCCCTGATCCGTTAGAATTTCCTTGGGGAAAGCAACCCTGGAAAAGTACGGTAATAGATGTTTTAAAGTTTGGTGGGTTGTGTTGTTCCGCATAGGGAACGCCTGTGGGTATCGGGTAGCAAAATCAACGATTACAAGGACATATTTGTTACCCAGTCTAGAGGTTTCCAATGGTCCAATGTTATACATCCCAATTCAGGAGAAAAGGAATTCTATTTTTGATAAAGAGTCAGAGGGGCAAACAAGGGAATACGCATACTGGTCTTCTCACATATTTCTCATGTCTGATTGAAGTTTTTTTATATCAGCGTGGATACCTGGCTAGTAAAACTTCCCACTGATATGTGCCTGGGTCTTAGATTGTCCTAAGTGTCCTCCTGTCAAGAGAGAAAGCACAATCTCTAGCATGATCTTCCGATGGGTTTTGGGGGTTAATAACTGAGGTTTACTTAGGCCTTCTCTGGAGGTTTCCTTTCTATACAGTAATCCCTGCCTTAGGAAGAAAAAGGGACTGCCCTTCTCTAATCCTTCTGCCTCAGGAATAACCTGCAAGAAAGCCTCTGCGAGTGTTGGATCATTTTGCTGGGCGAATGTTAGATCGGAAAGGATGGTAGGTTCTTCTTCCCTCTTTGTCTCAGTGGTAGATGGTTCATCAGCTTCCCCAAAGCCCTAGGTACATCTCTCTGTTTCTTCTGGTTTACGCTCTTTGAAATGGGGAAATAGAGCCCTTTCAAGAATTCCCTGTGCAATTATGTCCCCATGAAGTACTTCAAATGGAGTTTCGCCATGGTTCTGTAGGAGAACCTTTATTTCTCCCTGAACGATGGGATCTATGACGCCTGCTAAGACATCCAGACCAAACGTCCAGCTAATTTCATATAACACACAGGAGGGGGTATTAGGACTTCTGTGGGAATCATTCCTGTGTTCCCCAGAGGGATAGTGGCTTCACTGCTTCTACAGATATCAAAGCCTATGGACTCTTTCATGGCGATAGAGGGATCTGAGGATCTATGACTAAGTCTCTGGAATTTCAGGGTTCCCCCAATTCATCTCAAATGAGTTGCATCCCACCTCTGACACCATATATAAGGAAGGCATGGTATCAAACAGTAAGACAGACACAAGTTATCACAGTTCAAGGATGTTTATTGAACTTCAATTGGGTTTGAAAAAAGCCTATCTAATCCTAAATCTAAAGATGGGAGCAAGCTACGACCATCAAATAATTATAACGCAGTCCTTGTCGAGTCTGTCAAAATAAAAGGGCCTATACTAATAAACCTAGTGCCAATCCTTACTTCTAAATACAAATAGTGTGGGAAACAATGTTATGCAAAAGGAAAGTGTTCAAGAAATGATATGTCGGGATATTCAAGCCATTGGCTTCCCTTCCCCATGTTTTCAGCACGGGACAAGGCGGCACACTCGAGCCTAGCACAGTCTCTGGGCTCTCTAGCACAAAGATGCAGTTCAAAACTTCATCATCATGGCCTGCTGTGCAAAAGTCTCTTTGCCAAACAAACTCACTTATTTCAGAGGGCCTGATGCAAAACAACAAATATTCAAATTCCTTTCTTCTTAGGATTTCACATGTACAAATTCTCCGGTGATTTTCTGTTCACCCCAGGTCCCTCTCTGCCGGGCTCAGACCCACTTTAACACAAACCCTTCTCAGGTGATTTTCGCTTCAACCCGTGCCTTCTTCCACCGGGCTCAGAACCACTTTAACACAAAGCTTTCAATTGATCTCCCTCTGCCGGACTCAGACCAACTTTATCTACTTTGCCAAATTTTCTTTACTTCAAAATTGAAGACTTTCGACTGTGCGTGTGTCGCAGGACCTCTTCGATTCACAATTGCTCACTCTCTTCTCAATATAACTTCTTTCTAACTTTCAATTTTGCCACTTCTCATCTGATTACCTTATACAGACCTTCGATTGAGCACCCACGCAGTGCTAGACCACTCTGTCAAAGGTATTGTAATTTGCTTTGAAAGTTCAGTCACTCATCAGCAGTTCACGTTACTTGCGTCTTTTATCACGCGCATTTTACCAATGTTCATTCTAGCGCTTGTCATACAATGTTGCTGCTTGGAACCATGGCTTCAACACAGACCAGTCTTGTATCGGTCTCCCCAACTCACCGGCTATGTTGATTTCACTGATGCTGCCTTGTTCTTGGAGCCAAGGCTGATACTACGATAGCTGGTGATTCTCCCCGCCTTGACAACTGCCCGAGAGGGCCCCGGGTATCTCCGACACACAATGCAGGATTCTACAGCCTGGCCTCCTGATCTTACGCCTTCTAATCTTGAGGGCTCATGAAAGAACCATTCCTTGTCTAAAAGGTCAAAGGAACATCCCTCCTTGCGATCTCCTTATGTTTTGCCATCTTTCTTCTGTCACTAAACTGCCATTTTGGAACTACTGTTTCCTCATGTGTTTTGCCACGCTCATATGGAGTGCTCTCACTCTCCGCCTTTTAACCGTGTGGGAAGGCTGAATGGTAGTCATGTGTGTGTGATGGTCAGTAATTGCTTGACATCGCCTGAACATTGTATTGGGACATGTCAGGTAAATGGCTCCGGTGTTAATCTGTTTTCCTTCATATCAGGCTGTCCTTGTGATCGTGTTCATGTTGTAAAGGGGATGGGATAGAGTTCCTACATAGCCTACTGGGTAGGATGGGGTAAAGGTGTTATAGGGAAGGGGATACTGCGTCTCACCATCTGGTGTCCCACTCCCATTCCCCAAAGACTCCTCACACAGGTGATCCTCCTGCACTGGTCCATCCCCAGGAACTGGATCCAAAAGCGATGGCCGTGTCCAGGCCACCTGGATGACAGATCCCCAGGGACTAGTGGGTGAGTCACCCTCTGGTTTCTCACACTACACACAGAAAAGCCTGCAGCACAAATTTCATTTGTGGGGACTCAATTTGAGCTCTGCACTGGAGCCAGCAAAGCCACACCTACGACATACCAGAGGGTGTAGATAGAGAGACAGTGACTACATGACAAGGCAAATCAATGTTTAGTCTAAATATAGTGGAATGTTGAGAAAAACAAAGTGATAGAAAATAAGTGGAGCGAAGGGTGTATTTACCGATTAGCCCGAGGGGAATAGGATCACAGCCGTGCGCTGTACTGGAGATCCTCCGTGGCCCACCCTTCAACCACACTGCAGATTTGGCAACTTCACAGTCAACATGTGTGCCACGCTTATAAAAGCAACTTCTGGTAGGGTGAGGTGGTATGGTGATGTGGTATGGGGAGAACCTTGTGTTACTCGGTCTTGTGGTCGCGGTCCAGGGCAGCCCACAGAAAACTTCTGCACAGATTTTGCAGAGACACAGGCACCATTCTGTGGTAGTCAAGGTTTGCCCCTTCCCAAGGGTCACCTCGGCCTCAGCTTGCAGCAAATCAGGAGATGAGACACAGACTGATGGGTAACCAAGCTTCTTTTATTAGATAGAAAATACACAGCATACAGAGTTTTCAGCTGATAATCAAGTACAGCAGGACAAGTGGCGGGCTGTTGGCACTCAGAGCCCTCAATGGACAGCCCTAAAGCAAATTCACCTAGGTTTATTTTGGCTGCCATCCAAGGACTGAGGTTGCCACGCCGGCATCTATACTATATATAGACTTTATATCCACTTCATATGACATTGATACACATTTTATATCAAAATGATATGAACAATGTTGGGGTTGATTAAAATGTTTGCCAACTTTATATAAACATGTTTTATTAATTTGATATCAAAATGTTATATTTATTTTTATATAACTGGTTATATTAAAAAACATGTGAATTTTTATATGATTTTATATTACAAAAATATTCATTTTATATTCTTTTTTCCATACATTTTATATTAAAAAAGTAATCAAAAATGTTTATATTATTTTTATAAAACGTATATTAACTTTATATCAAATCGATATCAAAGGGGTATGGCTTAGACCGGAATTGGTGGGTGGGGCACCCGTCAAATTTAACATTTACAATGTTGGTACCCCCTTGTATTACTGTCTTTCAATGTCCAAAAGTGTGGAAACATTAGCAAGTTCAGTTGAATTGCAGTGAGGGTGCCACGCGACCAAGGAAGCACATGCACTGTGCAAGCACTAACAAGCATATTCAGATAAAGGAAACACTGGCTGAACTGTGCCTGTGGTGGGCCATCAGCCGCTTCACATACTCCTAAACGAGCTCTATTTCCGGGACAGTGTCTCAAGTAAACCCCTTTTTGGACTTTACATCGGACAGCAAAAAAATAAATGAAATCCCCATAATGGGAAGTAGGAATTGAAAGACTTCCGTTAGTTGCAGTGTGTAGAAAATAGGAATTCAAGCTGTGGACTCTTCAAGATATAGCTAAACAGGCTAATCCGTCCCTGCACTTCCTGTAGCCAGACTGGGACTACCATAATTCCACGTGCTGCTATGTTTCCAGTTTTGTTCTCAGGGGTGGCAAGCAGAAGCCAGGAGAAATGTGCCTGCTCCCTTCCCTTACCTAACAACTCTTTCCATTTCGCTTGTCGTGAACGCCACTTACTCAAAAAATGTTAATCATGCGAGTATTTTCACCTCAAAAGAATCGGAATGACTTCCGCATAAGTAAACTTGGAATTCTACGACTTCCTTGCCAAAAATGTTAACTGAGGCACTTACCTCAGTGGACTGAATAAACCCCTGGCTAGTCACCAACATAGAAATATACCCACAATTGGGGTAGGAAATTTAGCATTCATCCTTACTAAGAGACATAGGCAGATGTACTTAATATGATTTTCTGCTGGCAGAGCCCACCAATTCAGTGAGCCCAGATTTGATGTTTTCAGAGCCAACGTGTGCCCCCTGGTGCCCCTCCGCTGGAGGCGCCCTAGGCAGCTTGTTCTAGTTTCCTTATTTAAGCACAGGTGCGTTTAATACTCAGCACTGATTTGATGACCCCCCCCCCCACACACAGCCAGTCTTCTCTAATCCAATCATTCAGGATGGCCCATTGACCAGCTCCTACTCTGGGCCAGAACAAAATGGAGGTGCTTCAGCTTTGAAAATATTCCACAAATGCACAGTTCCCTCTCTTCACTCAGATGGATCACAAAGGATTATTTTGGGTGGCCGTGATCGTGTAATCAATTAAGACTGCACATGTTTAATATTGTCAATATTGATTTTATTTACATACGTCATTGAGGTAAAAAGATACCAGAAAGTCTCCCCAAAAATAGAGAGCACAGGAGAAAGCCTTTTAAACCTTATCTTTAGCATGTTGTTTCAGATTTCTGTGCTGGGGAGTTGCAAACATTGTGTCAGAAAGCTCGACGCTAAAGGTTTCAGCACGTAACTTTGACTTACCCTTTGATCACTCAACGAGGCAGTCCTGTTGCTTAGGTTAGCCTTATCATTGACTTCCTAGGTGGGACACATATCAGAGGACGCGCTTAACGGTGGCACCTCCCCACTCCCCAGGCTCCCCACCCCCCCCATGTCATTCACACAAAGACTCCTCCAGATTCTCCTCTCTACCCAGTTGTCACTCCCTGATTGAGTGGTTCTACGCTGTAAGGGTGTGCAGCTTCTAGACACAACCAACGCTTTAAGGTTCCAGCTCACTCAGTTCTCACAGATAATAGGCACCATCCATTTGGGCTTACTGCACAAAAACCCAGACTGGAAAAGGTTGCTTTAATGTGACAGGACAAAGCTCACAAATAAACGCTAACCTGGCCCCTGGCCTTACAGACTAAATTAATTGCTTTAACATTTCGCCAAACATTAAATAAATAATGAACTCTTAAAGCCCCCAACAATTAAATGTATAACCCCAATTTCCTCCCTACCTATCTCCAGGTCCTTACCATCCCCTAACCATCTTCTCCAGCCTTCGTCCCCGCTTTCTGCCACCCTCTCCACGGGGACATGCCCCTCCATCTTCCAGACCTGCTGCCCTCTCTGCATCCCTGGGGTAGCCCGTTCGTGCAAACAGCACCACCCCCGTCCCTACCCACGCTATCCCCCCCATTGCTTGCCTCCCCCCTCATCCAAAGGGGCCAAGCCCCCGCCAACTACTTCTTGCAGCCCCCCAAGTCCCCTCAACACCAATCTCCTCCTACCTCAGACCCGCAGCCAGGCTGACCTGTCACATCAGCAACAAAACCTCTTAACATTCCTCCAAACTAACGCCCGACCTGTCACACCAAAGCTACCAAAACCCCCCTTTACCTTATGCCCTAAACACACATTAACAACCTGAAATATCCAAAACCTGGGTGAAAATTAAAGAAACGACTTCCCACTCACAAATCAACCACCCCTACCTCACCCCAATGGACCTCACCAAACAGAAATGGGGGTGGAGGGGTGGGGACAAAGACTTGCCCTCAACGGTCGCCTGCTCTCAAACCTTCCCTGCCCCTTAAATACCCCCCCCCAGCGACGCGCTATGCGCAGGTCAGCTCGCTGGCCTGTGCAGCGCCCAAAACCACCCCGGGGGGAAACGCTGTGCGTTCCCTGGGGCCCTCCTTTGGGCTTACTGCACAAAAACCCAGACTCGCTTAAAACTGGAAAAGGTTGCTTTAATGTGGCAGGCCAAAGTTCACAAATAAACGCTAACCTGGCCCCTGGCCTAACAGACTAAATTAACCGCGTTAACATTTTGCCAAACATTAAATAAATAATTAACTCTTAAAGCCCCCAACAATTAAATGAATAACCCCAATTTCCTCCCTACCTATCTCCAGGTCCTTACCATCCCCTAACCATCTTCTCCAGCCTTCATCCCTGCTTTCTGCCACCCTCTCCCCGGGGCCATGCCCCTCCATCTTCGAGACCTGCTCCCCTCTCTGCATCCCCGGGTTAGCCCATTCATGCAAACAGCACCGCCCCCACCCCTACCCGCGCTATCCCCCCCATTGCTTGCCTCCCCCCTCATCCAAAGGGGCCATGCCCCCCTCCACCAGAAAAAACCCTCCCCTGAGGTGTTCTTTTCTGCCCCACAACTGAGGTGCTCAACACTTCCAACTCTTCACCATATCCTCAACCAACAACCTTAAATCCAGCAGATAGTAGTTATTACCGTAAAGCGACAAATGAACTCCATCTTCTCTAAAAACCTCATTGTTCTCATATATAATCTCCTTGTGCTCAAGAACTCGCACCGCTGCCAGGCTACAAAACCTTATCATCTCCCTGTTTATCTTTTTTCTTGTGCGCTCTACCGCACCTTCACTCACTGAACCCCTCCACACTCTCCTCGGTAACAACTTAGTCCATACCAAACTTACCTTACACCAAATTTCCCTAAGCCACGCCAGGTCCCTCTTCATCTTCTTCAACAAAGCTACTCCCGTATCCCCGCACCAGATCATTCTCCCCAGCATGTATTATTAACCCGTCTGGGGCCCCAAAACGCTCTTTCAACCCCGCTAGCATGGGCAGCAGTTGATCCCAGCGCAGCCCCACAAGCCCCGACCACCTCACAATCCCCATTTCATAGCTGCAGCCTAATTGCATGCCGAAAACCCTCTTTTCTGCCTCTTTGCCCGCCCACTTCACAATCCAGTGCCTGACAATCCAAATCTGCCGAATCTGCCCGGCCTCCTCGCCGTCTCCGAAAAAGAAATCACAGTGTCACTTACGTACCTCTACCCCCCACAAAGAGCCCCCCCACACCATGACCCCGCTGCCCCTTCTCAACCAGACTCTTTTCCCAGCTCCCTGATATAACCCTTATACTTCCTAGACCTCCACCTACCCAAACTCTTGACCTTATCCTCCGACAGCCCCAAACGGTTACCCTCAGATGCCACACCCATCCTAAATGAATGCGTAACAAAATCCTCAGGCTTTTCCCCCACCACCCCTAATGCTTTCCTCAGAACCTCCAACACCTGCGCTGCCGACACCCCTGACCCCTCAGCATGTCTAAAAACCAACCCCGACCTCTCCCTTCATAACTCCTTCCACACCAAACCGGCCCTCACCGGGCACAGCTCATTACTTCCCTACCCCAGCGACACCCAGCAGCCCTTCCCCTTCTGGTCAGTTTCTGACCTTCCAATCCAAACATCCAGACCCAAATCCGAAAAATGGACATTCTCCCACTGTAACCTACCCACACCCCCTTTCACTCCCACAAGCTTCGACACCCTGAATGCCCCAAAAAACAAACATGTAAAGCAAGCCTGAAACATAACCCCCTCCCAACCCGACCAGCAAACTACTTCCAGGGCCCTGCATAATCTGACCAACAGGGTTGCTGATATCGGCCTTCTGCTATCCTTCACCCAACCTTTTTCCCTCGCCCAACCCTCTAACATACTGCTCACCAACTCCCCACCATTAGGTGAAAACCCCCAAAACCATTTGCCATAGAAGGCTATACCCGCCAATTTCCCCGCTATGGTGGCCTTTTACCAACCGTTATCCAAACACCACAAAAGAAAATTAACCACATCATCCCTTCTGCGCTCCTCAGCATCCTCCCAGCCCTTTCAGCTACAAGCCCCCTTCTTTAGAAATTCTCCCCACGCCCTCCTGTACGCTGCCCTAGACGACGGTTCCAAAGAGCCCTCCACTAGCGACAGAGCTCTCAGTTTCCTAGCTTCCACAGCTCCTCCGTGATCCGCTGCCCGATCTGGTCTGCTCCAGGTGCCAATCCACGGAATCTCTGCCATTGAAAACGAGAGAATGCATCAGCGATGCCATTATCTTTACCCGGTACGTGCGTATCCCTGAACAGCACATTCCATTCAAGGCATCACAACACAAACTCCCTCAATAACCTCACCACCCTCTGGTCCCTTGCTGACTGCCTGTTGACGACATTGACCACGCTCTCATTGTCCACATTGAAATTCACCTTCTTATTTGATAACTCCCTGCACCACAGATCCAATGCCACCAACAATGGAAAGAACTCAAGGAATGCAATACACCTCCCCTCTTCCAGCCACCTCGACGGCCACCTCTCTGCACACCATCTACCTTGCCAGAAGACTCCGATACCCCCTGCACCTGCTGCATCCGAAAATATCTGCACCTCCCAGACTACTGGATCCCCTTGTAGCCACATGGACACCCCATTGAACCCTTCCAAGAAACGCAGCCAGATCCTGCAATCCTCCCGCACCGCCCCTGAAACCCTCACCCGATGATGTGGGCATTTAGCTCCCGCCGTGGCCCTCGACATGTTCCAACAAAAGGTATGCCCCGGCGCCACCACCTTACATGTGAAATTCAAGTGCCCTACCAACTGCTGCATCTCAAGCAAAGTCACCTTGCGCGCCCCCACCACCTTCTCCAGCAAACCCACCAAACGACTCCCCTTGTCGTGCGGCAAGCGTGATGTCATTGTCCTGGAATCCAGCTCAATCCCCAAAAATGTCAAAACCACCGCCGGCCCTTCTGTTTTATCCTCGGCCAAAGGCACCCCCAGCTCCTGCTTCAATGCCTCAAAAGTCTGAAGCATGTTCCTGCACTCAGAATCATCCTCCGCCCTGCCGATGAACAAAAAATCGTCCAGGTAGTGTAAAACCCCCTCCGTACCTGAACTATAAGTAAAAACCCACTGCAAGAATGAACTAAAATGTTCAAACAAAGCGCTAGAAATCGCACAACCCATCGGTAGAGTCTTGTCTACATAAATGCAATCCTCAAATTGCATTCCCAGCGACCAAAAGTCCTCTAGGTGCACCGGCAGCAACCTGAACGCAGCCTTGATATCACACTTGGCCAAAAATGCTCCACGCCCCACCTTCCTTATCAATTCCACTGCCTGGTCCACGCTCGCATATGACAGCCCACAATCTTCCGGGGCAATGAAATCATTGACTGACAAGCCCTCCGGCCATGATAAATGATGTATCAGTCTGAATTCTCCCGGCACCTTCTTGGGCACCACCCCCAACGGGGATATCACCAAATCGACCGGTAAATCCACAAATGGACCAACCACCCGCCCGGCTGCCACTTCCTTGTGCAATTTCTCCTTAACCACATCCCCTTTTTCTTTGGCTGAGTTCAAATTCTCTGCCCATCTGCGCACCCTCGGAACTTGGTACCCTAACCTGAAACCGTTCCTGAAACCCTCCCACAGGATCTTCGCCCCCTCCCTGTCCGGATAAAAACTGAGCCACCTCTCCAGAACCTCTACCTTAACCGGAGTAAAAGCCTTTTCCCAAAATCCCCCGTCCTGCTCTCTGCTCCTGCCCACGGTCTCCTTGCTGGAAGCACTGTGTAACCGGGTGCGTCCCTGCACATCTGGTGCACTCATGTCTGAACCTGCACGCCGTCCGCGTGCAGCCATCCTTGTTGAAACCCCAACACACTGCTGACTGCTGACCCCTGCCTCCTTCCCCTGCCCCTTCTGGAGCGGAGCGACCAAGAAAGGGCCGGTAAGGCACGGGTAAGCCACTTGCAGTGTGCACCGACGGCGCCGGCCTTGTCGGCGCCAACCATTGCAGCCAGAGGTCGATATCTATCTCCCCCCAAACCGCCTGGCTATCCTCAGCCAATCTTGCCCTAAATTCCTCGTCGTATCTCACCCACGCAAAACCTCCAAAGCTTGTGAAAGCCTTCCTAATGACATCCATGTACTTCCACAGTGCTACACACCTCTCTGGGAATTTCTCGCAGTAAACACTAGCGTATATGATAAACGCTGATGTCCAATTCTCTATTGTCACCGGGACTTTTGGACGCAATGCCAACTCCCTCTCCTCTTCCTTCGAACCCTCCTTGGCTCTAACCTCCCTGTGTAACAGCTTATAAACGTCCACAAATTCACCAGCCCAAATCATATCCATTGTAGAAGCCATCAAGTGTGCTTCCAACGGTTTAGTGATGCCCATATTTGGCAGCTTCTTATCCTTCCCTTGACCCTCTGTCTCCTTATCTTTTGTTGCCTGCACCTCCGTTGCCCCGGACTCCATCACCCCGTCAGTCTGGACTTCCACAGACGACACCCTTCTCTCCCCATGACAAGCCCGCTCAGCCTGCATGCCCACATCTCTCCTCACCCCTAGTACCCTCACCCCCTCCCCACTTAGCCCGAACCTCGTGTCTCCCCTCTGCCATGCATCTGACCAATCCCTACCCTGCTCACCTCGCTCTGCCCTGCCGTCGCCCGACTGCAGCCTTGCCTCCACACCAACGCTCCTCATCTCCCTCCTCAATGGGCTACTGCTGGGGGAAGAAAACATGTCAGAAGACTCTCCTAACCCAATATTCCCCCGGCCGCTCAGCTGCCGCCCTCCATACCAACCCACATCCCCATCCCACCTTAACCCCTCACTCCCTATCCCCTTCCTCTGATTCTCTACGCTAGGGGCCGTGCTGCGCCCTCTAGGCTGCACCCCAATATCCTGTAGAGGGGTCGTTCTCAAACCCTCCCTTGGCTGCTCCTGACGAACTGTGGGGCCACCCCAAACCCTCCACCCGACGCCCTCTTAAAGGGGGAGGTCATTCCGCACCTCTCCCTCTCCTCACTGCTCTCCGGTGACCGCTCCCTCCTTCTCCCCCTCACACTCTTCTGTAGGTACTTACCTCCCCTGCCTCTCTGCGGCACCACCCCCTTCTGCACCCTGTCTCCCCTCTTCTCTTCCTCTGCCAGGCCCTCACCCCCATGCACATTCCTCTCACCTCCTTCTCTGCCTGCACCCTCTCCCCCCGACACCCTCCTTGCTCTGTTTACCCCCTCCCTGACCCTTCTTGCTGCTCTCCTAGGAGTCTCCCTCCTGGACCTCCTGCCCCCTACCTCCCAGGCTCCCCGTCTCCCGGCCGCAGGGCTACATACCTCTCCTGCTGCAAGTGCTCCGTCGCTTGCAGCTCTCCTCTGCGGTCTACCCCCATCTCCCTCCTTTCCTCCCGTAACCTCTGACACAGCCCCCTCAAGCTGCACTTTGGAAGCCCTGCTGATGATCGCCAGGGCCTCCCTCAAAGCCTTGCCATCAATGAGCCCTTGCTTATTAGCCTTCTGGCCCACCATCTTCATATGGCACCCTTCAATACTCTTGGGCCACCCCGATAAAACACTGCTCGCCAACAACCCACACAGACCACTAGCACCCCAACGCGTCCGCCGACCGAGGAAAGGAAAAAACTACCAGCGCAACCCGACACAAATCCCCTTACACCAGACAAACCCGAAATACCCCAAGCACCGCAGCCTGACCTCCCCAAAAATTCCTGCCAAAAAAACCCTCACACCAGCTACTCCCTAGCGCTACCGTCTCCTGCACCGGCCACTCACCCCTTAATGGCCCCCCCTACTAATGAGCTGCAACCTGTTAGCTGGAGCCTGGACCGCGCCCTGCCCAGAAAAGGAGCTGCACCACGAAAAAACCCAAAACACTAAAACCTCCCTTTCCAGCCTCAGCAAACCCGGAAACTAAGGGAAAAATAAATAAATAAAATTAGAAATAAATAAATAATTAAAATTAAATAAATAAATACAACACGAACCATCCCCAAATACTTGAGGATCCAGGGGACAGAATAGATGAACCCCCACTGAAAGACCCCCCAATGAATAACCCTAAACTCAGAATGTCACTATTTAAATGTACAAACACACTGCCTGACGCAGTGTAAATAGAAAACTATTTTTTTTAAACACCCTTCCCACCTGCCAAAATTCCCCCCCACAACTGTCCCTCCAACCCCTAAACCCGACTCCCACCCGCGGCCGCTGCCGAGCACCCCAAACCCCTCCCTCTCCCTACACCCAGCCCCCTGCTGGAGGACCGCCTGCACCGCACCTCACACCCTTTAATGAACGCAAACTCGGGCCCACACCTAGCAGCACGCCTGCGCGGCCCTGCAGAAAGGCCCCTCCCCGCTGCCAGGACTGAGACAGGCGCCGGCCTACGAAGTTGCGCACCTCACCCGCTGGACCCCCCCAGGGAGACCCGCCAGCGGAAGGCGGCAGCTGCGACCCAGGCAGGACCCTCCCCGCGGGCCTCAGAACCCCAAGCAGGCACTGTCAAATTAAAACAAGCATTAGAAAAGCCAACAGTGTGGGTATTTATGTAAGCATAGGAGAGGCATTTGCTATAATGGTACTTCCTGGCCATAAGATGGCAACAGCTGGAATGTTTTGATTACCTGGGCATATGCTAGTAGGGCCTGGCAAATGCCCAATACCTATACACAAGCCAAAACTATTGACTTTGTAAATGCTTGTTTTCCACAGCACTTAAGTGCAAGGAAGAGATATAAAGCAAGTGTCAGAAGGCACACTTCGTTAATACATTTTTTTTACAGCAGCAGCACATTTACAGCTGCTATTAAGTTATTAATTCACAGTACACTTCTTAGAAATAGCACTGGCAAGCCGAAGTGTGATGAAGTGGGAGAATGGAAAAACAGGCTCCCGTCCTTCCCCTCTCGCGCCTGGCCTAAAGGATCACGGCCCAGACACCCGCCACGAGAAGAGTTTGCCCATCTACCAGACGACCAAATACCCTGGTACAGGAACATACGGATGTGTCCATCTGCCTGCCCAGCAGCCCGCCCTGCCCATGCCGACACCTGCGGCACGGATCAACTAGACTAAAACCTACACGTCGTTAGAGATGCCATGACGACCTAGCCAACGGTCAGCACACCTGTGCCAATATACACACTGGACACTCCCGCACCAATCTACACGAAGAATATACCCAGTGCTATGACGTAGGCGACAGACATACTCACGGACGTGCATCTTTATTATTGTCCACATAGGCTCTCAAAATGCAGAAACGCAAGACGCATCATTAACTCATCTAAAGAGCTTGCTTACGCTTCTCCTAAACCCAGGTGCCATAATGAGAAATATAACGAAGACACGATACTGGTCATAAGACAATATGATACTATAACCTAAAGCGCCTGTGCACCAAACGGTTCCACCTATACACCAGGCCTAAGCAGGCCGCAAGCAAGAGCTCCCATGGACGTTAAAAGAACAAAAGTCAGGTTGCTGCAGAATGAGCCTGGCGAAAGCAGACAGCCAAGGTCGTAATGTTGCAAACCCACATTCCAAAAGCAGACCATCAAGGGCACGATGTTGCAACCTCGCACGCCGCGCACCAACGTTAAAGTCGCACCTGCAAATTAAACCAGGCACACAGTGGAAAAACAATATTAATTGTGCAGAATTCTGCCTCAAACACGGTCCCACCTCACGTGACCAAGCCGAACCTGACAGGATGCCAAGCCCAGGAGAAAGAAGGCGTCTGGATCCCTCGTTACAAGACACAGGCAGATACACTTAAAAGGGTCAATGGACATCTGCGACAGTGGGAGTAGTCGGCCTTCCAGCTCATGAATAAGTCTTCACATTGTCTGCACGTACTCATAGTGAAACATTGTTGCAAATGACAGGTACACCGAGAGCTGGGAACAGCGATGGTCCCAGGCTGGGAAGCTCGCAGGCGCACCAATCAGAACATGGGGCTCTTATCAATGACGCCATTAACATTAACCAATCATCAGGAGTCTTCATGTAACAATTCTCATGTATCTAATTGTAGGGACAACCCAGATATATCACCTGACTAACCCTTGTCCACTAATATTGTTCTCTATACGTATGCTATACTAACCCTACCACTCGAGCAACCAATTAAGAGTGGCGATAGGTTTTTTGCTAACTTTCTAAGGTGACGCAAGTAGCGCGTCATACTAAGGTAAAAAGGGCCTGCGAGCCCCACGATTGTGTGTGTGTCAGGACGGACGCGTACGATCCTTGACCCATCCCTGCCGTTTTTGTATAATAAACAGCAGAGTCACCTTGCTTCTTGTGTGTGTCTCATACTCTATCTCTTCTGGGATATACGGGAGGAGTTGGGGCCTTCCTGCCCGGAGGTCTGCGGACGGCCCGGCCGACCCCGGCAGAATTTTCCCCCCGACAAGTTGGAGGCACTGCTGAGATCTGTTTAAGATCCGCCTTTTTATTTTTACTTTTTCCAGGCACTCCCGTTGCGAGGAGGCCCGGCGGCGCGGCCCCCTCTGCCGTTGCCCCCTTCTGAGGACTAAAGGACCATCGCGGAACTGCGAGAAGACCGGACAGCGCAATCCGGATATTGGCCCTCGGGAGCCGGTTGAGAAGTATCCCGCCCGCGGTTGGCGAGTGTCCAGACATGGTCCAGACGAGGGGAGGTGACGAGCCGCTTGGAGGGGTGCACGCAGTCGAGCGGCCCCGCATCAAGAGAACTTGGTGAGCATGCCACGCACAACAAGCAATGTGAAATTGTGAGGGAGGGGGGAGGAATTAAATACGGGAGGTGGGAGGTGTTGCACAGGCGCGCGGGGAAGGTTTGACAATTTTGTGTTGGAAATAGAATGAATGGTAGCCGAACAAGTGCGAGAGCAGTCGGCTACGTGACGCGAGAGAGGGGGGGTGGAGCACGAAAACATCACGTGCGGCCGCTCGTAGACACTGATTGGACTAGGTCGCGACTACGTGTAAGGGTGTGTGTGTGTGTATGGTTTCCTACGATTTGGCATTTATTGATCAATGAGTAGATGAGGATCCCTATTGTTCGAGCAAGACACTCGATAGGTAGATGACGTTTCCCTGTAGGCGGTAGCTAGTTAGTTGCCCAATACGGAAGATAATTGGCTGGTTAAGCCCTCCTGTCGAGGGGCGTATCACACGCGAGGCGACGCAGTGTGCGCAGTCCGATTATATTATTGATTTGATTACCTTGTTCCAGGAGTGACAGGAAGACAGCTGTAAGGGTAACGGGGGTAGATTGCAAGTGTATTTTGAACTTAAAGAATATATGAAGAACTTACCAATAGCTCGAAGAGGTCGGTGACGTCACCAGTAGGGCTTTCATAGGATATCGCGAACACAAGGCATCTCCGTTTTGAGAGTGATGGGGAAGAGAAGTGTGGTAAGGGAGTGGAAACAGAGATAAACGGTAACTGAGTTGATCGGGGAAAGGCGAAACAGGGAACGTGGCTGCGCACGGAGAACGCGGGCCACGGCAAGTGTAGAAGGGGGGGGAGCACGTGAAATTAGGACGACTGTATAAGAACGTCATAAGGGGTACGCAGCCGCAGGGGGCTACGTGTGCCTCGGCCGCAGGGGGCCGTAAGGGTGTTGTATAAAGAAAGAAAGACAGGAGAAAATATACAAATGTAACATACTATATTTTTTATATAATTTTCCTTAGCGGACTATCGTAAGTCCCCAAACTTACGGGGCCAGGTAACGATATAAGGCTGTATATTGTAAACTACTAGTGAAATAAACTGCTACCAGATAGGGGAAGGGTAGCAAGTGGAGCGCTACTATGTCATACGGGACAAGATCGGGAGGGTGGGGGAACACCCTCACTACCCCACTACAACACATATGCACAACACTGCCACCCCATAGGGAGAAACTGATTAAGTATAGCATAGAATGGACCCAGGGGACGGATAACAAAATGCTGACACTTTGGCCGCCTAATGGTAGCTTCGATCCATATGCCCAAAATTCATTATTAAACCATCTGCACAATACATATAAAGGGAAGAAGTTGGCAAACCATGTGGAGGTGTTTAACCTATGGAGGATGTTCCAGGGGTCCCGACCAGGACCAAATGGAATGTCCACTATGGGGGAAATACCGGAAGACAAAGAGATTAAGGAGGAAGGAGAGGATGGGAAACAGGGGAGTGAGGACCCAAAGAATACGGGGAACAGAGGAGAGGGAGGAGAAAAGAATAATAAAACAGATGAAATAAAACAGGAACCGAGCAACGATATATCCCTAGCAAAGGGAGTGAAAACAGAGGGAAGGGGGTTGTACCCTTTAAGAGAATTAGGAGAAATAGAAAGAGGACAGTTAAGGGCGGCTGAGGGATACTCGAACCCGGCATACAGCCCTCCACCATATGTAGCTCATAGGAAGGTGCCAGCAGGGGAGGGGTGGACCGGAGAAGACCAGACTGGGGAAATAGGAAATGATGAGTGGGTAGCTGAACAGATATTATTAAAATTACGAGGTTCATTAACAGGAGAAGAGAAGGAGGTAGTAAAGAAAACAGACGAGGATAATGCCAGGGAGAGTGAAATGAGGGGGGAAGAGCTGTTAAGGCAAAAGGAAGAGATTTTGGAGGAACGACTAGCAAAATTAAGGGATGAGCAGAATGAATTGATCAAGCAGCTCGAGAGGGAAGAGAGAGAGAGAGCGAGGAAAAGGAAAGAAGGTAAGAACGAATTGGAAAAAATAAGGGAACGAACTGAGGATCAAAAGAGAGAAGCTGAAAGGGTAAAAGCAGCAGCAGAAAGGGTATCAAGAGTAGTGCTGCGAGAAAAGAAAAGGGAAGAAGAAGAAAAAGAAATGGCAATGTGGAAGAGGAGGCTACTATCAGAAACAACTAAGAAATACGAAGAAGGGAGGGTGTTAGAGAGTATAGTAGAAAGAGAAAGGATGAAATGGGAAAGGAAGAAAGAGGATGAAAGAATATTGGAACAGATGAGAAGTGAAGTGATGGAGGAATTAAAAAGGAAAAGGGAGGAAAATAGTAGGGAGATGGAGGAGAGAAATGAAGGAGAAAGAGAAGATAGGAGAAGGGAGAGTAGATCATGGGGGGATGTATGTAGAAACACAGGAGTAGCAACAACATCAGCACAAAGGGGAGCGGTTGATGAAGGAGGAAAAGGAGAACTGGACCTAATAGACTTACAAACAGTAACGATCAAGGGGAAAAAGACCGAGTGGGGGGTGCCGTTTATGACTGGCTTTTGTAGTGAGGAAGAAGAAGGAGTGGAGAAGGAAGGAAGAAACAGTGAAAGGGAAAGCTTAGATAAACTATACATCCCCCGGACCAACACAGACTCACCATGGATTAGTAGGAGAAAGGATGAGCTGGAGAGAAGTGAGAAGGGAGAGCAAGGAATAGCGGAAAAACAGACACATGAGGCCGCACCATCCCCATCCCCATCACACCCTCCCCCATCGCACCCTACATGCCCAACCACCTCACGCTCGTTACGCAAAATAAAACTTGCGCCCTTCACAGACGAACTGACACCCTATGCATGTCGGCTTAGAGACCTCCCTAGTCGCAGGCAGGAAAGACGAATACACATGCCCACATTAAATACAGGAAATGATGGAAGAAGGGGAAAAGATGGAGAGGAAAGAGTTACGAGCAGGGGAAATATGGACGAAGTTGAAGATGTAGAAGAAAGAGAAGAGGAGGAAGGGTGTGAGGGCTCGATATTATGGAACACAAAGGGTGAAACAAGACATAACTTAATGCCACTTTTGGAGAGAGGAGGGGTTAGACCACAGTATGTCCCTTGGAAGCATACCGATAAAGAAAATATAAAATGCAGGCTCCCATCATTAAGTGGAGGTGCGGGTAAATGGATATATGAAATGGAAAAACACACCGCAGGACAGAAACTGGCAGTAGGAGATGTAAAGGGCCTTTTAATATCAATATTAGGGGATAGAGCGGATGACATTTGGAAGAGAGCGGGATTCCATGGGGTAACAATAACAAACACATCGCATGATGGGGCACCATTCGCAAACTGCAGACATGCACTATGGCAGGCACTGAGGGTACAGTACCCAGACACAACAGACATAGGAGCAATTACCTCCCGCAAGATGCGTGAGAACGAAGATCCTGTTGATTATATCCAGGAAATCCAAGAGAAGTGGCGCATGGAAACTAGAGAACAATGGGATAAAACACCAGCAATATTTTACCATATACTGGTACAAGGGCTCCCAGAAGGAGTTCAGAAACAACTAAAGAAAGTAGTGGGAATGGAAGCAAAACCATGGCCAGAAATACAACTGACTATAGTGCATCATTGCAGGACATGGCAAGGAAAAATGAAACAAAAGGAAGAGGACAGGAAAACGGAAGAGGCTAAACTAGTACAGAAAAAGCTTTCTAAATATACAATGGAAGGGGCACTAATAACTCCACCTACAACAATGACCCAAAGCCCCACACAAGTAGTGGCTGCACAAGATTCCTCCCAAATGCCACCTTCACCGGCTATAACACAACAAGCGCCGCCAATCCAACCATACACGACCAACATGGGGGGAGGACATACAATGGCAGGAGCCGGGTATTATAATTATAACAGGGGGAGAGGAGGAATTATGAGAGGGAGAGGATACGGATATAGCACCCAACAGCAGGTGGGAGGACTTAGAAATTCCTACCCCACAGGGCAACCAGTATACCAGGACAACACAGGGAGCTTTCCATGGCAGAGTAGGGAACCACTGGTGTGTTGGAGCTGTGGACTATTAGGGCACATGTCACGCACATGTAGAGTTAGACCAGGAACACCATCATGCAGTGATCAGGGACAACCAAGGCCCTCACAGGAACAGCAGGGCCTACCACAACAGCAGACGTTGCAACAGGGAAATGAACAACAACAACAATTAACACAACAACAGCCACAAATATATTCACTGCCACAACAACAGGTAGCGATAACACAACAACCCCAAGCACCACAAACACAACTGGGTAGGGTCACGGTTTTGGGACACAACCCTTATACCGGAAATGGCCAGTCATTGTACCCTCAATAGGACAGCCCACAGACGGCCTTGGTGTGTCCCATCCTGTCAGTAACACCTAATAGTGCGGAGGAACCACGCATAGAGGTAACGATAGGTGACAAAAAATTATCATTCCTTGTTGACACCGGGGCGACCCGGTCTTGCATAAGGGAAGGTAAATTCAAGATGTCAGGCGAAGCCATGAACACCCAAGGATTCTCTGGGGCTAGAGGGTTGGTTCCCTTTACTGATAACATTCCCTTATCTATTGGAGATTTTGATCTGTCAGTTCCACTTCTATATTATAGTGCCTCACCAGTAAATATACTGGGGAGAGACATAATGAACAGGTTGAATATGACGATCTCCTTTACTGAGGACGGCATAATTTGCTCTACTCCAGGGATTAACATGCTCACAGCACGACAGATTATGCAAGCATACTGCGGACAGACAGCGATTAGGGCGGAGCCAGTAGATGGCGAACTATTTCAGTATGGAACAGATATGGCAATTGCATGGATGCCAGGGATAGAAGGGAAAATATGGAGGAGGCCAGCAGCCTATCTGTTCAGACCAGAAACACCTGTTAATGAACCAGAAGGAAAGGTGGTTCTAATGGACATTGAGAGCATTATTGCAACAACTGATTACATTGCTGTACATGCCCAAGACAGAGAAGGAAGAGCATGGAGGGCCGTGATAGCATTAGCAGAAGGATGTAGGCTCACCCAGGTGTCAGATGAGGAGCTGTTCTCAGATGAAAAGGAGGAAGGTGAAATGGTGTTTATGATGAGTGTGGAAATATGGCTAAGAGTGGCTTACAAACAAGTAGCACAGAAAATTGCAATGGCTCTTGAGGCACCCGCATGCACCCCAGTCCCCTTCTTTAAGGAGGATATGTCAAAGGTACCCAAATCATTGTGGACTACTGGCCCCTATGACGTGGGGTGCATAAAAAGTATAGGGGGAGTAAGAATAAAATTGAAAAAAGGTGCAATACTCCCCAGAGTAAAACAGTACCCACTATCAAAAGAGGCAGATGAGGGCATATATGAAACCATAACGTCCCTTATAAATAATGGTATATTGGTCCCCTCAGAATCACCATGTAACACGGCTGTGTACCCAGTGCGCAAGGCTAAAGGGGGGTCTTGGCGCTTCATACAGGATCTCAGGCCCTTGAACAACATAGTAGAAGCGGAATATCCCGTAGCAGCAAACCCGGCCACAATTTTGTGTGGCATTCCAGCAGAAGCATCACGATTTACAGTGATCGACCTTAAAAATGCTTTTTTCTCAATACCACTACACCCAGACTCACAAGATCTGACGAGCTTCACTTACAGAAACACAAAGTGGAAGCACACCAGATTGCCACAAGGGTATTGCGAATCACCCTCAATTTTCAATAGAGTCATACAGATGGATTTGGGTAACATTGAAGTGGAAAGCACAGTGTTGCAGTATGTGGATGACATAATAATTTGCAGTACAAACGAAAGAACATGCAGAGAGGACTCCTTAAAGATGTTGACAATATTGGCTGAAAAAGGTTACAAGGTAGACATGGAAAAGATACAGTACTGTCAAGAACAGGTACTTTACATTGGTCAACTTATATCCCAACATGGAAGAAAGATTGCACCACAAAGAGCACAGGCCATTTCAAACACTCCAATGCCACAAACTGTGAGGGAACTGCAGCAGTTCCTGGGGCTGTGCAGAAGTAATTGAGGAGGGAGATTATGCCCATGACTGTATGCAAATAACTGAAATGTACTCATGTACTAGAAAGGTTGAAGAAAACGCACTAGAGGGAGGTGAGCTCTTGTTTATCGATGGGTCATCAACTATCGATCAAAGGGATGGTGTAAGGAGGACTGCGGCTGCAGTGGTAAAAATGATGGAGGTACCGGTGTGTGTGGCAATGAAATGTGTACAATTACCACAGCATTACTCCGCTCAAGCAGCGGAATTAGTTGCACTGATCTTGGCTTTGAAGGAAAGCTTTGACAAACGGGTGACCATATACTCCGACAGCGCATATGTTACATCTACTGTCCACTCAGTGCTGTCGAAATGGAGAAGAAGAGGGTTTAGGAGAGCTGATGGCACTCCCGTGCAACATGCCCTCTTATTGGCTGAACTAATTGAAGTAATAAATGACCACCAAGAATTAGCTTTAGTAAAATGCACCGCACACACCAATGGTGAGGACCACGTCTCGAAGGGGAATGCAGCAGCAGACGCACATGCGAAGTATGCTGCATACTTTGGTGAGATATGGAACCCCCCAGAGTCACAGAGAGGGAGAGGGAGGGGAATGGCTAAGGAGATGTTGATAAGAGAAGGGTACACCCATCTCCCAGCCACACAGATTATGGAGCTACAAGCGGCTGCACCAATGGCCGAAAAAGAAATATGGGTAAAAAGAGGATGCACAATGTCACCGACCGACGCACTATGGCGCCAGGGTGGCACTGGAAAGGTTGTAATACCATTGGCACTTTTGAACACCGCCCTGAGCCAACTACATCATCCAGCCCACTCAGGCAAGGAAGTAATTGCAGCACGAATTAGGGAAGACTGGTTCTGCCCCGAGTTAAATTCTCATGTGTCAAATTTTATCAGTAATTGTCTCACATGCCAACAGTTTACGGCCGGCCATACTCTAAAGGTGATAAAAGGTACTATACCCCGGCCAGAGGGACCTTTCCGGCATCTCCATATTGACTATGTTGATATGATCAACATATGTCAAGGAAATAGGTATATGATTGTAGTAGTATGCCCATTCTCTAGGTGGGTTGAGGCAGGGCCCTGTTCACACCCAGATGCATTTAGAGCAGCTAAATTCCTAGTGAGGGAGGTCTTCCCCAGGTGGGGAGTGTGCGAGGTGTTAAGGTCAGACAATGGCCCACATTTTGCAAACGAAATGTTCCAGCACATCACATCCTTGCTGAACATCAAGCATAAATTTGCATGTGCATACCACCCACAGGCCAACGGTGTATGTGAACGCCTGAATGGCCTATTAAAGGAGGGAATTGCAAAGATACAGCAAACGACAAAGAAGAGTTGGTTATATTGCCTTCCATTAGCCCTATTTGAGCTAAGGAATAGACCAGGGTCTGACCACCACCTCACCCCTCACGAGGTGGTTACCAGACGTCAAATGCGCCTTCCCCTAACGCCAACGTCAAGAGCATTTACCGACCACGAAAGCACAGCGAGTGTTCTTGGTGATGAAATGTACCAATATGTGTCTTCTTTGATTACTAGTGTAGTGTTTGTGTCTCAACAGCTCGAGCGCACACGGGGCGGGTCTAACAGCAATCAACAAGAAGACGCGGATAAAGAACTGGAAAAGGAAGGACTGTGTAAAATTGCTAAAGGTGACCACGTACTACTTTGCAATTTCAACAGGAAGTGGAATAGTCCACGATTCACTGGCCCCCATCTGGTAGAGAAGGTATCAACGAGAGCAGTAAAGCTACAGGACAAGCGTGCCTGGAACCACCTACACGATGTAAAGATCTACAAACCACAGACCCGCCCCAGCGCCACCGACAGGTCCATTGGGAGAACAGCAACAACATCACCAACGGAGGAAAAAAGTTCTACCACAGCCAACGGCCCAAGTGTTCCCATACCCTGTCACTCCCCAGACTCCCCAGAGACAATAACTGAAGAAGAAAGGGGTGATCCCCATACTGCCCACCCCATGGTCACACGCTCAAAGAGTAAAGATACTTCCGCCAGTTGAGCCCAAACCCCCTGCCCACCACCCACTGACCCTACCCCCATTGCAGTAATACCTGAATTGAAGGACATTGTCTCGCACACGTACACATGTAAACACGTGAATGCTCTCTTTTCTTTTCTCTCGCACATGCAGGAACTGGGTATTATTGTACTGCTAAGAAAATAGATAACTAACAAATTCACTGCCCAGGAGTAGATGGTACCCTCAGACGATAACTACCAAGAAGAATTGTCACACCAATTTGTATATGAAATAAAAAGGCCAACGTACCTGAAAAGGAAAAGGGTACGTGTCTACTACACAGCATTCCTCTTGGCCATAGAATACTCAATGCCCCACCTCCACCCATACTTGCCTGCCCTAAGAGATAGATCGCTTAGATTAGCGTGGGAACAGCTCTTCGCCTGGGCACTGAATGACTATTTGATAGGGAGAGCTTAAAAAACAACAACTAACATCTAATAACCAGCATATTGAGAATTTTCAGGCGGGCAACTCTAACGTCGCAAGAATACGCTGCCGGACTGCAGCAAGGTAAGAGCAAAATGCCGGTGAAATTAGCATGTGTAATAAAAATAATAGGGATTTTCATGATCACCGGGTTCTTGGCTGCCTCTGTATGGCAGTACAGCTGTGCTATCAATATTATTGCTGTACCCAAACCTAATCCACCCCATCCCCAGCTGCAACAGGTGTTACGTCAGGTGATACTAGTAAAATTGCTCACAAACAAAATAGAGTTCAACGCAGCACATACTCAGTAATAAAGGTATTGACAATTATATACAAGATTCAGCACACGTCTCAAACAACATATGGTACCAACACATGACCCGCATTGGTAAGCAGACAACAGAAGACAGCTGCTACGTTTGCTCATTAATACCATACGCCATGAGCGCTTCTCGAACATTTGTTGCCACGGAAATAGATGAAAAGACAGCACGATGCATAATATACTTGGCACTGTTCCAAACGAAAGGAAGATTTCAAGGGACAGTGGTGCATATGGTGTGGAAAACACGAGACTCATACCGATACGAAAACAACTTCCTCAAGACTTATTTGAGTTACCACAAGAGCAGTTTACATGCTGAAGCATTCAGATACATAACAAGTGGTCCTGCAAAAGGGGAAACGAAGAAAGTAACACTGCAGTATTTACCATGTGATTGGTACGCCACTGAAGTTCCTGGTAAACCAGGATGCTGGGAGAGGCCATTGGTGACGATAACGGGGAAGGTGTACTTGGACAACAAATGGGAGATAGGAGTGATTGGCAGCAACATGGTAACAAAAGAAACTAATTCAACTATCGATGCACACAACCACAGATGTTGGACGACTTGGATCAAGTACGTGCCCATGCTCACGTGGATAGAGACGGATGAAGACCCAATAACAATACTGCCGCTGACTGCGCCTAAGGTATGCTACCAACATAAAGGAGAGGTGGACGTAGGATACAACACCAACTGTGCAAGCGTGATGGAGTTACCTGAGGGGGGAGCAGGAACAGCAGTAATAATGGACCATTACTGGGCCTGTGGAGAAAAGGCATACCACACACTGCCCCCTCTGTGGAATGGTGTATGCACGATGGTGCACGTCAATGTACCATCACTAGTGGTCCCCCAGAAGCATGTGAATGTGGCGAACTTTTCGCAAAATGGAAGAGATCTGCACCACCTCAGGAGGAGCCAGGAAACAGGACCAACGGCAATAATACTGTCCTAACTAGAAGGAAAAGACAAGGAGAACCTCTGACAGGAAATTACCTATGGGGAAGGTCGGAAACAGCACTCACTTCAATTCCGCCAGAACACAGACTATTCCTGCCAACGATGCTGACAGAAGCAGTTTCACAATTGGCCCAGATGCACTCCAAAATGATGGATGAAAGTAAAGGCGTGAAAAAGGATGAGAGCTGGTTTTCGCTATTATGGTCATGGATGCCATCTTGGCTGTCAGATGGACTGAAAATTATAGTTGGTTGTACTATTTTGGCTGGAGCTACACTAATCATAATAAGATTTTGGAAGGCCCACACCACTGACGAGTTGCTTGAAATGGTCGGTATGCACCCATTGATGCCAGCAGATGACGGCCAGCACACAGGCATAATAATACAAGAGAGAGAGAAATTGCGCAACCAGATCATCACCAACCACCTGGACCCACCATCGGTGAAGATCGAGAACCCAAGAAACCCCAGGAGTTACATAGGGAAATGGGTATACTGTACTCCTGGAGGAACCTGTGAATATATGTATTGGTCATTTGAAGATCATGTTAACCACTATGGGCATTTAGGAGGAATAACTAAGATATGGAGAGTAAGAGGAGATAACGAAAAGGATATGTTTGTGTTCGACAAGTCGACCAGAGGGGGGACTGAAGTGGGAGAATGGAAAAACAGGCTCCCGTCCTTCCCCTCTCGCGCCTGGCCTAAAGGATCACGGCCCAGACACCCGCCACGAGAAGAGTTTGCCCATCTACCAGACGACCAAATACCCTGGTACAGGAACATACGGATGTGTCCATCTGCCTGCCCAGCAGCCCGCCCTGCCCATGCCGACACCTGCGGCACGGATCAACTAGACTAAAACCTACACGTCGTTAGAGATGCCATGACGACCTAGCCAACGGTCAGCACACCTGTGCCAATATACACACTGGACACTCCCGCACCAATCTACACGAAGAATATACCCAGTGCTATGACGTAGGCGACAGACATATTCACGGACGTGCATCTTTATTATTTTCCACATAGGCTCTCAAAATGCAGAAACGCAAGACGCATCATGAACTCATCTAAAGAGCTTGCTTACGCTTCTCCTAAACCCAGGTGCCATAATGAGAAATATAACGAAGACACGATACTGGTCATAAGACAATATGATACTATAATCTAAAGCGCCTGTGCACCAAACGGTTCCACCTATACACCAGGCCTAAGCAGGCCACAAGCAAGAGCTCCCATGGACATTAAAAGAACAAACGTCAGGTTGCTGATCATGCAGAATGAGCCTGGCGAAAGCAGACAGCCAAGGTCGTAATGTTGCAAACCCACATTCCAAAAACAGACCATCAAGGGCATGATGTTGCAACCTCGCACGCCGCGCACCAACGTTAAAGTCGCACCTGCAAATTAAACCAGGCACACAGTGGAAAAACAATATTAATTGTGCAGAATTCTGCCTCAAACACGGTCCCACCTCACGTGACCAAGCCGAACCTGACAGGATGCCAAGCCCAGGAGAAAGAAGGCGTCTGGATCCCTCGTTACAAGACACAGGCAGATACACTTAAAAGGGTCAATGGACATCTGCGACAGTGGGAGTAGTCGGCCTTCCAGCTCATGAATAAGTCTTCACATTGTCTGCATGTACTCATAGTGAAACATTGTTGCAAATGACAGGTACACCGAGAGCTGGGAACAGCGATGGTCCCAGGCTAGGAAGCTCGCGGGCGCACCAATCAGAACATGGGGCTCTTATCACTGACGCCATTAACATTAACCAATCATCAGGAGTCTTCATGTAACAATTCTCATGTATCTAATTGTAGGGACAACCCAGATATATCACATGACTAACCCTTGTCCACTAATATTGTTCTCTATACATATGCTATACTAACCCTACCACTCGAGCAACCAATTAAGAGTGGCGATAGGTTTTTTGCTAACTTTCTAAGGTGACGCAAGTAGCGCGTCATACTAAGGTAAAAAGGGCCTGCGAGCCCCACGATTGTGTGTGTGTCAGGACGGACGCGTACGATCCTTGACCCATCCCTGCCGTTTTTGTATAATAAACAGCAGAGTCACCTTGCTTCTTGTGTGTGTCTCATACTCTATCTCTTCTGGGATATACGGGAGGAGTTGGGGCCTCCCTGCCCAGAGGTCTGCGGACGGCCCGGCCGACCCCGGCAGAATTTTCCCCCCGACAGTGATGTTACTGCTTGTTTGATCTACCACAAAGTGATCCTAAGGCAGAGGTCTTCAAACTGTGGGAGGTGCCCGCATTCCAGGGGGGCCACGAAACCCCAACCTGAAATGTAAAACAAATAGAGGAAATGGGCTGCAGCGGTTCACGGGGTCAGACTGGAGCATAAAACCTTCTCGGGCAGCAATGAAAAAGTGGGCCACAGTTGCAAATGGCAATTCAGTCCTTTAGTGACTGACTGGTTGAATAGTACCCAAAAGGGGTGGGTTATTTTTGTTGCTAAAATGTAAGAAGCAAATTATGACATTTAAAGAATATTTATTCAGCAACAATGGTCAAAAATACTAGCTACATAGTGAAGTGTTAAGGATTTCAGGAAATAGAAGCACTTTTTGATTTTAGTTAAGATATCACTTGAGTTAGAATTTCCCCCTGCAAGGTACCCTAAACACACAAATAATCAATTCTGAGTGGATAAACAGAAACAGCAGGTAATCAGGAATGACAAATGGAAGACAGAATTGAAATTGGACCTTCCCTCCCCAAATAAGAGAGAAAACGAATTTTAAACCCTGGCAATGCTAAAAATGACACTCAGAAATTGACGAATAAAATAATGAATGTGTTCAAAAACCTTGAAAAAAATATTATTCCTTATTACAGAAACAATGCAAATATACTAACAAGTAATGGATTAGCAAGAGCTTACAGTTTGAAAATGAGTGGTAGGTTTTAAAACATGTTTGCAGCAAATGACACGTTGTAAAATTAGCAAACTTTGAAATTCCCGCCTGAAATTACCTAAACAGTTTTTAATAAAAACAGGTGAAATATTGTTTTACTCTACAATAGAACATTCAGGCTAGGATACCAAAGAGGGACACAATGAGCTCCAGGGTTGATTTGTGAATTCAACCCTAGTTCCCCTGCGCCCACCCTGGCGGAACCAGTCCGATCACTTGAAATAGTATTAATAGCTTAGGATTTACACAAGGCAGAATTACATTAGCTAGCACTAGAAATCAATGACAGGGTGGCAAGTATGATTGTGACAGTTTGAACAAGGTACCAGGATAAGGATAGAGAGACTTAGATAGTGAGAGGAGTACAAAGACAAGATAGACTATGGGTTTAGGTGAGGTGGCAATTGATACTCACAGTCCACTTTTTAGTTTTTGGATTCTGGACAGTCAGCGGTTCTGATCACCACATGGATCTGGTCTAACAAAGGGCAGCGGGACAGAATCAGCTGGGCATGAACTGGTTACCGGGTAGCACTTCTGGACTGGAATTCTGGTCACTGGATAATATAGTTCATCAGGGTAGCAGGATGGCAGCAGCATGCAGTGAGTGGCAGCAAGCCAAGCTGGATCAGGATGCCAAAGGTACCACAGTTTTCCCCTTGTTAATGGGAAATTAATGGGTTTTTAATATTGTAGGTCTTGCTGTAGCAGGATCAGCAATGCTTGGCCTTTTAATTGGGATATGGAGTCTGGAAAATGAAACAGGAACAGGACGCTGGCGCAGGAAAATCCGGAAGTGTGTGTGTGTCTAGGGTCTTGTCAGGGACCTTTATTTATAGTGTAAAATGATATCATCACAGTATAGGCTGGGCAGGGTTAACTAGGCATGCCCCTAAACTACTTGGATTGGGCAGGGGTGCTAGTCTCTGCCTTGCTCTACACTGATTGGATTTCTAAGGAAATGATGTCAGGTTTATGAGGCGAGTTTTACAATGTCCAAGAACTCCCACATTTACTTTACCGAAAATCTGATTTTGCCAAAAGCACACATTTACACCATTGCAATCTCTTGACAAATTGTACACACAGGTTACATATTATGTGAAGCACAGATACTCCAATCCTCCAGTCTGTGCGACCTTGTTTCGCCCTTCGAATATATTTTGGTAATTTTACACATTAAAGATTTGGCCTAAAATTCCACAATTTTTGACACAGATGCGAATTATCCCCAGGGATGTATGTACCAAATTGTATGTTTGCAACATTAATACTTTCCTCGTAATTTTATAACTCCTGTTCCCCATGCAATAATGAGTTCTACCAAGTTTTCAAAGAAAGCCCATAAAATTAGATTTGAAACTGCAAACTTTTTACATTTTTACTCATTCTTGCTGCAGAGATGAAACGTCTTTAAAGTTTCTTTATAAAATAGTATTTGTAACCAAAAGGCAGTCCATTGTTACTAGATCCCTTTTTTTCTTCCTCTAACTGCAGGCAACTGTCAATTCCTTAAAGGCAAGAGGAGTTTCTCATCTTAATTGAAGGATTTATTGCCCCTTACACTTGACAGGTTAGTGTACCAGGACTTCTATTGTCCCAGCCTGGAGCGCAGACGAATGACTGATGAGCGTGTGAACTTTCTTTGTCCTAGCCCATTCAAAGTTTTTCAACCTGGCAAATTTCACTTCCGTGTCCTGGATTTGTGGTTTGTCTCCCTTCCTTGGGGAAGTTTCATGGCTGGCAACTGGAATTACTGGTTTTTCTGAGATGTTACAAATCCAGCCCATGTGTTTTAAATGCTTTGATTTCTTATTTTGGGTCCTCAATTAAAACAAACCTGTGAAAGAAGATGGCCTATGTATGTATTATCACCACTAACATAAACCCTGTACATTGCTAAGTAAGCAGGATTTAATTAGCAAATGTATTTTTATACAGGCCAATTTTTTCTTCAGTCAGCAAAGCCCATTTTTCCACATGTGTTAAAACTGCTACCATTTCTTTCTTTAAATTCGGTTTGGCAGCTCCCTCAGATGCCCACCCAGTCTTTGCAGCTGTAGTCATTTCCTTGAATGCAGGAGTTTTATCTAAAGCATTGATACATTTGCCACTGACCTGGCTCAGAGAGTTAAAGTCTATTTGAACTGCTGAGCCTGGATACATTTGGAAGGAAATAAACGTGGGTTCCCGTGCGAGTGAAAGTGAAGTTGCTTATTGATTTCTCTCAGAGTTGATTTGACTGGGTCTGTCACTCAGGAATTATGCCTGGTTTTGGTGAAGCACAGTGAAATATCCTGGGCATGACAGGGCCTTTTGAATCACAGTGGTTTCAGAATGAACAGATGGAATTAGCATCAAAGCAGCATTTTTAAAGGGTGAAAATGTTTCATTTTGAAGGGGATTTTGGTTTTTGCAGAAAAGCAACACTGCTTTTTCTCTTTGTCTTAATTGCATGTATATGTTTCAGAACACACTGGCATACTTTTCAGTGTGTCCTTCTGTTTCAATTTGCCTGGAGTGTGCTAGGCAGGATGGTGCAGCCATCTTTTTTTAGTTGCTTCCAAAACACAGTTTTGAGGTCCTGGTGTACACAGGAGCCAGCGCAGCCAGTTTGCTGTTTCTTGCGCAAATGCAGCTTTGTGATGTGGGGCAATGCCATTGAGTGGGTCAATATATCCCACACATGTAACTCATCAAACTGACCCACATTGGCCAAACAACTGGCCCATTTTGACCCAAAAAACTGCCCCACACTAGCATTTTGCATTTTTGGTACGGCATTGCCCTATTGCCCTATAGGCCAGTCCGAGCCTGGCGATTCATCCATAATGGGTGAAGGGCCATCGACCCAGTGGCCCCCCTCATCCATTATGGAGGAGCCGAGGAGCCAGCCCAGTGAAACACTGAGCACTCCCTCAGCTGCTTTTCCCAGCTGAGGGATTGCTCCTGGGATGGCTGAACTGTCAAAGGGAAACATTGTTCCATTCCCCAGCCGCACATGTTCACTGAGCAATGCCCGGCTGGGGGCGCTTTGCTTCACCACCCTTGCATAGCTCATTGAAAATGCTGACTGGGGAACTGCGTGTCTGTATGTGCGAGGGGGAGCTCCTGCACCTTCTCGCACATAGAGACACAGCAGCCTGGAGTGGGGCATTTCAGCACCCACGAGCAGGCCCCTGCCCATTTGCAGGCCTCTGTGCATGCATGTGCAGAAACCAGGAAGCTCTTGCTTCACGATTCCTGTTCATGGATGTTTATATACTTGCGTTATGAGTGAGTGTATGGTGATGGGTGCTCGTGTGAATGATTGTGATTGCTGTATCTGTGTGTGAGTGTGTGTTTGTGTTTGTGTTGGTCTGTGGAGCTGATTTTGGCAAGTGAGGGGGTTGTACATCAAAGGCATTTTTAAAATGATTTTGTTGCACAAGCTCCCTAACCACTTGCTAAAATCAGCTCTCCTTCTGAGGCGCTGTGAAGCCCATGGGACAGGGATGGTATTTTTTTACTGGAAATCTATCATAGATGTCCAATACAAAATGTAATGCCTGTCCCATGTGCCCTCCAGCGCTAATTGCAAACTTTTTGGCTTTTTACACCATTTTTTTTAAAGTATGCTCTAAAATACAACATTCGAACCCATTATTTAAAAGAATTCATGGGGGTAAACCCCCGGAACTGCCCTTGATTGGTTCAGGCTCCCTCTCTACGCTCGGTCACTATGGCATATGTGGGGGAAAAATGTATGTCCCCCCAGTTAAAAAGCTGACCATCCGCCACTGATCATGGGACTGTGCTGGGAGCAGGGTGGGGAAGCCCAGGGTCTCTGGTGGGTGAGGAGAGCCCATTAATTGGGCAAGAGTGGCATGAAGGAGTGCCGAGACTGAGATGGGAGCAGGTGACTATGCTGGGAGTAAGGTGCAGCGACGTCACATGATAGTTCATTGCAATTTTGACTTACTGACCATGTGGCATTTTTGGGGGGGGCGGCCTGCCCACATTTTTCTCAGGGGGGGGAGGGCAGTCCTAAAAGGTTTGAAGACCACTGTCCTAGGGGAATGTGTTTTGGGAGTGGAGGGGCAGTTAGAGGTGCAAATAACCAAAGGCAGAGAAAGGGTGGGTAAATAACCAAATACACACAAGCTGTGTGTCCCTCATCAAATGTCATCTTCCTCCTAGATGTACTCCAATGTAAATGTTTTCGCTAATAGATGGCGTTTAAGCGCCACCTAATAGCCAAAATGTATGAGGAAAATATGCTGTTTGAGTCCTCTGTATCAATCTCAGTTGGATGCTAAGTTTATATATTTAATGGTGAATTATTAAGTGCCAACTGATGTGTGGCACTCGACTGATAAATGCCTGCTATTGTTTGAAAAAGCACATTTGAAAGTGGCAGCACATTTAGATTAGAACATTATTTTGAACTTTGAAGGACAATATTGGGCGTTCCTTGTTGCGCATACATAGATGGCTAAAGCATACATTTAACTTGGGACAAAAAAACTCGATAAAGGGCCCCCTCCATGGGACTGTTCAGTTTATAGGTTAACATGGGGAACCTATTACTACTGCAAGTTGTGGTAAATATGTTTTCCTTCAGTCTCCATTTCGTTGGGGTTCTTTGGCCTTTAAATATCATTTCTTAGACTCGATTCCATGCCTCTCTTGTTCAATGTCTACGTGTTCTGGCGAGGACAGCTGGCGATTGGCGAAACAAGAGCTTGTCAAGCACGCCAAGCTATTTTTGTTGTTGTGACATTACAGGAAAAATAATGAGGCAGATCTCTTCTAACCCCCACATTCAAACTATTCCCCATTCCCTTCCCCCCACAGGGCAGAGAGGTCCCCCTTTTTTGCGGTACGTCAGTGACTGAAACGGAGGGGCTTTCTCTCCTTGACAAGCCGCTCCCATCAAGGTCAGAACCCCCTGTCTGGAAGGGAGCCATTTTGTTCTCTCGTCTCCTGGCAACCAGCACCGATCGTTCCTTTCCCTCTTTCTATCACCACCCATCTGCACGCCCACCCACTTCTACAGCCACCTCCCCCCTCCCAATGACAGGGTGCTCTTAAACCTGAACCCAATTAAAATATGGGGTTGCTTACAGGGTGACCTCCACAAAGTTCATTTCCATAATGGTAACCTTTGGCCCTGCTTTCCCTCCTGACAGAAGAGGCAGTCTTTTTTTTCATCCTGGGCACACACCAGGATGATAAATTCTGGCATAATGTATTTTAATATAAACCAGACCGGGAGGGGGTGGGGTTGGTGGGTTTCTTGGAGGACGGGCAGGCTTATACATTCGCTGCTAGTCACAGACTGGCATCTCTTCTGTCCTTGAAGCTTTCTTGTGGCGTCAGAGGCAGACTGCCCACTAGGGAAAGAGCGGGATTTTCACAAGTGCCTGTTGTCTCTGAAAGGCCATGGGGCTGGGGCGAAGCAGTTGTGTGTCACGATCTCAGAGATTTCCCGACAGGCTGGTTTCTCGGAAGACTTGAAAGGGTCAGTCACCTGTTCATTTTTAGCAGGCGAAATAAAAAGAACACACCGAACTTGTGTTGTGATACTATCACATACATGTCAGCATGCTTGCTTCAATGTCATCCCGGAGATGCTTAACAAGTGTTCTATATTCCTTGCTTTATGGATCGTATTGCCGTCGATGTATGTTATGCTAGGTGAAGAAAAAAAAACTACAAGTCCCACAGTGCAAACTAGAAGGTAGATTGGCTACGCATCTCACGAAAGCACAGGACGTTCTAATGACCTCTCTGTCTGGCGTATTACATCCAGGGCTCAAGTCGAGGGTACACGTCCGCCCGCTTTTTCCAGAGAGCAGAGAACAGTGGGCGGTCACCACTACACCATATCACTAGAGTTACAACGACTGAAGGTCAAATGTCACATTCTTAGAACTTTACGCTCTATGGAAAATATTGGCAACGATTATTGGGGTTTAAACGTGCACACCTTTCATAATTTTATAACATTATTATTCTAAATAAAATACCGGCTTTTGGGTTCTTTTTTGTGTGATTTTCTGAAAGTCAAATGCCCATTCGCCCCTTGCACTGTGTTCGGTTATGCAAAGCCGATTGGGTGAAATCTGTATATTTCACTGCGATATGCTACTTTCTGGTGACGTCACTCCCTATTGCATATGTTAATGCGCCTCCCCACTCTGTTTTAGGACTTGTGTCCTGATTACAGCTATAGACGTTGGGTGATTTCCTGAGAGACTAGGACACCATGTCAAATCGGGAAATCCAGATCTAAAAGTCCCAGAATGCAAAGGAAAAACAGGATTGGACTTGCATATCTCATACGAAATGGGTCATGTTGGCATGTTACGTACTTTCCGACATGTGACAACCTCTCCCTCAGCCCTTAAGCTGCATCAGTCTGTCGGGACACAGTTCGATTTTGCCTGGTTCTATTTTTTTGCACTTGTTAAGCACAGCATGCATCTTTCGGAATCTTGCTGTAAAGAGAAATAGACCCACCTGGAAAAACTGTTAGAGAAAATGAGGAAATGGGCGGAACCAGGTTTCAGGAGTTTTGGGAAATGCATGCAGCGCCTGGGGACCAATTCCGTTGGTGACGGTGAACTATACAATACCTTATAACATAACATAACATAACATAACATACAGGTTGGAGGTTGCTCTTGGAGCAAATGGCGGACCATGCTAAAGTCTCGAGTCTTGACAGGCAATACTAATACATTGGCCAATGTAGAATCGGTGGCAGTGCAAAGTCCAAAAAACCTCCACCAGTTGGCACGTTGGCGCAGCAAATAAACAGCTCGTTTCACAAACCTGCGAGCAACCTGCAGTCAGAAGTTCGAATACTGCCAGAGCTGGCTCAGCCTTTTATCCATCTGCTGAATGAACCTGGACAGTAAATAGCATCACTACAGACTTAGCGGCGAGGGAGCTGTTGCATAAAATACTACTAGGCGACCCACACTGCCAGCCTAAGGTCGAAGTGGGCAGGAACTAAAGGGTACACTATTCCTGGATGGTAGGGAAGGGAACCTCCGTTGTTTTTACCCACCACACCACGAGAGGATTCGAACCCAAGCGCTGTTAATAACACATTAGTGCCACGTATTGCTGAGCTATCTCGCAGGAGTTGGTCTCGCTTTTGTTTATTTGACTAGTCTGCGTGGGATATAGCGCCCATTCCTGGGCGACACAATACCGTCGCCATGCTGCGTTGTACACAGTGATCAGCGTTTGTTTTCTATCAAGCACAATTAACCTGAAATGACTGCAGGCAAAGCTGTGTGTGCAGGTAACGGGTCAGGTGGGAGGTGGCCATAGTCCCGTGCATCCCTTAAGAGGTGTGAATGACGGGGTACTGGGAAGGCAAGAGTGCTTAAAGGTGAATGCTGAGGGGGACAATGACAACGCGTTAGTCATTTTCTTTACATGTTGATCATACAGTTGTAAAACACATTGCTGGGGAATGGGGTAGCGAAAGACATCTTATCTTGTAAACATCTTGTAATTATTTTGGTAATATATGTTGGTATATGAGCGCTGCATACTATGACATTGTAACCTCAAGAAATGCGCCCAGATGCCCTTGGGCCAGGCGCGCTATATAAATAAATAAAATACAAATACAGGATAGGGTGCGTATCGCGGGTCAAGGTGGGCATGGGTCAGTGGGATGGGGGAAGGGTGTCAAAAGGGTGCGCAGCAGATAGACCATAGTTGCACTATATATTTTCGCACCTTTTGACCATGCTCATGCTTGTGTACATGTGGCCCTCACATTTTGCCTGCATCTCTATGAAATGTCAGAGCTACTCGGTGTCCTCAAGACACGACAACGCTTATACGAATAATACATCACATATGTGTTTTCGTTTCTTGATATAAAAGCAGCATGCTGGAAAATACATCTCAAAGCGCAAGAAAAGCGTCACCGGAGTGCTAGGGAAAATTCTTCAGTGTGCGGTCGTCATAAGTACTTGTAAATCTCAGAGGACAACCAAGGTCTCCTGCTGAATGCATTCTTTCCCGGATAATGCGTCCTTAAAATGACTTTCAGTACATTACATTTAAAAGGCTCGAGAGACAACTCCTGGGCCCACCAAATGGTTCATCCAATTGGTTTCTTTTAAACAGTGTTTTACTTTGTTCCTCTAACTGGCTCCTTCTTTTAGGAAATCTTGGACTGGGGAGAAAGGAGTGCGCACACATTTTACCACAAACCCTTGCACACGCCTCCTGTGTACTAGGAAGAGATTGAGAGCCGGGACAGAGCCAGGGCAGGAATAGCCCGGGCGGCAGCTGTTTTGGTGGCAGTATCTGACTGATTTGCATATGGCTGGATCCCTTTTGTAATGGCGCAGACGGGCTAAAAAACGGTGGTGTGGCAGTTTGCCCAGAGCAGTGGCAGGAGTTCAGATTTATTCAAAACCTTCGATGCATTTCTTTTTTGGCTGCACAGTGTGCTACAAACTTGCTCTCTTCAATCTCACCCTGAGGGAAGAGTGCTTCTAAGATTCAGGGGCCTGCCTCTGTGTTGTTTGGTCTGGCTGTCAGAAGCATCGGAGTACTGTTAGATGCTACGGGGAAGAATGTTAGACGCTATGGGGAAGAATGACCCTTTGGTTGACATTGGGCCTCATTACAAGTCCGGCGGTAACCTGCTCGTGATACTGGCGCGTTGCTGCCAGACTGTCATTGTCACTGATTGTTCAGGAGTTAGGAGCTCGACTCTGACATGGGGGCCAGCCTTGACTTCACAAATTTGAATCCTGACTGGGCTGACTCAGCCCTTCATGCTCCTTACGTTGACGCATTCAATAGCATTACTTTGTATAATAATTCCAGCTATTAATGCAGCAGCAGCGCACTCTTAAATGAATCCTTAAATTACCCTCCACCGTGTCTTTACAAGTTATACTTTAACTGTAACATGGATGTGAAGATGGCCTTACTTGAAACTTGTAGATTGTATAGTTTGTTTCCTTTGGACTGAGTGTCTGAGCCGTAACGTTGGTATTCCCACAGTTTGTAGAATTCACCTTTTTATAGGTAGTACCTTAACTCTTTTCCCCGCCATAGATTTCCCCCTGGTGTGTGTTTACTCTGATTATACATGCTGCGTTCCATACATTTGGAGCGTATTGAATGTCCTTATTGTGGACGTTTTGTCGGTAAATTGATCGATAGCATATTGCCTGTGCCCACATGTAATCCATGCGGATTGCATGTGTATACTCTGGTTACATGCATTTCAAACATATTGAATGTGCATTTGTGCATTGGGAATAAACAGATTGTAGTTCTCCTGTGTGTTTAAAGTGTGTATGTGCACATGGATATTCCACATGTCTTATCTGTCTTGAATACATTCTAAATGTAATGTTTGTGCCTATGTGTTGTCTGTGCACATGCATTTTACACGCAACGCACATGTGCGTGTTTTGTATGTTTTCACGGTTTATGGTCACTCTCAACCCAGGGAGGTCCCTCCCCCCAACAAGGTGGCGCAATAGCAAGTGCTGAGCAGATTCAACTTTAATGAGGCCTCCAACCTATATAATACCATTCAGCATATACCCTCTACCACTAATAAGCTAGGAACCAGTCTGTTGTATAGCAATAATATATATATTTATTTATATTTTACTACAATGGATAATAAATCGATCTCAAGGACAGCAGCCACCAACTCTGTGGTACAATACAACCTCACAACTTCAAATTACTTGCTTCAATGGATGGGCATGTATTTCTAATAGAGTTTCAGTTACTATTACAACACAAGTTGAATTTAGAGGTTTGCAGTCACAACTTACATCAGATTTCTTTGCCAATTAACCCGTAGAACAATTTTAAAACACACAGTGATGGCTTAGTTTATCCCAATGGTCTTTTCTCCCAGCAACCCCCACCCGCTAGGCATCAATTAAATATGACCCCTTTAGGTGGAAGGGAAGGTACAGGGAGTGGGAATACAGGGGGGAAATTACTTTGGATTTTTATTAGAAAGGCAGGGTTTGGGAAATGAACTCAATGAGAAAATCGTTTTTCAAAACTCATTCAGATAAAATGCAGGGCTTTGGGCTTTTGATTTGTGGGAATAACTGTGAATAAATGGGATTAATTGTTTTGCACACACTACATTCACTTGAAAGGCAGATTTTTAGGGATTCTTATTTTGGGATTAAGGACACCCCTCTTCTGTAAGGAAGTCAGGGGTTACAGGAAAATAGGGTCATCCAATTGCTTTATTCATTATAATGGCTGTTACACACTGGGCATGCAATTTGGGCATGCAATTTGTTAGTTTCGAATTGTAACAAAACTCATCTCATGAGAGTTTCTATATGGGAATTAATTGAATTAACTTTAATTAAATGTGCTAAGGGTCTACACAGTTGTGCCACCATTGCCCACAATTAAATGGACATTATAAAGGCAGGTAGTTCCCAACACAATTCAATTTAAATGGATAAGGGGGTTTTCTATGAGGAATTAATTGAGTTATCTTTTAAGTAAAATATGGCCAGGGTCTACACAGTTTTGCCCCCTCTACCCACTATGCAAGAAGAAGATGAAGGCTGGCAGAATCCCCCCACATTTTTCTTGTCATCTGAATCAATCTACTTACATGGGAGACTTTGGCTATTGGGCACTCAGGGAAACAGCAGGGCTCATCATGGGAAAACATAGATCTGGTCAAAGGCTTTTGTCAAGAATAGTCACCAGCACCCAGTCCTCATCTGGCCCATCCAATGCCAGGCCCGGTTAGCTTCTAAGTATCCCTGTCTCTGCCTCCCCTGCAAGGTTTAAGCCCTCTCCAGTTAGACATATTTTCTCCTGGCAAGTTTGTACCACAGTGGTTTTGGTAGCTCTCCTTGCCTCTCGGGGTTGTTGTTCCTCGCTAGGTAGGCAATTGATATTATATAGTGCTGATGACACTTACACATTATCAATATTCTCATGGTATGAACTGGCTACCTCTCTCCCTCCCTCTCCCATCAATACTGCCCACTGCCTGCTTATAGGATGATGAGTTGGGAGGTGTGGATTATGGAGACTGAGGGAGGAGAAAAATGCATCACTCCAAAATGACATGTTGGTTTAAAATGTGTATAATTTTGGTTATCTCAAAATCTCCCTACATAGCAAATATCTTTATTTTTCAGATAACTACATGAAGATATATATTTTTGAATTCTGCATTTTATGGTGAATCAGGAAATACTAATTTCACTTCGGCAAGCTGTTCCTGGGAGGAACTATTGTTTATCGCTATTTGTTCCTGTGCCAAAATAGTGAAAGATATGCCAGTTCACAGCTCAAACATTAATTTCACAGTCTATCACCTCACCAAATTTCTACTTCCTCAGAATTATGAGAAGGCTAGAATCATGGTGTTCTTTCTAACTCAAATTCTATACATCACACATGGTTAACATTCACATGGAACTGACATGTTTTTTATGCCCTTTAATATGAGTCCCGGATGAGCTCACTGGGATGCACAATTCTCTTTTTAGAAAGGAAAAAGCAGTACAATGTTAATCGTAGGCAATGCATCACAATGTCCCCTGAATTACACATCCAGTGCCCCTCTCCTCATAAGTTTCATTTCTCCCCGGTCACATGATATGGACATCTGCCTGGCTCATGTAATTCAACCCTGCCATTAAGTGTCTTCAAAGGTCTATGTTTGAAGCTAATGCACAGTTAATGGGGAAGCCTGACCATAAAGGTAATTTCTGCTGGCCGTCTTATCAATACCATCCACAATTCTGATCTACTCTTTATATTTCTTTGCATTTTAAGCTGAAAACAAGACTTGCTTCTCCTGGTGGGTCCAGCCCAAAGGCCTTGTGGTCAAAGTTTCAGAGGCAGGGGCCTTTACAGTTCAGTGGGGACAACAAGCTACATACATAATTCGAACAGAATAGCATTTTAAATTGAAAAGACGTATTTTACACATGACATTCTGTATCACATCTGGCCCTGTTGTCTAGGAAGGAAATATGTTTTTAATACAATAATTAAAAAGATATGAGTCTCACTTTCAGTATTATTCACACAAAGGCCACAGTTAACATAGGAAAATAGTGTTCATGTCTACCACAAGTGGGCCTCTCCTTTTAAATTATGTCATTTTGAATGTTGAAAAGTAAGTGTTTTCGTTGTGACAAATGCAAAGTGCTTGGCTTCACTTTAGATTTCTATATTACAGTTTTGTGCGGCATTCAAGTCAATATAACATTCTGCTATTTGTCTCTTCATGTGAAATTGTAGCTTTTTATATTTTATGAAAACATCGTTTTCAGCCATAACTGTCTTTTGCAATTGCATTGGGCACAATCTGCTGTATTAATGTTTTAAGACACACTTTCCTTCACCTTCCCATTCTAGTAATGTTGAGTGGGTCCTACATTTCACATTCACTAGGCCCCATGTTGGAAATCAATGCTTGAACTGGCCTGTGTATTCTAATAGTTTCAACATCAGCAGCTTTATTCTCACAATACGGCCGTGCATGACCTCTCAATCTGTGTCACTCCGGGGCTGTATTTTCACCCCACAAGTCCCCCCTGGACTCTTTAACTCAGGTCAATCATAGGAAAGAGCAAGGGAGAGTGGGGTTTTTGTTTTCTTTTTGCTTTTTATTTATGGTTTTCCTCATTTGAGCACATTTGCTATTTTTCTCATCCTGAGGGAGAGAGTGCTCTGGTCTGCTCTCCCCTCTTTGGATTTTGGGGTTTTGGTCCTGGAACCTATCCTTTTTTGGAACCTCCTACCCACAGGCTGTGAACATAAAGAGTTATTGAGTCTGCAGGGAGGAGTAAAAGAGAGGTTAAGTATACTGTACAGTACTTCTTTCCCTGGTATTGTAGACATACAATTCAAAAAACACAACACCACATAACACATTGACATTTATTACCCTTACATGAAAATTTCCACAAACATTATTTTTCTCATCCTGATTTTTATATATTCTTTATGAGTATGAATTACTTTACTCGCTATATATATATATATATATATATATATATATATATATATAATATAATATTCTCCATCGGGTCTCCATTCTTTCCTTTCATTCTTCAGATGGTACCTGGGCTCTACCCTCACTGGGCTCTTCAATCAGTCGTAGCGTCTGTCTGGGGTGATAGCTCTTCAACTGATTGATATGCACCCATTTCTCTTCCGTATGTTCTCCTTCAGAGATGCAGATCTTATATGCAACAGGTGAGATTTTATCGACAATTTCAAAGGCACCACGCCTAGATGGGAGGAACTTCTGCTCCTTGTTCTGGTTCCTTTGAAAATTGTACAGGTAAACCCTGTCCCCTACGTTGTACGCCTACGTGGTGGTTTTCAGATCATAGTAAGTTTGCATTCCTTATGCCCACTTTTCTAAATTGCGCTGAGCATAAGCAAAAGTATGCAGAAAGTGTTTCCTTAAATTTTCAATGTACTCATGGGTAGTGGACGTGTTTATCAGGGTCTGCTCTTGAGTTCTTTAGAGATGATTCTGAGTTAGCACCATCATTCGTCCAGTCATGAGCTCAAATGGAGACATTTTTGTTGCAGAAGATGGCATGGACCTAATGGCCATTAAGACAAGCCATAATCGGATGTTCCAACTAGGTCCAGAGTCTGCCACAAAATTTTTCAAGAGGGCCACAATTGTTTTATTGTACCTCTCATCTCCCCTGCTCGAGGCTAGGTGGTAAGCAAAGTGGAGTTTTCTTTTTACCCCTAGAATTGCCTATAGCTTGGTCATCACATCGCTGGTAAAATGACTGCCTCGGTCCAACTCAATCGTTTGTGGGAGGCTGAAAATGAGAGAAGATGTTTTTGATCATTAGTTCGACAGCTGTCTCCGGAATTATAATTCGGAGCTGAAGACAATCTACCCACTTGGTAAACAAGCATGTTACAATCAAAATGTACTTGTTTCCACTAGAGGAGTGAATCACTGGCCCGATCAAATTGACTTGCAAATCCAACCAGGGCAGTGTCATTCCCCTTTTCAGTAGGGGAGCTCTGTGTGTGAGATAACTTAGCTGAAACTGAACACACACAAGACACCCCTTTAAGTAGATGTTGAGGTCCTCATCTGGTGTTTCTTTACTCCACTGGACAGTTGAGAGTTCATTGTTGTGTTCAGGAGGAGAGGAATTCACTGACGGGCCCATAGGTCAGCGCTCACCCTCTAGAACTTGTAAGACAAGATAGCTGCACCATGTGAGGACAGGGGGTGCAGGATTCACTTACTCCAACAAGACTCAATAAGGAGGACTCAGTAAGTTGGCAAAGGGAAGTCTGTTTAATGACAAGTGCATCAAACAGAGAAACAAATGGAAATCAGCAGCATTGCGATCACCTGTCTCGCTCCGACTTCCTCGAACTTCAGTTGAACTGCAATTCTTATAGGCAATATTCGTCATCATTGACGTCGAACTCTACAAAAACTCGACATGCAATATAATTGGTTAGGAAAGGTAACTTAAGTATAGGTTCTATAGCTGTATATGATAATAGGGCATGCGGATTGGATAACTCTTATCGAGTGGGCGTATACGCCCATCCCATTACACCACCCGTGATTGACATCACTACAAGAACGACATCTTATTGGTTCTACTATCTATAGGACTCCAGATAACTTGGTCCATTGTGATTGGGCAGGTTACACTCCTAGACATAAATCCCTATTTTAATTAGCGGCATGCAGAATGGACACCCATGTGCCTGGTGTCCCAAGTTTCAACCTGCCTCCCTTCCATCAATCAGTATTTTAGGGCTATGTGTCAATTAGTTGGCTGGGTATGGCCTCGAAACTGTAGCCTCTTATCAGGAAAAGTTATGGCATCCTCGGGTCCTAGATGACATCAGGCGGTGGTACTTCTTCGCGCCTGGCTGGTCACGTGTTAGTTCACCATGAATCTTCTTCAGTTTCCAGCTTTTAGTGCATTTAATTCTGTTTCAGCCTCGCCACCTGCATGGGCCCCCCTTATCTTGATCTTCATGAGGCAGGCTGGTATGCTCTGAAGTTTGAGTCTTGTTAGCTGATGCTCTCCTCTCTTTCTCTGGTTGACCTCGATTTCCTAGACATGAGCCGCTCTTTGTTGAGTTTCGATTCCACTCCTTCTCTTGCCTTTGGCTGGGTTACGAAACTTGGCCTGTCAGGCCTCTGGCAGCCTGGGTACATTTCGGCTTTTACAAAATGCAGTTGCACTTGTGTAATATGCCTTATTGGGGTAGATAAATGGTTGGCGCTTGCCTCTCTAATCTTCTAGTAAGCATTGCAAGCAGTATCGTTTCTTTTGCCTCTTGCGTTCTGAGCCTATTTACACAGGTTTGACAGGTCGGTTGCTCCCATCTTGTCTCGTAGCAATGTTTCCTCACGTTGCCTCTTCTCTGTGTCGATTACATTTATTTTCGTAGTTACTCGCACTGGTGTGCTATCTTCGATAGCTGCTTTTGTTCATTCACAAGTCTGTTCAGGCCCTTGAGTCATTTCCACTGGTCTTCCTTTAGGACTCTTTGGGTCTCTTCATGGACATCTGTAGGTACTCTTCGTTACGTATCAGCGGCTGGTACGGCTGTCTGATAGGGTACCGTGGCTGCCCAGGGTTGTCTCGTTATGGGCGCTTCAACAGGTATGGATCTTCTGATGTATACTGGGCAGAGTCCCAGTGCAGCTCTTTGTTGGTTCATTTGCTCCTCGTACGTCACATACCTTGGCGAGTGCGCTCCTGGTACCTCGAAATGAGGGGATGGGGTGCAGGCCATGTCTGGGACCTCCACTACACTCCCCCCTCTGGTCGGTTCATCGACCACTTCTGCAACCTCTTTTGCATTTATTTCTTTTGATTCTTCGGTGTCATGTTCATCGCCTTCAGGGTTTGTACATGATGGTTTGAATGTGTGAGCCTTTGGAGTCCATATTTTTATCACTCCTTTCAAACTCCCTGCTGTTTTCACATGTTTGTCTTTGTTCCATGTCATTATCTGGCATTGTCCATTTGGGCTGCAGTAGATCCATTTTCCTTCATGCCTTTTTCGTTTCATAGGGTATGTGAACCTTGTTCCTTCTGGCGCAAATTTGCTGGCCTTCACAAAGTCTCTTATTTCTTCATCAGTCAGGTTTCTGGGCTTCCACCCTGGCTCGACATCAACCATTATTTTCATCCCTATGGCTTTTCTTCACAGTGTTCTGGCACTGTGTAATGATTATCTTGATAATACAGAATCCTAGCAATACCGTTGCTAGTAGAGCTCCAAGAAACTTGAATATATCTGCCATCCATTGTGGGACCGATGAGAATAGGTCTCCAAACCAGCTGTCATCGCCCACTTCATAACTTTCATCGATCATCTGGTTTTTCAGGTTTGTCAACATGCTTATGGTCTCTGTTAGGGTTCCGTTTCCTTCATTGTTTGATGGTACAAATGTGCAACATGATTCTCCTATTTTTGCACAAACACCTACATCCATTGCAGTGATCATGTCAAGCACATGTCTGTTTTGGAGGGTCATCAGTCTGATTGCTCTCAGCTCTTTTTTGATCGCGTTGAATCCTTTTATAGTGGTATTGATGGTCTGCAATAACTCCCATCTGGTTATCTGCAACCATTTAGCATTCACTCCAACTTGGATGTGGGGCAGGAGTAGTGTTGTGAATACTGTTGAGGTGAGGCTGAACAGCCTGTGTTCGTACTGGATTGCATGGAATGATGCCTCTTCTGATTTGGGAGAAAAGTCATTTTCCCTCTTCATCCTGGATACCACTTCTACAGAACAGATCTCCTTCTTCTTAGATGAGCATCTGCTTTCAGGAAACTGTCCAACTTCAGGTCATTCTTAGGGATCACTAGCACGGGAACGTGGACGTTCACTAGTGTGCATATGCCTCCCTAGTTTTTCGGCAGCCTTATGTATGCCTTGGATCCATACGCCCAGTAATGGTCCATAATAACTGCGATTCCTTGTGCCATTCCTGGAGCTTCAAAGATTCGTCTGCAGTTTTGATTCTCTCCCATCTTCCCTGTGCCATTGTTTCTGAAGCATAGTTTCAGGCTCTCCAGTGGCACTATCTGCAGGGTTCCCCCTCTATCTTCGACCCATGTTAGAAACTTTGCTTGCTTTGGCCATAGGGGTTTGCACAGTTTTTGAGAGTTTTCTATTGCTTCTTTGCAGGCTCCAAGGACCATCCAAGCTTGGCAGATCACTACTCCTTCTTCCCATCCATTTGGGGAAACCACTGCTCCCCAGATCTGCATTTGGCCTCAGTTCTTCCAGATTTGTGCCTCTGTTGCAGTTTTTCCATGAATGTTCAGTCTCGGGTTTGTCACCCATCGTGTTCCTGATCGTTTGACGTCAGGATTCTCGTATCAGATCACATGATTCCTCGTGTGCGCCCTGTTTCTTGTTCTAATGTCCTGGACATAGCCATCTTCGTCTGGGTAGTCCTTTTCGGTGGCCCAAATCAGTGAAGCATCTCTTCCCATAAATTGTCCTCTGGTGTTGCACATTGCTACGTGTGACATACCGTGTGCTGTAGGGACATCAAATTGTACAGCCACGAAGATCTTGGATTTTCCCATGCTGTATGGTAGGAGAGCACAGACGAAACATTCTCCTTCCGACTGCCTTCGTACTACTTCCTCCATGTGCTGGTACCATGTGTTGTTTCTGAGATGGGCTGTGCTGTCCAGGTAATCGTTAAGTTCATTGTTATCTTCATATGGGCTTCTCTTTATTCTTAGTTGTTTTCTGTAGTTTGCTATGACTATGTCTCTAAATGCCAATGGCTGCTTTTCCTCTCTGGGTGTCTCAGTAGAGCAGGCTGCCTCTACTGCATTGCTGTGGTAGGAGAAGGTTTTGTGTTCCCTTTCCTTCCCTTTTGTATTTTGTCATAGACTTCCTCTAACTGCCATAGGCTCCGCAATCTCCCAACGTGTGGTAGTGTTGTAGGCCTGAGGCTTGTTCCTTGCGTTGGAGCAGGTGTGCTTGCTGTTATAGTCTCTATAGTCCCGTCTTTCAGCTCCTCGTGCAGTTTCTTTGCTCTGACTATGAAGGGGAACAAATAGTCTATCAGCATTTGTATTTTCTCTGTGAATTCCTTTGTGGCCACATCTGTTCTTTTGGGGGATTTTGCTATGCCCTCTCTAGTGTTTTACTTGGCTCCTCTTGGGTACTTCCAATGTTTTCTGGAACTGATTGTTCGGCAGGCTGTCTCCCCTTCTCTGCCACCTTCGTTGGAGGCCCTGTAGCCATTGACACTTGCCCTTGTCTGTGTGCATCCTATGTGTGGGTGCGTGCAGTGGTCAGTGCAGCATTGTCATTCATTCCGTGCTGATCCTGTCTCCAGCTTTTCTCTCCATTCATCACCTCAAGTGTGTATGTATCACTGCTAATTATATTTAGTTTTAGTTTGTTTGTTTTATCATCAACCTTTCTGGGAACTGGAATCACTATATATGGGGCGTTCATTATCTGATGGGTGCACTGTGATTGAGACACTTCGTGCCCCAATAAAGAAAGCAGTTCTGATAGTTAGGGACAAAAATACAACAATAATAACTATACATACACATAATCGTTCGGAACGACAATTTGCAGCATTTTCTTCCAGGGAAGTGGGGGCGGCCTTCTGTTGGGGGTAAAACTAAGTTACTATTCTGTGCCCCTATGTCGACCAAGTCCATAGTCAGTGATTTATTTATTTTCTTATTCCGATCTCGTTGCTCAAAAGTTCAGTAAATACTAAAGTGACGAGTGCTTTTCAAGAGTCCCCCCTCTCGCGGGTGGTGACAGTAGTCTCTGGTTATGCATTACAGATCCTTTGACCTGACTATGGAAAAAGGTTAGACTGACGTCTTTAACACATCACGCTCATTCTGCATCTCTGTGATAGATAAAATCCCACTTCACTACTCTAATTTGCCTTGGCCCTGAGGACATGCTGGAATCTGTTCAATGCAAAGGGCTGAACAGATGGAGTTGCTGTGAATAACACAAAAATAAAATGTCGTAAAAATAAAAATAAAAACAAAAATAAAAGTGAACTTATGAAAAAATAGGAAAAAATGAGAAAAATTAAGAAAAAGGAAAATAAGATGGTGAAGTTCTTGGGTCCGCTCCTTTCACTCGCTGTGATCGGGTAGTTCGGCAAAGGCTTCCGTGATGACAGTCAGCAGTCGCCTGATCACTTTTTTATTGGCTGGATCTTGAACAAAGTCTGTGACACCGGCTTCTCTCCCTATGAATGACGGATAGGATAACACCATGAGTTGGAAATAGGTGAGTACATCCCACTTGAGACTTCTGCTGGAATGTACCATAAATTCTGTGAACAAAGTCTCAATACTGGTCACATAAGGATACCGTGTTACACTCTCAGAGAATATTTTGTTTACAGACTATCAGAGTCTTGATTCCTTGTACTACTTGGTCACGACGTGCTTTCAAAAGTTTGTTTTATCAATGTTGTGGCTTTGGATGTGCTTCTCTTTACCCTGCACCTGGGATGTACAGAGTGTTCGTTATGTCCTTATCCCCCTTTGCTTGGGGAACCTGTCCAGTTTTATGCCACAACTTGCATTCAGGTTCTTTGTCTTGGTTTTCCTGCTCATGCGTCCTTCTTCCTCGCCATGGATCTTGTCTGCACGTGCTGAGGTTCTTCCCCGTTGTCTGTGGTTTCTTCGCAGTTGGATGCAGCAGGAGGGCTCTCCCCTATATTTGGTTTAATGCAATTTATGAAGATCCATGCCCTTCTGCCCTGGAGCTTGACGGCGGAGGGGGTGCAGTACTCTATGATGAAAGGGCCATTAAATCTTGGCTCGTCCCACCTCTTCCTGGTAAAGTTCTTCACAAGCACGAGGTCACCAGGGAAGACGGGGGGCACATGTAGACCTTGTGCGGGTTCAGCTTCAGCACTTCCTGATGTGTTTTGTGCTGCACTGTCCCCTTTTCACTGTCGCTGCAGCTGGCCTGAAATGACAGAGGCACTGGATGTCACCCAGTTAAGGTACTCCTGCATCTCTGTTCCCAGAACCTCTCTAGTTGGCTGGGCATCACATCTAGCTCTATCTCGGGGGGTAAGAGGGGTCCTCATCCTTCTGCTTGTAACTATCTCGTGCGGCGTCAAATGATGGTCAGAGCCGGGATGGTTCCGAAGTGCATACAATGCCAGTGGCAGACAGTGCAGCCATCCCTTTCTTAATGTGAGCTTCAACTTGGCTATCCTCTCCTTTAACAGGCCATTGAGCTGCTCACATATGCCATTTCCCTCCGGGTGATACGCCGACGAGAACGTGTGCTTTATACCGTGCAACAAGCTGATCTGTTCGAACACTGCATTAACAAAGTGCGCCCCATTATCTGATCTCATTACTTCGCACACCCTCCATCTAGGGAACACTTCCCTCACTAGGAATTTGGCAGCACAGGTAGCGTCTGGGTGTGTACAGGGACCTGCTTCTATCCATCTAGAGAATGGACACACCACCACAATTAAATACCTGTACCCGTTGCACACTTGAATCATGTCGATGTAGTCGATATGCAAGTGCTGGTATGGCTCATTCGGCCGGGGGATAACTCCTCTCACTACTTTTAATGTGTGCCCAGTGGTGAACTGTTGGCAGATAATGCAGTTCACCATGAAAAATGCAACATGCTCTGCTAAATTTGGTGTGAACCAGTCTTCTGCGAGCGTTGCAGCAAGATTTTCTTTTGACATATGGATGGGGTAGTGTAGTTGTTCTAATGCTACCTTTAGCAGGCGACAGGCATCACTGGTTTATCAGTGCTGTCTTGCCTCCACAACCCGTCAGAGGGGTTTAAAGAACACCCTTGATGCTTCCCCAAATTTTTCTCTTCCTGAGGTGCCTCCCCTTGGAGTTCCATTAGCTGAGTCTGCCCGATGTTCTATAGGCCTCAGGTGTGGCTTGGGCTACCATCATCCTCTCATGGGTATGTGCCACCTCCATGTCCACGACTGTTTCAGTTTTGGATGTCATGCACTTGGCTTCCGTGTCCACTTCATGGTTTCCACGTGACACAAAATGTGTCCCCTCGGTGTGGGTGGTGCATTTCACGATCGCTATGCCCACTGGGAGCTGTAGTGCTTTTATCAGCCTGTCCAACAAGGCTGCATGTTGCACTGGCATGCCATCTGCTTGGAGGTAGCCCCTCCTTTTCCAGCATGCCTAGCCTGCATGCACAGTAGATGTCACATAGGCAGAGTCACTGTACACAATCACTTCCTGGTCTGCATGATTTTCGATGGCGAGTATCAGTGCCACTAGTTCTGCAGCTTAGACAGAATAGTGAGATGTATTTGCGCACTAACGAGTACCTGAAACTCTCCATTCGCCAAGTGTTTCACCACGGCCACGCCTGTATATCTTTGACCGTCTTCTTGGTTGATTCTCGAAGATCCATCAATGAAGAAGATCTCACCACCTGCCAGGGCATTTTCTTTTACCCTGGGGATTTCATCATAGAATTCCTCATAGTTTGCACAGTCATGTATACATTCTCCCTCTGTGACTGGCTCAGCTATGAACGTTGCAGGGTTTACAGTCTTACATCGCACTATTTTGATAGATGGATTAGAGATAATCACCTCATAGGCGGATGCTCTCTGAGATGTCAGTGTGACCTTTGGCTGCTCTAGTATGGCGAACAGTGAATGATCAACATACAATGTCATGAAGCACCCCATCACGATGGATGACGCCTTTTTGATAGCGAATGCGGCAGCAGCTAGATTTTGTTCACATGGGAAGTGGCCCCTCATGACTAGGTCCAGACTCCCGTTGTAATATGGTAAGGGTTTGTACCCCAGCGAGGTTCGCTGCACGAGCATTGCCATCATAAAATTACCATCAGAGTGTGAGAATAGGTAGAATTCCTCTGCATAATTAGAAATTCTGAGAACTGGGGCCTTACAAATTGCCCCCTTAAATTCTGCAAACCCCTTCTCCATTGCCTCAGTCCATTCAATTTCTCCTTTTTTTGCCTGGGCTTTCTTCAAAGCCTGAAGCAGGGGCTTGGTATACGAGCTGTAGTCGAAAACCCATGCTCTGACATAATTGCACAGGCCTAAGAAGCTTTGCATTTGTTTTATTGTGAGTGGTTTAGTCGTGTTCATGATAGCTTCAGCCCTTTCTGGGGTTACCTTTTTCCCTTTGTGTGAGATTAGGTGGCCTATGTACAGCACCTCTCGCTGACAGTATTGTAACTTTTGCTTATCAACTTTGTATCCTTTCTCAGCCAGGATTGTCAGTAGCTGGACAGAGTCGCGCCTGCATTGTTACTCAGTGATGCTGCAGATCAGAATGTCATCCACATACTGCAAAACAACACTGTCTACTGCAATATTGTTTAGGTCCATCTGCAGGACTCTGTTGAAAATGGATGGAGACTCACAGTGCCCCTGTGGAAGCCTCGTGCTTTTCAGGCGCATTTGTCTGAAAGTAAATGACGTCAGATCTTGAGAGTCATGGTGCAACGGGATTGAGAAAAACGCATTTTTCAGGTCAATCACTGTGAAAAACTTTGCACAGAATTGTGGATGGATTAGGGACTAGAGGGAATTCGGCTTCAACTATATTGTTTAATGCTCGTAAATCTTGGATTAAACACCAAGACCCTCCCTTTGATTTCTTGACAGGGTAAATAACCGTGATGCAAGGTGATTCTGAGGTCACTATGACGCCCTGCTGCATCATGGCGGAAATTGTCTTTGCGATCCCCTCATCTGCCTCTCTGGACATGGGATATTGTCGCGCTTGTGGAAAAATTGCTCCTGGTTTCAGTTTAATTTTACTTCACCTGCCCCCTTCAGGAGGCCTACGTCATAAGACCCTGTAGTCCATACCGTGGCAGGCACTTGGGCCATGTAATCATCAAAGTATTCTGGATGTATCAGCACCAACATCATTCTCTGTGGCACCTCGCGTTTGATCATTTTGACCCAAAATGTGAGACTTACTTCCACCCTCGTCTCTTCCAGGTCAGGGCGTTCTCGAACAGATCGTCGTCGGTGACGTCAGTCACTCGATACCCTTCTTCAATGGCAATAATAGCACACCATTGTCTGTCTTCATCATCATATCCTTCTACCAATACCACTTTCTCTCACACTGCAGCAGATTGTATCATTAAGGGAAATACTTGTCCCTCCTCTTCGTCCATAGGTATTCTGGCTCTAAATAAAAACTCATCATGTGTCCTCATAGCTCTATCTGCGAGGCCTGGCAATCCTGCCATGAGCACCCGCACCCCATATGCGAAGACTTCTGGCTCTCACGGTATAGCTCTCATGGCTATACGTCTGGAGTATGCTCTTATCATTTTGCACATGTTTGAATAATGCATTCCTGGAGTGGAGCACACGATATCACGATATCACGGTAAACGAGATTGTCATATTCAACCTAGTCATTAGGTCCCTACCCAGGATGTTTACTGGGGTCTGATGTGAGTATAATAAGGGTACATTCATTTTGCGCTCTCCCACAGAGACTGGGAGTGCGTCTGTAAAGGGAACTCTACTGTGAGCTCCCGTGAAACTCTGAGTATCTATGGCCTCGCCAGACAAGGAAAACTTGCCTTCTCGTATGCACGAGCGCGTCGCACCCGTGTCAACTAAGAAGGAATATTCTTTATCCCCTATGATGACATTCACCCTAGGTTCCCTATTAGGGTCTGGTGTCACTGATAGGATAGAACACATCAGTGTCCCCCGTGAGCTGTCCTATTTCATATATAAGTTCGGCCCACTGTATACTTGTTGATTTCCCCCAGCCCCAGGGTTGACTTCCCCTCCGGAGCTAGTGCCCTATGACATTTGCAGTGGTGCCTGCTGGAATTGTCCCTGCGGTACGTTCCCCATGTGCGGGGGTTGAACCACTTGCTGTACACCTTGCTGCAGGCCTGGTGCCTGCTGCTGCACTGTGTGATTTTGTGCAGTGCCCTGCTGCGGGACGGCAGGTTGATTCACCATGCCTGTCCCCATCCCTTGGCTATTTTGCCAGATGCCTTGGCTTCGGCACACGCGCTCCACATGTCCTGTCATTCCACACAGCCAACACACTGGCGGTGGTCGGGCCATCTGTCCATCTGGCATAGCTGGACCGCCCATCTGCGCATTCTGAAAGCCATTTTGATTATTCTGAAAGCCTCCCTGGTTACCTCGAAACCCACCCTGATTACACTGCCATCCTCTTCCTTCAGACCCTCTTCCCCTCGGGTAAAATCATGCATTACCCTGATTGTTCTGCGATGGGTTAGTTGCTTGCTGTGCACGTGGCCCAGCTGGGCTTGTCAGCATGGCTCCCTCGAAGGCATACTTTGAGAGTTTCTTTTGCACCAGCTTTGCCTCCTCACCCTTACGGGTTGCTTCCTTTTTCTGATTATTTTCTTGCAGCAGTCTACAGTAGTGTGCAATTGTCAACTGTATTTCGGCCCATGGTTAGCCTCTATTCCTACTAATTTCTTGAGCTGTTTTTGCACTGGCTCAGGCAACCCATGGCATAATATATGGTAGAATACAGGGATAGGTTTCGTCCAAGACTCATGCGTTTCGAGCACCTACGCGTCTTGAAAATTCTGGATATAAATCAACGGATCCTCTGACTCTTTCATTTTCCGAGTCATTATAGCCCCCATATCAGACGTGCCTGGATATAGCGTTTGCAGCGCTTTCCACACTGCTGCTCTACAGTTATTAAATGGTGCTCCGTCCTGGGAGGTGTTAGTTAGGGTTACCCTAGGATAGCCTGCCCGTTTCCATATATCATCTGCTCTTTCACCAAGTATGGCAATTAGGAGGCCCTTAATGTCCCCTATAGCTAAGGTGACACCCCCTGTCATTTTCTCTAACTCATGTATCCACTTTCTGGCTCCCGATGTCAGCATTGGAAGCTTATTTTTAAGGTTTCTCTCGATCCATGTGTGGCCATGGAATATATTGCGGTCTTGCTCCACCCTTTTCTAGCAACGGGAATTGGAATGCGCAATCTACCTTTACCTTCCACATAGCTCCTCTGTCTACCGCTGGGGAGGCATTCCCGCCTTGCCGTCTTCCTGGAAATGCCCTTTGTCTGCATAGGTAGGTGCTGCCGCCCCCCTCTGACCGTGGGGGAGTTCCTTCTTGTCGGTCAGACTGCGCGGCAGACTTCGGTGTCCTACTTGTGGACCTGCTAGTGTCTGACCATCGTACCCTTTGGTCCCCTGGGAGCCGCTTTTCACACCGTCTCCCTTCCTCAAGTGCCACATCCTCCTTTTCCCCACCGGAGTCAGATCCTGAATACTCCCAGTTTACACAACTCCTTGCATCTTCTTCGTTCTGCCCAATCTCCAGCCTGTCTAGGTACAGTCCCCTGCTCCCACTACTTCGGGTGACATCCTCAGTGTCATATAGCTGAGTGCTCTCTAAGCGCTCATCTTCCCTTCCCCCTTGGGAAATTAGTTCCAGCCCCATCTCATCGTATATTTTATCAATTTTCCCCGATGCTTCTGGTGTCGAAGTCATCTTCAATATTTGTCCCACTTATACCTTGCACCGAGTCATGTGCAGGAAAGAATTCTTCTATGTCTTCCCATTCTACAACAGGATTGGGTTTTTTAACTTCCCGCTCCAGATATTCAAGATCCCGTGCCTTTTGTCTGCGCTTACGTTCTACTTCCTCATCTATTTCCTTGTGCTTCCTTGATTCTTCTCTAGCCTTATCTACTTCCCGCATTCTTTCGTTTCTAAGTTCCTTTGCCCTTCTAATTTCATCCTCTTCTCGTCTTTTCGCTCTCTTCTCACATACCCTTTGCTCTTCTACCATCCTTTGCTTAGTCTGTCTGTACCGGTCGTAGGCTACCTCTTGTCTGCGATCGAGCTGTTTCTCTTGCTCTTCGCGATATAGTTGTTCTCGCCTTAGCCTATCTTTCTTTCTTGTCCTTTCATCCCTTACTTCCATCTCTTTCTCTCTCTCTCCTTTGCTTCTCATCAGACCTCTCCCTTGACCTCAAATCATAACTTCCTTTTCCATCCAACTTCAGTAATATCTGACTTCCCACCCATTCGTCTTTCACGAATGCTATCTCATCAACTCTACCTTCATTTCCCTTACGTTTATTACCCTCTTTCTCCTTATCTGGAGGTGCACAACTCCATGCCCAATCGTTTCCTTCATCTTCGCATCTCCCTTTGTCCATTGAGACCGCAGAGGCGATATTGTTTTACTGTTCTTTTCCCTTATTATCATCACTACTGTACGTAGGCGACTCATATGCAGGGTTGCTATACCCTGTGGCTGCCTTAAGTTCTCCTAGTGGGTAAATCCCCTCTGTTTTACTCCCTTCAATGACTGGCTCAGGCGGGGCTGGTGGCGCGGTAAGCGTCTCACCCCCCTCCGTACATACATTTAATATCCAGTCTGTGGGTAGTTCTTCCAACTCTAGAACAGCAAGACGTTTCTCTAGTTTCTTGCTGTATATGTGGTGTGTAGGAAGGTCATCATATGCTGTGAAACAGCCTTAGAAAGGGACCCATTCTGGGGCCAGGGCATAAACATCTTGTGGGCAGTACCCTTAACCCACTCTGTGCTATACTTTTTCAGCTTAGGTGCATGCTTGGGTAGCTGCTTGCACAAATGCACAAGCGGGGTAACTTCCTCCATTTTTAATTTCGTCACTAACTGTATTTATACAGTTCTTTAACCTTCCAATAGTATGAGCGAGCACCACATACGCAAGCTCCAATCCAATCTTTTCCCGCCAACATTTATACCAACAATTTACTCAAAACCCATCAATTCAATGGCGATTCCCTCTTAGTTACAAAATCGTGTAAAGCCAACATGTATTTCAAACAATCATTAATACAATTATTTTACATTTGACATACAACAAGACACATACTACAGACACTTGACAGACTAGACGAACACCAGCTGGTCATACGTATACCTGCCTTCTAATCAATACCCCATGATGGGATTTAAACAAACTCCCTTTATGATGTCTTTAAACGTTACCGTAGCCTAATTGTCCCCCCACTGTGGGCTCTGAGTTCACGTTTCTTCTGACCGCTGTATTAAAGCGCAGGAACAAGACGAATCCTTCATTTTTATCTCAGGTGCCCCCCTGGTAATCCTTACGTTTTTATCTCAGGTGCCCCCCTGGTAATCCTTACATTTTTATCTCCGGTGCCCCCCCTGGTAATCCTTCATTTTTATCTCAGGTGTCCCCCCCGGTACCCATTGCTTTTCTCTCGGGTGTCCTCCTGGTACCCTTTGTTTTTCTCTCAGGTGTCCCCCCGGTATCCACTCTTTATCTTTTATGCTCAAGTCATTACCCCCGATATATATATATATATATATATATATATATACAGTCTTCTCTACTTCTAACTATTTAATTTTTTCTCCGCCACCCACCATTACCTTTCCCTTACTGGCTCTAATGCCTACACAACATTTGCCAAACTAACGAGTTTGTTGTTTCACTCACCGATCGCATCTTTTCCTCTCTGGAACTTCGGGATCACCGCCCCTTCCTCTTCCTGCCTTTTCACCTTTTAAGGTTTTTTTGTCCATTGGCTGCCCGTGGGAATGAGAAGGGTTATGCTTGGAAAGGCGGGTTCCTTCAGACCCACTGCAGATTTTTTATGGACTCTATCATTGTCCACGGGGAGCTTCTCAGTCTGCTCAGCCGTAATGGCGAAAGGACTTGTGATATTGCCGAAGGCCCGGAGTTACTTCGTGCAATCGGTCTAAGGTTTCTTAGTATTATATAATCAATAATTATTGGCCGAAACCATCCTCACACTACCAAGTGTTCAGGAGGAGAGGAATTCACTGACGGGCCCATAGGTCAGCGCTCACCCTCTAGAACTTGTAAGACAAGATAGCTGCACCATATGAGGACAGGGGGTGCAGGATTCACTTACTCCAACAAGACTCAATAATGAGGACTTAGTAAGTTGGCAAAGGGAAGTCTGTTTAATGTCAAGTACATCAAACAGAGAAACAAATGGAAATCAGCAGAATTGTGATCACCTGTCTCGCTCCGACTTCCTCGAACTTCAGTTGAACAGCAATTCTTATAGGCAATATTCATCATCATTGACGTCTAACTCTACAAAAACTCGACATGCAATATAATTGGTTAGGAAAGGTAACTTAAGTATAGGTGCTATATCTGTATATGATAATAGGGCATGCAGATTGGATAAATCTTATCGGGTGGGCGTTTACGCCCATCCCACTACACCACACGTGATTGACGTCACTACAAGTATGACGTCTTATTGGTTCTACTATCTATAGGACTCCAGATAATTTGGTCATTGTGATTGGGCAGGTTACACCCCTAGACATAAATTCCCATTTTAATTAGCGGCATACAGAATGATGGACACCCATGTGCCTGGTGTCCCAAGTTTCACCCTGCCTCCCTTCCATCAATCAGTATCTTAGGGCTATGTGTCAATTAGTTGGCTGGGTATGGCCTCGAAATTGTAGCCTCTTATCAGGAAAGGTTATGGCATCCTCGGGTCCTGGATGACATCAGGCGGTGGTACTTCTTCGCTCCTGGCTGGTCACGTGTTAGTTCACCATGAATCTGCTTCAGTTTCCAGCTTTTAGTGCATTTAATTCTGTTTCAGCCTCGCCACCGGCATGGGCCCCCCTTATCTTGATCTTCATGAGGCAGGCTGGTATGCTCTGAAGTTTGAGTCTTGTTAGCTGATGCTCTCCTCCCTTTCTCTGGTTGACCTCGATTTCCTAGGCATGAGCCGCTCTTTGTTGAGTTTTGATTCCGCTCCTTCTCTTGCCTTTGGCTGGGTTATGAAACTTGGCCTGTCAGGCCTCTGGCATCCTGGGCACATTTCTGGTTTTACAAAATGGAGTCGCACTTGTATAATGTGCCTTATTGAGGTAGATATATGGTTGGGGCTTGCCGCTCTAATCTTCTGCTAAGCATTGCAAGCAGTATTGTTTCTTTTGCCTCTTGTGTTCCGAGCCTATTTACACACGTTTGACAGGTCGGTTGCTCCCATCTTGTCTCGTAGCAACGTTTCCTCACGTTTTAACATTGTCTCTTCTCTGTGTCTATTACATTTATTTTCGTAGTTACTCGCACTGGCGTGCTATCTTCGATCGCTGCTTTTGTTCATTCACAAGTCTGTTCAGGCCCTTGAGTAATTTCCACTGGCCTTCCACTAGGGCTCTTTGGGTCTCTTCATGGACCGTCTGTAGGTACTCTTCGTTTCGTATAAGCAGCTGTTACGGCTGTCTGATAGGGTACCGTGGCTGCCCAGGGTTGTCTGGTTATAGGCGCTTCAACAGGTATGGATCTTCTGATGTATACTGGGCAGAGTCCCAGCGCAGCTCTTTGTTGGTTCATTTGCTCCTCGTACGTCACATACCTTGGCGAGTACGCTCCTGGGACCTCGAAATGAGGGGGTGGGGTGCAGGCCATGTCTGGGACCTCCTCTACACTTGGCATGGGTTTGGGACCTGGTGAGTGCAGTGACGTGGATATCCCCCAACAGGGATTCAGTTTTTATGAAATGCCTGTGAATGGATCTGTTTTTTGTCAACTGGCCCGCCAAGTGATTTCCAGTCTTGTCTGGTACTTCTATTTTGGAGTGACCTTTGATCTTTTTCCAAAAGATGGTCATCTCATTAGATGTTACCAGCTCATCAATTGATTGGATTAATTTCCCATGCTTTAGCAGTTTATTGTTTGCGCACAGCATGCCTCGATGTTTCTAGTTAATGAGGTATTCCCCAAACCCATTCCTGCCATAATCTGAATCAGTGATTATGACCAGTTCTTGGAGATGGTGGTCCACGGCAGTGAGGATGGCTGGATAAACAGCCATCAACTCCATCAACTCCACCACCTGAATACTTCAGGATTTGATTTTGTAACCAGCAGAGTGTTCTGGGGGTATCATTCACCCAGGCATTCTCAATGACAGCCACTAGTTATTTTTCTCCGTTATTGTCAACATGGTAGGAACACCCATCCACATAAACTGTGGATATCCCCAGACATGTGTCTTCCTCATAGACTTTGTGCTTGGAAGTTAGGTACACCTCCATATTGTCATTGGTTCTTAGACTTTCGTCCAAGAGACAGTTTTCTTGAGCACAGTCATGCAAGTCAGCCAATCCTTGTGCAAAAGGACTCTTCTTTTTTTTCTGGAATTACTTACATTCCCTGTTCGGATTCTGTCACTTTGGAGATGTTGCAAGGGTTGGTGAAGAGTCTCGACAACGATTTGCTCCCCCTGGATGAATGGGCGGTAATTCTTCAAAGCCCACACCGTTGCCAGGAGTGCCTTTTTTTCGCAATCATTGAATTTTTCCTCCACAGGGACAAAGTCTTGCTTGTGCATGTGATTACTTTGTTGACCTTGTCGTACTTTTAGTACAATACCGCTGTTGAGCAAGTGAGAACCCTGTCTCCGAGAATAACTCCTTGTTCTTGATGGGGTAAGGCAAACAAGGGGCTTGAGAAAGGCTTCTCTTTAGTTGTTTTACTGCCTCAGATTTTTCCGGACCCCACTCTCACTTGACCCAGGCCTTTAATAAATGGACCTCTGTGTAGTCTTCAATTAACTTTCTACTATAATTAGTCAGTCCAAGAAGGCTTCTTAATTCTCGAAACTTCCTCCTGAAGCAATGAAATCATGACTACTATTGTTAGCAGAGAAGACGTCTAAGCTTACTCTGGTGAAAAACATTGCATGTGCATATCAGCAAACTGTAAAGGAGGCTACAAATATGCTAGCCCCTCTCAAGACCAAACAGATAATGGAGAGATGCGTGAGCTCCTGGTACTTCATGGAGCTGCAAAAACATAAGGCCACTAAAATTAAGTGTTTTATGCCTGAATATCTTCTCAGGATGCTCAGTAATGGGAGAGTTATAAAAGGGCTGCAAAGAAGTTTAAATAAAAAGTCATAACAGGACCATCAAAGCACAATTTGAACCTAAGGAACACTTCAAGATTTTGAAAGAGTTAGAGCATTCGGGCTCTAGTGAGCCTGATAGTGTTAATAAAGGCTCTGCCTGGTGTACTTCCATCCAGAATGCTATGATTGGGCCGCCCAGTCAAATTTAAGATAAGATTGTGAAGATCAGAGAAAGTAGCAGATGCCCTGGAGATCATCAAGGTGCAACAGTTTGCATGCCCAAGATGATAAAAGAACAATTAATGTTAGTCCTATTCAGGCAATAGGCCCCTCGCAGAGGGGGCATTACCACTTCAGGGTATGCTCCGTGGCCTATAGTTACATGCCAGAGCAAAGCAAGGGCTTTAACGTAGGCCCCGGGGCATTACCTGAAGTTGTAATACCCCCCTGCTAGGGGCCTATTGCTATTAGTACCCCAGCCCGTGTGACCGGTGTACTATAAGCATTCTTTTATGTTCCGAAATGCTGTGGCATTTCGGAACTGAAAAAAAAGTCCAAAAATGCCAGCTGGGGAAGGGAACATGAAGTACATTTTTCCTTTCCATGGCAGCCATTGAAAACACGTTTTAAAAGGTAAACAAACAAAATGGCCACTGTGGATAGGGACAAGTAGTCCCTTCTCCTTTTCCATGGCAGCCATTCAAAAATAGGGAAATGTTTAAACAAAAAAATGGCCACCATGGAAAGAAGAATAGGGACTACATGTAGTCCCTTCTTCCTTTCCATGATGGCCTGTCACAGATCAGGAGCGGATGCGCTGGGGACAGAAGTGTTCCCAGCGTGTCCGCTCGTGAAATAGACAGAAAAGAATGTAAGTGGGGTTTGGGAAGGTGGGGAGGAAATTCTATGGGAGACGGACAACACTTACCTCACTCCACAGTGGAGATAGATAGCGGCTTCCAGCCGTGTGGTGTCTTGGAGAGGGGGATTTCCACAGGTGATTCCCCCATTCCGAGCCACCTCACTGGCTGAGTGGCTGCTACCGCCCGCACCAGGTACGGAAGGGGAAGGAATGTTGCTGCACAGCACTGCAGGTAAGGGATTCCTGGTTGGGTGATGCCCGGACTGCAGCCAATCCTGTGTGCTTTTAGAAAGCATGTGATGCCTCGCCAGGTACTAATACAGAAGAAGAATTTGCTTATTGACAAACATAAACCCACAAGTTGCAGGGGGGATTTATGCCCAACCATTGTAATAAAGGCATGTACCCCCATGTTGATTAGTACACTTTGAAAGTTTGTAAATACTTAATTCAAAGAAAATTCTGTGGCACTCATTCTCAAGAATGCGTGGATCACTGCTCTTTTAAAAAAAAACAGGTATGTGCCCCATAATGCCATGTAACTATTGGCCCATAACTAATCATTATTCCTATTTAAAAAGTTTGGACCGAGTTGCTTGTATGCAATTTGTATCCCATCTGAATGCCCAAGGGATCCTTAACCCCTTAAGTGCCAAGGGCGAGGTATCTCATCTTTGGGATTATCTCCCTGTTGCCAAGGATGAGATACCTCGTCCTTGGCACTTAAGGGGTTAATGAAACAGAAAATGTTAGAAGTAATTGAATGGCAAAATACCAAAATCACCAAAAAAAGCCTTGGCACTGGGGGAGAAAACCCATGGCAGTTAAAAGGTTAATACATGGCAGTCCAGTTTCAGGCAAGGTTACGGGACAGCAATGTTTGATCTGAAGTCCAGACTGTTACAGATTATGGACAACGGGCAGGCTGCAATGCTTATGGACCTGTCTGCGGCCTTTGACCTGGTGAACCATGAGTTGATGGTGGCTAGGTTAAGGGAAGTGGCAGGTTTCTCAAAGAATGCTGCCCTGTGGCCATACTCCTTTTTGAGTAATTGTTGGTGCATAGTATGCTGCAAGGATGCAGAAGCACAACCTACTCTATTGAGATACGGTGTTCCGCAGGGGGCCTACTTATCGCTGGCCCTATACAACAGATTCAGTGTACCTTTCTTTGATTTGTTGGAAGAACATGGGGTCGGCTTCAAGAATTATGTAGTTGACGCTCAATGTGTCATCCCACTATCGGGCAACCATCATGATGATGAAAAATCTATTAACAGATCTATGATCTCATACAAAATTGGATGATAAAGGCCTAAAATTGAACAAGGAAAAAACTGAGCTAATGGTGATCGACAGGAAAGGTAGAATCGGCAAATTGGGAACCAACTATTGGCGGTTTTGAGTGGCAGGTTGTGATATCAAAACCATAGAAAAAGTAAAAACTTTAGGGGTCTATCCGGACCAACATTTGACTATGAAGGCGCATGTGAGTGGCTTAGTTTCTTCCACCGCTTATTATATCAAACTGCTGACGCAGCTCTTCCCCTACATCTCTCAATTAAACTCTGAAACCATAGCAACAGCTATTATAGGGTCAAAAATGGACTAATGTAGCAGCCTACTGGTTGGTATTTCCAAATCAGATTGTGAAAGATTACAAACCTTGCAAAATAGTGTGGTCAGAGGTGTTGTAGGTCTGTGTATGGGAGGCAAGATGCAATCTACACTGGTTGCCAGTGGAGGCAAGAATTGAATTTCGACTTCTACTGATCAGTCATAAGTTTCTGATGGGCTGAAGTCCTCCATACTTGAGTGAAGTACTGAGTAACAAATCCAGCACTAGGTGTCTGAGATCCAATAACACGAACCAGCTTAAAATTCCTTTTTGTCAATTGTCAGTAGTTAAGAACTGTGACCTTTTGCTGGCTGCCCCTACAGCCTGGAACGCCATCCCACAAGACTTGAGGCATGGCTTTAATATTCAATACATTTGAACCTAATTAATAATTAAGCCTGGTCGCGACTGGGGGGTAAGCCCATGGGATTTGACAACACTGAATTGCTGCCATAAACAGTTGAAGTTCAAGTGAGAGAAGAGGTTACCATCCCAGGACCGGTGCAACAATTTACAAGTCCCCTAAAAATTAGGCGAGGGCAGAACCTCAAAAATCAGTCAGCCTTTATAAATTTGAATTAAAATCTCCAAAACAAAGGTTTGTATTTAGATCCGACACGCCTAGTTGACCTAGAACACGACATCATTTGAATATTGGTGGATAAGAGCAACTCTCAAAGTATCACTTTGAACTTGATTGAGAATGTCACTGCCTAAGTAAAAGGTGGAAGAGATATCTCTCATGACCCAACAATTATGTTCTTTGCTTTTGTCGCCAATGGACATTTTTAGCAGACACCTGCTAGGCAGGAGATGTTTGCATTTTTGGATTTCCAAGCTTACTTCCAACATCAATCAATTTAAATGTGGGAATGGTCTGATCTTTTGGTAGTTTCCTGAATAATGCTTCGCTGATGAAGCTTCGTCCGTTTTTCAGTCATACTCCGGCGAGAACAGGCTCCTCCCCCTCATTTATCTGAATGGGGGAAAAACTGCTGTTCACTCTTTATCTGGATTTTCGGCAGACTTTGAGCCAGTTTTTCACCATCTTTTGTCATGGGACTGGGTTTTCTTCTGATTTCGAATTGGTATAATATTTCGGAGTATTTCCCTCCAGTGTGGAATGCCACTCAAAACTGGGAGGGAAGTTTATTTTTCAAGAGTGGAGAAGGGTTCCCATCACCAGTTTGTTCTCCTACAGAGATGACAGTGATGCCTGGGATTTGATTTCTCATGAAATGGAATTCTATTTTGTCGGACCGTTGTTCAATCACATGGCAGGTGCCATTCAGACTTACATAATTTGTGCTTTGTTTTACTTTGATCAACCGGTTAGTCTGAGAGGACCTTGTTCACACAGTCAATCAGGGGTGACAACCTCTGAAGGAGGTCATTCCCCAATAAACAAGGTGTGCCCTCGGGAGTCATGACTAGCACTGGGTGTTTCACCCTATGTCGCCCAATTTTTATTTCCAGTTCGACAGTCCCTTCAATGGAAATATCATTCTCATTGAAGTTTCGGAGTTGTCTGGGAAGAGGTTGAGTGGAATTTGGTGACCCTCCACCTTCCTGAATTTAGTTGGGACGAATATCTTTTTGGACAGGAGAGGGGCTTGGGATCCAGTATGCACCAGTGCTGATAGTGCACACTCACCCTGTAACTTGACAGGAGGATAACATCTTTCCTCTCTCTCCTAAATGGAGCAAAGAAATTGTGCATCATGTGCCAGATTGGCGGTTAAAATGTTTATGTTGAAATCCGACACTGTGTGATGTTGGACACTTTTCTGTGTCGGAGTCTGACAATCGGTAAAAAACGATTTTGCAACCAGAAATCAATGGATTTGGAAGTCCACTTTTCCTCCTGATTCTTTGCTATCCCCCTCTTACTGGAGACAGTTCCCAGATCATGTTTGCAGGGCGAATACCTCTGTGATTTCTGGGTCATCTGGGTGACATTGTTTGGGTTTAGGAACTTATTACTCTGGGTCTGTCTCCATACTTACCCCGTCAAAATCAGGGTCTTTTGGGACCCCTCTTTCCTTGGGGGGATGCCTCCATCCCTGAAAGAGAAGATTGTGTTTCCTGAATCCTCCATGGATTCTTCTCCTTCAAAGGGGATGATGTGGAATTCCTCCACAAAGTGAGTTTTCTTTTGCTTTCTCCTACTTACCCTCTGTTAGGTTCCAGCTTTTCGGAGGTTGAAGATTCTAGGGGTTTTGCTACAGTGGGTAAGGATGCTTCCTTTAGGGCTTTGCACCTCCCTTATCCCTTGGTCCCCACCTCAGGAACCGGTTGGTTGCTGGAATCTTCTTCCTGTCACCCCCCCGGGCCTCAGACCCGGATATTGGGTTATTCTGGGCTGCCGGTTCCAGTTGAGGGTTCGATTGAAGCCTTAGCATGCGACTCACGTCTTGGGTTAATTGTTGGACTTGTCCCTCCAGTTGTGACACCTTTTCTTGTTGGTAGGGAGGTCTGGATTCATACCTTTGCTGTTCCCGGAAAGGGTAACTGTCTCTTTTCCCGGATTAGCTTGGGTATTGGAAGTTTCCCTGATAACTTTCCATCCTAGGTCTCCCTCTCCCGAGTTCAGGAATCTATTGTCCTGAAAGCAGGGAGAGAGAGCAGTATTATTCTAGAAATGAGGGTTCGGGGGCACCTGGGAAAGAAGTTCAAGTTGAGAAGTGGAGTATTACTTCCCTCTGGAGGGAAATCTGGAGGGAAGTTTGCTGGGGTGGTACTTACGTAATTGGTCCCCACTCCTTGTGCTGGCGGAGTCCATGTATATCCGGGTTTAGGTCTTGTACCTTTAGATCTTGAACTTACATAGGTGGCAGGATCAGATGGGTCCTTTATCTGGTATCCTGCCTGACTACCCCTCGATTGGACAGAATCCGAGAGTCTCCTCTGCTTGTCATTCTGTGTGTTGGCAGAAGAAGTATTTTTAGGCCCCCAGTCTCCAAGTTTAATGGAGGGGTATTTTTCACTTCTGCTGCCTTTGCAGCGAAAGGTGTGTTGGATGGTTTTGGATTTTAGGGTTGTTTTTAATGTCAGAGGGCTTTTGGACCTCTTAGATCCTGGTGGCCTGTTCACTCACCCAATGCAGGGTCCTATGCTCATGAAAATCCCTTACTAATTGGGTCATAATATATTTTAGGAGCTAATGGAAATATGTATTGATGAACTCCCTGCCATTGGTGTTCCCCCACCTAGAAGTCTGGGCAGATGCTTGTTTCAACTCCTGCATGAACTCTTTAGGCGCCTGGTCTTCCCCACACTGCAGGTTGTATGCCACCTTGTGGGCATTCCGTGGGTTTCTATGAATGGAGAAGTGTTTTAAAAAGGCTACCTTGTAGGTCGACCATTTATGGTAATCTTAGTCCTCCAGCCCTGTAAAGAAGCTGGAGTACTCAGAGGAGCATGTCCATTTGACAAGCTCCATGCAATATCTATCATTTTAAATTCCAAATGATGTCCTAATTTGCTCATAAAGCTGTAGATGCTCCCATACCGAATATTATGGTAGGGAGTCGTGAAGCTCTTAATGGCCTTTATCTGCTGATTTGGGACTTTCACAAGACCTTTCTTCTGTTTGGCAGCCTTCCTTTTCCACTGCACCGGAGTCCATTCACCCTTTGACTCAGAACTGCTACAGTTGGGGGTTCATTCTATCGCCTCTAGGTGCTCCCTACCTCTATGAAACTTGGAAAACCTTCCAGAATTACAGGGTCTGGAATCTTCTCTCCTGTGGTGCTGTGAACTCTTAGGGTCATTTCCCTTGTAATCCCTTTTTCGCACAGGAGAGTACTCATCCTCCTCGTCCCTCCTTCCAGGTATGCTGAGGAATTACCCCATCTCCCTCAATGTGTGGAGGTTTTTACTCTTTTGAGGCCCGAACTCTGGCTCTTCTTTCTCTGCAAAGTGGACCATGTGGTCCATCTGGAGTTTCATTTTCTGCCAGTCCAACTCGCTGATCTTTTCATCATAGGAGTCCTCTTGATCAGAAGTATTCACTAGGGTATTTTTGATTTTGCAGAGCCCACAGGTCCAACCACCTTCCCATCTGCTTGGTAACCCTGAATGCTCATCGATGTCAGGTGAGGACTTCCCTTCTGGGAGAGTTTGACTAAGCCTGGGTGAGTCCAGCTGTCTTATGTTTCCCTGTTCTTGATAAGGGGTACGCATGAAGTTAGCTGCACTCTGGACATCTGAAGTGATTCATTGGCTTGAAGTCCCTGGTAGAGAGGTCACCACTCCATGATCAGTGGGTGCTTTTCCATACACTGACTGGTCAGGTTGCCTCAAAGCATGTTTGTATTTGGCTATTTCATTTGCCAATCTCTCACACCTATTTTTCTCGGTCCCTATCGCTTGGTGGGATGCAGAGACCTGGGTTTCTAATTCTGACACAAGTGCTTGAGTAGTTTCTGGCACTTTACTTTGGTCCATTAATCGATCTTTTAGTCCCTTGATTTCTTCATAATTGGACTCATTTTCATTTTGTGAGGCTTGCATTGTGCGTTTATATTCAGAGCATTTCTTTTTCAGGAGACTACTCTCTTCTTCTTGCGCATTTCTGCACTGTGTTGCCTGCACTACGTCAATTTCTAATTGCCTCATACGTTCCATTAATTGTGCATTTTCTAGCCTAATGTCAGTCAGTTTCTGAGAACATAACTCACTTTTCTCTGCATCCATCCTTAACTGACGCACGTCCAGAAACGGGGCACAATTCTCTTGGTTTAACTTGTCATTTTCTTCCCCTTAACTGCTTTCTCTGTTGTTTCAAGGTGTTCAGATATTGTTCATCTGATCCAACTCGCCTTGAGAGTCAATACCTTTGATAATTAATTGGCTATTTTCGGTTTTAAATAGTTTTTTTAGCAATTGGACTGTGATCATGTCCTCCAACATGACTCTTTGATGAGTAACCTGTTCATTTAATTTGTGCTGCAGTGTACCCAGATTTTCAGCACATTCTTTATGCTCCTCTTGCAGTGCAGAGGACTGCATTGCATGCTCTGCATTTTCTCATTGCTGTGTTTTTAACTAGTTTTTGGCTGTTCAATTAGACTTTCTTGTTTTAACTCAAACATGTGGCTCTGTTGCACTTTAGTTTCTAATTGGTTACGCTCTTGCTGGTCTTCATTGAAAAGCTCAGCTCGGTTCTGCACAGAGGCCACACTATTGTGACATTGTTCTTCTGCTATCAGCAAATGGAAGTAAACATATGCTGAGAGCTGAACCATTTTAGTCTTCTCATCTTTAGTAGTTTGTGTCATATACAAGTCTGTTAGAGCTTGATGCAACAGCCCATTTTCCTGCCACTTGTCAACATTTGCAGAGGTAACCTCCTGCATCATTCTGGCTTGCCACATTTCATGTTCGCTGCCCTTTCATCCTTGAGAAATTATTTGGATAGGAGGTGCTTCCTGACCATATTGATTTCTACGGTGCTTATTTTGAAATGTGTTCTGCAACCTTATATTCTCAACCCTGCTCCTGCTTAGTTTCGACTCGCAATGACAGCTTAAAATCGACGTTGTTTAATCTATACACCGCCCTGGAATCCAGGGTACAAGTCTGAGTGGCACCTTAACAATGCAAAAACGACTTTCTATCCACTGCAATGCAATTACACCCAAATGAATAGTCTGCTCCTACTGCCAATGTCCCAAGTGAAAACTCTCCACCAAATCCCAGCTACGAGCCCCCAATGTGTCACAGTTTATTGGATGGTCACTCTCAACACAGGGAGTCCCCCCTCCCCAGCAAGGTGGCACACAACTAAGCTCTTAGAAGATTCCACTTTAGTGTGGCCTCCAACCTATATAATACTATTCAGCATGTGCCCTCTGTACAACCAATAAGCTATGAACCAGGCCGGTGTATAGTAACTTATATATTTATTTAAATGTTACTACAATGGATAATATATCAATCTCAAGGACAGCAGCCACCAACTCAGTGGCACAATACAATCTCACAACTTCAGAATACTTGCATCAATTGATGGAATGGATTTCTAATAGACATCAGATGTCTTTGACAATTAACCGGTAGAGCAATTTTAAAACACACAGCCCTCATTACGTCCCTGGCGGTAAGTAATGGACATTACCGGCATGGCGCAACTAACGTGTCTGTGCTGGCCAGAAACCGTTAAAAGCGGTACATTACGACCTCTCGGGCACGTGCATTTCACCATGCCGGTAATGTAATCAGCGCCATGTCGGTAACGTCCCAAAAACGGCACCTACCGGCATCGTATGCCATGCAAGGTGCACTACCGCCACCCCTCCCACCGATATTAGCGATCACCGCAAATAGCGGTGACCGCTATTAGCGGTGAACATAAATAAGCGGATCCGGAAGTTGCGTCATCGCAACGGAACGGGAAAGAGCACGGCAGCCATCTTTAAAAACACAATCCATTGCCATCCTCCGCAACCAGTGGACATCTGACCCCCAGACTCGCCACAAACCTTCACCTACATCCACCCATCGTCAGAATGCCGAAAGTTGTTAAAAAAAGTTGCGATCGGCTGCGGCAGGAGCGCTTCACTAGGGAGGAGCTCAACATGTTGGCCGAAACCCTACAGGAAAACGCCGATGTTGTATTTTCAACAGAGATGACAAGACCGGCGATAGCACGGAAGAAGGCCATATGGGCCACAGTAGCACAGCAGGTCAGTGCAGTTGGCACAACAACCCGCAACGCAAGACAGTGCCGGAAAAGGTGGGAATGATATCCGGCTCCGCGTAAGGAGTATACTGTCTGCTAACAGAAACCTGGGCATGGCAACTGGTGGAGGAGCGGAGTCGCCGATATAATTGCAGCCGTGGGAGGAGATATGTGCCACAACCATTGGCATCAAGAGCATCGAGGGGGTCGGAGAAATGGAGAGAGGAGCCCTGACATCAGGTGACACAGGTAGGTGCCTTGAATCAAGCCATGCCAAACTCACTGAAGTCCAGAATCATGTGAAGCGCAATGTTGCCTAATAGGGTTAACGCGACACATCAGCAGAAGACTGCCTCCACCCTGTACACATGCAGTATGCACACCCTTACTGTAGGCACCCACATTCCTCCATGCTTCTTCCACCCAAAAGGGAGACAACCTGTATGTCACTGCCTCCAATGTGCACCATCTAGTTATCAAAATGATGGCAGTCATCACAATGCCTGCTCAATGTCCGCAGACCCATCAATAACACTTCCCCTCCTTTGCTCCACCACAGGCTCTCTTTCAGACCTTGGCGATGAAGACACTGGCACCACACCTGCCAAGAAGGCCAGGCCCGAAGTACCACCACACCAACCCTCCAGCTCTGCTGGACAAAACAAACCCCCACAGCAGCCAAAATCTACGGGCACAACACAGGCCAGGGCACTGATAATCACCAATGCAAGCACCAGGGTACCACCAGCAACAGACATCCATCAACTGGTGCCCACTGAAGGGACTGTGTCTGCAGGAAGCAGCACGATTGGGGAGACTGCTGCCATTGCTCGGATAGTGATGTGGAGGATGCTGATGTTGTAGTATGTCCCCAAGGACTGGGGTAAGGAGCCACCTCTTCAAGGGATAGCCTGCAGGAACCTGAGGAGTTCAGGCAGGGGTGCCCAGGGGGCCGTGAGAGGGAGCTGCCAATAGAGGCCGCCCAGTGGAACAATCCCACATTATGCACGTCACCACAGGCATCCACACACTTTTGCGAGTTGAGGGGGGAGAGGGGAGTGGGTGTGTTGGAGAGTTGAGGGGGGAGGGGGGAGTGGGTGTGTTGGGGAGTTGAGGGGGGAGGGGGAGTGGGTGTGTTGGGGAGTTGAGGGGGCAGGGGGGAGTGGGGGTATTAATTCAAATCACATTTTCAATACACTTTTTGCTTGTGCACAAATCACATGTGTGGACATTGCTCATTGTGTATGTTTGCTTTATTGGTGAACAGCCCACAGTGTGCATGTCCCAGACACACACAGTGCCCCAAGTGCCATCTCCATGTGACACACACCATCCGTGTGTGCTAGAAGCATTGGTTAATGAGAGTTTGACGCATGGCACGTCCCTCCTGTGCATCGCCTCCTCCCTGAGGTGCTGCCCCATCTGCACCCTCCTCATCTTCATTGTCAGGTGGTTGCAGTTCAGCGTCAGGGGGCAGGGGCACATTTCGTCTGATGCACATATTGTGTAGCATTACACATGCCATGATGATCTTCGCAACCTTCTCATGTCGGTACAGGAGTGCCCCACCAGACCTGCTGAGGCAGCGAAACCGTGCCTTCAAGAGGCCAAATGTCTGCTCAATCACCACACGGGTTTGTGTATGTGCACGATTATAGTCCTCCTCGTGGTTCTGTGGGTTCCGGACTGGGGTAAGGAGCCACCTCTTCAAGGGATAGCCTGCATCACCTGTATGTGGGCAACAATGTATGTGTCAGTCATGACATCAAACTTCAAATCATGACGTGCCAGCATGGCATGCATTCATCTCTTAATTTGTACCACATTTACATGCACAAATGGAGTCACACTATGTGACCGGTATATGTGTATTCCTCTCATGGACTGTTTTGCAGGCCATCAACCAGTGTATGCAGGGGGGTCCAGTGCCCTGTGAGTGCCCATCCACTGTACTAGTCCATAGCGGTTGTTTTGGTGATCTGGCAGATGTCCAGTGATATCAATGCTCTCATCATGGCAACATTGCTGTCAGCCTCATGATGACCTCACTGAGCACTACAAATGTTGTTATGCAATTTATTTTGGCCTCTGTGTCTGTGTAGTGGTGTGTTTATGTTTATGTCCGTCATGTGCCTCCTTTGTGCGCAGTTATGGGGGACTGGCCTTTCAGTTGATGGTGTTTGGTGCCGTGTATTGGCTGAAGTCATTGCATGTAGGTGCATTTCTTTGAAGTGGATGCGGTCCGATTCAGTACAGTGCACTTGCAGATGCTTGTGTCATGATTGGGACACACCTTCATTCACATGGTAGGGCTGCTTACATCGGGCATTATGTGTTCAGGTGTCATCTAAAGTTTGGGCTGCTTCAGGGTATGAGCTGGCTCCATTGCCTATGGTACTCGCAGCCAGATAAAGTATGCATCTCTCCCCCCCCTTTCAGCCAGGTAAAGTATGCATCTCTCCCCCCCCTTTCAGCCAGGTAAAGTATGCATCTCCCCCCCCTTTCAGCCAGGTAAAGTATGCATTGGTACGTAAATCACCTACCCACTTCACATTTCCATGGCCATGACATGAGACTCACCGAGTAGCCAGGATCTTGGCCCTGCATGTCGCTCCATGTAGCGTGCTATTGTGGAGTTACGCAGGACCATTGCATCATGGGTTGATCCGGGAATCGGGCACAACAATGTGTGATGATCCTGTTGGAGTCACATACCATTTGCACGTTGATTGAGTGGAATAGCTTACGGTTGCGGTACGCTACCTCAATGGCATGTGGGACCACCAATTCCACATGGGTGCAGTCGATGGCACCAATACAACCAGGTATGCCGGCGAGTGCATGGAAACCCACTTTGGTGATTGCGATCTCCTGGGCAGACCGGGGTAAGGAAATGTGGTCGTCTGTGTGCTTGAGGAGGGCATTGAGCACTTGGATCAGCGTACGTGAGAATAATGGTTGTGAAATGCCATGCAAGTGCCCCACTGTGTGCTGGTAGGTGCCTGTGGCCAGGAAGTTGAGCACAGGCACTAACTTCAGTAGGGGGGGGGTGGCAGTGGGTGTTTCAATCATGCTGACGATGTCGTTGTGTATCATGTCCACGATGGTGGTGATGGTGTCCCGGTCCACACGGTACAAGGTGTGGATCTGCTCAGCGGTGAGGTTGAATGGACTGGCTCTAATGCGTTGGATTGGGGGCTGCCTGCGTGGTGGCAGTGGCTGTGCTGATGGGGCTTGCTGGCCCTGCCTTGCCCTCCTTCTCCTCCTGCGTCTCCTCTGTGCTGCCTGTTGTTGTTGTTGTTGTTGTTGTAGCACTTGCATTGCAATCAGGTCCTCCAGCCCCAACATTGCTAGTCCTATTGGAATCATTGTGGAGTGTGACTGGGTGTGGGAAGGGGTGGGGTGTGCTCGTTTTGTACTTGGTGAGTCTGTATTGCCTCCACCTGTGCTGATTGTGTGCACCTGTGGCAGCTGGGAACACTGCACATGGCCATTTACGGTTGGTCCGCGATGGCAGGATTTGCACCATGGCGGTAAGGTACTTTACGGCCTTCGCAAGGGCGTTAAGAGCATGTCCGCTTGACTCGTGATGTTCCCCAATTTGCGCCATGCCGTTATTTTCGGCATGGCGGGTCGCGCACCCGCTCCCTTGGTGCTGTTAGCGGCACCGTTAACTACGATGCCGCTAATTGCACTTACTCGGATCGTAATCGGACCTAGCGGTAAACGATGCCGGTAATCCTTTACCGGCATCGTTTTTAACTTACCGCCAGGGTCGTAATGAGGGCCACAGTGATTACTTAGTTTATCCCAATGCTCTTTTCTCCCAAAAACCCCACCCTCCAGGCATCAATTAAATATGACCACTTTGGTTTGAACACAAGGTACAGGGAGTGGGAATACAGGGGGGAAATCATTTTGGCTTTCTGTTAGAAAGGCAGGGTTTGGGAAATGAACTCAATGGGAACATTGTTTTGGCTTGTTATTTGAAAGGCAGGGTTTGGGAAATTAACTCAATGGAAAATCGTTTTTCAACACTCATTCAGATTAAATACAGTGCGTTGGGCTTCTGATTTGGGAATGCATTTTTAGGGATTAAGGACACCCTTCTTCTGTAAGGAAGTCGGGGTTACAGGACAATAGGGTCACCCAAATGCTTTATTCACTATAATGGCTGTAACACACTGGGCATGAAATCTGTTAGTTTTGAATTGTAACAAAACACTTCCCATGATATTTTCTATATGGGAAATAATTGAATTAACTTTAATTAAATGTGCTGAGGGCATGCACAGTTTTGCCCCCTCCTCCACAATTAAATGAACAGGATTAAGGCAGGTAGATCCCAACACAATTCAATTTAAACGGATAGGGGCCTTTTCTATGAGGAATTAATTGAGTTGTCTTTTTAGTCAAATACAGCCAAGGTCTACACAGATTTGCCCCCACCCTACCCACTATTCAAGAAGGAGATGAAGGCTGGCACAATCCCCCACACCTTTGTTGTCATCTGACTCAATCTACTTACATGGGAGACCTTGGTAGTTGGGCACTCAGGAAAACATATCTGGTCAACGGCTTCTGTCAAGGATAGTCACCAGCACCCAGTCCTCACCTGGCTGCTCCAATATGGAACCAGATTAGCTACTAGGTTTCCCTGTCTCTGCCTCCCTTGCAAGATTTAAGGCCTCTTCAGGTAGACAGCTTTTCCTCTGGCAAGGTGGTAGCCCAATGGTTTTGGTAGCACTCCTTGCCTCTCAGGTTAGTTGTTCCACGCTAGCATTCCCTCTAAAATAGGAAATTGATATTATATAATGCTGATGACACTTACACATTATCAGTATTCCCACTGTATATATATATATATATATATAGGGACTTCTCTCCCTCCACTTCCCACCAATTCAGCCCACTGTCTGCTGATAGGACAAGGAGTTGGGAGGTGTGGATTATGGAGAATGAAGGGAGGAGAACAATGCATCACTCCAAAATGACATGGTGGTTTATTATTTTGGTTTTCTTCAAACCTCCCTACATTTATTAATGTATTTATTTCTAAAGAGCAGAAGCCCGCAGGAATCAGGGCACATCATATGAAGACGAGGACAACAGAAAAGTGACGGGACAGTAGAGTAAGATTACTGGTTCTGAGTAGGTTACATTAGATGGACATTAGTATTTATGCAGGTCTTTTATTTGAACAACAGTGTCTTCAGTTTATTCCTAAAGCATAGGTAGTTAGATTCTAGTCTTGGGCTGTTTGGGAGCTTGTTCCACTTAGATGCCACTTTGGTAGGGAATGCTCGTCCAAGTCCATTGGCTTTTTTTGGAGTGAGTTACTTTCAAAAACCCTTGCGCTTTGGCTCTTAAATTGTGGCAAAGTTCGTATGTGGTTATTTGTTTTTTTAGGTATACAGGTGCGGATCCATATATACAGTGATGGACAATGGTCATTGCTTTAAAGGTGATCCAGTCTTGCAGGGCTAACCAATGAAGGGACTTTCTGTCTTCTGTAATATGTTCATCCCTTTTTTTCTTGGTAATTGTCCATACTGCATTGTTCTGTATGACCTGACATTGTTTGATGCATTTTTTATTGACCCCCATAAGTAGTGCATTCCTGTTTTCCAGTCTGGATAAGACTGTGGCTCTGGCGATAATGGTGCTGTTTTGTTTACTTAGTAATGGCCTGATGTGGCTGAGCACTTTTTGGTTGTATCAGCAATTGTTTTTCAGATATGTTACACAGGCTTCCGCTCCCAAGGATGCTTGCAGATAGACACCTAGTGTTTTGACCTTATCAGAGACTCTTACATTTGTGTCTTTGATCTTAAAGGTGGTGTATTCCATGCCTAGCTTAGCTCTTCCTGGTGTGATTCAAAGATCATGAGCTCAGTCTTGCTTCTGTTGAGGCAAAGCCAATGTGTCATCATCCAGGCTTCGATGGTGCTGTAGATGCAAGCAAGCTTATTATTGTCAGTGGTATGACAGCCGGACAGTTTGATGACAAGTTGTTTGTCGTCTGCGAAATTTGTAAAGAAGACCCCTAAATTGGTTAATAGGGTACATAGACACCCCAGACAGAGATTGAACAAAAGGGGCGATAGGCTGGCTTTTCAGATAACTTCATGAACCTATATATTTGAAAAAAAGGGGGAAAACAGCTGGGCTTCCAGCACCCCAAAAGGATTTGCACTCCAGTTGATCTGCACGGTCCTCTGTGCTGCGCCAAATCCCAAAGACCAGCCTGACTCGGTCGGTTCCTCACAATGTCCAATTCTATTTGATTATTAAACCATTTAAAAATATATATATTTGAATTCTACATTTTATCGCAAATTGGGAAATACTAATTTCACTTCAGCACGCCCTTCTTGGGAGGAGCTATTGTTTTTCGGGATTCACATCCAGTTCCCCACTCCTCATAAGTTTCATTTCTCCCAAGTCACATGACACAGACATCTGGCTGGCTCATGTTTTTCCACACTGCCATTAAGTGTCTTCATAGGACTCTGTTCGAAGATAATGCACAGTTAATGGGGAGGCCTGACCTTAAAGTCTTATCTGCTGGCCGTCTTATCTTCAGCCTCCACACTTCGGATCTACTCTTTATATTGCTTTGCATTTTAAGCTGAACACCAGACCTGCTTCTGCTGGTGGGCCCAGTCAAAAGTTCTTGAGGTCAATGTTTCAGGGCCACATACCTTTCAGTTCAGTGGGGACTACAAGCTACATACATAATTCTAACAGAATAGCATTTTAAATTGAAAAGATGTATTTTACACATGACATTCCCTATCTCATCTGGGCCCTATTGTCTAAGAATGAAACTTTCTTTAATACAATAATTGAAAAGATATGAGTCTCACTTACAGTATTATTCACACATGGGTCACAGTTAACATAGGAAACTAGTGTTCACTTTTACCACAAGTAGGCCCCTCCTTTTAAATTATGTCATTTTGAATGTTGAAAAGTAAGTGTTTTCTTTGTGACAAATGCAAAGTGCTTGGCTTCACTTAAGATTTCTGGATCACAGTCTTGTACTGCATTGAAGTCAATGTAACATGTGGACATCTGTCTCTTCACGTGCAATTGTAGCTTTTGTAGCTTTTCCTATTTTATGAAAACAACATTTTCAGCCACAACTGTCTTTTGCAACTGTATTGGGCACATTCTGCTGTATTAATGTTTTAAAACACACTTTCCTTCACCTTCCCATTTTGGTAATGTTGAATGGGGCCCACTTTTCGCATCCACTAAGCCTCATGTTGGAAATCAATGTTTGAACTGGCCTGCACATCAGCCAGCTTTATTCTAACAACAGGACCTTGCAATGCCTCTCAATCTTTGTCACTCTGGGGATGTATGTTCACTTCATAATGTGTTTTGTCAGAGTGTACAGTAGATGCATCCCCCTAGTCGGACGGATGCTTGTATGTGTGTGTGAGGTATGTGTGTGGGGGGGATTGGAATATGTGTGTGTTTGTTAGTGGGTGCTTGTGTGTGATGTATTAGTTTGGTTTGTATGCCCAGTCATTCCACACATACTCATTCTACACAAAGACATTTTGTACATATTGTTTATGGGTGTGTTATCTGTGTTTGTTGTCTCTGCGTGGTGTCTTTGCCCATTGCGCACAATTTGTATTCAGAGCATATTGTAGGGACATACCTTTATTTGTATGCATAGTTGTTGTTACTCCGGACCTACTTTACTGCCCATTGTGTTTCTTGGTGTCTATGGAAACATCACCAAATTTGGTATGACAGTTTGTGTGTGTTTAGAGCAGTTGGTTGCCAAATCCTGTCAACATTCAAAGCTGAGGTTATAAGATACATAGTCCATGTGTAAAGTGTCATGCAACCTTTGCTATGGTGTTGGAACTTCTTCACTATTATATCCCTGTCAGCTCCCCCGTTCACATACAGACATGCAGTGCCCCAGCCAGAATTCTTAATGAGCTATGCAAGGCTGGTGAAGCAAAATGCCCCCAGCCTTGCATGGCTCACTGAGCATGTGTGGCTGGGGATCGGAACTGTCAAAGGGAAACAGTGTTTCCCTTTGATAGTTCAGCCAGCCCAGGAGCACGCCCTCAGCTGGAAAAGCAGCTGAGGAAGGGCTCAGTGTTTCACTGGGTTGGCTCCTCAACTGCTCCATAATGGTTGAGGGGGCCACTGGGTGGACGCCCCCTCGCCCACTATGGATGAGCCGCCAGGCTCAGACTGGCCTATAGGACAATAGGGCAATGCCCATACCAAAAATGCTAGTGTAGGCCAGTCAAAATGGGCCACTTTTCTGGCCAATGTGGGCCAGTTTGATGAGTTACTTCACCATTCAGCTAGTAGTTTTGACCATTGTTGCTGAATAAATATTCTTTAAATATGACAATTTGCTCACATTTTAACAAAAAACACCCCCTTGGGTAGTATTCAAACAGTCTGTGACTAAAGGAATGAATATCCATTTGCAAATGCAGGCTGCTTTTTCATTGGTGCCTGAGACAGTTTAATGGTCCAGTCCGACCATGTGAGCCACCCTGCCCATTTCCCCCAATCCAAAAAAATTAAAATCTTTACATTTTTTATAATTATTTCTTATTTACACATTTCATGCTGGGCTCTCGTGCCCCAACTGGGTTGTGGCCACGCCCCCCTTGTCCTCTGTCCTAGAGTGACTCCTCTTTGATAGGATTGCCTCTTGCCTGGACTTCACTAACCCACAAACCCTCTCTAATCTGGTTTTAGCAGCTGTCCTTTCACAGAATCAGCTCTCATCCACATCTCTAACTTTTGATCTCCGTGCACCACTGCAAACAATCCTCTGTCCTAATCACTGTGGCATTGCTTGTGATAACGTGCACCACTCCTCCCTTTCATACCCTATCAACCTTGGGATCCAGGATAACGCTCTTAATGGGTTGCCTCATGGCTCCCTCATCAGTCCTTCTTCATCTCATGGGACAAAGGCATCTATGATCCAACCTCCCTTCCTTCTGCCATTTCCAGAGGCTCCACTCTTGGCCCCTTAGTATTCACCCATTACACCTCTTCCCTTGGCAACTGATCACCGCCTTTGGGTTCTCCTATCACCACGTAAATCTTATTTTCCGTCCTCACTTTTACTGCTGAGCTCTCCGTTCACATATCTGCTACTCTCTGTAATCTGCCACTCAATGGCACTTTGTTGTCTTATGCTTACCTCCTTGAAGACCAACGTAATTTACAGTCTTGTCTCCAATGTCCCCTCTCTCCTTCCTTCACAGGTCTCATTCTAAACTGTCCTACTCTCCGCCTTGGCTCAGGCATAAAACCTGCAGTCATTTCTGATAGTTATCATTCAGGACGAACCTGTTTATTATCAGTAAAATTATCCCATCTCACTTATAATTATAACCTCTTCCTTGGCCTTCTCCTGTACTCCTTTTAACCACCTGGCAAAGTATTCAACTTCGCCACCTTTTGGCACTTCTATGACCTTCCCCAATCTTCTCCCACCTCCAAACACTGCCTTCATGCTGGTTGGCTTTCCATGAAGTGCTGGTCCCCCATTAAAATCCTACTGCTTGTTTTCATATCTCTGCAAGAGTTTGCAGCCACTACCCTGCTAGCACTAATCCTGCTACTCTCTTCCCCACACATTCCGCTCTAGTACACCCCCTAATCTCTTTATCCCACAACCACCTCGCTCTTCTTCCTGCTTCTGCTCTTACTCCCTACCCACAATGTATCTCTAGAACTCCCTTTCCCCATGTTAAATATACTACTACCACCCATTCCTTACAATTTGCACTTAAGCGCCACCACCTAAAACAAAAAATAGCACCCTCTACTTACTCCAACATTGCTCCTTCTCCCAACCACCCTAATGCTACTCCTCTGGATATAGTTGGTTCCATCTGACTACTTTCTGTAATATATCCATGCTACTCTTGAGGAAGTGCCTGAAGACCATATTTCTCAAAAAACATCTCACGAATGGTCATTGCTTCACCTTGCGTTACTACTTCCACCAGTTCCATTTTCCCTGTACTCCTTTAAGATACAGCTTCTACTCCTGCATTCTACCAGTAATTACATGGGTGTATCCCTGTGTAGAGCATAAGATTGCTTCCCAGCTAGTTCTGTGTAGTAATCTGCTGGTGCCAGTGGAACACCTGGGCAGGGGAATGTTTGCGTGGAATGTTTGTGTGGTTTGTGTATAGGGGCTCTTCAGGTGGCATTTAGAGTGAGCTGGGCTGGAGTGGATGGGCCAGTGTTTGTTGAGGTGAGTGTTCATGTAGTGGCCCCTGGGTGCCCCACTATGGCCTTATAATGTTGCCATGTTTTATAATGTCTCCCGTCTTTATAATGTTCCATGTTTTAATTGATGTTTCCTTTCTAGTGGGGGAGTCTGGACTTGTGGGTGCAGGGTATTCACCTCGCAATGTTGGGACTTTCTGCATTGTTGGTGTAACTATGCATTTGACTTTCCTCATTGTTTGGGTAATTTATTATGTATTTTCCTTTCAGTGGGCACGTTGTGGACATGTGGGTGCAGGGTTTTCACTTCATTGTTTGGATTTTCCACATTGTTTGGTGAGGCTGAGTTTTTTGCACATTCAGGTGCGGCTAGTATTATGGCTACAGTCGGCGAGGGTGTGCTTGGTGTTTTGGGCTGTTGGTTACATTACAACCAGAGGTTGACTGTTAGTTACAGTCAGCGAGGATGTGTGTGGTGTTTGAGGCTGTTGGTTATAGCTAGAGTTTGACTGATGGTTACAGTCGTGGAGGTCGTGTGTGGTGTTTTAGGCTGTTGGTTACAGCTGGAGTTTGACTGTTGGTTATGGTCGGGGAGGTCATGTGTGGTGTTTTAGGTTGTTAGTCACAGCCAGAGTTTGACTGTGGGTTACAGTCAGGGAGGTTGTGTGTGGCGTTTGGGGCTATTGGTTCAGGCCGGTGTTTCAGGCTGTTGGTTACAGCCAGAATTTGACTGTTGCTTACAGTCGGGGAGGTTGTGTGTGGTTTTAGGTTGTTGTATCAGCCGAACAAACTCTGTTGTTGTTCATCTATTGGGGGAGTCAACGTTGTCCGCTGAACTGGGGTACATTTCTGTTGGCGCGTCCACTGTTGTCATTTGGTATCTTCCATGCCCGGTGCACAATTAAGTTGTCTGTGGTGCAGAGCTTTGCTAATCTAATCTATTGCGCACTGCGGATGGCGCACAGCATTTTTTGCAATTGTGTTTTGTGATCTACATCTCTTATCCATCGTAGGAGGTGGGTTACCGTGGGTGTTGGTGTACATTATCCACCCTGTTCCAGAGTACTTCTGTTTTTTCCATTTTCTGCAGGTTAAGGTTTGGGTTTGGTGTGTGTGTTGCTTATTGTGTGTTCTGCAGCCATGGTCATCTGTGATGTGGGATATATTTACCCACTCAGTAGTACTTCCCCACATCACCAAGATGCACTTCAGCAGAACCAGCAAAATGGCTGCGCTTGCTCCTGTGAGCACCATTGCATCCAAACTGCATTTTGCGGTGACAAAAGGAGGGCTGCACTGTTTTGCCAAGCGCCATTGGGCAAGATGGAACAGGAAGCACCCATAAAAAGGCTACTAGGGTGTGTTCTTGTTTGTCTTAAAGAAATGGAGTGAGAAAGCAGCACTGCTTTGCTGCAAGCCCAAAGTTCCTATTGAAAATGGGAATATTTCACCTTTAAAATGATGCCACTCTGATGCTATTTGTCCCTGTTCTTCATCACACTACCTTTATCCAAAAGACCCTGTCATGCCCAGCCATATTCACACTGTGCTCCATCAGAAAAGAGCATTATTCCTGAATGGCAGGCTGTGCCAGACAAATCTGAGAAAATCAACAAAAGCTTTACTTCAGCTGCACGGAAAAATGCTTAAAACCTTGCTACAAAATGTCAAAAATCACAGCTTGAAAAGAAATTCAAGCTTTCTATGCATATGTCAATTTCAGGAGACCTTTGCCTTGTACATTCTGTTGTGTAAAAGGAACTAACTATGGATACAGAACAACGTGGGAATCCAGATAGAAAAAACTAATTTGAAAGCTAGCTTTCACCACATGTGTCAAAATGGGCTTTTGCAAACCAAAGCATAAAATACCTGTTTTAAAAGGGTATGTGGGATAAGGCCCTGACCTTATCTAGCAATGTGAAGGGGTTTTTGCTGTGAAAGATATATGAGGGATGTTTTATTCAACAGGCTTGTTTTTGATTCAGGACAAAATAAAATAAAATAAAATAAAACTGCTAAACTACATTGGCTGGATTTTGCAAGCTCTAAAACAGGTTATCCCTGTTGGCTAAGCTAAGACTTCCCCCAAAGGGAACCACCATGAACGTTCAGGACACCTAGGTTTCTGCCTGGGTGGATGCTAGCAACAGAAGGCCCACACGGTAGATGCTAGAACACACAAGTGATAATTGCTACCTTGGCAGACTTGGGTCGGGGCTGAGCCCTCTTACAATGGAAATCTGGGACACGAACATGTGAAATGAAAAATCACAGCTGCCCATGACTTCTACAAGAAGCTTCAAGGGAAAACTCCATGACAACCCTGAGCTTAGGGGGGTAGCTTGGAATCTGTGCCCATATATGGGGAACAATACTGAACATTTGTTTCCAAAGAATATTTTATAAATAAAACTTGTAAGACTTTTATCTTTTTCCACAGGACTTTGCAAAAATGTGAAAAGTTAACAGTGTAAATGTGATTTTATGGGCTTTCATTTAAGATGTCATAGACTTCACTGACACATGGGCAATAGAAATGGCAGACAATTGGGTATTATAACGAAAGTATCCATGATGCCATTGCAAATTTTACTACTTACATCCCTTATGGTAATCCATACCCATGTATAAAGTTATCAAATTTTAGGCTGAATATTTCATACTCAAAATGACTAAAAAGTATCAAAAGGGTGAAACATTGTCTCACAAACTGGAAGATTGGATGGCTATGCTCTACACAAAGCACGTAATCTGCCTATGTAATTGGTTAAAATGCCACAACTGTACAAATGTGTAAATTATGTTCAGGTTGATTTTTGGCGAAAACATCTGTGGGAAGTCTTTTCATCTCATACAATTCAACCTCATAAACTGAGTTACCTTGCTAGTGGAGGTAACCAACATTGATTGTCCTATCCAGTTGTTTAGAAGCGTGCTCAGCTAAGCCTGGTGCACCATATACACTATGCATTATAAATAATGGTCCCTGGCAGGACTCCAGGGACTCTTTCCTGAATTTCCTGCGCCTGCGTTCCTGATCTTCCACATTCATCTTTCCAGACGCCCGATCCCACTGCAAAGCCAAAGCATTGCCCGACTCCAGATCCCAGCAAGGCCAAAGCATTGCTGACCCTACTCCAGCAAGGCCAAAGCATAGCTGATTCTATCCCAGCAAGGCCATTGATCCATAAAAACCCACTAAAATCCCATAACCAAAGGGAAAAGGTGTGGTACCCTTTTTTGTGAAGCATCCTGAAAGCTTCTTACCACTACCTGCATGCCCGCTGACCTTTAGTATCCTGCAACCAGACCTTTGCCCAGCTGTCTTTTGCCAGGAGAGTCCGCTATCCGGTGACCAGAATCTTTTGTGACCAGAACCTGTTGACTGTACAAAATCCCAGATTCAAAAGTGGACTATGAGTAGAATCCCCATCCCTGAGAAACACATAGTCCCCCCATCCTGACCCTTTTGTCTTTATTCCACTCTCTAAGCAATCCTATCCATACCCTGGTGACTTGTCCAACTGTTAGAATTCTCTGTGCACCCTGTCATTGAATTTCCAAGTGTTAGCGCCACTTTTCTATTTCCTTTTGTCCTGCATAGATCATAAATCCTTAGTCAAATTTTGAGTAATCAAAGTAATTTCCACATAAGGGTGAAACTGGGGTGACAAGGTTGACTATGCGAATCAACCTTGGATCTTACTGTGTCCCTCTTTATCAATATATTCTTGATAACCTAGTTTAAGTCAAACCTGCTCTTTTCTCAGCTGATTTTCTTTCCTCTCTCACGGTTTCATTTTACCCAAAGCAAACCCTCTTCTACCTTCCAAATCTCCCTCAATTCTTCACCCACATCTCCACTTTCACCTCTGTATTATCCTTGTGATATACATCTGTCTTTACGAGTGTCATTTTATGCCATTGCAAAAGGGTTTTGCAGTGCACAGTGGTGGCGCGAGTTAAGGTTGCTTAGTTTACAATAACTGGCGAATTTCTGGGGGTTTTTGGTTTTATTAGTAACCATAATAGGGATAGGTTTTTATTAGTGCAAAGTAACTATAATGTTCCTTTAAGACAGCTTTTGCACTGAATGTGATAGCTTTTTATTAGGGCAGCTGAAGCATAATGTCCCTTTAACAATGTTTTTTCACTGAATGTGATAGATTTTTATTAGGGCACCTTAATCATGATGTTCCGTTAACATAGTTTTTTCACTGAATTTCGTAGGTTTTTACCAGGAGACCCTTAGTTTGTATTGATGTACCGTACAACATACTGAACCCGCTGGCTCCATGTTAATGGGCACAATGGTCACGGAGTATGTGTCTGTTAACGGACATCAAGTAGCATCCAACCTGCTCAGAAAGGCAGAGGTTCTCTTACATAGTGGTATCATGTAGCAAAGTCAAGGGACATATACAAACAGTACCATGTACGGAAATTGCAAGGGAAAATGGAGTAGGTCTGCCAACTAAGTACTTATAAAAGAAACAGAGCAAAGACATAGGGTATACACCATAATGGAATGCACCAACAAAAGAAATAATGTTTGCCTTGAACAATCTTACCGCACTGCTACTTTACATAGGAACAAAGAACAAACTGCCAGACCAAGGACTGCAAAGTGCTGAGAGCAGAACTTCACATCAACGTGGTAAGTACATTAAAGTTTGTTTTATAATTGCACAGTGCATACAGCGTGGAATATTAGAAAAGGATGATGTTTATTTTTATGCAGCAATGTCAAGCACCCTAAAGTGGCTGGAAGAGAATTTCCCTCATGACGAAATGAGTGACGACAGTAACACCATTGCTACGCACTGCAGTGTGGAAAGTAAAACAAATTATATATATTACTTCATGTAACAGAACATACTGGAAAGCAAAGGAATGAACCACAAGAGGCACCTCTTCCAAAACAGCATATGGCCACAGGAAGTGAAGGAAACACTGCAAACACTAAACTGGACAGATTAGATGCCAAAATGGACAAATTGCTGAACAATTATGGTGCCTTAAAAGATTTCGTACAAAGACATATAATGGAGAAAATAAGATAGCACTGCCCCACCTGCACGTGTACCCCTTCCCCATTTCCCAGCCTGCCATCCCCGCATATTCTGTGTCATCAGATGTTACAATGAGACCACAATCCCTTTCTCCCCTCACGACTAACTTGTACAAATCCCCAATTTCGCTGTGTATGTATCTGTTTCTGCTACCCCTTCCCTTTCCTTATAGTATCCATGAATCTGTGGAAATAAAGGTTTAAATGTAAATTGTTGCTGCATGTACGTGTGGTTTTTCCCGTTATGAATCTGTGGGGCACAGTACTCGCTGGGATGACCACGAGTAAGGAAAATGGAAGTGTCCTACCGACACCGCACATGCCCGGCCTATCCGCAATCACAATGGAGGCTTCCATAGGCCGCCACTACGGGCCTCATGGCCGCATCTTGTGAACCACCTGTAATTAGGTGTGGGAACGCATGTTTGTCCGTCACACAACTAGGCGCATGCATATCTCTTTCTCTGTGCACTGGTAACACCGCCCCTGTGCAACATATCCAAAGACACTTCCGACATACTTTAGTAGTTTGAGGCGACCACACACGTACTGCGGGTATCTGTACACTTCAACATCCCACCTGCTATACCCTACAAACACCCAGCTTGTTTTAAAATGTTCGGCGCACGTGTGTAGCACTGGGAATTATTCCGGGGATCCCAACGGTATCCGTAGGACACCTATGCACAGACGCACAAAGTATTCCACCCAATACGCGTCCTGCAGACAGCCATCCCAATAGAGAACATTTTGCAATATCACCATGGTACCCCACCCACGCTGCGTGTGGGCTCTTATTTGCTATTGCCTCCAACTCAGCAGCACCCACACCGTCACCCTCACCACCACCTCCTTCCAAAGGGCCTGGACAAGAGAACAGGTGCGGTAATGTAGATAAAGATCAAGAGGAGAACAAGGATAAAGTAGAGGAATTCCCCATTGCCTGCAGCCAGCGTGAGTCGTGGGTGTGGTAATTATTTACCGTCATAGAAGATGTGCCCAAATCTCATGCAAACCAGGTGAGATGCATTGAGTGCAAGACATTACTCAGTTGCGGAGAACCTGGCTTGTACAGCTACGGCACCACCTCCATGCGGCAGCACCTCAAATCGAACCACAAGACAGCAGTTTGGAGGGTTGTCCCCTTCCAACAAGGCAGTAGGTTAATTTCCTCTACAGGATCCTCTGCATCTGCTCCTGCCACCACGAGGGACACTCCAGTGGGGCAGCGGATCCCTAAACCAGCCTTGCAGGCCATACAGCTGCAGCAGACCCGTACCTTTCAAAGGTGACTGAATTGTGCATGTACTGCGATGAGGTACTCTGCAGTGGAGAGCAACTTCAAAGTGCTTTCGAGGCTTCGGTCTGGGAGCATGACAAGGAGTACCCCGAACCTAAGTAAGGACCACCCAACATCCTCCTGTCTCCACTAACCCTTTCTTATTCCTGTGGTTGGTACCCTTTCCCTAATCTCCCTTCCCTTATCTTCCTTCTGTGTCATATGTTATGAGAACAAGAGAAAAGCAAAAACAACCTGAAAGGGAAAAACAAAAAAGGCTCTTTTCACAGCCACCTTTCACAGTTCAAAAATAGAATTCCAATGAAACGATCCGCGTCAACGTGCAACCTATAAAATATGCAGACAGCGCAACAGAAAATGCGAGGTGTGGCTCCCTCACAAACATTGCAAAGAGCCTTTTTGTGCCGTTTGTGTTTGGAAGGTTTAAAGTGGTAAACACCTACTGAGGACATGTTTGCTATACTTGTAAGAAGCGCTGCACTGCATTTTGTATATTACCCAGAAAAAGCTGATTGCCAGCATCGGTAAAATGGACTCCATCGGAACGAAAAATGTTGGTACTACGAAACACAATGTTTTCATTGTGGAAGAAGAACATGCCAATGTCGCGCAAACAGCCTTGTTCACATTGCGCCTCGCTTTCTCGTTTGTGGTCCAAATGAGGAAGAACGCATCGACCCCTGTCTCTGGGTAATGCGAGAAAAAATAACTCTCCACTTTGGAAACATTTCCATGACTTGCCGAAGTGTCTGCCTCATTGCAAACTGCAGTTAGATGCTGGTAACACGTCCTAAACTATTCCCGCCACAATGAATAATAATAATGTCTGGATGATTGAGCATCACCAAAGTGGCACAAAGAGAAGCCACATGCAACCACTGCATCCCACGTACTCCGTACCATTGGGCATCCACATTATGAAACCACTCCACAGTGTTCTGCGTATACTTTCACCCAATGTATCCAGGAGTCACCCAAAAGCCATAAACTCTGCCTCCAACATGGCACAGGAATTGCCATGTGCACCTATTTGTAAGCACACCTTCTGGCACAATCTCTCCTTATGCACCACACCCAGGAAACCCTATTGGCCAATCCCCACGCTCGTGCAGTCCCATTTCCATGTCAGCCACCCTGAAAAGAGCTGCATTTGGCACATGCGCACCTCCAAATGCTGCGGTACCTTATTGGTAGCTGTGAAAAGTTTTTTTTTTTCTGAAGGTGCTTCTAAACAAACACCTGTTTTTGTATTTGTTGAGTATTGTTGCCATCTTCTCCTCGTTACATTATTACACAAACTTCTCCAAAATAGCTTTTAGATCTGTAAACACATGAGCATTTTCAAGGGGGGACAAAAAAAAAATCTGGTCCACTGAAAAATGTCACAGTGGAAGCACTAAGGTTCTCATCGCCACAAAAGAACATCCTGCATCGAACAGAAAAGCAGACATGCCGCCATTTACAAGACACCTTTCCTTCACTACCTCGGAAGAAAGTACATAAGGAGTGTTCTACACTAGTCTTGGTGGTATGCACAAGAAAATCATTGTTGCAGTGGGACAACGGCACATCACTGCTTTCAGCACCTCCTTTAGTTCACTGTGCAAACTTGCAACGGTGCGAAAAGTCACATGCAGTGCTCCACAATGCAGAACTACTATGTCAACAGTAGTCCAAGTGGCCACATCTCTGCACTCTGCAAGCACAGCTTGCAAACTCGTTAGAGGCACAATGCGAGACAAAGCGTGCACTCTGTCCACACCAAAATGTCCATCAACGCCGCTACCCTGTGCAAATGTGTGCAGGTGACCCACAAACAAATCACGGACGATGAGCACTCACACTCTCTGCATCTCTGCCATCACCACGGCACATAGCAATACACATTTCTTATTACCACACCTTCCTGTTAAGCACACCCTCAACACCTGATTGGATAATCCACAGTCCCATTTCCATGCCAAGCATAGTAAGGACAGCATGTAGCACGTGCGCTTCCCCAACTACCGCAAGGGCCGTGCCCCAGTAAAGCAGGGGCAGTCCTTCTTCCCTTTCTAGTACTCTTATTCCAGAACTCCCTCATTGGGTACTGTTAAACATTCACACACGCATCCACCAATCACATCCAAGACCTCTGCATCTAACAGTATCATCTCTGTTCAAAACTCCATATTAACTGTTAAACACTCAGAGTACAAGTGTCCTGTGAATAAAAAGAGAACCTCCACTGGAAAGTACTGTAAAGCCATCTATGATCTCTGCATCCCGATTCATCCGCATCTCCACCCATCACCACAACATGCAGGTATCAATCATGTTTTATCCAGTACATTTGCAACTCACTTATAAGTGCTTTGCAACAGGGTAGCTGCCACTGAAACTCCATAACGTACTAAAAAAGCATACTGCCATTTCTCCCATCACCTACCATCAAATTCCACCTACAGCGGTATGTGCTTTTAAAGTTGGCATTTACCCATATCAGACATTTTAATATGCAAACGGTTTCTCTTTTCTTTCTTTCTGTAAATTTTACAACCTTTTCCCTCATTAACACACCTATGAAATTTGTAAAAATCTCACAGAAAAGCATCAGTGAATACATCCTACCAAAGGAAGCCAGGTACATAAATTGCATGCATAACAATCGGGTGCCTGCCATTTATCTTGCACACATCACAGATTGCAAAATTACTTAAAAAACAAAGAAATGTATGTGTGCATTGACACCAGTACCATTCATAAATGTGCATAAATAAATGAAACAACTGAAACAATTGCTTCACTCATGTAGCAAGCATATATATGCAGAAAAGTAAATACAATTGCACACACAAAAACATTCTCCTTTGCAATCTGTACATGTTTCCAATCTTTTTTCTCACCCTTCTACAATGAGAAGTAATCAATTTTCAAAGTAAATACTCCTACACCAATACAGACAGTTGCTAAAGAGCATGTCATAGAACATACTTAGAAATAACCCACTTACCCCCTTCCCAACATGCTGATGTTCCCAAGTCCCCATTCATATAGTGAGCCATCCATGTGTGCACACACACTAACTCTTCCTGCCAAGACATCCCCCTACACTTTTAAAGAATGTATTCTCCAAATGCAATCACTATGCCATTAACAAACATATTTTCTTACCATCTTCTTATACAGTTGCAGTACCCACCTGTATCCTGAAACCACTGGCGTATGACCTTGAAAATACACCCTAGAATAAACCTACTCTCACCAACCAACAAAGTACTCTACCATCGTAGTATTGTACGTCTTACTAAAAGAGTGCAGTATTCTTGCATTGTAAGCTACAGAATTGCGTCAACCCACCGGTGTGTGCTTCATTCTTACTCATGCCACCTCTACATTTCCTCACTGTGTATTGTCAGCATGCCACCATAATACTAACCTCCAAATAGTAATATAATGTTCCCAACCAAAATTTAGAGCCCATTACATAGTGACACACTTCCATTTATATGCCTATGCGCATATTCAACCACTCATGCACATTTTACACATATACACTTCAAAATCTGCACACCCACATTTTCCTTTTTCCTACAACAGCCACTACAGAATGCTTACCAAACAGCAACTCTGTAGAAAACAACACAGAAATAGATCTGTGCAACCTAAAAGCATAGAAAGTAGCCATCCACCCCTAGCAGAATCTGTACAGAAAGTTCAAATAGAAGAACTAATACAGTCACTAAGAAAAAGTTAATCACCTACCAGTAAAGAAACTGTAATTCCTCTGTCAAAATGTACAAATGAAAAGAAATGCACTAAAAAGAGTGCATCTCGCACTGCTGATAACAGAGCACATACAAATGGTAATGTCACCACAAGGAACCATTCCAAAAAATTTATTTTACAAAAACGTTCCACCACAGAATACTTCAGAACCTTATAAATAGAGGGGAGAAATCACGCTCAACCCTTAAAACTTACTGCAGAAAAGTAATCCTGGAAGCTCTCGTAGTGCAATGGTCTTGAAACAGAAATTGTTTATATTAATTTTAAACAGAATTAAACCATTAACAAAATTAATTGGTAAACTACAACCACTACTTCGAAACAAATGTAATGTCAGCATAGATATCTTTGGTACTATCTGTACAGGTGAGTGGAGTCACACCACCAGCACAGCACCATACTTAAATGAGGAATCATACAAACAAGAGCAAACAAACCAAATTGCCATACATAGCAGTGGACGAGGATATGAAAAGGTACACAATACCATAATGGAAAAAGAAACAATGCTCTCACAAATATCCCCATCAAACTTAGATGGCACTGTCCATTCCACCGAACCAATACGCCTCACCTACAAATGGCCTTGCACGTCAATGTGTAACATTCGGCAATAATCTATAAAATCGTTGCAGCAGTTCCTCAATCACTATGTAAAGCCAATGACAAAGGAAAAATGAAAATACTACAAACTATGGACTCCTGTCCAGTTCGCAAATGCACAGGACTATGAAGACATTCCTTAGCCTGTATTTCTGAACCTACCTGCAAAATCGCCTTCCATCATATCAAAATGTTAGCGACACACCATTCTACTGTAAGAAATCATGTTTACAAACTGTACTGTGCAAAACCTCCAGCTTTAGCACAGCAACATTTAAATGATATTCACGTGCACCGTACAGCCAAAGAACTGCTCGAAGAAATAGAGTGCATCCAAAGGAAATATTTTGGAACTTAAGAGCACTTACAAACTCCAGCACTTTCAGACAAAAGTAGTGACAACTTTCAACCTTCTATGTCACACATACAAAACATCAAAAGCACATCTGCTGAAGTGCCAAACCAAGTATGTGTGTGTTGTCACAGAACTTTCTATAAAAAGAGCATCAAAACTGTAGACATAATGCACAAAATAGAAGACAATGAGGAATTCCAATGGTTCCAATTAGCTCTGTACCTTATAGCTGAAAACAAATACGAAATTACTAACACCTCCATACTGTGCACATACTGCACTGCAAAACATGACAATAACCAAATGCCTTCACGGGTGATCAGTAATAATTTAGAATTATTCCAGCTGCCAAACGCACTCCAGCAGCTTAATTTGTATTAGAGCATTATAATCCAAACAGTACACCCATTTTAAGCAATAATACGGCTTCAATCAAAAACTGCAAAATTGCCTCCAAAAGAATTACTAAGAGGCATTTGTGGGAAAGTAGTTTATTTACCATTAGATCTGAAATAAAATAGACACTCTACGAGTGCAAAGGTAATTGGACAATCTTTGATTATCCTGGAAATGGTGTACCTACAAAAGGTTAAAAACATTTGGCAGCAACTAGTGGACTCAAACAAAGTTAGGGAAGCCTTGCAATACCTTAAAGAAAACAATGAATGCTACAAAGAAGTAAACGTTGAAGAAAACCTAAGAGAAACCACAGAAATAATTTACGACTCCTCAACAACTAGCCAATTTGAACTTCTAGATCCTACTGCAGCCACCAATATTTTAGATCACTGTACAATTCACCCACTGCATTCTAAAGACATCATAGACGATGCACTAGAAACATATCAAATGCGGCAAGCCAAAGGATCCCCAATTAGTATATGTGAAGAAAGCGTAGAAGGACAAGCCTTCCCTCTACTGATCTCAACTGAAAAAGGTGGAAGATACGATGAAAGATACACACAAATAACAGCATCAGAATACCACTTTTTTCTAATGTGTTCTGAAGACCCTAGATTTAGACCAAATGTGGAATACATATTTCACCTCCTTTTTGAAAATAAATTAGCAACACTATGTTTTGAAGTAGCACACACATTGAAAACAGGTTCCCATTTAAAAAACATGTCTGCTACACAGCTACTTCAAAAGGTACAAGACAAGGAAGTATTACAAATCTCTTGGCAAACATGCGTGGTACAAAAAAGTACTGGTTCCGACGGCACACAGATGTACGGTGTATGCTACGCAACCTTGGCCCACCCACATGTTTTGTCACTTTAAGTTGTGCAGAGTATGCATGGGAAGACTTGCACACTTACCTACACATAACAAACAAAAACAAAACAGGTCTAGACATGAAAACACCAGGAGAACTTTGCTCTCTAGATCCTCTAAATGTATCAAGGTACTTCCATCATCGCTTCATTGCCATGCTGCACTTCATTTGCAATAAAGCACTTCTTCCCCTCAGAGAAATGGAACACTTCTTTTGGAGAAAAGAATATCAAGCCAGAGGAGCACCACGAATCCACATGCTTTTGTGGATTAAAAATGCTCCTAAGTTTGGTGAGGACAGTGATGCAGCTGGTTTGCAGTTCATTCACAAATATGTCACTTGTGACATTCCTTCAGAAAGTACACATAGTGACCTACATGCACACATTTTGCAGTTTCAAAGACACAAGTGTGGCAAGTATTTCCAGCGCAAAATACAAGAACAAAGGCAAATACTACAAGAATGCCGCTTTGGTTTCCCTAGACCAGTTTCAGCAAGAGGCCAAGTGAACAGCTTCATGTCTTCGGTTCGACACAGTGTGAAAGGGAAATCTCCTAAGAACACATACTTCATAAAAAGAACTGAAGAATCAAAGTACATCAATGATTACAATGCAATAATTGTCCTCCTATGGAATGCAAATGTAGATGTACAGTACATTGCAGACAATTCCATGATATGTCACAGCCTACTTAACCAAAGCAGAGAAAACAGAGCTTAAAGACCCCTGGGATGACATATCATCTGACAAAACACTGGCACAGAAATTGTACAGCTTTGGCAAAAAAATGCTGTCCCATAGAGAATGCGGCGGCTATGAAGCCACCAACTATTTAACTGGCACCGCCTTCTATGGGTAATCTGAAAACATAGTGTGGCTAAGCCTTGGTCCTGCTGCATCCATAAAAAGAGTTCTGAAATCATACGAAGACATAGAGACAATAGCCAAAAACGATCCCAACAGCCAGGATAGTTTGAAAAACAACTTCTTAGACACATACTACCCAAACAGGAGTATTACTTTAGAAACCATGTGCCTGTACCAGATAGCCCAAAACCTCTCATACAAAAATAACATTATACCAGATGAGAAAAAAGGTAGATACAGAGTAGAAAGTTGTGAAGGCAGCCTGGTAAAACTTACCAAACACAGCCTGATTAATCATACGATATTATCATTAAAAACTCCTCAACACAAAGAACTGTACTACATGGCTCTACTGCAACTTTTCAAACCACGGAGAAAAGAAGAAAGTTATTAGCCACCCATGCCTCCTATGAAGATGCTTTCAATGCAAGGGAAAGTACCATAATATATATAAACTATACACGGTACAAAACAATATTGTACAATGAACGCCAACAAGAAGAAGAACTTCAAGCACAACTAAATGTAGACACTCCTGAGAGCAGTGAACCTTCTGTGACAGGAAGCCAAGAACCACTTGGACAGCCACTCATAGCAAATGAGGCAGAATTAGCTATGACAGAAGTAAAGACCACCATGTGTCAGTATGTGCAATCTACAGAAGAGTTTTCTGTACTAAAATCGCAACTAAACAATGAGCAGCATACTATTTTTCTAGAAGTAAGTAAAGAAATTGCACATGGCATATATCACAAAACTAAACGTGTACCTTTGAAACCTACAAACCTGTAATGATATATGTAAGTGGTGAAGTTGGTTCAAGAAAAACATTCTTAATAAAAATGATCAGTAAATTCCTCCAACAATTAACCTTTCAGCTGTTTTAACTGCCCCACAGCTTTAGCTACCCACAACATACACTGATTGCTACTGCTTCCAGTAGAACACCAAAAACATTTGAGTATTACAAACTTTCAGCAGAAGCAGCTATGGAGATATGCCGAGTTCTGAAACAAAAGAAAATGCTCCTAATAGATGAGGTGAGTATGATTTCCAACCTAATGTTAGCTTTGATTCACCTCATTTTGCAAGAGGTCCTCAAAACAGACTATGAAGAACTCTGGAGGAAAACATTTCATTGTTTTCGGTGATCTCCTTCAATTAACACCAGTGAAAGGTGAACCTATCTTTAAAACCTTAGGACAAAAACTGTGCCGTAAAAGTCTTGGAAGCATCGGGAATGTAAATCTCAGGCAACATTTCCAATACAGGCAACTAACTGAAAACATACGTCAGTCTGCAGACCTCACCTACGCCAACATTTAAAAAAACATGCAGATTGGTGTGCTATAAAAGGAAAAGCAGTATACCCTAAATACTAGATGCATCCATGATCTGTACGGGCATAACACATGTGCTACTGATGTCATGGAACAATTACCTCACAAAAATGGCAACTGTATGTCCTTAATGCCAACTCTAGCAAGTTGTGCACAAGTCAATGCAACAGTGCTTAAAAAAGAAATGCAACCACTAGTGGAAATTAACTCTACAGACAAACTGGACGTACACACTATGACAATACCTATGTGTCAACGAGCCATAGTATGGCTAAATATCTTAGAAAACTCTATCTCCAACACAGCTGGTAAGGAGAAAGTGTTAACTGTAGAGTAATGCTAAAACGTAACCTTGACGTAGACCAAGGTTTAGTGAATGGATCACTTGGAACAGTTCTTGACTTCCAGACATACTCACGTGACAACAACATTCAGTTTGTCAATGTCCAGTTTGACAAACTTTCAGAAGTTAAAAGGATAGGGTGCACAACAGCTTGATTCCTTCTTTCCAAAGACATGTATGTACGCAGAGAACAGTTTTCTCTGTCGCTAGCTCATGCAGTGACTACTCATAAATTGCATGTCTAACCTTAGATCAAGAATTAATGGATATTGGCAGCACAGTCTGTAAAGAAGGCATGAGTTATATAGCACTGTCACACCCAATTTTGATGCAAGTGCAGTTAGCGCTAACATTCCTTGCATCATAGATTACAAAACACTACGTGGAGTCTACACACCCCATCTCAAAATGTACCCTGTTCCTCAAAAACAGAAAGGTTTTAAAAGAAAACTAATTCAATCAGAAGTTCTACATGATTTCCCAACAGTACCACCAAAGAAATTAAAATCAGCTCCTACTGCATCAACTACCAAAAACACAGAACAATGGACTGAAAGGGACAACACATACCCAACTCCACACACAAAGAAAAGTACCTCTTCAAAGAAAGCATGTGCATCAAAGTACTCAAACACAGAACTACCTGGTCAATTCAAATTTTCCAATACAACTGGTGTAAATTGTTATGTAAATGTAACAATGAATGTTCTATTCCAAATGGCAGCAATTGTTGAAAAACATTTATTTAAATGGCCCGGACCAGTTTTGTTTACAAATGCTAATCATTCACAAAAATGCAGCAAATAATCCTGACAACACTTACAGTGTCTCAGGAATAAGGCAGGAATTGAACTACTATGCTGAAATGGTGAAATTCACGTTAAACAAACAGGAAGTTCCACAGGAATTTCTAATGTACTCACTACAAATCCTGGAAAGCAAAAACATACCCATAAATTACATTTTTCAGATGTCCTACATGTGGAAACAGGTCACCTACCCCTACCCTAAGACCCTGAGTCACACCAGGTTAGATTCTGGGTTTATGACCTTTGAAACAATCTATTTCCGGTGACTGTGCACTGCAATTAGACCTGGACAAAATACTAATTTGTCAATGTCATGTGACTACATGTTATGTATGGACTCGCACAAAGATTATGTTGAAGATCTTTTATTCAATGTATTATGTACTAGTTAAATACCTTCAGGGAAAGCGAATATCTATCTCCCTGTTTTGTACAATGTAACTGTGTGAATTTCTCTTTTTGCTTACATTGACACATAGAGTATATTACTTGTCCAAACTACATTTCCCTGGCAGCAGGGTAACCGTCTGGAATACCTCATACACAGAACACGCAGCCCTAAAGTGGTCTTTTGAAACCACAATCGTTAGATTGTGACCCTGGTTCTCGCGGCGGTTTATTTAAATAACAGCATTAGGTTTGAGAAGCGGCGAGTAAATCCGTGTTTGTAAAACCTTTTTTTGGAACGTGCACGTGACTCTACAGCACGTGATCATGACGTTTGTTTAAGTATCACACTTAGCCAGCAAGAAATGTTTTCCAGTGAAACAGCACACTCCTGACTTACACGAGCGCAAGGAGTTTGTATGGCCCCCTTCTGGAAGTGAGTTAAGACAAGTAAGAATGTTGCATATAGCACACCATTTCCTTCCATGCATTTGACAACGCGCGGAAACACAGACGGAGTCAGTCACTGTATGAGACGCTTCAGAACTAGGAAGGCACTGGGCGATTATTGATTATACATAGATCTACCACGCAGCATTTCCATAGCTGGAATTCATGGTTTAGTAAATCAATCGCGGTTCCTTGAAAACACGCTATAGACTTCAATGCCCATAAGGCACTGGGTTGGCTGATCTGCCTATATTTACTCAGCACGTAATAACCCAATAGCTGTCATCCATGACCCTTTATAGACATGAGTATGAACACATTTTGGGGCTCTACCCTTGTCTTGCACGTAGCTTAAAATGCCATGTTTTGCAATCCAAAGCACGTAGTTTAAAATGCCATGTTTTACACGTAGCTTTAAATGCCATGTTTTGCAACCCAAATGTCTCAACAAGACAAATGCAATTTTGAGCAGAATGCTTGAATAATTATGAAAGGTTCAGCCTTTTATAGACGGGTAAATTATGAATTAATTAAACAAGAACAAACTAAGAATTAGAATTTACTTAGTGCAACGAGCAATGACCGACCCTGTTACTTTTCACAGCCGCTGCTCATCCATATCAACAGATGAAAGTGCTAACAGTGTGAACACAGCACCACCGTGAACCACCCTGAGTGGAGTTTTTTGCCTTCACCAGTTCGTCACAAGTTTAACCACTAAAGGTATTTTTAACTAGTTAGTGTTAGTAACTGGCAAATATTCAAGTGACTAAGTAGCACAAAGGAAATATTTATGACTGTATGTATTTTTACAGATACAGTGCATGAAAATAAATTGAATGCGTGGCATCCGTTTAGGAGCCGGATGAAAATGCTAATAAAGTTACCATATAGGTCCCAAAGAAATTGAGAAACACTAAGGTTAGTCCAAGAAACAACGGTTTGAATACTGTTAGTTACCACCGTTTTTAGCTTTGGCTGATAAAATGTTCTCAGTAAAACACTTTTTTAATGTATTTCATTTTAGATGTTCTATTAACGGGAAAGTATCTATTACTGAAAACAACAAAATTGTTTCTGTCCTGAAGACGGCCACTATTACCATCAGAACCAACGGCACCAAGAGAGAGTTCCGTATGAGTCAGAAAGGCCGAAACATATATCGCCTTGCTAATAGGAACTTTTTCACTTTCTTGATTCCTATCTCTCATTTTCAGTAAATTGCTAAAAGGGTAGCTGATATGTATTAAGCAACTCTCAGTCACCCTACATCAACGCAGGTAAATCAGCACAGAGCGTTTAATAAATAAAGGACAGAACTAGCAGACCCGCTCTGGTCAAAAAACCTTTGAGGCATACATCACAGTTGGGAGACTCTAATATATCTTGATTCTTCCCTGAAACTACATGTGTCCACGCTTGCAGTAATATACACTGTTTTTCCCGTTACCTTTCTCCATGTAATTTGGCATTTTGAAAGGTCTGGTGTATCTACACCAGTTAAATTGTAAGTGACTAGCACAGTGTGTTTTTACAGATTTAGGTGCTTGCACGCCTGTTTTATTTTAGGCATGTGTTGTCTGAACAGTAAAAAGAAAACATTTTTGATAATCACGTGTGGTATGAGTAATCCTAAAATTACATGAGATTACCTTGGATCTAACCTGGTGTGACTCAGGGTCTTAAAATAGGGGTAGGCAACCTATTATCCTTTGCTTTCAGCGTATCAGTCTCCCATTGATAGCGTCGTCCCCCCGATAACAAAAAACTGGGAGTACCCAACTTTGAAATAATACATGTGGAAACATACATGCACTCTCTGCAACCATGTCATTCCGGAACAAGTGCCTAACAAGCGCTTTGTCTATGTATCAATATCTACCTGTGAATCCATTCCATTTCAACAATTGGTGAAAAATGCAAACCATAGCATATTTTGTACTTCTTGCTATTCCAATAATCGTTCCACGTTACATATACAATCACATAGTCAATATGTAATATTAATGCTTTTAAGATACAATGCAAGTGGAACCAAAAATAACTGCAAACTTACTACCTTCACACACGGACAGTTATCACTTGGCAAGAAAACCTCCACAACAGTAGCCATAATCTACCACACAGAACCAGTGCAGGCCACTATACTGCACATGTTAGAAAGCAATGCTCATGATGGGAATGCAATGATACTTCCATTATTCCAAAGCAGAGATTACCTGAAAATCTTATAAACACCTACTTAATATTCTTGAAGCCAAAATGTACTCATAGATGTACAAAATTAGAACACCCTAACCCTACTCCCCAACACCCACCAGTACCTACGTAATTTCAGAAAAAAAGGAATTACCTTCTACACTGTGGAACTAGAACAACTTAGCATACAGTAAGTATTCAATAAATACATCAATGTATCTGGTGTACAATTTTTTCCCCAATGAACCCAATGATTGCACTCACAGAAACAATAAGTGTACAAAAATGACACTAATATTGTTTCCTACATGATACGTAAAAGAAAAACTACTAAGCATGAGAGTTCAAAACTATCCTCAGTAACCTTTGAAACCACCAACTACGCAAATGAGTCACCACCTGTCTAACAATTGCCCACACAGATTCCATGCATATGCAAATATCAGTACGTAAACCCATTATGGTGCACCACCACTTCAAAATGTGGATAGAAGTGAAACTACCAACAGGAGTGCACAAGCTTTGAAATGTACCCTATAGAAATGGGACACTGTAAACAGTTAGAATACGCCAACGGGTAACTAACTGCAACCAGCATACTGCAATATTACTTGCAGCATTGAAACAGGCCAACTCAACCTTCAGCAACCACTGTGCTGCAAACATATCCTCAAACACTTCCAAAGTATGAACAGTTACAGTACACCAACAGGTACGTACCTGCCCTCACAATTCTGCAGTAGCACAGTGCAATGACACAATACTTGCAAAACATCACCAGCAACCAAACCCATAAAGAAACAGTGCTAACAAAAGGAAGCAGGTAAACAGTTACAATACACCAATTGCTATATAACTGCAACCATATTACCAACACAAACAAAACAGAAATCGTACACCATTGCAATACCTCCTACTACAACACTGCACCTTAAACATTGCTATAATGAGTGCAAACGTTACTGTAATTGACTGTGCAACATAACAGCAAATACATTTGGAAGTTTTTTTTTTAATCCAGCATGGATTTTCTTTTCCACAGACCCAACGATTATACAAAGAAAAACAGGAACTGTGGACATTGCACAGTACACTTGTTTAAAGCATAGTACTTATGAAGTACTCATTATGAGGGTCCACAAAGTGTAAAAATGTCTGCAATGTAATGAACTGCAAAATGACGACATACCTGCTCTAACATATTATGTTCTCTTTTTCTACAGATAATGAAGAAACGATTACAACATTTCACATCGCATACACAAAAAACTGCACAGGCCCTCCACAATAGAAACAGTAAGTATGACATTATTGGTATCATACTTCTTCATAATCTGTTAAGGGTAATGCGTCCACATATTTCTGCAATCCAGAGACAAAAGCCACAATGTTCAATGTTGAGCTATATTACACTGTGCTGCTTGTGCCCCCGGCCTACACGCTTCACTACACACCGTACAGTGTACGGGCTCCAGCCATGCACTCACTATTGTAGACCCTGGCTACAACTACCACAACACAGAACAACCATACATAGAAACATCTATCCACTTACCACAAACCCGACACATAACACAGCCACCTACCCCTTAGGCACTTCAGTACACATTGTATTACATTACTTCCACACAATGGACAACCGTTTTGCTGAATACCCTCTTCACCTAAGCCTGTAATATGTGGACACATTCAATGGACTATATTACACTAACCTACCCTATAATGTGCACATTCACAACAACCCAAACAGCAAAATGCATCCATATGTCTTACGTTACTGTCCCATGTTCTGTAGGATTTGCCTCCTCGCATGCCACTGGCACCTTTTAGGGCACTAGTTAATCTTTGTTGTTATGTACACCATTTCCCTGGAAGGTATAGAACACAGAATAGAGTGCAGCACTTGGTGCACAACTCGGCAACCATATTTTAAAGTCTACGGTACTCCCTAAAATTTCAAACTTCTGCTTCTCTTTTTTAATGTGTAATGGAGACACAATTTGAAAACAATACCCCCCTTACAATGTTTGAAGAAGGTGTTAAGTAATTCCTTTTGTTTGATGAACACAAGCCCCAAATATCTTTGTGCTACAAGACACCAAACTGTGTAAAATGGCCCTGCCACCCACGTATGTGGAGCCATCGCACACACAATCTGCCATCGTACAACATTGCTTCGTAAGACACTGCACATATAAATAGTACATAGGGCCTGTACATTTACATTTATGTATTTTGGCATCTGTGCATTTACTGCAGCATGTGTAAGGTACCATTATCTCTCGATGTACGTTATACTAACTTCAAGGTAGCCACACTACTGACATTCAGAAATGCACAGTGAAATCGAAACACGTTGCCGCCAGAGTTTTTTTCTTGTAGCCGCATGGTTGCCCGAAAGCAAAACCATTCTGTCAACAGGAGAAATGTAATTGTAAAACAGCCTTCAGTGGGATGCATGGTTTGCTCCAAGGGCAGGTATCAACAAATTTAGAACCTAGTTGGGGGATCTGAAACTCATATCTTCCCTATCGTCGTATCACAATTTGATTTGAGTCAATTCTATTTAAATATTGCTTCTTTTTTGGGAATTGATCCACAGTGCTGGGTTCCTGTTTACTTTAAACTTCAAGATTTCACACATTATGTGTTGTTTCCCAAATAAACATTGAATTGTACTTTGTTTTTTGGAATGCAACCAATTAAAATAAAGGTGTTGATCTAATGTCTCTCGGCTGAAAATAAGATTATTTAAGTCGAGAGGCAGAACTCGTGAGTTCACTTCACAGGAGATTTTTGGCAAAAACAAACCATTGTATTTGGAGTGTTGGACCAAGGATAGTCAAAGACAACTCCTATTTCTTTTGAGTTCGGAGGGGTATTCCTTCACCTCCGTTCCTAGGGTTTTGAATACATAATCCCTCTTAGTGTTGGGATCAATGTGTGGCCTGGTTTGAGGATATCTCTGATCCGTAGTTTGCTAATCAGGTCACATAAAAGCTGACCGGTTTCAGTGGTATTAGGATTATTGAAACCACTTTCTTCAGGGCTAGGGACCAACACTGATTAGTGTGTGGTCTAGTTTCTTCTTCTTGTGATGATGAATCTCTAATATTCAAATAGGAGATCGCCCTATATTGTGGGGTGTGGGATGGAGACAAAAGAGGGGAGAGTGCCTTAAGGGGCCTGTCCCGCAGTTTACCTCGGAAAGAAAAAGAGTCATGATGTCTGCATCTTACCCCTCAAAGATGAAACAACTCCCATATGTAAGGGTCCTGGATTCGAATAGGTATAGTTATTTACAGTGTCCTGAATCCAAAATGATCACGCATTCCTTGCACACCTACAGAGAAAATATCATTTATAAGATTCAGGTGGGATATGGTGAGACTCAGAAAGGATTACCATGTTAACATCAACAAATAATTCAAACACAAAACATTAAAAACTAGCTCTATCATTAAACAGGTCAGCTCTTGAAGAGTTCGGCCTGAGGTGCCCATCAGCTCAGTTGGGTGCCCCCACCCTGTCAAACAACAACTTTCTGGGTCGCTATTTGTTTCTGAAGAACCTCTGTGGTGCAGGAGGTCTAACACGAAATGTTCCCAAGCCGATCATTTGCATAGAAATAGAGGTGAAGGTAAAGTGTGGGTGGGCCTCACGGGGTACGTGTGTGTGGCCCGAGGGATGGCGCAGAGTGTAAATGTAAAAATAACCCAGAGGGGCGGACTGGGAAGGAGGCTAAAAGCTTATACTAGGGCATAGCATGCATTATCCTTGAGTGAAAATTCGAGCGGCTCCAAACGTGAGGATGCTCGAAAGCAACGCGAAAGAACTGTTATATCGTTAGATATTGCTTACCTCCCGGTGAATAAGAGGTAACTCCTAGAGATTCAACCTAAAGCCGACGTTGGTTCACAGAAACAGCGTCTCAGGTATAATTTTGTATCCTTAGGCACATTGTCACGTGATCTTCTACGTGCCGGCCGTGATGGCACGAGACATAGTAAATACTAAAGAGGGACCGCGCACTTGACGGCCATGTTAGTGTGGTGTATCTATATGATGTTATGGGAACGGCAAGCCTGTCTATGATGAAAGAAAGGAGCCATTTCTCCAGAAGAAGGGGAGAGAAAGAAAGAAAGAAAGAAAGAAAGAAAGAAAGAAAGAAAGAAAGAAAAAAAGAAAGAAAGAAAGAAAGAAAGAAAGAAAGAAAGAAAGAAAGAAAGAAGAGGAATCTACTGGCAATGAGGAGATGCCCAGGGAAACAAGTACTTACAAAGTAAATTTGTATGAGTGAATGCACAGAAATATTTTAAACTTCAGGCATGGGTCTGTTGTAGACGAAAGTAATAATAACAACAATAGTACTTCGGTGTTGGCCTGGTACTTTAGGATTAGTTGTTGAACAACACTTTAAGTGCTAACGTGGGATGGTACAGTATGCACACTTGGACACTGAAAGTAATGAAGTCTCAATGTGTGTAAATCTAATCAAATACTACACAAAATTAAAAAAAGTGTTAATCAAGGCAGTTGGAGCATCATTTCAGACATAGCATTAGATGTAAAAATTGAGGTGTAGTTAGTTGCAACAAAACATTCTGTCTGTCCACTTATGGATCTTAAAGCAGATTTAGGCTGGACATGTTATACAATAACAGACAAGATATGCAGAGTATAACCAACAGACAGTTTGTAAGCAGATTACATATAAATAATGGTTAGAGGGTTGCAAGTGCTTGCCAACACATAGATTCATTTAGGCCTTCCACATCCATTCTTAGTCTGTATATCCACATTTGCTCACGTCTAAAGAGCAAGTTTTGAATATTCCCTCCTCTCATTGGAATCTTCACCTTTTCAAGAATTGTCCACTGAATGTCTGTAGGGCTGTGCATCTTTTCTAAGTAGTGTTCTACCATATGTTCTGTGATCTTTTTTGTTTGTATGCAAGAGCGATGCTCTGCCAGCCTTGTTCTAATCGGAAGCGTGGTCATCCCTACATATCTCAGTGCGCATGGACAACTGATCAGGTAAATAACATTTTTGGTGTTGCAATTGGTCATTTCTTTTTGTATCTGTGGGTGGCGCCATCAAATATCTATGGTTTTTGTTCTCGTAGTCCCAGGGCAGGCACTGCATGACCCACATGGGGTATGTCTTGTTGGTTTTTCATGGTTCCACAGTGTCTCAAGGGGCAAAACATTTTCCTTATAGGTTTTAACGAGGGAACCCCTCAGGTTCTTGTTCCTTTTCATGGCAAACCGTGGGGTAGCCAGGTTTGATTCCCCCACGTTTAAAATAGGCCCGAGTCTTAGAACTTCTTGTTTAAGTTTGATAGTAAGGGGTGAGAACGTGAAGACCGCTGTAATTTTGTCCTCAGAGCTCTTTGGTTTGGCATGCTGCTCTAATGTGATATCACGTGGTATGTTGCATGCTCTCTTTCTTGCCTGTTTGATGGTTTTTCTGGGATATCCTCTCTTTTTTAGTTTATTTGACAAGTGTTCTGATTGTCTTTCAAAGTCTAGGGTGTTCGAACAGTTCATTCTGTACCTTAAAAATTGGGCAAAAGCCAAGTTGTTTTTTAGGCTTGCTGGGTGAAAGCTTGAGAATGTTAACAAGGAGTTCCTGTCAGTGGGTTTATTGAATACCAGGGTGGTTATGGTATTGTTACGTACTTCAAGTTGGAGATCTAAGAAATGTATCTCGGATTTGCTATGCATTTCAGTAAACGTCAGATATTTGTTTCGTTCAATGAGCCAAATCATAAATCTTATTAGTTCTGGTTCAGTGCCTCTGAAGATCATAAGAACATAGTTGATATAACGTGACCAAGTTCTATGTGGGATTTCCAGGGATTCGTGTCAGAATAGATAGTGTCCTCCTCGAAGGCTGCTACATATAGATTATCAAGACTTGGCGCAAAAGTTGCGCCCATGGCTGTGCCAGATGTTTGTTCAAAATATGTTCATACAAAAAAAGTTCTTAGTGAGCGCTATTTCTGCCAAGTGCATAATCAGATTAACTGGAGTGTCTAGGGGTGGATCCAGGTTTCTGAAGATGTTCTCAACTACTTGTAGAGTATCCATTTGTGGAATTGTGTATATAATGATTCAATGTCTAAGGTGATAAGTAAGTGGATTTTGGGATCAAAATTCCAGTTCTTCAGGACATTTTATTCACTCTTGGTCTCAAAAAGAAATCTACGAATTCGGAGAGTGGTTCCAGGACTGATCCTATCCCTGATACTATAGGTCTTCCCGGGATAGGTTTTTTCCCCTTATGAATTTTAGGTAAAGCATAAAATGCTGGTCTCCTCAGTTTTTTTGGAGATAAGAATTCATATTCTTTAAGGCTAATGTGGCCTTCAGCAATGGCTTCCTCCAAAATGTGTTGGATCAATTTTTGGTTTTCCTCAGTGGGGTCCTTTCCCAAGTGTCTATAACTAGTTTGGTCTTCCAAAAAAGTTAGGACCATTTTGTTGTAGTCCTCCACGTCTTGTATTACAGTTGCTCCACCCTTGTCTGCTGGTTTTTATTACAATCTGGTCATTGTCTGACAATGCTCTTAAGGCTATTTGTTCTTGTTTCGAAAAGTTGTGAAAGATATGATGTTGTTCTTTTTCAAGTTTTTCAATGCTTTTGAAAAGCGCTTTTTCGAATGTAATGGATTCTGGGGATATCCTATTCGTTGGTGGATAGAAAGTGGATTTGTTTTTTTAAATCTGTGCTGCATTTCTCAGCCCTCTGATTGGATTCTGTCTCTGTGAGGGTGTCAAAATATTGTTTTAGCCTTATCTTTCGTATCAGTTGGGCTGCCTCGATCTGAGTTTGGAAAGGATCATGTTGTGAGGTCGGTACGAAGGATAGGCCCTTTTCCAAAAGTATATATTGTTCCTGCGTAAAGACTATTTGGGAAAGGTTCATGACCAGAGACTTCTCGCAAGGGGGAAGAATCTGAATTATAGATGGTTGCATCAAACGGACTTGTCTTTGTCTTTCTCCAGTGGTATTGCCATTTGGTCGTCTTATATTTGGTGTGTCATTATCCATCTGCCAAGTCACTGTTTTCTTTTTATGGCGGAGCACCTGACCACCCCCGTCCCTTGCTGCGTGTGACACGAGGTGACTAGTTCTGCCATTGGGCGTTCCATTGTCCTCTCCCCTTGTTCCTTGTATTTCCCTGTCCCCGATGAAAAAAACTGGGGGGCTGTTGGGGCATTGCTGTTGGGTATATTTGAAGGGCCACTTGATGTTGCTAGGCTTTGATTGCTTCCGCTTGAACTGCCACTTGAAAAAGTCCAATTGGATGGTCTTGGGCGTGGTTGTATTCGTTTCCTATTGTATTGATTATACTGTTGGACAGTTTGTACAGTTGTTTGGCTCTGATCTTCGTAATAGGTGTCCGTTATATAGGGGTATATCTTTTCCGCGTGAAGCCTGCAAGGTCTTTTCTTACTTTGCCAACTTTTTTATTAAGATTAAAGTCCTTGACATCTTTCATTGTGGCGTTGAGATCTTCGATACTCTTTTTGTAAGTGGCAATGACAGTAGCTGTTTTTAAGGTGTCTTGTTTCTCTTGGATCTCCTTCATCATTTTTTCTGAGACTGTCTTTGATGTGCTTATAATGAGCACAAGCCAGTCTCTTGTGCACTTATTAGATATATACGACCAATCTTTTCTAAATTGGACCTGCTCCAAAAAGATTTGGGGTTCACTTCTGATTATTAACCCCATCGGAGCCGCATAGGTGCATAGATATTCTGTCATTATAGTACCATGCAGCTCCGTACGGATCAGTTGTTTCTTCAGGATTTCAAGTTTGTTCCATTCATTGCCACTATTTCCTGCTTCCGGTATACCCTCTGTGTCTAAGAGGGATGGGTTTGCCAGGATGGTTTCCACTAGATCCTCTGTGAATGCCAGGTATCTGGCCTCCGCCAAGTTTGTAAGTATCTCAGGTCTTCGTGATTACAGTAAGTTGTTTAGATGAAAGGTTGTGGGGAGGTCTGACCGGACAGATGCGCTCCTAATAGCAAGTTAGGGAGAATGCCATTTTTGGCACAGGTTCACAGCCACTGGCTGTCCGAAGAAAAGATATCCACAAATTTAGAACCTAGTTGGGGATCTGAAACTCAAATCTTCCCTATCGTCGAATCACAATTTGATTTGAGTCAATTCTATTCAAATATTTCTCCTATTTTTTGGAATTGATCCACAGTGTTGGGTTCCTGTTTACTTCATCCTTAAAGATTTCACACATTATGGCCCTCATTACAACACCGGCGGTAACCAATGGCGCTATTAGCACCATGGTTGCTGCCGGTATTGTAACAAGTCCGCCAATGGTAAATGGGGAAATACCGCCCCATTCCAAGGTTGGCAGGGCAGTAATTACCCATTTACCATTGGCCCTTCCTCATTCCCATTTTTGCCCCATAGGGCTCAAAAGGACTGGGGAAGGCGGTAGTTACGGTACCGCAAATTGCAGTACCGTAATTACCTCAGAAGTCCCTTTGCGGGTCCCTACTTTAAAGGCTGGTCCAGACCAGCCGTTAAGGTCGGGAGCTGCAAAGGGACCTCGTAATCAGGCGTTAAGGGTTTAACGGCGCTGACACCTTTTATGGCGCTGTTAAACCCTTAACGCCAGGGTCGTAATGACCCCCTATGTGTTGTTTCCCAAATGAACATCGAATTTTATTTCATTTTCTGGAATGCAACCAATTAAAATAAAGGTGTTGATCTAACGTCTCCCGCTGAAAAGGAGATTATATAAGTCGAGAGGCAGAACTTGTGAGTTCACTTCACAGGATATTTTTGGCAAAAACAAACCATTGTATTTGGAGTGTTGGGCCAAGGATAGTTAAAGGCAACTTCTATTTCTTTTTGGTTTGGAGGTGTATTTCTTGGTATAAGCTCCGTTCCTAGGGTTTTTGAATACACAATCCCTCTTAGTGTTGGGATAAATGTGTGGCCTGATTTGAGGATCTCTCTGATCCATATTTGGCTAATCAGGTCACATAAAAGCCGACCGGTTTCAGTGGTATTAGGATTATTGAACCCACTTTCTTCAGGGCTAGGGATCAACACCATTTAGTGTGTGGTCTAGTTTCTTCTTCTTGTGATGATTAATCTCTAATATTCAAATAGGAGGTCACCCTATATTGTGGGGTGTGGGAGGGAGACAAAAGAGGGGAGAGTGCTGTTAGGGACCTGTCCCGCAGTTTACCTCGGAAAGAAAAAGAGTCATGATGTCTGCATCTTACCCATCAAAGATGAAACAACTCCCATATGTAAGGGTCCTGGATTCGAACAGGTATAGTTATTTACAGTGTCCGAATCCAAAATGATCACGCATTCCTTGCACACTTACAGAGAAAATATCATCTATAAGATTCAGGTGGGATATGGTGAGAATCAGAAAGGATTACTATGTTAACATCAACAAATAATTCAAACACAAAACATTAAAAACTAGCTCTATCATTAAACAGGTCAGCTCATGAAGAGTTTGGCCTGAGGTGCGCATCGGCCCAGTTGGGTGTCCCCACCCTGTCAACCAACAACTTGCTGGGTCACTCCGTGGTGGAGGAGGTCTAACACAAAATATTCCCAAGGCGATCATTTGCATAGAAATAGAGTGCATCTAAAGGAGGTGAAGTTGAAGTGTGGGTGGGCCTCACGGGGTACGTGTGTCCGGGCCGAGGGATGGCGGAGAGTGTAAATGTAAAAATAACCCAGAGCGCCGGACTGGGAAGGAGACTACAAGCGTATACTAAGGCATAGCATGAATTATCCTCAAGTGAAAATTCCAGTGGTTCCAAACGTGAGGATGCTCGAAAGCAACACGAAAGAACCGCTATAGCGTTAGATATTGCTTACCTCCCGGTGAATAAGAGGTAACGCCTAGAGATTCAACCTAAAGCCGACGGTTCACAGAAACAGCGTCTCGGGTATAATATTTGATCATTAGGCACACTGTCATGTGATCTTCTACGTGCCAGCCGTGTTCCCGAGTAAGGACCATTTGGGAAAGGTTCATGACCAGAGACTTCTCTCAAGGGAGAGGAATCTGAATTGTAGATTTGTAGATGGCTGCATCAAATGGACTTGTCTTTGTCTTTCTCCAGTGGTATTGCCATTGGGTTGTCTTATATTTGGTGTGTCATTATCCATCTGCCAAGTCACTGCTTTCTTTTTTATGGCGGTAATCAAACCTGGCTACCCCACGATTTGCCATGAAAAGGAACAAGAACCTGAGGGATTTCCTCGTTAAAACCTATAAGGAAAAATGTTTGCCACTTGAGACACTGTGGAACCATGAAAAACCAACAGGACATACCCCATGTGGGTCATGCAGTGCCTGCCCTGGTACTACGAGAACAAAAACCATATATATTGGGTGGTGCCACCCACAGATACAAAAAGAAATGACCATTTGCAACACCAAAAATGTTATTTACCTCATCACTTGTCCATGCGTACTGAGATATGTAGGGATGACCACCCTTCCGATTAGAACAAAGCTGGCAGAGCATCGCTCTTGCATACAAACAAAAAAGATCACAGCATCTATGGTAGAACACTACTTAGAAAAGAAGCACAGCCCTACAGATATTGAGTGGACTATTCTTGAAAAGGTGAAGATTCCAACGAGAGGAGGGAATATTCAAAACTTGCTCTTTAGACGTGAGCAAATGTGGATATACAGACTAAGAATAGATGTGGAAGGCCTAAATGAATCTATGTGTTGGCAAACACTTGCAACCCTCTAACCATTATTTATATGTAATCTGCTTACAAACTGTCTGTTGGTTATACTCTGCATATCTTGTCTGTTATTGTATAACGTATCCAGCCTAAGTCCGCTTTAAGATCCATAAGTGGACGGACAGAATGTTTTGTTGCAACTAACTACACCTCAATTTTTACATCTAATGCTATGTCTGAAATGATGCTCCAACTGCTTTGATTAACACTTTTTTTGATTTTGTACAGTATTTGATTAGATTTACGCACATTGAGACTTCATTACCTTCAGTGTCCAAGTGCGCCTACTGTACCATCCCCCGTTAGCAATTAAGGTGTTGTTCAACAACTAATCCTAAAGTATCAGGCCGGCACCAAAGTCTCTTTAAGTGTTGTTGTTATTATTACTTTTGTCTACAACAGACCCATGCCCGAAGTTTGTAATATTTCTGGGCATTCACTCATAGGAATTTACTTTGTAAGTACTTGTTTCCCTGGGCATCTCCTCATTGCCAGTGGATTCCTCCTCTTTCCTTCCGTCTCTCCCCTTCTTCTGGAGAAACGGCTCCTTTCTTTCATCATAGACAGGCTTGCCGTTCCCATAGCATCATATCGATACACCACACTAACATGACCGCCATGTGCGCAGTCCCTCTTTAGTGTTTACTATGTCTCGTGCCATCACGGCCAGCACGTAGAAGATCACGTGACAATGTACCTAAGGATACAAAATTATACCCGAGGCGCCGTTTCTGTGAACCGTTGTCGGCTTTAGGTTGAATCTCTAGGAGTTACTTCTTATTCACTGGGACGTAAGCAATATCTAACGCTATAGCGGTTCTTTCGCATTGCTTTCGAGCATCCTCACGTTTGGAGCCGTTCGAATTTTCACTTGAGGATAATGCATGCTATGCTTTAGTATAAGCTTGTAGCCTCCTTCCCAGTCCGGCGCTCTGGGTTATTTTACATTTACACTCTGCGCCATCCATCGGGCCACACACATGTACCCCGTGAGGCCCACCCACACTTCAACATCACCTCCTGTAGATGCGCTCTATTTCTATGCAAATGATCGCCTTGGGAACATTTTGTGTTAGACCTCCTGCACCACGGAGGTTCTTCAGAAACAAACAGCGACACAGCAAGTTGTTGGTTGACAGGGTGGAGACACCCAACTGGGCCAATACGCACCTCAGGCCAAAATCTTTATGAGCTGACCTGTTTAATGATAGAGCTAGTTTTTAATGTTTTGTGTTTGAATTATTTGTTGATTTTAACATGGTACTTCTTTCTGAGTCTCACCATATCCCACCTGAATCTTATAGATGATATTTTCTCTGTAGGTGTGCAAGGAATGCGTGATCATTTTGGATTCGGGACACTGTAAATAACTATACCTGTTCGAATCCAGGACCCTGACATATGGGAGTTGTTTAATCTTTGATGGGTAAGATGCAGACATCATGACTCTTTTTCTTTCCGACGTAAACTGCGGGACAGGTCCCTAAAGGCACTCTCCCCTCTTTTGTCTCCTTCCCACACCCCACAATATAGGGCCTATCCTATTTGAATATTAGAGATTCATCATCACACGACGAAGAAACTAGACCACACACTAATCAGTGTTGGTCCCTAGCCCTGAAGAAAGTGGTTTCAATAATCTTAATACCACTGAAACCGGTCGGCTTTTATGTGACCTGATTAGCCAAATATGGATCAGAGAGATCCTCAAACCAGGCCACACATTGATCCCAACACTAAAAGGGATTGTGTATTCAAAAACCCTAGGAACGGAGCTTATAACAAGAAATACACCTCCGAACCCAAAAGAAACAGGAGTTGTCTTTGACTATCCTTGGTCCAACACTCCAAATACAATGGTTTGTTTTTGGCAAAAGTCTCCTGTGAAGTGAACTCACAAGTTCTGCCTCTCGACTTATATAATTTCCTTTTCAGCCGAGAGACATTAGATCAACACCTTTATTTTAATATGCTGCATTCCCAAAAAAGAAATAAAATTCAATGTTTATTTGAGAAACAACATTAAGGGGGTAATTCATAGATTTCAGCGCAGGACAGAGCATGCGAGGAGCACAGAGAGGGAGCGTGCGCCTGCGTGTGCCAGCCATGTGCGCTAAACAGCATTCTGGCGCACCGCGTATTCATGGAATTACCAAGCCAGTTTGAGCGCTGGCGCAGAGAACATCCCGCAGCGCCAGTTGTGCCCCCAAGAACGCCCCTTGCGCAAGGAAAAGGCATTGAACTCCCCAATGCAGCAAAAAGGGCCGCGCTAACCCTGCACCAGTTTACAGGGCCGGTACACTGTATCGCGTGAAAATACTACACGCACCCCGCTCACAGCACCCAAAAGCATGAAAATGTACTGGCGCACCCCTTGGAATATGCGTACCCCTCTGGCTCCAGATAAATTGCCTAGAAAAGCACCCCCCTGTGGCATGGGCTGCCTGTGGGACATGGGGAGGGTGAGTGGGTGCCTGCATGTATTTCAGAGGTGCGCGGGGAGTTTCACATGCGATAAGCATTGGGGCGAGAGTGGGGTACGTGTATTTCGGGGGTGCGCTGGAAGTTTCACACCGATACTCCAGGCGAGAGCAGGGTACGTGTATTTTGGGGTGCACGGGAAGTTTCACATGCGATACTCCAGACAAGAGCAGGGTATGTGTATTTGAGGTGTACGCAGGGATTTTCACAAGCGATAGGCCTTGTGCAAGTGGTGTACATGTATTTTGGGGGTGCGCAGGAATTTATACACACGATACTGCAGGCGAGAGCGGGGTACATGGATTTGAGAGTACTGGGGGAGTTTCACACGTGATAGGCCTTGTGCGAGCGGGCTACGTGTATTTGGGGGGTACGCAGGGAGTTTCACATGCGATAGGCCTTGTGCGTGCAGGGTATGTATTTTGGGGGTGTGCAGGAAGTTTCACACGCGATACTCCAGGCGAGAGCAGGGTACGTGTATTTGGGCGGTACGCGGGGAGTTTCACACGCGATAGGCCTTGTGTGAGCAGATAACGTGTATTTTGGGGGTGCGCAAGAAGTTTCATACACAATAGTCCTTGTGTGAGCGGGGTACTTGTATTTTGGGGGTGTGCAGGAAGTTTCACACGCGATACTCCAGGCGAGAGCGGAGTACATGTATTTGGGGGATATGCAGGGAGTTTCACACATGATAGGCCTTGTGCGAGCGGGGTACGTGTATTTTGGGGGTGCGCGGGAGGTTTCACATGCGATACTCCAGGTGAGAGTGGGGTACGTGTATTTGGGGTGTACGCAGGGAGTTTCACATACTTTTTGGCATCGTGGGCCATCCCGGGTGTGCGGTTTACCCCCTCCCCACGCCCTGCAGACAGCCCACACCACAGGGGACTACCCTACAACCCTCACCATGCCCTGCAGGCAGCCACATGGCACCATGCACTTGTGAACACTCTTGTGAGCCCCGACTCATGTCCCCCCACCCCACCCCCAGTGATGGGCACCTGCCAGCAGGCCCCGACTCATGTCTCCCCACCCATCCACCCACCCCCAGTGAGGGGCAACAGCCATCAGGCCCCGACTCATGTCCCCCTGCATCCCCACCCACCCAGCAGTGACAGGCACCTGCCAGCAGGCCCCGACTCATGTCCCCCTGCACCCCCACCCACCCAGCAGTGACGGGCACCTGCCAGCAGGCCCCGACTCATGTCCCTCTGCACCCCCAGCCATCCAGCAGTGACGGGCAGTTGCCAGCAGGCCCCGACTCATGTTCCCCCCAACACATCATCACGATCTACACTCATGACCCTTATGGCCACCCAAATCCCACCCCACTCCACCCCAACAAGTGCTTACTGCACCTGACATATACTGTAAGCTTTGTAACTGTATTTATCCATTGTACTGGGCCGCTATCTTGTAACCCTTAAGCAAGCCTGCATACATTTTCTTCTCAGCACCTCTATGCCCTTGGGTTGTAGAGCGCTATACAAATACTAAAATAAATAAAAATAAAAATAAGTATTCCATCAACTACACATTGAAATACCCATGTCATGATAGATCCCAAATGACAAGTATGCACATCAATACATGTCCGTCAGACAGGCACAATGGGGGCAAGTGCATGAGAAAACTCACATCGTGACATGCATGAAACTAATGAGAGAATAGCACACAAATGAATTATGAAATGAAAATCAACGGAATGAAAGAAAATCACACAAGAAAAATAAAAAATAAACAAAAGGCTAGATGTCCAAAATTAATGAAAAATATATGAATGATGAATCCAAATCAAACCAAATGAACATGGCTCCAAAGGGTTCGTCCATCAAACCAAATCCAAAGGTAAAAAAAATAGAAAACCATTGCTCCATGGGAAAAAAGAATCAATGAAGTCAAATCCCGTCCTGAACTATATACAATGTAAAAATCCAGGGTCCATGAGCCCAACAATCCAAAGGAAACCTACAAAAACCCCTACCTAATAAATAACTTCATACAAAAAGGTGGGGCATAGTCCATGCTCCCCAAATGAAAGAAAAATAGAAAGGAAACCTAACAGTAATGAACTATATACAATAGCGGCGGGCAAGTCCTACGGCTCAATTTTTGATTTTCCAGCCCAGGGCATCATCAAACTCCTGTTCAACGTCCTGGAGGCGGGCCTGTTCACTGGCCCGAGGTCTCGCAGGGATAATGCCCTGTCCACCTCCAACTCCCTGCAAATTTCTTTGAGGCACTCAGCCCGCCTCAGCGCCCTGCGCATTAAGTTCTCCGCCCTGACCGTAGTGAGCCGTGCCTCTTCTGCCCGCCACTGCTCTGCATCTATTTGCTGGCCCAACCGCTGCCACACGGTAGACACTCCCAATCCAGGGTCCTCCTGCCCTCCGGCTGATGCCTGCCCCTCTGATGTTGATGGCCCCGAGCCATCATCGCTCCCACCTTGAGCCTGCTGCTGCTGTGCATGTGCCCTGCCTGTTGATGCCTGCACGTCCTCCTCCTGCTGGGGTCCAGTTGTTGGGGTGTTCACCCCTGCTGGACCTCCGACTCCTGACTGTGGCAGGGATGTGTCCTCCACCAGCCTGGCCTCTGGGTCAGAGGCAGCTCCACAGGGTGGCCAGGTGATACTTGGCCCGGAAGATGGCATGGAGGACGACTGGCACATAGGGGGTTCAGTTGAGGAGGGGGTCGGCATAAGGCCCAGCACAAGGATGAACCCAGCACCAGTGATCCCTCCTAGCCAGTCGACACGGTCAATGAGGCATCTGAAGTAACGTGCAGCGTCTTCACGAGAACCCTGCACATTATCCCGGATGCCAAGTTGACGCAACGCCACCCCAGCCAGGACAGGCTCAACACGGTCGCAGATTGCCATGTCCACAAGGAGAGGAAGGCCAGTTGTTAGAGGATCCCCTCCCTGAAAACGGATCTGGATGAAGGCATCCCTGCGGGATGATGCAGTCACAGGATTGGGGACAGGATTACACACAGGCACCTCCGGGGCGCCTGTGCTGCCTCCTGTCCCTGCCCCTGGACTGCACCATTAGCATCAGTGGAATCCCCCCCTCCGGACCCCGTGTGTGGCCCTTCCAGGGCCTCCTCCTCAACCAAACCCTCCACCAACCTGGATGACTGGGTGCCATCTTCCTCCATAGGCCCCTGTGGGGTCTCAGCTGCCCCTTCTGCTGCTGAGGAGTCCACCACCGACCTCCTTCTCTTGGACCTACCCTCGGCAGCTGCGGCCGCGGACGCAGCACTAGTCCCCTCACTCCCGACGAGATGACAACCTGAGAGGGGAGCAGGGCCTGGCTGGTGGTAAGATCCCTGCCGCTGTGCTCCACAGCACCGTATCCACCCTCTTCATCTGTTGACGCTGCAGACAGGGAGAGACATAACACAGCCATCAGGACACTGTACAATGGTCTGATACACACATGACAGTTGTACATGAGTGGCAGTGTCAAACTTGACACATGTCATCACAATCCCCAACACACCTATCATTTGAACCCACACACATGCGCCGCGGATTAACAGGAATGTTGCAGCAGGCAGCACCATCCATACACATACAACAGCATGAGCATCCGAAGGTTAGCCTGACGTCACATGCAACACGGGAGTGCCAAACATATGCACAAAGGCCACCAGACAGACATGCATCTGTACATCTCCACCACCTTTTGCAGTTAAATCATCGGCATCCATGTCACATCTGCCATGGTGTATCACAGTGGCACACATGTCAAATACACACACACATGCACATGTACATTGTGCACATACATGAAGGCGGAAACAGCATCCATGTGTCACACCACAACCATGCCACAGTACATAACATAATTATACACATGAGTGCACCGACACATGCATTTCGGCACCATGCATTTCAACACATACACTATTCATGTGCCTCACACATGACTGGACTCGCATGCGGCAGACTCATGTCCCTGTACATACACATCCATACATGGCCCTTCCAAGACATATGTGCAACCTGCACACTCCTGCCACACTTCAACATGCACAGCGTCCAATCAGTACGCATGGACACTTACCGCTCGACTCCGGACGGGTCTGCCTCTGAAGGATCTGGAGGTGGAGCGGTGGGTGTATGCGTTCCAGGACCCTCATCTGGATGTTGGTAAGGTGGATCCGCCACCCCTCTGCATGCTTTGCCTTTAAGAGGTGCCGGGCCTTGCTGAGGGTCCTGGACCTGAAGTCCTCCCAGTGCTTCCGGACGTGTTGCATGTCATGGGCTGCCACCCCGTCCACGTTGATGACAGCTACAATGTCCTTCCAGATCCTCTTCCGTCCTTCATTGTCGGCGCATGAACTTCCAAAGAGGGCATCATAATGCCCCAGGACTTGGTCCACCAGGATGCCAACTTCATTGGCACTGAAGCTGGCAGCCCTCTGCCTCTCTGCTGGGGGGTTGCCACTGGTGCCAGATGGTGTTGTCGGACATGGCAACCCCCGAGGCAGGTGTGGGTGGGCAACTAAATCCTGGGGCTGGGCTGTGGAGCGATGGAATGCCAGTCTGGAGTCTTCTGTTCCAGCAGGGGTGGTCACAGCAACTGGACCCCTGCAGATGGCTGACGTGCAGGCACCAAACAGCAGGGCACGTGGCCAGCAGGCAGCAGCAGATGTCAAGTGGGAGCGTGCTCGGGCCTCTGGGGGGCAGGAAAATGGCCTTCTGAGCAGGAGCGTGGTCTTCCGTGTGTTGTTGCGTGGCCAGCTTGATACGGAGTGATTTGGCACGTAAAAAAACTGCATGTCAACGTGTAATTCGAGGAAAGGCCCTTAGCACGTAATCGCGTCTGTGACGTAACACGTGCTGGCGGTTCCCTCCACACCGTTGATTGTACACGTGCAAAAACTGGACGTCCGGGTGTCACTGCGTGTAATTGAAGGAAAGGCCCTTAGCATGTACGTGCGTAACTGACGTTGCACGTGTGGGCTGGGTTAAAAGGCACGCGTAGGAGGCCATTTTCTTGTACATGCTTTTTGTGGAGAGCGAGCGGGTGATTCTTGTACTTCTTGTCGGTTCACACGCGATTACTTTACAACAATTCCAGTTCGTACTCCTTGTATACTCAGACAGAGTTCAATTCTTCTTTTGGTGGGGGTGTTGCCAACACGCGTCTTTTTCACATTCTTTTTCCAGGCAGACGGTGAGTCACGCACATGTTTTTCAACTGTGGTTGCCCCCGTGTGTCGCGTACCCATTCAGAGGTCAATGTAGCCAGCATGTACCATGGGTACGCTTCTTTTTGTGTTTCTGGGTGCCACAGCGTAGTGCAGGGTCGCGTGCACGTTACATTTTGTTCGGGGTGCCCGAGCGTTGCGTGACCCATCATCTTCCCCCAGGGGTCACAGACAGGCTTGCAGTAACACTAGGGTACGTATTCCATCTAGTACCCTGCCCCTTCCACCCCAGTTGCCCAGGACAATTGTTTACTGCACCTCCCATTCGCACAAGAACATCAGTGCCATGGTTGGGAGGCGACCAAGTGGTAAGGGAGGCAAAGGTGGCTGACCTCCAAGAGGTGGGCACGGTAGGGGACGTGGCCAGGATGTGCAGGGTGGCCCAAGAGGCCAGTGTTTGGAGGACTAATCAGGGACACCTATGCCCCCCCAATGGGTCGGGGAGATGCAGCTGACACCATCCCAGATGAAGCCTTGTTAACCCGGCCCATATTGTCAACCGAACCGGCACAGGATGACTCCCAGGCGGACCTCTGTGTCACCAAGTTAAAGCCACATGTGGCTGTGAAAGTTGCTGTCACCAGGCACCGTGGATCTGGGGCAGCAATGTCATCTGCTGCCCCAAGTAGCCAGGGTGAGGAGGCTGCAGGGGCAGCTGCAGCTCAATCCACCCAAGCTCTGAGTCTCCCAGCTGGGACAGTGTTGGTCGAAGTCCATCACACCCAGCTTGGTCCTGCCAACATCACCCAGCAGCCAATGCCTGCAGTGAGACCTTTGGTCATCGTGCCTTTGGCTACTTCCAGTGCCCAGTCCACCTGCGCTTCAGCCCCTACCAACCAGAGTGGCGTAAGCCACTCAGGGTCCGCACCACCTCCCAAGAGGAAGAAGGGTGCTCTTGCGGTACGGAATGGGACCCCAGACACGACTCCCACCTCCGGCACGTCAAGGAAGCGTAGTTTCAATGATGTGGAATTAGACGCACTTGTGGGCTACGTGTCGGCCCATGGCCGCGAAATGCTGGTGACTGCAGGCTGCAAGACTACGACTGCTCAACGTAGGGCCCACTGGCAGTGCATCGCGGAGCAGATTAGTGCCGTTGGATTTGTCAGGCGCACAGCTGATGATTGCTCTAAGCGGTGGAATGACCTCAAACGCAGAGCAAAGAACAAGTTGGCTTCCAATCATGCCTCTACTCTGGTGACTGGCAGTGGGTCTCCACCAGAGGAGTAAGTACTCATAGAACATGAGTCTATCGCTGGAGGCTTCATCACAGAGGATGAGATCCAAGGCATGGGAGACCTACCAGATCTTGAGGCAATGTCTGGTGAGTGGCCATGCATGTGTGTGCAAACCATGTGTATGTTGCTTGGGTGATGTGTTCTGATTGAGTGCCAGGTGAGGCTGTGTAGTTATGACTGCTATGGGTCACCCATGTGGTGCCTCCAAACCATAGCCCCGCCTTGGGTTTGGATTTTCAAGTATCCCTTCTGACCGCAGTTGACAATTTGCACCTGATTACTGCACTTGCCCTTCAACTGCCATCTTGCCACAACATTGTTCATACTGGTTTCCTGTTCATTCTGCCTGATTGATGAAATCCTTTGCATGTTTACCACACATTTCTGTGCCCTTCTGCCCTAAATGTAACATACTTCAGACATAGATTACACCCCACAATGGCCCACATATGTTTCCTTATTATGGGAATGATTTCAGCAATCAGGCTGACTGAGTAATGTGAGAGCTATGGGCGGAGATCAGTGTAGCGTTGTTTAATCGAGTAAATACAATTGGTAAGACCCCAAAATCTTGGAAGACCGCGATTATTGTACCTGTCTTTAAAAAAGGCGACAGGGCAAACCCCAAAAACTACTGTCCAATTGCTCTGCTGGATGTATTAGGTAAGATCTATGCCACCACATTAGAGCAAAAACTAGTAGCTTGGGCCCTAACATCTAATCACGTGGATAACCGTCAATCAGGATTTGTAAAGCAGGTGGGATGCTCGCTGAATCTATTATTGCTAAATATTATCAAAATGGAAGCGATAAAGACGAACACGAAGGTCTATTTAGCATTCATAGACTTTTCACATGCATTTGACACCATTGATAGATCGATTTTGTGGGAAAAATTGCAGCTTTGGGGATGCCCGTCAGATTTAATAGCTGCAATTAGAGAACTTCATACAAATACCACAATTCGAGAAAGATTGGACCAAACTGGGCTCCTATCCAAAGTAATTAACACCTTTGAAGGAGTTAAACAGTGGTGTCCGCTAGCTGCAGCATTATTCAACCTCTTCATATTGGAAATAGGTGAGTCAATAGATGCTGTAAAATCGTTTCTGCGGAAACTGGCCAAATCACACTTAAGTTGGCTAGTTCACGCTGACGACTTAATCGTCCTGGATATAACGCCCATTGGGGTACAAAGAAAACTAAATGCTGTTCAGCAGTATGTTACATCCAATAATGTATTGATCAATACTAAAAAATGTGAAATACTGGTGCTACGAAATCTAAACGGCAGACGGATGCCGCACACACAACCTACCAAATGGACTTTATGCCAAGAAGCTTTGAAAATATCTTTCAGTGTAAAATATCTTGGAATGATAATAAGTTCATCGATTAATGATGAACCGTGGCAGGCTGAAACAAAAAAAAAATGTAAACAACTTGCAAGCCAGGCATTTATTATCCCCCCAAAAAAATTTGGTACATTTTCGCTAAAACCTGTTTTGGCCTTTTACCATCAAAAGGTAAGTCCTCTGTTGACACATGGGGCAGAAAACGCCCTTGGTTGCCCTTATGAAACTTGGGATTCATTAGAGAACTGTTTTTGGTCGAAAGTATTAGCCCTCCCGAAGGGCGTGAAGACTGCATGCATACGATATGAATTATCGTTAATATCGATTCACGTCAGGATTTGTTGGAGTTTGCTAAACTTATATCGCAAAACATGTATTAGGGCACAAATTTCTCAATTTGACATCTTTCATGACATTTTGGCTGGCAACTCGAATGTCATTTCAATGTGGTCGAATAGATGTGAAATGTAACTAGAGGACTATGACATCAAAATCGATATGCTTCATGAAAACCTGGATGTGGCAAAACTCAAAATCTGGCGCACAGATTGGGAACAAACGTGTACTGAGAGATCTGCGGCTAAATCAATGGGCCTCATTACAAATCGCCCGGTATGGAAACAACGGTGGCGGTAAACCCGCCGTCACCGTTGATGACGGGCGATCACAACTCCTGCAGTTGGGAGGTGATGTTCCCGCCAGGTCTGACCTGGTGGGTTTAACACCGCCCGCCTGCAGGCGGACGAGGAAACACCGGCAGCATTACTAGATGCTGCCGGTGTTTCCATGATCCCCATTCCCATTGAGTCCGCTAGGACTCAATGGGAATGGGGATTAACACCATTCGGCCTCCGTGATTCCCGGGAAACCGGGGTTGTAATGCCCCGGTAATTCCGGGAATCATGGAGGCGGAATGGTAATACGAGTCCGGCGGTAACCAGGTGGTTTTACTGCCGCGGTTACCGCCAGACTCGTAATGAGGCCAAATGTGTGATGTCCCATTGGAGATACGTGCCTTTAATAGCCTGCAGCGCTACATCACACTATTTCCAGATCCACATGCACGGAGGTTATTTTTACTGTTTAGATTAAATATGTTTAAAACTACCGACCATCTCCGCCGATGGAAGAGCAATGAGCACCTAAAACCTGAATGCAGATTCTGTTTGCAAGCTACTGAATCTCTTAAACACTTAGTGCTATTCTGCACTATGTTAAGATCTGAAAGAACAATTCACTTGGGCTCATGGAGTGAAAATCAGCCATCCTTATGTGCAGATGAATGGTGGAAATCGATGTACCAAGGTACAGACTACAAATTGGTACTCCCACTAACACGACTCTTGGAGATAATTGAAAATCGTCTGATGATGGCACCAGCAGAGCAAAAATGACTGTAAATTTGAAATGGTATGAAACGAGAGACGACGGTGTAAGAGGAGAGTGCCTTAGAACTGCTACAACTGATGACTGTTTTGTATGTTTGTTTGTTGTTTGCATATACGTTGTCTCTTTGTTTTTTTAAAGGTTTGAAAAAAACAATAAAAGTAGAAGAAAAAAAATGTGCACCTGCACATGGCCTGCACACAATCACTTTGGGGCCTTTTTTGAATGTTGAACATGACATTTGTCTTCTGTCATGTCGAAGTGACCAACCTTTGATGTATCCAAGTGCCTGTCATCACTGCATTAGTGAACACTGGCTTTGTTGCAGCGTGTGGCACATGCATGTTTTGTCACACTATTTTGCATGTTCTATTTCATGATGTCCATCTCACATGGATGGGTGACGGTACTGATTTGCTACCATCTGGGTGTCCTTGTCAAATCTGCCATGGCTATGCTACGTGCCATCTGTGTGCTGGCATGTGTCATCTATGTGGATTGTCCATGCCACTCACAGGCTAATGTGTGATGCCAGTGCTATCCAGCATGCAGCACATGTGTTGCTTTTCCATCTTGGAGTTCTCAGTGTCTGCTTTTTGCCTCCCCTTCCAACTCATTGCCAGTACATGCATGCCAGAGTTATTGTCATGTGTGACATGTGTCATTTATGTACTGGATGTCTGCCTCGTCATGCCTATGTGTGTGGGCTATCGTGCTCATGCCTGTTTTCATTACTTTTCTTGTATGTTTTTGCAGGTGATGAGGCACTAGATGCTGTTGAGCAGGAGGAGATGGCACAGAGGCAGGAGTACTCACAGCCACAACCAGGCACCAGTGGAGGACGTGGGGTGGTGGTGGGTGAAAACCCATTACTCCTACAGACCATACTGTCCATGGGTGTCTCTGGGTACACCTCCGGAGACCTCTATGAATCTGGTGCTGAATCTGATATTGAGACATATGTCCCGTAACAGGTGAGTGTTTCTGGCAGGGATGCTGTTCTGTCCAACCCACCTGCACTGGGGGTAGACCCCTCTATGGGGCATTCAGTGTTGGAAAGTCTGCCTGTGATGGTTACAGATGCAGGGTCACACTCCACAATATTTGCTCCTGTTCCTGGGCCAGCAGATCAAAGGATCCACAATATTTGCTCCTGTTCCTGGGCCAGCAGATCAAAGGAGGAATGCAGTCCTGCAGCCTAAGGCAGTGCCAGCAGAGCAAGGTGCACATCACCTTGCCCCAAACAGGTGTGGTGTCCGCCAACGCGGTGGCCGTGCACCACCAGGCAATACTGTGTGGGAGAACTCCATGTACACTATAGCAGCACAACAGGGGGCATCGTGTCAGATGATGGCCCAGGCTGTTGATAGGGTGGCCACTTCCATTCTCCCCCCTGAAAGGCAGGTGGAGCTCCAGCAGCAGACAACAGAGTCCATTTACCACTCACACAGGGAGGACATGTTGGCGTCCAACAGGGACCGACGGGCTGGACTGGAGACTGCGCACAGCCATATCTGCACAGTCACAGGCCCACAAGGATGCCCTGAGGTTAGAACACAGGTCCCTCAGAGATACTCTGGGTGAACTTGAGGTGTCCTGGAAAACAAGGTCAGAAAAGCAGCTGGAGAAGCTAACACGCACACTCTCAGCTGAGCTCCAGGCAACCGTGAGGAGATCCGGGCATCACATGAGGCCTTGCAGGCAGAAATGCATGCTACTCGTGAGGTGCTGCATGGGGATCTCCGTACCATCATCCTGCAGAACCAAACCTTTCAGACCCGCATGCTTGCTGCCATGGAGGAGCATGCCAGGGCTTTGTGTGGTCTGCCTCCCATATCACGCCCACCTTCTGATGTACCACCAGGGTGATGTCAGCGACAGCAGTTCTCCCAATGTAGGGTAGGCCATGAGCCCATGGAGGTTTTTTTTCTCAACATCCGCGCATGTGGGTGTTGGGGTGCACCCTGTACCTCAAACCCCCCCACCCCTGGTCCACACATGGCCATTGTTTTTTTTCTTTTTCTTTTTTTTTGTTTTTTTTTCACATTTCATTCCGATTTCCTAAATGAAATTAGTATTTAATTCATTTGTTATCTTTATTTCTTCTTCCTTTTTCTATTTATTATTTTTATTTTATTTTAATTCTTGATTTGTTATTTTGATTTTCATACATTTTTTTTTATTTGGTTGTGCTTCTGATTTTGACTTTATTATTTAATTTGTTTCTTTTACTTCACATTTACTTTTGCTTTTCTATATTTGATTTGCATTTACATTTTTGTTCATAACCATTTTTTTTTAAGATTGTGAATTAATGTTACAGTGTGTTGCTTTGTGTGGCTCCCGTAGGCATCCACTGTGTATTCCAGCTGGGCACATGCAGGCTTGCCCTGTCTTTGGGTTAGAAACTTGGGTTCCTGACACACACACCCCTCCTGTTTCCCCTTTCCCTGGGCTCGAAAAGGGTGTGACCAAGTGACAGTAAGTTACACAGAGGCATTGGGCTCCGATGAGTTGTGTGGGCAGTCTGTAGTCCAAACTGTGTACACATCCCTAGTGACGATTGTTGTTCATTTCTCCACTGCATGGTGGATTTGTATATGGTTTTACGTACAGGACTTTTTGCATATATATGTAGCTCCTTCATGTATTAACGAGCCTGTCTCCTTTGCAGATGCAGTTCATGTTGTATGCAGTACACTGCCACATTTGCCTACCCGCAACACTCTGCAGTTGCAATGGGTCGATGTGCTGCCTTAGTCAGGTTGTGACACTTTCACTACTTGAATTCTTTACTTTCATATGTTGCCACTGTTGGATCCTGTACTGATGTTCTGTCTTGCTGGTAAGTATTTGTTAATTTGTGCTGTTTTGTTTTCATTGGTGAGAGGCAATTGTCTGTGGCCTGTTTCTATTTGGGACGGTGCACTTTGTGACACTTGTGTCATGTGATGTGCATTCATTTGGTTGCTTTCACATCGCATGCCATGCCATGGTGTGTTGGGTAGCTGAGATGGGGTTGGGGAGGGGTTGGGTGACATGCCACTATTTGTTTGTAGTGTTTTGCAAGGGGGTAGTCTATCATGTTGCATGAATGTGTGCCTTTTACTGACACAGCATTGGGTGTGTTTAAGTAGCTAGGGATGCACACAATGTAGCACTTCCAGGTAAACAATCCCAGGGTGGTATAGTTGTGACAGGTGACTGTCCCTTTTGTCATCATCATAAATTGTCAGCTGGTATGTGCCAGGCCTGTGTGCACTCCACAGGGGTGGGATTTTAGGTGAAGAAATTTGCCACAAGTTGGGTACGGGCTGCCTCACCACGTGCCCTTTCACCTCCCAAGCGCAGTGGCCGTGCATGTGGTTGGGGATGTGGGGGCACCACCATGTCCACCGGCACGCCCCGCCGGGTTGCAACGTTGTGCAGGACACATGCTGCCTCTTTGATCCTGCAAACTACCGGGGGCGCATATAGCAGCTGCCCACCAGAGCGGTCAAGGGAGCGAAAGCGTGACTTCAGCACTCCACTATGCCCCGGGTTGCAATATGGGCTGTGTTGTATCTTACCTCAGGTGGTTTGGTGGGGTTCCGTATTGGCGTCATCATGTAGGTGCTCAGAGGGTAGGCACTGTCCCCTGGGGAGGTGATAATGGTTGTCATTAGTGGTGTTTTCCAATTTCTCAGTGTCTGACATGCATGCATGTGCAGAGGCATTTATACTCACCAATTAGCCATGTGTCGCCATGCCGCCCAGCTTCCAGGTCCCGGTTTAGGGGTGACATTCGGAATATGAAACTATCATGGCTGGACCCCGGATAGTTGGCATATGCTGAGGTGATGATTCCCTTCGCATCAGATACACCCTGGACGTTGATGGAATGCCAGTGCTTGCAGTTTCGATAGATGTGCTCAGTGGCCTTAGGAGGACGTAGAGCCATATGGGTGAAATCAATAGCACCTAGCATTTTGGGGAAGTGTGCCACCCCGTAAAAGTCCTGGACGACAGCCTGCCTTTCTGCAGGTGTTCTGGGCATGTATATGTGCCTGCGGACTGAGGGGCGTGCAGTCATGATTGCCAACACCTGGTGTAGGCAGCGTGACTGCGTCGCCTGTGAGACACCCCCAACTATGGCACTTGTCTGCTGAAATGACCTAGCAGCCAAGAAGTGCAGTACCATTGAGCACCTTTTCCAAGGGGCTCAGTGCTTGGGAGAACAGAGTGGGTGATGTGAGGCCATCCTCCCACTCCCTGACCAGTTCTAGGATTATTAATGGTGGAAACCTGTACCTCCCATACACCTGGTCATCAGTCATCCCAAAAAGGCAGGTCCTGGGTAAAGAAATGCAGGGCCTGGCTATCCTCCTCCTCCTGCGGTGTCCCACGACCACTGCTGCGAGGAACGGTATATTCATCGTAGCGTATGAGCTTGTTTGTTGTTTGCGTGCACTTTTATGCTCACGGGGCCGCTTACGCCTGCTTCCTGCTGGCGTACGTGTTTCCAGATTAGCATGTCTTTTTTTGGTGCACGGGTTTCCCCTGTTCGATTCCATGAATACGTGTTGTTAGTGCGCGTGTGGGCGTTGCGAGCATTTACCTCCCGTACTTCCCCGTAACACCCACATTTTCATGTGTTTTTCCCCATTCCGCGTTTTACGCCCGGTGTTAAGCACACTTTTCAAGTGTGCGCTACACGATGTGCGCTTTCCCTGCGCGCATCGCGCATCGCACATGCCGTTTAGTGACGTGTGTGCCCACTTGCGCCACGGATTTGGCGCACATCCCAGGTTTTACACGCACAGCACATTCCATGAATCGATGAACGGATGCATGCGCGGCTTTAGCACGCGTGCGCTGTGATTTTCATGCTTGCGCTCCCCTTTTCTGCACACATTTATTCCATGAATTACCCTGTTAATGTGTGAAATCTTGAAGGATAAAGCAAACAGGAACCCAACACTGTGGATCAATTCCAAAAAAAGAAGCAATATTTGAATAGAATTGACTCAAATAAGATTGCTCCAAGGGCAGACGTATGAAATGTTACAAAAAATCTAAGATAATGTACAGTATAGTTGCTATGCATATGTTTCGCAAAGATAGTCTGCAACTGTTCAATATGTCGCACAGAGCAATTTCCCGTCCAAACAGTGTAAACATAGAATTTACAGAAGTTATGTAAGTACAACTTTACGATACTTGTGAGTGGGATTAAAATTTAGTAGTATACAGTTCTGTATGCATAATTATGAAGTTACCAGACCGTAGACTTTGTCCGTGTGCACTGTACAGGGTTTTGTAAAAGCAGTGGTCACGCTGCGTTACAGTGCCCTTTCTCCACGATTTTACGAAAATGGCAGATATGAGTGTTCTTTGTTTTGTTGACACGCTTCTCCAGCCCATGCAGCCCATGCAAATGTATACATAAAGAACAATACTGAAAGTGAACACACCTCGTGTACTGAAACAGCACACCAAATGCTCAATCGTGTGCTGCTAGATTGCCTATATTGGCCTTACAATGACCTTTCAATCACTTACGCGCCTTCATTATATTAAAATTAATAACGCCCAGAGATCCATATAGCACTCGACTGCCACGCAAACAACGACAGGTAATGTTGAAGTGTTGCATGTTTTGGCAAATCAGCTCCTGCATAGTCCTGCAATTGGAAGGAACACCCATGAAGATTTCTTTTTTTTAATGTTTCTTTGAACACACACACAGAGAATGTGCCGTGGGTCTGACGGCACTGGCTGCCACTGACATCTTTTGTGAAAAGAAAACACTTAAATGGAGCATGTGTTGGCAATGTTTGAAAGACGATTTACATGTGTGTAGCCGTAGACGGAGAGTGGCACCTACAAAACAGAGAGCAAGATAGTAGGTGAACATATGACACTACTCAATAACACACAGTAGACCACCCAAATATCCATAACCCAGCCACCTAGTGCCCGTTTATGACATACTTCCCGCAGACCCTTGTCCTTTACGCTGCCACTGATAACAGCTACTTAAATGTATTCTTGTTTGTTCGCAGATATCTTGCAATTTACTCCCGTGCCACACCTTTCACATGCCAAGAGACGGGGGGTGGAGCAATCATAGTAAGATTGCCATAAGCGGTGTGCTTTCGCTCATTCTTATCTGAATGTCCATTTGCGTTTCCGGCAATAAGAAGCAACCTGCAAACCTTTATGATGTAAGGCATCACAGAGACAATAGCTGGTACCTTTCCTAAATTACTAAGAAAGTATGTTCTTCCACACGAACCAATAAGAACTACCAAGTAATCCTTTTCTACTTTGCCAGATGACAAAAGAAGTGCAGAAAAGCATAGACGGCTATCTAAGCTGGAATTTAGCCGCAAAAGTAAAAAAAGCAGTGGTTGCAGGCATTTTACACTTTCTTGTGAACATTGTATGAAAAATAAAACCACTTGCAACAGTACATAGTGTTGTCCGTAAATTATTCACATATTCTCTGAGCAACCACTGTATACAAGAACACTGCGACCGTACGCTCTCTGTGTGCATGTCTGCTTTAGCTTCTGTTTATGTTGCTGGTTTGGGGACCTAGCTCCTCGCATGACAGGTTGGGCTACGCTGAGCACACATGTTATGAATAAACCTGCAGTGCACGGTTTGAGCAACTACTGTCAACAACTAATGTCAGCTATGAAGGTGAGTGTGGTGATCTTGTGGCGCGGCCACATGTAAAGTTAGTGCAAGCGATGCACACATAACAATAGCACAGAATGGCAACGCCGACCGTGTTGTTTGCGCATCTCATAAAGTATACAAAAGAAAGCTAATCGTACATACTTGCCAACCCTACCATTCATCTGGTAGGCTACCGTATTTCAAGCAGTCCTACCACCTATGGATTTTGCTGTCCAAACCTACCCATTTATGGCTGCAGCAGGCCTAGCTGCCTGAGGCCCAGTGGGATAAAGAAAGAGCATCCTCTAGTGCAAGGCGGGCATGGTAAATGGCCCATTAATTTGATTGATGTGCTGCTTACCCTTGCATGACCCGTGAAACAGACACACCGTCTCTGCACTGAGCACCGTGAGGTAAAGTGTCAACTTCTCGTCTGCGGTTTTTAGAGTTGGAGAAAGGATTTCACTCCAAGTGTGACAGTCTCTAGTCAGTCTGGAAAATGGCATCGCTGTTGCTGCTTGGTTACTCCCATACAACTAAATCTAAGGACAACTAAGTAAAGAGCAGAATCTTCGGATCTCAAAGAATATCAGTGATGGTTTCAAAGGTACTGTGGCCGCGTGGGCCTTTCTGAATAATTACCTTCTTGCTCCACGTAATGAAGCTCTGTTTCTCCTTGTTAAAAGCATTCTTGTATTTCAGAATTTACTCACCTCCATGTATACTGGTGCTACTGCTAATTCCGTGCCCTCAATTGACCATACTTTGCCTTCGATCCACATATTGCTATATTTGAAGACTTACAATTACCAGTTTTTTGGCATGACAGATGTCATAAATTATGCTGCAGTTCAATATCTGCGAGAACCCGTTGCCCGTGTTGACAGATTCAGAGATATGGCAGCACCACTGCACAAGTTCATTGTCGATTACTGCATCAGATGTTGGATATATACATTCCATTTAGTATTGTACTGTTAATAGCAACCTGTTTTCGGTCGCTTTATTGACATTCAAAAAGGAGGCAACACAGAGGGTACTGGGGCGAGTTAAACTCGTGGGCTTTCATTCCCCATGCGTGTCCAAATCCCTGCCATTGCTTTGTAATAGCTTTTGTAATTACCTGCTAGCAAGAATATATACACTGCTATAATTTGGGATTTTTGACAAACTTTACATTCACAGTTGATTTTTCCAGGCCCCCCCAAAAATGGAAAAGTGAAGTAGCAATGCTTATGTTTCGGGACAGATTTGCTTACATAACAGAGCGGTCTAAAATTAATTTGAAAAGTAGATTTGGCTTGAGACGCAGAAAGCGATAGAACGCTTGTACCACATAAACTAATATTTTAACAAGTCTTAAAATATTCCAGATTCTTGGTTACTTAATGTTAGACAGCATTTTTCTTTCAACTCCTCTTACTTTTTAATCAGAACTTGGTGCCCGATTCATTGACATTTTTCACGGTTCAAAGTGACTTTGCACTGCTTAAAAATGACTTTGCACTGCTGACAAAATCCCTGAATCATGGAACTGTACAAAGTTTTTTTTGCAGTGTAAAGTCAGTGCAAAGCCATTTAGTACTGCAAAAATAACCACGTGCACTGACTTTGCACTATGCAAATAATCCATGAATCGGGCCCTTGGTGTGTTGCAGTGTTTGTTCAATGTCACTCTCACTATTGTGAAGCTTTCTCTGACACTTTTCTGACAATGCTCTCTCCTTTTCAGTAGCTCAGCAGCTAATGAGGTGGACATGACAGTGCACATATTGTTGTTCCCTTTAAAAAAACAGAACCAAAAAGTAAAATGACAACGGCAAACCAGAAAAGCATGCTTTACTATTTGTTTTTAAACACTTTTCTAATGCACTGGATGCCAGCTCCAGGGTACAGTAACAAAGATTCTGGGACTCATTACGAGTTTGGAGATAGTCATGGCGCTATTAGCACCATGACTACCTCCAATACCGGTACCGAGTCCGCCCTCGTTCATTGGGGACTTACCGGTCTATTCTGACCTTTGCGGGACCAGTAAGTCGCCATTGAAAAAGCCATTCCCCATTCCAGCCCCATAGGGCTCAATGGGAAGGGGGAAGGTGCTAATAACAGTACTGCAAATGCCCTCTAAAGTCCCTTAACGAGCCCTGTCCATAACGCCTGGTAAAAGCAGGCGTTAAGGAAGGCACCCGCTAAGGGACCGCGGAATAGGGCGCAAAGGGATTTCCGGCACCAATGTCCTTAACGATGCCCCGTATCCCTTTGCGCCCACCTCGTAATGAGGCCCTCTGTCTTTTAAACCAATTTCTAAAAATATAGAATAAAATAGGGATGTTGTTTGCAATCTTTGGCGCTCCAGATGTTTTGGACTGCAACTCTCATATGCCCTAGCTTTCACTGTCAATGCAGAGGGATATTGGGATTTGTAGTCCAAAACATCTTGAAATCCAAAAGTTCAAGACTCCTGTAGCAGCTGTGGCCACAAGCATCCTGTACATCTCAGAAGCTGCCTGTCTGAGCTCTTCCATACATAGTGTTTGTTCAGAGCTCTGAACCAGTACTCTTTCTCACTACAGCATCAGGGCCTTTCAAATCTTTCAGTTCAAAGGAGCCCTTGGCCCGAGGTGGGTCGGGAGCAAAAACTGTTCCATTTTCTCAGCCAACAGTCTCATAACACACCAATATATTTTTCTCTATATTACTTTCGTTGTGGGGCTTTAAATGTGCACTTTGCAGCGCTCCTCTTACAAGTTGCATTTGCTGGAACCTTTGCAGCTGTCACTTCCCTTTGCGTACACAGAAGTGTTATCACCATCATTGCCTTTTTACACTGCCATACTTTAAAAAAGGTATTTGGCAATTAATATGTCAAAAGTAGGGACGTCATTAGGGCCTTTGCACTCTTTCAGTAGAAAGTGGCCATGAGGCGCAGGGAGGCCCGCAGCAACTATCTCTTGGTGCAAATCAGCAGTGTAATAAAGCAACAATATATTTCCCTCTGTATTACTTTTGTTCTGGGGCTTCAAAGGTGCACTTTGCAGCACTCACTTTACAATCTCGATTGTCTTGTGTGCCCATCATTTAACTTGGGGTATACAGATTTGTTATCACCTTATTGTATGTTTGAACAGCAAAATATGTCTTCATGAGGACAATGCTGGACACAGTGCTCACAGCTCACACATTTGGTACATTTCTTTCTCATGTTGGGTCAGAGGACAGGCATTCCTTTCCTGCAATCTCTACAAGGCCATAAGTCAAGTGAAGTCATTTCCTGTGATGTTGTAAGTTCAGAGTTCTCGTGACATAATTTCCTGTGATGTCATCTCCTGTCATTTCATCGGGTCCAGCTGATGTGACATCATTTCCTGGGATCTCATTATTATGCTAAATACTACTTTTGAAACGTTAAGATTCCTACATATTTTTGGTCACAGAATGTTGGCAACCATCCTGTATTTCGCGGGACTTACCCACATAGATGGTTTTGTCCAGTGATTTGCTGGCAAAGTCTGTGGACCTCTAAAGATGCCAAATTTTGCCTTCAACCCATGGGTGTAATTTTAGGGGGGGACACAGGTGTTTGTCCCCCCACCAACTTTCATGGCACACCATTTTGTCCCCATTCATTTAGCAAAGGCACCTTTTACTTTAGATGTCATGTCCCCCCCAACATTTTCAGCAAAGTTACTCCACTGCTTCAACCCCTGCCTGTGTAAAAGCTTTTGTGCCCGAGAAAGGCAATAGAAGAGCTCTCTGAGGATGTGCGGTATTTGAAGATGTTGCTCTGTGTAAGCAGAGCACTGCAATGGCAGCAGATAAACATCAATACAGCCAGAAGGGGATATTAGCAAGGACTGTTGTCCCTTAAGAAATATGCACTCTGAGTGAATACAAGCGACAGTGGAGCATGGCGCCTGGCAAGCAAGAGTGTAATTTTCAGAGTGAAGTGTACATTCTTTCTCCCACAGTAGTGGGATTGCCATACCTTCCATGATGTTTTCTTTCAAAAGCATGTATGTAAAGCAACCATTGTATACACATGTATGTGAAGTACACCTTCAATTATATGTGGGTAGCTGTGTACATTAGCCATATGTCAAATGCGTGATGGTAAGGAACTCGTTTGATGTCGCAATATATTACTTCACTCCCTAAGCAAAGGGTGTGACCAGGGGCCAACTATACCAAACACAAATAGTGACATATCACTCCGTAAACGGCAACAACTGTAAAAAAGTACACCATATTCAACTGGACACATTTCATGTCACCTCTCCTGCTCTACCAAGTCTAAAATGTCCTCCACAACCAATCTGTAATGTTGACCACCCATAGGAGAGATGCGTATTTGAAAGGTGGCACAATGGAGCAATGTATGGTTATAACAACTTACACAACCAAGCAAAGGAAAACAAAATGCACTCCACAAACCTATTTGACAGTGTTCGCATGCATGGCTGCATGACATTGTGGTAGGTGTGGCCATGTCCTAGCCTCTTGGGTGCATGCGGAGGCCTAAGCTTCCGGCCATGCACCCAAGAGGCTAGGCCTTGACCACAACCACTGCAACACAATGCAGCCATGAATGGGAACATGTGGCCACTTACCACAATGCACAAACATAACGCAGGCACCGGCACCTCTACCCAACACTACAACATAATACTGCCATGCAGGCAAACATGTAGCCACTTTACAGAAACCACAAATATAGCACAACCTCAGCACCCCTACCCACTTACGATCGCATACTATTATTTTACTTGCAACCAAACCACAAAATCTTGGGAACATTGCCCCTGCATCCCTGACAGTACTAAGTACTGATAACAATACATCATAATACAGTAAAGTACTCTGTCATCTGGCCAATGGGCACAACCCAAACACATAATCCATCCACTGGAACCCTATCCATTTCTAAACAGACCGTATTGCAACACTTGACCTAGTGGACACACTACAGGACTATTGACTCCTTCACCTCCATGCATGGACTGAAAACTGTAGGACGTGCTCAAAATCGCCACAGCCATGCAACCATCAATGTGTACACTGCACACAAATGACACACACAAGGCAACAGTGCGAAACATATTTGCAACCAGTGGGCATACTGTTCAGTGCAAGGGCTCCGCCCATGCGCCAAAGCCGTTAGGTGCTTACCACAGTTAACACAGCACACTACACCCAAAGGAAATATCCGGATGTCGTCTGCAATGCAATCCCCATTGCCAATTCAGCCTCGCTGCAGTCACCATAGAAGCTAGTCACCAGAGGAGCTACCTGCGAATTGGTGTAGTACTTGCAGACACCGCTCCCACACCACTGTCTTCTTCCACCTTAATAGCTATATCATATGAACTACAACATGGCGACGTTTCCCAAAATTGTGACGCACATCACGCTTCCCTCCAGCCAACCACGGCCACGTCCAATGTTCGCCAACATCATGCCAATGAGACTTTTGACCACAGATCGAAGAGGGAAATGGGACCGCAGAGCCAGATATCACTATTTTTTGAGACGTTCATTTCAACTGTTTCTAAAGAAAGTACTGGATGGATTTTCTCCAAATTTACAAAAGCACGCTTTTGCAACAAATCGGCTGCTCCTGGCCCAAATGTGGTGAAAATTCATCAAGCGGTTTGGCCCATAGGTGTGTGCAAAGTTTGTGTCCATTCAGTCTATGGAAAAAAAATGTTGAACCCCCCTATAACTTTGCCCCCCTCCCCAAAACCTCACCCAACTCCCCAAAATTCAGAGTGGGCCATATCCTTTTTTTGCAAAGTTTTATGCAAATTCATCCAGGGGGAGTGAAGGTATAAACTGGCCAAAAAGTGGTCTTCCTATGAGATGAGCAACTTAACCGTAACTGCATGGCCGCTAATGCGGGCCATGTAATATATATATATAAGCACAGAGAGCAGCCTCCGAAGAGAAAATAACTTGAGGTCAATGATTACAAGTTTATCAACAATAAAAAGCAAAAAAAGCAACAACAAGCAACAGAGGCAGGACACCATGGGATATGTCCTGTTTGATGTGTTTCGCACTTTACATATATGTAGTTGTCCCTGGGGATTCCCGCTGAATATAGTTCCTGATTTTGACCCCATCAGTAGAGAGCAGCCCTCTGACTGTCATCTATTTATAATCATGATTAAAGTAACAGACAAAACTAGGGGCCACTAACCAACGAGGCCAGGTATTGAAGAGGAGATAAAAAGTGTTCATTTGTAAGTAAAAATCCATCTAAAATAAATTTGCCATTAGAAATTAGCTTTTCAGAGGGGCTTATTGCTATCAGCATCCCGGCTTTACCAGGGTACTGATCTTTTTTATAAAGTTGAGAAACGGCACAGTTGTTTTTTCTCAAATAAAAAAAAACTACAAACTAAAATGGCTCCCATGGTCATTGGAGAAGGGAACTGCACGTAGTCCCTTCTCACTTTCTGTGACCACCATAGCAGCCACAGGAAAGTGCTGGTACATCGAGTACTCCAGACACCAGCAAGGGACACACTAGCATCAGCTAAGTGGGACAGGGGGCGCACAGGCATACTTACCTGTTGCCCAGATGTGAAAATCCCGCTCAGAGGGCCCTGAACACAGGCTTTACCACTCTGAGCTCCCTGATTGGCTGGGAACCCCTCTGTCCCCCACCTAATGGGTGCTTAGATAATGGGCCCCATTTCAGGTTTGCCGGTCCGGAAACAACGGTGCCGGTAAGCTTACTGCCACCGTTGTTTCCGGACCAGCAAACCACGAGTTCTGCAGGTGGGTGCCATCCCGCCCGCCAGGTCAGAGCTGGCAGGCGGGACGGCACCCGCCCGCAGGCTTTGACGGAAGCACCGGCACTGTTGCGCATAGTCCTGGTGCTTCCATCCTCCCCATTCCCAATAAGTCCTAAGGGACTCAATGGGAATGGGGAGTTACGAATACCGCCGCCTCACTTACCGGACTACCGGGGAGGTAATGCCCCGGTTATTCCAGCAAGTCAGGCAGCAGTAAATCATCATGGCTACCGCCAGACTCGTAATGAGGCCCAATTTGTCATTCATTTCACTCTTTTTTGGCGGGTGTTGTCGTGGGTGAGCCAAGACACAAATGGCTTTGTGGTGTGCAACAGATTAATGCCCATAATTAACAGTGTCTAAATGAAGCAACAATTATGTATCTAACAATAATAAAAGGCCAAATGTATGTTTGTCCCTGTACGTTTGTACGATGCAGTAGATTCGCCTGTTTTCACCGCTGGAGGGAGATGTTGCCTTAGGATATGTGTCTGGTTTTTTAGTCTGAAACCAATAAAACCTTTAAAAAAAAATAAAGAAAGTATGTGGAGAAAATGCCAATTTGCGTAGCTTTGCCTGTAGTCATGGCTAGAAGGAGCTGTAGGGTTAGGATATATAGTGGTCCTACTGTGTCAATGAAAACCTACACTTTGGCCCGTGTACATGGGCCAGTACACTATTTTATACATATATTTCACTTGCATTTCCTATGCATTTGGGAACTGAGCACGTGCACAACCATTCCAACATTGCAACATTCTCCGGACCACTCTTGGTCATCGTTCCGTTCAGATATGAATCTCCAGCAGGCCTGGGAACTAACCATACAACACTGACTCGGCAGTGATATTTGTCAGAGGGATCCGTTGACAGGTCTTTTATCAGAACTCTGGCATAGGTGCAGTCCCAGACGAGGTTGTACACTGTCTCGTCTGCTGTGCATCCCCTCCCAACCAATGCAATGTTCTACCACACGTGTTGTTCTGTCTCTGAGGGCAAGGCACTGATCTGCTCACAGATGTCCCTCTCACAGAGGCGTGCGTAGATGGCCCCTGTCTTCTACTGGTCCAGTGTTGCTGTCTCCACCTGTAAGTCTCTTACAATCCCTCCGCTTCTACATAGTACTGTGGCGCCGTCCAGTTGTATGGGATCCTGGTGTTCCACTCTGCCCACCCTAGTCTTCGACAGAATTGCAGGAGGATAAAGTGGGCAATCAGGAATCCCACATGACTCTCAGGATTCAGTGTGATCCTCACACAGTTGCAGGTGAAGAAGCCTCTCAGGATGGTGGGGCTGTCTGGCACTCCCTTCCCTCCTTTCTTGTGCTTCTTGTACATCATGTCCCTCTTAATTCAGTCCATCCTGGAGTTCCAGATGAAGTAGAACTCCATCCGGGAGATGGTCTTCACTGTCCTCTTTTGAACAGGCCAGACCTGGGCCATGTACTGCAGCACCAGTAGCATGTTGTTTCGCAGGGCCACAGTTTTCCCTTCAATGGTCAGCTTCCACAGGCTCCAGAGTACCAGCTTCTGTTTGGCCTTCGCCACTCGTTCATCCCAAGTTCTCACCATGGCACCTTCATGTCGGAGCCACACTCCTAGGATCTTCATATGGACCAGCCTGATGGGGAAGGGCAGTGGCTTGTGTGCGTTCTTCCAGTCTGTAAAGAGCATGGCTCCGACTTTGTGCAGTTGCTCTTAACCCCTAAGCTTTGCCGAAGTCCTTGCAGGTCTTCACCAGGGCCCACACAGAGCTTCCATCTGCACAGAAGACTGGGATGTCGTCCATGCAGAGGGAGCACTTCACCTCAGCCTTGCTGTCACTTCCGGGCCCCTTATGATATGATATGATATGATATGGCATTTATAACGCGCCTATAAACAAGTGTTTCAAGGCGCGACGGCAAAGGAGGGGGAACAGAGACAATGATCCTCTATCCAATACAATACTCTTCGGAAGACCATGCAATCTCACAACATGTTGTAGAAATAACTCTGCTAATTTGCCTGCCCCTGGTATCCCAATACATGGAATGAAATGGGCTTGCTTTGACAGATAATCCACCACCACCCAAATGGTATCATACTGATTGTCAGGAGGAAGATCCGTAATGAAGTCCATGGAAATGTGAGTCCATGATTTCTCTGGGTTAGTTAACGGTTGTAACAAGCCCTGTTTCTTAACATGGTCCACCTTGTTCCATACATAATTCTCACATTTAAACAGATACACCGCAACATCCTTTTTTAACTCAGGCCACCAAAAATACTTCTCCAACATTGCCTGCATCTTTCTTTTGCCTGAATGTCCTGCTAATGGAGAATTATGGCACCAATACCAAGCCTTATTTTGTAACTCTTTAGTAGGGAAATATAATTGTCCACTGTGATAAAGCAAACCTTCCCTCACCATTCTTGCGGGATGACCTTTTCTCCATTTCTGTAGTTGTTGTGGTCTCAACCCCCTTTTCACCTGGTCTATTAACTCTTTAGTAATAGCACCAATGACCTTCTGGGGGGGGGGGAATGATTGCCTTTACTTCCCCCACTACATTGCCTAAATTCTGCTATCTTGTTAATGCATCTGCCTTTCCATTCTTGGTTCCAGGTCTTAAGGTTATTACAAAGTCAAACTCATGAAGGTACTGGGACCAGCAGAGTTGTCTAGGACTAAGTGTTTGAACACTCTTGAAATATTGCAGATTTGTGTGATCGGTTACCACCACCACCTGATGCCTTGCCCCCAGAAAGTAATGCCTCCACTCAATAAAAGCAGATCGAATAGCCAACATCTCCTTATCAGTGATGGAATAATTTTGCTCACAGCTAGATAACTTTCTTGAGTAAAAAACTACCGGATGCCATATTCCTTCCTCAGCCTTCTGTGATAATATAGCCCCTACGGCTACATTGCTAGCATCAGTTTCCACCTGGAATGCTTTATCCGTGTCTGGATGTTTCAACACGGCTGCTGCTGTAAACGCTATCTTTAATTCTTGAAAAGCTCTCTCTGCTTCTTGATTCCAGGTAAATCTGACTGCTTTTCTGAGTAACTGCATAATCGGAGTCACTATCTTGGAGAAATTGCTGATGAAACGCTGATAGAAGTTGGCAAATCTTAAAAAGGATTGTATGTCCTTTTATGCACTGACGGGAAGGCCACTCTGTCACTGCCTGCACCTTCTTCTGGTCCATTACAATACCTGCCAGTGTTAATATAAAACCTAGAAATTCAACCGGAGTCATATGAAAATCACACTTCTCCAACTTCACACACAATTGGTAATCCTGTAAATGTTGTAATACTACCCTCACATGTTCCACATGCTGTTCCTGAGACGACGAATTAATCAAATTGTCGTCTATATAGACAATAACAAAAACATCAATGAACTCCCTCGATAACTCCTGCATGAAAAACTGAAATGCCGCTGGAGCATTACACAGTCCAAAAGGCATGATGAGATACTCAAAAAGACCAAACTTAGTCTGGAATGCAGTCTTCCACTCATCCCCTTCTTTCTCGCTTATTAGATTATATGCTCCTCTCAGGTCCAACTTTGTATAGATTTTGGCTGATCTCACTTGATCTAGTAACACTGAAATTCACGGCAATGGAAATCTATTCTTTACTGTTACCTTATTTAATGCGTGGTAATCAATGCATGGTCGTAAGGTACCCTCCTTTTTTGGAACAAAAAATAATGGTGAGGAGACAGGCGAGGTGGAATATCTAATGAACCCTTTTTCCAACATGTCATCCAGATAACTTCTCAAGTATTGATTTTCAGTTTCAGTAAGCGCATAGATCCTACTGCAAGGCAACTTAGCCCCAGCCTCCAATTCAATTACACAATCATAGGGTCGGTGTGGAGGTAACTTTTGCGCCCCACCCTTATCAAATACTTTAGCAAAGTCCATGTACTGAGGGGGAATTCCTGGTCCCACTGCTCCCACTACCTGAGTTACCTGCCCCTTGTCTGCCAAAAAGGCTGCCGCCCTCAACTCCGGTATCATGTGCGACTGGCACCCCGCTCCTCAAACCATACTGTCTGCTTTTCCCAATCAATCCTTGGATTATGTTTCACCAACCAAGGCATTCCTAAAATCAGACCAAATTGAGAATCTGCTATCAAATCAAAAGTAAGCTCTTCCTTATGGCCTGATTCACACACCATGTACACGGGTTTAGTCTGTTTACGTATTGGACCTGACACTAGCAGAGACCCATCTACTGACTGGACCACGTCCACCGCTGTTTATCCTGCAGGGTCAACCCATCTGTTCTGGCAGTGTAATATCAACAAAATTACCCGTGGCCCCTGAGTCCACCATAGCCATTACCACTTGCTTAGTCATAGCAAAAAATAAAGTCACCAAAATGTACAAATGAGAAGTCTTGTTCCCTACTGTATTTGCCACCCACCTGGGGAACCTTGATTCCTTCGGGCCTGTCACCTGTGTTCCCCCTAAGGCTGGCCCATCTCTTTTCCCGCTTCCTTCTTGCTCCGCTCTCCCCCCGCACTCTTCTGCAGAGTATTAGGGCAGTTATGGATGAAATGTCCTGCTTGGCCACAATACAGACACAAGTTGTTAACCTTACGTTGTTCCTTTTCTGAAACTGACAATGGCCCTCTTACACTTCCTATCTGCATAGGTTCTACCTCACTGATTCTTCCCACCCGACTCCTATCTAACCTCACAAAGGTACCGCTTTTGGTCTTTTCTTATCTCCCTTCCTCTCATTCATGCGATGGTCTAACCACAATGCTAGATCTATCATGGCAGTACAGTTAACTGGTTGAGGCTCTACCTGTGCGATTGCATCCTTCAGTTCCTCTCGTAATCCCTGGTAAAATAACAGTGTTTGTTTTGGCACTGGCCAATCAGTCTCAATTACCAACCGACTGAACTGTGTCACATATGTTACCAGATCGCGTGATCCCTGCCGTAATCCCAGCAACTCTTTGGGCCTCATTACACGGATGGCGGAGAACCATGGCGCTATTAGCGCCATGGTTCATGCCGGTAAAATACCGGCACCGCCTTGGCGGAAAGGGGAATTACCGCCCCATTCCAAGGTTGGCGGGGCGGTAATTCCCCCTTCCACCATTGCCCTTCCCCATTCCCATTTTTGCCCCATAGGGCATAATGGGAATGGGGAAGGCGCTAATTACGGTACCGGAAATTGCGGTACCGTAATTAGCTCCCTGGGTCCCTTTGCGGGTTGGTTTTTAATGCCTGCAAAAAGCAGGCGTTAAATCCCCCAACCCGCAAAGGGACCTTGTAGTAAGGCGGTAAGGATTTACCGGTACCGGTATTTTACCGGTACCGGTAAATCCTTACCGCCATCCGTGTAATGAGGCCCTTTATCTTGTGCCAGTGACACCTCCCTCCTATCAAACAATCTGCCAAATTCAGCAAGAAAACCATCCCAATTATATAATAATGGGTCATCCTTTTGAACCAGTGGCATAGCCCAGGCTGCAGCATCTTCTGTCAGATATGATATTACAAATGCGGCTCTTGCGCTGTAGATTTACACAAAAAATGTAACCGACATTGAGTAAGAAACATCATATACTTTCTGGGATCCCGGAAAACCTTTCAGGTGCAGCCAAAGGGACACTACTTGGGGGTTGAACAATTACTGTGGAACTCCTACTAGTGGAAGCTCCCATAGCCATAGTTGCATTGGTTCCCTCTAAGGATGTAGCCTGAGCTACTAGACTCTGCACCTGTGCTTTCAAAGTGGTGGATTCTTGTCTGGCATGTGCCAATTCCACCTGAATATCTTGAAGAGCCTTTAGCACCTCGGCTAAAGGCGGAAGAGTTGCTTCCATTTGGCTTGGGTGGTTGTGAGCATCCCAATATGGGGGTGGATTATTATGTCACAGTCACTACTTGTAAGGGAAGAGATTTTGACACTCTCCACGGAACCACAGAAGCCAAATGAATTCGACCCTCCCACCGTGGTTGGCACAGGCATCTGATTGTACACACAGGTCACCACGTGGCAGCCAATGGGGGGAAGAGGGAGAGATTGTGGATAGGGTGCGGAAATTAGAAACACTGGAAAGAGGGTAAGGGGAACACCAAGATTGGATAGGAATGGGGAAACACAGGGTAAAACTTAACCTGCCTGACATCTTCATATATCCTCATACAATACGATAACTGTGGGACTGCTAGCACACAGAAGAAGTGGAATCACTCCTGGTCATACCTAGTTAATCTTAGCTTAATACATGTACAATATCAACATGGATGACAATTTGCAATAAGCGTAATGAAACAAACAAATGGGAAACTTCCCAAAATGAAAGAAAAATTTCATGGCCCGTTGGACAGGCATAAGCACACATATATGCCAACAAACAGTACTCATTAACCAACACTAACCTTAGCGCTAGTTTGTTTTAACCAAATACTGTGTGTTCTCTCAGCACACATGGCCCCATGATTGAGGATTACTTGTTTTTTCCTCAAGGTAAGATTATTTCTGCTTTTAGCACCTTAAAGTCTGTAATTGCATTCTTAAACACACTCTCTCTCTTAGTCAGAGGAAATGGCGTACAATCCCGTCTGCAGAAACGTTCGGAGAAGTAGCAAACACAGGGTAACCTACATGCATAGTGAAATTTCTCATAAATCACACCACAAGGCTTTTCACAGAAGGCACCAAAAGGCACTAGTAACTTCCGTTATCTCTAAGCCCTCCCATACTTATCTTTAGTCCGGGAGCCCCACGGCACTAACCGGACAAAGAATACTGTGCGGGATGGAATTGCCGCCTCTCAGCCCGCAGTGCTCTTTCCTGAAGTCCTCTGAGGGGCAGCATCGGGCGGCAAGCAGGGTATTCCGTCTTCTTCGCACAGACCGTCACTGAACACACAAAATAATCTGCACCTGTCCCGTGCCATTGCTGATTGATAAACTGTCCCAAATCACGGTCAGCTGGAAACGGGCACGTAATCCAAGAGCTACATTTTACACTCGAGGCTGCTGGGAAATGTATTTCCAACATCCCGTTAGCTTTCAAATTGCTTACTGAGTGAACTGCAGCACCACACGTCTACCCCAACCCCTATTCCTGACAGACAAATACAGCAAAACTACATCTAATGTAGCAAACATATAATCCTTCTCCCATATGATTCCATTGAGTTTGCTCAGAAAATCCTTTGTATCACGTAGATACGAAGGTACAGTAAATATATATATGGGCAAGTCCTTCAAACTAAAGAGTACTATTTAACTAAATATACAAAATTACATTATTAAACCTCAATGGAGGTAAGAAGGATCAGGTCGGGGGAGCACCCTGATTAGCAAGTAACTGAAGTTTAAACAAAGATTTGAAGGGATCCACAGTTGGGTTGGCTTTGATTGTTATTGTCAGTGTGTTCCAGTGGAGCAGGGCAAGTATGTAGAAAGATCGAAGGCGAGAGAAGGTGCAGGGAGGGTATGGGACCATGAGGTTTATTTGTATGCATTGTTTTTTAATAATGCACTTAATATCTTAGTTGGTTTCTAAGATCGGATCTGGGATTCAAAGCTCTGTTGCTCAGCATCATCTTGCTTCCAAGACCAAGACCAGCACGTTGTCCCTTTGCTATCCTCCCTTCACGGTTGAGTGCACAGTAGGATCAGAGGAAACAAGATGGTGAGTAAACTGAGATATAATCAGACAGGTACTGAGGAGTAAGACCATTTAAGCTTTGTAGACTAGGAGAAGGAAAAGAGAGTGGTTGTGCATGAAGAGTCAATCAGCATGTGGGTGGTAGGTTGAAGTGGACAAGGATCTGGGTAGGTTATAGAGAGTGTGGGCAGCAAAGTGTGGACTTTGTCTAGAGGGATCAACGAGTATATAGAAAGGCCAAGGAGTATGTTTCAGAAGTAGTCAAGCTTGCTGAGCACAGGAGTGGAAATAAGAGTTTTTGTAGAGTGGTTATCAAGAAAAGGACACATTTTCCGAATGTTAAGGAAGTTAATACGAGCAGCAGAGGCAGTGGTAGTGATGAATTGTTGCAGTTGTAGGTCACTATCAAAGACGATCAAAAGATTGTGAGACTTGGATTAGGGAGCAATAAGGTCAGGTGGGAAGGAGAAAGGAGGGTGGGGATATAATTGGAAACTGGGAGAAAGATTACTTCAATTTTTGAAGAGTTCAGCATGAGGCAGCAGATGGCCATCCAGTGAGCCAGATCATATTCCATTCCAAGATAGCTGGGGTGAAGGAGGGAATTGAGAAACATATGTGAGTGTCATCAACAAAAAGGTGATAGTGAAAGATAAAGGATGATATAAGTCTTCCTAGGGCAGAGGTGAAGAACAGGGGTCCAAATACTGATCCATGGGAGACCGGGAGTGTGGTAGGGGCATAGGTTTGCGACTCTACAACATTTTAAAGGATCAACCAGAGCTGATTTACGAAACCTAAGGTCCTGCAGAGTGAGGAGAAGAGAGGAGTGGTTGAGGTAACAGAGTGAAAACCCAGAATGTGGCAAGCTTGAGACCCATTGATACCTTTGATGTGAAATGTAAAAGAAACAGGGCCACAAGGCAGATGGAGGTCAGGGTCCCAAAAGTATTGTCCCTTCCATTTCCATGTCATGGACATTGAGGTTCTGCCAGATGCAGGGGGCCGGACACTGAAGACAGTGTGTGTTGGAGCGAGGGCATCCAGAAGGAGCAGGAACGTGGTGTTGGAGTCTGCGTAGGCCAAGAAATGGGGCACCAGGGGTTGAGGCACTGGCCAGTACCTCCAAACATGAGCTTGCATCTGTGAATAAAGGCTGCATTCATGCTTAGTGGACTGGCACCGATTCCCAGGGTGCTTATACTCTCCTGACCTTCCTTTCCATTTTTGGTGATTTCACGTTACTGCCTGGGCCCCACCAATGCATGTGTAATATTGTCACTCATGCTCCCACCCACTCTATAGCCTGCCTACTTTCTTCTGCCAATTTAGCACTCCCCCCTTTCATGAGTTCCATGGTTCTGGCAACCCCCTTCCGTCCATTTAGAGTCGAGCAGAAAGTGTCCACTTAAAGTAAGCAGCAGGAACATGACCAGGGCCTATTCTTATAGCAGATATTTAACAAGAGCTTGACACCCATCTCCGTATGGCATAGCTCATTGTATTTGCCGATATAGCTAGCACATTACGAGACTGGCTCATTATATTTAGCTGCACCCATAGAACATAGACAGGTTGACTCAATGTGATGTATCTGCCTGTATAACAATTGCTAATTCTATCTGTCTGCATAGCTGCCACATAATTAGACGGTCTCATTGTATTTGCCAGCATAACAATTGAATATCTTGTTATATTGCATGTATACTTAGCACAGCACTAAATTGATGCACTGTGTTTGCATGCATATCTACCACATAGCTAGACGGATTAATCACGCTCAAGAGCAGAACATTTGCATAGCTAGATTGACTCCTGATGTTTGCAGCATTATATGTGGATGTTTGATGCATAATATCTGCTGTGCAAATAGTCTGTTTCGAGTGCTCTCTGATTATTTGAAGAGGGAAACAGGAATTGAGTCTCTCTCTATTCAGATTACAACCGGCATAGTTGACATGCCCCAACTGGAAATGCCAGATACTAAGAACATGTTCAATTCAGATGCTAACTCTCATACAGCAATGAAGCAAAACAATTTAATTTCTCCCGAAAAACTACATCAGTAGCGAAACACATGTAGAGGATAAGAGGATGAGGACATCAGGTTTAAAATGAGAATACAAAATGAATAAAATGAGGTTACAATTTGGACATTTGGCATATGAAAATAATAATACCATACATGCTGCTATCAAAAACATATTTAGAAATCAAATTAATGCCAGTTTGATAACTTGAATAATCAAGAGAGTACAAGAATGAGGATAAGAGGTTTTAATGAGTATACAACATTAAAAGTGTAAATAAGGTCATGCGTTGGATAGTCAACACATGAAAATGCTACTATAAGGCCTACTATCAGAAAAATATCATTCATTTGTATGAAGTTCAATTTGAACATTTTTGGACAATCATGAGAGCACAAGGAAAATATATACATCAATTATTTCTGCATTGTTCACACCTTCATAACATGATTAATTATGTTTGCCTGCATAACATCTGCATAACTCACTTTATTTGCTCACATTCTTAGCATATAGCTAGACTGACTCACTATGCTTGTTTGCACTAAAATTGAATTGCTTATTGTATTTTGCCACCTGCATACCAAGCACATTGCTATACTGACTGATTGGGTTTGCGTATATACCCTGCGCATAGCTAGATTTGATTAAGCGTGCTTGCCAACATAAAAATTGCACAGCCTATCGTATTTTGACTGCGTACATAGCTCATGACTAAACTGACTCATTGCGCTCACTTGCATAAAAATGTCCTAGCTTATTGTCTCATGTTGTTCCCCTGCATAACAAGTGCATAGCTCATTGTGTATACCTGCATACCAACACATAGATAGATTGAGTCATTGTGTTTGACCGGCTAGAGGGTATAATTGTGCTTGCCTTAACCATATGATAAGTATCAACCCATTATCCATACCTTTCACTCCCTGACTCTCAACACTTCTTCCAGTCCCACCATTTAATCCTGAAGTTCTTACTAAAACCTAGCAACAAAAGGATTATAAACTGCAAAGGTAGCTGAATGCGAAAGGAATAAAGTGAAAGGAAAGTGATGGATAGGCCCCAGCCACTCCCTGATATAAGTCAAACCATGATTCTAAAGGTATCCCAGACTCTTATCTCAGGAGACCACTCACAGTATTCCTCTCCAGTTATCTCCTGAAGCATCCACCAGAACAAAATTGTCATGATGCCTACCCCCGGGGACCCAGACCAGGTCCAGCAACCCCGGAAGCAGGCATCAAGTTATTCTGAGCAAGCCCAAAAACCCCTGCTATGGGCTGTTTGGGTGCGGTCCTGACGCCTACGGCGCCAGGCTCATATGGCACCAGGCTCATAGAGTACAACTTACCTGATGCAGACCATGCTGCAAACTTACATGATGCAGACCATGCTGCAAGAGCTCCAAGCCAAATGAGGCTTGGAAGGGACTATTTTACCTTGTGACTATTTTTTACTCGGGTGGGGCTGGGGAGGAATACTTACCTGGGACTACTTTGGAGGCTATTTAAACCACGCCCGAAGAGCAGCACATGCTTCGCGTTATTCTGCATCCAGCAGCGTAACGCTCACCGTGTCTGCAAAGCTGCATCCAGTCTTCTGCCATGCCCGCCTCGAGTCTGCAGCTCCTAGAAAAAGGGGGAAAACAGAAGGAGAAAAGGTTAAAACAAGAGCAATACCTTCGATCCTTACCTGAATTCCGGATCCACCGCGCCTTCGAGCTGGAAGAAAGAAGCATTTCACACGTGCCGCTTCGCCTGCTGCAGCACTGCGCTGAATTTACCGGCCTTCGCAGCATTCTCACGATCCACCGCATCCTTCTGCACGTTCCCGCCGCACTCCGGCACCTAAGGGGAACACAAGAACAGCAAAGGTGAGCCAAGGGAATAAACAGAGGCAATATTCACTACCCCCATAGACTTACCTGATTTACCGCCGGGGGTACTATTCCTCTTCACGGGTCGGCGCAGTCTCCATAGCATCCTCACCGAACCCCGGCCCCTAAGGGGAACAAAATGACAACAAGGTGAGACAGAGGGACAAGCAAGGGGAATCCTTCTCACCACAATAGACTTACCTAATTTTACCGCCGGAGGCATTATTCCCCGAACTTCATATTTTCTCTCCGCACCTGAATAAGGGAGAAAGCAACAGGTTATATTCTGGCCTTATTTTATTGAACTGTGTTGGATAAGACAAATCCTTACCTGAACTTCGTCAGCTACCACGAGGAACTCTTCGCTGGGGTCAAGCTGCAAACTGCAAGGAATCGGACAAGAGTGAAAGTCAGACATTTGAACTCTTACAAACTACAATGTTCTGAAACTAACCAATTCCTTCTAATCAGTGAAGCAACTGGTTATCTACGCGCCCCTGCGCTCGATGCAGGATGGAGAGCTCATCCTTCCAAACCATCAGGTGAGACTTTAAGAAGAGACATTAGAGGCAATCAGTGGGGAGAACAGCAAGGGGAGGTGCGGGTTAACTCTCAACGTCACGGGTGGTTAATTCCCTTTCTCCGTTTACAGAAGAATACTCCTACGGGCCAAGCAAACCAAGCTGGGTGGGCCAGTCCAGTCTGTCACCTCGGCACTAGACGTCACATTGGTGGAGACCGCAGCTGTCCAGTTCGGATCGATGCACCTGTGGGAGCCAGGTGAGTGTAACACAAATCACTATAACCAAACATCGGCAAGAGAAACAGGAGGCATCATCAACTCAACATCCTCACCCATGCTTAACCCAACAGCCATTAATTCTACTGTAAGACCTCAACGACAAGAAGCAATGCGTGTGAGGGGTTTAATCACGGCCTAAACAAATACAACTGAAAGCCCCAATGGAGAAAAAAAAATGTTCACACTGAAATTGAGCCTATTAATGCAGACTGTGTGTGTTTCTACAGTAACACAAGGAAGAGTTGTGATATAATGGAAATAATATATGACTGCCCAAGCATTGGAAATCAAAATGCCTATCTTTCATTACAAAGGGAGAGGTCGAAATGAAAAGCACCCTTTACTTCGCATTTTCAATCGAAAAATCAAAGGCTGTTTTTACCTGAAAAGCAGGGTTTTCAAATTCTGAAACTAAAATGTTCTTAAATGTACGTTTTGCAATTTTAAATCAAGACATGAGAAAAATGTTCCCCTGCTAAAAATAAATATGTCAAGGAACAGACTTGGTGTGTGTTGGCAAGATACCATGTATTAAAATGTGCCTGAATATGCAAATACCGGCAACAATTGAAAGAGGCTATTTTGTTTCCAGACAGACTATGTTTCTTATTGTTGGGCAGATTTTCAAGGCCTACCTGGATCCTTATTGGGAAGGGAAATCTCTGTGGAGCTAATGTACATTCAAAGTATTTACGACAGGGCCAGATAAACACAGACCCAGCCCTGGATGGGGAAAAATACTAAGAAATGTAAGGATTTGTGATCAAAATTGTGGTTGACTTCAGATAACAGAACAAAGTGTTCAATGTAAGCATGGCTTCATGGCATTACAGGGCAGAGGTGAACTGTCTGGTGCATGATAAGTATCTCCTTAGCTCATCAACTTTCAAAGAACAAAGAGGCTAATGGCTTTTACCCAGGCCTTATACAAACATTTAGCCCAAGCGGCTCTGGTCACATGCTTGCAAAGAACTGAAACTTAAATGAGCAAATGAGAATTGAGATTTGCATACATGCTGAAAATTTCACATTATTTTAAATGGACTATCATAACTAGTGACTTTCTCAGCAATGTTAAGTCACACTGCATCCATTCATATGTCATTTGAAAGCTAGTAACACACTGTTGTTTTTTATGTAAATGTGATCCACATGCAATTTTTGGAAATCATGTTATCACCTGAATTCAGTTTCTGACTGCCCTGAAAAATTATTGAATTTATGAATTGGCGGATCATAAAATTAGGTATCTGGAGATTAAATTTCATGTCCATAACTATTATACTTTTTGTGAAAAGGGCAAACAATTATAATGCGCCAGTGCAATAAGGTGACAAAATTAAAGTAAGATTCACTAATTCGTCAAGAGGAGAGGAATATTAATATATATACATATATATATTCAATGAAAAAACTTAGTTAAAGGGATATTATGGTTTAGTTGCACTAATAAAAAGCTATGAAATTCAATGAAACAACATTGTTAAAGGGAAGTTATTGTTATAAGTAAAACATTAAACCCTCAGAAATGTGCCTGTTATGGTAAGCTAAGCAATCACAACTCACGTTACCACTGTGCAATGCTAAGACAAACACACAGTGCATGAAAGATGACATCACAAATGTTTTTTCAGTAAAGTAGTTAGATTCAATAAGATTCTCCAACATTGTCATTAGCATTTTCCACCATCCTAATGGAAATAATGGACAATTGTATACTAGAGAAAAAGAAAAAAAACACAGAAACAAATTTCTGTCAGAAATTCCTCTCTCTAGTATACAATAAAACTCATAATCAATTGCCGTGTATAACTATCCACAGTCTCTGCATTCCCGTGTCCGCTCATGCCTTATTAGAGAACCTGGATTGCACATGCACACCCTATTACAAAACAGCCCTTCTACTCTTGTTACTGTTATGTTTGTAACACTCCTACATTTCCTGCTTTAATCCATTCACAAATATATCCACCAATTTCTTTAAAAAAAACTCTGCATTTTGCATATCAACATATTCAACTTCCACCCACCAACTGCCACTTAACATTGTTCTACACATCATTTGCATATACATTTCCCATACTTATATCAAACAATTGTACATAATGTTCCTATAAATGCACATATGCAATCTGCAGTGACAGAAGTGCATTGATAAAAGGAGCAGTACAGATGGACAAGTGCTCACGGGAGCCCAGGAGGGAAGTGCCAAAGGATACCAAAGCAGAAGGCCAGTAGCTAACTGCTGGGACAGAGGAGTCCCAAGGGTGGGGTACATCTTAACTGTAACATCCCTTTAACAATGTTTCTTCTGTCAATTGAATACGTTTTCATAAGTGACAATGTTTCATAATGTTACATCACTGTATATAAGTTATTAATAATTCCTCTTTTAACATACATGAAACTATAAACCTCCTTTAACAAACATATTTTTTGCAATGCATACTTATGTGAGTCATTATCAGCAGCGCATACTCCAATAGGCAAATCAGAGCAGACATTTGTCCTTGCCAAAGGCCAAGACCTTAGCCCACGGCAGAAAAGTTATATCACTATTTTTTATACTTACGTTTCGACAATTTAAAAAAAGTAAAACACAGGACAGATTGCCAAAAGCATCCTTTCAGGGCCCTGCTCATGCTCCTCGCACAACTTTGCTGCAATCCCGTCCAGCACTCCGAGCTGCAGCTGCAAGCAGATGTTTTTTCCCCATTTAAACCTACAACTTCGTCCATGCCGCATGCCCGCAACTTTGCTGCAATCCCATCTAGCACTCCGGGCTGCAGTCGCAAGCAGATTCTTTGTTCCCATTTAAACCTGCAGATTCTGCCATGCCCATGCACCAATAATTAAATCAAAGAATTACCCCTGCCTAGCTTGCCAACTAAGGAGGGTGTGAGGGATGATTCAGATCACTCCATTAATATTAAGGGTCTCTTCATAGGAATGATGGCATACAAATGTATTTATAATCCCTCTAGAAACATGCACTGAACCGACATTCTACTCTGTTTTTTCTCCAGAAGTTCTTCTTGTGAGAGTCTTCTCGAGGTATAACTGACTACACACACAGCGAGCTACGCACAATCGATCCTACCTACAGGGTGTGTCCAAAGACCAAAGATAAAGGTGCTATTGGCACTATAAAAGAGGTACTTTGAGTATTATGTTTATAATTATTAGAGTTGCTACTCTTAAAGTGATAATTGGCTTAAAGATGAGATTGTCAAGATTGACCCAGCGTAATGACACTGATAGTAGAATACCTTCTATGTTTTTTGCTTCAGGAACTGAAATCACAAATTTATAGAACTTTTGGAAACAAATAGTATCATTGGCCCTGAAGATGGACTGGCGTAAAGTCTGAAACGCGTTGGCAATACATTGAAATATCCTGATGTTACTTTGGATTGGTGACTTTGACCCAAAGAACTTTATCATATTATTTGATTTTGTTATTATCACATACAGGAAAAAGGGACTTTACAAATGCAAATTTATGTGCAAATCTATGTGTGAAACAAAACACTTACAAATTGTGAATGTACTAAAACAAATTTTGTGAGACAAACCAACTATGGTGGGACTTTGATTATGTTCACTAAAAAAGGTTTTGTAAAATTATACACTTTGGTTGATTAAAATAACCCACTTAGGGTTTTCTGACTCTCTATGGTGTAAATTATTGTATGAAGGAATTGTTCGTTTCATTTTGTGAACTGAATTAAGTGCATGACAAACAATTAGTTGTCAAACTATAAGTTAACTAGAGGTTATACACCTATCTTAACTTCATTGAACCTTTGTATTTTGAAATCCCAATATAAGCCATTATAATAATATGCTTAACTTTGTACAGCAAGCAGTGGGACCTGTATTATACCCCACATGCCGGCAACATTAATGTTTTTGGGATTGAACTCCCCTTGGAGTGCACTAAGGGTTGGCATGTAGCAATACATGCCCTCTTCCCTAGTCTTTCTACCAGTCCCGAGTGGCACCGTGACATTCGCCCTGGTGCACCTGAAGTTTCACTAAAATATAACAGCAACAAATAGAATCTCACATATTTTGAAGCAGTAGAAACTTTAAATTGAAACAACAGTTGTGACTCCTTCTCCATCCCCTTACAATTGTCGCTCTGCGGACAGCCCCATGAATGGCCCAGAGGGCGTTGTGATGTCCACGGACATCGGACGCGCCCACTGATTGAATGGTGAAAAGCGTGAGATGCATCATATTTTGGGAAACGCCCGCCATGTTGGATTCGCAGACAACGCCCATTGCCCACGAATATTCCGGTAAAAGCATATTAAACAAACACAACATGCACTTCTGAAACTAAAGAAACAATCTCTGGTGAGGTGAGGAGTGATGAGGATGGGATGGACTATGGCAATAAAAAGCCAAAAAACGGGCTGTTTTCCACCTTTGAAGTTCATGAGCAGTCCAAGAAAACCCTGTAAGGTTCACGAACATCTCAGATGTTCGGGGTCATTCATACATATGTTTGCATTACAGGGTTGGTGAAAAGCTGTTTTTGGATGGCCTATAACTTTGGCGCCACTCAATGAAACTGTATGTAGTTCTGTGATATTATTCTAGACTTGACCTCAAATGGTTCTACAAAGATTGGTCCTATTTTTCCAAGAGGGAACAACATTAGAGGGGGATCCTAAAATATTTGCAAGGCTTATAAATGTGGTCCCATTTCACAAATCTGCACAAATGTTTGCAAAGAGATTTAATACCCAGATATGAATGTTTTTGCAAAGTGAGGTGTTGTTTTGTCAAAAGGAAACACAATTAGAGGGGTTTCGCAAAATATTTGAAAGGCTCATAAATTTGGTGCAATTTCACGAATCTGCACACACGTTTGCAAAAAGATTTAAGATTTTAATGTTTTTTTCGAAAAGTCTGGTGGGATTTTGTGAAGAAGGGACAAAATTAAAGGTGGGGGTGCAACATTTTTAGATGGGTTATAACTTTGTTGCCATTTGACGAATGTGCACAAAAGAGTTTAGAAAGATTATAGACCAAACCTTGAATTTTTCTGCAAAGTCTGAATGGATTTTGTCAACTGGAGCAAAGTTATATTGTATGTATGTATATTTTGACACGTTTTAAAAAATAAAACATGGATTTATTTGCAGGAGAGTTGTACAAGGAGTATTGGCAAGGACTTAAAAGCATGGATCTGCACATGTGTCATAATGTAGGTACAACAAATAGTGATATACCATTGGTGACTAGGGTAAAGCTGCGGCCATGGGCAGTGGCCAGATTGTCTGAGTCAAGGCCAAAGGCTATAACTTGGATAATCTGCTTACTGGTCATGACCACCAGGGACTGGCAATGAGGTTAAAGTGGGCATGGGCACCAGGCACTGGCTATGTGGTGGCGTTTTTCAAAATCGGGATAAGTTTAAATGGGAAAATAAATCTGGCAAAAATCTGTCCAGCGGTTGGGCTGTACACATGAGCAAAATATGTTTTCCATTGCGTCTATGGGAAATACCACACATTTTGCGATCCCTTATAACTCCCCCCCACCTCCATGAATCTTCACCAAACTTCCCAGGATCTATCTGACAGGGCCATATACTTTTTTTTGTAAGCTTCATGAGGATTTGTCCAGGGAGGAGAGGGGTGAAGTTATAAGCCACCCAACATGTGCTCTTCCTATGGGTTGAGCAAAGTAACCATAACTACAGGGCCGCTACCCCAGGCCCTGTAATATAATTGCATTTATGGGTAAATTACAAACTTTTGTCATGTATGTACTTTTTGGCAAAAAAGTTGACATGGAAGAAAATGTTAATCCCAAAGGGGAGTTGCAATATTGCTGTTCCAGACCCTTGAACCAATCCTTAGAGAGAGGCTGGACTTGGGGGTGGGGGTGGTGAGAAATGTAAATGTCCAATCCTTTTTGTGAGAACATAAGTTAGCACCGCCTGATGTTCACTTTCCATGTGAGGGGCTTAGAAGGTAAAAAGGTCTTGCAAAATGGAAGAGGGGACAGCTGCCAAAAATCACCAAAGGCGATCTTATGAAATTACATCTGGGTGGAAATATTGGAAGAGGCCTGTAGATTTCTACTGCTGGGGCAACTAGAAAACCGAGGCCATGATTCTTCACTGCAGCCATAGAGAGAGAATTGCTGTGGAATCCCAATGACTGAAGTGCTGGCCACAATCCTGTGTTTCCCTAAGAGCAAGGCCCTGCTTAGTCTCCTTGAGTGCCAGCCCCAGAGATTTCCAAAAGTAAGTAGATTGTCCAACAAAATGTCAGCATGGGGATCCATTTAATTAACCCATTCCCTTTTATTAGTGGGTTCCCTTCCATTAGTGGGTGGGGAACATTGTGTGGGGCGTTAGCATATTTGACTGATAATTTGTTTCATTAACTCCCAAGTAGATTGACGCAGGGGCAGCTTGGAGGTATTCAAATCTTTCTCCCTCTCTCATAGAGGGAAGATACAAGATAGACATTTAAAGTAATTGGGGGGCCTTGATTTCCTGTTTGCCTCGGATTTCTCTAATGAAAAGGGGTGTCTCTTTCTAAAATGAAATTCCCCACTGAACCCCTACCAAAACTTGCTTTAAACAAAAGATATACTTGCCACCAAAACTAAATTGATAATTGTCACCATCCCCAAACCTTGCATTTCAACCAAAAAGATATGTTTCCCAAAAACCTGCTTTTAAAGAAAAGGTGACAATAGCTTAAAACGAAATTCCCTATTTTCACCACTCTTTCAACATTGTATATAACAAAGGGGTGCCTTTGGCACCACAAACAGAAACTCTCAACTATCCAACTTCCCCAACCCGGGCCTTTAAGTGAGGGGGGTCTGAAAAACTAAATTCACAATCCTCCCCATTTTTACTGTCCGATTTCCCAACACTGGCCTTTAAGTGAGGGGGGTCTGAAAAATGAAACTTCTCAACTGTCCCCACTTTCTCGATCTGGCCTTTGAACAGAAGAGTGCTGCATGTCATTGATGCTTGGCTTTTTGGGGATGAGAGGAGAAGTGCTTTGCAAAGGTGAGACTTCAGGCTACAATATTATATGCACAAATCATACCAATATGAGAAGAGGGGGGATAGTTCTGGTCCACAAAGCCTCCTTCATAGTTTTGATGCCTTGCACTGGCAACAAACCGGTCACTCACTGCGACTTGCATCATCTCCCCCACCTTCACAGACAATCTTGCTGATGCAGCCGCCAACCTCTCGATGGATGGGCAACGTCTAACGCAGAGGTCGCCAAACAGTCGATCACGGGCGACTAGTAGCTCGCCTGAGCCTTTTCAGTCGCCCGCGCTGAAGATAACGAAAAATAAACATTTATCCTAAGTTATATTATTTAATGGTGATTTTTGCAGCCATGTTCTGTGTTCAGGATTAGAACCCTAGTCGGCCCAATTGCAGGCAGAGAGCTTGGCTACTGTGCCACTTGGAGCTGCTTGTAAATCCACTGACAAATGTCAGTATCATGTTATGCTTCTGCAGGCCGCCTGTAGTACCACAGTTGGCCTTGTGCGTCCCCACGACAGTCTTTCTTAAGCAAGCTGCTCTTGTTTGCCAGAGATGTTGGAGGGGCTGGGGCAGGATCAGGATCATTGTGACCACGCAATGAAAATATCACAGTAGCACTGCTGCTCGCCTGGAAATGTTCAAAATAATATTTTAAAAAATGGTGCAATTTCTTTCCAAATTCCACACCGCACATTTCCACTTTAAATCAGTTCCATGACACAAGTACACCCACTTTTAGTACATTAAGCAATCCATAGACACGCTGTACAATAGAAGCCTACCAGGGTAGTTCAGCAGGTTGACAGACCGATGCTGAGATGTTATATATTCAAAACGGTGGTCGGTCCAAAAACCGAAAAAAAAATATCGAATTACCAAAATCTCGAATTTAAAATCTCGAAAAAAAAAAATCTCGAATTATTTATTTATTTATTTATATGTATTTGTGGGTTCAGGTAAGTATAAAAAAAGGGTAAAATAAAAAAAAATGAAAAAAGGGGGGTTGGGGGGAACCCCCCCATTTCGAAATAAAAACGTATTAAAAAAAATTCGAGATTTTTTTTTGTTGAGATTTTCAATTCAATATTTTTTTTTTCGAGATTTTTTTATTCGGTTTTTTGACTATAAACCATTCAAAACTACAGGTTGTTAATCGTATGACTTTTTGCAATGCATTATAAACAAGTGCTATACAATGTGTTTGGCCAGGGTATGGGTGGGCTGGTTGCTTGCTTATATTCAGGGCTGAGGTGAGGATATTTCTGCCCCTGTGAAAATCAAAAGTTGGCACCCATGAACCCACAGTTTAATTTCCTAAAAACTGCTGTCAGCATAACAGAAGCATTTGTGATTAACCAGTTTGACAAGCATTTAACATCTTTATAAATATAACTTGTGCTAAAACACAGAGGGGCACACAAATAATAATGTTGTGTTATTTATATAGCGCCTTAATCCAAAGCGCTTTACAGAGCACATATTTACATGCAATATCACCCAACTGAAATTGGTACGTGTATCGACCTCAGAAGGATGAAAGGCTGAGTTGGCCTTGCCGGGATTTTAACCTGCGACCTGCAGATCACGCTCAGATAGCAGCAGCGAGCGCTCAACCCGCTGAGCTATCTTACCGGCAAATAACAGAGTATGTGTGGTGTCTGACAAAAAAAAACATTTCAAAGAAAACTTTTGAACGCAAGCAACATTTTTCAATTTGGAAATTACTTTTTTTTTATTTGGAAAATAATAGTGTGCCTAGCATGTAGAAAGCCTGCATAAAACGCAAAGGAAGTGGCACAAAAATTACAGGATATTTGTATGGTAGTCCAACAAATATCTGTCTTTTTGAGACAGCTACTAATACATAATAATGCAACAAAGAGGTTTTTGAAGTTCTTAATATATTCATGAAGGCATAGGTTATTCCATCTGTTTATAGAGGGGAAATAATCGAGCCAAAAAAATATTGGTAAAAATTCCGAGGTCAGCTGTGTCAACTTATAAATATCCCCACCCCGATATCGTCCGCTAGTAGCTCTCCACTGTTGCCATCCACTACAAGTAGCTCTAGCTAACGTAAAGGTTGGAGACCCCTGGTCTAACGACTTCAACATCTGGTTCAAGAAAGATGACCCAAAATCCCTTGAGGAAATCATGCCACATTACACATCAAATAATGAAGGCTCCCACCCACATAGCCAGTCACATGCTGAATGACATCTTCTGCAAGAAATGTATAGTTACTCTCTGCTCTCTAGCACACCTCTCTTGGAGAGACAACCTATCTGTACCTTTCACAATATTCACAGCGACAACGTCCCTCACAGAACCATCGAAAGGGCCAGCGATAATGACCAAGCCCCAGAAAGAAATACAAATCAACACTACTGGAAAGACAAGAACCAGACACATTTTCACCTGCCCCACAAATAGACTAACAAGAATGTCGGATGTGAAAAATCACAACATTCATATCTGGATTACTTCTGCATTGAACAGTAATGACTCAATGACACCTTTTATGTAGACACAAAAGAAGAAACAGGCCAAATAGTTCAGCACGTAACTAAACCACCTGGAAAATGTAAATTTGCAAATTGGAAAAAATCTGGAGAAAAAACAAACTATAAATAAGCAAACATACCTATCATTAACTTCAACACTGTTAGTGTGCAGAAGACATCAAAGCCAAGGAAGCCCACCAACACCAACAAATTGAATCAGTCCAATATAGCCAAAGAAGACTTCACAAACCCAACAGCATTCAACACAACTCCAGCAAACACAATAACTCTGCAGTGATATTGAAGCACACTCATCATAAATGTCCTCCATAACCAAGAACACTTGCATTATAAGGGATTGTCACATTTACCTGTCACCAATGTCTCTCCATTGATGCAAGATGCTTCCATCTATAGCCTCTCTAACATCATTCCACCTTTTCTCTGCAGAGCACCTACTCACCACGACTTGCTCCTGCAACTCCAGATCTCTCTGGGATCCTTGCCCCTCCCCCATCTATGCAAAGCCACCATGAAACACCCTGAAAAAATACCTATATTCTTCCCCTTCCTCAATGACCCCATAAACACCAGAACTGTCCTCATTCCTTGGAAATTGGCATACAAAAGACCTCTGTTTGAAAGGGTCACAGCTGACTCATATGTGCCAGCTACCTACCACACAATCCCTAACACTATGTTAATTGGGAAGTTACTGGAAACATTCTTATACTGTCAACTCAGGGACTTCATCGAAACACACAACTCCTGGGAGAGGCATAATATGGCTTTATACCCTTGAAGCGTACAGAATGAAATCTATGCTCAATCTGGCACACACTAAAAACACAGATGACAATTTCGCAAGTACTCCCATCCTTCTGGACACCATCAGTCACATAATCCTTCTGAAAAGACTCTGAGACATTGGAATAAAAGGAACAGCCCTCCTCTGGATCACATCCTTTCTTATGGATCGGACCTAAACCGCTATGATGCCCCTTACAAAACCCACAACTCACATTGTCACCTCTTCCATTCAGCATCTACATGACACTTCTACTGGTCCTCAGCAACACATTTGGCATCACCTGCTATAGCTACACGGAAGACCCTAAAATAATCTACAAATTTAAAAACTGTCTGCCAAAAAACACTCTAAATATTAAGGCATGCCTTACACAGATGGGCGCATGAATGAAAGTGCAGTCTAAAACTCAATTCTACCAAAAAGTAACTGATGCTCTGTAATCCAGCATCTTTTGACACAACCTCAGTCCCTTGTGATGACAAGATAGGTCCATGTCCAACACCGTCCACCATGATAAGGAATCTTAGAACCACAATTGATAATACCGTCACTCTTGAACGCCAGGTCAGAGTCATCATCAGAAACTGCTCTTTTCAACTCTGCACTGTATACTGCATCATACCATACCTTACTTTCACCCACAGAACCATGGCTTTGATATCACTAGTAGTACCTAGACTAAACTATGCTAAAATCCTAACAGCCTCTATCTCCAACTTCTGGACTACCTGATGATGAACTATCATGCCGTGGTCAGTCTACTCCTCAGGATGGTGAGGTTCGAACATATCACACTGGCATTATGTACTCTCCCTTGCTTTCACATCAAGAAAATAATTTTGTTTAAAACTATGTGCATTGCCCACCTCCACTACCATGGAAGGGGCCTGCCATCCTTCAGAAGGAATCTCCAGCACTACTCTTCTATCAGAACAATAAGGGCCAGCAATGCTGCATTAGTCCTAGTTTCTACCTTAAATGAGATATGTTAAGGAGATCCACATTTCCCCTAATGGCCATGAAATTCTGGAACACCCTACCTAAGCATCTCTATCTGGACGTGAACCTCCTGCCGTTCAGCAGCTCAAGATTTATCTCTTCAACAAACTGTAGAGGAACAGCTGCATGCCTCTGCAGGAAATCCCACCCCCTACCTCATATATGTTGGAAGCCTGAGATTGTGCTGTGTTTGACACCAGCAGTTGTGCCAATACCGCAGTGTATATCTGAAAGAAGGTACCAATTGAGACAATCCTATCGAATGTATCCCCGAAGTGATGATAATCGAAGAGAGGAAATCTCTGAAGGAAAAAGAGCAAAGAAAGACGTCTGTGACGTAATAAGAGAGTATGAACAACGTCGCAGGATATTGGCTGTAGAGGATGTATGGATCCTACAGAAACTAATGATGAAGTAAAGGGTCAAGTGAACTTTTAAATATGAAAAAGAAGATTACGCGTACACAAAGTACTGAAGAGAATCAACCATTCAATAATTGTACAGACGCTGAAAGGGAAGGTAGACTATGTCATCATAGAAGCTAGCTATATGTAGTGAATAGAATGCAGACAAAGCCGCCACTGTATAGAAGCTGGACATAGGTATCATGAATTTTAGTAAGTCAGGACTCATGAAGAAGAAAGGGAAAAGTGTGTCACACAGCAAGAATAAGCTGAAACCGTGGAGCTGCATGGTGAGGTTGCCTGGCCTCGAGTCAAGACTGAAGCAGCCAAGGTCGGCTATCTATTCTGGAAAGGAGTGAACGTGCGAAGGATGAACCATCCCTTGTTAAGGTGCAGAGAAAGAACACCAAGAGTGCCAAGTTGTATTCATTTAGAGAATTTAAGACCTGCAAAATGGACCAAACCGTGGTCTCCTGTCACGTGAGCCAAAGATGAAAAAAGAGTCGAACTTGGAGTCCCAGAACACGATAGTGAGTGCCCACACTCCCCTGTATTACCAGAGACATGGATACTTTTCAAGGCCACGTACAAAGACAATCTTCATGGCAGAAGACTTGGGTGATGATAGATGTTGGGCTAAATGGGTGGGGAGGTAGAGTCAGGCCCATCTTCTTGCACCTGGGTCTGGGCTTACGTGCTGCTAAATGAACTGCATATTCCAGCCATGGCACAAGCATGCCAACCAATTGTAGTGGTCCATATAACAAAGGACCTTATAGTTTAAAGACCATTGGGAGACCACGTATCTAATGGTTTTGAAGATTACATGTTTTAGAGGTAGGCATATTGCCCACCTGACAGTAGGCATCCAATCACAATCCTAGTTCCTATACAATGTGTATTTATATATTCCTCTTAAGCCTATCCTGATCTCCAGTAGGTTTTTTTTATTTGCCACTTATTTGTCACCTCTGACGTGCTATTAGTATAAATTCTATATTGTGTGAAAAAGTCATTGAGAGAAATCGAGCGTACGTCCGTTGATGTGTAACTCCCTGTTTTAGATAATTGTTAATAAAACAGTACTTTGCAACCTTCCTGAGTTGGTTCAGTTATTTGGAGTTATTCTGCGAACCCATCCATTTCATGCACGTTCCTAACGGGCCATAAGCTCAAAACCAACCTAGAAGAAAAGAACTAAGCATAGCAATGACACAGATTTGCTCCAGATCACAGCATCATGCCAAGTAATCAGACAAGACATCCAGCCAATTGTACAAACACACTATATTGTGTGAGAAAACATTCCCTACCAGCATTTAATGAAGAACGCTCACACGCAACTCCTCACTATTTAATATTAATAGGTGCTATATTTGGGATGAATAATACCCCAATAAAATGTTCTCTCTATCCTTCGAATCAAAATCCTAACTTGAACGTTGATCCCCATAGATCAAGCATCACAAACTACTATAGTCTACCGTTAATGAGATATCCCTTCAGTATTTGGATCATGTGGTCCATGACTTTGGACAACACCTCATTATCTTCCAAAAAGGTAAAACCGGGAACCAGGAAGCGACAAATTCCGCCCACGCACCTTCAACCCTCTCCTCTCTCCCCTCAACGAATACCTCACTATTAAAATCTTGGAAGGGATGTTACACTCTGCTCCTTCCCACCAGACAACCCATGAGGTCTAGTATATTTAACAGACTCTTACCCTTTCTATCTTTTATCAGCAACCACTTTAATCGATGTTTTGCAAAAAAAGGAGCTGCCATTATGATTAACTGACACCCACATATATCCCCACCAAAGAACACATAGTTTACACTTTGGCACACAAGTAACAGGCACTTCTGACCTGGCCTCATCTACACTGCACGTATCCCTGGATATGCTTTCCTGCTATCCGACTAACCTTTTTATAGAGCCATGTGCTGCAAGACCAATATTATTGGCAGAAGGGCGCTAACCAAGACCACTTACTATTACCATTGCCACAACATTCATGCTAGAGAAAAATCCAAATAAATAAACCCTGATCAGAACATTTTGTTTTTATTGCATGGAGAAAGATATATTTAAAAGAAGGACAGTACAAAATGTTTATTCATTTATTAAATATTTGTAAGGTGCACTATATAGTAAAAACTGATTCTAGGTGCCACAAGACAAAAAAGGGGGCAGTAGGGGGAAGACATTCAATAAATGGTCCTACTAGGCCTTGTGACATTCGGATTGTACAAGTGCAGTAAAAGGAAGTGCAAAGGGGGCATGTAAGTGCAGGGGCAAATGCAGGTGAGGGCAAAGAAGAAGGAAGGGCCCAGAGGCTAAAGAAGGACCCAGGGGCTAGGCAAGTGCTGAGGTGAATCAAGGGGCGGGGGGAGGCAAATACCAAGAGGGTTCAGGGGGTGTACCACCATCTAAGTGCAATGACGATGGTGGACTAGACTCAGGAAGCATACCCGCCCAAATCGGCTAGTCAGGGGGAGGCCCGGAAGGGCAGTGCTGGTTAGAGGTGTGCTGGTGTAGTCAGAGAGGGCCTGGTGCTCTGTGTGACTCAAAGGTGACCAGACCAGCAGTTGCAGCGGCAGGTGGGAGGTGTTAGCAAGGGAGGGGGAGAGGGAAGGAGGTAGAGAAGAACAGAGTCTTGGGACGCTTCCGGAACTTAAGGAGGTCGGCACAAGTCTGAGCGGGGCAGGAAGGCCATTCCAGAGGGAGGCACCTGCTGAAGAAAGAGATCTATCCCCCACTCTCTGCTTGGAGAAAAGGCTGGTCTGCAGTGCAGAGAGTTGGAACTAGAGGACCGAAGTGCTCTAGCAGGGAGGTATTTGGGGAGAAAGAGTTAGCTGTAGCTGGGTCCCAGGCCCCAGAAGCAGTGGTCAAAGTGTAGGAAAAGTAGTGGAACTATGTTCCCTGCTGGTGTGCCCCCACTCTCCACAAACCCAGTTGCTGCACCCTCTGCCACACACAATCCAAACCCCCAACAAACACCTATTTATGGGAATTTGCAGTGCAGTGCACTGAAGTGCCAGCTTCAACTTCTTCCTACACTTTTATATTAAAAGGAAACCGTTCCAGAATGGTTTCTTTTTAAAATATAAATATAGGAACAGTGAAACTTAAAAATAAAAAGTATAGGAGTACCGCTCCCAACCACTCCCGCCCACTTCGACCTCTACCCAGAAGGCCTTGTGTATGAAGCAGGGGGTCTTGAATTTGATCATTACAGCCACCCGGAGCCAATGCAGGGATTTAAGGGATAGAGGGATGCTGTCCCTGGTATTGAGGCCAAGGTTAAGTCTTGCAGTCTGATTAGTTGAAGGAGGTGGAGAGAGGAGAGAGGCAGATTAAGGAAGAGGCTATTGCAGTAGACAATCCTAGAGAGGACTAGAGCTCAGGAGACATTGGGCTAATTTACAAGTTTGGCGATAATAAACAGTCATTTCCGTGATGCCCGTCCCACCGTTTCCGGCAACCTTTGGTGCCGGAAACAACAGACGATCATGGGTTATCGGGCGTGCGCATTCCAGCATGCCGGAAACGGTGGTACCGGCATCACGGAAACACTGATAAAGTGGCCAAAACCATCTGCGCCGTCACCCTTGTTGTCGGACCCAACGGGACTGGAAACATTGGCACCAGAATTAACGTGACCAGAAATAAAGTGATTGCCAGAACAGGAAACAGGCCAGCGGCCATCATAAAAACACAATCCATTGCAATCTGCAGCATCAAGACTACATCCACCCCTCCTGATGGCAGAAATCCATAGAGGACCATGACATCTCACATCTGTGAGAACTGACAGTGCAAACCGTGCTTCTCTGAGGCTGTGCTGCATATGCTTGCAGAGACCATTGTCCTGCATGCAGGGGAGTTGTTCTCCACAGACCAGCACCACCAAGCACAGAAGAGGAATTAGGCCATATGGGATGAAGTAGCACAGAAGGTGTCAGCAGTGGGGACAACCCCACACATAGTCAGAGATTCCCACAAGTGGTGGGATGACCTCCGCCTGAGGGTCCAGAACTTGCTGACTAAACACTGCAGGCAAAGCATAGCCACAGGGTTCTACGTTATTTAGCCGAACGAAATTTCATCGTGGGACTTTTCATCGCTGACCCTTTCATCACCAACATTTTAATTATATATTTTTATTTTATTTATGGGGGGCTGCGCCCTCCCAAACACACCCCCTTACTTAAATAATCATAACCCAACCCGCACAAACACCCCCCCTAAAAAAAAATAGAATTGCAGCAGTGTGCTGCACATGGAGGTCATGGAAGGGGTTGGGGATGCTATGCCGGATCCAGGACACCCGACGATGCTGGTGAGTAAACATAGCCCCAATATACTGCACATCCCCCCAGCCACCCTGCTCTCAACGGCGTACCACAATATCATTGAGATGGGAATTGCACTGTCCCCACCCCCAAAACAACACACCCCCACACCTGAGCCAACACCCAGGGCGCTGTTGTCGCCATACACCCTGGACCCCTTACAATGACCCATGCCTGTAATACATGCTGAACACTGCACAGGCACCCTGTACTGCCAAGTGTAGAATTATCTTCAACCCACACAGACACATGGCATCCTGCCACAGTGTGCTGCATGAGTGCCTGCCGTGCTACCGCTGCCACCACAACACAACAATGTCATCCCTCAGCTTCACCCACACATGGCCATCCTCTCCTACAATAGCAATGACATCTGTCCCCCACATACCTGCCAGACCTACCAAAGACCCCCAATACGCATACTGGCCCTGCAACTGGGTCAGCCATCAAGCCCAGCCTTGCCCGATCCACCCCCCAACACTTCCCCCTCCACATCTCAACACCCCACACACTGACAGAACTCATACCACCGTACCCAGCAAATGCCAGGACACCACCCTAGCAGTCCCAGTAAAGCCGTGTATCATGTACCAACATCTCACAACCTGCAGCTGAGTCCACAACAGAAGCATGTGTGCACCAGGGCATGAAACACTTGTGAATGGGCACTCTATAAATAAAATATCATATCATGTACCACTACATTTCGCCTCTACAGCACACCTCACAACTAGCATATTGCATCTATCAGTGCAACTTGAGCCCACACTGGTCCCAAACATCATGCCTTTCTTCTACCCTCAGGCACATCATCTAACAGCGATGGAGGCCAACCAGCCACCTCAAGGGGCACCAGATTCCAAAGGCGGTCAACTCCGCGGACCACCACCACACAACAAAGGGCAGCAACCACTGTGGCTGTCACAACTGCCCCTCCAACCCAGGCAGCACCTGCAGTGCCTACAACTGCTGCCCACTCCACCCTGGCAGCACCTGCAGTGCCTACAACTGCTGCCACCTCCACCCTGGCAGCACCTGTGGTGGTGCAATTGCCTGCAAGGCCAACAGCAGGAGGATTAACACTATCCCCACCACAGCAGCCACATACATATGGCTTTGACTCCAGTGAAGAGGAGGCTGATGATGATGCAGGAAACACCACAGGGGACACCACCGACCAGGCCGCATATGAGCTACCTGAATACAGCCCCATGTACCTCTCAAGCCCCCCACGGCCGTCCTTCCCCAGTGTCAGGGACATGGACGGTTGCCTGCGCAGCATCAAAGAAAGGCAGGAGGAATTGTTAGCCCTTGTGCAGTAGCATCTGGAGGAGTCCCGCCTGATGCGGGGGGAGGCAACCCTGCTCTGAGGCCCAGCTAATACGAGAGAGCATGCAGGCTGTTGGGTGCAGCAGTGCACATACCCTTAGACATGCAATATCTGCAATACTGCTCCTGGCCAGGAGAGTCAGCGAGGGCAATGGCACAATATCGGCCATGGCCGAGTCGTTGGCAATGTCCCTGTATGGAGCCCTGGATAAATAGGCCGGTGACCCTACCCACACGCCATCCACAAGCTCCATGCCCGGTAGTTCTCCTGGCAGCCCAAGGCAGATGTCGATGCGCCTGTTGACCCCATGACACAAGGGCAGCCCAGGTGGCAAGCCGGCCTGTAAATCGACCAAGGACTAACATATGCAATGGGTGTGTCTTGAGATGAGACGTCATGGACAATGTGACACATGCTGGGGAGGGGGGATGTGGAAGGATAGTTGGTGAGAGGTTGAAGGGAGCAATAGTTGGTAAGGGGGTGTGGGGAGGGATAGTTGGGGAGGGGGTGTTGGTCAACCTGTTATATTTCATTATACATATCAAGACACTGGGTTTGCATTGAAATCAAGACTGGAAATTCATTTTTCATGTGAGAGTGTGATTTATTCGGTGTACAGTGTAGATAGTGGTTGATGTCCTAGGCCACGTGCATACGACTGTGCTCAAAAGTAGTGGTTAATCAGTTCATAACATGCATCATGCCCATCCATGGCATCCCTGCTATGAGGCAATGGTTTTTCATCCTCGCTGTCAGTGCCGTCCTCCGTCTCGGCTGGGGGCATGTCTGGCAGAGGGGAATGTTGCGCCTGATGAACATGTTATGTAACATGACACAGGCCAGGACTATCTTGCCCACCTTCACGGGGCTGTACATGAGGGCACCCCCAGATCTACTCAGGCAGAAAAACATTGTCTTCAGTAGCCCAAAAGTTTGTTCAATGGTGCACAGTGTTCGGATATGTGCACGGTTGTATGCACGCTCGTGCTGGTTTTGCGGTTGCCTGACCGGGCTCATGAGCCATGGCATTAAGGGGTATCTGGCATCTCTTGCATGGGAAGGATGCAAGGGTGGCAAAGTCATTGACATGGAAGCCATGTCTGTATGTTGGTCTGTGTCACATGGGATTGGCACAAGGTGTAGCGAATGGCACTGATAACCCTACTATCCTGTGCATTGTAATGCAGTGGGGTGGGGGGTTATTTGCGCACACATTTCCCTCACCATATCACACCCAGCTGGCCCATTACCCCTATGGCTACACCAGCTTCTACTTTGTCCATTGCGTGTGCCACTTCTGGTTCAGTTTGCATGTCGTTCATCTGTGTACCGACATTGCTTGAATTTGTGTCACATGCATATGGATATGTGTACTTGTGACAGGCAGGTTGTCTGGCTACATACTGTGGGGTACACTGCTGGTGAGGAGGTGCATTGCATTAGTCTGACATGGCTGTGGCGCAGGCTGTGGGGGTTGCAGACAGTGTATTATTGCTGGGGTATGTGGCATTGGTGAGATGCATTCTGGTACCTGTAGTGCATTTGATGTGCCTGTCTAGCTGTGCACTATTTGTGATGGGGTTTGCGCCATCTGCCCATGTGCCACATGCCAGACATGCCCTTCCGCTCATGCATGCAATATGTGTACATGATATTGCATTACGCACATGCACTGGTGACAGTGAACAACCCCCCCTCCACAATGCACGTACAATGGTACTTCAACTCACCCAACAGCCAGGTGCGCTCTCTGCTGTGACGTGCCATGTATCCTAGGAGCGTGGAGTTCCACAGCATCATGGAATTGTGTGTGGATCCAGGGAAACGGGCACTGCAGTGGGTTATTAGGTGGACTGCATCACACACAATCTGGACATTGAGTGAGTGATATAGTTTCCTGTTTCGGTAGACTGCCTCATTGGCATGTCTGGCCACCAGTCCAACATGCGTGTAGTCCACCGCACCTATCACATTGGGCATGCCTGCCAGGGCATGGAAACCCACTTTAGTGGCATTCACCTCGGCAGGTGTTCTGTGGAGGGCAATGTGGTCAGGCACGTGCCGCAGGAGGGCATCCACGACCTGGAATAGCACCTTGGAGAAACAGGGTTCAGATAACCCGTACAGCCCTCCCACAGTGTTTTTGGAGGTGCCGGTGACCAAGAAAAGCAGCACAGATACTACCTTCAGCAAGGGGGCTATGGTGGTCCTGATGTAGTTTAGGCTTCCAATATTGTCCTGGATTAAGTTGAGTATGTAGATAATGGTCTACCTGCCCAGCCGATACAGGGTATGGATCTGTGTAGCACTCAGGTTCCAGGGTGTAGCCCTTAAGCAGGGTATGGGTGGCTGCCTGCAGGGTGCTACCTGCTGCACATTGTTCATGTGCATGGCCATCATCAGCCTCTTTCTCCTCCTGTGCCTCAGCCGCCTCCTCTGCTTCTCTGCCTCTTCCAGTTCAATGTCATATAGGATCCCAGCATGCAGGACTCCTAGCTCCATGACTGTTACTGCAGCTGCCAGCATGCCTGTGTTGGAAGGTGTGTGTGTGGTCCTTTTGTGCATTCACAGTGCTCATGGTGTGCAGCTAGGCTGTTTATGGCCATCTGTGGCCTGTGGCCTGTTGCTGCACACCTGAGACGGTTTAACGGCTGGTCCGCGATGCCAGTGTTTCTGGTGCAGTCATCATGGTACCACCGCCATTTTTATGCTGGTGTTACCGTGTTGTCGGTACTTGGAATGTGCCCATACTACCGCCGTGCCAGTGTTTCCGGGATGTCCTCCATGTGCTCCATTGTTTCCATTCACGGTGCAGCCAGCAACGGTAGCGCAATGGATGTCAATTATTTGCGGCACTGCGACTCGTAGTGTGCTGGTCCGGCAGTCAATCAGGAATCAGAGAGGAAGAAGAGGTAGAGGAAGGAAGCTTGAAGGAGAGCTGAGTGTAATCAGCATAACACTGGAAACGAGAGAAGCAGGAGATCAGGTGAGACAGAGGGGCAAGATAGATGTTGAAAAGCCACAGTGATAGGATAGAGCCCTGAGGGACGCTGCTGCTAGAGAGTGAGATGGAGGAGAGGAAAGGGCCAAATTGCACCTGGGATGGTCAATTAGAAAGGAAGGAGGACAACCGATCCAGTGCCAGGTCCGTGATACCAAGGGTGTCATCAAGCCTTTTTATGAGGGTGGCATGGTTGACCATGTCAAAGGCAGAGGACAAATCTGTGAGGATGAGAGCTTAAGGAGAGTTGGAGTCAAGGTATGAGAGCGGTCTTCACAGTATAAACTCTATTAAGAATGTGTCACTTCTTGATTTTTGTTCCCAAAAATTGTAGATAAGACCAGAGTCTCAGAAAATAAGGCATCTAAAATAGCCCAGTAGAAGAGTTCCTTCCTGATGCCCCATTTTTGGGAATGTGCGGGTCACCTTATTCTCAAAGTTGACCTCCACATTTCCACATTTCCTGGGGGCCGCGCTGCAGTGCACATGCATTGGCCAGCCTCTGAAATACATTAGTGTGATGAGCATGCTCCTGACACTAATGGATAACTGGCTGTGAGTGCCCAGGTGGGTGCTAAGAGCACATTTCACAGTGACCGGCCATTAAAGGGCAATCATTGTAAAACGTACATTAAAAAAAACCTACCTATCCCTATTTTGGGATTTTGGGGAACCTCAGTGAAAAAACGTTGTTAAAGGGTAGTTATGTTTAAGTTGTCCAAATAAAAACCTGTGAAATTCAGCCAAATACCTTTGTTAACTGGATGTTATGGTTAAGTTGCTCTAATAAAAACCTTTGAAATTCAGTGAAAAACATTGTTAATCGATGTTATGGTTGCAGCGCAAAATCTTAAGCCACAGTTGTACGCCATAATGGTAAGCTATGCAACCATAACTCTTACACCTGCCATACATTGCTTAGACTAACACACATGATATTGCACATGACATCACAAACAGCATCATCGATGACATCACTGATTAAATCACAATTCTGTAACAATCTTGACTAAAAAGAGTTTGTCGTGTTTTCAATGCAGTACCTCCAGGTCATGTCATCTGCTTATAAACACAATAAGGCAAACTCTCTCAAATATTAAACCAGAGAATGCAAAGCAACACACATCAAAGAAACACCATCTTTGTACACATATGAAAAGGAATTTTCTAACATTACACAATAGGAATAATATTACAAAAAAGAACTCATAAAAATTAAAGTGGGCCAAAATTGTTTAATGAAAACATAACAAGCCATATTAAACCGAGAGACATCAGACAAAACATTCATACCACTCATAATATAAGGACATGGAATCTAAACTTAAACATGATACATACATTTTTATAGTATATACAAATCATATTGAAGTCATAATTTCACAAATGAATGTATAAATACTCAAAAAGCTACATTTACATATTTTTCTTTGTTCAATGCCCTTTCTATATGTGTGAAGGGATGTATTTATGTCTGCTAAAGTGGTCTGTAATTCCTCCCTTGTCTTAAACGCAAGGAATTGTTATGTTAGGTCATTGATTTTTGTATCTAGAGGGGATACTGACTTTGCAAGCTCCTCAATCGTCAATAAAATTAGGTCAATATTGAACAAATGCTTGCTTGACCTAATTTTCCAAAAATGTAGACCTGAAATGCTGGACTATTTACAAGATATCGTCCATACATGGCAGGAATTATACCAGAATCAAAAACCCCAACGTACTAACAGACCCCAACCCAGAGCTCCACGCCAGGGTTAAAGTGACCTTAGCAGTGATACCCCAGCTAGTGGAGAAGAACCACAGAGAACTAGCACCCATAGTACTGACAATATTGTGTCTACCTTCAGAACTACATTAATAGCATCTGGGACACAAATTACCACTCCCTTGACTATCACATCCACTTCATCAGCATCAGCCTCTTTTTAGAAAGAGGAACACAGAAAGAGGCATTAATAAAACTAAGGTTGCAGAACAGACAAGTGACCAGTTAGTTGTCAACATTTCTAACAGGAATCTATCCAAAAATTAAATGGATATACTGAATTGAAGACTCTCGTTTACACCTACACATGGTTCTACTCTCTTTGAAGAAAGAACACATCTGATGAGGCTCATCCAAAAGATGCAGCTTAAAGTATTCTTTGACTTGCATCCTCCGCACGATGAACCCTCTATAACATATGACTATCTTGAAATGAGACTGTAGAGTACCTTTAATCCGCATATAAATAACATGGCCTCGAGCATATTTGAGAACAAGATGATACCAGACCTTAAAGCTATCAACTACAGTAAAATGTCATCTTACAACATCTGTAAACAGCAAAGCAAACTTATCAGGAACTAAGCTGATGACAACACCCTTACACTTAAGCCTGCAGGCAAAGGCAGGGCATTGGTGATCATGGACACAGCATTCTACAACTCTCGCTGCATGGAGTTACTCAAGGACACAAACACCTACATCAAGAAAATGCAGACCCCACACCTATGATAGGATCTTTAATTAAGGACTTACTAGAAAAAGCATAAGATAACCAATGGATTAACACCAAAACCAGATCCTTCTTGAGTAAGCAGTTCATGATAACACCCATCTTTTATGGTCTACCAACGATACATAAAGACTTAAACAACCCCCTCTCAGACTATAGTAGAAGGTACTGATAGTATCTTTGATTCTTTGGCTATTTATCTTGGGAAAGTTCTCCAACCAACTGTAGAGAAGACCTCTACATACCAGCAAGACACATCACATTTTCTCAAATGTATTGAAGAACTTGGTCCACTCCCAGTAAACTGCACACTCTTTTCTTTCGATGTTCAGAGACAGACCCTCAGTGACATCCTCTTTGTCGTTCCCTCGCCAGATCTATGGACTCTTCATATGGTCTCTGTCTCTCTTCTTTCTCCTCTTATCCCATTAATGGTGGCACCCACGGGGAGGCCCTCGTGGCTCCCTTCGACTCCTCTAAGGTCATCATTAATGTCTACCTGAATGGCACCATCTTGGTAGAAAATCAGGAAGAAGATGAGAGCTTCTGCTTCCAAACCATTGAGAATGAAACAGTACAAGCCTTAATATGCCAACTAAAACCCACTACGGACCTGGCTTTCCCCATGCCAGCATGTGCGGCCATTCGTTGGGCAGATAGTCTCACCCCATTCATAACCTCCTTCATAAACAAATCCTTAAGGGAGGGCTATGTCCCATGTTCCCTTAAGGGAGCATTGGTGAAACCCCTACTAAAGAAACCCAACTTAGATCCCATGGTTTTAAAAAACTACTGTCCAGTTGACAACCTATATTGGCCAGCTAAAATTCTGCAAAAAGTGGTCTGCAGCCAATTCCAGCAGTTTGTAGACAGCAAAGATCTCCTAGATGAATACAAATCAGGGTTTTCGCCCAAACCATGGGACAGAGACTGCCTTATTGGCAGTCCAGGATGACATATTGGAAGCTTCAGACAGGGGAGGCTCTACAATACTGTTGATGCTTGACCTGTCTGCGGCGTTTGATACGATCAATCATAAGATCATCCTCCAATGTATTGGAAAAATAGGGAGAGCCACAAAAGTAGTGGTGGACTGGTTTGACTCTTTTCTGCAGGATAGAACTCAGCAGGTGGTACTAGGAGCTTTCCTCTCAGAGCGTATACAGTTGAGATGTGGAGTACCTCAAGGCTCAGCACTCTCACCTCTGACTTTTAATTTGTTTATCCGTCCGCTGTTTGATATATTAAGAAAACAGCGGACTAAGATTCCATTCATATGCCGACGACACGCAGATTTATGTGGAGACAGACAATTTGTCTGAGGCATTTGAAAGGATTGACCTGTGCATGCTAGATATAAAAAAATGGATGGCGTGTAACCAGCTGCTGCTTAATGCAGCCAAAACAGAGATAATACTATTTGGATCAGAGAAAAAAAGGAGAAGCAAAGAACAAAATATAATACCGCAGATCCTGGGGGAAGAAATCCCATTCACAAAGAAAGTGAAAAATCTTGGGTGCACATGGCAAAGTAAAAGCTGTGTACTATTCCTTGCGTATGCTTAGGAACATACTCCCCTTCATAGAATCCCAGGATCACTCTGTGGTCATAGGGGCACTGGTAAACTCCCATCTCGACTATTGTAATAGTCTGATGATAGGGATTCCAGTGAAACAGATGACGAGACTTCAGAGGGCCCAGAATGCGACTGTTAGGTTAATTGCCCATTTGGAGAAAAGGGACCATGTCTCAACATCACAGAGAGCGCTCCATTGGCTTATGGTGGAGGATCGAGTAAAATTCAAGGTGGCGTGTCTTATGTATAAATGTTTTTATAAACTCGCACCTAAATATCTGAGCACCAGAATCCACCACTACCAGCCAATTAGAGAGCTCCGGTCAGGAGACAAACTTCTGGTGGACATCCCCCGAGCCAAATTGGTTTCGAGGGGGGACAGGAGGTTCTCCGTATTTGTCCCAAAATTATTGAACCAGTTACCAACTGCCATACGTTCATGTCCTTCATTATAAGGTTTTAGAAAAGAAATTAAAACCTTCTTATTTAAGTGAATTTAGGAGGTAAGGGGTGAGAACAGCGCTTCACAGGTAAAGGTCGAATTATAGTTAACAGCTGCACCCGAATGCAGTTTATTCTGCGTGGTGGGCGTAAGAAATCATGAAATAGTTGGTCAAAGTCCCTGAGGCCAACCTCCTTCTCTTTGATAGACGCTTCCCACGCCTCATCAATTTCCTTTCATCTCCTGCTGTCCCCTTGCTCCCTTCTTCGGCTTCTTGCCTCCCCCCACTGTTTCACCCTTGGCTACTTTGCCCTCTCTTCCTTCCTCTCCTGCCCCCCTTCAGGCTCTGTCTACACCTCCTTCTACACTTCCGCAGGGCGTGCCTCTGATCTGTACCCTTCCCCGGAAGTCCTTCAAGGATGGCAACCTTTTTTCATATTACCACTCTCAACTCTCGCTCAGCCGCCAAACACTCCTCTGACATTTGCCGCCTCCTTGAAGAACTTGACCTCGATGTCCTCAGTCTCACCGAGACATTGTTCACGGCCAGCTCTGTCACGAGCTTTAACACTCTCCTCCCTGATGGTTACAAGATCCGCTCTGCACCCAGATCCACCCTGTCCGGAGGGGGTGCATCCCTGATCTTCCAGGAGTGGATAGCTGCCTCTGTCATTCCTATGCAGACCGACTCCTCTTTCAAATGCCTGGTCTGCAGGCTTTCTTTCTCTCCTGACCACCCTCTTACCGTTGCTACTATCTATCGGCCACCTGGTCAGTTCACTCTCTGAGTGGGTGGACCTCTCCGCCTCCCTCCTGGCCTCAACCACTCAACTCCTCCTTCTTGGTGACCTCAATATCCATCTGGATCCTCCCATTTCTTCCTCTGGACTCTTTCATGACCTCTGCTATTCTCTCTCTCTTTCTATTCTCCCCTCTGGCCCGACTCACTCTGCAGGGCACACGCTGGATGTTTTGATCTCTTCTGAAATCCCCCTCTTTATCCCTCTGACCACTCCTCTCTCCTGGAGTGATCACTCCCTCCTTTCCTCCCATCTCTCCCGCTCTACCCCTCAGGACAAGCCAACTCCAACACTGCCACATACCTTCTCAGTCATCCGACCCATGAAACGTGTGTCAGTTGAGGCTTTCGCTGCTACTTTCTCTCCGACTCCTCCTCCACTGGCTGACTCACAACCTGACACAGCCCTTTCCATGCTCTACTCTTCTATCTCTGATACTCTGGATGTTCTTGCCCCTGTCATGAGAATGCTCTTGAAGCCCAAAGCCAAGTGCAACTCTTAGTATGACTCCGACCTAGCTACCATTAAACGCAAGTGTAGGGTAGCTGAGAGGGAATGACGGGCTTCTTGTACATCCTCTGACAAACTGCCCTGCCGCCTGCTCCAAATGCAGTACTGGCTCCTTGTCCGAACTAAGAAGAGAGCTCACATCCAAGCCCGCGTCTCTGCAGCATCTAACAACTCGGCTGAACTCTTTAAAATCTGCAAGGAGCTAGACAAGCCCTGCTGCAGTCTCTACCTCTCTTTCATGGCCACTGGCCAGGAACCACAGACCAGGAACCACAGACCCCACAACATAGAGGGTCCAGTTATACTTTTATTTTTGTGCAAGGTGCTTGTCTCCCCTGCAGGGGCCTCCACGTTCATCCAGTTTGGGCATGCCCTTGAGAAGGAGCTTGGCTGTACGTGCAGCATCCTTTAGGAGTGGCAGGGTGGGGGCCATGAATCAGAACTAAGGGGCGTGGCCGGAGCCAGGCTATTTAAGCCTGCCCCTCCCGTAGGCAAGCATTTCGCGTTTATCTGCTTATGGCACCGTAACGCTCACCGCCGCCTGAGCGCATACTTACCTGTTTCCAGCTACCGCAGGCAGAGCGCATCCTTACCTGCTTCCAGCTACCACAGCCTGAAGGCATCCTTACCTGTTTCCAGCTACCGCAGGCAGAGCGCATCCTTACCTGTTTTCAGCTTACGGCCAGCATCATCGTAGACCCAGGCATTCTTCATCCACTTGTAAGACCTCTGGAATGCACCATTCACACCGACATCATTTGACCATGAGCAATCCATCAGAAAATGTAACCTGCAAGAGAAAGAGATAAAGACAGGTTAGAATTCGCAAAAGACATTATGTTTAAGGTTGCACTTTGACAAATCCTCACACTAGACATTAAATCAACACTCATCTTCAGTTGGAGCATTGCAAACTCCATTCTCTTCTTATTGGACCCCGCTTTATGCACCGCAACTACCGCTGGGCCGCATATCACCTATTGGGAGAAAGCTGAGGAAAGACATTATCAAAAGGATACGGACAATAATCAAGAATCAATACTACAATATCTAAAAGCCAAAAGACACTTACCTTAAGAGTGGTTCAGTCACAGCCGGTCTGGGCTGCCACGCACATGGGCCAGTGAAGGAACTCGGTCCATCAAACATGCCCCTGCAGTGAGAAGCCAAACGGATAGCTCGCCATCATCAATAAACAGGTGAGACTATATGGGTCGCACATGCTCACCACATACTGGGAAGAAGGGTCCGAGAGAGACAGCAATCATATTGCAGCATTCTCACGCTCTCTCATATCCTCTCAGGGGCAGTACCAACAACCAGCGCAGTCCATAGCACACAAGCAGGGGAAGAAGCCTGTCAAGGGGAATCCACTTTTTAGGGTGGGCTGCAACCGTGCCCCAACACCCCCGCAGAGACCAGGTGAGCGTAACACTCTCATGTCGCCTCCCAGGCCCTTTGCATGTCCCTTGGCTCTCATTATATCTCAAAAACCCAGGACATCTTGTCCACCCTCTCGTCCTCTCCTCCTCTTTCTCCTTCTATATCTGCTAACTCTGGCCCACCTGCAGCATCCCTCTTTCTCTTCCTTTCCTCTGTTCTCCCCTAACAAGGTTTCTAGACAAGCCCGATCTATGAAAATCTTGTAAAAACAGGTTCTTCCATGTTTGTGCAAAACCATTAAAGACCACATTGACACCCTTGCTCCTGCTCTGGCTGAGTTCTGCAACCTCTCCTTCACCTCTGGAGCCTTCCCCTCCCCTCTGAAGCATTATCTTGTGCACCCTCTTCTCAAGAAAGCCACAGCCGACCCCTCATGCCCGGCTAACTATCGCCCAATTTCCATCAGTCCTTTCCTGGGCAAATTCTTGGAATAGCTGGCCATCTCCCAGCTTAATCTTCACACCAATTCTGTTGGTTGTCTCCATGAACATCGGTCACTGCTCTCCTGAACATTGGTGAAGACCTGCTCTCCAACCTTGACTATAACATCCCTTCTGTCCTCATCCTACTCGATCTCTCTTCTGCCTTTGACACGGTGAACCATGCCATCCTGCCCATCAGTCTTTGTGATAACCTGGGTATCAATGATCAGGCACGGGCCAGGCTGACCTCTTTCCTCTATGATCGACCCTTCCAGGTCCAACTTGGGTCCTTCATTTCCTCTATCTCACTCTCTACTTGTAGTGTTCCCCAGGGGTCTAACCTCTCCCCGTCCTGGCTGTTAAACCAATACCTAGAACCCCTTGCCCACCGCATTGCAGCTCTCTGCTCCAACTTTCAGTGCTATGCAAATGACACTCAGCTGGTTTTCAGGCTTCCCTCTGCCACCTCTTCTCCTTCGCTCATTTCTGACTATCTGTCTTCTATCTAGAACTGGTGTGCCGCCAATAATCTCTGCCTTAATGCCAGTAAAATTGAGATTCTCCTCATCGGCATGCCTGTTCCCTCCTTTCCTCTCACTCTCTGCCCGGCCTCTCTTGGCCCTCTTCTTTCTCCCACCTGTGAGAGTAAGAACCTCAGGGTCATCTTCTATTCTGCACTCTCCTTTTCTCCTCAAATCTCTGATGTCTTTAAGAAGTCAAACTACCAACTGCACCTCCTCAGAGGTATTCTTCCTTTCCTCTCCTTCCCCCAGAATCTTACTGTCTTTAGACCCATTGTTCTCTCTAGGCTGGACTACTGCAATAGCCTGTTCCTAAATCTGCCTCCTTCTACTCTCCCCTCTGCAACTCATCCAGAACAGGACTGCAAGACTTGTCCTTGGCCTCAAGCCTTGGGATCATATCTCTCCAGCCCTGAAATCTCTACATTGGCTCCCAGTGGCTGCTAAATTCAAGACCCTTTGCATTGTCTACAAGGCTTTCTGGGGTCTGCGTCCAAAATACCTTCAACTCTCCGTCTGTAAATACCTTCCCACTCAAGCTCTTTGCTCCTCCACCTCCAACTTCCTCAGGGTCAGTCGCTTCTCCAAGCAATGAGTGAGGGTAGATCCATTTCCTCAGCTCTGGCCTCCCTCTGGAATAGTTACCCTGCCACTCTGAAACTTGAGGAGACCCATCTCCGGTTCCGGAAGCACCTCAAGACATTCCTCTTTGCTTCTGCCTTCGCTCTTCCTCTCCCCTGCTGATCTGTCTGCTTCGGCACCGTGCACTTGGTTACCCTCTGAATTTGGGCCCAGGTCCCTGCCCACCCAGCCACGTACTCGCACTGCCTCCTGCATCCCCTGCACTTGGGTCTGTATCTGGAACCCTACAGTCCCCTTACCTGCATTTATCAGACACCCCTTGTCTGCGCCTTAAACCTTGCACTTGCCACCTTGCTGGCTGCACTACCACTTATTGTTATCCCTTGCTCAGCACTTTCCACTTCTCCCCTCTCCCTTGCACTTCCCCCTTCCCTCTCCCCTGCACTTGTGCGTTCTCAATGTCACTGGGCCTAGTAAGATCATTGCTTTTTCCTCCCTTGCTCCCCTCCCTTACCTCGTTGCTCTCTAAAACACTTGTGTATGAGCGTGATACAAATTAAATATCATATCATATATCATATCATATACACGTGGATCCTACACATAGAAGGTCTGGAAGTTCTAGAACGGGCCCTCTTATGGGAAGAACACTGCCAAGCTGCCAAAGGTTTTGCTCTTGAACTTGCTAAGATCATTCTGCTCAATTCCTTTTATCTACTACAACACTCAGTTCTACCTACAGGCATCTGGTACCTCCATTGGGTCAGTAATGGCCCCTGTATATGCCAACATATTCATGTGCCATCTTGAGTACATACGTCTTACAACATAAACGCTTGTCGTCTAAACTTGTAATATGGAGGAGGTACATCAATGATATTTTTACGATATGGAAAGGCCAGAAAAATTAATTAAGTGAGTTCCTACAAAACTTAAACTCAACGCATAACATTTACAATGGAGCTCGGCAAACCTAAATTACATTGTCTCGATGTAGAGATTGAGATATTTGGAACTGGTGTCTCAACAAATATCTTTTGCAAAACGACTGACGTTAACAACACCTAACACTACCACAGCCACTATCCTGGACACCTTAAAGACAACCTGCCTTATAGCCAATTTTTGAGATTGAGAAGATTAATCTCAGAGGAGACCACCTTTGAATAAGAATCTGACAAATTGGCAGAAAGATATCATCAGAGGGGTTAGCCTGCAAAAGTAGTCAGGACGGCAAGATTTAAGGCACACCAACAATAACGTGAGGCCCTTTTAACCCCCCAAATCCAACAACAGAGGCACACAATTGTTATACTCCATGAAATATTCCAGCCAGAGCACCACATGACCAGACTATTGAAGAAAAATACAACTTGATCCTCAGATGATTAAACTCTTCCCTAATCCACATATGATTGCCTATAAGAGGGGCAGAAATGTCCACGATCAGCTAGTAAAAGCAGAAAGACAAACCAAATCTAAATAACTTGTTCTACACAAAATTAAAAAGGGCACCTTTCAGTTTCTAAGTTGCAATAACTGAAACAATATTATGGAAGGCACATACGTAAAACACCCACATTCAGGTGCGAAAATCGAACTCAAGGACGTTGCTACCTGAGATACGATCAGTGTCCTCTACGGATTGAGTTGACCATGTGGAAGTCTCTGTGTGGGACAAACCATCAGCCGTGCAGAAGAGAGGAGGAATGAACATAAAAGTAACATTTGTATGCACAATAGTAAATCACCAGTTGCTAGACATTTCACTGAAAAAAGACACACAGTAGCTCAATTATGCTGTGCAACAGTAGAGGTGATAGGAAGACCCCAGTGGGGTGGTGATCTGAACAAGAAATTAACACAACGAGAACTAACATGGATAGACAGACTTGACTCACTACATCCCAGAGGGATGAACAAAGAGTTTTATCTTGGAGCTTTTCTATGAGACCAGTTTTGGAATTGTGTACGGTGTATGCACCAGTGTGCTACTTTGGAATATCTTTATGAAATCCATCTGTGGTCTATATGTGATATGTACCACTGTTCTACAATAAAATGGGATTTATAATGCCTTTCTCACGTGAGATACACAGTGTAGCGAGAGATGCTTACACATAACGTAGTGTGTTAGGACACTTGTGTCAGATAACAGCCACTGCTAATGTTTCCTTCCTTTCATTCTTGGAGCTCAGCTTCAGCCAGACGTATGGACTTTAGATTCTGTCTACATTCTATGCCCGTTTGGTATACTATTGGTCCACTATCAATTATTGATATTCTGGGGAGATAGATACTTACAGGTGATACCCTGTGGGTGTTATGGATTAACTTTGATTCTATCCACATCATCATACGAACCGGGCTGCACATCCCTGATTCATTCTACATTACAATTAATGCTAAGCTATACATTCATTCAAACCTCCCTGAACTTTGGTGTATTTATAATTGTTGAAACATACTTAGTTGAAGTTCATCTGTGGCTACTGCCATAACTTTAATTATGTGATCCTCTTTGAGATGGAATTCCCATATGATTGATGTCCAATCCATTATACCAACCACGCGCCTTTGTACATCACAATATTGACCATGTGATGATGTCACATGACACGCACCACATATGGTGGTCATTTTCGAACACCAGCTCCCGCTTAGCGAGATGCCAACATTCTGCAACTAAACATACCTATCACAGGTAAGGCTCTTCAGCCTCTGCTAGGAACATGACATCTGTGGGGGACTCCTAAGGTCCTACACTCCATTAACAGCTCATGATTTATACCCTTATATTTGCAAACTCCACGTATTTACCTGATGTACTTAAATTATATTATTTGATCCTCTACTCTTTACTTTATAGAGAGAGACTTCACTACTTATCTAACCTATTGAGAATTCTAACCACTGATGTTGTGACCCATTCTAAGAAGATATCCCATGTGAATTTGGTATATCCAGGAATAGGAGGTAAGTCCTGGTGCCTTTTAAATATTTTTATACTGATCTACAGAGCATGACCTTGACAGCAGGATAGAATCTGGGCCCCTAAACTGATTCTATTCTCCCGTTATGTTTTTTCAGTTATTTAGTGTGAACACTTGACCACACACTGCTTGGGAGTGGCTTCTGTTTTTGCCTGTAAGAAGAAGTCCACTAGACATACAATAAAATCCAGGTGAATGATTACTCTTTACCATGGGAGAATGTATTCCTAACATATCCATGTATTTGCTGATATCTACATTGAACATAAAATAGACAATTTCCTCAATATCTTTTTTTTGTCTTATAGATGATGAACATATGATTCTGAAACTATGATGTACACAACTTGCTCCTGACAAAGGGTGTTTACCCGAAATACGTAGAGCTCTGAATCCAATGCTGGATGAAATTATTTATGTAATAGCAACAAAAGGATTCTGACTAATCAGGGTGTCAGCGTCCTAACTCCACTCGGGACTGGGCCAACTCCATCTCAGGTCTTTCCATGGAGGTTGGGTCGATAGACTTCACTAAATGGGCCAACTCTGTGTTGGGTTGTTCAAATCCCACTTCCAACATGATATGTGGTGAAACAGAATAAGGAGCTGGACAAGTTGTTGACATTTTCAAGGGTTTTATTCAAAATCAAAAAGTCAATAATGCCTAACCTGCCCTATTTCTATGAGGTAGGGGAGTTGCTAGGTCTGGAAAAGACCCGGGGCTAAGCTGATGTCAGAACTGTTGGGACTGGGGGCTGGCTAGTCTTTTGGCTGTAGCTCCTGAGATTCTATCCGGGGCTACAACCAAAGGATCAAATCCAAATCCTAACCAGCTAACCGGCCCAACCAATTGAGAAAAACCAAACAAAAGAATAGATACCAAGGCACAGCCTATGGGGTAGACTTCTGCCTGGTCCAAAAGTGGGATTTTATGCATTGGTCACAAATAATGTTCTTCTAAGTTCTTCTGACACAGTAGGATATCTTTCCCAGTCTTTTTATATAGTTATGGGCTTTCACTGTCCCCTTTTTAACAAAGAAAATAGTTTCTTTACGGGAATATTTCCATTCCTCCAGGATATGTTGGAAACAAAGTAAATAACTTTGTTCTGTTCCACCTACTAGGTTTTGGGACTCCTCAATGTTTTGTAGTCCTCAGACAGGTTACTTTTCTCTCCTGATGTTAGTTTACATAGGGCAGTTGTCCACCCTGGTTTTTCAAAGTTAATAATAACTTCTGTGGCTTTCGTAGCTCTGATTCAAAGTTTTCATATCTTTTTTTTCTTCCCCCTTTCATAAGGTATTTACACACCCAGGTTTCTCAGGCTCCCATAACATTGATAATTTTCTCCAGTCATTGTTCACAATGTTCATATGATTCTCAATCTCCCTTTCATATGGTATTTGCACACTCTGGTTTCTGAGGCTCCCATTACCTTGATAGCTTTCCCCAGCCATTGTTCACAATGTTTTACAAATCCTTCTCAATCCTCCTTTCACAGTGTACTTGCAGATTCGGGTTTCAGAGGCTCCCATAACCTTGATAGATTTCTCAGCTGCTCTTCAGACTGTTCATATCTTTTTCAATCCCCCTCTCATAGGGTATTTGCACACTCAGGTTTCTCAGGCTTCCGTAACCTTAATAGCTTTTCTCAGTCCCCCTTTTATAGGGTGTTTGCACACTTGAATTTCTCTGGCTCCCATAACACTAGTAGCTTCCATAGCCTTTACTCAGTCTCTTTTGTAGCCTTAACTCAATGTCTGTCGGTTTCTCAGGTTTCTGTAACCTTGTTGGCTCTCGTAGCCTTCACTCAATGTTTCTGTCGGGTTTCTCAGATTCCAATAACCTCGTTGGATCTCCTGGGGGGCGTGGCTTAACCGCCATGTAAGACGGTCGACTTCTCAGTGAGCTCCGCACGATACACTCATACTACTGCTGTAACATCCCGTTTTGAGCAGCCCGAGCGATGAGAAGCTAATCCAACTGCACCTGAACACACCAAGCAACATAGCCTGTGGTTTGGTGCAGCAGCGACTCTTCGCAGAAGCAGGGGGCAAGCCGCGGAAGACGACACGAAGAAAGAAAATGGCGCCTGCCGCCTGAAAGACAGACGTGAAAACAAAAGCTGATCCCTGACTCATTTGGCTGATACCTTAAACGCTCGGAGGTTCGAGGAGCATAGGCGAGATCCGTTACCTGATCCGGGGCCCCGCTGATAAGATTGAACCCGGGACCTGACTGCTGCGGAGCATAAACCCGAGGGCGTGAGATGGTTCGATGACCCAGCATCCCGAACCCTGCCAGAGGCCGGGCTCTGAACCCCCCTCCTTACCAGAGACAGTGGCGCCCAATCTGGCTCCCACCTTCGGATGTGGTGCGGCGGTCCCCTAATAGAGGTGCCCTGGGGCGGACCGCCCCCAGCGTGAGCGCAGGAGGTGTAGGTCCCTGCCGTAGGAGACCGGAACAGAGGAGAAAACAGGCCGACACACGAGACCTCTGGAGCATAAGGTGAGGAGCCGGCGGGAGGGGGGGCTCAGGCGGGCCAGCCACGGCCATGGCAGCAACAGGGTGGGCACCCCCCCTCTTCAACAGACCCCCACTATGCATGAAGTCGCCGAGGCAGGGGCCTCATATAAAGCTAAGCATGGAGCAGCCACAATAGGCACAAACTGCAGACAGCGCACCACCATTGCAAGCATGCCCCAAGCCTATCGGCACTAATTGCCCCGCTGGACTTGGTTGGGGCCAAATATCATTGGGCAGCTGAATATAACCCCTCCGGTGACCTGCATAGCGAGGGGACCACCGAGACACCAGTGATCACCCAAGGGGGGCGAGGGTCCCCCCACAAGCTGAAAGGCCAAAGCAGCGGAAGGAACCCTGGTGATTACCCTGCATACGCCCAAGGAGCGCAAAACACGCACAGCTGCCAGGATTCACGTAGAATGCTGTGAGAGACCCACACAGACCCCATTGCAGCAGCCCAGTCCCCAAGCAGCGCGCCTCCATCATAAGCAGTGCGGTCCATCAGGGGAACCAGCGGGCCCTCCTCCTCTCAGTGTAATGCCCACAAAAGGAGCTACAAGCAAACAGAAACAGACCACCATGGAGACCTACACGGCCGGAGGATCGGCGAGGCCAGACACCAACACCACTGGTACCACGACAGCACGGACCGAGCCCTTAGAATTGCCAGCAGAACCAGCGAATTTGCAGCTACTAGAAGCCATCAAAACACTCCAGATTACAATGGAGCGCAAAATTGACGCAGTGGCAATAGACTTGAACCTACTGCGACAAGATGTCCGCTCCATTGTTTGCAGAACTGAAGCACTTGAAATCCAGGTCCGCAAGAACGTTGAGACCAAAACTCAGCTCCTGAAGGATGTCGATGTACTGGCACAGAAAGTGAAAAACCTAGAAGATAGAGCAGATGAGGCAGAAGGGCGGGCCTGCCGAAATAACATCAGAATTCTAGGTCTGCCAGAGGGAACTGAAGGAAACGACCCAACGAGCTATATAGAAAATCTTATATTGCAAGAAATCGGGGCCGGGAAACTCTCACAAGGATTCACCTTTGAGAGAGCGCATCGATCTCTCACCAAACGGCCACCTCCAGGAACCCCGCCTAGGCCAATAATTGCTAAAGTACTCAACTACAAGGACAGGGAAATCATCTTAGCCTTCTCGAGATCAGGCGGCTTCATACAAAGCGATGCTGCAAAGATAGCCATATATCCCGACTATACTTTCCAGGTCCAAATGAAAAGAGCCCAATACATCCACAGCAAAGCAAGATTGAAAAAAGCAGGGCTGCGCTACATGCTCTTATATCCGGCAAGGCTGAAAGTACTGCATAACAACAAAGCGCACCTGTTTGACACGCCGGCAGATGCCTGCGAGTGGATGGACAGAGAGCAGCTCCCTGACCTTGAGGTGGGAACGCGCAAACCATGGCATACCACAACCTAAGAGCCCACCTTGAGCCCAGAAATAGGGCATGCTCACACTAATGATGCAGAACACACATTCTGAAACAGCAAGACAGATCCTAACAGGAGCTACACTGAAGACGGACTGTTCTTTACAAGACTGCAGCCGAAGTGACCTCTTCTGCCCCCAGAAGTAGTTTGGGTATCTAGCCTGCCCGTAGGGCACCAAGAGACCACTAGGTCAAATGGAGCGGAAATGGGGTAGTCAGACCGGGGGCAACCCAGCTGCACATGTTTTGTTACATGGGAGTTTAAAGTTGCAGAGGGGAGGGAACCAGGGAGTTGGTATCAAAGTTTCAGAATCATATGCAGACGAACCAAGACCACCCAGAACACCGAAAGCTGCCAAAGCCAGAGGAGGAATCGCCATGAGCGCCACCCTAGAACTCTTGACCACACGAAACCCATGGCTGACAAAGTCAGAATCATTACATGGAACGTCAGAGGAATGAATAGCCACGTCAGACAGCGCCGGATCCACACATTCATTAAACGGAATAAGGTTGGGATCGCCCTCCTGCAGGAGACCCACCTCGACGCACAAAAGCTAACGGCATTAGCTAAAGCCTGGAGAGGGACACTGATAGGGTCTACGTACTCCACGTACGCCAGAGGAGTTCTGATCTGGATAGCCCCAACCATCCCCATAAAACTGATACACTCGAAAACAGACGATGAAGGCAGAATGGCCCTAGTACACGGCACCACAGAAGGAAAAGAAGTCTGCCTAATCAACACCTACGCACCCAACCATGACGCCACAGTCTTCTTCTGATCATTATATAATCGCCTTGGCCCATACAGAGATAGCACTCTAATTTGGGGGGGTGACTACAACTGCACCCTAGACCCCCGTATAGACAGGTCTGATGAAAAACACACTCACCCTTCCCCTCCTGCCAAAATACTGAAAGCACTAACACAACAATTTGCGCTCAGAGACTTATGGAGGGAACGCCACCCCGAGAAATGAGAGTATTCTTACTACTCAGCCCCACATGCTGTTCACACTAGAATTGACTATATACTTCTGAGCGTGGAACAACAGGCCCTGTTTGGAGACACATAATTCTTAGCCAGAGTGTTGTCGGACCACTCCCCCTTAATAACCACCTGGACAGTGTTTGCACCCAGACCCCTTGCTTTCATGTGGAGGCTTAGAGGAGAAGCCCTGCTGGACGAGGTCTTCCGTGAGCAGATAAAAAAAAGTACATTAGACTACTGGCAAATAAATGAAAACAGCATGCCACGCATTAGCACAGCATGGAAGGCATACAAGGTGGTCATGAGGGAAGAGATGATTGCAGCAATAGGCGGTGCCCAGCAATCCGTAGTGACCTCGCAAGCACACGCCGAGGAAGAGCTTAAGGTACTGGAGGCCGTGGCCTCCCTTTACCCAGCCCAAGCAGAAAAAGTGATAGAACTCAAACAAGCCTGCCTAGTGTACTGGGAAAAGTTGGGGAGACTCAGCTACACAAAACACATTGAAAGGACTCACGCCATGGGAGAAGAACCCGGGAAACTCCTGGCTTGGCTCTATAAACATAAAAACCCCAGGAAGCCCATTTGCCAAGTCCGCAGGTCAGACGGAACTGTAGCACATATGCAGGCTGAGGTAAAGTCAGTATTCACCGGGTTCTAACAAGCTCTTTATGCCGACGCCCGTCACCCACAGACACTGAAATAGAAGATGTCCTGGACATTATCAGGCTACCCAAACTTGACGCACACATGGCCGAAGCCCTAGACAAGCTCATCACCCCACAGGAGGTTATGGCCACCATTAGATCGCTGCCATCTGGTAAGGCCCCGGGAACAGACGGGCTCCCTGGGGAGTTTTATAAAACGTATGAAGAAGCGCTAGCCCCCCTCCTAGCCCAAGTGTTTAATGAAGCATAGGAAATAGGCACACTCTCAGACACCATGAGGGAAGCACTCATTATTCCACTCCTGAAACCGGGCAAGAACAGAGAGGAGTGTAGCTCATACAGGCCCCTATCAATGCTAAACGTAGACAACAAAATCTTGACGGCTCTGCTGGCGAGGAGACTGCGGAAAGTGATCCCGCTACTAATCCACCAAGATCAGACAGGTTATGTGCCTGGGCGGACCATTACGGAGAACCTACGTAAGCTACCCCATGTCATACACAGCACCAATGGCAGGCCTTGGAAATGTGCAGTAACATCACTCGATGCCACAAAGGCATTCGATTCAGTTCGGTGGGATTGGATGTACGCCACCATGATTAAAATGGGGATAGGGCCGGCCTTCTTAATATGGACCAGACTCATATATACTGACCCTACGGCTAGAGTACGTACGACCAATACCTACTCAGAAAAGTGCCATCTCTTTAGGGGTACGCGACAGGGATGTCCGCTCTCCCCCATGTTGTACATTTTAGCAGTAGAACCAGTAGCAGCTTATCTAAGGCAGGAATACAGAGACGGGGGCATAGTGATAGACGGAGTGACCCACTTGGCCTCTATGTATGCGGACGACACCCTTCTTTACCTGAATAACCCTGAACATATACTACCATACATTTTGGAGACCTTAGATGGTTTCCACAGATACACTGGGATCCAAATCAACCATGAAAAGTCATGCCTCTTCCCCCTTGTGGTTTAAGTGAGTTTAGAGAGGGATGCCTCCCCACCATGGCCTTCAAGTGGGAAACTGCTTCCTTCAAATATCTTGGGATAAATATTCACCGAGACCCAAAGACTGAACACATCCTGAATACGGTGAAAGCCAAAGATAACCTTGAAAAATCAATGGACTTCTGGGGCAGACTTCCGCTCTCAGTGGCAGGCAGAGCCAGGCTCCTTAAGATTGTGGTGCTGCCTCGTCTCCTACACTTTTTCACTAATGTCCCCTTCAACATCCCCCAGCAGGTCTTCAAAAACCTAAACAAACTCTGCAGGCGATTCCTGTGGCAAGGAGGGAGGCATAGAGTGGCGCTGGAAGTACTGCAAAGACCCTAGGACAGAGGAGGCCTAAAAATCCCCAACTTTGAACTTTATTACCTAGCAGGCCAACTGAAGCACATAATACAATGGATGGCACATGAAGCCACAACCGACACTCGACTCCTACAACCGGCCATCCCCCACATACTACTTAGAGACATATTCTGGACCCCGGATAGTGCAACCCAACACATTCCATATTTAATGAAGCTAGGGATCCAGATTTGGAGAAGGGCTTGCAAAGCTGCAAAATCAAATGACCCATGCTCACCCCAGATCCTGATAGCAGCAATCATGGCCAACAGGCCCGGGGGTCTGAAAGAGATAAGGAGTTCATGGGAACCCCATGGAATCGCCACTCTGGGTGACCTGGTGGATGACCAGGGCAGCTTGACATTCACTGAGCTACATGAGACTGTGGGACTGCCTATTGGGCAGTCCCTACTTCACAGAGCGGTGGCTAGAACGCTCGAAAGCAGATGGCCAGAGGTTGAGAACCTGGAAACTGGGTCGGAAAGCATCAAAAACCTGCTGAACGCTGATGAGGGAGGACTCGAAACCTCGAGGCTCTATGAGACATTGTTAGACAGCACAACCAAGCAAGACCTCAAGTGCAAAGAGAAATGGGAATTGGAGCTAGGCCTACAATTCAATGAAAAAGAATGGGAATTTATAACACAATATCATAAAAAAGTTTCCAGAAACGCCCGACTGCAACTTATGCAGTTTTTTCATCAATAACAGAGCTTACCTCAAGCCTGAAATCATCTCCAAATTTAAAGGGGCGAGAACCATAGAATATCTGAAATGCAATGAACCTAGCGTAGGGATGACCCACATGTTCTGGGGATGCCAGACCATATAAGCCTTTTGGTCACCTTGGATGTACAGTCACCGAGGGTGTGCATCCTGGGCAGATACAAAAAGAACAAGAAGAACAAACCACTGAACAGACTCAAGGACCTAATGTATATTTTAGCTAAAAGACATATAGCCATGGGGTGGAAAAGCCCCAAAATACCTAGTGTAACATTGTGGTGGGAAGATCTCCATAAGTGGACTACAGCAGAAACCGGAGCATGGAAAAATGCGCAGAGAATACAGAAACTGGACACTAGCAATGACTTACTTCAATGGGTGGGGCTCACGGTGTCACTATTTAATCCCAGAGAAGAAGCTACTTCCACCAATGACACAGGCAGCCCTTGATGGTCTTCCGGTATAGACAGCATTAAAGACTGAAAACGGTGGTCTTGGAAGGTTGGGTCAGGGGGAGGGAGAGGGGACAATTGTGTTTATGCAACTAATGCACCAGTGATAATTATTGTTGCTTTGTTGTTTGTTAAAAACCAAATAAAATGTGTTTTGTTGGTCTCACATGTGAGGAGCTCTGGGACCCGGGCCCTCTCATGTGGTTTGGTCTCGTGATTGGCTACAGGCCTGCTGGCCCACTACAGCTTCTTCGTTGTATTTCCATCTCTGCCTCTCCTCTGACCTCGGCTTCCAAGTTGGGTAGAACGCCAACCCTCAGATGTTCAGATAGCACTTTTCTTGCCCTCCTTGCTGCCACAGGCTCTGATACCCAGTGTGACTCTCCTCCAGGACATCAACGATGTGGAGGCCTGCCTCTGCATAGGGGTTCTCCTCCCTCAGTAAGAGTCTTTCTTCTTTTCAAAGTTCCTCGTACTTATATCTATGTTGTCACAAACAAGAAAGGTGTGTTTTTCTTCTTTGACTGTGGAGTTCAGTCGAGATCTAGCATTAACATGAGACAAAGAAATAGGAGAAATGTCTCTATATATTGAATTCAGAATGAAAGTATTCAAAACAGAAGTACCCACATTCTTTTTAGTTCCAATGTAGGCAGAGAGTGCTTTCCGGCAGTGAGTTCCTTATCAGAATAGGAGTCCTTGTCCCTGAGAAGGGAGTCCCTCCCAGTGTGGTCCCACTTTCCCAGACCCCTAAGGAGAGTCTTGCTGAGTGGGCTCACCTCCATAGACATACATGGGGTGGTTCCCCTCTGGAGAGAAGGGACACATACCCTGGATTCATCACATATCTCTCCCATTAAACGAGAAGCTACCTCTTGATTGGAAAGCAGAACACTGCTGAAGAAGTCCTCCCTTTCTTGTTCTTTCCTTTTTCAATGTGTTTCAGAGAGGTTCCCTTCTTTGGACACTGCTGCTCTTTGTTGGAGGCTGCTTTGCAAATTCCACACAGATGTTTCTTTTCCTGTAAACATCTCCCAAGAGGATGAGGGAGAGTATTTTGAAGATTTCTCTGCAGACGGATTGAGTAAGATATTTGGGACTTCATGATCGCTTAAAAGCATGGAATTGGTTTTAAACTCCCCCTGGGCAATATCAGACAACCACAGATGGGTTTGTGAGGCATTGCTACCTAGAATTAAGTCTTTTGGTAGGTTAGGGATAACTGCTGCCTCTACATGCAAAGTTTCTCCTAATATGGTCATGAGAAAGGAGTAAACTTGGGGATGTCCATGAATACACTGGCCCGGCCACTTAGGTGACACTCCCCAACCCAAGGATATTAGTCTTGGTTGGTTTGCACACCCTTTACTCCCATTATCAAGATAAGCCCAAACCCTCTGATGTTGTATGGTGATGGGGACCCTATAAATGTTTTTTTTTCCCGCAAATAGATAGTTTTTCTTGCGGCTTCCTACTTTTAGGGAGAGACATAGTCAGCCTTTCTTTCTTAAAGATGGCAATTTCTTTGTAGTTTGTGTATATAAGATGGCAGCAGAAGACAACTTGGGATCTTCTTCCCCAGTATACCGAGTCATTTCTGTGCCTTTTCTGTGTGGTCATACAGGAGGAGACAAGAAATTCAGGGGGTAGCATCTTGTAAAATGTGTCACACAAAAGGAAAGACCAAACATTCCATTGGTAAGTGTAGCAGAGCACTCAGGCTTAGCTTTAGGGGCTTAGGAAGGCTAGCAGGGAGGTACAATGTATTCCAAAAGACACCTCAAAAGAATACACTCCACTGGTATGCCGAAATAATATACGCTTTATTATAAGGTCATGGATCAAATATTTAAGATGGAAAAATAAGCACTCAGGTGAGCATCACACATAGCAAAGCAAAGGGTAAAAAAACAGCAAAGGGCCTGTTAAGGCCTATCTCACTCTTTACCCTACAATGTTAGCCCCTTACATGGTGGCAGACACACTAAATGTAGACTTCCAGGGCGAGTAAAGGACAAGATCCCTAGATAATATTACACAAAGTCATGATTACCAATCAGGATCCAAGGTGTTACATGCTTGTCCTTCACCCCACAACCCCTCGAGCACTCAGGCACAAATAATACACAGGAGACCAGAAGTAGAGAGAAATGGCATGTAATGCAAGCAGACCATGGAAGGGCTGCTAAAAACCAGCACCACCTCCACCATGTGTCCCTTAGGTTTGTGTTCACTGTCAATCACACGTTGTGTTGGAGTTTCTAGTATATAATCAGCCTCTAGTACCTCCCAGTCCTTAGCCACACCCGCAGTCAGTGGCAGCAACAACCTGTCATGCTTAGCATATTTCTCCCAAATAGCACCTTGTATGGCTCACTCTCTCGTAGACTTTGAGGAAAAATGGCAGCCTCTCGTCTCACTGTGTGCTTTTCACACCCATCTTTTTGAACGGCTCCTTCTTTAGCTCCTGTTTCTGTTTCGTCTTCCAACAAGTCACACAATTGTTCACATGCTACTGCCAGTAATCTTTGGCCATGGGCCACCAGGCCATCTCTGTGAGATGATGATACCCATTGTCTTGCTTTTTCTCTCCATTGATATATTGCATCATTTCTTCAACCTCACCTTGCATGTCCACCAGGAGCTGCTCACATTTCCCTTGATCCTCCGTCTTGCCTTTCTGTAGGATCATCTTCGTCACTTCAAGATGTGGGCCCTCAGCCGAATGCCACCCCTGATCTTCTATGCATGCCAGATGAGATTATCTTCCTTATTCTCAGACCGACCACCGCTGATTGTAATTCACCGTACTGTGCTATTTTCCACCCCAACATCATCGAGTCATACAGCCACTGACCACCTTCTTTATATGTATGCCCATCAATGTCCTTCTCCGGTACACATGCCCTGCAAATGTCCTGTTGGGTTTTGATAATCTCTGACTTGTGTTTTGTCTGACACTACCCCTTCCACTGGCATTTCTCACAGCCCCGTATGAGATGCACACTGCACAGTCACCTGTTATCCCAAAATCCAGTTTATTTCTTGCCCTTCTGTCTCCCCCCATACTGTCAGGACCCTGTTTGTGTGTGTCAGAATGTGGGTGGTACTCTTAGTAGCGGCCATTGCCATAACCATTGGGACTACCTGTAACCTGCCTCTCCCTCCCTGCAGGCACCTATTTGCCAAATCTGTCCTACCGTCCCCTTTTTCCAGAATGTCCTCCCACTCCTCTGTTGCACTCAGTTGACTAACCTGGTACTCAGCCAGCCTGTGTCTCTTCCCCCTTTCTCTTCCTTATTTTATTGATTTTTCTATTTCTATTTTTTCTATTTTATTGTTCACTTGTTAGGCTCTTTTACAATAAGAAAATAGGGTTTCAAAGCGCCCACAGGGCAGGGAGGGAGCAAGGGTGGGAAAGAAAAACATTAAAAACACAATATTTAAGAGCAGAGGGGAAAAAAAGCTAGAAGGGACAAACCTACTATCCCTTGTGAGTATTCAAAATGTGCAAGTGCAACAAGAAATGGGGAAGAGGGGGTTTGTGCTGGGGAGTCTGAGCTCATGGGTGAGCCACAGATAAATTGCTAGGAATGTTGAGGGCTGCATGTACTGGGGGTGTGGGGAGTGTAAGTGTGAACCTCCAGGGCGAAGGGTGTGCAGATGCAAGTGCTATGGATAGATAGGAGCTGGGCAGGAGTGGTGTGGGACGTCAGGGCCCAGAGGATGCATAAGGGACCAGGACAGCATTCGTAGCAATTGTGTGATTAGCAGAGAAGAGAAGAAGGGAAGGAGGAGCAAAAGAGGAAAGCAGGGGTCCGGATGGGAAGGATCTCAGTTTTACAGGCTTGAGGCAGAGATCGTTTAAGGCGTAACAGGGTTGGATGGCAGATAGGCAGCTAGGGATGATGGAGGGTGCAAGAGGGTCAGAAGGGAGTTTGAAAAAGAGCTGTGTGTCGTCTGCGTAACACTGGAAGTTGGAGTAGGATGAGGCGGCGATGAGGCATGCGAGGAGAACAAGGTAGATGTTAAAGAGCCAGTGAGAGGGTATAGAGCCCTGGGGGACACCACAGGTGGCGATAAGGATTTCAATCAGTCGACGCACACGTTAGTCTCAGCCTATTATGCAGCGCGCAATTGAAATGCTTATGTTTTCATGTTAGATTCAATATTGAGATGGTACACCACTCATATCACACTCCCTTTTCAAATACCCTGGGTCACAATGGACCATGAACCAGGCTGGTTGGTAAAATATATTATTTATTTATTTGTTTTATAAGAAATCATACCATTTTTAATATTTTTAATGTAAACAATGCACTTCGTTTAACCTTCTATTGAACCATCTACAAAACACCAGGGAATAGGCGCACCTTTTGATTTTAAGAATTATAGCACTTGAGTTAGAATTTCCCCCTGCAATATTGGCTCAACCCACAAATAATGAATTCTACGTGGAGAAACAGAAGCAGCAGGTAATCAGGAATGACAAATGGAAAACAGAATTGAAATCCTACCTTCCCTCCTCAAACGAGTGAAAGACAGATTTTAAACTCTGGCAATGCTAAAAAGTACACTTGGAAATGGATGAATAAAATAATGAATGGGTGCAAAAACCTTGAAACAACTACAATTCTTCACTATAGCAAACATGTAGAAGTACAAACAAACACAAGCAATGTATAACCAAGAGCATACAGTTCGAAAATGAGTGCTAGGTTTTAAAAACATGTTGCAGCAAATAACAGATTGTGAATTTTGCAAACTTTGCAATTCCCGCCTGAAATAACCAAAATGGTTTTTAATGAAAAATGGATTTTGTGTTGGGTTGTAGCTATAGATCATAGGTACAATATGGAAGTGAAATTAAGTTTCTAGCTGGTAAATTGAATGAGTTATGCAAGATCTAGAAAGGTGTGTTTTAAATAAAATGGAGCAGTGAAAAAGGAAAGGAAATCCGTTTTGACAAGAACAGTTTTGCTCTACACCAGAGCATTCAGGCTAGACTACCAAAGATGGACACAGTAAGCTCCAGGGTTGATTCACAAATTCAACTCTAGCTCCCCAGCACCCGCCCTGGCGGAACCAGTCAGATCACTCAAAATAGGATTAATAGTTTACACAAGGCAGAATTACTACAGAGATGGCGCAAGCACTAGAAATCAAAAGCAGGATGGCAAGAATGATTGTGACAATTTGAACAAGGTATCAGGTTAAGGATAGGGTGGCTTAGAGTGGGATGAGGACAAAGACAATATAGGCTATGGGTTTAGGTGGGGTGGCAATTGATACTCACAGTCCACGTTTTATTGGAGGCCTTGCTGGAGCAGGATCAGCAATGCTTGGCCTTGTAGTTGGGATCTGGAATCTGGATAGATGGAACAGGAACTCAGCACAGGAAATCAGGAAGAGTGTCTGTGTAGAGTCTTGTCAGGGAACCTTATTTATAGTGCAAAATTACATCATCATAGTATAGGCTAGGCAGGGTTAACTACGCATGCCCCTAAACTACTTGGATTGGGCATGGGTGCTAGTCTCCGCCTTGCTCTCCACTGGTTGCATTTCTGAGGGGATGATGTCAGGTTTATGAGGTGAGTTTTACAATGTCCAGAAACTCCCACATTTACTTTAACATACATTTATACACTTGCAATCTCTTGGCAAATTATACACACAGGTTACATGTCATGTGCAGCACCTATCAGTCCAATACTCAAGTCTGTGCGACCTTGTTTCACCTTTCTGACACATTTAGGTAATTTTACACATGAAATATTTGGCCTAAAATTCCACAATTTTAAACACAGATGCAAATTATCCCCAGGGATGTATGTACAAAATGTTATCTTTGCAACATTAATCCTTTCCTTGGAATCTGTCATATTTTATAACTTCTGTTCCCCATGCGGAAATTAGTTCTACCAAGTTTTAAAGGAAAGCACATAAAATTATATTTGAAACTGCGAACATTTTACATTTTTACTAATTCTGCTGCAGAAATAAAAAATCTTTAAAGTTTCTTTATAAAATAGTCTTTGTAAACAAATGGCAGTTCCTTTGTTGGGTCATTTTTTTTTCTTTATCTTCAACTGCTGCCAACTGTCATTTCCTGCAAGGAAAAGTGGGGGTTTCTCATCTTAATTGAAGGTTTTATTGTCCCCTCCACTTGACAGGTTAGTGTCCCAGGACTTCTATTGTCCCAGCCTGGAGCACAGACGAATGTCTGACGAGCATGTGAACCTTCTTTGTCCTGGCCCATTCAAAGTTTTTCAAGCTGGCAAAGAACACTTACATGTCCTGGATTTATGGTGTGTCTCCCTTCCTTGAGGAAGTTTCATGGCTGGCAACTGGAATGACTGGTTTTTCTGAAAGCTTGCAAATCCAGCCCATGTGTTTTAAACAGTTTAATTTCTTATTTCCTGAATTAAAACAAACCTGTCAAAGAAGATAGCCTATGTGTGTATTATCACCACTAACATAAACCCTTTACATTGCTAAGTAAGCAGGCTTTCATTAACAATTTATTTTTAAACAGGCCAATTATTTCTTCATTCAGCAAAGCCCATTTTTCCACATGTGTTAAAACTGCTAGCATTTCTTTCTTTAAATTCAGTTTGCAGCTCCCTCAGATGCCCAGACTGTCTTTGCAGCTGTAGTCATTTCCTTGAATTCAGGAGTTTTATCTAAAACATAGACACTCAGGATTTATGCCTGGTTTTGGTGAAGCACAGTGAAATATCCTGGGAATGACAGGACCTTTTTACTCACAGTGGTTTCAGAATGAACAGATGGAATTTGCGGCAAAGCAGCATTTTGGAAGGGTGAAAATGTTTCATTTTGAAGGGGAATTTTGGGTTTTCCGGTGCCGCCTGTTCACTTGATTCCATATATGTTTCAGAACACACAGGCATATTTTTTCAGTGTTTCCCCCTATCCCATCTTGCCTGAAGTGTGCTACGCAGGATGGTTCTGCCATTTTTTTGTTTCTGCCAAAATGCAATTTTGAGATCCTGGTGCGCACAGGAGCCAGCATAGCCAGGTTGCTGTTTCTTGTACAAATGCAGCTTAGTGATATGGGCAATGCCGTTGAGTGGGTCAATATATCCCACAGTGGATAGGGTAGGAGGAGAGGAGAAGGTTCCCAAGATGACTTCAGAGGAGCTGTTAGTGAGGAAAGAGGTTGGCCAGTCCAGTGCCTGTTCTGAGATATTGTGGAGCCTTTGTATTAAGATGGAAAGGTTGACTGTGTCAAAGGCAGAGGAGAGATCGAAAAGGATAAGGACAGCTGGGGAGTTGGAGTCCAGAGATACAAGCAGTTCTTCACGTATATCCAGAAGAGCAGTTTCCGTGCCTCTGGATTCCCAGAATCCAGAGTGATGGTCGTGGAGACCACCAACAAGTTCAGTGTGTGAGTTGAGTTGGGGCAAGGCCGGCTTCTCAAGCAGCTTCTCAGGAAAGGTGTGATGGAAATAGGGTGAAAGCTGGCTGGGCAAGTATAGTCTGGGGATGTTTTTTTCAGGATTGGGCGCACAAGGGAGTGCTTGAGAGGGGATGGGAAAGATCCAATGGCAAAAGAGTGATTGCAGAAATCAGCGAGAGCAGGGGCAAGAGAGCCAATGTTCTCCTTGATGGTCCTCGTTGAGCAAGGGGAGACCTGTTTAGAAAAGACCTTCATGGAGCAGACAACTCTGGTCACTTCTTCAGGTGTGACAGCGGAGAAGGAGGAAAAGGAGGAAGGAGGAGGGATGATGGAGGTGAGGGGGAGTGGGATGGGTTGTGAGTGCCATTCTGGAAATACACAGGGCCTCATTACAAGCATGGCGGTCCGGGAACTATGGTACCGGTAAGCATGCCAGTACTGTAGTTCCCGGTCCGCCATACTACGTGCTCTGCTCGCGGGTGCTGTTTCACCTGCCAGGTTTTTCCTGGCGGGTGTAGCGGCACCCGTGAGCAGAGCACGTCGGATGCACCGGCACAACTGTGTATGTGCCGGTGCATCCGACCTCCCCATCCCCATATAGCCCTACCATGTAACCCCCCCACGCTGTTAGCGCCGGATCACGGGTTTGGCAGAACGGTTAGTGCTCATTCCCCATTGGGCCCATCTGGAATTCCTCATTCCTCATTGGGCCCAATGGGGAAAATGTGCACTATTACCGCTGGCGGATTTCCCGCCAGCGGTAATAGCGCCAAAAATCAGCAGGGAAAATCTGTGGGAAATTATCTGGCAGACCCTTAAAGGCGGCAGTAATAGTGCTACCACCGCATTTAAGGGTTACCGCCAGACTCGTGATGAGGCCCATAGTGTTTCTTATCACCTTGAGAAGGTGCACTGAGCGCTGAGACCAAAGCTGGTCCCCAAGCCTGGGGAGATCAGCTCCCGCCAATCAGGGAACAGAGATCCAGGGGCGGATGGCAGAGGGTAAGGGCCAATGGTAATCCTGCGACCCTGTAACAATGTAATAGTTTCTTGAGGAAAGGCCAGGCAAGCCAACTGATATGTGAGGACCAATAAAGTAATATCTATAGGTGACGTGGATAGGACTGCCACCCCAACTACCAAATCCTGTCTTCGAATAGGTTTTTGGAGCAGAGCCTCATGTTGTGATGCAGAAATGAAACAAAAAGGCCCGATACGGGCTTAGGAGCCATGAGTTCAGGAGATTTTGAATGTCTTGTACGATCCCTGTCTGCTAGTGTAAAAAACGGCAGTTCTAACCTGCCCTTGACATAGTCCTCCCTCTGTGCATTGTGAGAGGGTTCGTTGGCCCCTGGGAGCTTGAATTGTGAGCTCATAGTGTGACCCCCAGTCCCTCTGGCATACCTAAGCCAAAAAGTTGGTAGCAGAAGTATGGTTAACAACACCCGCTTGGCATAAGCCGCCTCTTCCACTGCAGCGCCTGGAGGGCTGCGGGGCACCTTGCAGAAAGAGAGCCCCACTGGAGGTGCACCCCTGTACAGAGGCCGTCAGGAGTATGTTTGGAAAATTTCCGGCCTACAGTCAGTGAGGAGCCTTGCAGATTGGAAGGGTGACGAGGCAGCTTTAGAGGAGCTGGTAGCCAAACAGCATCAGTGAATCACAGAGTGTAAATATTGACTCAGCCACACTGCAACTGAGGGGGGTGACAAAGTAATGTTAGGGGTGTGGTGGTAACAAGTATTTTTGAGTATCTTTCAAGCATTGTTGAATATTGTTTAGTAGTGTTGTGAAGTGTGAAGTATAGTAGGGAAAGGAGCGGAGGTAGATGTCATTGTTGTGGTTAGAGAACATTCGTTCGTTGAGATAAAAGGTTCTGGCGAATAACCTAGACTATTGATTTAAGGGTACGGATGACAAAAGTTATGTGAATATTGGATTCCCTGTGGATTCGGTGTTTTAGCTCTGGTCATGGATGATGGTATCCCTGTGTAATGGTTTAGCAAAGGTTACCAGTTTAAATTGTGAAAGGTGTTCTGTTTTAGTCTCACAGAGGTGTTTTATCTACAAGGCAACACTGTAGGTATAGATTGAGCACGAGAAATACTATTATCCCTGCTAGGAGGCAGTAAACAGCAATGGGTGTATGTCGGGTTTGTAAAAATTGTCTGTGTGATGGGAAAATAGCGTTCTGAGCTCGGGTAGGGATTTCTATCTTTCCATCATCCATAGGGCCTGTGCATAGGACTAGGACAGCAGAATGAGATACAGAATTTCGTGGTTGGAATTTGCAAAAATTGAGTCAGCTGTTCGGTCGCAGTGCGCGGAAGGCGCATATGCAAGATTGATGGGTGTGCCTGAGGCGTCAGAGAGTTGTAGGAGGGCATTGCGCGGAGCATGCCTGAACGGTTAGTTGGGAGCTAGAGTGGGTCGGGAAAAGTGACAAGGGAAGTGCAAGGAGAATATGCCCCTACAACACCTATGTAAGATCCTTCCGCTATATCAGGACAGAATTTGTAAATATAGTGTGGAATGGACAAAAAACACACAAGGTAAATTGACTAAGCCATGGGCACAATGCAGAAGTTTCTCCCAATACATGCAACAATCATTACACACACATACAAGAGTCATAAATGGGGCATACAAGGGGAAAACATTAAGCAGTTGTATGGTGATGTTTAAACTCGGGAAGATGTTTCAGGAGCACAAGGGGGAAGTAGCAAGGAGCCAGTGGATACTTAGCCATCAGAAAACTCCGGAAGTAGCACCCTCGGCTCTCGCTCCTCCACCTCCACCTGACCATGAGACCGAAAGGGCTACCAGAGAAGTGCAGGGATTATACCCTTTACGGGAACTAAAAGCAGCAGAGGGGTACACTAATCCAACATTCGAACCTCCACCATATACCAAGGAGGATGGGCAGAAAGGGACATGCAGCGAGACCCAGACAAGTGCCAAGGAGGGGCTGGGAGGAATAACATCGAACGAGAGGGTAGAAGGACAAATAGTATTGAAATTAGATGAGAAGACAGGAGGGAAAAAGGAGGGGCCAGTAAGGAAGTAGGTGGATGTAAGGGAAGCAGTGAAGTGTGTAAGTGAGCAGAGATAATGGAAGATGTAGAAAGAAAGGAGAAGGAAGAAGAGGAGGAATGCGAGAGAGCGCAAAGAGACAAGCAAAGGGAAGACTAGAAAGAGCAGGAGCAGCAAGAGACGAGGATTAAGAAGATGAGAAAGAAAATCAAGTTTTAGTAAGAAGGGAAAGGAGAAAGTGGAAACTAGAGTGGCTCTCAAGAGAGCGCAAATGCAAGGAGGAGGAAGAGCGTGCAGTGAGAGACATAAGACTGAAATGGGGATTGACCGCGTCTGACGACAACACGGGATGAGGTAGTCAAACGAAGCAGGATCGCAGCAAGACATATGAAAAGGCAGCTGCGCTGCCAGACAAAACCAGCGCACTCCCGGAATACACTACTCAAATGTGGGTGAATTCATACAGGCATTCACAGGGCAAATGGCTGTGTGAGGCATTCTAGTAGAGCCAGAGGTTTTTCTTTAAAGAGTGAGCATTTTACTGACATGGCTACCTTGGTTAGTTGGAAAGACTGTGAGGATACTTGACAAATTCTTGTTCAGACCACAGATACCTATGGATGAAGAGGGTGGAGGGGCAGACTATCCCTCTAGATTTAGAAGTAACCATATTATGAAGGGAAATGGTGATGCTTGAATGAACGGATGATGAGGGAAGACCATGGAGAACAGTAATAGCTCTCGAAGAAGGTTTCACGTTGACTGACATTACTGACGAAGATATGTTTAGAGAAGACCCAACAGACGATGAGGTAGTGTTTTTTGTGAGCATTATACACTGGATTAGAATAGACAAAAGGGAAATCCCACAATGAATGGCAATAATGCGGCAGCGTCCTGCATTTTTTTAGGAAGACTTGGAGAAGGTGCCCAGCGTCCTATGGAATACAGGCCCTTATGACATAAGATTATTAAAGGGAATAGGGAAAGTTAAAATAAAGTTGAAGTCAAGAGCAATTTTACATCGAACAAGACAGTGCCCCATGTCTCGAGAAGCTGATGAGGGTATATTTCAGACCATTTCAGCAGTGATGAATTAAGGTATTGTGGTGTCATCAGAATCATTGTGCAATACTGCGGTGTATTCTATCAAGAAATCCAAGGGAGGGTTGTGGAAATTCATACAGGACATGAGACAGATTAACCAGATGTTAGAAGCAAGGTTTCCTCTAGTTCATAAGCCCGGCGACGATACTATGCAGTATCCCGGTGGAAGCATGATATTTCACGGTGATCGATTTGAAAAATGCATTTTTCTCAATCTCGTTGCACAAGAATTCACAAGACTTGACTTCATTTATGTTTTGCCAAAGTCATCTGAAACATACTAGGCTGCCCCAAGGGTACTGTGAATCTTCATCAATCTTTAACAGGGTCCTCCAGATGAACCTAGGCAATGTCGATTTGAAAAGTGTTGTGATACAATACATAGATGACATTGCAATTTGTAGCACTACAGAAGATGAGTGCAGGCAGGACTCAATTCAGTTGATGACTATCTTAGCAGACAAAGGATACAAGGTAGACAAGGAAAAGCTACAATATTGTCAAGAAGAGGTGTCATTCATAGGAAAGTTGATTTTATATGAAGGATAAAAGGTGACACCTGAAAGAGCTGAGGCGATTATGAAAACTGCAAAACCGCATACAGTAAAACAGATACACCAATTTATGGGACTCTGCAATTATGTTAGAGCCTGGGTGGTTGAAGTTTGTACACAAGATCCCTTTTGAATGCTTTAAAGAAAGCACAGGTGACTAAGGTTAAAATATAATGGACTGAGGAGATGGAGGAAGGATTTGAGGAATTGAAAAAATCGATTTGTACAGCCCCTGTTTTAGGAATTCCCAATTATGCTGAGGAATTGTATTTATTTTTGCATAGAAATGGGACAGTTATGTCTTCTTCCTAAGTCTATGGTTGATATTGTTTTGCTGTGTTGATTCATATGCCATTTGAACTGAGAACAGTTGCTGCATTTTAATGGAATCAGAGTAATCGTGGTACCACCTGAAACTGTATATATGTACCATTTTAGAATTGTCGGAGCACAAAATGTATTATCATGATTGTGTATATAACCATGAATCTTATTTATATAAAGACTGTGTTTTAACTAATACAGTGTGTAGGCATTCCTTTGTGGGTGCTTGGGGACAACACTGTACTTAAGAGTACAGACACCCCCCACCAGTGTGTTTCTTTACACTAGTGTTGGGTTTTCACCCTTCATCTGCATAAGCCACTTCAGGGGCTTATGGTCTGTTTGGACCTTGAAGGTAGACCCTGTAAGGTAGGGCCTAAAATGCCTCAGGCTCCAAACTATACTAAAACATTCCTTTTCAACAGTAGCCCACCTAAGTTCTCTACCTTTGAGTTGTCTACTAATGAACATGATTGGATGTTCTCTTCCTTTGTCATCTAACTGAGACAAGACAGCTACAATTCCGGTGTCGCAGGTATCAGTTTGAATGATAAAGGGCTTGCTGTAATCAGGCGCACACAACACAGGTGCCCTACACAGACTTTCCTTGAAGCCATTGAAGGCCCTCTGACAGTTTTCAGTCCAATTAACCTTCCTCAGTTGTTTTGGTGAAGTATAACTATAGTTCCATAGTCTGCCATGAAGTTGCAATAATACCCAGTGTGGCCCAAAAAGGCTCTAACATGGGTTTGAGTAGTGGGAGTCCCCAAGTCATGTACATATTGTACTTTACTGGGGAGAGGTTGGATTTGACCCCCTCCAACTTCATGACCAAGATACATGACTTTTCCCTGAGCTATCTGGCACTTGGTGGCCTTGATAGTGAGGTTAGCCCTTTTCAAGGCCTGCAACACTTAATCCAAGTGTGTCAAATGTTCCTCCCAAGTGGAACTGTAGACGGCGATGTTGCCTAAGTAGGCCACACAAAAGGCCTCCAGCCCACTGAGTGCATGGTTGAGTAAACGTTGGAAAGTGGCAGGTGTATTTTTCAACCCAAAAGGCATTACTCTAAACTGGTAGAGCCCCTCAAGTGTTGAAAAAGCAGTCTTTTGATTTGATTTGATTTATAGAGCACTTTACACCTAGGTGTTGATTGGCATGGTCCGTCAGAGCTATTTGCCAATAGCCTGAGGTAAGGTCAAAGGTGCTCAGAAATTTGGCAGCACCTATGGTGTCCACGAGCTCATCAGCCCTGGGCATTGGGTGTGCGTCATTTTTGGTGATGGCATTGACTCCTCTGTAGTCCACACAGAACCTCCACTCCTTGGTACCTGCCTGGGAACTTGCCTTGGGGACAGGGACTGGTTGAGGTTTCAATAACACCCAGATCCAACATCTTGGCGACCTCAGCCTGGATGTGGTTCTTAACTGTATCTGACATACCGTAGCACCTGCTTTTTACAGGCACACTGTCACCAGTGTCAATTTCATGCCTACACCACGGTGTAAGGCCTGGTGTCAGTGATAACAGAGAGGCATACTGCCGGAGCAAAGCCCTCTGCTGCTCTGTCATCAGATCTGGAGAGAGATGCACTCCCTCCACTGAGCCATTCTGAGGGTTGCTATGTAGCAAATCAGGAAGGGGCTCACTCTCCTCCTCTTCTTGCTCTGAATCCAGCAAGAGACATGAGACTTGGGCTCGCCTATGGAAAGGCTTGAGCCTGCTAACATGGTTTACCCGAGGGGCTACCCCAGGGACTCCCATGTCAACCAGATAGTTGACTTTGCCTATGTTGGAGATTATCCTGAAGGGTCTAGTCCACTTATCTGCCAAAGCTCGAGACTTGGTAGGCTCCATCACAAGGATCTCCTGTCCTGGAGTCCAATCCACTTGCAAGGCTTTAAGAACATGCCAGTACTTGTTCAATTCCTGGCTGGCCTTGAGATTCGCGGTCGCCTGCCCCATCATCTGTGTCATCCTCTGGCTCAGGCCTAACACATAGTCCCCCACTTGCTTGGCAGGACCTGGAGGGGTGGCTTCCAAACCTTCTCTGATCAAGGCAAGGGGCCCCCTCACTGGATGGCCAAAGAATAACTCAAAGGGGCTGAAACAAACACCCACTTGAGGTACCTCTCTGTAAGCAAACAGCATGCATGGCAGGAGGACATCCTATTTCCTCCTTAGGGGCTCTTCCAAAGCACCTAGCATGCCCTTGAGAGATTTATTAAATCTCTCAACCAGGCCATTGGTCTGAGGATGGTAAGAGGTGGAGAACTTGTAGGTTACCCCGCACTCTTTCCACATGGTTTTCATGTAACTCGACATGAAGTTGGATCCTCTGTCAGAGACAACCTCCTTAGGGAGTCCAATATGGGTGAAAATGACCAGGAGCACCCTGGCAACCACCTTGGCTGTAACCGTCCTAAGGGGTATAGCCTCAGGGTACCTGGTGGCATGATCAACCAAGACCAGGATGAACCGATGTCCACCTGAAGTGGGAGGGTCAAGGGGACCGACAATGTCAATGCCCACCCTCTCAAACGGTGTGACAACCACTGGCAACGGCTGCAGTGAGGCAATGACACTGCCTCCATTCTTGCCAGACAACTGACAAAGTTGGGCAGGTCTTGCAGTGGGACTCCACTTCTACTCCCATCCAGGGCCAGTAGAAATGGGCAGAGAGCCTCTGCTTTGTCTTCTTGGTACCAAGATGACCAGCTAAGGGCACCTCATGTGCCAACTGCAGCAGGAAGCGCCTGTAAACCTGTGGTACCACCAACCTCTTGAGGGCACCAGGTTCAGGATTAGTGGGCTCACTAACAAGGAGCTCACCTTCCCAATAGATCCGGAATGTCCTAGGCACTTCTCCCTGTGCTTGGGACAGGGCCTGTTTCCTCAGACCCGAGAGAGAGAGAGAGAGAGAGAGAGAGAGAGAGAGAGAGAGAGAGAGAGAGAGAGAGAGAGAGAGAGAGAGAGAGAGAGAGAGAGAGGCTGGCCACTCAGGAGGATACTTCTCAAAAACCTACAGGTGTTCTATGGGATTGTCGCCAGTATTTCCGCGTACTGGTCCCAGGCCCCAAGAGACACTAGGGAAATCTCTATGGGGGCACCAAATGTGATCCCAGTAGAGGAGGGGAGGACAGTGGCCTCCACCTCAGGTACGGAGTAGAGGTAGGTCAGGCAGACAGCCTGGAGTTCAAGTGCCTTACCCCTACACTTGGGGTCACCCCTCTTGTGGTCCAGAGCCCCGCAGTCTGAACAAGTTCCAGGAGTGCGGGGTATGGTACTGGAACCACTGGGACCCTGCTTTGCAGCAGGCAGACCACCACACTTACTCCCGGCCACAGAAGACTTATTCCCACTACATTTTTGGGTCTTAGGAGAGGAAGGTTTTGGTTTACTCAACTGTGATTGCTTCTGGGACTCCTCAGCCTTCTGAGAGGTCCCCTTTTCTTTGTCCTTGTCCTTCCCACTGGAGTCCTTAGGGGACACCCGGTGGGAGACCCTCTTGTCAGCCAGCCTGGCCAGCTTAAAGGGATCTAAAATGCTCTAGTCAGCAACGTACGGACGCAGCTCCGGTGAACAGGCTTCCGAAAAATGCTCAAAAAACAAAAGATGCAACAGCTCAACAAATGTTTTCACTTTGTAACCATCAATCCACCCCATCATGTTCATGTGCGCAGCACTCACCCAGTCAATCCAAGACACATTTTCTATTTTCTTAAAATCCCTGAACCTTTTAAGATATTGGGTTGTTGTCTTAGCAAGCTTGCCAATCAAAGCAGACTTCATGCACTCATACTTACCCGTTTCTTCCACACTCAGTTTCGGAATACAGTCTTTTCCAGTCGGAGGCACTCTGCTTAACAAACATGTAGCCCAATCTCTTTTATAAACATCATGGATTCCACAAGCCATCTCAAATGCTTCAATCAATTGGAGGATATCATAACCCTCTGCATACACACCAACCAAATCCTTCATAAACTTGGTGGCTGGGGACCTGACACTCTCAACTGGTTTTGCTGAAGTCTCCACTCTAGCTTTCTCTAGCTGGATACTCTGGTGCTCAGTGTCCCTATCTTTGAGCGCTCCTTGTTGTGCCAACTCCTCCTCCTTCTTTAACTCAGCTTCTGTTTCCAACTTTTTGTATTGAAAGGCTAACTGTTCTTGTTGTACCTCCAATTTTAAAAGTTCAATCTTCAGGGCTTCTCCCTGAAGAGTAGGGTCCGGAACAGAGGTAGCAGATTGGTGGCATTCCCAGAATCAGATTCAGTAAGAATCCCCAGGGTTGGAGTCCTCATTGGTTACATTCCCCCCTTCAAGAGTTTCACAATCAGTCTGGTAGTCCACCAGGGAAGTTATCAGCTCGGCCTTAGATTTATCCAAAAAGTCTAATTCCCTGGCTTCACAAGCATTCTGGAGAGCCTCTAAGCTCATCTCAGAGAATTTACCATTCACAATAGATTCCATTGCTTCTAATGTAGTTATCTTGTACACCACTAAACCTCAATTTAACAAAGTGCAGATATTTTGTAAGTGGCAAGGTTACACACTGATTCTTAAAACCATAAGCATCCCACCACAGCCACCAGTGTAAAGAAACACACTGGTGGGATGCGTCTGTACTCCTGCACCATCGTTGTCAACGTGCATCGCACACCTCCCCTGTTGCAGGACCTTTTCGATCACTCATCTATGAGCACCGCAAGGACCGAATCTGCTACCTCAATGACAATGTTCACCCTTTCTTCATCTCTTCATGAAAGGGAGCGCACTCAAGAAGGGCCCTTCAATTCCCCGTTGAAGAACTCTGCAACACAAGGTACATTTGGGTTGCAGTACTATAGAAGAAGATAAAACTCTAATAGACAATATATGGACTGGGCTTGTAGTGCATCTTCATTTACAGGTTGCCCAGGTTGGGGGGATCCTCATACATAACAGTGCCTATGGGAAGGGGCTCAGCATTCTGCCAATTGTCTTACTCACTTGTCTTCTTCCTAAGTGTATGGTTGATATCATTTTGCTGTGTTGATTCGTATGCTATTTGAACTGAGTACAGTTGATGTATTTTAATGGAATCAGAGTAATCGTGTACCACCTAGAACTCTATATATTTACCATTTTAGACTTGTCAGAGCACAAAGTCTATTATCGTGATTGTGTATATAACCTTGAACCTTATTTATATAAAGACTGTGTTCTAACTAATACACTGTGTGGACATTCCTTTGTGGGTGCTTGGGGACTACACTGTACTTAAGAACCAGCCCGCATCACCTCTTGAGAAGCGAGGCCTTCATTTCTCGTCCATTGCTACCAAAAATAGAGAATCTTGGCTGGGGTCCTCTGTGCCTCTCCACTGCTGTATAGAGAGCAGGAGTACAGACACTCCCAATCAGTGTGTTTCTTTACATTGACATGGTGCAGGTGTGTAATGGATACAGGTATCTTATAGTGGTGGTGTGTCCCTGCTCTAGGTGGATCGAGGCAGTTCCTTGTACACACCCTGATGCCACTTGCGCCGCAATGTTTTTAGTATGTGAAGTCTTTCCAAGATGAGGTTGTGTGTGAAGTGCTGAGATACGATGATGGGCCACACGTGTTAATTAAGTGTTTGAACAGATAGGACTATGATTGAATATTAAGCATATGTTTTCTTCTGCTTATCACCCACAAGCAAATGGCGTTTGTGAGAGACTCAACGTCCTCCTTAAAGAAAGGATTGCCAAAATCAAGCTAACTTTGAAGAAGGGATGGCTACATTGCCTGCCCTTAGCTTTATATGACCTCAGGAATCAGCCTAGTATGGAGCACCATCTCACCACCCTTGAACTTGTGACTGGGAGGTGGATGAGAAAGCCTCTTACACCTCCATCAAGGAGTATAAATGATGCCCAGAGCACAGCAAAACTGTTAGGTGATGAGCTGCATAAATATTTGACATGTATGACCTCTAGCATCCCTCTCATTTCAGATCAACTCAAGTGCCAGGAGGTCTATCACAGAACATAGATGAAAACCATCCCACAACGGGATATCCTGTACTATTATAGGCACATAAGTTATTTATTTGTGACACAGTAATTATTAAAAATGTCACCCGAAATTGGCACGAGCAACAGTTCAATGGCCCTTTTATCATTGAAAATATAACTCTCTCAGCAGTAAAAGTCCAAGGCAGGCGATTTTGGCTTAATTTGAACCATGTGAAATTGTGCACCAACGAGACCGCCCCGCCAACTCCTACTCCCCCTCCTACTGTTGCCGATCCAGAAGCAATACAAGAAGAAGAATTTCAATGTGTGCAGACTCGTTCGATGACAAAGAAGAAGGATGATAAAGCGACCCGTTAATTAATGCAGATTTTGCATATGTACTGTGACTCGTTCGGACACTCCTTATAGATATTATAGCGGGAAACGCTTGCTGAGAGTGACAGGAATTTGAAAATGAACTTTAGAGATTTTTTGAAGTATCAAATGTATGCCTAAATGACAGTTCCTCATTAAAACTGGAAGAGAACACAGTATCCAGACTCATAACCTGGCGCATATTTTTTCTAAGTATTCAAATTCCAAGCTGCTGACTGATGGGAATATACACAGACTTATACTTGCTGTTTTTGTGTTTATCCTTCAAGCTTATGCTTCTCTTGTCAGAAGAGACGTTGATGTTCGCACCTGTTTACAGGATCGCAAAAATAGCCCCATGATTAGGAGATTGTTAATTGTAATCATTGAGCTTATAATGCAACACCAGGAGACATTGCAATTACCGAAGTAAGACGTGTTTCTTTTTCCTAAAATGATCACAGTAGAAATGAGGAATGTTGAAAGAAGTATGATTTTAGGGAATGAGAAAGCCCAACCAATCCCAAAATGTCACAAAGGGTGGATGTCAGTATTCTGGTGTGATATATATGCATGTTCAATTTCTATTTTTGTCTTTCTGTTTCTCTTGGTTCACACTTCCTGTTTCATCAGTCCAAATAAGGCAGATGCCCCTTTGATCCTCCCCAGTACTGGAACTACTTCTGATTTGTTTATTTTCACTGAGACACAGGCCACTATGATTCCCCCTACTGCAGGAACTGCTTTTGATTTACTTATTTCCACAACGATAGAGGCTCCTATGGGTCGCCCCAAAGAAAGGACTCTTTTTGATTGGCTTCATCATTATTATGTAAGTACTGACCTTGTAGTAATCAGACACAAGAGAAATACAGAGGAAGATAATGAAGGGATAAATACTTATCTAGATAATGCAGCACACCTGGTTAATAAAATGTGGTATCAACACATGAGAAAGGTGGGAGAGAGAGCATCTTACAAGTGTTGCTACATCTGCTGTCTCATACTCTATACATTGGATGCAGCGCAAACGTTTATTTCAAGAGAAATCCCAGAACACAATGCCAGATGCCTTGTTCATCTTGCAGCATTTATGACCAGAGGACATTTCCAGGGAATTCGGGCCACTCTGCGGTGGAGATTGAAATGGTTGTTTCCATTCCAGGATGATTACATCAAGACCACACAGATGGAAAAGGAACTTGCATGGAAGAGCAAGATGCTTACATATCCGGTGATAGGACAGCAAGAGGTAATCACTGCAGAAATGAAGAGACTGAACTGCCCCAAAAAAACGGAAGTAGCTGGATGGCCTGGATGTTGGAAACAAAGTCAAGTTTTAGTCTATGGTCGATTAAAATCCAAGAAGTGATGGGTACGGGGTCTAATGTCCTGTACATCTCACTTACCGAAGGCAGAACATATATAAGAAGTACAGAGAGTGAACGATGGATGTTTGAAATCGTGAACTAAAAATGCCAAACTACTGACGTGGGTAGAAGATGAATCAGGTCCTATGATCGTGATCCCATTGGAGAATGAGAAATTGTGCTTCCGGAGAGAAGAATTAATTTGTGTGGGAAATAACAATGGCTGCAAAACTACAGTTGAAGGCTGCAGAATGGGAGCAGGGCCAGCTGTCCTGATGGATCATTATTGGGCTTGTTGGTCTAGAGCCTACATGAAGCTGCCCAAGGACTGGGGAGGGATGTGTTCCTTGGTGCTCATCCATGTTCCAGTGCTAGTGATTCCTCAGAGTGACCTGAACATTGGTGAATTTCCGAAAGCAGATGCTCATTTAAGAAGGAGAAGATCACTCAACATTTCTCAATCGAACAAGGAGGGAGAATTATTTCTCAACAAAATCAATAGAAGATTTTGATGCTATCCCATATGAGCACAGGTTGTTCAGCAAGAGTGCCTCCATATTCACAGTTATCTTTATGCCTGGGATCCAGACGATGGCCTACGCCAAATGGTTGCAGATTACCTGATGGGAACTTCTGCAGACCATCAACACCACCATAAAGGGATTCAATGCTTTCAGGGAAGAGCTGTGAGCCATATGACTAATGACCCTACAGAATAGATATGTCCTCGACATGATCACAGCAATAGAAGGAGGAGTTTGTGCCAAAATCGGGCCATCACGTTGCACGCTCATACCTTCTCACAATGACAAGAATGGAACCTTGACAGAGGCTATAACGTTGCTGACAAACCTGCACAACAAGGTGGAAGACGAGACTGAAGACATTACAGATGATGGATGCTTTGTGTCCATTTTTTCATGAGCCCCACAGTGGATGGCGAATATCTTCAAGTGTCTTTGAGCAATATTGGTGATGGTGATGTTTGGATACTGTGTGATCAGGATAATAATTACACAGTGAAAGAAGACAGCAAAGAAAGCAGTAGGAAGGAAGATCATTTTCAATGTCGAATCAGGGTTTGGACCCAAGGAGTTGACAGATGAAGATATCATAAAATACATAGAGGCCAGCATTGTAGCACCTGAGGTAACTAAGTTCCTGTATCTGAAGAATCACAAGATGTATGTGGGATGATGGATCTATTGTAATCCGAACACACAGTACAGTTACATGACCTGGGGTGTTGATGAACATGTAAAATCAGCAGGATCCCTGAAAGCAGTAATGAAGATGTGGACCTCCCGAAGAAGCACTTCTTCAAGAGAAGAAATCAAGATGTGGAGATTAATGAAGATGTGGTTGATGAATCAACCAGAGGGGGGAGTGTAGAGGAGCAGCCAACTGCCTCTTCAGGAAGTCCCACCCCCCTACTTCGTGCATGCTGGAAGCCTCAAATAGTGCCATGTTTGACACCAGCAGTTGTGACTTTTCAGTGTCGAGTCTTCGAGAAAAGGTATCTACTAAGAAAACCTTATCAGACGTATTCCCGAAGAGATAACAATCTTGTGAAGGAGATTCCTGAAGGAATATAAAAAAGAGAGAAAGAGAAGTTGGTGACATCACAAGAAACAAGAGTGATGCACTGAGAAGACTGGCTGACCAAGAGAATGTATGGACGTTATAGAAACTGATGACGAAGTATAGAATTGAGTAAACTTTCATGTGCGAAATTAAGCTTGCACGTGTAAAAGCCCTTTAATAATTGTACTGATGCAGCAACGCAAGAAGACTACGTGATCATAGAAGCTGGCTATGTGTAGGGAATAGACTGCAGTTGAAGCTGCCATTATATAGAAGCTGGACATCAGTGTCACAATTTTAGTAAGTTCAGACCATAAAGAGAAGGGCTGAAGACTATGTTGAAGCAAAGTATTACCTAAGAGAGCATGGAAGAGACGAGAAGGGCTGTCTGGCCTCGTATCAAGACTGGAGGCAGCCAAGAACTGGTTATCTAACCTCAAAGAACAGTGAGTATGAGAAGCTGAATCATCCCTCGTTAAGGAACAAAGAAAGAACACCATGAGTGCCAAGTTTATTAATTCAAGGCAATTAAATGCTATAAAATGGGCGGTCTCCTGTCATGTGAGATAAGGATGGGAATAGAGTTGGGCATGCAGTCCAGAACTTTGATAAGCATATGCTCACACTCCCTTATATTATCAGAGATGAGAATGCATTGCAATGTCAAGTTTAAAGACAGTCTGCATGGCAGAAGGCATGGGTAATGAGAGGTGGTGTGTCAATTGGGTGGGGAGGTACAGTCAAGTTCACCTCCTGACACCTGGGTCTGAGTTCCCCTGCTGTCAAGTGAATCAAACGTTCCAGAAGGGCACAAGCGTGCCAACCAATTGTAGAGGGCCATAAAATGAAGAGCCTTATAGTTTTAGAGCCAATGGAGTAACGTGTTTCTAATAACAGATTAAGATGACTTGCAATAGGGTTGGGCATGAGTTGTCCACCTGACTATAGAAACCCAATCACAACTCGACCCCTTATAGAAAGTATACTTAGATGTTCCCTCTGAGCCAACCACAATCCCTCGTAGTGTTTCCTTATTTGCCATGTGGTATGACATCACGTATGACAAGGTTTTGCTATATAAGTACTGTTTTTAATGAAATGCTTGAAGAGAACTCTGTGCAACGTCTGTTGATGTCCGTTGTAACTCCCTGTTTTATATATTTGTTATTAAAACAGTAAACAAACGTTGCCATCTTCCTGAGTTGGTCTGATTATTGGAGTACAGAGTTATTCTGTTTCCGATCCACCTGCATAACACATAACCTAAATTAAGGTCCCATGGTCACATCCCTACAGAAGCTGCCTACTTCATGGTAATAGATTTGAAAAATACATTCTTCTCTATACCATTACACCCAGACTCACAGGACTTAACTGCACTTCTCTATAGAAATAAGAAGTGGAAACATACAAGACTTCCCCAAGCATACTGGAAATCACCTTTCATATTCAACAGGGTACACAAAATGGACCTAGGCAACGTACAGATGGAGAGAACAGTACGTAGATGACATATTGATTTGCAGTAAGACAGAGGAACAGTGTAGAAATGACTCAGTACAAAGGTTGACAGTACTATCAGAAAAGAGGTACACAGTAGAGAAAGCCACATTGCAATATTGCCAGACAGAAGTGCTGTACATTGAACAGATGATATCCCATAGGTATTTCACAATATATATCACACTATTTTAATGGGTATACAATGATCACCAATGGGGTGATGCCACACTAAACAATCTCTTTAATCACAAGGAGTAATGATGAGCACCAACAAGGCAAAGATACTTTTGTGGGTTTGTTCAATCAAATGCAGTGTGATAACGATTTCCCCCTGCACACCCTTCAATCCCCCCAATATGCAATAGACACTAGGGAAATCTCTATGGGGGCACCAAATGTGATCCCAGTAGAGGAGGGGAGGACAGTAGCCTCCACCTCAGGTACGGAGTAGAGGTAGGTCAGGCAGACAGCCTGGACTTCAAGTGCCTTACCCCTACACTTGGGGTCACCCCTCTTGTGGTCCAGAGCCCCGCAGTCTGAACAAGTTCCAGGAGTGCGGGGTATGGTACTGGAACCACTGGAACCCTGCTTTGCAGCAGGCGGACCACTACACTTACTCCCGGCCACAGAAGACTTATTCCCACTACATTTTTGGGTCTTAGGAGAGGAAGGTTTTGGTTTACTCAACTGTGATTGCTTCTGGGACTCCTCAGCCTTCTGAGAGGTCCCCTTTTCTTTGTCCTTGTCCTTCCCACTGGAGTCCTTAGGGGACACCCGGTGGGAGACCCTCTTGTCAGCCAGCCTGGCCAGCTTAAAGGGATCTAAAATGCTCTAGTCAGCAACATACGGACGCAGCTCCGGTGAACAGGCTTCCGAAAAATGCTCAAAAAACAAAAGATGCAACAGCTCAACAAATGTTTTCACTTTGTAACCATCAATCCACCCCATCATGTTCATGTGCGCAGCACTCACCCAGTCAATCCAAGACACATTTTCTCTTTTCTTAAAATCCCTGAACCTTTTAAGATATTGGGTTGTTGTCTTAGCAAACTTGCCAATCAAAGCAGACTTCATGCACTCATACTTACCCGTTTCTTCCACACTCAGTTTCGGAATACAGTCTTTTCCAGTCGGAGGCACTCTGCTTAACAAACATGTAGCCCAATCTCTTTTATAAACATCATGGATTCCACAAGCCATCTCAAATGCTTCAATCAATTGGAGGATATCATAACCCTCTGCATACACACCAACCAAATCCTTCATAAACTTGGTGGCTGGGGACCTGACACTCTCAACTGGTTTTGCTGAAGTCTCCACTCTAGCTTTCTCTAGCTGGATTCTCTGGTGCTCAGTGTCCCTATCTTTGAGCGCTACTTGTTGTGCCAGCTCCTCCTCCTTCTTTAACTCAGCTTCTGTTTCCAACTTTTTGTATTGAAAGGCTAACTGTTCTTGTTGTACCTCCAATTTTAAAAGTTCAATCTTCAGGGCTTCTCCCTGAAGAGTAGGGTCCGGAACAGAGGTAGCAGATTGGTGGCATTCCCAGAATCAGATTCAGTAAGAATCCCCAGGGCTGGAGTCCTCATTGGTTACATTCCCCCCTTCAAGAGTTTCACAATCAGTCTGGTAGTCCACCAGGGAAGTTATCAGCTCGGTCTTAGATTTATCCAAAAAGTCTAATTCCCTGGCTTCACAAGCATTCTGGAGAGCCTCTAAGCTCATCTGAGACAATTTACCATTCACAATAAATTCCATTGCTTCTAATGTAGTTATCTTGTACACCACTAAACCTCAATTTAACAAAGTGCAGATATTTTGTAAGTGGCAAGGTTACACACTGATTCTTAAAACCATAAGCATCCCACCACAGCCACCAGTGTAAAGAAACACACTGGTGGGATGCGTCTGTACTCCTGCACCATCGTTGTCAACGTGCGTCGCACACCTCCCCTGTTGCAGGACCTTTTCGATCACTCATCTATGAGCACCGCAAGGACCGAATCTGCTGCCTCAATGACAATGTTCACCCTTTCTTCATCTCAGAAGTTCGATGACCCCTGGCTCCTGCTTGAAAGGGAGCGCACTCAAGAAGGGCCCTTCAATTCCCCGTTGAAGAACTCTGCAACACAGGGTACATTTGGGTTGCAGAACTATAGAAGATAAAACTCTAATAGACAATATATGGACTGGGCTTGTAGTGCATCTTCATTTACAGGTTGCCCAGGTTGGGGGGATCCTCATACATAACAGTGCCTATGGGAAGGGGCTCAGCATTCTGCCAATTGTCTTACTCACTTGTCTTCTTCCTAAGTGTATTGGTGATATCATTTTGCTGTGTTGATTCGTATGCTATTTGAACTGAGTACAGTTGATGCATTTTAATGGAATCAGAGTAATCGTGGTACCACCTAGAACTCTATATATTTACCATTTTAGACTTGTCAGAGCACAAAGTCTATTATCGTGATTGTGTATATAACCTTGAACCTTATTTATATAAAGACTGTGTTCTAACTAATACACTGTGTGGACATTCCTTTGTGGGTGCTTGGGGACTACACTGTACTTAAGAACCATCCCGCATCTCCTCTTGAGAAGCTAGGCCTTCATTTCTCGTCCATTGGTACCAAAAATAGAGAATCTTGGCTGGGGTCCTCTGTTCCTCTCCACTGCTGTATAGAGAGCAGGAGTACAGACACTCCCAACCAGTGTGTTTCTTTACATTGACATGCTGCAGGTGTGTAATGGATACAGGTATCTGATAGTGGTGGTGTGTCCCTGCTCTAGGTGGATCGAGCAGTTCCTTGTACACACCCTGATGCCACTTGCGCCGCAATGTTTTTAGTATGTGAAGTCTTTCCAAGATGGGGTTGTGTGTGAAGTGCTGAGATACGATGATGGGCCACACGTGTTAATTAAGTGTTTGAACAGATAGGACTATGATTGAATATTAAGCATATGTTTTCTTCTGCTTATCACCCACAAGCAAATGGCGTTTGTGAGAGACTCAACGTCCTCCTTAAAGAAAGGATTGCCAAAATCAAGCTAACTTTGAAGAAGGGATGGCTACATTGCCTGCCCTTAGCTTTATATGACCTCAGGAATCAGCCTAGTATGGAGCACCACCTCACCACTCTTGAACTTGTGACTGGGAGGTGGATGAGAAAGCCTCTTACACCTCCATCAAGGAGTATAAATGATGCCCAGAGCACAGCAAAACTGTTAGGTGATGAGCTGCATAAATATTTGACATGTATGACCTCCAGCATCCCTCTCATTTCAGATCAACTCAAGTGCCAGGAGGTCTATCACAGAACATAGATGAAAACCATCCCGCAACGGGATATCCTGTACTATTATAGGCACATAAGTTATTTATTTGTGACACAGTAATTATTAAAAATGTCACCCGAAAGTGGCACGAGCCACAGTTCAATGGCCCTTTTATCATTGAAAATATAACTCCCTCAGCAGTAAAAGTCCAAGGCAGGCGATTTTGGCTTAATTTGAACCATGTGAAATTGTGCACCAACGAGACCGCCCCTCCAACTCCTACTCCCCCTCCTACTGTTGCCGATCCAGAAGCAATACAAGAAGAAGAATTTCAATGTGTGCAGACTCGTTCGATGACAAAGAAGAAGGATGATAAAGCGACCCGTTAATTAATGCAGATTTTGCATATGGACTGTGACTCGTTCGGACACTCCTTATAGATATTATAGCGGGAAACGCTTGCTGAGAGTGACAGGAATTTGAAAATGAACTTTAGAGATTTTTTGAAGTATCAAATGTATGCCTAAATGACAGTTCCTCATTAAAACTGGAAGAGAACAAAGTATCCAGACTCATAACCTGGCGCATATTTGTTCTAAGTATTCAAATTCCAAGCTGCTGACTGATGGGAATATACACAGACTCATACTTGCTGTTTTTGTGTTTATCCTTCAAGCTTATGCTTCTCTTGTCAGAAGAGACGTTGATGTTCGCACCTGTTTACAGGATCGCAAAAATAGCCCCATGATTAGGAGATTGTTAATTGTAATCATTGAGCTTATAATGCAACACCAGGAGACATTGCAATTACCGAAGTAAGACGTGTTTCTTTTTCCTAAAATGATCACAGTAGAAATGAGGAATGTTGAAAGAAGTATGATTTTAGGGAATGAGAAAGCCCAACCAATCCCAAAATGTCACAAAGGGTGGATGTCAGTATTCTGGTGTGATATATATGCATGTTCAATTTCTATTTTTGTCTTTCTGTTTCTCTTGGTTCACACTCCCTGTTTCATCAGTCCAAATAAGGCAGATGCCCCTTTGATCCTCCCCAGTACTGGAACTACTTCTGATTTGTTTATTTTCACTGAGACAGAGGCCACTATGATTCCCCCTACTGCAGGAACTGCTTTTGATTTACTTATTTCCACAACGATAGAGGCTCCTATGGGTCGCCCCAAAGAAAGGACTCTTTTTGATTGGCTTCATCATTATTATGTAAGTACTGACCTTGTAGTAATCAGACACAAGAGAAATACAGAGGAAGATAATGAAGGGATAAATACTTATCTAGATAATGCAGCACACCTGGTTAATAAAATGTGGTATCAGCACATGAGAAAGGTGGGAGAGAGAGCATCTTACAAGTGTTGCTACATCTGCTGTCTCATACTCTATACATTGGATGCAGCGCAAAAGTTTATTTCAAGAGAAATCCCAGAACACAATGCCAGATGCCTTGTTCATCTTGCAGCATTTATGACCAGAGGACATTTCCAGGGAATTCGGGCCACTCTGCGGTGGAGATTGAAATGGTTGTTTCCATTCCAGGATGATTACATCAAGACCACACAGATGGAAAAGGAACTTGCATGGAAGAGCAAGATGCTTACATATCCGGTGATAGGACAGCAAGAGGTAATCACTGCAGAAATGAAGAGACTGAACTGCCCCAAAAAAACGGAAGTAGCTGGATGGCCTGGATGTTGGAAACAAAGTCAAGTTTTAGTCTATGGTCGATTAAAATCCAAGAAGTGATGGGTACAGGGTCTAATGTCCTGTACATCTCACTTACCGAAGGCAGAACATATATAAGAAGTACAGAGAGTGAACGATGGATGTTTGAAATTGTGAACTAAAAATGCCAAACTACTGACGTGGGTAGAAGATGAATCAGGTCCTATGATCGTGATCCCATTGGAGAATGAGAAATTGTGCTTCCGGAGAGAAGAATTAATTTGTGTTGGAAATAACAATGGCTGCAAAACTACAGTTGAAGGCTGCAGAATAGGAGCAGGGCCAGCTGTCCTGATGGATCATTATTGGGCTTGTTGGTCTAGAGCCTACATGAAGCTGCCCAAGGACTGGGGAGGGATGTGTTCCTTGGTGCTCATCCATGTTCCAGTGCTAGTGATTCCTCAGAGTGACCTGAACATTGGTGAATTTCCGAAAGCAGATGCTCATTTAAGAAGGAGAAGATCACTCAACATTTCTCAATCAAACAAGGAGGGAGAATTATTTCTCAACAAAATCAATAGAAGATTTTGATGCTATCCCATATGAGCACAGGTTGTTCAGCAAGAGTGCCTCCATATTCACAGTTATCTTTATGCCTGAGATCCAGACGATGGCCTATGCCAAATGGTTGCAGATTACCTGATGGGAACTTCTGCAGACCATCAACACCACCATAAAGGGATTCAATGCTTTCAGGGAAGAGCTGTGAGCCATATGAATAATGACCCTACAGAATAGATATGTCCTCGACATGATCACAGCAATAGAAGGAGGAGTTTGTGCCAAAATCGGGCCATCACGTTGCACGCTCATACCTTCTCACAATGACAAGAATGGAACCTTGACAGAGGCTATAACGTTGCTGACAAACCTGCACAACAAGGTGGAAGACGAGACTGAAGACATTACAGATGATGGATGCTTTGTGTCCATTTTTTCATGAGCCCCACAGTGGATGGCAAATATCTTCAAGTGTCTTTGAGCAATATTGGTGATGGTGATGTTTGGATACTGTGTGATCAGGATAATAATTACACAGTGAAAGAAGACAGCAAAGAAAGCAGTAGGAAGGAAGATCATTTTCAATGTCGAATCAGGGTTTGGACCCAAGGAGTTGACAGATGAAGATATCATAAAATACATAGAGGCCAGCATTGTAGCACCTGAGGTAACTAAGTTCCTGTATCTGAAGAATCACAAGAAGTATGTGGGATGATGGATCTATTGTAATCCGAACACACAGTACAGTTACATGACCTGGGGTGTTGATGAACATGTAAAATCAGCAGGATCCCTGAAAGCATTAATGAAGATGTGGACCTCCCGAAGAAGCACTTCTTCAAGAGAAGAAATCAAGATGTGGAGATTAATGAAGATGTGGTTGATGAATCAACCAGAGGGGGGAGTGTAGAGGAGCAGCCAACTGCCTCTTCAGGAAGTCCCACCCCCCTACTTCGTGCATGCTGGAAGCCTCAAATAGTGCCATGTTTGACACCAGCAGTTGTGACTTTTCAGTGTCGAGTCTTCGAGAAAAGGTATCTACTAAGAAAACCTTATCAGACGTATTCCCGAAGAGATAACAATCTTGTGAAGGAGATTCCTGAAGGAATATAAAAAAGAGAGAAAGAGAAGTTGGTGACATCACAAGAAACAAGAGTGATGCACTGAGAAGATTGGCTGACCAAGAGAATGTATGGACGTTATAGAAACTGATGACGAAGTATAGAATTGAGTAAACTTTCATGTGTGAAATTAAGCTTGCACGTGTAAAAGCCCTTTAATAATTGTACTGATGCAGCAACGCAAGAAGACTACGTGATCATAGAAGCTGGCTATGTGTAGGGAATAGACTGCAGTTGAAGCTGCCATTATATAGAAGCTGGACATCAGTGTCACAATTTTAGTAAGTTCAGACCATAAAGAGAAGGGCTGAAGACTATGTTGAAGCAAAGTATTACCTAAGAGAGCATGGAAGAGACGAGAAGGGCTGTCTGGCCTCGTATCAAGACTGGAGGCAGCCAAGAACTGGTTATCTACCCTCAAAGAACAGTGAGTATGAGAAGCTGAATCATCCCTCGTTAAGGAACAAAGAAAGAACACCATGAGTGCCAAGTTTATTAATTCAAGGCAATTAAATGCTATAAAATGGGCGGTCTCCTGTCACGTGAGATAAGGATGGGAATACAGTTGGGCATGCAGTCCAGAACTTTGATAAGCATATGCTCACACTCCCTTATATTATCAGAGATGAGAATACATTGCAATGTCAAGTTTAAAGACAGTCTGCATGGCAGAAGGCATGGGTAATGAGAGGTGGTGGGCCAATTGGGTGGGGAGGTACAGTCAAGTTCACCTCCTGACACCTGGGGCTGGGTTCCCCTGCTGTCAAGTGAATCAAACGTTCCAGAAGGGCACAAGCGTGACAACCAATTGTAGAGGGCCATAAAATGAAGAGCCTTATAGTTTTATAGCCAAAGGAGTAACGTGTTTCTAATAACAGATTAAGATGACTTGCAATAGGGCTGGGCATGAGTTGTCCACCTGACTATAGAAACCCAATCACAACTCGACCCCTTATAGAAAGTATACTTAGATGTTCCCTCTGAGCCAACCACAATCCCTCGTAGTGTTTCCTTATTTGCCATGTGGTATGACAACACGTATGACAAGGTTTTGCTATATAAGTACTGTTTTTAATGAAATGCTTGAAGAGAACTCTGTGCAATGTCTGTTGATGTCCGTTGTAACTCCCTGTTTTATATATTTGTTATTAAAACAGTAACCAAACGTTGCCAACTTCCTGAGTTGGTCTGATTATTGGAGTACAGAGTTATTCTGTTTCCGATCCACCTGCATGACACATAACCTAAATTAAGGTCCCATGGTCACATCCCAACAGAAGCTGCCTACTTCATGGTAATAGATTTGAAAAATACATTCTTCTCTATACCATTACACCCAGACTCACAAGACTTAAATGCACTTCTCTATAGAAATAAGAAGTGGAAACATACAAGACTTCCCCAAGCGTACTGGAAATCACCTTTCATATTCAACATGGTACACAAAATGGACCTAGGCAACGTACAGATGGAGAGAACAGTACGTAGATGACATATTGATTTGCAGTAAGACAGAGGAACAGTGTAGAAATGACTCAGTACAAAGGTTGACAGTACTATCAGAAAAGAGGTACACAGTAGAGAAAGCCACATTGCAATATTGCCAGACAGAAGTGCTGTACATTGAACAGATGATATCCCATAGGTATTTCACAATATATATCACACTATTTTAATGGGTATACAATGATCACCAATGGGGTGATGCCACACTAAACAATCTCTTTAATCACAAGGAGTAATGATGAGCACCAACAAGGCAAAGATACTTTTGTGGGTTTGTTCAATCAAATGCAGTGTGATAACGATTTCCCCCTGCACACCCTTCAATCCCCCCAATATGCAATATGAAGTAATAGAAGGAGAGATTACAGGTTTCAGGAATGCAGAATTCAAGCAAATATATCAATCCCAATTTCCCCCCAGCAAACACAAGAGAGAAACAGGAATGATTGGCAAACTGTCAAAAATGATTTTAAAGTTGCCTTTGAATGGAATGGGTAAAACACTGAAAATGGTTTAATTCACTGAAATTGTTGAAATTCTAATGGGAGCCGCTTTGTATGGTTTCAGACAAACACTAGCAATGATTTGCGAGTAATAAGCAAGTTGCAAACTTAATTTTGAGGTCGGGTGCAATGAAAAGCTATTTTACACATTATAGATTTTGGCCAAACAAAACATTTATGGCAAACTTTTCCACGTGCGGTAAGCGCGATTGCAGAAAAACTATAAGGAGATAAATAAATTTAGTTTCTAGCAAGTATGACGAAGTTATGGACGTTTTCGTGGAGGTAGATTTTTTTAGGTAGATTTTTTTAGAAAGAGGCAAAATTGTAAAACAAGGATGCGCTTTTAAAATACAAACAAGGTTTCTTTACACAAGGGATGGACTATGAAGAAACAAACTACAATGATGCTCAGCCACTTGATCAAGGCAACTGCCAGCCGAGACGCTTGCCTTCTTCAGAAGCAATATTATCAGCGCAAAGAGGATTTTAACAATATTACTACAGAAGGACTATAGGATAAGAGAGAGAGTTCAGGCAAGACAAAAAGGATTTCTAGCAATACAGTTCTGGAGATAAGATAGATTTGATTTAGATAGGGATGACTATGGACAGTACATAGGCTAGTGACAATCCTATACTATGGATACTCACTACCAATGTTTTGAATGGAAGCATCAGGGATCTGGTTCTGGTCTTTCTGGAACAGACAGCTGGGCACACCGGACTGGTCTGGTTCAACGATCAGCAAGGCGCTCTGGACACCGCACGGCAGGACTGGACAGCAAGGCCGTCTGGTCTACTCTGCACAGCACGACAGGATTGGATCTGCAATGGGTCTCTGGTCTGCAAAGCCCGGCACCAGACGGGGTTTAATCTGCCTTTCTGTTATGAAGATGATTCTTTGGCAGGCAAGCAGTTACAGCACAGCCTGGCTGGTTCTTTGGTTTCCCCTTTAAGTTGAGGGATTGGTTCTGGAAGTTAGGCCCAGCTGAAAGTGGTTCAGCTATGCTCTGAGACTTTCTGCTTGCAAAATTTCTGTGGTCTGGTACAAGGAGTATGAATGGATCTCCTTCAGAGTGCTTCGCTAAATTCGAGATGGTGGGTGGAATAGTCTTTCTTCTGAGTCCTCAGCTGTCTCTATTTATGTGTTTGATAAAGGGATGGGTAAGCTGAATTATCCTGGGCGCACCCCGTAGGTAATCTATTGGCTAGAGTCTGCTCTCTCCCTTGATTGGAGGGGAAAACAGAGTGTCATCATGATGACGTGGTTTTATGAGGCGAAACATCCTCCCCTTTGCCTTTTGCACATGAAATCTATTTGTTTGATACAATACATCTTTACATGTGTACAATCTTTATACCAATAAGATACAAAGATCCCATATTTTGTGGAGCAAATATTCTTCCAAGCCTCGTAGCTGTGAGTTCTTGGGTCTGGATTTGACACATTTTCCGTCTTTTTGTCTAGGACACAATATCTGATTTGTCCAGAACTTTGTACACATGTGCACATGATATCTGGGCATAATCGTATGAAGTTTCATGCTTCTGATATAAATACAATTGCTACAAAACCAGAACTTTCACTGTGCCTTCTCAGAACATCGCACAGAGTTCTGGCTCCTTTTAAAATGTGAACAAAAAAATCACATTAACAATGCTGTTAATTCTATAATTTTTACAAATTCGCACAGTCCTTTATCAGTCTTTTTCAAAATTATGATTTCTGTGGTTTGTGAATCAACTAAAATGTTTGTCTCCGCCTCCATCTCGCAGCTCAAGAGCAATCTCCACCCTCTACCTCCTGGCATAGGCCACTTTGACACTTTACAATCTGCATATCCTTTCAGCCAAGGAACGTCCATTGTGCCCCTCCAGCAGCAGCCCAAGATCCCCTCCCCTGATTTAATTAACACAAAGGTGTAAGTTCCTAACTTTTGTTGGGGGAAGATGGGGGGAACTGGTTTGGTGACTTTGAGTTCAGCTTAAATTCACTGTCATGTCTTACATTTTTCTTGGTTTAGAATAAAACTTGCTATTTTTAAACAAGCAGCTAGAACACTAATTTCAGTCTCTAAACCATGAAGATTAAATAGTTGCAACCTACATTACTTTTGATAACAGGTCACTTAATTCCCAGACATTTGATTTCAATTGCACAAGTTTAAGCTTCTGATGCAACTAATGACAGCTGTCATACAGGCGGCCACTGCTACTGCACCCATATTTTGACAGATTTTCACAGGCAAGCACACTTTTTACTGTGGATATTTTGATGATAGATTCCGCTTTTCCTGACATTGTATGTTCATATTGATTCCTTAAATGAAGTGGCGGGTAACACCCAGCAAAGATATTGGATGTTTTGTGGTGTTTTGGAACAGCATTTTGTATTTTTAGGAACCAAGAAAAAGGGATTTAAGAGCAATTTCTGGGTTTCTTTCAAGAAAGCACTGCCTTTCATGCAGTTTCCATTTTTACTTGGTAGGCAGCCCAGTGATATGTTTCAGCAGTAGGGTCTCCTTTCCACTACTGACAACAGGCAAAGTAGTTTTGCAAGCCATCTTTCCGGTTTCAAAGCGCAATTTTCATAGGTTTTGGCACACATAGGGCTTTTCGGCCATTTTGATCATTCTTGCACCATCAGCACACAGGGATGTCGCAGGGCAGAGCCTAGTGGGTTAAAACATCCCACAAGCCCCCCCTCGTGAATTGACTTTTGATCGCCCGTCAAGGGGAAGTCGTGAGATTGGGATGTTCAGTTTTTTTCTATGTGGTCCAAATGGAAACATTCGTCTGCTTCTCCCATCAGTGGTGGATCGAAAGGTTCTCCTCACCGGTTCCGGATGAGAGTATGGAGCGATACCCTGGGCCCCTTCGGTCTTTCCTTCCGGCCCCCGAGTGGTCCTTCTTGGTTCTTAGGATCCATGGTTTCGAATTCTAGGATGACAAAACAGAGCATATTTGTAGACATTTCCCCACCACTATTCATGTAGTAGGGCCGACACATACATTTTACATAGAATGACAATCATTTCTGTTTGCAATTATTACTAATTATAACAGATGGAATAGTTTTATAGTTGGAATTTCTAGGGATCTGGAATGTCCCCATCTGGGTTTCTCTAGTTGCTGCAGAGTGTGCCTAGGATGGCAACACTTCAGTTGGTTGCTGTGGCCTCACTTATCTTTCCCTTCTGCCAAACTGCCTTTGGGGATATTGATTTTGTAGGCGACTGGTCAGATTCTGTCTACAATTTCAAAAGGTCCCCACCAGCTAGGAAGAAATTTGCACTGTTTGGCCTGGTTCCTTTGGGATTTGTACAAGTAGACCCGGTCTCCTACTTGGTATTCTTTTCTAGTAGTCTTTAGGTCATAGTGGGTCTTCATACTGTCTGCAGATCTTTCTAGATTTCGCTGACCATAGGCAAAAGCATGTTGAGGGTATTTTCTCATATTCTCAACATACTCATGAGTTGTGGAGGCATTGATCAAGGTCTGATCTTGGGTTCTGTAGAGCAGAGGCTGCAAAAACACCATCCTTCATCCAGTCATCAGGTAAAACGTTGACATTTTAGTTGCAGAAGAAGGGGTAGATCTGATGGCCATCAGGACGAGAGGTAATCGAATGTCCCAACTTGGCCCAGAATCTGCCACAAACTTTTTTAATATACTCAAAATTGTCTTGTTGTATCTCTCAACTCCACCTCTCGAGGATGCCCATAGGCAATGTGTAGTTTCCTTTTGACCCCAAGTATCTCCCACATCTTTGTCATCACTTCGCTAGTGAAGTGGCTACCTCGGTCTGACTCAATCCTTTAGGGTAGTCCAAAACACAAGAAGATGTGGTTGATCATCAGAGCAGCTGCTGTTTCTGCCTTGCAATTTGGGGCCGGGAGACATTCCACCCATTTAGTGAACAAGCATGTCACGGTCAACATTTACTTGTTCCCTCCTAGATGAGCGAATCACAGGCCCGATAAAATCGACTTGTAAATCTGACCAAGGCAGTGTCATCCCCCTCTTTTGGAGAGGCGCACGGTGTGTGAGGGATGTTGGCTGACATTGTGCACACACAAGACACCCCTTAAAGTATTGGTCGAGGTCCTGCCCCATGTGTAGCCAGTATGGAACCTCTCTTAAGATTTCAAGTGTTGTATGAAACCCCCTAAAACCGACTGTGGCCGCATCATGGGCGTGACTTAGCATCAGGCTTTGGAATGAGGTAGGGACCACCCACTGATCGTGGCCAGCTAGGGAGCTCCTCAACAACAAACCATCTTGGATTCAGAACATTTTCAGACATTTCATCAACACTCTGAGGTCCTCTTTCCCAATGTAATCGATATCCGTCAGGGGAAAGTTCTCAGGGTCCTCAATGTGTTGATAAAACCTAACAATTATTGAATCCCCTTTTTGAGCCGTAATCAAATCAGTATCTGGGGTCTCCTTACTCCATTGTGCAGTTGAGAGTTCATTGTGAGCATTTGTCTGGGACCTAGTGATAGCAGTGACCTGGTTTTCCCCCAACAGGGACTCGATTTCAAGTAGATGGCTCCGGTTTTGGCCAGCTGATCAGCTAAGTCATTTCCAGTTTTAGAATGACCCTTGATCTTTTTCCAGTAGAGGGTCATCCCATTCGAGGTGACAAGGACATCAATATTTTGGATTAATTTTTCATGTTTCAATGGTTTGTTATTAGCACATAGCATGCCTCTGGTTTTCCAGTTAACCAGGTGCCCCACGAACCTGTACATAATCCGAATCTGTGATTATGACCAGTTTGTGGAGTTGGTGTTGGACAGCAGTGAGGGTGGCTTGATGCACAGCCATCAACTCTGCCACTTGACTACTTCGGGGACCGATTTTGTACCCAGAGGAGGGTTCTGGGGCATCATTCACCCATGCATTCCCTATGCCGGTCACAAGTTCTTTTTCCCCGTTGTTGTCAACATAGTAGGAGCACCCATCCACATAGACAGTGGGCATTCCCTCACACATGTCTTTGTCAAAGACTTTGTGTGGGGAATTAAGACATACCTCCATGTTGTCCTTGATTTTAAGACTTTCCGTCCTCGAGACAGTTTTCTCTGACACAATCATGCAAGTCAGCCAGGCCTTGCGCGAGGGGACTCTTCTTGTTTTGGCCATATCTGACCTCCACAGGAAAGCCTTGCATTGACAGAATCCAGGAAGTAATTCGAGAATTACTCACATTTCCTGCCTGGATTCTGTCACTTTGGAGATATTGCAGAGGCTGGTGTGGAGTACCCACTATGATGTGTTCCCCCTGGATAAACGGGTGTTAATTCTTCAATGCCCGCACCGTTGCCAGGAGTTCCTTCTCACAATCATTGAATTTTTCCTCCACAGAGGATAAAGGTTTACTCGTATAGGAGATTACTTTATTGACCTTGTCATGCTTTTGATATAATACTGTAGTCAAGCATGTTTTTGAGAACCCTATCTCCAAGAAGAACTCGTTGTTTCTGACAGGGTAAGCTAGGCAAGGTGCTTGTGAGAGGCTTCTTTTGAGTTGTCGTACTGCCTCGTCTTGTTCTGGACCCCATTCCCACTTGACCCCCCCTTCAAAAGATGCATCAGGGGTCTTGTAATCTCTGTGTAATCCTCAATGAACTTTCTGCTGTAAATAGTTAGTCCAAGGAGGCTCCTTAGTTCCCGCAGAGTTGTGTTGTCTTTTAATTTCTGGAGTGCTTCCACTGTCTTTTCCTGGGGACAGAGACCCTAAGGAGTAATCTCATGCCCCAATAAATTGACACGGGTTCTGCACCACTGTGCCTTTTGAAAAGAGAGTTTCGCTCTGACAGCCCTCAACTCTGTCAGAACATAACAGATCTCCGCTATGTGTTCCTCCACAGTTGAGCTTTTGACTAAAACATCATCATGGCCTTGTGTAGAAAAATGTTAAATTCATTGCCGGAGTTGATGTATCCAAAGGGGGTCTGGGTCCATGTGTACTGCTGCCCCCCGAAGGTGAAAGCCAGCTTGTATTTGTCCTCATACTGACAGGTACAGTCCAGTACCCATTGGTCAGGTATATTGCAGTGAATACCTGTGACCCCTGGATCTGGGCCAGCCCTTGGTCAATGTAGGGAAGAGGCCATCGGGAAGTATGGACCCGTTTGTTGAGCTCCCTTAGGTCGGCACAGAGTCTCCACTGGCCGTTTGGCTTCAAAATCAAACCATAATGTCCCAAAGGCTAGGCAGGAGATGTTTGGAATTGGGTGTTTCCAGGTCTATCAGTTTCAATGTGGGAATGGCTGGATCTTTTGGGAGTTTACGGAACATGGCCTCGCTGATGAAGCTCTTACCGTTGTTCACACATACTCGGGCGAGAACAGAGTCCTTCCCTTCATTGAACTGAATAGGGATGAACAACTGCTCTACAATTTTGCTCTCAATAATGTATGGAAGGGCAAGCTATATCTTAATGCGAGATTGAGGCATGCTGGCGCGATTGTGCATAAGAAATGCAGGCTTGACTTCTCAAAATGAAACGGACATCGTTGTATCACCACACCCTCTGTTCTTTGAAAAATGCTCGACAACACAAAATAACTGTGTAACTCTTATACAGACAGGCAGGCTATACTGGAAAGTAAATGCTGTGTCTAAAGGTCTAGATTTAGTAACAATTACATACACGAGCGGAGTGGCTCACCTTAGTTTCTGGAGCTGTCTTCGTGAGACGGAATGGTGGTGTTACAGCTTTGGCGCATGCGCACTAGAGAGTAAATCTAGTTCTTCAATACAAAAAAACGTTATTCAGGGACAAACACACACTTGGTAGTGCATGAACGAGTATAGACGAAATGCCTGCTGCCCTATGTGCGTTGTATGGACTAAACTGTGTCAATAATATATGGAAGGGCAAGCTATTTATTAATGCAAGATTGAGGCATGCCGGCACAATTGTGCATAAAGAATTGAGACTTAAATTCTCAAAATGAGCATGCATCGTTATATCAAGGCACCATCTGTTCTTTGAAAAATGCTTAACAACACAAAATAGCTGTGTAGCTCTTATACAAACAGGCAGGCTATACTGAAAAGTAAGTGCGTGTCTAAAGGTTATAGATTTAGTGAAAATTGCATTCACGAGTGGAGCGACTCACCTTAGAGTCTGGAGCTGTCTTTGTGAGACCGAATGGTGGTGTCACAGTTTTTGCGCATGCGCACTAGAGAGTAAATCTAGTTCTTCAATACAAAAACTTTATTCAGGGGCAGACAAACGCTTGGTAGTGCGGGAACTAGTATGAAAAAATTCCCGTTGCCTTACATGCGTTGTGTGAACAAGTGTGAAGTTGTTCTGGAGTTCGAACACTAAACAATTGTTCATTTTTGAAACAGTGTCTTCACGACGATGTGATTAACAAAAGGTACATGATTCTGCTTAATAAAGAGGAATGGAGAGAGACACTTAGTGATGGATCAATCACCACATGTAAATACTTTTTTCTGTGCCAGCATTTATATGGTGTCCAAAAAAGGATCTTCCAATTATAGGCATAGCAGCAGCCATTGTTTTTTGGGACATTAAGGTTTGATTTTACATAGCATCAGATTTGATGCTATGTGCTATGTAAACCGTAATGTCCCAAAGAACAATGGCTGCTTCTTATATACCAGACAATTTTCCCTTCAATTGTACGATTGTTGCAGAATAGGAATGCAGCTTCATATCCTGTATAACTTTTGATTCTTTTGCTTCTCAGTGTACTTTGCCTTTCAGTACCAGGCCCCCCTTAAAGAAAAAAGAAGGATTTCTGCCCTTATCTCTGTCCTAATAACAAACAGGTCCATGGGAGAGAAAAGGGGGAGCATTGCTAGAGTTGCAAAATGGTTTCTCCCGTCATATCTGCGAGTGGGATCTTGCTTCAGCCGTCTTTAGTCATGTCAGCTATTTACTTCTCAGGAGGGGCCATGAACCACCGGCCTGAGGCATAACACTCATTGCACAGCCCTGAAGCCTTGCTTGGCATGGCCGCGTAGCTGTAGTCCAGTCTCATCGCATCAGAGGAACCTCAGAGGAAACCAACAAGAAAATGCAGCATCAGAGTTGGTAACACAAGGGTACCACACAGAATTTAGCACAGTTTTCCTACTATACTCTAAATAAAGTATCATACATAATGCAAATAACACAGTTATCGATGTAGAGCACATGGGAAGATAGTGTCCAACACAGCCAGGAGAGCTACTGAAGTCCATAAAATATTTTAGGAAGACAGTTCCTCGGCCCAGAAGGTCATATTACACATCAATGAGGGGAACAGTAGCACCACAGTAAGTATTGTATTTCCTTAGACCAGAATGTAATACGCAGATGGAAAAATACCTAAGAAATTAAGGGAAACCTCTAAAACGCTGGGGCTTGGTGAAGAACTCCATGGGCTCTGGGGGACCCCAGACAAATGTCACTGTCCACGTAAGTAGCATTCAGTGTCACAGGTGTTCTAGTGTTGAGAAGACAACAGGAAAGGGCAGCTAAATTACTGTTTCTTCCCACAGGTACCCAGAAAAAAACGATTGACACCATCAGAGACCCAACATAAGGAGAGCCAGTGAGGGATTCAAGAACCAGCAGCCCCAAGACCAGAGAAGCAGAGCAGGATTAAGCGCCCTTGTTAACCAATTGGGAAATGCTGTAGAAGGGGACCTGCAGAACTCAATGAAAACGAACCAAGGGGACCATGGGGTTGAGAATCTTCACCCCTCCCCAGCCCAGGTCCCAGAGATGAGCATGTCACTGAAAACTCTGTTTCAGGAAGAAGAACAATGGTAAAAGAAGGATTGTGTTTAAATGGTGAAATTAAGGATTCAGTCACCCAATGGGTGGAAGAGTCAGGGTGATGGAGCAAACAAATTCCCAATGGTTCTGTGGACAGGAGCAATTGTGGGGGCAATAGGTTTTAGGGGACCTGCCTCTCTTGGGTGAGAAGTGATTTCCCTCCGTTATAGTCATTGGTCCCTGGCCCTCGCCTCAGTCCTTTACCCTCTCTAAGTCCCTCTCCCTCCTAGGTACCAAGAAGGTATCAGGGTAGGGTACCTGTTTCCACAGCCCTGGGTGCTCTTGGGCTTTGGTGGGAGGTGTGCTTTCCTATGCTAGTGACTGGCTGGAATGCATGAGGTAACCACCCTTTACCTCCTCCAGGTCCTCCCGCATGTGGGGAGTGGTGGCACCCGTCTCACATGGTCACCCCTAGCCCATCACTGAGCCTAAAAGATGTGACTAATCACAGTCCTAGCATGGAAAGGGTTGTTAGCTGTAAAACCGGGAATGGCATGCATAATTTCGATTGCATGGGGCCAGCTGGCAGCTATGATAATGCTGCAAAGCCAGGAGACAGTTAGATGGATGGCAGGAGTATCAGCAACCAGTATATGAAATCAAGCTATGTTTAAAATGGCAAACCCAATCATAGTAAAACAAAAGGGTCTGCCCTCGTTCATGTGTGGCTCCCGTAAGGCTCTTGAATAGCTAACAGTCATTTATATGATGTCTCTGCACACATTATTATGAATCCCCAGTTTATTTAAGAGCCTAAGGCAACGTTAAGTCTATAATACACCATTAGGAGCATGTGTACTTCTAGAACATGAAGCACAATAGAGAGTTAACTGAAGGTCCCAACTCCCATCAAGATCATCGTTTTCCTCTTTCTGTGTTGGTGAGTGTTGGGTCACTCTTTCATGCCCTTAATGGGCATCAGACGGGAATATCACCAGGGCCTGGTATTTCTGTTAGCATCGGTTGTATTTACGTCTTTTCCCCTCCTGTTCTCATTGATATAGTATATTTTCATCTGCGCTTAAATAAGATTTAGTTCGTTCACTGCACTGTATAAATAAACCAAATCAAATCAGGTGTGTTTGTTGTGCCTGGAGTGCGGATAGAGGAAAATCTTCTTTATACTTTAAATTATGTTATAATCTGGAGCTGGAGAGTTGCAAGCACATCCTGTATGACTGTGTTCACCTACTCCTGTGGTTGTGGGTCCGTCTGTCACTGTACTAATATGGCGTCCTGTGAATCCATGGATTAGCACGTCAAATCCTATGCTGTGCCGTAGGACCCAAATTATCCTATCCAACTCCCTTTCAGTGGTTAAGGGAACATTGCTGTACTAATGTGCCAGTGGCCCTTGAACATTCACTGCATGGATGTACTCATGACTTCATTGTGCTTCGAAGCGCTACAGTGATGAATTTCCATCCCCCTCACATGGGTGGCTCTCCCAGCAGGTAAATGCTCAGATGACAAGCCGCCATTTCTTTAATCTATGTACTGAACCAGGATTTGCTCGTGTCTGGATTAAAACGAAAACCCCTTCTTAACCCTTTAAATGCCAGCGACGAGCCGGCTCGTCGGTAAAAACCGCTCCAGGTTGCCACCGACGAGCCGGCTCGTCGGTGGCACTTAAGGGGTTAATGAGGGGGGAAATGTTGGCGGGTTTGGGCGGTGAATACCGCGATTTAAAAAAAAAACCATTGGCACTGGGGGGGAACCTCAATGGCACTTAAGAGGTTAAAGGAATGGTTCGGTCAAAAAATGTTATCGTCCCTACGGGTCGGCCATGGGTTTTTAAGCCTAAATCGCACGATTTTACAAAAATGTCCTGTGGACCTTACCCGAGTTTTGGTCCATTAAACGCACGTGAAAACAGGCACCAGGGCACTGCCATTTTGTGATAATCCTATCACTTGCTGCATCGCCCTGGCTGACCTGCTTTTGCGGCACTAAATCATAAACCCCCCCCCCCGAGCCTGTCATCAGCAGACGCGTAACGCCCATTTCACAACGCCAAAGCACGTCTCATGTCAACAATCGCTGCGCTTCAGCTAATGACGTGTCGCCATGGAAATGGCAGGACGCCTCTTTCCTCAATAAGTATAAACAGACCGTTTCACAACACACAGCAGCAGATTTTCGATTCCATTCCTCTCACTGTATTTCTTTGAGTATTCTGTGACTCGTTTCTGTGCTCTGGTCAGCTACCTTCGTTGCTTGTAGCCCGTGTGAACACCTGTACCATCGCTATAAATTATTTTAGTTTGTTTACCACACAATGGCTACAATAATGCCCTACATGAACGAGCCTGAGTATACAGGGGAGGAACTACTGGAAAGGGAAACACACGAAAACGATGGGGCTTCGGACGGCAGTTGGCAGGACGAATCAACGGATGAAGACACTGGACCTAGTCGCATGGACGGTGTTTCCACCTGGTGCACATGCAATCGGTGCGAGCTACTGCCAACCGAGGAGGAGAACTGCTGCTGCTGTGAAAACTCGGGATGCGTGGCCTACATCTCGGAAGGTGAGCCACGACCGCAATGCATCACCGAGCTGCCAGACTTCAGGGCAGCCTGCCTCACACGGTTCGTGTTGAGGCTAATGATGGTGCTTATGCACGAACTTCACGCAACTGTTCGTCCTCGTAATCCGAGTAACGAGTAATTATACTCTGCTTGTGATGCCACTCCTATTTCATGGTCTTCTAATATATCCAAAATTACATATACATATCATGTTAACGCATGAAAGTCGTTCAATAGTGTGCAGTCTCTAGATAGCATTTGTCCAAGCAGAATGCCATTAGTTACAAGAATTGTCATTGACAACAAACGTTCAATAAACTTATCTTGTTCATTTAAAAACAGTTTGTATCATTCTTTTTCACAGGTGGTACCGGCTGGTGGCCTATCGTTCCTTTACATGGTGGCTTCACGGGAGGCTTGGACACCGCGTTCGAAGAGTAATACCCGCCTGTGCCGTTCGTGCCATAAGAGAAACGTTCCCGAGTGACAGCAGTCAGTACAGGGGATTTTCCTTCGCTGTGCTGCAACCTGACCTGTACAATGTGTAAAGTCTTGTATTTTTGTGCCATCAAAATAAGGTACAAAATAAAACACCACATATATTTCAACAACAATTTTTTAAATGAATGAAGTGTGTCTCCATTCAAGGATGGACGTCAGTCATCTCCGAATGGGTGAAGGTCAGGTCGCTGTGAAGCTGGGAGGTCACTATCTAAGCTAACATAATATATTCTCAATAATGCATGCACTAAATAACACTTATTCAAAGTCTTTCAGTAGGTTATGTCTCTATAAAAGTCACACATATATCTATACTATCAATTAACACACTGGTTGAAGTGTGGGTCTGTGCTCACAAGAATCTCTGGTATGTGTCATTTGTTATTGATAGGCAACGATATACTGTGGTAGGGGTCTAACGTTAGTTGGCGATCTGCTAGGTGGGCATCATGGCGTGGTCAGTGGTCTGGCACATGAAGAGAATACCTTGCAGGGACACAGGGTCAGAATGGCAGTAAGTTTCCACTGGCGAGAGTGCATGGGCAAGGACACGTTTGTGGAGATGAACGAGCTATGTGCTTAGTTCAGGGTGGTTCACATGCAGGACAGTGATCTCAGAGGAAGATTGATGTGTTACATTTATTAGGTGTTGTAAATACCTCCAGAGTTTTCCAGTCAGAGTGGGAATGAGGGTGGGGGCCATGTGCTCTGCGCGCTGTACTATCACAGTGAGGCCTAGTCACCAAGATGGAGTCGAAAAGGGGTACAAAAATGGATGCCCCGTGTCCTGCTCAGTGGTCCCATCTACGCGAATGTCAACCAAATTTAACATCACATAAGGGCAAGGGGCAAACCCACTACTGGAGGCACTTGGTCCGAGTTTCTACTGAGAAGTAAAGGATGAGAGGGGCCTGATGGCCCCTCGTTCCCACACACTTGCATGTATGCCCACCGGCCCATCCATCCACCCCTCCTCCCATGTCAAAGGCATTTCGCATCCGTGCATGAGCGCTAACATGGTGTGCTGTCAGGGGCGATAACGGCCAAGGTGCCAAACACCCTGTACACTTCAAAAGGTATCCCACGCCAAAGGGGCAATCGCTCACATGGCCCCCTCAGACTCCGTGTCTGCAGGCAGGCCTCCCCTGAGGCAGGCCGCCCCCCTGCAATCCACAGAATTGTGTCTCAATTCAGCAGTCTTCCTGTGCCTTGTCTGCACGCCCACCGGCCCATCCATCCATCCCCCCCCCCATATCAAATGCATTTCGCACCCGTCCATGAGCACTGCCATGGTGTGCTGTCAGGGGCTATAACGGCCAAGGTGCCAAACACCATGTACACTTCAAAAGGTATCCAACGCCAAAGGGGCAATTGCTCACATAGCCTCCTCAGACCCTGTGTCTGCAGGCAGGCCTCCCCTGAGGCAATCCACATAATACCACGACATACACACGTCATTCATTCACAAATACACCCCTGTTTCTAATACTTTATAAACCACTTGATATGTCTCATGAGAACATCTTTGTGCTTTGCAAGTCAACTCCTGAAAGTTCTACCTGAGAAGCACTGAGATCTATGCTAATCTGCTCGTCGTCGTGCCATCTGTGACCGCTTAGAGCAAACTCGTCAGTGTGCTACCTGTGGCCATCTACCTGTTCTCCTGCAACATACTGCTCGGCCTGCTGAATCCAACTCTTTGTTGGTCAAGGAAAGGCCATGTATCCTAGTCATATTTCGGTCATTTTTAAATTTCTATCTATTTGCGATTAGAGTATCCAATAGTGCTATGTTCATTTGGCTCATTGCTATTGACTTGAGTTTCAATTGGTATGCTATCGATAGATCTATTTATTTTCATCTGTGTCAATTGTCATCGAATTGCATCCTTCGGGGGTCCAGTCTATAATGTAAGCATGTTTCCTTCTTGTGCAAGAAAGAACATCCAAGGGACAAATCACTTGTTCAGAGTTTAGTCACATCATTTACACATTTCTGCAACTTATGCAAACACTAAGTCGCACATGATGAACTGGTATAGTTCCGGCGAGTAAAACAAACTTTGCATTGAACATTGTATGGTTCATTTACTTTTTGTATCACATTTTTATTCATCAAGATTGTTTAATAATGTCGATATTTACTTTTCAGAATTTTCAACAATGCCTCCCTGTTCGATTAGCGGTTGCCCTTCGAAGACCCATGCTAAATCTGAAGGCACTACAATGCATGTATTCCCGAAAACTGTTGATCGAATAAGAGAATGGGTCAGACATTGCGGATATCCACTGCATGAGCTTGAAAGTAGAGTCCAACAAGTCTTTGAGGACAAGAGGGATGATTGATACCGCATCTGCAGCCGGCACTTTCCCACAAACATGTACGCCACATCTTGGGTAACAAAGAAGAATAAATGGCGAACGACACGAAAATTGCTCGCAAACGCTATTCCCACTCTATTCGTCCACATTCCACCACTGGTGAGTCAAGTGTCCGTTTTTAGCTTTAGGCCTTGCGGTAGTGTGTAGATAGCCGAATGGATTCATTGATATTTTAGGTGTTTATTCCAATTTGTAATACTTTCGACATTGATAGGAGTGTATAGCTTTTTGAATGACATTTATCAATATATTATTTTTAGATTTTATAACCCACAAACGAAATCTATATATGGGCACAGGGAACCGTGCTATATTGCGCAATTTCAAATGCATTACTCAAGTATTCTGTCACCTTACATGGCAATTTTAAATATTGGCATTTCATTATCAAACAATAATTTACCTTTACAACTGCTTGACTATCCCTTGAATCTGAAGCAAGAACATTCTACTTCCGTGACGTGCTCGCAGTTATCAACCACTTCTAGCGCTTATCAGGTAATCTTACTTGGCTATACCGCTACAGACTTTTTTTATGCATGTCAAGTAATAGTTTTTATGTATCGTGTGCTTATTTTACCAATTGTTTGGTTAGTGCTTTCCAATTGATATACACCTTAGTTGTCGTCCCCTGGTGTTTGTGTTCAGTTATAATTAGTGTTATCCATACTAATGCAAGTACTGTCTTTCAGGAAGATGCTGAAGCGTCCACCACATTGACAACAGCCCTAGATGTTCTTCAGCAGCACGAGGTATGGACACTGACAGCTCCATCGACCGTGATCATCAGGACTGGAACACTTGTCGTTTCTTCTACAGCATGTTTCATTCGTGGTTAGCCATTGATATGTACCTGTGCGGTCGACCCCAAGTGTGTGTTATGTTTTCAATATTGTAATCCTTACTAATGCAAATACTTTGTTTCAGGCAGTTGTTGAAACGTCAACCTCTGCACTTGATGCGGAGCCTGACATTCTAGTAATTCCAGGGGAAGTGGAAGCGGGACCATGCGTATACGAATCGGCGCAACAGCTTTCGGAAGTGCGCACTACATTTACAACATCCCTAGATATTCTTTAGCAGCACGAGGTATGGATACTGATAGCTCCATAGAGTGTGATCATATAACGTGATTCCATTTGCTATACTTTCTTCCCTATTAACGCAAGTACTGTGTTTCAGGGAGACGATGGAGCCTCCACTACAATCACAGCATCCCATTTAGATGATGCAGATGTAAAGAAATCGGAGAAATAAGTCGATTAAATCTGATCATATTTAAATATTCCTTGATTCTTTTAGACAAAGCATCATTTGTGGTTATCTCTTTATATGTACCTGTCCCGTCAACCCCAAGTGTGTGTATGTTTACAATATTGAAAACCATACTAACGCAAGTACTGTGTTTCAGGGAGTTGCTGATGCATCCTCTCCAACACAATCATTCATGGCAGTCCATGCAGAGCAAGAGGTATGGATACTGACAGTTCCATCGAACTAGGTCATCAGAGCTCGAATACTTGTCGTTTGATTGTTCTACCTAATGTTTAAATCGTGTTTAGCTATTTAGATGTAACTGTGTGTTCGTCCTCACGTGTGTTTTATGCTAACAATATTGTGATACATAGTAATGAAAGTACTGTGTTTCAGGGAGTCAATGGAGCCTCAATCCGTGCTGTCTATGCGGATAAGAAAATATAGTCGTTGCAGCGCAACAGGAAGGGAAGAGATGCGGAAACGAATCAGAGCCACAGCGTGCAGATGTTGAAGGTCGAGTCAAAAAAGTTGCAAAGAAAAGAAACAAAAATAAGGTTAGTTACAATCAGTTCATAACTTTAGAATGTTTTTGTGCTGGGGACTATTTTATGTTTTTTTCCAGTCAATTGTACTATACTTTATCTTGTGTTTAAACTGAACATCCCTTTTCCAATCTGTCCTCTAGTTACCTGTGGGTGCACGAACTATACATACACAGACATTGAAGCGAATAAGAGATGTTGCTTGCCAGACCATTTACACTATGGAGGAACTATTAATTCAGACGCCGCGTGTTGAGACTAGAGATGCTCATGTCCAATGGCCAGAACATGAATTGAATGTGTCCGGAGAATCCAGTAAAGTTGTAATGGACCATTGCTACAGTGCGACTGCAACACCACAAGAAGATGATTCTGAATGTATTGAAGATAGCTCTGAAGTAGTCGCAGATCAATTCACACAATCTACACCCGCCAAAAAAATGCCACCCAAAAAGCTGTCGACAATGTTGTGTTCTCCCATCAATGTTGAAGTAACAGATGTTGAAATGACAGAGAATGAACCAGCAGCAGCATTCACCGACGCATCAGAACCTGATATCGGCGATATTTCTTTCAATTCTGGTGATATGTCCGCAACGATGCAGTCCGAAACAAGTGTGATGCCGCATGACAGTCTAATGAAAGAGGGCAAATACATAGTATTCGACAGTTGTTTGAGGGATATTATAAGTATGCTGAAATGTGGGCATTCCGTCAGAGGGAAAGTATGTGGGAAGCCATTGATTCATGTGACGCGTCAAAAACAAGGCAGTAACGTCACAATACATGCCGCCTGTAGATTAAATCATACGTTCTCATGGTCTGCACAACCGATGCTGGGGAAACTGCCAGCAGGCAATCTACTGTTTGCAGCTGCATTACTTTTTAGTGGCTCCAGTTAAAGTCTTTCTTTCAGTTTGTGGGACTCCATTTCATTTTGAAAACGCAGTACTACAGATACCAACGTGATTATCTATTTCCGGCCATTAGTGATGCTTGGAAAATTGAACAATTGTCTCTAGCAAGTACATTCGAAGGCAAATGATTCAGGCTAATCGGCGATGGACAGTGCGACAGCCCTGGATTTTCTGCCAAGTACTGCACCTACCACTTTCAGGACATGGATAGTAAGAAAATTGTGAGTTTGGTGGTCGTGCAGGTGTCCCAATGTAAATCCTCAGTGGCCATGGAGAAACTAGGATTTATAAAATCAGTGGAATATCTACAATCGAGGGGAATGCACATCGACCTCATAGCCACGGACAGACATGTTTCAATTGCCAAGACAATGAGAGAGCAGTTCCCACATATTAAACATCAATTTGATGTATGGCATCTTGCTAAATCAATCAATAAGAAAATCTCGGCTGCAGGGAAAAAAAAAGGTTTGGAAAGTATTTCACAGTGGTCCCAGTCTATCAGCAACCATCTTTGGTGGAGCTCCAAAACTTATGAAGGATCAGTGGAAATCCTACTTGAAAAATGGCAGTCACTGATGCACCACTGTACCAACTTTCACCGCTGGACAGAAAACCTACATTTCCACCAATGTGAACATGGCCCTTTGTCCCCAGAGGAGGCACGGAAGAAGAAGTGGTTGGTTCCATCTTCGCCCACACACAAAGCCATTGAGAAGATTGTTTTCGATAAAACTCTATCAAGAGATTTGAGGGGGCTGACAGAATTCTGTCACACAGGAGGTTTGGAAGCGTTCCACAATATGTGCCTAAAGTACAGGCCAAAGCGCTTGCATTTCAGCATGCAGGGCATGAAATATAGGACTCTACTTGCGGTCTTTGCCCATAACGAGAATGTGTGCCGTGAACAATCTAGAACTACAGGTAATGTAGGGATGCTTCGCTACACTACGGCCTTTGCAAAAATAAGTAAGCAATGGGTGATCAAACAAGTCTATGAGGAAATGGAGTTCGACTTTGTTAAAGGCCTTATTGTTGCTGTACTCGAGAAGCACAGATATGGAATTTTGAGCGTTTCTGTGCAGAGCACTGATGCATTGCCACCAAACATTGCCACTGTGCCATGTCCACCCAAAGAAGAACTCGTTGAGAAGAACAAATCCTGGTTTAAATCATTATAATCTGATTGTCTTTTTGTAAAAAAATGTTATTGTACAGTGTACATACAAAGTATGCAAACCCTAACCCCTACCTTCGCCATCCTGGGTGGCGAACAACCTGGGTGTCATCTTTGACTTCTTTCTCTATTCACCTCATATCGCTGACCTTGTCAATATGTGTATGTATATATTTTTGTTGATGTAACTAAGTTTTGCAATCTCATGTAAATACTGCGCACTGTTAACCAAGGCGAGGCTTGCGTATTTCAAATAATAAAACAAACAAACAATAAATCTCACTTTCAACTCAACTCCTCGGGTACTTTATACTTTCCCTGACCTTCCCCCCACATAGTTATGGTTCTCTAGGGTTCCAAAGCTCGCAGACAACAAGGACAAAATTGGGGGCCTTAGAACGCACCAAGCGAGCCGTTGCAGATGGGAGAAAAGCCAGTTCGCATTTGCAGATTGAGGCCCAGTACATAGATGGATTCGAAAATTCAATTTCTCACAGATGGCTTTACTACGGGATGTTGCAAAGTAAGAATGTATGCTCATTTCGAGTGAAGGTCAGCAGCTTTGATTTTCAGTTTACGGCCTGAAGAGGCCCATAACTCACACTGGCAGTATAAGGTCCTATTGTTTTTTGACCTTGAGAGACAGAGACCATGCCAAAGGGGCTTCATTTGAAGGAGGTGGGCAATAACGTAAGAGACGATAAGGCAGAAAATTCAGAAACTAGACCGAGTTTCATGTTAGTTCATTATACGAAAAATCGTTGTCACGAGCACAGTGGGATATACGGACTGCATTACGCAGAGAAACAATGGAAATTGCAAATATAATGTAAGTAACTCTTTAGACGCTACTATACCGGAATGAAGAATTAATGAATGGATGATTGAATGAACGAAGAGCAAGTAAAACGTTTGTGGGATCGTCTTTTTACCGGGCACATGGGCATGCAGGTCCACATTCCACACGCATGTAGATAAACAGTTGTTTCTCATTATGTTTTAACCTCGATTTATTTCGTTAGTTTTCGCATTGATTTTAGAGCCGAACATTCTCCATTGCACTATCCTTGCAAGCAAATAGTTTCTGATCGGCCGTAATAAATAAAATGAATAATAGTAATAAAGATCGGATGGCGAGACTATTTATAATTTTTATGTTTTCAGTACTGCTACTGCCACCAGTTTCAGACCCCGGCAGATGTTTTTTTCAACCGCCAGCTGCAGCTTATCATAAACAACTGCATCACTTTGATGATCTTATGGGATGATTGCCAAGGGCCCATATGCTCTTATGCGGTACTAGCGGCTAGAAGCAACATATCAACCTTTACGCTGGCCTAGTGCCTAGTTGATGGAACAGCCTTGCAGTTCACCGTGTGACCAAAGTGCTTCTTTTAACGAAAACCAACACCCTGTGTACCATGAAGGAACAGCGCATGACTCACGATAAACTTTTACGGATTTGCGGATCGAGAGAAAAGAAAAAAAAAATCACATTCCGATTTAATATGCAAATTGATGAATATTCTATAAACATTTAATGTCCAATAAATGTACTTTACCAAATGTACCCTGTTGCTGTTTGATTTTAAAGTACATTTTCATATTCCGAATTGTGACGCGCTGTGTTGTGAGTTGATCTGTGCTGGTTTCCGGGTTTTGTGTGAAGTCGCGTAGAAGACGACTGGGCGCGTTTGCCTACGCAGCACAGTAACGTCACGGAGAGAGGCGGGGAATATGAATGTTTTGATAATGTCATGCTCAAGGGCGGGGGATATGATTTAGTGCCGCAAAAGCAGGCCAGCCAGGGCGATGGGGAAAGTGATAGGATTATCACAAAATGGCTGCGCCCTGCTGCCTGTTTTTTGCGTGCGTTTAATGGACGAAAACTCGGGTAAGGTCCATAGGAAATTTTTCTAAAATCGTGCGACTTAGGCTTAAAAACACATGGCCGACCCGTAGGGACAATAACATTTTTTGACCTAACCATTCCTTTAAAGTGTCGATTTTAGTAGGTCAGTCACTTGGAGACGATCACACCCCTCTAAGCATTAAATTGTTGATATTGTATATCCCCCAGAAGACTACACCTATGTCTTTATAAGGAACCCTCAGCCCTTCCAACCTCATTTAGTTTGGTCTTTATTGACCGGGCAGATCCTTCACTGGGTTTTATGAAAAGGTGATGCCAGTGTTTTAACGTTGATGGAATGTCGATTGGCATCCCTGACACTAATCCCCAGAACCCATCGCTAGGCAAGGCCTCAGCATTGCCCACACACCTACCGCACAACAATATTTTCTACAAAACCGCAATTCTACTTGGGTAGCGTACTTAAACCCATCAACAGCCTTCCTTTGAGAACTACTTAAAGTGGTCCAGCGGGTTATTACATAGCCACCTCCACCCCACAAGCCAAAACATCAGTGCGATCCTTCTCCATAGACACACTTCGAAAGATAAGTGCAACCTGCACACAATCTAACATAGCTCCCCATGCCTCATACAAATATCCCCCCTTACCACTGGTGATCCACAAGCATTCACAGTCTCCCTAGTGGAGCGACCACAGACCTGCTCTTAATGACAATTCTTTAAATTAGTTGCTAAGAATCTGAGTTCCTCCGGGCAGCAGTCAAAGCTACCTTCCTGCCTTCATCTCACCCCTTAAAAACTCCACCAACACTTCCCAGCAACAGCCAACAGTGTACAAGCCCTTGATAAAATCTCTGATCAGGTCCATCCACAAAAACTGCCTCTAACTCCAACAAAGCTCAGAAATTACAGACCTATCACAGGTCTCACAAGAGCGCCAGAAACCCGAGAGAAACTACCAATGTTGATTCACACTCCCCCTTTCCGAAGTGGTGCAGGAAGTGTACGTGTCTCCGCCTGGCACATCATACTCAGTCATGCAGACAAAGGCTCCCTCCTCATACTTCTACCCCTCGAGATCTCTGCAGCTTTCAGCTCAGTGCACCACAGTAGAAGGGCCCGCCAGCTCTGAAATGTCTTCAGTGTCCACATCCTCCATCTACCGGTTGCAATAATTCCACACAGAGTGACACAGACTCGAAACAGATCTTCCCCCAACTCAAACCAATCACTTGTAGAGACCCTTGATGATTCCGACTACCAAACTTGCAGAAAATAAGCAGGAAATAAGTAGCACCTCCTACAACAACAGCATGGAGAGTTACATGCAGACAACTGCAGGCCCGCTCAAAAGGCCTCATTACAGGGGCGTGGCCAGCAGCACAATGGAGCGGACGTGAGTTTGATCGGCTCTGTGACCGCTGCAAATATCCTGTCTTTTAAAGCCTGATTCCTGAGAGTTCTCTACACTTCTGATACCTGCATCGATAGCTGACGCACTGGGGCACCATCGGATGCAAAATTCGGGGAAAATCGGAGCCCCAAGAGCGAACCCGAGGCGAGTGAAGAGCGAAGTGGAGAGGGCTCCCGCGCTCCCAAGATGGCCGCAGCCGGCGCGTAATGCAATTCGGGGCCTGTCGGGCTGCGGGGAGCGACGGTACTGCAAGCAGACTCGACGGAAAACGCCGGACCATCTCTGGCCCACGAGGAGCTCGACTGCCGAGCTGGGAAGACTCTCTTACCGCGACATCCAGCGAGCCCGGTGAGTGGCCCCAGTCACCAGCCCAAACCCACGCACTGGTAAACCCGAGGTGGAAGTCCCTCTCTGAGCCACACCTGCGAGAGACTTCGGCAGAAGAACTCGCCTGATCGGGACTGCCGCCGCACACGCTGACCTACCCAATCCATAGCAAGCCTTGGTCCCTCCCGGGCGCACACAATCCCGTGAAACCCGTAGCCACCGGGACTAAATAGCACCACGAAACCGGCGAAACTACCTCTCTCCAAGGATGGGCAAAGACAAATTAACAAAAAAGCCTCTACGCAAAGCAAGATGGACCAATTTGCGGTGGAACAGGCCCAGGCCTCGCAGTCCCACACACCACAGACACCCCCCCCGAGGACGAGACTGCCCTCTCCCTGAGAGACGTGATGGGCGCCATTGCCAACTCCCGCTCCTCGATGGAGATGAAAATTGACAGTATAGCGGCGGATGTCTCCTTTCTGCGCCACAACTCTCGTACGGGGGAAGCGGAACAGCCTATCTCAGGTACTGAAGGTAACATTAGAGGCATTAATCAACAACTCTCCCAGACACTAAATCGTCTGAAAATGTTAGAGGCCCGTGTGGATGAGGGGGAAGGAAGATTGTGCCGCAACAATATACGCATCCTCAGCCTCCACGAGGGGGAGGAAGGGCCCAGCATGGAGCTCTTCCTGGAACAATGGCTGGCAGACATCTATGCGCCTCACCCCTTCTCTAAGTTCTTCTCGTTGGAGAGAGCTCACAGAATGCCATCGGGCAGGCCTATACCAGACGCACCACCCAGAATGATCATAGCCAGACTCCTTAACTATCGGGACAGAGATGCACTCCTTCAAATGGCTCGCTCTAAGGGTACAATCACCCATAACGGTTCCCGAATCGCCTTTTTTCCTGACTACACAAGGGAGGTGCAGAGGGCAAGACAGTCGTTTGAACCGCTGAAGAGGCAACTATTCCACATGAAAGTAAGATACGGACTACTGTTTCCGGCCCAACTCAAGATCAACCACAAGGGAACCACAGTTAATTTCACGGATCCGAAGGAGGCCTGGAGATGGGCAGAAACGCACATTGAAGGGGACTGGACGGCAAGACCGACGGATCGGGGAAGGAGACCCTGGCCTGGGGCGGGTCGTCCCCCTCCCGGGGGGCACCCGGAGGCCCAGGAACTAGCGATCTTGGAACAGGCGGCAACTCCCGCCAATTAAAGCGAGGGAAACCAACGAACACTAGGAAGCGATGGAATATCGAACCGAAGAGAGACCGATCTCATAAGTGAACCCTACGAACTACGGAATGCTCAAAGGCGGTAGGAGCTGCGGACCAGAGGGGACCCCCTCTGTTCGCCTGCCAGCCAGGACCCCAAGTTTGAGCTGACACTCTAGTTCCGAGTGCCAACGATGTTCGGGCGACAGGGTGGATGGGTGAGTTTATGTTGTTTTTGTTATAGTATTAATACACGTTTATTACACATTCACGAAATTAATGAATCACGTCACCCAACACAACCGACACACGGCAACTCCATGAAACAACCCATAATGTCTGCGAACCTGGTACTGTACACAATAAATGGAGACCACACTGACCCAACATCAACCCCTGAGCACCCCAGATCTCTCAAAATAATCACATGGAACGTGAACGGGCTGGGGTCCGGAATCAAGCGACGTCTTGTTCTGCAATTCTTGAACAGACATTCTCCCGACATTGCCCTGATAAATGAGACACATTTAGCTGGGACCAGCTGCACTTTCTTTCGTAGAACCAACTACCGATTGGCCCTACATGCGGGATACACTATGGGATCCAGAGAGACTCTTATCCTGATACATAAACGCGTCCCATTCACATCGCTAATAGTTGAACAAGACCCCCGGGGTTGCTATGGGGTGGTTATGGAAACACTGGGACAAGAAACACTGGCCATTGCGTCAGTGTACTCCCCGCCAGTACTGGGAGAGGAACTCCTGGAGGAGTTGGTCACACTTATGGCAAAACACCAACCTGATACGTGGATTTTGGGGGGCGATTTTAATGACGTCATGTGTAATATAAAAGATCGCACTCACATCAGGGACCGTAACCCGAACACTCCCACCAAACTAGCAAAATTTGTGTCGGCCCTGGGCCTTCGGGATGTGTGACGGCATCTCCACCCTGTGGACGAGGCCTACTCGTTCAATTCAGGAGCACACGGGTCCATGTCCAGACTAGACTACCTCTTCCTCCCAGGCACCGATATACACAGGGCGACCACTGCAGACCTACTCTCCCGAAGCATCTCAGACCACTCACCCCTCATGGCCGTACTGCGCATACAAAGTGAAACCCCACCCCGATCATGGAGGCTGAATAGCTACTATCTGGCTCCCCTGATCTTGTTGAGCACCTCACGGAAGTAACTAATGAATATTTTGAAATGAATACCTCTACGGTCGATGACCCAGTCAAGATATGGGAAGCATACAAAACGGTATTGAGGGGGGAGGTGATTTCCTGGGTAGCGGGTAACAAAAGGGAGCGTCCTCGGAAGCTGCCGGAGGCAGAAACTGATGTCGGCGACTGGGAAGCCAAATATGTTCGGGACCCAAGCCCAGAGTCTCTCAGATACCTTAAGGATGCTAGAGAATGCCTTCGACATATCAAACTAGACAACCCCAGGCTAGCCCACCAAGACTCCAGGGCAAGGGTATATGAACATGGGGATAAAGCTGGGAAAATGTTGACCTGGCTTGAGAGAAGAGATGAGGGTCAATGCCACGTTAGTGAGATCATAACCCCGCAGAATGGGAAATGCCACTCAGACAGGGATATAGCACAGGCTTTCACTGACTTCTATGCTACTCTGTACGCCGCCCCCGTGTCCCCTCTGGATCCCTCCCTACTAGACAATATCACCCTGCCACTCCTATCGGAACAACAGAGGGCACAACTGGACTCGGCTCTCACCGAAGCAGAGATCCCTGAGGCTGTAGCTCAATTGCAGTCGGGGAAAACACCAGGCCCCAATGGGTTCCCGGTCAAGACCTGGAAGAAACTGGGGGGGAGAAACTGGCACCATACCTTCACAAAATGTTTCTCGGGGCCCGTGACCAGGGCGCTCTCCCGCTGGATCTGCATAAAGCCACGATAGTCGTTATTCCCAAACCAGGTAAACCACCCGAGCAATGTGCCTCCTATAGGCCTATCTCATTATTCAATAGCGAAACCAAAATCCTTGCCAAGATCCTGGCCAACCGGTTGCAAGCGGTAATTACCTCCCTGGTCCACCTGGACCATTGTGGGTTTATGCCACATAAATCGACACGTATGAACTTGCTGGAAAGGGCACCTATCATAGACAAACCGCTTGCACTACTTGCCATAGATTTTGACTCGGTTCGCTGGGACAGCCTCTGGGAAACTATGCGAAGAATGGAATTTGGGGACAACTTCCTGCGATGGGTACAACTTCTCTACACAGACCCACAAGCAGAGGTGAAGGTAAATGGGTGGCCCTCTGAACTTTTCCCCCTGGGCAAGGGCACACGGCAGGGATGCCCCTTGTCCCCCCTTCTCTTGGCCCTCGCGATAGAGACACTCGCCCTGTGGCTCCGCCAGAGCAAGGACTGGTTGGGATTCATGTGCCCGGAGGGGCACGAAGACAGGGCGTCTCTGTACGCGGACGACCTCTTGATATACTTGAGTGACCCGATACGAACCTGCCCCATAGTAACGCAAATGCTCAACCGATACAGTGAATTTAGTGGGCTGAGAATCAACTGGGACAAAACTATCCTGTTCCCGGTAAAGGGCGGTACACTGGCTGCCCCCCAGGTATGCCCATACAAGGTGGAACCAAGCGGCTTCCGGTATCTTGGGATTTGGATATCGGCGGACCTGACGCGCTACGCAGCCCATAACCTCCAGCCGATCATGGACCGTTTTAAAGACGATGTCCGCCACTGGAGGCTTCTCCCCCTGACAATAATGGGTAGAGCCGCCCTCTTTAAGATGATCACCCTGCCCAGATTCCTCTATGTACTACAAAATGCACCACTGGAGATTCAGGACGCCGAATTTGACCGCCTTGACTCCCTCCTTAGAGACCTCATATGGGGAGGGGGACAGCCTCGTATTGCACTGGCTACACTCCAGAGATCGGTTTGGGAGGGGGGTATCGGCGTGCCCTGTCTCCGAGCTTACTACTGGGCCTCCCAACTGGCGGTGGTTAACGACCTATTACATGGGGATAGGGAACTCCCGCACATAAAGGCAGAAATTGCAGCCATCCACGACACTGACCCATTACACCTGCTCTACCAGCCCCTCCACAGACCCCTACCGCAAACAATGGAAACACATGTCTCAAGGGTCTGAAGACGGGCCGACGCCTATGTGGGATGGAAAGACAAGATCACCACGGCACAACCCCTGTGGTACAATAGTAACCTGGCCGAATTGGGGAAACTCAGACTATGGCCCAAATGGGAGGAGGCCGGAATCACACGGATTGGGGATGTCTTGATAGATGGGGAAATCGCCTCCTTTGTAGCATTGCAGCAGAACTTCCACCTTCCAGCAACCGAACGCTATCACCATACTCAACTGACTCACGCCCTACGAACACATATCCAGTTGGACCCCGCTATTCCCGAGTATACACCCATAGAACGCAATATACTCCCAACACATATCCCTACTAGAGTCACTTCTATATTATATAATGCCATGTCCTCCTTTGCTACTCCGGAACATCCTCATCTTAAATCCAAATGGGAGGACGATCCGGGAGCCATAGACCCGGAGGACTGGATCCAGATCCTAATGCATCCCAGGGAGATTGCTATCTCCTCCAGACTCCGCTTGGTCCAACTTAAAATCCTTCACAGAATAAATTTACCCAAGAACCATGATGCATGGCTGGAAACGTGCCCCAAACCCGAACTGCCTCCGATGTGGGGGGGAGGTCGGTACATTGATATACATCCTCTGGGAGTGTCCGCGGATCCAGACTTTCTGGGGGAAATGCTGCAATGAACTATCCAGGGTGCTAGGCCGCAATATAACAATGGACCCGAAGGTGTTGTTGTTGGGCTCTCCTGATGAGAACACTACTGATAAATGGGAAGGATTGCTCCTATTCACGGCCGCAGGACTGATGAAGCGGAACATTGCAGAAAAATGGGGAGCCCCAGAGTCCCCAACACTGGAACAATGGGCAGATGATATGGACACGCTTGCAATGTTATAGCACAGAGTTTATAATGCAAGAGGCTGCCCGACCAAAGCTTCTAAGATTTGGGACAAATGGGAGGAGAGAGAATCCCAGTAACCTCATGATGCCCTAAGACACTAGACTGAACTGTAGATGGAAAGGGCGACAAATGGAGATCATTTGACTCTTATCGTGCATTCGCTTATTGATTCGTTCCTTGAATGCGTATGTTTTGACCTTGTTTTTCTTGTGGTTTTCGTTGATTGTGTTGTTGTTTAAATTCAATAAAATGCAATATAAAAAAAAGGCCTCATTACCGGTCTGGCAGTAACCGTGCCATTGATAGCGGCCAGTTGCCGCCGGACCCGTAAACATTTACTGGTGACTGACTTGCCGGTAACACCAGGGGATTACAACCCTAGTGGCCGGGAAGTCAGGCACTGATAAAATGTTGATCCCCATTGCCATAGAGAGGACCATGGAAACACTGGCACTGGTAATAACGGTGCTGGTGCTTCTGGAAAACTCTATGAGCAGGTGCCGGTCTGCCCAGAACGTCAAACCTGTTGGGTGGGAGGGCATCCACCTGGCATAGTTGTAGTGTGCTGGTCTGGAAACATCGGTGCCGCTAAGTTTACCAGCATCGTTGTTTCTGGACTGGCATGCTTGTAATGGGGCCCATTGCGTCATGCATGTGTCTCAATTGGCCTCATTATGGGTCCAGTGGTAACCGTGCCCTTGATACCAGCCGGTTGCTGCCAGACCTGTAAATACAACCCCGGTGGCAGGGAAGTCAGACACTGGTAAAATGTTGTTCCCCATTCCCATAGAGTCCCATACGACTTCCAAACATTCTTTGGGGGTGCACGTACCCTTCAGGAACATGTAAAATACCCAATGGAATGCTGATCGGTGCATAAACTCCCAAGTAGCAGCAGAAGTCCTAACTCCCCACTCCCAGCTAAAGATCACCACGGGCACCACCCTATACTTGTGCCTGTCCTCATCAACCCACCCCTCGACTACCACCTTGCACTCTACACGGCACCCGCCCCACCCTCAGCCTATCAACTACAAAGTCTTCAAAAGGTTCCAGACGTCATGGAGCCGAAGAAATGACTGCTCATCACCTCCCATCTTAACACAACCCCCCTCCCTCGCAGTTCATGCCGCAGTCGAATTCACTGGCCTATGCCTGCATCAGCATCACTGGCCTATGCCTGCATCAGCATCACTGGTCTATGCCAGCATCAGCATCACTGGTTTATGCCTGCATCGGCATCACTAGTCTATGCCTGCATCAGCATCACTGGCCTATGCCTGCATCAGCATCACTGGCCTATGCCTGCATCGGCATCACTGGTCTATGCCTGCATCAGCATCACTGGGCTATGCCTGCATCAGTACCATGCAGCGGTAGCCTGCCTTAGCAGGTACAGAGTGAAAATAACTTTGCAAAACTGACTCATAGTGAAAATGAAGCAGTAAGCATAGCTTATACTGAAAATGACTAAGTCGCAACTGAAGACAGCAAAAATAACTCCATTTAAACATTGAATTAAAGGACATAATACATTTAAAATAAAAACACCTCTGGCTATGACCAGCACAACTTCGAGCAGGAATCTGACAGGGAGGAAGGTTTGTAAGAGTGCTTCCCGTGTTCTTTCTGGAGGCACACCTGCGAGGATGGAAATAGGTAAGTGCAAATGAAAGAGTAATGTGATGCTTGGTTGAGGCGCGGGGGCGTAGAGTTCTTATTTATTGTTCACTTATACAGGGAGCAAATACTGTTTCAAAGCGCCTTAATACTATTTCTCCCCTCATATAATTAGAACAAGCAACAAAAACACATTTTAAAACAGCTACATATATTCAGACAGGAATGTAGCCTTTAGAAAAAATCCAAATAATAAATAGGTATTAATAATTAATTAAAATGTACTTATTTTCACTGTTTTCCTTACCGTAAATGTAATATTATCTATACCTCTTTTACTTCTTTACTTTCAAGGTATTGATCCCAGGTTATCACAGAACCCCTTATCGCGCTTTGTAACATGTCTCCAAGCTCCTAGACTGTTCCAACAGAGTCATGGGTGTTCGTTGGCCTGAGATCGAAATCCACACTGATGTGTCAGTGCCTTGAGACGATTAGGTTTGCAGCGTGTGCTACAGAAAATAAACAGTATGCCACTATTCAAAGGCGAGGGTGAAACTGGGGGTTGGCTGCTGGCAATGGAGCAGATTACATGAGTCTGTGATTGATTGTGTGGCTCATTCCTATTTAAATTGGCACCTGGGCGCTAGGTTACATACCATAGTGGCATCAGTTGACTAGAACTAATTGCTGCGCTCCACGACTCGAGGGATGTGCTATATTGTTTAATATATTTATATTATCTGCTTATTTTTCACTGCACAGATCTAAAATCGCCCTGAATTCGTTTTGCTGGAACTTTAACATTGATATATTAAACCCTTAAGTGCCAGGCTATTATTGAAGTCTATGTACGAGTATACTGGTCCTTGGCACTTAAATCAGTTTTCTATAAGCACTAACATGGATAGATGATATTGAAGATTAAACTAGATTATTTGTGTTTTGAAGTCAACATTAAGTATGACATTTCTATAATTAAAGCCTACGGGAAGCTACCTTAAAGAACCAACTAAGAGATGTATGGAATGTGAATTACTTGGCAAATAGGAGTTGTGGTAAAATGATGAGGATTGAAAGAGACCAATATGTGACGAATCTGAGGATGTTGTCCTTTCTTTCCTGGGGGGTGGGGCAGCCTCTCCCGGAATGCCAGGACAGTACATGCACGGTATAAGGACTCCCCTGCAAGTGACACACAGGGAGTGGGTTATGCGGAGAAGAGGTTCCCTTGTGGGGTTACAGACAAATAATATCAGAAAACACAGGGACTATATGATGTAATACATCCTACGCCTTCTTTCTCTATAAGTCCTTCCTATACCTGTTCAGATAAAACTGACATTTCATTTGTTTTTTTGAATTTACAAAGCACCTTTTGCCAAAAGCAATATTACAAAGTATTAGAAAATGGCACAATTTACATGTTAAAGCAACAAAAAAACAGCAGGAGGGGAAGAGAAACAGAAAGTCACTGGGCCTCATTACGAGTTTGGAGGTAGCCATGGAGCTACCAGCTCCATGGCTGTCTCCATACCGGGCTCCTTTACCGGGTTCCTGCAATGAGGAATAACCGGATCATTCCGACATAGGAGGACCCGGTAATTCCTTCTTGCAGGAACCCATCCCCATTCCCATTTCAGCCCACATAGGGCTCAATGGGAATGGGGAGGGAGGTAATAACGGGAAGACTACATCTGGCCCATTATTACCTCCCTCTTCCCCTCGTGGGACCCGGAAAAGATGTCTGGTTTTACCAGACGTCTGATCCGGGTCCCGCGAAGGGAACCTCGTAATATGCGCTCCCGGAATGTCAGGTGTCTTGACCCACGTTTGAACTATTATGCTACAACATTTGGTGCTGTGGGCTTAGAAAATCCAAGATGGCGGAAAAGCCCACATTTGCGCCAGAATCCAGGAAAACCATGCAGTTTTGCGCACACCAAAATGGTCGCCTGACCTGCCACCCACCAGTGCGAGCGTGATGGGACAGAAGCACCATGAGTGAAACGTGGTGCCAAAGGAAAAACCGCAGTGCCCGTGAGCTCAAAAAAGCGCTTTGAAATCACCTTTGTTTCTCTGAAATGCAAGCTCAAAATGCCTATTCAAACATTGCAAGATATTCAAAAATCTTACTGAACATCAGCAAACATCTGGCAGAATGAAGTCTTGTGTGCATACGAAATCTGGAAAGATGAAGAGCCTAAAGCAATGTTTATAACAAAACTGGCTGAGCTGTGGATGTCAGCAGCTTAAGTGAAATGGAATTTAAAACCACTAAAATCAAAATGTTTAAAATAAATGAGTGACCTACTTTTGAGTGTCAAATAGTTTGCAACTGTTTAAATGTCATAGTTTTGAACTTAGAATCAGTGTTCTAGCTGCAAGTGTATAAATTGTAAGTTTGATTTGAATGAAGAAAAACTGGGAACAAAAGTGACATTTAGCTGAAGCCTGGCTTAAAGAGATTGAATTCTGCCTGACAACTAACCCCGACAGGAGTTGAAACTTGCCCAGCAACTGCATTCCCAGGCCTGGCCTGCATTCTGCTGCCCCCACCAAAAGGAGATCACACCTCTCTGATTGAATTAGGGGTGGGGTACCTGAGGCTGCAGGAAACAGAACAATGAGCTTTCCTTGGTTCAGGCAAATGCTAATCAAGGGGTCGTAAATGGTTTCCTCTTGGAAGAAACTGGGAGGAGCAGTGCCTCTGTGAGCAAGCTGAGCTTGGAGAAAGTGGACAAACCAGAAATTCCATCATGTGCTTTGGGAAACCACACCCCTCTGGGCCAGAGCATAATTTTAAAAAGATGGATAATTCATAGTATGAAATTGTCAAAATAATATAATAATATCATTTATTCTTGTGATTTTTCTGTGCACATTTTAAGAGGTGTTAGGACTCTGTGGTATGTTCTGGGGGGTAGTAGCGGAAAATAAGGGATTACTCCAAATGTCTGTATGTTAAAAATCGGACACTTTATCATCTGATGCCCATATTCCTTGCGCATGTTTGTGTAAATTCTGGAAAAGTTTAGAGGTTGTGTTCTGGATGAAAAGGGCAGAATTCTGTCACAAGTGGACACAACATCTTACAAAGCCAGGGATCGGATGATTTGGTGCTACAGAAAATATGTTAACTGGACATTTAATATTAGATAAATTGTACATAGATAAATATGTATGTGGATCAAAAATAGATTTGTGTGCAATTTGACATGGGGAGGATCCTCTGACCCATAAACCTACCTCATCACAACGACAATTTTCTTCCCCAATCAGAGGACAGTAGATTCTCTAACCTATCAGGATCCTCAGAGGGTTGGGCATAGAAAGTCAGCCTTCCCACCCACTTTCAAAAGACATAAAAGGAGTCATTGAGACCCAGGTAGGGACATTCACTTTTCTCTTCAAACTGATTTCCTGCGAAGCATTTTGCCGGACCAGACAATATCCAGAAGACTCCAGAAACAGAACTTAGAATCCAGACTTCAGAACTTGCAGCAGAGAGGCCTAGTCCAAAAGCTGAATCCTTCTCAGCAGGCCTCAGAATCCAGCCACCTAACCAAACTATTCAACAGCGAGCTGTTTGATTCTGGCTGGAACCCTGTGCCAGAACCCAGAAAGCAGAGCTGTATCCAGACCGCTGTGCAGTGCCAAGACCAGAACCAGAGATCCAGAACTGCAGACCAGATCCAGACCAGATCGCTGTGACCAGAACCAGTGCCAGAGACTGTCCCATGGCGAGTAAACCGCAGCCAACCTGACCAGATCTTGACGGCCTATTTCAAATTTATAGTGTGCGTACCCAGCCAGAACTGTGCATAGTCATCTATTAGTTTAAAATAAGCTTATCCCATCCAATTCAACCTGCCTAGAACTGCATAGGAATCGTGTGTCCATTCTGTGATTTCAAACCTGTGAAAGTGTCGCTTGCCATTCTGAATCATTCTTCCATTTCTGAAAATCTACCTCCACAAAATTGTCTGTATCTTTGAAACCGCATGTGCTAGGAACGCGAATTGAAAACTAGCTCAAACTTCTTCACCTGTCAAAAATAACTGTCTTTAGCTTTGCATCGCTGAAATTCGTTTTCAACCTGATAATCCCTCATGAATCATTGCCAGTGTTGACCTGAACTAATTCAAAGTAGCTGTCACCTACCCTGAATCTCCTATAGGGAATTAAAATTATTTTTAGCATATTTTCACTTCTTTGCAAATCACATTTAAAGTATTTTTGCCTGTGTTTAAAAACATACCGGTTGCTCTAAGCGTGCTAGGGGGTAACTGAATTGGTATTGCATTTGATGGTATTCCTGAAAATGGTGTGCTCTCCTTCCATCTCTTTATACTGCATAGGGGGGGGAGTGAATTGCCACAAGGGGAAAAGTGATTATATTCTCTCTTGTTGAAACCATATCAGTTTATTTCTGTGCTGAATTCTTTCCCTCATTGTTTTTCCTTGAAACCCTAAAAGCATTCTCAGCTACCTTATCCTTTCTATACCAACTCCTAAGTGATTACAAAAGTGTGCTAGAGTAATATTATCCATTGTTGATCACTGTCATATTCATAAGTGTGCGATCAAATATTAATTTATTTATAAAAGTGTGATATATATATATATATTGTTTAATTTTCAAATAAATCTTTTAATTTGCAAAACAAACCTACTTCTTGGCTCAGTGAGGTCAGGGGGATTCAAAGGGAGGGGCGTTATACAAGGGTCTATCATCCAGATCCATGAACTTGCCATAAAAATATATAAATAAGGGCTTCCCTTGGGCATCCCAGACTTGGCATTGACTTAGTTGGAGTGCTGAATTGAGGTCACTTAACAGGAATGAAGGGGGCGCAAGGGTCGTAATGAGGCCCACTAAGTGGAAAGAAGGGAGAGAAGATGAGATTTCAGGTTAGATTGAAAAATACTAAGAGATTAAGAAGAACCAATAGAAAGAGGGAGAGAATTCCAGTGTTTAGGGGTTAAGAGGGGAAAATGTCAGAAACAGGAAGAAGCAAAGGGGGGTTTGAGGACAGTGAGAAGAAGCAAATGCTGTGATCAGAGAGTCCGAGAGGGAGAAAAGAGCAAGACCAGCGAAGAAAGATCAGGAGGAGCCAAGCCGCGATAACATTTAAAAACAATAGAAAGAAAATGGTAGCGAAGACCTGGTCCAAAGGGAAGCAGTAAAATAAACAGTAAAGAAGATGTGATAGATGAGCAAAAAAGGAGAGAAAGAAGATGTGAGATAGGAAGGTCAAGATGAAGAGAAGAACAGTAGTTGATATGAGACCAGGCAGAACAGAAGAAGTTAAGTAGCATGAAATGAGATATATGGGTGAGCATGACAGATGTTAAAAAGGGCATAGCAACAGGAGGGAGCAATAGAAGAGATATGCAGTTTAAAGGAAAGCGAAGGATCGAAGATAACCACAAAATTGCGTGCAGAAGAGGAAAAGTACAGAGAGGAAGGAGGAAAAAAGAGAGACAGAGGATGAAGAATAAACTGAATAGTTTAAGATGGAAAAAAACAGAACCTCAGTCCTAGAAGGGAATAAAGGGTGTGCTGATCCTGCATAGGCTGCATTCCAAAACAATAAGACATCACATTTTGAAAAGTATCAAAATTCAAGTCTACTTTGTTAAAAAATACATTTCAGTAAAATATTATAGGCAACATATATAAGCAAGGGTGTAGTGCATATGGTTGATGGACCATTCCTTATTCATCAGACTTGGAAGGGCTGAGGTGAAGAAAATGATATCCAGTTTTGTACAGCAGAAAGGCAAGTTGGTACAGTGGAGTGCATAATAGAGTCAAATGAAGAAAATGAGAGAAAGATGTGTGTATCATCTGCGTATGGATGAATGGAAAGATTAAATGAAGAAATAAGAGCAAAGAGTGGGGCAGTGTAGAGAGATTTTATTTCCGAAAGTAAGGCAGGGTCAAAAGAAGAGTGTAAAGACGAAAGTGCAGCAAGATCAGACAGTGATCTAGATTTTTTCCAGTGCTGCTCAGCTTTACGCAGATGGCAGCGGAGGGAGATAAGACTAGAAGTAAGACATGACTGAGGAGGTTTAAGAGTGGTAGTAAAAGAACAAAGAGGAGACACAGAATCAAGTATAGACAACAAAGTAGAATATAGGGTACCAGCAGCCACATCAGGAGACAAAGAAGAGAAAGAAGGAATAGATGGACGAGAAGAGTGTAGAAAAAAGAGAAAAGATACAGAGTCAAAGGAACAAAGATTCCTACGAGTAAAGGTAGGTGAAGAAGGAGGAATAGTAGAAAAGGTAAGTGGAGAGAGAGAAAAGGAAAGTAAAAAGTGATCAGAGGCATAGAAGGGACAAGAAGACACAGGCTCGGCGGAAGAAAGAGAGAAAAAGAGAAGAGCCAGACTGATGGGAGTGAGGGGATAGGAACAGCTGAAGATAATAGGATTCGGTAAGTGAGATCAACTGCGAGCAGGAAGGATTAGAATAAGGGGATTAAAGTCACCCAGAATTAAAAAAGGTGATGAAGAAGGAAGAAGAAAGGATAGAAGGAGATGAAGATGGTCCAAGAATTTCCAGCTGGGCCCAGGGCACGATACACAAGAAGCGAAACCGGAAAGGGGCCCAAATAGGAAGAACAATTATATAAAAAATAATTAAAGGTTGAAAGGCCAGAAAAAGATTTTAAGAGAGTACAGGAGGAATTATAGAGAACCCCAGTGACCCCACCGCATCTGAGGGGACGAGGATTATGAGAGAATAGAGTAGAAGCAGTATGAAATGAAGCTGGTATAAAAGAGTTGTCAGGGGTAATCCAGGTTTTGGTAAGACAAAGAAAGTGCAAATGAGAACTGAAAAAAGACCAAGAATCGAGTGAGACTTATTTGAAACAGAACGGGCATTGAGAAGACCAAAGTGCAAAACAGATAAGGTATCTGTAGAATTTGGAGGGGGACATAAATTGGAATGGTGGTGAGAATGAGCAAAGACTACCTGAGGAAAGGAATGGTGGGTTATCCTAGATGGAATAGGACAAGGTATTAAAAACAGAGGGTAAAAGATAAGCGGGAAAAGCAGCAGGTGGCCAGCAGATTGGCGCATGATCAGGTATGAACAGGGGCAAACAGGGAAAGACAATGCCCTTAGAGGGTCGACCTTTGAATGGGATACCCAGGGCTAAGTACATCCTAAGGCCACTTCCTGAAGTAGCAGTCAGGTGATAGTCACGTGACTGTTCCTGCACGTAAAAGAGGGCGGGACACTGAGGAGAGCCTGGGGCAGTGGTTGTGTTTACACTGCAGATGGAAAGTCCATAATCCAGGTGGCAGTGCAGGGTCCAGCAGCAGATGAAGTCAAGTAGGTGGCCAGCACACACTGCAGGTCAGAACGGCCTAGCATTGCAAGGGAGCAACCAGGAAGTTCCAGGCCACATCCTGAAGTAGCAGTCAGGAGATAGTCACATGACCGTTCCTGCACATCCAAGGGGCGGGCCACAGAGGGGAGCCTGTGGCAGCGGCAGTGTTTACACTGCAGATGGAACATCCATAATCCAGGCAGCAGTGCAGGGTCCAGCAGCAGATGAAGTCAAGAAGAGAGGCAGCACACACTGCAGGTCAGAATGGCCTAGCACTGCAAGGGAGCAACCAGGAAGCTCCAGGCCACATCCTGAAGTAACAGTCAGGAGATAGTCACGTGACCGCTCCTGCAAGTCCAGAGGGGTGGGCCACAGAGGGGAGCCCATGGCAGCAGCAGTGTTTACACTGCAGATGCAAAGTCCACAATCCAGGTGACATGGCAAGGGCCAGCAGCAGACAAAGTCAGGTAGGCGGGAAGCAAACACTGCAGGATGGTACATACTTGCGCTGCAAGATGCAACCTTGACATGTTTTTATGCCAATGTACTACATCTGGCTTATCAGACAACTATGAGAATCCAAAGACTTCCAGATATCAGACATATAGCTTTTGGGCTAGTACAGGGACAAGGAGGAGGATTATGTCTGAGAAACATCATGATTGGTCCAGAATCCTGAGACTGGTGATTTGTCCAAAGCAGTATAATTGTTTTTTTGCAGGTGTTTCAAAGGTGTTCATGCTCAGCTGCAGCCACAAGCTGGGAAGCGGAGAGCAAGACGAGGGCTAGACCCTGAGAAGCTGAGCATGGAGGGGATGAAAATGAGTGAGAGGTCCCCAATGCCAGGACTCCTCACGTTACTGCCGTGAGTGACCTCCAGGCTTCCATTACACCAGCGAGCATTCCTGGGGAAAGAACACCCGGCCGGATAGGAGCAGATGCCAAACAAGCTGCTGCCAGCCACAACGTAGTTATGACAGTGCCCTAGGCCTCCATGGAAGCAGCAAAAGCTTGGAGAACACCTGTACCAAGCCGGGGAGAAGAAACAAGTACGCAGGTTGTCTGGGAACTGCACGAGGTCAGGGGAAGCACGAGGCTGAGCAAGTGAACCATGAAGAGAGGGTCTGGGACCCTCAATGAAGCCAGAGAGAGTGGTCTACTTGGCATGAGCGTGAACCATGGGAAGACAATGTCACTTTGCGAGTCATAGACCTGAACCTCAAAGAGAGGGTCTGGGACCCTGGATGAAACCTGGGAGAGTTGTCTACTAGGCAGGAGATGGAATCAAAGGGAGACAATGACATTATGCAAGTCGAGGACCCGTACCTCACAAAAAGGGTTGGGCAACCTGAAGCAATACAGAGGCAACTGCTTAATTGGCATGGGAGTAAACCAAGACAAAACAACAACGTTGTGCAAGTCGAAAATGTGTACCCATATGAGAAGTCAAACCATAACATTAAAAGGATTCAACTTCTAATGAAAGAGATAACGAAAACATTATATACAAATTCTGTAATTTGCCAAGAGGAAAAACCAAGTCAACCTTTTCAAAGTCTGGGCTCTGTCCATACAAGAGACCAGAAACCAGGAACTCCCTGACTCTGAGATTGATAAAGAGATTACTCCACTTTTAGAATACGTCCTTAAGGTGGGAGGATATCAGGAGTACAAGAGACAATTCTTCATATACTGTACCAAATGAGAATAAGAAATCTAGGCAAAAGGCCACCATCGTAGTCTGGGAACTTTGTATTTTGGAACATGACTTTATGAGTCAAACACTAGCGAAGCTGAGAACTTTCTCTTTAGCGTCAATGCTATGAACACTTTAGATTTTGGAAGAAGACGTTCCTTGTATATTTATTTTAGAGTATTAGTTGCAGGTGCAGAAGTAGGGTTTGCGGACACAATACTGACTAACTCTATAGCTTTGGACTGCTTGACAATTTCACTCGTTTCATTTCACGTAGGGAAAATCCTCCTAGATGTAGGGACAGAGAGGCCTTTTACAATGCTTTTATTATTTAATAAAATTCTATGCCCAAAATCATGCCACCTTTGTGTCCGGGTCTTACTTCTGACCCCTTACAAATAATATGCATATGAATCCCTTCATCTACCTATATCCATCTCTGGGTCTGGATCTCTATATATTCATAATTTTCCCTCAATCAATCTATCTACACTCATCTGTGTATGTCCACACGTATATTTACATACGTCTATCTTTTTGCTTCTCAATATATCTATCCATCTCGCTCTGTTTATGCATGTCTCTATCTGTCTATATCCAGCAACCTCTATGCATCTCTCATTTCTACATATCCAGCTATCGATATCTAACTCGCCATCTCTGCATATCTATGTATATACATCCCCATCTATGAGTTTATTTATCTCTCTATCTAGATTTCTCTACAAATACTACTTTATGTATTCTACGTATCTATCTATATCAATCTATATATCCACCTGTCTACATACCTTTATGCATCCCCCTGTATGCATCTCTATATCCTTCTGTCCATTTCTATGTATATATCTCACATTATGCATATCTTTCTGCCTACATCTGTATCTATCCATCTCTCTCTATCAGTCTGTCTATATCTCTATCCATCTCTCTGTGATCTATGCAGCTTTTTAACAAACTGTGGGTCTCATTATAAGTTTGTTGGTCTGGAAATAACAGTACCGGTAAGCTTGCTGGTACCTTTGTTTCCGGACCGGCAAACTGCGAGTGCTGCGAGTGGGGCCTTTCAACCCGCCAGGTCTGACCTGGCGGACGGAATGGCATCTGCGCAGAGAAATGGATGGATGGATGCACCGGCACCATTCATAAATGGTACCGGTGCATCCGGCCTTCCCATTCCCATTGAGTCCAATGGGACTCAAATGGGAATGGGGAGAAATATGTTCTGGTGTCCGGGAATGGGCAATTAGCGGGTCCGCCGGGGCTGTAATGTCCTGGTAATTGCCCATTCCCGGGCCCCAGAAAATACATGACTCCGGTGGAAGCTGTCTCGGTATTTACTGGCACGGCACGGCTACCACCAGGGTCATAATGACCCCCTATGTGTCGCCCTACCCTCTGTCTGTCAGAAGTGTAGTGTTTGATGGTATTGATTTCCGTAACTCTGTACCCCCCAAACTCTCAAAAAGACGATTATACAGACAGACTTCATAGGACAATAGTTCTTATATGACTACTGTCTTTGTGCTTTGTATCAATCAGGTCCAGTTTATGAAGACACATTGCTGCCTAAATAGTAACTTTCCATTCTTCCCACCACGCCCATCTGACTCCACTCATCCCCACATTGTCTCTGTCACAATGGTCTTCCATTGGTTTTTGCAATTGAAGACCAAGATGACTATTTTGTGAAGCGTTACTACTTTATTGAAATACCAGTAAAAATTGTATTCAATTATTGTTGTTATTAAAGGAAACTGTTTTCATTGGGTTAAAAAAAAGTTACTTGTTATTCATTTTAAGCAAAAACTTTGACTGGGAAATCCAGTACTAATCTCTTTGCCATGTAAACGTGGCAGGCAAGAAATAACACAAGAAGACTCTTCGGCGTGTGCATGTAGCCTTGTATGTTTATTTAATAATAATTTAACATGGTTTGATTATGAATATGTATATTAATAGTTATATTTGAACTAAATATTATATTATGGTGAGGATACAAAATATTGTCTTATTTTTTACCTCGAGGTCTAAATAGAAATAGGAAATAGGAACATAATTTGTTTTATTTCTGCGGAAACCGAAAGAAGACTTTGGAAAGAAGAGGCTTTTTGTAAGTTGTCCCTGAAATGAACAGAGTAAAAATGCCATGGATAACAGTTAGCAACTAAGCAGAACAAAAATAGATTACATGAACTTGAAAGAAACACATTGGATGAAATGCAAGTTTCTATTCTGAATAGCTCTTGAAGGAGAACGACCTGCATTTTACATTGCAAGAATGGACAGCCAACAATTCATGTATGTTTTGTTTTCACAATTATTATAATATTTATGTAACTGTGTGTTTGGCGCAAACTGATGTTGTACATTTATCTTCAACTTGATGCAAAGACGCCAAATTATTTTTAATTAGGATATAACGTATACATAACAGTTGTTTTCATTACATATAGTTAATAGTGTTACTTCTTTTGACAATGGGTACTAACATATGTTTTTCCTTTATTACATCTAAATAGTTCCGTCCTACAAATGTGTGCATGTCATGGTCATCATTTGCCCATGAATGGGTTCTTCAAACAAAACTGGAGCATCACCATCACGAATGGAACCGTCATCTCAATCTTCTGGGACGATTGTAGAACCCCTGTTTGCCCATTTGCGGTGCTTGTCATCAGGACCAACATGGCCACATTTCATCAATGAACACATGTGGAAAGCAACATTTTATTAAAGATGTCTAAGACATTTTTTCTCTCAAACGGAACGCCATGTGCTTCGAGAGAAAATTGATGATGTAACTGCATAGAATAAAATGTTACTCCACTGAACTTTCACTTGCACAATTCAAGTACTGGGATTAAAACATCTAATAAATAAATCTGAAAGATTGCATGAAATGTGACAGTCGACCCAAACATGATTACTATGGCTTGGAGTAAAAAATCTCTTCTTCCATTGATAATGTGCAACAAAAGTTGTCATGCCTCTGTTGGATGTAGTCAACGGTTACTGGTGCAATAAGAAATGTAATGACTTAGTAATTATTGAAAAGTGTAACTTGTTATCTTCTTTTGTGAAAAACAAGCAAACGTTACCTGTGCATATGTGTATCTTCTGCATTTTGCGTTAGGTAACATGATGGCGTAGTTGCTGACAGTGTACTTTTGGCTAGTCTGTGCACCAACGTCATGACAAGGTGCGTAGCATATCAGTTTGGCATGGCAATGTCAGCTTGAGAGGCATGTGTTATGATTAACTGCCACCAGGGCATTTGAACTTATTGTGATTGAACAATGGATAAGGTTATCACAAGATGGCGGATTCCGACCCATGCAGTGCGCGTGTCTAAATGTCATAAAATCGAAGGTAAAATGAACTGGGAAAAATATGATTGATCGATTTATACAAAAAAATACAGGCCTTATCCATTGGGCCAATACATTCTTGAGAGAACTTTCCATTAAGTGAAAAGTTCCCAGCTCCCATGCTGGTGCCGGCCACATCTTCACAGGACTGCGCCAAATTGTAGGCCGACCCTGGGTGTGAGGGAAAATGTTCAAGAGTACTCATGTATATTGGAGGTTAAAATACCGAAAGGGCCAGCTCACCTTCCTGAAGTTGGCAAAATATGTTCCTTTGATTTGATTAAAAGTAAGAGATGCTGCTGAAAGCATTGGCATGGTCAGAATTTGAGTGATTTGTAGAAACAAAAGAAAACTTTCTTTTTTTTTGCACACATTCCCCTATTGTCTGAGGGCATTAAACGTACCTCCTGTGAGCAGATAAGTAAAAAACACATGTTTCAATTCACATGCCTTCCATTTATAAGGAGACAAAGTAGTAAACTGTGCATGCATATGCATTTGCGAGTTATAGGAATATAATGAGTACTGCACCTAGCAAGGGAGGTCAGATGACACGTGTGAAGATATACACGATTGCAAACTAAAACCTACGTCACACTCAAATTACCATCAACATCCGACTTAGAGATGAACAAACAGTAAGATCTGCTGTAACATGGATGACTTCCAGAAATAGGTCACCCATTTATTAACAGAAGGAGTGTGTTTTCAAAAGATGTATTTGATTATTCCATTTGGTTATGATGTAATAACTTCACTATCATTTACAAGTCAGTTGAAGCCATTTCCATACTACTGCAACATGAATTGCCTCAACATGCCTCAGCCTCAGAAAGTTTACAGGTAGCTGCGGCTTCCTGCAATGAGAACGCACTCAATGCCATAGTGGCCCATTGAGTGACTATAAATACTGTGACAGGAGTAGCCTTTCCATCCCTTGAGATGAAGAAAGGGGAGATCTAAATTGTTTCTGCCAAAGGTACCATGACTGTAGAGCCCAGGGACTTCCATGTGTGGAAGGTAAAAAAGGCGTTTAATCAAAAACAAATGCTTATGAAGGACAGTTAGGAGTGAAAGCATGCACTGAAGGCTACTTTCATACAATTGAGTAAAAACCAAACCTTGAGGACAACGAGACAATGTCATGGTACTGCAGTTTGCCATAAATGGTGTTCAGAGTCAGAGACAATTATTTTGAAGTTGAAAATGGCAAGAGATGGAACATTGAGTGAGTGGTGTTGCTTCCAGATGGTGCTGGAGAACAGACTTCACAAACTTCTGCTGTGACTACAGATGTTTCACTGTAAATGGACTTTGAAGAAGCAATTGCCAATTCCGTCTCAAGGACTTTGCTAGGAAGAGTGAAGCAAACTGATGAACAACTGGACGATAAACAACCACCAGCTGCCCCTGACCAGTGGAGAGAACATGCTCGAGCACTCAGCTCTCCCAGAGGTCCAGAACAGAAAAACGACTACACAACAGACAAAATTACTGTTACATTGAACACCTTCGGTCTCTCTTTCTCTCCCTCTCCTGTTGCTTGGCATTCCATTGTCCACACCTCTATTATGGGTGATGTTGTGGCACTGTGTGTAGGGCATGGCTGACGGTAGCGTGGGAACGAGTGCAGGCATTCTGAGCAAGGAGAACAGGCAATAACAGGCCTACCTACTGTGAGGAGTCAGGAATGAAACTCAGACACATGTTTTTGGTTAAAGAAATTTATTGAAAATGAAAGCGGTTTGGAAAATGCCTCTGTGATCCTGCTCTAAGAGGAATTTCCCTACCTGAACCAAAAACTAAGGAGTTGTCGGTGTCAGAATGTCCAAATGAAAACTGTCCTGACCCTCACACTAAAACTAAACTATAAGGGTAAATGGACAATGGGACTCATTACAAAACTGGCAAAATCCTGCCTGTAAAACTGGCAGGTTGCTGCTGGACTTGTAAACAGTTACAAGCACCTAGCTTCCCGGTAACACTGGGCCATTACAAGTCCTGGCGAACCGGGAGCTAGCTGGTCCAATAGGACTCTATGGGAATGAGGACCACAGAAACACTGGCACTGGTAATAACGGTGCCGGTGCTTCCGTTAATGTCTGTGGGCGGGTGCCAGTCCACCCGGCTAGTCAGACCAGCTGGGCGGGAGGGCACCCACCACCCACCCACCAGATTTTTACTTTGCCAGTCCTGAAACAACGTGCAGGTAAGCTTACCGGCACCATTGTTTCCGGACCAGCAACATTGTAATGAGCCCCAATGTGCTTAAAATGGGAAGGTTTGTGAAAAAGTTCACTAAACGAATAATAACTGGCTTCCAATATAAACGTTCTGCAAGGATAGAGGTCCTTGCTCAAGGGGATGGTTCCCTTCCCCTGGATTCCTATTGGTCCTCTGAAGATTCAAGTTCAACAGTTCTTTGTGTCCTTCTTGGCCCACAGCAATATATCTGAAGTTTCACATTCAAAGGTTCCTTATGCATTTCTTGGCCCACAAGAATATTGACATAAAAACCTTGTTTTGACTTTGCAATTGTATCTCTCATGGGCATCTGTTATGTTATGTAATAGAAACTTGTAAAGCGCAACAACCACCCAAGGGCATCAGGGTGCTAAAACCAACAGTAACAGAACCAGAAAAGGCAAACCAAGAAAATGTCAATAGATGAGTTTTCAAGGCACGTCAGAAAGAGAAGTGATTGTCTATTCGGCAAAGAGCAAAAGGGAGAGAATGCCAAGCCTTGGCTGCAGCCACTAAGAAGGACTGCCCGCCAACGTGAGAATAACGTATGCGGGAGACTTGGATGGTTAACAAAGATTGAGATCGAAGTGCCCTCGAGGGAACATGGGGGCAGAACTTAGACTGAAGAAATTCAGCATCCGCTTTATAAAAAGCTTTGTGAACAATACACAAGGATTAAACAGCACACGTTGCTCGACAGGCAACCAGTGTAACTGACGTAGGAAGGGACTCATATGCACACCCTATGGAGGATGAATGATCGCACGGCAGCAAAATTCTGCAGAAGTTGAGCTTATGACTCAGACTGACTGGTTGAGCCAAATAAAGTGCATTACAATAATCAATGCAACTCATCACCAGTGAGGACACATTAGGGGCATGAAATTTAGAAGGGATAAAAGGGAGTGCCTTACGAAGGATCCTTAATTTACAATGAGCAGTTTGACAAACAGAGGCCACTTGATCAGACATAGAAAGGTTTAGAAAAGGTTCGGAAATCGGGTTCAAGCAATCCTTAGTCCTGATGTTCCATCTCTGTATCTCTTTGGTTAATTAACTCAATTCTTTACTCAGCCCTGATATTCCTTCTCATGACCTCTTGGTTGAACAACACAATCTTTCACTTTTATTAAACAACACGGTTCTGGTTGTCTGGTATACTCTCCTGCCAGGACTTCTTATTTTCACACTCTTGTGATGGTTGCCTGGTATAATCTTCTCCACAGACTTCTTATGTTCACACTCTTGTGATGGTTGCCTGGTGTACTCTCCTGCCAGGCATCTTATATTCACATGGGCACTCTGCCTCTTCCATAGTTCCACACTCACTTTATTTGCAAATATGTCTTCTGGACATCTAATCCGGTCCTGGGTTTTCCTTTGTTGCACAATTGGCATCTATCTGATTGTAAGGGTTTTATTTCCGAAGGGTTTCCCCTTTTAATGTCAAGTTAATTTTCTCTTTCCCTCTCACTTGCTCGTTGTTCATTCACTTGCATTGAGCATACCCACCAACATGCCCCAGGGTTGCCCGGCCTCTGGGAAGACTCACAGGCATTCGTTGACGTTGCTGTATGCTCCCTCGGTGAACCGGAGAATTGCTTTCATCTGCTTCCTTCTTGTGACTGCCTCTACCTGGTTTCTTCGGTCTCCCGACTTCCACTTCCCACGCCTAGGTTCTGGTAAGGAAAGCGCTGCTCTTGATCACCTAAGAATACACAGGAGTCACTTGCCGGCTCCTGGCATTCCGACAGCATTTTCTTCTTGCTCTGCTGCCTTCTTATTCGCTGGTGAGCTGCCTTGCTCCACCGCGCCGGTACTCGCCCTTCGGTATCCTCAACCTGATGGAGAGATGCCTTCTCTCTCCCGCCAGAAGCAGACCTTAATGTTCTGTTTCACTTGCCTTCTAAACTTCCCGGGTGCAGGTGTGTATGATTACACATTAGAATGCTCATTGTGCTTGAGGCCTTCCTCATCCCCTGTGACTTGATTCTTCTTCTTCTTCTTCTTCTTCTTCTTCTTCTTCTTCTTCTTCTTCTTCTTCTTCTTCTTCTTCTTCTTCTTCTTCTTCTTCTTCTTCTTCTTCTTCTTCTTCTTCTTCTTCTTCTTCTTCTTCTTCGTCCCAATACTTTGGTCATTCTGGGACATGAAGTACAGGGTTTGTAATTGGTTAGGAAGACTTGAATAGACATTTTCAGTAGTCTTAATTGGTGAATGATTCTTGGATAAATGCTAGGCAGAATTCGAGAGAGTGATGTTCCTATTCTTCATGGGAGAAGGAATGGTTGTATAACAATAGTCCATAAGGGTATTAGATATGGGAGAGTTATTTTCAGGAGAAAATGGAGGATACCATGTCTCACCCGGCGAAGCCATGACTTCTCCCCGGTGGTTGTTTCCCTCCATTTGATCCTCCCTCATATAGCCATTCCCAAAGTCAGGATCAGGTAGCGCTGCCATCCTCTGGCTACATGGGAGGAGTTCACCCCCAGGAAATCAGTGATGACTCCATTCATCACACTACATTTTGAAAAGGAAAACACGGAGATTGACTCGCCCAATTCCCAGATCACATCCACTTGCTAGACTCTGCCCACTGTCCCGCCCACATGCTGCTAGACTTCACCCACATACCCCGACCACATGGCTAAAAAAAGCACAGACTATGGTGTGATGCTAGATATGGGTGGGATTTGCTCGTTACACTGTGTCTCTGCCCTCAACGTCATATGATTTGAACACAAGCAGCCTGTTTGTAGCCAATCACATGGAGGTGTGGGTGGAGTTGCTGGGAACTCCGAAAACCCCAGTGACTCCCCGCTTTTCCCTGGAGAAACCCGGAGTCTCCGGACTACACCCAGAGACTATGGAAGGTCTGGGCAGTCAGCATCTCTGCTTCTCCAGTCTGTGCCCTATTGTCGTAGTTTCATGCATTGCTTCTCCTCAGACTATAGAGCACCTGTCTACGCTCATTAGGGAAGAAATAAAGCCTAATTACTTACACTGGTTGGGTCCAAAAAGCATCTTTGGTGTGGGGAGTCAAAAACGTACTGCAGAATCAGAACTGATCTAAAAAAAACACAGGAAACCTGAGCATGGACCAATGACAAACGCAGACGGTTTCTCCCATGCCTATCCAACAAATGAAAAGTGCAGCGCCCCTTCTGTTTCCTTGTGCTTCTTTCTTTCGACAGTGTGGTCAATATTCTACAAATAAGCATTGTTACCTGAGACATAAAATGCTGGCGTAAAAAAAATGTCTGACGCATTCTAATTTGTATTTCCAGAAAGTACTGACGTTAAATTACGGCTCATTGAATCACCATGCCTGGCAAGCCATGCCAATTCGTGATAATTTGTTACTGGCAGGTAGGAAGCGCACAATCTCAGCCTGCATCGAATATCATGTGATTTCAAGCTGGTTTCACTGCCAAGAGCAGAGCGCTGCCTGGGCTCCGCGAGCCTTTCTGGGGCCTTGTTTTTCATCGTATTTGGCAGATCCGCAGAGAACGGTGAGGCGGCCCCTGCCCTGGCAGAACAGACGGAGATGGGAGTAGCTGTTGTAAACAACAAACCGAGTACCTCCGCTAAACAAGCTGTGAGTGTGACAATAAGATCGACCACATGAATGTCGTGACGCACGTGGTCACGTGCAAAACTTGCAAAAGCTTGCAACGTAGCGGACCACGTTTTATGCTGAGAGAAGGCCGCTGTTTCAAAATACGGTGTGCAGAACCAGGTCCGTAGGGATGGGGTGGGCAGGGGCTGGGATGTCCGGCGGTGTCACTTAAACTGCTCTTTGGTACACATCCTCATTCCTGAAAACAAGGCAATGGGTGTTTTTTGAAGTTCACAACACGGAGGTTTGTTTTAGTGAAATCCTGATCAAGGGTTGTCTTTTTTGCATGTTTCTTTGAAGTCTTGTCCTTTATTATACTGGGCTGGGCCAGACACAAGTGTGAAATGCAGAGTGCAGGTGACCCCTTTACCTGACAATTCAAAGCTCACTGGGAAGTGTGGTGCCCCGGCTTCCCTGTGGGGCCAGGGCGGGGGAGACAGAAAGAATGGAGATACAACTGGTTACATGGACACTGAAGGGAAGACCCCTTGGCAGGCTTTTCCACATCTATTTATTAGCTACCTCACATGAGCCATCACGGCCACGCTTCTGCTGTTCTCTGGTAACCTGACCATCACATCCATCTCCAACTTGCATAACAAAACAAACCAATTGTGCTAGTTCAGTAACGTCCTCTCACATGTCTGCTGGCCCATATAACCAAACATAGTTCTATCTTACTGTCTCTCCCTCTGTCGGGACACTGGCTCGCCGGTAGATCCCATGCAGTATGAATCCGCGCAGCCATGTGGCCAGCACTGGTTGCTGCCGGAGAGAGTGTCAGTTTCCTCCATCTCGTGTCAGGGTATTTGCCAATATAATGGATGCCTGCTCTTCCTTTGATTCAGTATGAGTCCTGGTTCCTGCCTTTGTGATTCCTCTCTGCTGTCTGTTTCATGTGTTTGATACTGCGGGACGGGAGTGGTCGTTGTCGGTACGTTCTCTGGTTCTTCTTGCCATGTGGTCGCTGGTATCCTCCTGAAGTGGGATACATTATGTGTGACAGTCTTGGGCCCTCGTGATGCCGTTACCATTCCATGTTCTCGGTGTGTGACGATCCACACGTGAGACTCGTACAGGAGAGCCATCTTTCTGTGATTGGCGCAGTTCTTTACCAGTGCTGTGTCACCCACTTGTCGCGGGAGTGGCATTGCTCGCCTGACTCTGCTTTCTTTCCGCTTGTGTTCTTGTCGTCGTTGCTCTACACACTCTCCGTCCACTCGTGAAGGACTTCATGTGTGGTGGAGTAATAGCTTGGCCTGGATGGGGACTCCGAACACGAGTGCTGCTGGACTCACTTGGGTGGACGATAGCAGGGTTTGCATGTATGAGCAGAGGAAGCAGTAGAGCTCTGGTAGCCATTGTCGGCTTTTGTCCTTGGCAATGCATATTACTTTGTTGATCGAGGACATGCACCTTTCAGTGTCCCCATTGGCTTTGGGCCAGTACAGGGTCATGCAGTGGTGCCGTATACCCATGTCGTTGAGGAATCTATTGAACTCTCTGCTTCGGAATGGTGGGCTGTTATTGCTCTTGATGAAGGCTGGTATCCCTTGAACAGCAAACATCTTCTCTAAAGCTGTGGTCACTGAGGCTGCATCAATGGATCGCACTGGTTCTACTTCTGTGTACGTTGTAAATTTGACGATGGCCACCAGGATATACATCTCGTTGGCAATGGTGCAAAAGTTAATGCTGACAGCGTCCCATCTGCGGTCACTTCGGGAAGGGCTGGCAATTGGCTCAGGGGGCTCTATTCGGCTAGCTGCTTGGCACGCCGTGCAGGTTTCTACCAGCGTGATGACTCTCTGTTGAATTTGCGGCATCCGTACTCTTGACTTAAGAAATGTCTTTGTATTCACCATCCACTGGTGACCTTCATGCGCCAATTGGAGTGCTCTGTCTTGTAAGCTGATGGGCACTACGATTCGGTGTCCTTTTAGTATCAGCCCTTTGGGAGAGACTGACAGATCATGCCGTATTCCAAAGAGGCTCTGCATTAGCTCTTGTGCCTGTGGGGTACAATGGGCTGCTGCCGTAAGGTCATTCTTACACTCTCCCGACAGTATGGTTTCCTTCGTAATCTGGAGATAGGTGTCTTTGGCTCCTTTATCATTTCCTCGAACTGCATCGCTTTTGATCGAGCGCAGGCGATTATATGGCAGACGTGCTCTTCCGTTTCCTGTGCGGCTTTGCACTCTGTTGCAGTGGCTGGTCTCCGGTGTCGGGATAGGAAGTTCACTGGGTTGTCTGCCCCTGCTCTGTATTGCACCTCTAGATCGAACTGTTGAAGCTGGAGCATCCACCGCTCTATCCTCGCTGGGGCTGAGTTGCAGACCCTTTGAAGATGGGTACCAGGGGCGTGTGATCCGTTAGCACTTTAACTGGGTGCACTTTCAATGTGTGCATAATTTCTCTCTGCCTAAGTGAGGGCTCAACCAGCAAATTCGATGGGGAATACTGTTCTTTCCCGGTCTTTTTGGGTCAGCACAGCCCTTAGTCCAACCAGGCTGGCTTCCATTAGTAGTTCTGTGTCGAAGAAGGCCATTGTGGCATCTCCTGACAGTGAATCCTTGATTCGCTGGAATGCTGTCTCGTGTGTCTCATTCCATTCCCACGTTGTTTTTTTCTTGGTGAGTTCTCACAGAGGCGTGGTGGTGGTGGCCAAGTCAGGTATGAATCTTCTGCAGCAAGTTGCCATCCCTTGGAAGCTGTGTACTTCCATGGCGCTGGTGGGTACCCGGGCGTGTTTTATGTCCGCCACCTTGCTCGGGTCTGGGGACACTCCATTTCCACTGAAAACGTATCCGAAGAAGCTGAGTATTGATTTGCCGAACTCACACTTCTCTGCATGAAGGGGGAACCCTGAGTCCTTCAGACACTGTAGTACCACCGCCAACCGTCAGTTGCGCTCGTCATTGGCTCGTCCATAGACTAAGATGTCATCACTCACATCTGTGACCCCGGGAAGGACCCAAAATACCTTCCTGATTTCATGCTGGAAAACCTCTGCCGTGGAGGAGATCCCAAAATGGAGTATGCAGTATCTTCTCCGTCCCAAGTGCGATGAAAAAGTCGTAATGTAGTGGGACTCTTTGGCCAGGCAGATCAGATGGTAACCTGACCTCAGGTTTAGCTTGCTGAAGACGGTGGCTCCGGTGAGGCCTACAATTAGTTCATCGATTGTCGGGCTGATGTGTCTCTCCCAAACTATGGCTGCATTGGGTAGGCGCACGTCAATGCATTTGCGCACTGCCTGGGGCTGCTTTGGTTTGTCTGTCACCACCACGGGGGACACCCACGGTGTGGGCCTTGTGGTCTGTTCGATGAGTCAGAGGTGTTCAAGTTTGTTGAGCTCTGCTTCCATCGCCTCCCTCATGTGGAAGGGTGCTCTCCGATTTCTGACAGCTCTTGGTTCTACGGTGGGGTCAATGTGGAGCTTCACCCTCCGTCCCTTCAGACAGCCAATTCCGTGGAATAGTTTTGCATGTTTTTCCAGTAGGTGGTTGATTTCTTTGGTGTGGATTGCAAATGTGAAAAGAATAAGTTCCAGTTTTTCAACTGTTGGGCAGCTGAGAAGCGTTTCAATTCTGGCGTCTACGACATATATGCATGTTTTGCAGCTCATTGCCCCATATGTGAGTCTTGTTTTGAACCAGCCTTTTACAGGGAGTGGTTTCTTGCACCCATAGGTGAAGAGTTGTACCATCTTTCTTCAAAACGGCTGGCTGAGGGTGAAATTTCTCATATTTGGTGGCTGGCATGGCATTTATCGTGGCAACTCTGCCTATCATCATCTTCACTGGAATTTCTTCTGCCATCACTACACATGTGCGTGTGACCTCGTACTCTGAGTGCCCTTGCTTCCAGAAGGTTTGACGGCTGAGATCATGTGAACTCTCTCTTTACTCTACCTCTTGTGTTAGGGGGATCCAGTCGGGAGAAGAGTCCCTGCTTGACTGGTCATCCTCCTCACTGTTGCTTTTAGCTTATTCAGCATCCACTGCTCGTGCACGCCCTCCTGACCTCTTGCATGTCTTTGTCGATTGTCGTGGTGGTTCATGTGGTCGGGGTAGGTATGAATGGAGTCTCCTTTGTTGCGATTCCCCATACCAGCCTCTGGGTCACTTTGGTATCAGCGGCTCTTTCGGACCACGGGAGCTCAGGCACACAGCTGCAAAGTGATTTAGCTTCCCACATTTGTGGCAAGTGGTTCCGAACGCTGGGCATGTATCTTCCTAGTGAGGTTGTCCTCCGCACTACAGACAGTTTCTGGGTTTCCCTTGTGTGGGTTTCTCTTGGCTTCTTCCCTGATGCAGTGCGTTGATGGTGGTCATGCTGTTTCCTTGGTTCTCTGTGTCAAGCGGCAGTCGGCTGATCATTTGTTCTATTTCTGCCACGTGTTCGTCAGTTCTCTCTCTCTGGTTCCCCATGTTAAGAATCTGTTCGAGGGGTAAGTTAATTTCCGACAGTATCGTCCTGCAAAGCTTTTCCTATGATAGACCGTGGATGACCGGTTGCTGGACGAAATCTCCTCGCCTGGAAAGTCGCACCCGATGACCATTTCTCTGAAGCGGCCATGAAAATCATTGATGTTCTCTCATTGATGTTCTCATTGGGGCGCTGTCTTGCCTGGCTCATTTTGAATAGTTGGAGCGCCATCGTGCCCAGGTTGAGCATCAGCAACATCTGCATCCCTTTCGCATCTGTGATCTTCCTTGATTTCATGCTGAGCTCATAATGCTGAACCCACAGTTCCCAAACTGAGCACTGCTCTGGGCCCAAAAGGTTCAAATGTTTTCAGAAACGTGCCCTGTGTCGTGTCAAATCATTTGCTGGTGTCAGGGTTCCGTCCCTGGCCGTGCACTCTGGCCGGTGACGAGGCAGGGTCAGACAGCATGGCTATTTGCTGGTTTTCTGTTTGTGTCCCTCACTGCTTGTGTGCCTGCTCTGTGCTTGGACCACTCTTTGGTGAGGTGTCCTGGTGTGGTTGTCTGTCGATTCAGTCTTCTTTGTTTTTTTTTTGCTTTTCTCCTTCACTGTGTTGCAGGTTATTGGGTGTTTCCCCCAGCTTCAAACACTTGTGCTGTGTTGCTGTGTTCCTGGCAGCCTAGCGAGTTCCGTCACATGTATGCTGTGTGTTGGGGGAGTAGCGCTCCTGCACTTGCTTACAGTTGTAGTGGACCACTGACACCGAGCACTGTGCTGGGGGTGTAGCCTTCACTCCCTGTGGTCTCTGTTTGTCTGCCACTGAATTTGTGGCCTGGCTGGGATGCAGGCTGCGGTTGCTTCGGTCCGCCTGACTCGCTGACGTCGTAGCTGACGTGTTGTTGGGGAGGGCAGTGCCGCCGCGATGTGGGGGTAGCTGTGCTTGTGTCATGGCGAGTGCTGTGGGATGCGGGGTTCAGGGCCCACCTCATCGCCAATGTGGTGTCCCAACTCCCCCGTGGGCCACGGGCCAGGGAGACGGAAAGAATGGAGACACAGCCGGTGACATGCACACTAAAGGAAAGAACCCTTGGCAGGCTTTTCCACTTCTATTTATTAGCTACATTACATGAGCCATCACGGCCACGCTCCTGCCATACTCCCTGGTCACCGGACCATCAAACAAAGGGGCCATTAGCACCCCAAAGGCCCTCATTCTGTGTATATGCCACAGTAAATGGCTGCACCACATAAGCCTGACTGTTTTCTAGCTACTCTGGGGTGTCTATGTTGACATGGAAACAATGAGGTAATAATATGTACACACTTGCACATTTTATTCAGAAGATGTTTGTGTGAAATAATTCTGTGATGTGAAGACAAGAAGGGAAATACACCAATGTCTGGTTGTCTTGTGCAGGTTAGAAAATGTCAAGCATCAGGGTGTTGTAATTGTTTTACGGACTCCTAGATTTCGGGAATAAGGATTGTTTAAAATGAATGTTGAAAACAAGGAAAGGAGGTGTTTTGAAAAAATGGAGACGCTCATGGGTACAAGACAGAGTGCCACCAGCAGGTGAAAATGGTAACCCTAAGTCCCAGATATTTTTTATCATCATTTTGCATAGTGAACGCACACTCTGGCAAAGGAAATCTAGCAAGATATTCTTATTTGATTATGTTTTAAATCACACTGGAAATACATTCTATCGATCCATTTAAAGGACGTTTGGTTCATTGGGACCCCTGCTTACCAGTTTAGGTCTGTTGGATGGCACTGGGTTGTTGGGTCGTAGGACACTTTTCTTGCTCACGCTGGGTAGCTTGATGAAACTAAATGTGCATGAGGCAGGTGCTGATGGTTATCAGGCTAGTTGGAGACGTTATGTGTGGCTGTTGTGTGGAGGTCCTGGCATGCTCCTCATGTGTGGAGGTCCTGGCCTGCTCCTCAGGTGAGTGACGGGGGAGATGTGGGGCTTCATGTCACTGTGGTGCAGGGAGGGTCTCCTGGCTCACCAGCCTCACCCTGCTCGTATGGAAGGGCTTATCACATCAAGCCTTCTAGAGGTTTTGTCCCTTTACAGGACCTTTTTTCAGTGCACACTCACTCTCCAACATAGACTTATACAGCAATGGGTACAATGCTCCATATTGTGACAATTCCGTCTTGTCCCTGCTCAGTTTGGAACTAACAGTGTGGGGTAGCAGTCAGTGCAGGAATCAGAAAACCGTTTTCCACATGACACACAACAATTGCTTGAATGTGCATACACACCTCTGCTTTGGTATTTGGTGCACGAACATGAGAATGCAGCAAGCTTCCCGAAGCATAGCACCCCAGCACAGTTAGCTCCCTTTAGCATGTGCATGCATGAGAAACAAATCCAAGATGGCGGTGATACCGTTTGTCAACGCAGTCAGAGGAGACAAGCAAAAAGAGGGCAGGGTTAGGGATGCGACAGGAACACCATGGAACAAATCTAATGAACCAGTCATGTTACAAAAGGGGAAAAGGAGCGACACCTGTATCCTGTTTGGCAAGGGAGATCCTTGGCAAAGGGTTTGCCACGATCTAAGGAAAAGGGTCTGGCAGAGGGATATGGGCGGCTGGGGAGAGTGAGTGTGAAAGAAGGCTGCGAGAAAGAAACCAAAGCGGAGAAGGTGAAGCTGGACTGCATAGAATACAGATGGAGGGAGAAGGAGTGAGGGGAATAGATGGGTGGAGGGGAGGAGTAGCTACATTGAGGAGGCCATAAAGGAGGCAGGCAGGATGAGAGAATGTTGGAGAGAATAATATTTGATGGTGTAGCAAGGAGAGAAAAACCACACAGTGGAGCAAGAAGGTGAGAGGAAGGAGAAGGAGGAGAAAGAGCTGGAAGTGATGGAGAATAAAGTCAGTAAAGGCAAGCTCAATAATGAGGAGAAGGATGATGAAAAGCTATAGGTGGAGGAGAAGCAAAGGGTGGAGAGAAGATTTGGAGGAATAGAGTAGGCAGAATGTAGACCTTCAGGAGGAAGGGAGGAGGGGACTAGCCCAGGAAAGAGCAGAGGGTGCAGAGAGGCCCACCATAAGCATGAAAGAGAGGTAAGAAGAGGAGGAGGATCAAGCATGAGGCAGTGCTTTAAAGAAGTGACAGCAGAGAGATATTATGGCAACAAAGAAGAGCAGGGCAGAAGCGGTGATGGATCCCCCTAGAAATGGGAAAGGTGAGGAGGCAAAGGAGAGCTTGGTGGTGAGAACATAGACAGTTTCCTAGGTAAAAAAAGGTCACTGAGATTTGGGATTTAGCACCCAATTTCCCACCCTCCTTAGTTGTCCAAGAGCTAGTGGCAACGCTGGTTCCTATCCTGGAGCTTCTCAGCCCTTCCTCTTGTGACCCCTTAAGAACATTCTCTAAGCCAACCGAGGCACTGCAATCCCGCTTCTAGATATTCAGAATCCTGAACAGCCTACGGCAAGGAGAAGTGGACAACCCAGTGAACCAAGAAATAAATGCAGGATCACCTAAATCCGAGACTGTGAGTGACTAATGCATACCTGGGATGGGATCCTGGAGTGAGAGACTTCGTTTTGTCAAGAGAACATTTTGTTGTTCCAGAAACTTTTACAGCATTGGAATGCCCAGAGAAGCCATCCTGTATTTAAGTTTCCTTATCTTTTGTTAATCCTGACATACAGGGAAGCCTTTAGCTGTTTGGTTTGAGTTAATAAAAAGTATGAAGAAAAGATTCAGTGCTTGTGTTAAGGGGGGGAAGGGGATAGATGCTCATATATTTTGAATAGGAATTCAGGCAATGTATATTTACAAATAAAACCTTCTATAGGTTACCACATCCCATGTGTGCGTTGTTGATCACACTTTGCGTCATGACACTGTTCCTGCTGTAGATCAATTGCTTTGGCACATGCAGTGGTAGAAAGTAAAGAAGGGTATGAAACTGGTCCCACTTACCATTAGTACTGGTTGAAGTCTTGCTGGTCTCAGTATGTATGCAGACTATGCTAGGCGGCTCACAGTAGGCATATTCCACACTAGACCACTGGTATTGTTTTGACTTGCTGTTAAACAGAAACCACCATCTTGTCTGATTTGAAACATATCTTTGTAGAGTCTCCTTCAAACCTAGTCCTGAGGGTAGCCATGTCCCGCACAAGACAGCGACACAGGGAGAAGAATCGAGTGGCATTTGGAGTATGTAGAGAGATACAGGAGAGGGCCCTCTGTGGAGAGCAACTGAGCACACTTATTATCAGTGTAGAATTTAAATAAACAGCACGTATCACAATGCTTGGCCTTTGATCTCATTTTACTTCAAGCCCATGAACTCCCTACAATGGTGACAAGTGGATGGAATTGAAAAGTGGATGAGCCACAGATAGTGCTCACCAACAGAAAACTATGTGCCAGTGACTTACAGAAGAAAAACGCTGTGGCACAGCCAAGTATTAACCCCACAGGCATTACTACCAACTCCAGGTACACCAATGATACAGTGGCAATGGTGGAAGGCCAGCTTTGCAGGGTATCTTGAAGCTGAACGCCTGCATGACAGTGCACCTGACCCAACTAAGCCTCTCATTCAAATGAATGCTTTTGGGTGTTCTGGACTGAGCCAAAGGAAAACAAGAAATAAAAGACATCTATCAAGAGGCACCAAAGAGGCACCAAAGAAGCCCGCACATCTGGATGATACAGAACTCAAAGTGCCTGAATCCCTTTAAAATGGAACTAATGATCTTTGGCTTGACATCAGCTAGATCTAAACTCAGCGATATGTATATCGGGATAAATCGGATCAAAATCAAAGTTAAAGTTAAAACCCTAGGACTATACACGAACGCCACAGTGAGTTTAGAGGCACACGTGGATGGAGTAATAAACAGTGCCCAATACCATTTGAAGGTACTGCGTAAGGAAAAACATCTTCTGTCTGATGGCCTAGACTATTGTAATGCCCTTTTGATTGGGGCAAAAACTTGCAGCATTAACAAACTACAGACAATACAAAATGATGCCGTGCGCATCATTTATAACATTCCTAGGAGAGAACACATCACCAGCGCCAAAAGGACTTTACAATGGCTACCGGTAAAAACGTACATAAGTTTCAAAGCACTCACCCTGGTACACAGATGTATCCATGGAAACGCCCCAACATACCTTAAGACTAAAGTCAAGCCTTATATACCATAGAGACAACTCTGCTCCAGCGACTCAGGTATGCTGAATGTGCCCAGAAGGAACACATGTGGAGGCATGGGAGGAAAAAAAAAACACACACACGCACGCACGCACGCACGCACACACTCTCTCTCTCTCTCTCTCTCTCTCTCTCTCTCTCTCTCTCTTTCTCTCTCTCCTGACACATTTACTTTATTGAGACAAAGATGTAATTGCCCATTACACGAACCCCCAAGAGTTAATTTAGAAGAGTTTACCCAGAGATTACTTAGCACCATTACAGAGACCTGCATCAAAAAGACATATTGTGCAAATAGAAATTCATGCAAGCAGAATATAGGGAAGAATCCAGTACATTATCTTGAAACTGTGTTTTGATGAATACTGCTGGATTCCAAATGCAACAGCAACCTTGAAACAAGCTGTGATCTCCACCGTTGTCATGAGGCTGCGTCCCAAATTACAGAGAGAATTAAGGGAGTGTTTATTGGTTGGGGAGGCAAGAGGTTTACTGTGCTGTTGTCAGCTGTGCATCATTTACATGTAAAGGCAGAAACACAAAGAACGACCAAGGCTGACCTGATGGCATAACAAATGTAGCTGATCCAATCTTAGCAAGGAAGGGTAGGACACTGTGCAGGACACAGCTCTCAGGGAAGAGGCAGGGGTAGAAGAAGAGGAATCCCGGTTAATGTCGGGCTAGGAGGAGCTCAACATACGTAGATGAGGAACCTGTACAATGATCAGTGTAATTATTGCAAGGAATTTGGACTCTGGAAGTTCTAAATGCCTTAAGCAGCCTGCTCACCAGATCGTGTGGCCGGCGCAGCTCCTGCGTTCTTTATCACAATAATTTCCACTACCTCCACTACCTGCTTCATGTAATACACAATGGCACAAACAGGAAGCTAGTCATATTTTGTACACCACTGATTCCACTTGTGCCTCTCATGAAAATTGTGCTGTTAGTGGGAAAGTGTTCCTTCTTTAGTTGATACTGGACCGTCACACTTAACTCTGATAGCATCTGAATTTCCACATGTTCCCATTTGAAATTAAGTGGTAAATGCTGTGGGTATTGGAGGTTGACTGATACCTCACCCAGTCACACAGCCTTTGACTGTTACTTTGGGTTCTATTTATGAACATCATGCTTTTCTATTGAGCCCTTGTACACTAGTGAATTTACTAGGACTGGATCCATTGTGTAAAATGGGTTATGCTATTTATTGTACCCTTGATGGTATCTATTTGTATTTTCCCATACTTAGAGATTTTTAATGTTTAGCTGTGTTACAAGAGTCTGCAAATTTGACAAAGGTTCTGCAGGACAACACTCCCTTATTGCAACAGGGATTGTTGGACCAAGTTCCTCTGCAACTGTGTTCTAAACATGTAAATGAAACTGGACGAATATTGAATGTGGAATCTGTATACAAAACTCTGAACCCCGCTAAATCTGTTCCATGTACTCTAAAATCCCCCTTTCCAAAAGAAGCCAAAGAGGGAATAAAACCTGTTACTGAATCCTTGATCCAGCACTGAATTATTGTGCCTATCTGTATTCCTTGCAACACTCACATTGTAACTGTGATGAAACCTGGGAAAGGAATGTATTGGTTTGTTCAAGACCTCTGTGATGTCAATACAGTGGTTCTGCCCAATTTTTGCAGTAGTGCCCAATCCCGCAATGATTTTATCTTGCATTCCCGCTACTAAAAGACACGCCATAGTGGTAGATGCATGTTCTGTATTCCTTTCTATACTTGTACATCCTGCCATTCCTTATAAAACCTTACATTACCAATTCATTCATTTACCAAAGGGGAATGTGGAAAGTCTGACTCTTTTTTCTCACATTTTAAAACAAGATCTTGATTCACTGGTGTTCAAAGAGGGGTCTTTGTTACTCAGTATGTGGACGACCTTTTATTGGCATTTGAATGTTGTTAAGCACCACCCGATCGCTTATTAGAGTAAGGCACTAAATACTATGGCTGCTGGCTTACTACCACGTTTGTATGCATTGACAGCAGCTGCTTTATTTGAAGAGAAAACAGCTCTTTAGTGCATAGCCACCCAGTTACTGAGTCCCACATACCATTTGAGAGTTGCGTTTGAAAGGAAAGGCACAGCATATTTATAATTCTCGTTTAACTAGGTACAAAGAAATGATTGTTATGGGCTGCAAATGTAACTTTAACTCAACGAACGATCCTAAAACCTGCTTCTCTGCTCCTGACACCTTTGGATAGGGAGCTCCATGATAGTGCATTGATAAGGGAACATCTTTTCACTCCAAGAATTGATTTAATGGACGTACAGCTTCAGAACTCTAATATGCTTCTGTTTGTTGATGGGTCTTGTTGAGAGATCCCGATGGAAGAATTACTTTGTGATACACTGTTTGTACATAGTTTGATGTTTTAGAAGCTTATCAGCTTCCAAATAGTCATTCCACCAATGTTCCTGGTCTGATTGTTCTCATTCGAGCTCGTGTTCTGGTGGAGGCTAAATCTGCCAGGATTTACACTGATTCCAAATAAACCTATGGTGTTACTGTCGAATCAGTGTGGCTACCTAATGTCAGTGGTGCTCTTATATGTAACAGTCTTTGGGCCGCATTACAAGTCTGGCGGTAACCGTGCCAGTAAAACTGGCAGGTTGCCGTCGGACTTGTACATTTTACCAGTGCCTGGCTTGCCGGAAACACCAGGGTATTACAACCCTGGCGGTCTAGGAAGTGAGGCGCTGGTAAAATGTTGTTCCCCATTCCCATAGGACATGGAAGCACCGTCACAGTTAATAACGGTGCCAGTGTTTCTGTGAAAGTCTGCCTACCATGGCCTCTGTGTCCAGCAGGGTCAGACCTGCCGTGCACAGCAACTCCAGCAGGCAGACGCGTAGTGTGCCACTCTGGTAGGCTTACCGGCACTGTTGTTACTGGACAGGCACACTTGTAATGAGGCCCTTTGTGTTGATGCTTTATCAGAAGCTTTACCTTTACATTCTGCACTGGCATAGTGAAGTGCAGGGTACATGAAATGTCAGGATCAGTGGTGTCTGTAGGAAAATATTATCTGTTAATTCAGCTTGAACTGTGGCCCTAGAAAGCTCCCTGGCTCCTAATGAGGCACTTTTCCTTATTGCATTTGATACACTTTCCGATTACAACTCTATCCTGGGAGGGCTGAAGATTTAGCATGTGACCATGAGAAAGAACACTCTTCTCCAAAAGACAATAAATTGTGCCCTGATTTGCTGTTTCATTGTCCAGATGGAAACCTGGTTGTACTTCGATTGCATCTGCCTCATCTTTTCAGACTGGCCCATTCCAGTAAAGGTGCAACGATCTCCATTTTTAATAGAGACGGCTTCACACCGTATTCTCCTACCATTGCAAAAAACGACTGCAGTGCATGTGCAGTGTGCCTGGCCCAAAATGTGGGACAAGCAGTACACATTTTTTTTTACTTTGTATTTATTCAGTTTATTACATAAGGAACAGTTGCAAAGCCTTACATATTTTCAACATTGTATGTTCCCACTTCGTCCTTCACCCTTCCCCTCACCCATTCCCTCGCAATCCAGCGTACACAACACAGGGTTACAGCATTTGAATCTTCATATTTTCACTTGTTATAGCCTTTAAGCAGGGATTCCGGGAGCCCCAAATGTAGAGTCGTTTAGGCTCTTTAATTTTCCCTGTCTTTCCCCAGAGAGGGCTCCCCTCTGCTGAGCGCAAGGTTCACCTTCCGTGTTTTCCGCAAGACTGAGCCAGCCGCTTTCTAAGGTGCTTGCTGACAAACTATGGTCTGTTCTCACCCCATTTCAATATGAACATACCCCAATTCGTGTGGAACGCTTCCATTTCATCATTTGCCACTGCTGCGAGTTTTTCCAAGATAACAATGTTCCAGAGTTTGTTCGTCCAGTCCGCCTTTGAGGGGATGGAGATGCTCTTCCATCTTTGCGCTATTGCTACCCACACCGCTCTTAGCATTCCCTCCCACATTCTTGGTAACGAGCTTTCCGCACTATCTCCCACCGGCACCCACAGTAGCATTTGCAGTGGAACCAGGGACAGAGTTACCTCCACCACTTCCTTCATCCAACTACGGACCTCCGCCCAGTCAGTACACCTGGATTTTGGTCCACCAAATGTGATAGGATGTGCCTAGCATTCCACGTTCCCTGGGACAGAGGGGTGACACCCCTGTGAACATTTTTGACATTTTCTGGGGGGATAAGTGCCAACTGTGTAACATTTTAAAGTTATATTCCATTGTCGCCGTGAACAGATTGCCATTAACATAATCCGATATACGTGATCCCAAGTCTCCTCGGCTATTTCCCTCCCGGTTTCCGCCTCTCAGAATTGCTTAAACATTTGTTTCCCTTCGAAGTTTGCTGTAACCATAACTCTATACATCTTGGATACAATCCCGTTCCTGGAAGTGACCTTGTTAATAACTCCTTCAAAGGCTGTTAATGGGCAGGCGAGTTTAGGTAGGATCCTGGGGTCAGTACATATGCACTTTAACCGCACATAGTCAAACACTGTAACCCCTGCCTCCCCAAGCACCCCCATTCACTGTGTCATTTTCCTTAAACCATCCCTCCTGAAAGAGTTTACGCACCATCTCCAGGCCTCTGTCAGACCACATTTGCGCATTTTTAAATCCCCTTTTACCCAGATCTATAGGGGTCCGTCCCCATAATGAACTCAGAGGTGATGGCCAGGAGGAGAGGCATTTGTTTTGTCCATTGTTCTTCCACAATGACCATAGTACCCCCAGCACTGGATGTTCCCTGAGTCTCACTGGCACAGTCCCGATTGGGCACCACAGCAGGCCTCTCACTTTCTTGGGGTGGGAATACACGTCCTCCAGGTAGGACCAGCATGTGTTCATGTCATCCCTCGTGCGCTCCAGAAATATATGCAATTGGGCTGCCTTATAATACAAGAAGAAATCTGGAAGGGTGAATCCTCCAAAGTCTCTGGGCAGGCTCAATGTGGTTCTTTTGACTCAGGGTCTTTTCCCTTGCCATATCAATCGGGTGATCATGGAATTAAGTTTCCCAAAAAAGGGATCTGGGAGGTGTGAGGGGATTGCTGTGAATAGATATAATAGGTGTGGGTGGACCGACCTTTTAATTGAAGTAGTCCTGCCATACCATGAAAGGGTCAAGGTCATCCAGCGTGTAAGGTCTGCACTCAGTTTAGTTAGGGCTCGGGTGAAGTTAACTTCAATCAGACGGGTCAGGCCTCGAGGGAAACATATCTCCAAATAGGTTATTTCCTTATTTTCAAGCCTAATCTTTCTCAGTGATCCCTGGTCTATCCTGGGTGTGTGTTCTAAGTTTAGTGGTATTACACTAGACTTTGTGTTGTTAATTTGTAGGCTCGAGAAGACCCCAGAGGTGGTGATTTAGTCTAGTAGCTCTGGGAGAGAGTGTTGCACACTGGATAGGTAGCATAAAATGTCCTCTGCGAACAGCGATAGTTTAAACTCAACTTCACCACACCGTATCCCTCTGATGTCGAATTGTTCCTAATCGATATCGCAATAGGTTCCATGGTGATGGCATATAAGAGTGGGGAGAAAGGACAGCCCTGTCTAGTTCCCCTGGTTTAGTGAAAGGACTCTGATATTGTGCCATTAACTATAACCTTGGCCCATGGGTCCCTATTTAGGGCGAGATCCATCTGCGAAAGCTGGGGCCAAACCCCATTTTCTCAAGTACCTTCCTCATGTACCACCCACTCCACCCCGTCAAATGCTTTTTCAGAGTCGATGGAGACCATGTAGACATCCAGGTTCTGATCTTGAGCCAGGTGCATTAAATCAATTGTTTTTCCGATATTGACTGCGCCCTGTTGTCCTGCAATAAATCCAACCTAGTCTCCATGGACTAATCATGGCATGAGTGTCTCAAGTCTGATACCCAATGTCTTTGCAAACATTTTTGCATCTGTGTTTAACAGGGAGATCGGTCTATATGACTGGCATTGTGTCGGCACCTTGTCTTGCTTTGGAAGTACTACTATCAAGACCCCCAGAAAGGACACCTGTTTGCAGTGCCTGGTTAAACAGTCTAGCTAGGAAGAGTGCTAGAGTTGAGTGGTATGTTTTGAAAAAACGGACAGTGAAGCCATCTTCCCCTGGAGATGTTCGCAATTTCATCTTCACGATCGTTAAGATTATTTTGTCGGCTGTGAATGGGCTATCCAATATTACTGCTTTTTCTGGTAGGATGTTGGAATCGGGAGAGCATCGAGGAATTCGTCTATCTGGGCTCCATCTCCTTTGTATTTAGTCGTATAAAGGCCCACATACTATTTGCAAAACTCCTTTGCTATATGTTTGTCTCTAAATACTCTTTCAGAGCCTGCTCAGCATATCGACCCTACTCTCTTGGCATTTCTCTGAGCACACAATTTGCAGGCTAGTATTTCACCCTTCTCCATATATTCTTGCTTCAGAAACGCAGCTTCATCTCTGTCTGATGCAGTAGAATGTCACTCAACTTTGCCCTATACTTTTGCACTTTTGGCAGTTTATATGGGGTGATATGGGTCCACACCACAGGGGACCCCCCTACACCCATGACCATGCCATGCAGGCATCCCACAACACAGGGGACCCCCTACACACATGACCATGCCCCGCAGGCAGCCCACACCACAGGGGACCCCCCTACAACCATGACCATGCCCCGCAGGCAGCCCACAACACAGGGGACCTCCCCTACACCCATGACCATGACCCGCAGGCAGCCCACAACACAGAGGAGCCCCCAACACCCATGACCATGCCCCATAGGCACCCCACACCAGAGGGGACCCCCTACACCCAGGACCATGCCTCACAGGCAGCCCACAACACAGGGGATCCCCCTACACCCATGACAATGCCCCGCAGGCAGCCCACAACACAGGGGACCTCCCCTACACCCGTGACCATGCCCTGCAGGCAGCCCACATGGCACCATACACTGCAGGCAGGCCCCGCCTCATGTCCCCCCCCACCAGTGACAGCAACCTGCAGGCAGGCCCCGACACACATCCCCCCACCAGTGACGGCAACCTGAAGGCAGGTCCCGACTCATGTCCCCCCCACCAGTGACAGTAACCTGCAGGCAGGCTCCGACACACATCCCCCCACCAGTGACGGCAACCTGCAGGCAGGCCCCGCCTCATAACTCCCCACCCCCACCAGTGACGGCAACCTGCAGGCAGGCCCCAACACACATCCCCCCAACACCTTGACCCAACATGCATTCATGAATGAAATTTCCAGCAAAAAGCCACCACACGCTGCCCCTCCACAGTGCAACTCAACACCCATCCATCGGTCATACTCCCCAGAACATGCCCCATGCCATGTGAATCACAGTACATCACATGCATGACAGCACACACATCACCAACATTGATGAACAGCAGGGACATGTAACATAGCAAATGAAGAGTGACACATGCACCAAACCATTGAGAACAGACACCACTTACATTTGAATGAATGAAAATGTATTAAAACTTTAAAAATACACAAAATGAAAAATAAACATGAAAATGAAAATGAAATGAATGCAAATGAAAATGAAATGCAAATCCAAAAGGAATCCGAAAATCAATAAAAAAAGCTAATGCAGAAAGTAGTCCATGTCCAAAGGCAGTCCTCCTGTTCCAAATGTAAATCAGAAAATAAACCATTAATCCGTGGTAAAATTAAAAAGAAAAAAAAAACGACAAAGTCCAACTATATACAAGGATGAAGGGTCCATGATCCAAAAGTCTAAACAACATACCCCAAAAACCCTATAAAAAATAAACTATGTACAAATCGTGAAGTCCATGGACTCCAAATAATAAATAAATAAAGGAAACCTAACACTACAGAACTATATACAAGGGCAGCGGGCTAGTCCTACGACTCACTGATGTTACCAAGAGTCTGGGCCAGGGCATCATCAAACTCTGTGTCAATATCCCAGAGGCGGGACTTAGCTCTATCCACAAGAGCTCACGGGGACGCTGTCATGCTCCTCTCAAACTCCCTGCGAGTCTCCTTGAGGAACTCTGCCCGCCTCTCTGCCCGACGCATGGCGTTCTCCCCTTCCCATGGTGTGTCGTGCCCTCCATGCCCGCCGCCGCTCTGCATCTATTTGCTGGCCCATCCGCTGCCACACGGAAGACACACTTGTTCCTGGGTCCTCCTGCCCATCGGCCGATGCCTGCCCCCGTGATATTGTTGGCCCGAGTCCTGACACCTCCTACGTTGAGCCCGCCGCTGCCAATGTGCCCTGTACCTGCGCCACCAGGACTGCCTTGGGGATGATGACAACCCTTGGGGTTGTACACGTGCCCTCCTGAAAGGTGCCTGCACAACCTCCATTGCTGAATCTCCGACACCTGACTGTGGCAGGGATATGATCTCCACCAGACTGGCTACGGTGGTGGCATCTGGGCCAGAAGACGGCAGGGAGGACGACGGGCACATTGAGGAGGTAGAGGAGGAGGGGGATGCAGAAGGGCCCAGCACATGTAGCAAACCCGCGACAATGAGCTGTGCTAGCCGGTTCAGGATGGCACAGACCTCTTCGTGATGACTTGTATGGTCCCACCAGGAACCACGCACGTCATCACGAATGATGGTTGTGCGCATTGCAACACCGACGAGCATGGGCTCAACCCTGTCACGGATTGCCTGGTCTGCAGGTAGAGGAAGGTCAGTTGACGTGGACTCCTCCTCTACCTGAGGACGGCCTAGACTGAGGCATGGCTGCAGGTGCGCACTGATGCAATCGCAGGGACAGGACATAGGCACAGACCCCTCCGGTGTGACCTGCGCTGCCTCCTGCCCCTGGACTCCAACAATTGCACCTGTGGCATCAACCCCTCCAGGCCCCATGTTCTTTTCTGATGCGGCCTCCTGCTACTCGTCCACCACCAACCTGGATGACTCTGAGCCGTCTTCCGTATCAGATTGCCCCTGTGGGGGTTCAGCCGTCCCACCCGCTGCCGAGGGGCCTACATCCAACTTCGCCTTCTTGGGCCTCCCCTCAGCAGCTGCGGCCGTTCTTGCGGACACGGCACCAGTCTCCTCACTCCCGGAAGATGTTGTAACCTGGGAAGAGGACTGGGCCTTGCGTCTCCGCCTGGTGGAGGCATGCCCGCCGCGTTGCTCCACAGCGCCGTCTATGCCCTCTTCCTCCATCGCTGCTGTAGATTGGGAGATATTGAACACAAATATCAGTGCACCGAACAAATGTCTGCTCGACACAAAGCAAAAGCACATGAGTGGCACTGTCAAACATCATTACCATCATCACCCTCCACAACACACCGGTCAGTGCAAGCAAAACACATGCACAAACAAGCATGACATGTGCAACAGATATTTGCATCCATGTCCCAGGCACTACAGAAGGGGGACTGAACCTCACTTGCATCATGGGACATGCACATCAAATGCACACACACAGCACCGGACAGTCATGCATCTGGCCATGTCTACCTCCCATCACAGTGCACTCATGGACAACTGGGCCGCATCAGTCAATTCACGCATCGTGGTGGTCATGTGTCATGCCTCCATGGTGTTTTCCAGTCACACACTCATTACTCAGACACATGCACACCATGCATGTGAATGAAGGTGACATAAGCATCCATGTCTCACACCCCAAACATGGCCAAGTCCAGACACAGGCATGCAAACATGCGTGCGTCATCACATGCTGGTGCACATCATGTATTGCAACACAGACATCATTGATGTGGAACACGCTTGACTGGAGTCACATGCAGCAATGTCATGGCCATGCACACAGACATCCATACATGGGGCATGCCAGACATAAGGCCAAAGTGCACACTCCAGCCACACCTAAACATGCACTATGCTGGACAAGAATACATGGACACTAACCACTCGACTCCAGATGGAGCTGCAACTGTAGGACATGGTGGTAAAGCGCTGGTTGTAAGCGCTCCAGGACCCTCATCTGGTTGTTGCTCAACTGGCCCCGGCGCTCCACTTCATCATCAGTCATGACAAGGTGCCGGGCCTTGTTGAGGGTCCTGGACCTGAAGTCCTCCCAGCGCTTCCGGGCGCAGTCGTAGTCACGGGGTGACACCCCCTGTGCGTTGATGGCACCCACAATGTCCACCCAGATCCTACTTCGTCCTTCCTTCCTTGTCGAGGTGCGATGTTAAGAAGGGGGCATCATAATGCCCCAGGACTTGCTCCACCAGGATGCCAACTTCATTGGGACTGAAGCTGGCAGCCCTCTGCCTCTCTGCCGGGGGGATGCCACTAGACCCAGGTGTTGCTTGGTCTGACATGGCAACCCCCAAGGCAGGTGTGGGTGGGCAACTGAGGCCTGGGGCTGGGCTGTGGAGCGATGGTACAGCAGTCGGGGGTCTTTTGTGTCAGCTGTCATGATGCCTACCCCTGGGCATCAGGACCAAGCCCATCAGCTCTGGGAGCAGGCATCCAGATTCTTATTAAAACCCCAACAGCCCCGGCTGGGGGCTGTTTGGGTTCAGTCCTGGCGCCTTAGGCGCCAGGCTCATCATAGAAATCAGTCCTGGTGCCATAGGCGCCAGGCTCATAGACATTACTTACCTGATGCAGACCATGCTGCTAGTGAGTCCAAGCCAATGTGAGGCCTGGATGGGACTATTTTCTTACTCTGGCATGGTTATGGGGAACTTCTTACCTGGAACTACTTTGGAGGCTACTTAAACCACGCCCGAACAGCAGCACACGCTTCGCGTTATTCTGCATCCAGCATCTCGCCTCCGGACCTGGAAAGAACATCATTTCAGTACGCGTCGCATCTCCAGCTGCAGCGCCGCGCCATACTCACCAGTCCTCGCAGCATCTTTCGATTCGGCGCTGCCTCCATCATTTCTTCGCCGAACTCCAGCACCTGGGGGACAAAAGAAAACAACAAGGTGAGCCGAGAAAACCAACAAATATAACTCTTATCACCATAGACTTATTATTCTATAACTCTCCACATCTTCATGTGCAGCACCTGCAAAGAGAGAGAAAACAACACGTTAAACACGTGCAACATTTACCGAACAGCGTCGGGTAATACGGACTCTTACCTGAGCGCCACCAGCTACCACGAGAGCACCTTCTCTCGAACTCAGCTGCAAGACAAGGAAGGAATGGGGGAACAAGAGTGAACATCGGACATATTGAACTCTATGAACTTGATACTTACTGGTCCTCGCCAGAAACCTCAGAGTCAATACTCTCCGGAACTCTCCCACGCCTTCAAACCAGTGAAGTAACTGGCATCATCGCGCCCCTGCAATCCATGCAGGATGGAGAGCTCATCTTTCAAGAGCATAAGGTGAGATTGGTGAGAGGGCACTTTGGAGGTGATTAGTGGGAGGACTGTGGGGGGTGCCATCACTTGAATCCACTTGCAGGAGAATACTTCTACGGGTCAAGCAGACAAGATTAGGAGGGCCAGTCCAGTCTGTCATCTCTGCACTACGCATCAAGTTGGTGGAGACCACAGCCGTCCGGGTCTGACCGACACCCCTGTGGGAGCCAGGTAAGAGTAGCATCAGCAGAGGTGGTCTCAGCAACAGGATCACTGGCAATGGCTTCTGTGCAGGCACCAAATTGCAGGGCACGTAGGTAGCAGGCACACTGAGTCGGCTGGCAGCAGCAGATGGCTCGTAGGAGTCAGCTCGGGGTGTTGGGGGGCAGGTAAATGGCCTTGTGGGCAGAAGCGTGCTCTTCCCTGTTTTGTTGCGTGGCCAGCTTGATGCAGAGTGACTCTGCACGTGCAGAAACAGCACGTTAGTGTGGAATTCGAGGAAAGGCCCTTAGTGCATAAGCACGTAACTGACATGACGCGCGTGGGCGTTGCCTTCGGTATGGTTTAAAGGTCCACGTAGGACACCAGTTAGCTGAACGTGCTTTTCGTGGGGAACGACACGTGTGATTCTTCTTCTTGTGGGTTCACATGCGATATCGATTCCTTCACTACGGTTACAGTTCGTACTTCTTGTTTTGGCGGGGGAGGTGCCCCTGCGCACACGCGCGTGTGTTTTTCTTTTTCATTTAATGCAGACGGAGAGTCGCGTATGCTATTTTCCCACTGTGCTTGCCCCTGTTTGTCACGTACCCCATTTTCGAGGTCAGAGTGCACGCGTGTTCCACACGTATGCATTTTTTGTGTTCCTGGGTGCCACGGCGTACTGCTGGACGTTTATACCATGCACTTGGGCTAGCGAGGGGTCGCGTGCACATTTGTTTTTGAGGTGCCTGAGCGTTGTGTGACCCATCATTTTTCCTCAGGGGTCACAGACCGCCTCGCAGGAGCACAGCGGTACGTTTACCGTCACGTACCCTGCCTCCTTCACTCCAATTGCCCAGGACAATTGTTGTGTGCACCTCCAATTCGCACTAGTCCATCAGTGCCATAGTTGGGAGGCCACCAAGTGGTAAGGGGGGCAAAGCTGGGCGAACTCCCAGCGGTGGCCGTGGTGGGGCATGTGGCCAGGGAGTCCACAAGGGCAGGATGTCCAGGCACCTGCTTGCTGGGACAGCTCTGCCCACCCCCAACCCCCCCAACGGGTCAGGGTGATGCAGCTGCTGCGGACATCCCCAGCGCCCGTCTGACCTGACAGGCAGTGTCATCTGCTATCACGAGCCCCCAGGTTGTGGAAGCTGCAGGTGCAGCTGCGGCTACCACCACCCAGGCTCGGGGTCAGCCACTGTGGGCTGTATTGGCACAGGCACAGGAAGACTCCCAGGCAGATTTACGTGTTGGGAAGGCCAAGGCACGTGTGGCTAAGGTTGCTGTGACCAAGCTATGGGTATCTGGGGCAGTTGTGACATCTGCTGCCCCGAGCAGCCAGGTGGTGGAAGCTGCAAGGGTAGATGCAGCCGACACCACCTCGGCTGTGAGTCAGCCAGCCAGGACTGTGTTGGTCACGGCCCTTGGCACTGAGGCAGTCGTGGCGCTGGGTCCTGGTGACAGCACCCAGCAGCCAATGCTTCCAGTCAGACCTTCCGTTGTCTTGCCATTGCCTGCTCCCATTCGCCAGTCCACCTGTGCTCCTGCCCCTACTGACCTGAGTGGCATAAGCCACTCAGGGTCCGCACCAACTACCAAGAGGAGGAAGCGTGTTCCTGCGCTAGAGGCTGGGACCCCAGACATGGCTCAGGCCTCCGGCACATCAAGGAAGAAGAGGTAGAACTGGACGCACTTATGGGCTATGTGTCGGGACATGACCGCAAAATGCTGGTGAAGGCAGGTTGCAACACTTCATCTGCCCAGCGTAAGGCCCACTGGCAGTGAATCGCGGAACGTGTCAGCACAATGGGATTTGAAAAGGGCACGGCTGATGATTGCTATAAGCGTTGGCACTGCCTCTTGATCGAACTGTTCAAGCTGGAGCATCCACCGCTCTATCCTTGCTGGGGGTGAGGTGCAGACCCTTTGAAGATAAGTACCAGGGGATTGTGATCCGTTAGCACTTTCACTGTGTGCACCACAATGTAGACGTGGAAGTGCTGGCACCCCCACAGTATGGCCCAAGCCTCTTTTTCAATGTGTGCATAATTTCTCTCTGCCTAATTGAGGGCTCGGCCACCAAATTCGATGGGGAAAAGTGTTCCTTCCAGGTCTTTTTGACTCAGCACAGCCCTTAGTCCAACCAGGCTGGCTTCCACTAGTAGTTCCGTCTTGGAAACGTGTCGAAAAAGGCCATTGTGGCATTTCCTGACAGTGAGTCCTTGATTCGCTGGAATGCTGTCTCGTGTGTCTCATTCCATTCCCACGTTGTTTTTTTATGTTGTTTTTTTCTTGGTGAGTTCTTGCAGGGGCGTGGTGGTGGTGGCCAGGTCAGGGATTAATCTTCTGCAGCAAGTTGCCATCCCTAGGAAGCTGCGTACTTCCATGGCACTGGTGGATGCCTGTGCGTGTTTTATGTCTGCTACCTTGCTCGGGTCTGGGGACACTCCCTTTCTGCTGAAAGCGTATCCGAAAAGCTGAGTATTGATTTGCCGAAGTCACACTTCTCTGCATGGAGGGGTAGCCCTGAGTCCTCCTGACGCTGTAGTACCACCGCCAACCATGAGTTGTGCTCATCATCGGCTCATCCATAGACTAAGATGTCATTGCTCACATGTGTGACCCCGGGAAGGACCTGAAATACCTTCCTGATTTCATGCTGGAAAACCTCTGCAGTGGAGGAGATCCCGAAATTGAGTATACAGTATTGTCTCCGTCCCAAGTGTCAGAAATAGGGTTTGGGGCAAGGGACGGCATGCAATGAACTTGAAACGATGCTGAACGGGATAAAAACTACACTTCCCAGCATGCTTTGGGACTGTGTATAGTTTTCTGTTTTCGCGCAGAGAGTCAGCTGGCCAAATTATGGGCTTTCTTAAGCCGGTAACCGCCAGTTCTCTGGTGCAGATAATTAAAGATTATCAGCACGGGCGGCGACGGCGATGTGTGTTGGAGGAGTCAGGATTTGAAGCTATGGAACGCCAAAGGTCTGTTTGCAAGTATCCTGGGCCACGGCGGTGAGCAGGAGCGGCTGATGCACATGCTATAGGAGAGCCTGGGCCACGGTGTTGAATTACGAGGGGAACCAGTCCCCATTACTGGCGTCATTCTTCAAGGTCCGGGTGTCCTCGTGAGGCGCCCGGACCATCAGATAAGTGAATTAACTTTCTGGTGTACTGAAGGCATTTGCTCGTAAATTACACTGCTCTCTCTTGTGTTCTAAAGACATTCATTACAGGCGCGTGTTAAAATATGCGTATGGGTAATTGCTGACAAACTCTTCCTGAGGCAACTCTTTGTTCTGTGTTACAAACAACACTTGTTTGGTTAGGGGAATTATGAGGACTCTGTGACCAGGAACGCAATTGCTAATCCTTGTTATACAATTACTGGTCATGTCAGAATGTTGTGGCAAACGTCACAAAAGGGGCATATTTACATGTAATAAGTTGCCATGTTTGTTTGTCGCTTTAGTGTGCCCAGCGGGCCATGAGTCTCGTGTTTCATGCAAGGGTCATTCCCTTTGTTTGTGCCATAATGCTTGCATTGAAAGTCATGCTTTCCAGGGAATCATCCTCTAATGTTTGTTTCAGTGCTATGTACGTTGTTGAGTTTCTAACACATGTTTAGGTGTGCTTTTATGCTGAGGTTTGGGGCAACTTTAGTGTATGCTATGTTCATTGGGAATACTTCTCTCAGTAGGATTTAAGGGGTAGAGTCCCGCTTTGGTTTTGGAGGTCAGGGTAGGTTTACAGGAGTAAGGTACAGGTTTAGGAGTACTAGGTAGTCATAGTAATGATGGTTATCTATATGCATGTTATGTGTTCCCCATCCTCCCTTTGTCATTCCACCCCCTTTCCCTAACTCCGTCTTACTCCCATTGGCTGCCACGTGGTTCCCTGTGTTGTGCTATTTAGGCGCCCGTGCCAACCACGGTGGGAGGGTCGATCTATTCGGCTTCTGTGGTTCGGGAGAGGGGTCGAAACCCCTGTTATCCCATTACTAGTTTTGACACAGGTGCAATGAAAAAGTCGTAATCTAGTGGGACTCTTTGGCCAGGCAGATCTGATGGTATCCTGACCTCAGGTCTAGCTTGCTGAAGACGGTGGCTCTGGTGAGGCGTACAATTAGTTAATCGATTGTCGGGCTCATGTGTCCCTCCCGAACTATGGCTGCATTGGATAGGCGCATGTCAATGCATTTGCGCACTGCCTGGGGCTGCTTTGGTTTGTCTGTCACCACCATGGGGGACACCCATGGTGTGGGCCCTGTGGTCTGTTCGATGAGTCAGACGTTTTCTACTTTGTTGAACTCGGCCTCCATCGCCTCCCTCATGTTTAAGGGGACTCTCCGATTTCTGACAGCTCTTGGTTCTACGGTAGGGTCAATGTGGAGCTTCACCCTCTGTCCCTTCAGACAGCCAATTCCGTGGAATAATTTTGTGTGTTTTTCCAGTAGGCGGTCGATTTCCTTGGTGTGGATTGCAAATGTGAAAAGAATGAGTTTCAGTTTTTCAACTGTTGGGCAGCTGAGAAGCGTTTCAATTCCAGCGTCTATGACATATATGCATGTTTTGCATCTCCTTGCCCCATATGTGAGTCTCGTTTTGAAATAGCCTTTTACAGGGAGTGGTTTCTTACACCCATAGGTGAAGAGTTGTACCATCTTCCTTCGAACGGCTGCCCGGGGTGAAATTTCTCGTATTTGGTGGCTGGCATGTCATTTATCGTGTCACCTGTGTCTATCATCATCTTCACTGGAATTTCTCCTGTCATCACTACACACGTGCGTGTGACCTCGTGCTCTGAGTGCCCTTCCTTCCAGAAGGTTTGACGGCTGAGATCATGTGAACTCTCTCTTTCCTCGACCTCTTGTGTTGGGGGGGTCCGGTCGGGAGAAGAGTCCCTGCTTGACTGGTCATCCTCCTCACTGTTGCTTTTGGCTTCTTCAGCATCCGCTGCTCGTGCACGTCCTCCTGACCTCTTGTATGTCTTTGTCGATTGTTGTGGTGTCTCTTGTGATCAGGGTAGGTATGACTGGGGTCTCCTTTGTTGAGATTCCCCTTACTAGCCTCGGGGTCACTTTTGTATCAGCGGCTCTTTCGGACCACGGAAGCTCAGGCACACGGCTGCAAAGTGATTTAGCTTCCCATATTTGTGGCAAGTGGTTCCGAACGCTGGGCATGTCTTTCTTGTGAGGATGTCCTCCGCACCACAGACAGATTCTGGGTTTCCCTTGTGAGGATTTCTGTTGGCTTCTTCCCTGGCATAGTGCATTGGTGGTGGCCATGCTGTTTCCTGGATTCTCTGTGTCAAGCAGCAGTCGGCTGATCATTTGTTCCATCTCTGCCACGTGTTTGTCAGTTCTCTCTCTTTGGTGCCCCATGGTAAGGGTCTGTTTGAGGGGCAAGTTCATTCCGGACAGTATCGTCCTGCAAAGCTTTTCCGATGATAGGCAGTGGATGACCTTTTGCTGGACGGATATCTCCTCGTCTGGGAAGTCGCACCCGATGGCCATTTCTCTGAGGCGGCCGTGAAAGTCATTGATGTTCTCATTGGGGCGCTGTCTTGCCTGGCTCATTTTGAATAGTTGGAGCGCCATCATTCCCAGGTTGAGCATCAGCAACGTCCGCATCCCTTCTGCGTCTGTGATCTTCCTTGATTTCATGCTGAGCTCATAATGCTGAACCCACAGTTCCCAAACTGAGCACTGCTCTGGGCCCAAAAGGTTCAAATGTTTTCAGAAACGTGCCCTGTGTCGTGTCAAATCATTTGCTGGTGTCAGGGTTCCATCCCTGGCCGTGCACTCTGGCCGGTGACGAGGCAGGGTCCGACGGCATGGCTGTTTGCTGGTTTCTGTTTGTGTCCCTCACTGCTTGTGTGCCTGCTATGTGCTTGGACCACTCTTTGGTGAGGTGTCACCATGTGGCTGTCTGTCGATTCAGTCTTCTTTGTTTTTTTTTCCTTTTCTCATTCGCTGTGTTGCAGGTTATTGGGTGTTTCCCCCAGCTTCAAACACTGTGCTGTGTTGCTGTGTCCCTGGCGGCATAGCGAGTTCTGCCACGTGTATGCTGTGTGTTGGGGGGAGTAGCGCTCCTGCACTTACTTACAGTTGTAGCGGACCACTGACACCGTGCACCGCGCTGGGGGTGTTGCCGTCACTCCCTGCGGTCTCTGGTTGTCTGCCACTGCAATTTGTGGCCTGGCTAGGATGCGGCCTGAGGTCACTTCGGTCCACCTGACTCGCCGGCGTCATAGCTGACATGTTGTTGGGCAGGGCAGTGCCGCAGCGATGTGGGGGTAGCCGTGCTTGTGTCATGGCAAGTGCTGTGGGATGCGGGGTTCAGGGCCCACCTCATCGTCAATGTGGTGTCCCAACTCCCCCGTCGGCCGCGGGCCAGGGAGACGGAAAGAATGGAGACACAGCCGGTGACATGCACACTAAAGGAAAGAACCCTTGGCAGGCTTTTCCACTTCTATTTATTAGCTACATTACATGAGCAATCACGGCCAGGCTCCTGCCATACTCCCTGGTCACCGGACGATTACACAAAGGGGCCATTAGCACCCCAAAGGCCCTAATTCTGTGTTTATGCCACAGTAAATGCCTGTACCACAGAAGCCTGACTGTTTTCTAGCTACTCTGTGGTGTCTAAGTTGACATGAAAACAGTGAGGTAATAATGCATACACACTTGCACATTTTATTCAGAAGATGCTTGTGTGAATCAATTCTGTGATGTGAAGACAAGAAGGGAAATACACCAATGTCTGGTTGTCTTGTGCAGGTTAGAAAATGTCAAGCATCAGGGTGTTGTAATTGTTTTACGGGTTCCTTGATTTCGGGAATAAGGGTTGTTTAAAATTAATGTTGAAAACAAGGAAAGGAGGTGTTTTGAAAAAATGGAGACGAGCATGAGGAGAACTTTAGACAGAGTGCCACCAGCAGGTGAAAATGGTAACCCTAAGTCCCAGATATTTTTTATCATCATTTTGCATAGTGAACGCACACTCTGGCAAAGGAAATCTAGCAAGATATTCTTATTTGATTATGTTTTAAATCACACTAGACATAAATTCTATCGATCCTTTTAAAGGACGTTTAGTTCATTGGGACCCCTGCTTACCAGTTTAGGTCTGTTGGATGACACTGGGTTGTTGGGTCGTAGGACACTTTTCTTGCTCACGCTGGGTAGCTTGATGAAACTAAATGTGCATGAGGCAGGTGCTGATGGTTATCAGGCTAGTTGGAGACGTTATGTGTGGCTGTTGTGTGGAGGTCCTGGCATGCTCCTCATGTGTGGAGGTCCAGGCCTGCTCCTCAGGTGAGTGACAGGGGGAGATGTGGGGCTTCATGTCACTGTGGTGCAGGGAGGGTCTCCTGGCTCACCAGCCTCACCCTGCTCGTATGGAAGGGCTTATCACATCAAGCCTTCTAGAAGTTTTGTCCCTTTACGGGACCTTTTTTCAGTGCACACTCACTCTCCAACATAGACTTATACAGCAATGGGTACAATGCTCCATATTGTGACAATTCCGTCTTGTCCCTGCTCAGTTTGGAACTAACAGTGTGGGGTAGCAGTCAGTGCAGGAATCAGAAAACCGTTTTCCACATGACACATAACAATTGCTTGAATGTGCATACACACCTCTGCTTTGGTATTTGGTGCACGAACATGAGAATGCAGCAAGCTTCCCGAAGCATAGCACCCCAGCACAGTTATCTCCCTTTAGCATGTGCATTCATGAGAAAAAAATCCAAGATGGCGGTGATACCGTTTGTCAACGCAGTCCGAGGAGACAAGCAAAAAGAGGGCATGGTTAGGGATGTGACAGGAAGGTCATGGAACAAATCTAATGAACCAATCATGTTACAAAAGGGGAAAAGGAGCGACACCTGTATCCTGTTTGGCAAGGGAGATCCTTGGCAAAGGGTTTGCCACAATCTAAGGAAAAGGGTCTGGCAGAGGGATATGGGCGGCTGGGGAGAGTGAGTGTGAAAGAAGGCTGCGAGAAAGAAACCAAAGAGGAGAAGGTGAAGCTGGACTGCATAGCATACAGATGGAGGGAGAACGAGTGAGGGGGATAGATGGGTGGAGGGGAGGAGTAGCTACAGTGAGGAGGCCATACAGGAGGCAGGCAGGATAAGAGAATGTTGGAGAGAATAGTATTTGATGGTGTAGCAAGGAGAGAAAACCCACACAGCAGAGGTAAGTAAGAAGGAGAAGAAGGAGAGCAAGAAGGTGAGAGGAAGGAGAAGGGGGGGAAAGAGCTGGAAGTGATGGAGAATAAAGTCAGTAAAGGGAAGCTGAATAATGAGGAAGAGGAGAAGGATGATGAAAAGCTATAGGTGGAGGAGAAACAAAGGACGGAGAGAACATTTGGAGGAATAGAGTAGGCAGAATGTAGGCCTTCAGGAGGAAGGGAGGAGGGGACTAGCCCAGGATAGAGCCAAGGGTGCATAGAGGCCCACCATAAGCATGAAAGAGAGTTAAGAAGAGGAGGAGGAGGATCGCGCATGAGGCAGTGCTTCAAAGAAGTGACAGCAGAGAGATATTATGGCAACAAAGAAGAGCAGGACAGAAGCGGTGATGGATCCCCCTAGGAATGGGAATGGTGAGGAGGCAAAGGAGATCTTGGTGGTGAGAACATAGACAGTTTCCTAGGTAAAAAAAGCAACTGAGATTTGGGATTTAGCAACAAGTTTCCACCCTCCTTGGTTGTCCAAGAGCTTGTGGCAACGCTGGGTACTATCCTGGAGCTTCTCAGCCCTTCCTCTTGTGACCCCTTAAGAACATCCACTAAGCCAACTGAGGCACTGCAACCCCGCTTCCAGATATTCAGAGGCCTGAACACCCTTCGGCAAGGAGAAGTGGACAACAAACCAGGGAAGCAAGAAATAAATGCAGGATCACCTAAATCCCAGACTGTGAGTGACTGATGTATACCTGGGATGGGATCCTGGAGTGAGAGACTTTGTTTTATCAAGAGAACATTTTATTGTTCCAGAAACCTTTACCGCATTGGAATGCCTAGAGAAGCCATCCTGTATTTAAGTTTCTGTATCTTTTGTTAATCCTGATTTACAGGGAAGCCTTTAGCTGTTTGGTATGATTTAATAAGAAGTATGAAGAAAACATTCAGGACTTGTGTTAAGGGGGGGATGGGATAGACGCCCACATATATTTTGAATAGGAATTCAGGCAATGTATATTTACAAATAAAACCTTCTATACGTTACCACATCCCATGTGTGCGTTGTTGATCACACTTTGCGTCATGACACTGTCCCTGCTATAGATCAATTGCTTTGGCACATGCAGTGGTAGAAAGTAAAGAAGGGTATGAAACTGGTCCCACTTACCATTAGTACTGGTTGAAGTCTTGCTGGTCTCAGTATGTATGCAGACTATGCCAGGCGGCTCACAGTAGGCATATTCCACACTAGACCACTGGTATTGTTTTGACTTGCTGTGAAACAGAAACCACCATCTTGTCTGATTTGAAACATATCTTTGTAGAGTCTCCTTCAAACCTAGTCCTGAGGGTAGCCATGTCCCGCACAAGAGAGCGACACAGGGAGAAGAATCGAGTGGCATTTGGAGTATGTAGAGAGATACAGGAGAGGGCCCTCTGTGGAGAGCAACTGAGCACACTTATTATCAGTGTAGAATTTAAATAAACAGCACTTATCACAATGCTTGGCCTTTGATCTCATTTTACTTCAAGCCCATGAACTCCCTACAATGGTGACAAGTGGATGGAATTGAAAAGTGGATGAGCCAGAGATAGTGCTCACCAACAGAAAACTATGTGCCAGTGACTTACAGAAGAAAAACGACATGGCACAGCAAGTATTAACCCCACAGGCATTACTACCGACTCCAGGTACACCAATGATACAGTGGCAATGGTGGAAGGCCAGCTTTGCAGGGTATCTTGAAGCTGAAAGCCTGCATGACAGTGCACCTGACCCAACTAAGCCTCTCATTCAAATGAATGCTTTTGGGTGTTCTGGACTGAGCTAAAGGAAATCAAGAAATAGAAGACAACTGCCAGGAGGCACCAAAGAGGCACCAAATAAGCCCGCACATCTGGATGATACAGAACTCAAAGTGCCTGAATCCCTTTAAAATGGAACTAATGATCTTTGGCTTGACATCAGCTAGATCTAAACTCAGCGATATGTATATCGGGACAAATTGGATCAAAATCAAAGTTAAAGTTAAAACCCTAGGACTATACACGAACGCCACAGTGAGTTTAGAGGCACACGTGGATGGAGTAATAAACAGTGCCCAATACCATTTGAAGGTACTGCGTAAGGAAAAACCTCTTCTGTCTGATGGCCTAGACTATTGTAATGCCCTTTTGATTGGGGCAAAAACTTGCAGCATTAACAAACTACAGACAATACAAAATGATGCCGTGCGCATAATTTATAACATTCCTAGGAGAGAACACATCACCAGCGCCAAAAGGACTTTACAATGGCTACCGGTAAAAACGTACATAAGTTTCAAAGCACTCACCCTGGTACACAGATGTATCCATGGAAACGCCCCAACATACCTTAAGACTAAAGTCAAGCTTTATATACCATCGAGACAACTCTGCTGTAGCAGCTCAGGTACGCTGAATGTGCCCAGAAGCAACAAATGTAGAGGCATGGGAAGATCCTTTCATATACTCTCAGCACAAGCATAGAACTCTTTGCCAACAATGCTGAGATTAGAAACCAAACAGCAACCTTTTAAAAAGCAGCTTAAGACCCTTCCGTTTGACTAATCCCTCCTCATGCACCATCACCCTCATGGTCACCTGTGGAATTATATGTTGTCCCGTGTTTTGGTCTGATGTGTATGTGTAGCGCCCTGATGCCTGCAGGCTTTTGATGCTTAATAAACAAATACATAAATAAATAAGCAATTCCACCTGAAGGGGAACATCCTCAGGCACTGACTTCAATTCTACAAATGCAGAAAAGATTCAGGTGAGACCATGGGTGACTTCATGACTGCACTAAGAGGATTAGCGACTCCTGCCAGTTCGGAACCACATGCCACCAAAAACACCATGCTGAAGGTTCTGCTAGTTGAAGGGTGCTGCAGAGGGGAAATGTAAGAAAGGTTGCTGCAGACCAAGCAATTCACACTGGCTGAAAAAATACCAATTATATTCAGTGCAGAAGATGCAGTTTTACACAGGGAAAAGGATCACAGAGGACAAGCAGAACCTTGAGAGAAAGAAAAGATCACAGAAGAAAAATAAACTATGGACCGAAAGGGTGCTACACACACACACACACGCACACACACACGCACACACACGCTGCTATCCTTCCTGACACATTTACTTTATTGAGACAAAGATGTAATTGGCCATTACACGAACCCCCAAGAGTTAATTTAAAATAGTTTACTCAGAGATTACTTAGCACAATTACAGAGATCTGCATGAAAAAGACATATTGTACAAATATAAATTTATTCAAGCAGAATATAGGGAAGAATCCAGTACATTATCTTGAAACTGTGTTTTGACGAATACTGCTGGATTCCAAATGCAACAGCAACCTTGAAACAAGCTGTGATCTCCACCGTTGTTGTGAGGCTGCAGCCCAAATTAGAGAGAGAATTAAGGGTGTGTTTATTGGTTGGGGAGGCAAGAGGTTTACTGTGCTGTTGTCAGCTGTGCATGATTTTCATGCAAAGGTAGAGACACAAAGAACCACGAAAGCTGACCGCATGGTATAACAAATATAGCAGATCCAATCTTAGCATGGAAGGGTGGGACACTGTGCAGGACACAGCTCTCGGGGAAGAGGCAGGGGTAGAAGAAGAGGAATCCCTGTTAATGTCGGGCTAGGAGGAGCTCAACATACGTAGATGAGGAACCTGTACAATGATCACTGTAATTATTGCAAGGAATTTGGACTCTGGAAGTTCTAAATGCCTTAAGCATCCTGCTCACCAGATCGTGTGGCCGGCGCAGCTCCTGCGTTCTTTATCACAATCATTTTCACTACGGCCACTGCCTGCTTCATGTAATACACAATGGCACAAACAGGAAGCTAGTCATATTTTTTGCACCACTGATTCCATTTCACCCTTGTGCCTCTCATGAAAATTGTGCTGTTAGTGGGAAAAGTGTTCCTTCTTTAGTTGATACTGGACCGTCACACTTAACTCTGAGAGCATCTGAATTTCCACATGTTGCCTGTTGAAATTAAGTGGTAAATGCTGTGGTTCACCCAGTCAAACAGCCTTTGACTGTTACTTTGGGTTCTATTTCTGAACATCATGCTTTTCTTTTGAGCCCTTGTACACCAGTGCATTTACTAGGACTGGATCCAATGTGTAAAATGGGTTATGTTATTTATTGTACCCCTGAAGATATCTATTTGGATGTTCCCATACTTAGAGATTTGGAATGTTTAGCTTTGTTACAAGAGTCTGTGAATTTGACAAAGGTTCTGCAGGACAACACCACCTCATTGCAACAGGGATTGTTGGACCAAGTTCCTCTGCAACTGTGTTCTAAACATGTAAATGAAGCTGGACGAATATTGAATGTGGAATCTGTATACAAAACTCTGAACCCCGCTAAATCTGTTCCATGTACTCTAAAATACCCCTTTCCAAAAGAAGCAGAAGAGGGAATAAAACCTGTTACGGAATGCTTGATCCAGCACAGTATTATTGTGCCTATCTGTATTCCTTGCAACACTCACATTGTAACTGTGATGAAACCTGGGAAAGGAATGCATCGATTTGTTCAAGACCCCTGTGATGTCAATACAGTGTTTCTGCACAATTTTGCAGGAGTGCCCAATCCCACAATGATCTATCTTGCATTCCCTTTACTAAAACACACATCAGCCACTCGTAGGCTAAGTACTGTGGTGAAGTGCTGCTTGCCTCCTTGTTCCCCTGGTCCTGCTCCCCTCTGCTGCCTCCTCGTGCATAAATTGCAACAATTGCAACATTTGGAACATTTGGAAGGACTCTGGCCCCTTAACGAGAGCCCCACCTCCACCTGAACCCACTAGCTTATGGTACATATTGAACGCGCACGTGCACCCGCGCGCGCACACTTGTGGGCTAAGTACCATGGTGAAGTGCCACTTGGCTGCTTGTTCCCCTGGTCCTGCTCTCCTCTGCTGCCTCCTCATGCGAAAATTGCAACAAATGCAACATTTGGAACATTTGGAAGGACTCTGGCCCCTTAACAAGGTGAACTCCATGACCTAACGTCTTTCTGATAATTTCTGATCATTTCCGGCAAAGACTTGTGCAGACTTTCATTGTTTTTCCTCATTGCCTTTAGAGTCACACCTCCAGCTGAACCCACTAGCTCACGGTACATATCCAACGCGCACGCGCACCCATGCACGTGTACTCGTGGGCTAAGTACCGCAGTGAAGTGCCGCTTGGCTGCTTAGTTACGCAGCCAGCGGTCAGTGCTCTGTGAAGAAGGCATTTAGTGATATTTCATCCATTTTCTCGCTGTCTGGTTGTTCAGTGAGTTTTTGTATTTTCAATCAATAATTTTTGTACGTTCTGTTGTGGTTTGCCCTGAATTGTGTTTAATACGCTGTCTAATACGCTGATATACCTACGTGGCTTATACACTGAAGACTGACATGCCTCAAACTACCAATATATTTAGCAACCCCATAACAACTTCGTCGGATCACGCATTATTCACGTCCCATAAATCTATTACATTGACACCGTTCAACCCAGCACCCTCAGCAAATGGAGGGCTTGTGCCGTTACACAGTTCGCATTTGCTGACGGTGGGCCTTCGACCACCGCAGATTCAATCACAATCCAAACCTGATTCCACAATTTCCACTCCTTGCAGTACAAAAAAAGCTTTTTGTCTGCTTTCGGATCATACCATGCTCCATACTACTCTTCTGCGATTCTCATTGCCCCTGACCGGCACAATAACACCTCTGGACCACCAGTCATCTCCTTGTTGTGAGGAGCCGGATTTTTCCATTTAAGCGAGTCAGTGTGAATCGCCAACTTCCATGTTCGCTGACTCGTCTCATCATTCTAACAGAACTATTACCCCCGCTTCTTCTGCGAACTCCCGTACAGTTTTGTTTGTATATCCTACCCAACGAAGGGCGCAACCTCCTCCACCTGAGACTGTCCCTCCTCCACCTCCCACTGCTTTCCCCATACTTGATGTGGCTTTGACTGCAAAGAATCTCACACTGCAGAGCCTTTTCAAATTGTTCGAATGGTTAGATGTCAAAGTCACCAAACAATCTTCCCAAATTGAACATTTGTTTCAGCTTTTTGAAGCTCATGTGTCGCACATCAACCCTACTTTGAATCATGCCACAAAAGAGGATTGTGCGCCGACAGATAATGTCGCAATAATCACCATAGGCTCTCTGCAGGTTCCACAATCCTCCAAAGTAGCTGCTCTACACTTATTCAAAGAAATCATTACTGCGGGAGGTGAGGTGGAATCTACTCCGCATGTAGAATACTCATGATTCTTGGATAAGCATTCCAAATACATCAATCGTTCTGGAGTCTCGACAACCCCGCACCCCACGCCAGCTCCTGTAGACAAGGGAGGGGCCACTCCCATTCCACAAAATCCTAGACTCAAAAAACCCAAGAAAGCATCTAATCCACCCAATATGAAAACTAAAAACACCACAAATATAAGGCAATGTAAAAAACTGTGAAGTCCTTCTTTCAAACTCTCAAACCTAGCTCACAAGAAGATGGGTCTCTAAAAGAAGTGGTTCCTACGTTTCAATTTTTGAATAAGGTACCACCGTCCCACCCTTCATCTGCAGTGGACATTGTGGTACCGGTTTCCCCCCTCCCTTCCTCTTCAGTGCGTGATACAGGCGTACCTATCTTACCCACCATTGGATGCCTTAATCCGGGAGCTTGATGGATCAGAAAAATGTCAGTTTCCCAATCTCCCGGCCAAACAAATTATTTTGCCCCATAAGCCTATTAAATCTGCACCTATCCCTTTGGTGGGTGGAAATGAGGTCTCCAGTGTCACTCTTGATCATCTACGCAAAGCGGTAGACTCCTACCTAACTCAACAGAATCCGCTGGCACTGCAGGCACATTTCCCTCCTTCACTGAGGCCAGACTCCATTCTGCACCAGTGGCTCCTCCCAAATGGTGCTGAGTTGAGTCTATCTTCAAGACACCAGCCTTTAGCCACTGCCCCAGTTGAAAGTCTATCTGCTCTAACCCACTCAGATAGCACTGAAGCTTATCCGAGACCCGATAATTCAAATCATAACGCCAAACCGCAAGGCGTATCTTCGACCTTGTTACGGCACTCTCATCCAAGCAATTCAAATTGTCACTCCTTGATATTAAAATGCAGAGAAGGACCCTTCAAGACGTATGAGAATAGGCGCAGTGTGCTTAACGTCTTTTCCGAGTTAGTTGTGTTCGTAGTCATCACCTCCCGTAACATTGAGCAGATAGAATTCTAATCTGATATCACTTGCTCTGTGGTAAGGCTTTGGATCCGTCTGGGGTAGTCTTAAACACGATATGGAAGGCCAAAATACAACTTTTCAACATGGATTTTTTGTTGCCACAAGATAGATCCGGCCAGCATGCCTATAAAAAGTGACCCAGTACACCCGATTACCAATAATTACATGAGCAGTGCAAACATGACAACAATCAATTTAGAGAATCCCACCAGATCATAACCATCAGTAGAATCCCAAGGTTGTTCCTTTACTATTGCAAACTGGAATACACGTGGACACTCACACTTGCAATCATCAATATGTAATTTTCCAACGGAGAATGATGTCATAGCATTACAGGAAACCTGGCTCACAACAACACCGGCATGGAACAATTACAAAGTTGCCTTGTTGCCAGCCATTGTTGGCACCAAAGGCCGACCCTCTTCAGGCCTCTTAGTGGGTGTTAATATGAGCAAAGGTTTTTCTGTTTTACATTGGGACTCTGTGACTGCCTATATTCAGCTTGTCAAGATTACTTGTTTGCCTCACAGGATTGCATTAATTAACATCTATCGTAATCCTCTTGGGTTGACAGATGCTGCGTTCTACTCAGGTTTGACAATATTACTTGACCTTGTGATGATGACTCCTGACATTACAGACACATTTATAGTTGGAGACCTCAACCTTGATTGTTTCCATCCTAAAGGCAAACTCAACTTTCTTAAAGTTAAACGTTGGTCTACTTTCATGTAAGAGCAGAATTTTTATATGGTCAATGGTTCCAAGCAAAGTGATATCCCAGCTCGACCCACTTGGCAAAGGGAAACGGCGAGTAGCATAATTGACTACATTTATATCCACTCTAACCTGAGTGGTCTAATACAATCATTCGAAGTTATTTCACAACAGAATAATGATCATAATTTGCTAGCGTTAAAGATCGATTGGGCCTGTGATCCATCTAATAAAATAATATTATCACAAGATCTAGTAGTCAACCATGCAAAAACCTGTTTCCATTGGTCTCAGTCTAATTTAATGGAGTTGACCAGAATGGTTCAATCTAATAATGAAGCATTAGTTCCTGCTCCCTAGCTAAACCTACTAATACCATTTAGAAACCAAAGTAAGTCTTCAGATCAAGTGTGGCCTTTACATACGCACACATTCAAATTTGAAGTTAAAATGAAGAAAACGCAATATCGACGGGAAAAAAATGTATTCTCCTGTCAAATCAACCATTGCAGGTCTAGCAGCTGAAAACTCTGAAATGCAGACATTACAATTGGCTCCGACAACATCGAGCAAAGATCGTACAAAACGACATTGAACACATGTTGAGATTAATAGCATATAAAAATTCTGCTGAAATCTGGGCGGTTTTTAATCGATGTGCCCAGCAGACTCAGCCTTTTGCCCAATCACACAATGTCACAAAGGCACAATGGATCCTGTATTACTCCAATCTATATGCAGATCCTAACTTCTCAAACTCTGCTTACATTTCGGAGAATCAAGAAGGGTGGACAGTAGAATGCTCGTCTTCTATTATTGAAGATTACATTAGAAAGATCAGCTTTTCCAGGGCCATGGCCCGGACAGACTTAGCAACTTCATGTTTAAATCCCTGCATGGGCCATCATTTTTAATGGTCTATTTCAGCAGGTCATTTCATCACGTCTCATTCCTCCAGCCTGGAAAACGTCTATAATTGTGCCAATTCACAAAAAGGGTGATCGTACACAACTGCACAATTATAGACCAATGGCGTTGTTAGACGCACCTGGCAAAAGTTTTGCAAAATTGATCCTCCGCGATTTCAATGCATGGACAAAGACCACCAACAGAAGAGACCCGTTTCAGACTGGGTTTTTGGCAGGCATGGCTACCAATATAAATCTGCTCTGCCTTAATGCCATAAAAACTCAACCACAAACATTAAAACAAGCAGTATATTTTGTGTTTGTAGATTTACATACTGCCTTTCATGCTATTTCTAGGCCTCTTCTCATTTCTAAACTAAAATGTGACAACTTTCCTCCCACTTTGCTAGAAATCATTCATTTGCTACACTCTGAATCTTTGATCCGCATCAGATTAACTTTAGAGGGACTGCTGTCTGCAACAATTCCGACTGCTCGTGTTGTTTACTTGTTTCTTGAATTTTTCATTACTTTTTGCATGATATCAGACAAGTCTTTGAAACAGTATCGTCAGATTCTCCTAAACTGAATAATATGCCAGTTCAAACACTCATGTATGCAGATGACCTTGTTCTTATCTCGAAAACCCCAAGTGGTTTGCAAAAACGACTTGAAGTCTTTAATATCTATATATAGAGAAATGAGTTCAGAATTAATACAACAAAAACATAAATTGTCCTCTATACGGCTAAGCATTCCAGTTCAAACAAATTTGCATGGACAATTAATCAAAATAAATTGTCAGTAGTTCCGAATTACACTTATCTGGGAATGATATTTGAGGGCTTTGCTTTGGCTAACGGTCATCTTGAGTTTATGATCCAGAAATTAGATACAGCTATCTCCCAAATCAAGGTTAGGTTATACTACATCGTTTTGGCAATTTCACTCTCAAACCAGCTTTCATCTTCTGGAAGCAAAAAGCTATTCCGTGTATTCTATATGGTTTGGAAACTCAAGTGTTGTGGTCCCCCAAAGTTCTAAACAAACTGGAGGCTAAGTACTGGAAAACAGTGCTTCAACTCCCACAATGTGTCCTGGGGCCATGGATTCGCTATGAACTGGGCCTTATTTCACTACATGCACAATATCCGTGGAAAATCTGTGCCTTATTCCGCAAATGTTTGATGTCCACCTGTGATAACAATATTTTGAAATATCTGTCAAACTATGTGTTTATGACTAATGACAACTTTGTTAAATGTTGGTTGTAAGGTATTTACTCCATCTTGACAAAGGCTGAAGTAACCATTGATGTCTTAGTTTCCAATCCTGATAAAGCCAAGGTTTTGATCTATCGTACTGACTGGATTAATACAAGAACTGAATGTTTACGATACAAAGATGCTACTGTCCAGAAGTTTAAACACAAAAGTGTGGGATCTGTGGAACCTTATCTTCTTAAATTCCCATCCCCAAAAATATGTTCTGGAATATTAAGAATGCGTCTCAATCTGTGGCACACACTTGAGATTTTATTGAGGGGAAAAATAATCTCAGAGGGATCGAATTTCTGTCGCTTTTGTTTAAACCAAGAGACGAGTGAAACCCTAGAGCATATACTGTCACTGTGTCCATCATTGATTGATGAACATTTAAAATACTTTGCGCATCATTGCACTCATTTGGGGATGTTGGACACTGTAGAAAGATGGTCTACTTTGTTATGTACTTCCAATGTGTTGATGCAAATAGCGATTGTTAACTTTCTGTTCTCATTGAAATTGGAGTTTTAGGACCTATGTCATATAGCTATCTTAAATCTTCCGTTATCTTTTCAAACGTCAAATTTTATTTGTATTCATGATCTAATGTATAGTAATGATGATTTTAACAATTTTTATATTTCCTTCTGTTCAGTTTGTTGTTTTGTAATTGATTCCTTTTGCCATTATTTCCTTTTTTCTTTAAAGATTCGGATTTTGTATACTGAAAAGTTGATTTAATTCAGCTGAATCAATAAAAAATGAAAAATAAAAAAACACACATCATAGTAGTAGATGCATGTTCTGTATTCCTTTCTATACTTGTACATCCTGCCATTCCTTATAAAAACCTTACATTACCAATTCACTCATTTACCAAAAGGGAATGTGGAAAGTCTGACTCTTTTTTCTCACATTTTAAAACAAGATCTTGATTCACTGGTGTTCAAAGAGGGGTCTTTTTTACTCAGTATGTGGATGACCTTTTATTGACATTTGAATGTTGTTAAGCACCGCCTGATCGCGTATTACAGTAAGGCACTAAATATTATGGCTGCTGGCTTACTACCACGTTTGTATGCATTGACAGCAGCTGCTTTATTAGAAGAGAAAACAGCACTTTAGTGCATAGCCACCCAGTCCCACATACCATTTGAGAGTTGCTTTTGAAAGGAAAGGCACAGCATATTTATAATTCTCGTTTAACTAGGTCCAAAAAAACTATTGTTATGGGCTGCTAATGTAACTTTAACTCAACGATCGATCCTAAAACCTGGTCCTCTGCTCCTGACACCTTTGGATAGGGAACTCCATGATAGTGCATTGATAAGGGAACATCTTTTCACTCCAAGAATTGATTTAAAGGTCGTACTGCTGCAAAACTCTGATATGCTTCTGTTTGTTGATGGGCCTTGTTGAGGGATCCCGATGGAAGAATTACTTTGTGATACACTGTTTGTATTTCGTTTGATGTTCTAGAAGCTTATCAGCTTCCAAATATTCATTCCACCCATGTTACTGGTCTGATTGTTCTCATTCGAGCTTGTGTTCTGGTAAAGGCTAAATCTGCCAGGATTTACACGGATTCCAAATAAACCTATGGCGTTATTGTCGAATCAGTGCGGCTACCTAATGTCAGTGGTGCTCCTATATGTAACAGTCTTTGGGCCTCATTACAAGTCCAGCGGTAACCGTGCTGGTAAAACCGGCAGGTTGCTGCCGGACTTGTACATTTTACCAGTGCCTGGCTTGCCGGAAACACCGGGGTATTTCAACCCTGGCGGTCCAGGAAGTGAGGCGCCGGTAAAATGTTGTTCCCCATTCCCATAGGACATGGAAGCACCGTCACAGTTAATAACGGTGCCGGTGCTTCTGTGAAAGTCTGCCTACCATGGCCTCTGTGTCCAGCAGGGTCAGACCTGCCGGGCACAGCAACTCCAGCAGGCAGACTCGAAGTGGCCAGTCCTGTAACAACGGTACCGGTAGGCTTACCGGCATCGTTGTTACTGGACTGGCACACTTGTAATGAGGCCCTTTGTGTTGATGCTTTATCAGAAGCTTTACCTTCTGCACTGGCCATAGTGTGACCATGAGAAAGAACACTGGTCCCAAAAAGACAATAAGTTGTGCCCTGATTTGCTGTTTCATTGTCCAGATGGAACCGGGTTGTACTTCGATTGCATCTGCCTCATCTTTTCAGACTGGCACATTCCAGTAACGGTGCAACGATCTCCATTTTTAATAGAGACGGCTTCACACCGTATTCTCCTACCATTGCAAAAAACGACTGCAGTGCATGTACAGTGTGCCTGGCCCAAAATGTGGGACAGGCAGTACACATTTTCTTTTTACTTTGTATTTATTCAATTTATTACATAAGGAACAGTTGCAAAGCCTTACATATTTTCAACATTGTATGTTCCCACTTCGTCCCTCACCCCTCCCCTCTCCCACTCCCTTGCGATCCAACATACACAACACAGGGTTACAGCATTTGCCTCTTCATATTTTCATTTGTTATGGCCTTAGAGCAGGGATTCTGGGAGCCCCAAATGTGGAGTCTTTTAGGCTCTTTAATTTTCCTTTTCTTTCGCCAGAGAGGCCTATCCTCAGTTGAGCGCAAGGTTCACCTTCCGTGTTTTCCGCAAGACTGAGCCAGCCGGCTCTTTCTAAGGTGCTTGCTGACAAACTATGGTCTGTTACCACCCCATTTCAATATGAACATACCCCAATCCGTGTGGAGCGCTTCCATTTCATCATTTGCCACTGCTGTGAGTTTTTCCAAGATAGCAATGTTCCAGAGTTTGTTTGTCCAGTCCGCCTTTGAGGGGATGGAGATGCACTTCCATCTTTGCGCTATTGCTACCCGCACCGCTCTTAGCATTCCCTCCCACATTCTTGGTAACCGGTTTTCCTCACTATCTCCCTCCGGCACCCACAGTAGCATTTGCAGTGGAACCAGGGACAGAATTACCTCCACCACTTCCTTCATCCAACTATGGACCTCTGCCCAGTACACCTGGATTTAGGGACGAGTCCACCAAATGTGATAGGATATGCCTAGCAGTCCACATTCCCTGGGACAGAGGGGGGACACACCAGTGAACATTTTTGACTTGTTCTGGGGGGATAAGTGCCAACTGTGTAACATTTTAAAGTTATGTTCCATTGTCACCGTGAAGAGATTGCCTTGAAACATAATCCGACATACGTGATCCCAAGTCTCCTCAGCTATTTCCCTCCCAGTTTCCGCCTCTCAGAATTGCTTAAACATTTGTTTCCCTTCCAAGTTTGCTGTAACCATAACTATATACATCTTGGATAGGCTCCCTTTCCTGGAAGTGGCCTTGTTAATAACTCGTTCAAAGGCTGTTAAAGGGCAGGCGAGTTTAGGTAGGATCCTGGGGTTTGTACATGCGCACTTTAACCGCACATAGTCAAACACTGTAACTCGTGCCTTCCCCAGCATTCCCAATCTCATTTTCCTTAAACCATCCCTATTGAAAGAGTTGACCCACCATCTCCAGGCCTCTGTCCGACCACATTTGCGCATTTTTAAATCTCCTTTTACCCAGATCTACAGGGGTCCCCATAATGAACTCAGAGGTGATGGCCAGGAGGAGAGGCATTTGTTTTGTCCATTGTTCTTCCACAGTGACCATATTACCACCTGCACTGGCACAGTCCCGATTGGGCACCACAGCAGGCCTCTCACTTTCTTGGGGTGGGAATATACGTCCTCCAGGTAGGAACAGCATGTGTTCATGTCATCCCTTTTGCGCTCCAGAAATATATGCAATTGGGCTGCCGTGTAATACAAGAAGAAATCTGGAAGGGTGAATCCTCCAAAATCTTTGGGCAGGATCAATGTGGTTCTTTTGACTCTGGGTCTTTTCCCTTGCCATATAAATCGGGAGATCATGGAATTAAGTTTCCCAAAAAAGGGATCTGGGAGGTGTGAGGGGATTGCTGTGAATAGATATAATAGTAGTGGGAGGACCGAACTTTTAATTGAAGTCATCCTGCCATACCATGAAAGAGTCAAGGGGGTCCAGCGTGTAAGGTCTGCACTCAGTTTAGTTAGGGCTCGGGTGAAGTTAACTTCAATCAGGCGGGTCAGGCTTCGAGGGAGACATATCTCCAAATAGGATTTTTTCTTCATTTTCAAGCCTAATCTTTCTCAGTGATCCCTGGTCTCTCCTGGGTGTGTGTTCTAACTTTAGTGGCATTACACTAGACTTTGTGTTGTTAATTTGTAGGCACGAGAAGACCCCAAAGATGGTGATTTGGTCTAGTATTTCTGGGAGAGAGTGTTGCACACCGAATAGGTAGCATAAAATGTCGTCTGCGAACAGCAATAGTTTAAACTCAACTTCACCACACCGCATCCCTCTGATGTCGAGTTGTTACTAATCGATATCGCAAGAGGTTCTATGGTGATGGCATATAAGAGTGGGGAAAAAGGAAAGCCCTGTCTAGCTCCCCTGGTTAAGTGAAAGGACTGTGATATTGTGCCATTAACTAGAACTTTGGCCCTTGGATCCCTATTTAGCACCGAGATCCATCTGCGAAAGCTGGCGCCAAACACAATTTTCTCAAGTACCTTCCTCATGTACCGCCCACTCCACCCTGTCGAATGCTTTTTCAGAGTCGATTGAGACCAGGTAGCCATCCAGGATCTGATCTTGTTTTCCAGATATTGTCTGTGCCCTGTCGTCCGGCAATAAATCCAACCTGGTCTCCATGGACTAATCATGGCATGATGTTTCAAGTCTGATACATAGTGTATTTGCGAACATTTTTGCATCTGTGTTTAACAGGGAGATCGGTATAGATAAACCTGGCATTGTGTCAGGTCCTTGCCTTCCTTTGGAAGTACTACTATCAAGGCCCCAATAGGGAGTCACAAAGGACATCTGTTTCCAGTGCCTGGTTAAACAGTCTAGCCAGGAAGGGTGCTAGAGTTGAGTGGTATGTTTTGAAAAAACAGACAGTGAAGCCATCTTCCCCTGGAGATGCTCCCATTTTCATCTTCACGATCGTCAAGATTATTTTGTCGGCTGTGAATGGGCTATCCAATATTACTGCTTTTTCTGGTAGGATGTTGGAATCGGGACAGCATCGAGGAATTTGTCTATCTGGGCTCCATCTCCTTTGTATTTAGTCGTATAAAGGCCCACATACTATTTGCGAAACTCCTTTGCTATATGTTTGTCTCTAAATACTCTTTCAGAGCCTGCTCAGCATATCGACCCTACTCTCTTGGCATTTCTCTGAGCACACAATTTACAGGCTAGTATTTCACACTTCTCCATATATTTTTGCTTGAGAAACCCAAGCTTCCTCTCTGTCTGATGCAGGAGAAGGTCACTCAACTGTGCTCTATACTTTTGCCAGTTTATCTGGGGTGATTTGGGTCCACACCACAGGGGACTCCCCTACACCCATGACCATGCCCCGCAGGCAGCCCACACCACAGGGGACACCCCCTACACCCATGACCATGCCCCGCAGCCAGCCTACAACACGGGACCCCCTACACCCATGACCCGCAGGCAGCCCCCAACACCCATGACCATGCCCCACAGTCAGCTCACACCACACAGGACCCCCCCTACACCCATGACCATGCCCCGCAGGAAGCCCACAAAACAGAGGACCCCCCTACAGCCATGACCATGCTCCGCAGGCAGCCCACAACACAGGGGACCCCCCTACATACATGACCATGCCCCGCAGGCAGCCCATCACCCATGACCATGCCGTGCAGGCAGCCCACATGGCACCATACACTGCAGGCAGGCCCCGCCTCATGTCCCCCACACCATTGACAGCAACCTGCAGGCAGGCCCCCACACACATCCCCCCACCAGTGACGGCAACCTGCAGGCAGGCCCCGCTCCGTGTCCTCCACCCCCACCAGTGACGACAACCTGCAGGCAGGCCCCGCCTTGTGTCCAGCCACCCCCACCAGTGACAGCAACTTGCATTCAGGCCCGCCTCATGTACCCACAACCCCACCAGGGACGGCAACCTGCAGGCAGGCCCGACACACATCCCCCCAACATGCATTAATGAATGAAATTTCCACCAAAAAGCCACCACACGCTGCCCCCCACAGTGCAACTCACCACCCATCCATCTGTCATACTCCCCAGAACATGCCCCATGCCATGTGAATCACAATACATCACATGCATGGCTGCTCACACATCACCAACATTGATGAACAGCAGGGACATGTAACGTAGCAAATGAAGAGTGACACATGCACCAAACCCTTGAGAGCAGACACCACTTACATTTGAATGAATGAAAATGTATTAAAACTTTTAAAACACACCAAATGAAGAATAAACATGAAAAGGAAAATGAAATGAATGCAAATGAAAATGAAAATGAAATGCAAATCCAAAAGGAATCTGAAAATCAAAAAAAAAAATCAAATCCAGAAAGTGGTCCATGTCCAAAGTCAGTCCTCCTGTTCCAAATGTAAATGGGAAAATAAACCATTAATCCATGGTAAAATTAAAAAGAAAAAAAAAACAAAGTCCATCTATATACAAGGATGAAGGGTCCATGATCCCAAAAGTCTAAACAATATACCCCAAAAACCCTATACAAAATAAACTATGTACAAATCGTGGAGCTCCATGGACTCCAAATAATAAATAAAGGAAACCTAACACTACAGAACTATATACAAGGGCAGCGGGCTAGTCCTACGACTCACCAATGTTACCAAGAGTCTTGGCTAGGGCATCATCAAACTCTGTGTCAATATCCCAGAGGCGAGACTGAGCTCTATCCACGAGGGCTCGCAGAGACTCCGTCATGCTCCTCTCAAGCTCCCTGCAAGTCTCCTTGAGGAACTCTGCCCGCCTCTCTGCCCGATGCATGTAGTTCTCCACCCTGGCCATGGTGAATCGTGACCTCTGTGCCCGCTGCCGCTCTGCATCTATTTGCGGGCCCATCCGCTGCCACACGGAAGACACACTTGTTCCTGGGTCCTCCTGCCCGTCGGCCGATGCCTGCCCCCGTGATGTTGTTGGCCCGAGTCCTGACGCCTCCCGTGTTGAGCCCGCCACTGCCAATGTGCCCTGTGCTTGCGCCACCAGGACTGCCTCCGGGATGATGACAAGCCCTTTGGCAGTCATACGCGTGTCCTGCTGAAAGGTGCCTGCACAACCTCCATTGCCAGTGGTCCTGTTGCTGGGGGGACCACCTCTGCTGAACCTCCGACTCTCGACTGTGGCAGGGATGTGACCTCGACCAGACTGGCTGCGGTGGCTGGGACAGGTTCACAGGGTGCCCTGGTGGCACCTGGGCCAGAAGATGGCAGGGAGTTGACTGGCGCATTGTGGAGGAAGAGGAGGAGGGGGGTTGCAGCAGGGCCCAGCACATGTGGCAAACCCGCGACAATGAGCTGCGCTAGCCGGTTCAGGATGGCACAGACCTTTTCGTGAAGATGTGTATGGTCCCACCAGGAAACATGCATGTCATCACGAATGACGGTTGTGCGCATCGCAACCCCGACTAGCATGGGCTCAACCCCGTCATGCATTGCCTAGTCTGCAGGTAGAGGAAGGTCAGTTGACGTGGACTCCTCCTCTACCTGCGGACGGGCCTGGACTGAGGCATGGCTGCAGGTGCGCACTGATGCAGTTGCAGGATCAGGGACAGGATTAGGCACAGGCCCCTCCGTGGTGACCTGCGCTGCCTCCTGCCCGTGGACTGCACCAATTGCACCTGTGGCATCACCCCCTCCAGGCCCCATGTGCATTTCTGATGTGGCCTCCTCCTCCTCGTCCACCACCAACCTGGATGAGCCGTCTTCCATATTGTATTGCCCCTGTGGGGGCTCATCCGTCCCACCCACTGCCGAGAAGCCCACGCCCAACTTCGCCTTCTTGGGCCTCCCCTCAGCAGCTGCGGCCGTTCTTGTGGACGCGGCACCAGTCTCCTTGCTCCCGGAAGATGTAACCTGGGAGGAGGACTGGGCCTTGTGTCTCCGCCTGGTGGAGGCATCCCCGCCGCTTTTCTCCACAGTGCCGTTTCCACCCTCTTCCTCCATCGCCACTGTAGATTGAGAGACATTGAACACAAGTATCAGTGCACCGAACAAATGTCTGCTAGACACAAAGCAAATGCACATGAGTGGCACTGTCAAACGTCATTACCATCATCACCCTCCACAACACACAGGTCAGTGCAAGCAACACGCATGCACAAACAAGCATGAAATGTGCAACAGTCATTTCCATCCATGTCCAAGGCACTGCGGGAACATCAGAAGGAGGGCTGAACCTCACTTGCATCATGGGACATGCACATCAAATGCACACACACCATGGGACAGTCATGCATCTGGCCATGTCAACCTCCCATCACAGTGCACTCATGGACAACTGGGCCGCATCAGTCAATTCATGCATTGTGATGGTCATGTGTCATGCATCCATGGCGTTTTCCAGTCACACACTCACTACTCAGGCACACGCACATGTACACCATGCATGTCCATGAAGGTGACATAAACATGCATGTCTCACACCCCAAATATGGCCAAGTCCAGACACAGGCATGCAAACATGTGTGCGTCGTCACATGCTGGTGCATATCATGCATTGCAACACAGACACCTTTGATGTGGAACACGCTTGACTGGACTCACATGCAGCAATGTCTTGGCCCTGCACAAAAACATCCATAAATGGGGCATGCCAGACATACGGCCAAAGTGCACACTCCAGCCACACCTCAACATGCACTACGCTGGACAAGACCACATGGACACTTACCACTCGACTCTAGACGGAGCTGCAACTGTAGGACATGGTGGTAAAGTGCTGGTTGTAAGTGCTCCAAGACCCTCATCTGGTTTTTGCTCAACCGGCCGCTGGGCCTTGTTGAGGGTCCTGGACCTGAAGTCCTCCCAGCGCTTCCGGCGCAGTCTTAGTCACGGGGTGCCACCCCCTGTGCGTTGATGGCACCCACAATGTCCACCCAGATCCTACTCCGTCCCTCCTTGTCGAGGTGCGATGTTGAGAAGAGCCCCAGGACTTGCTCCACCAGGGTGCCAACTCCATTGGGAGTGAAGCTGGCAGCCCTCTGCCTCTCTGCTGGGGGGATGCTAGTAGCCCCAGATGTTGCTTGGTCTGACATGGCAACTCCTGAGGCAGGTGTGGGTGGGCAACCGGGTCCTGGGGCTGGGCTGTGGAGCGATGGTACAGCAGTCGGGAGTCTTCTGTGTCAGCAGAGGTGGTCTCAGCAACAGGATCCCTGGCAATGGCTACTGTGCAGGCACCAACTTGCAGGTAGGCAGCAGGCACACTGAGTGGGCTGGCAGCAGCAGATGGCTCGTAGGAGGCAGCTCGGGGTGTTGGAGGGCAGGTAAATGGCTTTGTGGGCAGGAGCGTGATCTTCAGTGTTTTGTTGTGTGGCCGGCTTGATGCAGAGTGACTCAGCACGTGCAAAAACAGCGCGTTAGCCTGGAATTCGAGGAAAGGCCCTTAGCACGTAAGTGACGTGACGCACACGGGCGTTGCCTTCAATATGATTTAAAGGTCCACGTAGGACACCAGTTAGCTGTATGTGGTTTTCGTGGGGACCGATACGTGTGATTCTTTGTCTTGTGGGTTCACACGCGTTATCGGTATCTCGACCACGGTTACAGTTTGTACTTCTTGTTTTGGCATGTGTTTTTCTTTTTCATTCAAGGCAGACAGTGAGTCGCATACACTATTTTCCCACTGTGGTTGGCCCTGTGTGTCGCGTACCCCATTTTCAAGGTCAGAGTAGCCTGCGTGTTCCACGCGTATGCATTTTGTGTGTTCCTGAGTGCCACGGCGTACTGCGGGACGTTTATTCCACACACGTGGGCTAGCGAGGGTTCGCGTGTACATTTTTGTTTTGGTTTTGGGGTGCCTGAGCGTTGTGTGACCCGTAATTTTTCCCCAGGGGTCACAGACCGCTTCGCAGGAGCACAGGGGTAGGTTTAGCATCACATACCCTGCCCCCTTCACTCCAATTGCCCAGGACAATTGTTGTGTGCACCTCCCATTCGCACTTGTCCATCAGTGCCGTGTTTGGGAGGCCACCAAGTGGTCAAGGGCGGCAAAACTGGGTGACCTCCCATCGGTGACCGTGTTGGGGCACGTGGCCAGGGAGGCCAAGGTGGCCACAGTGGTTGCGTGGGTAGGGTGGTCCACGAGGGCAGGATGTCCAGGCACATGCTGGGACAGCTATACCCCCCAAACTTCCAGTGAGTCAGGGTGATGCAGCTGCTGCGGACATCCCCAGTACCCTTCTGACCCGACAGGCAGTGCCATCTGCTGTCATGAGCCCCCAGGTTGTGGAAGCTGCAGGTGCAGCTGCGGCTACCACCACCCAGGCTCGGGGTCAGCCACTGCGGGCTTTATTGGCACAGGCACAGGAATACTCCCAGGCAGATTTCCGTGTCGGGAAGGCCAAGGCATGTGTGGCTAAGGTTGCTGTGACCAAGCCATGGGTATCTGGGGTAGTTGTGACATCTGCTGCCCTGAGCAGCCAGGTGGTGGAAGCTGCAAGGGCAGATGCAGCTGACACCACCTCGGCTGTGAGTCAGCCAGCCGGGACTGTGTTGGTCACGGCCCTTGGCACTGACGCAGTCGTTGCGCTGGGTCCTGGCGACAGCACCCAGCAGCCAATGCTTCCAGTCAGACCTTCCGTTGTCTTGCTATTGCCTGCTCCCATTGGCCAGTCCACCTGCAATCCTGCCCTTACTGACCTGGGCGGCAGAAGCCACTCAGGGTCGCACCAGCTACCAAGTGGAGGAAGCGTGTGTAAAGACTGGAGGGGGACCTTTTGGCATGATCAACCAAGACCAGGATGAACCGATGTCCACCTGAGGTGGGAGGGTCAAGGGGGCCGACAATGTCGATGCCCACCCTCTCAAACGGTGTGCCAAACACTGGCAATGGCTGCAGTGGGGCGATAACACTGCCACTAGTCTTGCCAGAAAACTGACAAGTGGGGCAGGTCTTGCAGTGGGACTTCACTTCTACTCCCATCCGGGGCCAGTAGAAATGGGCAGAGAGCCTCTGCTTAGTCTTCTTGGTACCAAGCTGACCTGCTAAGGGTAGCTCATGCGCCACCGGCAGCAGAAAGGGCCTGTAAACCTGGGGTACCACCAACCTCTTGAGGGCACCAGGTTCAGGCTTAGTGGGCTCACTAACAAGGAGCTCACCCTCCCAATAGATTCAGAAGGTCCTAGGCCCTTCTCCTTGTGCCTGGGACAGAGCCTGTTTCCTCAGACCCTCGAGAGAGTGGCACTCTCTCTGTCCCTTACAGAAGTCCGCCCGGGAGGGTTCCCCTTCAGCCAGCAGGCATTGAAAATGGTTGAGAACCTCTGCCACAGGAGAGTCTTCTGTCACTTCTCCCTCAGGAGTTGAGTTTGGGTTTTCCACTGGACCCAGCCCGTCCGGAGCATGGATCCCAATGGGTGCTGGAGGAATAGCAGGAAGGGAAGGAGCCCCGTTCACATAGGCGGCCTTCTTGGTCTTCCGTCTTCTTGCCTTAGTCCTCTCCTTTGGCTCGGGTACCTGACTCACAGCCAGACCCTGTGTCACCTGTGACCTAGTGACTGCAGCAGCAGTCAGTGGGAGACCATCCGAGATCAACCCCAACTCCACTAGATCATTACCTAACAGAATGTTAGCAGGGACATTGTCCTGAACCAGGACAGGAAGCTTTGCTGTCTTGTCTCCAATCATGAGTGTGACTAAGGCTACAGGCGATAATTTGGGAGGCCCACCAGCTAACCTGGTGGTTCTCAGAGGAGCACCTACATAGTCCTCTGGATTGAGCAGGGTCCTGTCCACCACTGTCATGCTTGCCCCAGTGTCTCTCAAGCCAGCAGAAGGCTGGCCATTCAAGAGGACACTTCTCAAAAACCTACGGGTGTTCTGTGGGATAGTCGCCAGTACTTCTGCGTACTGGTCCCAGGCCCCAAGGGACACTAAGGAAATCTCTACAGGAGCCCCAAAGGTGATCCCTGTAGAGGAGGGGAGGACAGTGGCCTCCACCTCAGACATGGGGTAAGGGTAGCTCAGGCTGACAGCCTGTACTTCAAGTGCCTTACCTTTACACTTAGTACCCTTCTTGTGATCCAGAGCCCCACATTCCCAACAGGTGTCACGAATGCAGGGTACGGTACTGGAACCACTGGGAGCCTGCTGTGCAGCAGGTGGACCACTACTCTTATTCCCACCCACAGATGACTTATCCCCGCTATATTTGTGAGTTTTAGGAGAGGAAGGTTTTGGTTTACCCGACTGTGATTGCTTGTGGGCCTCCTCAGCTTTCTGAGAGGTCCCCTTTTCTTTGTCCTTGTGCTTCTCACTGGAGTCCTTAGGGGACACCGGTGGGAGACCCATTTGTCACCTACCCTGGCCAGCTTTAAGGGATCCAAAATGTTCTGGTCAGCAACATACTGACGCAGCTCTGGTGAACAGGCTTCAGAAACATTCTCAAAAAACAACAGGTGGGACAATTCAACAAAAATGTTCACTGTGTAACCACCAATCCACTCCATCATGTTCATGTGTGCAGCACCCACCCAGTCAACCCAGGACACATTCTCTCTCTTCTTAAAATCCTTGAACCTTTTAAGGTATTGGGTAGGTGTCTTACTAAACTTGGCAATCAAAACAGACTTCATGCACTCATACTAACCCCTTTCTTCCACACCCACTTTCAGAATACAGTCATATCCAGTCTTAGGCACTCTGCTTAACAAACACTTAGCCCAATCTCTTTTATCAACATCATGAATTGCACATGCCATTTCAAATGCTTCAATCCATTGGATGATATCAGAACCCTCCATAAACACACCAACAAATATTTCATAAAGTTGGTGGCTGGGGACCTGCCACTCTCAACTGGTTTAGCTGAAGTCTCCACTCTAGCTTTCTCTAGCTGGATTATTTGATGATCAGTATCCCTATCTTTGAGTATCACTTTGTGCCAATTCCTCTTTCTTCAACTCAGCTTCTGTTGCCAACTTTTTGTATTGAAAGGCTAAATGTTCCCGTTGTAGCTCCAATTTTAAAAGTTCAATCTTCAGGGCTTCCCCCTGAAGAGCAATGCTGGGGTTCGGAACAGAGGCAGCAGGAATGGTGGCATTCCCAGAATCAGATTCAGCAAAACCCCAGGGGCAGAGTCCTCATTGGTTACATCCCCCCCCTTCAAGAGTTTAACCATCAGTCTGGTAGTCCACCAGGGCAGCAATCAGCTCAGCCCTAGACTTATCAACAAAGTCTAATTCCTGGCTTCACAAGCACTCTGGGGAGCCTCTAAGCTCATCCTAGACAATTTACAATTTGCAATAGACTACATTGCTTGTAATGCAGTTATCTTGTACACAGCTAAACCTCAATTTAACAAAGTGCAGATATTTTGTAAGTGGCACGGTTATACACTGATTCTTAGAACCATAAGCATCACACTGCTGCCACCAGTGTGAAGACTGGAGGAGGGGTCTGTACTTCTGCTCTCTATATGGTAGAGGAGAGGCACAGAGGACCCCAGCCAAGATTCTCTATTGTTGGTAGCAATGGACGAGCAATCAGGGTCTAGCTTCTCAGGAGGTGATGCAGGCTGGTTCTTAAGTACAGTGTAGTCCCCAAGCCCCCACAAAGGAATGTCCACACACTGTATTAGTTAAAACACGGGGCCTCATTATGAGATGCCCGCTAAAAATGGAGTCATTACCGGCATGGAGGTATTAGCGCATCCGCGCACCCTTGACGCCGCTAATAGCGGCTGATTCTGAGTGTGCGAGCACGCGCGAACCCCCATGCCGCTAATGGCTACATCGGCATGCCGCTAAAGGCCCTCCAACCCCCCGATCCATCACGGGACACACCGATACGCCTCCTCCAAGGAGCAATCCCTTAATAACGGCCCGGTAATAACAACATGCTAATACCGGGCTCGTAATACCTGACCCGGAAGTAACGTCATCGCGTCGGAACGGTCATCTTTAAAAACACAATCCATTGCAATCCTCTCAATCCAGCAGTGCTACAGAGGAGAGAGCAGGGCCATAGCATCCAGCATGTCGAAGGCTACCCGCAAAACTACACCCCGCCTGCGCAAGAAGCGCTTCTCCGATGAGGTGCTAAACATGCTGGCTGATACCCTTGCAGCCCATGCAGAAGAGGTTTTTGCTAACAACCTCAAAGGGAAGTTCAGATGTGAAAGAAAGAAATCTGGGAGGAGGTTGCGCCGCACAGTCAAAGACTGTAAAAAAAGATGGGACGACCTCCGTCTCAGGGTCCGGAACATCCTGTGCAGCAATCGCAGGGAGGCCATGGCCACAGGCGGGGGTGCCCACTCACCAGTGAAACTGATGCGCTGGGAAGAAACCTACAGCACGACCATCCAAATGGAGTCCATAGAGGGATTCGGTGAAATGGAAACGGGTGCCGCGACATCGGGAGATGGAGGTGAGTGACCCTGCAAACCACAGTAGGCCAAACCATGACGTAGTACAACTGATGTGAAAGTGAGCCAAGCCAATGCATGGCACATCATACACGCATATGCAGATCCATGTCCAGATGGAGGCCCAAACCCTGCCACAATGAAATGCATGCTGTGTGCCAATGCCATTACCAACAGACACCCAACACACAGGGACCATTTGCATGTCATACATCACACAAACCTCAATACAATGGCATGCCACCTGGTACGCATCTGTTCCGAATGGAGACACCACGGCTCATGCCAATATGCCCCCCCCTTGAAACTACACTGTGTGACACACCTATAAGATTTCAATGCATGAGAAATGAAATACTGTATAGCACCAACTTATGCATCTTGCTTGTAACACTATCACTGATGCCCTGCATTTCTTCTTCCCCCACAGGCACTGATGCAGAAGGTGAAAGTCAGGACCCTGCCACAAGGCCATCTACATCCAGGGCCAGACCACAGGGCACTGGCCATTCCACCTCCGGGGCAGCACTGCGGCCCACAGTGCAGCCCAGGGCACGTGCACAGGCGAGGCAGGCTCATGAGGAAACCACAGCAGCGGATGAGACTGCGACTACTGAGCTGCCAACAACAGCTGAAGGGGAGGCTGATGGCACCCAGTCCGCTGCCACAGGTTCAGTGGGTGAGGCTGTGAAAACAAAATCAAAATATCGAGGCTGAGTACCCCAAAAGGAAATACACTGAACACGGGTTACAAAGGAACATACAAAGAACTTTATTTTATACTGAACAGTTTTCCAAGAAAAGTAACAGATAGCTATTGGCCCTCAGTACAACACAACGAACTCCAGCATGGTTCAGTGTGTTCAGTGAGAGACGCTGTACATTAGAATTTGTTGCTCTTTTATACCATCTGCGAACATGATGTCCAACCCTACTTCGGGTTAATATTCCTCTAATACATTACTGATCTAGGGTTCATGCCGAGTTCGCATATCCACATGCAACTAGATTGCCTTTAATACATACGTCAACAAGCCTACACGGCAACTGTGTATTCTGGGATTTCTCATACAGGTCTTCTCAAACATTAATACACTGTAGTTAAACAAGTGTTCTCAGTTCAGTATTTGAATACATTGTTCTTAACATATGCTTATGGATTAGTTTCATTGCACGAGTAATCCTTTACACACAGGTCAGCGAAGGACAAGGTCTCAGTTCACGACCCCAACAAGTGGCCTGCAGGCAAGTTACATATTAATTACACACAGAGGTCAAAACGGCCATGTTGTATTTCGGAATGACATCGTCCACCATTTTAACTCAGAGGGTGACTTTACAGAGAGAACCTAAAATGGCGGATTGACCTAAAATGGCGGCTTACATTGATTTTAAGGTCAGGACCTTGCAACACGGATTTCTTTGCAAGAGTCTTATAAGCAGCTTGGCGTAGGCCACTATACATATATTCTTTGCAATAGGAGGCACAATATAATTTCTCATTTGACAAACCCTCCTTTTGGCCTATGCCAAGTGCTAAACTACTTCTGATCTCCTTGCTAATAACTCCATGCATCATCTTCCATGCACCCTGAATCGCTGTCAGAAATATCTATTGCCATCAGATAATTCGCTAAAATTTCCTTTAACACGTCTTCCTTGGAAGTTTTATCCGGGGCATACACTTTATGTCCTATCATACCTATCGCTTGTGCGCAACATCCCCCTAGCATCGAACATATACTAGGTAGACACTGGATACAACAACAAAGGAACAACAGAGTTCCCAAAATGATCAGTAAGACCGAAAGTACCTTCCAACCCCAAGATCGCAAAAAGTCCCAGAACCAAGTGCTAAGATCCCAATTTCCCTCGGGAACATGCACTTCTGAACTAAGGACGTGCAGATTCTGTATTGCCTTGAAGATAGTTGGGGAGGAATCTGGCACGAAAACACAGCAAGCGGACCACACTAATTTACACACTTCACCACGTTCAGCCAGAATGACATCTAATGCCATCCGGTTCTGAAGCGCCACTAATCTTATCACTTTCTGTTCTAATGTCATATTATAGAGTATGTCCGTGGTCCGGTTGATGGTTCTCTCCAGTACTCTCGCTAGTCTTCTGATATCTTCGGAATTCGCTATCTGTCCCCAAAATGGCACAAATGATTTTGCTACATCTCCCAAGACCTGTGCTGGAGTGTCACCATTCTCGTCCCGCCGTGGACGAGCCTTTGAAACCTCTACTGTACTAGCTATAAACACCCCAGGTAACAGGATCCCTAAATAACAGGTTCCCTGCCAATCCCTGGGCAACCATGGAAATGCTACATGACCGCAAACAAAGTAGACAGGTTCGCCTACATACAAAGGTCTGTCTTCCCCAGTCAAATTTGCAACGTTGGCACAACCTCTAAAATCTCCCATTGACTGAGTACCATTCCTCTGTATGCAAAAAGGAACTGAATCGGGGCTATGGTTAACAGTGTAAGAAGGAGGCATGGCATCCTTATTGCCTATTGGAGCCATCTTGAAGGAAATCAAAGATTGGAAAGGACGGGACAGTCTGTCAGAAGGCCTAATAGAAGCAACGTTAAGCTTACTCCTATTTGCGAAAAGCGAGCATCCCAGGGGAGTCAGAACACGTTTCTCAAAGCTATTCAAATGAGTACCATCAAAGTTCCCCGAGATGCCATCGTTCCAACGGCCAAAGAACAGTGCTCTAAGGGAAGCATAACAAGCAGTTGTCAAAGGTAACGGATGAATATACCAACCTAGCCCCTTATCCCCGTGTTGCGGTAAATGTGAGCAGACCCAACAGATGGACTTATTAAAAATGGCATGCGTGGCATTCATGATAAGTAGCACAGTATTATTGTGATAACTTTGTCTATGCTGGGATTCCCTAGGGGACAGAGTATGCAAATGTACGAAGGGAGTAGGAACAGTAGGAACATTTTCAGTCAGTAACAAGGATTCTAAAGGATGCGTTTCCTCGAGGTACCATAAGCCTAAGACAGTGACTATTATAAAAACCAAATATTATTATAAAACCACAGCAATATATTTTCGGGGCCCAGGTGCATTGTCCATTATCCCGGTTGGTCACACAATCATTTACAAGTCCCATACGAGCGGTAGCGGTGGCAGGCATTGTAGTCTTCAAACGACAAACCCCAGTGTTATTAGCTGGAGACCTCCCATCCGCGCGACTTCTTAGTCCTTCGACAACCCTAGCCAACAGAATCCCCTTTCTCAAATTCGGGCAAAAACAAGCCCTCGATGTTCCTTTCCTTCTCCGAATGCACAGCCGAACCGTGCCGTAGGTCTATTTTCTTGGACACAGATTGTGCCCCTCTTTTCCCGGTACTGATGGATCCGGAAACAATGTGTTGTCACTTACCGTTGGAAGCAACGTATCAGAAACAAGTGAAGATGCCGAATTTGAGACAGCAGTTTCCGGAAGCAAAACTTTTGGAGAGTGTGGAGACAAAATGGCTGGTTTCCCAAGCCTCATGGGCTCAGAAAGATTCTCCGATACACTCTTGGCGCTATTTACTGCTTTGGGATCGTTGGTTGCAGCGTTAGCGAGGGGTTCTGTTTCTTCTGTATCGTGTGGCACTGGGTGAGGAAGTTTCTTGATATGCGACGCTTGGATCCAATTCTTTCTTCCAGAAACCCGCACCGCCGTTTGTGTGACCAACAGGACCTGGAATGGGCTCCAGCAGCAAGGTGCAAGGCAGGAAGAGCGTTCAAATGGCTTGATGAGCACCCAGCTTCCAGGCCATACGCTGTGGCCCGGGCCCTCGTATCGCACAGGTAAAGCCTCTCGCACCTGGTGATAAATCAAATACAGGTTTTTAGTCAATTGGCTGCAATAATCTGAAAGTAATACATTTTCAACATTTCTCAAAGATCTACATTTAGGAAGGTTCCAGATATTGGCAGGTCTCCCCATTACCACCTCAAATGGAGAGAGCCCAATCTTAGTTTGAGGGGTTGTACGCATGGCTAATAACACGATCGGTAAGGCATCCGGCCATTTTAATTTAGTGCCGGCACACGTCTTAGCGAGCTTGTTCTTGATGATACCATTGTGTCTTTCTAGTAGTCCGGTGCTTTGAGCGTGTCTGGCCGAATGGAACCGTTTGTTGATCTGTAATGCCGCACATATCTGCAGAATTACAGCAGCGACAAAATGTGGACCATTGTCCGACCAGATGACTCTTGGTACCCCGAACCGCGGGAAGTATTCTTTTAACATGGTTTTCGCAGTAGTCATGGCTGTAGCATCCTTGACAGGGAAAGCCTCAACCCATTTACTAAAAGCACAGACGACGACTAACACGTACTTCATATTATTACAGGGTTCCATTTTAATAAAATCAAAGTGGATGACTTCGAAGGGGACAGAGGGTGGCCCAAAACTTCCCCTTGAAGTTGCTGTCCCCTTTCCCACATTATGTTGTAGGCAAATCATGCAGTCCTGAACATAGCGCTGGGCAATTTTTGAAAATTTGTCATTTGCCCAAACCTTCTCTAACATTTTCGTGACTTTCTGGGCACATCTATGCGTAGGACCATGGGCCATGATGACCATCATCATTACATAAGCTTCAGTGAGTAGCCATTTCCCTTAAACTATGTCCACCCAACACCCGTCATCATCGAGTTTCCCCAAGCCTTCAGCCCACCTCTTGGATTCTTCTAACGTGGCATCGGCTTGGATATCCCGTACAGACCCAACACCCTCATCCATTGCATAGGCATTTACAGTCATCTGTAATCTTTCGATGTGCTGCACATTTTATGACGGCTACCTGAGTAGGGAGCACAAGGGGTGAGAGTAGTTGTACTATTAGGGAGCCATGTTGGATTTTGGTGCCATGTGAAGTTAAGAACCCTCTCTCTGACCAAAGTCTCCCAAAGTTGTGAACCACCCCAAAGGCATACTGACTATCAGTATATATGTTTACTGTAAGCCCTTCGGAAAGTTCACAAGCTCGGGTGAATGCTATAATCTCTGCAGCCTGTGCAGAGTTATGCGTGATTCTCTTGGTTTCCACGACCGTGCTTAATGTGGTGATTGCATAAGCAGCTGTGGATGTACCATCCGGAAGTTTGAAGCAGGAACCATCACAAAACAGGTCTCCTTGCGGATTATTCAAAGGAGTTTCTTTCAAATCAATTCTACCCTTTGTCTCTTGTTCGGTAGTATACAGACAGTCATGTGACTCTTCATTGTCACAAGTAGTACCTTGCGGGAAAGGTAGGAGTTCAGCCGGATTAAGAACACAACACCTCTTAATTTGGATGTGAGGAGCAAACAAGATCAATTCATATCTCGTCAACCGTGAGGAAGTGAGGTGTTGCGTTTGGGTTCAGTTCAGTAAAACATCTACAGAGTGAGGCACCATCAGGGTTAGTTCATGGTCTAGGACCATTCCCTCACTCTGTTTTACAGACGCAGCAGCAACAGCTTGCAAACATCTTGGCAAAGCGCATGCTACAGGATCAAGGGCGGAAGAAAAGTAACCGTGCGGCCTATTCTTCCCTCCATGTTCCTGCGTTAATACAGCCAAAGCACATCCATCACATTCATGCACAAACAACACAAAGGCCTTTTCATAGTTTGGTGTGCCCAAAACTGGTGCCGAGCATAATGCAGTCTTGAGCAAATCAAACGATTGCTGGTGTTCCGCGTTCCACGGCAATGGCGAAGAAATGCCCTTCTTTGTCAAAGCCAACATCAGTTTGATCACTAGTGAAAAATTTGGGATCCACAACCTACAGTAAGAAGTGTGCAAGAGAAGCCAGAAATGTGTTTTATTCTTTCAGGTGTCAATCTTCTTCCCTCCTTTGACAGGAGATAACCTAAATAGGCAACCTCCTGGCAACAATATTGAAACTTTTTAAGCAAAGCTTTGTGACCATGTTTAACTAGATGAATAAGCAACAACACAGTGCCCTCCTTGCAGGCACTTTCAGAGTCTGCAGATAAAAGCAAGTCATCAACATACTGAAGCAATGTACAAGTAGAGGGCAATTCAAGAGTATCAAGCTGTTCTTTCAAAGCTCTACTGTAGATGCTAGGACTCTCTGTGTAACCTTGAGGTGCACGAGTAAATGTGAACGAGCGTCCCGCTAAGGTGAACGTGAACAAGTATCTACTATCCTTGTGTATATGAATACTAAAGGAAGCATTCTTCAGATCCACAACACTAAAGTAAGTAGCTGTAGCTGGAATCATTGTCAGTATTGTTGTCACATCAGGCACAATTGGAAATTGTGGAGCAACAACTTTATTAATGGCATGTAGATCAATTATGAAACGGAATGGAATTGCATTATCGCCTTTCTTGTACACGGGTAAAATCGGACTATTGCACAAACTTCCTGAAATTTCCTCAATCACCCCACGATGCACAAAATCGTAAACAATGCATTTCAAATCTTGCTCGCCCTCAAATGAAATCTTATACTGGGGAATGCGTGGCAGCTCAATTCCATGTTTCAAGACTATTTTAATAGGCTCAATCTGTAAAACACCAACATCATTGTCGTCAACTGCTCATAAGCACTCTGGTACATCACTGAATTCTGGCGGCAAAGGTCTAGTCAAGAATTGAGGGACAGAAAGTTGCTGTGGTGAAATCGTCAAGGGCACTCCATCAGAAGAACAATAAATGACTGCATTCAATTCTTTCAATAGATTCAACCCCAGCAAATTCTCTCCACAATTCGAAGTCAACAGAAATGGACAGTGGTCTGTAAAGGGACCCAAAGAAATGGGTACCGGAGAAGAAACTGGACAAACAACTTGTGTGCCGGAAAACCCTACAGAAACATTAGTTTGGAAAAAGGTTGAGTATAGGTGCACACCACTAGTTCAAAGAAGGTTTTTAAGTAATTTAAAGTTATATTCAGGTAATTTAAGGTGCAGGGGAGGAACTGGAGTCATGGCACAAAACCCCAACACTATTTGCAGACCTCAGGTACATCGATGGGCTCATCGATGGCACCCGTCTACGTGAACACTTTTATGTTTCAGTTTGAAAGCCAACGCGTACTGGAGCACCCAATTTGGTCACCCTACATCCTAACATGGAAGCGGTTTATTGATGATATTTTTTGTATCTGGTGCGGCACACAAGAAGAACTTGAAAGGTTCTCTGAATACATCAATCTGGTGCATCCGAGAATCAAGTTTACCATTGAAATAGGCAACCCTTACTTACACTTTTTGGACGTAAATTTGAAGATCACCAATAATAAAATTGCTACATCCATATACCATAAGCCAACTGACGCGAACAATTTATTGCATTACTCTAGCTTCCATCCAAGAGCCATGCTTCAAAGTTTACCATATAGTCAAATTTTGAGACTTAAAAGGATTATCTCGGATCCGGGTGATCTGGACAAAGAATGCATAAACCTTGCCAGTAAATTCCAAAATAGAGGATATCCCCCAGAGGTCCTAGAAGAAGCCAAGAACAGAGCCTCGGAAATTACACGTAAAGACCTACTAAAAACTAAATCAAAGGTGAAAGATATCCCTCTATTATTCATATCCAAATTCTCCAGACAAAGCTTTCAGATTTCAAGATGTAAAAAGAAACACTGGAATATATTACACAATGACCAAACTTTGCAAAAATTATTCCCAACTCTGCCAATGATGTGCTTCAGGAGGGGAAAAAAACATCAGAGATAAGCTCGTGAAAGCCGAGAAAACTCCCAAGGAGAATCAACTATTTTTAACCACTAAAACGTTGGGAACCTTCCCCTGTCTGGGATGCACACACTGCAACAACGTGATCAAGGGTGATGTTGTGACTCACCCGAGGAACGGCCAAAAGATCAAACTTAGAGACTATTCAACCTGTCTCTCATCTGGAGTGATCTACCTGTTGAAATGCCCCTGTGGTAAAGTCTATGTAGGCCAGACTAAACGACCAATCAAACTGAGATTGACAGAACATAAGTCAAATATTAGATGCAATAACCAGTATTCACCAGTGGCTCGCTACTTTAATTTACAAAAGCATTCCATTGCACAGCTAAAATTTCAAGTTCTTGAAGTTGTTAGATGCCCCACAAGAGGAGGTGATTATCTGTCCCTCCTATTACAAAGAAAAGCGTACTGGATCGATAAAATGGTGGCCCTACAACCTTGAGGACTTTACCTTAAATTGCTTCCTGTGATCAAGAAGTATCACAATACTAGTGTCAGACCTGTAATATTGGGATTAAATACCAAATGCACCCAGTTGTGTCTATAAATTACTATATAATTGAAATACATAGGGCCTCTATTGCTTAACATTGTTATGTTTTATGCATGAATCAATGTAAATACTTGAGAACTGCTTGATAATGTCTAACATAAGCTGTACATTATGTGCATTTTTTAATTATAGTCATTCTATGTTGAACTGTGTTTGAATTTCCCAAAGCTACACCTCTAGCTAATTAAGTAACTGTTTTTGATTTTTGGCTTTTGATTGGCCTGACTTCTCATCGTTCTGACGGCCTGGCAGCGCTGTTATTCAATTGCATATTTTCAATTTTTCTCTACTCTTGATTGTTTAGATAAATGTATTTTCCACCTGGGAACTTCTCTATTTCCCCATCCTTTGTACCTTCCTCGTTCAGGTTCGGAATACATCCACATATGTATATTTCTTTACATGTTGGATGTCCTCCTTAGATTTCAAACATCCTTTTTTTTTACTCCCATTCATAACCATCTGTGTTTGTACAGTGTTCTACTATTATTCCCTTCATGTTTTACTCTGCAGTACCTATCATTCTATTTTTCTCTGACCATTCTAAGATGGCTGCTCGTATTTCCAACTATTCTAGTCAATTTTCTTATTTTACTACCCCTGATCCTCCAAGGCGCTCGATGTTTCCATGGTTGCTGTGTGAGGACGCGGAGCAGTGTATTCGACTCGGCATTGAAAATAGACTTTGTGCGGATCGCTCGTTTCTGCACTTTAGGTAAGCGGTTTTGCACCCTCATTCAGACTAGAACTGCACTCGTTCTCAGGACTTTTCTCCTTATTTATTGTATATCCGTCTTACTTTACAGACGTTCTTTCCTGTCGCGCTCGCTGTGACTTGGACTTTCCACCTTCACAGCAACTCTGCTGAGATGTTATCTCCTACATGTGTCTACTGGGTTAGACGCTCCTTTGAGGTACTAATTAGTAGAGACCTCTTATACCTCTTATACATTATCCTGAATTACCGTTGCCAGTTACTTATATTTACTTTTCGATCTACTTTTCAACCAATATACATAGGTTGGACCCCCTAACGATGTTGTCATTTGCTGGCTTGGAATTAAGCAACTCTGTGACATTGTCACCATTCTTCTTCTTTTTCACCATGCCAAGATTTTGTCACCTTTTGGTACGTTTATTTATTATTTTTTCTTGGACCGCGTCAAAACTACTCTATAGCTATCTATTTGCTATCTTTTCGAACCATTTTTACATATCTCTTTCAGATATAGCGCGCTATGCGCTTTTCTTTGAATACTTATCGTATTCAGTACGTTGACTATGGAACCATCACTCTACACTGGTAATTCTTCATTTTACTTTGGCTTCTAACCTTTCACTATCCTCCTCCAAGCACACTTGTTTTCTCTATTATGCACGGCCCCTCTTTTCCCGTGTCCCTTTTATCTGTATTGAATGACCCCGCTGCTAGTGCCACAGAGTGATTAGTACTCAGCCGATACTTTTATATTGTTCGGGAAAAGTATTTTGTTTACCTAATTACCATATTTGAATAAGCTATATACATGTCTATTTCGACAATGAAGGAAATTCTGCAGTATTTAAAGCAACTGAGAACAACACATTTAAATTGTACATCTACTTAACTCGTTGCAATTGATTAATAGTTTCCAGATTTATAAGTAACTAAATGACTATTCTTCTGTTTTTTGTAAAAGAATCCAATTTGGGCCATTTGAAGAAGAGGAAAACATCCTCGAAACACGTCGCCAAGTGAATTGGATTTCACACATGTAAACCCCTTTTTTTGCACACTTTCTCTCTCTAAACTTGATGTGCTCTTTTGATACTATTGATGCGTTTTCATGTTAATTTCATTTTAAAAGAATTGAATCACATTGTTTGTGTTACATAAAAAATATTTTTGTACATTCTTGTCTATTGACATCCCTTTGTTAATTATTGTGAAATACTTTTTGTATACATAAAAATAACAGTATTGGACTTGTTCCAAACACTTAAAAGTGTGCAGGGGACGGGAGGATTCCCAAATCGAATCTTTTTCCTTTTTTTGTTTAGAAACATTAGTTTGCCCTGACAGTGGAATGTTTGGAACCCATGAATGATCAATAGAACACTTCTGTGCTCCAGTATCTATCAAAAACTGATGTTTCCTATTTCCTACTACCATTTCAATGTAGGGACCTTTCTGATTGACGGGAATAGGTGTAGGTTCCAAACCCTGCTTCGGGCAATCCTAACGAAACAGAATATCATCAAAAGGAAGCTCTTCAGATAGATATGCAGCAGAAAGATGATCAAATATGTTCCTAGTATCCACACTCAAAGTCTGATTATCCTGTGAAAAAGGTTGCTGAGGATCCTGTGCAAACTGACCTCTACCAGGGCCCCCTTCACCTGGGCGACCTCTGGATCATCTACCCATATTCCCAAATGTGTTATTCGACCTCTGTCGAAGGACGGTGCATTGTGCACGCCAATGACCCACTTGTTGACAATAGGCACACTGGTTAATGTTCACAGGACCCAAGGGCACATTCCCTTGCGGAACATACTGACCTCTAATCTGCGAACTACCCCCTCTGGGGCCTCTAACAATTTGCTGTAATAATACTTTAGTCTTTAAATCACCTTTTCGTTTTTCAACTCCATCTTTTTCATTGTTGACACGATTCTCGTAGCACTGAGCCATGGGCAGTACTTCTGATTGGGACTTCGCCTGCCAAGCGCTCTCAGAAGACATAATTTGTGACTGGATGTCGGGCAGCAATCCACGCACAAATTTGTCCACAAATAATCTTTTCCCAGACTCTGTGCCTAAGTCTTGTCCGCTGAAATCCGAGAATACCTGTTCAAACCGATTAAAGAACTCGGTAGCACCCTCAGACTTCCCTTGGACACAGGCCGTAAATTTGATCCAAATAATTCTTTTCTCAGGGATTATGGTTTTCAATTTTGCAATGATTCTATCAGGCAAAGTTAGTATCACCTGGGGTGGTCTTTAACCAACAGGCCTTTCTCCATCAAATCTAATTATATGCGCCCATGTATCTCCCAACCCTGGTACGTCATCTATAGTCCTAACTTGTTTCCACAAATCTACGGGCAGGAGTACAGGAAATAACAAATCAATATCACCTAGAGTGAATACTGAAGACTGCAAGACGGACTCTATTTCTTTATAGAATCCTGTCTGATTTTTCCTAATATCAGGAATAGATTGTCTAATAGTATTCACTTCTTGAGAACGGGACATGAACAAACTGCGATACATAATGTGCAGGAATGTTCACAGCGACTATATTTGCTGCATGATCAGCCGCAATCTCAACCTTCGGGACAAATGTCGGAGGGACCTCTTTCATAGGCAACTGAGAAGTAGGCAACTCTGAATGCTTACTAAGCAACAGAGCCAAGTCGAGCACTAAAGCAGTCGAAGAAGTGTCATGTGAAAAAGCTCTCTTATAAATACTCAATAACTCTTTGGGACAACTAATTTTTCTAATCATTCTACTAATTTTTCCTAATTTAGGAAAATCTAGTAGAATGATAAGGCAAATAATTTTGTGAACACAGATCCTGTCTTAAATATAAAACCGAAAAGAAACCCCTGGTAGCCCATTATACAACAGCCAACCATAAACATACAGAGTTATCATGGTTTGTCATCCAAAAAATTCCATCTTCACCAAGAGGGGGGAATAGAGATCTGACACTAAGTCTGGCGAACAAAGATGGATTTATAACCTTAACACGGTAAATCAAGGTTTAAATTCATCCATTGAATGGAATAGCCTCATATCCAAAACTGCTGTGGCATCTAGCAACCATTTTGGCCTGGGGCTTCCATGTATCTCCCATCATTGGCCGGATGGCTATATTCATTGGTATGCCACCCCTGAGATAATGTGGCTTCTATCACACTGAGGTATGTCCGGCTTTATCTCCACTGAACCTCTTTCTCTCTCGCCCCCTCCTTTACCGCGACTGCTCCCGGTATGCGAAGAGTGCAGAATCTTTTCTTGTTATGAAGGCAATGCAGAACTCTGTTATTGTGAGTGTTTCGGGCTTCTTAAATGTCTTTTTGGAAAAATGTTACTGTTTTACTAACAGATCAGGCAACTGTGTTTGCCATGCAACATTCTTCCATTATGGGTAATCAGTATTGTGCTTGGTATATATGTGGTACACCTTTAAGCCACACACCTCAGCAGACGAATATTGCAGAATTTTCTCACCGTGAGTGTGTTGGGCTTTTTAAATCTATTTAACCTTCTTTTTGAAATATACTACGGTTTCAGTAATAGATTTGGCAACCGTGTTTGCCATGCAACATTCTTTTCTATGGGTAATCAACACTGTGTTTGGCACATATGTAGTATACCTTTAAGTCACACACCTCAGCATATGAGAGATCATGTGACTTTGGTCATATGCCTTCATATGCCTTCAGTGCGCTGAACTTGACACAATGATCACGTCGGTACGCGGTTTCTTCTTTTTAAACCGACCTGCTCGCGCTTTCTCCAGTTGGAGTTGAGCCAGCATCCGAAGCGGACGAGTCATCTCTGAACCTCCGAGGCCCAGGTAAGCATACTCTGCCAGCCTTTCCTCATTACGCGCCCCACTCGAGTTTGTCTTTCAGACCTGCATAGAGTTGACGGATGCTGTTTAAATCAGTTTTAAATCAGGCACCTTTTCAACACTGCATGGATTTGTAAACCGCTTTTTTCCTCCATATCTGTTAGATCCCTACGGACCTCGTACTGTTGCTTCAGACTGGACACAAGTGCCAACAACTTGTCCAGCATTTCGATCGGATGCTCGACGCCCAGGGTTTCAAGTGTAATTAATACAAGAGGCTTTTACTTCGCTGTTCACGGCAGATATATTACGAGCCTTCTAAGGTAAACCACATAGCGCGCATTTATCATGCTTTTTTTCTCACATTTTTTGGTGTGTTGTACAAGTAACTTATCTGGCTGCCCCCGTTCTGTTTCCATCCTTGCAGCTTCTCTGTGGAATTAAAAGACGCAGTGTTAACACCCAGTGGAAAGAGCGCTGGTGACTAAACCAACTGTAAATCCTTTTTTTAGCACAGTTTAGAACACAAGTAGTTCGGCTGTTATGCCCTAATTTGGTTTCCTAACATTCTTAACACCAACAAATTATGCTATATATATATATATGTGTATATGTATAGATCTTTTCCTACATGAAATGATCATAAATATTTGATATTTAATAAAATGTGTGAACATAATTTAATATGTTTCATAAATAGGACGTGGTGGACTTTACCATAGATTCTACGATTTGTGCCGCCAGACGTATGTAAAATAATTCTGAGACGGATGAAATTTTAGCATCTACTCCAGCACACCCGACCCAGTGGAATTAAGTAAGAGATTGCTCTGAATTTTCTGTTGTCACTCAACTATGACATTTTTTTCTGTTTTAAATTGTCTTATTTCTTAAGGTCACAACACTATTTATACCCTGCATAGGCCGTAGATTATATGTACTGTCTATTTTTAAACATTTTTAAACATTGCAAACCATTTGGACAATATTAATAGAAGGCAATTGCAACCTTTAAAAACCATGCATCTTGTCCAACTAACTAATTATGCTTACATTTCTTTAGATCCATGATGCCACATCTAAACTACACATCAGCCTCATTATAAAGACATTTTTTGTCCTGAAGATGGCCATTTCACTTGTTCCTGAATGGACACCTGAGAAAGTGTCCAATCTGACCTTTGGCCGAAACATGTCGACACTCTTTTTCTATAACAGCGTCTAAATATAACCGCTACAGTCGAATTTTTCTAATGTGAAAGTAGGACTGATAAAATACCAACTCTTCCTATTATATGTCCTATTGTATAGACAGATGTCTTTTGTGTTTTTCGTGATGCACTGTTGTATGAATATGTACTGTTTTTAATATTTATTAATAAAGTGAGGTATATATATTTTTTCTTATTTGGACTGTCCTAACTGCCTTCTAACCTCGATTAGTTTCACTGCAATGTGTATTCTGGTGATATTAATATGGTGTTGCTAAGTTGTATGTGAAGATAATCGGTCAATCTCTACTACCCCCCGGGTCGCAGTAGTGAGGGGTTTTCAATTCTCTGTGCTTCACGCACCTTTTTTGCTCCTGGATAAACATCCCGTTTTGAGAATTGCTTCCCCGAAAACCAAAACCTGGGATTTTGCCCTTCTTTTGTATACTTACTGACTGTATGTGTCATATACCTCAACTGGAGTTATCGACATATCTGAAATCCATCTAAGCGCGTCTTTCGTACAAATTCGTGCTTCCTCAGATATCGATTTACGACAAGGAAGGAACCGTTTCTGTACATACATACTTCCCCCCTCGTCATCCTCATTCTGTAACCTTTCCAACTCCTTTCTATACTCCAATAACCTTTCAACATGCTCATTTACTTTCTCCACAGTGTCTCTTGAAAACCCTAAAGTGTTTAGATCCCTTAACCCTTGCGGGAGATCTGTATTATTTAATTTTCCCCACATTACACATAAGTGAATCCCTAAACCTTCAATAAAAACATTTTTCTCAGGAAAATTATCCATATTAAAAAGTGTGGCAAAGACATTAGCTTGATCATCTCTCTCCATACAATGCTTAGCCCATGCAATCAAATCACGTTTCTTCTCTGGCGGTACAGTATTGCGAGTGACAACTCTTGACCCCGCACCCTGATCGACTACAAGCGGCACAAGACCACTTGGGAGAGGGGGAGCAGGCAAATTCAACGGAGGTACTGTTGCTGGTGATATGATATGATATGATATGATATTTGTAACGCGCCTATACACAAGTGTTTCAAGGCGCGACGAGGCAGGGAGGGAGGGAAACAAGGGGAAGACAGACAAACGATCCTACTAGGCCAGGTGTCATTCAGATCGCGCAAGTGCAGAGGTAAGGGGAAAAGGAGAAAGTGCAGGGGGAGGAGGTGGGGGGGAAGTGCGGTACAAGGTAAGTAGCGTAAAAATAAATAAATAATAAATAATAAATAAAAGGGCCAGCTGGTGGCAAGTGCGAGGTAAGTGCAGAGCAAGTGCTGGGAAGGGGGCTGTAGGGATGCAGTGACAGTCCCACAGTGCAGGGGGAGCCAGGGAGGCAGTGCAAGTGGAGAGTGGCTGGGACCTGGACCGAGGTCGCTGAGAGTGGCTCAGATGCAGGTTTTAGTGCAGAATTCAGTGGGGAGTTAAGCAGGTTTAGCAGGGGAGAGGGAGAGAGAAGGCAGAAGCGAAGAGGAAGGTTTTGAGGTGCTTCCGGAACCGGAGATGGTTCTCCTCAAGTTTCAAGGAGGCAGGAAGGCTGTTCCAGAGGGAGGCCCCTGCTGCGGAGAGAGATCTACCCCCAGCTCGTTGCTTCGAGAAGCGGCTGACCATGAGGGAGTTGGAGAAGGATGAGCGAAGGGCTCGTGAAGGAAGATATTTAGGAAGAGAGAGTTGAAGGTATTTAGGCCCCAGGCCCCAGAAGGCCTTGTGGACAATGCAGAGGGTTTTGAACTTAATCCTCGCAGCCACTGGGAGCCAGTGAAGAGATTTCAGTCCTGGAGAGATACGGTCCCTGGGCTTGAGGCCAAGGACAAGTCTCGCAGTTCTTGCAATAGGAAGGGGTGGAGGAATAGGTGGAGGAACAGTAACTGGAGGAAAAGGAACATTAGGAGGAGCAGGAACAACAGGAACAACAGCAGGTAGAGCAGGAATAACAGGAGGAAGAGGCAAAGCAGCAGTAAGAGGAACATACAGAGGTGGCGCAGAGGCACCAGGCCTTCATTTATTTAATCATTTGTCGATAAATTCATCGGAAACATGAAGATCTATGGAAGGATAGATTTTCTGAATTCCAAGTGAGAAAGCCCTATCCATATTCCTAGTCGACTCAGAATGTTTATCTTGGTCATACAATAATGCTTTTTCGGCGTTCGTCTTATGACGGCGCACATGTTTTTCTCTACTCTTAAGTTGCTGCAGCGCTTCTTTTTTCCAATTCTGTAAAACATCAAATGCTGCAGGTCTAGCCTTTTTCTTTAATAGAATTGACTCTAAAAACTCAATTCGAGGGATTTCAAAACTACCATTGATTGGCCACTGAAGTTCGGAGGCATGTCTGGTTTGTCTGTGCCAAATATCATTAAACACTATACTTCGAATGCCATGCTTACAGTACATAGTACACGCCGGCGACCCCTCCTGTGGTGCCGGACGGCTAAATTCCAAAGATTGTCTATCACTGCGGAACAACGCCCTGAAGCAGGTAGACAATTTCCCAGGCATATCAAATTATTGGTATTACCTGGTCAATAATTGTGTCTGCAGATACAATACGCCAAAATCAAATTATCAGGATATTTAAGAATCGGGTCACGGCTCACCTGATCAGTCCTAAGGAGGTCCGATCGGATTACAAAGAATCTTACCCAACTAATCTTACCTCGTGTTTGGTGATTTCGGCAAATCTGCCCGCCTCGATAAGAGGACCCTCGTCAAGATGCCGTCTCGGACCACAGGCTAATCGTCCAGGGATCGGGTCGTGCAGCGCTGCTGAGGTGTCACGTCTCGTTCAGTGGGGCCCCTTTTTGTCACACCGTCCGATCCCGGTCCGATAGCGAGGGTCAACCTTCCATAATCCGGCATCAATCTTGAGGGTCCCTATTCGGGCGCCAACTGTGAAAATAAAATCAAAATATTGAGGCTGAGTACCCCAAAAGGAAATACACCGAACACGGGTTACAAAGGAACTTACAAAGAACTTTATTTTATACTGAACAGTTTTCCAAGAAAAGTAACAGATAGCTATCGGCCCTCAGTACAACACAACGAACTCCAGCATGGTTCAGTGTGTTCAGTGAGAGACGCTGTACATTAGAATTCGTTGCTCTTTTATACCATCTGCGAACATGATGTCCAACCCTACTTCGCGTTAATATTCCTCTAATGCATTACTGATCTAGGGTTCATGCCGAGTTCGCATATCCACATGCAACTAGTTTGCCTTTAATACATACGTCAACAAGCCTACACGGCAACTGTGTATTCTGGGATTTCTCATACAGGTCTTCTCAAACATTAATACAATGTAGTTAAACAAGTGTTCTCAGTTCACTATTTGAATACATTGTTCTTAACATATGCTTGCGGATTAGTTTCATTGCACGAGTAATCTTTACACACAGGTCAGCGAAGGACATGGTCTCAGTTCACGACCCCAACAAGTGGCCTGCAGGCAAGTTACATATTAATTACACACAGAGGTCAAGACGGCATGTTGTATTTCGGAATGACATCGTCCACCATTTTAACTCACAGGGTGACTTTACAGAGAGAACCTAAGATGGCGGATTGACCTTGCAACACAGATTTCTTCGGAAGTGGCTTATAAGCAGCTTGGCGTAGGCCAATATACATGTATTCGTTGCAATAGGAGGCATGATATCATTTCTCATTTGACAAGGCAGCAGCCACAGCCCCACTCAGCGATGTGGATGTGCAAATGGAGGAGTACGAGGACCTTGATGGCACAATCCGTGTGTAATGTCCCCACACCCCAAGCCCCCCCGTCCACCCCCCAACACACCACTCAGGACACACTGTCCAGCCCCATGCTGGATTCTGCGGTTCTACTGCACAGTCCAGATCTCACAACCACCCCAGAGGCCAGCCCTGCAATGGCCCACCCAGCAGCAACACCCTCTACCTCCGCAGCCCCCACTGACATGGAAGCACGACTGTCAAGGGTAGAGGCCCGGCAGGACTCGATGATCGAGCTAGTGCGCCAATATGTGGCTGATGGCGAGGAAACACGCAATGAGATCCATGAGGCCAATGCTGGGACCTTTGCGGCCATAAATTCAAGTGCAATCATGATCTGTGACAGTTTGGGGGACGTCACACAGGTCCTAACCAGCATGCCCCAACACAAGCATCGCCAACAACCTGCACCAGCGGTGCAAATCCCATCCGCATCCACCCCATCGTCCACACCTGCAAGCTCTGCTCCCTCCAGCCCTGTTCGGGTGAGGAGATGCAGTGCAAGGCAGACAGAAATGCTGCCCCCAGACACAAAAAAAGCCCGGAAATAGTTTGGGATGACAATGAATGAGGGGGGAGGTGTTGTTGGTGGTGCAGAGAGGATTAAGGGGGTGTTCATCAGGGGGTATGGGGCGTTTATTGGGGGGTATGGGGTGTTCATTGGGGGTATGGGGCGTTTATAGGGGTTTAAGGGGGTGTTCATTGGGGTATGGGATGTTTGGGTGTTTTGGGGGGAGGGGTGAGGGCGTGTGTATGTGGTGGAGGGTGGAAGCACTATTTTGTATTTTTTCTTAATGCACCCGTTGTGTTCAATATCATTCAATGCCTGGACATTGTTCATTTCGTGTGCATCCATTCAATTCATGACAGCGCACAGTGCCAACTCCCCACACACTGTGTGTCCATGTCCACACGGTCCCAGTGCTCAGTGTAGCACTGACACATAACCATCAACGTCCCTGTGGTTCAGAAGTAATCGTCAATCAGTGATTGGCATACAGCACGGCCATCTTGTGCATCACGTACTGGCAGGGGTGCTGCTTCTCCTCCATCGTCATCCTCATCATCCTCACCCGGTGCATGCATGTCAATGTCAGGTGGCAGTGGTACATTTCTCCGGATGCACATGTTGTGCAGCATGACACAGACCATGGTGATCTTTGCCACCTTCTCAGGGCCATAAAGGAGTGCTCCACCAGACCTGCTTAGGCAGCAGAACCCTTCCTTCAACAGGCCAAAGGTCTGCTCAATCACGACACGGGTACGTACCCAATTGTACTCCTCTTCGTGCCTGTTACGCGGGTTCCGCACAGGGTAAGTAGCCACGGCTTCAAGGGATAGCCTCCATCACCTGCATGGGAGCACAAAGAGGTATGTGTGAGTCAATCTGTGCTGGCACCTTTAGGATTCACGGCCATGGCCGCAGCTATTTGGTGTTGACATGCACATGTCCCTGTATGTATGCACACAGATTAATTTGATGCATTGTGTACTGCAATATGGTCTGCTAGTGTGGTGTGCGTTGTACAGATGATGCAGGGTGTTCACTTGCATGCTGATACGGATGTACTGTGGATCCGGAACAATGTCTTGCCACCCATAATTGCAGTGTATGCTACTCTGTTCCTAATCACAGTAGCGACATTGGGCCTCATTACGACTTTGAGGTAGCCATGGCGCTGTTAGCGCCATGGCTGTCTCCAAAATCGTGTCCGGTCTGGTGGAGTGGGGATTTACCGGGACATTCCGACCTGGGCGGACCCGGTAAGTCCCCATTCCAAATGCCATTCCCCATTCCCATTCGAGCCCCCATAGAGCTCAATGGGAAGGCGCTAATAACGGGCCACTAATTGCGGGCATGTCCTTTACAGTTCCCGCTAAGGGATCTCAGAATTGAGCGGTAAGGGATTACTGGCACCGGTCTCCTTAACGGTGCCCGGTATCCCTTACCGCCGACCTCGTAATGAGGCCCATTGGCACAGTAATCATGTTTAGTCATGCATCGCTGGACATACCCACGGTGGCCTGCTTGTGCGTCTTGCATGTTGTCATTAATGTACGGCATTGGTCTTATATATGGCATTGATGTGCCTTGTTCGGGTTGGGATGTTCAGGACAACAGTGTTTAGCTCTGGGTGCATTGTCCACTCACCACCCATTCCCACCCAGGTGGAGTATGCATCCCCCCATCCCAAGCAGGTGGAGTATGCACCCCCCATCCCACCCAGGTGGAGTAAGCATACCCCCCATCCCAACCAGGTGGAGTATGCATCCCCCCCACCTCACTGCCCCGATGCACTGCCATGGCCCAGTCAGGCAATTTACCGAGCAGCCAGGCACGTCATCCAGCATGTCGCTCCATGTAACGGGGTAGCGTGGAGTTACGCAGCACCAGGGCATCATGTGTAGATCCGGTATATTGGGCGCAACAATTTGTGATGATCTTGCCAGAGTCACATACCATCCACACATTGATGGAGTGGTATTGCTTGTGATTGCGGTACACCACCTCATTGGCATGAGAGGCCACCAATTCTACATGGGTGCAGTCAAGGGTACCGATGCAATTGGGCATGCCTGCCAGTGAATGGAAGGCTACTTTGGTGTCAGAAAGCTCCTGGCCAGTCCGTGGTAGGTAAATGTGGATGCTTGCATGCTTCAGGAGGGCATCAAGCACTTGGGTCAGCATGCAGGACAAGAGTGGTTGTGATATGCCATGCAGCTGCCCCACTGTGTGCTGGTAGGTGCCTGTGGCCAGGAGGTGGAGCACAAACACCACCTTTAGTAGAGGGGGGATGGCAGTGCGGATTTCTATCAGGCTGACAATATCGTCGTGTATCATGTCCACTATGGGGGTGATGGTGTCCCGGTCCAACCGGTACAGGGTGTGGATCTGCTGAGGGGGTAGATTGAATGGACTGGGTCTGATGCGAGGGACTGGTGGCTCCCTACGTGGTACCACTGGCTGCACTGGTGGAACTTGCTGGGCCTGTATCGCCTTCCTTCTCCTCCTGTGTCTCCTCTGTGCTGTCTGTTGTTGTAGCTGTAGTTGTTGCTGTAGTTGTAGCAGTACAGGCATGTCCTCCAGCCCCATGATTGCAACAGCTATTGGGATCATTTTGGTGTAGGAAGGGGTGTGGTGTGTGGGTGTACTCCTTGTGTACTTGGACAGGCTCCATTGGCTCCACCTGTGGTGATTGTGTGCCCCTATGGCAGTTGCCTGCACTGCAGATTGCTATTTGCGGGTGGTCTGCGATGCCTGCATTGCTGCCGTCGTGCAGGCCCGAATTACCGCCTTCGGGATGCCGGTAAGAGCATGCCCGCGTAACTTGTGAGGTCCTCCTGTTAGCGGCATCCCGGTATTGGCGCTGTGTAGGGGCGTGTGTACACGCGCATGCTGGTAAGAAGGGGCACGGTATGGGTGGTGGTGGTATTGGCGGGTTGTGGGGTCGTAATGGCTGGGACCCGTTAACAATGCCGGTAATGCCATTCTGCCTTCCTTTTTTCATTACCTCCATACTCGTAATGAGGCCCACATTCTTTATATAATTAAGTTCAAGGTTATGTACACAATCACAATAACTCACTTTGTGCTCAGAAAATCTACAATGGCAAATATATTTAGTTCTAAATGGTACCACAATTATTAGCAGATCTCATTAAAGTGCATCAACTGTACTCTGGTTAAATGTCACACAGATCACTTAATAAAGGCAACCAACAATAGACATAGGAGGAAAGCAGTGGGTTAGAACAATTTGGCAGAATACTGGCCTCTACCGTTAAACACAGTTCTGTGTGGAGCTCCCCCCACTTGGGCAACCTGTAAAGTAAAGATATATCACAAGCCAAGTCCATATATTCTTTTAGAAGTCTTATTTCCTTCTACAATAATTCTAAAACCCCAATGTACCTGGAATAGCAGAGTTCGTCATCGGGTTGTCGATGGTCCTTCTTGAGCAGCACCCTTTAAAGCAGGAGCCACGGATCGTCAAGATCCCTTGAAGAAAGTGAACTCGGCTTTGAGGCGGCAGCTTCGGTCCCAGTGGTGCTCGTCGTCGATGAAGCAAAGGTGTCCTGCAAGGAAGAGGCATGCGGGGCACCTCGATGACGATAGTTCAGGACCACAAAGAGTTTATGAAGAACTGTGGACCAGCAAGGGTGTCGAGCCGTCCGGCATGTCTACGGTTGTTGGGTGGCGGGAAACCCACCGGCGGATGCTCCTTGGCGCATCTACTGCCTGGCCTTCTCTGGTGGGAGAAGGCGTGCGGCGGAGCGGACAAGCACGTCCGTGAATCAAAAGTCTTAGGCAAAGGAGCGTGCGGCTCCAGTCGTCAGCGGCACGGCACCAAGCGGTCACCTCTTCTGGGCAACACGGCTTCGACAGGCCTCCAGCGGTTACAGCAGACTTGTGAACCCTGGTGGACGTAATGTCCGGTGCTGATCTTCGTTCTCCTCGGCGGTCCCAGTCTCCGGTCGGCAGCCGTTCGAGGGTCCGACTTCCAGGGCACTTCGGCAAAGGTTAGCGGTGCTCGATGATCCCTCGGAGCACCGGAAGAGGGCGTCTAACAAGGTCCTCTCTTGGATCCGTCTCTACGGCTTTCGGCTTTCGGATTTCAGCGAAGGGAGACAGCAGTCAACCTTCTTCTTCAGGCTCGGCTTCGAGGTTAAGCATCAGTTTCAACTTCAGCTTCTGAACGATTTCCAGTGGTGAGAGGTCCCCAGATATACTATTTGGTCTCTCATCCACACTGCTGGGTCACACTCAGCAGCCAATCATACAGAAGGGCATTCATGCAGTCAGTCAGCCAATCAGGCATACAGTGCATTCAGGCCATACTCCTCTGTGTATTGGGACAAGTACCCAGCCATTCAACACTACACACTGCATTCATACCAGTTTCGGGCAGGGCTGTCTCAGTCATTGTGTCAAACACCAGAACCCAGATATCCACAACAAGAAGTGCATATTGGTCACACACTCCATTCACTCAGTTCCCACCCACAGGGTGTACCCACAACATACAGTCACTGGAAGGCTCCAGCCAGTCTGGCCTGGACTTCACAACACCACCATATATGGAGCTTCCACCCAGCAGCCAGTCATGGGGAAGGGACAGAGTCAGGGCTTCCCAGAACTTTGGGAAAACAAGGTAACAGGCAATAGAAAGCAAGATGCCACAGGGGCCATCTTGTTTCCTATCAGGAATCAACTGATTCTAATGGCAGGGCCTGGGTATCCCAAAATCGAGGATACTAGAGCACCTGTCAAATTCAGCATGGAGCTGCCACCAGCCCTGCTCTGTGGGCCACACACAGGTGCACAAAATCATACACTAGGGGCACAGGCGTGTACCCCCACCCATGGGGGCCATAAGGGTATCCCATGGGTCTATACACCAAACCAAAAACAGAAAGAGCTGCACTGCCAGGAGTCCCACATGGACTCCGGGGCAGAAAACAATACAGAAGACAAATGAAAAAGGACTACAGGACAAGGACAGGGAGGCTCTGTCCCTCCAATGCATTTCCAGCATCACAGCGTGATCCTGCGCTAGAGGCTGGGACCCCAGACACGGCTCAGGCCTCTGGCACGTCAAGGAAGAAGAATTTCAAAGAGGTGGAACTGGACGCACTTGTGGGCTACTTGTCAGGACATGACCGCGAAATGCTGGTGAAGGCAGGGTGCAACACTACGCCTGCCCAGCGCAAGGCCCACTGGCAGTGCATCGCGGAATGTGTCAGCACAATGGGATTTGAGAAGGGCACGGCTGATGATTGCTATAAGCGTTGGCATGACCTCCGACGGCGAGCAAAAAACAAGCAGGCTTCTAATTACACCTCTACTCTGGTGACTGGCAGTAGGCCAGCACCAGTGGACGATGAACTCACTATGCATGAGGAGATTGCTGCAGGGTTCATCGATGAGGGTCAGATCCAAGGAGTGGGAGACATGCTGGATTATGATGCAATGTCCAGTGAGTGTTGATGCGTGTGTGTCCAGGCCATGTGTATTTTGCTTGGGTGATATGTTGTGATTGACTGCCAGTTCATGCCATGTGTGACCCATGCAATGCTTCACTGATATGTGCTTCTTGTGATGCAGCCTGCATACAGGCTATGTGCTGCACACAGAGGCAATCCTCATCACCACACCTGCACCCTCCTTACATACCAATCACTCGGCAGCATCTCTAGTCCATGTTCTTGCTCCCAGACATGTTTGTGGATAGCCTGTGATGATCTTCCACTGAACACTTGGCCTATGACATCACATGACTTACATCTCTGGGAGGTCACCCTGCAAGCTGGTCCTCCTCAGGGGCATGCTTCCTTGCCTCTCTATCCCCCACCAGGTCACTGTCTCCATGGTACTGGTGATTCACATGTTGGAATACTGCAACAGCCTGTTTCCAAAATCTGTGGATATACACACTTCCCTCTGCAACTCTGCCACACCTGTACTTTGTGGTACATCCTTTGTCCTTGATGCAGGGTGTCTCACTCGGACTGTGCAGATGACACAGGCTTACAGTGGATGTGAGGGTAAATTCATGGACCATGTGCATTCCCAGTAACCCCCTATTGGTCTTCTGTCTCAAGCTATTCATTCCACTCCATCGCTGGTATTTCATCCGTCTCATGGTATTTAGTTATCCCTCTCATGCTCACTCAGGGTCAGTTCCTTATCACGTACATTTTTGGGCTGTCCTCGTCTGTGTCGAGCTGAAGCCTCCCTCTGATACACCCTCCTGCCTCTATGCAACTGGTGTTGTGGCTTCTCTGTGTCTGGGTGAACTTTTGAGGATTCCTCATGTGTTGTGCTTTCTGTCCTACTCTCATCTGCTGTAGTCTCAGATGACTGAGATGATGCAATTGACACATGTCCACACTGTCTGCTACAACACAGTACTCTGATCCACCATTCTGAGCCATGCACTGCCTCCCGGCCATTCCCTGAACTGGGGGGGGTGGGGGGGTGTGGGGAGGTTACTGTACCCCTGAAAACCACTGCCAACACTTTGCACATGATGCCTACACTTGCCCTTACACTGCCATCATGACATGACATTGCCTTAACAGCATTTGTGATTATATTGATGGTTGAGGCTGTACACATGTACTGCACAGCACCCACACACTTCTGAGCCCTGTTTCACCCTTCTCCATGCCTATTCACTTGTGTGATGTCAAAGTGACCTAACATTAATGTATCCATGCGCCTTCCTTCAAAGTATTGCAACACCCTAGCGTTGCATCCTGTGACACATGCGCCTTTTTTGTCGTAGTGATTTGCATGTACTGTATGGTGACATGCATTTTACATGTGTCATGGACAGTACTTTATAACTTCCATCTGGGCCTGGTTGACAGTTCTGCCATGGCTATGCTACGTGACATCTGTTTGTTGGCATCTGTCATTTTTATGTAAGGTCTATGACAGGCAGAAGCTTGTGTGTGATGCACGTGCTATGCAACATGCAGTACATGTTTGGGCTTCACATTTGACATGCATCCATGTCTGCTTTCAGGGTCCCCTTCCACTTCATTACCACTGCGTGCATGCCAGAGTTTGTGTCATGTGTGACATGGCTGCTTAATATGTTGGCTGTCAAAATTGTAATGCCTATGTGTGTGGTATATGCTGTTGACGTGTGCTCATGTGTTCTTTTGATTTTTTTGTAGGTGATGAGGCACTGGGAGCAGAGGAGGAGGAGGAGGAGATGGCAGAGAGGGCGGAGGATTCAGGGCACCAACCAGGCACCAGTGGAGGGCGTGGTGTGGTAGCCCATGAGCATCCATTGGTGCTCCAAACCATATTATCCAGGGCTGGCTCTAGGTACACCTCTGAGGATCTCTTTGCCTTTGATGCCGAATCGGATATTGATCCATCCATGTCATCACAGGTGAGTGATTCTGCAGTGAATGCTGTTCTTCCCAACACACCTGCAGTGGGGGTATACCCCTCAAGGGGCCAGTCAGTGTTGGTATGTCGACCTGTGGTTGTTACGGATGCAGGGCCACGCTCCACACAAGTTTCTCCTGTTCCTGGGGCAGCAGATCAAAGGAGGAATGCAGTCCTGCAGCCACAGGCAGCGCCAGCGCAGCAAGGACTAGGTCTCCTTGGGCTCAATAGGTGTGCTGTCCGGCAAATCAGTGGCCGTGCACCACCGGGAAACACTGTGTGGCAGAATTCCATGTATGCCATGGCACAGCAACAGGGCGCATCATGTCATATGATGGATAAGGGCGTGGAACGTGTGGCCGATTCATTCTCCCCCCTGAAAGGCAGGTGGAGCTCCAGCAGCAGTCAACGCGTTCCACATGCCGTTCACACAGGCTGGACACGTTGGCCACCAACAGGGACCAACGGGCTGAACTGGAGACTCTACGCACAGCCATTGCCACAGAGGCCCACAGGGAGGCCCTGAGGGAAGAGAATTTCTCCCTCAGAACTACTCTGGCTGCACTTTGGATGAGCCAGGTTACACAGGTGGAACAGCGGATGGAGCAGATGAAACACATCATCTCGGCTGAACTCCATGCAAGACGTGAGGAGGTCCGTCTGTCACGTGAGTCCTTACATTGTTGATGCACTTCATGCTGTATGTGGTACCATGCCCCCTTTAGCTGTCAGAGACACACTCAAGATGGAAGGTGGCTGTGTGGTGGCAATGTCACATTGAGACACTTGTGCTATAGTGATTAGTCACTGTCTGACATTGTAACTGTTGGGTCATGTGTTCATTATATGTTATGCTGGTGAATAGATAGTCCTGTGTTGGGTTTGCTTTTGATGTGTCAGGGGATTGGCGTGATTTTTGCGTCACTGAGAAGTCCACGACAGAGAAGTTCTAATGAGAAATGTATGCAACACTGAAGGTTCATATATTTCCCATGGAAACATGCATTGAATACCCCTACAATCCCACACCACCACCCACAACACACACACAACACACCCCCACCCCAACATACCCCCACGCACACCCTACTTACCTTCTGAGACATGCTGTGTCCCTGCAGCGCAAGTTCACTTTCACTTCTGTGATTGGGAACCAGCGCCGCAGGCTCCTTTATTATTTTTTGGGGGGCAGGTGCAGGGGGTTCCACGCCGCAACCCCCGCTCACTATACCATGTAGTGTAGTGAGTGGGGTGTTGCGGGGAACACCCCTGCAGCACCTGCATTTGGTGTTTTTCTTTAATTACCTCAAATGCATGCCACCAATGGTTCAAACTTTGGGTGTTTGAACCTTTGGTGGCATGCATTTATGTACTTTTAGTATAAGCAGGATATTTTTGGTCAGTCATTTTGATAGATTCCGTGTCAGAGGGAATTGTCTCTGGCTTGTTTCCATTTGTCACTATGCACTTTGTGACAGTTGTGTCATGTGTTCTGCATTCATTTTGGAGTTTTCACATTTCATGCCATGGCATGGTGTGTCAGGTGACACATTTTCAGGGTGATATGGTTGTGACAGTGGACTGTCCATTTGTCATCATCGATTGTCACCTGGAATGTGCCAGGCCTGTGTGCACTCTGCGGGGATGGAATTTTAGGTGAAAGATGTGGCCACAAGCTGGGTACGGGCTGCCTCGCCACGTGCCCTTTGCTCTCCCATGTGCAGCGGCTGTGCATGTTTTTGTGGATGTGGGGGCACCAACATGTCCACCGGTACACCCCGCTGTGTTACGTTGTGCAGGACACATGCTGTCATAATGATCCTGCACACTACTGGGGGTGCATATAGTAGCTGTCCACCAGAGCGTTCAAGGGATCGGAAACGTGACTTCAGCACTCCGAATCTGCGCTCCACTATGCCCCTGGTTGCAATATGGGATACTTTGTATCTTACCTGGGGTGGCGTGGTGGGTGAGGTTCCGTATCGGCGTCATCATGTAGATGCTCAGAGGTCAGGCACTGTCCCATGGGGAGTTGAGAATGGTTGTCATTAGTTGGGTTTGTCCATTTGTCTGTGTGTGACATGCATGCATGCGCACTTGCATTTGTACTCACCAATGAGCCATGTGTTGCCATGCCTCCCAGCTTCCAGGTTCCGGTGTAGTGCTGACATTCTGAATATGAAACTGTCATGGGTGGACCCTACATAGTTTGCATTGACAGAGGTGATGATTCCCTTGGCATCGCATACAACCTGCACGTTGATGGCATGCCAGTGCTTGCGCTTGCGATAGATGTGCTCAGTGGCCCTAGGTGGACGTAGGGCCACATGTTTGCAATCAATGGCACTGAGCACTTTGGGGAAGTGTGCCACCCCGTAAAAGTCCTGGACCACGGCCTGCCTTTCTGCGGGTGTTCTGGGCATGTATATGTGCCTGCGGAATGAGGGGCGTGCAGTCATTATTGCCAACACCTGGTGTAGGCAGCGTGACTGCGTGGGCTGTGAGAGACGCCCCCAACTATGGCAGTTGTCCGCTGAAATGACCCAGTGGCCAAAAACTGCAGGACATTGAGCACCTTTTCCAAGGGGTCTAGTGCTTGGGAGCACAGAGTGGGTGATGTGAGGTCATCCTCCCACTCAGTGACCAGGTCTAGGATGATATGAAGTGGAAACCTATACCTGCCATAGACCTGGTCATCAGGCATCCCAAAAAGGCTGGTCCTGGGTAGAAAAATGGGGGGCCCAGCTATCCTCCTCCTGCGGTGTCCCACGATTGCTGCTGAGAGAAATGGTACGTTCATCATAGCTGTATATGCTTGTTTGTTGTTTGCACGCACTTTTATGCTGCGCGGGGGCACTTACGAAAGCTTTCGCCTGGCGTACGTGTTTCCGGCTTTGCGTGTCTTTTGGCGCGCACGGGTTTGCCCTGTTGGATTCCATGAACACGTGTTGTTAACACACGTGTGGGCATTGTGAGGATTTCTCAGTGGTACTTCCCCCCGTAATGCCCTCATTTTCACATGTTGTTCCCCATCCGCGTGTTCCGTCCCCTTTTTAGCTGTGTGCGCTGGATGGTGTGCGCCTACTCTGGGCGTCTCGTGAAGGGCTTCCGTGATGTCGAAATGACGTGTGTAAGCCACGCGGGTCGAAGTTAAGCCACGCGCACTGTGTTCCATGAAGAGGGGAAACGGGTGCTTGCTGTGATTTTCAGCGCACATTTATTCCATGAATTACCCCGTAAATCTCCATATAACGAATTCAAGTTTCTTTTACTCTATGACTTTAAAAACGCTAAAATAACGTTCTATATTAGAGAATGACTTGATATACACACAACTCACATTATAAACCAACCAGGCAAATATATAAATCGGCTTGAAGGAAATTCATGTGACATTGCTACGAGGCAGGGCACATTTTTTTGGTGGCATTGATGCAAGGGGGGTTTGCGATTACACCCGGTCCCTGCCTGCTATAGCAGAGGCTTTCGTCTGCATGCATGCAAACATGCAGCAGTCTCTATGTAAAATCTGCATTGAGCCTGCCCGTGGTAAAGTGTATTTTTTCAGGGCGATGAAGGCGCGTGTACCCAATTCCTACCTTGTGGTCCAGCGACCCCAGCGGGTTATGGGATCCTAAGTGACCCATTGGGGGAGCGCGGGGGGAGCAGGCAGGTGGTACTTCCAGAACCCTTAGAGCGCTCGCCAAGCTGAATGAAAGGCTTTCAAGTTTAATATTTCCCGCCATCTAGGTGTAGCAGCCTCTATCAGCTGTTGGTCATTGGGAACCCCATTGCCACAGAAGAAACTGCAGGCCGTGTTAAAGCATCATGCTGCAAGCACAGGCACGCCGCACCCCAATCCCAGAGGCCCTTCTCCCTTGCCATGCGCTACGCATTCGCATAGTGCTCCCATCAGGTGGCTGGAGGCAGAGTTGATGTATGAATGCTATAAACACAGACTGTGGGTATCACAGGCACTTGACTGGACCTTGATGTCAAAAAGTTATCAGTACCACTGTGAGATGATTGTATTAAGCCTAAATTAGCCCGGGGTCGCTGCGCTATCGTTCGGTACAGCCCTTCTGCATCTAGCCACCAGGTGGCATCAGTATGCAATGCATGAAAATCAATAACAGATCAATACTGCACACGTTGCATTGCAGAATGGGACGTTCCCCCGGGGGCGCACATCGGGTACCAGTAAAGCGGGTTCAACACAGAGCGGGTACCTACCATACTTCCGTTTCCTCCCTCCCGCTGGTAAGATTATGGAACAGTAGAATTTCATGGCAGTAGTGTTTAAAACCACATTTCTCATGTCCATGAAACTGAAACCATCATCCATCCTCATGTTCTGCCGTTGTATGCCTCTGGCTGCCATCAAAGTTCCTGGTTATCAATCTTCATGCTTAGGTGACCAGAAAACTTCGGGTTATGAGCGGGTCCTTTGGGAATCTCGGAGTCCCCTGGATTCTCGCATTTCATGAATGTAACAAATACTGTCCCAGGGACGCCATGTAACCTAAATGTCAGGCCTAGCAGAAGTGACATCACAGGAAGTGATGTCATTTGACCCCACCCCAAAGTGACATCATGGGAAGCGATGGAACACAGCCTTTCACCCCTTGACAAAACAGGAAGTGGCATCACATAGCATTGTTCCAATTACATTACGAAAAGTATGGATACGATATCACTGTAATGTGATATACATTTCATACAAGGATCGATCACTGTATGTATCATTAATATCAGTGTGTATAGCCCCATATTACCAAATTACTGTGAATGCAAGCAGACGTCCAAGGACAAATGATAATGTGTTATTATATGCTTAGCGCTTTATATCTAACAAATATCCATACAATAGCACCCAACCTGTGTTGGTACTCATTTATCAACCTCAGACAGATGGAAGGCTGATTTAGCATTGCCGGGATTCGAAACTGTAGATCACACACACTTTGCAGCAGTGAGCGCTCAACCCACCGAGCTAGCTTACCAGCTATAGCTATCTTACCGGATATAGTAAAATTAGCAATTATGTTCTCAAAGTCAGAGAGCAAATTACACTCTGTAGTGGATACCATTGAACTGGTAAATGAGATTTAACAGCAGGCCAGTTCATCTGCAGGTCTGGTGCAAAGTTGGCCACATGCCAAGCCTGCGTGGATCTACTTTTCAGGCTTCAGAGGTTGACAAAATACATAGCTTTGGGAGGGTTCATAACTGTGTATTAAAGAATTGAGTAGTGCAGGGACAGCAGTGCACTCACACAGCATCCTGTAATCTGGGCACTCCTTAGCTCCTACATGCAAACAAACATCCTGAACAGCATGCCATGGAGATAGGCCAGATAGACACATTACAACAACGCATTAACTATGGCACAATGAAATCATGGGCAACTTTATGTACCATGGTCAAACATTTCTACACTGTACACAAGCTTTCAGGCACAAGGATTTTGTCAAGTGACGGAGGACACCAAGCTGGAATGTCTTGTGATGATTGTAACAGAGACAATGGCAGAAAATAAACTGCTAAAACTGCAACTGGCAAAAAGCAAAATACATAGTCCGAAATGGATGCTTATTCTTTTCTAAATGCTTTCTGGAAGTTTGTCTGCATTGTGAATTTGAGGTGTTTGAGGACAGACCAAATCAGTGACTCCCCCCCCCCCCCCGAAGTGTGCCTGAAATAAACCTTTAATGAGTCTAGCAATTATTGTATAGAATTCCAGAAAGACAATTATTTGTTATTCCTATTCTTTCTCATTTAGGGTCACTGCTCAAAGTGTTACACTTGTGGAACCCCTTGTTTGAATTTGTTTTTTCAGAGGCCTGAACAAGGAGGCCAGCCACTCCTGAAACAAAGAGCCACATGGCTCTGGCCGCAGCATAGGAGCTTCAATTTAAATAAATAAAAACACATTTTAAAAATGTTTTTTAGGGGTAGCAAGTGAGACCACAGGGGTTGCTGGTGCAACCCCTTGCAACGCCCAATGACGTCCATGTACTGTCCTAGCCAAGGATTCATTCAGGGGTGCACAGTAAGTATTGTACAATAATCAAAAACACAACCCTCAAGGGTGCATTCCAGGAAACATCGAGTGGAATCAGCAATAAGCACTTTCTGAAAAAGACGAACCTGGCAAACAAAGAAATCAAAGTAAAAGTGCACGCCACAAACACATCATGTTTATAGAGAAAAAGATGCCAAGAATTATAGATGTGTAGTTAACAGGCACATCTTCCTCCAAGGGGTTCCAAGTGGCATCACAGAGAAGGCGCCAGATCACGTCACTGCCCTGAGTCTATTATTGTATGTGCGTTTGTTGGGGTGACCAGGTTTTGAAAATAAAAAAATGGGACAGACCAAAAACATAAAAGTAGGACTAGAACCCTCCACCTCCATCTCTCCTCCAGCCCCATGGGATCAAACAATAATATATATATATATATCCAGCACTATGTATATATACATACACAAACTCACACTGCAGGGTTGCATAATTACATATCACGTTTGCTTGGATTGTTGTTGCAGAGTTTGCTATGTTTGTGTGGCGCAATTAGTAAATGCATAAGGCTATTACTAAAAAGGTTGGCGGTTCCAGGCTACCCCAGTGTGGCTGACAAAGGTGATAATGGGAAGGTGGAGAATCAAACAGTTTATTTACAATGTCAAATTAAATTGTTGCCTTTCTGCACAGGGCACCTTCTCTTTCTCAAAATCAGCACATGGTTTTTAAATATAAAAAAAGAATCTCTCGGGACGGGGCCACAGAGCTTAATTCTGGGACGGTCCTGGCAAAACCAGGACGTCTGGTCACCCTAGAGTTTGTCCCCATGAGTGACACTTTTACTCATGCAGCACGAGCATTTGCATCGCCAAAGTGTACTTGTGTAGTCTGTTTCACCACTAGCCACCTCCCTAAACCCCTAAGCAAAGCAGGGCCCCTTTCCACCAGCTCATGGAGTGGCAGTGCTCCTTGACAGACTGAGTGGGTGCTGCAGATCACACGCTGAGGCTGGCCCAGAGATACAGCATGGTCACTCATGGACGCCATGTTTGACAGGTGGACTCGCCTACTGCTGACCACTGTGCTGCCTCTGCAGTGTCACAGTCAGCAGCGGGCATGTTACGTGACGGGCACTGGGCCGAGCGGGAGGCTGTTCCCTGACACAGCAGGACCTGCTGCGAAGCAATGCGCCATCCATCCCTGTGCCAGGGCATGCTGCTTTCTCTGCTTCTATGGGGCCGGAGGAAAAAGCATCGGTGCTGCTCTGGTGTCACAGCTGGAGGATTATGGTTATCGTTTTCTATTGACCAGATGTCATAACAATAGAACACAGCATGTTGGAATCGGTACTGTGTGTAAATGCATACCATACACAACAAAATGACATTCAGCGCTTTCTGACAGCATATGCGCAAAGGTATTTTAAAATGTTATGCGAGTGGGAGCTGTCGATAAGGCGGGGCAGTCCAGCCCCTGTATACTTAAGCCGAATGAAAGTCTGGTGTTCGATACATGGTTCATTGATCAGTGCATATTATAAGTGGCCACTCAAAACGCATCCCTTTTCCAAGAACCCTGAGAGAACTCGTCTAGAAGGACCTGCTTGCCAACTCTTCGGGCCCCTCCTGTAATTATAACACACCATAGATAGAAAGACGGCCCGAGCCCATAACGTTTTCTTTGCGGGTCTAATGTTAAAGGTATTTGTACCGCGCACCGTCACCAACGGAATTGGTCCCCAGGCGGATCTGTAAACGATAAAGGTGGGATGGGTTAGTAAGGTGAAGAAGGGAGTAGGATAGTGAGAGGAGTGGTTTTCTGTTGGCAGCTTCAACTCGGTATACACCGGGTGCTGAGCTTTGGTGCGGGTATTGGATCGGAGTCAGTCCGCGTGTGCTGTTGTTCCGGGTTATGTGTTGTTGCAGTGTTGGGAAGTGCGTGCGGCTTGTTGTGCGAGAGATGGTTGTGTGAGTTTTTTGAGTGAGATAAGTATGCAGGGTTTGAGCTTATATTGGTTAGTGGGTTACCTGACCTTTACCATGCTAACATTCCACGTTCTGTCTGAGTGTGGCACTTGTTGGCCCTCACATTCCCATCTAGACGCGGCGCAGGCCAACGCCCAGGACCCAATCCAGGTGTGGCCACGCCAACACTCACACTAGAGACCCGTCCAGGTGTGGGCGTGCTAACATTCTCAACTTCATCTGAGCGCCACGCAGGCTGGTGTTCACAACTCTAGGTGTGGCACATGTTAGCATTCACGTTTTTCTAGGTGCGGGCATGTTATCCTTCAATCAAACCTATCCAGATGCGACGCAGGCCAGCGTCTATCTAGATGCGTCTGCCGGTCTGGATGTGTTCGTCCGGTACGTACGAGCGTGAGTGTCAATTGGGCTTTCGCGTGGGTCTAGGTATGTTGTCAGTCTCTGCAGCCTTCCTTTGTGGCTATTTTCCATGGTGTCTTATGCTCTGTCGAGTGGTTGGTTCTTTGGTTTGAGTGTTTGTCCAATTTGAGAGTGGTCGAGGTTGGAGTTATTTTCATCATTGTTTTAATGTCTGGGCATTCTAGTGCGTCTCTGTTGTGGTTATGCTTTGAAGAGCAATGATTTGAGGAGTTTCCTGAATGCTAGTTCACAGACTTATATGCATGCATGCCTGCCAACATTATCCTTTCCATTTGGGAGATGCTAGTCCAATACTGTTTTAACTTTGAATTCTGGGGCCTGTTGTCCTGAATTTCTCCAGGACTGGAAGTTCCAAAATGTAAGGTTATAACAAGTACTCGACCAGCGCTCCCCGAATGCAATGGATAATGTTGCCATGTTTGAACTTGGAACTCTTCCATTGCCCTTTCGACGTGTGTGTTTTTTTTTCTCGTAACAATGGTTCCATTGTGCCTCGATCTGTGGATATGCTGTTGTGATGCAAGACGTCCCGTGCCCCAGAGCACCATCCTGCTATGACGTATTACGTCAATGTTGTAATAAACGGTGAAAATGGAAAAGATATAAACCGGATGCCTCAAGGGCCAGCATGTGGGCGACGTTCGGAGGGCGCAGAGCTGAAAGTTATACTCCACTCAAATGAAATGTTCAAAACAATAGTTTCAAAATGGTGCAATTTCGTTCATGCTGCTTCTTTCCAAACTCCACACTGTACATCAATTCGATTTTACATCACTTGCATGGCAGTGGTGCAGGGGATGTTTAGTACATTAATGAATTTATAGACATGCTCTACAGTAGAAGGCTACCAGGGTAGCGCAGCAGGTTGAGAGGCTGCGGCTGATGAGATGTTATATATTAAAAACTGGTTGTTAAACGTATGACTTTTTGCAATTCTATATTTAATTTAAAAAAACACATGTGCTATAATATGTTTGGCCAGTGCCTGGATGCTTGTTTATATTCAGGGCAGAGGTTGGAGTAGTTCTGCCCCTGTAGTGAAAATCAAAAACTGGCACCCATAAACCCACAGTCTAATTTCCTAATATGTCAGCACAATAGAAGCATTTATTTGTGATTAGGCAGTTTGACAAGCATGTAACATCTTTATAAATATAACCTGTGATAAAACACAAAGAAAGGGGCACATACATTACTAGCTATCTGTGTCTGACAAAAAATAAACACATTGCAAAGAAAACTAGTGAATGCAAGTTTAAGCAGGATTTTTGAGTTTGGAAATTACTTTTTCCTATTAAACTCTAAGATGCACTTTTGGAAAACAGTGTGCCCAGCATGTAGAAAACCTGCTTTTAACAGTGCTGGACACCCACCCCAGCGATAGGATTGGGCCATGGATTCCCATGGTGTCCCTTTCAGGCCAGGAGAAGGGCCTGCAAACGCCTGAAGGACAGATAGAGAAAGGAACACAGAGCAGTATACATCACCCAGCCCGCAGCTGTCCCTCAGCAAAGCTGGGAGCTCGGTAAAGTCTTGTCAGGGCAGAGGCAGGCTGGGTCTGAGATCCAGCGAGACATCGAATGCCAGAGCCAGCCCTTTGACCAGCGCTGGGGATGCCCTGGCCTTGCGGACATTAGCAGTGAGTGAGTGTGAGTCAATCTTTCACTTCACAGCACCACATTCAGGCTGAGAGCATCGCCCAACCCCGGTGCCCCCAAAAGCTGGCAACGAAGGGGGGATTGAGGCATGTCGGTCTCCCCTGACGAGATCACCCTCACAATGCGGTGGTGCATTCCTGTCAAGCCAAAATGCTCTGGCAGACAGTGTATTGGCCCCCGCCTGAAAAATAAGAAAAAAACATCAATCCTACGAACTTTGTGCTAAGGTGCACCAAACAACATTCAGTCTGTGGCAATACAAATCAAAAGAACATCCCTATCTCTCACCAAAGTGCACCACCGTGGGGCCCGCAGCCCACATTGCAGTGATTTCCCACTCTATGCTGGAGTTAGAAAGTCATATTCCTCGGCTGCCTGTCTTGCTACATTCGAAAGCCTTCACTGCAGAGATGTATCTGCAGGAAACAGTTCCTGTTGTTCAGTGGCATAGCCCACCCAAGTGATCTACATGGAGAGGCCGCAGTCTGATCTTGGCTGCTCACATTGCCCAGCCCTGCCTGGCATCAGTGGTTTGCTGGTATCTGTAGTGGCTCCTGAGTGACCAAACCCACAGTGAGGGTCTACCTTTCCACTTTGGGCTTCTTCCCCACCACCTCAATGGACACAGGCAATTAGGTTTACTCCTCTACAATGGTACCTTCTGGCAGAAAGACCATCGATAGGCGCGTACCGTTCCCCAGGGGTTTCAAGCCACCACTCCTTCACAGGTAATCCAGTGCCAGTGTTTGATGTCTATAGCATACCAGCCGCACGGTGAGACCTCTGGGTCAAGTGCCTGGAGATGTTTTTTTTCATAGCATGTGAGGACGATGCCACCAAAAGGCCCATCATAATGATGTTCTGGGCAGGAGAGAGATGTGCACCAAATATTTGAAATGTCACTGCCAGTCGACGGATCCTATAGGGTGGCCAAGGATGCCCTACAGACATTCTTCTGCCCCCTAGTCAACCAGGACTGCGAGAGGTTACAGCTTCAGCAGGGTCCTCTGGGTCAAACTATTTCCGCAGCTGTTCCTGTCCTGTGGCCTGCAAGATGAAAAAGTTAAGAGTGCAGATAATTCAACATTGTGCCTCCTCTCAACAGCAGAGCAGAATCTAAAGAAGCCAAAGACACAGCTGCACTGCATGCCCAATTTGGCCACGCGCATGCACTGACATCACAAACAACTCAAAACACTCCATGTCTAAGAGCCCCATGCAGTAGTTACCAGACCTCCTTAGCAACCTCAAATGAAGACACATGTGTTGTATCAAAGTGAGAAAAAAATGCATGATTTGTGGTGTATGCAGAGGGTGGGTGGGGGGGGGGGTAGGAAGGCCACTACACCCATGAAGAACTGCCCAGCAATGGTCCTAACTTGTGTGAGGTTTGGAAAGCAGAATCATTTTGCCAAGGTCTGCCAAGCACAGTAGCCCACCCATGCCGACAGGTCCACCGCCAGCGATTAGGTCCAATCAGCCAAAAGTTGCCGCAGTAACCAATTGTCACGATATATTATGCAGCACAGGCAAGTCAGGGACATCTTTCCCCTGCATTGGGTGTGCGCACAATTAAACCGCTTTTTATTTTTACAATCCCCAAATGGTTTTTCAGGAGGGCTCCAACCAGTCTCGCACCCACACCTCCACCAGCACTCTTTATCCCAATATACCAGGAAGCAGGCCGGTGTGTTGTCAATAAATACTTTATTAATGTATTATTGTGATATCAAATCAGAACAAATAGATGGAAGCAGCCACTATTGATGTGGCAATACAAATGCAGACTTCTAGAAAGTAACCAGGTTAAGAGATACTCTGATGGAACTCCTATTTCGTTTCATGAAAAGTACTGCGAAACAATTCCACTCAAATGATTGCAGGAAAGGCACTCCCCCTGTGAAAATGGAAACACGGGTTTTCAATGATTTTAATACCACTGCTATGGGACGGCACACAAGGGTACTTCAGGCTGCTTACACTAGGCGACAAATAGGGCTTCAAAACAGACTCGCTAGACCACATAGGAAATTCGGTTTTAATGCAGGCAAAACATGACAAAAATCAAAAAATAAAAGGCACTGCAATTCAAATCTGGGATCAGGGAACAGTATGGGGAAGATAAATAAACTAGGAAAAACTGGTTTAAACAGGTGAAGTGAAACTTTAAAAAAAACAAAAATTAAATTCACACTATTTCTTGCTGTGGCTGGGACGGTCAGACAAGCTCCCAACAATTAAAAAAGAAAGGAAATGCAACAGAAAATCCGCACTCAGAATATTGTAGGGGAGGGAGGATAAAGTAGGTAAAATGAGTTTTCAAAGGATAAAAGAAATGTTTAGAAAAACGAAAATGGAAATCACCCTAATTCTTGCTGAGGCTGCAAATGTCACACATGCTCCAAACAATGGGAAACTCACATAGATCGTCGGTTTTTAGTTAAAATGACAGAGGCACATAACAGGGAGACCTTGGGCAAATAGATTACTTACTGACAATAACAAAATTGGTTTGGGTTCAAAATGCCAGGTGCAAATGGGAATTTTTTTTAAAAGACCCTTAAACACGTAGAAACATTTGATTTTCAGCTCTTAAAGAAAGGGCTTCTTGGGGTATACTTTATATTTATAATGACTCGCTGACACAGAAAGAGGAGAGGTAGTTTCCAATGCTACCTTTCCCTATCCCATGAAGTAATGTGGGAATTCATTGATTTAGTAAGCCAAATATACTAAGGATCTAAACACACACTGGAAATTCTTAAATGGGAAATGGCGAAAATGCACTGACATACACTGGATTCTTCCATAGGAAAATAACTTACTGTGCAGGCAAAAAAGGACTATAATCAACAGGCAAATAAGGGATGATTTTGTTCCATAGGAAAATGACTTAAATGCAGAGGTGAACAAAGGATTTTTCAATGGGAGAGTTACCACAATGTACAGAAAAATAAAATACTTTTCAATAGAAAACATTACTGAATTTCACAAACAGATAAAATATGGGATTTTTCCATGGGAATATTTAGGGTAGTGCTTAAGAAGATAGGCCTGGTTTAATCTATGGCTGGGGAGGTCTATACGTACAAGAGAAAAAAGGCTCTATGGTCATCAAGGGGAGCCAGAGATTGTCTGCAGGGACCATCAAGGGTTCAGCCAAGGCCTCCCTATGTCCTCCAAATCAGCTACTCCAGCTCCCTGCTTCACTCCCAGACTAGGCGCACTTCTTCAAAGATAGCTCCAGATTTTGGTCAGCTGCACACCTCGAATTTGGAGCAACCTATTTATAAGGCAACTGATAGGGCAGTGGTCAAGGGTTCCCTCCCCGTCTGCAAGTCGGTACGTCCAGAGAATGGGGCAGTTGAGAAGCCAGGGGAGGATACCCAATTCTCATCTGACTGAGACAGGGGGTTGGATCTGGATTTGGTACATAGAAATCTCACCTTTTGACAAATGCCTTTTTTCAACATATTCTACCACATATGCCAGCATTCTTAGACACTATATTTTTTTGTGAATCAAATGATCCGACCTAGAAGTGTATAGGTTATTCTATGACCGAGTTATGGTTTTTCCTCCTTTAATCCAAAACTATATTCCTCAATTTTTCATACTTCTCAGTCACACCAGGAATGCCCCATAATATTTTCCTAAATAACTTGGGTTGTGTAGGTGCCAGAAAAATTGTTTTCACTACCCCAGAAGTGGCTCACTAAAAGCTTTTCATAAATCTGAACATGGATAGTGTACAATTAATATTTCCCAAATTATAGCCTAAATGGCATAACTCCCATTCTGTGCAATGGTTTGTGAAATCCCTCATTATCCTGGCCCCTTCTTTTAGGGATCTGGTTTCTGTGCTCTGACGTCAAGAGGGAGGCATTTGTTTAGAACATCCCTGAGAACATCCCTCAGCTTCAAAGGCTAAATGACCATGTTTATGATGACCTAAGTTCTTTTTGTCATAAAACTTGAGGATCGAGAGAATTCCTCAACTCATTCCCTTGGCAACACAGCTTTGAAATCCAGTTACACTCTTGGGGAGTCACAGTTAGGAATTGAAACTTACTGGCAATGAATTACCCCTTACCCTTTCCTTCAGCTGGAATTGCCTTTTTAGCTTGCATTTTAATTTGACATGAACTCTGAAATGCAACCCATTCATACATTGAAATCTCACTGCAACATTGTTCCCTGCATACAGCGGTTAGATGGGAGCAACATGATTACACTGTTCAAGACTTTGATGCACATCTGGTTTTACCAAGTGTTACTTGAGGCAAAATCGAAATGTCTTTTGTAGTCTCAGCCGTGGAAAAGACCTTCATTTAACTGCAGCTTTTTAACACAGTTCAGGCTCCCAACATGACAGAAACTAACTTTAGCTGAAAGCTTTGCACACATGTTCAGGAGCACGTCTAACTGAAAGGGAAAAACAGCTTTTGTGGGCAATGATTTTGGTCATAGTGAAAAACTCCATTCTGCAGTGCAAGTTTGCACACAAATTTACATGCTGGATGCCGCCATTTTTGCCACTATGGTCTCAGCTTTTCCAGAACGTTTGCAAATGTATCATCAGGTCTTCCCCTTGTGTGTGGCAAGGAACATTTTCAGGCATCCCCAGGCTTAGATGCCTAAATTTTCTCCTTTTAGTTTAGGCGCATTGCAGGGCCTTAATTCCCTGTGCATTTACAGTGAGCCTTTCATTATGGGGAGCCCTCCTACTGACCACAGCTTTTCGGTATGGTATTCAGAGTTATTTCACCCCCACACAATGACACCAGAGTCAGAACCCAGAATGGTGGCAGTGATGGTATCAAGGATAGTTTGTCTCCGTGATTTTCAAGGGCAATCAAGAGTGCAGCAGACAACCGTGATGTTCCATAAACATTTTATCAGCACAAGGTCCATTGCTGAACAGTGTCTCAGTAAATGTGATCCCCACATCCCAATTGAAGTTATGTCAGCCACCGCCCAAGCTGGCATGACTGAAAATTTGAATATTTACATATGGAGGGTCGTTGCCACTCCCCACTAGAAGGTGCCACATGTTCAATGGCTGACACCTTTTAATCATGTCAGATGCCAAGGAGACCCTACTAAACTACAATACAGCAGGTGATCTAGCTTAGTTAATTTTGCCTATCAGGAGGAAACTTAACAGCAAAGTTGTGGGGAGAACTTCTCCCAACCCCAGCACCCTCAACATATGCCATAATTTACATTGGGAGCCATTTAATTACCAGTAGGCAGAAGAGAGGAGATGCTGGAGTGCAAAGGTGGCATATGCACTCAAATGTTTACTTTGTTTTGCCCATTTCCCATTGTGCGTGTTTTATTTTTTGGAAGACGTGAATGGAGAATTACAACCAGTTTTATTATTGAAGCTTTTTTTCTCTGTGTTACTCATAGCACTGATACGTTGAGTGTGTAAATAGAACTCCGAATAGCAAACAGCATTAAGAATGCAGCATTCACAAATCCAAAAAAAAAAACTTTTCTTTTTAGCTGGCACCCACTGCTTTACTTGCCTGTGTGCTATTTTCAGCCTAAAGCAAAAGGAAACTGCATTTGGGTATATTGGGCTTAAAATTCAGGGAATCCAGGCATTGTTTTGAAACAGTTTCGAATGACAAAAGTTTTGAAAAAAATGCATTGAAAAAATGAATTCTTTTGTAGGTAAAGGTTTTTTTTAAAAAAACTAAAATGGGTGTTAAGGGGTAAAAAAAAAAAAAAACAGCGGTACGGGGGACCCCTCTTTAAAAACAAAAAAATGCATTTTATTGACGCATTTGTATTCGAAACTTTGCCATTCGAAAATATGGCTTTCTAAAATATCACTAGGAACCCTTTTACGCGCCCTTTTACTCCCAGGTCTGGAGCGCTATATAAATAAAATAAACAAACAAACAAAACAAATGCAGTGCATCAAAAACACAGAGTAATGACTGCTACACTGGAAAAGGCAGCATTTCATTTTTATCTGCCATATCAAAATGCAGTTTTTAAAGAAACAGCAATACACCTAATAAGCAAAAAAACAAAAAAACAGAAGTCTACTTTTCATTAAAGGTGACTGATGCTTAAAGGGATCATTTGCAAACACAGACACTGCTATCATGGAAATGTGTTCCTTTGCAGCCAACAATAATGAACACATGGAGTCAAAATGTCCCTGGCCACAGTAATGTGAACAGATCATGATGGAAAAATGGACACTGATGGCAAGACACAATTATATTAAAAATTGAAACAAGAGCTCTTCTGTAATGTAGTTGTGAAATTCAAACACCAGTTTTGGTTTCCGGAGAAACGGCTTCAGTTTCTATGCAGAGCACTGTGGAAGTAACCGACAAGGAATTTAGTGGGGGGCCTGCTTTCTAAGATGAGCAACAAGATGACCCATTTGCACTGGGAGAAAGGGCGATGGGTTGATTGTAGGCCAAAGTCAACAAAGGCAGCAGATGCCCAGATCTGATTTTCAGTTGGGAAATGAAACCTAAAGCGTGCAAGGTGAATTAAAAATATGCATATAATTAAGCGATTGCTATACGAGTAGATGCAGCAATGGATTTTGTTTGTTTTCTCAAAAACCATAAGGTGCACAGGAATCTTTCAGGTATCATTGGAACGTGTATTGCGAGCCATTCTGTTGATTTACTTCTCAACAGACCTTGGGAACTGAAGCTGCAACTTAAAATGAGTTTCTAGCTCTCCAGAAAATTTCACAAGACTGAAATTCAGGGAGATAGAAGCTTAGTGACTCATGTAACTGGATGTAAAATTTGGTGTTACTGACTTAAGTAAACTGTAAAAAACACTGTTTGAACATGCAACTTTGACCAAAACAGGAGTCATTTTATCAAGTGCAGCATGAGAGTAATGCAAATATGTATACATTGTTAGGTTTATTGGTAAATTCAAAACAATTGTCATGCAGGGCCTTTCCCGTGCAAAACTGAAAAGTGTAAAAATGTAAATCCTGTGGGTGTATTGATACTTACACTAATCTAACCCACATAGCTGCAGGAGCCTATAAAGAGATGCTAGGCCTAGGAGTGGAGGGTGGGATGAGCAAGAAGACCACAAGTGTCCAATCAAAATCAAGAACCAACAAGCTGGTACCTCCTAATTGTAATACTTGGGGGCGGGGGGGTTTAAGTCAATAGAATGGACGCACAAAGGGAATCAAATCAGGGAGAGCTGTCTAAAATCATCTGAATGGAAAAATTGCTGCAGAATTAATACTGCCTGAGAGAAAGGAATTGGGAGGCCAGGAAACAGACAGTGGCTGGATCTTTGCAAGGAGAGCCAAATGGAGGGATGAATGCTGGTGGCTATCCATGACTGAAGTGCCTGACTAGACCCCTGGTTCCCCCCGCCCCCTAAGAGAGGGTCCCAAAATGCTGATGTCTTTCCGTAGCACCTAAAGTAGAGACAGTCTATGTAAGTAATGTGTTCAACAGAACCAAGCTCGTTGGGTATCAGTTTGAGTTAATACCATCCCCTTAATTAGTGGGGGTAAACTGAGTAGACCCATAGCATTATATTAAACAATTTAATTAATCCCCATGTAGCCAAATTACACGGGCAATTTTGTTGAAATTCAAAAACAACATTGTTCCAGTGTGGATAGAAACAGTCTGTAAAGTAATTGGGTACTCATTTATTTTTGCCAACCCCAAAATTCCCTAAAGGGAGTGTGCATTAAAAATAAAACTCCTAACTGTTCATCATTCCTCCGAAATTGCCTTTAAGCAAAGGAGTGCTGAATGTAAACTGAATGTCTGGGTTTTTGTGCTTGAGCAGAAAAATGCTTCGCCTAAATCAAATAAAGTGAAGTCCCTAATTGAAAAGCATACTCTCTACTGAGAGTGGGAAAGTGACTCCTGATAGAAGAGATGTTCTGCATTGCATAGGGCCGAAGGAAGAAGGGTTCTATCCATATAAGTGTTGTATTAAAAGGCTGTTGTGCTTTCAAATTGCTAACATTGACAAGCACACAGAGAGAGCACTGGGTGTGTGAAGTTCTTTGACAAACACAAAAAAAGTGTTCCATTTTATCCAAACCTACATAACAGTGTAAGGCCAAATACATGATATTGTCATGTTTTAAGGTCCTGCATCATTTTGCCATTCTAGGATATTGTAGGTGATTAACTTTGAACAGAGGGTCCAAGGAATGCCCCTCCTCACCCCCAGATTCATGATGAAATGAAGAGACAAACAATTGCAGCCACTCATCTTAGTTTGGACGAATCCCAGGTGCACCAATGATTGACAAGTAAACAGAAAGATATCCTCTCAGTCAGCCATACAGACCAAACCCAATACACGTCTTCAAAAGGTATAGGAGAAGAACCAGAGATCGTGGACAGAAACACCTATATGGACCATCTCGAATTAGCACCAAGAAGCCACAGTGCAGACATCTCTAGTGACATTATGACATAGCAGCATTAGTTATGAAGTACACTTGCAGTCCTGCACCGCATTACAGAGACGAGACATGCACTCGCATACACGAAAAACATGCTTACACAGTTCCATAGCTAGAGGACAGATACATATACATACTGTTGATGCTTTCATTATTTTTGCATTAGCCAAATGCAGTAACGCAGAACCGCAAGGCACAAGCAATCCTGAGCAAGCTTGCAGATACTTAAATGTGAACAACCATATGCGACTACAGGGATACATATAGGACCATGTGTGACTAACATATAGAGTACTTATAATAACATGAACATGTAGAAATCATATTATACGTCTAAGGAAAATTACAGAAGGCCCAAAAGCCACAGAGCCTGAGACGAAGAAAGCCAATTCAGGCTGCACAGAGCATGAAGCAGGCTCACAGACAAGATGAGATACGCAAACACATGGGGGACCAGCTGCAGAGAAACTGAATAACTCCTCATAAAAGCAAAATGAAGAGCTCGATTTTGTAGTTCCTAAAGCACGTGGTACAGCCAGACGAGACAATGGACATTGACCGGTGGTGGGACATCAGAGCCGACCCCAGCAAGTCAGATGCAAACTGCAGCAAGTATTGTAACGTAAGGAGTGCATTCTCATAGGCAAAGGTGATACACACAAGTTATAACAATAACTCACATCGCCTTGAATAGGTGCACAGCGGGCTCAGAACCAAATCGAGTCACAGGCCTGCGGAGATAAACCTTAACCAATCACAGCTTAGAAAGTCAGGGGTAGATGGCAAAGGGTAAGAACCAATGGTATGCCCAGTACTCTGCAACAATGTACTAGATCATTTTTGGGGACGGGACATGCCAGCCACCTGACATGCAAGGACCAGTAGAATAACCTCTATGAGGTACCTGTATAGTTAATAGTGCTCTCAAACACCAATCTCCAACGATGATAGGTTTTTCGGGGAAGGGCTCAGGCGATGACACCCCACATGTACAAAACTGGACCACACAGCACGAAGAGCCAAGACGTACCAGAAATTTCTCATCTTGTATTGATCCCGGTTTGTTTTATTTTCAATAAACCACAGTTCTAACCTGCTGTTGGCTGAGTCCTCAGTTTATTCTGGGGAGGGTGTTGGGCCCTCTAGGTCAGACAGACCCCCAGCCATCCTCCGACATACCTGGGAGAGCTACCCAACAAGTTAGTAGCAGAGTTGATGGTGGGCTACGCCAGCCCGGCACGAAACAGACTCCCTCACAAGAGAACCCGAAAGGGTGCACGACCCTGGCGCATTTCGAGAAAGACTGGGCATGTGTGCCCATCGAAAGGTCATCAGGAGCCAGCTTGGGGAATATCCTGCCCGAGGTCCATGAGGCGTACAGCAGACCATGAAAGTGAAGTGGCAGCTTTGGGGGTTGCAGCAGCCGAGCAGTGTCAGCAGACCATGGAATGTAAGTATTGACCTAGCCACACAGCAACTGGGGTTGTGGGGGAGGGTATAGAGTATTGTTTAGTATTACTGAGTACTGTCAAGTATTGTCAAAGTATTGTCTAGCATTGTCAAAAGTAGCAGGGACAGGATCAGAGGTAGACAAGTTTTTGTGGTTAAGTTAATTCGGTTCAGAGAGGTAAAAGGTTCAAGTGAACAACTGAGACTGTTGACTCGAGGGAACAGATAACAGAAGTTATGTAAATAGTGGTGGTTTTTCTGTGGGTTGGGTGTTTTAGCTCGGGTCATAGATGACAGTTTTTCTGTAAGGTTTAGCGTGGGAGCGGACCTAGATTGCAGAGGTGAATCAACTGGTTAAGTCTCGAGGAGGTGTAGTATGTGCTACGCGACGCAGCAGGAACAGATTGAACAAAATCGCCATGTTACATCACGACACCACGTTCCAGATTCGCACCAATCAAGAATGAGTTCCGACAACCCCTATTCCAACAGCCATTGGCATCAAGCAGGGATGTAATGTCACGTCTACTCTTTTCAACTTATACTTGTGCGACCTGGACGAAATGTGGAATTTGCAATCTATGTACTCCGTCAGATTGGGCAAACTTCCATTGCACTGGATGGGCTTCACTGATGGCATTATATTCTTCGATAGGACTCTGGTCTCCAGCACAAATTAGACATGTTTTCAATCTATGCCACCAATCATAACCTGCTGGCCAATCCATTAAAGTCGCAAATAATTATTTTCACGAACAGGAAGAAATTGAGAGCATTTTGTTGGAAACTTGCAGGAACATTTCTTCAATGCTTTTCATCTTTACTTTACTTGTGGTATACTTTAACTGGCGAAAACTCCTGGATTATTCGATTTAATGCCAAGGCTGGGCCGCTCATTTCTTAAATGAGGATTATATGTTAAAAGAAAATTACATTTTCTTTGCTTCCCTTAATTGACTTTTACATTTTGAAAGCAGAGGCTATTTTATGATTTGTGTTGGACACTTGTTTGTTAAACATGGACGCTGTGCTTAACAAAATTCAAGGGAGAATTTGTTAAGAATCCTTAGGCCTAGTCATGGCTGTTCCTAATCCTATAATACTCCACAAACTAGGACTACATTTCTCCTTCTGCCAGGTTCTACTGGCACATGCTCTCAAATTATTCAAAAATGTTGACACCACCACGCAACTTGGGACTTGAATATTCTTCTAACAGCAACTTACTTACCATCCATCATAAATTTTAAATTACACATGATTCAAATTGTAACAAACATCTCTGCTTCTATTGATGATCTTAAAATTGGGGCCTCCTAATGTCAAAAGAAAACTATACAAACTGGATTGGTCAAAGACCATTTACTCTTTTACTGTATACAAAACTTATACTGAATATGCTATGTTTCCTAGGAAAGTCGAAGATCTGCTTATATTTGCCTGTTTCCTTGTGAAAGAGCACGGCAGATTTATGTACACTTCAAATTGAACCAATTTCCAACTCTTGAACACACTAAACATTGGTCTAAACCTAGCTGTACCATTCTCCATGAGAATTGTCGGTTCTGCTTGCAACGGAACGAGCAAGAAACACTCAAACATCTAGTGCTATTTTGCTATCACTTTGAACAGGACAGAATAAAACTATTAGGCGTTTATCATGCTGAAGCAAAACTGACTTCGAGACAAATGTTTTGGGAGCGATGCATGTGGGGAACAAATCTTACTTTGGTTTTAGCTTTAACTAAACTTCTTTTTAAAATTGAAGACTCTTTAAAAGCTTCTAGTAGGGTGTTTATGGAAGGTACAATGGTTGATATGCAATTCTACTTTGTTTTGTATTTTTATGATTATAAATCAAAAGGAAAGCATTTCTGATCGAAACTGTACTAAGTACAAATGACCTGTGGTGCTTGTAATAAGTCATTGTTAATAAACATTGCATAGATTACCCTAACTATTTAATACTATGTATAATGTGTTCATTGTTCTTTTAATTTTGATGCATCATTTAAACAAAAACGTTTTCCTTTCTAAGTTGAAAAAGTTATTCAACTAAAACAGCAATAAAAAAAAGAATATTGGTATGCTCTGCTAGGAGGCAGGAAGAAAGCTGTGGGGTTTGTGTTGGGGTTGTGTGTATTTTGAGGTAACGGGTTATGGTGTGTGCGCAGTATTTGACTTCTTAGCGTTACCTTGAATAGTAAATTGGTGACGTCACCCTTAGGTTTGTACATAGGACACGGAGAGCACTAGCGAGTGAGGAGCGAGCATTGGAAAAGAGATTGGCTGCCAAGGTGGACCAGTGGAGGTGCACAGACAGCACACGTGCAAGATTGTGGGAGTCCTAAATGATTGTGAAAGGGGTGGTGCACGGAGCACGCCTGACATGTTGTGGAGCCAGAGAGGCTCGTAGTGAATTAAAAGCATTGGGATTACATTGTGTTTCTTCCCCAACAGCGGACCATCAAAAACCTCAATTTGAGGTCAGGTAAAAACTACAGCAATGTATCAAGGGACGTGCAGGGGTAACGTGCCCCTACAGCATCTGTGTAAGACCCTCCCACCTTATAAAGACAAGATTTGCAAATATAGCACTGAATGGACTAAAAGCACTGAGGGGAAATGAATTAAACCATGGCCACCTTGCAGACATTTCTGCAAAGATGTGCAGCAATCACTACTGACACACATACAGGGTACCTACAAAGGGAAGAAGCTAGTAAGCCGCATGGCAATATTCAAATTGTGGCAAATGTTTCAGGAGGGCAAGGGGGATGCAACAAAGAGATAGTGGATGCTGAGCCAGCAGGAGGTGCAGGGCCCACAGCCCCACCCTCCTCTCCCCCACACGTCCCTCTGAGTGAGGTTTCTGACTACATAGGATGACCAGGGGATGTACCCCTTACGAGAGCTAAGAGGAGCAGAGGGGAATTCAAACCAGACGTATAAACTGCCACCATATACTAGGGAAGACGGACAGAAAGGTACAGGGCAGCGGACCACAGAGGAGTAAGTGGCGAGGCTCAGATGGGCATGAAGGAGGGGGTTGGGGGCACAGCTACAAATTAGTGGATAGGTCGACAGATCCTCCTTAAGCTGGAAGGGAAGAGGAATGGGGAGGCAGAGGTAACAACCAAAACAATAGAAGGCCTTAAGGAGAGCAGCGAAACTGCGGATTGGACTGAAATAATGGAGGAAACCGACAGGAAGGAGAAGGAAAGGGAAGAAGTGTGAGAGAGGACAGGGAGAGGAGAAGAGAGGAAGAGAAAGAGCAGAGTGAGAGGGAAGAGGCTAGAGAAGGAGCACAGAGACAGGAAGAGAGATGAGCTGGAACAGCGAGAAAGGAGGAGAAGGGAACACGAAGAGATCAAGAGACGAAGAGAGGTACAGGAGAAGGAAAAACTTAAGTTGATATAGGGAACAAAAAGTTGCAGGTGGAGAGACTAGCGAGGGAGTGCAAATGAAAGGAGGAGGAGCGCGTGATCATGGTCATAAAGACACGATGAACAAGGGAAATGACAGAGGTGGAGGGCTGGACTAGCAGAGCCAGACAGTACAACCACGAATTATGCAGTAATGTGGGCTCGGGATCAGACAACGAAGGACGAAACAGTGGGGTTGAGGGAGGGGAGCGACGTAGGCCTCAATCCACGGGGACAGGTGCAGACAAACAGGTGACATCATAGAGAGGGACCAGTGAAAGGGCAGAAAGTGGCAAAGACTAGCGAACACCACAGTTGGTGGACGAGTTGTGTAACATCGATGACCGAATACCGTACGCAGAGAGACTTGAGATCTCCCGGGATGAAGAAAGGGGAAAGAAAGCTATAGTGTGCTCTAGAGAAAGGCTAATGGAGGAACCAGACTACTGTCCAATACCCATAACAGAACCAATAGACGTGTATACCAACATTAAAAATGCTGACAGGCAGATCAGACTGACTCGAAGTGCAAATGGGAGGTAGAGTTCACACAAATGCCCCTACTGGAAAAGGGAGGGAGGGAACCTCAGTAAATACCATGGAAGTACACCAACAAGGAACACTGAAGATGTAGGCAAGCCAGAGGTTAGCAGTGAGGGGGATGTAAAAGGACTACTGTTGGCGATCCTCTGGGAAGCGGCTGATGATGCAAGGAAAGGGGCGAGGTTCCACAGAGTGACCACCCAGAACATGGCGCACAATGGTACGCCATTCGCAAATTCCAGAGCTGCCATATGGCAATCCTTAAGAACACAATACCCAGACACATCAGATATTGGTGCAAATAGGTTTCGTAAAATGGAGGTAGGCGAAGACCCTGTACACTACATTCAGGTGATCCAAGAGTTTTGGCACCTCAAACTCGAGAACCATGGGACAAAATGTAAGAGGATTCAATTCAACACTACAGCTAAGTCAATGCCTAGTCTGGGATACTGAATGGAAACCCTTATTGATATATCTTTATGTCCAGTTCATGCATTCTGGATGACTACCCCTATATAACACCCCTCTCTTGGAATCCCCCTGACCCCACTGAGCCAAGAAGTAGTTCTGTTTTGCAAGTTAAAAGGTTTATTTGATAATTTAAACAATAGATATATATATCACACTTTATAATAATTTAATAATTGAATATCACACTGAATCTGAGCAGTAATCAATAATGGATAGTCTGGCACTAGCACACCTCTTTATAATCAATGATGAGTGGTTATAGGATGGATAAGATAGCAACAATACTTTATGGTTTCAAATGGATGCAAGGTGGAATGAAAATGCAGTACAGAAAATACTCAATATGCGTTCAACAAAACAATGTAATCACTTTTCTCTGGCAATCCCCTCCCCCCTTTATGCAATGCAAGGAAATGGAAGGAAAGCACACAGTTCTCAGAAATGCAATCAAATGTAATTCAGTTCACCCCAGCAAGCTTACACTACAGAAGTTGGAAACACAGGCCCAAAATGTTTTTATATGTGCTGGCAATGAAGTGAAAAATATGCTAAAATGCTTTTAATTCCCTCTAGGAGGTTCAGGGTGAGTGAAATATACTTGGGATGAGTTCAGGCTCACTTTAGCAAGGATCTAGGAGTAACTAGCAGGTTAAACGAATTTTTGGCAATTGAAAGCAAGAAAACTGCTGTTTTCACACGTGGAGAAATTTGCAAATCGCGGCAAAATTCATGAGTGCGTTTTTCGCGACTGCGGCAAAAGTGTATGGAATAGGAATGCGGTTCTAGGTTCGTTGAAAAGCTGAGATTCTAAGCTTTCAGAGGAAAGATAAACCAAGTTCCTAGCCCAAACAGTTACGGAGTTATGAACGATTAAATAAAGGTAGTTTTTCGGATTTGAAATGTTAAAAGTTCAAAGCGACAGGTTACAGCTTTGCAAATGACAGGTGACAGTTTTGCAAAATGACAGGTGACAGGAGGCAGTTCTACTTAGATTAAAATAGATTGAATTATATTATTTTAACTAAGAGATTGGTTCTGCACAGTCTGCTAGGTACTCACAATATATTTTTGAAATAAAATGGGCCTCGCCACGGATCTGGTCAGGTTTTCTTCACTCGCCACGGACGGTCTCTGCGCACAGCGTCTGGGTCAGCTCTACTCTGCTGGTCTGGGTCTCTGGTTCTGATCAGGTCTGTGGGTCCGGATACAGCGGTCTCCGGTTCAGCTGGTCTCTCTCTGGATACAACACTGCTTCTGGATCTTTCTGCACAGCTTTCTCTGGACCCAACGCTGATCTGCACGCTGTTAGGTTTGCTGGATGCTGAGGCCCACTGAGAAGAGATCTCAGTTTGTGGGTTTAGGCCCTTGCTTTGAGTTCTGAATCAAGTTCTTTGGAGTTTTAAAGTCTAAGTGTTGAATCTAGTATCTTCTGGATGTTGTGTGGTCCGGCAGAGCGTGTTGCAGCAAATGGAATTGAATGTCTCTATCTGTCCTGACTGTCTGCTTTTATGTGTTTTGAAAATGGGTGTGTGTGCAGCATCACTAGGCTCTACCCCTCTCCACTTGTCATTGGCCACTTCCATCCTCTTCCCCTTGATTGGGGGAATGAAATGAAGTGTCATCATGATGAGGTCTGTTTATGGTACAGAGAACCCACCCCTGTCAAATTACACACAATCTATATTTTGACCCAAAAGACATATTTGCACAGGCACACATTTGTTTAAAATTACATGCACCCATCACATATCACAGGAGGTATACCCTGTCCAAATCTGCTCTTCCTGGGAGCTTGCATTCAGAAATGGCAACATTTGCACTTTTTAACTGGTTTCGTAATATCGGACATTACCCCAAATTTATACACATGTGCGCAAGGAGTATGGACATTACTTGATGAAGTATCAGACTTTTCCCATGCAGACATTTTAAGTAATACCCTCTTAACTGCTAGCTTGCCCCCAGATCATGCCACCGGTTCTAAAAACCTCTTAAAATGTGGGCAGAAAAATCGCAAGAATTATGGTATCATTTAAATAATTATGACAAGTCCGTACTATGAGTTATTCATCTTTTTCTAAAACCATATTCTGGCTACAGGGGTGTGTCTTTTCAGGTCACATGGTACAGAAACCAGTTTTTCCACTTTCTTCAAGCTCAGCCTCTGTCTCCAGTTTCTCCCCCTCCCAGTTTCTGCCAAGAGGAAGCCATTTTTATTACCCCTGCAATAAACCATCTGCCTGGGCCCTGGAAGGCCCATTGTTCAAGAGGAAGCCATTTATGGCCCCCATAATAAAACATTTGCCTGAGTCAGGACAGGGCTTTGTTCAATTTCCTGCAGAGCCCAGGTAATTCAATCAGAGAAGTGTCATATCCCTTTTGGTGGGAGCAGCAAAATGCAGGTCGGCCTGGGAACACAGCTGTTGTGCAAGTCTCAACTCCTGTCGGGGGTAGCTGGTGGGCAGAATTCAGTTCCTTAAGCCAGGCCCCAGCTAATGTCACTTTTAGTTACCCAGTTTTCTGCATTCAAATAAAACTACCAATTTTTACATATGCAGCTAAAATGCTTATTCTAAGTTTAAACTATGACATTTAAACAATTGCAACCTAGGTGACACTCAAAAGTAGGTCACTCATTTCTTTTAAATATTTCAGTTTTACACAAAAAAAAAAGTCTGGTGTTGTTTTAAAACGCCGGCTTTCTGATAGTGGTGAGTACTGGTAATACCATTTTTGGGATTTAAGAAAATGAATTCCCCAAAATTCTAGGTTGCTTTTGGCAATCAGCATTGCCATTCCCAATGGTTTCAGACTACTGTGTGGGTAGTCCAATGGTGGTTTTAGGCAGTGCCCTCTGTGCCCATAACATCGGCAAAAATGAGTGGCAGCCTATTCTTCATGCATTTCCCTGTGCATTTTCTGGGAAGCTCTGGCCGTCATGATGTTTTCAATGCCAATACTGCACAGTTTTTGAGGTAGGGCTTGGATGCATGGGTAAAAACATCCCACAAGCCCCCCTCTTGCGATGGCCATTCTGTTTCAATGATGGAACTCGCAAGACCTGGGATGTTTCCTCATCTTCTTCCAATAGATGGCACAGTTCAGCATCTTTTCCTCCATCCGGTACTGATCGATCGGTTCTCCTCGCCGGTCCTGATGGGAATATTGGGCGGTACCCTGGGCCCCTTGCGTCTCTGCTCCCGATCTCCGGATCGTCCTCCTTGGCCAGCCTGCAGGTTTTCCTTCTCCTAGGACGACAAAGGAAGAGCGGCAATACCTACTCATAGACATTTTTCCCCCACCATTGATATAGTGGGGTGGCATATAAATTTATAGTCAAAACATATGAACCTGCACATTTCTTTTTGCATTCAAAAACGAAAATACCCACATTGAGAAACTCAGCATTTGATAGGCGATATGTAGGATATTTTAAGTTAGAACTGAATTAATCTGAGACAGTACCCTCTAGGATTCCAGAGGATTCCTCCAGTTGTTGCAGAGTGTGCCTGGGATGGCAACACTTCAACTGGTTAATGTGGACCCACTTGTCTTCCCCCTCTGCCAAACCGCCTTTGGGGATGCGGATCTTGTAGGCCACAGGGGAGATTTTGTCTATAATCTCAAAGGGTCCCTTCCATGTAGGCAAAAATTTTCGCTGTTTGGCCTGGTTCCTTTGGAAATTGTATAGATAGACCCGGTCCCCCACCTGATATTCCTTCCTGGACGTTTTCAGGTCATAGTGGGTCTTCATGCTATCAGCTGATCTTTCTAGATTCCGCTGAGCATAAGCAAAAGCATGTTGAAGGTGTTTCCTTAAATTCTCCACATACTCATGAGTTGTGGAGGCATTTATCAGTGTCTGCTCTTGGGTCCTGTAGAGCAAATGCTGAGGAAGCACCATCTTGCGCCCAGTCATCAACTCAAATGGTGACATTTTGGTTGCAGATGAAGGGGTAGATCTGATGGCCATTAGGACCAGAGGTAATCGGATATCCCAACTTGGCCCCGAATCTGCCACAAACTTCTTTAATATGCTCACAATGGTTCGGTTATATATCTCTACTGCCCCAGAAGAAGCTGGCCGGTAAGCAATATGCAGCTTCCTTTTGACCCCCAGTATCTCCCACATCTTTGTCATTACTTCACTGGTGAAGTGGCTACCCCTGTCAGACTCAATCCTTTGAGGTAGACCAAAACGGGAAAAGATGTGGTTAATCATCAAGACAGCTGCAGTTTCTGCCTTGCAATTTGGGGCTGGGAGACATTCCACCCACTTGGTAAACAAGCATGTCACAGTCAACATGTACTTATTCCCCCTAGCAGAGCGAATCACGGGGCCTACAAAGTCGATTTGTAAATCTGACCATGGCAGTGTCATCCCCCTCTTTTGGAGAGGCGCACGGTGCGTGAGGGATGATGGCTGAAATTGTGCACACACAAGACACCCCTTCAAGTATTGGTCGAGGTCCTGCCCCATGTGTGGCCAGTATGCAACCTCTCTTAAGATTTCCAATGTTGTGTGAAACCCCCTATGACCGGCGGTGGCCGCATCATGGGCGTGACTTAACATCAGGCTTCGGAATGAGGTAGGAACCACCCACTGATCGTGGCCAGCTTTGGATTTCCTTACCAGCAAACCGTCTTGGATTCGGAACATTTTTGGACATTTCATCAACACTCTTAGGTCCTCTTTCCCAATGTAATCGGTATCCGTCAGGGGAAAGTTCTCAGGGTCCTCAAGGTGCTGGTAAAATTTACCAATTATTGGATCCCCCTTCTGAGCGGTAATCAAATCAGCAACAGGGGTCTCCTTGCTCCATTGTGCAATTGAAAGGTCGGGGTGAGCATTTGTCTGGGACCTAGTGATAGCAGTGACCTGGATCTCCCCCAACAGGGACTCAATCTCAATTAGATCCCCTTGGATGGCCCCGGTTTTGGCCAGCTGATCAGTTTTGTCTGGTCCCTCTACTTTGGAATGACCCTTGATCTTTTTCCAATAGATGGTCATCTCATTCGAGGTGACCAGATCATCAATGTTTTGGATCAACTTCCCATGTTTCAAGGGTTTGTTATTAGCACATAACATGCCTCTGGTTTTCCAATTAACCAGGTGCTCCACGAACCCGTTCCGTACATAATCCGAATCTGTGATTATGACCAGTTTGTGGAGTTGATGGTGGACAGCAGTGAGGATGGCCTGATGCACAGCCATCAATTCTGCCACCTGACTACTTCGGGGACCAATTTTGTATCCAGCGGAGGGTTCTGGGGACTCATTCACCCATGCATTCCCTACGCCAGCCACCAGTTCTTTCTCCCCGTCGTTGTAAACATGGTAAGAGCATCCATCCACATACACAGTGGGCATTCCCTCACACTTGTCCTCTTCAAAGACTTTGTGGGGGGAATTAAGGTATGCCTCCATGTTGTCCTTTATTTTTAGACTTTCGTCCTCGAGACAGTTTTCTCTGGCACAATCATGCAAGTCAGCCAGACCTTGCGCGAGGGGACTCTTCTTGTTTTGGCCATATCTGACCTCCACAGGAAAGCCTTGCATTGACAGAATCCAGGAAGTAATTCGGGAATTACTCACATTTCCGGCCCGGATTCTGTCACTTTGGAGATATTGCAGAGGCTGGTGTGGAGTCTCCACTATGATGTGTTCCCCCTGGATAAACGGGCGTTAATTCTTCAATGCCCACACCGTTGCCAGGAGTGCCTTCTCACAATCGTTGAATTTTTCCTCCACAGAGGATAAAGTTTTGCTCGCATAGGAGATTACTTTATTGACCTTGTCATGCTTTTGGTATAATACTGCTGTCAAGCACTTATTAGAGGACCCCGTCTCCAGGAAGAACTCCTTGTTCCTGACAGGGTAAGCTAGGCAAGGCGCTTGTGAGAGGCTTCTTTTCAGTTGTTTTACTGCCTCGGCTTGTTCTGGACCCCATTCCCACTTGACCCCCCCCTTCAGGAGATGAATCAGGGGTCTGGTGATCTCTGCGTAGCCCTCAATGAACTTTATGCTGTAATTCGTCAGTCCAAGGAGGCTCCTTAGTTCCCGCAGAGTTGTGGGGTCTTTCAGTTTCTGAAGTGCTTCCACTTTCTTTTCCTGGGGACAGAGACCCTGAGGAGTAATCTCATGCCCCAAGAAATTAACACGGGTTCTACACCACTGTGCTTTCTGAAAGGAAAGTTTTGCTCCGGCGGCCCTCAACTGCGTCAGAACATAACGGATCTCCGCTATGTGTTCCTCCACAGATGAACTTTTGATGAGGACATCATCTACATAAGCCAGGTTACCCCTCGCACCCAGGTCGGGCATGGCCTTATGTAGGAAAATATTGAACTCATTACCGGAGTTAAGGTATCCGAAGGGAGTCCGGGTCCATGTATACTGCTGGCCCCCAAAGGTAAAAGCTAGCTTGTATTGGTCCTCCCTACTGCCCGGCACGGTCCAGTATCCATTGGTCAGGTCTATTGCAGTGAATACCTGTGACCCCTGGATCTGTGCCAGCCCTTGGTCAATGTAGGGCAGAGGCCATCACGAAGTATGGACCCGTTTGTTAGGCTCCCTGAGGTCAGCGCAGAGTCTCCACTGGCCGTTTGGCTTCAATATTCCCAGCACCGGATTATTGAAGGTGCTGTGGACTGGACAGATTATAACCCGGGACTCAAGGTTCTTAATTATTTCAGTAAGGGACTCCATTGATGCGAGAGGCAAGCGATATTGCTTCACAAACACAGGAGTCATGCCAGGGTCCGTGGGGATTGTTGTTGTGTGGATGTCAGTGCGACCACAATCATATGAGTCTACCGCAAAGAGATCTTGGAAATCCAAGAAAACTTGTTTCAACTTTTGCTTTTGTTCCAGAGTCACACAGGCATCAGCTAGGTTGACTCTCTCTTCCACCATCTGCCTGAAGCCTGGAAAGACTTCTGGTTTGGCTATCTCCGCGGCCTCCTCCAGCTGGGTGGAGAAGTCCCTGGTCAGAGTGCTGATTTGGACTGGAGGCTTCAGGTGGGAAAGGCAGCCCTCATGGACCTGGAAAATCACCTCATCCCTCCTGAAGTCACAAGTCACATCTTCCTTACCATAAGGACAAGAAGTGTACACCAGGAAGTTCCCCCCATGCCGGGTAAAAATCCTGTCTGGTGTTGTATTTTCATCACTGTCACTGTCAAAGCAGTCCTTGGGGATTGGCCCTAACAGTTCATTACCTAAATCTATGGAAAAATGTTGGTCATCAACCGCCATTCCAATAATGGTGCCTGCGGCTAGAGTAATACTCTTTAAGTCGCTGTTATCCACCTCTATTGGAATGGTGTCATGTTCTATGTTGACTAATGGAGTTGGGTTTACCCCTAACCCTTGCTGTTGGAGAGAAGCATTTAGATGTATGTAAGCATCAGGGTTTTGCAAATATTGTCCTCTTAACTTTCACTTCCAGGGAGAATTGTCGGGTCCTTTCTGGGATGGTGACTTCCTCTTTGATCTGAATTTCAACTGCATAAGGTAGCAATTGAGCTGACCTAAATGCTTTTTCTGGATCATCAAAGCCCATGGGATTATCCGCTAATGGGGACCAAGCTTTGAAGTTTATTAGGTCCAAACTAATGGCAAAGCGATTGAGAATGTCACTGCCTAAGTAAAAGGCGGCAGTGACGTCTCGCACGACCCAACAATTATGGACTATGCTCTTGTTGCCAATGGAGATTTTGAGCATACACCTGCTTGGCAGGAGATGTTTGGAATTAGGTGCTTCCAGGTCCATTTCCCATTTGTCTATCAGTTTGAATGTGGGAATGGCTGGATCTTTTGGGAATTGGTGGAACATGGCTTCGCTGATGAAGCTCTTACCGTTGTTCACGCACACTCGAGCGAGAACAGAGTCCTTCCCATCATTTAACTGAACAGGGATGAACAACTGCTCTCCAATTTGCTGAATATCAGCCAGGCTCTGAGCTGATTTCACATCTTTCTGGACTATAGGAGTGGGAGTTTCTGATTGTGGATTAGTATAGAATCTCAGAGTGTTTCCTTCCAGCGTGGAGTACCACTTTAGACTGGAAGGAAGGTTGATTTTCGAGAAATAGAGAGGACCCTCCATCACCAGTCTGTTGTCCTACTGCTATTACTGTCACGTCTGGAATTTGGCTATTCTGGAAGTGGAATTCTACTTGGTCAGATTTTTGTTCAACCATGTGGCAGGTGCCGTTTAAACTAACATGGTTGACACTCTGTTTTAATTTTATTGGTCGGCTAGTCTGTGTCCAGAGGACCTTGTTTACGCAATCTATTAGGGGTGACAACCTCCTCAGGAGGTCATTCCCCAGTAAACAAGGGGTGCCCTCTGGAGTTACTACTATGACCGGGTGTTTCACCTTGTGTCGCCCGATCTTAATGTCCAAGTCTGCAGTCCCCTCAACGGGAATTTCCTTCCCGTCAAAGTTCTGCAGTTGTCCAGGAAGGGAGGTGAGAGGAATTTGGTAATTCTCTCCCCTTCCTGCATTCAGTTCATCAAAGGCCCTTCTGGACAGAAGGGTAGCTTGAGATCCCGTGTCCACCAGTGCCAAAATTGTACCCTGTCCCTGTACTTGTACCGGGGCATAGTATCTTCCCTCCTTCTCCTCAATGGGGCACAGATAATGCACATTTTTGGACAACTGGTGGGCTAACTTTCTGGTTTTGGACATCGCTAGCGAAGAGATTTGGGCAGAATTCTGTGGAGAGCCTTGGGAATCTGAAAGAAAAAGTTGGCAACTGGAGATCAGAGCCATTGTGGGTTCCCCTGGCTCCGGTTCTGGGCCACCCCCCCCCTTTGTGGAGGCAGTCATCAGGATGGGTTTGAACCAGGGGATTTTGGTATTGTGGGTTCTGGGATGAGATGATGGGGGGCGGTAGCTCAGTCTCCATATCTCCCCAGTCTGGATTGGAATCCCTTGGGGCCCATTTTTCCTTGGGAGGAGTTCCCCCATCTCTGAAGGAGAAGATCCTTTTCCCAGGATCCTCTGGGGATCCTTCTCCTTCAAATTGGAAGATCTGTACCTCCTCCTCAAACTGAGTCTGTTTGGGTCTTTTGTTTCTCGTACCCCCCCTCTGCTCCTTAGGAGGCAGGTTTTCAGGGGCCAGAGATTTTGTTTCCGGTTCCTGGGTTTCCAGGGGCTGTTTACAAGTGAGGAAGGAAGCTTCCTCCAAGGCTTTACACCCCCCTTCCCTTTGTGCCTCCTCCCTGGGAACCGGTGAGTTATCGGGGTGCTGCCCCCGTCATTGTTCTGGGGCACCAGGTCCAGAGTTGGGTGCGTTCTGCACCGGCATGCCGATCTGAGGGTTCTGCTGAGCCCTCAGTATGTGACCCAGATCCCGCGCCATGTTTTGAACCTGGCGCTCTAACTGGGAAACCCGCTCAGGCTGATACGGGGCCCCGTTTTCTCCCCTGGGCTGATCCCGGGAAGGGTAGCTATCCCTTCTTTGGTAGTACCCCTGGTTGGGAAGATTTGGATACCCCTCCACCCTTGGCCTCCCCTCTCCCGGATTCGGTTGTCTGGGCTCAGGGAATTGGGGAAAGAAGGGTGGAGGATTTTGGGGCTGGAAGTTGGGTGGATACCTGGGGAAGAAGTTCTGCCCAGGGTTTGGAGAATTTCTGCCCTCCAATGGGAAGTTAGGAGGGAAGTTCCCTGGGTTAGGTGCTTGGCTGGATCTCCCCCCTTGGGCTGGAGGAGTCCACACATAACCCAGGATGGGTCTGTTTCCCTTGTAACGGGGGCTTACATAATCAGGAGAGCGAGGGACCCCATTTGTGGGGCTGCCTCCCTGGCTCCCTGTCTGTGACTGGCCCGAGGACCTTCTGGGCCTAGCATTATTAGGTGCAGGTAGGTTTTTAGGCCCCCCCCATCTCCAAATCCAAAACGGGGGCAACCTTTACCTCTGCCACCTTGGCAGCAGCAGGGGTGCTGTTAGTTTTGGGGTTTTTGGGCTGGTTTTTGTTTTCCACCGGTTTCTGCACCTCGTAGCTGCGGGTGGCTTGTTCAATGACCCATTCTAAAGATCTTTTCTCATGAAAATCTCTCACGAGCTGGGTCATTATGTATTTGGGCAAGGCATGGAAAAACGTATTAATAAATTCTCTGCTATCCGTGCGCACCCTTCTGGTGGTCTGCGCAAAGGCACGTTTCAGTTCTTGCACAAACTCTTGTGGGGCCTGATCCTCCCCACACTGCAAATTGTAGGCTGCCTTGCGAGCCTCTTGGGGATTTCTGTGAACAGAAAAATGTTTTAATATGGCCGCCCTATAGGTGGACCACCTGGAATGATTTTGGCCCTCCAGCCCTGCAAAGAAACTGGAGTACTCTGGGGAGAATGTCCACTTTACATATTGGATACAGCTTTGGCTGTCCTTCAAATGAAAAGTCTCCATCATTTGCTCATAGAGATCCAAGTGTTCCCATACTGAATACTTGGCGTTCTTATGATAAGGCGTGATAACACTCCTTATTGCCTTTATTTGCTTCAATGGGTCCTTAAGCAAGGCCCTTTTTGCCTTATTGGCCTTTTTGGTCCGGGTAACCCTGGTCCATTCATCTTCTGACTCAGAGGCACTGCTCCCAGAGGTTCCCGTCTGTTCTTCCAGGTTTTCCCGGATTCTGCGAGCCTGGGAATGGCTGGCAGAATGTGGGGACCTGGTCTCCTGTGTCCTGTACCACTCAGAGGAGTCTTCAGATCCCTCCTTGCTGCCAGGATTTGATGGGTACCCCCGCACTGACCTAACTGGGCAGAGGTTTTCAGGATGCCCTTAGTGGGCCTACTCTCCTGGGGTTCCCCATCAAATTGCACTGTGCTTGGGTGCCCATACCCGGATGCCCGCCCCTCCATTCCTGGGTGGTACTGGCCTATGAGCCCCATGCTTCTGGCTGGATAGTAATCTGCCATCCCTGTGGCCCTGTGCTCATGTGCGCCAGGGGACATGGGGGTGGCAGAGTCCAGGGACTGAGAGAAATAAAGTCCTCTGGTACTAGGGCTCCTGGGGTTATGCTCAGGAGTTTCTCTTTCCCAGCGAACCTCATCTCTATCTGCCCCTGCGCCCTGTTGCAATGCAAGAGCCTGTGCCTTCAGTTCCTCAGTTAAGGCCTTACTAGACTATCAGTCTCTCCTGCATCGCTACCTGTTGTTGGAGTCTATCATTGTGCTGGCAGAGAGCCTCATTCTCTCTGCGTTTCCTGATTGGTCCTGGAGCACTGGGCCAGTCTTTGCTGCAGGAGGGTTACCTCCTGAGCTGTGTCCCTATTGGCCTGCTCCTGTCTTGCCAGAGCATCCTCCACCCTCCTGGTGTGCTCTAGCAAGTCCTGGTGTTCTTTTTGGAGGTCACCCAGTCCCTGGTGGGCCAGGTGATTGTCTTCCATTTTTCTCCTTAAGTGGCAGACTTCCTGGCCTAAGGTGTCCCTTTCCTGACCAAGAGCTTGAACTTGTGACGCCAGGTTGTCCCTTTGCCTTTGGAAGGCACCAGCTTTCTGGCGCTCCTGATCAAACTCTGCCTGGGTATCCAGGTCTTTCAGGATCAGTTTATTGCTCTCCTCTTTCTCTCTGTCTAGTTGGATTTGCAGGGTGGCTACCTGCTCTGTGCATGCCCTGTTGAAATTGATCTGTTGCTCCAGCTTTTTCTGGCTCTGCAGTAGGGAGTCCAAACTGTCTTGGCGTTCCTTCTGCAAAGCCAGAAATCTGGTATCCTGGTCAGCCTTTTCCTGTTGCAGGATGTCCATATCCCTCTTTATTTTAATGATCTGCTGTCTACTCTCATTTTCTGACTCCTGGCTCCCCTGCAGCCTCTGCTCAGAAGAGACCAGGTCAGATTGGACCTTCTCTAACGCCATCGGTCGCTTATTCGCCAGATCTTGGCTTTCAGTACATTTATCCTGCATGTCTCCCATATATAGGTACAGGTATGCCGCTATCCTAACCATCTTGTCTTGTTCATCCTTAGCTTTAGGAGCCATGTATAGTTCACTCAGGGCCACATGTAAGGGACCCTGATCTCTCCATATATCTGACCCTGTTTCCGTGACCTGTTGCGTGATGGCCTGCAACCAGACCATGCGGTCCTGGTGAGTCCACTCACCTCTCACAAATAACTTATGTAAGAAGTGCTCTCTGGCTATTTTCATGTCTACTAAGGTCGTCATTTTAGAGATTTGAGTTCCTTCCTGACTTACAGAAGTTTGTATTTTATTTTTGCAAAACAGACCTTTTCCTTAGAGCGTTCCTTTGAGGAGTGCTTTACAGCGTAACACAGCGTGGTGATCCGACCAGATATGTGTATCTGGTCAGCTGGCACGCTGTATCAATCTGCAAAAATGGTAGATCTAACCCAAACGTCCCGCTCGAGCCCCCAATTTGTAAGAGGATTCAATTCAACACTACAGCTAAGTCAATGCCTAGTCTGGGATACTGAATGGAAACCCTTATTGAGATATCTTAATGTCCAGTTCATGCGTTCTGGATGACTACCCCTATATAACACCCCTCTCTTGGAATCCCCCTGACCCCACTGAGCCAAGAAGTAGTTCTATTTTGCAAGTTAAAAGTTTTATTTGATAATTTAAACAATAGATATATATATCACACTTTATAATAATTTAATAATTGAATATCACACTGAATCTGAGCAGTAATCAATAATGGATAGTCTGGCACTAGCACACTTCTTTATAATCAATGATGAGTGGTTATAGGATGGATAAGATAGCAACAATACTTTATGGTTTCAAATGGATGCAAGGTGGAATGAAAATGCAGTACAGAAAATACTCAATATGCGTTCAACAAAACAATGTAATCACTTTTCTCTGGCAATCCCCTCCCCCCTTTATGCAATGCAAGGAAATGGAAGGAAAGCACACAGTTCTCAGAAATGCAATCAAATGTAATTCAGTTCACCCCAGCAAGCTTCCACTACAGAAGTTGGAAACACAGACCCAAAATGCTTTTATATGTGCTGGCAATGAAGTGAAAAATATGCTAAAATGCTTTTAATTCCCTCTAGGAGGTTCAGGGTGAGTGAAATATACTTGGGATGAGTTCAGGCTCACTTTAGCAAGGATCTAGGAGTAACTAGCAGGTTAAACGAATTTTTGGCAATTGAAAGCAAGAAAACTGCTGTTTTTACAGGTGGAGAAATTTGCAAATCGCGGCGAGTGCGTTTTTCGCGATTGCGGCAAAAGTGTATGGAATAGGAGATTCTAAGCTTTCAGAGGAAAGTTAAACCAAGTTCCTAGCCCAAACGGTTACGGAGTTATGAACGATTAAATAAAGGTAGTTTTTCGGATTTGAAATGTTAAAAGTTCAAAGCGACAGGTTACAGCTTTGCAAATGACAGGTGACAGTTTTGCAAAATGACAGGTGACAGTTAGGAGGCAGTTCTACTTAGATTAAAATAGATTGAATTATATTATTTTAACTAAGAGATTGGTTCTGCACAGTCTGCTAGGTACTCAATATATTTTTGAAATAAAATGGGCCTCGCCACGGATCTGGTCAGGTTTTCTTCACTCGCCACGGACGGTCTCTGCGCACAGCGTCTGGGTCAGCTCTACTCTGCTGGTCTGGGTCTCTGGTTCTGATCAGGTCTGTGGATCCGGATACAGCGGTCTCCGGTTCAGCTGGTCTCTCTCTGGATACAACACTGCTTCTGGATCTTTCTGCACAGCTTTCTCTGGACCCAGCGCTGATCTGCACGCTGTTAGGTTTGCTGGATGCTGAGGCCCACTGAGAAGAGTTCTCAGTTTGTGGGTTTAGGCCCTTGCTTTGAGTTCCGAATAAAGTTCTTTGGAGTTTTAAAGTCTAAGTGTTGAATCTAGTATCTTCTGGATGTTGTGTGGTCCGGCAGAGCGCGTTGCAGCAAATGGAATTGAATGTCTCTATCTGTCCTGACTGTCTGCTTTTATGTGTTTTGAAACTGGGTGTGTGTGCAGCATCACTAGGCTCTACCCCTCTCCACTTGTCATTGGCCACTTCATCCTCTTCCCCTTGATTGGGGGGATGAAATGAAGTGTCATCATGATGAGGTCTGTTTATGGTACAGAGAACCCACCCCTGTCAAATTACACACAATCTATATTTTGACCCAAAAGACATATTTGCACAGGTACACATTTGTTTAAAATTACATGCACCCATCACATATCACAGGAGGTATACCCTGTCCAAATCTGCTCTTCCTGGGAGCTTGCATTCAGAAATGGCAACATTTGCACTTTTTAACTGGTTTCCTAATATCGGACATTACCCCAAATTTATACACATGTGCGCAAGGAGTATGGACATTACTTGATGGAGTATCAGACTTTTCCCATGCAGACATTTTAAGTAATATCCTCTTAACTGCTAGCTTGCCCCCAGATCATGCCACCGGTTCTAAAAACCTTTTAAAATGTGGGCAGAAAAATCGCAAGAATTATGGTATCATTTAAATAATTATGACAAGTCCGTACTATGAGTTATTCATCTTTTTCTAAAACCATATTCTGGCTACAGGGGTGTGTCTGTTCAGGTCACATGGTACAGAAACCAGGTTTTCTACTTTCTTCAAGCTCAGCCTCTGTCTCCAGTTTCTCCCCCTCCCAGTTTCTGCCAAGAGGAAGCCATTTTTATTACCCCTGCAATAAACCATCTGCCTGGGTCCTGGAAGGCCCATTGTTCAAGAGGAAGCCATTTATGGCCCCCATAATAAAACATTTGCCTGAGTCAGGACAGGGCTTTGTTCAATTTCCTGCAGAGCCCAGGTAATTCAATCAGAGAAGTGTCATATCCCTTTTGGTGGGAGCAGCAAAATGCAGGTTGGCCTGGGAACACAGCTGTTGTGCAAGTCTCAACTCCTGTCGGGGGTAGCTGGTGGGCAGATTTCAGTTCCTTAAGCCAGGCCCCAGCTAATGTCACTTTTAGTTACCCAGTTTTCTGCATTCAAATAAAACTACCAATTTTTACATATGCAGCTAAAATGCTTATTCTAAGTTTAAACTATGACATTTAAACAATTGCAACCTAGGTGACACTCAAAAGTAGGTCACTCATTTCTTTTAAATATTTCAGTTTTACACAAAAAAAAGTCTGGTGTTGTTTTAAAACGCCGGCTTTCTGATAGTGGTGAGTACTGGTAATACCATTTTTGGGATTTAAGAAAATGAATTCCCCAAAATTCTAGGTTGCTTTTGGCAATCAGCATTGCCATTCCCAATGCATTCAGACTACTGTGTGGGTAGTCCAATGGTGGTTTTAGGCAGTGCCCTTCTGTGCCCATAACATCGGCAAAAATGAGTGGCAGCCTATTCTTCATGCATTTCCCTGTGCATTTTCTGGGAAGCTCTGGCCGTCATTATGTTTTCAATGCCAATACTGCACAGTTTTTGAGGTAGGGCTTGGATGCATGGGTAAAAACATCCCACAAAAACAATAGCCATATTTTACCACATTACGCCAAGGGTTACCAGAACCTATTCAGAAGTAGCTAAGGAAGTTGGGAGGCATGGAAGCAAAATCCTGGCCAGAAATACAGCTTATGATCATTCATCATTGTAGGCTATTGCATGAGAAAATCAAAAAAGAAAGCAGAGGAAAGAAAGCTAGAGGAAGCAAAACTAGTGCAGAAAATAGTCGATCAAAGTACACCATGGAAGGGGTGGTACTGAAAAGCAGGCGCACACAAGGGAGACAGCAGCAGCAGTACACACTGTCGCCCATGGGGGGAGGATTCATGGGGTTGGGGAACATGCAGCAAGTGTTCCAAGGAAGAGGGGGGCCACCCAGAGGACGCAGGTATGGGCCACAGATACATCAACACCAAGGGGGTGTACCAGGGGTGTTTGAGGATACGGGCTGTGGGATGTTCTAACCCACTGGTCTATGCCCTGCAACATCACTGTGTGCTATTTTCATCAAAAACAACAGGATGGCCGCCAAAAGATCTATTCGCTAAAAATCTTTGAAAAGTGCGCAGGGAAACCTGAAAAATAGGCCGCCAATCAATTTTGCCTATGTCAGTGGTAACACAGGAGACCACTGCCAAAACCCATCATAGGGCTGCCCACAGAGTAAAATGAAACTACTTGAAAAGGCATTGCTGCATTGCAATGGAAACCCAGAGCTGCTTTAAAAATCAGTTTTCCTTGGCTATTAAATTTGCAAAATAATGATTCTCAAACAGCAGAAAAGATCCAACATCCTTGTTGGGTGTTAAACATCACTTTATTTAAGGAATCCACCTAAGCACAATGTCAGCAGAAACATATTTCATCATAAGAAAATCCACATTCAAAGGTGCTTGCATGGTAAAAATATGTCAGAAATGGGCGCAGTACCACCACTCGCCTGTGTCAGGAGCTGGCATTTATTTATACTGTCATTTAAAACTTGTACATTAAAATCAAAGTATGGAAAAGAAGAGACTTCCCATCAAAAGCAGTATAGGCTGTTATAATTCAATCTATATGTTTTTACAAAAGGCTGGAATTAAGAGATTTGTGGCTATATTTGGTGAAAATGTAAATTGTATTTTAGAAAAAGACCAATTTAAACAGGTTTTAAAAGTGAGTTAAAGCCAGCCACTCTGGGCTTCAAAGACATTCCACAGCTTCTCCCAAACAAAGGAATCTTCCCCCCTGCCCTCTGCTGAGGAACTGGCAGGGAGTTGTGAAAGGAGGTGGGAGGAGGACTTTGGCCTGTTGCTATGACAGGAGACAAAAGACTCCCTTGACTGAAAGGAAATGCAAATTTGGGTGTCAACAGAAACCAGCTGCTAGCAGGAAGAAGCTAAGGTTGGTATGGTCTTGGCTCAGCCAAACCTTGGAGGCGGGGCTAGACTGAAATGTGTATCTGGAACAGTAGTAAATATAGTTTTGAGAAAAAGACTCATAGAAAACTGTCCCAAACTTGTAAAAATCTGGAATTTATAGGTTGTTAAAATTAAAATGTGGCTCAAAAGTAGAAAGTACTCTGGAATGTGTGCGATATTCAGAGACTGGACCACAAAAATGTTGATATTGTAGCAATTGTGATAATGCTAGTAATATGAAAATGTATAGGATTATGCCCAGATGGTATGCACATGTATGTGGAAACATTTGTACGGATCTGACACTGGGTAACCAACCAAAAGCGCGAAAAACTCATTTGTGAACCGAAACTCTTAAGAAGATGGGACTTGGATGGATACGTACCTTATTTCATTTGGGATATAAATAAGTATTATTAGCAAGTTGGTGATATTGTAAAAGGCTTTATATGAAAAATATATTTTCTGTGTAGAAACAAAGGGGGGGTTTCCCCTGAACCATAAACACAGCATCATCATGACACACCATGACACTCTGGTTTCCTTCTCAAATCAGGAGAGAGGGAATGCTTTGACCAAACAGTTTCCTAGAGGGTGGGCTTAGTATAATCAGCCTATCCACCCCTTTGGGAAATACATAAATAGGAACTGTTCAGGACCTAGAGAGACACACACACACACATTCAACTGATTTACTGGCGAAGCGCTCTGCAGGAGGAATCCAGATCCAGACTCCAGAACTCTGAAAGCAGAAGGCCCATCCAAAGCTGAACCCTTCTCAGCTGGCCTTTAAAATCTTGCATCCTGATTTTAACCCCCAGACTTCCAAGGGGCACATCACAAATTGAACAGCCGGGCTGTGCTGTTTTTCTGGTTCTTGCCAAGAACCCTTGCTAAAGCCCAGAGATCCAAACCAGTAGAGCAGAGTTGTAACCCAGAACCAACCCGTCAGATCCAGTCCAAGAGGCTGTGAAGAGACAGAGTGACTTGCTGAGTGCAGAACCAAGTGCCTGAATCCTGTCCGGTGGCGAGCAAATTCCAGTCCAAAACCCTTTAACCAGATCCTGACGGGCCTATTCCAAACCATAGTTGTGAGTATTTAGCATAGAACTGTCCATAGCCAATCTCTCATCCTTAAGTAATCCAATCCAACCCATTCTATCATATCCAGAACTGCATTGTAGAATCTTGTCTGTGCTGAATCCTTCTCTCATCCATATAGTCCTGTGATAATTGTAGTGATAAATCATCTTTGCGCTAATATATAGTTGCTGAAGAAAGGCAAGTGTTGCAGTGGGCAAAGATCAGACAGAGGCACCTCTGGACTGGTGGCTGTACTGTTGGTATCTCGCATCTTCATAGCCCCTTAGTGTAAAGCCAATCCTTGTTTGTAATCTTCAAAAACGCATCTTTCATTTGAAATCTTGACTCTTTTTGAGAAAAATTGACCTTTACTAAAACCTTCATAACTTCTGAACCGTACATGCTAGGAACGAAATTTAACTGTCAAATTGAAGCCAACATCCTCAGCTTTCAAACGAATTTGACACCACACTCCTTACAGTTTTGCCGCAATCGTGCGCGGAAAAGTGTACCGCAATTCTGCATTTGGCTCAATTTCATCCCATGTAAAATAGCTATTTCTGGCACTCAACCTCTGAATTCAGTTTCATATCTGCTAGTCATTCAAACATCATTGCTAGGGTTTACCTGAAGCTATCCAAAGCAGCTCCCACTAGTTCTGAATCCAATTTATAGAATGAAATCCATTTTTACCATTTTTTTCCCATTCAATTAAAATCACATTCAAAAGCATTGACCTGTTTTGAAATCATTCCTGTTTCTCTCTAAGCTTGCTGGGGGGAATTGGGATTGAAACTGCATTTGTTGAGTGTTTATTCCTGAAACCTTTTTTCTCTCCTTCCATCTCTATATTGCATATTAGGGGGGGATTGAGTAGTATCAGGAGGAAAGAGTGATTACATTGCATTTGATTGAACACACAAAAGTATTATTTCTGTGCTGCATTAATCTTCTATTATTGCATTTCATTGAACCCATACAAAGTTTATTCTATGCTACATTATTCTTCTCATTCATACTCCTATTGATTAAAGATATTGTTGATTGTAATATCACCCATTGCTGATCATTGTACAAATATTAATAGTGTGATATTTAGATATTGTTCATATTCATAAAAGTGTGAAATATATATTGTTCAATTCATAAAATAAATCTTTTTAACTTTGCAAAACAACCTACTTCTTGGTTCAGTGAGACCGGGGGAGGATTCAAAGAGAGGGGTGTGATATAAGGGTACATCATTCAGAAATAAAAGAACTTTAGACATAAAAATATATAATTAAGGGTTCCAACTGGGCATCTCATGCCAGGCATTGACTTAGGTGGAGTACTGGGTTGAAACCACTTACAGGGCCACAGGTGCAGCAAGGCCCAGGGGATTATGCAGGGGATTCCAGGGGTGCTGGAAGGAGCCACCAGAGTGCTGGTCATGCAGAGAGATGGGGCACATTTTGAGAGTGTGCAGAAACGGGGATGCAGCAGAATTGGGGAACATAGTGCCAGCAAGCCTATCAGGGGACCAGGACGACTATTACACACACAGGACCAACCACAGAAACAGCCAGCACAGAGTGCACATCCGCACACCAGCCCATGACACAGATACCACAGGTGCAGGCACCCGTACCACAGTATTTGCAATCACCACAGATTCTAGGCAGGACGCAGCAGGTGCCACGAATACAGAACACTGTGCAGCCACACAATGGCACATTGTCACACACGTCCGCACAGTGTCACATGGTCCCCATTAAGAAACTGGGAGGAGTCACCATGGTGGGGAACAATCCATTTCCAGGGAACAGATTTCCTTATTCCCTCAATAGGACAGCCCAAAGATGGACTTGATGTGTTCCATCCTGTCGATCACCCCCAACCCTGCAGAGGAACCGCACATCGGGGTGGCAATAGGTGACAAAACTTTCCTTTCTTGTAGACATAGGGGAACCAGGTCCTGCATTCGAGAGGGAACATTTAGGTTGTCGGGCGATGCCATGAATACTATAGGATTTTCTGGGGCTCGGGAAGTGGTTCCTTTTACAGACAATATCTCCTTTCTATAGAGGGGAAACATGACTTATCCTTGCCTTTAATTTACTCAGACACCTGTACATATACTGGGTACAAATTATGAACAGACTAAACATGACAATTTCATTCACAGACAAACGGATATACATGCTAATGTAAGAGATCATTCAAGCCTATTGTGGATGGAAGGTACAGAGGGGGGGGTGCCGGTAGACGAGGTGCTGTTCCAGTACGGGACTGAGATTGCAATTGCATGGTTCCCAGGGATTCAAGGGAAGATGTGTTGTGTCCCAAAAAGTATTTGTTCAGACCAGAGATACCATTGGACGAGAAAGAAGTGACAATTTCACTAGAGGTAGTGATGGAGTGGATAGCAGTATATGGGATGGATGACACAGGACTATCATGGCGAGCAGTGATCACCATAGCAGAAGGGTTCAGGTTGACCGCAGCGACAGACAAATTATTGCGAGATGAAAGGTCAGAGCACCAAATGGTGCTCGAGAGGAGTGAGACATATTGGGTGAAGATACACTACAGAGAGGTACCACAAAGTATGGCAATGGAAGCTCCACCATCCTTCTGCAAGGAGGATTTGGCCAAGGTGCCCAGCATCCTAAGGACAACACGTTTCTATGATCTGGGGTTTCTGAAAGGAATAGGTAGAGTAAAGAAAGCTGAAAACATGAACAATTTTACCCAGAGTCAAACAGTATCCACTCTCAAAGGAGGCAGAGGAGGGTATCTATGAGACGATGCAGCACTAATGGAGCGAGGCATTCTAATACTATCAGAATCCCCATGTAACATGGCGGTGTGCCCAGTTAAAAAAGCAAAAGGGGGGGTTCATGGCATTTTATTCAGGACTTGCGCGCCCCCTTAAATCACATTGTAGAAGCAGAGTATCCGCTGGTTCCAGATCCAGCGACAATTTTGTTCAGCATTCCAGCAGAAGCTGCCTGTATTATGGTCATAGACTTGAAGAATACCCTCTTCTCTGTACCACTGCACCCAGACTCACAAGACTGGACTTTGTATATAAACCAGAAGTGGAAACATACAAGACTTCAAGGGTACTGCAAGCCACCCTCTGTATTCAATAGGTAATGTACAGATGAAGAGCATGGTTCTACAGTGCGTAGAAGACATTTTGATTTGCAGCACGACAGAGGACCAGTGCAGAAAAGACTCTGTAAACATGCTGACTGTGTTAGCCGACACGGCATACAAGGTGGACAAATCAAAACTACAGTACTGTCAGAAAGAAGCACTATACATTGGACAGATCTCACAAAATGGCTGACAGGTAACATCAGAAAGGGCAGAGACAATACGCAAGACAGCAAAACCTATGACAGTGAGAGAGATGCAGCAATTTTTGGGGTTGCGTCATTACTACAGCACATGGGTGTTTGATTACAGCACTTGCACCAGACCTTTATTGGGTGCCTTGAAGGAAGCACAAAAGGGTCACAAGACAATACAATGGACAACAGAAATGACTGAAGCATTTGATGTGCTGAAAGAAACAATATGCATGGCTCCAGCGTTAGGGATCGCAGACTACAAAAAGGAGCTTTTTGTTCTCACACTGATGGGGTGGTGATGAAGGTAGTGCTGACAAAGAAGACAAGCGTAGGGCACACGCCAATGGTATACTACAGTGGGAAACTCGACACAGTGATGAGGACACTATTCTTGCCAACAAGCTTTGGCTACGGCCGCATTCACAGTGGAGAAATCAGCAGGTACTACCATGGGGTGCAGCACCACTCTACATGGAGCATGCCCTCTTTGCGATACTCGAGAAACCAAAGAGCACACTGACAACACAGAGAGCATAAGGTAGGAGGTATTACTCTCCAACCCATACCTTAAGGTAGTGAGGTGCAGAGTTGTTAACCCAGTGATTTTCCCAGCAGACATTTTACAGGAAAAAGACTATGCGCACGACTGCACAGAAAACATACAGAATTCAGTGACACCCGCAAAGTACATGAGGATGCACTTGAAGGGGGGAAGAGGGTAGACATGCTCTGCATTAATGGTTCTCCAACAACTGATCAGACAGATGGGGTCAGGCATACAGGAAGGGCAGTGGTAAGGTTGAGAGAGGACAGAAAAAGTGTGTTATCACACGATTGCCATCACATTACTCAGCACAGGCAGCAGAACTAGTGGCCTTCATATTAGCATTGGAGCACAGCAGAGGGAAGGAGGTGACAGTGTACTCAGACTCCACATACATGACCAACAGTACACTCAGCACTGTCACAATGGATGAGAAGGGGATTCAGAGCGGACAGATCCCCAATACAGCATACACTTTTATTGGATGGTTTAATTGAAGATATACAGTATCCTGCACAGATAGCCATAGTGAAATGTCATGCAGACACCCCTGTGGAAAATCCCATCAAGGGGAAATGAAGCAGCAGACTCCGAAGCAAAATGTGCTGCATATTATGGAGAGCCCTAGAAATGGAAGCTGCATCACATGCAAGGACAATGGCACTAAAAAAAAAAGTACAATGTACAAACACAGGTAATCGAGTTTCAGGGAGCTGTACTCGGGGAGAAGAAAGGCTTGTGGGCTAAAAGGAGATGTACAGTATCCCCGACAGATGCCCCATGGTGACAGAACAACACAGGGAAAGTAGTGATGCCATTAGCATTATTGAACACTGCACTGACAGTTACATTATCCAACAGACACAGCAAAGGAGATCATCGCTGCCCATATTGGAGAAATATGGTTGTCCTAATTTAGCGAACACGTGGCTGAATTTGTAAGCAACTGCAAACAGTTTCCCAGCAAGCCCATTCCAGCACCACCACATTGACTGTTGACATGATCCAGGTTTGCCAAGGATACCGCTATACAATAGTGGTTGTGTGCCCATTCTATTGACTATGTTGACTTGATCCAGGTTTGCCAAGGATACCGCTATACAATAGTGGTTGTGTGCCCATTCTCTCTGTGGGTTGAGGCAAGTCCCCATTCCCATCCGGATTCCCTCGGGGCAGCAAACTTCTTGGTCCAGGAAGTATTCTGCAATGGGGTGTCTGAGTTCCTGTGGCTTGACAATGGCCCTCACTTCGCTAATGAGATGTCCAAGCACATTACTACGTGGCTGGGCATTCAACATAAGTTCTCTTGTGCTCATCACCTGCAAGAAAATGGGGTGTGTGAATGCCTAAATGGCCCTTTGAAGTAGATGACTGCAAAAACAGAGCACAAAGAAAAACAGGCTCCATTGCCTACCCATTGCACTCTTTGCATTGCGCAATAAGCCTGGGGCCAACCACCATTTAACGCCCTGTAGAGAAGGAGCCAAGTACCACCACCTCAATCACTTTGCCCATATTGCCCATCTGCTGGAAACAGAATATGACGCACACAGAACCATTTGAATTACAGATACCAAAGAGAATCCTGGGAGCAAGGTTCCCCTTGAGACAACCATACCCGCGTATGAGACCGTATGATGGCTGTCTGACTGATAGTCCAGAACAAAGCAGGATAAATTGAAGAAACGAAGAGAAATAATGACGTCATACAAATGCAAAGCTGACAAATACAGAGAAGAGATGCAGAGACCAAAGGCTGTAGACAATTCTATAAGGCATCAAGAAAGTATTGATATGAATGACATCTTGGGACCAAGATGAAGAGACTCATGCTACAAAAGTAATGAAGATATCCAGCTATTTCACACATGTAAATATGCAAAGAAATGCAAGCAGATTAAGTATTCTTGAGGCTAACTATATAGTAGAGTGCAGCATGTATATAAGTCAGTAAAGGATGAATGTTCCAACTACATACAATAGCAGTGCTGAGAAAAATGAAGGGTGCTTTTTCATTTTGTCATGATCAGAAAAGAAGTGGATTACAGGTGAAAACTCAGAAAGGCGAGGTTGGATGAGCCAAGAAGTCAGGGCCTTATCAGACTGGGGTGAGCTGACATTGGATACAAATCGTGTGAAAGAACAAAGCTCCTGTTCAGAAGGCGTGGACAGAAACAAGAAGATGACAGAGATCGATTAAAGAATAGCATTTTAATACACTGAAAGCTCAAACTCGTGGTCTTTAGTCAAGTGGGGAGGAGAAGCTGGACGAGCACTATGGTCACATCTACGCATGACAGCAGAGTGGGACTTCACTCCCCTGAATTCTTCAGTAGCAAGGAACATTTCCAAGGACAAGTTCAAAGCCTTAATTGACAGCAGACCACAGAGGTGATGATGGATGGTCATGTTAATTGGTAGGAAGCTAGGGTTAAGACTAGCTGATCTGCATTTGGACGCTCAGCCTGCGCGCTGCTAACGTAGGTTGGGAGGGTACTGACAGAGGTTAGAAAGCAATCAATGATAGGGGACCGCATAATCAAGTGTCCTATAGTTGTGTAGCCAATTAGACGTATGTTTAGTGACGTTCATAGTGACATTTTAGGGAAGGGCTTAGTTGTCCCACCTGATGTTTAGAAGCCCATCACATGACGTTAGTGATACGTAGATTAACGTCAACAATGAAGAATATTTACTATAAAAGTGTGATTTTTTATGAAATGCTTTGAGATTGTGATGAGACGTCTGCTGATGTCAGTTTTACTCTGTTTTAGATCATTGATATTAAAACAGTTATCTTTTTGCCAACTACCCGAGTCGTTTCGATTGAGGTTTGAATAAAATTTGACATCCCCATCTATCTCAAGGGTATTGCTATCTCATCTTAAAGGGCTGGAAGGTCCAGGTCACGTGGTAGCAGAGATATGATGGTTAGATAATCAATCGAGATAAGTAAGCTTTTGAGGTCCCGGAAATATCACCCGACCTCTGCCATTCGGCAGAAAGGACGTGAGGCTCCCTATAGATAGGGGGCGGTTTTTAGAATGACACCAAGTCTTGCAAGCCAGGTTAGACGGGTCCCCTTGTTTTCATGCAGAAATCCCTCCCGGCATCTACAGGAAGCTGAACGTATGAAAAGTTGGAGGCCACTGAGGAGGTGTGCGATCCCGACATTCGGTAGTTGAAAGATTCATATGGTGAGTAGAAAACTGAGCGAGGTGGCAAAAGAGTGAGTGGGCAGTGGGTGAAGAAAGTGATGAAAGGGAAAACGACTAACGGAGGGATGTAATGTTCAATATTGTGCAAATATTGACTTGAGGGGAGGCCAAGCAAGTTAAGGGAAAATCATGAAGAGGAGCCACGATAGAGAGTATGCCTAGTGCCTGCATTTTAAAGAACGCAACAGAAGGAACAGCACCTAAAATCCCATCAAGGAAGCCATAGGAGATGGGTTCTGTTAAAGACAAACTTAATGAGGTCTGTTCACACTCCGTATGGGGTATCTTTAGGGGCGGAATTAGTCTTAGGAGAGAAGACGAGAAGTCTATGTGGCTGGCGCAGTGCGTTTGTTTTATGTGATTGTATTAAAAAAAAAAAGAAACAGTAAAATGAAGTTGATGAAAAATCCGAGAGTTGTCAAGAACTAAGCGTATTTTTAGCAGATTAAACTAAAAAACGACATTATAAAAGGTTTGGAGATTGCGAAGAGTGGTGCTCGCTCATATTGTTTGACTGTATTAAAAAGTATTAGCATAATTTGCAAAGAGTAAACAGTGAGTATTGACGGTCAAAGAGTGACGTGTCAAAATGGAGGATATTACTCCGCTTATACACCTTTGCAATCAATTGCCACAGCACACACCCAAGCTTAGACAGTATAGTGCAGAATGGGTTAAAGGAATCGCGGACAAGATATTCATGCCGTGGCCACAAGGGAGATCACCATCGAAGGCAGTCCTGCAGCACATGACATATTTGCATGCTGCATATACAGGGAAAAAGTCAAACGACTAGCGAGCTTAGCGCTCTGGAAGATGTACCAGGAGGAGAGAGAAGATCTGCCTCCTGTAGATTGGATACTTACTGTATGCACAGAGGGGAGTGAAGAGCCTACTGCTCCACATGCCGCACCTGAAGCAGTTGGCGATAGTAAGAAAGATGAAGGGCTGTACCCACTAAGAGAGCTCAAGGCAGCAACAGGATATAGCAACACAGCATACGAGTCACCTGTGCAAAGTAGCAACCAGAGCCCAGAGAACAATACTGAGGGATATAATCTCTAAGGTCCCGAGGGACAAGGAGAGACGCAATAGGGAAAAAGTGATCTCCCAAGTACATCTTAAGATATAGGATGAGAAATAAAGAGATGGAAAGCCGAAAAGATCATGCTGATGAGTTAGAGCTTATACAGCACGAATGGATGGGTGGTCAGATTTTGCTCAAACTCGATAAGAGCATGGAGGAAATAAGGCAAAGGGAAGATCAAGATGATCAGGATAAAAAGAATAAGGAAAGAGGAAAGATTAAAAGACGATAGAACAAAAAGGAAGGATGGACAGATGGGAAGAGTTGTACCAAGAGGAGCAACTGAGAAAACAGGAAAGAACAGAGGAACATAAACTAAGGGGAAAAAAGAATGCAAAGACGAAGAAATAGGGCAAATGAGAGAAGGGACATGAAAAGGAAAGAAGAAGATGGGGTAAGGGAAGAAGCAAGGAGGGATGAAGCAAGGAAGCGAAGGAATTTGACGATGAAGTGGCACGAAAGAGAAGGCAGAGAGAACACAATATTGATCGCATGGAAAAGGAGGTAATGGATCCTAATCCAGTAGTGTCATGGGCGGAATTAGAAGAGTTCTTCCCAGAACATGAGCTAACAGCAGGTCCATCCAGAGCAAATCTGGAGGACGAGTTTGACTCTAGACATATTGGAGAGGCAATCAATAAGGTTTATCATGACATGAAGTTCCAGAAAACATTGCAGGAGAAAGGTAAAAATGATTGACTTTATTCAATAAGGAAGGAGCCCCATGTAGCTTTGAACCGTCTTTAGATAGACTGACTCTGAACAAAGAGGACGAAGAAGTTGGGGACAGGAGATGTCAGACGAAGATGGAGACTACGCTTATGGATAAGAAGGCAATGTATGTGGACCTGAAAGGTGTTTGTCAATCAACAAGGCAGTAAGATGATTGTATTTCGACCTCCCTATAGCTCAGCGTCAGATTCTGTGACTCAGCTAAATCGACCTAAACAGAGATCCCATGGTCAGAAGGGGGGGCGAGGGGGACTCGCCACCATAAGTGAGCAGGCTAAGATCACTACCAGGTCGAAGGCGTTGTGGAACTATTGTTCCGGCTATGGATAGGCAAACTATGAGTGACAAATGAGAGTTTGGGGTAACACAGTTTCCTTTGTTGGGGAAGGGATAAACGAGACCACAGTATATACAGTGGATGCAAATGGATAAGGATACTTTAAGGTGCAAACACCAGGTTTAACTGGTGCTGGGAAGTGGATACATGAGCTAGAGAAAATGATAGGAGGAAATACATTACCTATGGGGGACATTAAGGGTCTCCCGATTGCTATTCTTGGGGAAAGAGCTGATGAGGTCTGGTCCAAGCAGGATATTCTAGTGTTACCACGGTTAACACTGCTCATGATGGAGCACTGTTCAATAATTGCATAACGGCAGTTTGGAAAGCGCTTAAGAGTGCTCTATCCGGACACATCAGATATGGGAGGTATGACAAAAAAAAAAAGATGCAGGAAGGGGATGATCCGCTGGTTTACATTCAGAATTTCCAAGAGCAATGGGCTTTGGTGACATGCAAGGCTTGGGGAAAATCTATACCTGTGTTCTATCATATATTATGTCAAGGGCTGCTCGACCTGGTACGAAAGCAGCTCACGAAGTTAATGGGCATGGAAGCCAAGCCATGGTCAGAGATTCAGCTGACCATCGTGCATTATTGCAGGCTTCTGCAAGAAAAGAATCGAAAGAAAGATGATACTAGGAAAAGCGAAGAGGCAAAACTAATGCAGAAAAAACTTTCCAAGTATGCCATTGAAGGGGCAATGCTGACGGGTGGAGACAGATCTGGTTCACACCAATCAAACATGCCACAAGGGAATAATCAAAGACAGTTTGACCAAGGTAATAATGGGTTTATACCACGGGGAAGGGGAGTTCATTGAAGAAGAGGCTTCCAGAATAATCAGGAAAACTTCCAGAATAATCCCGAGTGGGTTTCAAAACATGCAGAATAATAACCAAGGCATGCAAGGAGGACTGATTAGGAGACCTCCTGTATGTTGTACATGTGGAATGACCGGGCATGTTGCACGCATGTGTGGAAGTCAAGGATGTGTGCAGAACAATCAATTTGAGAGGGGGGATGTTAACCCCGCCTGCATATTAGCAGCAGAATGGAGATAGGTTTGCTCAAATCCAGATAGTACAGCAGACTCAAGTAACGAGAATACAGCAACATTTTCAAACAGCAGCCACCAATGAATCCGCCGCAAGGGCAGTCACAGCAGTCACTTTTGCAAATACAGCACAGGGGAGTTAATGATTCCTAGAATAAGAGGTGTCGCTGTCGATGGAGGGAATCCTTTCACAGGTATGGGAATGATACTGGACCCGCAATAGGACAGCTCACTTGGAGACTGTGTTCTATACTATCAATAACGCCTAATCCCCCAAGAGGAACCAAGGGTTGATGTTAATATAGGAGGCAAATCTTTTTTGGTTTTAGTACACAGGTGCAACGCCCTCATGTATACGAGAGGGGACATTTTCAATGTCTGGAAATGCCATGAATACTCAAGGTTTCACAGGAGCTACAAGCTGGGTTCCTTTTACTGATGTACTACCAGTCTCTGTAGTAGAGTGTGACATGTATGTACCATTATTATATTCAAGACAGACACCTGTCAATATGCTGGGTCGAGACTTAATGACCAAGTTGAATATGACAATTTCCTTTACTGATGAAGGCATAGTGTGTTCAACACCGGGAATATATCATTTAAATGTAAGCAAATTTGTTATGGCATTTGTAGGAAAGGTCGTCATACGAGGAGTGCCATTAGAACCAAGTGTTTTACTATGGGGTACACATTCTGTTGACATGGCTACCAGGCTTAGGTGGTAGAACTATGAGAATACATTTTCTATTCAGACCAAAGATACCTATGGATGAAGAGGAAGGTTGAATCTTTCCTTTGGAATTACAAGCTTGATAGTATGAGGAGATACGGCTTTGCTTGATGGAGTGGATTATGACGGGAGACAATGGAGCACAGCGATTGCCATTGGGGAGGGTTCTAGGTTGATTGATGTCACTGAGGAGATGTTTGGATATTATCAATCTGATCTAGTGATTTTTGAGATAAGCATTACTTATTGGGTAAGAGCCATTAAACGAGAGGATACTCATAAAATGAGGTTAGCACTAAAACGCCCAGAGTATTACAAGGAAGATATGGCGAAGATACCAGTTTCCTTATGGAAACAAGGCCGCTATGATGTAGGCCTGTTGAAGGGGCTGGGGAAGTAAAGATTAAATTGAAACAGGAGCAATTTTGCCACGGGCATGACAGTATCCCATGTCTCAAGAGGCAGATGATTTTCAAGACGATATCTGCCATGACAGAACAGGGTATTTTAGTGATGTCAGAATCACTGTGCAATATCGCCATCTATCCGATCAAGAAAGGAAAAGGGGGTTTGTGGCATTTAATTCAAGATTTAAGACCGATTAACCAGATTGTAGAGGCCGAGTTTCCTCTAGTTCCTAATCCGGTGACAATTAACATACCTGTTGAGGCATGATATTTCACTGCGATCGATTTGAAAAATGCGTCTGTCAATCCAATTGCCCAAAGAGTCGCAAAGATCTGACGTCATTTATGTTTAGACAAACCTGTCTGAAGTACTCGCCTGCCCCAGGGGTACTGGGAGTCTCTGCTGATTTTCAATAGAGTCCTAAGGGGTACTGGGAGTCTCCGCTGATTTTCAATAGAGTCCTACAAATGGACTTGAGCAATATTCATTTAGAAAGTATTGTATTACAGTACATGGATGACATATTGGTCTGTAGTACCACAGAGGAGACGTGCAGATGCGATTCAGTTCAGTTCAGTTGATTATATCCTTAGTCTGCAAGAATAATAAAGTAGACAAGAAAAGGTTACACTACTGTCAGGATGAAGTGCTGTACATGGTACAGTTAATCTCACATGAAGGAAAGAAGGTTACTCTGGAGAGGGATGAGGCTATATTAAAATCAGTAAAGCCAGTCACAGTAAAGCACATGCAGAGATTTTTAGGACTATGTAATTATGTGAGTGCATGAGTCTTTGATTACAGTTCATACATAAGGCCCTTATTGCAAGCTCTGAATAAAGCACAGGAAAATCAGGAAAACAGTTGGTAATGAGGCAATGCGAGAAGCGTTTGATGAATTGAAGAAAGCAATTTGTTCCAGGGATTCCTAATTATGCAGAGGAATTCTTCCTGTTTTCGCACATGAACTGGCACGGTCATGACAGCTGTACTCAGGCAGAGAACTACATTGGGGTATAATAAGCCCCTTGCATATTACAGTTGGAATCTAGACCGAGTAATGAGGGGCCACTTTCCATGTGAACAATCTTTAACAGCCGCTGCCTTCGCCATTAAGAAGGCTGCCAGCATAGTGATGGGATGTTCTATGAGGTTATTTGTTGAGCATGCATTGTTTCCCATTCTGGAAAAACCTAAAAGGTACGTTGACATCTCAAAGAGCTTCTGCCTATAAGGTGGTCACAGCGAATCTAGCAAAATAGTCAGAGGTTTGTAGCTGAACCTCTAGCAGAGGGTGAGCATGTGCACGATTGTTCGGACTATGAAGAGTTCTATGACGAATTCCCAAGGGTGAAGGAAAATGCATTGGCAGCTGGGGAAGATTCTCTTTGACGGTTCATCTAGAATTGATCAAAATGATGGGCAGAGATATTTAGGTGCCGCTGTCATGAAGCACGCGGCCAATGAAGAGTTTGAAGTAGTTTCAAGTGCATGACTACGGTCTCATTTTTCGGTAAGAGCAGCAGAATTAGTAGTGCTGATTGTCGCACTTGAGAATCATGCAGGCCAGAAAGTAACAGTGTACAGCGACTCCGTCTATGTGACTTCAAAAGTGCACACAGGATTGGCACATTGGGAAAAGGAGGGGCTACCTCCGAGCAGACAGCACGCTGCTTTATTGGACAGACTCATTAGGAGCACTGCAACTGCCACTAACTATTGCAGTTGTAAATGTGCAGCTCACACTAAAAGGGAGATTTTATTTTATGTGGGAATCAAAATGCAGATGAGGAAGCCAAACATTGCATAAACAGAAGTAATCATGTCTTTTGATACGCCTAATGTGAATGAAAGTATGGTGGTGATGATGAGTGTGCCAAATCGTTATAACAATCTGTCCAGAACTCAATAGGGGGAACTCCAAGGGGAAGCGCCTCAAGATAGAAAAAATACGTGGACACAGAGAGGGTGTTCTTTAAACCCCTATGAGGCATTGTGGTGACAAGACAGCACTGGTAAACCAGTGATGCCTGTAGCCTTATTAAGGGTGGCATTGGAACAGCTACACTACCCTGCGCATACAACTAGAGAGCCTATCTGCAACAATAGCACAGGATTGGTTTGTTCCAAATATAGTAGAATATGTGAAGTATTGTGATCAGATAATGGCCCTCATTTTGTCAATGAATTCTTTGAACAAATAAGATTGTTGCCTAGTATAAAAGCACAAGTTTTCATCGGCATATCACCCGCAAGCGAATGGCGTCTGTGAGAGACTCAATGACCTGCATAAAATGAGAAAAGGTAAATTGAAATTGACACTTAAAAAAAGGATGGTTGCATGGTCTACCACTAGCATTATATGCATTGATTAACCAGCCAGGGTCAGACCACCATCTTACCCCTCACAAGATAGTGACATGGAGGCAGATGAGGACACCCCTTACACATCCACCTAGAAGTGATGCCCAGTCAACAGCAGAACTGGTAGGAAAGGAGTTGTGATCATCTTACATGTAGGACTTCAAGTATCTCATTTCAGCTGAGCTCAAGGGAAAGGGATGCAGGGTAATGCAGAACATAGAATGAGATGCTACAGCAACAGGAGCAGATCAATAGCGTCTTCCTAAATTGTTTCCTGTAGATGGGGTGGGGGGGGGTTCTAATTCGTGTTTTTTTTTTTACTCAGAAGTGGCACGAACCACATTTCAACTACCCTTTCATTGTGTAAGATGTCACGCCGTCTGCAGTTAAAGCGCAGGGCAGACGAACTTGGATTTTCCTGAGATTTAAAGATCCACACTGGAGAGCCGCATCACCCTCACCCGAAGAGAGTATCGGGGAAGAACCACAGCACGTGCAGACTAGGTCTACGACGAGGAAGAAGGACAAAGGACGCAGAAGCTGCTGCCAAGTAAAAATAAGGAGTTAATTGGACTGTGGCTTATTTCGGGACACTCTTTTCAGTCATTAAGAGTAAAGGGACAAATAATTGTTCTGAGCCACAGAAACTTGTTGACATTGGACTGTGGCACAATTAAGCCTTGATTGAGAAAAAGGATATGCCAAAATCCGAGTTTCTTTTCCACTATCGGGAAGAGGAAAGGGGTGCCCTATTCCTGCCTTGATGAAAGTCCCTTTTAGGGTGCCGATGGTGGTGCCTAACGACAACGCATTCCGGATCATTTTTGTAATCTTTCTGTTCATTTTATGCACTTACCTTGCACTGCTGGGGAGAACTACCAATGTTCACTTGTTCTTGGAAGATCCAAAAAATTGTCCCATTGTGAGAAGACTGCTCATAGCTATAATTGAGCAGATCCTTCAACTTCCTGCATTCAGAGTGAAGAATACAAATGCCCTTGTCACCGGAAAATGCTCAGACTAGCCTATTATCTAATAGCGGCATGCCCATATCTTGTTGGAAGACAAGCCGAAAAAGAATCAAGAAAGATTTTCCAAATAAGGAACTTTTGTTTCATGCTGAAAGAAAATCTTCATGGTATCCGGTCGGAAGCCAATTCATGACATTTATTGTTATTTTGAGTACATTATTGTATAGTCAGCCTGCTGAAACTGATAGAGGAGCTTTTTGAGCCTATTCCGCAGATTTTAGAAAGTGCATGATGTCTCTATAAAAATAAAACTTAATATGGGCAACATCAGTCGCAACTTCATCATGGAAGATTATGACAGACGTCCACAATGTATTAAAGGTTGTTGCTTTAAGTAGTCATGTTTATGCACAATTTACACTTGTATTCTGTTCATAGTAATACTGCTCTGACTCACAGTACGAACGTCATATTATGTAGACGTAAGTTAAGTGAACATTCCCGTGTATCCTCCTGTTCAAGAAAAGGATACAGACGTGTCAATTACAAGGCAGCCGAGACCTTATGTGATTGTTGCTACCCTGGAGATACACACAAAGGCGCCTGGTCCTGTGATAAGTGAATCAAGGTTAGTTTCTAGAAGGAAGTCACATGGAGATTTTGCAAAACATTTTTATGCCCAAGAATCGTGCTGAGAGGATGAAACTTCTTGAACTTTCTCCTACTCGGGTAGCACATATAGATGCACCTAGTCCACGGACGAATAGTTCTATGATTGGTCCAGTAACTATTCTGACATACTTCATCAGATGATTAGAAGCTCATGTGAAAAGGAGGAGACTTAAGAGAAATGGTAGGGAGGATGATCAGGAGCTAAACGATTACCTGGGCAGTAAAGCACATTTGGTATCAGCATATGAAAGAAGTGGGAAGGACGACTTTGAAAGAGGAATGCTTTGTATGTCCACTCCTGCCTTATAGCATGGGGAAGTATAAAATCTTCATAGCTATTGTGATAGACGTCCAGACAGCACATTGTCTATCACACATAGCACTTTGCTGTACAAGAGGCCAGTTCATGGGTCAAGATGCCCATCTCTAATGGGCAACTGAATGGACAGATCCAGATGAAGATGATCATGTACGGGATACGAAGACACGAAAGAGCTCATACCAAGAATCATGCGATCAGATATGCAAAAACCTGGAGTGAAGGAGCTGGAATCAGATGGGAAGTACAGAAAAGACTGAAGAAAACAGGACGGATGCAGATTTGGGGATGTGTTATCACCTGATGGATGGGAAGAAGGAGTGGTTATCTGCAGAGCCTGGATGATATATGATCGCCCTGAATCAACTGTTTGGAATTCCCAGGTGGGATGTAAACCGTTATGGCCAAAGCTTGCTAAACTATTGACCTGGGTTGAAGACAGGGGGACCCTGGCAGATAATACTGTTGGAAAATTCGAAGTTGTGCTTCAATAATAATGGCACAAGAAAAGCAGATAGAATGGAACTGATCTGCAGTTGGATCTTTGATGCACCAAAAATGATTCTTGGGACAGAAGTGGTTATGTATCATTATTGGGCTTGCAGATCAAAAGCATATACAGGTTTGCCCAAAGACTATAGGAATATGCACACTGGTGAATGTTCATGTTCCTGTGTTGGCGATTCCTAAAAGTTACCAGAATATTGACACTTTCCCGAAAGCAGATGTTCATCTAAGAAAGAAGAGATCTTTGGAACTGGTTCATCGAATGAAGAGAGAGAATTACTTTTCTGCCAAATCAATAGAAGCCTTTGACTATCCCGTATGAACACCGATTTAGCCATACTACATCTGTATTCATGTTAATTTTCATGCCGAGAATCCAGGTTGCAGCAAATACTAAGTGGTTGCAAATAACCAGATGGGAATTGATGCAGACAATCAACACTACCATGAAGGGATTCAATGCTATCAGGGAAGAGAGGAGAGCCATACACTTGATGACCCTTCAGAACAGATACGTCTTGGACATTATCACAGCTATGGATGGAGGAGTTTGTGCAAAAATTGGAGAATCGTGTTGCACATTCATACCTTCTCACAGCGACGAGAATGGCCCTTTAACAGAGGCCATAGAAATGCTAACAAAGCTACATGTCAAGGCGACAGAGTAGAAGACATTGCGGATGACAGCTGGTTTGGAGAACTTTTTTCTTGGGTTGCACAATGGATGGCAGACATGTTAGTTCCTTGGAGCCCTGATCGCATTAGCATTGTTGGGATTCTGTGTGGTCAAGATAATAATCACACAATGCAAGAAGAAAGCCATAGGGCTGAAGATCATGATCGATGTTGAATCAGGAAGGAAGGCCAAGGATCTAACAGATGACAAGATCAGAGACTTTGTGAAAGCCAGTATCCATGCACCAGCGGGAACGAAGTTCCTGTATCCAAAGAACCATAAGGAGTATGTGGGAAGGTGGATCTAATTTAGTCCAAGTGGGCAGTGCACGCTTATGATTTGGAATTAGGATGAGCAAGTGAAATCAGCTGGATGCCTGAAAGGAGTCAAAAGATATGAATTCCAAAGAAACATCAGCCAAGGATGTCTAAGTGTGAAGACTGATAGAGTGGTTGATGAATCGCCGGGGGGGGGGGTGCAGAGAAGGAGCCAAGTACCCCCACCTCAATCACTTTGCCCATATTCCCTATCTGCTGGAAAACAGAATATTATACATGTACAAAACCATTTGAATTACAGATACCAAGGAGAATCCTGAAGCAAGCTTCCCCTTGAGCCAACCTTACCCACATAGGAGACAGTATGATGTCTGTCCGAGTGAGTTCGGAAAAACAAATTGAAGAAACAGAGAAATGATGACTTCATACAAAGCCGACTTATACAAAGAAGAGATGCAGAGACCAGAGGCTGTAGACAATTCTATAAGGCAACAAGAAAGTATCGAGATGAGCGACATCTTGGGACCAAGATAAAGAGACTCATGCTACAAAAGTAATGAAGATATCAAGCTATTTCACACGTGTAAATATGCAAAGACACGCAAGCAGATTAAGTATTCTTGAGGCTAGCTTTATGGTAAATAGTGTGGCATGTCCGTAAAGGATGGATGTTCCCACTACGTACCATAGCAGTGCTGAGCAAAAGAAGGAAGGCTGCTTTTTCATTTTGTCGTGATCAGAAAATAAGTGAATTGCAGGCGAAAACTCAAAGGCGAGGTTGGATGAACCAAGAAGTCCAGGCCTTATCAGACTGGGGTGAGCTGACATTGGATACAAATTGTGTGAAAGAACGAAGCTCCTGTTTAGAAGGTGTGGACAGTAACAAGATGATGTCAGATCTATTAAAGAATAGCATTTTAATACACTGAAAGCTCAAATTTGTGGTCTTTAGTTACGTGGGAGAGGAGAAGCGGGACGAGCATGATGGTCACACCTACGCATGAGGGCAGAGTGTGCCTTCACTCCCCTGAATTCTTCAGTAGCAAGGAACATTTCCAAGGACAAGTTTAAAGCCCTAATTGACAGCAGACCACTGAGGTGATGATGGATGTCATATTGGTGGGAAGCTAGGGTTAAGATTAGCTTATCTGCACCTGGACGCTCTACCTGCATGCTGCTAACGTAAGTTGGGAGGGTACTGATGGAGGTTAGAAAGTAACCATTTAAAAGGGACCGCATGATCAAGAGTCCTAAAGTTGTGTAGCCAATTATATTTAGTGATGTTCATAGTGACATTTTAGGGAAGGGCTTAGTTGCCCCACCTGATATTTAGAAGCCTATCACTTTATTTCACAGCCCAAACAAGTATGGAACGTATACCTAGATGATCCGTTTAGACCGAATCACATTCACCCATACGTTTTGCCACATAGGATGACGTTAGCGATAGGCTGAGAGCAGTGCAGAAATGTTAGGCCAGGAAATGTAGGAGTACATTACTTCCTTGATTGCTAGTGTCTCTTATCTATCGCCAGATACACCACCATCAGGGAGGCCCAGAAAACAGCGGAGAAGGCAACAGTGAACACTGGAACATAAGATGTGTTAACATTGGGGGGGGACACCATAATGTTGAGGAATTTTATCAGGGAGGTGGGACACACCTAGATTTACTGGTCCCTACATAGAGGAGAGAGTGGCAGACCCAGCGGTGAAGCTTGAAGGGAAGGCAGTATGGAATCATCTCTGGGAAATCAAGCCGTACAAAGCGGAGGCCTCACCTGGCAATGAAATCCACAGGGTCAACTATCAGCAGCAAGAGGAGCAAAATTTATCATTCTGAACTTGGAGGACACCCAATGGTTACTCACTCAAGGGAAGCAGAATAGGGGCAAGGACTTCAGAATATCTATAGAGTGAGGATACAATCTTATTTTATTCTCTACATAGAAAAAAAAGAGACATTTGATGGGCATGTATGTTACCCACTGATTCTACCTAGATAGCTTTTCCAAACCAATTTGTCCACAATAAGAGACCCAGCAGGTAATTTTGCCTAGAGTACTATCTTGTTTTTATAGCATATTGTGCCCAATTATACCGAAAACGTGACAGGGAAACCCTTCTATTCTCTCCATATTGAGGGACCTTGAAACTAGAAATTTGTGGGAGCAGCTATTCATCTTCGCAATAAAGGATTATAGGGTCTATGGGGCTTAAGGGTTAACCTGATACCAACACAAGAACCCTCACTTTGCACATTTCAGGCAGGCAACTATATCATCAAAAGCTGCACAAAGATCCAGCAGCACAGGTAAAGATGGGTGAAATAACAAGTGCTTATTTTGTCGCATCTTATTTCCAAGTGGAGTATTTGTATCCATATTTTGGAGCATTTCGCTAGTTGCTAGTGAATCCAATGTATCCTTTACTAACATTACCCCAACCGCAGCAGGTGGAATGACCACGTCATGTGGACAGGATAGCACTGCAAGCACGGTGAGGAGAGGCAAGTGCAGTGTTGACACAGACATGAAGGGGTGGATCTATCTCACAGACACTGTGGTACAAGCGCATGACGAACATAGGTAAGAAAACCACCGGGGAGAGCGGTTATGTCTGCTCATTTATCCCCTACACCACGAGTGCCTTCAGAACATTTATAGCAACTGAAATACCAGCTGCAAGAGCCCCATGTACTTGTCTATGGTAACAACTCGAGGGAGATTTGAAGAGAGGACAGAAACATTGAGATGGATGTCTCGGACTTTCCCGTATGAAGACCGGTACATAAAGACTCTTGATATGAAGAACAATTATTGGCAGTTAGACGAAGCAATACAATATATAAAAGTGATGGGCCACAGAAAGGAAACAAAGGCTAACTTTGAATCAACTGTCCTGCCCATGGAAAAGGGTGAAGGAGATAGGAGAACCCGGAAAGACCACAGATGCTTGTGCATGGTGAAGTGTACACAGAGGATGGATGGAAAGATGGAGTAGTGACACAACAACATAGCAGTGTCAGTCATTAAGTACACTTGAAGTCCCGCACTGCATTACACAGACATACATTCGCATAAACAGAGAACATGCTTACACAGTTCTATAGCTAGAGAACGGATACATTTACATACTGTTGATGCTTTTATTATTTTTGCATTAGGCAAATGCAGTAACCCAGAAGCGCAAGGCACAAGAGATCCTTAGCAAGCTTGCAGATGCTTAAACGTGAACAACACTATGGGACTACAGGGATACATATAGAACCTGATAGTCACATGGTTCTAACATATAGAGTACTTAGAATAACAAACATAGAAATCATATTATACGTCTAAGGAAAATTACAGTAGGCCCAAAAGCCAAAGAGCCTTAGACGAGGAAAACTGATTCAGGATGCACAGAACATGAAGCAGGCTCACAGCCAAAGCTGATACGCGGACAAATTCCAATCGTCAGACAAGGGAGACCAGCTGCAGAAAAAAAACTGAATAAATCCTCCTAAATGCAAGCTGAACAGCTCGATTTTGTGGTCCCTAAACACTTAGTACAGACAGACAAGACAATGGACATGAACCCATCGTGGGAAAGCAAAGCAAATGTAATAGATAGTTTTTTGGGCATGGGACATGCAAGGACCAGTAGAAAAACCTCTATAGGTAATAGTGCTCTCAATACCCAATGCCCAGCGATCACAGACGGGCCCAGGCGATGATGCCACACATGTACAAAAATGGACCACACACCATGGAGAGCTGATACGTACAAGAGATTTCTCATTGTCTTGTATTGATCCCCGTTAGTTGAATTAGTTTAATTTAATACACCACAGTTCTAACTTACCGTTGGCCAAGTCCTCCGTTTATTCTGGGGAGGGTGTGGGGCGCGCGAGGTCAGGCGGACCCCCAGCCATCCTCTGGCATACCTGGGAGAACTACCGAACAACTTATTGAAATGTTCATTTGCCCTGTATTGTATTTGTATTCACTGAAAGCTTAAAAACAGAAATGTGCATGTGTCAAAATCTAGGATTTGTGTAACTGTGTATCCGTATTGAGTTGAATTTTGGTGCCACAGAGAAGTGGCGCGTCATGTGAAGTAGGGTCAATATGAAATTTTTCATAATAATTAATACAAATATATTCTTTCTATACACCGGCCCGGTTCTCGACTTAACATTGCTAAAGGGCGAGGGATTGACAGGTTCTAGAGGAGTGTGCTACATCGAATATCAAGGTCGATTTGTGCGGTGCTGTTGATGGGGGAGGGATCCCATACATACCTTTCATAAGATTTCTCTCACAGCTCCACTCACAGTCTGACTACTACTCCAGTTACACTTCTCTCAACTCATTTCACAGCTGCATTGTCTCCTTCCATGTGCTCACAAATGTCTACACTACACTTATTACTCCAAGCAAAGCTAAACTCATACCCAAGCTCATACCTAAAATAAGATCATCCCACACAGCTCAACTTCAATCTGCACTTGCATCCCCAATCGCATATCCAACTACAGCTCCACCTGCAGATACATGCACAGTGCCCCCCTCACACCCACTGAACTCTGCCGTTTTAACACTTTTCCACAGCCTAAACTATCAGGGGTCCTCACAGCCACATTGCCCCCATGTCACTCTTGTTTCTTGAATGTAGATAGGCTGTTGAAATTATTTAACTCACCACTCTAAAAACAAAAAGGCTAAACATTTTATTTAGTAGTTTCTCAAGGCTGCACTTACAACTCTCCTCAAATCACCACAACTCTCATGCCCATTTATCTCTAAACCTTTACCTGCACTAACCATCTCTAGCTGTCCGTTTACATCTGCTCCCGCGCCTCCAAACACACCTGCCATGACAGCTTCACTCGTCACCACCTAGAGCTGCACTTTCAGCCTCACATGCATCGGAGTATATTAAGGTTTAGCAGGTGCACACCGCACCACTGCTATAGCCAGTAAAATCTCCACTCGGCTACTTCTACGTACATCCATGTTCTCACTGCCACCTACACCTTGCACACTGTACCACTCACAGCTCCACTTCCTAGTAAAATGCCTCTCCGATCACGCTCGGAAGTGGCAATTCACACAGAAATAATTAAATCTGTTACTCATAACTCCATTTTATATCCCCCATGCCTCACTCACAGCTCAACTTTCTGTACCTTCTGAAATTTTTTTTTTTAAAGTAATGCATTTACAGCAGTGAGTTTTCTGCATTTAATGAGAGGCAGTAGCAGCATCATCACCTTCAGGAGGAAGTCTGTTCAGAGAGTCCCTGCGGGATGGCATTCGGCCTGTGACACACCGGTTGCACAAGTTCTCAGTGGCATGTTCATTAACCAGCTTCGTCTTTTCATGTAGATATGTAGTTCATGTTAACAGTGTACGTAAAATACTACACCATTATGGACAGCATTGAGTTATTGCAAGAAAAAAATAAAAATAAATTAAAAAAAAAAGACCAGAATATTTCAACAGTCATTTAATAATGCAAATCCACCCGAAAAAAGAAATGCTTTTGACTTTTTTTTGTTTCCAGAAATTCACAATACACATCAAAACATATCTTACAAACATAAAAAACTTGGATGAGAGAAAAAAGTACATATGTGAGGAGAAAAGAAAAAGTCAGATAGTCTTGTGTTCGGCGGTGGGTTGCTTTATAAATAGTACTTTGACCTGAATTGTTCAGTTCGAATTTTTTTATTTTTCAGGAATAGAAAACCCAGTTTCTGGAAAATGCCTGCTTGCGGCTCAGAATTTGCATGTTGTTGTTCGATCCAGAGTCTCTTTGCTCTGGAAGCTGTCAGTTTGCTGCAGCTAGTGCTTGTAGTTTTCAGTGCTGCAATTCAAATTTCGTTTGATAGAACTCGTGTAGCCAGTGTACCAGCACGCATCTGATAACTATTTGAAGAAAGAAATGACGGCAGCAGTTACTTTCCTTTTTTCTGGCTACTAGAGTAACGGAAAAGAATGCCTTGCGGTCAGTCGAAGCATACATCCGAGTGCTGTGTGTGGGGCAATTTTGCCTCAATTAGAATGCTTCCCACAAACCTCTGAGATACACACAACTAGAGATCCCTCTCTTTCTGATGGGATATGGGTGATAATGCGTTTGGTATGTGGTACATAGCATTTCTTCATCGTCCACTGGCCTGCAAGATACCAAAATGGCAAAGAAATTGGGTTAGTGTCTCCATCTTGAATTGGCCACACACTTGGCAAGAGGAAAGTGGACTAAGTGGACTATGGCCCAAGACATGGATGAGGCGCAGCACTGCATGTCCTGCGGCCTGGAAAGTGGAGGATCATCAGATGTCCAGCCAGCTTTTCAGAAATAATGCACAGAGGTTCAATAGGTACATGGTAAACTGTACTGCTGGGCAGAACTTCCAAAGCAGCCCTCTGGGTCCTCACTGTATGGGCATATATGGCCAGTTGAAGCTGGATCCGGACAGCAACATGTCCCTGATCAAGGTCTCTATTGGGGTCTTCCCCACTAGACGGACAAAAAACAGCTGCTCTATGACCGGAGCAGAAACGATGCGTAGAGAAGGCAAACGGAGGAGGAGTCTTCCAAACCTGCTGGGCTGGTTCGGGTACTGGTTCCGAACGTATTCCTCCAAGGCACACTGGGATTTCTCTTGAACGCTCTCGACGTGGCCCAGGTCGGACAATCCCACGGCATCTGGATGGGACAAGAAGTAGAGATTGGTTTGGCTGCATTTACTCATATCTGATACACAGAAACAGGCAGTCTGAACTCAAAGCATTTCATGAGCAAATCACACCTTTAAGGTTCGGGAGGCGTGGCCACTGGACATGTGGGTCAACAACCAGGGGAGCGAGATTTTATGATGCAGCAATACTTTAGTGAGGATGTATATCGGCAGTTGCCATCTAGCATGAGACTATATAATCTAGACAATGTTTGTGCATGTGGCCAAGTACCAGAATGAGTAGTTCAAATGCTGTCGGTTTGTACCAAGTGTGGGCAGGCATGATGGGCTGTTGGGGGACAGATTCACAGGTGGAAGACCTCCTACACTGGCAACGGGCTGAATGAAGTTATGGAAGAAACTTCTCTAGAGTTCCATCATCCATGGGAGACCTCCCACTCACCCTCGTCGCAGGCGTAACTACAATTCCTCCTAAATAAAATATATACATACTTTATTAATCCTTGCTCTTGAATTTTAACTCTAAATTAACGTGCAAGTCTTCTCAGAAGGAGCACAGAGCTTTGTTAGGAGATCTTTTATGATGAGACTTAGTTTCAATCTCTAGCCCCTTGCGGGCGGGTTCCATTTTCATTCGGTTCCATGTGTTAATATCCCTGCCAAAATATCGCCATATTTTTATGGCACTATTAAGACATAGAACCTGTAGGGGACACACCCGCAACCCCCTCTCCCAAAAACCCCCAAAATTATCCCGCCAAAAAATATTGCCTATGGCCGTTCCAGACGACCATATATACGGCAATATTTTTGGTGGGGATAATCTAGTGATACTGTTCATGCTTTCTTCACCTGTTTTTTTTGTGGCACTTTATACCGAGAAAAAATAAAAATAAAAAAAGAAAATCGGTCCCCCACACCAATTTATTCCTTATACACCACCCCATCCTACCCTTTATATGCCCTTCCCTACACCCCCCATATTTTCCAATTTTTTTGGGCAAAACTTTATCAGCAAAAAGTGCCGCGAAAAAAAAACAACAGGGTATTAACGAACATCATACCTTCAGGGATACCAAACGAGAAACACACATGTGTGTGCAGTTCTGTCGGGGTCTGGCAAGCAATACAACATGTAATTATATATTTTCCAGGTCTCAATTAGAAACGGGCTGCCATTTTTAGGCGGTTCGTGCAGAATATAGATTCTAGCCTCACTGAAACCTTTTGGGGCAGTCTTCGAATTGTCAACACGTCTCTTAGAATTAAACTAGTAACGTTTTGTATGCAACGTTTTAGATGACATTTTCTCTAAATTGTAATATTCTTTTTTAATATGCTATTTTGCACGTCTTTTTTACCGTGAATTAATTGGGTGCCATCTATTGTAATTAATTTGTGCAAGACTGTTTTAGCCATACCACACATGATAATGCCATGGGTAAACCACCCAGGCTTTAGAGAGCAGAAATTACATTCTAACCAAAGGCGAGATTGCTTTAAATATATGTTGAAAGTGCAGTGTGCCGATTTATCCAATTCTAGAATGGGGAGTAAAACAAACTCATTAAATTTGGCAAAGTGATTTGGCGCAAAGGACCAAAATGTCCTCTAAACTGCTATAGTTACACAGAAGCTAATTATATATTTAGCTATAGATTGAAAGTTTGAAATTGATAGTCCATATAAAAAAGGAGGCATGACTCCCTTAAAGCTGCATTTACAACTTTCCATCTCCATATGTCTTCTACCATCTGTTATGGCCAGATTACAGAAACTTTGCACCGGTGCAATTGCAAAGTTATTAGGTATTACAATATGGCAAAGTTGCAAATGATAAATCTTTGCACCAGGGCAGTTTGTCCTACTGGCAAAACCATTCCTTATTAGAATCGCAGCACTAGGGGCGTGTTTGTCAACTGAGCAAAGCCACTGCCAGCATCCCCCTGGGGAGCAGTTGCATGGGAATATGTACAAGACACAATGCTGCCTCCTTCTTAAACATGGATCTTGTGTATATTCACGTGCGTGTGTTCACTAGCAAGTGATGTCATGGATGGGAGAAGGAGCCATTGTAAAGTATGATCACCTATACAAGTTGCATGAATCAGATTACCCAACTTGAGTGAGTGAATCAAAACTCAGTGATCGTATGTACAGAACACCATGTTGCTGCTTTGTAGATTTCAGGACAAACCTAATTACGAGTTTGGTGGTTATTCAGCATGTTTACGGCCAAATTACTACAAAACTCATTATCGTTACCACCACTTGGTCCTGTGGGTTTACCACAGGATTAAGAGTGGTAGGGCAGTGTGGATCCTCTTTTTTTGAGTTGTTTGGCAGAAGTGCCATGGGTGGTAATTACGCTGATTTTTTTTTTTTTTTTTTTATCTTAAAAGTGGCTACTTTACCTCCAAAACGATGTTGGAGGAAAATCCTGCACTTCAAAGACAATCTTGCATGTCAATGGTGCAGTAAAAACTGCAGTAATTCCATTACCCTGCCCAAAAAAAGTACAGTAACAAAATTACCAACAGGTTTTTCCTGCACCTGCAAACTTGTAATGAGGCCCACGTATTTTCAAAGAATGAAGCCATAACTGCATCCACTTGTGTTGCTGGGAAATCCAGCCGGAGAGCAGAGAAACCGACTGGTTGATGTGGACAGAGTATTACACGTATGTTGGGCAATGGAAGGAGTCTACAACGGAGCGATCACTGCCTTCATAGTAAAAAAACACATGAATAAGCAGCGTGCACAGGCCCTGGAGCCTCTCGTTCAACTGTCTAGAGTCAATATATAAACCCCCCCGCTCCCTATCTGCCCCAACTCAAGGGGATACCGCAACTTGGGATTCACCTTTGAATCGGACGCTATGCTCGCAAGCCAGATTTTTTTTTTAATAAAAAATAAATAAAACGTATATAGTGCTTCCTAACCCAGGAGGCGACAAAGCACTATACAATAAAACATAGGCACACGTTTAAATTTACTATAGATAGCATTACAAGGGATCTATAATAAACAGCAAGAACATCTCAGCAGAAATAAAACAGATTCTTAATTTACACAGCAAATGTCAAATTTTAAAATAAGAAAGGGAAAACAAATTGATTAAGATGCGTTTTTCAATCCCTTCTGGAAAGCCAATGGTTGGTCGGGATCTGAGCACCCCTGAACGGGCCCCTGGTTAGATTTGGGTAGGCTTTCCAGAATATATGTGTTTTAAAGGCTCTTAAACAGAACTCTGAATACCAGGCCACTAATAACTACCCGTGTTGTGTAAAATGCTCCCTTTCCTATGGGTTCTGTCGGTAAGGAGGGCCATGCTGTGATCCTGGCTAGACAGCACCATCACATTGCTTTCTACACAGGGTTACCAAAAAAGTCACTCAACTAGTTTAAAACAGAGCAGCTAGCATGGTTCTAGGCCTCAGAAAGTCGAACCCATTGCTAGATGCAAGAGTGGAATTCAAGGTGCTGTGCACTGCACACTGGGCCTTCTGCAATACCCTGTGCATGAAAAACAACAATGCTGCCCTATGAGGAAGGTCACATTGGTGACATCTGGTCATCTTTGCATGCAAACGCCTAAGCAAGCATATGCAGTGGAGGTAAAGCTGGGCCAATTGGCCTCAAACTCTGGAATGATCTTCCAGAGAACCTCAGACCCCTTAACTATTGGGAAAGGCATACAAACCCATTTATTCCTGAAATTCTACCATAAACTAACCATTGTCCTCAACAATCCTCATGGATTCTGACCAACCCCCTCAAACTGCATACATCAGACCAGAAACCGTTTGGAGACATTCAACCAAGCCACCTGCTACGGTGGTTTATGACTGGCCCCGGAAACCCCACCCTTTCACCTTCAGCCCAACAGGACATTGGACGCTCACCTACAAGTCTTGCTTTAAATGGCGTGTTCCTTATCGATTAATTTTCCTCCTGCCTACCCCATTCACCTCACCCTGCCCTACCCGCAAACCATCCTCGGCTTTCTAGTGCTCTGAAGTAGCTCAGCACTGCATGCAGCATATCCAGGAAAGGAACTGTGTCAGCAAGGCCTCTGGCACAGGGAAAGCACTGAACCAATCATAGATGAGATGTGAAACCCCGCATCATGCAGCAGAGCACTGCCCCAAACTCAAAGCAAACACTTCAGCAATAAACTAGCACATATACGTCATGCAATCAAGTCAGCAGTAAGACTAGAAGTAGCAATTACATTGCTGGATACAAAAACCACCACAAAACCTATCCGACGAAGAGACTTGGACCACCATCTGACCCAGACATAAAATGAAATGTAGCAAAAACGCTGCCTCGCTGATGGCCCCATACTCCGGTAATCTACAAAGAGATTCTCAAAGAAACACCAGTACTTGATTGCCACGACGGAATTGTACCAGCAGCATTTAAGATTGCCTGCATCAAACCTATTCTACAAAAGCAAAACCTGCGACCCAGAAGACCTCACCAATCAGCAACCTTTCTCAAACACAAAACACACCCAGCCACACATTCTACAAAGCACTGCACAGAGACACATTTTGTGGCATGTGGACTAATCACCCATTAGATCACTCACAAATTGGCTTTACACCTACGAGAGGCACTAAATCAGCATTAGCACCAATCCGGAATGACCTACAAAAAAAACATGTACACAAACACCACCTCAGCACTAGTACTCTGACATCCGAGTGGTCATCAACGGCAACTACCACAATAAAATAATCAGAAGATTAATAAACTGATCTCCATAGCACCCATTTGCAACTATGAGATCCTGCCTAATGGGCAAGGCAGATAATTCCTTTTCATAACTTCGGCTTTTTTCAACAATTGAGCATCTCACCACTCTTCAACTTTTAGAGGGAATCACTGATTAAGATCATACAACTATATGGGTGCACTTGTCACAACAAATCGGATGGCACTCAAGTCGTATACAAAACGACCAGTAAGGAAATATCCAGTACCACCCCCAACCAACTACCCTACAGAAAGTAACTGATTAGAACATGGCCAACAAACCAAAACCACACCCCAGACGACAACAAAAATAGCTGCAGCTTTGCCTGATGCCATCCCTGGAACACCCCTTCCCTGGCATGCATCAATGGGCAAGTGCCCTAGAGCAGCTTCAGAATCTCTGCAAACCTCTGGCAATAGCCTCATATGGGAATCCCAACCCAGAAGCTCTTTTTGCTATCATCTACACTCAGTCAGATTGCACCCTCTTATTTTTTTTTTCCACCCAAAATGCGGACCTCATTCCTCAGGTCCTCAAGAATTATTCTAACAGCACTTATCTTGGTACGCCAGACTACCTCACAACAACAAACGATCCGAAACAGTGGCATAGTACTCAAACGTAGTAGGAGGGACCATCCAATCTCAGCTCCTAGAGAATTGTAGTGGCTACGAGAAAAAAATTTAAAATAAGGAATCCCCTTCAAAGAAAGCGGCTTTGCCCACCGAGCCCTCCAACGTCAATTTGAATACATCCAAAGAAAATCCTCACATTACCGACCATGTGAAGCTCTAAGATCCAGCAATGATGTGCCAATAATGACGAAGATTCTACAAGGACACGAGGCTCTCCCTTCACCAATATGGTTGTCGGACCTTGGGACACGTTACCGAGGGAAATCTGCACATTACAGGAACACTTGATATTCAGATGGACATTCGTCAATAAACAGCGGAAGCGCAGCACCATTCAATGGACCAATTACCTGGCACAGACGCACCCCAATTAAACACCATATCTGCTCTCACCACCCTTTTTCAATACCAACTAATGGCACTCAGAGAAACATACCAATGTCTATACGGGCACTAAACAGCTGCCCCTTCTTAATACAGCCTTATACACTGAGGGAGGGGTCATTATCACAGAATAATGACCCATCACCAATTAGGGTTGGGTCATTATTCCAAGCAATAATGTACCCTCCGGAGGTGAATAAGGCTATCATCACATGGTGGTAGTAGCAATACATGTTTTGGAGATGGTCAAGTTAATAACAGTGCTTTAAGAGTATATACAGTAAACAGACAAACTGAGGTGGTAAATTAAATGTGGTTTTATTTTGTAGTATTTCAATGATATGGTGGTCTTCTTAAGTTTTAATTGCAATTGGTTGAAATGGAACAGGCGCATGCATTATGGGTCATGTAAAAGTAATCTCTTTCTCTATAAGAAAGTTAAATGTTCCCATGTTTTATCTTTCACTTTAGTGTGCTAAATATCATGTAGCAACCAAAACAAAAACAAAAAAATCCTCCCACCGAGTAATTGTCTTGTTGAAACAAAATCTTTCCTGGAGGTTGCATTGCTCTTTCCCCACCTGCTTCTTAAGTCAGAATGTTCAGAATGCATGTTATTGGCTGCACTGTAAACATTCTGATTGGCTAAGAGAAGGTCAATGAATATTTCCATGTGCTAATATAAAAAATGCCACACAGGAGATAAGCCTACTACAACCACGAAGAAGCTCAACACCTACAGTGACTTCATGCGTTTGGTCCTACAGGATATCCTTATTGGGTGCAACCACCCCCGCCGCCCCCAATCAACTAAACCTCAATCGACCTCACTCACCCAAGGCAAACCTGAAACTAGCCAACAGCACAGGGATAGAAGACTCCCCATACTCTAAACACCACAACTCCATAGTTCTACCACCAACTGGCACACCCGGTGAGCAGCCAACATACACCCACACTGCAAACCTCAGGACGCAAAGCACTCTCCGACATAATACCTAGGAAGCGGTCATGCATGCAGAGCACAGGTTACTTCCCATAAATACAAAACCTCACAATCTTGCCTATCGCCTATCCACTAACTAAACACACCTGCTCTGTTCCACATCCACCGGAGTGGCCTGGAGAGCAGGAACATGGCAGTGGTGTTCTGTACAAATATTATTACAGTATGGCCAATCGCATGCACTGGGTTAAAAGGTAGACTGGTCTGACAAAATTAGACTGACAGGAAGTAGCTCCTGGGGTACTTCTTGCAAAACCTTTCAAACAAAATTAAAAAAAAAGACTAATTAACCCACCATTAAGGCAGTCCAAAACCCTTCAGAAGTGGTTAAGAAAGTGGGTGCGGCACATCCAGCCAGTGCGGGATTACGCTTACACTCTGAACTGGTTCTACCTGCACGCAACGCTGCATAAATAACCAAAAGCATAACATTTCACCGATGAAGGCTTTCGAGCTCCTCGAATATCTAAAAGGTACATTTTTGCGACCAAACTCAACAATTTCAGGGAGAAGTCTCCAGGTGATAAGTCTTCGGTATCGGGTGAAGAAACGTGCCCGAAGTCCTGGCTTCGCAGACAATCCTTCCACAGTCATGCATGAAGCAGCAAAGCTTGGCTTTCCAGGTCCACGTGGGAGCAGTGCAGGGGATTCCATTTGTCGTTCGCTTTGTGCATTAGTGAACGAGGTGGGGAAAACATCTGTCAATGCAGCGTGGTGGCCACTTTCATGGGAACCTGGATCATGCCAAGTCGGGGCGGGGAAAGTGCAGAACACGGCATTCCCCAGTTGCGTTGAGCTCAACCAGAGCAACGACCTCCTCCATCATCAAAAAGACACGCACAGTTCCCGACCACCAATTAAACAGCAGGCAAATCGCCGAGCGCGCGGGTTCCAGGCACACCGTCCACCTGCGCCTCTAATAAATATATATATATATATATATATCCCTAGCGGTCTCAAGCGTCATGCCAAATGGCTAAACAAGCTTAATCCCAGCAAAGACAACTCGGTGCGCTGAGCGCCTGCTGCATGCGTGTGTAATTTTCTGGTCAAATGTTCAGATCGTGGCGGCGGCGACACTGCCCTTCAACAGTTGAATTAAATCCGATCGGTCCAACTGAGGGTTACTTTTAACTGGCGAGTGACAATTCAGTTTGTGGTCTCCATGTTATTAATATTCTTTTATTTACCGTTAGGTGCACGTGAGGAAAATAGTAATATAAACCCATGGCAGTTTTTGTAAAAGGATACCTCATGAAATATAATCTTTCACAAAACACTAACAAAATAAAAGCTTTTTGGTAAATGAGAAATTAGGTTTTGCAAATTAGGTTTTAGGTTGACAGGGCCGAGAACACCCAGCTGCTTCCATCTCTACTTGCCTTCCCCAGTTGCGTTTTTGATTTCTTCCGCCATCACACACGCCTCCAAGCATTAAAGCTACCTCATGGTCTCATTATTGCATCTCTAAGCAGCTGCATGTGTGTCTGCGTGCGCATTTTAACGGCGAGGCTTCAGATGCAAGCACCATCTCCGTGGTAGAGAGAGGACTTGCGCGTGGAATGTGCTGGAAGCTGGCCCTGGCAAATCGCATGTAAACTACACTTGGCCCGGTATTTTGTAGCCAGTTCCTTTCTTTCAGTTCTTAAGAACGGGTCGTTGTTTTTCTTCAGAATCTACACTTCCCGTCTTTTCCAATGTACAAGCTGTTCGTTGTGGCAATGAAAACAACTGCAGAAGAAAAATTCGAAGGTGAATGCCAACTCTAGGCGCCGGGCTGCCTTAGCAGAGGCCCGAGCCACTCCAGCCAGTGCATAAAGTCGCCGGGAAGGCTCAGAGCGAGCTTAAAAGAGGAGAAGAAACCATCTCTTTCCTTCTACAGATCCTCCCCTGCCTGCCAGGCCAGAATTCGATTTGTGGCATGCACCGTGCAAAGGTCAGGGGACACACTCTGCTCGTACCTCCAGCGGAAAAACAAGGCTCTCCTCATGGGCTTTTCTTTTACAAAAGCAGCGCAATCTGGTAAGTAGGCTCCAAGCCGACAACACAATAATTCACTGAACGAAAGCCATGGACTAGAGGATGACACTCGGCCACCAGAACACCATACACACCTTTTCCGCGAGCGGCTCACCTACATATCAAAAACAGGCCTAGACACCATTAACTACAGTCCAACGTTCAACTAGATCCTGAAGTTCATGGCAGGGGAGACACCATTCTACTGCCAGACCCTGCAATCAACAGCCTTGAAAGACCATGGTCCTTCTCCCTAAAGAAAGCCCTCACGCTGCACTTTTTCAAACAAGTCTATGTCCGGCATGGAAACCATCACCGGTCCTCCTGCCTTACATTTCCTTAGACTAATGGTGAATAGCACAACGCATTGGTTGGTGAATGCATTATTGGTTTCTTAGTGCAACAAAAAGTCTGCATGGCAGTCTACTTGCAAACACAAAGCATATCCAGTAGAGCCGGAGCAGATATGAACCACACTCGGGCCGAACACCTGGCTCTGGTTTGAGAAACTTTGTAAAATGTAAACTCAGCTTGAACCTAGCCAAACACCTCCTTCATTCACAACAGAATAGTGCCACCCAAAGACAGCTAAAATGATGCCCTGCAATCATCCCCAATTAGCCTTTCACCGACTATTTACAGCAGCAAGAGTGGTTCTTGAACTCCTTGTACAAATAAGACGCAATGCCCCACCTGTGGAGGCTCGGTAGCCACACCCCCTGCCCTTGAATTCTCTGGCTTTCCCACGATCATACATTGTACACGGTCGTCGGGTGTTTCTTGCTAAAAAAAAAAAAAAAACCCTGCTTTATTCAGCGCATACCACTGTGTGGCATACAACTATACTGGCGTATGCAAGCTTAAAGGCCTCTAATGCCAAATGAAGAACTCATAATCCACCCAAGTTTGGCGATTATGCCATCAAGCATACTTGACTAAAGGTTTCTCAGGCCAGGAGTTGTACCCATCGAGCTACCTGGAAAAAAAAACAATATGCAACCAGCATTGCCAAATGGCTTTTGTGTACACATGGCATAGGCACTTTTAAGGCACTGCCATCATTAATGGTAGTACCTGGTCATAAGCCCAGGGATCGTATCTCTCCAGCTCTGAAATCTCTCCACTGACTCCTTGTGGCTGCAAGGATGAAGTTCAAGACCCTTTGCATCATCCACAAGGCGTTCTGGGGCCGGCGACGGCACTACGTCCAACTTTCTCTTCCTAAGTATCTTCCTTCTTGACCTCTTCTCAGCTCATCCACCTCCAAGGATCAGACGATTCTCCAGGCAGAGAGTGGGGGTTTAGAGATCCCTTTCCTCTGCTCGGTCCTCCCTCTGGAACAGCCTCCCTGCTTCTCTCAAACTTGAGCAGGACCACCACCAGTTCCGCAAGCAACTCAAGGACTTCCTTTTCGCTTCCGCTTTCTCTCTTCCTCGCTGATGTCCCAGACACTGGTCACCTGGCCATCCACTGAACTTCAGGTCCAGGCTCCTGCACGTCCAGTTGCCCTTCCACTGTCTCCGGGCCACTCATGCACTTAGGGGGTCTGTATCTGCAACCCTACAATACCCTGATTCTCTGCACTGTGTGCCACTTACCGGCAGCACTTTGAGCTAATTGCACTCCTCGAAATCCCCCTCGCCCCCCCCCAGCTCTGGCACTTCACCTCTCCCCACCACACTTGCGTGACCTGAAATGACAAAAAGCGTGAACTGAATGACAAAAAGCCTAAAAAGATTGTTGTTTTGTGCTCCCTCCGTCCTCCCTTCCTAGTCTTGTCACCCCTTGAAACACTTGTGTACAGGCGCTTTATAAATGACTCACCATATATCATAAAATGGCAAATAAATATTAGTGTCTGGAAAATGCTCATCTACTGTTAAAACTGTTGGCTTTGCTAATGCTCGTTTTTGACAGGACGTTAGGGGGCACATGGTTTTTTATAAATCTTGACGATGAACGCACACTTGGTTGACAGGTTTACACAAATGGCATTCTACACAAATGGCAATAGAGTGTGGTAAAAACCCCAATAACATTACACCAGGAGTCGGTTATCGGCTGCAATGAAGCCATAACATTTCAGAAGACCATCATCAAGGGCTTTCCCTTAAAAGCATAGAGCTAGCTCAAAGGGATCCCTAGGTGGGGTTTGGGGGAGGAACAGGCAGAGGGTGGGAATTGCCATATGGACTATCATGGCCAAAGACAGTTAAATAAGGGGCGCAAGAAGCCAAGTACCCCCCACCAACAGGCAAGCTGTCCCTCTTCACCTCCCTGCTCGCTCATGTCTCAACTTCCAATGCCAAAACTTTCAGCTAATTGGCAGTGCTTCCACGCCACCCAATAGCCAAAATTAAAAAAGGAGGTCGGAGATCAAGCAAGTCAGCAAACAGAATCTGAAAAGCTGCAGGGCTGACAACACGTGAAGGTGGCAGTCATCAATACACTTTTGCCGGGTCCAAAAGGGAAGTGAGGGAAAAGCCTGCTTAGGAAGGGTCTGAAAGTTTACAGATGGCAGCTTCTTATCAGTATCAATTGTCCAAAGAGGACATGGAGGATACGGATGTTTTTATTGGAAGGAGGTAAAACGCATGTTGCTGCATTTGTCCCTGATCCTCATACACGTAAATGAGTGTTCTTTGAGCATCCTGGGACCTTTTGTAAAAACACGGTCAACGTGATCAGGCACTCATTAATGGACACCGTGAGTTCACACTAACCACCTCCAGAGGTGTGATCTGGGGACTACTTCACTTCATGAGGTGGACACCATGGGGTAGCTACACCCAGGCTCGGACTGGCCTATAGGGCAATGCCTAAACTAAAAACACAAAATGTTTGTGTGGGCCACTTTATTGGCCCATGTGGCCCAGTTTGATAAGTTACTTCACCATGCGGCTAGTAGTTTTGACCAGTATTACTGAATATTCTTTAAAATGCACAATTTGCTGCACATTTTTTCCAAAACCTTGCACTTGGGTACTACTCAAACAATCGGTCACAAAATGAGTGAATTGCCATTCGAAACCGTGGTCACTGTTTCATTGGTGCCCGAGACAATTGTATGCCCCAGTCCAACCCTGGCTGCATCTGCTCTCCCGGATACTCGTGACTTTAGCCTTTCTGATTTGGACGTGGCATATGTTGCCCATGAATAGTCCATCCTTGGTCAATTCTGGACGAGACTGCCACCATATGTGGGTGCCTAGGGTAGCATAGCTGGAGATCAACCCTCTGCAGCGGCGGAGAGAGAGTGGGTTGGCAGAGGGTTGAAGTCCTTTTGCTGCCAGGAGCTTCGGAAGGAGCTGGTTCTTTGGGATCAGCATTCATACTTCACACTGAGAAAGCAAGCAGGCTACTCAAGATACGCAACCTCTGCCTGGAGATTGACTGACATCACAGATCTTACACAGTTGTGCTCCTGGCTGGCTGGCAGGACTCTAAAACGGTGATGCAGGAGGCAAACAGAGAAAGATGAATGGAGAGTGGGAGCACAGGCCGGGCAGAGTCCAGCTGAGGACGAAGCATATGGGACGAAAAACGACAGTGGGTGCAAGGGGAGGGGGCTGGGGGTTCCTGCCTGAAAGGAAGGAGTGAGGATAAAATGAAGGGTTTGAGAGGGGTGTCCCTCCCTCCCCTGAATGACAACCCACCTGCGTTATTGGTTGGAAAAAAAAGCAGCAGTCATTTTTGTGTTGGCGAGAAGAGGGTTGCATTAAGTGCAGCCAAGGCTTTCCAGCGGGCAGAAAGGATGGTCCTTTTCTTTGGTTCAGTGGTAGATTACGTTACTGGGATTTATACTGCAGACCACGGCCATTTGCATGATCACCAGTTGCTCTGGCAGATCTGTAGGAGAGGTGGGTTAGGTTAGTGGGTGGAGGGGGAACATGCAAGGTAGGTTTGCTGCTGCGTTGATGAGTGCAGTTTGAAAATAAGGGGTCTGCTATTTTGGGACATGAGCAGGGCCGGCTTTAGAAGCCACAGAGCCCCTGGCTGAAAGACATTTGACGACCTCCCTGTCCCTCCCCTCCCCACCTCCGTGCTCCTGGTCATGTAGGAGAATGTGGGGAGGAAAACATTTTCTCAATAAGCACGGCAGGCGCCCCATCATGCGCTCCGAGAGTGAGCACATTTAACAATAGGGCACCTGCTGTGCCTTCTCCCACTGCGCAAGCTCAGGGGAGCCCTTGAAAGACTCTGAGCTGGCGTGGGAGCCAATGGCAGGGCGCCCCCGGCGATCGCCCAGGCAGCCCGGCCCCAAGGCCGGCCCTGGTCATGAGCATTTGTGTGTGCAGATGGGAGCATCATGTGTTAGGAAGCATTGACTGGGGCGGTGGTGTGCAATTTGGTTTCAGCAGTATATAATGTCTGTAGGTTGGTCTATGTATGTAGAGTGTTTGGGGTGTGAACAGTGTTCATGTCGAGGAAAACAGTTCATACAGCAGGTAAACCTGAATCTATAATGCGAATGAGTAAAATTCAGTGGGTTAATTAAAATAGGGCAAACTAGGGCTACCAATACATACAGTGATGAGGAGTAAAATACATTGAGGAAACAGTTTCAGTGAGTTAAGTCTATTTGCCACGGTTTATCTGCAAACACATGAGCCTGTGCCCGTTTCTGAACATGCCACAGCGACCCAAGCAAACCGGACATTCACCCTGGGATGCGATACTGTTCAGTTGAGCAACTCTGGAGTGGCTATTAGAAATGGGGAGTTAAGAAGGGACGTTGAAGGAGAGGTGTCAATAGATAGGAGTGCAATGCTGTAAAACTTTACTCCACAGAGCTCGCTAAGAGGGCAATAGCGGCATGAAGATGTGTAGATAATGCAGTCATGGAGATTAAAGTGAGAACTCGAAAATATGCAAGTAAAGAGAATCCTGGAACTCCAACTCTCTGCTAGCGACTGATGGGGGAGCAATGAAGGAGAAGCCTCTACTTTCTCTGCCCGAAGGAATTAATGTTTATACAATCCCAAGTTTGATACAAATTGGAGTCCAAGAATCAACTTTCCCTCTAAGGTCAGACACTGAAGAGTGCAGATATGTGAATGAGTGAGCTCATTTGTCAGGCAGTCTTAAAATATTGCACTTGCTTTGCGAGTACAATCGGTTATTTGAGTGCTACACCTGGGGTCACTGAGAATGCGGTTTGGACCACTAGTCCCATCTCATCTCTTCACTTTCTGTATAGCCTTGGAGCACAGATGTTAAGTTTTCTCCAGTTTTAGCTTTGCTGCTTTCCTCCCATTACCAGTCCCGCATTTGTTTTAGTTTCCCTGGAGTTTGAGATCTTTCCATGCAATGAGTGCCATTTCTGTGAAATAAATTGTGTGACTCAACCCACCGCCCCCATCCCCCGCACACAAAAAAAAATATGCTGCAGCCTAGTATCATGATCTAGAATTGGAGTACTCTTAAGCTAAAAAAAATAATAAAAAAAAAATTTACCTGCTGTATTATACGTTTGATTTCAGATATGTAGACATATCTGGATATATTTATAAAACACCAGCAACATTTTGAGGGTGGTAGGGACAGGTCACACCACTTGCAGATCTGTTATAAATGTCAAATGTTAGCCAGAGATGCATGTATAATAGGACGACCTATCATCCATACAGTAATTCTTTGTCTAAGAAAGTAATCACAAGATTACGAAAGCTCACAAATTACTTTCATAGCCTTATTAAAAAGGCATCAAATTGTAGATTTCTTTTGGAGGAATGTTTTGCTCATAGGACTCACTAGAGATTAACCTCCATTGATGGTTACCAGTTGGCGTTGCAGCATGTAGGACTTAGCTGACATGGCTATATGATAAATATTACTTGCCCAGTAATAGTTTCTCTGTGGCTTGCATCTGCTTAGAATCACGTGCTATGCATAGTCTGCCATCTAGTGTTTGGCTTTGTATGACATACTTTTTCAAATTCGAAAAACTGAAAGTCGACAGGGGTACTGTGGAATGTATGACTAGCTGACATGGCTATATATTTTTATATGTGAAGCCCAATACTGAAAAAACGTCTCAAGCACCTAAATGATTTACTATGATGAATGGTAAAATAAAATAGAAAAAAGGCATGTTAGGCAGGTTTCTGAACTGCAATTGTTACAAAGTCTTCTGTGCAGCAAGGGTGCCTTCCAGAACACATATCTGAGGAGTTCTACCTTGGAGAGGAAGAAGCAAGAGATAAAAATGGGCACCATTCTTCTTCGGCAGTCTTGTAAAATTTGGTTGCGTGATTTTTGTCATCTGAAATTTGCGTCTATGAGGCCAGGGAGCAATTCAGGAAATATAATTCATGTGAATTATGGACTGGGTGGTATGATCCAATTCATTTATGGATTGGGTATATGCCATTATAAAGCGTTTGTATTTTTATCCTTAGTTGAGGTTGCTTAAGATCTCTCCGACTAAAAACACACCCTAAGAACCATGGCACTCTTGTAAATGGTGGGCATTGTTGCATAGGTTATTTGGCTAGTGTGATTTTAATATTTATTTGGGTTTGGTGTAGCTTGTCCATGCAATTGGTCAATTGCTTCAGAGCATGGATGCCAGAATATAGAAGCTAGGGTGGTGGGAAAGTAGGGTAGGGTGTGAGATGGAGGAATCACAGGTGGGTAGTAAAATGCAAGTTCTCTCTCCACCACTTACTCGAACTTGACTTTGAGGAATTCATACCTGGACCATCTATCCCCTTCAATGACCACTACCCTGCCCCTCCCGCCCACGGCCTCAACCATGGAGCACTTCAGCCATCCAGCTACTGAAGCCAACAATACATCACTGCTTAAGCCACTGGCATAAGGACCAATCCCCCACTCTTCTCACGGCCTACCAGGCCTCTCTACTAACCCAGACTACAGCTCTCAAGCCCTCTTGTTATGCCAATATTGTTTGCTCTCCCCATTTGCACCCTCAAACTATCCAGGCTGTGCTTTATCACACTGGGAACCACTCAATTTCCAACCCTCTCTCCACCACCAACTTTGCCTCCTACTTCAACAACATGACCAAACTACAGTACATCTTGTCCACCATTCCATCTCGCTCACCCCTCCCAACACACTCTTTTCTATCTCACTTATCCTCTACCTCCCCCATTGAGCTTCTACCCATGATTCACTCCAACAACCCATCATGTGCTCCAACTGACCACTTTGCATCTCACTGCCTTATTCCACCTCTCTAACTAGTTATCTTCACAGCCTGTTATAAAGCAGTCAGTCATACGTATCACAAATAAACCAAGCACGGACCCCCCCCCCAATAACCCCTACTAACCCGTTTCTCCCCTTCACTACTACTCACAAATCCTTGAAAGCATCAACAACTGCATAGTCTGCTATCTCTAGGTACCCCCATTTGCTGACCCCCTCCAATCTAAATTCGATTGCAAACACTCCCTCATTCTGTGCTCATAATTATTTTACCTTTCACTGCCTTTGCTGGATGAGGGATGGATGATCCACAGTATCAAACTCGTTCTCTCCTTGACTTCAATACTCGACTGTTTTCTACCTTTCCGAACACTCCTTCTCAAGCACCTGCTCCCCAACATCATTTCCCCATGACTGTTCCTCAAGGAACAGTTGAAGGGCCAATCCCCATATCCTTGGAAAACTAATATCCTGCTTTGGATGGATTATCCATAAACCCATGCACCCTCCTATCCAAACGACCCCCCCCCCAAACACACACACACACACACCTCGTGCAGCCTGCATTCAGTAATACTATGTGTAAATGCACGCCTCATGCTCTGCGTTAAAATATTACATCCGCCAGTTCATGTCCCCAGTACATGTTCCTCCTCTTACCCCTTCACCATCCAGCAGGTCTTTCAATCTTTGCTCTCCTTTATGGCCTACATTGCAAGTAATTTCTCCATTTGAAAGGACAACCTATTCTTAAATATAAAAAGAAAAGATGGAACAGTTGATTGCAATAGCACCATTGGAAGCAACATTAGTTCAATTGTCAAAGATGGGACTTAAGAATTCCGCAGGGTAGGAGCTGGACCAGAAAGCAGTCAGTCTCCCCGGTGTTTAGCAAATCGTGTGACGATTGGAACGGCAGAGCGTAATGTTCTGAAGCGGGCGTGCCGATTTGAAGACGTTGGTGGGTTTCCCGATGTGTGCAGAGCCTTGCTCGTGGACTGCTTCTCTGCCACGCAGAGAAGTTTAATTTGAATCGAGAGGTGGCGGGGAAACCAGTGATGTTGACCAAATGCAGGGGAGGAGAAATTAATTACATTCTTTTAAAGCACATTATGCCCATAGGCCTCAGTGCGCTAACAGACGAACAAACAGAACAGAAAAACCTGTGTCAAAAGGACCAGGGAGAATCGGGCACAAACACTACAGGATGGAATTTTTCCTAATCCTAGAATTAAATGGGATAATCACTTTTTTTTTTAAATACTCGTAAAGTTGGAATGTCTGAGGTCACTGGGAAGTGAGTTCCATAAGACAGGCCTGGACATCAAAGAAAGTTCTATCAAACCTCTTCAGCTTAAACAGGGGCACAATTAGATTATTTTTCCCATTGGAGTGCAATGAGCACAAGGCAAGGACTCTTAAGTCACTGAGTTAAGTAAATCGGTACTTGATTTGAAAAACATTTGAATGCAAGAGACAAAACCTTCTGGGATATCTGGTGACAGTGCAAGGATCTCCATGCCCGGGTCGTGTGTTCTGTTCTTGCCAGTCCACATACAGCTCTTTTGACTCCATTTTGGGCAGTTTGTAGAGTTGATATTACTGGTTGTGCCCACCAATAGACTATTACAATAGTAAATTCTGGAGTTTACCAGAGCTGTAGCCAACATGGCGATATTGGGTTTAGACAGGTAGGGTTTAATCTGACTGGTTTGTTTTAATGATAAAATGCACAAGAAGAACATGGAGAGTGTGCTGCTTTACAGTTAACCCCGAATCTGAATAGACTCCCAAAGTCTTAACACAGGGGCCGACCTGTATATTGCAGTCACTGATCTTAAATTGCTTATACTCGGGTCCCAATCTCTTCAAGCGTTGGCTGGAACCCACTGGCATGAGTTCAGTTTATCCTCCATTAAGAGCTAGTGAGTTTAATGCCATCCAAGTTTGAATCAATTAATAAATCTGGTGAATTTCTATTACATCTGTCTCATAGTCCCCAGTAAGCGCCAAATATATCTGGATGTCGTCGGCGTTGTTGGTATGACCCATGCCAGCGGCATCTAGAAGATCAAAAAGTGGATGCATATAGATCTTAAACAAAATGGGAGAGAGACAGGCTCCCTGAGGCACCCAACAAGTCAGTCATTGAGGGAGTGAATGGAATTCATTAATCTTCACTCTTGTCTGATGAGGGCCCAAAAAAAAAAAAAAAAAAAAAAAAAAAAAAGAAGCCAACCAAGAGACTGCTAGATTAGAGCAATTACCCAATGTTCTCAATCTCTCCAGCAGCAAGCCACGATCTAGGAGGGAACAAGCTGCTGAGAGATCCAGCAACATTAGCAGTGTAATCTGACCCCCCCCCCCATCAGCTATATCTGCAAGATTAGCTCATAGGTCTAGCATGGCCGTCTCTGTGCCATGTGCCCTAAATCCCGATTGGCAGGGGCTTAATAGTATTTTGTGCATATACTTCTGCAATTGTTGATATGTTATTCTAGCCAAGACATTCGGAAGAAATAGAACTTTTGAAATGGGACGATTACTCCCCACCGTAGGATCTAGGGAGTCTTTTTGAGAATAGGTGAAATCCTCATCTCCTTGAGAGTGGGAGGAACATTAGCTGTAAAAAAAGGAGGCATTTTCAATTTCTGTAAAAGAGGGTGCCAGGTACTCTATGGTGTCCTAATTCTTTTTTATTAACATTTATACAGCGTGCATCAGCCCTAAGGCATCGTGGTGCTGTTACAGACAAATGAAATCATTGCTGGTTACAGAGAAAAGCTTAGTTACATGACCGTGAATTATACTTGCGGGGCATGCATCATTTGGACATGCTGTTGGTTTCAGACTTTATCACTATCATCTATTTGATCAAAGCGGAATTCCGGAGGGCTGTCAAAGGGTGTCAGCTGAACACAGCTAGTGATCACACAATTAGTTAAACTATCAAATTTCTCAAGTTTCATATTAATATGGAGTATTAGTTTGAACGAGAAATCAGGTTGCTTAAGTTTGTAAATCACTCTTGCAATTTTGTTCTGGATGGTTTGCAGTTTTGTCAGGGGGAACCGGGGAAGAGGGAGTGGGACATAGTGAATCCTGGATAGGAGTACATCTCGTACATTTATTGTCAGTTTGGAACCTTATGTTGCCCACAGATATGGGGTAAGAAGTCATGTGGCCCAATTCCCAAGGCAAAGCAAGGGATGTGATGAAGATTGGGGAGCATAGGAGGGGAATGGTGATTAATTAGTATGTCTGGCTTGTTTCCATTGGGTGTCATGGGGGTTTCCTGAAGTTCATCCATCCAGATATAGCCAGTCAGATAGCACAGCCATTAGAGTGCTCGCTTTTACATACTTGCAGAGACGGACACTGGTTCGAATCCCAGCAGGGCCAAACTCAGCCTTTCATCCTTCCCAGGTTGATAAATGAGCACCACACCCCGTGGGTAATAAAAAGCAGCACACAGATGCCTGAGGGTTTGTAGCACTATGTAAATGCAAAACTATTATCCATCCATGGATAGCGTAGAGACACATGGGGGTGGGATACAAAGCACGAGCTATGGATTGAAAGAGTTGGGTAAGTAATTGTCTGGCTCTCACCACGAGTTGGGTGTCATCAGCTACAGTTCCAAGTCTTATGTTGAAAAACATTTCTGAAAGCAGTTTCCTGTAGAAATCTCAAAAAGCAGGAGGAAGTGTTTAGCCAGGAGTAGCTTTGGAGTTGGGCTCATGCAATGCAATAATAAGGGGCTGAGTTTTAGCCAAGTAAGGGTAGAGACCGGGATCTTGAACCAGTCATGGAGATGCTTATGAAGGGATTGAAAGGTAATAAATACATTGATGTCAAAAGTCGATAGATTAGCGAGGGAGATGCTGGTGGGTGGAGAAAATCCTGTTCATTGAGAAGATGTTCTGTAATGTTGACAAGGACTGCCTTAGTTCCATGCGAGGGTCCTGATGGAGAGACTCTGAATACTTTTTATAACCAGTATGGGAGCCATTTGTTGGAGCTTATGGTGACCCTATGGCATCTGATAAGGACTGTAGGAGATTGTCATGTTTGGAGCAGGGGAAATAAATGCACATTTAAATTTGAACCCTCAAATTTTGATCATCAATTTCTCAGAAACGATTTCCTCAGACACAATAAACTGGTGCCTTTTGAAATAAATGGTCGAATTTGTTTGATCATTAATATAGAATTCCTAAAGAGGCGTTCCCCACAATTAAACTCACGTGATGTGCAGGGTGCTCCTGTGTGGAGCCGTTTATAGTGCACTCTATGGAATAAACTTGTTTCTATTTGCTGACCAGCGATGCCATGTTTTGGAACATGCGATCAGATAAAACAATGCATGGCGGTACCTTAACATGAATAATCTGTTCTTTTGGCGACTGTTCTAGAAACAGATCTATAACCTCAGTATCAAATGTTGTATATAATTAAGCCTCGTCGACCTTGAGAGGGGTAAGGATCGTGGGAAAAGGTCCCCAAGTTATTGCCAGATGCGAAGAGGAGCACTATAGGTTTGGAAAGGGTTATGATCTCAAATGATCATGCCCCTTCCCCGGGTATCCAAGACGATCAGCTCATGGCCATGTGAAACTAATAAGGAGAGTGAATTGATTTTAAGCTGCTGCTCAAGTAGAACATTTGGAATTAAGTCTATACCAGAGATTATTGACTGCAATCAGAGCATTCTGATTGGTTAAGAGGAGGTAAATATATTGCAAATTGTGAGCCATTTCGTATGAAAATGTTCCCTTTATGAAAAGAATTTGAAAAACGGCCAGTCATTCTTCTGAAAGATTTAACTCGGGACTATGACTCACTGCTGAATAAGTGTTGGGGAAGCATTTGTCAGCATACCGGCCACTTATGCAGAGGGGCAAAGGGCATTGAATCAAAATGCGAATTTCTCTGAAGAATGCAATGTACACTTGGGAGGAAGAAAGACTCTTGTGCAATTTGTGACTACATTCCAGGAGAAACATCTTGGGCTAGCGTGCGTCACTCCAAGAGTTTATCTCATGGAAGGGGCATTCTTTTGGGCCCTGCGTTTCATATTCAAAAACTGAAATCAACTAAAAGCGGAGGCATGCTGGAAACTTCTCGAAAATTCTGAGTCAGGCCATTTGCAATGCGCAGGATTTGGATTAGGATTTTTTGCGTCCGCCAATCAGAATACCTGAATCACAGCTAGTTTGCATTTTAGGACAATTTAGAGAAATGTGGCCAGTCCATATTTTGCAGCCGTTTCAAAAAACTCCTTCCTGACTTGCAAGTAGCATAAATCCCAGCATTCTGAAAAGAGAATCTACCTACACAAATGCTTTTGCGTGCCCAGATCCCTGTGCCATAGAAGAATTTTCAGGCATGTGGAATGGCGCAAGAGACACGCCCGACTCAAACGGAGGTTCTAGGTAATGCAGCAGGTCCTGGGCCAGATTTTCCTGCCGGAGAGCAGGACCGCAGGGGAAGCGCTGTGATGGCAGAGGTAGGCACAGACCTCTGCCAGCATATGCAACCCTCCCCTTGAAACGCCCATACAAAGCAGGGCCATTGCCATTACTTTTACAGGTCCACCCAGTTCTGCAATTGTGTGGGGGTGGGAATGTCAAAACGCCATTTGCAGAGAGGGGATCTGGAAATCACTGCAAATGCACACCCAGCTTCCACCTGGGCAGAGGGTTACCTCACCGCTCTTCATCCACGCGTGTGCTGAAGGTCAATGCAGGTCTAATAAGTGGCAAGCTCTAAATACTTGGGACTCGCTTGCCTGCAGTCAGTCCCTCCAGCTGCACACCAGAGTGTACACGTCGTTCGGCATCTGTAGCTACAAAACGAGTGGGCCAAAATGCACATCGTAGCTTGTGCATGAAGCTTTTGTGAAATGGCTGCAGTCGGAGGGAAATGTCCCTCCCTGACAAAGGCTGCGTTTAATCAGAATGCACAAAGTCTTCCCTGGCACATCAGTACAGATCTGTGTGTTAAGGGACATTACAGTTGCTTGCCACGTCAATCATCTTCTATTGTTTTCATGTGGAATCTTGTGGCGCTTGGGAATAGGATGATTGCTCGGCTAACCTGTATATTAGCAGTGCCAGGGCTATCGAAAGGTGGGCTCATTTGCCAGCAGGGACCCTCACATGGCATGGAGGTGAAGAGGGCCTCCTACTGCTCCATCTCTGGTTTCTGGCAACCACCACCACTGCCGTTAATACTTACCGCTTCCAGCACTGCTCCACTTTTCCGCTTCTTGCAGCTAAGGCACTGGACCCTCACACTTGTATTCTACCCACACTGCTCCGCTCAATTGCACCTTCCCATAGCTTGCTGAAAGCCAATTAGGCGAGCTGAGACAGAAGTCTCAGGTACCCCAGCCTTTCACGGAACAAGCCATTTCCGAGCACTCAGGGCCAAAGGTTTTATGAATTCTGCATCTATCATGCATTTTAATGGGTTGGGAAACTCGCACGTTCCCGGCAAGATTGGGTCTTGTGCGTCCTATGCTTTGCAAAGGGAAACCATGATTGACAATAGGGGTCCCTCAGGGACGCATCAAATCAGCCAATCAGGTAAAAGCCATGAATAGCCTTTCAACACCAATGGGGGATTCTCTCCTTCATTTTGACTTGGTTGTTGCAAGCAGCCCATCTACGAAAATAATTGGAGTATGTACTTTTCCAAGAGTAGACCTCGGCTCATTGATCCAGGAAACGGATCAGTGAAATCCAGGTCAGATTTGCAGGATATCCACAATGAATATGTAAGAGAAAAATTGCACATCGAATGAATTTTGCATAAAGTCGATTTGCATTTTTTTTGGGAGGTTATTCCGAGTATCCAACTGGACAATGAGATGTGACTACAAGTTTCCACTCCAGCTGGTTTCCGTTCCAGCTTTCGACATCTACACCTCTGCTCACGTCCGAATCAATTTCCGAAACAAGATCTTTTGGTTTGCAGTGAGCACCAGGGAGTATCCAGTAGGGCGGAAAACTGTGGAATCAGGCTCTCCTAATGTGGGATCAAAAAAGGGAGCAAGACCAACGCAGACATCTTGCTGGGCTTCCATGCCCCAGACCGAAAATACCACTACAGGCTTTAACAGTGGCAGGTGGCGAATTCATAAAGTGGAAGGTGTCAAATTGTGCCCTGCATTGGCCCGAGTCCCAGCAAGGTATTGGGTGGTTCTTTCCCTTAGAAAACGTTTACAAATACTTCGTTTAAATCCTAAAATGTGCAGGTTAACAATCCATAGAATTTACACTCCGCTCTACAGACCCACACAAAACATGCTAATAGATGCCAGGATGCCAACAGTACACAGGAGCATATTGAAATGTGTTTGAGATCACAAAAAATAAAAACACGAGGCCCGTTTATTGGCCTGTTTTCAAGCCGATTCGCCCGAATGAGACCATGTAGTCAGGTCTCCTTTCATGCTGGTCGAGTCAAAATGAAACGAGGCTGGTCTTAGAAATGCAGCAGCATCACCACTGCTAGTGCCCCAAGCAAAGGTAAGCCTGTCAACAAAATATGCCCAGGGCTCAGCTCGTGCTGCAAGTGCCCAAATGAAATCCTGTTGTGTCTCAATATATCCTTGTGCTGTTACCAGTTCTGCATCATCTCGCTCTCAGTACCCACAATATGCTCCTTTCCCACTCAGCTCAACATGCATACACACACACACACTCTCACATTCCTGAAATCAAAGAGGTTTTGTCCAATAGGCCTTATTAAGTAAGACACCCCCCCCCCCCCCCAAGAGCCTTTGTGATACACCCATCTACTTGTAGTCACTGTTGGCAAAAGTGCGTTATCTTGTTGCACATAATGTACACAATATTTGCACATCAAATAATCCGGCATAGAACACAGAAGTGAGGCGCTTGGGAGACAAGGGCCACCTCTACATGTTTTGCCATGTCCGATGTATCCATGAATTAAACTGCTGCCCATTCATTAGCAATGCATTGTCGGGCTTTAAGAGAAGTGGAAAAAATGATTTGCTGCCCAGGGGGCCCGATACACGACCAGCCGCAGGGCCGCCCTGACGACTCTCCCAGGGGCAGCAAGTCCTAGACTGCTCCAAAACATCGGGTTTCTCCCCACTGTGGAGCCTATGCAAGAGCAGACCTCGGTCGGGTGACACTGATGAGCACCGTCATTTTTGCAACGTATGGAGCATATTTATGCATTAGAGAACTCCAAGAACCTATAGCCATTGAGAATGTTGGAACAGGCGAGTGGGTGCGCACATTTTGCTGGAATGGCAGGTGTTGCGGCATTCCTGCAGCTTAAGAACACACTTGCTGGACATTAGATAGTTGTATTATTGTTGACACAGGCTAATGCTTGGACATTAATTTGATTTCAGCCTGGATGCATTTACTAGTGGTAATAAGTCTTAGACTCGATGGGGAAGACTTTAATGTAAATGCACCCTTTCATTTGTAGATGCATATAGAACATCTGAATTTGAAAAATAAAAAAATGAGCAAGTACAATGAACATTACTACAAAACAAATTGCCGTAAAATTGCATTTCCGCCTTGTTTTTTTACGCGAGTGGTGCAAAATTGCACTGGGCAATGCTTCACAATATGGTGGTAATTGTGTGCCACGGGACATGCTCCACTTTTGCTTGTCAAGTGTGTAAATTGATACAATGATAGACCATTAAAAAAAACAAAAAAGATAGAAACACAAACAATTGTTTACTGCACCAATTCACCCAGTGCAAACTGACCACCACTTGCTTGAGAAATCAAGCAGCACTGGGGCAAAATAGCGCAGAAACACAAAAGAAAACCACAATCTAAGGGCCCGATTCATGGAATATTTGCCCGGATCAATGTAAATTTGCATTGCTGAAAAGTCGCAAATGCAAATTCACTTTGAACCGGGCAAATATTCCATGTATCAGGTTCTTAGTTAATGTTCGCCACCCCCAGCAGTATATGGAGCCCAGCTTGATCTATCCAAGCATTGTAAACGTAAAGCACTACTGGCATTGTCTTGGTTTTGCAAAAGCAGAGCTGTGAAAAATGTTTGCACTTGAGATTGTATTTAATCCCCTACATGCCACAATTTCCCACGCGCCCCCGGATTTTGAAGATTTGCTTTCCTGCCAATCACTTACCTGGTGAAAACAGAGCGATGGCTTTCAGGCAGGAGTACTCGGCCGAATCGACGTGCAGGGCCTTCAGCTTCTCCACTTGCTCCTGAAAGATCCGTATGTGGTCCATGAAAGCCACCACCCTGTCGGCGGACATGGGCGAGGCGTGCAGGCCAGCTGCGGCCAGCAGCGGCGCCACGTGCAAGGGCATGGAGCACTGGGCGGCATTGAGGACAAAGAGCTCACTCCAGGTCATGCGCAGCAGGGACACCTGGTCCGAGAGCTGGAAATCGGGGAAGAAGGGGATGTTTTTGGCCCACTCAATGGCGCTGAAGAGAAGGCGGGCAGCCAGCTCGCAGATGTTCTCAATGCCCATGATGTTGTTGGGCTGCAGGCACTGAGCGCCATAGCGGGAGGTGGGATAGGGCTCCGCCCGGAGAAGCAGGGAGATGAACCCTGTCAGGTAAGAGTGGCAATTGTACGGGTCTCCATTGGTAAGTTGGTATTGGCCAGGGCTGGTCTGTGGGTGCGCCATTCGTCCTCGCTGGACTGCTGTGAAGGAAAGGAGAAAAACGGATCACTATTCAACCTCAGACAGCATGACTAGGCCAACATTAGTCAAAAGAGATGTGATGCTTGTGATATGGTATTTATTAAACGCGCCTATACACAAGTGTTTCAAGGCGTGATGAGGCAAGGGAGGGGAAAACAAAGGGAGGACAAGACAACGATCTTACTAGGCCAAGTGGGATTTGAATGTGGTTGTCCTTCCATTTGCCAACATACACAATACGCAGATATTAAAAAGGATGCTTGCGACACTTGCCCTCGGTGCAGAAATGACGTTTAAGGGCAAAAATGATGTGAACACCAAAGAGGGATAAGCCAATTCCTGCTCGCAAACGCATGCATCTAGGAAGAGGTCCCCATCTCAACAACTGTATTGTCCAGAAATTCCATGTGCGGCCGCTATGCTCTTCAGCCTGCCTCTCAGTCTACCATCAGATTACACCAAAAAAAGACCCAACGAATATGACAATCTGCTCCAGCTCCGCCGAGCACCCTACGACTTCACGTTTACCAGTACAGACACCAATACCTCTGGGTTTGGGCGTAACACAAATGTAATAAATAAAATAAACCCCTTCTCATCAGAACAGGTAATGTGTTCTCATTGGTGATCTAGAGAGAGAGAGAGAAAGATTTCATTCACAATTATCGTTTAGCAAGAGAACTCACCCACTATTGGAACGGAAAATGCTAGCAGCATTCAGAAGTTTAGATAAGAAATAATGGCAGTTGGTTGCTGAATTCCACGAGACAAAACGGTGGTAGATATACGGACTGAGGTGACATAAAGAAGCAACATGGCTCAATGGTTACCATGTATTCCAATCCTAGCCTTGCCACTTGCAAAATGTGTCTTTTGTTACACGCCTAATACCAGAGACCAGTCTCTCTAAACGCAGAAGCGGGATTTGCACCCGTTCCTCCGTTTCTCTGCATGGTCTTGCTTCCAAGACAAAACGCATTGTTCCTGTACTATCCTCCCGGCACACAATGGTGTGAATCTTGACAGATAGCCTGATCTCCTTTTGATTCCCTCTCTGCCACTTAGAACAGATTGTATCCCTGGCATTAGACCGGAAGCAGGAGGAATAAACTCAGTGTCGTAGAAGCTCTATAAAAACATTTTTTTTAAAAAAGACATTGAAAGGGCAGGATGTTATGTTCCAAGTAAAACCTGCCATGGATTTGAATTCCATTTCTCAGCCTATCCAGAGACATTCGTGCGAGAGAAGCTTGCACTTACTCTCTCCCTCTCTGAATCCCTCCAGGCCATGCCGGCTGCAGGGGGAGTAAGGGAGCACAGCCCATAGTAATGCATTAGGGTGATATTTGTGTGCTCTGCGTGTGCGTGCTCTGCGTGTGTGTGCGCGCCAAAGGCGTCAGTGTATGCTGAGGAGGGCTTTGAATGTTGCCAATATTCTTTGCATTTTAATATTGGCAATTCTGGGCCAATATTGACAATCAACACCAGTGTGTTGCTACAGTGGCACATACTTACACTATTGGGCAAAACCATTAAATGGTTATTCATACAGGGGGAAACTGCTGGCATTACGAGGCACAGACAAAACTGTTATTGTGGCAAATACTGGCATTTTTGGGCACAGCCATACGAGTATTTTTTCAGTGGCAATACTGCATTACGTCAGATGTTGGCACAAACAGGAATATGTATGTTCACGTTAGCAAATCTGGACCCCGACAACATGAGAGTTTCACAGTGGAAATATTGACATAATTTAGGCACAGGGATCCTGAAAAGGTGTTGGAAAAAGTGTTGCATACTGTTGGTCACCTGGAATCTTATAGATTTTTTTTTTTTAGAGTTACCCTACAAAAACAGATGTGTACCCAATGTGTAACCAACAGTATGCTCTAAAAGGGACAATTTTAACACTTGATCTTAAAACATGTATTGGGATAGCCAGCCCAAAACAACTATTGCCTGGTGTGTGCTTGCAACAGTCAGTCACTCATGCCTATTGCTGGGCAAGACCTCGCCGCCCGCAATGAAAAGGCCGATCAGCCACCATAGGCAAAAATGCATGTTGATAAATATGCATCTAGCGAAATGTACAGGGAAAAAAATTAAGTCAACCTGCATGATTTAGAGATCATTCGATTGGCGCTCTCCTTCCCAGTGCAGAAGTCGTGCCAGCTGGGAAAATCACGATATTTCCCACCAGGCTGAAGGAGCTCCGCCAGAGTCAGTCTCGTGTTAGAGCCCATCAGCATTCATAGACTCCACTCACTTCCCGCTTGCCCAGAAGCCAGTCACCTTTCCAGCAACGAGCAAGACCATAAACACATGCTCACACAACATTTCATCGCTGTGATCCCTGTATGGAAAATGCATTGTAGCCCACAAATCCATGAATCTGCACCCCTATATTGGCAGGATCTAGCACTTTCTACAACAGGAAAGATCAGGAAATGGGCTGGGTTCCAACCCACCAAATAAGAAAGATGAAGGTTTTCACGACCTCGCCATGAATATGCAGACACGTGTGTATCAAAACTAGATTGTGCCATTTGTTAATGGAATGCTAACGACAAACGTGCCGCCATTTTGGAGGCTCATTGGCACTATGGGCAGTTGACGAGTCCAACCCTATTGGGTAATATTTATTTTCTGCTGGACGTTAAAATGGCAACTTGTTGAAATCATGAGAAGGATAAGGTTTCCTTATGTCTGGACGATCTCTCCTCGTGCCAAGGGCTTTTGCGAGTCAAGGTGGGTGATCCCTCCCTGTGGGATCCACAGAATCTGCTGACCGGGGTCGTTGGCGTGTAAAACGAGCGAGGGCAACCAGTGGCACCCGGGGGCCATGAATGTGGCACGAGGTCAAAGTATTTCCGGCCGTTTCACCTGCTGTGGAATTTTCTACAACCATCAACAGGTCCAAGAATAGGCCCCTAGTGGGGACACCCCCGTCAGATCTTCTCAAATGTCGCTACTTCGAATGAGCAAAGCAAACAAAGTCATTCAAGGGATTTGCACGGATGTTCGGTCATAGTGTCCTGAGATAACCCGCAAGGGTGGATACTGGATACCGCGCAAAACCTAGAGTCACTCATGTTAGAGTTTCTCAGAAAGCGGCTTTATTTGGAGGCAAGTTTACCTTTCGAATGTTACACATCTCTCGTTACACAGTAAACATGCCCCTTCAGTCACATTACACGTTAACCATGTCGCTTCAGTTCTCGAATACAAATAATTACCGAATACACCACCCAGCCCAACCCTAATTTATATTTACTACTGCTGCCTTTCCTCACCTGCTCGCTGCCTACATTTTATCAGCAACGTATTGGCCCCCTATCGTCACTGCACAAGACCGGACTTCTCCTCCTATCTCTATACGTTTACCTCCCTTCCAGTCCTGCACCGCGTAGGACCTACGTTTTACCCAATTTCTATAAAATTGGGTATTGATCGATTTTCCACTGCATTTTTTTTTTTTTCGCAATAATGTTATCCCTACTGCCCCAAATGTGTTCGAAAATTGGGGAGACCCCCATACCGCCACCCCACTGCTCATACACTCCCTCCCAACCTGACTCTACCCCCACCAGTATTACCCAACCCCAACATTTTTGGGTGAAATTCAAATAGGGCCACAAATTGCTACTGCCAAAAAAGCAAAAAAAAAAAAAAAAAAACGTTGCCGGTCATTTATAAACCTCTTTGGTGATTTTGTGTGGGCCAGTGCCTCAAAAAAAAAAATTTAAAAAAAATAAAAAAAAAATTCCAAAAATTGCATCAAATGATCCCAACGCAAAAGACCCTGTCTAAACGGTTCCATGTAATGTCCCTGCGAAAACGTCGCCTGACAAAAAAGTCGCCGTTTTTTTGCAGACGGGATTACATTTTTAAAAAATGTATTTTTTTTTTTACATGGGAGCATGCGTCATACCCGCAACCATCTCCATACATAATGTCACCATATATAATGTCGCCAATTGCTTTATCCGGCAACATTATGTATGGGGACGTTACCCGATACCGTCTCAACACAAGTCCCACAGCGTCCTTCCAGCAGGGCATTCACCAGGCCCATGCCAATGGCAGGGGAGCTGTGCCATTCCAGTGCAAGACCCGGTCCAAGCAGCCAAAGCCCATCGAGCATCCGTGCCCTGCAAGCTGTCCTCTGCTGGCCAAACAGCCAGCGGCCAGGCGTCCAGCAGCACAGGGACTGCTCTCCAGCTACTCTCGTGGCCATGATGGTTGGAGGCAGAGGCCTTGCTTATCCACGGAACCCCCTCTCAGGCCAGGGCTGGCCCATTTATTCATGTATAGCAGCACATGTAGCCTGGGGGCATCTTGGCAAATAGGGCAACGCCTGAACCAAGCATGCAAAATGCTAGTTTTTTTGTCAAAGTGGGCCACTTTTTTGGCCAATGTGGGCCAGTTTGTGGAGTTATTGGTTGGGGTCTTGTTATGGTTGCAGCTGGCTTGTACCGGTGACCTAATTCGTACTCTTTTTCAGACAAGTGTCGCGCTTGTGTGCTTTAGGTTTGGGAAGGATCAGCCCCCCCTTCCCTTGGTATCAATAGGGTTTGTTGTTAAAACACAGTTAGACTGCGCCACTCAAAATGATGTTTACACAGAATATATTGTCCACTCTTATTGTCATTGACGTTCAAGCAAATTTATTAGTTAATTTGCTTTCCTTGCCCTTCGAATAATGTTGACACGTGTTTCAGCCTCACAAGGGCCTTTCTCAAAACAAAAACTCATTTAAGGGCAATATAGTTCCTCAATAGTCCTTACTATCCGTACATATAACTCGGAATTCAAGTACGTAGATGTCATGGGTTAAGCCCTTCCATCTCTGCGTGCTGCCCTATATTACTCGCGTCGGCCCAAACTGTTGGACATCATGCTTGAACATCAATGACAATAAGAGTGGACAATATATTTTGTGTAAACATCATTTTGAGTGGCGCAGTCTAACTGTGTTTTAACAACAAACCCAGTTTGAAGAGTTACTTCGCTATGCGGCTAGTAGTTTTGACCATCACATTTCATCATACAACGTCCCCTTGGGTACTATTCTAGAAGTCAATGAATTCCCATTTGCAACTGTGGGCCACTTTTTCATTGGTGCCCACCTGCTATATAATATCACCTACATAGTTAAATTAAAAAATCCCCTCCTCCAATCCTAGCGCTGGGAACGGCTTAATGTTAGTGGGAAGATGCCCTAAACGTAGTGAGGCAATACCTCCCCAAAGGACACGCCAACAGGCAGGAGAGGGGGGGGGGGTCAGGGATTTGGGAGCGAAATCGCTAACAGTAGGAGTGTAAATACAACGTGGGAAGTGCGATCAAGCATACAATATTACTGAAATAATGCTGCTGGGGGCAGGCTGGCCTTATGAAAGGGAGGGGACATCCCGTCAGAGGCGATCTAGGGGGCGAGGGGGTCTCTGCATAACCCATGTCAGGGAATCCGGCTGGGAAGGACTAGAAGCCGCTTTCATTGCCCCTTGAATTTGCTATCGATCTTTTCATCTCTCAAGTTCTTTGGGAGGTCGTTACAGTGGTAAGGTGTGTTCCCCTACCTGCTGACACTATTTGGTGGGTTGGGGTTTGTCATCAACCACTGGTATGAGATAGTTTCCAGGCTGCACTGCACTTGCACTGCACACACCAATAACTGCACTCTCTTGGCACATGATACGATAAGATATTTTATTTGTATCGCGCTCATTACACAGGTGTTTCAGAGCGCGACTAGGCAAGGGAGGGGAAACAAGGGAGAACACAAACAATAACGATCTTACTAGGCCCAGTGACATTGAGAACGCGCAAGTGCATGGGATGGGGAAAAGGGAAAAAGTGCATGGAAGGGGGAGAGTGGAAAGTGCACAGCAGAGGGGAGTAGATCAATAAATAATAAATACAAATAAAAAAAAATAGAAAGGAGGCAATAAACAGTGATAGTGAGGCCAGAATGTGGCAAGTGCTGTGTTTATGGCGAAAGACTGGGTAAGTCTGATAAGTGCAGAAAAGAGAAAATGGGGTGGGGAGTTGTATGGATACAGATACAGTCAATCCAGTGCAAGGGGTGGCCGGGAGGCAATGCAGGAGGGTGGCAGGGTGAGCAGGTACCTGGACCCAGAGGAAAGAGGATGGCCAGGTGCACAGTGCCAAGAGAGAGCGGGTCAGCAGGGGAGAGGGGGAGAGAAGGCAGAAACAAAGAGAAGGTCTTTAGGTGCTTCCGGAACCGGAGATGGTTCTCCTCAAGTTCTAGAGTGGCAGGGAGTCTGTTCCAGAGGGAGGCCCTAGCCGAAGATAGCGATCTACCCCCGGCTTGTTTCTTTGAAAAACGATTAACCCGGAGGGAGTTAGAGGTAAAGGAGCGAAGAGCTCGAGAGGGGAGGTATTTGAGGAGGGATAGCTGAAGGTATTTTGGACCCAGGCCCCAGAAAGCCTTGTGGACAATGCAGAGGGTTTTGAATTTAATCCTTGCATCCACTCGAAGCCAATGGAGAGATTTCAGAACTGGAGAGATGCAATCCCAGGGCATGAGGCCAAGGACAAGTCTCGAAGTCCGGTTCTGGATTAGTTGCAGAGGGCAGAGAGTAGAGGCAGGTAGATTTAGAAAGAGGCTGTTACAATAGTCCAACTTAGAGAACCAGAGCTTGAGAGACAGTGAGCTTCTGAGGTAAGGAGAGGAAAAGCAAAGTACCTCTGAGGAGGTGCAGTAGGAAGTTTGACTTTTTAGAGACCTCAGAGATATGGGCGGAGAAGGAAAGTGTGGAGTCAAAGATGACCCCAAGGTTCTTAGCCTCGCAGGTAGGGGTAGGAGGCGGGCCAAGGGAGGCAGGCCAGAGAGTGAGTGAAAAGGATGGGGATGGTGTGCCGATGAGGAGGATCTCAGTCTTGCTGGCATTCAGACAAAGATCATTGGCGGCACACCAATCTTGAATGGTGGTTAGGAAGTCAGAGATGAGAGATGTGGAGGAGGTGGAAGAGGGCAGCCGGAAATTGAGTGTCGTCAGCGTAGCACTGGAAATTTGAGCAGAAAATGGCAATGCAGTGGGCAAGAGTTGCCAGGTATTGTTGAAAAGCCAGGGTGTAAGGTTAGAACCCTGGGAAACTCCGCAGGTAGAGAGGAAGATAGATGACAGGAAGGACCCGAGTTGGACCTGGGAGGGTCGATCAGAGAGAAAAGAGGTCAGCCAGGCCAGAGCCTGATCAGATATCCCCATGATAAGTCTCTAGCTACAAGTTTCATGGCAAGTGTTGCAGACTACTGTTCCAGCAATGGTAAAAGGCGACTGATAACGCTCCGATATCAACTACAGTTTATACACCAAGACAAAATGTAGTTGCCAATGTTTGTTACATACATGATCAAAAATCACTGCACAGGTTCACATTTTTGATCCTCATGAAGACTGAAAAGTGCCAGTGTCCTTTGTCTGATGAAGGATGTTATGGTCCAAGTGCACACATTGCCAGTCGTGCAATGAGGGAACTTTCATTCTGATCTCAGTATGAGATATCAGCGGTCTAGGGAACATGACGTGGTCACCCTAATGCTCAATTCTCTTCTCCGGCATTGGTGGGGTCACTGCAACAAAATAAGTGCCATCATCGGTTTCAGGCACTGAATAAAAACTTTATAGCGATTTGCAAGCTACCCGCAAGTATCTACAGTGGGCGCTCAACCCACTCAGCCATTTCACCTGTGGCTGGTCACATTCTTTTGTGATCCATCTGGTGAAAAGTAGAAAATATATACCACTAAGTTTGGTTACTGCATAAAGTAACTCCTTCACATGTGGCCTACTAGGCCATCATTCGTCATATAGGCCTTCTGTACCATACAGGAAGCTTTGCCAGGGATTATCAAAGGGCAATTGGTAGACCTCTTTTAAGGAGGCAGCATGTGCCAGGACATGGTGCACCAGTTAGAAAGGTTTCTTATGGTTTAAGGTGCTGCCGTCTGCGTTAGCGCAGGTAGTCTTGGTCTAGTTCCAATTTTACCACTGGGCAACCCGAACAATGAGAGCGCACACCACGGTTTGGAACATGCGTTAGTGGTCTCAAACTAGAGGCAAAAGGTTTCGCAGTGCTGGGGCCCGCAATGCTTCAAAGAACCCACGTACCCCAGAAGATTTGTGCAAGAAATTGCACTTCCAACCACACACATGCCCAGGTCAAGTTCAGACTGGCCAGTTATGGGAGCAAATCATAGGTGCCCAACTTTTGCAATTCTCTTGGACCCCTGGCGTAATGACCAGCTGACTTGCTTCTCGTTAGGAAGGCCATGAAAATGCCATCATAGAGACAAGCTTTCGGCTCGGACAGCTTCTGCGCACCCCCGACCTAGAACCCTCTGAAGAGGCTGCAGGCATGGATGCAGATCAGCACATAACCACAACCAGACACAAGATTACAGAGCCAAGGTTCCTCCAGCCCACGGTAATGGGGGAACCCCAAAGCAGTTCTAGCCCATGGTAGAACATTGAATAGAAAAACCAACCAGTGCCAAGTCCATTATGTGGACGGCAACGTCAATGGCAAATGCATGCGCCCAATTACATTTTTTTTTAAAGAAAAAAATTGCCGCCTCTTGGGGGGCAAAAGTCTAAAATCAGCCGTGCCAGAATTCAACCTGTGCTCTGCAGGTTACATTCCGATATCGGCAGCAAGCGCGTAACTTTCTGAACTATTGTACCGGCTTATTGGGATCAGCTAAATTACACCACTGGTGACGAGATGTGGGCATTACGAATGTGCAGGGAGACCAACCCGCCACTACAGCGCGGGCTGAACGGGCCTCCATTACTGAGAACAGGAACGCAGGTAAGTCAATCTTGGGATGATCCGCAGGACCAGAACATCAAATCGGATCTTCTGACTTCTCAGACCTGCACAGAGACCCTCCAGGGGGATTGAAGGATTTGTGTGTGGTTGGGACAGGCCGGTGCACCTGAACGGCCATTGGGCTGGGCAGGAGTGGCCAGTATCAGGCCTAAGCGGTTAGGGAGAAGGTTTATTGAACATGTACGGCTACGGTGTGTGCCAATAAACCAATTTTTTTTTTTTTTTTTTACACAATCAGTGCATAACGGCTTTACATCAAGTTAAGCTATGACTGACTCCTACATCCAACAAATGACTACGTTTCATGCACCATGGCATGATCCAGTCCCAGGCTTTGCATTTCCATTCAATCAGAACAGGCAAAGCATCAACAACAAAAAAATAGGTACAAGTAAAGCTCAGTATTGTGTGGTGCGTAGCCCTTGCATTGGAGACACCATTCTAACCGTGTGCATTCAACGGGGACAGAATTGTCACAATTTCCCAAAACGTCTAGAACGACCAACTATCGCTTCTTTAGAGTTCCTGCAGAAACTAATTGCTCATTTGCTTTTGAGGCACAGGAAAGCACCAGGACCGAGTGAAGTTGCCAATTGGGGACATACGGGTACAGAATATGTCCAGATTTCCCTACAGCCCAATAGACTGTGAAGTTGTTTTTCTACCAGGCCCGACGTGGCCCACTTCCGTTACAAAAATGAGCGGGTCCCGCCTAGGAGAGGTCTGTTTTTATGGCGGCATCACTCTGCAACAGGCACCATCACATTTGCTTCATAGCCCCTCATTGGCAGCTGCTAAACCACTTTAGACATAATCGTCTGGCAGGAAAGTGAGTTATATAGCGTGTGTTGCGTCAGGGCACAGATGTCCGGGATTGTTAAATTGCGCACACTACGCAAGGCACGGAGCAGCAGGGGGGGGGGGGGCTCAAAAGCAGACATCAGCTGAATACCTCTCGATCCTGGGGGTGCAGTGTTTCGCTATTCGTATACTCAACATACATACCAACGTGCCCATCACCCGTGAGGGAGACCTTGTCGAGGAAAGTGAGACTTGAGGGCGAACAGCATTCCACGACGAAAAACCGGGACCACGAACAAAAAAAAGAAGGACTACCCAAAAGCACCCACCACCCCATTCCTCCTCCAACCCGCAGTATTTCCAGCAATGCTCCTTGAAATTGCATACTTTTAACTGAAGGCAAGCGGATTAATATTTGTACCCCGTGGGTCAATGAGCTTCTAACAAGCAAGCTCATGGGCTTTGCCGGGGTGTTGCCCAGCTAACAAAAACTTATGAGCGACACGTACCACATCCTTTGCAGTTCCTTTACTTTCTCCTGTCAGGATGCCATATCAAAATTCTGTGTATTTTAATGTAACTTACTTTTGTTGCCGACCCGCCCTTTCCACAAAAGCCAGGACTGGCACCCCCTTTCCCCACCAACCCGCATTTCACCAAACCACACTGTCAGAAAGGGGTGAGGGGAGGTTGGGGGGTGGGGGTGAAGCCCAAATACAAGGACTGTCCCTCCAAAACCAGGACATCTGGTCACCTTACTTAAATTTCGGCGGGAGAAAGGAAAGACTGCCGACGTTTTTGTGACAAAATTTGGGTCTCCCGCCTAAATCGGGAGTGTTGGCAGTCTACTAAATAGGATGTTAAAACCACTCAAAAAAGGCAAAGTGTCCTCTTCCGGCGTCAAACACGGTTAGCAATTCAGCCCACCGTAATTGCATGAACCGGCTTCCAATCCCTGAAGTTTGGGCGACTGGACCATGGCGAAAGACCCAGAATCTGGAAGAAGGCTGCCAGTGTATAGTATGCAATGCCAGCCTAAATAGGGCATGCTGCTCAGAGCAGCCCATGAAGCAGGGCTCTGGAGCAATCCAGACATAATTCATAGGAATTGCACGGGTGCCGGGCCATTTTTGCCCAAGTGCCTGGGAATGGGTCAATGACATTTCCACAGGCATACTGGTTCAACTGGTCTTGGCACTAGTTCCCGGTGCACATTTTTAAACTGTTTTGTGCACATGTTCGTGAAAGGTTTCCCCTGTAAGGGTGCATGCATCCGTTGCACTGGTGTAAAACTCAATTCCGTCATGTGACCGCTTGTGTTCATGGGAGAGCCGTGAGATAGAACGCATGAAGCGGTTACTTCCATCTGCACCCTCACATGTTGCACAGCAGTGTGACCATACTAACGAGTAATATGCACATATTACATAAAATACAGGACATGTTGGATTTACAGACAACTTAAGTGCTCTCAGAGAGGCGGCATCCAAGAGCCATTGCCGTGAAGTACAAGGTCAAGTCCATGAGGCCCAGAGCCCATCCGAGACCCGGTGATCACATCAACAGGCCCACGCGATTCCACAGAAGGCTGCACTCGTCCCCTTTTAGACTTTTGGACAGTCTTGGTGTCAAATACAGCAACTATGTGGACAATACAGATACATCAATGGACTGGCATTTATGAAGATGATGCTAGGGCCATTACCCAAAACGTCCCTACCCACCTTAATGAGTTCCTCATGCGAAAAACCCCTAGCAAGCTCCTTAGGTCTTACACTAGAACTCACTTGTTCCCCGTTTCAAGAACATGAGAACCGGAGATTCCAGCTTCACTGTCGCAGCACCCAGACTATTCTCTCCCAACCAACATTCGTAATGAAACATCCCACACCCAATTTAAGACACTCGTAAAAACCCGGCTGTTTAATACATTCAAGTCCAGGACATCATCTCTGGACTGCTGTATTATCTGCTGTATATACATGTAACTGTAAACTTTGACTTTGTTACCCTACTTTGTTGTTGATAAAGGCAATTTCACATTGTGACCAGATAGGTTTTACCAAGAAGAGTTTGTCCCCTTCATAGTGTGTCTACTTTTGTATTGTGTATTTTCCTTCTATGTTACCATCAAGTACCCATCACTCCTGTAATTTACGATGTGATGCCTGTGCGTTTGGGCGTATTAACAAATGCAATAAATAAATTACATCTACTCGGTCATCCAGGATTAGAAGGCGCAGAAGGCCCTGGCACTCGATGATGCCAATCCAGAATTACTGATCTTGGGGATTGGGGCTCGCCTTAGGAAGCTTGACACCGTATATACTTCCTTTACTATTTCAGACTGTTATTGCCGTGCCATCTAAGATTAAGCCATGGGAGTAATTCTTGATTCTGAAATGAAGCAGTGTGTTAATTATCTCAGATCTTCCTGTGCTCATTTTCTTAAACTTATGAAGATTCGGCCCTATTTAATCAAACAACAACTGTGCCATCATGGCACATGCCATTATCGGCTCCAAGATCGATTACTGCAATGGATTACTGGCTGGTATCTCACAGTACAAGCTTTAGGTTACTCATTGATGTCATATGAGAAGTTCAGGGTTTTTCACAAAATAATAGCACCTTGGCTAGGCGCTCGCTTCATTGGTTGCCGGTTAAGAGTCCCATTTATCTATTTCACCACATTAAGCGTGCAACTGTTCGCCGAACACCGCGTTCTAGTCATGACAATCGTCTTGTTTCAGCAGATCTAGAACACTACACGTTTGACCACATTTCTCCAGCTCTGTGGAATTCTCTGCCACCACTGAGTTGCATTCCTCATTTGGACAACTTTAAGGCTGCTGTAAAAACCCATCCATTTGATACTTCACTTGTTTTGTCTCAGCGATGTGATATTGTAGCCTGTCTTTTTGCTCTGTTTCTTATTCTGTTTGTTTTCTTGTTAGAGCCATCTTAGCGCGCTGAGCCCTCTGGTCGAGTTACACTTTTATATGAAATAAATAAGCCAGTGGGTGCATATGGAGCGCACAAGCCACTTCTCCACACATCAGGATGTTCCTGTATCACTGTATATAGCACCTCTCCTGTTATCTGAGCCATATGTTCATATGTATATATCGTTGACGTATTCCTGTTATGCCATGTGTAACCTGTAACCATGTATATATCCTGTAAACCTTCTGTGCGCCCTGATGCCTCCGGGCCCGGTGCGCATTATAAATAAACAATTACAAGGGCCAGTACACCCAGTAGGCAGGCCCGCCCTTCAGTCACTGCTGCCGGATCCACAATTCTAAAGCTCATTTCCACACTGGTCAGTACAGACCAGAGGCGGTCAGGCAACATTATGAAAAGAGAGAGGGCTGAATTTAGTATGGTCTGCTGGAGGGGGGAGGGATTCGGACAGATAAGGTCTGAAGACAAAGGAGGGGAGCACGCTCCTGCAGAAGTGTGGTCCCAGGCCAAGGGGCCAGGACAAACTTTTTGGTGGGACGTTCACTCTTAACATGGGCATTCCTCTTCACAGAAAGGGCGGTAAATAACAATGCACATCAAGGACAAGATCATTAAAAGAAAAAAACCCAAAGGAGAGGGACAGGGGAGTACTCTTAACTGAAAACAGAGCCAGAGACCAAGTTGCGAGCGAGAACGGGTTGAAATTGGCACAAAGGTCTCCTATCCATCTTGACTGCTTTAAAATGGTTTCTGAATTTAAGAGTTTTGATATAAACTAAGTCTCCTTCTTACTAATGTATGTAAAGTTAGTACGCGGGAATCTGTTAGCGGGCAGCCTCGGAATGCCAGAACAAAAAAACGGAAAATGCTAGTGTGGGCCACTTTTTGGGGTCAAACACTTATTGAGTTGCATCACATTTTTATCAAAAAAACTCGAGTACTATTCAACATTCCGTCATAAAAGGAGGGAATTGCCATTTGCAACTGGGCCACTCTTTCATTGGTGCCAGTCACATTAAGCCCCAGTCCGACCTGGTTAGGGGCGATGGAGAGATGACGGCACTTAACAGCAAATTGAAAAATGAGCAAGTGTACACAAGCGGGTTATCTCCGAAATCGGCCCTCCCGCAGATGAGAAGATGGCGGATTCCAGCGTCCACGCCACTCCATTCCATTCCAGCGCGCGGGTTTAGCAGCTCAAAGCATGAGGTTAAATTCCTGCCTCGGAGAACAAGAGCAGGCTTGACAAACAAAGCCCTGTGGAGGGACAGGTGAGTGACCGCCGGGGCATGCAGCACCCGAGGCCTACTCACCTTTCACTCCCAGGGCGGGGGGCGTGGGGAGCGCGTGATGCGCTCACCTGCACCGGGAAGGCGAGAGCACGTCCGCAATCAAACGGGACACGTAGGAAACCCAAAACAAAACGTGCCACGAAGTAAACGTCGTTTAATAGCAAGGACCAACAAAAAAAAATAATGTATTTTCTGCCACTCGGCCCGGCCCTGGTTTATCGCCCCTACACAGATCAGAAAATCCAACGCGGGCAACTTTGCAAGCTCCCTCGTCGAGTAGGCTTTTAAAGCCGCGCCAAGAGCTTTGTTCGCCCCTCATTTTGATGGGGTCAGCACTTCGCTATAACGTCCCCCTCGACTGGCGTTTCAGCCGCACACTAGGCTTTCATCAGAGCCCTTGTCCCGAGTTCTGTGAACATTTCCAGAGCGCTGGACTCCGAAGGGCCTGTCCCCCAGAATCCGCGACACTAAGGTTGCCGTCCTCTGCCACAACAACGGACCCCTGGTCTGGGAGCTTCAATATAGGGCACCACCAACAGCAGCCCCCCCCCCCCCCCGCCCAGGCACTTTGGGCCTCCCATTCTCGTTTAAAGTAATAATGTTACTTTGTTGGTTTCTCTGTGTCGTTCAGTGTTCATTTGACCACTGCGTTTTTTAATTGAAAATTGCACTCATCTGCCACTGACATACATTTAGTCTACATTGTGCACGCGCGTTTGTTTACAATGGGAAGCCGCCCACAACACATTCTAAAGAACGGATGGAACTTTAAGGGTCTCTGGGGGTCATTGTGAGGAACCGGACTGGAATAGGGCCGCTTCTACCAATGTCACTCATGACAAATACGTAAACGTGCTACAAGTGTGCCCGCCCTGCACGCTTAAATTATGAGCGTATTATCCTTCTGGGGCAACACAACAGAAACGTTGCACGGCATCCACATTAGAGCAAAGTACTGGGACATAAACCACTGCACCATGACACGTGCAGTTTGGCATAAGCACCAGGGCAAAACTTGCCATCGTGGAAAAATACATTTTCACGCATTATTGCAACAGGGCAAAGAATGCTGCAGTGCCAATATGAAGCACTAGGGCACACATCACCTTTTTTGCACATGAGCAATTTTTGCCCTGGTACCCATACCATGCCAAATTGCACCGATGGTGGTGAAAAAAAAAGTCTGCGTTTTTAAAAATAGGGCAAACTTTGCCTTCGCGCTTATACCGTCCCACTTTGCGCTTGCACCGGTGCAACATGTTTGTAATCTGGCCGCAGGTTGCGCACTAAATATTTCTTCCAACGGTATTTATTTCACCCCCTGCATGCTCCCCCCACCCACGCGGCTGGGGAAAGTTTTAAATGTTTCGGAGAGTGACTGAAACGCATCAATACCTTTGGACAGCGCTGAATAGCGTCCCGGACAAAGGGGTTATCGGGCCAGAGAGAAAACAAAAGCGTTTCATTTGAGTTCTGAAAACAAAAACTACGCGGCTTCATCCCCGGGATAGCCGGCGCAACCCTCGAGAGGGCTTGCCACGGCGGGCCGCTTTCCTTAAAACGGGTGCCTACGCTTTAAACGGAGGCGTGCCCCGACTGGATCACTCCTGCACTGATTATACAAAGACGCACTGATTATACAAAGACTGACTTCGCAAACTCCATGGTCCAACTGCCAATCGGATGATCAATATGTGTTCGGGGGTGGGGGGGGGGCTGGGGTTGCGGGAGGACAGACCCCCATCTTGTTGCAGAAAAAAGGTTGGAGTGGGCGTGTGGGGACCTGCTTAAAAGAGTTGCACTGTGTGAGATCAGCAAAATGCTCCGTGTTGACCCTAAACAGAGGAGCACTTTGTATAGTCAGTGATCCCTGAGCACCCCCCCCCCCCCCCCCCCGCCCCGACCCCCATCCTCTGCAAGGCCTCCCTCTGCCCCCTCAAATTCCTGCGCTGCGCTCTGCAGGGTCCACTACCTGCCACAGAGGCAGCCTTCATGCCGCGGGAATAGCGCGCATTAGCACAGTGCAACGAAACGCACCGCAATCGCTTCTCTGGAACTGCGCGCCCGGGTCTCGGAATTCAAGCGGCGCCCACGCGAGGTGGCAAAGAAGTGGCCCAGCTCAGACTCCAATACATCAGGCCGCATCCACGCCAACCCTCCGAGCAGCCCTGTCCACAGGACGGGCACCAGCTGGCAGCACTTGGCGTAGAGTGGCACGTTCTAGCATCGTTTAAAGGGGGTCTTCTATAGGGTTCATAGTTTGCCCTTGCCCACCCCCCCGAAATCACCCGTCGACCCCCGGCATTTAGGGGTTTGCAGCGCCAAGTAGCATGTATTGGGGATATTCATATGCAAGCGCTACCATCAAAACGAGCACCACGTTGGCTGTTACTTGACACTTTGGGCCTGATTCACAGAAGTGTTTTATAATGGCGCAATCCCATTGGAAAACGTTCTATGAATCAGGCCCTTTATATAGGTACAGGAGACCACGTTCCTCTGTGCGACATGTGACCCAGTCCTCGCAATTTAACCAGCCTTGGCAAATAACTCCTCCGGTTCTATCCAAATACACGCAGGCATATCTGGCGAATTTACAAGACGGTTGGAAGCAAACAATGTGTTTTCCATAGACGCAAAAACACAACAACTTTTATGTGTCGAAACGATCCCGCTTCAAGCACGGAGCGCTTGCATGAAACCCTGCGCAGATATCACAGCAGCGAAACAAGACATTCGTTAGCAAAATTCCCAAAATTAAGCTCTATATTTCGGACCTGTGCAACAGGACGAGAGTGCTAGGAAATGGGCAGATTACGAGTGCACATCCAAACGCACACAATAACTTCCAACAACGCACCTGAATGAGCGTATGCACTTCTACAAGCAAGCACAGCACGCAGGGAAAAGAAACAGGGACAATACGCTTACAAGCCGCACAGACACAACCCAGACACAACCCAACCCATATACACACACACACACACAAACACAAACACGTTGCCAACATTCCCTCGGGTTCGGCAGTTAGTGTACCATGCAACTTGCTCAGACTGCGAGTCCGCGCAGTGCACAGCAGTGCACACGTGCAATGTGCAAGCAGATTAATAAGCACATACAGTACTCGTAGAAAATATGTGAGCAACACATGTATGCAATATACATGGAAGATCAAGTAAGCGCCTCACACACTCTTAAATCCCCTCTTTGAATACGGGAAAACACACACACAGTAACACAATAAAACAGGAAATCAGTGTGCAAAAACATGTGTTTAAAAGCCTTAAGATTGATTAAAAGGTGATACTTTAAAATATCTCAACATGAAAGTACTACCAACATTTCAAAAAATAAAAATTTCTAAATGTTGCTAATACCCATCATTAGGGTTACTATAAATAATACATGCTAAATATTTATCTAAAATACGCTCCCATAGACTACAAATTAAACCTTCTCACGCAACACTAACTCACAACACACAATTTTAATATTCGATACGTTTCAGTGGTTGAACTAAGTCTTCTTGTGTAACTTGGAAGCACGTTTTCTGTTTGACAAAGACTTCATTTGCAGCGACTAACTTGAATGTTGCCATTCCCAACCGATAGGTCATTTTTTGTTCTTTTGAGTCGTCCGAGTTTCAAGTGCCCTGCTGCTAATTGCACTGCAATTTGGGCAAAGTTTCTGCAATACCACCTGAAAAGTGCAAGTGGGCTCCACGTCCGAGGCAAGCACTTAACCCATGAGCTATCCACTCTGGCCCTATGTGTAACCGTGATATAAATGAAGCTTTAACGAGGCCATCTCTTTGTACGATTTGGTGAATCTACACCCCATCCAATTTGGGGTAAACTCATGCTTCGAGTGTTCCGTTCTTCTTCAGGTCTCTTAATATTATACATAGATGGCAAGTAAATGTGTTTAGTGTCAGGTTTATTGGGATTGTGCGAAGTGCTCGCACGGTGCCACAGTGGAGTATTTAATTATTTATTTTTTTTCGATTGGCGCTTATACAAGAAGTAAATACTGTTTCAAAGCGCCCAACAGGTCTCCAGTGGGCCACCACCATCGCAATCTTCATAGAGAATATGGACAATTGCAATCATACAATAATGGGAGTCAGGATGCCAAGTCTGTGTGTGGTGAGCACGGGCAGGGAATGACTTCACGCCGGCATTGGATGGAGGGGTGCAATCGGAGAGGAGAGCCAGGGAACATGCAATGGTGGGGAAAGTCAGAACCTCGGGAAAAGCAAGGTGAGATGGAGACTTGGAGAAGTGAGGGAGCAAGGGGAGAGCATAATGGAAAAACATTACAGCACAGGCAAGGAGCTGGCAATATAGCTCAAGGGGTTGATCACTTGCTCTATGTAAATAGCAGATCAAAACTTGGTTTCTTGTGGTCAATGCGTTGATAAACTGAGAAGAATTGTGTCGGTTATTAAAGGACAACCATCACTAGAATGAAAACGAAAATCCTTACTAACCAGTTTTTCTAGGTGGCGCATGAATAATTAATATGCAATGCCACAGTACAAACGGAAGAGGACTTGAACTGTCGACATCTATGTTATTCATTTAATCTTATGACTTTCTGAAGCACCCTAACTCTGCCACAGCGTCCATCTCCTGTGTTGAAAATTCCAGCCACCCTCTTTTTGTCCCTTTTATGTCAATTTAAACCCTCTATAAAGAGCGGAGGAGCAATGCTCAGCAGAAATAGAATAGGTAGGAAGCAGGCCACCCGGGCTCTGCCCATCCAGGCCATGTCCGGCCCCCTATCTTTTTTCACCAATGCAGTTTGTACTTCTGAATTGCCTCAATTATATTTAATTGGCAAGTGCAACCCCTCTTCGAATAAAAAGGACCATCCAACTTACCAATAAAGTATTCATTAGGATAATTAAAAAGTTAAAAGTCATAAATATTATTCATGCGTCAGGCTAGAAGAATGATAAGTGCAGTATTAAGGTCAGTTAACATCTGAAATTGATAGAGTACAGCCAGAAAAAAGCCATGTCAATACTCCAAATTTGAAATATTCGAAATATTCCCTAGTACATGGTCGATACATAGAGAGCCCCCTCGTTCACCCCGCCCCCCCTGTTATAAAATTGTGTTGTGGTGGCTGGTGACTTTTAGTGTCCCACTAATATGCCAGAGCAACCGAGCATACATAGCAAGGTAAACCTAAACCGAACAAGGGAGTCCAAATCCCCCAGAAGATTTTTTCTGCAATTAAAACGGTGCATTATAGAGCAAACTTGTGAAAAACGGGATAAAAACCCAGATAGTTTGCAATCAGTATTGTAGGGTGACTCATGAAGAAAAAAAAAAAGAGCATATGGCATTATAAAAACATTTACGCTCAGTGGCCTTACATTTCCAAGCGGCTACACCAATATATGCCAGTTTTCCCTTAAGAACATACTCCCATTTGCTTTGCACAGAATGCCAGTAAAGATACTATAAGAAAACATGTCCAAGCTTGCTCTGCCAATATATGAAGGCATCCCCATGTAAAAACATACTCTGGTTGTCTTGGCCATTCAAAATGCTGAGCTACATAAGGGAAAGAAATAGGCGGTTCCAATTCAGGCCAGTTGAACCACATAGAACACTTATCATACATGCCCAGTAAAAATGCCAGGCTACGGTAACAAATTATAGCTAGACTGGCTGCACCAATATATGCCAGTCTAGCACACTCATCATCCTTGCGTTATCAGCGATGCCTGGTAAAAATGCCAAGCCATAGTTTCTCCCCTCGCTTCCTGTGCCATAATCAGCACCCCAGGTCTGGCACAAATAAAGCACATTCACACAACATTAACTCGCTGATTCACTCGTGCACACCATACATGATCGGAGTGCAGTACAACTGAACGCAGAACTGCAAGGACAAATATGCTTCCAATTCCTCACACCTTTCTAAATGCAGCAGATTCACAATCTGTTTCTGCACCTTCGATAGCCCCAAATGTGGATAGTGAACACAGGAGCTCTAATTTGCAAGCATGTTTCAAATGGATTTTCCCATTGGAAAACACTTTTTGAAATCAGGCCCTGGACCTCTTGTGGTTTAGTGAACGATTTGCCAGAGTACAGGAAGAGGAATCTCAAATGATGGTCTCAGAATATACCTTCATCTAGGAAATGGTGCACAGGGCCTGTAGCTTGCTTACCCCTCAGGATTTCCCCATCATGACTGCCCTTTCTCAGCTATGAATGGATCGAGATCCATTGGGCATAGGGGTCGAAAGAACAACCAATCAAATGAATCCTTCGGACCAACCTTCCTAGAATTGCCTTTGAGGGTTATGTGTGCCACACCCAGGAAAGGTTTCAAAAATGTGCATTTCCATTTCTTCACTTGAACCTCACTGGCCAAATCACCCCATTCAGCATCACATACAAACCACTGCTGCTCTTCATTTCGTGGTGTTGGAGGGTTGCCTTGGCACGGGGGTGTGCAACTGCAGGGCTCGAGGACTGTGACCCTGACGGGTTTTCAGGATACCCCTATCCTGAAAACTCGACATGGATCCCGCTTAGCAGATAGCGTCCCCACTATATTCAGTAATAGTGTAAAAGAAGAGCTTTGTCCAAATCCCCTCTCGAACCATGGAATCCTGCTCAAATGTCCTATTCAAACAAGTAGTACAAAGAAACATAGCTCTGGGCTGTGCCCCACAAGCCGAAATACATACTTCGGCTTCCCCCTCTAACCTATAACCATAGTGCTCTTTTCCAAATTTGATATCTAAATCCCAGACTTCACAAAAGGATTCAAGTCCGTAGCAGAGTTCAATGAACTGTTGAGAGTTCTTTCACGGGAATCTAGTCCAGTCCCAGGCAGCAGAACTGGCGAGGGCCTCTGCTTAACAATAAGGCCCTGTCACGGTAATAAGCTTTTATACTGTGCCTCTCACCACTGTAGTGGTCTTACAGTGCCTTGGTTTGTCAGGATTTTGGCATATTGTACCCCTCCAGGGTGAACCAGACTGAGGTCTGTGGTGGAGGGACAGTGAGAAAAGTGTGTAAGATGACTTCAAAGGCAGTAGGATAGAACAAGGACATGGAAAAAATAAAAAAGGACTAAAGCGGAGGGTGTATGCTTTTTGTAGTAGGGATGCATGTGGGAGGGTGCATGCATATGCTAATAGTGCATGTGGGAGCATGCATGGTTGTGGCAGTAAGGGTGCATGCTTGCATTCAGGGTGCATCTGGGAGGATGCATGCTTGAAGTAACAGGGGTGCATGTGTAACCATTGGTAGGGGAGCAAATAAATATTGATCAGAAAGACAGTGTAATCTGCCAGTGATCCGGAGCAATGGCCTAGGAAGGTAGGACACGTGGGGGCACAATATGCAGGGTTTCACCAGGTCATTTATGTAGCAAATGATATAGTTTGAAACCAACTCATGGCCTGATCTTGCCCAATAAGTTATAATTTGTATTTTTTTCTTAATGTTTGAATTCTATATAAAAAAAGAAAAAGCAACTTAGTTGTATAGAACCTTATAACATACAGCAGAGCAGTCTTCTGGTAAACAATGTATCATGTTCATCTTGTATACAGCCATATTCATCCGTTATACAGCCATCACGTGTTTCGACCTTTTCGTTCAGGTCTCTACTCACGTGGCACACTTTAGAAGATGCAGTGCATGTACTTTCTTCTATAGCGCAATCCACCCTAGTCCACTGTACGTACCCCACCGTGGGCCGCGAAGGAGGATGTGGTACAATGGGATTCACAGTAATATTTTCGATGAAATCCCATACATCCGCGAAACACGCTACTCTCCTACAGCATGGCATTGTGCCATGAAAGGTGACGGAGCTAGTCACCTTGCCTCCCTCTCTTGACTGGCATGAATGCCTAATGTTATTCTGAGGATCCAACAACCACAATTATTGCCAACTAGACCATCCTCCCGCCAGAGCCGTTCACCTCACTGAGCCTGTAAGGTCCAACCCTATGGCCTAGATCTCCATAAGCCGGATTCCCCGCTTTGGGACCACCTAGCCCGCACAGGAAGCAGTCTGGAAAAAACGACTGGCACACTGTACCCAAACAAGGACTCCATAGCGTACCGGCGGCCACTCAGACTTGCACGACAATACACGAGACAGGAAGTAGGAAGCATTGCACGTCATCCATCCCATGTCAACAATACCTTTCCTTCGGGAGAATTAGGGTGCCACAATATCACCCACAACCTTGTCAGAGAGCATAACACCACCTCACATATCCCAGACTGGAAGGTGTAAGGGAGTGCAGTCAGGCGCTCGACTCCCTGGTAACCCTGTACCCAGCCCACCCATCTGATATACACCAATCGCACAAAATCAGCACCCCCAGGGTGGTGTAAATGGCATTGGAGGAATTTGGCGGGAACACGATAGAGCACAACTCCTGCAAGGTTTGCCTTGCTGGAGCATTGTTCCATGCAGGCCAAAAGGTCCAACCTCCACCAGCTAGCTAGGTGACCCAGCAGTCTCTGAGATCGGCTCCCAAGCTGGGAATCCCTCCCAACACCACAAGCAGCACTTGAGGAGAGTAACAGTAAGCAAAAGGAGTGGGGGGGAATTAACGCTCTGTGGACACAGCCCAAGCCTCACATCCAGAGAAGCGCTGTCCAAAAGTGTTTATAGGTTTTGCGGTTCAGAGACATTTTTCTGCTTCGGCGAGCGTTGACACAAACGAAAGGAGCAGAGGGCCCAGTTTTCATCACTTCCTCAGAAGGGTTTCATGCTTGAATCACTACTCGCAGACACATTTCAGATACACCATTCTGTTGTCATTCGTAGGTTCCGAAAACGCTCTTCCCCTTCCTGGAGGTCCCTGCCCTCCCTCAAGCTATGCTTGATTTGGTCCCTCGAGGAGTTCGCTGCTCAGCTAGGACGGAGGGTTCCCCGGAGTACATTGTGTCCATTTCCAGCACTGCACAAGTGTGATTTAGTACCATATAGCTAAACAAAGGCAGGCGTTGAGCAAGGCACTGAGCGTAACTGGCCACTTTCTACTCATTCAATTGGCTGCACTTCTACCGAGGTCCAGCCTACTGCAATGTGAAGGAGTAGGCAGTCGATGGCCATGGATGCACCCAGCAGGCAGGACTGCTCTCGGGGCAGGGCCTTCAGCTTTTAGTGGTGTGGATAAGAGAAGACTGGTCACCAGCCAGAGGAGGCATTTGCTAACCTTAATACCAACCTTTGTCCATCGTGGCACCAATATCACCCTGTGTCTTGGGTTGGACAGATTTCCGCTGCCGCGCAGAGCGTCAAATGCAATAGTCATTTCTTCTGCGGGTCAGGCTCTGTATTATGAACGTTGAAAACATTTATCGGAACTTAGAAATGTAACCTTAGGCTCGCCCATGATCTATATAGAAAAAGCTTGTCCAAGGATGGAGTAAGACGTGGATGTATCCATCTTGGCCTATCCCAATGCTCTGTTGCTGCCCATCAAGCAGAGGAAGGCTGCTCTCTAGGATCATCCACACTGGACTGTAAAAGACCGTGACCCACCGGCCTGCCATGAAAGCTCTAGGCAGTTCCCTTCTAGCCAGTGGCACCCAGATTAACAATCACCCGTATGCCCATGCAAGCTGGTGTATAGGGATTGCTTCTTTGAGACGAAACCCCATTGCCTTCTAGCCTGTGTTCTATTCTGAGCCATGGGTATGGACCTTTGGTTCTCCAGATGTTTTGGACTAGATTCACCCCTCACCAGCATAGTCAATGGTAAGGAATCATAGGAGGCGTAATCAGCATACTCTTGGCCAATAGGCATGGTTGCTGCAAATCAGGACAGAGGATGGATGAGACCCGCAACTAACTGGCCTATCTCTTCCATTAGAAAAGGATTTTTAGTGGTGCCTGTAAACAGAAACCCTTCGCAAAGAAAGTGAATATTCGAGCGAGGTGGCATGGGACTAGCGACAGCCTGTGCATGTTGGTGGTTTACCATTGACCGCCCAAACTAGTGCCCATGGCCATGCCCACCCAATACCTGCCCCTCCCATCCCACCCCAGAACCTCTTGGAGCGTACCCTTGGCTTTTATGGGGCTGCCAGTTATCAGAAGCAGTGTTTTGAAAGAGAATGGCTAAATTGCAGCTGTAAACCAGATGAGTATGCAATAAAATGCCTGATCTAATAGTCGCTTGATGTATCACCAATGTGTGCCCTTGAATCTGTTCCTCGCACTGAATTCCTGCCAAAAAAAAAAGAGCATTGGCAAAGCCAAAGTTTGATTCTTTATAAACATTAGATCGGAATTTGCTAGGCACTTCCATGATATACCCAAGTACTAACCCCATGTTCCAGCTTATGGCAGTACCTGAAAAATGCCCGTTCCATGCCTACAAAAAAGCCAAACCGTTGGCTCTGCCAGCGTTCCTTTATCCATCGGCGTCCACGGCTGTTGATTGAGGGGCCGGACGACGAAATTGCTTCCAAATTAAGCCCCATGCAAATAATGAACTGTGTCCGAATACAATTTGCGTGGCTGTCCTGAAAAAAATAAGTGGTCGAGACTCGACCCTAAACTAAGGCCACCATACTGACGTTGCAAAATCCACCGAATCCTGGTGGCGCGTCTTGCAGAGCCGCTGATTTGCGTTGCTTCACGGCGCAAGACAAGAAAACGCGGTATAATTGCAGCGTCATTCTAAACACCGCCCGCAGCTTTAAAGCACCTTGCCTTGCAGAGGGCAGGCGCGAGTGTCAGGCTGAAGGCCTGGCCCCAGGTGTCTCTGTAGAGTAGTAGCCCTATCTGTCAAGCCTTGACAATCCGCCGTGTACCCTCTCCCCGAGCCCCCTCCCCCATTCTCCAAACCAAACATACGCTCAGCTTACTTCCAAAGGTGGGACTGGCCACCGACCCCCACCCCTCCCCCCGACCCCCGTTCCTGCCCTGCCCGATACGCGTGGTTTGGGGGAATTAACCGAGCAGGAGGGCTGCGTGAGAGTGCTTTGACCACTTTGTGAAGCTCGCGGCGATAACAGACCCGTCAATTGTATGAAGGATGGAGAGCCCCCCCCCCCTCATTTCAGTGGCGGGACTCTGACCGCCCACACCCACTGTATGATCGGTAGGGCGTGGAAGATGCCATCAGACTGGGAAGGGGTGTTGGACACAGTGCTTTTCAAACTGCAAAAGCGCGCATCTGCACTCCCACCAACTTCCTAGCGGTGCCATGCCTGCTGCCCCATCTAAGATTTATCCCCCTGTTTCGCAAGACTGATATACCCCTCCACACCCGTTCTAAAGCCTAGCCCCCACCCCACGTGCACGCCACGGCATTACCCAGAATTATCGGCGGTCTCAAAGACTACCAAGTGCGATGCGCTACATTACACAAGGTTTACCAAGTGCTGGGGTGTGCTGATCCTTAATCTAGACAAGGGCCACCCCAAAAGGGGATGGTAGCATGGCTTGCATTTGACGAGCCTGATAAATGCATGAAAAAGGTCGGGTTGCTCAATTACTTGAACGTGCGCAACTGATCACAGGGTGAAATCCCCGGCAAGGACTGCTCAGCCTTTCAACCTTCGGGTGATAGACCGCTAGCAAGAGTTTTACTTAATTCGTGATGTCTGGATTCTGCAGGAACTGAGTCGGAGTATACGAACTCGCCCCCTGCCTTCGCCCCTCATTTAAGCTTTATGAGGGTGATATCACCGTTATAGGGACGACCGACCGACCGCAAAAAAGGCGTCAAAGTATTTTGAGACTCTTTTTGAACCTCCTAAATACTCAAAAGCTAAACAGTAAACGCCAGTCGGGTTGAAGACATGGGGGGTGGTCTAATTCTCTGCGTTTTGCAATGGGGAGAAAAAAAAAGAAAAAAAAAATCACATTGAAAAACACGTTCTGAATCAGGCCCTATGTGTATATGTGCCGTTCAGAAAGTTTGGCCATGTATTCGAGTCGGGGAAAACATCCCGAACGAAAACTAGAGGCAGATTCACACCGCGTTTTTCAATGGGATTTCCCCATTGAAAACTAATTTTACACCGTGTGCGCGTTTCTGGGTGGAATGGCGAGGCCAGACTAACATGGGGGCACGCGGCGGAAAACCTGGCGCTTTCCGACAGGGACTCCACTCTACATCGGGCAGGTCATTAACACATTGCAACTGACCGACCCCCAGCGGGACTTGGTAGAGGCGGAATGACAGATCGTTGGGGTTACTCATTTAACAGCCGCGCCACAGTGGTCAAGGAAGGGCCGGTTTAAGAACTCGCGGCTTCTGGTGGCAGAACGTGCCTTAAATGGAAAAAGTCACCCCCGGCAGCGCCCACAGAGTCCTACGAGATCTGCCCAGTCTACAAACATGCCGCGTCTCCAGATGACTGATGGGGGCGCGCCCTCTGCTCCTTGTCAGTGACCCCGCCCTGTATAGATGACCAGTCAGGTGAAGGGCTCCTTCCACCAGCCCCGACCCGGAAGAATATATAGGGCACCCAGCCGTCAATCCGGAAGCAAAAACACATGGGGCCTGACCCACAAAGCGTTTTTCAATTGACTGCCAAATATATACATCTAATGAAAAAGTATTAATCCAAAAGAAAACAAAATTGATCCCTTAGTCAGTCTAATTTAACCAAGCCTAATTAAGGTATTAACTTTTCTTTTTGGGGGGAGGGGGGCGGATCAACTTTTTTTGTTATTACACTTGTTTATTTACACACAGATGAATGGTAAAACAAACTTTTAAATGATTATATAAGTACATACTTGCATATCGACCTGGATCATCAAGTAAAGGGGTTTCCTAAATAAATATTGGTCGTCTAGCTCCAAGGGCAGCGGTCTTCAAACTGTGGGACTGGCTCCCCCAGCGGAGCCCGAAGGATGCACGTAGCTATTCAAAAGGTATTACGGGGTCACCTTAGACTAGAAAATATAGGATATTTGGCATGGGGGGGGGTAGTGGGAGGTCCAGCAATCATTTCTACTCAGGGGGCACAATACCAATCTTTGTACTCGAGGGGGGCGGCGGCGGCTCTCTGCATAACACAAGTTTGAATACCACTGCACTGCAGGCAACTCAGGAGATCAAGGTGGAGTATATATGGGCTCACCTATGACCTCCCGAGTGCTCCTTCCCCGTGGGCTGTGCACCAGGACACTGCGGCCACTGCTAGGCGATGGATTCACAAAGAGGTTTTCATTGTCATACGCCCATTGAGAAGCGCTTGGGGATATCAGGCCATATATGTGGACGTGTATAGCTCGGTGGCAACGCTTTCGTCTGGGAAGCAAGACGATATTTGTATTTGGTTTATTTATAACATATAGAGCGACACAAGTTTGAATCCCAGGTCTGAGCTTAGACACCTCTTCTGTATTAAAGCACAACAATTCTAATAATATAATAAATCCCATGGGACTTTCCTGGGCGAGGGCGCCATGTAACGTTGGCCACGCTGACCAATGTACTTCAAATCATCCCAAAACGGTTCTTTGGTTTCCACCTTGGACTGTATATTTGGCTATAATGCAAACACATCACGGCTGCCGCAAGGGGGCACCGAATTTTGCGATCAGAGGGTGCTCTTTAGAACGGCATTACTGGGACTGCTTGTAATACAGACTATACGCCGTTACAGCTTGTAGGATGGCCTGGAAATTAATATTTTTACTCGGGGTACGGACACACTGTGGACTGGCCCTGTGGCTGCTGTCAGTGTTTGGGATTTCTTAGAGGGGAATAGCACCAATGTGGACTCTTTTCCTCTAGCGCCGTTGATGCCAGGATCATGTGATGCTAAGGAACAAGACGCGTCACCCACCCTCCCTCCCTCCAGACACACATAGATATGCTAGCAAAGTTCAAATATTGCAGTTGTTTCTGTACTCCATTCCCACCCCTCTTTTTTTTTTAAAGTCATACTATGCCAACCAGCACAATTGAGAGGTTTTACGTCAGCTGTGTTTGTTGCTTTCATTGCCAGTCTGTTCTGTTTCGAGGTGGGTGAAGCAGGTGGTTGCATTAAACCACAGGGTAGGGGATTACATTGACACCCAGTACAGCTGTACCCCTCCCTTGTGCCCCTCTGTATCCTAGCCCCACTGTATAGCTGTACCGTGAAAAAGCACTCTGCTGTGTATCTGTATTGTTGTATACCTCTGTAAAGCGTTCCATTTCTACTCAAAGAAAGTCCACACTGATTAGGGGGCCCATTGTTCACTGAACTTTGTGGTCCCCTTCCAGGCCACAAGTCCACCGACTAGCAAGAACCATGTTTCTTTGGATTAATAATTTGGGGTGCTGGGCTGGTCGGTGCCCCATTTAAATCCTGGCCATTCCAGTCTCTAAAAGATTAAGTGGAAATGAAGGGGAAAAAAAATAAAAACCTGTTCTCTGTGCCCATCCCTGCATCATAAATGTGATTACGTCACCTTGAGTTCTGAGAACCATCATGACAGAGGAGACTATGCTTACCTGCGTCATACATTTGCCCCTCAACCGGGACACCAGCAGAGGACTAGCCCGGGACATGGGCAGCCGGGTCCAGGCCACAGAGTGGGCTAGGCCTGGACATCAGAGGTCTATCCTAGGACATGGATGACCCAAGTACTGCCAGGGGTTGTTATAGGATGCCACCCTGATCAACAAGTCCTGGCAACAGAGGACTAGCATAGAATGCATATTGCCAAGCCCGGACTACCTAGTCCAGGCAACAGAGTGGGCTAGCCCAGGAACAGTATGCCTAGTTTTTGGCACCAGTGGGCTAGCCTAGAACGTGCATGACCAAGTCTTCGCCAACGAGAGGACTAGCCGAGGACGTGGATTGCCAAATCCAGGCAAGAGGGTGGGCTAGCTCAGGAGCAGAATGCCTAGTCTTAGGAAACAGAGGGCTAGGTTAGAACGTAGATGGCCAAGTCCTCAGTAACAGACAGGGCTAGCATAGGACTCATAATGCCAAGCCCATGAAACAGAGGATGTGGACTGCCAAGTTCGGCCAACAGATTCGGATAGCCCAGGGGAGGAATGCTTAGTCCTGAGCACCAGAGAGGGTAGCCTAGGACATGGATGACCAAGTCCAGGCAACAGAGGGCTAGCATAGGACACACTGCCAAATCCTGTGCCAGAGAACTTTTACATTTTGGGAAGGAGCACAAGACCCTCTTCAGGGAATGGTTCCTTCTCAAGACCTAGGTCCACACAGCCTCCACTCCCCTCCTAACCTGAGATTGTGCAATCACCTTGTTTCGTCCCCTGGTTGCTTGTAGATCCCCTTCTGCCAAACTGCCCACCCTCACTCTCCCCCAGTGTTAGCTCACTGCCCCTTGCATCGCCGCTTCCCTCACTCGGTTCTTCCCCCTACGGTTGTGAACACTCAACAGCGCAGGGAATGGGCAGCAGAGTGGGGCTCCGGCAAGACATGTCTTGCCGCCCTCTCCACAGACCCACAGGCTTGCCCACGACACCTGTTCTTCAAGGAGCAGGCAACTTTTAGCACTGCTGAGTCTTCTGAAAATGGTTGATCCATGAAGCATGGGTTGCGTGTGACAACTCAGCTTCAGAACACTCCTACCAACGTTTCAACAGCCTTGCATACTTGTAGCTGTCCAGAATGGTATGTTTTTTATTAGGGTGAGTAGTGTGACCATTAAAACTGCAGTGCCCAACTTCTGTTCGCTCAAAAGGGTTCCATAATGAATCACAATAAGATATGTTTCAAATGTAAAATTCTGGACATAGTTATGTTCCCATAATGCCCTTTGTTTTATGCAAATCACCAGGATTGTGTTCAATGTAGCAGCGGTATTCACACTGGGGCGCGGCACCATGGATGGGGGGGGGGGGTCAAGACTGCATCCCTGGGGGGCCGCGAGAGCCCATCATGAAATGTTTGAAGAAAAAAAAAAATGTATGGACAGGGCCGACTCACATGGTCGGGCTGAAGCATGACACTGTCTCAGGCACCAATGAAAAAGTGGCCCGCAGTTGTAAATGGATATTCATTAACAGACTGTTTGAATAGTACCCAGGGGGATGCAGGGTGCTTTGTTTTAAAATGTAAGTGCATTGTGATATTTATAGAAGATTTATTCAGCAACAATGGTCAAAATGACTAACTGCATAGGGAAGTAACTCAAACTGGCCCACATAGGCCAAAGAGGTGGCTCATTATGACTGGCCCACACTAGCATTTAGTATTTTTGGTACAGGCATTGCCCTATGATATGATATTTGTATTGCGCTCGTACACAGGTGTTTCAGATCGTGACCAGGCAAAGGGAAGGGAAACACTGAGCCCAGTGGCCTCCCTCACCCATTATGGAGGAGCGAAGGAGCCAGCACAGTGAAACAATGAGCCCTCCTTCAGCTGCTTTTTCCAGCTGAGGGAGTGCTCCTGGGCTGGCTGACCTGTCAAAGGGGAAGCCCTATTTCCCTTTGTTCAGTTCATTCCCCAGCCGCACATGCAAGGCTGGGGCGTTTTGCTTCGCCAGCATTGCATAGCTCATTGGAAACGCTGGCTGGAACACTGCATGTCTGTATGTGCGAAGGGGAGCTCCTGCGCCTCCTCGCACATATGGACAGAGCAGCCTGGAACGGTGTTTCAGCACCCACATGCTAGCCAATGCAGAAGGTAGGTTTATGTTAATTTATTTTGTTGAATCATGGCCTAGTGGGGCCCAGGAGACAGGGGTGGTATATTTTTTGCTGGACATCTATCATAGATGCAACAACTGCAAACTGTTAGGATATTTACCCATTTCCTTTTAAAGTATGCTCTACAGTGCAACATTTTAACCCATTATTTTATTAAAAAATTCACGGGGGGGGGGACCCCCGAACCCACCTTGATTGGTTCGGACTCCCTCACTGCGCTCAGTCGTTATGGCATTTTAGTTATGCCCCTCCACTTAAAAAATTCACCAGTCGCCATTGTCTCTCGGACTGTATTGGGAACAGGATGGGGGAGCCCAGGCACTGCGGTGGGAGCAGGATGGGAGGGAACCATTGGATAGTAGTGGTAGCAGGGTGGTGAGAGCCCAGGCTGCGTGATGGTGTGGGGAGAGCCCAGGGACTGGGTAGTAGTGGGATGAGGGAGCCCTGCCACTGTGATGGGAGCAGGTGGGGGAGCCCAGGGACTATACTGGGAGTAGGGTGCAGTGATGGTGCGCAATACATACTGTCCATTTGGCATTTTTTTCGGGGCCCAGCGTGTTCAAATTTTGCTCAGGGTTGCCTATGCTAAACATTTTTGAAGACCACTGGCCTAATGGATTTACAATGTGAGGCAACTTGTTTGATTGGCATGCTCGTCAGAGTCTCCTATACAAAACAATCCCGTGTGCTTGTGTATGGATATCACACATTTCACAGCTATCTCTATAAAAAAAAAAATAATAAATAAAAAACACACAACACAGAGCGACAGGGCAGGGGAGTCCCGAACAATTTGTTTGCTCAGGGGTGCCTTGGCATAAAAAAGTTTGAAGACCACTGATGTAGAGGTACTGGTGACATGACCTGGGGCCACGTCACTCAGCCTCACCCCTTCCTCCCCATAGTCCCTCCCCTCCAAGAATGAGAGGGGAGGGGGTGAGGTTATAATGGGTACTTCAAGCAACGCAGTTCCTAATGAGTAAAAACGATGTCACCGACCATGTATGTGATAAATCCTCAGACAAAAAAATAAAATAAAAATAAAAATGGCCTCACAGGATCACAGCACTGCAGCCTCCTTGGTGCTCGTCGCTGTGGTTGAGTTAATAACAGGGAATTGAAGCCAAGGAGGAGGCAAATACCCAGCCCCAGTATTGCGCAGGGCAGGTAAACGGAGCTACATCCAAGACATATTTGAGGCAGAAATGTTACGTTCCCCTGAAAAATCAAACCGACAGAGCGCCCCTTGCATTATGTGGTTTTTTTTGGGCACGATGAGAATGCGAATTGTAAAAGACTCCACTTTGTCTCCACGCTCGGGCTGGTGGCGAGCTCTGCATGGGGGTCCTATAGCTGCACAGGAGGCGGCTGCGAGCAGCTCAGCCTCAGCTCAGCTCATGCCAGGACTGCCGAAACGCCCCGATGGCGACACTGACGAGGAGCGTCGCTAGGTCGGGCAAAGATCCGGGGCTAGAGTAAGGACACGGGGCTTGTAGTCCCCGAACTTCTAGCCGGGGCTATAGCTCCCTCGGACTTCCCCTAGCAACTCCTGCGGGTGAAACAGTGTTTCCATCTTCCAAGTTGATGAAAGGAGTACCATTACGATAGGCCAATTAAAAATACATAGAAAACGAGGTAAAATCGCCGATCCCTGGAGCGGTCAGGGCGGGCAGCTTCGGCACAGAAAAAAAGTGTCCAGGTGTATACAAGTTAAACTATGTGTTTGAGTGCTACAGCTCAACCCTGAAAGAAAGATGTTGGCCAATTGCATTATAGATGTGCTGCATAATATTTCTATAATTCCAAGTAGTGAATTGAAATGGCACGTGCCTTCCTTAACTGACGGTGGAACAAGAAAGACTCGTTCCCCCACCCCTTCGGAGACAACAAGCGACTTCATTCTGGGGTGTCCAGCCCGCAGGGCATCACATGCCATGACAGCCCGCGCAGTACCCGAGGGGATAAGGAAAAGGGGCGCCGGCCATGTCCTGAGATTAGAGCACCGCTGCATATGGTTGGTGGGGGTGGGGGGCAGAGACTGAAGGAGAGCATATACGAGAAGGGCTGAGACAGACAGCAGGAAAGGTCAAAGGCCGAGAGAGATGGGGGTGAGGCAAGCAGAGAGATGGAATGAGAGCTCCAAACATGGCGACAGCGCCTAGAAGGGAGCAGGAGCGAGGGAGGAGAGGGTACGTGAGGGATAGGCTGTCGGAAGACCTAAACGGGATGGGGGGTGGGGTAGGCAGATAAGGGGTAAGGGAAGTTTGAACATGAAGTGACCGTGGCAGGGCTTCTTGTATTGGATACGGTACGAGGCGGCCCCGTTCACGGGAACTAGGGAAGAGCTGTAATGCAGCGGAATTCGAGTTCTCCTTACGTGACTGGGGGGCGTGGGGGCTGTGAATCAACGACACCCCACGCTTTCAGCTCCCCGGCATCTACCGCAAGGAGTGCACTGTGCAGGTATGGAGCACGGGGAAAGCCACCCCGAATTAATCTTGTACTCACGCTCCCCTCCCCACCCCCGAATATGTGGTTACACAACCTGACCCGGACGGGAAACCCGCACATCTTCCAAATAAAATGAGAGCTGTCGGCTTAAAGCAACAGTTTATGGGAGGGGGTATAGAGCGGGGGGGCAGTTGATTACGGTTATGCCCCCTCCCCCCATATGCCCGATTTTGGAGGGACATGTGAATAGTGGCAATTGGTTATTTGTGGGAGGGCGCTTTAGAAGCAGCACGGGGTATTCGTAGGTCTCGGGGCAAGTTTAAAAAGTTGCCCTTTTCCCTACCAGCCTCTATTTAATAAATTAGTTATTGCACAGGGCCTCGGGTGTTGAAATGCCTCCCTTTGGTCTGACCGCGGATCAAGGCAGCGAGCCTCCAGTGTGGCCTTGTCGTGAGTTCGAGGGCACCGAGGCGTCTCACATTCTGTGGCAAGGAGAGGGGAAAGCTAGCGTCTACGCGACTTGAATAACCAATAAAGCACTGCATCAAATTGGCTGGTGTTTACAGAACCCCAATGTTATATTGTACATGTTTTTACATAGCGCTTGCCATCGTGGGTTTTGCTACTTCTAGTGGAGTCAAATGTGCTTCTACGACCCATTGAACTGTCTACACTTTATCAACTTTGTAAGGATGAAAAGCGGAGCCTGTGGGATCTGAACGCAGGATTGCAGGGTGACCACAGACCAGATTTCACAGGCGCAGGATTAGGACCTGGCCGTGACAGCGGCTTGAATACAGCGCGGCCTGCCCACGATCACCCATTTCATCATCGAGTTCAAATGAGAATGGAGGTCTCGGGTGGCTGGCAGTGGTCGAACTATGTTCCCACTGTCGCACCCCCTTTTTTTCCCCCCATACTCACCATCATTCGAACCCCGAAACCCCCAATTAAAACACCATCCCTACAACATTGTATTTTACAACACTTCCAGTAAAACTGAAGAAAACACATGGAAAGAAAAAGGATTTAAATGACCACCATTAGAGTGTCATTGTCCGGCTCAGCGTGCCCTTTCCCCTTCACCGCCCACCTCTTAAAGAACATGGCCAGCCTCAGATACAGTCCCCCTCCCGCCCCCTCCAATTGCCTGCAAGCAAGTCTGAGCCTAAAGCCATTCATATCATCGCGATGAAGCTGGGCGTTTTGGCGGCTCTGGAAAGGCTTTTATATCGCAAGCAGTCATTGAAATAAATAATCCCCTTTCAGCACTCGAGAGATAACGCAGTGCAACGTTACACTGGCTCCATATCGTCCGGGCTCCTGTTCTGAGTCCACAGTAGGGAAGACACTTAAAAATGTTGCCCTTCTGGAGCGGAATTCTAGGCCGCCTAAATTAAGGGCACGACGACGGGTTACCCCTAAAGGTAAGGGAAAGTCATACCCTTTAGTTCCCGCCCACTTTGACCTCTGGTGGCTGGGCATTTAAAAGCTGCCCGAATGATAAATAAGCTCAAATACTTCCGGCTTTCACTTCTCACACAGAGCATGGTATCTTCACTCTACCAACACGCATATGAGTGAATGTATTGGAGGGGGGGGGGAGCACAGTGGGGATACATAGGAAATACTAACAGCAGTGAGATACTTCCTTCATGCGTCTGGGCCCAGCAAGAGGTCACACCAGGGAGCTCATGTTGATCCCTTTTACTTAGTAGATTGTCGCCAGGGCCCATTTTCATGCATTTGTACGATGGAGTGGAGTGGTGGAACATAACTCTGCTGCTCCCTTCCTCTCCACCATACAAATTCTCCAGCATTAACACCGGCATGGATGTTCACGCTGGTCAAATGCTAGGGAGTTGCAGGTGCAAATGCTACGGATTCACATGATGACTGCCAGTTTTCAGCACCGGCAACAAGCAGAAGGACTCCATAGCGATTCATTGTGGACGCTGCCTTCCATGCGTACATGTCAGGCGGCGTTTAATGAATTTCCACGTCCAAGTGCAAAAGGGCAGGGAAAAAAGCGGTGTACACACGCTGCCTTTTGCCCTGCCCTTTTGCACGCAGCTGTGCAAAAGGCAAAATTGTGGTGGCAGAGGCCGGTGTATGTGAAGGTGCACACGTAACAGGTCACCACCGTCAAATTACAGGAGAACACAAAAATGAGCCTGAGGCTCAACCTCTACAGACTTCTGAAATATTGACCACATCTGCTTCAACTGCAGTCAGTAATGAACTTCGGAAAAGCTGAAGGGTAGCGCTTGAGAGCTGGTTTAGTATGAGAGATAGATCGAAGATCGGTGCAGTAAGAGTGTCAACAGGTGTAGCACTTACTTAATCATTGGTATGGTCTGTGTTCTATGACACACTGTCCCATTTACTTTGTGGTGTTCTATGCAGACTTGTCTTGTTACACTCGCCCCTCCGCCCCCCCAAAACACACACGGCATAAAAGACTTGAAGCAGAAAACCACAAAATAAACGTCCCAGTTATATCCGTCAACAATGTCTAATCATGGTACAATGACCAAGAGCAACAATCTTAGAATGGCTCAGTAAGGAAGGGGGCCAGCTGTGAAGTCCTCTCATTGCGTACGAGAGACCCTGTTCCACTGCTCTCCCCGTGTAACCATACCAAGCACTCTTCTAACCCGTTCTGCTCCAAAGACTCATCGCAAGATCAATCCCTGGTCCTCACCGGAGGTCCCTTTCTGCAGCGACTGTTATCCTGCTCACCAAACAAACTGTCTAGGCAGTGCTGGTGTACAACACCGGGACAGGTGGTCCACGAAACTGGAACCTAGAAAGAGTATGTGGGTGGAATGCGTGGCTTTGAGGGCGATTTCTGGAAATACCCTGAGTAGCTTAGTAAAATAGAGTTCACGGCCATTTGCAAGTTTTTGTAAAGGGCGAGAGAGATCTGCTGGTCACACGTTCAAACCCCGGCTATTCATATTTCTAGGATTGGCACAATGAGTAAATTGGTGTTGTGCAAGTGAAGCATGGCTTATTTAGATTTTTAAACATGGAATATGGATTATAATCGGGGGATAAGCAAGGAGCACTGAGGGTACCTGGGAGCAGTAAGGCGAGAAGGACAGGAGAACATGAAAATCAGACGCTTCGGCAAGCTCCTGCCAGAAGCTTTAGCCTTTCTGAACAGGGCTAGAGGCTGATGAGGAGAGCAGAGGCGTAGCCAGGATAGTGTAACAAGTGGGGCCTGAAGCTAATGGAGTTGGGCCCACCACAGTGACATTCACATCTGTAAATGCCCAACAGCGCTACCCAGTTGGCATTTACACATTTTGGGTGGGCCTTGCCCGCTCAGGCCCTACCTCGTCTACGCCTCTGGGGGGGGAAGGGGGGGGGGGTGAAGAGATCTGTCCAGTTACATCTTGCTTGGAATTATGTCAACAGCCATTGGAGGGAGGTGGATCAATATCTTAGTGAGAAATTGGCAAACAATGGAGAGAGATGTGCAGGGACAGGACTGTCGGAGTGTGGGAACAATTAAGTCCAACAGGAGCCGCTATTTCAAGGAGCGGTCGTGGGGCTTCGCAAGTTTATGAAGTGTACCATCACGGCAATAACATTTTTAGTTCACCCAATAAATACCTAATCTCAGTGCATAGCAATCCTATGTATGTTGTACCCACCACAAAATAGGTCCACTCTTCACACTTAAGCGATAAGTGTCATAATTAACCAACACAACAATACTGTTCAGGAGCCCGTGTAGTGCTGCCCCCTCAACGTTTGGAAGATGTGATCTGCAGGTTACACATACATCTCACCCCATTAAGAAGCAAAATCAGGATCGTGGAGATCCCGGGGAAATATGATGAATCAAGAGGATCATTAATGTGAATGTGCCCTTCCGATTGCCCGTCTCCCCCAGACTCACCTTCCCTCCTCATGCCCACTTTCAGGCACTTCTTGAGCCGGCAGAACTGGCACTGGTTGCGGTGGTGCTGGTCAATGGGGCAGTCGCGGTTGCCTCGGCAGGTGTAGCTCAGGTTCCGGCGCACCGACCTCTTGAAGAAGCTCTTGCACCCCTCGCAGGTGAACTGGCCGTAATGCTTCCCGCTCGACTTGTCACCGCACACCATGCAGTCCACGCAGGGGGGCAGATTTTTGTCCCCAGAGTCCTGGCCTTTTGGGGGGCCTGAGGAGGTATGAGGGGTACCGCCAGGATCTTGGCCACAGAGAACGACTGGACCCACGGCTTGGCCGAGATCCTCTTGCCAAGGGCTCACAACCATCGCCATAGCAAGGCGGGAGACAAACTAGAGTGGCTCCCCAAGAAATCCACTGCTCCAGAAAGAGAAGGGCTGGTCCCTAGGCACAGAAACAGACAGCACGGCGGTGTCTACCAGAACATCCCAAAGGATGGGAAAACCACAACACGTAAAGGTACTTTTGCAAGACGTGCACTTCTCATTGAGACCATATGGAGTTTGTGTATTCTCAGAAGGGCAGACTGTTGCTCGTTTCCGATGTTCCAACTCTCTTCCAAATGTGTCCAATGTATTTATATTTACTTAACTAAATGGATTTCTTTTCTGGCTCCCAATACAAATGGAAGCGTCTCTGTGCGCGTTTCAGTGCATGCGCGGCTCTGATGTTCCTCGCGAGTTTCCGTAGTCGAGACTGAATAAAATGGATGGGAAGGCTCTTCACTGTCTCGGAGGAGGCAGAGCAGTCCCCTGTGAAGCGGGTTCTTGCCAAACTACGGACAGAGTTTTTTATTTTTTTATTTGTGGGTTTCCACCCTCGCATGCAATCCACGGTCGGAGCTGCATTTTGAACAGATGCCCAAGTTATCCATTCCTGCCCGGAAGCGGGGCGAGAAGGGGGCACTTTTTATTGTTTCTGTGGGAAAGACAAAAAAGAAAAAAAAACAATTAAAATCCTCTCATGAATCATTGCAGAGCGCGGCAGACAATGAGCAAGCACAGAGGGGGGAACCCCCCTCCCAGCCCCCAACCACATCTCTCCATGGTGAATTCCTGTGCACCCTCCGAGCATCTCTCAGTTGGAAGGCTTCCAAAGTGCTCGGGGATGAAGGGATGAGTGTGACCGGCTCAGGCTGAACAGGGCTGGGAGCATGTGTATGTGGGGGACTGGCCCGGGGACGACGAGATGTGAGCAACCAAGGGCTTGAGGGGAATAGGCCTGGGTCGGAACAGGGATGGGAGGATGCTTAAGAAGGGCCCAGGTCTGGAGAGGGACTAGTGTTCACGTCGGCCCATGCGCGACTACGGCTATAGGGAGGTCTGACGGAGGAACGTGAGAATGATGGCCCATGTGTGACCGGGATGCAGGGATGTGTGCGGGGCTGACCCTGCTCTGAGCAGGTACGGCCAGATGTGTGGGGTTGTGCAACGGGTCCGGTGCTGTTTATGACCTGTACAGCTGTGAGGGGAGGCGGCTGCGTCAGTCCAGACCTTTACTTTTAGGTGCATTTTTAAGTATTTCTCCTCCCATTGCAAGAAACCCGGCCGTTGGGAAAGATAACGGGCCTTGTTGCCTCCCGCTATTATTTATGCGCCAAATCAAATATTGTTTCATGTGTTTAGCATCAACCTGGGACCACAACGGCTAACCATGCACTGTGGCCCCATAATGCCACGATGGGGGTCCTGTGGAAACGATCAACCAGGCGCGGAAACACTTCTTCGTGCGCGCGTGTTCAGGTAACAGTGTTCCGTTTGTGCTCTCACACACACATAACTATATATAAAGCTTCGAAGCACGCGTTGTCTTCAAACGCACACCGGGACTCTCGGTTTCTTGCCAAAGGAACACCTAGAAAGGCGGCTTTCTAGACTTGCTCGGTTGCTATTGCGCGCGGTGGTAAACGCGGCCCAGGAGGGGAGGCGAGGGCAGCGGCCCGCCATTTAGTGACGCAGGAATCCCAGTCAGCGCGGCGCCCTCCCTGCACCGCGGCGGCGGATTATCCGGGAGCGGGCAAGAAAGAGGACTGCGCTGGACGCGCAGGTGCAGCAACCGCCGGCAATTCTACACGGCGTGACCCACTCACCTCGGCATGACAGAGGCGTTCCCGCCCCGACACCTTGGTGTCTGCGGGGGTCCACTCAGACCAGTCAAGAGGAGGCTCTGCATCCTTCCCGGGAGCTTCATACCTGGGCATGCGGGGAGCCCAAGAGAAAGTAGGGTGAAGACGGGGCGCTCTGTGCACACAGTGTCTCAGGGGATGCAGAGCATGTCAAGGGAAAGAGCACCTCGCGTGAATTCAAAGCGGGTGGCGGCAGTCTCACCACAGCTAGCCCCGTTCACCCACCTAGTCGTTAGACAGCTTTGTGGGTTCAGCTCCAGCTGCAAGACGTCACACGTTTGGGGAAAAAACGAGTGCCATTAATGTGGGGTCTAAGGACACGCGCCTGGGGGCAGGGGGTTGATTATGTGATATTTAAATGGTCACTATAATTACGTTATTTAAAAAATAAAATACAAAAGTAAACCTCTCCCTCAAAGAAAAGCCGGACCTCTCCTGCGCTACTACGCAGGCGGTTCGCTCGAGAAAAGGTAATTTGAAGAGGGTTAGGGTCATTATGAGGAGACGTCACCGCCTGAAGCGGAGACACAGTGAATACACGTGCCCCTCGTGTCCATAGAATTCTTAGTGTGCGTAAGTGGGGAGATGGGCCACCCCGGTTTCCAACTGCTTGTGGGAATAAAAGTGCTGCCGCGCGCTCACCATCACCGCATGGCAGATAACGGGGTTCATAGAAACAGCGTCCTTTCCAACAAACGGGCAAACGTCACACTCGCCCCGAGATGTCCGAGGAGGGGGCCGCCGGCCGCGCTGTGTTGGAAGAACACCCACCAAACAAGAGGCGCGCTTGTGTGGAAAGTCTGGTTGGCCAGGCTGTGGGGCCTCCCGAAATAGAAAGCGAACAGAAGAGGGCAGCGGGGCCGGGCAGCGCCTGAAAGCACCGATGCCCCCAGGGCGCTCTGAGGATGAAGGATTTAGGATTCAAGCACCAAACCAGGAGCGTGTGCCTCGAGTGCAGGAAAGCACCAAGCGGAGGCCCCTGTACGTGATTTAGTAACAGTACATGAGCCGGTAACGATAACACACATACTTAATTTAAAATACTAATAATATTGAAGACTAAGACAAGGCAAACACGGTCGCTTTGTCTTCAGCACCATCTGCACGCGCCCCCACTTAAGCCTCTTTCACTGTGAAATTAATCATAAAGCGGCGGATTTGTATATTCATTTGAACAATGTTAAAATATTGTGTGTTCTTCCCCCTAGAGCTTACTCCCACAACCGCTCGCTCCCGCAGCTGTTATTCGCGGGGCCGCTTGTTTTAGCCCAGACACCGATTGGGGGTTCCCGGCCGAAACGAGGTACATTTAACGTTCTCGCCGAAGGAGAAGGGACGGCTCAGAGACTGCCAACATTAGAGCTTGGACATAGGCACGTTTCTGCGGCGAGAAGCAAGAACGCCGTCCTAAATGCGCAGAGTACGCAGGAAAATGCATGTTTAAATAAGAGACAAAATAGAAGCAGATTCATTTAAATTACCATTTGCTGTACTTCAATTTAACACCATTCCTAAATGTAAGTTGTTGCAAGATCCCGACAAAAAACTTCTTAAAATATAAAAAATAACACAAACTGACCAGACAGCAATAAAAACACCATAAAACGGGATTACAATACCTTTTGCTGTGCGGGGCTGTTAATCACCAGGCAGATAATGGCCCCGGGCTTTGCTAGGAACGCGCAGGCATGCACTGCGCCCAGCAAGACAGCTCGCGTCCACCCCCGAGGTTCCCTGGATTGTGACAGTTCGGAAACATTTCTTAAAAAGAAACTTTGAGCAGCGCAAGCCTGGCCCCATGCATGTCAGATCTCCCGAGTGCCGCTCCAGGCCACGCCCCTGCACTCTGGTCACGTGCTCCTGTGTTTGCACAATGCTGCTGCTACAATGCGTACAGACTCACTGGGGGCGGCGCTTCTGCGGCTACACTGTATCAAAGGCGTAAAGGTTGGAACTTTGCTTCCCGGGGGCGTGGTTTTGTAAACGCGGTTGCTGACAGCACTTTGATTTGAAAAAGTAAGCTGCTCAAGTCGAGGAAAAAAGCTCAAAACAAGTGCAGCCCACAAAATGAGAAGGACAGTCTAGCAATGGGGTTGGGGGAGTATTTCAATTTTATATTATGGAAATTACTTTATGGCAGCACATGCTTTAAGGGCACCTTAATTGATACCGTTGCCCTTTGTAAAAACTTTTACATTTTGGTATATCGGGGTCCTCTAAATGTCCTTCACGGCGCTATGTTCGACGCTCTACAATCGATATTAGCATATTGTCAGATACTCGAGAAACACGGGAGCCTGCCATACACCAAACGTATACGCCCTCAACAGGCTGGATGCAGTAGCTGGGAGGCGACACCATGCTCAGCGTCTGGATCCTGCAGGTCACTGGGAAAGAAATTGCTAACTTTGTTAAACTAAAATTCAAATTAAGGCAATTCAAAATTATTCTCTCTAGTTCTAAGATGTGCGGCAACATAATTTTCAGGAGAGAATGTTTATATTTTACATCAATTTTGTAACTTTCTTGTGGGGCATAACAACATAATGCTCTGTTGCATTTAATAAATGAGTTTAGCCATGTTGTGCGTGCAGGTGCATGTGCCTCGTGTCTCCTTTTTGATTCTTGTTGGTTGAATTGCCCCCCTCCACTCGCTTTTCTGATGTCATGTCGCTGGTTCACACCGAGATCCCTTTGTGTTGGGGACCTGCTCGGATCACCCGGCAGGCCCCTGGGTGTGTCGAAGCACCCGACACAGACCCTGAGTGCGTTGCTCACGACGCAAACAAAGGAGTGGGGGGTCACCCCACCCGCTCCAGATCACCAGCGCAACCCAAGTGGCTGGGGGCACCCAGCGCACCGCGGCCCCGGCTCTGGGGGGCACCCAGGCCAGGGACGCACCAGCAGCCATGGTCACATGGCATCAGGATCCCCATGGGATGGAATTGTCCATCAGGGTCACCGTCCTCGTGCTGGGACCCGTCCCTGGGCCCAGATCACGTGGTGTTGCACCAGCATGGTGCCAGCCAGGAATGACATCGGAGCCTTTGCTGGAGTGACTGACGAGCCGGAAACAGCTTGTGCTTTTTATTAAGTCGGTCACGTGGCTACTGCCGCATGACCCATTACAACATCCTGGTAGCTACCATGCTCCTAGGAGGGGTGCCATGCAACACTCCTCCTTTTTCATAACGACAAAACAAACCCCCCCCCCCCAAACCACAACACACCTCCACACTACTACTAATACCACCACTCTACTAATATTCGCACCCTTTATTAACCTGGGTGAGTGGTTCCACTGTCCGCAAAGGGCACTAATGAGAATTACTGGTACCACATAAAGCATTCCATATATACGGGTGTGCACCACATTACATTGCCCACCGACTGGGCCATTTTAAGCAAGTCCATGTCTGCAGGCTCACAGTCTTCATGGGATGTTGATGTGTGGGATGTTTTTACCCATGCATCCAAGCCCTACCTAAAAAACTGTGCAGTACTGGCATTGAAAACATCCTGATGGCCAGAGCTTCCCAGAAAATGCCCAGGGAAGTGCATGAAGAATAGGCTGCCACCCATTTTGCCGATGTTATGGGCACAGAAGGGCACTGCCTAAAACCACCATTGGACTACCCACACAGTAGTCTGAAACCATTGGGAATGGCAATGCTGATTGCCAAAAGCAACCTAGAATTGTGGGGAATTCATTTTCTTAAATCCCAAAAAGGGGTGCAGTACCAGTACTCACCACTATCAGAAAGCCGGCGTTTTAAAACCACCAGATTTTGTTTAAAACTGAATAAATGAACCCAAGGCAAGCCAAAGAAAGACTTACTGAGAGGTGGATACAATCTAAAGTTATATTCTGAAGTGACTTGAAGGTTTATAACAAGACTGACTGAGCTGTGGATTTCAGCAGTTTAAGTAAATTTGGACTGAAAGACACTGAACAATCTAAATGTTTAAAAGAAATGAGTGACCTACTTCTGAGAGTCACATAGGTTGCAATTGTTTAAATGTAATAGTTTTAAACTTAGAATCAGCATCCTAGCTGCATATGTAAAAAAAATTGTCTTGACTTAAACTGGGGAACAAAAGTGACATTAGCTGGGGCCTGGCTTAAGGAACTGAATTCTGCCCACCAGCTACCCCCGACAGGAGATGAGACTTGCACAACAGCTGTGTTCCCAGGCCTAGCTGTCCTTTTGCTGCTCCCACCAAAAGGGATATGACACTTCTCTGATTGAATTACCTGGGCTCTGCAGGAAATTGAACAAAGCCCTGTCCTGACTCAGGCAAATGTTTTATTACGGGGGCTGTAAAAGTGGCTTCCTCCTGGAAGTAAAGGAGAGGAGCACTGCCTGTGAGAGCAAGCTGGCTTGGCAGAACTGGAAAAACCAGAAATTCAACCTTGTGCTGGGGGGAAACCACACCCCTGTAGCCAGAATATGGTTTTAGAAAAAGATGAATAACTCATAGTACGGACTTGTGAAAATTATTTAAATGATACCATAATTCTTGTGATTTTTCTGCCCACATTTTAAGAGGTTTTTAGAACCGGTGGCATGATCTGGGGGCAAGCTAGCAGTTAAGAGGGTATTACTTAAAATGTATGCATGTTAAAAATCTGACACTTCATCAAGTAATGTCCATACTCCTTGCGCACATGTGTATAAATTTGGGGTAATGTCCGATATTACGAAATCAGTTAAAAAGTGCAAATGTTGCCATTTCTGAATGCAAGCTCCCAGAAAGAGCAGATTTGGACAGGGTATACCTCCTGTGATATGTGATGGGTGCATGTAATTTTAAACAAATGTGTACCTGTGCAAATATGTTTTTTTGAGCAAATATAGATTGTGTGTAAAGTTGACAGGAGTGGGTTCTCTGTACCATAAACAGACCTCATCATGATGACACTTCATTTCATTCCCCCAATCAAGGGGAAGCGGATGAAGTGGCCATTGACAAGTGGAGAGGGGTAGAGCTTAGTGATGCTGCACACACACCCATTTTCAAAACACATAAAAGCAGACAGACAGGACAGATAGGGACTTTCAAATCCATTTGCTGCGGGATGCTCTGCCGGGAAAATCCATACTTTACCTCCATCAATCTCTAGAGAAAGCTGTGCAGAAAGATCCAGACTTCAAATCCATCAATCTCCAGAATCCAGAGAGAGAGAGAGCTGACCCAGATCACTGTGAAGTGCAGAGACCAGACCAGAGTCCAGTCTAAAACCTGACCAGATCCGTGGCGAGGCCCATTTATTTCAGAAATATATTGTGAGTACCTAGCAGACTGTGCAGAACCAATCTCTTAGTTAAAATAATCTAATCCAATCTATTTTAATCTAAGTAGAACTGCCTCCCAACTGTCACCTGTCATTTGCAAAGCTGTCACCTGTCATTTTTTAGTTGCTAGCTGTCACTTGTCTTTTTGAACTTTAACATTTCAAATCTGAAAAACGACCTTTACCATATCGCTCATATCTCTGTGACCGTTTGTCTTAGAGACTTGCAGTAACTTTCCTCTGAAAGCTGGGAATCGTGGCTTTTCTAGGAACCTAGAACCGCATTCCTACCCCCGATACTTTTGCCGCAATCGCGAAAAACGCACTCGCGAATTTGCCGCGATTTGCAAATTTCTCAACGTGTGATAACAGCAGTTTTCTTGCTTTCAGTTGCCAAAAATTCGTTTAACCTGCTAGTTACTCCTAGATCCTTGCTAAGGTGAGCCTGGACTAATATTAACTTGATACCACTCACCCTGAACCTCTAGAGGGAATTAAAAGCATTTTAGCATATTTTTCACTTCATTGCCAGCACATATAAAAGCATTTTGGGCCTGTGTTGTAAACTTCTGTGGTCTAAGCTTGCTGGGGTGAACTGAATTACATTTGATTGCATTTCTGAGAACTGTGTGCTTTCCTTCCATTTCCTTGCATTGCATAAAGGGGGGAGGGGATTGCCAGAGAAAAGTGATTACATTGTTTTGTTGAAATCATATTGAGTATTTTCTGTACTGCCTTTCATTCAACATTACATCCATCTGAATTTATATAAAGCATTCTCTACCACATTATTCTTCTGTTCCTATTCACAAGTGTGCTAGTGCCAGACTATCCATTATTGATTACTGCTCAGATTAAGAGTCATATTCAATTATTAAATTATTATAAAGCGTGATATATATATATATATATATATATATATATATATATATATATATATTGTTTAAATTATCAAATAAACCTTTTAACTTGCAAAACAGAACTACTTCTTGGCTCAGTGGGGTCAGGGTTATTCAAAGAGAGGGGTGTTATATAGGGGTAGTCATCCAGAACGCATGAACTGGACATAAAGATATATCAATAAGGGTTTCCATTCAGTATCCCAGACTAGGCATTGACTTAGCTGTAGTGTTGAATTGAATCCTCTTACAGATGATAATGTCCAACTTCTGCCCTCATGGAGTTGCAGGCAGCCAGTTTGTGTCCTCCCCAATGTTCCCCTTGGACAGTCACCAGAGTCAAAAGGGCCGGCAAAGCCACACCTGGGGGGGGCTAGGGGCCACATCTGTCAGGTCCACTTACATCGGGGGGCTGCCACCCATGGCAGGGTGCTGGACAACAGGTCACACATCACACTTCCCCTACCACCTGGGGCACCTGACAGGGAGATACTGGTGGCAGGATGTCTGGGCAGCAGGACTAGGAGGGTGCACAAGCACTTGTGAGAGCTGAAACCCTCCCGGTGGAAACACCAAGTTCACTACCACTGGGCCCGGGTTGTGCCTGGGGCCACTTGCTGTTGCATCGCCCTTCACTTCCTGCACAGACCTTCCACACTCGTTACTGTGCATTACTAGGCATCAATGTCAGGAGCAGCAGACATAGCCCCATATGTGACACAGTGCCCGCCTGCCCAACAAGCTTTCCTTCTTTGCTGTTACCAAGAGCAGCACAACACTTTTCTTTTAGCTCCCGACTGCTTTACTTATGTTAGTGATCTGCTCCGGGATAGAGCACACCAACCATCACCGCTGGAGGGCCCGGGTCTTGTGGGGGCCAGGGCGCAGCTCTCCTCATTGCGGCGGGGGCCGCTGCAGCATACTTAGGAGGGGCTCCACCACTCTCATTTTTGGATTGTGGGCTTGAGGCAGCCGGGCATGGGGCGGCGCGCCTCATTGTCCAGTACACATTTTTTTCTTTGTCAACTGCCGCGGCAGGCCCGGGTTCTTGATGGGCTACCGTGGGCATGTGTACCATTTTTTTTTTTCAATGCGGCAACAACCGTCGCTCTTCACCTTCGCGGCCCGCGGGTGGGGGAGGGGCAGCTCACCTTCTTATTGCGGCTGCAGCCACTCCACATCTTCTTGGGGGGGTGCACCTCTCCTCCCCCTCGCGGGCCCCGACACCGGACCTCTCTCCCTCCCCTCAATGGGGAAGGGGCAGTGCCTCTTCATTGCGGCGCAGGCCGCCAACATTTTCATTTTTCTCATTTTTTTCCCCCGATCTGATCCAGAGCACCTTTCAGTTCTCGCGGGCCCAGGTGGTGGTAGGCCTGCCTCGTGTTGGGGTGGGGGCTCCACCCAGCACCTTCCCGTCCTCACGGGCCCAGGTAATGGTGGGCCCGCCTCATGTTGGGGGTGGAGGGGCTCCACCTCCCCCCATCTGCGGGGAATGCCGCCTGGCAGGCTTCCTCTTTGTTGCGGCCGAAGCCGTGGGACAGTTCTCCCCAGGGGGGGGAGAAGCAGCAGCTCACGCGGCCGATGCCGCTTTCCATGCAGCGACACCGCAATGTTCGGCAAGCCCGCAATGTCGTCTTCCACCTCATGGAGGAGGGGGCACAGACCCACCCTCCCACACACGGCAGGCAGCCGCTCGGGATGTTCTTGCGGCCCGAGCCGCGGGCAACGTTCCTCATCACAGGGTGGGGGTCAGCACCGCCTCCCTCAGCGTTGCAGCTTAGGCCGCTTCTATGGTGGGGGAGGGGCACAGCAGCACATACGGCTGATGCCGCCTCAATCTTCCTGGTGCTGGCAGCAACCACACCTCCTGGCCAGTGCCACAGCTCCGGCCCTGCACAGCATGGCTCCCATGTGGGCACCAGGCGTCCCGTGTCCATGATCACAGGGCCGTGGGCCACCCCCGAGCCACCTCCACAATAGCGGCCGACGCTGCCATCCACACGTGGGCTCCAGCCCTCGTTGCCATTGTTTAGTGTTTGCCTCGGATCACCGGGCAGGCCCCTGGGTGTGTCAGAAGCACCCGACACAGACCCTGAGTGCATCGCTCATGACGCGAACCAAGGAGTGGGAGTCACCCCACCCGCTCCGGATCACCGGAGCAACCCACATGGCTGGTGGCACCCAGCACACCACGGCCCCAGCTCTGGGGGGCGCCCTGGCCGGGGTCGCACCAACAGCCATGGTCACATAGCATCAGGATCCACATGGGACGGAGTTGCCCAGCAGGGGCACCGTCCTCATGCTGGGCCCCGTCCCTGGGCCCAGATCACGCAGTGTTGCACCAGCATGGTGCCAGACAGGAACAACACTGGAGCCTTTGTTGGAGTGTCCAACGAGCCGGAAACATCTTGTGCTTTTTATTAAGTTGGTCACGTGGCTACTGCCGCATGACCCATTACAACATCCTGGGAGCTACCATGCTCCCAGGAGGGGTGCCATGTAACACTTTGTAACAAGCTCAATTGCTTTAGTACAACCCATGGTCCTTGTACCTCTCTGAAGCTATTCTGTCTCGAGTGAGTCTCCTGAGCGTTGCCTGCTCATTATTCGCTTTCCATTGCCTCAGAGGCCTTCTAGCTTGCAGCTCTTCCTTCTTCTTGGCCTTCATTGATGTTTGTTATAACGTGAGCCGTCACATCTGTCAGGTGACGACTCACGTATGTGTGGGAGGGGTGTCTAAGAATAAAGGAAGGCCACGCCTGAGTGAAGGCAGGGATTCCTCCAACCAAACGACTGTGGTCCATGTCGTTATTTAGCATGCCGGAGTATCACAACAACTGGCGATGAATGGGTGGCGGATCCGTGTGGGGTGCGCGTTCGCTGTGAGTTGCTGACATGGTGTCGGCGCTCTTCCTGGAGACTTGCGTTGTGTAACTGGCAGCCTGCGGGTTGTTCTGGGACGGACCCACTCCTCCCTGGTAACTTGCAGAGTGTGGGTTGTGGCCTGTAGTGGGTGCTTGTGTGGTCATCTTTTTTTTTTTTTTTAAACGGTTTTTATTATTTTTTAAACCAAACAAAAATACAAAGCAAACTAGCAGCGTTATTTGCAACAATATACATGAACATCAATAAATGAACGCCACTGAACCCCCAATCCCTCCCCCCTTAAGAGCTTTTTCTTCCTCATTCCGTATCTGCTGCGTGTGGCAGGGTATCGCTTTCTTCTGAGACTGCAGAATCCGTTATTGTGCCAAACAGTCCAGTTATTAACACTCTCCATGCTAGCAAGGTATTCACTTCTTCTTCCCCACACTTGCTACATGCCTCCTGCCATACCACCGTTTCAGCCTCCACCCATTTTTGCAGATCCCGCCACCATACCTCGACCAGTGGCTTATGGCACTGCTTCCAGCCCATGGCAATCCTTCGTTTTGCAAGCACATATGCCAAGTCTGTCAATTTCCCAACATGTTTAGTATTCCGTGGTCTGGGAAACCCTCCCAACAGGCAGGCCCAGGCCGGATCTATATTGAGCGTGATCCCTTTGTCAGCTAGTTTTTGTGCCACCTCCCCACAAAAACTCTCAATCACTGGGCAAGACCAAAACATGTGTGCCATATCAGCATCTTCCTTATCGCATTTTGGGCACGCTTGTCGTCCCGCATTTACAAACTTAGATATTCTCATCGGGGTCATATAGGCTCTGTGCGTTATGTACAACTGTATTTGTTGTAATCTGGCATTTCTGGACACCTTCTTGTGGTATCCCATAGCACGCTCCCACATTCCATCGGTCATCTGTGCTCCCACCTCTGCTTCCCAATCCAGCCTCAAATGCGTCAAATCCTTCCCTATCCAGGTCATCATCATCTCATACAGTCTAAAGATCTCATGCCCTCCCTCTGACATGTCATATATTGTCCCCATGGTGGCGTCTGGCTCCTCCGCCAATGCAGTCTCAGGCCAGGTTTTACGAATAATCTGCACAAGCCTCAGATATGTGACATATTGGCCTCTATGCAAGCCTTCCTCTTCCCCTAATTCTTCAAAATCCTTAATGACCCCCTCTTGCCAGACATCTCCCAATGTAACCAGCCCGACCGGCTCCCAGTAGGTCCTGATTATCATTCTTAGTTGTGTATCTTCCCCTGCCAAGGCCACCAGCGGTACCTGCGGGGAACACGGGTATGGGTTTTCCATCATTCGGCATACTCTACGCCACATCTTCCACCCAAGCATCATCATACCCGGGCGCTCCTTCATTACAAGTCTAGGCAACCAAATAATTTCCTTTAGATAAAACGGAGTGCAGTCCTGTCCAAATAGCCTAAACTCCGGAGTCACCTCATCAGAGAGCCACTTGGCCACATATTGCAACTGGCCAGCTACATAATAGGCCTCAAAATTTGGCAGCGTAATACCCCCTCTGTCATAGAAGTTCTGCAGCTTCCATAGCGCCACTCTATTCCGAGTGCCATGCCATAGGAAGTCTCTGCACATACCATTCAGCTTGGCAAAAAACTTTTTGGGTATCATGTACGGGATATTGCTGAAAAAATATAAGAGCCGAGGCAAGACCACCATTTTGAGTATCGCCCTCCGTCCCATCATTGCCAGCGGAAACTTCTCCCAAAACTTCATACTTATACAGATTTTTCCCACAGCCATCTCAGAATTATGCAAATGTTCCTCCTCTACCGTGTGATACGCTTCTATTCCGAGGTAGCGGAAGGAGCCAACCGCCCATGGCACTGACGACACTGGCAACCGCTCCAGAGGAGTTCCTCTGTAGCTACCCAATGGGAACATGCTCGATTTGTGGGGGTTCACCGCTATGCCGGACAGTTCTGCATACTTTTCCATTACCTCTAGAATAAATTGAAGATTTTCCTCCGGATATTTCAGATATAGTAGCAAATCGTCAGCATATAAGGATATTAGGTGTTTCTCTCCCTCCACCTCAATACCTATCATGTCATATTGTTGTCTAAGGTACACTGCTAGGGGCTCCAGAGCCAGAATATATAACATCAGGGACCAGGGGCACCCTTGTCTGGTGCCTCTGCTAAGTTGCCATCTCTCGGATATCACCAATCCTGTGCGTACCCTAGCCAGCGGTTCACTGTACAGCAATTTCGCCCACCTAACATAGCCCGGCCCCATCCCGTATTCCCTCAAGGCCTCCAGCAACCATGGCCACCTCACTGAATCGAAAGCCTTGACTGCATCTAAGGACACAACCGCCATTTCACCCTCGCTTCTGTTCCCCTCTTCAATCACCCGGTGGAGTCGTCTGTGGTTGTGGGTTATATTTCTGTTGGGGACATAACCTGTCTGGTCCGGGTGTATCAGTTTGCTAATAACTCTGTGCAGCCTATTGGCCAGGACCACCGTCAATATCTTGCCGTCCTGGTTCAACATTGACAAAGGCCTATAGGATCCACAGCTGTGCCCTGGCTTGTTGGGCTTAGGAAGCGGTATAATTATCGCTTCTCTAAGCGATTCCGGCAGCCGGCCCACCTCAAAAGACTCATTGAGCATCTCTAGCATGGGGGGGAGTACCTCCTCTCTATATGCTTTATAAAACTCGCTAGGGAGCCCGTCCGCACCCGGGGTCTTACAGGTGGGCAACTGCTTCACCCCCTCCTCCAGTTCCTCTAGCGTAATCGGTGTATCCAGCTCCTCCCTGTCTTCGGCACTAATCTTAGGTAATCCATGTCTCTTAAAGTTTCTCTTATCTCCTCTCGATTGCTCCTCCCTTTGTCCTCATATAATGCCCTGTAGTAGTCTGAGAATGCACCATTGACTCCCTCTTGGGTGTCCGCTACCTCCCCATCCTCTCTGGTTATCGTCCTAATCGGGGGCCTAGGGGTTTAGCTCTTATATAACCACGCCAGAAGACGGCCGGTTTTATCCCCACCTGCATGTTGTCTCTCCACATACTTCTTATAGTTAAGGTTGCAGAGCCTTTCCCAAAGCTCTGCACACCGCTGCTGCAGTTTGAGTACAAGTTCCGCATCCCCTCCTGCCCTATTGATTTCCCGTTCCAGTTCACACTCCGCTTCCCCTAACTCCATCAGGACCCCACCCTGTAGGCCTTTTGATTTAGCAATAGCAGCACACCGCAATACCACCTTAAAGGCTTCCCAGAGCGTGCCCGCTGAATCCACACTGCCAGTGTTTTCTTCAAAATAATGTGTGATCTCATCCCTGATATCTTCTCTGAAGACCGGGTCTCTGAGCGCCTCAGCCCGGAGGAGCCACGTCGGTATTTTTGCTCTGGGGCGGCAGTACTGCCAGCCCAGAACCTGAGGCGAGTGGTCCGACAGGACCCTCGCTTTGTAGTCTATTTGGGTGGTCTCTATCACCACATCTGGCGTGGCAAAAAAATAATCAAGTCTCGTATGCAGTTGTTGCGGAGCTGAGTAATGCGAGTACTGTGTTTAATTAGGATGATTCAGCCTCCAAACATCTGCCAGCCCGAAGTCGTCGAGCAGTGTCTGCAATGCCCTGGCCGCTGGGGTGGGCCTATCGATCTTACCATCGGATCTATCTGCTTTGGGGTTGAGCACGCAGTTAAAATCCCCTCCCCAAATAACCGCTCCCCCCATACACACACCCAGATTGGTACACAGAGTCCTAAAATATGCCACCGTATTTTGATTGGGGGCATATGTGTTTATAATGCACACCTCCCTATTCTCCACCAGTGCCTTCAATATGACCAACCTCCCCTCCGTATCCACCACCTCTTGTGTAAGTTGGAGCGGAACGTGCGGTGCCACCCAGACCAACACTCCCCTAGCGTAGGCAGAGTACGGAGAGCCCACTACAGTACCTCTCCACTTCTTCCCCACCAGTTCCAGCTTTTGCCGGGTCAGATGCGTCTCTTGCAACAGTGCAATATCAATCTTCTGTCTTTTCAAATACATCATGACTTTATTCCTCTTTAAGTAACTATTGAGTCCCCTGACATTCCACGTTACGATCTTAAGGTCCCCCATAGCTCATGAGTGTCCTCCCCCCTTCCGTGTGGCGAATCCCACTTGCCCACGCGATACAGATACAGCCCTCTAATTTTTACTTGTAGCTTCTTGTGCAAACTCAAACTCCCCATAACTATATACACCACAAATTCCCCTCTTCCCTCCCCACCCCGAACCCATCCCTTCCCCAACACCACACACCCCAACTGCTGCCCAGCTCCATCCTCGGAACTCAGGCACCCCCACATCTAGCCCTGCAAGCACCAAACAATGCCCAGAGCTCAGTAGGGTGAAGTCGCCCTAGTGGCCACTTAGCTAAAGTTACTAAGTGAGGTAAAGAGATCCGCTCTGCAAGGCTCCCCTAAATACAATAATAATAACAGTGCTCATAATATCTTCTGCAACAGTCTGACCTTCTCTCCCGAAGGCCACGCAAATGACTATAATCAAGTCCCAGAGATCTGTTCCGCGCCATCTTGTAGCACCCTCCTCGTGCACTACTTATCTCCTCCATCTCCTCTTCCCGTCCGAACGTCAGGCTCCTGGGGACATCCTTGTGCATCGAGCCATCCCATGGCGTCCTCCGGAGTCTCGAAAAACAAAGTTTTGTGTTTATGAAAAACTTTCAATTTTGCCGGATACAGCAACATGTATTTGTGGCCCGCCTCTCTCAATCTTCGCTTTACCGTCCAGGGTATAGCCCGGGTAGGCCGTGATGTTTGCCGTTCCTCGTGTAATCATTCCTCCCTTACGGAAGTGCTCCAATATCCTCTCCCGGTCCCGGTAATTAAGGATTTTGGCTATTACAGGCCTAGGCAGGTTTCCTGGCGGCGGCCTCCTTGTTAGAGCTCTATGCGCTCGTTCCACCGCAAAAACTTGAGATAAGGCTCCTCCGGGTATCTCCTGCAGCAGCATAGACTCAATGAACTCCGTAGGATCGTGTCCCTCCGATCCCTCCGGCAGGCCCACGATGCGAATGTTGTTTCGTCGGGCACGTCCTTCCGCCTCCTCCGCTCTGTTCTCCAAGTTGCCCATTCTCTGTACCAGGGCATGTAATTCGGCTTTATGGGAGGCACAATCCGCGGTGTTCGGGCTCCCCTCTTTCTCGAGGGTTTCCTTGCGCTCCGCCAAGGCCCTGACGTCCTGCCGGAGTAAATTCACTTCTTCCTGGACCTCACCGACCTTAAGGTCCAATGCTGTTTTCAGCTCAGTTACGGCCAGTTCAAATTTAGCTTCCCAGGCCGCTTTTAAGACCGCAATCGCAGCTAGGACCTCTTGGTTGGTACCCGTCGCCGTCATGCTGCCTGTAAGCGAGTTGTCCTTACTCTTGGGATTTTCCAGACCAGGGGACGTCCTAGCGAAGTCGTCCAAGGTGGGCTGTTTCGCCTTCGGCCTCACCGTTCTGCTAGACATGACCTAGAGGACCTGTGTTCTGCACAAGTTACAAATGCGCACACAGTACGCCTCTATCGCTCGATCATTGTGCGGCCTGCTCCTTCCTTTGTTCCGGTCGTTGGTCCGCCATTTTGTGTCGTCTTTCGTCTCCGGCGCTCCTAATCTTTTTCGCACAAAACTCCACCGCCGTTCCTCCCACGCCTTCCAAAAGTTCACCAAGCACGGTCAGACCATTCACACACCGACATGTGTGTTTTCAGCAATTGTAGGCACATTGTTGTGCACTATTCCGCCAGGATCATTTCAGGATCTCGGGAGCTCCTCCAGATCACGTCCTCCTACATGGCCCTCGTAGCCATGCCCCTTGTGTGGTCATCTTTGCTGCTGGCGGCTTGTGGCCCGCAGGGGCTGCTCGTGCTGCTGCTGGTGTCACAGTGGGTGTGAGGAGGGCTCAGCTGTGAGAGTGCTGGTGGAGATCCATGATGGCGGATGAATGGGCAGATGAAGTGGCTGGCGCTGGTGCTAGTCCTGTGGGAGGAGTGAGCTGGGATGTGGCAAGGAGTTCGGGAAGAGGACAAGGGTTGCCCAGGAGTTTTGCGGGTGCTCCGCTCCCCAAATTTGACATCCTAGGTGCACCAGCAACTCTGTGACTGAGCTGGGACCTATGGGTCGAGTGTCTTGAGATGTTCTTTTCTACGTCTGCTGAGGAGGACGATCAGAAGATGAAGGCAATGCTTCTCTTTTATGCGGGCAGTGATGTTCATCAGGTCTTTAAGTCCCTCGTGCCTGGGGATGGGTCCTATGCAGGGGCAAAATTGGCCCTTCAGGCATAATTTCGGCCCATGGTTAACCTAGAATCCAGTGACTACTCAAGATAAGTCATTGGATGCTTATTATGCACAGTTACAGCGTTTGGCGGTGTCTTGTCATCTTGGAGATGAATTGGAGAAGATACGTGCCCAGATTATCCAGCACTATGCATCATCTGCATTACAAAGCCAGACATATCGTTGCAACACATTCTGGAGTTGGGGAGGGCACAGGAGTTGTCCTCATCTCGTGCTGCACAGATGGAAGAAGCCTCCAAAGGGGGGTGGGTTGGGCCGGCGTAAGTTGTGTTGGCTAGAGGATTGCCCAGGCAGCATGGCCGGCCTTCAAGAGGATTGTGAGGGTCATGGCGGTCGGCCGACGGAGGTGACAGGAAGGTAGTTTGCTCCCTCATGATCAGGGGTGTCCGGCAACTGGCCAGAGCTGTAGCCGGTGTGGGAAGTTGAATCACTTTGTGCGGGTATGCCAGGCTCATTAGAGGGAGCAGCTGGTTGACACTGCCCCTTTGTTTGATCCAGACCTTGCCGGAGCGGTATGGCTTCGGTGGTTGGGGGCCAGGTGCTGCCGCTTTCAAGGTTTGGGGGTGCGGCGAATAAAGGAGACATTTTCTCCATTTCTGCAATATGCCTGGATGGCGTGAGTACTGGTCGTAAACCTCGTTGTGTGGTGTCAGTGTTGGGGGTTGCAGTGCCGGTGCTCATTGACACCCAGGCGTCCATGAATGTGATACCAATGACACAATTTGATATGCTGCTACCTCCACCTGTTCTGAATTGTCCCAGGATTTGGATTTTTACTTATGGGGGTGTTTCACCTTTACCCTTGGATGGAGCTTTTCGCACCTCTGTGGCGCATGAGAATGGCTCGGTGGTCACTACATTTTATGTCACTCCTGTTGCAAACGATACTTTGTTGAGTTGTACTATGGCTGAGCATCTTGGCCTGGTCTGTTTTGCGTTTCAGGTGTATGTGGGCGACACTGTGGGCCTTTTGGAAAAATACACCCATTTGTTTGATGGGGTGGGGTGTTTGAAGGTCCAGGAAGTGAAGCTTCATTTTAATCCCTCTGTGCAGCCCATTGCTTGGCGACATCACCACATTCCTTTGCATTTGCGGCATAAAGTGGCGCTGGAGAAACTTGAGAAGGACGACATTATTGAGCAAGTGAATGGTCCTACACCATGGGTGTCCCCGATTGTGGTCGCGGCCAAACCCAAGGCCCCGGTTGAGGTGCAGATTTGTGTTGATACGCAGCTACACAATCGTGCTATCGGTCGTGAATTGCATCCCACGCCAACTCTTGTTATTCTTGCCGATCTTCAGCGGTCTGCTGTCTTTTCTACTCTTTTCTACTCTTGACCTGAGGGCAGGTTATCATCAGGTGCCTCTGCATGTGGACTCATTACAACTTTTTCTTCCCATGTTGGTTTGTTTAGATATAAATGGTTGAGTTTTGGGGTTTCATCTGCTACTGAGTTTGTTTTTTTTGGTATACGATCAGGGGTGTATTGGCAGGGCTCCCTTGTGTCCTGAATGTTAGTGATGATGTGCTTGTTTTCTCTGGAACCTACAAGGTGTACTCTGGGACCCCCAACCAGCCCATGGAGTCGGGGTTTTCCCAGTACCACTTTAAGATAAGATAGCAGCACACGTGAGATGGATGGGGGTGCAGAATAATACCCCAACACCAAATCAATAATGACAATGGCAAAGGGAGTCCATTTAATGACAAGTACAACAAACCGGGAGTCTCATAAATATCAGCGGATGCGTGATCTTCTCTCTCGCTTCACAACTCCAACGAACTTCATAAAAAACATAACATTTATACTGAAAACTCGTAATTAGTGACGTTTAACAATTAAAAGTTGTCATGCAATACTATTGGTTCTAGAAAGGTAACTTTAATATTGGTACTATATCTGAATATGGTAACTGAGTAAGGGGATTGGATAAACACTGTCATGTGGGACATCTAAGCCCTACCTTCAAAATGGCTACTGTAGATGTCACTAAAAGTACAACGTCCCATTGGCTCTACTAACTATATGACCCTAGATTACTTGGTCCATTATGATTGGGTTGGCACCAACCCCACTCATACTTTTTCACTTTGCCTTGCAGCACGCAGAATGGTTGGCCAGGTGCAGGGTGCCCCTTAGCTCCCCCGGCCTTCCTCCAATTATTGTTACAATCAATCATCACTTCAATGGCCATGTGTCAATTATTTCACTGTGGTTGGTGTCGAGACTGCATCTCCTGTCTGTTAAAGTTCTGATATCTTCGCCTGGCCTGCTGCCATGCGTAGGTGTGAAAGTCTCACTTCTCCTCGCTCAGCTGGTCACATTATACAGACACTGTGAATTTGCCTCTTCTTCACGTAATTCGTGTATTTGATTTTTGTTTCACCCACCACCTGCCTTCAGTTTTTTATCTTGACCTCTCTGAGCAGGATATTCTGTTCTTCGCTTCAATTAATTGTAGTTACTGTTCATCTATTTTAACTGACACAACCTTGGCTTTCTTGGCACGATTTGCCTCTGCTGAGTTTCGTTTCTGCCACTTTTTCTCGATTTTGCTAAATATGAAGCTCTCCTCGTGTTGCCTTTAGTCACCTTTGATTAATCCTGCTTCTTGTGCAAAGTGGAAGTATACTTATATAACGCCTCTTTTGAGGCAGATATGTATAGGTGGCGCTTGCCGCACTATCTTTCTACTAAGCATAGCAAGCCGCACAATTTTCTTAGCTTTCTTGTGGTTCCAAGCATATGTACATGCGTAAACTGGTTGAATATCTTCATCATGCTCATGGCTTAAGCTTCTTACATTTGACATTGTCCTTTCACTTTAGGTTCACGATGTCCCTTGCCCATGGCGTTTTGTCTCTTTATGTCATTCATCCTCTGGTCATCATCTCTTCTATATGTGAGTCAGTCCGGGTTCTCGTGTCGTCACCATTCGTCTTCTATTAAGACCTTTTTGGCTTCTTCAGGGACTGTACTCAGACGATCTTCGTTTCGTTTCATTTGTTGATATGGTTTTCTCAATGGGTACCTAACTGTCCTTGGTTTCCTTGGTATTGGTACTTCAATAGGTGTTGTTCTTCTGATGGGTACTGGACAGAGCCCCACCGCTGCTCTCTGCTGGTTTATTTTCTCATCATACATCACATATTTCGGTGTGAACGTTCCTGGTACTTCAAAATGGACGGTTGGAGTGCGGGCTGTACTTGGGACCTCCTCTACAAAGGAATATCTTCCGCGACTGGCAGTGGTTTTGGCGCACCTGGACAGTCATGGGTTGATGCTTAATAGGCATAAATGTAAGATCATGCAGCCGGACGTGGACTTTTTGGGTTTGTTTTTCATGATGGTGGGTTGTCCCTGGATCCAAAGAAGTTGGTTGGCATAAGGATGTCACCTTCCCCTGTCCCCTGAATTGTCCACTGCAGTGCAAAGTCTTTTGGGGATGGTTAACTTTTGTGTAACAGAACCGTGGGTGGCCAGAATCAATGCGCTTGACACAATGATCATTTTTCCCAACAAAATATTGTTACAAGAGGAGTGCCAAATGCTGAATTCATTCAATCGTATTGGTGAAACAGTACAGTCCTCTTGCCCTTGCCAATGCGTGTTTCGACCGTTCTGGTCCTTTTCAAGGCACGTGGGGTATTGTATACTTAATAGCAGTGAGATATTCATTGTCCACTCAGATATTGACAACTGATATGTCTTGAAGTTAGTCAAACAAATGTAATATGGTCCGGGATTCAAAAAGTCTAAAGTTTGGTCGTGCAACTCCAAGCTTCCTTTATTATTAGTTGTTAACGTTCCTCAGTAATTTACTTGTTACTAGTCATTTCGTGTTCTTGCTGATGTGGGACCCTGCCTCAGTCTGGTGTCCCCGTTTGTTGGACAACCTAACGACTGTGGTCCGTGTCGTTATTTAGCGTGGTGGAGCATCACACCAATGATGTCCTTCCCTTCTGTTTCTCCACTCTTGATTGTTTCGGAGTCCTCTATGCTTCTTGCACGTTCTTCATTCCCCTCAGTGATAGTACCTGCTCCAATCATGGTCTCCTAGGGCAGCCTTTCCCATAGGCAGTGTTATTCAAGCATTTTTACACTTGAGTCCCCCCTTGAGCAGACATGCTGTTTCTGCCCCCCACCACAAGCTCAACTGCTTCTATTTTCTAAGAAATGCTCATATTTTCTATTTAAAAACAACAGCGTATTCCCCTTTTCTAAAACCTAACGCCTCCCCTTGATATCCTTCAGCCCCCCTAATGGAGAGGGTGTCTTTTTTCCCCCTTTTATGATATAGTGATACTCTTTTCATATTCCATTTTTTCCCGGCTGTGGTCTGCATGTAGTGTTCTCTCATCTTTATTATTTGAATGAGAACACTATAATGAGAATGTAACTCAGCTTTCGTTTGTCATAAATTTCCATCCTATTCTGCTGCAGGGCCTATATTCTGTCTCTTACTCTCTACCTGTCAGTTTCTTGATTCCTGTTCCTGCTGCTGTACAGGTAGGTGACATTTTGATGTGTGTTTGTCTTTTTGTTCTCATACAGAAAAGAGCTACCGTGGTCACACAACTGGGTGTAGTTTGGTGGGAAAATTATTAGTTTGAGAGCTTCTTACTCACAGTACAGCCCACTGCAGTGTGCGGCTTTTAATATTTTCTTGATATGGTAGTTCATTCTTGATCGTTTCCTTGAGGGCGATGAGTGTGGCTCTCCTGAGTGGTTTGCCATTTACCTCTTAGTATCTTCTCATTTCCTCAGATGTGAATTGAACCCTGTTATCTCTCACCAGGTACTCTGGGTTACATTCTCGTCTGAATATTTTGTTGAAGAATTTTATGGTTGTCTTAGTCGTGATCACCTTTACAAACTTCAACTGTATCCATTTTGACACGCAACTCACCAGAAATATAGCATACTTCTGTACTTTTGGCATGTGCTCGAGGGGAACAATGAAGCAAACTTTCACTTGAGTCTGTTGCTCATCTTGCCATGCAACATTCACGTGCAAGTAGATCTTGTTGTCAATCTCTTGTCTTCTTCCTTGCATACACAGATATTTTCAATTTCAGAGTCCATCTCGGCCACCCATATTGTTGTCATACCATATGCTTTGTAAGGGTTGTTTTTGTGTGTCCTTCATGTCCTAGATGTATGAGTGTTCTGTTGATGGCATTGGGGATATCATCACATTCCCTCTCATCACCCTCTCATTACCAAACTGTTGTGAACAAGACCGTGGTGAACATATAATTCTGGTGCTATTTTCCAGAAATGTTTCATTTCTTTTGGCAATAACTTCCAGGTGGGTGAATACAAATAGCAGGAAATTTGTGACCAATTATTTCCATGAGATTCCCAAATATATAATTACCCAGTTAGTGCATGATTTCCATGAGTGCAGTACACTGAATAAGCAAGTAGCCAGGGTATACGAGGTCCAGAAACCCACTGATAGTAAAAATAACCCCAAAACCACCAAATGACCTACCACACCTGCCACTGTGAAGATGGTGGATGTAAAAACGACCACTTCTTTGGACATGGAGATGTGGCGGGGGTCTAAAAATACAGTATTATCCAATGTGACAATACCTGATTTGATCATGGTAGATTTAATAGATTTATTGGGTGAATTATTTTGACGCAAATATATGTGGGGGTTTGGTTTAGGGTAATCATTAATATTGGGATTTGGGGGCAACAGGGGGTCTGGCCCCATATATATTTGTGGCATAAACTACCACAACATTTAAATAAAATATGATCAATTCCACCACAATCTAATTAACTCGAACAAATCAAACAGATCCCAATAATACTCCTCCTGCCAACAAGCAGAATGAAAGGCAGAGGTGACCCTCCACTCTGGCGCAACGAACGGTAGTCAGGCACGATTCCAGAACAATTACCCCCCCTGACCCTATCATCTATGTAAGCCCTCGATATAAGGGTGCAAAACTGACCGTGGGGTATGTGTACACTCCCCCGGTACAAAGAGGGGAGCCAAACCAGTTAAATACTTCCCCAGGAAACTTCCCTCCAAACTTCCCACAGGAAGCAAGTACCACTCCACCTCCAAAACTGAATTTTATTCAACAGGTGCCCTCAAAATCCGACCTTCCAGAACAATCATCCTCCTCCAGGGAGAAGGGAGAATCCAAACTGATAATTATGGGGGAAATGCCCAATACCCAGACTACTCTGCTAGAAGGGATAGTTACCCTTTTAGGAAGAAGCAGGGGTGTGAGCAGTGACCTCCCTACAACCCAGAAATAGTTACACAACTGGAGCGACAGTTCCAACAATTGACCAACCTGGGGTGCATGCTGCTGGCTACATTGAACCCCCAACTTGTTCATGCTCCCCAGAACACCTCAACACCCGGATCTGAGGTTCAGGGAGGGGGGAATGGCAGAAGGAAAGTCTTGACATCAGCAGGTTCATGAGGATGTGGCCCAGGTCGAAGGGAGATGCCAAACCCTAGAGAAAGCTTACTTTCTTACCAGAGCAGAACCCCTGGAAACCCCTCAGCCTGATAGGGACTCTTCTACCGCTGGGAATCTATAACCCAAAGAACAGGTAAGTTGAAGGGGTCAAAGATAAACTCACTTTGTGGAGGCCGAAAACCAAATTATACCCTTTGAAAGAGGAGAATCGACAGAGGATTCAGGTAAGGAGACTTTCTCTTTCAGGGACGGGGGCGATCAGTCCCAAAGAAAAATGGGTCACTAGAGACCCTGAGTTTCAACAGGGTAAGTATGGAGACTGACTCAGAGGGAGTGATTCTTATACTACAAAAATGCGAGCCAGATAATACTGAAACTGCTGAGATATGCTCCCTACAAAACACTGCCTTCAGTAAAGGGGGACAGCAAAGAACCTGTGGAGAATGAGGATCTTCCAACTATGTGCACAAAGAAATGTCAATTTCTCCCTACAGATTCCCGATATCCACACAGAAAATCACCCAAGATCACACAGTGTCTGAATTCAATATCAAGAAAATGACTGCCAAGCTGGCAAATATCTCCCACTTTCTTTGCACCCTTGAGGAGAAAGAGAGAAAGAGGGCAGCTTTTATGCCCCGGTCAAGGTACAGAGTCAGTGTGAATGATCTGCTCTGGTGGATATTGGATCCCAAGCCACCTTCCTGTCCAAAAAGGCCTTTGACCAATGGAATAGTGGAAGTGGGGAGGGTAACCAGATTCCCCTCATACCTCTTCCCCACAACTGCAAAATCTCAATGGGAATGATATTTCCGTCAAAGGGAATGCGGACCTAGAGATAAAAATTGGGTGACATTAGTTAAAAGACCCGGTAATAGTTTTGACTCCAGAGGGCACACCTTGTTTACTGAGTAACAATCTCCTTTGGGGGTTATAACCTCTGATTGACTGTGTGAACACGGTCCCCCGGCCCCAGATTAACCGGCCTATAAAAATAAAAATGAGTACACATTTTGTAAGTTTGAATGGCACCTGCCATTTACTCAAACAACGTTCCGAGAAAGTGGAATTTCACTTCCAGAAGAATCAGGTCCCAGACATCACTGTCATCTCTACAGGAGAACAAACTGGTGATGGGAACCCTTCTCAATCCATGAAAATCAACCTTCCTCGCAGTTTTAAGTGGCATTCCACACTGGAAGGGAACACCCTGAAATTGTATACCAGTCCAAAGTCAGAAGAAACCCTGAGTCTCATGAAAGAGGACGTTGAAGAACCAGCCCACAGTCTGACTGACATTCAGAAAAGGGTGAACAATTGTTTTTCCCCATTCAGATAAATGAGGGGGAGGAGCCTGTGAAAGCCAGGGTATGCCTGAATAATGGAAAAAGCTTCATCAGCGAAGGATTATTCAGGAAACTCCCAAAAGACCAAACCATTCCCACATTTAAATTGAGTGATAAATGGGAAGTGGGTCTGGCAACACCAAATGCTAAACATTTCCTGCCTAGCAGGTGTATGCTAAAACTTTCCATTGAGATTAATTTATAGAACACAATTGTTGGGTTATTAGAGACATCCCTTCTGACTTTTACTTGGGAAGTGTCATTCTAAATCAATTTGCCATTAGTCTGGTTCTAATCAACAATAAAGTATGGTCCCGAATGGCGGGGGGGGAGGGGGGAACCGCATGGGCTTTGACAACACAGAAAAAGTACTTCGGTCAGCTAAAGTGCTGCATTGTTATTGAAGTTCAAGTGCAAGAGGAGGTTACCATCCCAGAGCAGATGCGACAATTCCTGATTATCCTCAAAATTAAGCAAGGACGGAACCTCAAACATCAGGGCGCTTTCATACATTTTAATTCTCGTCTGCAACAAGAAGTTTGGTATTTACGTGCAACACGCCTAGTGGTTCTAGAACATTACGCCATTCGAATATTGATGTGAATTAGAGACCCTCAAAGTATCACTTTCGGCGCAGACAGCTTTATTGGAATTACGGTTGATGCCCAACATTATTCTATTGATTTAGGTAAAAAAATCATTGGACCAATTCCAAACAACTGTTTCGACACCAGTGATGGTATTCCTCCAGAAAAGATTTGTACCCATCATTGGGGATATTTCTTGGTATACTCTTCATGCTCTTATGGGGTTGAAGTAACCTATGACATCAGGAAGGATGAGGTAGTATTTAGAGTCAATAAATACTATCTTGAATCCATAGAACATCCTGTCTGTCATGAGCACTGCTCCCGAGAAGCCAAGTCAAGCCCAGCATCCCCGGAAGCAGGCTCACGACCCTCGTCCCCGGCTCCAGCAAACCCCTATTGGGGCTCTTTGGACCACGTCCTGGCGCCAGGCTCATAAGGAACCTCAGTCCCGACGCCAGGGGCGCCGGGCTCATAATTCTTGCAAAGGTGCTTGGGTGGACCTACCTGTAGCAGACCATGCTGCATACTCACCTTTGCACATGCTGGCAGGATGAAGTCCCCAGCCTTCTGCTGGGAGGAACTATTCCCTGAACTGGGACTACTTTCTTACCTGGGTGGGGCTGGTGCCACTCCTTAGCTCTGGAACACAGGAACTCTTTTACCTGGGCGAGGCTGAGGAAGAAGACCTCCAATCACTCCAACACTATTTAAACCACACCCGATTGGGAAAACGTGCTTCGCGTTATTCTGCATCTGCAGCAGGACGCTCACCGAGTCAGCTCCAGCATTCCAGTGACATCTCCAGCTTCAGCTCAGCAACCTGTGGAAGAAAGACACGAGAACTATACTTACCATCCAGGAATCCAGACACCGGCAGAACCTGCAAGCAAAAGAAACATAAGGTTAGCAAGTTGCAACACGTTCGCAGCCGCGCTCGCTTACCTGATCCATCTGTGCTTTCACGGATTCTTCGCGGCCTTCTCTTCAGCAGCCTAACGGCACCTATAAAGACAAAGAACATTGTTAAGTAGGAATCGGGTGAAGGCGGCCGCATTTACTTTTCTTACCTGCTTTTGTGCGCGGATTACGATCTCTTCAACCGCAGCAGCCCGGCACCTGAAAACAAGAAAAGACATTATTTAAGTGCCATTAAAGACTGCAAGAAAGCCTAACACTTACGTGTTTCCCCATGTGCATCCGCGACTGGGAAAACGCCCGCAAGGTCCCGACACCTGCAAATAAGAAAATAACATTGTTAGAGGTGCTACAATAAGGTCACAGATCATTATACTCACGTACTTCGCACGTGCAACGGCAACGGACGAACAACGCCTGCAACATCTCAAGACCTGAAAACAGAAAACAAGGGACATTATTGAGGTGTCATTGAAATTCCCATACCTACGTACAACCGCACGTGTCGTGCTCTCAGTGACCATGCCCTCAGCATCCAGGCACCTGAAAAAGACAATGCAAAGACTTCATTAAAGGTGCCCATCTCTTCAAGACTATAAACTCTTTATACCTACTGGCATCCGCTCGTGCAGTAACGGCGGCATCACCTTTTGGCATCTCAGCACCTGTGCCACTTCTAAGGCCACAAAAGACTTTGAGGACCTCCAGTGACGTAACTGGAACCCACGCACCCCTGCATAAGTCGCAGGATGGAGAGCCCAGCATTTAAACGCCTAAGGTGAGAGCTCACCAGGACATTGGACTTTCGGAGAGTTGGCGATTAGTGAGGAGGAAGTCCAGCCAAACGGTCATTAACCCTTTTTTCTTCCGTCTGAAGAAACCTTACCCTGCAAGCCAGATGGTCAATAAGAGGAAGCCCAGTCCAGAGAGTCATCCGAGCTCTACGCTTCTCAATTGAAGAGACTATAACAGTTCAGCCGGGACCAGCGCCTCCGTGGGAATCAGGTGAGCGTTACACTGTCCAGGTAAACACCATACAAAGACATCTCTCCACCAAACTACAGGATACTGCTGAACTTGCCATGCCAGAAGTCTTTCTAGGTTTTAGGCATATGGTCAAAGAATGGACCAATCTTGCTGATGCCTATGTGACAGAAGAGCCAATACAGCAGCTGAAGCAGGACAGCTGGACTTCCAGGACATCTTTTCAGTAGAATCCTATGACTGTAGACGTATATCTATTAATTCAATCTCCATACCCAAGGACCCAGATATGGCTCCAGTATTTGTTAAACAATACCGATTACCTCTCACTTCCATGTAGTCACTCACGAAAATTATTAAGAGCTTAGCATCCCGTGGGATAATATATTCGATCCACAGTGCCAGTACTGGGGATACTAAAACCAAATGGGCAATGGAGACTATGTGCAGACTTGAGGGAGCTGAACAAACGGATCCACATGTTAAGATAGCCACTTTCATACATCGACTGAGGGCTGGCACCGATCCAATGGTCAAAAGTGTACACAACCATTGACTTGACAAACGATTACTGGACCATACCCGTGAGTAGGGAAGGCCAATACAAGCTTGCATTTATCTTTGGGGGCAGCAATACACTTAGACCTGAACCCCCTTTGGATAAATAAACTCGGGCAATGAGTTCAACATCCTTCCGCATAAGGACATGCCCAATTTGGGTGAAAGGGGAAACCTGGCTTATGTAGATGATGTTTTGATCAAGAGCTCACCGTGGAAGAACATATTGCAGAAATCTGCTATGTTCTGACCCAGTTGGAGACAACCGGAGCAAAACTGTCCTTTCAGAAGGGACAGTGGTGTAAGACCTGAGTGAACTTCTTGGGGCACAAAATCAACCCTCACGGTCTCAATCCCCAGGTAGAGAAGGCAGAAGCCTTATTGAAATTAAAAGACCCCACTACTCTGTGAGAATTGAGAAACCTTCTTGGAATCACTATTTCTAATTGTCAGTTCATTGAAGACTACGCAGAGGTCACTCGACCGTTGGACCCAAAGGTCCAGCGTTGAGTGCGAGTGGGGTTTGGAACAACCTAAGGCAATTAAACAACTGAAAATAAGCTTTTTCCAAGGTCCTTGTTTGGCTTACCCCATCAAGAATAATAAGCTATTCTTGGAGACAGGGTTTTCAGATACCTGCCTAACCGCGGTATTGTACCAAAAGCACGACAAGGTCAACAAAGTCATCTCATACACAAACAAAACATTGTCCTCTGTGAAGGAAAAACTCAATGACTGTGAAAAGGCACACCTGGTGATGGTGTGGGCATTGAAAAACTACCGCCCATTCATCCAGCGGGAGAAGATAAACGTAGAGACTCCTCATCAACCGTTGCAATGCTTACAAAGAGACATGATCCAGGATGGGAATGTAAGACATCTGGATTCTGTTCAAGCAAGGCTTTCCTGTGGAGGTCAAATATGGGCAAAGCAAGAAGAATCCTCTAGCTCATGGATTGGCTGACTTGCATGATTGTGCTCAAGAAAACTGTTGTGAGTATGAAAGTCTAATAACCAAAGATAATATGGAGGCGTATCTAACTGCCCTACACAAGGTCTATGAATAATGCACTTACCACGGGATACCCATAGTGTATGTGGGTGGGTGCTCCTTCCATGTTGGTATTAACGGGAAACATAACTAGTGGCTGGCATTGGGAGTGTCTGGATGAATGATACCCCAGAGCCCTCTGCTGGTTACAAAATAGGACCCCGAAGTAGGCAGGTTGCAGAGTTGATGGCAATTCATCAAGCCATCCTCACTCCAGTACACCACCAGCTCGAAGAACTGGTCATAATCACTGACTCTGATTATGTCAGGTATGGGTTTTTGGAACACCTGATTAACTGAAAGACTTGAGGCATGCTTTGTGCTAACAATAAAACCTTAAAGCATGAGCAACTGATCCAGTCGATTAATGATATGGTGACCTCTAATGGAATGACCATCTATTGGAAGAAGATGAGAGGTAATTCCAAAATAGAGGGTCTGGATGACACTGGGAATGCCCTGGTTGACCATCTGGCTAATACCAGAGCCCTGCAAGGGCATTTTATAGAGACGGAATCCCTGCTGGGTGAAATCCAAGTCACCACTGTCACCAGGTAACAAATTGGTGCCAACAGTGAACTCTTCACTGCCCAGAGTAAGGATGCCCCAAAAGCAGATTTGATCACTGCACAGAAAGATTACCCTATCATTGGAAAGTTCGATTGACACATTGAAGGCCCCGTGAGTTTTCCTCTAACAGAATTGGATTATATCGGTAAAGAGGATCTCCTTGTAATGATGAAGTTTTCCAAAATGTTCAGAATCCAAGATGGATTGTTAATACAGAGACCCCTATCTGCACGTGAGCAGTGGGTGGTACCAACCTCATTCCGGTGATGTTGAATCACAATGCAGCGAACTGCCAGTCATAGGGGTTTTCACACGACATTGGAAATCTTGAGCGAGGTTGCATTTGGGCCACAGATGGGCCAGGACCTCAACATATAATTAAAGGGGTGTCTTGTGTGTGCACATTTTCAGTCAAATTCCCCCCCACACGGAGCCCACCTACAAAAAAGGAGAATGACACTGCCGGTGTCAGATTTGCAAGTTGATTTCATTTGGCCAGTAACTCGCCTCTCTAGAGGAAACAAATACATGTTGACTGTAACATGCTTGTTTAGAAAGTGGGTAGAATGTCTTCCTGCCCTGAATTGTAAGGTGGAAACAGCTACCGCTTTAATGATCAATCACATCTTCTCTTGTTTCAGCCTCTGTCATACGATTGAGTCAGACCAAGGAAGTCATTTTACCAGTGTAGTGATGACGAAGATGTGGGTGATTATAGGAGTAAAATGAAAACTCCACATTGCCTACCGCCCTGTCTTGAGTGGGGGGGTTCAGAGATACAAGACAAATGTGAGCAACCTGAAGAAGTTCATGGCTGACTCTGGACCCAGTTGGGACATTCGATTACCACTTGTCCTGATGGCTATTAGGTCTACATCATCTTCTGCCACTAACATGTTTCCATTTGAGTTTATGACCAGACTAAAAATTTGGTTGCCTCAGCATCTGGTCTATAGAACTCATAGAACTCAGGAGCAGACACTCATTAACATGTCCACCTCTCATGAGTACATTGCGAACCTAAGGAAGCATCTCCAGCACACTTTTGCTCATGCACAGTGAAACTTGGAAGTTGGCTGAAGGAATTAAATCATACAATGAACTAAGCACCAAGGAAAAGCAGTATGAAGTAGGTGACAAGGTTTTCCTGTACAATTTCTAGAGGAATCATACCTACTTATAAGATTTGCATCCCAAAAGGAAAACGAGAAATGGGTCCATATAAATCAGTTAAAAAGCTGTCATCCAAAATCTGTCATCCCAGACAAGCTTTACGACCCAATGAAGTTAGAGCTGAGGAACCATCTGAGGAATGAAGGCAAGATGAAAACCTGGGATGGACACTAAAATATATATAAAAGGGGAGTAGTTTTATTAATATTCATCGGAAATGTTAAAAAGGTTTGTCTCGCAGTTGCAAAACTGAAATTTGATAAATGTCTCTCAATTTATATGAAATCCTGTCTCGATTTCTATTCAGTGTTTGTCTCTCAACTTCTGTGTAATTTTATGTGGGGAAATCATGTCTAACCAAAACCTCTGATCAACTCTTTTCACTCCTCTCTCAAGAATGATTGACATCCTTCCTTCCAGCCTGGGGAACAGAAGCACTGTAGTTGAGGAATGACCGTAGAGACCCTGAAAGGAACCAAGAAAAATAAGTGGGAGGTGTTCCAATGCCATGCCCAACAAGGAGCTGGAGACCAGAGCATCCACTCCCTGAGGAAGGAAAACGAGCAGCACGTGCTCCATCAAAACATTTAAATTGGGAGAAAAACCCCATTCTCCTCTGCGCTTTCCCAGGAGTAATTATGATTAAAGATCAAGGGGCTGGGGGAGGGTTTGTTGAGTTTAATGGCTGCAAGGCCATGTTAGGCCCAAAATGTGCAGAAATACCTTCTTGTAATGGGAAGGCACACTGGCAGACTGAAAAGCTAGCATCAGAAATGTCCACACTGCTAATGTATGTACTTCTGCACTTACAGTCCAGGAATATGTGAAAAATGAAACCAGGATGCGAGTACATTTTAATACACTTAAATATATTATATTGAACTGGATGCTTTGTCTAGAGCTTTTTTTGTTATATATTCTGCCTTCAACTCTGTCGCAGACTAGCTGCTGGGTTTGGCATGCTCTTTTCTTTCTACGGTTACGGAGCTGTTGAGTTCCCACTCAGAACTCAGAATATTCTGTCATCTTAAAGGAACAGTTAGTTAAGAAGAATGGACAGTTCTTTTTAGGTCATGCTTTGTTTGCACCTTGTCAGGAATTACAAGTTGAAGTGCTGAAACTGTTTCCTGAACCTGTCCCTGTTGGACACAGGGAGTTAAATGAACCCTTGAATTGTTCCAGAGATTTTTGTGGTGACTGCCTGTGGTGGACAGTGTTCAGAAGTAGGTCATTCTTTACCAATCAGCTCAGAGATAACTCCTTCACATCTGAAACTATAGATTGGTTAAGATCTTTCTAGATAGCACCAGCACCTTTGGTATTTTTTTGATCCAGGTGTCATTGTGGTGTTGCCTTTGTGATTGTGCTGATGGTGCATACCTTTTCCAAGAGGGCAAATGGTACTCCTTTAAAGAAGTTGACTATTGCTGTTTCATCGACACCTGTGTTTTTGTTTCTTCTGAACTTTCTTCATGGAAATATAAGGAAGAGCACTCCTGATTGGTTTTCCAGTACACTTCTAACCTCTTGGAATTAGTGCTTTTCTCTGGTTATCGCCCCCCAATCTAATGGTCAAGCAAAATGGGTAAATCAGACTTTTCAGCAATATTTTAAATTGTTATCACTACTATTCAGACAAATTAGAAGATGCTCATTGACATTTATTTCTGTTTGGCATATGCACCGAGGTTTTTCTGATGTTGTGCTTCTACAGAATACGGTTCCTCCTCTGGCACACTTTTATGAACATTACACAAGACTCCACCTTTGCATGTTAAAAGTCTGGATGACCCCTATGAAGTTGTGAAGAGGATTGCTAACAAAAGTGAAGCTCTTAAATAATCTAAAAGTGATACATTTGGTTATCATCCAGGTTTCCTCCAGCATGCTTTCGACCAGTGATGAATTCTGATAAAAAAATTTCATTCTGTTTCACTTCATCTTTGCATTATTAACTGAATGATTCATTCAGTGTTTCATTTATTTCAAGTGAAACCTCTGGATCAGGTACCCTTTGAGCATGATCGGGTCCTCCCTTCTTTAATATCAGTGGATTGTATTGAGGAAATTAAAGTTCCTTACATTTGCGATAACTCATATTTCTAAGAGGTTCATGAACTCATTTGTTGATTTACCCTGCTAGTAACAGATATTTGGAACCCAATTCCTATGTCCACTCTTCCCAGTTGATTTGTTGTTGTTGCTGATAGTCCAAGGCTCCAGGGGTTTGAAGAATGTGGGTTGTGGTGTGTAGTGTCATTCCATGGTATGAGGTCCAGCAAGGTATCTGGGTTGATGAAGCCAAGATTGGAGATTTGGGGTGTTGTGTGGGTGTAGGGATCAATGTGGCCCTAGGGTTGAGAGTGTGCTATCAGTTCACAACTGTGGTAGTGAGCCATTGTGGTGGGTTGCAGATGGTGGCTGGGGCCCCATAAGCAACATGGAGGAGTGTGGGGCATTCCCTGACGAACAGCGTTCGAGTGGGTAGGGAATTAACTGCATATGATCAGACATTGGTTGAATGATTTCCAATCAATTTATAATTTGTGTCATTCTAGTGGGTAGGGAATGAACCGTATCATGGCAGGTTTTATACACGCATGGTACAAACATACTTTGTTTAACCATCTCATACCAATTGGTATAGAGATAGCGTTTCAATTCTTAGTTCGACCTAAAGGGCATACATATTAACCAAGGTCAATCTTGACCTTCATTTAGCTTAGAACTGTGCATAGTAAGCTCAATGGACATCTGGACACATTATACGTCATCACGCATTGCATAATTCAGACGTGATACGAGCGTGTATAAATATCTCCAAAATGGCACCCACTTGTAGTGCGCAAGTGGGTTGTCAGTCTTGGATGCCCTAATCTGACACCTATATCCAATTGAAGGTGAGTTTCAGCTGTGTTAGCCCCTTATTTCAGGGTGAGACATTAGGAATCCGGTGGCAACACTCGATTCAAGTTTAATGACAACATGTCCTGTGACACTTGTGCTCACCATAACCACTGCTGTATGGTTATCTGATCATAACTAATTTTTGGCAATAATTTACTAGTTTTAGGTGCCCTAATCCAGCACCTTTGTCCAATTTATGGTGAATTTCACATGTCTTAGCCCTTTATCTCGGGGGTGAGACAATATGTCACTAAAATCCGGTGACAGTGCTCAATTCAAGCTTAATGGCAACATGTCCTGGTGACACTTGTGATTTCAAATTGATGCTGACTCAACCCCAAAGCCGACCATCTTATATTATATTGACATTCAAGAATCAGAGTTGAGCTTATGTCTCCTTACAACTTAGAGAGGAGACAGACTTGCATTTGACACTAGATTAATTTTCACACACCTTGACATTTTACAGCAATAAGAATCGGAATTAACCAACAGTTGAGACCATTTGAGCTTTCTCATGTTTTAGTTGGAAATATGGCACACAAGTAAGTGTCAATCCTTATATTTATGGGTTGCATCCTTGCAATTGGTGACAGAGTATTATAATATTCAATCATCTATTCTTACCCTTCAATGACTGATAATACTTCTCGCCATATCATAGGTGCTTTCCAGAGTATTTATTAACTGAATAACTCACTAAAATGGAGTCTATTCGCAATCTTCACTAGGGCATTCTCAGATCAAGACACCACAATGAAGTCCATTCACAACTTGCACACGCATACCAGTGGCAATTTTGCAATGAAATGTATCCACGGCACTGGCATTCACACAGAATTATATTTTCATAAACAAAGAGATAGGACAATAAAATAATCAACTACACGTGTAATGCTGGGAACCAACACACCTCTCTAACTAGAATCCGCGTACTCGTATCTTGAATAAATGGATGGAATACAAACAAAAAAATCCAAAATAAATACAGGGTAATTCATAGAATTCAGCGCACAAGTGGCGCACGTGGCTGGTGCGCAGTGTGCGCGTGTGACTTTCTGCGCCAGCCGCGTGTGCTAAAATGCATTTCCGCGCACAGCGTATTCATGGATTTTAGCTTCCAAAACCAGCCGTGGCACAGAGTGGCGCAGCGACCCTGCAGCAGCGCCAGTTACGCCCGCAACCCCTCCCCGTGTGCCATGCCCAGCGCACAAATCCCGTACATGGTGCACAGGCCCCCAACCACGAAAATGCCTGAAAAACTCCCTGCGCACCCCTCCGAATACACGTACCCCGCTGCACGGGGAGTCTCACACGTGATTGGAGCGGGGTAAGTGTATAACTGGGGTTCGTGGGAAGTTTCACATGCGATTGGAGCGGGGTACGTGTATTTCAGGGGTGCGCGGGACATTTCACATGCGATAGGCCCTGTGCGAGTGGGGTACGTATATTTCGGGGGTTCGCGGGAATTTTTACACGCGATTTGAGCGGGATACGTGTATTTCGTGGGTGCGCTGGAAGTTTCACACGCGATTGTAGTGGGGTACGTGTATTTCGGGGGTGCGCGGGAAGTTTCACACGCGATTGGAGCAGGGTACGTGTATTACTGGGGTTCACGGGAAGTTTCACACGCAATAGGTCGTGTGTGAGTGGGGTATGTGTATTACTGGGGTGCGTGGGAAGTTTCACACGCAATTGGAGCAGGGTATGTGTATTTCAGGGGTGCACTGGAGCTTTCACACATGATAGGCCCTGTGCGAGTGGGGTATGTGTATTTCAGGGGCGCGTGGGAAGATTCACACGCGATTGGAGCAGGGTAAGTGTATTTCGGGGGTACGCAGGAACTCTCACATGCGATAGGCCCTGTGCGAGTGGGGTACGCGTATTTTGGGGGTGCGCGGGAAGTTTCACACGCGATTGGAGTAGGGAACGTGTATTTCGGGGGTGCGCGGGAACTTTCACATGCGATTGGAGCAGGGTACGTGTATTTCGGGGGTACGCAGGAACTTTCACACGCGATAGGCCCTGTGCGAGTGGAGTATGTGTATTTCGGGGGTGCGGGGAACTTTCACACGCGATTGGAGCAGGGTACGTGTATTTCGGGGGTACGCAGGAACTTTCACATGCGATAGGCCCTATGCGAGTGGGATACGTGTATTTCGGGGGTGCACGGGAAGTTTCACATGTGATTGGAGCAGGGTACGTGTATTTCGGGTGTGCGCGGGAACTTTCACACGCGATAGGCCTGTGCGAGTGGGGTACGTGTATTACTGGGGTGCGCAGGAAGTTTCACACGCGACTGGCCCAGTGTGAGCAGGGTACGTGTATTTCGGGGATTGCACGGGAAGTTTCACAAGTGATTACGCTGTCAGATCGGGGTACGTGTATCCAGTGGGGTGCGCGTGGAGTCCCACACATGAATTAGCACTGTAAGTCCTCCCAGGTGTCCCCTCTACCCCCTCCATGGCCTCTGCAGGCAGCCCACACCACAGGGGAATACTCTGCACCCCTGGTCATGTGCCGCAGCCAGACCACCCACCATGGGCATGCACCCAGCCAGGCCACATGTCATCTTGCACTAGTGATCACCAACTCATGTCACCCAGCACCTCCACCACCCAGCAGTCAGGGGCACCTGCCAGCAGGCCCCCACTCATGTCCCACTCATGTCCACCAGCACCCCACCCCCCAGCAGTCAGGGGCACCTGCCAGCAGGCCCCCACTCATGTCCACCAGCACCCCCACCCCCCAGCAGTCAGGGGCACCTACCAGCAGGCCCCCACTCATGTCCCACTCATCTCCCACAGCACCCCCACCCCCCAGCAGTCAGGGGCACCTGCCAGCAGGCCCCACACATGTCCCACTCATGTCCCACAGCACCCCCAGCCCCCAGCAGTCAGGGACACCAGCCAGCAGGCCCCCACTCATGTCCCACTCATGTCCACCAGCACCCCCACCCCCAGCAGTCAGGGGCACCTGCCAGCAGGCCCCCACTCATGTCCACCAGCACCCCTACCCCCCAGCAGTCAGGGGCACCTGCCAGCAGGCCCCCACTCATGTCCCGCTCATGTCCCACAGCACCCCCACCCCCCAGCAGTCAGGGGTACCTGCCAGCAGGACCCACTCATGTCCCACAGCACCCCCACCCCCCAGCAGTCAGGGGCACCTGCCAGCAGGACCCACTCATGTCCCACTCATGTCCACCAGCACCCCCACCCCCCAGCAGTCAGGGGCACCAGCCAGCAGGCCCCCACTCATGTCCACCAGCACCCCTCCCCCCAGCAGTCAGGGGCACCTGCCAGCAGGCCCCCACTCATGTCCCACTCATGTCCCACAGCACCCCACCCCCCAGCAGTCAGGCGCACCTGCCAGCAGGCCCCCACCATGTCCCACTCATGTCCACCAGCACCCCCACCACCCAACAGTCATGGGCACCTGCCAGCAGGCCCCCCACCCATGTCCCACAGCACCCCTACCCCCCAGCAGCCAGGGGCACCTGCCAGCAGGCCCTCACTCATGTCCCACAGCACCCCCACCCCCCCAGCAGTCAGGGGCACCTGCCAGCAGGCCCCCACTCATGTCCCACTCATGTCCACCAGCACCCCCACCCCCCAGCAGTCAGGGGCACCTGCCAGCAGGCCCCACACATGTCCCACTGCACCCCCAACCCCCAGCAGTCAGGGGCACCTGCCAGCAGGCCCCCACTCATGTCCCACAGCACCCCCACCCCCAGCAGTCAGTGGCATCGGCCAGCAGGCCCCCACTCATGTCCCACTCATGTCCACCAGCACCCCCACCCCCCAGCAGTCAGGGGCACCTGCCAGCAGGCCCCCACACATGCCCACTCATGTCACACAGCACCCCCACCACCTATCAGTCAGGGACGCCTGCCAGCAGACCCCCACTCATGTCCCACAGCACCCCCACCCCCCAGCAGTCAGGGGCACCAGCCAGCAGGCCCCCACTCATGTCCCACTCATGTCCACCAGCACCCCCAACCCTCAGCAGTCAGGGGCACCTGCCAGCAGGCCCCCACTCATGTCCACCAGCACCCCCACCCCCCAGCAGTCAGGGGCACCTGCCAGCAGGCCCCACTCATGTTTCACAGCACCCCCACTCCCCAGCAGTCAGGGGCACCTACCAGCAGGCCCCCACTCATGTCCACCAGCACCCCCACCTCCCAGCAGTCAGGGGCACCTGCCAGCAGGCCCCACACATGTCCCACAGCACCCCCAACCCCCAGCAGTCAGGGACACCTGCCAGCAGGCCCCCACTCATGTCCCACTCATGTCCACCAGCACCCCCACCCCCCAGCAGTCAGGGGCACCTGTCAGCAGGCCCCCACTCATGTCCACCAGCACCCCCAGCAGGCCCCCACTCATGTCCCCCCTACATGAAATACAGATGTACAATCATGGCCCACTTCTACACGAAAATACCACAGCACGCCACCCCATTCTTGAGACGCAATGATTTCCCAATCCACCCCACAATGACATGCCTATCTCAAGACACAAACCAATAGTCAACTATGTACATCAACACATGTCCATCACACACACACACTGGTTGGGATTGATTGTGTAAACCCACATTTTCACATGCATCAACCCAATGAGCGAATCCCACACATGGAACTAAAATGTGAAAATGTATTATGTACAAAAAAAAAGCAATGACATGAAAGCATAAAAAAATAGCAAACATGAAATGAAAAGCATGTGCAAAAGTTGAGTAAATGAAAAGTATAACCAATCCAAAGAAATCGGAAAGAAAAATAGTCCAAATTCTCCCTCCAACAACGCAAATCCAAAGGAAACGTAAAAAGAAAAATCCATTGATCCATGGTGAAATCAAATGAAAAAGGTCAAAATAATCCATTGTCCAACTATGTACAATCCATTGTCAAGAGTCCATGAGCCCAACGAAAGAAATGAAACCTACCTAATAAACTACCTAATAAAAAAACGATATACAAATGTGTGTGGCATAGTCCATTCACCACAAATCAAAGAAAAAGGAAAAGGAAACCTAACTCTAAAAACTATTCACAATGGCAGCGGGCTAGTCGACGGCTCACTTTTTGATGTCCCGGGCATCATCAAACTACCGCTCAATGTCCTGGAGGCGGTCCTCTTCCATGGCCCCGAGGGTTCGCAGGGACGACGACATGTTCACCTCCAACTCCCTGCGAATTGCCTCGAGGCACTTGGCCCCCCTCAGTGCCCTCTGCATGCAGTTCTCCGCCCTGACCATTGTGAGCCTTGCCTCTTCTGCCCGCTGCCGCTCCGCATCTATGGCGTGGCCCAACCGCTACCACACGGAAGACACTTGAAATCCTGGGTCCTCCTGCCCTCTAGCCGATGCCTGCCCCGCCGATGTTGAAGGCCCCGAGCCATCATTGCTCCCACCATGTTGCTTCTGCTGCTGTGCCTGCGCCCTAGCTATTGCTGCCTGCACGTCCTCCTCCATCTGGGGTGCAGTTGTCGTGGTGGCCACCCCTGCTGGACGTCCGACTCCCGACTGTGGCAGGGATGTGTCCTCCACCAGCCTGGCCGCTGGGTCAGAGGCAGCTCCACAGGGTACCCAGGTGATACATGGGTGGGAAGATGGCATGGAGGTCGACTGGCACGTAGGGGGTTCAGGTGAGGAGGGGGTCGCAAGAAGGTCCAGCACACAGAGGAATCCAGCACTGGTGACCCGTCCCAGCAGGTCAAGGTGGTCAAAGAGGCATCTGAGATGACGTGCAGTCTCTTCACAAAAAGACCGCAGGTCACCTCGCATGCCCCGTTGACACAAAGCTATCCCGGCCAGGACAGGCTCAACAGGGTCCCGGATAGCCACGTCCGCAGGGAAAGGAAGGCCTCCCTGAAAACGGGTCTGGACGTAGGCATCCCTGCTGGTGCCAGATGATGCAGTGACAGGATCAGGGACAGGATTGCACACAGACACCTCTGTGGCGGCCTGTGCTGCCTCCTGTCCCTGCCCCTGCACTGCACCACTAGCACCAGTGGAGTCCCCACCTCCAGACCCTGTGTGTGTCCCTTCCGCAGCCTCCTCCTCCACCAAACCCCCACCAACCTGGATGACTCCGTGCCATCTTCCTCCGTTGGACCCTTTGGGGTCTCAGCTGCCCCTTCTGCTGCTGAGGAGTCCACCTCCGACCTCCGCCTCTTGGACCTACCCTCGGCAGCTGCGGCCTGGGACGCGGCTCCAGTCTCCTCACTCCCCAACGAGATGACAATCTGGGAGAGGAGCCGGGCCTTGCGTCTCCGGCTGGTGGTGCGATCCCTGCCGCTGTGCTCCACAGCACCCTCTCCGCCCTTTTCATCAGTTGACGCTGCAGACAGGGAGAGATAAAACACAGACATCAGGGCACTGTACAATGGACTGATACACATATGACAGTTGCACATGAGCAGCAGTGTCAAACTTCAGACATGGCATCACACTCCACGACACACATTTCATTTCAACTCACACACATGAGCATTTCCACAGCAATATTGCACCAGGCAGCACCATCCATACACATACAACAGCATGAACAGCCGAAGGTGAGCCTGACATCACATGAAACACAGGGAGTGCACTAGACATGCACACACGCCACCACACTTACATGCATGTCTACATCTCCTCCAACTGTCACAGTGATGAGATCGCCATACATGTCACATCTGGCATTCAGCCTTCTACATATCAGTGTCACGTGCATCCATGTTGCATCACAGTTGCACACTTGTCAAATACACACACATGCACATGTACACAGTGCAGATACATGCAGCAGGAACCACCATCCATTTGTGACACCACAACCATGCCAACGTACATACACAGAAATTCAAACATGTGTGCTCCCACACCTGCATTTGCACAGCATGCTTACCAACACATACACCATCGATGTGTCTCACTACCTGAGAGGACTCACATGTGGCAGTCTCACGCCCCTGTTCATACACATCCCTACGTGGCCCTACAAAAATACATGTGCAACCTGCACACTACTGGCACACTACCACACGCACAGCGTCCAATCAGTATGCATGTACACTTACCGCTTGACTCCAGACGGGTCTGCCTGTCAAGGACCTGGACGTGGAGCGCTGGGCATATGTGTTCCAGGACCCTCATTTGGTGGTCGGACAGGTGGCCCCGGCGCCCCTTGGCATCCGCTGCCTTCAAGGGGCGCCGGGCCTTCTTGAGGGTCCTGGACCTGAAGTCCTCCCAGCGCTTCTTGACATGTTGTAAGTCGCGGACTGCCACCCCCTCCGCGTTGATGGCAGTCACGATGTCCATCCAGATCCTGGTCCGTCCTTCATTGTCGGCGCGCGAACTTCCAAAGAGGGCATCATACTGCCCCAGGACTTGCTCCACCTGGACACCAACTTCCCTGGCACTGAAGCTGGTGGCCCTCTGCCTCTCTGGCTGGGGGTTGCCAGTGGTGCCAAATGGTGTTGTGCCCGACATGGCAACCCCAGAGGCAGGAGTGGGTGGGCAACTGGGTCCTGGGGCTGGGCTGTGGAGCGATGGTATCCCAGTCGGGAGTCTTTGGTTCCAGCAGGGGTGGTCACAGCAACTGAACCCCTGGCTGATGTGCAGGCAGTAAATAGCAGGGCACGTGGGCAGCAGGCAGTCAGGCAGCAGCAGATGGCAGTTGGAGCGTGCTCGGGGCTCTTGGGGGCAGTAATTCGGCCTTCTGGGCAGGAACGTGGTCTTCCGTGTGTTGTTGCGTGGCCAGCTTGATACGGAGTGATTTGGCACGTGAAAATCTTGCATGTCTGCGTGTAATTCGAGGAAAGGCCCTTCGTGCGTAAGCGCGTCAGCACACGTACGCGGTTTCATTGGACCAAAGGCCCTTAGCGCGTAAGTGCTTCTGTGACGTGACTGGCGCGGGCGTTTCCCTCATGACGTGGTCATAGTGGTTCAGCGTGCGTGAAAAACTGCACGTCCGCGTATGATTGCCTATAATCCGAGGAAAGGGCCTACGCACGTAAGTGACGTGATGCGCATGGGCGTTTCCATCAACACGGGTGCATGTTCATCGTACAAGTCCAAAAACTGCACGTCCGAGTGTCAGCTCGTGTAATTGGAGGAAAGGGCCTTAGCGCATACACGCGTAAGTGACGCTGTACGTGTGGGCCGCTTTAAAAGGTATGTGTAGGACCCCCTTTCCTTGTACGTGCTTTTCGTGGAGAGCGAGTGGGTGAATTCTGTACTTCTTGTCCATTCACACGCGATTATTTCACAGCGTTTCAAGTTCGTACTCCCTGTTACCTCTGACAGTGTTCATTTTTTTTGGGCCTGTTTCCTCAAACAGCGTTCACTTCTTCTTTTGTCCTGTCTCCTCAGATAGGGTACAGATCTTCTTTTGGTTGGGGTGTTGCCAACGCGCACACACGTGTTTTTTTTACATTCTTTTTCCAGGCAGACGGTGAGTCGCGCACGCATTTACCAACTGTGCTTGCCCCGTGTGTCGCGTACCCCTTCAGAGGTCATTGTAGGCTGCGTGTAACATGCGTACACTTATTTTTGTGTTTCTGGGTGCCACAGCGTAGTGCGGGTTCATCTTTCCACGCACGTGGTCTATGAGGGGTTGCGTGCATGGTACTTTTTGTTTTCGGGGTGCCTGTGCATTGTGTGACCCGTCATCTTCCCCCAGTGGTCACAGACAGCCTTGCTAGAGCACTAGGGTACGAATTCCATCTAGTACCCTACACCTTTCACCCCCAATTGCCCAGGACAATTGTTTACTGCAACTCCCATACGCACAACAACATCAGTGCCTTGGTTGGGAGGCGACCAAGTGGTAAGGGAGGCAAAGGTGGCCGACCTCCAAAAGGTGGGCATGGTGGGTGCGGTAGGGGATGTGGCCAGGATTTGCAGGGTGCCCCTAGACCCCCATGTGTGGAGGACCAATCAGGGACACCCATGCTCCCCGCCCATGGTTGAGGGAAACGTGGCTGACACCATCCCAGCTCAGCCCTTGTTGGACCAGCCCATCGTGGCACCTGACCCGGCACAGGATGACTCCCAGGCTGACTTCCAGGTCAGCAAATCTAAGCCACGTGTGCCGGTGCAAGTTGGTGTCACCAGACCACGTGGATCTGGGGCAGCAATGTCATCTGCTGCCCCAAGTAGGCAGGGTGGGGAGGCTGCAGGGGCAGCTGCAGCTCTATCCACCCCAGCTCTGAGTCTCCCAGCTGAGACAGTGTCGATCCTGGTCCTTCAAACTGACGTTGCCCCTGCCAACATCACACTTCAGCCAATGCCTGCACCAAGACCTATGGTCATTGTGCATTCGCACACTCCCAGTACCCAGTCCACCTGCGCTTCTGCCCCTACTGACCAGAGCGGCGCAAGCCACTCAGGCTCTGCTCCACCTTTGAAAAAGAGGAAGAAGGGTGCTCTGGCACTACAGGCTGAGACCCCAGACACGGCTACACAGTCTGGCACATCAAGGAAGCCTAGCTTTAAAGACCCCGAACATGATGCACTTGTGACCTATGTGTCGGCACATAGCCGCGAAATGGTGGTGACTGCAGGGTGCAAGACCACACCTGGTCAACGTAGGGCACACTGGCAGACCATCGCGGACCGCATAAGTGCCCTTGGATTTGTGAGGCGCACAGCTGATGATTGCTACAAGCGGTGGAATGACCTGAAACACAGAGCAAAGAACAAGCTGGCCTCAAATCATGCCGCTACTCTGGTGACTGGCTGTGGGTCTCCACCAGAGGACAACAAACTCACTGAACATGAGTCTGTTGCTGGGACCTTCGTCACAGAGGAACAGATCCAAGGGTTGGGAGAGCTACCTGATTACGAGGCATTGTCCGGTGAGTGCCCATGCATGCGCGTGTAATCCATGTGTATGTTGTTTGGGTGACGGGTTCTGATGGAGTGCCAGGTGAGGGTGTGTACTCCTGAGTGTTATGGGTCAACCATCTGCTTCCTCCAATACATTCATGTGCCTTTGATTTGGGTATGACAGTATCCCTTCTGCCCACAGTGGCCAATTAGCCCCACATTACTGCTGTTGCACTTGAACTATCATCTTGCAACAACATTATTCTGATTTTTTCTGTGTTCATTCAGGCTGATTGTTTAGATTATCCCATTTCTTATATGCTTTTTTCATCCCAAATGCCACATATGTGACATGCTTCTGTCATTGTTTACACCCCACATTGTGCCACTTTAGTTACCTGCTTATGTGAATGTTTAAACCATTCAGGGCGAGGGAGTATTGGCCTGCTGAAATGTATTTTTAGGGCCTGTTTGCATGTGGAACATGATAGTTGTTTCCTGTCATGTTGAAGTGACCAGCCATTGATATGTACATCTGCCTACAATCACTGTCTAATTGTACACTGGATGTGTTGCAGTGTGCGGCACATGCATATTTTGCAACACTATTCTGCATTGATCTTCTCATCATGTCCGTGTGACATGGATGTGTGACAGTACTCATTCACTGACATATCGCTGTAGTTGTCTAATTTACCATGGCTATGCTACATGACATCTGTGTGCTGGCATCTGTCATGTATGTGTATTGGACATGCCACTCACAGGCTGATGTGTGATGCCAGTGCTACACGACATGCTGCGAATGTGTTGCTTTTCCATCTTGGTGTCCTCATTGTCTGCCTTTTTGACTCCCCTTCAGAATCATTGACAGTGCATGCATGCCAGGGTTATGGTCATGTGGGACATGTGTTAACCATGTACAGGATCTCTGTCTTGTCAGGCCTATGTGTGTGCTATGGTGCTCATGCCTGTTTCCATTTCTTGTGTTTCATGTTTTTGCAGGTGACGACGCACTTGATGCTGGTGAGGTTCAGGAGGATTCTCAGCCACGACCAGGCACCAGTGGGGGACGTGGTGTGGTGGTGGGTGAAAACACTTTGGTACTGCAGACCATACTGTCGAGGGGTGCCTCTGGGTGCAGCTCCCCAGACCTCTATTCAGGTGCTGAGTCGGATGATGAGACTTATGTGCTGTCGCAGGTCAGTGCTTCTGGCAGGGATTCTGTTCTGTCCAACCCACCTGGATCAGGGGTAGACCCTCTATGGGGATGTCAGTGTTGGTAGGTCCGCCTTTGGCGGTTACGGATGCAGGGTCACACTCCACAGCATCTGATCCTGTTCCTGGGCCAGCAGATCAGAGGGGGAATGCAGTCCTGCAGCCTCAGGCATGCCAGCACAGCAAGGTACAGATCGCCTTGGCCCAAACAGGTGTGGTGCCCGCCGACCAGGCAATACTGTATGGGAAAACTCCATGTACGATATGGCAACCCAACAGGCAGCATCAGTAGAAATGAAGGCTCAGGCAATGGAGAGGGTGGCCACTTCCATTACCCCCCCTGAAAGGCAGATGGATCAAAAACAGCAGGCAACAGACTCCATTTGCCAATCACACAGGGAAGACATGTTGGCGTCCAACAGGGACCGACGGGCGGCACTGGAGACTCTGCGCAAACCCATATCAATAGAGTCACAGGGTCACAGGGAAGCCCTGAGGGTGGAACTCCATAACCTCAGGCAGAGTCTGCTTGAACTTGAGGCTTCCCGAAATGTTAGGGCAGAACAGCAGCTGGAGCAGCTCACACGTTCGCTCTCAGCTGAGCTGCAGGCAACATGTGAGGAGATCCGGGCATCCCGCGAGGCCATGCGTGCAGAAGTGCAGGCAACCCGTGACGTGCTGCATGGGGATCTCGGCACTTTAATCCTCCAGAATCCGACCTTCCAGACCTGCATGCTTGCTGCCATGGAGGACCATACCAGGGCTTTGTGTGGGCTGTCTCCCATAGTGCCATCACCTCCTGATGAAGCAGCAGAGGGTGAAGAGAGCGACAGCAGTTCTCCCACAATGGCATAGCCGTGCAGGCCATGAGCCCGTGGAGGTATTTTTTTTCTCGCAACATCCACGGCGGTGGGTGTCGGTGTGCACCCTGTCCTCGAACCTCCTGGGTGGCCCCCCCCGGCCCCACATGGCCATTTTAGAATTGTTTTTTTTTTTACTTACAGTGTGTTGCCTTGTGTGGCTCCCATGGGCATCCACTGTATTCTGGCTGGGCACATGCAGGCTTGTCCTGAGTTTGCGTTAGATGCTTGGGTTTGTGACACACACACCCCTCCTGCTTCCCGTTTCCATGGGCTTGCAAAGGGTGTGACCAAGTGACAGTGACTTTACACAGTGACATTGGGCTCCCATGAGCTGGGTGGGCAGTCTGTAGTCAATACTGTGTGTACATCCCTAGTGGGTATTGTTGTTGTATTGTACACTGCATGGTGTATTGATATGTGCTTGTGCATCCATGTCTTCCTACTAATTTGCAGGTTCCTTCCTCATGTCTTCACAAGGCCGTCTCCTTTGCAGATGGAGTTCATGTTGTATGCAGTACACTGACACATTTGCGTGGCAGCAACACTCTACAGTTGGAAGGGGTCGATGTGCTGGCTTATTCAGGTTGTAAGACTACCACTACTTTGACTTAGTACTGTCATGTTTTTGCAATGTTTCATGGTGTGTTGCTTTATTGTGTTGGTGGTAAGTATTTGTTCATGTGTGCTGTTTGTTATTGATTACTGGGCGCATATTGTCTGTGGTTAGTTTCCATTTGGGACAGTGCACTTTGTGACACTTGTGTCAGGTCTTGTGCATTGCTTTGTTTGCTTTCACATTGCATGACATGCCATGGTGTGTTGGGTGGCGGAGCTGGGGAGGGGTTGGGTGACATGGCGCTATTTTCATGTTGTATTTTGCAAGGGGGTAGTCATTCATACAGCATAAATGTGTGTTTTTTTTTGTGACACAGCATTGGTTGTCTTTCGGCAGGTAGGGATGCACACAATGTAACAATTCCAGGTGACCAATCTCAGGCTGGTATGGTTGTGACAGTTAACTGTCCCTTATGTCATCATCATTGATTGTCAGCTGGTATGTGCCAGGGCTGTGTGCACTCCACAGGGGTGTGATTTTAGGTGAAGTAATTAGCCACCAGCTGCGTACGGGCTGCCTCACCACGTGCCCTTTCCCCTGCCATGCGCAGCGGCCGTGCTTGTGGTTGGGAATTGTGGGGGCACCACCATGTCCGCGGGCAGGCCCCGGCATGTTGCAATGTTGTGCAGGACACATGCTGCCACTATGATCCTGCACACTACTGGGGGCGCGTATAGCAGCTGCCCACCAGAGCGGTCAAGGGAGCGAACGCGTGACTTGAGCACTCCGAATGTGCGCTCCACTATGCCCCGGGTTGCAATATGGGCTGTGTTGTATCTTACCTTGGGTGGTGTGGTGGGGTTCCGAATTGGCGTCATCATGTGGGTGCTCAGTGGGTAGGCACTGTCCCCTGGGGAGGTGATGATGGGTATCATTAGTGGGGTTGTGACATTACTCAGTATCTGACATGCATGAATGTGCATGTGCATTTATACTCACCAAGCAGCCATGTATCACCATGCCGCCCAGCTTCTAGGTCCCGGTTTAGGGTTGACATTCTGTAAATGAAACTGTCATGGGTGGACCCTGGATAGTTGGCATATACTGAGGTGATGATTCCCTTGGCATCACATACTACCTGCACATTGATGGAATGCCAGTGCTTGCGGTTTCTGTAAATGTGCTCAGTTTCCCTGGGAGGACGTAGAGCCACATGGGTGCAGTCAATGGCACCTAGCACTTAGGGGAAGTGTGCCACCCCATAAAAATCCTGGACGACAGCCTGCCTTTCTGCAGGTATTCTGGGCAGGTATATGTGCCTGCGGACTGATGGGCGTGCAGTCATGATGGCCAACACCTGGTGCAGGCAGCGTGACTGCGTGTCCTGTGATACCCCCCTCCACTATGGCAGTAGTCCGCTGAAATGAACCAGTGGCCAAGAAGTGCAGGACATTGAGCACCTTTTCCAAGGGGCTCAGTGCTTGCGAGCACAGGGTGGGTGATGTGAGGTCATCCTCCCACTCACTCACCAGGTCAAGTATTATGTGAGGTGGAAACCTATACCTCCCATACACCTGGTCATCAGGCATCCCAGAAAGGCTGGTTCTGGGTGTCAAAATTCTGGGCCTGACTATCCTCCTCCTCCTCCTGTGGCATCCCACGACCACTGCTGCGAGGAACGGTATATTCATCTTGGCATCTGAGCTTGTTTGTTGTTTGAGCACACTTTTATGCTGTGTGGGTCCACGTACGCCTGCTTCCTGCTGGCGTACGTGTTTCCGGATTAGCGCGTCTTTTTTGGCGCACGCGTTAGCCCCGTTCGGTTCCATGAACACGTGTTGTAGGCGCGCGTGAGGGCGTTCCGCGCATTTGCCTCCTGTACTTCCCCGTGACGCCCACATTTTCACGCGTTGTTCCCCATTCCGCATGTTACGCCCCGTGTTACGCCTACTTTTGTTGTGTGCGCTTCGCTATGTGCGCTTTTGCTGTGCACGTAGCGCATGCTGTTTGAAGATGTGTACGCCAGCGTGCGCCACGCAAGATTTTAGCGCACATCCATGGATTTACACGCGCATGGACTTCCATGAATCGCTTGCGCAGGAATTTTCAGCACACATTAATTCCATGAATCGGCCTCATAATTTATGATACACAAAAAATTCAAAAATGAAATGACCCTAAATTCGCACAACATATGATCATGTAAAATACAATAATGTTACTCAATTTTCATAAAAAAACAATTTAAACAAATACATAAACACAAAAATAGCAGCATATCACAACATCACAACCTGCTCATTTGTCTTGACATTCAGTCGCTATATACCATGATCCCTCAGCGAGCTACCTTAGAAGTGATCGAGGAAATTCTTTTGAATAGAGAGGATTAGCAATAGATTCATCCTGTGGTGCACAGAATTTGCCCTAACAAAAACCTTCTTTCAATTCAAGGCACCTTTTACCGACAAACAGAGGGAACGGCGATGGGTGCAGCTATGGCCCCTAACCTGGCCAATCTGTATGTGGAGTTTTTCAAAAAGAGTGTGATCTATTCCACAGATAACCCTTACCAACAGTTTTTGAGAAAGTGGCTTAGGTACATAGATGATATCCTTATTATATGGGATGGATCTATGGAACAGGCTAATGATTTTGTCAATTGGCTCAACCTACAGAATAGGTTTTTGAAATTCACCAGAGCCATAGAGGAACAACAAATTGACTTCCTGGACATTACCATATTTCATCATTCGGGGGTCCTTACAGTCAAACCTTTCAGCAAAAAGACTGATAAAAATGCCTTACTTCATTATAACAGTCACCATGCTAATCATCTCAAATCAAATTTGCCTTTCGGCAGTTTTTGTGGCTTAAATGCAACAGCAGCCTCAAGGAACATTTTGTTTCAAGTGCCAATATCCTGTCTCGCAAACTGTTGGACAAGGGTTATCCGGCCAAACTGGTAAAGACTTCTTCCAAAAGAGCATACAACAACAACAGAGATGCTCTTCTTGAAAAAACCCAATAAAGAACGAAGAGAAGTGGGTACCGTATTTGTCAACACCTTCTCGAATTTGTCTTATAAAATTAAGACCATCATTAGTAAGACATGGAAGAAAGTTTACAACAATAAAGAAATACCACCACCGCTGGTAGCTTACAAAAGAAGTCAGAACCTGCGAAATATACTTATCAGGAATGATGTCACTATTAAACCTAGTGTGCCAGTGAAACAAACTACACTGTGGGGTCTCCCTCCCATCATGGGCCATTTTCTGTGTGGCCAATGTGTCATGTGTGATTTTACCAAAGCCACTAAGTCTGTACAGATTAGTCCTGATGTATTATGGAAGATGAGCAGTATGACCAATTGTAATACACAGAATGTGGTTTATATGATCACTTGTCCTTGTGGACTCCGCTATATTGGTAAAACCAATAGGAAATGTCGTATTCGACTTATTGAACATCGCAGCTGCATTAAAAACAAGGTGTTAGCAGCACCGACGGTGAAACATTTTGTAGATATGAAACATGACCACACTAACTTAGAATGGATGATTCTAAAGAAAGTTGAAGGTAACAACAAAGATGAAATTGATCAGAAGTTATAAAATTTCGAACAAAAACTGATTTTTAAACTCCAAAGCCATGTGGAAGGGCTCAATGCGAATGTTGACTGGCACCAAGTTCACATGTGAGACAGCGTCGCCATAGACCATAGCTAATACCATTGGTGTGATATTGTTTCATGTTGGTCCATAAAGGCACCGTTTTTTTTAATGCCTACGCAGAGCTTTACATACATGATTGATGTAAGACTATGAGAAATATATACACTGTGGTGAATAAAATTGTTTTATACATGACCTGATGTAAGTTGTTACAAAAACATGCATTGTGCAAATCAAACAATATATGTTCCCTATTGGATTACAAGTGGTATAAATATTTGGGCATCCAGTTGTATGATGGCAATTTTTCAACAGGACCCTCGTATGGTGTGAATTAATATTTTACATGCACCTTCTCACAAATGTACCTAATATGCATCTGTATTTGTATGGGACTAAATAGATGCATTCAAAAATCAGATGACATATGCTGAGTGTCCGGTGCCACTCATATATATTATGGTCTGTGGTCTAATCAGACAAATATCTGTTTTGAAACTGTTGTGCCACTGGTTTATGCCTTTTCTTACAATATTGTGCATCATAGGGAGCATTACCAGCTACTTTACAGCGTGTGTCATTTTGCCGACATTTTTACTTTCAATATGGCGCGAGGCGTGCATGTAACCTAGGCAGAGTCTCAGTCCTCTTTCGCTTTTCCTGAATTTACGACTATGCGGAAGCTGTAGGATCTAGCCGTGCCGGCCCGCTATACGAGAGCGTTTGACCACAGTACTCGACTTCTCATTCTATAAGTAAGTTTGAATCACAGGCTATTGTTGTTTCATAGAATCCCTCTGTATTGGGGGTTTAGTCCTCTGTGTATCGGCCGCATCACGGTCGGTCCAGCACTTGTATTACATAGCCTGCATGTATCTACACCAGACGGCGGTCTCTCATATATGCCGCTCTCATTTATGTTATTCTCATATATGCCGCTTTTTCATACATGTTGTGTTCTTATTTGCTGCATGCATGGTTGTACAGTGTACACGATGCCTTTAGAGGTATATTAATTTATTCGATCTATGTGTAATTTATACTTGTGGCCATACAGTGGCTTCAGGGGACCCAGAGGAGGTGGCTACTTGTGTGCTCTCCCTCTGTTTGTAACAGTTACCTAACGTGGTTGTTTTCGATTCAATTAATGTGGGTCACATCCTTTTGCTTCTAGATTGGCTAATACCAACTCTTTGAAGTTGAGTGGGCCCCTCCTGCTCACGCTGGATCTATGACTATTGGCTTTGTGACTTCAAGGTCGTTACTGATGACATTTACTTTCGAGAACTGATCAACCTTGGAGATTTTCAAGGTATTTTTCAGTTGTACCTGATATTGATTTTACATGACTTCATCTTTGGGCTTCTGGTGGCGGTGCTTTCTCTACTTACCCTAGGTGACTTGCCCACCTTTTATATGGAATTGACCCCAATTATAGTGGTCTGGTGAATGTATTAAGTGATATATAGCCCTAAAAGAAGTGATTATTAAGTACTCTTCTCTAGTGTTGTAATTTCTTTTCACGTCAATGGTGACCTATGGGACTCTGATGAATCTGTCATGGTGATGGGTGCTCACCTTCCCCCATGGTTTAGGCTTAGGGCCCACTCCAGAGGTGTAGGTGGAGGGTGATATTTTGTATGTGATTTCTGGGAACTTAAGGCGTTTTTGCCTCTTGTATCTTTCAGCTTATTTGATGACATCCGTTGGTGGATGTCCCTAGGACCCCTACTGCACAATATTGAAAGAAGTTTAAACGAAAAAAGAAGTGTTTTTTCCCCTGAAGAGAGTTCAGCCATACAAAGGCATCAAGAGCTGAAACATGCTACATGTCGGGAATATATGTATTGTCTGTAACACATTTGTTGTATGATGTTGTGATATGCTGCTATTTTTATGTTTATGTATTTGTTTAAATTGTTTTTTTATGAAAATTGAGTAACATTATTGTATTTTACATGATCATATGTTGTGCGAATTTAGGGTCATTTCATTTTTTCATTTCTTGTGTATAATAAATGATATATTTTTGGATTTTTTTGGTTGTTCTCCATCCATTTTTTTCAAGATACGAGTACGTGGATTCTAGTTAGAGAGGTGTGTTGGTTCCCAGCATTACACGTGTAGTTGATTATTTTGTTGTCCTATCTCTTTGTTTATGAATATATATCTATACATCCCCTGATGGCAGAGATAGTGAATACTAGGGGCAATCCTTGCTTTTCATTTTTTGATTCACTGTTGTACAAGGCTCTGTATGGCGTTGAAGGTTTACACATTTTTTTGTGGTTAGTGTAGAGGTGGAATTGGAAGTGCACTTTGCAGAAGCCTTTTTAGAAGTTACGAGAAGATGACTACCCCATCAGAGAAATGCCTTGCCTATAGCGTGGATTATGTAAAAAAACCATTAGATTCCCTTTCGGGGTTGTCTACCATAGAAGGTAACACCACTAGTAGTGATCAATGGGATAAATCTGTCCATTTGAGGAAGCATTTAATACGCACTGAGTTACATGGCGCTATAATGTTGGAATACCTCAAAACGCAGTCACCCCCCCAGGGCTTAATAGTAAGGAACGAACCACGTTTGTTCCTCGATAACAAAGAGTTCCAAATCAAGTGGAGTTATATTTCTAACAAATGTGGACGAGATTGGCTCATGTTAATTATTGCCACGGCCAACGAAATATCCAAAAAAATAGAAATAGACATCAATAGGGTCCAGGAAGAAATAAAAAAGACATGGATTTGGAAGCCTTCAAAGCCAAATTAGAACAACATCTCAAGGGTTTGATTGACTTCAAGAATGACACAACTCTAGACAGAGTGAAAAGAATGAAGAAGGATATATCCAACTATAGCCATGAAAAGGCATTTCCGTATGTTGTGGAGGGCCACAAATTTGGTACTTTTCCTCAGGCTCTTAGTAACACCAGAAGGGTTAGATTTTGGGACACGTCTTATAGCTCCAGTGACGAGAGCAACACAGGGGTAGAGAGTATAGACAACCATCAGAATACCAATCGGGGCAGAGGCAGAGACCAAAGAGGTGCCAACTGACAGAGATGACAAATGCCTTTTTTAGGGCAGGGCCCGAATCGGGGGAACTGGGACAACCAGGTTCGGACACGGAGTATGTCAAGAAATCAATGGTAATGAATTTATCTAACTACATCTTGACGTCTGAAGAAGAGGATATCCTGAACAAAGGATTCAACTATGTAAACACAAAAAGACATGACCCTTTTGAATTCAGAACTGAATTTTACACTTTTCTGCACAAAGTCAGATTAAATCAATTTTTTAAAGAGGACAATGAATATGTCAACAACAATCTTAGTGGTTTACGTAACCCATCCTCCTTTTGTGCTCCGACATATTCTTTCAGCCCCGAATCCATAGTCTTTGAGAGACAAGTGTTGAAAGAGATATGAAATTTGGAAACTAAGGATAAATCCTACAACTCCAATTTCAGTAGCACTCACCGCACATTGATTACCAAACTGGCCAAGGACAAAGATGTAATCATTAGACAGGCAGACAAGGGTGGAACTATTGTTCTGCTTAACCGTATTGATTACGTGAATGAATGTGAAAGATTACTATCGGATGGCAATAGCTATACGCCTTTACAGTGTGATCTTACGACCGAGTTGGGCCTTATTATCAGAGAGAAGGTCATGAGAGCCTTTGAAACAGAAATGATTTCGAAACAAGAATGTGATTTTCTAATTCGGGAAACTGGTAGAGTACTAGTATACTACATACTACCTAAAGTACATAAACCTCCCACGAATCCTCCAGGCAGGCCTATTGTTTCAGGCGTCATTTCCATTCTGTCCCCTGTCTAAGTTTGCAGACTTCTATCTCAGACCCTTTGTACTTAAAATGGCGAGTTACCTCAGAGACACTACGGACGCCATAAACAAAATAGAAAATCTGTCCTTTGAACCAGAGAAGTCCCTGCTCATTTGTCTTGACAGTCAGTCGCTATATACCATGATCCCTCAGCGAGCTACCTTAGAAGTGATTGAGGAAATTCTTTTGAATAGAGAGGATGGCCACCCCATTAGCAATGGATTCATCCGGTGGTGCACAGAATTTTCCCTAACAAAAAACTTTTCAATTTCAAGGCACCTTTTACCAACAAACAGAGGGCACAGCGATGGGTGCAGCTATGGCCCCTAACCTGGCCAATCTGTATGTGGAGTATTTCGAAAAGAGTGTGATCTATTCCACAGATAACCCTTACGAACAGTTTTTGAGAAAGTGTCTTAGGTGCACAGATGATATCCTTATTATTTGGGACGGATCTATGGAACAGGCTAATGATTTTGTCAATTGGCTCAACCTACAGAAAAGGTTTTTGAAATTCACCAGAGCCATAGAGAAACAACAAATTGACTTCCGGATTCTAGAATGGCTTCTGAGGGAGTAGCAGCTTAAGGGAGCAGCTCCTGTTCCCCACCCTGACAACCATTTGAAATCTGTTGATATTGGCTGGAAATGCCTGGAAAGAAGAAAAATGAACCTGTGGACAACCCCCTTTCCAAGAAGCCTAAACAGATTGCTGAGGATCTTGAAGATGACACCCCAAGCAGTGCTGACATTTTTAAGCTGCTTAAGCAGGTAGCCAATGATATGATTGAGGTGAAGACAACTTTGAATGATTTTTCTGGGGCTGTCAATGGTCTGGAAACACGCATGAAAGATGTTGAAGGGAGAACTGCTGGCTTGGAAAGGGAAGCCTCAGGAAGCTACAGAGCCTACCAAGAATTGCAGGAAGGGATGCTGAGGCTCCAACTGACAAACATGAACTTGGAAATTCAGACCAGAAATATTAACTTGCGCTTGCTTGGTATTAAGGAGCAACCAGAGTCAAATTTATTCACTTTGGTTACAAATATGTTCAAAAGATGTTTGCCGGGAAGTGATGTGCAGTTGAAGGATTTGGATATGGTCTTCAGAGCTGGAAAATTATACTCTGGGAAACCAAGGCAAATTATTGTGAAGTTCGTGAAGACCAGCATGAAGGAGGATATTTTGCGTATTGCAAAGACACAGGTTTCCTTGTTTTGGGATGGAGTCCCATTTAACATTTACCCTGACTTTCCAAGGGAAGTGGTCCTGAAAAGAAAGGCATTTTGGGAGGCTAAGCGCATAGCTAAGGAATGTGGAATTAAAACTTCATTGCTGAAGCCAGCTGTTTTGAAATGTTTTCTGCCAAAACGAGTGAAACTAACAGAAGTTCATGCGCATGTGCTTGGCTTAGAAACTGCCCTTCAAAAACGATAAACTTGTGATTTCTTTTTTGCCCCTGCTGTATGCTATGTTCATGTTGAGTATATATTTTAAGTTATTATAGTTATTGTTCATAGGATTTATTAGCCTTTATTAATGTTTCTGGCAAATTCATTTAATTAATTGTTATTGCTTGAATATTCGAATTGTTTCGGTTGAACAGCTGCGCCTGGATTGTTTTCTTTCTAATCACGGTGTATGAGGCTGTGTTAGAATTAAGGACCTAATATGGACGATGTCATCACGTTGCATGGCGTTGCGTAGGATAGCATTGAGCAGGATGTGGATGATAATGCTGCGTATTGAGGGCGTGCCTTTGGATGATGCGGGATTGCTGCTGTGCTGTTGTGACGTGTCCGGATATTTGTTTTAGCTGTTCTGGTAGGTGTTGGGCCGGTTTTCTTTATCGTAGCTCCTCTGCGTTTCCTCCCCCCATAACGCTCCCCTACCTGGTTTGTCTATGCTCCCTCCTTTGATTTTGCATGCCGGCTATTGTACTTATGTGTTATGGTTGTAACGCGACCCGCTGCTCCCATCGTGCATATTTCACATATTTTTTGATTAGCAGCTATTGACAGTTGTTATTTTATTTGTCATTCGGTGCTGGGATCTATGATTATCAAACTGCTAGCTACGAGTACACAAAGGGTCAGCATTTCAAAAATGCGAAGGGACGTGCAGTTATGTATAGCAAATTTGCTACTTGAACACTATATTAGTTATTGGAAATGTGTTTTTTTTTACAGAGATTCTTGAGGCATGAATGTGGTGTGTGCATCCTTGTGCTCGAATTGATACTGACTGCTATGTGTTTTATGTATTGCCCTTATGTTTTTCTTCACGCGTGTTATACCAGGTATACCAGGTATGCACACCAGGGGAAATCAAGTTTTCAGATAATGTTCTGGGGTCAATGTGTAGGCGGAATGTATGAAATGATGAGTGCACGTATGAAATTGCTTATTTCATGAGGTTTTCAATAAACCTCGGATAAGAATGTACATAATGGCATGGAGCCTTTTTTGCCGCGTTATAAGGGCAGACTGAGTTGTGTTTGTGTATTGGTTTAGACCTAGAATGAAGGAGAAGAGTGGGAAAGGCATGTTTTTTGTATGTCATCCCCATGTTTTCATGCTCCATGCTGTACATATATCGGTCCCCTGTGATGGCGCCCCCCTTGCACTAACGGCACTAACGATGGCAATGGATCGGTCGCCGGTTATGGGTATCGGTTTGCGTGCTCAGTCTTTGTGCTTATTTCTGCAATTTTCTTAGTGTTCTAGATGACTTGCCAGGTTCCACGTTTGTTGTAGAGGGGGGGACTATAGATTGTTGATGCAACAGATGCATGTGATGAAAGGTAGGAAATGGGATAATTTTTGTTGTGCTTTTGATTACTGTGGTTCCTTAAGCTGTGTGGATGGGGGCTTTGGAATGTTATGGGGTTTTTGTGCTTTGATGACCACTGGTGGTGGATGGACTGGCTTCTGAGAGGTTTTCTGTGTTTGTGTGAGTTACCATTCGGAATTTGCCATGGACAGTGTAAAGGCATTAGGTGACACTTATTATTACAGTGTGCTCCCATATGCATGTTTGGGATGCTGTATATGTGGGCATATCGGCATTCCTCTCCTGGAACTTTGGTTGTGGGTCCGAGAGAGTATTTCCGGTGGTATTAATGTCCAAGATTATTGCTCCAGCTTTTTGTCTGTGAATTCGGATAGTTGGCTTTGCTATGTTGGGGTGTTGTGGAGTTGAGTTTTAGGATATGCTTTGGAAGTAAATTTAGGGTGGGGGATAGGAGATTGTATTTGGTGTTTTATTGAAAGTTTTGTGCTTTTTAGTGTCTATCAACCTGCTTGTTGCCTTGCAGCTGCATCTGTGCAGTGAGCCATCTACTTGTAACTGTTACTGTTGTTGATATATATCTAGTAGTTTGATGCCCTGTTGGGGTGTGTGCTCTTTCTCCTATCATTTCTTTCTTCTGCTCTTTCTCCCTGTCCTATTCTTCGACTGTGCCTCCATACGTTGTATATTGAACCATAGTGATAACTGTACCATGGGCACTAAAATTGTGAGCCACCTAAACGTCACCTCATGGAATGTTAATGGACTCAATAATGTAGTGAAAAGGACCAAGATACTGCCTCATCTACGTTCAAATGCATGCAATGTTGCTTTGCTCCAGAAGACGCATTTGGAAGATCCTGAGGCTGAAAAATTAAACAGGGGATGGGTAGGGAATACTTTCTTTTCTACTCACTCTTCAAGTAAAAGAGGCGTTTTGATACTTCTTAAAAGGAATCTACCTTTATCAGTCATTGCAAGCAAAGGGGATAAGGAGGGCAGAGTTATTTGTGTTTTAGTGAGAATTCAAGGTGTGGACATTCTCCTATGTAATATACATGCACCAAATTTGGATGACCCCTTATTCTTCCATGAGGTGGCTCAGTTGCTTCACAGTTTTAACATGGACTCCATAATAATAGGGGGTGATTTTAATCAGGTGATAGACTCAGCATTGGACCGTTGAAATGGGGATTGTACTAGTACTTCAAGTAAATGTAAACGATCTTTGGAAAGTTTAAAAAGGGAATTCAATTTGGCTGACATTTGGAGGCTGGAGGACCCATCGGACAGGTACTATATCTTTCATTCTCAGTGTCATGGTACATATTGATTTCTTCTTGACATCTGGGCGGGTGACTTCAAGCTGCTATGATACAACTATTGGACTCATTGCCCTGTCAGATCACGCACCTGTTTCATTGCGATTGTCCTTGCAGCGCTCTTTGTTTAAGTCATCGAGGCGGAGAATGAATTCTTATATACTGAAAAATGACCAGGTCAGGCAGGAGGTGGCAGATGAAATTGATAACTTCATCCGAATTAATAAAACTGCCGATGTTCAAATATCTACAGTTTGGGAAGCGCTGAAATGCTTTGTTTGGGAGTGCTGATTTCAAAAACTGGCAAAGAGAGAAAATTGCAAACAAAGGAAATTCAAAGACTCTCTTCTGAAGCAAAGCGCCTAGATGTTCTTTTTGCAGCAAGCAAAGATGAAAACATGAAAACTGAACTGAGAAAAGCTAAATACGAACTGAACAAGCTCATTTCTAGCCAGGTCGAATATGCACTATTCAGGCAAATGATTAATTATTTTGAGAATGGTGAGAAGGAAGGGAAATTACTTGCTCATAGGCTGAGGGTGGCTGAAAGCGATCGCTTTATTACCGCAGTCAGAGCTCTAAATAACACATTGGAGACGCAGCAAAGGAATATTAACAGTTTATTCCGTAGCTTCTATGAAAAACTCTATAGCTCTGAACTATCCTGTGAAAAGATGGAAATTGAGAACTTCCTTGACACGCATGTTCTCTCTCGTCTGACAACTGATGAAGCGGCTAGCCTGGAAGGAAAGGTGGAAGTGGATGATATTCAACACGCGATTTCAAAACTGTCTGTAGGTAAGTCACCTGGCAATGATGGACTACCTACTGAGTTTTATAAAGCCCTCCGTGATTCTGCTCTACAGCTTTTGTGTGATGTATTTAATGATGCCTTTGAGTCTGGTTCACTACCAGATTCAATGAGACATGCATTGATTACGGTTTTAAGAAAAAAGGATAGATCTGCTACCAGGTGTGAAAATGATTTGCCGATCAGTCTGATAAACTGTGACTGCAAAATATTGGCAAAAATCCTGGCTACTAGGCTGGGAAGGGTCATTCCAAAACTGATACATGAAAACCAAGTAGGTTTTGTCTCTAGCAGGGTGGTGGCGGACAACATGAGACGCCTGCTGTTGGACATTGAGAAGGGACGTAATCAGCCCATTGCTAGTGCGGTCGTCTCACTAGATGCTGAAAAAGCATTTGATCGTGTTGAGTGGGACTTCTTGTTCGCATGCCTGGGGAAAATGAAATTTGGGCAAGATTTCCAACGTTGGGTTAAGCTGTTGGACAACAACCCTTCTGCAAGTGTGCTGATGAATGGACTTATTTCTGATACTTTTCTACTTCATTGTGGTACAAGGCAGGGCTGCCCGCTTTTGCCTCTCCTGTTTATTTTGTCTATGGAACCACTTGCAGTAAGTTTGCGGGTTGATGTAAACCTTCAACCTATAATTGGAAGTGGTCGAAATAACTTGATTTGGTTATATGCAGACAACTTATTGATTGCCCTTCAAGACCCTGCTGTTGGTATTTCTTATTTGATGCAAGATATTCATTTCTTTTCTTTGATATCAGGTTATGAGATCAATTGGAGTAAATCTGAGATCCTACCGGTCAATGTTTTATGTCAACGGCATGCATGTGCTCAATTTCAATTCAGGTGGTGTTCTGAAAAATTGAAATATCTTGGCATATGGATTGGATCGGATGTGATGAAGTTACCAGCCATAAACTTTGCATGGATCCTCCTGAATCTGAAATCAGATTTGTTAAGGTGGAGTCTTTCGAAGTTATCGACCTGGGGCAGAATCAACTGTATTAAAATGAACCTGGCACATGCATGCTCCCTATTAAGGTTCCAGGAAGCATCTTTAAAGAGATCAATAGGGTTATGCAGAACTTTATTTGGAGTGGGAAGCCTCCGAGGCTCGCAATTTGGACACTTCAACTCCTGCTGAAATTGGGGGGAATGAACTTGCCTAATTTCCTAGACTACCATTTGTCGTTCTCCACTCGACACTTATGCAGAATTGCTGGCTCTGACAATGTACATTCTGAATATTCTGACCTATTATCTTGGGAGTGTAGTGCGGCTTCCCAGTTGGACCCTAAAGCACTATTAACTACCCAGAGGAGTAAATCAAAAAACATCAGCGCACTCACCTCGTTCTTGCAGGACTGTTGGTGTGAGCTTTCGAGCCGTGTGAGTGCTAGTCCCTACTTGCACCCGGATGCCTCCATATGGAATAACCCAGCCTTGAAGTATCAGGGTAGGACCCTGTTTTGGACAGAATGGTTTGTGGCTGGCGTGAAAAACATTAACGTTTTGTTTGAAGGAGGCAGTTGGTTAACGTACACTCAGCTTGGCCAGATTTATGACATGGCAGTATGGCGTTTGCTGAATATAGAAAATTGAAACTTATTATTTCGACTTGTGTTGAGATGTCGCAATTGACTGTTCAGAGTGCTGCCTGGACTGCTCTAATGATATGCCTGAGTGCATCACACCCTGCTTCTACCATGTATGGCATCATAAAAGCCACTCGCAAAAGTGATCCGAGATCACCAGACGTTTGGGCAGAAGAATTAGGGGAAGATGTGGACTTCAGATGTTGGCGGAAGTGCTGTGAGAACACTCGCTTCGTGAGTTTGGATTGGGGCCTCAGAGCTTCTCAAACAAAATTACTGTTTAGGGCCTACTAGACACCGGAGAAGCTATTCAGGAGAGACACCTTTTGGACAATAATCTCTGCTGGAAGTGTAAGTGCTCAAGAGGATCTCTCAGTCACTTGATTTGGTCCTGTCCCAAAACAATGCAGTTCTGGGAAAAGGTTTGTGAGAGATTGAGTTTGGTTTTGAACATTGATATCCCCATGAGTGCTTCATTACTAATTCTAGGCGATGACTCTTTGCTGGATGACATTGACTTTGGTAAGAAAATGTGGTTGCTGTGCGTATGCATGGTTGCTAAAAAACTCATTTTGAGGTCCTGGAAAGTAATTCTTTCAATATAGATGAGTGGGTGGAGGAGCATCTTACTGTTTCAACGTATGTAAAAGAGCCATCTACAAACACACTGGTGGCATTGACACATTTTGGGACATTTGGAGTTGTTTTCTTGATGCCTATGGATACATTTGGAATTTGATTTAGGGTAATTCATCCTTACTGTTGAATATTTCTGCTATGTAAGTTTACCTATAGTTTATGTAATGGATTTTTAATATTCTTGTAACTGTATATGGCTTCTTACAAATGAAATTTTCAGTCCTTGACTCATATCTTCTCTCTCTTTTTCATTTCTTCCCATTTCTTTTTCTTTCCCTTTTCTTCTCTTCTTTCATCTTTATTCTTTTCTTGTATATGATATTTAGAACTGGTTAACGATTAATTGTTTACTATGCTTTGACTGTGATTGAATATGTGTGGGTTTCATGGATTGATACTGTTTTTGTTCTTATTTGTTATTGTGAAAATAAAAATTCAATACTCAGAAAACAAATTGACTTCCTGGACATTATCATATTTCATCATTTGGGGGTGCTTAAAGTCAAACCTTACAGCAAAAAGACTGATAAAAATGCCTTACTTCATTTTAACAGTTACCATGCTAATCATCTCAAATCGAATTTGCCTTTCGGGGAGTTTTTGAGGCTTAAACGCAACAGCAGCCTCAAGGAAGATTTTGTTTCAAGTGCCAATATCCTGTTTCGCAAACTGTTGGACAAGGGTTATCCGGCCAAACTGGTAAAGACCTCTTCCAAAAGGGCATACAACAACAACAGAGTTGCTCTTCTTGAAAAAAACAATAAAGAACAAAGAGAAGTGGGTACCGTATTTGTCAGCAACTTCTCAAATTTGTCTTATAAAATTAAGACCATCATTAGTAAGACATGGAAGAAAGTTTAAAACAATAAAGAAATACCACCACCGCTAGTAGCTTACAAAAGAAGTCAGAACCTGCGAAATATACTTATCAGGAATGATGTCACTATTAAACCTAGTGTGCCAGTGAAACAAACTACACTGTGGGGTCTCCCTCCCGTCATGGGCCATTTTCCGTGTGGCCAATGTGTCATGTGTGATTTTACCAAAGCCACTAAGTCTGTACAGATTAGTCCTGATGTATTATGGAAGATGAGCAGTATGACCAATTCTAATACACAGAATGTGGTTTATATGATCACTTGTCCTTGTGGACTCCGCTATATTGGTAAAACCAATAGGAAATGTTGTATTCGACTTATTGAACATCGCAACTGCATTAAAAACAAGGTGTTAGCAGCACCGATGGTGAACCATTTTGTAGATATGAAACATGACCACACTAACTTAGAATGGGTGATTCCAAAGAAAGTTGAAGTTAACAACAAAGATGAAATTGATCAGAAGTTATTGAATTTCGAACAAAAACTGATTGTTAAACTCCAAAGCCATGTGGTAGGGCTCAATGAGAATGTTGACTGGCACCAAGTTCACATGTGAGACAGCGTCGCCATACACCATAGCTAATACCATCAGTGTGATATTGTTTCATGTTGGTGCATAAAGGCGCAGTTTTTTTTAATGCCTACGCAGAGCTTTACATACATGATTGACGCAAGACTATGAGAAATATATACACTGTGGTGAATAAAATTGTTTTAAACATGACCCGATGTAAGTTGTTACAAAAAACATGCATTGTGCAAATCAAACAATATATTTTCCCTATTGGATTACAAGTGGTATAAATATTTGGGCATCCAGTTGTATGATGGCAATTTTTCAACAGGACCCTCGTATGGTGTGAATTAATATTTTACATGCACCTACTCACAAATGTACCTAATATGCATCTGTATTTGTATGGGACTAAATAGATGAATTAAAAACTCAGATGACATATGCTGAGTGTCCGGTGCCACTCATATATATTATGGTCTGTGGTCTAATCAGACAAATATCTGTTTTGAAATTGTCGTGCCACTGGTTTATGCCTTTTCTTACAATATCGAGCATCATAGGGAGCGTTACAAGCTACTTTACAGTGTGTGCCGTTTTGCCGCCATTTTTACTTTCAATATGGCGCGAGGCGAGCATATAACCTAGGCAGAGTCTCAGTCCTCTTTCACCTTTCCTGAATTTCCGACTACGCGGAAGCTGTAGGATCTAGCCGTGCCGGGCCGCTATACGAGAGCGTTCGACCACGGTACTCGGCTTCTCATTCTATAAGTAAGTTTGAATCACAGGCTATCGTTGTATCATAGAGTCCCTCTGTATGAGGAGTTTAGTCCTCTGTGTATCGGCCGCATCACGGTCGGGCGAGCACTTGTATTACATAGCCTGCATGTATCTACACCAGACGGCGGTCTCTCATATATGCCGCTCTCATTTATGTTGTTCTCATATATGCTGCTTTTTCATACATGTTGCGTTCTTATTTGCTGCATGCATGGTTGTACAGTGTACACAATGCCTTTAGAGGTATATTAATTTATTCGATCTATGTGTACTTTATACTTGTGGCCATACAGTGGCTTCTGGGGACCCAGAGGAGGTGTCTACCTGTGTGCTCTCCCTCTGTTTGTAACAGTTACCTAACGTGGTTTTCGATTCAATTAATGTGGGTCATATCCTTTTGCTTCTAGATTGGCTAATACCAACTCTTTGACGTTGAGTGGGCCCCTCCTGCTCACGCTGGATCTATGACTATCGGCTTTGTGACTTCAAGGTCGTTACTGATGACATTTACTTTTGAGAACTGATCAACCTTGGAGATTTTCAAGGTATTTTTCAGTTGTACCTGATATTGATTTTACGTGACTTCATCTTTGGGCTTCTGGTGACGGTGCTTTTCTCTACTTACCCTAGGTGACTTGCCCACCTTTTATATGGAATTGACCCCAATTATAGTGGTCTGGCGAATGTATTAAGTGATATATCGCCCTATAAGAAGTGATTATTAAGTACTCTTCTCTAGTGTTGTAATTTCTTTTCACGTCAAGGGTGACCTATGGGCTTCTTGATGAATCTGTCATGGTGATGGTTGCTCACCTTCCTCCATGGTTTAGGCTTAGGGCCCACTCCAGAGGTGTAGGTGGAGAGTGATATTTTGTATTTTGTATGTGATTTCTGGGAATTTAAGGCGTTTTTGCCTCTTGTATTTTTCAGCTTATTTGATGGCATCCCTTGGTGGATGTCCCTAGCACCCCTACTGAACAATATTGAAAGAATTTTAAACGAAAAAATAAGTGTTTCATTCTCCTCAAGAGAGTTCAGCCATAAAAAGGCATCAAGAGCTGAACCATACTACATGTCGGGAACATATGTATTGTCTATAACACATTTGTTTTATCATGTTGTGATATGCTGCTATTTTTGTGTTTATGTATTTGTTTAAATAGTTTTTTAATGAAAATTGAGTAACATTATTGTATTTTACATGATAATATGTTGTGCGAATTTAGCATCATTTCATTTTTTCATTTTTTGTGTAGAGTAAATTACATATTTTTGGATTTTTTTGTTTGTACTCTATCAATTTTTTCAAGGTATGAGTATGCGGATTCTAGTTAGAGAGGTGTGTTGGTTCCCAGCATTACACGTGTAGTTGATTATTTTGTTGTCCTATCTCTTTGTTTATGAATATATATCTATACACCCCCTGATGGTAGAGATAGTGAATACTAGGGGCAATCCTTGCTTTACCTTTTTTGATTCACTATTCACACAGACTTAACAAATCTGTTGGGAATTCCAAAAGTTTGGTCCTAACGTACAACACTGCATGTTCACTTTTGGGAGATTTTCTCCAATAGACATGACAACATTTTGGGTGCTTCACCTCATTGAGCAACAGATATCTAAATAGCAACAAAGTAAAATCATAACTCACCACTATTTTGTTCAGATAAACAAAATTAGTTAAATAATATTGTATCACAACAATAGGTATATGTGCTGACCTTGCTTTTTGTTTGAAACACTCCTTTTTTCCGCTCCATTTTTTCTGTTATCCCTGCATCAAAACTTGTTAATGGCATGTATAATTTCCCTCCAACTTTGGTATTGTGACCATCATGACTGATATTGTCAATATTTCCAATGTTAAACATGTTTTTGTTTGTAATACGCCTTTACAACAGCCTTGATGAAGACTCCGTGTCGAAACAAGTGTTGACTGGCTATAAAGGACAATTTCATCTACATTCTAATACATTCTTAGTTTTGGACTTATTTGATCATAACACATTTTTGCCAATAATCCAATTAGTATGGGCGAGCATGACTGATGCGTGCATTTGATTCTCCTATTAGTATACATGGGGTTTAGGGTGTAACCTCATCACACAAGTCACGCAGCACACCATAGTAAACATTAGAGGATCAGAGCGCACCCAGCAGGTGGCTATTCCACAATCTAGTTATTCACTTAGAGGCTGTGCTGAGGTCTGGTACCTGAGGGATGCAGAACTAGCCCCTGACCTCACTGACACTCTGGAGTGTTGGGAAACCACAATTGCCTCCCGGAGGGGTGGTTGGTGAGAAACACTACTTATGTCGTCTTCCTCCTCATCTTCCACTACCCTTCCTGGAAGGCCACCTTCCTCCGGGTACACAGGGCTTAGCCCATCTCCTACGGTCTCCTCCCCAGCCACCCTCACTACTACCCAAGCTTGGAGGCTGGTCAGAACTCAGGTTTATTAACCCGGTTGCTGTGAGGAAGTCCCCTCTCTTGACATAGGACACGCAGGACATACATGCTCATGCCTTTCACAGCCTCGAGGTCAAGATCCATGATTATTTCACAATACCTAGCAGTGTCTAAACGTTGCCTGCAAAAGTACTTTTATCTTTGGGTGACTAAGCTGTGCGCAAGGCTCCAACTAGATCTGACCGTCTGAAACCAATGTGACTAATTAACTTCTGGGGCACCAGTGGTCCCGGGGTGAATATCTCTTTCTAAACCATCATTCAGCCCCACACCAGCATAATGTTCATAAGAAAGAAGGAAGTGTTCACAAATAATAAGTTAGGATGCTGTAGTTGGGGTCTCCCTTCCCCATGATTTCAGCACGGGACAAGGTAGGATTTTGGAGAACAGCACATGCTCCAGCTTTTCCAGCATGAGCCAACGGTTCTGCTCTCAGCAATCAGGCCTCTCAATGGTTAAGTCTCTTTTCTACCAAAATGTCTCTTTCCTCCATGTACCTGATGTCTCAAAAATAATAAACAAAGGGTTCCTTTTCACACGTACATTGGGTGATGCCTTTTCACCCCGCATTACCCTCTTCCGAGCTCAGATCCACAAAAAGTTCTTAATGATATCTGGACCATTGGTAGTTTTCTTGCTTCCGAGGGCCTGATAGGTTCAAAGTACCAAAACAAGATTTCAACAAAAGTTCTAGAGTTCTTCTCTGGTTATACTTGGGTGATAGCTCTTCACCCATGGGTCCCCCTCATTTGGGCTTAGACCCCTCTCAAATATCAGCTTCTGTCTGTTGGGTTCACTCTGGCATGGCAAAGACTTTTCCTGTTGTACTTTTCTTTGTTGCATTCACGTGTTGGTGGGTGTTGGCTTCTCACCCTTGGATTCCCCTCTTCCGGGCTTAGACCCTACTCGATTATTCGCCTCCCTCCGTCAGGTTCACTATGAGTTTTAAATGCAATTTTGTTTGTGATATTCACAAATCTTAATGTCTTTTTAACAGTTCACTGTGGACATCCCTCAGCCGGGTTCACTCTTGTCAACACACTGTATATTGGGACTTTAGACTTCATCCCTGGTTTATCGCATCCCTCTTTCGGTTTCACTCTTGCCATCTTCGTTGATCTCACACTTTCTCAAGCAGTTCTTATGATGCGGGATTCACTTGCCTTAGCTTCATAATCTTCTGTTGGTCAAAGATGTTCGACTGTACAGAGGATTTTACTATACCCCTGTATGACCACTTTGACCCCCTTTTAGCCTTTCCCAAGTGCTTCTGGTAACATTAGTTTAAATTAATCGGGTAGTCGCCCAGAGTTTTCTTGAACACCCAGAGGTGCTTGACTCCTCTATTGCTAGTTTTCCCCTTTTAGCATCAAAAGCTCTTTATGCTTTCACAGTTCAATTAGCCTTTTGCTACTTTCCATTCAACACAGTTCAATTTCTTATCGACTCTCCCCTCGACTCACCGGCTGTGATAAACCGCTTGGCTTTCTTTTTCTTTGGAGTTAAGGTTGGTACCACTGAGACAAGCGTCTCTCTCCAGCTTGGTTATCAGCAGAGAAGGGTCTTGTGTACCGTTCACATCTGCTGCAACACACGCTGGCTATTGTTTGCGGTCTTACGATTCCTTCTGCAAGGTTTCACAGGCCTTGGTCGGAAAGGGCAAGGTTGTTTCTCTCCTTTTCACCGTCGCAGTTCACGCCGGTTTTCTCCTCCTCTTAAACTGCTGTGCTGAGTTAGCTCTCTCGTCATGTGGTCTGCCTTGCTCGTGCTGCACTCTTGTGCTCCACCTTTTATCCCTGTGTGGAAGGGAAAGGACCGTCAGGTGTGTGCGGTTCTGGTCAATTGCCTGACTTTGCCTAACCCTGGTGTTGGGACATATCAGGTAAATGGCTCGGTGTTACTCCGTCATCCTTTGTGATATGCAAAAGTGTTCATGTCGGAATGGGCGGTAGAGTGTTTGAGCATCCTACGTGGTAGGTTGCTGAAAAGGTGTTATAAGAAGGGGGATACCGCGTCTTACCTGTCGGTATCCCACTTGCATTCCCCGAGGACCTCCCATCCAGGTGATCCACCCTCACTGGTCCGCCCCCAGGAACTGGATCCAATAGCGGTGGCCATGTCCTGTCCACCTGCATGACAGATCCCTGGGTACTACTCAGGGAGACACCTTCATGTTTCTCACAGAAGACAGTTTCAAAGAAGGAACAGGGATGCACTCTGGATTCTGACGGGAGGGCAGTCATTATGGTTAATAACTAAAAATAGTTCAAGGTTACTTGGCTTCAGCACAACGGGAGCAATGGGTCTTAAGATGTGTCTAGGGGCCTTCAGAGAAGGACCATGGGGACAGAACCATAATGGGTCAGGGAGAAAGCTCAGAGGCAACTCGTTTGGCAACACAGGTTCAAATCCTGGTCTCGCGCTTAGAAACCGGTCCCCTGTATTAAGCATGCTATACAAAAATAATTATAACGTACATTTTGGCTGTAGATGTTCTTGGTGCTCGACAGGGTCAAGTCAGCTTCAGGGGGCTTTGCAGGCTTCTGTAGCAGTTCAAGATGGGAGTCAGCTGCCGGTATCAGGCAGCAAGACGATTTGGTGAGTGAAGCTGGAAGAATGGCTGCAGGCTGGCTTGGGGTCAGGGTCAGGAATCGTCTCAGTGCAGATCTGCAGTTCTGAAGCACTGGTTTAGACACATCTCGGATGTCTTTAAGCAACTTCAACATAACAACGGTCAGCATTGCAGTCCATTGCAGCTCGAGGAAGTAGGCTGGCTCGAAAATGTCCTTTAAGGGGGATGTCTGTAGATGCTCATCGAGGCACTTCTCCCAGCTTCTTCATTGAACTTGTGCCGTCCTTTCATATGGGCAGCCCAAACCTGAGGAGAGTATTGCAGGCAGTTGCCTTGTCTTTGGTTTCAGGTTCAGGGACCTTCTGGCACTTCCTAATTTGGAAGCTTTTTGCAGATTCTAGCAGGGCACGCTTTGTGCTGGCTGGCTGGATACCAGTTTCAGTACCTCCCTCTGTTCCCTCTGAGATGTTTAGGGGAGGAATCTTGCTTCCATCTTTGGAGGTTCTGGCCTTCCTTCACTGGCAGAAGATGTAAGGCAGACTGTACTTTCAGCCAGGGTCCAATGATGAGTTCTTCTTGCTACTGCTTGCAACGTCTTCAGATGATCGGCCAAAAGAGGGGCTCAATCCTCTTTTAAAGCCAAATGGGCCACTGTGATTGGTGTAGGCTAAGCCTACCTTAATGAACCAAGCCTGGGGTCCCCACCAACAATCTTCTGTATACATGAGGTGATAATCAGAGTGCTTTGCAAGAGGAAAGGTAAAGGGGTTAAAACATGTAATACTAGGTCCCATCCATCTTTGTGTCTGTTGTGGATCAAAGAGTCTCTCTAGTTAATGGATCTCTCTGTGGTACCTGATTAAAGCAGCAGGTCTCCCACTGGTATTCATACTGTGGGCCATGCCCCGGGAGAAGGGCCTGATGCCCAGGGGAGGACGCACCGCCACAGCTGAATATGGGTAAAAGGACACTAAAAACAAATATAAATCGGCAAAATCGTAGGCAAAAAAACAAAAAACAATGTGGTGATTCTCTATTGTGCGTATCCCATCCCAACATAGCCCCGCTACACATGCTCTGTGTGACGGGCCAGGCTTTGGGTCAGCAGGTGTGGCGGACCCAGGAAACGAACAAAAATGGAAGCAGGATAAAGTGTGCTTCTGTAGAGGAGGTCCCAAATAAAGCCTGCACTTCAGTCGCCCATTTTGAAGTACCAGGAACGTTCACACCAAAATATGTGAATATGATGAGCAGATAAATCAGCAGAGAGCCGCAGTAGGGCTCTGCCCAGTACCTATCAGAAGAGCAACACCTATTGAAGTACCGATATCAAAAAAACCATGGACAGTAAGGTAATCATTAAGGAAACATTACCAGCAAATTAGATGAAATGAAGATTTCCTAAGTACAGTCCCGGAAGAAACCAAAAGGTCTTAATGGAAGACAAATGGTGACGTCACAAGGACCCGGACTGACGTACAAATAGAAGAAATGACAACCTGAGAAGGACACCCAGAGATGAAACGCCATGAATAAGGATTTTGTGAACCTAAAAGGGGAGAACGATGTTGAAATACAAAGAAGCTTAAGCTGTAAACAGGATGAAGATATTCAACCAACTAACACCTGTACATATGCTTGGAACCGCTAGAAAGCTAAGAAAACAATGCGGCTTGCAATGCTAAGTAGAAAGGTAGTGCGGAAAGTGCCATTATACATAATCTACCTAAAAAAAAAAGCACAGTATTATAAGCGTAATTCCACTTTGCAAACGAAGCAGAATCAACCCAGGTTACTAAAGGCCGAATGAGCAGAGATTCATATTCTAGCAAAACGAGAAGAGACGGCTGAATCGAAACTCGCCAGATGCAACTCATGCCAAGAGAGCCAAGGTCATACCAATAGAAGGAATGAACAGTAGCTACATATAATTGAAACTTAAGAACAGAATATCCTGTCTCTGAAAGGTCAAGATAAGGAGGCGTAGGCAGGTGGCAGGCTGAATAAGAATTAAATGCACAAATTGAGAGAAACTAGACAAATTCACGGTGTGGGAAGCACGTGACCAGCCGAGCGAGGAGAAGCACGGGTTCACACCTACGCTTGGCATCCGCCCAGGCAGAGATATCAGAACTTTTCCAGACAGAAGATGCAGTTTCGAGGCGAACCACAGTAAAATAATTGACACATAGTTGCTGAAGCGATGATTGATTTAACCTTAACCGGAGAAAGGCCGGGTAACTAGGGGGCACCCTGCGCCTGGCTGACCATTCTGCATGCAGCTAAGCAAAGTGGAAATTTATGCAGGGTGTTCGTGCCAGCCTAATCAAAATGGACCAAATAATCTAGGGTCCTATAATTAATAGAACCAATGGGACGTCATACTTTTAGTGACATCTACAGTAGTCATCTTTGAAGGAAGGGCTTAGACGCCCACTTGACAGTGTTTATCCAATCCCCTCACTCTGTTACCATATACAGATGTAGTACCTATATTAAAGTTACCTTTTCCTAACCAATAGAATTGCATATTAACTTTTGAGTGTTATACGTCAATTATGACGGGTTTTCAGTATAAATGCTATGATTTTCATGAAGTTCATTGGAGTTGAAGCAAGAAGGACGATCGCATCACTGCTGATTTCCATGACTCTCCGTTTTTTGTACTTATCATTAAACAGACTCCCTTTGCCAAACCATTGAGTTGTCCTTATTGGTTGGTGTTGTAGTAATAAATCTGCACCCCCATCCATCTCAAGGGTGCAGCTATCTCGTCTTAAAGTACTTTGGAGCAAACCTCGGCTCTATGAGCTGGCTGGGGGTCTCCAGAGAACACTTGGTAGCAGAGATTGATGGGTTATCGATTATCAATTATTGATTAGAATAAGACACCCATTGACCGTCGACATAAAGTAACTCTAGGTCTTCGGCAATATCACAAGTCCTTTGCCATTCGGCTGCGTAGACCGTGAAGCTCCCCGTAGACAGTGGTAGTATAAGAAAAACTGCAGACCAGGGCCTGAAGGGACCCATGTTCCCCACGCTATCCCATCTCATTCCTACGGGCAGCTGAGCGGGTGAAAAGCCGAAGAAGGCCGTACCAAAGGTAGTGATCCCGAGGGTCCAGAGAAGGAATATGAGAACAGTGAGTAAAAAACATTGAATGTTTTGGCAAAAGTGCATGCCTTAGAACAAGTAAAGGGAAAAGGTAACAGAGGGAGGTGGGAAAACAAAATATAGTTAGAAGTAGAGAAGGATGTATGTATATATATAAGGGGATAATGACTCGAGAATAATTAAGTAAATAAAGGTTACCGGAGAGGACACCCGAGAAGAGAGAGGGTACTGGGGAAGACACCCGAGAATTGAGAGGATTCGCCTTATTCCTACGCTTGTAATACAAGCGGCTCGAAGAAACGTGTACCCAGAGTCCCAGCTAAAAGGGGAACGATTAGACTACCACGACGGTTAAAGACGTCGTGAAAGGGGTACGTTTAGACTCCATGAAGGGGTAATGATTAGAGGCAGAGATACCTGTGGCCAGCTGGTGTTCGTCTAGTCTGTTAAGTGTCTGTTTTATATGTTTTTTGTTGTGACATCATACATCAAAAAATGTTCTTGGATAAAACTGATTAAAATGTATGCAATTGAATAGCTAAAATAATATTGCATATGAATTGATGTTTTTTGACTCAAATAGAAGGTATACATTTTGTGAAAATTCGGGATTGGAGCTTGCAGTGTTTGGTGCTCGCTCATATTGTTGGAACTGTTTAAGCCACCCGAAAGTGTTGACAAGTGTTATATAAGAGGAAAGGGAACAGATTTGAGCATGGAGTACATAACTCCATTGACACATTTATGCAAACAGTTGCCGAAACACGCACCCAAACTGAAAACTGAAGAAATAACGTACAGAGTGGGTTAAAGGAACTGCCCACAAGATGTTTATGCCATGGCCACAGGATGGTTCCTTATCTAAAGCCGTCTTGCAACACATGACCACATATTTGCATGCCACATACACGGCAAAAAGTTAGAAAAACGCCTCGCTTTTCTAGAACTTTGAAAAATGTATGAACAGGGAAAGGAAGAGGAGCCACCAATAGATTGGATATTTAATATATACTCAGAGGGGGGTGAGACGCCTACCGCGCCACCTGCCCCATCCGAAACAAAGGGTGAAGAAAGTAAGGACGAGCGATTATACCCGCTGAGAGAGCTTAAACCAGCCACGGGGTACAGCAACCCGGCATTTGAGTCACCTACGCATAGTAGTGATGAAAATCAAGGGAAAGATAAGGATATTGCCTCCATGGTCCCAAGGGACAAGGGGAGTCGCGATGAGACGCGATGAGGAAAAAGGGATCAAGCACAGACAAGTGCATCTCTCGAGAAAGAGAGAGAAGGGAAGAGATGGAAGGGAAACGAAGATAGAACTGATGAGATAGCATTTGCAAAAAACAAATGGATGGGAGGGCACATTTTATTGAAACTTGATGGCAAACAAAAGGAAAGGATAGAGGATGTACAGAGAAAGGGAAAAAAGGAGTTGAGAGATGAAAAAATAAGAAAGAAAGACAGACAAAGGCGAGAACAGCTATATCGCGAAGAGCAAGAAAGACAGCTCGATCGCAAACAAAGAGCAGCAAATGATCATGACAGACAGGAACAGAAAAGGTCAGAGGAAGAACAAAGAATACGAGAGAAAAGAATAAAGAGACAAAGAGATGAGGAAATTTGAAGGGCAGATGAATGTAGAAATGAAAAGAAAAAAGAAAAAGAAAGAGGAAGAGAAGAGGCGAGGAAGAATAGAGAATTCGATGACGACATAGAAAGTAAGCGGAGACAGAGGGCACGCGATCTTGAATATCTAGGGAGAGAGGTTAGAAAGCCCGCTCCAGTAGTAGATTGGGAAGACATAGAAGAATTGTTTCCTGCGTACGATTCAGTACCAGGCATGTCTAGGGCAAATATGGAAGATGACTTCGACACTAGAACATCAGAGAAACGATCGATAAAATATATGATGAAATGGGGCTGGAACAAACACCCCGAGGGGAGAGGGAAGACGAGGGCCTGGAGAGCACCCAGCCCTACGACACTGAGGATGTTACCCGAAGTAGTGGGAATAGGGAACTGGATAGATTAGAAATCAGTAGAAACAATGAAGATAAAAGAAGTTGCACAAATTGGGGCCAGACAATCTCTGACTCGGAAAGGGAGGAGTACAAGGAAAATGAGGAAGGGAGACAGAGCGAAAGACGACTCCCAAGAGAGAAAGGAATAAGGTGGTTAGACACTAGTGAATCTGTACCAAGGGCATCAGAATCAGCCATGCAGTGAGACCGGCATGAAGAAGTATCACACGGCCAGAGGGGGGTTTCTTCACCGCCCTACGTGGGCAGACTTAGGTCCCTACCAGGCAGGCGACGATGTGGGAATATTACCCCTGCAATAGATAGAAGAACCATGAGGAAAGAGAGCGAGAACTATACATCCCAATTTCCGCTATTCGAGAAAGGGGGAGTAAGGCCACAATATATTCAATGGCCACACATGGATCGAGAACATTTAAAAAACAAGCTTCCAATGCTGACATCGGGAGCTGGAAAGTGGATACATGAGTTAGAAAAAATGACAGGAGGGAGCACGTTAGCTATAGGGGATATCAAGGGTCAAACTAATCGCCATACTTGGTGAGAAAGCAAACGATGTGTGGGCACAAGCAGGCTACCCTGGTGTAACCACAATTAATACCTCGCATGACAGAGCTCCATTTAACAATTGTAGAGCTGTTAGGCAGAAACCTGTGCAGTTCCCTTAGGGACCACTGCAAAAAATTTAAGACTACAGGTGTTAGCAGTAAACCCAATTGGTAGCACTCTGCACCTACCAGATTTACCTGGTAGCTGTGGCTGAGCAGTCAGACTTCTCTCAAGAAGAGTTAGGCAGTATATAGAGTATACACAATAGGGCTAAAAATACAGTAGTACAAGCAAACACCGACCAGAGCTTTGGTATACAAGTATATCATTATTTATTTAAAAACCCACTTGTAAAAATACACTGGCATTAATATGTCAAGCAAGTTCAAACACAGTGACTAGAAATATATACACCTCCCTAATTAATTATTTGACAAGTCTAGGTTAATACACCACTTATTTAGCAAAACAGAGGTGAGCGCGTAACCATAGATGGCACTCCAATAATTATTTAAAAAGGGAGAGAAAAGGCAGAAATAGGAAAAACACACAATACCAACACTTTTAAAAAGCCACAGCAAGTCAAGAAAGGCAGGGTCTACTGTAGAGCAAAAAGTTCATAGTCCAGGCCCACTCTTGGAGAGAGCAAGGCGGAATGTGCCCAGGATCACACAGTGGAAATGCACTAAAAGTCTTTGCAGGAAAGTCAAAAAGATGTTGGCTCAAGTTAGAAAGGTAATGTTAACAGGTCCGAGGTCACCCCAGTATAGAGAGTCAAGGATTTACGGGACACCTTGGACAGTCTGTTGCAAGGGAGACCAGGCGGGACACAGTACCTGAAATGGTGAGAAAGCTCCAGCGGGGGCAGTTATTCCTGGCAGCGGGTGCAAGTCAGTGCTTCGTCCAGGGGAAGAGAAGATCTCGACGCGGAGGAAAGCTGGAGATCGTTGCACTGCCAGGGAAGAAACCAGCCGCGGAGTTTCCCGATTAAAAGGTACTACCCTTTTATTCACGTAGTAGTGGTGAAGTGTGGCTATCCGGCCGCGGGGGTGCTTGGCACGGGCGATTCAACCATGAGACGATCCAGGAAGGTGAAAAAGGCAAACTGGTTGGTCCCACCAGCTCAAGGGGAAGAAGACTCTCCTGGAAGAAGATCTTCTCTGTCATGGGAAAGTGGTGAGTTTCGTACAGCAGGGCTTCACCGGTGGTGTTGACATTGTAGATGGCTCAGCTTCTCCCCTCTTTGGATTCTTTAGGTCCTGTGGCGACTTCTGAAGTTCCAGTCCCCAAAGCCCTGCTTTTATGCAGCAAAACCCCCATTCATCAGGCTAGCTGTCAATCAAACATGCTAAGTGGTGAGCCGGGCGGCCCACCACTGGGCCAATCCCACAAGAGTGTGACTTGAGGTGCCAAGGCAACTCAGTTCAGGGTGCCTATTCCCCCCTCCCACACATCCTGTAGACCCAGACAGAGTGGCACCACTTTTGGAGGCTTCTGTGCCGAAGCCCGCCAAAAGTGGAACAAAGGGCTCGACTTGGGTTGGAGTTACACAAACGGCATTTTAAAACTGAGTCCTGGCAAAAAAGACCCCACAGGGGAATAAATATTAAATAAATAACCCGGCGGTATCTTTAACATTGAACCAAAAAAGTGGTGCGTTTGAAATGAATGGGAAAATCCCAAAGGAAATATTCTGGTGGAATATTTTGCATGGTAACCACTGCCACCAGCCAGAAACTCATCAAGGGGGGATAGGATAGTGCCCCCTTGGAAAACAGACCCAGGGGCAATCGAATTACCCCTACCAGTACTTCCACAATATGATGGTTTGTACTGGTTCTGTTCACAATTTAAGACTAGTAAAGTCAATGTTGACTTTACATGCCCTGGGAGACAGTAGTCAGTCTCAGGGTATGGAGTCTATGTTTGGGGGTCACTATGAGACCCCTGTGTTACTGCACTGAGGGTGCTGTGTAACACACTTACCAAAAACACATGAAGCCCTATGGAGTAAAAGACCCCATAGCCCATAAAACACATTACAAAGTCAAAGGATATTCTCAAATGATGCCTAAGAGTGGGAGAAAAGAGTCTCACACTTAGCAGGAGAAAAGATTAAACCCCAAAAATCCAGCAAAGCTGCTGGGGGACTCACTAGGTTTGGGAAATTAGCCTTTACAGAGAATTCTCCCTAACCAGAGCTGCCGTATGGAAGTGCTACGAGTGCTATACCCAGATACTTCTGATATAGGAGCTATAATGACACGAAAAATGAAGGCGTCTGAGAATCCTTTAATTTATATACAGAATTTTCAAGACGCATGGGTGCTCGAGACTCATGAATCTTGGACGAAATCTATACCTGTGTTCTACCATATATTGTCCCAAGAGTTGCCAGAGCCGGTGCAGAAACAGCTCAAGAAATTGGTGGGAATTGAGGCCAAGCCTTGGGCTGAAATACAGCTGACCACTGCACACTATTGCAGATTGCTGCAAGAAAAGAATCGCAAAAAGGAAGCTGCACGTAAGGGTGAGGAAGCAAAATTGGTGCAGAAGAAATTGTCAAAATATGCTCTTGAGGGAGCCATGATAACTAGCGCAGCTGAATCAAGCAAGCAACAGGTGACTCATCCACAGCAGAATAATCGGGGCAATATTGGGTTTTACCCGAGGGGAAGAGGATTTACGGGAAGAGGATGGCAGAGCAATCAGGGAGGTTTCCAAAATAATCCAGGAGGTTTTCAAAATATGCAAAATGGTACTCAAGATATTTCAAATGGGCAAATGATCCGACCACCGCCAGTATGTTGGTTGTATGGAATGACACGGCACTTAGCTCGCACATGCAGAAACCAAGGCATGTTGCAGAACGGCCAAGGAACAGAAGCAGGCATGGCGAATCCACCTGCAGTTTTACAGCAGGGTAGTGCACATAATCACACGGTGCAACACCAAGCACCAGGAGCACAACAAGGCGTGCAACCTCAGAGCATGGGGAATTTTCCACAAGGATAATTCCAACAGGCACCGTTGCAACTATCACAGATGATGAGCACAGGGCAGACCACGAACCCTGGAATGGAAAGTAAGAATGGGAATGGGGGAAATCCACCAGCACACAGTGGGCCAAATTTGTATATGGACTACGACAGCTTACTGGGAACCCTGATGTGTTCTATCCTATCAGTGACACCAGACCCTCACAGGGAACCGAGGGTGGATGTCGTTATAGTGCATAAAGAATATTCCTTCCTAGTTGACACAGGTGCAACACGCTCGTGCATACTTGAAGGCAAGTTTTCCTTGTCCGGCGAGGCCATAAATACTCAGAGTTTTACAGGAGCTACAAGTTGTGTTCCCTTCCAGAAATGCACTTCCAGTCTCCATAGGAGAACGTGAAATGAATGTGCCTTTACTATATTCACGTCAGACCCCACTAAACATTTTGGGTCGAGATTTAATGACAAAGTTAAACATGACAATCTCGTTCACGGAAGAGGGCATAATATGTTCAACTCCAGGAATGCACTATTCAAATGTATGCAAAATGAGAGCGAATGCAGGACACACAGCCATGAGGACTACACCATTAGAGCCATAAATATTTGCATATGGTATGCGTGTGCTTATGGCAAGATTGCCAGGCCTAGCAAAAACAAAGAGGTGATGGCTGGAAGGTTTAGAATGAATCTTAACCACTGGCATTGCTCTGGGCAACCCTCCAGACCACTGTTCTTTGCCTGCCAAGCCATTACAGAAGGGGAAAGACCATATGCAAATCAGGCTTGGTCCCACCCCAAAAGGGGCAGTCCAGCCCGAACTGCTAGGTTACATTCCTTCTGCACAAGACCACAAGCATCCCCAGATTGCCAGGCCTTGCAGACAGAATCATGAGAACCCTTAATGAATTCCTATTCAGGCCGAGAATACTGATGCACTAGGAAAAGGGACAAGTATTTCCCTTGATGATACACACATCTGCAATACGAGGGAGGGTGGCCTTGATTGACGAATATGACGACGAGGGCTGACAATGGTACGCAGTAATTGCCATTGAAGAAGGATATCGATTGACTGACGTCACCGGTGACGATCTGTTTGAAGAACAAGCAGATATGGGAGAGACACTAGTGGAAGTGAATCTCACCTTTTGGGTAAAGATTATCAAAAGAGAAGTACCTCGGAGAATGATGTTAGCACGAAACCATCCTGAATATTTTGATAATGACATGGCCCAAGTGCCTGTCTCAGTATGGACTACAGGACCCTATGAAGTAGACCTTTAGAAGGGGAGTGGAGAGGTGAAGATTAAACTGAAACCAGGAGCAATTCTACCAAAAGCCCGACAATATTCCATGTCCAGAGAGGCAGATGAGGGGATTTTTAAGACAATTTCTGCAATGATGGAACAGGGCATTTTAGTGACGTCAGAGTCGTCATGCAATACCGCAGTTTATCCGATCAAAAAATCAAAGGGAGGGTCTTGGAGGCTAATTCAAGATCTAAGGCCAAAAATGATATTGTTATGCCGAGTTCCCTCTAGTCCCTATCCCGTCTACAATTCTATGTAACATACCCATTGAGGCAAAATATTTCACTGTGATTGACTTGAAAAATGAATTTTTCTCAATCCCGTTGCACCTTGACTCACAAGATCTGACATCATTCACATTCAGACAGATGCGTCTGAAAAGCACAAGACTACCCCAGGGGTATTGTGAGTCTCCATCTATTTTTAACAGAGTCCTGCAGATGAACTTGAGCAATATTTCACTAAAAAGTGTCGTCCTGCAGTACGTGGATGACATCTTAATTTGCAGCACCACAGAAGAGCAATGCGGGTGCGATTCTGTTCAGCTATTGACTATAGTGGCTGAGAAAGGATATAAGGTTGACAAGGAAAAGTTACAATGTTGCCAACAAGAAGTGCTGTACATAGGCCAGCTGATCTCGCATGAAGGAAAGAGAGTGACCCCAGAAAGGGCTGAAGTCATACTGAACCAGCTAAGCCACACACGATAAAACAGATGCAGAGCTTTCTAGGCCTATACAACTACGTTAGGGCATCAGTCTTCGACTATAGCTCTTACACTAAGCCTTTTTACTTCAGGCCTTAAAGAAGGCCCAAGTAACGAAAGAAAAGATTGAATGGTCTGAGACCATGGAGAAAGGATTTGCTGAACTCAAAAGAGCCATTTGCACAGCACCAGTTCTAGGGATCCCCAATTATGCAGATGAATTGTACCTGTTTTCACACACGAATGGCAGCGTTATAACGGCAGTACTCACACAGAGAACCACGTTGGGGTACAAGCCCCTGGCATACTATAGTGGGAATTTGTACCCAGTAATGAGAGGTCATTGTCCTGTACAAACAACATTTAGCTGCCGCAGCGTTCGCCGTAGAGAAGGCTACAACCATTGTGATGCGATGCTCCATGACGTTGCACGTCGAGCACTCACTATTTGCCATTCTAGAGAAACCCAAGGGCACATTGACATCTCACAGAGCTTCTGCTTATGAAGTGATCATATCAAATCCATTGATTAAGGTAGTCTGATGCAAGATAGTGAACCCAGCTATGTTCATAGCTGAGCCAGTCACTGAAGGAGAGCCAATACATGACTATGCGAAAAATGAAGAATTCTATGATGAAATCCCCAGGGTGAAAGAAAATGCCTTGGCAGAAGGAGAGATCGCCTTCATTGACGGGTCTTCGAGGATCGATCAAAGTGACGGACAAAGATATACTGGCGTTGCTGTGTTGAAGCACACAGCAAATGGAAAAATTCAAGTGCTTATTAGTGCGTGAATACCATCTCACTATTCAGCACAGGCTGCAGAATTATTGGCGTTGATACTAGCCATTGAGAATCACGAAGACCAGGAAATAACGGTGTACTGTGACTCTGCCTATGTGACGTCAACAGTGCACGCAGGCTTAGTGCACTGGAAAAGGAGGGGCTACCTCCAAGCAGACAGCATGCCAGTGCAGCACGCAGCCTTATTGTACAGGCTGATCAAGGCGCTACAGCTCCCAGTGGGCATAGCAGTCGTGAAATGCGCCGACCAAATGAAGGGGGCAGGTTTTATCTCACACGGAAATCAAGCAGCAGACACGGAAGCCAAGCATATGGCATCCAAAAGTGAAACGTTCATGGAAGTGGAAGTTATCTATGCCAACGAGCGAATGATGGTTACACAAACTGCACCTGAAAGTTACAGTAATTTGGGGCAAACACAGATACTGGAACTCCAAGGGGAGGCACCACAGGAAGAAAACAATATTTGGAGACGTCGAGGGTGTTCTTTAAACCCCTCTGACAGCTTGTGGCGACAAGACAGCACTGGTAAACCAGTAATGCCTGTAGCCCTATTAAAGATAGCGCTGTAGCAGTTACATTATCCAGCACATATGACAAAAGAGAATTTAGCAGCAACACTCGCAGAAGACTGGTTCATACCGAATTTAGCTGAGCATATTGCATTCTTTATAGTGAACTGTATAATCTGCCAGCAATTCACGGCTGGGCACACATTAAAAATAATGAGAGGAGTCATCCCAAGGCCATATGGGCCTTTTCAGCACTTGCATGTCGATTACGTCCACATGATTCAAGTATGTAATGGGTACAGATACTTAATTGTTATGGTGTGTCCATTCTCCAGATGGATTGAGGCAGGTCCATGTACACACCCAGACTCTACCTGTGCTGCCACATTTCTAGTAAGAGAGGTGTTCCCCAGGTGGCGGGTTTGTGAAGTCATGAGATCAGATAACGGAGCTCATTTTGTAAACAAGACATTTGAACAGTTTAGCTTGCTTCTTGGTATAAAGCACACGTTCAAGTTGGTGTATTATCCGCAAGGTAACGGGATCTGTAAGAAGCTCAACGGCTTGTTAAAGGAAAGGATAGCCAAGCTGAAGCCGACTCTAAGAAAGGGATGGTTGCACTGCCTTCCTTTGGCACTATATGCACTTCGGAACTAAACTGGTTCGGACCATCATCTTATGCCACACGAGATAGCCACAGGAAGAAGAATGAGAACTCCTTTGACACCCCGAGATAGAGCTAGATGTGATGCCCAGTCAACAGTTGAAATTTTAGGGTCTGAGATGCAAAACTATCTGAACTGCATGACATCTTGCCTTACTGTAATTTCAGACCAGCTGCAGCGATGACGAAAGGGGTGCAGGGCAGCATGGAACACAGAAGGAGATACTACTACAGACGCAGCTCAGGGACTTTGTGTACCATCCGTCTTCCCTGGAGACACCGTCCTTGTAAGGAACCATACAAGGAAAAAGTGGGATGAGCCAAGATGTAACGGTCCCTTCACATTGGAGGACTGCACCCCATCCACAGTGAAACGACAAGGCAGCAGAGCTTGGATTTTTCTCGGCAATATCAAACCCTACATCGGAGAAGGCCCCCTGCCTAGACCCCAATGAGAGGAATCGACAAGTGACGGGGAAGAACCACAGCACGTGCAGACGAGATCCATGACGAGGAAGAAGGATGCATGACTTGCCAAAGACAAATAACTTTTTACAAATTGTGGCTTAAATTGGACACTTCCTCTATGCAAAAAAGGGGAATAAGGACATACAAAATGGACACTCTGTGCACCCTCGTTGCAGGGTGAAGAAGAAAATTGCACGCATAATCCACAACACAGTCTGTTGACTTTGAACTTTGGACTGAGGCACACTTAAGCCTTGATGAGAAAAGAATATGCCAAATTTTGACTGAGGACACTTACATTGGAAGCAAATACAGTATCCCGACTGATTCCACACATCACTTATGGTGTCCCGCAGTAGCGACATCGCCAAGAATGTGGTCACCTATTTTGATCTACCCGTCATTGGTAGGGAGGCTCACCAATGTCACTGACTTTCTTCAAGATCCTGAAAATGAAAAGACAATAAGAAGACTGCTTACTGTCATTGCAATTCTCTTACTTCCTGAGTACAGTGAGAAAGAACCAAATGTCCCAAACACAGATGGAAATAAATGAGAAATAAATGAGCTTATCAACACATTGTTCTTTCACATAATCGAAGATTGTCCAACTCTTGTCGGAAGAACAACAGATACACTCACGTTTCTTCGAGACCCAGCAAATACAGAACATTTAAGCCAACTTTTAAATAAAATTGTAATTCTAGTCGCACTGCACGTGACCGGACAGTGCAGACATTGTTTACATCAAGGAGAGAACATATAATCATAAATCTCAGCAAGACAGGATGAATGTCCCTGTCACCAGAGGACAGCAGATTGGCCCACAGCGTCCTCTTTCACCTAGTTACTGACTTTCCAGAGCTAGTGGGGAGACCAATCGATGTTGACGTCCTCACATTCATCAGAGATCCAGCTAATGTTACACAGATGGGCATGCTCTTGCATGTAATTGTGCTCCAAGTAGAACTCTCTAACCATCAGCAGAACTATCTGAGGAGATTCTAAAAGCCTTCCGCCGAGGGACGGATCGAGGAAGCAGTGTAAGGGACTTCACTTATTGCATTTGTTGTTATTTTGTCCTTATTTCTTCATACTGATCAGCATATGATATGTCCTCAGGACTGAAGCAAATCCAAGGAGTGGACTGGGAGCTTACATACTACGAACATGCACAGTAAAAGGACATACTGAAGTGTTATTTAATTTGATTTTTTCTAAAGTCTAGCAAAGGAACTGTATAGTGAAATAAGAGACAATCCGTCATCCGCAAGAGGGGGGACACTCGTAGAACACCTGAGACCCTTAACCACAGATTCCTAAAGACAATATTGTGCAAAGGAAAACAATAAAACGTTGACATTTGATGAATGATCGAGATGGGGATCCAGAGCAGCAATCTGGTCCTCCCGCAGGAGGAGAGACGACCACGCTTCTCTGAAAGTAAATGCTACCGCCTGACATACAGGGGCATAATGTATTTGTGTATCATATTCACCATTGTTTTACTGTCATTAACAATATCAGAACTGCATTTTTTATTGCTGCACAACGTGTTCCAATTCCAGTGCACCCACCTAATGATGCACACATGAAACCCACAAAAGTAACCAGACCTTACATAGTCATTCCAGTCCCTAGAAGATCTGACGGAGGAATGAATGAACTTGAAATGGATGTGATTAATAATGACACACACACACTTGTGGTAACAAACAGAAAAGCCTGAGACGGGGTCGGCAAAGAATGAATGAAGAAAGGTTACTGACAACCACATGCATGCAAACACTGAATGCACATGAAACAGGCCTAGTGTCAATGACTGCAGAACTACAAACCAAAACAGTAGAGAAGAAGAAACTGCCTGCTATAACAGCAGATGTTGTGAAAAAACAAGGAGAGATAGGAAGAAAGCCAACAGAAGCAGTCATATCAGAAACCCTTAAGAAATCAAGAGCCAACTCAGAGGAGCTCGGTGCGCGTACACAACTAATAGTAGACTCATTATGGCCGTTCGTAGCCAAAGCAAGAAAAATACAAGAGGAACTGAAGAATAAAACCGCAGAGACTGTATTGCCAAACATATGTGTTCCAACACAGGGGACAAGTACCAGTTCCACAGTACAACCATATATTAGACCAATGCCAGAATGGATACGAACATTTCTAGCCCGACAGAAAAGGATGTATGAAGAGAGGGAAAGAGCTGCCAGACTCTTATCCACTCAAATGGCGCAGATGAGGAAGCCTGCACCATGGACCGGGATACCTGAGAATCCTCTGGCAAGAAAGAGCCATACAGATGCATTTAGGGATGTAGTCATAGCAAACTACAGGAGAACACTAAGAATCAAGAGAAGCATGCATGGAGATGACAATGAACTAAATGACTACCTTGACAGCACAGCACACTTGGGAAACAACATTTGGTACCAGCATATGAAAGAAGTTGGAAGACAAAATTCAGAAGGGGAATGCTTTTTTGTTTGTGCACTCCTACCATACAGCATGGGGAAATCCAAGACCTTCGTAGAAGTAGAAATCGATGTCCAGACAGCACATTGTCTGTCACACGTAGCAATGTGCAAGACCAGATGCCAGTTCATGAGTAGTGATGCCTAATTAATATGGGCAACTGAAACAGCCTATCCCAACGAAGATGATTATGTTCAAGACATTAAGACAAGAAACAGAGCTCATACCAGGAATCATGTGATCAGGTACGAGAAGCCTGGAGTTACAGGAGCAAGAATAAGATGTGAAGTGAACCCGAGGCTAAATGTCCAAGGATAAACACCAGAGGAAACTCAAAAGTGGAAGAATAGAGCCCAAATGCATATTTGGGGAACAGTGCTTTCACCAGATGGGTGGGAAAACGGAGTGGTGATTTGCAGAGCCTGGGTGACTCTACAAAGAAACTGTTGACATTGTGCAGAATGGCTGCAAGCCATTGTGGCAAAAACTTGCAAACTATTGACATGGGTCTAAGACAGAGGAGGACCCTTGCCGATAATGCCACTAGAAAGCCCAAAATTCTGCTTCAGGAATAATGGCACTAGAAAGATGGGAGAGAATAAGAACTGTGGATGCGTTTTTGATGCTCCAGGAATGGTGCACGGAACTGCAGTAATTATGGATCATTATTGGGCATGTGGATCCAAGGCATACATCAGACTACCAAGAGACTGGGGAGGTATATGCACAATAGTGAATGTCCATGTTTCAACATTAGTGATCCCGAATAGTGACCTGAATATTGACAGTTTCCCGAAAGCAGATGCTCTTCTGAGGAAGAAGAGATCTGTGGAATTGATAACTCGAATGAAGAGAGACAATTACTTCTCTGCTAAATCGGGAGAAGCCTTTCATTCAATCCCATATGAACACAGGCTGTTCAGCCTCACTTCATCAGTGTTCACAACGATTTTTATGCCAAGAATCCAAGAATCCAAGTCAGAGTAAATACTAAATGGTTGCAGATAACCCGAGGGGAGTTACTGCAGACGATCAACACGACCATGAATGGATTCAATGCGATTAGGAAGAGTTAAGAGCCATCCAACTGATGACTCTCCAGAACAGATATGTCCTTGACATCATCACAGCCATGGATGGAGGAGTTTGTGCAAAAATCGGCGAATCATGTTGCACATTTGTACCATCTCACGATGAGGAGAATGGAACCTTAACAGAGGCCATAGGTATGCTGACAAACCTGCAGAACCAGATGATCAATGAAACTGACGAAGTTGATGATGATAGCTGGTTTGGATCACTGTTTTCATGGTTTCCACAATGGATGGCAGATGCATTCAAGTTCTTGGGAGGCCCGCTAGTGATGATACTGCTAGGATTTTGTGTTATCAAGATAATAATCTCACAATGCCAGAAGACTGCGAAGAAAGCCATCGGGATGAAGATCGAGATTGATGTCAAGCCAGGATGGAAGCCCAAAGACCTGACTGATGAAGAAATAAGAGACTTTGTGAAGACCAGTATTCACGCACCAGAAGCAACAAAGTTTCTGTATCCCAGGAAGCACTGAAATTCTGTGGGAAGATGGGTCTACTGTAGCCCAAATGGACAATGTCAACTAATGACATGGAATAAAGATGAACATGTAAGGACAGTATGAAGCCTGAAAGGAGAAATAAAAATATGGACTCCAAAGAGACACTTCTTCAAACCATCATGTATAGACCCAGAAGATGAAGGAGGAATGAACCCAGTCGATGGAGTGAAGAGAAATACAGAAGAATTGAGTATGTTGAATCCAAAGATGGAGGTGAAAGTGGTCGATGAATCGCCCAGAGGGTGGAGTGTAGAGGAGGTCCCAAATAAAGCCTGCACTCCAGTCGCCCATTTTGAAGTACCAGGAACGTTCACACCAAAATATGTGACGTATGATGAGCAGATAAATCAGCAGAGAGACACAGTAGGGCTCTGCCCAGTACCTATCAGAAGAGCAACACCTATTGAAGTACCGATACCAAGAAAACCATGGACAGTAAGGTATCCATTAAGGAAACCTTACCAGCAAATGAGATGAAATGAAGATTGCCTAAGTACAGTCCCGGAAGACACCAAAGAGGTCTTAATGGAAGACGAATGGTGACGTCACAAGGACCCGGACTGACGTACAAATAGAAAAAATGACAACCCGAGAATAACACCCAGAGACGAAACACCATGAATAAGGATATCGTGAACCTAAAAGTAGAGAACGATTTGAAATACAAAGAAGATTAAGTTGTAAACAGGATGAAGATATTCAACCAGCTAACACCTATATATATACTTGGAACCGCAAGAAAGCTAAGAAAACAATGTGGCTTGCAATGCTAAGTAGAAAGATAGTGTGGCAAGCACCATTATACATAATCTACCTCAAAACGAAGCACAGTATTATAAGTGTAATTCCACTTTGTAAATGAAGCAGAATCAACCCAGGTTACTAAAGGCCGAATGAGTAGAGATTCATATTCTAGCAAAACGAGAAGAGACGGCTGAATCGAAACTCGGCAGATGCAACTCGTGCCAGGAGAGCCAAGGTCATACCAATAGAAGGAATGAACAGTAGCTACATATAAATAACTATAAGAACAGAATATACTGTCTATGAAAGGTCAAGATAAGGAGGCGTAGGCATTTGGCAGGCTGAATAAGAATCAAATGCACAAATTGAGAGAAACTAGACAAATTCACGGTGTGGGAAGCACGTGACCAGCCGAGCAAGGAGAAGCACGGGTTCACACCTATGCTTGGCATCCGCCCAGGCAGAGATATCTGAACTTTTCCAGACAGAAGATGCAGTTTCAAGGCCAACCACAGTAAAATAATTGACACATAGTTGCTGAAGCGATGATTGATTGTAACCTTAATTGGAGAAAGGCCGGGTAACTAGGGGGCACCCTGAGCCTGGCTGACCATTCTGCGTGCTGCTAAGCAAAGTGGAAATGTATGCATGGGGTTGGTGCCAACCCAATCACAATGGACCAAATAATCTAGGGTCCTATAGTTAGTAGAACCAATGGGACGCCGTACTTTTAGTGACGTCTACAATAGTCATCTTTGAAGACGCCCACCTGACAGTGTTTACCCAATGCCCTCACTCTGTTACCATATACAGATATAGTAACTATATTAAAGTTACCTTTTCCTAACCAATAGAATTGCATATTCACTTTTGAGTGTTATACGTCAATTATGACATGTTTTCCATATAAATGCTATGATTTTTATGAATTTCATTGGATTTGAAGCAAGAAGGACGATCGCATCACTGCTGATTTCCATGACTCCCTGTTTTTTGTACTTGTCATTAAACGGACTCCCTTTGCCAAACCATTGAGTTGTCCTTATTGATTGGTGTTGGAGTAATACATTTCACCCCCATCCATCTCAAGGGTGCAGCTATCTCATTTTAAAGTACTTCGGAGCAAACCTCGACTCTATGGGCCGGCCGGGGGTCTCCGTAGTACACTTCCATTTGTGTTTGTTTCCATTTGCTCTGCTGCAGAGGAACGGTGGCAGGGTTTGTGGACAGGCTCTGGCATCAGGTAAGGAAGAGGGGCTTGCTCCTGTGCGGGGGCGTGGTGGACGGCAGCCAGGGACTGCTGGGAGTGGGGTAGGGGTGCCATGGCACTGCTGGGAGAGGGTGGGGACACCCAGGGACTACTGGGAAAGGGTGGGGCACTCGGGGACTGCTCAGAGTTGGGTGGGGGCAGAACTTCTAGTAGTGGGGTGGGGATAGCCCAGGATTTGTTCTTGGAACAAGGTGGGGGAGCCAAGGGTCTGTGCTAGGAGCAGGGTGGGGGAACCCAGGGACTGCTGGGAGAGGGTGGGGCACCCAGGGAATGCTAGGAGAGGGGTGGGGGCAGCCCAGGGTCTGTGTTGGAGAAGTGTGGGGAGCCCAGGGACTGCTGGGCGTGGGGTGGGGGGCACCCAGGTACTGCTGGGGTGGGGGGCTCCATAGGACTGCTGGGACAGGGTGCAGACACCCAGGGACTGCTGGGAGATGGTGGGAGTACCCAGGGATGGCTAGGAATGGGGTGGAGGCAGCCTAGGGTCTGTGCTAGGAGCAGGGTGGGGGAGCCCAGGGACTGATGGGAGTGGGATGGGAACACCCAGGAACTGCTGGAGGAGGGGGGCGCCATAGGATTTCTGGGAGAGGGTGAGGGCGCCATGGGACTGTTAGGAGTCGGGTAGGGGAGCCCAGGGACTGCTTGGAGTGGGGTGGGGCACCCTGGATCAGCTGGGAGATGGGTGAGGCACACCATGGAACTGTTGGGAAAGGATGGGGACAACCAGCGACTGCTGGGAGAGGGTGTAGCCACCCAGTGTCCACGCTAGGAGCAAGGTGAGGGGGCACCCATGGACTACTGGGAGAGGGATGGGGTAGCCATGGGGGTGGGATGGGGACACCCAGGGATTGCTAGGGGTGGCCAGAGTCATGGGACTGCTAGGGGTGGTGATCCCAGGGAGTGTGTTGGGAGAGGGTGGGTGAAGCCCTTGGAGTAGGGTGGGAGTACCCAGGGACTCTAGGGAGAGGAGTGAGGGGAACCCATAGAATGTGCTGAGAGGAGGGAGCCCAGGGACTGTGCTGGCAAAGTGGTGGGGGAGCCCAGGGACTGAGCAAGGTGGAGGGAGCCCTGTGACTGTGCGCCAGTATGTCATAAATTCAGTGATTTTGATTTGCCAACCATAATGTGCTCTGGGGTGGGGGGCCAGGATGAAAATGTTTGAAGAGCACTGCCATAGAAGCTGCAGCGGGACCAGACTATCTGGCTCCTGAAAACCACATTCTCGTACCTTTGTGAATGTGGTCACCCTCCGGTGTGGACTACTGTAACTGTGCAGTCCCAGAAGACATGTCGGTTCACTGTCATCGATACTGAGGGTGGGGGCTGGCTTCAGGTTGACACAGTTACATATGACATATGAAAAGTTGTTATGGTTTCCTGCCTCCTTTGGTAACCTCTGCAGCCAGGGCCCATGTGGGGCAGTTTGAAGTACCCTTTAGTTTGTTTGCTAATCACTGCCACCAGCTGCAGGGCCCAGCAAAAGAGCAGGGCGGGTCCATGGAGCCTTTGTTAGTTAATCAGGCTGGCCATGGTAGGGGGAAGGTTTGGTCCTCTCGCTTCTGGAGACGCATTGTGTACTCTTTGCTGTCATATCCCAATTTAATATGACAGGGCAGACAATGCTCCATACCAGCCAACCTTTGGCAATCTAATTTCTCCTCTTTATATAAAAGCTCGGAGCGGGTGGTGCCTCAATTTAATAACCCTCTCATTGACACAACCATCAAATCCAGGGGTTTTTCCATCACGATCAAGGAGGTGGAAAGGGCATTGGCCTCCCAGAAAAACGGAAGATCAGTGGCCCCTGATTTAATCCCACTAGACCTTCATAAAGATGGGGTGGCGATATGGGCCCCGGTTCTAGGCACACATTTTAACGCAATAATAGGAACGGAAAATGTTCCAAAATAGTGGTTGGGTGCAGTAACAGTACGAATATATAAAAACGGGATAAGGAAAACCCTGGGAATTACCGCCCAATCTCTCTCCTGGATGGCGCAAGAAACATGTTTGGAAAAGTAATCCTTAATCACTTGCATAGAGGGACAGTGGACCATTGTTTTTTGCTCTAACATTCCAGAAATATACAGTGCTTTTTAAAATGAAACTATATGCAATATTTCTGGTTTTAAGAACAGCGTTTGATTCTGTTTCAAGAAGCATATTACGGTAGATCTTAATAGCCCGCAATGTCCCTGCTAATTTGCTGGCAGCTATATCAAGAACCAAGCAACTGCACGTTATGGCCTGGGAGGCGAGCAAACACCACTCATTTACAGTGAATAAAGGGGCTAGATAGGGGTGCGTACTGGCACTCCTGCTTTTTTGTATTTATATCCAGGAGATAATGATGATCTTGTAAGGGATTATACAGATTGTCCAAAAATGGCGTTAATGGCATTTTCAGCTCTTTTTTATGCTGAAGATGCGGTCAGCTTGTCAACCAATCCAACAGGCTTGTGAAAGTCATTTCATATTTTTGTATCTAAATGTAAGGAACTACATCTTGACTTAAATACAGAAAAAAAACAAAGGCATGGTTTTTAAACCGCAATTAGTGAAATATAGCCCATTGTTGATAAAAGTAAATGAAGGCAAGTTGGAGAAAGTTGGACATTCTGACTAGTTAGGTGTCAGATTTCATGAATCGGTGGATGGTCCCAGCAAGTGCTCAAGACAGGGAACACTTTGGAGAAGCATAGTGGGGCAATCCGGTCTTTCTTCATCAGTCATGCAAGTGGCGCAATATCCCTGGCTTTGGACCTATACAAAAACAGGTTTTTCCTGCAGTTACGTATGGTTCTAAACTTTGGGGTTATGCTAAAACAGAGAAATTGGCCGTTGTAGAGCACAACTTTTTTGAAGAAATTAGTCCTTCTTCCTAATAGTGCCCCGTCCTCTTTAGTACAAGTGGAGCTTAATATTATCTCAATTGGTGACCATGTTGCATCTTAGACTACCCTATTATTTGGAATGGTTATGGAAAACATAGGGTTTGGAAATCTGTGGCAGCCCACACATATTTTTTTCAATCCAATTTAGGAATTATTGACTCATCAGACAGTTCGATCAGCCATGATTACATCTAGTCTGAAAGAGCTGGTCAAAGTAAAAGCAAGGGAAAGGCTTGAGAATAATGCTGTATCTTTAAAGCAAGTCTTGGAATATGTGTCTTTGCAGCCAGCAGTTAACAACCATATTTATCTTGACATGATAACATCTCCATATGAACGTTCAATGTACGCCCACTTGAGACTGGGGATCTTGCAAACAGGTTACTCTAGCGTTACTGTGACTACGGTTGCTAACAGAGGGAGACGCGGACTGCACTAGCAGCCACAGCCGCACACGGAGAACAGAAGGAGACTTTGCCCAGTCCCGTACCACACAAAGTGAGCAGCCACGATCGTCATGAGCCGTGCGCGGGACCCGAGGAAAACCTCCACAGACTGCGCGTAACCCAGCAACAAGTTACACCCCAAAATTACAGGCTGTGCCTGTTTGGACCAGAGGCTATGGTCGGAAGACAGACACCCGCTACATCCGCTCACCCCGCAGTACAGAATCAAAGCATCTGATCCTCCATTTGAGAGGCACAAGGAAGGATATATTTAAGTCCTACCTTCTACAATCACGCTTGATCTCGCCCTCTGAACACACCAAAACTGGGCAAGTAAGAGAAGAAATTCCTCACTGGCCCCTCCTCTCAGATCCCAGCGTAGTCTAAACGCTTGTTCATGAACCAGGGTTTGTCTCCTGATGAATGTTCTGGATTTAACACCATTTTTTGTGAACTCAAAACATGTTGAGAAAGTGTATTGTCTATCTTGAAGACAGTGTTCAACCAGATGCAAATAACTAAAAGGTTTACGCGAAAACCCTATGTTATTTCAATATGCTTGAAAACTAGGATACTACTGAATGTACAACTGATATTGTTTAGTTACCAATGAGAAGCTAATTGAAGTGTTGGTCTCTAAATATTTTTAGTGAAATCTCATGTATGCAGTCTAATGTTAAAAATCTTAATGATTACATTTGTTTTTAACTACTGGAAGTAATCTCCCCTTTCAGTTATTCCTAACTTAACAGACCCGCCTCTATCTTCCATATTGTTTCATAGTTCACCCCTACCTGGGACTAGGTAGAGGCAGCAGCCAGACATTTGTTTAATGAGTGCACAGCTCGGGTTCCTTTCCTTATCTGAAGAGTTTGAAGTAGTATTACCATGAGTGAGCCAAGAACCAAACAACTGCGTGGTTTTGAATATGCCAATGGTAACTACTGTTCTATATGAAGCATCAGCATAGTTAGTCAAACCATGAAGGAGCCTTTTTAGAAAAGGGTACCTTGAGAACTAACTCCGTCTTAGGCGCTGGCAATATTGTAATATTTGGGGAACTGAAAATTCTTGACAGGTCAATCACTAAGGGATTACATGAGTTGCTGTGGGTAACATGGTTTCTCAGATCTTGTGGTACAGCAATGTTTGACTACCATCAACTAAAATAGTACCTTGTTTGTAGATCTAAAGTAGAAAGTACACAAATCACGTGATAAACCAACTTATCAATATTGTAAAGAAAAGCTGCATCCGAGACATATTGTCTAAAAGTACAATGATTTTAGCTTTAGTTTATCCAACATAAATGGAAGTCTACATGTACCAGAATATTTATTTAATTGATCCAAATAATTTCGTTTGGGTTTTACTACAGTATTTTAAAGAAGATTTAAATACCCCCACCAGTAGAATCTATGTGATAAGTGTCCCTGCTTCTAATCATTGTTTGGTGCAGACTTGTATATTGTTATTCATGACTTGAAGAACGATGTGTGAAATCGTATAAAAATGCAAAAACGTGTTTTGTTTCAAGTAAGGGGACCTGGAAATTAACTCACCTGAATCCTGTGACATTTGGTCAGCTCTCTCCTGTCTAGGGCACTTTCTACTCAAATGACCTTCAAGAAAGTAGAGAACAGGCAATTAACTAAATAATGCCACCAGAATATGCAAAGACAAACCTTTTCACCAAAAACAGAATAGTACTATACAATCAGATTAGATGATCTGTCCAGGATCATAGTAGCGTCTTGTGGCAAAAGCCATGAAATGAGCCTCAACATTTTGGTTCCTCTGTCCCAATTTGGCTATTCACTAACTAACGCATTATGCTCTTGATTGGGGTTGGCTGCACTGGTGTAATGGGGGCCCCGCATCCTCTGTGGTGCAGGGGGGGCCCATGCTGCCCATGCCCAGCAAGGGATGTGGGGGGGTCAGTGGCAGTGGGGGCTCCCTCAGCAGGGCTTGCAGGCGGGCCCCACCATTTGTGTTACTTGGCTTACATTTTTTTACAATCCTCATTTGGACCGACTTCTATGCCTACACCATACTGATGCTTTGTGAGTTTTTATAAGCAACGTTAGTATTGCTATCAATCACACACGTGTATGCACTTAAAATGATCAACCTCAGATGGAGGAAAGGCTGAATCTGCCCAGCATGATCTGGCCTCCGATCAGAGATGTATGCAACTAGTTCTTAACACACTGAGCTATCTTCTGAACCATGGTAGCATATATTTATTTCAACTTTAGTGAGCAATATATTCCCCAAAGATGGGAACACTCCACAAGTTGTGCTACCGTGTCTTTAATACAGTGATACCAGATAGGGGTGGGTGAAAATGTTCAAAACTGTTATGTGAGGAAATTGACGGATTCCTTAATAAATACACTGGCAGAATTGACAGTTTGGGGCCTTTTCCCCACCAAAATTTAGTTTTTTATTTATTTAGTTGATTTAATCAATTTAATGATTTTTACAAAACATTCTAGAAGAAGAAGAAACTATAGATCAACAAAAGCATATACCAAGGCAGTTCAAGAAGGGGTAGAAGAAAGGACGAAAAGAAGAAAACGAAGAAAAGTTCCTGAAATGTTGCTGTGATGGCTTAGGTTGTTGTTAAAAAGCCAACTTTGAGGGCCGCGAGGACAGGATAAGTTTAAGGGTTTGTGTTGTGGCAATTTTCCAAGTTGTCCTTTCTCCGGTCATTAAGCGGCCCCACCACAGTTCCTCTTCCTTCGTTTAGTTTTTTCAAAATTTACATTTTGTGTGGGAAGCAGTGTTTCTGCCCTTTAAATTTCGTTTTTCCCTGAAAATTAGTTTTTGTGTGTTTTGGACCACAAAAAAATAGAGGGCATTTCGGGAAAAGACAACATTTCTGCAGCAAGAAAAAAACTCCAAAAATGTTGCAAAATGTGCCCAGCCGGCAGAATGGAATTGTTGGCGAATTTCGCCAGTTCTATTTCAACAGTGGGATTTTCACCCGCCCCTAAACCCAGAATGCATTACAGAATGGATTGTTCGGATCTAGACTTCGTTTTCAGCAGGAGCCAGGCAGCAGAATACCATCCCAACAGTGGGTACACAGGATCAGGACGTGAGTTACTTATGTTTTAGGGAAAATATGCATTGACTCTTTTGTATTAGCGAGCCAGTGTCTGGTCGGTAGTTGCTAAATCGGTGGTTGATGACAGGATCAGGGTGCCCAACAACTTTCCAGCCCCACAGTTGACGCTTTTTCCCCGTCCGAGTACTCCTTGACCTCATGCTTGACTTTAGGCCTTCCCAGTTGGGGCAGGGTTTCTGCTGAGAGGCCCTTTGTCCCTTTAGAGACTTTAAAGAGCGAATCCTAGTCCCCAACCCCCAGTGGAAGCCTCCAGACTCTTGAGTGTAAAGTGGGGCGTCTCTGTGGAATGTCTGTCTCGCGTGAAAGCACGCTCTTCCTCTGCAAGCGTGTTGACAACGCGGCTGGGCGTCAAGGACGTCTTTAAATGATGGTGGGAGTTTTTTTTAAAATAGATAGCTGAAAACCTCCCCCGAGTTTCGGTACTAGTCCGGAGGAGGAATCGTTATCTGAAGTTTCTAAACACCCTGCCAGTAATCAGCCCCCCGACCCTTCATCCCTTAAGATTCCAGGTCAAGAGTCGGGGTCACCGGCAGGCCATCTCCTAAGGCCTTAAACAGAGTGACGCTTCAAGACAGAGTACAGAAGTCCTTATGGACACCTGTGGCCGGTTTAAATGAACGTTTTTTTTTTACTAGTGCAAAATGCAATTTCCACCATTTTACAGTACAGATGCTACCTGTTCCTCAGGATTAACCCCGGCATGTTTGGAGGTTTTGTTGGCCGTGTACCTGACGAAGGGCTGGCACCGAAGCGTGGTTTTGAAAAGCCATTGCGGACATGTTTCACACTTTGTGGTTTTAAATTCTCAGGTGCCATAAAGGACTTTAAAAGCCCGCATTACAAGTTTGACGGTGCAGGAAGAAAATGGTGGTAATTCCATTAACACTTTTCCCCGTACCACCAGATTATCATTTCTGGTGGATTTACTACCAGCAGCATTAACTAGTGGTAAATCCACCTATTTTTGGAGGGCAAATATCAGATTCACCTCCAGCTTGTTGCTGGAGGTAAATCCTCCACTAAACAGCATCTTTACAGCACGGTAATTCCACTGACTGTAAACATGCCAAATATCCCCAAGGAGTCCTATGGTCTCCAAAAATGAGGAATTACCTCCATTTGTAATCCTGTGGTAACTCCACAGGACCAAATGGCGGTAATGTTAATTGAGTTTGTCTATAATTTGAAAATGTACAGTCGAATTACAGCCAAACTTGTAATGAGGCCTTTTGTGCCTCATTACGAGTTTGGAAGTGGTAAAAAAGTATAATTCCATTAGGTCACCTTTTTGGCAGTAATGGAATTATGGCCAATTTAACCACACTACCGAATTCTGGATTTGGCCTTGAAGTTGAGAATTTACCTTCAGCAAAATGCAAGAGGTGAATTGTCCAGTTTAACAGTAAAAATCGGTCGAATTACCACAGCGCAGTTACCGCTCACGGTAATCTGCATGAAAATCCCCATAGAGTTCTGTGGGCTCCTACACATGGGAACTGACACTCTTAATCCCGTAGTCAGTCCGCGCTACCGCGTGGAAGTAACTGTACCTGATTTTCAGAGTAATTCGGTGGATTTGTGCCACATTACTGCCAGACTCAGAATGAGCCCGCAATGGATTAGGTTGAAGCATCGAAGTGCGCATGAAAGACCGCACACCCAGACAGGCTCGGACTGGCCTAAAGGGCAATGCCCGAACCAAAAACACAAAATGCGAGCGTGGACCAGCATTTCTGTTCGAAGTGGGCCACTTTTTTGGGCCAATGTGGGCTAGTTTGATGATTTACTTCACTATGCGGCTATTAGTTTTGACCATTGTTGCTGAATAAACATTCTTTAAATTGTATAATTTGCCGCACATTTTATCAACAATCTCCCCCTTGGGTACTATTCAAACACTTTGTCACAAAAGGAATGAATTGCCCTTTGCAACTGTGGGCCACTTTTTATTGGTTCCCGAGACCATTTTATGCCCCAGTCCGAACCTGTGCCCAGATGCAAAGGTCCGTTTAATATTAAAAAAAAAGAAGGCTTACTGGTGTGGCCTGAAAGAATACGCTCGGGCGCTGTGAGGTTGATGTCGTTATCAACCTCCACTAAGACAGCTACAAAGCACACAGTTTCTCCTCACTGTGCCAGGGCATGTAAAGACACCATATATATATATATATATATATATATATATATATATATATATATATATATATATATATATATATATATATATATATATATATAGTTTCTCCTCACTGTGCCAGGGCATGTAAAGACACCATATATATATATATATATATATATTTGAAGTAAGTGCCCAGGAGCACTGTCTCTTTAACCTTCATCTTTTTCTGAGCTGGATGCTGGCCAACTCTTGTCAGGATGAGGGCCGGGGTTTGGGTGCACACCCTACAGCCCCACACTCGGAAAATGACAGCTGCCCGCCGCAGTGCATGCAAATCAATCCAGTCTTGCGAGACTCGGCAGCCCGAGGTCTCGCGAGACTTGGACTCCACATACCTCCTTTTGTTGAGCCGCTTGGTACTTCCCCATGACAAAGTCCGCAAATCTTGGAGGTATCCTCCTCTCGCATTGAGGCCGGTTCTCTCTGCTCTCCTCACTCTGCGGCATCATCTCCACCTCCTCACTCGGTTCCGTCTGCACCTCACTTTGTGCCAGATGCCTCTCTTCCTGATTGTCTAGGCCCCTCATTTCGTCCAGTCTCTCTCTCTCTCTTTGTGCCCTTATTCACGATCTTTCTGTTCGTGGGACTCTGGCTTTCTTCTCAAACAAGGCCACTGTCTCCATGTACCTAGAACCTGCCCCAGGATCCTTATGTGGCAACTTTATTTTGACCAAGTCACCCTCTTGGATATCATTCTTTTGGACAGCTCTTCTTCTATCATTCCAGTCCTTCACCTGCGCCTTTCTTTTCCTCATCCTCCACACTACATCCTCCATATCTACGGTGCCATCTTCTCTCACTCTTGACAGCCATGGTGGTACCAGTGTAGACGCTGCTCTTCTCCCCTCAATGTGCAAAATGGGGAGACATGTGTGGTCCCATTGGGGGTCATGCGATGGGCAGCTACGGCCTCCTTGACTGTCCTGTATGGGTCCATGCCGGTCACTGTGGCCAGCTGAAAGGCCCCTTTAATGAACCTATTTGTGTTCTCCATGAGGACATTGGCCTGGGGATGATATAGTGCAGCTTTCACTTGGTGAATATTGTTATCTTTCATGAACTTTTCCATCTTTCTGGAGACAGGTTTGACACCATTGTCCATGATGATTTCTTTGAGCAGACCTTCCCTCTGAAAAATGTCTTTGAGGACCCCCACAACTGTGGCTGTCGTGATGTCGGGCACAAATTCAGTCTCCACCCACTTTGAACGATAGTCAACCAACAGTATCCTGTACCTGTGATCCAATGACATCACTTCCAGGGTACCCATGAAGTTCAGTCTCAGCTTGTGCCACACTCCTTCTGGTATCTCTGTTGGATGCAACAGAGCTTGTGTGACCTTCAGCCCCTTGTCACTATTCATGCACTCATGATTCCTTTCTGATATGACCGTAATGTCCTGGTCCATGCTGGGCCTCCAGTAGGACTCTCACACGTGTTGCCTCGTCATGCTGCTTCCCAGTTTCCCTGCATGAGCCCTGCACATGATGCTCTTCCTCATTCCGACTGGCGGGATAACTTGATCGCCTCTTATCATCAGCCCATCGCTCTAAAAAATGTCATCACCCACCTTCCAGTAAGGCCTCAGACCTTCAGGAATCAATCTTTCATTGGACAAGCCTTTCCTGACCCATGCAGTGAGTTTTGCCATTGTTTCATTGCTCGTCGTCTCCTCTTTCCAGTGTCCCTCGCTCATTTTGAGGAACTCCTTGCTTCGGAGGTCAACCAAGAACGCCATTAGGCACTCATTCTTGAGAAAGTTTGTCGCTGCATCTCTTGCTTCGGGTAGCCAGGACATGCAGTCTGCCTGGGCATTCTTCCATCCCGCAATGTGTACTATCTCGTACGTGTACTCTTGCTGCTTAGCGGCAATGCATGCTAGGCGAGGAGTGGATGTTTATGTCCCGCCTGAACTCAGTATGTGGATTAAGGGTTTGTGGTTAGTCACAAATTGAAATTTCAAGTACTCCACTGTCCAGGCACACGCTAGCATCTCCTTCTCCACCGCAGATAGTTATTTTCCACTAGGGACAATGCTCATTTGATGCAAACATCACAATGTGTTCTGCATCCCCGTTCTTCTGGGTAAATGTCACCCCCAGAACATACGCACTGGCATTGGTCATTATGATGGTCTTCCACAAAGGATTAAAGGGCTGGAGGTATGGGGAATGGTTGATGCACTCTTTAACATCCTCAAACACATTTGATTCCTCTTGGTGCTATCTGTACTCCCCTTTCACCAGTAACTCCCTCATGTGTGTGGTCGTCTCAGAAAAGTTGGGACCGAACTTTGAATAATATTCTGCCAGGCCTAAAAATGACTTCAGTTCTTCTTTGTTGGCCGGCTCTGGTGCCTTCACTATGATCTGAAACAATCTGGAAATCTTGTAGCCGAGGTAATCCACTTCTTTCGCCTTGATCAAGCACTAGTCAAAGTGAAACCTCACCCCGGCTTGGTTAGAACATTTCGAAGTACAATCTAGTGAGTTTCCATGTTTTCCGCATTAATCAAAATGTTGTCCTGAAAGTAAGATACATTGCCATTGTTGCATGGTAGGGAATCCATCATGCTCTGAAACACTGATGCAGCCAATGAAAGGCCAAATGGCAGGCGGGTAAACTGGTAGGTACAAAGCAGAGTTATGAATGCTGTCAATGGCCTCAACTCTTTATGAAGGCTGGTCTGGTGATAGGCGTCTCTCATGTCAAGTTTAGAAAACATTTTGGCCTCCTTCATAATGAGGATCAGCTCATTTATACAGGGGAGTGGGTAGCTGTCTGTGACCACTTCCAAATTCTGAATGCGCAAGTCGACGCAGACCCGGATGTCTTCTGAGTGCTGCTTTTTTTATCAGGACCACCGGACTCCGCTATTCAGACGATTCCACAGTCTTGATCGTACTGTCCTTTAACATTTTCTCCAATTGCACTTGCAAAGCTCCCCTCGCTGGCACTGGTCACACTTTGTGTTTTACTGGAACGGCATCTTACTTCAGCACTATCCTGTGCATGTAATTCTTAATCTTCTGTAGCCTATCAGAGAATAACCGGGGAAGCCCTTCTCTGGACACTGATGCTCCTCCTGTGTTCACTGATAGCACTTGATCTGCCCTGCTGGAGTCTAGTCTGATTTTGAACTTGGCTTGGTCATCCAACTCTAGCACAGCTGGACCCTCTTACAAAAAGTAGACTCTGGTCTCTGTCACTTCGTTTTGTGTTTCGTTGTCCACACTTCCACCTTGTCCTTGCCAACCATGTTTTTATGCGTGTTAATCAGCAGTATCGTAAGGTCCAAGCCTGAGTCAGCCATCACTCTCGTCGCATTTCTGTTGACCTTGATAACAAAGTGTGGTTTCTCCCTTCTGGCCATCCCGCTGCCCACCATAATGATGATCAAACTCCCCTCTCCGTCCGATGACTCGCCGCCCTTCGCTTCTTCGCTCAGTACCAATGTAGCCATTTTATTTCCCCGCCATTTGTAGGCTATTGCTAAGTGTCCAAATTTCCTGCAGCTTGAACAGTCTTTGTTCCTACCAGGACATTCTCTGTTGTGGGGGTGCTGATGCCTCTATGACACTTTAACAGTTCACTCTGACCCCTTTTCTCTTCTCTGGATTCTGACTCACACTTGTCTCTCCTTCCTTTGAACTGCACAGCATGCACATCTGGGGGCGGAAGGCTTCCCACCAACTCCCTGCACCTGGCAATCTGAATGGCTTTGTCCAGTTGTAATCTCCAAAATGAATTCTTCCTGCACCTTCCTATTGTTGGTGTGCACCATCAACATATCACAAATCCTGTCCTCAGCAGTATTTTCAAAGGCACACAACTGAGTCAATCCCCTCGTCTAGATGACATAGTCATCCACTGGCTCTGCAGGCAGTTGCTTCCTGCTGTAAAATCTGATCCTGTGCTGCACAGTGTTCTCTTTGCTTGAGAATCTCTTGACGATCCTCCTCACAGCCTCTTTGCATACATCGTCATTATAATCATCTCATACAACTTCAGGTTTCAACCCTGCAAAAATTCTCTGGCCTTTGCAGTCCAGTGCATTGAGTAGCATTGCCCTCTTTTTCCAGCAGTGTAGGCGGCACCTCTCACCACCGCAAATAAGTTTCAAATAAAGTCTCCCATTGAGGCCATGGCATGGTAGGCATACCTGGAGAGCTGGAAGGCTGGGAGTGGTGTCGCTCTTTGCATCCTCTTTGCAGCGGGATCGAGTCCCTGTCCTCATCGGCAGTTATGTTGTGGCCTGAAAGAATACGCTAGGCCGCTGTGAGGTTGAAGCCTTTTTTAAAATTTTGTTTATTTTTATTGTGTTTCAGTTTACAGAAAACCTTTCACAAATGAACAAAGCATAAAAAGGATAAAACAAGAAAACAAATCTTAATTTACACAAAACACACAGTAAAAATAGAAAACAAATTAACATTTCCTCAAGTTCATAGGAGATAAAAGATACAAAGCAATCATTAATTCCACAGTACATAAAAAACAGATGATTATCAATTAACAACAATTAAAATCTATACTGTTCAGAAAACGTACTAGCGCAACAATCAATGATATATTCGTTCCCCACATCAGTCTAGACCAAAGCAATTCTCTAGAACATTGGGAGCCCCAACTCTCCTTTTCCTTAACAAAAGCAGTCAGTCTAATTGTACAGAGAGCTTTGCAGTCCAATATCCAATGTTTGAGAGTTTCAATGAGAACTTGACATTTGCAGAAACGACAATTTAGTAGAGGCCCCACACCCTGAATCAGCGTAGTCCATTACCTAGTTCTCTCTTTAGTGTGGAATTGATTGAGCTTAATGCGTAAGAAAACCTTTTGGGTCCTAAAACAAGGAAAACACTTCAAATATATAGGTAGATCCCCCCTTTTTCTGGGGAACTTGGCATATTCTCTATAAAGTGAATAATTAGACAAGGCCTCGATAGTCAGCCTCCTCATCCTGCAATAGTTTACATTTCACTTTATGTGGATTCAACTTAAGTTCCATGTCTGATGAACCGATTTGTTCCAATAATCCTATAATGCAAATCCTAAACATATTCACAGATGGGACTGAACCACATTCTGCCATAAATTGAAAATCCACAAAAAATTAGTTTGCTGGAGGCCTCAAGAACTTTGAGTAGACCAAGAGTTGCTTCCATTGCTGTCGTGCATGAAGTGATACAAGATTAAGTTCATGGCGATTTACCGCATTAGGGATTGATGATGCCACCCCCAGTACATTCTTCCACAAAAGCCCTTGCAAGGTATCAAGAACAGGCCGCACAGCGACAGCCGCCACATCAAGCCTGTAAAAAAAGACTGGTTCTATCTTTGCCAGATAATATTTGAGTGCTGGTAGAAGAGAGAAACCACATACTCTAACTATATGTTTCATAATGGACCTCAATGGGATTAGTTTGCCCTTAATGAATCTTTCCACATCTTAACTGCAGATGCACAGGTGAAATTATACCCCAGATAACGGATAGAGGCCACCCTCTCGACTTAACCAGTTCCCAGTAACCCCTGTTTGACCACAGACTTCTTACCACTAGAGAAAACAACCACCTTGGACTTGTCCCCATTTACCACCAGATTGTTAGACAGGGCATACTCCTGAAAAATATTAAGCTTTCGTTGAAGTCCTTGCACCGTTCTGTCAAAAATGACAATATCATCAGCAAAAGCCAACCAATGAATGTAAAGATGGAGCAGCCTCACAGGAATTAAACCTTGAGCGTGCCAAATCTCCTCAATATCACTTAGATATGCATTGAAGAGGGTCGGAGCCAAGGTACAACCCTGCTTGAGTCCCACCATAACCAATGTATGTCTTGTAACAGCACCATTGTTACTAAGGCGAACTTGAAGCTTTGAATCATGATGGATTAACCTCCACTAACACAGCTACACAGCACAGTTTCCTTACTGTGCCAAGGCATATAAAGACACCATATATATATGTTAAGTAAGTGTCCAGGAGCACTGTCTCTTTGTTTCATCTATTTCTGGGCTGGATGCTGGCCAACTTATGTCAGGAGGCGCATCAGGGCAGGGTGCTCACCCTACAGCCCCGCGCTTGGAAAATAACAGCTGCCAGCCACCGCGCATGCAAATCCGTCCAGTCTCGCGAGACTCGGCAGCCGGGGTCTTGCGAGACTTGGAATCCACACTTACCTTAAAAGAAATATAGTTTAAAAACATTTTGAAAAGGGGTGCAGATTTTGGAAATAGAAGGTATGAATCTGAACAGGCTATTGTCAAGGGTATGTTTTCAAGATGTGTGGTGTGACAACTTCCTTGAGATTGCCATGCTACCAGCATGACTTATTGAGTGCAAGTCTCACACTGTGGAATGGGCTCACTCATGGACAGCTTGATGCCCTCATTGGATTTCATGGAGTTAACCAACTTTCAATAAAGTCACACTCCTGGTCAGCCTAATGGAGCTTCGCAGGGTGTCATTCTTAATTGTCCCAAGAAATTAAATATTTTTCCATACCCTGGAATGATGTCTCCTATCCGGCTAGCATACATGGTCCCATACACTTTAGTGGAGCCTCACTATGTGGAATGGTACCTTACTCTTGACGCAACTGGACAGACCCATAGAACTTAAAAAACCTTACTCCTAGACAGCTGACAGTCTCATAGATTTTATTTTGGGGCTCACACAGTTAAATAGTCAGACTCCCTGAGAACTACTGCTGATATGATCCATACACTTCAACAGAGTCTCATGCCTTAGAATGGAGTCTTATCCTGCAAAGCCTAAATGTTTCCATAGACTTTAATTACACGTAGCCTCTTGGGTTCCACATTCTTCAGTGGAATCTGGGGCAAAAGCCAATGCCTGAAGGGCTGGCACGACACGTACATGTGGGCTAGTTTTGTGGGCCAATTTGGGCCAGTTTGATGACTAACTGCACCGTGAAGCTGGTAGTTTTGATTAGTGTTTTTGGCCCACTGTGTTTTAAAATACATCCTTTAACATAATCTTCCTAATGAAGTGCCCACAAGTACTACTCAATCTGTTGGGAAGGGTTATGTATTGTAATACGCTTAAGTGGGTTGCTTTTGGTGCCTGGGCATATTTTTGTCCATGTCTAACCCTGGACCAAAGACTCTTGGACAATAACCTGTGCTCCATAAACCTCAATGTAGTCTCACACCCTGGAATAGAACTTCACTGATGTTATGTTATGTTATGTTATTGTGCATTTGCATAGTGCCTTATATACCACTGGTATGATTTCAAAGCTCTGTGGGTTGAATGCCCTTGGGGACCGTTGTCCACGTCAGTGGAGAGATCAAGGTAGTGAATAGTGCTTGGGTGCACTCAGTATGTGTGCAGCCAGTGCGGTTTACGTGGTGAGTAGCTGCATTTGAATGCTTGGTGTGGTGTGGTGGTTGTGTTGGTTGGGTAGAATGTGTGCAGCCACGCCGTTGACCTCAGAGTCTGCATTCTGGCAGTGGTGGAGCTTTTGTATGAGATTATGTGTGCAGCTAGGCCGATTTTTCGTGGGGTATACCTGCGTTCTAAAAGGCATGTTTTAAGTGAGTCTTATTCCTGGCGAGACTTGATGTTCCAATGGGGTTCCCACCATAGAATAAAAGTTGATGTGTAAAGTATCTGTTGATTTCAAATTTTCATCCTTGTGGGCTTGCAGGCCTTGAGATTGATTGTTCGATGCAGTGCCTGCTGCAGATGCACACATCCCAGATTAATGCAGGGGCAGTGAATGCTGTAGTTATTGATGACTGTTCTGATTTGTCCACCAACATGATTGCAAGATTAGAATGTTAAACACTCTCTTTGGACCACACATGGAGGAGTTTGTTACTAGGAAGGCATGTTTGAACAAGCCAGGGCTGGCTCGTGTGTTCAGAACGTTTGATGTCACAGGGCCATTTCAGATCAAAAGGCTCCATTTTGGGCAGGTCGGGACCCCCCAGAAATGCCAAATGGACAGTAAATATTACGCACCATCACCTGCTCCCATCAAAGTCGCTGGGCTCCCTCATCCCACTCCTACCCAGTCGCTGGTCTCTCCCCACCCCATCACACACCCAGGGCTCTCCCCACTCTGCTCCCATCACTATCCCATGGTTCCCGCCCATTGTGCTCCCACCATAGTCCCTCGGTTCCCCCATCCCGTTCCCAACACAGTCTGAGGGCCAGTGGCGGCTGGTGAATCTTTTTTAAGTGGAGGGGCATTAAGGGGAGGTTCGGGGGGGTTTCCCCCTGTGAATTTTTTTTTAAATAATAGGTTAAAATGTTGCATTGTAGAGCATACTTTTAACAAAAAATGGGTAAAAAGCCAAACAGTTTGCAATTGTTGCTGGGAGTCCAGGGGGCAGGCATTGATATTTTATTTCTATCGCGCTCGTACACAAGTGTTTCAGAGCGTGACAAGGCAAGGGAGGGGAACAGAGGAGAATAAAACAGCGATCTTACTATGCCCAGTGACATTGAGAACGCGCAAGTGTGAGGGGAAAAGTGCATGGAAGGGGGGAGAAGTGGAAAGTGCGAAGCAGAGGAGAAACAGATAAATAACAATAAATAAATAATAAAGGCAACAAACAGTGGTAGTGCAGCCAGCAATTTGCAAGTGCTACGTTTAAGGCAGCAGACAGGGTAGGTCTGATAAGTGCAGGAAGAAAGATGGTTCTCCTCAAGTTTTAGAGTGGCAGGGCGCTGTTCCAGAGGGAGGCCCCAGCCGAAGACAGAGATCTACCCCCAGCTCGTTTCTTTGATAAACGACTGACCCTGAGGGAGTTGGAGGTAGAGGAGTGAAGAGCTCGAGAGGGGAGGTATTTGCGGAGGAATAGCTGAAGGTATTTTGGACCGAGGCCCCAGAAAGCCTTGTGGACAAGGCAGAGGGTTTTGAATGATAGATGTCCGGTAAAAAGATACCATCCCTGTCCCCTGGGCCCCACTGGTCCTAACACAATGAACATGATTATGTGTATATGCAAGGCGCTGCACATTCATACAGCAATCACTCTATCATTCACATGAGCATCCATCACCATACACTCACTCATAACGCATCCATACACATGTTTAAATAAAAACAATGAACATAAACGTACCTTCTGCATTGGCCTGTGTGTGGGTGCTGCTCCAGCTGCTCTGTCCGTATGTGCGAGGAGGCGCAGGAGCTCCCCCTCGGACATACAGACATGCAGTGCCCCAGCCAGCATTTCCAATGAGCTATGCAATGCTGGCGAAGCAAAACGCCCCAGCACTTGCATGGCTCAGTGAGCATGTGCGGCTGGGGAACTAAACTGAACTGTGAAAGGGAAACAGTGTTTCCCTTTGACAGTTCAGCCAGCCCAGGAGCACTCCATTAGCTGGATAAAGCAGCTGAGGGAGTGCTCACTGTTTCACTGGGCTGGCTCCTTAGCTCCTCCATAATGGGTGAGGGGCCACTATGCAGTTAGTAATGTTGACCATTGTTGCTGAATATATCACAATTTACTTACATTTTAACACAAAGCACCCCTTTAGGTACTATTGAAACAGTGGGCTTCATAACTACTCTGGCGGTAGCTGTGCCGGTAAAACCGGCACGGCTGCCACTGGAGTTGCATCCGGGTCTGGCACCCGCGAATGGGCAATTACTAGGTCATGCCGAGTTAGGCGGACATGATAATTGCCCTTTCGAAGGTGCCGGTAGATCCCCATTCCCATTTGAGCCCCATATGGCTCAAATGGGAAGGGGGAGCTCGGATGCACCGGCACCGTTAATAACGGTGCCGGTGCATCCGACGAGCTGAGGTCAGACCTGGCGGGGGCTGTCAAGCACCCACGAGCACAACTCTTACTATGGCGGAACGGTAGCAACGGTGCCGGTAGCTTACCAGCACCGTTGTTACTGGTCCGCCATAGTAGTAATGAGGCCCAGTCTGTGACTAAAGGAATGAATATCCATTTACAACTGTGGGCCACTTTTTCATTGTTGCCTGAGACAGTTTCATGCTTCAGCCCGCCCATGTGGGCCACCCCTGCCCATTTCTTCCAATCTAAAAAAAAAAAAAAAAAAAATCTTTTTTCATGCTGAGCTCTCAGGGCCCCCCTGGGATGCACCCGCGGACCCCTAGGGGGTCGCGACCCACAGTTTGAATACCACTGCCCTAAGGTGTTTGGGTGGTGTGTCTTGTGTATTGGCAGATTTTGCACCTGTTTCCACTGCAAGGCTATACTCCAGCTTTTAGCTGCTACTGCTACTGAAGGGTCTGGTCTTTTTATTTATCATGAATTGACATTGTGAAAAATATATGTAAAAATGTATGTAAGTAAAAATCGTATCATTTCCTAGGAACGGCCTTCTTGTAGCTCTTGTTTCATGTCTCCCAGTTCTCAGGGTAGTAGGGACAGACCCCCACGTATTATAATATTTTCCAACAGCTTGCCTGTCATTTTCTCAAAATCAGATACTATGGTGTTAGATTCATCCTAGGCTCTAAAAGAACGACTATTGTATTTTAGTAATTGGGACCAGAGCCGTCCTTAGGGAGGGCGAGTCGGGCGACCGCCCGGGGCACCGTGCCCCCCAGGGCACCATTAGCCCCAACATGTCAGCTCGGGGGAGTCTTTCAAGGGCTTCCCCGAGCTGGAGTTGTGGGAGAAGGCGTGGCAGGCGGCCTTTTACTGTAAAATGTGCCCACGGCGGCGGGTGCATTTAAATGCACCCCTCCCCGCAGGCACTTTTTATAAGAAAAGGCGCCATTAGCCCCCCACCATACCAGCTCGGGGGAGTCTTTGAAAGGGTCCCTCGCGCTGGCGTAGTGCCAGGCCCCTCATTGCCATTGAATGCACTCCCAGCGGCTGGCTCATTCAATGACAATGGGGTGCTAACGGGCCCTATTTAACCTCCTCGCCGAGGCGAGGAGGTTAAAAACAAACGTTGCCCATCCTGGCCCCGCCCCCTTCCGCCCCACCCCCTGTTAACCAGGGGCACGTGGTGGGCCAGAGGAGGTGCTATTTCGCCCAGGGCGCTGCTGCCCTTAATGCCGTCCCTGATTGGGACTCACGTTGACTTCTATCCAGGGGTTCCTTTGCCTTCACTGTCACACCCTCTATCTGAGAGGGGGCTCTCCTCCAAAGGATGATATGATGATGTGATAGGATATTTATAATGCGCTTAATACCCAGAGGTTTCTAAGCGCGGACCCGGGGATCAAACCTGTGTTGCTCTGCGTCGTCTTGCTTCCCAGGCGAGCATGTTGAGCTATCCTCCCGAGACTATGGCCGTGGTGGGGGTTGGATAGGGGTTTAGCACCCTTAGCTACACAGCAGAAGAAGCCTCTAAAATGATCAGGCCCCATCCCTGTGGAACCCAATAGGCAACATGAACCAGCCCACACTGCTGTTAATGGACCATCCGTATAGAAGTGCATCTATGATCCACCATTAAAAAGTGCATCTCTTGAGCACTCCTACAATTAACAGCGTTTATTCTGCAACTGGGGTTCAAAGGGCATGTGATGCGTAAAGCAATGTATTCTTTTTCCATTATGCAGAGCACTTTTCTCTGCTTTATTGGGTTCTTGGTGTGCTATGATAGCATATGTATGGAAATGACTACAGAAATGATCTGAATGTATTCACAACGTAAATTGATGTTTTTTAAAAAAAATTGAAATGTTCGCAGCAATGTTCGATCCCTATTTTCATTAATTCAATGATGTTTATTTAATTTGATTTGCTTTATAAGCAATTTGAAGCGTTTTTCTTATCCAATTTTAAGTTTAATTAAATCGACAACTACAATATAATAGACACCTTACTTTCTTTATGTTTCAGGTCTGCTTTTTTTCTTTATCATTAATTAAAATTGTGAAAAATATATGTAAGTGAAAATCGAATCATTTCCATAGGAACAGCCCTCTTGTTAGCGACTGTAGCAAAACCAGCCTGCTTCTAGTTAGCATCTTTGTCTGATGTGTTATTTATTTTGTAATGTTACTTTATTTTATTTAATTTGTGTACAGCACTGGCTCTACACACAGGGTCTCAGAGCGTCTTGCCGGGTTCAAAAGTTCAGAAGGTGAGAGGTGAAACAGGAGTTACAACATTTTTCAGGACAGTATAGGAAAAAAGGATAGGTGATGGCATAGGAGGTGATGTGTTGGCTCTTTGCAAGCAAATAGGTTATGCAAATATATCCTTTAGCTTTTTATCACCACTGAACATTGACTGAAGACCTGTTGCTGAGTTGAGAGAACACTACTTTCACTTCATGTGTAGCAACAGGAGGCGAGACACAATAAATCATGCTGTGGTCTTACCCGGCATCCCTGGGATCACACAATAGAACTTGCCTGGCGCTGGGAAGCCAGAGGTACCAAACAAGATGGCCGCTTTTTAGACCCACTCTTCTGAGCCTGTCAAATCCTTACACATCTTAAATCCCTCAATATAACTTTCTCTGGATGAAAGTGTGGGCAACAGTTTTTCAAAGGCATGGCACGCTGATTGCTTTGAGCTGTCTGTGGGTTGTTGTGTGCTGGGTCCTGGTTTGTCAGTCTTGTTCTCTCTACAGCCCCCCCATGACAAATGCTGTGCTGTTGCAAAGTGGTGTCTAGGCCAAAATAGTGACAAGACTGTGGCTCTGTTATGTGAGCATCTATTTTGATGCACTCCAATCCACTTGCAGTAGGGCACCAAGTTGCCTGCTTTTTTAGATGATGTCATCTTGGTGGATTACACATATTTAGCTGCAGTGACAAGAGCGGCACGTCTGTATGAGAGGTAGCTACACTATGCTGGTGCGATTTAAAATGTCCTCTCCCAATCTATGAACCCCCTAGACACAAATGATGGCATTTGTCTCCATGTCTAGCTTTATTGACATGATTTGGTTGGTGGCCACTGAGTCGTTTCATATGACATATCAGATGTAAGCTGACATGTCAGAACATCTCCCTACTGGACCTTTATACGTATGTTGTGTACAGGAGGGTCCTTTTCCATCCCATCAAGCTTTCTGGCATCTGTGGATCCTGACACTGTATACTGGACAAAAGAGGAACGGCACCACGGACACAAGTTCACAGTCATCTTTAATGCAGGTTCAAAAAGACATATTGGAAGGCACAAAGAGCTGCTGCAATCAGCTTGCTTTTATAGACCTTTTTCAATGACACAATACTTTCATGCACATTCAGGATACATTTCTGATAGGTCCCTTCAGTCAAAGGAAAGCCCTCCCTATCTTTTGATTGGGTGGCTTGTCTGTCACTCACAAAGCCCAGATTATCACATAATTACATATCCTCCAACTCCTGCCAAGAACCAATCCTTATCTGTTTCTCGAGGTCCTGGCAAATTTAATTGGCAGCTCATACTGTGAAAAACCTCATGAGCTCATTTTAATTGTTGCCATGTAAGCAGATGTTCTGTCTAATTGGTAGCTTTCACATGCCTTTATCTGATTTACTATCAAGTCTGCTTTCCTTGCCAACATTTCTAAATATACCAACCCAGACGTGCTTATCTACAGTGAACTGCTGCCAAATAATATCTGCTATCTGCATGAGTAAGGCTTTGGGCACCTGGTCTCACAACACCATTTTGTATTTGGCATCCATTTTGGAATCTATCCCAGCCTGTTCATCCTCGCTACCAAACGGTAAATCAATTTACTTTTGAGCATAACTAATTTTCTATCCAGTTTCTGTAATATATTTTTACATATTCATGATCTGCTTGTGACACCTGAGGCGCCCTTCACTTCCTTGGCCATTCTGGCCCAAAAGAATATGATGCCCCATATGCACTTTCTTATCTTCAAAAAACACTATAATTCTGACTTCTGCAATACTGGAACCATTGATCAACCTATCATGTTATCTGTGCTCAGTTTGGTCAGTACAACTGTTCAATACATGACCACTACACCCAGTTTCCACTCTCCCCATGTACAGTGTACCTATACATCCCCATCTCAGTCACCCACCTCGGTGTGGTGATTTATCTCAACATGGGAGGTATCATAACATTTCTACAGAATCAACAGTGCCCTCCATCATTTTGTACTTTCTTAATCTAAAACATATATGTATCTCCTTTTGTCAAAAGATCATTGCAACATTTTGCCCTTTTTGAACATTTATGTGTGTATCCTCAAAGAACAACTTTATTTTCTTCTATCTGTATTCCACCCCATTACCCAATTAAATGTAGACATACCATACACAACAGGTGATTTCCTTGTTGCCAGCACAAGCATCAAGAGAAATCATTCATTGAGGGAACCCACCAGCCCATTTCTTTTATATTCCGTCCATGTGCAAAATGTAGTGTTTACATCTGCTTTTTCCCTTTCTCCCACCCACGAAATGTCCTTGTTTGCCGCTCTCTACCCATACTGTTATGCTCACCTGGTCTCCACAGGGGCGCCGGACTGAGCTGGACGGTCCGGTGTTCAGTGGTTCCTTGTGTCCCGCTCTGATTACCCTTTTGGTCACAAAAGCAGGTTGCCTAAAAGGTTAAACCAAATGTTACCTAAACATAAAGACGAGGGCAACTCCTGCCTCCCGTGACCTCTTCTTGCACCCCTCTGCTATGTCTCACCAGTATGTTATGAATGGCGGACTCTCCATCCTGCGACTGTATGCATAGTAGTAGACTGTATAGTAGTTCAAGGATCGAGTTACTTCACTGATCCTGCAGAGTTCCAGACAACTGTGACTCAATGGGTAAGTCTTTATTCCAAGGTATGGATTGCTTAAGAGTTCAAGTTGCCAAAAGTTCACTCCTGTGCCTCTTCCTTACAGGTTTCCCCTCGGTGCTTAATATGGAGCGGGGTCCCTTCCGGAAATGGTAGCTGGCTTCCAAGGTAGGTCTAGCGGCAGCGTTATGCAATAATCTTTCCACACGGTTTTGGTTCTCTGCGCACCTAACCTGCTGTTCTTGCATTCTGCAGGTGCGGTATATCCAAGGTGGAGAGTACGTGGTGATGTCTTGCGGGGCAGCGAGGAAGGGCTACCTTCAGGTAAGTAGCGGTGCTGCGCAATATTTGAAAGTCTGAATGAGGCCTTTCCCCTCTACGTGGCTAACCTGATGTCTTCTTTTGTTTTTCTACAGATGCGGCAGCTCCGGAGCAGCGATCGGATGATGGAGCGATGATCGAGTGATGGTGCTTCTATGGATCGCTGGGATCAGCAGCCTTCTGGTAAGTATTAGCATTGCGCTGCTAACCTGGAGTCTTTTCCTTTGCAGCTCTGCAGAAGCGGTGACTCGGAGCGACCGAGATGGAGCATCAGGTAACAGTCTTGTTCTGTTCTCTTCTCTCTCTTTCTTCCTTGCAGGTAACTCGAGAGGACAGGACAGGACGGGCATGGCTGAAAACAGGCCTGGAGTTTGCAGACACAGTGAGCGTTACGCTGCAGGAGTGCAGAATAACGCGAAGCGTGTTCTGTACTGAAGGCGTAGTTTATATAGCCTTCAAGAAGTAGTTCTCAGGTAAAGTAGTCCCTCCAACCACACCCTAGCAAGTAGCCTCTTGGTAAAGTGTTCCCTTCGGCCTGCCTCAGACTGGTCTGCACGTGGTTATCTCCCTTTGAAACCTGCCTTACTTGAGATGGCAGCATGAGCCTGGCGCCAACGGCGCTAGGACCGAGTCCAGGAATCCCTTGGGGAATCCTTTGAGACCTTGAAGGTCCCCATCGGTGCCAATACCCTGGGGTGATTGGTCTGTTCCTGGTGTCTGGGGGCAGGTACTGTGACAGCACTCCCCCCCAAGGCCCCTCCCAAGGTGGTTTGTCCCGCAGGTCCAGGTTTGGTCAGGTAGTTTCGATGAAATGGTTTACTAGGCGTGGTGCATGAACAAAGTCACTTGGCTCCCAGGACCTTTCTTGGGGCCCATGGCCTTTCCAATCAACTAGATAGAAAAGTTTTGATTTGACCCACTTTGAGTCCAGAATGTCTTTCACCTCGAATTCTGGTTCACCATCTACCAAAATGGGTCTGGGTGGTTTTGTTATCCGAGTTCCTGGTTGCACTGGTTTCAAAAGGGAAAAGTGGAATACTGGGTGGACTCGCATGTTTGGAGGTAGCTCCAGTTTTACTGCCACAGGGTTGATGATGGCCTTGATGGTGTATGGTCCTAAATACCTAGGATTAAATGTGTGGGTTCCTTTTAGTGGTATATGTCTTGAGGCTAACCAAACCTCATCTCCAATCTGGTATTTTGGAGCTTCACTCCTATGTTGGTCTGCAGATTTCTTGTATCTTTTTTAGCTTGTTTTAAATGTTCTGTTGCCCTCTTGAAGGCTTGAGTAATGGTTGTGTGTAGACTACTCACGGCAGGCATTTCCAGATGTTGAGGTGGGTCGAGTTCTGAGGTTCGTGGGTGTATTCCATATATTGTATAGAATGGAGTTTGTCCCGTGCTGGAGTGCAAAGAGTTATTGTAGGCATACTCGGTTATCCATAAAATGTCCTTCCAGTTGCTTTCAGTTTGATGCAACATGCATCTTAGATATTGCTCCAAGGTTTGGTTGGTTCTCTCAGTTTGACCATCAGTTTGAGGATGGTGGCTGGTTGAAAGTCTTACATCAATTTGGGCCAACTGACAACCTTTTCTCCAAAACTGTGAGATAAACTGACTGCCACGATCTGATACTAAGATGGAGGGGAATCCATGTATTCGGACAATTTGTTGTAGGAATTTATTTGCCAATATTGAAGCAGAGGGCAAACCCTTTAACGGAATGAAATGGGGAATTTTGTGAAAATAAGTCTACCACCACTAATATGGTGTTGAAGCTGTTACAGGGAGGAAAATCTGTGATAAAGTCAAGAGATAATGTATGCCAGGGTGCAGGTGGAATATCTAGAGGCTGAAGTAGACCAGATGGTTTCTTTTTCTGGGGCTTGTTCTGAGCACAAATGCTGCATGAAAGCACAAATTGTTTGATATCCTTACGCCAAGTCGGCCACCAAAAATGTCTCTTGATCTTGGCTTCGGTTTTTGCAATTCCCGGGGGCCTTCCACCAATGACTCATGGTAATTTGAGATGACCTGTTTTTGAAGTTCCTTACTAGGTAAGTAGAGACGTCCTTGGAAATAAGGTAAATGATTAGCAACCGAATGATATTTGCTTTTGGTTGACCAGTCTTGTAAGGCCTTGGAATCAAGGAGATGCGAAATTCCCTTGTGGGTGTCGTCCAGGGTCAGTGTAGTAGTAATTCCAGGGATTTTCCCCCCTGGAATGATGGGTACAGGGTCCAGATTTGAGTATGCATCTTCCATTCCTATACAGGACAGTGCATCAGCTTTGCCGTTTCGGCAACCAGGTCGGTAAGTAATCACGAAATCGTATTCAGCAAAAAATAATGCCCATCGGAGCTGACGAGAGGACTGGCCGACTTTAGGTATTGTAAATTTCGGTGATCTGTAATCACTGTAATGGTGTGTCTGGCTCCTAGGAGATAATGTCGCCAAGCTTTTACTGCTGCCTTGATGGCCAGAAGCTCTTTGTCGGTTACAGCATAGTTCAGTTCTGGTGCTGTGAATTATCGTGACCAAAAGGCCACTGGGTGAAGTTGACCCATCTCGGGGTCCTTCTGAGAAAGAACCGCCCCCATCGCTAAACTGGAAGCATCAGTTTCTACCACATACGGGAGATCTGGGCGAGGATGTTTCAGGACTGGAGCTGAGGTGAATTTTCTTTTTAAGTCTTGGAAGGCCTTTTCTGCATCATCCGACCACTGAAAGCGTTTGTTCTTTCATAATAAGGATGTGATGGGATGCACCAAATGCGAAAATCCTGGCATGAATCTGCGATAGAAATTTGCAAATCCAAGCATGCTCTGAACTCCTTTGATTGAAGTCGGAGAGGGCCATTTGAGGATAACGTCCACCTTCCTCGAATCCATACGAACACCACATGGAGTTAGGATGAAACCACGAAACTCGACCTCTGTAACGTGGAAGAAGCATTTTCCCAATTTAGCATACAGCTTATGTTGTCAAAGTTTTTCAAGTACTGCGCAGACGTGTTTCGCATGATCCTGCTCGGACGCTGAGTACACCAGGATATCGTCAATATAAATGACGACACAAACGTCGATTAGCTCTCGAAGGACATCGTTCAGAAAATATTGAAACGCTGCCGGGGCATTACAAAGCCCAAACGGCATCACTTGATATTCGAAGAGGCCATACTTAGTGTGGAAGGCGGTTTTCCATTCGTCCCCCTTTTTAGCTCGTACGAGATGGTATGCCCCTCTGAGATCCAACTTAGTGTAAATCGGGCTTCTTTTACTTGGTCCAGCAGTTCTGGTATTAGAGGCAGGGGGTGCCGGTTTTTTACTGTCACCTGGTTTAACGTGCGGTAGTCGATACAAGTCCTTAGGTCTCCTTCCTTCTTAGGGACGAAGAATAAGGGTGAGGCCGCCGGAGATTTGGATGGACGAATGAAGCCGTTAGCCAGGTACTGATATAAGTATGGTTTTAGATGAAGATTTTCAGGTTCCGTAAGGGCGTAGATTCTACTGCATGGGATCTGAGCTCCAGGTATTAGGTCGATCTGGCAATCAAATGGTCTATGGGGTGGTAAGGTATTGGCTTGGTCCGTCCGAAAAACATCCTGAAAGTCCTGGTATTCCTGGGGTAGCTGATTTGCTGGACTCGTGACTGTTGCAATTGTCTTGCTCTGGGATTCTTCTGGATAGCAGGTATGAGCACAGTCTGCGAAGGTCAACCTCTTATCACACCAGTCTATACAAGGATTATGCTTTTCTAACCACGGCATACCCAGAATTACTTGAAATTGGGGGGCTTGATTAAGTCAAACACAATGGTCTCTCGATGCCCGTCTTGGCACAACAGCGTCTTCTCCCTCGTTGAGTGCATTACAGGACCAGAAGAGATCTCCGTTCCGTCGACGGTGGTGACCAAATCAGTTGTTGTCTTTTGGCAAAGAGATAGACACACCCTTTAAGCCAATTCATTATCCATATAGTTACCTATGGCTCCACTGTCGATGTAAGCTCTGACTGCGTGCATACAAGACGGATGCTGGTGACTAATAAGGATTATTGGTAAGTCTAGATGTGAGGTCTGGGAGTCCTTCTTCTCGCTCGACAAGCGGACCTCCACGCTTGCAGGGCTGAGTAGTTTTCCGGCTCAGGTTCGGTGCTGACCTTGTCAGCAACCCCGACTGCCTTTTTGGGTGGTTTCACAGGACAGTCTCAGAGGAAATGGCCTGCTGTGCCGCAATATAGGCGCAATTGTTGTTGTCTTCTCTTATCCCTTTCGGATTTAGATAATGGCCCCCGTACACCTCCAATTTGCATGGGTTCAGAAGTGTCTGTAGTCTTGGCGGTGTTATCCTTCGGATGCACAAACACTCGATTCTCAATCCTAGCTCGATCTGCCTTCCCGTTCTGCAATCTATGATCTAGTTGTACTACTAAGTCAATGTATTCCGCACAATCCCAGGTTGGGTTGACCACTTGAGCCAAGACATCTTTCAATTCGCCTCTCAGCCCACGATGAAATAACATGGTCCTTTTGTCTTCAGGCCAACTGGTTTCCACCACTAATTTGTTAAAGGTTGCAATATAAGTTAACAGATCTTGGTTCCCTTGATGAAGAGACAGCAGTTCGTTATCCAAAGCTTGGCCTTGGGAGTGCCGGGCTGAAACCCCTGGAAGTCTCGAAGAAGGGGGTCATCTTGATTAACTAGTGGTATGGACCAATCTGCAGCACTGCCACTGAGGTATGAAAGAACAAAGGCCACCTTTGCTTGATCGTTCGGAAAGGCCCCTGGCCTGCATAGGAAGTGTAGGCGGCACTGGTTCATATAAACTGCAAACCTTTTAGGATCTCCCGCAAAGCGTTCAGGTGGAGCCAAAGGTATGGCTCCCGGAAGGACCACTTGCACTGGATTACTTGACTGAGTTGGGACTGATGCCCCCATTGTTGGCAACAGTGTGTGGCCAGCTTGGGCTTGGAGTAGTTGCCGGGCTAGATCATCGGTATGCTCTTTTGCCACAATCAGTTCTCTTCTTAGAGCGTTAGTCTCTTGCCAAGCCGAATGCACCTCTGATCTGAGTTCCCCCAAAATCTGGGCTAATTGGTTGGTTTCCGAGGTTTCCATGGCGCCCAGGTAGAGGTTTTTGGTAGGCTTCGCATTCTGTTACGCTCACATGGTCTCCACAGGGGCGCCGAATGGAGCTAGACAGTCCAGTGTTGAGTGGTTCCTTGTATCCCCCTCTGATTCCCCTTTTCATCACAAAAGCAGGTAGCCTAAAAGGTTAAACCAACCATAAAGACAAGGGCAAATCCCACCTCCCGTGACCTTTTCTTGCACCCCTCTGCTATGTCTCACCTGTATGTTATGAACGGCAGACTCTCCATCCTGCGAATGTGTGCAGGGGTGCGTAGTAGTTCAAGGATCTAGTTACTTCACTGATCCTGCAGAGTTCTAGACAACTGTGACTCAATGGGTAAGTCTTTATTCCCAGGTATGGATTGCTTAAGAGTTCAAGTTGCCAAAAGTTCACTCCTGTGCCTCTTCCTTGCAGGTTTCCCCTCGGTGCTTAATATGGAGCGGGGTCCCTTCCGGAAATGGTAGCTAGCTTCCAAAGTAGGTCTAGTGGCAGCGTTATGCAATAATCTTTCCACACGGTATTGGTTCTCTGCGCACCTAACCTGCTGTTCTTGTATTCTGCAGGTGCGGTATATCCAAGGTGGAGAGTGCGTGGTGATATCTTGCGGGGGCCGTGAGGAAGGGCTGCTTTCAGGTAAGTAGCGGCGCTGCACAAGATTTTAAAGTCTGAATGAGGCGTTTCCCCACTACGCGGCTAACCTGATGTCTTCTTTTGTTTTGCTACAGATGCGGCAGCTCCGGAGCAGCGATTGGATGATGGAGCGATGATCGAGTGATGGTGCTTCTATGGGTCGCTGGATCAGCAGCCTTCTGGTAAGTATTAGCCTTGCGCTGCTAACCTGGAGTCTTTTCCTTTGCAGCTCTGCAGAAGCTGTGACTCGGAGCGACCGAGAGGGAGCATCAGGTAAGAGTCTTGTTCTGTTCTCTTCTCTCTCTTTCTTCCTTGCAGGTAACTCGAGACGGCGGGAGATGCATGGCTGAAGATAGGCCTGGAGTTTGCAGACACAGTGAGGTTTAAGCTGAAGGATTGCAGAATAACGCGAAGCGTGTTCTGTACTTAAGGTGTGGTTTATATAGCCTTCAAGAAGTAGTTCCCAGGTAAAGTAGTCCCTCCAACCACACCCTAGCAAGTAGTCCCTTGGTAAAGTAGTCCCTTCAGCCTGCCTCAGACTGGTCTGCACGTGGTTCTCTCCCTTTGAAACCTGCCTTACTTGAGATGGCAGCATGACCGCCAGGACTGAGTCCAGGAATCCCTTGGGGAATCCTTTGGGACCTTGCAGGTCCCCATGGGTGCCAAAACCTTGGGATGGTTGGTCTGTTCCTGGTGTCCGGGGGCAGGTACCATGACACATACACATTTTCTTCCATCAGTACATCTTCCACCAGATTCATCTTGTTTTAGCTTATTCCACATCCACGGACCTTCGTTATTCGTAGTCCATTTGTTTACCTGTCCTTTGGGCTGATTTGCAGCAAGTTCATGGGTCCTTTTACTGCATAGGCCAGTTCATTGGTTTTCATTGTTCTTTACATCACAGAGTACTCAAACTCTCAGTCTTTCTGAATCAAATAGTCAGAAAAGGGGGGCATTTGATTGTTTCTGGGGAGCACAAGGATGGGGGAATCTCAATGGGACAAACTTTCAAAAGCAGTTGCAACTGGGCATCTGGCTGGGTCCATCGACCTTTTCTCCCTACTCGCAGTATTGGTTGCCGTCAATCACCTGGTGTGTAGGTATCTCTCATCCATCTGTAATATAAAACTGAATGAGTTTCTTTTGAAAAATAAGTTTATGTTTATCGTCAGTACTGCCTCCTCAAACCCAACCCTTAAAATACCTATGTTTCCTTTAAACACTCCTACCTCCTAAACAATCTCGACTGCATTTTCTTTTTTTCTAATATAATAGGATGGCAGCTCCTTTCTCTCTTTTCACACATCTTGGTGTCACTTTATACGTAATACATACTGGCTGATACCGGGACTTGGCTACGCTCTGAGGTCATAAAAGATATACATTTTTTTTGTGTGCTTTTTCTGGCACTGCCCTATTTTTCATGGACTTCTTTTTCCGACAACTGCATAGTGCACTAAAGGAAACATTTCCTCTGTGGTTGACTTTCTCAAACCAAAGAGTCATGCAGTCTCCTTCTTTATGATGAAATAATGAACGACAAAACAGGCAACATGACAAAATCAAAACATTTGTTTGAAAAAAGGATATGTTTGCTTCAATCGCTCCCCTTCTTTCTTCTTGGTGCATCTGTAGCTGAAGAAGAAGATGCTGGTGTCGGTTCCTGCTCTCTGTAGAAAACCAAAATAGAGGAACAGTCATGTTTTAGCTGACAAAGCAATCAATGATTTCCTCAGGGTAGACCTTTACTCTTTCCTTGTGATCAAAAATATTTACTGAGGTCATCTCATGACTCTTTCAGCCCACTGAACTATAGGCTCGCTTTTCTGAATTGTTCGTGCACTTTTTTGTTGACCTGACATTCGCATAGTAACATGCCTGTTTTTCTTTAGTCTCTTTTGCAATGCTAAACATTTTCTCTGTACTTCTGAAGTCCTCCTCTTGCTGGCATGGGACCGCGGTTGTCTTCTTTCTTTACTATGTTTATTCTGTTGAGACATAATTAACATCTTTTGTCGCCCTACCTACACTAATCTTGCCTACCCCTGTTATTTGGAACCCAGCACTGTTTCTTATTAAATGCATGCAAGTATAACATATAGGCATACATTGTTTAGCCTATCCTTAAAACCTTATGCATTTGCCAAATGCACCCATTTGGCATTTCTCTGTTTACCAGAATTACTAAAAGGTTACTCCACCTTCTATTCAAAGGTCTTCTTCATTCTCGTTGTTAGATATGGCCTTACTCGCATATGTAAGCTATTCTGCGCTCATACCTGGTTGAATATTTCTTGAGAAAATGCTATCAATTTGAAAGACTGTATCCCTTACTGCCTTTCTTCTGTGCTCACCTGGGTCCTCTTACTCCTAATAATGATAAATAGTATGTTCACACACTTGCTGTGTCAAATGGTACTCATATTTTCATTCTCTACTTGTCCACCTAATACTTATCTTGATCATAATATAATGTGTCTTCCATTTATATTGCTTTACTCTGCTAAGGCCATCTAGACATTCCTCCCGTGCTAAAAAATCACAATAATTTGTGTCTGTAAAACATAAATGAACATCATCATATGCATACAAACAATGTTTTTGTTACTTACTCTTATATGTTCTTTTGTACAGTTCTACTAAAGGTTTTCTCATATTTCTTAGATCAATCTTGGCCATCCATATCCCTTTGGCCTTTCAATGATCATATTTTATTTTCTTCAAAATACACTTGATCAATTGTAACCAGCACCCTCCATTGTGCTCATTGTTTACAAATCTGAATATCTTATCCACTTGTGCTTTTTTCTGCGTTAATAACCATTAATTAATTAATTCATTCATTATTTAGTTATTTATTAATTGTCATCAATCTCTTAATTTTGAACTTCTTACTTCGGCGCTTTTATCCTTATCTATTATGATTATCTTACATTAAATAGTCTAATTACAACACAAACCCTCATTTTTTACATATGTATATTCCCTTACATATGTGTACTATTACTTTGTTCTCCTATTGGTTTCACTAGACCCATGTCATAAGGGCCTGTGGTCCACAGGACATTTGGCACTCTCTCCAAGTCTTCCTGACAATATACTGAGCGCTGCTGTATCATTGCCACATGCTATGAGATTGCCCTTTTCTCTTTCAGTGTGTGATGCTCCTAAAGAAACACCACTTCATCATTTATTGAGTTCTTTCTAAATATGTCATCATCAGTGATGTCAATCAACCTAGACCCGTCCTTGAGAGCTATCACTGTCCTCCATGGTCCACTATCATTGTCCATTCCTTCGGGCATTTCTATTTTCTTTGTACTATGGCTGCTTTCAACTCTAGAGGGATCATCTGTCCCTCCCTGTTTGTCCATAGATATCTATTGTCTGAGCACAAACTTGTCAGGTATCCTCACAGTCCTCCCCACTAAGCCAGATAGCCATGTTAATAGAATGCTCACCCCATGATAAGAAAAACCTCTGGCTCTACTGAAACAACTCACAGAGCCATTTGCCCTGTGAATGCCAGTATAATTTTGCAACATTTAAATAGCGTATTCCAAGAGCGGAACACACTATTCCTTGGTCAATAAATAAAATCATCATGTTAAGGTTTGCCAATAAATCCCTTCCCAAAATATTAACTAGTATCTATTGCAAATATGACAAAGGATCAGTCATGTCACACTCTCCCACAGAGACTGATAATTCATCATCAAAAGGAACTCAACCCATAGCTCCAAAAGAACCCTGATCACCCGTGGCAATTCCCACCATTGGACACCTTTCCTCCTTCGTTCATGGATGTGCATCTCCCATTGTCTACTAATAAAGCAAAAGTTTTACTCCCTACTGTCACATTAACCGTTGGCTCCTCTTGGGGGCCTAATATCATTGATAATTCTGAACACATGAAGTCGTCCTGTTAGCTGTCCTATTGTGGGTGCATGCATACCCCTGTTCTTGCAAAAGGATTTCCTCTTATCACAGTGGCACCCCCTATTCTGGGTGTCAATGCCTGTTCTGTATTTACATATCAGTAAATCTGCATAGGGGCTCATTACAACTGTCCCTGCAGTGAATTCATTTGCACTTGCTAAAGCTGCTGTACCTGTTGCACTCTCAGTGCTTGAGTCTGATACAATGTCTGATCCTGGGCGAACCCTTCCCTATTTTGTGAGCTATATGCTGGAGGATAAGCTGTCCCAATTTTGAGAATTCCCAATTTTGTACATATCCTTGGCTCCCGCTTGTGCGCTCAATGTGCCCTGTCACCCCACATATCCAATACACAGGAGTACCCAGTCTAGCTAGTCCTCCTGGTTAAACCCTCCTTGCATATTCTGACTCTCATTCTATATATTCTGAAAACTGCTTTGATTATTCTGAAAAAACACCTCTTCCTCTATTTCCCATTCCTCTGCCTTGTGGCACAAATCCATTCCCTCCTTGGCCCATCTGGCGCTGATTATTTGCCTGTGATGTACCCACCGCTTGCTGCATTCCCAGACCTTCTACACGTGTCACTATGGCCCCTTCTATGGCATATTTTGACATTTTTTTCTGAACTAACTTGGCTTCCTCAATTTTCCTAGCATCATTTTTCTTTTTATCCTTCTCCTGTAACAGCCAACAGTAATGTACTATAGTCAACTGTATCTCAGGTTACGGTTTCGCTTCCATTCCTACTTGCTTCTTAAGCACCTCTGTACCTGCCCAGACAATCTGGACATAAAATACGATAAAATACTGCAACTGTTTTCACCTCAGCTTGCGCGCTTCAAGAGTTCAGTGCTACTGAATACAAGCAAGCGGATCTTCCTTAAAAAAAGGAAATTTTACTTCTTTTACATCATATTTTTAGCCAAACATAATATCCCTAACTGGTGTTCCGAGTATAAAGCAAAGTCATTCTGTATGTATGTGTGTGTGTTCTTATTGCAGTATTGAATTCCTTCTGACTACCTGTGTGTGTTTTTGTGTGCATTGAGCCTGCAATCCATTGATTGCCTGTACTTCCACAAAATCACATGTGCATGTGTATGTATTTGTGTGTTTGTGCATGTGTGCATGTGTGTGTGTGCACGTGTGTGTGTGTGTATGTATGCTGTGTGCATGCATGTGTGCATGCGTGTGTGTGTACCTGTGTCACTCCCCTTCTCCTTATAAGCATATCACGACAGAAATTTGGACCTAAATCACTTCATCATGCATAATAATAATTCATATTGTGCTCAGTCTGCTTGTACTTATTCCTAAATACATTTTCATTTAACATATCCTGCAAAACCCCTTAATAGTGGACTACTTATTCTTAGAAGTCAGGCCAATAAGGCTATGTGCTTCTATAAAAAATACTTTTTTGACCTAATGTTTTCTCAATATAACTGTTTTAAATATATCACGCCCCTTGTCCATATTGTGGGTTGGGCCTTAGTACTAGTGCATTTTGCAAGCACTTCTCTGTATTACCCACTGCTTCCTCATTCTAAATACACATTTTTGCATTAATCCATGCCTTCCCAATATTTCTAAAAAAAAACGTGTTTTTGTTTCATGTATTCTTGCTATTCCCCATAAATATTCATTGTGGGTGTCATTCATTACTGCATTAATGTACTTTTTACTGTAATTTGCACTCATAATTGCATTTCTATTCCCGGTGGCACCCATTCACAATTGTGTGATTCTAGACACATTTTTTCTTTTCTTTTCCAAATGCCCCTATATTATGTAGTTTATATTATATAGTGGGGGAAACACTGTCCCCCCTCTTGAAACCTGTCCAATCTGCTCTAGCCCTGGTGCACATGTTTAAGTGTACATGTGTAACATCTCCATGACTCTGCATTATTTATGATGCATCTCCCATGCCTTCGCTCTGTCCTCAATTTACCAATATTCTCATCATTCTGTTCACCCACAGCACCCTCCTGTGCTTTCATTTGCAATCTGTCTTTCTTTTCATAGCGCACTGAAAACCACTGAGCGAAACATGTTTCCTCTTTTTCTCATCTGTGCAATTGGGCCATGCATGCATAATGAACTATACACTTTCAAAAATGTTCTATCAATCACCAACAAAAAACGGCTATTTGCCCCAGATAAAATCAACAAATCATTGGCGCTCTAGTGGCTGCCCAACAAAGATGGCATCCAACACCAGCCCCAAAAAATGACCAACCAACCCTCTAAAAATGGGAAGTGATCTGTGTGACCCCAAACAGTGCCTTAATGGGGTCTCCCCACCTCAACAGATACAATAACTGGGAGTAGCCTCCCATTCAAAAGCAATATATTCAAAAATATAGTTCAAACACATATAATTTTTCAGTCAAAAATCAACAATTTCTTCAAACTATACACCCTTGCTTGAATAAACTACCAGGGGTTTAATTATCCCATAATATATTAATCCAATCTAGTGTTTTTCTGAGCATCTGGTTTCAATCACCACGCACTAATGCCATTAGAAAATGTCAATTACTCAACAGGTGTCAACCATATCAGTCCCTAATAGAGTGTCCCTCCTACAAAACACATACATTATATATATGTATCGTGAAAAAAAAAAAATAATTTAAGGAGTCCAGGTTCAACTCTATATTTCCATAAGAGTCAAGGTCAGCCCTGGCTCACTTTTAGCTAGGTACCAAAAAAAAGTACATTTTTACAAAACTGCACAAATAAAACATTGAACATACTCCTTTGCATACCTGTACACATATTAGCTTTAGCCCTACTAACTTTGATCACATTTGCATAAATCTTCATTCATATTTCTGTTTTTTCCCTGTTTTCAATGTTAATACACATACAAATGTTTTCCTAATTCACCCACAGCTTCGCTTTAGTGTTTTATAAAAATGTTGTCAACAGCATATTGCTGCTTCTTCTGCGCATGCTTTTTCAACTGGATTAACTTCACAGAACTATCCCTGCTTCTAACTATAAAACAACTTTGGTTTTTCTCATAACTTATTAATCATTCTCGTGGCTGTGACACTGTTATCTCTATCCTTGAAAAGAAATTCTGACTGCTACCAGCAGCACAGATTTAAACATATTTCACTTGTGTTTGTCAGCGCTGGCTTTCCACCAGCTGCGCAGATTGCATACAAAATTGCTTACATCTTGTTGTTGTTTCACTTTTAAAGTATGTTACGTATCACACTCCTTTCACATCTCAAGTAGGAAGGGAATCCAGTGTCGGATTTTGCCTTAAAAACTAATTTTAATGTATTTTTCTTATTTTAACTAAGCAGTTGTAATCAGCAAAAAATGTGCCTCATGTGCATTTTTTGTTTTGTCTTCATTTCCATGATGCACTTGACGGTTTTCTACTGTGCAACGCTTTTTGGCTGGCTAAGACTGTTATCTGTACAAATATTTATAATTTAACCCCCTAGCTGCCTTCACTTGCTCGCCTCAAAGGGTGTCAAAAATGGTCACAATTTTGACTGTATTTTAATATTTTCCCTGGTTTCTTCTCTATAACATCTCAAACAGCAAATGTGAGTGCACCCATCAATGGCTTGCTCAAATCTCTGCCTTTTTCACTGCTTTCTGTTTATTTATGGGTTGGTACCAACAGTTTCCCTAGATACACAATATAACTACTTGATTTTCTCTCAACTTTTTCCAACTCATTCTTGCTCTTCGACACCTTCATTTAAAACGGGCATATTGTGGGATGTTTTTACCCATGCAGCCAAGCCCTACCATAAAACTGTGCAGTACTGGCATGGAAAACATCATGATGGCCAGAACTCCACAGAGAGTGCACAGGGAAAACATGAAGAATCGGCTGCCACCCATTTTTGCCTATGTTGTGAGCACAGGAGGGCACTGCCTAAAACCACCATTGGGCTACACACACAGTAGCCTGAAACCATTGGGAATGGCAATGCTGATTGCCAAAAGCAACCCAGAACTGTGGGGAATTCATTTTCTTAATGTCAAAAATTGATGCAATACCGGTACTCACCACTATCAGAAAACCGGCGTTTTAAAACCACCAGACTTTTGTGTAAAACTGAACAGATGAACCCAAACCAGGCCGAGGAAAGACATGCTAAGAGGTGGATACAATGTAAAACTATATTCTGAAATGACTTGAAGGAAGTAATTATTTAATCTATATGTAAAAATTGTAAGTTTGATTTAAACTGGGAACTAAAGTGACATTTAGCTGAATTCTGCCTGACAACTACACCCGACAGGAGAAACCTGCTCAGCCACTCTTCCCAGGCCTAGCTGCATCCTGCTGCCCCTGCCAAAGGGAGATGACACCTGTCTGATTGAATTAAGGGAGGGGTACCTGCAGACTGCAGGAGGTTGAACAAAGTCCTATCCTGGGCTCAGGCAAATGTTATATTGGGGGGGTCGTAAAATGGCTTCTTCTTGGGGGAAACTGGGAGGGGCAGTGCCTCTGCTAGCAAACTGAGCTTGGGGGAAGTGGATAAACCAGTTATTCCACCATGTGATGTGGGAAGCCACACCCATTTTTGACCAGGGCATAATTTTAAAAAGATAGATAACTCATAGGGCGGACTGTCAAAATTATATAAATAATATCATTATTCTTGGGATTTTTCTGTGCACATTTTAAGAGGTGTTAGGACCCTGTGGTGTATTCTAGGGGTTGCTAGCGGAAAATAGGGTCTTACTCCGAATGTCTACATGTTAAAAATCTGACACTTCATCAATTAATGTCCATACTCCTTGCGCACATTTGTGTAACTTTTGGTAAATGTCCGATATTGGTAAACCGACCAAAAAGCGCAAAATGTTGTCATTTCTGAATCCCAGCTCGCAGGAACATGGGGCTTGATCAGAGACCTGTCTTAATTCATCTGTAATATGCACATGTAATGTCAACTACTTGTGTATCTGGGAAATATGTATTTGAATCAAACATAGATTTGTGGGCAAATTGACCAGGGGAGGATCCTCTGACCCATAAACAGACCTCATCATGATGACAATCCATTTCCTTCCCCCAATCAAGGGAGAGGGGAGGAATTGGCCAATGATAAGTGAGAGGGGCAGGTTTAGTTATGACCAACGCACACACCCACTTTCTAAAGACATAAAAAGAGCCACTGGAAGCCAGACAGGACATTCACTTTCCACTTTCTTGCGGTACGCTTTGCCGGGAGACTCCTGACTTCAAATCCATCAACCTCCAGAGACCAGAGATCCAGAGAGACCATAGATCCAGAGAGACCAGAACTGTGCAGTGTTGTGAGCAGAACCGGTGCTTGACAGATCCAGAGAGCAGAGCTGACCCAGGTAGTCGGGACTTCAGAACCACCCGCCGGAAGTCCCGTCCAACCTGACCAGACCTTGACGGCTTATTTCAAAAATATAGTGTGAGTACTGACTGTACCAAAACCAATCTCTTAGTTTAAAATAATCTAATACAAACTATTTTAACCTATTTAGAACTACCTCATAGGAATCGTGTGTGTCATTCTGTCCTTTTTAAAGCTGAAAACTTTCATCCTGTCATTTTGAACTTTTAAAATTTCAAATCTGAAAAACTACTTTCACAAAATCGTCTGTATCTCCGGAACCGTGTGCTAGGAACGAGATTTAACTTTCATCTTAAAGTCAAGATTCTAGGCTTTCCAAAGAACCTAGAACCGACTTCCCACTCCTTATAGTGCCTCTGTAATTACGCTCGACGCACGTGATTACATTTGCCGCGATTGGACATTTTGCACAATTTCAGCCACGTGTAAAAATCAGCAGCTCCTTGCTTTCCTTTGCTAAAATTCGTTTTAACCTGCTAGTTACTCATAGAGCATTGCTAAAGTGAGCCTGAACTAATATAAACTAGATATCACCCACCCTGAACCTCTAGAGGGAATTAAAAGCATTTTTAGCACATTTCTCACTTCATTGTCATCACATTCAAAGCATTTGGGGCCTGTGTTTCAAACTTCTACCTGTTTTCCTCTAAGCTTGCTGGGGGGGAACTGCATTTCGTATTGTATTTGATTGCATTCCTGAGAACTGTGTGCTCCTCCTTCCATTTCATACATTGCATAGGGGGGGAAGGAGGGGTGAATTGCCAGAGAAAAAGTGATTATATTATCTTTTGCTAAAATCATATCAAGTTATTTCTGTACTGCATTTCATTCCTCATTGCTTTTCCCTTGAAACCATAAAAGTATTTTTGCTACCTTATCCATCCTATACTAACTCCTCATTGATTGTAAAGAAGTGTGCTAGTGCCAGATTACCCATTGTTGATCAACATTATATCCATAAGTGTGATATCAATTATTAATTTATTATAAAAGTGTGATATATATCTTGTTAATTTTTCAAAAAAACCTTTTTATTTGCAAAACAAACCTATTTCTTGGCTCAGTGGGGTCAGGGGGAATTTAAGAGGGGGGTGTTATACAAGGGTTGTCATCCAGAGTACTGAACTGGACATAAAAATACATCAATAAGGGTTTTCCTCAGCATCCCAGACTAGGCATTGACTTAGCTGTAGTGTTGATTGAATATCGCTTACAATATAAACAGACAGACAGACTCTTCACATTAATCCTCAGCGCTCTTCGCTTTATCTCTGCCCCTAAATATACCTTGATCACAAGGTGTAGGTCATCATCTAACAGGGACCTGTACTCTGCGCTGCCTAGGTTACTTCGAATGAAGTATATGATGACTTCTTCTGAAATCACTTGGACCAGGACTCTCTGGGCCTCATATTTCTTAAAACGCTCTTCGTTTCTACTTTAAAACACTCTTTGTTTTTTTTCTAAACAACCCTGTTACTTTTCCCATTAATATATACATAACTATTTTTTCCTCATTTGCCTCTGGCCCCCACAATACATACCATAATCCACGGATGCCAAAGTGTGTCATGCTGACAGCCATGGGGAGATGTCCCTGTCAAGGTATGAGAAAGCACACTGCAGTTTTGCCACCCAGCCATCTCTTCAAGGCATATCCCCATCTCTGTCAGCATCTCAGCATGAGCCTGGGTTCTTGTCCCTGGAAGACTATTCAGGGTCCATTTGCCTGGTTGCCATTAGTACAGGAGGGTCCTTTTCCATCCCATCAAGCTTTCTGGCATCTGTGGACTCTGACACTGGAGACTGGACAAAGGAGGAAAGGACGCCCGGGTACAAGTTCACAGTCATCGTTAATACAAGTTCAAAAAGACATACTGGAAGCAACACAGAGCTGTTGCAATCAGCTTGCTTATACAGGCCTTGTGCAGTGATGTAATACTTTCATGCAAATTCAGCATACATTTCTGATTGATCCCTTCAGTCAGAAGAAGGTCCCCCTATCCTTTAATTGGGTGGCTTGTCTGTCACTCACAAAGCCCACATTAGCTCATCTTGGCAAGCACCGGTTGACTGACACATAGACTGATAAGCTTATTTTAAACTAAGCTAAACATCATTACATATCCTCCAAATCCTGCCAAGAACCACTCCTCATCTGCTTCTCGAGGTCCTGCTGAATTTAATTGGCAGCTTATAGTGTAAAAACGTTTTAATTGTTGCCAAGTAAGCAGCTGTTCTGTCTAATTGGTAGCTTTCCCATGCCTTATCTGATTTACTATCAATCATGTCTGCTTTCCTTGCCAACATTTGTAAATATACCATCCCAAATGTGCTTATCTACAGTGAACTACTGACAAAGAATATCTGCTAATCTGCTATCTGCATGAGTAAGGGATTTGCACACCTGGTCTCACAACACCATTTTGTATTTGGCATCCATTTTAGAATCTATCTCAGCCTGTTCAGCCTCGCTACCAAACACTAAGTCAATTGACTTTTGAGCGTAACTCATTTTCTATCCAGTTTCCGGAATATATTTGTACATTTTCATGATCTGCCTGTAATACCTGAGGCACCCTTAACTTCCTTGTTCAAGCTCACCACAAACAATATGTCACCCTGTAGGCACTTTTTTATCTTCAAAAAAACACTATAATTCTGATTTTTGCAATACTGGAACCATTGATCAACCTATCATGTTATCTGTGCTCAGTTTGAGGGGGAGGGAGTCTGGTACGCTCATACAGGTGACAGTTACCTTTTGTGGGAGTAGGGTGTAGGTGGGAGTGGCAAAGCATGTTGCAGGCCATACTGTCCTCGAAGTATCCCAATGGTCTGAAGAAAACACAAAGAAGCAGCCAATAGGTCCAAGGGAAGAATTTGGAGTTTGGTGCTATCCCTCGAGAGAACTGTTGTGGTTGTTGATAGGTATGTTTGGGGTGAAGCACAGAGTAGGTTTTCCAGTGCTGCATTCAATTATTCATTAATGCTGGGAGCCTCCACCTCTATATTGAAGTGGTTTCTGAGTCATAACCAACACTACACATTCACAAATTCCATGTGCACAAGGCCACTTGTGAGTCACATGTGACTGTTGCTGGACTGTGCATTAAAATTCAACTTTTGTAGCTAAATTCATTTTGATGGGACTTGAAAAAACATTTAAAAGAATTACCAATTAAATTAGACAATTTGGATCATTTACAACATAAGATCAGAAGCATTATGGGAGATTGGATGTGGCAGAACACAAAATGAGTTCTGTGAAACTATCATGATTCGCCACGGCCCGATGGTCCGGAACTGGTCACTATGGTAATATTGGCACAGTGTTCATCCCTTGCAAGATGGAGGAATGCGTATGCTGGTCACGTAACGTGATGTAGTGACGTCACAGACCTGTGACAACTTTCCTTCAAATCCATATGAAGGCTTCCTGACTGGCGTTTGGTGTGATGCAACTTCTCTCCATTGCGGCAACACTTGTTGTCCCCGGTAAGCGCTACTGGAGTTATTCCACTCTTCTTTCCTTTTCCTTGCCTTGTCCTCCTTCTTTGCCTTTTCCTGGTCCTCTGGCTTGCTCATTGTCCACCTCGTATGCCACATTCATTTCTGGATCCTCCTTCAAACACCATCTTGATCTGTGTTACCTTACCTGCTGCTGGAACTGCAAGGACCTACTTGGCTGTTGATTCGTAGGTGCAGGTTTTTTCCCATTAAGGGTTTTTTTCTCCTGTCGATTGGCTCTGCATTCCGTGCAGCCAACCACGGAATGTAGAGCCAAGCACTTAAGGTAAGGCGCGATCTTGATAGATTGCACCCTCTGAAGGAAAAATAAAAGATGGACCAATTACAGGAGTTGGTAAATACAGTGCAGGGACTAACCCATGACATGGAACAATTGAAACTAGAGAACGCACAAATGCGTCAAGCATTGATGTCCCCTGAAGCTGCTCCGGTAGTCCTACCTACCCCATATATGGTGGATAAATATCAGGGACAACCAAAAAAGCTTAAAGAATTTCTGGATGCTTGTTTAGTGGCCTTTGCCTTCCGCCAACATGCTTTTCCCACTGACCATTCCAAAGTCGGCTTTGTGGTATTGAATCTGTTTGGCAGTGCTTTGGCTTGGGTAACCCCTCTTGTTGTGGCCGGTGATCCATCCTGGATAATTATGCAGTATTCATTGCTGCCTTTAGTGGAATGTTTGACTGTCCTGAATTGACTTACACTAGTCAAAAGTCCTTACTGGATTTTGTTCAAGGCTCCATGGATACACTGACCTATGTCACTCGATTTAAGCAAATTTGCGCAGACTACCAGATGGCCATAGGAGGCTTGTTTTACCTTGTTCCGCAGAGGTCTCAATGAAGATCTTAAGGATGAAATAGCCTGCATACTACGTCTTCAGACCTTTGACGAGCCAGAGAAACTTACCCTACAAATTGACTTTAGACTGCATGAACGCAGGTCTGAGAGAAGAAAGAATAAGAACCCTATTCATGCAACACCATTACCCATTCCAAGAGGAAACAAGACTTCCGAACCTATGCAGAGGTCCCTTAACAGACAAAGAAAGGATGTGCAGAGGAACAAAGTGTCTATGCATGTATTGTGGTTCTGCTGACCATCTGTTACCTTTTTGTCCTGAGGCCCCAATCGCGGTGTTTAGGAAATGCCAGCTCCTGACCTTTGGTGGGATGTCGGTTCAGGAGTATACTCAAGATCCCTTGGCTAAAAGTGAACCTGCTACGTCCTCTGCCTTACTGGTTTTGCACATTATCCTTGTTTTGCCCTCAGCCGATAAAATTAATACCATTGCCTTAGTGGATTACGGGGCTGCTGATATTTTCATGGATCTTTCTTGCGCAGGGGCCAGAGGGATAATGTTCCAGGCTAAGCCTATTGCCTGTGTTAGCGTTCGATGGTCGTCCTCCAGTAGGTGGTCCATAGCGGCTAATACAGAACCTATGCGACTGCAAATCCATCATCATCATAAATTCAAATCTTTGATCTGATCCAGACTACTACATATCCTATCATACTGGGTATGCCTTGGTTGGAGGAACACAACCCCTACATCAATTGGAGGGCACACACAGTGTTTTTGGGTTGGGGACAGTGTTGTTCAACCTGTCTTTCTTCTGAAGCTGCTGCTATACATTTTTCAATTCCATCCTCCGATGACATGCCTTTTTCCTCGATAGATTCCTTGATAGCCAAGAAATATCAGGGATTTGCCTCAGTCTTCGAGAACGATAAGGTCAAAAAATGACCCCCACATAGGCCTGAAGGCTGTTCTATTCATTTACTACCAAATGCGGAGGTACCTTTTAACTGCATGTTCCTCCTGTCTCCAAAAGAAAATAAAGTGTTATAGTCTTATTTGCAGGACAATCTTGACAATGGTCTAATAACTGAATCTAAATCGTCTGCTGGGAATTCTGTGTTTTTTGTATCTAAAAAAGATACTTCAGAGCTTAGACCCTGTATAGACGATCGAGGCCTCAATAAAATAACAAAGAAGGATAAATATCACCTGCCTCTTATTCAAGACATACTAGAGGCAGTGAAGACCGCCAAAATATTTACCAAACCGGATCTTAGGGGAGCTTACCACTGTGTGCGAATTAAGAATGGCGGCGAGTGGAAAACCACTTTTTGCACCCCCTTTGGTCATTATCAGTACCTGCTCATGCTGTTTGGGTCAGCAAACGCCCCAGCAGTTTTTCCAACCTGCTACTTCATTCTGTGATTGTATATCTTGACAATATCCTGGTGCATTCTTAAAGGATTGAAGCCCATCAGTCACATGTCACTGAAGTTCTACCACATCTGCAATAAAACCCTTGAAGACCAAACCGGAAAAATGCATATTTGGAGTTACTGAGGTGGCAGTGATCGACTGGCCTACCCCTTGTTCTCTAAAAGATATTCAAAGGTTTCTAGGTTTGGCTAATTTTATCACAAGCTCATCCCAGCCTTTTCAGAAGTGGTCCTTCCTATTACATCTTTATTGAAGAAGAACACTCCATTCCGGTGGACCGAAGAGACCATCTGCGCATTCCGAGGGCTAAAGTAATTTTTGACCTCAGCACCCATTCTTTCTACTCAAACAATTGCAGGAAGACCAACAGGAACATCCAATAGCTTATTACTCTAAAACGCTATTGTCATCTGAAAGGAATTACACAGTCCTGGAGAAGAAACTCCTTGCTGTAAAATTGGCATGCCAAGAGTATACTTTTTACTCCCCGCCTAATGCAATTAGGCCAGAGTCTATTACATTTGATAAGGCAGTGCTTAAGAAAATCGAACAAATAGAAGCAGAGGATAACAGCCCCTTCTATAACCTTAGCAAAACTTAATGAAAAGCATTAAGAGACCTACAAAACAACCATGAAATTGTAATAAAACCTGCAGACAAGGGAAGAGCCATAGTGGTGATGGGTAAAACTGATCACCAAACCATGGTTAATGGCCTGGTCAATGACAGAACCACCTATAGAAGATTGGGCGCGGATCCGACGGGTACTCTGAAGAATCTCATTGATCCAATAATTGAGGAAGCAGTGTCAGAAGGTTATATCAGCACTAAAGAAGCAGAGTTTCTCTGCCCCAAATTCCCTAGATGCCCTGCTTTTTATGCATTACCTAAAATACATAAGGGAACTATATCTCCACCTGGGCGACCAATAGTCTCAGGAATAGGATCCATTTTGGAACCGTTATCACAATTTGTAATTTCTTCCTCAAAGATGAGGTAACAGCTATGAAATCGTACACGAAAGACACCAGAGCAGTCTTAATCCACCTAGAATCCTTGAACTTACTCAGTGATGATATATATATAGTGACAATGGATATTGAATCCCTTTATTTAAAAATACCCCAACGTGAAACACTCAAAGTCATTGAGAAAACACTTAGAGCTATCCAACCACCAATCGAAATGCCCATCAACTTGATCATGCAACTGGCTGAACTAGCGCTTACAAAAAACTATTTCATGTTTGACTAACAATTCTTTTAACAAATTGCGGGGACAGCGGTGGGTCAACATTCGCTCCCTTTTAGCGAACCTATATGTCGCTGATTTTGAAGAACACCACATCTACCATCCATCGAATCCCTACACTCAGAACATCCTGAGCTGGCGACGATATATAGATGACATTCTCATGTTTTTCAGAGGAACAGAAATAACCTTACATGATTTCATGGACTGGTTCAATGGACTTAACCCATTCTTGAAATTCACACACAAATACAGCAAGAATTCAGCAACATTTCTGGATCTGAAACTAACCAGATAAGGGCAAAGGGTAGAAACCACAGTATTTCAAAAAACAACTGACACAAATTCTTTGTTGGACTTCACAAGCTTCCACCAAAGGACTCTTCGAGAAACTTTTGCCGTTTGGACAGTTCCTGAGATTCAGACGGAATGGCACAACTAGGCAGGAATTTTATTCTCAGGCAAATAAACTCAACCAGAAACTGAGAGAGAGAAACTCCCCAGAAAGATCAATACGGCATGCTAGAAAAAGAGCATGCAACATACCAAGAGATGTTACCCTTACTCAACATCCAAAAAAGACTAGAGACGAGAACCAAATAACAGCAGTCCTAAGTCATTCCCCCATGATAAACTGGATACAAAAGGAAATCAAGAGACATTGGTATCTCCTCAATATTGGTGAAACCAAACTAAGTATCCCCCTCTTTGCAATCAAAAGAAGAAGGAACATTAGGGATTCCTTAGTACACACCTATAGGGAAGAACCAACTAGTGACAACCGACCATGCCTTTGGCAACAGTCTAAGGTAACAGGGCATACACCCTGTGGCATGTGTTCAGTTTCCCCCTTTACAAAACGTTCCACCACTATAGACATAGGATGGACTACACCATGGGAGCAAAGAACTTTCACCAACTGTAATACCACAAATGTGGTTTACCTGATTCAATGCGCCTGTGCCAAGAAATATGTTGGAATGACCACGAGAGCTATAAGAGTGAGAATCTGCAAACACAGATCCAACATTAGATGTAAGAGGCTAACAGCCCCTCTGGTGGAACACTATGCACTTAACAAACATTCAGAAAATGACATCAGTTGGACTATCCTTGAGGAAGTAGTAGTACCAAAACATGGAGGGAACATTGGAGCCATACTACTCAGAAGAGAACAACAGTGGATTTTTAGACTTGACAGCCACCAGAATGGACTTAATGAGGAAATATGCTGGCAAACTTTAGCAGTGACATAGAAACCGACTATGCACTTGCAATGACTTTGTAAAAATAGAGTCATGGTGCATATTTGAATATCACATCAACTTGCCTGTGATATAATGTGAATATATATATCACACTATATGCACACAGTGAGCCTATAGAACAGGACCAGTCTGCCCAGTCCAACTAGAGCCTCTACATGAAGCCTTACACAGTGGCCAGAATGTTGAACCAGCCAGTCTATAGTTTGCACACGAATTAGAGTGGGCTCTGACATCTAAGCAAGAACGGATCACAAATAGCGGCTCCGTAGTGTGCAGACTTATTGAGTCTGTTTTTCCAGTTATTATGCACACAGAAGTTATCTATAATATAAAATTGCTAATAACAATATATGCCCAAACAAACCAGATAATGTATACATACACTACGGGAGTACAGATTCGTAGCTTATGAAACACTAAAAAAGGACCAGATCCCTGCTCAACGCACGTCACGTGCCCGAGTAAACATAAAGCTGGTACATTCAAGATGGCAGTGTTTATAGCCACCGCAGCAGACGTTTTGGCGCGAGACGTGGATCGATATTGGAAAAACAAACACACTAGAGGTAAGAACACAGATGAATTTATATTCAGGTCACTTGGTACATAAATCTATATACCTCATTGCCAACATGACGGCCTCACGAGATCGAACGTGCAGTGTGAGACGCAGCGTGCATAGCCGCGAGCATAGTCCAGCTTTACCGATTTGTACCTTAGGAGGAAGCGACCATCATAACATGCATTTGACCTATATAGAATGTATGATGCAGTAAGAAATGGTTTGAATAACCACTATAGGATGGGTCAGAGTAACAAGCCACATATAACCGTACTAATAAATACAGTTACATCCGACCGGAAGACCTCACACCGGCATTACACCGTGGGCATTTACAAATCATTCCAAAACTGAAACACCACGAATGACACTTGCTAGACCAAGCGATTGATAAACTGGGACTGATACACATCTCTCCTATCTCTCCAATTAGGTACTGAAAAAGTGGACATATGACAGTACACCATACAGCACCAGATATCCAAAGAACAGACTGATTTCACTTCTGGCCAAGTGTGAGACAAGAAGACCACCCCTGGGGTGAGTATCACGAAAGTCCCCAGCCAGGATCATAATCACGAGACAATGAAGGCTTGAAAATAGCTTGGAAATTATATTAAACTAAGATTATTTACCCACAGATGACATTGCCCTGTGAGGAATAATGAATAACATAGAATCGATGACCCAATAGGACACACTGCCACTGAGTAAACATCGAGTGAGGTAAGCCTTCCTCTTTGTGGTATTTACAACACGAATACTTGTAGACATGTGTAGCACTGATAGTGCCCCCTTTTCTATATATTCCCTTTTAGTGACGGGAAGAATGAAACATTTGAAGTCCCACAATCAGAAATGAGACGCCCTCCACACAGTGAAAGACGAAGCGCAAGACATCAATTGAGAAGATTGTCTGTTTTATGATACATATTAAAAATTAGTTTCTCTGTGCTAATAGGTGCCATAGAGAAAGTCCTGAAGAAAGCAGAGAGTGTACCAGATTCTGCTGAAACCGGTAGACAAAAAGTGGATTGGACTGACAACCCAACCCCCAGAACCCATATAGAACAAAAATGGGCATGTACAATTATAGCGTCAATTTTATCTTTTTTCTTTTAGCTCTTAACCACACTAATTAACAGTGAGACACATACTGAATAAGGAGATTATTCATATGGTATTGCTCTTTGTTGATAAGTCACACGAAATGGAAGCAACAATAATAAAAAAAAGTCGGATTGACTTCCAGTAGTAGTGCACACCTATTTTTAGTAGATCAGTTAAAGTAGTGAGAAAGGACAGGGTGAGTTTTCTCTTCTATCCCCTAACCTTGACAGGCGATGCACCAGCGCACCACTAGGGCGAGGTAGATCTGAGTGAGGGATAAAAGAGATATTCTGTAGGGAGAGCAAGTTATTTGTAGTACTAAGTTTGAGGAATATTTAGAATAAATATATTCTGTCTCTGTTTGTTATCATGCCAAGAGTGGTGCCATCTACTTATTGGGCTTCTTTTCCCACCCTAGTCCACACCGAACACCGTTACCTACAATACCTACTTGACTTTAAATGCAAGAATAGCCATCAGGCTAGGTGGGCACATTTCTTTGACCATTTCGGTCTGTTTTTCACTCACATACCTGGTTCAAAAACATGGTGGCAGACGCCTTGTCTCACAGTCTACAGTCTACTAAGGAACCTTCTGCTATGAGATCTAATATGTTTGCTTCTGATGTTCTTATTGCCTCCGTGGAATCTTTCCTGCACTGCATAAAAACAGCCATATCCCAGCTGCCCAACAATACACTTGATTCTATTCATGGTTTTGCTAATAGAAACAGTGTGTTATTTCTTGGCCAAAAATTATTTCTTCCTACCACAGAGTTACAGAAACAAGGTTTGCACATATATCATGATTCTTATGTAGCTGGACACCGAGGCATACGTGCCACCAAGGAACTACTAAAATGTTTTTTCTGGTGGCCATCTCTTGAAAAGGACATCCTACAGTATGTTTCTTCTTGTCCCATCATTGCACAATCCAAATATGCCATGTTTGCCCCTTCCAAGATGGAGTAACACATACACCACTCACGTAACATGACACTGTGACGTCACAGACCCGGAACAACCTCTCTTCATCCCTTTTCCTTGCCTTGTCCTCCTTCCTTGCTCTTTCCTAGTCCTCTGGGTTGCTAGTTCTCCACCTCCTATGTCACATTCATTCTTGGATCCTCCTTTAATCACCACCTTGATGTGTGTCACATTACATACTGCTGGAACTGCAAAGACCTATTTGGCTGTTGAATCGTAGGTTCTGGATTTTTTTTCTGATCAAGGTTCTTTTTCTCCCACCGATTGGCTCTGCATTCCCTCGGTAGAGTTAAGCACCTAGTTCAATCTTCTGGGTCATGGTGGCTGCCCAGGGAATACGACACCACAATCAACTCACTGATCCGCCTGCTGACCACAAGGTAAGGGGCAATCTAGATAGAAATGCTCTTTGACCCCACTCCTTCAATATATAACATGGTAGATGAAATGGCACAATCTGTCTAAGACAGAAGTGATGACTTTGAAGTGAAACCCATAAGAATTCATCTTTTCATTTCTAGTGCCTCAGAATCCATAATCAGGCAATTAGGGAAATGTTGCACTAAATCTTTTCAATTGGTGTGTTTTTCCCTGTTATGGTAAGAAATATTCCTCATCCCAATCTGAACTCATTTTACAAAAGTAAATTCTAAGTAGTCATGAACAGATCATTACTAAATATGAAGCATTTAAAAAAAAATGAACATCAGGAAATGAAAATACATTTTTTGATTCAATCAATCCAAAAAGATTTCATGTGTGATTGAAGCTTTATTTACATGTGCTATTATTGCACATGTAAACAAAGCTTCAAGCACAAGCTTGCAAATAATAGTACCAACCTTTTCTCAAGCAAAATAATGAAAAAACCTTATTATTATGGATTTGTGATATAAATACACATTGTCCCAGACAAGTATTTTAGAGCAAACAGAATAATGAAAAATGTTAATCACGCACCTAACTTTACTATAATGAATATGTTTGCCAATTAAGTATTTCAAAAAGAGAAAAATACAAATCCCATGATAAATTGTACCGCAAAATTGAATCGAGTTGAAAAGAAAATCATAAATGTCTATTAGGAATGTCCCAGGTTGAAATATTTCCAGGAAATAGACATAAATGGAGTAAGAGATTGCCTTAAAATATTTCTAGAAGAGGAAATTGCGTTTTAAGAAAAACGTTCTTGCACTAAAATAATTTATAAAGAATCAATATTTGTTCAAAGTTAATGAGTTCACAGAAGGTGATATAAATGACCACTTTTCACTTAACACGAAATGTGAAATGGTCAATCCCCTGAAGAGAATTCTTTATCTTCCATTTTATACAAGAATTGAAATTTGACTTACAGTTATATCCTACACGGAAACATATTAAAGTAGAACCTGGTATCTACTTTAACATTTTAAAAAGCAGCACAAATACCACATGAACGTAAGCCTCATCATGGTGCCATTAGTGAAATAATCACGAAAGGCATCCATGCACCAAATTGTGCATCAGTATCCATTTGGCAACTTCATGACATCCTATGCACCAATTTCTAAAACAATATAAAAAAAGATGTGTGGTGTAATCAATCAAAGGCCCCAAACTAACAGAACTAAAGGGCCATGTGAAAAAGGTCTACCTGTCATTACCAAAGGTAAAGCAGCATTTTTAATTCACAAAGGCATAAGAAACTCAAAGGTCCCTTTGCGCACCAAAACGGCATTGCAAGGGTGTCTTTCTGCAAGGGTAATACAGAGAAGGCTAAAAGAAAAATGTAATACAAGTGCGGATTGGAAAAGCACATCACATTACTGGTTGAGAAATAAATGCAACATTTTATGCCACCCATCAAAAGGTAGTGCAGTGTGACAATTCAGACACACTTTCTAGCAGACGAATGAACAGCAGATAGATAAAAGTGTATTTTATTAATGACTGAAAGAAACAGCCCTGTACTGTCAGCACAAAAGCAAAGTGGACCATGAAAACACACCGTATGTCAAGAAACAAGGCTGATGTTTGAGAATGCAATAAGTGGGTTCCTTTCAGCCAGGGACAAATTGTGGGCCTCTGGACAAACTTCACAAAGGCTCCCCCCACTGAAAGCCTGGCTTGCATCCCAGCTGTTTACAACAGCAGTAAAATGTTGCTTGCCTGAAAAGTGTTGAAAACCAAGTGTTACCCAGACTTGCTGTTTCGGAAGGCAGTTCTATGCAGAGCGAATGGATCTAGCCAGTACATCCCAGTCACTTACAATCTTCAAACAACAAAGAGAAAAATTGCCCGAAGGAAGCACAGCTCCCATTTGCCCAACATGATGATTTACTATTAATTTAACAGGACTATTATGAATTAGGCCTTTTTTCTCAGCAACCAAAGGCTGTACATTATGTTTTAGGTAATTTCCAGATGTTTTGGTGATATAAAATTCATCCACCTGTGACTCAGTGAAGTGTAATGGACATCAAAAATGGGTTCTTGGATGCACTGAACATGTCCTGGATTTTAGAGTTGGTGGACTGGTGGGGGTAAACTTAGGTATTTGGAGAGTACATTACATGTTCCTGTCCATTATTCTTTTTGTAAAAATTGCCGAAAATTGCCAAATGGCTGTGCAACATGGTGCAGACCCGGCTGTCGTTTTATTTAGTTGCCCATGATTAGCTGAATCAGAAAATATATATGTTATGGCCGTTACTGGTAAGTTCTGAAGTTTTGCCACAGAACTAATTTTTGCCAAAAAGGTGACTTGAAAACAAAAGGGGATTTCAAATGAAAGTTGCCATATGTCTGTTCCAGACTCTTAAACCAATCCTCAGAGAGGGGCTGGAGTTGGGAGGAGGAAGAAGCGTAACTGTCCATTCTCGGGTGCGAGAACTCTTGCAAGGAGCTCCCCAAGATTGTAAACCTGATGCTGTCATTGCTGCTATATAAAGTGGTCGTGCTATGAGGAAACAAGCAAGCTCCTAAAATTAGCATTGTGAGGGAGCCACTGAAACTTACAATCTGACAGCCACGAGGAATCACCAAAGGAGATTGCATCTGGGTTGAGCTGTCTATTGATAGGGAGCCCTAAAAAAGCTGACTGAACTCTATTGTGAAATGCTGGGGACCATCCTTGAGAGTGGAGTTACCAAATCCCAGCCCTGTCCTTCCAGAGGGACCTGACATGCAGCTGGCTTTCCTGAACTTTATATCGAGCGTTTCTATGTAAGTAGAATTGAACCTGTTGTAACCAAAAGGTGGGGGAATCTGCTGGCCTTAAATCTTTTCCCTTTATAGTGGGTGGGTGGGAGAGGGTGAACCTGTGTCGATCCTTAGCTTATTTAACAAAACATATTAATTTAATTAATTCTGCTGGGCAGAACACTACAGGGTGATTTTTGTTAAAATTCAAAATTAACAAAGTTCATTCCCAGTGTGCACTGAAACTTATATACTGTAATTTAATTGGATGATCCCATTTGTCCTGTTGACCCTGACATCTTTAGGAAGTGGGGTGTTCGTGTCCCTAAACTAAAAAAAGAATCCCTAAACTGCCAGCTTCCCCAATACCGGCATTTGGGTGGGGGGTTCTGAAATCCCAAATTTGCCAACAATCCCAATTGTTCTGTCTGACTTCCCCCACAAAGACCAAAGTTGGGGGGAAGGGGTTGCTTACAAACCTACTGCTAAATCACCCTGTGTTATTTCAAAGAAAAAGGAATGAGTGAAATCATTATTGCCAGATGCATTGCACCAATGGGTAAACAGAACTGTTAGCCCTTTTAAGTGCGCAGGAAAATCAAAATTGCACAGCATTGCATACGTAATTGTTTTTTTGTGTATTGATAGGTTTAATTATTTCTTGAAGTGAAATTTGTAGAAAGTAAATAATTGTATTGTGTGTTCTTTTCAACTCACTTGTGTGATGTATTTATGTTGTGAGAAGTGTATTTTGTTGTGCCACGGATAAAGTGGTGTTTGACATTTTAGTGTGATTTTCTTAACATCTAATTCTAAGAAATATAAATATATTTCCTTCACACCGGCCTGGTTCTTGGCTCATTGGTAGCTAAGGGGGGAGATCCGGGGGGCATGATATGAGGCTGAGATAGGGCTGAATAAAAGAACTGACATTAACCGTTTATTGTGTGACACTTAGTTTGGGGAGGGAAGGAACTCCCTGTGTTGAGGGTGGCTTCTTAATAAACTGTTACAAATTGGGGCCTTTTGGCCGGGATTTGGCTGGCTATTTCTGACTCATGACAAGTGCACTGTGACAGACCATTCATCTTGATATAAATGCATTAAGGTGGAGGGAAAGTCATCTGGGTTTTATTAAAGGGCTGCAAGGACTTTAAACCTGAGCACCAGGGTGGTGTAGAGGTAATAATTTAAGATTGAGTAAGAATTGATTTTGATTTGTAAGTAGAAATTAAGCATAAACCGGGTGATTTTTGCTCCTGCGCAAAGGAAATTCTGCAGAAATTGCAAAAAGGCCATTTAAAAAGATGAATGCAATTGAATTAGATGATGCCAAGAAACATTTACTTACTTAGCTGTTCATTCATGGTGAGTGGACAGAGGCGGATGAAGGGAGCTGGCCAGCTAAAGTGATGCAAGATGCTACATCATAACTAATGGACATTTGGTGTGATGGTGGGATATGGCATAAAGCATTAGAGCCATTTTATATGACCCAAAATGCTCACAAAGAACTGTGTCAAATGGCTCATCTCACGGTTTATCTATACTTCCACTTGCAGTTAGTGGAAGAGTGAGTGCAGAAGAGTGAAGCCTGTGCACGGAGTCAGACTGAGATTCTAAATGAGGCACAGAAAGCACTTAAGCAGTTATAAGATCAAGCACAGAAGAACCATATTTTTGAGTTAGAACAAGAAAACCTCATTGAACAACTCAAAAATTACTTAAAAACTCAGCAGCAAGAGAGTTAGTGTGAAACAAAGTTTCCTGCACAGCAAGATGCACATAAAGTGTGGACAATTTGAGCACACTGCAAAATAAGATCAATGATGAGACTATTTTTAATCGAGGGCTTGTGTCCTTTGAATTACAAATAAAGGAGTTCAAAATGAAAACAGTTAGTTAATTATAAAAGGGGTTGATTCCCAAAATGACTTATATCAGCAGGTATATGTGTTAAAATAACAGGAAATTCAACTGGTGAAGGAAAAAGACCTATTGAACAAGGACAATAGTGTCCATGCACAGGGGGGTATCAGTTGAAAATGGATGCAGAAAAGAGTCAGTCAGGTTCTCAGGAACTGGCTGGAAATAGGCAAGAAAATAAATGAAGAACTCATGGAGCATGTGAGGCAAGCAGAACCTGACCTGTTACAGGCAGCACAGTGTTGAAATGCGCAAGAGAAAGAGATAGCTATTTTGAAAGCAAACCACTTTGAATATGCACGCAGAATGCAGGCTGCACAAAATGAAAATGAGTCAAGTCAGAATGAAATCAGAGAATTGAAAGATCGATTAATGGCCCAGAGTAAAGTGCTCGATGCCAATTAGGCCCTGGTCTCAGAGTTAAAAAGCTCTCTCTCTAAACACCATAAGTAAGTAATGACAGGGAGAAGCAGGTGTGAGAGTTTGGCAAATGTAATTGAAAATTACAAAAAGACATTGGGGTATGGGAAAGGGACATCTGATCCAAGGGTGATTCCCTCCCCATCAGGAACCTCATGGCAGTTAACCACACTTCCTATAAGGCGACTGCGACTGACCACATGCTTTCCACCTACCAAGACCAAGAAAACATGAGGCACCTAGACTTACCCAGGCCTAGCCGAACTGGCCCAGAAGGCCAGTCCTTATCTGGGATTGAGGGCCATTGTCATTGTATGCCTCTGTTTGTGACTCATTCTCCAACCGCTATACTCTGGGAAGCTTCTCTGTTACAGAACTGGAGCTCTCTTACATGATCTCTCTGTTACATTCTGCAAAGATTTGTTTAAATCTGAGCTGTGTTCTCAGCATGCTGACATGTATTGAGCATGAATGGCCTAGCACCAGGACTGCAGCCTCTGCACAAGCAACATTAACCTTATAGACCCCAGAAAAAGAGCTTGCAGGACAAGTGAGAACAAGATAGGTAACACTGCACTGCCTTATACCCAAGTAAATGGAGATCACCTAGATTTGAGTTGTAATGTAATGTAATATAAAATGGTCTTATATAGTGCCCTTCTGCCAGTAATGTTGGCCTCGCTGCACATGGATCTGCAAGAAAGGAGCGCAGGGTGTGTTCGATATTGGGAAGACAGATTCAGAAACCTTTGGTGTTGATGCATGCAGGTCAGAAGTACCTTTTACCTGTGTGCCGATACAAAATTCTCTCTGTTGTTTGTGGTTGGTACGAACCGGGCAGGTTAGCCATATGGAAAGCCCCTGGATTTTGGAGTGCAAACATTGACAGCATAGTTGTTGATAGAAGAGGGATAGGGTCTGAATCTGTTACGTTCAGTAGACCTAGATGTCATCTGAAGGAGCATGGGAAGTGCAACAATGCAAGATTTTAGTAGTGAGGAGTTAGCTGAGGGATAGGAGGGGTGATAAGGGGCAGGGCAGAAAGGGTATTGTTGCTTCCTGGGTCTTGGTTGTAGATTTCACTGAGATTAAGGCACAGACCAGTGTCACGCAACACAGGATCCATGAATCAAATTGTTTTCCCACAGATGGGAGCGCCAAGAGTTTGAAAGATTGCTTGTAAATCAGCCTAAGGTCCTGATGCACAGTTTTTAGTTGGTTGCTATTATTTTTCATTTCCTTCAAAGGGGCTGGTTGAAATGCTATTTCTTGAAAGTCAGGTGGTTCACTTTCAGGCAGGGAGGCTTGAGTAGGGTTTTCCATGGTTTTGTGTTCAGAACTGAAAAAGAGGCTTCTGTCTGCATCGGACCTGTAAGCAACCACAGACCTATGCACCCTATCAGGATCTCCTGAGGATCTATGTCCCCCCAATCTTTACAAATTGATCATGACATCTCCAGACTTAGCTTCCATTTTCCTATCCCTCCTTAACAACTGCATCAGTAGCAGAAGAGTCCCAGCTTAGTTGAAATCTGCATACATTAGACCTTTGCTTAAAAAGTACAGAGCTGACACATATGACCAAGCCATCTAACGCCTCCCAAACCGGGTCAGACTGGGGCATAAAATTGTCTCAGGTACCAATGAAAAAGTGGCCCACAGTTGCAAATGACAATTCATTCCTTTGTTACAGACTGAGTAGAACCGAAAGGGGATGTTTTTGATGAAATGTGATGCAAATTGTGCATTTTAAAGAATATTTATTCAGTAACACTGGTCCAAACTACTAGACGCATGGTAAAGTAACTTATCAAAGCGGCCCACATGGGCCAGAAAAGTGGCCCGCTTTGACCCAAAAAACAGGCCCACACTAGCATTTTGTGTTTTTGGTTCAGGCATTGCCCTATTTCCCTAAGGGCAGTCCAATCCTGCTCGCAAACACAATTGTCATCAGGACATTTCTGGATATATTCATAAATTGTCAACGTTGGGATTTCGTTGGAACAAATCGGCTCCTGAATGAGACACAGCATGGATTTAGAAAACAATATGGATGAAAACTCATAGAGTGCACTCATCTTGCTAGACATCTCAGCCGCATTTGACACCATCAGTCACACGATCCTCCTAAAAAGACTGGAAGATATTGGTATTAAAGAAACTCTACAATGGGTCTCCTCCTTCCTCAAGGTTAATATAGAAACCACTGTCTTTGGCCACTGCAATTTCCGGCCTTGCACACTTACCTCCGGAGTACCCCAAGGAGCCCCATTCTCACCTCTTCTTTTCAACATCTACATGACACCCCTATTTGACATCATCAATAGATCTGGTATCTCCTGCTCCAACTACGTGAATGACACACAAATAAAGTACGCATTTTTGAGCCACCCATCACCAAATGCACCAGACATGAAAAACTGCCCTGAACAGGTGGACAGATGGATGCTACCAAATAGAGTAAAACTCAACACTAGCAAAAGATAACTGATGCTCTGTAATCCTACAGGTTCTAACTCCACCACAATCCCTTGGCCTGCCAAGATGGGCCCCCGCACCAAACCGTCAACTATAGTAAGGAAGCTTACAGCGACATTGGACAAAATCCTCATTCTTGATGCACTGGTCAGAGCCATTGTCTTAAGCTGCTTCTCTCAGCTGCAAATTCAATGCCACATCTTACTGTACTTAACATTCACCCACAGTGCCATAGCCCTAATTTCTCTAATGCTATCCAGACTAGACTATGCCAACAGCCTCCATCTCGGACTCCCAGGTTGCCTGATTAGGAAACTTCAAAGTGTTTGAAATGCAGCCGCAAGACTAGTTCATGCCACGTAAGGGTCAATTAATTCCTCCTTCAAAAGTAAGCCGAGTTGCCATCAGATAGACCAATAATGCACAATTGGACTATGCTGGAGGTTGCCACGTGGGAACATTTGATTATTGTTGGGTGGCGGTTGCCTAAAGAAACAATGATAGATAAAGCCTGCAATGAAATGAATGACAGCTGGACCACCTCCGAATCAAAAGGAACCGAAATGGGGTGTTTTGTGAATGTGGCTCCTGGTCCAAAATTAGCCGAAGTCAATCGTTTATCGAGCACAATGGCAGCTCCATTTGCCAAACATTCAAGCGCCTCTCTGCTAAGAACAAACACGCCCAAATAACCTGTGCTAGGGAGAGAGCATCCTCACAATATTGTACAACCATGGTTTAGCACTCTATGCTGTCCACTGGAAGAAATGTACATCTGCATATTCATCTGGTTATGCCCGCAAGGACAACACAGCACCAAATTGCTGGCATTCTCCTCTGAACATGTGTACAACAGTAAACCTAAACACGTGCCATTTTTCGTCTGGTATGAAGCAGAGAAGCTAAAAACCTGTCCCGTTTGCCATGGGGCCAGAGTTAAATTCGGCTTGCCATTCTACAAAAACTGTGAGCATTTTAATGTACAGTTGGCGTGTGACTTGAATCCATGAAATGAAGCTCTGGAAAATGGACAACTTTTGTTTGTGTTTCCTTTTGTACAGGCAATAATCTTCGGTAATCATTTCATCAATCAGGTGGTTTAAAACAGCGGTTAGGGAGCTTCGTAGAAGAGCTACTGACTGTTAGGAGGCTCGCGCGCCAAAGTTCTACACATGCGCATAAACATTCTCCCGCAGGGGAGTGTGGTTCCATGCAGGTGTGTGTGGTGAGGTAGACTAGGCTGCTACATAGCTCTCTTTTATCATCAAAAGCAGCAGTACATTATAATGTATTTTGTGTTTGCTTGGCATCTTTTTCTGGCGCAGGATGGAGCCTGGGCTTGGTATGTTTTGCAAGTCAACATGTTCTTTCCTTTTCTTCTGATGTTCTGAATGTTTCTGTATGTGTTCTCTGTGATTGGGTTTCAGAGGTTTTCCTGGAAGGAGGTTCAGTTTCTACAGTAGTGCTTGAATCATGCAGACTGTCCAAGGACAGCGAAGGTTCCTCTCTCGATGATTCATGGGCACTCATGTCTGCTGTGGGTCCTTGTGCCAGTGGGGACCCTTCTCATGCTCCGGCCTATGCTTGGGTGCTTCGTGGGTAGAGAACGATTCTTTCTGTGTTATTAGTTCTCCCATCTTCTGTAGTCACCCAACTCTATACAGCATGGCTTACTTTAATAGGCATACCATACTTTGATTCTTGGACCTCATTACGAGAACAGTTGTAACGCGCCGGTGCTCGTAACACTGAATCCGCCGCCTGATATCCCGGTGCCAACAGAGCATTACAAGTCCAGGCGACCCGGGATATCAGACGACGGATTCGGGAAATCCCCATTCGCGTGGAGTCCCATAGAACTTCATGGGAATGGGTTCACGGAAGCACCGGCACCATTGCTAAAGGTGCCAGTGCTTCTGTGAAAACTCTAGTGTCTGGGGCTGTTGCGCCCGGCAGGTCAGACCTGCCAGGCGCAACAGCCCCGGAAGGCATAGTTGGAGCGTTGCGATCCAGAAAGGGTGCAGGTATGGTGTGACCAGCACCCTTTTTTACGGACCGCCACACTTAGAATGAGGCCCTTGAATCGCATGTTTATTCTTAAAGTGCCTCCAACTTGAATAGCAGGAACTTTTGTAGATTTTTTTCTGTCACATAATTCTCTCTGTTTCTGCTGTGACAGCTTGACTCTGTATAGAGCAGGGGTCTGTAACCTGTGGCTTTCGGGATGTTTTTGCACTCCCATGGTCCCTCACCATTGACTGTTGACTAGGGATGCAAGTTGTAGGCCAAAGCATCTTGAGAGCCAAAGGTTGTTGACTCATGGCATAGGATGCCCAATGCATCATTTGTTACATACTCAGAAACTTTGGAAGCCCTGGTTGTGCCAGCGCACAATATCCCCTTTTGATTAGTTGACAGGGGCTGACTTTGGTAAGTGAATTGGGAGTCAAGCTAGGGGCACCAATGACCAGCACTGCCACTTCAGCTTCATCTTGTCTTGCAGCTGCAGCTAATGATAGGGGTCCTTTTATGAAACAGACATAGGGATGCTATAAGGCCACCTTTGTAAGTTGAATGTAGTTTATGTTTAAGAACGACACCATCTTCCTAGATGACACTGTCTGAAGACGCTGTACATGGAATCTTAACTTCCAAATATATCTTTCAGTACCTGAACAGTTGTCTCCATGGAAATGTCTTGTACAAAGTAAAGTTCAACCCATTTACATAAGTGTTCGACTAGAACTATTCCATGTTTTCTTTCTAACATATTCTCAAGGGAACCTATGAAGTCCAAACCTAACTTTTCCCCAAACTGCGTCTGGGCGATTAGTGGGGTGTTAAGGTGCTTGTCAGGAAAATAGTCGTTTGCCACGGTATCCAGTGAGTTTACCAAATACTTTTTAGTCAAGGCATTTTTTGGTTTGTCGCTGCTCAGGCATTCGGTGCAGTTGTGTACGACATGATCAATGTCGATATCCATGCGTGACCACTAATAGGTTTCTCTGAATATGCGCGTGGAGTGTTTAATCCTATAATGTCCTACGTGGGAAGCTGATACGGTTGGGGGTCTGGAAAACTGGAAACACAATTATGATGATGTTGTTCTTGAACAAGGCCTTTCTTTGAACAAATATGTCACGAGAAACGTTTTAATAGGTTTAAGGGCTAAAGGAGAACGTTGTTGTTGAGGCCAACTTTTGGTTATGAACTCCAAGTTCAGCAAGAGATTCATCGTTGCCTTCATCTTGCAGTAGATCTTCTATGGTCCACATCTTAATCTCGAAGGAAGGGTGTTTTTATCTCGTTTTGTGGTAAGTCTGGACAAACAATCAGCGTGCGTATTCTCTTTGCCCGGGATGTGATGGAACAGTTTGGCAGACAGTCTGGCTAGGCGACGTGTGCACGTTTTTTTTACCTTTGGGGCACATCCTGTTTGTTAAAGGTTTGTGATTTGTATCAAATTAAAACCACCTGTTCCAAATGTGTGACCCAGTCACTGGGTAACATTCCTTTCTCAGTATCTGAGTAATGAGCAATAAGCGGTAGAGAATGACAGCCTCATAACAAGTTGGCCAGTCTGGAAATAGGGTGCTAGTGACAACATATACAGGCACCTTTCCGGAAGGGCCAACTCCAAGTCTACCAGCAGGACTGACCTGCTGGTAGATCAGGCCCCTACCGGCAGATAAATGCCTGAATCACCGGCACCCTTACTAAGGGTGCCGGTGATTCAAGCAACCCCATCCCATGGAGTCCTATCGGTACTCCATGGGATGGGGTTGGATGGAGTCCTATTGGACTCCATGGAATGCAGAGTTACCGGCATCTCTGCCGCCCATAATATCCAGGTAATGCTGAGATATCGGGCGGTGAAGATGGTGTGGTAGATCCCCCGTATCCCACTGGATTTACCAGCCGGATACTGGGCAACTCATAATGAGCCCCTTTGAAGCAGAGGCAACTCTTTTCTAGTGCTCTTTTGTGTTGAGGTTTCTCCCAGGCCATATGCAGTGGCATCGACTGCATTGGAAGGGGGTAGCTCAGGGTAAAACAGGGTCTTAAACCAGAACATTGGGCAATGTTGCTTTTTATCATATCAAACACCATTTGTGATTCTTCATCCCAGGTATATTCTTTACCTCTCCTTAAAAGGTTTCCTGTTGATGGAAAAGCTTGATGCAAATTTTGAGTAGTGAGCCAAAATTCCCATAAACGATTTTAGTTGCCCTGTTCTCAGCATGTGGCGTTACAATGGTAATGATTCCTATCCCTCAGATGGGATACCAGAAGCGCTCCACATCCTATTAAAAGAATGCACATTTATCATTTACGAAATGTCCGCCCTTGTTCTCAAAGTCAATGGAGTATTTTGTATAAGGTTTGATCTTTTTGTTCTTCTGTTGCTCCTCATGCTAAGATGCCGTCTTGGAAAAGGGTCATGCTCAGTGTGCATGTTAGCATGAATCTGAAAAGCATTCTTGAGCACTGAAATACTCAGAAGGGGGTAATGATAGCTGTAAGTGGTTTTGAACCTTTGTGTAATCATGTCTAGCTCTGAAAACTGCACGGCTTTGTTCAACATCAGTAGGAGTTCTCAAACGGAGGTGTAGGCACCAGTGCAATTTGTTTGAGACTTCTTTTTGGATGAGTTCCAAAGGGCTCAACCATTCAGTTACTTCATTGGGTTCAATGGTGACATCCTTGCATAAGCCGTCGGGGACTTGGAGCAATGCATCACATGATGGACTTGTGAATTGGCCATTTTCAGTATCCACTTTAGCATAGGATCCCCTTTGTGTGTTCGGGATGTCCCCTATCTTAAGCTGCATGTTATGCAAATATGCTTTGACGCAACTTGGGGTGTCATTGGACAGCTAACCCTGCTTGTTGAATGCTTGTTTGCATGAGTGTCTATTTCTTGCCATGAAGTTCCTCGCTTGCTTCTTAGCACAGGGATGCATTTTTTTCCTAAATTGGCCTGTTCTTCCTATCCAAGCATTGATATTCCTTTTTTAGACGAAGCTCTGACATATCTGTCTTTAATGGTGCCATGACTTTTCTTGTAGTTCACTGTGTGTCCTTGTGTAGGCTCCCGGGGGGACATCCAGTCTCTTCGATGTTGTCATGTTCTCCCCCATCATTTGGTGCTCATTCACCTAAACGATAGTATCATCTGACCCAGAATCTGCAAGCCCTTGTATGTTTTCCCCATCTATTTGAATGTCACAATGCTGTGTTCTCTCTTTGGGATGTGCTGATTGTACTGACAGCACAGCACCTTCTTCTTCATTAGAAATATCACTGTCTTGTGAAGTTTCACCAGCCAAGGCACGTTGTCTCCGAAAGCTGGTCCAGCGTGCTTTGGTAATGTGGCCTTTAGGGTTGCATAAGGAACAAGGTTTGTGTTTTGCAGACCGCTTGTCATCTCATTTTCTAAGTGCGATGTACTCATTGCACCTATGGAAAATGCTGCCGTTACTTGGCTCAACCCTAGTTTTACAGTATGCATCGGCTTTCTGAGTCTTGGAGTCCCTGTTGTACACGTGTCTCTTGCTCACGTGGTTCACTTCCGTGTGACGCACTTGTTTTGCTGAGCCCTTGAGCCGCACCACTCTTTCTTGTGCTGCTCTTGAAATGGTTGATGTTTGTTCAAGGCTGGAGACTTACCCTTGAGGAAGTTTCTCTTTTGTGTTTGCCTTATTGCAGCGGGCTATCACCATGTCCCCAATGATGTCAGCAATTTTTTTAAATTCACACAGTACTGAAAGTTCTCTTAATGCCACTACGCCATCATCGATCAGTTTGTGGGACTTCCTTTTTCTGTAATGGAGATCTAGAGTGAGCATTTTATTTCAAATTTCATTTCAATCCTTTTAACTGCTTCCACATGTCGAGCTGTCGCATCATCCAGGAGTACCATTAGAGGTAAACTCTTAAAATGATCCACTCTTCAATGCCCATATTATTAACCAATATACCCTCTTTGTGTGCTCAGGCGCAATTGGCACCATCCAATTGAGTGATTGAAGTTGGTGGGAGATGTGAGCTATTTAGCTCCTGCTTGCAGTCCAAAAGACCCTGGTTAGCTTGACAGCAATAGCTACCTAGACATAAAATTTACTCCCCGGGCCAATTCATGCGATACAAACATGCCCATCGAACCTTAACTTGTGTGTTTGGGCAAAGTGTGTATAGGAGCATGCAGACACATCTAGAAGGCATTTGAATGCACTGGGTAATATACAACTTATACAATTGTATAGTTAGCATCTTGTTTGGGACTGAAATGTGCGGCACTCTACGTAGTAGCTCCCCATTGCACAAACGTAGCTCTTGCTTACTGGGTTATGCTTGGCACCAAGGAGCAGATTTTCGCGCCAGATCATCGAATATTTATGTTGACCTCTGCAATACATCTGTTTATGTGTCAAACATTTATGGCAATTGACACCATTGCATTTGGGATTTCCCTGCTCTCTGGAGGCAAGACGGTGGTGGTGTGGCACTCTGCATTGTAGTAGCTTGCTCACTGTGATTATTGGACTGGTTGTTTGCTCCCAACTTGTTGACACTATTGTGGGCTAAATCCATGACATAAAGTACTCGAAAACGACCATCTTGCAATGGTGTTATTTTCTGCACCTGCAATTACTATCAAGGCTTGTTTACGGGTTGAACACCCTTGGGGAGCGTAGTCCAGATCAGTCGAGATAATATGGTAGAAAACAGTGCTTGGGTGCACTCAATATGTGTGCAGCCAGTGTGATTTGCGTGATGGTGGCTGCATCCTAACACTACGTGCTCTGGTAGTGAAAGATCAGTCGAATGTGTGCAGTCAGGTGGTTGGTCTCCAAGGCTGCATTCTGGCAGCTGTAGACCTGTGTAGGACGTTTATGTGTGCAGCAAGGCAGATTTTTTTCATGGGGTATTGCTGCGGTCTAACAGGTTGTTGAGGTGTTCATGGAGAATTATTTGTATGTGTGCAACTAGGCTGAAATTGATTGTGGGGTATAGCTGCGCTCTATTGTTTGTTGGTGTAAAGTGTAGAGTAAGCATAGTGGTAGGAGAGGTGAGTGTCTGGAGTGGATGATTTACTCTTAGGAGCCCACTGTTCCTGGTTACTTTCTGGGTCTGGATGAGCTGGCAGTGACCGTCCTCATGTTTTGCGGTAGCGGTACTCTGAGGTAGATTCAAAGGTTGGACCGGAGTAAGCTATGATTTGCACGGTCCGAGGGTCAGTATTCTTAGGCTCAGCACTATGTGTCGGGGATCCCATTGTCCGGGTCCCTGGTTGTGTTTTATGGTGGGTTACAGGTTAGGTCTTGGCAGTGTACTGGTTATAGGTCAGGGTATATCTCGCAGCAACATAGTCCTGCCAAGGCAGTGGTGCTAAAGGACATGCTGGACAGAAGCATTGTAGAGCCCGGTTGTTTTAGTGCCTTTGGTGGGTTCGTACCCTACATATGTAGTCGGGCAAGGTATGGAGTTAATGGGTATGATCAACTTGATGGCATGAGAGGTGGCTAGACCTGTGTAGTAGAATCGGGAAGAGGAGAGTCAGCAGATGCATATCCTAGAGCCTGCAGGTACTAAGGCTGCCAACTGTGGCCTCACTGTTCCTAATTCCGCCTTGATTTCTTATTGGTTGGTTTCTGTGGTTCCTTCCCACGGTATCCCGAGGAACACTTGTTGGCCGGCTGTCATTTCTTTCCAATTTAATGTCATAGAACTCATGATTCTAGAATTTTGGTGGGTTTCGGCGGCCCTAGACGATCCTGATCATGAATTATGGAAAAATTCCGTTTTTTAGAGATTTACGGAAGGTCATGTAGTCTTGGGTGTGTCAAATGTGAGGAGGGAGTGAGTTCTACAGAGTTGGAGCAAGGTTGAGTAGGCAGACCCTCCAATCCTGGTTGAATTGGAGGCTGGAATCACTAGTAAGAGGGCAGAGCTTAACATTAGGGTGCGTGATGGGTGGTAGGGTGTAAACGTCTCTTTTAGGTATGCTGGGCAGATCTTGTGCACTGCTCGGTGGGTAATGCATAGGATTTTGAAAGTGGCCCTTTGTCCAACAGGGAGACAGTGAATGGTGTGGAGATTGGGTGAGATGTGATCCCTGTGTCCTAGTGCAAGAAGGAGTCTGCCAGCAACGTTTTGGGCTCTTTGGAGTTTGTTAAGGTGGTATGCCGATGTACCCAAGTATAAGGAGTTGGCATAGTCCAGTCTTGGCATAACAATGGACATAATAGCGGCAAGTCTGTTGGGGTAGGTGAGGTAAGAGAAAATCCATCTTAGGAGCTTGAAGTGGTAGTGACAGGATTTTGATACATTATTGATCTGATGGAAGAGGGTTAAGCCCGAGTACATAGTACAACCAATATCTGTGACTATTACGGAGGTAGCAGAGGGGGTGCCAAGGGAGGAGGGCCATGTGAGTGTTTGCTGGACAAGGGGTTTGGGAATTCTCAGGATTTATTGTCAGCGTAGTTATAGCAGGTGAGCTTGTGCGGGTGGATGATCCCTGGTGGAGTGGTCAGAAAGAGGTTGAAAAGGAGAGCAAAGAGGCAGGTGCCTTGTGGTACTCCAGTGTTCACTGTGCGAGCGGTTGAGAGAAAAGGGGGGAGGAAAGTGATTTGTTTCCTGTTGTTGAGGAATGAGGCAATCCATTTGAGTGCCGAGCCTCAGATTCCCAGGGAGTGGAGTCGGTCAAGTAGGATAGAATGGTTAACAGTGTCAAAGGCAGCTGACAAATCAAGGAGAACCAGCGCTGCACAGCCCTCTGAGTCTGCTGAGGCCGTGAGATCATCCCAGATTAAGATTGGAGTGGTTTCAGTTCCATGACGTGCCCTGATGCCTGATTGAGCAGGATCGAGTAAGTTGTTGGACTCTACAAAACCGTTGCGCTGAGAGTACGCAGCGTGGTCAATGAGTTTCGCCAAGAATCGGGTGTTGGAAATCGGCCTGTAAATCTTAGACTCAAGGGGGTCATGGGATGCGTTTTTCAGAAGAGGTTTGACATGCGCTATTTTAAAGGCCTCGGATAAGATGCCAGAGGGGAGGGAGTCATTTAGTATGACTTTGCTTGTTCTCCTGCACATGTGGAGGGGAATATTTCTTTTAGGAGAGAGGCCGGACAGGGGCCAAGGGGGGAGCGTCTGCTGCCAAATAGTAGATCAAGGAACTCGTCTCTCAAACTGGGGTTGAAAGAGTCGAAAGATGGTATTGCGGTGGTCGGTGCAGTGGAGACAGGAGGGGTAGGTGTGGGGCAGAGGGAGAGGGAGAAATGTGGTATTAAAGGTTGCCATCCTGTTTAGTGATGTGTTGTAGAAATGCAGGGATGGGGAGTCGCAGAGCATTTGCGTGGGTGAGGTCTGGGCAGAGGTACAGGAGGGTTTCACATATTCGGAGATGATCCTGTGGTGCTCTTTACTGCTGTTGCAACAGTTCAGGATTTGTTTATTGTAATAGGCCTTTTTGGAACTCAGATTTGTAATTACGGTGGTGGCGGGCGATCATAGATCTGCTTAGAGGGTTTTAGATGTTCGCCATTTACGCTCAAGAGAGTTATTTTGGCTTTTGAAGATTTTCAGGTGGGGCGTGAACCATTTGGGGGAGGGTCCTTTGCGAGAGGCTGTGCAGCATCAGGGGGTGAGAGGAAGTAGTGATTCTTTAAGCCAGGAGTCAAAGTATTGGATAGTTAATGGTCAATCTGAGGTCGGCGGTGCTGGGAGACTGTGCAGCAGTGCTTCAGCTAGGTCAGGGAGTACCTTGACTTTGTTGCAGCATTTGTGATCATGTGTGTGGGGAGGGTGAGCCTTGGGTGGAGGAGGTGGAGTGTGGACAGAGAAAGGGATGGCAGAGTGGTCTGTCAGATGATCGGTTTGGAACTAGATAAAGTGACGAGGTCATAGGAGCTGAAGATTGCATCAAGGGTGTGACCTCCAGAGTGGGTTGGACCTGTGGTATGTTGGGAGAGGATGAGTGCCTCTATATTGTCGACCAATGGTTGGGCCATGGAGTTGTTTGGCGTATCAAACCAGATATTGAAGTCCCGCAGTAGTGTGAGTGTTGGGTAGTTTACCTGAATGGTAGCTAACGAGTGACAGAGATTGTTGTCAAAATTGTCTGTCATATCCATGGGGGTCTGTATATGAGTAGGAAGTGTGGAGGTGGAGTCAAGTACCCCCATCAAAGGTTCCGCCCCCATGCTGCCTCTATGTTGGAAACCGGAAATTGCAACACGTGCATTGCCAGTAAGGATGCCTGTACCGCAGAAAATCCTGGAAACAAGGTATCCATTAAGAAAACCTTATATGCATTCACAAAAATAATGGCCTTTTGGACAGAGTCCCGGAAGAAGTGTGAAAATGAGTAAAAGAGAAGATTGGTGACGTTATGCGGAGCAGTGCTGACGCAACCAGAAAAGATGAATGAGGTAAAGGAACATAGACATTCTATACGCTCTGAAGAGGAGGTGATAAAGATGAGCAACATTTCGGGCTAGAGATAAAGATGCTCATGCTACAGAAATACCAAAGAAAATATAAATCAGTTTACACTTCTACAGATGGAGTAACGCAAGTAGACAAAGTGATCTTGAGGCTGGCTACGCAGTGAATAGTTTGCGGCGATGCGCCAACGTATATACATAAGAATGTATAGAACCTGGATATTCCACGATGCACTTTAGCAAGGCCTGAAACCCTGTGATTGGAAAGAGTTTTCAGTGTGGTGAAGTTGGAAAATTGCTGATGGCGAAGGAGAAATTCAAGAAAGGCTTGGCTGGTCCAGCACCAAGAAGTTGAGGCCACCGTGAGCCTGGTTGTCCATCCAGTAGTTGCATGGAATGCGAGAAAGAGACAAACTTCTGTTTGAGGTGGAATGGCAAAACACTGAAGGCGTCAAGAGTTCATCATTTAATAGAATTGAATGCTGCAAAAGTCTTGAAAATGCAGTCTCCCAGTCACATGGTCAGATCAAAATAGACATTGTGTAGAGCTACACCGAAACCAAAAGATACATAAGGCCGAGTTCAAAGCCTTAATTGACTGGCAGACTGTAAGAGTGATGATAGATGTTGGGCTAATTGGGAGGGGAGGCATGATCACTCCGACCTTCCCTGCACCTGGAGTGGTAGCCTGCGTGCTGCTAGCATGTGGAATATTCCAGAAGGGTACAAAGGTGCCAAACCAATGATAGGTGGCCAGATATCAAAGAACCTTATAGTTTGCATAACAAATCAAGTGTTGAGTATTATGACACGGAAGATGACTTGCACTTGGGATGGGCTTAGTTGCCCACCTGACAGTAGAGACCCAATCACTTCCCCCATCAGTATGGAACGTATACTTAGATGTTCCCTGTAATCATATCACATCCCCAAGTAGGTTTCTGTAGTTTGACGCGTAGTGTGACATCACTTATGACGAGTTTTGACTATAAATGTTGTGCTTTTTATAACATGTGCTGAGAGAAATCGAGCTAACATCCGTTGATGTCCGTTTTAACTCCCTGTTTTAGGCAATTGCAAATAAAACAGACTAACTTTTGCCAACTTCTAGAGTCGGTTTGATTTTTGATATTTGAGTACATTCTGTATCCTCATCTATCTCAAAGTATTGCTATCTCGTCTTAAAGGGCTCTAGGTAACTGGGTTCATGTGGTAGCAGTGAGATGATGGTTCAAGACCCATCGACCCAGTAGGCTTTAAGGGTCTCAGAATATTGGATGTCCTCTGCCATTTAGCTGGAAGACCGCAAGGCTTCCTGTGGATAGCGGCCGAACAAAATCTTGCAAGAACAAACCAAGCAGGTGGGATGGGTCCCTTTTTTACAGAATTCCCCTCCCGGTTTCTACAGGCAGCTGAGTGGACTGAAGGCTGAGGTGGCTGGGTGAGGAGGAGACGATCCCGGGGGTCAGGAACTGAAAAAGCAAATGGTGAGTAGATTGAGAGAGGTGGCAAACAATGAATGAGCATTGAGTGGGGAAAGTTATAATGGGGAAAGAGTAATGGAGGGCTGGTTGGGTATTTGAGTTAATGACGAAGAGCGTTGAGTAAAAGTATTTAGTTGTGGATGAGGAGCGATCCATAAGATAAGCCCAGAATCCTACATCAAGGATGTATGGAAGGAGTTGTTTTAAAATCCGAACGGATACATAGGCGACAAACAGATATATCTGTTAAAGAAGACAATTCACACTCCGATCTGAGTCATTATTAGAGGCGAGAATAGCCACGAGGAATGTTGGCAAGGAAATTTATGTTGGGGCCGGCCAGTCTGCCTGTTTGTATATTGTATGTGTTGTATGTGGTAAAGAAAGTATGAAATATTGAAGAGCGAAAAGTAATAGATTGTGGTAGACGGCTGAAATTTGATTATTTATTTATTTAGTTGGCTGATGGTGTTGACGGAATAGGTAGACTGAAGTAAAGTGAGACATAAAGGTTTGGAGCTGCGATGATTGGTGCAAGCTCGTATTGTATTATTTTTCTGAAAAGTATTGTCAGTGTAAAATAACGGTAAGTATTGACAGTCGAGTGTGACTAGCCATGATGGAGGATGTTACTTCACTCATGTACCTGTGCAAACAGCTGCCAAAACATGCACCCAAGCTTAGACTATATAGTGCAGAATGGGTTAAAGTCATAGCAGATAAGATGTTCATGCCATGGCCAAAAGGGGGACCACTGGCAAAAGCAGTTTTGCAACACATGACCACATACCTGCATGCAGCGTACACAGGAAAATGTTAGACAAAAGGTTAGCTAGCCTAGAGCTTTGGAAGATGTATCAGGAGGAACGGGAAGACCTGCCTCCTGAAGACTGCACTTTGAACCAGTCTAAAGAGGGGGGTGACGAGCCTTCTTCTCCTCCTACCACGCCTGAAGTAGATGGCGATAATACGAAAGACGAAGGATTGTATCCATTAAGAGAGCTTAAATCAGCTACAGGATATAGTAATCCGACGCATGAGCCACCTGTGTATAGCAGTGACGTGAGTCCAGAAATAACTTCAGAAAGGGATGTGATCTCTAAAGTCTTACAGGACAAAGAGAGAGGTGAACGACCAAGCATGACTTTATATATATAACGAGAAATAAAGAGATGGAAAGGAGAAAAGGGTGGAGCTGATGAGATAGCGCTCATACAGAACGAATGGATGGGTGGTCAGATATTGCTCAAACTTGATGGGAAAAGCATTGAGGAAGTACGGCAAGGCGAAGATCAAGAGGAGTAAGAAAAAAAAACAGGGAGTGATAGAAACGATTAAAAGAAGATACGTCTAAAAAGAAGAGTAGACTAAGGCGAGAACGCATGTATCAAGAAGAGCAGTTAAGAAAGGAAGAAAGGGCAGAGGAACAAAGAAAATATGACAACAGGCAGAGAGCAATCGAAGAATGAGATAATCTAGAAAAGAAGAAAGAAGAGGAGGAAGAACAGAAATTGGAGAGAGAAAAGAATAGAAAAAGATCAGAGATGAAGAGGTGCATAGGGCAAATGAACGGAGAGAAATTAAGAGACAGGAGGAAGAGAGAGTTGGGGACGAAACAAAGAACTAAAGGGCATTTGATGAGGAGATGGAAACAAAGAGAAGACAGGGAGTACACAACATTGGTCGCATTGAGTAAGAGCTAATGGAACCAAATCCATTAGTAGCATGCGAAGACATTGAGGAATTCTTCCCGTCACAAGAACCAATGCTAGGGCCCTCCAGGGTAAACCTAGAGGAGGATTACGAGATAGGAGATATAGGAGATCAAATTGACAAAGTTTATCGAGAGATGAGGACAAAGGTGAATTGAAAAATAAAGGGAAAGCTGATCTATTTGAGATTTCCCAGTCACAAGGTAAGGAGGGAAGCTTGTTTAGTTTCAAACATAGAGCTTTGGCTTTGGACGGGCTGACTCTAAACAGAGACGAGAAGGAGGATAGCCACACGAGTTGGGGACAAGGTATGTCAGACAAAGACAGGGAAACCTTCCGCGAGGAGGAGGGAGCTGGTGCATGCGGATCCAAGGGAGGTTTTCAGACAAACAAAGAGGTTAGATGGTCGGATCTGGACCTACCTAATCCGAGGATGCCAGAGCTTATGGCACAGCCAGATCGACCTAAAGGACGATCCCATAGTGTGAGGGAGGAATCGCCACCATACGTGAGCAGGTTAAGGTCATTACCTGGAAGAAGGCAATCAGGAACCATTGTCCCTGCTATGTATAGGCAGACGATGGAAGCCAATTGCGATTTCGGGATTTCGCAGTGTGCCTTGTTAGAAAAAGGAGGGGCCAGACCGCAGTATGTACTGTGGCCCCAGATGGACATGGATAACCTAAGGTGTAAGCACCCGAGTTTGACCTCGGACGCTGGAAAATGGACCTATGAATTAGAGAAAATGACATGAGGAAACATGTTAGCTATTGGAGACATTAAGGGTCTTCTAGCAGCTATCTTGGGGGAGAGGGCTGATGACATTTGGATGAGAGCAGGGTACGCAAGTGTCACAGCACAGAACACAGCGCACAATGGCACGTTGTTTTATAATTCTAGAACAGCAGTCTGGCAAGCGCTTAGAGTACAATAACCTGATACGTCAGATATGGGCGCTATAATGGCACATAAGATGCAGGAAGGGGAAGATCTGCTTGCTTACATTCAGAATTTTAAAGATCAGTGGTCTTTGGAAACTTGCAAGCTGTGGGGAAAATCTATACCTGTATTCTATCAGATTGATGTCAGAGGTTGCCAGACCAGGTAAGAGGCAACTCAAGAGACTGGTGGGTATGAAGGCAAAACCATGGCCAGAAATACAGCTGACCATTGAGCATCATTGCCGAATGTTGCAAGAGAAAAATTGAAAGAGAGAGGATGTTAGGAAACTCGAAGAAGCTAAGTTAGTCCAGAAAAAGCTGTTGAAGTATGCTATAGAGGGGGCAATGCTGACTAGTGGAGAAGGGCTAGGATCACAACAGGCAGCAGGTATGTTGCAGGTGAATAACCAACGGCAGTCAGATCAAGGAGGGAACAGATTTATGCCGAGAGGCAGAGGCGGATTCCACATAAGAGGAGGCTTTCAGAATAATCAGGGAAACTTTCAGAGTAGTCAAGGAGGTTTTCAGAATAACCAAGGTGGTAACCCAGGCTTGCAGGATGCGCAGGTTAGAAGACTCCCTCCTGTGTGCTGGACATGTGGAATAACAGGATATAATGCATGAACATGTGGGAGCCAAGGGTATGTGCAGAATGGGCAATTCTCAAGAGGGAGGAATAGCTTATCCTCCAGCATATAGCCCACAAAGCAGGGACAGGTTCGTCCAAGATCAGACAGTGTATCAATCACAAGCGCTGAGAATACCACAGTCTTTGCAACCACAGCAAGCACCATTAAATCCGCCGCAAGATAGGTCACAGCACACACCCATGCAAATGCAGCAGAGCGCAAACTCAGGACATCTATTGACTCCTAGAGTAGGGGGTATCACCATCAAGGGTGGGAATCCTTTCACAGGTACGGGAATAGGTATATACCCACAATAGGACAGCTCACTGGGTGACTTGATGTGTTCAGTACTATCTGTGATGCCTAATCCTCAAGAGGAGCCAAGGGTTGATGTCACGATAGGAGGCAAATCCTTTTTCTTTTTTAGTAGACACTGGGGCGACTCGCTCATGTATACGAGAAGGAACATTTTCATTGTCGGGTAATGCCATGATTGCTCAAGGGTTCCTTTTACTGAGAAATTGCCAGTTTCTATAGGAGTGCGTGACATGTTTGCCCCATTGTTGTATTCAAGACAGACACAGTTAATATACTGGACAGAGATCTAATGACAAAGCTAAATATGACAATATCCATCACTGATGGAGGCATAGTGTGTTCAACACCAGGAATACATTATTTAAACCTGGGCAAATTTATCATGGCATTTGCAGGACAAATAGCCATGCGAGGAGCGCCATTAGAACCAGAAGTCTTTCACTGGGGGGTATGCATTTTGTCAACGTGGCTACCCAGTTTAGTGGGCAAGATTATGTGAATACCTGATGAATTTCTGTTCAGGCCACAGATACCTATGGACGAAGAGGGGGGCCAGGTTTTTCCCTTGGAATTGCAGGCAGCTGTAGTGCAAGGGGAATTGGCCATGCTCGAAGTTTGGGATCAAGGCAGGACATGGAGAACTGTGATTGCTATTGGGGAAGGATATAGATTGACTGACATCACTGATGAGGATATGTTTAGAGACGACCCGTTAGATGTCAAAGTAGTGTTTGAGATGAGCATTATGTATTGGATCAGGACAGAGAGACGAGAAATCCCACAGAAGATGATGATAGTACGTCAGTGCCCCGCATTTTTTGATGAGGATATGGAGAAAGTGCCAACTTCTTTATGGACTACGGGCCCCTATGATGTAGGCCTGTTGAAGGGGGTGAGAGAAGTTAAGATTAAGCTGAAGCCAGGAGCAATTTTACCTCGAGCAAGGCAGTACCCCATGTCTTGAGATGCAGATTAGGGAATTTTTAAGACTATTAGCCTCATTACGACCCAGGCGGTAAGTTACCGCCTGGGCCGTGACTTTACCACCATGGCGTAAACTATGTTTACGCCATGGTGGTAGGCGGACTTACCGCCCCATTCCGAGGTCGGCGGGGCAGTAAGTCCCCAATCCCCATTTACCCTTCCCCATTCCCATTTTTGCCCCATAGGGCATTATGGGAGTGGGGAAGGCGTTAATTACGCCACCGTAAATTACGGTGGCGTAATTAACAACATGGTCCCTTAGCGCCATGGATTTTAACACCTGCTAAAAGCAGTTGTTAAATCCGCCATGGCGCTAAGGGACCTCGTACTCAGGCGGTAAGGGTCGGCGCTGTTTACGGCGCCGTAAACCCCTTACTGCCTGAGTTGTAATGAGGCCCTATATCAGCTATGATCGATCAAGGCATCTTAGTGACACCAGAGTCACCATGCAATACTGCAGTGTACCCTAACAAAAAATCTAAGGGGGGGGTCATGGCTTTTATATCAAGATATCAGATCAATTAACCAGATTGTAGAGGCAGAGTGTTCTCCAGTTCCAATTCCGGCGATGCTCCTATGTAGTATCCCGGTTGAGCTGCTATATTTCACGTTGATTGACTTGTAAATGTGTTTTTCTCAATCCTGTTGCATAAGGACTCTCAAGAGCTGATGTCATTTACGTTCTGTCACACTAAATTGAAAAGCACAAGATTACCTGAGGGGTACTGTGAGTCACCATCGATTTTCAATAGGGTCCTGCAAATGGACCTAAGCAATATTGACTTGCCAAGTTTTGTGCTGCCATAAGTAGATGAAATTTTAGTCTGCAGCACATTAGAAGAGGAGTGCTGACGTGACTCGATTCAGCTAATGACTATTTTAGCAGAGAAAGGATATAAAGTGAACAAAGGGAAATTGCAGTATTGCCAGGAAGAGGTGTTGTATACAGGCCAGTTAATCTCACATGAAGGAAAGAAAGTTACACCTGAAGGATCTGAGGCAATTTTGAAAACAGCAAAACCACACTCGATAAAGCAAATGCAACAGTTTTTAGGACTCTGCAATTATGTCAGAACATGGGTATTTCACTACAGTTCATACGCAAGGAATTGTTGTAGGCCCTGAAAAAAGGCATAGGTAAATCAGGAGAAAATTGAATGGACTGAGGAAATAGAGGAGGGGTTTGATGAACTAACAAAGGCAATATGCACAGCGCCAGTTTTGGGGATTCCCAATTATTCTGTGGAGTTTTTTTTGTTTTCGCACACAAATGGAACAGTCATGACAGCAGTACTTAGACAGAGAACTACATTGGGGTATCAGCCTTTGGTATATTACAGTGTGATTTTGGACCCAGTAATGAGGGGTCACTTCCCTTGCGAACAATTGTTGCAGCCACCGCGTTCGCTATTGAGAAGTCTGCAAACATAAAAATGGGGTGTTCCATGACGCTATTTGTTGAGCATTCTTTGTTCGATGTTTTAGAGAAACCTAAAGGTACACTGACGTCTCAAAGAGCTTTTGCTTATGAGGGGGTCATATCGAATCCAGCGATCAAAATAGTCAGGTGCAAAATGGTGAACCCTGCCACATTTGTAGCTGAACCCCTGGCAGAGAATGATCAAGTGCATGATTTTTTGAATTATTAGAAATTCCACAATAACATCCCGAGAGTGAAAGAAAATGCTCTTGCAGCAGGGGAGATTCTCTTTATTAATGGTTCTTCAAAGATCGATCAAACTGATGGAGAATGGCATTCAGGTGCCTCTGTGGTAAAGCACAGGGTCAATGCGGAATTTGAAGTAATGTCAATTTCAAGACTACCGTCTAGCTTTTCAGCGCAGGCTGCAGATTAAGTGGCACTGATTGTTACACTTGAGAAACATGCAGACCATGAAGTAACAGTGTACAGTGACTCCGCCTATGTGATGTCCACCGTGCACGCAGGGCTAACACATTGGAAAAGGAGGGGCTACCTCAGAGCGGATGGCACTCTAGTGCAACATGCTGCCTTATTGGACAGGCTTATTAAAGCACCACAGCTCCCAGTAGCCATCGCAATAGTTAAGTGCGCAGCGCACACTAAGAGAACAGACTTTATTTCACGCCGAAACCAATCCACAGATGAGTAGGCAAAAAAGGGTTGCATATTCACCTGACATAATGAGTTTTGATATGCCTGATGTGAAAGAAAAAATGGTTGTGATGAAAGCTTTAATCACTTATTGCAAACGTAGCTGATGGAAATTCTGGGTGAAGCCCCACAGGAAGAGAAAGACCTGTGGACACGGAGGGGGTGTTCTTTACCCCATTCCGAGGCACTGTGGCGACAAGATAGCACTGCTAACCCAGTGATGCCTGTAGCCTTATTAAGGGTGGCATTAGAACAGCTACACTACCCAGCGCATTTCACTAGGGAAAGCCTAGCAGCAACAATTGCAGAGGACTGGTTTGTACTGAACCTGTTAGAACACGTTGTTTTGTATGTAGTAAATTGCATCATATGTCAAGGGTTCATTGTTGGGCACACACTGCAAACAGTTAGAAGAGTAATTCCTCGACCAAATGGTCCTTTTCAGCATTTACATATTGACTATGTTGACATGCTGCAGATCTGTAATGGATACAGGTATATGATAGTGGTGGTGTGCCCCTTCTCTAGGTGGATCGAGGCCGGTCAATGCACAAACCCTGACACCACTTGCGCTGCGAAGTTCTTAGTTCGAGAAGTACTTCCTAGATGGGGAATATGTGAGGTGCTGAGATCAGATAATGGCCCCCATTTTGTGAATGTGGTGTTCGAGCAAATTAGCTTATTGCTTGGTATAAAACACAAGTTTTCTTTTGCCCCTCACCCGCAAGCGAACGGAATATGTGAGAGACTCAGTGGTCTGCTCAAAGAGAGAATAGCCAAATTGAAGCTAACACTGAAAAAGGGGTGGTTGCACTGCCTGCTCCTTGCATTATATGCATTGAGAAATCAGCCCGGCTCTGACCACCACCTCACACCCCATGAATTAGTCACAGGGAGGTGAATGAGAACGCATACTTAACATGTATGGCGGCTAGTATCTCTGTCATTTCAGAACAAGTAAAACGGACAGGGTGTCGGTCTCAGAACACAGATGAAGACCATACAGCAACCAAAGTTTAATAATTGTCTGTACCTAGACTTTTTCCTGGAGATAAGGTACTAATCAGTAACTTCACAAGAAAGTGGCACAAGATTTAGCGGCCCTTTCATTGTGGAGGATATCACTCCACCAGCAGTCAAAGTCTTCGGAAGACGAGCTTGGATCCACCAAGGTGACGTGAAAGTCTGTGCTGTAGAGGCCGCTGCACCCCCAACCCATTCGGAAGCAAGTCAAGGAGAAGAGGTTCAGCACGTGCAGCCTCGATCGATGACGAGGACGAAGGACACAGAGACTGTCCAGTAAACTGATGCGAGTGTACATTTGGACTGTGGCTCCCCTGAAACACTCTTTGCAGCTGCTAAGCAAGGAGTGAAAAAGCTATTTGTTCTTGAGCCACAGGAGCTTTGCTGACATTGGACTGTGGAGTTTGGAAGTAAACAAAACATGCCAGATCTGGATTTTGTGTTCAACGACTGGAAGAGGGAGTAGTTCCCAGACTAATTTCTGACTGAATTTCTCTTTGGAGGTGCCTATGGTACTCACTGATGTTGCTATACACAGACTACTTCTTGCTGTCTTCATATTTATACTCAGTGCTTAACCTGCTCTTGTTGGGAGGAGCACTGACATACATACTTTTCTCCAGGATCCTAAGAATGGCCCAACTATTAGACTGGCAGCAATAATAACACATATCAGACTATTACTTGAGCATCTTACTGGAGGTACAAATGGTCCTGCCTAATGACGATGCCCACAATCTACTTGCTATGATCTTTTATTATTTGCTCCAAGTTCATCTCTACCTTTTTTGGCGAGACACCAACACTTTTGTGTTCATGAGAGATCCTATAAACCATCCAGCAATCAGCCAGTTACTTGTAGAAATCGTTGAACAGATTCAACAGCTACCAGAGCATTTGACAAGTTTGCCTGAATAAAAACAGTTTTTCCTTTCTTAAAAGTAATCACAGGCAAACAAACATGTTGTCCATAGAGCATATTGCAGGTCCAGAGAGTGAGCAGAGTCAATGACGAGTGGAGAGGCATCGATGGTGGAGCCTCATGTACTAGTGCATGATATATGCCTGCTCCAAATTTATCATTGTCTATCTGATTCTGCTAATCCACACTGTTTATTTCATTGGTCCCAAGAAAGCAGTGGTCACTTTGATTATTCCCACTCCAGTTACATTGGCAGAGCTAGACATTGTGAAACAGCCAAGGCCTTATGTAATTGTCCCTACCCTAGTGGCTCATGTAGAGGTACCTATTCCTGTGACACATGACCCAAGGCTTCCCTTTGGAGGGAGGTCCATTTTTGATTTACTTTATGGTCATTATACAGAGAATTATTTAGCAAGAATGAAACAGAGACCTAAGAGAAGTACAAGAGAGGATGATTATGAATTGAATGATTATAGGACAGTACAGCACATTTGGGGAACAACGTGTGGTATCAGCACATGAAAGAGGTGGGAAGGAGGACTTCTGAGGAAGATTGCTATGTATGTGCACTCCTGCCCTATGCTATGGGGAAGTCTGAGATATTCATAGCTATTGAAATAGATGTTCACACAGCTCATTGCCTTACTCACCTTGCACTCTGCCTTAAAAAAGGTCAATTTCAGGGCCGAACAGCATCTCTGAAATGGCTAACAGAATGGTCAGCACCAGATGAAGATGGTTATGTGCAAGATATAAAGACAAGAGCAAGAGCACACACTCATGTGAGAAGATATGAACAGCCTGGCATGAAGGGAGGAGTAATTAAAATGGGAAATAAACAGAAGACTCAATTGTCAAGGAAAAACTGATGAAGAGGTTTGAAAATGCAAAGAAAGAGGCCAGATGCAGATCTGCGGAACAGTGCTTTCTCCAGATGGATGGGAAGAAGGTGTGGCTATATGCAAAGCACATGCAACGCAGGGATCGCAAAAATCAGCTGTAGAAAACGTGGAAAGATTATGCAACCCTCTATGGCCAAAGGTTGCATAGCTTCTGACATGGTTCGAAGACAAAGGAGGTCCATTGCAGATAGTACCTTTGCCTAGTGCAGAACTATGTTTCAGAAACAATGGCACGAGAAAGGTTGGAGAGAATCAGCAATGCAGATGAATCTTTGATGTGCCAGGAATGAAGGTCGGGACAGCAGTGATAATGGATCACTATTGGGCCTGGGGATCCAGAGCTTACATGAAGCTGCCCAAGGATTGGGGAGGACTATGTTCTATAGTGATTGTTTATGTTCCAGCATTGGTGATCCCAAAAAGTGACCTGAACATTGGTGAATTTCCAAAAGCAGATGCTAACCTGAAGAAGAAGAGATCTGCTGAGCTCCTGAATCGGATGAAAACGTTGATAACAGCTTTTGATGCCATCCTATATAAACACAGATTGTTCAGTCAGACTTCATCAATATTCACAATGATCTTTATTCCCAGAATCCAGAGGGCAGCAAACAGTAAATGGTTACAAATAACCAGATGGGAGCTTTTGCAGACGATCAACACCACGGTAAAGGGATTCAATGCATTTGAGGAGATGAGAGCCATAGGACCGATGACTCTTCAGAACAGATATGTCTTGGACATGATCACAGCTATGGATGGAGGTGTTTGTACCAAAATCAGAGAATCATGTTGCACGTTCATACCTTCTCATGACGATGAGAATGGCACCTTGACAGAGGCCATAACATTGCTGACAAACCTACATGTCAGAATGAAAGATGAAGTGGAAGATATTGGTGATGACAGCTGGTTTGGGTACATTTTCTCATGGGTTCCACAATGGAATGCAAACATTTTCAAGTTACTTGGAGCCCAGTTGGTGATGATCATGTTTGGATTCTGTGTGATCAGGATAATAATCACACAATGTAAGAAGACTGCAAAGAAAGCAGTGGGAATGAAGATTGTAATTGATATTGAGTGAGGAGTGGAACATAAAGAGATGACAAATGAAGAAATCAGAGACTACATAAAGACCAGCATCCATGCACCTGAGGGAACGAAGTTCCTGTATCCAAGGAACCACAAGAAGTATGAGGGAAGATGGATCTACTGCAGCCAGAATGGACAATGTGTGCTTATGACCAGGAGTGTTGATGAGGTAATGACAGTGGGAGTCAATGGGCTTCCACTATCTGTCTTTGCCCTAACAGTTATAGCACAAAATAGACAGTAGTTTTTTGTTTTGTATTGTAGTTGTATTGTTTTGATAGGGTTAAAATGATGTATTGTACTTATTCGAGCCCTCTCCTCAAACGTATGTTGTTAGGCTGATGACCACAACTCCGAGTCCCTTTCCTCAAACAAGGATGTCTTGTTGTGAAGATTGATGAGAGAGTGGTTGATGAATCGCACAGAGGGGGGAGAGTAGAGGTGGAGTCAAGCACACCCATCAAAAGCTCCGCCCCCATGCTGCCTATATGATGAGAACCGGACATTGCAACATGTGCAGTGCCAGTAAGGATGCCTTTATGGCAGACAATCCTGGAAACAAGTTATCCATTAAGAAAACCGTATCTGCATTCACAAAGAAATAGTGGCCTTTTGAACAGAGTCCTGGAAGAAGTGTGAAAATGAGTAAAAGAGGAGATTGGTGACATTATGCGGAGCAGAGCTGATGCCCCCAGAAGAGATGAATGAGGAAAAGGAACATAGACATTCTATAAGCTCTGAAGAGGAGATGATGAAGATGAGCAACAGTTCGGGCTCGAGATAAAGATGCCCATGCTACAGAAACGCTGAAGAAAATGTACACCAGTTTACACTTGTACAGATGCAGTAACGCAAGTAGACAAAGTGGTCTTGAGGCTGGCTACGTAGTGAATAGTTTGCGGTCATGCGCCAACGTATATACATAAGAATGTATAGAAACTGTACATTCCACAATGCACTTTAGCAAGGCATGAAAACCCATAATTGGAAAGTGTTTTCAGTGTTGCGCAGTTGGAAAATTACTGATGGCGAAGGAGAAATTCAAGAAAGGCTTGGCTGGCCCAGCACCAAGAAGTTAAGGCCACCGTGAGCCTGGTTGTCCATCCAGCAGTTACATGGAATGTGAGAAACAGACAAACTTATGTTTGAGTTGGAATTGAAAAACACTGAAGGCGTCAAGAGTTCATCATTTAATAGAATTAAATGCTGCAAAAGGCTTGAAAATGCAGTCTCCCAGTCACGTGGTGAGATCAAAATAGACATTGGGTCAAGCTACACCGACAGCAAGAAGATACTGCCTTTATTTCTCAGGCACAGAGAGCTTCTGCAAAGCCGAGTTCAAAGCCTTAATTGACTAGCAGAATGCAAGAGTGATGATAGATGTTGGCCTAATTGGGAGCGGGGGCATGATCACGCCGACCTTCCCTGCACCTGGACCTGGAGTGGTAGCCTGCGTGCTGCTAGCATGTGGAATATTCCAGAAGGGTACAAAGGTACCAAACCACTGGTACGGGCCATGTATCAAAGAGCCCTATAGTTTGTATAACGAATAAAGTGTTGAGTATTATTATGACATGGAAGATGACTTGCACTTGGGATGGGCTTAGTTGCCCACCTGACAGTAGAGACCCACTGTCAGTATGGAACGTATACTTAGGTGGCCCTTGTAATCCTATCACATCCCCAAGTAGGTTTCTGTACTTTGCCACATAGTGTGACGTCACTTATGACGAGTTTTGACTATAAAAGTTGTGTTTTATATAACATGTGCTGAGAGAAATCGAGCAAACGTCAGTTGATGTCTGTTGTAACTCCCTGTTTTAGACGATTGCAAATAAACACACTAACTTTTGCCAACTTCCTGAGTCGGTTTGATTATTGATGTTTGAGTAAATTCTGTATCCCCATCTATCTCAAAGTATTGCTCCCTCATTTTAAAGGGCTCTAGGTAACTGGGTTCCGAGTGAGTGTCGATAGTAGAGAGAGTTTTACTAGAAGGGATTCACAGTTAGCATTGCATGGCTGGCTTTCTGTGAGTGAGATGGAGAAATGATGTTTATGGAGGATTGCTACTCTGTCACCTCTGGAAGGTCTGTTGTGGGAGATAAACAAGTAGCCTGGGGGGAAAGCCTCTTGTACAACTGGTGCAAAATCGTCAGAGAACCAAGTTTCAGTGATGGAGATGAGGCCTGAATTGTCAGAGGATAGGAGGTCAAAGATGTTGTGTCTGTTTCTCGCCATGGAGCTGGCATTGAAAAGGAGGCAGGTGACTTCATGACGCATGGCAGTTTTCCTGACTCTAGTGGTTGGGAGGGCTTGTTGGATTGAGAGGCAGTGTGTAAGGTGTCAGTTGTTGCAATGCAAGGTGTGGTCAGAACAGTCTGGGTTGCTGAGGCTGACTGAGGGGTGGTTGTGGGGTTTCGGGACACAAGTGCTCTTTGAGGTGGGGGTGAGTGTGTACGGTCGATGGGGAGCAGGAAGAGTAGGCAGGCGGGGGTAGGTATTTGTGAGATGTGTTGGGGTGGATCAGGGTAGGGAGAGTGGGCGGTGAGTGGTGCACGTGTGGTGTGTGAGGTCAGGCGAGTTGTTGAGTGTGGTTCGTGTCTCGAGGTAGCAAGGGGTTTAGGTGTACTGGTTGAGATGTCGTGTTCAAAGAGGTGGAGATGGGGAGTGACAGGTGGGGTGGGCTTGACAGCAGGGCTGGGAAAGGATAGGAGGTTGGACTGATGAAGAAGTGGTTATGTATGGAGACTCGAGGGAGAGGACCAGTCACCTTTTCCACATTTTGTGCATTTGGGTTCAAGAGAGTGTTGGAGGGTCAGAGGGGAAGGGGGATGAAGCAACGGTTTTAGAAAGGGCAAGATGTGCTACTTTGAGAGAAGGGAAAGGGGCTAAAGGGAGAGGTGTGTGGGTGGGCGTTGAGGAGGAGCAGAGGGTGGGGGTTTGGGGGTGAGGGGAGTAGGGCGAGACGGTTTTTCAGGTGAAGCAGGGGAGTCGCCGAGCTGTGCAGAGTTTGGGGTTGCAGTGATTCTAGTGGGTCTGTGCTGTGAAGGAGGTGTGGGATTGAGGTGGGGGGATGGATGGAATGCGTGTTGGTGGAGGGTTGACGATGATGGTGCGACGTGGAGCTCTGCATGAGTGGGTGAATGCTAGTGCAGGGGTCAAAGGGGTTTTGGCAGGGGCGGGGAGGGCTGAGGTCAGTGGGGTAGGTTGGGGGGAGTACTTGCGTGATCGCACCAATGTCGCGGTAGTGGTGGGGGGTAGTGGCAGGGGGCTTGCGTTGTTTGGAGCACCAGAGAGCTCCTCTGGCTTGTGAGTTGGAAATTGCGTGGGGTGTAGGAATGGGGGTTAGGGGGTTTTTCCAAATTAGTAAACTGACATTTGAGGAGGGCCATGTCCCTGATTGTATTAAGAATACATGGATCACCCCCCCTATTGAAAAGAACCTGGCCTGGGGCTCCTGATTCCATTCAATTATCGCCCAATTGCAATTTATTTCTTTATTTTTTTTTATTTGTATCGTGCCATGCGCTTGCAAGCATTGGGGAGCCAACATGAAGATGTGAGTGAGGACAAAACAAACAGGCAGGTCATAGGACAACATAACTCATGCATCAAGTGTCATGAGATCATTTAACTGATTCCAGGGGGCATTATCTGAAGAGATGGGTCTTGAGTTTATTCTGGAAACTGATGTATTTCTGTTCCAGCCTGATTTGCAGGGGAAGATTATTCCACTTGCTGGCAGCTTTGATGTGAAAGGCTTTGACCAATCCATTTGCTATCTTGAATTTTGCTATCTCTATTTGTGCCATTTTTACTGAAAATGCTTGACCGAGTAGCCTATATGCAAGTATTGGAACATCTTTCGAAAATAACAACATCTTCAGTTCATGGAAATCAGGCTTTAGGCCGGCTCTTGGGACTGAGCCATCCCTTCTGGACTTGAAGTGAAGTATTTTACATCCAATGGACAATGGCCAAGTTGTATTATTAATGCTGTTAGGTATCCGCACAGCATTTTACCTGGTGGACCATGCTTTGCTGACTGAGAAACTTCAGCAGTTTGCTGCTTTTTCCACCTCAGCAGCGGCCTGGATTACATTTTTTTTGGAGACTCGTTTAGCGAGAATCTACTGTGGTAGTGCTATGGCAGATGCAGTAAAAATCCAGTATGGTGTGCCGCAAGGCACATGTCTGTCATCATCCTTATACAATATATTTACCCTCCCATTATTCCAACTGTTAGAGGACAATGGATGGAAATTTACAAATTATGTGGATGATACACAATGTCTAATTCCTTTGACTGGTGTATATGAAGCGGATTTGGAAAATAAAAAATAAAGTGTACCCATTAATCCAACATTAGATGGTCAAGAACGGCTTAGCACTTAATGACAAAAAGACGAAGGTCATGACCGTTGGTACAGCAGGCAGGATATGGAAACTGATTTGTGAATATCAGCATTTTACTATAGCAGGATGTAAAATAGCTGTACAAGCTGGGGTAAAAACACTTGGTGTATATTTCGATCAAAATATGAACATGCAAGCCCAGGTCCATAGCCTTGTTTCCAATTCAACTTATTCAGCTTGTCCCGGGAGGATAGCTCAGCGGCAGCGTGCGCGTCTTGGAAGCAAGCCGACATGAAGCAACACAGGTTCGATCCCCGGGTCCGCGCTTAGAAACCTCTGGGTGTTTAAGCGCGTTATAAATACGTAACTAAGACAAAAAACTATTCCTGTAACAGCGCCTCGATGCCTGCGGGCTGTGTGAGCGCTTTATAAATGTAATTAATTAAATTAATTAATTAATATCAAACTGTTGACGCAGATACGGCTACGGCTGTATCGGTCGAAAAAGAACTGTGCCAACCGGGTTAGGGCCATTATTGGCAGTATTCTGGTGAGCATCAGTAAGGGTGACGGCTGAAGGTTGCCGGTTAGTCAGAACAGCTCAGTGAGAGCTGTGGAAGGCTTGAAGAAGAATGACCATGTCTTCCAGGCAAGGACAAACCTGCACTGGCTTCCCGTTGAGGCTAGCATATCTCACCGTTTGCTGATGATTACTCACAAAGGTCTAGTCAGAGACCATTGAAATCTAATGATCAGAATTTACTGTGCGTTCCAAAGACTAAATTGATGATGGTAAGCAGAGGTTAATTCTTTGCGGGAATGCGCTACCCCTGGATCTTGGAGGCATTGGGACTCATTACACGGTAGGCGGTAAAAAATGTGATTTACCGTCATGGCGCTATTAGCGTGTCCGCCATCGTAGGAGACCGCTAATAGCGTTCCATTACGAGTTAGCGGACACGCGCATAGGGCCATGCCGGTAAATTACCCTACCGCCATGGCGCAAAAGCACCTTACCGGCTCCGACCAAAGTGCTGATAGCACCTCCGCCCTCATGCTGCACGCTATTAGCGGTCACCGCTGTTAGCGGTCACTGCTATTAGCGGTCACCGTAAAACACCGGAACCGGAAATAGCGTCATCGCACCGGAACGGGAAAGAGCCCGGCGGCCATCTTTAAAAACACAATCCATTGCCATCCCCTGCACTCAGGACCTGCAGCAACACCACGACTGGCAAAACCACATCCCACAAGAACAAACCATGCCCAAGGCCCTAAAGAAAGCCGATGCGCGCCAGCGCAAAGAACGCTTCTCAAACGAGGAATTGAAAATGCTGGCAGACACCCTGGCTGCAAATGCAGACGTAGTGTTCGCTAGCGACATGCCGCGCCCGGCACTCCTGAGAAAAAAGGAAATCTGGGCTGAGGTGGCGCAGAAAGTCAGTGCGGTGGGCTCCACCCCCCGCACCGTAAAGGACGTGCGCAAGCGGTGGGATGATCTGCGCCTCCGTGTACGCAGCATTTTATCGGCCAACAGGAATCTGGCCATGGGCACAGGAGGCGGAGGTGGATCCCCGATGAAGATGCAGGAGTGGGAGGAGACATGTGCCAGCACCATTGGCATAGAATCCATCGAGGGAGTGGGCCGAATGGAGTGTGGTGTGGCAACAATGTCAGACGGAGGTGAGTGACCACGCAAAACACAGCAATGCTAAGCATGAGTCCCTCCCCCAAATGTGAAATGGGAATTAGCTAATGGATGGGGTCATCACACACACATGTACACAACCCTGCATATATGCCGTGCACATCCCCACACAACCACATGCATGCAGCACCTCGCACACATGTCACCCTGACACATGTCCGGATGACCCACCCATCTGGCCAACAACCTGCAGGCCCAAACTAGATGTCCAAATCCAAAGAACTGCAGCAACAACAACATATGCATGATGCACGTTGACCCATCACTGATGTTATCCCTGTCTTGCTCCCCCACAGGGTCACATTCTGACAGTGAGGAGCTGGACTCTGCAACGCAGGCCCCACCACCCAAAAAGCAGGCCAAGGGAAAGGATGCAGGCACCAGGCCCAGTACATCGAGGGGCACTGGGATATCTGGAGTGGCCCAGCGTTCAAAAGCCACACACGCAACGACCACACCAAGGGTCGAAATGCCATCCGACACTGTGGCAGCACCCCCACCACCCACCCCCACCACTCAGGAGCCAGTGCCAGAAGGCACGCCGTCCGCAGCCAATAGCTCCGTCGGGGAAGCAGCAGCCACGGCACCTATGAGTGATGTGGACGACCCATGTCCGACACCGGAAGGGCAGCGTACACCCAGCACCCAGCTGTCCCCACTCCACAGCCCATGCAACACATCCAATGGCAGCATCCATGAGGTGCATGCCGGAGATGCAATGGATGGGTCATTCAGTCCCGTGGCGAGCTCACCTGATGTCGGCCACATGCAGCAAGCTGCGCCGAGGAGTAACAGGGGCAGGGCCGCAGACGACACCATGAGCCTGATACGCCAGCGCCAGGAGGAGCTCAATGCCCTGGTTGCCCGGCAAGTGAGCGAGGCTGCCTCGACCAGGGAGGAGATCCGGGTGTTGTCAAGGGACATGAAAGCTGCCATGCACAGCAACACGACGCGCCTATGTGACGAGATGGCCGCTTTGAGGCAGGTCCTAACGCGCATTGCTGAGGCGATGGAGAGCATGCGTCACTCACAGGGAGCAGATCAACCAGCCACCCCCTCGTCTACTAGCTCCGACCAGACAACCATCCTGCGCAGGTCCAGCCGGTCCTTGCGGTGGTCAGACTCACAACCCCCCAATGGTGGTAGTGGAGGAGGGAAGTAGGGCCAGCCTGTCCCTGTTGACACTTGGGAACTAATGCAGCACTGATGTGCACACCATGTTCGGTGGAGTTGTGGGGGGAGGGGGGTGAGGGTGTTTGGGGGAGTTGTGGGGGGAGGGGGGTGAGGGTGTTTGGTGGAGTTGTGGGGGGATGGGGGTGAGGGTGTTTGGGGGAGTTGTGGGGGGAGGGGGTGAGGGTTGTTGGGGTGGAGGGTACATGCACGTTTGAATGTCATAATGCTCAATACACACGTAATGGCATGGATAATCACATGACTGGACATTGATCATTGTGTATGTGTGCTTTATTGTTGAAGGGTGCACTGTGTTTATGTCCTCCATACCCCCCGTGCCCTGAGCTGAACACCAATTGCACCCTCCTAATCCATGTGCATCAGAAACAATGGTCTATCAGGTGCTGCCGCACAGCACGTCCCTCATCGGCATCGCCACCTGCATGACCTGCAGCCCCCTCTCCTCCATCCTCATCCCCGTCATCATCCTCAGACGGTGGTCGCAGTTCTATGTCAGGGGGCATTGGCACATTCCGTCTGATACACATATTGTGAAGCATGACACATGCCATGGTGATCTTGGCCACCTTCTCATGCCCGTACAGGAGTGCCCCGCCGACCTGCTGAGGCACCGGAAGCGTTCCTTCAATAGGCCGAATGTCTGCTCGATCACCACGCGGGTACGGGTGTGTGCATGATTGTAGTCCTCTTCGTGCCTGTTCTGTGGGTTCCGCACAGGGGTAAGGAGCCACCTCTTCAGGGGATAACCTGCATCACCTGCATGGGTGCAACAATGGGTATGTGTAAGTGTCTACATAATGTGGAGCGTGCACATATCACACAAACAAACATTGCATATTCAACGACATCCACAGATCCAAGCACGCATGGCAATCAGGGTAACTGCAATGTGGGAAGGTGAGGTGGTCCTTGCAAGTGGACATGCACCATGCATGCATACGGCAGGGATTGCCATGTCCCGCCTGAGTTTAAGTGATTTGTGTTTCCTGGCCCTGGAAACGTTAGTGCCACACTGCTAGTACACTGCCATTCCTTAGTTGATGTCCCCATGCTGTTTGATGGCAATTCTGTGGTGGGGTACGGGTGTGCCTCACCACAATGGCTACAGGGGATCCATTTGTATGCACTCATGTGCGCGGACCATTTCTGATGTTGTTCAGCGTACATTTCAGTTGTGATTTTGATATGCATGTTGCTGAATTGTGTAATGGGGGAATGGTGTGTTGTGCGGTGTGCATGTTGTTTGGAATGGCCTGTTTGGCGTAATGGATTGATATGTTTGTCGTGGCACTCACTTCCAGCATGTGGTTTTGTCTCTGGTCCATTGTGGGCTGCCTCACTGTACAGTGATGCAAATATGTATGTCCATTCTTCTCATGACACCAGTTCACGCCCAGTTGGAGTATGCATCTCCCCCCCCCCATTCACGCCCAGTTGGAGTATGCATCCCCCCCCCCCTTCATGCCCAGTTGGAGTATGCATCTCCCCCCCCACTCACAATCCACATCACACTGACATGTGGTCGGCCTGCTACTCACCAAGTAGCCACGAACGTTGTCCAGCATGTCGCTCCATGTATCGTGGTATTGTCGAGTTCCGCAGGACCATTGCATCATGGGTTGAACCGGGATATCGGGCACAGCAATGTGTGATGATCTTGTTGGAGTCACATACCATTTGGACGTTGATGGAGTGGTATAGCTTTCTGTTACGGTACACTGCCTCATTGGCATGTGGGACCACCAGTTCTACATGGGTACAGTCGATGGCCCCGATGCAACTTGGGATGCCTGCCAGTGAATGGAAGCCAACTTTGGTGTTGGAGATCTCCTGGGCAGTCCGTGGCATGTATATGTGTTGACTTGTGTGCTGCAGGAGGGCATCGAGCACCTGGTTCAGTGTGCGTGAGAATACTGGTTGTGATATGCCATGCATCTGACCTACCGTATGCTGGTAGGTGCCTGTGGCCAAGAAGTGGAGCACTGTTACCACCTTCAGTAGAGGGGTGATGGCAGTACGGATGTCAATGAGACTCACAATGTCGTTGTATATCATGTCTACTATGGTGGTGATGGTATCCCAGTCCAGACGGTACAGGGTGTGTATCTGCTCAGGGGTTAGGTTGACTGGACTGGCTCTGATCCTGGGAATTGGTGGCTGCCTCTGTGGTATCACTAGGTGCACTGGTGGTGCTTGCTGTGCCTGTCTTGCCCTCCTCCTCCTCCTCCTCCTGCGTCTCCTCTGTGCTGCCTGTTGTTGTAGCTGCTGCACTGCAATCATGTCCTCTAGCCCATGTAATGCTGCTAGTATTGCATCCATCTTGGTGTGGGAATGGGTGTGGGGAGGGGTGTGGTGTGCTCTTTTGTGCTGCCAGTCTCCATTGCCTCCACCTGTGCTGATTTTGTCCACCTGTGGCAGGTGGGAACTCTGCTGTGCTCTTTTAACGTGTGGTTCGCGATGCCGGTATTAGCGCCTTGCCGGTAAGGGTTCTTTGGGTCTACTACATGCCGGTATTGCCATGTATGCATGGCTCGTGATGCCGTGATATTAGCGCTATGCCGCTATTTCCGGTCTGAGGGGGCGCGCGCTCACGGACTTGCCGCTAATAGTGCCACCGTACTTAGCGGTGCCGCTAATAGCGGTATGTCCGGTTCGTGATTGGGGAGGGGATTTACCGATACCGGTAATCCCTTACCGGTAACGGTATGTCCCTACCGCCTACCGTGTAATGAGGCCCATTGAGTCATTGGACTTGTTCAAGCGGAAATTGAAAACACATCTTTTGTATGATGTGCCTCATGCGACTGTGCCTCGGTGTATTGATCCTACTGGATGATTGTCTTGTGTGTCTTTATGTTTTTGTAGTGCAAGCGCCCTTATGCCTTCGGGTCTGGTTCTGGTGGCGCTACATAAATAAATGAAAGGAAATCAATAAATAATCTTCAACGATACTATCATCAATCAGGTGACACGCGCACATGTAAACAGGGGTGCAGGAGTTGTGCAGGAGAGCTGCTGTCTACCAGCGCGCCATAGTTCTACACATGCCCTTGCAGCGGTATCTGGTCATTGCATCTAATGCCATTCCATCGAATTTTTTCCATCTAAAAAATGTGCATCAAATGCATGTTTTTGGGGGGTAAAGGGTTAATTTTTGTTCAGGAGGATTTTAAAGGGTAAAGAACAGGGGTTTGGGGGGGGGGGGTTCCACCCCAAAACAACAAAAAATAAAATAAAATGCATTAGATGCAAATTCTTTAGATGGAAAAAATTAGATGCAAATGCATTTAGATGCAAGGAATTCGTTGCAATAACTATAAACCCCTTGCAGTGGAGTATGGGTATGTGAATATGTGCGCTATGGGAGGCTACACTGCTATTAGTCAAGCAGAGAAGTAATGTGAGTGAGAGCCCTCAGCTGCTTATTTGTGGACAAATAGACGTCAGCTTTGGCAGTGCTTAGAGTCTTGTATTATAAATACGCCTACTCGACTTCTTAGGCATAAACAACCACAAAAGATTCTATGGGCAGGAAGACTGAATGAAACCAAGGGCATTGTCAATTTACATATAAGAGCATCCCATCATGCCAGGCGATAACATAGCATAACACAAGATAACAACATAGCATTCCAAAGCATAATAAAAGAACAAATATTACCAAGCGCAAATAAACTAGCATGACATCTTTGCAGTGACCTTAAGGAGGTGGAATGGACCATAAAGGGGATTTTAATGCTAAAAAAATAAACATACCCACATACAAACATGTTATTTCATGTTATTCGTTGTATAGCATTCTGCTGACATGTGTTTGGTCTTCTGGCACTGCAGCGAATCTGAAAGAGAGGGGTCAGGGTTAGTCTAGTGCAAGACAAGGCAAGATAGCTTTGCTGTTGCATTGGTAGGTACAGACCGAAGTATCCTGGGCTCCATGTGCATGTCTGCACATAGGTGTTCTGTGTCAGGAGCGTCGAGGCGTTTGTGTCCAGAGAGGAGCCTGTAATGCTGACATGCATTGGCCAGGGCTGGAGTATGCAAGTTGGCTGTGGAGGTTTGTTTGATGTCTGTTGTGAGGGATAATGAGATGCCCTGTGTGAGTGGCATAATTGGTCTGTATATAGTGTGTTTGAGCATAGAAGCTCAGAATGTTAGTGGAGGTCCCATGGAGCAACTCAGAGCATCCATCCGAACATTTCGTGGGGCGGTGGGGGGTTGGGCGACTTCCTGGTAGCTGTGCCCTTTGGGTACTTGTGAAGAGGCATCATGATGCACCCTGTAGTGAGCTGGTAACTCTAGCAGTGGGCAGAGTAATGAGGGCCCGCATCTGAGTCCCTGGCAAGCAGGGTCACTGCCATATCCATCTGGGGCCCATCTGTAAGCTAAGATGAGAGCACCTGCAGCACAAAGCATTTAGGGCTGGTTCATCAATCAGGCAATCCTAGGCATGGGGCTGGGTTGCCACCGTCAAAGAGGAGCACGTGGGTGTTATACTGGTCTTGGGATCATCAAACCTGGACCCATCACAAGAAGGGCAGGTGCTGAAATAAGGCAGTACTAGACAGGTGTCTAGAGAGACAACCACAGAGGGGCTGTAGAGGCTCTGAAGCATCCAATGTGGTCCTAAAATAAGGCATTGGGGCAGGGAGCTAAAATGACAGTTCGTCTGAAGCAGCATGAATCCTTGTACTAAACTTTTATGCATTGCGGTTTCTTTGAAAATGGTGATTTCTATTGTGTAGCATTGATGGTTTCTTCAATCTGAGGCTTTGAGTCATGCATTTATATATTTTGTTAAATGCGTACCATACCAGTGCAGTTGTAGTAGATCTTCAGATAAGCTAACCATCTACTGGGCCAGGCAAAAGTCAGTTTCAGACCTATGAGAGGGACTGAATCGACACTGCTCTCTATCTGGGATGATCTAAAAAGAAATCATGCTCCAGCACCACCTCTGCACTGATCCCATTGGACCTTGCAGTGGCTTTTGGCACAGTCAACCATGCAACCCTCATACAAAGAATAGAAGACACAGGTTAAGAAACATTGCACTACAATGGATGCAACCCTTCCTGACAGAAAGAACAGAAACCACCTGGCTATCCCCTTTAAACTCAACCTCACGTGTATGTGTAGAGAAGGTCCCAGATACGGCCTGCACTCCAGCCCCACATTTTGAGGTACCAGGAACATACTCGCCAAGATATGTGATGTATGAGGAGAAATAAACCAACAGAGAGCAGTGCTAGGGGTCTGCCCAGTGCCGATCAGAAGAGCAATACCTGTTGACGTGCCTATAACCAGACAACAATGGGCAGCACGGTACCCATTGATACAACCGTACCAGCAGCTGACATGAAATGAAGACTACTTACAAGCTGTCCCCGAAGAGACCCAAAGGGCCTTAATGGAAGGCAAATGGTGATGACACAAGGCCCTTGACAGGCGTACTAATGAACAAAATAATAAGCAAGGAACGACACGTAAAGACGAAATGTAAAGAATAATGGTGTAATGGACTTAAAAGAAGAAACGATGTTGCAACACAAAAAGAAGGATGAAAATATGCAACTGGCTAAATGCCTGTAAATAGGCTTGGAACGCAGGAAGCTAAGGAAACTGTACTACTTGCAATGCTTAGTAGAAGAATAGAGCGGCAAGTGCCAACTACATATCTACCTAAAAAGCACATTAAACAAGTGCGACTCCATTTTGTAAAAGCAGAATTAAGCCCTGGATGGTGGAGGACAAACAGGCCAGGATTCAGATACTAGCTCAAAGCCAGACGAAAGAGCAGAATCGAAACTCAGTAAGAAGCAGCTCATGCCTGGGAATTCGAGGTCAACCCCAGGAAGGGAGGAGAGCGGCAACTTCGAAGAAACGAAACTTTAGAGCATAGCAGCCTGCCCCGTGAAGGTGGAGATAAGGAGGCCCAGGCAGGTGACAAGGCTAAAGGAAGAATCAAATACACGAAAAGAAGGAAAATGAAGCAGATTCACAGTGAATTGACATGTGACCAGCCAGGCGCGAAGAGGTACCAACGTCTGATGTCACCCAGAACCCAAGGATGCCATAACTTTTCCTGATAAGAAGCTACAGTTTCGAGGCCAACCTCAGCCAACTAATTGACACATAGCCCTAAAGTACTGAGTGATGGAAGGGAGGCAGGGTGAATCTTGGGGCACACCGCATCTGGGAGTCCATTCTGCATGCTGCTAATTAAAGTGGAGATTTATGTCTAGGGGTGTAACCTACCCAATCACAATGGACCAAATAATCTAGGGTCCTATAGCTAGTAGAACCAGTGAAACGTCGTACTTGTAGTGACGTCTATCATGAGTGATGTAGAGGGATGGGCGTAGATGCCCACCCGATAAGAATTAACCAATCCTCACACTCTGTTACCATATACAGATATAGCACCTATACTTAAGTTACCTTTCCCGACCAATAGAATTGCATGACAAACTTTGAGTTTTACACGTCAATGATGACGAATTTTGCCTATAAGAGTTGCTGTCTGAATGAAGATGTTGGAAGTTGAAGCAAGACAGGTGATCGCATCACTGTTGATTTCCATTGTTTCCCCGTTTTTTGTACTTGTCATTAAACAGACTTCCCTTTGCCAAACTACTGAGTTGTCCTTATTGAATGGTGTTGGAGTAAGAGAATCCTGCACCCCATCCTCCTCAAGGTGCAGCTATCTCGTCTTAAAAGTACTTCAGGGCGAGCTCTGATCCCATGGGCCCGTCAGAGTTCGCTCCGCCCTCCTGTACATATGCACAAGTGGTGTTCCACAAGGCCGATTAATCTCACCACTACTCTTCAGCGTCTGCATGGCTCCTCTCAGGAAACTCGTCAAACGACATGGGTTAGCATGCTACAGCTACACAGATGACACGCAAATCATCTACAAAATCGCAACCAGCAAGGAGATAGACCGATCCCTCGTCAAGTGCCTCTCACAAATCAATGCATGGATGAGCAACAACAATGTTTAACTCAACCCAAATAAAAATGAAATCATGATCATGCCCAAAAGCACTTCTATCCAACTGCTCAAACCATGGTTTATGGAAATAAGAACCAGACAAGAAGTCTCCAATGTGGTTATAAATCTCAGAACCCTGATGAAGAATTAGCTAACACTGAAACCTCAATTTAACACAGTAATAAAGAAAAATGTCTTCCACTTACGATCTATCAGATTGATTTTGCCATTACTCACTTTTCCACACAGAATACTCACCATTATCTCAGTTGCCATGTCAAGAATAGACTATGTCAATGGCATCTACCTTGGCATGCCTTACTACTGCACCAAAAATCTACAATGAATCCAGGATGCAGCAGCAAACCTCCCAATACTCAACTAGAGGGAACACATAATGCAAGCACTAAGATCACTACACTGGCCACCTGTCAAGAAGTAAAGAATCTATTTCAAAGCGATCTGCATCATTCAAAGATCAATTCATGGCCAGGGAGCAGAATTCCTGCAAGAACCAATCTCCATCTACAGACCAAAAAGAGCACTGAAGTCTACCAACGACATACGCCTCAGCCCCAAGCACTATTCAAAAATGAAATATGGTGGATAAACATTTTAAAGCATCTCCACAAAACTCTGAAATCCCTCCCCACAGGAATAAGCTCAATAGAGGAATACCTGACCTCCAAGGAACCAGTAAAAATGTGGTTGTTTCATATGCCAAGCTAACTCACAAGCCCTATGCCGCTGTCAAAGATAGACCAAACATAGATGACCATGGCACACTGAGTTTCAGTGACCCTAGAAGCTACTTGCGCGAATGAGACTTAACCCGCTGCCATGAGGATTGCACTCTTCACCCACACAACCATATTAAAACCCTCCATCCTCCTGCAAACATACCACATGCATACTATGTCACACACAACCACCTATACCATTACCCAACCACCGCACACAATGACACGGAACCGCAGCATACAAACATCCTGCAATAACATATTCAATCTCAACACAGCCAATGCATCCCTATGCTCCTGGCACACAAGGCCTGCCGTATGAATGCGAATGCCGAACACACCCACCAACCTAGACCACCTAGAAGCAAACCCACACACTCTGACCAGTTTTCCCAAACTGAAGCTACCAACACCAGAGGAAAAGCCCTTGGGTGCTCTCCCTCTTCTCCCACTAACAAAACAACTCCTCTCATACTTTTAGATCTGCCAGGGTGCCCGGAGACCATGAAAATGGCAGCCCTGTGTGGCATAAACCCTGCTAGCAGAAACATAATCTATGAACTTTTGTCTCATTAATTACACATGACAATACTTATCGCTTAGTGGGTCATCTGTCCCAGAAAACGAACCCGCCTTTCACCTTCCTAGGTTGCTAAAAGGAGTACCACTGAGGTGATTACTAATAATATATGTTATATACAGATTTATGAAGCCAAAAGACCGTGGGAGCAGCAGCTGTATGAAAAATGAGTCCTTTTTGAGATAAGGCCCAAACTAGCGAAGTGTCTACGTCATTCTTTAGGCACCAAAAACACTTGGACGACCCCAAAAGAGCTTGTCCTATTGAGACCCTTTTAAGCCATGCAGCCGGTCAAAGGGGGCTGTAAATAAAGTGCTCCCCATAATTGGTCATAAAATCTTTCCCTTGAAATCCATTATTCTTCCCGGGCAGAGCTGAGGGGCCGCCAGCCCCATACATTTGTTTTGCATCCATTTGAGGGAAAATTCATTGCCTTCATCCGTGGAAGCAGATTGAACACGATTCAAGGGGGAGGGGGGCTCGATCTTCCAGGGTCCATCTGGGAAGAGAGTCGGGGCGCGCCCCAACACGTGATTAACGGCCCTGGGCGGGGGGCTCGGGGCAGGCAAATATCCCTGTGTGTAACTCACTGGGGGATTTATGTGCACGCCTGGGCCTAAAGCCACACGCTTTGGGCCCGTTCCCTAAAAAATGATACCCTCGTTAATTATAAAAAGTGGAATTATAATAGAGTGAGAAAATTTCATGAATGTGTATTTATTCCAAACGTAAACCAGTTAATTTTACAACATAATGAATGACCCTGTGCAAGTGTGAAGCTCTTGCGTGTGGCACTAAGAAGCCATAGAAGGCGTTTAATAAACAACAGGCCTTTTTTTTTTAAGCGGAGGTACTCTTTTTAAAAAAATTGTTTTTTACCCCAGGCGTGCGAAAAGGCATATCTGAAGGAGGATATCTCAGGGGCAACGTGCTCGCCTTGGAAGCAAGACGACATGAGCACCACAGGTTCGATCCCGGGTCTGCGTTTAGAAAGCTCTGGGTAATAAGATATCGTATCAAAGTGGTGGATTCCAAGGCTCATCACACTGCCTGCCATTATGCTTTCTGGGGCGTACTAGGGCTGTGCAAAATGACTTTCGACTGGGAATGTCAAAATGGCAGCGTGCAGGGCTGTGCCAAACTAGGACCACGCGGCTGGGCTTTGTAACCGTCGCTATACTTGGAGTTTGTAAATAGGCAGTCAAGTTGTCAAACTGGGAGCACACAGACTGGTCATTCATTAGCCTTTTGCATGCTGAGACTATTCTGCAGGTGTGTATCAGTGAAGTCAGAGTGTAGCTTAGAGTACAACGCTAAACTAGGAGTATATAGGAATTCTGTAGTTATAAACGGGGAGTACACTGGAATGGTGTGTACTGGGGTATCAGACGAAAAGTAGAAACTACGGAGATTGTAAAAATGTGAATGTACTGGAATAGTGCAATTTGGGAATGTGGAAGTGCTGTACAACAGAGCATACACCGTGTGTGCTGAGATTGTCGCAGTTGTTGCATAGGGGCTGAAAGAGGAAGTGTAAGACCATCGGCATTTACACTGTAGGAGGACACAATATGAACATGCACAGGTAAATGTGAGAGGACATGTCGCACAGCTACTTGTTCAAACATCTTAAAACCACAGAAATATGTTCACTTTCTTAGTTCCTTACACGAGCAACCATTACCCTAAGAACGCCTCCCCCGTTACGTTCCCAGCTCTAGAAGGCCTCACGCCTCCCATGTAACCCCCCTACCCAATTACGCTTTCCTTGGCGTCAAAACCCACACCCTCCTCTTACCTGGCTCTATAAGGCGCAGGGTGACCATGGCACATCCTGTTTGTTAGTTCTGTTAGAGGTTGGTCCGCAGCTGGGCACACGGACCCTCAGCAAATGCCGGCATTGTTTCGTTGGGCCAAGTGTTTCGTGTCTCCAGCAGTGTTCTTGGCAAAACTGTATCGCATGAAGCCGCTGTTGAATCACCTATAGCAGAACTGGGATCTCCAGTCAGTGGATTGCGATCACCTGATTCCAACTACATTTGCCACATAAATTAAAACAGTGGATCATAGTAGGACAAGAAGAAAGAGGAGTTCTTCCCGAGCAACTCTCCAAGAAGCACTGACTACAGAGCCAAGCGAGATTGGATGGGTTGCGACTAAGAGAGAAAAAGAGCCACAGACCTTGGGCAAGCCTAGAGATTCCCCAGTCCCACTTCCAAGTGATCGTCGTCCACTGATGTAATAATGCCAGGCCATCAAAAAAGCTCTTGCCAATGTTCATTCTTTTAGAAGAGGGCTGGATAACTTGTCTCTCAGTTTCAGTATTATAGCTTGGGGAAAAAGACTGAACTTTCTCTGAGCTGAATTGTGCATCTATAAAGATCAGATCCCCACAAGGACTCAGAACAGACCTTGATACATTTATCAAAACTCTCAACTCTTTAAGCTGCTGTGTTTTTTTCACTTGTGTCTTTCTGCATCTCCTCCTTGGACCCTGCGTCGATCAAATAATCGTCTAGGTAAGGATGAACTTGTATACCATCTTGATGCAGTAACCCTACCACAGGAACCATCGTTTATGTAAGTAAAGACTCTTTGGAGTGACACAAGTCTGAAAGGCAGAACGGAAAAAGTGAAAATGAATTTTTGCAATGGCAAACCTCAGGTATTTCTGCTGATCTCTCCCTATTGACATGTGATGGTATGCATCCTGGAGTTTGATGCAAGTCATAAAATCCCCTTGATTCATCAATAGGTTTATCAAATGAAGGGTCACATTTTGCAGGCCAGGGTGTCCATCTATTGATTGAGCTCCTTCAAATTCCTTCAAATTCGAGTCTGTGATGGTTTTCTAAGTCCTCAATTGTGGTTTTCAGCAGTTCCATATGTATCTTTGCGTCTGCCGATTAAGACAGACGAGGCTCTGATCCACATGGGTTGGCAATCTCCTCAAAATGTTCCATGACCCATCTGGTCCTACTTATGTGATTACCAACACACATGATTCCCATTACAAGATTATCTGTAACACAAGATTTATGTTTTACTTAACAGTTAAGGGAAGCAGGATGTTGTTGGAGTAGGAGAGTGAGGGCATTTTCCATGGGATGCTATATGAAGTCAATTCCAATGTCTATATACCACAAGGAGGAGATTCAGAGTTCCAACTACAATAACCTTTAAAATTCAAACGGTTATCGTATAACGCGAAGGGGTTAAACTCCCTAATAGAACAATACAATTACTACAAAGATTAAAGGAACTTCAAGCATGTGTGAGATGTCTGCAGGAGACTCACCTGCTGCCAAATGACACAATAAGATTAACATCTGGAGTATTCCTATTTCATAAGTACACTACGAATAAGAAAAAAGGTAGTGATGGGTATCCTAATTAGTTGCATATTAATTTTCACTCTTAATGATGTCAAAAAAGATAAAATAGGCCCATTCCTTTTTCTAACGGGGAACATGGATGGGATCCCTCTAATGCTAGCTAGTATGTATGGCCCAAATGAAAGACAGAATGGCTTCCTCTGTTCTGCAGTACAGGAATGAATGGCCTTCGCAAAGGGGCCTAGTGTTATGGCGGCATATATTAACTTAGACAAAAAGGCTCTTATTTGAGATTCAACCAAGCAACAAAGAAAGTAAAGGACTTACTGAAGGACTCAGGCTTGGCAGACTCCTGGAGATATACACACCAAGATGGTAAGGCATGTACCTGTTACTCCCACCGCATCTACTCAAGGCTAGATTACATCTTTGTGGAGCAAGGCCTTCATTAAAATACACAGGAATCAGAAATGAGTCTTGCATACGAGACCAAGTTACCTGCCTCAGGATTGTTCCTCATTTCATTTAGAACGAGAGGTGGTATTGTCATGTATCCGCCCAGGCACAGTTACTGAGCAGGAACCAGCATTGCTTATGTTGGATGAGAAAAAAGCTATGTTATGCTACTTGGAGCGAACCAAGACAGTGAGGAAGTGTACACATTGCTTATTGCTTTTGAAGCTGGCCCTAACGAACTTGCAGGGAGGTCAGATCATTGATTGCCTTGGCGTAGGAATCGCGTGAGGTGCAACTTCCTCCCACTGTGCAGGGGTCTGCTCCTTGGAATGTTTCAGCTTCCTGGGCAGAAACTCTGGGTTTTCTTTGGGGGATATATGTCACGCCACCACATGCGAATCTCCTTACATTTTAATGTTCCATTACCAAATGGTGGTTTGGTCGCTCAGAGGCAGCTTCTGTAGGATCTGCCATTCTTCAAGCCATCTTTGAGCACTCACTTAGTTGTCACCTTTAGTTTGAATAAATATCCCTGTATATGCTGTTCTTTGTTGGTGTTCTGTAAAACACTGCAAGGTTTATTTGGTATATCTTGTTAGAGTGAGGGATGTGACAAGGGAGGAGGTCCTTGGGTAATCCTTAGATTTCATATGGTAATCTCCATTACACCGGGCCTCCTCTCTTGTCACAGTACACTCATTCTTCTTGCTTTGCCTGGAGGAAGTCACATCTTTTATATATGACTGGGTAAGCACAGCATGCCCCATGGCGCCCCTAACCCCAATTTGGCCAGGTAAGAGGAGGGGAGGTGCTAGTGATGCCATGAGAAGACAATTGTCTGGTAACCGGTGTGGGAGCAGTGAGGCCTCATAGAGTGAGGGGTGAGAGGAGAGAGGAGGTCCATTGAAGTCCGAATTACTATAAGTAATTTAGACATTAACAGGCCACTGAGGACGCACACCTTTTCTCTCATGCTGGATATGGCGAGATAACCAACTGTGTTATCTTATTTCCTCCCAAAGTTTTTACTCTGTCTTTCATCTGAATTCCTCAGAATGTTTTTCTACAAGGAAATGTCTTTTTTCCAGCGACCTTAATATATATTCTCTCATTTACTGGCCCACGTGTTCCTGAAAATCAGAATATACTGGTAGTGTGCAAATTTAGCTTGTACTGATTTTGTGATACTCGGAATATACTTTGTTTGCCAAACTGGGAGTAAAGTAGGGTAGTCAAACGCAGAATATATTGAGCTGAGTTTGTCAATCTGTTACTATCCTGGGAGTGTGCACATTAGACATATACACATGAGCAGAGTGGGAATGTGCTGTAGCTGTCAAACTGTGCATTTCTGTGATTGTGAAATTTGGAATAGATGGAGATTGGCAAATCAAATATATAGTGTTGTTGGAAAAACAGCGACTACTCTGAGATGGGCATTCTGAGAATATACTGGGATTGTGCAAACTGGGAATATACCATATTGTAAATATCAAGGGTATGTTGGTTTTTCATATACTGAGATTCTGTGCAAAAATGAACACTGATGCTACTGTCAAACTGGTAATATATTAGGGTTCTGCCAACAGAAAATATATCTGGGTAGTAACTAGGAATATACCACTTACGTGCAACCCTGGGGTATGCACAGGTGGTGAAATTGGTAATAAACTGTGATTGTGAAAGGTAGGGTTATATTAACTTTGGCATCCTTGCCACATACTGGGATTGTGCAAATTGGATTTGTACTGGGATTGTCAAACTTGGAGTGATCAGGTTTTGTTTAAACTATAAATGTATTGAATTGTCAAACTGGATATAAGGGATTATTTAAACTGGGAGTGTACAAGAATTGTCATACAGGCATCATGCTTACATTATCAATACGAGATTGAGCAAAATAGGTGCATAGATGGATCGTCACAGTGGAAATATTTTGGTGATGTACATTTCAGAGGATTCCGAACCTGTGAAGAACTGTATAAACTGGGTTTGCCAAGTTGGCAAAATACTGGGATTGTGCAGACATGTCACATGCTGAAATGCAATAATCGGAAATATTCTGGAGTTGTGACACTGGGAGTTTAGTGGGATTGTCAAACTTTGAATATCTTTGGATTGGCAACCTGAAAACACACTCTGATTGCACAAACTAAGAGTGTTATTGGACTGCCAAATATGGAATATACCGAGACTGATAATCGCAATATGTTTCCAGTGAGTACGAACTGTGAGCATACTGGTTTAGTCAAACTATTAATACACTGAGATTTTAGGATCTGAGGGTATATTGCATTCGTCAAAGTAGAACTATGCTATGTTATTTCATGTATTATACTGCACTCATCACCACTGTAGTGGTCCTAAAGCGCTGAGCCATGTCCCTGTACAGGCAAACTGTGACCCCCTTCCGGGTTGGCAGCCGAAACGGGTTCAAGGAGAGCGGGCAGGGGAATAGGAAAAGTCAGGGAGACAAAAAAGTACTGATTTAACACACAACATATAAGGAAATGTAATCATAAGGTTAAGTGATCATGGTTGTTGGGATGCATGTACAGGGGCACATTCTCAGAAAGAAAAGGTGGGCAAATCTAAGATGCATAACAAATGTTCAACAAATGCACAAGAAACAGATGTGCCTGATTCACAGAGGTGCACATTTCAGAGCACCGCCATCACAAAAGGAAAGTGCAACATGTGCGCAAAAGATGCACAAAATGGGCAGAAAACATGCAAAAAAAGAACGCATGCAAGACGCTAGTGTTTATCAAAAGTATGCAAAGATTCACCTAGAATCTAATTAACAAAGGTTGGACACATGGTTTGCACTAGAAGGTGTGCATTCCAGTTTCCTCCTAAAACCGGAACGAGTGTGCCAAAAAAGTGTGCAAAGGACGTGCCCACCCAAATAAGTGGCATGATCCCTTCCAAGCAGAGGACACCACACAGTACATAGAGCAGCGCATTGAATCAGCCACTCTTTCCCACACTGACTGACACTGCTGTGGGAATCACGCTGCTGCACTAACTCACCCGTAGGAGGATGAGGAGGAGGGCAAGGTTGAAAGCTCGGATGGTCACCATCCAATTGGAACTGGGAGAAGATATGGCCACCTCGAGTCACTCCTTCCCCACCCCATGTAATGCTGGAGATGCACAGGCAGTGGGGAGGGGCCTTTCATCACCTACAATGCGCGGGCGCGCCACCCCACCCCCCAAGGGAAGAGCTTGCTGAAAGTGGTATCACACGCTTCGCTATCTGTTGCAGCAAGTTCCCATATTAATGGCGCGTGTGCATGCATGGTGAGAGCGTGTGTGGGCAATTTGCCTGACACAGTATCAGACATGTAATCTCTCCCCCTGTCCTAGGTGTGAGCCTCACTTAAGCAGGGCTCTTTTTTTCTGTGGCAAGACAGTCAAAATGTTCCACTTCACAATTATGAAATCGTGGAAATTGGAAACGAGGATGAAGATTGTAAAGGAGTGGTGATTAGGTGTCTAATTCCAACTCACAACTAATATGTTATCTTATTGTATGGTCTTTTGGTTGGTGTTCACACATCGCATATCGTTCATGGGTAGTGCACACAGCACCACCAATGAGCTGGTGGAAAATGCAGCTGCAACCCAACATATCTTGACACAGTGAGGAGCAGCAGTGGGTGGCAAGCTGCCACTCAAACATGGCACTGTATCCTCCTATTTAAGCACTGTATCCTTCTATTTCAGCACTGTGTCTTCCTTTTTGTGCCCCCCTCTTCCTTTGGTAAGAATTATGCACCTCCCCATTCCACTGGCAAGGGCCATATGCACCCCTATTCTGTTACTGAGGTCCAGAAGCATTGCCCTTTTGATCGGAGAGGCTCGTGTATGTCTCCTTAGTTTCCACTGGTGATCAGGGGCGTAGGAGACACATAAAATCTGGGAGGGACAGGGCACATCTTGGGGACTTTGCTTTATTTATTTATTTTGTTTTAGTCAAAGAACTCAACCTTTCACAAAATTAGAATTAAATTACAAATATCACTGTATAAAACAAGAGAAAAGAAGAAAAGAAAACAGAAAAATTAAAGGATGCAGCCGCAAAGAACATGTCTTTATATGTTGCATTTCTGGATTTTTCATCTGACTATGAGCTCATGGTAAGAGAGAGGAAATGACAATTACTTCCGGTGGGCCACAGCTAGGACGCCAGCTCATTAAGAGGCAGATCACCTGTAATTGGACTCCTGCCAAAGAAAGGAGTTGAAGCCTTTTCTACCAACTGCAAGTTGCTACTTTTTTGTGTGGGGCAAGGAGACGTGTGTCTCTTGGAATGGAAAGATGGGGTTTCAAAGAAAGAGGAAATCTTGTTTGTACCTCTGAGTAAGCCCTGTTATGGGAGTAGAGGGACCAGGTGTGTTATGTTACTGCTTTGACTGTCCTCTGTGGGTGGGGGGGGTGTACAGCAAACAAGGATGAGTGAGCGTAAGCCCACCCCCTTTTAAGCACTCCCGAAGTCCGTGGCCGGATATGTCGGACCCGGGGGATGCCTAGTAGGTGGGGTGTATGTGAACCCAGGGGGGTGGCCAGAGTGGCAGCCCGCTATGTGGTTTTCCCCTCTAGCACCCCTGCGAGGGCCAGGCTAGCCTCTCACGATCAGTCTGGTCCCTCTTATTCCATCTCATGCTGGCTTCAGAGCCTAGCCTTTCTTTGCCTTTGTTATTCTGAATGCAGGGCTGGACTTTGTTCCTTTCCCGTTTAACATTTGCTGCAAAGCCTGATCTATTTGATTCTCTCGTATTTTACTAGGATGGCAGAGCATGGGTTCTTTGCCCTGTTACATTATTCAAAGAGCCCCTCTGGCCTTTATTTGCCTCTCCCTTGTCTCACTGCTTGCTTGCTTGCTTAATAGATACCTCCTTGCTTGAACACTGAACATATTCTCCCTAACACAGCAAAGGCAGCTGACGTCTGTCTTAACTTCTATTTGTTCTGTGTCTTGAATTGGCCTCTTATTTCCGCTTTTCTGTCTGCAGGGGAAAGGCATTTTCCAGTCACTGCCATGATGGTTCTACCTGGCCATATGAGGGCAACAGCTAGCCAATATTGAAAGAACATGGGCATATTATGCCAGAGGCTGGCAACTGCCTTCCTAATGCCTACACAAGAGACACAACTCTTGCCTTTGTTTCTAACAGTAATTCAGTGGATGAAGAAACGCAAGAGCACACATATTGCTTATAAATGAAGGGGATGATGTCACACTTGGTTAAGACATTTTGATCACACCAGGGGCTAATTTCCAGCTGCAATTAAGCGATAAACATTTAGACTTCTGGCTTTAAATAACGTTAGTATCACCTGGAAAGCACAGAGGTTGCTCAACAGGGTTCCTGGAGCACGAGGGGTACCCTACTCGTGGGAATGGATGATTGGGGGGACATTCCTACCCTGTTTTGGAGCCTGGCCCCTACAGCCATGATGGGAGAGGGGCCTATTACTTTTGGTTGTACGTACCCTTTGAGGGTGTGCAGACATTGCCTCCTGCTTTAGCCCACTAACAGCTCTGCTTTGCAACTTTATCACACATACCTGTCAGGTGGCATGTAACTCAATGCTACTAATGTTATCAGCCTCAGAACTCTGGAATGCTTTGCCACATCAACTAGGGTACAGGCTTGCCACCTGAGACTTAACCATGTCTGAGTTAGCATCTGTCGCCCTGTGGGGAAGACACACACAGAAAGAGCAGGGCACAGTGCCCTTGTGGGTTTTCATATTTCTTCCTCGAGGTGGGCACAATTCACTCCGCAGAGAAACTTTGACAATGTCACCCAAAGAGCAAATTGGCCATTTGAAATACCTCTGTCGACTTATTATTGCCTAATCCACAACGATGGGTTTTAGCACCTGCTTAACGCGAGATGGCAATTAAGGGCATTTGCCAATGTACTCAAGAAGCACAGGACACCCTCTTACCAGCGACATGCCATGCTCACCTATTCTGATCACGAATTGGCATTTATCTGGGGTCATGTTAAATGTATTTATTTATTTATTACATGTGTAGCATCACGCAAAACCCCCAAGCATCAAGGCGCAAAGTAAACTGCATGGAGTGGACCACTTCCATTGGCGCACATTTTTACTTTTCTGCCACAAAATGGAAGATTTTAGCGTAAAAGGCAGGTGAAATCACATTGCTTTTCCACTTTGGAATAGTGTAAATACCTCAAACAATTAGCGATTGCTGGTGGAATTGACAATGGCTTCCTCTGGACTCCGCCTGCTTTTACCAGGTTTAATTTCCAAGCAGATCCCAGAGGAATCCCTTTCCTTATTTCCAGCATGAGAATCCATGCTGGCAGTAAGGCCGCATTTGTCTGGTGGAGCGGGAAATACAGGGGGTCCTGGTGTGTCCACTCGGCTCCCAAACTTCACCCAGAAAATGCACGAAAATCTGGCCAATTAGAAAAAGCGACAGTAATAGTGTTTTCTACCACTTTTTCTGAATTAATTGACCTGGAAAATGTTGTGTTGCATCGGAAGCTGAATGCATTCACTCTGCCTATCATCCCACTGGAAGATTAAGCCAGGTGCTGAACACAGGTGTTACATATTCTTGTGCACAATCTGCATTTGGAGAATTAACTAACTGAGCTACCTTACAAATGATATCTCCTCTGGGGCTTTACCATCTTAACCCCTTAACTGCCATGTGTATTTCCCCCAGTGCCAAGACCTTTTTTGGTGATTTCGGTATGTCGCCATTCAATCCCTTGTAACGTCTTTGTTACATGAGATATCTTGGCAAAAGTTGGCCCCTTTTTTCCCCACATGTAAGTGGTCGTAACGCCACCCAGGAATCCTAGTTTGCTGTAGGGGGGGGTGAGAGAAAATAACCAAAAAGGAGAACATTTGGGTTTTTTTCAGAAAATGTCAATACAATGTTGTACAAAGAAGCCTGTGGTGTTTTCCCTGTAAGAGCTAGGAACAAATGGTTTGCTGTGCTGGATTCGCCATTTTCCAGGCTTTCAAGAACAGATTGAGTGGAAACCAAAATAACATATTTTGATATGCTAATCAGCCGTTTTGTTAGAGTTAGGCGATTTTGGCGTTATTTTGTCCAATAGGACATGTGTGGACGGAATGGAAGAAAAGGGTAGGAAAGCTGAATGGGAAGCCAGAAAGGCATACATTTATGAAAAGTAGACAATATTCCAAGTTTAGGAAGGGGTGATTTGCACAGGTCAGGCAACAACTATGTAGGGAAAGATTCCATAGTTTGGGGGGAAATCGGGAAAATGACAGAAAAAACCCACAATTTCTGCACATTTCACTCTGGCCACCCACCGAAACACACAGCCAACAACACATGGTCTACCTTCCTGCGTACCCATAGGGTTCCCAATGAAAACAGTACTTCACATGTGTGGGTGCACCTACCTGGGTGCAAAGGGAAAAGCCTAAAACACTGGTAACCCAAAGTCTTTTCGGACAGCAGATTTTCAGGAATTTTGCTTATGTGGACAACCGACAGATTTGGGTCCAGGGTGTCGAAGCCACAAAGGAAAACAGGGAACCCCATGCATTTCCGAAAAGAAGACACCCGTGCGAATCCACAGAGGTCTGACTTGCGCGAATCGCCCCATAATTTATGACCCACAATCCCTGACAAAGTCTGAAATTTAGTGGAAAAAACACAATGTTCACTTTGTCTGGGATTGTGGGTAATACATTCTGGGGCGATTCAATCAAGTCAGACCTATGTGGATTCCCACGGGTGTCTTCTTTTCAGAAATGCATGGGGTACCCTGTTTTCCTTCGTGGCTTCAACACCCTAGGCCCAAATCTGTAGATTGTCTCCCCAAACCTTTTGGGGGTTATCAGTGGTTTAGCCTTTTCCCTTTGCGCCCAGGTAAGTGCACCCATACATGTGAGGTACTGTTTACATCGGGACACCTGTGGGAACGTGGGAAGGTAGGACATGTGGTGTTGGCGGAGTGTTTCAGTGGGTGGCAAGAGGGAAATGTCTGAAAATTGTAATTTTCCCCCCAAATTTCAGACTTTGCCGGGGATTGTGGGTAATACATTCTAGGGTGATTCAAGCAAGTCACAAATGCATGGGGTTCCCTGTTTTCCTTGGTGGCTTCGACACCCTAAGCCCAAATCTGTATGTTGTCCACATGAGCAAAATCTGTTCTGCCAAAAGGCTTGGGGTTACCAGTGGGTTAGCCTTTTTCCTATGCGCCCAGGTAGGTGGTAGGTGCACCCACACATGTGAGGTACCGTTTTGGTCAAGACACCAACGTTTTTCCGAAAGAAGACGCCCATGGGCACCCCACTTTCCACTAAAAATATCCATGGTGGTTTAGTGACCCCCACACCTACCCAAAACAAGTTATCATTATTTTTATTTTTGTTTTGCCTCTTCCCTAGGGGAAGATTGTGCTAGCAATCTGCCCCAGGGGGGGGCTACATGAGATGCCCCCATCCATTTTGGGTGGGGGGGAGAGGGCCACCCCGCTTTCCACTAAAAACATCCATGGTGGTTCAATGGCCCCCCACACCCACCCAAAACAAGTTATAATTTGTTTTATTTTTGTTTTACCCTTTCCTAGGGGCAGATGCACACGTGTGTGGCCATCTGCCCCCCGGGGGGGGGGGGATGTACTGCCACAGGCTTGGGGGGTGGCTCTGCCAATATTTGCAGTGGCCTCCCCACCACCCCAAATGGATGGGGGCATCTCATGTACCCCTTCCTAGGGGCAGAAATCTGCCCCCAGGGAAGGTTACATAAGGTGCCCCCATCCACTTAGAGTGGGGGGAGAGGGCCACCCCCCCTTTCAAACACAAAAAATCCTGGTGGTCTAGTGGGCCCCCCACCTCCTCCCAAAACAAGATATAATATATATATATATATATATATATATATATATATATATATATATATATATATATATATATATATTATATATATATATATATATATATATTTGTTTTGCCCTTCCCTAGTGGCAGATGGCAAATGGATGGGGGCATCTCATGTACCCCTACCTAGGGGCAGAAATCTGCTGCCAGGGAGGGCTACATAAGGTGCTCCCTCATCCACTTAGGGTGGGGGGAGGGCCGTTCCCCTTTCAAACACAAAAAATCCTGGTGGTCTAGTGGGCTCCTTCCACCCCCCACCCCCCTGCCCCCACCCAAAACAAGTTATAATATATATATATATATATATATATATTTTTTTTTTAATTAAAAATGTTTCAGTTTAAATTTAAACTTTTCATTTTATCTTATTACAGTTGTTATGTTTTAAAACTTCATTTTAGTCAATTCATGTTTACAATTCTATCAATGATCTTCTTCCAAAAATGAAAGATTATGTAAGTCATTCGTTTCTCCGCCCCTGCCAGTATCCAGGCCCATCTTTGCTCAGCACTCAACATCTTTTGTATTGACTCAAAATAAGATCTGCATATAGTTCTTTCCTTACTGAGGGCGGGGCATGTCATCATAAGGTGATACAGACTTTCGGTCTCGTCCTGATTTTTGCATATCCGACAAAAAATTTCTTTTATTCACTAGCTGTTTAGTTCTTACAAGTCTTTCTCTAGTGGGTAGTAGATTAAGCCGGAATTTTAAAAAAAACATTCTTATTTCTTTGTCCGGAAATATCACCAGGTACGGTGGGAGGACGTTGATTGGTCTAATTTCAGCTTTACTTGCTATATTTTCTTTGTATCGAGTTATACATTCATTGGTTCTTATCCAATCTTGGTACATTAGTCGTTTCTTTGCATGTTGGGGCCTCATTTGTAGCATTTCTTCTGTTATCTCTTCATTTCCTAAAGCTCTTCGTATTTGTTGTTTCCATTTAGACAGGGCCCTAGCGTTTATTGCATTGTGCTTTGCTTTGAAAATTTCTAACGCCGGGATAGATTGTTCCCCAGTTATTTTCCGATACAGATCAAATTTCTTCCAAAGTGCCACCGATGCCAGTGATTGCACTGCAATTTCTTCTCGGTTATCGGGAACGATTTGGGCAGCCTCATTATTTTCCGCCAAAACGTTGCTTCCAACATTGGCCATATCTTGTCCGACAGATTAATCAGTGTTTCACTTCCATATGTCAGAAGAGGGATAACTTTACTCCTATAAAAAGCAATGATCGGTTGGTACGAGAATTTGCCATATTTTTCGTAATATATATATATATGTTTGTTTTGCCCTTCCCTGGGGGCAGATGGGCGCATGTGTGTGGCCGTCTGCCCCCAGGGGGGGTTTAAAACGTACTGCCCCAGGCTTGGGAGGGGTGGCTCTGCCAATATTTTCAGTGACCTCTCCCCCCTACCCCAAATGGATGGAGGGCATCTCATGTAGCATTTCCTAGGGGCAGAAATCTGCCCCCAGGGAGGGCTACATAAGGTGCCCCCATCCACTTAAGGGGGGGAGAGGGCCACCCCCCTTGCAAAACATCCCTGGTGGCTAGTGGTCCCACCCTCACCCACCACATCCAAAACTACGTTTAAAAAATAAATATCTTCTTTTTTTGTTTGCCCCTTCCCTGGGGGCAGATGATCACCCATCTGCCCCCAGGGTATTTCCCCCATGCTTTGGGGGGAAAGGGCGAGAGGGCAGTTTACATAGTAAGCAGCCCCTCCCCCCACTTCAAAAACAGATCCCTAAAGGACACACCAAACACATATTCTGGGGGAGATAAATGACATTACATCCCCCCTACTTAATTGTTGGGGGGATTTGTCCCTCCTCTACCCCCCATGCCCTATCACTAGTGGTGAAGGCTATGTGCAATCCTCTTTACTCTGATATAGGTCACTACATGCCTTCCTTTCCCTTTGAGAGATCCATTCAGGCCCCTCCTTCCATTGGTGAAGTCATTTCACGTCCATGTTCCCTTAATGAGACCAGTGCTCATCTCCTTTCTATCGGTGAGGTCCATGTTCCTCCTTTTCCTTGTCGTGATGCCAGGCTCGTCCCTCACCCCTTTCCATTTGTGAGGTTGCTTTTGTTCACTGTTTATATTCTTGAGGTTCACGTAAATCCTTTTTACGGGTGTGACCCATGCAAACCGACCTTTCCACTGAACCCAGCGCATCATGTTCTCATGTCCTAGGTCCATGTCCTTTTATCTTGCTGGTATTTGTTGTATAGTGCTCATTTTCTATTGGTATGAGTTTGCAGTGCTGTGCATTTTCTAGCAGTGCATACATGCATGGGTTAGTTACCCCATGGTCCATGCGAAGGAGGGATGATTAAACTCTGAAATGGGATATAAGTGATGCAGCGTGGCGTTGCGTCATGTGGCAATGCATCGAATGCGTGCACTCTCGGACTGGCCTATAGGGCAAAAGGGCAATGCCGAACCACAAACGCAAAATACTGTGCGGCACTTTTTTTTGGTGAAAGCAGCCAGTTTTTAGGTCAATGTGGACCAGTTTGTTGAGTTACTTCACAATGCTGCTAGTAGTTTTGACCATTTTTGCTGAATACATATTCTTTAAAATGCACAATTTGAATCACATTTTATCAAAAAACTGCCCCTTGGGTACTACTCAAAACAGTCTGTGACAAAAGGAATGAATTGTCATTTGCAACCGTGGGTCACTTTTTCATTGGTGCCCAAGACGATGTTATGCCCCATGTCGACCTTGAATGCTTGCTTATTTGGAGTCAGAGCACAGTGTCTCTAACCACATGGCTCTGAATTCTGATACGCGCGGAGTGTGAAGGAGAGTGTGTTCTGCTGTGGAGGCTCTGGCGGAAAATCACTGGCAGCAGTGTTTCTTCAGTGTTTACAGAGCCAGAGGAGGATTAACCAGTGCACATCCACATAATCACTCTCCCCGCGCAGAGCGCAGCGCAGATTGTGAAGGAGAGTGTGGTCTGCTGTGAAGGCTACAGTGAAAAATCCTTGGCGGCAGTGTTTCTTCAGTGTTTACTGAGCCAGAGGAGAAGTAATCAGTGCACATCCACATAATCACTCTCCCCTCGTGGAGCGCGGCACGCGGCATGGAGTGTGAAGTAGAGTGTTGTCTGCTGTGGAGGCTGCAGCGGAAAATCATTGGCAGCAGTGTTTCTTCAGTGTTTACTGATCCGGAGGAGGAGTAAACAGTGCACATCCACATAATCACTCTCCCCGCGCAGAGCGCAGCGCAGAGTGTGAAGGAGAGTGTGGTCTGCTGTGGAGGCTGCAGCGGAAAATCCTTGGCGGCAGTGTTTCTTCAGTGTTTATTGAGCCGGAGGAGGAGTAAACCGTGCACATCCACATAATCACTCTCCCCGCGCAGAGCGCAGCGCAGAGTGTGAAGGAGAGTGTGGTCTGCTGTGGTCCGCGGTGGCACCAGGACTGGGGGGGACCCACTTCAGGGAATATTAATCTCCACGGGAAGAGCATGAAACAGGAGTTGGTGAGAACGAACAGCAGTTTTGAGCTAATCGCGTGACTGTGTGAATGTGACAGTGTATAAATACATAAGCTCTGCAAAACACAGAGGTCTGAGTACCGCATTCAGGCGTTTGTTCACATAAGAATTACACCCTTGTTCAGTCCACCTCCTCAATCCTCCGTGTCGTGTGTCTTGTGAGCCGAGGATTGTGCTTGGAGACAGTGGAGTGGTTACGGACCGCAAGTTTGGCTCACACGGCTGAGTGGGGTCACTTGTAACTTAACAGGGTGCTCTAAGTTGTGTGCTCGAAACCAATTTGCACTAACCATGCCACACATATATCACTTGTGAAGTGGGGCATTATGGGATGATTTGAGAGCCCCGGAATTCGAGGACCTCACGTGGGTAGGAAGTCAAATGAAGAATTAGTCTCAGAGTCACTTTAAACCTGCCGCGTGTTTTCAGTTGCAAGGTTTACAAATAAAACAATTCTGAGGGTTGAGATGTGAAATAACTTCTCAGGATGCAACCTAGTGTGATTGACGATGAGCTTCAATGTGCCATGGCACGTGGCACTGCATCATGTGATGCTGCTTCTCATGTGTGCCACTTCTGGGTACGGCCAGAAGAAGCCAAAGGAGGGATTCGTTGAAGCAGACCCAGGCACTCCGAACCATGAGCAAACTCCAGGGGCTACATCTCCAGCAGGAGCAGAGCTGTACATCCACTAACAAATGACTCCATTATAGACAATCCTAAACGTTGTACCCATGTTATTGTTCCCTGTTACTGAATCCCCTTGAGGTGCAGCACTCCATTGCTTCACAGCTAGGTTTGCGCTATAGAAAACTTAGCAAATACACACACATTATTATCCTCCTTAAACATATTGTCCTGCATCACAGGATTTGTGCAACATGTCAATTGAGTGGGTGAGATGCCCACTGCCAGGCGAGGGAGTAAGGCCATGTAAAGAAGCTGGTCCACATAACTTCCCCTTATCCTCAACACACCGTCCTCCGCTACTCCCTCGGTGCAGGTGGCGCTGAGCATGAACCGTGGCAGGAAATATAAGACTGTATGTAGCTCCTGTATACTGCTTCGCGGCACTTGTGCCGTATTAAGGACTGACTTAGCACCATGCAAGGGAACTACACGCTCAGGTGATGAGCTCCGCCCTGACGAAGGGATCATCAAAGTCCGAAATGCATCGGCACTAGGGCCTGTACATGTATCTGTATTTGTGCTGAAGTCTGCCTCATCAAAGACATATTTAGTGAATGCAACTAAATAGAGTTACTTCAAAATTGAAATCTATGACTACGGCTGATTTATTACAGAAACCAACAAGAAATACGGAAATTATTTTCAGATCGTGATTGTAATGGATTTTTGAAACCCCATAGTTGGGACAATATTAGAGAGCAACTTACTAGCTGGATTTTTTTTATCCGGCTTTCCTGCCACACAGGAAATATAAGACTCCCATTTGATGTTCTGAAGTCCATGTCTGGGGGCACAAGTTAAAGCTGCGGTTCCTGTGCATCTGCACTCCCCTATCCAATGATGCGGTCCATGTGCCACCTCTTTTCCAATGGATACACTGATGGAGACCGTGCGCATCCAGTTCACACTGGAGAGCGGTTCATGGTCCTTCCCCTCATGGTTGGTGAGTTCCAGAAACATCCTCTTTCAACTGTGCATTCTCAGCCTGGCCTATCCCAAAACAGTGATTTCCAGTTGGGTTCTCTCTTCCGAAGATCCACGGAGTGTCCCACTTTGCATGGATATAGGCTGCATGTAGATGTCTTTCCCTACATGAGGGCCACACATATCCTATTTTCCATTGATGAGGTCCAGTATCACACTGGTTCCCGCTGCTGATGCTCATGGGAATCCTCTCCTCTGCTCATGTGCATCCTTCTTTCCATTGCTGCAGTCCATGCACAAGCCGCTTTCCGCTAGTTAGGTCTCAGTGTGGCATCCCCATTCTCACTCGGATGGCTCATGCTCATTCAAATGATGTGGCCCATCCTCATTCAAATGATGTGGCCCATCCTCATTCAAATGATGTGGCCCATCCTCATTCAAATGATGTGGCACATCTTGCCCTTGCTCATTTAAATGATGTGGCCCATGCTCATTCAAATGATGTGGCCCATATAACCCATGCTCATTCAAATGGTGTGGCCCATGTGGCCCATGTTCATTCAAATGATGTGGCCCATATAACCCATGCTCATTCAAATGGTGTGGTCCATGTGGCCCATGCGCATTCAAATGATGTGGCCCATGTTCATTCAAATGATGTGGCCCATCCTCATTCAAATGATGTGGCACATCTTGCCCTTGCTCATTTAAATGATGTGGCCCATGCTCATTAAAATGATGTGGCCCATATAACCCATGCTCATTCAAATGGTGTGGCCCATGTGGCCCATGTTCATTCAAATGATGTGGCCCATATAACCCATGCTCATTCAAATGGTGTGGCCCATGTGGCCCATGCACATTCAAATGATGTGGCCCATGTTCATTCAAATGATGTGGCCCACGCTCATTCTAATGATGTGGCCCCATTCGGATAGGTGTGTTTTCTGATCTTTCAGCTGTTGCTCTTTTCATCACGCAGAGTGCATATTACCTGCAGCCTAGGAGCCCAAAACGCACTGCACAAGGGAAGGAAGCATGTCATCCATCAAAAGGCACATTCAGAAGCATGAGCAAGTATAGATGGATGGAATGACACTGGTATTCGGAGGTATTGATTACTGAAATACCACCCAAAAAAGAGACATGACATGCCCTTTGCTTGGTGCGCACCTCCGACACGCTCCATCGATTTGCCTGCTCTGCTAAATGAAAAATAAATGAAATTAAAGCGCTGCTTGGTATGGAAATGTGTTCCTGCAGCACACGATTTGAAAATGTCATACTGCTGCTGTTGTTTTGGGGGCGGTGTCCAGACCATTAAAGCTACAAAAGAGCGAAATTGCCAAAATTCAATCTGCCCCCTAATTTAAAAAACATGCCCAAAGCAAATGGCCAAAGTAAATGAGAGGCCCGTTCAAGGATTTTGCACAAAAGCGGTGAACTCTGCTTTCCCACAACTGCTCATGCCTCTCTCCGCCTCCATATTAGGCTAGACTTGAAGAAAGAGTCACATATAGTTTAGATATCGGCTACCTATGAAATGTGCAAACGGTTTTCCTCCCAAAGTAAATGCAGGCAAGACATGTTCACTCCCTACACCGCTGCTTGGTTGGCTCAAGGGTTGGGCACATTATTCAGAAATGTGTTTATAACCCACATGTCACTAGTTTATATCCTCCTCCCACAGGAGCAGGTGGACCAGAAAAGCACCATTGAACTGGGTAATAATACCCAAGGCCCCATCAAAAGTTTGGTGTTAACAGTAAAAACAGGGGTACTTCCCGTGGTGCTTGTTTTTACTGTAGTCCTACATTATGATATCAGGTAAATTGATTTTCAGTTATTTATAAGTTTCCCAATTTTATTTGTTCTGTTTCTCTTGCCCTTTTCCCATACATGCTGACTGCTTTCCAAATGAAGTATGTTTTAATTGTATTCGATTTCTATGGAAAGCAGAGCTTAAAATAGTTCTTGGCCAGGAAAAAACAAATTTACAAAAGAACTGCTGTGTGGTTGCTAGGTAAATTCTACTGTACACTTGAAAAGAGTTTTAGAGTTTTTTGGGCTCCATTCACAGTGTGGAGTGTATCGTAATCCTCTATCTTGATTTATGAGTGGATCAATGTGTGGCCCGTCATCAAGTTCCTGATTTGCTGCTTGTATTTCCAGGACACAAAAAAAGCCTACCGGTTTCAGAGGTGAGTTCTCAATAAACCACTTTCATCAGGGCTATCTTGGACTAGCACTTGATAGTGTGCTGTCTTCTTATTAAGTTGCAGCATTTCTGTCTGCTGTTTGCAGGAGGCACCACCTGGAGTTGGAGAGAGAGCGGGTCAGTGGAGTGGGAGGGGACAAGATACATGTGTGTTATGGTTGGAGTGTATAGACCCCTAGTTTCCAAATGAACGGGGTACAGTCAAAACAGATCCGTGACATGTGTCTTACCCCATGTTCTATTTCTCCACAAATTGCGGTCCGTCTGGGCAGGAACACCATCTTTTTGTTTCCAAGCAGGTGCTCTCAATAGTCGTGCTGGGGAACCTACAGAGGTGAACACAGTACATAAGTCTCTAGGTCACGGGTATAGGGCGAAATGTTGGCATGTTGCTCACACATATTTTTGTATCAATGGCTAGTGTCAATTTCTCCAGGTCTACTCAGATTCGAGTGAACCCAGACATGTCGACAACCAGGTACTACAAATCATTTTTCAAGAGGAGCATATTTCAGAAGAAGTATTATTCAAACGGAAGAGCCTCTAAAGGACAGTGGCAGTCAGAATTTTTGCAGAGAAAACTGTTGCTTAGTACAGAGTGTGGCAAGCGACTTGTGTGAGGACTAAGCTCACGTTTCCCTGCAGCGCCTCCTCGTATTGTAACAACGAGCTACAACGCGTACTCAGCACAAGCAGCGTTTCGGCTTAGTTATTCGAACGGAAAACGTGTAACGTCCAAAAACACGTCAAAGAGCATGTGGCATGTTCACGTGGAATGTTTCAAAAACACTGAAAATGGACCATAGTCAGGGCGAGATGCTGCAGCGCCATGTTAAGGTGGCTATGCTGAGTTTGTTTAGACAATATAGCATATTCCCAGACCAAACCATTACATAGTTACATGTTATGTAACTATTGTGTCTAAATCTGCACAGGAACATGCAGAGGAAATGATAATAATTCCCAAGGACAACAAATGATGTAGCATCACAAGTTTGTAACATCAAAACAAACATGTCAAAACAAGTATATGCAAGGCTTGTGTCCCAAAATGTCCAGGAAACCAAAGTTAATAAGCACAGATGCATCAATGTGGATCAATATTATCAAAGTGCTACCGAGTTGTTATGGGTTTCTCAACAGTTTTTTTAAAAGGGGAGAGAAAGTCCATCAAGATGTATGGTTGGCTGTAGATTTACAGTGTTGCCAGTGTTCGCCAGCATGGTGGTTCATTCAGGCAGATGATATTGGATTTGAGCCTGAAGGTCCAGAGTTGTTCCCTTCTGTACAGTAGATCATGGAGGTTGCCTCCCCTTGTAGGGATGGTAAGCTTCTCGATGATGGTCCAATGAAACTCAGTTGGGCCGTTTTGTTTGTCCACAAAGTGTTCCACCATTGGCGCAGAACATGTTTTTGTGCAGATGCATCAGCGATGTTTGGCAAGTCTGGTTTTGATTGGATGGGTGGTCATCCACACATATCTCAGCCCACATGGGCAGGTGATGAGGTTAATAACGTTCTTACTGTTGCAATTGGTCAAATCTTTATAAATCCAGGGGTAGTGCCATCCAATGTGGACAGTTTTTGTTCTTGTTGTGCCAGCACAGGCCCTGCATGCTCCACGTGGGGCATGCCCTGTTGGTTTTGCCTGGTTCCACAAGGTGTTTGGGTTGGGACTACTTGGCTCCTTGTAAGTGTGGATCAATGAGTCCTGTAAGTTCTTCCCTCTCTTAAAAGTGAATCTTGGTGTTTCCAGAAACATTTCTCCTACGTTTAGGGTGGGCCAAAGTCTGAGCACTTCCTTATTGACCTTATTAGTCATGGGAGAGAAAGTGAATACTGCCATAATCTTGTCAATTTAGTTGTTCAGTTTCCCGTGCTGTTTGAGTGTGGTTTCTCTCTGGATGTTCCTTGCTCTCTTCCTGGCCTGCTTAATGGTTCGTTTAGGGTACCCCCGATTCTGTAATTTTCTGGTCAGTTGGCCTAATTGTCTTTCATAGTCCCAAATGTTGGAGCAGTTCCTACGGTGTCTTAAAAATTGCTCAAACTGTAAGTTGTTTCTCAGACCTGCAGGGTGATAACTTGATAAAGTCAATTATGAATTTCTATTTGTAGGCTTGTTATACACTAATGTTGCAACCTTGTTGTTTCATATTTCTAGTCTGAGATCTAGGAAATGCATAGAGGTCCGGCTAGTTATCTCCGTAAAAGTCAAGAAGTTATTCTCCTCATTCAGCCAGATCATCAATGCTGCCAGTATTGTGTATCATGAGTATGTCGTCAATATACCTAGTCCATAACTCGATGTAAGAGGTCCATGGGTTTGTATTACAATAGATGGTCTTCTCCTCAAATTCGCCTACATACAAATTGGCTAGGCTTGGCGCAGAAGTGGCCCCCATTCGGTACCAGATATTTTCTCAAAAAAGGGATTTTCATGCAGGAAGTAGTTCTTTGTTAGGGAAATTTCCGCCAGTTGCATGATCAAATTGACTGGGCTTTCTAGGGGGGATCCACATCCTTCTTGACTACTTGAAGTGTCTCCATTTGGGGGATTTTCATGTATAGCGATTCGATATCCAGAGTGACTAGTAAATGTAGTTCTGTATCAAAAAAGCTATCCTTTAGTAGGTGCAATACTACGGTGGTGTCTTTTAGGTAGGATCTCATCTTGCATACCCTCGGTTTTAGGAAGAAATCAACAAATTCGGACAAAGGTTCCAGGATGGAGCCTATGCCTGATACTATAGGCCTCCCTGGGACAGGTGTTTTCCATTTATGGACCTTGGGTAGTGCGTAGAAAGCTGGTCTCCTGGGTGTCTTGGGATTAAGGAAATCGTATTCTTTTGCACGAATATGTCCTTTGTATATAGCTTCTTCTAGAATGGGTATGATATCTTCAGTAGGATCCCTGCCGAGCTGTCTGTAGCTTGTCCGGTCTTCTAAAAATGTCAGCAGCATTTTGTTGTAGTCTTCTGTGTCTTGGATGACCGTAGCTCCCACCTTGTCTACAAATTTTATAACGATTTTATCGTTGTCAGCCAAGGTCCGTAGGGTCATTTTGTCTTTCCATGAAAAGTTGTTAAATGTATGGATTTGTTCCTTTTCAAATTCTACAACGTTTTTTTAGGAGCGCCTTTTCGAAAGTGATGGATTCTGGAGATATCCCATTGGAAGGTGGATAGAACGTAGATTTGTTTCTCAGGTTGGTTGCACATTTTTCCTTCTCCATGTTAGTTAATGTGCCAAAGTATTGTTTGAGCCATATTTTGCTGATGAATTGAGCTAGCTAACTCGTGTTTGTAGAGGGTCATGCTTTGTTGTTGCAATGAAGGAAGACCCTTTTCCAGAAGGACGTATTGATCCTGGTTCGATAAATTTTTTGAGAGATGCATAACTAGTGATGTCTCATTGTCTCCTGTCGAGGTCTGCTCGATGATAGATAGGTGTTCATTTTCAGGTGACTGTCTTTGGGCACCTGTTAGTGTCTGTTCACTAATTGTTGCATTACCATCGATTTGCCACGTGACTGTTTTCCTCCCGGGGGTGCTGCTGCCCATCTGCGTCCTCGGCTGCGTATTATTCCGGGCGACTGATTCTGCCACTGTGGCTGCCACTGCCATTTTGCCTTTGTTTCTTGTTTTGCCTTGGCCCCAATGAAAAAAACTGGGGTGCCGTAGTGGTATTCATATTAGGAAAATTGCTCGAGGAGCTGCTCGTGCTTGCTACGTTATTGTTGCTTTGATTGGAACTGCCTAGAAAGTCCAATTGGAGGGCTTTGGACGAGAGTTCTGGATACATTTTCTATTGTATTATTTGAATTGTTGGCCAGATGGCGTGGAAATGGGGCTTTGGTCTTCATAGTAAGCATTTGTGATGTATGGATATATTCTTTCTTGAGTAATGTTGGCTAGGTCCTTTCTGAGTTTAGTCATTTTCTTATTAAGGTTGAATTCTTTCAATTCTTTCATTGAGGCGTTTAAATCTTTGATGCATTTCTTTTGATGAGTCGACCCAGAGAAATTGACAAAAGCTATTGATACAACAAAATGTGTGACCAACATGCCAACATTTTGCCCTATGCCTGTGACCTAGAGACTTATGTACTGCGTTCACCTCTTTATGTTCCCCGGCACGCACTATTGAGAGCGCCTGCTTGGAAGCAAAAAGATAGTCTTCCTGCCCAGACGGACTGCAATTTGTGGGGAAATAGAACATGAGGGTAAAACACATGTCACAGATCTGTTTTGACTGTACCCCATTCATTTGGAAACTAGGGAAATATAAACTCCAACCATAACACACATGTATCTTGTCCCCTCCAACCCCACTGCCCTGCTCTCTCTCCAAATCCAGGTGGGGCCTCCTGCAAACAGCAGGCAGAAATGCTGCAACTTAATAAGAAGACAGCACACTATCAAGTGCTAGTCCAAGATAGCCCTGATGAAAGTGGTTTAATGAGAACTCACCACTGAAACCGGTAGGCTTTTTTTGTGTCCTGGAAATACAAGCATCAAATCAGGAACTTGATGACAGGCCATTAATTGATCCTCTGACAAATCAAGATAGAGGATCACGATACACTCTACACTGTGAATGGAGGCATAAAAACTCAAAAACTCTTTTTCAAGTGTACAGGAGAATTTACCGAGCAACCTCGGTTTGTTTTTTAACTGTGTTTCTATAAAATCACACAGCAGTTCTTTATTAAATTTGTTTCTCCTGGCCAAGAACTATTTTAAGCTCTGCTTTCCATAGAAATCGAATACAATTAGAAAATACTTCATTTGGAAAGCAGTCAGCATGTATGGGAAAAGGGCAAGAGAAACAGAATCCATAACATTCTGAAACTTATAAATAACTGAAAATCGATTTACTTGATATCATAATGTGGTTCTATGATGACTAGGGGAATACTCAGGTGCAAGACTCCCTTTTGGTTCAACATGTGTATGTTTTTGCTTGTTTTTACTGCCCACCTGTTTATGAGCAGGATTTGACATGAGGCGTTGTCACAGACGAAATAGTTAAAACAACAGCATGAAGAATCTTATGTTTACACTGCATGCAGAGCATACAGCATGAAGTGTTTCACACTGTTTAATTAAGCCCCATGGAATGCTAAACAAACAATACCCCAAAAATGTTACTCCTAGTCAAAGGGTCAGAATAATGGCTAGCAGATGAGTCAAAATGCAGCAACGGGCAATCATTGGGATTAGGTTACATGCACGCACAAATACCACATGGAAAAAAGCCATAGAATGTCAATACAATTATCGATTTGGCACTTAAGCATTGGATGACACCCTAGTACCCTCAAATATCATACAAAAAAAAGCAAGGTCCTCATCACCCCTGCACCAGCCAAGAAAGAAAAAAAGTTGATGGGAACCATAGAAGCCCAGAGACTGAGAGTCACTCTTTGCCATGCCCTTGATGTGAGAGTGATTAGGGGGAATGAGGGAAGGACTGAGGACCACTGCCCTGAGATGAGGTATAGGTTCTACCAACTGCACTGTCTCTAGACTCACCACTGATCAACCCGAATCCATTTAATGATGTAAATACATTTGAATAGAGACATTCTCATTGGTCTCACATCATCAGTGGATACTTCGGCTGTGACAATACTTAACCGTTCCACAATTCCTTATCCCATCCACAACCAGCATGTGGAGAACTTTCAATGGGTACATATTCGGAAACATGCTGCTCTACGGCACAATGGGGGCGGCTATTGATTCTGGAGCTCCCATGACATAGGAATAGACTGAAGCCTATGCCAGAAGCACCTCAACCTCTAAGGTCCCAGACATGTCCATGCTCATGGTAAGGAAAAAAGCTGCCCTCTATGTATCTCTGTGGATGGGCCACTGGGGTGCAGGTAACTGCGCCACCGTCGCCACTGGAGCAGAAAGCTACGGGGCCAATGGCCAGGAGGAGTTACAATCAACACACGCAGTATGCACTAGAGGTTGTGGTCGGGAGCGAGGAAGGGGACTGAAGCCAGGTCCTGAAAGTAAAGTGAAAAGTCCATACTTTCTGATGTTGCCTCGCTCTGCATGTTCTACTGCAGCCGTGGGTTGTTGGACGGTAGGAGGCTGCTTTGCCTAACCCTCATAGAAACCCAGGCTGTGTCTAGACTCCAAGCACTGCTAGCCGGACCGGAAAGGAAAGTCGACACTCAGAACACTTCCTGGCAGCACCTTGCCCTCCTCATGCTGCAGGTGGCGTGAGCCTTGAGGGTGGATCAGGTCGCCCTGCCAACATTCAGAGAAATGAATACAGTAACTTGTTTACCACACTTGGGGGGTGTATCCCTGACAAGAAATGAAGTACAGCCTGATCCTCCTAGTGGTGCTTGCCCTGGGGCAGCCAAGGCCATTGAGGGCAGGGAGTGGAGTGGTGGCTCCACGTGACACTTAATGAAATCAAAATAGGGGCAATTTCCTAGCCCAGGAACTTACCTGGGCAGAGCAGGATTATATCTGCTGAAGGCACAAGGTAGAGATCTTATTTGAGGCAGTGCGTAAACATTCACTGAGCCTGGAAACACTATTGTACCACCGTAGGGGACTGCTAAGCATCGGGAATATACTTGAAGTGAGACCTAACATCTGGAAATCTAGCACCATAATTTAACACAGGAGCACACAATTCAGCACAGATTCTTTTCCAGAATTGAAATGCGCTTCTTTTTCTGGAACATATGTAACAATGGTCTAAAAAAAAAACACTTTACGCGGAAATGATAGCCATGAAATTCCACACTCAATAATGGAAATAGTCAAAATAAATGGCAAAACCTGCTTTATTAACAATCCACTTAAAGCAGGGACAGTATCAAAGCATTCAGGATATCACATCAGTCTCAAAGCTTCTCATAAAAAACAACGGCTTATGAATCAAAAATACATCACACTGACATCATACTATGATCTTAGTTACAAAAACCTATGTGGTTGAGCGATTGGTTAAGGGGTTTGACTATGTATACATTGTATTGGGGTTAGTCTTCTAATTGGTTATTACCTATCAAATGGCTCCACCTGAGACCACCTCTAAATTGATAATAAAGAATGTATCTTTACACTACTTGATTGGTTAATGCAACATGTACTGGGCGGCATAGCATTGGGGGTTTTCATTGATTGGCATCCTACTGACCAACCTCGGGCAATTGACAGGTCGTAAAAACATAGGCCAGACTGGGAGTAGGGAAAAAAAGAGGCCCAGGAACTGCTTTCCTTTCAATTCAAAAATATACTATCCCTTATTCCTAGGCCACGAGCCAGAGCAACCTCTTTGTAGTCAGGCTTGCAAGTCACCTCGTTTCTGTGAATATGTGGGGGGTCGATGCAGATGCCTATCTGTGTCCGGGGCTAACTAATAGACAGTGTTCTTGAATTATGGGTCATGTGTGAAAGGACCACATTTTGGATTTCACCCTGCATTTATTGGGATTTTGGCTAAGATCAGTGCAAGTGTTAAATACTTTTTTGACTACCAGATACTTAGTCGATCTATTCCTTATTAACCTTTTAGCTTATAATTATTCTGCACCTGGTGTTCAAAGGCTGGTCATTCTTTAATTAATCTCAGAGAAATATGCCTTGTGCCATGGAAATTATTATCTTGTGTTCTCTCTGAACTGTTTCTGTCTCTGCACTCCCTAATTTCTCAGTAACCTTGGCTGGGTACACACAGCTACTGTCTGGGCCCTGCACGGGTCTGTATTTCAGTAAATTCAGCAGTTTGAGTTTCCATGAATCCTCGAGGCCTTTCATTCATTTCAATGCATGTTGTGACTTCCATTTTGAAAAAGATGGCTGTCCAGTGTTGCATTCAGCTTATACATTGCTTATCTTATGTTTTTCATATCTATATGGTTGCAAGAGATATTCTTTATGTATGAATACATATTTGACCTATTGTCTGCATTTCTTCATGGTGAGTGCACATTTGTTTCATGCCTATTGCATGCACGTGTGTCAGTTAACAGTGATTTTGCTTATTCTCGCCGTCTTTAGTAACATTAGGTGCATTTCCTCCTGTATCTGCCTGGGATAGTGTGGGTTTGGTTGCCTTAGTGAGTAGCACCTCTCACCAATGCAATATTGGGGTGGGGGAGGGGCCATAGCTAAGACTTACGTATTCATCTGTCTGTCAACATTCCCCCCTCTGGTCGAGTACTTGACCACATACCTTTTATTGCCCTCCTCCACATAAGCTACCTTGTTAGTCCACATGTTAGTCAACCCCCTAAGGTTGCCTGTGCACCTTATGTGTTCGTGCATACTCCAGGTCATATAGCAGCACCCTCCGTGTGATTTGCAAAACACCAAGCTGCCAATGTAATTGCACGGTTCTGGGGGATAAGTAAATGTTGACACTGGAGGTGTAATAGGGCTTTCCCATACTTGAGCGTGGGGTGGGTCATCTGTTGGGTGTACTTCTGTGCAGGAGCAGTCAGGTCTATTACTATCTCCATTCCAACTACTCCTTTGGCAGCTTCTTTTTACCCATGTATTGCTATTCTTAGAAGACTGAAGGCCAGTAGTATGAACACTACTGTGGCAATTATTATTTTAAATGTATTGGCCAGCCAGGAAGGTATCCAGGAGAACAAAATCCCACCAATCATCATTTTCAGGATCATCCATTTCCTTCTCAATTTTTGCATGTCATTCTGTTAAAGTGGCTAGGGCCTCTGAGAGGGTCCCATTTCCCCTATTTTGGGTGGGTATGCATGCTCAGGAAGAACACCTGATCATTGCACACACGCCACCCTCCATAGCTGTTATAAAATTGAAGACATACCTTTTCTGGAGAGCCATGTGCCTGATGGCTGTGAGTTCCTCCCTAATGGCATTGACGACTTTCACAGTTGCATCCATTGTTTGCAACAACTCCCAACTTGTTATTTGCAGCCTTTTTGCATTCAGAACTGCCTGCAACACAGGCATAAGAATGGATGTGAAAATCATTTCTATCTTGCTGAATAACTTGTGCTCCTCGGGTATGTCCTCATAGGTTTTTATTGATAAGTGTAAAGGACCACATTTTTCTCAGATGTGTATTCATTTTGGGAAAATTGCTAATTTGTATGTCTCCCTGGGTTATTGCCCAATGTGTATGTCTCCCTGGGGTATTACCACAGCTGGTATCCTTAATTGTACTATGGAACATAGGCCTCCCCAATTTGGGGCAAGTTGCATGTATGCTTTTGAACCACAAACCAAATAGTGGTCCATCAGCATTAATGTTCCCGTTTTCATGCCTGGTCCATCAAAAATATTTTTACGCTCAGTATTGTTTCCCAACATTTATTGTACCATTATTTTGGAAGCATAGGGTGGCATTTTCCGGGGGTAGTATCTGTGCTGGCCCCCCTGCATTAGTGACCCATGTGAGTAACTTTGTGATTATGGGCCATAGTTCAATGCATGCTGCATTTTCAGTTGCCACAACCTCTTGACACTGCTCCAATAGGGCTAGTGCTTAGCACAATAATAGCCCTCCATTCCATCCCACAGGTGTGAGCACAGTTATTTATATTTGTAACTGGCCCCTTTCCCAACGTCCGGGTATTTCTTTCCCATTCTTAACATTACACTGGAGCATTTGATGTTCTTCTATTCTAATCCGTGCTCCATTGGTTTCAGATGGTATATGTCTTTTCATCTTATGCCATATCTCTGCCTTTCTCGTCATCTTGAATCCTTGTATATAGTTACCCATGCTAGTGAAGAAGTCTGCCACTGGAACTGCCCGCTAGTCAGACAACGTGCATGGTGCATTAGGCAATGTGCTGTGTTCACTGGCCCTTCTGTAGCTATAAAAACTCTGAACGTGATGATGGCATGGGGGATAAGAGAGCATACATAACAGCTCTCATCAGACGTCTCTTGTGCGACTAGGGTCATGTGCTGTGTGAGACAGGCATGGTATCAATAGAGACACAGACTCACAAGTAACAGTTTGAAAACCTTAACTATCAAACTTTGTGTGGTTGGTGTAATGCCTACCTGGTCCTAAATCTAAGAGGATTGTTCCCTCAATGGATGTTTCTAAGAGCCGTCATTGTCTGCGAGTCCAAAACCAAAGTTCATCTGTGTCCAAACCTATGCTTGCCCTCACTCTTTAATCAAATGTGATAGGGATCTTTTTAAAGGAAAAATGGTGATTCAACAGGAAATGTAAACCACAGCTGCTTTCAGGTAGTCTTACCCATGGGCGTAGTTCTGCCAGTTCAAAGTAGTTCAATTCAACAAGGTTGCCCTTGGAACCTTCCACGTAGGCCTCTTGCAGCAAGTCAATAGAGTTCACAATGATACGATATAATTGGTTATTTATAACGCACTTAATACCCAGAGGTTTCGAAGCACAGACCCAGGGATTGAACCTGTATTGCTCCGTGTCGTCTTGCTTCCTAGGCGAGCACATTGCCCCTGAGCTATCCTCCCAATGTCTCTGTGTCTCATGGGGTTCCCTTCCCCAAGCTCTGATCCTTCCAGTTCAAAACACAGTTCCTGTTATGGCTCTCAGGGTTCCTTTTCACAAGTCTAGACCTCTTTTCACAAAGTTGAAGAATGTCATTCGTGGGCTTTTTTAGCGTTCCTTTCCCCGAGCCTAGGCCCCTTTTTACGCCATTCAACAAACAAATAAAAAGTTCCTCTTGTCAAGATGTACCTTTAAATGTACAGTTCTTTCATGGGGTAGTATCAGAGACTTTCAAGAATGCTAGGTTCTTTGCTCCTCCAAGGCGTGCCCACTCTGACCTCCAACCGCTCTCCTTATTCTCTAGCACCTCTTCTTCTTCTTCTGTCCGTCTTCCACTCTGTCCTTTTCCTCTTTACTGTGCTTCCTGCACACCTTCCTTTTCTATTGTGCACACTTGCACCTTCTTTCCACTTTTCCGTTCTTCTTGCACACTCCTTACTTTTCACCTTCCTGTGCATCTTGCACACTTCTCTTTGCTTTTCTACGTACTCTCTTGCTCTCTTGCACCTTCATATTCTCATCTACATGTGTCTTGCACTCTTTGCATTTATTTTGGGTCGCTTGCACCCTCTTTCTCACTTTCAGGTTGCATGCATTCGGCTCTTAGCTGTCCGTTTTCCTTCCATCTGTTTTCTTTACTGTCTTTCTCGGTTTTCGGTCATTTGCACCACTTTTCCTTACTTTCGGGTCATTCTCACCCACTCTTCTCTGTTTCTGCACCCCCAGGGCATTTATTATGTCTCTCTTTATTTCTGCGCCTCTAGCACAATTTTCTGTTACTCTGCTTTGCTTTCTTTCATCTTTTTTTTTGGTTTTTGCTTGCTTCGCTTTCTCCGCTTTGCTTTCATTTACTTTGCTTTGCTTTTTCCCTTTTCTTGCTTTGCTTTTTCCTACTTTCACTCACCGGGCTAGTCACTGTTCTCAACCTGCTTTCACTCACCGGGCTGTTCGTTTTTCTCAATGCACCTGCTCTCGCTCCAGCCATCTGGACACTATTGAGTTTAATTCCGGCTCACAAAACTCACCAATAGTAGCGTGGCACTGACAAGCAGGTGAAAGGGTTGTTGGGTCGAGGTGAGGGTCTCCCCATCTGACCCTCGGACGCCCATGAGACCGGCACACATCCCAGGGGAATGAGCACTGGTCTGAACAAGGCCAAGAGACTGCCTTCCGCCCGCTTTGATTTCTTGAATACACGGCTCCGCTACCACGCTGGAGCTCCTTACACACACTGGGCCAGCGCCTCAGTGTCCCGCACTCCACTGGTCCTTCTGGGCTCCTCTTCCTGCAGCCTTCTTCTCCTTGGCTCCTCTGGTCCAGTCAGCTTTCCCAGCTCACTCTCTGACTCTGGCAGAACCACCCTTTTATATCGCATGTGAGAGTCAATTGTTAATGTTAATGGTAAAGGATATGTGTACCGCGCATTATCACCACCGGAGTGGTCCCCTGGCGCTCTGGCGGCTCTGAAAAAGGGAGAAAGGAGGTTGGGGGGTTAGTTAGTGGGAACAAGCTGGAAAAGTGCGAGAGAGCAGTGATGTGCTGTTGGCAGCCTCAGCCCGGTGGGTCCGTTGGCTGGGCTTGGAGTGTAGTCATCGTGTGCTGTTGTGCAAGATTATGGGGGTCATTATGAGTGCGGCAGTAAGGCGTCAACGGCGCTGGTAAGGATGCCAGTGCCGTTAACCCCTTACCGCCACATTAACGGCCCGTTATTAGCTCCCTCCCCATTCCCATTGAGCCCTATGGGGGCTCGAATGGGAATGGGGATGGGTATTTTGAATTGGGACCTACCGGGTCCTCCAAGGTTGGAATTACCCGGTAAGTCCCCATTCAGGGAACCCGGACCCGGACAAGAGTTTGGAGGCAGCCATGGCGCTAATAGCACCATGGCTGCCTCCAAATTCGTAATGTCCCCCCTATGTGTGGTTTGTTTTGTTGTTGCAATGTAGTGAAGTTTGTGCGGATTGCTGAATTTAGGCTTGTGGTTGTGTTTGGTTAGAGTTTGAGAGGTGTATGCAGAGGGCTGAAGTTGTTAGTGCATTGGTTAGTTGGCATTGCTGTCCTTGCAATTGTGTCAATGTGTGATGCCCGCTATCATTCACTATTCCATCCGGGTGTGGCAATTGTCATCACTCACAGTTTCATTCAAGTGTAGCACATGCTAACATTCATAACCCTGTCTAGGAGTGACGGAAGCTAGAATTAAGGATGACGTCAAAGTGTGGCACATGCTAACATTCCCATTTCTATCTAGATTTGACGGAAGCTAAAGTTAGGATGACATCTAAGTGTGGCACATGCTAACATTCACATTTCTATCTAGATTTGACAGAAGCTAAAGTTAGGATGACATCTAAGTGTGGCACATGCTAACATTCATATTCTATCGAGATGCGATGAGGGCTAAAGTTAAGGATGACATCTAAGTTTGGCACATGCTAACATTCATATTCTATCTAGATGCGATGAGGGCTAAAGTTAAAGATGACATCTAAGTTTGGCACATACTAACATTCATATTCTATCTAGATGCGATGAGGGCTAAAGTTAAGGATGTCATCCAAGTGTGGCACATGCTAACATTCAAATGCTATCTAGATGTGATGAGGGCTAAAGTTGAGGATGACATCTAAGTGTGGCACATGCTGACATTCACATTTCTATCTAGATGTGACAGAAGCTAAAGTTAGGATGACATCTCAGTGTTGATCATTCTCTATAGGTGTGGCTTGTATGTTATTGTGTGATGGAATGCAACATTTACAGTTCACCCAAGAGTGGATTTGGATTGGTGGTCACAAATATTTCCAAGTAAGCATGGTGTAAGTCTATGGCAGTCTACATTGCGGAAGGTAAGGTAGAGTGGCGAGGGCTTTCTGGAGTAGAGTAATGGCTCTACACCCCACCCATGCCACACTTACAGTTTTGCTGGTGTCTGTTGGCTTCCTTTGTGGACACCGGCAGACACATCCTAGAGCTGCCAGTGCAGGAGCTGCCCTTTTCCTTGGGACCCTTGGCCGCAGAGCTGCCAGGCAGAGGGCTGCCTTGGTTGGTTCAGTTAAGACCAGACAGTCAGCCAATCACGGGTCCGGGAGGTGGGCAGAGGGAGGGGAAGAGGGAAGCCAGGGAGCACAGGGAACGAGAAACACGAGGAGGTCTGGGGCCGCAAGGGGGCATGACCATGGTCACAAGGTGGCAAGAGTGGGGCAGAGGGGCTCTGCAGCTCACCTGGGGTCGCCGTGCTGGTAATGGCATTCTCCCACGGCAAAGCTGCAGGCCCTCACACAGTACAAGGCCTGAGAGACCAATCACGGGAGGAGGGAGAACCAGGAGGCGGGTGGAGGGAGGGGAAGAGGGAAGCCGGGGAACGAGGAAAGCGAGGGGTCTGGGGCCACCAGGGGGCATGGCCATGATCACAAGGTGGCAAGAGTGGGGCAGAGGGGCCCTGCAGCTCACCTCGGGTCGCCGTGCTGGTAATGGCATTCTCCCACGGCAAAGCTGCAGGCCCTCACACAGTACAAGGCCTGAGAGACCAATCACGGGAGGAGGGAGAACCAGGAGGCGGGTGGAGGGAGGGGAAGAGGGAAGCCGGAGAACGAGAAAAGCAAGGGGGTCTGGGGCTACAAGGGGGCCTGACCATGGCCACAAGGTGGGAAGAGTGGGGCAGTGGGGCCCTGCAGCTCACCTGGGGTCGCCGTGCTGGTAATGGCATTCTCCCACGGTGAAGCTGCAGGCCCTCACACAGTACAAGGCCCAAGAGGCCAATCACGGGAGGAGGGAGGTCCGGGAGGCGGGCGGAGCGAGGGGAAGAGGGAAGCCGGGGAATGAGGAAAGAAAATTGGAGTCCGGTGTGTACAATTGAGCAAATGTGCTTGTCCTTGCCTGACACTATTAATGGCACAATTAAAAGGTGTTAGATGGTAGGCCTCCTTTGTATCCCTATGTTGTATGATGGGTAATCTTCACTGCTCCCTATTACCTCCTACTTGTCCAAGTACTTATTAGAAATGGTGAGGGGGAAATGGGGTGAGAGGGGAATACTCCATGACGACTGAGGGAGAGTGGGTTGGTGGACAATTAGGAAGGGGGTGATACCATGCATCACCATTTGGGCATTCTCCTCCCAATACCCAGTGACCCTTAATTCAGGGGATCCTGCCTCGCTTGTCCAACGCCAGGGTCGGGATCCAAAAGCAATGGCCCTTCTCTGGCCACCTGAATGGAAGATACCTGGGGATTAGATGGGAGATTACCATCAGGTTTCTCACAGCTGGTTCCACAAATTATTAGTGACTTGAGTGGAATTGGTCATATATGAGTTCATGTGTTCCAAGACATTCATCGCACTTTGTTTGAGTATTTTCATTTGTGTAGTGACTACAGAAAATTCTTGGGTCAGCATTTAATTTGTCATGGTAATAGGGGTTACATTGTTATATAGTGGTCTAGCTACAAAGGACCAATTCTCATAGTGCCATGAGGATAATGAAATAGAGGCTGCAAAATATTTAAAAAAACATTGCTACAAGAATTATTGCCAATATGTCACATTTTTCCTTTCCACTCTCAAAAGTTTCTCTGTGTTCCTTTGCAATGCCAGTGTTCACAGAAAAAAATGCGTCAATACAGAAAGAAAAATTCTTTCAAAAATAAAATATGCCTTGCGGTTCACTAGGAGAACAGAAAGAGTTGCATTTCTCACTCCTTAAGAAGGGTACATATTCACTAAATAGGATAACGCCCAAAGAAATATAAGGATTAGAGGAAGTATTTAGTGCATATATTTTACCTTGTTGTTTAAGTGCTACTTTTTGTCTTATGCAGGTATAGATTGGATAGAAGTGTCCACTAAATCTATTCTGTTACTGTATATAAACAAAAGGAACACTGGGTCTCATTACAAGTCTGCTGGTCCAGAACTAAGGGTGCCGGTAGCAACGTATCAGCACCCTTTCCAGACTGGCAGACTACAACTCTTCCTGCCGGCACAACTGACAATGGTGCCGGTGCTTCCATGCACACATTCCCATGGAGTCCTATCGGAAGGTTACCGCCAAACTTGTAATGAGGCCCACTGTCTCTTTATAGTGCTGATTGCTGGTTCGCTTTAGTGGCTGGTCTTGTCTACATTCGTCTCATCTCTCCTTCACTTTTAGATTCAGGGGGTTGTGACAGGAGGGTCTCTCCTTTATAGGGTTTGATGTCAATGAGGTGCAGACATGCCCATCTCCCTTGCACCTTTACAGCTGTTGGTGCCGCTTCTTTGACAACATAGGGTCCTTCGAACCTTGGCTTGTGTCAAAGGCTGGTGAAACTCCTGCACAGTAGTTTATCGCCCGCGTACAGAGCAAGCGGTTTTAGAATTGCTGTAACATCAACTTGATCATTGTCTCCATCAGTCTTCTTTTACCTCCCCTGTCGTGCACAAAGCTGTTGAGAAGACATAAAAGTAACACTCACTGTGATAGCAGTGAAATAATCATGCATTTCAGTTTCCAATACATTTGAAACACTATGGGCATCAGTTTGTGCTTGAGTGAGAGTAGACACATGCAGCGTACCATCACCAACTCGTGAGGAGTCAGGTTATGGGCTGGTTACTTAATGCAAATAAGGCTAAAGGTAGGCAATGGAGCCATCCTTTTTTCAGGGTCATGTTTAGCTTGGCACTGCATTCCTTGAGGAGGCCATTGAGGCACTCACAAAAATTCTGTTTGCTTGTGGGTGGTAAGCAGAAGAGAATGTGTGCTTAATACCCAACAGAATGTTGATGTGCTCAAAGACTTCATTTACAAAATGTGGTCAATTGGAGCACTTCACGCACTCCCCACATTGGAAGACTTCTCATATGAGGAACTTCACAGCACATGTGACATCAGGATGTGTGCATGGACTGGCTTTGATCCAGTGGGAAAACGGACATATGATTACTAGAATATACCTGTAGCTGTTACAAACTTGACCCATATCTACATTGCCTATAGGCAAATGTTGAACAGGTCCAGTAGGATGGGGTATTGCTCCTCTCACTGTTTGCATGTGCCCAGCAGTACATTGCTGGCAAGTCAAAAAAATTCACAATGAAGTCAGCAACATGCTCTGCCAGGTTGGGTACACATCAGTGTTCTGAGATGAAAGCTGCAAGACACTTGTGTTGTATGTGCTGGGTAATATAGTTGATCTAAAGCTACTTAATGTAATCCCAAGGGCATAACTGGTGTCCCAGTGCTGTCCTGCCACCACATTGTATCTCTGTGGCACAATGAGCACCCCCTTTGTTTCCATAATTCCTGTTCTTCTGGTGATGCTCTTCCCTGCAACTCAGTAATTTGGGCTATAGGTAGTGTATTAAAACCATCCTTCATTACCTTATTACATGTATGTGTGTGTTTATATGGTGCAGAATCAAATTCAGATATTTCAGGAAAAAATACATTGTTCTTTTGCTTCTAAATCAGCAGCCTTGTTGCTGTAAGAAACTAAATCTGTACCTTTAGAGCAGGCTGCACACTTCACTGCGGCGATTGCCGATGGGAGTTAAAGTGCGTTTATGAGCCTGTCCAATAGTGGGGCATGCTGCACTGGTGTGCCATCTGTGGGCAAGAAACCATGCCTCTTCCAACATGACAGGCCTGTGTGTACTGTTGACATCATATATGCGGATTCGGAATACAACGTTAGTGCCTCCTCTTCATGTGTTTTGAGTGCCAAAAGGCATGCTACCATTTCTGCTGCTTGTGTCCAGAAATGCAGAGGCAATCTCACACTTACTACTGTCTCAAAGCTGTCATTCAGTTTCGCTTTTACTACTGCTATCCCAGCATGTCTTTCGCCTGTGCTCTGATCAATTGACAAGGAACGATCAATAAAGAGGATTGTCCCCCCCCTAGGGCATTTTCTCTAACATGTGGCATCTCATCATGATATTCAGTATATTTGGTGCAATTATGCACATTTGCGGTCATTACCAGTTTGCCGGTCTGGAAAAAAGTGCCTGTAACAACAGTCACAGGTACCTTTTCCGGACCGGTAAACCGGCAGACTCATATGAGGGTGATTGTCTCCTTCTTCTACTGGCTCTGCTATTAATCTTGCTGGATTCACTGCCCTGCATCTTTCAATTGTAGGTGATGGGTTTGCTATAGTCTCAACGTAGCCAGAGGCTGTGTGATTAGTGTGCTTTTAAGCTTTTCAACATATAATGTTACTGTACAGCCCATTGTGATGCTGGAAGATTTCTCAATTGCAAAGGCTGCTGCCACCAATGCTTGTTCACACTGATAATGACCGATCATCACTGGATCTAAGATCCCACTGTAGAATGCTAATAGTTTGTGTCCAATGGTAGTTTTTTGCTTGAGGTCTACTATTGTTACTACTCCATTCGGATGGTAGAATAAAAGGAATTCTGAACTGTAATCAGGGATCCCTATTATTATTATTTAATTTTTTTGTAACATGGGTGCTATGCTAATTGCCATTTTTAACTCATCATAGGGCTCTTTTGTTTCACCTGTCCATGCTATGTCACTGTTGTCCTTTGGTGCTTCTTTGAATTACTTTAAAAGTGGTCGACATACGTACTGTAGTCAAAGACCCATGCCCTGCAGTAATTACAGAGACCCAAGAATTTCTGCAATTCCATCACTCTTTTTGGTCTGGCTATCTCCATAATTGCTTCTGCTCTCTCAGAGTTCGCCTTTCTTCCTTTTTGGGATATTAACTGACGTATATATTGTACCTCTTCCTGACAATATTGAATTATTTCCATGTCTACCTTGTATCCCTTCTCTGACAAAACTGTCATCAACTGTACTGAGTCTCTCCTGCACTGTTCTTCTGTCCCTCTACACACCAAAAAGCCATCTACATGTTGTATCATTGTGCTTTCAAGGTGTATGTTTCCCAGGTCCATTTGGATTGCCCGGTTGAAGATTGATGTGTTTCCCAGTACCCCTGAGGTAACCTTTTATGTTTCAGCTTGGTCCCTCAATACGAAAACACAGTAAAGTCTTGGGACTCTTCATGGAGGGGGATTGATCAGAAGGTGTTCTTTGTATCTTTGGGTGGAATATTGCATAATAATAATAATAATAATTGTGGCTGGGTTTGGAATCAATGGGAACTCTGCTTCAACAATATTGTTCTGGGGGCATACATCCTGAATAAATCTCCATGACGCATCTGTTGCCTTTTTAACTGGGTACACAGCCGTGTTACATGGGGATTCTGATGGCACTAGAATTCCTTGTTGCACTAGAGTGGCAATGGTGACCTAAATACCCTCATCTACTTCTTTTGCCATTGGGTACTGTCTCACCCATGGTAAAATAGCTCCTTACTTCAATTTAATTTTAACTGCCCCATTCCTTTTAATAGACCAGCATCATATAGACTAATAGTCCACCATATGGTGAGTAGTTGTGCCAAATCGTCTTGGAGGAAATATGTCATCTTTTTTACCAATCATATCTGTGTGTCCCTCATCAAGAGCTATCACTGTCCTCCAGTTTATTACCTCATCATCAACTCCATGCAAAATCACCCTATCTTCCCTTACTATTGCTGCTTCTAGCTCTATTGTAATCACTTGTCCTTCTTCTTCATCCACAGGTACTTTCGGTCTAAACAAGAACTCTGTGGCTAATCGCAGAACTCTACCCCTTATTCTTGGAAGCCATGCTAACAGTATGTGTACTCCGTAAAGGAATACCTCTGGGTATAATGGCATGCCACTTTGTGCTTTCTTGACATAAAATGCTGATATGAATTATTGTGAATTTACATAATGGATCCCTTGAAGACAACATAGTATCCCCTGGTCAGTAAGTGATATTGTCATGTTCAATTTGTTCATCAAATCACTCCCCAATATGTTAACTGGTGTTTTGCAGGGATACAATGATCGCATGGAAAGATCATTTTATCCTATAGTAATAGGTAAGTCCTCAGTAAAGGGAACCTACTTGTCAACCCAGAAAAACCTTGTGCATTCATGGCAATGCCTGATATTGGGTATTTACCCTCCCTAACGGAGGATCAGGTTGCCCAGTATCTACAAGAAAGGAAAATGTTTTGTCACCAATGGTTACCCCAACTCTCGGTTCCTGTTGTGGGATTGGTGTAACTTATAGGATGGAACACATCAAGTCTCTCTGTGGGATGTCCTTTTGTGGGAACGAGTTCATTTTCATGCCGGTGAAAGGGTCATACTACTGTCACACCCCCTATCCTGGGTGTGGGTGCATGGGAATTTGCATTTGCATTGGTATCTGCTGTGACTGTATGGGGGCTTGATGTACTTGTGTTGGTGCTTGTTGCATTTGCATTGGCTTCCCTTATTGCATAGGTTGCATTTGTGGCACATGTGTCTAATATTGTGTGTGATCTTGAGCATAATATTCAGGTAGTTTTGAGCTATAAGGCGGAGTATATGCTGCCACCCTCTTTGATCTGGCCAATTTCGTTGCATCTCTCCCCTACTTCTACACACCTGGGAGATGTGCCCCATGTGTCCACATGTAGAACATTGCTGTATCTGTCCTCCAAACCGTGGTTGCCCTCCATTAAATACTACTCCCTGTGGAGCATGAAATCCAAACCCTCTGCCTCTGGGCACACCCCCTCTTCCTCCAAGGAAATAATTAAACTCTCCCCTTCCTGTAAAATATGTATTAGCTATTTGTTGCACCTGATGTGCTTCCTGTGCAATCACCTCTCTCCACTGGTTAACACTGCTCCTTGCACTGAGAACTTTGATTGTTTTTTCTGAACTAGTTTTGCTACCTCCAATTTTCTCTCCTCCATTTTGTTTCTAGGTTTTTCTTGTTCTAACCAACAATGCTGAACTCTAGTCAACTGAATCTCTGGCCATGGTTTCGCTTCCATTCCCTCTATCTTTTTTTCAGTGTCTCTGCACTGCCTAGGGCAGCCCCTGATACTATATGTGATTGGAAATAGATATAGTTTTATCCCATGACTCTTTCATTTCAAGGTGCCATTTCTCTTGAATCTCCTGAATGTAAGCAACCAGGTCTTCGTGGTCAGGCATTTTACGTGTCACGATTGCACTCATGTCTGATGTGTCGAGATACTGTACCCTAAGTGCCCTCCATACACCAGCCCTACAAATGTTGATAGGTGCTCTGTCATATGTGGTGTTCTATCCCGCTCATTTCCAAATGTCATCTGCCCTCTCCCCATCATAGCAGCAAGCAAGCTGTTTATGTCACCCACCGCTAACGTCATTCCCGCTGTCATTCTTTCTGATTCATAACTCCATTTGCCCGCTCCTGATCTCAGCATTGGTAGCCCACAGAATACATTATTATTGTCCATCTGTGGCCATGGGATATATTTTAGCCACCCTCCCTCCTTCTCCAACAATGGTAATTGTGTCAATGTTGCCCCTTGTCTGAATGCAGCTGCACCCTTAGTTTTTGTAACTGCATCTGTAATACTAACTTTTTTCTGCTAGCAAAGATCGCAATATATTCACATATGGGGTTCCCTCATTCAGACTGCTTGATAGCATTTTTGGACACCTGGGATAGTCTACAGGTTCTGTCTTTCTCCCTTCTGGCTCTTCCAAATCTGACCACGCTATGGGTTTCCCTGTTCTTGCATTTATATAGGAGGCTCATGTGGCCCTTTCCTCTTCATCTTCCTCCTCATCTATAAACATTGTTTCTTCACTTCCATCTCCTTCATCATCCTCCCTCTTCTAAACATCTAGTCTTCTAAAGGAACTTGTTACATATGTCCCACTTCTTACCTCCTCCAACACACTCCTTCCCTCACTTTGTGGAGGCCCCTCTCTTGTCTTTGCTATATTACTTGCCCCATCCCTTCTGCTGCTGTACAAATTGTCAATCCTTCTTCGCATGCCTCCTACCTCATCTTCATATGGAAGGGAATGATTTTTAAGTATCTCATCCACTTCCTTACAGTGTTTTTCCCAGCTCCTTTGTCTCCCTCTCAGTTCCTGTGTTTGGTCTCTCTCCTCATCCGGGATGGTATGTCCTTTTATAATCTCATCTAGCTCTCTTTGTCATCTTTCCTTGCTCTTTTCTATTTCAAATTATCTCTCCTTATCTCTTTCTTTCTCTCTCTCTTTTCTTTTCCTCTCCTAGTTTTGTCTCCCTCTCCCTGTCTGCCTCTCGTTTCTTTTACTTTTCCTTCTCTTCTTTGTACCTTCTATTTTATTCGCTTTTCTCTTTTTCTCTTTTTCTCTTTCCTCTTCCTCTTCCTTCTCCTGTTTTTCTCTAACTTCCCTTTTGTCTTTCTTTAACGTCGTCCACACTCTTTCCATCTATTTTAAGCATTCTTTGTCCTCCAAGCCATTTGATTGGGGCAATTGCCATCTCCTCTCTATTCAGATCTCCTCCTTAGCCTCTGTCAGTTTGGCCTGCAACTTACAACGTTCACCATACTCATCGCACGCGGACACTCAATTTTGTGTACTTATTTTTACTCCATTTATAACAGTGCTTTAGGCAGTGGGCCCATATGTGGGATTAGTGTATCCTTCCTCTGCTTTTAATTATGGTAATGTATATAATCCCTGTGTTTTGGAGGATGGATCAGTGCTCTGGGGAGGAGGAGAAAGACCCGAGGGAGCTGTGCCCTCCCCTTAATGCCGATTAAGCATCCACTCTTTTGTGGGTGGCTCTTCCGTCTCATCCCCATACATCTTCCACAGTTCTAGAATGGCTAGTCATTTTTCTACCTTCTTCTCTTTGCGTGCGGCATGCAAATATGTTGTCATGTGCTGCAGTACTGATCTCAATAAAGTGCCTTCCTGTGGCCAAGGGATAAACATCTTTGCCCACAGTGTCCCTCACCCACTCATTGTGGTACTTGACTAATTTGTCCTTGTACCAGGGTAATGCTTTAGATAATGAATAAGGGGAGTGTCTCCCATGATGGTACGTCACAATTTAGTCTGCTGATACCACCTATGTTTCGGTTCCAGCTTACGTTCTATCCACCCCTCCTTCACACTCTTCTCCAGCAATATTTCCCCGTACTTCCAATGCTTCTGCATCTCTCCCCAACACCTCACCTTCTTCGTCACCACTACTACCCAGTGACCACCACAAACAAAGCTAAAACTGTGGACCACACCCTTTGGCCAAACCACAGTTTTACATCCTCCACAATATTCACCAATAGGGACAAAGATTCACTTTTCACAAATCTAGGCCATTTTAGAAGCTACCGCTGGCACCGGGAATCACTAAACAGACAAATATACCACAAATCCAATATGGCTGTCTTCCCAACTCCTGGTGAGGTAAACCAACTTTATCAATATTACCTTAAAGTTGGGTGTGCTGCGCAATCTTCTGCGACCTTGTCCCTGAAATCTTGTCACCATTACTACCTCATCACAAAGTGTATTGTGCAGTCCTCTGCACCCTTGCTGCAGGCTATTCACCTTTATCAATTGTGAGAAACCTGAAGATATTCTCCCAGGTAAGGCCTGAGATTCCTCTATTAAAGTGGCCTGGGGAGGGCATAGCTTTTGGATCCCAACACTGTGGGCGGAAGGCGAAGGAGGATCACCTGAGTTGGGGCGTCTGGGATAATAAATCTGGGAGACCTCAGGTGAGACATGGAATACAATTAGGATAACAGGGGGTAAGGAAGACATACCCGAAACCAACACTCGGGTCTATCTCTCCTGAATAAGGAAGAGAAGTCCAATCATAGTTGAATGACATCGGTGGGGAAGTACGGGAACCAGAGGGAACAGAATCTGTTTGGCTGTGACATCAACCTGTCCTTCCTCAACTCAAGTAAAAGGACTTCTTATCCATATCCATCCAACCATGCCAAATCGCCAGTAAAGAAGGATAATATGGGGAAAATGGAATTGTTCCGGTAATATAAAAATCACGCTGGGTGTTCTCCTTTTCCCCAATTTCAACCACCTTATTACCCTTCACCCTGCAAGATCCCTTATTGGTCTCGTTCCGTTTCCCCCTACCCATTTCCAATAAGTACTGGGACTAGGAAGAGGCTATCGGGAGAAATTAGGGTTACCCATAGAAACAACATAGGGATACAAAGTGAGGCCTACCATCTAACACCTTTGAATTGTCCCATTTATAGAGTCAGGCAAGGTCAGGCACTTTTCCCCAACTGTGTACACCTGACTACAATTGACTCTCACCTCCAGTATAAAATGGCTGGTTCTGCCAAAATCAGAGAGCGAGCTGGGGATGCTGACTGGACCAGAGGAGCCAAGGAGACGCTGGCCCAGTGTTCGTAAAGGTGAAGGGCTGCAAAGTGGCTAGGGAACCGTGTCTCCAGGGAGCCAAAGCTAGGCAGCCTGCATACTGCCGACGGTATTCAGGGAAATGCGTGTCCCCTTGGGATGTGTGCCAGTCCCAAGTGTGTCTGAGGGTCAGGTGATGAGACCCTGAACTCGACCAAAACCCATTTGACCTGCTCTCCGGCACCGTGCTACTGTTTGTGAGTTTCATGAGACAGAGAGAAACTCAATAGCATGCGGGTGGCTGGAGCGGGAGCAGGATCATTGTTGACAGAAGAGCTCAGTGAGCGAAAGTGGGATGAAAGCAAGCGAAAGCTGGAAAGCGGTGAAAGAAAGCAAAACGAAGCAAGAGAAAGGTCAAAGCAAAGCAAAGCAAGTGCAAGCTGGAAAGCAGTGAAAGAAAGCAAAGCGTAATGACAGAAAAAGTGCGCTGGAGGCACAGAAGTAATGAAAGACAGCAAAGGGTGCTGGCGCCACGGAAAAAGCCAAGAGTGGGTGCAAGACATACCCAAAAGTAAGGAGAAGGGTGCAGGCGACCCGAAACTGAGAGAGACAGCAAAGAGACAGTAAGAAGGAAACCGGACAGTCAAGAGAGGGTGCATGCAAAAGTGTGAAAGAGTGTGAAACAGATCTGAAAGAAATACAGAGAATGCAAGAGGCATGTTAAAGGGCAAATGAGGGTGCAAGAGAGCATGGTGAGAAACTGAAGGTGAAAGAGACCACAGTGAAAAGTAAGGAGAAGTGTGCAAGAGGCACAGAAAGTGGAAAGATGGTGCAAGTGTGAACGACAGAAAAAGAAGGTGTGCAGGAAGCACAGTAAAGTGGAAAAAGACAGAGTGAAAGAAGCGCAGAGGAGGAAAAGGTGCCAAAGTATAAGGAGGGGGGTTACAGGTCAGAGTAGTTGCGCCTGGGAGGAGCAAATAGCCCGGCATTCTCGAAAGTCTCTGATACTACCCCCATGAAAGAACTGTACATTGAAAAGTACATCCTGACATGAGGAACTTTTTTGTATGTTTGTTGAACTTTGTTACGAGGGGCCTAGGCTTGGGGAAGGGAACCCTAAGAGGCACACTAATGACATTGTTGAACTTTGTGAACAGTGGCCTAGTCTTGGGGATGGGAACCCTCCATCTGTGGTTACATTTCCTTTTTTTTGAGTCACCATTTTTCCTTTAAGAAGACCCCCTATCACATTTGGTTTAAGAGTGAGGGCGAGCATACGTTTGGACACAGACAAACTTGGGTTTTTGGACTTATGGACATTGACGGCCCTTAAAAGCATCAGTTGAGTGAACAACCCCTTCAGAGTTAGCGCCAGGTAGGCATTAGACCAACCCCACAAAGTTTGATAATAAAGTTTTTCAAACTGTTAGTTTCGAATCTGTGTCTCTCTTGAAACCATGCCTGTCTCACACAATCCTTTATTTTACCACAATTCCCCTAATATACAAATACTTTGTTCCCCCCGTTTTGCCAAGCCAATGCTATATACTTACACCCGTGGATCAGCCAAGGCCTTCAGTATTGAACTGCCCACAATCTGCCAGCCACCCTCTGATTTACAGGGCACCGCTCGGGGATCAGGCAGGCCTTTCTTCAAGTTGCTCCTGTCGACGTTTCTCAGTTCATGCGTTATACCGGTCTCCCCAGGTCGCCTTGCAGTCTTCAGGCCACGGCAGGAAAACCTCAACATGCCGAGTGCGCTAGCCAACCAAGCAATCCTCTACCATATGTCTGGAAAACCTCAGTTTAGGCAGAAATGATAGGCCGGGAAATCCTGGAATCAAAAACAGAAATAGTCAAACTAAATGGAAAACCCTGCTTTATTAACAATCCACATAAAGCAGAGACAGTATACACGCATTAAGGATTTCACATCACTCTCAGAGGTTCTCAAACAAAACAACGGTTTATGAATCATAAATACATCACTAGTGATGTCATATTACAATCTTAGTTACAAACAAATATGGGTTGAGGGATTTGTTAAAGGAATCGACTATATATAGATTGTATAGGGATTAGTCTACTAATTGGTTATTACCTATCTAATGGTTCCACCTGAGACCACCTCTAAATTGATAATAGAGAATACATGTAATTTTTACAGTACTGGATTGGTTAATGCAAAATGTACTGGGTGGCATAGGATTGGGGGTTCTCATTGGCTGGCATTGTACTGACCAACTTTGGGCAATTGACAGGTCGTCATCATGTGAGCCAGCTTGGGAGTAGGGGGAAGAGAGGCCCAGGAACTGCTTTCCTTTCAATTAAAAAATATACTATACCTTATTCCTCAACAAGCCAGAGTGACCTTTTTGTAGTCGACCTTGCAAGGTTCCTCGTTTCTGAGAATATGTGGGGAGTCGATGCAGGTGCCTATCTGTGTCTGTGGCTAATGAATAGACAGTGTACTTGAATAATGGGTCACGTGCAAGAGGACTGTGTTTTGAATTTATTTCACCCTGCATTTATTGGAATTTTGGCAAATATAAGTGCACATTTTATTACTTTCTTGACCACTAGAGATTTAGACGATCGATTCCTTATGAAAGTTTTGGCTTAGAATTTTTCTACACCTGGTGTTCAAAGGCTGTTTGTTCTTTAATTAATCTCAGAGAAATATGTCTTGTGGCATGGGAATTATTATCTTGTGTTCTCTCTGAACCGTCTCTGTCTCTGCACTCCCTAATTTCTCAGTAACCTTGGCTGGGTACACACAGCTACTGTCTGGGCCCTGCACGGGTCTGTATTTCAGTAAATTCAGCAGTTTGAGTTTCCACAAAGCCCTGAGGCCTTTCATTCATTTGAATGCGTGTAGCGACTTCCATTTTGGAAAAGATGGCTGTTCAATACTATCATGTTTCCATGTTAGTGAGCTATATGCGTATATTGTTCGTGTTGCATTCAGTTTATGTTATGTTTTTCATCTCTATATGGTTGCAAGCGATATTCCTCATGTATAAATGCATATTTTGCCTAATGTCCATATTTCTTCATAGTGACTGCATATTTTTTTCATGTCTATTGCCTGCACGTGTGTCAGTTAACGATGAGTTTGCCTATTCTCACCGTGTTTGGCTACATTAGGTCCATTTCCTCCTGTATCTGCCTGGGATATGGTGGGTATGGTCGCCTTAGTGAGTAACGCCTCTCACCTATGCAATATTGGTGTGGGGGAGGGGAGATAGCTATGAATTACATATTCATCTGCCTTTCAACACATACAGACATATTTACCTTCCTGGGCAACACAATGTCTCTGATCACGTTATATGGAGGCACCGCTGGGCTCACGATTGAGATCATGGCAGTAGGATCTCCTCTTGAATCAATGGCGATAACTGGTATAAATACTCCAGCTCTACAGCTGCGGAGACACAGAGGTAGCACTGACTCCCATTTTACACGCAGGAGGAACTTCCTTTTTAAAATTATATGTGCTGTCTTTTTGGCTAGCTGCATAAAATGTACACGCCCTCATCACAGATACTTAGCTATAGACATTCTGGTCACCACCTTATTGACATTCTTCTAGCTGACAAAAGGTAAAGAACAGCCAGCGATACCCATCCACCCTGGCAGCTTAAGGACTTAAAAGGCTCATCCATCAAGGATTTTACAGGAGGGAAAGAGAAACCAATGATGCAACCCAACAAACATGCAATGCCAGAAGAACATAACCACGAGAGAGCAGTCACAGATGCGAAGAGCTTTAACTCTTCAGGACGTGTAGCAACTGCTTACAAACTTAAAACAAGACATGTCAAGTGAACTGAAAGTGGTGATGTGCTCCCTTCAAGCAAAATGGAGAAAATAAAATAGCGGAAATTACAGATCGAGTTATGACCCTGTGCAACAGGATCACGGAGGCTAAAACTTCCATCACAGAGGTGACTTTTAACCAATCTGAAATGACATGACATTTTCAGGCAATGGAAACAGTACAATAGCATCTTCTACTAAAACAGGAGGATTAGGAAAACATCTTGCAGCAGAATAAAGTTTGCATCAGAAGCATTCCAACTCAAGTATCTCTTGGCAGCCTTGAAGGATATATATAATTCCTCATTAACCCTCTAATACAATGCTCGAAAGATTACATTTGACTTACTCTCAAGCACTAAAAGGTCAGATTCCTGATACCCTGACAAGAGTCCTATATTTTAAAATGAAGGAGGCATTTCTAATGAAGACACAATCCCTGTTCCGTAATTCAACACTAAAGATTTTCCTGGATCTAAATCCAATGATACTAAAACGTAGAAAATAATTATGTGAAATCACAATTCACCTTCAACAAACGTTTTTCCCATTTTGTATTATCTTCCCTTGCAAAGGATCAACGATCTGCACATCAATATAGTTCCCTAGTTCCTACAGTCTCATCAACTCATCTTTGTTCGAAGAGGGCGCAGATTTGAACTTCAATCTCAAAAACCAAGCAATCAAACCAGAGGAGAAAGCGATGAAATCAAGCAAAGCGAAATCATGAGAACAGAAAAAAAAAATGTAGAAGAGGAGGGAAGGACGTAATGTTAGTTAGCATGTTTTGCTCTTCTGTCTTCCTATGCTCTCCTCCTGTCACCTCATGGTATGAATAATTATACAGGGACATGTTCTTTACATGGTGAGATGCAAGCTCTGCTCTCATATTATTCCCTCGGCCCGCCGCACCTACACCTGTTCACTTCAGTCGCATGGTGCCCTGAATTCACTTTGCCCTGCAATAGTGGTAAACTAGGGACTACTCTCCCCTCGAGGATTTTCAATCTTAGGTGGCCTCTCCACTGGGTACCTGTTATGCATTACTGTGTTCACTTTGATCTGCATTTGTGGTAAACTAGGGCTTGTCGCTCTCTTCCTGCCTGCTTGCGCTTGTTCTGTCCTCCCCCGCCCCTCCCTCCTATCCCATGGTGCTCTCTATCTCCCCTATCTTTTCTAACTGCTTCTCCATTGACTATCCTGCTCCCCTCACTAAATCTGGTAGGAAAAAGTTTAAAAAGGACATCCTGGTCTCCAACCCAGGCCTCCCTATCGCTGACACCTACACCAATGCCTCATCTAAGGAAACTCTCACTGACATCCTTTTTTTCGTGCCTTCGCCAGACCTATGGACCCTTCATATGGTCTCTGTGCTCTCTCCTTTCTCCTCTTCTCCCATTAATGGCGGCATCCATTGGGATGTCCTTTTGGCCTCCTTCCACTGCTCTAAGGCCATCATTAATGTCTACGCTAATGGGACCGTCTTGGTCCAAGGCCCTCAGGCCAACCTTCACCTCTTTGATAGATGCTTCCCGCGCCTCATCAACTTCCTTTCCTCTCCTGCTGTCCCCCCTCCTCTGTCCTCGGCTACCTTGCCTCTACCCTCCCTCCCTGCCCCCTCCCTTGCTCCTTCTTCACCTCCGCAGGGCGTACCTCTGATCTGTACCCCTCCCCGGAAGTCCTTTAAAGATGGCAACCTTCTCCACATTGCCACTCTTGACTCTCGCTCTGCCGTCAAACATTCCTCTGATATCTGCCGCCTTCTTGAGGAACTGGACCTTGACATACTCGGTCTCACTGAGACATGGTTCACGGCCAGCTCTGTCACCAGCTTTGAAACACTCCTACCTGACGGCTACAAGATCCTCTCCATGCCCAGGCCCAGCCGTACTGGAGGGGGTGTGACCCTTATCTTCCCTGAGTGGATACCTGCCACTGCTATTCCCATGCAGACCTACTCCTCTTTTGAATGTCTTGTCTGCCGACTCTCTCTTTCTCCTAGCCATTCCCTTACCATGGCTACTATCTATCGGCCACCTGCTCAAATGTCCTCCTTCCTCTCCGAGTGGGTGGACTTCTCCTCCTCACTCCCGTCCTCAACCACTCAACTCCTCATTCTTGGAGACTTCAACATCCACCTGGATGCCTCATGTCCCCCCTCTGGACTCTTTCGCGACCTCTGCGACTCTCTCTCACTCTCTATTCTCCTGTCTGGGCCGACCCATTCTGCAGGGCGCACTCTAGATGCCCTGATCTCTTCTGACCTTCCCCTCTCTGTCCCTCTCTCCACTCCTCTCTTCTGGAGTGATCACTTTCTCCTTTCTTCCACCTCACCCTCCCTACCCCACAGGCAAAGCCACCCTCATCACTGCCACCTTCCTTCTCGGTCATCTGACCCATGAAGCGTGTGTCAGTTGAGGCTTTCGCTGCCACCTTCTCGGCCCCTCTTCCCCCCTCGGCTTACTCCCATCCTGACACAGCCCTCTCCTCTCTCCACTCTGCTATATCTGATACTCTTGATATCCTTGCCCCTGTCATGAGAATCCGCCTGAAGCCCAAAGCCAAATGCAACTCCTGGTATGACTCGAATCTCGTCACCATTAAACGAAAGTGCAGGGTGGCAGAGAGGAAATGGCGTGCTTCATGTTCATCCTCTGACAAACTGGCCTGTCGCCTGCTCCAAAGGCAATACCGGCTCTCCATTCTCACCAAGAAGAGAGCCCTTATCCAAGCCCGCATCACTGCGGCATCTAACAATTCGGCCGAACTCTTTAAAATCTGCAAGGAGCTGGCCAACCCTGCTGCAGTAGATCAACAGTGGGGGGGTTGTTCTGTCATGTTACATTTTTGGAAGGCCTATTATATGACTTAAATAGGCCTGGGTTATTTTTTATGTCAGAACAGGTACACAAACACTATAAATGTGAGGATGTACCAGAAGAGGTTTCAGACACAAATCAATAATAATTTTACAGCTTTTATAGTTTATTTTGCTGCTAGATGCAATTAAACATACTGCATCAATAAAAACAGAGGAAAAGAAGGAAAAAATTAACATTTGTTAAAAAGATACATTCACAGGTTGCACAAAAGTTTCATTTCAAAAATTACAGAGTTTTTTCAAAACAAAGGAAAATAACTGTTAATCTTAATTTTTCTTTATGCATCTGTTTTTGACAAGCTGGGTTTTCAAGACATGCCAAAGTAGTGTTTAAAAAGAAACACTGTGAAACCACCACCTTAGTGATAAGTGATTTGCATGTAATTTATATATGACATCCAAGACACAAGCACTTAGTAAAAGAGTTCTTGGATAGGTGTAGCCAGGCTGGAGGGTTACCTAACAAGTGGTCGACGTCTAGATATTGATCTACATAAAAGTTGGGACCAGGAAGAATTTAGTGATGCTGGTCGATGAGATGTTTCGGCTGGATGCCTTCATCTTCGGCCTGGGGTAGGTCTCCCTGAAAGGAGAAACAGGGGATCTCTGTTAGTGTCTGAATAGCGAAGTATAGAAGTGTATATATTTGGAGTATGACATAATAATTCCCTAATTGTGGTACACCACTAAAAAGTAAGAAACAAGAGGTACACGGGTCTGACCTTGGAGGATACAGGATTCCCTTGGTCTGAGACAGTTGTGGCTTGCTATGATGTAAAATGGTTTTCTTTTTTCTGTAGTTGACTGCAAGGTTTAAGGAACATAATGTTCTCAATTAGAAAGCTACTGAGACCAATAAAAATTAATTACGAACAGCATAGTAATAGGCTAAAAGTAGGCAAAAAACATTTCGGGGGGCTCACCTTATATGTGTTGTAACTGGGCGATAGAGCACCGGAAGAAACGTGGTTCCAGTGGGATGGCTGCTGACTGGCACGTAATGCAGCCTTAATGGGTCTTATTTTCCATAATTGCCTGTGGGGGACGAGAAGTGAGCCCTTCGTTAACACTGGTAATAGTGCTAAAATCATCTGAACAAACTGGTCCAAGACGAATATTTACCTTGAAAGTGACAAAAACGCAGCTCAGTGCATGCTAGCGAGTAACTGTATCCGAGGCTGCGGCTGAAGCACTCTCGCGAGGCTTGGAGAATAATGATGCTGCGATAAACTCGGATGCCCAGACTGCGCATGCGTGCCGTAAGTAGTGTTATGATTGTCATTTTTATTTTTGACGGGTGCGCATGCGTGGGCCCGGTAGACTGTAGTGTTAACATATGAAAGTAGTCCGGAAAAGCACTATTATCGTGTTCATAACCGTGCTCTCTGACCAGTAAGGTATTTCATGATTCATTATAAGTATTTTAGTATTTATGATTAGCCTCAAGCCTATGTGGGCTGGGTGTCGGTCTGATATGAATGAACAGTTTCAGTTGGGTCTATAATCAAAGAGAAAATAAAGTAGCAACTGAGTAAAAATGTAAACAAACTCCCTGGTGGCCCAATATTGTGGATTGGGGGATTACATGGAAGGACTAGGGCGCCTAAAAGTGATTGTATGGGTCGCCACTGTTGTTATAGGTTGGGTTAGGCCCTTAGTTGTGGGGTCCCAAGAGGGCATGTGAGTCCCGGATACTGAAAAAATTAATAATTTGGCAGGAGAAAGTAACTAAAATTAAGGATTTTTTTATCTGCTGAACTGCAAGGGGTCTATCTCGTTAAGCCCAGTAGTAGTGCTTTTCAGCTTAAAAATCCACCATGCTTCTTAATAATTAAGTGAATTGGTGGTATTGCTCGTATTGGGTACTGCATCTGCTATCCACCATAGGATGTCATCAGGACCGTGATGGTTTTCAATGAAATGTTGAACCATTGGTGCAGCGGCAGATTTGCATCGGATCCGGGATCTGTGTTCTCCTATCCTTTTGTTGATCTGTCTGGTTGTTTTCCCAACATACCGCAAGCCGCAAGGACACTCAATAATGTAGATTACATTGGCCGTTTTGCAGTTGGTGAATTGCCTAAGCTCCCAGTCTTTTTCACCAATTTTGAAAGACGACATTTTTCTGGTAAAGCGACAAATTGTGCAGTTGCCACAGGGGTGATGTCCTCTTATTTCTCGCATGTTCCAAAGTGAAGATCTTTGTGTTTTCTTCTTCAATCTTGCATGTGTTAGTATGTCTTTCAGGTTTTTTGAGCGTTTTAGCGCCATTCTAGGTGTTTTCTCTTCTGGCAGGCTTAGTTGAACCAGGGGCCAGAATTTCTTCAAAAGTCCTTTAAGTTTGGTTGTGTCAGGGCCAAAGGTGGAGACAAAAGTGATGATATCCTCTTTGTCCGGGTTTCTTGTTTTGGGTGTTAGTAAGCTTTCCCTAGGAGTATATTTTGCTCTTTTTGTCGACCGGCTGACAAGTTTTTTGGGATATCCTCTGTCTAGTAGTTTGCTTTTTAGTTGTTTTGCATGTTCTTGAAATGAATTCATTTCAGTGCAATTACGTCTTAGTCTTAAGAATTGGCCATATGGGAGATTATCCCTTAGGTTTTTAGGATGATGACTTTTGTAATGGAGTAAGGTGTTTCTTTCAGTTTCCTTTTTGAAGAGGTCACATTGCAGTACACCATTCTTAACTAAAATAGTTAAGTCCAAGAAATTAATGGCACGTCTACTTTTTTGCATAGTGAATGAGATCTCCTGTGTCTGATTATTAATCCACTCAAAGAATGAGGCCAAGCTGTTTTCGTCCCCTTTCCATACAAAAATGACATCGTCAATGTACCTGAACCAGGAGGAGATTTTGTCTTGGAACGGGTTGGATGTATTTATGACATGTAGCCTCTCAAATTCTGCCATAAAAATTATGGCCAGGCTCGGAGCAAACGCAGCACCCATTGCCGTGCCACTTATTTGGAGATAGTATTCATCATCAAAAGTGAAAAAGTTGTTAGTGAGGGCGATTTCAAGTAGTTCCACTATGAAATTCGTTGGAACTCTTGTTTGGGTCATGAAGTGAGTAAGATGTTGTCGAATACACTCCACCGCTGCTTCTTGGGGAATGTTTGTGTACAAACTAACTATATCCATAGTTACCAGAAGGTCCTGCTCATTATTAAATTGTCGTCCTTCAAACTTAGAGAAAGTGGACATCGTATCTCTAAGATACGTAGGTGTTTTTTGGCTCAAGGGTTTCAGAAAGTAATCTATAAATTTGCAGATAGGCTCAAGGATTGAGCCACAGCCCGACACAATAGGTCTACCCGGAGGATTTTGGCTGTTTTTGTGAAGTTTAGGAAGAGCATAGAAGGCTGGTATCCTATTCTCCGAAGTATTCAAGAAGGTTTCCTCTCGTTCTGTAATCCACTCATGCTCTAATGCAAATCTAGTTGTTTCCTGGATTTTTTGTTTAATGGTAGCTGAGGGGTCCCTTCTTAGTTTTTTGTAGTTGCTCTCATCATTTAATAAAAGCATCACCATTTCTTTGTATTGTGAAATATTCTGAATTACAATGCCGCCTCCTTTATCGGCAGATTTTATAATCAGATCTTTGTTTTTGGCTAAGGTAGTTAAAGCCTTGCGTTCACCTATGGTCAAGTTTTGTCTCAGTTGCTGTTGATTAGTTTGGAGTTTCCTTATTTCCTTAGTAATGCATTTCTGAAAAGTGAGCAAAGAGCCCGGTACTTCATTGTCCGTGGGATTAAATGTGGATTTAGTTCTTAATCCAGTGTCATTTGGTTCTGGGTAAAGATCTTTATCCTTGAAGTACACTTTCCTTCTGATACTTCTGAATAGATTAGATAGTTCAGAGTCCAATTTGAACCAATCAGTGTGTTCCGTTGGAACAAAAGATAAACCTTTTGTGAGGATGGAAATTTCGTTTTTAGAAAGCACGTAGCCAGACAGATTGAATATTGGTATATCATTTAGAACCTGCGATTGGTTCTCCTCCTCCAATTGCGTGGTCCCCACTGTGGGTAGTTGTAAAATGGCATTGTCTGTGGGTGCTGCATTGGCCCCCAGTATGCGCCTCTGGGGGCCATTTGTCCTAAAAAAGGCATCTGATTTGAAGGTTGATATTGTCTTGGTTGTCTGTTTCTTTGGCTGGAGTCTCCTGATGAGGAGTCCGAGCTTGAGGTATCGGAGAAGGAAACCCATTTACGTCTATTTCTGTTGGCTGAGGTTTGGTTCGCCAATCTTTCCTTTTCCTTCTTATCCTTGTATTCAGCTGAAAGGTAGGGATAGATTAATTCTATTTTGAAATTGCTTATGTCCTTTGCCAATTTCTTGTGTTTTTTCTCCAATGTGGTAGCAGTAAATTGGTCAAAGGCTTTGTTAATTTCTTTTAATTTATCTCTAGCATTGGACAAACTGTTGTCATTTAGAAATTTCGTTTCTTCTTCCTTGAGTTCTTGTTGTATTTTTACGTGAATGCATTGGGCTGTTGTAATGGTCAGAGCCATTAGATCCCTGCTGCATTTCGTTGAGATTTTGCTGAAACCCAACATATATTCCTTGTCATCCAAAAACAGTGCTGGTTCATTTCTGACCAGGAGACCCATGGGTACAAAGTTTACTTTTAGATATTCCCTGAGAAAATGTGCATGAACTTCCGTCCGGAAGCATTTTTTCTTTAGGTTTAGTAAAACATCTCCTGAGGCTGTGGAAGCAATATTCTGCTGGGCTCCTGCCAAGTTGAAAAGGGACGGTCCCTCTATTACGTTGTCTATTTCTTCTTCCGTGAAAGATAGCATTTGGTTCATAGTGTAAATGTGGGGGATATGTACCCCGGGGGGTCAGAATCCGTGTATGCCCTTGGTGGGTGTAGATGTATGGTAGCCTAAGAGAGAAGTACAGGTGATAAAATTACGGAAAGCCTATTTTGAACAATCCCTATTATAGCAGGGTGCTATATCTAGATACTGGTAACTGGAGGGATAGCCCGACTAATGCAGAACAAAGGGCTAGATAAACTAGATCAACAGTGGGGGGTTGTTCTGTCATGTTACATTTTTGGAAGGCCTATTATATGACTTAAAAAGGCCTGGGTTATTTTTTATGTCAGAACAGGTACACAAACACTATAAATGTGAGGATGTACCAGAAGAGGTTTCAGACACAAATCAATAATAATTTTACAGCTTTTATAGTTTATTTTGCTGCTAGATGCAATTAAACATACTGCATCAATAAAAACAGAGGAAAAGAAGGAAAAAATTAACATTTGTTAAAAAGATACACCTGCTGCAGTATCTACCTCTCCTGCCCCCTTCCAGGCCCTCTGTACGGCACTGGCCTCCCACTTCATTTCAAAAACTCAGGACATCCTGTCCTCACTCTCCTCCTATCACCTCCCCCCCCTCTATTCCCTGCCCGTCCTCTGGCCCTTCTGCAGCCACCCCTCCTCTCCCCTTCTCTGTCTTTCCCCTTTTTTCCCCTTTTTTCTGCTGACGAGGTTTCGAGACAAGTCCGATCTATGAAAGTCTCGTCAAAACAGGTCCACCCCTGTTCCTCCAAAACTATCAAGGACCACATCGACACCTTGGCTCCTGCCCTTGCTGACTTCTGCAACCACTCCTTCGCCTCTGGAGTCTTACCATCCCCTCTCAAGCACTCCCTTGTGCACCCCCTTCTTAAGAAACCCTCTTCCGATCCTTCCTGCCCAGCTAACTATCGCCCAATCTCTATCACTCCCTTCCTGGGCAAGCTCCTGGAAAAACTGGCCATCTCCCAGCTTAATCTCCATGCTGAATCTGTTGGTAGCCTTCATGACCATCAGTCTGGCTTCAGAGCTGCCAGAAGCATGGAAACTGCTCTCCTGAACATCCGTTAGGATCTACTCTCGAACCTTGACTCTAACATTCCATGTGTTCTCATTTTGCTTGATCTCTCTTCTGCCTTTGATACTGTCAACCATACCATCCTGCTCAACCGTCTCCGTGATAACCTGGGTATCACTGGTCAGGCTCTGGCTTGGCTGACCTCTTTCCTCTCAAATAGACCCTCCCAGGTACAACTGGGGTCTTTCCTCTCTGACGTCTTTTTCTCTACCTGTGGTGTCCCCCAGGGTCCTAACCTCTCTCCCTGGCTGTTCAACCAGTATCTGGCACTTCTTGCAATCCTCATCTCTGCTCTCTGCCCCAACTTTCAGTGCTATGCGGATGATACCCAGCTCATTTTCAGGCTACCCTCGGCCTCCTCTTCTCCTTCCCTCATCTCTGACTGTCTTTCTGCTATCCAGGAATGGTGTGCCGCCAACGACCTCTGCCTTAATGCCAGTAGGACTGAGATTCTACTCATCGGCACACCCACTCCCTCCTTCCCTGCAGCTCTCTGGCCGGCCTCTCTTGGCCCTCTTCCTGCTCCTACCTGCAAGGCAAAAAACCTCGGGGTCATCTTTGACTCCACACTCTCCTTATATCCTCACATTTCTGACGTTTCTAAGAAGTCACACTACCAGCTGCACCTCCTTAGAGGTATCCTTCCTTTCCTCTCCTTCCCCCAGAAGCTCACTGTCTCCAGAGCCCTGGATCTCTCGAAGCTGGACTACTGTAACAACCTCTATCTAAATCTGCCTGCCCCTACTCTCCGCCCGCTGCAACTCATCCAGAATAGGACTGCAAGACTTGTCCTTGGCCTCAAGCCCAGGGACCGTATCTCTCCAGGACTGAAATCGCTACACTGGCTCCCTGTGGCTGCGAGGATTAAGTTCAAAACACTCTGCATTGTCCACAAGGCCTTCTGGGGCCTTGGGCCAAAATACCTTCAACTCTCTCTTCCTAAATATCTTCCTTCTCGAGCTCTTCGCTCATCCACCTCCAACTCCCTCAGGGTCAGCCGCTTCTCCAAGCAATGAGTTTGGGGGAGATCTCTCTCCGCAGCAGGGGCCTCCCTCTGGAACAGCCTTCCTGCCTCCCTGAAACTTGAGGAGAACCATCTCTGGTTCCGGAAGCACCTCAAAACCTTCCTCTTTGCTTCTGCTTTCTCTCCCTCTCTCCTCTGCTAATTCACTGAAACTGTACTGAATCAGCAACTGGGCCACTCACCATTCTCAGTCCTTGGCCCAGCCACTCTCACCTGCACTGCCTCCCTGGCAACCCCTGCACTGCGGGACTGTCTCTGTATCCCTACAGCCCCCCCCTTCCCAGCACTTGTCTGCACTTATACTGCACTTGCCACCAGCTGGCCCTTATTATTTATCTTGTATTTTACTAATCACTTTGTACTGCACTTTGCCCTCTCCCTTTCCCCCTTGCACTTTTCCCTTCCCCTCTACCCATGCACTTGCGCGATCTGAATGCACCTGGCCTAGTAGGATCGCTTGTCTGTCTCCCCTTGTTCCCCCCTCCCTGCCTCGTCGCGCCTTGAAACACTTGTGTATGGGCACGTTACAAATGCCATATCATATCATATCATATCATTAATTTACAGATTTTTTTCATGGTTGGGTATGCATGGACATGTTGGACAGACCTAGTTTCCCTGCATTAAAAAGAAGGGTAGCGCAGTTCTAGGTGGTCACCCATCGAGTCTGGTTTATAGGATATGTTACTGGTGAGTACAGTAACTGCAGGAGCAGACAGAGCCTGTTATGATTTACCATGGGAGTCCAAGAGGAACTTACTCTCCCATAGCACTTAAAGGGTTAAGGTTTTAACCTAATTACATGAGCATTTCAGAGAGAATAGTGTGCCATTAGGGATGAGGCCTAACAATGCCAACTTCCATGGCATGCTTTTACACAGACACTTATTCTGTCTTAGAGTCTTTTTGGTGATTCATACATTTTCTAATTTGTTTTTATCTTTTTAAAAAAGCCTTTTATCACGCTTCTTGAAAGCTATGTGTTTACTTTTTCTGATATTCTTGAATTATGTGTTATTCATGCAGGGGCTTCCCTACTACTACGCACATGTTATAACCAGGTATATCTTTCAAGGCACAAGAGGTATTTTAACCATAATACAACTGAAAGGTTTTTAGTGCAATCATTGGAATCAAGCCATAATGATTTGGGGTTTTGAGGCCTTGATGGTGGATTCTCTATAGGATCATTAGTTGCTGGTGAGTTTTTCATGGGGAGGCAGTGGAGTATAGAACATTTAGAATTACAATTCTTTGTATTTGGCGGTGGCGGTTCCTACTCTTGTTAATATTATATGTACTTCCTTCCATACCCAAACATTATTGCAGTGGAACTTACTTCCCGGACACCTACCCAATGTTTGAAAGTCTGGCACTTTTTAAAAAAGAAATAAAAGGCTTCCTGTTAAATCTTACCCAAGTTGAACCTAGTTTCCTTTCTCCTTCTGCTGACATTTCCCTGCTTCTCTACCCGTTTGTCTGTTGTTTGTTTGTGTTGCTTTTTTTGTGTGCGTGTGGCACATTATAAATATTAAAATAAAAAATATATCTCCTAAATCTCCCCAAAGAAGATGCTCCATCCTCATGGGATGGCTGCTTAAGATGTACCTCTGAAAAAAGAGGAATTTATATTTAAATCTAAAATGTATCCCCCTCAATTTCAGTCATCCAGCTTCTGTAGGAAATGAGTCCTGGGTTATGTGTCCATAGGTAAGGCCCTACCGAACCTAACACATGATCTCCGAACCCATACCATAGTCTCAGGAAGCCGAAGAGGCCATTGTCACATTAAGGAAGCGCTCGCAAAGGCTCTGACTATAGGTCTACCGGTTATTATAGTGTAGCGTTAGACCACATATCTGCAGGAATTCTAGCGTGTCAGCGAGCTGTAGCCGATACTGCGCTATTGGTGGAGAAAACATACTCCCTGGTACAAGGCCATCCCGGACTTAAACTAAGGGTGTGTTCCCAACATGTATGTTCAAATGCTCAGTGGAAGGAGCAAATGCTGCAAGACTAAGCATGCTGTAGGGCTGCGGTGTGGAGATACACCATCCTCAGCCTTTTAAGTGGCAAAACAAGAGAGACCAAAAACCTGAAATCAAATAAGGCCTTGGACACCACTCTAACAAATATATGAATTATCTGTAAAGTGAAGTAGCTGAAATAAAAACCAGTCCACATTATTACAATTTTATGGAAATGTTGATATTCATATTTAATCAAAACATCTCGCCACATCAACGGGATGTATGCCTACAGTCATGAATCAGGTATCAGTGTATACAAACAGTTGTAATACTAAAATCAAAAACACCAAATTTGTGTTAAACAAAGAATTTAAACAAATCACAAACAATCATATGAATCAAAAAGGACATATATGATATTAAGCTGCATTGGTTCTTAACATAATTTACATATGATGTACATTCTGAATCTTTAGTTAAAATTATACAAAGAGTGAAACTATTGGCTTCTGTTATGTCAGTGTGAAATTGACAGTCTGTCTGCGGGTCTATGTCTAAAGAACAAAACATTGTCAGCAATTATGAAATAGTGCAAGTTCTTGTAGGGTGTCACAGTGATGAGATCCTGTGGTAGACACCTTGTATAGGTGGAGGGTTGCCCGACCGTGAAGTGGTAATAGACGTTTCGGCTGATGTTTTATATTAGAAGACCAAAGCCTTCTTCAGGACCCATAACAATTGCTTAGCGGGGACCCTGCATGGAAAAATAAGCCTCTAATGAATATGAGTGTGCCTCAAAGTAGGCATCAAATCAAAGTAAAAAAATCACAAAACTAGAAAGCAAAAGGGAGTCGGAGGGCTGCGCCTTTGACTAAGGAGCATAACAGCATAAAAACAGGTAATCAAGGGACTGACTTCTGTGCAGTGCTGGACTGGGTTGCAGGTGAGCGAAAGTCCCGACCGGTATTTTAAAATCTTTTCAAAGTCTCCAACTGAAAAGAAATGGAGCAAGAAAAATCTGTCTAGAGTGGTGTGGAGGGCATGTATACACGTGAGCAACTAAGGCCCAGCGAGCTGGACGCCTGAGCATATACAACAAAAATGGGTAGGATAGGCAAAAAGCAAGAGGGCTCACCCAGGGTCAGAAGGAGATGGGAGAGGCAGTAGGGCACTGCCGATAGTGTAGTTCTGCCCTGCGACCCTAAAGGGTGCATTCATGCCGGAATGCCGAGGTCCAAAGCCTCCCCGGGTGCAGGGCTAGCTGGATGGAGTGGAGCGGCCTCAGAACACTCCACAAGTCTAGGCATGAAGGGACTCCACCTGGAGATATCAGGGGGTGGCGTCGCTGGCTGTGAGGAGCAGAGGGTGACCGTAAAGGCAACCTGGGAATATAGAAGATGGTGGGGAGACACAGGGGACATTAAGTACAAAAAGCTGTTAAAGCCGCATCTGCTGTGAAGCGTATGAAAGCAGTGGATGCCGTAACTATAAAGACTTACCATTGTTGCCGAATGGATGGTGTGCTGTAAGCGTCACGCTTGCTGTAAAGTGCTGCCCAAAGCAAAGACCTGCTGGGCGGGCAAGAGAAACAAACGGCAGACGCCTGGTACTGCCGAATAAATAACCACAAGCATAGTCATGGTTGCAGAAAACGTTGTAATGGTAATGCGGGCCGGAGTGGGAACAATGCACCCGATTGGCCGGATGTCAGGTTAGCGTACTGACATTGGCGAAGGGGCAAACCAGGGCCGACCTCAAACGGGACCTATTGCTGAAACGGGGCTCCTGCAGAGATGCAAATCTAGGACTGCCTAACCTGAGGAGGGCTGAAAGACGCCTAAGAGTGAGCGCTGTGAGTGACCGGTAGGTCCCAGCGCCACTAACAAGTGTGAAAGGCACAGAAAGAGAGAGGGGCACTCACCCCAAGAAGACACTGATCAAATGCACACTGAGCCGTGCGCCGGTCAAGGCTCACCAGGGCCCAGCCTAAACAAGTAGAGAGACTAATGCACCCCAAAAAATGTGCGCTCTCCCCATTCACCCCATACTGGTGTATGGAGGTGGAACATGTATGAACGTAAGCAGGCTAAATGCCCATATTGATGGCCCACTTAAACGAGGGCCGATGGACCCAGTGTGGGTACATACGGGATGGAAAGTTGAAAATAATGTGTCGGTGTGATCAAACCATGAGGCGTGTGCTAATGTTGATAATTTCCCAGGTCCCCATAAAAAGAATAGACCCATGGGCCCTATTGGCAATGAAACTTGTGTTTCTACACGCCCATACTGGTGGCCAGACTGGAAGTGGACCAAGTGACACGATGTAGATACATAAGCGAAGGGACAATGAGAGATGCAAAGCTGCAAACATCCTGTCTTTAGGCAAAGATGTGGCACCTAATGTTGCATTCACAATGTAACATTCACAATATCAGGTGTATTTCATTTAGGCCTTTTTCTGTGTTCAAATAATGAATCCACCACCCTTCTTTGTGATCAAGGGTGCCCCGTATGTTCAAGGGTGCCTACATATCTTTTGTCACGCGGGCATTGTACACAGTAAATAACACTGTGCATTTTACAATTTGAGAAATGATTGAACTTCCAGCTTCTATCCTTAACCTCGAAGCTCTGCATTTTCCTAGTGAACTTGCAGATGCTGCATGTCCCGCATTGGGAAGCGTTCCAAAATAGGTGTCATGTTCCATAAGGTGTTTCTCCCATTGGGGCTGTTGTAGCTTCATTTGGTAAGGTATTCTCTCAAGTTTCTTGATCTTTTGAGTGCCATCAATGGGGTAGGTTCATTGGGTAATACAATTTGGACTAAGGGCCAAAACTTTTTTATAGTCGGCTTGATCTTCGTGGTCTGTTTATTGTATGTGTGAACACAGATGAGTCTGTTTTGCACCTGTGTCCTGGTCTTGAGTATGAGGAGAGTCTCCCGTGGTGTGCATCTCGCTCATTTGTGTGCATTCTTGATTACATGCTTGGGATATCCACTGGCCATAAGTCTGTCATCAAGTCTCAGTGCTTGTTGTTGATAGTCCTTGACATCTGAACCAATGCACCGTATGCATAAGTATTGTCCATACAGTAAATGATTGCGAAGGGTAGTGGGATGGTGACTAGAGTAGTGAAGCAGTGTGTTGTGATCAGTGTTCTTCTTGTAAACGGTGCACCTCAGCAGGCTCTGATCAGTCCAGATAGAGAAGTCCAGGAAATTAATTTTTTTCATGGCTCCATGACATGGTGAACTGGATGTTCGGATTATGCGTGTTGAGCCAGAGATTGAATTCCTCTAGGACTTCTGGTGGGCCGTGCCATATAATGATCACATTGTCGATGTAGCGCTTCCACTTCTGTATCTTATCTCTGAAGGGGTTGGAAGCTGCAAGGACATGTTGTCTCTCAAAATGGGCCATATAGATAATGGCCAAACTGGGGGCAAAAGCCGCCCCAATGGCCGTACCATTGATTTGCAAATAAAAATCCTTGTCAAATTTGAGAAGTTTCGGTTGAATGCCAATGCCATTAGCCCCATGAGAAAGTCAGTGGGAACTCTTTTTTGGATGTCTTGAGCCATGAGTTCGTGCCTAAGGCAATCTATGGCTTCATGTTTGGGATGTTGGTATAAAGAGCCTGAATTTTCATAGTCGTCAATAGGTCTGTAAATTGGTCATCCCTGGTCCTTTCATAACATGCAATGGCATCCATGATGTCCCTTAGATTTGTTTCCGTAAGTTGACTCAGCGGTTTAAAGAAGACATCAAGGAATTTCACAATGGGTTTCAAAATCGACCCACACCCAGAAATAATAGGTCTTCCGGGTGGATTCGTAGTACTTTTGTGGATTTTCCAGATTAAATACATCAATGGTGTTCTGCCCTCGTTGGTATTAAGGTAGGCATGCTCCTGTTGTGTAATCCAGTTATTGTTCAGGCCAGTGTCTGTGATTTCCGAGATCTGCTTCTGGATTTCCAAAGTCGGGTCCTTGCCAAGTTTCTTGTAGTTTGCCTTATCCTCCAACAGATCCAGAACCATTCAGCAATATTTGTCATGCTGCAGAACTACGACTCTGCACCCCTCGTCTGCGGGTTTGTTGACAATCTTATCTTTGGCAGCCAAAGATTTAAGGGCTGCCCTTTCTTCGTTGGTCAAGTTGTTGCGGGAGGTACATTTTAAAGTGTGTAATTTAAGGATCTCTTGTAGAACATATGGTTCATATGACAGGATTTCTCTGGGTATTTGATTATCCTTCCTTCTGAATGTAGATTTCGGTCTAAGGCCTGTATCTTCGTTTGCCTCCTGCTCTTCCTGGTCTTGAAAGAAAATCTTCAATCTAAGGCTCCTAAAAAACCTCCGTAATTCCAGTTCTAGCTTTTACCAGTCTGTGTTATCTGTAGGGACAAAGGATAGACCTTTGCTGAGCAATGATATTTCGTTGTTTGTTAGCTCTGTGGTGGTTAACTTGAATACTGGAAGGGTTAATTGTAAGTCCACCTCCTCTGTTGTGATCGCCGCCTGGGCGGTTGGTATCTCGGTCCTTGCAGGTACCGATTGTGATATTAATTGTTGGGACCCCAAAATTCTCTGAGTTTCCCCGGTCCTAAAAAAGGCTGTCTTCTTGCTCTTTGTAGGGGCCCATCTGGTGTTGTCTGAATCCTCATCACTCGAGTCTGCCCTGGAAGTATCACTAAAAGTCACCCATCTGTGCCTAGGATTCGGCCATCCTGTGACAGTTTCTTTTCCTCATGTGGCTTTGTGAGGATTATTTGAGGGAAAGCCACAGCATATGTAAAATTCCAGCCTTACATGCTACGAGAAGTTGCTCATCTCTGCTGCCAATTTCACCCTAAATCGTTTTTCAGTTATAAACCCTGCTTCACAATTACCTACCCCAGATTTACTTTGCCTTACAGAGACTTGGTTTTCCGCTAATTCCGATCCTGATATCATTCAGTTGTTGCTGGGCGGTTATAAATTGCTTCCCCAATTGAAACCAGGTTTGGGCATCTGAAACCGTCGGCTCCATGGTTTACCTCTAACCTCTGAGCTTGCAATCAAAGCTGTCACTGTCTTGAATGTAAGTAGCGCTCTAACTATGATCATGATTTAAGAAATGCATACAGATGGGAAGTGAAGCATACGCATAAGGCAATTACAGCAGCAAAATAAAGTCTCGGTTTTATGCAGATCGCATCACCTCGCAGCCTCTTCTGCACTGGAACTATTTAAAGTTGCAAAGGAACTTTCCTCTAACCCCTGACATGGGTTGATTTCTCCTGCCCTCAGACCCAGTGTGATGCTATTAGTGCTTACTTCTCAGAGAAGATTTGTCCGATCGTCAGTCAGCGATTCATTAACAAGAGTGGGAATCATGCCAACCTCTGTCAAGTACAAGTCAAACCAAGACTTTTCAATTCAAACCTTTTGACAATGTAATTGTTTTTAAGGCATTGAGCCAGCTGAGATCAACATCCCCTAGTAATGTGGTCCCTCTACACATTCTGCGGGCCATGCCCTAGAGTGCTATACCTGTATTTACAGCAGCCCTTCTCTACTCGTTCTCATCGGGAGTGATTCCTGCCACACTGAAACATGTCGTGGTCACTCAACTTTTGAAAAGGCCCAACCTTGATTCATCTGAGGTGACAAACTATCTTCCCATATCCTTGCTCCCACTGCTTATGAAGTGCATGGAAGTGATCACAACCCCATATTTCTCCAGTTTATTGGAAGGAAATAGCTGTCTGCATCCATTTCAATCAGGTTTTTGACCTCTGAATTGCACAGAGTCTGTCATGGTTTCCAGGAAGGAATGACACTGAGCCAGTTTCCTCTGTTGACATACCAGCTCCAGCGGACGATTCTGCTGAACCTCACCATGCACCCGTCCAGAGGTGTGCACTATGATCCTGCATATATCCATAGAGTATATCCAAGAGTCAGTACTACTGATCAAAGTGACAACTGGCCGAGTTACTCCCCTCTGGATTTGTCTCCCCAACGTCAATGAGTCCCTCTGAGGAGATGGTGCAATGGCAGAGAGCAGCCAGCACTGCTGCTAAGTCCCCGGTGTCTTCAGGTTATGGACCTTGCTGCTATCGTGTATTGGTCATAATTTTCGTTACCATGACTCTGGTATTTGTGTGGCTCTGGTACAATCGGTATTTGTAGTTTGGTCTGGTCGGTGGGTCTGTTTTTCAGTACCCTTGAAGAATGTGCGGCAGTTCAGCATTATCGACAGAAACATGTTGGGTGTCTATGTATAAGTGATATATAAATTTGCATTGATGCTGATGGTATAACATTGCAGTTCCTCCTGTTGATTGTGATCTATGTTGGACACTTCTTCATTGATTTGTTATATTTTTATTTTTATTGTATTTTTGGTATTGTTGTCAATTAAATGTTTCTATGTAAGTGGTTGTATTTATATTTGAATTATGTCTCAATAAATGTCATGTTTTCAAACCCTGGTGGGTTTGTAATTTAAACAGCCTTTTGTTTGTTATGATAGATGGATCTGCCAACCATAAACTGTGAGCCATGCATTAAGCTGCCGGACACTTGACATTTGATAAGCATGTTGGAACTTTGCAACATTGAGGCTTGTTGTACTGCAAAGTATAAAGATTTTGGACTGAAGAGGTGGTTCAGAGAACATTCAAGCCGGTGTGTTGTACCTTATCTAACTCACAAACTATTGTGCCATGGATGTGGTTTAAAGCCCAAAGAGGACCATCAACAAATAGTACCAGTGGCACTGTGTTGTACTAGATCTATGTTAGTATAAATGTTGTAGGAATGTTGATATATATGCATTTTACAGTAGCCGAGGCCACAAGATGGAGGAGCCTGCAGACAAGCCCTGGCTGCACAGCGAAAACACATGTTTGCACCTCTCTGGCAGTATGAGTATATTTTTAATGTGACTGACTACTGGGTGTGTGGCCACTTGCCCAGGATTTGTCCTCATGATTCCCTATAGCACCAATCCCTTTCAGTGGGGAGGGGGGTCTCTGCTTGGATCAAAAGCTGGTCTCCCAGTCACAAGGCCAACAACAATGTAGGGATGCTCAGTCCCCATTGGGAAAACCCTAAGGTCCACTGTACTGTGAAAAGTACATGAATTATTTAAATTACTTCAGAATGGTGTGTATCTACCAGTATATCACAAATGATTAAAGCCTCTTCAATGCTGAAAACAATCGAAAGATAATATTTTGTAAATGTACAGATTTATTTGAATAAAAAAAAAAGAATATGGAAAAATTGTTTAAAACGAAAATACATATGTGGATAAACAGTAAAAACATGATTTTTTCCAAAAGAAGATTACAATAGAAATAGACAATTGAGAAACAAATCATGAAGATAAGAATGAATCGGAAAGAAAAATATGATTTTGAAGGAAAAATCAACCAAACAAGCTTTGCTTTAAATAAAGAGGAAAATGAAAAAAACTGACACATATAATAATTCTTAATGTGCCACTTAATCTATTTTTGAGCAATTTTGTTGATTTTGTTGAACAAAACTTTGTTGATCAAGAAGCAGGTCTGTTGCTGGGGGTCACATAACTAGTTAGCATGGAGGAGTCTTGTTCGTTAGCAGAATTAACTAGACAAATTCCTCCACCAACTAAGAACGCCCATGCACCACCACCCACAGAATCGAGAAAGAGCTTTCAATCTGTCAATCCTTTCCGTGTCCGGGCCGGGTGAGGTTTCCCGTGTTCCCATTGGGATTTAAGGGTCCTCCAAATTTCCCTGATCCGAACCTAGTTCACCTAGTAGACCAAAAATCTGCTGCCCTCCACCTATCATCTCCAGCAGTGGATATCCTGTGTTATACTAGCCAAGGGTCCGTGTTCATGCAAACCTGCAGATGCCAGTATTACTTGTCCACCAACACTAGTGTGGTAATTAATAATGTTACATCTGCCTTTGACCAGAATTTTACATTTTCCCCGGCTGGATATGCTACTTATCCCGGAACGTATTTAATCTGTGGAGATAATGCATACTGGTGCTTACTGGGAAGGCATCATGAAGTAGACACAGAGAACTGAAAGCAAGTGTTCTATTTATACTTTTATTAAATTAAAAGAGGGTTAGGAAAATGCATAATTTGCCCTATACTTAGGTGGGAGTTCCCTACCTAAACAAAAGTAAGGATAATCTATGTCAGGATGTTCAAAGTAAATGTCTGTCTGTGTCAAAACCTATACTTGCCCTCACTTCTATTTGTATACAATGTGTAGGGATGTCAGCTTCAAAATCATAAGTGTTCAAAGAGCAGTTTCAAGCTCCGCCGTGATTCAAGATAGTTCACAAAGTCTCCCAAAAAGGGGACTCCCTCCTCCAAGGTTTCTAAATAGTTCACAAAACACAAGACACAAAGGTTTCAGGATAGTTCACAAAGCCCAAGGGGGATTCCATTCCCCAAGCCTTCACGTCTTTCAACAATTTGACAAAGTTAAAATCCTCAGTTCCAGTGCACACTGGGTTTCCTTCAGATTCACCAATAAGCTCTATTGCAGTTATTACAAACGACTTTCTCTAAATGGGTGTCCTCGGTCTAGGCGCAGTTGTTGGGCCACACAGTCCACCCATTACAAACCACGCAACCGATACACAATACACCTAACTGGTTTCTCCTTCACCTGCACTTTGCCACTGTTTCAGCTTTAAAGTGGAATGTAGTTCAGGCACATTTCACATCCTCTTGATGCTTTGCCTTTTCTTGTTTGCCACTATGCAAAAGGTACACTTTCTCATATTCTTGTGGCTCTTGTCAATACTTGTTTCTCCCAAAACACACAAGTTTGCTATTAATCACATGTGCACTTTCCCATATTCTTTTGGCTCTTGTCAATACTTTTTTTCTCTTGAAACACACACTTCTGTATTATAGTTAGCATGGCTCTGGCCAATGTTGGTCTTTCAAAGTTCACAGTTTCTGTATTTTCATAAGTTTCCACACAAAACTGCTTTCAATCAGATCAGTATTCAAAACATGCTTAGTTATACATGAAATGTGCTATCATTTGGACTGGTATTCAAACAGTGCTTGGTTATATGTGAAATGTCATTTGCATCTTTACTTTGTTTCAGCTTTTCACTTTCTGCTATTTTCATACACAGGCTGCCTCCAATATGCCCTGTTGTTGCTTTCCCAGTTCATGGGATGCACCAGTCTCTCCTGGCACCTTTGGGTTCTCTTACGGTGAACCGTAGCACCCGCTACACTGAATTCTGCTTTGCTTTTGCTTCCTCCGGCTCCTTCTGGTTCCTGCGGTCACCACTTCTCTCAGCATCTCGAGTAAGAGCTCTGGTAAGCCTTGTCCAGCGTGCCCACACCTTCGAACGACCCAGAGCTTTTCCTCTGCTCGTGGCGTTCCTGCAGCCTGCGGTGTTCTTGCCACAGCTCTCATCAGTGAGCTTCCTTGCTCCATCACAACGGCACTTGCTCTTACCTCTGCACAGCTTCCTAGGGAGATTTGGTCAGTTCGCGTCCACAGCCATAGCCAACACTATTCTCCTCTATCTTACTGTATTGCAGGTATCTAAACATCCCGTCAAGATAATTGTTTCTCTGACTACTAGAGCACACATTGTAGGTTCTAGAGTCTTTTGTCTCTTGTTGTTGCTTCTTCCTCATCCCAGTACCAAAGTGGTGCATGTAGGTATGAATGTAAATGGGAAAATAGGGATCTGACCTACAATAGCTCACAAAGGTCTTGCGGATTGAGGAGACATTTTGAGAGGAAAAAGGGGGATACCATGTCTCATCCAAAGGTATTTCATCTCCTCCCTCTAAGTCTCCGCCACCCAGGTGATCCTCCCTCGCATATCCACCCCAGGGTCAGGATCCGATAGTGATGGACTTTCCCTGGCCACTTGGGGGAATTATATATTAGGGGAAGAAGTGAGGACGTCCTCGGATTCCTCACATAGCTTTCCCCTATGAATAGGGCTTCCTGCACAAGCGCCATATGCTGATTGTATAACGGGAGGGGGTTGCTGAACACCCATCTGACCAGAAGACCAATCCCAAATGGGGTTTCTGGTACAAATCGTTCTTCTTGCCAATTCTGAAAGGGAGAACATTTTGTAATGTATGGATTGACTTTGTGTATCAATGATGGAAAGTTGGGCAGTCTGTACCAATGATTGTTTCTTCAGGTAGGCCTGGAATAATGGCTGAGGGAAAAAAATGTTGTTTTGCCATGTACACAAATGGGAATGGCAACCTTTGAGTAAATCTTTTGATCTCCATGGACACAAGTGATTCTTACTAAAGGGGTGTTTTTTTTTTACTTCTCAGAGTGGACCAAATCGGCTTGAATGGCTGTTTGCTTATTGCCATAGTCTACCAATACTTGTACTGGGATACCATGCACCAGGACTGGTTCATGGGTGGATTTACTCGATATTCTGCAAAATAAATCACTTTGCGTTTCAATATTGTTGTACTGATGTGAATTCTCCTATTCTTCCCCAAGCATACACCTGATCTCCATGGGTTCTAACTTTTTATTTTGTGGACAATTTCTGGCTAGGTGTCCGGGCTCTCTACGGGAGAAACATACTGGAACCATTGGTTTAATAGATCTACTTTCTTCTCTCCTTAATTTGTCCATACTCAACCTTTTGTTTTTTTCTGTTTCCTCCTTTTCCCCGCTAGTAAACTCCTTGGACCTATAGGTAACATTCACATTTTCCCTTGGTTGAAAATTATGGCGAGAGGGCCCTCTGGTTTCCCTTTTCTCTTCAACCCTGTGTAACAGATGAAAATGTTTATTAGCATCTGCAAAGAATTGGGAAGTTTCAATAGCTAATGCCAATGTTGATTTATTAAGTTGTAACACAGCCCTGTGAAGAAATAGAGGTAAGGAATTGATGAACTACTCTATATTCAAAGCTTCCAACACTTCAAGTAGAGTTTTTCTTCCTGCCATAAAGGCATAGGGCCTCATTATGAGTATGCCGGTTCAGTGACAACGGTGCTGGTAAGCTACTGGCACCGTTGTTACCGGACCAGCATACTCCGAGTTCTGCGGGCGGGTGACGTCCGTCCTGCCATGTCTGACCTGGCGGGTGGAACGACACCCCCTCACAGACATTGACGGAAGCACCGGCACTGTTACCAATGGTGCGATTGCTTCCGTCCTCCCCATTCCCACTGAGTCGTATGGGACTCGAATAGGAATGGGGAGAAATTTTTACCGGCGCCTGGCTTTGGGGAATTACCGGGACCACTGGGGCTGTAATGCCCCAGTTATTCCCCAAAGCCAGGTGCCGGTAAACAACATGTCTCTTCAGGTAGCCATGGCGGCAGCCATGCTGTTTTTACCGGCACGGCTACTATCGGGGTCGTAATGAGGCCCATAGTGTTCTTAACTCGTTCGCCCAATTCTACTGGTGTTTCCCATGGGTTTAATGTAATGCTTTAAAGTCCCACTCTTTGTAAAAACCTTCATTGATTTCAGCAAATTTAGTTGTTCCTGAGAGATTTAATAATTGATAGGATGTTTGTAACTCCCCCTTCAGTAATGGACCCAAATAACAGAGTTTCAAATCATCCCCCCATCGAAATTGGGTGGCTAACCTTTCAAAATTAAAAAACAAATTCCCTAGGTCGTCTCCCTCTTTGTATGGTTGAGGAATCCCGTGTGGTATATTAGGTCTTTCTTGGGTGGCAATCGACCATTCCAGCTCTGTCTGGCACCGTTCCTCCGCTTGTATTTGGTGTGTCACTAATTGGGAATACACAGTTTCTACCGATGCCGTGACATCTTGAGGTAAGGTTTTCTTTGTTGTGGTTTCCTCAGAGTCAGAGAGGGTAAACATTTGGCGTCCTCTTCAGTTTCTGGGTGTGATTCAGTCTCAGTGAGGTTGGGTGGATTCATGTCCTTTTTCCCCCTTGTAACTTTGACTAACTCTTGAGACGTGGAAGGCAGAGTTAGAGGGGAGAATTCTTTTCTATGTAAAAACAAACTTAATCCCCCTGGCCGAACTAATCCTTGTGGTTTTCTTATATTCAAAAGGATTCCACCAACTTGTATTAATTGGTAGGTGGAAAGGGAAGCGTGCCGGGAAGGATTTGTGTGTCACATACTAAATCCTGACACTTGACTGGGATCTGACACTGAATGGCCACTATTGTTTTGATTTTTAAGATGTTATCCTGGGCCTGAACCATCACAATATGTCCTTTTCTCGAGGGATATTAGACTACAAGAAGCATAAGATTCCTTTTGCCTTTGTGTATGGGTTTCCCAATTTATATCAATTGAGAGCATCCCATTCATGACACCATTTGTGAAGGCATCATGAAGTATACACAGACAAATTAATTCAGGTTTTCTGTTTATAATTTTATTCAATCAGAAGAGGGTTGGAAAAAGGCCTATATTGCCCTATACTAAGGTGGGCTATCCCTACCTAAACAAAAGTTGGGATAGTCTATGTCAGGCTGTCCAAAGTCAATGTCTGTCTATGTTGTGTCAATACCAATATTTGCCCTCACATCTATTTGCATAGCATGTGTAGGGATGTCAGCTTCAAAATCATAAGTGTTCAAATGGCAGTTCAAAGGTTCTTCTAGCTCCAGGTTGGAAAGGATCTCCCTTCCCCACGATTCAAGATAGTTCACAAAGTCTCCCAAAAAGGGGTCTCCTTTCCCCAAGGCTTATAAATAGTTGACAAGACACAAAAGGGTTTCCCTTCCCCAAGGTTTCAGGATAGTTCACAAAGCCCAAAGGGGTCTCCCTTCCCCAAGGCTTCAAGTCTTTCAACAATTCCACAGTTAAAATCCTCAGTTCCAGTTCACACTGGGTTACCTTCAGATTCACCCATAAGCTCTGTTGCTGGTATTTCAATTGACTTTCTCTGGATGGATGTCCTCGGTTTAGGCACAGTTGGTGGACCACACGGTCCACTCATTATAGGTCAAGCAACAGATACACCTAACTGGTTTCTCTTTCACTTGCATGTTGCCACTGTTTCAGCTTTATAATGGAATGTAGTTCAGGTGCATTGCACATCCTCTTGATGCTTTACCTTTTCCTGTTGGCTACTATGCGAAGGGCACAGTTTCCCATATTCTTGTGGCTCTTGTCAATACTTGTTTCTCTGAAAACAATAAATTTGCCATCAACCACATGTGCGCTTTCCCATATTCTTGTGGCTCATGTCAATACTTTTTTTCTCTTGAACCACACACTTCTGTAAAATAGTTCATATGGTCCACTCTCACCGATGGCCCATAACCCTGACTTTACACTGGGTACACAACCCAACTATTGGACACACTGGGGAGGAGGGCAGGCCCTGACCCTTGGGGAGCTTTACACAGAGGGGACTCACATAACATTCGAAGGGTGCAAGGATAAGTTCTAGATACCCGAAAGTAAACACTTCCGCTACACACAAATCGCACATTGGATCACGGATAGAAAAGTAAGGGAGGGGGCATCCCGGGACTCAATAGGACTGGAGCTCACCATAAAAGAAAGGGCACCAGAGAAAGGCGTCTCAAGACTCTACCGGCTGATGTACAGGGTGGATCCGGAAGAAACCTTGCCATACGTGCAGAAATGGGAACTAGATGTAAGGAAACCAATACCAGGGAAAACATGGAGCCAAATATGGTGCCGGGCGTCGAAAAGTTCCAAATGTGTTTCAATCAAAGAGACGGCATATAAAATATGCCTGTGATGGTACATGACACCACAACATATGCACTCCATCAAACCAAGCTACCCCCCAACATGCTGGAGGGGCTGCGGACACCCGGGTACCTGATCTAAATGTGGTGGGCCTGCCAAGTGGCAGAGCCATATTGGAAGGAGATCCTGAGCCATATTACAGAAGTGATGGGGGTACAACTGCCCCTGTACCCAGTTGTCGTATTGTTGGGGGAAGCAGAAGAAGGAAGTTACGCAAACACAGGGAACAGAGCTACCCTCATCACCCATATGTTGAGTGCGGCTAGAATTAATCTAGCGCACACGTGGAAAAACAAACAGGGGCCGATGGTGGCCATGTGGTAGGTGAGACTATAGGGAGTGATGGCAATGGAGAAGGTGACAGCATTGGCATATGGCTCTTACCAGAAATACCTGAACACATGGATGCCCCTCCACGAATTCATGGAAGACAGGGAACAAATGTACTTCAAACCTAAGATCCTTTGCAGTGTTACTATTCTGTGAGTAAGCAAGCCCTATGAGGGTAGACTTGTCTGCAATGAACTCAAAATGTATCACACAATTATGTCTTGTTCAACCGAAGGCTGCAGTGATTAAATGGCAGAATGGAGAGTGGGGCAGAGGGGAGTTATAACTATTTAACTCATGAGCCTTGTAAGATCGAGAGGAGAACCCGAAAACAAGTACACTGGCAAGAATACTGTATTCTGGTTCTCATATGCATGTCTGTAACCTGTGCTCTTGAGAAGAAAATAAAGTTTGTTAAAAATAAATTGTTCATATGGCTCTGGTCAATGCTTGTTCTCTCAAAGTTCACAGTCTCTTGTGAAACATATACTTCTATCATATAGTTCACATGGCTCTGGCCAATGCTTGTTCTCTCAAAGTTCACAGTTTCTATATTTTCATAAGTTTCCACACAAAACTGCTTTAATTCATATCAGTATCCAAAGGTGCTCGGTTATACGGTACCTAAAATGTACTTTCATTCGGACTGGTATTCAAACAGTGCTTGGTTATACGTAAAAAGTCATTTGCATCTTTACTTTGCTTCAGCTTTTCCCTTTCCGCTATTTTCATACACAGGCCGCCTCCTATATGCCCTGGTGCCCCTTTCCCAGTTCATGAGATTCACTGGTCTCTCTTGGAACCTTCGGTTTCTCTCGTGATGAACCGTAGCACCCGCTACAGTGAAATCTACATTGCTTTCGCTTCCTCTGGCTCCCTCTGGTTTCTGCGGTCGCCATTTCTCCCAGCGTCTCTGGTAAGAGCTCCGGTAAGCCTTGTCCAGCTTGCCCGCCTCTACGAATGCCCCAGAGCTTCTTCTCTGCTTTTGGCATTCCTGCAGCCTGCTGTTTTCTTGCTGCGGCTTTCGTCTGTGAGCCTCGTGCTCCATCACACTGGCACTTCCCTCTGCATGGCTTCCCAGGGAGATGTGGTCTGTACGCGTCCACAGCCATAGCCAACACCATTCTCCTCTCCCTTCCTGTATTGCGGGTATTTAAACATCCCACCAAGATAATTGGTTCTCTGACTACTAGAGTGCACATTGTTGGTTCTAGCATCTTTTGTCTTTTGTTGTTGCTTCTTCCTCGTCCCAGTACCAAAGTGGTGCATGTATGTATGAATGTCAATGGGAAAATAGGGATCTGACCTACAACAGCCCACAAAGGTATGGGGGATTGAAAGGTCATTTAGAGAGGAAAAAGAGGTATACCATGTCTCATCCAAAGATATCTCATCTCCTCCCTCTAAGTCTCCTCCACCCAGGTGATCCTCCCTCGCGTATCCACCCAAGGATCCGATAGCAACGGCCTTTCCCTGGCCACCTGGGTGGAGTATATATATGGGGACGAAGTGAGGACACCCTCAGATTCCTCACATAACCCATCAAGAGAGAGTTGCTACATGGGATATGCTCTGCCTGCCGTCCATTACACATCTACATTCCCTGCACTGTGTTACCCCAAGCAGAGTTTTTCATGGGAAGACTTTGTTTCAGGCAAGGGTTACCTGATACCTGCTCTAGGGATTAAAATAAAGAGAAATCGGTTAACACAGCTCTCATTGTTGGCGGAGGATATTGCCAGTGCGACAGCCTCCTACTTGTCTAAGCTGTCCTGGGACACAGGCAGCTCTCAAAACCATGGTTCTTCATAACAGCATAGTGTGAGACATGGTTCTGGCTTCCAATGGAGACTTCTGTGCAGTCATAAAGAGTGAGATTTGTATAGCAGATTACACAAGCAATATCTCTGACATCATTACTCAAATTTGGCACACTGTACGCCTCCTGCAGACTAGGCCAGAGGCACCCTGGTCCTTCGGGAGTGGATCTAGTGGCAACTGGGATCCCTGGGGGCGTCTATCAGGCAGATCCTGCTCATAGTCATCATAATCTTGGGGCTGTCTTGTCTGTCAATGGTAGGCAAAAGACTTTATTATCAGTTATGTAGCACCTGTGCTGAAGTGCCTCAACCTGTTCAATTGCTTTACTGGCATGTTGAAGAAGATATAGAGTGTTCTTACCCGCTGGAATGTGATGTTTGTTCCTCTAGAGATTATTGTTATGACACTGGGGTGAAGGTTTCATAGGAGAGGAGTGTGGAGAAAAATGGGGACATGAAAATTGTGTGCACTCCCTGTGCCTGACACTGCAGCGTTATAGTGACTAGGCCTTGTAATCTACCATGTGTAAACATTATTTCCCTGCCTCAAACCCAGGGATTGTATCTCTCCAGGACTGAAATCTCTGCACTGGTTCGCAGTGGCAGCGAGGATTAAGTTCAAAACCCTCTGCATTGTCCATAAGGCCTTCTGGGGCCTGGGGCCGCAATACCTTCAACTCTCTCTTCCTAAATATCTTCCTCCTCGAGCTCTTCGCTCATCCACCTCCAACTCCCTCAGGGTCAGTTGCTTCTCCAAGCAACAAGTTGTTGGTAGATCTCTCTCTTCGGCAGGGGCCACCCTGTGGAACAGCCTTCCTGCCTCCCTGAAACTTAAGGAGAACCATCTCCGGTTCCGGAAGCACCTCAACACCTTCCTCTTTGCTTCTGCTTTCTCTCCCCCTCTCCCCAGCTAAATTCCTGACTGAAACTGCACTGGTTACCTGGCCACCCTTTCGGATCTCATGCCCAGGCCCCGCCAGCTGCACACCTGCACTGCCTCCCTGGCAACCCCGGCACCTGGGGACTGTTTTCTGTATCCCTGCACTCCCCCTACCAGCACTTACGTTTGCACTTACCTTGCACTTGCCACCAGCTGGCCGCTTTTATTTATCTTACTTATTCTACTATCCCATTACTGCACTTTCCCCTCTCCCTTCCCCCTACGCTCTCCCACCCCATGCACTTGCGCGATCTGAATGACACCTGGCCTAGTAATATTGTTGTCTGTCCTCCCTTTGTTCCCCCTCCCTTGCCTCGTCGCGCCTCGAAACACTTGTCTATAGGTGCGTTATAAATGCCATATCATATCATATCATACGAGGTGGGCACTTTAGGACGTATTGCACATGTCTTTGCAATAAAAGCCTTGAATCTAACTTGTTGGAATGCTTGCTTTCTGATCCTTTGCTTCTGATGTGTTCCCCTTTTGGCCTAAGCAAGCAGGATCTAGGCTCTCGTTTTCTTAAAAAAAGCGACACAGGGGAGCGGACGTCGTCACATTGCTAATGCGCTCGTTTGCCTCAAGCATATGGGAATCTTTAAGAAATGTGGGCACCTTGACTAACTGAGTTACGACAGAGTGACCTCAGTGATAACACTAGTTTATGTGAAAGATTGCAGCTGGTGTCGCAGCCTGAAATAAGGAGACTGTGTTCTTTTGCTAACAGGAGGAATTTAGTATGTAACCTTGACATGTTGGGACCACCACTTACATTGGAAAGCATGTGTCCTGTTGGGTATAAAGGCACGGGGCATAGAGGGAAGGGTAGTCTCAGCGTTGGTATCTTGTGCTGCTGTTGGTTTTGTGCTGTCACTGCTTTCTATAAATAAAGTGTTCACCAATCCACCAGAATCGTGAGTGATCCTTTTTCCTCAACAGGGCTATAATGTACCCAACGGCCACATCTTTTTTCGGAATGTAGGACCTCTATTAACTTCACGTTCTTCCTTTCCTCTGTTCTGCGGCTCCCGCCATTCTTTGCACCCAGGTTCTTAGCAGGCTTCCTACACTAGCTTGGACACTCAACCTGGCCTTTCCAAATCTGTTGCTGAATTGGGTCACCTCCTTCTGACCCTCTCTCCCTAAAGTTGGCCCACTTGAACCTGACCTGGCCAACACAGCTCCTGGACTCTCATCTGCCAAAGGATTTGCCACTGGTACCGGTTTAGAAGTGCTGAGCAATAGTCAAGAAAACATTAGAAGAGAAGATGAGAAGTTTAGCAGATTGATAAGATAAGAAGGGTCTTATGTGATGTATATTGCAATGATAGTAAGATAAAAGCACTTTGGAAATATGAAGAGAAAGAGATAGAGAGGAACCAAAAGTGACCCCAAGATTATGAGCCACCACAGAAAAATGAAGAAAACAGGGAGGGAAGGAGAAACTGTGGGAAGGAGGAGGGAGGAGGAAGAAGCAGGGGTGAAAGGGATTTCAGTTTTGGAATGGTTAAGATGTAAAAAATGAGAGGCCATGCAGGAGTGAACAGCAGTGAGGCAAGCTGAGACGATAGAGTTGTCAGCGTAAAAATGACATAAAAGATTAAAGGACTGAATAAGTATAGAGATAGAGAGATAATGTAGATAGAGAAGAGTGAATGACTGAGGATGGTACCTTGTAGAATACCGTAGCTAAGGCGACGAGGCAGAGAGGTATGACCAGCACTGGAGACTGAATAACTGCAAGTGGAACGGTAGGACCGGAACCATTGAAGGACAGTGTTGAAGAAGCCAAAGGAAGTGAAAGCGGAGAGTGGCGTTGCGTAGCGTAGGGTGATGGACAGGTTCCAATTCTTGTCCTCTGAGAGCCAGATGTTCCAACCTCTCCAATCCGTCGCCTCGAAAGGACACTCGCTCCGCTGTACCTGCCACTCTCCCAGCTAAGGTATTCGTGGCAGCAAGTATTCCTTGATTTCACCTCGGATGTCAGTGGTAAAGTAGTCTGCTGATATCCCAGCCCAGGACTGGAAAAGTGCTCTCCGGTGGCGAGGAGTCAGTTGGGAACCTTACCAATGGGCTTTTTATTGGTAGGCTGATTTTCTGAAACATATGACAGTAGCCTGTCTACACGTCTCCAAATGTGTCAACCGCATGGCGACCAGAATTGTCCATATATCCCGGAAACCACACTGTCAGTCCAGCATTTTCCATTTAGAAATCGTTGCCATTGGGTGCGTATGCCTAAAATGTTCAATTGAGATTTTATTTTAAGTTAACGAAGACTACACTTCCCAGAGTACATAGGTTGGTTCTATGGAAACCCAGAAGTGGGAAAGTGGTGTTGCGGTAACATGGAATTATTTGTTCACAGTACTCTAGGGGTCATTCTGCTTCTAAAATGTTGCTTAGGCCCACTATAATTCGGTGCAAGGATGAGGAGAAGAGCAGATACACAGGTGGGCAGGCATGGCTGGGCTGGACATTTCTCCTAACTAGTCACACTGACCTGAGCCATGCACAGACATGGACTGGGGTTTTGGGTGATGGGGCAATGTTCGAAAGGCCAGCCGAACATGCTAGCGTCGTCATTTTTGTTTTTGGCGTGGGGGGTTCAAGAGAGCTCGTTTTGGGGGGCAAAGCGAACTGGTTAGTTTTGACTAAAGTGACTGGCCAGATTTGCTTCAAAATACACCACTTTCAACACATTTTACAAAAAACTCTGTACCCAAACTGTCACGAAAGTAACACATGTCCATTTGCAAATTTGGGCCACTTTTTCATTGGTGCCCTGGACGGTTTTTGTGTCGCACTCATAGGCCGACCCTGGCCAAGTAATCCCACCCACTGAGACATCTGCAGTGGCATGGCCTGATAAACCCTCTTGGGGAGGAATAGTCTGCTTACTGGAAACAGTTCCCTGGGGCCTGGTGTGCTACCTCTTAAATGTGCTTCTGGACAAAGAGCTCTTAATGAAGATCAGTCCATCTGATTAAGAAGGGGGAGGCAATCTCCTTTTGTTACAGTCCAAAGGGGCTGGCTGCTAATTGCTGGCAGGTGACTCTGAAAAGAAGCCTGCAGACAAGCCCGCGGGGCTCTGTCACCACTTAGGAAGGTGTCAGGCGTCCTATGTTCCGTGCTGTCGTGGGGGTTGGGTGCTTTTCTCCCTCTTTGAGATACTGTAAGATAGCCCTTCCCTTACGAGCCTACTAGAGTTACAAACTGCAAGCAACAGGTTCGATGCAGGTGAACTCCGAGTGTCCTCATGTTTGGTGGTTGATAAAATGTGTACCAGTGAATTCGGTCATCTGCTATCACGTTTTGATACGTAAAAAATTCCGTGTAACGCATGACATTAAGTGATATATTCTTCAAATGGAAAGCTGTGCTGTGTAATGTCAATCTCTTCATGCGTTCCGTATAGTGAAGTGCTACACACATAGAGTATTCTGCACATAACATAACATAACATAGCTGTGTATCAGCCCTAGTGCACAAATCGCCTACGTGCAACACATTTTTTCTTCCACTGCATTTTTGACTGGGGCATTTTTGCACAACAGCAACACTAGCTCTAGGCCTGGTGCAAAAATGCAAATAAATAGTACTTTTTTTTCCACTGCGACAATGGATTCCCTTGTGCTAGTATTGTACAAAATGGCACTTGCACCGGAGCAAACTTTCTCTCCAGTGCTGTAAGTGATATTGGATATTAAAGGGGCCTCTAATGAGTAACAAAGGAACATATATGAGAGGGTCCTAAGAATGTCGTGATCTGGCATAAGAAGTAACTAAGGAATTTGTATTTATTTCTTTATTTATTTATTTATTGTGCATTTGTATTTCTTAATACAGCAAGTAAATTGTGTTTCACCGCGCTCACAGGGCAACGGGGAGTGAGAGGGGCATGGGAATGAAAAAACATTGAAGGATAGAGGCGTACCTACGAGGCATTGTGAGCATTCAGAACGTGCACGTGCAGAGAGAAAGAAGGACTGGGGGTAAGTGCAGGTCTGCGGTGGAGTAAGTGCCTGTGGGAGTGGCGCTGTGGCCTCTGCAACTAAAGGAGTGGCTTTCAAATGTGCTGGAGTTTTCAAACCATTGAAAAAGACCCCCCTGGCATGAGAACTGCCTCTAAGAAACACGTGTGTTCAATGTAGCTCAATCAGCAGTCAAGAAAATCTACTAAAGAACACATCACAAAAAAAAACTCACATCCAAATAGGTCCATGCAGTCCAACTCCCAGAAAATCTTCAGCTGAAAGTAGTTTGCGGCACCCCTGTATCTTTATGTTTTCCTCCTGATTTACCCAGACCGGACTGCCATCTTAGCCGTGGTACTAATTCAGAGACTAGACACAGTGGCCCATGCTTCTGTGAGGCATGGCTACTCGGTATCCCTCATTTCCTGCCTATCTGGGGACTGCATGGTTAGAGAAGGCGACCATTCTGTTTTCATGCAGCCAGCGAATGTAAAGCCTATTGTGCATGCCACTAAAATGGAGGTGGCCCCCGCAGGCACAGCTATCCAGGAAGCAGGCGCAAGAGGATGATTGGCTGGCCAACCTTCTTCCAAGAATTCATTCATGAATATGCTGCCTTTTTCCATCTGGCTTCCTTGAACACATACACATACTTGTTGGTGCCAGGAAACTCCTGTGTGTTTCAGTGGGATACACTTCACTGTGAGTGGCCATGGGGATTATTGCAATGAATTGCATTAAAACTGGATGCACTAGCGTTACTGGGACGTTGAAAATATTCCCATCCACATTCCTTTCTCCATATACTGGGGCTTTGAGACAGTTCTTTGTACTTCAATGGAGACCCCTGGGCATCTGTCAAGAGGAAACTTCCATAGCAGTACTTTTCCATATCGACCACTTTCTTCCTAGCAGAGAAAGCTTGGTAGAAGACCAATTGGCCCCTAAAATGTGCTCCTGCCTGTGACAGGATGCCATCTGTGAGGGTGGAATAGCCTCAGCTTTTTTGATTTGTGATATTCCAAAGATGCGAGGAGAACTAGCTCTGAAATTAGACACCCCTTTCATAATGGTTCATGCTAGAAATACAGTGCAAACATGTAGGTCTGTGGTGGTTGGGATAACCGTCTACTGACACCCACCGCAGCTGGCCTGTAGTTGGCAGCATGGCAGTTAGAGAGAGTGGGGTGCATTCCTGCAGACAGCCTGTTGGCACTCAAAGTTCCAACAATAAGGGACTGCCTTTTTAACTTTGGGCACCCCTTATCCAAATGATATACAAGTGTGTACCCAATGGCCTGGAGGAAGCTGAGTAATAATTAAATGTAAGCCATTGCTGGTTTGACAGGGTGGGTCCTGGGAATATGCAATTATACGGGACAAAACTGGTGACATTTTATGTCAGCTAGGTTTCTAGTGACCTTCCTGTCAGGGCCTCCCATGCATTCACTGTCTGGGACTGAATTTGACCAAACACAGACCTTGTGGGTTCAGCCCCGGTAAAAGAAATGGTCTCATTCCAAATTTGGTAGCATCTAGGTGGTAAATCCACCCAGATACCACCAAACCGTATTACTGTTAGTGCCACTTAGTCTGGTGGTATTTCTGCCGGATTACAAGTGGCGTTGGTGGTGTAAACCCCCATTTGTTTGAGTCCATAGGTCTCAATGGAGCATTTTCGGCAGAATTACCCTGCAGTAATTCCGCCACAGTAATTCCGTCGAAATTTGGCAGAAAGCTGGCGCATTTACCTCTAGTTTATGGCAGGAGGTGAATCCTCCAACTTTCCCCCAAACTTATAGTTGGGCGGTGCGTTAATGTGGCGGAATACGGTAATACCGGCACATTGCACTAACAACACACATTTTCCCCGGCAAAGGTTTCTCTCCTTCCATGAAGACAGGAGCTGCCCACAGTGGGTAGGGCGAGTTCAGTGCTTCAAAGGACAGTTTCTGCCAGGCCCAAGGAAATCACACCAGTATGGTAATTAACAGAGACTCTTTGATGCAGGCAGACAGGCGAAGAGTGTGGTGTAGCAAGTTGAGAAGCACCTGTCTACAGAAGGATCTTACCATCTTGGATTCTCCCAAGGGTACTACATTTCTGGCGTCTCCTTCCCAATGCCTCCAGACAAAGCACTTTTGGTATGACACCACTGGGCAAAAGACACTAAACATGGCAGCCAGGATTGGACCGCTTACAGAAGACTAGAAGGGAGGCACCTGGCTGTAGTAGAGTGCCTATTTAAGTGGGTGAGATCACCCCGCCACACCCATTGAAGCATGTTTGGACTACTAAAGAGGAAGGATTACATCTGGACCTTTTTTGGGGGTACAGTGTGCTTCAAAACCCTTTTCCACAGAGGTGAAGGCAAAGACTTCCAAACAAAAGAGCAAACCTTTTCCCTTACAATCCCAGAGGGACATCTGCGGTGATCTGCTGGCTGCACAAGGCCTAATGCAAACTGAGACCACTGGTACCCAGGAATCTGCTCACGTGAGGTAAGAACCCATGAAAATGCTCTCTAAAAACCTTCCTGGCTGGGAATGCAGAACAGAGGATTTACTGTGCCCCTGGACATTCTGGATGGGGTCCCTGGGCAACCAGAAAACAAGAAACAGCATTGGCCTCTTTTTCCCAGCTTCAATCTGTTTTCAAGCTGGACCATATTGCAAAGTTTTTCAAGCCACTGCAAGTACCTTAAGCTACCTATGACACGCACGCTCCTCTTTTTGATCTGTTGTAAAGTCACTGAGCCATTGACTCAACCCATGACCTGCCTGTGCTCCAGCTGTTTTTGAGCCGATCGCCACTGAGGATCATCATTGCATTGTTGTATTTCCTCAAGACGATTTGACCGGTTGGAGAGACCAACTCGATCCATTGCCTGCCTGTTCTTCACCTAATTGAACACTATCATTGCTACAGAACTGCACCACATCACTGGAATTTCTAAAGACGACTCAACTCTCTCAATGCCCATGATCCATTGGGAACAACTGAGTCAAAATGTCTCGAAGCTGAGTCTAACCCAGAGTGAAGGTCCTAGAAGTCTGGCTCAACACTGTTGAGCCCCAAACACAAGTATTCAATTGTAATTTGTTTGTAAATGGTATTGGTTATTTATAACGCGCTTAATACCCAGATACACGGACCCGGGGATCGAACCTGTGTTGCTCTGTGGTGTCTTGCTTCCAAGGCAAGCACTTTGCCCCTGAGCTCCTAAGGTATTTGAAGTGGTTCCTTAAATCCTGTCTATCTTAAAATGTCCCTGCGACTAGTAAAACCCCACTCTCTACCTTTCTAAAGTACATATTCAGTGAAATTATCATTGCTGATATAATTATTGCCTGTGCACCCCTATCTTGAGCCCCAAAGTGCCCCCTTTCATTAGAAGTCTGCATATTCGGTGTCTACTCTTACAAGGGTGGGTCATAGTGCCTTTGGTTAGTCTGCTTGTTTTATAACTTTAATTAAAGTATCCCATTGTAATAGAACCTTAGTTGGACACTCTTATATCTTGCCACTGCAGTTCTATTCTTGTGTGGTAGGCTTCTGCGCTGACACACGTCTCTCCCTTTGTCGTGGCCCTTCTTTACTGAGTCTGCACCCCTAGGGTGTTCCCCTCCACCTGAAGTGACATTGTTTATTTGATGGGGTCAAGCACCTGGGCTTGTTGGAACTTGTGTTTGGGTGTGATGCATGGATAAGTTTGTTTGTTTGTTTTATTTATTTCTATAGCGCACCTGGCCCTGAGGTATCTGGGCGCATTTGATCACAGGTAAAATTATTACAGACATGGGCAGGTAGGCAAATGACAGTTACAGTTGTAGAAAATACATGGTAATAATGCATTCGTTACAGTTTTGTGTCTTTATCCTGCCAGTCATCCTTAAATGCTGTTAGTTAATGTCTTTGAATGAGTGACTGCTCAGGCAATGTTTGACGAGTGATTATGAGTGAGTGTTCTTTGGATGTCATTGGGGGCTATGCTGTGATGACTGAGAATGGACCAGTGGATGTGCTCTCTCCATTAACAGTAAGTGAAACTTGTGCACATGCAACAATAAAAGTATATGTTTTCTGTATGCCTGGTCAGAAGACATCTCTGTCTGAAGTGCTGCCTTTCAGCATTAAAACACTGGTGACAATCTGGTACTAACAAGAAACTCTAAGAGTGTTGTGGAAGTGGTGGTCAGCGGATACAGTTTGCCACACGTGCACATGTTTCCCATCCATGTAAGGCTTACCACTGAAATATGCCACCCCTGGCGCTATTATCGCCGGCAGAAATTGTGTCATCGCTGGAAACGGGAAGCATTGCAGTGCCCTTTTAAAAAAGACACAATCCATCAAATCTCCCATTCTTTACCCATCCGGACCTGGAAACAAGCCAGAATGTCTCAGGAGAGGATCAGGGGCAAAGTGGCTGAGAATCGTCTTCGGAAACCTACGTTTAGTGAGTGTTGGGTGCTGGTGGTACTCATGATGAGATTGTTGCTCAAAGTGATGAGCTATATGGCATCAGTCAACGCAAAACCTCAGCACAGCGCAGGACAGCCAACTGGCATTCCAACAGCCAGAAAGTGACATCTGTGGCCAGCGTATCCTGTGATGGGGAGGACTGTCTTAAACGATGGAAAGACTGCAGGGTCAGGGTTTGTAGACTGCTTTCCCAACACCGCCAGGAGTCCATGGCGTTTAGAAGAGGAACTGTGAAGCCACTGGTCCTCACGGCCTGGGAGGAAAAGAGCAGCATGCTGCTGGATATGGAGGGAATAGAGGGAGTCGGAGATGGGGAGGTGCAGAGGCGGGTGCCAGCAGCCAGGAGGCAGGATGTGTGTCAACCCCCCCCCAGCACAAGTGCAAGCACAAAAGACAGTCTAGCATAATATGCCACAGTGGACAGGGACACATATCAGCAGACCCAGAGGCTGGGCAGACCAATCAGGCTGTAGCGACTGGGTAGCACATCAGCCACCTTCCACAGCAAACATGTGTCAGGGCACCAAGGCCACCCCTCTGTGTTACAGCAGTGGGAAGGGGTGGCAAGTGACCTATCCAAGTGCCATGCACACCACACCCCTGCGGGTGCACCCTGTGCCAGCGGAATTGCGGTGCGTGAGCAACCACAACACTGTGCAGCAGTCAAACCAACATGTTGCAGACCCAGTTGGCATGCCCCATGTTAGCATGGTAGACAAGACACAGGGAAGAACTTGTCCTCATACACTGACATGGTCTCAGCTAGCCAATCACTGTACACCAGAGCGCAACCCTGTTGGGTGCACAGCAGTGCCTCATAGAGAAATGCCAGTGCCATGGAGTGAACCACCACCCCGACCCCCACAAGCTGAGTGACACCGGGGAGGGGATGTGGGGGTATAAAGGACCACAAGCATGCATGCCAAACATCAGCTGCTCCAGCATGGACACCCTGCCCTCCCCATACACAGGCCAAAGGCCAACTGGCCATGTGTCACACACTCATTGCTGCAACCATCCCCATAATTCTGGGCCCACATACAATATCTCCGGACCAACCATGCCCATCTGCACAAATGTGCGGGGTCCAACTGTGTACCATAGTAAATGTGTCCTGCATGCCAACACATATGAGGGAACCATACCTGATGACATTTCCATGTCCCCTACAGGCACTCACGCATTGCCAGAGTCATCCGAGGAGGATGATTGGGCAGGCCCATCTGGGAGTGGCGCATCCAAGCCCTCGAGATCCGCCACCATCACCCCGCAAAGGTGCAGGTGGATGTCACGCCATGAGACATTGCAACCCAGCAGGGCCAGGCTGACATTGACTCCACAGCCCACCAGAACCAGCGCAAGGCCCACTGCACCCACTCTGGCAGCGGGAAGGTCTGATACCGAGGCCACACGACCAGGCCTGGTGACTCTGGAAACCATTTATCTAACATCATTGCCGCACTTGACTGAACACATGTGGCATTGGTGCACCTCAGGTAGTGGAGCCTGTATACAGTAATCATAAACAGTACTGTTCCATGAACATCCAGATGACCTGTGATGCAGATCTGACCATCAGCCACCGCTGCGCATGATTCCCAGGTTTCACACCTGATTCCATGGTCCTGAGGAGCAGCACCCTCCCTGCATATATGGGCACACACCAAGAACAGCGTACATGGCTAGGGGGTAAGTATGACATCTGGTGATGCGGTCAAACAGAGGCACACATGGAGACAGGCAAAGGATCATATGTGAAAAAACAACAAATGACATAAACCATATATGATGTGGCACTCATTAGTCCATGGCCCATAATCCAACTGACCTTGGCCACACAAACACCTGATATCATCCTTAATGCTCCTGCCTATGCCCACTGTAAGGAAGGCATGGTATTCCAACTAGACGCTGATGCAAGAGTTGCAAGGTTCAAAACCTTTATTGATGGTTTAAAAGGGGTTGGAAATGGGAGTATTCTAGACCATCAAATAAAAAGAAAATACAGTCCTAGTCAGTCCTTAGTAAAAAATAAAATGGCCTATACTAATAAACCTAATTCCTGCCCTCTTTCTAATACAATAAATGCATAAAGGGAATGTGTAATGCAAAAAGGAAAATCAGTGTTCAAAAGAAATGTCAGTATGACTAAGTTGAAGAGGAAGTGTCGAGTATCGTCCCCACTCCAGTTACCCGCCTCCCATTGCCTATTCAGTTCACTCCAAAGTATGTGACGTATGAAGAACAGTTGAATCAGCAAAGAGCAGCAGCTATTAACATACAGAAAACCTGGACAGTAAGGTATCCATTAAAGAAGCCATATTTACATTATAAACAATATGACAGTTGTTTGAATAAAATACCCAAAGAATCAAAGAAGAGAATGAAGGAAGATGAATGGTGATGTCATAATAAATCGGAGACAGGGATGCTGGAAATGCATCGGAGGGACAGAGCCTCTGTATCCTTGTCCTTTACTACTTTTTATCGTGTGTTCTGTCGTGTTTTCCACGCAGGAGTTCATGTGGGACTCCTGGCAGTGCAGCTCTCTCTCTTTTGGTTTGGTGAACAGACCCATGGGGTACCCTTATGGCACCCATGGATAGGGGTGCAACCCTGTGCCCCTAGTGTATGTTTTTGGTCACCTGTGTGTGACCCACAGAGCAGGGTATGGGCTGGTGGCAGCTCCATGCTGAAATGCCTCGTGCCCTGAGCGTCCTCCATTTTGGGATGCCCAGGCCCTGTCATTTGGAATCGGTAGATTCCGGATGGAGACAAAATGGCCCCCATTGCCTCTTTCCTTCCATCACCTGTTACCTTGATCTTCCCGAAGTCCCTGGAAGCCCTGCCTCTGTCCCTTCTCCCTGACTGGCTGTTGGGTGGAAGTTCCATATATGGTAGTGTGGGGAAGTGCTGACCAGACTGGCTGGAGCCTTCTCAACAACCGTATGTGTGGGTACGCCTGTGGGTGGGACCTGGGTGAATGGAGTGTGTGACGAATATGCATTCTATGTTGTGGCTGTCTAGTATCTGGTGGTTGACACAATGGTTGAGACAGCCCTGCCCGAAACCGGTATGAATGCAGCTTTGAGTATTGATTGGCTTGGTACTTGTCCCAATACACATAACTTGTTGTAAGTGTCTGGAGAGAAGTGAATGGCCTGAATGCCCCGTGTGCGTGATTGACTGCCTGCCTGCATGAATGACCGTAGTCGTGATTGGATGCTTGAGTGTGACCCAGCGGAATGAATGGGAGATCAACAGTATATCTGGGGACCTCTCACTGCTAGGAAACGTGTTCAGAAGTTGAAGTCCACTACGACGAGTAACTGAAGTAACTGAAGCTTGATCTTGAAACCCTGCTGGACGAGAAGAATTGCTTTTGCTCTCCTTCGCAATCTGAAAGCTGCTGTGCTTCAAGACCTGACCCAGAGAGGACCTGGTAAGGCGCCCTCTTCCCGAGCTATAGCTATGAGGGACCATCGTGCACAGCAGATCTTTGCCTAAGCTCCCTGGTAGACAGACCTTCGACAGGCTGCCGACCCGATACGGGGATTGCTGCGGAACTCCATGGAGAAGCGCCCGGACAGTTGTCCGCCACTGGCGACGACAGCCGTCGCCGACTGGAGCCGCCGTGCTCCCGTTGCCTAAGAACTTCATTGATCCACGAACGCTCTCGTCTGCATCGTCGCCGCTGTATCCTGCTGGAGAAGGCCTGACCGTCGGCGCGCCGAGGAGCATCCCCTGGTGGGTTTCCCACCTCACAAAGACCACAGAGACGCAGACGACTCAACGCCCTTGCCGGACCACAGAGACGCAGACTCTATTATTATTATTATTGTTGATTTCTGAGTACAAAGTGAGTTATCGTATTAGTGTACGTGGCCTTGAATATTAATTATATAAAGACTGTGTTGTAACCGATACAGTGTGTGGACCTTCCTTTGTGGGTGCTTGGGGACTACACTGTACTTAAGAACCAGCCTGCATCACCTCCTGAGAAGCTAGGCTTTGATTAATTGACCATAGCTACCAAATAGAGAATCTTGGCTGAGGTCCTCTGTGCCTCTCCTCTACCATATAGAGAGCAGAAGTACAGACACCCCCCTCCAGTCTTTACACTGACGCACATATAGAATGTATAATGACCGGTGAAAACACTGGCCCTCATTGGCTCAGCACACACACGCATCACGTCGCTCCTACGAGCCACGTAATGCGTGTGTGCTCCACCAATGGAGGGCCAGCACTACGGCTGGCGTGGTCCATAAGGCTTGATGCCGGAAGGCATTTCAGCCTTGGACCACGCCAGCCGTAGTACGATTCCAGCTTACCTGCCGCTTACCTGCCTGCCTTCCAGCACGTCTCCGGTAAGTGGTCTGTTTGTGTTTGTGTGTCGGGTTTGTTTCGCTTTATTTGTGTGTATGGGGGGGGGGGGTGTGTGTGTGTCGGATCTGTATGAATGTTTGTGTTTGAATGTATTTTGTGTGTATGTTGAGATGCGGGGGTGGGGGGGGTGTCGGATGTGTATGAATGTTTGTGTTTGAATGTATTTTGTGTGTATGTTGAGATGCGGGGGTGGGGGGGTGTCGGATGTGTATGAATGTTTGTGTTTGAATGTATTTTGTGTGTATGTTGAGATGCGGGGGTGGGGGGGTGTCGGATGTGTATGAATGTTTGTGTTTGAATGTATTTTGTGTGTATGTTGAGATGCGGGGGTGGGGGGGTGTGTCGGATGTGTATGAATGTTTGTGTTTGAATGTGAATGTTTGTGTTTGAATGTATTTTGTGTGTATGTTGAGATGCGGGGGTGGGGGGGTGTGTCGGATGTGTATGAATGTTTGTGTTTGAATGTATTTTGTGTGTATGTTGAGATGCAGGGGTGGGGGGGTGTGTCGGATGTGTATGAATGTTTGTGTTTGAATGTATTTTGTGTGTATGTTGAGATGCGGGGGTGGGGGTGTGTGTCGGATGTGTATGAATGTTTGTATTTGAATGTATTTTGTGTGTATGTTGAGATGCGGGGGTGGGGGGGTGTGTCAGATGTGTATGAATGTTTGTGTTTGAATGTATTTTGTGTGTATGTTGAGATGCGGGGGTGGGGGGGTGTGTCGGATGTGTATGAATGTTTGTGTTTGAATGTATTTTGTGTGTATGTTGAGATGCGGGGGTGGGGGGGTGTGTCGGATTTGTATGAATGTTTGTGTTTGAATGTGAATGTTTGTGTTTGAATGTATTTTGTGTGTATGTTGAGATGCGGGGGTGGGGGGGTGTGTCGGATGTGTATGAATGTTTGTGTTTGAATGTATTTTGTGTGTGTGTTGAGATGCGGGGGTGGGGGGGTGTGTCGGATGTGTATGAATGTTTGTGTTTGAATGTATTTTGTGTGTATGTTGAGATGCGGGGGTGGGGGTGTGTGTCGGATGTGTATAAATATTTGTATTTGAATGTATTTTGTGTGTATGTTGAGATGCGGGGGTGGGGGGGTGTGTCGGATGTGTATGAATGTTTGTGTTTGAATGTATTTTGTGTGTATGTTGAGATGTGGGGGTGGGGGGGTGTCGGATGTGTATGAATGTTTGTATTTGAATGTATTTTGTGTGTATGTTGAGATGCGGGGGTGGGGGGGTGTGTCGGATGTGTATGAATGTTTGTGTTTGAATGTATTTTGTGTGTATGTTGAGATGCGGGGGTGGGGGGGGTGTCGGATGTGTATGAATGTATTTGAATGTATTTTGTGTGTATGTTGAGATGTGGGGGGGTGTGTGAATGTTTGTATTTGAATGTATTTTGTGTGTGTGTTGAGATGTGGGGGTGGGGGGGTGTCGGATGTGTATGAATGTATTTGAATGTATTTTGTGTGTATGTTGAGATGGGGGGTGTGTGAATGTTTGTATTTGAATGTATTTTGTGTGTATGTTGAGATGTGGGGGGGTGTGTGAATGTTTGTATTTGAATGTATTTTGTGTGTATGTTGAGATGTGTGGGGGTGTGTGAATGTTTGTATTTGAATGTATTTTTTGTGTATGTTGAGATGCGGGGGTGGGGGGGTGTCGGATGTGTGTCGGATGTGTATGAATGTTTTGATTTGAATGTTTTTTGTGTGCTGAGTTGGGGGGTGGGGGTTCGGGTCTGTATGGGTGCTTGTTTGAGAGTTTACTGATTTGGGGGGGGTGGGGGGTTCGGGTCTGTATGGGTGCATGTTTGTGTGTGTGCTGAGTTGGGGGGGTGGGGGGTTCGGGTCTGTATGGGTGCATGCTTGAGTGTGTGTGTGCTGAGTTGGGGGTGGGGGTTTGGAGTTGGGGGGTGGGGGGTTTCGGGTCTGTATGGGTGCTTGTTTGAGAGTTTGCTGATTTGGGGGTGGTGGGGGGTTCGGGTCTGTATGGGTGCATGTTTGTGTGTGTGCTGAGTTGGGGGGGTGGGGGGTTCGGGTCTGTATGGGTGCATGCTTGAGTATGTGTGTGCTGAGTTGGGGGTGGGGGTTTGGAGTTGGGGATGTGGGGGGTTTGGGTCTGTATGGGTGCTTGTTTGAGAGTTTGCTGATTTGGGAGGGGTGGGGGGTTCGGGTCTGTATGGGTGCATGTTTGTGTGTGTGCTGAGTTGGCGGGGTGGGGGGTTCGGGTCTGTATGGGTGCATGCTTGAGTGTGTGTGTGCTGAGTTGGGGGTGGGGGTTTGGAGTTGGGGGGGTGGGGGATTCGGGTCTGTATGGGTGCATGTTTGTGTGTGTGCTGATTTGGGGGGTGGGGGTTCGGGTCTGTATGGGTGCATGTTTGTGTGTGTGCTGAGTTGGGGGGTGGGGGGTTCGGGTCTGTATGGGTGCATGTTTGTGTGTGTGCTGAGTTGGGGGGTGGGGGTTCGGGTCTGTATGGGTGCATGCTTGAGTGTGTGTGTGCTGAGTTGGGGGGTGGGGGGTTCGGGTCTGTATGGGTGCATGTTTGTATGTGTGCTGAGTTGGGGGGTTCGGGTCTGTATGGGTGCATGTTTGTGTGTGTGCTGAGTTGGGGGGTGGGGGGTTCGGGTCTGTATAGGTGCATGTTTGTGTGCTGGGGTGGGGGGTTCGGGTCTGTATTGGTGCATGTTTGTGTGTGTGCTGAGTTGGGGGGTTTGGTTGGGGGCGAGGGGGCCATGGGGCATAGTGTTTGGTTGGGGGTGAGGAGGCCATGGGGCATAGTGTTTGGTTGGGGGTGAGGGGGCCATGGGGCATAGTGTTTGGTTGGGGGTGAGGGGGCCATGGGGCATAGTGTTTGGTTGGGGGTGAGGGACATGGGGCATAGTGTTTGGTTGGGGGTGAGGGACATGGGGCATAGTGTTTGGTTGGGGGTGAGGGACATGGGGCATAGTGTTTGGTTGGGGGTGAGGGGGCCTTGGGGCATAGTGTTTGGTTGGGGGTGAGGGGGCCATGGGGCATAGTGTTTGGTTGGGGGTGAGGGGGCCATGGGGCATAGTGTTTGGTTGGGGGTGAGGGACATGGGGCATAGTGTTTGGCTGGGGGTGAGGGGGCCATGGGGCATAGTGTTTGGTTGGGGGTGAGGGGGCCATGGGGCATAGTGTTTGGTTGGGGGTGAGGGGGCCATGGGGCATAGTGTTTGGTTGGGGGTGAGGGGGCCATGGGGCATAGTGTTTGGTTGGGGGTGAGGGGGCCTTGGGGCATAGTGTTTGGTTGGGGGTGAGGGACATGGGGCATAGTGTTTGGTTGGGGGTGAGGGACATGGGGCATAGTGTTTGGTTGGGGTGAGGGGGCCATGGGGCATAGTGTATCTAGGGTCAATAAAATATATATAAGTTAATTAAACAGGCAAGATACAATAACTAAATAGAAATAAATTATAACAATGGAAAATGTGTAGTACAAAATGTAAGTTTGAAATGCAAATAAAAATCGTTACCCCTCAAAAACATTCTTTTTCCATGTGTTTAGTACAAATTGGGGGTTTAAAAAGCCTCCTGCCACGCCCCGCCTACCGCCCCCCCCCACATTTACTTTTCGGCCCACTATAGCCCTCATGTAAGGTACTTTCGGCCCTCTGTCAAAATCAGTTGTGCACCCCTGATCTAGATAGAAATGGAATGACAGCATGTGCCACACTTAGATGAAATTGTGAACTCTGGCCTGCGTCGCATCTGGATAGAATTGTGAATAATAGCATGTGCCACACTTTGACAAAACTGCGAACCTTTACCTGCGTCACATCTGTATCCTCATATATATCTGTATTCTCATTCATACCTGTTTCATCCCCTATCCCTATATATCCATATGTCCCTATTTATGTCCCACCGTCCTGTTCACGTGCCTGGTCTCAGGCACCTAACAGATAACCACCATATCCACCACTACGCATACTCTCTACTATACACCAGCACTCTACCAGAACACAGCTATACCCCTGATAATTCAGCCTAGCTGTTCACATACGAACACGACTCCATGATCACCCCATCACCCTAATAAAATACAGCTAGCTGAGCACATTCAAGCTAGCTGTTCGCATAGGTGTCCCTCAGGTCTAACGCAGCCAGAACCCAGTCTAGGTGTCCACCCACCAGACTGAACACATCCAACTGATTTCCTCAGCGCCACACCTATCGCTAAGAAGCAGCTATCATCCAACAAATACATCAGCTGCACACATATCTGGTGCACCCACGCACCATACGACACTCTCTCTCTCTACTGACTTGAACTACAGTTCCCAAGGGTATTCAACCTATCAGCGCTTTGAGATCATACAAATGATACATGAGGCGCTATACAAATGCCAAGTGACATAACATAACATAACATAACATAACATAACATAACATGACTACTGAAGTGATGATTGATTGTAGCATAATTGGTGGGAAGCTGGGGTGCAGACGGACTTCTCTGCACCTGGATGTTCTTTCTGCATGCTGCTAGACGAAGATGGAAAAGTATGAGTGGGGTTGATGACAACCCAATCATAGTGGACCATGTAATCTAGGGTCCTGTAGTGAGTAGAGCCAATGGGACGTCGTACTTTTAGTGATGTTCATAGTGGCCATTTTGAAGGGAGGGCTTAGTCGTCCCACCTGACATTGATTATCCAATCCCCTCTCCCTGTTACCATATACAGATATAGTACCTATGTTAAGTTACCTTCCTATAACCAATCACGTGGCATGTTAGGTTTTTAAGGTTGCCATGCAGAATGACGTTAGTACGTGCGCAGGTTGTACGTCAGTGATGAGGAGTTTCTGCTATAAATTTTGTGTTTTTTCTAAAAGTAAAGAGAGCGAGAAGATCGAGCAATTGCTGATGTTCGTTGTACTCCCCGTTTTATGAACTTGTCATTAAACGGACTCACTTTGCCAAACTATTGAGTTGTCTTAATTATTTGATGCATGAGTATGAATCTGCATCCCTATCTATCTCAACGGTACTGCTACTCATCTTAAAGGGCTGTTTGGAGATCATCCAGTTCAAAGTAAACTCCCTTCCCCACGTTTTGTAGCACAGAGTAATGTGGCACACTTGCACCTTGCGACACACTCTGGCTTCATACACAAGGATGCAGTTCGTGTCATGGACCAGGGACCACTTGGCCTTCTACAAAAATTCACTAGTTTATCCGCTGGACCTCTCTGCTTTCTCTCACTCCAACCCAGGTCACCTTTTAGCTTGTAATACAGTTCAACAAAAGTTTGTTTCCTTCTGGTCACCACAATTCAGTACATTTTTCCCTCCGCCGGGCTCAAATCTTTTAACGGGGACGCTGTTGAGCAGCCCGAAAATGGCCGCTTAGCCGTGGAGCTCCATGTGGTTAGGAACTTAATCCGGCATCATCTGCGGTACGTTTTGTCCCTTCAGCACCACATCGACCCGGATTGCTGCAGACATTGTCCTGAGCAATCTGCTCTGTTTCTGTCCAGAATCGTACACTGGGGGCCCTGCGGTGCCGTGTTGGAGCCTGAGCCGCTCTCCTGGGCGGACCCCGACGTTGCCCGTAGCCTGGCTGGAGCCACCTTCTTGGGACGCATCATCATCTGTCCGCGGCGCGCTGGGACGGCGCTTGCCTGCCGCCTGATTGCAACAGGTGGCAGCGGCAGGGACCCCTGGCCCCCCCGAGTGCGGCGGCTTCCACTACACCCAGCCGCCCGTACCGGAGGGCCGGGAATGCGCCGAGCTGGACCCCGCTCCCACCCCGCCCGCCTGCCTGTTGCGGCCTAACCCTGTGGCCCGCGAGGTGATCGGGCCTGTTGGAGGAGCTGTGCAGGAAGACCCGATCCGACTCCTGGATGCCACGCGCCGGCGGCTGGCTCTGGAGAGCCGCTGCACCTCTCTCCACGGGTGCTAGCCTGCGCCGCCCGTGGCCCAGGTAGGGTGCTGATTTGGGTCAGCCCATCCCCCTTGCATCTTCCCCTGTCCCCGAGTAAACACACTGCCGCCTATATGCGGGTACCACCCGCACCCATCAGCCTGCACCATCTGCCCTGCAGCTTGCTCCTTGGGCCCTGGCAGACACTGGGGATTGCAGGATACATGGACACACTGGGCCGCTGACCCTGTCTAACATGCTAGTACCTCTCTGGAACTGCCAACAGCCACGCTTCCTTCCACTAAACGAACGCCGCCATGGAGGGCACTGCATTACGCTGGTGACTTCACTCTTGGCCACATGAGCACCTTGAACATACGGGTGGCCTCAGCACCACTGACCCTGCTTGTACTACCTCTGCCCACGCATTGGCAACACGCTCCCAGCATGGCAGTGCTCCCTCAGCGGGCATCTTGCCCATGCCACACTGGCTAACATCCCGCAGGCAACGCGCTGTGGCAGCTCTCCTTGCTCTGGCGCCTCCCACGCTGGGTGACTGTACTGTCTGCCATTCTGGTTCTGCTCGCATTGCAGCCTGGCCGCTACCTAACCTCCGAACACATCTGCAGTACTACAGGCCACCACTGCTTTTCCTTAACCTTAGCGACCGGCGACCACTGGACGGTGAAACTTGGCGCTACGTCCCTACTGCTCACGCTCATCTGGACCTGGCCTGTCGGGTCACCTCCCTCCGCACTCGCAATGTCCAACAGATCCAGAGGGGCCAGCAAGGTGGACGCCATGGACAAATTCGCAAAGGCTGCCATGCGGGTAGACCAGGGGGCCACGGCTGCCGCCCAAGAAGACCTCAATCCCGAACCGCCCTATGGGGCACTGGCCCCCGATCTCACTACAATCATGGAATCAATGGCCAAAAATGTTGCTTCGTTCCATGAAAAATTGGACAACATTAACACCAACGTCGCATCCCTCAAGTCTCAGGTTGACCAGGCTGGAAGCAGGATCACCGAGGCGGAAAACAGAATCGGGGCAAATGAAGACCAACTGCATACTTTACAGGATACAGTGGCCACCCTGACTTGGGACATGAAGACGGTAAAGGCAAAGTGGGATAACCTCGAGTCCCACTTGCGCAGAAACAACCTGCGCATTATAGGGGTCCCCGAGAATGCCCTGAAAGGGCACATGGAATTGGCGGTTGAAAACTTACTTAAGGATTTTCTGGGTGACCCTGCCTATCTCCGTACTTCACAGTCGAGCGAGCTCACCGGGCCCTATCGCCTCATCCAAGCCAGGAGACTTCCCCAGACCCATCATCGCCAGGATTCACAATTACAGCGACAGAGACCTCATCCTTCGCCTGTCACGCGAGAAGCGCGACCTGCGCCTCGACTCACACACCATCCGTATATTCCCTGACTTCTCAGTCGGGGTGCAACAGGAGAGACGTCAATTCCTGGGAGTCAAAAAACTGCTACGTGAGCGCAATGTCCCCTACGCAGTTCTTTTCCCAGATTGGCTCAAAATTACCTTTAATGGAAAACTTTACTTCTTCACCATGCCGGAGGAGGCTGTCAAATTTATAGAGGCCCAGATACCACTGGCGAATCCCAATAGAGATCCTTTGGTTGACGAATAGGCCCCAACCACCTCGTGTCTCAGTACTTTGCTCGTCGTTGTTTGTTCTTTTATGCGCTGATAGCAATGTACCTTTACTGGTTCTTAACCACCTCGTATTTCTGCTATCTGCTTACTATTGTTTGTCCTTCCATGTGCTGATAGCAATGTAACCTTATTGGCCCACCCATATGTACGCATTGAATACCTGTGATGACCACTTTTGCACAATTCACCGCCAGTGATCAAAGGCGGCTCTCCGCCATGCTTACCTGCTTGCCATTATTGACTAACTCTTTCTCTGGTCGCTGACCGACTTGTACCTACAGGCCTGAATACGGACCGCCAGAATGCAGAGTGTTCTGCCTTTTGATTGGCTCTACCTTTTTAGTCGCTCTAACTCGGGCCATGTGGGTCAGGTGTGATCATTCTACATATGTCTGTTCAATGTACTGCTGGTAACCTAGCGCCATTGATATTTTTCTAAGTGTCCACCACACGGGAACGGCGCACCTCATTGCGATTGCAATGTTTAGTCTTGTTAATTTGAAGTTGGGTATTGGCCCCGGTTGGGCCATTGGCGTTGCGGACCCATGTTGGGGACCGCTGGTTGTCCCCTTTCACGGGGTATTTTGCTTTTGACTGGAGGGGGGAGGGGGTTACACTGCCTGCTTGGATAGGGTGGTGCGGAGGGGGGTGGAGCGGGTTTGATTTGTATTATGGAAAAAGGCGGAGGCGGATTGGCAGACCACAGTATATCGGGGGGCCTCAGTAGGGGCGGTTCCCGCCTTGAATTCACTCTATGACAACGGTGGTGGGATGTTACTTAGATTATTAAAATGCCTGTAACAGTGATGTCCTGGAACATACGGGGCCTGAGCAATTATACCAAGGCTCGTGAAATCATGTCATACGCTAACAGATACGGGTGCAAAATACTGCTCCTCCAGGAGACGCACTCCACTGGCCCTCTGACCAAATGTATGGCACCATCATAGGGACCACACTGATACTCCACCTCATATTCCACACGTGCCAGAGGGGTACTGACGACATAAATCACTTAAGTTTGTTCTCCATAAGAGCTATATAGACCTGGAGGGGTGATACATTGTGTTGCATTGCGCAATAGCTAACAGAGATTATTTGCTGGTGAATACCTATGGCCCTAATGTTGACTCCCCGACTTTGTTGACCTGGTGGTGTCCATATTGCTAGGGTACGTGGGGGTGCAGATTATCTGGGGTGGGGATATGAACTTCATATTAGACACCATGTTGGATAGGACTGGCACAGCCCCCAGGCCCCTGTCTGGTGTAGCGCGCAGACTTCTGGCACACAGCACAACACTCGACATGCACGATGCATGGAGGGTACTACATCCACAAACACGTGAGTACACTCACTACTCTTCAGTACACGATAGTTCCTCCAGGATCAACATGTTTCTATTATCTAGTGTTATGCTGGGCAGAGTGGCGGAAACACAGATACTGGCACGCACCCTGTCAGATCATTCACTGATTTTGATATCCCTGGAATTGGGAATACCTGCCCCTACCATCAACACATGGCGATTCAAGTAGTCCGCTCTGCAAGATATTATATTTAAGGCGGACATCCTTGCTGATATCCAGTCCTATTTTGAGCACAATACTCCCAAGTCCTGGGAGTCCGCTGGGATGCTTTCAAAGCCTTCATCAGGGGAATGTCCATTTCTAGGGAGGCGGGAGTCCTCAAAACTATAAGAACTTCCCTCACCTGCTCCGAAACCAAACTACGTGACCTGGAGTGAGCCCACAAGGCGTCGGTTGACCCGGGTATTCTCTCCCAGATTAGCAAAGAGCTCAAATGTTTTAATGAACAAGCCACTAGGGAAGTCCAGTACTTCAGCCGTCCACAAGCTGCGCAGAAATACGGCGAGGGTGATAGACCTGGCAAAACACTCGCCACTTTGGCGAGGGGTGAGTGGGGCCAAACCCAAATTACCTGTGTCAAGGATAGTCAGGGGGCAATGCGGTATTCCGACCAGCAAATCCTGGAGGTCTTTACAGGCTTCTACTCGGAACTGTACTCTCAACCGCCAGAGCATAGTGACTCCCATATGCAGGATCTCCTCGAGCAGATACCAACTACCTGTGTCTCCCCCGCAACAAGAGACCAACTAGATTCTCCAATCACACTGGATGAAATAGTTGAGGCCATATCCAGTTTCCCTAAAGGAAAGGCACTGGGGCCTGACGGGCTAATGGCAGACTTTTATCAGGAGCATGTGGCTCGAAGTATGGAACGAGTCACTCCGGCTAGGATCCCTTCCCCCGACACTACGTGAGGCTGTCATTCCGGTCCTACTCAAACCTGGAAAGCCTAGCAATGACTGCGGATCATACCGGCCCCTCTCACTAATGAATTTGGACACTAAAATCTTTGCCAAGGTGATCGCTAACCGCTTCCTCCCTGTCATGTCATATATGGTTCATGATGACCAGTCAGGCTTCGTACCCGGGAGATCCAGGTCCCATAACATTAGAAGGCTGCTTAATGTCATGTCACAAATTGACCAGGGTGTAAGCGCAGTTGTGGTCACACTGGATGCCCAGAAGGCATTCGACATGGTGTCCTGGAAGTTCGTGTGGCTAGTCCTGGAAACCATGGGCATAGGGCCCAGGATGATTGCATATATTAAGTTGTTATACACCTCCCCAGTTGCCAGGGTCCGAGTCAACTCCCAAACCTCCGCTCTGTTCCCTCTCTTCAGAGGCACCCGACAGGGATGCCCGTTCTCCCCGATCCTATTCGCCCTGGCAATTGAGCCAATGTTGGACTATGTCAGAGAGCATCACTCACGTAAAGGGATACGGCTGCAGGATATCCCGAAATTATCTCACTCTACGCAGATGACATGTTGTTGTTTATCAGAGACCCCGCTGTTCACCTTGACCCAATCCTATGCGACATCACCCGGATAGGCACATACTCTGGTTTCACTATAAATTATACCAAATCCAAGCTCTTCCCTCTCACAAGCTCCAAAGTACAACCTGCCACTGAGTACCCGCTCCGCTGGTCCCCTAACGGGATTAAATACCTTGGAATCCAGGTGTCCCTGACCAAAGACACACTACTAGCAGACAACTACCTGGCCACGGCGGAGGAAGCGGAAGCCAGGATGGCACGTTAGCGCTCCCTTCCGCTATCACTAGTGGGGAGACTCTTGCTTATAAAGATGATACTGCTCCCCAAGCTGCTGTACATATTCACTAATGTACCTATCTGGCCTGGTAGGAAATACTTTACAGACTTACACAAGCTGTGCGTTCAGATCCTATGGCACTCGGGTGCTGTGCGTAAAAAATGGTCTGACACTCCCCTACGATAGAGGTGGGTTCACCGCCCCTGATATGCTGCGGTACTGGATCGCAGCACAGGCACAGTTTGCTCTTACTGGTACCCCGCCCCCCCCCCTCTCCCCCATGTCAAGCTGGAGACCCTTGCAGCAGCCGGCACCAACATAATGTCTTTAATATTACACCGACGATACAAGCCGGACTTGACCATTGACCCGGTCCGAACCACTTTGCAAGCCTGGGGTCGGATATTTGCCACATGTCCTGAACAACACCCATACTACAAGTGGCTCCCCGCCTGGCGGTTTCCAGGGCTGGAACCCACATATGACATAGCCCTGGTGCGACACTGGGAGACCCTGGGGTACCTTGCCCTAACCGATTTCTACCCGGACGGGTGATTCATAACACCGCAGACCTGGAGGCCGGGTCACTCGGGTTCACCACTGGAACTATTGCAATTTTTTAGACTCCGGGCTGCCTTCCGAAATGATTGGCCCGAATTTCCCAATGAGCCCTCGGATTCCTCTGGGATTTCCTACATCGCCAATTCGGGTGGCGCCCGTGGGGTGGTCTCTTCACTATACAAGCTTCTTCTAACTGGTACCCCACCACAGCCTTCCAGGGTCCAGGACGACTGGGCATCCGAACTGGATTTGGAACTCACTGACCAATTGTGGGAAAATGTGTGCTCTCACACTAATAGAGTCACCCTAAACTTCCGCTATCGCATCATTCAGTACAAATTGTTGAACAGGCTGTATTACACCCCACGTAGGATCTCCAGGTTTATGCGCATCCGACCCACGGCTCTGTCCTCGCTGCGGCGCGGAGGGAGCAGGCCATTTGCATATGTTCTGGGACTGCCCGAGGCTGCCCGCATTCTGGGAGGAGATCCTGAAAACACTGTCCGAAATCAGTGACGTTGTTATTGATCCTGACCCAATGGGAGTTCTGTTTGGAGCATGGCAGGCTGAGGGGGCTAATAGTGTGCTACATTCTTAAATGTGAGCTGTATAATTGCTAAGAAATGTGTTTTACAGAACTAGAAGTGCTCCTCCCCCCCACATTCCAGAAATGGTTGAACTTATTAACATGGTCCTTTAATTGTGAAGAAGAGTACTGAAGTATGCGAGACTCGAAGGTAAGTAAACTTTCTTTATTTACTTATTGTATGAACCGTCGCCCCGCACTACGTTTCACTTCATCCACTCATCATCTCCAACTAACGGTCTTCTTTCGAACACACACTCCACTCCCAGCATTCTCATTCTCACAAACATTCTAACTCACGCGCAGGCGGGGAGCCGAGGTAACTTACATATAAAACATGAACATTATCAGAATACATGAGAATACTACATCATCCCCCCCTTTCACAATATTGAGCAGGAGAATTGATATACATTTCAATTTTTAACACATAAGTGCAATTTCATGAAGTCAAGAACTTCAAACATAACACATTTGTGCAACGTGCACAATTCATAAACAATCTTGAAATTCTTTAAACAAACCCTCTCTAAATAAGGGAAATCCTTTAACTCTGCATGACATAATCTCTGGACCAAAACGGTAACCTCCTTTCTCTACGCACACTGCTATTTTCAAAAGCTACTTCACCTTGCAGAGCGCTTGCATCTTCAACTTGTCTCACCACATCACCATTCATATTCATATTTTCAAATCCATATTGAATATGATCATCTCCAAATAAATCAATCGCTCTTCTCTCAAATTTGATTTGTTTGGCTTTTTCATTCTTACCCTTCCACATCCATTTACTAACCCTGTCCATATTCCATACCGATCCTCCCGCAACTCTCACCGCTCTCCTGAACACCTGTATCACCTTAACGGGACTGCTGTATTTAGAGTCACCCTTCTTACCATTGTGTCCGAATTTAATTCGCACCAAATCTACTGGTAATATCCTCAACTTACTCTTTTCTGGAGACTGAAACCTTCCTGTATATATTTTGCTTATGTCCACATCAGAATTTTTTAGCCTAGTACTAACACTTCTCCTGTGATTAACCCATTCAGGATTTAGCAAAGTATTTGGAGCTCTTCCCCTCATTAAGTCAAAAGCAGAGACTTCCAATCTTCTTCTAACGGACATCCTAGTGCTCCATATTCTCTCATTAAGAACTTCGTCTACCGGCATATTGTTACTTAAAGCCAATTCTACTGCCTCAACAATGACACGGTTATATCTCTCCACTAACCCATTGGTTTGTGAGTGATACAACGACGAAAATCTCCACTCAATTCCTGATCTCTTAGCAAATTCTCTCATTTCTCTACTTCTGAACTGAACTCCATTATCACTTATTATTATTTTGGGAAATCCTTCCCTTCTGCAGATCTGCATTATGAATTTTATCACCTCATTGGTATCAATTCTACTCAACGCCTTGACTTCCACCCACCCCGAGTAATAATTAACTAGAACTATCAGGAACCTCTTCTCCCCAACCAACCTCACATATGGTCCAATGATATCTATTCCTACCATCTCCCATGGTGCATTACCTTTGTCTATTTTAATCGGCTTAGACTTGACAATCCTACAGCTCTTGTCGCTGTTCTGACATGGCCAACAATTCCTGATAAACCTCTCGATCATAAGATCCATACCTGGCCACCAGTATTTCAAACGCACATTGTTCTTTGTGCCAGTGATACCAGGATGGCCCAGGTGTACCTTCTCAATTAACTCACTCCACAACTTGCGCGGGGGAATCAATTTATCTCCCCTCACTAATAATCCCTCCTCCATGGACAATTCATCTTTAACTTCCCAATATTTCCTACAACCTTCACTGATTGCCCTTTTTCGGGCCACCCTGATTCAGTGTATTTTCTTATCTTTTGTAATTCATCATCTTTACTCAATTCTTCAATCCACTCATCCTTGGACGTAACCTCAAAAATGACCGCCACCATTTCTTCATCCAATTCCACACTTGTATCACCACTCTCTAAAGGTAATCTAGATAAATAATCGGCAACTACATTCCCTTTCCCTGGTACATATTTTACCGAGAAATTGTAGTCCTGTAGTTTTAGACTAAGTCTGGCTAATCTCGGCAAAGCTTTACACATTCCTTTCACCGTAAGAACTTCAATTAAAGGTTTGTGGTCTGTTTGAATTATGAATTTGTTTCCCCACAAATATTTTCTAAAGTAATTCACCGCCCATGAACAAGCCAACAATTCTTTTTCAATTACAGAATATCTGCTCTCTGTTTCTGAAATAGCTCTAGAAGCATGACTGATTGTCTTCTCATTGGCATCCTCATTTATCTGGGTTAAAACTGCTCCTAGACCATTCCCACTAGCATCCACCGTGATCTTAGTCAACCTCCCAAACTCAAATCCTCCCAATTCCAAAGAATTGCAAATTCCTCTTTTTATGCATTCAACAGCCTCACTACATTCATCACTCCATGTAAATTTTGCATCCTTTTTTAACAACTTCCTTAATGGTTCTGTTACACTCGCAACATTTTTTACAAACTTGTTGTAATATTCGCATAATCCTAAAAATGATCTTAATTCATCTTTGTTGTTTGGATTAGGCGACTCCTTGATTGCTCTCATGGCATCTCCCTTAGGCTTATATCCCTTGCCATTCACAGTGTGCCCTAAATACTCCACTTCTTCTACTCCAAATTTAAATTTGCTTTTCTCAATTTTTAACCCAACTTCTTCCAATCTCTTCAACAGCTCTTTCAATCTCCCATCATGTTCTTCAGACCCTTTACCAAATACAATTATATCATCTTGATATACTAGCGTTCCTCTTAAACCGTTCAATACAGGCATCATAACTCTTTGAAATACTGCCGCTGCAGATGCTAATCCAAACGGCATGCGTTTATATCTATACAACCCATGCGGTGTAATAAACGCCGTAATGTCTCTACACTCCTCAGTCAAAGAAATCTGATGATAGGCGCTCGAAAGATCCAAAGTAGAAAATACATTAGCAATATCAATAAGATTCAACATTTCAGATATAATGGGAAGAGGGAAAATGTCAGTTATGATGTTTTTGTTAACATCTCTTAGGTCTACGCAAATTCTGAGTTTGTCATTTTTCTTCAATGCAACCATGATGGGGCTCCCCCATTCAGATGATTCAATTTTCTCTATGACTCCTTCAGACTCCAATGTTGCCAGTTGTTGCTCAACTTTGTCAGCAATGTCAAAAGGAATAGGTCTGGATTTCGTGTTTTTAACGGGTATTGCTCCCCTCTTGAGACGAATTCTATGCGCAAACTTTTTAAGCTAACCTAAGTTTAATTTGCCTTCTTCCTTTTCTTTATTATTCTTGTTTTCACGCACTTACAACCAGAATTTGCTCTTAATCACATGGGTCCAACCTGATTCTCAGTCCGGCTTGAACTCTCCAACCCAGTACATTCACACCTTCTTCTGCTACATACACCTTCACTTGAGACCTTCTGTCCTTAAATTGAACAATACACAAAAACCATCCAAGCATCTTGATCTTAGATCCTTCAAATCCACCAGGATTTGGTATATCTGACACTTCCATTTTACTTTTGAGACCACGTGCTACTAGATTCTTCCACGTTCTCTTGGTGATAATTGTCCATGGTGAACAACTGTCCACCTTCACCTTCAGCTTCCAATTATCCATGAATACTTCGCAGCTCGGGCATTTAAATTCTCCATCTGGTGGCTCACATATCGGAAATACCCTTTCTTCCTCTGAGTCTTCTTCTTCTTCCATAATGGCAGAGACTTTCTTCCTCCTTCTGCACGTGACCGCGAAGTGACCTCTTATGCCACAATTTCCGCATTTTTGTTCCAATGCTGGGCACTGTTTAGCATAAGCATAATGACCAACTCTGCCACAATTATAGCACCTGTCTCCTTCTCTCTGTTGCGTATTCTGAAATTTTGATCATATTGAATTCTTGGTTCATTCTTCACCCAATTCTTTCCTCTATATGAACCCCCTCTTTGCTCAAAGCTCTTCATTTTGCTACTTCTCCCTGCATTGACTTCAATCTTGTCTTTGTTTCTAATATTAGTTCCACCTCTGTCTTTAGGTCGTAGTATATTAACTTGACCTTGTTCCTTTGTTTCTTTCTCCTGTATCTCCTTGCTACTATGTTTCTGCATACTTTGTACAACCTCTTCTTTCTTGGTCTTCATCTCCTTCGAGCATAATTGACTGTGTTCAACACGTTTAGCGATCGCTATTGTTTCTGGTAGGGGTGGGTTGCCAACCATCCACAATCTGTCTTGTACTAAGTTGTCTTTCGAGTGAATAATAATTAGATCTCTGATCAACTCATCAAGGGTGATGCCATTGCCAAATTGGCAAGTTCGTGATAACACTCTTAATGCAGAAACATATTCTTCAATGTTTTCATGTTCCTTTTGTACACGCGTATAAAATTTGTATCTGTTTATGGCTACATTAGTTTCTGGAGCATAATACTTATCCAATTGTCTTATGGCCCTATCATGCTCATCGGCGTCGCCAGCTTCATCAACAGTCAATTCAGGCAGTTCCCTGAACTTTCTTTGTCCTTCCAATCCCAATGCATGTAACAATAATAGCTTCTTCTTCCAAGATGTGAGTTCTTCATATTCAACTGCTTGAATATAGTTCATCCAGAACTCTTTCCATTCTGACCATAACACCACAGGTTGGCCTGGCGCTGGAAGAAAACTTGCCGGCGGTTGTATGTTAATGTTTTGCATGACCCTTTGAGTTTAATGATTTATAGTCAACAATATTGCAACAGATACTTGTGCAATACTCTTCTTGTGCTACACCAGCAACATTTTCTTGCTGTAAATCTCCAAATGCAGGATGTCAAACCTCCGTATAAAAGTACTGTGAGGAGGATGAAAGGATCACTGTTTCCTCTCAAAACTCTGTATGAAAGTACTGTGACGAGGATGAAGAGATCAGGGATCACTGTCTCCACTTAATATCGTCTGAAATGGATCAGTCGTGTCACGTGACTTATGGACTTCCTGGTGGGTCCTTTTCTCTAACCTCCAGCTTCAATGTACAAGGATCGTACTTCCCGAAGCAACACTGAATAACAATGCCACCGGCTCCTGCACGAACCAACGCAATGTTACGCGCCGGTTCGGAGCATCCGCTCTCCCCTGCAGTTCAGCTGCAGACCCGGAACACCTGCACAAACCAACGCGAGGATACGCACTGGCTCGGAGCCTCCGCTCTCCCTTTTCCCAATTTTCACTGGGCCAAAGTCAGCTCGAACCTACGCAACGCTGCGTATTGGCTCGGAGCAACTGCTCTCAACTCCTCTTCTCTTCGTGGGTCCTCAGGGCGCCGGCATCCTCGTCGCCATTTGAAATATGCGAGACTCGAAGGTAAGTAAACTTTCTTTATTTACTTATTGTATGAACTGGCGCCCCGCACTACGTCTCACTTCATTCACTCATCATCTCCAACTAACGGTCTTCTTTAGAACACTCACTCCACTCCCAGCATTCTCATTTTCACAAACATTCTAACTCACGCGCAGGCGGGGAGCCGAGGTAACTTACATATAAAACATTAACATTATCAGAATACATGAGAATACTGCAAGTACCTCAGTATGCTCCCAGCCCGCTCCCGCCCCAAAAGCATATGGTCCGCCTTTAACAGTTACCTTAACTTCCTAGACGCACCCTCCTCTGTGGACAATTCCTCGCAATTATCTCTGTTAAGTGCCACAGCACTGGATTCTCCGTGATGCTGCATTCTTCATTCTTTGTTACGTCGCTGTTTCTATGTACCACTGTACTCATTTATACATGTATCTAATCATTTTTGGTTGCCCTGATGTATGTGTATGCTATTTGCCTCTGCCAACAAAAATAAAAGTTAAAAAGAAATCTTTTAACGACAATTTGTGGGGGTTCCCTTCCCCAAGCTTCAATCACACCTTCATAAGCTACCCTCTGTCGGGCTCAAGCCTCCTTTCACTGTCCTTCCGCTGTCGAAGACTTTTGAAACTACAAGGCTTGTGCTCTTACCTCGGCATGACCACATCGACATTCTTTCCCCAAACGTCATTTTTTCTCTCCTACACCATGGTTCTTGGTAAATGTAGTTACAAGCACAGTACTTATTTCAAAGTTCAAAGATATCTCTCACATCCAGGTTTCCCTCTGTCGAGATCAAACCTAACCGTTCAAAGACATCTGTCACATCCATGTTTCCCACTGCTGGGATCAAACCTAACAACAGTTAAAATCTAGCATCGCGGTTTCTTTCTCCCCCAGACGCTTCTACGGCATCAGACATTTCACAGAGACTTTCGATTGGACAATCTTCTTTCGCCGGATCACTCTGTTACTTTGTGTCTTTAATTTACAATTCTTTACAATTCTTTTCTTCCTCTCGCGTCTTATCGGCACATGCACAATCTTCATTTATTGGATACTGTTGCCATCAAGTTTCATTTAACACACAGACTTTCATTGCTTTCATCAACTCACCGGCTGTGTTAATTCATTTTCGTCTTTCGCTACTTTGACCCTGAAGTCAAGGCTAATACCACAACTGCCAATGCACCTCACTTTCTTCACTATTTGCCTAGGGAAGAGGGCTGGAGCCCTCTCCCCCTCCCTGAAGCCGCCCAAGCTGCCAGCGTCGACGAGGAGGTCCCGAGAGACCTGCCTGATCAGGTCCTGAGGCCTGCCTGACCTCCCAATGCCAGGCGCATCGCGGCGCCGAAACGAGGCTGAGACCGCCTCCTTCTACTTTCGGCATCCGCCGGCAGGCGGATACGCCGGCCCTCACGAAGGCCACACTAAGGCCTGTTGGGTGCCTGTGTTTCCCCCATTCTTCACTATTTGCCTAGGGAAGAGGGCAGGAGCCCTCTCCCCCTCCCTGAAGCTGCCCAAGCAGCCAGCGTCGATGAGGAGGTCCCGAGAGACCTGCCTGATCAGGTCCCGAGGCCTGCCTGACCTCCCAATGCCGGGCGCATCGCGGCGCCGAAACGAGGCTGAGACCGCCTCCTTCTACTTTCGGGCATCCGCCGGCAGGCGGATACGCCGGCCCTCACGAAGGCCACACTAAGGCCTGTTGGGTGCCTGTGTTTCCCCCATTCTTCACTATTTGCCTAGGGAAGAGGGCAGGAGCCCTCTCCCCCTCCCTGAAGCCGCCCAAGCAGCCAGCGTCGACGAGGAGGTCCCGAGAGACCTGCCTGATCAGGTCCCGAGGCCTGCCTGACCTCCCAATGACGGGCGCATCGCGGCGCCGAAACGAAGCTGAGACCGCCTCCTTCTACTTTCGGGCATCCGCCGGCAGGCGGATACGCCGGCCCTCACGAAGGACACACTAAGGCATGTTTGGTTCCTGTTTGGAGCCATAGGAGCCAGGGGCCAGGAACTCTGCCCCTACCGCTCCAGGTAAGCCAACGCTGCCACCTGCCACCTGTTTCTGTGCCTGTTTATGCCTAAATCTGCCGTCTGCAATACCCTATGCCCACCTTATTCTAGGTAACTTTTGGCCTTCACTACTGCACTACTCCCAGCTACCATTGTCTCCAGCACTATGTGTGTCTGTGACACCCCAGGAAACCCCAGGAAATAGTAACCATATGCATAACCCGTGTGCAGGACTGTTAGGTGATACCCCACTGTATTATTGCCAAATTGTGTTATTTGTATCTAGGTGATACCCCACTGCACTATTGCCAATTGTGTTATTTGAATCTAGGTGATACCCCACTGCATTACTGCCAAATTGTGTTATTTGTATCTAGGTGATACCCCACTGTATTATTGCCAAATTGTGTTATTTGTATCTAGGTGATACCCCACTGCACTATTGCCAATTGTGTTATTTGAATCTAGGTGATACCCCACTGCATTACTGCCAAATTGTGTTATTTGTATCTAGGTGATACCGCACTGTATTATTGCCAAATTGTGTTATTTGTATCTAGGTGATACCCCACTGCACTATTGCCAATTGTGTTATTTGAATCTAGGTGATACCCCACTGCATTACTGCCATATTGTGTTATTTGAACCTAGATGATACCCCACTGCATTACTGCCAAATTGTGTTATTTGAACCTAGGTGATACCCCACTGCATTACTGCCAAATTGTGTTATTTGAATCTAGGTGATACCCCACTGCACTATTGCCAATTTGTGTTATTTGAATCTAGGTGATACCCCACTGCACTATTGCCAAATTGTGTTATTTGAATCTAGATGATACCCCACCGCATACTCGCTGTCTACCACTATTCTTGCACATGCTCTGCTTACATAGCCACCCATGTCCTCCCAGAGACTACTGAGCTCCTACCGCAACCCAAAGTTCACCCCCTGACCACAAACTGAATCTAGGTGTTACTACCCTATCTGCTTATTGCACCTTTACTGCCTCGCCTGAATTGAATGATACGTATTTGTATTGCTTCTCGCCCCTGCCCACCCCATCTCCCAGATAACATCTACTTTGCTACTCCCACTCCCACACAACGCCAGCGCAGTACTGCAGAAAATGCTAACCATATTACTCATCTTCTGCGCAATGACCACGCCCGCATCCCCAGACACTCCCATCCAGGAGACTGGCTCACGAGCCCCCCCTCCCCAGCCAGGCTCTAATCTCACCCACAACTCCTACACAACTAGGTACTATCCTGACCCTTCCTACCCAAGATATTATCGCAAGTCAGGACCCATAACCCTTGCCTCCCACCCCTGCCCTACCACCGAAAGAAACAACAAACTTCGCGCCAGACTCTCTAAACTTTATGAGCCGCCCCGAAGATCCCTGTCTGATTCCATATGCGAAGCCAAAAGGTCCACCAAAGGCACCACTATCCCCACAACCAAGTCCAAGCCTATCACTCATACAAACATCTCGGTAAAAACAGATGTACACTCCTACAAAGGAGCTCTCCTCAATACTATATCATTGGTCGCACATGCCCTTGATATAGCAGACCTAATTATCAAAGATAAATTAGACTTCATCGCTCTAACCGAAACGTGGCTCCACAATGCAGCAGGCCCATCTCTAATGCTGGCCATCCCAGACGGCTACACTATATCTAGGCAGGACCGGGTAGGTAATCGGGGCGGTGGCATCGCCATCATATCCAAAGTAAGCTTAGCTCTCAGACTAGCCCCGACCCAAACTCTGCAATCGTGTGAATCCCTCACTGCCAAACTCCCCATAAATCACACCCAATCCCTCACTATCCACCTGATCTACAGACCACCAGGTCCACTTGGAACATTCGAGGAAGATCTACACAACCTTATCTCTAACAATGCGAAAACCACCTCACAACTACTGCTACTAGGGGACCTCAACCTAGGGTTCAACGACCCAGCAGACATACATGCATCTACCATAGCCAATACGATCTCATCACTCGGACTCTCTCAAAAAGTCAACCTACCCACCCACCTGAAGGGTAGAACCCTAGACTGGGTTGCTGATGCTAATTGCTCAGCGGTCATCACCGCCACCACACCACTACCCTGGACCGACCACTCGTTGGTCTCTTTTAACCTACTGACCTCTAGATCACCTACCACAACCGTGTCATTGGCACCACCCTGCCTCACAAGAAACAAGAAAAATATCTCAATAGAAAAAATCATCCCAGCTATCCTTCCAACCCTAAACGCACTGCCAGACAATCTAGATCCCAACACACTAGTTCACGAATATAATAAAATCATGTTAACTACCATGGATAAAATTGCCCCACTCAAACTTCGCACCAGTAAGCCAAAAACCCATTTAAACAAATGGTATACACCCGAACTCAAAGCCCTCCGCCTAAAAAAGCGAAAATGTGAAGCTGATTGGAAACTATGCCCCTCCAGTGAAAAGAAAGCCATCCTTGACACGATTTCTCGTCACTACAAAGCTGAAATCTGCTTAGCCAAACGGAATTCCTATAACATCCGCATTGCCAACTCCAATTCAAGTATGAAGGAGCTCTTCTCCATACTGAAGGAACTTGAGTCACCCATTGCCACACCCGACACCTGCACTAAGAACCAGACCTGGTGCACAGACATCCAACAAGCACTAGCAAATAAAATAAACACCCTACAAAATAAAATTAAACTAAAAAAAGATTCCCTAAACCTCACTATCCCCCACATACCTCCGCCCAATGCCTCACCAAGTACACACATCAACTCATTCACCTTCTCTAAAACCACCACCCTGGAGGTTGAGAAAATTATCCTTTCTCTTAAACCATCAAACTGTAATGGCGATATCTGCCCCGCACACATAATAAAGGACGCAGCCAGAGACCTGTCGCCCTTTATTTCTAAACTCATAAACGCCTCTTTCTCCTCAGGCAGCATCCCTGCCAACTTAAAACAATCTTGGGTACTCCCCCTCCTCAAAAAACAGTCGCTTGATCCCCTCATCCCCACCAACTACCGACCCACCACCACGGTACCCTTCTTACTGAAAATCTTGGACAAAGTTGCCTACGTCCAGATTCAAAAATACCTAGAGCTACACAAGTTACTAGGCTCCAGACAATTAGGTTTCCGCCCACTACACGGCACGGAAACAGCCCTTATCGATCTGAAAACCCAAATTGATGATCTGAGGGACAAGGGCAAGACAGCACTCCTCCTCTTACTCGACCTCTCCGCGGCTTTCGACCTCGTCGACCACAAGGTCCTCTGCAGACACCTTGACTCAGCTGCTCACTTCTCCCCAGAAGCTATCAAATGGATTGAATCCTTTCTGAGCGAGAGAACCATGAGAGTCTTCTCCCCTTCAGCAGCAGCAGACCCCTCTCCTATTACTTGTGGAGTCCCGCAGGGCTCATGCGTCTCCCCCACACTATATAACATCTTCACCAAACCCCTGTTCGACGATCTGGACCATCTGGGTGTCACCTACACTAACTATGCTGATGACACGCAGATTCTCCTCCCACTTTCAGGGGATCACAGTAAGGACGGAGAGTTGGTGAATAGGGTATATCTCATCATTCAGGCATGGATGGCATCGCATGGTCTATGCCTGAATGATGACAAGACAGAGCTCATCATCTTAGGTTCCCCCGCTAATATCAACAAACTAGGCCTTGAATATGCCGAATTCAACATAGATGGCAATCTCATCAGAGTATCCAGGGAAGTAAAAACCCTCGGCTTTTATCTAGATGCCACTATGTCATTCACTAAACAGGTCAACTCACTAGCATCTACCACTGCGTACACTTGCAAATTAATAAGGGCAGGCAGACCATTCCTATCCAATGACAGCTGCTTGATCCTGGCAAGAGCACTCATACTATCCATGCTCGATTATTGTAATGCCCTCTATAGTAGCGCTAACAAAGCCATTATCCACAGGCTTCAAATCCTACAAAACAATGCCTTGAGAGCTGCCTCGGCATTAATAAGAGAGATCATATCTCAACCACCAGACGCCAACAGAAATGGCTCTCCACAGACAACAAAATCAAACTAAAGTTGGCCTCCCTAACCCATAAAGCCCTCAACAATGCCGCCCCCAGCTACCTGATGGACAAGGTAAAGAGAAAGTCCTCCATCCGACAAACAAGAACTATCAATTCCAACCGCCTGATAATTCCCAGATTCAAACTCTCCACCATTGGTGGGAACAGTTTCCCGGTGAAAGCTGCCATACTCTGGAATTCTCTGCCACACAACCTAAGAGCTGACCAACCATATTTACACTTTAGAAGACACCTCATCAGTCACCTTAATTCCAATAACCCTTGTATGTAGCTGCACTCTCTATACCTAGGCATAGATAGTGATACCTTGCTCGCGACTTCGGCCTCGCCTCTAACAGTCCTTACAGCACACATCTGTACATTTACCTCCTGTATAGATATTGACCTTTTATGTATGAAGATTTGTATACCTCTTATTCCTGTAATCCTGAATATTTTTCTCAGGAGTACCCGCCTTTAACAGCCCTGTACATATTTGTATATTTACCCCTGCATAGATATTGACTTTGTATGCATGAAGATTTGTACATTTCTTATTCCTGTAATTCTGATTATCTTTATCAATACCTCAAAGTGTATATTTCTGCAACATTGTAAGCTTCGAATTATCTTTTGCCTGCGCCCTGTTGCCCCTGGGTAAGGTGCGCGATATAAATAAATAAACAAACAAACAAACAAACAAACAAACCTCCCCAACTCTGCTATTCACCCGGGACGGTGGCTGGTATCCTTGAAACAGAAAATAGGTTTGTCTCTTCTCTCTAGCTTGGGTTCCTTGCACAACCTTCAATGCCCTTTGGAGTTAACGATCTCTCCCCGGGGTGTCCAAGGTTTCTCTGTACCTCGGTTCATCCCTCAGCTTGCCGCTCTGCTCCACCCGGTTTGCCGTCGCCCTGGCAGAACTGCTCCTTCTCAAGCTTTGTCTTGCTCAGAATGTGTCTCAGTTTTTAACCATGTGGGGAGAGCTAACAGGTACCAGGTGTATGTAATTAAGATCAGGTGCCTGACCCTGCCTGATCTTATTAGTGGGGCATGTCCAATATATTGCATGGGTGGTATTTCTTACAGCCTCAGACCCCCTCTTCCTCCGCTCAGTTTTTTTGTAGGAAAGGGGGGGATCTGGGAAGTTGGAATATCCTATAAACTACGATGGGACGGTGGTATTTTGTAAAGGGGGATAGCATGTCTCACCATAAGGCGTTCCTCCCTCACTCCCCGGCGACCCCTCACCCACGTGATCCTCCCACATTTGTCCACCCTCACGGAATGGATCCACAGGTGATGGAAGTGCTCTGGCCACCTGAGTAAGGGATCCCCAAGGTCTAGGGGGTGTAACACCCTCTTGTTTTTCACACCAGTCACAGCCACTGGTGGTGTGCTTGACACAGATCCCTCAGTTGGGGTGGCCGACATGTAACTGACAGGTTCACCACCCAAGAGGTGCTGCATGTTGAGGGTGATGGCCCTGGACATGGTATCATTTGTGGCAGACATCTGCTCAGCTAACTCCCAAACCCTTTGACTCATGCGGGCGTTTCTGACAGAAGCGTCAACCGCACAGTGACATAGACGTTGCAGGGCAGTGGCAACCCGCCTGGAGGCACCCAGCACTGCATTCCGCATAGCCTATGATTGTCTGAGTTGCTCCTGAGCTATCGGCTGCATTGCCTCCTGGCACTGCTCAATCTGGACGAGCCTCTCCCAGATGGCACTGAGAGTGTGCTCTTGCACTGGCCTGGGAGACAGACAGGGGCACTTTTCCTTGTTGTGAGATTTCAGGCGTGCTTGCGCCTCATCGTCCTCAGATAGGGAATATGTGTTCCATGGATGGTGCCAGTGGAGGGCATGACATTGCAACATGACAAGGGGGAGGGTGCAGAGCGCATGGGAGAGATGCTGGGCAGGGGAGATTAATCTGGTGATATCTTCCTCAAAGGGGCAGCTGGAGAGGTTGAGCCAGTGGTGGCAGAATCACGTGCTGCTTTGTCAGTGAGTGCAGTCACCTGGTCCTCTGCCTGCATGTTGTGAGCACATGGGTTGGTGGGTTGGATGTCAGACTCCCCAACAGTGGTGGGAGCAAGCTCAGTGGTGGGTTGCCCTACAGCCTCTGGCATATCCAGAATTGGTGCCTCAAGCATGGCAGGTGTGCCTCCAGAGGTGGCAGCAGCAACGCCCTTGGACAGGGGTGTTTTTGGGGTCTTCAAGGCACTTCCCTTCCTGCATGTTCTGGACTCTTTTAGCCAGTTTCGGTGGCAGGCCTGCCGGATGTGAAGCTACCTTCATTGAGTGCCTTGTGCGCCTGTTTGGGAGATAGGAAATAGTGCATTAATACCCTTGATGGAATGTTGTAGGATGCACTCTGTTCTACGTATTATGAGGTCACAGGGTGGTACAGTCCCATGGGAGCCTTCTTCCTGTGGCAGCCAGTATGTTGGTTTTCCGGCTGGATAGTAGGGTGTACATATGGACAGTTGGAAATATGTGGCTTGCCTGGACTGCGGTGTCATGTGCTTTGCCGTTGTGCAAGGTAATAGGTGCACATGTAGGTCTAGTCCAACCCTGTTTGTGTATCCTGTTCTACTGTCAGATGAGGGAGGCCTTACTATCTATTGTGGTGTGGGTGTGACATCAGGTGGGACACAATCTTCGTGGTGGCCTTGCTGCTGCTGGTCTGTTGCACTTCTTGTCAGTTTGTCAGTTTGCGCCAGACATCTAGAGGTGTTGATTTAGTGCAATGCGTTATGCGTGTGACAGCTATTTGGCTGATGTGTCTGTATATGAGTGCTTGGCCCGCTGGCAAGAGGTGGTGGGGTGGTAACATGTGATTAGGTGACTGTCCATGATTCCTGCTGTTCCATGGTAGTTGTATGTGTACAACATTTGTACAGGTATGTTCAACTAATCACAATTTAATCATGTCATCTTGTACAACCTAAATTGCCCTTCAACCAAACTAACTGTACCCTCCTGTGCTGTCTAGCCCCTAGAAGGCGGTGGTGTGCCACGTATCTAGGGTGAGGGAACAAGTAGAGGCTTGCCCTAAATGTCAAAGGTTTCCCCCCGGCTCACCTGAGTTCTCTTCTTGTGGCGTTCCGCGGCGGACTCCTTCTCCCGGCCGGACCGGCACTTGTATAAGTGCGCGCGAGTCGAGTCTGACTCCAGCGCGAGCGTTCAAAGTTCCAGGAAGTCACGTGTTCCAGGACGTCCAGGAAGAGGAACGAAGAAAGGTAAGAGATACTGGAAACAGGGGAAAAGGGAAGAAAGAATAAGGGAGTTGGCCAGGAACTTGGAAGGGTAACGCCGAGCAGCACACACACGTCGAGACACTACCTAGAGATAGCGTTGAGACGCGCGGAGGCGTGGGGGCGTGGCCCATTTATAGAACGTGCCGTGTCCGATGTACAGGCTAGTACGGAACACGGCACTGGGCACGGCCATGTTGGAAGTATCAAGGAGCACACTCTCCGTCTGGACCAGGACCAGGAAGACCAGAAGGGGCTATGTCCATGGTTCATGACAGCATGCCTCCTCCGAAACCCCGTCCCACCAGGCTTGCCAGGGTGTATGAGAAGGAATCTTCTCAGCAATCGAGGGGTGTTTAGGTTGGATAGTGGTTCCCATGTTCTCTCGCTAGGAGGATAGCCTTTCCACTCGACCAGGTATTGAAGCCGACCCCGTTTGTACCTGGAGTCACATATTCTGGATACTTCATATTCCAGCTGATTGTCCACAATCACAGGACTGGGTCTGCCGGTTTTACGGGTGGAGTGGATGTAGGGTTTGAGTAGAGAAGTGTAAAAACTGGATGTATTCTCTTCCAGGAGTCTGGTAGCTTGAGCCGATAAGAAACAGGATTGATGATTTCTTTTATGGAAAATGTACCATAATATCGGGGGGCTAACTTGTTAGGGCGTAGATGTCGTGGTAATAGTTTCGAGGACAACCAGACCTGGTCACCAATAGAATAGGAGGGTGCTGGTCTTCTTTTGGAATCAGCATATCGCTTAGTGCGAATCTGGGCCTTTCCCAATTGTTCCTTGGCTTCCTTGTGGATGTTGAGGAGAGTTTCAATCCAGGAATCAAGTGAAGGTACTGGAGTTGGATGTGGTAGAACTGAAGGTAACACGGAGGGATGAAAACCTTGACTGCAATAGAAGGGGCTAACGTTGATCGCTGAGTGATCTGAATTGTTATAGGCAAATTCGGCCAAGGGTATAAGGAGAGACCAATCATCCTGTACCTTGGTTGCAAAACAATGAAGATATTGCTCCAGGGTTTGATTAACACGTTATGTGGCCCCGTTGGTCTGTGGGTGATATCCAGATGAAAGAGCGCGTTGAATCCCTAGAACACGACAGAGATGTTTCCAGAATTGTGAAATATATTGCGGTCCTCGGTCCGATATGATCTTGGAAGGGAGTCCATGAAGACGGAAAATGTGTTCTAGGAAAATTCCTGCGAGCTCTGAAGAGAAAGGAAGTTTATAGAGAGGCGTGAAATGTGCCATATGAGTAAACAAGTCTATGGTTACCATGATGGTCGTGTAACCCCAGGAAGGTGGTTATTCCAAGATGAAGTCTGTAGCTATACATTCTCATGGTCTTGTTGGCAGTGTAGGTTGCAATAGAAGGCCCGCCGGTCTCTTATTGTCGTGCTTATTCTGACTGCAGACAGTACAGGTCTTGATGTACTCTTGTACCTTGCATTTCATTTCCGGCCACCAAAACTGTCCTTGTATAAGACGAAGCGTGTTGGTTACACCACGATGTCCAGAATGAAAAGTATCATGGCAGAGAGTTATTATTTTATGTTGAAGTTTCGGTGTGGGAATGACCAAGGCATTGTCCTTGAATAAGTATCCTTCCTTGATTCTTAAGTTCCAGGGATTCTTCCTAGAGACGTCCTTCCAGAGGTCAGAGGACTGGGTTTTGGCTCGAATCTCTTCCAAGAGGTTGATCGCTTGAGCTATAAAGATTGTGTTGGGAAACATTGTAGGATAGGTCCTATCTTCAGTGGTTAAATAGTCAGGACGTCGGGACAAGGCGTCCGCAATCACGTTTTGTGATCCAGGAACATGAGTGATTTGGAATTGGTACTGGGCGAAGAAGTAGGCCCAACGCGCCTGACGACTGTTCCTGCACTCCATAGATTGGAGAATTTTTAGATTTCGATGGTCCGTACGGACCTGGACTGGATATCTAGCACCCAGGAGTAAATGTCGCCATTCTGTGAAGGCTTGGCGGATTGCCAACAGCTCCTTTTCCAGGACGGAGTAATGGGTTTCGCTGGTTGTTAGGGTTCTAGAGAGGTAAGCCACTGGGTGGTCCATCTTTTCCTCAAGCAGCTGTTTCAAGACTGCTCCTATGGCATGGTTGGAGGCATCCGTTTCCACTATGAAAGGGCGATCTAAGTCAGGCTGAGCCAGGACGGGGGCTTGCGTGAATCTTGTCTTCAAGCGTTGAAAAGCCTTCTCTTGCGAGGAAGACCAGATGAAGGGAACATCCTTCTTCAGCAGAGCAACGATCGGTTGGACGAGCTCAGAAAAGGTAGGAATGAACTTTCGATAAAAGTTAGCAAGTCCCAAGAAAGACTGAACCTGTTTCACCGATGTAGGAGCAGACCAGGCCAGTATGGCCTTTACCTTTGAAGGGTCCATTCCAACTCCTTCTGGGCTGAGGATGAATCCAAGGTAATGAACTGAAGTCACGTGAAAAAGACATTTCTCAGGTTTGACCAAGAGCTTGTTTTCACGGAGCCGTTGTAGTACCGCCATGACATGTTCTTCATGTTTCAAGGGATCCTTGGAATAAATCAAAATGTCGTCTAGATAGACAATGACAAAGAGAAAAAGCATGTCAGAAAACACCCTATCCATGAAACGTTGAAAAACTGCAGGGGCATTAGCTAATCCAAAGGGCATGACTAGATATTCAAAGTGACCAAAGGGCGTTCTAAAGGCGGTCTTCCATTCGTCCCCTTCCCGGATACGGATTAAGTGATAGGCACCCCGAAGATCCAACTTCGTGAATATTACGCCGCCTCTGACAGCTTCCAGGATATCTGAAATCAGAGGCAAAGGGTACCGATCTTTGAGGGTGCATTGATTTAGACCACGGTAGTCGAGGCAGGGTCTGAGTTCCTTGGAATCCTTCTTAGGAACGAAGAACAATGAGGCACCCGCTGGAGATTTTGAGGGTTTTATGGTGCCATTTTCCAAATTGATGTCCAGGTATTCTCGGTGGGCCTTTTTCTCAGGTTCTGAAAGGATAAACATTCTGCCAAAGGGAATTACTGCCGAGGGATCTGTCTCAATGGCACAATCTTCGGGTCTGTGAGGGGGTAAAGCCTGGACTATGGCAGTCGAAAAGACATCAGTATATCCTTGGTAGACCTCTGGGACTTGTACAATGTTGGAAACCATGAGTGGGGTTTTTTGCTCTCCTGAATGTTCAATAGCTGGTGTTAAGGAGAGATCCATGGATAAACAGTGGGACATACAAAACTCAGAGCCTAGAAACAATGACCCTGCTCTCCAATTAATGTACGGATTATGTCTTTGAAGCCAGGGCATACCCAGAACCATAGGGTAATGGGGTGATTTGATGATGTCGAATGTAATCTGCTCTTGGTGGTGGTTTATGGAGAGACGGACCTCTTTTGTCTGTAGGGTTATGGGTCCTGAAGAGAGAGGTCTCCCATCAATTGCTTCTACCGGCTGTTTAATGTTCCGTGACTCATATGGTATTTTATGTCTGATAACCCAGTCTTGATCAATGAAAATTCCCATAGCTCCACAGTCCACCAGGGCCAGTATGGGATACGTCTTGTGCTTGGAGGGCGATAGAAAGGCCTGTAGCACCACCAGGTTATTCTGTCCAGGAGAGTTCAAGGATGTGATTGATGTGGAGCAGACATCTTTCTCCTGAAACCTCGCTCCATCTAGGGCCGGGAGCTGGCGTTTCCCGAACGCCGTGGAGGGGCTAAAGGACATTCTCTAACGAGATGCTTGTCTGAGGCACAATACATACACAGGCCGGTGTGAATTCTTCCCATCCTTTCTTGTGGAGTAATTGGCCCACGAAAGGCGCCTATTTGCATTGGTTCGGAGTCCTTATCAGGGGTTGAGACAGGATCGGATTTCACAGTCGACTCCGGAGGGGTTCGTTGAAAGGCAGTCTTAGCCTTTTTCCTTTCAGCCCTTCTTTCCTGGATACGAAAGTCTATTTGTAAGGCTAGATCTACCAAAGCCTGAAACGAACTGGGGCGAGCCACTCTGGCTAATTCATCCTTGATATCGTCATTTAGAACCTTGCGAAATAAGGTGAAACTCGCTTCAGGGCCCCAATCAGCCTCCTTTACCAGCTGTTTGAATCTGGTAACGAACGTTAGCATATCCTGGGATCCTTGCCGAAAATCAAGTAGGCGTTCCTGGGGGCTGAACACTTGTTCGGGGCGGTCAATCATAGACTTGAGCGCCTGGATAAATGCATCATAATCGTCCAGGAGGACGTCTCCAGAGTTCACTAGGGGAGTGGCTCAAGATAACTCATTCCCTGTAAGGTGGGAGATTATGAAGCCCACCTTGGCCCTGGAAGTTGAAAAATAATAGGGCTTGAATGTAAAATGCACCAAGCAGGAATCCAGAAATCCACGTAAGGATTTTGGCGAGCCATCGTATTTGTCTACCACTCCACCCAGTATCACGCTTTCCTTATTGGCAGAGTCACGTGACAGCACTAATTGTTTCAAGGCTGCGTTCTCTGCCTTTAAGTTCTGTACCTCGGTTGTTAGCTCCTGCATGCCGCGCATGAGGTCCTGGACCGCTTTCTCCATAGCGGTATCAGTGTTGATCGTTTGGCGTCTCAATCTGTCAAAGGTTTCCCCCCGGCTCACCTGAGTTCTCTTCTTGTGGCGTTCCGTGGAGGACTTATTCTCCCGGCCGGACCGGGACTTGTATAAGTGCGCGCGAGTCGAGTCTGACTCCAGCGCGAGCGTTCAAAGTTCCAGGAAGTCGCGTGTTCCAGGACGTCCAGGAAGAGGATCGAAGAAAGGTAAGAGATACTGGAAACAGGGGAAAAGGGAAGAAAGAATAAGGGAGTTGGCCAGGAACATGGAAGGGTAACCCCGAGCAGCACACACACGTCGAGACACTACCTAGAGATAGCGTTGAGACGCGCGGAGGCGCGGGGGCGTGGCCCATTTATAAAACGTGCCGTGTCCGACGTAGAGGCTAGTACGGAACACGGCACTGGGCACGGCCATGTTGGAAGTATCAAGGAGCACACTCTCCATCTGGACAAGGACCAGGAAGACCAGAAGGGGCTATGTCCATGGTTCATGACACTAAATACATAAAAGGCAACGGAAAATAGTAAAAACACTTATGGGACACTTTGCGCTGTGCCCCACCGTGATAGAGATCATGCAGGATCCACAATGACTTTAATTTCTCTGTTTATCAACCTCAAGTGCAGTCAAAATTGAAGCTTAAAAAACAAAGCTCAAGAACTGAAAGAGCTCTGTGCAGAGTTTCCATGTGCATACATGTTCATACAAAAAGGGGGGATCCCTAGATTAATGAGAAACCTCATGAACAAACAGTGGCCAACCGGTTTCAGTGGTATATAGGAGTGCAACCAGTTTCTTTAGGGCCTTTGATGCTAATCCAAGCACCAAAACACAAATCGGTGGGTAGGAAGCAGGGTCTGTATCTGTAGTGGGAGAGAAAAGGGATAGGAAGAAAGAGAGAACACAGAGATAGTGACATTAGTAAACCCATCTGAACTAGCAAAATAGGTCACTGGGTCAGACTCCCAATTAGCCAGAATTGCCATATGTACTTCCTGACCCCAGTCTGTAACCCCTGATTCTACCTCTGCCCGCTCTGTGGATATTGCCACTTCAAAAGATGGACTAATGATCAGTACAGCGACCTAGACGCAATCATTATTGCATCATTTATGCTTTAGTGGAGGTTAAACAACATTATTTAAAAAAATGTTCTTTATGCAAAGAGAAGAAACTTGAATGCCTTTCACTATATCGTGAATATGTTGCTTCGGCAGAGAGCCTAGTGGAGTGCCATGCTGTTGAGAAGTGGGCTTCTCTCATCGGCGCTGCCGAGAATCCTAAATCTTACCTTGCCATTAGGTCTGCGTCTCGCTGCATAGGGTTGGAAAAGATCTGTGTGTTGCTGCCGGAGACAAGCATTATCACATTCAGGGTCCTCATAGGCGCAGAAGAACCTCTAACTTACTGTATCACTGACCTCCATCTTAGAAGGTGTTTAACATCTATAGTTGCGGGCACTGTGTGCAATTGGCTTCCCCGAAACTGAAGACTGTTTAGTGTTATTGAGAGAGCGCCTTACACAGAAGCACTCAACTGAACATCCACAAATCAAAACAGGGAACAACAAATAAACCGAACCACACCAAAAAGATCCACTGCAATCTAATGAACGCTAGGTCAATGTCCAAACATGCCACCGAAATCTACAACCTTCTATGCGACAGAGGTATCGACATTGTATTCATAACTGAAACATGGCTAGATGACAACTACAAAATCACTCTCCAAAACTGCCTGTCTGAAAACATCAAGTGCGTCCAAGCGACATGAGAAACAAAAGAGGTGGGGGACTGGCAATAGCCCACAAGGAACACCTGGAAATTAAACTGGAAGACCCACTAAACATCGAAAACTGTGAATCTCTAATCCTTCGCCTATCAACAAACCCCAGAACAAACCTGAAATTCATACTGGTGTACATACCACCGACTTACGATGCTACCTTCGTAGACGCCTTCACGAAAGCAATCACCAACCTCGCCATCGAGAAGGATCACCTGATTATCCTCAGTGACTTGAACATTTGGTTCAATGAAGAAACCACAACCACACAAAAATCACTAGCAAACCAACTAGAACCAATTAAATTGCATCAACTAGTCAAAGGAGCAACACACACAGCAGGACATACACTAGACGCAATCTTCGCCAACAAAAATCTCCTTACCACGGCACCACCAATTCAGATCCTCTGGAGCGACCAACTCATCATCCCTTTCGTTATCACACTGGCCACACCAATAAGCAAGCAACAGGTCAATCTGCCCACTATCATGAAAAGAAACTGGAGAACCGTCAAAAATTGCAAGCTAACTGAACTACTGGAAATCAGCAAACCACAAGCAACAACTATAGAAGAAGCTGACCTGGTCAAAACAATAGAACTACTTCACACCTGGATCACTACAACAATAGACGAGATCGCCAAAGAAAAACCTTTTACCCCATCACGCAAAAGAGCAACAGCAAAATGGTTTACCCTGCTACTCAGTGCCATGAAAAGGAAAAAATGAAAACTTGATCTAGAATGGAGGATCAAAAACGACGGTGCAAGGAAATTCCAATTCCAAAGCAAATCCGCTCATACAAAATGAAATACAAAAAGCCAAATGAAAATATTTCGACAACAGAATCATCAAAGCCTCAAACACCCAAAAAGAACTGTTTGAAATCATAAATGATATTTTAAAAAACCCTGGCTGCAATAACACTCCTATACCATCGAAGAGACTATGCAACGACCTTGCAGACCATTACAAAAACAAAATCATCACCATCCTACAGACCATACAAAGCAGACTATGCGACCGCAATATGCAACCCACCCAACCGTACGAGGAACACCCGAACAAACTCTGAAGAGTCCCCCAAATATCAGCGGAGACATTCATCAAACTGGTAAACAAAAGCAACAAAATAGGCTCCCCCACGGATCCCTGCCCCCCAGACAAATTACTCAAAACATACATCTATAGAATAACCCAAGAAATCATAGAACACCATCTATTGGACCAGGCTCAAGTAGGTTTTAAACCAATGAGATGAACAGAAAAAGCACTTCTCTCAATCTTGGATGATCTAAAGGCAAACGCAGACTAAAAAAATGAACTGCTCTGATACTTCTAGATCTCTCTGCGGCATTCGACACATTTAACCACGACATCCTCATCAGGAAATTGGAAGAAATTGGAATCACTTGCCTAGCCTTACTATGGATTAAATCCTTACTAACCAACAGAACAGAAACCGTATGGATCAAAACTTTCCAATCCAACTCAAGAGAATCCTCATGTAGAGTACCACAAGGATCATCCTTCTCCCCATTATTATTCAACATTTACCTGGCTCAACTAATCAAAATCATTAAAAGACACGGCAACACATGCTACAACTATGCTGATGACACACAAATAGTATACAAAATACAAGACAACAAGAAGAAAACACAACATTGGACAGATGCCTTCATGAAATCTACAGCTGGATGAACTCGAACTACCACAAACTGATCCCAGGCAAAACAGAAATAATGATCATCTCTAAAAATTGAGAAAATAATCAATACATCCCTTGGCCAACGGAACTTCGTACAACACCAGCCCCATCAACGATAGTAAAAAACCTGGGAGTCTCGATGGACAACGGACTAACTCGAGAACCACAAGTAAACACTCTAATCAAGAAATGTTTCTTCCTCCTACGAGCAGTAAAGAGGATCCTACCATTCCTCTCATTCACCCACAAAACCCTCATCGACATTGCTCTCATCATGTACAGAGTAGACTACGCCAACAGCCTATAGCTAGGTATGCCAGAACGACTTCTAAAAAAACTCCAATGCATACAAAATGCGACGGCCAGACTGCTCCTCAAAGTGCTGTGAAGAGAACACATCACACTAGCTCTGGAAATGCTACACTGGCTACCAATAAAACAGTGAATAAAGTTCAAATCAATGTGCATAATGCACAGAGCAGTACACGGCCGAGGCACAGAGTTCATAGGAGAGAAAATAAACGTCTACCACCCAAAAATACCACTCAGATCTAGCAGTGACACCCGTTTGGAACCAAAAACAAACAACAAAAGAAAATTCAGAGGATCCTCTTTCTCTCACCTCACCTGGCCCAAAAACCTGGAATGAGCTACCAAACAACATACGTAACACGAGAGATCACCTTCTACTCAGAAAACTACTCAAAACTTGGCTCTTCTCACCATAACTAGAAGGATTGCTTATGGGGGCACAAACGCAGCTGAAACAATACTCAGAGAGGGAACCGATCTTCCTTATCTCCCAAAACTAGATTCCATAAACAGAGGGAGGGGGAAGAACAATCTACGGCATATCACTATACCAAATTGAAAGATAGATTAGTTAGAATCTGTTAGGACTCACCGCCGTGGTACCAATGCAGCAGGAGTGCTGATTGCAGAACCCTGAGAGTCGCTGAAGAATTCTTCCTACAATTGTAACCTTCTGCTGTGTAAATGATACAGGCAGAAGGATCGAATAGTTGGAAGAGGAGACACACACACACCCATGGACGCCAACTAGGAAGAACAGAGAGAAAACCAATATCAGTACTATTGACGTTGGAGTTCGGCCAGAAGTATCAGAACACTAAACTTTACCAACCTGAATGGCAACAATCAGAGCTAGGCAAGGAGTTCCGGTTTTGACAATATATAGTTCCTGGTAATGGAAGAGCTGGCAGCAAGTACGAGGTACGAGTGAGGGGCAGGCTGTAACAAGGAAGTGGAGGGCTGAGATGAGGCAATGCAGGAGACGAAATCAGGTCCAAATAATAACAAAGATCCAGGAAGCAATAACTATAACGAAGGTCCAAACACTTCAGTCAGAAGCACTGTACGCCAGTCTGGGGGACGGCTTTATTTCTCGCACGTTACGCACTTGTAGTCATGTGATGGATTCACGATGGCATGTCTGCATGTGAGTAGTCCCCCTCGTTGCCATGGCAACTGGTGGGCGAGCGAGAAATGGGGCTATATGTTGTAGAGTAAAGCGTTTTCTGAGTCGTGTAGAGCGAGGAAGCAATGATTTTGTCTTGGATGTTAACCTAGCCGGTAAGGTGTTCTTAACAGGTACTTTAACCCTGGACTGTGTATGATGGCGATTCCTAACAGAATCGCACTAAAGAACGATTATGGAGAGATCAGGAGAGTAGGGTAAGGATGACATGTCAATACACCTTAGCCGATGCAGAAATATAGGCAGCAATGGATCACCGACAGGGAAACGGATAGGAAGGGAGAGGATGAATGTAAAATATACAGCACCAATATCCCATCACACCTAACGATTAGACGGACAAACTAAAATACCAACTCCATAGGACAATCTGATACGTGGACCAAGAAATATAAAGACTAAGAGACATAAAACCCACTAAGCTAAAAGCTCAAATATCCACATACATATCTCACACAAAACCCACACAACCACTTCTCCGCACAGCAAACCACATGTACTTCCCCACGCCACAACAAACAAACAACACATAACATGCACCAACAGCACACAAGGACCCACATTGATCCCATAGTCACACCCAAGCCCAGCACACGGTGAAAATCGAACTGAAGCTGCCAACAGGACACCACCTTTCTCACTTTCCTACTCCCTCTTCACCCTACTAATCCGCATCCCTTCTTTTTTTGTTTGCAGATCCGTCAGAGCGCCTGGTGACCAATTCCATTGGTGACGTTGTGCGATACGAATACCTTTAACATTAACATTAACATTGTCTGGGTAAATCTCTGCCGGGAGACTGGAACTATGTGGATGTTGACATACTATTGATGTTGGTGTGGTTCACTCATCTACTCACAAAGGTCTTCCTGGCTGCTGGCTACTGGCTCCGACCATTGCGATTTCCACACCTCCCAGACCCACCATGTGGGGGATGCTGTGGAGGATGCTGCCCCTTCATCCCCTCCCAGGGTGTCAGCTGCAGCGGGGCAACAGTTCCCACACCAGTGGCTGCTGTCTCCCAATGGTGGTTGAAGATGAGGGTGCAAACCTCGGCTTTGAGGTCTTTCCACCCTTGCAAAAGTCCTAAGAGTGCCATGGGGCATGTCCTACTGCCACCACCATGTCCAGGTTTTCTGGCCAAATGGTGTTCTTATGCTGTCTGGGTATAGTAAGTTTGCCAATTTATGGCGTCAGGGTATATCCGCCAAGAATTGGTGGATTTACCTTTGGTGTACGTGCTGTTTTTGGACGGAATTACCGTTACCACCGATGGGTGGTGCGTGCGCCTGTCTGCTCATGATTTGGTGGATATTATGCCGGGATACTTGGCAGTAACAGTACCGTGATTATTTCCACCAACATCCTAATGAGGGCTCTTGTTTTTGTTTGGCCACTTGCAGGTTTGCGTACCCTGAGTGGGGTTATGAGACCACTCGCTGTGGTTGTGGTGGTTGTCTGTCCATTTCCCCGATGTGTGTGTTGGCGCAATCCCATATTTGTTTGGAGCCTCTGTTGTGCTTCTTACCAATGGCACATGTGTGGTTGTCCCTTCATGTTTTGGACCTTCGCCTCTCTTAATATTGAAGAGCAGGGCATTGTGCCTTTTTGTTTTGTGGGTCAAGGGACCTCACGCTGTGGTGGCTTTCTGTCCAGCAGCCCGAGTTGGTGCTGGTGTGATCCCATTTTGTGTAGCTTTTCTCATTCATCTGTTGTGTGTTGGTTTGGCGTGTGTGACTCATGTATGGTAGAAGGGGTTCATGTTGCTTGTGTGGGTTTCCTAGGGGCACTGTTTGAGAGGGTGTGAATTTGCATCTGCTGGTGTGTACTTTCTTCTTATGTTTCTCACTGGTCAGTGCTATTTTCTTCCCCAATGCTTCCTTCCACACTTTAGGGAAAATCTGGTGGTGGTGTGTGAGAGTGGTGGTGTGACTGTGTAGATGTGTTGCGTGAGTCTGACTCCCTCTTTGCATGTTGATAAGGAGGGAAAGGTCCTGTAACTTGTATTTGGATATGATGCCTAGATGTGCTGCCCTGCGTCTTTATCCTGCTGGTCCTCCTTAAATGCTATTATCCTGCTGGTCCTCCTTAAATGCTATTAAAATGTTGGTGTCTGTGAGTGACTGCTCAGAGAATGTTGTGTGAGTGATAATGCATGATTGGAGGCCATCCCCCTTCGGTGGTTTTGAGGCTGGTCAGTTCATTTAATGCGGGATCGATGGGCCTCTACATTCAGCACTAAAGCTGGGCCTGGACCCCAGGTCGTACATTTCCCACACCAAAACATTACCCAATAGACTAGATGAAAGTGTGACCAAATCGAGTGTAAAATGATTCATATTGCAAGTTTGCTTTGCAGGGTCTTTTTCAATGTAGATGCTTTGGTTTAAAAGGTACATGCCTTTCATATTCTGCCAGACACGTTATAGGAGTATCTCTCCTCTAGAGTTATTTATCAGGTTTTGGTGATTTTTTTATCGGGAGGGCACAAGCTCATTTGTCCTGTATTCTTTCTTCAATTAGGAAAAGCCAATTGAATGAACTTTGCGTAAGTCGCTTTAAACTATGTGATGTCACCTCCGATTGTGTGGGTTAATGAGTCCCACACTTTTTTTTAGGACTGATGCGCTTTTGGGGAGACACCACAACGGCTAGTGCTAGTGAACGTAACCTCAACAAGCACCAGGTCACCCAAAACAATGCCATTAGGGCTGCATTAAATATGCCCAGGAACCAGCATATATTTGACACCAGACGCAGCCTACACTGGCTTTCAGTAGCCCAAAGAGTCTCCCTGAAAACTCTTGCTCTCACGCACAAATGCCTGGCCAATCAGGCACCCATTTACCTGGCCGGCCGTTTCACCCCACACTCTACTAGCCGTCCTCAGAGAGCAGCACAAGCGCACTGCCTCTCTTTACCTAGATTCAAGCTTCAGACAGCTGGGGGTGCCAGCTTCCCAGTCCTGGCCACTAAACTGTGGAACTCGCTCCCCAACCCACTTAGAACAGAAACCTCCTTCCACTCCTTCACGAACAAAGCTAAACTGTGATTGTAAATCTAGCATAAAGTATCCTGCAATTATATTGTAAATATCTGTAAATTCAGTGTAAAGTATCTTGTAAGTATTCTGCATTGCTTTTTGTTGTCAGTACCATGTAAGGTTTCTTCCTTAGTCTATTTGTGTTCTACTGTTTGATTATGCCACTGTAACTAATATATGTGCCCAGTTGCCTTTGGGCCAGGAGCGCTATACAAATAAAATAAATACAAATACCACAAGGCTCCCACCTCTAAGAACTAATGTGGGTCACTGTAAATCCGCAACCGAAGGACCCTCTTCCTCGCAGAAAAGAAGGCAACTGTAACTCAGCGATTGCCACGTCGAAGACAGCCAAACCCCAAGCTTTTTTGATTTTGGCTATGTAACATTTTGTGGTTTTTCTCTCTCAGAAAGTTATCTGTGATAACCAGGCCTCACTTTCTAAACACTCCTTTCTGTAAAGGTATAGTAGACATATGTTCTCTTGCCTGGGGCTGTCTGCTGACATCCCAGCAGCTGTAATGTAGTTTGGCAACATTGTAGTCTCTGAGTAACATGTGCATTCCTGACAATAGCCTGCTAGAATCCAAATTAATTTCCGCAGCCATGGGCTCACCTTAATAGTGAGCACCAATGACTTTAATGACATATAACTATGTATCCACAAGAATGAGTGTCATTTCAGTAAAAGCTATATCTAATTTGATATAGTGGCCAATTATGTAGTGCAAAACCTATCTGATGTCTGTTGGGTCTTACTCACAGGCAGGCACCCAATAAGACGTGGCCACAAGGCTTCACGACTGTTCCCTTTATTTCTTCTTTACCAACTGTCTCTCCCTCCTTAGTTCCCTCCCCTTTCCCCCCAGGACCTTCCCCCAGCTTCTTGTCCCGTCTCCCTTCAGGGGAAAGCGTCCAATTAGTCCTTAACAGCCCCCCTTACTTATCATGGAAGTTTGTGGTCTACATCAGATGAGGCGGGGAGGTCTGCGTACGGTTTCCTTAGCAGTATCATTTTATTATCAACTGGTTTTCCTGTAATTCCTGCAATTATTGTAGCATTTTTGCATTACTGTCTGGGGCTGGCGGCTCATCCCATCCACAAGAGGTTGGGTCCAGCCCTGGAGGTCTGTTTTGTTCTCTGCTGGGAAAGAATGACACCTTCCCAGAGGACATTTCCCCATGAAGTAAGGTTGGAATTAGTGTTTAAAAGGACGTTATGTCAGCACAACAGAGATGTTACACCAGTGGAATAACTACTGGAGTCTCTTTGATTATTCAGATATTACAGTGGGAAGGTATAGTGGACATCGGGAGAGGAGATGCCCCAGAGGAATGGTCCCTGCCATCTTGGGAATGTTTAGGACTCACTCCTTCCTGTGCCCCTTCCCAACTTCATGCAGACAAGGCACTCTGGGAGCAGACATAAGAAAGGCAAAACTCTTGTAACTACTGCTGAGATTGGCCCCTTACAGAAGGCTACAAATTGACCAATACACTGTTGCAAAATGACAATACATGGGAGTGAGCTGTCCCCACGCTCAATGAAATCATCTTTGGACTCAAGAAGAAGAAGGATTTCACTAGAAACATATTGGGATTTTAGTCTTTCACAGTCTGCTGCCATTGGGGAGAAGATAAGGATTTCCAAAGAAGGAGCAATACCCCCTACACATCAGGGGAACATTTGGAGTGACTGTCTGCTGGAAAACCTGCCTGCTACTGAATCAGTGGTACTCAGAACTCCACCCACTTGAAGTGGCACATCTTCAAGATTTCTCTGATTACTGTCTAAGCTGATAAGGACATAATATGTACTTGCCATTCCTCTGAGACTCTGGGACACCGTCCCACCTCAATGCAGGCTAAGGAAAGAGCAGCCTTGGGCTCCGATTCCTGCTCCAAACTGCTTTCACCTCACTCCATCACTCTTGACTAATTCTTTAGAAACTACATGATCCAAACTGGTTGCCTTTGACATTCTATGCTTTATGAACCAATTCAATCTACTTCGAGATGTTCCTTATCCAGGTCCCACTTCAGATATCTGAATTGTTATATCCTCAGGGCCTTTATTGAGATAATTTCCCCTCTCATTACTATCTTGAAGGCATCCCACCTTACTGATTCTGCCATATCAGACAGCAGTTCTCCTCAAAGTACCTCTTTATTTTGACCCCAAAACCTTCCCTGAGTATTCGATCCCTAAACAGCTCCTCCAGGACGGACCATCATCATGAGGATTTCTTTTTATAAGGGAGCTTCAGCCTCAGTTGTACCATGACATGATCTGCAAGAGCAAAGGGCCTATAGTTACATCCTCCACCCTGCCCATAATCTATCCTTCATTGTGTTTTGTTGACACTGGAGAAGAACGTAAAACTATGCGCCTCCCCCTTTGATTCACTCCATAGGTCTCTGTGGCGCATTGCCGCCATTGCCTTCTTCAGGTCCTTTGATGTCATACAGCCACCTTGTAGTCTGTTAGAACCCTGGACCTCACTAGGTTGAAGTCTCCCATCAATATTATCTCCCCACTACAGTATGTTCTAGATGTGAGAGGAGGTCTTTAAAAAAAATATCTCCTGGTCTGTGTTTGGGGCATAAACCGTGGTTATCGTGAATTGAAGTCCTCCCATGTGCCCCTTACCAAGTTATCATGCCCTACTCTGTCCTCTTCAATCACCTCAACTTCCAGCCCATTCCCCTCTCGGAATGTGACCAGTACCCCGGCTGTTTTTGTCCTAGCCATGGCATGGTATATATGGGGATAATTTCTAAATCTAACTCGATGGCTGTTTCATCTCAGGAAATGAGTTTCCTGCAGGGCTACCAAATCCAATTTACACTCCCCTAAGAATTGTTCCACCGTCTTTCTTTTGAGTGGGGAGCTTAAGCCCCTAACATTTTGTGTTAACCAGTGGAATTTGGGTCATAAAATAATCACCTCCTAGCTCGCCAACCCACGTCTCTATGAAGATGTGTTTTTCCTAGACTGGACTGGATAGTTTCCCTCTGTGACAGCTGGTTAGCCTGTCCTCTGCCTCGACCCCCCATCTTACTGAGTCCCTCCCCCTGTCCCTACCATTTAACATTTGGTTCATGGGCTTCCCCTCCATGCAGCCCCTCAGACTACCCCCTTCTGGGTAGACCTGTCAACTCCTCCCCAACACCAGGCTTCCATGCCGTTCTGTGGAAACAAGATAGGAGTAAACCTTGACGACTCTGTCCGGTCCCTCGATATGTTCCAACCTGCCTTAACACGCTATTACGGGCCATTTCTGCTCATGAACTGTCCATTCACACACACTCCTATGGTTTTGTAGCACTCCTTATCTCCTACTGATATGCTGCATAGACCCAGGGTTCAGGGTTTCGCCTGTGGACCCTTAGGTTTCCTCCTTCGTGCATTTAACGCAACAGTGGACCATTCCCAAGCCCTCCTTCAACCTTGCTCCCTGTCTCCAGCGACCATGTCCCCTTTGCTATTCTCTGCTTCCAAGCGCAGGAGGTTGCAGCCTTCATGTCAAGAGGAGATGCAGCACTGCACCTCTTCCCAAATAAAACAGCAGGCCAAACGGGATGGTCCATTTATACCTTATGTCTCTCTTAATGAGTTCTTTAACCACTGGACCCATCTCATGTCGCTACTATAGGGTACTCAACGCCAGGTCCTGTTATAATTGAATCCACGATCCATTGACCAAGGGAGGATCCTTTTTCCTTGTGGCTATTAAAGGTCTTCTTTTTTGGGTAAATGGAAATATTGCAACAAGGACATCCCTTTTGCTAGTCCTGTCTGCTCCACCTTTACGGCTGGTTCTGTGAATCCTATCTATTCTTATTGAGTCAGCAGGTGTGTTTCCCAGGATCTCGCCAAACAGGGTTTGGACGGTCGATCTCAGATCTCTGTTGCTTACGTCTTCTGCCAAGTTCCTGATCCATATGTTGGTGCATCTGTATCGATTTTCTACATCATCCATTTGTAGTTTTAGATTGTGTGCAGCCCTGCTTAGGTGTTCTAGTAGTTCGCCATTAGCCCGCACTTTGTCCACTGTGTCCTGGAGTGCTTGTTCCATTGTATCCGTTCTTTCTCCTAGTTGTGTGACCTCTCCCTTAATCTCTGCAATGTATTTCGTCAAGTCTGTTCTGAGTTCCAGAAATTGTTTCTGAAAGGAAGCCATGAAAGAGTCCAGCAAGTCTTTAAGCCTAGTTGGAGATCCTCCTTTGTAATCATGGTTTTATCAGCGCCTGGCTCTGTTTCACATGTCGCTGCCATGCTTTCTTCCTGGTGTCAATTTTCTTGATTAGGCCTCAGATCCCAGAGCCGCTGCATCAAACTCTTCCCAGTTGAACCCTTCCTTATGGCAGGTGCTGGTGTTCCCATCAGTTTTCCTTTCAGCTTTTATGCCCCTTAAGCATTGGTGCTAGGCCTGGGAGTTCAACCTTTTGCTTGTGAGCCAAACACTGTTACTCCCTGCTCCATCTCAGCTGTTTCTCCACAGGTCTCGTATCTTGTTCAGTTTCCCTCTTGGATGGCTGCAATATTGGTTCCGGACTTGCCACTTCAACTTTCGTTGTTCATGGTGTGCTTGAGGAGGGCTGTCCACAGTGTTCCTGTACCCTGCTCAGGGTTTTCCCTGGTTTAAACTGATCCTCCACACCTGCCCTTGCACCCACTAACCAGGCTGAGTCTACTGCACAGCGCTGAGCATAAGCATATGGATGTGATCCATGGGGTGCTTCAGCTGTCTGCCTGGGAGATAGGGGACACATGGCTTACTGTCATGAGTGGGCTCTTCCCCCCTCCGTAGATATCTCCTCCAGCCCACCTGCCACTGGGCAACGATTGGCCGCAATGGCTCCCCACTGCTCAGGTCAACTCCTTAGCAGCCTTGGTGGCGCAAATCCCTCATTAGCTAACCTGTTCCTCTCCCCCCCACCAAGACTCCGGAGGGGTACTGCTTCACCAGCTTCCCATTCCGCTGGGTGCGGCCACCCAGCTCCTTCCCTCATCTCTCCCCCTCGACCCTTAATCTGTTACTTCTGTGGTTCAGCTACTCTGGTTTTCCACAAGCTTCTGAAGCGGTGCATACATTTTTTAAAATAATGATATTCCTGCATTGGCTGGAGGCCCTTCCGGCCCGTGAACCGAGCGGATCTCCAACAAACACGTTTATTCGCTACCGGTTGCCATCTTGGAACCCTGTTTACTCCCATCTTTAAGAGTATAGCATGTCCTCAGTCCACACTACCTTAAAGAGAAGAAGGAGGTGTATCATTCATGTTGTGCCTGTTTCAAATCTTTGTTTGCGATCACTGCGTGTTTAATGCTAGTGTGGGACTGAGTAGGAGTTTAGAACCCACTACTGATCCCTGTACTCCGGCACAGTGTTAGACATTTCTTAACAGATTGATCACAGGCAGCAAACCACAGAGCCATTCACACCCACCCATGTGTGCCTACCTGATCATCACCAACCAGTGAGCCCAGAAGAACAAGATCTCTTCCCATACTTACTCAATGTTCGTCCAATTTTTGGAATGTCTCACAAGCCACCTTGGTGATCACGTATATTCGCTTCTCTGGAAATGCTAGAGAAGCCTAATATAAAAGGAGAATGGATATTCAGGAGTGAAATTCTTTCAGCAGGCCGAGTGTGAGTGCCAGAGTGAGCGGGCATAGAAGTAGCTTTTGCGGACCCTTTGTAAATTGCCAAGTGCCAGCTTGCTGGTAACCTGGTGCAGGACACCGGGCACTTCCAGCACTGCACAGCACCACCCAGTGAGGAGTGCCTCCTTGCCTCACAGCACTGGCAGCACAATGTCCCGAGAGTCCCTTCCCCACTATCCAGATCCACATTCCCATCACCGCCACCCCAGTGTGCTGCATGGGCTTGCTTAAATGGAGTGACAGAGCAAGTGCACAACACACATTTTCTTCAAAGGCAATTGACAGCATGTAATTAAAATAAAAGCAATATTAAATCAGGCAGGTTCAAAGGTCACGTGTGCATTCCTAACAGCCACTATAACACAGACAGAGCTGGTTTTTTAATTGTCTGCAGCTCAGATTCAAAACATTAAAATTGTGTGTGCCAGTCAGTCTGATGGCATGCTAAACTGCAATATATAAGCTATGCCTGCTTATGGCATGGTGACTCTTAGGTTCACAGAATTATACAGCCAAAGCATTTGATATCATATTAACGTGAGCTTGCTGAGAAGTGCTCAGCTAAGGCACGGCTGATTTGTGTTAGCTGTTTGGCCTGGGTGTTTCCACAACAGCCTTGTGAGACAATTGCCAGAAAGTTGCGTTGTGAAAAGTTTCAAATGCGCTGCCAGAGGTACACCAACACTTACCAGAGGCATGCCCAACAATACTCCAGAGACAACATCTTGGCATACTTCTCGCAGGAGAGTCAATTTCACAAAGTTCATCAATGAGCATGTCTTGTCTCATATTTGACAAATGTACCCCATCCTTGCATATGTGCTGCCCCCTGAAAGGTCCATGCACAACACTTCTCATACGCCTATGATTCAATGTCAACTGGGTCATTCATTATTCAGTTTTCACATGATACATTGAACTGTTTGGCAGGTAGGTCCTTCCCACAGAACCACCTGTGATTATGCAGGGCCAATAAACTATTGTGTTTTACTCATTCGGTGAAGATGGTTTCATCTAATCCATCTTCTCTGAATATGAGTAGCCTGCTGGTGCGTCTGTGCACCAAACATATAGCCGCAGAATGCTTGATCCGCTTTCTTTGACAGTGTGTGTGGCGTGCAGAAGAAGAGGAATGTGCTGCTGAGGAGAAAGAGGCAAGGACAGTATGGGGTTGGGGCAAGTTCAGTGACACAGGTGGTGGACATAAAGGACACAGAAAAGAGTGGGGAGAGAGTAGGTGGAAAGGTGGGATGGAAGACCTGGGGTGGGGTAGTGTGGAAGAATGGCTCTGGTGGGGGGAGGCAGGTATATGGGAAGCAGAGCCCCCCCATTGAGAAGTGTGATGGGAGAGAGAAGTGGACATGGGGGGTAGAGCCTCCCAGGGAGATCGACATAGGCAGGGGAGAGTGAAGAAGCCAAATCGCGTAAAGTAATTCGGCGAAGAGGGACAGTCAGTGGGAGGGATTCAGTGAGTTGGTGTTGGCAGCTTAGGATTCGAGGTGTTACACTTCGAGCAAATACATGTATCCAACTAATGCTTCAGGAAACAACAGTGCACCAAAACTTCATACAATACATATTTAGCCAAAGAGGTCAAGTCATTACCATTTGAAGGGGCTGTCCTTCCAGAGATACGAAGGGGCTTTCAGGGATTATCATTGCACAAGGTGTAAACTGTTCCTTCGGGGTTGTCTTCAATAGGTGGGAAGTATCGCCTCACACATTAACTATTATTTGTACAACAAAGGAGAAAATGGGGGAGTAGCTGCCTTCCTGAAGAAAGGTGTGGTTAACTGATTGACAACCTGTGAATTTGCTTGTGATGAATTGAGTGCAGTGCCTAAAATGATGGAGTAGGTAAAACATATAATGTTAAATGAATCCTCCTTTTGATCAGGAACTAGTGGAGTGTGCGGCGTGATGGGGCAATGTGTTTGTATTATCTTTTCAGCCTTAGGCACAATCTAGGTGCTACATTTTGACTTGTTGTGGTCTATTGGGTATATTTGCCAAGAGGCCAAGGTAACGGCTGCTAGTGTAGTCTAGTCTTCATAGTACTAGTGCGATAACTGCAATGGTGTATGCGTTGTCAGGTAGGGCTTCAGGCATTGGCTAGTACATAGTTGGAGAAAGCAGGATTTATATCGCAGATGTGTCTGTCTAAATTCTCATATACTGTGCCGCTCATGGAAAGTCTTTATACAGAAGAGCTAGCCCACAAAACTGCATATACTGAATACCCCTTAGGTCCCACATGTGACAAGAAAAAGGGAGAAAGGGTAACGAAGTGACAAGGGTAAAGCTAATGACCATGTCAGGCTGGTATTAAGAGATGGTAAGAAATCTGCAGAAAGGATGGGCCAGAAATAAACAAGCAAAGGAAAAGGTGGAGACCCTGAAGGGACTATGCATCATTAGAGAGCCGAGCATTTACAGCCACAACGAGCACATGGTATTGAACAGGTAACGGCAAGCTGTAGAGCATGCTGGGCCGATGTGTCAAGAAAATGCAGGAAATATGCAAATGGCATTAGCCAGCAATAGGCACTCAAGAGAAAACCTGGGGTCCAAGAAGAAATAATGAGAAGGTAGCACATGATTAGGTAACCAAAATGAGCTGTAAGGGAAGCATGGTATCACAAGTATAACACTGACAAAAGAGTTACAAGGTTCAAACCCTTTATTCGATTTTTGGGGTTTGGAAACACTCCTGCTTTGCCCTATAGCTGTGTTGGGAGTAGTCTCTACCATCAAATAATTAAGAAAACACAGTCTTAGTCAGTCTTTGTCAAATCAAAATGGCCTATACATACAAAACCTAATGCTTTCCCTATCTCTTATACAGAAAGTGTGTAAAGTGGCATATGTATGCAGAGGAAAATCAGTGTTATAACATAAAGGATGAAGATGGCTGAGTCAGCACTCCTCCCCACGTTGGATAACACGGAGTAAGGTGGCACCTGTAAACAGGATGACACACACTGGCTCAGGTTCTCAAAACAAGCAGTTCAAAACGTGGGTTGAAGCCTGCTTGGCCTTCCATGTTAAAGTCACTTATTCCATCCAGTTCACAAAAGGATCTTTCACATTTCAACAAAAAGTTCACGTAGGTCTCCCTCCATAGGGCTCTGACCTCGTAATCACAGCACTTGCAGGGGTTCCCTTCCCCAAGCTTTATTCACATTTGTTAGGGATTCCCTTCCCCTATCTTATCACACTTCTGGTCTCTGACCTTTGACTGATCTCAAAGACTTTCAAATGTGTGAGGCTTTTACTATAGACCTCCACAGGAGCACTCCGACTTTCTCTTTAGCTCACACTCTTGTGTTATTTGCCCCAGTGTCTCTTGGTCTTGGTAGTTTTTCCTCTTAAAGTAATCACCTTTTAACTTCCCCTTTCTCTGGGGTTAATCTTGACCATTGCACATTTTAGAGGTTGTTCACTTTGCTGCTTTATAACAAGATACCAGATATTTCACAGAGACTTTTGAGTGGGCTATTTCCAGTCCCCGGACCACTCTGCTCCTCTGTATCACTGGCTTCACAGTTTTCAGTAATTTAAAGTTCACCACAGATCTGCCTTCCTTCGCATCTCACTAGCATGTGCGCAGCCTTCAATTGTGAGATATACTGTTGCAACTGCAATCTTTCCTTAACACACAGCGGCTTTCATGTCATTCGCTAACTCACCGGCTGTGTGCATTCCTTTCTTGTCATTGTGGTTTTAATTCACGAGTCAAAGTTAATACCACAGGCCTGACTTCGCCTCCTCAACTCTGTCGTACCCCCAGGAGGGTTGCTGGCGTCCTTGAAACAAAATGCAGTCTTCTTCTATGGGATTTGGCCTTATCCACGTATCTTTCATGGCTCTTTGGAGGCAACGACCTCCGGCAGGGATCTCCTGGGTTTCCCTACCCTTTTCTCTCATCCCTCGGTTGGTTGTTCTGCTCCAGTGGGTTCGCCTTCACCCCGGGAAGATCTGCTCCTGCCTGATTTTGCCTGACCTGATTATCGGGACATGTCCAATGAGATATGTAAGGTTAGCCTCTTTACTCTGTGTCGCCCACTTCCTCGGTCCAGTGTTTGTGCAGAAAGTGTGGGGAAGGTTGGACATTTGAGAATCATATAAAATAGGATGGGGCATGGGTACGGGAAAGGGGGAATACTGTGTATCACCATTGCTTGAGTCACCCCCACTCCCTGAAGAGCCCTCACCCAGTGATCCTCCCGCACTGGTCCACCCCCAGGGTCTGGATCCAAAGGCGATGGCCATGCACTGGCCACCTGAGAGAGATATCCCCGGGGACTGGTAGGTGTGAGAAACCAGAAGGTGTCTCACCTGCTGGTCCCCAGGGATCTGTCATCCAGGTGGCCAGGACACAGCCATTGCTTTTGGATCCAGTTCCTTTGGGGTGGACAAGTGCGGTAGGATCACCTGGGTGAGGGGTCTTTGGGGAGTGGGACTGGGACACCAGATGGCGAGACGTGGTATCTCTACCCCTGTAACACCTTTTACCCATCCTATAGGTAGGATACATGGGAATTCTACCCCCCGCCCTCTACCTACACAAACAATTTCACACCGACAACCCGCTCGGGCAGAAAACAGACTAACACCCGAGCAGTATACCTGACATGTCCCACTACAATAGTCAGGTGATGTCAGGCAATTACTGGCTATTACTCGCACCTGAGTTCCATTAATCTTCCACACACAGATAAAAGGGAGCATAAAAGCACGCTCTGAGTGAGTCAAAGCACACGAGGAGACAGCAGTTTTGAATCAGCAGCTGAACGAGGGGAGAAAGATGGCAAACCACAAAGGGTTGGCACGGAGGCAAATACCCTTCACCTTTTCAGCAAGAAACCGTTACTCTCAAGAAACCTTTGACAGTGAAAGCGTAAGGCCAGGAAACCAGGCTGAAGAATCCTGCATTGTGTGTCGGAGACATCAGAGGCACTCCTGCGTAACTGACCAAGGGGGGGGAGCAGCAGCTGCCATGGTATTGTCCTTGGCTTTATGAACAACAGTAGAGCCAGAGAGATCAACACAGCCAGTGAGTTGGGGAGACTGATGCAAGACCGGTCTGTGTTGAAGTCAAAGTTGCAAGTGGCAACTTTGTATACTGAGCGCAGGAACAAAGATTGTTAAACGCATGATGTAAGAGGAGAGTAAAGCTAAACTATAAATGAATGCTTGAACTGGAGAAGGAAAGATACAATACCGTAGACAGAGTGAAGGTGCTCAATCGAAGCACTCTGTAAGGTATCCTGCCAAGAAGTGAGAAACAAAAGTGAAAGATTGATACAAACATTGTGTGAGTGAATCGAAGTGGTCCTGCAACGGTTTAAGCAAAACCCATCACACATTCGAAAGTCTTCGATTTTGATATCAAGGGGAAAACGTAGAAAGTAAAATTATATGGTCCGAGCCCGAACGAGGGAGATCAAATGATCCGAGCCTGAACGACGGAGCATAAGAGTAAACATTGTGGTAAAAAGAAGTCCAAGCCTAAAGGAGGGAGACGCATGGTGAACATTGTAAGCAAGAACTTGTGCGTGTGAAAATCCTGAGAAGAATGGAATTTTGATATTTGTTTCTTATGACAGGCCCTGTGCAGTAAGAGACTGTTAATTGAAAAGAGGATTTGGCAGAAGCCCCTGAGACCTGTGTTTTCAACTGTTTCCTCGTGGCCAAAAAGCCAGAGTGTGTGAAGCTCAACGTGCCAAAAAGTGGGGAAGGGGAAGTGAACTGCTCAACTATCCTGACATATTATTTCTTGAACATTTTCCTTTTTGCATACACAATTGCATCACAACCTTTTGGATTTAGAAGAAGGATTGGCAATAGGTTTATTAGTATGATTCCTTTTATTTTGACAAAGACTACACTAGGACTGCGTTATTATTATTTGATGGTCTTAGCTTGCTCCCAACCTTAGATTTAGTTTTAGATAGGCGTTCTACCAACCCATTGAAGTTGAATACATTCCCTTGAACTGTGCCTCATTTGTGCCTGTCTTCATTCATGATACCATGCCTTCCTTACATAGGTGAGACAACCTTTAGTTTCTCACAGAGCTCACGCGACAAAACATATGTCTTTTCGTAGCTTTTGGAACTAAATTTCAGACTATGCAAACACCTTTGTTAAAACTCATCCCTTAAATTATTCCAAATTGTGAAAAAGTGTAATTGTTAGGTTATAGAGCAGTCAACCACACGTTTCTTCATAAATGTAGTGGCTCAGCCCCTTTCGCTCCCTTTTGTAGTGTAAATAGTTGTTAACGGGTGAGGCGATACTTGCTACCTATAGAAGACCCCCCCCCGTGGGAACAGTTCACACCTTATGCAATGATAATCCCTGTAAATCGTGTCCTATCTATGAAAAGACCCCCTTAAATGAGAAATGCTGCAAGTTTTATTATTTAGCTCTTTCTCAAAGTTTTCCAGGGATCATTGCCTTGGTAAGGGGCCAGAGATACTGTAAATTCGGGATTGCAATCTTATTCGACTTCCCATCTTTTCTTACCCCTAAATGACCTTTCTATCACTGTAAGTATATTTGTCTTTACTTTCCTGCAGCCATGAAACACCTGAGTTGCCAAAGTATAGCACACACAGCTGCTTGGGGAACTTTGAGGAATCCACACTAAACTGTTTGCCTTTCCTGCTCCTTATTTCACCATGAAGAACTACCTGCAGGATTTCAAAGTCTTTCCGAAACTGAAATGATGGTGCTGCTTCAAAGTCAGTGGGGCCAGGGTGGGAGATATAATTTTGGCATGTGTGCATTGTGACAGAGGAATTTGCAGCTTGTGGGAGACAGTGTAAACAAACAGGGATTTTGGCCCCACTGAGCACAGCACCTGTGCAAGTTAAAGTCAGGTTTGAGGTGGCTTTTAGCCTGCTAATCATCATATTAAGATTTTGAAATGGATACCTTATGTCCTCATATCTTAAGCAGCCTTTTCCCTGAATCAAATGGTATTGCCTCGCATAAACCTTAGCGCGTATCTTGTGGTAATGAGTGAGTCTCTGCAAGGGACAATGTATCTATTTGAGAGACAGAGAGAGAGAGAGAGAGAGAGAGAGAGAGAGAGAGAGAGAGAGAGAGAAAGAGAAAGAGAGGGAGATAAATAGAGAGAGACAAGAAAAGAGATAAACAGAGATTGACAGTGGTGATGTGAGAAAGTGACATGGGACTTGTCTACAAGAGGCCAGCTGTAGGAGTGCAGAGAGTACCCCAGTTTGTTTTGTCTTGTAAGGCCTGCTTACCTCTTCCCCGTGAATAACTACATTCGAAAATCTCCTAGCACCTTGCATACACATGCAAATCCCCCACAGACATACCACAGTGGCTTGACGTTAGCATATTTACACATATTGCGCTATGAATAAGCTCCCCTCTTTAGTCTTAGTACACCCCCCAAATCAGCAGACCACCACACCCAAAGTATTTTAACTTATCAGTTCTTGGGTTCTCACCTTCCAATAACATATCCCCAAGTTTCTCTGCCACACACATAGATGTAGATGAGCACTGTGTACACTGGTATTCCTACCTGCTCCATAGAGCATAGTTTTGCATCTGCCAATCCCGCTATTTCACTAAAAACACTATTCCCTCTTTTCTTAAAAAGCCACACACAGAGAAGTCAACAGAAACGTCATCAGAGCACCATATGAGACCACTTTACATTACATTATATATTAAGAATAGTTTGCATTCTGTTCATCTCAGTCCCTTGAGTCCATTCTGTGACTCTTGGAAAAAGCTGTTGTTTGCATTATATTCCCGTAACTGATGGTAAATACATTTCTCGAGTAATTTGGTGGTGAAAGGTGGGTTGGAGCTGGGATGGTAAGTTATCTGTTTGTTTGGGTTGGTTGTGAGGTTTTTAAGGAGAGGTTTGACATAGGCTTTTTTAAGGGGATAGGAACAACCCCTTGCTTGGTGGCATCATTCTGTAGGGATAGAAAAGCATGTGCTAGTATCTGGGTTACTTTCTTATCCCGTGTAGATGCTGGGGGCGCACAAGTCTTCTGGAGAGACTACTTGGGTGCTCGAGTTGGCTGCCAAGAGGAAGTCCTGGCTGGTAATGGACAAAAGCTGCTATTATTGTGCTAAGAGGATCTTTGGTTGAATTTCCCTATTTGCTAATGGTGCAGTAGGCCCTTTCTTGTCCAGTTGATGATATTTGTAGGGTTTTGTTGTTGTTGTTGGAGTTTGTCTTGGTGTAGTTGCAGAGTTCTTGCTTGGGTACTGGAGACCTGTTGCAGGTTGAAGGGTTTTTGAATTTTTGGATGATTTTGAAGACTTCCTTCAGACCATGTTACGCTGATTTGATGAGAATAATTAGCACTATTATCTTTGATCGTTTACGCTGTGCAGAACCGTATCTGCAGCAGATAACCAATTTGTCTTCAGGGGGGTAATCTCTCCAGATTTTCTCAAACTTCTTTTTTTCGTCACTCTTGATGTGATTGTGCTTGAAGGTAAACCGTTGGGCAACTTGTTCCTTTTGAAAACGTTTGAAGGGGAATTTTGGTGTTATGCTTTCAAGGTTGATGGTTTTCCAGTTGTAGATACTGTGTGCATCAGTTACATAAGAACAAAGTAACTGATCAGAGGCCAGTTTTAAACTCATCACAATTTATTTCCCTCTGGTGCTATTTTAGACTTTTGCAATATTATCTCTACCATTCCCCTCAATGTGGACATCCTGTACTAACAATCTCCACTTACAAACCCCCATGAAGATAGGAATCAATTCCCCTACCCGGAAAGCCCCAAACATGGCTTATGTGTATGCCGCCCTAAACAAAAAAGTGGGGTGAAACACCCTGTGGATAAGCAAAGTGGACAGGCCATGGGAAAGCCCACATCCAAATAAAAGAAGAGTCCAAGAATTTGACAAACACCTGTTTTATGTAACAAATCCCATATAAAACAGGGACAGCACGAACATTAAACAAATCTCAGTGACTCACGTTTCATTCCAGGCTTGACATTGGCTTCAAAATGAATATGACATCACAACTGATGTTTCAATCCAGAAAACCTAAGGTGGGAAGGGATTGGTTAGGGGAGTTAACAGGATGTACATTCCATATGGGTTAGTACATTCATTGACTGCACTCTGCCTGGTGGCCCTGCCTGAGACCACCTACTAAAATGATACGAATGAAAACATGCCATCATAATACAATATAATTGGCCGTTGCAAATTGATGGATGAGAATCACAGGTGGGAGGGGATTCGTCAGTGGTGACTTTCTCAGCCTTGGCATCTGGGAATGCTAAGGTGCTACTTATCGCAATAATGTTACCATTTCTGATTCTCTAGGCCGCAAGCCAGGATGTTTACCTTTCAACATTGCACTACCTTGTATTCTTTGCCCTGAGAACTGGATGGGAACAAAGATCTCAGTCTATCTGTGTCTGAATCTAATGAATAGACAGTATCCTCTAACTGCAGGTCACATGTGTGTAGACCACATTTTGGATCATTCTGCTCAGCATTTATGAGTTTAGCCCTTATTAATACGGGTGTCTTTACCTGTCTTGGCCTCTAGAGACTTCTTCGAGCTACCTTCTTCTCAATATTAAGCCTTACTTAATGGCAACCTGACATCCAGCATTATTTGTTTCTTTATTCAATCTGAAAGAAATGGGCCTCATGCCTGGAAACTGTTATGGTCTGTTCTCTTGCTTGCCAATCGAAACCTTTCCTTCCACAGCAACCTTGGCAAGGCATATACACCCATTGTCTGAACAGATTTGGTTGTCAAATTCATAGGAACAGGTCCCTCTGCAGTTCGGAGGCTTCTTAATGTCTCCCATCCACCCAGACATGGCTGCACTGTCCATCATGTTTTGCGTGGCCACTCATTTTAGAGGTGTCCTGCATTAAGCAAGCTTGATGTGTGCTCTTGTGTGTCCTGTGTTTTGGCATAAATAAAATATATGTCTTCTAACCTATTGGATGCAAGCATATTCTTCATGTCTAAGCACACTTTGACCTATTGTTTGTGTATCTTCGTGGTGGATGTGTATATGCTTTGTGTCTAATGCATCTACATGTGTCAGCGTTCAGCATTCACATCATTTGCTTTTACCTTCTTGATCACATGTTCATATCCCCAATAGCTTGCAGATTCAGCTCTTTTATGACTCCCCCGGGGTAGGGTTTGTAGAGCTGTCTCAGTGAGGAACGTCCTTCACAACTGCGCTATGGGGCCGGGGAAGAGTCAGATGCCAACAGTGAGGTGCATCTTCTGCTACAGTAGCATCGACACAGGAGAGGGGTTGACGTAATGAATGACACATTTATTCGCCTGTCTTCACTCATCTACCCCTGCCATTACTGATAAGGGTGTGAAGAAACCCAATTTTGTGATACTGAATGGTCTTCTACTGTCTTGTGCCACTGTTTGTCCCTATCCTATCCACTGAAAAATGTGAGGCCTCTGACTAGGCCCCAGCCAAACCCATGAGAAAGGCTCTGACAAAATAATGCTGTTTATGGTCTGTTGCCTACAGATCGTGGGAATCTAAGACCGTAAACGAAAGGCAGAGGAGCTCTGAGGTCAAGCCCGCCCCACGCCACACAGGAGATCACACAGGGTTTGACAGGCATGACCTCGGAACGGCCTGGAAGATGGAAGACATGGGTAGAGAAGGTAAGTGTGAAGAGGGCTGGAGTCCTCTGCATTCCTTCATCTTGGAATGAGCCAAAGCATCTTCCATTTGACTCAAACCCCCTGGCACATACTTCACTCTGAACAAAGCTTTCCCCCTCAACACAACAACACCCGGCACTTTAGTGACCTCAGACTCACCCTGCATGATGCTATTTTGTGTTTTACTGCTTGAAGCACCAATGATATGCTGTTCAGACAAAAAATAACACTCTTCTTCTTGAATTCCTTGTTCCACCCTGTTAGGGCCACAACAATTTAGGGTAGTTCAAAGGAAACATGCTCGCCATGCAACATGGGTTCAATCCTGTGTTTAGCGCTAAGAAGATGCATTAGTCAGGCATTAAGCATGATATAAACCACCAATAAATCACAATTGGAAATAGATCCAAGAAGGTCACATTTCTCACTGGCTGTAATATGTTGCTCGGTCACGCCCGCGAACACCACTAATATCCAACTATAGCTCCAAAATCTATGTTTACCTGCTGCATCAGTAGACAAACATGTCACGTCATATGACAACAGAGCAGCTGGTCAAACCAGTGATCTATTGAAATTAGAGTAGAAATCTGTCCCTATGCAAAGATCCTCCGTTACTTCTGTGGAAAAGTGTGCTTTATTATGCTTAGCCCTCCAACCGGACATTGATTGTGCAATTGACCCTGAAAAACTTCACCCCACTGGGACTAGTACCTAGGCGAAATTAAGTTGCCCCACCAGTACCTGTAACTGGTTAAGAGCCATCATCCACACTGCCATGAATTCCTCTACACAGAAACTTAACACCTTTAGCTTGTCATCAAGCAGTCTGTTAGTGCCTGCTACAGAATCCTACTTGATTCCTGTGAACATGAGTCTTGGGATAGGCGCTGATGTCCTGTCAAGCACTAACGGGGACCCCATTACTCTTATCACCTTGACAAATTGACTTAGGACCTGGGAACATTTAGAATCTTGAAGTTCCACAACAGAAAACCATCCGGATAATGTAAAACCTGCCTTGATCCTGACCACCCAAACCAAGAAAGGGCTGAACCTCTCCAAGCGCACACAGGATGCTGAAACCCCCATTCGCATGCGACTGTCATAGTAAAAACGACCCTGGCGATGGAAGATCGACAATGGAAATCATCAGGGGCAACCAGCAACAGTCTGAATGCAGACATACCAACAGGGTACCACAACCCAATTCCCTTCACTTAGATACTGCTTGGTATACAGAGGCGCACTGTGAATAACTCTGGGTCCACTGCATCATTTACAGATGCCACCTTTGCCACCGGTAGAATGTGATTAAGGAAATATTGGCCAGGCTCAGTCTTTGGTACAAAATGCAGAGGAGAACATACGAGTCCTCCTATGGTTGATGCTGGAAAAGGAACTGCTACCCATCCCAGAGACAGTTCTTCCTTTATCTTTCTTACCTCTGCGTCTTTTCTCAAGATAAGCGATATTTACAGCAAGGATCCACCAAGGTCAGAGGGCACACGAAGTACAAAGAGGATGAACCCTCCCACTGACCCACTTTAAGTGCCAAAGTCCCAGGTGTACTTGAGAACCGAACCCACGCGGGACTAGTGGGACTCCTAGTGTCATGCACAATGCCCAAAAAGTGTGTCTATTTTGTTCCCATTCATTTGGCTGGGGCACCTTTTCTTCAGATGTCATGTCCCCCCAACATTTTCAGCAAAGTTACTCCACTGGCCACGCCCCTGTGCTAAGCAACCCTAGGAATTCTGCTAAGCCTTGATTGGACGGATTAGAGCACACCAATACAAGGGGCCAGATAATTTTCATATAATAGACCAGAACTAACCAATTTAGAATGCCTTTAATAAGGAAAAACATGAACGTTCTATGGTGTGCCTTAAAGATCCAAGCTACCTTCTTAAATGCACACCTAACAGTGCAAGCAGGCTTGACAAAAAGGCATGGCCATGGTTCGAAACACGAACACATAATCACCATTTATATCCAAATGTTCAATAACTAGCCAAGATCCAAGGCTGGGTGAGCTTCAAATACCTCTTCTTCACCCGGAACAGATTCGAGACTCTGCTTGCCAGCCTTCACCGCTAACCACGTGATCTGGCTTCCTACTGCGAACACAACCAGCCACCTAGAGAAGACCACAAGAAATCTGAGGTGCAAGAAATCTGAGTTGCAGAGCTCTCAAGCTGTCTGCTAGGTTTGTTTATTTGCTTCTGGTACTTGTAGTTTTGCGTTTCACATCATAAAAGCAGAACTATAATTTGCAGAGTGCAAAGGGGGGAAACAACTGAGTGAGCTAATGGTGCCTGACCATTTTATTTATGTGTTAAAGCAGAGTGTGTGGTGTTATTGGAACTCCTGTCTGCTGGCCACGGTCAACAACGCAACCACTAGACCATGTGCCTGCGTTTACTACAGTATGGTATGGCGGTCATAAATCCCTGCTGAGTTTCGAAACGTGCCCTCTTCAGCTGTTGTCACCCATCTATGGTTCTGAAGCCCCCTGTCTGCTGCAGTCCCCGAGACCCTCGACTAGCCGTCCGTCTGACCCTCCTCGTGAACTGACTAGACGCACAGACACACCTTCGCCCTTACGGGTGAGCAGGCTGTCAGGCGCCGAGACAAAGAAAATGACGAATCTCCCACTTCTTGCCATATTTCAGGAAGGCAGAGAGATCCCGGACCCTTGGGAGGGACGGGGGAGCCGCGAGGAGGCCGCCTCACACAGTCAGGCGAGCTCCCAGCTCGCGTGACCCGGAAGGCGAGGCCGCCCCTGGGAGGAAAGCAACTTGTGTCTGACTCTGGAGGGGGCGCACCAAGTGACAGCAGCAACTGCGACGCGGAGGCCGGGGGGTGTCACGGCTGGGTCAGGCCAGGGAAAGAATGGATTGGGTTTTTAATTTACTGCCCCCTGTGACACCAACGAGTTCCTTTTTGGCACTGGTCCCAGAGGAAAAGACAAAAACGCCTGGCTCCCCTCGAGCGGCTCCAATTGTGAGCCCTGTCACAACCCCCCTCCCCACTCCCCATGCACACGCACTGCTTATATTTATATAAAATGGGGCTCTTTTGTTTGCATTAGGTCATCTAGGATTCACGGCACGCCAACGTAGCTTGAGGGTCTCACTTCTGAGCCCATAAAAAGAAGAGACCAAGATGATGTCTTCCAAAGTTATTGGGTCACAGACATATGCAGACATTTTAGAAATGGCTAACAAAATTACATTTATAACACTATAAACATATGATTGATTTAAAAACATAAAAGCCAAACCTACCATCATTTTTTTCTTGTAACAGTTGCTCCCCCCCACAAAATGTAGCTCCCTACAAGAGGTAGGTCATAGGCGACTTGAAATTGGGACATGGTCTTGGGCACGACCATTGTCCCTGCCGCCTTAACAAGAGAAGGGTCTGATGTCATCAGAACAGTGTGTAGAGGCCATGGCACCAATGTCCTCAAACAACCACATGGGTTAACTAGAAAAAGTAAACATACAGAACTTGGAAGACCACCCAAAAACAGCACACAAGAAAATAACCGACACTTGAGTGACAAATCTAATAGGTTACACAGAAACTACACAAGACACGTAATGAATGTGGAAACAAAAATATGAACTAATTTATTAAAAAACAAATAATTACTCATCTCTCACCTCAGATACACAAGAAATTGGTTTTAGATCAGAAAATGTACTGGCACATGGAATAGCCAGACAATTTAAGTGTGTGGTAATGGCAATATGACTGCTCTCTAGTACCCAAGGTGGTGGTGGCAATTTGAATCCTAAACGCAAATCTGCACTCTTAATGGATCGGTACCAGCCGGTGGAGTACCAGAAGGACACCTGACCTGGCACCCTGGATGCCCAACAACCAGGTAAAGTGATCAATGGGGAAAGGGAGATTGCTCCAGTGCAGCCTCCACTTATGAAAGACGCTTCGAAACACTGCGAGACTCACCTTGACGCCCTTTGCAGCACCACACCTCTCAGTCTATGGTGACGCAGGTTCCATAAGTGATGCCAGCGACTAAGCAGACCCTCCCCTTCGGCTGTGCCTGTCTGGCGCTGGTCTCTTACTACCACACTCTCCTTGATGCACAGTGCAACACAACTCATAAAAGAGAAACAAAACTTTTACCACAAAGATAACACAATAGTTGGAAAACAAGCAGGCTGCAGGTTTGTTCTTGGCAACCAAGAAAAGTCTATGGTTATTTAACTGGCTGTATATGTTACAGGATGTTGGCCTAGGCTGCAAGAAACGACCCACATTTACTATTAATCCCTTGGACCCAAAAAGAAAACATACATTTATTTATTTCCTTTTTATTGGAAGCCTAATGTACACAACACAGAAGCTTAGTACATCCACACTGTACACTTGAGAATAACATAGTTTAAAAAATATTAAATGTACACAAAGAATACATCAAAAGAGTAGCAATAAAAGGCAGTGAAAATACAGCTTATAATGGAGGGAAACACTATTCTCCAGAGCCAAGTGTTTAAAGATCTCCTGATAGCTAGATAACTGATGGCGTACCAAAGAGAAATGAGCAGTTTGCTCCAACGCATCATTGGTCTAGCCGAAAAAGAATCTCTTCATGGTGTCAGACTTGCAAAACGTAAGAACTTCTGGACTAAATTGTGACCTTCCATGGCGGCCATAGTAAACCCTGAGATTGCCAAGTAGCTGGGTTTACCAGCATGGAAATCTTCGTGGCTAAGACACTCAAGTTTGAAGTTGATTCGATATTCTAAGAGGAGCCAGTGTAGCTATTTTAAAATGAGAGTAACAGAATTTGGCAGGATTCGAAACACTGCTAATGGGGGAAGTTACTAATAGTCACTGTTTTGCAGAGTACAGTGGGACACTGCGCCTTAAGTCCCTTTTCGTGGTTCTGACGGGGGCCCATGATTCTTGTACAACAACAACTAACAGCCATTGGCCTGTGGGACAGTCTCCTTAGGTACAACGCTATGAAACCCTCTGGAGTCTGCCCCTGTCGGTCATGGACCAGCCTCTCCACAGACCACCATATTGTTAGTTGGCTGCAGTTCTTAACATCTGAGAAGACCAGCCCCCCAAAGTAGATGCTTCCAGATTTAAAATATTATGGGTCTTGCATTGGCTTAAGTGATCTCTGTTTTTTAAATTAAGGAATTAGTCATTACTTAAAACAATTGTTTGCTGAAAGGTTTTTCCAAATCAAGACTTTTTTCCTGTACCTCCATGCTGGCATTACTCAGCGCTCCCCAGGTCTATGAAAAGTAAGCTACAACAAAACAGCATGGTGCAGGTTGGCTGCTCACCTGCTGTGGCAGGAACAGAGGCTGTACCTTATGAAAGTTAGATTCTGCCATTGTAGCACCAACAAGCCGCGTAGTGATACGAGAAGTTCTGGGCTTTGCCAGGTCCCAAATGGGTTGGGATTTGAGATCTTTAAAATGGTCTGTCCTTTTTGTTTCTTGGCACCTAAGCCCCATCCGTTGCTTCTTTCCCGCTCCCCCATTTTCTTTTCTTTAGGCAGGAAATGGTGGTGATCGTGAATGTTATATTCCCTACATTTCATACCAATAGCATCAATGATTTGGTAAGGTCAAATTGTGGTTGTTATGGTTTGCTCAATGGGCTTTCTTAACCAATTTGTTAGGGTAATTCCCCTTGTGCTTTCAGTTGTGGTTGTGGGCCAAGGCCCTGCCTGACTTGCCAAGTCAAATTTCCCATGGTAACTCACCCGCTCACATTGGCCAGTGCTGCAAGAGTCCTTCTGACCTAAAGACTCCGCTTTCAGGGCCATGCCCATAGGGTGCGAACGGGTTCTGGAAGCCTAGCACAATTCTGGGGCAATTTGACAGTGGACTGAATGAACGTGCAGAGATATGGTCTAATTTACCAGGCAACCCCAATTTCTTTTAATTTCGGTAAATATGGTTTATTTTGTGTGATCAAATTCTGTGACTCTGTTCAAACTTGTTGGAGTATCTTGTTTGAGTGTGTGTGTATGTGTCCATCTGGGTTGCTGTGCTACATCCAGGAAGGACGGGGGAATACATGTGTCTTGGGCACTAATGGAAAAGTGTGCCACAGTTCCAAATGGCAATTCATTCCTTTTGTGAAAGACTGTTTGAGTAGTACCCAAGGGGAGGTTTTTGATCAAATGTGTTGCAAATTGTGCATTTTAAAGAATATTTCGCATGGCGAAGCAACTTATCAAACTGGTGCACATGTGCCAAAAAACGGGACGCTTTGACCCAAAAAACTGGCCCACACTTGCATTTTGTGTTTTTAGGTTCGGCATTGCCCTATTGTCCAATAGGCCAGTCCGAACCTGGCTACGTCATTACATTTAGTTTCCTGGTCCCTGACTTCTGTACAGTGGGAACATCTTCACTCCTTCCTCGAATGGGGATTTGTAGGGTTTCTGAAAAGGCAAATTCCCCCTCCAGTGAGCCAGAGCACCAAGTAACTGGCTCATTCGTGTAAGTCTGCTACCTCCCCCCATTCTTAGTATCTGCACCAGCTGCATTCCAAGTTGTCCATTAAAACTCTTTGCAATGATTTCCAGAATGTCCATGTGAAGATCTGATTCGCCAGCCATGCGTTGGCTGTTGTCGTGTCCCGTGGTGTTGGACTTTTAATTAGTTCACTAATTGATGTCACTGTTTTCTTAAGCACCGACCAGGCCATTTTTGGTGTTGGAATGTGGTACAACTTATCAGGAAGCAAGAAGGCCGCGTTCATGAAACCATCGCGTGCATGACGGGAAGGCCTGCTGCGGGATTTACTGCTTCCTGTATGTTCGTGTGTCGGGTGCAGGTGGCTCCTATTGCGCACATAGCTGCCGACTGGCCTCATTTCATGTCAGGAATGGCCACTTACGGCCAGTCCCGGAATATTTTGGTCACTCTGGAAGCTAGCCCAATTTGTGAATAATTAACATTTGTTTAAAGCTTTCCCTGGGAGAGAACATGCACGAGGGTATGTCTCTTTGAAATGGGCTAGTGTGTATGTGCGGCAGATACCTGTGTACAGGTGCCACTCCAGGTGACTCCGCTTTTTATTCTTTCATGGTCGATAAAATGAGTACCATTGATTTGGAAAATGGTGCTCCCTGTTATTTAAAGTTCTAACAAGCCTCAAGACCCTGGCAGCCAGTGCTGTACGAAAAAGGGGTTACTGTAGACAGCCCCCTCTCCCTGGCCTTCGTAACAGCAAGCTACACGAGGAGGAGACATCATTTGTAAATGGCCGCTACACAAATAACATAACAGACCCAGACGCTAATGAGCGAAAGGTTAGGGCTGTGAAGGGCGGTGCTCAGAGGGGAGAAACAAATATGAGCGACGAACCACAGTAAAGCGGCAGTTCGGAGGTAGCCTGAATGTTTGGAAAACCTGTGACCACTCGCTGACCCCATCACGATAAACCCCCACCAATGAAGGCCCGAACAGCTGGGGGTCAGCCGGGTCAAGCTTCCCTCCAAAATCATTTCTGCTGTCAGAAAAGTTTCAAAGCAGCGGCAGGGTGACCCTGCGCGGGGCCTGATCCCTCTGAATGGCTGCAGTGTGTGCAGAGCCGAGCAGGTCACCTGGGGTTAATATAGTATTGCCATATGTGCTTCAAAAGTGCTCTAAGTGCTTAAACAACTGGGGGGTGGGGCATGCTTCTCTTCAGTGTCTCGAGGGGAGAGATCATGTCATCTACTTGTTAAATATCTCTGATTAGGGCCGCTTGGGGTGTGGGGTTGGGGGGGTGGGGGAGGGTGCGTGCATAAGAATGTGTGCTCAGGAACTCTGCCTGCCATTCCTGTGGAGACTCCACCCAGAGGCTGACCAGCCTCTAATGAACTGCGGAGATTTCACAGTAATTAGGTGTCTCTGAAGGCCGGTAGGGGGCCGGTAGGACTGAGACAGAGCCAGGAGCCTCACATGCGACTGACGGCTGTCGGAACACGGACCCTTTCTGAGGCATTTTCCGGTGCGCTCTCACTCTGGCGGGCATGTCGCTGCCATTGTGACATTTTCAGGGTTCCTTCTCTGGCCACCACCACCTTCACGGCGTGCAGCATATGTGCTCCTCCTCCGCTCCCCAACAAGGGTCCTTTTAGAATCTTCTTTGCCACGTGGAAGGGGAGGTCCGAGTTGGAGCACCGTGCCTGCTGGAGCCGGAGGGGCAGGACTGCTTGCTGACATTGACGGCTTACAGCTGGTGTAGTGTCAGCATTCAATGAAAAGAGAGACACACACTGCATTGTTTCAAACTATTTCTTAATTATGGAGTGTCTGGAAAGCTACCCATGCCGCTTCAATAATATGGATATTGATATTGATATTCTATTTCTATCGCGCTCGTACACACGTGATTCAGAGCGCAACAGGGCAAGGGAGGGGAACAGGGGAGAACAAAACAGCGATCTTACTAGGCCCAGTGACATTGAGAACGGGCAAGTGCATGGGGGAGGGGCAGGGGAAAAGTGCATGGAAGGGGGCGAAGTGGAAAGTGTGAAGCAGAGGAGAAACAGATAAATAATAATAAATACAAAATAATAAAGGAAACAAACAGTGGTAGTGCAGCCAGCAATTTGCAAGTGCTAGGTTTTAGGCAGCAGACAGGGTAGGTCTGATAAGTGCAGGAAGAAAAAGGGGGGGGGGCTGTATGGGTACAGATACAGACCCCAGTGCAAGCGGTGGCCCGGAGGCAGGGTGGGAGGTTGGCAGGGTGAGCAGGTACCTGGGCCCGGAGGACAGAGGGTGGCCAGGTGCACGGTGCCAAGAGAGAACAGATCAGCAGGGTAGAGGGGGAGCGAAGGCAGAAGAAAAGAGGAAGGTCTTGAGGTGCTTCCGGAACCAGAGATGGTTCTTCTCAAGTTTTAGAGTGGCAGGGAGGCTGTTCCAGAGGGAGGCCCCAGCCGAAGACAGAGATCTACCCCCAGCTTGTTTCTTTGAAAAACGGTTCACCTGGAGGGAGTTAGAGGTAGAGGAGTGAAGAGCTCGAGAGGGGAGGTATTTGCAAAGGGACAGCTGAAGGTATTTTGGACCCAGGCCCCAGAAAGCCTTGTGGACAATGCACAGGGTTTTGAATTTAATCCTTGCATCCACTGGGAGCCAATGGAGAGATTTCAAAGCTGGAGAGATACAATCCCAGGGCTTGAGGCCAAGGACAAGTCTCAGCAGTCCTGTTCTGGATTAGTTGCAGAGGGCGGAGAGTAGAGCCAGGTACATTTCGAAAGAGGCAGTTACAATAGTCCAACCTAGAGAGAACCAGAGCTTGGGATACCATGAGAATCTGTGGGGGAGGAGAGGAAAGGCAGAGTACCTCTGAGGAGGTGCAGTAGGAAATTGGACTTTTTAGAGACCTCAGAGATGTGGGCGGAGAAGGAAAGGAGGAGTCAAAGATGACCCCAAGATTCTTATCCTGGCAGGTGGGGGTAGGAGGAGGGCCAAGGGTAGCTGGCCAGAGATTGAGGGGGAAAGGATGGTGAAGGTGTGCCGATGAGGAGGATCTCTGTCTTGCTGGCATTCAGACAAAGATCATTGGCGGCACACCAATCTTGAATGGTGGTTAAGCAATCAAGAGATGAGAGAGGGAGAGAAGGTGGCCAAGGGCAGCCTGAAAATGAGTTGAGTGTCATCAGCGTAGCACTGGAAATTAGAGCAGAAATTGGCAATGCAGTGGGCTAGAGTTGCCAGGTATTGGCTGAAAAGCCAGGGCGAGAGGGTAGACCCCTGGGGAACACCACAGGTAGAGAGGAAGATAGATGATAGGAAGGACCCAAGTTGGACCTGGGATGGTCTATCAGAGAGGAAAGAGATCAGCCAGGCCAGATCCTGATCAGTGATACCCAGGTTTTCACAGAGATGCTTGAGCAGGATGGTATGATTGACCGTGTCAAAGGCAGAAGAGAGATTGAGGAGGATGAGTACATAGGGAATGTTAGAGTCAAGGTTGGAGAGCAGATCTTCACAGATGTTCAGGGGGGCAGTTTCCGTGCTCCTGGCAGGTCTGAAGCCAGACTGGTGGTCATGGAGACAGCCAACAGAATTGGAATGAAGGTTAAGCTGAGAGATGGCCAACTTTTCCAGGAGTTTTCCCAGAAAGGGAGTAATGGATATTGGGTGATAGTTAGCTGGACAAGAAGGATCAGCTATGGGTTTCTTGAGAAGAGGATGCACAAGGGAGTGCTTCAGAGGGGAGGGGAAGGAGCCTGAGGCAAAGGAGAGGTTGCAAAAATCAGCAAGGGCTGGAGCGAGGGTGTCAATGTGGTCCTTGATGGTTTTAGAGCAACAGGGATGAACCTGTTTTGACGAGGCTTTCATAGATTGGACTTGTCTAGCGATGTCGTCAGGGGAGAAAAGAGGAAAGAACAAGAAGGATGGTGGGGGGGCTAAAGGAGGATCATCAAGCACAGATGGAGAGGGGAGAGGAGGGTTCAGGGTGGAGAGGGTGGACAGGATGTCCTGGGATTTTTAAATGAAGTGAGAGGCAAGGGCATTGCAAAGAGCCTGGGAGGCAACAGGAGGGGTAGAGACTGCAGCAGGGTTGGCCAGCTCCTTGCAGATTTTAAAGAGTTTGGCCGAGTTGTTAGATGCCGCAGAGACACGAGCTTGAATGTGGACTCTCTTCTTGGTGAGGACAGAGAGTCGGTATTGCCTTTGTAGCAGGCAACAGGCCAGTGTGTCAGAGGATGAACAGAAAGCTCTCCATTTCCTCTCAGCCACCCTACACTTACGTTTAAGTGTATCTAGGTCAGAGTCATACCAGGAATTGCACTTGGATTTAGACTTCAAACGGATCCTCATGACAGGGGCAAGAGCATCAAGAGTATCAGAAATTGAAGAGTAGAGCAGAGACAAGGCTGTGTCAGGATGTGAGACAGCCAGAGGTGGAGGGAGGGGAGAGAAAGTGGCAGCAAAAGCCTCAAATGACACACGCTTCATGGGCCGGATGTCCGAGAAGGTAGGTGGCAGTGTTGGGGTAGGCTTGGCTTGGGGGGAGGAGAGGTAGAGATGAGGAGAGGAGGGGGTGATCGCTCCAGGAGAGAGGAGTGGTCAGAGGGATGGAGAGGGGGAGGTCAGAGGAGATCAAGACATCAAGTGTGTGCCCTGCAGAGTGAGTCGGGCCAGAGGGGAGGATGGACAGGCAGAGGGAGTCGCAGAGGTCACAGAAGAGTACAGAGGAGGAACAAGGAGAGTCTAAATGTATATTGAGGTCACTGAGGAGGAGTTGAGTGGTAGAGGCCAGGAGGGAGGAGGAGAGGTCTGCCCACTCAGAGAGAAATGAGGTGATTTGACCAGGAGGCCGGTAGATGGTAGCCACAATAAGAGAATGGGTAGGCAAGAGAGAAAGCGTACAGACAAGGCATTCAAAAGAGGAGTAGGTCTGAGTGGGAATGATAGAGGCAGGAATCCACTCAGGAAAGATCAGGGCTAACCCCCCACCAGACCTGGAGGATCTGGGTGCGGAGAGGATATTGTAGCCATCAGGGAGGAGAGTGTCAAAGCTCATGACAGAGCTGGCCGTGAACTGTGTCTCAGTAAGACCAAGGACATCAAGGTCTAGTTCTTCAAAGAGGTGGCAGATGTCAGAGGAGTGTTTGACAGCAGAGCGAGAGTTGAGAGTGGCAATATGAAGATGGTTGCTAGCCTTAAAGACCTTCCGGGGAGGGGGACAGATCAGAGGTACGCCCTGCGGAGGAGGAAGAGCCCTAGGAGGTTCAGAGGAGGAGGAGGAGAGAGAGGACAAGGTAGCCAGGGGGTGAGAGGAGGGGACAGCAGGAGATGAGAGGAAATTGATGAGGCGAGGGAAGCAACTATCAAAGAGGAGGAGATTGGCCTGAGGGCCTTGGATCATGAGGGTGCAATTTAGGTAGACATTAATGATGACTTTAGAGGAGTCGAAGGAAGCCATGAGAACTTCCCAGTGAGTGCCACCATTAATGGGATAGGAGGAGATAGGACAGAGCACAGAGATCATATGAGGAGTCCATAGATCTGGTGAAGAAACGACAAAGAGGATGTTGGTGAGGGTCTGTCTGGAGGAAGCATTGGAGTAGGTGTCCGCAATAGGAAGACCAGGATTAGAGGCGAGATATCCTTTTTGAACTTCTTCCTACCAGACTTAGTGAGAAGGGAAGGATAGTCAATGGAGAAGCAGTTGGAAAAGATAGGAGAAACAGAAAGCGCCATGGGGGTGGAAGTGAGGAGAGGATGGAGAAACTGGGGGGGGCTAGGGCAGGTAGGTAGGTGTGGTACAAAAGAGAGTGGTGAGGTCACTGGGCTAGCAAGTTACAGAGAAGCTTCAGTATACAAGCAAAATACAGACAATGTTGCAATGGGCAGCAAGATTTGACTTTTTAGCACAAAGCAAACACAGCAAGATTAGTCTTTTTAGCATAAAGCAAAAACAGCAAGATTCAACTTATCAATCTTGGATTCAGATGTTAGTAAAGGGTTTTAGGAAGCACTGCACATCAGGATGACAACATGGGAGTAACAAGCATAAAGAACAGTGATAGCCAAAGGTGGTAGGAGTGAGCCCATAAGCAGGGAACTAACCCATAGTTCTGGAGGAGGCAGAGTCAAGGCAGTCCAGATTTCTTAGAGGAGTGAGGTGGCAACATCATTGTGGTTAAGGTGCAGGAAGGACCCAAATTAGCGTTCCGAGGACAGGGATTAGCGTTCCAAGAGGACAGGGAGCAGACAGGGGCCTTAGAAGTGGGCCGTTGCTGAGAGGGCTGGCAAAAGCCTGCCGGACCCAGATTGGATGCAAGAAAACACTCAGCAACCAATGGGAGTGCTGCACAGGGAGAGGTGGTTCAGCACAGCCTGCCTACACAACAAAGAAAACCATGGTGGCCATCTTGGAAGGGCCAAAAAACAATCAAATAAGCAGGCAATAGTGGGAAAACTTGTGCTTTCAAAAAAGCAAGGCAGCTCCAGGTATTAAAAAGCTTCGATATTTCAGGTTCAATTATTCCCCTGGAGGTGCAGTAACGCACAAAAAGTGCACCTACCTAATGGAATGGTCAGCAGCCAGACACAAACTCCACATATGCAGGAAAACAACAGATGGCCAGGTGGGTGAAACAGGACCTAACTCTCAGTGAAAAGCAGATGAATATCAATATCAATAGCATTGATTTTGTTATTATTTATTTAGCTCCTCCTGGTGGATTCTTTCAGTTTCTAAGCGCTCGGACGATAGTAGGATAGTTATTACCCAATTGAATAATACTCAGTCTATTAACTTTGGAAGGCTAAAGCAAGGCCCGAAGGATTCTAGGCGCTAAGGAAAACAGACGAGGAAGAGTCACTAAGGCCGGGAGGGAGAGACAGAACAAATTAATAAAGGTATGTTTTCAATGCTTTGCAAAAACCCAAATGGTTGCTTACCTCTCTTAGCTGATCAGGGAGAGAATTCCACATGACAGGAGAAAGAGAGGAAAATGCCCGCCCCCAGCTCATGCTCTCAGAAAATCTGGAGACCAACAAGAGTTTCTGAGAGGAATGTAAGGGGTCAGCTTGGCCTGCAAGGACTCAGCACCAGAGTGATGAAAGTGCACATAAATGCCCTTCTTGGTCCAGGCCCCTGTATTGCATCCTGCACATTGATCCCACAGTTCAAGTGGCAGCATGGCATCTTATTATGACCTAGATATGATAAGCCGCTAGTTGATTTCTTCAACCCATCATTCAGGTAGTCGGACACTGCTCTGCCATTGTCTCCAAACTGCTGGGTCCTGTGCTTCTTTGTGGATCACGTCGCAGATTCCTCTGGTTCAGGGTCACTGTTGAGAGAAACAGCCATCAATTCTCCCAAACTGCACTGAACTCATCATTGGACTTTCTCAAATTCCTGAAGCTCATCAAGACTTTCCTCTTTACCCCACCTCTCCTCTCTGCTAATCTCACAGTTGCTTGTTTGGTGTCCAGGACCCTTATTCATCCTCAGAGCCCTGACCTCCCACACCAAATCACTGCCAGCTTCTGTCTAGCCTCAGCACTTGCCTTGACACACCCTTCACCCTGGAGGCTCCCATTTACCATACATTGCACTTCAAGGCTGTTGCTCTTGCCTGAACACCCAAGCACCTATCCCATTCCCCATCCCTGCTGCACTTGCACGTTCTGAACACTCACAATGCATAGTAGGTTTGCCCCTCCACTGTATTTAATATCTTTTATGTATTTTATGTTTCTTATCCCCTTGTTCCCTTCCGGTTGCCCAGTGGGTGCTTTGAAATTGAATGCACTTGCTGTATAAGCACTGAACAAGCGAACAATAAATAAAATAAATACATTATGGCCTTTACTCTCCACTCTGCCATGAGCTCTGAAACATCCACCTCTATTACTATCAGACGATGAGGGGCAAATTGAGTTGGCATGAATTCTTTCACTACCACTATATCTGCCAGACTGAAGGCACGCCCCTGCACTCGCACACCAGAAAAAATACAACCCGCTAGGGACAAAGGCCCAAGACACAGCTTGCAAGGATATCAAGTTTTATTCATACACAAAAGAAGTGCATCAGCAAAGAACTCTGCTGCCACAGAACGTTCTGCAAAAATCTGCACGAGCAGAACATTATGAAGGCACAAGTCATCATTGGTGACGTCATTACATACAGTAGAAACTCGCGTGGCTGGTTGGTAGGATGCTATACATAGACAACCACTCCATAGGGGATGCTAGGCCATTGGTCCCAGCCTTCTTGTCCATATTCGTCCACGCGGGTGCTGCTGTGCTCATCATCCGCTATACAACAGGGCCTAATAAACAATTAGATACTTTGAAAACAATTCTCCTCTATCATTGTAACAATGCACATTGCAGACACAGACATGGGCCCTAACTGGCATACTTCACTTATTCCCAGATGTGCCAGCAGCCTCCCAAGGTCTTCCACACTTGTTTTGAGCTATCATTTCGTCCCCCCCCGGCACCTCGCAACACAAATCACGTGACCCAAATGTGAGGCAGGATAGCCTTGCTTTCTGATCTTTTTGATCGATCGGGGGTCTTACAGCTTTGTGGGCTGGGCCTGGCTGGCACCGTGGTATGTGGGGGACTTGGGATCGAAGCATAGGAGGGCTGTAGCTCTGACGCAGAGGGAGGGTTGGGGCTGAGGTGCCTTGCTATCTGTATTGTGGGATGGTAACTGCCATAAGGTGCTCTGCCCCCTTCTCGTGATCTTGCCGAGCACATTCTTCCCTGGGCGTGAAGGCCTGCTGCCTCTGAGACAATGAAAGGCTTGTAACTCCCTGAAGATCACTCGTGGTGTGTTTCTGTCTGTGCCAATAATACAAGTCTAATACTAACACATTTGGTACTTTCGCAGCGCTTGGGTTTTCGTTCCAAGATGGCTGCCAATAACTAAGATGGCTTTACACTTGCCCCTACTATGTAGCTCCTAATGCATGCACTACGCAATTGTGGATTCTCCTGCGTGCATGCCCCCCTGCTCTCTCGAAGTGCGGTTTATGGTTTGTTTCTACGTGGTGGAAAGTCCCTCTCTCCTTCCCAAGAAGGCCTAAAAGAGTTAACCTATTCCTTCCACAGCCAACCCTGCCTGTCTTCATCTTTTCCTTTTCCTGTGTCAGACCTATGGACTCCTGTGATTTCTGAAATCCACTTTCAGTTGAGGAATGTGTGGTCTTGTAACCCTATCAGACATCCACTGTCACAGCACCTGTTCGTGGTGCCATGAGGGATGTTGGGTAATCATGCATCCTGCGCCAGGAATCCCGCGGTGAGCTTTTAAATATGGAGCATCATTTAAATATTGCTCATGAAACAGACAGTGAGGCCCTTTGCCTGAGATCACGTCAGAGTGATTTTGCACCAGGATTGGGATCCCATATGCTGCAAGGATTTTGTCTAGTGCAGCACTTGTATTAGCAGCTTCAGTGGCAAAGCCATTTGCATCTCCGGATATCTTGAGGGTCCATGCAGTGCCAATAGTGGGTGATGTGCTGAAAAAATTAGGCCACTGACTTAAAGAGAAAGTGCTTCCCACATGCCTCCTGACAAAGCATTCATACACACAGGTTCTAGACTGTTCTCATTTATATCCTGGAATATCTTACTTCCATTCATGGCAATCTCAACCACATTGTCCAATGTGTGAGTTGATTGTAACAACATGGTGACTGCTCTGCACGAGTTCAGGGATGAGTTGTGGTTTCTAAACTCCTACTCAGCCCCATACTACTACTAAACCGGCAGTGATCTCACTCTTAAAGGTGAAGCAGGCACAATAAGAATGCTACGCTCCTTTTTTCCTCTTTGAGGCATCATGGGACATGGGCAGGCTATACTCTTCAAGAGTGTGTGAGCCAGCTTGGAAGCAAGCAAACAGCAACATTGCGCTAAGTACCAAAATACTGGAAATGCCCAATAAAGGTCCTATAAAAAGACTTTAAGTAAATGAAAGGACAGACAAACTATTAACAACACCAGCAACTCACCCATGCAAGGAAATACACATAAAATGCAGACATGCTAAGAGCGTTCTGAGTAGTAAATAACAGGGGTGTTCATGGAAATTGTCTTTGTAGCAAGTTTAAAGAAGACTTTATAGGTATAAAGTGGGGTCTTATATGTCACTATGGACCATAGAACATTGCCAGGGGGACAGAACCAGCGAGACACCTCAATATTTTCTCCCAGCAGCTCAACAGCATCGGGCCTGTCTTCTGAACGGTTTCTGATGGGCCGAATTGGGTTAGAGTTGTTCAAGCTGATTCTATGGGATTCAGCAAGATGGTACGATTCAACAAGCGCAGGAGCTTGAGGCTCAAGAATCTTGGGACATGTGGCAGTGCTGGCAGCAATGTGGTTTTAAGGTTTGATGGGGTTTCAAAGTGGCAATTCACTTCAGTGACGTGCTGGCTATGCTGGATCTGACAGCACTGTGCGGTTTGACAAGCAGGAAAAAGAAGCTTGGAACAGGCAGTGATGTGTGGGTTGGATGGCTCGTAGGCACTCAAACCAGTTTGAAGTATAGAGCATTAAAGGAAGCTCCGTTGGGTCTTTGCAGTGACTTGAATAGATTCAGAAATGTTCGAAACTGCTTGAAATAGTTTGAGATTGCAGATCGATCTAAAAACAGTTCCTTTGATTCTTGAGGTGCTGTAAGTCCCGACACTGCGTCTCTGAGTTAAGGTGAATCCATCTTCTTCCCTTCCCAGCAAGTAAGGTTGCCAGGGATACTTGCAAGTTTGACACTTCAGTAGGCAGACTCCTGGATACCAGTGTCCAAGCAGCAGTCCAGCTTTTCAGGATCAGGCCACTTTAAGTATTCCGCCGGAAATCCTTAGATTCACCACAAGGGCTGGAAAATGTGGGCATTTATACCACAACAAACAGTTCTTCCATGATGATTCAAATATATTTCATTTAAGGGGGGTCACGCCATATAGAGTGTCATTTTGCCACAGCTGTTTGGTCAATTCAGAGCTTTCTGTAAGGAGCCAATCCTTGCAGCGGTAACAAGGGTATTTCCTTCTCATGTCAGCTCCCAGAGTGCCCTGTCTCCAGGAAGTTGGGAGGGGTCACAAGAAGGAAGAGTAGCCCAGGGATATTCATAATTGGGGGGACCCTTCCTTCGGTGTAAAGATCCCTTCCTCGGCTACACTATACTCCCCTCTCTTCTGCCTTCCTGAGATCAAAAAGACTCCAGTAATAATCCACAAGATTGAATTACTCATGGGGCTGCAGGGACCCCTTTAAAGTTCTCAGTTCTACAATATCCCCTGGAGTATGTCTTGTCCGCCTGGGAAGGGGTCAAGTGTTCCCAGAAGAGAAAAAAGGGGCCCCCAGAGCTGGGCCCAACAGCGTTTGTGGCAGAAATGTCCAGCCCCTCACAGTACTACAGAAAGAGGTCTAGCGCTGCAGCAGCTGCAGGAAATAAGTTGATAAAATGATATCAGATGAGTTTTGACAGCTATAATTGTATTTCCGCATAGGCCACAACATCAGAAATTTGACATAGCTGTGATGGCGTCCTGTCGTAGGATCTGCTGAAGAGTGATCTGCCTCCACTGGCAGCCACTTTGCCACCAGTCTGAAAATAACTGGTTAGCAACTACCATTCCGGGAAGTCACCTGAAGGGAAGCCCTCAGGGGCAACAAAACCTTTCTACACAATTAGTCCCAATGAGTGTTCAGTAGAGACATCCAAAGGTGTATGACGCCATCTCTGTAGATGCACAGAAGAAATTCTTGGCAATGAATGGCAGCTGTCTTGGAAAACTTGTGAGGAGAGGTTGAGTTGCAATGTATACACAGGAAGCAACCAGGAACGAGATGAAAGGCCGAGGAGCGCCTGACAGGGGAAGACACTGAATGGTAAGAGAAAAGGTACTGAAGACAGGTGGCATTAAGAGAGCAGGAAGATTTTGGAGGTCTAGTGGAAAAGTGAAATGGGCCACTGGAGAAAGTATCAAGGGATGTGCACAACAAGGGACAGGGCGCCTGCTCCAGGGGAGCGAGTGCCTGAGCATTGTGATGCAGCAGTGGTCTCTGGAGAGCTGCCTTTGAAGTCTGCAGCAATCGAGCCATTGACATGGAAGTGACATATTGCAGCGTGGAGGCTCCCATCTTAAAAAAGGGAACTTCTATGGCAGCTGCATCCAAAGCGAACATGGATCACAGGCCCGGGATCCAGACATGACACCAAAGCGTTTTATTTTTGTATTTAAGCACATTTCTACCTACCAAACTATGGGGAAACACGTATATATATATGTTATATATTTTGAATCAAGGTTACCCACTGTTAAAGGTTGGCCACGTCACATTTGCCATGTCCTCTAAATTGACAGATTGAAGCTTTGCTTTGTACATCGTACAATGAATATTCCTTTGATATGGATGTTTTGCTTTCACTAGAAGGAAGAGGATTCCCAGAGAAGATTGCAGGATTGTGCTCCTTTCTGAGTTTGAGAAATAATTGAAAATCATTGCCAAACAATATTTAATCCTCATCCTACCTTTCAATGTGAGGTGGAATAATGGCATACGGATTGCCATTTATGATAAAAAGTGCTTGGCGGTCCATTACATTAGTTAAATCTTTCCATATACAAAAACATTACGGTGTTCGCAGGCTCATACTACGAACAAACATTCCTTTGTAGGCAGTTAGTGGTGTCTTTTCAGTTTCGTTGAGACGTTTGCTTACACAGGATCAAGTTTTCCCATAGTATCTGTGCGACCGGACTCACTTCCATTGTCAATTCCATGCATAGATCAGGATCAAAATATGATATGGAATCCGCGCTTGCAATCTGTATTTTGATATTTTCAAAAACACTCTGTTATGGATCCTACCAGAGACATTTCTGGATTTTCTATGCAAACCCAGTATTGGGTGATAAAGCAGGCCTACTCGTTTTTATTCAATTGGTTTCCCTGGTAAATAACACTCCGTTTTATTAAGTGCCAAGGCTCGCCCTTTTTTCATAGCCTTACATACTAGCCTGGCACCTAAGGGGTTAAAAACATGGCTTAAAGGTATAAATGCAAACATTTCAAAATGTAAGTTAACCATAGTATTTCCAAGGACCTGTTCATTTATATCCCTTTCTCAATTGAAACAACTGTTTTCTATATGATCAAAGATAAGAGTTGTATAACTGCCCACAGCTTGATAATTACAATGGAACGGACACATTTGAGCAGAAATCAAGTGAGTGTATCTTCTATCATTGTTGTATAACTAAATGCTTGCAGAGAAAACACATCTATTTATACAGGATGTTTGTAACTTCGAGTAGCAACAAAAGGACAGGTAATCTGCTTCAAGCAAACTATGTACTTGTGTATTGTATTGTAGGAGGAAAATGATTGAGGTGTGTATTTAAGGGAAACACACATTGATTCTAAAGTCAAATGAAATCTATTCTAAATAGTTTGTTTGCAAAAAGTAGAAATTATCAAATTCTGACTAACATTAAATAAAACCATAAGCTGAACAACACACCTGGTCAGAATGAAGAAATCAAGCCTGATAAAGATGTTAGTCAGGTCAACGAGGGAGGTTTCTATTTACTTACCAATTAGTTACTTTTACTTTTTAATCTATTTGTAACCCGCACCATGAACCATGTGGCTTAAGGGCACACACAGAAACAAGTTACAGGTGACAGGACAACAGAACAAAGTAAATACATTTGAGCTAATTTACATGACTCAGAGCAAAGACAGTGCCCACAGAACACCCTATCATAAAAAAAACAGCCATTATCTAAATAACAAGGTTTTCAGCCTTTTTCTAAACATCGGTGTAGAACTCAGTTCTCTTAGATCTGGCGGGGGAGCACTCCATGCCCTTGGTGCAGCTATAGCAAACGCACATTTCATGGCCCTGCTTGATTTGCAGGTTGGCGTCTTGGGCTGCTTCGTGTTGTTTGACCTAAGGGTCCTTACACTTGATTTATTCATCAGCTCAGCACCTCACTCAGATAGAGTGGACTGAATCCAATAAGACATTTAGGGGTGATCAGTAACAAACAATAGTGAATCCTTGCCTCAACCGGAGAGCCAGTGCAAATTGCACCTTGCGCCTGAGACATGATCTCTCCTTTTGAGTCCGCTAATGACCCTTACTGCACTATTCTGAATGACTTGTAAACAATTGGATTCTGATTTTGAGATTCCCACTAAGAGGCTGCTACAGTAGTCCATTTGTGACCCCAGAATATAGTCCTTGTTACCGTCTCAGAGTTTGCTTGCCAAAAATATGGCTGTAGTTGTGCTACTAACTTTATATAACATGCAGATGATGAAAGCAGGTTGCTTACTTGAGCTCGCATATTCAGATTCTGATCTAGAACGATCCCTAAAGTTTTCATTTTCTTCTTCGTCACGATATCACACCCTGCTACTGAAAAGTGATTGCAATCTGCGTCTAACTTTCTTATTTCATTCTCTGTCCCTACTACCACCAATTCTGTTTTTTCTTTCTTGAGCGCTAAACCATTTCCTATCATCCATGTTTGTATAAGATCATACGTTTTATTGATGTTTCATTCATGATCTATATATGTACCAGATAACAGGATGACACATTGTGTGTCATCTGCGTAGTTGCTAAAAGCAACACCATTTTTTTCCGAATAGGTAGAAAAAAGGATCCATAAAAACATTGTATAAAGAAGGTGACAAAAAAGCCCCCTGCGGCACATATAGGCTAAAAGCACAGGTGGGGCTTCTGTGTCCTTGCTGCACACCCTGCACCACCTATCACTCAAAAAGGAGGTGATCCAGAGAGCAGCATTGTCTGAAAAGTAAGCTCCTTCTTCAAGCCTGGTGACCAACAACGTATGATCAATTAAGTCAAAAGCTGTGGAAAGATCCAATATATTAGCAAAACAGATTTTCACAAAATACTCCTGACAAGTTTCCCTGCTTGAAAATTGGCCAAATGGGGGTGCTACGACCTATTGGTGCTGAGAGAAAAATGTGTAGCCATCAGTTAATGGTCAAACTAAATGTAACTGTTGCTTAAATATCATCATCATTTACAGACCCCCCTCATTAATTTCGGACTTTAATGACGAAATTACGCTATTGCTAAACAATCTGAAATCCCCTAATACGGGAACCATACTTGTTGGTGACCTAAACAAATGGCGAGGAAATACCAAAGACCCAGGGGCCATACAGTTAGAAGACCTACTAAACTGCTCCTACTCTGTAATAAACAAGGATTCCACCTCTATTACAGGTAATCAACTAGATTGGATAATCTGCCAGAATATAGGGACAACAGCACCGACAATTTACCCATGTATCTGGTCCGACCACCATAAAATTGAATTTACACTTACACCCATGCAACCAATTGAAAAACCAGTAAACATCCAAAATAAAACTCGAGGGAGAAACCTCAAGAAAATGACCACTGCTATACTCTCTCAAGGAATAGAGCATGTCATGAGTAATACAACTGACAGCAACCCCTGTGACAAGATTATACAAGCCTATAATAATCACTTCCAGGAACTCTTAGATACACATGCCCCTGAAAAAGACAAACAAGTAAGACCCAATGTAAATCACCAGAAATGGTTCAATGAAGAATCCACTACACTCAAACAAGAAAAAAGAAAACTTGAAAGGAAATGGTTAAAAGATCCCATCGAAACAAACAAAACCAATTGGAAGAAAGCAGATACTGAATACAAACAAAAGCTGACTACACTTAAAAAAAATCACTATAATGATCAAATAGATTCTGCAACAAATTCTACAGGTAAACTTTTCCAAATCTTAAAATCTATAGAAAAAACTAAAGCTCTTTCGCTACCATTCCAACCCACTAAGATTGATTGTGAAAATGTACAGACAGCATTTCACAACAAAATTTTCAAAGCCAGAGAGACTATAACCAAGTGCAAAACCAATAATTTACCCCAATCAAATCACACAAATTTAGAAACTCAATTGACAGAAAAACCTAATTTCCAATTGCTACAACTCACCAAGGACACTATGAGAAAAACACTTTCTAAAATAAACTGTACATCACGCAAAGAAAACATTCTTCCACCCAAACTGATTTGCGACGATCCAGAGATATTCATCCGATTTCTCACTCGCATGGCAAACGCCTCCTTCATAAACTCAACTGTACCTACTTTAATAAAAATAGTCACAGTCACACACCTGCCCAAAAAACCGGAATTAAACCAACAAGACCCATCAAACTTACGTCCCATTACGAAAAGCAATTTCCTGTTGAAAGTTTTGGATAAAATTGCTACTAAACAATTACAAGAACACGTAGACAACAATAATCTCCTTCATCCACAGCAGTCAGGATTCAGAAAAGCGCACAGCACGGAATCCACTCTGTTATACTTGCGAACAGAAATGTTAGGACTCCGAGACAAAGGAAAAGCAGGAATGCTTATTTTATTGGGCCTCTCGGCAGCATTCCATTTGCTAGACCATCAAAAGCTCAAAGAAGCCCTAGAATCTATCGGAAACTGCTCCCAAGGAGCTATCGACTGGAAATCTTCATTTCTCCAAGATAGACAATCCAAAATAATATGGGGAAATCAACAATCAACAACTAGGCCAATGGATTGCGGTGTCCCGCAGGGAACTAGTTTCTCCCCACTGTTATTTAACTTGTATCTTCGATGCCTTTGTACACTACGAACCCAACTTGGGATATTTTTCACAAACTTTGCTGACATCACACAGCTGGTTTTTGAACTCAGTGGGGATTACAGCAAAGACAGTAATACACTAACATCCATCTACAACACCATTGAAGCCTGGATGAAGGTAAATTGGATGTGCCGCAACAGCACTAAAACCGAACTTATGATCTTCGATTCACCTCTAGCCAGAAAAAGATTAAGCTCAGACTACACAAACTTTTACAACAAGGATACGCCAATCACGGTGGCGGAAAAGGTCAAGACACTAGGAATCTATATGCAAGCATCACTCAGGGCAGAAGCCCAGGTAGCATATTTAAAAAGAAACTGTCAATACTACCAAAAACTCCTAAAGGAGATTAAACATCTCTTAAACAAACAAAACACCACGACCATAGCCAGAGCCACGATCCTCTCGAGATTGGACTATGGTAATGCACTTATGCTAGGTGTTAGCAAGAAATGCATAAATCAATGCCAAAAAGGGATCACATCACAGGAGAAAGGAGAGACCTGCATTGGCTAGCCATAGTAGAAAGAATAACATTTAAATCACTGATGCTAGTTCACCGCTCCACAAATGGAAATGGCCCAATATACCTCCAAAAACAATTTAAGAAATATGAACCCATAAGAAATCTAAGATCTTTGGACTACTAAAGGCCAAGTTATCTAAAAATGTAAATGGATTAGGCAGAGCATTCCCCACCAAAGCCATCGAAATCCTAACAACTGAAACAAACCAGCTAAATAAAAAAATTTTAAAAACTGAAAACGTTCCTATTTAAATAATCCCTCACTAATATGACTACCCAAACTTAGAAATCCTCTTTTCTGTGCTGTCCCATTGCCATGTCCATTGTCTTTGTGTAAAGCGCTCTGATGCCTGCGGGCTGCAGCGCTATAGAAATAAATAAATAAAAATAAAATAATAGAGCATGAGAGAAGTGAGGTGGCGTTCAAATTCAGCCCCAGGATCAAATGAACTGCCCCTAGCCACGCTGGGCCTAAGAGTGCAGAAATCCTGTTTGCAACTGGAAAACACACTGGGAGCTGACAGACAAAAGGGAGTATTTCATTCCCAACTGCCCCACATCAAAATGCTGTTATAGAGCAAGAAAGTGTAGTAACAAAATTAAATGGGTCCTGTGCTGAAATGATAAGGCCTAAAACCAGAGGCCTACTTTCCAATGAATGTATAACTTTGCAAAAGCAGAAACAACTATCATGGAAGTGTGTGCAGTTTGTAGTCTAAAACAATGAACACATGGAGACCAAATTTCCCTTGCCAGAGTAATGTGAATATATCCTGATGGAAAAATGAACATTGATGGCATGTGTGAGGAATTCGACGAACCACATGGTGGGTGTGGGCTCGCCAGTTTAAAAAAAAAAAATGTTTAAATAAATGGAATGATGGTAGACCGACCTGAGGAAAATGTGTGGGGCTAACCCACGCACATTTTCCTAGGCTCACACCACATCAAAAGACTTGTGTACTCTGGCATGGATACCGCCTATGGGCACAGTCCGTACAGTCATATTTAGTTGGAATGTGACAACAGAGGAGGGCGTAATGTAATCCCAAGAAGGGGGAGGATAAAACTTCTCCTTGCCATGGACAGCCTGATTAACTGACAAAGGCTCTGCTCTTTTGTTAGGCCCTGCAGCTGGTGGCAGTGATTAACATACCAACAGGGGGTACTTAAACAGGCCCCCAGGGGTCCTGGCTGTGGAGGATAACAAATGAGACAGGAAATCCAACAATTCTTCATGTCTAACTGTGTCAACCTGAAGCCAGCTTCCGCCCTCAGTATCAATGACAGTGATATTCCGCCTTACCCCCCTCTTTCTCTTTGCACTTGCCACCTTTGCCCATCGTCACTTGTGCGCCCGCACCCCTCGGGGTACCCCACTCCTGCGCTTCTCCCTCTATTCCCTCCTTTTGCACTTATCATCTTATTATGGACTTGCACAGTATGATTGTCTCAAGGCCAATATAACTGTTTTTTGTTGTTCTACTTGTTTGATTCCCATGCCCCCACCCACCCCATCTTCTCTTATGTTGCCTGGAAACACCTGTGTATAAGCACCATACAAATGCTCAATACATAAATAAATAAACTGACAGGTCTGAGTCTTTTGTTGCAATAGTCTACCCCTGCCAGGGGGACCCAAATCATGAAATACCAGAATGTGGTTTGCGGACGTCAGCAAGTCTGGTCTCTCAGTATCTTCAAGGGAGACCTGCCACTTTAATCAGGAACTACAGGGAGATCCATTAACCAGAGAGATTCTTTGAACACAGCAGACAGGAAGATGGGTGGGATCTAGTAACACAATGGAGTGAGCCCAGAGCCCTTTCTGTTGAGAGGACGTTTCTGCCATATTGGTTCTGGGACATTACGGGTTCCTGTTTCACCCCTTTACCTTTTCCTGTTACAAAGACCCCCGGTTATGACCTCACACATGTGGAGAATTATTGCTAGGTACCCCATGATTGGTTCACTAAGGTAGGCTTATCCTACACCAATCACTGTGGCCCACTTGGCTTTAAAAGAGGGCTGGGTCCCCTCTATAAGCAGATCATCTGAAGACCACACAAGAGGCAGCAAAAATAACTCATCCTTGAACCCTGGCTGAAGGTACAGTCTGCTTTCTAGTTTACAGCAGTGAAGGAAGGCTTGGGGCACCCAAAGAGGGAAGCAAGATCTCTCCCCATAAATTTTCCCAGGGAACAGAGGGAGAAAAGGAACTCAGAAGACCCTCCAGCTACTTCAGAACCGGTACCCAGCCAGCACACAGCGTATCCTGCTAGGCTGTCGCAGCAAGCTCCATGAACAGGGAGTGCCAGAAGGTCTCCAAACCTGTAACCAAGTACAAGGCATCTGCCTGCAACACACTCCTTAGCTTTGGGCCATCCACCTTAAAGGACGACTGAAGAAGCTGGGGGAAGTGCATCGACAAGCATCTAACGCTGCCACGCTAAAAAGGACATTTTTGAGCCAGTTGAGTTGCTCAACCTGCAACCTACTGCAACACTGAGAGGCAGAAGTCTGAGATGTCTCAACCAGTAATGTCCCCAGACATTTTTCATAGGGGTGGCCACACTGAAAATCTTGGGGTGGCACATCAAAACAAACACACATAACTGAATGGGCTGGTGAGGGGCCAGCATTTTTATAAGGGTGGCCGTGGCCAAAAAGTGACTTAGAATGTGATCGTGATGACCTAACATTTGTCTCACGACCACATTCTAAGTCACTTTTTGTACTAACCCACACTGTGCAAAAAATAAATGCAAAAAGTCAATGTATGATGTTTTGTAGATGCCTTAAGCAGTGTATATCCCTGGCAACTACGGGCAGGAAAATGGTTTTGATAATAGCTCTGTTATGCTATTTTTAAATCACATGAAAAATAAAAATTGTCAATCTATTACATGCATATTGGGTGCTTTCTTATGTACAGACCACATGTTGTGATTTGTTAAACGTGTGCTGGATCCATTCCCGGCAAGTGTCAGATAGGTGGGGTAGCCTATGTGCCCGTATTTCTAACATTGTTTTATTCCCTCATGACATAGGCCCCCCTCATCAAAAAAGAGGGCCAGACACCCCTATATATTGCAAACGTTTTAGTTAGTAAGTCCTTCAAGTTAGGACCCAGTTTGTATGCACAAAAGGGACGGTTGAGGGGGGACTCACCTCCATTTAGAATGTGCCAATTATTTTTAAGAATACTATTTATCATGTTGGAAAGATGATTAAACGTACTTATAAAGATTATATCCTTGTTACTACTGGGCTTACCCTGGTATTCTAGCAGAGCCTCGAGATTGTTATTAACAGCTCTTTTACATGCCTTTTTAACAATTGATTTAGGGTACCCTCTTGCTCGCAATTTTGAACAAAGCGTAGTTGCTTTGATTCAAAGGTTTTTGATTTGAGCTATTGTGTCAGAGTCTCAAGAATTGTCCTATTGGAAGTTTTTCCCTAGAGTGGCGTGGGTGACAACTACTAAGGAGGGGTAAAGAGTTCCTGTCAGTAGCTGTATGGAATGGCTTTATTTTCAACATATTGTCAGTCTCATCCACCCATATTGTAATATCTAAAAAATTAATTTCAGATGGGCTATGCACAGACGTGAATTTCAAGAAATTATAATGATCATGGATCCAAATCATAAAACGTTCAAACATTGTTGCATCCCCATTCCATACCACCAGGATGTCATCAAAATATCTTCTCTACAATAGGATGTTTGGTAGGAAAGGATTCACTTCACTAAAGATTTTTTATATTTAAAATGATTCGGCATAGAAGTTGGCTACAGAAGGAGCAACCAAGGAGCCCATTGCTGTGCCGTGTGTATGATGAAACATTTTGTTGTTAAAGGAGAAATAATTCTCTGGTTATGCCATTTCAATGCACAATAGGATAAACACTGTTTGGAGTAACTCCCTCTCTCCGCTTCGAAAACAATAACTCTTCAATCACAGCTAAAGTGGCTACTTGTGGAATACAAGTATAAAGCGAAACAATATCTAAACTAATCAACAGTTGTGACTTGGTATTGAATGGGTATGCTTCAATTACATCAATTATCTCAGTAGTGTCCTGTACAAACGAGTCCATCCCTAAAACAAAAGTTTTGAGATGTTTCTCAGAAAATTTAAACAGGGGCTCGAGTATAGACCCCGAGCCAGATACTATTGGGCGACGCGTGGCTTAACAAGAGATTTGTGTATTTTAGGCAACACATAACATTTCGGGATACTAGGGGACTCAGCTTTTAAAAATGATTGTTCCTTTTTACAGATCCATCCTCGATCGTAAGCTTTTTCCACTTTTGTAATGATTAACAACTATAATCGTGATGTAGAATCTTCCTTAATCTCCTCATAGAAAGATCTGTCATTCAGATGTCGATTACATTCATCAATATAAGCTTGTTGTTCCAGCATCACAATCGCACCTCCTTTATCCGCTTTACGCAGGATAATCTTTTAATTCATTTTATTTGTATTTGCATTTATTTACAGAGCACATAATCCGTAGGTATCTAGGCGCTAGTTTCATTGTGGATTTTTTTTTCAAGCGCAGATCTGGGTTTCCAACCTGTGTTTGCTCAGCGTGGTCTGGCTTCCAAAATCTGCGCATTGCCACAGAGCTATCCTCCCATCATTGTTGGCTAGACTTTTAATTGCCAAATGTTCAGGTCTTTTTAAGTTTTGGAATATTTCATGCCTCTCAGAAGATTCTAGTTGTTCCAAATAATGTAACACCCTGTTCTCAAATACCAGGCCTCAGGTGTGTGATTTTTTGCGATTGGTGGACAAAATCTAGAGCGATTGTGTAGGCCACTAGGATTTTGTTGTGCTTCATATGAGTTGTTTTGAAAATATTGTTTCAAATGAATTTTGGTGAACAATTTTTGAATCTCAATGCATGCTTTACATTTATCGTAGCCTGTTGTAGGGACAAAACCAAAGCCCTTATTCAGAACTGACACTTCGGAAGCATTGGGAACATAGCTCGACAGGTTGACTAATAAGTTTGGTGTCTCTGTGTTTGATGTGGGGCATAATCCCAGTCGTCTCTCGACAGGTCCTGTTCTAAAAAACGTTGTTGTTGTGGAGGTCCTTGTCTACCATGATTAGGTCGATTAGAGTTCCTTCTACTACCAGAATTGCCTCTACTCCTCTTTTGAAAATGACCCTGATTCCTAGTATCTTGCTGGGCTCCTGTGTTGGATGTATTATCATCACCCGAACTTGCAGGGCTATATGACGTATTGCCAAGACACACTTTTCTTTGTTGTTGAAATGGCCCAGATTGGTTTACAAAAGGATCATAACCTTCTTGGGTATATTTAAATGCCTTTTCATGGGAAAAGTTAGACGGATCTTTTTTCATACGTTTATTAATAATGAATACAATGTCATTGGGTTACATAGTTCATACTTTGTTCATTTTATCAGGAACCATAGATTGCACAATAATGAGACAAATATCACAGTAAAGCTGATAGAAAGGCCTATCTGTTAATCTAACTCTCATAAAAATGTGACCTTGATAACTAAAGCTACAGCCTAAAATGTGTTTTTAGCTCTCCAGAAAATGTCACGAAGCAGGGATGCAGGGAAGTGATAAATTAGATATCTGGATAGAAAAAGTCATGTTAAGAACTGTTATTATTTTTTTTAATAAAGCAGGAAAACCCTCATTTGGACCTGCAACATTGTGCGAGACGTGAGATTTTTCAATAAATCCTGCATTTTGAGAGGAACCCAAGCATATCTATATTGTTATGCTTAACGGTTAAGCACAAATATTTGACATGTTAGAGTTTTAATGGCAAAATTGAAATGTGTAAAAATGTAAATGAAAGTGGGTGGCCTTATGCCTCCCAGGACCTGGGCTTGGTAACTGAAGAGACCAATCAAAACAGAAGGAGCTAAGCTTGAACAAGGGGATGGAAGAGAGTTGCCCAATCAAAACCTATGACCAATGAGCTGGCATGCCGTCATTTAGAAATTTGTGTGGGTTCGGTTTAAGTTTCATAAGGGGACGCACTATGAAAATCAGAGAGAATGCCTGGAAATACCTGGGTTGGAACTGCTGATAAGATTGCTGGATAAAGCCAAGAAATGGGACAGAGGCTGGGGCCAATGACCAAGGAGAAGCAAAATAGAGGGATGGAGCCTGGATAATACTCATGACTGATATTGGATTCTGATCATCTCTGTCCTTTATCTGAGAGATGATTTGAGACTTGAAGTCCTTGTTCCAGAGCATAAACCCGGAGATATTTATATAAGTTAACTTATCCAACCCAAACCAAGTCTTGTGGTGATCTGTGTGATGTAATTTTCCCTTTATTGATTGGGTGAGCCAGTTACAATAAATCTTAGCATTTTATGTGTGGATAACAATATATAGGGCCTCATTACGAGAATGGGGGTAATGAAAAAAGGAAGGTGGAATGGTAATATCGGCATCGTTAACGGATGCGGGGCATTATGACCCGACAACCCACCAATACCGCCACCGGCCGTACCGTGCCCCTTCATACCGGCACGCGCGCGTACACGCGCCCCTTTGCAGAGTAAATACCGGGATGCCGGTAATAGGAGGACATCACAACTCACGCGGTCATGCAATTAGCGGCATTCCAAAGGTGGTAATTAGGGCCTGCACGATGGCGCCATACAGGCATCGTGGACCACCCATAAACAGCAATCTGCAGTCAAGACAACTGCCACAGGTGCACACAATCACCACAGGTGGAGTCATTGGAGCCTGTCCCAGTATAAAAAGGAGTACACCCACACACCACACCCCTTCCTACACCAAAATGATACCACTAGCTGTTGCAATCATGGGGCTGGAGGACATGCCTATACTGCTACAACTACAGCAACAACAGAAACTACAACAACAACTACAGCCACAGCAACAGGCTGCACAGAGGAGACGCCAGAGGAGAAGGAGGTTGAGACAGGGCCAGCAATTACCACCAGTGCAGCCAGTAGTACCTCGTAGGCAGCCACCAATCCCTCGCATCAGACCCAGTTCATTCAATCTAACCCTTGAGCAGATACACACCCTGTACCGGTTGGACCGGGACACCATCACCACCATAGTGGACATGATACACAACGACATTGTCAGCCTCATAGAAATTCGCACTGCCATCCCCCCGCTACTAAAGGTGGTGTCTGTGCTCCACTTCCTGGCCACCTACCAGCACACAGTGGGACAGCTGCATGGCATTTCACAACCACTATTTTCACGCATGCTGACCCAAGTGCTGGATGCCCTCCTGAAGCATGCCAGCCCCCACATATCCCTACCACGGACTGCCCAGGAGATAGCCGACATCAAAGTAGGCTTCCATGCACTGGCAGGCATGTCCAATTGCATTGGTGCCCTCGACTGCACCCATGTAGAATTGGTAGTCCCCATGCCGTAGACACGGTGTATCAGAATCGCAAGCAATACCACTTCATCAATGTGCAGATGGTATGTGACTCCAGCAAGCTCATCACACATTGTTGCACCCAATATCCCGGATCGACACATGATGCCATGGTGCTGCGTAACTCTACGCTACCCCGACATATGGAGCGACATGCAGGACGACGTGCCTGGCTGCTTGGTGAGTTGCCTGACTGGCTCATGGCAGTGCATCAGGGTTGTGAGGTGGGGGGATGCATACTCCACCAGGGTGGGAATGGGCGGTGAGTGGAGAATGCACGCAGAGCTAAACACTCCTGACCTGAACCTCCCAACCCGAACATGACACATCACTGGCACACATTGGACCAATGCCGTATATCAATGACAACATGTAAGACGCACAACATGGCCACCATGGGTATGTCAAGCAATGCATGACTAAACATGATTGCAACTGTGCCAATGTGGCTAGTGTGATCATGCACAGCGTAGTATACACAGCACAAATGGGAGGCAAAACATTGTCCTGCAACCACAGTACATCCGCATCAGCATGCAAGAATTCACCCTGCATCATCTGTACAACGCCATCCAGACTACCACACCATATTGCAGTATACAATGCATCTAAATAAAATGTGTGCATACGTACAGGGAAATGTGCATGTCAACAGCAAATAGCTGCGACCATGGCTGTGAATCCTGAACGTGGCAGCTCAGAGTGACTCAAATAGACCTATTTGTATTCACTTGCAGGTGATGGAGGATATCCCTTGAAGCCGTGGCTACTTAGCCCTGTGCGGAACCCATGGAACAGCCATGAATAGGAGTAAAATCGGGTTCATACCCGTACCTGTGATGTGATTGAGCAGACCTTTGGCCTGTCGAAGGCGCGGTTCCGCTGCCTAAGCAGGTCTGGTGGAGCACTCCTTTATAGGCCTGAGAAGGTGGCAAAGATCACCATGGCCTGTGTCATGCTGCACAACATGTGCGTCCGGAGAAATGTACCACTGCCACCTGACATTGAGATGCGTGCACCGGGTGAGGATGATGAGGATGAAGATGGAGGAAAAGCAGCACCCCTGCCAGTACATGATGCGCAAGATGGCCGTGCAGTACGCCAATCACTGATTGGCGAATACTTCTGACCCACAGGGACGTCGATAGATATGTGTCAGTAACACATTGTACACTGGGTCCATGTGGACATGCACACAGGGAATGTGGGGAGTTGGGCACTGTGCACTGTCATGAATTAAATGTATACACACGAAATGAACAATGTCCAGGCATTGAATGATTTTTCACACAATGGGTGTATTAATATCAAATACAGAAATGGGCTAACCCCCAAACACCAAAACTCCCCATACCCCCAATGAACTCCCCATACCCCCCAATTAACTCCAAACCCCCCCCAATGAACTCCCTATACCCCCAATGAACTCCCAAAACCCCCCAATGAAATCCCCCTAATACACCCATACACCACCGACACCATCTCACCCACTCCATTGTCCCACACTATTTCCTTGATTTCTTGTTGTCCGGGGGCAGCATTTCTGAGTGCCTTGCCCTCCGTCTTGTTGGACGCACAGGGCTGGAGGGTGCAGAGGAAGCTGGTGTGGAGGATGGGGGTGTGGTGGATGGGGTGGAAGCCGTGGTGAATTGCACAGCTGGTGCGGGTTGTGGCTGCTGTATGTGCTGCAGGATAGAGGTGAGGACCTGTGTGACGGCCCCAGACTGTCTCGCATCATCAACGCAGAGGCACTAACGGTGGCTGTGTTCGCCTCTATGGCCTGTGCAATCTCATGCTGCGTGACCTCCCCCTCCACAACATATCGTCAGACAAGGTCCAACATTGAGTCCTGTCTAGCCTCCACCCTTGCTAGCCGTGCCTCAAGGTTGGTGGTGGGAGCAGCAGTGGTTGAGTGTGCTGCGACCGGGCGTGCATTGGCAGTGCTGCCCTAGGGGGGGGCTGCTGAGGTCCGAATCATGGAGTAAAGGATCCGCGATGCTGCTGATGGGTGTGTCCTGAGTGTGGGGTTGGGAGGTGGACACGGGGCTTGGGGAGTGTGGGCACACCACAGGGGTTAGTCCATCCTCGTCCACATACTGCTCCACTGCAGTTTCAATGTTGCTCAGTGGGCCTCACCCACCGAACTTGTTGCTGCCGAAAGTGTGCCACTGGCCTCACCTTCCACTGGTGTTGCCAGCTCAGTGGCCTCAGTGTCAGGCGTTGATGTGGGGCCCTCTTGTGCGGCCATGGCCTGGGCCCTCGCCCTGGGTTTCGGTGTGGCCTGCGAGGCTGCAGCGGAGCTGGTCTTGCCGGTGGGAGTTTTCTTGTGCTGGGACGTGAATGCCCTTGTGGCTGTTTCCTCACTGGCATCCTCTCCATCGGTGCCTGGGGGGGTAGAAGAGATGCAGGGCATCAGTGATGGTGTTACATGCAAGATGCATTATATGGTGCTGTGGAGAATTTAATTTATCATGCATTCATATCTTACATGTGTGTCACACAGGGTAGTATGAAGGGGGCATTTTGGCATTTGCCGTGACGTCTCAATGCAGGGATGCTGCATGGCAAGTGGCATGCCATTGTATTGGGGTTTGTGTGAAGTATTACATGGGCACGGTCTGTGTGTGTTGGCTGTGTGTTGGTAATGGGATTGGCACTCAGCATGCATTTCAGTGTGTCAGGGTTTGGGCCTCCATCTGGACAAGGATATGTTCATGTGTGTATTGGGACATGCATTGCCTTGCCTAGACTCTCTTCCACATCACTTGTGCCACGTCATGGTTTCCCCTACTGGGATCTGCAGGGTCACTCACCTCCATCTCCAGATGTTGCAGCACCCGTCTCCATCTCCCCGAAGCCCTCGATGGACTCCACCTGTATGAAGGTACTGCACGTCTCCTGTACAAAAGTTTTGTGGGTGAGTGGGGACCCCCGCCTGTGGCCATGACCTCCCTCCTATTGCTGGCCAGGATGTTCCGTACCTTGAGGCGGAGGTCATCCCACCTTTTCTTACAGTCTTTGACTGTCCGTTGGGTGGTGCCGACTGCCAAGACCTTGCGGGCTACCTCCTCCCAGATCTCCTTTTTTCGCTGCTGCACCTCCCTTTTCAGGTTTTGCTGGTTGATCTCCTCAGCATGGGCAGCAAGGGTGTCCGCAAGCATGTTGAGTTCGTCGTCCGAAAAACGCTTTTTGCGCAGGCGGGGGTTTGATTTTCTGGTAGCCTTGGACATTTTCAATAGATAGGCCCTGGTCTCTCCTCAGTAGCAGTGGTGGTTTGGGAGGATTGCAATGGATTGTGTTTTTACAGATGGCCGCTTGCGCATTTCCCGTTCCCACGCAATGACGTTACTTCCAGGTCCGGTATTACAAGCCCGGTATTAGCATGATGTTATTACCGGGTCGGTATTAAGGGGTGCCTCCTAGGTGGATGCGGTATCGGCGGATCCCGTGATGGCGCTATCAGGGGTTGGAAGGCCTTTAGCGCAATGACGGTATGGCCATTAGTGACATGGGGGTTCGCCACGTGCTCGCGCACTCGTAATCACCCGCTATTAGCGGCGTCATACGAGCACGGACCCGCTAGTTCCTTCATGCCGGTAATGACCCTGTTTTTACCACGCTTCTCGTAATGAGGCCCATAGTCTGTAAAGTCATTGGACACTCCTATTTATTTTTGCCAACCCAAAAAATCCCTAATGGGAGGGGTGCATTAAAAAGGGAAATCACTACTGCATCCCATTCCCCTGAACCCTGCCTTAAAGCAGAGGGGTTCCAAATGATCAATTGCATAGCTGGGTTTTGTATGCTGGGACAGAACAGTGTCTTCCCAAAGTTAAACTGAGTGGAGTCACTGATTTAAAAAGCATACCTTTACTGAAAGTACGGAAGTGGCTCCGCAGAGATGGGAGATTTTGCCTTGCATAGGGGTGAAAGAGAAAGGGGTTCAAATATGAAAGTGTGTGTTCTGAAATGCTTGACGTGTTATAAGACTGCTAGTATTGCTAAGAGCGCAGAGCCAGTGCAAATTATTTTTCCATGTGATTAAGGTCAACAAAACTGCTAGCCTTTCCAAGTGCTTAGGTAGATTAAAAAGACAGCGCTAAATGTGTGAAATTGGTTTTGCCAAGAGAAAAGTGTTGCATAATATGCAAATTAAACTTGATATCAAGTAGAGTGTCTAGCTCCTGAGATTGCTATATTTCAAGGTGCTACATGCTATTAAAAGTGAAACCCGGGCAAGTGTTTTGACTGTACCTAATGTGGGGCTAAAAAGAACTGGTGATCTGCATTGTCCTGAACCAATTCGTGTTTTCAATTCGTGTAAAAAAAGAATTATTAAGAAAGAAAAGCATTTGGGCCACGGAGTGAGGTGGAATGATCTGTGATTTTGTAAATATTATTTTTCCTATTCTGTAATAGAAATATATTCTTTGTATACACCAGCCTGGTTGGTGGCTTGTTTGTGGCACGAGGGTCAGGGGTCTGCAGACATGGCGAGATTGAACTTAAAAATAAATATTGGTGTGCCACTTCTGATTGGGGTGGGAAAGTATTTTGGTTGCAGCATAAATATCTCTTAACAACATATGATATTTCTATTTCTTGCCCAGCCCTGGAAAGGCAGACTAGGTAGCTCTGATGTTATGAGGTCAAGGCAGAATTCAAAAAGAGAACGCAGAACAGTAGACAGCCACAGACGGGGACAAAAAGACACAACAATTAGCCAGCAAAGCACCATAAGGTTGGACTTCGCTCATGCGGTCTTATCTGAATGACCAGCCGAATTAAACGAGACAAACTGGGATATTGTAATTGCAGTTAGGACAGAGCCCACTTGAGAATTGCGACGTTGCTACCTGAAGCACTCCCGTGCATACATACACGTGCAATGGTAGCTTAAAACTCCTTTGCTGCATGTTTTAACGAATTCAGATAAAGAATTAGAGACGGTTCCCTCAGATTATTACGTTGAGAATAATTGCTAAATATACTGCATTCAGGCTTTGGAGTTTTAGATGTGTGCTTGCCAAAATGTTAGCATTAGAGTTTCTCCATTTAACCATGACACCGGCCTTGGAGTAAATATTTGACACAAAACAATAGTGTTGGGTTAATCCCGATGATATTATTACATCGAGCACTCATTTGATGAGAGTGCACAAAGAGATAAGACTCAAACAGATGCCTAAACTAACACATGGTTGAATTCCCATTTGTGTATTTTAATCTGCATTCAGCATTTCATTATTTTCTGTTTAATTTGGCTGGATAATTGCATTCCAATACCTCACATCTATAATTAAATATTCTCTTCTCTAACAGAACAGAGCTTTCCCACCTTTTTTACCTTAAACTAGAATTGAATATAAATATTGTATAATTTGGGCAAAAGTTTGATAATCATTGTTTTTCAGTAAAATTAATCTTGTGAACCAATTTGTTTTCAACTAAAAGGATGTGCTGTGTACAGTGTACTGTTTGAATATAAGACCTCATAGTAAGTTTTATTATTGAGCCAAATTAATGAAAATCATAATTTTAATTAAAGGAATGAATCATCTATTGGGAAGGGGTTAGTGGCGTTTCTTAAGCACAAGCCAGTACTTTACCTAACTCTCCCCTTGATAAAGGGCATGCTGACAGATGTAAACTCTTGAGTACCTCAAGCGCAGTCCTTCACTATTCACAGAAAGAGATCAGGTCTTAAGTTTCTCCTAAAGGTTAAGAGAATGCTTCTATTGTGCAGACCTGCAGGAAAGTCATTGCAGGTCTTGGTGGCCTGAACCGTGAAAGCACGGCCACCAAGGTTTTCTTTCCTACACCCGGGCATCTGGGCATCTTTAGCATGCTGGTGGTGTGTGAGCCTAGTGACCAAATAGGAAACTATCCACAAACCCCCTTGATAAGAAGATATTTTTGGAATTGTGAATTAAATATGTGGCTTTGAAAGGGACTTGTTGTTGAGCTGGGAGCCAGTAAAGGGATGTCAGTCGTAGTGAGATGCGGTAAAAGTCTAAGTTGCAGTCTTGCTTCTGCATTCTGTATCCTTTGCAGACGAGCAATACGTTTAGCATAGAGGCCACTGGATATGCTGTTAGCAATGTCATTTGCTCTGTAATGAAGGCATTAGCATCCATTACTCACTGTGGCAAAGAAAGACAACAAAGGCTTTGTAACTTTTTAGATGGTGTGAAAAACCAGAGGGTGTTTCACTGCCCAGAAGCCAGGGATTCCTTACTCAGGTCTTCATGGCACGGTCATCGCCTTTGGATCCAGACCCTGGGATGGCAAGTGTGGGAGGATCACCTGGGTGAGGGTCCTCGGGGAGGGAGGGAGGGACACCTGATGGTGAGACGCAGTATTCCCCCTTTCCCAATACCCCTATCCAATCCTATTTTATGGGATATTCCTACTTCCCAAATCCCCCCCATTTCCTACACAAACACTGAGCTGAGGAAGGGGAAGTCTGAGGCTAAAAGGATTACCATCCATGCAATACACTGGACGTGTCCCTCTAACGAGATCAGGCATGATCAGGCACTTGACTTTAATCACGCACACCTAATACCTATTAACTCTCCCCATATGGTTAAAAGGTGGAACACTGAGGCACATTTTGAGCAAGGCGGTGCACGAGAAGGAGCAGTTCCTCCAGGGCTATAGAGAACCAGGCAAAGGAGAGTGACAAACCGTGGGGTTGAACAAAAAGGTGCAGGAAGCCAGATACCCCCCTCCTCACAGCAAGAGATTGTTATTTCCGAAAGGCAGTGTGCATTGCGCATGACAGCCCAGCTGGAAGGGAGAAAGAGTCTTCCAAGTGCTACAAGGTTACCAGCTTCCGAGTGAAGAGCAGAGTTAGGGAGGCGCAGAAGCGGCAGTGGTAACAACCTACACCTACATCAAAGGCACAAAAGATGGAAAGCATCTTAACATGACCGGTGAGTTGAGGGAAGCAAAGAAAGCCCGGTCTGTGTTTAGTTGAATTGCTTGTGACAGTATCCGAGGGATGAAGGTTACGTGAGTGCTGATAAGCTGCAAGAGAAAGTGAATCAATTGTTAATAACTGTGAATTTGAAATACAAAGTAGCAGCGTGGTCCGGCAAAGTGAGATTGCCCAATCGAAAGTCCCTGTGAAATGTTTGAAAGCTGCAGAGACAGAGAGAAAGGAAGTTTGAAAGACTTGATCTAGACGTAATTGATATGAAAGCAAGCCATACGCAGCAAGTACATTTTCCAAGAGACATTGGAACTGAAGGAAAATATGTAAAGAAAGAAAGGAGGGTCGAAGTGGCCATGTGGAGGTGAGAGCAAATATCCTCCCAGTTTTGAAAGTCTTCGACAGCGAAATCAAAATATGAAAGAAGGTTTGAGCCCGATTAAGGGGAACCTATAGTGTGGAATGTGAAGAAAGCTTGGCGAAGGGAACCCCACCAAGGAGAAAAGGTTTGAGCCCAATTAAGGGGAACCTATAGTGAATACTATACTTTAAAACATTTTGTTGAAACTGTGTGGAAGCTTGAATGGTGACCTGGACTTGGGTGAGGGGAAACTGAGAGGTTAAACCCATGAACTTGTGACTCAGAATTGAACAGCCAAAAAGGCTCTGGAGGGCAGAGCCAGCCGCCTAACTGCGTTCGCAAGTTCATCCATCAAGTGTTCCATCTAACCCCATGCTATACAATGTGGGGACGAGAATGTATACTGATTTATATTATATGTTTATGTAAACCAACATAGAGTGCTCATTTGCATCAAGACCCATAGAGGTCTTTGAACAGCAATGTGGAATAGAGACTATAGCACGAATTGAATGTTAATATAGCCCTTTTATACTTTAGTTGCACTTTATAACTTTTGAACAATTGTTGTAGTGTTTCTTTTGTACAGTTTTACACATTTTGGCGTGAAATGATGTGTGAGTGAAGGATAAGAATGAGTCAGAATGAACTGTTGGATTTATATATATGTGTTGTCTTTTAACACAAGATCATTGTAATAAATCATTTTCTAAAAGTATGAATAGTACTGCACTTTTTTATCAGGAGATAGAGATACACATGTAGCAGGGGACCGATCACGTAGAGTGTCAGCACAGGCCATATTGACCTCACAGGAGGCCTTGAGACATAAAAGAAAGTAGTAGCATCTAGAAGTGGACCATACACTACTGAGTGTGGGTTTCCTCTTCAATATCCCTGCCAGTGTATGGGCATAAATGGACTCCCTGAGCAGGTAATACACCAGTTGTGATGGTAGCATGAGCTCAGAATCCATGATAATTCCCAGATGTCTTACTATATGGACTGCATTGACCATGGACCAAAATTCCCTGGCCAGAAGATATCACGCAAGGGATCATTGGATGCATTTACCTTTAGCACCTGTGTTTAATTTGGATTAATAAGTGAGTTTCTGTCCATCCATACTTTGATAGACGAGAGACAGCCTCTCACTATGCTGGAGGTCTGTTGTTTTTTCCTCAGACAGTTTCACTATAAACTTCACCAGCCTAAGTTCAGTATAATAGGCCACTTCAATAAATTGGAATGGCAAAGAGATGGATGTTAGACTTGGTCGAACTTTCCGGCACAAACCTTGAATTACCCAAATTTCAGGTGATTCGGTAGACGTGGCACTTCGGGAGAACTTATTGAAAATGTCATCCCAAGTCAAATAACATGACGTAAGGGGGAAGATGTTAGTGCACCTCCTATTCCTTGCAGACAGCTTTCAGAGAGGCAGGAAGGTTAATAAACTGGCGTGCATTCGGAGTAGTTGCATAAGGAGGGGTAGTTTGTGTTTGTGGACCCAGTTAGAGAGTGAAATTTGGGTCGTTTTATGAAAACATAGTGCTATGTGATGCATTCAGTGATCTGAAGTGGTCTAACAACACAAGTGTTATCACCACAGATTCAGGGAGAAGGGCAACAGTCAATGTTCATCTCTCAAAGCAAATGGATGAGAAACTCCATAGGATGACACCTGAGAGGAGGAGCAGAAGGAGCATAGAATCCATGAAGGCTTGTTGTGGGAGACACACTGGCCTGATTCTCGTAGGGATGCAGCAGTGATTTGAATAGGCAGATAATACACCAGTCAATGTCCATTGTCCATCTCATGAATGAATGAATGAATGAATGCATGAATGAATAAATGAATGAATGAATGAACGAACAAACGAACGAATGCATGAATGAATGAATGAATGAATGAATGAATGAATGAATGAAGCACTTTACCTTGGGAGACACCTGGGGGAAGAGCTGAACTTTGCTGTGTGGGAGCAATAGAGATTCAGGAAGGCTCTTGACCCACCAATTACACTCTCTTGAGGCGAGTGGACAAGTCACATGCCATCGAGTGACAGCTGGCAGGAGAAGCAGGATGAACAGAGAATCCCTGAGGGAAGCTTGTGGGGGAGACATGCTTGCCTGATATTTAGTGGGAAGGAGAGAGATTGGGGAATGGGGTTGACACACTAGTCAGTTTCAGTGTTTAGAAACAATTGGATGAGTCACATGCCTTCAAGGGATTCCTGGGAGTCAGAGTTTGTGTAGCTAGGAGTCTTTAGGTGAGATATAAATACCCGATTTTAATAGGTGGGAGCAGCTGCCATTCAAGGAGGTGGGTGAGGCAAGTGGGAAAGGCATGTGTCTTTGGATGACACCTGGGAGGATGAGCTGGGAATCCCTGAGGGTAGCTTGTGGGAGAGACACAATAAACAGTTTTTTTCTGGGAGGGAGCAGCAGAGGTTCAGGGAGGCAGGTGAAAGAAACTCCAGTCAGTGAGGGTACAACACATCTGGAACAACACATCAGCATCCAAATGAGCCAGTTACTGAGGGAAGCATGCTGCTTGGGGCCTTTTCACCTCTGCAGCCACACTTCCTGTGTGCTCTTTGGGGGCCATAATGCACATGGTCAATTGAAGGTATCATCCAATTCAATTTCTGTACCCTGTCTCCAATAGCTCTGGGGTACATATACCTGTACACGTAAATGCAGGTAAATGACACAAGGCCTAGTACAAACATTATTGTTGTTTTCTTCGCTGCCCCCTCCCCCTCTTTTTTTGTCTTGTGTGCCTTGAAACTCCATTTGTTGTATAGGCGCTGTATAAATACAAAATAACATAAATAAATACAAATATTGTTCCATGATGCTGAACATCCATAAAGACCGACAGAGATATATGTACTCACCTGGTTGTCATGCCTCATGGAGTGTGTGACCAGTGACCTCTAGTGTCCCACAGAACCCTCCTATTATGGAGAAGCCAGGACAGATCAGTGTGACCAAAGGTGATCCCCAGAGAGAGTAGAAAAAACCTCAAATGGTCTTGGAAAGCTGAAACACCAACCTAGGTAGTAGCCGATGGAAACAAGTAGGCCGAATAATGAAGCATGCAGCAGATGAGATTCTCCTGAGGATAGCCCAAGCCACAAAGGAATAGGAGGCAGAAGGGGAAGGTAAGCAGGCACAGCTGAGGATTTGCAGCAGAGACCAGGAAAAATTAAGAAATACAGGCAGTGCTGGTGGAACAGAAGACAGGCAAGGGGAAACCAGGAAGGAGTGGGTGAACAACAAGAAATGTGGCAACATAGGCAGTTGCGACGCAATTGAGAACAGGGATCCGTAGACTTTTATGGAGTGGCGCATCGTTTAAACGTGGACGTCTCTGCATCAGCACCATCTTTGGATGACTTTCTGTGCAAAGCAACCCCCATTGGTCCCAAGTTGACAGGTAGGCATGAGACCAACGGGCGGAGTCTGTGACAGACAGTGGAGGCTGCACATCCAGTTCTGTCCACATCTCAATGGCAGAAGGCTGAAGTCTGGAGTTCATTTCTACAGAAGCTCAGGAAAGAGCAACCAATGGAGTTGTTGAATAGCTGGTGGAGTTTGAAAATCTCAGGTCTCCTTCTCCACCGCCCCTTTCCATTGATACGTCAAGCAATAATGATATTTATCAAGACAAAGATAGTGATCAATCAGAAGCCAGACAAGAATGCGCATTTCAGCTGGAAATCAGTTGGTACTGAGGAGGATTTGGGGTATGACACCACACATTAGGAGGCTGTATCAGTAATAGAAGCTCACCCACACCTGTGTACACACTCTTCATTAACAGCCTTCATTCAAAAGCACATCATTATGTGCCACCCGGAACACCACCAACACCACCTCTGCCAGCACCAACGCACCAAGAGGAGACCAGCAGTACTTCATACAGAATAAATAGCAACCTAATCTAGCTAGTTGCACACTCTGCTAAATGTAGTCTGCCAAGGGACTAACTTGGGTACCACATCAATGCGGTCACATATGCAGCGTCAGTATGCACAGACATCGGAGGAAGTCAGAAAGGTTGATGTGCACCCATCCTCATACCATCAGACAAGCAGCAAACCTCAACCAGCCAGCAGAGTCAGCCAGAATAATGAATACTGCAGCTGTGTTACTGTGGAACACCAAGCTCTATCCCCGAGAGCTCACTAGTGCATAGCAGAATCCATTGCACCTGGCGTGTGGCAGAATTTAGGCATGGGCAAAAATATATCAAGTTCCATGGCAGACAGCGACTGGCTGGTGTTAATCTTGCTGTAATGTTGACAACAAAAAAACTGACCCCACTCTTTTCTGGAAAGCCCTCTATTCCACATTCTTATGGGAAAAGTCAGTCACTGCTGGGAGGTTACCATCTGACATTTTTCTTTTGCAGAGCAGTACCCTAATTGTACAACAACAGTATGGCCATAGAGGGGGGTATTACAGTAGTCTGTGGTACACAAAATCCACTTTGTATGGAAATATGAACCTGGGGCCAGAACATTGGCTTTGTAGCTGTCACAGCATGCTGAGTGACCATTCTGTCCTCTAACAGCCAAAAGGGGTTACAGAATAATGCAAGGGGTCCGCAGGTGTTTGATGTTCAGCACCAGGTAACATTGTGCCTCCAATTCTTTCATGGCTGAAGCCGCAGGGGAGTTTACATCATAGAGGAGGAAAAGGCATAGTGGCCAAGACCTCAGAGTTTGTATTTGTGTTTCATTGCAGCACACCCATTAAATGTCCTTGCTGCCTTACAATTTGGAAAGGCACTGCATGTTCCCTGATTTGCACATTTCTTCCACCTCATGGTCACACGGTTGTCAGCAATTGGGAGCCTGTGAAAGAAATGGTTGTCATGGCCTAGAAGACTACCCATTTCAGCTAGTCGTACCATGTGCAAAATGTACTGCACTGACCGCAGGTGCACCACAAGATGCCACTGCAGAACATTAATACCTCGGTAGCAAACCATTGGAACTCTGTGTTGCATCTGCTGGACAGGTTACATGAGAAGTGCAAAGGCATCACATATTATTGCAATACCCACAGCAAAGGTCTTGATCGGACAGTTGTAACACTGTGTCAGTGACAACTGCTGTCTCAAAGTTCTTCTCCATGCTACAACCTTTAGAGGAGACCACCAAGTCTGTTAGTTGTCATAATGCATTCCTGAGTGAGGTACCTGGCTCAATTCAACCTGACCTACATGGCAAGTGCCTGTACCTTGGCAATGGATGCTGATGCAGCACAGAGGACCATCAGGCACACAGATGCTGTATACCTATATACTGGACACTTCACCCGTGTCTGGAATGTTCAGTGATTTGGGATAGGAGGAGCAGAGGCGATGCCAATGAATGTAGTACAGGCTCGGGGGTGCAGCTTGTGTGCTCTGCAGCGTCTGAGGTACTGAGAAGGCCTATTGTCCTATCAAAGCAGAGTTGGTCTTGCCAGTGTACTTTGTGTCTGGATCAGAGAGGTGCACATCACACGACAGTCACAATTTATTAGTGTGTCAATATTTCAGTAAGCAATCCTGTACCTGGATTCAATAGTGACGATGCAGGGGGCCATGTGTCTAGAGGAATGGGCTAAGATAAGGTGTGGACAATCGGTCCAGGGACTTTAGGGGGGTATTAGCATGCTCTATAGCCAATAAAGGTGGTGGGATAACATTGTAACCTATGTATGCAGATTTTACGGTTTTCCGCTTTATAACCTGTAACCTCTGGGGTGTGACAAGCTCTGTGGCAGTTCAGTTCTACGGGACCATCTGTTTTCCCTTGAAAAGTGGTGCCGTGATTATTTGGCCTTTTGAATTATTTTTACCATTTGGGTTTTGGGTTGCTATTTCTCTTTACACAGGGCAGATATGCAAATATTCCAAAACACAGCAAAGGTAGCTGACACTGCATCAGTCGCCAGTCTGGTGTCAGTGTTCTTTCCTTATCACACACCAGTTCATTACATCCTAGCATGCATGATGTATCACTGTGCAGCGTGATAGCCCTCTAATTGAGTCATGGCATGAGACAGAGAGGTGGTTAGTGTTATCGAGTATATTGTGATGAGATGTATCACAGGGAACCTTACAGCTCTTACACAGTCTGGAAGCAGTACAGAATATTGAACAGGACAGCAAATAATAAATGGGGAGATGGTCATTCATTGGATGTGGTACAGGTGTGATGGTTTCTAATGTGCATTTCACCTTCCGACCTATTTCCAACATGGCCGCCACTTCTGCACTAGGAAATCGTCTACTCCACAGTCTAGTTGAGACTGATTCCAAGATGGCCGCCACAGTGGTTACCATCGCTAGCGTACAATGCAGGCTAGTTGTTAATTCCCAGGAAGCCTTGCAACCTTCCACCATCACTTTCTGTTCACTCCCTTATAATCCAGCAACAACAGAAAGAAGATGCGTTGCTACTCTCTCAGGAGCCGGCACACTCTTCGTAAGTTCGCCTCACTAGGATTTCGAAGACATTTCTTCTCAACCATTTTTTGTCTACTTTACTTACCGTCTTGTTCTCCATTCCTCCCTTTTATTTCAGAAGGCTTTACGGAACCTTTCATTTTCATTTCCGGCATTTCCGGGATCGATTCTACTTCTAAGCACGCTTAGACCCGGAATCTCCTCCATACCTCCCTCCAGGGAGTCTCTAGGTACTAATCTACTTTTCATCTTACTTCTTCAATCACTCCCGGCTATCGGACTTCTGTTTCTAACTCCTCACCCTTCCTTTATAGCAATACCTTGTTGGGAACCTCCAGATTTTCCTCATCCACTCAGGCTGGCTCAAAAGGACTTGGAAGTAAAAGGGTAGACTTTCTCCTAGTTCATCCTACTCTTATAGAACTAGATACCTCCACCCTAAATCTTACGGGTCTTTTCTTTCCCTCATCATAGTGCCTTCTTACTTTTGCAACACGACGGAGATTCCTTACCTCTCCGTTCTCTTCATGTTTAGCACATGGTAAGCTCTTAGAACCCTCTATAGCAACTTCTCCTTTCCTTACTTTCAGGAATAACTGTGTTCATTTTTACCCACTATATTTAGCTCAGTTTCAAAGGCCTCTCGTCTAAAACAGCCAGAAAGAATACCCAGACCAGCTCTCACCGGGTCTCCACAGGAAGACAACGCCCACCAGCAGCTCTTCCAGGGTTTTATCCCCCACAAGGGTTTCCCTCAGAGTTTCACAAAGGACAAGCTTTTGCAGGTCCTTTGAGGAGTTCTCAGGGGGATTTCTCCTATTCTTCGAAGATCCACCAGGGTTTCTTCAGACATCTGTTCACCATATAAATCCCCAGGTAGGTGGTTTTTTGTTTCTTCCCAGTGTATTTCGGAACAATTTTGTTGTCTTTACAAAACAGTTAACAACAGGTGACATCCAGGAGGTGTTGCCTGTTCTGCTGAGTATGTTGCCCCTTTAACCACTTGTTTCAAGTGTTTGTTACAAGTTGACAGACAGAATTATGGCAGCTGTGTGTGATGACCAATTGAATCAGATATTAAAGTCTATCTAGGACTGTAGGTTGTTTGTAGTTCACAAATGAATTTGCGACTGCATAGGAAAACATATCTGTGGAAGCGGGGTTGTATGTTGATGGTCTGTAGACTAGCAGGACGCTCAATGAGGTGTACAGAGCTGTATTACTGTGAGGCAAAAGAGATGTGCAATCCGTTATTGTTGTAAATGGGATCACCTTTATTGCAATGTGGTCCTTATGGACGAGGACTATGGAACTGCCCATTTGCTCACAGGCCCATTTGCTCTTTATTTGTTACACATTTCACTGCAAAGGTAGATCAGGGGTTAGGTTTAGGTATTTAAGGTGGTGGATCCAGGGAGTTTGGGGTATACTCCCCCACCTTTTTGTGGTGAAATGTGTAACAAAAAGAAATTATCTCGAGGAAACATCATAGAACTGAGGGCTATTCCTCTTCCTCTCTTTCCTTCTTGGTTTGCCTTGAGGATCCTGGTGTTTGATGGGATTGCCTCATGTTGTAATGCTGCCTACACATAAACTAGCCATGCTTCAGTTACAAAGAGGTTATTTATAACGCACTTAATACCTAGAGGTTTCTAAGCACAGAACCGAGGATCGAACCTGTGTTGCTCCGTGCCGCCCTGCTTCCAAGGTGAGCACGTTGCCGCTGAACTATCATCCCGAGATAAAGAGAAGGCTAGTGTGGAATCCTTGAAGGAGATCATAGATGTCTGTTCTGTGCATTGAGATTGAGCGGGCCTTTATAAGCATTCAGTTTGTTGTTTGGCCTTTCGTCATTTTACTGTGTTCTTGAGGTCGATTTCCTTTCCCTTGTTGTCCTGGTGATCTGAATGTGTCGAGGTGTCTGTTATCATGAATTGAGGTGTGCAGATGATCCCCTATAATTGATTTTGCCATCCATTTTGATGACAGATTTGGGTGAATGTGCTTGAGTTGTGATCTATGGTCATTTGTTGGAGTGAAAGTTAAAGGCTGTCCACCTAAAAATTCCAAGAGCTGTTTCCTAGGGTCCTAATCAGTGATGTCATGTAGCCCCTCTTAGTTATGGTGTGGATGTTAGTATTTGGAGATGAATGGTGTGAGTTTCTGAAAGAATGTGTCACTGAAGCTTGGTGTTCTCTATTTCTGGGTGTTTACTGTTTCATTAGTTTCTTAACATGTCTGTTCTGTCATATGGTCTTTGTTTCTCTATTTCTGGTGGTCTTTGCACCCAAATAGGGGCTCCATAATACTGCAGTGTTCCTGATGTGTTTAGTCCAGGTACAGTGCTAGGAAAAGTGTGGGAGAGTTTAACAGATGATTTCTTTTTCTACAAGGGATGTTGTCTCTTGGTATGTTTCGGTGAGTTTGGGAGTAAATATATTTACAGTAGTGTTTGCTATTGTTGAATTGTCATCTTCTTTGTCCTGGTGTTTCACTGCTTTGTCTTCCTTTTTCCTTTCATTCTTCAAGGGGCATCTTCTATGTCTCATGGCCATTGCACCTGTTGTGTCTGTAGTCTCCTGAGTCCTGTCTTGGAGTTTCTTACATCTTTGTAGAATCTATGTAATGTGTTTGATGGGGACTAGAGCTGTATGCAGACCTCTGGCCGTGTGCATTCTGGAGCACAATGTGAGGATTATGTTGTGCTTTGTTTGCATAGCATAAGTGTGCCTTTTCATGGTCTGCACATGTGATGGCATGCTGTTTTTCGTTGGATGGTTGTATTTCTCACAGGGTAGTCTTGGGGTTTCATCTCATTATTTGCCCTATCCTCCTGAGTGGGACATCTTCATTTCATTTTGCCCATTATTCTTGCTGAGTCCACACTTGTATTATGAAGCTAGTGATTAAATTGAGAGTTGGCTGAATGCAAACCCCCATTAAACCCGAGAGCTGGCAGTATGAAGGAGCGTGTTCCTTTAAGATCTGGCAACATGTACATCCCTGTTCCATTGATAGCTGACAGCATGAAGAACCTTTCTCCACCGAGCGATGGCAATATGTTATATTCAGAGCTAACACCACGAAGAACCTTGTGTCATTGGGAGATGGCAGCATGTACTGCCATGTTCCTTTTATGACTGGCATCTCCTGCATTCAGGGCTTTGGTGCATGGACAACCCAAGGCGTTTAGAGCCTCAATCCTTGAAAATACTTTATCCAGGAAATTGAATATCACTGTTTCCACATGAGTTAGTTTTGAGTGGTGAACTATGGATAATAGGGATGAGATAGCAAAATATGAGGGCTGAAGTCGTGATAAAATATATCTAAAATAATATATATAAATGAATGGTCAGCCAATGTATGTGTCTACCTGCAGGCACACCCCTTTCTTGTTGTTGAATGAAAAAAGAAGGGACACTTTAACTGGAGTATCTGTGTGTTATTTATTTCTGAAAGATCCTAGGAAGTCCTATCTACATCATGTAGAAATGAATGGTGACTCAGGGGCCAAAACATGTCAAAAGTATGTTTGTGATTTTTATATTGAATGGGTTGGTACATGCTTAGAAACTAGCTTGATGTTTGCTCAAGAACATGTGGAAATAGAGAAAAGACAATTTCAGATCGAATGTGCTAGTGAGAGTGGAGCTAATATTGTATTAAGCGTTTTATCATCTATGTGCCGAATGCTGTGTTCTTTTATTACATGGATTCTGTTTCAAAACAAACATGCATTTATTTTTGATACAAATGAGGTGTAGTGGTTGTTAGGGAGACACATGAAAAAGACATGAAAAATGATGAAAGTACTTTATTTTTGAATGGTTGTGGCATTCACACAAAGGGTCATTTAGAATATTCTTCGTTGTTTCGTTTTTGAATAGACATTCGCATCCAGAAAGCACAGATATCATCTGGCAGTTTCAGATACAGTTTCAGCACTAGCAGGTGTCCTCCCAGCAAGAAATATCTTACACCCTCTTTCAAGGATCAAAATTCAGCTGCGGGAATCTCCATTGCCTTGTCAGGTCCAAACTTCTTCAGCCTAATCAGTGGGAAAGGCTAACACCATATTCCATGTTCAGTCATGCTACTGGCTCTTATATGTATAACTAGTGGGGGAGTGTCATATAGATAGCGGGGTCCAGAAAGAGTGTGTGCATAATTCTGACTAGACTAGAATTGAAATCACAAAGGTTCTCTTGTTTGTCAAACTCAAATGGGTCAGGAAAGTCCCTTTTCAGTAATTCTGACAGGATAATGGTTTCCTCATAAAGTTCAAACGTGTTGTGGTACTTCCCCATCACTCCCAGTCTCAAATGTGCTCTCTCTGGACTCCTTCCACTTGTCTGGATGAGATACCACAACCTTCAATCTGCCCTTCAGTTCCAGTAGACACTGCTGGGCCGCCACCACACTCTGCAGGTAGTTGTAGACGTTCTCTTCAATGTTGAGAAAGAGCCAACTCCTTTCTCCTTCTGTAGTTTCTACAGGCAGGCTTAAGAGGGCTCTGCCACCTCCCTCGCCTAGGTTCCTGACCTTCCTCTTTACCACCCTTTTACACCTGTTCTGGTCTTGTGTGAGGGTTTTGGGGATTGTGTGTAGCTGGGGCAGCAGGAAACTACATTTCCCATCATGTCTGGCAGCAACAATTTTTATGCACGTGCCACTGGGCCTTTAAGAACACCTCATCTGCCCGGCCCAGCTGCTGGTTATTGTTTCTCGAAGGGCAGCACAGGCGGTTGGAGTTGGAAGCACGCTGATTTCAGCTGGGAAGTCGGGCCGTGCTGGAGCTTTTCAGGAGATCGCCGTTGTCATCAATACACCTGGGGAAGCCTTGTGAGGTTCCCGGGGCTTAAGTTAAGTACTCTGATTGCAGTGTGGTTCTCGATTTGTGTGGGTGTACGGAACGTTGCTCTAAGAAGTAACGAAGCAAGGTTACTCATTCACGGAGGACACAGAATGCTATAGAACTCAATAAGCCCTAATAGTCATTTCAAATTAACTACGGCTCTGAGAGGCCAACAGAGTGTCTGGGGGTATTGTAAGGCAATTTAGCAAGGCTTAAGTGTGCTTACCGTTTGTGACTATTTTTCATTCATTGTTCAGTTCATGTGTCTGGCACTCAAAGTGCTGTGTTTCATCTCATGGTTGGTGTTGTTTCCATCTATGTGCTTATGTGATATCACCAATATGTTCATGTTTCATGTGTCAATGTAAACGCTTAGGAAGTGCATGTTTTTACTAGGGTAGGAATTGGCTGGAGTAGGTGGCTACAATATAAGAGTGTGGAGTCAGGTGTGTGAATTGTGTTTCCCCTTATGTCCTCTAGCTATCCAATCACGCTACCCTAACCTTCTTTGCAGTGCCCCTAACTTCCCCCTACTTCTCCATAACCTCTCCCTAACCCTCTTCCCCCCATTGGCTACCTTGTGGTGACCTGTGATTTTCAAAATCAGGGATCCATGACTACCAAGGTGGGAGGGTGGTAAGCCATTCGGCTTCCGTGGATGGAAAGAATGTGTGAATATTCCTCTGGCCTTGACATCTTTCTCTTTCTTGATGCCAGACTATGCGTGCATTTCCCCTCCCACTGCCGGCTTGACCCCTACAGATTGGGGCCTCACCCTCATCCAGTGCTTGGGTGAAGCAAGCCCTCTTGTTCCTTCCTGATCTTGTTAGCTAAGGCTTTGCTAGCGTCCTGCATCTCCTCTTCTTGATGTCTCCAGATCACCTCCTCGAACTCATCCTGACTTATCACCCCCTCTCATCTGCAACCTAACTCCTCTCTCCCTCCATCTCCAAACCCCTTCATCTGTCTCCAACTAGCTCCAAACTCCTGCAGCTTGCTCCTACTTCAGACACCGGCACTAACCAGGAATCTAACCGTAGAGAATCTCCCGACCCCTCCCCTGGGATAGGCCCTCCTGTGAAGGTTTGCACCTGTGGACATGAATGAGTGAGGAGTTGGAATTGGCTGTGTCTAATTGTGTCACCTGTATAAGGTATGAGACCAGTGGGCTGGCTGGATGAAGTCTTTAAAGGGTTTGTCGGCCCTCTTGGAATTTTCTGACCTTCATTGTGGCACCTCAAATTCCCTGTGGCATTTGCTAGGTGTAAAATGGTTAGGGAAAGGGCACGTGTGCTCTGCATATATTCTATATTGATGTAAGAAAAATGACTGCACTGGCGGGTAATTAGCATGACGTTGATTGGGGCACTGTACTCGCTGCGATAGTGAAATAGGAAAATCCAATGTTTCTCTTATGCCCAGATGTCTGATGATGTACGAACATCTGGTGCACCCCTGATATTAGTGCAGATTCGCAGCACAAGCAGCACATACACATCGTTTTGCCCCTGATTCTCATTTGGCCTTTCTTTGTGGGAGAGAGCACACTTTCTTGCTGCATCGTAGTCTTGGCTCATAAAAGTAAATTCTCTCAAAGGAGGAGTCTTACCAAATGCCATTGCCCCAGAAATACACAGAGCACTTCTATTTGGGAAGGGGGAGAGCATGACATTATTAATTTCATAATGTCCCAGATTCCTGGATGTTGGAGCTGCCCCCTTAAAGGGACAGTGCCCTTAGAAAGTATTATGTTAATGCTCCCTGTACTGAGACATGGTCTAAGCGGACTGACCAGGGGATCCTCCCATACCACCATTGGAACCATCATCCACTAGCTAGGGGGTGGGGGGTCACATGGCCTCCCTGTTCACCCCACTAGATGTTCCCAGAGCTAGGCAGTGGATCTTGTCACAGAAGGATGTGTCTGAAGTTATTTCTGATCATCTTGCTTCTGTATGTCTAACCCTTGAAACATTGAAAGGCCACTAAGCACACACACACCCAGGATGCGGTTTGTTGTAGCATTAAGGGGTTGAGATAAGGAAACACATGGAATGCCTGCAGTTTAGAACTACTGAAAGAAGAAAATGCATTTCTAGTGAATAAGAAATATTATTTGCAGAAAGAAGTGGCCACAGTCCTACCTGTTCAAAATGATTGTTTTTATTAAAATAGTTGGCAGATTGGGCCAGTGCCTGTCTTTTCACTTTGCCTGGACAATGTAGAGGATCATGCTAAGGTTAGATTTGTGATTGTGGGTCTAAATGGGGTTCTTTGCTTTGCTAAAACCCATTCTCCAATCACAGAATCCTCTATTAAGAATTTCTGAAGTTTCTTTTGGGATTTCTTTTGGGATTTCTTCTTGGAGCTATAGTTGCCTTATTATGGGGATAGATCAATCCAGTCACAAAGATGCACTTCCCGGGACCCATTTCTAGCTGCCGCCCCAGCATTACAGAGGGTTTTGTGACGTTTCTAAAAATACGAAACAATAGCTTTTTGTCCAACTTTCACTGTAAATTGATTTTCTTCTTTTGGCATTCCCTGTAGCATGGTGCACACCCTGATAGCCACCAAACTCAAAGATATCCTGAAGTGCTCAGTAGGCAACAGGAGTGGTGTGAAACAAAAAATAAAAACATACAATTAGAAGTACACAGCTCTAGTAAATAAACATGGGGACAGAGATGTGATCACACATGTGTCATTGTTAAGGAATTTGCAGCTGAAATATCATTAGTAGTGTCCCCATTTCCGTGATCCATTATGGTCGGAATGAAGAATTGAAGGACCTTTTAGCAAGAAACAGTGATCTTATAGAATCAATGTTGCGGTGAAGTGCTTCAGTGATTGGATACATTATAAGACAACATTATCTCTTCATCATCTGATGATTTAAAAACAACATTCATAGTTTAAGATTGAGGAAATTGAGGGGCTCGTGCAATTGGAGCATGTGGCAGGATTTGTTTCTGCTGAACAGGAGATATAAAATAAGGGAGGGCACAAATGCTCATCTGCGTATTATAGGGAGAGGGTCATGTTGTGCTAAAATAACCCAGATTTAATTCTGGAACAAAGAAGGACCATTAACTGAGCCAAACATCAACGGCATGTATGACTCTGAGAATTTCCAAGCTCCTTTCTGGCTAGCTGTTAAAGGTAGCGTCCTGTGGGCGCTGCGTACTTGAATTTCCTGGTGAATGACATGAAGAGGTAGCCAGTCTTTCTTCAAATGTTGACGTGATGAACCAGCAATGCGGGTTCACCAACCCAACACCCTCCTGGTAGTTGAAACAGGTAGGGGCTGGACTAGCTCCAAACGCCAGGGGACAGCACTTCCCTGATTGGCGTGGCATCAGGACAGTGCAAGCACTGGCAGGGAAGGCCACACAATGTCTCGCAGGATGGATCCAGTAGAATGATGAGAATCCACGAAGGCTAAGATCTCAGGGGGCAAGGCGTTGGTCACAGGAGGCAAGGTTGAGGTCTCAGGAGGCAGGTATTAAACAGAGGCAATGGACAGGGAATGACAAGAGGCTGGGACCCCCAGGAACAAGAGAACGGGTGGACAGACGGCCAGATCATAGCGTAAATCAAGGAGGCTGAGTTACTGAGAGAAAGAGCAAGAAGGAAGATAGGAACCCAGACAGGAAAAGAGAGTCACAAAGGGAACCCAAACCAGAGAACTGGAACCCCAAGAGCCCACCAAGAGACAAGGGCCGGTAACCCAGGGCAGCGAACACAGGCCGACCAAGAGACCAGACAGGCAAGGATGGCAGCAGGGGAACAAGGCAGGAATAGGTACAACGGAGTAACAAGGAACAGGAACGGATTCCGAGTGGGAACACAATCGTTATGCAGTTTGCGTTGCGACACAGTGTGCTGCTGGAGGTGGGGCCCTAATAAGGGTCTGAGACCCGAACAAGATTTTCACGCAAGCCTGCATTTCCTCAATGCCAGACGGACTGTGCATGCGAGGAAAGTTGGACACAGTCGTTTGCGCAGGAGCAGACCTGCGAACGTGGCAGTGACACGGGAAGCCGGTGACCGGAGCCGAGCGGGGCCGCAACAAGCACCACTGAGGATATATCCTCCATTTCAGGGCCCGCCGGGCTCAGTGACCCCACCTCCTGACCCAGGTGAGTGGCATGACACCAGCCTACTTAGAATAATTCCACTTCAGAATGATTAATGTCGAGTAACAGGTAATATCCCTACAAATTACAAGCTACAGGCAATTCACCCTCAATGATGCGCTATGTTTTGACTTTACATAGGGAGCCCCCTAATATACATTCACTCAAGGTAGTTCAACATAAGGATAGTGACCATTTCCCAATAGAACTCACAATAAATGTTAATTATACCACATCTATTTTAGAGGAGGATCTACTGAATCCAAGAGTTAACGTTCCAGGCAACTGGCTGTCTTGGTCAGACAACAGGCTAAATGAAATTGATGAACAACTTCATGGGAAAATCTTTAATGTGATAATTGAAGAGAGGCATTCGTTTCTGGGACATGAAGTTGATTACATGTCCATGCAAGATTCCTTGATAATGTATTTAACTGCTAAGCTTTCATCTAAAACTTGTTCTACTAAACTTCCAGCTGAGCTAAAAAGTCTTAAGAAATGTCACCTTCCTCTTCGTTAAAACTGAAATAAGCCATATAATTTGCAGCATTTTACAAAATCCAGAGAACTCATTGGAGGACCAATTAAGTGAACTATTGGGTGTCATTTATAATAATAATTATAGGAACTGTGTAATGGAGGCTGGTACTAATACAAATTTCAATGTAAGACAGCCCGATACCAATCATTTCATACAACCCAACAAAACTCAGTTTATATAATTCTCTGGAATATATGAGTCAATAACAGCTTCCTACAGACCGCAATGATGGGAACATAATTTAACATTTAAAGACCTGATTGATGATTTAAAAAGCTGTAAATCTTTGGGCCCTGATAGCCTGCAATGCCTTGTTAAAATCTATCCATCACGGGGAGTATAAAAATAAATCAATAAAATAAATCTCTCCATTTCATTTGGCAAATGTGTTACTTGAGATATTTCAAAACGTAATCAGGGTAGACCACATTCCAGATTCCTTAAACAAGAGCCCTTTAAACCCAATATATAAAAAGGGTATCAGTAAGAATCCAGTAATGATCAATTGATTCACTTTTAGAAGCTTAAGCTATGATCTTTGCCAAGATTCTCTTAAATTAGTTGACAATCTCGACGGAGGAGCAGCAATTACTGTCCAGATGGCAGATGGGATTCAGGTCTGGCTTGTCCACCATTACACATTGAATTGCCTGGAGGATTGAAAAAGGCACAAGTCACCCATTATATTCAGTATTTATCGACTTTACTGCAGCCTTCAACATCATAAACAGGAACACCTTATGGAGAAAATGACACAACTGGGGTATACCTGATGGCCATCTCTGAATGCTTACTTCATTATATCAGAGCACATGTGTAAAAATGGGACTGAGTGCATATGTTTGCATCACAGATGGCATCCCATAATCAGGTGGGGCTGAAACCGAGCAGTATCCTGGCCCCCATTTTATTTAATCTTTAGTCTGAAACTGAGCTTGGTGTCTCCTGGAACTCTAGCGGGATGTAGAGAATATTATAGTAGAATCTGTGATGCGCAAGATCATACAGGAGATCAAGCTAAAGAGTGCAAGTATTTCTCTTGTGTTTGGACAAAAATGCCTATATTGGCTGTACGAGGAACAATTAGGCAAAGATCCCTCGCAAGACCATCACCAGTATATGGGTGAGGTTAAGAGTACAGTTTTATTATGGCATTAATTACCTAAGTTTGTTTATTTAAAAAAATGATCTGTTTCTTACTGAACTTCAAACATGTTTAAATTATATTGATTAATTTATGTCTAGAAGTGTCAGGAGATTGTTCTTTAGACCTAAATCTAAACATGTGTCAGCAAGGGTATTTACTTCATTCGACAGGAGCAGTTATATTGTAGTGGTCAATATTATTGCCTTGCTTATCCTTTGTGAATCAATTGGTTGGGGCAGTGAAAACATTCTGACAGTAGACATTATCATTGTCATGTTACCCTATAGCAAGTAGATCACATACATATGCTTCTCATGGGCAATCTTTGTGCTCAATGGTGCATTCATGCCTTCTAAAACGTGTAATTCTATTTCAATATTGTGGCATTAGAGAAAGTGCTACTTTTACATTTTTAGAAGAGCACATGCAGCAATTCTATGTCAGAAGTAATTAAAAATAGTACCAGGCAGTCTAGGTACAGAATCTGACTGGTTAGCCCAATCTTTGCTAAAATAAAAATAAATAACTATAACCTGATGCTGATAATTCTGCTTCTGAAAGTGGGAACTGCCAAACAGACCCAACATTTATAATGTTCCATGCCAAAAAGCATGGTGCACCTATGCACCTCTGCTGTGACTGTCTATTGACATCCCTGAGCAGTTTCTTTGCAGTGGCAACAGGGCTGGTTCAGGGGTCACATGTGCATTCCTGAACATACCTCCTGGAACCCAAAATTTCAACAATCAGGGATGGCTTTTTAACTTTAAGCATCCCGGGCTCAAGATACCATAAGTGTGCCCCCAGATGCCTGGTGACAGTTTGCAAAAACTAAATATAAGCTATGTCTAGTTTTGACATGGTGACTACTGAGATTACACAATTATACACCCACAACTGGTGTTATTTTATTGTCAGATTGGTGAGCAGTGGCTCATTCATGGCAGGGCCTGTATTAAACTGTTTGTCTGGCTGTACCCAAAACAACCATGTGGTTTCCACCCAGTAAGCCCTCCCATTAATCTCCTTGAAAGGCTTGGTACATCCGCCAATAAACAGGAACACTCCTTGGAGTTTCAAAGGCAGTCCTGTCATTACAATGGGCACCTCTTAGCACAGTGCTGATTAGAGGAGTCTTTTTGATGTAGGCAGACAAAGGAAGGGGTGGGGTAGAGTAGACCTGGAGAGAGTGGCCGTTGACAGAGAGGCCCCACCATCTTGGATTAGGCTATGGCCCTAAAACTCACTGACCCCCTCACCACAATCCTGCAGACAAAGCACAGACAATGCACTCTGGGTATGACACCAAAAGGGAAAATAACTTGTTGCAGCAGCCTGGGTAGGATCCTTAACAATATGCTTGTTATGGACCAATCCACTGTGGCATTTTGCTTATGTAGTAGTGTATGATATGATATATGACATGATAATGTGATATGATATGATAAGGCATTTATAACGCGCCTGTACACAAGTGTTTCAAGGCGCGACGAGGCAAGGGAGGGGGAACAGAGGAGGACAGACAACGATCCTACAAGACCAGGTGTCATTCAGATTGTTTAAGTGCAAGGGAAGGAGGGAGCGGGAAGGGCGGCGGGAGAGGGAGGGGCAAGTGCAGTACATGGGATAATAGAATAAATAACAATAGTAAAGTACGGCCAGCAGGTGGCAAGTGCAAGGGTAGAGGGTAAGTGCAGGCATCAGGTGTCAAGTGCAGATAGTGGGACTGTAGGGATAGAGAAAACAGTCCCCAAGTGTGGGGGTTGCCAGAGAGGCAGTGCTGGTGTGCGACTGGCGGGGGAGGGGGCCTGGGCCGGAGATCAGAGGGTGGCCAGGTAACCAGTGAAGTTTGTTTCAGCCAGGAAATCAGCAGGGGAGAGTAGGAGAAAAAGCAGAAGCAAAGACAAAGGTTTTGAGCTGCTTCCGGAATCGAAAATGGTTCTCCTCACGTTTAAGTGGGGCAGGGAGGCTGTTCCAGAGGGAGGTCCCAGCTGAAGAAAGAAATCTACCACTGACCGGTTACTTTGAGAAGCGACTGACCCTGAGGGAGGTGGAGGCGGATGAGCGAAGAGCTTGAGAAGGAAGATATTTAGGAAGAGAGAGTTGAAGGTATTGATAACCTTCCCTTAATGATTCATTTTTGGACCATTCCTAAAGAAGGATTTATGTGAAATCTGATTGGGAGTAGCATCTACTCCAATGTCCTGTGTCAGAGAGGTGAAGATGAAGATCTCCAAGGAAGAGGAAAGCTTTTCTCCTTAATCATCCCAACGGAATATTTGGGTGACTGCTGTAGACCAAAGCATGTCTACTGCTGGAATACTGTAACCAGAATCATGCTCATTGGAGGTGAAAGATCCCTGGAGGTGCTCTATAGAAAACTTCCTGCCATGAAGTTACAGGTTGAGGGACCACTTGGCCAGCAGAACCTGGACTGAGTCTCCCAGGAACTCAGAGGCCCACAAAGCAGCCCAAGGCCCGACTCCTTCCACTCAATGCTTTTTAATCTGGCTTGACCATGCTTGACTCACTTGGAGTCACTACAGAACCTGTGGGTCTGCCTTTTGCAGCATAATTTCTTTGATCTGCTTGTATGTTTTTGGAGCTATCTCAACGCTAACTAAATTAATTAATTAATTCATTTTTTTATAACATACTCAATACCAGAGACCAGTCTCTAACTGTCGGACTGGGATTCAAGCCTTTGTTGCTCTGCCTTGTCTTGCTTCCAAGACAATCATGTTTCCCCTGAGCTATCTTTGCAGCCCTTTGAAGTGCATTGTCCCATCTTGACTTTTGATTAATCTCTTTGGCCTATTGGCAAATAACAAGATCTGCAGTTCAAGAATGTTTTTTTCCATATGATCATTCATGATGTTTCTTCATGGCCGGTAAAAATCACTTTGGTATTCCATTCATAAACAACCTCTTGTAGAGGAGCAGATGTATACATCCGCAGGATATCCTACCCCCTTGATCCCCTGTATTGGAGCCATGTCCTGTGTTTCCTCAGCTACTGTACCAATAATACAGTGAGCATATGGAAGATGGTATCCATTAAGACGACCATATCGAATGTACCCTCGAGTTGATGACAGCCTGCAGGAAGAACTCCCTGAATGAATATGATAAAGAGCTAAGAAAATGAACTGACGACATCCTGAGATACTGAGCGAAGATGATGTATGGATCTTAGAGGAGAAATTACGAAGTGAAGAATCAAGTGAACCTTAAAAAGGAAAAGGAGAAGATTACACTGTAAAAAGTGCTGTAGAAATCAGACGTTTAATGAATGTACAGACGCTGAAATGCAAGATAGATCAAGTCATTGTGTAGGCTAGCTATAACTAGCGAATAGAATGCAGGCGAAGCTGCCATTGTATAGAAACTGGACATTGCTATCATGAAATAGTAAGCCAAAGAATCATTGAGAAAGAATGAAAAGCTGTGTCGCAGTAGAATAGCAGGCTAATGGAGCTGCATGGAGAGGCTGTCTGGCCTGGAGTCAAGAACTGAGAAGTCGAGGTCAGCTTTCTACTCTGAAGAAGAACGAGTGTGCAGAGGATGTAACCTCTCACGTTAAGGTGCAAGAAAGAACACAAAGGATGCAAAGTTTTAATTCATTTAGAGCATTTAAAACCTGCAGAATGAACAGAATCATGGTCTCTTGTGACGTGAGTCAAGGATGGAAATAGGGTTTGAATTTGGTAACCAGATACAATATCAAGTGCTCTCACTCCTTTGCATTCCCAGGACAAGAATACTCTGCAAGGCCAAAGTACAAAGAGAATTCCATGGCAGAAGGCATGGTAATGAGGGATGCTGGGCTAATTGGGTGGTAGGGCAGTCACATGTCTTACCACCTTGGCTTACATGCTGCTAATTGAACCGAATGTTCCAGACATGGCACAAGCATGCCAACCAATTGAATTAGTCCGTATGACAAAGGACCTTATAGCTTGAGAAACCAATGAAACACTTTGTAACTGATTTGTCTTAAACTTGACACTTATGAAGAGGTAGGTACAAGCTGTCCTCCTGATATTGGACAGCCAATAACAAACCTAGCTCCTATATGATTGTATATCTAAATGTGCCCCTTAACCAATCACAACCCTTGATAGGTTTTTCACTATTGCAATGTAGTATGACATCACTCTGACGCATAAAGAAGTATATAATTGTGTTTTTGTGAAAATCAATGAGAGACTGAGCATACGTCCCTTGATGTTCCTTGTAGCCTCCCTGTTTTAGATAATTGTTAATAAAACAGCAACTTGGCATCTTTTTGTCTGGTTATTTGCACTCAGAATTATTCTGGTGTAATCCCTTCCAGCCATAAATGCATGTTCCAAGGGCCATAAACGTAATATAGCTTAAATCCAAAATGTTCAAAGTATCGTAAAGAGACATTAACATGCATGAGAATGGATTAAGGTGCAATACTCACTCTATCCGCCGGGCCCATTGAAGTGCATTGCCCTATCTTGACTTAGCCACCAGCCCGACTCTGTGGAAATCATTGGGCCTCATTCCGAGTCATGCCGGTAAGTATCTGTATTTTCCGGCATGGCGTAAAGTACGACACCGTGCTGGTTGAAGTCCGAAAATTACGGTCCATTCCGAGCTCACGGACACGCGCTTTCAGCCATGCTGGAAAAGGACCGCGCGGCCTGCCGCAAAACCCCCCGAAAAACTCCTACCGGCATGCAACCGACACGTAAAGTACTACACCGCCCTGTAAGCATTAGCGACAGTGCATAACGGTGACCGTAAATTACGGTGACCGTAATTTACAGAAACCGTAAATTACGGTCTCCGCTGAAAAATGGATCTGGAAATTACGACATCGCACAGGAACGGGAAGGAGAGCGGCGGCCATCTTTAAAAACACAATCCATTGCCATCCGCAGCTGCCAGCAGCCCTGTGAGGAAAGTAAAGTCGTGAACCGGACCAGGCACCGCAGGACATGCCGAAAGCACCAAAAAGGGTGGCGGATCGCGTCCGCAAGGTGAAATTCTCCACCGATGAACTACAGGTCATGGTAGACTACCTTGCAGAGCATGCTGATGTAGTTTTCAGCGGCGACATGCACAAGGAATCAACCCTCCGCAAGAAGACCATCTGGCGGAACTGGCACAGAGGGTGAGCGCTGTTGGAAGCACCCCCCACACCCCAAGGGACTGCCTCAAGCGGTGGGACGACCTGCGGGTGCGGGGCCTCCTCTCCACCAACCGCAGCCAGGCCCTGCAGACGGGAGGTGGGCCAAGTACACAGGTCCAACTAGAGCCGTGGGAGGAGACCTGCGCGCAGCTCATTGGCACGGAATCCATAGAGGGCGTGGGGACCATGGAGTGCGGCGGAACGACTTCTGCAGAAGGTGGTGAGTGTTGACAGTGCACACTGGCAATGTCCATTGCATCATGTAAACTGACCCAGGGGCCATCGAAGGCACCCTCTCGTTTTGCCCTCCCCCCATCCAACGCATCCCCCCATCCAACAAATGCTGAGGCAAGTGCCGCCTAATGCTGGCCCAAGTGCGAGTACATAACGCACATCAACCATACTGGACTGACTTGCACAGCCCATCATGCACACCGTCCAGCGTGGTAGGCATAGTACCTGCCGAAATGTACATGACCAGGGCACAACGAATCACTCCCAAACATGTGTATATGACATCACCATGCACATGTACCACTACCATAGCTACCTCCCAAACTGAACAACCCGTGAATGACTGAAATGTCCATGCAACCATGTATGCAAATAGGACATAGCACATACACTAATGTTGTCCCTCTCTCCTACCCCCACAGGCACAGACCATGACAGCACAGAGCCCCAAGGAAGCCGGCCAAGCACTTCCGCTGGTACTGGCAGGGCCAGGCCGAAGCCAGCAGCCAAGAAAACCACCCCTCAGCCTACGGAAAAGCCACTTGAAGCTGGCAGACCAGCAAGCCACACAACATCCGCGGCAGCAGCCGAGCAGACCCCTACCCCAGCACAATCGAGCATTTCAGGGGAGGCTGCCGCTACCGCACCAGATGAGTGGGAGCCCAGCCCGCCACCCATCCAGGGGCCCATGTCAGAGGACGACCAGGAGAGCATGCAAATTATGGAACCATGCCTCGTGACACTGGCGTCATGCAGTGACTCCGGGGATGCACCATCACCAGTGCACAGCCTTGAACTTGACCCGCTGGGGTGTGACGTCGTTCCCCCAGTCCACCCATACAACCCCCTGCACAGCATGCTGGTGCAAGTAGATCATCCGATGGCCCCCCTTCACCTGACCAGTTCAGAGTTCAGCAATTGAGCGATCTCATAGGGAACTATATTGAGGATAATCGTCAGACCAGGGCTGGACTGCATGAGGAACTCGATCAAATGCGCCAGTCCCTCAACGACTGCACCACCAGATTGTGCGACTCCTTGACGGACAATACAACCCGGCTATACCATGTCCTCAACCGCATTGCTAATGCCCTTGAGGCAGGGAGTCAAAATACGGAGCCACAGCAGGAGGGCACGTCCAAGACAAGTGAGGCCACGCAAGGCAGCCCGGAGAGACGCCTCCGGCGTTCCTTGCGCAAACGGGATTTGCCTCCCCCAGACAAGGGCTCCAAGGGACATTAGCCATTCCTGCCACATGTGGTCCCCAGATCCTACATAGGACGACTGCTCGGGAGTTGGGGGGAGGGCAGAGGGGGGTGGCGTTGTGTTCTGGAGTTGGGGGGAGGGGGGTGATGTTGTGTTCTGGGGTTGGGGGGAGGGGGGTGATGTTGTGTTCTGGGGTTGGGGGGAGGGGGCATGGGCATTTGCTGAAGTAAGCACTGTTTTTTCATTTCTCGTTATCTCAATACACAATTGGTGTTGCAAAGTTGAACCGTTGTGGACATTCTTCATTGCACTTTTTGTCCATCTGCACATATGGCATGGGCCCATTCGACACCAGATATCAGTGGAGGGGTCAGCCACCAGTCCTGGTTCGCGGGCACATATGTGCATCACGCAAACCTGGTGACTGCTGCATCTACACGCATGCACGGGTATGGCCATAGTCTGGTTGCCCCATGGGTCTGTTCAGGGGGTTCATGACAGGGGTCATGTGGCTTGCTGTTAGGGTACATCCACCAACAGCTGCATGTGTCGCAAAATGAGGTGGGTGTGTGGACTGTCATGGTGGTGAACAGTACTTTGCTGTCATGGCAGGCTTTCGATGATGGCCATATGTACATGTACATAGATATATTCGGCACGATCAGGGACACAAATATGTGTCCGATGCAATGTAATGCTGTGGGGTGTCGTGTCTACATGATGGTCCGTGAACGGTGCTGTGGACATCTTGGGGTACATGTTCCTTTGTCGCATGCTGCTGTTCTGATGTCGGATCATTCTGGTGCTGTGTACTGTGTACATTCTCATTTGGCTGTGGATCATGTCCATCATCCAGCTCTGATCCATTCTATGGTGATTCCCAACACTCCTATGGGGGTGCCATGCCGGTGACGTGATATCGTACCCCTGCTGTCCTCCGTGAATTCCACTTCCAGGGGTGGGTCTCCAATGTGGTGCCAGGCTGGGGGATGCCGCAATGTGAATGTGCAGTGTGCCCTCGGATATGCACTTGCGGTTGTGGTGTCCGCCAATGAGTGGTGCTGGTGTAGTGTGCCTATCCCTTGTCAGTTGGTGTAGATGTAGTGTGATGTGGGTGCCTTATTCTGGCAAAGTGTAAATATGTTCATATGTGCCATTGCCCTAGTTCTTTGGTAGGTTTGTTGTCAGGGTGAACAACGTACAATGGCTCCATCTTTTCTACGCAGTTGGTTCATGCAGGCACCCACCCTGTGGCACCAGTGCACTTGCATGACACAGTCAGACGACTCAACAGCCAGCCAGACAGGTCATCCTGCATGTTGGGCCATGTGGCGCGGTAGCGTGCTGACCTCTTTCCTTTTCAATCGACCCTCCCAAGTCCAACTTGGGGCCCTCCTCTCTGACATCTTTTCCTCCACCTGTGGTGTTCCCCTGGGATCTAATCTCCCTCCCTGGCTGTTCAACCAGTATTTGGCACTCCTTGGCCACCGCATCGCCACCCTCTGCCCAAACTTTCAGCGCTATGCGGACGATACCCGGCAAATTTTCAGCCTACCCTCGGCATCCTCCTCTCCTTCCCTCATCTCTGACTGTCTGTCTGATATCCAGGAATGGTGTGCAGCCAATGAACACTGCCTTAATGCTAGTAAGACTGAGATTCTCCTCATCGGCACACCCACTCCGTCCTTCCCTTAAGTTCAAAACACTATGCATTGTACGCAAGGCCTTCTGGGGCCTGGGGCATGAATACCTTCTACTCTCTCTTCCCAAATGTCTTCCTTCCCAAGATCTTTGCTCATCCGTCTCCGACTCACTCAGGGTCAGCCGCTTCTCAGAGCAATGAGCTGGGGGTAGATCTCTCTCCGCGGCAGGGGCCTCCCTCTGGAACAGCCTTCCTGCATCCCTGATATTTGAGGAGAACCATCTCTGGTTCCGGAAGCACCTCATGACCTTCCTCTTTGCTTCTGCTTTCTCTCTCCCTCTCCCCTGCTGAATTCTTCACTGAAACTGCACAGGATCTGGATCTGGGCCACTCTCGCCGACCTCGGTCCTGGGCCCAGCCACTCTCCACTTGCACTGCCTCCCTGGCAACCCCTGCACTGCAGGGCTGTCTCTCTATCCTTACAGCCCCCCCTTCCCAGCACTTGTCTGCACTTACCTTGCCAGGGGTAAGTGCAGACAAGTGCTGGGAAGGGGGGGCTGTAAGGATAGAGAGACAGCCCTGCAGTGCAGGGGTTGCCAGGTAAGCTGGCCCTATTAATTTATTTTTGGATATTCGACTTACTTTGTACTGCACTTCCCCCGTCCCCTTGCACTTGCACTTTTTCCATTCTCACTACCCCTGCACTTGCACGGTCTGTGTGACACCTGGCCTAGTGGGATCGTTGTCTGTCTTCCCCTTGTTCCCCCCTCCCTGCCTCGTCGCGCCTTGAGACACTTGTGTATGGGCGCGTTCCAAATGCCATATCATATCATATCATGTCATTTCAGCAGGCCCTTTGAGTCATGTGTAGTTGTTTGGTGCCGGGCCCACCCATGTGTGCGGTTCTTGGTAGTGTTGCATTCCATCTGCACGTAGGGGGAGTGGTATTGTTTGCAGTTGATGTCCGCAACGTGCATGCCAAGCTGGTCCACATACGACCGGTGGGTGCTATCAGGGGCAACATTGTCATTTGCCATGCCTCCATTTGCTTTTGGTCCAGCTTTACTGTTGTGTGTCTCATGGGTGGTCCATGTTGGGGATCGGTGGACCCTTGTGTGTTTGGGGGTGTGTTTGGGGGGGTGTAAGGGCACTTGGATATGTGGCCGCATAATGGACGGTTGTGACATGCCACTGTGTGCTGGTGGGTGCCTTTGGCATGGGTGTGGGGCACAGGCAACACCATCACTTGTGCCGGGTTGGCACTGTACATTTGTGTGGTGCTCGCTTGTCTTGTGTCTGTGCCGCAATATGGTGGTGACGGTGTCACAGTCTAGGTGGTCAGGGGTGTCTGTCTGGTAGGCCTTCTCCTAGAGCGTCAAGTCATGCTACGTGTGCATGGGGGCTACAGGGGTGGTAACGGAGGATGCACTGGTGCTGCATGCAGGGCCTGTCTCCCCCCTCCTTCTACCTCTGTGTCTCCTCAGTGGGGGGGCCTGGTGTTGTTGCAGGGGTTTGTGTGGTTGTGGACTTGTGGATTGTTCACTTGGTGTCATCTTGGTGTGGGAGGGTGGTGGTGTGTGGGTGTGTTCCTTTTCTACTATGCCAGACTCCTGGCCTCCGTCTGTGTTGCATGTGTGCACCTGTGGCTCTGGCTCTGGGTCCCACTGCTCAGGGTTCTTTGCTCCTTCTCTGAGATGCCTGTATGTACTCCATGCCGGTAAGGTACTTTACGGCCTTGAGGAGGACGTAATTTACGTGTGGTCCTTACTAGGAATCAGCTCCGGTTTACGCCATTGCGTTAATTTCGCCATGGTGGTGCGCGCGCGCGACCCAAGACCGTAAATTACGGCATTGTAGTTTACGGTGCCGTAATTTACGGTCTGAGGGGTTGGAATGGCATGGAGCGGAAAACCATGCCGGTAAATCAATACCGGCATGGTTTGTACCTTAACTCCAGATTCGGAATGTCCCTCACTGAGTCTACACATCCTGAACACTGACTTGATCCAGTGAAAGCATCAACTCTACCCGACTCAAACGTTGGCTTGATCCACTGTTAGCCCTTACTCGAAATCATATTGATGTCGACTTGCCATTTGCAAAGCACAACTTGACATTTTCTCCACTCTTCCAAGTGTAGGAAAGCACCTAGAAGCCTGAGTCAACGCTGTTGAGCCCTGAAAGACAGGAATTAGGGGTATTTCATGTGATCCTGTGCCACTGCCCGACCTTAAAGGGCCCTAGTGACTTGTAAGTCCCTTTTCTCTATCTTCTGTAAGACATATTCAATAACTTTGATATTTTGTTGCCAAAATCATTGCGGGAGCACCACTGTCTACAAACCAAAAATGACCCTTTGTTTTAATTTCTGCTTTCTTCGTGTTGTATTTTACAGGGATGTGTCAGTAGCGGTTTTATAAGTTATGTGCATTTTTGTTAGATTAATTGAAGATCCTGTTTTTTATAGAACTTTGGTTTGACATTCTTTTAAGTTGGTGTCAGTGTGCTATTGTTATTCGGATTGCTTCTGTCCCAGCTCACACCTTTCCTGAAGTGTACATAGCCTGCTCATGGCCTGCGATACCCAAAGAGGTGAAGGAGATTACCAGTCAGGCTGTGCCTGTTTCACCTTTAGGAGTGTGATCACTGCTGGTTTATTTAGTAGTGTAGGGCAGAGCAGGCGATTAAGCCACTACTCATCCCTGTACTCCTCCAAAGCAGTAGTCATTTTGTCACATGGTCCATCTCTGAGATTATTGTTTTCTAAAGGAGAATATGGTAAATAGCTGAAGAAGTGGGTCCCTTGAATGGCACTCATGTCCCCTATGAGAATGTCAGCCCGAAGGATGAGAAATGAACAATGCAACTCACTGTCTGGCCAATCACCAGGTGCGCCGGTGTATCGCACATATGCAAAGAGATATTCCCTCAGACGACCTTTTAAACCTTACCTAGTTGATGGTTTTGAAGAGACAGGTGCTTCATCGATGAATCAGGTTGACTGATGACAAGTCCAGCCGTGATGACATCACTAGTGACAACACGACATAGCAGCGTTAGTCACGAAGCAAATTCGCATTCTTGCACGAAGATATGCAGACACACATATACCAAGAACAAGCTAACACCTTCTATAGATAGAGGACAGATACATGTACATACTGTCAAGAGCTTTTTCTATTTCATTAGCCAAATGCAGAAAGGCAAGAAAGCCAAGCCTACGTGGACGGAGCAGGAAACTGCTTCACCGCAACTAACCATAGGGAGCTACAGGAACATATAGGGAACCTATAGGGCTCTAACGCGACTAACCTCTGAGAAGATATTGGAATGTACAGGGAAACCATAGAATGACTGTAGTGAATACACAAGACACCCCAGGCCACAAATACATGGAGGAAAAAGTACAGTCCCTGCAGCACGAAGCACAGAGACGTTGTTTGCAGCCAAGGACAAAAGGAAGGCGGAAAATTCCAAATTCCCAATGCAGTAAGCCACCTGCGAAAGACAGAATATAATCCTCATAATTTTAGACAAACGGGCTCTGTCTTGAGGTCCTCGTACATGTGACCCGGCAGACCCAGACAATAGCTATTTACTCATGGGCAGAAGAGGAACTGTTCCCAGCAAAGCAGACAAGATTGATACATGCGTTGTCCACCAAACACTGCAAACTGCAGGCACTCTCTCAGGCTAGGTGATTGGACCAGTGGCAACAATGGGGACACTTACAGGGTAATTCATGGACTAAATGTGCGCCGAAAAGGGGAGTGCAAGCATGCAAATTGCAGCGCACGCGTGCTAAAGCCGCGCATGCAGCCGGTCATCGATTCATGGAATGTGCTGCCCGTGTAAACCCTGGGATGTGCGCCAAATCCGTGGGTGGCGCACGCGGGCGCACACATCACCAAACGCTGTGCGCGACACGCACAGGGAAAGCGCACAACGTGTAGTGCACACAAGAAAAGTGGGCGGAACAAAGGCGTAACACGCGGAATGGGGAACAACACGTGAAAATGTGGGCGTTACGGGGCAAGTATGGGAGGTAAATGCTCGCAATGCCCACACACACGCTAACAACACATATTCATGGAATCGAACAGGGGAAACCTGTGCGCCAAAAAAGACGCGCTAATCCAGAAACACGTACGCCAGCAGGAAGCAGGCGTAAGCGGCCCCACGCAGCATAAAAGTGCGCACAAACAAGAAACAAGCTCATACGCTACGATGAATATAGTGTTCCTCACAGTCGTGGTCGTGGGACACCGCAGGAGGAGGAGGATAGCCAGGCCCTGCATTTATTTACCCAGGACCAGCCTTTTTGGGATGCCTGGTGACCAGGTCTATGGGAGGTACATGATTCTAATAATCCTAGAACTGGTCAGGGAGTGGGAGGATGACCTCACATCACCCACCCTGTGCTCCCAAGCAATGAGCCCCTTGGAAAAGGTGCTGAATGTACTGCACTTCTTGGCAACTGGGTCATTTCAGCGGACAAGTGCCATAGTTGGGGGTGTCTCACAGGCCACGCAGTCACGCTGCCTACACCAGGTGTTGGCGATCATGACTGCACGCCCCTCAGTCCGCAGGCCCATATACATGCCCAGAACACCTGCAGAAAGGCAGGCCATCCTCCAGGACTTTTACAGGTTGGCACACTTCCCCAAAGTGCTTGGTGGCATTGATTACACCCATGTGGCTCTCCGTCCTCCCAGGGCCACTGAGCACATCTATCAAAACCGCAAGCACTGGCATTCCATCAATGTGCAGGTTGTATGTGATGCCAAGGGAATCATCACCTCAGCATATGCCAACTATCCGGGGTCCAGGCATGATAGTTTCATATTCCGAATGTCACCCCTAAACCGGGACCTGGAAGCTGGGAGCCATGGCGACACATGACTAATTAATGAGTACAAATGTCTCTGCACATGCATGCATGTCAGACACTGAGAAATGGGAAAACCTAACTAATGGCAACCATTATAATCTCCCCAGGGGACAGTGCCTACCCTCTGAGCACATACATGATGACGCCAATACGGAACCCCACCACACCACCCGAGGTAAGATACAACACAGCCCATATTGCAACCAGGGGCATAGTGGAGCGCACATTCGGAGTGCTGAAGTCACGCTTTTGCTCCCTTGACCGCCCTGGTGGGAAGCTGCTATATGCACCCCCAGTAGTGTGCAGGATCATAGTGGCAGCAGGTGTCCTGCACAACGTTGCAACCCGGCGGGGCGTGCCGGTGGACATGTTGGTGCCCCTATATCCCCAACCACATGCACGGCCGCTGCGCATGGGAGGTGAAAGGGCATGTGGTGAGGCAGCCCGTACCCAGCTTGTGGCAAATTTCTTCATCTAAAATCCCACCCCTGCGGAGTGCACACAGGCCTGGCACATACCAGCTGACAATTTATGATGATGACAAAAGGGACAGTCAACTGTCACAACCATACCACCCTGAGATTGTTTACCTGGAAATGCTACATTGTGTGCATCCCTAGCTACTTAAACACACCCAATGCTGTGTCAGTAAAAGGCACACATTCATGCAGCATGAAGGACTAACCCCTTGCAAAATACTACATCCAAATAGTGGCATGTCACCCAACCCCTCCCTAACCCCATCTCCGTTTCCCAACACACCATGGCATGGCATGCAATGTGAAAGCAACCAAATGAATGCACAACACATAACACAAGTGTCACATAGTGCGCGGCCCCAAATGGAAACAGGCCCGAGACAATTTCCTCTCACTAATGAAAAAGAAAAACAGCACACATGAACAAATACTTACCAACAAGAAACAACATCAGTACAGGATCCAAAAGTGGCAACATATGACAGTAGAAAATGCAAGTAGTGCAAGTGTCACAACCTGACAAAGGCAGCACATCGACCCCTTCCAACTGCAGTGTGTTGCTGGTAGCCAAATGTACTGCATACAACATGAACTGCATCTGCAATGGAGACAGGCTTGTCAAGACATGTATATATGCAAAAAGTCCTGTATGTAAAACCATATACAAATCCACCATGCAGTGGAGAAATAAACACCAATCCCCACTAGGGATGTATACACAGTTTGGACTACAGACTGCCCACACAACATATGGGAGCCCAATGCCTCTGTGTAAGTTGCTGTCACTTGGTCACACCCTTTGCGAGCCCATGGAAAGGGGAAGCAGGAGGGGCGTGTGTGTCAGGAACCCACGTTTCTAACCCAAAGGCAGGATAAGCCTGCATGTCCTAGCTGGAATACACAGTGGATGCCTACGGGAGCCACAGTAAGCAACACACTGTAACATGAATTCACAATCTGAAAGAAAATGGTTATGAACAAAAAAGTAAAGGCAAATTAAATAAAGGAAAAGAAAAAGTAAATGTAAAGTAAACCAAATAAATAAAATAATAAAAGAAAAATCAGAATACAATTTAACAAAAAAATCTATGAAAATTAAAATAACAAATTACAAATGAAAATAAAATGAAAATAACAAATAGAAAAAGAAGATAAAAAAAATGCATAATAAATGAATTAAATACTAATTTCATTTTGCAATTCGGAATGAAATTTGAAAAAACCAAAAGATTTTTTTTTTTTAAATCAAAAATGCCCATGTGTCGAGCAGGGGGGCGGAGGCCACCCAGGAGCGAGGAGGTGCAGGGTGCATCCCAACACCCACATGCGTGGATGTTGAGAAAAAAAAGAAAAAAAAACCTCCATGGGCTCATGGCCTGCACGGCTACCCTACAGTGGGAGAACTGCCGTCACGGTGGTACATTAGAAGGTGGGCATGATATGGGAGGCAGACCACGCAAAGCATGCTTGCTCCTCCATGGCAGCAATCATGCAGGTCTGAAAGGTTTGGTTCTGCAGGATGATGGTACAGAGATCCCCATGCAGCACCTCACGGGTAGCACGCATTTCTGCCTGCAAGGCCTCGTGTGATGCCCGGATCTCATCACGGGTTGCCTGGAGCTCAGCTGAGAGTGTGCGTGTCAGCTGCTCCAGCTGCCATTCTGACCTTGTACACTGGGACACCTCAAGTGCACCCAGAGTATCTCTGAGGGACCTGTGTTCTAACATCAGGGCATCCCTGTGGGCCAGTGACTCTACAGATATGGCTGTGCGCAGAGTCTCCAGTCCAGCCCGTCAGTCCCTGTTGGATGCAAACATGTCCTTCCTGTGTGAGCGGCAAATGGACTCTGTTGCCTGCTGCTGGAGCTCCACCTGCCTTTCAGGGGGGAGAATGGAAGTGGCCACCCTATCCATGGCCTGAGCCATCATCTCACATGATGCCCCCTGTTGTGCTGCAATGGTATGTATGGAGTTCTCCTACACAGTATTGCCTGGTGGCGCACGGCCACCGCGTTGGCGGGCACCATACCTGTTTGGGGCAAGGTGATGTGCACCTTGCTGTGCTGGCACTGCCTGAGGCTTCAGGACTGCATTCCTCCTTTGATCTGCTGGCCCAGGAACAGGAGCAAATATAGTGGAGTGTGACCCTGCATCCGTAATCGCCAAAGGCGGAATTTCCAACTCTGAATGGCCCATAGTGGGGTCTACCCCAGTGCAGGTGGGTTGGACAGAACAGCATCCCTGCCAGAAACACTCCCCTGCGACGGGACATTTGTCTTAATGTCATATTCAGCACCTGAGCTGTAGAGGTCTGCTGAGGTGTACCCAGTGACACCCGTGGACAGGATGGTCTGTAGGAGTAATGGATTTTCACCAACCACCACCCCACGTCCTCCACTGGTGCCTGGTTGTGTCTGTGAGTACTCCTGCCTCTGCACCATCTCCTCAGCCTCAACAGCATCTAGTGCCTCATCACCTGCAAAAACATAAAAGAAAAGTAATGAAGACAGGCATGAGCAGCATTGTCCACACACATAGGCATCACGAGGTACACATTGAATACATAAAGACACATGTCACACATGACAATAACTCTGGCATGCATGCATGGGCAACAAAGTTGAAGGGGAGACTAAAAGCAGCCACTGAGGACTCCAAGATGGGAAAGCAACACATGTGCTACATGCTGCATAGCACTGGCATCACACATTAGCCTGTGAGTGGCATGGACAATCCCCATACATGACATAATAAGTAAACAAATGTGGGGCATTGTGGGGTGTAATATATGTCTGAAGTATGTTACATTTGGGGCAGAACGGCACAAAAATGTGTGGTAAACATGCAAAGGATTTCATCAATCAGGCAGAATGAACAGGAAAACCGTATGAACAATGTTGTGGTATGATGGCAGTTGAAGGGCAAGTGCAGTAATCAGGTGCAAATTGTCAACTGCGGTCAGAAGGGATACTGCAAAACCCAAACCCAAGGCCGGGGGATGGTTTGGGGGTACTACATGGGTGACCCATAGCAGTCATGACTACACAGCCTCACCTGGCACTCAATCAGGACACATCACCGAAGCAACATACACATGGTTTGCACACACATGCATGGCCACTCACCGGACATTGCCTCAAGATCTGGTAGGTCTCCCACGCCTTGGATCTGATCCTCTGTGATGAAGCCTCCAGCAATTGACTCATGTTCTGTGAGTACTTCCTCCTCTGGTGGAGACCCACTGCCAGTCACCAGAGTAGAGGCATGATTGGAAGCCAGCTTGTTCTTTGCTCTGTGTTTGAGGTCATTCCACCGCTTAGAGCAATCATCAGCTGTGCACCTCACAAATCCAAGCGAACTAATCTGGTCCGCGATGCATTGCCAGTGGGCCCTACGTTGAGCAGTTCTAGTCTTGCACCCTGCAGTCACAAGCATTTTGTGGCCATGGGCCAACACGTAGCCCACAAGTGCGCCTAGTTCCACATCATTAAAACTAGGCTTCCTTGACGTGCCGTAGGGGGGAGCCGTGTCTGGGGTCCCAGCCTGTACCGCAAGAGCACCCTTCTTCCTCTTGAGAAATGGTGCGGACCCTGAGTGGTTTACGCCGCTCTGGTTGGTAGGGGCTGAAGCAGAGGTGGACTGGGCACTGGAAGTAGCCAAAGGCATGATGACCAAAGGTCTCACTGCAGGCATTGGCTGCTGGGTGATGTTGGCAGGACCAACCTCTGTGTGATGGACTTGGACGAACACTGTCCCAGCTGGGTGACTCGGAGCTGGGGTGAATTGAGCTGCAGCTGCCGCTGCAGCCTCCTCACCCTGGCTACTTGGGGCAGCAGATGACATTGCTGCCCCAGATCCACGTGGGCTGGTGACAGCAAATTTCACCGCCACACGTGGCTTTGACTTGGAGACACGGAGGTCAGCCAGGGAGTCATCCTGTGCCAGTTCGGTTGACAATATGGGCCGGGTTAACAAGGCCTGAGCTGGGATGGTGTCAGCTGCATCTCCTGACCCATTGGGGGGGTATAGGTGTCCCTGATTGGTCATCCACACACTGGCCTCTTGGGCCATCCTGCACATCCTGGCCACGTCCCCTACTGCGGTCACCTCTTGGAGGTCGGCCACCTTTGCCTCCCTTACCACTTGGTCGCCTCCCAACCATGGCACTGATGTTCTTGTGCGAATGGGAGGTGCAGTAAAGAATTGTCCTGGGCAATTGGGGTTAAAGGGGCAGGGTACTAGATGGAATACGTACCCTAGTGCTCTAGCAAGGCTGTCTGTGACCCCTGAGGGAAGATAACGGGCCACACAACGCTCAGGCACCCCAAAAACAAAATTGAACGTGCATGTGACCCCTGGTAGCCCATGTGCAATAAAGAACTCGCACTACGCTGTGGCACCCAGAAACACAAAAATAAGCGTATGCGTGGTACACGCAGGCTACAATGACCTCTGAATGGGTACGCGACACACAGGGGCAACCACAGGTGAAAAATACATGCGCGACTCACCGTTTGCCTGGAAAAAGAACGTGAAAAAGACGCACGTTTGAGCGTTGGCAACACCCCTGCCAAAAGAAGAATTGAACGCTGTCTGAGTATACAAGGAGTACAAACTGGAACCGTTGTGAAGTAATCGCGTGTGAACTGACAAGAAGTACAATAATCACCCGTTCGCTCTCCACAAAAAGCACGTACAATAATATGGCGTCCTACGCATACATTTTAACCCAGCCCACACATGCAACATCACTTAGGCGTGTACGCGATAAGGGCCTTTCCTCCAATTACACGCAGTGACACTCAGAAGTGCAGTTTTTGCATGTGTACAATCAACATGCACCCGTGTGGAGGGAAAAGCCCGCGCGCTTTATGTCACAGACGCGCTTATGCACTAAGGCCCTTTCCTCGAATTACATGCTGATGTGCTATTTTTTCACGTGCCAATTCACTCCGTATCAAGCTGGCCACGCGACAACACATGGAAGACCACGCTCCTGCCCAGAAGCCCATTTTCCTGTCCCACAGAGCCCCGAGCACGCTCTCACCTGCCCTCCGCTGCTGCCTGCCTGTCGGCTGGCCAGCTGCCCTGCTATTTGGTGCCTGCACGTCAGCCATCTGCAGGGGTCCAGTTGCTGTGACCACCCCTGCCAGTACAGAAGACTCCCGACTGAAGTTACATTGCTCCACATTCCAGCACCAGGACCCAGTTGCCCACCCACACCTGCCTCGGGGGGAACACCATCGGAGACCACTGGCAACCCCCAGCCAGAGAGGCAGAACGCTACCAGCTTCAGTGCCGCAGAAGTTGGTATCCTGGTGGAGCAAGTCCTTGTGCATTATGATGACCTCTACGGAAGTTCACGCGCCGACAATGAAGAACGGAAGAGGATCTGGAAGGACATCATGGCTGCCATCAACGTGGAGGGGGTGGCAGCCCGCAACATGCAACATGTCCAGAAGCACTGGGAGGACTTCAGGTCCAGGACCCTCAGCAAGGCCCGGCGCCTCTTGAAGGCAAAGCATGCAGAGGGGTGCCAGGTCCGCCTTACCAACATCCAGATGAGGGTCCTGGAACACATATACCCAGCGCTCCACCCCCAGGTCCTTCAGAGGCAGACCCGTCCGGAGTTGAGCGGTAAGTGACCATGCATACTGATTGGACGCAGTGCATGTTGAGGTGTGGCAGGAGTGTGCAGGATGGACATATGTCTTGAAAGGCCCATGTATGGATGTGTATGTACAGGGACATGAGCCAGCAGAATGTGAGTCTAGTCATGTGTGAGGCACATCAATGGTGTATGTGTTCAAATGCATGATGGCCAAATGCATGTGTAGGTGCACACATGTATACATTTCTGTGTATGTACTGTGGCATGGTTGTGGTGTGACACATGGATGCTGGTTCCACCTTCATGTATGTGCACAATGTACATGTGCATGTGTGTGTATTTGACATGTGTGCCACTGTGATACCCCATGGATGCATGTGACTCCGACATGTAGGAGGCTGATTGGCAGATGTGACATGGATGCTGATGATTTGACTGCAACATGTGTTGGAGATGTACAGATGCATGTATGTCTGGTGGCGTGTGTGCATGTGTTCGGCACTTCCCATGCTGCATGTGACGTCAGGCTAACCTTCGGATGCTCATACTGTTGTATGTGTATGGATGGTGCTGCCTGCTGCAACATTCCTATTAATTTGTGCATGTGTGCGGGTTCAAACGATATGTGTGTTGGGGAGTGTGATGCCATGTGTGAAGTTTGACACTGCCACTCATGTGCAACTGTCATGTGTGTATCAGACCATTGTACATTGCCCTGATGCCTGTGTTCTGTCTCTCCCTGTCTGCAGTGTCAACTGATGAAGAGCGCAGAGACGGGGCTGTGGAGCACAGTGGCAGGGATCCCACCACCAGCCGGAGACGCAAGGCCCAGCTCCCCTCCCATGTTGTCATCTCGTCAGGGAGTGAGGAGTCTGGTGCCGTGTCCACGGCCGCAGCTGCAGCGGGTAAGTCTAAGAGGCAGAGGTCAGAGGTGGACTCCTCGGCAGCAGAAGGGGCAGCTGAGACCCCACAGGGGTCTATGGAGGAAGATGGCACGGAGTCATCCAGGTGGGGGGTTTGGTTGAGGAGGGGGCCGTGGAAGGCCCACACACGGGGTCTGGAGGGGGGATTCCACTGGTGCTAGTGGTGCAGTCCAGGGGCAGGGACAGGAGGGAGCACAGGCGGCCGCGGAGGTGCCTGTGTGTAATCCTGTCCCTGATCCTGTGACTGCATCATCCCGCACCAGCAGGGATGCCTTCGTCCAGACCTGTTTTCAGCGAGGGGATGCGCAAACAACAACTGGCCTTCCTCTCCCTGTGGACGTGGCAATCCGGGACCATGTTGAGCCTGTCCTGGCTGGGGTGGTGTTGCGTCAACGTGGCATTCGGGATGACGTGCAGGGTTCTTGTGAGGACACTGCACGTTATTTTGGATGCCTCGTTGACTGCGTCGACCTACTAGGACGGGTCACCAGTGTTGGGTTCCTCCGTGTGCTGGACCTTCTACCGACCCCATCCTCAACTGAACCCCCTATGCGCCAGTCGTCCTCCGTGCCATCTTCCTGGCCAAGTATCACCTGGTCACCCTGTGGAGCTGCCCCTGACCCAGCGGCCAGGCTGGTGGAGGACACATCCCTGCCACAGTCTGGAGTCGGAGGTCCAGCAGGGTTGGCCACCATATCAACTGGACCCCAGCAGGAGGAGGACGTGCAGGCATCAACAGGCAGGGCACATGCACGGCAGCAGCAGGCTCAAGATGGGAGCGATGATGGCTCGGGGCCATCAACATCAGAGGGGCAGGCATTGGCCGGAGGGCAGGAGGACCCTGGATTGGGAGTGTCTTGTGTGTGGCAGCGGTTGGGCCAGCAAATCGATGCAGAGCGGCGGCGGGCGGAAGAGGCACGGATCACTATTGTCAGGGCAGAGAACTCCATGTGCAGGATGTTGAGACGGGCTGAGTGCTTCGAGGCAACTCGCAGGGAGTTGGAGGAGGCCATGGCTGGATCCCTGCGAGACCTTGCGGCGAGGGAAGAGGCCCGCCTCCGGGACGTTGAAGAGGAGTTCAATGATGCCCTGGCCCGGAATATCAACAAGTGAGCCGTTGGACTACCCGCTGCATTTGTAAATAGTTCTGCTATGCCCGTCAATGGTGGGTGGGTTGGTATTTTGCTTTTGGATTTCTCGGTGGGGCGACATGAGTCGGGGCCTGCTGGCAGGTGCCCGTCATGAGTGGGGGACATGAGTCGGGGCCTGCTGGCAGGTGCCCGTCAATGGTGGGTGGGTGGTTGGGTGGGGGACATGAGTCGGGGCCTGCTGGCAGGTGCCCGTCATGGGTGGGGGACATGAATCGGGGCCATGCTGGCAGGTACCCGTCAATTTTGGGGGACATGAGTTGGGGCCTGCTGGCAGATGCCCGTCAATGGTAGGTGGGTCGCTGGATTTGGACAGGAGTCGGGGCTCACAAGTGCACTCGCAAGTGCATGGTGCCATGTGGGCTGCCTGCAGGGCATGGGAAGGGGGAAAGGGCACACCCGGGAGGGGCCACAATGCCAAATTGCATGTAAAACTTCCAACGCACCCCCGAAATACACGTACCCCGCTCGGCCAAGGCCTATCGCGTGTGAAACTTCATGCGCACCTCTGTAATGCACGTGCCCCACTCGGCCAAGGCCTATTGCGTGGGAAACTTCCTGTGCACCCCCAAAATACACATACCCCGCTCGCCCAAGGCCTATCGCGTGTGAAACTCCACACGTACCTCCCAAATACACGTACCCTGCTCACCCAAGGCCTATCGCGTGTGAAACTCCACACATACCCCCCAAATACACGTACCCCGCTCACCCAAGGCCTATCACATGTGAGACTTCCCGTGCACCCCCGAAATACACCCACAGGCAAGCCATCCACCCTGGGCATGCCCCATAGACCACCCACACCACAGAGGGTACATTTTTCAACGCAATTTACCTGGCGCAAGCAGGGTACACGTATTCCGAGGGGTGCGCGAGTACATTTTCATGCATTTTGGCTGCTGTGAGCGGGGTACGTGTAGTATTTTCATGCAATTACAGTGCTGCGGCCCTGTAAACTGGTCCAGGGTTAGCGCAGCCCTTTGCGCTGCATTGGGGATTTCAAAGGCGTTTCCTTGTGCAAGGGGCATTCTTGGGGGCGTAACTGGCGCTGCGGGATGTTCGCTGCACCAGCGCTCAAAATGGCTTGGAAATTCCATGAATATGCGGTGCGCCAGAATGCTGTTTAGCGCACATGGCTGGCACACGGTGGCGCATGCTCCCTCTCCGCGCTGCTCGTGTGCGCTGCCTGTGCACTGAAATCTATGAATTACCCCCATAATCTTTCCCATTACATTGAAAAGGTACACCAAGCCCTGTGTACAGAACAGGGCCCCAGGACTGGGGGAACCTGCTCCAGCCAATCCAGAGACTCAGATCATGAAGTGGTGTAGAATGTTGCATGGACCAATGGTCATTGTGCGACCTGGCAACTAAGTAATAGATCATTTTCTGGGATGTTTGGGAAGCCACCTGACATGGTCAACCAATATGACAACTAACATATGGGACTTATATAGGTAATACCACCCAAGCTGCCCAATGGTGAAATGGTGATGCCCCTTAGGGTTTTGCGGATGGTGTTAATGTTTCCATGTCACCATGATACAAAACCGGGTGACACAGACTCAGATGGTGAGATTGCCTGAGACTTTGTTGTTTCCTGTATGATCCCTGTCTATTGGAGAATAAAAACAACAGTTTATTTGCCCCATCGCTGAGTTTTCCATTATTGCCGGGGGAAGGTTCCGGATCGGCCCCAGGTACTCTGCTAACATGTTGTATTTTTGATGCGAACACCCCGGTCCTCTTTATACTATTACAAAGTACGTTTGATCAGCACAGAGCCATCTTGTGCCGTCGCAATGCCTGGAGGGCTGTGAGGTGACCCAGAGAGATCGAGAGACACACAGGAGGTGCACACCGTGAAGAGGTAGAAGTTCCTGCCCGCTGTCCATGAGATGCCCAGCAGATCATAAAGGCAGAGTGGCAGCTTGAGGGAGAGCCAGTGCCCGAGCTACGTCAGCCGATCATGGTGTGTAAGTATAGAATCAGCCATACAGTAAATAGGGGAAGGTGTAACCAGATGTTGGGTGTTAGGTGGTGTTGAATATTTCGGGGGTGATGAGATGCAGAGGTGGATGTTAATTGTTTGTGGTTAGGGAACATTCGATCTTGGGGTGACCAGTTTCGGCAGTTGGCCTAGATGATTGGCTCAAGGGTACGGATGACAGAAGTTATGTAAATAATAAACTTCCTGTGGGTTGGGCATTGTAGCTCGAGTCATGGATGGCGATATCTCCGTGTATAGGGCATATCAAGTGAAACTAGCTTGAATCGCGGCAGATGTTTTTATGGTTAAGTCTCTCTGAGACATTTTATATGCAAGGCGACGCTGTAGGCACAGATTGAACACGTGAAATATTGTATTCCCTGTTAGGAGGCAGGACGATGGCTGTGGATATATGTTGTTTGTCCTTGTTGGAGTGTAGGTGCAGTTGAAAAGTATTGTGATAAACTCAGTGAAGGGGTGGGTGTCGCTGATTTTCTTTTCTCTCTTTCCTGTATTGTAGAGGTGACGTCACCAATCAGGTTTGCGTATAGGACTTGGGATGCACGAGGGGTGCGGAATGTTTTTCATTTTTAGTAGTTGTAACCGACAGTTGAGGATTTAAGGAGTTGTCGTGTTTTGGGGTTGTGCGTGGAAGGGTTTGCCTTTGGAGTGGTGGTTGTGCCTTTGGAGGCAGAGAATTGTAGAGGGGTGGTGCACGGAGCACTCCCAGGGCAGTGGTGTAAAGCCAGAAAGGCTGGTGATTTTTGTGGTTCAGAGAGCTATTTAAACATTTGGTGTTAAGGTAAAACAGTGTGATTTGTCTGATAACAGTGGAAGTGTCGAAAACCCCGACTTGGGGTCAAGTAAGTATTGAAGTAATGTATTCCAGTAAAACCATGGGGGAGACACCCCTATAGCACATGTCCAGGTCCCTTCAATGCAAGGACAAGATCTTTAAATATAGCGCGGAATGGACACAAGGCACAGAGGGTAAACTGCCTAAGCCATGGCCAAAAGGAAGGCGCTTCTACAAATGTGTGCAGCAACCAATTCACACGCATATAAATAAGGTTTACAAGGCGAAAACACTGAGCAAGCGAATGGATATATTTGAGCTGTGGAAAATGTTTCAAGATGATGGGGGGGATGTGGGCAGCATGACTGGATTCTGAGCAAACAGGAGGCCAGCAGCGATAAGCCCTCAGCCCTTACTCCTCCCACTCCTCCTGAATGTGAAAGCGAAGGTGCAACAGCAGGGACCAGGGATTGTAGCCAGCAAAGGAATTAAGAGCGACGGCAGGGTATACCAATCCCCCATTTGCACCCCCAGCATAAAGTAGGAGGGAGGGGCAAGATGAGACTGGACAAGTGACTAGGGGTGCCCAAAGCACAGGCAGCGAGGGCAAGGAGCGCAGCAAAATTCTGGAACGCATAAAAAAGTATGACATGCAGACAAGGAGAAGAATGGAGGGACTGCAGCATATAGTTCCAAATAAGTGGGTAGGCAGACGAATATTGCTTAAACTATATAGGTAGGTAGCAGGAGAGACAGGAGGCTCTATCCTGGGTGGGGGGCAACGATGTTGATGAAGAGAGAGAATGGCCAACGGTAATGGAAGAAGTGGAGGGATGAGAGAAAGAGGAGAAGGAATACAGCAAAAGGGCACACAGGAAGAGACAGAAGGCAGTAGCGCAAGAGCGTGAGAAGTAGGAAGTGCGGAGACAGAGAGCGCTTGAATACATAGCAAGAAGGAGGGCAGAAGTAGAGAGGGAAAAGCAAGTGGAAATAAAAAAAGACGAGGAAGTTGGAAGTGGAGCAGCTCCTTCCAGGAGAACTTTAACAATACTGATGGAGATACATGGTCCGATGATGAATTAGTGGGGAGTGAGGACGAGGATGGTAGGGCGGTCCTTCCATCATTCTTAAGGGAAGAGCCCGGACCAAGACACGTGTGGGGAAATGAGAAGGGCATAGACGGACTAAGGGAGGACAAGGTGGAAAGATCACAGCATTTTAGGGATATATCACATAGCATTACCCCAGATATGCAAAGGATTAGAGATTCCCAAGCATGAAGGAAGGGAGAATTGGCGATAGAGTTCACTGCCACTAAAGACACGCAGAGACAGGGTTGAAAGGCAGGACTGGCGCAATACCCACTACTAGAGAAGGGAGGGGGACAAGGTGTAAGTAACCTTTGTTGACCGCAGGAGCTGGGAAATGGATCTATGAGATAGAATGATTGACAGCAGGGATGACCTTAGCGGTGGGTGACATGAAAAGCATATTTTCAGAAATTTTAGGGGAGGATGCGCACAATGTATGGAAAAGGGCCAGCTACCCAGGAGTAACCGCACAGAATATGGCACACAATGGCTCGCCATTTAACAACTGCCAAGGGGCTGTGTGGCATGCTCTAAGGTAGCAGTACCCATATACTTTGGACATTAGCACGATTATGTCACGCAAAATGGGGGAAGACAAAGGCCCCCTACAGTATATGTAGGCTGTTCAAGAGAAATGGCGACTTGAAACGTGTGAACCGTGGGATAAAACAGTGGGGTTGTTTTATCATATATTATGTCAAGGGTTACCTGAGCAGGTGCAAAAACAACTCAAGATGTTAGTGGGAATGGAGGCTAAACCATGGTCCGAAATTCAACTCACTAGTGTACACTATTGTAGATTAATGCAAGAAAAGGCGAGAAAGAAGCACAAGGAAAGGAAGCAGGAAGAGGCGAAGTTGGTGCAGAAGAAATTGTCAAAATATGCTATGGAAGGGGCAATGATAACAAGCTGTACTCCGAGACCCCCGGCCAGCCCATAGAGCCGAGGTTTGCTCAGAAGTACTTTAAGACGAGATAGCTGCACCCTTGAGATGGATGGGGGTGCAGATTCATTACTCCAACACCAATCAATAAGGACAACTCAATCGTTTGGAAAAGGGAGTCCATTTAATGACAAGTACAGAAAACGGGGAGTTATGGATATCAGCAGTGATGCAATCGTCCTTCTCGCTTCAACTCAAACGAACTTCATACAAGTTATAACATTTATACAAAAAAATCGTCATCATTGACGTGTAACACTCAAAAGTTAACATGCAATTCTATTGGTTAGGAAGAGGTAACTTTACTATAGGTACTATATCTGTACATGGTAAAGGAGTGAAGGGATTGGGTAAACACTGTCAGGTGGGCATCTAAGCCCTTCCTTCAAAAATGACTACTGTAGACATCACTAAAAGTACGACATCCCATTGGTTCTACTAACTATAGGACCCTAGATTATTTGGTCCATTGTGATTGGGTTGGCACCAACCCCATGCATACTTTTCCACTTCGCTTAGCAGCACGCAGAATGGTCAGCCAGGTGCGAGGTGCTCCTTAGTTACCCGGCCTTCCTCCGATTATGGTTACAATCAATCATCACTTTAGTAGCCATGTGTCAATTAGCTCACTGTGGTTGGCCTAACAACTGCAGCTTCTGTCTGGACTGGAAAAGTTTTGATATCTCCACCAGGTCAGGTGCCAAGCATAGGTGTGAACCCTCGCTTCTTCTTGCTCGGCTGGTCACGTGATTCCTACACCGTAAATGTGTCTCTTTTCTCTCAATTTGTGTATTTGATTCTCATTTAGCCCGCCACCTGCCTTTGTCTTCTTATCTCAAGCTTTTAGAGGCAGGATATTCTGTTCTCAGTTTCAGTTAGATGTAGCTACTGTTCACCTCTTTTATTAGTATGACCTTGGCTTTCCCTGCACGAGTTGCCTCTACCGAGTTTCGTTTCAGGCATCTCTTCTCGTTTTGCTAAATATGAATCTTTCTCATTTGGCCTTTAATAACCTGGGTTGATTCTGCTTCTTGTGCAAAGTATAAATACTCTTATAATACTGTGCTTCATTTTGAGGTAGATTATGTATAATGGCGCTTGCCGCAGTATTCTTCTACTAAGCATAGCAAGGTCCACTGTTTTCTTAGCTTTCTTGCAGTTCCAAGCATATTTACAGGTGTAAACTGGTTGAATGTCTTTATCTTGCTTACAGCTTTAAACTTCTTTGCATTTCAAAATCGTCCTTTCACTTTAGGTTCACGATATCCTTATTCATGGCGTTTCGTCTCTTTGCATCATTCTCAAGTCGTCAGTTCTTCTATCTGCAAGTCAGTCCGGGTCCTTGTGATGTTACCATTCCTCTTCCATTAAGACCTTTTTGGTTTCTTCCTGGACTGTACTTAGGCAATCTTCATTTTGTTTCATTTGTTGGTAGGGTTTTCTTAATGGATAGCTTACTGTCCATGGTTTTCTTGGTATTGGTACTTCAATAGGGGCTGTTCATCTGATAGGCACTGGGCAGAGCCCTACTGCGGTTCTCTGCTGGTTTATTTGCTCATCATCCGTCACATATTTTGGTGTGAACGTTACTGGTACTTCAAAATAGACGATTGGAGTGCAGGCTTTATTTGGGACCTCCTCTACACTCCCCCCTCTGGGCGATTCATTGACCACTTTCACTTCCGTCTTTGGATTAATCTTACTCGGTTCTACTGTATTCATCTTCACTCCATCGCCTGGGTTCATTCCTTCTTCATCTTCTGGATCTATACATAATGGTTTGAAGAAGTGTCTCTTTGGAGTCCAGGGCCCTCATTACGACCCAGGCGATGGACCATGGTGCTATTAGCACCATGGTCCATGCCGGCAACTTACCGACTCCGCCATGGCGGAATGGGGAATTAGCGCCCCATTCCGAGGTTGGCGGGCGGTAATTCCCCATGCCGCCATGGCCCTTCCCCATTCTCATTTTTGCCCCATAGGGCTCAATGGGACTGGGGAAGGCGCTAATTACGGCACCGTAAATTACGGTGCCGTAATTAGCTCCTATGTCCCTTTGTGGGTTGGTTTTTTAATGCCTGCTAAAAGCAGGCGTTAAAGTGCCACCCGCAAAGGGACCTCGTAATCAGGCATTAAGGGTTTAACGCGCCGCCACCTTTTACGGTGCCGTTAACCCCTTAACACCTGGGTTGTAATGAGGGCACATATCTTTATTACTCCTTTCAGGCTTCCTGCGGTCCTTACACGTTCGACTTAATTCCATGTCATTAGTTGACATTGTCCGTTTGGGCTGCAGTAAACCCATCTTCCCACATAGTTTCCATGTTTCCTTTGGTAGAGGAACGTTAATCCCTCTGGTGCTTGAATGCTGGCATTCACAAAGTCTCTTATTTCTTCATCAGTCAGGTCTTTAGGCTTCCATCCTGGCTTGACATCAATCATGATCTTCATCCCTATGGCTTTTTTGCAGTCTTCTGGCATTGAGAGATTATTATCTTGATAACACAAAGCCTAGTAATATCATCACTAGCAGGGTTTCCAGGAACTTGAATGCATCTGCCAACCATTGCGGGACGCATGAGAATAGTGATCCAAACCAGCTGTCATCATCCACTTTGTTAGTTTCATCAATCATCTGGTTCTGCAGTTTTGTCAGCATACCTATGGCTTCTGTTAAAGTTCCATTTTCCTCATCGTAAGAGGTATAAATGTGCAACATTCTCTGATTTTTGCACAAACTCCTCCACCCATAGCTGTGAACATGTCAAGCACATATCCGTTCTGGAGAGTCATCAGCTGGATGTCTCTTAACTCTTCCCTAATCGCATTGAATCCTTTTATTGTCATGTTGATGGTCTGCATTAACTCCCATCTGGTTATCTGCAACCATTTAGTGTTTGTTCCAACTTGGAATCTTGGCATGAAAATAGTTATGAACACTGATGAGGTGAGGCTGAACAGCCTATGTTCATATGGGATTGCATGAAAGGCTTTTTCTGGTTTGGCAGAGAAGTAATTCTGTCTCTTCATCTGAGTTAGCAGTTCCACAGATTTCCTTTTCCTCAGGTCAGCAAATGTTTTTGGGAAACTGTCAATGTTCAGGTCACTTTTCGGAATCACCAATGCTGGAACGTGGACGTTCACTATTGTGCTTATACCGCCCCAGTTTTTCGGCAGTCTGATGTATGCTTTGGATCCACATGCCCAATAATGATCAATAATTACTGCAGTTCCGTGCACCTTTCCTGGAGCATCAAAAACTTGTCCACAGTTCTGGTTCTCTCCCATTTTTCTTGTGCCATTATTCCTGAAGCAGAATTTTGGGCTTTCTAGTGGCATTATCTGCAAGGGTCCTCCTCTGTTTTAGACCCATGTCAAAGGTTTTGCAAGCTTTGGCCATAATGGCTTGCATCCATTCTGTACGATGTCGATGGTGCCTTGGTAACGACCAGTGACCATCCAGGCTCTAGATATTACTACTCCTTGAAAGCACTGTTCCCCAAATCTGCATTTAGCCTCTGTTCTTCCAACTTTGAGCCTCTTCTGGAGTTTTTCCTTGGACATTTAGCTTCGGGTTCACTTCCCATCTGATTTCTGCTCCTTTAACTCCAGGCTTCTCGTACCGGATTACATGGTTCCTAGTATGAGCTCAGTTTCTTGTCTTAATGTCTTGAACATAATCATCTTCATCGGGATAGGCTGTTTCAGTTGCCCATATTAGGGAAGCATCACTGCCCATGAACTGGCCTTGAGTTTTGCAAATGGCTACGTGTGAAAGACAGTGTGCTGTTTGGACATCAATTGGGCACCTTTTACGGTGCCATTAACCCCTTAACACCTGGGTTGTAATGAGGGCACATATCTTTATTACTTCTTTCAGGCTTCCTGCGGTCCTTACATGTTCGACTTAATTCCATGTCATTAGTTGACATTGTCCATTTGGGCTGCAGTAAACCCATCTTCCCACATAGTTTCCATGTTTCCTTTGGTAGAGGAACGTTAATCCCTCTGGTGCTTGAATGCTGGCATTCACAAAGTCTCTTATTTCTTGATCAGTCAGGTCTTTAGGCTTCCATCCTGGCTTGACATCAATCATGATCTTCATCCCTATGGCTTTTTTTGCAGTCTTCTGGCATTGAGAGATTATTATCTTGATAACACAAAGCCTAGTAATATCATCACTAGCAGGGCTCCCAGGAACTTGAATGCATCTGCCAACCATTGCGGGACCCATGAGAATAGTGATCCAAACCAGCTGTCATCATCCACTTTGTTAGTTTCATCAATCATCTGGTTCTGCAGTTTTGTCAGCATACCTATGGCTTCTGTTAAAGTTCCATTTTCCTCATCGTAAGAGGTATAAATGTGCAACATTCTCTGATTTTTGCACAAACTCCTCCACCCATAGCTGTGAACATGTCAAGCACATATCTGTTCTGGAGAGTCATCAGCTGGATGTCTCTTAACTCTTCCCTAATCGCATTGAATCCTTTTATTGTCATGTTGATGGTCTGCAGTAACTCCCATCTGGTTATCTGCAACCATTTAGTGTTTGTTCCAACTTGGAATCTTGGCATGAAAATAGTTATGAACACTGATGAGGTGAGGCTGAACAGCCTATGTTCATATGGGATTGCATGAAAGGCTTTTTCTGGTTTGGCAGAGAAGTAATTCTCTCTCTTCATCTGAGTTAGCAATTCCACAGATTTCCTTTTCCTCAGGTCAGCAAATGTTTTTGGGAAACTGTCAATGTTCAGGTCACTTTTCGGAATCACCAATGCTGGAACGTGGACGTTCACTATTGTGCTTATACCGCCCCAGTTTTTCGGCAGTCTGATGTATGCTTTGGATCCACATGCCCAATAATGATCCATAATTACTGCAGTTCCGTGCACCTTTCCTGGAGCATCAAAAACTTGTCCACAGTTCTGGTTCTCTCCCATTTTTCTTGTGCCATTATTCCTGAAGCAGAATTTTGGGCTTTCTAGTGGCATTATCTGCAAGGGCCCTCCTCTGTTTTAGACCCATGTCAAAGGTTTTGCAAGCTTTGGCCATAATGGCTTGCATCCATTCTGTACGATGTCGATGGTGCCTTGGTAACGACCAGTGACCATCCAGGCTCTAGATATTACTACTCCTTGAAAGCACTGTTCCCCAAATCTGCATTTAGCCTCTGTTCTTCCAACTTTGAGCCTCTTCTGGAGTTTTTCCTTGGACATTTAGCTTCGGGTTCACTTCCCATCTGATTTCTGCTCCTTTAACTCCAGGCTTCTCGTACCGGATTACATGGTTCCTAGTATGAGCTCAGTTTCTTGTCTTAATGTCTTGAACATAATCATCTTCATCGGGATAGGCTGTTTCAGTTGCCCATATTAGGGAAGCATCACTGCCCATGAACTGGCCTCGAGTTTTGCAAATGGCTACGTGTGAAAGACAGTGTGCTGTTTGGACATCAATTTCTACAGCTACAAAGATCTTGGACATCCCCATGCTGTTTGGTACGAGTGTACAAACAAAGCATTCCCCTTCTGTATTTCGTCTTCCAAATTCTTTCATGTGCTGGTACCAAATGTTGTTTCCCAAATGTGCTGTGCTGTCCAGGTAATCGTTTAGTTCATTGTCATCTCAGTGCATCCTCCTCTTGATTCTTAAGGTTTTCATGTAGTTTGCTATTACTACATTCCTGAATGCATCTGTATGGCTCTTTCTTGCAGGAGGATTCTCAGGTATCCCGGTTCATGGTGCAGGCCTCCTCATCTGTGCCATTTGAGTGGAGGAAAGTCTGGCAATTCTTTCTATTTCCTCTTGCCTTTTCTTGGATCTGGCTAATGAAGGCCAGATGGATTTTGCTATCAGCTGTGCTAGTGAGATGTTGTTTGAGTTTGTCTTCATCCCCATCAGTGTCATCTCAGGGGTGTTTATTACTGTAATTTCTGTTTGTTTCTTCTCCAACTCCTCTTGTCTTTCCACAATGTCTTTTGTGGAGTTTCTCATAGTATGCAGTCTTTTCTTCTCTGATTGTGGTTCTGTAGTCATTGACACTAGGCCTGTTGCGTGTGCATTCCGTGTTTGCATGTGTGTGGTTCTCTGTAATCTTGTCACATTCATGCTTTGCCGACCCTGTCTCCGGCTTTCCTTTTTGTTTGTTACCACAAGTGTGTGTGTGTCATTGCTAATCAAATCCATTTCAAGTTCATTCATTCCACCATCAGATCTTCTAGGGACGGGAATGACTATGTAAGGTCTGGGTGCCTTTGTAGGCTTCATGCGTGCATCATTCGGTGGGTGCACTGGAATTGGAACGCTTTGTGCACCAATGATAAAGGCAGTTCTGATCGTAACTGACAGTAAAACAATGATGAATATAATACACAAATACATTATGCCCCTGTATGTCAGGCGGCAGCATTTACTTCCAGAGAAATAGGGACATCGTTCCTCCAGCGGGAGGACGAGTTTGCTGTTTTGGATCCCCATCTCGATCATTTGCCAAAATGTTAATTCTTACGATACTCCTTTAAACAATATTGTCTTTCGGATTCTTTGTTGTGAGTTTCAGGTGTTACACAATTGTCCCCCCTCTTGTGAATAATGAATTGTCTATTATCTCAGGATACAGTTCTTTTACTAAAATATGGGAAGTGTCAAAATTAAGTGATAATTCAGCAAGTCTCTTTACTGGGCATGTTCAAAGTATGTCAGCTCCCAGTCTGTGCCCCTGATCTGCTTCAGTCCCGAAGACATGTTGCCTTTGTTAATGGAAAATAAGAAAGGAAATCTCTGGCAATGCTCTCTCGATCTGTTCCTCAGCGGAAAGCTTTTAGAATCTCCTCAGATAGTTCTGCTGATGGTTAGAGAGTTCCACTTGCAGTACTATTCCATGCAAGAGCATGCCCATTTGTGCAATATTGGCTGGGTCGCTGATGAATGTGAGGACGTCAACATTGATCGGTCTCCCCACTAGCTCTGGAAAATCAGTGACTAAATGAAAGAGAACATTATGGGCCAATCTACTGTCTTCTGGTGACAGGGACATCTGTGCCATTTTGCTGATGTTCAGGACTGTATGCTTTCACTTCAATGTAAACAATGTCTGCACTGTCCGTTTGTGTGGAGTGCAACTAAGATCACAATGTTATTTAGGAGTGTGCTCAGACGTTCTGTATTCGCTGAATCTCAGAGAAACGTGAGTGTGTCTGTTGTTCTTCCTGCAAAATTTGGACAGTCTTCAATTATTCGAAAGAACAATGTATTGACAAGCTCATTTACTTCCCTCTCTGCTTGGGACATTTGGCTTCTCCTCGCTGTATTCAGGAAGTAGGAGAAATTGTTCACAATTACAGTAAGTAATCGTCTTATTTTCTTTTCATTTTCGGGATCTTGAAGAAAGTCAGTGACACTGGTGAGTCTCCCCACCAATGATGGGTATGATTATAGCACTAGATTAAAATATGTTACCACATCTTTAGTGATGTCACTACTGTGGGACTAGAAACAAACAGGGAAAGTTTGAGAAAGCTAAAGAGCACGGACAGCCGTGGTCGTCCTTTTAACCGTTAACGAAAAAGCATGTGGTAACACAGAAACAACGGTTCTCTAGGAAGGTAGCCATTCATACAAATCAAAAATGCAAAAATAGGGCAAGATGATTGCTCACATTCTAACACAAAGGAAGGGGGCCACCCGGCTCAGAGTATCTCACCCTAAAGATGAACACCCTGTCCCTGGCAGGAGTGCCTTTCCCTGGGTGGCACGTGATGTATCGCCTATCTAACAGATATAGAGGAGAGAGCTGTCCCTCAATCTTCTATCGTAGTGGCAATGTCTAGAGGTAGACAAAGGGATTCAATTCTCGTTAGAAGCTAAATAAATTGTGTTCTCCAGAGTGGTATAGCAGTATTTCATAGAACTGTAGATTAGATTCTGTGACTGCTGGGTCTTAGACATAGGTAAAACCTGGGAGGCAGGTCAACTGTTTCTATTCTATCCACAGTATAATCATTTAATGCAGCCCGTAGGTCACTCTGGTTTAGAGTTTGAAAACAGTACAACTGGAGAACCCATTGTTGGGTAATACACTAAAAAGGCAGCCCAAGGGGCTGCAGGGCTAAAAGTTGGCTCTTATAAAACCTGCTCACTCGTTAGTGCTGAGTGTGCACAAGCAAACAATTTCCAGAAAGCAAAGTCTCTTTCTTGGTGTGATAGAGATCAAAGGTCGGTCATGAGAGCCCTCATGACCGAAAAGGGTCGACCGGTTTCAATGGCGTTAATGATTGAAGCCACCTTCATCAAGACCGTGAACCATGATACAAGCTGTGTTGTCGGAGTTCAGGATTGCTGAACTGAAGAGAAGTGTTGGTGTCTCCTGCGCGGAGACAAAAAAGGGGGGGGAACGGAAACAACAGGGAAGGGGGTTAAAATGGGCCACTGGCAACAATAAATGTGTGCTACCGTGAAGGTGGTCTTCATGCATTAGAATGTGCAAATAGAAGAAATCAAGTGATTTAGGTTGGTAAATTCGAAGGTGTCTGGGCACCTGTGAGAGGTCTTTTCCGCCGAAGAGGGGGGGAGAGGAGCAGGGAAAGGGAACTGAAGTGACCCTGGAGCCAAGGGCCCCGGTGTGTACAGGTGCCGAGACGGGTGCGGCAGGACCTGCTGGTGTCTATGCGTGGGGGCTGGTGGAAGGTAAATGCATATAAATAATATTATAAACATCCTCTATGTATGGGTGGGGGAAAAAAAACATAACTCTTGGGTGGAGATAGCCCACTGTGCAGGTGGAGGGATGGGGGACCCATGCCTTTATAGTGAATGAAAAAAAACACCTGTACATATGGAGGGAACCATACCTAATGGAGGGCATCCAGGGAGCAAGGAGGCGATAGAATGTCAGAAGACACTCAGGTGACAGGAAGCAATGGCAATCAGCAACTCATGCACGCATCTGGGCCATCTAGGAGAATATGATCACAATGTGGCAGATTAGCGAGAGCGATTATCTACTAGTGGTCAGAGAGGATCTGGCTGGGAAAACAACATACCTGAATGGTAGTTGTTGCTAGCTTCCGTACGCGCCTAGTGCTGTAGCAAAGTATACAGCTCCGAAAGAGCGAGTATGGTGGAAGAGGGCCAATTGTCCATAAAGAGAAGAGCGCGCTCGCGCTTGCGTCAATGTAACGTGCTGACGTCAATATGACGTGGTAGTGTGGCTCGGACCTGCCTTCCGCGTCGCGTAAAGAAAAAGAGGCCCAATCGCCTCTAAACACAAGGGAGAAGCACGGTCATCGTCGGCGAATGTGTAGTGCTGCCCCAGATGTAGTGGAAGAAGCTACTACCTGTACTGGAAAAAATAGATAAATAAATCTGGGAAAAGGATAGGGGGGAAGGAGGAAGAGGGGGGGGCAATAAAGTCACTAAAACGGGCCTGGTAGGCTGCAAAGGAACCCAAATGCAGGATGCAGGATGGAAAGGGGAAAATGCTGAGACCCAAGAGGTGTTACATGCTGGGCACTGTAGATATTAGTGGAAAAAGATTTAAGGCAGTACAGCTAATTCGTGCCACTGGATTTGTTCATTAAGGCCTTCAGAACAGGTATTAAGCCTAAAAATCCACATCTGCTCTTTCCTGAACAACATATTGTGAAAGTTGCCGCCTCTGCGGGGCGGTATGATTTTCTCATGGATGGTCCACTTGAATTGGTCTGCAGTGTGTCCTTTGGATGAGAAGTGAGACACTAGGGGCGCAGTGAGCTTGTTCGTTCTTATGCATGATCGATCATGCGTGTGCGGTTGGACCTAGTAGTCATGCCAATGTACCTGAGATTGCAGGGGCAGGTGATCATATAGATAATGCCCTTGGTGTTACAATTGGTGAAGGTGTTCTGTCTCCATGGTGTTTTCCATCCAATCTCTATTTCTGTGGTTCTGGAGGTCTGGGGGCACATGGAGCAATTTCCACAGGGTGCATGTCCCATAATGGGTGCGATGTTCCATAGAGTGCCCTGGCTAGGCTCCGCCCTGGGTGTACTGGGTATCAGGGTCTTGACGACCTTGTCTCTCACGTTATAACGTCTCTTGAGGGCGAAACGTCGAACGGGAATGTTGGAAAGGCCCGTGTTGAGGATGGGCCATCATTTCTTTACTTCCCGTTTGATTTTGTTAAGCAAGGGGGAATAGCTGAAGACAGCTGTGAAGGTTGTGGAGTCTGGGTTTGGTATGTTGCTGTAGGGTGATTGACCGTGGTATGTTCCTGGCTCTTTTATAGGTATCCTTTATAATCCTCCTAGGGTAACCTCTGTCGGCCAATTGTTTTCGGAGTTGTTTAGACTGTGAGGTGTAGACTGTGGACTGAGTACATAGCCTCCTGTAGAGAAGAAATTGCCCAAAAGGGAGATTGTCTTTGAGTGCTTTGTGATGATAGCTAGAATAGCACAGCAATGAATTTCTGTCTGTAGTTTTTTGTATACGCACAAGGAGAGATTCCCATTGTTTGCTGAGATAGCCAGGTCAAGAAAATGGGTGTTGTGTCTATCTCTGTCCATGGTGAACTTCAGGTGGGGGTTGAGGGAGTTCAACCAGGTATGGAAAGCGTCTACATCTTGTTCAGAGCCTTTGAAAATCACAAAAATATCATCAATATATCGCCGCCACACGGTTAGTTGGGTGAGGTAGGGATTGGTCTCAGGGTAGATATGTTGGCGTTCAAAACAGTCCACATATAGGTTAGCGAGGCTGGGGGCAAACGTGGCCCCCATTGCGGTTCCTGAAATCTGTTGATAAAAAGTGTCTATTACCCACCATGGGTTCTCCAGTTGTACTGTTTTCAAACTCTAAACCAGAGTGACCTACGGGCTGTATTAAATGATTATACTGTGGATAGAATAGAAACAGTTGACCTGCCTCCCAGGTTGTACCTATGTCTAAGACCCAGCAGTCACAGAATCTAATCTACAGTTCTATGAAATACTGCTATACCACTCTGGAGAACACCATTTTTTTTAGCTTCTAACGAGAATTGAATCCCATTTGTCTACCTCTAGACATTGCCACTAATATAGAAGATTGAGGGACAGCTCTCTCCTCTATATCTGTTAGATAGGTGATACATCACGCGCCACCCAGGGAAAGGCACTCCTGCCAGGGACAGGGTGTTCTTCTTTAGGGTGAGATACGCTGAGCCGGGTGGCCCCCTTCCTTTATGATAGAATGTGAGCAATCATCTTGCCCTATTTTTGCATTTTTGATTTGTATGAATGACTACCTTCCTAGAGAACCGTTGTTTCTGTGTTACCACTACTGTGGGACACCATAAGTGATTCAGAATATGGTCTCGGTGTGGAATGAGTCTGGATACTATATTTTCTTCCAATGTATGTGTCCTCGAACAAAATTTGACATGTTATTTCCTTGTCACAGTTTTAATGTGTCTCGATCCAAAGTTCAAGTTCAACAGACTATGTTGTGGCTTATACGTGCAATTCTCTTCTTCACCCTGCAACTAGGATGTACAGAGTGTCCTTCGTTTATGTCCTTATCCCCTTTTTTGGTCAGAGGAAGTGTCCAATTTTAAGCCACAATTTGAAAAAAGTTCTTTGTCTTTGTCTGGCTGGTCATGCGTCCTTTTTCTTCGTCATGGATCTAGTCTGCACATGCTGTGGTTCTTCCCCGTCGCTCATAGTCTCCTCACGTTGGGGTACAGGCAGAGGGCCTTCTCCAATGTAGGGTTTGATATTGCCCAGAAAAATCCAAGCTCTCCTTCCTTGTAGTTTCACTGCAGAAGGAGTGCAGTCCTCCACTGTAAAGGAACCGTTAAATCCTGGCTCGTCCCACCTTTTCCTCGTATGATTCTTTACAAGGATGGTATCTCCAGGGAAAACGGATGGTACACAAAGTCCTTGAACTGTGCCTGTAGTAGTATCTCCCTCTGTGTTCCGTGCTGCCCTGCACCCTTTTCGTCATCGCTGCAGCTTGTCTGAAATTACAGTAAGGCAAGATGTCATGCAATTCAGGTAATTTTGCATTTCAGACCCTAAGGTATCTCCTGTGGACTTGGCATCACATCTAGCTCTATCTCGGGGTGTCAGGGGAGTACGCAGTCTTCTTCCTGTGGCTATCTCGTGTGGCATAAGATGATGGTCAGAACCGGGTTGGTTCTGGAGTGCATACAATGCTAAAGGAAGGCAGTGCAACCATCCCTTTCTTAGAGTACGCTTCAACTTGGCTATCCTTTCCTTTAACAAGCTGTTGAGCTTCTCACAGATCCAGTTACCTTGTGGATGATACGCTGACAAATACTTGTGCTTTATACCAAGCAGTAAGCTAATCTGTTCGAATGTCTCATTTACAAAGTGAGCTCCATTATCTGAGCTCATGACTTCATACAAACCCCACCCGCGGAACACTTCTCTCACTAAAAATGTGGCCGCACAGGTAGAGTCTGGGTGTGTACATGGACCTGCCTCTATCCATCTAGAGAATGGACACACCACAACAATTAAGTATCTGTACCCGTTACATGCTTGAATCATGTTGACGTAATCGTCGTGCAAGTGCTGAAAAGGCTCATTTGCCCTGGGGATGACTCCTCTCATTACTTTCAATGTGTGCCCAGCTGTGAATTGTTGGCAGATTATACAGTTCACTATAAAAAATGCAATGTGCTCGGTTAAATTCCGTATGAACCAGTCTTCTGCGAGCATTGCCGCTAGATTCTCTTTTGTCATATGTGCTGGATAACGTAGCTGCTCTAGCGCTAATTTTAAGAGGACTATAGGCATCACCGGTTTACCAGTGCTGTCTTTTCACCACAAACTGTCAGAGGGGTTTTAAAGAACACCCTCACCGTTTCCATAGATTTTTCTCTTCCTGTGGTGCCTCCCCTTGGAGTTCCATCAACTGTGTTTGCCCTAGACTGTTATAGCTTTCAGGTATAGTTCGTGCAACCTTTTGAAAAAACTTTAAGAGTCTAGAGGGAATATTTATCTGGACCTCTTTAAGACAACCCTCAAAACATCAAAACCACTAAACATACCACACTAATGCTTAAAGGGTCCCTTGCTTCTCCAGTACCTTCTTCTAACTCAGTCCTGCATGTTGTGTACCTCATTAAATTACAACATACTTATTCCAAACAGTTTTTTTTTATCAAAAATATCAATTTATTTACTCTCAGTAAAAACACCACTAAAAAATACATTCACAATTATCTCAACAAAGACAGCATCTTGCACTTTTGTCTAAGTTCAACTATTACACATTTGCCACTATTTTTGGTATCATTGACCACAGACAACTTCTACATAACATTCTATTTTCTAATACATATCTCTGTTATTAGATAGTTCATCAGTAGAAGACACATGTTTCAGTTTTTCATTTACTTTTTATATCTTCTCCTTTCTTCACTGGGTACTCTAACTTCCCCATAAAAATCGTGCTCTACTCATTCACACTTATGTCATTCATACATCCTTTCATTCTACAATCCACACTACCCAACATGTTTCTTTCCTTTATCAGTTCTCATAATTTCAGGAAATTCTTCAGGGGTTAATTTTTGTATAGCAACAGTCTGTTATGTAGTGACCATTCGGTCTTCTTGTATTCTTTATACTTCTTGGTCAAGGCTCATGTGTTCGGTTCACATCTGTTTCATTTCTGGGCCAGAATTCCACAAGACGGTATCTGTGAGAAGCAAGTGTATGAAGAATGGATTTAATTATTAACCCAACTTCTATGCAGTCTTATTCCTACATTCGGGGTATACAATTTACCATGAGAGAATATATTCTTCCAATTCTTCAGTACTAGACATGCACTACTTGGTAAAGGACATTATCACGACACGACGTCTTTTCATAAGGTGGTTTACTGTTTTTCTAGTGACCTACCCTCTCTATTTTTTACCGAAATTCCCCTGTTCTTAAAAAAGGGGCATTTGATAATTTATTTAGTTTCCCAACGCTCTCACCCTACTGTTATGGTACACTATTTACCTTCTGGCTTTTACCTGCAGGTTGTTTATTTTCATCCATCCAGGTATCTATCTCTAGTTGCTTCTTAATTCTCAACACTTGTGTACTGCCTTTTTGGGTTCACCTTTTGCAACATCTATCAATACAGAAAAAGTCACTTGCAATTACTCCTGGTTAAACTGGTACTACATATCCTATGTATAATAAGCATAATCTAGTGTTATACTTAGTTCTAGGGTATGTACCTTAATTAGGACTTCCCATGTTAGAGTCTGCCATGTTTGCTGTTTCCAGCTAATCCCGACCCTTCAGTGATCTTTGTACGAGATGAATGCCTCGTTTTGCTTCAATGGTTACGACCTCGGTCGTCCCGGGTTCCCACGTGATCTATACACAGCTAATTAGTGTTCTAAGTGCCGATATCTATAGAAGCAAAAACAAAAGGTGTATCTTTAAAAATTGAAACATTCCGTCCGCGTGATCTTTAAACGGCTTCTTGGTGTACTAAGCGCCAATATCTCTTATAGCTAACTCACGGGACATGTCTTTAGAAATAGGGACATTCCGCTCTATTATATCTCCCTCCTACAGTCTTACATTCGCTGTCTCGGATGTTTCGCTTACCTTCTAGCTAAAGAAGGTAAGCGATCCATCTGCCTCACGGGTTGCTGTCGGCGTTCTCTCGCTTCTTCTGACTTCCGTCATCTCTGTTCGCATACCCGGATGTTTTTGCCCGCGTCACAGTCGGTTCCTCCTTCTGGCTTGTGTCCATTTCCATGTTCTTTTCTCCATTGTTGTAGATAGGCGCGGTTCCATCTATCCAATGATATTCCGTCACGTCATCGTTCCGGAATTACAGGTCCTTTTTTCTTGCCTTTGTTACTCCGTATTTATTTCTTTCTTCTTTGGTACTGCCTTTCCTGGACCATAGATAAGGATCTAATTTCCTGACCCATCAAAGTTGTTCTTCACATATGTTTCTCTATGTTTTTTTCAACATGTAAATGTTGTATTCAGCTACAGAGCTGAACACGTTAATTTCAATCGTATTTCCTCATCAATCGCTTTTTGGACAACACTATACGATTTTGATGCAAATTTATATCCAGTTCAAGTGGTAGCATAACTTCATTTTGTATCACTTGATTTTTTCATTGAGACCCGTCTCACAGCATTTTGTTAAAAAAAATAGTTCTTTTTCTTTTGTTAATAATTTCTTCCTGTCGATGTTCATATCTTTACTCTCTTTCACCTTATAAACCACTGACCACTTTAATTCTTCTGCCTTATGGATCATTTCAACGAAATGTCCTACCATAGTGCAGAATGAATTCTGTTCCTTATGCAACTCTTATGTTCTGTTATCCTGGTTTTAATTTTCTTTCAGTCTTCCCTATATAGATTTTTTTACAGGGACACCATATCACATATATCACAAATTTGGAATTGCAGTTAGTTAGTGTTTTCTGTCTCCACTCATTTCTCAGTCCAAGATCTATTTGAGTTGATTTCTTAGTTTGACAGCAGCACGTACAACTGCCGCACGGTACATGTCCCTCTAGTATTCTCATTCCCCAACTCTCTGTCAGTGTTGGTTGATATTTATGTTGTTTTGTTATGTCATTGCTCATTATTTGGTCCTTCACCGTCTTACTTCTTCGGAAAGCTATTAGCGTTTTTTCCAGTGGGCTTTTTCCTTTCTCCATAATTGTCCAGTTTCGGTATATGATTTTCCTGATCCGATTTGACAGATTACTATACGTGTTCATAAACACCAATTTGTCATTATCTTTTCTTTTCAATACCGGTTGTTGCTCAAGTAAGGCTTCCCGGTGATTATTATCAGCCCTCTTCATCGCCCGGTTTACCAGTTTTTTAGGGTAGCCTCTTTCATATAAATTCATTCTCAATTTATTGGCCCCTTCTCTATAGTCTTCTCTGTTCGTGCTGTTCTCTTTCAACCGCAAAAACTGCCCAAAGGGCAGGTTATCCCGTGTGTGGTTCGGGTGAAAACTAGTATAATGTAATAATGCATTCCGATCAGTTGGCTTTCTGTACGGTTTAACAAAGAGTTCTCCTTTGTTGGTATCAACCTTTATTGTTACGTCTAGGAAATTCACTTCCTCTCTGCTGTAGTTCTTAGTGAACTTTAAGTGTTAATTTTGTTCATTCAACCATTTGAAGAAAGAAATTGCTTCACTCTCATCGCCCTTCCAAATTAAAAGCACATCATCTATGTACCTCTTCCAGACCTGGATATTATTTCTGAAAGGGTTGTTGTCACCATAGATCACTCTTTTTTCGAAAGCCTCCATGTAGAGGTTTGCGATGCTCGGGGCTAGTGTAGCCCCCATAGCCGTTCCTTGTATTTGTTTATAGTAGCATCCATTAAAATGGAAATAGTTTTCCGTTAGTGCTACTTCAGCACACCAAAGTATGAAAGAAGCTGGGGTTTCAGTGTTATTATTTTCCATCAGGAGTCTTTCTTCCAAAACCTCAAGTGAGGCCCTTTGTGGGATATTTGTATACAAAGATACTACATCAAGGCATATCAGAATTTCTTCAACTTGGTTAAATGGTCTCCCTTCTACTTCCTTTATAATTTGTGTGATATCTTTTATAAAGGAAGACATCTCTCTGACCATTGGTTGCATGAAATGGTCCGCAAATCTTGATAGAGGTTCTAATACCGAGTCACAGCCTGACACAATTGGTATCCCTGGAGGCCTAGTTAGACTTTTATGAATTTTCGGGAGAATATAAAATTGTGGTGTCCTTGGTTTGTCTGCTCGTAGAAATTCTGCTTTTTTCTTTGTGATCCATCTCCTTTCCTCTGCTTTTGTCACTTTCAGATGGATCATTGTTTCCAACTTTTGTGTGGGATTCTCATCTAATCTCTGATAACTCTGGCCATCTTCCAGTTGTCTCATACATTCATCGATGTAATCTTTTCTATTCAGGATAACGACGGCTCCTCCCTTGTCAGCTTTTCGTATTATTATGGAATCATTGAATAGTAGTCCCTTTAGGGTGGTTTTCTCTTTTCGACTTATATTTTGGAAGATCTTTTCTTTTTCTGTGTCTTTCTCTAGTATAGCAAGTTCTTGTAATACTCTATATTCAAAAACTCGAGCTTCTGCAGTCCGAGAGTGTATTGGGGGGCAAAAGTTTGATTTATTATGCAACCCACTATCTGGTTCGGTGGAGTCCTCTTTATCTTCAAACTATTGTTTGAGGTGTATTTTCCTCATGAATTCTGTTCCTGCACCCTTTTCGTCATCGCTGCAGCTTGTCTGAAATTACAGTAAGATGATGGTCAGAACCGGGTTGGTTCTGGAGTGCATACAATGCTGAAGGAAGGCAGTGCAACCATCCCTTTCTTAGAGTAAGCTTCAACTTGGCTATCCTTTCCTTTAACAAGCTGTTGAGCTTCTCACAGATCCAGTTACCTTGTGGATGATACGCTGACAAATACTTGTGCTTTATACCAAGCAGTAAGCTAATCTGTTCGAATGTCTCATTTACAAAGTGAGCTCCATTATCTGAGCCCATTATCTGAGCTCATGACTTCATACAAACCCCACCCGCGGAACACTTCTCTCACTAAAAATGTGGCCGCACAGGTAGAGTCTGGGTGTGTACATGGACCTGCCTCTATCCATCTAGAGAATGGACATACCACAACAATTGAGTATCTGTACCCGTTACATGCTTGAATCATATTGACGTAATCGACGTGCAAGTGCTGAAAAGGCTCATTTGCCCTGGGGATGACTCCTCTCATTACTTTCAATGTGTGCCCAGCTGTGAATTGTTGGCAGATTATACAGTTCACTATAAAAAATGCAATGTGCTCGGTTAAATTCCGTATGAACCAGTCTTCTGCGAGCATTGCCGCTAGATTCTCTTTTGTCATATGTGCTGGATAACGTAGCTGCTCCAGCGCTAATTTTAAGAGGACTATAGGCATCACCGGTTTACCAGTGCTGTCTTTTCACCACAAACTGTCAGCGGGGTTTTAAAGAACACCCTCACCGTTTCCATAGATTTTTCTCTTCCTGTGGTGCCTCCCCTTGGAGTTCCATCAACTGTGTTTGCCCTAGACTGTTATAGCTTTCAGGTATAGTTTGTGCAACCATCATTCTCTCATTGGTATGGGTGACTTTCACTTCCAGGATCGTCTCATTCTTGGATGCCATAGGTTTGGCTTCTGTATCTGCTGCTTGGTTTCCGCGTAAGATAAAATCTGTCCCTTTCATGTGGGCAGCTCATTTCATGACCGCTATGCCCACTGGGAGCTGTAGTGCCTTGATCAGCTTGTCCAATAAGGCTGCGTGCTGCACTGGCGGGCCATCTGCTCAGAGGTAGCCTCTCCTTTTCCAGCGCGCTAAGCCTGCGTGCACTGTTGACGTCACATAGGTGGAGTCACTGTACACTGTTACTTCCTGGTCTGCATGATTCTCAATGGTGAGTATCAACGCCAATAATTCTGCAGCCTTTGCTGAATAGTGAGATGGTATTCGTGCACTAAGGTGTACTCAAAATTCTCAATTTGCGGTGTGTTTCATTACAGCAAAGCCTGTATATCTTTGCCCATCATTTTGATCAATTCTTGAAGAACCATCAATAAAGACAATTTCTCCTTCTGCCAAAGCATTTTCTTTCACCCTGGGAAAATCATCATAGAATTCTTCATATTTCGCACAGTCATCTATTGGCTCTCCTTCAGTGACTGGCTCTGCTATAAACATAGCTGGGTTCACTATCTTACATTGGACTACTTTAATCGATGGATTTGATATGATCACCTCATAGGCAGAAGCTCTCTGGAATGTGAACGTGCCCTTTGGTTTCTCTAGAAAAGCAAATAGTGAATGCTCGACGTACAACGTCATTGAGCAACCCATCACAATGGTTGTAGCCTTCTCTATGATGCACGCTGGGGCAGCTAAACTTTGTTCGCATGGGAAATGGCCTCTCATTACTGGGTCCAAATGTCCACTATAGTATGTCAGGGGCTGGGGCGTGGCCAGCGCGCATGGAGTGAGGACGTGTTCTCCTCACGCTCCTGCCCGAGATCCTACAACTGACCGAATCGTTCGGCCTGCTTAAGCTGAACAAGCACGCCTGAAGTAGCTACGGGAAGAAGAACCGTCTCCCTACCCTCGATGAAGTTTCCGCAAGAAAATCAGACCGAGATAACGGTTAACCGAAGCGAACAGAGAGGAGGCCCCGGCCCAACAAAATGGCGGCGCCCGCTCTCCCCATCTGAGACGCACCGCTGGAAGGCAGATAGCCTCCGGAGGCGAGAGAGGAGGGCCCACAGCGTCCAACCCAGTGACCCGGCGACATCCCGGGGGGGGCGGACCCCTGCGGCCGGCTGTGACCCGGGTCTCGCCCCCAAAAGAAAATTGAAAACCGCGACCATGGACTCCTTCACCACGGTCAGGGCGAAACAACAACAGGGGACAGAGACAGCAGACGACCCGACAGCTAAGGAGGACGATCTGACAAATACGCAAGTGCTACAAACCATAGCGGCGCTACGGACGTCCATTGAAACCAGGATCAATGAAATCAAGTCGGACATGCAACTGATGAGACAGGATGCCCGTAACCTTACAGAAAGGGTGACCACAACGGAGGCAACGCTCCAAGACAACGTTAACTACACCACAGAACTTAAATCTAAGGCCCAAGACCTTGAGTTGCAAGTAGCGCGGCTAGAGGCGCGATCAGAGGACGCTGAAGCACATGCCCGCCGCAGCAACATCCGAATCCTGGGGGTACCGGAAGACACAGAGGGCCCAGATCCGACCGAATTCTTAGAAACGATGCTCTTGCAAGAAATCGGGGCCGGCAAACTGACCCAGGGCTTCTCAATAGAACGGGCCCACAGATCACTTCAGAAAAGGCCCCTCCGGGCTCCCGACCGCGCCCTATTATTGCAAAAGTCTTGAACTTTCGCGACAGAGAGACTATACTGAGATTCTCAAGAGAAGGAGGGGAGATCGAGAAACATAGCGCCAAAATTGTCATTTACCCAGACTATACCCCCGCGGTGCAGCGAGCACGGAACTCATTTGTACCGGTGAAAGCTAGGTTGCGCAAGCTAAACCTCAAGTACATGCTACTGTACCCGTCCCACCTTAAGGTACTATACAAGGGGAAAGCTATCTTTCTTGAGACTCCGGCAGCGGCAAATATGTGGCTTGAGGACAACAACCTTGCTGATGATAAGGAAAGCACTGCGCATGAAATCACAGGCCATTGAAAGCACCAAACGACAGGAAAATGAAGGTTTGCACAACTGCCGAATGAATACCGGACCGCTTGAGATCTACAACTCTACGTACGCCATGATGGGCAGGAGCGCACCGACCCATGCGAATAACAAGGAAGCCGACGCACCCCCCTGCAACACGTGGGGGCCGACTGCCGACACACCACCCGCACCGGGAGGCCCGGAAAGGCCTGGAAGGATCGGGTGCCCCCGAGTGCTGCAAGTTTGAGGCAACTGCTGGGGGCAGTTTTGAGTTGAAAGGTTTGTTGCCCTTATTCACTAGAATGAGGATTGTTAATGTTAATAAGTCTCCAATTTAAACTGAGAGGGAGGGGGGAAGGGAGGGAGGAAACGATGAGGCTCGCACCCCAACCCCAACACAGACCGACCCCTGGCTAACAGGTCCAGGCCCGGGGACGGCAGAGGCAGGGAAAGGGGGGGACAACAGATCCGTTACTAAACCCCTATGGCTGCGACCACCATAAAAATAATGACATGGAATGTAAGGGGCCTAAGGACTTATCTCTGAAGGAACAGGATTAAAACCTACCTGCACAGAAATGGGGTAATGATAGCATTGTTAGAGGAGACCCACTGCACGGCGGACTCGGTGGCCAAGCTACAAACACATTGGGGTGGACAGGGGTTTGGTACCACTTATTCTAAATACGCAAGAGGGGTCTACACCTGGATTCACCCACAGCTCCCATTCCGGGTGGACAAAACTGAGACAGACCCGGAAGGTAGGTTTGTCGTAATTTGGGGATTCATTGAACAAGAAGCAGTAGGCATCATGAACTCCTATCTCCCTAACAATAACACACCGTCCTACCTGAACTCACTGTACCCTAGAGTTGCACAGTACAGGAACGATCTCTTTATTTGGGTGGGGGGGATTTTAATTGTGTACATGACCCACGGCTGGACAGATCCACACCACAGCTAAGAGGCCCATCGACCGCTACGACAGCACTATCCGCCATGTTGGGGAGGCTGGAAATGACGGATGTGTGGCGGGAAAAACATCCTGAAGCACGCGAATACTCATTTTACTCATCCCCACATAAGTTACACACAAGACTAGATTACATATTCATAGACAGGGAACACTTACCCCGGGTGGACAAAACTGAGACAGACCCGGAAGGTAGGTTTGTCGTAATTTGGGGATTCATTGAACAAGAAGCAGTATGCATCATGAACTCCTATCTCCCTAACAATAACATACCGTCCTACCTGAACTCACTGTACCCTAGAGTTGCACGGTACAGGAACAATCTCTTTATTTGGGGGGGGAATTTAATTGTGTACATGACCCACGGCTGGACAGATCCACACCACAGCTAGGAGGCCCATCGACCGCTGCGACAGCACTATCCGCCATGTTGGGGAGGCTGGAAATGACGGATGTGTGGCGGGAAAAACATCCTGAAGCACGCGAATACTCATTTTACTCATCCCCACATAAGTTACACACAAGACTAGATTACATATTCATAGACAGGGAACACATACCCCGGGTGGAGGGAGCACAATTCTTGGGGAAGACTATCTCTGACCACTCCCCGCTTCTGATAACATGGAACCACAGAGGGCCCAGACCCCCCATTCCCATGTGGAAAATGCCCACAGACGCCATGAGGGACCCAGCCTTCCGAGAAGAATTAGGCAATTCTATTGATGCATACCTAGAGGTTAACACCGGTAGTGTAGCTTACAATAGCACAGTGTGGGAGGCTCTAAAGGTGGTAACCAGGGGAGAAGTAATTGCAAAGGCGGGAGGTATCAAGAAGCAGCTCAGGAAAGAACTAGACCTAGTAGAACGGCAGATTGAGCGACTTGAGGCTACCCCCGTAGACACCCAACAGAGGGAAGAGGAGCTTGTGAAACTTAGAGAGCGGAACATAACTGCGTGAAACAGGCTGGAAAAGTTCGACTATACTGCCAGAACAAATAGAGCACACGTTGAGGCCAACAGACCGGGCAGACTACTCCCCTGGCTCTGCCGTAAAGAGCACCCCAAACACCCCACCATCTCACTACAAGATGAGGATGGAAACACACACTGTACACAGCAGGGCATAAATGACACTTTCACTCGCTTTTACACCCACCTGTATTCACATGAGGAGCAGGTCCCCCATGAATGGTTGATAGAAACACTAGAAGAGATAGGGCTCCCCAGGTTGTCCCCTGAGCAAGCCGACTCTCTAGAAGCAAAAATCACGCCCGAAAACATTACCGATGCAATCAGATCCCTGGCCACAGGCAAAGCACCGGGAACAGACGGGTTGCCCACGGAGTTTTTTAAAACGTATGAGTCCTCCCTGACCCACCTATTACACGCAGTATACCAGGAGGCATACGAAGAAGGGATACTACCCGAAAGTATGAGGGAAACGCTTGTGATCCCGATCCTCAAGCCCAATAAACCGGCAGACCAATGTGACTCATATCGCCCGATTGCAATGTTAAATTACGACGTTAAAATCCTGACCACGATTTTAGCGAAGCAGCTGTCTAGAATAATAGGAGACATATTTCACCCAGATCAGTGCGGCTTCGTGCCGGGCCGAAATACGTCCATGAACCTACGCAGGCTGCAGCACATTATAGCGCAAACCGATAAAGACAAGGACTCAAACGCGCTGCTGTCCCTAGACGCAGTCAAAGCGTTTGACTCCATTTACTGGGAATGGCTTGCGGCAGTGCTTAGGGAGTTTGGCTTTGGTCCCGGGTTTATCAGGTGGATTAACATCTTGTATGCTAAACCTAAGGCAAGGGTGAAATCTGGGAAGTATGTGTCGGAGAACTGGGATATATGCAGGGGGACTAGACAGGGTTGTCCACTATCCCCAATGCTTTACATACTGGGACTAGAACCCATAGCTGTTTACTTTAGAAAGCAATTCTTCGATGCAGGCATTAGACTGTGAGACGTGGATCACATCATCTCGCTCTACGCGGATGACGTTCTCATATACGTCAGGGACCCACACCTCAACGTACCAACCATGTTAGAAGTGCTGGACAATTATACCAAGGTCTTTGGGATAGGTTTTAGCAGGTCAAAGTCTTGTATGTTCCCCCTAGCAGCCCTGAAAACAGAGAGTTTAGAAGCACTCCCTGAAGTTGGGATCCAGTGGCAGAATACGTCATTCCGCTACCTTGGAGTGCACATTATGTATACCCCCGAGCTAATGCACGAACGAAACACAAAGGCAGCACTCCAAGCCCTGCGCAAATCAATGGGGTTCTGGGCGAAACTCCCCCTCTCGATGATGGGCAGGGCTTCGATAACTAAAATGATCGTTCTCCCGCGTTTCCTTTATGGGTTTCAAAATGTACACTACTATATACACAAGCCCTTCTTCCGACTGCTTGAGACCATACTACGAGAGTTCCTATGGGGGAAAGGCAGGCATAGAATAGCGTTGCAATTGCTAACCCTACCATATAGCCAAGGCGGTATTCAACTTCCAAACCTAGAAAAATATTACATAGCAGCACAGCTTAGTTTTGTGGCCAAATGGCTAGATGATGAACCCACATCTGAAACACCATTGCTACAGGCCATGCTGCCCCAATTCCATCTGAAAGAACTGGTCTGGGCACCGTCCAAACTGCTGGGAACTCTACCCTTTTTGGATGACCTGGGAAGGAAAATTTGGCACAGGGCAAAAATGCTCACTAACTCACGGAACTCCTATACCCCAGAAGTCCCCCTGATCGCAGACCTATGCAGAACACTTTCGAATTTGAAACATATCAGGCTCTGGGAGAGGGAAGGGGTCTACACCTGGGGAGATCTGTATGATGAAGGCACTTTCAGGGAGTTCACCTCGCTGCAGGAGACGGAAGGCGTACATACCGGCCAGTTTCTGTGGTACCAAAGAACTCGTGCTGTGGCCCGACGCAAATGGGACTTGTGGCCGATGGAACCAGACAACCCATTTCACAAATATATGGCCACCTGATCGACATGCCAAATCCTCGGAGCATGGAAATGAAAAGCAAATGGGAGGAGGATATAGGCTGGGAAATGACTGAAGGGGAGTGGAACAGAGCTCTCACATTCCCCAAAACGGTGTCCAGAAACCATAGATTTAGGCAGATTCAGTTGAACATACTACACAGAATTTACCTGACTCCGTGCCGCATAGCCACCTTCAATCCCCAGGCACAACCGACCTGCAACTGGTGCAAGGGGGAAAGAGCGGATCTGATCCACATGTTATGGGAATGCCCCAGGACAAGGGCTCTGTGGGACAGGGTCCAACAAACTTGCGAAAAAGCAGGCCTGAGTAAATATAATTGGACACCCGGCGAGTGCCTCTTAGGAACCTACCCCAGACCAGCCAAACTCAAGCATGCAACAAGGCTCATGGACATATCGTGCATACCGGCCAAAAGAACTATAGCAATGGCCTGGAAGAAACCCATGGGCCCTCAGTTCAAACTATGGCACAAAGAGACTGAACGGTGGGTGCTGGCCGAGACCGTGGCATGGGAGGACTGTGTGGCCAGATCCACGGATGACTCTAGTATGTCACTCGAGGCATGGAAGGAACTCACCAGACACATGTACCATCCCTCGGATGATAAACCCCCCTGAATCGGAACTTAATCCAGGCCCATGTGAGACCTGTCATAAAGCCAGCAGCAGCGGAAGTACGGCAGAGGACAGAGACCTTGCCGAAGCCTTTCCCCTATAGTAGTTGCCAGATGGTTCCCCTTCGCTCCCACCCTCCCCCGAAACAGTTAACGATATATGAAACGGACAAAATATGGAGACAGTTATGGTTGTTTTGTTTTTGTATTTGTAATTTTTTGACGTTAAGTTAAACATATGTTTATAACTATTTGAGATTGGCTCCATTGTACACAACTTGTTTGATATTATTGAAAAATGCCAATAAACAAATTTGAAAATAAATAGTATGTCAGGGGCTTGTACCCCAATGTGGTTCTCTGTGTGAGCACTGCCGTCATAACGCTGCCATTCGTGTGTGAGAACAGGTAACATTCCTCTGCATAATTGGGAATCCCTAGAACTGGTGCTGTGCAAATAGCTTTTCTGAGTTCAGCAAATCCTTCCTCCATGGTCTCAGACCATTCAATGTTTTCTTTCGTCACTTGGGCCTTCTTTAGGGCCTGAAGTAAAGGCTTAGTGTAAGTCAAAAGACCCATGTCCTGACATAGTTGCACAAGCCTAAAAAGATCTGAATCTGTTTTATCGTGTGTGGCTTAGCCGTGTTCAGTATGGCTTCATCCCTTTCTGGGGTCAATCTTTTTCCCTCATCTGAGATCAGCTGGCGTATGTACTGCAGTTCTTGTTGACAATATTGTAGCTTTTCCTTGTCAACCTCATATCCTTTCTCAGCAAGTATAGTCAATAGCTGAAAAGAATCGTGCCTGCATTGCTCCTCTGTCTTGCTGCAGATCAAGATGTCATCCACATATTGCAGGACAACACTTTCCAATGCAATATTGCTTAGGTCCATGTGTAGGACTCTGTTACAAATAGGAGACTTACAGTACCCCTGAGGAAGCCTCGTGCTTTTCAGACGCATCTGTTTGAACGTGAATGAAATCAGATCTTGTGAGTCACGGTGCAATGGGATTGAGAAAAATGCATTTTTCAAATCAATCATTGTGAAATATTTTGCCTCAACAGGTATATTACATAGAATTGTAGCCGGGTTCGGGACTAGAGGGAATTTGGCCTCAACAATATCATTTATTGGGAGTAAATCCAGAATTAGCCTCCAAGACCCTTCCTTTGATTTCTTGATTGGATGAACCGCAGTATTGCATGACAAATTTGATGTCACTAAGATGCCTTGCTCCATCATAGCCGAAATTGTCTTAAAAATCCCTTCATCTGCCTCTTTGGACATGGGATATTGTCGGGCTCTTGGTAGAATTGCTCCTGGTTTCAGTTTGATTTTCACTTCTCCAACCCCTTTCAATAGGCCTACGTCATAGGGTCCTGTGGTCAACACTGAGACAGGCACCTGGGCCATGTCATCATCAAAATATTCAGGATGGTTTTGTGCCATCATCATTCTCTGAGGCACTTCTCTCTTGATCATTCTCACCCAAAAGGTGAGACTCACTTCCAGCATTGTCTCTCCCATATCTGCTTGCTCTTCAAACAGATCGTCATCAGTGACGTCAGTCAATCAATATCCTTCTACAATGGTGATTACTGCGCACTACTGTCGGCCTTCGTCGTCATAAACCAACAAAATATGTCCTCACAGGTAGCAGCAATCTAAGGGTCATGCGGTATATAAATTAACTGCATATACCTCATTTTTTCTTAACAACAACAAAAATTGGATAGGCACAGCAACATTTTTGCGAGAGCAGAGATCGCTCCTACCTGGGTATGTTAATCAATATTTCCAGATAGTATCCTAATGTTCTCCATATATTCAAAATAACATCACATGTATATGTGGAACCAGTATTTATCCCATTATCTGGATCATTACACTCAATTTTGTTTCTTGCATAATTGTAAGGCCTAGCCGAAAAACTCAAGAAAACTTATCATTTACTACAAAACATAAATCAATCTTTTATACAAAACCTCAGCAACATTTTACAAGGCATGTAATCATATTCTTTTAAAACAAGCTCAACTTCAAGCATATTCAATAGAGCAACAAAACAGAAATTATCTAAATTAAGCATAAACCATACATGACAATGGTGGTTAAATGTCAATAAACAAAGCAGAAAAAACTATAAATGAAAAGCGAAAAAAGTAATAAAAAGAAAAAAAGAACACAAGGCTTTCCATTAAGCATACAATTTCACTGACAATCACATAAATTCCATTTGTCTCCTGTTGTGAAAAATATTGGTAAATAACTCAATTTCAACCCAACTTCCGTTGCAAAAGTCCAAAAGGGTATGTTCCAAAATATCAGAAAAAAATATTCAAGGGTTAGTGGCTAGTGTAGTCTGGTTCTTGCACTAGCTCCTATTTCTTACAAGTCTGCTGGGGGCCTTCGTCGTCATAACCATCAATCAAGGCCATTCTCCCTCATACCGCAGCTGTGTGTATTATCAAGGGAAATACTTGTCCCTTCTCGTGCATCAGTATTCTTGGTCTAAATAGAAACTCATCTGGGGTTCTCATGATTCTGTCTGCAAGGCCTGGCAGCCCTGCCATTAGCACACGTATTCCATACGTGAATATTTCTGGCTGTAATGGTATAGCCATCATGGCTGTGTGTCCTGCGTATGCTCTAATCATTTCGCATATGTTTGAATAGTGCATTCCTGGAGTAGAACATACTATGCCCTCCCCCGTGAATGAGATTGTCATATTTAACATTGTCATTAAATCCCGACCCAAAATGTTTACTGGGGTCAGTCGTGAATATAATAAAGGCACATTCATTTCACATTCTCCTATAAAGACTGGAAGTATGTTTGTGAAGGCAACACGACTTTTAGAGTATTTATGCCCTCGCCAGACAAGGAAAACTTGCCTTCACGTATACACGAGCGTGCTGCATCCGTGTCAACTAAGAAGGAATATTCTTTATCCCTTATAACAACATCCACCCTAGGTTCCCGGTGAGGGTCTGGTGTCACTGATAGGATAGAACACATCAGGGTTCCCAGTGAGCTGTCCTAATCCATATATAGCAGGGGCCCACTGTGTGCTGATGGATTTCCCCCATTGACAGTGTTATTTCCCATTCCACGATTCATGGTCTGCCCTGAGCTCATTGTTTGTGACAATTGCAGATGTGACTGTTGGGACTGCCCTTGTGGAAAAATCACTATATTCTGAGGTTGCAAACCTTGTTGTGCTCCTGGCGCTTGTTGTTGCACTGTGTGATTTTGTGCAACACTCTGCTGTAAAAATGCGGGTGGATTCACTGGATCTGCTCCTGTCCCTTGGCCGTTCTGCACCATGCCTTGGTTTCTGCATGTGCGTGCTAAATGCCCTGTCATCCCACACAACCAACATACTGGCGGTGGTCGGATCATTTGCCCATTTGACATATCTTGATTACCGTGTTGCATATTTTGAAAACCTCCTTGATTATTTTGAAAACCTCCCTGATTGCTCTGCCATCCTCTTCCTCTGAATCCTCTTACTCTTGGGTAAAACCCTGTATTGCCCTGATTATTCTGTTGTGGATTATTGACCTGCTGCATGCTCGATTCAGCTGTGCTAGTTATCATGGCTCCCTCAAGAGCATATTTTGACAATTTATTCTGCACCAATTTTGTTTCCTCACCCTTTCGTGCAGCTTCCTTTTTGCAATTCTTTTCTTGTAGTAGCCTGCAATAGTGTGCCATGGTCAGCTGCATTTCAGACCATGGCTTAGCCTCGATTCTTACCAATTTCTTGAGCTGTTTCTGTACCGTTTCTGGCAGCCCTTGGCACAATATATGGTAGAACACAAGTATAGATTTCCCCCAAGATTCATGAGTCTCAAATACCAACGTGTCTTGAAAATTCTGTATGTAAATTAACGGATCTTCAGACTCCTTCATTTTACATGTCATTATAGCTCCCATATCAGAAGTGTCTGGATAAAGCACTCATAGTGCCTTCCATACTGCAGCTCTGCAATTGTTAAATGGAACTCCGTCATGCGCTGTATTAATTGTGGTCACACCGGGGTAACCTGCTCTTGTCCACACATTGTCTGCTCTCTCACCAAGTATGGTGATTAGGAGACCCTTGATATCCCCTATAGCTAATGTGTTCCCTCCTGTCATTTTCTCTAACTTGTGTATCCATTTTCCAGCTCCCAATGTCAGCATTGGAAGCTTGTTTTTCAAATGTTCTCGATCCATGTGTGGCCATGGAATATATTGTGGTCTCGCCCCCCCTTTCTCGAGTAACAGAAATTGGGATGAATAGCTCTATCTCTCTTCTCTCATTGTTATCCTATCTATTGCAGGGGTAATATTCCCACATCGCCGCCTACCTGCAAATGACCTGAGCCTGTTCACATAGGGCTGGGGTGACACCCCCCTCTGACCGTGAGATACTTCTTTGTATCGGTCTGACTGTGTGGCTGACTCTGATGCCCTTGGTGCAGACTTGCTAGTGTCCGACCACCTTATCCCTTTCTCACTTGGGAGTTGTCTTTCGCACCTTCTCTCTTCCTCCTTTTCCTCACGCTCCTCCCTTTCTGTGCCGGACATTGTCTATGCCCAACTCGTGCCACTTCTTGTGTCTTCTTGGTTCCTACTTATTTCTAGTCTATCCAGGGATAGTTCTCTATTCCCACTACTTCGGGCAACATCCTCAGTGTCATACAGCTGGGTGCTCTCCAGGCACTCGTTTTCTCCCTCCCCTTGGGGTATTTTTTCTAACCCCATTTCATCATATATTCTATCGATCATTTCTCCCATGCTTCTGGTGTCGAAGTCATCCTCGATATTCGCCCTAGACGTGCCTGGTATCGAATCGTACCAGGGAAGAATTCTTCTATATCTTCCCAATCTACTACTGGCTCAGGTTTTTTAACCTCTCTCCCCAGATATTCAAGATCGCGTGCTCTCTGTCTTCGCTTACATTCTACATCGTCATCGAATTCTCTGCGATTCCTCGCCTCATGTCTGACCCTATCTTCTTCCTTTTTCTTTTCATTTCTACGTTCATCTGCCCTTCGGATTTCCTCATCCCTTCATCTCTTTATTCTCTTCTCTCGTATTATTTGCTGTTCCTCTGACCTTTGCTGCTTCTGTCTGTCTTGATCATTGGCTGCTCTCTGTTTGTGATCGAGCTGTCTTTCTTGCTCTTCGCGATATAGCTGTTCTTGCATTTGTCTATCTTTCTTTCTTATTTTTTCGTCTCATACTTCTTTCTCTTTCTCTTTTCTCTGTACATCATCTAGCCTCTCTCTTTGCTTCGCATCATCAATGCCTTTGCCATCAAGTTTCAATAGAATTTGCCCTCCCATCCATTTGTTTTGTGCGAATGCTATCTCATCAGTTCTATCTTCATTTTCTTTCCATCTTTTGCCTTCTCTCTCCTTATCAAGAGATGCACTTGTCTGTGTCTTGTCCCTTCTTTCATCATCACGTCTCTCCCTGTCCCTTCGGACTGTGGAAGTGATGTTCTTTTCCTTTTCTTTCCCTTAATTTTCGTCACTACTTTGCGTAGGTGACTGATATGCCAGGTTGCTATACCCTGTAGATGCTTTAAGTTCTCTCAGCGGGTATAACCCCTTGTTTTTATTTTCTTCAATCTTCGTTTTGGCTGGGGCGGGTGGTGCAGTAGGCGTCTCACCCACCTCTGAACATACATTAAGTATCCAATCTATTGGCGGCTCCTCTTCCATTCTCTGTTCATACATTTTCCAAAGCTCTAGAACAGCTAGGCGTTTGTCTAACTTTTTGCCCGTGTATGTGGCTTGCAAGTATGTTGTCATGTGTTGCAAAACAGCTTTAGATAAGGACCAGCCCTGTGGCCATGGCATAAACATTTTGTGGGTGGTCCCCTTAACCCACTCTGTACTGTATTTTTTCAGCTTAGGTGCATGTTTTGGCAATTGTTTCCATAGGTGTGCCAATGGAGTTATATCTTCCATGCTTAAATCTGTTCCCTTTTTCCTTATATAACACTTGTCAAAGCTTCACGTGACTTAAACAGTTCCAACAATATGAGCAAGCACCAAACACTGCAAGCTCCAATCCCGCTTTTTTCACAAAATTGTATATCTTCTATTTTACTCAAAAAACATCAATTTGTATGCTATATTATCTCAGCTATTCAATCACGTAAAATGTAAGTTAATTTATTAAAGAAAACTTTCAATTTATGACATCACAACAAACAACGTTTGTTTAACAGACTAGACGAACACCAGCTGGTCACATGTATCTCTGCCTCTAAATTGTACCCCGACATGGAGTTGAAACTTATCCCTTTCACAGAGCCTTTAATCTCTGTGGTAGTCTATTTGTTCCCCTTTATTTGGGACTCTGGATACAAGTTTCTTCTAGCCCCTATATAGTGTAGGAGTAAGGCAAATCCTCTCACTTCTCAGGTGTCCTCCCCGGTAACTTTCCTTTAGTTACTTCTCAGTTACTCTTGAGTCATTATTCCCTTCCCCTTAGATATATGCATTCTTCTGTCCTGCAGGTTTTGTTTTCTTACACTACCACTGGCTACGGTGAGCTTCACCGTCTGCTCGGCCGAATGGCAAAGGACTTGTGATATTGCTGAAGACCTAGAGTTACTTTATGTCGACGGTCAATGGGTGTCTTACTCTAATCGATAATCGATAACCATCTTCTGCTACCAAGTGTACTCCGAGACTCCCGGCCGGCCCATAGAGCCGAGGTTTGCTCAGAAGTACTTTAAGACGAGATTGCTGCAACCTTGAGATGGATGGGGGTGCAGATTCATTACTCCAACATCAATCAATAAGGACAACTCAATGGTTTGGCAAAGGGAGTCCCTTTAATGACAAGCACAGAAAAAGAGGAGATAAGGATATCAGCAGTGATGCGATCGTCTTCAACTCTAATGAACTTCATACAAGTTGTAACATTTATACTCAAAAATCGTCATCCTTGACGTGTAACACTCAAAAGCTAACATGCAATTCTATTGGTTAGGAAAAGGTCACTTTACTATAGGTACTATATCAGTATATGGTAACGGAGTGAGGGGATTGGGTAAACACTGTCAGGTGGGCGTCTAAGCCCTTCATTCAAAAATGACTACTGTAGACATCACTGAACGTACAATGTCCCATTGGTTCTACTGACTATAGGACCCTAGATTATTTGGTCTATTGTGATTGGGTTGGCACCACCCCCATGCATACTTTTCCACTTCGATTAGCAGCACGCAGAATGGTCGGCCAGGTGTGGGGTGCCCCTTAGTTACCTGGCCTCCCTCCGATTAGTAGATATGTGTGAATTAGTTCACTGTGGTTGGCCTCGAGACTGCATCTTCTGTCTGGAAAAGTTATGATATCTCTGTCTGGTCAGGTGCCAAGCATAGGTGTGAACCCTTGCTTCTTCTTGCTCTGCTGGTCACGTCATTCCTACACCGTGAATTTGTCTCTTTTCTCTCAAATTGTTTATTTGATTCTCATTTAGCCCGCCACCTGCCTTCGTATTCTTATCTCGACCTTTCAGAGGCAGGATATTCTGTTCTCAGTTTCAATTAGATGTAGCTACTGTTTGCCTCTATTATTAGTATGACCTTGGCTTTCCTGGCACGAGTTGCCTCTGCCGAGTTTTGTTTCAGCCGTCTCTTCTCGTTTTGCTAAATATGAATCTTTCTAATTTGGCCTTTAGCAACCTGGGTTGATTCTGCTTCTTGTGCAAAGTAGAAATACACTTAGAATACTGTGCTTCCTTTTGAGGTAGATTATGTATAATGGCACTTGCCGCACTATTCTTCTACTAAGCATAGCAAGCCGCACTGTTTTCTTAGCTTTCTTGTGGTTCCAAGCATATTTACAGGTGTAAACTGGTTGAATGTCTTCATCTTGCTTACAGCTTTAAACTTCTTTGCATTTCGACATTGTCCTTTCACTTTAGGTTCACAATATCCTTATTCATGGCGTTTCGTCTCTTAGCATCATTCTCGGGTCGTCAGTTCTTCTATCTGCAAGTCAGTCCGGGTCCTTGTGGACTGTACTTATGTAATCTTCATTTCGTTTCATTTGTTGGAAGGGCTATCTTAATGGATACCTTAGTGTCCATAGTTTTCTTGGTATTGGTACTTCAATAGGTGCTGTTCTTCTGATAGGCACTGGGCAGAGCCCTACTGCAGCTCTCTGCTGGTTTATTTGCTCATCATCCGTCACATATTTTGGTGTGAACGTTCCTGGGACTTCAAAATGGACGATTGGAGTACAGGCTTTATTTGGGACCTCCTCTACAAAGTGCAGAAGGATCAGGTGCACTGCATGCACAGTACAGGAGGCTTTATGGGGCGGGTGACATGTACCACAGGTTTAGAGGGAGAGGAAGGCCACCTAGCGGAAGGGGGTATGAATATTAGATGCAGCAAGGCCAAGAGGGGTTTCCAGAGGGCTATCAGAGACCAGTGGGAGGGCCACCCCAGTGTTGGGTGTGTGGACAGATGGGATGCATTTCTCGAGGCAGAGGAGGGGGCAACAGAATAGGGGAATGCAATATCAACCCACATATCATGGAGAACAGACTGACTCCTATGCCCAAGACCAAACACAGCGACAAGTGGAGACCTCTGACACACACAAACCAGCATACCAGCCTGTGGCACATACACCCCAGATGCAGGGACCTGCACAATTATGTTCACAGTTATCACCTGCGCTGCAGATGCAGAGTGGCATGCAATCAGTGCACACGACACAGCAAAACGATGGAACACTGACACATGCAGATTCAATGGGAATATCTCCCATTCGTAAGTTGGGAGGGGTGACTGTGGGGGCGCAACCCATTCACAGGGAACGGAATGTCACTGTGCCCACAATAGGACAGCCCACAGACGGACCTGATTTGTTCCATCCTATGGATCACATCCAACCCGGCATAGGAATCACGTATATGGGTGACAATAGGTGACAAGACTTTCTCCTTTCTCATAGACACAGTGGTGACTCAGTTCTGTATCAGGGAGGGAAGGTATCCAATGTCAGGCAATGGCATGAATGTGCAGGGATTTTCTGGGGTGACGGATTTGATTCCTTTTACAGATGATCTTACACGTTCTATACGGGAGCACGACTTAGCTCTACCATTATTGTATTCCCGACAGACACCAGTAAACATAATGGAAAGAGACATCATGAGTAATCTTAACATGACCATTGCATTCACTGACCAAGGGACAGTGTGTTCCACACCTGGGATTCACCTCCTAAATGTAAGAGAGATTATTCTGGCCTATTGTGGACGCACAGTACAGAGGGGGGTACCGGCAGATTTGGAACTATTCCACTATGGAGTGGAAGTAATAATAGCATGGCTCCGGGGATTCAGGGAAAACTATGTTGCCTTCCTAATGATTACATATTTAGACCGGAACTACCATTAGACGAGCCAGAAGGGACGGTGGTTCCACTTGAACTGGAGTCAGTAATAGTGGGAGAAGACAGAATAACAATGCATGGAACAGATGACACCGGACGGGCATGGAGGACAGTAATTGCAGTGGGAGAAGATTACAGGTTGACTACCGTGACCAATGAAGAAATGTTCCAGGACAATTGCTGAGATCACAAAATGGTATTCGACATCAGCATCACATACTAGGTGAAAATACATTACCGAGAAGTAACAGAGAGAATGGTGATGATGCTGCAAGCACTGCTGCCATTTCTCGAGGAATACTTGCCAAAGGTCCCTCAGTGTCTTATGGACCACAAGTCCCTATGACATTGGGCTCTTGAAGGGGATAGGGGCGGTGAAGATAAATCTTAAACCAGGAGCAATTTTACAGAGAGCAAGGCAATATCCCCTGTCAAGGGAGGAAGGTGAGGGCATTTACAAGACAAATGCAGCCCTAGTTAAACATGGCATTCTGGTACCTTCAGAGTCACTGTGCAATTCCGCAGTGTACCCTTTTAAAAAGGCAATAGGGGATTGTAGCATTTTATACAGGATTTACGTCCTTTTAACCAGATTATCGAGGTAGAATTTCCTTTGTTTCCAAATCAGTTGACAATTTTGTGTAGCATTCCTATGGAAGTTACCCACTTTATGGTTATAGATTTGACGAATGCCTTCTTCTCTATAGTGGAAACATACTAGGCTCCCACAAGAGTACTGTGTGTACCTTTCAACAGGGTCCTCCAAATGGAATTAGGCAATGTACAATTGGAAAGTGCTGTTATACAGTACGTAGATGACATTTTGACTTGCAGCAAAACAGAAATACAGTGCAGAAATGACTCAGTACACATGTTAATGGTACTGGCAGAAAAAAGGTAAAAGTAAGACAAAGCAAAATTGCAGTACTGCCAGAAAGAAGTGGTATACATTGGACAGCTAATATTTATTAGCTTTTATTTATTATTAGGATAGCAGGAGGGGTGGAAAGTAACACCAGAAAGGGTAGAGGCAATTTGCAAGACATCAAAACCCATGACAAATGCAGCCGTTTTTAGGTCTCTGCAATTACTGCAGAACATGGGTGTTCAATTACAGCACACACACAAGGCCTTTGTTAAGCACACTAAAGGAAGCACAAAGAGGGGAGGGCACATTACAGTGGACTGAAGAAATGACCGGGACATTTGAAGAGCTGAAGACAGCAATATGCACAACTCCAGTGTTAGGGATCCCAGGCTATCAGGACAAATCTTATCTGTTCTCACAGTCCAACGGAGTAGTGGTGACCGCAGTACTAACACAAAAAACAATGATGGGTCACAAACCACTAGCTTACTACACGGGAAAACTAGATCCAGTAATGAGAGGACACTACTCCTGGGGGAAAGCACTGCCTGCAGCCGCATTTGCAGTAGAGAAGTTGAAAAGTATTACCATGGGTTGCAGCACCACTCTCTTTGTGGAGCATGCTCTCTTTGCAATACTAGCATGGCCCAAGAGCACACTGACCACACAACAAGCTTCAGTGTACAAAATACTATTGTCCAATCCAGCTATAAAGATAGTGAGATGCCGAACTGTTAACCCGGCGACATTTGTCGGCGAGCCCATAGAAGAAGAAGATTATGTGCATGACTGTACCACATACATAGAAAGGTGTGGCAACAACCCGAGAGTGAGCGAGAAGCCACTTGAGGGGAGAGAAGTGTTTTATATTGACAGGTTTTCAACAGTAGACAGCCTATGGAAGAAAGACATACTGGGACGGCGGTAGCGAGGCTAAAGAAGAATGGGATAAGTGAAGAGATAATAAGTGCGCACTTACTGCTGCAGAACTAGTGGCAGGCAGTGTCTAATGTATTGGGGAACAAAATGTATGATTTCGCTACTGCCTTGATGGCTAACACCTCTATTATTTCTCACCAACTGCAGGAAAAGCCGCAGAGGCCCAATTGGAATGAGGACGATAACAATACAGAAATCAGCGGAAACCACCTCAAGCAACCACAACTTTACCTAGGGGACTTGGTTCTATTGCGTAATTTTACCCAGACCTGGTACAAGCCCAGGTTCATGGGACCCCACATCATCGAAGATGTAACTGAAAGAGAAGTTAAGATCCAAGGGAAGAAAGCCTGGAACATTTTCGGGAGTTAAGCAATGTCGGATAGTGGCCTCTCCCAGCAGTGACAAGGAGGGGGCCAACATCATGCAAGAAGAAGGACAAGAAGATCAGCAGAGATTGTCCCAGCCCAGCAAGAGCCAACCAACGAATACACGTTCTAGAGCGAGAGATATAGGGAAAGTACTTGCTACAGATCCAGAGTGAGGACACACTATCCGTTCATTTTTTCCTTTCTTTACACCTAGGTATTCATTGTGAAAGTAGCGACTGTGATTTCTCTAGTGCCTGATGATTTCCCGAGGTCCCTCATCACATGATCTATCCAGGCCGATTTGTCCATTTTGTTAGAAGGTCTGAACGAGCAAGAAAACCACCTCCCAGTTTATTCTTTGCGTACTTTCCTGATCCACTTGGCCCAGACATACCCATGACTTCGACGATGGAACTCAGTAATTGAAATACTCTGAGACCCTAGAATATGCATTGTGTGGGAACAATTATTTTTCATCGCGCTCGCACAATATTATGCCCGTGGAGCTTGAGCTAATACGTATTAACAACATAATAACGCATTTCTAGCAAATTCAAGGTGGTTCACTATTGCATCAGGAGCTACACAAGATCCTGAAGTGCAGTAAGTTATGGATGCCATTATTAAAAGTGTGGTGATGATGATTTGTGTTCTTTTTTCTCTCTCCATCTTTACCTTCATTTTTTGTCAAATTTCATTTGTTGTAGAAAAATCTGCAGTGACCCCTAATAACACAACCCCATTTCCGGCAAGTATGGCTACCATGCCAGGTAAGGCGATAAACACTGCCAAAGTAGTAAAAAGAGGTGGGTGCAGTGTTGATGTAGATGTATGAGGGGTTGATTTGTATCTAATGGATTCATCTTGAGTATCTAATAACATGTAGTACAAACACATGACTTAAGCAGACAAACAAACCACTGGAGAGAGCTGCTATGTCAGCTCTCTCATTCACTATGCCAGAATGTTTGTGACAACTGACCTCCCAGCTGCACGAGCAGAGTGCCTTATGTACCTATCGATTTGTACCACAAGAGGAAAGTTTCAAGGGACCACAGCAACCTACGGTGGATGTCAAAGACAACTTTTCCATATGAAGACACCTATATAAAAACCCTAAACATGATGGACAATTACTGGAATAAAGACAAGGCTATAGAATACATAACTGAAGGCCTACAAAAAGCAGCATTATGTTTCCAGAATGACGGTGTAATAAAGGTTGTCGAAAACAAGGAGTGCAAGCAGACAATAAAATCTCCAGGCATGAAGTTCGGAACAGCAGTTTTAATGGATAATTATTGGGCCTGCGGATCCAAAGCGTGTGAGAAGTTACCACCCAACTGGGGAGGGGTGGGTTTACTGGTGCACAGCAACATACCAGCATTAGTAGTTCACCAGATGTACATCAAAATAGACGAGTTTCCTAAAATGGATTTTAGCAGAAGGAAGAAGAGGTCTGTAGAGCTAACAAGGGTGAAGAGGTGAAACTATATATCATCAACAATGGAGGACGTCTTGGATGAGATACCACCCGAGCATAGATTGTTCAGTAAGACAGAGATGTTCTTCGCATCCATTGTTCCTGCAGTACAGGCCTACACAAATGCAAAACGGCTCTGGATCATGAGGTGGTAGCTCATGCAGACAATAAACTCGACCGTCAAAGGCTTCAATGACATAAAAGAAGAGCTCTGAGCAGAAGGGTTGATGACTCTCCAGAATAGATATGTTCTGGACCTACTGAAAGCCATGGAGGGAGGAGTATGCGCCAAAATCGTGTCTTCTTGCTGTACATTCCTTCCAGCAAATGACAAAGACAACAGGACACTCATTGAACCAGTTACCAGGCTATCACAAATGCATGCCAAAATGGAAGCAGAAGCAAAAGATGCAAGAAAAGATGAAGGCTGGCTATCATACATCTTTTCATGGATACCAAGATGGATGGCCAATGGATTTAAGGTATTACTAGCAACATTAGCATTAGTGTTGACAACAGACACTTGAAAAATGTCACCTCTAAGTGATTGCGCAGCCCTAAGCGAATAGTAAATATCCTATTCAAATTGAATGTGTAACTGGACAACAAATACAGTGAAACAAAGAGTCCAAAGCAATAGATTCTTCAGTCAAAAAAACGCTGTTGAAACAGATTTTATGAGTTGATGCAAAAACAAGACTGCCGACACGTGTTTCGACCCAAAACAACGGGTCCTTTTCAAGGCAAGACTGTGGTGGTGGTATGATTCATATACATTCCAATACAGCAAAATATCATATAATCATGCCATAAGGATAAGAACATTTGAAATATAAACAATATTAACTTCCTGGATGTTAGCAGTTCTTGAGGTGACTGCTGGTCCCTCTTTCATGCAGCAACCCAATCTTATTTGGTTTGTAAAGGTCGCATTGACTTTAGTTTGTCTTTTCAAATTTAGTTCTAAGCCAGCGCCTCACCACACCGGCACACCTCAATTTTGTTTTTTAGTGTTGACAACAGTATGCATCATAAGAATATGCATCGCACAATGCCGAAAGACGACCAAAAATACTGTAGGAATAAAAGTACTGGTAGAAACAGCTTCCGAAGATCACAAGATAATAGTAGCTTGAGATACCCTTAGAGCACAGATAACCGATTGTCCTCTGTTCCCAACTGGAGTAGTGTTCGACGACTCCAACAACTGTAGAGATTATTGGGGAAATGGGTTTGGTGCATCCCTGGAGGGGATTGCTGTTACCTGGCATGGAGTTTAGATGACCATGTAAGTTTCTATGGACACCTAGGGGGAGTAAGATGTGGCTCCCGAAGTTGAAGGTGAATAGATTTGGAGAATTGGTCGACAGATCGACCAGGGGGGGGACTGAAGAGTGGGTCCCTGGAATTGCCCTCATGAGAGTGTCAGCCCGAAGGATCAGAAACAAACGAACGCACTGTTTTGGCCAATCACCAGGCATGCTGATGTATTCCACAAATGCAAAGAGATATTCCCTCAGACGACCCTTTAAATCTTACCCAGTTGATGGTTTCGAAGACAGGTGCCTCATCGATGGATCAGGTTGACTGATGACAAGATCCAGCCGTGATGACGTCACTAGTGACAACACAAAAAAATAGCCTTATTCACGAAGCAAATTTGCAGACATGTGCACACACACAAAGAACATGCTTACACCTTCTATAGATAGAGGACAGATACATGTACATTCAGTCAAGAGCTTTTTCTTTTTCAATAGCCAAATGCAGAAATGCAAGAAAGTCAAGCCTGCGTGGACCGAGCAGGCAACTGCTTCTCCGCAGCTGACCATAGGGAGCTTCAGGTGCATACAAGGAACCTATAGGACTCTAACGTGACTAACCTCTGAGAAGATATTAGAACATATAGGGAAACAAGAGAATGACTGTAGTGAATACACAGGTCATAACAGGACGCACATACATGGAGGGCAAAGGACAGTCCCTGCAGCACAAAGCACAGAGATAGTATTTGCAGCCAAGGACAAAAGGTGGGTTGAAATTCCAGATTCCTGAGGCAGGGATCCACCTGCAAAAGACAGAATAATATAATCTTAATTGTAGACAGAAAGGCTCAGTGTTGTGGTCCTTGCACACGTGACCCAGCAGACCCGAACAAAAGCTATTTACTCATGATGAGAAGAGGAGCTGTTCCCGGCGAAGCAGACAAGATTGATACATGCATTGTCTCCCAAAAACTGCAACCTGCAGCCACTCTCTCAGGCTAGGTGATCTGACCAGCGGCAACAATTGGGACGCATAGTCTTTCTCATTATCTTGAAAAGGTACACCACATGCTGTAAAAAGAACAGGACTCCAGGCCTGGGAGAACCCGCACCAGCCAATCCAGACGCGCAGATCATGAGGTGGTGTAGAATGTTGCTCGGACCAATGGTCATCGTGCGACCTTGCAACAAAGTAATAGATCATTTTTTGGGACGTCTCAGGAAAAGCCATCTGACATGGTGAACCAATAGGACAACTAACATATGGGTCTTAAGTAATACCACCCATGCTACCCAATGGGGTTGCCCCGAGGGGTTTTGGGGATGGTGTTAATGTTTCCACGTCACCATGATACAAAACCGGGTGACATGGGCTCAGATGTTGAGATTGCCGGAGATTTTGTTGTTTCCTGTTTGATCCCTGTCTGTTGGAGAGTAAAAACAACAGTTTATTTGTCCCATGGCTGAGTTTTCGTTATTGCCGGAGGAAAGTTCCGGATGGGCCCCAGATACTCTGCTAACTTGTGGTATTGTCAATGTAAACACTCTCCCGTCCTCTGGTATAGTATTACAGAGCTTTCATTTGGGTGCTCGAGCTGAGCTTGGTCCCTCAACTAGGGTTTTACTTCCTGTCTCCAGCTGTATTATCTGGACGCTCCTAGGCTATGTATTCCTAGAAATGGGCTTCATGTAGGAATGTTGCAACAGTTTTATTGCAAATTCGAGATGATGATTCTGATCGAAATCCTCATTTTTGCTTGTCTCGTAGCCTTTCCTCTTGTGGGCTAAATGATTCTGTTACATATAAACAAATAAAAAAAGTTAATGTGAGTAAATTGTTGGCAATGATGACAGTCCAGTCAGAAGGAAGACATCTTTTGTTGGGAGCACATTTTCCATTTCAGATTCAGGCAGACTGTTATAGTACACAGGTGTTCCATGAAAGGCAAAGTCATACTAGCCACCAGGCAAGATGGACTTACTTTGCCCGCTGTTATTGTGATGAAAGGTTCATTCCAGATACTAGCAGTGTTAAAGCAGATGTGTTGTCTCAGAGATTTGCCGAGTTGTAATCTGAGGAAGTTCCACCTCAGAAGTCTCTTGCTCCTGAACAGGTTGCCGGTGTAGCAGACTCGTTTGTACCATGGTTAAGGCGGTGTCAGATTCATATTACAAAGCCTGACTGTCTGTGGCCACACCTGTACCTGTGATCAGTGCAGTGGCTTGTACGTTTTGAACCTGGGAGGGGCCAAAGTGGCATTCAGAAAAACTACTAATGATGGACTGAAGATTTTGAATTATTCATAAATGCTAACATTGCTCTCTACAGCCTTCCCACCGAAAGACGTCTTTAGGCAGGTTCAGAGGTCACATGTGCATTCCTGAGCACATCTGCTTGAAACCAAGTTTCAGCAGACAGGGATGACTTTTAAACTTTAAGCAACCCTGGTACAAAATTTCAGAGCAAAGGGGCAACTTGCCCCAGGCCCCCACCTTGAGAAGGGCGTATCTGACTGCAAGATGTAAAGAAGGCAGTGCACGTATTTTACAAAATATAAATTACACATATCATAATATTTCATAGTGTGATGCTGAGGCTCCAGCCTGTTTCCTGGCTGCTCTTAAGAACTAAGGTCTGATTTGACCAATTAATCCTCTGAAGCAATCTTTGTTCACAGTAATGCTTACAGTTTGTGTGAGTGCTATAGTACAACTTGTGTCGCACTTGCACCTTTCTTTGGACAGTATTGATCACATGAAAAAGCCAAAGCTGAAGTGCATATGTGTAAGCTTGAGTACCACAATGGTTCTGTGTGTTAAGCACAGGTTTCAGAGATCAGTGTTTATAGGAGATGTCGCCTATACTGTCTCTGAGGTTTTACACGTGTATATGGGTGATAGCAACAACTGTTTTGCTGCAAAACACCATCCTTGTACCAGAAACCACTACTTATAAAACATAGCATAGAATCAGCATGTTGCAGGTTTTTTTTTTTACTTTTATTTTCAATTTTATAACAAAACCATAAAATCACATATAACCAAATACACTCCATAAGACATTAAACTTCCCAAAATTATTAAAACTATTACAAAATAACTTTGTAGGTTGAGAGCTTGGTACCACCAAACAAGAGGTGTACAAATTGAGCAGCCAACCCCAATGAAGAGCACAAGAGGCCTCAGCTCAGGTTTTGCGGTAATTCCATCAGGGTTACTGACAAACTCGTTTACCATTACTACCCCTCGCTCCCACTAATTTGCAATGGGATTACGCGTGGGGTAATCGAGGTGTTAATCCCCATTTGTTCAGTCCATACGACTCCATGGGTAGATTTAACATGAGCTGTAATTCCAACACAGTAAATCCAGTGATTTTTGGATGAAAAGTGGAGGACCCACATCTAACATTTTGCTGGAGGAGATTCCTCAACTTTGCCTCCCTCCTTGTAATGTGGTGGTGCAGGAAACTGGCAGTGAAGTGGCAGTTATTCTGTTACCAGCATTTTACCACCATTTTCCCCATACTTTTCAACTCCTGATGGGGCCCAAACCATTTGTTGAGAGAAATTATTTAAAATGCCAAATTCAGGCCAGTCGAGCCAAAGTGCCACGCTTTGCCACTGTACAAAGCTGGAGAGGTAAATTGTATCTCATCATATAGAACCATGTTGTTGCCAGTGAAAAAGGTTTACTTCTCGTATTATGATAGCATTTTTTACCCATTGCTTGCTCTTTCTTTCCATACAGGCAGTTTCAGTGAAATGGGTCTCTGGCAGGTGAAAATGGTCTAAATGCCACATGCCCTGGCCTCCCTAAGAAGTTTCCTCTGTCTGTACTTCATTGTATGTCCTCTCACCATGTCCTTCCAAGTCTTCCTTAAAAATCTATTCTTAGAATCTAAGTGTATCCATATTATTGTACTCTCTTACTGTATGTCCTTGCACAGCACTCATTCACTTCACAGCTGGCTATGTCCTACATATAAATTAGCACATAGCTCATACAGGCCTCTGGCAAGAATATTTTCAGGTCTGCTTATTAGACACAAAAATAGGAGGCATTAGTCTACATTTTCAAATGGTTTTCACATCATTAATAATCTGCAAACATGTTTCACAACCTAAGCGGATGAAGTTGCTGCAATTTCCTTTGTTGGGTTTGTTTAAATCTTATAACATATACTAGGAAAACCCAGATTAGATATTTTTGTCTCACTCAAGTAAATTAGTATTTTGCTACTTGCAGGCTTCCATTTATGGTGGTAAACACGAATTTTCAATTATTCTGCTTTTGCATAACATGATCATATGCAGAGTCTTTTGAATCTGTCCTTATTGTTCTATGATGTGATTTATGCCCTTTGGAAGTCAGGTCTGCAGAACAGATTCTTCATTTTGGCTTTATGAACGTCAAACATCCACACATACTTGCTCCTTGCTGTATCACAATAACCGGGAAACAATGTGATCAAGTGCAGAGTGCAGACTGGTCTGGAAACCCAGCCACTCACTTCACCAAAGACCTCGGGAGGATAGCTCTGGGGCAACACGACGGCACACAGCAACACAGGTTCGGTCCCCCGGTCTGCCCTTAGAAACCTCTGTGTATTAAGCGCATCATAAATAACCCATTATAAAATGATTATATTATACCAAAATATTATATTATATGTGTATCCTGAGTGATATATTTAATCACATAGTACCGAAACTGTCAAAATTGCCAGACCATAAATATTTCAAAATTGTCAGCCGCTAAATGGGATTTAATTTTCTTGTCAAACAATCCGTACTGATGGTTTAACTGATGGTTCCTTCATGTTTAATCATAGTGAGAACTGCTATATCCCAAACCGCAAGGTCAGGTGTTTCTTCTAATCTCAGTCTATGTTCAGATATGTGCACCCTTCCGGTAACTTCTAATATGTATCCTCTACCTATGCAACATCATGAGTATCTTGCTCATCACTGCAAATGTGCCTTCTGTATCTATGCTTGTGCATGTGTGCATTTCGAGGCGCTGCTATGTGTCTATGTATGTGTTCCTTTTTCACAGGGGGTACTGACTGGTGCCCCGGACCTATACAACAGCGTGTGTATACCTTAATGCTGTCCATTATTGTTCGCATGTGTTCCGTGGCGATGCTAGACACTGGACAGCTATGATTGCCCTTGAAGTGACACTTGTGTGTTATTCTCATTCCTGCATGGATGAAGGGGGCTGTGGGACTTCAAGGGAGTTTGCATGCTTATATTAATAGCTGCCCGGGCAGCATATCAAGCTTTCAGTTACAATCATGACTCAAGAGCGTGGTGGTAGGGGCTGCAAGCAGAGTTTCTTGGGTTCCATTGCTTTTTTGTTCGGGGAGGGGGCAAAATGTATCTGTGCCCCGTGCCCAAAGACCCGTAAATATGGCGCTGCTCCAAGCCCCCGTTTTTCAGGCTGGCTATGCAAATACAGAAGGGGAAACATATGCTCGGTCTAAGGATGGCTTGCTCTACACAATATCAAAAGCATCCAGAGAGACTTTTTGCCCTCACAGATATCCTTAGTCAAGGGGTCTATATGCACAGCACGTTTGGGACCAATGCCTCGATGCATTCAAAGTTTGTAAAATGTAAGAGTGATGGACAGAAGGTTTTGAATGATGTATAACCACAAGCAACCCCCTGGGCCGCTGGGCAACCCTCCAACACGTTGTTCTTCAGCCTGCTGTGTCCCTTTAGAAGAAAATCATTTTGACATGAAGCCTGATTTGCATACGGTCTTTCTACTTCCGGAATGGTATCACAGGGTGGAAAACAATGGTTTGGAAGGTAGCCCACAGCAATGCCAGTGGTTTCGATATATTCAAAATCTTACTACCATCAATCTTCAGTTTTGATGGGAAAGAAGCATACTAGCATTGATAGCAGGTAACCTGGTAGACACAGCAAGCACATGCTTGAATCAAATGCCTGCTTTATTAATGGTTGTGTTTGTCAGATTTATTCTTGCGTTTATTTTCCAACTCAGCAAAATAAATAGGACTGGGTATCGTACAATATAAGGACATAGCTCTCAACCATTGAAAAAGTGAAAACACCCGATTTTATTTTTGGCGGGTGAGAGGCCCATTGAAAGGAATGGGCGTGCAGGAGGCTTGGCGGGTGAGTCAGCTGTTTACAAGGCTGGTGACACCCGCCAAAAGCGTGTGAGTTGAGAGCTATGTAAGGAATTGTATAGAAAGAGAAGGTTTGTGCCAAATGCAGAACAATGAATGTGCACATTATTATAGAGAGAAAGGCTTAGAGCCAAAGATTGGAGGAAACAATTTGAGAGGGGTTTGTAAAAATGAGTACTTACACTATATTATCCCACAGAGCATGCGCGCCAGCAGATGAGGTTGCTTGGAAGAACGCAGGCTGAACTTCAGAGTACAAGCTTGCCTCCCAAGCAAGCAGACAGCTGCTCGCGCCCACCATTCTATGTTCTCTCTCCCTCGAGCATCCCCACTTCTTTCCCCTCTATGTCCCAGCTTCCCGCATAACTCTAGGTGTTGCAGGACTGACACGCCTTTCCTCTCATGTCCGCCGGGCCGCCCTAGAAATGGAAAAGAGGCTCTGATCGGAGCCTTGCTTCCATTTCCATGGTGGCCATGTAAGGAGAGTACATCTTTGAAACAATGAGGAGTATGATCGCCGCAATCAGCTCCCGGGATGTAACCCGGTGTGCCAATAGCGATAATAACGCATTCCAGGGTCAATGCCAGGTGGTAACATCCCAGGACCCTCTATAAAGTCCCTTCCTTCTCTCGGGTCTAATAATTCATGCCCCGGCCATCTCCACCTGGTACGGCCTCGGAATGCGTGATTATGTTGAAAATATGATAATACATTATCAAGATGTATAAGGATCATACAGAACATACAGAACAAAAATGTGTTTCATGGATCTACAGAATTAAGAAATGGGTGATGGTGTACACAAGGAAGAAATTAGCAGGAGGCTGTTCAGAATGATAAACTAGACTAGGGTTGTATGTAACAAAGGACTTTTACAGAGAATAGCGCAAAACAAACAAAAGGATTCAGTTCAGGATTGTACGTAATTAAGAATTTGGTCAACAAATCAAAGCAAATGAAAACATAGCCAGAGGACTGAACAGAATGAAATGTTTGGTGGCAGGAGGTTTTATCCTGTCCTGTTACGCCTCTACTTCTGAAAACATTCATAAAAACCCTAGTAAGGGAATGTAGAGCTGGGCTAAGAACACAAACCAATGGGGAAACAGAAGAATGGAAGAGATGGGGAGAGCAAATCACGTGCATAGACGGGAAAGGGGATGGGTCTATCCCTGGCAATGCATAGACAGACTGGGAGCCTGCAGCTCGGTTCATGTTCAGGAAGCAACTAGAAAGGATGTTGGAGCTGCTGGACCTTCCTTGGAACTAATGTGAAGCTGCAGATTGGCCATGAGACTATTGAGGTTCACCCATGTAAGGAGCAGCTTGTGAAGACGCTATGAGCCTGCAAGAGGCTGACACCTACTCTGCAACCTGTGAAGGATTCACTAAGCTTTGGGATTGCTGTGGTCTCACTATCATCTGGAACTGAGAAAGAATAAAGTAAGCCTAAAGACAGAAAAGTTTCCATATCCCCCCAAAAACTGCACCTAAGGCAGACAAAATGCTGAGACTACAGTGCCTCGATAACAGACATATTAAAGACTAAGAACCATCCTAATTTATACTTTTGATAGCAAAAAGTAAACCTGAAACCTTGACTTTTCAAATGTCTACTTGCCATTCAAGCACTGTACAGATTTTAGGACTGAAGACTGCACAGAGTGAAAAAACAAACACGATTATACAGAATAAAAAGCTGAACAAAGGATTGTACTGAAAGAAACTAGGCCGAGAATTGAAATGATGTTGCTATCTGTACAACCCCCTCTTCCTATAGATCTATGCTGATGCATGCTTGAGGGCTGCCTCAGGAGGCTTACACCCTTGTGACATTCTTCTTTCGTCAGTTTTCTTTGGTGTCTTTCAGCAGAAATTAATGAACTCTGTTCTAGGCCCCAGACAACATACTACAAATGCCTAGACTGATGTGTTAGATGAGTTTACTCAATATTAGGAGTTTAAGCAAATTGTGCCACCAATTGCAGTGGGTGAGCAAGACAGGGATTGTACATTGCCCGGTCACAGAGCTTGCACTTTATGCTATCAAATTGCTTTAGCTTTATAACTGTGTGGCCTCTGTAACCACATTGCCACAATCAGGAATGGCTGATATTTAAAGATTTACATTCCACCAGCCTGACTAAGGAACACAATTATCCAAATGTATAATAGAGGTGCAGACAGTTAAAAAGCCACCTCTGCCTGCTGTCACTTTGTGTTCCAGCAGTTGTCAGGAATGTACATGTGATCTTTGAACCTGCCATGTGCCACTTCAGGGTCAGTGCTCGGCAAAGGCACATTGTTGCACTATAATTTCGGCATAGAGCATTCATGAAAGGTGGGTCGGATTAGCAAGCCTCCCTTTCAGATAAGAATTACCTGCATAATATTATTTCAGTAAAAAATAAAAATAGATTGGCCATCACTCATTCGCCAGATGGCGATTCTGCTACAGTGGCAATATAGCTTCTTTTGATAAGGGTGTCCAGTGACATACCTTTGTGTAGTGATTTGTTTCTGACAACGTCCATATGTCTGACCAGGTTCAGGACAGTTTCTTACATGTGGCAGGGTGACTGTAACGTCCTACCTGGTTCCTGGTTTCTAGGAGCGCAGTGGGCCTCAGTTCTGCTTTTGTGGTGGATGATTATCCCTGTCCACCCTTGCTGAACTCCTAACAACCTGGTATTAGAGACATGCACGTTGGCTGTGCGATGAGGGGTGAGGGTTGTGTTGGTTTGTGGTGGGACGTTGGTGGGTTGGGTGAAGGCGCCCCCTGCTAACTGGATATTTCCTCTGGGATGTACTGTGGGATTAAAGAGAACAGTTTAGTGTCCCCTGCTTATATTTCCCCTTGTACTACCCCCCCAAACTCCTCTGACCCCTGGATATGTACCTGTGTGCTGGGTCAGGAGAACCAGGAGGGTGTCCACACCGAATAGAAACCAAGTCTTGATAGGCAAAGTTATTTTCACTCCTCCTCTGGACTCTTTAGTGGTGTTGATTAAAGCAGTACCCTGGCCTCTCTCTGCTCTTGTCCAATGTATCTTTACTGTCTCTGCTGACTTAATAGACCAGGAGGTCAAAGGATTCTTTTCTCTAAAGTCTTGCTCTAACCTGTGCGTTCTCTTTCCCTTGCACATGATGAACAAACAACGTTCTGGAGAATCCTTTCATTAGGTAAATCAATCTGAGTAAGAGTAAGGGCCTCATTACGAGTTGGGCTGTAACCCTTAAATCTGGCGGTAGGGCTGTTACTGCCGGATTTAAGGGTCAGCCAAATCAGGGTTTTGGTGGATTTCCCCCCAGCTCTGAGCTGGGGGGAAATCCGCCGAAAATACGCACTCATACTGCCAGCGGGAAATCTGCCAGCGGTATGAGCGCGAAATTTCCCCATTGAGCCCAATGGGGAATGGGGCATTCCGGAATGGGTTCAGTGGGGAATGGGGAATTCCAAATCCGCCAAACCCATGATCCGGCACTAATAGCGCCAGTGGGTTTGGCGGTAGGGCAGATAGCGCCAGCGCTATTAGCGCCGGCGTTACCGCCCAACTTGTGATGAGGACCTAAGTCTCAGAGTGCCCAGCACTGCAAAGGAAGAAATAACGTGGATGTCTTCTTCTGTCTTGTCCTAGGATGAACAGCACTGTGTACAGGTGTGGGATACATTGACCCACTCAGCAGAATATCCCATCCATAACCAAGCTGCACTTCAGCAGTTAACAGCAAAATGACTGCTCTGGCTTCTTTGTGCACCATTGCCTCAAAATACTGTTTTGCCAAGCACCTATATGGCAAGTTGGAACAGGGAGCACACCGAGAAAGGCTGCCAGTGGGTGTCTTGTGTGCACTAAATAAGCTAATTGAAAAGCAGCACTGCTCTGCTGCTTGCTAAAAAGTTCCCAGGGAATATTTTACATTGAAAAGGATGCTGCCCTGGCGCTCTTTTCATCCGTCCAGCATCACACTGCTTTTATCAGTGCTTGACTATCTGGGTGTCTCCTACACTAACTACACGGACGACACCCAGATACTCATCCCTATCACAGGAGACTACACAGCTGACACCAAAGCCCTTAACGATGTTTACCCGGTCATCCAGGCCTGGATGGCACAGCACGAACTCTGCCTTAACGATGATAAGACTGAGTTCTTACTTTTAGGATCAAATCATCGGCTCAACAAACTAGACCAAACCTACAAGTCCTTCATTATTGACGGCAATGACATTAAAGTCTCCAAAGATACTAAGACGCTAGGGGTCTATCTTGACTCCTCGCTTTCTCTGAACAGACAAATAAATGCTTCGGCCTATACCTGCAAACTTATCACTGCCTGTAGACCCTTCCTAAACTCCACCAACTGTATCACACTCGCCAGAACTCTTGTTATGGCCAAAATCGACTACTGTAGTGCTCTCTACCTAGGGACCAGTCAGTCTAACCTTAATAAATTGCAAACTGTACAAAATAATTCCTTAAGGGCAGCCTTAAATATCCCGAGACGCTCTCATATCTCCTCCGTCAGATTGGACTTATGCTGGCTCCCAGTAAAACAGAGAATTGCCCTGAAAACCCTAGCTTTGACTCACAAATGTCTGAACAATGCCCCACCTTACCTGTCCACTCGCTTCTCACGCCACACCTCCACTCGACCTACCAGAGCAGCCCAAACTCACAGCCTCATCGTGCCTAAATGCAAACTCCAAAAAGCTGGTGGGGTGAGCTTCCCCGTCCTGGCCTCCAAACTCTGGAACACCTTGCCCACACCTATTGAACCATCATTCCACTCCTTCAAGAACAATGCTAAAACATGGCTGCTCTCCCAAGTCTCATGAGACCTTGACACAGTCCAGACTCCATGTGGGGTACAGAACTGAATATACATTTTCTCTCTGCTCTGTCCCTGTATTATACACTGTTAATGGTACCCTTCGGTACATGTATATATGCTGTATGTTTTTGTAACTCACTGTAACTACTGCTTTTTGTAACATGTTTAAGAGTATGTACATGTATATATGCTGTATATTTTTGTAACTTCTGTAACTACTGCTTTTTGTAACATGTTTAAGAGTATGCGCCCGGTTGCCCCTGGGCCTGGTTTTTTGTGCTTTATAAATACAATAAAATCAAATCAAATCAAATCAAAGACCCTGCCTTGCCCATCCATATTCAGATTGTGCTCCAGCAGAAGAGAGCATTATCCCTGAATGACAGGCTGTGTTAAACCAGAACTGGGAAATCAACAGAAACTTTACTTTCAGCCGCACGGACAAACGCTTGACTTTTGGGCTACAAAATGTCAAAAATAAATGCTTGAAAAGAACCCGTTGCTCTATGAGTATATGTCAATTTCAGTGGACCTGCGTCTTGGACAGACTGCTGTATAGGAGAAACTGACTAGGGCTGCAAAATAATGTTGGGAATGGAATTCAGAGGGAAGAGAACACCTTTTGAAAAGGACATACCAGCAGACTTCACCACGTGTTAAAATGGGCTTTTGCAAATAAGAAAAATACCTGTTTTAAAAGTGTAATGTTGAATAAGGCCCTGTCCTTGGCTAGCAATGTAAAGGGGGTTTTGCTGGGAGACATATATGGGATGTTTTATTTCAACAGGCTTGCTTTTGATTTAGAACAACATAAAATAATATAAAGAAATACATGTATTGGCTGTGCTGGCTGTACTGGGAAATCAGCCCAAACAGGTTTTCTGCCATGGCTCAAGGGACATTTGGGTGTTGACAACAGGAGTTGCCTACCCCCAAAGGAAGCCACAAGGGATTTCTGGGACACCTACGTGTTAATTGTGCCCTTTGAAACTCTGAATGGACCAGGAGGCAGAATATCACACGCTCGTCAGTCTTCTGTCTGTGCTCCAGGTTGACACAATAGATTCTGGGAAGCATACGTGTGACTTTTGGAAAATCACCTCCCCTCAACTTCTACTGGGGCGCTTCAAAGCCTACTCCAGAGCAGCCTTGGAAGTTATGTCCTTATTTGGTAGACAATGCTGGCCATCTGGTTCCAAAGGCCATTTTATGAATACATTTCAAGACTTTTTATCTCTGAAATTGGACGGCCGAGTAATTTAAGACATGGTAGCCTTCAATCAAAACGAAGGAGTGTACCCTTACTGATACTGTTTCAAACCACAGAAATTTTGGGTGAACAGATATTTAACTCTCTAGACCTGTCCACTAGCTTTAGTTTTATGGTAGAATTAGGTTTCCTTATTCTAGAAATCATATGACTGAATCATCTCCTGTTTGTAGATTGCCACTCACTTAGTGGAATTGCTATGTGTTTTTAAGACATGTGTTTACATAATTATTACTAAGGTTGAAAAGTAAGTGTATGGACAGGAAAACAAAAGATCAATTCCTGGTTCCAAAAAGGTATAAATCAAATATTTTCAGCAAAAAGCATAACAGAAAGTCAACATGGTTATAGTCTCAACCAAAGCATAAAAAAGAATAAATAAATCAACATGGTACATATAGTTAAGTACAATTGACAATAAAATTCAAAATTATAAAAGAATATTATAAGACACGCATATAGCAGAAACAAAAGCAAAAAGACAAAAGAGCAATGCTGGTTAGTTAAATCACTAACAAGACATATATTGAAAGGGAAGGAAGAAAACTCAGATGCATGGTAATAAGTCAATAGGTTCATTGGATCATAGATCCCATGGTGGGAACTTAAAGTTGTTTACATGGAGCAATTCATGCTGCAGGGTCATTAAATACAAGATATCTTATCCTTGCCAGCGTGAGGGTTGTTGGATGGATCCAAAAATCAGAGGACAGGGGTATAGATGCTCAATTCAGTTCCCTTTGTTCTTCACGTTTCGCGGTGGTGTTTTATAATAAGTCTGCCTACATCAGGGCTCCTAATCGGGGACCCTGCCGGTGCTTCAAATGCCAAGTGCTCGGGTTCAAGCCACACAGGGGATGGTGCCGGGCAACAGGAGCAAACATAGGTAACCAGGAGATGTGAAGATTCTCAGTCAGATTCACATATGGGTGTTTCTGGCTTGGGTGCAGTATCGTTACTTTGGTATGCTCCAATCCTGTCTGCATCAGGTACAAGCTGTTGACCGGTACTGACTTGCGGATGGCTCCTCTTGCTCAGCGTGTTCACAGCCTCATGAGTCAACTGGAACTGGTGCAGAGGAAAGCAGGAGGCGCGCCGTCTCAACCGTGCAGCCTAGATTCAAGGGTGTGCGCCTTCACTGGCATATTGGGGACAGAAATGGGAGAGAGTTGGATATTCTGAGGAAAGTGTATATGATGTCACTTTGAAATTCAATACTGAAATGCTGTATGATAATATATACACATGTATAAAGTTATAGAACTGTAGGTAAAATTATTTAATTGAAAATTACAAAACATTATTAGACGGACGAAATAAAGTCCTACAAACGTGAGAATTGAACTGCCATGCTCCGTGTGAAATATGTAACCTGCCTATGTAATTTGCCAAAATGCCACAACTGTACAAATGTGTGATTTATGTTAAGATTGATTTTTGGCAAAAGGGACTGTGGGATGGTTTTGCACCTCATAAAATACAAACCCATAAACTGGAGGAGGCGACCAACATAGGCTGACCTATCCGGTTCTTGGGGGTAGGTCTAGCTTAGTTCTGCCCAACAATAAACCCAGTCACCCGCTTTATATAAGAGGTGGGAGCTCACAGGGACAGGACTATCTCTTCTGAATTTTCCAGCGCCTGCGTATCCAGACATTCCAGATCCACCCTGCAGATTCCAGACTCCACTGCCAGAAAAAGGATAGTTGGTTCAGGCCCTCCTATCCAGGCAGAACCACCCATTCATAACTAAACTCCATAAAAAAATCCCACTAACTCAGGGTGAAGGGGGAAAAGCTGTGGTACCCTTTTTGAGAGTATCCTGTCACCAGACCGGCTTTTTGCCCACTACCTGCATGCCAGCTGTACCCTTGCCATCCAGTGACCAGACTTGCCCAGCTGTTTGCTGTTAGGAGAGTCCGCCGCCTTGCTGTGACCAGAGCCTTTTGAGTCCAGAACCCAGTTGGCTGTCCCAAATCTCAAACTCAAGTGCGGATTGTGAGTATTTCCCCCTCCCATAGCCCCACATAGCCTATCCCATCTTGATACTTTGTCTTTGTCCTACCCTCTAAGTAATCCTATCCATACCCTGATAACTTGTGTAAAACTGTTTGAATTCTCTGTGCATCCTGTCCTTGATCTCTAAGCATAGCACCATTCTTCTACTTATCTCTCTCTTGCATAGACCCATAGTCATATTTTGAATAATTTAATTAATTTCCACATAAAGAGACACGCAGCATGAAAGGGGGTTAATGTGGCCGCTTAACCAGTTTCATGGGCAGTGCTATCTTCTTGATAATCTAGTTTAAGTAAAACGTGTCCTTTCTTTCCCAACCGACATTCTCTGTTAAGTGCGTTTATTTTCCCAAAACCGAATCTCTTTCCACCTTGAAAATCTCATCCAATTATTCAGCTAGAGCCACTCTTTCACTTCTATATTTTCCCTGTGATGTGCATCTATCACCCAGCCTAAAAACTGCATTCCGATCCTGTCTATTTCACCCATTTTTTTAAAAAACCGTTTTGACATTTAAAACTGCAAAAGTGTCAAAAGCAACTTTTCAACGTGTGATTTGGCTGCACAGTGTTCTTACTTTCAAGTTTCTTTCTGAACTGTAGGCCCTTTGTTGATACCGTCCCTTGTAGTTGCTTGTGATATTATATCCCTGATACTGTGATAAATCTTATTTACCTCCTTGATTCAACTGCACATTAATTTAATTATTTGTCAATTCCAAGTGTCATTTTATGCAATTGCAAAGGTTCTTGTCTCTTATTTTGTGAAGGAAGGTCGGATTTTAATTATGTTTGCTGTCTAAGATCCCTGACTCCTTGCTGCTCCTTTCTAACCAATCTAAATCTAAAATTTGATTAATTTGGGTTTGAGGGAACATTGCAGGGGGAAATCTTAACTCTGGTGCTATCTACCCGAATAGAAAAAGTGCTACTATTCATTTGTACTTTGGATATGTTCTTGTAGGAGGTCAACCAAGAGTATTTCATTAGTTTACATTGTAATTATCACCACATTGGTGATTGCTGCCCAATATTCAAACTGTGTGATTTTTTATTTGAACTTAAAATAAATAAATATTGTATTCCCACCAACCGGCCTGGTTGATGGTCCATTGTGACCCAGGGTATTTGTAAAAGGGGGTGTGATACGGGTTGGTTGCCAGCTCAATGTGAATTTGTTGAAAATAAAGAAAAAGTATTCTAATTGGGCGCTACATCTTAGGCTAAGGGCAAGAGTCTTGGTCCGGTGTGACGCCCGATTGGAATCCTTACACAGGCATGTAGCCCAGGAGCTTGAAAGCACCTGTGGTAAGTCATTTCAGATTCTATCTGCTCCTTTCTGTGCTTTTTGGCTTCTTCAGTCCCCTTCTTTTTTCCTGCCTTCTCTGGACAGGTTCTGGACATTCCAGGCAGTCTTCTTGAAACATCTGGCACCACAAGCCAAGGGGCCGAGCCTTAAACTGGCTCCCGTGGCAAATCTCACGTGATTCCGAAGTCTTGCCAGATTTCCGGAGAATCCACAGGATTTCATCCCGCAATCTCATGGAAGCAGGCATGGTATCTCCTTATTTCTAACATGGCTCCTAATGTGTGGGAAGGGAAGGTGTGTGGCTCTTGCGACCCTGGCATGCCCAGGTGTCCTTCCCTGGAGTCGGCCCTTAGGTGGATTGGGCAGTTCCTGTTAGAGCTTCCATTAGTGACAAAATAGTGTTCCCAGTATCTGGGTGAAAGGTCGTACGTTTCATCATTTTTCTGTGAGGCATCCCCTTGCTGCTAGCTCCCTGTTAAGGGTAGTGAGTGACTGCCTTGAATTCCGACATCCTTCGTTCTTCAATGCCTTTTCCATGTGCTCCTACCTTAGGTTAACAAAGGAATGCAACGTGTATCGCTCTGTGGTTATGCCCTGGTCACGCTGAACCTGATGGTGTAGCCTAGCTGAGAAGCATCTATGGATGAGCGCTGAATGAAATACCTCCTCTGTGCCCCTCAGGGTGCAAGAGAGAGCCAACTGCCACATCCTCGTGTGATGCCCATAAAGCGATTCATGTGCTTCCTACTTGGACTTTCTCAGCTGGAACCTCGCTTCGCATTCAGCAGAAGGCAGACGTTTGTGGTGAGGGCACACTTGGCAGGAACACATGAGCCGTCCCACGCCTGGAGTCAGCAAATCTCTGCCACCCCACCAGCGCATCCACACTGTCCACTTTAGCCGGACCTCTGGGGTGAGGACTGCCACTCAGGCCTGGATTAGAAGCAGGCAGAGACAGCACGGATCCTCTGTCGCCAGGGGTTTGGTGCCAGGGGTCCACCGCATCTACTATGTTCTCACAATGAAGGCGAGCAAGGCCTGATAACACGCGGCTTGATCCCATCTAGCTGTGGCTTGTGCCGGCGCCAGTAAGTTTATCAACATGACCTGATAAATGCTGTCTGCACCATCGCACTTGATGATGAGACTGTAGCACACTTATGTGTATGTTACATCACAACAATGTGAGGCACTGCATGGCCAAAGCTGGCCACCCTGCATTTTGTGTAGATATATTAGATAATGAGGCCCCAGGGGTCCGATTTCAGGGATGTGGGGTTCACGTCACTCCTGATAAGGTTGGGCCTGCTGCTGCCTGTGGCTAGTGGAAAGGAAAGCGGCTCTTCGAGAGAGGTCTTGCAGCCTCTAAGTGCCTGCATAGGTTCAGGTATTGAAGCCTCCCAAGGACGAACGTCATTGCCCTTTGACCCGTTTTCAGGGTCGTTGAGCAGCATCCCGTGCACGTGTTGTGGCAGATTCCATTGCTTGTGAAACATGTTGAAACACGACCTCCCTAACCCATCCCCAGGGCGAGACAACTGGGATACGTTTTGGGCGTTCAAAAAGCAGTGTTTCCGGATTGCTCCAAACGGGACTATTTCCACACACACAGCCAGCAGTGCAACGCCAACATGTTCCCACACTGTGCCTTAGATCATGAAGGCCCTGACTTTTGATCTATCTTGATTATGAAGAGAGCATACCTGTTTGAATCTGCGCCCAAATCCATTTTGCTGCTCACGTACAGCACAAAAGGTTGTGCGCATTCTATAGTCAGAATTCTGGTTCGCAAATATATTCCTGCACATAGTACACCATAAACAATTGAGCATGCTACGTTGAGCGTTCATTTTAAGTAAAATATACCCAAATACCAAAAAAGTTGGTACAGAGCAGGGTTTCGGCTTATTGGATCGATTTGCTTTGCGTTGGTCATTTCGGGATTAGATATCACTGTATAATGTACTAATGACGACTATTCAGATATCTATGAATTATCTCACATTGATGTCGAGTGACACTTATGACAGTTCCTAAAAGTAACCAAATGTGGGCACTCCCGTCCTCTGCACTCTGTAGGTGACTCGATAACGAGTCCTGTAATTGGTTTTGTATCAAAGTAGATAATTAGATGATATTCTTTTAGGATAGAATTTACCAAAATAAATGATTATGTGGTCACATATATATCAATACACATTGACAATAATTCATAAATTCAAATCAAATGATTTATTGAAAGCCCAACGCGTTTCGTGAAAACAATTCACTTCTTCAGGGGCAATTTTTCATAATCTTTACAAGACATCTGGAAAACATAATATTCAAAAAATACATATTAGTCCCAATTAACTCAATACAAAGTATGTTTTATAAAATACATAGGATATTATTATAATCATCTTTGTGACAATCATATGAGTTTTTTTCCAAAAGATTCAACCACTTAATATGTGGACATAAGTCAAACAGATTGTTTAATACCAAATAAATTAACATCAGAATGGATTCCTAAAAAATAAAAAAATAAACATTATCTAATTTGTGAATATGAGACCATCGCCAGGGTTGTGTCTATTCTCCTCCGCACCATAAGAACAACTATTTCCCAGTATAAAAACCTATGAATTATACTCTCACAAAAATCAGGTGTGCTGATTGATTCTTCCATATTAGTTCCTAAAAGTAAGCAAGTTTTTTGGAATGGTGCTGTCACAATCCTGTTGCGTCGCGCCCAGGCCCACTGCTAGAGGGCGTTGAGCGAGAGCTCCATATGCGCCGATACAGGGTCAGCAGGAGTGGGCAATGGCGATGAGGAAGGAGTGTGGTGACTCTTGTTTTCCCTCTCTCCACCTGCAGCACCAGAGGGATTGTGGGAAAGCGTCATCCAAAGAGGGAGCAAATATAGACGGCATTGTAAGGAACAGCATTTTGGAGGAAAGCTGCCAGAAAGTAGTGTGAAGACTTTTGGGGAAAGTTGGGGAATGTGGGCGGGGTTAGGCAGGCAGTAAAGTGACTATTATTAGTATTATTATTATTATTATTATTATTATTATTATTATTATGGTATTTTTTGAGCTCGGACGTGGCTTCAGGAAGCAACAGTGTGTTCTACAGTCATAGCTGGATGAACACAGTGAGGAAGCAGAGAAAAGGGAGAATGGAGCTAACAAAAGGGGGCGCCGAGCAATTGGCATCAAGGGATCTACAAGCAACCGGGGAGGAAGCAGTGAGGAGCAGATCACCAAGTCTCAGGTAGGGTGGGGATTGAAGGGTTTGTGGGCGTAGGTGTTAGGGGGGAGCCATTCCTTAAAGAGGAAGGTCTTGAGCTCTTTCCCGAATTGTAGACATGATGTTGTGAGTCTGATGTTGATGAGGAGGTTCCAGAGTTTTGGGGCCTAGGCAGAGAAGGCTCATCTTCTGGTTCTTTCCTTCCTGCACCAGCAGAGTTCAAGTCTTCACATGTCCTTACTTCTGGTGGATCGCAAGACTTGGGGAGCCAGTGCAGTTTTATGAGGGTCGGGATGATGTGATCGAATTTCGAGAGTTCTTTGATGAGTCATGCTGCTGCACAGGACACATCAAAGGATGCCAGGGTAGTCTCCAGAAGACCTTCCAAAAGGGCATTGCCACTACCCAGGTGGGAGAGCAGCAAGGCTTGGACAGCAGATCTGAAGTTGTTTTGTGGGATGAAGGGCTTGATTTTCCACAGGAGAGAAAGTTGGTACCACGCCATTTGTGCCTTCCTTGGAATGTGCATTTTGAAGCTGAGGTGTCCGTCGATGTTGAACCCAAGGGATTTGGTGCCGGTGGCCTGCATGGGAGTGAAGCATAACAGAGAGCCCGGTCTGGATGTCAGTGTGCTGAGTGATGTTGCTCAATTATAGCACAAGAGGTTGTCCCGACAGGAACGTTATTTCAATCTGAAACTAAATTTCTAAAAAAGTTTGGGGCGTACTCTGAATTGGACGCCTATCTGATGAGAGTCTAGATCCAAGAAATGTCACAATCATATGCAGCTATATGGATGCATTTTTCATTTTTCGTCATATATCAAAATTTCTTAAACATTTGGTTAGCACACATTTTTGTATTCATATAAATACTGTTAATCAATTTAAACATAAAACAAAAAGAAATGCAAAAAATATAAAGTTGATATACAGCATGTACAATGTAGGCTGAGATTACACTCAGCCTTATGTTTACGTTCAAGAACGTTAGTCAAACCACATACATAATATTTATAAATAGGTAAAAAATAGCCCACATTTTAAGAGAAATCTGAGTTTATTTGGATGTCGGGGTACCTCTCTGTCTAGCTATTTGCTAAGTGTTATGACTAGGAAAGCTGCCCAAAAGGCATTTGATGGGCTCAGGGGTCTATGTAAATCTCAAGTTCCAAATGTTCGAATTGAGTAGCCTATTAACTGCATGTCTCTGCTGTCCACGCAGGACTAATTACTTTTCGGCGGTGGTGACCAAGTTGTTCCGCCTTCCTCAGGACCAAGAACAAATTGTTAGGATGACCCACGAGGAACAAGATGATTCAAAAGAACTCATATCACCAAACACATTTTCAATATACAAAATAACTCATCAGTGGGGAGCTCATATAGATCTTATCCATTGATAATGTACTGGCCTATTATAAGATTAAATAGCACCCGCCATTGAGTGAAATTCTGAATAAAAATGAATTTAAGGATATAATTCAATCGCTTTCAGACATGCAGACTATTACTAATTAACACACCAAGAGTGCTCGTGAAACAACTGTGAAGAGAGGGAGAGACAGAAGACACACCCTTCAGTTTGTTTAGCTGCAAAGCATCCCAGCCACAGCTCTAGCCATAAAACAGATTCAGATTGCATAGCCACCAACCCACAGATGGTAAGTGTAATGCCAAGTACATTCACTTATCTCGCCCTTCTGTAGTTACAGAGGTGCCTCACACATCACTGAAGGGTGTGCCTTCTATCTCTGCTTCTTTTGAATAATCTTGTTCCTCGTGGGTCGTGCTAACAATTTGATCTTGTTCCTGAGGAAGGCGCAACAACTTGGTCACCACCGCCGAAACGTAATTAGCCCTGCGTTGACAGCAGACACACACAGTTAATAGGCTACTCAATTCAAACATTTAGAACTTGAGATGTATGTAGACCCGTGATCCCATCAAATGCCTTTTGGGCAGGCTTTACTAGTCATAGCACTTAGCAAATAGCTAGACAGAGAGGTACCCTGACATCCAACTAAACTGGGTTGGGGTTCAGAATTTTACCAATTTATAAATATTATGTATGTATTTTGACTAACGTTCTTGAACGTAAAGATAATGCTGAGTGTAATCTCTTCAGCCTATATTGTACATATTGTATATCAACTTTGTGTTTTTTTCATTTCTTTTTGTTTTATGTTTAAATTGATAGACAGTATTTATATTAATACAAGAAATGTGTGCCTAACTAAATGTTTAAGAAATTCTGATATATGGCAAAAAATGAAAAATGACTCCATATAGATGTATATGATTGTGACATTTCTTGGATATAGACTCTCGTCAGGTAGGCATCAAATTCAGAGTATTCCCCAATCTTTCACAGCTTTGAAATAGTAGAAATGTATTTCAGATTTAAATAACTTTCCTGTCGGGACAAGCCCTTGTGTTATAATTTACAATGTTTCCCCAGTTCCGATCAGAGTAGGCAATGGTCCTCAAGTACAAAGTAGTATTGTTGGTAAGCAGTAGGAATTCAGTCTTGGAGGGGATGAGCTTCAGGTAATTACTGGACATCCAGGACTTTATCAATGTGAGGCAGGCATGGAGCCTGTGGATGTCTTTGATAGAGGATATCTTGAGGTAGATCTGCGGGTCATTTGCACATTGATGGATGTTGTGTGGAGCAAGGAGGATTCCAAGCCTTTCCACATAAAGATTGAAGATCACAGGGGACATGATGGATCCTTGCAGTACTCCACAGGTGATATGAAGGGTTTTGGGATCTGGAGGAATCCATTTGTATGAACTGTTGGTGATTAGCAAGGTTGGATTTGAAACAGTTGCGGGTCCCCATGAGACAATGTTGATTGTTGGTGAGTGTCTGGTGGTCTACTGTGTCAAATGCTGCTGAGAGGTCAAGGAGAACCAAGAGGAAATGAGGGCCATCATTGAGGATCTTAAGGGCATCGAATATCATCTTGATGGTAGCTTTTTCTGTGCTGCATCTGGGTCTGAAGCCAGATTGGTAGAACTGAAGGAGGTTATTGGGTTTGAGGTGTTGGAGGAGTTGTGTGGCTACTGCTTTATCAAGGACCTTACCTAGGAAGGGAAGATGGGTGATGGGCCGATTGTGACTGCTAAGGCCCTCGGGGTCCAGTGTTGGTTTCTTGAGAATTAGGAGGATTTGTCTGGTCTTGAGAGTTGAGGGGAAGGAGCCTTGAGTTAGGGAGCTGTTGATGATTGTCAGGTAAGGGAGGAGTGCTTCAGTCACAAGGGTCTTGAGTACAGAGTCAGGGAGGATGTCAATCTGCATACAATGTCGCCCTGGGCAATGATAGGGTGGCAGTGACGTCTTCCATAGTTAGTGTCTTGAAAGATGACCTGGTTGTTGTGGTTTTTGTGAGATGGGATGTGTAGTGTTCTGTCAGTTGTGACGTTGGTGTCTTTAGCCGGTCAAGTGGCACAGCGAGTAGAGCGCTCACTTTGACATCCGTGCAGAGCTTGCTAACGCAGGTTCGAATCCTGCAAGGGCCAAACTCAGCCTTTCATATTTCCGAGGTCCATAAATGAGCACCGCACACCGTGGGTAATAATAAGCAGCGCTCAGATACCTGAGGGTTCGTAGTGCTATATAAATGCTGAATTATTATTATTATTATTATTATTATTATTATTATTATTATTATTATTATATGTGTTGGTGGATCATGCTGATCTTGTTAACGAAGAAAGAGTTGATGTCTGTGGATTGCACGATGAGTGCGGTAAGGGAGGGTCAGGCAGAGGGTTGATGCAGTGCTTGATAGCTTTGAAGTGGGCTTTGTTTCCATTGTTGGCCTTGGCTATGGTGTTCTGGTAGTAGGTGGCCATGGCAGTGGTGATGAAGCGTCACTCTGTTGCAGAGAGTTCCTTGAGTAAGGTGACGTCGGATACCCTGCAGGATTTGTGCCAATTCCTTTCTTGTTTTCTGATGGTTGGTTTGTTGCAGTTCAGTTGTTGAGTGTAACATGGTAAGCAAGGTTTAGGCCTCAGGTTGCATTATTTGACTGGGGGATGGAGATTGATGTTCTTTGGGAGGGTGGTGTTGGGTTCTTGGAGAAGAGAGTCACAGTCCTGGTTCATTCGAGGTAGCTGTGCTCATTTAAGGTGGAGTTTAGTGAGGTCTTTCATGAGAGCCTCCACTGGGAAGTCCTTGAATTATTTGATGGCTTCTTTTCTGGGTTTCCGAAGGGTGTGCTTGAGATGTGTGGTGCAACTAATCTCAAAGGGGATTGCCAGAAGGTCTGACTAGTCAAGCAGGACAGGAGGACTGTGATGGAGGGTGGACAGGGTGGTGATGCTGAGGTTGAGGATATCACCTGTCCCCTGAGTTGGGTCTTTGGCATGCTGTGTGATGTTCATAGTGTCTAGTAGGCAGTGGAGATCTTCCTTCGTTGGCTGGGTTGCTGGGTTGCCTGGGATGTTGAAGTCTTCAAAGAAGATGTTGTTGGCATGCGTGAGAGACATGGTGGTGACCAAGTCAGTGAAGTCTCTGATGAAAGCGGTGTTGAGTTTGGGTGGTCTGTAGATGAGGTGAAAAGTGACTGTGTCCCCCGGTGAGGAAGGGAAGTGGAAGGATAGAGTGGCAATGTCATTTTGGGTGCATGGCCATGATGCCCTGTGAATAATGGCAAGGCCTCCTCCGATCTTGTTTGGACGGTCTTGATGTAGAATTCTGTAGCCTTTGTGCATGAGGACAAATAGGATGTGGGTGGAGGATGGTCATCCAGGTCTCAGTAATGGAGATGGTCATGTATCATGTGTTTGCTGAGGTCGACGATGTCTGCTGTATGGTTGATTATTAAGTTGATATTTGCAGGCATCGATTTACGTGTAGTGGCAGATGATGGAGTGCTGATGGGATATGGCCCGGGGGAGGTTCTTGCAATGAGGTGTCCATGACATGTCTGATGATGAGTGGTGATGGTAGGGATGGGCTGTTGGAAGATGGGGGTAAACACATATTGAAAAGAGCATACTTGATGTCAGAGAAGCAGGGGTTCTGGTCCTGGGCCCTTTGGTCCGAACAAGTCCAAACAGGATTTGCCCTTTTCTTTGACTCTCCTTCACTTCGGGTTCCCGTATGAGATACGCCCTTGATCTAAGAGTTATGAAAGGGAAGGATAGGCAGGACCAAAAGGTTGGGTGGTCTTAGGTCATGTGACCTAGATCCACTTGCACCTGCTCACCAACTGTAAAGGAAAAGAGGCTGGAGGGCTGCTTAAGTAAGGAAAAATGGCAGCAAAACAAGAAGGCACCAACAGGTTAGCAGTGACTGGCAGGAGGGTGTGGCATGAATCCTATGACCTAGATCCTCTTGGATCTGCTCACCAACTGCCTTATGGGCCTCATTACGAGTTCAGCAGTGGGTAAAAAAGTGGTGGTAATTACTGCCATTTTTACTGCACTGCTGAATTTTGAGTTTGGAGGAAAAGTGGAGAATTTACCTCATGCAGTAAGCTGGAGGTAAATCCTCTACTTTCTCTCCAAAAATCGGTAATTCCATCAAAATACCCCAGGAGTCCTCTGGACTCAAAAACTGGATATTCACACTGCAACTACCACTACTTTTAATCCCAAACTAAATCCGTGCGACAAAACGGCAGTAACGGTAATCGCGTTTGCCGGTATTTCAACCGATTTTCTGCCGAAATACCACCAAACTCGTATTGAGGCCCCATATGGAGCGTTACAAAGGATGTCACAGTGGATGGCTCCATGTGCCAGTCAGTTAAGAAAAAAAAGCAATCTTTTCAAGGACTTCATTCAAGGCTATTTCTTTTTTCAATGGTGCTTTTGGTGCCCCAATTTAAATATACCAAGATATGGGCTTCCTATTTGGGTCTGTACGTCTGATGCGTTTACTGTACTGAAGACCTTGAGTTTAGTGGGTAAAACGCCTGATCTGTGAACGCATGCTATGGTTTTGTATCTGATGTTTTTTACCCTCTTTATATTTTACCTACTCTGTTCCTCCTCACCAATATCTACCCAGTCGTTTTCCCTTTGTGGCACTTTGAAGAATGCATGGCTGTTTCTGGAGGTGTGATGGTACATTCTGCCTCTTGTATCTGCATATGCCTGGCCTCTTTGATTGAGTGTAATAACCATTCACCAGCCTTGGCTATCGTGATGGCCTATTTCAGGGTCAGATCTTTCCTCATCCATAAAGCTTCTTGTGTATTTGAATCGTGACAACGTATTATGAGTTGGTCCCCAATAAGCTGACGCAAGATTTTTGCCAAATGTTCTTGCTTGATAGTTCCTTCAATGGAGTGTTGAATTTGTCGATTGCTTCAAAGGGCGATTGCAGATCCTTTGGCATTTAGGAACTATGTTGGATACTTTGCAAAATCTGTTGTCCAACCATGCCTGTGCTTCAGAAAACATGACACCATGTGCAGTATTGTCAGGGTGTTTACCTGGGTCCACCATCTCAAGCAACCTTTGCCCTTCATCGCCAAGAGCATTGTGAGGCTGGACTGCTTTTATTTCTGGGGCAAACTCTCTTCCGTCAATTCCCCCCAAATATGTCTGGAACTGAGCTTTCCACTTGGCGTGTGGAGCTGGTGGCTCACCACAGGGGTCTGTAGGTATGTGGGGGCAGGAGTAACTTCTTGCAGGATGAGGCGGAAATACGTGCCTTAAGTGGATTCAGACAGCGGTGCCGGCGGCAGGAGGCAGGTGTGGCGGGAGGACTACTAACACGCTCAGCCTCTTCTTTTATAAGGTGACTCCTTAATTCACCGGCACCTAGTGAAATTTGCTTTCGCTGCAGAGACATCTACTCCGTGTGCCCCACTTCTCTCCCTCCGCCACATCAGCCACGCCTCTGCTTCATATCCCCGGTAGGCCGGTTGGGGATGTCTGCACGGGGACTTGGCGCGGGGTGGAACACAATGTCATAACGAGACTGATTTTTGAAGTTTTTGAAATTGACTGTAACAGTAATGAAAAAAGCATTTACTTTGTTGTAATCCATTTAAGTAAAACGGTTCAACATAAGGGACAGAATAAAGCCACTGAGAACAGTGAATCTACCAGAAGTCTCCAATTTGGCGTAAGGAGAAGGTTTTATTCACAAAACCTATTCCTCAGTTGACCGATCCCAGCATTGGTGTTGGTGAAAGAGTTCGCTGATCATTTTAACCCCAGATTTCTATCATTTTCGATAAAGCCCTGAAGGCGAGAGAGGAGAGACTTGAGAACAGTGGCTCCTTTAAAGAAACGCCTAACCTGGATCCTTGGAATCACAACCTATTAACTCATTTCAGCCCTGCAGTGTTTTTTCATCTGTGCTCGCAATGGGGGCATGATAGAAATGAAGTGTCTTAAATCTAGCGTCATTTTTCCGTCGCGGAAAAGTCTGCGACAGAAAAGTTTGCATGAGAAATGGGCGAACACAAAAGGTTTGCACATTTCCCATGCGAACACGCATTTAAAACCCTCACAAACCCACACCCACAACACACCCACGACACAACCCCACCCACACCCTTAACCCACCCCCACCCACACCCCCAACATAACCAAACCCTACTTACCTTTCCTTCACACTGTGTCCCAGCGGCGCCAGTTCCCTTTCACCTCCGTGATTGGGAACCGGCACCACAGGGTTCTTTTCATTTTTCTTTTTTTTTCCGGAAGCTGCAGGGGTTTCCCACGCAACCCCCCACTCACTATACTGCAAAGTATAGTGAGCGGGGTGTTGCAGGGGACACCCCCGCAGCCCCCGTTTTCTTTTTTCTTTATTTGGCAGGGGGCTGGGAGTTGTCCCCCGCAACCCCAGCTCACTGTAGTGAGCGGGGTGTTGTGGGGGACAACCCCCCAGCCCCAAGACCGACCCCACGGAAACACCTAAACACACACCACGAAAAGTTCTGATTTGTGGTAGTCCAAACTTTTTTTGGTGTTTGTTTTAGGTCTTTTGGTGGGGTCGGACGTTTAAAGTCGGTAAAATCGTACAATACCTTCAGTCTTATCTGCTTGACCCCATGGATTCACTTGGGCTTTAGTAGAAGTAAGGGCGTTCAACTGCCGTCCTTTTCTGATGACATTGCCTAGTTCTCTCTCTCTCACTTTTGAAAATGAGAATATTAGTAATATGGAAAATATAGGTAAAACCGAAGCATGGGTCATGCAATAGGTAACGAAAACGGTGTACCTTGCGTACCTGCCGATGTTTGAATTAATGCATAACATTTGTCTTGCATTAAAAGCCTTGTAGTTGTTTTTCGATGATTGTCAATTTGCCCACAGATTTAATTCAGTAACCAAATGTTGCTACTGACAGTTCAGAATAATTCAGAAGGACCTGCATTTTATCGTTAATATTCTAGAAGCCACAGTAGTGCGGACCTCAATGAACTCTTGTTTATAATAATGTAGCTCTCGGTTTGGTGGGTTACTAAAATGAAGGAAGGAAGACTCCTGGAAGTTTAAAAGACTTCTACAAACCTTGTTAGGAACCTTCCGAAATACAGCCATGTTACTGTCACCATAGTGAATCTGTTTGGACCATGCTACCTGTACCCAATATAAATACTTTCATGGTCATCTATCTGATTCAAAATTGAACTAACTCTAAGCACAAAAGTCTCACCCTGTACACTCTGGTCCAACACGTCCCGGCACAGAAACATACGGGTCTTCCAACACCACTGGCAGAGGTCTCATACTAGATAGACACTAGATGGCGGTGCTTATTTTGATGGTCTTGGGGTCCAGATGCTCCCTCCTGTGTGCACTAAAAGACATATCAGACAGATAGGAGCTAGAACCCAAATGGGCAAAAATGGATCAGAGGTTTTTATAACTATCTGGAATCTCAACAAGACAAATACTATGACTCGTACGTTGGAGGGCTTTTCATCAACCTTTGGCTCAATGATGTCGAGGATTTGCTGCCAAGCTTCCCGGTAGACAAGCAAAAATCATGCAAAGGCATCAAGGAAGGCCTGGCTGAATATTTCGACCACAAGCAAATCTTGATTACGAGAGGTATAGATTCAACATTACAAGCCAATTGCTGAGCATATCTGTTGACGTGTTTGCCATGTGGCTAAGGAGGTTGGTAGCTTACTGTGAATTCCACATGTTCAATAATGAGGACGCCATGGCGCTATGGATCATAAAGGGATGTCCCTCTTTGAGTCTGCATAGGTTTCTTTTGAAGGAACCAGTATCTCTGGATAATGTAGTCATTGTCATGGCATGAAAAGAGGACTGAACGGTGACCCGCTGCTGAAGATGTCCCGATGGAGATGAAACAGAGACGAGAAACAAGGAGTGACTCACAACAAGGTGAATGAGGAACCAGAGTAATGGAAATTCATGTTACGGGTGCGGTGTACAGTTACTGAATAACGGGAGGTGTCCTACAATGGGTCTTCAAAGTAGCAAATGCTTCAAGGTAAATCCTGCGTCAATTGTAGGAAGAATGGATTTGAAGAAAGTGGGGTTAGGACAGACCCCAGGTGACATGTACATAGTATGGAAGTTAATCACAATGAATCCCCTGTGAATGGCTCAGATAGCGCCTCTGAAGAGAACCTTTACATCAAGTCTCTTCAAGAAGGCACAAAAGATTGTGACGTTAACCCCTCCATGGGAAGACATCAAGCGAAACTCAGGATGGATACACAGGGCTTTGTTGAACATAATGTGCATTCCTGAATGTGAAAAGATACACCTCTGATATGCTGTGACACCCTCCATCCTAGAGGTATTTGTAAGGGCCGCAAAATGCCTGTACACAATTGTGGGACGTTTGTGGCATTGATAAGGCACAATGACAAAGACACAATGGGTGAAATACACATCCTGAAAGGTGAAGTATCAGGAAAAAGCCTAGTAGATCCCATCACTGCTCAAAAGATAGGGATAGCCATCATCAACCTCTCTATATCCAGTACGCAAACCGTGACTTGGCAAGCTCAGGGGCATGCAAGTTTCTGTACTCGTGAAAAAATGGGCCTGAACAATAGCTCGGCAATATTGTTGATTAGTTCATTTAATGCCTCAGTGTGATGCAGAAATAGCAAGTCTGCTCACTCAAGATATCATTGAGTCTGCACAGCGAGCCGCTATATGGATATCTCACATTGTGTCAGTTACCAAAAGAAACTGAAGTGTCCAATACGCATATGCTTGGACATGAAACAAACCCGCACTGCCATCTCCAGAGAGAGTCATCCACGCCTATACAGTGAATTAACAGAATGCAGATGTTTTTGAAAATCGATCTGGATAAGGGATACCAGAACAAGAGCTGGATCAACAATACTGCCATATCACTACATGTTCCACACTGAAGGCAATTAGACGCATAGGCAACTGCTTCCATTATAGGGATAACATTGTGGTCTTCGGGAGCACTCAAGAGAAGAATGACCATGAGGTGGGTAGTGTGTGCATGGCTCCCCAATAGTTACAATGGGCAATTCAACCAACGTGAACTGATGCCCTTTGCCTAGGCATTGTCTATGCATTCCCATGAAAAGAAATGCATCCTGGTCCTGGAAAAGGGTACTCCTTCAGCCTAAAATGCAAGCGCACAACGCCCATGCCCAGACATGGCTAGCCATTTGCCAGATAACTGAAGGACATTAACACCATAACCACTCCAATGAGGGCTCTAACCAATCTTACAGAACATTAAAATTGTCGGTGGAATGTGAGAAGGCATTTGAGACCTTAAGATGGGACATAGCTTAATGTGGTTATATGGCATTCCTTGAACCATCACTCTGCACTTGTGCCCACAATGGATGCCAGTCTCATGGGACTTGGGTCAGTACTAGCCCATTACAAGCCAGGTTGTTAATCCTCCTGGATGACAGTCTCATATGCTTGCAGTTAGCTACCAGATGTTGAGAGGTCATAGTCTGAAAGGGAGAGTTTGGCAGTGGTAAGGGTATGTGGGTATGTGAATACTCCCAAACGTTAATTCACTTCAAACCATTTGTTAGGGCAGAATTCCAATTTGGGGATTCTCTGAATCCACATTGTGGCCCCACCTAAACCTTTTGCTTTATTTTTGCTTACTTCCCTAATTTCTTGAATTTAATTTTGTGTACAGGGGGACTTCTATTGAAGCCCCCCTGTCACTGCAACCCTTTTTTGTAATGTGCTGCCCTGGTATCCCATCTGATTATCGGGCAGGATTGATTTTTAAGCATGCCAACTTGGTGGCCAAGCGATTACATCACCCCAAAAGTGTGCTCTGGAACAGGCTGGTAGCAGCTTCATCTAGCTTTGCCTTCACAAATGTTTGTAGCCATTTGTACCTCATTGGTAGCCAAATGGGTCTGGATAGTAGACCAAATAGCCAAATGGGCAAATACATCTAAATAAAATGCATTTTTAAGCCCTGTTCTCTGCCATTTATTTTGTAACCTTTCTTTGTCTCTGGGCACCATGGGGCAAGCCTGAAATGGTTTTTGTGCTGCCGTGGGTTCCTTCTAAACCCATCCCCACACCCTCTGCATCAGCTGGGCTTTCTGTCCTAGTCTAGCCCAGTACACATCCTGTGTGGGAGGACCTGAGTATTTGGTGGTTTATTGAGGCAGCCTGATTTGCTGAATGCCAACATCTTGTGTCTCTACCTAAAATGTGATTGGAAAGCTGGCTGAGGCCAGCCCCTGAGGGAATGAGCTTATCTAGAGGAGATCCTGTCCCTTCCTCTGATTCTTACCTCAACTGATAGAGGACTGCTGTGAAAATGGGCTGCTGCATCTAAGGAACTGGTTTGGCCATATTAGCTGCACCCTGGCTCCTTTGTCCTCGCACAAGTTTCTTCTAAAGCTGCTTGAATCACCCGTAACAGCCTTTTCCTTGTCCTTTACCCAGCATTCCTTGCTGGCTAGACGGGCTGACCCATCTGTGGACTTCTTCTTGTCCATTGCTGCACTGCCTCCCTGCTAAACACTGCTTCTCCAAGATCCATAAGGAAGGGAATCTCTCTGACTTGGATGAGTGGTGAGCCACCACTACCCCAACTCTGCGCCATTTTCGGCCCTCCTTGATCCCCCCCACCCATTGTTCCCACCATGGAGCCGGTCTTTGTGGCTGACTGCCCCTCTTGACCACAAGCTGTCCAGATTCCCTTGATCAGCTTCCTTTGTCTCAGTGGTGTTATCCCAACATCTGTTGCTGTGCCTGCCTGGTAATTGTCCTCCTGGGTTCTCTGTTTAATCTTCTTTTCATCCGACTGGATTGTCACTGGCCTAGAGTGCAAGTCCTTGGTTACCGGATCCTTTTCCTAGCCCTGTGTAAGAAAGTCTGTACTTACAGGTTCTCCCACTGTTTCATAGCGGGTCCTACTATCCTAATGTAGTACTTAGAATGATCGTCAGTGGTCGCCTGGGTCTGGAAGAAATTGACTTTTGCAGGCATCCCTATCGCTTATTATCATTGACTTCCATTGGTCCTAATCCGGCTTGGCATCCATCCATCTGGGGCTCAAACCTGAAGCTGGGACTCTTTGAGGGGGTTTCCTTTGGTGTTCCCTGTTTTTTTCCTATGATTGCACCTTTAGGGGAGGACTAGTGCTTGACTAGCTTTATCTCTTACCTATGGGATTTGTTCCACTGTTTTCTATGGACAAAACATTTGCAAATATTTGAATTCCTATAAACTATCTAAAAATGGGTACTTACCTGGACTTTATTTTTCATTGCTCTCGAGAGATCTTTACCTAAAACGGTGACTTTAGAAGGTACCAATGATTTATTAGGGAATTTAATATAATAAATCACTGCAATTAATTTCCCCACCACCATGCAATAACATTGGACACATTTTTACAGTTTATTTGTACTGTGTTTTTAGGGTGATCTGGGACTTAGTACATTATATCAAATTTTACTATTATTGCGGGTGGCATTCAGGGTCTGCCGTATAATTTTATTTTGCCAATCTCATAACGGCTAGACCCACTGGGGGATAAAAAAAACTTTCTACTACTTGGGAAAATACATATATAAGATAAACCAAACAAAGGTAAAAAAAAGAGGGAGTGTCACTACTATTTCCCTCATCAATCCCTCGGGTAGGCCTTAAACAATTGATCGCCCTCCTGATAGGCACTGATCTCATAAAACAAATTCATAAAACCATTTTTATCATTACATAGTAAATACCATACGATATTATACGCAAAGCTAAAACTGAAACATAAACCCAACAATAAGCAAAATATGTATACAAATTTACAATATGTTTAACATAACACATCAAACATGATCACCCAAGTCTCTATGACTTGGTCCACAGTAGCGTGGATCAAATGAACACTTTTGTCATACTATGTTTCCTTAGACCACACTATGTTTTTCAAGAACAAGGTGTACAAGTTTCTGTCCTGTTTGGCTCAAATCTGCTGGACATTAATCAGGGGCACAATGTGTGTATCAAGAGATGACTTTTGGTAAATTCCAAATCTCTATCTGTCCCCCTGGGGATCCCTATGGGGATAAAGACACACTTTTAATCCACTTTCCCGGTCTTGTAATTAGATCTAGCAATATAAACCCTTACCCCAAAAAGAGTATTCAGGGGCACTATTTAATAATATGTCTGGGTGGTTTTGTTTTGTCAGATTCTGCCAACCACATGCAACCGTTTGTATTGCTACTAGCTGACTTCCTGTTTGTAGAAATGTCAGCCTATCTTCCTCTCTCTGATATAGAAGGCACCTTTTAGGTGTGTATGTTTTCCAATAAAGAGAGTTTATACTGGTTTTGTGCATACACTGTCCTAACCTTAGGTGAGATGATCTCCCACTCCTCACCAGGAGGCTGTGGAAATATTTCGGTAATGCCATTCACCATAGTGATAGATCAACAGGCATTGCTCATACCTAAAGAAATCCCAAAAGCAAAAATGCTTCAGAAGAGGCTCCTCGCATGTGACCTCAATTTGATACTTAAACTGGGCAGAAAGTAAAATCCCCACAACTTCATGTCCCATCACCCACAAGGAGATATGACAACTATGCCTTCTCTTGCTGACGAATACATCAACTCCTTGAGACAAGGAATTCAATTGGGGCTTGTGGCCGTGGCTCACATCAGAAGATACCAGCAAAGACATGACTCTCTGACAACTTCGCAGGTTGATCACAATTAAGACATGTGGCTAAAATTGTGTAGCATGGTCAGTGTATATACTAGCACGTGCAAGAATTCTTGAAATCCAGCGGGATTTTACTTAGTGGATGCCGCATCATCATACCTAGTAAGCTTCACCAAGATATTATGACCATTATTCATGAGGACCATAAGGGAGTAGTTGCATCAACGCAACACATACGTGATAAATTATGGTTACCTGCATTTGATGCTACGGTTGAGAGAACCATGGAGACATGGTGCCTCTGCCAATGCACCAGCAGCTGCAAACCCTGTACCTTCTCCCAAAAGCACTCTTGGTGGAGGCTTCTGCTGATGCCTTTGGCCCACGCAAGGCAATAAATAGCTCCTGGTCCTCATGGACACGTATTTCAGGTACCCAGTAGAGAAGCATTTCTCACCCAAGGCTGCTAGTGCCAGCATTCGTACGCAGAAATCTTATCTAAACTGAGCATTCCCACAGTCCTCAAGACTGACAGCAGTCTCCTGTTTCAAGGCCATGAATTTGCAAGATGTATTAAACACATGGGAGCAACTCACAGAATAATCCTGCCTCTGAGTCCCTAAACCAACAAGTTGGTGGAATGGTTCTTGGGGACCATCAAGAGTTCAGTTCTGTGAAGCGAATGGAACGCCATTGTCCCAAATGTTATGTGCGAGCTGAGAGATGATCAAACCCCATTTCAGTAATCCACAGAACGTTGTCCAGTGGTCCTCATGCGGGGGCAAAAGCCACAACAAGACTACTGCAGCTCCCAAAGTTTCCTCTGCCACAACAAAGGGACATACAAGCACTGGACAGACATGTCAAGAGAAAATGAAAGTCTGAGCATCCACAGGAGGCGTGGTAGACCTTCTGTAGAGGTAGATGTTGATATGATGATATGATAGGTTTCGAACCTCTGTTGCTCACTGTCGTCTTGCTTCTAAGGCAAGCGCGTTGCTCCTGAGCTATCCTCCCGTCCTGCTTGAGGAAACATCACACCCAGAAGTCAGACATGACGTATGACATCAGACCATAAACTGTGATAGCCACCAAGGGATCAATGACCTAAGCAGCGTCTGATGGGAAGCTAATCGCTAGGAACAATTCGCAATGGAAGAAATATCGGGTGCCATAACCATCATTCGAGGATGATCACATCATTGAAGATTCACAAACTAGCAACGCTCTTGAGTGTTTGCCAGACACATGAGTCGGAAAGAAACAAATGATGGTGCCAGATCTGGTGCCTGATCAGACGCACAGACCAAGTTCCCTCGATGACACAAGACAGTATTGAAAAAGTGAAAAGGAAAGATTTAGCGTCATCTGTCTTTTCATTTTTCTCCCTACTCTTTTTTTGGGGAAAATGTGGGACATTTCTTAGCAGAAACAGTTTTCTGTGGGTTACTGAACCGGCCCCACCTTGTTACCTCACAGGGTAAGGGAAGGGACGGGACTTCCACTCCACGGTATGTTCCACTCTACTGCTTCCCACACCAAAGCGGGTGTCAATGGGTTGGGGTGAAGGTAGGCCAATGACCCTTACACTACTTTCTTCCCATCCTGTCAACTATAGGCCACACCACCTGATCCTTCTAACACTGTGTCAACTGTCTAGGAGCACAAAGGCAGGGCAGCCCACAAGGAGGGTAGAATTGAGAGTACACATGGGGATGTTCCTGGACCTATGACAATGTTCCTATGCATGGTAGGCTGTGCGGGCTAAGTAGGATGTACTTGAGGGAAAAGGATGTGACCAGCCAATGGAGGCTGTGGATTCTTGAGCAAGCGAACATAGATGAGCTGTACCTCGACAATAGTAAATGTTATGTAATGTATTGAAACATGATCTTGTATAGAGCTTTTCTGCCATTTTGGTGGCCTTGATGTGCGTAGCCCCTCAAGAAAAGGGGGTTGTTAGTGGGATAGAGTCAGATGAAAATCCTCAGGATATTGATGCGTGTAGGCCCTACGTATCTAAGCAGAAAGTGTCAGTGTGAATGTAAGTGCTAGTGGCACAGAGATTTGGGTGTGTGCTTCATGCTGAGGGGTGAGCCCAAGTTCTCCATGGAAACATGGATAGATGCACTTGTCCGTGGGGAATATCACAGGTGCAATGCGCTGGTCTTGGAAACAAGACCACTCAGGGCAACAGCGGTTCAGAACCCTGATGTGCACTTAGAAACCAAACTCAGATATGGTATTTGTTGCGTTATAAAAAAACAATTAAATAATTATGTAGGGATGGCCATTCCTGTTCCAGCTCAGAATTTTGTCCTTGTTTTCTAAGTCACTGGTGTGTCCATGAATCACTGTCTTTGCGTCCATGGCCTCTCTGCATGTGAGTGGGGTATACAAGGACAGGCAATCACAGCGATCTTTTTTCATACATTGTCAGCATTGATTTTCTTCTATGTATTTTGGTCATTGTTTGTCCATATTCAACGAACATAGATTTCTGACTTTTTTAATCTATTTTTCTGGGGATAATTAAAGGTGGATTAGTGTCAATATTTGGGAGAAAGAAATCGTCATTTCTGCTCCCAAAACAACACTCCTCACTGTTTTTTAGCACCCGTTTAAACGCACCCCATCTATGAAACCTCACCCTTCTAAAATTCAAATAAATTTCTGTCCAACCCCCTTGTTCCTCCACCTACTAAAATATAGTTAATCTAAATAATTATCTTAGCACAATCCATGAGCAATGTGAAGAGGTTGTATATTTCTTGTGCAGTGCAGGCAGAGCGGAGACCTCTGCTACCAGGATGCAAAACTACATTTGTTGTTCCACCGCAACTGCGCCTATTTGCATACCCACAATTCTTTTCACAATCACAGTGAGTTTTTTCATTCGTAAGTGCCTGAAATGCATTTCTATAATAGTTCAAAATGGTCATTAAAATGTTTCTCTCAGTTTATTTCTCTTGAGATCCTTTCACTGCACAATGAATTAGAGTCCCCTGATATTCTTATCCTTTTATGGTGTGGACCTGCTTTAAGCAGACGCTTGATGCTCAACATGAAAGCTCTCTTTTCCATGTTTTTTATGGTGTCTGTTCCCCAGTTATTAACTGCTTGACTGGAAAGGAAATATCCTGTTATTATGTTACAAATGTTTCAGCAGAGATGGTTGTTTCAACCATGTGATAGTTCCGGAATAAACCATGATCATATACGGTATTAATTTTAAACCACAAATTGACAAATCACAGGTAAAATGAGTGTTCAAGAAACATGCTAGACCATGTAAATGTTCACGTCTATCCATGGTAATCCAACTCTCCTGGATCAGTGACAGCATTAGACCATGGTCTAACCATGATTCATTAACTATCTGTGGTTTAAAATGGTTAACCATGGTCAAAAACACAGACAAACCATGGTCATCTACAGACTTTGGGCATGATCATGAGTTGGGTGGTATCCTGGCTGGGATACCGCCAAATTTTATTAGTGTTTGCGCCCACCCGTCCGGCAGTATTACCTCTGGATCATGGGTTGGGCGCTAACTGTTAGACCCCATTCCCCATTGGGTCCATTAGACCCAATGGGGAATTTTCAGTGCAATTACTGCACAGTAATACTGTTGGCAGTAATTGCACTAAAAATTGGCATTTTCCCGATGTGTTGACCCCTGACTCTGAGCTGGAGGTACACAGTCCAGATTCAAGATTGGGCATACCCTTAAATGCGGCAGTGACACCATTACTGCTGCAATTAAGGGCTACCTCCCAACTCGTGATCAGGCCCTGTTTCTGTTGTTAACCTTTGTAAAACCGAGGCCCACCATGGTTTGATCACAAACTTAAAATCAATGTGTTTTCTGTAGGCAGCTAGCTGCCATTTCGGATGGTTGAGTTTGTGAGTAGTGTGAGGTGGTGAGTGATGGAAACCTGATTTGGTTAGTGTGGGAGGGAGACTATTAAGGGTACTTGCCGTTATGAATTCATTTAAGGGGTGCAGAGAGAATGACCCGAAGGAGTCCAATCTCCCATATTCCTAGGCTGATGTCTTGTGTGGGCAAGTGACATTATCACGTGATTTCCACTCCAATATCCTTTTTAAGGGTTTCAGGGAGGTTGACCAGAATGAGTGCGACTTTCCGTATTCCTTGGCTGGTGTGTTTTGTTGCGCATGAGAACGGGCAGTCAATTGCTTGAAGCTGTCCACAGGTGCTTACATTCGGTCCAGATTGAACTGGAGTTGTCCTGGTGTCAATATAATAGCCAGTTGTTCAGTAATTTAGGGAACGCTGAGTGGCTTTCCTCTGTGTTTTGGCACAGCATTCCAGAGTTCATTGGTGCAAAGTAGAAGGACCAAAGTCTGAGGTATTCCCGATGTAAGCTTGACACCGTCACTAAGGCCTCAATGCTTGATGGAAGCATTCTGCTTTCTTATGTAGTGGATGCATTTCCTCGAGGCGAATTCTGGCCCATGCTGTGGATGGTGCGATAAACTATCTGCAGGTTTTTTTAATTCAATCCTCGATTTGATCAGCACCCAGTGGAGGGTTCAGAAGGTTGGGGTGATGTGTTCATATCTTTGAAGTCTCCGAAGAAGTCTAGCAGCTCCATTTTGCCCGCTTTGTAATTTGTTCAGTAAGTAATCCTTGAGCCCCAGGTAGAGCACGTTGGCGTAGTCTAGTCTTGAGAGTAACAGTGCAGTCACTGCTATGGTTCTGTGCGGGGAGGGTAGGTCACGCATCAAGTACAGGAATGTTTGGAGTTGATAGAAGCAGTTTCTTTTGATGCATATATGCTGCTGTTCAAGTGTGAAGGTGCTGCCCATCAGGAGTCTATGTTTTGTGCCCATTATTGTGTTGCAGTGGGCAAACTCCCATTTCTTTCAGCCAACGCTGTTCATATGGGACTCGATGCTGTGGGGCCTGAATTCACAAGGTCGGTTTTGGTGAGGTTAAGTCTATTTACCATCATCCATGAGCTGATGTCTCCAAGGCATGCAGTAAGATATCGTTTATTTGGTATAGAGTCGCTTGTAAGCGTGTAGATCATTTAGGTATTGTCTGGATAGCTGAAGCATGTGAGGTCTTAGTTAATGATAAGTTCCAAGTGGGAGTCATGTAGATATTGAAAGGAAGGGCTGAGATGATACTCCACAGTTGAGGTTGCGGGTACATGACAATATAGTGGCCATGTTTGTTGCTTCATTCTTGTCAGCGGGGAAGGAAGTGATCCAGCATAAATCCGTAAAGAGTTTCTTTAATCTAATGTCCTACAATTTGATAGACAGCACTTCATGGCTGGTGATATCAAAAGTGGGGACGGGGGTCTAGTAGGAAGAGTGAACTAGGCGAGCTGTCATCAGCATTGATTTTTAGCGGATCCCTTATAGAATCTAGATTCTGTTACCCTCGTTGGTCTGATATGATATGATATGGCATTTGTAACGCGCCTATACACAAGTGTTTCAAAGCGCGACAAGGCATTGTGTCTCTCGTAGGAGACTGTTGCTTTCCACGTTTACTAGGTGCTGTTGGTATATCAACCTCTTGAGATATCACTAGTAAAATGAGGCTGCACCCGGGCACAGGTGACTGACTACTCCTGGACATAAAAGGCTGTAAACGGGTGTATTAGGGTATTCCTTAGAACATAAGGATGTGTCTGGACAAGTTGCTGTGCAGATGCTGCTCTAGGTGGGCATATGAAGCAACTCGAGAATATATGTGGATGCACATATGGTGCATCCACATGTACTGCACACAGGTGTGAGAGCTGTTTCTAGGCAGGGTTGGACTAAGACAAGAAATAGGCCCGGACACTCAAACAAAAAGTGGCCCACCCCTCGCCTCAAAAAAAGTGGCCCTCAAACCATCATCCGTGAATTGCGTCAATTCACGACTTTACAGAATATACTACTTATGGAGGGTTCATGGGTCTGTTGCATGTTATGTTTTGTGTAAGCGCTTGAGAAAGTAATAACATTCCTTTTGTTCTTTTGAAAAAAAAAAACAACAACATCATCACATAGCTAAATACTTATTTTGCACACCCAAACACAAGGCATGTCTACTCATTGCCACCAGTAATGAAAATAGAGCTGCATTTAATAAGCTGTACAGCCAAATGATGACTCCGGAAAGTACCTTGCCAGTTGTACTTACGCTCAAATATTACATTACAACACAACTCATAAAATAACATAACTTTGCATGCAGTTCTGTGACAGGGTCCACAGCTCCGAGGCGCAGGAGTGGCATGAACCAACCACCCCGAATGCGGTTTTGGGACCAGCTGTAAGTCAATGCTTATACAGCGCTCTGCAACCTCAGCAGGGAAGGAGGGTTAGGGTGACAATGGTTGGATAGGAAGGGGGGAAGTAGGGAAACCGGAATGAGGTTAAGGGAGAGGTTATGGATAGGTTTTGACCACTGTGCACACTTCCAATGAGCTGTTACACAGCACTCATACAAACATACGTCCCTGCTTCTGACTCTGCACACACATACAATATCACTATCGCAGTATACAAAGGCACAGCAGCATAATAAACACCCATGAGGTAGTTAAGCACTTATCTTACATTAGATGTCACACATAGTGTCCCTTTTGTTGTCTCCTGTGATTTTGTTGTGCCAGGATGTGTCATAGTAGCTGTTCAAATGCTGCCAGAGAGAGAGTGCTACAATTAGTGCACATATCAAACACTGCTGCATGTGGGCTGCTGTTCACGTGCATGTACGTATGCAGGAGATTTAGCGAGGCTGCACATAGATACTAAACATGCACAGTAGGGGCTGCATGTCACTCTGGTGAGTGGTAACGTGTTAGGGCATGCAGGAGTAAGCAGTTAGTAACACCTTAGGGTTCAAGAACTGAACGGACATAGAGGCCGAACGGCAAGTGTTAATACCCCTGTGCCTTCAGGCTAGTATTAAAGACCCAATAGCCTGTCCTGCCCAAATCCATCTACCCCGCATTTAGCATACAATGGGCCTCATTACAACAAGGGCAGCCACATTACGAGGTCTGCAGCGGGTCCCGCTCTGGACGCCTGGCCAGACCAGACGTGCAGAACGGGACCCGCTAGCAGTCCAGGATGCTAACAACGTGCCCATCATTCACAGGCCCATTGTTAGCATCCTCCACATTCCCATTGAGACCTATGGGGCTCAAATGGGAATAGGGATGCTGGGTCCGGGTCCGGAGAATGGGAATTATCGGGCCCGCAAAAGTCAGCATGGCCCGTTAATTTCCTATTTTTGGGACCTGGACCCGGTACCCAGTTTGGGGGTAGCCATGCCGCTAAAAACGGCATGGCTACCTCCAAACTCCTAATGAGGCCAATGACTTAATACATTGCTCACTGTTTTTTTTTCTTTTTTTTTAGCTATTTGGTGCCGCTTTAAGCCCAAACTATTGCATCAGAGTACAGATAAGGAGAATAATAAATGAGGAGGGACAGAAAGATTGTAGGTGTTGGTTGGTTATTTGCCCACCAATTGACTGCCCATGGCCATGCTAATCCCCATGACCATATCCACCCAGTTCCTGCCCCTCCCCGTCCAAAACACCTCTTCGTGGGAATTCTTTGAGCTTGCTTTAATGAAGCCTTACCATCAAACTTCGCAGTGTATCCTCAGAGCAGCCTTCAAAAGTTAAGGACATAATTGTAGCTGTAAACCGGCTAATGGTGTAATAAAAAATGTCTTAGACAGGTCTGCCTTCAGTCCCTACGTGTGTCCTTCATTGAAGTACTGTTAAAAACAGGCATTGGGAAAGCCAACAGTTTTGGCTTATGTATAAGTATTAGGGATTTGCCAGATGCTGCTATTATATGCCCAGGTCACACCATTTTGCTGCTGCCATCAACAGCCAGTTAATAGCACTACGACAGAGCCTTTCCCATACTAAATACAAAAGCCCAAACTGTTGACATCCCCATCCATTCCTAGTGTCTAGTTAATCACCACAAGGTCCACTTGATACAGTTATAACCCACAATAAATCCTGCAGCATGAAGCTGTGCAGACTACAGTCAACCCTTAATATGCATGGAAAGTTGGAAATTTCAGAAAGTAAGTAAAGCTTGCTTCTTACCTGCCTCTAGTCCAGATGTGCAGCGTCCATTGTGCAAATGAAAGTGGAAATGTTTGAAGGAGACGGTACGTCGGTATCCTTTTTTCCTCCTTCACTTGAGGTAACCCAGACTCAGCAGCTCACACATTACCCAGCCTCAGGATCGGGCCTCCCAATCCACACCCCGCCCCCAGGCCCCAGAACCTTAATGCACATTGCACTTGGAGGAAGAAGCAATTTGCAACTTCCAAATGCGTGAGTGAGACTCATGTTACAATTCACTGGGACCTGGCCGGACTGAGGCAAACCCGGCCATGCCCAGCCAAGCCGCTCCCAGTGTTTTGTAAAATAGTAACACTTGTTGTCTAACTTGTCTTCACCTGGCGCCATGGTGTCGCCGATTGCAATTGGCTCAGTGCCGCCTGCAGGACACTCTTCGCACAATTGGCCAGACCTACTCTGATCATGCAGGCAGAAGCATTCATCAAAGAAAGGTAACATTTCGGTGTTACCTTTCTCTGATGATGAATGCATCCGGGGCAGGGCCGCAAAGGAAAGCAATGTAACTTACGTTACTTAAAGTAACTTAAGTACATTAAACCCAAACCGGCCCAGGAGTGGGCTTCAGAAAACAGCCCCTAGGGCCTCGCCCAGCCACCATGTGATTTCGGCCCAGCCACGGGCTGAATGGTCGATGGCCCAGTCTGACCCTGTTTCTAGGTAAGGAAGAATGCATCTGAGTATATAAGGATGTATCTGGTCTTATAAGGCTGCACTGATAAAGTGTGTCAGTACAAGAAAGATGACAATGTGTGTGGGCAAATCATGTTGTTCCTGTGCATACCACGTTGTGTCTGCTTGGGCATCTGAGACTTTTGTAGCCCTTGGCTTTTTTTCCTGGCCTGGGTGAGCACAGCATTAAGAATACTCTGGGCCAGAATTGGCACCATCTGACCATCCCAGAGCAGCTGCTCTGGTGAGGCGCTGAGCCATCGTGCAAATAAAATGATTAATACAGGAGATGAGCTTCACCCTGAGTTCTTTGATGACTAATGGACACAGTCAACAGAGTGAGTTTTTATAGGCATCACAACGGGACCCCTCTTTATTAAAACACCTTACCATTTAAAGTTTTACCTTAGGTGTTCCCTGGCGTGAACTCCATCAAAACGGGGATTGGCTACCTCAGCTCACCCTTCCTTGGAGGGGTCCCACGGACCCTCAGATGAGCTTGCCACAACCAATCCCCTTCCGAACCTCTGGTACCACCCACATGCAGTGTGAGATCACAGGATGGCCTCTGTGAGTGATCCTATTTTACTGGACGGCCTCAGGCAGGCTGCCAACCGATCCATCTACCTCATGCCAGTGTACCTACCCTCTACCCACCTATTTACTATTATGGCCATCTAGTACTACCCTACTTAACATTTATGCTTCTTAGCATACCCCCTAATTATTACCCCAACTCCCCTACTTAACATTTTACCTACTTAGCGATATATTAGGTTTGTCGTGGATCTCTGTCTCTGGATGCGTGGCTGGTAAAGGCATGGCCCTGGGCAAAGCTGCTCCTAAAGGCCAGGGCCCTAGTATTGACCATGGAATGTATGGATGGGGCTTTGCCCCGCTGAATGGGGCTTGCCCCCTCTTCTTTCAGGGTGGCCCTGATAGGGTTTGGCACCCTCTTCTTTCTTTCTTTTCATTCTTTAGAGTGGCACCATCCACCACGTGGGGCCACCTATGTCCCCACACAACCTGTGCTACTTACAAAATCTCCTAGGCAGGCCCCATGGGCACATAAGGGGGTCACCCAACATCATCGGCATGATCCGCAGTATAAGCAATATTCTGGGTGGACCCCATTGGCGGGGCGACGTCGCTACCGCAACCTGCAGTATTTTATTTTTACAATAAGTGGGCCTCTCTGCCTGTGGCCCACCCGACATCACTGCTGCATCCCAGGCGCCATGTTGTTTTCAGGCGGTGGTCCCATTGCAATGCGAACACCGCCACGCTCACCGCTGCGCTTCTTCGTGGCCCGCCCCCTCATCAATGCGTTCTAGAATGCAGGGGGCGTACGATATCTTCACTCGGGCCACTCTGCTGGGCAGTCTGGAGCTTTCTTCAAAGACGTCACTCAACGGAACGACCCAGGCCTTTACACCGAGAACAACCCGGGCTTCCATCTTCACCGTCCCAACCCTCTGGGTTGGAGCGTACTTCTGCTGTGTGCCTCTGCATTAACTCACCGGCTGCTCCTGGCATATGCAGCCCGGGAGGACTTGATTGATGATGGGCCTGCCTTGCCGGCCATGGCCGAGCAGCCTGGTCGGTCCTGGCCAGACTGTTCTTAATGGGCCTGGGCAGCCACCGCCATGCTGCCCCGGGCCACAAATGTCTCTGGCCCCCGGCCGGGTCAACAGGCCGGGTCAACATGCACCACGGGGCATAGCAGCTCAGACCCCCCGGCAGTCAGTCCCTGGAGAGGCTGCCCATGTGCCACCCAGTGCTAATCAGAGGATTAAGGCCCCAGGGGGCCACTAGAGGCAGTGACCCCCTCCCCCCAGGCAAGTGTCTCTCTCCTTTCTCTCTTCTCTAAATGTCCTTTCCAACTGTTCTTTTTAAAAAAAAAATCCGCCAATGCCCCTATAAAGAGTTTTCTTTAGCCAGTGTTGATAAAGATATATACGGATGTTGATCTTACAACTCCACTTATTCAACATATTTCACTCAGCGTCTCTGAAGCATTCCATGATTTCCAGAGGTATCAGTGTTCCTCGAGTAGACTTATCCACCATTGCCATCAATCCACTGAATATTTCCAAAGGATGAAAACTGGCTGCTTCTTCTGGACGCGATAAGGTATCTGCTTTCCCTTTCTTCCTTTCAGGTCTCAAGATGATGAGAAAATGAAACCTGTCAAATAAAACAACACAGATCATGCTTGTCTTTAAACGATAGAGGCTTTTTTGGTAATACAATACATGATGTTTCTGTCTCATAGGACATTATACATTACTGCAGACATATGTGCTGGGCGAACGCCCTATCTCGTGAGGAATGAATATTCGAGTTTAACAAGATGAACCTAATTAGGCTACATTGTGTGTATATACAAGTACTGTGTAGCTTAGTATTAACAACTGTAGGTGGTAGTTTTGAGTTGTCTTTTCTAGCAAATGTTGCAAAATGGCAGGCCATTAGAAGGTGGAACAGATGAATTTCATAAGCTCTTAATGCACACTGGTGAACTACACATGCTTGATCAGGAGTATGTAGGCACTGTAGACTGTATTTCTACAAAATATGCATAGGGGACATGGACCTAGGTTTACATTTACTGTGCACAATTAATGGTGAGAAGGGCATAATGTGGCAGACTGTACACAATGGAACAAGACCAAAAAGATCTAACATATCATTAAGGGCTTAATGTATTCTTTTTTTCTCCTTCTCTCCTCTGTTAATTCACATGTTAAGTGTACACCATATGAACTCAATGCAAAATGTGTGCTATATTGATTGATTGCTATTTTATTTCTATTGCGCTCGTGCACAAGTGTTTCAGAGCGCAACAAGGCAAGGGAGGGGAAAAGGGGAGAACAAAAACAGCGATCTTACTAGGCTCAGTGACATTGAGAACGCGCAAGTGCATGGGAGAGGCGGGAGGGGAAAAGTGCATGGAAGGGGGAGAGGTGGAAAGTGCGAAGCAGAGGAGAAACAGATAAATAACAATACATGAATAATAAAGGAAACAAACAGTGGTAATGCAGTCAGCAATTTGCAAGTGCTAGGTTGAAGGCAGCAGACAGGGTAGGTCTGATAAGTGCAGGAAGAAAAAGGGGGGGCTGTATGGGTACAGATACAGACCCCAGTGCAAGGGGTGGCCCGGAGGCAGTGCGGGAGGGTGGCAGGATGAGCAGGTACCTGGGCCCAAAAGACAGAGGGTGGCCAGGTGCACGGTGCCAAGAGAGAACAGATCAGCAGGGGATAGGGGGAGCGAAGGCAGAAGAAGAGAGGAAGGTCTTGAGGTGCTTCTGGAACTGGAGATGGTTCTCATCAGGTTTTAGAGTGGCAGGGAGGCTATTCCAGAGGGAGGCCCCAGCCGAGGACAGAGATCTACCCCGAGCTCGTTTCTTAGAAAAACGACTGACCCTGAGTGAGTTGGAGGCAGAGGAGCGAAGAGCTCGAGAGGGGAGGTATTTGCGGAGGGATAGCTGAAGGTATTTTGGACCCAGGCCCCAGAAAGCCTTGTGGACAATGCAGAGGGTTTTGAATTTAATCCGTGCATCCACTGGGAGCCTGTGGAGAGATTTCAGATCTGGAGGGATACGATCCCAGGGCTTGAGGCCAAGGACAAGTCTCACAGTCCTGTTCTGGATTAGTTGCAGAGGGCGGAGAGTAGAGGCAGGTAGATTTAGAAAGAGGCTGTTACAATAGTCCAAGCTAGAGAGAACCAGAGCTTGAGATACCATGAGCTTGCGGCTTGCTGGCATTCAGACAAAGATCATTGGTGGCACACCAATCTTGAATGGCAGTTAGGCAATCAGAGATGAGAGAGGGAGAGGAGGTGGCGGAGGGCAGCATGAAAATCAGTTGAGTGTCATCAGCGTAGCACTGGAAATTTGAGCAGAAAATGGAAATGCAGTGGGCGAGAGTTGCCAGGTGTTGGTTGAAAAGCCAGGGCAAGAGGTTAGACCCCTGGGGAACACCACAGGTAGAGAGGAAGATAGATGAAAGGAAGGACCCAAGTTGGACCTGGGAGGGTCGATCTGAGAGGAAAGAGGTCAGCCATGCCAGAGCCTGATCAGTGATACCGAGGTTTTCACAGAGACGGTTGAGCAGGATGGTATGGTTGACCATGTCGAAGGCAGAAGAGAGATCGAGGAGGATGAGGACAGAGGGAATGTTAGAGTCAAGGTTGGTTAGCAGATCTTCACAGATGTTTAGGAGAGCAGTTTCCGTGCTTCTGGCAGCTCTGAAGCCAGACTGGTGTTCATGGAGACAGCCAACAGAATTGGAATGAAGGTTAAGCTGAGAGATGGCCAACTGGTTATTTAATTTAATTTCATTCATGCATACGCAGCCCTGCCTTGATAAAGACTGTTAAATAGGTCGAAACACGTGTGGGCACTTGGGCATTTAGAATTTTGTAATCCACAGATGGATTTTGGATTATGGACTAAACAGCTCGATTGACTTTAGAGTCTCATCTACTTACATTCAACAGAAAGGAAAGCGAACTAACAGGACTGCTGAATCACATCTGTACTTAAGCATCATTCATAGCTAACAAGCTCTAACTAGATAGGGACATGTGCATGGTCTCAGATGTAGTATTCTCTCATCATGCTTGTCTTTGTTCACACATGTTGTTGTCTGTATATAAACAGATCCTAGATTCTTCTGATCCAAGTTAATTTTGCAAGAAACATCAAATTCATCTCTTCTTGGCGTTGTTGCACTCTCACATTCTTCGTTTATTGGTAATAGATCTTGTAGAAGGCTGTATAATCTCATTCAACTTCATCTTTGAAAATTCCTCTGCAGGATGTAATTTTCCACCACCGTGTACTTGGGATGCCCCAACCTCAATATTTGCCATAGCCATCTCCAAGTAAATATCTTATTGCATACTGGTTGCTGAGACTCAGGAGCCGTACACAACCCTCAGATTTAAGTAAGTAACACAGCTTCTTGCTTGGCTACCTATTCAAAGTTAATCTATTGTCTTGTTAACCTTTTCAATGAAGATACTAAACTCAAATAGTAGGCAAAAAACATCCATAACAATTAGTTAATATAAGATAACTCTTGAATTTCACAATTTTGGCACTAACTAGTGTAATTCTAATTGCACTCATATCGGTCCAATGCCCTAGATCCAGGAGTAGTAACATATTTTACGAAATCCCCAGTATTCTTCTAAGGCTCCGGTAACTGCATTGACTTTTTCATGAAGAATTGCTTGGCTTTGTTTCTAGTCATTATGCAATTTCAGACTCAGTGAGGTGGCAAACAATCTTGCATTGTGCTCGAGTAAATAATCTCCTCAGCCATAACAATATTGCACTACAAAGGAATTGGCAAACATGGGAATCCTGTATCATGCTTAATGCCAGCAGATATGAGAATCCTGCTGGATGTTGTAAAGTGGAAACATAGCACCTCTGAGAGATCTGCAGGATGTGAAGTATGGACTGAACAGAAAGGACCTGGCTACTCCCATGCAGCTCAAGCACATGCAACATAGCCTGTGGACTGCTGCATGAATGGTTCGATGATTGTTTGCTCGAGAACATTTTCTCGAGGCCCAATTGTTCAAAATGTCTTTTTTTTAAACATATTTCCTCACAAACAGTAATCCGGGGGGTATACCTCCCGCAGCCCTACCACATACCCCTACCATAGTTAAATACCTAAACCCAACCCCCATCTATATTTGCAAAGTTGTGTGTTAAACAAAGGAGAACAAATGGGCCTTGAGCAAATGGGCTCCTCTTGCTCCTCAATATTTACAAGGCCTCACTTGTGGCTCATCAAAAGGTACAAACCTACCTGCTATAACTATGCAGCTGGCATACAAATTATTTTTGAAATGACTACCAACAAAGGTCCAGATTCCACCCTCACCAGGAGCCTGTCCCAGTGAAAGCATGGCAGGTGAATAGCAACCTAAAACCAAACCCAGCGGAGAGCATGATCTCATTACCCAATTTCACGGCAAAGGCAGAAATAAATCCCTTAGTGAATCTCCAAAGTCATGATGAACCTTGAGATTTTGATGCAAAATTGTCTAACCCAGGAACTACAAAATAACTAAGTGGTAAAAATGCTTCTACTACTTACATTCATTCCGTAGGCTCCCCTTCCCACACAGGACCTTCACCATCATATCCATGGCGTTATCAATAACAGAGTATATTAGCAGCAGATATTTCAGAATTCTGGATTACCTTAGTAAGAAATTGTAACACATCTGTAAAACGGCAGCAAGATTACTACTCAGACTCAACAGGAGGGACCGCATCAAGCCAGCCCTCAGAAAAGCATTAATTTTAAAGCACTCTTCAATTCAACAGAGCTCTTCAGGGGCATGGAACCAAATTCATCCAAGAATAATTCATCCCATACCAACAAAGGGGAAGGCAGAGAAGCAGTGACAACATACTCCTGAAACCCTGTGATACGTTAGAAAGAGATATGGAGGTTGGGCCTTTTGCAACCTCATGGCAAAACACTGGTTCTCTCTCACAGAGAGAAGTTGCACAATCCAGGATCACCATACATTACAGAAAACACGAAATAACTGGCTTTAAAAAGGACATTAACTAGCTAAGGCAACCCATCTACTGCCAACCATATCTCACAGGAAAGCACCCCAGTGGTGATATCGCTTTCAGGCGCCGTTTTGAGCTAGCTCCCACGGTGCCTTTCCTCCTTAGCACCCTATGTAACAACTGTACCACTGTGAGTTGGCAGTCCATTACCCTGGGTAACATGGTTCTGTTGAGATTCACCCTGACTCCCAATGTAGTTCAGGCCTTGGGGGAATTCACTCCAATGCCAAATGTAAATGTGCATGGATCGCTTCCAATACTGCACTTTTGAGCTTGTAGTACATGGATCCGTCCCTAGAAACCCTACTGCACTATGCAGGCTGCCAATGCCACCCTATTCTCTCTTCGGGAGGGTTGTCCTGTCATTGTCTACTAGGTACCCCATATTTCCCCTCCACTGTTCCATCCTCTAGAACCAGTTGACTCACACTGCCCACAAGCACTTGCCCTCACCTCTGAACTCATTCTGAGCCTCATCGTTTTGAATAATATGAATCAAGCATCGCAGGATGTATTTTGCTATGTTCTAAAAATGAGACAGACCTGCTTTTGAGGAAACAATACTTTGTTAAAATGCCATGTAGATGTGCGATGCAACTGGAGGGAAATGGCATGTCCAATGTCATGTTTATGTAATATTAACCATTCGCAAGCATACCAGCCCGCACCAGGATGCGTCAGGACCCCCCCCCCTCTCAAGCACCCTGACAGAGGGGCTACACCACTGAGGCATCACATAAGGCACAGCCCTGACAAGGCATTGCTGCAGACACATTGGATGGGCAATGCTGGTTATTAGCAAATATAACACAACCCGTTTTGGGAGTAGATTGGTTCACACCTTAGGGTGTTCCCTATGGGACAATCTCCCACCCAGCAGATTTTAGGAAGTGTTCCAGGCTGGCAGCTTTTAGATTTAGACTTAAGCAACACATGCTGACCTTTGATTTGCAGTAAACCTGTCTAGAGGTTTCTTTATGCTGGTTATGATACGGTCTTAACCCTTTTATGGTTTCTAATTTACGCATTTTCTGCTATGTTTTCATGTTTATTGTGCTTGTTTATTTAATTAGTACTGTGTCTTGCTACTGCTCACCCGGTGAGAAAGTGTGCTTTACAAAGAAATGTTACTTCTACTCTTACTACTACTTTACTACTACATTCTATTTGCCTAACTTGCCCTCCATCTACCTCCTTGAACTAACACTTTCACCTTCTACATACACATGCAGATCAACTGGGCCACTCTCATGGCAATCTAAACATCCCTCCGAACAGGCTTTAAACACATCCTAGCACTATGGTCACATTATCCTCCCTGGGCACAAATACCTGTACAAGTACAGAGATTTCAAAAACCTACAACCTCACCTCTTCCAATCTCAGACCTCTCCTTAAAATGTGTTCACGACCCCATCACCTTGATGAATTTAGATAATGAGAATGATTATCACTCCACTCAGGATTTCGGTATAAAAACAAGATATTTACAAAGAACACATATGAGGCCCAAATCCATGGTTTGTCCAACATTAGTTCGGCACAATATCATTGATATCTTTCAGAAGGCATTCACCAATGACCTAAGCATCCTCAACACAAAAACACAAACAGTAAGTCAGTACAAGCTTACCTACCATGAAAGATTTACTTTAAGAAAAAACAAACACAGGACAAAACATTGTTAAAGTGAATCGATATGATTACATCCAAAAAGTACTCAGACAACTTAATGATAGCACATGCTATGAAACACTGGAATGTAGTCCACTGCCAGAAACTAGCAACTTTGGCAAAACAGTTACAAACCTTGCATATTCATGTATTAATTGATGAAGTTTAATATAAATATATAGGAACTCAATACCCAATAATTTCTACCATGTATGTGGTGTCAAAGATACATAAACAGGATACACATTTTACACCCGGTAGAACAATAATCAATGGAATAGGTTCTTGACAGAAAATAAATATGAGTATTTTTACAAATTTCTTAATCCTCTGGTCAACAAACTGTTATCATTTATTAGAGTTATGAACAATGCATTCCTTCAACTTAACACTATCACCTGGAAAGAATAATATATATAGGTGACAGGTTGAGGCAGGGATGCGTTCTGGCCCCATTTCTATTCGTTATATGTGTTATATATATTACCCATCTGGCATCTATCATCGAGAACCTTGTCTGTGATGCACCAATTATAGATGGAAACAAAATTGGCATCCTGCTATACTCCAATGACATATCTCTCATTTCTAAAACACCCGCTGGCACAAAAAAAGAGATTTAGGTCTTACAGCATTTTAGCAGCAACTTTAAGTTGGAAATTAATAAATGAAAACAGTGGCAATGATATGCCAACACCCATATGCAAATCAAAGTGAAACCTAATTTTATCTTGAATGGCAAGACGATACGTCTTGTCTCTACTTTTAACTACTTGGGCATTCGTATATCGAACAACAAGCTCTGGAATTATCAGATGAAACAGAATGAATGCATATTAAGACAAAAAGAATGGCTAACTTTACAACTCGTGCATAAACTCAGAGGGAATACCGTTCTTCATCGAGGAGTGGAGGTTTACAAGGCCACAGCAGATGTAGCAGCCACATATGGCACGAAATGGCAGGGGTCACGCTACTATCAGAGGCTTGGCAACAGCGGAACAAAAATGTATTAAGAAACTGCTATCAATCCCGATGCTTGCTTCTTCGGTCCCTGTATATATGGAAGTGGCAATCAATCCGATAATTTACAAGATAACAATCCAATCCCTCCTATTTTTGGTCCATCTGAACACAAGTGCTCAATTGTCCTTTCACAAAAAGATGTTTTGGTCAGTAGCCCACAATCTTATATGGAGCAATTGGAAATGGGCAAAATGTACTAAAAATGTGTTAAGATTTAGATCTCCCTCCTCTATGGAATGAACCTGATAAAATGGATGGAAAAACTTAAGAAATTTTAAAAGAAGCATTCAATAATTGGGTATTCAACGATTTTCATAAACCCTTGAGTCTAAGGTGCAAAGACAGAACAGTACATGATCATAAACACTGTTTAGGGTTTCGAAGACTAATTATCTTGGCTGGAAAAGCAGGCACATATATCATTGCTGACAGAACTGCATTTAGACATAGTTTCTTTGTCTGCCCATTCGAGTAAATGGGTCTAAGAAACTCTGAGTACTGCCAAAATTGTCTGAATACAGTTGAAACAGCTGCCCATTTTTTGTTCGTATGCTCAATATACTGTCTCGCAAGGACAAAATAATTGAACAGATATGAAAGGCAAATGGGAACTGGCAGATCGATGATGCACTGGTTTTTTTAAAAGCATTCAATTCAAAACAATCATGTATCATTTTAGCTAATTATTTGCAGTCTGCATTTTTAATAAATAAGTTGGTTTTAATTCAATGTGAGATTCTTATTTAATGCTATCATTTTAGGATATTGATTGGGATAATGTGAAACGAACGCAAGAGTGTTATCTCTAGATCTCGATAAATATGTCGGTTTGTAGCTCAAACGTATCCATATTTACGTTATTAACCATTACATTTTTACATTTTTGCTACTTTTGGTATGCTAAACTCTTTGCTGCACTTGGCACTTTAATGGCTTTTACAAGAAGGAAGCATCTGTTTTCACCCTATTAACTGTTACCCTTTACTTTTTTTTTGCTACTGTTGGTATGTTAAACTCTACGAATATGTATTGCTGCATTTTGTACTTTGATCTTTGATGGATTTTAGGTGAATAAAGATTTGTTTGATGATAGGTAACAGTGGACATGACATCTCTCTACAGTTGCATCTCACACGCACCCTTGGTATTGTCACAAATTAATATTTCCTCAAAAGCAGATCCATCTCCTTTTTAGAACATAGCAAAATGCTTCTTGAAATTCCTCGATTCATTTTGCAAAACAAAGAACCTCATAATGAGCTCAGAGATGTGGGCTATTGTTGGCGGTTATTACATTACCGCAATTTAGTTTCTAGTAATGGAACTACCACTTATTTTGCTGCACCGTCAAATTCCAAGTTTGGAGACGAAAAGAAAGATTCACCTCTAGCAAATAGCTTTACCTCCAGAAATCGCTAGATGTATCATAGCAGAATTACCAGGCACAATACATCTGAAAAAATCCCAAGGGAGTCACGGAGGCTCCAAAACTGTGGATCAACGGCACTTTATCACCACTCATAATCCAGCTGTAATTCCGTCAAAACGAGTGGCAGTAACTATAAATGAGTTTGGCCGTAATTCCATATAAATTGTTTCAAAATACTGCAAAACTAGCAATGGGGCCCAATGAGTTTCACTATATGGATTTATATACCAACAGCTCCTAGCCACTGGAATGGTTGCAAGGTACCGTGTTGCAAGGAACCGTAAAGGAATGGTTGCAAGGAACCGTAAAGGACGGGTGGTCTGACCACACGTCCTTTACGGGTCCCGCTAAGGGACCAGGGCGCTAATAATGGGCCTGCTATTCGCGGGCCCATTATTAGCGCCTTCCCCATTCCCATTGAGCCCTATGGGGGCTCAAATGGGAATGTGGAATGGTTGGTTGAATGGGGACTTACCGGGTCTTCCAAGGTCGGAATGACCTGGTAAATTCCCATCCAACCAGACCGGACCCGGACCCGGTAGGGGAGGCAGCCATGGTGCTGATAGCACCATGGCTACCGCCCAACTTGGAATGACCCCCTGTGACTTAGAGCATGCCTAGACACATGATGCCTTCACAATCATCAAGAACTGTTTATACTGGGGCAGTTATATTGACAAACTTTTTCCCATATAGAGAGGAAACAAGAACTCTTTGAAAGAATGTGTACATTTCCTGAATAAAAATAATTATAATATTCATCAAACCATATCCGGAAGTAAAGGAGGAAAATGTACCTTGGTTTGAAACCCTACATACTTCATAATTATTTGTTAGCCACTATATACAGAAAGCCTATGGCTAGTTATTTGATACTGCATGTTAAAATCTGCCACTCTAGTTAGACATTCTTAAATATACCCTATCTGGAATGATTGAGTCTTAAACTAAACTGTAGTGATCAACTAGAACTTAAGAGGCATGCATATGAATTTACGAAAAGGTTTGCAGCCAATGATTATAAATAAACAGGTAATCTAGAAAGCAGCCAACAAAGCCAAGAGAGTCGACAAGAAATCTCATGTGTCATCAACATGCAAGACAAACAAGAAAACAAATTCACAAGAAATACGACTTATAACAGAATTTACATCAGACACTGATAAAAAACTAGAATATTGAAAAGAGATTGTAATTGCCTTACAAATAAGGATTTCAAATCCTATCTCATAAATGAATCAGACATTGCTTACACAAATGTTTCTAGTATCTGCAACATTGTAACTAAATATGATCTACCACTGAAACAACCACTACAATAGAAAAGAACTGGCTACAAAACAAACTACATGGTTTTTACAAATGCAAATCTTGCAAAATCTGGCAATATACAAATAACATATCAGATTAAGGGGCCGATTCATGGAACAAACGTGCGCCGAAAATCTTTGTGCAAGCAGGCGCAAGCAGGCGCAAGCGCAAATAAACAGGCGCACGCGCACGCGTGCGATTCATGGAAGTCCCTGCGCTTGTTTACCTCGGGATGTGCGCCAAACCCGTGCATGGCGCACAAGTCACTGCAACATCCTGAAAGGCGTGCGCGACGCGCACAATGAAATCGCACAACCTTGGCGCTTACACCAGAAAATGGGCGGGACACGGGGTGTAACGCGCGGAATGGGGAACAACGCGCGAAAATAAGGGCGTAACTGGGGATGTACTGCAGGGAAGCAGACGGAACGCCCACACGCACTCGAACCACACGTATTCATGGAAACGAATAGGGCAAAGCCACGCACAGCCAAAGACACGCACAAGCTGAAACACGTCCGCCACACGAAGGCAGGCGGTAGAGTCCCAGCGCATCACAAAAGTGGCAACATACAGCAATTGGGCCTGTGCGAGCGGGGCACGTGTATTTCGGGGGTGTGCGGGAAGTTACACACGCGAGTGAGCGGGGTACGTGTACATCGGGGGTGCACAGGAAGTTACCCACGCGATTGAGCGGGGTACGTGGATTTCGGGGGCGCGCGGGAAGTTACACACGCGATTGTGTGGGGTAAGTGTATTTCGGGGGTGCGCGGGAAGTCACACACCGATTGAGCAGGGTACGTGTATTTCGGGGGTGCGCGGGAAGTTACACACGCGATTGAGCGGGGTACGTGTATTTCGGGGGTGCGCGGGAAGTTACACATGCGTTTGAGCGGGGTATGTGTATTTCGGGGGTGCGCGGGAAGTCACACATGCGATTGAGCGGGGTACGTGTATTTCGGGGGTGCGCGGGAAGTTTCACACGCAATTGAGCGGGGTACCTGTATTTCGGGGGTGCGCGGAAAGTTACACACGCGATCACATCAGGGTACGTGTATTTCGGGGGTGCGCGGGAAGTTACACACGCAATCTCATCAGGGTACGTGTATTTCGGGGGTTTGCGGGAAGTTACACACACGATTCCATCAGGGTACGTGTATTTCGGGGTGCGGGGGAAGTATCACACGCAACATCAGCAGGGTACATGTATTCCAGGGGTGCGCGGCAAGTTCCACACGCAATTCCATCAGGGTACGTGTATTACAGGGGTGCGCGGGAAGTTACACATGTGATCTCATCAGGGTACGTGTATTACAGGGGTGCGCGGGGAGCACCACACGTGAATTGCACGTGTGGGTCCTCCCAGGTGTTCTCTCTACACCCTCCACGGCCCCTGCAGTTGGCTCACACCACAGGGGCCTACCCTGCACATGTCCTGCAGGCACCCCATCCACCATGGCCATGCCCCCCAGCCAACCCACATGTCAACATGTCAACTTGCACAACTGCCCACCAACGCATGTCCCCCACCCTCCCAACAGTGCAGGGGCACCCTCCACCAGGCCCCCACCCATGTCCAACTCATGTTCCCCACCACCCCACCCCCCAGAACTGTGGGGCACCTGCCAGCAAGCCCCCAACCCATGTCCAACTCATGTTCCCCACCACCCCCACCCCCCAGCACTGTGGGGCACCTGCCAGCAGGCCCCCACCCATGTCCAACTCATGTTCCCCACCACCCCCACCCCCCATCACTGTGGGGCACCTGCCAGCAGGCCCCCACCCATGTCCAACTCATGTTCCCCACCACCCCCACCCCCCAGCACTGTGGGGCACCTGCCAGCAGGCCCCCACCCATGTCTCCCACCCCCCCACCCCCCAGCAGTGCAGGGGCACCCTCCACCAGGCCCCCACCCATGTCTCCCACCCCCCACCCCCCAGCAGTGCAGGAGCACCCTCCACCAGGCCCCTACCCATGTCTCCCACCACCCCACCCCCAGCACTGTGGGGCACCTGCCAGCAGGCCCCCACCCATGTCCAACTCATGTCTCCCACCACCCCCACCCCCCAGCAGTGCAGGGGCACCCACCACCAGGCCCCCACCCATGTCTCCCACCACCCCCACCCCCCAGCAGTGCAGGGGCACCCACCACCAGGCCCCCACCCATGTCTCCCAGCACCCCCACCCCCCAGCCACCAGGGGCAGCCTCCACCAGGCCCCCACCCATGTCTCCCACCCCCCCACCCCCAGCAGTGCAGGGGCACCCTCCACCAGGCCCCCACCCATGTCTCCCACCACCCCCACCCCCCAGCAGTGCGTGGGCACCCTCCACCAGGCCCCCACCCATGTCTCCCACCCCCCCACCAACCAGGCCCCCACCCATTACCAACTCATGTTCCCCACCGCCCCCACCCCCAGCCACCAGGGGCAGCCTCCACCAGGCCCCCACCCATGTCTCCCAGCACCCCCACCCCCCAGCACTGTGGGGCACCTGCCAGCAGGCCCACACCCATGTCCAACTCATGTTCCCCACCACCCCCACCCCCCAGCACTGTGGGGCACCTGCCAGCAGGCCCCCACCCATGTCCAACTCATGTTCCCCACCACCCCCACCCCCCAGCACTGTGGGGCACCTGCCAGCAGGCCCCCACCCATGTCTCCCACTCCTCCGACCCCCCAGCAGTGCAGGGGCACCCTCCACCAGGCCCCCACCCATGTCTCCCACCCCCCACCCCCCAGCAGTGCAGGGGCACCCTCCACCAAGCCCCCACCCATGTCTCCCACCACCCCCACCCCCAGCACGGTGGGGCACCTACCAGCAGGCCCCCACCCATGTCCAACTCATGTCTCCCACCACCCCCACACCCCAGCAGTGCAGGGGCACCCACCACCAGCCCCCCACCGCATGTCTCTCATTAACCACCACCGCCCAGCAGTGCAGGGGCACCCACCACCAGGCCCCCACCCATGTCTCCCAGCACCCCCAGCCACCAGGGGCAGCCTCCACCAGGCCCCCACCCATGTCTCCCACCACCCCCACCCCCCAGCAGTGCAGGGGCACCCTCCACCAGGCCCCCACCCATGTCTCCCACCACCCCCAGCCACCAGGGGCAGCCTCCACTAGGCCCCCACCCATGTCTGCCAACACCCCCACCTCCCAGCCACCAGGGGCAGCCTCCACCAGGCCCCCACCCATGTCTCCCACCACCCCCACCCCCCAGCAGTGCAGGGGCACCCTCCACCAGGCCCCCACCCATGTCTCCCACCACCCCCACCCCCCAGCACTGTGGCGCACCTGCCAGCAGGCCCCCACCCATGACTCCCACCACCCCCACCCCCCAGCAGTGCAGGGGCACCCACCACCAGGCCCCCACCCATGTCTCCCACCACCCCCACCCCCCAGCCACCAGGGGCAGCCTCCACCAGGCCCCCACCCATGTCTCCCACCCCCCCACCCCCCAGCAGTGCAGGGGCACCCTCCACCAGGCCCCCACCCATGTCTCCCACCACCCCCACCCCCCAGCACTGTGGGGCACCTGCCAGCAGGCCCCCACCCATGTCCAACTCATGGTCCCCACCACCCCCACCCCCCAGCCACCAGGGGCAGCCTCCACCAGGCCCCCACCCATGTCTCCCACCACCCCCACCCCCCCAGCCACCAGGGGCAGCCTCCACCAGGCCCCCACCCATGTCTCCCACCACCCCCACCCCCCGGCAGTGCAGGGGCACCCTCCACCAGGCCCCCACCCATGTCCAACTCATGTTCCCCACCACCCCCACCCCCCAGCACTGTGGGGCACCTGCCAGCAGGCCCCCACCCATGTCCAACTCATGTTCCCCAGCCAACATGTCATCACAATCTAGATCCCTGGTCCCTATGGTCAGCCACCAAATCCAAAACATCCACCCGAGTATTGCATCCACCCACTCATAATTTGCAATTACATCACAGAACACCAATTGCAAGTTCCGAAACAAAGACATTTCCCTCACATACACCCAATGGGTGTCAGTGAATCTCAAAACCCATATCATGAAATGCATGAAACCAATGAGATACCACACATTGAAGTTCACCAAAAAAAATATGTATTAAAGGAAACATAAATAGAATCAAAAATAAAGAAACAGAAATGTGAATGTACCAAAATTAAAAGAAGCATGTCCGTGAAAAAAAGCAAAACCAAAAATAAAATTCCAAAGTAATGGTGTCCAAAGTCACTGTCCACAAAACAAAATCCAATGGGAAATAAAAAAGAAAGCCATTGCTCCATGGTTAAAATGTGAAAAAAATACAATCCAACAGTGAACTATGTACATGGGAACAAGCCAGGGTCCATTATCCCAACAGAAGAAAGGAAACCTATCTAACTACACTAACTAATAAAACAAACTATATACAAAAATGTGGCCAATGTACGAAAGGTCCAAATAAAATCAAAACAAAAATGAAACCTAACACTACCTACATAACTATGTACAAGGGCAGCGGGCTAGTTTGACGGCTCACTTGTGGATGTCCCGGGTCAGGGCATCATCGAACTCCTGCTCAATGTCCCGGAGGCGGTCCTCCTCCATGGCCCCGAGGGTCCGCAGGGCCGTCGACGTGTCCACCTCCAAACCCCTGCGGATTGCCTCAAGGCACTCGGCCTGCCTCAGGGCCCTCCGCATGGAGTTCTCCGCCCTGACCATTGTGAGCCGTGCCTCTTCCGCCCGCTGCCGCTCCGCATCTATGGCGTGGCCCAACCGCTGCCACACGGAAGACACTCTCTGTCCTGGGTCCTCCTGCCCTCCGGCCGATGCCTGCCCCTCCGATGTTGAAGGCCCCGAGCCTTCATGGCTCCCACCACGTTGCTGCTGCTGCTGTGCCTCTGCCCGTGCACTGCCTCCTGCTGCCTGCACATCCTCCGCTGGCTGGGGTGCAGTCGTTGATGTGGCCACCCCTGCTGGACGTCTGACTCCCGACTGTGGCAGGGATGCCTCCTCCACCAGCCTGGCCGCACCGTCAGAGGCAGCTCCACAGGGCACCCAGGTGACTGATTGGTGGGAAGATGGCACGGAGGACGACTGGCACGTAGGGGGTCCAGTTGAGGAGGGGGTCGTAGCAAGCCCCATCATACGGAGGAATCTGGCCTGGTTGACCTGTTCCAGCTGGCTGACGTGGTCAACAAGCCATTCGAGATGACGTGCAGTCTCCTCATGAAAAGACTGCAGGTCACCTCGCATGGCCCGTTGACGCAACGCCACACCAGTCAGGACAGGCTCAACCCGGACCCGGATAGCCATGTCCGCAGGCAGAGGAAGGCCAGTTGACGTGGGCTCATCCCCTGCCTGAAAATGGGTCTGGACGTAGGCATCCCTGCTGGTGCAAGATGATGCAGGGACAGGATCAGGGACAGGATTGCACACAGGCACCTCCGTGGCGGCCTGTGCTGCCTCCTGTCCCTGGTCCTGCACTGCACCACTAGCACCAGTGGGATCCCCACCTCCAGACCCCGTCTCTGGTGCTTGCACGGCCTCCTCCTCCACCAAACTCCCCACCAACCTGGATGACTCCGTGCCATCGTCCCCTGTTGGGCCCTGTGGGGTCCCAGCTGCCCCTTCTGCTGCCGAGGAGTCCAACTCCAACCTCCGCCTCTTGGACCTCCCCCCGGCAGCTGCGGCCTGGGACGCGGCACCGGACTCCTCACTCCCCGACGAGATCACAACATGGGAGGGGAGCCGGGCCTTGCGTCTCCGGCTGGCGGTGGGATCCCCGCCGCTGTGCTCCACAGCACCTTCTCCGCCCTCTTCATCAGTTGACTCTGCAGACAGGGAGAAACAAAACACAGGCATCAGGGCACTGTACAATGGACACATACACACATGACAGTTGTACATGAGTGGCATTGGCAAACCTCAGACATGTCATCACAATCCCCAACACACATGTCATTTCAACTCGCACACATGAGCCATACCACAGCCATATCGCAACTGCCAGCACCATCCATACACATACAACAGCATGAGCAGGCAAAGGTGAGCCAGACATCACATGCAACACAGGAAGTGCACCACACATGTACACACACCACCACACTTGCATGCATGTGTACACCTCTGCCAAGTGTCGCAGTGTTCAGACGGGCATCCATGTCACATCTGCCAATCAGGCTTCCACATACCGCTGTCACATGCATCCATGTTGCATCACTGTTGCACCCTTATCAAATACACACACATGCACATGTACACAGTGCTGATACATGCAGCCGAAAACAACATACATGCGTGACATCACGGACATGTCTACTTACATACACATTCATCCAAACATGTGTGCCCACACAACTGCATTTGGCATGCAAGCTTACACACACAAGCACCATCCATGTCTCACATATTCCAGCCCTCGCATGTGTTAGCCCCACGGCCCTGTACACCCCCACCCATACTCGACCCCATACAAACAGATGTGCAACCTGCACACTACTGAAAAATCACCACATGCACTGCTCACAATCAATTTGGCACGTGAAAAATCTGCACGTCAGCATGTAATTCGAGGAAAGGCCCTTAGCGCGTATGCACGGCAGCACGCATATGCGATTTCATTGGACCAAAGGCCCTTAGCGCGTGAGCGCGTCTGTGACGTGACGCGCGCTGGTGTTTCCCTCATTGCACGTGATGACAGAACACACGTGGATTCCCACCAATCGCGTGTGAAAGTTCCCGCGCACCCCGGAACACACGTACCCAGGCTAATCGCGTTTGGAACTTCCCGTGCACCCCGAAACACATGTACCCAGGCCAATCGCGTGTACGCTCACTCCCCTCCGATCACACGCTCAGACGCTCAGACGTACAGTCTTACCACGTATCCGAATATGGGAAACCCGCACACGGCAAAAGACGTGCACAGGCGTCAACGCGTCCGCCCACACGAAGGCAGGCGGAGGCGTCCCCGCGCACAGCATAAAAGTGCATGCAAATAACAAACGCGTATTTACAGCTACGATGAATGCCCCATTTGTCGCTGCACTGATCGTGGGACACCGCAGGAGGAGGAGAATAGCCAGGGCACGCATTTTCGCACCACGGACAAGCCTTTTTGGGATGCCTGACGACCAGGTCTACGGCAGGTATAGGTTTCCACCCCATATCATCCTAGACCTAATCAGGGAGTGGGAAGATGAGCTTACATCCCCCACCCTTTGCTCCCAAGCATTGAGCCCCTTGGAGAAGCTGCTCACTGTCCTGCATTTTTTGGCCACTGGGTCATTTCAGTGGACCACTGCCATAGTGGGGGGGGGGTCTCACAGGCCACGCAGTCACGCTGCCTACACCAGGTACTGGCAATCATGACAGCGCGCCCCTCAGTCCGCAGGCACATATACATGCCCAGAACCCCCGCAGAAAGGCATGCCTTTGTCCTGGATTTTTTCAGGGTGGCACACTTCCCCAAAGTGCTCGGTGCCATAGATTGCACCAATGTGGCCCTACGTCCACCTAGGGCCACTGAGCACATCTACCGAAACCGCAAGCACTGGCATTCCATCAATGTACAGGTGGTATGTGATGCAAAGGGAATCATCACCTCTATCTATGCAAACTACCCTGGCTCCTCCCATGACAGTTTCATATACAGAATGTCCGCCCTGAGCCGGGCCCTGGAAGCTGGGCAGCATGGTGACACATGGCTCCTAGGTCAGTACAAATGCCCTTGCACATGCATGCAAGTCACACACAGACAAATATCCAAACCCTAATAATCTCAACTATTATCACCTCCCCAGGGGACAGTGCCTACCCTCTGAGCAACCACATGATGACGCCAATCCGGAAACCCACCACACCACCCCAGGTAAGATACAACGCCGTCCATATTGCAACCAGGGGCATAGTGGAGCGCACATTCGGAGTGCTCAAGTCACGTTTCCGCTCCCTTGACCGCTCTGGTGGGCAACTACTCTATGCACCACCACTAGTGTGCAGGATCATTGTGGCAGCATGTGTCCTGCACAATGTTGCAACACGGCAGGGCGTCCCGGTGGACATGGTGGTGCCCCCACATCCCCAACCACAGGCACAGGCGCTGCCCATGGGAGGGGACAGGGCACGTGGCGAGGAAGCCCGGACCCAGCTTGTGGCCACATTTTTCACCTAAACTCCCACCCCTGCGGAGTGCACACAGGCCTGGCACATACCAGGTGACAATCGATGATGACAAGAGACAGTCAACTGTCACAACCCTACCACCCTGAGATAGTTGCCATGGAAGTGCCACATCGTCTGCATCCCTAGCTACTTAAACACAAGCTATCCTGTGTGACCAAAAGGCACACATATGACATATGACATGATATGGCCCATACACAAGTATTTCAAGCCGCAATGAGGCAGGGAGGGGGGAACAAGGGAAGACAGGCAACGGTACTACTAGGCCAGGTGTCATTGAGATCGTGCAAGTGCAGGGGTAGGGGGAAGGGAAAAGTGCAAGGGGCAGGGTGGGGGGGAGTCCAGTACAGGGGAAGTAGCCCAAAAAAATGATACATAGGTCGGCTGGTGGCAACTGCAAAGGTAAGTGCAGACAAGTGCTGGGAAGGGAGGGCTGTAGGGATAGAGAGACAGTACTGCAGTGCAGGGGTTGCCAGGGAGGCAGTGCAAGTGGAGAGTGGCTGGGCGAGGGCCCGAGGTCGGTGAGAGTGGCCCAGTTGCAGCTCCTATGCAGTTCCAGTGAAGAATTCTGCAAGGGAGAGGCAGAGAGTAAGCAGAAGCAAAGAGGAAGGTCTTGAGGTGCTTCCAGAACTGGAGATGGTTCCCCTCAAGTTCAAGTCAGGCAGGAAGTCTGTTCCAGGGGGAGGGCCCTGCCGCGGAGAGAAATCTACCATGACCCTGACATGCAATGTGTGCATCACACACACCTGCAAAACAGGCCATGGCCATCACTGTCATGTCACTCAAACCCTCCCAAACATCAACATGACATGGCAAGCAATACCCATACACCAACACAGTAACGATAAGGTACACATTGCCATGTCCTTAATGTACAGTGGCATCAGACAATGATGCCTAACCCAGAATCAGATGAAATGACAGACCAACAAAATCTCCCACCCAAAATAAGTCATTTCCAAATGCATTACAACAGTCGTAGACGTAACATAACAATGAATGCCTGTCTACATGCACATTATGCATTGCAAAATCAACACTGCAGCTTGTGTGCAGTGTCCTACTCCTGCAATACACTGCTCAGCGCAGAGCACAGTGAACAGCCATTGTGTGTGATGCACACCCTGAGCATCACATCTAAGTGACAGACCACATCAAACATCAAATTAGGCATGTACTGGATCCATAATTGGTCACAGAACATGTGCTGCAGGGACACAGTGGGCACCAGAAGGCAAACAGTGTACACGTGGATATGCAAGGGTGGGAGTACATGTAGTGCATCAGAGTGCAAGTGTGTGGTTCTGCAAGGACATGCACTCCACATATGCATGTGCACTCAAGTGACCATCAGTGTTCCCTACACATCACATGTGAACATTCACCATGTGTACACCACAGCATGTCAAACCACAACTATCCCCTCGCACCTGAAAGGAAAACACAACACATGAACAGGCATTGATCAGCAGAACACAACATGTACATAGGATACCACCATTACAATGTCAGAGTTCCCATCACACTGCAGGGCAAGGCAACTATCAACAACAACCCCCCCCTCCCTCACAAATGACCATGACCCACTGAACAACTGCACCTGGGTTATGGAGCCTCCAACCCTCAATTCCACCTGGCCACAGGATCACCTTTACCCTTCGTCACCATCTCCCACCTTGTGTGTAAAAAGATGCCTGAACCCTCAGAATCCACACTCATTTCCAAAATCACAAAATCCAAGGCATAAAAACGAACCCGAACACCCTCCAGTAGATGACTTGACGTAGCAGTACCTCACAAAGGCCAAGTACTACCACAATGATGCAACAACCAAGGTAGCACAGTAAAACAATGTCACAACAGGATGTGAACCATGTGTGGTACATAACATAGGATGATGCATCATGAACGGATGTGTATTGTCACAGGTCCCGTGTACAGGCGCGGGAGTGTCACGAAACAACCACCCCCACCGTGTCCCGGGTGCCTGCAAGGTCAAACTCACACAGGCCCCTGAGACCCTGGTGGGGAAGGAGGTTCAGGGATATGCAGTCGGGACAGGTGTTGGCACACTGGATAACTGGAATGAGTGGCAGGAGAGGGGAGGAGGAATGACACATGAAAGTAGGGAATGAACGAAAATGTACTACCTGCATGAACACATACACAATCCAAACAAACTTGGACATCATTGTCATGGCCTTCTGTAGTCCAGGCTTAGGAGTGGTACGAACCAACCACCCCCTCTAGGGTTTTGGCACCTGCAAGTTCGGGGCAGCCGCAACCCCAGCGGGGAAAGAGGATTAGGGAACGTTGCTTGGATAGGTACGGGAAGCAGGAACACCGGGTAGAGGGTACAGGGTTCAAAATTGCATAGGATTCCGGGTGATTAGGGGGAAAAAAACATACCAAATTGAATCACACATACATCCATGCATTAGTGCACCCCCCCCCCCCCCAGCAAGCCTATGCAGAGCAGTTTGAACGAAAAACAACAAGACACTTAGCTCTGGTTTTGAGTGCTGGCCTCCTGCCTGCGCACTCTCAGGTCCGGTTACAGGAGCACTGCAATGCTGCAAAGAGAGCCACAGTCAACAACCTGTACGTGCCAATTACACAAAAACACACCACCAAACATGCCCCATAGCAACAAACTACTCTACAAACAGACAATCTGGTGTAGATGCTTCGTACCCATATATAATAGTACCCCTGTGACGGGTCATACACAGTCAATGCAGTAAGTCAGCCACCGGTGGGTGCGTGGCAAATGGAACACCAATGTGTCACAATTCACACAACATGCAATGTTCCCTGGGTAAGCAGACAGACCCATATAGCAAGCCATGACTTCAGTGCAAGTTGCGTACCACCATGACCGAAACAAAGTTGGCAGTGCATTTATCATAAAGTACATGGAAATGAAATGCACCGCACCCGAGTATGTCCCTTGCTGTATGTCCCTGTGAGCTGCCCCTTTCCATGTCTCGGGAGGCTACATGGTTGATACAAGTGCCTCAATGGACCTTGGTGTACCGGAGGGTATGTGCCACAGCCCCTGCATGTGTCCCAGACAACCCTACTATCAACAGCCATCAGTCCACAAACACATCTGAGCTGCATTGTGTGCTTCAACACCAATATTCGTCTAAGCTCACCCTCAGTGCTGTGACTAAGCCTGCATGTGCAACTCGCCTGGTGCAAGCTTTGCTGTGTCGTGGCCCCCCTGTGATGCTCACCTTGCCTGGAGTTCCTTGGAACATGTCAGCAGTTCTAGGATGTGGGTCTGCAATCACTGTGCCTCTGCTTGTGCACACATGTGCATGTGGGCACCAACAAACGGGTCCAGAGTTCCGTCGTCCAATGGGCCATGTCTGCTGGCAAAGGTGCTCTGGAGGCTCATCCCCCGGCAGAAAGGGCATGAAACACATGATTAATGCTTCAAAGTCATCTGTGTGTGTCTCATCAGGCATCTCATTACTTGACCATGTCAGAGAGTCACATCACAAATCACACCATCAGTCCGTCTTTCAGATCCAAAGTGTGGTACACTATCTACAGCATGAATTGCAACAAGCACGTGTACAGGAAAGATATGAAACATACTACACAATGCATAGCAATCAATGTATACATTATTCATGACACACCCCATCTAGCAAAAGCCGAACAGTGGACAATGACACCAAAATCATCCCCACTAGGGGTGTCAACACAAGTCACACAGCACCAGACATGCCACAGATATGACAGTCCAAAGCCCTTGTGTAATATTCTGTAACACCGAACCATTCTTGCGAGCCCATGGATAAGGGAGGCAGGAGTGGCATATGTGAGTCAAGGACCCCAAGCAGCAAACACATACACAAGACAACCATGAAGGGCCCAGCTGGAACAGACAGTGGATGCCTTCAAAAGCCACAAAGCACTGCACCGTCACATGAAAGCACAATAGACTAGCAATTTTAAACTAAATCATCTATTAACTAATTGCACTAACAATGGAAAACCTACATTACCTATTTAAACTAACTATCAAACAGAAACTTAACTAACTAAACTAAAAGAAAAATCAAAAAATGGCCACATACGACCCGGGGGGGAGTGTAAAGACTGGTAGGGGGTGGTCTGTACTTCTGCTCTCTATATGGTAGAGGGGAGGCACAGAGGACCCCAGCCTAGATTCTCTATTCGGTAGCTATGGTCGAGCAATCAAGGCCCAGCTTCTCAGGAGGTGATGCAGGCTGGTTCTTAAGTACAGTGTAGTCCCCAAGCCCTCACAAAGGAATGTCCACACACTGTATTGGTTAGAACACAGTCTTTATATAATCAATATTCAAGGTTATGTACACTTATCATAATAACTCACTTTGTACTTAGGAAAATCAACAATGGCAAATATATACAATTCTAAAGTGGTACCACCCTTTGTATTAGATGTCATTAAAGTGCATCAACAATACTGTAACAATGTCACACAGATCAATAGAGTGAAACCAGCAATAGAGAGAGGAGAGAAAATAAGATGGTGGAGCAATAGGCAGAATACTGGCCCCTACCACTAGACACAGTTCTGTGTGGAGATCCCCCCACCTGGGCAACCTCTAAAATAAAGATATAGCACAAGCCCAGTCCATATATTGTTCTGCAAGTCTTATTCCCTCCTATAATGTTTTTACCCCCCCCAATGCACCTGGTGGAGTCGAGTTCATGGAAGAGGCGTCCACAGATCCTTCTTGAGCGACCCCCTTTCAAGCGGGAGTCACGGATCGTCGAGCGGCGTCGAGAAGCGTCGAGGAACTCGGCGTTCGGCGCGGGGAATCGACGGCCCTTCTTGAATGCCTTCCCTTTCAAGCAGGAGACACGGGGCGTCGAACGTCCGACAACAAACAGGGTAGAACGGCGTCGATGAGGCGGCAGCTTCGATCCAAGCGGTGCTCGTCGACGACGGAGCGTTGGCGTCCTGCAAGGCAGAGGCGTGCGGGGCACCTCGACGACAATTGTTCTGGACCGCAAAGATTTGTGAAGACGTGGGCCCAGCAAGGGCGTCGAGTCGTTCGAGTCTTTGTAGTCTTCGGGTGGTGGGAAACCCACCGGCAGGTTTCTCCTCGGCGTGTTGGTCGTCCTCGACTTTCTCCGGCAGGATAAAGCGGTCGACGGTGCGGACGAGGGAGTCCTTCGATTCAAATGTTCTTAGGCAAAGAGCGGACGGCTCCGGTCGTCGGCGGCACGGCGTCAAGTGGTTCCCACGGCTGGGCAACACAACTTCGACGGGCCTCCAGCGGTTACACAGACCTGCGAACCCTGGTCGACGGCAATGGACTTCGACGGCGGCGATGTCCGGGTGCTTCACTTCGATCTCCTCGGCGGTCCCGTCTCGGGTCGGCAGCCTTTCGAGGGTCTGACTTCCAGGGCGCTTCGGCGAAGATGTAGCGGTGCTCGATGATCCCTCGGAGCACAGGAAGAGGGCGCCTTACCAGGTCCTCTCTCGGGTCAGTCCTCGACGAATTCAGCAGCTTTCAGATTGGTCGAAGCAAGTGCAACAGCAAGTCTTCTTCTTCCAGCTGGACGTCGAGGATCAGCAGTTCCAGTTACTCTTAGAGTAGAGACTCAGCTTCTGAACGCTTCTGAACAATTACCAGTGGTGAGAGGTCCCCAGATATACTATTCTGTCTCTCATCCACACTGCTGGCACACACCCAGCAGCCAATCATACAGAAGGGCATTCATGCAGTCAGTCAGCCAATCAGGCACACAGGGCATTCAGGCCACACTCCTCCCTTTCAGACACTCACGACACGGAATGTGAATTGGGACAAGTACCCAGCCATTCAACAATACACACTGCATTCAGGCCAGTTTCGGGCAGGACTGTCTCAGTCTTTGTCTCTCATGCCAGAAACCAGACAACCACAACAAGGAGTGTATATTGGTCACACACTCCATTCACCCAGGTCCCACCCACAGGAGGTACCCACAACATACAGTCACTGGGAAGGCTCCAGTCAGTCTAGCTGGGCCTTCACAACAACACCATATATGGAACTTCCACCCAACAGCCAGTCAGGGGGAAGGGACAGAGTCAGGGCTTCCCAGGACTTTGGAAAAACAAGGTAACAGGCAATAGAAAGCAAGAGGCCACAGGGGCCATCTTGTTTCCTATCAGGAATCAACTGATCCCAATGGCAGGGCCTGGGTATCCCAAAATGGAGGACACCCAGAGCACCTGTCAAATTCAGCATGGAGCTGCCACCAGCCCATACCCTGCTCTGTGGGCCACCCACAGGTGCCCAAAAACATACACTAGGGGCACAGGGTTGTACCCCTACCCATGAGTGCCATAAGGGTATCCTATGGGTCTGTTCACCAAACCAAAAGAGAGAGCTGCACTGCCAGGAGTCCCACATGGACTCCTGGGCAGAAAACACGACAGAACACACGATAAAAAGCAGTAAAGGACAAGGATTCAGAGGCCCTGTCCCTCGGATGCATTTCCAGCATCACAGGGAGGCACCCAGGAGGGGGGAGGTACAGGGTGCTGCTCAACATCCACGTGCGATGATGCTGAGCCAAAAATAAAACCTCCATGGGCTCAATGCCTGCACAGCCCGACCTATGTGGGAGATAGATGTTCGTCCGAGTCTGGCTCATCCTGTAAAGGAGGACGTGGCACAGTAGCCTGGCCACGCCTAGCCGCAGCTTGCCCCTCGTCGGCAGCAAGTCTGCCGGACGGGTGAGCCTGGTTCTGTGTGGCGATGTGACATAGGTCTGCATGCAGAACCTCACGTGATACACGTGCTTCCTCTTGCAAGGTAGCACGTGTAACACGGAGTTCCTCCTGCAAGGCCTGGCTGGACAACCGCTGCACCTCCCGGCAAGCCTGTAGCTCAGCCGAGATGGTACGCTCAAGCTGTGCAAACCTCTCCTCTGCCTGCTGCCTCTGGGACATCATAAGGACACCCATAGTGGATCTGAGGGAAGCATACTCCTCCCTCAGGGCATCCATGTGCGCCTCTGCGTGAGCAGCAATTGCTTGACGCAGAGACGACATTTCAGCCTGGCGTGCCCTGTCTGAGGCCGCCATGCCCAGCCTGAGCGAGCGGGCCATGGACCGTGCCGCCTGCTGCTGGAGAAGCACCTGCCTAGCAGGGGGGAGCACAGATCGGGCCACACGCTCCATGCTCTCAGCGATGTTCTCCATTGCTGCCCCCTGCCGTTCGGAATTGGCAGTCATGTCTTGCTCCCACTCAGTATACAGCGGTTGCGCGCGGCGACCGCGTTGCCGGGCTTGACCCCTGCGGGACCCAAGGACCGGGGGTCCTCGCTGTGTTGGTACCGCCTGCGGCTGCACGACTACATGCCCTCGTCGACGTGATGTCCCAGGCACATCAGTGACTGGTGTGGAGGGTGACCCTGCGTCCCGATCCACCACGGGCGGAGGAACCAAGACTGTCTGATCCCTCAGTGCAGGTGTCGCAGACAGAGGAGTGTCCACATCAGAATCACTCACCCCTGACACATGGACTTGATTCTCATCCAACTCAACATGGACGTCAGAGTCGTCATCAAGGCTGGACTCATAGGCAGCCAGAGACAAGATGGACTGCAGCACTTGGGGGTTTCCGTGGCCTACCACCCCACGACCCCCACTAGTGCCGGGTTGATGTGGTGTTTCCAACCCTGTGTCTGGCATGACAACACCATCCTCCGCCTCCATTGCGTCATCACCTGAAAAATAGAGAGAAAAACGGTCACCACACATGTCAGAAGCACACGACACACACACACACCAACAGCAAAGGCATCTGGCAGACATGTGACACACAACATATGACCTGGAATGCATGCTGGGTCTACTTTGAATAGCTTCTGTGATCAGACCTGTTGAAAGGTGGCAGTTTCCATGGAAGTGGGTCTATGCAGTGCAGAAAATGTGTACGCCACTCACTACCTACATGTACAAGCACTCCATGGTGTGTGCCAGGAAATGTGAAGGCAGTGCAATGTCAAAATCACACATCACGTGCATTGTGCATTCAATGTGTACCATGTCTAGAAGCCAAGCACCCCTCCACCCCAGTACCAAAGCAGTACCAAAGCAGGGATGCCTAGCATGGTATCAAAAGGCTGACCATACACCTGTGTATTGACAGGCAGTGTTGACAGGCATCAACAGCTTAATGTGATTCAAATTACAACACTGCAAATGATGCTGGGACAGTAGGCAGGACACATGATGAAAACTCCGGAGGCTGCCCACGTGTGAAGAAGACACAACAAGAGTTGGACAGAGTCATTGGCCATTGAACATGTGTGCAACGCAGGACTGAGCCACAGTTGACATGGGGAGGCCGATGAGATGGCAGGCAATGTATGTAACCAAGGACTCATATTACAGTGATCATCCAGTCAAGGACACATAGCACATGGAGCATGAATGGGCACTCATGTCCCTGCGGGACATCTGACCCATGGACAGTACCCTGCATCGAGTACTAAGGCTGTACCACACAGCATTTGTCTGGCAGTTTCTACGCTGGAAGTTAGCATCTACACAGGACACATGAATAAGAAACTACACATTGGCAAGTTTGAAGCAGACCAGTGCAAAGGTGGAACTGGGGTGCAGAGTGGCGGAGGAGGGGCAAGGGAGCATGCCCACATGGAGTCCCGCATGCAGGCAGAGGAGACATGCATGACGGAAGCATTGCATTACTTACACATCAGAACCATGTACACGTCACATGTAGCAGCAATCATGCACAACACATTCCACGAGTGAAACACACACGTCCTCAACAAACAAGCATCAACACTCACTGGACTGGGCATCAAAGTCCAGCATCTCTCCCACTCCTTCGACCAATTCAGGTGGTATGAACTCCGCAACGAGAGCCTCATGCGGAGTGAGTTCTTCCTCCTCTGGTGCAGGCCCACCGCCAGTCACCAGAGTCAAGTTGTAATTAGAGGCACGCTTAGCCTTAGTGCTGCGCTTGATGTCATTCCAATGCTTTTTGCACTCCTGCGCCGTGCGCACCTCATGGCCGAATGAACTGACATGTTCCGCAACATGCTTCCAGTGGGTGTCACGTTGGGCAGCCGTAGTCTGACTATTGGCACCCACTAGCATGTCACGGCTGTGGCCCCGCACGTAGTCCACGAGCAAGTCCAGTTCCTGCTTACAGAAAGGCTTCTTCCTCGACGTGCAGGAGGTCGTGGCTGTGTGTGGGGTCCCAGCCTGTGCTGCAGGTGCAACCTTCCTCCTCTTGGACTGTGGCGCAGACCCTGGCTGGCTAATGCCACCCTGACCAGTATGGCCAGTGGGTTTGGTGGATTGAGCCAAGGGAGTGGCAGGTGGAGGGATGACCAAAGGCCTGACTTGTGTCAGTGGCAGCTGGGTGCCCACTAATGGACCCTGCGCAGCAACATCAGCTGTGGCAGGGTCATTGACCGCAACGGCCCTGGTTGGCAGACTCACAACCGGGGTGCTGTTGGGTGCATCTGCCCCTGCACTTGCCAACACCTGGCTGTTCGGGGCAGCAGATGACATGACTGCACCAGGGACACGTGTCTTGGTCTGAGCAGCCCGGCGTGCCCCTATGGTTTCCCCCCTGGCCTGTTGGAGATCTACCAAGGGCTCTTCAAGTGCCAACGCAGCCTGCGCTGGCAGACCCTGAGCCTGGGTGGCGGTGTCCACAGCTGCACCTGCAGCTACCACTACCCTTGGGCCCGTGGCAGTCGATGGAACGGACTGCCGGGTCGTACGGGTGCCAGTGCCAGATGCAGGAGCTGCATCCCCCGGAACCACAGGGGGTGGTGGCATGGCTGCACCGACACATGGCAACATTGTGCTCAAGTGGCGCACCCCTGCCTCTTCCCCCTCTGTGGCTAACCTGGACACCCTGGAGTCCCCCTACTCCCTGGTCACCACGGCCACATCCCCGACCACGCCCGCCATGAGGAGGCCGCCCAGCTGAGGCGCCCCTCACCTTTGGTGCCCTCACAACCATGGCACAGATGTAGTAGTGCTGGCACAGAAGGAGTGGTGCCAATGGGAGGTGTACACCACAATTGACCTGGGCAATTGGGGTGAAGGGGGTGGGAAGCAAGATGTTAACAGCCCCCATGCACCTGCAAGGCTGTATGTGACCCCGGTGATGTGGTGACGGGTCACGCAACGCTCAGGCACCCCAAAACTGCAGTAAAACCGTGCACACAACCCTGCAGCCTACGTGCGTGGATTCAACCTCCCGCAGTATGCGGTGGCACCCAGTAACACGAATAACGAGTACGCGTGGGACACGCAGGCTACTATGACATCGAAAATGGGTGCGATACACAGGGGCACCCGCAGTGGGAAAAAGAGCGTGTGCGACTCACCGTCTGACTAGCGCGATGCAGAAAAACACGCGTAGCCAATACCCCCGCCAAAAGAAGAGATACGTCCTTCATAGCTGTGAAGTTGTGATGGTGCGCAAAACAACAGGAAGCAGCAACACACGTCGGTCTCCACGAAAGGCACGTACAGCGAACTGCTGGGCCCGCTCACCTTTAACCCGTGCTGAGGGAAACGCACGCGCGCGTCACGTCACTTACGCGCATGGGCCCTTTCCTCGTATTACACGCGGACGTGCAGTTTTCCACGCGCGCTTACGCGCATGGGCCCTTTCCTCGTATTGCACGCGGACGTGCAGTTTTTCACGCGCTTACGCGCATGGGCCCTTTCCTCGTATTACACGCGGACGTGCAGTTTTTCACACGTGCTGAAATGCCCATGCACGTCTGTACGCGTCACGTCACAGGGGCGCTTGCGCTTGAGGGGCCTTCTGTCCAATGAAAATGCGTATGCGTGCAGACGCGCTTACGCGCTAAGGGCCTTTCCTCGAATTACACACTGACGTGCAGATTTTTCATGTGCCAAATCACTCCGTATCAAGCTGGCCACGCGTAAGCACACGGAAGACCACGCTCCTGCCCAGAAGGCTGAACTACTGCCCCCCAGAGCCCCGAGCACGCTCCCACCTGCCATCTGCTGCTGCCTGACTGCCTGCTGCCCACGTGCCCTGCCATTTGCTGCCTGCACATCAGCCAGGGATGCTATTGCTGTGACCACCCCTGCTGGAACCGAAGACTCCCGACTGGGATTCCATCGCTCCACAGCCCAGCCCCAGGACCCAGTTGCCCACCCACTCCTGCCTCTGGGGTTGTCATGTCGGGGCAAACACCATCTGAGACCACTGACAACCCCCGGCCAGAGAGGCAGAGGGGCACCAGCTTCAGTGCCACCGAAGTTGGTGTCCTGGTGGAGCAAGTCCTGGGGCAGTATGATGCCCTCTTCGGAAGTTCCCGCGCCGACAAGGAAGGACGGACTCGGATCTGGACTGACATCGTGACTGCCATCAACGCGGAGGGGGTGGCAGTCGCGACTTACAACATGTCAAGAAGCGCTGGGAGGACTTCAGGTCCAGGAACCTGAACAAGGCCCGGCGCCTCTTGGAGGCAGCGGATGCCAAGGGGCGCCGGGTCCACTTGTCGGAAGAACAGATGAGGGTCCTGGAACGCATATCCCCAGCGCTCCACGTCCAGGTCCTTGAGAGGCAGACCCGTCTGGAGTCGAGCGGTAAGTGTACATGCATCCTGATTGTGAGCAGTGCGTGTGGTGATTTTTCAGTAGTGTGCAGGTTACACATCTGTTTGTATGGGGTCGAGTATGGGTGGGGGTGTACAGGGCCGTGGGGCTAACACATGCGAGGGCTGGAATGTGTGAGACATGGATGGTGCTTGTGTGTGTAGGCTTGCATGCCAAATGCAGTTGTGTGGGCACACATGTTTGGATGAATGTGTATGTAAGTAGACATGTCCGTGATGTCAAGCATGTATGTTGTTTTCGGCTGCATGTATCAGCACTGTGTACATGTGCATGTGTGTGTATTTGACAAGGGTGCAACAGTGATGCAACATGGATGCATGTGACAGCGGTATGTGGAAGCTTGATTGGCAGATGTGACATGGATGCCCGTCTGAACACTGCAACACTTGGCAGAGGTGTACACATGCATGCAGGTGAGGTGGTGTGTGTACATGTGTGGTGCACTTCCTGTGTTGCATGTGATGTCTGGCTCACCTTTGCCTGCTCATGCTGTTGTATGTGTATGGATGGTGCTGGCAGTTGTGATATGGCTGTGATATGGCTCATGTGTGCGAGTTGAAATGACATGTGTGTTGGGGATTGTGATGACATGTCTGAGGTTTGCCAATGCCACTCATGTACAACTGTCATGTGTGTATGTGTCCATTGTACAGTGCCCTGATGCCTGTGTTTTGTTTCTCCCTTTCTGCAGCGTCAACTGATGAAGAGGGCGGAGAAGGTGCTGTGGAGCACAGCGGCGGGGATCCCACCGCCAGCCGGAGATGCAAGGCCCGGCTCCCCTCCCATGTTGTGATCTCGTCGGGGAGTGAGGAGTACGGTGCCGCGTCCCAGGCCGCAGCTGCCGGGGGGAGGTCCAAGAGGCGGAGGTTGGAGTTGGACTCCTCGGCAGCAGAAGGGGCAGCTGGGACCCCACAGGGCCCAACAGGGGAAGATGGCACGGAGTCATCCAGGTTGGTGGGGGGTTTGGTGGAGGAGGAGGCCGTGCAAGCACCAGAGACGGGGTCTGGAGGTGGGGATCCCACTGGTGCTAGTGGTGCAGTGCAGGACCAGGGACAGGAGGCAGCAATGGCCGCTGCGGAGGTGACTGTGTGCAATCCTGTCCCTGATCCTGTCCCTTCATCATCTTGCACCAGGAGGGATGCCTACGTCCAGACCCGTTTTCAGGCAGGGGATGAGCTCACGTCAACTGGCCTTCCTCTGCCTGCGGACGTGGCTATCAGGGTCCGGGTTGAGCCTGTCCTGACTGGTGTGGCGTTGCGTCAACGGGCCATGCGAGGTGACCTGCAGTCTTTTCATGAGGAGACTGCACGTCATCTCGAATGGCTTGTTGACCACGTCAGCCTGCTGGGACAGGTCACCCAGGCCGGATTCCTCCATATGATGGGGCTTGCTACGACCCCCTCCTCAACTGGACCCCCTACGCGCCAGTCGTCCTCCGTGCCATCTTCCCACCCATCAGTCACCTGGGTGCCCTGTGGAGCTGCCTCTGATGGTGCGGCCAGGCTGGTGGAGGAGGCATCCCTGCCACAGTCGGGAGTCGGACGTCCAGCAGGGGTGGCCACATCAACGACTGCACCCCAGCCAGCGGAGGATGTGCAGGCAGCAGGAGGCAGTGCACGGGCAGAGGCATAGCAGCAGCAGCAACGTGGTGGGAGCCATGAAGTCTCGGGGCCTTCATCATCGGAGGGGCAGGCATCGGCCGGAGGGCAGGAGGACCCAGGACAGAGAGTGTCTTCCGTGTGGCAGCGGTTGGGCCACGCCATAGATGCGGAGTGGCAGCGGGCAGAAGAGGCACGGCTCACAATGGTCAGGGCAGAGAACTCCATGCGGAGGGACCTGAGGCGGGCCGAGTGCCTCGAGGCAATCCGCAGGGGTTTGGAGGTGGACACGTCGACAGCCCTGCGGACCCTCGGGGCCATGGAGGAGGACCGCCTCCGGGACATTGAGCAGGAGTTCTGGCCCGGGACATCCACAAGTGAGCCGTCAAACTAGCCCGCTGCCCTTGTACATAGTTATGTAGGTAGTGTTAGGTTTCATTTTTGTTTTGATTTTATTTGGACCTTTTGGACATTGGCCACATTTTTGTATATAGTTTATTTTATTAGTTAGTGTAGTTAGATAGGTTTCCTTTCTTTTGTTGGGATAATGGACCCTGGCTTGTTCCATGTACATAGTTCACTGTTGGATTGTATTTTTTTTTCACATTTTAACCATGGAGCAATGGCTTTCTTTTTTATTTCCCATTGGATTTTGTTTTGTGGACAGTGACTTTGGACACCATTACTTTGGAATTTTATTTTTGGTTTTGCTTTTTTTCACGGACATGCTTCTTTTAATTTTGGTACATTCACATTTCTGTTTCTTTATTTTTGATTCTATTTATGTTTCCTTTAATACATATTTTTTTTGGTGAACTTCAATGTGTGGTATCTCATTGGTTTCATGCATTTCATGATATGGGTTTTGAGATTCACTGACACCCATTGGGTGTATGTGAGGGAAATGTGTTTGTTTCGGAACTTGCAATTGGTGTTCTGTGATGTAATTGCAAATTATGAGTGGGTGGATGCAATACTCGGGTGGGTGTTTTGCATTTGGAGGCTGACCATAGGGACCAGGGATCTAGATTGTGATGACATGTTGGCTGGGGAACATGAGTTGGACATGGGTGGGGGCCTGCTGGCAGGTGCCCCACAGTGCTGGGGGTTGGGGGTGGTGGGGAACATGAGTTGGACATGGGTGGGGGCCTGGTGGAGGGTGCCCCTGCACTGCTGGGGGGGTGGGGGTGGTGGGAGACATGGGTGGGGGCCTGGTGGAGGCTGCCCCTGGTGGCTGGGGGGTGGGGGTGGTGGGAGACATGGGTGGGGGCCTGGTGGAGGCTGCCCCTGGTGGCTGGGGGGTGGGGGTGGTGGGGAACATGAGTTGGACATGGGTGGGGGCCTACTGGCAGGTGCCCCACAGTGCTGGGGGGTGGGGATGGTGGGAGACATGGGTGGGGGCCTGGTGGAGGGTGCCCCTGCACTGCTGGGGGTTGGGGGGTGGGAGACATGGGTGGGGGCCTGCTGGCAGGTGCCCCACAGTGCTGGGGGGTGGGGGTGGTGGGAGACATGGGTGGGGGCCTGGTGGAGGGTGCCCCTGCACTGCTGGGGGGTGGGGGTGGTGGGAGACATGGGTAGGGGCCTGGTGGAGGCTGCCCCTGGTGGCTGGGGGGTGGGGGTGGTGGAAGACATGGGTGGGGGCCTGGTGGAGGGTGCCCCGGCACTGCTGGGGGGTGGGAGACATGGGTAGGGGCCTGCTGCTGGCAGGTGCCCCACAGAGCTGGGGGGTGGGGGTGGTGGGAGACATGGGTGGGGGCCTGGTGGAGGGTGCCCCACAGTGCTGGGGGGTGGGGGTGCTGGGAGACATGGGTGGGGGCCTGGTGGAGGCTGCCCCTGGTGGCTGGGGGGTGGTGGTGGTGGGAGACATGAGTTGGACATGGGTGGGGGCCTGCTGGCAGGTGCCCCACAGTGCTGGGGGGTGGGGTGGTGGGAGACATGGGTGGGGGCCTGGTGGAGGGTGCCCCTGCACTGCTGGGGGGTGGGGGTGGTGGGAGACATGGGTGGGGGCCTGGTGGAGGGTGACCCGCACTGCTGGGGGGTGGGGGTGGTGGGTGACATGGGTGGGGGCCTGCTGGCAGGTGCCCCACAGTGCTGGGGGTGGGGGTGGTGGGAGACATGGGTGGGGGCCTGGTGGAGGGTGCCCCACAGTGCTGAGGGGTGGGGGTAGTGGGAGACATGAGTTGGACATGGGTGGGGGCCTGCTGGCAGGTGCCCCACAGTGCTGGGGGGTGGGGGTGGTGGGAGACATGAGTTGGACATGGGTGGGGGCCTGCTGGCAGGTGCCCCACAGTGCTGGGGGGTGGGGGTGGTGGGAGACATGGGTGGGGGCCTGGTGGAGGGTGCCCCTGCACTGCTGGGGGGTGGGGGTGGTGGGAGACATGGGTGGGGGCCTGGTGGAGGGTGCCCCTGCACTGCTGGGGGGTGGGGGTGGTGGGAGACATGGGTGGGGGCCTGGTGGAGGCTGCCCCTGGTGGCTGGGGGGTGGGGGTGGTGGGAGACATGGGTGGGGGCCTGGTGGAGGCTGCCCCTGCACTGCTGGGGGGGTGGGGGACATGGGTGGGGGCCTGGTGGAGGGTGCCCCTGGTGGCTGGGGGTGCAGGGGGACATGCATTGGTGGGCAGTAGTGCAAGTTGACATGTGGGTTGGCTGGGGATCATGGCCATGGAGGATGGGGTGCCTGCAGGACATGTGCAGGGTAGGCCCCTGTGGTGTGAGCCACCTGCAGGGGCCGTGGAGGGTGTAGAGGGAACACCTGGGAGGACCCACACGTGCAATTCACGTGTGGTGCTCCCCGCGCACCCCTGTAATACATGTACCCTGATGGAATCGCGTGTGGAACTTCCCGCGCACCCCTGAAATGCGCGTACCCTGCTCGCACGGGCCCAATCGCGTGTGGAACTTCCCGCGCACCCCTGAAATACACGTACCCTGATGGAATCGCGTGTGGAACTTCCCACGCACCCCTGGAATACACGAACCCTGCTGATGTTGCGTGTGAAACTTCCCCCGCACCACAAAATACACGTACCCTGATGAATTTGCGTGTGGAACTTCCCGCGCACCCCTGAAATACACATTCCCTGCTCATGTCGCGTGTGAAACTTCCCACGCACCCCGAAATACACGTACCACGATGAAATCGCGTGTGGAAATTCCCGCGCACCCCTGAAATACACGTACCCTGCTGCAATCGCGAGTGGCACTTCCCGTGCAGCCCTGAGATACGCGTACCGTGCTCGCATGGGCCCAATCGCGTGTGGAAATTCCCACGCACCCCTGAAATACACGTACCATGATGAAATCGAGTGTGGCACTTCCCGCGCACCCCTGAGATACGCGTACCCTGCTGCAATCGCGTGTGGCACTTCCCGCGCACCCCTGAGATACGCGTACCGTGCTCGCACGGGCCCAATTGCGTGTGGAAATTCCCGCGCACCCCTGAAATACACGTACCATGATGAAATCGCGTGTGGCACTTCCCGCGCACCCCTGAGATATGCGTACCCTGCTGCAATCGCGTGTGGCACTTCCCGCGCACCCCTGAGATCCGCGTACCGTCCTCGCATGGGCCCAATCGCGTGTGGAAATTCCCGCGCACCCCTGAAATACACGTACCATGATTTAATCGCGTGTGGCACTTCCCGCGCACCCCTGAGATACGCGTACCCTGCGGAAATCGCGTGTGGAACTTCCCACGCACCTCTGAAATACGCGTACCCTGCTCGCACGGGGCCAATCGCGTGAGGTACTTCCCGCGCACCCCAGTGATACACGTAGCCCGCTTGCCGTGCTGGTACAGGGTTAGCGCAGCCCTTTGCGCTGGATTGGGTATATTGATGGCTTTTCCCTGCGCGAGAGGCGTTCTTGGGGGCGTAACTGGCGCTGCTGCAGGGTCGCTGCGCTACTGTGCGCCACGGCTGGTTTTGGTGGCTGGAATCCATGAATACGCTGTACGCGGAAATGGATTTTAGCGCACACGGCTAGCGCAGGGATTCGCACGTGCACACTGTGCGCCAGCCGCGTGCGCCACTTGTGCGCTGAATTCTATGAATTACCCCCTAAGCATATTGGATTTACACATTGTATACCGCCCACTCTGAATTGAATAAAGATAATGAACTATATGTGTTTCTAGACAGAAAAGAAACAGAACAATTTTATATTTATCAGTACCTCTGTCAAGTTTCTGAATGTGACCATAAACTCACTTGTAGAACCACATGTCAGATATATAGCTGACTATGATGATAGTTCTTGTTCCAATTACCTTTTTATAATTTCAGAATTGGTTTCATATCTGTGTAGGTTTTATTTACAGACACCTGCATTATCATGTGTGATTAGAAAACAAAGTTTATATTTGTGCTATTGTCAAGTTTCAGAATGCCACCAAAGTTTTGCTTGTAGAACCCTATTTCAAATGTTTAGATAAGTATGTTAATCAGTTTTACATTGACATTCACTTAACCTTACAATCTGTTTCATATTCTTGTAGGTTTCATTTAAGAATGCATGCATTGTCATGTTTTATTTTTTCAGTTTTTCTCACAAATAGGATGCAACCATGAAAATATCATATTCTGTCACCACTGTATGCGTCTACTACTTTCTATTCTTCCCTATTCCTTCTTTCTTTTTTCTTTGGTCTTCTTGGGTCCAGGATCTCTTACATGGCAGTATTGAATTTGTATATATTTCTAAGTCTTCTACAAATAGATACAAGTCAAGCTTGATTCGTTTTATCATGTCAGAAGTTTCATCTTGTGACTGGCCCCTCTTTTTGTTTGTCAACTGAATTGTGGCAACACATTATCACTTAGGGAGTTGCCATTGTTTGGCAACCACCATCCAGGGATACAATATATCAAGAATAAACAGAATTTCAGATTTGCATATGATACAACACACTAGAAATACACGAAAGCTTCTGGGGTGGGTGATATATTCACTGACCCAACTACGTAGCCAATTAATAACATTGAATAGAGAATGTATGAAAGTTTTGCCAATGAGATCATGGTGTCACTTGTAAGTGGTGGCCACTTTGCCTCACAAAGAGTGACAGATGTTTAAAGTGCAACGTACAACAGTCATGGTAACTCCCTTCATTTCCTTCGCCCATCACCACATGCATGGAGAGCTGCATGCCACTGGTGTTTGACCTTTTTGATCTTTCTTTGTTTGAAATGTTAATCTATTTGGGAACCTCACCCTGCCTGAGGGATGGAATTGTTCCCATATCATCCACTGCAGGGATATAATATTTCGCCTTTGACTAGTGAAAGTAATCTTTCATTTTTTTTAGAGGTTTTAGAATACGAATAACTATTTGCGTGCTACTTATGTATGTTGCATCATACCTGTGTTGCCTTATCTGGGTCTAAGTGTAATATTTGTTTTGATTGTCACTTAATTAGTGTCTATCTCTTAGAATACTAAACATAAAAATGCTATCGGTTTAAGTTTAATTGCTGACCCATAGCAATACCACTCAGAAACTCTGATGGTCCCTTCAAGTTTTTCTGCATTATTTATATATGTTTGTTTACATTATTCATTTAACCGGGTATAGCTTTGTGAGCTAAAGGAGACCACTTTTTTAATAGGGGCTTGTGGGATGTGGTCAATACCGGATAGACAGAAAAGGAATTTTTGTGTTCTTTTAATAATTGTACCCATTACGTTCCATTTTTTTAAATATGTACCAGAAAAAATAAAATTGAATATTTTCTTTTGAAATACTAGCCTATGTGCATATCTTGTGATATTTGTTTTGACACAAGACTGTGATTCGTGTTTGCCTCATTTCAGTCCAAATAACAAGCCCAGAAGTATGACACCAGTAGGTAGCTTGTTTTGGGAATTCCTTTTCTGTTTATTCATTTAACCTACCATCTAAGTGACAATTTACCATTGCATCTTTTAGAGGACTATTTTTCCCATGCATTGTTCAGCTCGCATATTCTACCTTACCCACTTAGCTCAGTCACGTTAATTTGTGAACTCTATACACTCTCTCTGTCTTGTTACATATTTTGTTTAATCATAGACCGACACATTTAAAAATATTCCTTTAATACAGATCTTAATTATCTGTTGGATATCATTCTTCGAACGCCAATTGATATATGTCCTTTCCAGTACTTACCAGTATCCTGAATCTTCTGGATAAAGGCCATGACACGACAAAACTATAGTTACGGGATGTGAAGTCAACCTTAATTGATATGATGGCTAAAATAAACATACTGGAAGGTTTTATCCTGGCCTGTGGTTCAAACATTCTTTAAAAAAGGGATATGTTTGCTGAAAAATTAACCTACAGGACTACGGTTGCGATTAAATATTAGGGCACTTGGCAAAACCCTGAAAAACCCAGGTAGGTATACTAAGATAATCAAAAACAAAATTTCAGGGTGAGAGGTCACACAACTCCAGCATTCTAAACATATATAGCAATCACTGGAAATACATTGTTTTCGCATAAATGCGTTTTAATAGCATCTGGATAAAACGGGTAGGGATAGAGCACTCAGGGGTGTTTGAGAAAACAATACAAATAAGTATGATCCAGTGGACAGAACTGGATCTCAATGAAAAAACAGCAACAGCAAAATGCTACTCTTGGTCAATCATAACACGTGTGCGGTCACAGGAAAAGAACATAAACTCAATTTCATAAACATATATACAAAAAGTCACAAAAAACAAACAATGCTTGAACTGTGCACTGTTCAGGTGGTATTTAACATCGACACAATGGTGTTTCGGCCTAAAGGAGCTGTGGAGTGCAGCTTGGTGGGTAGGCCTTCATCAGGACGTGTGATGGAAAAAATGGTTGTCCCGGGATCTCTATCTAAAAACAACAAATGGAGTGTAGTGAGTGGAATAGTGACCTCAAATATAAAATGATAATTCAATAAGCTCCCTCAGGATGCTTCATTGCGTAACAAAGAAAAAACTCACTAATTGAGGAGCCTGATTCTTACCAAAAACATATCCATTGCAAGGGTAAGCGAGAATATCCATCACAAGTATAGTTATCTGGACGGCATTGAATGAGCCGTGGAGGAAACAGGTGTGTACCTGTAATGACATATGAGGGTGTGTAAGAATTTCTATACAGATCCTGGTGCCATATATAATTAAATGGGAAGGAAGGTAAAGGCTTACCTCAAACGGTAAGGAATGTCATCTAAGTTGATAAGAACCCAAGACAACCACCGAGAAGACCTATAGTTTCTGCATGTGACTCACTCCTAGAACCTTTATCCTAATATACAGATTTTTTCCTTAAACCGTTTGTGAGCAAGATGCCTTCTTACATCAAGGATTCCACAAATGTTATACTGATACTGCAAGACCTTGCCTTACCACAACACTGTATTCTGGCCACAATGGATGTTGAAGCTCTCTATACATCAATACCACAAAGAGAGGGGCTAGAAGCTTTGAAAAGGTGCCTCAACAAAAGGGATGATGTGACCACAACACCAACAGATTTAGAATGTGTAAGACTCACTATGTCGGAGAACTTCTTTCTATTTAAGGATCAACTATACCAACAAATAAAAGGTGTAAGCATGGGGGCTACTTTTGCCCCCGATGTTGCGAATTTGTATATGGCTCAGTATGAAACAGATTACATACACAATGAACATAACCCCTTCAAATCACAAATACTCTTATGGAGACGGTACATTGACGATGTCCTGCTCATATGGACCGGCACAGAAGCCAATCTGAATCTTTTCCATCAATGGATCAATCAATATAATGACCACATTCGGTTTACTATTGATTGGAGCTACCAGACAGTGGATTTCCTTGATTTACACATATACAGATCAGGAAAAAATCTCCAAGCCGAACTCTACAGGAAACCAACAGACCGTAATAGTTTATTACGTTTTTCCAGTTACCACCCTCAGGGTCTCAGATACAATTTACCTTACGGCCAGTTTCTGAGAATCAGACGTAATTGTTCCAACAAAGAGAAATACGAGCAACATGCCAACAGCCTACAAAATCGGCTGAAAGAAAGGGGATATCCCAAAAAATCAATTAAACAAGCAAGAAAAAGGGAACTGAACACTGACAGAACAATATGCCTGACACCAAAAGAAAAAACTGAGATGAACAGACTAGTTTGTGTCACAACATACAGTCTATTGAGTAATCTCACCAAACAAACTATCAACAAACACTGGCATCTAATAAAAAATAAGGGCACTCTGGGGAAGAAGCCCATTTTTGCATTAAAAAAGAACAGGAATCTAATGGACCCTTTGGTCCATGCATATGTCGAAAAAACCAAAACCCCGAACACACTCTGGGACCTTCCAAGTGTTGTGGGACACTATCGATGTGGAAACTGTGTGGCATGCCACTACACCACTCCCACCAAAACCTTTGATTACAAGGACTACCACCGTATTCAAATCAAAAAATTCGGGCTCCTGGTATGGAACCTATTCTACCCAGGAGGGTTAAATCAGAAACAAAATACACCAATGAATAGGTTCAAGGGTACTCATACACGAATGGCTCCCACAATTGGTTTGAAAAAATGACTCTTCGAAATTGTTATCATAGAGAAAGATCTCTAGAGGACTTTTTATGTTGTAATTGCATGAGTCAAAAACACAACAACACAATTTACAGAGAGAGAATAGACATCATCAATGGTTTGTTGGACCATAACAGAACATAAACGTAAATGCTTTAAAACACCATTTACCACCAATGCCCGGGACAAAGTTGAAAATGGTGTGTGTGCAACAAACCCAACATCTGTGGAGGTGTCATGATGCCTACCTCCAAGGAGCCAGATCCGACCCAGCAACCCCAGAGGCAGGCATCATTCCCCCCAGGGAAGTGCCAGCGGGCCCAAGCTGGGGCCCTTTGGACACAGTCCTGGCGCCTTAGGCGCCAGGCTCATGTTGGACCCCTGTCCTGGCGCCTTAGGCGCCAGGCTCATAAAGCTAGACATGTGTTCAAGTGTTTTAATGTGCACTTACCTGATGCAGACCATGCTGCTACATCCAGGCCCTCTTGAGGCCTGAATGGAACTACTTTACCTGTGGGACTACTTTCCACCTGGGTGTGGTCGGGAAAGGATACATACCTGATCGGTGGAAGGATACATGCCTGGAACTTCTTCCAAAGCTATTTAAACCACGCCCGATCAGCAACTCACGCTTCGCGTTGTTCTGCTCCTCGCAGCTGGACGCTCACAGTGTCAGCTCCTGCATCTGGACTTCAGCCACGCCTGTCAGCATCCTGGGTCGCCTGCAAAGGGAGATAAGAGAGAATTGGAGAGAAAGAAGACCTTACCTGCTAAAGCTGCATCACGGGGACATCACACCGACGATCCTGAAAGGGAAGACATCATTTTAAATGCATTTCGCTTTGATCGCTGCAGCGCTGCATTTCACCCAACTTTCCTGGGCGCCTCCATCTTCAGCAGCGATCATCCGGATCCGCACCCACTTCCCAGAGCCTAGAGAGAAAAGACAAGAAAACAAGGTGAGAGAAGGAAGGGAAATAGGAAAAGCTCAGTTTCCTTCTAAGACTTACCTGTTGGGTCATTCCCATTTCATTTCGGGTCCTGCCGCTTCCTGGCATTCCGGACCCCGGCCCCAATGGGGAAAAAAGACAAAGACATTGAATGAGCGAATGCAAAGACATTACCTGAACGCTCATCCAGAACTTACACTTCGGGTCGGCGCCATATCTCCGGCATTCCGAACCCCGGTCCCTAAGGGGAAAAAGACATAAGCATTAGTGCTTGCTGCAATAAGACAATGAACATTATTATTAAGCTTGAACTTTTGAACTTGCAACAGAACTCTTACAGCGCCTCACCTGAATAGTCAAGCTTATTTTGAACTCCCATCAAACCTCAATCCAGTGAAGTAACTGGGTTTCAACGCGCCCCTGCATCAGAAGCAGGATGGAGAACTCATTCTTCCAGACCCTAAGGGGAATATTCCTGCGAGCCAGAAAAGCCAGAGTAGAGGGGCCCTTCCTGTCCATCATCAGAGTCCTGCGCTTCACCATTGAAGAAGCATCAGCACTCGAAGCCAGACCTGCGCCTCCGTGGGAATCAGGTGAGCGTGACAGAATGCGAAGCCTACCCACAATTTCCCACCCGGGCGCTATGGAGACTTCCGAGACAGATCAGCTGGCCCAGCTTTTGGGGGAATTACGGGCAGAAGTGCACTCAGCCCGCCAGGAGACCAACGCTCTCAAAAGAGAACTGATCCTATCCAAGGAAAGAACTGATGACCTGGCCAAAAGGTTATTGCAGGCCCAGGCAGGGCACACTCCTTTACCTAATTCCGGAGGTACTTCCACATCAATGGGTTTGAATAACCCGGTACAAATCAATCTACCTGGACACATGCCTTTGGCCCCGCCTGAACGTTTTGCGGGGGATCCCAAAAAATATGCCGTCTTTATGAACCAATGTCGTTTACACTTTCTATGCAGACCCGGGGCCTTCCCCAACAACCAGACCAAGGTAGCCTTTATACTATCTTACCTCAGTGGCAGTGCTGCCGATTGGTCTATTCCATTGGTAAATCAGGATGATCCCATTCTCCAGGATTTTCAGGGCTTCCAGGCCAGCATGCAAAGATTGTTTGCTCGACACTCTCAAGGACAGGCCCTTGATAACGAACTGCTATCCTTACGACAAGGTAATCAGGATCTCCTGTCCTACGTTGCCACCTTTAATAGACTGGTTGTGGAAACTGGATGGCCAGAAAACAAAAGGATCACATTGTTTCATCAAGGCCTGCGCGGAGAGCTTAAGGATGTTCTAGCTCAGATAGTAGATCCACCCCAGGTCTGCGCAGACTACATAGACTTGGTGGTTCAACTTGATCACAGACTTCAAAATAGAAAAGCAGATCGGTTCAAGTACGAAACCCGAGTACCGATCAAAACCCACGCTAACTCCAAGAGTACCGACATATCCGAACCTATGCAAATCGGCGGTGTTAAAGGACCATTAACGCAGAAGGAACGAGAGAGAAGGCGGCAAATGCAACTTTGTCTGTATTGCCGGACTTCCGGTCACTTTCTTTGAAATTGTCCGGTTAAACCACCTAAGAAGGTGGTTGGAGCCACTGATAACGATTTATTGACACCTGATTCGGGAAACGACTTAGCCCGACAAGCGTAGGGGTCCGCTTGCCGAGCTTGAAAACAAACTCTTTGACCTCGCATTTTGTCATGCCAATGGTGCTCGTGGACCCAAAACAGCCTCAGCAGTTGCATGCTGTAAAAGCATACATCGACAGTGGAGCTATTGGAAACTACATAGACCGTGAATTGGCTTCCAGGATTAAGCTCCCTCTCCGCCCGAAAGTAACCCAAGATGTCATTACTACAGTAGATGGAACCGAAATAGCCTCAGAGCCTGTAACGCATTCCACTGTTGAAATGACACTGGTGGGTCAGGATGGACATCGGGAAGCAATCGTGTTTGATGTGATCAAGGCCTCACAATTTCAAGTAATTCTTGGAATTCCTTGGTTAGAAACACATAATCCCAGAATCGACTGGCGAGCAAAGAAGATAAGTTTTCCTGATTGTGAACCAACTTGTTATCCAAAAAATCCAGTTATGGGTCTAGCCTCAGCAACTTCCACCCCTGTACAGCTACCGTCAGAATACCAAGAATTCCAAGACGGTTTTCAGAAGGAACAGGCTAACACGTTACCTCCCCATCGGTCTTATGATTGCCAAATCGATCTGGTACCCAATGCTCAACTACCTTGTAGTAGGATTTATGCTCTTACGGAACCTGAGAACCTGCATTTGCGTCAGTATTTAGATCAGTACCTAGCCAATGGTTTTATTCGCCCGTCCAAGTCTCCTGTCTCCTCAGATCTGTTCTTCGTGCCGAAAAAAGAGGGCGACCTTAGAACATGTATAGACTATCGCGCCCTAAATCAAATAACGATTAAGCATCGTTATCCTCTGCCCCTGATCCCTGAGCTTATCGACCAGGTGAAAGTCGCTTGTGTGTACACCAAGTTAGATCTCCGAGGAGCTTATCACCTGGTGCGTATAAAAGAAGGCGACGAATGGAAGACTGCATTCCGCACCAAATTTGGGCTCTTCGAATATCAGGTGATGCCCTTCGGTTTGTGCAATGCACCTGCCGCCTTTCAGTACTTTATGAATGATGTTCTTCGGGAACTTATCAATGTCTGTGTCATTGTTTATATTGACGACATCCTGATGTACTCTTCTTCAGAATCCGATCACAGAAAACATGTTAGGGCAGTTCTTGAGAAATTGCGCCAGCACAGACTATTCGCAAAGCTCGAAAAATGTGTTTTTCATACCACAGAAGTTGAGTTTCTCGGATTCATCCTGACACCTCAAGGAGTCCGAATAGACTCGCGAAAGGTGGACGCCATCCTCAAATGGCCATCTCCGAGCTCGGTGAAGGGAGTTCAGAGCATGCTCGGCTTCGCCAATTTCTATCGAAGATTCATTCCGGAATTTTCCCGAACAGTCCAACCCATCACAGCTCTCCTAAAGAAAAACAAACGCTTTGAATGGACTCTTGAGGCCGAACAAGCCTTTCAGGACCTGAAAATCAAATTCACCTCTGCACCTGTATTGAAGCACCCGCACCCAGATCTCCCTTACATTGTGGAAACCGACGCATCCAGTTCGGCCATGGGAGCTGTCCTGTCGCAAAGAGACCCAGAAACTAACCAACTACACCCTGTGGCCTTTTGGTCCAGGAAATGTTCTCCTCCTGAAATCAACTACGCAATTACCGACAAGGAGTTACTGGCTATTAAATCTGCTTTCAAGGCTTGGCGTCACTACCTTCTCGGGGCAAGACACACCATCACCGTAATTACGGACCACAGAAATTTACAATATTTAAAGACGGCCAAAGCTCAATCTTCACGACAACTCCGATGGGCTCTAGTCTTTGCGGAATTTGATTTCGTAATTACCTCTCGCCCTGGCTGCAAGAATGGTAAAGCGAACGCCTTGGGCATGGAAGAACCCAATTCGAGTTTAGAACCTGTGCCAATCATACCTGAACAAAGAATCTTAGGCCTAACTTCATTGCAAACTATTGAGGACATCCAAACGCAAGTAAAACAACTTCTAGACTCTTCAGCCTTACTGGAATGGAGTCAAAAGGGTCCTCATTACACCGTTAAGGATGATTTACCCTACTTCCAGGAGCGGTTGTTTCTGCCAAGTAAAGAATTGCAAGAACTTGTTATTGCCCATCATCATGAATCATTAATGGAAGGACACCCTGGTATCGCTAAAACGGAGGAAAAAATCAAACGCCACTTCTGGTGGCCTTCTTGGAGAAAAGACATAAAGTCTTTTGTATTGTCTTGCGGAATTTGTGCCCAAAACAAGGGTCAAAAGAAAAGGCCAGCCGGCCTACTTCAACCCTTGGATATTCCACCGGCACCATGGCACACCTTGTCAATGGACTTTATAACTGACCTGCCTCCTTGTGCTGGTTACAACACTATCCTTGTAATTGTGGATCTATTCTCCAAAATGGCCCACTTTATCCCTTTAAAAGGTTTGCCTTCAGCTTCCACCTTGGCCAAGGAATTTCTGGAGAATATAGTTCGCATACATGGTTTTCCTTCCATATTAGTCTCGGATCGTGGAAGTCAATTTAGCTCCCATTTTTGGAAGAAATGTTGCCAACTAGCACAAATAGATGTGCGGTTATCCACCAGCCACCACCCCCAGACCGACGGACAAACCGAGAGAACCAATCAGACTCTCGAGCAATATCTTCGGTGCATGTTACACCAATCCGAGTTAAATTGGAAAGACATCCTTTGGATCGCAGAATATGCATACAACAATTCAGTGCATTCTGGAACCGGACAAACTCCTTTTTATACTTTGTATGGTCACCATCCTCGGACCTCTGACCTAGATCCACCTCTGACCCTGGAAATGCCCGCAGTAAATCATCTGCATTCCACAATAACCCGAGCCTTCAAAGAAGCTGCAACTCATTTACAGCAAGCCAAGAAAAAGTATAAAGAAAATGCTGATTTGCACCGAAGTAAAACTTGTCCTTACCAAGTAGGAGACCAGGTATGGCTAGCAACGAAACATTTACCCCTCAAGGGCCCGCAAACCTTCAATCCCAGATTCATAGGACCTTATCCCATCAAGGCTATAATAAATCCCGTGGCCTTTAAACTGGATTTACAGTTTTTCATGCATCACTTTTGAAGCCAGTACAAACAGGGACCCAACTGTCCAAGCCTCCAGACCCAGTTCAAATTGAAGGGGAATTAGAATTCGAAGTTAAAGACATTTTAGACTCCAAGGTGTTAAAGTCAAAACTCTTCTATCTTGTTGACTGGAAGGGATATGGACCTCAGGAGAGATCGTGGGAGCCTAGTAACCATGTTCACGCACCTCGATTAATACAAAGGTTCCACCAGAGATTTCCGAACAAGCCAAAACCCCCGGAGGGAACAACCTTGGGAGGGGCCTTGAGGGGGGGTACTGTCATGATGCCTACCTCCAAGTAGCCAGGTCCGACCCATCAACCCCAGAGGCAGGCATCATTCCCCCCAGGGAAGTGCCAGCGGGCCCAAGCTGGGGCCCTTTGGACAGGCTCATGTTGGACCCCTGTCCTGGCACCTTAGGCACCAGGCTCATAAAGCTAGACATGTGTTCAAGTGTTTTAATGTGCACTTACCTGATGCAGACCATGCTGCTACATCCAGGCCCTCTTGAGGCATGAATGGAACTACTTTACCTGTGGGACTACTTTCCACCTGGGTGTGGTCGGGGAAGGATACATACCTGATCGGTGGAAGGATACATGCCTGGAACTTCTTCCAAAGCTATTTAAACCACGCCCGATCAGCAACTCACGCTTCGCGTTGTTCTGCTCCTCGCAGCTGGACGCTCACCGTGTCAGCTCCTGCATCTGGACTTCAGTCACGCCTGTCAGCATCCTGGGTCGCCTGCAAAGGGAGATAAGAGAGAATTGGAGAGAAAGAAGACCTTACCTGCTAAAGCTGCATCACGAGGACATCACACCGACGATCCTGAAAGGGAAGACATCATTTTAAATGGCTGCCATATAAAACACTCATGCAGCCTTGGCAACAGCTTTTTCCCACGCTGTGCAGTGTGATCCATGTTAGGATCAGGCCTGATCCTAACATGGCTGCCATATAAAACACTCATGCAGCCTTGGCAACAGCTTTTTCCCACGCTGTGCAGTGTGATCCATGTTAGGATCAGGCCTGATCCTAACATGGCTGCCATATAAAACACTCATGCAGCCTTGGCAACAGCTTTTTCCCACGCTGTGCAGTGTGCTCCTTCAGTCACTCGAAGATGCCCCGCTCTCTGCACGCAGCCTTTTGACAGCCTATCTGGCCCACCACCAAAGCCATACCTTTGATGGCTGACCGCTTTACAACACATTGGACCTTTTCACCTGTAGTTATTTGGTGAAAGGAGTACCTCGAGACCAGCCCAGTGTGGCGTATGGATCTCTAATACAGTGCCTATCAATTGCTACATAGCTTAGACGTCCCATGTACAGAACCTTGTCCTGATGATGGCCGTCCCAAAGATGAGGCTCATTTAGCCCAATTCTAAACGTACGAAACACCTGGTGTAGACATACTACTCCCCAAATTCACAGCACATTGATTGCTGTTCACACATGAAAAATCTTATCTGTTGCCTCTTAGTAGTTTTACGCTGTCTTTAGAATTCCGCTTTGAATTGTTTCACAATTTAACTGTGTCTGTTTTGACAAACCTCCACAGAGGTTGGGTTTGTTGCACACACACCATTTTCAACTTTGTCCCGAGCATTGGTGGTAAATGGTGTTTTAAAGCATTTACGTTTATGTTCTGTTATGGTCCAATAAACCATTGATGATGTCTATTCTCTCTCTGTAAATTGTGTTGTTGTGTTTTTGACTCATGCAATTACAACATAAAAAGTCCTCTAGAGATCTTTCTCTATGATAACAATTTTGAAGAGTCATTTTTTCAAACCAATTGTGGGAGCCATTCGTGTATGAGTACCCTTGAACCTATTCATTGGTGTATTTTGTTTCTACCACCGTATTCTACAAACCCATACTAACTGTAACAGTAAGTTTGTGATCTACAGAATACGATGTCCATGCCATTTGCTGTATATAGGCAAGACCACCAGACCAATAAAACAGCGGATCTCAGAGCATAGGTCCTGTATCAATAACAGAATACTGGACAAACCCTTGGTCGAGCATTTCAACCGACTAGGACATACCAACGATGACGTCTATTGGACCATCATACAGCAACTTACTCCACAAAAAAGAGGATGGGATAGGGACAAAGCACTGACGAGGCTGGAACAACAATTGGTCCGCAAACTTGACACGGTCAAACTGGTTTGAATGTTTCAGTAGAATGGAAACATTTCTACAACCAGTGAACAAGATAGTTTGCTCCTTTTGACCTCTATACTTTACCCACCATGGGGATTTTGGTGTTTCTATGCTGGGGTTATCACAGTCCTTACTGTTATGTTGTGGTTTTTACCTATATAGAATTTGACTGATCCACTGCAGGTTTGGTTTTTTTGTAAATGATTAAATTTCTAATGTTTGATGACATTCACATCTTGCTATGTCCAATGGTACCATGCCAATACTTTACCATGTACTGCCTTGTACTCAAAGTGTTTGGTACCACGGATCGAATATATGATGACATCCTTATCTTGTTACAATTGAAAAAATGTTGTTCTAAAAGGTCTGTCCTTAACAGTCGATCTCAATTATCCAAGCACACATGACTGCAATTTTGTGTTTAGTGTATTCAATTTTTGATCATTTTGTGATGTTTCTTTGTCGGCACTGACACATACATGCTCCATACACACATCACCATATAGTGCCCCATACAGCCAATTTCAGAAGTGGTGTGAGACATGTTTCTAGATTTAGGCAATTTGTTCAACCTTTCTTTCCCTTGTGTCAGTACTTGCATCATTTTTCCCACTTTGATAATGATTTTATCTTAGTGATTCCTCAAGGATCGGACTACTTTCTGTCATCCGTCCTGCATGCACATTTTAGACACAGCTGCCCGTGAACGTCGCGCGAGCGCGAGCCCCACTGCCCATGTGCTTCCCGTACGCTCTGTTCTTTGGTGCATCAGGCTTACACGATGAGGGGCCCCCAGCGCGAGCACGCCGGCTGAGCGTGATGCACCGCTCGCACGCTTCGCCACAGTCTTGCAGCACACATCCTTCTTGCACCGGGCCAACATGATCAGGGGTCCGCCCCCTGGTCGTCGTGGCGCTGGTGATTGGTCACGCATTGTATGACGCCCCACTGGGGGAGCACCACCACCGAACCTATCAACGCGACTCATGGGTTTGATTACCCATGGTCACCTAGGTCACGGTTTCACTTTCACTGCATTTCCGCGTCCAGAGCGGACACCGCGCTTCACAGCCCAGACGAATACTTCGATTTACAGAAGTAAGTTTTACCCCTGCCAGTGATTTGGGTGAATTTTAGAAGGCCTACCATACCTTTGTCTATGTAGTCGTTACATTTACAGTGTATCTTCACCAATACGTGCGTTAGTAACGCTGGCTGGCTTACCCATGTGCATTCTTTGTACACAGGCTTTGTCACTTTTCGGACAATCTGGGTCAGCAGATACCATCTGCCGGAAGTGTCTCCACCATTATCAATTTAGAAGACATTCCTTACCGTTTGAGGTAAGCCTTTACCTTCCTTCCCATTTAATTATATGTGGCACCAGGATCTGTATGGAAATTCTTACAGACCCTCATATGTTGTTACAAGTACACACCTGTTTCCTCCACGGCTCATTCAATACCGTCCAGACATCTATACTTACGATGGATATTCTCGCTTATCCTTGCACTGGATACGTTTTTGGTAAGAATCAGGTTCCTCAATTAGTGAGTTTTTTCTTTGTTGCGCAATGAAGCATCCTGAGGGAGTTTATTGAATTATCATTTTATATTTGAGGTCACTGTTGTTTTTAGATAGAGATCCCGGGACAACCATTTTTTCCATCACACGTCCTGATGAAGGCCTACCCACCAAGCTGCACTCCACAGCTCCTTTAGGCCGAAACACTGTTGTGTCGATGTTAAATACCACCTGAACAGTGCACAGTTCAAGCATTGTTTGTGTTTGTGACTTTTTGTATATATGTTTATGAAATTGAGTTTATGTTCTTTTCCTGTGACCGCACAAGTGTTATGATTGACCAAGAGTAGCATTTTGCTGTTGCTGTTTTTTCATTGAGATCCAGTTCTGTCTACTGGATCATACTTATTTGTATTGTTTTCTCAAACACCCCTGGGTGCTCTAACCCTACCAGTTTTATCCAGATGCTATTAAAACGTATTTATGTGAAAAAAATGTATTTCCAGTGATTGCTATATATGTTTAGAATGCTGGAGTTGTGGGACTACGGTTGCTACACAAACTGAAAGGGCGTATAATGACTGCTCCACACCTTCCATAAATATATCAATTTGTGTTCAGACTTCACCAATAATAATGTCAAATAGCCAAAGTGTGTCAAGGTCTGATTTGGAGATAGCGGAGTTTCAGAAGTGTTTAAAACAATTGGCAAAATTGCCTGTGGAAAGTGCACAGGATAGAACCAAGGGTCTCATTTAGGGTAACGTTAATTCTAATACATCCAAATTAATAATGCTTGGAAGATATATCCAAAACTTGATGCTTGCTATGGACAGTGGTCCCCCTATAGCGAAATTAGAAACAAGGGCTTTAGTGAGTCAGTGTGACATAGATTCCTCTCCACCTAATAGCCCATTGCCACTGGTTGATTTAATATCACAAAGACAAATTAATACAGAACAAGAAATGATAAATAACTCTACTGTTCAATCAGAACCTTCAAAATCTCCTTCACAAATCACTCTAAACTCGCGTAGAATCAGATGTAAAGAGAACAAAGCTAGAAGAAAAGCAAATAAGAACTCTAACAATTGTAAAGAAAAAAAAAGTAACATATGTAGGCTACTAAAATTCATGGCCACAATTCCACAATTAAATGTTTACGAAATCTAACAATGGATAACGTGATGATTGACCTAAATACCCAAGAGAATACGACTAAAAAAGGGGATACCGTGCAATCCATATCGAGATGTAACCCTTCCGGGAATATGAATAATCAGAAGGTCATGCGAGTCGACTCAATGCCTTTTGCATCCCACTTCATTAATGGGGGAACAATACAAAGTAAAACGTCCCTCTTTTTTCCAACATTGGGTAACAAAACCAGGGGTCTATGTACACAGTCAGTAGTATGTAACCCTAAAGGGAAAGTGGTTATGTCAATTCCAGTATCTAACATTGAGCAAAAGCAAAAGATACATGATGATGTATTGATATCAAAATCTGAGTCGATCTTTTTTTTTACAGCTAATGATTGTAACAATCAACAAAGTCGACTGAAAACAGAAATCTATTCCTCTAAGATCATGGATTGGGAGAGCGAGATCAAAATAAATGGCTGTGGTAGAATACACTGATTGTGCCTGTTAAACATCTTTAAACTAATTCCTGCACTAAGATTGCTGGAATCAGACGGTATAGAATGGGTCACACTGCCGCAGACCAATAATAACCGCATCTTCTGTCGATACCAATCCGTTATTTCTAGAATGATTTAGGATCAGCACAAAATTTGGAAATTTTGGGCATAAAGGTTGTTCAACATGGACGCCTTGGATGATGCTAAGGAGTTCATATCGTTTCAAGCTGAATTGCCCGTTGTGAAGAAGAAAGAAGCTAGAATGGGTGAGACAGATCCAGTGCAATTGACTCCCCAGAAACTCAAATAATAGATATAAGTAAAACTGGTCAGGATTGGTCGTGGGTAGAAACAGCAATTAAAACCTTTGTTTTACAACGGGGACTCTCTCAACTCTAGCAGTGATTCTATCAAAATAATTGGGCCTCATTACAAGGTTGCCGGTCCGGACACAATCTTGTGTCCGGACCGGCAAACTCTGAGTTGTGCCATGGGTGTCTTTCATTCCGCCAGGTCTGCCCTGGCTGGATGAAAGGTACCAGTGAGCACTGCATGCATGTACCACCGGCACTGTTATGAACGGTGCCGGTACTACAGGCATCCCCATTCCCATTGAACCCTATGGGGCTGAAATGGGAATGGGGATCTACCGGCACTGGCACCTGCGAAAGGGCAATTACCGGGTCCGGCGGGGCTGGAATACCGCGGTAATTGCCCATTCCTGGGTGCCGGATTTCCATGCTGGTATGGAGGTAGCCTTGCCGATTTTACCGGCAAGGCTACCTCCAAACTTGTAATGAGGCTGTCTTGAAATGCTTGTGGTGCAAATAAGGTGAACACCTGGTTTAAAGATTCTTCCCATTAGAACAAAGCAACAATTATAATGATAAAAGAAACCATGATGTGTTTGCATTTTCAGATGAATGGATTTGAGACAAATACAAGTGCTGCCACTCGAGCCGCTGCTGGTCGTCCAAGTGGAGGATTAGTGACAGCAATAGATAGCATCCTTAAAAGCAGGACTAAAGTAATCCACTCCTCTGATGGACTACTGGTTGTTGAAGTAGAGCTAATGGAGAAAACTAAAATACCAATACTATTAGTTAATCTCTACTGGAATCCGTCAAAGTATAAGCTCGAGGAGTTTCTAAAAAGAATTACACAATTTTTGGAACAGTGGGTCATCCCACACCCCAATAGTGCAATTATAATGGGTGGTGATTTTAATTCTGACTGTTTAGAGGTTCTTAGAAATAATAACGACTCAACAAGTGAGATGATGTCCTCAAAAAGTAGACAAAAGGGGAGCATTTGGGACACATACCTTACAGAATGGGAGCTTTGCCAGTTAGATACAATTAAGGGAAACCATCAACCCTTTTATACTTGCTTAGAGGTGACTCCTATTCTAGGATTGATTAAATCTATGTGTCGACAAATATCAGGTCTAGCTGTGGGTTGGTTTGTAAACATTAAAAACCCTGGAGTGGGTAACCATGTGCTGCTCAAATTCAACTACTCAACCAAAGCTCAAATTTTCAATATAAATCCTTCATTAGCATTACTTGAATATGCCACCCAGGTATCTCCATAAAATGGAATCATAAATTAAGCACAGCATTCTTGAATTTGTTGAATACAAACAGTTCAGTCCTCTGGTATTTTAACAAGGGAAAACATGCCTCAGTCATACAGGGATAACCAGTTGTCTAAAACTGTTTTATGTTGTCTAAAGACTGCAATAAGTCTAAGCAATTGTAGACCCATAAAAATCCAAAAACATGTCTATAATAAGAAAGTGGCTTTGTCCAAATGGGATAAAAACAGGAAAATCAGACAACTTAAAAAAATGAACCTTCCTATAAAACAATATGAAGAGGAAAAGCAACGACTATTTGAAGTCCACAGTGAGTTACTTAAATCCCTGAGGATTGAAATGTTTACTAGAGACAACCTGGCTATGATTGATAACCTCTGTAAAAATAATTTGAGAGCATCCTGGTCCACTATGAATCATACCGTTGGTCAACGCTGTGATAACATGGAATCACAAATCCCAGAAGAAACCTGGGTCAAATTCCTTCTGGACAAATATAAGCTCCCATCTATGTTTACTAAAGTGAGCAATCCATGTGAAAGTTTTTGCTTACAGGGCAGATGCACGTGCAAAGAAGAAGATATTTTGTTGGCAATAAACAAACTAAATCCATCGAGAGCGTTTGGCTCAGATGGTATGCCATCATTTCTCATAAAAAAGACCCATATTAACTTTGATACGATTTTCATTACAAACTCTATTGCAAAAACATTGTCCCAGTTTCTTCCTTAGAAATGTCATCCCCATTTGATTGTGTAATTAGATCAATTCTATGGAACAAACTGTTGGGTCTGGGTATACCCATGAGATTGGTACAGTTGATGGCAGCACTACATCATAACACTACATACAGAGTTTGTATCACTCAGGAGGGTGCCTTAACAAGGACTATTCAGACTTTTACGTGGTCAAGCAAGGCTGTTGTTTGGCTTACACCCTTTTCAACCTTTATCTAAGCGTTATTGATACTTTCTATAACAATGACAAAATAACACCTGTAAGATTAGGCAAATTAAGAATTCATTGGTTAGCATTGCCGATGATCTAATCTTCTTTGATAAGACGCCTAATGGCTTGCAAGCCAAGTTGGGAATTTTCATGTAGTGTTGCCTGGCCAACAACCTCCAAGCCAATGCCCTAAAATCAAACAGGAACGAGGAAGATAAAAACACTTGGATGGTCTGTGGATTTGGAATGAATACGAGTCCCAGAGTTACGTTATTTGGGTTATAATTTAAGTAACTGTAATTCAATCAGCATGTGGAAAGAATCTTTGGAAGCAAAACTGCAACCCCTCTTATTCCAAATGAAGTGGCTCTTCTTAAAAATCTGTAAGTTCTCATTGTTGCCAATCCTTGAATACTAGGTCTTGAAAATTGAGCCGATACTGCTTTATGGTCTGGATTTGTGTTTAATAGATTTGATTGAACATCTAAAGCCAATTCAGGGTCGAATATGGAAAGCAGTCCTCTGCTTTGCCAGGTCTCTGCCAAATGCAATGATAAGGCATGAGCTTGGCTTAGTGTCACTATCCTCAAGATTGTGTTGGAGGCAACTCTCCAATTATCTGAAAATCCTAAATCCACCGACAAACTCTCTTTATGAGGACTTAGGTTTGATGTTAAGGGACAACTCTGTCAAATCGGTAAACAAATACGGACAGAAAATGGTAACTTTATTACAGACCATTGACTCTTCGGAGGATGAACTCATTAACTATTCAGAGAAAGTTTTTTAAAAACGTTATGATCATGACTGGATGATAACCATAGAATCTCTGAGTAAGTACTCACTTCATGAAGAATATGCTTGCTTTCCAAGGAAGAGAAAACAAGTGAGCACCTATATTAGATGTTTTCCTTGTGATAAAGCATGCACACTTAATATGCAATTTTGTTTTAATCACTTTCCTACCCGAGAAAGAACGAGGTGTTGGGTGAACAGTAAGACAATAGAAGAGAATATGTATTGTCACTTCTGTCAAACCCCCCAGAGGTAGAAACACGAAAACATTGCATACTAAAGTGTCCACACTTTGATATTCCTAGATTGCAGCTATATGGAAATGACATGTCAATAAAGTCTGATTTGTTTATGAACTTTCTCTGGTTAAGGTTGATGTGGGGTGATAATGTTTCTCTTTTGTTAGTTCTTGCTAACCTATTAAAGGTCATACATTCTCAACTCCTTGATGTGGTTCACAAGAACATATGCAGAGACTGCCTGAATTTTCTTTTTTTAATAAGGGTGCTTCCTTTTCTTTCTCTCCTGAAGTGGTTTATACTATGTTAATATTTTATGCAAATGAATGTACGCTAATCAAATATTTTATTTCACAGTGTAATGAAACTGATCTGTTTTTAAAATTTGGCAAACTTGGCAAACTTGTGTGATAAAGAATCTAGTTGAAATTATTCCAAATTGTAAAAGGAAATGTAACTGGAATATGATCATTGTAAAAAAACTTTGAACATGGTTCTTTTTTTTAATAATGAATAAGGAAATGATGTAACTTTGTAAAAGTTGATTCCTCAACTACAGGCAAATAAAACAATTAATAATAATAAGGCTTAGCATCTTGCATGCACTGGTAAAAACCCCAGCATGTCTGAGAATTGTGCATGGAATGGAAAAACATGATTCACCTGTGTCATAGAATCTTGCAAGGAGCTGTTGAGCAGGATCATAGAAAATGTAAGAATCTTGCAACTAATGGCAGAGCAGAATCTTAGAAGGCTTGAGAGTCTTGCATGGAATTGAAGAGATAAGTCCAAGCAGGGCTGGGGATCCTGCATGGAATGGAAGAGAAGAATCTGGGCAGGCCTTAGCATCTTAAGTGGAATGTAAAAGCAGATTCCAAGCAGGCCTAATAATCTTGATAAGTCTGTAAGAGCTGAATGGGAGCAGATCAGAGGCTCTAGTAAGGGATGGAAGAGGTGAGTGCCAGATGGCCTTAGAAATGGGCTTGGAATGAAATAACTGAAGGCAACAAGGTCTGGGAATCTTGTCTGAGATGGAATAGCTGAATTACTGCAGGTCTGAGACTATGGTTTGGTGGAAGAGCTGAATGGCAGAACGCCAGATATTTATTGATTTGAAGGAAAGCTGAATGCCAGCAAGCCTTTGAATCTGGCTTAGGACGAAGGAGCTGAATGGCAGCAGGCCTTTGAATCTGGCTTAGGACGAAGGAGCTGAATGGCAGCAGGCCTTTGAATCTGGCTTAGGAGGAAGGAGCTGAATGGCAGCAGGCCTTAGAATCTGGTTTAGGAGGAAAGAGCTGAATGGCAGCAGGCCTTAGAATCTGGTTTAGGAGGAAGGAGCTGAATGGCAGCAGGCCTTACAATCTGGTTTAGGAGGAAGGAGCTGAATGGCAGCAGGCCTTACAATCTGCTTTAGGAGGAAAGAGCTGAATGGCAGCAGCCATTTGAATCCGGTTTGGAATTAAAAAGCTGCATTGCAGCAGTCCTTCGAATCTAGTTTGGTATGTAAGAGATGATTGGCAGCAGGCCTAAGAATCTGAATGAAAGAACAAAATTCCAGAAGGCCTGTTAATCTTGTTTTTTTAAACTTTCTTTATTGAAGCACTTGGTATCACATTTTGCACAAACCAGGTACACTATCCCAAGGAAGCACATATTCACAAGCAGACATAGGATATTGAATACATTAGGCATTTGCATGTGCTGAACCGACTCTATGCGCAGAAAGAGACAACCAAGAATCCAGACTAAATAGGGGAGGCCACCTCTCGCGTGCCCTGTAAATATAATTTGAAGGGTTGCCAGATATCCGAGAGGCTCCCCAGTGGCCGCATGGCTGCCCATTATTCTTCCATATCATTAGTCCAGGTGACAGCCCTCTGCCACTGCACAACGCCGGGGCCTTGGGTGTGAGACAGAGCAACAATATGCAGTGCACTGCCAATAACAAAGACTAGAAAGTTTACACATACGCTCCGCTAGGTCATCAAATATATGGAAAAGGCATTTCAGAGTGGTGGCAACTATTTCACATCCAAGCATGTCAGTGAGGGCAGCACAAACATCTTTCCAGTAGTCACAGAGTTTTGGGCAGTCCCACACCATATGAAAGTACCAAGCGTCGGCCACCTTAAATCAAGGGCAGACGCCTGTATTGGTTTGGGAGAAAAGCTTCAATCCGGCCAGGTTATAGTGGTACCTATGAAGCACCTTAAGCTGTATCAGGCGAACCCTGGAGTTGTAAGAGACTTCTCGGGTCTACGCACACCTCGCCCTCCAGATCTCGACAGTGATATCGAGGTCCATGTTGTGTGCCCATTTGGCACAGGCCTTAATAGGGGCATCTGAGTACGATCCTGAATCAGGCTATACAAAGTCGACACCACACCCTGGGCACCATGCGCTTTTATAGTGAACTCTCAGATGGGATCATTGGGGGGTATTACTGGGAAATCCACCCATAAACGCCTATAGACCCTACGTAACCCAATGTAATGGAGCCACTGTGAAGATTTGTGGAGAGCCAGACCAGGTATATTCTCCACCGCAATAAAGTTCTTATCAACATACATACTCTCCAGCGTGCCCAATCCATTTTACACCCACTGTCATTCTATACCCACCCTGGGAAGGGCGGGTTACAGTTCCACAAGGGACAGCCACCATGGAAAGAATGGAACACCCAGAGTATCCCCCTCATTCTGTTCCAGGCCAATGCAGTCATGCTTGCAGGGTGGAAGGGGCCGGGGTCTGCAAACCCAGGGGGCAATATCAATGATCTAACGTCTCGTTCCCCCGTCGAGTACCTCTCCAGTTTAACATGCGGGGCGGGTGCGTACCAAAAAGCTGCATATTGTGCATGTGCTGCCATCCACTATACCCTAAAATTAGGAGCAGCAAACCTGCCAAGAGCATGAAGCATAGCTAACTAAAGATGCACCGACCCAGAATGCCACATCTAAGCATTAATACTAACATCTAAGTCCCTAGAAAACCCAGCTCCATGCCATAGTGGGATGTTTTGGAAATAATATAAGAGTTTGGGGAGGACCACCATTTTAAGGAGGGCTATTTTACCTGTAATAGTCAATGGCAATCACACCCGGGACCGGAGCTTAGTCGCAAGATGCGTCATGTATACTACACAGTTACGATCAAACAGAGAAGTGTGTTGCCTGGTCACCATAATCCCCAGGTATTGTATCTCACTAGGGGACCAGGAGATGCCAACAAGGTCATGAGGATCTGCTGTAAAAAAACAGAATGCCAGCAAGCCTTAAAATCTTGTTTGGGCAGGAAGAGCTGACAATCAGCAGCCCTGAGAATATTGCATGTGATGGAAGAACTGATTGCCATCAGGCCACGGGATCCTCTAGCAGGTCAGATCATGTTGAGAGTCTTGCATTGAACGGAAGTGCATAGTTCTGGTAGGCCTGAGAATCTTGCGTGGCATTGATGTGCTGACTGGCATAAGGTCAGAAATTCTTCTATGTGGTGGAAGTAAATCTTGCATGGAATGTGGAGCAGATTTCCATCAGGTCAGAGACTCTTGCATGAGATGGAAGAGCTGAATTCATCTGGCATGAGAATCCTGCATGGGATCCAAGAGCTGAATGCCACAAGGTAAGAGCATCTTCTATGTGGTGTAAGAGCTGAATGCCAATGCAAGCGGACCTTAAAATCCAGTTTGGGATGGAAATGGGTCTGGGATCCTTGCATGGGCTGGAAGATTAGGATGCTATCATTTCAGGGACTAACTGACTGTGGAAGGTGAATGACAGTAAATCAGCAACGTAAGAGGTAAATGCCAGCAGGCCTTAGAATCTGGCTTGACATGTAAGCTGAATGGAACAAATGGCTGAGAGTATTATATGGGATGGAAGAGCTGAATACCAGGAGGTCAGAGACTTGTGTATGTGATGGAGGAGCTAAATGCATGCAGGCCTCAGCAACTGGCTTGGGGGGAGGGGGGAAACACTGGAATTCCAGCAGTGCTGACAATCTTGCAAGGGAAGAGAAAGGTGAATAAACTTTCATGGAATGGAAGAACAGAATTACAGAAGACCTAGGAATCTTTCATGGAATAAAAGCACAGAATGTTAATGGGCTAGAGAATCTTGTTTGGAATAGAAGCACAGAATTTTAATGGGCCAGAGAATCTTGTTTGGAATAGAAGCACAGAATGTTAATGGGCCAAAGAATCTTGTTTGGTATAGAAGTGCAGAATTTTAATGTACTAGAGAATCTTGCATGGAGTGAAAGAGCAGAATTCTAGATGATGACCTGAGAATCTTTCATGTAATAGAAGCACAGAATATTAATGGGCTAGATAATCGTGCATGGAATAAGCAGGGAAGAAATGCAGCAGACCGTAGAATCTTGCATGGAAAAGAAGAGCAGAATTCCAGATAACCTGAGAATCGTTCATGGAATGTAAACACAGAATGCTAATGGGATAGAGAATCTTGCATGGAGTAGGAAGAGCAGAATTGCAGCAAACCTTAGAATCTTGCATGGAAGGAAAGAACAGAATTCCAGATGATGACCTGAGAATCTTGCATGGAATAGAAGAGCAGAATTCTAGATGACTTAGAATCTTGCATGGAATGCGGACACAGAATTGCAACAGGTCCGAGAATCCTGCATGGAATGAAAGGGCAGAATTCCAGAAGACCGAAGTATAGTGCATGGAATAGAACCACATAATTGTCAGAGAATCGTGCATGAATTGGAAGAGAGGTATTTCTCTGTACAGGTTATTCATGTTGGTAATGGAACTGCAGAATTCCAAAGGACCTGAGAATCTTGCATCAAATGGAAGTGCAGAATTCCAAAACGCCAGAGACTCTTGCATGAAACGGACGAGCAGAATTCCAGCAGACCTGAGAATATTTCATGGAATGGAAGCAAATGATTGGCATCAGCTAAGTGAATCTTTCATGGAAAGAGCCGAACCCCACATAGGCATGAAAACCTGGCATTGAGTGGTTGCCCTGAACCGGATCGGGGTCCTGCTCAACGCAACCCCTCCATGGCAGGCTGTCATGATTTACTTCCATGGAGCACGATCAAATCCTACCACTTTCGCTGTCTTGTGTACTGGTCTCGGGCTCCTCGTGCATTGTTTAGAGCAGCGATTTCTGCTCAACAGACACGGTTACCAAATCACGAGTGCTTTGGCCTCAGCAGACCTCCCAAAGGGCGCTCTTGCCTCGTAAGCCGGGTTCGACTTTTCTGGCTCTGGGCACTTGCACAAGTGGAGCGCCCCGGCTGCTTGAACTCCCAGAGGGCCATTATACAGGAATGCGCGCGCTCTAGAGGCCCTCGACGCTTGACCTGTTTAACTTGATTTTTATTGCTGGCCAACTGTCAATACCCGGGAGCGACTGCCAAGGTGTCCAAGGCCAACCACAGAACCGTCAGCTCCGGAAGCAGGCGTGCTCTCCTGCTGGCATTTCAGAGGCATCTTCTCTTCTGCCTGTGGCGTGCTGGCGAAAGGTCCTGAGAGGAGCGGTCGTAAATGCATGGGATTCACAGGGCCTCGAGACCCACCCGCTCTGCCATTGCCTGCTCTCAGTAGAGACCTTTAGTCAAACACCAGCCTTACTCTTTCTCCTTTCTATGTTCTCCCCCAAATATTGCAGAATAGCGAGCAGGCTGTTCAGTTTGAAACATTAGGGACCTGAAAGGCTTGCCTCGTTATTCCTTTGACAACTTAACACACTGGCCCTCATTACGACCCTTGCGGAAATCAACCGACCGGACCGCCATAGCGTAAATAGCGTTTCCGCCATTGCACGATGGAGCAAAGTGCGGCTCATTCCGACTCATCGGGCACGAGCACCACGCCATGGCGGAAGTGCAAAGTCCGCGATGGCGGAAATGACCCCAAAACGGCCCACACCGCCGCCGTACAGCGCCCTAGGTGCAATACCGCCACCCATCTCAGCGGACACCGCAGTGAGCGCCAACCGGAAAGTACGGTGACCGTAAATATATGGAAACGGAAGTAAAAGCACGGTCCCGGAACCGGAAACATCACGCCGTACACCTATAAAACCACAAAATCCACACATCCATAAAAAATACTACCCTGAGACACATCCCAACCCGTCATCCACCCTAGTGAAACCAAGAAAAATGGGAAAAGTAGCGAAGAAAGTGTGCGACCGCAAGCGGCAGGTCCACTTCTCCCGTGAGGAACTCACGGTGCTCACGGAGACCCTCCAGGAGAATGCTGCCGTCGTCTTCTCCACGCAAATGACCAGGACGGCACTTGCGAACAAGAAGGCCATATGGGCCCTGGTGGCACAGCGTGTAAGTGCGGTGGGGACCGCACCCCGCAACCCACAGCAATGCAGAAAGCGATGGGACGACCTGCGGATACGCGTCCGTAGCATACTTTCTGCCAACCGCAACATTGCCACAGCTACAGGGGGAGGATCGGAATCACCCATCAAGTTGACCCCCTGGGAAGAAATCTGTGCCTCCACCATTGGAATGGAGAGCATAGAGGGAGTCGGAGGGATGGAGAAAGGAGTGCAGACATCCGAAGATTCAGGTAGGTGTCCCAAATAAAACAATGCCAAAACCACAATGTCCAATCATGTGAAGTACCACGTGCCCACATAGTGCAACAGGAACACATGTCCAGGAGAACGTCCACATACATAGGCCTGATAGCACACTTTAAAACTCACATCAAATACATAAATAATTAAAAATCCTAAAAACACCGTCTACACGTGCAGCAGGCACACCCTAACTGCAGGCTGCCAAACAACTGCACCCTCACTCCACACACAAATGAAACCACCTCCAAGGCCCCGACCCAAATCACCCTCAGCTACCACCCCAATGCATGTGATACATTGCCATTCCAATTCCCACAGACCCATTAATAACGCTCGCCCTCCTTTACTCCACCACAGGGTCCGATCCAAACGACGAGCTCCAGGACACCCCTACCAGCACACCTGCAAAGAGGGCCAAGACCAACGGCCAAAGACCCTCCACCTCAGCTGCACGCATCAAGACACGGCAGCAGCACAAATCAAGTGACAGCACACAGGAGGGAACTCCAACAGGCACCCCAGCAGCCAGCATGCCCACAACACCACCACCACAGGTCCCCCCAATGGATGCCACAGTAGGCACTGCTTCTGGTGGCAGCAGCACCATAGGTGATACTGCATTAATGGCAGCATGCTCCGACACAGAAAACGGGGATGTCGAAGTTAGATCCATCCATGACCTGTCTCAATCCCCCTGTCTGTTCCATCCCGTACACCATGAGGATACCACGCAGGGGCACCCACGAGACGACGACTGGCCATCCCCCACAAGCCCTGTGGCAAGGCAACATGAGGTGATCAGCCCCTCTGTGACACCACCGCAAATGGCCATGGCCCAGCAGAGGCAACAGTCCCTCGACCAGTTAATCGTGCAACAGCAGCAACTGGCCACGCTCCTCAAGGACCATGCCGATGAATGTGGGGGCACTAAGGCAGACATAGAAACATCAACTGAGACACTTAGGGCAGAAATGGAGAGAAGTACAGAGACACTAACGGCACAAATGGAGAGTAGCACCGAGAGCCTGAGAGTACAAATGGAGAGAAGCACCGAGAGCCTGAGGGGGGAACTGCATGCGACGTCCAAAGACGTATGTGCCGAACTTGCCGCAGTGCGCCGTGTGCTCACTGAGCTCTCACAAACCCTTAGGGACATGCATGGACGTGAGCAGGCAGAGACATCATCCGTTGCAAGTTCTGTCCAGGGCAGCCCCCAACGTAGATCTGGGAGGAACCTGCACTCCACAGGCAGGGGTGCCCCTGATACCCGCAGAGGGGGCTTGCAATAGCGACAGCCCACTGACAATGAGCATCTTTGGACACTGGTGTTCGGGGGGGAGGTAGGAGGGTGGAGGGGGTGTGGTGGGCTCACTTGGGTGGCGGGTCGATAGGGTGTTTAACATGATATCACATATGCCATAAACAATGCACGATCATGCAATGAGATGTGTGGACATTGATCTTTGTGTACGAGGCCATTATAGGCGTACAGTCCATATTGTGCATGTTCCAGACACACACAGTGCCACGAGTCCCGTGTCCATGTATCAGCCACCAGGCGTGAGTGCTAGAAGCATGCATCTATGAGATGCTGACGAATGTCACGGCCCTCCTGTGCCTCGCAGACTCCTTGAGGTGCTGCCACATCCCCAACCTCATCATGACCATCATCAGGTGCTTGCAGTTCTGCGTCAGGGGGCATGGGCACATTTCTACGTACGCACATGTTGTGGAGCATGACACATGCCATGACCATCTTTGCAACCTTCACATGGCGGTACAGGAGTGCCCCGCCAGACCTGCTGAGGCAGCGGAAACGAGTCTTCAGTAGGCCGAATGCCTGTTCTATGACTACACGGGTACGTGAGTGGGCATGGTTGTAGTCCTCCTCATGCTGGTCCCGTGGGTTCCGGACTGGTGTGAGGAGCCATCTCTTCAGTGGATACCCGGCATCACCTGTATGTGGACAAGAAAGGAATATTGAGGAATGCCATTGCTACGTACGCACCCCCCCCCTTCCTGCCAGGTCATTGCCGCATCACATACCCCACATCATCATGCATGAAATGAGACTCACCGAGTAGCCAGGATCTGTTCCCTGCGTGTCGCTCCATGTAGCGTGGTATAGTAGAGTTCCTCAAGACCATAGAATCATGGGTTGATCCAGGGAATCTGGCACAACAATGTGTAATGATCCTGTTGGAGTCACACACCATTTGTACATTCAGGGAATGAAATTGTTTTCAGTTGCGGTACTGGGCCTCCATGGCATGTGGGACGACCAATTCCACATGGGTGCAGTCGATGGCACCAATGCAACCCGGTATGCCGGCAAGTGCATGGAATCCCACTTTTGTGTTGGTAATTTCCTGCTCCGAGCGTGGTAGAGAGATGTAGTCGTCTGCGTGCTTCAGGAGGGCATCGAGCACTTGCAATAGTGTCCGTGAGAACAGTGGCTGTGATATGCCATGCAACTGTCCGACTGTGTGCTGGTAGGTGCCTGTGGCCAGGAAGTGTAGTACAGACACCACCTTCAGTAGGGGTGGGATGGCGGTTGGGCTATCTATCATGCTGACAAGGTCAGCCTGTGTCATGTCCACAATGGCGGTTATGGTGTCCCGGTCGAAACGGTAGAGGGTGTGGATCTGCTCATCAGTGAGGTTGAACGGATGTGCTCGGAGGCGTGGGATTGCGGGCTGCCTGCGTGGTGGTAGTGGCTGTGCTGGCGGCCCTTGCTGGCCCTGCCTTGGCCTCCTCCTCCTCCTGCGTCTCCGCCGTGCGGCCGGTTGTAGTTGGTGTTCGTCTTCTTCTTGAAGTTGGAGTACTTGCAGTGCTATCAGGTCCCCCAGGGCCAACATGGCTAGTCCTGCCGGTAGCATTTCGGAGTGGGTGTGGTTGTGGGAGGAGACTGGGTGTGCAATTTATGTGTTTTCAGGCTGTATGGCCTCCACCTGTGGTGATTCATTCCACCTGTGCAAGCTGCACTCCCCTTTGGGCGAGCACGTCCCGCACACAACGCTGCAATTCGACGAATGGCATCTTGCTATTGCAATCATGTATTTGTACCCGATGGCAGTGTAACATTGGTTGATATGTTCATTCGGCTATGGTCCCATTGTTTCACATACAATCTTTGCAGTCGCGAACAGACTTGTGAAGGGTCAGTGGAACGTAGTACTCGAGTAACGGTGGACCCTCATGCAACACTGTACCGAGCTTCACCGACGGGCGGGGCGTTCCATTTGTGAGTGAAGGCAGTTGCCATTTTCACACACAGCCGCACTAGATGGATTAATTTGTGGTTTCAAGCGGCCACAGATGCCTTTTCGACGTGATGTTGCAAATGAGGAATTCGAAGGGCGGCGCTTTCGGTTTTCAGCTAGCGGCGAGGAGATGCCCACAGGTCTGACTGCAAATATAACGTTCTATTATTCAATGTCCTTGGGACAGGGGCCATGGCGAGGATGCAATGATTGATATGAATAGTTTGGGATGCGCAATAGCGACGTGGGCGATGAGGCCGGACGTTCCCAAATACATGTTACTTCACAACACTGGAATAACGGGCTGGGGCACAGAGGATTTTGCAGGCTGCATAACGCACAGACTCAATGGAAATTTCACATGTTATGTGAGTATGGAAACAGGCGTTTTCATTACGGGATGAGGGAATGATGTATGGATGCATGGACAGATGATTTGATACAGAGTTTGCCATGTACAGGGCTTCTTGGAATCTATCCGCCTCCCCTGCGCTATGTGATGCAGGGCTGCCATAGTGGGACCATCGTCTATCTGGCCTTGTTGAGCCCTCCCTGTCTCGACGCGCCTTCAGACACTTGTGTCTATGCACGTTACCAATCCCATCTGATGGATTCTGTTTTAACAGACGCATGCACAGGTACACTCGTTTGTGATAGTGTTTTCACCTCGATATAGATAGTTATGATTCGCAAGTGGTTTTTGGGTGGTGATGATCCTTTGGAGTGGGCTAGCATGCATATGGCTGTGGATTTGGTGTGATCATTGAAGTGAGTAATTCAAATGTAGTTCTGATGGCCATACTATTCTTTTTCATTTCATTTGGTTGACAGGTATCTCCTCCCCTTTTGCCACTGCCATCTGTATGCCACTCCTGCAGATGGATTTTACTCCCGACACCTGCTGCTTCGTGTTAATCAGTGGAGCAGCATTACGATCTTATGGGACGATCGCCAATGGGCCACATGCCCTTACGCAGTACTAGTGGCTAGGAGCAACATTTCGGCCTTTCAGCTGGACTAGTGCCTCCCTATTGGGACGGCCCTGCGGTTCTAGGCGCTTCCATGTTGCCTTTTCGTACGGGAATGTAGCCCCTGTGTACCATGAAGGAACAGGGCGTCACACAAGAAGTAGCTGGTCATTTATTGCGGATGCAGCCCACAATAATGAAATATATTTTGGAGTTCATGGCCTAATGGCTGTATGGGCTTGGTGAATTTGTTGTGCATTAAATTTCTATTCTGATATGAACCGTGTAGCGTTCTTCTTTGCGAGTGATGTGGCATATTCCTATTTGGGGAGCGATGTATTGTGAGGAGATCTGCATTGGGTTCCAGCTTCGGAGTATAGTTGCGTGGTACTGTGCTGGGCGCGTTTGCCTACGAAGCCCAGTGAGGTCAGGGATAAGGGCTGCCATTATGACTGTTTTGATGATGTCATGCTCAGGGGCGGGGGATTAGCTTTTGTGTAACAGATGCCGGTCAGCCAGTTGGATTGGTGGAATGATGTGATTATCGGAATATTGCTGGTCACAGGTGCCTGTGTTTGCGTGCGTTTTTGGTGGGAGACTGAGGTCATGTCCATTTGTATAGCTTCTGTATTCGTGCCATCTGTGCCCTGCAGCTCCCATTGGGCCCTCTTGAGATTCATTTGTTCGTTGGCAGGCATGGATGACTAGTACATTTCACTGGTTGCATTGTGTGACTTCATTGCACCTACGGGGGGTTGTACAATGTGGCCAGGGAGCGGTGTACAAGCACTCAGTAGGGCCGTTTACGGTTGGTTCGCGATGCCGTACTTCTCACCATGGCGGAATGGTACTTTCCGCCGTGCTTGATGGCGTTAGGTGCATGTCCGCTAGGGTCGGAATTCGCGTACCGTTGCGCCATGGTGGTAATTACGGTTTGGCATGGCGCGCGCGCGCGTACTTGGTGCAGTTAGCGTTGGCGTTCACTACGGTGTCGCTAATGGCATCGTACTTTGCGGTGACGGGTCATGATCGCACCGAGCGCTATTCGATGGCGGTATTGCATTTCCGCCATCGTTTTTCGATTTCCGCCAGGGTCGTAATGAGGCCCACTGTTAGAAAGCTGACCTGATTTCTTTCCATTGCATGTGAACAGAGGCTGGCCGGCCCCCTATATAGCGGGCTGTCCCCTCTGGCCGCCCCCTTCCGGGGATAGTACTACTCTACTCCTTCTCCCCTTTGAGGCGGAAGAGACATCCCCCAGGTCCTGAATCCCCCAGGCCCTGACTTCCGGTAGCAGGCACTTGGGGGACGCTTATAAGGCGGGGGGCTTGTAGTGGGTCAGTCTTTTTTCCAGCAGCCTCCCTAACCTCCCCCCCGCCTTTGAGCACTGTGTGCTGCCTAAACCGGATTGCCATAGATCAGGCCCAGGAGCATGCGAGGACCAGCCATTGACACAGGCAGGGATTTATTTTACAGTGGCAACTGGTACAGTATGGAAGAGGCTCACTGGTGCCTGTCAGTCTTGCAACCAGAATCAACGTGTTCATGTTTATTTATTTATTTTATATAGAGCAAACTAGATAAGCGGATCAAAGCACTGTACAGATAATCTCAAATTCAAACATTTCACCGAAATTAAATGTATAATACATAAAGTGCTCTAGTCAACAACTTTAAAAACCCATTTGTTAGATAATGGCGCAAACTAAAAATCTAGTTTACATTAATACAGAATAGTTGCAACCAAATGTTTCAGATAAAAAAATGGGTCAATAATGGTCTGATTAAAAAGTACCTCCCAAAACCACGTTTTGACAACTTTTCGGAATTTCAAATAGGCTGAAATCACTCATAGCTTATTAGGCAGATAATTCAAATTTTGACAGCAGGTACAGTAAAAGACCAGTACAGCTGGAGGTTTCCAGCCGCAGAGATACCCGATTCCGCAGGACTTGTATACCTCCAGAGATTCCCAACTTTTCTCTGAGATATAACAGTGTTCTTCTGTAAAGTGCTCTGCGCTACAAACATGAATCCTCTGTTCAATTGGGAACCAGTGACGTGTTTTAAGAAGAGGTGTGATATGCTCATATTTCTTTGCACCAAAAATTAAATGTGCTGCAGTGGTAAAAACTGCTTTTATGTTATGTTATGTTATGTTACTTTGCATTTATATAGCGCCTTATGTACCATTGGTATAGTCTCAAGGCGCTGGTAGGTTGAACGCCCTCGGGAACCGAAGTTCAAGTCAGTAGAGAGAGTATAAAGGCGTCAAAGATGCGTGTGCGCACCGTATATGTGTGCTGCAGGTGTAGCATTCATGTGGAGGCAGCTTCTTAGCATTAGGTGTGGTGGTTGAGGGTTGAGGAGTATGTGTTCGTTCTGGTCGGATTATCCAGATCGATTGAGGCTGCGTTAGGCCTGAGGAGAACGCCGGCTGGAGGGTGTAACCAGCAGTGTTTAGTTAGAGTGATGTGTAGTATGAGGAAGATGTTGGTATGAGAACAGCTATACCGAATGGTGTCATAGTATCGCTGTGTTCTAGTTGGGTGATGGTGTAAAAGAAGAGAGTAAGCGTGGTGATGTGATATGATGCGTATGAGATCGGATTATATCTACATACTTCCTAATTCGTCGCTCATGCGTTCGTTCGATCATGCATTCAACTGCACTAAGGAATCACCGGCTCTACTAGCTGGTACTTCGTCTGGTCTGTGCACACATACTTCTGATCTATACACAGGTGCCTGCTCTACATACACACACACACGTCTGCTCTACACACACACGCGTGCATGTCTGTTCCACGTCAGCTCTATACACAAACACATATACGCGCGTCCGCTCTACACACACATACGTCTGTTCTACACATACACGTCCGCTCTATACACACTCACACATCCGCTCTATACACACAGATGTCCGCTCTATACATACACATGTTTGCTCTACACATACAGATATGTCTGCTCTACACACGCACACCCGTCCGCGCTACTTACACATACACGTCCGTTCTACATATACATACGTCCGCACTACACACTCCTGTTCACTTTACACACACTCCGGTTCGCTTTACACACACCCATGTCCACTCTACACCTACATCTATACATCTGCTCTATATACACACATACGTCTGCTCCACACATGCACACGTCTGTACTACACATACATACGTCTGCTCCAGACACATACATACACACACGTCCGATCTACAGACACACATCCATGTGCGCTCTACGCCTGCATGTCCGCTCTACACGCACACGACCGCTCTATACACACGCACACATCCATTCTAAACACACACACGTCCGTTCTGTACACACGTGAGTTCGCTCTACACATGTACACACGTTTGTTCTACACGTGCATACACGTCCGCTCTATACATAGACGTCTGCTCCACACATGCACACACGTCTGCTCTACACACGCACACATGTCCGTGCTACATACACATCCATGTCCGTTCTACATACACATACGTCACGCTCTACAGACATCTATGTCCGCTTTACACACATCCACGTCCGCTCTACACCCACACACATAAGTCTGCTCAACGCACACACACATCTGCTCTACACACACACATCCGCTCTGCACACACACACGTCCGCTCTACACACACACACGTCCGCTCTACACAACACACAACACACGTCCGCATTACAGACACACATACATCTGTTCTGCTCGCATACCTACGTCCGCTCTATACATACTCACGTCCGCACTGCACACATCCACGTCCGCTCTACACACATAATTCCGTTTTACAATGTACGTCCGCTCCACACTCATACGACAGCTATACGTACATACGTCATCTCGACGCATTCGTGCGCTCCACACACTCTCTCTACGCACTCGTCTGCTCCACATATCCGTCCGCTCCATATACCCGTCCGCACGACACACCCGTCGGTACACGTCAGCTCCACGCACACATTGCCTCAGGGCACCCATCTGTTCCGCGCATCCATCCGCTCCATGCGCTTAACCGCTTCGCGCACTCATTTGCTCTGTGCGCACATGCGCTCAGCGCACTCATTTGCTCAATACGTTGGTCCGCTCTATGCGCTTGTTCGCCCTTATAGGTTCATCCGTTCTTATACACTCATTCGCTCAATATATTCGTGCGCTCTATACGCTCGCCTGCTCAATACACTCATCCATTCAATATTTTCATCTGCTCTACATATTTATCAGTCCCTTGTGCTCATGCGGGTTTATACCTCCCTCATTGCTTATACATTCATTCGCTCTATACAATCATCCGTTTGGTACATCAGTTCAGTCATTTGGTCTAGACGTTTCTCTGTCCTATTCAATCGTCTGGTTTATGCCTTCATCGCCTCCACGCAACGTTCCCGTTTATGTGTTTGTCCGCTCTAAACATTCATTGGTTTTATACATTTGCTTTACTCATCATGTTGATATTTCGCTGTTATGACCTATTCACGTTGTTCTTTAGTTTACATTGGTGGTTATTGGTTGTCGATTTCTCGCTTGGATCTTGATGTTATACTATTATTTGTCATATTGCAGTTCGAGATCTAGTAGTTTGTTGGGCTGGTAATATTGCAGTGGTGTTATTCAGTTTGAGTTAGTTTTAGCACAGGGTTGGTTTTAGGGGAAGAGCCAAGTTTTCAATAGTTTGCGGAAGGATATTAGATCCTCTGTTAGGCGGATGTGGGGTGGCAGCGTGTTCCACAGCTTGGGGGCCAAGGCTGAGAATGATGACCCACCTAACTTGACTGAGTTTGTTTTAGGTACGACCAGGAGGGCGGCCGAGCTAGATCTTAGAGTGCGTGGTGGGTGATAGGGTTTTAACTTATCTTGAAGATATTGAGGTCCGGTTTTATGCAGCGCTCGGTGAGAAATGCATAGGGTTTTGAAAGACACCCTTCGGGCTACTGGAAGCCAGTGTAGAGTTTTGAGAGCAGGGGAGATGTGGTCCCTTGGTCCGAGTGCAAGTAGTAGTTTGGCTGCTGCGTTTTGAGCTCTTTGTAGTTTATTCAGCTGGTAGGTGTGGATTCCAAGGTAGAGTGGGTTGGCGTAGTCTAGTCTTGATATGACAATTGCTTGGACTGCGGAGAGTCTGTTGGGAAAGGAGAGGTATGGAAAGATGCGCCTGAGAGTTTTAAGGTGATAATGGCAGGACTTTGAGACATTGTTGACTTGGCACGAGAGTGTTAGGTCAGAGTCAAGAGTGCATCCAAGGTTTTTTACAGATTTAGAGGGGGTTGGGGACTTGCCCATGGTTGATGGCCAGGGTAGTGGGTGTGGAAGAAGTTCAGAGTTGCCACATACCAGGATTTCTGTTTTGGAAGGGTTTAGCAGAAGGTGGTTTTTGGTCATCCAGAGCTCTATGTCGAGGAGGCAGGAAGTGAGCTCTGGTCGGCAGTAGGGTTTTGAGTTCACGAATTTTAGAATTAGTTGGGTGTCGTCGGCATAGTTGTAGCACAGGAGGTTGTGTGAGCGAATTATTGGTGGGAGGGTGATCAAGTAGAGATTGAATAGGAGTGCCGATAGGCACGCTCCTTGTGGAACTCCAGTGTCGACTGGTCGCGTTTGTGAGGAGTAGGTGGAGAGTATCGTTATTTGGTGCCTATCTTTGAGGAAAGAAGCTATCCATTTTAGAGCAGTTCCACGAATTCCTTTTAGAGGGCTGTGGTGACATGGGCCTGATCACGACTTTGGCGGTAACCCTTAAATCCGGCGGTAGCGCTATTACTGCCGGATTTAAGGGCCCGCCAAATCAGGACTTCGGCGGATTTCGCCGCAGCTCTGAGCTGGGGGGAAATCCGCAGAAAATTCGCGCTATTACCGCCGGCGGGAAATCCGCCGGCGGTAAGAGCGCACATTTTCCCCATTGAGCCCAATGGGGAATGGGGCATTCCCGAATGGGCCAAATGGGGAATGGGGAATGACATTACCGCCGAACTCGTGATCCGGCGCTATAAGCGCTGGGGAGTTTGGCGGTAGAGCTAATACCGCCAGCGGTAATACCGCCGGCGTTAGCGCCAAAGTCGTGATCAGGCCCATAGAATGAGAAGTCTGACAAGGACTTAATAGTTTTGACTATAAACCTTTATTTAACACAAAAGAGCAATCAGATCTATCCCTAACTCGAGTTGGCTTCCCTACCTCAACCAAACTATCACTCGAATCTGTCAGGAACTCTGTGATGTCAAATAAAGGGCATATGTCCTGGTCTGAACTGCTAAACTATGTCTATCACTGAAACACAAAAATCCAAAAGCAACAAAACCATATCCAGGAGAATGCCTCCCTCAGGGATATTATTTGTAGGTCCCCCGGGGTTTCAGCTGCAACCCCTGGGACGCAGTTTGCAACCCCTGGGGACTCCTGTGCGACCCCAATTATTTAAACAATAACTTTTCTTTTTTTAAAATGAAAGCTCCTGGTGTAGCGGGGCCCCCCGTCATCCCCTGTGGCCTGGGGCCCCCGCCAAAACAGGTCTGGGTGGTCCCTGGCCCAGTCATCACCCATCAGGTTGAAGGCTGGGCCGGGGAGGCGCTCAGTATGGGTTGGTGTTGGAGCTGACCATGACATGTGACCCATGTCAGATGCCACATTCAGTCCAACCCCTTCTCCCTTGGCTTCCTCACTGCTCACATACAGGAATCGGGAAGCTCTTGCAGCTTCCTGGTTCCTGTTTGTGGGCAGCAAGGAGGAGCTGAGGGTGGCCTGGAAGGACAGACCGAAGCTGCAAGAAAAAGGTAAGAAGGCTTTTTTTAATATGTGTATTTTGCATGTGTGAAGTGCGTGTAGGATGTATGTATGTGAATGGGTGAATGAAAAGTAATGTGATGTGTGTTTTTGAAATTTCTGGGTGGGTGTGTGCCTGTGTAGAGAATGCAATGAGTGGATGTAAGAGGAGGAGTGAGTGAGTGACTGGTGGGTGAATGAGTAAGAATGTGATGGTGTGTTTATGAATGTTCTGGGTGTGTGTGTGCCTGTGTAGAGAATGCAATGAGTGGATGTAAGAGAAGGTGTATGAGTGAGTGACTGGTGGGTGAATGAGTAAGAATGTGATGGTGTGTTTATGAATGTTCTGGGTGTGTGTGTGCCTGTGTAGAGAATGCAATGAGTGGATGTAAGAGGAGGAGTGAGTGAGTGACTGGTGGGTGAATGAGTAAGAATGTGATGGTGTGTTTATGAATGTTCTGGGTGTGTGTGTGCCTGTGTAGAGAATGCAATGAGGGGATGTAAGAGGAGGAGTGAGTGAGTGACTGGTGGGTGAATGAGTAAGAATGTGATGGTGTGTTTATGAATGTTCTGGGTGTGTGTGTGCCTGTGTAGAGAATACAATGAGGGGATGTAAGAGAAGGTGTGAGTGATTGGTGGGTGAATGAGTATTTATTTATTTATTGTTTGCTTTTTAGGCATTTATACAATAAGAATATACTGTTTAAAAGCGCCCACACGGCAGGGAGGGAGGAAGGGTGGGAAATACATTACAACAACAGAACATAAAACACAACATGTTAGAGCAGAGGGGGAAAAGGGAGGGAGACAAACCTACTATGCCTTGTGAGTTTTCAGAATGTTCAAGATCAGAAAGGAAGAGGGAAGAGAGGGTGCTGGGGAGTCCTAGCCCGTGGGTGAGCCATGGACAAAGTGCTAGGAATGCAGAGTGCTACATGGCCTGGGCCGTGGGAGGTGTAAGTGCGAGTCTCCAGAGCAGAGTGTGTGCAAATGCAAAGTGCTGTGGACAGACAGGAGATGGTAGGAATTGATGTGGGAGGTCAAGCCCTCGAAGATGCATAAGGGCCAAGGACACCGATTTAGCAACTGTGGGATTAGAGGAGAAAAGGAGGGAAAGAGGAAGAAAAGGGGAAAGTCTTAAGGAGCTTCCGGAATTAGAGAAGATCCTACTCAAGGCGCAGTGGGACAGGGGGAGGCTATTCCAAAGGAGAGAGCCGGCAGGGGAGAGTAAGTGACCCCTGCCCTCTGTTTAGAAAAATGCTTTACACTCAAAGAGTTGGTGTCAGAGGAGCAAAGTGGTCTAGAGGGAGAGTATTTAGTGAGATAAAGTTCAAGATAGTGTGGTCTCCGGGCCCAGATAGCCTTGTGGATGATGCAGAGAGATTTAAATTTAATCCGAGCAGCAACCAGGAGTCAGTGAAGACTTTTTAGTGCAGGAGAGATGCGGTCCTTGGGCTTGAGGCCAAGAATAAGCCTTGCTGCCCTATTCTGGATAAGCTGTAGGGGTCGCAGAGTGGAAGAAGGAAGATTCAGGAGGAGGCTGTTACAGTAATCAAGTCTAGAGAGAACCAGGGCTTGAGTCACATTGAGCGTCTGAGGGAAAGTGAGAAACGGTAGAATTCCTTTGAGAAGAAAGAGCTGATAGTTGAACTTCTTGACAATGTCCTGAGTGTGAGGGAGAAATTAAAGAGAGGAGTCAGAGATGACGCCAAGGTTTCTGGCTAAAATTGAAGGCGCAGGGGGGGCAAAGGTGGAGGGCCAGAGCGAAGGTAAGAAGAACGTATGAATGTGATGGTGTGTTTTTGAATGTTCTTAGTGGCTGGGTGGGTGTAGGCCTGTGCAGAGAATGCAATGAGTGGATGTAAGAGAGGGTGTGAGTGAGTGACTGGTGGGTGAATGAGTATGAATGTGATGGTGCGTTTTTGAAGGTTCTGGGTGGGTGGGTGTGTGCCTGTGTAGAGAATGCACTGGGTGGAGGTAAGAAAAAGTGTATGAGTGAGTGACTGGTGGGTGAATGAGTATGAATGTGATGGTGTGTTTTTGAATGTTCTGGGTGAGTGGGTGTGTGACTGTCTAGAGAATGCAGTGAGTGGATGTAAGAGAAAGTGTGAGTGACTCGTGGGTGAATGAATACGAATGTGATGTGATGTGTATTTTTGAATGTTCTGGGTGGGTGGGTGTGTGCCTGTGTAGAGAAGGCAATGAATAGATATAATAGAAGGTGTGACTGACTGGTGGGTTAATTAGAAGTGATGTAATGTGATGTGTGTTTTGAATTTTTTGGGTGGGTGGGTGTGTACATGTGTAGAGAATGCAATGAGTGGATGTAAGAGAAGGATGTGAGGGACTGGTGGGTGAGTGAGAAGTGATGTGATGTGTGTTTCTGAATGTTCTGAGTGGGTGGGTGTGCGCCTATGTAGGGAATGCAATGAGTGGATGTAAGAAAAGGTGTGAGTAACTTGTGGGTGAATGAGTATGAATGCTATGGTGTGTTCATGAATCTTCTATGTGTGTATAGTGGATGCAGTGAGTGCATGTAAGAAAAGGCATGAGTGAGTGACTGGTGGGTGAATGAGTATGAATGTGGTAGGGTGGGTTTAAATGTTGTGGGTGGGTGTGTACCTGTGTAAAGAATGCATTGGGTGAAGGTTAAGAAAAGGTGTATGAGTGAGTGACCGGTGGGTGAATGAGTATGAATGTGATGGTTGTTTTTGAATGCTGTGGGTGGGTGCGTGCCTGTGTAGAGAATGCTGTGAGTGGATGTAAGAGCAGGTGTGAGTGAGTGACCGGTGGGTGAATGAGTATGAATGTGGTATTGCATGTTTGAATATTGTGAGTGGGTGGGTTGGTGGCTCTGTGCCTGTGTGGTGAATGCAGTGTGAATTAAGGTCTCGCAACAAGAGCTAACCAGGACCAAACCAATACTTTCCTATCTCCAAACAATGGGCTTATTTTAGCCTCTGTCACCTTAAACATCTAACTAGCATTGGCAGGCCACCCCACTCAGAAAGAACACATGACAACAGGGAAGCAATGGCACACCTGAGAAAACAAAAAAGGTCCACTAGGCCGCTTTGTTTGATGGTTTGGAAAAAAGCCACAATCGTGTTAAAGTGAATCCGAATATTTACTTGCGGTTGGTCTTGCCACTTACCCCTTTAGAGACGGGCTACACATTTGACGTATTGGCCATACTGTCCAGTTATAAATAAATTATGATGGGTGAAAAAAGTCCTATGCTTACCTCTCACGTGGGCTTATTGGTCATATTAGATCAGAAACTCTCAATAAACACCTTATGAATACCCCAGAGCAGGGCATTTAGAAAAGAGGCCTGAATAACAGCAGTGGACCTCATATATAAACTGCATGCATCAATGCATGAGGATGGGACCCTCAAGCACCTTTGCATTAATTGTCCTTTTTTACATCCCCTGTTGAGGGAGAAAACAGAATTATGTGTTCATGTCCCAGAGGACGAGTTATGGATCAGAATTTTTAATACCATTGAAATGTCCTTATCTCTAAGGTTTTGGGAATTTGTGGAGGTAGTTTTAAATTCTTAGTGGGTTCAAATTTTAGGCTCTATAGTTTATGTTGAATTCTGCATTTTGTTTTTTGCATTTTGTATAGTCGAAAATTAACTATGTGGAAATTGCGGTTTTAAGATGTTTTAAAATGCTGTTGAAATATTTTAAAATTGTTGTAAAATGTGTTCAAATGTATATAAATGTGTAAACTGTGTGAAAAGTCCAATTAATGTACTATATCAGAACAATAATTAAAAAATGTAGATATATATATATATAACATGCAAATGCTTAAATGCTTATAATGTTGATAACCATGATGCTAATCAGTGATATCACAAATGATGCCATATTCATCGTCATATGTGTTGTCATTGGTGATATAACCCCCGTAGGTGTTCCCAAAGGCTCATTACTTGATTCCCTTCTCTTCAAGCTCAACACTGTTCCTTCATTGATAAACTCATCTCCATCATCGACTTCCCTTACCACTTATTCACAAAATATAGTCAAATCGTGTTCTCCTTCACCCCTGAATTTTCTTGCTGAATCTCCAACTACCTATTCACCGTCCTTCACTGGATGCCACTTCATGGCTTAACCCTCAACACATCCAAGACCCAAGTCCTCAACCTCCCACTGTCTAGTGCCTCACCTCTTTTCCCTCACCTGTATCCTTTAGCACTGATCTCATTACCCTCTCACACAGACTGCACACCTCGGTATCTACTTTGACAGTGAACTCAAATGTCACCTGTTCATTCTCGTACTTTGCCACAGTGACCAAGATCAACCTCCTGAACATCCATGAAATCCGTCCCCACATTACCTTTCCATCTGCTCAAACCCTGATTTCAGTCCTTGCCTTCAGTAGGCTGCTCTGCTGCTCCAGCCTCCTAATGTGAATTCATCTCTATTCCTTTGTCAAAATCTCTTTAACCTTCCTCACTTCTCTCCCACCTCCTTCTCTCCTCTCCATACAGGATGGCTTTCCATCTAGCATGTCTTCTTTAAATGTCTTCTTGTGGTCCGTAAGCCCATTCATGGAATATCTCAGCCGGTTGGACAACTCTATGTCTTGCTTATCCCCACATCGTGTTTTCCGATTTGAAGCCCTTCTTAACCTCTCTTGACTGACCCCTCTGCACTGCTTCCCGCTCCTGTTCCTTTACCCTTTCAATGTCTGTCGCTGGAACTTCCTACTCCTCTTGCAAGCACAGTCAATATAAAGGCGTTCAAGATCTCCCTAAAGAAGAACCTCCTATCTTTGGAGGGTTTACCCAACATATACTGTAGCCTTATTGACCCCCTTTAATCCCTATTCCAATCTGCAGCTGTACGTGAGCATAGGAAAAAGTAACTGGCATATTTTATCATACTGTCTCTATGTGATGTTCACTCTTTGTGTCCCACATTTGTCCCTCTCCAACCTTGTTCACGTTCCATCCACAACTCCCCCCGCATTTTATTTATTGGAAATGTGTTACAAAAGAAGAATTTGACCAAATCTGCCTTGACCAAATTGCCACAAACAAACCACGTAGAACCTTCAAGGAGCGCATTTCATTTGCCAGACGCAGCTAGTGCAGCCCCCTGCTATTAAGGTGAAGGTGGCCACAAGGGAGTGTCAGCTGAAACTCGAGCTTGCCACTAGTCAATCTCTGGCAAGCCACCGTCACCCACCTGACTCTGCACCAGCCTCGCCATCTCCATGATGCCCCATGTACGGTTCGCTACTGCCTGAACCAATGTCACCATCGACTAGCAGGGACTTAATGTCACCACTAGCCGTGCAGCTTCCTGTTGGTAGTGGCAGAATTCAGAGTACGTTGCCATTTGGGAAGGACAGACAGTGTGATGAAGAATGCAAGCAAATACTGCGTGCAAAGCCTGACCTCTAGTCAGTGTGAGCTGGATGATGCACTAATGGTGGGTGCCATGCAGAGGCGCATGCTCCTGCACCTCTGTACCCTCTTTTAGATGACTGGGCAAGAGATTAGTAAAAGGGGGACATGGTGCACTAGGAGAGTGACGAAAAATGGTATTAGTAACTCTGCTGGTAGATAGTGCCAAATGAATTGGGGGAAACTCCAGGTTATGTGCCTGGGACTTGGACTCGGATATACACTAGCTGGTAGAGCCAAATAAATTGGGGCCTAACTTCCTGGTCGGGAGCCCGTTACTAGGACTCAGAGTGGCTCTCCTGGATGGTAGAACCAAATAAATTGAGGCAGAACCTCCAGTTTGTGATACTGGTGCTCAGAGAGTGGCTCCACTGGTTGGTAGAGCCAAATAAATTGAGGATGAAAGAAAAACAAAAGATTTAGCTTTGCAGCGTACTCATCAACTACTGTCAAAGTCTCCACCACCTTTCCCGATGTCCCTCCCTCCGCATGACTGTAGTTGGCTCGCACAAATCTTCATCACTGAAGAACATGACAAAGATAGTGCTTCATCCTCTGATGCAAGATCAAGACTCAGACACCTCTACTTTGACAACACCGGAGCTAGAGAGTGAGGCCAAAATCTGTTGTGTGCTCTTAGAAGAAATGCTCCTGGAAAAATGGTGGGGTGAGTGTTGCAAATGTGACCACTAGCTGCAGTTGAGGGGTGGGAGGCTACTCTGTCCCAGTTTCCTTCTGCCAAGAATGAGTACAGTGCTGTCCCGTGTGGGCCATAGGGAAGAGACCCAGAAAATCGCACTCAGCTTCCCACACAAGACACCTTTCTTGCATTTATGGCAGGTGGCAAGATTAACTTGTTTTTCTGATGTAAAATAACTCCACACTCCAAATTTTCGGGGAGGAATGAGCCAGGTTCTTGCTGTTCCCTATTCTAGGAGAATGCTTGGTATGCTTTGCAGTGGATTCTGTGTGGGTGCTGTTTACCGAGTAGCTGGTACTGGTGATGTGACTGATTGAAAAATTGTACTACCACTGCCATGTGCTTTTTCAAACTGTTAATTCACAAACATGTCTACTGGCATGTGGGGATTGTGTGAACCTTACTTCCTGTTCACAGTGCTTATACATGACAAGTGCATGTGTTTGTCATTGCCTGACCCTCTTCCTATGGCTTTTGGCCTCCCTCTCTATCTATGGTATTGTCAACATGGAGGTGTATGAGTTTTGATCTGCCTCAGGCGTTGAAGCATTCTGTCATCTTCTACAATGTGATCTGTTTCCAAGGAAATCAAAGGTGGGGAATTTTCAGGAATCACCTCCTCTCTCCTCTCTGGATAGCTTGCCCTCACCTATAGTACCTAAAAGAGGCAAATGACAAATACCTGCGGGCTGTGCCTGTTTTACCCTTGGGATCACTGCAGGTTTAATAGTAGTGTGTGGCTGAGCAGGAGTTGTATCCATTACTCATCCCTGTACCCCTGCAGATTAGTAGTCATTTCATCACACCCCTATTTATCAAACACCACCTAAAAATGAATAGTTCTATGTGCATAAGCCACCTGTTTGAGGCAGCTCTGAAAAAGGCTGCCTTTTATTTAACCATCTTGGAGCAGCTTGAAGCAGGCCACAAATAGGCTTTCAGGTCCTTCATCAGTGGGGTTTCACCCCCAAATCCCACTAGACTAAGTGCTCTCTGCCCAGCCCCTCTCCCCACTCTGCCTTTTCCTCTTAGTCCAGCTTTCCATGGCCAGCCCGAACCCTCCATTTTGTGTTGACCCATTCCTGGCCCTCTTCACAACCAGTGGGACCCCTTCCAAAGCCCCACTCCTTCCAAACTACTCACCTGCTCCAGCACCCATCTCCCTCATCTTGTGTTTGCCTGCCTTTCCTGCATACTCCTCTTACCTGGACGGTCTTCTGTGTGTGGAGTTTCCTTGGGAACCCTCTTTTCTGGGTGGTCCAGGAAACGTGGCCCACAGACCCAAAACAGAACGAGGTGTGATTGCATTGGATACATCTACAACCCATGGGGTACGTAGAAATAATGCTTTCTGTGAGGGTTGAATAGCCTGAGTTTATGTTTTCAGTAATAAAATGATGTGGGTAGCTCAGCATCTGAAAATGATGTCTGCTAATCAGATCCCCCCTTTCATAATGTTTCATGCTTAAAAGCATACTGCACACATGTACCTCTGTTGTACCTATCTACTGACTCATCTCTTCAAATGGCTTGTGGTATGGCAACATTGCAGTCACATGTGCATTCCTGCCAGGTGACATGTGTATTCCTGCCAGCAGCTGTTGAGATGAAAATCCCAGCACCCATGAACTGTTTTTAAACATGAGCAATCCTGCATCTAAACTAAATTATATAATTGTGGGCCACAGCATCCTGTGGCAAATGACAACCCTAAATATATGGCATGTCTAGTTATGGCATGGTGATCTCTGGGACTCCACAATTATATTAGCTATAAATGGCTTTATTTATTATCAACCTGGTTTCTAGTGACATTTCTGCTTAGGGCCTCCTCTGTGTTAACTGTCTGGCACTGAAACCAAACCCAGCAATAGCTTTTGTTTTCCCTGGGAAACAGTTGCTGTCTTCTAGCAAGAAAGGAACTGCCACACATGGCAGGGAATAATTCAGTGCTTCAAAGGCTAGGCTCTGCTAGGCCAAAGAGACTCACACCAGTATGGTAATTAACAGAGGCTCTTTGATGTAGGCAGGAAGAGGAAGGTGGTTAGGTTAGAGTAACCAAGAGAGAAGACTCCCAGGGCTCCGACACTTCCGGAAAACCCCTCCCCACTGTTAGGAAAGATTTCATATTTTAATGTAATTTTCCCTCCATGTGGCAACCCCCAAACTTTGTGCCACTGTTTTACACCCTGATCTAACCTTTGCCAGAGAAGCGCAGCCCTCTGCCGCACTCCTCTGGGCTTTCGCTCAATTCTTATGGAGAAACTGACATGCCCTGAAGACAGTCAGTACTGGGAGACTTTGTTTCCCTTAGTCCTTTCCTCATGTTGCAGCTTTTGTGCAACATGTAGCAAGGGTGCAATGTAACTTACTTTACCGCACTCTTGGGTCTCTAGTCATTCCAAAGGCCCTAGAAACTCTCGCTGGACTTATTATGAACTGTGCAGGTGTTTCACGGACAGGACTGGCAGCAGCTATCGTTTATCTTATGTTTTGAACCCTTTTTTTGCCATATTATCTGCACTTACCGCGTTTGGCACGAATAGGTGGCCTGGCTCCAAAATGGCCATGCCACGCGGTTCTTTGTCCTGTCCTTTGGCCATTTTGCCCCTTCACCTTCCCCAGGTCGAGCCGACCCGGGTCAGTCCTTATTTGGTCATGCACTTTCCCGCGAAACCCAAAGCATTTGCGGGCTTCTGCATGCCTTGTGTGTGTGCCTCCAGGATGTGGACTGGGATGTCTGTCCCCAATACACATCCTGGGTGCCAGAGAGTCTGGAGTGTCCTGAATGCCTGGGACCACCGTGGTCCGTGATTGGTCCACGTATGGAGTGAGTGTTTGTGAGCAGATCTCCCTTTGGGTCCTCTCCGTTTTGGCGCAAAGGGAACTTTGGATAAGATGAGGCCAAAAACACCACTACCATGTCGATCTCCTGAGTTCACACCAAACAAGGGATAAGGAGCCAAGTATCCTGCTACAAGAAGCTGTGTCGAGGAACCGCTGGTGACCCGCTGGTGACCCGCTGGAAGGTTTGGCACCCTGAGCGCGTTGTCGTCCTGCGAGACCCCCCTGCATCTGATCGTCCTAGAAGGTCTGCGAAGGCGCTTCGACCCATTGGAATAGTGGGATCAACTATTCTCGGCACCTTCATCAAACCCTGCAAGTAAGCCTCTTCGGAAGTGTCCCTGGGCCAACCAGTGGGCTGACCAGCTTACACGGGATGTTTGCTCTGTCACCACAGCCGTTACAGGGAAGCCCTCGAAACCTGGCCTACTGCTAGCTCTGGGTCCACGGCACCCTCACACCGAATTTCGTACACTTGGCATTCCCAGGTCTGAAGAGAGACGAGTGCGCCCGGACCAGAGTAAACGCGGTTGCTGTGTTGCCCTGCTGTGGTAACGACCTGTGCACATTTGCTGCATTTGTGACCCCCTCGACCCTGAATCCTGCTACCGCGAAACTACACGGTGTCGAGACGTCCTGATTGTCACATCCGAACCTGCCAGCAACGTGAACTGAACTGGCGAAGTCTGGGTCTGCCTGCGTTGGGGACCGGTGAGTAGTCCATACCCCAACCGGTGGCCCCTAGCACAGGAACCCCTTTCTTTTCTACCGCTGTTGCGAAATAGCGGATCCATCCCGCACTCTCACCCTGCCTCTGCCCGCAAGTGGAGGTCTTGCTTGAGTAGTGGGGACTTGTTCTTCATCACCTCATCCACCTTCCTGAACTGTCAGAGACCCTTGAAGAGACCCTATTTTGTCCATTGGCACAAGCGCGTGCATGTACTATTGAGCATAAGGCTCCTCTCTTCGTAGGGCTTGGACTGCCTCCTAGTTAGGTGTATTTCTGATGTCGAACTGGGTCTAACGATTACTTGCACTGCCTGTTTTCCTCCCCATCTAGGTGGTCTACATATTTTGTACTCCTAACTCCTTAGACCCCTCGGTCTTGTATATATATTGTATTGATTGTGATGTGTTGGTTTACTTTAGTATTATTGTGATTCTTTGCTATGGCCGATGTTACAAAGGCCTTGTAATAAATGTGTCTATATTTTTAATATAACACCTGTCTGGAGCAATCTGTAAGTGTCCTTGCTTTGTCTGCTCATTGAGGTCTTTCAGTCACCCTCACCCCTCTTGAGACTTAGGGCCTCATTACACGGATGGCGGTAAGGGTTTACCGGTACCGGTCTTTTACCGGTACTGGTAAATCCTTACCGCCTTACTACGAGGTCCCTTTGCGGGTTGGGGAATTTAACGCCTGCTTTTTGCAGGCGTTAAAAACCAACCCGCAAAGGGACCAGGGAGCTAATTACAGTACCGCAATTTGCGGTACCGTAATTAGCGCCTTCCCCATTCCCATAGAGCCCTATGGGGCAAAAATGGGAATGGGGAAGGCAATGGTGGAAGGGGGAACTACCGCCCCGCCAACCTTGGAATAGGGCGGTAATTCCCCTTTCCACCAAGGCGGTGCCTGTATTTTACCGGCATGAACCATGGCGCTAATAGCGCCATGGTTCCCCGCCATCCGTGTAATGAGGCCCTTAGTCTTGACCGCCGCCATCGCTACCCTGATGGGTCTGGCTTGTCCAGAGGTTACCCTGTTCCAAGAAACTAGACTGGCCTTCTGAACCTCTGCCCCTCCAGGTCAGAGTTCAGAAATCTATCTTAACACCCACTTACTGCAGACAACACACCCTGGGTATGGCATCACCATGCAGAAGATACTAAACAGCAGCCTGGATTGGACCGCTTACAAAAAACTAGAAGGGAATCAATCCACAGCAGAAGGTGCCTTTATAAAGAAGGAGACCCTCCCCTTGGTTGATTTATCTTTGTACACTTGAACAACGAGAATTCATTTGGAACCTCATTGTGACTACTGTCTGCTCCAAAGTCCTCTGCCATAGACGTGGAGTTTCTTTACAAGGCCCAGTGCAGCTGAGACCACTGGTACCCAGGAACCTGCTCACTGAAGGTGACAGAACAGTGCAAGTGCTCTCTACATACATTCCTTGTTAAGTATAGAAGAAAGGACTTTCCTTGCCTGTAAAGGCCGTGCACGGGGTCCCCTCAACACCTAGAAGGCAATCACCAACTCTGCAATGTGTTTTCTATCTTCGATGTATTTTCAAGCCATCCCAACCACTTTAAGAGACTTTTCGAGCCACTGTAAGCACCCAGAACTGCTTTCAACAATTGTTGGTTATACAATTCGCTATCGAACCACTGAGCCACTGATTCAACCTTTCGCCTGCCTGCACTCCGCTTTTTCGAGCCGATCACCATTGAAAAACGTCATTGTATCGTGGGCCCCTTTTCAAGCTGACTTGACACATCGCTGCCTGCTTTTTATTTTTTTACCTGATTCAAGTCAATCAGTGCCTTAAGGACTGCATGGAATCTTTGAACTGTTGTGAGCCACCCAGAAGGCAATCACCAGCTCTGAACTGTGTTTTCCATCTTCGGTGTGTTTTCAAGCCATCTCGACCGCTTGAGGAGACTTTTCAAGCCGATGTAAGCATCCGGAACTGCTTTTAACAATTGTTGGCTTTTCGATCCGCTAGAAAGCTGTTGAGCCACTGACTTGACGTTTTGTATTTGTATTTGTATTTTATTATAACTTTATATAGCGCTTTTTACCAAAACACTTCACAGAGAACAATCAGCGGTACATTCAAATCAGCAATAGAAAGCGATGTTCAAAGTCAACCAGTAACAATTAAACAGACGACTGCGAATGACGTCAGTGAGTTTTTAAGGAAGAGCGAAACAAAGAATATGAGGTAATAGAACAGAGAGATAGAGGAAGAAGGTTCCAATGGAGGGGGGGGGCAAGAAGTTGGAAAGATCGAAAGCGGGATGCGCACAGGGGGCGCGAGGAACATTAAGTCGGAACAGACCAGCACAACAGAGAAGCCGCAAAGGAGAATAGAATGAGAGAAGCAAAATAATCGGGGGCAAGACCATTAAGAGATTTGAAGACTCGACAGAGGAAGTTGTATTTGGGCTGAGAGAGAAAAGAAAGCCATCCAAGAGAGTCAAAAGAAGGGGAGACTGAGTCTCGGTAAGAAAGCAGATATAGTGAGCAAATAGAGGAGTGATAGATTGATTTGAAAGGGAAAACACGTGAACAGGGAAGACCAAAGAATAAAACAAAGCAGTAAAAGAGCCGGGAAAAAACGAATGAAGAGAACAGAAGCTTAGTGGCATGAAAAGTAAGAAGAGGGCGAATTTTACGTATGTTGTAGAGATGGAATCGACAGGCACATGAGGTGAGAGAGATATGATGGGCACAGGAAAGATTAGAGCCAAAGTAAAGACCAAGATTGCGAGCAGTGGGGGAGATAGAAAGATTGGAGGGAGGAAAGGAGATAGAAGGAGGAGGAGACAGGCATGGAAGAACATTAGCGGGAAAGCCGCTTTTACGAGCCGTTCCCCATTGAAGAAATTCATTGTATCGTGGGACCCTTTTTGAGCTGACTTGACTCATTGCTGACTGATTTTTTCACCCGATTCGAGTCAATCAGTGGTCTAGGACTGCATGGCATTTTTGGACGGTTGCAAGGCAACTTGAGCTGCTCAACGCACGCAATCCAGTGGGAATCACTGACTCGAAATGTCTTGATGCTGCCTCGACCCATTTAAAGCACCTAAAAGGCTGGCTCAATAGTGTTGATCCCAAGGACACGTATTTACAGCTCTTTGAATATTTCTGATCCTCTTAACCACTTAAAAGTGCCCTACTATCTTACAAGACACAATCTCTATCTTGCTTTAAGACATCTTCAGTAACTTTGACATGCTTGCTGCTGAAATCATTCACTGTGGACCCCCTGACTTCAAAACCCTGAGTGCCTCTTTCTTCCAAAGTGTGCATCCTATGCTTTTTTCTCTTACAGGGGTGGGCCATTGCTGTTTTTATCAGTTCTCTGTAATTGTCTGGTTTAAGAATCCTATAAACAGAACTTTGGTTGTACATCCTTACATGTTTGCACCCTAAAACTATTGTTGTTTGACTTGCTTCTGTACCAGCTCACATTTCTCCTGCAGTCAATAGCTTGCACTACAATGAGAGGCAAAGGTTATATACCCATCAGGCTGTGCCCATTTCACATTCGTGATTGTACTCCCTGCTGATTTAGTAGTAGCGTGGGGCTGAGTAGGAGTTTTAACCATTACTCATCCTTGTACTCCTACAGAGCAGTAATCATTGCGTCACAATGGGGTAAATTAGTTGTAATTTCCCTCGTGCAGTATTTTTTGTGTATACCATAACATCAACATCCCACCTGAGCTCAACTAATAATGAGGTGGTATATTAAAAATATGAGGCATTTACAATACCACGTTTTACCATTATCACCTTATGCCGAATTATGCCCTTAGAGTTTAGTGACAGTTTTTTGCCCCACCCAAATCTGCTGGGAGGCGGTTCTAAGCTTTAGCTTACGGTGACCAGACGTCCCTGTTTTCCCGGGACAGTCTGGGGAAATCACCATCTGTCCCGGGGTCTTGGGAGTTTTTTCATTTTAGAAACCCCGTCCGGGGTTTGCATGGTTGGCTGGCTACGGCCCTGTTTTTGCCAGGACCAAATTTCGAAATCCGAAATCGGTTCCCGGCGCAACTCTTCCTGTGCAAATGGCAGCGTGAAATGCTTTTCATGCCTCCATTTCCTCCCCCTCCCCATTCCCGGCACTCTCCTCCAATGGGAGCAGCATCAGGGCAGCGACATAGAAATATGACTAAAGTTGTATTTGTATTTACTTTAGTCCTACTTCTATTTCTGTGGCCTGTCCCCTTTTTTTTTTAAATCTGGTCACCCTACGTTAACTGCGCCTTCGTTGATAAAATATGTTCTAGTGTTTGTTTCTTTGCTGCCTCCTCTCCTGCAGTCATGGCCGGAAGTCGCAAGCGTACTCTTCTGCTGAAAAAAACATTTCCCTTTTCCGTTAAAAATAGGACTGCCTTTCTCATAATAACCCCCTCTGCCCCACCTTCTCGCCACTATGCAGGTTTACAACATGTGGCTTGAAACAGTCGCCATTTTGATCACCAGACCAGATGCATAACTCACAAAAAGCCCTCCAGAACTCGAGGCAGCACAATGCTCCATGTGTCCAGAACATTCCAGATGCGAACTCTAGAACTGGGCATAACACTAAATTGAGGAACATAGACATTGGCACAATACTACTGACAGTGGCCTCCAGTATGAACTGTGCACACAACCTATTGAGTAAATTGTTTGTCCATAATGCTTTCGCAGTATTTACTTCCAAGCATCAGATTACTTAATTACTCCTGTTATGCTATGCTTATTTAGGCGGTAGTTGTGAAGCAGAATGTATTCCGTTTTCATGGCCCGAGCTGTGGCTGATCATGATGGATTCTTGGGGTGTGCTCGGAAAACACAAGCGGAGTTCTTGTCAGATAATGTTCTGTGGTTGCAGTTTACTAGGTAGTCAGAGCTCGAGTCTTAAGACGTCCATAAACACCCTTATTTAAAAGTACCTGATAACATCCCCCGAGACACCTCTCACCCCACAGCCAAATACCCGCAAACAGCTCCTCAACTCAAGTAGAATGTGTCGTTCTGAAGTGGTTATTAGTCCCCAAAACACTGAGGCACAGAGTGGAGTGGGTTCGGCACACCGCCAAGCCTGCTCTCGGTTCTGGAAGGAATGCTTCCCCCTCCTCCTCTCGGAATGTGGGGGAGCCATGACCAAGCAAGTCATCCAAAGGTCACCAAAGGTCACGACCTCTGCTGAGCGATGGAGGCAACCAGGGAAGACAAGAGAGCTGTTGTTTTACTTTCTTTTTTTAAGTGAAGAAGAAAAAAGTCTTTGGGGAAGCGCGAGACCCATAGATTGCGATCACGGGAGGCTGTGGGAATCGGGATGGAGGGCAGTGTCTTTGGGGGAGGTTTCCACAATAACTCACAGTCATAAAACGGTACAAGAAATTTAAAAAAAGGCTTTGAAAATCTCCCCAGAGAGGACCAGCTGCAGAGTCTCCTTACAAGACCTGACAGCATCATAAGGGAAGAAAACAAGCAGAAGTGGAAAGTCTCCTGTAAAAATGTCTCCCCCGCCAGCCCAGGCTTTGCCGTTTATGGTGTGTTCTCTCTTAAGGGGGCCGGTCTGCCTAGTACTGACAGGGGCTGAAGTGAAAGGAGACATCTGTGACCCCACTCGCTGGCCTCAAACACTGAGCTTCCTAATTAATCGACCAAGGATTCCTATGAATGCGATAATATATGCATCAATAGGTTTGTAAAACATAGAAAGAACTGTATTGGTTAATTTATTACTGATAATTTAGGAAATGCACCCCGAAAACCAAATAGCTCTTCTCATCAGTACTTATTTTACCAAGAGGACATGGTTAATGCTCTGACGACATTGCCACTTGCAACTTGCTATTTCTCTCAGGGGTTTGCAGGAGACGCTGATCTGTTGTATTTCTATGTTGAATGTGTCTTTGCATTTGTTAGAGTGACACACGTTGAACAGGAACGCTTATAGAGTCAGGGCAAGCCTGCAGTTTGGTGGCTCTCAAAAGAATTATCAAGTATCTGACTTGGTGGAGATGAGAGGAATGACTGGGTAGTGGACAGTAAGTGCAGTGATGGGAGCTGTAAGAGAGGATAGGTGCTCTTTGAGGTGCGTGAGGTAGTCCAGAGTGCTGATTTTCAGATGGGCGGGACTTCCACCGGAAGGGAAGGTGGGGCAAGGAGGGAAAAGGAGAGGATGCAGAGGGGGGAACAAAGGTTCGAGGGACAGGCCGATTGAGGAGGGCACAAGACCGCATGGTTCAAGAAGGAGAGTCGCAGGATACAGAGGATGCTAGGGGAGGGAGTGGGACAAGGCCAGGATGAGAAGAATAAACTTTGCAGAAGCAGTGAAGCACAGTGTTGCTGTGCTGCGTAGTGTGGAGTGGACAGTATGTTTACTGTCTCTACAGCGACTATGCTGTTAATCCTTTCCGCCTTGCAGAGTGAGAAGCGGAGTGAAGCAGAGTGTTGCCGTGCTGTGGAGTGTGGAGCAGACAGTCTGTTTATTGTCACTACTGTGACTCTGCTGTTAATCCTTTCTGCCTTGTTGAGCGAGAAGCGGAGTGAAGCAGAGTGTTGTCATGTTTCCGGTGACGGAGATGCCGACAGCCAGTACAAGAACTTGCCAGCAGGTAAGACTGCTGGAGATTAAAGAGACTAGCGAAACTGAGTTAAGTGAGGAGGTGGACAATGAAAACGTGAGGTGCCAGGCAGCAAGATCTGCATGGATAGTGAAGCCCCGCCTGAGCCGCTGGGGCTGTCGGTCGATTCAGAAGTGGCAAATGGTGGGAACCTGGGAAGGGTGGAGGAAACTGAACCCCCGTCCATGGAAGATATCCCGATTGGACCTGCGTCCCCCTCCGCTGAAGGTCATGTGTCCTTGAGAGAGGACCTGACAGAAAAGGCACATCATCCACGAGAAGGGCGAAATGCTCACTCAGCCGTTTTCTCCACAAGATGTGATTGGGAGAATCGGCTTAGATGGGATGAGGAGAGGTGGACTGATGGGAGCAAAGGAGCTGACTTCACTGGTTAAAACCGTCATAAACCTGAGGGCAGGCCCTTACACGGACAGGCGAGATGGGGGGGACCCGCTAGATTCAAGTTGGGGCAAAAACGATTGCCAGGCTGTTGAAAGCCTAATGTCATCATCCTTTGAACAAGCAATGGTGAGGAGTAACCAAAAATGCAGATAAGCCCCAAGCAAATAACAGCAAAATACATTAACTGAATACCCCAAAAACACATGTGATGAAAAATGCGTGATGAAAAATTCAGACTTGGCAGCACGCTTATCCAAAGACATTTTAGAACTAACAACCAAAATAGCCTCACAGAAATGCCTACGTCAAACAAGAACTTTGGAGCAATTGGGAAACGGGAAAGGTCCGATCACCAACCTGGACTACAGCTACCAGGAAAAGTCAATGCCTAAGAAGTTAAAATCCACGGACAGGGGAAATTAGCTTTCTATTGGCAAGCTCAGTCTCCCAAATGACCAATACGAACATTACCCTGCGATTCTTGAAACGAGGACGGAAGTCTCTGACAGTAGTGACAGTAGTACATCATCGATGTCATGAGAGTCCTCTAGATATGACTCAGTGTTTCAAATAGAAGAACAGAATCGGATGGTGGGCATCTCGAAGGAGGCATTGACTAATTTACACCAATCCGTAATATCGGCTTGCTCAATCTCAATGGCCCCTGTTTACCAAGTTATATGAGTCTCTGAATGATTTGTTGATAGACCAGGCAACCCTAATAGCTATAGCACATGCTAAAATGACCTTCTTGAAAAGCTTTGCAATCAAAGTGCAAGATAGACTTAACAAAGAAACGGAATCATCTATAAATTGGCAAAATAGACTGTGCAATCTACCTTGATGAGAAGATAAGGATAAATCCCTCCTGATGGATGCAATACTTGAAGACTGTAAATGGATGGGAAGCCAGTACAAAAACGACCATGCAAAAACTCCCCTCATAAAGGAGATCTCAAAGCCGGATTCAAGAGGGGCAGCGGAAAATGAAAAGTTAGCCCCCATGCTAAGAGCGATCCATGCCAGTAAAGAAACTGAGTTGGGCCAAAAGAATAAATCAGAGAGGGGAGTTAAGGTACAGAGTAAACCACCTGCAGAAGAACCAAGCAAGCCAACAGCCCAACTACCCTTGGAACTTAGAATCGAGCTGAGAGATGCACTCAGGTCTATGACTGAAAGGGGAGATTCTATTCCAGCCAGAGCAGCTAGCATGTTCTTGATATTTCAATCTAGCCAAGATACGGAGAGAGTGAGTAGTGAGCCTGCCAAACGTGGGCAATAACCTAGCTGTGGTAAGAAAACCAAAAATATAAAGATGGGGCTTCAACGTAAGTCCAATTAATGAAGGGCCTTCCTTTATGCGGAATTTAAGGACCCCATTGACAGCCGAATCCGCCCAGGCTTCAAAACATTCAAGGAAGGAAACAGTAGATCCGCTCTGGGACGTGAAAGGGGAAGTGCGCTCAAAAATGTTATTGTCCTGATCGTTCAGGCATGTTATCTTTAGAATAATGTGATCAATCATAAAACTTTTTACTATGCATCTTACCTTAGTTTTCCTCACTTTTACATACTTGCGTAAACACTGTGTTGGGTGCGGCCATCTTGTGCTAATCTTATCAGTTGAAGCATCACCCTAAATTCAAGTGCCCTCGCAGCAATAATACAGATCGCCTGAAGCTGACATCACTTGTCCGATCAATCTGCTCCACCTATTTTCATTATGTTCGTGGCCAGCGTAGCCAAACATGCCCATCATCATCCACGCCTGCAGAACCAGGAAGTAAACACAGATATCCTCACACAGAGCGTACCTTCTCTTTCGTGCCCGAAATAGCATTGGAATATAGAATTTTTAAAGAAAACATCAAGTGTCTGCAATCTAACAAGTGCTTTTATTTATCAAAGAACATTCACAAGAGATTATTAAATCCACGAAATTACAATATTTGTTTTTCCATGTAAGTTATAGCTAACGAACATCGCATGACTCAAAGGTGGTTTATCATTTCCTCATTATACGCCAGGAAGGGGCCTAAAAGCGATGAAGAATTGGTTCCCACTATTTGAGTAGGGTGTGCCCTGGGTGTTAGATCAGTTTACAAACAGTGAGAATAGCCGGGGAGCGCAGGATAACCCAGCCAACATCGAATGTCTTCCACTGTCTGTTTGCTATCTAGGACCGAGTGTGCTGCCAATGATCTTACCTTCTCCCAGAAGCTCACTGTGTCTAGAGCTCTGGTTTTCTCTAGGATTGACTATTGCAACAGCCTCTTTCTAAATCTGCTTGCTTCTACTTTCCGCAATACCTCCAACCCTCTCTTTGGAAATACCTTCCTACTCGAGCTCTTCGCTCCTTCACCTCCAACTCGCTCAGGTTCTGTCGCTTCTACAAGCAACAAGTTGGCTGTAGATCTCTTTCTTCGGCTGGGGCCTTCCTCCGAAACAGCCTCCATGCCTCTCTGGAACTTGAGGAGAACCATCTCCGGTTCCGGAAGCAACTCAATACCTACCATCATCTTAGACTATGCCTTCTCTCTTCCTCTCACTTGCTTATTTCTTTTGTGATACTACACTGTTCAGCCAGCCACCATACAAATTTGGGCCATATGCACCTGCCCACATAGTTGCACACCCACAGTGCCTCCTTGCAACCTGCAATCTTAGTATAATGCTGTACCACCTGAGATCAGGTTAGTGTAGACAGAGCTGCCAGACCTGTGTTAGGAGGGAGAGGGGGCTGTAGAAATAGTACAAGTGAAAATGTAATACAACCAGTACAGCTTAACACTGAAACACTATGTATTGAAAAGGAAAACGGTTTATTTAAATACGATTAGCCCTAAAAAATTCTTGGACCACATAAGTGTTATCAGATTGTATGTAACCACAGTAACGAAAACATAACACTGTGCTTTAAGGTACACAGACCAAAGCATATAACCTTATTTAGAACACCTAACAGTAGTTCTTTTGAAGTCAAAACTCCTACTTATATTAAAAATATTAAAATTACTTTGAGTAATACAAGAGTAGTAGACCATATCAATTGCACCGTGGCGCAGAGTAAGATATCACATACTAGAATGAACTTGAATTGAATTGATATTTTATTTGTATCGCGCTCATACACACGTGTTTCAGAGTGTGCGACGAAGCAGGGGAGGAGAACAAAAGGAATGATCTTACTAGGCCCAGTGACATTGAAAACGTGCAAGTGCAGGGGAGAGGGAAGGAGAAAGTGCAGGGGGAAGGGGGGAAAGTGGAAAGTGCTAAGCAGGGAAAAGTAACAACAACAAAGTGGTAGTGCAGCCAGCAAGTGGCAAGTGCTAGATTTAAGGTGCAGACAGGGGGTGTCTGATAAGTTCTTAAAAAGAGGGGGACTGTAGGGTTACAGATACAGACCCAAGTGCAAGGTTTGCCAGGAGGCATTTTGGGTGCGTGGCAGGGTGAGCAAGTAGCTGGACCCGAAATCAGAGGGTAACCAGGTACACAAGGCCGAAGCAGAACAGATCAACAGGGGAGAGGAGAAGAGAAGGCAGAAGCAACTAGGATGGTCTCGAGGAGCTTCCGGAACCAGGTATGGCTCTTCTCAAGTTTGGAAGTGGCAGGGAGGCTGTTCCAGAAGGAGGCACCAGCCGAAGACAGCAATCTACCCCCAGCTTGTTTTTTGGAGAAATTACTGACCATAAGGTAGTTGAAAGCGGTGGAGCGAAGAGCTCGAGAGGGAAGGTGTTTACAGATGGAAAGTTTAAGGTATTTTGGAACCAGGCCCCAGAAAGCCTTGTGGACAATGCAAAGGATCTTGAATTTAATCCCTGCAGCCACTGGGAGCCAATGAAGAGATTTAAGGGCTGGAGATATACGATCCCAGGGCTTGAGGCCAAGGACAAGTATCACAGTCTTGTTCTGGATGAGTTGCAAAGGGCAGAGAGTAGAAGCAGGTAGATTTAAAAAGAGGCTGTTGCAGTAATCCAACCTAGAAAGAACCAGGGCTCGAAAGACAGTGAGCTTCTGGGGCAAGGTGAGGAAAGGCAGAACACCTCTGAGGAGGTGCAGTTGGAAGTTTGACTTTATAGAGACATTAGAGATGTGGGCAGAAAAGGAAAGTCTGGAGTCAAAGATTATCTGGAGATTATTAGCATCGCAGGTGGGCGTAGTGGGACGGCCATGGAAGGCCGGCCAGAGGGTGACAGGAAAGGATGATTAGGGTATGCTGATGAGAAGTATGATTTGACAATATGTTTCTCTGGTCTAGTGAAATTGAGATACTTGGCACAGTATAAACCAATTACTCTGATGCAGGATAACACATTTGTTATAGGGGAGTTGGACCTTGGGTGTAATATTCAATTGCAGTTTATTCTGAGTTCAAATGTTACTGTGAGCACATTTTAAAGAGAGCTAGAAATCCTTTGAATCTAGAAGTCAACCTTTTGACAAGTTCTGATTTTGGTGGACAAGGCTCGTTTGCAATGTTTTGTGGCATTGCATGTATCCTGGGAATAAAATTAGCATCCAGTCCATGAGTATGCATGGCCAACACAGTCAATGTCAGATCATTGACAAATTCAAAATCCATTTCCTCGTATATTGGTTTGGCCACCCATTGTTTGCCTCATTTTGTAAATGCGGTGACGTAACAAAGCATCCCGAATGTTTCTGAAGTTTTTGCTTGATCCCTTCCAACGTTCTCATTATGGGCAAGTACAGCTAGTCTTGTTCTGGCCTCCATACTGTCTATGCCGAAATGCAACCTTTTGGACCTGTACTTTAGGCACATATTATGGAACACCTCCAAATCTCCAGTGTGACATAATTCTGTGAGTCCCTTCAGGTCTCTTGCTGAAAGTCGATTCGCTGAACAGTAAAGCTGCTGAACAAAGTAGAATTCCAGCTGGCACTTTGCTGAGCATCAGTTGGGCAGACCATGAAAATGTATTATGGAGGTGGACACAGGTTGCATGGATTTTGAGACACATTCCCCAATGTCTCACTGCATATGTTGCCTCTTGATGTGTGATCATATTTCAGCATTTGTACAATCTCTAGAAGCCAGCTGTCAAACACAATGTATTTTTGCTCCTAGCCAATCATCCGGCTGTACTGTGTTTTGTGAGTCGATGGTGGTGGACAAATCCCCAAAACATGGCAAACCGAAGTTGAGATCTTGAGCAAGTTCATCAGTCAATTTCGTTGAAGCATCACCCTCTGTCACTTCAGGCTGTGATAATTCAGCATGAATTGGAGAAACAGGTAACATTGAATGTTTTTGGGGTAGAACATTTTTATTGGGTGTAGATTGTGTAAAAGGGTCGGGGAGCAGTTGCAATGCATCATCATTGTCTTCATTTTCAACTGTTTGAGCTTGCCCAAAGTAGCAATGGTCCAGGGTAATTTTGTACAACTCGCATTTGAGATTCCAATCATTTTCCGGCCACTGGACAAATGTATCACTAGTCTGAATTTTGACTGTGCCGCGCAGTACCTCAGATAGTAGGTGCTCCATTGTGAAATCCGTTTGGCAAGCAACATATTTGATTTATTTCAATGTCTGCATCTTTATACTCCTCTTCCTTCTGGGCATCTAAGAGAATAAATAGAAAAAGATGCTCAATGTATTGCACACATACATATAATACGATGTTGCAACTAAAAACATAAAATGACTAAAACATCTGCCTAAAAACTTGTCCAAAACAAACTGGTACATTCTCTACTCTTTTTTTCTTCATTTGCTTCGAAACAGTGGCCTTCTCTTTGCAGATGATGACATTGAGCTGCAAAAAAGCATTTTTAAATACAGCAAATTTAATTTCAACGCAAACAAACATATGTACACATCTACAAATAGAAACAACTAGATGGATTTGAAATGTTAGCGACATTATTAAAATGTATTCATAATGCAATATGATGCCCAATTTCACTTCATATATATGTACCTCTGTTCCATGCGCCTCTTCAAAGTCCACATTTGGAGTACATTCATAGAATCGCATAATACTTAAAAAAATCAATTGTCAACCGAAGTGCTCATTAAAAATTTGCGGGAGACAGGGCACCTCCAAACTAAGTAATTACATAGATTGCTAACCATATACTGTTAGGTTTGTTTTAGCAACACAAATAGAACATTAATATGGACAGAACCTCGAAAACAGTGTACGTAACCATCCGAGATGACACATGGACTTATTTTGAGATCACCCTGTAAAGAATAGTGATTACAATGTTGCCCTGAAAACTATTTTGCTTTGTAATGTGTCCTTGGTGACTGTCCTGCATTAGGGAGGAAGTGCAACGTTAGAACCAAAATCAGAAAAGTTTGAAACAGTGCACTGTTACATGCATTTTAGTCTCAAAGTATATCCATTGTAGGATGTATTCTGATTCTTGCAAGTGAACTGTAAATACAAATACCTCAAACTCTGGACCTGTTGCAAAGGAGGAAGTGATTGTAGTCGAAGTTCCATCACCCCCCTAGAAAACAGCACTTGTTTAAGTACGGATTAAAAAGCAAAATGAAACAGAAAAAATGCGATGCAGACAAAGGTACATACTAAATTGGAAAAATTGCAGATGATGGTACACACATACAGACACTCATACATGCCAATGTCATGACCGCAGCCTCCAAGGAGTCAGGTTTAGCCCAACTGCCTCGGAAGCTGGGTCACAACTTCATTTCCAGGCACCCATCGGCTCCCATAGGGGCCTTATGGACCTTGTCCTGGCGCCAGTGGCGCCAGGCTCATAAGGGGACCCAGTCCCAGCACAGGACGTGCCGGGCTCATGATGTAAGGAATGGTGCTTGGGTGGACCTACCTGATGCAGACCATGCTGCTCACTCACCTGCAGGATGAAATCCTCATCCATCCATGGCTGGAACTACTTTACCTTCTGGGTGTGGCCAGCACCACTCCCTGGGACTGGATACAGGAACTATTCTGGAAGCTGGGACTTCTTACCTGGGCGAGGCTGCTGTGGAAGGAGACACCTAAGCACTCCAGTAAGCTATTTAAACCACGCCCGATCAGAGCAACGTGCTTCGCGTTATTCTGCAATAGCAGCAGGACGCTCACCGTGTCAGCTCCAGAGAATCTTCAACTTCTGCATCTGGGGAAGAGAAATCCGCAATCTTACCTTCCGAAATACCATCTTCGTCTCCAGCAGCATCTGAAAAGGGAAAAGAACACCAGGTTAGCACGAGATAAAAACCAGCGCAGCACTTACCCAGTCCATCGGTGCATCTCAAGCCACGGGCTGCAGCTTTCCATTGTTCCGGCACCCTGTGGAAGCAAAGACATTGGTTAGTAAACCTCCGTGAAACTTTCCTTGCCTGCGCTGCATTCTTCTCGCCTCCGCCGACGCTGCTACTCGCATCTGCAAAACAAAAGGACATCATTAAGAAATACAAAACTCCATCTATACGCACGTGTTTTGGGCAGCGCTCATCTTTCTCACTCCTCGGTGCATTCCTCGACATCCATTTTTCTACCCAGCTGCTTCTGCGACATGAAAAAGGAAAAGAGACATTAAGAAGTGCTTTTAACTTCGAATTGACATTTTCTACTTACTTGCCTGCAACACCTTTGCCATTCCATCGCTCTCCGGATCTCCATATTCAAGCAACCGCCGTTCGTGCTGCTAACAACGGCCTAGCTCCAAATCTTCATCCTCTGCAACCAAGAGGCTGGACAATTAACCAGTGAAGTAACTGGCTTCGGCGCCCCTGCACAGACGCAGGATGGAGAGCTCCGCTTTCACCTACATAAGGTGAGCACATTTAGCCTACGAACTACTTGGGAGTACCAGGAAGGGGAGGCAGCTTACCCAGTCAGGCTTATATATCCATATTAACCCCTTGCTCTCATAATTGCAGACACCTCACCCTTCAGATCAAGATCTCAGTGAGGAAAGGGCCTTTCCAGGGTGGCATTCGAGGCCTGCGCGTGACCCTAGAAGACTCCGAGAACCCCCAGCCCAGACCTGCACCTCCGAGGGATTCAGGTGAGCGTTACAGCCAATTTGTATCAATACCCAGTACTACGCATAATACATTTCGATATGTTTAAATTCAAAGCATAACACATGCAAGTAGTTCAATAGCATTCAAAGAGTAGTATAATATAATTACTTGGTAGGTGAGTGAGGTTGATGTTGACCCCGGAAAGGTAATTAATGCAGAATCTTGCTCCTTCATTTTCAGCACATTGTCTGAAAATAGTACAATGGAAAAGGTAAATTAGTACTTGAAATGTGTCCTCATGCAATGCTATAACATTTCACTTTGCGCAGGTCGGTAGTGCTCACTATTGGGATACAAGGCGTGTCAGTGATTTCATCACTGTTGAGGGTCTGTGCTTCCATCAATGTGCTCTACGTAAAGAACGGTATGTCAACCAACACATTTCGAAAAGATAATTTCTAAGGGGCACTGTGGAAGTTTTTTTTATCAAGGGTCACATTTCATTTATTGGTTAGTGGCTCCAGAAAGTGAGGAAAGATGAAGTATACTAAGATGAAAGATTTGAAACTTCTGTTGAATCTGGCGACTATGCAAAATTGAGTCATAAAACATTGATGTCGATAAACACCAATACACTACTTTAAATAAATCAAGAGATGGGAGCTAATACTTATTAAAGCAGTCCATCATCCTACATACCAACAAACATAACAAACTCAACGTTCACTACTCACCTCACCAGCCACCTGCGTAAATTTAGTTGGGATGGCATTTGGAAGCAATTTACGAAGCAGTCGCAATCGACATTTTTTTGTGTACTTTGATTGTTCTTACATATCCTCAGTAAAGTGCAGGCTGCAGACGCGGAAGTGATTAGCCCTCACACCAGCCAAGATTTCCTGGGCCCTACTTTCAATCTCGTCTACTTCAAAACCACAATTTTCTATCCATCTTCTTGTTAAATCAATATCCTCTGGGAATACATGCAGGATAGTACCCAGAGCTTTGGCGTGGCTTGCAGGAATGCAACCGACAATGACACATGAAGGCATACTTGAAAAGTGCTTAAGATCTGTATAAACAAATATGAATGATTAACATGAATAATACTGTATGAATGTGAATAAAGGAATTATAGCAGAGGTTTGTCTGAAAGGTTTCGACATAACTATTCAGAGCAATGATCGGTGAACATAGAGAAGTAAATAGGGGTCTTACCCTAACTTGGGCAAACAAATGAGCTGATTCAGCACACAGAGGAACAAGTATCCGATGAACAGGTAGCTCATTGACGATATACCTTGTAGATCTCTGAGATGTCCTCAAGGTAACTTTCAAGGGGGGACATTACGAGTATGGCGGTAGGGGCTTAGTGGTGCCGTTAAGCCCCTACCTCCATATTCTGAGGTCCCTTAGCGGGTCCCAGCAGGAACGGCTGGTCTGACCAGCCATTCTTTGCGGGACCCGTTAAGGGACCTTGGAGCTAATAACGGGCCCGCAATTTGCGGGCCCGTTATTATCGCATTCCCCATTCCTATTGAGCCCTATGGGGGCTCAAATGGGAATGGGGAATGGTTTACTGAATGGGGACTTACCGGGTCCGCATAGGTCAGAATGTCCCGGTAAGTCCCTATTCAGTGAGATCGGATCCAGACGCGGGTTTGGAGGCAGCCATGGTGCTAATAGCGCCATGGCTACCACCAAACTCGTAATGACCCCCCTTTGGTGTTTATAAAGGATTACAAAAGTGGGTGTGTATGTGAATTTATGATGTGTTCGTAGACACCCACTCTGCCTCCATGTCAATGATTCCTATCTGCCATATGCACCCACCCTGCTGCCTTGCGAGCGCACAGGCATAGGCCTACCTGTACAGCATATAGGGCAATAGGGCCAGACTTCTTCCACAAAAGCCAAACATGCTTGTGTGGGTCCTTGCTTTTTTTGAAAGTGGCATACTGTTGGCATACTTTTTAGGTCATCAATGCCAGTTTGATGACTTAGTTCAATATGTGGGTAGAAGAAGTGAACAATGTTGCTGAATATATATTTTTTAACAAGCTCAATTTGTATCACCTTTTCATCAAAATACTCACCTTTGGGTAATATTCAAACAGGGCCAAAAAAGGAATGAATATCGACTTGGAACTGTGTGCCACGTATCAATGTTAGGATGCGGTACTGCCCAGTACATAGGTGCCCACTGCCATTGATACTAGGAAGGAGGATGGATGGGGACGAGGTGAGCGCAGAAGGCACGGAACACTACTCAATGCACAACATATCTTGATTACGGGGACAGGGTCTTGAAGAGGGGAGTCTGGAGAAACTGTCTGGCATGACCATGTGGACAAAATTAAATCATGGGCACTTGAAGGCAGCTGTCAGCAATTGTAAGAGAGCTCGCCAGACAAGATGTAGGTCCACAACACACGAACCTGATAGACCACAAAGGGTGCTATCAGTGAGCTAAAGAGGGCCAGTTCCAGTTTCATGGTACAAGTGCCCAACAAGTACAGAACTAGGATAACGATGCACACCTGTTTATTTGCACATGGTCTTAGATGCGAACTGCCATCGATACTGGGGAGAGAGGAAAGGGGATGGATTTACTGGAAAAGGGCAGTCTGGAGACACTGGGTCTGGGGAGGCCATGTGAACAATGGTCCCTGTACGGAAGATCCCTTTGAAGTGCTCATGGTGTTTGGCAACTAATGCTGAAGAGACACAACATTTTGTTGACTGCAGGGGCTGGATCTTGAAGATGGAAGTCTGGAGACACTGGGTCTGGGGAGGCCATGTGAACAATGGTCCCTGTGCGGAAGATCCCTTTGAAGTGCACATGGTGTTTGGCAACTTGAGCGGTCCCACCCACCCAGCCCCATTGGGAGCGCACGGTCATAGGTGTGAACTGCAATTGATAGTAGAGGGGGAGTGGATGGGCATGAGGCGAGCGCAAAAACGCTGGACCAATGCTGAAGGGACACAACATTTTGTTGATTGCAGGGGCTGGGTCTTGAAGATGGAAGTCTGGAGACACTGGGTCTGGGGAGGCCATGTGAACAATGGTCCCTGTGCGGAAGAACCGTTTGAAGTGAACAGGGTGTTTGGTAATTAGAGTGTTCTCAATCCACCCAGCCTCCATGGAAGAGTATGCTGTGAACTTCCATTGATACTGTAAGGGGAATGGATGGGGACAGGCGAGGTGAGCGCAAAAGGGCACCAACCAGGGCTGGACTGGCATACAGGGTACTCTAGAGATGTCCTTGTCTGCTTCTGCACTCTGGGATATTTTGTATTTTATTTTCACATTCTATCATAGGCAAAGGGTTGAACAAGCTCAAAAAGTGTAATATGGGGCCACTTTGAAAATTATTTCAAGTACCTCCATTGGTTCTATTTTATTTAATATGGTAATGTTGATGGCACAAACAAACCACAAATTGTATACTTGAGGTTGAAGCACAGTTTGAGAAAATCCCCTGTACTGTCCGCTGTCACTGGGGAATTTGGCGCGAATGGCTCGAAAGGCACAGGCGGATATTACTCGTTAAACGCGGTATCCAAGCCTCCTATGAAGCCACCATGTAAACGAACAATAGGCAACCAGCCTGTACCACCTGTGAAAGAGAAACATACATATTTCAATTGAATGAACCAGATAAGTGTACCACCTTACTTGAAAGTGCATCCTAAATTCGATGTCATAGTTTCCCTTAGTAAAGTAACTTTGCAGTCTGGACACATTGCAAAATTGAACACCCATTCAAGACAGAACGGTTTGGGCCATAGATAAATATTGTTTTTCAGTTTGAAGTGAAAGGCACGTAAGAGATAAACACTCTGATTTCCAAAAAGCGAGAGAAATTTATTCAATTTACAGATTAAATTAATTCATCAGTGATCGATCGAAGTTACGACAATGTAGGAGAACAACAGGAAATGTTAGTCATCTTAGTGGTCAAAATTAAATCAGTATAAGTATACTAGAGTATACTTACTTGTTACTTGGATTGCGAGGGCAAACTATTGTGCAAAGTATGTGCATACGCACCATCATAATCCACAACACAGAACTTGTGAGGCAGGGTGCCCTGAAGTCATGCAGCTTGGTAACGCATATCGGTGGTGTGTCTTCTTCTGATATGTAGACCAAGCATCCAGAATTTTCTTGGCAGCAGCAGTTCTCCACCTTGGTTGGCATGACCTTGCAACGATTGCAGGTACACCAGGTGGAAACGTCTTCAATGCGACTAGGCTGAGGATTACACTCGGGTGATTTATCTTGCAAACTATCGTCTGATTTCCCCTCGTTTCCGCAGCTTTCTCTTTCCATTAGTTTCTCCTCGGAATACTCAGGCTCATACTGGTAGGGCTGTATTGTTGCCATTGTACGACAAATATTTCACCAAAATGCCAGTAACGAGAGAAATCGGATCTGCTAGTGTAAGTACCCGTTCGCAGGGGCATCAAACTAGGAAGATAGCTGAACAGAGCAGAAACGAGTCACGGGCAATCTAAACTAAACACAGCAAAACTACTGACAAAGATAATCAAATGTTGTCTGATCAGAAAAGGTCTGTTTATAGTTATTGGGGAAAGAGGCGTCCTGGCGTTTCCATGGAGACATGTCAATAGCTTGCGCACAGAGAACGTTCAAAAGCGACGTGCATTGGTGTTGTGAAAAGGGCCGAGCACGTCTAATGATGTCAGCTTCAGGGGCGGGCAATCTGTATTATTTCCGCAAGGGTACTTGAACTTAGGGCAATGCTTCAACTGATACGATTAGCACAAGATGTCTGTGCCCTACACGTTGTTTTTGCATTCGTAAAAGTGAGGAAAACTAAGGTAAAATGCATAGGAAAAAGTTTTATGATCGATCACATTTTGCTAAACACAACATGCCCGAACGATCGGGACAATAACATTTTTGAGCGCACTTCCCCTTTAAACAGATTCTGGTGACCAAAATAGGCACAGCTGCTAGGAGAGAAATCTGTAATGATGAGTCAGAGTCACTCTCGGAATCACGCCTCAGCGATCTGATTGAAACCATGGCAATAGAGGAGGAAAATAATGAGTGGAACAACCTAAGTAGTTCTGAGTTGGCAGAAATAGATGGCCAGGTAACCTGTTTAACAACAGAAGCCCCCCTCATAGTCAAAGATCTCTGGAACGGAACCCAAAGCTGGTGGGAAAGGTAATGAATAAAACCACCTTTAAAATGCTTGCAGAGAAGAGAAAGCTCCTGGTGGGTGATCAACGGATAGATCAGCAATTTACAGCGAAGGGCATAGAAAAGCCCTCAGTAACTATTGAGAGAAATCACAAGGATGTAGGGCCTCATTACAACTCAGGCGAAAGGCTGCTCCCAGTGGACGACATTCTAATATTAAAACGTCAAAATGTGATGAGTTTATTCCAACACATTCCCAAATGAGACATATAACAACAAATGATATTGGAGTAGTCCAGGTTATGAATGAGAATCACATGTACTGGGTAATTCTCCATCTAGAATCAGCTTTAATAAAATCTGCCTTGTTTGAATTAAGTGATCAACTCCTTCCCTTCGGATATGAACGGAGTAACTACATAGAGAACAAAGGAGTGTCGAGAGGAAATGTTTCATGGGGAGATCAAGTAGATACCCTTGCCACCATAAATCAACTTAAAAAGTCCAGTGATGTGAAGAAAGGGAACCAACAGTTAACACTGGAAAGAGGGCTCTCGGGTTAATGGCAGTTTGCAGAAAGAAACCGTTACTGCCCATTGGTAGTTACCATCGAGAATCGATCAATAAGCAAATCAAATACAATTAACCAGCATGAGCCCAGGCAAGAAAGTGACAAGCTTCCGAATCGGTCATGGCTGGTGGAGGCATTAGCTGAACTGCGTCAGCATTTACGGCCAAATGGAGAAGGAGAAGGAGGTACTCGATATTGGCTCCTGCAACACAAGGGGCTTCAAAGACCTCTTCTCAAATAGAAATTTAGGCTTGGGTCGCTTTGACATCATATGCTTCCAAGAAACGTGGCTGCGGTCCGAGCCCATATGTGAAGGATACAAGGTATATCTAAATCAAGCCCATAAAGGTCAGACAAGGAGGCCATGGCCGGGACTCTTATCGCTGATTAAATTTAATAAATACGTGGCCATGGAAGAAATATACCAACCAAACACCTTTGTTCAGATGCTGAGGATGGGTCAACGCACTCTGGACAGCAGCAGGAAAATTAGAATTTTCCTTCTGAGTGTATACTGGAGTGTGAACATGTGTCAAGAAGATCTTTTTACTAACTCAATAATTTCACTGCTGGATGAAGCACTTATTCTGGTGGAGAACCCCCATATTATTATGTGTGGTGATCTTAACGTGTATTTCCTGAATAGCGAGGGAGAGTTACTTAGCAACTCCTTACTGGAAAATACGGCCTTGGTTTGGTTAAATGAGGCAAGACCCCATGATCTGTCTATGCTAAATGGTCAAATTTCAGCGGCTATTCCGGGGCAATGTACATGGTCTAGAGGAATTCAGACGGCCTGTCTAGACTACAGTCTTGTCTCAGCAAATGTCTCACAGGCAGTTTGGAAATTTGAGATCACAAAGATGCCGACAAGAGACCATGATCTCCTAGCAAAAGGCTGGACAGTGTCCGGATTACCCAGAAATATGGTTGTCCCTAATCCCGTTCAGCTGTCCTGGGGAAAAAACAGGTTGCAAATTAAATCAGCTGAGGTCCCTAAAATAACATCTCAGCTGAAGAGTTTTATACATGATAATCCGAGCAAATTGATTATTTCTCAATTCTTAAGGCATATCGGGAAGAGAGTGATCAGAGTGGTGAGATCAACCTTGTACCTGCTCACTCATATAATCATGAGGTAGCATTAGCGAGGAGAGCCTTTAGAGCTGACATCAGGAAACTCAAAAGGGACGGAAACAATTCAGCTGCTATAAAAAAAAAAGAATTAAGAAAGCAGAGGTATTGCAACTGGTTGTGAGCCTCTATAGCTGTGAGGTTACAACAAGATGCAGAACTAATGAAGAGGGCAGTCTGTAAAAACAATACTAGGAATTTATGGGAACTTATTAACAATGGGGGTAGTTTCCAGCCTGCACACATGGTTGTCCAAGTGTCAGAGGAAAGGTGGGTGGACCAATACATGAAATTGTTTACATTGGGAGAAGTTGCAAATAAGTATAATTTGAAGGTGGGGGATAGGTGGTCTTTTGAGCCTGACAAAGAAGAAATTGCAAGAATGATTAGGAAATTGAGCTGATCGAGGGCGGCCGGTCCAGATGGCATAGCCAACCATACATTGTTGAACGGAAATGTAGAGGCATGGGGGGATTTTGTGTTCAAGCTGTTTAATCAGGTTATGTTGACAAAACAGATTCACGCTACCTGACGAGAGGCTATCTTGGTGGCAATTTTCAAGAAGGGCGATCGCGACGATCCGAAAAACTATCAACTGATCACCCTCCTGGATACCCTGGGCAAGCAATTTGCTTCAGTCCTGCTAAGTGACCTAAACGCTTCGGTGGTGGGCTCAGGCCGGCTTGACCCTAGGCAGACAGGTTTTGTGAAGGGAGTCGGCACCTCCCTAAACCTCTTTCTGCTGAATCTTCTGAAGCGGAGATCCATGGATTCCAAGACAAATACTTACTTGGCTTTCATGGATCTTGAGCAGGCTTTTGATGGAGTCAGTAGGGAATGGCTATGGTCCAAATTAGTGGAGTAGATCTTCCCCCATGACCTGATCAAGGAAATCAAAGCATTATACTCTGATACATCGGTCCAGGTTACACTGTCACCCTAGGGGATGCTATAAAGGAAGATATATACCTATCAAGGGCTGAAGCAGGGGTGCTCCCTTGCCCCCATCCTATTTAATCTATATATGTCCTACTTGACAAAGTCTCAAAGAAGGATGCAAGCTTTCCAGCCAAAGATAAACTCCACTGAATTGCCTTGGGTCCTGTATGCCGAAGATTTGGTCTTTATAAACCAAACTCAGATCGGATTGCAACGCAGGCTGAGTGACTTTGTGATAAATCTGAAAGAGAATGGCATGAGAGTTAATGTTAAAATGTATAAGGTTCTCATTATGTCATTGGCTCGCAAGAAAAACAAGGGCACTCATGTATGGAGGGTGGGGAATGAAATGAATTTTTAACCTACCTAGGCATCATAGTTAATAAAAAATCTAGACGAAAGTGCACACCTTTCTATGTTGCGAGTTAAGGTTGGAAGATTAGCAGCTCAAGGATGATCTCTACATAGGAGGTATGGGGCGTTCTCAGCGCTCCCCCTGCTTAGGTTTTACAAGCAGAAGGTAGTACAGATCCTAACATATGGCGCAAAAGCATTGTTGAACCTGACTTGGAAGGCCTGGGCAAAGTTGGAGGGCTATTTTGGTGCAAAGTCTTGAGACTCCCCAACTCGTTACCATTTTGTGCTGTCCGATTTGAGCTAGGATTGCAGTCCATGGAATCGATAGTAACATGGAAAACCATGTCTCTATTTAGGAAATGTATCACCCCAGATAGCTCACTCCCTTTTGATACAAAATGAGGGAAATTCCCTAGAAAAGGGTCTGAAGATCTGGCAGGATAAATGTGAGAGCTATTTGAAAGGTCATGAAATCACAATAGACTTGCTTAATACGAATCCAGGCAAAGTGACAAAAAAAAACTGCAATGCCTAGACTGGATATCCCATTGAAGATGAAAAGTAAGGACAGGTTGGAACTATCTTTAGGATGGGGGGTAAGAGTCCTAAATCAAACACCCATATATCTACAAAAGTTTCCTTCTGCCCACTATAGAGACCTCTTCATGTGTTGTCGACTAAACATACTACCAAAGAGAGAGGTGTAATTGGCGAGGAAGCAGATTCGGGAGGCTGATGTGAGGTGTAGATATGATGAGGATGACAAGAATAATGAATCATTATTCCATCTAATGACAGCCTGTAAGGCCCTCTCATAATTAAGAGCTAGATAGCTGGAGGAGCATTTAGAGTAAATACACTCACTGACAGCAGTGGAATGGTGGGACAGATTTGTAATTGGAGAGAAAATAAGTCTGATCTTAGTGGTAATGTAAGTTGTAGAGTAATCTAAGCTGCTAAAGGAAAGAGAATTGATGTGTTTGATTTTTTATTATGAATTGATTCCTCGAGACCCGTCTTGTTTCTCTAAATTTTAAATGATATGAAGTTTGGATTAATGAATGATAATGCAAATAGGAGTGAATATGTTAAAGGTTTTCTTGTTCTGATAAACCAATAAAACATTTTTTTTTTAAATGAAAAAAACATTGTAGAGGGACCGGTTGTGCTTGGATAGCCAGCGGTCACGTAGATGCTCGGGAAAGCTGGTGAAGAGCAAGAGGGATGATTGTAGAGGGTGTGTGTGTGTGGCAAAGTTAAGGACTTTGGCAAGGGGAGAAAGGGAATAGCAGAGGATGCTTGGGAGGAGACTAGAGCAGCAGGCAAGGCAATGAATGACCAGCATGGACTTAAGAACATTCATGGAGTGATACGTGCGCAGGAGGCAGTTCTTGAGGATGTTGAAAAGATTGATCCGGGCCTAGTGGCTGTGGAGAAGGTGAAGTGCTGGAGCATAATATCACTAATAAAGAGGGCCTTAAGGTAGGGTGCCTCGACGGAGGGCCTGGTGTGGTCCGAGGAAAAAGGGTATGTTTTAGAAGAGATGAGCATAAAATAGCAAAGAGCCACACAGTGCCCAAAGGAGGAGAGGCAGTTGGAGATTCTCAAGGTGAGGTCAGGGGTGAAGAAGGGGAAGGAAAACCCGAAATAGAAGGTATTTTTGCCAAGGGAGGAAGTGTATAGGGTGAAAAGTGGAGGGTCCAGGTCAGAGTCTTGGGAGACACTTGGAAACGAGTAGAGTCAGAGGTGCCATGTTCCAGGCAATAGAGAAGGAATGGGAGAGTGGTACGAGGCAATCCAGGTAGACCAATCTCTTGCATCCCAGGTTTAGAGAGGATTAGCAGGAGGAGCCGGCGGCCGGCAGTGCTAAACGCAGTGGATAGGTCGAGGAGAATGATGATGGAGGAGAGCTTCGAATGATGAGCAGAGGCGAGAAAGTCAGTGATCTGGGTCAACGCTGTCTCAGTGGAATGATGGTTGTGCAAACTGGATTGAAGAGGGTCACAGATCATTATTTTCAATGTACTTAGGGATGTTAAAGTTCACTCAATCCTTGATTGTTGAATAGTGGGGCAGGAAAGATTCAGACTAATAGTTGGCAGGGCATTTGGGTCAGCAAATGGCTGCTTCAGGGTTAGTAGTACTGTGGCTACCTTGACACATGTAGGAGAGGTTCCAGAAGAGAGGGAGAGGCTGAAGATGGATGAGAGATAGGAGCAGTTTGTTGGTGCAAGATCTTTGATGATTTATGGGGAAAGTCGGTCTACCAGAGGGCATGACGGGTTGGCAGTCCTGAAGATAGGAGCCTGTTCATAAGGTGCAAAGGGGGAAAAGAGTGTAGGCTAGAGGGGGTATTGGAGATTGGAGGTGACAAGGGAAAGGAAGACCTGAATGTACGGGGCGTTATAGATCGTAGAGATGTTGGTGACATAGTTATATCATAGTGTTACATTCCCTCATGGGTGAACACATTCCTCTTTTTGGTGTTGGGACACACTGGGCTCAAATCATGGCTCGAATTGGGTCAGCAGTAAGAATGTAGGTTTCCTGGCTGTCTTGGGCCCCTGGTTGCTGTGAGTCCCAATTCAGGGGCAAAAGGATACTTTTTCATCCTTGTTCTCTCAAGCACTAGGGAGTCTGGTCCAAACCTGCAGAAGTTCTACAGCACGGTGAGGTCCTGTGTACTGTTGTGGCTGGCAGAGAGGCAGTTCTTGTCCCAGCAGCAGGCCACCCCCAAGGGTCTGTGGGGATGGTTAGAGCTCAGGGGACAGAGATTGCCTCTACCTTGGACACTCAGTCTTCCTCTCTCTGGCAGAGGACTTTGGAGAGATCAACTCTTCCAACAGTGGTCCATTAGAGCTGCGTGAACCCGACGGGGCTCAGGACGACTCTGGTCAAAGCTTGGGCTCTGGCCTGACTCTCTTCTTGGGTAAAGGCCTGCCCAAAGCAGGGACTGACCACGAGCCCCGTCGGCTGCCTCTGACTCCCAAAAAAGTTTGCTATCCACCATACCCAAAAAAGACAAAAAGACACTCCACATGACTTCTGGTCCAACCCACCTGACTTCCTGTCCCAACCCAGCTACTCAATGACTGGCTGGGACAGGAGTACTTCCTGGCACCACCGTGCAGCGACTGGCAGCAATTCCAAAGGTAGGTGAGTGCCTACCAACTCTTTTTGCTCCTCTGGGGCTCGCTAACCTTCTATTAGGCCTGACGCATGCATGTGGTCCCTGCACGTAGCACAGCCTCACATGCATCTTCATGGCGGCTCTTTCAGCGGTAGTGGCTCGTCCTGTGTTGTGAAGATGAGGCCAGGAGGCGACCCGCAGAGGGTTCGCCATGCATTGAGGATGAGCATTGCTGTGTTGGTTTTGACGTGGTGTGGTGGAGGCCCCATCCCCTCGTTACTACAAACGGCCTTGAGTATCCTTGGATACCAGGGTGTTGTGTCTCATGTTCGGGCACGAGAATGCGCTACAAGATGAAAAGCAGGGCTAAATGCCAGTGTGTTTTAAAGCTTGTTGCCAACCCTGCTGTTTCCTCTGTTCTGGCCATATGTTTTATGGTATTCCTGTTTTCCTGCTGCTCCTTTCTGGCTATGCCTGTTCGGCTGTCCTGGCCTTGGCCCTTCTGTTCTGCTCCTTTATTTGTTCTCTAGTGTATTCCTTCCTTTTACCCACTCAAGTCTCGCTGTAACCTGTTCCTTGCTCTGTACTAAATTGTTAGGGCTCTATAGCTCTGTTATCCACCTGCTGCCATATCCCTGCTTTGGTGCATTCCCTTCCACCTTGGACCAGAAGCCTCCAAACGACCATGAAGAAGACCTGCAGTACCCCCAACCAGTGCTGCAGCAGTCTGCAATAACCGCGAAGACCTGCGGCACCCCTGTCAGTGCTTCACACTGTTCCTGTGCCACGAACAAACAGGGGTGTCATAACATGGCATCGAAAGCTTGCCAGCTGGATCTCAGGGGAGCCTACCATCCGTTATGTATTAAAGCAGGAGATGAATGGAAAACCACCTTCAAGACTCAACTAGGCCACTATGAATACACCGTCATGCCCTTTGGACCCTGTAATCACCTGCTATATTCCAGCGATTCATGGACCACATTTTTGCTGATATGTTATGTCTGAATGATGTCATTTTACCAAAATGCCAGGGGTAGCAGAAGTGACAGCACACGATCCCTGACCTCTGATGACATCACAGAAAGTGATGTCATTTGACCCCACCCCAAAGTGACATCACAAGAAGCAATGGAACACAACCTTTCAGCCCCTGACAAAACAGTGGCATCACATAGCATTTTTCCTAAGTACACTACGAAAAATATGGTTACGACATCACTGTAATGTGATACGCATTTCATACAAGAATGGATCACCATATAAATCATTAATATCAGTCTGTATAGGCCCATATTACCAAACTACTGTGAATACAAGCAGATGTCCAAGGCGAAATGATAATGATGTGTTATTAAATACAACTTACGCTTAAGTGTGTTATGTAGAACACATTTACATACAATATCAGCCAACCTGTGTTGGTACTCATTTATCAACCTCAGAAGGATGAAAGGCTGAGTTGGCCTTGCTGGGATTTGAATCTTTCAACCTGCAGATCACACACACACACAGGCTGCAGTAGCAAGTGTTCTACCCACTGAGCTATTTTACCAGCTATAGTAGAGTGAGCAATTACATGTCTGAATGTTCTCAAAGTCAGAAAGCAAATCACACCCCATAGTGGCTACCATTAAACTGGTATCTGAGATTTAACAGCAAGCAAGTTCATCTGCAGGTCTGGTGCAAAGTTAACCATATGTCAAGCCTGCATGGATCTACATATCCTTCAGAGGTTGGCAAAATACATACCTTTGGGAGGGTTCATAACTGTGTAAATTAAAGAATTTAGAGTAGCACAGGCAAAGCAGCACACTCACACTGCATCCCATACTCTGGGCACCCGTTACCTCAGAAATGCTAACAAACATCCTGAACAGCATGCCATGGAGATAGGGAAGATAGACACATTACAAAAAAGCATTAAAATAATTGTGCAAAGGATACTTTATGAGCTATGGTCAGACATCGTACACAAGTTTTTAGGCATAAGGATTTTGTCAACTGATCGATGACACCAAGCTGGAATGTCTTGTGATGATCGTAACAGTGACAACAGCAGAAAAAATATGCTATAACTGCAACTTGTGAAAAGCAAAATACATAGTCCAAAATGGATGCCTATTCTACTCTAAATGCTTTTTGGAAGTATTTGTCTGCATTGTGAATTTGGGGTGTTCAAGAACAGACTAAATCAGTGACTCACCCATTGAAATGTGCCTGAAATAAACCTTTAACGAGTCTAGAAATTATTGTATAGAATTCCAGAAAGACAAACTATTTGTTATTGTTAGGGAGAATTCTCAAAATGTGCTAATTCCCCTCTACCTTAGAGACCCCCAGCTCTTTTCTTGGACTTTGGGACTTTGTACTTTTTAATTCTGTTTGTTTCCTGTGTTTATTCTTTTGGTTATGGAGTCTAAACAACTCCATAGGCATCATCTTTTCATGTGTGTCACACAGCATCCTCAGTGCAGTGACACAGGTGAAGCCTTTTAGGCTGTCCCAAGGTTTGAATACCTTCTCTGGGGTAAACTACTGTTTCCCATAGAAAGTAAAGTGAAATTGTCTTTACTAGTCTTCTTCAAATTCCCAGACCCAGCACACCCTATCTTACAATAGAGTGCCGGAGGGGTTACTTAGTATCCCCTATACCTAGAAACTCATGTAGCAGTCAAATCCTACCCTTTCCTCTCGAAATGGCTGGTGGCAGTGGTTTTACCAGGAACTACCATCATTTGTCCTGACCGCGAACACCGATAGCGTTAAATCGCGGGAGACATGTTTTTTAAGATGGCGCCTTAGCCCCCTTTGTTTAAACAGGTCCCGGTCTTCTTTGTTCGCCATTTCTTTTTGGAAAGGTCCTTCTAGAGTTTGTCTCTGCGTGCCAAACCAGGTTTTGTCCCTTTATTCCTACGCCTTTGGCGGGCTTCAGGACTGAAGACTGCCTCTGGCGCCCGAGTGTCTGGGGTGGGCAGGAAGTGAGGGAGGTGCCCGAAACTCCCTGTGCTTAGTCTCCTAAGAGACCGAAATGCACTCTGGCGTGATTGGCTAGCTGATTCTCTGGTAAGGACAGCCACCCTGCTGGGTGAGTGACAGCTATGCTGGAATTAATGGGAGGATACTGGATAAAAGGCGAGACTCTTGGCTTGGAGGGCAGAGTCGACCACTGGAACAAAAGAACCCAAGATAAGCTGGACGAGGATGGCTGCTGCAACTCCTGGACCATTGGTTTGCCCGGTGAAGCCCTGCTGCAGGTCCACAACGCCAAGTTCATCTCGACAGAGAAGCCCTTCAAGGACGACTTCTCCCTTTGAGTTGGTGGGACCAATCAACTCATAAGCCACCTAGATACCATTCTCTGAGCTGGTTGTATTTTGCTCAGCGTGCTGCAGGAAACCGAATAGCCAGGGAGAAGGGCACCAGTTTGTGTGCATGGCTACAGCTACCCGAATTGAAGATTTGCCTTTGCCAGCTTTTTGACCAGTCCCAGTGCAGTACAGGAGTCCCCTGACGTTCCTCCCTCTTGTCCCCACAACTGAGGCTCAGGAACAGCGAGATCTGCCGGAACTGCCAGGAACAGACGTCTTCAGCTGCATCTTTTTCTTCTTTGGCAACTTGCAGGCCTAGTCATCTTGTGACCCAACATATGACTCTTTCTAATGCAAACTACTTCTGAGAACTTTGGCAAAGACTTTTCCGTTTAACTTTCAGAACTGCTTTATCCTATGCAAGACTTTAGCCCATTGACTTTGGCCTAACCTATTGGATTGAATCAACTCCTTTGGGGAACTCAGGCTATTTGCACTGTTTAAGAGTAACTGTAATATTTGTTTTATTAACTTATGCCTTTTTGCGCCTACTTCAAATGCTCTGAATGCCATTTTGCTCCTCCTTTGAAGTAGTTTAAATGCCTCAGAACCTGATATTGTGAAGTACTGAAGTATATTTTTGTGTGATATAAATTGCCTCCTTCTGGTGAATGTTTTATAACTGACTGTGAAATAAATTATTAAGTGTTTTACCAAGAAACGTTGAGTACAAGAGTTTATTTGAATACTTGTAATTATAGACCTCTGTGTAACCTCCCTACAGCTCACATTCCCTCTTGAGATAAGCCTTGCTGCTCAGCAACGCTACGCTACCACAAAACTGTGTAGTACAGACTTATACCAAAGGTTGGTTTTGCTTACACCTGTAGTCCTAGTTGTGTGTAGTGGTCCCAAAGGGTACTGCATACAAACTTTGCCTAACAGTTATTCCTAAAAGTGTTACACTTGTCCAACCCTCTGTTTTTTTAAAAAGGCCTGAACAAGAAAGCCAGCCACTTCAGAAACAAAAAGCCACATGGCGCTGGTTACAGCCCAGAAGCTTCCATTTAAAAAACCCTTTCCTTTTTTTAGAGTTATCAAGGGAGACCACAGGGAAAGCAAGGGTGCCCTCAGGGGTTGCAGGTGCGACCCCTAGCGACCCCCAAATGACATCCCTGTCTGAATGTATGGGTTCATTTAGACAATATCCTGGTGTTCTCCGCTTGCTACGATGAACATTTCTGCCATGTAAGAACAGTTCTGGCTAGATTGAAAAAAAATCATCTCTCTGCTAAATTGGATAAATGTCGCCTTTTTCACCACCCTTGCATTGAATTCCTGGGATACCAGATTGGTGAAATGGTGTACAAATGGATCCACACAAGGTTCAGGCAATTCAGGATTCGATTTGTCCTCAGTCCGTTAATGCGCTTCAACGTTTGCAAATTTCTATCGTTGATGTATTCACAATTTATTCAGCAAACGGCCGTGAAGACCTGCAGTACCCCAATCAGTGCTCCAGCAGTCTGCAATAACCACAAAGAAGACCTGCAGCACCCCAGTCAGTGCTATGCACTCTTCCTGTCCCACGTAAATGCAGGTGTATAATAACGTGGCGTAGGAATCTTGCTCAAGAGGTTTGGGAGTTCCGCATCCTCTAGGACTGCTTGTGGAGTCTCCTGTGTCGCTTACACTGTTTTATCATCATGCCTGCCACTCCTGATCCACGAGTGCCAAGAAAGACCCAAGGTACTCAACGTAAATGTGATTTGGTTCTTGACACCTTCCCAAGTGCTCGCCCCGAAAAAGGCCTCTGCTCCTCAGCCCCTTTTCTTGCCCCAGCCCCCTTAGCCCCTTTTCTTGCCCTCAGCCCTCTAGAGCACCTCTTGTTGCCACCCATTCCCTCTTATCCCCTTTTCTACGCCCATTCCTCCCTGTTATTGCTCCCTACCCTTTTGGCCCTTGTATTGACCCCTTTAGTCCCTTTTCTTCCCTAGCCCCTTTTACATGCTTTTCTTGCCCCCATTTGTGCCCCAACCCCTCAAGCTCCTTTTCTTGCCTCTACCCATGTACGCCTCTTCCTGTACCTTTTCTTGCCCCAGTCCATTTTAGACCCTTTTCTTGCCCTCCTTAGCCCCATGTCCTACACCCAACCACTTTTGGCATTTTTCTTGCCCAGCTCCTTTGAACCCCTTTTAAGCCCCCTTTCATCCCCTTTCTCGCTGCCTTTCACTGTTTTTCTTGCCCCAGATTATTTTCTTGCCTCCTTTCGACATCTTTCTTTCCCCCAACCCCTTTAGCCTCTTTTCTGCCCCTTAAGTCCCTTTCCTAGTCCATTTATCTCTGTTTCTTTCCCCCTCCCCTTTTGCCTATTTTCTTCCCCTTTAGGCCCTTTTCCAGCCCCCTTTCACCCCATGTCTTGCCCCAGTCCATGTGTATCCCCTTTTCTTGTCCCTTTTGAACCCCTTTCTTGCCCCAAACCCTTTTGGCCCCTTTTCTTGCCCCCATCCACTGACGCAGGCTTTGCGTTGTCTTTCCCCCAGCTCGGGTCATGTTTGGTCATAGGAATCAGGCCAGGCCCCCTTGCTCTGCACTACCCCTGCCCCTGAAATCCCTGGCTCTCTCAGGTCTAGGTCCAATGAGTTCCTCCTCATGTTTATATTCAAGAATAAATCAAATAAGTGGTGTGAGACCTCTTCATTTAAAGATACATTCTGCATGTAATTGGACAAACGCTAGAATGTTTAAGGGGTCTAATCCCTGTTCTTGAATGAATTGGACTTGACCCTTCTGACATCAAACCCAAAGTGCTTTGTGCCAGAGGAAGTTCAGGAGACAGGAAGGAGAGAGCGAAGCAGGGAGAACAAAGATGGCAGAATCATCCTTCATCTACTCAAAGCTTCGCCTGTCTGCACTGAACTCCACTTCCCATCTCAAAGTATCAAAGGCCCTTTGAAATGCAGTACCCTGGTGTGAGGCCAAGCCTTTTGTGAATGGGTGCACCCTTTGATTCCTGCTCCCAGGCCAGTTTTCTGTGGAGTGGTTGTCTTCTGAGAAGGGAGTTACCTACCCCTACAAAGGAACTAATTGAGTCAGTCCCCAAGGCAACAGTTCTGCCAGACGTGGCAAGGCCCAGCCTGTCTGGGGAGAATAAACATACTCCTTCCCCAGCTGGGCATGTGTTCACAAGACTGACACATGTGTGATATCAAATTGCTTTAGCTTTAATAATTATGAGAATACCATCCACCATACCACAGGTATGGTCTATATTTAAAGTTTATTCTGCCACCAGAAGGTAGACTCAAAATTATAGGGTATTGGAACAGAGGTGCATATCTTAAATGCAGCCCCTCTGCTGCTGAGACTAGGTTGTCAATCAAGCTGTCAAATGGGCACCTGTGACCTCTGAACCTGCTCTCTGCCACTGGTAGACCAAGTGAGGCAGATTAAGAGGCTGATGCAGCACGGCACAAGTACAAACTATGTTTTTGGCATGGATCCTATGAAAGGGGAATATGATCAGCAGATTAGCCTTTCAATGATGGAATTACCAGCATCATTTTATTACATTTATAAAATGTAAAAAGCCAGTGCTCCTACACCCTTGTCAAATGGCAATCCATAACAGTCGCTCTTTCTGCTGCTTCCTCAAAGTCTGGAACTCAGAGCTACATTTAAGTTGTTGAATAGTTGCTGAATCGATGAGACCTGTTGAGGTGAGAGGGCTAGAAAGGAGGATATAACCATGTTCAAATAGGGAGCCAGGAAGTCCGTTTTTAATTTGCATCTAGAAATTGGGGAGGTAGGGGGGAGAGAGATCAGTGGAGGGAAAAAGGCTTTCAAGTGGATAATGGTTTGATCAGATAGTGAGGGATCAATAGTGAGGTCAGATAGGGCAAAGGAAGAAGAAAGGAAGACATGGTCAAGAGAGCTTGCTTGGATTTGAGTGGGAACATTTGAGTTGATGAGAGAAGAAGATTATGGCAAGGTAGGAGTTCTCCATGAGAGCTACATGGGCTTCTGTGTGAAGGGAGTCAAACGGAATGTCAAGATCAGGGAAGAAGGAGTTGGGTGGGCCAGGAGGCCACTAGATAAGGAGGATTGTGAGGGAATGAGAGAACTCAAAGAAGAGACAAAAGACATCAGATGACCGGTGGGGTGCAGAGGTAGAGGGATTTTTGCAAGTCTCTGGTGTTACCTGAGTGCCTGTGAGCCCCCCACCCGTATACAGACTCAGGCTGAGGCTGATGTGGTCGGTTCGGGCTCCCCGGTTGCTCTGCGGCAGCCGGGAAACCCCCTTTTATTTATAGGGCCCGGGGCGGAGTGCAATGTCACTCCACTGCGTGCCTGTGCCCGTAAAGGGGCAGTTCCACACTCGTCCTTTTTCATAACAACAACAGTGAACAAAGGATTACTACCTATCAAAAATATAAACACACCGCACGCCAACATTCCCAAAGAACCCCTTTGAGGACAGCCTCCTTGGTTCCCCTTCACTTGAACACTCTTTCGCCGGAGAGATTGCAGAGGAGCCGGGCCACCGCCCTCATCTGGCACCTCTGTCATGTCCTTGCTCTGCACCGCCTCTGCCCTGGACTCGCCCAGCCTCTTGAAGAAACTGGCATTGCGAGTGATGGACGCAGTCCCATCAGAGGCCATCACCATCAACCCTTTCACTGCCACCACGTCCATGGGCCCCGACTCATACATTAGTGATAACTTCCCATGTGGGTGTCGGTTTCTTACCAACACCTCATTGCCGGGGCAAAATGCTGAGGCCTAAATCCCCTCTGAATGTTCTCCTGCTTTATTCTCTCCTTCCTCTCCCTTTCCACCTGCTCATTGTCTATGACAGTGGGCTCATGCTCGCCTGTTTCTGGCAAAAGACCCCTTGGATATCGCTGAAACATCACCTCTGCTGGTGCCACCCCATTAGATGTATGTGGAGTGGTGCGTTATTCCCGCAGAAACTTGTATAGGGCCCTTTGCAAACACTGACCTTGTCGCTGGGCAATGCAGAATACTTTATTGAGAGTCCTCATCATACGCTCTGCCTCACCATTCGCCCTGGGCCAGAGCAATGTTACCTTATGATGATGTAGTCCATACTCCTCCATCAAATTAGCAAAACTTTCGCCTTGAAAGGGTGCTCCGTTGTCTGATCACAGCACCTTGGGCAATCCGTGAGTGGCAAAGATCTTCTCTACAGCCACCACCACATTTTCGAACACCGCCGATTCAACAAACTCCACCACCGGGTACCGGGACCACTCATCAACGATGACCAAGAAGTACATGTCCCGGGTGCTAGATCCAAAGTCTGCGTGGACCACCTCCCACGGCCTGGTGCCCTATGGCATTGTCTCTATTTCAGGCTCCTTCTGCACTAGTGACACCACCTGGCACCACACACATGCTGTCACAAACTCCTCCACCCACCTCTCCAGAGCCGAAAACGACACTTTCTGGCAAAGACGGGCCTTTGTCTTGGCAGTGCCCTGGTGCCCCTGGTGGGCCAGCTCGATAATCTGCTGTATCCTCCCCTGTGGAATCACTGTCCGGCCCCTCTGAGCAGCAAACCAGTCTCAGAGAATGTCAGTTCGTCCTTCAGCCTCCACAGTTGTTCCAGCGTGATTTTGGCTTCATGAGTTCTTAGGGCCAGAGTGTCCAGTGCCGCCCTCCACAAACCCTGCTAAACGGTCGTCTTGAGAATGAGGAAACATTCATCCTCCGCTGAGGCCTGCTCCAACTCGCCCACTGGCACCGAGATGGGAGTGGCCGCTTCCACCACTAGCCGAACATGCTCGTCTGCTTCTTCTGCACAGCTGTTACGTGGCCCTTCTGGCTCACCTCTCGGATGTCGAGAAAGGTAATCAGCTGCGTTGTTGCTGCCAGGCCGGTACACCAGAGAGACCCCATACTCTAACAAAGCCAACAACCATCGTTCAATCTTCGCTGGTGGCTTGGAGGATGACCCTGCCAGGATGGGCAGCAGGGGCTTGTGGTCCATGACCACCGTCACCGGCCTCCTCAGCACATACAGCATGAAGTGTTGACAGCCCCACAGGACCGCCAAAGCCTCTCGCTCAATCTGAAAATACCTTTGTTCTGTTTCTGACAAGGCTTTGCTGGTGTATGCAACTGGACGGACCTCCGAATTTGCGTCCACCTGGGTAAGCACTGCTCCTAAGCCAAACAGGCTGGCATCCACCACGATCTCTGACTGAAGGGCCGGGTCGAAAAAAGCCATGGTGTCCTCTACCGTCAGAGCCTCTTTGATGTCCTCGAACGCAGCCTGTTCAAGTGGTCCCCACTGCCAAGTGACGTCTTTCTTGATAAGGGCCCGCAGTGGCTCAGACCGGGAAGCAAGGTTCCTGATGAGCATTCCCATAAAGCTGCCCACCTCTGATAAGTTCTCCGGCAGTCGGGCCTCCATTATGTCCTTCACCTTTCTTGGGCCAGGTGACACGCCCCCTTCATTAAATACAAATCCAAAGAACTCAATGGTGGATTTTAGGAATTCACATTTTTCTCGGTGCAATGTTAAGCCCAGCGACTGGAGCTGCTCAAAAGCCTTTGCTGGCTTATTTAGATGCTCAGCCTCGGACTTGGCGAATACCAAAATATCATCGCTGATATTGAGCACACCTTCCAGGTCAGTGAGGGCCCCCTGGATGGTGTTTTTTAAAACCTCAGCTGCGGCCGACAACCCGAAGCTCAGACTCTTGTAGTGGTGCAGGCCACGATGGGTGGTGAATCTGGTAATGTACCTTGACTCAGGGTGCAGCAACACCTGATGGTACCCAGCCCGTACACCGGGCTCCTTGCAACTCTGTGATGATTTCGTCAATGGTGGGCATCAGATGTCATTCCCTCTTGATTGCTTTGTTAGGGAGGCGCATGTCCACACATATTCTGACAGAATCAGGCTGCTTTGGCTTTCTCGCCATGAAAATCAGAGAGACCCATGGAGTTGGGCCCTCCACCTTCTCAATGATGTCTAGTTTGACAAGGTTGTCCAACTCCTGGTGGACCAGGTCTTGCAGATGGAACAGTACCTGCCGATGTTTTGGGGCGACCGGTTGGATCGGCTCATCTATATGCAGCCTCACTGGATAACCAGCCATGCGTATGATCCCTTCAAACAGGCGAGCGTACTTCTCCAGCAGCATCTGAATGTCCTCCACATATACGGAGTAGGCAAAGCTGACGATGCCCAATGCTTCAGCAGTGCGCAGCAAGGTGTTAGTGCTAACTGAGGTAACCTCGAAATGTGCTCTGATTGCTGAACCACCATGCCTCACATCAGCCACAAAGGGCCATCCAGCAGGATTGGCTGAGCCCTGCCAAAAGTAAAAATGCATTCCTTCGGTGTTGTTAGCCTTGGTGGACCATGGCCTCATAGTGATCCCGCGCCATGACGTTCCCCGATGCACCTGGGTCCACAAGCACCGGAACCGATGATTTGTTCACTTGCACTAGGCACCTTGGCTGCCGCTTGGTCTTGGACTGTAGGACACACACACTAGATACAAAAAAGACATTCTCCTCCTCTTCTTCTTCATGATCGTCCTGGGTGGCACCTTCTTCCCCTTGATCCACCTGGGCAACATTGGGCAGGTGCTGCTGGCAGAAGAATCCTGCTCTGACTGGAACCCTTGGGACTACATGCAGGAGCAGAGCCCTGCACATACGGGCGTAATGGTCCACAAAGCTGCAGCAGCCTCATGACTTCCCTATCGCCGGACACTCTGCTGGGTGTGGAAGGTCGTACCCACACTTCCTGCAACACTGACCTGGTGCCTCTATCCCACTGGTTTTAACATGGGCACCTGGTCCTCCTGCCAGCAAGGGCACGGCCCACTGCACAAATGTCCCCTGCCTTTCCGGGGCGCACCCCAGCCTCGATTCGGGATGCCCTTACCTCCAACACCTCCCGACACCTTCCGCGTTCCAGGATGCGGGGTAGAGAGATGCTGGGTTCCCACAGAGCCTGCCTGCTTAGTTTTCCTGACGCGAAGCCCTGGATTAGCCGGTTTCGTATCATGGTGTCAGGATTGTCCCAGGCACATGGCAAAGCTAGGCGGCGCAACCTTCCATAGAACGTGTCCAAACTATCGTCATCCTTCTGGTGAGACAAGCTCATGATGAAACGTTCGTAGTCTGCGTTGGCAAGTGGCAGGAAATAATCATGTAGAGCATCCTTCGCTGCATTATAGGAGTTATTCAGAGGTTGGAGAGACAGAAAAACCCCATGCACCGCAGGCCCAGCAGGGTATAGCAGAGTTGCCAGCTTGCTATCATCATTGGTTTCCATGGTGGCCCGAAAGTACCTCTCCCGCCTATCAATCCACATCTTCCATCTAGGTCCTAGGCTGGACGGGGCTGGACGGGGCACCCGAGATATCAAACTCGGGCATTGGTTGTAAAGCACCAGGTGGTCTCATCCCAGGCAGTTGTTGTGGCAGAGGGGACTGGGGCATCTGCGCAGGGGGCTGCTGAGGCACAACTTGGTCGGCATCACTCATGCTGGCGAGCGCACAGCACCCCACCCAACATAGATGGGGTGGCAACTCAACACACCTCTTTCTGCTGTAGATCTACACTCCACTCAGATGGTACCGAGCCTCAGCACACACCACTCCACCAGATTGCTGCAGCACAGTCTTGAACGCCCCCAAAATGTCCAAAAAGAAGAAATTCAAGGGTCCCAGCAAACGCCACAGTCTACACTGCCCAGGATGGGCAGAAATCACAGCTAGCCGTAATAGGCCAGTCAGTGGCTCCAAAAATTGAGCTGGGTGGGCCCAGGGAAACCAACAAAGGAACAGCAGGCCTCCCCTGGCAGCTCCTCACCTCAAACTCAACGAAATTCTGCAGAAAAGAATTTCACAAGGCACATCACGTGCAATATCTGCTGTTCGCAGATGGATTTCCCATAAATTGAGCAGGATGGTGCACAGGCACTCTAAAATAGAGCCACAACCAACCCCCACCTTGCATACAAAATTGGCCGCCAAACCGAGTGATCAGTCCCCTCTCCACAGCATTCAGGATGGTGAAAATCAATTCAGGAAAGAAAAAGAAATTCACTGCCTTCACCGCCATGCCCGGGTGACTGACCCGGTCTCCGTCGCCACTGTTGCAAGTCTCCGGTGTTACCCGGAGTGCCCGTTGGCCCCCTCCCACCTACAGACTCAGGCTGACGCTGATGTGGTCGGTTCGGGCTCCCCGGTCGCTCTGCGGTGACGGGGAACACCCCTTTTATTTATAGGGCATGGCGTGGGGTGCAACTTCACTCAGCCGCAGGCGTGTGCCTGTAAAGGGGCAGTATCACAGGGATTAGCCCTATCGATCATAAGGCCACCAACCACCTTCTAGGTCAAACGAGAGGAGCGGAAAAAGAAGGCAGAGTGCGAGTGTGAGGCAACAATGATGAAACAATCCTTGTCTTGCCAGTCACTTCATAGACAATCATATCATACCAATCAAATATATGCCTATCAGTTCCGACGTACTGATGAAGACTCCAGTTTTTGATGTTATTTCTTAAATTGACAATGTGGACATTATAATTTCATAATGTTTATTAGCCTCTCCTGTTGGTGTTGGAGGTAGATAGAGTATGTCAGAGGAGATCTCCTCAGGGCATTGCAGGCAACCTCCCTTCCTCCTTCCTGAGCTGTTGGGAGCCAGTGGGGCATATGGCATCCTTGTGATTGGCTTGCTGGGATTAACATGCAAGGGACGTATGCCATGGAGCCATGCATGACAGTGTTGTGGTGCACCTCTTGATCAGCCATCCAAGCAAATGGTGCTGGTTTGGAAGATCCCAGTGTGGACAATACAGGCACTGGTACTGTGGTGCTCTGCAGGGTAGAACAACAAGGAGACTTGTTGGTGGACCCTGGGTGAGCCTCAGAGCAGAAGGGGAGTGGGACCAATGAAGGGACTCTGTATGGGACAATGTTGGAGCTGCAGGGCTAAGGATCACAGAGAAGAGGTCAAGAGGGTTATCAGGTAAGGTGGCAACTCAATCCATTCCTGGAAGAGCTTCCCCCATTAGATACCCAAAGTGAGATAGGGCAAGTCCAGGAGAGGAGTTGGTGGTTCACAAACCAAAATGGTATCAAGTTTTGTTGATGCAGTGTCCTGGAGCATCCGAGAAAGGACTGGGTTAGCGTGAAGGGAACCATGCAGTGGAAAGAAGCAGCAAGCCAGGTAGAGAAGCAACCTGCATGGAAGGTTGTGGTAGCAGTGTTGGCATATGGTTTTCCACCCAGGGGGAGTGGAAACACAAGATCTAAGGACATAACACTCCTTGTAAAAAAAGTGGGGGTCCAACAACATGAAGAGACAGAAGGGAGGCAAATGAATGAAAAGAGCTCCACATAGGTAAGCTTCACACCTGACAGTTTAGCTGTCTGTGATGTGGCAAATGAGGCACTCGGGTTGGTCATAGCGGGGCGTGAGGCAGATTTCCACCCACTTTGGGAGCAGTGCATGAGTTGATGATATAGCACCATCCAGAAGAGGACAATCAGTTGTAGCTTGGACGGGCCTCCCCAGGGAATGGATACATGAGGGGCCATGGCTGGATCCAAACTCCTCTGTGATCCGGAATCCAAGACCAACTCGGGGACAAGGTGAATGGTGGGAGGCACCACAGAGGTTGAGCAAAAAGGGTTTTGCAGGCGTTGGGGATGAACCAATTTCACTTTATCGGTTTCCAGACTGCTTGTGGTCTTACCATCAGTACCAATGAAACTTTTTTAAATCAATTATTTTGGGAGCAAGGGTGGAAAACATGCATCTTTTAATTTTTTTTATTTTCACCCTTCGGAGTCAGTCTCACGCACGAGTGAAAATACACCTGCGCACAAACTTCAAAACAAGAACATGCTCGAGATCTGACTCGGTTACTGAAGTCTTCCTGAAATCTTCTCTTGAGACAAGGGAACACCAGAATAACTTAACAATCATCATGAAAAGGAACCTGAAATATCAAGAACCCGCATTCGCGTTCCATCTAATAACAGCAATACAGGACAGCCACTTTCAACTCAAAGGCAGATTGGAACTCTAATGACTCCTTGCTACTTTGAACTCCACCAACAGGACTTCCAGGGAGCCTCCCAACCTCCATGTCCCTTCCCTATGTCACTGACTCACCTTCCAAGCTTCTAGCGCCGCTGTGCTGAATGCAAGGGCCCCATACACACTGCAAACTTACACCTGCTGGCACCACCTCTACCACATGAACTCTGCTAACACCACATTTTTAACCTATAACATACTCCATCACCTTCATCTCCCCCTCCAGTCCAACAGCTGCCCTTGAATCCTGTCCCTGTCAGCTATTAGATCTTGGGTTTGCCCCTCTGGATAAAACATACACCCAAGGGTACCTGTTACAAACAACTAGAATCATACAGGAACACACGGACCGGAGTACTTCCATGCTGCACTCATCAACACCATCCTCCTCCAATCACTTTCTTGCAGAACCATGTGCCATGAGGCTGAAAAAATGCCAGAAGTGTGCCACAAAAGGCCACCTTACACATCAAATTACACCACCCCTTACATCTCCAAATCCATTTTGCATTGATGATTGGATTGAAGAGCTACTGACACTTTCGATTTACGAGAGGCACATTTATAAGCATAAAGGTGAACTGGACAAGTTTGATGAGAGTTTCTGGAGGTGTACAGCTAAAATTGATGTGGGCTAAGCACATTACCAGTGCTTAATTTGTAAAAAAATAAGTGGCAGTGCCCAAAAAATATTGGCCCCATAATGCCGGGCGTGGCGCCGCCCACAGTGCGCGCGCGGCCTGCGCCAGTTCAGTTCTAGACCTAGATCAGCCCACCACCAGCCCATCACACTGCTGCTGCTCCTAAGCACTGGGTGCAGCAGACTGAGCAGAGCAAGCTGAAGCTTCACTCACACAACCCACAGAACGGGTACATCAAAGGTGACATAGTTCCTAAGTAACCGCAGCTTAACCTTCCCACACAGATCAGGTCCAGTATGGGCAGAAGTGTCACTCCCAGAGTAGGTATCACCAGAATCAGTGGGTACATCACCTTCCTGCACAACCTCTTCAGGTCATCTAGAAGCCGTGTAGGCTTTACAGGCAGAACATGTCCAGCATTGACAGCAGCACTATGAGCTTGCCTTCACCAGAAACAGGCAGCACACTGTATTAGCATGGGCTGCCATTGTTGCTGAGATATGAAGACATGTGCACAGCCGCTCCCGCTGACCCGTTCGCCGCTTGCATCGCTTCGCGGCCCCACGGGCCTGCTGCACGGCCAAATCCTCAAGACTGAGGTGTGTGTGTTAGACTGCATGATAGGATTTGGGGTGCTTACCCCCGGTTTGCATTGCAAATTACCCAGTTGAGGAAGGTGGGGAGGGGATCGTAAAAATGCCTGCAATAAACTGTGGTGTTAATAGTGCAAGTACAGCATAGATAAAGTACCGCAGACTTTTCCACTAATTCTATATTACACTGCAGCTTGGTCACAGTAGTGCAAGCTGTGGTGTGTGTGTGGGTCCTGCGTCCAGCAGTCCTGACAGAAATGGCCCCCATTTCCTGCAGGGCCGCACGCCCTAATACTGTCTGCGAGAGTGGGTTTGGCGTGTGCATTCTAGGCTGTGTTGCCATTATGCTGCGGGGCTTGTTAAGCAGAAAGCACAGCACTGAGCAAACGCAGATTTGCTGCGTCACAGCCAGGGACACTTTAAATAGTGCTGTTGATGCCTTCTTGAGATCAGCGCTGATTAATGGCACGCGCCCTGAACCACAGCGCCAGATGACAACAAATATGAGCTATAAAAATTGTCTCCACGACGGGACCATGGGAATGTGCCGACACCCTCTGCAGGCCTGGCTCAGTGTATTTCTCGATAAGCAGCGCCGATATTTATGAAAATTGCCACTTGGAACTACCAATCAAAAGTTTGGATTCTGTAATCTTTTTGATAAAGTATACTGGTGATTAAGGTTAGTGCTGTGAATCGTTTGTGCTTGTACTTATTGAGGCAAGAATGCATTTCATCCAGGTAGAGTTCAGGGGGCAATCCCGAAACAGGTGCTGCCTTGGAGGAGGGCTGGAGGGCTGGGGGTGCAGAGACCTTGGGCAAGACCAGGCACAAGCCAGACTATAGTCTGATTGGACTGGCTGTGTACAGGGTGCTATGGGCGGGTTCAGCTCAGCTGGCACTGCAGGTCGCAGGCCCGCGGGGCCGCGAGGCAATGCGAGCGGCTGTGTGAATCTGATCACATAGTAATGGTAAGTGCCCCGCAGCTGCAGCCTTGGTCGGACGACCTAGGCTGCAGCCGCGGGGCATTTTTACCGTTACTATGATCAGATTCACATAGCCTCCGCTCCCGCTCGCATTGCTTCGCGGGCCGGGCCCTGTGGGCCTGCACGGCCAAATACTGCCCTATGGGCTACGGTCGCACGGCGGTCCCGGCACGCCTGGGTGGGCACAGCGACCACACAGAGACGACACCAGCCGCAAATCACGCAATGAAAATTTGTGCAGCGCATACATTCAAAGGGGGAGTGAGTGACGTGTTGTTGTTGCAGATGCAGCAGGCAGTTCACGAGCACACTTGACTTGGCGTGAGTGACTCATGAAAGCCTGCTGCCCTGCACGTGTGGTTCCAAATTCGGTGTGCAGCCTAGTTTTGCTGCTGCAGGCAGCTTAAGTTCCTCTGGACTGGGGCAGGCGCGGTAAGTACTCGTCCGGAACTACTATTTTTAGTGTATTATAGTTATTAATTTGTGTCTCTCTGCCCGCCGCTGAAATGAATAATCATCCACGGCGGCGAGCGGCGCGGCAGCGCCATAATAATGAAGTACGCGTACATACTCGAGCTCCCCTCTCCCCCCTACTTGATCCCTACCTTGATTGTGGTTTATTTTTTTTATTTTTATTTATTTTAAACTTGCAACCAAAATTACAATGGTACAAGAGCGGGATACTCCGCTAATACACATTCCACATCATGATCAAATACTGAGTCATTTGGGGTGGCAACCCTTAAAGTCCTCATTCACTTAATCGAGGGAAAAAACAAAACAGGTTCACTTTTGCTTCCTTGCCCATAAACAAGTGGTGCCATTGGCAACGCAGCGATATTACAACAAAACAACCTACACCCATCTAGGGGGCCGTATATGGTGAGGGGCCCTGAACATCACCAAGGGCACACTCGGCAAATTCTTAAATTAACTTATGCGAAGACATACATTATGGGCCCTACGTCAATAAGGCTCAAGCTATGCTGCCAGCAGAACGAGGAAAGCAACACTCATGCAATTCCAAATCCTGCTTCCGGAGGCCTGGTCAACTGGTTTCTCAGTAGTAATGGTTTTCAATAACTTTTCGGCCCCTTCCACACCCAAAAAGAGGTATTCCTTTCCATTCCAAGTTACCCTAAATTTGTCCGGATGGAACAACCTGCTTTAACCCGGTGTCCCAAAAAAGATTTCTTGACGACGTTGAGAGCTCTCCTTTTCTTATCAGTTGGCTGGGAGAGATTTGGAAAAAAAGAGGATGCTATGGTTTTGGAATTCCACTGTTTTCTTTGCCACTACTGCCTTTAGGATCTTATCTCTGTCACAAGTGTCACTCAGACACACCAGTAGTGTAGTGCCCTCCTGTGACACTGATTTTGCTTTGGGTCCCACCGCCCTGAACCTGTAACATTTGTCTACATATATGGGGTTATCCTCCACGTCGAGCTCCAAAAGCTCAGGGAACCAAGTCGTTACAAAGCCTATCGGATCTTCCCCTTCTGCACCCCTAGTGAGACCTAAAATGCACAGTTGCGAGGCACGCATTGCATTCTCAAGAGTTTCAAGTCTATTGTCCGACACCCTGATACATTTCACCACTGCTTCCTTTTGACTATTGATTTTCTGCACCTGAGGGAGCATTTGTGCTGTTTGGTTATCATGCTTGCTGGACTTCCGCTCTGACGTAGAGGTTCTCCCTTCCAACTGGGCCACCTTCTCTGTCAACTTGTCCATCTTACCCTCCAGCTGGGACATCAATTGCTCTATTCGTCCCAGTGCTTCCATGACAGGGGCCTGGGGTGCAGACTTGTCCATGTTGTGTTGACCACTGCGAGGGGCGAAAGAATCTGTCTCTTTCACCACTCTTTTCTTTTTCCCTTTGCCAGATAATAATAATAATTTCGCATTTATAAAGTGCTACGAACCCTCAGGTATCTGAGCACTGCTTATTATTACCCACGGTGTGTGGTGCTCATTTATCGACCTCGGAAAGAAGAAAGGCTGAGTTTGGCCCTGCCGGAATTCGAACCTACGTTAGTAGGCTCCGCACAGATGTCAAAGCGAGCATGATGGCATTGTTAACACATTACCTGATGTTTCTTTTTATGTAGGCCATTAGAGCGGTGGGGGGCCTAGGCCAAAGGGAGTAGATCAGATATTGCAGGCCTCTGGCAGCCATGTTTTAAGGTCTGCTTATTTGACACGAAAAACGTGTAGAGAGCAGCTGTATGCCTCTGCAGGAAATCCCTCCCCCCTGCCTCCTATATGTTGGAAGTCGGAGACTGTGCCATGTTTGACACCAGCAGTTGTGCCAATATGGCAGCGAGTGTTCTATAAAAGGTATCCATATCGAATGTACCCCCGAAGAGATGACAATCTGCATGTTGCTATGAGACCACAAGTTCAAACAGTTTGCTTTGTTTATACAATTCAAAGTTTTTCTGCACGTTTTTAAATGAAAAGCCGGTGTTTTGGGTGTATTTGAAGTTTTAAAACACAAAAGAGAAACCCAGATGAAATCTTCACAGATCACATCAATTAGTATGCTGGTATTTACTAAAGTTGATGATGGAGACAATGAGCTAGAATCTAGAATCTAGCTAGAATCATTCCCATTGTGTATAGTATGCTTCTATATGTGTCATGGTTTCACTGGCTATAATGTTGCTTCCTCTATAATAATAGTTATGTTCTGTTATGTACTGTAATTAATTTTGTAAAGTGACCAAGCATAGCGAGGGAGCCCAAAATTATTTAGATGAGTTTGGGGAGGTTCTCCCCCCGAAGAACCTTTTCAAAAGAATGTGTTGAAATGGTAAATTGTACAGCACACTTTCTGGAAAAAATGGGTAAAAATACATACAATCTACTATTGGTTCTAGTGTAAGACCAAAAAAAAGCAATAAATGCCATGTCACAAGAAAGAATTGTACAGCGTTTTTATGAAGCTGCCTCCACATTCTATCTATGCTGTTAATGGGAATTGTAAATCACCTGCATGTGCCTGCCATCACATTCTATGATAGCAATTGGCACTGTAAAGCACTTGCATGATCCTGTGGACGCAAACAATCTATGCCAGTAATGGTCACTGTGAATCAGTTGATTTATGTGATTTTAGCAAAAACTATTTCAGAGAGGAATGTTTTAACGAAAGAAAAACACAGAAATAATCACTGATTTGTTTTCTCTATTTGGGGGTGGGAGTAGCACTTGGTTTCCCTCTGATTGTATCCCTACCCCAACCACCTCCCCACCCATTACATATATATTGAAAGAAGATTCAGTGATTTCTTCTGTAAAACATCCCTCTCTGAATATTTTTCTGTTAAAATCACTGGATACCAATCAGTTGCATGAGGCTGCCAGCCAGGCTATGGGAATAATGGTCACTGTAAATCAGTTGCACATGGCTGTAGTCAATCTATTCTAGAAATGGTCACTGTAGATCACTTTCATGAGGCAGAAGCTGCAATCTTTCTTTTCCAGTAATGGTTGCTTTAAATAATTTTCATGAAGCTGCGGCCACAGCCTACACGCAATGTCAATAATGGTAACTATAAATCACTTTCAAGAAGTTGAGCCCACAATAAATATTAACATTGATTGTTACTGACCGCCGCACTCAAGCACATGCACGCATTGCATTCATGCTAACACCCATACTCAGATACTCCTGTAGAGGAGGAGCCAAAAGCCTCTACCGGAAGTCCCACCCCTAACCTGCCTATATGTTGGGAACCAGAGATAGTGATAAAGACGACACCGGTAATGATGCCATTAACACAAGCAGCCTTTGAAGCAAAGTAGTACCCATTAAGAAAGCCATTCTTTATGTATCCACGAAGAGCTGACAGTCTCTTGAGGAAGATCCCCGAAGAGCGGGAGAAGATGAATGAAGGACCAGACTGGTGACGTCACATGATGTAACGTGATGCACTGAGAAGAGACAATGGTGAAGCATGTAAAGAGAACATATAGAATCCGATGGTGAAGTAAAGAATTGAGTAACCTGTTACGTGTAAAATGAAGATTACATGTGTGAAGAGCACGGAAGAAAATGCAAATCACTTTATGAATGTACAGAGCCAGCAATGCAAGCAGACTAAGTGATCATAGAAGCTAGCTATACATAGTATAATAGACTGCAGGCGGTGCCACCAAGGTATACATAAGCATAAGAATCTGGATATTCCACATCTTGTTTTAGCACACTGGGATCTCATGAGCAGGACGCCGGAAGTGTGTTGCAGTTAACAAACATTAGCTGATGAGCAAGAAAGAAACAAGGAGGCTTGGCTGGCTCAGTGTCAAGAAGGCCAGTGGAGCCGAGTACAGGTTGTATATTCAAAGGATAACATTAATACAAAAGATGAGCCAAGCTACTGCCAAGGTGCAGATGAGAGACAATGAGTGCCAAGTTTTATTTGTTTTAATACCATTCAATATTGAATTGAAGCTCAAATCGTGGTCTTCAGACATGTGACCGAGATGAAAACAGATATGAGCAGAACTATGCAAGAGACCAGAAGATAAAATCATGGTCACTCCCTATTATTACCAGGAGTTTGTTGAGCCTGCAAGGACATGTTCAAAGGCTAATTGATGACAGAAAGTAAGAGTGATGATAGATGTTGGGCTAATTGGGTGGGGAGGTATGGTCAAGACCAACCCACCCGCACCTGGAGTACCAGCTTGTGCACTGCTAGTGAGTGGAATATTCCAGAAGGGTACAAGCGTGCCAACCAATGATAGAGGGCCACGTAGCAAAGAGCCCTATAGTTTGTGAACCAATAGATTGTTGTGTATTTTGTGACGATGAAGATGACTTGCACTAGAGGAGGGCTTAGTTACCCACCTGATAGTAGAGACCCAATCACGACATGAAACTCCATAGAAAGTATATGTAGATGTTTCCCATTACCCAACAATAGCCCCACATAAGGTTTTACAATTTGCCATGTAGCACAACGTCAATGATGATGGGTTTTTAGTATAAAAGAGTGTTTTTTGTGAAAACCTTGTGCTTGATACTGTTGACATCCATAGATGTCCGTTGTACTCCCTGTTTTAGATAATTGTTAATAAATCTGCGTGCCTTAACTTCCTGAGTCGACCTTATTATTGATGTTTTAGTAATTTCTGCATCCCCATCCTTCCCATAAGAACACTACCTTGTCTTAAAGAGCCCCTCGGGTTCACCCTCATTCTCAGATACACCCATGTGCACACAAAAACACTCACTCTGACACCAGCATATACATACAGACACACAGGCACACACAACAGACTCACTAAAAACAATTGTGTCCACGCACAGTATTCATTACACTCAAACATGCATGCAGGCACAGAGACAGTACAAAACTAGAAATACAAACACATTTGTAAATGAAAACATGTCTTACCCTTTTGAGGGGAGTCAGAAGGAGGAGCCGAACACACTGAGGACATGTTACCTTGCTTTTAATGAAAATATAAGACAATGGGCCTCATTACACGGTACCGCTAAATTCCCTATCTAATTACGACCCGGACTTGCCGCTATTAGCGCAACCGGTAAGTACGGTGCCACTAATAGCGGCAAGTCCGTGGGCGCGCGACCCCCAGGTCGGAAATAGCGGCACGGCGCTAATAGCATCCCATCACAAGCTAGGCGGACATGGCAATAGCGGCATGGGAAAGACCCAAAAAACCCTTACCGGCATGGCGCAAATACCGGCATCGCAAACCACCTGTTAAGAGACCTGAGCATTGTTTACACCTGCCACAGGTGGACACATCCTGCACAGATGGAGGCGATGGATACTGTGGCAGCACAAAAGAGCACACCACACCCCTTCCCACACCCCTTCCCACACAAAAATGCTTCCAATACTGCCAGCATTACATGGGCTGGAGGACATGATTGCAGTGCGGCAGCACCAACAACAGGCAGCACAGAGGAGACGCAGGAGGAGGAGGAGGAGTAGGGCAAGACAGGCACAGCAAGCACCACCAGGGCACCCAGAAATACCACAGAGCCAGCCACCAATCTCCAGGATCCAAGCCAGTCCATTGAACCAGACACCCGAGCACATACAAACCCTGTACCGTCTGCACTGGGATACCATCACCATCATCGTGGATAAGATACATGACGACAGCGTGAGACTCATAGACATTAGAACTGCAATCCCCCCTCTAGTGCAGATTGTCTGCATGCATGCTGTCAGTTGTGACTTCCAATCACAATTCAAAGAAGACATGTGTGACATGTACAGTCCACAGCAGGGTGGCCTGTAACAGGTACCCATTCTTCACCCCATACAGGCAAAGCCGGCTATCCCCTGAAGAGGTAGCACCTAACCCCTGTATGGAACCCACAGAACCAGCAGGAAGAGGACAACAATATTGCACATACCCGTACCTGCGTCGTGATGGAGCAGGCATTCGGCCTCTCCAACACACAGCTCCGGTGCCTAAGCGTGCCAGGTGAGGCTCTCCTGTACGGCCATGACAAAGTGCCGAAGATATCCATGGCATGTGTGATGCCGGACTAAATTTTCATCAGACGGAATGTGCCTCTACCACCTGACATGCAAGCGCCAGATGAGGATGATGTGGATGGTGATGAGGATGGATCAAAAGGCCCGCAAGGACATGCAAGTGGCAATGTCCAGGAGGGACACGATGTGCGTCAGCATCTGATGTATCAGATTCCATGACATCCAAGGTACAACTATTATGGATGCAGATGGGTATTACTGCCCTGATGCATGTGGTAAGTCCCACAAAGAACCATCTCCCCAATACAGTACACACACACAATGATGAAAACCAAGCCTGTGTTTCAACTTGTCAACAGTGTATTGTGAACAAAAGACAATAATTAAGTGCATGGCCCCAACTGTGCAAACGACTTTACCCCCCTCCCCCCACAACACTCCCAAGAACACCCTTACCCCCCTCCCCCCACAACACTCCCAAGAACACCCTTACCCCCCTCCCCCCACAATACCCCCATGTGAGCCTCATGGTGTGTACGTGTCCTTCTCCACGTGTGCCACCTAGTCCTTGCTGGCCCTAATTGTCAGTGCCTCCTCCGCCATTTGGTGGTTGGGTTGTGGTGCGCCTCAGGTTGCGCAGAGACCGGCGCAGGAGGCTAGTTTGCCGGGAACTCCCAGAGGAGGTGGTGCCCGGTTCATCCTGTGTTGTGAGTGGACATCGGCGCTCAATCGTGTCTGCTATACGGATCATGGCCTGCCTGAGTTGGGCCATTTCATTGCAGATCCTGTTCATGCATGCCTCAATACCCTCCCTTGTCTGCCGTGCATACATACTGAGGTCCTCCCTCAGACGCCCTGCCTCAGCCACATGCTGCCCTACTAGCCCAGTGATCTCTGCCTGCCTCTGGATGATGGATGAGAGGTCATGTTGCATGCTAGGTGCTGGTGGGATGACTGCTGCGCCTTGATCCATGGCACCGGCATCAGGTGAGGACACCTGGGGGCTCCATGCCCCTTCCAGGGTGGGGGTGGCTGATCCTCCATGGCTACCCGGACCTGATGACAACCTTGGGCTTGCCAGAATGGAGCGTGTTGGGCTGGGGGTCTGGCTTTGATCCACAATGCCATGTGCTTCCTCCTCGTCCGAAAGTGGGGCAGTGGCTGCTGCCTCACCAGTTGAACTGGTGGCAGCAGAGTACGTGCCCTCCATGCTGGTTTCACTTGCAGGGAGACACACTGCCTTGGGTGCTATGATGGCAGCAGGCATGGCCTCAGGCTGCGTGGAACTGGTGCTCCTGCTGCCTTTGTCCCTCTGGTCATGGTCACTCCTCCCGGTTCCCCTTGAGGCTGTGGCGGTGTCCCCTGTGGCATCTCTCCTGGGTTTTTTGGTGGATGGGGGAGCAGGTGTCGCAGTGCGTGGCTCCTCAGTTTCTGTGTGTGATCCTGTAGGGGTGAGAAATGGGGATATTCATCATTTATGGTTCGACCTGCCTTATGCTGAATGCTTACGTCATGCCGCTCTATGCATTTGGGCCTCTTTATTGTGGATTCAGGTAATGGGGATGTTGGGTGGGTCATGCATGAATGGGTCTGTGTTGCACGTGTATGTGGTGATACATGCATGTATGTTTGTGGCTGGATCCACAGCATTAATATGGACACATATTTGGGGGGCCCCTCACACTTCACTGTGCATTTTCTGATGTATACACTCACCTCCATCGGACGAAGTGGCCACGCCATGCTCCATTTCTCCAACACCCTCTATGGATTCCACTCCAATTGTGGATGCACAGGTCTCCTCCCACTCACGGAGTTTAATAGGCGATTCGCTGCCTCCTCCTGTGCCCATAGCCAGGTTGCGGTTCGCTGCCAGTATGTTCCTGACACGGAGCCGGAGGTCGTCCCACCTCTTACGACAGTCTTTGACTGTGCGGGTGGTGGTGCCCACTGCGCTGACCTTGTTGGCAACCTCTGCCCAGATGGCCTTCTTCTTGAGGATGGTCTCCCACTGCATGTCATTGCTGAAGACCACATTTGCATTTGCCGCTAGTGTCTCGGTCAGCATTATGAGCTCCTCATTGCAGAATTTTTCCTTACATTGCCACTCAGTAGATTTTTTTACGGCCTTCGGCATCTTTAGGCTGTCCTGGAAGGATTTTTGTCCGAGTTTCCTGGAAAGGTGTCCTGGATGCGGAGGATGGCAATGGATTGTGTTTTTAAAGATGGCCGCCGTGCTCTTTCCCGTTCCTGTGCGATGACGCTATTTCCGCTTCCGCGTTTTAACGGTGACCGCAATTTGCATGCAGTAAGAAGGCGGAGGTGCTATTAGCACTTTGGTCGAATCCGTTAATGGACTTTTTGGGGGCTTTTACGACATGGCGGTAGGAGGATTACCGGCATGGCGCTATGCTCGTGTCCGCATACTCGTAATAGTCCGCAATTTGTGGGCTCTTGCAAGGGCGGAGACGCAAATAACGCCATGCCAGTAAATGCCTTTTTTTTTACCGCACAACGTGTAATGAGGGCCAATGCCCTGTCTTTCCCTATTACTAAAGGGATCACCCTTTATATATAAATTAACTACAGGTGCTTGGCTGTCATCAGGAAGTCCATAAGTATAATGTGTCTTCAGTCCCCAACCTAAGTCTACCTGACCCTACCACTTATATGAATAACTCAAAATAAGCCAAAATAATGTCTCTCTTCTCCTGGTCGTCTCTCTACTTGCCTTCTTCCCTTCCCAGTGGATTTCTGTTTAAGGCTGTGTCTTATCTCCTGTGATTAATGATACACAAATGTCTCTCTTTAGAATATAGGATTCTTTAAGATATCTTCCCTAATTGTATTTTGATGTTTCCTCCAGAAGCTTATGTAGCTCTTCCTATATGCTTGTGGGCTTTGTCTTCTCTTTAATGCCAGCTTTATGACAATGTTACTTGAAATAGTTTCTCACACTCAGGTCTTTACTTGTAAGTCTCTTATCTTCTTGAGGGTTCACAAACCCTAGGCTTTGTATGATTGTATCCAAATTATGAGTCCCCCTCTCCTGTGTTCTTGGTATTGGATTCTCCCTTTTTTGATTCTGTTTCCTTGACTCTCTGATTTCACAATCCTTGTTACCCTTATTTGTGGTGGGCTCTCGCCTCTCTTCAAGTCTCTGTATCTGGGGATTTCCCCTTCCTCCCAGGGTATTCACTTCCACTTTTTATCTATTTCCCAAATAGCATTATTCGTCATGTTCAGTATGGATTTCAGAAATCTCCCATTCTGCTCACTTAATGTTCGACTTTCATATTTGTGACTTTGGGAGTTTTCTCACCTTTCAATACTTTGCCCCGGTGACCTCACACCTCTCCTATTCTGTCCGGTTCCTTTTCCGACATGGGAACCTCACAGGGCTCGGCGTGCGCTCGGGTACTCGGCTTCTCCGTTCCTCTTTTCTCTGCCTGGCTTTGCCAGCACAGCGTTCCCAGCTCCTTTTTCTTCGGTGCTGTCTACGCACACGGGATACAGGTAGCTGGCAGTAGTCCCTTCTCCGATGGTCTCTGCGTCGTTCGTTGTGCATCTCGCCCGCCACAAAGCAGCCATGGTCACGTCACCGCCTTGCATGGGTCTTTGGTCCCCATTCGGGTAACGGTTCTAAATCGTGAATGCTGTGCTGATAAGTTTTCCCGCAGGGGTGGCTAGCATTTCAGCACAGCATTGCATTCCTGGAAGTTTTCCCAGAGCTGGTAGCAGTGGGAGAAAGAAATTGGCCAATAAGAGGGTGACAATGCTTATATATAATGAGGCACAAGCAATTGACCTGTGAAATAAGGTTCTTACAGCTGGTGTGTTTGTTTGTGTTACAGTATTTATAATGGAACATTCCGTTGGAGCACAACACATAGGGCCTCATTACGACCCTGGTGGTACGGAGTGAACGGCGCCATAAAAGGTGCCGGCGCCGTTCACTCCGTACCGCCGCATTACGAGTTCCCCTCGCGGGACACGGTAAGCACGCCTGGGAAAACCAGGCGTGCTTACCGGGTCCTGCGAGGGGAAGAGGGAGCAAACAACGGGCCATCTCGTAATGGCCCGTTGTTTGCTCCCTCTCCCATTCCCATTCAGCCCTATGGGGGCTGAAAAGGGAATGGGGAAGGACCGTGTCTGGGTCCTTGGAGGGAGGAATTACCGGGCCTTCCGAACTCGGAATCGCCTGGTAAGTCCTCATTCCGAGGACCCGGGCCCCGACGCGATTTCGGCGGCAGCCATGCCGCCAATAGCGGCATGGTTACCGCCGAACTCGTAATGAGGGCCATAGTTTGCATGAACAACAATATTGCTGATGTGCTAGTTGTGAAAAAGATGCTCGATGGGTGGCCAAGTAAAGGTTCAAAAGTGTGACAGGATGAAACTGATGACCTTGGAATTGTAGAAACAAGTGGCGATTTTTTTGCAGGAATGTGTTTTTCCTTGATTGTAGCTCGACATCGTTGTAGGCTGTGTTTTGGCTATTTTTTCAGGACTCTGAGAGCATCAGGGATAATAGGATATGAGTAAGAGGAATTGTGGAAGGGGCATGTGACAAAAGAGGGAGTTTGTGCATTGTCAGGTTGAAAACGGATCAGAAAGATGGTGGACAGATGGTGGTGATGGGCAGTGCTTGCATGGCTCTGTATGCCCCTGGAGGTGATGCATCAATGCATGTGTGTCATAAAGAGGTGTGGGGAGACACATCAGACTGGAAGGGCAGTAAAGAGCGCCCAAGTGTTTGACGTCTGTAAAACTGTTGCAAGTTGGTGTAGAACAAAGGACTTTGGGACACCAAACACAAGTTCAGGTATCAGGATAGTAAGTAATGTAATGTATCATATCATACCTGGCCTTGGGTGGCCAGAGAGATATGCGGGACTGGCCGTGTCTTAGTCGTGCATGAATGCATAAGGTGGCTGCCTGGCGGGAAGGTGTCCTGAAGTACATGGCAAAGAAGAGGAATGCTTAAAGGAGAGAAGGTGACCATTAGGCGGTGCGGGAAGAACCAGCAGGGAACTGAGAGGCTGAGGAACCAGTAGAGGGTTTGTGTTCATGCTTCAGTGTGGTAACGATGATTAACTGTATTATGAAGTCGGTTAGGACATTTTCTTGTTTTTAAGGTGATGGGGCCAAGGATTTACATTCTGTGCATTTGAATCTCTCGTTGTTAAATGCAACCTTTTTACAAACATAGAAACTCTGGGACGTCTGTGTCGTGCTAGTTGCTCCCAATGTACCCGCTGGCAGCTGCAGCGAGAGAACTGCCTCCGCATGTGAGGCCCATTGCCCTCCAGCTTTGGATGCAGTCTTCCCTCTGTGGGGAAAAGGCAGTGCTGGCAAGCCAGGACTTTCATACAGCGTCGTTGTTTAGTAAATATGACTGTGGGGACTCCGCATTGCATCGACCACACCCGAAGAGTCCCCGAAATAGGGGAGGCAGCCACATCCTCCCCCTCAGGTGTGTTGGTAGGTGACAGCACATGCCCCAAATCTGCAGAAGCTTGCCAAACTGTGATTGGTTGGAGGGACATCACGTGGGTAGGAGCAGGTGTTAAAGAGCCATGCCCAACAGCATTGTGTCACACCTTTTCGAATGGCAATCAGAGGATGGGGACCACACACACCTGTCCCCTTCTTGTGAGTTAACACACGGTTTTGATCACATGGGAGTTAACAGGTTCTCAAAGGGACAGTCGAACGGGGACGACATTGAATGTGCAGTTTAGCATAGGCCTCCAGTTTCCTAGGATATGATCACGTTGCATTTGTGAAGCGGTTTCACTGTAAGGACACCCCTCGGAGGGTGTGGTGAAGTGTCCTCTGTGACATTGAGACCTGCGAGACATGCTAACCATAGTTACGTCGCAAACTCGGCAGAACTGCAATACGGAAGGAGGCTGGAACAAGCAAAAGGGGAGTCTTCACAGAGCTGCGGTGCAGGGGTTTGGAGCAAGCTGAGGAGAGTCTTGGAAGGCCAACCAAGCAGTGGTGAGTTGGTGGATATCAGATGCAGAGCCCCATAACCACCAGTGAGGACAAGATGGCCACCACTCCCAGATAAGCAGGAGAGCGAAATGCTGTCAAGGGGGGAGATGGAAACTGAGAGGCAGAGGTGAAATGCCAGAGGATATGACCATGCAGAGCAGCCAACGGATCGTCTTTTCTGGAGGTTTATCTGACTGAAGAGAATGCAAGAGGAAGGAACAGAGAAAAGCATGACACATGCTGGCGAGAGGTTTGCAGATGCAAATTAACAAGGGGGTTCCGGGGAGTCCCTTTGCCAGACATTAGTCCTGGTTACGAGAGACTTACCCAGAGTCTTTAGCTCACTATCCTTCACAGAGTAGAAGGATATCCCAAACATATCAGTCTTTGTCCTGCCCTGGGGCAGTCCAGCAGCGAAATGCTAGGCAATTCTCATTTGAACAAGAGTGCCAACAGCAACCCCAGACACGTTTTTCGGTGTGGTTGGACCTCATCAGTAGAGTGAAGCTGTGCCTCTCAAAGAATAGTGAGAAAGAGGTCCACGTCTGGATTCTCCTAGTAACTTAGGATGAGACCCAAAGTTACTTAAATATGCAAATTAGCAAGGGGGGTCCTGGGAGTCCCTCTGCCAGTTATTAGTCCTGATTACAAGAGAATAACCCAGAGTCTTTAGCTCACTATCTTTCACAGAGTAGAAATATCCCAAACATATCAGTCTTTGTCCTGCCCTGGGGCATTCCAGCACCGAATTCAGTAGGGTGGAACTGTGCCTCTCTAAGAATAGTGAGCAAGGGGCTCACCTCTGGATTCCCCTAGTAACTTATGGTGAGACCCAAAGTTACTTAAATATGCAAATTAACAAGGGGGGTCCTGGGAGTCCCTCTGCCAGACATTAGTCCTGGTTTTGAGAGACTTACCCAGAGTCTTTAGCTCACTATCCTTCACAGAGTAGAAGGATATCCCAAACACATCAGTCTTTGCCCTGCCCTGGGGCAGTCCAGCACTGAAATGCTAGGCAATTCTCCTCTGAACAAGAGTACCAATAGCAAACCCAGACACGTGTTTTGGTCTGGTTGGACCTCATCAGTAGGGTGGAGCTATGCCTCTCTTAGAATAGTGAGCAAGGGGCCCACATCTGGATTCCCCTAGTAACTTAGGGTGAGATCCAAAGTTACTTAAATATGCAAATTAACAAGGGGGTCCTGGGAGTCCCTCTGCCAGACATTAGTCCTGGTTATGAGAGACTTACCCAGAGTCTTTAGCACACTATCTTTCACAGAGTAGAAATATCCCAAACATATCAGTCTTTATCCTGCCCTGGGGCAGTCTAGCACCGAAATGCTAGGCAATTCTCCTCTGAACAAGAGTACCAAAAGCAACCCCAGACACATGTTTCGGTCTGGTTGGACCTCATCAGTAGGGTGGAGTTGTGCCTCTCTAAGAATAGTGAGCAAGGGGTCCACGTCTGGATTCCCCTAGTATCTTAGGGTGAGACCCAAAGTTACTTAAATATGCAAATTAACAAGGGGGGGGGGGTCCTGGGAGTCCATCTGCCAGACATTAGTCATGGTTATGTGAGACTTACCCAGAGTCTTTAGCTCACTATCTTTCACAGAGTAGAAATATCCCAAACATATTTTCCGTCTGGTTGGACCTCATCAGTAGGGTGGAGCTGTGCCCATCTAAGAATAGTGAGCAAGGGGTCCATGTCTGGAATCCCCTAGTAACTTAGGGTGAGACCCAAAGTTACTTAAATATGCAAATTAACAAGGGTGGGTCCTAGGAGTCCCTCTGCCAGACATTAGTCCTGGTTAGGAGAGACTTACCCAGAGTCTTTAGCTCACTATCTTTCACAGAGTAGAAATATCCCAAACATATCAGTCTTTATCCTGCCCTGGGGCAGTCTAGCACCGAAATGCTAGGCAATTCTCCTCTGAACAAGAGTACCAAAAGCAACCCCAGACACATGTTTCGGTCTGGTTGGACCTCATCAGTAGGGTGGTGTTGTGCCTCTCTAAGAATAGTGAGCAAGGGGTCCACGTCTGGATTCCCCTAGTATCTTAGGGTGAGACCCAAAGTTACTTAAATATGCAAATTAACAAGGGGGGGGGTCCTGGGAGTCCATCTGCCAGACATTAGTCATGGTTATGTGAGACTTACCCAGAGTCTTTAGCTCACTATCTTTCACAGAGTAGAAATATCCCAAACATATCCGTCTTTGTCCTGCCCTGGGGAAGTCCAGCACCGAAATGCTAGGGAATTCTCCTCTGAACAAGAGTACCAACAGCAACCCCTGACAAATATTTCGGTCTGGTTCGACCTCATCAGTACGGTGGAGTTGTGCCTCTCTAAGAATAGTGAGCAAGGGGTCCACATCTGGATTCCCCTAGTAACTTAGGGTGAGACCCAAAGTTACTTAAATATGCAAATTAGCAAGGGGGGTCCTGGGAGTCCATCGGCCAGACATTAGTCCTGGTTACGAGAGACCTACCCAGAGTCTTTAGCTCACTATCTTTCACAGAGTAGAAATATCCCAAACATATCCGTCTTTGTCCTGCCCTTGGGTTAGTCCAGCACCGAAATGCTAGGCAATTCTCCTCTGAACAAGAGTACCGACAGCAACCCCAGACACGTGTTTCGGTCTGTTTGGACCTCATCAGTAGGGTGGAGCTGTGCCTCTCTAAGAATAGTGAGCAAGCTGAGGAAAGTCTTGGAAGGCCAACCAAGCAGTGGTGAGTTGGTGGATGTCAGATACAGAGCCCCATAACCACCAGTGAGGACAAGATGGCCACCACTCCCAGATAAGCAGGAGAGCGAGATGCTGTCAAGGGGGGGGGGAGATCGAAACTGAGAGGCAGAGGTGGAATGCCAGAGGATATGACCATGCAGAGCAGCCAACGGATCTTCTTTTCTGGAAGTTTATCTGACTGAACAGACTGGAAGAAGAAGGGACAGAGGCAAGCACGACCCAGGCTGGCGAGAGGTTTGCAGATGGCTATCATTGAGGAGAGGTGAATATCGCGAGCTGACGCGAGGAGACTGGATACTCACTTTTAGGAGGGATTCAAACCCATGATTTTGGACATGATACGCATTACACATGGAAATTAGTGAACCAGTTTCATGATTATTTGATGAAAATGGATGTACATTGTGATTTGTTTTTGGCTTGAGAAAAACTGCCCTGATTTGAGAAAGGCACCTTGTAATGCCAAAACACGTGTAATCCAAAGGGCTCTACCAGACAATAGCGGTTCCTCATTTCATGTGGTTGCCAACTAAGCGCCACCACATTAGTGGGTTTTCATTTTCACTTTCTGTTTTTTACTTTTTCAAGTTCAAGGATAAAGTTTTTGAAGTATCACAATTTCGTGTGGTGCAAATTTCTTTGTATGTTGGGAAACCATTTCTTCTAAGTCAGGAAGATACAACTAAAGACCTGTACCATAAGGGTTGAAAAAAATCTCCCCAACAAGTGGTGCTCAGCTTTGTGGATACAGGTTTCGGGACACAGTGAACACAAAGTAGTGAAATACCTGCGAGAGACTTACACACAAGCTGCACAAAAAGAGATTAATTTATCTTGAAAAGTATCACTATATAAAATGCAAGTGTTCTCTGTTGATACTGTGAACAAATGAAAAGTTGAAAAATGAAGTGAATTATGTCTAGTAAAAGGACTTATTTCAACTGGTGCAAACTGTGAGCTACTAGAGGCCCTTTCTCAATTCCAAGAACAGTTCGCTACATAGGAAGTGGAAACCTCTGAATCTACCGCTCCCCTTGCTCCACAATCCTTGTGCCCCAGCCGTACCATGGAGGAGTCCCTAATATTGTATCAAATGGAGATGGATTACAAAAGAGCCACATTTTCTGAGCAGGAATATGACTGCGAAATTGAGTGGAAGAAAGTGCAGTTGGAACACTTCAAGCTCAAGGAGGCCATAGAGTAGAAAGAAAGAGAAAAACTGGAACAGGAAATGGTAACAGCTGACAGAGCCAGAGTTCTGCAACTACAGCAAAAACAATCAAGGAGCTGGAGCTTGATGCAGCAAAGGCCAAGAGCACCCTTCCCAACAAGACATTTGATGGTAAGGGGTCAACCCCTTCTCTAAGAATTCCCAACTGATGGTGAGGGAATACAAGTAGGTGTATGATGGCTTGTTGGCTTGTTGGGATTGAAACCATTTGTAAGAGCTTGTAGAATATCTGAACAGCCCCTCTGTGTGACAGTAAATTGCCTTATATTGCCTTAGAAGCACTCTTGGAACTGGATGAAATTGAGCAAGGGAACTAAACATGTATGAAAACAAGATTGATTGTTAAGTATGGTAAGACTTCCTTTCAATACCTTGAGATGTTTAGGGAGCAGAAGAAGAAAGGCAGTGTGTCTTGGTCCATTTGTGTTACTCCTTCCTTTAAATGTATAGTTGGATATGAGGTTGCAGGTTGGGTACCTTTGATGGTTTAAGACATTTGATAATACATGAGCACATATTGAATGCTCGATCTCCAGAGCTATAGCTGCACCTTGGTGATTCTAGGGAATTTGACACAAAGAAGTTGGCAGTGGCAGGTGACCGCTGGATAATCCACAAGCTGTCTATGAAGGGGGCTCCCTCAGAAAATTGAAAGCACAAATCAAACTTGTAACAGTTTTGTGACAAGGCACACTCCAGCCTGAGACTTCTTACGCTGACAATGAATGTGGCGCACAATGAAAATGTTTTTATTTTTATTTGAACCCTTGGTTCTTGGTTTGAGTAGGCACCCAACCCGTCTCACACCCACCTTAACAAATACCCTGTGTCGCAATGGACTATGAACCAGGCCGGTGTGTAACAATGAAATATTTATAAATGTTTAGAATTCAAAGAAAATCAAGCAAATCAAAATTAGGGCAGCAGCTACCACTGTGTGGCAGTATACATGTAAAAATCACACACTACAGTTACTTCACACCCCTAACATAAGATACATAAACCTTTAATAGAAACGGAAACAAAATTACTTTTCTTCAAAATAACAGATAGCACACAGGTTAAGCACTCCCTTTGCAACACTTCCCCCAAACAGCTGCTGACTAAATTCTTTGTTGATGGAAAGCAGTGGCAATGAGTCATAAAGAAGGGAGAAAAACCAGATTTAAAATTCCGCCCACCACCCCAAGATGGGAGGCCAGAAACGAAAATGAAAACCTTCAATAGGAGCAAAATGGCATACACGGATATTACTTGTTACTTGTATCTCAGTTTATAATTTTGGTAGGCTAGCTTTGACAAAAGTTTGTTTAGCTGCACTTAAGAGACAAGGAAGCTTACAGACTACTGAACAGGGCACCAAAGCAAGGTGGACACAGGTAAGAAATCGATTTTTGGAAGGAAACAATGCAGAAGAAAACACATGCGCCAGAATTGCAACTCTTATTTTACACAGGCTTTAAAATGACAAGCAGCTAAGGAAAGGGGCTTAGCTGTCAAAATCAGAAATCGTTTTTTGTATGAGAAACTAAGGCACATAGACAGGATTCTGAGGGAAAGGGGATATTCTTAATGGGATGCAATTTGGGTTTTTCTGGGAAAAGTGCAAATCGGAATTTAGAGAAAAGCACAATACATGGGAAAATGTGTTTGTTGTTGCACAATGACAGGTTCTACTGAGGCTATATTTTAATGACTATATTATCAAAGAAAGACACTGCGCGCAAGGGGGTTAATTTCGAATTTTAACCAACTCGCACTGCATACCTCTTTATAGGGAATAAATGAATACATTCAGTAATTTATTTCAAAATGGTACTAAGGACTTACACAGATAACTGAAATAATTATAAAAGGAATACGCTAACAGATAGGGACTATCACAGATTCTTCTATGGACAGGTGAACAGATGATACTGGCAATTTGGGATTTTGTCTGAGATTTTAATACGATTTGAATCGGATGCAATGGTAAAAGAGCGTGATATGCAGTTTTTGGGTACTGGGTGATATGATACTTACAAGATAAGCTTGAGTTTGAGAATTTGGACAGCCAGCGAGGTCTCTGCACAGCAAGGCCACGGATTTGGTCACTGGGACAGTGGGGTCAAGAGATCTGGTCACTGGGACAGCTGGGCTCTCCTGGATGGGATCAGCTGGGCAAGGTCTTGTCACTGGGCTCTCCTAGATGGGATCAGCTGCCTTTCCTCCTTTCTCCCTGGAATATTGGGTATGCCTGGATCTGAATGGGTGGTTCTGCCTGTGTGGAATTAGCTGCCTTTGGATTTGGTTTTTGAGTTTTTTAATATTCTGTGTTTCTCTGTCTCCTGCTTATACAGCCAAAGTGACATCATATAATTTTACAATCTGGGGTATGTACTCTGGAATTACCCCTCTGCTGGGATAGGCCAGGCTACTGGTGTCCCCTCCTCCCCGAGTTGATTGGTTCATGGGAAATTACATAATTTTATGTGTGTGCATTTATGACTTCCTTTGTTTCCCCAAAGTTAGTTTTTACAAAAATAAATTTATTGAGCAAAACTTCAAATCTATAGTAGTCCCCATCATAAAAAACAGATATGCAGATTCCATATTTCAAAGGGAATCGGACAGTCTGATCGCCAACTCTGTGCGAGGTAGCATCACGTTTGGGCACAATTTCACCATTTCTATGAGATACATAATTGTTAAAATTATGGCAATGAGTACACATGTTCATAAATATGTTTCACATATTTCCCCCACGTTTCATATGGTTCCCATTTATAGAGCAGCCAGAGCCGCATTTTTCATGGTCATTTCAGTTCCCCATGGGCTAGAAAGATGCACATGGTCTCTTTCTGTTCACTAAACCTTTACATAGAAACCTAGCATAATATAATCATTCATGTGCTTTCATAGTGCTTAGAAAAATGTCTTAAACTGCAGCAGTTCTTTAGTGTCACTGGGAAAGTTGGTCATGTGGGAGGGCAGTGCTGCAAAAAAAAAAACACAGCCAAATTGTCGGCACTTGGCTTCAGTTTACACAAATGATCTCCTGGGAAGGGTTTGAAGTAAATCGCACCTTTGGGTCAAAACGCAGGGCCCAGTCACCTCCTTTGGATTTGCTGGCAGTGCTGCCGGCCTGTCTAGTAGGACCTGCAATTATCACACCTTCAGCCCCAGGACATGTCCGTGCAGAATTAGTTAACTTGACGATGTGAAAGTGGGAGGCAAGACCTCCTTGATCAATGCCTGGGCCCAAAACCAGTTCTGCTGATTTCAGAGTTTTTTATTTCTTTTTCTTTCAACAGAAACCAAGTCTTTTTGGGAATAAATATAATGTACATTTTATAGCAAACCCCCATATTCAATCACCTTTCTGTGCAAGCACAGGGTGTCACTTGACATTTAGTTTTCAAACTGCATTTTCCTGATCTGCACAAGAGCAGATCTACACGTGTGTTTATTTCCTTTCATGTCACTTTCACAAATGAAGGTTTCTTTTAAATTAACCTTCTGGAGGGCTTTTACATCTACGGTCAGTTCCTGGACACAGAGAGATGCTGCAAAGAGTTTCTTTGTAATTGTCAGGAGACAAGAGAGAGAGCCGCGCTATTGCTTTCCTTTGAAGTAATTTAAGTGTGCTGGTCTCTTTCAAAAGGAAATCATATCCGTGTTGACTGAAAACAGAATTCCTGCCCTGCATGTACTTTCTCAGTAAAAACAATGCCGTAAGGAAGGTATTGCCTTACTTCATGGTAATCAGAGGAAATACACATCAGGGCTGTGTTTAATGGAGCAAAACATTGTGCTGTTTAAAATGAAAGGAGGAACAAATTGCAATGCCGTCTTGAATGCAAGTCATTTTTCTTGTGCTTGATTTGAAACAAAAATAAATGCAGCCATTCTCTGGGGTGGCAGTGTGCCAAGCAAACAAAAAGCACAGCTGTTGTTGTGGACTTGTTTAATGTGGTTTCGGGTGAAGGGAATTTCTGTTAGGGCTGGTAAATGTACCCCCAAACTCTGACAAAAATTACTCTGAATGGGTCCATAAAGTAGAAGGTGGTAAGTCCCATGGGGGAGCTAATAAAGTTAGTGAAATGCCTACTTAAAAGCAGGAGGCCAAGAAACCCTTCCATAGACTTCCACTTAACGGTGGAGATTGTGGGTCTTAAAACCACAGAAAGGGGACTATAGGTTGACGCGAGACGAAAAGAGATCTAGGTCAAAGGCATTACTTTTCTGCCTGAGCATGAGTCCAATGGTACCTGCCCAGAACGTACAAGTCTCCACAGTCACATTAGGGCCTAGCGGAACTTCTCTACTACTGTAGCAGAAGTAACAATAAACACCAGAAAATACATTCAGAGGGCTTCTATCAATGGCCAGTAGACCACTGGTCTTAGAGTCTCTGTGGCTAGCATGACAGTAGTGGACAAGACAGTGATCTAGGCTGAGGATTATCTACCTATAGAGCCACAGGCCACCAGACCTCTTGTTGGACCACCTAGAAACACCCCTATATTCTAATTAACTGTAGAGGCAAAGGTATTATCTACTTCTGTACCAGTGAGTGCCAAAGAAAATGCACCTACAACAGTCCTGTTGGGGAACGACCTTGGTATTGTGGGTCTGATACCCCTGGTACTGCTGTGGTCACAAGATCACAACCGCAACAGGAAGACGCTGACAAAACTGTCCCTACATCTAAGAAACCTCAGTCATCTAAAGAAGTCTAAGAGGAAACCTAAAGCTAAAAGAAGAAAGAAGGGGACTTGACCTCCTGTAGCTGAGCCAGTGCCTGGTTCAGTACCTACAGCACCTACAGCAGGGTTTAATTCCTTAGGAGAAGATCCCCATACTGGCCAGAACACTTGACGTTGGAAACCAGCCTGAGCTACTAAATCCTCTGTCAGACGAGAGTCTCTCCAGACAAGAACTCTGCCTTGTTCAGCAAGCTTGTTCTACTCCACAGGGCTTTAGAAAACAGCATGATTCCCTGTGTAAAGGGTTAGTCCTTGGGAAACACAACATCTCCAGGGAGGACGGGCTCCTTTTTAGTGAGCCTATTGAGCCTAAGACTGACGCCCACAAGAGATTGGTGGTGTCCAGGACCTTTAGGCTCTTCCTAATCCAGTTAACCTATGAGGTGCGTCTGGCTGGGCACCCTGGAGTGGAGAAACCAAAGAGAGGTCTACTTTTCACTACTTTTGGCCCTAGGTAGGGGGTTGAAATAGAGGGTTACTGCAAATCTTTGTACACCAGCCCAACAACAGGAAAGGTGCATGGTAAGTGCCCACGGCCCCTATGCCAACTTCCTGGGGTTGGGGTAGCCTTAGACAGCATTGGCTATTGTCATAGTTGATCCCGTAAACCCTCCTACTTCACCAGTATGCATATTTATTCTGGTTGCGGTGGACCATGCCACCAGATAGCCTGAAGCAGTGCCAATGAGAACTTCCTCTGCAAGAGCAGTAGCCAGGACTCACTTGTGTATTTTTACCCATTTAGGAATCCCCACAGAGATTGTCTCTCACAGGAGATCCAACTTCATGACTAGGTAAATGCAATCTGTGTGGCAGGAAGTGGGGTAATATACACATTATCCACCACATACCATCCACAGAACCATGGTTTAGTTGAAAGTTTCAGCAGGACCATGAAGAACATGATGGGTTCCCTAGAATAGCCCCTAAAGAGGAAGGTGGGTTTTCTCGTACCATGCATTCTCTTTGTTTGCAAAAAGGTACCTCAGGATGGAGTTGGATTTAAGTTGCTTTAAGTTGCTGTTTGGCCACCCTGTAAAAGGTCCCATACTGTTGCTCAAGGAATGCTGGGAAGTCTTCTCACATAGTCAGGCCTTAAAGGAGATAAGCTATGTCCTGGCCCTCGGGAGGAGAATGGCCAAGATTATGCATAACACAAAGAAAAACGTAAAAGCAAGTAAGCCTCTGAAGAAACACCCAATTTGATCAGACGGCTTCTTGGGTTGGGCTAGTTGAAGGACAACAAGTCCTTATCATGGAGACTACCAAGCCTAGAGTTTTGGTGGACAAATGGACTGGACCCTACACAGTTGTCTCATAGCTAGAGGAAGTCAAATATCTGGTTGATTTGGGAATTCCTAAGGAGGCTAGCAGAGTCTTCCACATCAACAGGTTAAACCCTTATTTCCAGAGAGAAGAAGTAGCTGCCTTTCTTCAGGCATCGGAGTAGGAGGGAAAAAGTGAGCCTCTCCCAACCTTCCCCAAAGCAAGCCCAAAGATGGGTCAGTGGAAGGAGTAAATCTATCCCTACATTTGACTCATCTGCAGTAGGGATATTGTAGAGCTTTACTCTAAAAATGTTCCTGTCTGTTCTTACTTGAACCAGGTCTTACATCTGTATGTCAACATGATAATGACACTGGGGATAGAATGCCTGTCATAAACAGGATGTATGAAAACGTCAGGAGCCACATGAAGGCAGAGGTCAGCAAGATATTAGAATTGGCTGAAATAAAACTTTCTACCATTCCTTGGTCCAGTCCTGTTGTGATGGTACCTTAAGCAAAAACTAAGGAGTTAACAATTTGTGTGAACAATATAGCTCTCAGTGCAGTCACGCAGATTAGTGCAATCGGTCTGCCAAGAGCTGATGAGCAAGTAGACAAACTAGGTGCTATCAAAAGGTTTGATTTTACTTCTGGCTACTGGCAGTAGCTTCAAACTGTGCTAAGGAGAAAACAGCATTCTCCATCCAGAAGGCCTGTACCAGTTCAGGATCATGCCTTTTGGACTTAATAATGCATCTGCCTTAGTGGTCTCGAAGGTTTCAGTGTTGCCTACCTGGATGACATAGCTGTCTTAAGTGGCTCCTGTGAATAACATATGAGCCACCCCAGTTATGTGAAGTTTTATAGATTGCGTTCAGTAAGCAGACACGTGTTTCAACCACCAGATGTTCTCCAGGCTTGTAATTGCATTGTTTTCCTGTTCCAAATCTTACTCGGAGGGGAGTCTATTAGATTACACTCCATTTGTAACTTGTAAATTCCAATTAAATCAATAACAGCTCCAATTCCTTAATTAAGGTGTGATTTCTTGTTGTGATTAACAAGTATCAATTTATAAGATTATTATCTTCTTCAAAGAAATTCCATGGATGTCCTGTCAGGATTCACCCTCGGCGTGCCGATTACAAGCCTTGAGAATGACCTGTGGTCGAAACACGTGCCGGCTTATTGAGCACAATCATTAAAACTTCATAAGACCTATTGAGACACATGTTTCTGTTCTTACCGCAAGATAAGCGCAAAAGCCTAGTAAACAATACATTGTTCTATTAGAAATAAAGTAAGTTGCAAAGTCAGAGGAGGAAAGAGACGAGAAAACAGACGGATCAGGTGCTTTAGGAGACAAAATATTGTTAAGAAGTTCATAAAGATAAGGAGGGTGATGGGATAGAGAAAGTGTGAGTTCCAAAAAATATGTTGTCTTTTGTAGCAAGTTAAGCAGAGTCAAAGGAAAAGTGCAAAGATGAAAGTGCAAAAACGTCAGAAATGAATCGAGAGTTTTTCATTGCCGTTTGGCTTTAAGCAAGCTGCAGCAAAGGGAAACCATCTCAGGAGAGCACCAGGACTGAGGAGTTTTACGAGTAGGAGAAAAAGAGTACAGAGGAGAGACTGAGTCAAGCACAGATGGTACAGAGGAATGCAAAGTACTAGCATCTTTATAAGGAGGAAAGGCAGAGAAGATAGAAATTGATGAAAGAGAGGAGTGCAAGGAAGAAATAAAGGATGTTCAGTCAAATGAAGAGAGATTATGACAAGAAAAGATAGTCGAGGAAGTAGAAGAAATTGCCAGAGCGGGGGGAGAGGCAGAAAAGGAAAGTAGTAAGTGATCAGAGGCATGAAAGGGTCAAGAAGACACAGGAGAAGAAGGCCATGAAGGCCCTGACCGTGCATGCTTTGCTGGGTCCATATGCAGGAGCCCCTTCACAGCTAGGACCCCAAACACTGTGTGCTGAACCACAAGGGAACCTTCATACAAGCACTCTGGTCCTATCTATCCCAACTGGCAAGCTCCTGAGGCCTGTGTTGCTTTGCTTATTGTAACTGTATTAGCAAACTTCCCTTCCGGATCCTTCTTCTGTGGCTGGCTTCTCTCTGGTGTGACTTATTCAACATGTCCCTGACATTTGTTCTTCTTTGGTGTCTCGCCACGCCGACCAAATTCTCAGAAGCCCAATCCAGTGCCCAAGAATTACGTGAGAACCCTGTATCTCCAGCAACTGCCAACTGCAGCCCATTCGCCTTTCATCTCCTGTGAGCCCAACCTCTGACCTGGGGACCACTGGAGCGAGAATAACTACTCTTCCCAAAGGCCTTTGGGACCCTCCTGCATGAGTGACATGTCTTTGGATCTCTCGGTGGCCGCTGAACAATATGCACGGCAACCACTCTCTGGAAACCTCTAACCGCCGAACGCAGAACTGCTATTTCTGTTATAGGGTATTGCTCTCCTGACAAAATGGCTACTGGCAAGTCTTTTTTTTTTTTACATTTCCTTATCCCTGGGCCTCTTCTTCATCTTCAAGAAACTCTTGAAGGCTCCCTCAAACAGAACTCCAGAAACTGCTTCTTGGGGCACGTTCTCACAAAGGTACGTTTTTACTGACAATGAATGCCTCTATTCACACTACTGGCTTCTCTTGGTCTCCACTTGCACGTGTCAGCCTAGATAGAAAAGCTTTTACTTACCTGTAAGTGCCCTTTGCATCCTAGGAAAGTCTCTCTATTGACTATAAAGAACTCTTGCGTACTGTGCTACTTACCTTACACATTGTGAAATCTTCTGTTTTTCACAGTTCCTTACATATGAGTGTAAGTAACTATGAGTGATTCCGACCTCGCCAACCTTAAACGCAAGTGTAGGGTGGCTGAGAGGAAGTGGAGGGCATCAGTCTCATCACCTGACAAACTGGCCTGCCACCTTCTCCAAAGGCAACATGTGCAACTCTATAGTCCCCTACTTCTATGCACTTACTGAGCCACCATCCTAGCAGTACTTACTACGTTCTTGCCACTGCACTCTCGCCCTTCCACACATGGCACTTCTCCTCTGCCCTCCCCCTAGCACTTGCACGATCTGCATGACACATGGCCCAGTAAGATCGTTTGTTGTGTCCTCCATCCGTCTACCCTTCCTTGTCTTGTCGCGCCTAAAGACTCTTGTGTACAGGCGGGTTATAAATGACTTATCATATCATATCATATTGCTTTTTCTCTCTGTCTTTCCTTACTTAAAAATTATATTGTTATACAAAGATATAGGGCCTCATTACACGGTAGGTGGTATCCATGGCGCTATTAGCGCCATGGCTACCCCCTTACCGCATTCCAGGTCCATGTTCCCGGAATGGGGACTTACCAGGTCATTCCGACCTTGGCGGGACCGGTAAGTCCCCATTCCGGGAACCATTCCCCATTCCCATTTGAGCCCCCATAGGGCTCAATGGGAATGGGGAAGGAGCTAATAACGGGCCCTCTATTAGCGGGCCCGTTATTAGCTCTGAAGTCCCTCAACGGGTCCCTTCCTTAACGCCCGGTAAAACCAGGCGTTAAGGAAGGGACCCGCTAAGGGACCTCGTAGTAGAGCGGTAAGGGATTACCGGCACCGGTGCCCTTACCAGTGCCGGTAATCCCTTACCGCCTACCGTGTAATGAGGCCCTATATTGTGTGGACATTCTCTCACTTGATAGTAATGACAAGTGTGTACTATGCATGTGAACCACCCCACTCCACCTCTTAATAGTTAAGCCTGGGCTGCTCTGTAATGATTACCACCTGGTGAGCCTGGTGAGCTTGAAGGTATAGCTAGCAGTACCTAGGTCAGGAGAAAACACCAAAGGTCCCTGAGAACACTTCCTGAGAAAGAATCTTCCTAACACTGCTTTCTTTGCCTGTGACTAAGGCGGAAGCGGGTGCTCTTGCGCATTCTCTTCTGCTATATCGTGGGACATCCAGTTCTGGACTCCTGCATGCGCTCTTCACTGAGGCACCCCTATATCTCCAGTCCTCAACCCTTTGTCTCACCCGCACATCACTGCTCTGCATCCAAAAAGCCAGCACTGTCACATTCACTGATGCACAATTCCAGCCATCTAAAATCCTCATGGCTGTCTCGTAGGAGGTCTCCTGAAGGAGTCTGTTTTCCTGGAACAATCCTTCTGTGCCCAAGGACTCTGTGCTCAGTCCCTGAATCAGGCATCAGGACCACCACCTGTAAAGCCCGATATCACCTTTGACCCTGAATCATCAAACTGTGGGCCGTTTCTGCAGCCTTCTTCACATTTATGGGGTCTTATGGCCTCAAATCCATTGATGATGGCCGACGTCAGTCCTTAGAGGTCTGTTATGTTATGTTATGGAAACTTAGTAAAGCGCACGTACACCCAAAGGCATCTTGGTGCTGGCTACTGGGAGGATAACAAATGGCAAACCCAACAACAAGAAAAAAAGAGAAAGCTAACTATAAAAGAGTAATTTTCAACAGCCTGCGGAAAGTGAGGTGATCTTCAGTGAGCGTGTGCAGACCATCCTCCAATGTATTGCTACTCTGACTTTGCCTGCTTCTGATTCTCTAGATCACTCTGGACCTATGGATGTCAAACCTGGGTCAGGAACTCACCCGGCAGTGTCCTTTATCCTTGTCAGCTTCAATGATGCCACCTCTGCAGCTCCCCTGGAATGCTGGCAATGCCTGCCTTAACTAAACGTTTCCTTATAACAGCGCCCTGAACTATTCGCTTTGTCTGATTGACTTCTATGGTCAGACTTGTGTTAACTTGCATAGCTCCCACCCAGACACAATTAAAAGCATATATGTTCCTAATGGGGTCTAGGATTATGTTTTCAAAGTACCCAGCTATCAGTTGATTATTAATACTGACCTGCTATTTTATATGCATTCTGTATAAAAAGCACTGCTTAAAACCCTTTCCAAAGTGGATACAAGTATACTTGTATAACCATTTTCCGGCTGTTTCTAAATGTGCTTTGGAACTTTTATTGATCCTTCACTTTTTAAATTTTACTTGTGTACAAATGTATTACTTATCTGTAAATGCATATATCCCTTCAATACTCCTACAAAAAAGTGTATATTTCAGTAAGAATACAGTGTGGACAATCCTTTACTGTGTACTTGTGTGCTGGTAAACTCTGCTCTATGACCTCACCCCCCCACCCCTCTGTCTTTTTGCTCTCTCACATTACCAAGGTTAGTGTCAGCAGAACAATTGCAACCGGGACAGTGTAGCAGACATGCCAAGTCTCCCGCAACTCGCAGGAGTCTCTAGCAGAGGGAGACAAACTACAGCACTGGCTCCCGCCTAAAATAATTAAAACCTATGGGGACATTCCTGACTCCTGCTTTCTGGAGCACAATGTCCCTCCCACCTGGTCGAGAAACTTGGAATGCCTGGCGTTCTGGCCCTGTCAAGTGGGTGGCATCAGAGAACCCACCCACCAGCCCAACATGGGTGCCTTAACTCCATGGGCGTTATTTTAGGGGGGGACAGGGGTCTTTGTCCCCCCCAACTTTCATGGCACACTATTTTGTCCCCATTCATTTGGCTGGGGCAACTTTTCTTTAGATGTCATTGTGGAGGGTTTTGACCCATGTGGAATCATTAGACGGGGTAAATGTGGGGATTAAGCTGTCGCTGCCCATCATTTTACCCCAGAACAAAAATAAATCATTGGAGCGGGTAAAGATGGGGATGCGCTGTCGCCGCCCATCATTTCATCCCAGAATCCAGGAGAGCTGCGCAGTTGTGCACACACCAAAATGGGTTGCCAAAGGAAAAACAGTAGCGCCGGTTAGCTCAAAACAGCGCTTCAAAAACCACCCTGGTTTCCCTGAATGCAAGCTTCAAATGCCCATTTTAAACATTGCACATATGCAAAATGTTCACTGAACACCAGCAGACATTTGGCAGAAGGAAATTTGGTGCATACTAAATCTGGGAAGATGAAGAGCCCAAAACAATGTTTATAACAAGACTGGCTGAGCTGTGGATTTCAGCAGTTTAAGTAAATTTGGACTGAAAGACACTAAAAATCTAAATGTTTAAAATAAATGAGTGACCTACTTTTGAGTGTCACATAGGCTGCAATTGTTTAAATGTCATAGTTTTAAACTTAGAATCAGCATTCTAGCTGCATATGTAAAAAATTGTTAGTTATTTGAATGCAGAAAACTGGGGAACAGAAATGACATGTGGCTAAAAACTGGCTTAAAGAGATTCCAATTTTGCCTAGCAACTACCCCCATCAGGAGTGAAACTTGATTCACAAGTAACTTCCCAGGCCTGGCTGTTTCCTGCTGGCCACACTAAGGATATGCCATCTCTCTGATAATTGAATTAAGGGGAGCCCCCACAGAATACAGGAGCTCTGAACAATGCAACCCCCTTCACCCAGGCAGATGGTTTATTGCAGATGTCGTAAAACAGCTTCCTCTTGGCAGAAGCTGGGAGGGGCAGGGTCTCTGAGCTTGGCAGAAACTGGAAAGACTGGTTTCTGTACCATGTGACCTGAAAAAACCACACCCCTTTGGGGCCAGAACATAACTCTAAAAAGATGAATAACTCATAGTACGGACTTGTGAAAATTATTTAAATGACACCATAATTCTTGTGATTTTTCTGCCCACATTTTAAGAGGTTTTTAGAACCGGTGGCATGATCTGGGGGCAAGCTAGCAGTTAAGAGGGTATTACTTAAAATGTATGCATGTTAAAAATCTGACATTTCATCAAGTAATGTCCATACTCCTTGCGCACATGTGTGTAAATTTGGGTTAATGTCCGAAATTGCAAAATCAGTTAAAAAGTGCAAATGTTGCCATTTCTGAATGCAAGCCCCCAGGAAGAGCAGATTTGGACAGGGTATACCTCCTGTGATATGTGATGGGTGCGTGTAATTTTAAACGAATGTGTACCTGTGCAAATATGTTTTTTTTATCAAATATAGATTGTGTGCAATTTGACAGGGGAGGATCCTCTGACCCATAAAACCTACAGCATCACTCTGACTCACAGTTCCTTCCCCAATCATGAGAGAGGGGAGAATTGGGCCAATGGCAAGTGTAGAGGGGTAGGGTCTAGTGATGCTGCACACACACCCATTTTAAAAACAGATAAAAGCAGACAGACAGGACAGATAGGGACCTTCAAATCCATTTGCTGCGGGACACTCTGCCGGGAAAATCCATACTTTACCTCCATCAATCTCTAGAGAAAGCTGTGCAGAAAGATCCAGACTTTAAATCCATCAATCTCCAGAATCCAGAGAGAGAGCAGACCCAGACCAGACCGCTGTTAGCAGAACCAGAGAGAACTGACCCAGATCACTGTGAAGTGCAGAGACCAGACCAGAGTCCAGTCTAAAACCTGACCAGATCCATGGCGAGGCCCATTTATTTCAAAAATATATTGTGAGTACCTAGCAAGACTGTGCAGAACCAATCTCTTAGTTAAAATGATATAATTCAATCGATTTTAATCTAAGTAGAACTGCCTCCTAACTGTCACTTGTCATTTTCTAGTTGCTAGCTGTCACTTGTCTTTTTGAACTTTAAAATTTCAAATCTGAAAAACGACCTTTATTTAATCACTCATATCTCCGTGACCGTTTGTCCTAGAGACGTGCAGTAACTTTCATCTGGAAGCTGAGATCCTAGGACCCCAAAACGATAGTGATCGTCCTTGTAGTTCCTCTGTAATCGCGCCCGGCGCACTCGCGAATTTTGCCGCAATTTGCAAATTTCTCAACGTGTGAAAACAGCAGTTTTCTTGCTTTCATTTGCCAAAAATTCGTTTAACCTGCTAGTTACTCCTAGATCCTTGCTAAAGTGTGCCTGAACTCATCCCAAGTATATTTCACTCACCCTGAACCTCCTAGAGGAAATTAAAAGCATTTTAGTATATTTTTCACTTCATTGCCAGCACATATAAAAGCATTTTGGGCCTGTGTTTAAAACTCCAATCTGTAATCTAAGCTTGCTGGGGTGAACTGAATTACATTTGATTGCATTTCTGAGAACTGTGTGCTTTCCTTCCATTTCCTTGCATTGCATAAAGGGGGGAGGGGATTGCCAGAGAAAAGTGATTACATTGTTTTGTTGAAATCATATTGAGTATTTTCTGTATTGCATTTTCATTCAACATTACATCCATCTGAACTTATATAAAGCATTCTCTACCACCTTCTTCTTCTGTTCCCATTCACAAGTGTGCTAGTGCCAGATTCTCCGTTGTTAATCTTTATCATATCAGATTAAGTGTGATATCCAATTATTAATTTATTATAAAGCGTGATATATATATATTGTTTAAATTATCAAATAAACCTTTTAAACTTGCAAAACAGAACTACTTCTTGGCTCAGTGGGGTCAGGGGGATTCCAAGGGAGGGGTGTTATATAGGGGTAGTCATCCAGAACGCATGAACTGGACATAAAGATATATCAATAAGGGTTTCCATTCAGTATCCCAGACTAGGCATTGACTTAGCTGTAGTGTTGAATTGAATCCTCTTACAAATTGGGGGCTCGTGCCGGACGTTTGGGTTAGATCTATCACTTGTGCAGATTAATACAGCGTGCCAGCTGACCAGATACACATATCCGGTCGGATCACACGCTGTGTTACGCTGTAAAGCACTCCTCAAAGGAACGCTCTAAGGAAAAGGTCTGTTTTGCAAAAATAAAATACAAACTTCTGTAAGTCAGGAAGGAACTCAAATTCCAGAATGACGACCTTGGTAGATATGAAAATAGCCAGAGAGCACTTCTTACAAAAGCTATTTGTGAGAGGTGAGTGGACCCATCAGGACCAGATGGTCTGGTTGCAGGCCATCACGCAACAGGTCACGGAAACAGGGTCAGATATATGGAGAGATCAGGGTCCCTTACATGTGGCCCTGAGTGAACTATACATGGCTCCTAAAGCTAAGGATGAACAAGACAAGATGGTTAGGATAGCGGCATACCTGTACCTATATATGGGAGACATGCAGGATAAATGTACTGAAAGCCAAGATCTGGCGAATAAGCGACAGATGGCGTTAGAGAAGGTCCAATCTGACCTGGTCTCTTCTGAGCAGAGGCTGCAGGGGAGCCAGGAGTCAGAAAATGAGAGTAGACAGCACATCATTAAAATAAAGAGGGATATGGACATCCTGCAACAGGAAAAGGCTGACCAGGATACCAGATTTCTGGCCTTGCAGAAGGAGTACCAAGAAGGTTTGGACTCCCTACTGCAGAGCCAGAAAAAGCTGGAGCAACAGTTAGACTTCAATAGGGCATGTGCTGAGCAGGTAGTCACCCTGCAAAGCCACCTAGATAGGGAGAAGAGAGAGAGATAAACTGATCCTGAAAGACCTGGATACCCAGGCAGAGTTTGATCAGGAGTGCCAGAAAGCTGGTGCCTTCCAAAGGCAAAGGGACGACCTGGCGGCACAGATGCAGGCTCTTAGTCAGGAAAGGGATACCTTAGGCCAGGAAGTCTGCCACTTAAAAAGGAAAATGGAAGAAAATCACCTGGCCCTCCAGGGACTGGGTGACCTCCAAAAAGAACACCAGAACTTGTTAGAGCACACCAGGAATGTGGGGAGGATGCTCTGGCAAGAAAGGAGCAGGCCTATAGGGACACAGCTCAGGAGGTAACCCTCCTGCAGCAAAGACTGGCCCAGTGCTCCAGGACCAATCAGGAAACGCAGAGAGAGAATGAGGCTCTCTGCCAGCACAATGATAGGCTCCAACAACAGGTAGCGATGCAGGAGAGACTGATAGAGTCTAGTAAGGCCTTAACTGAGGAACTGAAGGCGCAGGCTCTTGCATTGCAACAGGGAGCAGGGGCGGATAGAGATGAGGTTCGCTGGGAAAGAGAAACTCCTGAGCATAACCCCAGGAGCCCTAGTACCAGAGGCCTTTATTTCTCTCAGTCCCTGGACTCTGCCACCCCCATGTCCCATGGCGCACATGAGCACAGGGCCACAGGGATGGCAGATTACTATCCAGCCAGAAGCATGGGGCTCATAGGCCAGTACCACCCAGGAATGGAGGGGCGGGCATCCGGGTATGGGCACCCAAGCACAGTGCAATTTGATGGGGAACCCCAGGTGAGTAGGCCCATTAAGGGCATCCTGAAAACCTCTGCCCAGTAAGTCAGTGGGGGGGGGTACCCATCAAATCCTGGCAGCAAGGAGGGATCTGAAGACTCCTCTGAGCGGTACAGGACACAGGAAACCAGGTCCCCACATTCTGCCATCCATTCCCAGGCTCGCAGAATCCGGGAAAACCTGGAAGAACAGACGGGAACCTCTGCGAGCAGTGCCTCTGAGTCAGAGGACGAATGGACAAGGGTTACCCGAACCAAAAAGGCCAATAAGGCAAAAAGGGCCTTGATTAAGGACCCCTTGAAACAGATTAAGGCAATCAGGAGTGTCATCACGCCTTATCATAAGAACGCCAAGTACTCTGTTTGGGAACACTTGGAGCTCTATGAGCAAATGATGGAGACTTTTCATTTGAAGGACAGCCAAAGCTGTATCCAATATGTAAAGTGGACATTCTCCCCAGAGTACTCCAGTTTCTTTGCAGGGCTGGAGGACCAAAATCATTCCAGGTGGTCCACCTATAGGGCGGCCATATTAAAACATTTTTCTGTTCACAGAAACCCTCAAGAGGCTCGCAAGGCAGCCTACAATTTACAATGTGGGGAGGATCAGGCCCCACAAGAATTTGTGTAGGAGTTAAAGCGTGCTTTTGCACAGACCACAAGAAGGGTGCGCACGGATAGCAGAGAATTTATTAATACGTTTTTCCATGCCTTGCCCAAATATATAATGACCCAGCTCGTGAGAGATTTTCATGAGAAAAGATCTTTAGACTGGGTCATTGAACAGGCAACCCAGATCTATGAGGTGCAGAAGCCAATAGAAAATAAAAATAATGCGCCCAAAAACCCCAAAGTCAACAACACCCCTGCTGCTGTCAAGGTGGCAGAGGTAAAGGTCACCCCCGTTTTAGAGTTGGGGATGGGGGGGCCTAAAAACCTACCTGCACCTAATAATGCTAGGCCCAGAAGGTCCTCGGGCCAGGCACAGACAGGGAGCCAGGGAGGCAGCCCCACAAATGGGGTCCCTCGCTCTCCTGACTATGTAAGTCCCCGTTACAAGGGATATCGACCCATCCTGGGTTATGTGTGGACTCCTCCAGCCCAAGGGGGGGGATCCAGCCAAGCACCTAGCCCAGGGAACTTCCCTCCTAACTTCCCACCGGAGGGCAGAAATTCTCCAAATCCTGGGCAGAACTTTTTCCCCAGGTATCCACCCAACTTCCAACCCCAAAATCATCCATCCTTCTTTCCCCAATTCCCTGAGCCCAGACAACCTAATCCGGGAGAGGGGAGGCCAAGGGTGGAGGGGTATCCAAATCTTCCCAACCAGGGGTACTACCAAAGAAGGGATAGCTACCCTTCCCGGGATCAGCCCAGGGGAGAAAACAGGGCCCCATATCAGCCTTAGCGGGTTTCCCAGTTAGAGCGCCAGGTTCAAAACATGGGGCGGGATCTGGGTCACATACTGAGGGCTCAGCAGAACCCTCAGATCGGCATGCCGGCGCAGCACGCACCCAACTCTGGACCTGGTGCCCCAGAACAATGACGGGGGCAGCACCCCGATAACTCACCGGTTCCCAGGGAGGAGGCACAAAGGGAAGGGGGGTGTAAAGCCTTGGAGGAAGCTTCCTTCCTCACTTGTAAATAGCCCCTGGAAACCCAGGAACCGGAAACAAAATCTCTTGCCCCTGAAAGTCTGCCTCCTAAGGAGCAGAGGGGGGGTAGGAGAAACAAAAGACCCAAACAGACTCAGTTTGAGGAGGAGGTACAGATATTCCAATTTGAGGGAGAGGGATCCTCAGAGGATCCTGGGAAAAGGATCTTCTCCTTCAGAGAGGGGGGAACTCCTCCCAAAGAAAATGGGTCCCTAGGGATGCAAATCCAGACTGGGGAGATGTGGAGACTGAGCTACCGCCGCCCACCATCTCATCCCAGAACCAACAGCAAGAAAATCCCCTGGTTCAAACCCATCCTGGTGACTGCCTCCAAAAAGGGGGGGGGGCGGCCCGGAACCGGAGCCAGGGGAACCCACAATGGCTCTGATCTCCAGTTGCCAACTTTTTCTTTCAGATTCCCAAGGCTCTCCACCGAATTCTGCCCAAATCTCTTCGCTAGCGATGTCCAAAACCAGAAAGTTAGCCCACCAGTTGTCCAAAAATGTGCATTATCTGTGCCCCCTTGAGGAGAAGGAGGGAAGATACTATGCCCCGGTACAAGTACAGGGGCAGGGGACAATTTTGGCACTGGTGGACACTGGATCTCAAGCTACCCTTCTGTCCAGAAGGGCCTTTGACGAACTGAATGCAGGAAGGGGAGAGAATTACCAAATTCATCTCACCTCTCTTCCTGGACAACTCCAGAACTTTGACGGGAAGGAAATTCCCGTCGAGGGGACAGCAGACTTGGACATTAAGATCGGGCGACACAAGGTGAAACACCCGGTCATAGTTGTGACTCCAGAGGGCACCCCTTGTTTACTAGGGAATGACCTCCTGAGATGGTTGTCACCCCTAATAGATTGCGTAAACAAGGTCCTCTGGACCCAGACTAGCCGACCAATAAAATTAAAACAGAGTGTCAACCATGTTAGTTTAAACGGCACCTGCCACATGGTTGAACAAAAATCTGACCAAGTAGAATTTCACTTCCAGAATAGCCAAATTCCAGACGTGACAGTAATAGCAGTAGGACAACAGACTGGTGATGGAGGGTCCTCTCTATTTCTGAAAATCAACCTTCCTTCCAGTCTAAAGTGGTACTCCACGCTGGAAGGAAACACTCTGAGATTCTATACTAATCAACAATCAGAAACTCCCACTCCTATAGTCCAGAAAGATGTGAAATCAGCTCAGAGCCTGGCTGATATTCAGCAAATTGGAGAGCAGTTGTTCATCCCTGTTCAGTTAAATGATGAGAAGGACTCTGTTCTCGCTCAAGTGTGTGTGAATAATGGTAAGAGCTTCATCAGCGAAGCCATGTTTCGCCAACTCCCAAAAGATCCAGCCATTCCCACCTCCAAACTGATAGACAAATGGGAAATGGACCTGGAAGCACCTAATTCCAAACATCTCCTGCCAAGCAGGTGTATGCTCAAAATCTCCATTGGCAACAAGAGCATAGTCCACAATTGTTGGTTCGTGCGAGACGTCCCTGCCGCCTTTTACTTAGGCAGTGACATTCTCAATCGCTTTGCCATTAGTTTGGACCTAATAAACTTCAAAGCTTGATCCCGATTAGCGGATAATCCCATGGGCTTTGATGATCCAGAAAAAGCATTTAGGTCAGCTCAATTGCTACCTTATGCAGTTGAAATTCAGGTTAAAGAGGAAGTCACCATCCCAGAAAGGACCCGACAATTCTCCCTGGAAGTGAAAGTTAAAAGGGGACAAGAGTTGAAAAACCCTGATGCTTACATACATCTAAATGCTTCTCTCCAACAGCAAGGGTTGGGGGTAAAACCAACACCATTAGTCAACATAGAACATGACACCATTCTAATAGAGGTGGATAACAGTGACTTAAAGAGTATTACTGTAGCCGCAGGCACCATTATTGGAATGGCGGTTGATGACCGACATTTTTCCATTGATTTAGGAAATGAACTGTTAGGACCAATCCCCAAGGACTGTTTTGACAGTGACAGCGATGACAATACAACACCAGACAGGATTTTTACCCGGCATGGGGGGAACTTCCTGGTGTACACTTCTTGCCCTTATAGTAAAGAAGATGTGACTTGTGACTTCAGGAGGGATGAGGTGATTTTCCAGGTCCATGAGGGCTGCCTTTCCCACCTGAAGCCTCCAGTCCAAATCAGCACTCTGACCAGGGACTCCTCCACCCAGCTGGAGGAGGCCGCGGAGATAGCCAAACCAGAAGTCTTTCCAGGCTTCAGGCAGATGGTGGAAGAGAGAGTCAACCTAGCTGATGCCTGTGTGACTCTGGAACAAAATCAAAAGTTGAAACAAGTTTTCTTGGATTTCCAAGATCTCTTTGCGGTAGACTCATATGACTGTGGTCGCACTGACATCCACACAACAACAATCTCCACGGACCCTGGCATGACTCCAGTGTTTGTGAAGCAATATCGCTTGCCTCTCGCATCAATGGAGTCCCTTACTGAAATAATTAAGAACCTTGAGTCCCGGGGAATAATCCGTCCAGTCCACAGAACCTTCAATAATCCGGTGCTGGGAATATTGAAGCCAAACGGCCAGTGGAGACTCTGTGCCGACCTCAGGGAGCTCAACAAACGGGTCCATACTTCCCGATGTCCTCTTCCCTACATTGACCAAGGGCTGGCCCAGATTCAGGGGTCACAGGTATTCACTGCAATAGACCTGACCAATGGATACTGGACCGTGCCGGTCAGTAGGGAGGACCAATACAAGCTGGCTTTTACCTTTGGGGGCCAGCAGTATACATGGACCCGGACTCCCTTCGGATACCTCAACTCCGGCAATGAATTCAACATTTTCCTACATAAGGCCATGCCCGACCTGGGTGCGAGGGGTAACCTGGCTTATGTAGATGATGTCCTCATCAAAAGTTCCTCTGTGGAGGAACACATAGCGGAGATCCGTTATGTTCTGACGCAGTTGAGGGCCGCCGGAGCAAAACTTTCCTTTCAGAAAGCACAGTGGTGTAGAACCCGTGTTAATTTCTTGGGGCATGAGATTACTCCTCAGGGTCTCTGTCCCCAGGAAAAGAAAGTGGAAGCACTTCAGAAACTGAAAGACCCCACAACTCTGCGGGAACTAAGGAGCCTCCTTGGACTGACTAATTACAGCAGAAAGTTCATTGAGGGCTACGCAGAGATCACCAGACCCCTGATTCATCTCCTGAAGGGGGGGGTCAAGTGGGAATGGGGTCCAGAACAAGCCGAGGCAGTAAGACAACTCAAAAGAAGCCTCTCACAAGCACCTTGCCTAGCTTACCCTGTCAGAAACAAGGAGTTCTTCCTGGAGACGGGGTTCTCTAATACGTGCTTGACAGCAGTATGATACCAAAAGCATGACCAGGTCAATAAAGTAATCTCCTATGCGAGCAAAACTTTATCCTCTGTGGAGGAAAAATTCAACGATTGTGAGAAGGCACTCCTGGCAACAGTGTGGGCATTGAAGAATTACCGCCCGTTTATCCAGGGGGAACACATCATAGTGGAGACTCCACACCAGCCTCTGCAATATCTCCAAAGTGACAGAATCCGGGCCGGAAATGTGAGTAATTCCCGAATTACTTCCTGGATTCTGTCAATGCAAGGCTTTCCTGTGGAGGTCCGATATGGCCAAAACAAGAAGAGTCCCCTCGCGCAAGGTCTGGCTGACTTGCATGATTGTGCCAGAGAAAACTGTCTCGAGGACGAAAGTCTAAAAATAAAGGACAACATGGAGGCATACCTTAATTCCTCACACAAAGTCTTTGAAGAAGACAAGTGTGAGGGAATGCCCACTGTCTATGTGGATGGATGCTCTTACCATGTTGACAACAACGGGGAGAAAGAACTGGTGGCTGGCGTAGGGAATGCATGGGTGAAGGAGTTCCCAGAACCCTCCGCTGGGTACAAAATTGGTCCCCGAAGTAGTCAGGTGGCAGAATTGATGGCTGTGCATCAGGCCATCCTCACTGCTGTCCAGCATCAACTCCACGAACTGGTCATAATCACAGATTCGGATTATGTACGGAACGGGTTCGTGGAGCACCTGGTTAATTGGAAAACCAGAGGCATGTTATGTGCTAACAACAAACCCTTGAAACATGGGAAGTTGATCCAAAACATTGATGATCTGGTCACCTCGAATGAGATGACCATCTATTGGAAAAAGATCAAGGGTCATTCCAAAGTAGAGGGACCAGACAAAACTGGAAACGACTTAGCTGATCAGCTGGCCAAAACCGGGGCCATCCAAGGGGATCTAATTGAGATTGAGTCCCTGTTGGGGGAAATCCAGGTCACTGCTATCACTAGGTCCCAGACAAATGCTCACAACGACCTTTCAATTGCACAATGGAGTAAGGAGACCCCTGATGCTGATTTGATTACCGCTCAGAAGGGGGATCCAATAATTGGTAAGTTTTACCAACACCTTGAGGACCCTGAGAACTTTCCCCTGACGGATACCGATTACATTGGGAAAGAGGACCTAAGAGTGTTGATGAAATGTCCAAAAATGTTCCGAATCCAAGACGGTTTGTTGGTAAGGAGATCCAAAGCTGGCCACGATCAGTGAGTGGTTCCTACCTCATTCCGAAGCCTGATGTTAAGTCACGCCCATGATGCGACCACCGCCGGTCATAGGGGGTTTCACACAACATTGGAAATCTTAAGAGAGGTTGCATACTGGCCACACATGGGGCAGGACCTCGACCAATACTTGAAGGGGTGTCTTGTGTGTGCACAATTTCAGCCATCATCCCTCACGCACCGTGCGCCTCTCCAAAAGAGGGGGATGACACTGCCATGGTCAGATTTACAAATCGACTTTGTAGGGCCTGTGATTCGCTCTGCTAGGGGGAATAAGTACATGTTGACTGTGACATGCTTGTTTACCAAGTGGGTGGAATGTCTCCCAGCCCCAAACTGCAAGGCAGAAACCGCAGCTGCCCTGATGATTAACCACATCTTTTCCCGTTTCGGTCTACCTCAAAGGATTGAGTCAGACAAGGGTAGCCACTTCACTAGTGAAGTAATGACAAAGATGAGGGAGATACTGGGGGTTAAAAGGAAGTTGCATATTGCTTATAGACCAGCTTCTTCTGGGGCAGTAGAGAGATATAACCAAATCATTGTGAGCATATTAAAGAAGTTTGTGGCAGATTCTGGGCCAAGTTGGGATATCCGATTACCTCTGGTCCTAATGGCCATCAGATCTACCCCTTCATCTGCAACCAAAATGTCCCCATTTGAGTTGATGACTGGACGCAAGATGGTGCTTCCTCAGCATTTGCTCTACAGGACCCAAGAGCAGACACTGATAAATGCCTCCACAACTCATGAGTATGTGGAGAATTTAAGGAAACACCTTCAACATGCTTTTGCCTATGCTCAGCGGAATCTAGAAAGTTCAGCTGATAGCATGAAGACCCACTATGACTTGAAGACTTCCAGGAAGGAATATCAGGTGGGGGACCGGGTCTATCTATACAATTTCCAAAGGAACCAGGCCAAACAGCGAAAATGTTTGCCTACATGGAAGGGACCCTTTGAGATTATAGACAAAATCTCCCCTGTGGCCTACAAAATCCACATCCCCAAAGGTCCTTTGGCAGCGGGGGAAGACAAGTGGGTCCACATAAACCAGTTGAAATGTTGCCATCCCAGGCACACTCTGCAACAACTGGAGGAATCCTCTGGAATCCTAGCGGGTACTGTCTCAGACTAATTCAGTTCCAACCATAAAACATACCACATCTAGTCTCTAAAATATTGTGATTTGCATGAAACTGTCTCTTAGTTATACTGTTTTTTTTTCAAAATAAGAATGTAATGTTTCGTTATGATGAAATGCATATGCTGCCCCACTATCTCAACAGTGGTGGAAAAATGTCTATGAATAGGTATTGCCGCTCTTCCTTTGTCGTCCTAGGAGAAAGAAAACCTGGAGACGGGACAAGAAGGACGATCCGGAGACCGGGAGCAGAGACGCAAGGGGCCCAGTGTACCGCCCAATGTTCCCATCAGGACCGGCGAGGAGAACCGATCGATCCGACCGGATGGAGGAAAAGATGTTGAACTGTGCCATTTGCAGAATTGGAAGAAGATAATGTGGACATACCAGTGCCAGGGTTCAAAACCTCCCTTGCAACCGACTCCCCCTCGACTCAAGTCAAAGCGTAGTCGGGCGGGGGGGTTTGTGGAGGGTTTTGACCCATGTGGAATCATTAGACGGGGTAAATGTAGGGATTAAGCTGTCGCTGCCCATCATTTTACCCCAGAACAAAAATAAATCATTGGAGTGGGTAAAGATGGGGATGCGCTGTCGCCGCCCATCATTTCATCCCAGAATCCAGGAGAGCTGCGCAGTTGTGCGCACACCAAAATGGGTTGCCAAAGGAAAAACAGTAGCGCCGGTTAGCTCAAAACAGCGCTTCAAAAACCACCCTGGTTTCCCTGAATGCAAGCTTCAAATGCCCATTTTTGTGTGCATACTAAATCTGGGAAGATGAAGAGCCCAAAACAATGTTTATAACAAGACTGGCTGAGCTGTGGATTTCAGCAGTTTAAGTAAATTTGGACTGAAAGACACTAAAAATCTAAATGTTTAAAAGAAATGAGTAACCTACTTTTGAGTGTCACATAGGCTGCAATTGTTTAAATGTCATAGTTTTAAACTTAGAATCAGCATTCCAGCTGCATATGTAAAAAATTGTTAGTTATTTGAATGCAGAAAACTGGGGAACAGAAATGACATGTGGCTAAAAACTGGCTTAAAGAGATTCCAATTTTGCCTGGCAACTACCCCCATCAGGAGTGAAACTTGATTCACAAGTAACTTCCCAGGCCTGGCTGTTTCCTGCTGGCCACACTAAGGATATGCCATCTCTCTGATAATTGAATTAAGGGGAGCCCCCACAGAATACAGGAGCTCTGAACAATGCAACCCCCTTCACCCAGGCAGATGGTTTATTGCAGATGTCGTAAAACAGCTTCCGCTTGGCAGAAGCTGGGAGGGGCAGGGTCTCTGAGCTTGGCAGAAACTGGAAAGACTGGTTTCTGTACCATGTGACCTGAAAAAACCACACCCCTTTGGGGCCAGAACATAACTCTAAAAAGATGAATAACTCATAGTACGGACTTGTGAAAATTATTTAAATGACACCATAATTCTTGTGATTTTTCTGCCCACATTTTAAGAGGTTTTTAGAACCGGTGGCATGATCTGGGGGCAAGCTAGCAGTTAAGAGGGTATTACTTAAAATGTATGCATGTTAAAAATCTGACATTTCATCAAGTAATGTCCATACTCCTTGCGCACATGTGTGTAAATTTGGGTTAATGTCCGAAATTGCAAAATCAGTTAAAAAGTGCAAATGTTGCCATTTCTGAATGCAAGCCCCCAGGAAGAGCAGATTTGGACAGGGTATACCTCCTGTGATATGTGATGGGTGCGTGTAATTTTAAACGAATGTGTACCTGTGCAAATATGTTTTTTTTATCAAATATAGATTGTGTGCAATTTGACAGGGGAGGATCCTCTGACCCATAAAACCTACAGCATCACTCTGACTCACAGTTCCTTCCCCAATCATGGGAGAGGGGAGAATTGGGCCAATGGCAAGTGTAGAGGGGTAGGGTCTAGTGATGCTGCACACACACCCATTTTAAAAACAGATAAAAGCAGACAGACAGGACAGATAGGGACCTTCAAATCCATTTGCTGCGGGACGCTCTGCCGGGAAAATCCATACTTTACCTCCATCAATCTCTAGAGAAAGCTGTGCAGAAAGATCCAGACTTTAAATCCATCAATCTCCAGAATCCAGAGAGAGAGCAGACCCAGACCAGACCGCTGTTAGCAGAACCAGAGAGAGCTGACCCAGATCACTGTGAAGTGCAGAGACCAGACCAGAGTCCAGTCTAAAACCTGACCAGATCCGTGGTGAGGCCCATTTATTTCAAAAATATATTGTGAGTACCTAGCAAGACTGTGCAGAACCAATCTCTTAGTTAAAATAATATAATTCAATCTATTTTAATCTAAGTAGAACTGCCTCCTAACTGTCACTTGTCATTTTCTAGTTGCTAGCTGTCACTTGTCTTTTTGAACTTTAAAATTTCAAATCTGAAAAACGACCTTTATTTAATCGCTCATTTCTCCGTGACCGTTTGTCCTAGAGACTTGCAGTAACTTTCATCTGGAAGCTGAGATCCTAGGCTGTCCTAGGACCCCAAAACGATAGTGATCGTCCTTGTAGTTCCTCTGTAATCGCGCCCGGCGCACTCGCGAATTTTGCCGCGATTTGCAAATTTCTCAACGTGTGAAAACAGCAGTTTTCTTGCTTTCATTTGCCAAAAATTTGTTTAACCTGCTAGTTACTCCTAGATCCTTGCTAAAGTGAGCCTGAACTCATCCCAAGTATATTTCACTCACCCTGAACCTCCTAGAGGGAATTAAAAGCATTTTAGTATATTTTTCACTTCATTGCCAGCACATATAAAAGCATTTTGGGCCTGTGTTTAAAACTCCGATCTGTAATCTAAGCTTGCTGGGGTGAACTGAATTACATTTGATTGCATTTCTGAGAACTGTGTGCTTCCCTTCCATTTCCTTGCATTGCATAAAGGGGGGAGGGGATTGCCAGAGAAAAGTGATTACATTGTTTTGTTGAAATCATATTGAGTATTTTCTGTATTGCATTTTCATTCAACATTACATCCATCTGAACTTATATAAAGCATTCTCTACCACCTTCTTCTTCTGTTCCTATTCACAAGTGTGCTAGTGCCAGATTCTCTGTTGTTAATCTTTATCATATCAGATTAAGTGTGATATCCAATTATTAATTTATTATAAAGCGTGATATATATATATTGTTTAAATTATCAAATAAACCTTTTAAACTTGCAAAACAGAACTACTTCTTGGCTCAGTGGGGTCAGGGGGATTCCAAGGGAGGGGTGTTATATAGGGGTAGTCATCCAGAACGCATGAACTGGACATAAAGATATATCAATAAGGGTTTCCATTCAGTATCCCAGACTAGGCATTGACTTAGCTGTAGTGTTGAATTGAATCCTCTTACATCATGTCCCCCCCCAACATTGTCAGTAAAGTTACTCCACTGCTTAACTCAGACAGGCCCCCTCCTTACCTGCAGAGATGACGGTCTCCAGCCCTTAGCTGAAGTGGGGCAGACGTCCCAGGCTGAAGAAGACCCTCCTGCGGTGGGGCCGGTTAGATCCTTGCTGTATTGATGTAGAAGCCGGAGATCGTAACAGCATGCCTGGCAAGGGGTGCTAAAAAATGCCACAATACCGACCACAGACCATAGCAAGGATAGAGGTGGCACCAAGGTGCCTGGTACATCACAACACTGGCAGGCTCCAGTAGACTATGTTTCCTGGAGTCTGCAGCCATAAGGGGCCCCGCTAGCCACCCAGAGATTATTTTCATATTAAAGGAAAGGGCTCTAGAGAGGCCTTTTTACCCACTAAACCATCATGGAGTACAAGGGGAAGGAGCCTCCAGCGAGGCTTGGGAGGAAAGTTGGTCTTGGGGAGCCAGTATAGGCGCCATGTGAGAAATGTAGCAGGGTCCATGATGGAAAGGAGCACAGGTGGGGCTTACCAGCCTTTTTAAGACCTCCCATGACCTTCCCCTGTCACACCCCCTGGAGTCAGGAAAGCTATTCACTAAGGTAAATTGGCCAATCCTGGGGGGGGGGTGGGGTATTTAAGTAAGCCTGTGTGAATGCTTTAGTGTGGGCTGGTTGGGTGAGGACAGGAGGTGGTGGAGGAAGCGAGAGCAAAAGAAGTGTGGAGGCTATTATAAGGATGTGGTCTGTGGAGTGTTTGTGTGAGAAAGGGGAGAGTGTGAGTAGCAGAGGTAGACTAGGAGTAGGGGAATGGAGTAGTAGTAGAGGCAAAGGTAGTAGTAGCAGTAGTTAGGAATAAAGACAGTAGGGAGTGGGAGTAGCGGACTAGCGAGTGAAGGAAATAAATAGTCGAGTCGTAGTTGCTAGTAGAGGGGTGGGCAGGGCACCATATCCCTGAGTATCCCTGAGCATCTGAATAGGGGCTAGAGAAGGGGTGAGCAGGGCACCATACCCCTGAGGGTCCGTGAGGGTCTGAATAGGGACTGTCTTTGAGATTTAAAGGTAGTAAAGGGATAGCGCCAGTAGCGGATTAGGAACAGTAGTAGAGGGAGAGTGGGAAGCGTGACAGTCAGTGGGAGACAGGAGTAGCTACTGGTCTAGAGTGAAACAGAGATTATGGCCCTCATTCCGAGTTTGTGTAACACTCACCTGGTATCCACGGGGACGTCACTCAGCCTGTTCTGACCTCTTACGACCTCAAACCCTTCCCTGGAGTCTACTCGACCGGAGACTGGGCCTGAAACACAGGATTGTTAGAGTTTAACTGCCTATTGTCTCTGTGTGCTTGAACCCCTTCTTCCCCGGGGTCCAACCCTTCCCTTTGATCCACAGCTCACCTTGTTTTCGTGGAAAGTGCGCTCTCCGTCCTGCTTTCAGCGCAGGGGCGCATTGATTGATGCGGGCGCGTTGCTGCCTAGTTACTTCACTGGCAAGAGTCCGACAGGTAAGTTTAATGAGTCTTTTGAACAGTTCTCTAACTTCCTTCCTTTCCTTCCTTAGATGATGGCCGGCGTCCGGGGATGGCGACGTGCTGCTGAGATGAGTAGCGCTGAAGGTGAGTGAGAGCGATGCGCGATGTAACCCTTTCGTATTTGTATTGAACTGAGTTCTTTTTCTGTGTCTTTTAGGTGCCGCAACGTTTTCAGTGTGTATGCCGGTTATGAAGAAGAAATGCAGTGAGTAAGCGCGGTATGCGGCGCCTCTAGATGTTTCCACGCTAACCTGGAGTGTCTTTTCCCTCTTGCAGATGGATGAGAATTTCCAGAGACAGAGTTCCCCCAGAGCGGCTGGGATTCAGGTAAGCGTTTGAAGCTTGTACAGTCTTTAAAAATAAGCAAAGATTAGCTGAATGCTTACTAATGCCTTTTATCTGTTATTTTCCCTTTTCCTTAGGAAGCGGCGTGCCAGGATGGGAATGACACCGCCGAAGATGCCCGCAGACAGAAGGAGCGATGAATGATGGGCAGAAGCGCCGCAAGGTAAGGCTGTTCCTAACGGTGTTCTTGTTCTTGGAGGAGCTGAGCGCAGAAGAAAGATTCAGGCCTATTGGAGACCGATCCGAACACGGTGAGTGTCACGCTGCAGGTGCAGAAAACACAAAGCATGTTTCTCAGCCTGGGCGTGGCTTAAATAGTCTCTGGGTATCCCAGGTGTCTCTGGGCTGAACCACACCCAAAAGACTAGACTGCACATACAATTCTGGGAACCAAAATATGTGGGGGTATCCATCTTGTCCCCATCAATGCACTACACGTCCAATCCCCAATGTTATCCTATGGGAGTGAGTGAGTCTGGTGCCACAAGCGCCAAGTCTGACTCCAAGTGGGTCTTTGGAGGGATGGAGAGGCCCTTGAGGGCCATGTAGGTGATCGTGGCCTGGCTCCAGCCGGACCTATTGGAGGGCTGGGGACATGAGGGGCAGGAATCATGACAGTTTGGAGGTAAATAACGTCCCTCACCGGCATGGTGCAAATAGCGTGTCCATGCTGGCACCAGTCCGCTAACAAAGGGCTATTACGACTTTGCGGGCACAAGCTTTGCACCATGCCGGTAAGGTACCTAGCACCATGCCGCAAAAGGCTCCCAAAAAGCCCTTACCGGCATCAAGCTAGGCGCAGATTACACTACCGACATAGTCCAATGCGTCATTAGCGGTGACCGTAATTAGCGAACACCGCTATTTACGGTCACCGCTAAATAGCGAAACCGGAAATAGCGTTATCGCACAGGAACGGGAAGGAGCACGGCAGCCATCTTTAAAAACACAATCCATGGCCATCCTCAGCACACAGAACCCCTGGGACACTGCTGATCAACTGAAAAGTCCTCCTATAAGACAAGAATGCCCAAAGCTCTGAAGAAGGGATCTGCCCGCCTCAGAAAGGAGAGATTTAATCAGGACGAACTCCAGATGCTTATGGACACTTTGCATGAGCATGCAGGCAGGGTCTTGAGCAGCAACATGAGGAGAGAGGCAGTGCTGCGTAAAAAAGAGATCTGGGCACTTGTTGCCCAGAAGGTTAGTGCAGTGGGCAACACACCCCGCAGGGTAAAGACTGCCGTAAGCGGTGGGATGATCTGCGCCTAAGGGTGCGCAACATATTATCGGAAGATCACACCCAGGCCATGGAAACTGGAGGAGGACCTAGTTTACCCATAAAGCTCACCCCGTGGGAGGACACATGTGCAAGCATGATTGGGTCGAAATCGATTGAAGGCATAGGTGAGATGGAGTGTGGCGCCACGACATCTGCTGATGGAGGTGAGTGTCCAAAGTAAACACTGCTAAGCCAAATCTGATGAAAGTCAATGCCAATGTCTGTCCAATGAGTCACGCCATGGTCGGCCACACACACACTCCCTGTAAAGTAGGGCAAAGCAGCTGAGACACATGCTGATGCCTGCTGCAAGGCTATATCGTACATGACACATACCACACAAAGTAGGACATTCCACGAGGCACACAGCGTGCATGACCAAAATAGTGAGCATGTCAGACAGCACTCTTCCTGTCCAACATGAGTGACTCCGACATATGGCTGCATTTACCACCCATGTATGAAATGACGTACCCTTCCCAACACAAATGCCTTTTACCCACAATTGTGTGGATGAGCAATTGTCCCAATGTATGTATGATGCCTATCCAAAAGTCACCCATGCCGTCCCTCTCTTCCATCCCCACAGGCAGTGAGCATGACAGTGAAGAGCAGGACACCACCTCTGCACAGGCCACACCCAGTAAGAGGTCCCAGAAGGACAGCAACCGTCCGTCAACCTCCAGGGGACAAGCCAGTGGGCGCCGTGTCCCAGCAACCAAGCCACCGCAGGGACACATTGCACCTGTACCACCAAGGCCCGTGGAGGGCACACCACCCCCACCACCCCCACCCCCCATCGACTGTTCTGACTGGAGACACCTGTGAGACATCCTATTTGGAGGAGTCCAGTGTGGCTGGGGAGGTGGCAGCCACGGCACCCCTCACAGTGGATGACAGCCAGAATGACATCTGGGGCATCATGGAGGATGATAAAATGGATGTGGTCCATACCCCAACCCAAATTGCATCCCCCCAGGTATCTACGAGCGATACTGTGAACACCAACACCCCAGAGCAGTTTGGCCATGACCACACCCAGGGACATATAAGTCCAGTATTCAGTGTTGGGGAGGATGAGCAGACTGGGCATGGCAGCCAGATTCCCAGCGCAGCCACAGGTGCAGCCGCAGGACCACAGCGGCTGACCTGCTCACTGCACTCATCAGAGAATTTGTACAGGACAACCGTCAGGCCAGAGAGGAGTGGCGTACAGAGTTGTCAACACTGGGCCGGTCCTTTATGGACAACACCAACCGCCTCTGCGAGGAGGTCTTGGCCCTCCGGCAGGTGCTAGGGCGCTTCGCTGATGCCTTGGAGGCAGGTCATCCCGCCCCACAACCTCAGCAGGAGGCCACACCATCCACCAGCAGTTCAACCCAAACCAGCCTGCTCCGCCGGTCAGTCCGTGCACTGTGCCGACGGAACTTGCCACCCCCTGTCTCTGGGAGTGCCGAGTGAATGTTATGGCAGCTTCATGTAGGCTTCGTGGACTCAATGGGACTTGTGTGGGGGAGTTGTAGGGGGAGGGGCAAGGGGTGAGGGTGTGTGGGAGACTTGTGGGGAGGGTGCAGGGGGTGAGGATATGTGGGGGAGTTGTGAGGGGATTGGGAGGGGGTTGAGGGTGGTGGAGGGCATTGTCACTTACGTTAATATTGTTACATTAAATACACCAGTTGTGTGAAAAAGAGACCAGAGTGGACATTCATCATTTCGCATGTGTCATTTAATCATTCACAGTGCATAGCGTACATGTACCCCCACACCCAGTGCCCTATGTCCAAACATTATGTCACCCTCTGCTGACATGTGTGTCAGAAATATTGTGCGATCACTGACTGGCGCACAGCACGTCCCTCCTGTGCATCGGCACTGTGATGATGTCCTGCCACATTTTCCTCATCCCATTCATCATCATCAGGTGGTAGCAGTTCCATGTCAGGGGGCAGGGGCACGTTCCGGCGAATGCACATATTGTGCAGCATTACACATGCCATGGTGATCTTGGCCACCTTCTCATGCCTGTAGAGGAGTGCCCCACCCGACCGGCTGAGGCAGCGAAATCGTGCCTTCAACAGGCCAAAGGTCTGCTCGATGACCACACGTATACAGGTATGGGAGCGATTGTAGTCCTCCTCATGCCTGTTCTGTGGGTTTTGGACAGGGGTGAGGAGCCACGGCTTCAAGGGATAGCCACCATCACCTGCATGAGTGGGGAATGAAGGTAAATGTTCGCCAAATCATGATGGCCATCTGTACTAGTGACACATGCCTGCAGGTAATGGTTGCCCACATGCACATGTCCCTGGATACATTGACCCCATTTTACGTCCCTCAATGTGTCCTGTGCCATGGACTAATGGTGTGGGTTGCATCTTCAACATGATACATGGTGTGCACTGACATCTTGTTGCACGTGCATCGTGTATGCATACAGCAGTGTTGGAGTCAAATTAGTGATGTGTTGTGTTCTGTGAGATTTACTTGGAGGGAGCGTTGGCAGTAGTCTGTGCAATATTGGGCAATCAGCGCTGATCATTCCCATGGTGACATGCAGCACTCCTGTGGGTGTGCCAACCCGGTGACACACTGTGGATTCCCTAGTTGGTTCACTTTAATGCACTCCCAGGGATGAATGTCCTGTGTGGTGATATGCTGGAGACAGCAACATAGTGCATATGCACTGCATGGTGCAGGATGGCATTACGGAGGGTGAGGGCCGCTGATGAGTGGTGCATGTGTTGTGGGATGTGGGGTGGTTTCCTGCTATCATGTAGTGATAGGTGTCGACCTTACATAATTACTATGGGATTTGGGTGTCATGTGCCGTTTGTGATGCTTTGGGGCACAGTGTTCGGTGATGTGCACATCGTGCAGTCACATCAACATTGGCAGCATGGTGGAGTATGCATCCCCCATTCCCACCCAGGTGGAGTATGCATCTCCCCCATCCCCCCCAGGTGGAGTATGCATCCCCCCATTCCCACCCAGGTAGAGTATGCATACCCCCCCATTCTCACCCAGGTGGAGTATGCATCGCCCCACCTCACAACCCCAATGCACTGCCATGGCCCAGTCAGGCAACTCACCAAGCAGCCAGGCAAGTTGTCCAGCATGTCTCTCCATGAAGCGCAGTAGCGTGGAGTTCCGCAGGACCATAGTGTCATGAGTTGATCCGGGATATCGGGCACAACAATGTGTGATGATCTTGCTGGCGTTGCATACCATCTGCACATTGATGGAGTGGTATTGCTTGTGGTTGCGGTACACCACCTCCATGCCATGCGGGACCGTCAACTCCACGTGGGTGCAGTCGAGGGCACCTACACAATTTGGCATGCCTGCCAGTGCATGGAAGCCAACTTTTGTATCAAATATCTCCTGGGGAGTCCGTGGAGGGATATGTAGTCGCTTGTGTGCTTGAGGAGGGCCTCCAGCACTTGGTTCAGAATCCGGGAAAATAAGGGTTGTGATATGCCATGCATGTGCCCCACTGTGTGCTGGTAGGTGCCTGTGTCAAGGAAGTGGAACACAGACACGACCTTCAGTAGAGGGGGATGGCGGTGCGTATTTCAATGAGGCTCACTATGTCGTTGTTTATCAGGTCCCCTATGGTGGTGATGGTGTCCTGGTCCAGCCGGTACAGGGTGTGGATCTGCTCAGGGGTTAGATTGAAAGGACTGGCTCTGATGCGAGGGATTGGGGGCTGCCCGCATGGTAACGTTGGCTGCACTGGTGGGGCATGCTGGGCCTGTCTCACCCTCCTTCTCATCCTACGTCTCCACTGTGGTGGCGGCTGTTGTTGTTGTTGTTGCTGTTGTAGCAATGCAAGCAAGTCCTCCAGCTCCAGTAATGCTACTACTATTTGAACCATCTTGGTGTGGGAGGGGATGTGGTGTGTGGTTGTGCTCCTTTTGTACTGGGCCTGACTCCACTGCCTCCACCTGTGCTGATTGTGTGCACCTGTGGCAGTTTGGAACACTGCTCAGGGCTTTTTACGGCATGTCGGCAATGCCGGTATTTACAGCGTCGCGGTAAGCACTTTTCTGCCTTCATGAGGCCGTTATTTGCATGTCCGCCTCCCTTGTGATCTACTCTGGTTTACGGCATGCCGCTAATGCCGGCATGGTGGGTCGCGTGGGCACGACCAGACCGCTATTAACTACATCGTACTTTACGATGCCGTTAATAGCGGTCTGGTTGGTCAGAATATGCCGTAGAGGTAATCGATGCCAGTATTCCTTTACCAGCATCGTTTTTCCCTTAGCACCAACCTCGGAATGAGGGCCTATAACTAGAGGAATAGTAATAACAGGAGAGATTATAACTAGAGGTATAGTAATAACAGGAGAGAATATAACTAGGGGAATAGTAATAACAGGAGTAGGAAAAGAAGTAAGATTGAAGAGGGGAGATGTAAAGGTGCAGTGAGAGATTGGAGGGACAGTGCCGTGGTGGGAGGAGAACAGTTTAAGAGAGCAGGATAGCTAAGGGTCAGGTACGAGATGATGTGAAAGGAGTGAGTGTGACGCTTGGTGAAAGAGTGCACCATTCATTACTCCCTGAGACTAATAAGCAGGGATAGGAGAGGGAAAGTTAGAAGACCCCTAGGGAGTCAGATAGCCAACGATTTAGGGAAACCATGTGGGGCCCAGCAAGTGAAAGACAGATAGGGGTCACCAATCCTAGTGCTACTAACATTCCCGATAGGGACGTCTGGGTTAGACAAGCCACCTTGTGACACAATACAGGTTGGTTTTCCTAGTCCCTCTCCAAAGGACACCCGAGAAATCTCCCTAAGAATGTGAGCATATGGGACATTTGATGGCAATTCCCGACAAGATGGGAACCAACTTCACAATACATAATGGAAGGCTAATGTCTTTGCCAAGGCACCTGGTATTGTTGGCTTACTGCAGTTGGCTCACAGGAAGTATCTGAATCTGTAAATTTGCAAGAATGAACATGTTTCACAATTGTGGGTGTTACCATAACAACAATAAGTGCATATGGCTTTACAGCATATTTTCATGTACAGGTGATTTGTTATTTGAAATGCTATAGGTACCACTTGAATGTTTACATAAAGTAAAACTACATGTCTTTTAGCGTGAATGATAACACATCACTACTGACTGTCCTTTAAATAATCTGTTGGTGATATTTATTGATTTTGTTTTCATAACAGTGTTTTTCAAATGTACTTGTTGAAGTTTATGGAACTGTAACGCTTACTAAATGTGTACACTGAAATGAAATATACATATATTTGATCACTTAATATTGTGACATTGCTTTTGTCCACACACCAGTACAATGTGAACTTGCCAACAAATGTGTTATTTGGAAGTGCTGATACAGATTAAAATGAATGGCGTTTCCTTTTATTTTTACTTACTAAATCAAATACTTAAATCGCAAAATGGAAAGTCCTGTGACATTACATCTAATCCTCCCACCTTGTCACAGTTTTGAAAAAGTGAATGGCTAACCGCACCTAAGACAGATGCTTTTAGTATAGGTAAAATCGAGAAATTACTCTTGGTTCCTAATATTCCATATATGAACTTCTCTATACCTCTCAAGGCATGAAGTGCATGCTTGTGCTGTGGCAATTGCTGGTATCAGTGGAGCAGCACGGATTGGACGGGCCCTATTTAGAAGCCCAGTAAGTACTGTTACCTTTGCCTCCCTCGAGGTCCGCAGGGTTGCAGATCTAGGAAGCAAGCGAATGGGATGATGCCAGGTGCATGGACAGGCACTGTTTCACACCCTTCTGCGACTCCACAGCATGGCCACGCATTTGTGGGTTCATACATTCATACATTCAGGTATGCTGCTTTACAGGGCCCAGCAACCATGCTTTCGGGGGTCGCAGGGTCAAGATGGGATCCAGGGGCCACATTGTTGAGGGTCCTGGACATCATGGTTTGCAGTTACATCTGTATGCTTATGGCTCCAGGTGTAATGCTGGTAAAGGTTTTGAAAACCAGCAAAAAGCCCCCACTCTTTCTTTTTCAGCTCCCAAACTCACATCATACAGCTGGCTAACTCATGCGCTTTGGAATCAGGAGTCAGCATTAGTTCATCATGTGGGTGAAGGAAGAGATTTCATTGGTAAATAGAGACAATGAACTGTTCCAAGATGGCATTCTCTGCAGTAATGGAAGAGGCAGTAGGTGTACTCAAATCAGGAGACACGTATCTGCTGACAGATCTAGTTCTTTGTCCAATGACAATGCAGGGGGAACAGGAACACATCTCTTGCAGGCGCTAATGGCAAGCTGTGCCATTGGGCAGAATGTTTTCTCATCTCGGCAGGAGCCATCCACATTCTGGGACCTTAGAAGGTCAGCTCAGATCACCTGAACAGGGATTTTCCATCCTCAGATGAACACTTTCTTCAACCCCAGGCCTTTAAAATTCTAGTGTCCTGATAAGGTCTTCCACGGTTGGTTTTAATCACTTCAGAGTCAAATTCACTCCATCTGTGATGCTGTTATGTCATATCCGGTTCAAGAATTTGGAGAACGGATGCCCTAGTATAACCTTGACTAGATGGTCCTCTGTATGTCTTACCTCCATTTCCTCTCCTGTCAAAAGTTCTTCACAAGATCTCATTAGTAGAAGTCCATGACCTGTTGGTGGCTTCTTACTGGCCTCAAACCCTAGGGTTTTTCTCACTATGGCAATCGACATTGTATCTCCATTTGCCATTTTGGAACGTTTACCTCCGCCATGGCTGCAAGAAAGAAGAAAGCATAACAAGCGCAGATGACAAAGAATAAGGAGTCTGCGGCGCAAACCTTAAATGCGTCTCAACCTACCAGTTTCCTCGCCAAGGATAACAGAGGGCAGGATGCTGCGGTGCAGAGGTAGTGGATCAGACCTCTGAGGAAGCAGAGGGGCAGCAGCCAGCATAGGAAAATGAGACAGCTGTACCGTTCGTGCATGGTCGCGCCAATAAGATGAGACGTGGGCATTCCCGTTTCTCCTCTTTGTCTGACCTAGGCATCTCGGTTGGGTAGAACACCAATGATCAGGCGTTCGGCTCGCGGCTTCGTCTCCACTGGCTCCGCCCCTACAGGAAGTCAATGATGCAGAGTCACACCTCTGCATAGCGGTTTCCTTTCCTCCGTAGGAGTTTCCGCTCTTATACACATCACAGGAATAAACAGAACCATGTTCTTCTTCGCTGACCATGGCATTCAGGCTGTGTTCAGCATTGCCTGTAGCCAATACATGTAATGAAGGATCTTTGTAGAACATAGTCATTGCAGGAGATATTAAAGTCTTTTCCACATCCATACATGCAGACACAGTGGTTTGGACTGGGAATTCTGCTTTGGAATGGGAGTCCTAGTCCTCAAGGGGGCAGTCACTCACAGTAAGGTCCCACTCGCCCAGACCCATAGGGAGGGTCCTGCCTAGTGGGCACACCTCCCTAACCTCAAAGGAGGTGGCTCCCCTCTGGGGATAATGGACAAATGGTCCAGATTCGTCACACCCTGTATTGGAATTAAAGAGATTGAATCTGTACATCAGGTAGCTCCCCTTTCAGATGGCAAAGCCTCAGCATGTGGTCTGCTTAATCCATCAGGACAATTGTCTGACATCGGTAGATTTGGAGGAGATCTGCCTGCATATCCCAATTACATTTATGTTTTGCAGTAGCCTCATCAATGTTTCAATTCTGATTTCTTCTGTTTGGTCTGTCATCAGCACTGCATGTGTTCCCAAAGATCCTGGCCCAGTTGGTCTGCTCCAAAGAAAAGAATCTGCGTAAAAAGAATCTGAGTAAATTTTATGAAACTTCAACTGACTCCTGAAAACGTACCGTTTGTAAGGATGAATTTCCATGCAGACCTGGAAAAGGCCTTTTTGCAGGTGAACATCATTGATACTCTTCAATACTGTCTGAGTCAGCTTCTCCAATCATACTCTGCTTCTGCCTGATCCTGGTAACGAGTACAGGCTGGTATGGCTGCATGCAAGACAGTCTTAATCTTCAGGAAGGATGGAATTCCAATGGTGCCCATCTGGCCTGCTGCGTGAAGGACAACAATCTTCTCCCTCAGCCCCAAAAGTGAGCACAATGTAATAATAATAATGTAACATTTATATAGCGCTACAAACCCCTGTATCTGAGCGCTGCTTATTATTACCCACGGTGTGGGGTGTTTATTTATCGACCTCGGAAAGATGGAAGGCTGAGTTTGGCCCTGCTGGGAGTCGAACCTACATCAGCAGGCTCTGCATAGATGTCCCAGCAAGCACTCTACTCGCTGTGCTATGGGACCGGCATCAATGCATGAAGAGGGGAGGGTCGACAATAGAGCACCAAGTGGAACAGGGCCGGTGGTTGATGATAGAAGATCAAGTGGGATGGACTTGTGTTTGTCCATCAAAGTGCATCAGTCTTCAAACTAGAGGGCACACATGGCAGTATTCTGAAGCTATGATGTCCTTTCTCACTTTCACCCTGAAGAACAGTCCTGATTCAAATGGGACATAAAGTCATCAGAGTCCCTCATCTTCCACGATCAATGATTGAAAATCTACAGTTCATCAGTTAGAGAATGAATTGCGGGACCTGCTATATATGGGGATATCTGAGGAGAGTGGGATGTTGGACGAGAGTGGTCTTTTTGGCGGCTATTAACTCGGACCAAAGAATCTGGCAAACTGTTTTTTTGATGGTGACAAAACCATATTTGACATTGTTGCCTGACATGGAGGCATTGATGCTTGACCCCAAATTCGTTCCAAAGTATGCTCTTAGTACCCTTTAAATGAGGAAATTGTCCTCTCAGTGTTGTTCCTGGATACTGAATCTCTGGAAGAAATTCTGTCCTTCAACTGGATCTGGCAAAGGTCTTGTTGATCTACAAAGATCAGAAGGTGTACTACTGGTTTGTCTCTCCAGGTAAACCTGTTAAAGGATAATGAAGCTGTGCGATTAAGATCTTGTGGGCAGAGTCTCCAGAGGTGGCTATGTTGAACCTTTACAATGCGGCACTTCAGCCTTACCTCATACTTTACTCTTTCACTACAAACTATCAATTGGAGGATGGCTATCCTCAGAGTTTGAAACCAGAGTGCCGAGTTTGTCCTCTAAAGTCAATCCTTCTACGTTTGTAAATGTTTCTGACATAGCATTTGTGCCTGATGCTTTGGTTTTACAAGACCTGCTTGGAACTGCGTGGTGCAGAGTCAGTGTTTTAGGAATGTGATGCTGAGTAAGCATGGGGGGCAATGTTTATGTACAACAATCTGCATTACTCCTAATTCTTCACATTTTATGACAGTCCTCACATCCCTCCTGTACAGATAAGATTAGTCTTGCTGAGTTAAAGACTCCTCGGTGTCCTTTCTGGAAGGGAAAATATCAGGAGGGAGGCCCATGCAGGGAACATGAGGGGGGAGAACAATTTGTCAATTATTTTCTGCACTAAAAGGGTCTGTCTTGAAGGACAGAGCACCCTTCATTTTTTAGGGCTGTGATGAGTCAGGAAGAATAAGGGCTAATGCAGAAAACCACTCAACCAAATGTGCGTACTGGAGAATGCATAGTTTCTCCTAGCACCCCTCAATAAAGGAAATTAGCATTTTATTGTATGTAGGAAAGCAATTCGATTTGAAAAGGGTCTGTGCAGCACATGCTTCTGTCTGGCAATGTATGAAATGTTTAGTCATCAACCCTAAACTACACAATAATCATCTGCGAAATGATATCATGGACTGCGCATCTTCCAAGGCAAGTCAACACAATCCAAACTACCAAGTTGTCAAATATAACAACCTGCATGGCTCCTAACAGCCTATACACAGGTTTGTAGAACTTGTGGAACTATTTATCACAGCGCAAATTTGGATAAGATTTTTGGTGGGTAGTGGAGGACTATGACTTTCAATAACCTTTAAATATTGTGACAAGGCCTTGTCAAGAGGGGTGGGAACCCCTCTCAACCGGGGGTGGGAGGCCTACCAGGGAGAAGTCTAAAACCAGTCTTACCCCTTAGGTGGACAGTAGCAGCAGAGAGATACCCAATGTGTTTCCGACCCCTTGCCTCAAACCCTTTCTGTGCAGCTCCCTCTATACTCAGGTCATATATCGGCAAATTGCTTGCCGTTCTTCTCATTCCTTTTGCAGAAACGTCATGCCTGAATAAGAAAACCAGAGATCTGACCAAACTGAAAGATGAGTAAATGAGAGTCAGAGATCTCCTGAGATGAACCTACCGCACGTCAGACAAGCTGCAGCCAACAGTGGTGAAGAGAGAAGACGAAGGCTTCAAAACACAGGAAGGACACTGCAAGTCTTGCAAAGCTCCTGATCTGCAAAAATGCACACAACACCCAAAAGACCCCCTAGAGCACGGGGGAATGGAAAGGGAAAACTCACTGATGCGGCCCAACAAGGCTGAAACACGTGTATGGGGTTGCTGCTGGTACTCCTGTTCAGAATTGCCATAGCATTTCGGTGCTGGACTGCCCATGTGGGTGGGACAAAGACTGATATGCAAATGGATATTTCCCATCTGTGAAAGGTACAGTGAGCTAAAGTGTGGCTGTGGACTCTCGAGTGGGTACCTTCCACAAATAACAGGTCAATGAGCCGTGTTCGTTCTCGCAGAGAGGCGCCTATGGACTATTTTTTGATTATTTAAGGGACTTAGGTTTAGTCACCCTACGCTTCCCAAGGTCATCCAGACGTGGACCCCTTGTTCACTGTGCTCAGAGAGGCACAGCTCCACCTCACTGATGAGGCCCAACAAGGCTGAAACACGTGTATGGGGTTGCTGTTGACACTCTTGTTCAGAAGGGAATGACATAGCATTTCGGTGCTGGACTGCCCATGTGGGTGGGACAAAGACTGATATGCATATGGATATTTCCCATTTGTGAAATGTACAGTGAGCTAAAGTGTGGCTGCGGACTCTCGAGTGGGTACCTTCGCAAAGAACAGGTCAATGGGCCCTGTTCGTTCTTGCAGAGGGGCGCCTATGGACTATTTTTTTATTATGTCTATTTATAGCCTCACACGTTTTATTTAAAAAAAGTTCCACAAGAATTAGCTGGTTTTGTATTAGATGTTTTGAAATGGAAATTACCATAGGAAATACAAACGGTCCAGTTGGACCATCGGGGAAGGGCAGGCAGGAAGACTTGACTGTGCACTGTGGTCTGAGACAATGCAAAGGACACGTGGCAAAAGGACTGATTAATGGAAAGATGGTCAAATGAAGGATGCCATGGAAGAACCATCCAATAAATGCAATGCCAGTGGTGGAGGCTGCGCGGCAGCCAACATGGGCGGATGTTGTTTGCTCTAAGTGGGGTGGTTTGCATAGATGATTAAATGCCTTAGAAAGTTGTTTATGGCATTTTCTTGCATGCATGCTGTTCTAATAGAATGATGTAAGGAGGCCAAGACACAGTCCACCTGTGGAGCCAGGTTTTAGTTCCAGGTAGCTTTATTTACAGTCACATACAAATGTACAGCTCCAGTTTCTCTTTAAGTATATAAATTAGGACGGGACATGGACTGGAAAAGGGGCACATCCATTGGCCAGCCTCACTCATCCACAGCTTAGGCCCAACTGCCACTCACAGAACACTCAGCACATTCACACACCAACATTCTCCCAAGCTGTCAATCATCTCATTCATCAACATTCACAGTTGCAGAGATGGCCGATAGTACTAATAGGACAAGGTGAATACATCACTATATATGTCTTCTGGGGTGTGCAACCTGCCGCACGTCAGATGTTTTGGACTATGACACCCAGGATCCCTCACAATTGGCTCGGCCGGTTTGGGCTGTTGGGAGTAGTAGTCCAAAACATCTGAAGACCCAAAGATGTCAGACCCCTGCAGTGATGCGGTAGAAGCAGCAGATTCTGTCCGTTTGAATCTTTGCCCTAGATTGGACTATAAAGGTGGCAAAGCGGAAGTGGCCTCCTAAGCAGTGAGACTGTTCTCCTAATGTTGATACATACACACCCAAGAAAAGAGGCCTGAGAAGTTTGCATCATAATAAATAGCATTTTTGATGGGTGCTCTGTAGAAAAGGGGTAAGTGTAGGATAATAATGGGTGTGATTTTGATTATTATCATCATTACTTTATTAGTGTTAGTATTTATGATGCTTATAAAACATTTTAAAAGTATATATACCACGATGTTTACCGTGGCTGGCTGACAACTCCGGAGAGCAGAGGGAGCAGGGGTATAGAAGTGTCTTCGGGTTCTAGACATATTTCATATTTGGAGCCGCCAGTCGTAGAACGCGAGGAGAAATGAGCTTCCTGCTTCCGTGTCACCTCAAGGTTAATTGTACGTGCGTAGCGGCGTCACGCGCTTGGATTTATTCGTTCCCTCTGTGACCTGCGGTTCGGTCGCCCCCTGTTGCAGACTAGTGTGCTCGGGTCTTTGGTCGTGTCTTCCACTCCCTGCTCTGTTTCCAGCGCTTGTTTGTTTTGGCATCCTTTGTTGCCCTCAACAGGAATCAACAAGGATTTGGTTCCCCGCCTTACAAACCCATCACCTTAGAGTGACCCAAAACTATCCTTCTCTTGCGTTGCTCAGGAGAGGTTGTCCATCAAGCTTGACCCTGAGGTGCGTAGAAGCCACGTTTCTTGGCCCTGACTTCCTGCACGTTTTCTTGTTGAACGATTTAGAGTAAGCAGAGATGTACATTCAAGAGGAATTCGATTGTGGGTGAATTACGAAGAGCTTTGAGAGAAAATATATTTAGAGGCCCCTCTGGGCACATCTTAGCCCGTGTGTGTGTATATGCGTGCATTTGTGGCTCATCTCCAGCAACAATCTAGTCCTCAAACTGCCCACACAAAGAGACATCATACTGCTTAGGTGCATTTTCACCATCCACACACATCACCCTGCAGACCACAGCCACATGTAAGGAGAGACAATACAACCAGTTGGGAAAGGAAGTAGAGGCAAAAACAGAACATCTAATCCTTTCATCCTCATTTGTTAAAAAATATGTGATCTTGGACAAATAATGTTTACCTTCTTGTCCTCCTGTTTCCTTCTCGGATACATTTAGGAGCTGTTTGAAGTAAGACGTACAACGATACAAAGTTCTTTTACTAACCCAAAACGACTGACCAGGACAGGTGGATGTAGTTTTGTGGTTAAAACGGTGATGTTGGAAGCAAAACCTGTGGAATTTAATCCTAGGTTCCCATCTTGACCAAAATTGTATGATCTTGGGCACATCACTTTAGCTCCTTGTACTGCAATTTCCTTTTTTGGCCAAAAGCGGATGCTTACACATGTATGAAAAACATGTATAATGTGTTACACAAAATTGAAGGAGGGAAATAGTAGTATGTGCAGACTTTTGAACCAGAAGAGCCAAGTTCAAATCACAGGTTCTTCATTTATCCAGAACTGTTTGACTTTGGGTTACTTACTGACAACTAGTATAAGATGCACAATGCATAAAAATTAATGATAATGATAATAATTTGTTATTTATTTAACTATACTAGCTATATAAATAACAAATCATTAACAAAGCATTATCATTAAAATTAACGATGAGGAGAGGTATGGTCAGACTTTGAAACATGAACCTCTGGATCCTTACTTTATTAATGTTAGTATTTATGATGCTTATAAAACATTGGTCATTATTTTGGTGTAGCAATCGCTACCCCATTATGGCTTGCAACCTGTGTGGACTGCTTTGCGGCCCCTATAATTTAACCACTGATTATTGATCTGTTAGTGATTGGCACTCCAAACGCTCCACCGGCTCCCAGTCAAACATTGAATACAGTTGAAAACTCTCTGTTGCTCATCACCCCTTCCATGAGGCAGCGTCCAGAATCCAGCAAGAAGAAATTCATCCACTACGAGAAAACTCAAACAGAACATTTTAAATCAGCAACAGGGCCCTAGTGGAACTGTCAAATTTCAACCGGGAATGTTATGTTATGTTCGAATGAAGGGGACACTGCGAGGCATCCCGTTTATTTCAACAAAATACATTGCAATCAGCACTCTGGGTTTCCGGATTGCTGTGCCAATGGCAATAACACCTGATCCAGCAATAACAGTGCTGAGACGCATTGTTTCGGCCTTCACTGCACACAAGCCTATAACTTTGGCTCCAGACAGTTACCACCCAATCCGGCGTGCTGGATCGAGTGTTATTGCCATATTAATTTAAGGGAGCAATGCAGAGAGCATGCATATGTAGTCCTATCCCTCTCAACATGCCAGCAGCTAAACGAATGTCCCACCACACTCCTTTCTATTAGATGTTGGCTTCTCCAGATAAAACACATATCGCCACAAACCACACAGAACTAAACCAGCGCTCAGGACTCAGGAACTTCCAGTCCGCGCTGAACATTTTAGGTTTCGCATCTGTTTCCTTCTTTATCACACTAAAACCCAAACCCTCTTTTCTTGCAGAGCCATATGCAACAAAGAGGAGCACCATGCAAGACTACATTACATCACATTAAAAGGAAGTACACATTTAACTTTTATCACTTTTATAAGGGGTGGTGCCTGTTATGGTTCACAATTTAGCAACATCATGCAGTCTCAGGCTTCCAATAAATATTGTTTTTAAAAATATACACTGTCTTCTATTGGGGTACAGAATAATTTGATGTTCCCTCCTCTATGATTTCTGGTCAGGGTTTGGTTGATGTCTCTTCTACAACACGTGTGATTTTAGTGAAATAGTGGCACTGATCCGAATCCTGATTTCCTTACTTGTTTAAACCTGTGAACCTAGAGAAATACTGCTATTAAGCAACCTGGCGATTTCAATTCAGAGATGATTCTATGCAGTTCTTTGCTTGAGTTGCTGTGTTTTCGGGTGCATGGCCTTCAGCCAAGACTCTACATACTCTCCACAACTACCGCAGCATATTGCACCCATAGTGCCTTGTACATTATCTACGTACACATTTGATCTTGTGTACATGGCCTTTGGCCATGCATCCAAGACTCTAGGCCCTCCCCACAAACACCTGATCAATATGCGAGACTACGGGTGTAGGTATAGCTGTGATATGCTGCAGTGGTTGTGGCCAGGGCCTAGCGTCTTGGGAGTATGGCCTACGGCCTACGGCCTATGGCCATGCACCCAAGACTCTAGGCCCTGGCCACAACCACCGCAGCATATCACACCCATGGAGCTGTATAAATTAGTAGCACACTCATACAAACAAAAATAGTAACTGCAGCATGTACTCAATTGTAATGTTCGCTAACACCACGCGTGTCCTTAGAACAGTTTGAAGTTGCCTGCGCACAGCACGGACTGAAGTACTATCCTTATGAGACCCCTCATTTTCAGTACTTACAAACATTCTGGACAAGGCGGGCATGGCGAATACATCATTAACACCTGGCGCCCAAACAAGTACAGTATTTCACCCATCTCTTACTCTCTGAACCTCCCCAAGCACTGTAGGAGACCAAAACAGTTTCCGAAACAGCATTTCGCCTCTGGTGGCGACCGCGCTGTCGTCGGATCCAAGATGTTGGGCACATCCACACATTCTGACGCACATCACGGCTTGCTGCAGCCAATCGGCGAAGACGTCGCGTGTCCGCGGTCATGATGCCACCCCCTGGCCAATCGGTATCTTGTCCGCCGAGCGAACAGGGAAGTGTGACCGCAGAGCGGACATAGATATCACTAATTCTTTGAGACATATTTTTGGGATGTTTTAAAAGAAACTACTGGACGGATTGTCACCAATGCCCCAGCTGCAAATTTGGTGACAATCCGTCCAGCGGTTTGACCATTCAGTTTATGGGAAAAAAAGACATTTTGGGACCCCCCCCACATAACTTTTTCCCCCCTGCACCAAACATCACCAAACTTTGCAAAACATTTCAGAGTGGCCCATATACTTTGTTTTTGCAAAGTTTGGTGACGAAACGTCCAGGGGGAGTGGAGTTATAGGCCGCCCAAAAAGTGCTCTTCCGATGTAAACAGCAACTTAACCATAACTACACAGCCACTAAGGTGGCTGTGTAATATTGAACATTGCAAGTGATTTGTCTTTTGGTGGTTGCATGCCCATTTGTCTGAATGTTTCTGGTGGGTCTTAGTTTCTCTATCTGGGATGGGTGAGATTGGTCTTGTTTGTTTTGATATGTCCAGTGTTAAAGGTTACTGGTCTAGTATGTCAAAGTAGTCTGAATATCCAGTTTATAAGGGATTTTCTTATAAAGACTAGGTGTGGAGACACCTTTGAGTTTCAACGCTTGGTCGACAGAAAATGGAACATAACATAACATTTCCGGTTGAAATTTGGCAGTTCCACTAGGGCCGTGTTTCTGCTTTAAAATGTTCTGTTTGAGTTTTCTTGTAGTAGATGAATTTCTTCTTGCTGGATTCTGGACGCTGCCTCATGGAAGGGGGGATGAGCAACAGAGAGTTTTCAACTGTATTCAGTGTGTGACTGGGAGCCAGTGGAGCGTTTGGAGTGCCAATCACTAACAGATCAATAATCAGTGGTTAAATTATAGGGGCCGCAAAGCAGTCCACACAGGTTGCAAGCCATAATGGGGTAGCAATTGCTACACCAAAATAATGACCATGATTAGGATCCAGAGGTTCATGTTTCAAAGTCTGACCATTCCTAATTTTAATGATGATGATTTGTTAATGATTTGTTATTCATATAACTAGTATAGTTAAATAAATAACAAATCATTATCATTATCACAAAATGTCCATGCAACGTACATTTTATACTGGTTTTCATTACGTTGCCCAAGGTCTGGTTAAATGGACAAACTGTGATTTGAACTTGGCTCTTCTGGTTCAAAAGTCAGCAAATACTACTCTTTAATTTTGTGTAACACGTTATAAGGATTTTTCATACCTGTCTAAGCATCCCCTGTTGGCCAAAAAAAGGAAACTGTGGTACTAGGATCTAAAGTGATGTGCGAAGATAACACAATTTTGGTCAAGATGGGAACCTAGGATTAAATCCCACAGGTTTTGCTTCAAACATCACAATTATAACTACACAACTACATCCACCTGTCATGGCCAGTCATTTTGATTTAATAAAGGACTTTGTACCTTTGTAGGTCTTACTTGACACAACTCCTAAATTTATCAGAGAAGCAAACAGGGGGACATGAAAGTAAAAATTATTTGCCCAATATCACATATTTTTAACCAAGTGAAGATGAAAGGATTAGATGTTCTGTTTGTTGCTTCTACCTCCGTTCCCAACTGGTCGTATTGTCTCTCCTTACATGTGGCTGTGGTCAGTGGGGTGATGTGTGGAGGTGGTGAAAATGCACCTATAGGAGTAGGATGCCTCTTTGTGTGGGCAGATTGAGGACTAGAGTTTTACTGGGGATGTGCCTGTAAGGGGTGAATTTGGAATGCATGAGTGGTAGGGTGGGAGTGTGCCTGTGGGAGTTGCCCGATGTTACTGCTAAACACATGCTTCCAAATTAGGCTTGGGGACCCCTATTCCTAATTCTGTTTGATGGCTATGCTTGCTAAACATGTCTGATGTAACTATTGCTCTGTAAGAGGCAGTGCACTTAGTCCTATTGTAAATGCACTTATAAATGTAAAATAACTGTTTGAAAGTGGGAAGTATTTCACAGTGATCCATGATTTGTGGGAAATGTCCTGTTTGGCAGAAGGGTTTGCAGGGCTGAACCCCCAATTCATCTAGTGGGAGGTAATATGTAGGGCTTACAATGTTTGACCAATCCCACATGCTCGATATGCCCTACTACAGTCCTATGTTACCAGATAATCTGGGCGGCCTAGGGCCTAATTGGTATTTGCTTTTAAGAGGTGGTGAGGGGGGTTTGATTCCTATATGACGCAATGTCAGGATGAACACCATGTTCCAGTACAGGGCTTTCACTTCTCCATCAATCGCCTGCTTGGAGTTGTAGAGTTAGGTCACTTCAATTGAATTAAATGGGCTGAAGTAAAACCAAGGAAAAAGCCAAGCATAGGATTTGGGTACAATGTCCTTCAGGCCATGGAGTTATCTGGCAAACCAATGAGGGTGGTTCCCACAAAATACTCACTTGCCTTCTCATAAATGTTGATAATTTGCCCGGACTGCCCTGCTGTGGCCCAGCTGGGACCGGGTAATCCAGGTGGCCATCTTAGACTATAGCCCCACCCCCATACTTACGTTTAGGAATCCCTGACATGTTTTTATTCGACTGCATTAGGAAATTGTATTTCATAAATGATTTAGAATAATAAAATGGCCATTTATTACTTATTTGTTGGCAAAATCTGTGAGCTCTAATCTGTGACCTCGAAAAATAACAAACACTGTGTACTTCTCTCAGCGCTGGCCTGGGATTGCAGACTCATTGACAAAATAGCCTATACACATTTCCAATCCCACTTTGAAGAAAACAATCTTGTAGGATCAAGACAATCGGGTTTTCGACCCAACCACAGCACTGAATCAGCGCTCCTCGATCTTAAAATTCAAATGGACACCATAAGAGACACTGGTAAACTATGCATACTATTATTAGTAGACCTATCCACCGCATTCAACTTAGTTGACCATGACAAGTTATGCGCAACTCTGGTAAACACCTTCCAATTCTCACAAGAGGCCACTCTCTGGGTAAAATCCTTTCTGGCAGACCGCACATCCTGAGTCTCCATAGTCAGGGAAGCAGCCAACCCCATACTAGTGCCACTAGGAGTCCCGCAAGGGTCATGCTCATCACCCACCCTGTATAAGGCCTACACCAAGCTTCTATTCACAGCCTTAGATTCCATGGGCGTCATCTACACAAACTTTGCCAATGACACCCAGATCCTAATACCCTTAACAGGGAATTACAAGCAGGACACTATCATGATTAATCAAATTTATGTGATCATCCAAAACTGAATGGCAATAAATAGTTTATGCTTAAATGACGAGAAGACAGAGATACTCATAGTGGCTACTCTGCCAAAATCACTGCTCTCCCATCGGAGTATGCTTCAATCACCATCGACAGGACCCAAATTCCAGTTTCCAAACACGTCAAAACGTTAGGTGTCTATTTAGACGCCAACCTAACAATGTCTAAACATGTCAACGCCCTCTCCTCATCCACCTCGTACACGTCCAAACTCATTGCAACAAACTGACAATTTCTGACACCACAAAACTGCACAACTCTGGCTAGAGCCCTCATATTATCAAAGCTAGATTATTGCAATGCACTATTGCTAGGCACCTCCAAGACCAACTAGCCAAACTATAATTGTTACAAAACAAAGCATTAAGAGCAGCCATTGGTCTAAAAAAATCTGATCACATCTCTACCAGTAGAAGGGAAGCCCACGGACTCCCGATTAAAGCAAGAATAATCTTCAAAAGTCTTTGCATCACACACAAATGTTTTGCAAAAAAGGCCCCTCTATACATCAACAACTCTGTTACCATGAACAAAACCACCAGAACTTTAAGATCTAATAATAAGGCACGCCTCTCCATCCCACGCTTCAAATACTCCAAAGCCAGAGGCAGCAGCTTCTCTGTAATGGTCCCTAATCTCTGGAACACCCTCCCTCAGCATGTCAAATCTGAGCAGTCATTCCAATGCTTCAAGAAGCTACTTGAAACATCGTTATTTAATAAATGTTGAGCCCAATACCCCAATAGTCTACTAGAACAGTAACTGTGTGGTAGTTCCTTTGAATAATGATCACTCTACCCCCTGCTGAATGTTTAGAATGCCTGGAACCTCTGCTACACCGTTTAATGTTATGCTTTGTTTCGTATTTTGTATCTTAAACCGTTATGATTATATCTCAAGCTGTCTGTATCTACACCGTGATACCTATGGGTTTGGGTGTATCATAAATGCAATAAATAAATGCGCTAGCTAGTGTTTTAGCTCAGCAAAGATTTTTCCCATTTCAACGGTCCATTTTCTGTGTGTTTTGTAATTCTGTGCTTCTTTTAGTGCTTGCAGCAATGGCCTGGTATATGTGAAATAATCAAAAACCCATGCTCTGCAATAGTTGCAGAAGCCCAGAAATTGCTGCATCTCTTTCATTGATTTTGATCGTGGAGTCTTGTGTGTGGCCTCTACTCTCCTTGGTGTTATTTTTCTCCCGTCTGCTGACACAATCTGACCCAAGTACACCACGTCCTTTTGACAATATTGCAATTTCTTCCTGTCCACCTAGTATCCTTTGCCTGCTAGCAGAGTCAGTACTGTCACTGAGTCCCTTCTACACTCCTCTTCTGTCGAGCTGCACACCAAGCCATCAATGTACTGTATCACTGTGCTAGCAACCTGCAAATTGCTCAAGTCCAGATGCTAGGCCATTCGCAGTGCCCCTGAGGCATTCTAGTATGTTCGAACTGCGTCCCGCGATACATAAAGGCAGTGAGATACCTCGAGTCTGTGTGTAGTGCAATGTAGAAGGCGTTCTTTAAGTCAACTACTGTGAAATAGTGTGCCTCCATGGGTACGCTGCAAAAAAATCATAGCAGGTTTGGGAACCAATGGATACTCTGCCTCAATAATGTCATTCAGAGGGCGTAAATCATGTAAGAAAAGCTACACCCCTCCCTTTACTTTCTTAATCGAATAGATAGCTGTGTTGCAAGGTGATGAGCTAACCTGTATTATGCCTTGCTGTCATAGGGCATGCAGTGTCTCGTAAATACCCTCAGCTGCTTCTCGAGAAAGTGGGTACTGCTTTACTCGTGGCAATACTGCTCCTTCTTTTAACTTGATGTGTATGGACCTGGCCTCTTTAGGTATTCCTACATCATGGGGTCCTGTTGTCCACAAATTCTTGGTTACCTTTTACAAATCTTCCCTCCAAATATTGCGCTTTCTTTTTTGTTATTTGGGTCATCTGGGGCACTGCCCTTTTTTTATGTGTAGTGGGCAAGGTAGGCTCAGTTTGAACACTACATCGCATTCTTCATAGTCTTTTGTTGTAAACAACTCTGTGTCACTTACTCCTGTCAATGTCAATGTGGGGTCAAGGCATAATATTTAGTGCCATTTCATGTTGTTCTCAGTGGAAACTATTATAATCATGTCCTTTTGTATCACTACTTCCTGCAGGTGCAGTAGAGTGTGTGTTCCTGAGAAAACTGAGGAGGGACACTGAGCCCTGAACAAAAATGTGTCAGACAGACGGAACACCTTCCCTTCAATCCCTGGCAACCATCCCAACAACACATGTACAATGTACACAAACACCTATGTGTGTGTGTGGTTGTCCCTCTCATTGTGCTGTGTGCATAATGTGCCTGAATCAGTACTGTCACCCGAGCTGGATAAATCCTGGATGTGGTGCACACCATCCCCTTCTCTGAAAATGAAATCATGGTGTTCAGTTTGCTGAGTAGGTCTCTCCCTAGAATGTTGGTGGGCGTGTCTTTTAAATATGGGTAATGGTGCTACAATGTGCTCCATCCGTATTGTCAAGAGTAAATCTTTTGTCAGACGAATTTTCCCAATTGTCCCCAAAAAACCTTGTGTGTCCAAACTTTTATTAGATAATGGAAATGCATCGTCCTTGATGCATGATCTAGTTGCTCCAGTTTCTATCAGAAAGGAAAATCCCCTTTGTCCTATCTAACCTCTGGTTCCTCCTCAGGGTCTTCAGTTACTGCTAGAACAGGACACACTTGCACTCTCCGTGGGCACCCCTATTGGGAAAATGTGTTTGCGGATGATATAAATGGGTTACCGCCCACCACTGTCACTCCTGTGTATTGGGGCACAGCATTCTGTCCCAATGTTGTTACCCCTTCTGGGATTTGTGTCTGTACTGGTGCCTGAAGTACACCCACAGTACCTTGAGTTCCTGCCATTTCTCCACTTTGTACCTGCACTTGTCCCTGGGTGGTAATACCTTGTGGTTATGCAGGCTGCATCTGTAATTGCTGTTGCTGTGGCATTACCAGCACCTGCTGTGGAGTCTGCTGCTGTGGCTGCCCTGCCTGTGCAATGAGTGGGCATGTCCATGCAAAATGTCCAAAAATCCCACTTGCGAAGCACTGTACTCTGAAACGTGGATTCATTCCCCTGTATCCCATTCCCCTTCCACGTGCATAATATCCTCTCCCATTCCGATACTGTTCCATGTACCCATCCCCCCCACCCCTAGCCACATGACCCCTGGATGCTGCTGCTGCACGTTTATGAATGTGGGTTGCTGCTGCATCTGTACTGTTTTCCACTGCTGGTTGGGTGGGACCTGAGTGTAACCTCCTGGTTGCACTACCGTGGCACTGGAAAGCCTGCTTGCTGAGCTTGTGGAACATCAACTGGCCCTTTGAGTACTGCTCCCTCCATATGTATTTTTGCCAGATTTTTCTGAACCAATTTGTTTTCTGCTTTGGACTGTCTCCTTATCCTTCTCCTGCTTCCTTCGGCAATGGTGTACAATTGCCACCTGTATTTCAGTCCCCACCTTTGCCTCAATTCCCACTATCTTTTCTAAAGAGACCTGCATATCTGCGGGGAGCCCCCTCACTAAGATATGGTAAAACAAGGTTATTTTCTCATCCCATGACTGTTTATTTTCCTCTGTCCACGTTTCTTGTATGGATCGTATGTATTCCATCAGGCTTCATTTTGTGAGCCAAGATAGAACCCACGTCTGACCTGTCCTATTTGTGACATGTCTTGGGAGCTTGTATAATTCGTACACTCTGCCGTAATTGGTCAAGCATTTTTAGTATCAATTTCATGATAAACCCAAAGTTCTGGGGAGCATGAGGGGAAAGACAATTGACTGCTGTTCATGAGCTTTGGTGTCAGCACAGAAAAGCAGGTGTTGGGTTCAGCATAGTGCTTTGGAATATCAACAAGCCTGGTATTAGGTAGCATTGGGATCTACTTGGTGCTCAGGGGCATCACAGCCAGAAGGGCACTTAGGGGCATATCAGCATTGGGTTTCCATGACATAGTGTGAGAATTGTATGTGGATGCCCTTTGTTGCCACATGTTACCACAGTTCAGTTTCATGCCTATGGTGCCATGGGAGGCAGGAGCAACAGTTTGCTTAGGGCTGTTGAAACCTTGGGGTTTTGAGGCCAAAATACTTCTTGGGTGTACCAGTATCACATGCGAGCATCAGAACCAGCATGAGCGCCATGGATGGGGATGGCATTTGTGCCCTTGCACAACGTGGGGACTTGTTGGGCCCTATGTTGTTCCTGAAGCAGAAGAAGGACAAGAAGCCGTTCCATAAGATGTCTGCCATCTTATCCGACCATCATTTCAACATGGCTAAAGTGGTAGCTATTGTTTCTGGTTTTTTCTCTTGCACTATGCCAGACCTTATACTATACATTCTCCCATCATGTTCAGCTCTGTCTTCCAGCATTGTGGTGGTTTCTAAAAAGCGATTCACTTCTTCTTTTAAAACATCCACGGTAGCCTTAAGATTTCCAATGCGATTCTTGGCTGTTGGTATTCTGCTTGAAATCGAGCACAGATCTTCACGAACAAAGTTGAAGTTTGCACTGACCTGGCTGATATTCTCTTGCAATATTGTTCTTGATTTATGGACCATCTTTAGGATGCATGCCATTAAACAGTGAACTTACTCTGGCTTGATTGATTTTTCTGATCCCATGTCCTGGGGTTGCACCCATGTTGTCTCCACTTTAAAAAAATCCACGGTGTCCTTAAGCTTTCCAATGCAATTCTTGGCTGTGTATTCTGCTTGAAATCGAGCACAGATCTTCACGAACAAAGTTGACGTCTGCACTGACCTCGCTGATCTTCTGTTGCAATATTGTTCTTGCCTTATGGACCACCTTTAGGATGGATGCCATTAAAGGGTGAACTTTCCCTGGCTTTATTGATTTTTCTGATCCCCTGTCCTGGGGTTGCACCCATGTTCTCTCCACTCCGCTCATCTCCTGTATGGCTTTAGTGTATAGGTTTATTTTTGCTTGTTGCAGTTTTGCTGTTATCTCATGTCCCATGTTGGTAGGTCCCATTGGAGGTGACTTATCTCCCACGATCTAACTCATCAATATCCCATGTTCTTCAGGAGTGGGGGGTGCGGCCCATCACTCTGTAGAGGAGGAGCCAAGTACCCCCACCTCAACCACTTCGCCCATATTGCCTATATGTTGGGAACTAGAGCGTGAGACACGTGCAGTACCAGTGAGAATACCGATACCAAGGAGAATCCTGGAAGCAAGGTTCCCATTGAGAAAACCATACCTGCACACGAGACAGTGGGCCTCATCACGAGTTTGGCGGTAACCCTTAAATCTGGCGGTCGCGCTATTACCGCCGGATTTAAGGGTCCGCCAAATCAGGGCTTCGGCGGATTTCTCCCAAGCTCAGAGCTGGGGGGAAATCCGCTGGAAATCCGTGCAATTACCGCCGGCGGGAAATCCGCCGGCGGTAAGAGCGCGAAAATTCCCCATTGAGCCCAATGGGGAATGGGGCATTCCTGAATGGGCTCAGTGGGGAATGGGGAATTCCATTACCGCCAAACCCACGATCCGGCGCAAATAGCGCCGGGGGGTTTGGCAGTAGGGCTAATACTGCCGGCGGTAATACCGCCGGCGTTACCGCCCAACTCGTGAAGAGGCCCAGTATAATGGTCATTAGAATAAGATTCCGGAAGAAGCACAAAGAATGAGTGGCAAAGACGTATGGTGACATTACACAGATTGAGCTGACGTATATAGAAGTTATGCAGAGACAAGAGAATGAAGATATTCTTTAAGGCATCAAAAAAGTATCAAAGATAGGTGACATCCTGGGACCAAGGTGAAGAAGCTTATGCTATAGAACTGATGAAGATATCAAGTCATTTTACACATGTACAGATGCAAAGAAATGCAAGCAGACAAAGTATTCTTGAGGCTAGCTTTTTTAGTAAATAGATTGCGGCAAGCACAAACGTATATATATATATGTATATGAACGAGTAAAGGATGGATGTTTCCACTATGTATTATAGCAGTGCTGGACTAAAGAAAGAAGGCCTATTTTCCAGTGTGTCACAGTTAAAAACAATTGAATTACAAAGTAAATCTCAGAAAGTCGAGGCTGGATGAGCCCAGGAAGCCACGGTCTTATCAGGCTGGAGTGAGCTGACATTGGATACAAATTGTGTGAAGGAACGAAACTCCTGTTCAGAAGACATGGACAAGAACAAAGAAGACTTCAGAGGTCTATTAGAAAACAGTATTTTAAATGCACCAGAGGCTCGATTTTATGGTCTTCAGTCACGCGCAAGGATGAAATTGGACGAACATGATGACCACACCTACGCATGAAGGCAGAGCGTGCCTTCATTCCCCTGAATTCTCCAGAGCAAAGAACACTCCCAAGGACAAGTTCAAAGTCCTAATTGACACCAGACCACTGAGTTGATGATAGATGAGTATGCTAATTGGTGGGAAGTTATGGTTAAAGGAATAGTGTGCTCAAAAATATTATTGTTCCGAGGGTTCGGGCATGTGTTTTAAGCATACGTTGATCGATCGTACAAACATTTCCTATGCACCTTACCATAGTTTTCCTCTTTTTTACACATGCGAAATCAGGCAGAAGGGCGCGGCCATCTTGTGCTAATCTTATCCGTTGCTGCATCGCCCTACGGTGAACTGCCCTGGCAGCACTAAATCGTATCGCCCGCCCCTGAGGCTGACATCACCAAACCTAGTGATATTCTCCACCTATCTCCATGACGTTACTGGGCAGCGTAGCCAAACGCACCCAGTTATCACCTACGTGTTGACGCAGAACCCGGAATATCAATACACATCATCTCGCAACACAGAGCGTCCCAATTTTTAATATAAAATGATACTTTTAAAGGAAATAGCAAAACTCTACAATTTGTAAAGTACTTTTATTTCACAATAAAGGCTCCGAGAACATCCAGCGATTACCGTATTCAAGCAAATGGGTAATTTTTTTATTTGTTCTCGATCCACAAATGTTTATCGTGAGTCACACAGTTTTCATTTTGGGTATAAGAAGCGCATAGGACAAACCGTGAATCGCAATGCTTTGGCATCAGCTTGGCGCTAGGCCACCATAAACAATGTCAGGTTTCTCCTTATCGCTCGTACCGCTTAAGGGCATATCGGCCCGTGGCGATCGTCCCAAAGAATCATCATGGTGATCCAGCTATTTAAGTGTATCTGCAGCTGCATGTTAAAAAAGCCGTCAGTTGGTATCTGGAATCGATGACAATCGCAGAAAGGCAGGATGTAGCTGTATGAAAAACATAACAGAAATGTGTCTCAGTAGCCGATCTTTATTATAATTTATCATTTTACCCATTAATTCTGCACCGTGTGAAAACTAATGATGAACACAAACGTGAAACAATGGGAAGACAGAGAAAACAACGTGGAAAGTAGTCTACAATTTGCTTCAGAGGCTAGTGCTATAGAGTATGTTCTGCTCGAAATGGGATGCAGAAGCTGAAGCTACAATTCGATGAACACATAAATGGCATTTTAACTAAATATTAGCATAGAATTTGGCGTTTGTGGAACCTGGGGGAACCCAGATGTGGACTACATGCATTTTGATGCTGGACTGTACATGTGCCCAGGACAAAGACAAGCACACACACAGGTTGTATTTGCATGTCATTGCAATATGCCACAAAGAACAACCCAGTACAATGTAAGCCAGCAATAATGGTCGGCTAATGATATGTTCACTCGTTGGTCTATAAATTCGTCTACAGTAAAACGTACATATGGACTCATACACACATGACAGTTGTACATGAGTGGCATTGTCATACTTCAGACATGACATCACCATCCCCAACACACATGTCATTGCAACTCACACACATGAGCTATTCCACAGCCATATTGCAACAGCCAGCACCATCCATACACATACAAACAGCATGAGCAGCCAAAGGTGAGCCAGACATCACATGAAACACAGGGAGTGCACTAGACATGCACACATGCCACCACAATTACATGCATTTGTACACCTCTGCCAACTGTCGCAGTGATGAGATTGGCATCCATGTCACATCTGGCAATCAGTCTTCTACATATCAGTCTCACATGCATCCATGTTGCATCACTGTTGCAGTCATGTCAAATACACACACATGCACATGTACACAGTGCAGATACATGCAGCTGGAACCAACATCCATGTGTGACACCACAACCATGCCAACTTTCATACACAGTAATCAAAACATGTGTGCTCACACATCTGCATTTGGCCTGCATGCTTACCCACACATACACCATCCATGTGTCTCACACATGAAAGGACTTGCATGTGTAAGACTCACAGCCCTGTACATACACATCCATGCATGGCCCTACAAAACCACATGTACAACCTGCACACTACTGGCACACCACCACACGCACAGCTTCCAATCAGTATGCATGTACACTTACCGCTCGACTCCAGACGGGCCTGCCTCTCAAGGACCTGGATGTGGAGCGCTGGGCGTATGCGTTCCAGGACCCTCATCTGATGTTCCGACAGGTGGCCACGGCGCCCCTTAGCATCCGCTGCCTTCAAGAGGCGCCGGGCCTTGTTGAGGGTCCTGGACCTGAAGTCCTCCCAGCGCTTCTTGACATGTTGGAAGTCGCGGACTGCCACCCCCTCCGCGTTGATGGCAGTCATGATGTCCGTCCAGATCCGAGTCCGTCCTTCCTTGTCGGCGGCCGACCTTCCGAAGAGGGCATCATACTGCCCTAGGACTTGCTCCACCAGGCTGGGGGTTGCCAGTGGTGCCAGATGGTGTAGTGCCCGACATGGCAACCCCAAAGGCAGGTGTGGGTGGGCAACTGGGTCCTGGAGCTCGGCTGTGGAGCAATGGAATAGCAGTCGGGAGTCTTCGGTTACAGCAGGGGTGATCACAGCAACAGCACCCCGGGCTGACGTGCAGGCAGCAAATAGCAGGGCACGTGGGCAGCAGGCAATCAGGCAGCAGCAGATGGCAGGTGGGAGCGTGCTCGGGGCTCTGGGGGGCAGTAATTCAGCCTTCTGGGCAGGAGCGTGGTCTTCCATGTGCGAACGCGTGGCCAGCTTGATATGGAGTGATTTGGCACGTGAAAATCTAGCACGTCAGCGTGTAATTTGAAGAAAGGCCCTTAGCGCGTAAGCACGGCAGCACGCGTATGCGATTTCATTGGATGAAAGGGGCCCTTAGCGCGTAGGCGTGTCTGTGGCGTGCACCGCGGGCATTTCCCTGAACCCGGGTGCATGTTACACGTCCAAGAACTGCACGTCCGAGTGTCAGCTCGTGTAATTGGAGGATAGGGCCTTAGTGCGTATACGCCGAAGTGACGTTGGACGTGTGGGCCGGTTCAAAAGGTACGTGTAGGACGTCATTTCCTTGTACGTGCTTTTCGTGGAGAGCGAGTGGGTGAATTCTGTACTTCTTGTCGGTTCACACGTGATTTACTTCACAGCGTTTCTAGTTTGTACTCCCCGTTACCTCTGACAGCTTTTTTCTGATTTTCTATTGGGCCTGTTTCCTCAAACAGCGTTCACTTCTTCTTTTGTCCTGTCTCCTCAGACAGTGTACAATTCTTCTTTTGGCGGGGGTGTTGCCAACGCGCACACGCGCGTATTTTTCACGCTCATTTTCCAGGCAGACGGTGAGTCGCGCACGTATTTACCAACTGTGCTTGCCCCGTGTGTCGCGTACCCCTTCAGAGGTCATTGTAGGCTGCGTGTAACACGCGTACATTCAATTTTGTGTTTCTGGGTGCCACAGCGTAGTTCGGGTTCATTTTTCCACACACGTGGTCTACGAGGGGTTGCGTGCACGTTATTTTCTGTTTTTGGGGTGCCTGTGCGTTGCGTGACCCGCCATCTTTCCCCAGGGGTCACATACAGCCTTGCTAGAGCACTAGGGTATGAATTCCATCCAGTACCCTACCCCTTTGACCCCCAATTGCCCAGGACAATAGGCAACTCCCATACGCACAACAACATCAGTGCCATGGTTGGGAGGTGACCAAGCGGTAAGGGTGGTAAACGTGGCCGAGCCTCAAGAGGTGGGCGTGGTGGGCGCGGTAGGGGACATGGCCGAGATTTGCAGGGTACCCCTAACCCCTCACGTGTGGAGGACCAGTCAGGGACACCCATGCCCCCCCCATAGTTGAGGGAAACGTGGCTGACACCATCTCTGCTGCAGCTCCATCCACCCCAGCGCTGACTCTCCCAGCCAGGTCAGTGTCGGTCCCAGTCCATCTTGCTAACGTTCCTCCTGACTACGTAACACTTCAGCCAATGCCTGCACCAAGTCCCATGCTCAGTGTGCATTCCCACACTCCAACTACCCAGTCCACCGGTGCTCCTGCCCCTAGTGGCCAGAGCGGCGTAGGCCACTCAGGATCCCCACCACCTTCCAAAAAAAAGAGGAAGAGTGCTCGTCCACTACAGGCTGATACCCCAGACACGGTTACGCAGTCCGGCATGCAAAGGAAGCCTAGCTTCAATGATGCCAAACTTGATGCACTTGTGCAGTATGTGACCGCACATGACAGCGAAATGTTGATCACTTCAGGGTGCAAGACCACACCTGCTCGACGTCAGGCACACTGGCAGACCGTTGCGGACATCATAGTGCCCTTGGATTAGTGAGGCGCACAGCTGGTGAGTGCTAGAAGCGCTGGAATGACTTTAAGCGCAGGGCAAAGAAAAAGCTGGCCTCAAGTCATGCCGCTACTCTGGTGACTGGAGATGGGTCTCCACAAGAGGACATTGAACTCACTGTACATGAGTCTGTTGCTGGGACCTACGTCACAGAGGAACAGATCCAAGGTGTGGGAGAACTGCCAGATTACGAGGCATTGTCCGGTGAGTGCACATGCATTTGTGTGTGATCCATGTGTATGCTGTGTGCGTGAGGGGTTCTGATTGAGTGCCAGGTGAGGGTGTGTGTGCCTGAGTGGTTTGGGTCACCCATGTGCCTCATCCAAAACATTCTGCGCCCCTGGATTTGGGTATTACAGTAACCCTTCTGCCCACAGTAGACATTTTGTGCAACATCACGCCAGTTGCCCTTGAAGTGGCATTTTGCAACAACATTGTTCCGTAGTTCTCATTGTTCCTTCAGGCTGATTGTTTCGATCCCCCCATTTTCACTACGCATTTCTCAGCCCTATTGTCAAACGATATGTGACATGCCTATGGGACATGCCATCTGTGTGATGGCATGTGTCATGTATGTGGATTGGACATGCCACTCACAGGCCAATCTGTGATGGCTCTGCTAGCCAGCATGCAGCTAATGTGTTGCTCTTCCATCTTGGTATCATCAGTGTCTGACATTTTCCTCCCCTTCAAACTCAGTGACAGTGCATGCAAGGGAGGGTTATAGTCATGTGGGACATGTGCCAATCAAGTACTGGTTCTGTAGCTTGTGAGGCCTAATTGTGTGCCATGGTGCTGATGCCTGTTTCCATTTTTAGTCTTTCATGTTTTTGCAGGGGATGATGCACTTGATGCTGTTGAGGGAGAGGAGATGGTGCAGACCCAGGAGGGATCTCAGGCACGACCGGGCACCAGTGGGGGACGGGGTGTGGTGGTGGGTGAGAACCCACTCTTGCTGCAGACCGTTCTCTCCAGGGGTGTCTCTGGGTGCACCTCCCCAGACCTCTATTCAGGTGTTGATTCGGATGATGCGACCTATGTGGCTTCGCAGGTGGGTGTTTCTGGAAGGGATTCTGTTCTTCCGACCCACCTGCACCAGGGGTACAGCCCACTATGGGGATGTCAGTGTTGGTAGGTCCGCCTTTGGTGGTTACGGATGCACGGCCACACTCCGCAACATCTGATCCTGTTCCTGGGCCAGCAGATCAGAGGGGGAATGCAGTCCTGCAGCCTCAGGCAATGCCGACACAGAAGGCACAGTTCGCCTTGCCCCAGACAGGTGTGGTGCCCGCCAATGCGGTGGCCGTACGCCACCAGGCAATACCGCATGGGAGAAATCCATATACGGTATGGCAAACCAAAAGGCAGCAGCATCTGAGATGATGGCTCAAGCTATGGAGAGGGTGGCCACTTCCATTTTCCCCCCAGAAAGGCAGATGGAGAAACTACAGCAGACAACAGACTCCATTTGCCGATCACTCAGGGAGGACATGTTGGCGTCCAACAGGGACAGACGGGCGGCCCTGGACACTCTGCAGGAAGCCATTTCTTTAGAGTCCCAGGGCCAGAGGGAAGCCCTGAGGATAGAAGTCCATCACCTCAGGCAGACTCTTGTGGACCTTGAGGCTTCCACTGTCACGAGGACAGAACAGCTGCTGGAGCAGGTCACATGTACGCTCTCAGCAGAGATGCAGGCAACTCGGGAGGAGGTCCGGGCATCACGTCAGGTGGTGCATGGGGATCTCCGCACTATATTCCTCCAGAACGAGACCTTCCACACCCGCATGCTTGCTTCCATGGAGGACCAGACTAGGGCTTTGCGTGGGCTGCCTCCCATAGCACCACCACCTCCTGTGGCGGCAGCAGCACAGAGTGATGAGAGCGACCACAGCGATTCTGATTCTCTCACAATAGCATAGCCGTGCAGGCCATGAGCCCATGGAGGTGTTTTTTTTCCACAACATCCACACAGGTGGCTGTTGGTGTGCACCCTGTCCCCGGACCTCCTGGGTGGCCTCCCCCACCCCTCCTGGCCCCCACATGGCCATTTTTGATTTTTGATTTTTGATTTTTGGTTTTTGATTTTTGAGTTTTTGTTATAGTGTGTTGCCTTGTGTGGCTCCCGTGGGCATCCACTGTATTCCGGCTGGGCACATGCAGGCTTGTCCTGATTTTGGGTTAGATGCTTGGGTTCGTGAGACACACACCCCTCCTGCTTCCCATTTCCATGGGCTTGCAAAGGGTGTGCCCAAGTGACAGTGACTTACACAGTGACGTTGGACTCCCATGACATGTGTGGGCAGTCTGTAGTCAATACTGTGTATACATTCCTAGTGCATATTGTTGTAGTATTGTACACTGCATGGTGTATTGATGTGTGCTTGTGCATCCATGTCTCCCTCCTAATTTGTAGGTTCATTCCTCATGTCTTCACAAGGCCGTCTACTTTGGAGATGTAGTTCATGTTGTAAGCAGTGCACTTCCAGATTTGCATGGCACCAACACTGTACAGTTGTAAGTGGTCGATGTGCTAGCATCACCAGGTTGTAAGACTATGTATCCTTTAACTTAGTACTGTCATGTGAATGCTATGTTTGGGGTTGGCTAGCTGCATTGTATTGTGGTCAGTCTTTGGTCATGTGTGTTGTCAGTTCTACATTAATGGGAGCATATTGTGTGTGGCCATTTTCCATTCGGGACACTGTACTTTGTGACACTTGTTTCATGTTTTGGGATTCCTTTGTTTGCTCTCACATAGCATGACATGCCATGGTGTGGTGGGTGGCGGTGCTGGGGAGGTGTTGGGTGACATGGCACTGTTGTCATGTTGTATCTTGCAAGGGGGTAATGATTTTAGCAGCATAGAAGTGTGTCTTTTGATGACACAGCATTGGTTGTGTTTGTGTAGGCAGGGATGCACACAATGGAACACTTCCAGGTGAACAATCTCAGGCTGGTATGGTTGGGACAGTTGACTGTCACTTGACTCATCATCATTGATAGTCAGCTGGTATGTGCCAGGGCTGTGTGCACTCCACAGGGGGTGTGATTTTAGGTGAAGTAATTAGCCACCAGCTGCATACGGGCTGCCTCACCCCGTGCCCTTTCCCCTCCCATGCGCAGCGAGCGTGCATGTGGTTGGGGATGTGGGGGCACCACCATGTCCATGGGCAGGCCCCAGCGTGTTGCAACGTTGTGCAGGACACATGCTGCCACTATGATCCTGCACACTACTGGGGGAGCGTATAAGAGCTGCCCGCCAGAACGGTCAAGGGAGCAAAAGCTTGACTTGAGCACTCCGAATGTGCGCTCCACTATGCCCCGGGTTGCAATATGGGCTGTGTTGTATCTTACCTTGGGTGGCGTGGTGGGGTTCCGAATTGGCGTCATCATGTGGGTGCTCAGAGGGTAGGCACTGTCCCCTGGGGAGGTGGTGATGGGTATCATTAGTGGGGTTGTGACATTACTCAGTATCAGACATGCATGCATGCATGTGCTGTGGCATTTATACTCACCGATCAGCCATGTATCGCCATGCCGCCCAGCTTCTGGGTCCCGGTTTAGGGTTGACATTCTGTAAATGAAACTGTCATGGGTGGACTCTGGATAGTTGGCATATACTGAGGTGATTATTCCCTTGGCATCGCATACTACCTGGACGTTGATGGAATGCCAGTGATTGCGGTTTCTATAGATGTGCTCAGATGCCCTGGGGGGACGTAGAGCCACATGGGTGCAGTTAATTGCACCTAGCACTTTGGGGAAGTGTGCCACCCCGTAAAAATCCTGGACGACAGCCTGCCTTTCTGCAGGTGTTCTGGGCAGGTATATGTGCCTGCGTACTGATGGGCGTGCAGTCATGATGGCCAAGACCTGGTGTAGGCAGCGTGACTGCGTGGCCTGTGACACCCCCCCCCACTATGGCACTTGTCTGCTGAAATGATCCAGTGCCCAAGAAGTGCAGTACATTAAGGACCTTCTCCAGGGGGCTGAGTGCTTGGGAGCAGAGGGTGGGTGATGTGAGCTCATTCTCCCACTCATTGACGAGGTCGAGTATTATGTGAGGTGGAAACCTGTACCTCACATACACGTGGTCATCAGGCATCCCAAAAAGGCTGGTTCTGGGTGTAAAAATTCTGGCCCTGTCTATCCTCCTCCTCCTCCTGTGGTATCCCACGGCCACTGCTGCTAGGAACAGTATATTCATCCTGGCGTCTGAGCTTGTTTGTTGTTTGCGTGCACTTTTATGCTGCGAGGGTCGACGTACACCTGCTTCCTCTTATTTGGCGTGTGCGTGTGGGCGTTCCACGCATTTGCCTCCTGTACTTCCACGCCCACCACAGTAATACACATACCCCGCTTGCCCAGGCCCAATCGCGTGTAAAACTTCCCGTGAGCCCCTGAAGTACACGTACCCCACTCGCCCATGCCCAATCGCGTGTAAAACTTCCTGCGAGCCCCTGAAGTACACGTATCCCGCACGCCCAGGCACAATTGCGTGTAAAAGTTCCTGCAAGCCCCTGAAGTACACGTACCCCGCCCGCCCAGGCACAATCGCATGTGAAACTTCCCGCGCACCCCCGAAATACATGCTATTTTTGACACAGCGAGTGTCCGGTTTTTTCGCGTACCCCTTTGCACGTCATTTGTCCTAGAGGGACACAGTATGGGACATTCATCAGAGCTGTATATACGGCTTTTTGTTAGCGCACATTTTTTTAATGTGCAGGGACGCTACCGCCTGCCTTCGTGTGGCGGACATGTGTTGATGTACATAGTTGACTTTTGGTTTGTGTCATGGGATCGCCATTTCACTGCTGGGGGTGCAAGGGGACATGAGTGGGAGCCTGCTGGCAGGTGCCCTGCACTGCTGGGGGGTGGGGGTGCGAGGGGACATGAGTGGGACATGAGTGGGTGCCTGCTGGCAGGTGCCCCTCAGTGCTGGGGGGTGGGTGTGCAAGGGGACATGCGTAGGGGCCTGCTGGCAGGTGCCCCTCAGTTGTGGGGGTGGGTGTGCAAGGGGACACGAGTGGGGGCCTGCTGGCAGGTGCCCTGCACTGCTGGGGGATGGGTGTGCAAGGGGACATGAGTGGGACATGAGTGGGGGCCTGCTAGCAGGTGTCCTGCACTGCTGGGGGGGTGGGGGTACAAGGGGACATGAGTGGGACATGAGTGGGGGACTGCTGGTAGGTGCCCTGCACTGCTGGGGGGTGGGGGTGCAAGGGGACATGAGTGGGACATGAGTGGGGCCTGCTGGCAGGTGCCCTGCACTGCTGGGGTGTGGGGGTGCAAGGGGACATGAGTGGGGGCCTGCTGGCAGGTGCCCCTCAGTACTGGGGGGTGGGTGTGCAAGGGGACATGAGTGGGGGCCTGCTGGCAGGTGCCCTGCACTGCTAGGGGGTGGGGGTGGAGGGGGTCACGCGTTGGTGATCAGTAGTGCAATCTGACATATGGCTTGCCTGGGGTGCATGCCCATGGTGGACGGGCTGCCTGCGGGACATGACCAGGGGTGCAGGGTAATCCCCTGTGGTTTGGGCTGCCTGCAGGGGCCTTGGAGGGTGTAGAGGGAAAACCTGAGAGGACCCACACTGCCAATTCACGTGTAGGACTCCCCTGCACCCCAGATATACACGTACCCCACTCGCACAGGGCCTGTCGCATGTGAAACTTCCCGCGAACCCCCGAAATACACGTACCCCGCTCGCCCAGGGCCTATCATGTGTGAGACTTCCCGCGAACCCGAGATTTACACGTACCCAGGCCAATTGCGTGTGCAACTTCACGCGAACCCCAGGAATACACGCACCCCACTCGCACAGGGCCTATCGCGTGTGAAACTTACCGCGAACCCCAGATTTACACGCACCCCGCTTGCCCAAGGCCAATCGCGCGTGAAACTTCCCGCGCACCCCTGGAATACACCTATCCCACTCCCCCAGGCACGATCGCGTGTAGACCTTCACGCGCACCCCTGAAATACACGTACCCTGCTCACCCAGGCCCGATCGCGTGTAAAACTTCAAGCGCACACCCGAAATACACGCACAAGCTAATTTTTCACACAGCGGGTGTCGCTGTTTGTCGCGTACCCCTTTGCACGTCATTTGTCCTAGGGGGCCACAGTATGGGACATACATCAGAGCTGTATATTCATGCTTTTTGTTAGCGCACATTTTGGCGCACATTTTTTTTCCAGCGCAGGGACGCTACCGCCTGCGGACGGGTTTGGGTCTGTGCGCGTCTTTGCCCGTGCGCTGGTTTGCCCTATTCGATTCCATGAATACGTGTTGTAGGCGAGAGTGTGGGCGTTCCGCGTACTTGCCTCCTGTATTTCCCAGTGACGCCCACATTTTCACGAGTTGTTCCCCATTCTGAGTGTTACGCCCCGTTCCGCCTACTTTGGTTATGTGCACCGTGCTATGTGCGCTTTCGCTGTGGCCTTAGCACACACCATTAGATGACCGCTGTGCCGGCGTGCGCCGCGCACTTTTTCAGCGCACATCCCTGATTTTACTCGCGCACGGACTTCCATGAATAGATGTGCGCTGGTTTCCCTGCGATATTCGCACTTGCATTGCGATTTTCGCTCTTTCACTGCGAATCACACGTTTTCGCACGCTTGCGCCGAAATTTTCAGCGCACATTAATTCCATGAATCGGCCTGTTTGTCTTTTGTAGGTACACCATTTAACAGGATAATCAAACATTCTTGTATTGTCCTATGCACTCGTAGAGTGTCTACATTTTCTTACAGATCTAATTGTAAATAAACTACTTTCCCACGAATGCCTCTCAGTAATTCGGGGGGAGGCGTATTATTGCTTGAAATGGGTGCACTGTTTGGATTATAATGCTCTCATACAAATTAAGCTGCTGCAGTACATTTGGCACTGGAAATACTTCCATATTATTACTGATCACCTGTGAAGGCATTTGGTTATTGTCCAGGTTTGAAGTGCAGTATGTGCACAGTATGGAGGTGTTAGCATTTTTGTTTTCAGCTATAAGGTACAGAGCTAATTGAAGCCATTGGGATTCCTCATTGTCTTCTATTTTCTGCATTATATCTATAGATTTGGTGCTCTTTCTATAGAAAGTTCTACGACAACACACACATACTTGGTTTGGCATTTCAGCAGATGTGCTTTTGAACTTTCGTTGTTCTTTTTTGTATGTGTGACATAAAAAGTTGACATCTGCAATGTTGTGAGTACTGTTGTCTAAAAATGCTGGCGTTTGTAAGTGCTCTTCAGTTCCACAATATTGTGCTCCATTTCTTCAAGCACTTGTTTGGCTGCACCGTATAGGAGAATATCATTTAGATGCTGTAGTGCTAAAGCTGGACTTTTTGCATAGTACAGTTTATAAAGTAGATTTCTGACTGTTGAATGGTGGGTTGCTAACATTTTCATACAGTGGAGGTGATTTTGGAAGCAAGTCCAGAAATACAGGCTAAGGAATGTCCTTGTATTCCTGTGTAGGTGGGCACTGGACAGGAGTCCATAATTTGTAGTATTTAAATTTTTCTTTTCTCGTTGCTTTTCACATAGTGATTGAGGAACTGCTGCAACGATTTGATTAAACATTGGTGAACGTTACACATTGATGTGCAAGGCCATTTGTAGATCAGGCATGTTGTTGTGGTGGAAGAGGGAGTGAAATCCAAGTCGGATGTGGATATTTCTAAGAGCCGTGTTTCTTCTTCCATTATGGTATTGTGTATCTTTTCATACCCTCGTCCACTCCGATGTAAGGCAATTTGGTTTGTTTGCTGATGTTTGTATGATTCTTCATTGAAGTATGGCTTTGTGTTGGTGGTGTGACTCCACTCACCTGTACAGATGTGGCCAAAGGTATCTATGCTGATATTGTGTTTGTTTCGAAGTACTGCTTGTAGTTTACCAATTAATGTTGTTAGTGGTTTCGTTCTGTTTAAAATTACTATAAACAATTTCCTTTTAACGATCATTGCACTGTCTCCAAGAGCTTCCAGGATTACTTTTCTGCGGTAAGCTTTGAGGGTTGAGCGTGATTTCTTCTCTTTATTTATAAGGTTCTGAAGGACTCTGTGGTGGAAAAATGTTTGCAAAATAAATTTTTTGGAATGCTTGCTTGTGGTTACATTACTATTTGTGTGTACTCTTTTAGCAGTAGTGTGAGTTGCACTCTTTTCTATTCTTTTCGTTGTCACATTTTGACAGACGAATTACACTTTCTTTACTGGTAGGTGCATCCGCTTTGCTTAATGACTGTGTTAGCTCTTCTCTTTCAACTTTCTGCAGAAGTTCTGCTTGCAGTGGATGGCTACTTTCTATGCTTTTAGGTTGTGTGGCTCTATTTCTGCGTTGCATTCTATGGAGTTGCAGTTTGGTAAGCCCTGTGTAGTAGCTGTTGGAGAAGAAAGGGAAGTGTGGGTGTGCAGATTTTCAAATGTATATGTGTGCAATGTGCATGAGTGGTTGAATAAATAAGATGGTAGGCATATAAATGGATGTGTGTCACTGTGTAATGGGCTCTAACTTTTGGTTGGGGCCAGTATCGTACCATGTGGGGATTAGTCTAACGGTGGCGACATAATAAACATTGAGCTCATGTAGATGTGTCATGAGTAATAATGAAGTACATTCTGGTGGGTTGCCGCAAATCTATGCTCTACAATACAAGAATATTGCACTCTCACAGTAAGACGTAAAACACTACAATGGTATTGTACTTACTTTGTTGCTTGGTGAGAGTAGGTGAATCGCAGATAGTATTTTGAAGTGCACACGCCAGTGGCTTTCAGGAGAGAGATGGGTACTGCGCCTGAATTTGAAGATGGTAAGAAAATATGATGGCGAATAGCATAGTGATTGCATTTGTACAATACATTCTTTAAAAGTGTAGGGGAATGTCTTGGCAGGAAGAGAAAGTGTGTGTGTATAAATGGATGGCTTACTATATGAATGGGTACTTGGGAGCAGAAGCATGTTTGGGAAGGGGGTAGGTGGGTTATTTGCAAGTGTATTGTATGATGTCCTATTTAGCAAGTGTTTGTGTTAGTGTAGGAGTCTACTTTGAAAACTGAGTACTTCTCATTGTGGAAGGATGACAAAAAGGTTTGGAAAGATGTACAGACTGCAAAGTAGAATGTTTTTGTGTGTGCATTTCCATATGCTTTTGTACATATATATACTTGCTATATGAGTGAAGCCATTTTTTACGTTCTTTAATTTCCTTACGTGCATTTATTAATGGTACTGCTATCAATGCACACATACATTTTTCTCTTTTTTAAATAATGTTGCAATCTAAAACGTGTGAAAGGTAAGTGGCAGAAAACTGTTGTTATGCATCTAATGTATGCACTTGGCTTAGTTTAGTGGCATATGCTGACTGATCCTGTTCTGTGCAATTTTTACAAATTTAATCGGAGATGCGTTAATGGTGGAAAGCATTGTAAAATTGACAGAACGAAAGAACAGAGTAACCGTTTGCATATAACAGTGGCTGCTATGGGCAAATGTCAACATTGCCAGCACCTACCACTGTAGGAGTCATTTCATGGTGGGTGATGGGAGAAACAATAGTATGCATTTTCAGTAAGTTATGGAGATTCTGTTCCAGGTATCCTGTTGCAACGGACTTATAACACAATTACACATGTACTGTACAAAAAGTAGTGATACCTGCAGGGCCTGGTGATGGGTGGCGATGCCGATGAATGTGGATGCAGAACTCGTAGATCGTTTTACAGTACTTTCCAGTGCAGGAGCTTTGATTTACAGGACACGTGAACTCTTGTTTAACAGTTAGTATGGATTGTTCAACAGAGATGATAACGGTAGATGAAGAAATCTTGGATGTAATTGGTAAATGCGTGTGTGACCGTTTAACAGTAGCCAATGAGGGAGTGCTGGAAAAAGACTATTGGAGAGGGAAGAAGGACTGCCCCTGTTTTACTGGGGCACGGCCCTCGTGGTAGTTGGGAAAGTGCACGTGCTACATGCTGTCTTTCTTTATATGCTTGCCATGGAAATGGGACTACGGATTGGCGAATAAGGTTTATGTCTGCTTTTCTGTTCCATGTTGGGATGTTCTTCTGTGCCCATGAGAACCTAAGTGCTCCTAATGTGACGTTTGTCAGTGGAGCTGAATTCTTTTTTTTCCCCTATTGAAAATAGTCTTGTGTTCCACAATGTAAAATGTAGTTTGCAGAAGCTCTTGCAATAATGTAAGGAGGAAAAGCAGAGAGCAATCCCCAACAAATACCAAACAATAAGGTGTTTCTTTGCACGTCGCTTTACAAAAAAAGAAACACTTTTCACAACTACCAACAAAGAGGGGACTCTCTATCCTGCTTCAAATGTGTTTGCACACCCACCTACAAAGGTCGATATGTTCGCGAAAGCTACGGCATTTGGAGGTGTGCACGTGCTACATCCGGGTCTTTTCAAGGTGTCTGACATGGAAATTGGACTGTGCAGGAGTTGGGATTGGTCAATAACATTTCCTGGGTGTGGTGTCTAACAACAGATTGTGCCAGAAGGTGTGTTTGCAAATACGACTGCACATGGCTACGGGCATGGGTGTGCCATGTAGTAGGCAGACTATAGGGATTTTGGGCAACTCCAGGATACATTGGTTAAACATTTACACCCACCGCTGTGCACTGACTGCACACCTTGGGTTCCCTAATATCGACGTCCACTGGTACGGAATACGTGGGATGAAGTGGCTGCATGTAGGTCCTCTTTGTGCCAGTTTGGTGATGCTGGATCATCCAGACATTATTATTGTTCATTGTGGAGGGAACAGTTTAGGACATCTGAGCGGCATCTCACTGCAGTTTGCGACGAAGGAGACATTTTGCCAACTCATGGCAATGTTTCCAAAGTTGCACATCATTTTGTCTCGCATTGCCCAGAGACAGATGTCGCTGTGTTCTTCATTGTGTGGCCCACAAATGGAGAAAGCGCGGTGCAACGTGAACAAGGCTGTTAGCGCCTTTTTGCAAGACATTGGCATGTTCTCCTTCCACAATGATAACATTAAGTTTCATAGTAGCCACATTTTCCATTCAGATGGAGTTCATCCGACTGATGCTGGCAATGAGCTGTTTCTACGTAATATCCAAAATGCAGTGCAGCGTTTAGCAAGCATTTCCCCTGCGGGTGTTCACCACTACCTTACAAACACAAACAACACAAAAAGGCTCTTTTCAGAGCCACCACTTAGTTTTGGGAATGCGTACAATGTTTTTGACGAAGTCGGGCTGCCCATTGTTCACCACCTTGTACTTTGTGCTTATAGGCTGCAGTACTGCCTGCATGCTTTTACTGAAATTCTATTTTTAAACAGTGGAAGGTGGCTCTGAGAAGAGCCTTTTTGTCTCTCCCCCATTCTGTTTGCGTTGCATTTTTCCTGTTGTCATAAGACATGCCGCAGAAGAAAAGGAATAGAAGGGAGGTTTGACAAAGGGTACAGGGATAAGAAAGTGCAAGTGGAGAGCAGAAGTTGTTGGGTGGACCTTACTTGGGTAGGGGGCACTCTTTGTCCTGCTCGCGGACCGAAGCCTCGAAAGCACTTCAAGATTGTTCCCCCTGCACAGTACCGCGTTGCAGTACATGCAAGGCTAGTTTCGGGATGCGCTGGCCCTCTGGTGGTAGGAGCAGATGCGGAGGATGCTGCAGAGGAAATTAACCTACTGCCTTGTTTGAAGGGGACGACCCTCCGAACAGCTGCTCTGTGGTTCGATTTCAGGTGCCGCCGCATGAAGGTGGTGCCGTAGCTGTACAAGCCAGGTTTTCCGCGACTGTTGCACTGAGTGCATTTTACCTGCATATCACGCGATTTGGGCACATCTCCCATGGTGGTAAATAGTTTCCACACCTACGGCTCACGCTGGCTGTGGGCAATGGGGAATCGCTCTACTTCATCGTTGTTGCCTTCTGGCTCTCCATGTACATTATCACGCCTGTTACCTTGTTCAGGCTCTTCAGAAGGAGGTGGTTGTGGTGCTGCTGAGTCAGAGGAGCAGCTCTGGTGGCCATTATTTGGAAAGGTAGTTTTGAGGCACAGAATTGGTCAGAAAGTACTTTCTGCATGAAGCAATTGCACTGCTGCTCTATTCTGAAAAGCCAAACATGGATTGCAGTGCAGCTGTGGGGTACAGCCTTTTATAGGACTGTTGTGGAGCACGTGCACCCGGAAAATGGCCCTAAATCTTTCCCAAAAATAGGTAGATGCAGAGAGGAGAGTGTAGGACCTCTCTAAGGGTGGACTTTCACAGTAACACTGCATAAATTGCAGAAAATAATACTTTTTGGATGTGCACGGGCCCGTATCGTGTCCGCCAAATAAGGGCCCACGCACAGCATGGTTCTGTTCCCATGGTGACATCGCCATTGTTCTCCACTGGGACGGCTGTCTGCGGGATGCATAGTGGCTGGACTATTTTGTGCCCATGTGCATAGGTGTCCTACGGATACCTTTGGCGTCCCTGGACTACTTAAAAGTATGGCACACGTGCCCCAAACATTTCTCAACAAGCTGGGTGTTTGAACGGTACAGTAGGTGGGACGTTCACATGCAAAGGTACCCGCAGGACGTGGGTGAGCGATTCCACCTACTAAAAGTACATCACATGTTTCTTCACATAGCTTGGCCAGGGGCGGTGTTACCAGGCGTCAGAGGAAGAGATACGCATGTGCAAAGTTGTGCGACCGACAAACATATGGTCCTACAACTACTTACAGGCGGTTCTGTGGATGCGGACATGCGGCCCATAGTGGCGTCCTATGGATGCTCCATTGTTATTGCGCATAGGCCAGCCAGGTGCGGCAGTCGTAGCACTCCTCCATTTTCCTCACTTGCGATCATCCCCACCAGTACTGTGCCTCTCAGAGTTATAATGGGTTTGTTAAAACAAAGGAGAAGGCACATATAAATTCAGCAACAATTTGCATATCAACCTTAATTTCCACACATTTATAGCCACTATTAGGAAAGGGCACGGGGACCAGAAACGGATACATATACCAGGGATTTCAGCATTTTTACAAGTTGGTCATGCGGGGAGGAAGGGATTGAGGTCTCATCGAAGCGTCTCTCCAGACACGGAATTAGCGGGGATGGCGGGGAGGCAAATGGGGGGGGGGGGCATGTGCAGGTGGGGCAGTGGTATCTTATTTTCCCCATAATATGTCCCTGTACGAAATCTTTCAAGGCAGCAAAATTGTTCAGCAATTCATCCATTTTGGCGGCCAGGCGGTCCAGTTTGCTATTTACAGCGTTTCCTTCAGTTCCTGTGGCTGTATATTGCTGTGGAGGAGGTACTGCTTGTGGTGTACTGCTTTCTATTCCCATACGTTCTGTTAAAGAAAAGGAATTGTGTTTGGTACCCATGAAGTAATCTATTGTCTTTGTGTTACTTTTCACACTGCATTCCCTACCTGTGGGGTTACTATGGTCACTCATTTCCTCATGCAGGAAATTCTTTTCCAGCCATTCTAGGGTGCTTACGATTGCAGTAATTATTTTACTTTCCACACTGCCGTGCCTTCAATGGGGTTGTCATCCTCACTCATTTCGTCATGCAGGAAATTCTCTTCCAGCCATTCCAGGCTGGTTGTCATTGCTGCGCACACAAAAAAAAACATCATGCTTTCCTACTATTGTACACTGCATGACCTGTGCATTCATAAGGTAAACTTTGGTGCACTTACTACATTGCAATGATGTTCTGCTCTGAGTATTTTGTGGTCCTAACTCTGTCTGTTCGTTCTTTGTTCCTATGTAAAGCAGCTGTGCGGTACAATTGTCGAAGGCAGACGTTACTTATCTTGTTGGTGCATTCCATTATGCTGTATACCCTATGGCATGGGTGCACAACATACGGCCCGTGGGCCAGTTGCGGCCCGCCATGCTCTTTTGTCCGGCCCGCGAGGCACAAAGACTTTCCTAATGGAGGGCGGCCCGCGGCCGCCCTCCATTAGGAAAGCCTTTGTTGTCTTCCGGCCCGGACAAAACACTGGCCGTCATTGGCTCAGCACACATGCACCACGTTGCTCCTACGAGCCACGTAGTGTGTGTGTGCTGACCCAATGGAGGGCCAGCACTACGGCTGGCGTGGTCCATAAGGCTTGATGCCGGAAGGCATTTCAGCCTTGGACCACGCCAGCCGTAGTACGATTCCAGCTTTCCTGCTTACCTGCCGCTTACCTGCCTTCCAGCACGTCTCCGGTAAGTGCTCTGTTTGCGTTTGTGTGTCGGGTCTGTTTTACTTTATGTTTGTGTGTGTATGTTGCGATGGGGGGGGTGTCGGATGTGTATGAATGTTTTGATTTGAATGTATTTTGTGTGTATGTTGAGATGCGGAGGTGGGGGGTGTGTCTGATGTGTGTGAATGTTTGTATCTGAATGTATTTTGTGTGTATGTTGAGATGCGGGGGTGGGGGTGGGTGTCGGATGTGTATGAATGTTTTGATTTGAATGTTTTTTGTGTGCTGAGTTGGGGCTGGGGGGGTTCGGCTCTGTGTGTGCTGATTTGGGGGGTGGGGGTTCAGGTCTGTATGGGTGCATGTGTGTGTGCTGAGTTGGGGGGTGGGGGGTTCGGGTCTGTATGGGTGCATGTGTGTGTGCTGAGTTGGGGGGTGGGGGTCCGGGTCTGTAAGGGTGCATGTGTGTGTGCGCTGAGTTGGGGGGTGGGGGGTTCGGGTCTGTAAGGGTGCATGTGTGTGTGTGCTGAGTTGGGGGGTGGGGGGTTCGGGTCTGTATGGGTGCATGTGTGTGTGCTGAGTTGGGGGGTGGGGGTTCGGGTCTGTAAGGGTGCATGTGTGTGTGCTGAGTTGGGGGGTGGGGGGTTCAGGTCTGTAAGGGTGCATGTGTGTGTGCTGATTTGGTGGGTGGGGGGTTCGGGTCTGTATGGGTGCATGCTTGAGAATGTGTGTGCTGCGTTGGGGGCGGGGGTTCGGGTCTGTATGGGTGCATGCTTGGGAGTGTGTTTGGGGTATAGTGTTTGGTTGGGGGTGAGGGGGCCATGGGGCATAGTGTTTGGATTGGGTGAGGGGGCCATGGGGCATAGTGTTTGGTTGGGGGTGAGGGACAGGGGGCATAGTGTTTGGTTGGGGGTGAGGGACAGGGGGCATAGTGTTTGCTTGGGGGGTGAGGGACAGGTGGCATAGTGTTTGGTTGGGGGTGGGGGCCATGGGGCATAGTGTTTGGTTGGGGGTGAGGGACAGGGGGCATAGTGTTTGCTTGGGGGGTGAGGGACAGGGGGCATAGTGTTTGGTTGGGGGTGGGGGCCATGGGGCATAGTGTTTGGTTGGGGTGGGGGTCATGGGGCATAGTGTTTGGTTGGGGGTGAGGGGCCCATGGGGCATAGTGTTTGGTTGGGGGGTTAGGGGGGTGAGGGGGCCATGGGGCATAGTGTTTGGTTGGGGGTGAGGGACAGGGGGCATAGTGTTTGGTTGGGGGTGGGGGCCATGGGGCATAGTGTTTGGTTGGGGTGGGGGCCATGGGGCATAGTGTTTGGTTGGGGGTGAGGGGCCCATGGGGCATAGTGTTTGGTTGGGGGTTAGGGGGGTGAGGGGGCCATGGGGCATAGTGTTTGGTTGAGTGTGAGGGACAGGGGCCATAGTGTTTGCTTGGGGGTGAGGGACAGGGGGCATAGTGTTTGGTTGGGGTTGGGAGCCATGGGGCATAGTGTTTGGTTGGGGGTTAGGGGGCCATGGGGCATAGTGTTTGGTTGGGGTGAGGGACAGGGGGCATAGTGTTTGCTTGGGGGGTGAGGGACAGGGGGCATAGTGTTTGGTTGGGGGTGGGGGCCATGGGGCATAGTGTTTGGTTGGGGTGGGGGTCATGGGGCATAGTGTTTGGTTGAGGGTGAGGGGCCCAATGGGCATAGTGTTTGGTTGGGGGTGAGGGGGCCCATGGGGCATAGTGTTTGGTTGGGGGTGAGGGGGCCATGGGGCATAGTGTTTGGTTGGGGATGGGAGCCATGGGGCATAGTGTTTGGTTGGGGGTGAGGGAACCATGGGGCATAGTGTTTGGTTGGGGATGGGAGCCATGGGGCATAGTGTTGCACTCCAAGAGTGAACTCAATAATAAAGCTAAAACAGGCACAGTTAGGAGATGTACATCCTTTGCTTTTTTGAGGAAACCTGACTCAACGAAGGCCACACTCCTCTTGGGTAACCCAAACAGCAAACTATAGCAGTCCAAAATAACGGAATGTCCAATCAAGGGTCAATAAAATATATATAATTTAATTAAATAGACGATATACAATAACTAAATCGAAATAAATGATAGCAATGGAAAATGTGTAGTACAAAATGTAAGTTTGAAATGCAATAAAAATCGTTATCCCTCAAAAACATCTTTTTCCATGTGTTTAATACAAATTGGGGGTTGAAAAAGCCTCCTGACATGTCCCGCCTACCGCCCCGCCCACTTTTACTTTTCGGCCCACTATAGCCCTCATGTAAGGTACTTTCGGCCCTCTGTCAAAATCAGTTGTGCACCCCTGCCCTATGGGTTTGTGCTGTTTGTTTCAAAAGTACAGAGTTTGTACACCTACTCCATTTTCCCTTCCAATTCACGTACTTGCTGCTCTTTGTATATGTTTCTTGTCTTTACTGCATGGTACCACTATGTACGACCACCCCTCCATTTCTCTGCAGGGTCCACGCCACCCCATGTCCGCGAACAGACCCACTGTTCGCAACCACTGTGGCTATTAGTATGGAGCCACCGGTTTCAGTATGCTGTACATTACATCCATACAAACTAAGAGTAAAAATCTATGAAATTCAGTGAAAAAAACATTGTTAAAGGGACGTGATGGTTAAATTGCGCAGTAGCACCGTATCCCTGTCACTGATAAAACTATGCTAAAGGAACTTTATGGTTAAAGTTCTCTTTTAAAAACCTATGAAATTCACTAACAAAAAACGTTGTTAAAGGGACATTATGGTTCAGGTGCCCTAAGAAAAACATGTCAACTTCAGTGACACAACTATTTGAAAGGGACATTTTAGTTACTTTGGACTAATAACAACCTATCCACATTATGGTCACACGTAAGACGATAAACCCCAGAAATTCACTGGTTATGGTAAGCTAAGCAACCATAACTCGCACTATCACCGTGCACTGCTAAGACTAACACCCAGGGCATCAAAGATGACATCACAAATGTCATTGATCACATCAATGATGACATCACATGAACAAATTAAGTTTGATGAAAAGTCCCTACAACGAACTGTGTTTATAATGTTGATAACAAGATGTCAGGGGTAATCGGGAGAACTATCATGAACTATGTAATCAATTAAAGAATGTACTCATCTAAACAACATTGTATGGCAATGTTGTTGGTAATACAGAAACCTAATCATACATAACCATAGCCAATGGCTGCAGCATGCACCATAGAGGTACAATATTTATAATCTTGTAATTTTGGATAGTACAATAATGAATGCTTCTATATCAGAGTTTTGAGTAATGTGAAACATGTAATAACTATCTAACAATTCAAGACTTACTACACACTTCTGCTAGTACAAACAATACATATGAAGACCTACAAGCCATACAAATCAGAGACACATACTTGGAACCTAAAATAAGGAAGAAAGAAACAGCATCCTAAGAAAATGTTAAAAACGTTAAACTGTATCTTCATGTATACAAATTAAATGTGTGTTTGAGGCCTGCTTATTGTCCCATGTATATGCACCATGACCTGCAGCCAAACCCTAAGGAAACTAGTTTATGAACATATGACAAGGGTAATATTCTAACTGTCAGTAAACAGAACCACCTAGCCCACATACCATACACAAGGGGCCCAGATATGTGATGTCATCAGTGATGTCATCAATGGCATTTGTGATGTCATCTTTGATGTCCTGGGTGTTAGTATTAGCAGTGCACAGTGGTGGTGCGAGTTATGGTTGCTTAGTTTACCATAACTGGCAAATTTCTGGGAATGTTGGTTTTACGTATAACCATAATGTGGATAGGTTATTCTTACTGCAAAGTAACTAAAATGTCCCTTTCAAATAGTTGTTGCACTGAAGTTGATAGGTTTTTCTTAGGGCACTTGAACCATACCGTCCCTTTAACAACGTTTGTCAGTGAATTTCATAGGTTTTTAGTAGGGCACTGTAACCAGAATGTTCCTTTAGCATAGTTTTTTCAGTAAAGGTTTTTAGTAGAGCAACTCAACCATAACGTCCCTTTAAGAATGTTTTTTGTCAGTGAATTTCATAGGTTTTTTAGTAGGGCACTTTAACCATAACGGTTCTTTAGCATAGTTTTATCAGTGAAGGGGATAGGGTGTTAGTAGAGCAACTTAACCATAACGTCCCTTTAACAACATTTTTTTCACTGAATATATATATATATATATATATATATATATATATATATATATATATATATTTCCGTGTGATTTTTCCTTCTTCCTTTTCATTCTCCAGATGGTTCCTCTGCTCGACTTTCATTTGGCTCATCAATCAGTCGCAAAGCATGTCTGGGATGACAGCTTTTCAACTGATTGATGTGGACCAATTTTTCTTCTGTCTGTTCTCGCTTATGGATGCGGATCTTAGCATCCCTAAAGGAGACAGGTGAAATTGTATCCACAATTTCAAAGGTGCCACGGCAGGAGGGGAAGAACTTCCTTTTTCATCAGGTTCCTTTGAAAATTGTACAAGTAGACCCTGTCTCCTACTTGATATTCTTTTTAAGTGGTCTTTAAATCATAGTGGGTTTTCATCCCCTCTGCCGATTTTTCCTGGATTCCGTTGAGCGCACGCAAAAGCATGCTGAAGGTGTTTTCTCATATTCTCAATATATTCATGTGTCATGGACGCGTTATTCAGGGTCTGTTCTTGTGTTCTGTAGAACAGATGCTGGGGTAGCACCATTATTCAACCAGTCGTTCGCTTGAAAGGAGACAACTATATCGCAGAATACGGTGTAGATCTGATGGCCATCACGACAAGTGGTAGTGGGATGTCCCAGCTAGGCTCAGAGTCTGCCACAAAATTCTTTCGGATGCTCACAAACATTTTATTGTACTTATCAACTCCCCCACTAGAGGCTAGGTGGTAGGTAATATGGAGTTTTTTCTTTACCCCAAGTATCTCCCACATCTTTGTCATCACCTCGCTGGTGAAGTGACTTCCTTGGTTCAACTCAATCCTTTGGGAAGGCCAAAACACGAGAAGATGTGGTTGATCATCCCGGCAGCTGCTGTTTCTGCCTTGCAATTTGAGGCCGGGAGACATTCCACCCATTTGATAAACATGCATGTTACCATTAACATGTACTTGTTTCCTCTAGTGGAGCGAATTACAGGCCCAATGTAATCTCCTTGTAAATCTGACCATGGCAGTGTCATCCCCCTTTTCTGTAGGGGAGCTCGGTGTGAGAGAGAATTTAGCTGACAGTGCGCACACACAAGATACCCCTTCAAGTATTGGTCGAGGTCCTGGCCCATGTGTGTCCAGTATGCAACCTCTCGCAAGATTTCCAAAGTAGTATGAAACCCCTGATGACCAGCTGTGGCCGCGTCATGGGTGTGACTTAAAATCAGGCTTCGGAATGAGGTAGCTACCACCCACTGGTTACATCCAGGGATGGATCTCCGTACCAACAAACCATCTTGGATTCGGAACATTTTGGGAAACTTCATCAACACCCGGAGATCCTCTTTCCCGAGATAATCGTTTTCAGTGAGAGGAAAATTCATGGGGTCTTCAATGTGTTGATAAAATTTCCCAATTATCGGATCCCCTTTTTGTGCTGTGATCAAATCAGCATCTGGGGTCTCCTTACTCCACTGGGCGGTTGAGAGTTCATTTTGGGCAAGTATTTGGGACCTGGTGACAGCAGCAACCTGGATTTCCACCAACAGGGACTTGATCTCAAGTAGGTCCCCATGGATGGGTCCAGGTTTGGCCAACTGGTCAGCCAGGTCATTTCCAGTTTTGTCTGGTTCCCTCTATTCTGGAATGACCTTTGATCTTCTTACGGTAGATGGTCATCTCATTAGAGGTGACCAGATCATCGATGGATTGTATTAGTTTGCCATGCTTCAGTGGTTTATTATTTGCACACAGCATGCCTCTGGTTTTCCAATGTATCAGGTGCTCCGCGAACCCATTCCTGACATAATCCAAATCAGTTGAGGGCTCCGGGGCATCATTCACCCAGGCATTCCCCCCTCCGGCCACCAGTTCCTTTTCCCTGTTGTTATCAACCTGGTAGGAGTACTCGTCCACATAAACTGTGGGCATCCCCTGGTACGTGTCTTCCTCATCGACTTTTTGCAGGGATGTCAGGTACGCCGCCATGTTGTCTTGTGTTTTTAGACTTTCGTCCTCGAGACACAATCATGCAAGTCAGCCAAACTTTGATGAGGGGACTCTTCTTGTTTTGGCCATATCTGACCTCCACAGGAAAGCCTTGCATAGACAGAATCCAGGAAGTAATACTGGAATTACTCACATTCCCTGCCCAGATTCTGTCACTTTGGATGTATTGCAAAGGCTGGTAGGAGTTTCTACAATGATGTGCTCCCCCTGTATGAACGGGCAGTCATTTTACAATGCCCACACCATTGCCAGGAATGCCTTCTTAGAATCGTTGAATTGTTCCACCACCGAGGACAAAGTCTTGCTTGCATAGGGGATGACTTTGTTGACCTTGTGGTGGTTTTGGTATAATACTGCAGTCACGCAAGTATTTGAGAACCCTGTCTCCAAGAACAACCGCTTGTTTTTGACGGGGTAAGCTAAACAAGGCACTTGTGAGAGGCTTCTCTTCAGTTGTTTCACTGCCTCAGTTTACTCTGGACCCCACTCCGACTTGACCCCGGCCTTTAGTAAATGGAGCAGGGGTCTTGTGACCTCTGCGTAGTCCTCTATCAACTTTCTACTATAATTAGTCAGTCCAAGAAGGTTTCTTAGTTCACACGCAGTTGTGGGTTCTTTCAATTTTAGTAAGGCTTCCACCTTTTTCTCCTGGGAACAGAGATCCTCAGGGGTGATTTCATGCCCTAGGAAGTTCATGTGGGTCTTACACCACTGTGCCTTGTAGAAGGACAGTTTTGCTCTGGCTTCCTTCAGCTGGGTCAGAACATAGCAGATTTCCACTATATGTCCCTCCATGGTTGAGCTTTTAATTAAAACATCATCCACATAGGCCAGGTTTCACTTTCACCCAGGTCGGGCATGGCCTTGTGTAGAAAAATGTTAAATTAATTGCCGAAGTTTACATATCCAAAGGGGGGTTGGGTCCATGCTTACTGCTGCCCCCAAAGGTAAAGGCCAGCTTGTACTGGTCTTCCCTACTCACAGGTACTGTCCAGTATCCATTGGTCAGGTCAATGGTGGTATACACCTTTGACACTTGGATATGGGCCAGTCCTTGATCACTGTAGAGAAGAGGCCATCGGGGCATGTGGACCCATTTGTTCACCTCCTTAAGGTCTGCAAATAGTCTCCATTGGCCATTGGGTTTTAGTACCCTTAGTACCGTATTATTAAAGGTACTGTGGACTGGACGAATTATCCCATGTGACTCTAAGTTATTTATGATCTCCATGAGTGACTCCATAGACGTGAGAGGCAACCGATATTGCTTCACGAATATGGGAGCCATCCCAGTGTCTGTGGATATTGATGAAGAATGTATCTTGGTACTACCACAGTCACATAAGTCCACGGCAAAGATTTCTTGAAAATCCAGAAACCTCTGCTTCACCTTCTGCTTTTGCTCCTCTGTCTCACAGGCATCAGCAAGGTTGATCCATTCTTGAACCATCTGCCTGAAGCCTGGAAAGACCTCAGATTTGGCAATCTCCTCAGTATCCTCTAGCTGCGTGGAGAGATCTCTGGTTATGGTGTTGGCCTGGACAGGAGGTTTCAGGTAGGAGAGGCAGTCATTGTTGTCCTGAAATACCACCTCATCCTTCTTGATGTCGTAGGTCACCTCTTCCCCCCTGTAAGGGCAGGAAGAGTATACCAAGAAATTCCCCCCTTGCCGGGTGAAAATCTTTTCTGGAGGTAAGTCATCATCACAGTCGTAGCAGTCATTGGGGATCCGTCCCATGATTTCATTCCTAAGTCCATGGAGAAATGTTGGGCATCAACTGCCATTCTAATAAAGGTGTCTATGTCCAGAGTGATAATCTTAGGGGTCAATGTTATCCACCAAAATTGAAATGGTGTCGTGTTCTAAGCCAACTAATGATATTGGGTTCAAATACAACACTTGCTGTTGCAGATGATGATTTAAATTTATAGAAGCGTCGGTTTTTGGAGTTTCTGTCCTCTCCTAACTTTTAGGGGGATAATGAATTGTCAGGCCAGTCCTGGGATGGTGACCTCTTCTCCAGTTTGAACTTCCACTACATACGAGAGCAATTCAGATGACTGAAATACCTTTTCTGGATTGTCGAAGCCCATGGGGTTACCCCCCAGTCGGGATCAGACTTTGTAATTAATGAGGTCCAAATTTATTGCGAATCAATTGAGAATGTCACTGCCTAAGTAGAAGGCAGATGGGACATCTCGCAGAACCAAACAATTATGCTCCATGCTTTTATCAACAATGGACATTTTTTGCAAGCACTTGCTAGGCAGGAGATGTTTGGAATTGGGAGTTTCTGGGCCTATTTCCCACTTATCAATCAACTTATATGTGGGAATGGTCTGATATTTTGGGAGTTTCCTGAATAACGCTTCGCTGATGAAGCTTTTTCCATTATTCAGGCATACTGTGGCAAGAACAGGCCATTCCCCTCATTTACATAAGTGGGGAAGAACAGCTGTTCACCCTTTTTCTGAAGAACAGCCAAGCTTTGAGCTGGCTTTTCATCACCTTTTATCATGGGGTTTGGGTTTTCTTCAAATTGTGGATCAGTATAAAATAAAATGTGGCATCCTGAGATTTGGGGAGTTTGTGTATCCCCTTTTTCCCTTGATTCTGTGCTGTCCCCATTTGCCTGGAGACAGTCACTTGAACCGGTTCAGGGATAGGCAGTTCTAGGCCAGTCCCCATCTTACCCAATCTAAGTTAGGGTCTTTTGGGGCCCATTTTTCTTTGGGAGGAGTCCCCCTGTCCTTGAAAGAGAAGACTTTCTTCCCTGAATCCTCCAGGGATTCTTTCCCTTCAAACTGGAGGAAGCAGTCTTCTGCCACAAAATGGGCTTTTTTGGTCACTTGATTTCTCCTACTTACCCTCTGTTCACTAGGTTGCAGCTTTCCGGGGTAGGAGATTAGGGTTCAGGTTCAGAGTTTTCTAGGGGTTCTTCATGTTGAGGGAGGAATCTTCCTCTAGGGTTTTGCATGCCCCTTCCTCCCGAGCCTCCTCCTCTGGAACCTGTTGGTTGTCAGGGTTTTCTCCCTGTCATTGTTCCGGGGTGCCAGACCCTGGTGTTGAGCTGTTCTGGGCAGCCATGTTCATTTGAGGGCTTTGCTGCGCCTTCAACATGCGACTCAGGTCTTGGGTCAAGCTCTGGACCTGGCGCTCCTGTTGTGACACCCTCTCTGGCTGATACAGGGGTCTAGGGACAAATCTTTGCTGCTCTCAGGAAGGGTAACTGTCCCTTCTCCCATAGTTGCTTGGGTATGGAGGGCTTCTCTGGTAGCCCTCCATCCTTGGTCTCCCTTCTCCCTGATTTGGGGGTCTAGATTCCTGAAAGTGGGGAGAGAGAGAATGATTGTTCTGGAAGTTGGGATTTGGAGGGTACCTAGGGAAGAAACTTAAATTTGAGGGTGGAATATTACTGCCCTCCTGAGAGAAGGGATGTTGGAAATTTGGAGGGAAGTTGGGAGGATGATTTCCTGGGGCCATACTTACCTGTTTGGATCTCCCCCCCTTGAGCCGGGGAGTCCATATGTACCCCAAGATTGGTCTGTTCCCCTGTACCTCGGGCTAATGTAGGTAGCAGATTTAGGTGACACATTTATGGGGTACCCTGCCTGGCTAACAACCACTTGGGACTGGTCAGAGGGTCTTCTCTGCCTCTAAGTTGGTTTGTTAGAGGGAGGTGTATTTTTAGGCCCCCCCATTTCTAGGTCCAGAATGGGGGTATTCTTCACCTCTGCCCCTTTGGCAGCAGCGGGGGAGTTGACTGGTTTGGGATTTATGGGGGAAATCTTATTTTCCTCAGGCTTTTGGACCTCATAGATCCGGGTAGTCTGTTCTATTACCTAGTCCAGGGTCCTTTCATCATGGAAATCCCTAACCAATTGTGACATTTGACTTTGCATCTGTGTGTTGCTGCTGCCCTGCAACATGGGATCAGGCCCAATGGATGTGATTGTACTGCTCTTTTGCACTTGGAGTGTGATGTGTTACCTTAGCATGTTCCACGATGTAGTTCAACCTTTACGCTTCCTTCTCTGTAACCTGAAGCACTTACTGTAACCTTATTCTTAAGTTAAAGCACCTAGATACTTCTCGGTTTTGTGTGCTATATAAGTTTCAAAATTAATAAAATTATGTACTTAGGGAGGGCATGAAAATAGGTATTAATGAACTCCCTACTGTTTGTGCGCACCCGTCTGGCAGTTTGGCAAATGCCTGCTTCAATTCTTGTACAAACTCTCTGAGTGCCTGATCTTCTCTGCACTGCAGGTTGTAGGATGCCTTGCAAGCCTCCTGGGGGTTCCTGTGCATGCAGAAGTGCTTCAAGATGGCCGCCTTGTAGGTGGACCACCTTCAAAGATTCTGATCCTCCAGCCCAGCAAAGAAGCTGCAGTATTCTGGGGAGAATGTCCACTTTGCAAACTCCATAGAATTATGGTCATTTTTGTTTTGATGCCAAATGATGTCATCATCTGGTCATACAGCTCCAGATGCTCCCAGACTGGGTACTTGGCATTTTTATGGAAAAGGGTCATGACACTTCTAATGGCTTTTATTTGTTGAAATTGAGTCTTTTACCAGAGTTCTCTTTTGTTTGGCAGCCTTCTTTTTCTGCTGCATCTGAGTCCATTCAACCTCAGGCTCCGAGCTGCTGCTATTTGAGGTCGCCTCCCTATCATCTAGGCGCTCCCTGATTCTTTGAGACTGGGAGTCTCTCCCAGAATGACGGGGCCTCGTCTCTTCTCCCCTTTTCTATTGAGGGCTCTCTGGGTCACTTGTCACTTCATTTGGACTCCCTCTTTCGCACAGGGGAGTACTCATCTGACTCCTCCCTTCCTCTGGGGTTGGTGGAGAAATCTCATCACTTCACTGAATGGGTGTAGGTTTTCAGGATGCTCTTTTGGGGCCTGAACTCAGACTCTTCTTTATCTGCAAAGTGGACCAGATGGTCCCTTTGTAGCTTATGTCTCTGCCAGTCTATCTCCCGGATCTTCTCTTCATAGGAATCCTCCTGGTCAGATGTGTTTGCCAAAATATTTTTGAACCTAAGCAATGATGCGCGTCCATCAATCTCTGATTCGGGCTGGCCTTCCGGCTATGTCATGCTAGGCTTACTTTAATCCCACTGCCTTATATTCCCTGGTTCTTGCGAACTTATAGGTAGGAAGTTAACAGCACCTTGCGCATACAAGGTAGTGAATTGGCTTGAGGCCCCTGGTACAGAGGACATCACACCATGATCAGGGGTTGCCCTTCCATCCCCTAACAGTTTGGGGTTCCTCAATGCCTGATTAAACCTAGCTCATTCTTTTCCTAATCTCTCTACTTTATCTTTCTTAGCCCTTATGTCTTGGTAGTATGCATAGGCCTGAGCTTTGTACTCTGCTGCCAGGGCTTGGCTGGCTTCTAAGACCTTACCTTGTGCTACTACTTGGCCCTGGAGTCCCCCGTTCTCCTCACAAAGGACCTTATTTTATCTCTGTGAATCGTGTATTGTCTGAGAATACACAGCCCTATTCTTTTGCAGGAAACTAATCACCTCAACCTGTGCATTTTTTATCTGGTTGTCTGCTCTAGGTCACATTCTATTTGTCATATATGTCCCATTAATTTTTCATTCTGTACTTTTATGTCAGTCAGTTCTTGAAAACATGACTCGCATTTCTCCAGGTCTGCCTTCAACTGGCACACTTCCTGACACATGGCATCTTTTTCCTGACACAGCAGGTTATTCTGTTCACTGAGGTAATCTCTCTGCTGTTTCATAGCACTCAACTTCTGACGCTCCTGGTCAAACTCTGCTTGGGAGTGGACCTCTTTAATCATCAACTGGTTATTCTCCTCTTCCAACTTTTTAATCAGATTTTGAAGAGTGCCCATGTCCTCTACACAGAGTCTAATCTTCGTCACTTATTGATTCAATTTTATCTGACTCTCATTTAGGTTCTCAATCCCTTCTTGGCACTCCTCTTTCAGTGCAGAGAATTGTGATTCTCGCTCTGAATTAATTTATTGTTGTGCTGCCAAATCATCTTTTAGCTGTTGAATGATGTCACCTAATTTTAACTCAATATTATGACTCTGTAGCACTTTTTCCTCTACCTGCCTTAACTCATTCTGTGTTTGGTCTAAAAGTTCAGGTGGATTTTGAGCAGTGGCTATACTCCCCTGGTACCTTTCTTCTATAAATATCATGTGGAAGTACATATATGCAGTGAGCTGGACCATTTTAATTTGCTCATCTTTGATGTTCTGTGTCATATAAAACTCTGTCAGGGCTTGATGTAACAGGCCACTGTCCTGCCACACATCCATATTTATAAGGGTCACCTATTGCATAATCCTAGATTGTCAGGCTTCATGTTCTTATTCTACCCATTCACCCCTACAAAACAACCAGGTTACAACATACTATTATGGTTATTTCCATTTTTTTTATGGCAGAAGAGAAAAGGGACAATTTACCACAATGGTAGCACTACAGTTAAGCGCTTCCCCCTGCAACACTCACCCCCAAATATCAATTTGGACTTGATTCCTTTGAATGGAAGGCAGTGGCAAGGAGTAGGAATATAGAGGGAAAATTGGTTTCGGGGTGAAGCCCACCACCACAAGATGGTAAGCCAGCAAAGAGAGGGAAACCCCGTTTTTGGAACAAAATGGAAGAATGGGTTTTTACTATTTTTCACAACTGCTAAGGGACAGAACAGACAACATCATGTTGCTTACACTTAAGAGACAGGTAAAGTTTTATATAATACTAAGCAGCACACCAGGGAAAATGAAAATAAAGTAGGGAAATCGTTTTTTGGGAGAAAACAAATGCAAAGGGAAAATACAGTGGAAAATGGAAATTCGTTCACACTGAGGCTTATAATGACAGGTAGGCTCTGGGAAAGGGGTTTAGCTCACAGAACGACAATCAGTTTTGATTCAGGATGACAGATGCAAAAAGGAATGACACTGGCGAATGAAAATTTGCTTAGCACGGCATGATTTAAACACAGGGACAAATTCGTTTGTCAGCTCACAAGGGGAATAATTATTTTGGGGCAACACTTTCAAAACTAAAACAATTAACAAAAACACTGAGAACAAGATTGTTGGTTTTGAATTTCAACAATCCCGATCTGTGAAATTCAATGGGGGAATTAATTGATTTACTTACAAAAATAGTAAGGATTTACAGAGACAAATTAGGGTTTTTTAATCGGGATATGCTAACATACACAGTAAAACAAGAGATTCTTCTATGGGGAGATGACTGAACTACACTGGCAATTGGGGTTTTCAATGGGAAATATTGTATGCACTGCTGCAAAAATGAAGGGTTTATGCAATTTTAGGGCTGGGATTATTGCTACTTACATAGCAAGTCTTTGTTTAAGATTCCAGGATGCCAGCTGCATCTCAGGACACTCTGGACAGATATGTCAGGGGTCTGGTCACTGCACTTTCAAAGATGGTAAGTTTCTGCAGCCTTCTCTCTGTCCTCCTTTTTGTGTCTTCCCCGGGTCTTCTGTGTCTCTGTCCTAATACAATCCCCCTTATATAGCAGAAATGACTAATTTTACAATCATGGGGAATTACCCTGCCATAATCCCTGCCACTAGGATTGGACAGTTAGCCCCTCTCTCTCCACCCCCAGTCAGGACTGGTTTAGGGGAGAGGAGCACCATCTGTCTTTTTCCATTTGTCATCATCCATTGTTTACCTTAAAACTTTTGGCAAAAGCTAGTTATGTATCATGACTTCATAATTGTACTAGCAACTGCCATATGAAGCATATATTCTGTTTGAGCTGATTATGGGGAATTAGATAAGCCAACCGCGAAATCCGTACGATGTAGCATGGCAATGTGTCACATTTTTGTCATTTTCATAAAATGTACAAAAGTTATGAATATGTAAGTTATCAAGCATGTTCCTAATTTCATTTTCCATCTTTTCATCAATTTTCATAATTGTCACATGTTCAGATCAGCCAGAAACCTAATCTAACTGACCATTACAGTTCCCAAAGGCACAGGTAGACACATTATATACCCCCAAAAGCGCCTGGAAATTACATGAACAATGGCATAAAAATGAAATCAATCCTCAGTCTGATTGCTGCGCAAAATGCCTAAAATGAAAATAGTCTTTGAAATTAATTTGGAGTGTCTCCTGTTCAACAAATGGGAGGGCTGCTTCATTCCCCACAGCCATCTGCCTCCCTGGGCTCACCTGTGACCAGAGGTTTTTATGAGTGTCTTTGAACTTTGAAGTCAGTGTGCCCTCTTTTGAAGTGGGTGCAACAAGAGCTCATACCTTTTCATCATGCTTCAGCCACGGGTGGCTTTCTTTGAAGTCCCTGCTTTAACTGCCTTAAGGGCCAGGCAGTGTGGGGACAGTGGGCTTTCAACACCTCCAGCAGCAGATTCTATTGTAGGGCGTCATTAGATGGGAGATGTGACATCCTGGGCTGGAAGTGGGGCTTTTCATTGTGAAGTTTTGACCTCAGCCAGAATAGGTTTTTTCTAAAGTGTCTCTTCAGATGCTACTGGAGTTTTGTGGGTGAAACATAATATACATTTGCTTTGGTCACCCCACACATCATCTATTGCTTTCCTGACATTTTTCTGTAAGCAGTGATATCTTTTTCCATTGTGGCTTTTTAAAGCCGCTTTTATTTGTTACACATGTGCAGGCCAGACTATGTGGGAAAAATGTGTTGTCATCTACTGGTTCTCCACATCCTTCCATCCACGAATGAATGTGCATGTTGAGTGGTTCAACAAGACCCTGAAAGGCGTGAAAGGTGGCTTGGAAGAGCACCTGAGGAGAAAATTGGATATTCTCCTGCCATGCCTTGTGTTCGCCTACAGTGAGGTGCCAGAGAACGGAGTATGGTTTAGTCCCTTTGAGCTTTTGTTTGGACACCCTGTTCGAGGTCCCCTCATTCTAGTGAAAGAAGACAAGGAGGACTACCCCTCATCCCCTATGCGAGATGTTGTGGACTATGTACTTGGCCTTTCGGTATAGAATGACAAAGTACATGGAACTGTCGACAAAAAACCTTAAGGGCAGTCAGGAGCTGATGAAGCACTGTCCCGACCAGAAGGTCACAGTGACAGTTTATGCTCCAGGCCAGTGGGTGTGGATTATGGAACCTGTCAAACTCAGTGCCCTTCAGGAGACGTAGACTGGTCCTTACTGTGTGCTGCAAAAATTCAGTGAGGTAAATTATCTCATTGACATGAAAGGACCTAAACAGAGGTGCAGGGTCTTTCACGTCAACCGGTTAAAGCCCCATTATAGGCGGCATGACTTGGTCATGGCGTTAGTGACAGATGGAGAGACTGAGAAGGAGACCGATCCCATCCCAGACCTCCTGCACATTGAGGCCACAGGTGGCTCAGTTGAAGGTGTCAACCTTGCAACAGACCTGTCAGAACAACAACTGACAGTCTGACGCCATATACTGGGAAAATGTTCTGGCCTGTGTTTGCTGACTCCAGGCCACGCAGTTTGGTGCACCCAGGATGCAGACACTGGAGACAGTAAGCCGGTGAAGAGCAGGATTCACCGGATATCCGATAAGTTCAGAGACAACATCAAGGACAAAGTTTCCAAGATGCTGTCCGTAGGAGTGATAAAGCCATCCCACAGCCTCTAGTCTAGCCCAGTGGCACTGGTTTGTAAAAAGACCAGTGGTGGGAAGACTGAAGTCCGCTATTGTGTAGACTACATGGGGCTAAATTATGTCTCAAAGACAGATGCTCACCCTGTTCCTCAGGCAGATGATCTCATTGACAAGCTCGGCTCTGCCAAGTTCATGAGTACCTTTGACCTCAAGGCAGGGTGCTGGCAGGTCAGCCTGACAGATGGAGCGAGAGAGAGGTCAGCATTCTCAACCCCAGAAGGACATTGTCAGTTTAATGTGATGCCCTTCGGATTGAACAATGCCCCTGCCACTTTTCAGAGGATGGTTAACCAGGTTTTGTCTGGAATGGAAAACTTCAATGTCACCTATTTAGACGACATTGCTGTGTTCAGCCACACCTGGGAAGATCACTTATCCCACAAGAAAACAAGTGCTTCAGGTTCTGCAGAACGCAAGTCTGACTATCAATGCCACGAAGTGCCAGATAGCTCAGGGCACAGTGACTTACCTAGACCACCTGGTCGGTGGAGGAAAGTAACAACCTCTCGAAGCAAAGGTACAGACTGTGAAGGATTGGGACATCCCCATGACACAGACACAGGCTAGAGCCTGTCTAGGTCTCACCAGGTACTATCGGTCATTCATCAAGAGGTATGGAACCATTGCCATGCCCCTGAATGATGTAACATCCAAGAAAATGCCAAAGAAGGTAACTTGGACCCCCGCCTGTCAAACCTACTTTCAGGATTTAAAGGACAGATTGTGCAGGGCCCCAGTTCTGAAAGTGCCAACTATGGTCAGGAGTTCACCATCCAGACAGATGCCTGTGATTTCGGGATTGAGAATTGTTAACGCAGCTGAACTCTGAAGGGGTAGAGCAACCTGTCGCCTACATTAGCAGGCGATTGATAAAAAGGGAAAGGAAATGGGCCATCATTGAAGAAGAGACTTACCCCGGTCATGTGGTCAGTAGAGAAGCTGAAACCCTACATCTTTGGGTCACACTTTACTACCCAAACAGACCCCCTGTCTCTTCGATGGTTAATGGTCATACAAGCAGAGAACCTTAAGCTTTTGCATTGGGCCATATCCCTACAGGGATTATATATTGACATCCATAACAAGCCAGGATCCCAGCATGGAAATGCAGAGGGCCTCATCCGGTACTTTCACCTAGATGACGAACCAGACAATCAGTAGGGTGGTGGTTCACATGTTGAGGCTGGGGGGCATGTGAGGAATTCGACCATTTGCACAGTGGGTTTGTGCTCCCCTGGGCTTTTTTCAAATGTTAATTAAATAGAATGATTGTAGACCAACCGCAGGAAAATGTGTGGGGCTCATCCACACACATTTTCCTATGTTCACAGCATGACAAACACATAGACCCATGTGCTCTGGGTGGGACAACCTACAAGCACAGTCCGACCTGCCATATTTAGTTGTGATATGACAGCAGGAGTACACATTGCATCTACAGAAGGGGGGACCAAACCTTCCCCCTGCCATGACCAGACTGATTAACTAACAAAGGCTCCATGGATCCACCCTGCTCATTTGTTGGGATCTGCAGCTGGTGACAGCAATTAGCATACCAATTATAGGGTACTTCAAACAGGCCCACATGGGGACTGGCTGCAGAGGTTAAAAAAGGAGGCAGGAAACCCCAACAACCTTTCACATGCAACTGTGCCAACCTGAAGCCAGTTCTCACCCTGAGTATTGATGACAGTGAAATGTCATGTCTGGGACTGTCTGCTTACAGTAGTCCACCCCTGCATGGGGACCCCATTCATAAGGAACGACAATGTGGTTTGCAGGAGCCAGAGAATCTGGTCTCGCCACAGCTTCAAGGGAGGAGACCTGCCGCTTTAATCAGGAACCACAGAGATCCATTAACCAGAGAGACTCTTTGATCTACAAAAGATAGGAAGATGGGTGGGACTTAGAATCACATGTTTTCACCGGTTATATGTTATTTTACTGACCACAATTTCAGAGTGGTACATTTCACTGTGGGCAAAACACAGAAAAACACAGACATTTTCATTTTATTTTTTAATTTGGGGTCCCCCACAAGCACCCTAATTTTCTACCCTTATGATGCCACCCCACCCCGAACCATTTTAACCCCACTTCCCTTTATATATTTATTTAATATTTTCAGTGTTTTTCTTTGTTATTGTCTGCTCTGTTATGTGCCACCCTGTAATGTTTGCAATAAAATGACTGGATACTCTTTCACCCCTTTACTTTTTCTGTTGCAAAGCACTCTGGTTATGACCTCATGCAGCAGGAGATTGTCGGAGGAAACCTCAGGATTGGTTCATTAATGTAGGCTTAGCCTACACCAATCACTGTGGCTCATTGGGCTTTAAAAGAGGGCCAAGCCCCTCTTTTAGCAGATCATATGAAGACTTTACAATGAGCAGCAAGAAGATATCCTCATTAGACCCTGACTGAAGGTACAGTCTGCCTTACATTTTCCGCCAGTGAAGGAAGGCCAGGACAACCATAGAGGGAAGCAAGTTACCTCCCCTAAACATCTTCCAGGAAACAGAGGGAGGCGCTGAATTCATAGGACCCTCTGGTCGCTCCAGAGCCAGTACCCAGCCAATACATAGCGTCCCCTGCTAGCCTCTGCAGCAAGCTTCCAAGCTGTGAAGTGTCAGAAGGTCTCTGAAACTGAAACCAAGGACAAGGCAGCTGCCTGCAACACACTCCTCAGCGTTGGTCCGTCTGCCTTAAAGGACAACACAAGCCCAGAGAAGAAACTGGGGAAGGGCCTGAACGAGCGTCTAGCAATGTCCACCTTAAAGGACATTTTTGAGCTAGTCGAGTTCCTCAAGCTGCAACCGGCTGCAACACTGACTGTTGTTACGCTACAGTCGCTTAAAGGCATCTGAGACGTCTCGACTAGTGCTTCAGAACCACCGACCAGCAATGAGACAATGATTTCTAACCCCGAGCTGCTATGTAGGCCAGCCTGCAACCGCTCATCCAGCTTTGCACGTCGAACTGTGTTGCTGTCTGATACCCACAGATGACTCCTGCCTTGAAGTCTGTCACAGATGTCTGAAAAGCGCACTGAAGCTGACTCAACCCTGTCGAGCACCAAGAACACCTACAGCTCACGGTACATTGTAATTCTGTCCCGCTGGTAGTTACTGGAAGGCCCGAAGAGTCATTTTAAGACCCATTGCTCCCTTTATGCTGAATCCAAGCAGCGTTGAACTGCTGTGATTATTTACCATACCGACTACCCTCCTGTCAGTATCCATAGTGCAACCCTTTTCCTTCTTTAAAACTGTCTGTCCTCTGCATCCCTTTGCAGGGTGGTTTGTATTTTGTAGTGTTGCTAGAACGGTTTGTTGTGATAATAATGAAGTATTGCAACTAATCAACAATCCTTGACCTTTCAGAGATAAGCCTGCCGTTCTGTCCACGTTACCAAAATTGGACAAGGAGGTTTACAATTTGCTTGTGTTTCCAATCTGTTCAGATGCATTCTGGTATTCTAAAGGTGTGGGGCTGATTGATTGTTTAGAAATTGATATTCATCCCTCGACCACTTGTGCCCTGGAAGTTGATTCGTCACATAGTCCCCTGAGTTTTCCCCAGCTCTCTATGCTCTAATGATGGAAGTCAACGTTTTTGGCTGGGAGCAACTCTGGGATTTCATTCCATCCAGGATTTATAGTCACAACCAGGGGTGGAACAGTATATGTCAGTGGTATTCAAACGTTGTTATGCTGAGCCCCTCTTGTGTAAAAATATTGTTGCCCACCCCCCACCCTCCCTGAGTAAACATATTGTGGTTGGACCATCCCAGATGCCACATTTACCTATATTTTCTTTTTAAATAATGGACCGTACTCCCTTTTTGAGTATCTTGTGCCCCCTCACCGGACTTTCTCTGGGCCCCCGTAGTGGGGCCAGCCCCGCAGTTTGAAGACCACTGGTCTATGTATATGGGGTCTGATGCTCACCTTTCTGTCTTGCCTCCCTTTCTCCTTCAAGTATTTTCTCTGTTTCCACTCATTGCAGTGGCCTCCTGGTCTGGATGAAGGGCACATGGGGTTGCAGTACTACATTGGTGGACAAGGATGTGATTGTGAACTTAATGCTGCCCACTGGCTTTGGGGCCAGAAAGTATTCTCTCTATGTCACCAGGCCCTATAGGCAGGGTTGGACCTAGAACCAAAAGAGGCCCTGGAAATAATGTTCACAGGGGTCCCATGTTACACAATTTCAGCGAGCACAACACTTTCCAATGGGAAAATCTGGAAATAAAATAGGTTACCACATAAAAGAATCCCAGGGTGTAGAGTCCTACCGGGAAATCTCCAGAGTTCCCTATAGGCCAGTCCTACTCTGCCTATATGGTATCCCTTATTCTTGTTTCAGTCCTGCCGTCGGCTCTGTCTGTTGGCCTGTTAGTTGAACGTGTAGGTCTTGAAAGGGTAGGGCGTTTCAGGAATCTGGCAATTTCATTCAGATCGCCTAGAGAGGTGTGACCCATAAGGCATGCAGTCCTCATTGGTCAGTGTTTCCGATCAGGAAGCATTTACAGTGAGTGGATCCCTGGGATTGGGAAAGGCTTCTGATTGGACTGTTTCTTGTGGAGGGAAAGAGTACGTCTTGAAAGGGTAGGGCGTTTCAGGAATCTGGCAATGTTCATTCAGATAGCCTAGAGAGGTGCGACCCATAAGGCATGCAGTCCTCATTGGTCAGTGTTTCCAATCAGCAAGCATTTACAGTCAGTGGATCCCTGGGATTGGGAAAGGCTTCTGATTGGACTGTTTCTTGTGGAGGGATAGCATGTGGATTTGGTTGTCTCCACCTTAAACGTGGAGGACCACGCAAGATTTAATGAACCTTTTAGAGTGGGTGGCATACACTGATAATTTTATTAATTTCCCCTTAAAGGATTTTTCCTAGCTCAAACATTCATGACCACTCCGGGGAGGAGGAGTTTATTTTCTCAAGTATTGGAAATGTTTTCTACCACGGTTGCCTGACTCAAAGAGTGGAGCACCCAGTGGCGTACCGAGCAGGGAAACATGGGGGGAGGGTGGCAATTTGCCCCCCCACAGGCTCTTTTGAGAGCCTGACCAGGACTTTTGTCAGTGGGACACCTCTCCCGTTGGGCACCTCAATGAGGGTACCTTCCCCTTTCTGAACGAGAGAGGTATTCCACTGCCAGGACAATGTCCCAAGGAGCTTTGTGAGCTAATGTGAGCTATTAGGCACTGATGGGAGGGAGAGGGCCAGGGGGGGTATTAGTAGGGACTTTTGTCCCTTGAGAAAGGTGTATGGGAGGGAGTGATCAGCAGTGAGAATGGTGCCTACTGCTGCAGGCTTTATGAAATAAGGACTATGGCTTTGCCCAAGGGGGATTTGTTAGGCTCACATTAATCTGCATGATGCTATTGTGACTTTGCCTGCAGGATTGGGAGAATACAACTTACGCCATCCTCTCATTGTTCAACATATTTCTATGATGATGTATAAAGTGCAAAGTTAATTATGGGAGGGTAGTTTCTAATGTAATGTGCTTTGCTTCCAAGGCATTGCTATAAAGGATTATTTAAGCACATGAAATGCAAAGGGAAAATGTAATAACTATCTATATCAACTAAACCTGGGAAGATTTGCTCAGTTGCTTAAATTGTCCACATCACGGTTTCACCATTTAACCAAAGTGTGTGATCTTGGGCAGATCATTTAATCACACTGGCCCTCATTAGGACCTTGGCGGAGGACCATGGTGCAATTTGCACCATGGTCCATGGCGCAAAGCTGCCAACTCCGCCAAGGTGGTTGGCGGACTTACTGCCCCATGCCGACCTTGGCGGGGCGGTAAGTCCCCAATCCCCATTTTACCCTTCCCCATTCCCATTCTTGCCCCATAGGGTATAATGGGAGTGGGGAAGGCGTTAATTACGCCCGTAAATTACGGTGGCGTAATTAACAACAAGTCCCGTAGCGCCATGGATTTTTCCGCCTGCAAAAAGCAGGCGTAAAAATCCTTCCATGGCGCTACAGGAACTCGTAGTCTGGCGGAGAGGTACGCCATGCACTACGCCGGCGTAAAACCCTCTCCGCCAGGGTCCTAATGAGGGCCACTGTGTATTATCTGCAGCTCTGCGATTCGCTTCAGAGTTTATGTTAATATATCATGCTGTTATTTATTATTTTTTTTAAAGCCTGACTATAGAGTTTCTCCATACATAAAAATAGTATGTATGGAGAAACATACTAGGTATTTTGCACAACAAAGTTGTTTGCCACTTAGCTTACTTATGGCAACTTATTCTAAAGTCGCTTCATGGTGCCTCCACGTACCAAAGACTGATGATGAATGTCCTTTTCTGTGCAGTCATTTCTGTTGGTGCAATCCATATGCAAATGAGAGGTTTGTATGCATTTTGCCCCAGGGCGCCTGGACAGAGCTCTAATAGATGAGTTTCCTGCATCTGTAATGATTATGCAGTTCTCCTTTTTTTTGTTATGTGTTAAAATGCCATCTACCACTAATGTTACCGAAAAGGTTAAAAGGGGCAGGGGTCGGCAGTTTGTGGGCGCGAATTAGACCATATGGAATTGCACGCACTGCATTTAGGGGGAAAGTAGCAGGACTTGTTCCGTGTCCCCCCCCAACCCCTCACCTCCCCTCCCTCCCCACACACACACACTCTTGCAATGCTGGATACTCCCCTGGGAGCACCCCATCATTTTAAGGAACGCTGCGAACAAGAGATCGTTTGAGATATGTGTTTTTAAAAAACACATATTAGTAATAGGTAGTATGAAATAACACTCATTTTCAGTTTTGAAAAGACTGTTTCCTGTGAATTTCAGTGGCTCCTAGGAACCAGTGGTACTCATTTTGTCAACATGAGGATGATGAATGGCGATCAGACCTGTTGGTATTTCAACCTCTGAGTTGAGGATTGCACGCAGATTTCTGCAGCTGGTGCTTCAACTACACGAGTTATCTTAAAACCCGAAATGCCATGCATGCAAGCATTTTGCAAACACCACGCCTTCTGTTGTGCCAGGCTTTTAGGGAACAGGACATTAGAAAACATGTCACATACATTTCAACGTGTTCCTGGGTTTAGCAACACCACTGTTTGCTGAAGAGGGCTTTGTTTGCCCGTGTGCAGGGCAGGCAAAGGGACAGGGGCAATCGTTTCGGAAGGAATAGGCTCCCCTTGTGCCTCTAGCTAGTAGATGGGTGATATAATCAGATGAGGAGTGAGGAGGATTGGGAAGTAGGCGAAACCTGGTATTTAAGTGTGGAAATGGAGGATGTAAATTTATGTAAAGGTTCTGAATTTCATAACTAAATCAGTGCACTAATACCAGCGAGAGATGCTGAATCTGGTAAGTCTGAAGCATGAGCACGGCTATTTTGTGCTGCAATTGGTGTGGAATGGAGAGCTTCGATTGGCTGGGTGCTATTTTTATGCCAACAAATTAAACTGTACGTTGGGAGTACGCGTGTGCACACACTGACACCCTCTCCTCTTTGCTGCCTCCCTTGGTGTGTTATGCACGTTTTGTTTACTTCGTTTGTGTGTGTTTTTTTGTTGTTGTGTTTTTGCATATCTGGAGCATGTCAAAGTGCTCTAAAGTGTCGGAAGAGGCAAACGCATGCTGGTAAAACGGCCAATAAAGAACCCACTTACAGACCACGTTATTATTTCTGCTGACGCAGCAGACCCCGCCAAGCTCCAAAAAGCCCCCCTGGGCCTAACCTGTCAGCCATGTCAGCACCCCCTCAACGCAGGCCTTTTTCCTGCTTAAAAAAGAAAGTACCCTATTGAGGGGACGCAGGAAAGAAAAAAAAGGGTCGCACTGGTGTTTTGTTCCGAGGCATCTCGACAAAGGTCCGCTGACAATGAGGGGAGGAAGAGCGGGGATGTGTCCCGCCACCGGACGGAATGTTTTGCTTCAAAAGCCACAACAAAAACAAAAAAAGTTACACAAATGCGGGGGAGGGGGAGAATAAGCAGGGCCCTTCTCGCCCCATTACTAAAGGCACTGGCATAATGGACAGCCTGCCGCAGCGTTTTGGCTCGCAGTGTTTCAGAGTGTCAGAAAGGGCACCATGGGGCACAACTTTCAATGTAAACATTGTGCACAAGAAAGGATCAAAGATACAGCGACAACCCAACCATCCACTGTAATGTGCAGCAGGAAGCATGCACACACTAGCCTCGTTCACCCGCCGCAAAACCTTCTGCGTTCCATCAACGAGACAGAGACAAGCAAACTACCCACTGTAGTGTGCAACAAGAAACATGCATGCACTAGTCTCATTCACCTCGCACAACTCTACTGTGTTCCATCAATGAGACAGAGACAAGCAAACTACCCACTGGAGTGTGAAACAGGAAACATGCATGTACTAGTCTCATTCACCTGCCGCACAACCCTACTGTGTCCCATCAATGAGACAGAGACAAGCAAACTACCCACTGGAGTGTGAAACAGGAAACATGCATGTACTAGTCTCATTCACCTGCCGCACAACCCTACTGTGTCCCATCAACGAGACAGAGACAAGCAAACTACCCACTGTAGTGTGCAGCAAGAAACAATGCTGCACTAGTCTCATTCACCCGCCGCACAACTCTACTGTGTTCCATCAATGAGACAGAGACAAGCAAACTATCCACTGCAATGTGCAGCAGGAAACACGCATGCACTAGTCACATTCACCAGCCGCACAACTCTACTGCGTTCCATCAACGAAACAGAGAAAAGCAAACTGCCCACCGCAGTATGCAGCAGAAAACATGCATGTACTAGTCTCATTCACCCACCGCAAAACCTTCTGCATTCCATAAACGAGAAAGAGATAAGCAAACTACCCACTGCAATGTGCAGCAGGAGACATGCATGTCCTAGTCTCAACCAAACACTGCACAGCCCTTATATGTTCCATCAACGAGACAGAGACAAGGAAACTACCCACTGCAATGTGCAGCAGGAGACATGCATGTTCTAGTCTCATCCACACACTGCATAGACGTACTGTCTTCCATCAAGGAGCAGAGACAAGCAAACTATCCACTGCAATGTGCAGCAGGAAACATGCATGCACTGGTCACATTTACCAGCCACACAACCCTACTGCGTTCCATCAACGAGACAGAGACAAGCAAACTACACACGGCAGTGTGCAGCAGAAAACATGCGTGCACTAGTCTCGTTCACCCGCCGCACAACCCTCCTGTGCTCCATCAATGAGACAGAGACAAGCAAATTACCCATTGCAATGTGCAGCAGGAAACATGCATGCACTAGTCTCATTCACCCGCCACACAAACCTTCCATCAACCAGAAAGAGAAAAGCAAACTACCCACTGCAATGTGCTGCAGGAATCATGCATGCACTAGTCACATTCACCAGCCGCACAACTCTACTGCGTTCCATCAACGAAACAGAGAAAAGCAAACTACCCACCGCAATATGCAGCAGAAAACATGCATGTACTAGTCTCATTCACCCACAGCAAAACCTTCTGCATTCCATAAACGAGAAAGAGACAAGCAAACTACCCACTGCAATGTGCAGCAGGAGACATGCATGTCCTAGTCTCAACCATACACTGCACAGCCCTTGTATGTTCCATCAACGAGACAGAGACAAGGAAACTACCCACTGCAATGTGCAGCAGGAGACATGCATGTCCTAGTCTCATCCACACACTGCATTGACGTACTGTCTTCCATCAAGGAGCAGAGACAAGCAAAATATCCACTGCAATGTGCAGCAGGAAACATGCATGCACTAGTCACATTTGCCAGCCGCACAACTCTATTGCGTTCCATCAACGAGACAGAGACAAGCAAACTACACACGGCAGTGTGCAGCAGAAAACATATGGGCACTAGTCTCGTTCACCCGCCGCACAACCCTCCTGTGTTCCATCAATGAGACAGAGACAAGCAAACTACCCATTGCAATGTGCAGCAGGAAACATGCATGCACTAGTCTCATTCACCTGCCACACAAACCTTCTGCATTCCATCAACCAGAAAGAGAAAAGCAAACTACCCACTGCAATGTGCTGCAGGAATCATGCATGTCCTGTTCTCAACCATACACTGCACAGCCCTTGTGTGCACCATCAACGAGACAGAGACAAGCAAACTACCCACTGCAATGTGCTGCAGGAATCATGCATGTCCTGGTCTCAACCATACACTGCACAGCCCTTGTGTGCACCATCAACGAGACAGAGACAAACAAACTACCCACTGCAATGTGCAGCAGGAGACATGCATGCTGTAGTCTCATCCACACACTGCACAGTCATACTGTGTTCCATCAAGGAGACACAGACAAGCAAACTACCCACTGGAGTGTGCAGAAGGAAACATGCATGCACTTGTCTCATTTACCCACCGCACAAACCTTCTGTGTTCCATCAACGTGAGAAAGAGACAAGCAAACTACCCACTGCAATCTGCAGCAGGATACATGCATGTCCTAGTCTCAAACATACACTGCAAAGCCCTTGTATGTTCCATCAACGAGACAGAGACAAGCAAAATACCCAATGCAATGTGCAGCAGGAGTCATGCGTGTCCTAGTCTCATCCACACACTGCACAGACGTACTGTGTTCCATCAAGGAGACAGAGACAAGGAAACTACCCACTGCAATGTGCAGCAGGAGACATGCATGTCCTAGTCTCATCCACACACTGCATAGACGTACTGTCTTCCATCAAGGAGCAGAGACAAGCAAACTATCCACTGCAATGTCCAGCAGGAAACATGCATGCACTGGTCACATTTACCAGCCGCACAACTCTACTGCGTTCCATCAACGAGACAGAGACAAGCAAACTACACACGGCAGTGTGCAGCAGAAAACATGCGTGCACTAGTCTCGTTCACCCGCCGCACAACCCTCCTGTGTTCCATCAATGAGACAGAGACAAGCAAACTACCCATTGCAATGTGCAGCAGGAAACATGCATGCACTAGTCTCATTCACCCGCCACACAAACCTTCCATCAACCAGAAAGAGAAAAGCAAACTACCCACTGCAATGTGCTGCAGGAATCATGCATGCACTAGTCACATTCACCAGCCGCACAACTCTACTGCGTTCCATCAACGAAACAGAGAAAAGCAAACTACCCATCGCAATATGCAGCAGAAAACATGCATGTACTAGTCTCATTCACCCACCGCAAAACCTTCTGCATTCCATAAACGAGAAGAGACAAGCAAACTACCCACTGCGATGTGCAGCAGGAGACATGCATGTCCTAGTCTCAACCATACACTGCACAGCCCTTGTATGTTCCATCAACGAGACAGAGACAAGGAAACTACCCACTGCAATGTGCAGCAGGAGACATGCATGTCCTAGTCTCATCCACACACTGCATTGACGTACTGTCTTCCATCAAGGAGCAGAGACAAGCAAACTATCCACTGCAATGTGCAGCAGGAAACATGCATGCACTAGTCACATTTACCAGCCGCACAACTCTACTGCGTTCCATCAACGAGACAGAGACAAGCAAACTACACACGGCAGTGTGCAGCAGAAAACATGTGTGCACTAGTCTCGTTCACCCGCCGCACAACCCTCCTGTGTTCCATCAATGAGACAGAGACAAGCAAACTACCCATTGCAATGTGCAGCAGGAAACATGCATGCACTAGTCTCATTCACCTGCCACACAAACCTTCTGCATTCCATCAACCAGAAAGAGAAAAGCAAACTACCCACTGCAATGTTCTGCAGGAATCATGCATGTCCTGTTCTCAACCATACACTGCACAGCCCTTGTGTGCACCATCAACGAGACAGAGACAAGCAAACTACCCACTGCAATGTGCTGCAGGAATCATGCATGTCCTGGTCTCAACCATACACTGCACAGTCATACTGTGTTCCATCAAGGAGACAGAGACAAGCAAACTACCCACTGGAGTGTGCAGAAGGAAACATGCATGCACTTGTCTCATTTACCCACCGCACAAACCTTCTGTGTTCCATCAACGTGAGAAAGAGACAAGCAAACTACCCACTGCAATCTCTGCAGCAGGATACATGCATGTCCTAGTCTCAAACATACACTGCAAAGCCCTTGTATGTTCCATCAACGAGACAGAGACAAGCAAAATACCCAATGCAATGTGCAGCAGGAGTCATGCGTGTCCTAGTCTCATCCACACACTGCACAGACGTACTGTGTTCCATCAAGGAGACAGAGACAAGCAAACTATCCACTGCAAAGTGCAGCAGGAAAAATGCATGCACTAGTCTCATTCACCCGCCACACAACTCTACTGTGTTCCGTCATCGAGACAGAGACAAGCAAACTACACACTGCAGTTTGTAGCAGAAAACATGCATGCATTAGTCTCATTCACCCGCCGCACAACCCTACTGTGTTCCATCAATGAGACAGAGACAAGAAAACTACCCACTGCAGTGTGCAGCAGGAAACATGCATGCACATGCACTAGCCTCATTCACCCGCCGCAAAACCTTCTGCATTCAATCAAAGAGACAGAGACAAGCAAACTACCCACTGCAATGTGCAGCAGGATACATGCATGTCCTAGTCTCAAACATACACTGCAAAGCCCTTGTATGTTCCATCAACGAGACAGAGACAAGCAAAATACCCAATGCAATGTGCAGCAGGAGTCATGCGTGTCCTAGGCTCATCCACACACTGTACAGACGTACTGTGTTCCATCAAGGAGAAAGAGACAAGCAAACTATCCACTGCAATGTGCAGCAGGAAACGTGCATGCACTAGTCACATTTACCAGCCGCAAAACTCTACTGCGTTTCATCAACGAGAAAGAGAAAAGCAAACTACACACTGCAATGTGCAGCAGGAAACATGCATGTCATATGCTCAACCATACACTGCACAGCCCTTGTGTGTACCATCAACGAGACAGAGACAAGCAAACTACCCACTGCAATGTGCAGCAGGATACATGCATGTCCTAGTCTCATCCACACACTGCACTGTCATACTGTGTTCCATCAAGGAGACAGAGACAAGCAAACTATCCACTGCAATGTGCAGCTGGAAAAATGCATGCACTAGTCTCATTCACCCGCCGCACAACTCCAATGTGTTCCATCAACGAGACAGAGACAAGAAAACTACACACTGCAGTTTGCAGCAGAAAACATGCATGCACTAGTCTCATTCACCCGCCGCACAACCCTACTGTGTTCCATCAACGAGACAGAGACAAGAAAACTATCCACTGCAGTGTGCAGCAGGAAACATGCATGCACTAGTCTCATTCACCCGCCGCAAAACCTTCTGCATTCCATCAACGAGACAGAGAAAAGCAAACTATCCATTGCAATGTGCAGCAGGAAACATGCATGCACTAGTCTCATTCACCCGCCGCACAAACCTTCTGCGTTCCATCAATGAGAAAAAGACAAACAAACTACCCACTGCAATGTGCAGCAGGAAACATGCATGTCCTAGTCTAAACCATACATTGCAAAGCCCTTGTGTGTACCATCAAGGAGACAGAGACAAGCAAACTACCCACTGCAATGTGCAGTAGGAGACATGCATGTCCTAGTCTCATCCACACACTGCACAGTCATACTGTGTTCCATCAAGGAGACAGAGACAAGCAAACTATCCACTGCAAAATGCAGCAGGAAAAATGCATGCACTAGTCTCATTCACCCGCCACACAACTCTACTGCGTTCCGTCAGCGAGACAGAGACAAGCAAACTACACACTGCAGTTTGTAGCAGAAAACATGCATGCATTAGTCTCATTCACCTGCCGCACAACCCTACTGTGTTCCATCAATAAGACAGAGGCAAGAAAACTACCCACTGCAGTGTGCAGCAGGAAACATGCATGCACATGCACTAGTCTCATTCACCCGCCGCAAAACCTTCTGCATTCAATCAAAGAGACAGAGACAAGCAAACTACCCATTGCAATATGCAGCAGGAAACATGCATCCACTAGTCTCATTCACCCGTCGCACAAACCTTCTGCGTTCCATCAACGAAAAAGAGACAATAAAACTACTGACTGCAATGTGCAGCAGGAGACATGCATCTCCTAGTCTCATCCACACACTGCACAGTCATACTGTGTTCCATCAAGGAGACAGAGACAAGCAAACTATGCACTCCAATGTGCAGCAGGAAAAATGCATGCACTAGTCTCATTCACCCGCCGCACAACTCTACTGTGTTCCATCAACGAGACAGAGACAAGCAAACTACACACTGCAGTTTGCAGCAGAAAACATGCATGCAGTAGTCGCATTCACCTGCTGCACAACCCTACTGTGTTGCATCAACGTTGCATCAACGGGACAGAGACAAGCAAACTATCCATTGCAATGTGCAGCAGGAAACATGCATGCATTAGTCTCATTCACCCACTGCACAAACCTTCTGTGTTCCATCGAAGATACAGAGACAAGCAAACTACCCACTGCAGTGTGCAGCAGGATACATGCATGCACTAGTCTTATTCACCCGCCGCACAACCCTACAGTGTTCCATCAATGAGACACAGACAACCAAACCATTTGCTGCAATTTGCAACTGAAAACATACATGTCCTAGTCTCAGCCATACACTGCACACCCCTTCTGCGGTCCATCAACGAGACAGAGACAAGCAAACTACCCACTGAAGTGTGCAGCAGAAACATGCATGCATTGGTCTCATTCACCCACCGCACAACTCTACTGCGTTCCACCAACGAGACCGAGACAAGCAAACTACACACTGCAGTTCGCAGCAGAAAACATGCATGCACTAGTCTCATTCACCCGCCGCCCAACCCTACTTTGTTCCATCAATGAGAGAGAGAGAAGCAAACTACCCACTGCAGTGTGAAGCAGGAAACATGCATGCACTAGTCTCGTTCTTCTGCCGCAGAAAGCTCTGCATTGTATCAACGAGACAGATACAAGCAAACTACCCACTGCAATGTGCAGCAGGAAACATGCATGTCCTAATCTCAACCATACACTGCACAGCCCTTCTGTGTTCCATGAACGAGACGGAGACAGAGACAAGCAACATATCCACTGCAATGTGTAGCAGGAAACATGCGTGCACTAGTCTCATCCACACACTGCACAGCCCTACTGTGTTCCATCGAAGAGACAGAGACAAGCAAACTACCCACTGCAGTGTGAAGCAGGATACATGCATTTACTAGGCTTATTCACCCGCTGCACAACCCTACAGTGTTCCATCAATGAGACACAGACAACCAAACAATTTGCTGCAATTTGCAACTGAAAACATTCATGTCCTATTCTCAGCCATACACTGCACACCCCTTCTGCGGTCCATCAACGAGACAGAGACATGCAAACTACCCACTGCAGTGTGCATCAGGAAACATGCATGCATTAGTTTTATTCACCCGCCGCAAAACCCTACATTGTTCCATCAATGAGACAGAGACAACCAAATTATTTGCTGCAATTTGCAACGGAAAACATACATGTCCTAGTCTCAGCCAGACACTGCACAGCCCTTCTGCAGTCCATCAATGAAACAGCGAAAAGCAAACTACCCATTGGAATGTGCAGCAGAAAACATGCATGTACTAGTCTCATCCATAAACGGCACAGCTTTACTGTATTCCATCAAAGAGACAACCAAACCATATGCTGCAATGTGCAGCAGAGAACATGTATGTCCTAGTCTCATACATTCACTGCACAGCCCTTCTGCATTCCATCAATGAGAAAGAGACAACCACAAAATTGGCTGCAATGTACAGCAGAAAACATGCATGTACGAGTACACAGCACAGCACATCAGCTTTACTGTATTCCATCAAAGAGACAACCAAACCATATGCTGCAATGTGCAGCAGAAAACATGTATGCCACAGTCTCATCCATTCACTGCACAGCCCTTCTGCATTCCATCAAAAAGATGCAGATAACAAAACCATTTGCTTCAATTTGCAGCTGAAAACATACTAGACGCATCCATACACTCCATAGCCCTACTGCATTCCATCAAAGAGAGAAGCAAACCAATCGTCAGAGCGCAGCTGAAAACATGCATTTACGAGTCTCATTCACACACTGCACAGCCCTTCTTCGTTCCATCCAAGACAACCAGATAGCCAAACCATTGGCTGCAATGTGAAGCAGAAAACATGCATGTCCTCATCTTATCCACACACTGCACCGCCCTGTGCGTTCCATCAAGGAGACACCCAAACCATCTGCTGCACCATGCAGCAGAAAACATGCATTTACTAGTCTCATCCACACACCGCACAGCCCTACTGCATTCCATCAACAAGACAACCACATTTTCTGCTCCAATTTGCAGCTGAAAAAATACATGTCCTAGTCTTGTCCATACACTGCATAGCCCTTCTGCATGCCATCAACGAGACAGAGCAAACAATCTGCGTTTTTCATCAACGAGACAGAGACAACCAAACCACCTGCAATAATCTTCAGCAGGAAACGTGTGTCCTAGTTTCACCCCTACACTGCACAGCCCTTCTGCGTTGCATCAGCGAGACAGCGACAAACATACCATCCGCTGCAATGTGCAGCAGGGAACATGCATGTACTCGTTTCAGCCACACACGGCACAGCCCTTCGGCGTTCCATCAAAGACATAGAGACAACCAAACCATTGGCTGCAATGTGCATCAGAAAACATGCATCTACTAGTCTGATCCACACACAGCACAGCCCTTCTGCGTTCCATCAAAGACAACCAGACAGCCACACCATCGACTGCAATGTGCAGCAGAAAACATGCATGTCCTCATCTTATCCGCACACTGCACAGCTCTACCGCGTTCAATAATAATAATAATGTGTGTTCTTATATAGCGCTTCTTGCCAGATTAAGATTCCTCCCACTTGAAAGCACTCTAAAAACAGGTGGCACACCATTTTACGATGCGCAATGTATTGACCTCAGAAGGATGAAAATCTGAGTCTGTCCCACCACTAGAACTTGGGAAGTCTATGCTGGCCACATATGAGAGGTGTGTTCTTAACTCTTGAGTTACTCACCCAGCCAAACTCCTTCAAAGTATTAGGCACACATGTTCTTACTAGGTTTGAATCAAATCTGAAGTATCTGCAGTTGTTCTCAATGGTGCAGGAAGAGAAGTTGTCAGGACACAAGTCCCAAAAAAGTAGGACCATTAACATATGCAATGGGAAGTGATGTCACCAGAAATTAGGATATCAAAGTGAAATATGAACATTTCATTCAATTGGCTTTGCATAAGCCAACGAAGTGCACATGGCAAATGGGCATTTACCTTTTAAAATAGCAACACAGAATATGTTCCTATAATAGTGTTGGAAAGTTATAAAAGGTGTGCATGTTTTCACCTAAAAATCAGCATCGGAAATGGGCCGGAACAAGCTTGAGTGGAGCTCGGGCAAGGTTTGTCTTGCCAGACCGCTGCTGAAACTCGGCTCTGTCCCAAGGCCTGTAGCCAGCCCAGGAAACTTCCTGCATTGTTCCCAAGCTGGGTCCTCACTGAATAAATGCCTAGAAAGCTGGAGCAAGACTGAACGCAAAGACAGCCTGGGGAAGTCTCACAAGCCTTTGAGTCTGTCCTTCTTCTTCTTTAAATGGCTCCGCAAAGGCCTGTCCAAATTTGTATATATGTCTTGCAACTTACAGACATTTTTATTTATTATGGTGAGTGTTGTGAGCAATTTAAAACGCAGAGCACAACTTCTATCACTCACTAAAAACGTTTCTTGCCGGATCACTAGCATAGACCTATTTAAATTAACAAAATGTGTGCTTTCTTTTGTTCCCAAAATGCTTTTTGCTTTTATGCAAATTACCAGTCTAAGGTTCAATGAAAAGATAAGGGACCTCATTACGAGTATCGAGGTAGCCATGCCCTGATTGGGCATGGCTGCCTCCATACCGGGTTCCAGTACCGGGGTCTGTGAATGAGGAATTACCGGGTCATTCCGACCTTGGAGGACCCGATAATTCCTCATGCAAAGAACTATTCCCCATTCCCATTTGAGCCCCCATAGGGCTCAATGGGAATGGAGATGGAGCCAATAACGGGCCCATTAATAACTGGTCCATTATTAGCTCCTTGGTCCCCTCGTGGGACCCGGAAAAGCCATCTGGTTTTATCAGATGTCTGTTCCGGGTCCCGCTAGGGGACCTCGTAATCAGGCATCCCGTAATGAATGGTGGCGGTCCTGTACTGGCACCCTTCATTACGGGAGCGCATGCCTCGTAATGAGGACCAAGGTGTTTCGTGATGCGCTTGGGCCACGCCTCTTTATCATGACCCTCTAACCCCACCACTACTCCTTGTCACAAGGAGGAGGAATTTCCAAGAGTCATTTTTTTTTCCATTTTCAGCACTGCTAAGAATCGGTACCAAAATATTCCCCGGAGAGCATAGTCGCATATGAGACATTGGCCTTCATTCCAAGGTGGGCGGTAAGGGATACCGGGCACCGGTAAGGAGACTGGTGCCGGTAATCCCTTACCGCACTACTACAAGGTCCCTTAGCGGGTCCCACCATTAACGGCTGGTCTGACCAGCCGTTGTGGACGGGACCCGTTAAGGGACCAGGACGCAAATAACGGGCTCGCAAGTCGCGAGCCCGTTATTAGCGCCCTCCCCATTGCCATTGAGCCCTATCAGGGCTCAATGGGAATGGGGAATGGCATTTTCAATGGGGAATTACCGGTCCCCGCAAAGTTCGGACTACACCGGTAAGTCCCCATTGAACCATACCAGTGAAGACCCATTATGGGTGGCAGTCATGGCGCAAATTGCGCCATGACTACCACCAACCTCGGAATGAGGGCCATTGTACCTTCCATTGTATTTAAGCTTTCACCTGGTCTAGTGGTGAAGTGTCTTACCTGAGACCCTGGCCAGCACAGTTCCAATCCCCAGCATCGGCCCTATTGCAAACAAGGAGAAAATATAGAAATTCAATGAAATCGAGAAATCTATTTTCGATTCATCACCGACCTCAAAAATACGCAGGGTGAACAGCATCGCCCTCTGGAAAAAAGTTGGTGGATGCCGTGTACCCGACTTTTGCCCTGAGTATTGTCAAATTGTGCTGTTTACATTATTCACGAAAAGTATTGCAGTGCAACAAATAATCCTTACACTCCTCACTGTCACACAGCTCGAATTCGCACCACAAGTGTATGTGCAGCAGAGACAAGTGATCCCTGTTCACTCCGCCCCCCCCCCCGCCCCGCCCTGAACTCACACTCATTCTCAGCATGAATGGAGCATCACTAATCTACTGATCACGTTATACTAACTACACACATTAACTAGCCACTCACACTGTAAGTGAGCACCAGCTAGTATCCCCCCACCCCACCCCGCTCCCCGCGGCACACTAACTAGTTCCTAGATGTAATACAAAAATCAGGGGGCCAATAGCTCTCCTGTTTTAGCCTCTCGACTATAGAATTCCATGCCTTTGGCTCTAAGAGCAGAACCGTCTTTTTGGAGCTTCAGGATAAATGTGACAACCTGGCTCTTTACACAAGAGAGGCCATAACGCATCATTAACCCCGTTCAGGGTTGTAAGTGCCTGCAATGAATAATGCCTTTCTGCCTGCAATACTGTCTATGCACTGATGTGTAATTGTCTGACATGTAATCTCTAATGTAACCTATGCAATGCCCCCAGATACCCCAGGGTTAGGTGCGCTCTACAAATGAACAAATAAATAAATAACTAAATGACTCCATCAGAACCCTTCACCCCCACTACCAGCTAGTTGCACACAGGCCTCTAGCAACCCTTGCCCTGGCCTCACACTCTGGGAGGATGTTGGGGGTAGCAAACTGATCAGAATATCTGCCCCCGGGCTCCCTTCTGAATACACAGACCCCTAGGGCAGTGTCCCCACAACTCGCCTAGAAGCATGCCCAGGCCCAGAGCTCTGTTTCTTCCGGTCTGTATCCATCAACACTTTCGTTTTTGCATCTTGCCCCTCCCTCTCCTCCCATTGACTTCACCAATGGGTGACCAGATTTAAAAAGTAAAAAACCGGGCAGGGCAACTAACATAAAAGTAGGACTAACTCTTGAAATTGGCTGTAAAAGGGACTAGACTTCAGTAGCACTTGGAGGAGAAGGGGGTTTAAATGTTACTATTCAAAGAAACAACTATCTTAAGTTGTAAAATGCACCATTTCTTCTGTGCGAGATTGTACATGCCTGCCTGCTGCCAGCTATGAAGACCTACTACAAAAACCGGGACCACTACAGTTTCCAATGGGAACATAATCATGAGAAATGGGGATAGAACACCAACTACAGGGACAGTCCCAGCAAAACCAGGACGCCTGGTCACCCTACATCCCCACCTCTTCTCTTACAGTAGATAGTAGCAAGAGGTTGCCAAAATGGCACCGGTTCCGCTGTACAAGACCCCTTTACGTTACATGCATTAAAACTACAGAATGCTAAAAAAAAGTATTAGCCCCTCCGAAGGGGGGTGGTGAAGCTAGGTTCTTGCAGGTAGCATTTTCCTCAAAGGATTGGCCAGGTCCAGGCCTCCTGTCTTCGAGATCCACAATCACCCCAGGTTTTCTGGATAACCACCGTCTAAATAACTTAGACTCAATCTGTTCAAGGCTATCTTTTGAGTATATCTTAGAGACATGGAGTGAACATGACCGGAGTTCCAGCATTAGTCCTGCCATCTGATGGCACACTCGCACGCAAGAAGTAGAACAGAGAGAGAGACCTGCCAGCACCAGAGGGCCAGGGTACCTCGAGTGTGCAAGAGTCAAGAGCTGCTCTTGGATGATGATTGGAGGGTCAGCAGCAAGGGGTCCAAAAACTCCATGTAATTGGGTTGTAAGTACTCCAGTCCTCGACTTGCATTTTAAAAAAAACAGCAATTTGTGGCTTAAGAGGAGTTTGTTCAATTGACATTACACCAAGACTACAACTCCTAGAATGCACCAGTGTGTTGGATAAACCCTTCTCTATTTGGGTGTTTAAGCATGCTTCTACTACAACCTTACTAAAACATACTGCAGTCACGAAAGGTACCTTGTGGGCACTCATACAGTTAATGAAAGTTCAGGACTAAAAAGTGAGTCATATGGTCACCCAGCCTACAGCACAACTGTACTTAGCAAAAGCTGCTTGGCCTATGAGGAAGCCAGCAGATGTTCGGACAGGTGGGCTCTGAAAGGCCAGACTGTTGAAAAGGTCACATCTGATTCTCCTAACCCCCGGCTTGCCTTCTGGGAGCCATCAACATGCAGAGAAATCTCGAGATTTTCATTTCCCTTTCACCCATTCCACCTCTCTGCACACCCTCCGTCGGCCTATGGTGCACTGCTGAGCGCGCATGCGCAGATGGGTAGCCTTGCTCTCTAATCTCCCTTCGGTGTGGCGGTTGGAAGGCACAGCTCGTGAGCATCATATAGACTAGAGGCACCACGCGCGCGCTCTTCAGCCTTCATGGATGGCGGGTGTGGGAGAAGCTGATAGGGTTGTGTTGGAAAGAGGACGTTTCTGGTACGACTCGGACCAGCCACTGCGTCAAACTGCCACAGCAGCAACATTGATGACATATTGAGAGGCGTTCCTCCAACTTCGGCTCGCAGTATGGGCCAATCCATCAATCAGGGGAGACTAACACAACAGTGGCATGTGCCCTGTTGTCCTACAACGCTGTTGCGGTCTTGGCACCCCTTTTCATTACCACTGCAATCGCTTCGTGTGGGAAAACTAGCGCCGCTTTGTCCTCGGGGTTCGACGGCATCGATCCGCAACACGCTCCACAGAAGTGTATTCATGGGAGCGGTTATTCGAGAACTGGTGTGGGGGAAAAAAAACAGACACGCATCTTTTTATTCTCAAGTTGTTCTAAGGAAGGAAGTATGCTCGGTTTCAGGAAGCGGTTCATAGCTCCCAAAAAATACATACAGATTGATCGTAGAATAGGATCTGGTCGCCACACATACGTGCCTGCCATGCTTCGGTAGAACCGGCCTAGAGACCAGCGTTGTGTGTGTGTGCTTTCTCATCCGCTGGTGTTCCAGGCAGTGCTTAATTTGTGTGGGTTTGAGGCAGGGGTGTTGTTAGGTCTGGAAAAGACCTGGGGAACTGTCCCGGGAGGATAGCTCAGCGGCAACATGCTCGCCTTGGAAGCAAGACAACACGAAGCAATACAGGTTGGATCCCCGGGTGCGCGCTTAGAAACCTCTGGCTATTTAAGATTTAAGCGCATTATAAATACGCAACTAAAACAAACGAACTGAACTAATGTCAGAACTGTCGGGACTGGGGGCTAGCTAGCCTTTTGGTTGTAGCTCCTGAGGTTCTATCCGGGGCTACAACCAAGGACCAGGGGGTATAGCCCCTTATCTCCCCCAGCAACGCCCATGGTGGGAGGGTTTACCAGGGCTCAGCCCAGCACTTATTTCTGAGCACTGACACTTATTTTGAAACCCGGATTGATTATGTTGTAGTTTTTTGGCAACTTTATTTTTAACAGTCAGTCATAGCAACATAACAACCAATAACAGTGTGCCCTGGCCAGGGACTCTGCATGCTGGGCTGTCTCATTGTTATTCACAAACCTGATGACTCAGGTTGGCAGAGCAGGACTATTCATGTATTTTCATGAAAAACAATGAGACGCAAGGTGGCAATCCTGGGCACGGATGCTGGCCATGCCCACACACTGCTCCACTCAACCTGCATGACATTGCAAAACATTCTCTAGTGTTGCAACCAGCAGGGTGGGTTGTCAACAACAGGACAGTCACCAGCCAACAGCCCCAACACAGGGGCAAAGTCAGTGAAAAGACCCATGTTAACAGGAGAGCCAGTCATGAGCGCCAGCCTAGGCTAGACGATCTTGTTGCTGTGGTTGATAGGCAACTCGTCAGTTTAGTAACCATTTTTTGCATTCGTCCATCAATTCACCATAGGAGGAAAAACCTTTGCTCTTTTTTCATTTGGTTCGATGGTTAATATGCTCCACTCGACACTGATATGATTAGATCAAAATGTTAACGATGATGTGTTTTAAAGAAACACTTAAACATTTATTTTAGTTCAAGACACAAATAATACGTTATGTTGATTTCACCCTCAATGAACCAGTGGGAGTTGGAGCTTTAACTCCAAATATGTTCACACTGTATGGAGCAGCCGTGTGACATTGTAGAGAGCAGCAGTGGGTGGTTTCGACAGTACACGGGAAACTGCCCCTTCCCCATGCAAGAACATATTTGGGCCCTGGTCCTACCGATTTCACTCCCGTCTCCCTAATAGATGGAGTTATCCCTCATTCCCTGTGGAACTTTCTAACGTTGCTCCAGAGCTTCCCCGCAAAACCTCATCTCCTGTCTTTCATGTCATGTAACGTTAATAGGATTAGAATTATTTGGACTTGTACTGTGCACTGTCATGAGCACTGACTTCTATTTTTTCCAAGGGGGGGGCAGCACCCCCAAAAATTAAAAGTCCAATTGAAAGTATAGGGCCTCTTACCCAGATTGCCTTTCCCAGGACGCAGATGGCCTTTCCTGGGGAGGGCCCCTGTCCCCGGAGCACCCACGTACCCGGCGCCCCTGTGCACTGCTGCCATTTTCACGGTCTGAAAAAGAGTGGGAGGGATTGGTTGCTTAGGAAGCAAGGGAAAGAGGGAGGTTGCCATACTTTGTGTTGATGGTGCAGATCAGAAGTACCCTGAGCTCTGCATGGATGAACAATTTCTAGGTGTAATGTGCTGGGCCGTCAAAGGTTTTGTGTCTAGCGGCGGATACCTGTGCTTGCGGTGTGCTCGTGCATTGGCCCGGGGCTGGGTGTGCTAGCTGGTGTTAGAAATGTAGAGTGGTGCTGTTTGGAGTCATCTGAGATGGTCCGTGGGTGGCACTTTGAGTTTGCTTGTAGTGATTAAGGTGGAGAAATTGAGGGTTAGGTTTTCCAGTCCCTTCCAAAGGAACAGATTGGAATGGGGTTCCATGAATTGTAGTGAAATGTGGTAGGTTCTGTTAGACATCTTTTATACTGTGCCAACTCTTATGTTACTAGCCTTTTATACTGTGCAGAATCACCACGATCTTAGTCTCAGAGCATATAGTGTCGTCCGGGCAGTGGCATACTGTGCCCCCTGCCAGTGGTATCCAGACTTTAGTCTGCAGGATGAAAGAAAATGAGCGAGGGGATGACGAGTGGATTGGAAAGTGGGAAGTAGATGCTACAGACAAAGGGCAGGAGAGATGCAGTGGGAGGAGAATGTTTGTATGTAGCACAGGTTTGTGTCACAACTGTTAGGTGGACCAGGGTTCTGCAAAAGGGGGGCAACGGATATGTCCTAAAGTGTTGCGATGAATGGGCTGTGTTTCCAAGGCAGATTTGGAAAGTTGTAAGTTAGTACTCAATGTAATGTTGGATGTGTGAGGGGCTTGAGAATGTGTCCGGACATTCCTGAAAGTTTGATGGTTTCATTGCCCGGCCATCTCTATAGTTTGTATCCCAGGTCAAATTCCACAAAGTTAATTCTGTGGCTGCCAAGCCTAAGCCAAGAGTGGCATTGTCAAGAATATATTGCTGATAACAGAAGGTAAGGCAATGAAGTTGTCAAACTTGCAGATTCAAATTTAAAAAAGCCTAGCACCTTGATGTTGAAAAGGTTATCATTAAGAGGTTGTTCCATGTTATGTCATGGTAGTTTATTTTAGGTTGCAATGAGGTGGCATTATCATGTATTAAACCCTCCCTAAACACTAAGGGGGTTATTTTAAACTAAATGGTAATTGCATGCAGGAGGCCACCAACACTTGCACTTGCATGTTGCTGATCCCCTGACTGCAATTTTCAACACGCACGGAGTGCAGGCCAAAATCGCATTTACTCTTTACTTTTACATTCCGCTTCTTGCAAAGACACTTTGCAGACAGTGTTTTATAATGGATTCCTCGGAAATCCGCTTGCTCATTAGCAGATGCTAATGTGAGGTGTATTCCATTGTAATCCGTTCGTTTTACAACTGCATGGAAATATGCAGCAGTGAAAGAAAGTGCTCTCCTGAGTTGGAGGAGGAAAGCAAAGCGGGATGCTTTCTCTGCTTTGCTGCCCTCATACAGCTTCAAACAGCTGTAAAATGAAATAAGAGTGAAAGGAAAGCGTAAATAGCTTTTACGCATCCCTGCTTTTACGCGTTCCTTTAACACTGCAGTTCAGTATAAAATGACCCCCTAAATAGAGACACAGGTCTCCAAAACATGACATGGAAACCTTGTTTGATCATTATGAAATTGAGCCTTAAAGGTGCAGCACTGATAACTCGGTGAAGCAAAGGATTGAACTGAAGGTACTGTGCAAATTGCACGTGGCCTACTGGAGTAAATCCCAAACTACCTGAAGAATACAGTAACTCACTCCTCCTTCACAGCAGCCTACCTGCTAACCAATCCTCCCTGATAATCACCAACGGGTTAGAGAAGAGTGGGAGCGGGATCACGGAATGCGCTGGGGTCAAAATACCGATGATTAAGGATTAAAGCTGACCTACAAGAAATGATTCAAAAAAGCCTGAAGACCATCCTGCTCAAACCATTCATGGGCTACTGAATTACTGGTCAGAGGACTCCTGTCCACTCTTCTCAGGAGCTGGACCCACCTCTGACACACCCAACGCAACCCCTGCATTTACAGGTCTCTCAGTATAATTGTAATTGGTTATTTATAACACGCTTAACGCCCTGAGGTTTGTAAGCATCTTCTTGCTTCCAAGGCAAGAGCATTGCCCCTGAGCTATCCCCCCGAGCGGTTTGAGAGGGGACCTAAAAACCGAACCAAAGCAGAGGAGTAACTAAGAACACAAAGCATGATGCGCACCATCGCCATTCCAGTCATCATGATCGATGCCCAGAGACTGCAGAAGCCACCACAAGGATGCATGCTGGGCCTTGGAAAAAAGAATTAATGAACACATAAACACCGGACCCGAAACCTCTCCTTATAGTTTCCGGGTGCCCTACAGCGATAATGTTGGACTTATTTTGAGTTTTAACTTAAATACATTAATCAATAGATGTAGGATAGAGGAATTTGCTTCAGGAATGTAGCAATTATGGGAACAAGTTCAGTGCTTTGCGGCACTTTACAGGCATCTGCATATTAGTAGAGGGCAGTGTCTTGTTATGTCAATGCAACACATGATCAGAGTAGAGCCCGACACCGGCAACGACCCTGATAAGGAGAAGATACTGGGTGCCTAGTCTAACAGACATCCTCTGAGAAGTAAAAAGCAGGGAACTTTGCTTTTTAGAGTAATGAGATGGGCGTTGGATCCCGAAATGGCACTTTTAGGCTAGCTGCTGACTGGCAGAGGATTATAGACTGTGACGCTTCCAAGGCAGCCTCATGAAATGTAGACTGTTTTGCGTTGGCCAAGTAATTGCTATACGGCAACCCTGCATGATTTCATAGAGCCAGTGATCTGTTTTGAGTGTTGAGCTACTAGTTGTTCCTTCGGTGCCTGACAAAATATAAAGGGCTGTTTCGTATGAAAAGTAGGGAAAAGCGGTGGGATGTGGCATAGTGGGGACAAGAGGGCAGCTTTCCAGGAATCCTCAGTCTCTCCAATCCTCAATCCGCCATCGTTAACTAACATTGATCTAGTGAATCATTCACCTGCTTTGGAGAACTGATGTCACAACCCTCAGTTATCTTGTTTTAACTCTTAGTTTGTCATGTGTATGCAATGAAGATGAAATGTTCTGAGCCCTAGCGGTGCCATTTTAGGAGACCTGATTACTAGGCTGTGAGTCCTGGTTAATCACCGCCTTGCAATGACAGTCGCGGATCTCAACTTCTAAACCAGGGTTGTCCAACTCCAAGCCTCGGGGATCAGAATCCTGATGAGTTTTCAGGATATCCCTCATTAATATTCATGAGATTAAATGTAGATACATTTAGTATCATTGTATGCAAATTTATTTCATGAATATTAATGAGGGCTATCCTGAAAATCCGACATGTTCCTGGCCCTCAAGGCCTGGAGTTGGACAACCCTGATCTAAACAGAAGTGAAACAAACCTGCAATCAACTTCTATAGAGATTTTACATGTTTACCTATTGGGAGAGGTGTGCAGTGGCACAGCATAGCGAGCTGCAGCGCGAAATGCAGTGGTTAGCAGCAGATGATAGTGTCGGCCGGTGGAGGTGTGGAACTGAAAATCCAATGATGCTGAACCTGTAGCGGTGAGGGGATAACAACACTGGAAGTAGCTGCTGGACTTTGGGTACCTTACCCTGCCACTCCCCTTCCTAGGCAGACGTTGCCTCCCAAGGTGAATTCTGGAATGAAGCGTAAAGACCCACCGACTCCTGCACAGTATCAACCTAGGATATCAGGGGACACATAGGCTGTACACTTGCGTTGTGAAGTCCGGCATGCAGTGCTAAACCCCCGCCAGCTACTTCTGAGCAAGTATGGAAAGACAGATTCCATACACCAGAAAACACATTCAGGTGGTGACTGCGGCTTCCCGTTATGGATGACTAACACCCAGAAGAGGATCTGAGCTAAATAACAACTTGATTGAAGTTCATTAACAGCATTGGTTTTTTGTGGGTTCCTGAGGACAAGACACAGAACCACCCTGCAGCTACTTAGTACACCCCACAGAAAAAACAGCATCACTGCAACGTAATGAGCAACTAGTAAGGATGTCAATTGTAGATGTGGTCTAGTGAAGAAGTTTTAAAGTAGGATATTCACTTATTATTGCAATATAAGTAGAGTAGTAACCAGCGCGACTGCCCACTGCTAACATTATCAATGCATGCTATTATCCCACCACTCCTTGTACTCTTTAAAAGGAATTGTGTGGAAGGGGTGACATTTTGAGCCCCTACCTCATCCCATGAAAACTTTGACTATAGGAAGACACCTGTGAATGACATGAGGTACTGTATTGAGAACGTTTAAATACATTAAGTATTGTGATGTGCCCTGTCTGACCTTTGGGATGTGTGTTCAACCATGGGGGCCAGGTGCCACCACCCGCTCTGTGAGGCAAGGCATGGGAATGGTCTGCTAAACCCCCACTTCCAATGGGCAGGATCTTGACACATTTACACCACAATAACATCTGATTCAGACTGCATACAACATTGCTGAATGTGGTAATACAGTGAATAGATCTCCAGGCCCTTTAAGATAGGCCCAATGGTCTAGAAGCACTTTGCGTCCTGATACAGATAAATGTTTTGCAGAAGGAGCAGGAACACTGGTTACCGGCAAAGGACAAAGACAGCGATCCACAGCAAAGCTGCCCTCAGAGCCACTCTGTCTCCACTTGCCCAGCACTCAGCTCCAAAAACGATGCACATGCGACTCGGACCAGCCACTGCGTCACTGCTTGCTAACGGTGCTCGTGCTTCTGTGAAAACTCTGTGCGGGCGGGTGCATCCCACCCGGCAGGTCAGACCTGCCGAGCGGGACGGCACCCGCCCGCAGAGTCGTAATATGCCGTTCCGGAAACAACAGTGCCTGTAATCTTATTGGCACTGTTGTTTCCGGAACGGCATGCTTGTAATGAAGCCCATTGTATATTTATTGGACAAATATAAATAGGAATTGGACCGCTACACAAAAAAGAATGAAAGGTGACCTAAGAAGCAAGGCATGTCGGTGGAAAGATATCACCCAGAACAATATAGCAATCAATACAGTTTTACACAATCAATATATTCAGCAGTTCACATAGTACTGATGGTGCCTGAGTGGTCCTGTGGAACAAGGGAAGGTGATGTGCTGGATCCCTCCGGCAGAGGAGTTGGTCTTGACGTTTCTTCTGAACACAAGTAGGGATATGGTGGTTATCCGTGGAGTCAGAAGGGCTTCAGAATGGAAAGTTAGAAGGAGGGAAACCAAGAACTGTAACGCATATCAGGGATTGTAAGGTCATATTTCCTAATCTATAGCTCCTTGCTTTTTCCTGACTGGTTCAAGAGCTTTTCCACAAATAAATCCATATCTGTTGCCTGATCTGGGATGTGACTCTGTGACGTGGCCCCGGAAAATGCCTAAGTCTATCAGGGTCAGGGTGTCCCGAAGGCACCCTGTTCCCTATGAGAGTAACCTTCCATGGTTAGTTGTGTTGGCTCCACTGGTTGGAGGCAGAGATTGGTCTATTCAGAATACTCGTGGGACTTGGCCCAAGGGATGCTCTAGAAGAAGCCCCAGTGTTAACATATCAACAATATCCTGTAAGCAGCAAGTTCCACACCTGCATTGTGCTCCCTGTCAGTGAATGCGATACAGCGATTGCCATGTATGCTCATGGCTTTTTCCTGCTTCAAGGGTGTGGGGGCAAGGGCTGCAGACCAAATCTCTCCGGATATCAGAAGGATGTCTGTATTCCTATGGAAAACACATCTTGAGTGAACACCTGGGAAGGAGTCTTGGAAAGTTTGAACGTGGAAGTCCTCGGTGATTGGGTGTTTGCCAACACTTGAAAGGATGTACCCCTTTTGTTGTAAGCTAGGTGCACACTGACCATCCTACTTTCCTATTTAGCCTGGAAGTCGGCATGCTAGCACTGTTGAAGATAAACTATAGAAGATGTAGCAGGCACTCCAACAGATTACCTGCAACTGAAAATATAGTCTTTCTTCTATTTTGATAACATATTCAGTCGTGGTACCTGAACAAGAGTGAATCTTCCTTAGCCATATTTCATCTCTTCTTTTAGGCACCAGGCTGGCTATTCTGTATACAAAAGAACCCTACCCATATTCCTCACCCTGGTCTTGAAACCTGCCCAGGACCTAGTACCTCAATTGCAAGAGGTGCCCTCAGCTTCCATTCAAACCCTATTAATGATGATAACTCTCTGTTGTGTGTGTGTAGCAGGGCATTCTTTTAGAGCAGTTGCTTCTGGATGGAGGCTGTAGGTGAGGTTGGCTAGATGTAAGAGTGCAACACGCAGACCCCTTAATAACGCTGTTGAGCTAACTGTGCAACCTGCAACGTTGCGCCAGCCATCCTGCGTTATACGTTTCTTGTAGGCAGATGTGCAACAGCACTTTTGGAAACAGGTTCTACTTTCGCACACAGATGTCAGCACACAGCTGGATATTCTCTTTCGGGCTCGGATTGGCCTGCAGGACATGGCTCAGATTGCCTTGCTGATAGTGCCGTGAGGGCCGGTTTAGTTGGCCAACGTGAGCCAGTTTGATGACTTGGTGCAACTACGACACTGGTTGTTTTGGCCACATTCACTAATCCAGTGTGGTTAAAAATGCACCACTTGTCACACATTTCCTTAAATTACTACTCAAAACAATTTCCATGAAAAATCACAAATCGTTTGGTGCTCGGCCTATTTTTTGGCCCATTTCTCTCCCTGTTTTTCGGCACTTAAACAGAGAGAGAGCCTGGGCTAGGGCGGGGCGCAAGGGTAAAACGCACGAGGCCACCAGCCATAGATTCACTAAATCCCCTTTGTTCCCAAGACGCATACAAGTCCAAGATTGGTGGAGAAACACTTGCCTGTTTGTGGGGCTGCTTTCGCAGTGAGCCATAATGTAGGGGACAGTGCGTAAGTTTGACGAAAGAAGCTCACAATGGGGCGCCTTGTCTCCTGGAGGCCGGAAGGGGTCTCTCAGCTGCTTTCTGACATTTTGCCTCCATTTCTTTTGACAGTTCATTATTCTTGGGTGACTCCGGGCCTGCGCTCTATTCATCGCCCTTGTCCCTCCAAGAACCGCCCTCTTGGCACCCCTAAATGGGAGAGTCTCCATGCCAGGTTTTCTTTGTTGTGTGTGCAAAGGGACAGAAATTCCATTCTTGCATTATGGCTGCACTATATCTACGCCAGAAGTGAACTTTTATGAACTTTTTTTTTTTTTGGTGACATAGCTCGGCCAGGAAAAGGGTTGGAATGCAGGTTCACGCCCCGAAAAACCTCAACGTCGCAGGAATGCACATGAGTGTGAACATGTATGTGAACCTATATGAGCGATAGATACTGCTAGATAGAAGGCTGTAGGATTTCCTCCAGCTCTCCAGTAACAAACAGATATTTTAGATTTGTAAACTGAATTTATGACCCTACTGACACTCTCCTGGACATAGGAGGAGTCCACCTCGTGCCTTTAACTGATTTCCATTCCAAACACAAAAGTTGCAAGGGGGATACAAGTACATTTCCTATATAAAGTTCAGGGTAAGCTGTCCTACTGCAACATTGCCTACAGGTGCCACCTCTGGAGACTCCTCAATAGGCTGCAACAAATACATAAGCAAGCGCCTTATCCTGAAAAGGCAAGATTGCCTCTCCCTTTCAACAAAGTGCTGCACAGACTTGGACTTGAATAAGTGGTCACAAAAACAGAAACTATAAAATGGCCGCCATGAAGTACAAAGTGAATTCAAGAAGAAGTAATATGATGCGCTTCAAGGGAAGACCAGAAAGAGTAAAGACAAGTAGCGGAACATACAGAGGAAGGTAGAGTGTTCCAGTATTTAGGAGCCAAGACCGCAAAAGAGCATACACGAGATTGTGCGTAGGAGGAATGAGGAACCAGAAGGCAAACCATGGCATCGCCTGTAAATGAAAATAGATCAGTTTGGCATCCTTTTTTTTCTGGGGGAAATCATTACCATGGTAATGGGCAGTGAGGCCCAATCAGGTAGAACCTTTTTAGCCTCGAGATAACCACTGACAAAACAGCTATGTTGCTTAGTAACCCAGCAGCAGCACCTCTGCAGAGGGTAGTATCATGCACCCACGCCACTCATTCAAGGAAGGCCTTCGCAGCAATCAGCACTTGTCCTCTCACGTTTCACTTTGGTTTAATCATCCTTTTCTTTTGAGGGTTATTTGAGGGCTCTGCAGTGGGTACTCTGCAATGTAAACCTTCTAATTACTTTCCTGTTAAAGTCCTCTATTCCCTCCCGGAACCCCGCAACTGATCACACTGATTTATTTTTCTTGAAAGAGCTAGAACTATGTGATGATGGAATTTTGAAGATTAGCTACAAATGCGCGACTCTGGAGTTGCTGATCTTCTGGTTATCGCTCCAAGGTTCTTCTCCTCACTGCCGGACTTTGAGTCACGCACTCCTGTTCATTCATGCATGCACTCCTCAATAAGGAAAAAAAAGAGGTGATGGCAGGAAGGTTTACAATTAATTTTAACCTCTGGCTTAGCTCTGGGCAACCCTCCAGACCATTGTTCTTCGGCTTTACAAGCCATTACAGGAAGGGGAAAGTCCATATGCAAATCAGGCTTGGTCCCACCCTAAAAGGGGCACTGCAGCCCAAACTGCTAGGTCACATCCCTTCTGCACACGACCATGAGCAAACCAAGACATGCTTCAGCCTCATTGGGCATCATCAGTGAGGTGTAGCTTGGGTCTCTAGGCACAGCAGGCTCGGGACCCTTGCCTGGGCACACCCTTCCCACTCGGGGTAACTAAAGAAAAACAAAGGAGGTGATGGCTGGAAGGTTTACAATTAATCTTAACCTCAGTCATAGCTCTGGGCAACACTCCAGACCATTGTTCTTCAACCTGCAAAGCCATTACAGAAAGGGGAAAGACCATATGCAGATCATGCTTGGCCCCAATGCAAAAGGGGCAGTCCAGCCCAAACGTCTTGGCCCCTTAACCCTGGGTATGATGGGTTTGCCCATACATTGGTCCCATGCCTGCTAGGCCTAGAGACCCAAGCTACACATCACTGATGATGCCAATGAGGCAGTAATATGTTTGGGGTTACTGGTGGTCTTGAGCAGAAGAGATGCGACCAAGCCACCAGAACCATCACTGAGCAATGCCAATCAATCATAAGGAAATCAAATCAATGTTATTAATGTACAGCTGACGTCCAGTTATTAGGTAGGTCCCCATTCAGTGGCAAGAGTCTGATGAACGTTGCACTCAGCAAGAATCCCATAGCGTCGACATTATGTTACTTTACAAGAACCTCTCAATATTACAATTATGTTTTCCTTTCATGAAGCCCATAACATGAATATTTGCATCATGTCAGTTACTAGACTCAGATAAAATGAATATTACTTTACTTTAAAGGAACCAAATAACAATAACGTTACTTTAAAATAACCCTACAACATTAAAAAGTCTCTATGAGAAGTCCATAGTAAGTAAGTGCTGCACGCCTCCAGAGACCCGTGCCCTCGCCTGGGCCATATTGCCAGCTGCATGTTTTTTTTGTTACTTTCCCCACCCCACCGATTGCGCTCTCCTCTCCCCGTCCCTTAGCTGTAGTCACTTCCCTGTTTCCCTCCATCTTCCCGACTCCCATCCCGCCCTCCTCCCCTGATTGGTCTTTTCTGCTTGGGCCTAGTGCCTGTGTCCTCCTACCGGCACAACACTTTTGTTGGCGTTGCAGCCAAGTGCTCTAGGCCTCCAGAGAACAGCGTCCTCGTCTGGGCCATATTGCCAGCTGTTTTTTTGTATTTTTGGCCCCCAACCCCACCGATTGCGCTCTCCTCTCCCCATCCCTCAGCCGTAGTCACTGGCCTGTTTCCCTCCCTCCTCCCGCCTCCCATCCTGCCCCCCTCCCCTGTATGGTAATTTCTGCTTGGGCCTAGTGCCTGTGTTCTCCTACCTGCACAACAGTTTTTTTGGCATTACAGGTAAGTGCTGTAAGCCTCCAGAGATCCGTGCCCTCACCTGGGCCATACTGCCAGCTGCTTGTTTTTATTTGGTCCACCACCCCACCAATTGTGCTCTCCTCTCCCCCTCCCTTAGCCGTAGTCACTTCCCTATATCCCTTCCTCTTCCTGCCTCCCATACCGGTCCCCTCCCCTGTTTGGTCATTTCTGCTTGGGCCTAATGCCTGTGTTCTCCTGCCTGCACGCGACTTTTTTTGGTGTTGCAGGTAAGTGCTGTAGGCCTCCAGAGAACAATGCCCTCGCCTGGGCCACATTGCCAGCTGCTTGTTTTTCCCCCCACCCCACTGATTGCGTTTTCCTCTCCCCCTCCCTTAGCCGTAGTCACTTCCCTGTTTCCCTCCCTCCTCCTGCCTCACATCCCACCCCCTCCCCTGATTGTTAATTTCTGCTTGGGCCTAGTGCCTGTGTTCTCCTACTTGCACGCCACTTTTTTTGGCATTGCATGTAAGTGCTGTAGGCTTCCAGAGAACCATGCCCTCACCTGGGCCGTATTGCCAGCTGCTTGGGTTTTCTTTGGCCCCCCCACCCCACCGATTGTGCTCTCCTCTCCCCGTCCCTTAGCCGTAGTCGCTTCCCTTGCGGTACGGTAATTAGCCGCCTGGTCCCTTTGCGGGTTGGTTTTTAACGCCTGCTAAATATCAGGCGTTAAAGTACCTACCCGCAAAGGGACCTCATAGTAAGGCGGTAAGGGTTAACGGTCACCGGTACCATTACCAGTGACCGTTAACCCTTACCGCCTTCCGTGTAATGAGGCCCTTAGTCACTTCCCTGTTTCCCTCCCTCCTCCCGCCTCCCATCCTGCCCCCCTACCCTGATTGGTCACTGGAAACCCACTTAGATCACATTCCCAGGGCAGCCCCTGCCCGTGCAGCCTCCATTGTGAAGGACCCGAGGTAAAGGACAGCAGCTCCATAAGAAGCAGCTCCAGACCGTGTTGGCCCATGTTAGACTGTGGTGCCTGCAGCGATCAACCAGCAGCGACCAACAAGGTAGGAGAGCAGCAGTTCATGCTACTCTGTAAACTGTCCAAAATCATCGAAAATCTTTCTAACCTCACCCGCTGAGTCCTATCACAGTTAGATTCGACCCCTAACCAAATAGTGCTTTTACGTTTGCCCGCAATAGCCACATTTCACATCTAGTTAGTCTGTAGCTCTTAGCCATATATTGCTCCAAGATAGATCATCCAAATGATAGATATATTGTTCTCAGATAGCCCAAAGCCAAACACTGGTTTCAGTAGATTGTACACAAGCCACATGCGCCAGATAGCAGTCTCTCACATCTAGCCTGACTGTCCCAGACAACCTGGCTGAGACAGTCAGCCGTCTGCCAGAATTGGCCTGACTGTGCCAACTAGCACTATTCAGAAATGTAAACCTGTGTCCTCTGATTGCTGCCTGCATTTGTGTTACTGTTACTACTGCTATTGCATTCACTGCTGTCCCCCTGTGTTAGGTGCTTTCTCCCTATATCCAGGTGCCTCTAATCTAGGTGTTTTAATTTGCTGCCTGCCATTCTGCAAAGCCTAGGCCTCTTTCCCGTTTTCTGGGTGTCTCAAATCTAGATGTGTTAATTATTGCCTGCCATTCTGTGAAACCTAGGCCTTTCTCCTGTTGTCTAGGTGTCTCAACTCTAGGTGCTTTAACTACTGCCTGCCATTCAGTGAAACCTAGGCCTCTCTCCTGTTATCTAGGTGTCTCAAATCTAGGTGTTTTAATTACTGCCTGCCGTTCAGTGAATCCTAGGCCTCTTTCCCATTATCTAGGTGCCTCAAATCTAGGTGTTTTAATTACTGCCTGCCAGTCTGTGAAACCTAGGCCTTTCTCCCATTCTCTAGGTGTTTTAATTACTGCCTGCCATTCTGTGAAACCTAGGCCTCTCTACCGTTGCCTATGTGTTTTAATTAATGCCTGCCATTCAGTGAAACCTAGGCCTCTCTCCTGTTATCTAGGTATCTCAAATCTAGGTGCCTTAATTACTGCTTGCCATTCAGTGAAACCTAGGCCTTTCTCCCGTTGTCTAGGTGTCTCAAATCTAGGTGTTTTAATTACTGGCTGCCATTCTGTGAAACCTAGGCTTTTCTCCCGTTGTCTAGGTGTCTCAAATCTAGCGGTTTTAATTACTGCCTGCCATTCTGCGAAACCGAGGCCTTTCTCCCGTTGTCTAGGTGTCTGAAATCCAGGTGTTTCAAATCCAGGTGTTTTAATTACTGCCTGCCATTCCTTGAAACCTAGGCCTCCCTCCCATTATCTAGGTGTATCAAATCTAGTTTTTTAATTACTGCCTGCCTTTCTGCGAAGCCCAGGCCTTTCTCCTTTCGTCTAGGAGTCAGGAATCGAGGTGTTTAATTAATGCTTGCCATTCGCCGAAACCTAGATCCCTCTCCCACCCTCTGATATCCTAAATCTTAAAAGTACTATCTCATTGTAAACCACCTGTGAAAACTAGGCTTCCCATTATCTTGTCATCTCAAACCTCTGGGTATTCTATCAGTACCTGACATAATTGAATGCTAGGCCACCCTCTCGACACCCAAGAACACACAGCAGCCACTAAAAGCTAGTAATTACAACCAAAATCACTACCCTAGTTAACCTGTACCCCATCGCCCCCCCATAACCTACTGCTTCACACATCCAATGCCTAATACTCCCTTACTTCCTTGGACAGTCCTCCCATAGAAAGAGGAACACCCTAACCCAACTGACCGAGCAGACTGTTACCCTTGGAGAGCATCCAGGCATCACAACCTAAGAGGATAAAACTCTGCATTATCCTAGCACAAGGCACGACAGGAGGGCAACCGCCCCTGTAAACTCAATACTCAGACCAATTCATAGAAGCCACCTTGAATACAGAACAAACGCTGCCAAATAATAAGATCAACAGAACAAACACCATAAGAGAAAAATCCTTATACCTTACACCATACCTTGCAACAACCGCAGAACCTCGATACTTCAACGACACTGACATCTTCAGTCAGGCAATGAATTCCCCAAACAACGGAAAAAAAGGCGGGAGGACCCAAGAAGGGAATGAGATGATACCAATCCCCTTACTCCATACACCACAAGAACAGAAGGGCACCACCGATATCCACATCAAACCACAGGAGATGATGAAGCAGTAGAAGTCAGCAACCCAACTATCAATCTAACAGACTGATTCAACAACAAAGCAGCTTTCACAGAACCTCAACCAACCGGCGTCAGCACAGAAGTACCCCAATTGAACACCCACAAATCAAAACAGGGAACAACAAATAAGCCGAACCACACCAAAAAGTTTAATCAATGCAAGGTCAATGTCCAAACATGCCACCGAAATCTATGACCTCCTATGTGACGGAGGCATCGACATCCTATTTGTAACTGAAACATGGCTAGATGACAACCACAAGATCACTCTCAACAACTGTCTGCCTTATAACTTCAAATGTGTCCAAGCAAACATGAAAAACAAAAGAGGTTGGGGCAATAATCCAGAGGAACACATGGAAATTAAACTAGAAGACCCATTAAACATTGATAACTGCGAATATCTAATCCTTCGTCCATCAACAAATCCCAGAACAAACCTGTAATTCATACTGGTATAGAGACCTCCAACCTATGATGTGACCTTTGTAGATCCCTTCAAGGAAGCAATCACCAACCTAGCCATCGAGCACAATCACCTGATTATCCTCGGTGACTTCAACATCTGGTTCGATGAAGAAAACACTACCACACAAAAATCTATAGCCAGGCAATAAGCAACAATGAAACTACATCAACTATTCAAAGGAGCAACCCACACAGCAGGACATACACTGAATGCAATCTTCAGCAACAAAAAACTCATTACCACAGCTCCACCAATTCAGATCCTATGGAGCGACCACCTCATCATTCCCTTCATAATCACACTGGCCACACCAATAAACAAACAACAGAACAAGCCACAATCATCATGAAAATAAACTGGAGAACCATAAAAAACTGCAACTTAACTGAACTGCTGGAAATGAGCAAACTGCAAGCAACAACTATGGATGAAGGTGACCTGGAAAAAAAATAGTACTACTTCTTAAAACTGGATCGTGACAATAGACAAGATCTCCAAAGAAAAATCTTTTACCCCATCGCACAAAAGAGCGATGGCAAAATGGTTTACCCCGCTACTTCATGACATGAAAAGGAAAAAATGAAAACTTGATTTAGAATGGAGGATCAAATACAACTGCGAAAAGAAATTCAAATTCCAACAACATACCGCTAAAAAAGGAAATATAAAAAGCAAAAGCAAATACTACGACGACAGAATCTTCAAAGCACCAAACACCCAAAAAGAACTCTTTAAAAACATAAATGAAATAAAAAACCCACCTGGCTGCAACAACACTCCAATACCATCGAAGAAACTATGCAATGACCTTGCAGACCATTTAAAAAAAAAAATCATGACCATCTAACAGACCATACAAAGCAGACCATGTGACCACAATATACAACCCACCCACCCCTACGAGGAACGGCCTAACAAGCTCCGAAGCTTCCCCCAAATATCAGTGGAGACATTTGTCAAACTGGTAAACAAAAGCAATCAAACAGGTTCACCCACAGATGCCTGCCCCCCCAGACATATACAAATCCTTCCTCTCACAAGGAACCCCCATGGACTACTACAGAAAAGTCTTCAAACAATCAATCTCAACGGGGACAGTGCCACAATCCTTCAAATCAGCTTACATCAAGCCGCTCCTCAAGGATACAGCAGGAAACGTGGAGGACCTCTCCAACTACAGACGTATCTCCAACATCCTGTACCAAGCTAAACTGCTGGAAACATACAAATATAGAACAACCCAAGAATTCATAGAATAGCACTGCCTATTGGACCAGGCACAAGTAGGCTTTAGACCAATGAGAGGTACGGAAACATCACTTCTATCAATCTGGGATGATCTAAAGGCAAATGCAGACTCAGACAATAGTACCGCTTTGATACTTCTAGACCTCTCTGCTGCATTTGACACAGTTAACCACGACATCCTCATCTTGAGATTGGAAGAAATTGGACTCACCAACCATGCCTTACTATGGATCAAATCCTTCCTAACAAACAGAACAGAAACTATATAGGTCAAACCTTTCAAATCCATCCCAAGAGAATCCTCATGCGGAGTACTACAAGGATCATCCATCTCCAAGCTATTATTCAACATCTACCTGTCTCAACTAATCAAGATCATTAAAAGACATGGCCTCACCTGTTACAACTACTCTGACGAGAAACAAATAGTCTACAAAATGGAAGATACATAAGAAGAAAACACATTAGAGAGCTGCCTTCGCGAAATCTACAACTTGATGAATTCGAACTACCTCAAACTCAACCCAGGCAAAACAGAAATAATGTTCCTCACAAAAAACAGAGGAGAGAATCACTACATCCCCTGGCCAACTGACCCTGGCACAACCTCAGCCCCATCGCCGATTGTAAAAAACCTGGGAGTCCTGATGGACAACAAAGTTACTCTACAGCCACAAGTAAATGCTTCAATCAAGAAACGCTTCTTTCTTCTGCAAGCATTAAAAAGGATCCTACCATTCCTGTCGTTTGCTTACAAAACGCTCACTGTCATTGCTCTCGTCATGTCCAGAGTAGACTACGCTAATAGCCTATATCTGGGCATGCAGGAACAACTTCTAAAAAAACTCCAACGCATACAAAATGCAGCAGCCAGACTGCTCCTCAAGCTACCTCGAAGAGAACACATCACACCTGTGCTAAAAACGCTAAACTGGCTTCCCATAAAAAAAGAATCAAGTTCAAATCAATGTGCATAATGCACAGAGCAATCCACAGCAAAGGCGCAGAGTTCCTAAGAGAAAAAACAAAGGTACACCGGCCATTAAGGCCACTCAGATCCATCAGCGACATTCGTTTGGAACCAAAACCATACAACAAAAGAAAATTCTGAGGATCCTCTTTCTCTCACCTAGCCCCATAAACCTGGAACGAGCTACCAAAGAACATAAGTAACACAAGAGATCACCCCCTATTTAGAAAACTCCTCAAATCTTGGATCTTCACTTCATAACTAGAAAGAATGCCCAAGGTGGCCCGTACACAGCTGAAACAATGCTGAGAGAGGAAACCGATCCTCCATATCTCCCTAAGCTACCGCCCATCAACAGAAGTAAGGGAAGAACAATCTACAGCATATCAACGTAACAATTGAAAGATAGTTAAGCTAGAATCATTCCAATGAACGATAACAGAGAGATCGGAATGGAAGGGTAAGGATGATATGTCAATAACACCTTGACCTACAAAGTAAACACAGGCAGCATTGGATCTCCGACAGGAAATAGATAGGAAAGCAGCGGGTGACTGTAACATTACAGCACCAATACCAGAGTGGGGGAAAATGCACACCTCAACCTGGTACACAAAGGTGAATAATAACACAGCTGGGAACTTGCCACACCATCACTCCTAACAATTAGATGGACAGGAAAGGAAAAGTGAAAGAAAATTCCTATTCCATAGGACAACCGAACACATAGATCAAGAATTATAAGGACTAAGAGAACATAACCCACTAACACAAAAGCTCAAATTTCTGCATACTTAACTCACACAAAAATCCACAAAACCACCTTCTCGCACAGCAAACCGCATGCACTTCACCACACCGCAACAACCAACAACCAACACATAAGTCACACCAACGGCACACAAGGACTCACATCGGTCTGATATTCACACCCAAGCTCAGCGCATGGTGAAACTGAACTGAACCTGCCAATAGGACATCACCTCTCTCACTTTCCTACTCCCTCTTCACCCGACTAACCCACCCCACCTTCTTGTTTGCAAATCCGCCAGAGTGCCTGTGGACCAATTCCGTTGGTGACGGAGCACGGCACAAATACCTTTAAAATTAACATTTAACATTAACAAGATTTCCATTACATTAACAATACTTTACAAGAACCATAAAAAAGAAACATGGCTTTACTTAACAAAAATCCATAACAATAAGCATACTTTACAAGCACCCTTTAACACTGCTTTGTAAGTTAACAAGAATCTCAGAGCATTAAATTGCTTTACTGGAAAGGAGTTCCATAGCATCAACACACCTTTACTTAACAAAAGCACCATAACATTAGCACTACTTTACCTAGCAAGAAATGTATAGCATGAACACTAGTTTGTTTTGCAAGGGCCTAATTACAGGAACATAATTTTACCTCAGAAAATACCCAAAGGGTCATTTTAAATGGGCTGGTGCCGGAAATGAAGGCGTAAAAGCAAGGCAGGGTGCGTTTACGTCTTCAGTTTCCTCTCTGCCCCACTTTCAAGCCAGAGACAGGGTTCAGATCCACACCTTGCTTTTCTTGCGGCATCTTTTAAGTGCACTTGGTTTGATGCCTGCATGTGACTTTTATGCATTCGTGAAACGAATGAACTCCTGCGGAATACCCCTCCCTTTAGCACCTGCTAAAACAGACATATTTCACAAGAATCAATTAGTAATTGTCGCCTGCAAAGCGTAATTTGCAGGCAGTAATTACTTTTTGTCAAGTCGGAGAGTAAAAGTGAAGAGTAAAGGTGATTTCGTCTGGTTTTACGCTTCACCTCTGCTTAATGTTGCACGCAGGGCACCGAATGGTAGGCAAGTCGCCTTAAGTATGCATTGCATGTTATTTATATAACTTCAGTGCAATACACGCTGCTATGTAACAAGTATCTAATAACATTACATTACTTTACTGTAAGTGAGCCTCCAGAACATTTTCAATACTGTATTTACACAAGGAACGTAAAACACTATATTATTGTATATTAAAATCCCATGGTATGAACATTATTTTACAAGAGCTTCATAGCATTAACCGTCACATTATTCTACTTACATGAACGTATTGTCGTAAACATCAACTGATTTTACAAGGATCTGAAAATATTAACATTAATATTAATTCACAATCCCTTTGACTTTGACTCAGCACCATACAATGAACACTAACCTTACTCAAGAAAAAGTGTGCACCGTCAATATTTCGCCTTACAGGACTCGAATAACATGAATATTATCATTGCAAGGTAACAACAATCTACTGAAAACGAACCCCATAGCATCAAGGTAACTTTACTTAACAAGCGCAGCCTATTTTATTTTACAAGAGCTTCGTAGAATTAACATTATTTTACTTAACAAAACCCCAGTGTGAAGAACACTTCTACGTACCAAGAATGATCATCACGTTACATTTCTTTGCTATATATATGAGCCCCCATAAAAGGCACTCTATTTAACAAGAACCCCATAGCACTTCATTACTTTGCCTTACAATAACTCTATAATCTTAGCATTACTCTGCACGAATCTCATAAAAGTGCCATTATTCTCTTAACCATGAACCCAATATCATTTGGCTTAGGCAGCCTGCCATGCATCGTTTTATTACCCCGCCTCTAAATTAATTATCTGAGTGTGAAATGGTCCATCCCCCCCCCCCACATGACACCAGTCCCCAGCAAGCTAAGTAACATAACATAACATCACATAACAAAGAACATATTAACATTGCCATTACCACAATAGCATCACTTCCCTTAACAGAACCGTATTACCATTATCATCGCCAGAGGGGGACTCTGGTGAGCAATGGGTTAAATCAGGTGAGGTCAGAAGATGGAGGCCATTAGATTAGGATATTATCATCTCAGTAGGGCCTGTCATTACAAGGGACTGAAGGCTTGCAAATGAATAGTTGGATGGCGCGAGTGGACCATGCTTGTCCCAGTGCAGGGAGCCCTCCATATGTTTAAAATGCTATACATATGTCTAAATGTAAAACACACAACGTATGCTTATGATGTTTTACGGATCTAAAGACAAAGCACTTTCTTGCCAAAAATGACTTGTCAGTCAAAATAACTTGACACTCTCACAGCCTGTTGGATGTTTGTATCCACCAAAATGCACCTAAGAAATCATTGAAATCCCAGCGGTCAAAGGGATAATATCAGAAATGGGTGAACACATTCCCTGTAATCTTGCTTGTATTTACAGAAGTGGATTCAGTGACTCTTTACCCTACTAAATACTTGTATTTCATACTCATTGAGTCTTTCCCATGAGTGACCTTTAGCCATTGAATTTCAGCCCTAAGTCGTTGTTTATGGGCCACTGCTTTGTGGTCAAACCTATGCACGTGTGACTCTTGGGTCTTCTTGGTTTTCCCCCTTCTGGGTCGGAAAACCTTGGCCAAAATGTGTTCCACAAATGGGTTGAATGTTTCTACCAGTACTGTTAACTTGCCATTCCCCTGTGGTCTGGCTACACCATTCTTCAAGTGCAAGATTCACCGGAGTCACTTTGCCCTAGTTCTAGAAAACACAATTATATTTGACCCGTCACCTCAAGACCCAGTGAACCTATCACCAAGTCATTTCCGCCCCACTGCAAATGAATTTCTGTGGTCAGCATTGAGTGGTCCTTTAGTGATGTTCGTGTGATTAACAGAGGAGAGCAATGACTGAGGAAGCCCTCGTCTAGGAACATGTGATCCAATGCGGAGGCTAGAAGGTCATTATGCCTGGTGTAATTTGAGATTCCATCTTCTATTGAGGAAGGGCAGTTCAGCATTCTCAAACTAAGACCCTCCAAGCTAACACGCCATCGCCATCCAAATAAGATACGATTCCTTTTGGCTGGTGGGCATCTTTTATTTACCGAACTAAGACTACAGAGATCCAAGCCGGGCGAATTTAAGTCACCTTCAAGAGCCACCATTCCCCCCCCCCCCCCTCCGGGATTTGAATCGCGCCAAACATCAACCAAAACAGTAATGGCGTCCAACATTGTCTCTAGGGGACGGATGCCCAAGTGCCAGTACACGTTTAACAATAAAAGATTTACCAAGGAACACCCCGTATTCAATTCAACACGCACGTTTAATAAGCTTCTAAACAAAGCATTCGAGGAGATGATCTTCAAACCCCCAAGGATTCTGAGCAACATGAGTAACATGCCTGCAGGACGGCCTGCTACAGCCGGCTTTGCTATTTGAGAAACGGATGCAAAGCCATCTGTATGAAGCTCTCTCGATAGACAGGCCCCCTGCAGGCAAACTGCAACATGTTTTCGTAGGTGATTCCTCAGGGCCGGATCTCCTACCAATTTACTATGACCCCTGGTGTTCCATGAAAGAGCCTTCAGCACTAAAGCTGACGATTGCCCAGTATTTGCTTGTAGGGCCATTTAGGAACCCTCCCACCCAGGACCAATCACATTCTATTTGATTAGCTTTACTCATGTGAATAAGGGAGGTAACTGATCTACCTCAATTGTTATGGGCACTTGTCGAGACTAAAAGCTCATTTGGTCGATAACTCACCAGTGAGTCATGACATTCCTTTTCATTATGATTCTGCAAAGGTAATTGCGGTATCGTGTCAAAGCCTATTGGTCGTAGGGCAGGGTTTTCTTTCATTATTAGATCAAACACCACTTTGGATGCAATGAATAGCACTGCGCGATCTGTACGATAGAGATCCTTAAAATCTACCCTTGTAATGTCGCTAGATGCGATTGGTAGGGCAGGCACCGTGCTGAGGAGTTTCAAAATGGTACATCTGTTTAGTGTCACTTCCCTGTATCCAGGTAGCAGGCCCTCTGCAACAAGTTCAAACATTCCTACAAAAGGGGCTTGCTGGGCTGTCTGTGTGCTAACTAGTGGCCGCGACCCATTCCCTAATGGGGTTCCGACTGCCCCAGTTTCCTAAAGGGGCTGGTCTGACCCTCTTGCTCCCTTCAGGATGGAGATGATTTCTTTCTGCCCCCCATAGTTAGCTCTCCGAGTTACAAAGTCAGGGACCAAAAAAGAAGATTCCCTCACACTGCCCCCACTACATAGTTTAGCAGCAAAGCTTGGGAACGCAGGTAGTAATTCCTTCATGTTGCCCCCATTAAAAATAGAGGGGCCCTGCAAGGATACCAGAGGCTGCTCCAGACCTGATCCAAATGATGGGGGTAAAGAGGGGGAGTGCAAAGGTAAGTCATAAAAGCAAGACGTAGGCTGTTTACATCTTAGTTTTAGCCTCCTGAGGATTGTCAGTGCACCGGAAGGAGGAGGAGGGGCATGAAACAAATGTAGCATTCCCGCCGCCGCGCTGCCCTGCTCCTGCAAATACCTCCTGGTTTTACACCTGCATGAGATTTTCATGAAAGTGATTTAAATTGGGCTGGAGCTGTAAGTAAAGGCATAACACCTTTACAAATTGCTTTTCCTCCTTCATTTACGGCTCCACCTCTTATAAAATGTCTCCTATCTGATTATATTTAATAGGTGTCATAGCCTGGGGTTAGGGACGTTCCATCGGCACATTTTCCATCGAAGGAGAACTCATTGCATTGTTTTCATCGGCTTTGCCCCACATGTATTTGTGGGCAGGGGTGTTAGGGTAATAAACAAGGTAGAGGAGGTTTGCTGGCAGGGAGCTGCGGGAGTATCTCCCTGCATTCATTTCCAGTAAAATGTCATAAAAGAAAAAAGAAATCAAAGAATTCTCCTGCGATGTTAAAATCTCGGTGGAATCACATCGAGGCATCGCACAGCGGGCACACGCGGGGCAGCGCCAGATCCTGACACGCCAGCTGCTCTCTTGTGCAGCTACACACTAAGAACGTGTGTAGCTGTGCAGAGATAACCTTGCTACCATGGCAATCTCACAAACGCACGAACAGGCACACTTCAGTACAGGGCATACATAACACCGCGCGTCGGTGCTTATGTTGTATACCTTGGTACAATGAAATCCTTTCCTGCCAGGGTTCAAACCTGTCATAGGCAAAGAATGTACTTCATGGCCATGAAAGCCATTGAGCCTTTCTGCTTAACTAAGTGAATTTCCCTGATGATGAACACAACAGCTGCATACATTGTTGGCAATCAAAGTTCCAAAAAAGCAACAAAACCCCTCCCAAAAAAGTTAACAAGCCATTTTTCCTGCTACATGCACACATACAGCAATCACCTGCTAGCCAGCATCAGGCAACCCTCCCTTCATCCCGCACTTCAAGAATGCACTGAAACTCCCATCATTCACACAAGACCTCACTGCCCCCCACATCCCAATCATCCAATATATGCACGCACCTCTCGGGGCTTGTAGGTGCTTGGCTGCTCCACAGTAAGGCCCGTGCTGCTAATCCTGCTACATACATACACACATACAGACATATATTTTAAAGGTGAGTCTAGTACATCTGACTCATGAATAAGCCATTTTAGAATGGTGTAAATAACCTGTGATGCTTTGACCTCTGACCCTGCGTGACGCATTTTGCCCCAATAAACAAGGGAAAGCAGTTCAACACTCAAGTTTCTCATACATTGCACTTGTGTGTTGGAACCAGTGCCTCAGTCATTTGCAGAAGGTTTCACCATTGCAGCCTCCTTATTGACAAGCAAAATGCGCCTGAAGTGCAAAGTTAGCAGGTGTCTGCACAAGGGTGTGTAGGGGAGGGGGGATAGCTCAGGGCCAACGCGTTTGTCTTGGAGCACAGCACAGGTTCGAATCCCAATCCCGCACTTAGAGACCAATCCCTGGTAAACGTGTTATAAAAGAACCACTTTAATTATAGTGTCAGCTATGAGGCAGAGCCCAAAGCCATACCTTCTTGGCTGCCAACTCAACCAGGCATTGAAAAGTCTCTCTGCTTCTCTGCGGAAGCCTCCTTTCATATGCTTTACATAGGCTTGAACAACAGTAAGGTCCAGTAGGGCCACATATTCTGCCACTCTCTCTGCTTCTGTCTTTGCCTCCTTCCATGAGTATTCCTTTCTGCCTCTCCCAGACCACTAGTGCGATGAGGCGCGTTACAGAGAGAACTAAAAGGTGATGGGAGTGTGCACTGCAGCCAAACCTTCTGACCCACTGGGAATTGTTCCAGTAGCATTTTATTCCATAGGCTGTTAGCTCCTTCAGCTCAGGAAGCCCCTCAGAAATGATGTACCAGTCCTCTCTGACCTTTGCAAAAGCAGCTTCTGAACTGATGGCCTGAAGGCCCTCCCCCAAAGTGGACCAGAGGTAGGTCAGCTGTGTCCTGATGGGCATCTGATGCTGGTACATCCCCACCTCCCAGTCATTGTGTGAGGCCCTGGCAGTGCCCATTTGGACAACTACCATTTTGTCAACAGTCTTGTATTTGTAATGCATAATTTGAGATTGGCTTGTTGTCACTTGTGTCTTTGCTAAATTGAAGGCCTATCTGTGGCTCACCCACAGAGCCTTGAAAGATTGTGGGAGATGATTTAGTAAGGGAAGCTAAATACCATTGAAGAGGGGGTTGGGATTCTGCCACTACCTCACCTGTCCCGTCAAGTTCATGACAAGAAGAAAGGCCAGAAAACACTGCAACCATCCATTCTATTTCGGACGAATTCCTAACGGACCAATGATTGATAGATACGTTGAGAGGTATGCCCTCAGCCAGCCATACAGACCAGGTGTGTTAAATATCTATCTATGTGTGGATGAAGAGCTGCAGGCCATGGTCAGAGACATCTAATGGACTGGACTAGAGCACCAAGAAGCCATTTCGCTGACGTCCCTAGACACACCATGACATAGCAGCGTTAGACATGAAGCACACATGCCATACGCACTTCGGGACACAAACACACACTCGATCACATGAAGAACATGAGCATACCATTCTATAATTAGAGGACAGATGCATATGCATACTGTCTTTGCTTTTGTTATTTTTTCCATTGGCCAGCGGCAGAAATGCAGAAACGTCAAGGCACAAGAGATCATGAGCAAAGCTTGCAGATTCTTAAACGATAATTACCCTATGGAACTGCAGGAGCACCTATGGGACCTGACAGAGCCAAGTGTGACTAACCTATGGAAATGTAGTATAGCATGCACACTGTAGAAACCGCATTATAAGGTTCAGGAAAATTACAGCAGGCTTCAAGCCTCTGAGCAAGGGACAAGCGGAGCTGATTTAAGATGGACAGAAAGCAAGACATGTGAGACAGGAACCCCAGCCAAGGTCAAGAGATACGGATGACATTCCAATCCCCAGATGACAAAGGGACCAGCTCCAGGAAAAGGGAAGAAATCCTTATAATTCTATGCTGCAGATATCAATTTAGTGGTCTCCAAACATCCAATACAACTGAAGCAGACAATGGACAGTGATCTGTGATGGAAAAGGAAACCCGATCCCAGGCAGCCAGACACAGACTGCAACAAGTATGCAACAGTATGCAACAAGTGTTGCGCCGAGCAGGAGAGCATTCTCATAAGGTAAAGGTGGTGCACACAAGCTACAATACAGACACATAATCGTTCTCATCACCTTCAAAAGGTACACAGTGAGCTGAGAATCATTTTGAGTCCAAGGCCTTGGGACGTCAGCTCTATCTTATCACAGTTTAGTACCGCAGGGGTGGGTAGCAACAGGCAATAGCCAATGGTAGGTCCACTACTCTCCAACAATGTAGTAAATTGGATTTTATGGAAGGGATAGGCCAGCCACCTGACGTGGAAGAGCCAGTAGAATAACACATATAGGCACCTTTATAGGTTATCATGCTCCTAATGGCCAATCCCATGCTGCAATATGTTTTTGGAGAGCGGTCCGAGTAATGACGGAGTGATGACGCATTTGTTGAACAAAAGCGGCCTGCACGCCATTTGCTGTGTGAGATGCAGGAATTTTTCCACGTTCTTGTATCGATCTCTGTTGGTTTTGGCTGTAATAAACCGCAGTTTGAACTTGCCGTTAACTAAGTCCTCTGTGTATTCCGGGTAAGGGTGTTGGGCCATCCGAGTCTGTGAACTTCCAGTATCCTTCTGGCATACCTGGGAATTCTCTGTAACACCATCAATCCTCAATGTGTGGTAGAGTCGATGAAGGACGCTGCCGTGGTTTGCTGTATCACAGGCCGCTGATGTATTTGGTAAGATCAGGGCTGATGGTGTGTGCCCATAGTGGTGCTTCAGGCGTTTCTCACTCTTGAATAGCGAAGTGGACGCCATACTAGAGGTGTGTCCAAACCCGACTTGTGACCATGGAGCGCTGTCTGTGATATCACCAGAGTTGTTTAGCGACTATCAACTCCATCATCTTTGCTATATAGGGTATATTGACTATGTTCCCAAAGTCCATCCAAAGCGGTTTTTGAAGATTCAGTATCCTTTCAATTGTCTCTTAAAAATGGGATGCCAGTTCATCATCCAAAGGGATGTGTGTGTTAACTAGTTGTTTGGGATTACTCATAACCCTATACATTTTAAACACTCCTGCCATTTTATCGGGGGCCTTAATGGTGTGGCCCTGTTAGCAGGTTTTCCTCTCCCATTTAAAAGTAAAGACACGGCTAATATAAATAAAATCTACTCCCTCATCCAAAATTGGATGGCTAAAAATAGTCCATGCCTTAATACAGAAAAAACCGAGATCCTCATAATAGGATCTCCAGCTCGACTAAAAAGGTTGCATAGATGGTATGTCCATTCAAATCTCTAAACAGGTCAAAACATTAGGAGTGTATTTGGACTCAAACCTCACTATGCATAAACATATCAACTTTCTTGCATCCTCCACTGACTATATGGTCAAACATATTGCCCTCAGTAGACAATTCCTCACCCCCAAAACTGCATTATTCTAGCAAGGGCCCTAATACTCTCAAAGTTAGATTATTGCAACATACTTCTACTAGGAACCACCGAGAGGAACATATATAAACTACAACTCCTGCAAAACAAAGCCCCCAGAGCAGCTCTTGGGATAAAAAAAAGAGACCACATCTCGCGGACTAGGAGAGAGGTGCACTGGCTACCTATTCAAGCTAGAATTCTTCATAAAACCCTTACCATCACACACAAATGCATCTCACAAGAAGCACCTACCTACCCCAATCAATGTGTTGCCCGCAAAATACCTACTAGGTTACTAAGATCCAGCGCCTGCAAAGTTATTCATCCCCCGATTTTAAAAAATCAAGAGCGGGGGGAGCTAGCTTTCCTGTTGCAGCATCTAAAATGTTTAATTCGCTCCCACAGCACATTAGTAATGAGCCCTCCCACCCATGATTCAAGAAATAATAATCAGCTACCATTCAAATATGCTCAATTTCTTAGGAGCATCACTGCTATTTCCTCCCTCTAATGTTTGTCTGACTATTATCCTACCACGCTCACAGTTTTTTTGAATTACGCTAACTTTCTTTTTGCTATTGATCTTTTGTAACCCATTTTTCCTGTGTAACCAGACATGTGACACTGCATTCTTGTAACCTACGACGTGATACCCTTGGGTTTGGCCGTATAACAAATGTAATAAATAAAATAAATTAAATAAAATAAACTGGTAGCCTTAAATGTGTTTTTTGAAAGCTTCTTTGACCTCTGTTTGTTTTGTTTTCCGCCACATGCATTCAAGTGTCCACCCCTGGCGTTTCGACAGCATTTATTCTCTATTGAAACACTGTTTTTATGCTAATTTTGGGGCTAGTGGAGGTGCCAACCTAGCCATAGACCTCCCTAGTTACAGATACAGGCCCTCATTACGACCCTGGCGGAAATCGTGGCGCCAAATGCACCATGGAGCATGGCGGAAAGCTGCCGATAGCGCCATGGGGGTTGGCGGATTTACCGCCCCATTCCGACCTTGGCGGGGCGGTAAATCCCCATTCCCCATTTTACCCTTCCCCATTCCCATTTTTGCCCCATAGGGTATAATGGGAGTGGGGAAGGCGTTAATTACGCCACCGTAAAATACGGTGGCGTAATTAACAACAAGGTCCCGTAGCGCCATGGATTTCTCCGCCCGGAAAAACCAGGCGGAAAACGCTCCATGGCGCTACGGGAACTCGTAGTAGGGCGGACGGGTCCGCCGCGAATACCGCTGGCGTAAACCCACTCCGCCAGGGTCGTAATGAGGCCCACAGTGTGTTGAGCAGGGTGTCTGTGATTGTGAGGCGTTGACGTTGTGGTGTTGGTGTTGTGGACGTTTTAGTGAAGTGATCTTGTGCTCACCTTTCCATGAGGCAGTTGTTTTTTATTGTTAGGTTCCTCCTGGATTGGTTGTCGCATCCGAAGCATTTTTGTAGGGAGCAATTACTGATCTGAGCAGGAAAATTGCATGTGTTTTGTGAGGTCTATCGGAATGTGAAGAGTGAAAATGGCATCTAATGTCTGGTCTTATTCGTGGGATGCTGCATCAACCCACTATTAGACATCTGTGTCCTTTGTAGTTCTAGGGAAGTTTTGTGGTTTCCTGTTTGAAGGGCAGTGAAGCAAGAGGCTGAAGCTACCCAATGTTAGGGTTATACCATCACTATTCGGAAGGTCTATCAAGAAGTCCATCCATTCCTTAATAATGTTAGGGTTGTTGTATCCTTGTGTTCAGGTGTGCCATTAGCAGTATAATCCCTGTATGTTGACTTGGGTTAGATTGGCCCTTTTGTACGACAGCTGAGCATTCTCACTCCTGTGGAACTCCTGGGAGAAATATGGTTAACTGACAATCATCTGCATTTACACCAGGCTATTAAAAGCTGGCAGCTCCATTTATTAATAGCAGCAATGTCTTCCTGAAGTTATCTACTCCAACCATATTGGGTCACAGAGCACACATATCTAAGTAGTGCATGTGACATGTTGGATTCCACTGCACAGCTATATAACAATAGAGTAATGGATAATGTAGCACAACATACTGAGACAAATCAACTTCCAGGGCACCAGTGGTCCAGGGATGAATATCAGTTTCTAAACCATCAATCAGCCCCACACCTCCAGTACACCAGAAGGGATCGGAACAGATTGGAAACAACAGTCTCCTCCTCATACTACCTTCTTCCACTCTGCATCCTCTTCAGCTAATCTAGAATAGAGCAGCAAGACTTATCCTTGGCCTTAAGCCGAGGGACCGCATCTCTCCTGCCCTAAAACGCCTCCACTGGCTCCTGGTTTCTGCATGGATCAAATTCAAATCCCTCTGCATCATCCACAAGGCTGTCTGGGGCCAGGGAGACTCTAACTGCAAGTGTCTATTAGCAAATACTCTCCTTCTAGACCTCTACGCTCCTCTAGCACCAACTCTCTATGTGTAAAGTGTTTAGTTAAACAGAGAGCAGGAGGTTGCGTGCTTTCCTCAGCTGGATCCCTCCACTGGAACAGCCTCCCCCTCCCACTGCGTCTTGAGCAGGACCTTCTGAAGTTCTGAAAATACCTCAAGACTCTACCTTTTTGCTCCTCCTTCCGTTCCTCCTTCTCTTGCTTATCGCACAGCTGCAGTGATAGGTGTCCCTGGCCATTCAAACCCAATCTCCCCAGCATCTGTCTTCCTTCAGCACTTGCCTTGGCTCACCTTCTGCACTGGAGAGTCAGACCTTCCACCCAATACGGCTCCTGGCGCATAGCACTTACTATATCCTGCACTTCAGCTGTGGCTCACCCTCGAGCATGCACACCTTAGCACCTACCCCACTGCCCTCTTTCTTCCTGCACTTGCATGTTCTGAATACTTACAAAGCATAGTAAGTTCGGCCATCCCTTCCCCCTCTGTATTTTTTGTATTTAATTGTATTTTTTATATCAAATTGTACTGCCACCTCATGTCCCCTCCCTGCTGCCCTATGGGCACTTTGAAACAGAATTGTATTTCCTTTATAAGCACCTAACAAGCAAACAATAAATAAAATAAATTAATAAGTCAATTATAAACCTCCTTGTCCAATTTTGGTGATGTGAACGGAACGGCAGGCTTATCTCTGCAAGGTCGTGGATCGTGGTTAGTTGCATTACAGCAAAAATACAATTATTACCCAATGACAAAAGGGACTGTCCAGTCAAGGTTGTGTCAACATATCTACACACTACAAAATACAACCCACTGTGTAAGGAAATACAGAGGACAGACAGTTTCAAGAAGGAAAAGGGATGCACTCTGGAAACTGACAGGAGGGTAGTTTGTAAAGTAATTCTTCTCAATGTTCAAGGATACTGTCAGCACAAAGGGAGCAAGGGGTCATATAATGGCACATGGAGCCTTCGGAGAAGGACCAGGAGGACAGAACCACAATGTACCTTGTGCTTGTAGAAGTTCTTTGTGCTTGACAGCGTTGAGTCAGTTTTAGGGCGCTTTGCAGCTTCTGCAACAGAGTTCAAGAAGGGAGACACCTGTGGGCATCAGGCAGCAGGCACTTCAGCAAGAGAGGCTGGATGTACGGCTGCAGGCTGGCCTACACGGCAACTCAGGGTCATTGCCTCCATGCTGGTTGGCAGGTCTGAAGCAGTGGTCGCGACATCTCGGATGGCATGCTCGACTGCTGTGTGACAATAGTCAGTGATGCAATTGGTTGAAGCTCGAGGGGCTCGACTGCCTTGAAAGTGTCCTTACAAGCGGACGCTGGTTGATGCTTGTCGGTGCACTCCTCCCAGCTTCTTTAGTGGGCTTGTGTTGTCCATTAAGGTGTATGGCCCAAAGCTGAGGAGAGTGTTGCAGGAAACAGCCTTGCCCTTCTTTAGGTTCAGAGACTCTCTGGCCCTTCCCATATGGGAAGCTTGCTTGCAGAACCTAACAGGGCATGCAGTGTGCTGGCTAGGTACCGGTTCTGGACCTGCTGGACCTGCTGGAGGGTCCTCTGGATTCAGTATCTCCCTGTGTTCCCTGGGAGATGTTTTGGGGAGGGATCTTGCTTCCCTCTTGGAAATACTGGCCTTCCTTCACTGGTGGAAGCTGTAAGGCAGACTGTACCTTCATCCAGGGTCAAAATGGGTTCTTCTTGTTACTCCTTGACAAGTCTTCTGATGATCTGCTGAGAGAGGGGCTCAGCCCTCTTTTAAAGCCAAATGGGCCCCAGTGATTGATGCAGGCTAAGCCTACCTTAATGAACCAATCCTTGGTCCCCACCAACAATCTTCTGTTATGCGTGAGGTCATAACCAGAGTGCCTTGCAACAGGAAAGGGGTGAAAACATGTACTACTAAGTCCCACCCAACTTCCTCTCTGTTGTGAATCAAAGGGTCTCTCTGGTTAATTGAGCCCTCTGTGGTCCCTGATCAAAGCGCAGGTCTCAGGTTAGGACGAGAACAGTCTTTCTCTCTCCATCAATTTACATACTCCTACCTTCATGAATGGGGTTCCCCTGCAGGGATTACCACTGTAAACTGTTGTCCCAGACATGACATTCACTGACCCTCATAAAGCCCAGAATTCCTCATACATACAAATATAACTATTTCAGTGATCATGCATCGCACTGCAGAGATATATTAAAAACTCTATCAGCTATACTACATCACACTGCTCAGATGTATAATCACTGATTCTGTTACACAGCACTGTACACTGCAAATAAATAATATTTGCATTGGGTATACTGCATCAGATTGTGCATATATATATATATATATATACATATATATATATATATATATATTTAGTAAAATAACTTTGTTAAAGGGACGTTATGGTTAAGTTGCGCTAATAAAAACCTATGAAATTCAATGAAAAAACTTTGTTAAAAGGGACGTTATGGTTAAGTTGCGCCACTATCAAATTCAGTAAAAAAACTTTGTTAAAGGGACGTTATGGTTCAAAGTAAAACCGAAAACCCCCTGAAATTCAGCAGTTATGGTAAGATAAGCAACCATAACTCACGCCACCGTGCACTGCTAACACTAACACCCAGGACATCAAAGATGACATCACAAATGTCATTAATTACATCACTGATGACATCACATGTGCATTTACTTTTCATGAAAACTCCGTAGGAGGGATTCTTATAATGTTGACCAAAAAGTGTCAAGGATCATTTCAATAAATATCATGAGCTAATTAGTGCATTAAGCAATGCATTGATATAAATAGCATGCTATTATGAAGTTCTATCCAGTATACTAAGCAACTCATGCAGAAACTTAGGCAGTGTGTGCAGTATACATGATGAAGGTGCAATATTCATAATCTTGCCATGTAGAATAATGAAATGATAACTGCTTTCTTATTAGAGTTTTGCGTTTAGGTTTTTATTAGCGCAATTTAACCATAACGTCCCTTTTACAAAGTTTTTTTACTGAATTTCATAGGTTTTTAGTAGCGCAACTTAACTATAACGTCCCGTTAACAAAGTTTTTTTACTGAATTTCATAGGTTTTTAGTAGCGCAAGTTAACCATAAACTCCCTTTAACAAACTTTTTTCATTACCACGCAGACAATATACAAAGATGGAGTGTAAAAAGCAATTTCTCAGGGATGGCTTTACACAGAATGTTGCAAAGTAAGAATTTATGCTCGTTCACAGTGAAGGTCAGCTGCTTCCATTTTTTGCTCATGGGCCGGAGTGGCCCACGACTTGCACTATAAGGTTCTATTGTTTTTTGACCTTGACAGACAGGGATCGTGCCAAAAGACTTCTTTTGAAGGAGGGGTGCAAAAACGTAAGAGACGATAAGGATGAAATTTCTGAAACGAAACCGCTTTTATATATTATATCACTATGAGAAAGATCATTGGCACAGATGGAGTCGTATTTAGGAACTGCATTACGCGTAGACAATGGAAAATGCCAATATAATGTAAGTAACCCTTTAGAATATTTTATGCCGGAATATAATAACAATAGCGTGGCGTTAAAGCCCACTTAAGTTGTACTTGTTCGTTCAATGTGGCATATTGTTTTGTACCGCGCACTATCACCACCGAAGTGGTCCGTTGGTGCTCAGACGGCTCTGAAAAAGACAGAGGAGAGAAGGTGGGTTAGTGGGAATAAGTTAACATACTCCGTTGCACTATCCTCGCTAGCAAATAGTTTCACGCCCTAATAAATAAAATTAATATTTTTAATGAAGATCGGCTCGTGAGACTAATTTATGTTTTTAAAACAAGTACATCCTCCCCTATTGCCAGGTGCAGCTCCTAGTAAACAACTTCATGACCCTCACCAGTTTATGGGACAATCTCCAAGGACCAATATGCCCTTACGCTGTAATAGCGGCTAGAAGCAACATACCAACCGTTATGGTGGTCTAATGCCTCGTTGTTGGAACAGCCTTCCGATTATCAGTGCGACCACAGTCCTTCTTTTATCATAAACCAACACCCTGTGTAGCTCAAAGGAACAGCGCGTGACTCAAGAAGAACTTTTGCAGATCGACAGCAAAGACAAATGCAAATCGCTGAATATTCTCTAAACATTTGATGTCAAATAAATGTACTTTACGAAATGTACAATCTTGCTGTTTGCTTTTAAATCACAGTTTCATATTCCGAATTTTGGCGTGCTGTGTTGTGAGATGATCTGTGTTCTTTTCCGGATTCTGTATGAAGTCGCGTAGGAGCAGTGTTGGCAACTCCTTAGTAAGAAAAGTAGCTATTGGCCGTCATAAAAGTAGCTAGAAGTAGCTAAATGACGTCATAACCTAATTTGCATAATTCACCAGGTGCATGATGGGTGATTGCCGAGGGCATGGTTGTTATAGCCTCTCATTGAGCTCACCCCTTTTTTGTAATGAAAGTCGCGAATGCACAGATGCAAACTCATTACATCCATATGCATACATTCACATGCAAATGCAGTAGTATTTAAATAAACCCCACAATGATTAGGTTGTTCTGTTGTCGCTTCTTAAACGTGTACTGCCATTTTTAATATGCTAGTATTTTATAATCCATACTGCCTCGTTGTTGGAACAGCCTTCCGATTATCAGTGCAACCATAGTGCTTCTTTTATCATAAACCAACATCCTGTGTAGCGCAAAGGAACAGCGTGTGACTCAAGTTGAACTTTTGCGGATCAACAGCAAAGACAAATGCAAACCACTGAATATTCTCTAAACATTTGATGTCAAATAAATGTACTTTATGAAATGTACAATGTTGCTGTTTGCTTTTAAATCACAGTTTCATATTCCGAATTGTGGCGCGCTGTGTTGTGAGATGATGTGTGTTGTTTTCCGGGTGCTGTGTAAAGTCGCGTAGGACTGGAGACGACTGGGTGCGTTTGGCTATGCACCCTCTAACGTCATGGAGAGAGATGGGGAATATGAATGCTTTGATAATGTCAGGCTTAGGGGCGGGAGATATGATTTAGTGTCGCAAAAACAGGTCAGCTAGGTCGATGGGGCAAGTGATAGGATTATCACATAATGTCGGCACACAGCAGCCTGATTTACCGTTTCTTTAGTGGACAAAAAGTCGGGTAAGGCCCATAGGAAATTGTAATGTCAGCGGACATAAGGAGAGTTCTTAGAACACTTTCAACCTGACAACGAACAATACGAACAGCGTTCTCAGAACACCCCCATTTTGTTTAATTGCAAACATTTCACCACTGCGAGTGTTCTTAGAACACATTCAATTTGCCAGAGTACAATACAGACAGCGTCCTCAGGACACCCCCGTTTTGTTTATGTACCAACATTTGAGGACACCGCGAGTGTTCTTAGCTCAATTTTAGCTTGCTTGCGAACAAAACGGACACATACTCGTCCTCAGAACACCCCACCATTTAGTTTATATAGAAAATTTCAGAACAGCCGTGTTGTCTGGAGACAAATCGAACACAACAAAAGCATCTAGCACATAAAAAACAGAACATTGACCTATCTCATACTCCCCCAACCTCCCCAAACACTCTTACACACCAACACACTCCACTAAATACAATTTTTAATCCAAGTACCACGGCGCTGTCCGCGGTCATCGGCGAATGCAAGATGGCCGACGCCACAAAAAATCTGACGCGCTTCACGCACCACGCCGTCCAATCAGCGAACACGTCGCATGTCCGCAGACATCACGCAAGCCGCTTGGCCAATCGGGGCGCTGTCCGCGGAGCGAACAGGGAAGTCCGTCCGCGGAGCGAACGGAGATATCACAAATTTATTTGCCTTACATTTTGGTCACTTTAAAAAAAAAACTACTGGACAGATTTACACCAAGCCCCCGCTCCTGCCGCAAATTTGGTGTAAATCCGTCCAGCGGTTTGGGCTGTAGGCGTGCGCAAAGTTTTTTCCCATTATGTCTATGGGAAAAAACAAAAGTTTTGGGGCCCCCTCTATAACTTTGCCCCCCCCTGGACCAAACCTCTCCAATCTTTGCAAAAAAATTCAGAGTGGGCCATATATTTTTTATGCAAATTTTGGTGAGGATTTGTCCAGAGGGAGCGAAGTTATAAGCCACCCAAACAATGCTCTTCCTATGGAAACACCAACTTAACCATAACTACATGGACGCTACCGCGTCAATGTAATATATATATATATTGTATTAAACCGGACAAAGCTATAAAATGACTTCACCAGACCACAGGCCCACACACATGCAGCCACACACATATAATAACAGCCTCAAGGATAGAGTATCAGACGGAAAATATAATATCTGCATATCTGCTTCAGGTATGGTGTATAGACATTTTATGTGATGTTATTTTCTCTTTTGAAGCATCCATATAACTGTAAGGGGTTTCATGATGCTCTCTAATAGACACTAATGCGCAGATAAGTCTATGACAGCTCAAGGTTACTGGAGACTGAGACTAGTCTTTACGGACTATGCTTAGTGAGCACATTGGTAATTTTATATATCTGGGTGGGTGGGTGCTGACTTTTTATACACATATTGCACTAACTGTAAGGTCTGGACTGAGAGGGAGTACTCCACTGAGGAATGAAACTGGCAGCTGAGCCCATATGCCCTAGTGTTCCGGAAGCCAGGGCATAAGCTGCTATGAAGGGCGGAGGATTAAAGGTAATCCTGCCCTTAAAGGGACACCTCTGTGGTCCTCTGGTAGACTAGAGGATTCTACAGGACTGGTACTTGTAGACCCTCCTGCGGGTTGTTGATGTTCTAGGCATGATGGAGGTAGACAGTTTGTTCCCATCCAAGGCTCCCATAAGAAGTTCCCCCAGCCCCGGGCCAAACAGACGTTGTCACAATAATGTCAGTCATAGAAGAATGGCTCTCTGAGATGGCTCACCCTTCCATATTCAAAGCCAAAATTGCTACCTAGCCATGACCTCTGACACACTCTAGAAATAGATGGCTCTGGAGAGGACATGGGAGATATCTGAACAAAATATCATTTCCTTTCCAGGACAGCCAGAGCATCAGCAAGTCTGCTGCTTCCTCTAAGAGGCAGAACAGAAGCTGAAAGTCTTTAAGCAAGGACTTGCTTGCATATGCCAAGTATTTGTTTGCTCTGAGAGCAAGGTTAGAGGCCCATAAGCTTTCTTGTGGGCACTCTCAAAATTCGTATTTTTTGCGTCAGAACGACAGTGACCTGAGTAACCACAGATGAGTGTACCATAAAACAAGGCAGAAGAGAGTCAATATTGAGGTTATAGGGGGAATTCAGTGCCAAAACTCTGAATGGGATCAAGCCTGGTCCAATCTCTGTGAATTTTCTACCATATTAGGCACCTCCCACTCTTTAAAGAAGATGTTTCTCATGCTCTGAAAAAATTGCAGGGCCAATGGGAGGGTCGTTGTCAGGAATTTCACCATCCGCATGGCGAGCATGCGCTCACCTGGGCTTTTTCGAAATGTTTAATTAAATGGAATGATGGTAGACCAAACTCAAGAAAATGAGTAGGGCTAAACCACACACATATGCTCACACCACGACAAATGCCTAGACCTGTGTATTCTGGCATGAGCACAGCCTACAGGCACAGTCTGCCTCTGTCATATTTAGTTGGAATATGACAGCCAGGAGTGCACAATGTTATCTCCAGGAAGGGGTAGGACCAACTTTCCCCTGCCATGGTCAGCCTGTTTAACTGACAAAAGCTCCATGGAACCACCCTGCTCTTTTGTTAGGCTCTGCAGATGGTGGCAGCAATTAACATACCAATAGAGGGTACTTAAATCAGGCCCACATGGGGCCCGGCTGCAGAGGCAAACAAAGGATTCATGAAACACAACAACCTTTCATATGTGACTGTGTCAACCTGAAGCCAGCTCCTGCCCTCAGTATCAATGACAGTGCACTGTCATGTCTGGGTCTGTTGTTTACAGTAGTCCACGCTGCTAGGGGGACCCCATTCATAAGGTATGATAATGTGGTTTGCAGAAGCCTGAGAGTCTGGTCTCACCGCAACTTCAAGGGAGACCTGCCACTTTAACAGGGACCACACAGGGAGGGCCATTAATCAAAGAGACTCTTTGAGCACAACAGACAGGAAGATGGGTGGGACTTAGTAGCACAAGGGAGTGAGCCCAGAGCTCTTCTGTTGAGAGAAGTAATCATCCATTTTAGTTCTGGGGCCTACCTTGTTCCTGTTTTCACCCCTTTACCTTTCCCATTGCAAAGCACTCGGGTTATGACCTCACGCACACAGGAGATTGTTGGTAGGGACCGCAGGATTGATTCGTTAAGGTGGGCTTAGCCTACACCAATTGCTGTGGCCGACTTCGCTTTAAAAGAGGGCAGAGCCCCTCTTTTGGCAGATCATCTGAAGGCTTCACAAGAAGCAGCAAGAAGAACTCATCCTTGGAGCTTGGGAAGGTACAGTCTGCCTTACAGCCAGTGAAGGAAGGCCAGGAATATCCAAAGAGGGAAGCAAGATCCCTCCTCCTAACTTCTCCCAGGGAACAGAGGGGGAAATTAACTCAGAGGACCCTCCAGCCACTCCAGAATGCATCCCTTTTCCTTCTTTGAAACTGTCTGTTGCATTTTGTAGAGTTGCTAGACTGTCTGCTGTGATTAATAAAGTAGATATTTTTCATATAACCTTAATTGGACACTCCTTTTATCATTGGGAATTAAGTGTATCTTCACTGTGTTGCATCTGACCAATGATCCACAACCTTTTGGAGCTAAACCTGCCGTTCCGTACACATTACCAAAATTGGGCAAGGAGGTTTATAATTTGCTTGTTATTCCTATCTGTTCGGATCCCTTCTGGTGTATTAGAGGTGTAGGGCTGATCGATGATTTAGAACCGATATTCTCCCCTGGACCACTGAAGGAGGACAATGTAGAGTTAGCCGAGCATTGATTGCAGCTTGACAGTTTTTTCTAGTGAGGGCCTTTAACTCTACTGCTGTGGGAACGATTGATACAGTTGGAGGAGCATGGGCAACAGGAGTGGGATGATCTCTAGGTGGCCCCCTACGAGATTGGGGAGAATTGTGCCTTCTGTAAGAGAATGCTCTACTCCTCTAGATCTCCTATGCCCTCCATTCCTATCTCTTCTTCTGGTGAGAAACTTGGATTGTCCCCTGCTTTCATGCTGCATGTTACAATGGGGCGAGGAACACAAAAGCAAATACTGTGGAACTCACCAGTGTATATCCAAGCCTGACATTGGTAGGGAGGCTCCCCCGGTCAGCATGGGCAGTCTAGACTACATTGAAGAGATTCAGCTAGAAGGCCCCTGCATTTCACAATAGAATGCTGTGGAGGGTGTGCTCCATGCACTGGATGTGTCTGCCATCACCAGAAGGTGGGGTAGGTGTAATCACTGGGCCGGTGTGAAGCGGGCCACAGAGCACCTCCACAGGGAAGCGAAGGCCTGAAACAAGGGCCTGATCCGGTCCACTCACTCCCACATCCGGAAGAAATTCAGTCAGACAATGCAGGTGAGACTCACGGTGCAGGGATGCCTGAGTGCTGGCATGGCTTGGATCAGAGTACTGACCATGCCACAAAAGGTTCAAGTGGGTGCACTTGAGCCCGGTGATTGTCTGGACCATGTAATTGGTTTTGGGCTGTTTATCCAACCTCCTCTTCATGTCCTGTGAATGAAGTTCCAATTGCTCTTGAGTTGCCCGCACTTCAAAAGGCCAATGGTTCAAAATGCCAGTATGCCATCTTGGGGTTAGGCATCCAGGTCCCTATATCCGCCCAACAACATGATGGTAGCACCAGTCAGTTTAGTTGTAGTGCTTATGCATGTATACTTCGCCTGTGTGAATGCATTTCAAACCTCCGCTTGATGGAGCAGATGATCTATATGGGTGGCTCCCCAAAAATAGTTTGTGCCTTTGTTATTTCCTAATACTTGGTCAGTAAGTGGCATAATGCCAGGCTCACAGAGTCCTATGAGCAGGAGCTTGTGAGCTGTCATTCTGGGATCAGCAGTTCTCTGACTCTTAGGTGAAAACCACAGTTGATAACTGGACCCCACAAGGAAGGGTTGTGGTAGCTATATGGGTGGCACCCCACAAGGGGGAGAGAGGTGGTGGAAACCCTGGGGATCCACTATTTACTACCACCAAGGCCAGCACCACAATATGGGCAGTGGTCCATGCTCCTCAGTCTCTCCAGGTACCCATCGCCTAGCTTCCACAATGTATTCTCATCATATAGTAGGATATGTCTTCCTGGATAATGCAGACCAGACAAGGGTGCATGGCCATCTTTTGTGTGAGCTCAGGAACATGTGTTCATCTTCTGTGTGGAGAATGACTGCTCCAACTATTCGATCACAGAGGTTCTGCTGTCTACTATATGCCACCATTGGTTGCTGAGGAAATAATAATTTCAGAATGTTCTCTGAATTAAAAATCAGTTCAAATGTCCATATAATGTTTGTAATATTTATACTTTTAGGGCCAAAACCAGTTATGAAGACCATTCTATGTTTGATGAATGGTTTTTCAAATTTCAATAGGTCTTTTGTACTCAGTTCTTTTCTCTCAAAAAGAGTCACAACCTGCGCTCACTATTCCCCAACTCTTAACTTTTGTTGCAAACATTCAGACTCAATTTCAGAGTGTTTGTAATCGGTGTAGATCTTTGGGACACTTGGAAACTGAGAGGATGGTCTACCATTCTTCATGGGCGGAACATGTCCCCCATTAAAACATGTGGTGTGTTTGCATTTCCAGCCATGTCCACGAGCACTGGTGGTTATGAAGTCTTTCAATGTGGTATCAGAGAACAAATACCTTTCAGGCATAGATGGTTGCTGGTATTGTTATGAAAAACCAAAATTCCTTACCAATAATAAAACAATTACAATAAAAAGACTTAAACATATAACAAAAACAATTCATTATCCCAGGCAATAGATAATTCATAGAAATTGAGAGAAAAGAACAGTGAAAAAAGAATACATTTCTTTTATACATCTTCTGCCTTATTCTTTAGCAGATCTAAACTATTTGAAAAACGTACAACCGCAACTGCAATAAAAACAGGGTAACCTCTCATACAATAAGCCCCAAAAATGTCACACTCCATCTGTTCACACTGTGCAAACAATTTTTAAAAATATAACCATCTTTTAATTTTCAAACTTGGACAGTGCACCAACAAAGGTCTAATAGTCTTGAAGGTCCTTCTCTTTTGACAGAATCTACAGAACGAGTGTTCCTCAGATATTCTTCCGCATCTTAGCAGTATTTCCCCTTTGTGATACAAGTTCCATCTAAAACGTTGAAAGTCTCTTCTAATGCTAGGACAAGGAAAGATCTTTAAATGTTCATCAGCCATCCCCAGTCGTTTGTGTTAACCGACTAGATGTTTTAGGCTCGTCTGACCATGCATTGAATTGATGAAATTGCACCAGTCATTCTTGAATAATAATCTTTTAACCTTGACTACGTCTTCTGTCAAGTCATTTTTGGTAAGACCTCAAGAAAAAAGAATGTCCTCACACCGCTTATCAAAGGCGGTTACAACCTTTACATCTTTCAATATCAATCCAGTGTCTTGATAGAGAGTATTCACTGGTTTACACAAAAATGTGAGGTATAATAAAAGAAGATGCCATGTACCTCTAGATCTCAATGAATTAGTTCCAAGTTCAAACCTAATCGCGGCAGTCGGAAATGCATTTGGGATTTCCAACACCCTGCGCCATCGTATACTTTCTAGCTGTTGCAAATAATCAAGAGCCCACTCTTGAAGTATTTCAATACCACATGCGAGTTTTGGAACATCTTTCCCAGTAAAAGGCCTGATGAGGGGAAGGCACGAGATTCTACAATATCGAGTCTTTGTAAATATAATTTCTATAATACCTTTCTCTACCTTCCCCCTCAAGTAGTTTTCTTGGAATAATTTATTCAAGTGACTTGTAATTGGGAATCCCAAATAAATTAAGCCATTGAATCTTTCCAAGGGCATGTCTTTCAATGTCCACCTCTTAACTATAGTTTGTCTCAGTTTTGAAATTGGCAGTACTTTTGTTGTAGATGGATTTATCTTTAAATAATTCACACCTGCATATTTATCAAAGGCATGCAGAAGCCTCTGGAGCCCGACACCTGTACAGTCCGCTATGATAAAATCATCAGTGTAGGCCAGCCAACTAATAGCCAGCCCACCAATTTTTGGTGAAACAAATGCTGCAGCGTCTAGTGTCTGACCTATATTGGAAACATCAAAGTTGAAAAGGCAGGGGGCCAAATTACACCCCTGCCTTAAACCATTAGCTTGGAGGATTTTACGAGAAAATGCACCTTCATGACTCAGACACACTTGAATATAGAAGGCCTCATTCACACAAACGCTTTATAATGGCAAAACCCCATTGCAAAACGCTCTGTGAATAAGGGCCAAAGTCTTTATGCAACCTAATGAGCAGATCCAGCAGGGCGTCTGGGATTCTCCAGCCATGTAACTTCTGCCAAAGTCTATTACGACTAACCAAGTCAAAGGCAGAGGATAAATCAGTTGCTGCCAAATGAATATGTTTGTATTTACCCGAGTATACTAAACCATTCAGACATCCAATAATAAACCCATTTAAGTTAGTTCAAAGATATTTCCAAAGTCGTGTTTGTTGTTTACTTAATGTTCATGAGCTCATCACCCAATCTTCAAGATGTTTAAATACCAGAGATGCACAGATCTTGCTGTCTTTGTCGAGTATCGTGATTGGGCAATTCCTTTGTTGGATCGGATCTAACTCCTTTTTTAAAAACGGGTATAATATATGATGTCCGCCAGGTAAATGGAAGAGGTCCTGTTTCAAGAATGTTATTAAATAGAGTCTTTAAAAGAACCATCCAAAGTTTAGGATCACCCTTAAATAGTCTATTTGACATTTGGTTGGGACCCAGAGACCTTGAATTACTTTCTCCCATAATTATGCTGTACACGTCTTCCATTTCAAATTTCAGGATATTCTCCCATTGATTATTTAAGTCGGGTAAACCTTTAACTAAGTCACAGGTTGCCCCCACCTTCTGCATAAAGAGCAGCAATACGACTGATCCATTGTATCTCAGAAACTGCATTAATTCTCTTCTCTGTGTATCCATGATTTAATGTATACGTAAGATTTCAAAAGTGTTTCACATTCATTGACCTTGGCCAATTCAACACTCCTTCTGAATCTACTTGAAGAATTATGGCTTTGTGGTTTCTTACCCAAATTTAAAATCGTTGTTTAATCTTGGCAATTTTCAAATGCTCCATAGCACTCTTTTTGATGTGCTTAGTGGAAAGCCTCATAATCCTTTTCTGCTGGGCCAAATCATAATTATACCTATGACATTTCTTATTTTGTGGTCCCACTATTTGTCTGTTTACTCATTTTTCTTTTAGTAGTTGGATTAACTACTTTGCCAAAAAACACATAAAAATGATCATATGTGAATGTAATTAACTTCCAGTCGTATGAAGTAGAGCAGCAAACCTCAGTTAACTCATAATTAGTTTTGTGGATCTATGAAGCATTCCACGTGACTCTATTTGATGCAGAATTCCGGTATACTGTTTCATTATAGATTTCATAAGATTGATTTATCCCAATTTTAAATGTACTCTCCAGCATACAATGATCACTCCAAGAGTTCTGCAAAAATGTTATCGATTCACACTTCACGAATAAAACCTCATCCACAAATACATAATCCACTGTAGAGGATGCAGAGCCACTGTGCCAGGTTGTACAACCCTCAATGCCACCCTCCACAGCACCATTCAACTTATGGAGTCCTACATTCCCCAAGGCCTTTAGCCACTTTACTTAATTCTCAAAATTTGCTCTTCGATTCCTCTACTTATTAAAGGTATTGAAGTTGACCATATTTTGCTGAGGCAATTGCTTTGCCCCTTCAAACAATACACATTAAAATCACACAGAACCAACACATAACCATTTACGTACTTTCCCTTTCACTAAGAGACATGATTGGATAATCTATTCAAAAAAGATTCCAGCTCGGCAGCCCCTGCATGCCAATAAATGTTACATAACAGAAATGTTTGTACGGCATGATTCATCGAGCCAGATAAGTCCACCGAAAGGAGAACTTTGCTGATATAATTTGTCCTGATGTCAGTGAAATTACAATAATTTTTAAATATGGTGATCAGTCACCCCATCGGTCTACCCAATGGGATCTTCTTAGCTGGTTGATAATTAACACTATATCCATCCCATACAGGGCATTTGAACAACCAGGTTTCCTGTAAACACAGGATATCAACATTTCTTAAAACTGACATCAGATCTGGATTATTAAATAACTTCATGTGCCCTCTAGAATCCCAGGATTAAATATTCAAGGTTTCCCAGACTAAACTCTATTTGTAACCTCTCTGGATTCTCATAGCTTGTTTAATGAGGCTGCCAACCAAGACCAGTCAAAGGCTGAGTTGTCCTTCTGCATCTGACTTTTCCCATATATCATGTTACTCGATAATTGGTATCCCACACTTATTATGAAATCATTCGGAAAAATGCATGCTGATTTTAAACCCGTCCCACCTAATTTAGATGTATTCATTTCAGAAATTTCAAAGGGAGATATATGAAAACCAATTTGACTAAAAGTGCATTTTTTCTTCAGAACCAATTCATGAAGTGCTCTAGATTCAAAACTTTGAATCACCCAATCGGTCCTCTCATGTTCTAAAAACTCAACACTCGTTATATCCTTTGTTGAAATTGCATTTAAATGTATCATTTCTGAAAACAATAAAAGTACCCCGGATCTATTTAAAAGCGGTCTCCTTCCATCCTTAAAATGAATACTCTAACAATATTTTATAAGTAAAGTGCTCAGTGGGGAGTTTCTGATCAACAAAATATTTCGTTTCTTTTGTGTGCCTTCTCGACTTTCCTTCTTGTGTCAAACCTTTGAGGGTACAATTCATTTGTGGGCCCTTCGCCCCCCCTAAAATTTTAAATATTTTAGGAAACACATTTAGATTCATCTACTGTTGGATACACTACAGGGCACAACTTCTCATACAAATAATCTACGACATTTAAATCTGTAGAAAATATAGAACTAGTTGTGGGTTTTCCTAAGAGTGTATTGTTTTGCTACGTGGCAGAGCTTCCCATTGTAATAGTCTGCCCCGTTTACATCTAAGGATGTCTGAGTATGGGTCATAGATTTTACCAACTGCCCAGATTCTTAGCAAGTTGGAAACAGAGTAGGTCTAACAACTGTAAATTCCATCATTCCTGAGTGAAAGTCATTGCTCCTTCCTTACTCTTTGTGCAATATCCAAATTCGCTGCAGAGCATAGCTCTCTTTCTCTGCTGGTCTTCCCATTGCACTGCTGAAGATTGCATTTCAGCTCCATCGTCTTGGTGAAGTTTACTCGTGTCTGGTTTTTGAACCGACCTGAACACTTTCGATAGCGGAACTACGAGCTTTGCTTGCCACTGCTATCCTGGTAAAATCCACTGATGGATGCCTGGCCAATTTCTGCAGTTATTGGCCTCGGATCCTCTCCTTATATGATCAGCTCACAGTGGGTTTTACAGCCTTTACAAATTCAACTGCCACCTGTTTACTCGCAAATTGTTGCTCTGGCAACGCTGGTCTGTAAACGGGGGTCAGTTCTTATTGTGTGTTAACATTGTTTGATATGCACAAAATTTCCTTTCCGTATTCCCAGAGTATTTCGCCTTCTCGTGAGACTTCCTGGAATGTCTCACAGTTAACTTCCTCTTCCTCAGAAAAATGATCAATGATAACAGTGTTTTTCCAATTTGCCATGGTTTAAAAAATCTGGTGCTTTCGTACGTTTTTTCAATACCAAAGCCTCAGGAATGGTAGGATTTCTGAGAAACGTATGCGAGAATGCATTTGAATGAGCTTTCCTTTCGAATTCAGTTTTTTCCCATTAATGTCACCACAGTTGTTTCTTTTTTGGAGAGCTTTTTTCCCTACTTGTTTTTGAGGTAACAGAGTGTTAATGAATTCCGACACCCCATTATTCCTCAGAGGAGATGGAATACTGTCTAAGGGGTGCTCTATTCCACTTTTGTTCTGTTGTAAAGGTTGTGTCACAGGAACCACAATTTTGTGACACAGGGACAGCATTTTGTAGCAACAAAATGGCCTGTGACAAATGTGCCCTCTGCTTTTGATCATATCCACCAACCCAGATCTATTGGCTAAAATATCCAGCTTATTCTGTATTGACGCCATAGCCAAGGAGTGCCTTCTTACTTCCGTCTTACTATCCTCATACAGTACTGAAAACGTAGCGATAACTTGATTCAGGGAGGTCATTGCCACCTATGCGTTCATGTCTGGGTCCCTACTGGCTTCATTGCTAGGGGAGGCCCAGCCTATCTTAGATTTAGACATTGGGTCGACACATATGAAATTATGGTATCATCCGCCCCATCACTTTCTTCATCAGAATAAAAGGATGGAGAAAAAGACCCTCCTTGCAGTGCAGAAATGGCTTCAATCTTCGCCGTTCGCTGCATTTCGGAGTCATTGGGCCTCATTATGAGTGTGCCGGTCGTTGTTGCAGGTCCGGCACACTCCGAGTTCTTTGAGCGCTGCCGTCCCACCCACCAGGTCAGACCAGGCGGGCAGGACGGCAGCCGCTCACAGACTTTGACGGAAGCACTGGCACAGTTGCACACAGTGCCGGTGCTTCTGTCCTCCCCATTTTCATTGACTCAATGGGAATGGGGAGTTACATTTCCTGGCGCCTAGCTTCACGGATCGCCGGGGCTGTAATGCCCCAGTGATTCCCTAAAGCCAGGTGCTGGAAAAAAACACAACTCAGCGGCAGCCTGCCATTTTCACCGGCACGGCTACCGCCAGAGTTGTAATGAGGCCCATTATCAGGTGATTGCAGGTCTTCAGGCAAGTAATTTAATCGGTCTCCTCCCCTCTGATCACTTTTGACATCCTTTTTATGAATGCCAGTGTTATTCACAGTTGGGCCAAAATAGGCCATCATTTTGTTGACTTTGTGTTCGTGAGGTACTTCGAGGACTAGTAAATGATTGTTGGCGAGCTCTGGTGGAGACTCCGGCAATGGCATCTCTTTAGCCATTTCAAGCGTTTGTTCATGCAAAGTATGTTCAGAGTACTTAGAAAGGCTGCAAAGTGCATACATTCTTATTTTCGATAGAAAGGGACGACACTAACTGTTGAGCATAAAAAGCTGCTTCCTTTTTTCCAGCCACCACAACCGAGCCCCACCGTGGAACCATTCTTTTCGACAGGGTTGACTAACCTATAATCTGGCCGATCTAATCGGCTTTATTCTGCTCTCCTCTTACTTGCCGCGCTCTGAGGCTTTTGGGCATGTGGCGCCTTATCTAAAAATTAAAATAAACAAATAAATAAATAAACACAGTAGACCACTCCACTCCCCACTTTCTGCGCCACGCTTTGCGCGCTTAATGTCCTTCAGGACAGTCAGCTTCAGTAGCCGGCGAGGAAAATCCTCCTCCACACAATAGATAGCGCGAATAGACTGACTCAAGGTCACAGAAGACCACTCGACTCCCCACTCTCCCATGTGTAGTATTAGAGGTTGTTAATGCGTTTATTCTTTTCCTAGTTTTTGGGTAATGGCTTAGTTTATGCAGATAAAATAAGACATCTGGCACTCCCCTTCCGTCTTTGTCCGCAATGGTTCACGGGTTCAGCGATGGGTGTGCATAGTGTCACATAGTTTTCATTTACTATGGGCCATCTTCAAAAACGTGCCACTGGACTATGGACCTCGTGTTCAATATCAGGAAATGAATCACCAGAGGGAGTTGCAGTCCACTCCAGGATGGTGATTGGCTACAATGATATCCCCCCATGTGCTTTCTTAATCATTTAGTAAATTCAGTGGTGGAGGGGGATTCATTAAAACTTTGTGACCAGATTGACTTCCAAGATTCACCCTACAAGGGTTTTCTGGCAGACAATGACTGGGCATTGCCTTCTGCTGGGGTGCCTTCTTCCATTCTGCAAAAAGAAGTTCAGTAACAACAGTGCCTACATAAATGGGTATCCTGCATCTAACAGTTTATTTAATAATACTGTTTCATATTTTCATTTAAAAAAGGTCATTAATCACAGAAAATAGAATTCCAAGTAAAAACAACCATACAAATGATCATGTCACATAAAACAATTACAAAACTTTAAAAAGCAACACACGTAAACCAATATAAGTGGGTCCTAATATGAGTTATCCTAGGTCAAAGGTGTGGCTCATTCACACTGTGATCCTTTTGCCGTAACAATTCTGGCTATTCCATATTATACACACAAGTACTTCTCCATATGGTAGGATATAGCCGTTTTGAGAATAGTGTACCTTCTTCCATGTCACCAGCTTGATTTGGAGTTCCAACAAAAGTTGAGTACCAAGAACGGTCCTGCGATTTTTCACTCGCTTCCTGTACAGGCAGGTCGAAAGAAGGCTTTTCATGGATTGGGAAAAGGGCAAATTCCCATGCAGAGAGAGGGGTTCTGGGGGTTTCCAGAATTTTAAATGATTTTCAGTGTCCATATTTTTATTCATGATGAACATTTTGATGCTGGTCGTGGTGGCATGAAGGCCCCCACACATTGAGGAGAAACTGGGGGCCATCAGTTTACATGAGAAATTGAAATTGTATGTGGAGTGAATGAAGCTGGCAGGCCTGTGGATGGATGTGAAACAGCATTGGGGCAATCAGAGTTCCCCTGTGTATGCTGCAAAATACAGAGTAGAAGAGGCTCTCGAATGGCTGGAAGATTATAAAGAAAAGACACGTAAAGCCTGGTTCCTGATGTGTCGAAGGAGTTGAGGGATATCAAAGTGAATGGGGGTGGTCACTGGTGTTGAATGTTGCTGACAGATCTAAAAGGATCTGTGCACTCTCACATCTTCCACCTATCTCTATGTGGAATGAATCATCCAGTGAGGTGCTCACATATACTGCGCCATGACTTGGTAAGTCGATTGTCCACATGGACTCAGAGGTGGCTGCTCACTGACCCTTAGCCAGAAAGGTAAACTGGAAATAGGTCAGATACTTGCATTGTCTGCTGGGTCAAGAGACGGTTCATTCAATAAAGAGACTCCCAGAGCTCCTTTGAAGATGGAAGACATTTCTCCTGAATCCAAGGATTTAAGGACCAGGTAGCAATGAGTCTAGCATATAATGAGTGCAATGGCTTTACTTCATCATTCTATAATAAATGTATCATGAATAGGGTATTATATTGAACAGATACACAGCAAGTGTACTGCATAATGATACACAGATATATAATCAATCACTCCTCCCATTGCACTGCAGCATTCAGATAGATGAAGGATGTATCGGGTATTCTTGCACTTTATTTGCTTTATTTGACAAAGGTCTTACAGCAATTGCACACATATAAAAGTAACAAACATTCAATAAAACAGTGTATCAAAATACATCAAATATAATATAAACCCAATGTAGGCAGAACTAGTACAAATCAGCAATCGAAGGTGCCAGCCATGGATTGTAAAATATCCTCAACCAAAATTCTTAGTATACAATTCATTGATTCTAGAATATAGATACTAAGAGAATATAGATACTACCAAACCAAGCCCCACACCGGAAGAAAGGTTCAGATGCACCTATCAACCCGAACAATACTCACTATGATACAGGTGGGTCAGCGCAGCACCAACAAAGCGAGTCGGCCCATGAGGAACCAGCATCAACCCAACACACAGGGATACAACTATAACGGAATCAGAAAGTACCTGAATCAGGACACAAACCCCACTAACTCAACCCTCAATCTTCTGCATACTTAAATCACACAAAGCCACACAACCATCTCTCTCCCAGCAATCCGCACGCACTTCACCACGCCGCATCAAGAACACATAAGCATCACCTACAGCACTCGAGGTCTCACCCGATCTGATACTAGCACCAAATCACAGCACTCGGTGTATACCGAGCTGATGCTGCCAACAGTACATCACCTCTTCCACTCTCCTGCTCCCCTCCTCCAGACTTACCATAACCACCCTTCCTTTTTACAGATCCGCCAGAGCGCCTGGGCACCAATTCCGCTGGTGATGGTGCGCTATATAAGTACCTTTAACATAACATAACATAACATTCTCCATTATGAATGGCCAGGTATGGCTACTATGTAAAATATTTCATTTTGAGTCATGCTCTTTGGGTGTATATACTTGTACTGACAACAATTGTATCTATGTCAGTAGACTTACACAGAGACATCTCATCCTTGCCTGATTGGATATTACACTCTTTCAGCAACGGCTTTAAATAAAGCAATATTAACCTGCCATAACCCGAGCAAAAGAATAATAAGTGTGCCAGAGTTTCTTTAGGAAACATGCAGGGCCGACAGTGGTCTTCGGCCCCTCTATTACATCTATTAGTGAGGGGTGCAACAGGCAATGTTCCAAAATGAAATTTCATTAACAGAGTTCTAGCAAATGGGGTTGGAGGGGTCAATCAGGTATCTTGCATCAGGTATACAAACACACCCAAGATGGCATACAGATAAATAGTACTCAACGGTTAGTGCTTATCGGGTTCTCATGGGAAAAAGGTACGCTAATCCTTTGACATTAGGATTAATGTCAAGGTTTATCTTGTTTGAGAAACACTGGCAAATATTTTGTATTTTTTCTGTGTGCTGCCATGTTGTTTGCTTGCTTGTGATTGACGAAGAGGGATTACGTGTGGGAGTGATGCAGATTTTACAGTGGTTAGCCAGAATTTTGCCAGTGACAGGCTGACACATGAGCCCTCATTACAAGTGTTGCAGTATTTTGCTAGTGATTCTGTTGATCCGGTGGCACAGTTTCCAGCAACCGGAACCAAGGAATCACCAGCACAATACTACATCGCAGATAAGAGCATTCCGGCATGCCAGTAATGGTACTACCGGCCTGACGAAAACACTGTCACCAATGGCTGAAATCGGTGGCACCACCACCAACAATGCCCACTGTCACCATTTACAGCATGTCACTCACGGAAACAGTGGCAACGGAAACACTGGCACTGGTGTAGAGAAGGAGCCAAGTACCCCCACCTGAAGCATCTCGCTCATATTGCTTATATGTTGGGAACCACAATGTGAGACATGTGCAGAACCAGTGAAAATACTGATACCAAGGAGAATCCTGGAAGCAAGGTTCCCATTAAGAAAGCCATACCTGCATACAAGACAGTATGATGGCCATTTGAATGAAATCCCAGATGAAGGGTCAGAAATGAGCAAAAGAGCAGATGCTGTCGTCACACGAAGTGAGAATGACGAAGAGATGCAGAGACAAGAAAACGAAGATTTTCTATAAGCATCAAGAAAGCATTAAAGATAAGTAACATCTGAGGCTCGAGATGAAGAGACTTATGCTACAGAAACGATGAAGATATCAAGTTATTTTCCACGTGTGCAGATGCAAAGAAACACAAGCAGATGAAGTATACTTGAGGCTAGCTATGTAGTGAATATATTGCGATATGCGCCAATGTATACATTTATAGGAGTGAGTGAACGATGGACGATTCCACTACGCATTATAGCAGAGCTGGACAGGAAAGGAAGGCCTTTTCCAGTGTGTCACAGTTGAAAAGCAATTGAATTACAGCAGTGAATCTCAGAAGGGCAAGACTGGACTAGCCCCAAGAAGCCAAGGCCGTGTAAGGCTGGGATGAGCAGACATTAGTTACAATCGTGTGAAAGAATGAAACACCTGTTCAGAAGACGCAAACGAAAACAAGTAAGACGTTAGAGGTTCATTAAATAACAGTATTTAAAAATGCCCCAAAGCTCAAATTTGTGGTCTTCAGTCACATGGAGGCATGGAAATGGAAAACCTGACAAACCACACCTACGCAAGGAGACATAGCTTGTCTCCACTCCCTCATATTCTCCATAGCAAGGAACATTTCCAAGGCCAAGTTCAAAGGCTTACTTGACGTGCAGACCACTGAGGTGATGATAGATGATAGGCTAATTGGTGGGAAGCTATGGTTATGACCAGCCCACCAGCAACTGGAAGACCAGCCTGCGTGCTGCTGGCATAGGTGGAAAAGTACTGATGGATGTTAGGGTGCCAACCAATTATAGGGGACCGCATAGTTAAGGTCCCTATAGTTTGTGTAACCAATGGGATGTTGTATATTTAGTGACGTTCATAGTGACCTGTTTGAAGGGAGGATTTAGTTGGCACACCTGATGTTAAATACCCAATCACTCTCTTAGTCTAGTATAGAACGTATACCTAGATGTTCCCTCTAAGCCTATCACATTTGCCACTAGGTTTTTTAGTTTGCCACGTAGGATGACGTTAGCAATTATGTAGGTTAACGTCAGCAAAGACGGGTTTTTGCTATAAAAGTGATGTTTTTTATTAACTTCTTTGAGATCATGCTGTGAGACGTCCGTTGATGTCCGTTGTACTCCCTGTTTTAGATAATTGACATTAAAACAGTCAAAATTTACCTACTTTCTGAGTAGTCTGATCATTGATGTTTGAGTATCTTCTGCATCCCCCATTCATGTCAAAGTATTGCTACCTCGTCTTAAAGGACTGGTTCGGCTGTCTCACTGCCGGAACAGGAAATTCACTGGTAGGCATCTTGGAAAACACAATCCGCTTAAAATCACACAGTTCCTGTTGCCACCCAGACACGCAGACATCGGCATTGCACTACCAGGCATGGCATCTCGCTTCCCAGAGAGACGGCAGCAGAAGCCACACTTCACTGAGCCGGAGCTCAACATAACGAAGGAATGCATTATACAACATGCTGGAGACCTATTTGCAATGGACCACCGCTGCAGCACACAAATCCGAAAAACTGCCATCTGGGTGGAAGTGGCTCAGAAGGTGTCATCCATTGGCACTGTATTCCGCACAGTACGTGACTGCCACAAGCGGTGGGATAACCTCTGCCTGAGGGTGCGACACATGCTGTCAGTCCACCGCAAGGAATGCTTGGCCACTGGCGGTCGGACAGGCACACCTATCAAACTGATGCTATGGTAGGAGAAGTGTAGCAGTGTGCTTCCCTTTGAAGGGATTGATGGAGTTGGAGCAGCAGAGGCTGGAGCAGGGTCACCTGCAGAGGGCGGTGAGTGCAGCGTGCCACACCAAAACAAACACAGCAGGCAGGAAAATGCAATGCACAATACACAGAGACATGCCCAACTGCATGACACAAGACCACATCCAACCCATGCAGTGGCCAATGAACCATGGTCATTGGCCAAGGGCACACAAACAACCAAACACACATATGTTCACATAAGCACTGTACAAGGATAGACATTGATGAAATGAGAACCAACACATACACAAGGCCTCCTTCCCCCGGGTGGCATGCATGCACCATGTGCAATGTGCACCCATGATACACTCACATGCATTCACACATCCAACCTGTCCTGCCACAGACCTGGCCCTGGCATGGTTGACAACCTACTTGTCCGAACAACACCCCCACGTGCAATAGTGTCCCTCCCACAACTCCACCTCACTCCCCACCTGTGTCGTTCCACAGGGCACCATTCAATCGCCATGGCTCTCCAACACCTACAATGCCCCTCTGGCCCACTCAATCACCACCATTACACCCACCACCAGTGTAATGTTGATGACACACCAGTCACCTAGCAACTCCCATCCCGTACTACTACTCCATCCTCCCTCATAAATGAATGAATGACTGCCTATCATGTAACATGCTCTGCTGACAATCCCTGCCTCAATCCCAGCAACACAGAAAAGCACCTGATCAAGTTGCTTGTGCCCTGTAACCCACTCCCCGGTAAACCTCCATGGGCCCCCTCACCACTCTGAGAGCCCACAGACCTTGGCATCACCTTTGACTCATCCCACACCTCACATGCCATGGCAAGAAGTCTGACTTACAGCACCACCACCTCAGAGGCACCCACCCTTACCTCACCTACTCCCAGAAGTCCAATGTCTCCAGTGCACAGGTCCCCACTGGGTCTGACAACAGCAACAACCTTCCCACACTCTGCCCATACCTCCCTTTGCCCCCTCGTGCAAATTCAGAATAGTGAACATGATTCAACCTAGGCCTCAAGCCCTCTGACCTCTTCCCTCCAGCCCTGGAATCACTGTACAGGCTCCCTGTGCCTGCAAACTGCAATTTCAAGACCCCTTTCCCCATACACAAGGCAGTCTGCAACCTGGTCCCGCATGAGTCACACTGGTGGCAACCCATCCTCGACAAGTCTCCCCCAGCATCCCTCACCAGCACTTGTCCATGGCCAGCCTTTACTGGAATAGCCGGAATCTGGCCCACCCTATCCTTCGCACTGTACTCCCCTCCCCCACTCACATCACATGCACCTAGCCCTGTGGCTCCCATCAACACGTGCCCAGCCCCCTGTATCCCTCATCCCCTGCAATACACCCCCTCCCGTCCCGGTACCCTCACTCCTCCCTCCCCTGCACAACATTGTTCCCTGCACATGCACGGTAACAATGACACAAGGCCCAGTACGTCCGTATCGCCTAATTTGTCCAACACCTTCTTGCTGGTGGCACCTGTTAACACTTGTGTATATACGCCATGTGATTGATGAATGCATGAACTGACTACATGTAGCAAGGCCATAGGATGACACAGAGGTGACTAACGGCATGAACATCTCACCCCCACAGGTGGTTGGCGCGGGGTAGTTGGGGTGGAGTAGTTGGGGAAGGTAGTTGGGGGGTGTTTGGAGGAGTAGTTGGGGTGGGGTAGTTGGGGGGTAGGTTGGGGAGGCAGTGGTGGGCAACACGTTTCTTGTTGATTGTTCATGCTAAAATACATCTGAAGTGCTATGTCCATAATAAAAGCCTTTTGGTGTTAAATGGATGTTCCTGCTTACTTTTGTTCATGAGCCTGGCGCCAAAGGCACCAGGACAGTGTCCACCCAGGTCTCCTGTGCATACAACCCCTGCATGCCTGTGCCCCTGACTTCATGACCATGACAGTATTGCTCAAAGGTGCAGCCTATTCCGCGGCCCACCCGTTCCCTCGCATTTGCTTGAATAGGGCCCTACACCACCTTGTGCAAATAATCTGACTTTATCAAATGGCCCCACAGAGAAAGCTGCCCCTTCCTCGGTAACTAATGCCACAAATCTGTATTCCAATTCAACAAATATGCATTTCCAGGCAGCCCTTTGAGACAGAGCTGTACATTGCATTTAGAAGCAATAAATGTATTTAGGCGTGACAAATCCGGTGTGAGATGCTCGGACAGCTTTTTGTATTCTGGTTCTTGTGGCCTTGCGTCTCCATTATGAAAGCGGGGCTAAAGTGACCAGATTGCACAGTGAGGTCACACCTGGAATGTCACACACCAACTGTAAGAGGAAAGGCCATACAACTTGAGTAACCTCCAACCTTTCAAGGTTTTCTCTGGTAGGCTTTGTGGACTTACTTTGCAGTAACCCACCTTCCCTTTGAACTCTTTGCTTCCCTGGAGGAGAATCCTCCCATTGGAAGCAGGCCTTTCTCCATAAGCCTAACCATGATGGTTTCCTTTTCTGGTGGCTCATACCTCTCTCTCTCATGGGATTCGCCTCTACCTGTATACTAGGCAGCTGAGGAGGCCTATATGATTCAAGGTTTTCTGGGTGTCCTTCTTCCAAACTAGGAATAGGGACTCTTCCAACTACCTCAACAGATGTTATAGGTAGGGCATGGGGAATATTCTCTTTACCTATGCCTCTGCATGAAGTCAGGGGCACAGGCATGCAGGGGTTGTATGCACAGGAGACCTGGGTGGACACTGTCCTGGTGCCTTTGGCGCCAGGCTCATGAACAAAAGTAAGCAGGAACATCCATTTAACACCAAAAGGCTTTTATTATGGACATAGCACTTCAGATGCATTAACCTTGAACATTCCATCCATTAAGCAGGATGCATTAACCTTGAACATTCCATCCATTAAGCAGCCCCAAGTGTATTCTTGGGTGTGGCTGCTAATGGATTGCCTTTGCACGTGCTCACTCTCTAGGAGTTGCAGGGTGTGGCTGGTAAGCCGGCCCTAATGGGCGTGCCCACGATCTCAGCAATACAAGCTGCCCCGATCCTCAAGACATACGCTTCGTGTTATTCTGCACTTTCAAGCAGCGTTACGCTCACCGTCACCTGAGGTCAGACCTACCTTTGAAGATCCTGCTTCCTGGACATCTTGCTTCCTGCCAGCATACTTACCAACTGGGGGAGAAGCTGTTCTTACCTGTACATCTCTTGGGCGAACCGAGTATTCATCTCTACACTTTCCGGAACGCCGAAATCTTCATCTTGGCACCGCTGCACAACACGCTCCATTGTCCACAGCAGCGCCTGCAAGGAAAAACAGAAGACAAGGTTAGACATTGAAAAAACAGTCAGTTTAAGGTTGTGCTTCGCCATACTTTACGCTTGTCCTTAAACCATCACTGTGGAACATTGCGTTAGCATCCATCTTCCATCCGGCCACGTCTCACGTCTCACAGCTGCATTAAGGCCGCATTTCCATCTAAGGGAAGAAAACAAAGAGAGACATTATTGCAGGCATAAATAGGAGCAACATATAAAGACATTAAACAGAACTAACAGAATCACAAGAGCCCAAGAAAGACTTACCAATCATAAGGAGAAGCATAGTCGCAGCTGGACTGGACTAATCGTTATCAGGGATCAGTGAAGGAACTAGATCCCATTAGACGTGCTCCTGCCAGAAGTAGCAGGACGGAGAGCTTATCTTCCATAATTCACAGGTGAGCTTTATGGGCTGGCGTGTGCTTACAGAAACCGTACTTTGGAAGGGAAGTGTTCGAGAGGTACAACAGTCACAGATTGGCGCACTCACACACTCTTATCTCCACGCAGGAGCAGTATCACCACGTACCACCGCTCACAGCGTTTCTACTGAGGGAGAGGCCTGAAGGGGGCAGATTTAAGTTCATGGAGGGCTGCAACCATACCCCAACTCCTCCGCAGAGACCAGGTGAGCGTAACAAATACAAATGCACATTTGTATTGCTCAAAGTGTCGGTGCAGCTTACAAAGTGGATGCATCACTAAAGGTCTGGGGAGGCATACTCAGTGCACCTGGTGCCCTCTTAGCGACGACATGGCTGAGCCTTCATCACCAAGCGCCTCATTGCTTCATGGTCGTGCTGGCTGTCCGTGGAATTAAATGGGAAAAGAAGGACCAAAAGAGGTTCAATTCTGTCTGGGTTTGGCTGCTACATAGTGCCCTTGCTGCCGTTTCCAGCACACTTTAATGATCCGTTTACAGGCCAGCATGCCTGCTCATAACTCAGCAGGACCACACTGCCTGCATACATTTTTACAAAATCCTCCCACAACATAAACAGAGCGGGAGTCTCATTGAAAAGGAGGCAGGGCTTTCCAAGTAGAGCTTTCCCTCTGCCATCCTCGAAGGTTCATGCTAGCAAAGTGACCATGCAATCATCTGGTAATAGCATGGTACGTTTGCTCAATAAGTCTCTTGCTTGTACGTCGCATAGCTAAGCATTGAAAGGCAAATAGTACATGCTGCCTGTCATGGAAGTTGAGACAGAGAACTGCACCACAAAAACAAACAAAACATAAAACATGAAAACCAAAATAAATGTACATTAACTATTTAAAAAAACATGAAAAACAAAATAAATGTACATTAACTATTTAAAAAAAGATTAAACTCACATGCTTCAATGTATCATTTCATTGAGAAGATGCATGGTATATTTACCATTCAAAAACGGCTAGCTTGTTTCCAGAGAGCTTCTTTAGCGACAGTCATCCAAGATGGCTATCTCCATGGAAGAGCGCACACAAAATCAAAGAGTTCCGAGACAGGCAGGAATGGGTGGGATTAGCCATAGGGATTACATTGGCTAGGGGCAGGGAATGGGAGGGATTACAACCATGTATCCTTCCTCAAATATCATCTCTATTTTAAAATTTTCTTTATTGTGACCTAGTTTTATACAAATCTTTTTACACATTTCCAATTACACAAATTACATCTTTTTCTCATCTGTTATCAGTCTATTTCCTTGTGATATGAGTCTCATTCTACAAAATAGTCCCATCTTCTGCTACACTCTGAGTTGTTTGAATCTTTATGTAATTCTTCCTGTTGCTTGTCCGTTCTTATGATGTTTCTTACTCTTTCATAAGACTATCTAGCAAATGTATTCCGGTAAACATGATTCACAGGTTTCTTCCCTGTACAAAGTCTCTCCACCAATCTTCGTTTGTCTTGGTTTTAAAGTGTTCCAAGTAACTGTTAAGACATGTGTTCTATCCTCTGCTACTGCCATACACTCCAGTTGCAAGTGTCTTGTGGATTCCAGAGTTCCTTGTAGTTTACAGAATCTGCACTGCCCATTGTTCATGCCTCACTGACCTCTGTTATCTCTAAACTCATTGGTAGGTTACACGTCTAGTCTTATTTGCATCATCCTCTCCTGATGGTGTTTACTAGGGAACTTTATCAAGTATTGCGGCTTGGTGTCCGTTTTCCGATGTTCGTTCAGTGCATTTTGTTGCGATTTGTATTGAAGCTTTGATTGTCTTGTTCTTATCCAGTCCTCTCTTTTTAGTTTTTCTTTTACTTTGTTTGGATTCATGATTAGTTCTTCCAGTGACGAATCTAGTTTGTGTAGTTGTTGAATCCATTTTTCCTTCCAGGTGTTTAATAGAACAGCACTCTTTACGTCCTCGTTTTTCGATAGAATTTTATAGCCGACCACCAGTTTGAGCAGGGAAACCTTTCTCAGTAGGGCTATTGACTTCCATCTTACTACTGACTAGAGTGATTGTAAACCTAACTCGGCTCTTATGGCTGCAAATGGCAGGCATCTTGGGAGATTTAGAATTGATTTCCAAAACCTGCTTTCAATCTTTGTCCATGTTCTCCGCGACAAGTTCAGGCCGGCTTCACCACTGTATGTGATGATAGGAATCAGCTTTTGGACATAGAAAGATTGCACAGGGACTAGTGAGAATTTCCCAAATCTGCCATTAAGTATGGCTCCTTGTGAGCTTAACCTTTTTACTTTTGAAAATAGTTCATTTTCCCAGCTTTTTTCTGCTACTGACTGGTTGAATATTATTCCGAAATATGGAATCACTTTTACTTTTTCCAATTTCTCCTCTCTGATTTTCCACTTGAAACACTTTTCGCTAACCTTGTTTGTTTCTCCTATAGTTCGAATTTTGGATTTGTTGGTGTTTATTACAAGGTTATTTGTCTGCATATAGTCTTCAAGTTTGTTTAATAGATGTTGTAGGCCGATTTGGTTCTGATCTACGAGTACTATATCATTCGCATAGCATATCAATGAGATCTCACTGTTGTTAATTTTTGGGACAAAGTGCCTTGTTTGCCTCAGAGCTTCTGGTAGGTCGGCAATATGTTACTTAAGGAGGGTAGCGGCGAGTGGGCATCCCTGCTTGACACCTCCTTTAGTGATTATGTCTGCAGTTAGGGCTCCTTCATTGTTTAACCTTACATGCGTGGTTGTTCTCTCGTGAAGGGCTTTGTTGGGCTGCAAGATCTCCTTGGGATACTTCCACTTCTGTAATTTCTTCCATAGATTATGCTGATTCACTCCATCAAAAGCTTGCCTTAGATCTACGAAGGCTAGATGTAGTTTCTCTTTGGCTCTGATGGTGTTCAGTTTCAATAGTGATGGAATAAACAATTTAGTTCCGTCCCAGTACCCTTCGTAAAGTGTGTCTGGCGGAGATCGATGATCTAGTTGTTTTCGGCCCATTAAGTTAAGCTTCTCTGGAGATGTGAGGCAATTATCTTCCTGATTACGTCGAGAAGTGCTATGAGCCGATATTTTGATGGGTCGTCTCGTTTACCTTTTTTAAAGATTGGTACCGTGATACTTGCTGTCCAAGATGTTGGTATTGATCTTTGTTTCACAATGTTCTTAAATATCAAGTCGATTAATGCGGCTCACTTTGTTGCATCGTTTTTTAGGTCTAGGTTTGTTAACCCATCCGGCCCAGCAGCTGAGGAGTCTTTCAGCTTTTTTATCATTTGCCCATTTTGACCTTCTTCCATCTCCAGGCTCCAATGATGATTTTTGTTTGCCAGTGAGTCTTTTAAAGCATTGTCTGCACTGCCGAATACTCTACAGTAGTGGTTGATCCAATCTGTTTCTGAGACTCTGCTTATCAAGTGACTCTGTTGATTTAAAGTTTGGTTGTTTATTATTATCCACATGTCTCTTGTTGTCGCTTGTACCATTGCTCTCAGCATATTTTCCTCTTGTTCCTGGTTTCGGTATTGTCTAAACCCAATCAACCAATTCTTATAATATTGCTTCTAATAATAATAGATAATATTGCGTTTAATATTACATGTTTGGTTTTCAGGCTTGTCATTTTTTCTCTTTATTTGTATTATTAACTGTCTTAGTTGTTTCCTCTTCTTGACCACTGTGTCACATTTTTCTTTCCTTGTTTGCGCGTCGTATTTGTCTGTCATTGCTAAGATATCAATTGTTCTTATCCTCAGACGGTTGCCTCCTTGATTCACTTCCAGGTACACTATTTTATCTATTACCTTGTTCTCTTTTCATCCGATCCATGTTAGCCTCAAGATATTATGATCACTTACATGTTTTGATATTACATCAAAGCATTTGACATTGTGTAGATTGTTCTTGGAGATCCAAATATAGTCGATTGTTGACTTGTGTATCCCGTTCATCCAAGGTGGCGTACTTGCAATGTCTCCCTTTACTTGTCCGTTCAACATATATAGGTTGTCTGATTCGGCCATCTGGATCCAATTTCCTTTGTCAGTCTCATCTAGTTTTAAAATGTCAGGTCTTGGGAGACCCTGTTTATTCATACATTTTATATTTAGATCTCCACATAGAACTATATTCAAACAAGAATCTACTACCATTGCTTCTTTTATTATTTTGGTGATTTCACTCACAAACTTTGAGGTGTTAATTCTTGCCGGATTACAGTAGATGTTTATTAACAACATTTTTGATTCTTTTGCGATTTTATGTTTTTCTTTTGGATTATTGCCCACTGCACATATGTGTTTAGGTTTCCATGGTTTGTTATTGTGATTTCCGGAGTTTGTTTTATCAACATCAGCAGTCCACCAAAAGGTCTTCCATTGATTCCTTTTTTCACTGGATTCAGAAGTACCTCATAGTTTTCGCAGATTGGCATTTTCTGTAGCAAGGTCTCTTGCAGACATATGATTTTTGCTCTCTTCAGATGTTGATCTGGTCTATTAAACAAATGCCTAAAACTTCTCGTATTCCATGAAATTAGAAACTTGTGTTGACTCTCCTCTTCCTTCATTTGCTAATCTTTATTTGACTTGATTTTTGTCGTCTCTAGCCAGGACCAGTCCATAATGGATCGTAGTTGTTCTTTTTTGTCATCTTTTAAGTCAGTGTTCTGTTTTTCCAGTTTTATGTATCATCGCCATTGGAAAAGCATCGCAGACCCTCATTCAAAGCCCATATTTGAAGCTTTTATTTTAATGAAAATAGTTTCAGCCTTAAAGGTAGCGCTTTCAGCAGCACCTAATAGCCCAAACTAAAAAGGAACCTGGTTTCTGTTTTCATTTTTAATACTCCTGTCTTGCAACTGTACATTCCTCTTGGGTTGATTGAGCAGTGCTGCCACCATGCTGGAGGTGCTTGGTCCACTGTCATCAGAGCTCGCACTTGAGAAACTCCAATTGCTAGATCTTGCATGTGATCTATTAGGTTGTCTTCTCTGGGGGTATCCTGTGTTGGTTCCTTCCATGGATGCCTGAGCAAAAGAGAAGATTGGTGATGTCATGAAAAACAAAGTCGACACACCTAGAAAAGAGACGAGAAACTTATGCCCATAGGCATTCTATAGGCTCTTAAGAGGAGGTGTCAAAGATGAGCAACATTTTGGGCTCGAGATGGAGATGCTCATGCTACAGAAAAAATGAAGAAGATATGAAGTCATTTTATAATAGTACAGATGCAGTAACGCAAGTAGACAAAGTATTCTTAAAGGCTGGCTAAGTTGTGAATCGATTGCGGCGATGCACCAACGTATATGCATAGGAATGTATGGACTATGGATGATTCCACAATGCATTTTAGCAGAGCTGGATCCCATGAGCAGAAAGGCATTTAGTATGTTGCCATTGGAAAGCAAAGGTGGATCAAAGAAAGGCTTGGCTGGCCCAGCACCAGGATGTCAAGGCCACTGTGAGCCTCAATGTTCGTGCAGTGGTTACAGAACGTGTGAAAAGAACAAAACTCCGGTCTTAGGTGAGGATCATGTCATGAACCACTGTACGCGTCCCTTCTGGACTTCGTGGTCCCTGACCCATAGGGGACTGAACTCAGCAGTACTCCCAACATGACCACTGAACGCGGAACGCTGTTTGCCAGTCTCCGCGTTGTACGCTGTATGTTCTACAAAGCAGACATGCCCCCACAGCCCTGCGCATCTCAACGCTACTGCTTGCAGTAGTCAGACGTGTGTTGCCGGAGCTCATTCAGCGATTACTTCTGATTCCTGGTCCCCTGAATTCCTCTTCTTTCATCCTTCCCCTTTTCCTCACCTTGCATATCCTGGATTTCCATTGCATTTGTATATCTGAGTGCGAACCTCACCATTTCCTGGACTTCTTCCCAGACATCTGAACGCTTCCTGGAGCCAGGTCACGAACCGCACGCTGGAACCCCAGGACCCACGCACGGGGTTATATAAATCCCAAACAGTGCGAAAGAAGACATCTTCGAAGATCACAAGCAAACAATACAGACAGGTGAGAAGGGGGAAACCTGTGACAGATCGAGTACATTGAAGACGTCAGAGGTACATCATTTAATAGTATTTTAAATGCAGAAAGACTCTAAAACATGGTCTGCAGGCACGTGGTCGGATGAAAATAAGACACTGGGACGAGCTGTATAGAAACCAAGAGACAGAGTATGCCTATACTCCCTCATATTCTCAGTTGCAGAGAACATTTCCAAGGCCAAGTTCAAAGTCTTAATTGACTGGCAGAAGGCAAGAGTGATGATAGATGGCAGGCTAATTGGTGGGAAGCGATGGTCATGACCAGCCACCTGCAGCTGGATGCCAGCCTGCATGCTGCTTGCGTGTGTGGAATATTACAGAGGGGTACGAGGGTGCCAACCAATTATAGAGGGCCACGTAGTAGAGAGCCCTATAGTTTTTATAACCAATGGGACGCTGTGTATTTGATGATGTGCGAAAAAACCTGAACTAGAGGAGGGCTTAGTTGCCCCATCTGATGTTAGAGACCTAATCACATTCCCTGACAAGTATGGAACGTATACCTAGATGTTCCCTCTAAACCTATCACTTTCCAAAGGAGGTTTTTGTAGTTTGCCACGTAGGTTGACATCAATGATGACGAGATTTTAGTATATAAGCTACATTTTTTTGAAATGCGTTGAGTGAGAAGTTCGAGCGAGTTCTTTGATGTTCATTGAAACTCCCTGTTTTAGATAATTGATATTAAAACAGACGTACTTTGCCAACTTCCTGAGTCACTTTGATTATTGATGTTTGAGTATATTCTGCATCCCCATCTATCTCAAAGTCTTGTTACCTCCTCTTAAAGGGCTTGTGTTGTGCACACATGTTCAGGAAGAAGCACCAAAGACAATTTGGCCGCCGATCATACAAGCTCACACCAATCCCCACTGCTCCCACAATGGACAGCTACCACGAGAAAAACCCTCTCACCAGACCCTACAACCCAGGAGCAGTGCGAACACTATCCAAAGTGGACAAAGACGCACAAGAGGGAGCTGGAGACAGCTAATACATGGACAGAATCCACTAAAGCGCTGAGAAGCCATGCCTCAAGTCGTTAGAGACGCCGTGACTCCAGTGCTGTTGGTTCTCTTTAATTCTGCATGGGTGGTACAATCCTTGGGACATTGTATTGTGCAAATGGCGGGCGGGGGTGGCTAAGCTTTGATGAACATGAACAGAGACATTGTACCTCTAACTGTGATCAACAATAGCAGAGTAAGCTACACACCCAAGGGAACGTGTCAGCGACATCGCAGCAGCATTTTCCTTTCACTGCTGCAGCCTGCCTCACACACGCATGCGCTGTCAGAAGTTATAGACTACTGATGATCAGAGCCGTAGCTCTTATGAATCCTTCATTTTGAAAGCACCGCCTGATGATAATACAGGCTATAACGAAGGACTTTATCTGTCCAAAATGCATTGGCCAAATGTACATCTGCTTCAAATGAACTAGCAACCTATTTACTAAGACTACACTTATTAGTGAATAAATCAACATTGGTGCTCAACACTTTGATACGACTGTTCTTTACAATTACGAACTCCAGAAACCACTAAATTGAAAATAGGGTGTGCAGCCCACACTGTAGGCTGACCAGCCAAGGGTCTCTTTTTTCTAAAGCCTTGAGTTGCTCCCATGCGTTGGCTATTGAATGTTTTGGGGGTGGGGGACCATTACTGGCACATTGGGGTTGTTGGTAGGGGTGGGGCCGGGGAAGCCGGGGAGTTTCAGTTTGTTGTTTGGTTTGAGTTGGTTTTGTTCATACTGCATACAGTTCACCAACTCAATCACTGCTGTGGGGTCAGAACGGGTGGGGGCAGAAGTGGGGTGCGATCAATGCTTGACCTCTTTGCAGCAGCGTTACTGGCAGTTTATGGTGGAGTGGGGGTGGACAGAGGCAGGAATGGGTGGTGAAAAGTGGAGTATTAGTCCCTTGGCTATACCATTTCCTCAGTGGGGGAGGCATGACTAACAGTGGAGTCAAATGCATGACGTGAAATGTCAGAGGCTTAATCTGTCCCTCTAAGGCATGAAAGGTCCTATTGTATATGCAGAGGCTTCTGGAGTCAGTAGAGATAGGTCACCCATATTAGGGGTGAGCATTGTTGGGGGGCTTATGACCTGTATTATATTGGTATATGCAGAGGCACCACGTAAATATTGCATTCCTACAGGAGACTCTCCTTTTACCTGCATGTGGTACTGTTTTTGCCAAGTCAAGGGGTTGCCACTGGTATTTCTCCTCGTATTCCAGATATTCTCGGCGGGTAGGTATTGTCATCAAAGGGGTGGTGGTGTTTGGTGGTATGAAGGTGGTCTGGGACATGTAGGGGAGGGTTTTAGTTCTCACTGGGCTGCTACAGGGTAGGAGATTCACCTATGTGAACTATTATGGCCCAAATACGGACTCTCTTGAGTCTATTGCATTCATAGAGGTGCACCTACGTAGGCATCCAGAGAGCATGGTTTACTGGGCTGGCGACTTTAGAGTGGTTATGAACTGCACACTTGACAGGAAGGGTGGTCCCCATAGAGGCGTAACTAAGGCCTCCAATAAATTGTGGCAGGTTTGTGCGAACGAGTAGTTAGTCAAAGTTTGTCAGTTTCGCCAATGCATAGAAGGGGGTACACATTTAGATCCTTAGTACACGGGTCGGCTTCTAGGCTGGGATATATTCTGGTTTCCGCTGGCATGTCTGGATGGTTCTCTGAATGTGATATTTTGGCGCACACACTATCTGATCATGCCCCTGTGATTGCGATGCGTATTATCCCTGGGAAATGGCAGCGGGTTGAAGCTGGCATTTCAAGAATGAGAGTTTGCGAGACACCGTGTTCCGATTAGAATTTAGGGTTTACCTGTTTTTTTTCAAGAAAAGAAAGGGTTAGTGGCATGGAATTCCACCCTATGGGAAGCTTTCAAGTGCGTGATTAGTGGGCTCTGCATCGCAAAAGAAGCGGGGGTCTTCAAAACCATAAGGGCAGAGCTGGCTGAATCAAGAGGCTTGACTAAGGGAATTGGAAACTGGGACAGGGTTTCTCCCAGGTGATGGGATACTGGCTAGTTTTCGGGAGGAAATAGGGCTCTTTAGGGACACAGTGGACTGGGAGGTTAAGTTCCTTAATAGGGGCGCCGACGTTAGACGGTATTGCGAGGGTCAAATGACAGAGTCTCTGCTGGCCCGTCAGGACTGAAACCTCTAAGTCCCATATAGCCACAATCTCAGATTGGGCGGGGGCTATTGCAAACAGATGAGGAGATAATGGGGGCACTCCTGGACTTTTAACAATGCCTTGAATTCATCACGGTCTACTGTGGATCACAGTGAGTTTGACGTCTACCTAGATCAGATCGGGTTGTACTGGTTAGCACAGGAAGAAAGGGATTGGTCTGGTAAACCATTGTCTGACCAAGAGATCCATGAGGCAATAAAAACGTACCCTGCTGGGAAGTCGGCGGGCCCAGCGGTCTCTCGGCCGATTTCTATAAGGCATACGCCATTACACCTGTTCCCCATATGCTTCGCGTGTATCAGCAGGCTGTTGCGCTCACCTGGTCTCTGCGGAGGCGTTTGGGCACGGTTGCATCCCTCCCGGGGATTAGGCCACCCTCATCTAGCTTCTCCCTCTGTACTTATGCAGTGAACTGCGGCAATAGGTAGCTCAGGACAGCTCCTCTGAGAATATAAGGGGACATGAGTATGCCAGTCTGTGATCCAGGTCCCCTTCCAGACCCTTCCTCCCAGGACGTGATTCCCGTAGGTTGAGCTGCACCTAGAAGGCTCACCTGATGATTATTATTGATGAGCTCACCTGATAAAATTATTATTGAAAAGCAGGAGCAGCAGCACACATTCACTAAAAAGGTGTCAGTCTGTAAAACATTCTTTATACTGTAGCTCAACTTCTGGCAGGGGTGCTTGTCGTACTGGGACCGAGTTCCTTCACTGGTCCCTGCATGTGGTAGTTGTGATGCTGGAAATGCATTGGAAGGACAGGGCTTCCGTACCCTTGTCCTTTACTGCTTTTTATCATGTCTTCTGTTGTGTTTTCCGGGCAGGAGTTCATGTGGGACTCCTGGCGGTGCAGCTCTGTCTTTTGGTTTGGTGACAGACCCATGGGATACCCTTATGGCACCCATGGGTGGGGGTACAACCCTGTGCCCCTAGTGTATGTTTTTGGGCACCTATGTGTGGCCCACAGAGCAGGGTATGGGCTGGTGGCAGCTCCATGCTGAATTTGACAGGTGCTCTGAGTATCCTCCATTTTGGGATACCCAGGCCCTGCCATTGGAATCAGTTGATTCCTGATAGAAAACAAAATGGCCCCTCTGGCCTCTTGCTTTCTATTGCCTGTTACCTTGTTTTCCCAAAGTCCTGGGAAGCCCTGACTCAGTCCCTTCCTCCTGACCGGCTGTTGGGTGGAAGTTCCATATATGGTGTTGTTGTCAAGTCCAGGCCAGACTGGCTGGAGCCTTCCCAGGGACAGTATGTTATGGGTACACCCTGTGGGTGGGACCTGGGTGAATGGAGTGTGTGACAAATGCGCATTCTGTGTTGTGGGTGTCTAGTATCTGGTGTTTGACACAATGACTGAGACATCCCTGCCCGAAACTGGTATGAATGCAGTGTGGAGTGTTGAATGGCTGGGTACTTGTCCCAATACACATAACTTGTTGTGAGTGACTGGAGAGGAGTGAATGGCCTGAATGCACTATGCGCCTGATTGGATGCCTGCCTCCATGAATGCCCTTCTGACCGATTGGTTGCCTGAGTGTGACCCAGCAGAATGAATGGGAGACCAACTTGTATATCTGGGGGCCTCTCACTGCTAGAATTCATGTTCAGAAGCTGAAGTCCACTACAACGAGTAAATGGAGTAACTGAAGCTTGACCTTGAAGCCCTGCTGGACGAGAAGAATTGCTGTTTCTCTCCTTCACAATCTGAAAGCTGCTGTGCCTCCAAGGACTGACCCAGAGAGGACCTGGTAAGGCACCCTCTTCCCGAGCTACGAGGGACCATCGTGCACCAGCTGATCTTTGCCAAAGCTCCCTGGTAGACAGACCTTCGTCAGGCTGCTGACCCGAGATGGGGACTGCTGCGGAATCCAAAGGAGAAACACCCGGACTGTTGTCCATCACTGTCGCCGACTGCTGTCGCCGACCGGAGCCGACGTGCTCCCGTTTGCCTAAGAACTTCACTTGATCCAACGACGCTCTCGTCCGCATCGTTGCCGCTGTATCCTGCTGGAGAAGGCCTGACCGTCGACGCGCCGAGGAGCATCCACCGGTGGGTTTCCCGCCACCCAAAGACCACAGAGACGTTGACGACTCAACGCCCTTGCTGGGCCACAGTTCTTCAAACTCCTTGCTGTCCAGAACTATCGACACTGAGGTGCCCCGCACGCCTCTTCCTTGCAGGACTTTTACGCTTCCCAGTCAACTAGCACCGCTAGGAATGAAGCTGCCACTTCACCGTCGTAGCTCACCCTGTTCTCCGTCGGACATTCGACGACCCATGACTCCTGCCTTAAAGGGAGGGCACTCAAGAAGGGCTGTCGATTCCCTGCCGAGGAACGCTACAACGCCAGGTACTTTGGGGTTGCAGAACTATTGGGAAGTCTAGTGTGAACAATATATGGACTGGGCTTTTATCTTTATTCTACAGGTTGCCCAGGTGGTGGGATCTCCACACAGAGCTGTGTCTAGTGGTACGGGGCTAGCATTCTGCCAATTGTTCAACCATCTTGCTTTCCTTCCTCTCTCTACTGCTGGTTTCCTCTTTATTGATCTGTGTGACATTTTGACAGTATAGTTGATGCACTTTAATGAGATCTGATAATAGTTCTGTTACCACTGTAGAACTGTATATATTTACCATTGTTGATTTTCTGAGCACAAAGTGAGTTATTGTGATAGTGTACATAACCTTGGATATTAAATAAATAAAGACTGTGTTTTAACCAATACAGTGTGTGGACATTCCTTTGTGGGTGCTTGGGGACTACACTGTACTTAAGAACCAGCCTGCATCACCTCCTGAGACGCTAGGCCTTGATTGCTCGTCTACTTTACCAATAATAGAGAATCTTGGCTGGGGTCCTCTGTGCCTCTCCTCTAACATATAGAGAGCAGACGTACAGACACCCCCCTCCAGTCTTTACACTGTTGGCAGCAGTGGGATGCTTATGGTTTTAAGAATCAGTGTATAACCATGCCACTTACAAGGATATATGCACTTTGTTAAATTAAGGTTTAGTTGTGTACAAGATAACTGCATTACAAGCAATGGAATCTATTGTGAATGGTAAATTGACTCGGATGAGCTTAGAGGCTCTCCAGAGTGCTTGTGAAGCCCGGGAGTTAGAGTTTGTGGATAAGTCTAGGGCTGAGCTGATAGCTGCCCTGGTGGACTACCACACTGATCATGAGACTCTTGAAGGGCGGGATGCAACCAATGAGGACTCTACCCCGAGGGTTTTCGCCAAATCTGTTTCTGGGAATGCCACCATTCCTGCGGCCTCTGTTCCAAACCCCAGCAATTCCTTGGAACTTGAGTTATTAAGGATGAAATAAGCCCTTGAATATCGCAACTTGGAAATAGATGCTGAGCTTAAGAAAGAGGAGTTGGCACAGCAAGTGGAACTGAAGCATAGGGATCTTGAACTCAAAGACAAGGGCACTGAATGTCAGCGAATGCAGTTAGAGAAAGCTCGAGTGGAGACTTCAGCTAAACCATTTGAGAGTGTCAGGTCCCCAGCAATCAAGTTTATGAAGGATTTGGTTGGTGTGTATGCAGAGGGTTCTGATATCCACAAATGGATTGAAGCGTTTGAGATGGCTTATGCAATTCATGATGATGTTAAGAGAGAGTGGGCTAAGTGTTTGTTAAGCAGAGTGCCTCAGACTGGATATGACTGTATTCTGAAACTGAGTGTGGAAGAAAGGGGTCAGTATGACTGCATGAAGTCTGCTTTAATTGCCAAGTTTGGCAAGACACCCACCCAGTACCTTAAGAGGTTCAGGGATTTTAAGAAACAAGAGAATGTGTCTTGGATTGACTGGGTGAGTGCTGTGCACATGAACATGATGGGGTGGATTGATGGTTACAAAGTGAAAACGTTTGTTGAATTGTCCCACCTATTGTTTTTTGAGCATTTTTCGGAAGCCTGTTCACCAGAGCTGCGTCAGTATGTTGTTGACCAGAACATTTTGGACCCCTTTAAGCTGGCTAGGTTGGCTGACAAGTGGGTCTCCCACCGGATGTCCCCTAAGGACTCCAGCCGGAAGGACAAGGACAAAGAAAAGGAGACCTCTCAGAAAGCTGAGGAGGCCCAGAAGCAATCACAGTCGGGTAAACCAAAACCTTCCTCTCCTAAGACCCAAAAACATAGTGGGGATAAGTCTGTTGTGGGTGGGAGTAAGAGTAGTGGTCCACCTGCTGCAAAGCAGGGTCCCAGTGGTTCCAGTACCGTACCTCGCACTCCCGGCACTTGTTGGGATTGTGGGGCTCTGGACCACCGAATGGTTGACCCCAAGTGTAAGCGTAAGGCACTTGGAGTCCAGGCTGCCAGCCTGACCGACCCCTACTCCGTACCTGAGGTGGAGGCCGCTGTCCTCCCCTCCTCTACTGGGATCACCTTTGGTGCTCCTGTAGAGATTTCCTTAGTGTCCCTTGGGGCCTGGGACCAGTACACAGAAGTACTGGCGACTATCCCACAGAACACTCGTAGGTTTTTGAGAAGTGTCCTCTTGAATGTCCATCCTTCTACTGGTTTGAGAGACACTGGGGCAAGCATATCAGTGGTGGACAGGACCCTGCTCAAGCCAGAGGACTATGTAGGTGTTCCTCTGAGAACCACGAGGATAGCTCGTGGGCCTCCCAAATTATCGCCTGTAGCCTTAGTCAACATTACGATTGGAGACAAGACAGGGAAGCTTCCGGTCCTGGTTCAGGACAACGTGCCTACGAACATTTTGTTAGGAAACGATTTGGTTGAGTTGGGGATGATCACGGATGGTCTACCCATGGCTGCTGTGGCGGTCACCCGATCGCAGGTCAAACAGGTTCCGGTTGCAAGTCCGGTACCCTCGCCGACAGGGGAAACCCAAGGTGCGAAGGAAACAGAAGAGTAAGAAGGCCACCTCTGTGTAGGGAGCCCCTGCTCTTCCTGCTGTTCCGACAGCACCCATTGGGATCCATGCTCTGGACTGGCTGGATCTAGTGGTAAACCGCATCTCAACTCCTGTGGGAGAAGAGCTAGAAGACTCTCCTGTGGGAGAGGTTCTCAACCCGGAGGATCATCCTGAACTTCAATGCTTGTTAGCTGAAGGGGGACCCTCCCGGGCGGACTTCTGTAAGGGACAGAGAGAGTGCCACTCTCTCGAGGGCCTGAGGAAACAGGCCCTGTCCCAGGCACAAGGAGAAGTGCCTAGGACAGTCTGGATTTATTGGGAGGGTGAGCTCCTTGTTAGTGAGCCCACTAAGCCTGAACCTGGTGCTCTCAAGAGGTTGGTGGTACCCCAGGTTTACAAGCCCTTCCTGCTGAAGTTGGCGCATGAGGTGCCCTTAGCTGGTCATCTTAGTACCAAGAAGACTAACCAGAGGCTCTCTGCTAATTTCTACTGGCCTCGGATGGGAGTAGAAGTGGAGCACACTGCAGGTCCTGCCCAACTTGTCAGTTGTCTGGCAAGACTGGATGCAGTGTCATTGCCCCACTGCAGCCATTGCCAGTAGTTGGCACACCGTTTGAGGGGGTGGGCATCAACATTGTGGGTCCCCTTGACCCTCCCACTTCAGGTGGACATCGGTTCATCCTGGTCTTGGTTGTTCATACCACCAGGTACCCTGAGGCTATACCCCTTTGGACTGTTACTGCCGAGGTGGTTGCCAGGGCTCTCCTGGGCATTTTCACCCGTGATGGATTCCCTAAGGAGGTTGTCTCTGACAGAGGATCCAACTTCATGTCTAGTTACATGAAAACCATGTGGAAAGAGTGTGGGGTAACCTACAAGTTCTCCACCTCTTACTATCCTCAGACCAATAGTCTGGTTGAGAGGTTTAATAAAACTCTCAAATGCATGCTAGGTGCTTTGGAAGAGCCCCTAAGGAGGAAATGGGATCTCCTCCTGCCATGCCTGCTGTTTGCTTACAGAGAGGTACCTCAAGAGGGTGTTGATTTCAGCCCCTTTGAGTTACTCTTTGGACATCCCGTGAGGGGGCCCCTTCCCTTGATCAGAGAAGGTTTGGAGGCCACCCCTCCAGGTCCCACCAAGCAAGTGGGGGACTATGTCTTAGGCCTCAGACGGAGGATGACACAGATGATGGGTCAGGCAACAGCGAATTCCAAGGCCAGTCGGGAATGGAATAAGTACTGGCATGACTTTAAAGCATCGCAAGTGGATTGGACTCCAGGACAGGAGGTCCTTGTGATGGAACCTACCAAGCCTTGGCAGATAAGTGGACTGGACACTTCAGGATAATCTCCAAGATAGGCAAGGTCAATTATCTGGTTGACGTGGGAGCCTCTGTGGAAGCTCCTCAGGTTTTCCATGTTAGCAGGCTCAAGCCTTTCCACAGGCGAGCAGAAGTCTCATGTCTCTTGCTAGCTTCAGAGCAAGAAGAGGATGAGAGTGAGCCCCTTCCTGATTTGCTGCATAGCAACCCTCAGGATGACTCAGTGGAGGGAGTGCACCTCTCTCCAGATCTGACAGCAGAGCAGCAGAAGGCCTGCAGGGCTTTGCTCCGGCAGTACACCTCTTTGTTCTCACTGACACCAGGCCTTACACCTTGGTGTAGGCACGAAATTGACACTGGTGACAGTGTGCCGGTCAAAAGCAGGTGCTACCGTATGTCAGATACAGTTAAGAACCACATCCAGGCTGAGGTCGCCAAGATGTTGGATCTGGGTATTATTGAACCCTCAACCAGTCCCTGGTCCAGTCCAGTGGTCCTTGTCCCCTAGGCAAGTTCCCAGGCAGGTACCAAGGATTGGAGGTTCTGTGTGGACTACCGAGGAGTCAATGCCGTCACCAAAACGGACGCGCACCCATTGCCCAGGGCTGATGAGCTTGTGGGCGCCATCGGTTCTGCCAAATTTGTGAGCACCTTTGACCTTACCTCAGGCTATTGGCAAATAGCTCTGACGGACCATGCCAAGGAAAAGACAGCGTGCTCAACACCTGAGGGACTCTGCCAGTTTAGGGTCATGCCTTTTGGGTTGAAGAATGCCCCTGCCACCTTCCAGATATTGGTCAATCATGCACTCAATGGGCTGGAGGCCTTTTGTGTGGCCTACGTAGATGACATTGCCGTGTACAGTTCCACCTGGAAAGAGCATTTGACACATCTGGATAAGGTGTTGCAGTTGAAAAGGGCTAACCTGACTATCAAGGCCACCAAGTGCCAGATAGCTCAGGGGAAAGTCACATATCTTGGTCATGAGGTAGGAGGGGGTCAAATCCAACCTCTCCCCAGTAAGGTACAGGATGTACATGACTGGGAGACTCCCACTACTCAAACCCAGATGAGAGCTTTTTTGGGCCTCACTGGGTACTATCGCAATTTCATGGCAGACTATGGAACCATAGCTGCACCCCTGACAGCTCTGACTACACCCAAACAACCCAGGAAGTTAAATTGGACTGAAGACTGTCAGAGGGCCTTTGATGGCTTGAAAGAAAGTCTGTGTAGGGCACCTGTGTTGTGTGCGCCTGTCTATAGCCGACCCTTTATCGTCCAGACGATGCCAGTGACACCGGAATTGGAGCTGTCTTGTCCCAGTTAGATGACAAAGGAAGAGAACATACTATCATATTCATCAGCAGACAACTCAAGGGTAGAGAACTTAGGTGGGCTACTGTTGAAAAGGAATGTTTTAGTATAGTTTGGAGCCTTAGGCATTTTAGGCCCTACCTTACAGGATCTACCTTCAAGGTCCAAACAGATCATAAGCCCCTTAAGTGGCCTATGCAGATGAAGGGTGAAAACCTGAAACTGCTCAGGTGGTCCATTAGTCTGCAAGGGCTAGACTTCACCATAGAGCACAGACCAGGGAAGAGTCACGATAATGCAGAGGGCCTTTCCAGAAGGTATGTTGACCATCTGGATGAGGGTGTCTATTTCGTGGGAGATTAGGCACCCTAACCTCTGGCTGGGGGGGGGGGGCGACTGTGATGCTGGAAATGCAACCGGAGGGACAGGGCCTCCGTATGCATGTCCTTTACTGCTTTTTATCGTGTGTTCTGTCGTGTTTTCCACGCAGGAGTTCATGTGGGAGTCCTGGCGGTGCAGCTCTCTCTTTTGGTTTGGTGTACAGACCCATGGGATACCCTTATGGCACCTATGGGTGGGGGTACAACCCTGTGCCCCTAGTGTATGTTGTTGGGTACCTGTGTGTGGCCCACAGAGCAGGATATGGGCTGGTGGCAGCTCCATGCTGAATTTGACAGGTGCTCTAAGTATCCTCCATTTTGGGATACCCAGACCCTGCCATTGGAATCAGTTGATTCCTGATAGAAAACAAAATGGCCCCTGTGGCCTCTTGCTTTCTATAGCCTGTTACCTTGTTTTCCTAAAGTCCTGGGAAGCCCTGACTCTGTCCCTTCCCCCTGACCGGCTGTTGGGTGGAAGTTCCATATATGGTGTTGTTGTCAAGTCCAGGCCAGACTGGCTGGAGCCTTCCCAGTGACGGTATGTTGTGGGTACACCCTGTGGGTGGGACCTGGGTGAATGGAGTGTGTGACGAATACGCATTCTCTGCTGTGGGTGTCTAGTATCTGGTGTTTGACACAATGACTGAGACAGCCTGAAACTGGTATGAATGCAGTGTGGAGTGTTGAATGGCTGGGTACTTGTCCCAATACACATAACTTGTTGTGAGTGTCTGGAGAGGAGTGAATGGCCTGAATGTACGATGCACCTGATTGGATGCATGCCTGCATGAATGCCCTTCTGACTGATTGGTTGCCTGAGTGTGACCCAGCAGAATGAATGGGAGACCAACTAGTGTATCTGGGGGCCTCTCACTGCTAGAATTCGTGTTCAGAAGCTGAAGTCCACTATGACGAAAAACTGGAGTAACTGAAGCTTGACCTTGAATCCCTGCTGGATGAGAAGAATTGCTGTTGCTCTCCTTCACAATCTGAAAGCTGCTGTGCCTCCAAGGACTGACACCGAGAGGACGTGGTAAGGCGCCCTCTTCCCGAGCTACGAGGGACCATCGTGCACTAGCTGATCTTTGCCAAAGCTCCCTGGTAGACAGACCTTCGACAGGCTGCCGACCCGAGATGGGGACTGCTGCAGAATCCCAAGGAGAAGCGCCCGGACTGTTGTCTGCCACTGTCGACGACCGCCGTTGGAAACCGGAGCCGCCGTGCTCCCGTTTGCCTAAGAACTTCACTTGATCCAAGGATGTTCTCGTCCGCATCGTCGCTGCTGTATCCTGCTGGATAAGGCCTGACCGTCGACACACTGAGGAGCATCCACTGGTGGGTTTCCCGCCACCCAAAGACCACAGAGATGCCGACGACTCAACACCCTTGCTGGGCCACAGTTCTTCAAACTCTTTGCTATCCAGAACTATCGACACCGAGGTGCCCCGCACGCCTCTTCCTTGCAGGACGTTTACGATTCCCCGCCAACGAGCACCGCTAGGAACGAAGCTGCCACTTCACCGTGGTAGCTCACCCTGTTCTCCATCGGACATTCGATGACCCGTGACTCCTGCCTTAAAGGGAGGGCACTCAAGAAGGGCTGTCGATTCCCCGCCTAGGAACGCTACAACGCCAGGTACTTTGGGGTTGCAGAACTATTGGGAAGTCTAGTGTGAACAATATATGGACTGGGCTTGTATCTTTATTCTACAGGTTGCCCAGGTGGGGGGATCTCCACACAGAGCTGCGTCTAGTGGTACGGGGCCAGCATTCTGCCAATTGTTCAACCATCTTGCTTTCCTTCCTCTCTCTACTGCTGGTTTCCTCTTTATTGATCTGTGTGACAGTTTGACAGTATAGTTGATGCACTTTAATGAGATCTGAAATAGTTGTGGTACCACTGTAGAACTGTATATATTTACCATTGTTGATTTTTCGAGCACAAAGTGAATTATTGTGATAGTCTACATAACCTTGAATATTAATTATATAAAGACTGTGTTTTAACCAATACAGTGTGTGGACATTCCTTTGTGGGTGCTTGGTGAATACACTGCACTTACGAACCAGCCTGCATCACCTCCTGAGAAGCCAGGCCTTGATTGCTCGACTACGTTACCAATAATAGAGAAACTTGGCTGGGGTCCTCTGTGCCTCTCCTCTACCATATAGAAAGCAGAAGTACAGACACCCCCCTCAAGTCTTTACAGTAGTCAGTCCAGCTGCGACTAATACACTTCTCTCCAGTTGAGTGTTTCTGTGTGTCTTTGTCTTTCCTCGCCTGCTTGCTTTAAGCCTGCTTTCATTGATAGTTTGTTTGCCTTCAGCCTGCTTTCGATGTATTTGTATAGTTTGTTCCTGTATTGTTTTCCACTCCTTCTTTAATATCGTTCTTTTGCTCTCTCCCCGTGTAGGTGGTATTGCGGGCCCTGCAGCAGTTGCAGAGCTGGAGATGGCAGCCGGAGGGAACGAGGAATGAACCCGCGATGGTCCAGTAACAGGTAAGTGGTCTTCTAGGGATGCACGTGTGGTTCGGATGCGGTGCAACCCTAGACTGATGGGTGATAGCTGTTTCATCGTCTTCACAGGAATCGACTCCGTGGATGAGGAGCGCGGCGTCGGGATCAAGATCGCTGGGTTCCAGAGGATGAGTTTGCAGATGATATGATGAACGCTGGATTCCAAGAGGTGAGTATGCAGGATAAACGCTGGGTTCCAAATGGAAAGTAAGCTGGTCCAAGCGGCGGTGAGCGTCACATTGCATGAGAATGCAAAGTAACGCGAAGTGCTGGTATTGGGGATGGAACAGCTTATATAGCTGAGCTCCTGGGCCCACACCCACTAGTCCTGGCCTGTCTGCCACACTCTGCAACTCCTTAGAGTCTGCACGTGCAGCCTGGGCCTGGGGAGCCACACCCCAACAGTATGCTCATGGAAATGTTCCCGAAATAAAAGCATGTGGAAAAGGTCTTGCAAATGAAGCGCTTTTGCACAAAAATAAAGTGTTCCTGCTTACATCCTTACATGAGCCTGGCACCAAAGGCACCAGGACTGAGTCCGCCGTACCCCCTGTGTGCATGCGCCCTGTGACCCATTACCCCCATCACTTGATGGTGCGGTGTCTGTGTTCTTGGGCCAGTGATCATGACAGCACTCCCCCTCAAGGCCCCTCTCAAGGGTGGTTGTCCCCTGGTCCTGGTTTGGTGGGGTTGTTGCGATGGAACTGCCTGATCAATCGTGGAGCGTGGACATGCTCACTGTGTTCCCATGTCCGGTCTTGAGGTCCATAACCTTTCCAGTCTATAAAATGGTATAATTTGGACTGGACTATCTTAGTGTCTAGGAAACTTTTGACTTCTTATTCTGGTTCTCCCTCTACTATCTTGGGATCCGGTGGAGTATCAATCCGTGTACCTGGTTTCATTGGTTTTAGGAGGGAGACATGAATTATAGGGTGGATCCGCGTGTGGGATGGCCCATGGTCCTTTCAAAGGAATATTTTTGGATGCTAACCAAACCTTGTCTCTGACTTGATAGTTTGGAGCTCCCCTTCTGTGTCGATCCGCAAACTGCTTTTGTCTCTCTTTGGCTCTGGCTGGATGTTCTGCTGCTTCCTTAAGAACCTGGCTGATGGTCTTGTGTAAGGTTGTTACAGCTGGCATTTCCAATGACTCCGGTGGATCAAAAAAGGTTGTCTGTGGATGTTGTCCGTGCACTGTGTAGAATGGACTTTGCCCAGTGCTGGTGTGGATGGAGTTGTTGTATGCGTATTGCGCTAACCAAAGTATATCCTTCCAGGTATCCTCGGTTTGTTGCAGCATACACCTTATGTATTGCTCTAGGGTCTGGTTGGTCCATTCGGTCTGGCCGTCGGTTTGTGGATGGTGGCTTGTAGACAACCAAAGGTTGATCTTGGCAATTTTGCAGCATCCTTTCCAGAATGCAGAGACAAACTGAGTCCCTCGGTCTGATATTAATATTGATAGGAACCCGTGTAGCCGAACAATCTGTTCCAGAAACACGGTAGCCAGAGCAGATGCAGTGGGAAGACCCTTCAGAAGAATGAAGTGGGCCATTTTAGAGAACAGATCTACAATTACTAAAATGTTTTTGTATCCGTTGCAGGGGGGAAGATCTGTAATGAAATCCATTGACAGCGTATGCCATGGCGCTGGGGGTACTACCAAAGGACGTAGAAGACCTGCAGGACTTTGTTTTTGGGACTTGTGTTGTACGCAGACACCACAGGTTGCGATGGACTGGGCAATGTCCTTTCACCAAGTTGGCCACTAGTAGTTTTTCTTTATTTTAGTTAGGGTTTTTGCTATTCCCTGATGCTCTTCAACTAAAGAATCGTGATAGTTTGCTATGATCTGATTCTGTAGTTTTTTTATATTGGATGTACAGCTGTCCTTGAAAGTATGGTAGATTGTTCACGATAGTATATCGGCCTCCTTTCGATAGCCAGTCCTGTTTTGCTGCTTGATTCATCAAATGCTGCAGACCAGATTTTAAGTCGTCTAAAGAACTTTCAAGAACTACCAAATCCTTGACAAATATTTAGAAAAATTTGAACAGGAAATCAAAATACGCAAACAACAAACATTCCACAGGGATGAGATGGACTACAAGTTCAAAAGAGTCTACACCTTTCAGAAACAAACCAACAGAAAGTCAAAAGGGTTTACCTCCACAGCAAGAAAATCAAATCCGCAAACTGCCAAAACTACTCAACCATCACAATCTTCAGAAACAGAACAAAGTAGTGAAGGAGAACAAGAACTTCAAAACTCATCTGCCGAACCAGACACATTGGAAACAAAACCATATTCTTTTTAGAAGAATATCGCAAGCACAAGCAATGGAAAACCAACTATCCCTCAAACAGAATCAATATACCCAAAAATGGTGGCCCATAAAAAGGGGCAGACGAGGCAGAGGCAGCATCAGAAGAAGACGAATCAACATACAGAGTCAAAACAAGATCAAAAGAACAAAGTAAAAAGAAGAACTAACTCTGAATGAATCCAACAAAGTGATTTCTCCAATACTTTGCTCTGCACTCAATAAAGGGCTATCTTTCTGTCCAACACATACAATGGACATTTTTCAAACCAGAGTGGACTTATTCAAATTCAGTAGGAACCTTAAATTTAAAAAGTACTTTGCCACCGGTTTCAAACAATCCCCCAGATTCGAAGAGGAACCAGTGCCCTCCGACCTATCGATTGCACACTCACTACTTACAGTTAATCTATTAAATCTACCTGAAGAAATCAATATCCATACTCTCGAATCATTTACAGATGATCTAGGCATCAGTATGGACCTCAGTGAATCAACAAATTTAAAACAAAAATCAACATTTTATCCTCATCTCTACACTGATAATGTCATAGACATATTTGAAAAAGCAGTAGCGAATGATCTAAGATTGTTATACCTTAAATCCACAAAACCCAAAAATGTTCATCAAACTTTGACCAACAAGGAAAGAGCAGCATTGATTGAACTCCAAAATGACGAAACAGTGATAATAAAACAAGCCGATAAAGGGGGAAACATTGTACTGCTTAACACGTCAGACTACATCAAAATGGCAGAAAAGCAACTAAGTGTCAGAATCGGAAACTACCACCCCCGATGACTCCTCACCTGACTCCTTAGAGGAATCCTCCTGGATAGAATTCTTAGGTCTTCTACTCCTCTCCTTCTTGATCACATCCGGATCTTCGTCCGTCTTGGAACCCTTACTTCCCTTCCTTTCCTTCTTCTCCCTCTTGTCCTTCTTACGATCGTAGAGGTAGGGACCCTGACAGTGGTGAGAACAGGCTGTCAGGTGGACCCAGGGGAGCCAGTCCCTTGACGCCAGGGAAAAAGCCTGTGACGGCAGAAAAAACCCTGTTTGATGATGAGTCCTTGCAGGCTGGGAGAGTGTCGGAAGTGGAGGAGGCAGATGAATTGTAATGCAGCAAACAGTTCTTATGTCCAAGTATAACAGGATGAGGTATGCTGATGTCGGAAAGGATTGGAGGAAAATCCAGTGCGTACAAGGAAAGCTGAAGCGGAGGCTTCACAAGTGCAGTCAGGTGGGAAGGTATCAGCTACTAAGCGATAAGTAAGAGAGAGTGGGAGAGCTAGTACAGGAGTACGAGAGAGAGGGGAAGGAATGAGAGAGCGAACAGAAGTGAAAGGGAAAGTGCAACCGGGAAAGAAAGGGAAAGAGAGAGATAGTAAGAATGAGAAGGAACGAGAGAGAGAGGGAGTGAGAGAGAGTGAGCGGGAGCGAAAGCGGGTGAACGCGAGTAAGGAATCGAGCAGGAGAGAGAGAGAGAGAGAGAGAGAGAGAGAGAGAGAGAGAGTGAACGAGAGGCAGTAGCGAAGGAACACGGGAGGGAGTAACGGTATGGAAACCCAGCACAGAGGGGAGAAGCTGGTACGGGGAAGCGGACAGAAAGACCGTGAGCTAAAAGCACAGAATACAGGGAAAGCCGAAGCGGGCGAGAACTACGGGGAAAAGGGTCGCGGACCAAGCAAGAAAAGCAGCACTGCAGGCGAAGTTAGCGAAAGGCTGACAAAGCGAGTTGCAACGCACGGCGTTGTGGCCGTGGCTACCTTTTAAAGGGAAAAGACCAGAAAGACTAGAAAGGTAAAATGACCGTGAGAATACCTAAGTAAGCCTCCATCTTCCCCACAGTGACCAGGGTCGAGTTGTGACAGTATGCCCCCTTCTCATCTGGGTTCCCCCGGGCTTACCCAGATGGAGGCGGTGAAAAAGACGTAGCAAGCGAGGGGCATGAATGTGGCTTCTAGGTTCCCAGGTACGCTCTGCAGCTGGGTAACCCTTCCAATGTACCCGGTACTGAACGATACCATGTCTGTAGCGAGAATCCACCAGCCTCTCCACCTCGTATTCCTCCGGTTCTGGATTATCGGGAAAAGATGAGCAAGGCATTGTCCGACCATGCGGATCTGATAGGTAGGCCTTGAGAAGGGACGTGTGGAACACAGGATGAATGCGCTTCATACTGTGAGGAAGTTTCAAGCGAAAGGTCACCAGATTGATCTGAGCAGAAATGGGGAAAGGCCCAAAAAATCTGGCAGAAAGCTTTCCTGGATGTAACCAGCGTGGCAAGAATTTAGTGGACAACCAAACCTTAGTGCCAACAGTCCATTTGGGGTTTTAAGATCTCTTCCGGCCAGCATACCTCTTTTGGAGCTCCCTTCTAGTTTCCAAGTTCTTCCTAGCCTCCCCTTGTATACGTTTTAGCTCACAGAGTCTTTGGTCCACAGCAGGAACAACAGTCGAGGGAATACCAACCAAGGGGATATGCTTGGGATGATAGCCATAGGAAAAAAAGAATGGACTGGTTCCTAGGGAAGAGTGCACTGTGTTATTGTAGACGAATTCCGCCGTGGAGAGAAAGGTCTTCCACTTCTCCTGTTCATGACCACAGAAAAAACGAAGATATTGTTCTAAGGTGGAGTTTAGATGCTCAGTTTGTCCGTTGCTTTGGGAGTGATAACCAGAAGAGAGTGCTCTACTGATACCCAGAGTCTTGCACAGTGTAGACCAGAATCGAGAAGTGAATTGAGACCCTCTGTCGGAAACAATAGTTTGGGGTAGACCGTGAAGCCTAACCACATCTCTCAGAAAAATCTCAGTGACTTCCGGAGCTGAAGGTAGGCCTGAAAGAGGAGAAAAGTGTGCCATCTTACTCAAGGAATCTATCGTAACCATGATGGAGGTAGAACCCATACAGAGAGGAAGATCTACGATAAAATCAGTAGACATGTGTTCCCAAGGACGTGTTGGCAAAGGTCCTTGTTGAAGGAGACCCAGAGGGCGATGAGTAAAGGATTTATTGGAGGCGCAAATAGGACAAGCGGCTACATAAGCCTTAACATCCTTGGCTAAAGTGGGCCACCAAAAATACCTTGATACCAAATTGGCTGTGGCTCCTTACCCCTTGTGACCAGCAGAAGGTAGATCGTGACACCAAGACATGGCTTGAATTTGAAGCTCTGTAGACGGAAGATACAGCGTGTCTTTGTAGAAATACTCTGCCCCTCTTTTCTCCAATGAAGACAGATAATCGTTGGGAATCTGGGTCAAACTAGTTGTTCGTTCAACCTCTTGAAGAAATGAATTGACCGCCCCTAAAATTATTTTTTCAGAAAGAATCTCTTCGGGTTGGTGTCCATCTTCTGGGCAAACATCTCCTAGGCTCTGGGATAAGGCATCAGCCAACACGTTCTCCTTCCCTGGAAGATACGTGATGTCAAAGTCGAATTGGGAGATAAAATAGGCCCACCGGGCATGTCTGGAATTGCGACACTCCATTTGTTGGAGTATCTTAAGATTCCTATGATCAGTTCTCACCAAAAAAGGATGAGCCGCCCCCTGTAACAGATGTCTCCACTCGACACAAGCCTGGCAGATAGCCAGCAATTCCCGTTCCAATACCGAGCAGTTTCTTTCACTCGGAGTAAGTGTCCGGGAGTAGTAAGCCACCGGGTGTTCGATACCGTCCTTACCAGATTGTAGTAAGGCTGCCCCTATGGCACCTCCAGAGGCGTCCGTTTCAACCACAAAAGGAAGGGACTGGTTCGGTTGAATGAGGATGGGAGCAGTGGTGAAGGCCTTCTTGAGAAGCTGGAAAGCTTGATCTGCCTTCGAGTCCCATACAAATTCTTGACCCTTCTTCAGTAGATTGGTAATGGGTAGCACAATTTCCGAAAAATTAGGGATAAAGCGTCTGTAAAAATTAGCGAGACCCAAGAACCTCTGTATATCCTTAGGGTTGCTGGGAGTGGGCCATTGTAGTACCGCCTTCACCTTCTCGGGATCCATCTGGACTCCTTCTTTGGAGAGAATAAAGCCTAGGTAGGGAACAGAAGAGGACTCGAAGATGCACTTTTCTGGTTTTAACAATAGGTGGTTCTCTTGTAGTCCCCTTAACACCTGCTCTACGTGTCTGTGGTGTTCGGCCGGAGATGAAGAGAGGATAAGAATGTCGTCAAGATAGACTATCACAAAAGAGTATAGCAGGTCAGAGAATATCTTGTCCATAAACCGTTTGAACACCGCCGGGGCGTTTACCAGTCCGAAGGGCATCACTCGATATTCAAAGTGTCCCAGAGGAGTTCTGAAGGCGGTTTTCCACTCATCCCCTTCTTTGATTCTCAACAGATGATAAGCACCTCGAAGGTCGAGTTTGGTAAAAATGTTAGCCCCTTCAACTGCTTCCAGTACTTCCTTAATAAGAGGCATGGGATATCTGTCTCTTATAGTCATACAGTTCAAACCTCGATAGTCAATACACGGTCTCAATTCGGAGGTTCCTTTCTTGGGTACAAAGAACATTGAGGCACCGGCAGAGGAGCGTGACTCTCTGATGAGACTGTTCTGGAGGTTTGCGTCCAGATGTTCCTTGAGGGCCCTTCTTTCTGGAAGAGACATGCGGTACATTCGGCTGAAAGGAACGGAAGCACCTGGCTTTAACTCAATAGAGCAGTCTTCAGGTCGATGAGGAGGTAAGGAGCGTGGTAATTCGTCCTTAAAAAGTTCAGCGTATTGTTGATAACGGAGTGGTACCATCTGCACCACAGAGGCGGACATAGGAGTAAGGATACCCTTACCAGGAACCGGATTGGTCTGAAGAAGGCAGGAAGAAGTACAGAAAGAAGATGAAAAGCATATAGTGTTGGCAGACCAGTCTATAGTAGGATTATGCTTACGTAGCCATGGTATTCCCAGTATAATTGGGAAGTGAGCAGCTCTTATCACATCGAAAACGATCTGTTCTTGGTGTTGAAAAAGAAGCATAGTAGCGGGTATGGTTTCCTGTACAATGGGCCCGGAGGAGAGTGGGGTTCCATCCACTCTTTCTACGGGTAAGGAACAGCTCTTTTGTAGAAAAGGCACCCCCTGATGTTGAGCCCACTGGATATCGATGAAATTACCCGCTGCACCACAGTCCAACATAGCCAAGACCTCAATGGTGAGATTGGACTTGAAAGTGAGATGTATGGTAAACACCAACAGTCTGTTATCTTCTTCTGTAGCTCTCTGACAAGAAAGGTTGCAGGGATTGATCGCCTCTGCCCGGTTCTTATCCCTGCTTAAGACCGGGGAGAAGCGTTTCCCGAACGTCTTGGAGGTACCTCTGGACAGTTCCGGAGCAAATGCTTAGAAGATCCACAGTACATGCAGAGACCCAGATCTCTGCGTCTCTTTCTCTCCTCTGGAGTTAGGGGGCCTCTAGTAGTTCCGATCTGCATCGGTTCTTCAGCCTGGCTCCGAGTTGGTAGAGGAACTGGAGTTGAACTTGCCGAAGGAAGGTTTCGGAACCTCCTTCTTTCCTGTCTTTGCTCTAGAAGTCGGTATTCTAGCTGAAGAGTCAGAGTCACTAGTTCTTGGAAGGAGGCCGGACGGGCCACTCTGGCTAGCATATCTTTGAGGTCGTCATGGAGCCCCCGGCAAAAGAGGGTTTGTTGAGCAGAGTCGGGCCATCCTGCATCCTTTGCCAGTCTTATGAAGTGGAAGCATAGGTTTGAACATCTAGATTCCCTTGACGAATGTCCAAGAGGGCTTCGTAAGAAGAAAACAGAACCTCAGGTCTGTCGAATCTGGATCTCATCAGCTGGATAAACTGGGAATAATCATTGACTGCTGGTCGGATTGGGATATTAACGGGGTGGCCCAAGCCAAGGCGTTTCCGACGAGATTAGAAACAAGGAAACCAACCTTGGACCTGTCTAGTTCGTAAGCCTTAGGTCTAAAAGTGAAATAGACCATGCAAGCATCCAGGAATTCCTTCAATTGCTTTGGATTTCCATCATGTTTACCAAAAGAGAATGACTGTGGAGGCAAGTCGCCCCGAGTATCATCTCGTACTGCTATCTGTTGTCGTAGACTGACATTTTCGGTTCGGAGATTCTGCACCTCAGTCTGAAGGCCTTGGATAGCAGCCACCATCTCCTGGATCTGTTCCAAGGAGGCCATGTTGACTTGTGGGTGTTGCAAACTGTCAGAATTGGAATCTACCACCCGATGACTCCTCACCTGACTCCTTAGAGGAATCCTCCTGGATAGAATTCTTAGGTCTTCTACTCCTCTCCTTCTTGATCACATCCGGATCTTCGTCCGTCTTCGAACCCTTAATTCCCTTCCTTTCCTTCTTCTCCCTCTTGTCCTTCTTACGATCGTAGAGGTAGGGACGGTCTCCGCTTGAGGCCACCCTGACAGTGGTGAGAACAAGCATCAGGTGGACCTAGGGGAGCCAGTCCTTTGATGCCAGGGAAAAAGCCTGTGATGGCAGAAAAATCCCTGTTTGATGATGAGTCCTTGCAGGCTGGGAGAGTGTCGGAAGTGGAGGAGGCCGATGAATTGTAATGCAGCAAACAGTTCTTATGTCCAAGTATAACAGGATGAGGTATGCTGATGTCAGAAAGGATTGGAGGAAAATCCACTGCGTACAAGGAAAGCTGAAGCAGAGGCTTCACAAGTGCAGTCAGGTGGGAAGGTATCAGCTACTAAGCGGTAAGTAAGAGAGAGTGGGAGAGCTAGTACAGGAGTGCGAGAGAGAGGGGAAGGAATGAGAGAGCGAAAAGAAGTGAAAGGGAAAGTGCGAGAGATAGACAACTGGGAAAGAAAGGGAAAGAGAGAGATAGTAAGAATGAGAAGGAACGAGAGAGAGAGGGAGTGAGAGAGAGCGAGCGGGAGCGAAAGCGGGTGAACGCGAGTAAGGAATCGAGCGGGAGAGAGAGAGAGAGAGAGAGAGAGAGAGAGAGAGAGAGAGTGAACGGGAGGCAGTAGCGAAGGAACACGGGAGGGAGTAACGGTATGGAAACCCAGCACAGAGGGGAGAAGCTGGTACAGGGAAGCGGACAGAAAGGCCGCGAGACGGAAAGCATAGAATACCAGGGAAAGCCGAAGCGGGCGAGTACTATGGGGAAAAGGGTTGATGACCAAGCAAGAAAAGCGGCACTGCAGGCGAAGTTAGCGAAAGGCTGACAAAGCGAGTTGCAACGCACGGCGTTGTGGGCATGGCTACCATTTAAAGGGAAAAGACCAGAAAGACTAGAACGGTAAAAGGACTGCGAGAATACCTAAGTAAGCCTCCATCTTCCCCACAGTGACCAGGGTCGAGTTGTGACACTAAGCGACAAACAAACATATGAGGAATTAACAAAGAATCCACTACCAGAACTCATCACAGAATGGCATCATCTCAACACACACTATCTGGATGAACAACTGATTACAGAAGATGAATTTAACTATATGAACAATCCACATCCAGTCATAGCAAGTATCTATTTTTTACCCAAGATCCATAAAGAATATCAACACTTAACATCAAGCAGACCGATAATCAACAGTATTGGCTCATTAACGGAACCCATTTCATCTTATGTTGACAAACATCTACAACCACTGGCTTCCAATCTTGCATCATTCATCAAAGATACCTCAGATGTCATAAATCAACTGGAATTAATAGAGTGGGAACAAGACTTGAGACTAGTAACAGTTGATGTTACAAGTCTTTATACCAGTATACTACACAAAAAGGGACTAAAAACAACACAAGAGTTCCTAGAGACAAGATCTATATCGTACAAAAAACAAAATGAAATGATACTTAAGATGTTGAACTTTACGCTTAATAATAACATCTTTCTTTTCAATGGAGAAATTTACAAACAAAGATGAGGAACAGCTATGGGGGCCAAATTCGCGCCCGCATATGCCAACCTTTACATGAGCTCTTTTGAACTACATCATGCGTGACAACATCAGGCCTTCAGTGAACTTAATCAGATTATCTACTGGAGTAGATTTCCAGACGATATCTTAATCATATGGAAGGGAGACAAAAAATCACTTTGTGAATACCACCAATTCTTAAACAATAATCAATTCAATCTCAAACTAACCAGGGATGAGAGCATCGAGAAAATACACTTCCTGGATTTAGAACTATACATCTGTAACAACAAAATCCATACTACATTGTATACAAAACCTACAGCAGGCAAGAGCATTTTGCATGCAGCTAGCTATCATCCGCCACACATTAAAAATAATATCCCCTATGGGGAATTTCTGAGAATCAAATGGAACTGCACAGAAAAAGAGGAATTACAAAAACATCTGCAATTAGCAAAAGAAAAATTTCTGAACAGAAGGTACAAATCCGGCCTATTGACTTCAGCCAAAAACAAAAGCAAAGAAAAAAACAGATGTGATCTGCTAACATCAAAATCACGCACACAAAATAAAGCGGATAACCAAAGGGCTCAAACCATCAGATTCATAACAACCTACAATACAGAAGTAACATCTCTGAAAAAAATGTTGACCAAACATTGGAATATATTAACAACAGGTCAAAATCTCAAACCTCACCTACCAGAAACTCCTTGTTTAACATTCAGAAAAGCACCAAATCTAAAAAACATCTTATGTCCTTCTCCTTTTGTGGAAACCAAGGTCAACACCAACTATGGTCGACTGAAAAACTGAAAGGATTTTTTAAATGCGGCACATGCAAGATGTGTATGTTTGCAACCAATGGACTAAAAGAATGCACAAAAGCAGGTGGCTCCACTTTCAAAATTAAAGATTTTCTAAACTGTAACTCTAAATATACATGCGATGCTATCAAATGCATCTGTGCCAAACTATACATAGGGAGCACAATCAGAGCACTTAAAATTCGAATCTATGAACATATTCAAACAATCAAACAGTGTGATATACGTTATCCACTCAACAAACATTTCGTGCAAAATCACAGAAATGTGGACATCACCCAAATCAGGTTTTTTGGCATTGAAAGAGTAACCGAGGAGGCAACAGATAAAAGCAACTTCGCAAAGTTGAAGCAAATTGGATTTTTTGCATGGACAGCACAAACACAGGTCTAAATGCAGACCATGAACTTTGTCACTTTTTATGATTAGCATCACTAAACAATATAGGCATGAGTAGTCACTCTATGTTTGTGCAGAGTTTAAAAATTAGTAAGTCACCATAATGTGATCATCAGGTTATCTAATATTTATATCTAATATGTCACATTGTCATTCTGCTCTCAAAATAATGGTTATTAACATTATTAGATGCAATCACTTATTTCCTGAATCCAAAAAACTCTATAAATTGTTTTGACTAACTTTACTTGCAACCGACTAAGTAAAGATACTGGCGAACCAATTATTATCCACTGAAATGAAAACTCTAAAATACCTTTAGGGAACAATAAAGGATCACCAAAATAGATCGATTTACCTTTACAGTCAGTTTCAAACAGGTGCCCATATCAGAATGACGTTCATCGCGCAACTTTGCAGATGACGTTATCACAATATGGAACGCTCATATCATTTGGTTAATTATACCCAATGATACTTGCGCTTATCCAGGGTAATCCCTCTACAAATAACATTAGGAAATCGTCCTTGCTGTTGTTCTGCAATAAAGATCAGCAAAATACGAAAGGCACAACACGTATTTTCACAAATTACACGGATTGAAAAACTTTAAAATGGCGTCCGCTGCGTGGAGACGTTCATGACGCTAACGAGCGGATGACGTCAGCACGCAGTGATACGCAAATAAATAGCAGCCATTTTAACTCACTAAATAAGCAGTTCCAGCCTTCGAAACCAGTATCCAGTGCCATCCGCCGATAGGAGAAATCCAGGTAATTGCATTTTCAACTTTTTTTAACACTAGACTTCAGGATCTAACCCCCAGTACCTTTATTCTTTTTTTTTGTTACAATGATGCAAGGACTCTGAGTGATAATTAACAAAGTGCACTAGCAACACCGTCATATTTTGGAGCACTGAGAGCCAGAAATCCATTCTAAACTGTAGGTTCTTTCTTGCTACCAACAGGGACTGCTCAGTAATATATATATGAAGGACACTCTTCAATAAAACCAGATTTTCATTTGATCAGAAACCAAGTTGATCTATTTGCAGAAACAAAAAACAAGAAATTAAGCAGTAAAAACCACCTTTTTTCATTTGACATATACCTTATGTACAAGATTGCATATGACAATCATTAGATTGGTTACATATTTGACTGTAATTTTAACTTGATAAATTGAAGCATAATATAAATTTGCAGACCCAAATTATGTTGTTGATCAAAAACCAACCAGAATAATGTTATGGCAATTATTTTCAACATTTGTTCACAATGCTTTGTATATATGTATTTATTTGCAGATATTATTGTTTCAACCACAGTTTACCTCCTGAAGAACCACTGCATTATAAGTGGGGAAACACGTGTCGAGGGACTAAACATTTGACAATTACCTACTTGTTTTTCATCTGTGAAAAGAACAGATTTTCTAATAATTGAAATTCAATAAATAATGTGTTTTTGGAGCGCCTGGCAAACAGTGTTTGAACCTTTTTTTCATTACGTCTAAAGAGGTGGTTGTGGTAATCGTGCTTAAAATCCGTCCTTCAGGGATGATGGCCACAGGGTCTTGTGTAATGAATGCCTCTTCTTCCTCGCTCATGCGTGACAGGGCGTTTGCTTTTCCATTGTTACTCCAGGTCTATAGGTAATAACAAAGTCGTATTCCGCGAAGAAGATGACCCAGCGGAGTTGGTGTGATGACTGCGCTTTAGCGGTCTTTAGGTATTGCAGATTGCAATGATCTGTGATGACGGTAACTGTATGTCTAGCTCCGAGAAGATAATGTCTCCTTGCTTTGAATGCTGCCTTAGTTGCTAGCAATTCTTTTTCAGTGATTGCATAGTTCAATTCGGGGACAGAGAGCTTACGAGACCAGAATGCCACGGGATGCAACTGTCCTGTTTCGGGGTCTCGTTGTGATAGGACTGCTCCCATTGCTATGTTGGAAGCATCGGTTTCAACCACGTATGGTAGTTCTGGTTGGGGATGTCGTAAAACTGGTGCTGTTGTGAATGCTTGTTTTAGTTTCTGGAAGGCTTCCTCTGCCTCTGCAGGCCAATAAAATGGTTTATTTTTCCGTAGTAAAGAGGTAATTAAGTGGACGATCTGAGAGAACCCGGGAATAAATCGACGAGAAAAGTTGGCGAACCCGAGCACACTCTGTACTCCTTTTGTGAATGTTGATGAGGGCCAGTGGTGGATAGTGTCTACCTTGCAGGTGTCCATGCATACGCCCCATGGTGTGAGAACAAACCCGAGGAATTCTACCTCTGTCACATGAAAGAATCACTTCCCCAGTTTGGCATACAGCGATGTTGCCGAAGTTTTTTCTAAGACTGCCCGAACATGACTGACGTGATCCTCCTTGGTGGTTGAGTAGATGAGAATGTCATCAATATAGACAAGTGCGCAGACGTCCAATAGTTTGATAGCACGTTGTTCATGAAGAATTGGAACGCTGCGTGGGCATTACATAGTGCAAAGGGCATGACCTGGTATTCATAAAGGTCATATTTTGTGCGAAAGGCCTTCTTCCACTTGTCCCCATTTTTTACTCTTACCAGATAATAGGCCCCTCGTAAGTCTAGTTTTTTTATAAATCTGAGCGTTTTTGACTTGATCCAAGAGTTCGGGGATAAGCGGCCACGGATAACATTTTTCTACTGTGATCTGGTTAAGTGTCCTGCAGTCAATGCAAGTTCTCAAGTCTCCCTCCTTTTTGGGCACGAAAAAGAGGGGCGAGGATGCAGGGGACTTGGACGGACGGATGAAGCTGTTTGCCAGATACTGATCAAGGTATGTTTTTAGATGTTGGTATTCCTGTTCTGTTAAGGCGTAAATCCGACTGCAGGGAACTTGAGATCAATTTGGTGGTCGTACGGTCTGTGCGGAGGTAGGATGTTTGCTTGTTCCTTCTGAAAAACATCTTGGTAATCCAGGTATTCAGGTGGTAACAAACCTGTGAGGCCCGGTATGGTTGCTTTCTTTGATCCCGGCTCATTGAAACCTTTTAATGGGAATCCTTTGTTGTAACAGGTGTCGACACAGTCTCATGGAAAGGTCAGAACCCTTTTACGCCAGTCAATCTTAGGGTTGTGGGTCTCCAGCCAGGGCATTCCCAATATCATCTGGAACTGAGGAGCACCGATGAGATCGAAGGTGATGTCCTGTCGGTGACCGTCCTGACACAGAAGCATAATCTTCTCGGTGTAGTGCGTCACTGGGCCGTATGATAGCTGAGATCCATCAACTGCTATAATATTTTCCTATATTTGCTTCTGTCAGAGAGGAAAGCCTATCCGGTGTGATGCTGGAAATGCATCGGCGGGACAGGGCCTCCGTATCCTTGTCCTGTACTGTTTTCTATTGCGTGTTCTGTCGTGTTTTCCGCAGAGGAGTTCATGTGGGACTCCTGGCGGTGCAGCTCACTTTTGGTTTTGTATACAGACCCAGGCGATACCCTTATGGCACCCGTGGGTGGAGGTGCAACCCTGTGCCCCTAGTGTATGTTTTTAGGCACCTGAGTGTGGCCCACAGAGCAGGGTATGGGCTGGTGGCAGCTCCATGCTGAATTTGACAGATGCTCTGAGTATCCTCCACTTTGGGATACCCAGGCCCTGGCATTGGAATCGGTTGATTCCTGATAGGAAACAAGATGGCCCCTGTGGCCTCTTGCTTTCTATTGCCTGGTACCTTGTATTCCCAAAGGAAGCCCTGGCTCTGTCCCTTCCCCTGACTGGCTGTTGGGTGGGTGGAAGTTCCATATGGTGTTGTTGTGAAGTCCAGGCCAGACTGGCTGGAGCCTTCCCAGTGACTGTATCTTGTGGGTAAACCCTGTGGGTGGAACCTGGGTGAATGGAGTGTATGACGAATATGAACTTCTTGTTGTGGATGTCTAGTTTCTGGTGTTTCACACAATGACTGAGACAGCCCTGCCCGAAACTGGTATGAATGCAGTGTGAAGTGTTGAATGGCTGGGTATTTGTCGCAATACACATAACTTGTTGTGAGTGTCTGGAGAGAAGTGAATGGCCTGAATGCACTATGCACCCGATTGGCTGCCTGCCTGCATGGATGTCCTTCTGACCAATTAGTTGCCTGAGTGTGACCCAGCAGAATGAATGGGAGATCAACTAGTATATCTGGGAGCCTCTCACTGTTAGAATTTGTGTTCAGAAGCTGAAGAGAAATTGGAGTTGAAACTGAAGCTTAACCTTGAAGCCCTGCGGGAAGAGAAGTCTTGCTGATGCTCTACTTTGTCAAACTGAAAGCTGCTGTGTCTCCAAGGACTGACCCAGAGAGGACCTGGTTAGGTTCCCTCTTCACGAGCTACAAGGGACCATTGTGCACTGCTAATCTTTGCCAGCACTCCCTGGTAGACAGACCTATGAAAGGCTGCCGACAGGAGACGGGGATCGCCGCTGAATCACAAGGAGAAGCGCCCAGACACTGTTGTCCATTACCGTTGACGACTGCCATCGCTGACCGAGCCGCTGTGCTCCCTTTGCCTAAGTAACATTTGATCAAAGGATGCTCTCGCCTGCACCATCGACCACTTTGTCCCACCAGAGAAAGTCGAGGTCGCCGACGCACCTAGGAGCATCCACCGGTGGGTTTCCCGCCACCCGAAGACCGCAGATTCGCCGATGACCTGACGCCCTTGCTCAGCCAATGTTGCTCAACCTCTTTGCAGTCCTGCACGCCTCTTCCTTGCAGGACGCCAATGCGTCGATGAGCACTGCTAGGAACAAAGCTGCCACCTCACCGTCGTCGTTCAACCCTTTTCCTCGTGGATCTCGGCGATCCGTGGCTCCTCCCTTAAAGGGAACCGCTCAAGAAGGATCCATCAATGACCCAACGACGAACTCTGCTAATCCAGGTACATTGGGCTGGTAGAACTATTTTAGAAGGAAATAAGACTCTTGTGAAGAATACATGGACTGGGCTTGTAGGATATCTTTATTTACAGGTTGCCCAGGTGAGGGAATCTCCACACAGAATTGTGCCTAGTTGGTAGGGGCCATAATCTGCCAATTGTTCTAACCAACTACTTTCCTCCTATGTCTATTGTTGGTTACCTTTATTAATTGATTTGTGTGACATTTAACCAGAGTACAGTTGATGCACTTTAATGGAATCTAATAATAATTGTGGTACCACTTAGAACTTTATATATTTTCCATTGTAGATTTACTGAGCACAAAGTGAGTTATTGTGATTGTGTACATAACCTTGAACTTAATTATATAAAGACTGTGTTTTAACAAATACAGTGTTTGGACATTCCTTTGTGGGGGCTTGGGGACTACACTGTACTTAAGAACCAGCCTGCATCACCTCCTGAGAAGCTAGGCCTTGAATGCTCGACCAGCGCTACCCTATAGAGAATCTTGGCGGGGTCCTCTGTGCCTCTCCTCTGCCATATAGAGAGCAGGAGTACAGACACCCCCCTCCGGTCTTTACATCCGGGTAGCCAGATCATGGTCAATGTAATTCCCCACAGCTCCACTGTCAATGTATGCCTCCAAGGCATGTATTTTTAACGGTTGTTTGTGGTTTACCAAGAACACAGGGATGACTAGGTATGAGGTCTGTATTGGATCCTTTTCACCGCTCGACAAGTGGACCCCTACGCTTGCCAGGCGTTGGAGTTACCCGAGTCCTGTTCTTCTTCTTCACTTTTGTCAGTTGCTCCGATGGTTTTCCTGGGTGGTTTCACAGGGCATTCTCGGAGAAAGTGACCTGTCTTACCACAGTATAAACAAAGTTGTTGCTGTCTCCTTTTCTCCCTTTCTCCCTTGATTAACAGGGTCCGCAAGCCCCCGATTTGCATTGGTTCAGACTGATCATGTGGCTTGGTTTGATTCTCACAGGGTCGCACGTAGACCGACCGTCCCTCTGATTTTCCTCAATCCATTTTCTGATCCTGCAACCTGTGATCGAGCTGAACTGTCGGGTCGATGTATTCTGCACATCCATCTGGAGGATTTACTACTTGGGCTAAAATATCCTTAAGTTCTCCTCACAACCCTTGGTAAAAGAGCATAGTTCTCTTCTCATCTGGCCAGTTTGTCTGGGCTATTAGATGATTGAAGGAGGTGATGTAGGTTAGTAAATCTTGATTACCGTGCCGGAGTGACAACAGTTCGTTGTCCAGAGCTTGTCCTTGAGTATGCCGTGCACAGTTTCTCCATTTCCAGCTGAAAACCCCCAAAGTACTGAAGCAATGGATCATCTTGGCTGACCAAGGGTATTGACCAATCCGCTGCACTACCTCCCAAATATGAGAGTACAAATGCCACTCTAGATTGTTCGTTGGGGAATGCCCCAGGTCTGCACAGGAAATGTAGGTGGCATTGGTTCATGAAAATGGCATACTGTGAAACGTACGGGTGGTGCTAGGGGAACCGCCCCTAGAAGAACCACCTGTACTGGTGTTGACTGTGAAGGTGTAGCAGAAGGGGCAAACCCTGGTAGTGGGACCTGGCCAGCCTGCGCCTGGTGTATTTGTCTTGCTAGTTCATCAGTACGCTCAAGGTTCACAATGAGATCCCTCCTTAGGGCATTGGTTTCCTGTCTTGGGGCATGAACTTCAGCCCGTAACTCTCCCAGTACTTGGGCCAACTGGTCCATCTCAGAAGTCTCCATAATGCCCAGGCAGAGATTCATAGAGGCTTTGTGTTCTGTTACGCTCACATGGTCTCTGCGAAGAGGTTGGGGCACGGTTGCAGCCCTCCCGGGGATAGGTCACCCTCGTCTGGCTTCTCCCTCTGCACTTATGCGGTGAACTGAGGCAAAAGGTAGCGCTGCTCAGGACTGCTCCTGTGAGAATATAAGGGGATGTGATTATGCCAGTCTGTGATTCAGGTCCCCTTGCAGGCCCTTCCTCCCAGGACGTGATTCCCTTAGGTTGCGCTGCCCCTAGAACACTTTCCTGATGATTATTATGAATGAGCTCTCCGTCCTGCTACTTCTGGCAGGGGCGCTTGTCTGACTGGGACCGAGTTCCTTCACTGGTCCCTGCACGTGGTAGTCCAGTCCAGCTGCTACTAATCCACTTCTCTCCAGGTGAGTGTTTCTGTTTGTCTTTGTCTTTCTTCGTCTGTTTGCTTTCAGCCTGCTTTCGTTGATAGTTTGTTTGCTTTCAGCCTGCTTTCGCTGTATTTGTATAGTTTGTTCCTGTATTGCTGTCTGCTCCTTCTTTAATATTGTTCTTTTGCTCTCTCCCCGTGTAGGTGGTATTGCCGGCCATGCAGCAGTTGCCGAGCTAGAGATGGCAGCCAGAGTGAACGAGGAATGAACCCACGATGGTCCGGTCACAGGTAAGTGGTCTTCTGGGGATGCGCGCGTGGTTCGGATGCGGCGCGACCATAGACTGATGGGTGATAGCTGCGTAACCTTGTCTTTCATCTTCTTCACAGGAATCGACTCAGTAGATGAGGAGAGCAGCGTCGGGATCAAGATCGCTGGGTTGCAGAGGATGAGTTTGCAGATGAGATGATGAACGCCGGATTCCACGAGGTGAGTATGCAGGATAAAGGCTGGGTTTCAAATGGTAAGTAAGCTGGTCCAAGCGGCGGTGAGCATCACGTTGCATGAGAATGCAAAGTAACGCAAAGCGCTGCCATTGGGGATGGAACAGCTTATATAGCTGAGCTCCTGGGGCCACAACCGCTCGTCCTGGCCTGCCTGCCACACCCTGCAACTCCTAGAGTCTGCACATGCAGCCTGGGCCTGGGGAGCCACACCCCAACAGTATGCTCATGGAAATTATCCCGAAATAAAAGCATGTGGAAAATTTCTTGGAAATGAAGCGCTCTTGCACAAACATAAAGTGTTCCTGCTTACATCCTTACATGAGTCTGGCGCCAAGGGCGCCAGGACTGAGTCCGGCCGGGCCCCCTATGTGTATGTGCCCTGTGACCCATTACCCCGATCACTTGATGGTGTGGTGTCTGTGTTCTTGGGCCAGTGATCATGACACAGGCATTGCATGATGGCACACTGCCTGGGTCCATGCGCAAAACCGTGATCGCCCTTCTCCTAAAGCCAGGAAAAAGCATGCAGGATTGTGCGTCATACCGCCTGATCTTGATAAATATGGATAGTAAAATTCTCACCAGGGTGCTGGCTAGTAGACTTCCCCAATAATGCCCAGATGTGTGCTATCTGACGAAGCAGGGTTTATTCCCAGTAGGTCTTCATTTATAGTCTCCGTAGAGTGTTTGGCCTCCTGTCGGTCCTGGATCAACAGTCTTTGCTGGTGGCAGCCCTTCTCACGCCGAGAAGGCTTTTGACTCGATTGATTGGCCCTTTCTTTTAGCTGTACAGAAGCGCATGGGGATGGGAGAGGAGTTTGTGCGTATGGTTTGCCTGCTATTTAAGGGCCCAGTGGCACGGCTTTGAGTGAATGGTAGGTTTGCACCACCTATTGAAATGGGGACGGGTACTCTGCAGGGGTGCCCGCTGTCCCCATTGTTGTTCGCTTTTGCTGTTGAGCCGCTCACGGAACTTGTTTCGCTCAAGACCAGTGGTCGAAGTGAGCGGGGGCGGTCTGGAAAGGTGCTCCTCTACTTCTTTTAATTAAGTTTTACTGTTCCTGTACTTTTATTTTAAAACGAAACCGTTCTGGAATGGTTTTGTTTTAAAATAAAAGTGTAGGAAGATGTTGAAACCTGCCCTTAGAGTGCACTGCACTGAAGGTTCCCCTAAACAGCAGGCGCATGTGTTTAGGAATCTGTATTGTGCATGGAAGGGGGGGTGGCGTTGGGGTTTGTGGGGAGAGGTGCAGGCCATGGGGAACATAGTTATACACTATTTCTTTTCGTGCACTCGACCACTGCTCGAGACATATAGACAGAGGGGTGCAGCTCTATACACACAGGCTGGGGATTTCTTTGTATGCAGGTTATTTAATTCTGTTCATCAGGTACCCCGCTGCAAACTTGGCGCCTGTAAGGAGGGGTATCCTGGCGTTTGGTCGCTTTTCAGGGCTTCACATTAATCCTTCTAAGTAGGTATTATATCCCCTGACCAGTGGTGGTGAGAGGTTTCGGAATGATTTTAAATTTCAGTGGCACCTTGTCCACACCCGGTACTTGGGGGTGATGGTAGCCAGGTCCCATGATGTACTTTATCGGGAGAACTGTGGGGTGAATTTGGTCTGCGCAAAGGCACTTTTGGGGAGATGGATACATTTACCGTTGTCCCCCTTAGGTCGTATATCGCTTATAAAAACGATAATACTGTCTAGATTTTTGTATACATTTCTCAACATTCCCATATTAGCCCCATCTAAATGTTTTGAATCATTGAATTCTGTCATAACTAACTTTATCTGGCAAGGAAAGCAGGCCTAGTTGCGCTGGGACAAATTGATGGCACCCTGACCTGATCCTCTGACTGGTCGGCCGCACAGGCGTCCTTTTTGCAGCATTGGTATGACTTAAAACCTGACAGAGCATGTGTGCAAATTGAAAGAGCGATGGTTGCTCCTTCCCTCCTAAGAGCAGTTATTCTCACTTCACCACAACAAATCTCCAGGGCACACAACATGGCCGATCTAGCCTGCAGTGCATGGAAGCGGGTAGAGGGCACAGCACGTGATTATCTTCGTTATTTCCCACTCTTCCCAAACAAGCGTGTGCTGGGATTCCACTTACAGGCGAGAAGGATTTTGTACAATGTATGGACAGGTTAGGACTTGCGTGCTGTCAGGATCTTTTTCCTAATGGGCAGTTTCTGACTTTGGAAGAATTTAAAGCCAGGGGGGAGGTTTCTGCACTAGATGTCTTCCTTTATTTTAGGCTTTGTGTTGGCTTAAGCGATAGGTGTGCTAGCTTCCCACAGGAGCCACCGGTGGCGCCTGTTTTGCATGGGTTAATCAGCTCAAGGATCAAAACCAGATTGGTTTCCAGGCTGCATGCTAAAATAATTGACAGGGTGGCAGGGGGGGCAGAGGATTCTCGTGTTAAGTGGGAAGAGACCTTGGGCACCTCTATCTCGGACACGTTGTGGAAATATTGCTGTATGCAGGCAAGCATGGTGGTGGTTAACCGCAACTACAAGTTAATTCAGTACAAATACCTGAATCAGTTCTATTTGACCCCAGTGAACATACTCAGGCTCTTCCCCCAGGCACCGGATTCCTGCCAGAGATGTGGGGTTTCCCTAGCTACTTTTTTGCTTCTGGCTTGAGCTTGCCCCCGAATCCACTCCTGTTGGGGGCAAGTGTTCAAAATGATCTATCTATCTATATTTGTTTTTGTATAGCGCTAAATCGCCCAAAGGCCTCAGGGCGCTCACAGTGACATACAGAACAAAAGGAACATAGGAAACATGAGGTGTGGATTCTCCAGCAGCCAGGAACTGAGTAAAAAAAATGACTGTGTTCCATCGTCGAACAGCCAGGTCTTAAGCTGCTTTTTAAATGTGCTGATAGATCCACAGTTTGTGAGGGTCAGTGGCAGTGAATTCCAAACCTTAGGTGCCCAGAAACGAAAGTTGGTACTGCCAACTCTCTTTAGGAGTTGACGAGGTTGAAATAAATCCTGGTTATTGTTTGATCGCAAGTTTCTCCTAAAAGGGGCTTTCTTTATTTTATCTGAAAGATATTTTGGTGCAGTACCAGTTAGACATTTAAAAACTATTACTGCGCTTTTAAATTTGATTCTCTGACCAACTGGGAGCCAGTGAAGATTCCTCCTCTCAGCCGAGATCTTTGAATGTCTACTTAAGCCATTTACTGCTCTAACGGCTCCATTTTGGATGGGATGCATTTTTTCATATTGGATTTAGAAGTGCCCATTAATAGACAGTTGCAGTAATCGAGTTTTGAATTAACAATGGCGCCAGCAGTTATGGTACTGTATTTTTTCTTCGATAAAAAAATCCATTGAAAAATAATTTTCGGTAAAATCACTGGATACCCTTAGATTTACTTATTTCACCATGAGACTGGTTAAGAAATGCAAACAGCAAAGTCTGTAATACCAATCAAAAACCTCTGTATTTAACGTGCTTAATGTCACAGCCGAATCTGCAGTTAATATGTGGGAAGGGGGCAGGCTTTGGCCTGGGAGCACTAGTCCTACTTTTATGTTAATGGCATATCCTTTTTTTATTTTCATAATCTGCTCACCCTAGCAGAGGGTCCTGATCTTTGCCCCTCCTCCCCCTTGTGTCATTTGGAAAATGAGCCAGAGCGGGCAAATGGAGGCGTAAATGCAGGTGTTCATTTTCTGCCCACACCCCTTAAAACGTGTACCGAGCTGTTTTATGGGCACTGCAGCAGGCTGCGTGGCAGCTATGCTGCCTCACACTTGGCTGTGTTGGGTGTACTGTCTAACACTGCGCGGAAGAATAATAACCGCTGCTACTGTGCTTCGTCCCGTGCATAGGCATGCGGAAGTCCCGCGCAGTACGAGCTAAGGCGGTGCCGGTGGACACTTTTATCTCGGGTTTCTATATATAATTCCATGCGCCCACCCAGCCCCGCGAAGGACTCACTTAGCCGCGAAAGTAACACTTTTATTGCAGACTCTGGGCACCTGACTGTACATGACAAGCTAATTTCTTTTCCAGGCCCTCGCTCTTTGACCCGCCACATGGAGAGGTCGCCAGAATTGTAATAGATATGCGGACGGCTACCTCCCCCTCCTAGTAGTGACCTAAAAGGGGGTGGTGGGTTGGGGGGGATGAACCATTTCAAATCACGGACAGGGGCTCTGGACAAAGCACTTGTTTGTGCTGAGTTGGACAAATGGCTGCAGGGGAGTGGAGAGCAGGTCAAAGGCCATTCCGCATGAGCAGGCAGAGAGCCATGAGAAAGTTACTCAGAGTCACTCAGTTGTGGTTAGCTCCCCGGGCGCCTAGGGGCTGTTCCCCCATCCCTCACACACACCTCTCTTCCCTGGGTGGAGCCCAGAGTGTCTCGGCACAATATGTGGCGTGCCGCTTGCTTATTTCATAGCGATGCCGATGGAACATTTTTTGGACACTAGAGGATAGTGTCAGAAAAGCCTAATAAAACCACGCTAAACGGCGTGGATTCCTGCAAACAAACAGCAACAGCTCATAGTGAGCCCCCTGGCACGAGACAATGGGCAGCAATGCTGCCTGGTACACCGTCGTTGCTTGTGGCCACTCCATATCTGGTCTATTGAAGGATGCGGCACTGGAAAGCTCCGGATAACGTGACAATGCATACTCTCCGAACATCTCACAGTCGTCATATGTGCCAAGCAGAATCAAACGCTCACTAAATACAGACTGAATGAATACAGGCTAAAACTAAAGACAGTGTGGCAGAGAATGAGCCAGCAATCCAGCAACCCTCCACAGTGGGACCTGGAAACAGTTGAGTGGTGGGAGAGACCGTTTCTCCTACACTGTCCTGCATATTCGGTGACCACATGCCGCCCACACATTGTGAAACGAAATGGAAGACCTTATGAGAAAAACGGAAGGGGCAAATTATGCCAAACAAGCCCACAAAGTATGTCCATCCACGCCACCAGATATATAAGAGGCAGCACGTTCGTAGTCAGTTGTGTGTAGGCGGATGGGGTAGATGCATTTCACTATTTAGGGCCTGATTCATGAAAATGGGAGCAGAAATCCTGCAAGGGCTGCGCGCTGAGTAGGACACTGCGTAAGCCTGCACGCAGAAATAAAAATACGTGCCCCGCGTATTCATGGAATTGACAGCGCAAAGTAACCGTAATCGCAAGTCGCGCCCGGGAACGTCCCCCACAAGCCCACGCGCAAAGCATGAACAGCCAGAACAACTACCCTTGCACGCTCGCCCGGGCGGGAATACACGCACCCTTCAAACAGTGCGTGTGGTCACGCGTAAGCAGGACTGCGACTCGGAGACCCTGCGCAGGGTCCCCGTAACTGTATCTGGCACCCCGACAACATGCGTATAAAAAAACGTAACTGCAATAACTCTGAAAATCTGCGTGCGAACCCATGTAAAACGTTTCTGCACCCCGCTACACTGCTTATGCGCACCCTTAAATTACATCAGAACCCTGAGTACGCACACCCCGAAATCCGACATGCAAGGCCACCTGCATGCTGAAAATGCGACGTGCAAGTGTACTTATGCCTACTTTCGGGTGGCGGATCGTAAGAAGAACTTGTGTGGTCATTTCCCAGCCAAGACGTTGTGCGAACAAATGCATGAATACGTCTCGTGCCGCGAAATAGTGGGCATGCGAGGGGCTGGCTGCAGGCTGTCCCTCAGAATGCCCACTTTGTGCAGGCTCTTCCCCATTTTTGGTGTTCCGCCCCCTTCCCAGCCCTCTGCGCAAGCCACACCAATGCTCTGCTCGGAGTCTCGCGCAAGGCCCTTAACAGCTCGCACAGACGTGCCGAGCCAGCACGAACTCCACGCAAGTCCAGGGAAAGTACCACACATTCGGTTCCATGAATCGACGAAGGTGGATTTGCGCACAGTTTCGTGCACAAGTACCCTCTTTTCCACGCAGATAATTCCATGAATCGGGCCCTAAGGCTCGATGTACTTCCGCAAGTGTGTCCCATAGGTCCCATTTTGGGGTTCAAATCAGATGCGCTACACCCCCTAAAAAACACTAATTTGCCTTTGGCCACCCCCCAACCACTCCCCATGACCTCGAAAAAGGTTAACACCCCCGCTGTCCTGCAGGGACCTGCCAGTCTCCGACAGGACAGAGGGACATGTCATAGGGTCCTGATGGTGGTTTTAGAAGTGCACTATCAATACTGAAAATAACTTAGTGAAAGCAAATGCATGATACGATCGTCTGCTTCTATCTAATAGTTTACACAGTGTGCAACCTTATGCACCCCTCGCCTTTCAAATCACCCAACCTGTACCCCTCTTATGGGACATACCACACACCGGAGCCACTCCCTATTTAACCACTCACAGCTCGAATCCACTCTAAAGCCCTTAAATACACCGAAAAAACAACAACCGGAGCAGTGCTGTTCTGGGCTGGGAAGTGTCTCTCCAAGCGCCAGCTCTTGGAACAACACCTTGTTGTGCGAGCACTGGTGTGTAGTGGCTTTTCAGTTTCTTCCAAGCAGTGACATGGAGAGACAATTTCCCCCAGATTCTGGATACACGGAAGTCTGCCCAATTCCTTCTTTGCTTTGGGGTGATGTTCACTCTAAATCAGTTTTGTGTATATGTGTGTGTATATGTAAAGAGATTTGGATAGCGCAAACCACCCTGGGAAGAAACACAGCATCACATGCTGGCAGAGCTACAGACAATCGTTTGAGAAGAGGAAGGAAAGGAGAAGGATTGGCTGCAGGGGTAGGTGGGAGGAATAGAAGACTCAGCAGCTCACAGCAATCAATATTCGATGGGAGGAAGTTCCTGTTCGTAGTGGGAAAGTCTGCATACATATGAAGAACTGGCTTTGACTTCAAGCCACTGGACTGATCTCAACATTCACCGTGAACCAGGAAGGGAGCATTTTACATGGGTCTGGACAAATTCAAAGACAAGAAAGGATGTTTAAGAGGAGTATATGGTACTAAAAGTCCATTTAAAAAAATGAAATCGGAGGTCTCACAACGCTGTGCCTCCTTTTCGAAAATGAATTTCCATCCGAGTCAGCAAATCAATGCCCTATTTGTTCGCTCACCAACCCCAGCCTCCTCCTTGGTATGGTCTGACGTCTGTCTTCCCGCCGCCCCTGCCCTTGAGGGATGGACAGGCCTAACTCCCTCTTCTCTCTTTCGATTACTCTTTTAGGTTGACCCCCGAGGGCCAGAATTAGGCCTGGTTGTCAGAGGCCTCTGCACAGTCCGGTTATTATGAGCTGTTAACCTTTTCAGTGGCCCTGCTGACCTCTGGCCCACAGAGGTATAAGGAAGCAGGCACGCAAAAACCCAGCCCGCATTACACAGCATTCACATTTTGACACCACCTCCAAGGTAACTTCCTCTCACTCCTCAAAATAAAAATAAATTCAGGTTTTAGAAACTTATCAACACAGGGGGTTAGGTTCTTTTGGAGCACTCCAATTTTGGGGGGAAAATAGATTTTGGAGCAGGGTGGGGGCATCTTGTCCAGCATCCACACTACTTGGTCAAGCAGGAGATGACATTAGTCAAAGTTTTGTTTTGTAACTGACAGCTGGTACCAGTTCCTATCTCCTCCCTCATATCAGAATCTTTTGTTAAATTGTTTCATAAACTTTCCATACACAAGAAGGCTGCCACACAGTATCAGTGCCTAGAGAGAGAGTAGGGGGCACTGACCAACACTTAGACCTGGACCGCAGCACCCAATATTTTGGCTATTTCCCACGAAAAAGTTCCCAAAATCGAATTTGGGCAAAACAGCAACGCTTCTGCCCAAGAAAAGGCATCTCGATAAAGAGATAATATAAGGGTATATTAAGGTTGGTGATAGTGCCTCGATAAAAAACATTGATATAACATTTAAAAAAACAATTTAAAGATGTTTATAACTTTGACCTGGATGTTAATCAGCACAAAAGTTTCAAAAAACAGTCAAAGCACTTATAAATATATGTTTTAAAGTGTTGTGATGTTCCATTAAAGGGTAGGGACACAAGTGGTATGGTGGACCCCAAAATGAGGTGCACATTTAAACCCCTATGGGAAATGTTAGTTATCACATAGCACAAAAACACGGAATGGCCCAACCCCAAGCTTGCAACATAAATTGGTTTCAAGTCCAACAAGACATTTTGTATTTGTTTGATGTCATGTGATGCCATATGATGATATGATAGGATATGATATGGCATTTATAACGTGCCTACAAGTGTTTCAAGGTGCGACGAGGCAAGGGAGGGGAAACAAAGGGAGGACGGAACACGATCCTACTAGGCCAGGTGTCATTCAGATCGCGCAAGTGCGTGGGAAGGGGGCAGGGACAGTGCAGTACATGGGAATAGATAATAACAGTAAGTAAGTAACAGCCAGCATGTGGCAAGTGTATGGGTAAGTGCAGACTTAAGGTGTCAAGAGCTGGTGGGGGACTAATGGGATCCAGAAACAGTCCCCAAGTGCAGTGGTTGCAAGGCGGGCAGTGCAGTTGTGTGATGCTGGCGGGGGAGGGACCTGGACCTGAGATCAGAGGTTGTCCAGGTAGCCAGTGCAGTTCCAGTTACAGCCAGGAGGTCAGCAGAGAGGAGGAGAAAAAGCAAAAGCAAAGAGAAAGGTTTTGAGGTGTTTCCGGGAACCGGAGATGGTTCTCCTCAAGTTTGAGGGAGGCAGGGAGGCTGTTCCAGAGGGAGGCACCAGCTGAAGAAAGAGATCTCCAACCAACTCGTTGCTTGGCGAAGCGTCTGACCCTGAGGGAGTTGAAGGCAGATGAGCAAAGAGCTTGAGAAGGAAGATATTTAGGAAGAGAGAGTTGAAGGTATTGAGGCCCCAGAAGGGACGATACAGAGGGTTTTGAACTTAATCCTCGCAGCCACTGGGAGCCAGTGCAGAGATTTCAGTCCTGGAGAGATACGATCCCTGGACTTGAGGCCAAGGACAAGTCTCGCAGTCATGTTCTGGATAACATTAAGAGGGCAGAGTGTAGAAGCAGGCAGATTTAGAAAGAGGGTGTTGCATTAGTCCAGCTTAGAGAGAACCAGGGCTCTGGAGACAGTGAGCTTCTGGGGGAAGGAGAGGAAAGGAAGAATACCTCTGAGAAGGTGCAGCCAGTAGTGTGACTTCTTAGAGATGTCAGAGATGTGAGGAGAGAAGGAGAGTGTGGAGTCGAAGATGACTTGAGGTTTTTAGCCTCACAGGTGGGAGCAGGAAGAGGGCCAAGAGAGGCCGGCCAGAGAGCTCCAGGAAAGGAGTGAGCAGGTGTGCTGATGAGGATAATCTCAGTCTTACTGGCATTAAGGCAGAGGTCATTGGTGGCACACCACTCCTGGATAGCAGACAGACAGTCAGAGATGAGGGAAGGAGAGGAGGAGGCCAAGGGTAGCCTGAAAAAGTTGGACCTGGGAGGGTCAGTCAGAGAGGAAAGAAGTCAGCCACGCCAGAGCCTGACCAGTGATACCCAGGTTAACACAGAGACGGTTGAGCAGAACGCCATGGCTGACAGTGTCAAAGGCAGATTAGAGATCAAGCAGGATGAGGACGCAAGGAGTGTTAGAGTCAAGGTTGGAGAGCTGGTCCTCACGGATGTTCAGGAGAGCAGTTTCCGTGCTTCTGGCAGCTCTGAAGCCAGACTGATGGTCATGAAGACAACCAACAGATTCAGTGTGGAGATTAAGCTGGGAGATGGCCAGTTTCTCCAGGAGCTTGCCCAGAAAGGGAGTGATGGAGATTGGGCGATAGTTAGCCGGGCAGGAGGGGTTGGCAGAGCGTTTCTTAAGAAGAGGATGCACAAGGGAGTGCTTCAGGGGGGATGGGAAGACTCCAGTGGTGAAGGAGTGATTGCAGTAATCAGCCAGGGCAGGAGCCAGGGAGTCGATGTGGTCCTTGATAGTTTTGGAAGAACAGGGGGGAACCTGTTTCCACAAGACTTTCATAGATGGGACTTGTCTAGAAACCTTGTCTGCGGGGAAGAGGGGAAAGGCAGAGAAGGAGGGAGGAGAGGTGGCTGCAGAAGGGCCAGAGGAAGAGCAGGGAGCAGGGGGAAGGGGGATAGGAGGAGAGTGAGGACAGGATGTCCTGAGTTTTAGAGATGAAGTGAGAAGCCAGTGCCGTGCAGAGCGCCTGGGAAGGGACAGGAGAGGTAGAGACTGCAGCAGGATTGGCCAGTTCCTAGCAGATTTTAAAGAGTTCAGCCGAGTTGTTTGATGCCGCAGAGACGCAGGCTTGGATATGAGCTCTCTTCTTGGTTAGGACAGAGAGCCAGTATTGCCTTTGGAGGAGGTGGCAGGCCAGTTTATCAGAGGATGTACATGAAGCAAGCCATTTCCTCTCGGCCACCCTGAACTTGCGTTTTAGGGTGCCGAGGTCTGAGTCGTACCAGGAGTTGCACTTGGCTTTGGGCTTCAGGGGGATTCTCATGACAGGGGCAAGGATAGCAAGAGTATCAGATATAGCAGAGTAGAGCGTGGAGAGGGCTGTGTCAGGATGAGAGTCAGCCTAAGGGGTATGGGTGGGTGAGAAGGTGGCGGCAAAAGCCTCAAATGACTCGCGCCTCATGGGTCGGATGACCGAGAAGGTTGGTGGCAGTGATGGAAGTGGCTTGGCCATTGACAATCTAAAATGTGATCTTATATGTGATATCATACGCAGTGCATGGTGGTTGGAGCTGTCACAGTGGCATTACTAATCATGATATCTGAATTGTTTAGTTTCACCTTTGTAATGTAAAGTGTTCTTGAACAATGATACTGCTGCCTTTTCAAAAGACAGCAGTATCATTGTTCAAGAACACTTTGCTTCTTGGTACGTTTTTGCGCCTTATCGTCCGTTCAACTGAAGCTGTTTTGTAGGAATGTGTCCTTTTTTATTGCCATAATTTAAAAGTAAAAAGAGGCATTGTAGGACAATTAAAGCAGATTTGATGTATTTTAAGTGTTGGCTATTAGGTGGCATTTTAGCGCCACCTATAAGCTGAAACTATTCTGCTGGAGTGCAGATAGGAGGAGATGAAATGTAAGCCTATGACCTTTTCTTTACACACTCACTCTATGACTATGGTCATGGTAATCACTATGGCCATCCCCACCCACCACTTGCCCATCCCACCCAAAACACACCCTCCTAGGAGTTAACTCTATCATTCAGTAAAATCAACTTCTTTTCTGTGGCAAGCCTGCCAGTGGATTTTCTAAGCATTCTTCTGAGAGTTACTGGTGTAAGTTCCACTTTGAATGTGCTCCTAGCATAATAAAAAGGGCTAAACCAAGTGTGCGTTCAGCCACTTGATTTAGAAGCAATATGTCTGTCCTCACATCTGTTCCTTGCACTGAACTCATTTCAGTTCCTGCTTGTGTATAGGTATTATATCGGCATTTTCCATGCACTCACGCAGTTTTTCAGCTTTTTCTATCTTATATCCAGGTGGAACCATTAGAGCAGTGCTTGGCAAATGTCTATCCCATGGCGGGACACAAAAGCTAAAACTGTTAGCTTTACCAATGCTTGTTATGTATTTGTGATCTGTACAAAGCACCACACACAAACTGAGCTGCTTCTGGGGGCCAAAATAACAACAATAAGGGTAGGAAGGTAGGCAAACTAACTGGAAAAACAAAATAGACATGATCAGAAAAGCAGGTTAGGAAATTAGCACGAGGCTAAGGAGCGCCAACAAACCAGATTTCTCACAAACCAGATTTCTCACAATGCAGATTTCTCACAATGCTGACATGTACTTGTCTGTAAAAGCTCAAGTTCCAAGCAGAGTGACAACTGCAGAACTCATACACCCCATACACTTTCTCCTGCTCCCATTAGTTTAAATGTACTCGCATCCGGGAAAGACAGATTGACCAATCACAATCTGCCTTTCCTAGGTGCAATTGTGCTTTCATCGCTTGCACCGCCTCCATTAAAATAGAAAAAGGGCTATGTCCCTTTTCGGATGATGCTAGCCATTTAGAAACATGTTTTTCATGGCCACCATCATCAGAAAAAGGACCCAGTCCTTTTCCAATTGAATGGCAGTCGCCATCTTTTTTTAACATTTTTTTTTCCAATAGGAGATGAGTCACGCCGAGCTGATCTCTATTCAGACGAAGAAAAAAAGAAAACTATCTGCATCTCAGTAAATCCCAGGGTGCATATAGCTTTCAGATCTCGTTGCGCGGAGGACATGGGCTTTAATGGCTCGCAGTCGCAGCCCAGGCTGAGGCCCGAGCGCTCAGGCTGGCGGAACGTTAAAGTCCATGGCCCTCATTACGACCCTGGCGGAATTCGGAAAACGATGGCGGAAATGCAATACCGCCATCGAATAGCGCTCGGTGCGACTATGACCCGTCACCGCAAAGTACGAAGCCATTAGCGACACCGTTGTGAACGCCAACGCTAACTGCACCAAGCACGCGCGCGCGCGCCATGCCAAACCGTAAATACCACCATGGCGCAAGGGTACGCTAATTCCGACCCTAGCGGACATGTACCTAACGCCATCAAGCATGGCGGAATGTACCATTCCGCCATGGTGAGAAGTACGGCATCGCGAATCAACCATAAACGGCCCCACTGAGTGCCTGTACACCGCTCCCTGCCCACAAAGTACAACTCCCCGTAGGTGCAATGAAGTCACAATGCAACCAGTGAAATGTACAAGTCACCCATGCATGCCAACGAACAAAAGAAACACAAGAGGGGCCAATGGGAGCTGCAGGGCACAGATGGCACGAATACAGAAGCCAATCCAATGGACATGACCACAGTCCCCCCCCCCCGAAACGCACGCAAACACAGGCACCTATGACCAGCAATATTCCGAAAATCACATCATTCCACCAGTCCACCTGGCTGACCGGCATCTGTTACACAAAACCCAATCCCCCGCCCCTGAGCATGACAACATTCAAACAGTCATATTGGCAGCCCCCATCCCTGACCTCACTGGGCTTCGTAGGCAAACGCGCCCAGTACAGTACCACGCAACTAAACTCCGAAGCTGGAACCCAATGCAGATCTCCTCCCAATACATCGCTCCCCAAATAGGAATATGCCACATCACTTGCAAAGAAGAACGCTACACGGGCCAAATCAGAATAGAAATTTAATGCACAACAAAATCACCAAGCCCATACAGCCATTAGGCCATGAACTCCAAAACACATTTCACCATTGTGGGCTGCATCCGCAAGAAATGACCAGCCACTACTTGTGTGACGCCCTGTTCCATCATGGTACACAGAGCCACATTCACGTACGAAAAGGCAACATGGAAGCACACAGAACCGCAGGGCCGTCCCAATGGGGAGGCACTAGTCCAGCTGAAAGGCCGAAATGTTGCTCCGAGCCACCAGTACTGCGTAAGGGCATGTGGCCCATTGGCGATCGTCCCATAAGATCGTAATGCTGCTCCACTGATTAACACGAAGCAGCAGGTGTCGGGAGTAAAAGCCATCTGCAGAGTGGCATACAGATGGCAGTGGCAAAAGGGGAGGAGATACCTGTCAACCAAAAGAAAAGAAAAAGAACAGAATGGCAATCAGAACTACATCCGAACAACTCACTTCAATGATCACACTAAATCCACAGCCATATGCATGCTAGCCCACTCCAAAGGATCATCACCACCCCAAAACCACTTGCGACTCATAACCATCTATATCGAGGTGTAAACACCATCACAAACGAGTGTACCTGTGCATGCGTCTGTCAAAACAGAATCCATCAGATGGGATTGGTAACGTGCATGGACACAAGTGTCTGAGGGCGCGTCGAGACAGGGAGGGCTCAACAAGGCCAGATAGACGATGGTCCCACTATGGCAGCCCTGCATCACATAGCGCAGGGGAGGCGGATAGATTCCAAGAAGCCCTGTACATGGCAAACTCTGTATCAAATCACCTGCCCATGCATCCATTCATCATTCCCTCATCCCGGGATTAAAACGCCTGAATATTTACTCACATAACATTAGAAATATCCATTGAGTCTGTGCGTTATGCAGCCTGCAAAATCCACAGTGCCCCAGCCCGTAATTCCAGTGTAGTGAAGTAACATGTATTTGGGAACGTCCGGCCTCATCGCCCACGTCGCTATTGCGCATCCCAAACCATTCATATCAATCATTGCATCCTCGCCATGGCCCCTGTCTCAAGGACATTGAACAATAGAACGTTATATTTGCAGTCACACCTGTGGGCATTTCCTCGCCGCTAGCTGAAAACCGAAAGCGCCGCCCTTCGAATTCCTCATTTGCAACATCACGTCGAAGAGGCATCTGTGGCCGTTTGAAATCACTAATTAATCCATCTAGTGCGGCTGTGTGTGAAAATGGCAACTGCCTTCACCCACAAATGGGACGCCCCGCCCGTCGTTGCAACTCGGTACAGTGATGCATGAGGGCCCACCGTTACTCGAGTACTACGTTCCACTGACCCTTCACAAGTCTGTTCGCGACTGCACAGATAGTATGTGAAACAATGGGACCACAGCAGAATGAACATATCAACCAATGTTACACGGCCATCGGGTACAAATACATGATTGCAATAGCAAGATGCCATTCCTCGAATTGCAGCGTTGTGTGCGGGACGTGCTCGGCCAAAGGGGAGAGCAGTTTGCACAGGTGGAATGAATCACCACAGGTGGAGGCCATACAGCCTGAAAACACATAAATTGCACACCCAGTCTCCTCCCACAACCACACCCACTCCGAAATGCTACCGGCAGGACTCGCGATGTTGGCCCTGGGGGACCTGATAGCACTGCAAGTACTCCAACTCCAAGAAGAAGACGAACACCAACTACAACCGGCCGCACGGAGGAGAGGCAGGAGGAGGAGGAGGGCAAGGCAGGGCCAGCAAGGGCCGCCAGCACAGCCACTACCACCACGCAGGCAGCCCGCAATCCCACGCCTCCGAGCACATCCGTTCAACCTCACTGATGAGCAGATCCACACCCTCTACCGTCTGGACCGGGACACCATAGCCGCCATTGTGGACATGACACAGGCTGACCTTGTCAGCATGATAGATAGCCCAACCGCCATCCCACCCCTACTGAAGGTGGTGTCTGTACTCCACTTCCTGGCCACAGGCACCTACCAGTACACAGTCGGACAGTTGCATGGCATTTCTCAGCCACTGTTCTCACGGACACTATTGCAAGTGCTCGATGCCCTCCTGCAGCACGCAGACGACTACATCTCTCTACCACGCTCGGAGCAGGAAATTACAAACACAAAAGTGGGATTCCATGCACTTGCCGGCATACCGGGTTGCATTGGTGCCATCGACTGCACCCATGTGGAATTGGTCGTCCCACATGCCATGGAGGCCCAGTACCGCAACCGAAAACAATTTCATTCCCTGAATGTACAAATGGTGTGTGACTCCAACAGGATCATTACACATTGTTGTGCCCGATTCCCTGGATCAACCCATGATTCTATGGTCTTGAGGAACTCTACAATACCACGCTACATGGAGCGACACGCAGGGAACAGATCCTGGCTACTCGGTGAGTCTCATTACATGCATGATAATGTGGGGTATGTGATTCGGCAATGACCTGGCAGGAAGGGGGGGGGGTGCGTACGTAGCAATGGCATTCCACATCATACGTTTATCGTCCACATACAGGTGATGCTGGATATCCACTGAAGAGATGGCTCCTCACACCAGTCCGGAACCCACGGGACCAGCATGAGGAGGACTACAACCATGCCCACTCACGTACCCGTGTAGTCATTGAACAGGCATTCGGCCTACTGAAGGGTCGTTTCCGCTGCCTCAGCAGGTCTGGCGGGGCACTCCTGTACCGCCATGAGAAGGTTGCAAAGATGGTGATGGCATGTGTCATGCTCCACAACATGTGCGTACGTAGAAATGTGCCCATGCCCCCTGACGCAGAACTGCAAGCACCTGATGATGGTCATGATGAGGGTGGGGATGTGGCAGCACCTCAAGGAGTCTGCGAGGCACCGGAGGGCCGTGACATTCGTCAGCATCTCATTGATGCATGCTTCTAGCACTCACGCCTGGTGGCTGATACATGGACACGGGACTCGTGGCACTGTGTGTGTCTGGGACATGCACAATATGGACTGTACGCCTATGATGGCCTAGTACACAAAGATCAATGTCCACACATCTCATTGGTTGATCGTGCACTGTTTATGGCATATGTGATATCATGTTGAACACCCTATCGACCCGCCACCCAAGTGAGCCCAACACACCCCCTCCACCCTCCTACCTCCCCCCCGAACACCAGTGTCCAAAGATGCTCATTGTCAGTGGGCTGTCGCTATTGCAAGCCCCCTCTGCGGGTATCAGGGGCACCCCTGCCTGTGGAGCGCAGGTTCCTCCCAGATCTACGTTGGGGGCTGCCCTGGACGGAACTTGCAACGGATGATGTCTCTGCCTGCTCACGTCCATGCATGTCCCTAAGGGTTTGCGAGAGCTCAGTGAGCACACGGCGCACTGCGGCAAGTTCGGCACATATGTCTTTGGACGTCGCATGCAGTTCCCCCCTCAGGCTCTCGGTGCTTCTCTCCATTTGTGCCCTTAGTGTCTCTGTACCTCTCTCCATTTCTGCCCTAAGTGTCTCAGTTGATGTTTCTATGTCTGCCTTAGTGCCCCCACATTCATCGGCATGGTCCTTGAGGAGCGTGGCCAGTTGCTGCTGTTGCACGATTAACTGGTTGAGGGACTGTTGCCTCTGCTGGGCCATGGCCATTTGCGGTGGTGTCACAGAGGGGCTGATCACCTCATGTTGCCTTGCCACAGGGCTTGTGGGGGATGGCCAGTCGTCGTCTTGTGGGTGCCCCTGCGTGGTATCCTCATGTTGTACGGGATGGGACAGACAGGGGGATTGGGACAGGTCATGGATGGATCTGACTTCGACATCCCCGTCTTCTGTGTCGGAGCATGCTGCCATCAATGGGGTGTCACCTATGGTGCTGCTGCCACCCGAGGCAGTGCCTTCTGTGGCATCCGTTGGGGGGACCTGTGGTGGTGGTGGTGTGGGCATGCTGGTTGCTGGGGTCCCTGTTGATGTTCCCTCCTCTGTGCTGCCACCTGATTTGTGCTGCTGCCGTGTCTTGATGCGTGCAGCTGAGGTGGAGGGTCTTTGGCCGTTGGTCTTGGCCCTCTTTGCAGGTGTGCTGGTAGGGGTGTCCTGATGCTCGTCGTTTGGATCGGACCCTGTGGTGGAGTAAAGGAGGGCGAGGGTTATTGATGGGTCTGTGGGAATTGGAATGTCATTGTATCACATGCATTGGGGTGGTACCTGAGGGTGATTTGGGTCGGGGCCTTGGAGGTGCTTTCATTTGTGTGTGGAGTGAGGGTGCAGTTGTTTGGCAGCCTGCAGTTAGGGTGTGCCTGCTGCACGTGTAGTGCGTGTTTTAGGGGTTTTTAATTAATTATGTATTTATTGTGGGTTTTAACGTGCGCTATCAGGCCGATGTGTGTGGACGTTCTCCTGGACATGTGTTTCTGTTGCACTATGTGGACACATGGTACTTCACATGAATGGACTTTGTGGATTTGGCATTGTTTTATCTGGCCCACCTACCTGAATCTTCGGATGTCTGCACTCCTTTCTCCATCCCTCCGACTCCCTCTATGCTCTCCATTCCGATGGTGGAGGCACAGATTTCGTCCCAGGGGGTCAACTTGATGGGTGATTCAGGACCTCCCCCGGTGGCTGTGGCAATGTTGCGGTTGGCAGAGAGTATGCTGCGGACGCGTATCCGCAGGTCGTCCCATCGCTTTCTGCATTGCTGTGGGTTGTGGGGTGCGGTCCCCACCGCACTTACCCGCTGTGCCACCAGAGCCCATATGGCCTTCTTGTTTGCAAGTGCCGTCCTGGTCATTTGCGTGGAGAAGACGACGGCTGCATTCTCCTGGAGGGTCTCTGTTAGCATGGTGAGTTCCTCACGGGAGAAGTGGACCTGCCGCTTGCGGTCGCACGCTTTCTTCGCTACTTTTCCCATTTTTCTTGGTTTCGCTAGGGTGGATGACGGGTTGGGGTGTGTCTCAGGGTAGTGTTTTTGGTGGTTGTGTGGTTTTAGTGGTTTTATAGGTGTACGGCGGGATGTTTCCCGTTCCGGGCCCATGTTTTTACTTCCGTTTCCGTATATTTCCAGTCACCGTACTTTCCGGTAGGCGCACACTGCGGTGTCCGCTGTGATGGGTGGCGGTATTGCACCTAGGGTGCCGTACGGCGGCGGTGTGGGCCGTTTTGGGGTCATTTCCGCCATCGCGGACTTTGCACTTCCGCCATGCCGTGGTGCTCGTGCCCGATGGGTCGGAATGGGCCGCACTTTGCTCCTTCGTGCAATGGCGGAAACGCTATTTACGCTGTGGCGGTCCGGTCAGTCACTTTCCGCCAGGGTCGTAATGAGGGCCCATGTGCAGTGCTTGAAAGCTATAATCCCATCCCATTCTCCCTCATGATCCTTCACTGCCTGGCTCCCTTGCGCTGCTCTGTGCACGAGCACCCATGAACATAGAAAGAGTGCTGTTTCTGTTGGTAAAGGACTTCCTTTATTTTCTTTAATGGTAGCCGTGTTGGGTTTCTTTTCTCTTAAGTCCCTCCCACACTCTTTGCATGTTCTCCTCTGGACCAGCTAGTGCTCCAAAAATGAAAGTACATTTTTATCATTAAAATCCAAAAAGTCTGGGTGCCAATTGCAATAAATCTGAAGTCAGTTGTTCAGTGAACTTTTTGAGGGAAATTAATTGATAAAATTGTAAGTCTAAAAATGCGTAAGTCATTATATGTTTTTGGAAGTCAAAATACTTCAATGCTTAAAATGTCAGGGGTTTGCTCAACGTTCATGACATGTCAGGCAGCGGTATGGTGAAAAGTCAAGTATAACGTTTCTGCCTTCTGTATAGCAGTTTGAGAGAAAACAGAACACAAAGTTGCAAATTGTGCCCAGTGAGTTGTTGGAGGGACGTTAAAAGAAAATAAAGATACAATTATTTTGAAGATCGCTCTCTTTGGGTCTGTTAGCTCGAGCTGGTGGGCCGTTACCAGCAAGTACAGCTGCTCTGGTGTTTTTGCTTCCAAACAGCACAATGGGATAAGTAGGGGGTAGACATTTCGAATTGAAGAAAGTGGTGCTTTGAGACCTACTTTTAAGTTGCTAATTGTGGTGGCCACACTTCGGTCGAGAGAGAGAGGGCGATTCATTGGAGGGGCGCCATGAAGAGAAACACCATACATCTGAAACCTGTGCTGGAGGGGCCGCGCGATAGTTGTGGCTACCTACAGGTGACTTGGGAGCTGGCCTTTGCGAGGTAATCGGGAGGCTAGAATACGGAAGTTGCTAGGACCCTGAGGTAGACTGCCAGATATCCCTCACTTACGTCCATTTTGGGAAGTGCTGCTTAATCTTTTTTAAGCAGTACTGCTTGTAAAAGTACTGCATTCTGTAATTTCTGTTAGTACCCTGCGTGGGTCAAGCAAATACAACATGCATTCTGATTGGCTCTCGCTGGGTCCTTACCCGGCCGAGAATCCTTTCATTCTCGGCCGGGATTCCAGCCGCCTTGTGCTCGGCAAGGGGCGTGGCAGCCCCTCCGCCAATGAGGAGGCTCGAAGCGGGCCCATCCCCGCTCCGAGCCTCCCCACGGCTGAGAGGCTGCCTTCGTCCCCTGCCGGGGACTCAAGTAAGATTTTTTTTTTTCTTCCCTTCCCTCCCTCCTCCGTGCCTCCACACGGCTGGAAGCTTCCATCGTCCCTCGCCGGGGACGCAGGTACGTTTTTTTTTCTTCCCTTCCCTCCCAACCCCACTTACCTTCTGCTTCTTTTTCTTTTTCGGGAGCGGACGCGCTGGGCACACTTGTGTTCCCAGCGCGTCCGCTCCCGATGGCCGCCATGGAAAGGGAAAATGGACTCTATTTTCCCTTTGCATGGTGGCCATTTTCTTGGTCGTTTCTTTTTTTTTTCTGTCCCGAAACGCCGTAGCGTTTCGGGACAGAAAAAAATGCTTTTAGTGCCCCGGTAACGCACATAATGCGGGCCGGGGTACTAATAGCAATATGACCCTCGCGGCGGGGGCATTACCTGAGTCTGTAATGCCCCCGCCGCTCGGGTCATATTGCTAAATTAGGTGCTGCTTCCTGCAATACTGGATAGTTCTGCTAACTGGGCAGCTGGGTAGTACCAGGGGCTGTGATTTGGGGGTTATCAGGGCTCAAGTCAGGGTACACGCGGGTGGACAGAGTCCCACCCCAGCTAAAATGAGAAATATTGAATGTCTACTTTGAATTTAAGAATTAAAGCCGCCTTCGGGGATCAAATCTACAGACCTCAGGTTTACAGGCTGGACACTTCACCACTGCACTATATAATCCGATGAAAAATTACAAACCACTAAAGGTGAAATGTCTAATTTCGGTACTGCAAGTTCCATGGAAAACATTTGTATTGGTTCGTGGAGTTTAAAAATGTTTCCAAAAACACTATTAATAGAAATGATCCTCTCTTGGTTTTCTGCGTGTTGATTTGTTGAAACCCACATTTCATTCGTCCTGTGCAATTTGGGTGGTTATGCAATGCCAATTTAACGAAAGGTGCATATTTCAACTTGATATGCTAATTTCTGTCGACATCACACCCCATTTCATTTGTTGATAAGTGGCCCCCCTTTTATTGTTAGGACTTAACCTCTGGCTATATGCTGCTGGTTTTAGACAGCCCTGCTGGCTGTACATTCTGAATAGGACGGCTTGTAATCTTGAGTTGTACTGCTATGCCGGACTTTGGGGTATTTTCGGTAGTGCAGTTTGGTGCCCATTTAGTTAGCACTACGTGCACATATGTTGCGGTGCTGCTCGTTGCTGTCGTTTTTGGCAGTACTGTTTGCTGCGGCGTGTGCTGCTACTCCTGCCTGCTGAGGTTTTGGACTCATTGACCGCTGTCAGTCTGCCCAAGGCACCCTTGAGCACTGCCCCTTAATAAGACTGCAGCCGGTGAGGTTAGGGTGCCTGCTGCTGAGCTTTCACTCATGCTGCTCCCTGCGGTTCCAGTTGGTACATCTAGCCTGTAATTGAATGCAGCAACACGTGCTGCGCTTTGCGTAGTAGTGTTTGCAGCTACCAAACCGTGCTGCGGTTTTGGGTAGAACTAGATGCTGCAATAGGTCTGGATTTCCAGCGTAAAGTAGCAACATTACTGGCCTCTCTATTCTGATGACAGCAACGAAAGCTGGGCGTCCAAGCACTCACTTGAAAAAGGCACTTTGTGAACTTGATAAATTGTGTTGTATTGTCAAGCAGAAAATACTTTGTGACAATAAGCGGAATAAATCAGATTACACTCACCAGATAAAGAAATGCAGTTAATGAGAACGTGGGCCCGCCCCAAATCACAGGGCGGACTCGGATATATGCATGTCACTTGTCTGACCCCAAAGGCGCCCGCTGTCCCAAAAGCACAAAAAAACCCACAAATCTTATCCGAAAGGGAAAAACGCAAATATCGACCCCCGTTGCCCTTAGGAAGTTACTTGCAAAAAGATACTTAACTCTTTTCCCCTTAACTTCCTTTTAACCATGTTTTCACTTACATTTAGACAATAGCTTTCTATTAAAAACGTGAAACTAACAGCAAAACAACATTGCTGCTTACAAAAAAAAGAACACATCCAGTGTGATAGCATCATCTCCTGAGAAGTGCTGTTTGTGGGACGGAGGATAAAGTCTGAGTCCCGCGTTTCGAGTAGTTTATATTCTGGGGATTGCATTCCCATTGCAAAATCTACCAATGTGGGTACATCCAGGCCTAGAAGAGCAGCTTGAAAAAGGCTCCCTGACAAATGACCCTGGCACGAGGAAAGTTCTCGATAAGACCCCTGTCACGTTACAGATAGAAGAAACAATGCGCACTGTTCTTTTATCTTTGGGCGGGAAAATGCTTGCTCAAGGAAAGTAAAACGGCCGTGCTCAGCGGATTCTAGCAAACACTGCTAAACTCTGTCCAGCAAGCTCCTTTACCGTTTACCCAGTGTGAGGAATCAAATTCCGGGGTGCCAGTGGTCCAGGGGTGAATATCGGTTTCTAAACCATCCATCAGCGCCACACCCCTGATACACCCGAATGGAACCGAATAGATTGGAATGAAGAAGCATACCATTGCAATTATAAACCTCTTTGTCCAAGTTTGGTCGCAGACGGAACGGCAGGCGTATTTCATCTAAAGGTCGTGGATCGTTGGGTATTTGCAACGCAGCACCAATACAATTATTACCCAATGATATAAGGAGTGTCCAGTCAAGGTTGTATAAAAACATTGAATTTATTATTGTATAGTAGCACATTTTGGGCGTGTATATGCGCAGAATGGAATTACCAAAACAAATAATCTTGGACCCAAATAACTAAACAGACTCAAAGAATATAGCAAAATACTATTATGTTATCAATTCAATAAAGCAGGGCAATCTGGCAAACAACGTTTCGTAGTCCACACACTCACGATGATAGTTTGGTTACACAAAGAGGGTAATTCATGGAATTAATGTGTGCTGAAAACGGGGGCGCAAGCGTGAAAATCGCAACGCATGCGTGCGAAAGCCGCGCAAGCGCCCGTTTGGCGATTCATGGAAGGTGATGTGCGTGGCTTACCTGTGACCTGCGATGAATCCGCGTGTGGATGTGTGTGCGCGAGACGGCCAGTGAAGGCGCACACCGGCCAGCGCACGCACCTAAAAAGGGGGCGGATCACGAGGAATGGGGAACAACACGTGAAAAGGTGGGCGTTATGGGGGATGTACCACTGCAAAATCCTTGCAATGCCCACACGCATGCTAACAACACGTATTCATGGAATCGAAAAGGGGAAAACCGTGCGCCACAAAAGACGCACTAAGCCGGAAACACGTACACAAGCCGAAAGCCTTGAAACACTTGTGTATAGGCATGTTATAAATGCCATATATCATATGAAAGCAGGCGTAAGCGCCCCGCGCAGCATAAAAGTGCACGCAAACAACAAACAAGCTCATACCGCTATGATAAATGTACCATCCCTCGCAGCAGTGGTCGTGGGACACCAAAGGAGGAGGAGGATAGCCAGGCCCCGCATATTTTTTGAGCAGTGCCCCTTAATAAGACTGCAGCCGGTGAGGTTAGGGTGCCTGCTGCTGAGCTTTCAGTTATGCTGCTCCCTGCGGTTCCAGTTGGTACATCTAGCCAGTAATTGAATGCAGCAACACGTGCTGCGCTTTGCGTAGTAGTGTTTGCAGCTACCAAACCGTGCTGCGGTTTTGGGTAGAACTAATTGCTGCAATCGGTCTGGATTTCCAGCGTAAAGTAGCAACATTACTGGCCTGTCTATTCTGATGACAGCAACGAAAGCTGGGCATCCAAGCACTCACTTGAAAAAGGCACTTTGTGAACTTGATAAATTGTGTTGTATTGTCAAGCAGAAAATACTTTGTGACAATAAGCGGAATAAATCAGATTACACTCACCAGATAAAGAAATGCAGTTAATGAGAACGTGGGCCCGCCCCAAATCACAGGGCGGACTCGGATATATGCATGTCACTTGTCTGACCCCAAAGGCGCCCGCTGTCCCAAAAGCACAAAAAAAACCAGCCTTTTTGGGATGCCTGATGACCAGGTCTATGGCAGGTACAGGTTTCCACCCCATATCATCCTAGACCTGGTCACTGAGTGGGAGGATGACCTCACATCACCCACCCTGTGCTCCCAAGCACTGAGTCCCTTGGAAAAGGTGCTGAATGTACTGCATTTCTTGGCCACTGGGTCATTTCAGCGGACATCTGCCATAGTTGGGGGTGTCTCACAGCCCACGCAGTCACGCTGCCTACACGTTGGCAATCATGACTGCACGCCCCTCAGTCTGCAGGCACATATACATGCCCAGAACACCCGCAGAAAGGCAGGCCGTGGTCCCGGACTTTTATGGGGTGGCACACTTCCCCAAAGTGCTTGGTGCCATTGATTGCACCCTTGTGGCTCTACGTCCACCTAGGGTCACTGAGCACACCCATCGCAACCGCAAGCACTGGCATTCCATCAACGTGCAGGTGGTATGAGATGCCAAGCGAATAATCACCTCTGTGTATGCAAACTATCAGGGTCCACTCATGATAGTTTCCTATTCAGAATGTCACCCCTAAACCGGGACCTGCAAGTTGGGAGGCATGGCGACACATGGCTCATTGGTGAGTACAAATGCCTGTGCACATGCATGGATGTCACACACAGAGAAATAGAGAAACCCAACTAATCACAACCATTATGACCTCCCCAGGGGAGAGTGCCTACCCTCTGAGCACCAACATGATGACGCCAATACGGAACCCACCACCCCACCCAAGCATACCACCCAAGGTAAGCTGCAACGCAGCCCATATTGCAACCCGGGGCATAGTGGAGCGCTCATTCGGAGTGCTGAAGTCATGTTTCCGCTCCCTTGACCACTCTAGTGGGCATCTACTATATGCACCCCCAGTATTGTGCAGGATCATTGTGGCAGCATGTGTCCTGCACAACTTTGCAACCTGGCGGGGCGTACCAGTGCACATGGTGGTGCCCCCACATCCCCAACCACATGCACAGCCCCTGCGCATGGGAGGGGAAAGGGCACATGGGGAGGCAGCCTGTACCAAGCTTGTGGCTACATTTTTCACCTAAAATCCCTCCCCAGCGGAGTGCACACAGGCCTGACACATACCAGGTGAGAATCGATGATGAGAAAGGGGCAGTGAACTGTCACAACCTTACCAACCTGACAATGTGTCCCTGGAAGTGCTACAATGTGTGCATCCCTCTCTACTTAAAGAAACCCAATGCCGTGTGACCAAAACGCACACATTCATGCTGCATAATCCACTTCCCCCTTGCAAATCAGCAAAGCCAAATAATGGTATGTCACCTAACCCCTCCCAAAGCCGTGTCACCCGCCCAACATACCATGCCATGGCATGCAATGTCTTTTTTCTTTCAATTATCGGAGGCGTGGGCGGACCCACGCAGGCGCTTCCCCATCCTAAAGGGTGATGTGCACCAGACCCACCAATCAATACTTAGCTCACATAAACTCACAACTCCTCCCACCGCCCCGTCTGCCTCACAAAATCCAACATCAATGCACAACGCATGACACAACTGTCACAAAGTGCACCATCACAAATTGAAACATGCTACAGAGAATCGCCTCTCACATATGAAAATGAAATTGTACACATGAACATATTTACCTGCATGAAAAATCATGAATACAGGACCCAACAGTGACAACGTCAGACAGTGACCAATCACAATAGACCAAGTGTCACAATCTGAGAAAGCCACCACATGGACCCCTCCAATCTTTAGTGTGTTGGTGGTAGTTAAATGTGGCATTGTACTGCATACAGCATGAACTGCATGTGCAATGGAGAGAGGCAAGGTAACCCATGAACAAGCAACATGTAAATATGCACATTGACCAATATGAAAAGCAATATACATATCAACCATGCAGTGTGGAAACCATCATGAATCCCCCCTAGGGGTGTATACACAGTTTGGACTGAAGACTGGCCACACAACTGATGGAATCCCAATGCCTCTGTGTAAGTTACTGTCACATAGTGCCATCCTTGCAAGCCTATGGAAAGGGGAAGCAGGAGTGACATATGTGTCTGGACCTCAAGCCTCAAACACAAACACAAGACAGGCCTGTATGGGCCCAGCTGAAACACACAGTGGATGCCTTCGGATGCCACACAAAGCAACACACTGTCACATAAATGCACAATAGGCAGAAAAAGTGAAAAATGAAAGTCAAAAATAAAAATAAAAAAATAAAAAATTGCCCATGGTTGACCAGGGGGGAGGGGACCTGCGTGGCTGTTGAGAAAACATAAAACCCTCCATGGGCTCATGGAGTGCACGGCTAGCCCATCGTGGGGGAACTGCCATCGCTGTCGTCACCCTCTGGTGGAATATGAGAAGGTGTGCATGCTACGGGAGTCAGATCACACAAAGCCTTGGCATGCTCCTCCATGGCAGCAAGCATGAGGGTATGAAAGGTTTGGTTCTGTAGGATGATGGTCCAGAGGTCCCCATGCAGAACCTTGCGTGTAGCACAGAGTGCTGCCTACAAGGTCTCAGGTGATGCACAAACCTCCTCACAGGTTGCCTGGAGCTCAGCGGAGATATTGCGTGTTAGCTGCTCCAGCTGCCGTTCTGACCGTCTACTCTGGGCCATCTCAAGTGCACCCAGAGTAGCTCTGAGGGAGCTGTTATCTTTCCCTCAGGGCATTCCTGTGGGCCTGTGCCACTGCAGATATGGCTGTGCGCAGAGCCCCCAGTTCAGCCTGTCAGTCCCTAATGGCGGCCAACATGTTGTGCCTGTGTGAGCGGCACGTGGACCGTGTTGCCTGCTGCTGGAGCTCCACCTGCCTTTCGGGGGGGAGAATGGAAGTGGCCACCCTATCCACGGCCTGAACCATCATCTCACATGATGCCCCCTGTTGTTGTGCAATTGCATACATGGACTTCTCGCAGACAGTATTGATCGGTGGCACACGGCCACCGCATTGCCGGACATGACACTTGTTGGCCCTAAGGCGATGTGCACCTCGCTGTGCTGGCATTGCCTGAGGCTGCAGGCCTGCATTCCTCCTTTCATCTGCTGCCCCAGGAACAGAAGCAAATAGTGTGGAGTGTGACCCTGCACCCGTAAACGCCACAGGCAGACATTCCAACACTGAATAGGCCACAGAGGGATCTACCCCCAGTGCAGGTGCATTGGACAGAACAGCATCCCTGCCAGAAAACACTCACCTGCGACTGGACATTTGTGTCAATGTCTGATTCAGCACCTGAGTCATAGAGATCTTCGGAGGTGTACCCAGAGACAGCCGTGGACAGGATAGTCTGTAGGAGGAATGGATTCTCATGTGGCACCCCCCCACTTCCTCCATTGGTGCTTGGTTGGGGCTCTGAGTACTCCTGCCCCTGCGCCATCTCCTCCTCCTCCACAGCACCCACTGCCTAATTACCTGCACAAAATTAAAGGAGAAGTCATGAAGACGCAAATGAGCAGCATAGCCGACACACATAGGCATCACAATGTACACATCCAATACATTAATCAGACATGTCACACATGACACAAACTCAGCCATGCATGCAGTGGCAATGAAGTGGAAGGGGACCCTGAAAGCTGACACTGATGACTCCAAAATGGAAAGCAACACATGTGCTGCATGGTGCATAGCACCTGCATCACACATAAGGCTGTGAGTGGCATGGGCCATCCACAAACATGACACATGCTAGCACACAGATGGCACATAGCATAGCCATGGCAGAACTGACAAGGACACCCAGGTGGGAGTCAATCACTACAGTCCCCCAACCATGTAAAACGCATATCATCAAACAGAACATGCATAAGAGTGGGACAAAAGACACATGCGTCACACGTTGCAACAACGCCAGTGTGTTCAAATACAGTGATGGGAGGCACATGGATACTTCAATAGTAGGTCACTTTGACATGACACTAGTGAATTGTCATTTTGAAGGTTCAAACGGCTCAGAAGTGAGTGGGTGCAGCACATGTGTAGGTGCGCAGCAGTCAATCAGCCTGATTGATGGAATGAATTTGCTTGAAAAGCGCACATTTGGGCGCCTTTCTGGCCGAAAATCCCTGTCTGAAGTATGGTGATTGTGGGGCAGAAAGGCACGCAAATCTGCATTTTTCATGCAAATGATTCCATGAATCAGGCAGAATAAAGACAAAAAACTGTAATAACAATGTTGTGGCATGATGGCAGTTTAAGGGCAAGTGCATTCATCATGTGAAAAGTGTTTGCAGTGGTCAGTAGGGATACAGTGAACCCCAAACCCAAGGGTGGGGGATGGCTTGGAGACACTACATGGGTCACATATGGCAGTTATGACTACACAGCCTGACCTGGCACTCGATCATAACACATCACCCAAGCAACATACACATGGTCTGGACACGCACGCATGGGAACTCACCGGACAATGTCTTAAGATCTGGTAGGTCTCCCACTCCTTGGATCTGATCCTCTGCAAAGAACCCTCCAGTGATTGCCTCATGTTCTGTGAGTTCATCCTCCTCTGGTGGTGACCCACCGCCAGTCACCAGAGTAGAGGTGTAATTAGAAGCCAGCTTGTTTTTTGCTTGGCATTTGAGGTCATTCCAATGCTTTGAGCAATCATCAGCTGTGCGCTTCACAAAACCCAAGAAACTAATGTGGTCTGCGATGCACTGCCAGTGTGCCCTACGCTGAGCAGGCATAGTCTTACACCCTGCCGTCACCACCATGTTGCGGCCATGTTCTGACACATAGCCCACAAGTGCGTCTAGTTCCATGTTATTGAAACTCTGCTTCCTTGATGTGCCAGAGGGGCGAGCCGTGTCTGGGGTCCCAGCCTGTTCCGCAAGAGCACACTTCTTCCTCTTGAGAGGTGGTGCGGAACCTGAGTGGTTTACGCCGCTCTGGTCTGTAGGGGCTGAAGCGCAGGTGGGCTGGGCACTGGAAGCAGGCAGTAGCACGATGACCAAAGGTCTCACTGCAGACATTGGCTGCTGGGTGCTGTTGCCAGGACCAAGCGGCACAACTGCCTTAGTGTGAGGGGCCGGGACCAACACTGCCCCAGCTGGGTGACTCAGAGCCGGGGTGGTGTCAGCTGCCCCTGCAGCCTCTTCACCCTGGCTACTTGGGGCAGTAGATGACATTGCTGCCCCAGATCCACGTGGCCTAGTAACAGGAACTTTAACCACCACGCGTGGCTTATACTTCATGACACGGAAGTCAGCCTGTGAGTCATCCCGTGCCTGTTCCATGACCAATCCGGGCCGGGCTAGCAGGGCCTGACCTGGGATGGTGTCAGCTGCATCTCCCTGACCCACTGGGGCCGGGCATTGGTGTCCCTGAATGGTCCTGGACACACTGCCCTCTTGGGCCACCCTGCCCACGTGGCCCACCGCTGTCACCATGGCTACCCTGGCCACCCTGCTCATCCTGGCCAAGTCCCCTACCACGGACACCTCTTGGAGGTCAGCCACCTTTGCCTCCCTTAGCACTTGTTCGCCTCCCAACCATGGCACTGATGTACTTGTGCGAATGGGAGGTGCAGAAAACAATTGTCCTGGGCAATTGGGGTGAAAGGGGCAGGGTACTAGATGGAATAGGTACCCCTGTGCTCCTGAAAGGCTGTCTGTGACCCCTGGGGAAAAATGACAGGTCATGCAATGCTCACAAAAACAAACGTGCACGCGACCCCTCGGTAGCCCACGTGCATGGAATTAAGGACCCTCAGTATGCTGTGGCACCCAGAAATACATAAAATGCATACACATGGAACACACAGGCTACTATGACCTTGTGAATGGGGTACGTGACACACGGCGGCAACCACAGTGGGAATAATACGTGCGTGACTCACCGTCTGCCTGGAAAAAATAAGAAAAAAAACATGCGCACACCCCAGTCAAAACAAGAAGTGAGCTCTGCCGCAGTAAACAAGGATTACGCACTGCAACCGTTGTGAAGTAATCGCGTGTCAACCCGCAAGAAGTACAAGAATCACATGTTCGCTCTCCACAAAAAGCACGTACAGGAAAATGGCGTCCTACGCAGACTTTTAACCCGTGCGCATAGCAACACCTAGGTGTGCCACGTCACTTACGCGCTTACACTCTAAGGGCCATTCCACGTAATTACATGCACACGTGCTGATTTTTCACGTGCTGAGTCACTCTGCATCAAGCTGGCCACGCGACAACACACTGAAGACCAAGACCTGCCCCCCAGAGTCCCGGGGAGCTTCCTACAAGCCATCTGCTGCTGCCTGCCTGCCTGCTGCCAACGTGCCCTGCTATTTGGTGCCTGCATATCAGCCATAGCCAGGGGTCCAGTTGCTGTGACCACCCCTGCTGGAACAGAAGAATCCTGACTGGTGTACCATCGCTCCACAGCCCAGCCCCAGGACCCAGTTGCCCACCCACACCTACCTCAGGGGTTGCATGTCGGGCCAAACCCCATCTGGGACCACTGGTGACCCCCCGCCAGGGAGGCAGAGGCATCCTGGTGGACGAAGTCCTGGGGCATTATGATGCCCTCTTCGGATAAGCACGCGCTGACAAAGATGGATCGGAGAGTATCTAGTTGGACATCATGGGTGCCATCAATGCGTCGGGGTGGCACCCCGCGACTGTAAACACATCCATAAGCGCTGGGAGGACTTCAAGTCCAGGACCCTCAGGAAGGCGGGCACCTCTTGGATGCAGTGGATGCAGTGGGGTGCCGGGTCCGGCTTACCACCGACCAGATGAGGGTCCTGGAGTGCTTTTGCCCAGCGCTTCACCTCCAGGTCCTCGAGAGGCAGACCCGTCCGGATTCGAGCGGTAAGTGTCCATGCGTTCTCAATCGACACATTGCATGTTGAGGTGTGACAGGAATGTGTAGCTTGGACATATGTCTGACATGGCCCATGTAAGGATGTGTATGTGCAGGGACATAACCGTGCTGCATGTGAGTCCAGTAACGTGTGGTGCACAACAATGGTGTATGTGTACCGATGCATGATGTACAACTGCATGTGAAGATACACCCATGTTTGCATGCCTGTGTATGTACTCAGCCATGTTTGCAGTGTGACACATGGATGCTCGTCCGACCTTCATGTACGTGCGCGGTGTATGTGTGTGTGTCTGTTTAGTGTGTGTGTGACTGTGAGACGCCATGGATGCATGTGACATGGACATCTAGGTACCCGATTGGCAGATGTGACATAGTTGACGATGATTGCACTGTGACAGGAGGTAGAGATGGCCAGATGCAAGTCTGTCTGTTGGCATGTGTGCATGTTAATGGCATGCTCCATGATGCTTGTGACATCATACCATCCTTCGGATGTTCATGCAGTTCCATGTGAATGCATTCAGCTGTCTGTTGGACATTCCCTGCTTGTCTGTGCATGTGTGTGGGTTCAATTGACCTGAGTGCTGGGGAGTGTGATGCCGCCTGTGATGTTTGACACTGCCACTCATGTGCAACAGTTATGTGTCTAGCAGACCATTCTACGGTGTGATGATGCCTGTGTTCTGTCTCTCCCTGCCTGCAGCATCGACTAATGAAGAGGACGGAGACGGCGCTGTGGAGCACAGCAGCAGGGATGCCACCACCAGCCAGAGCCGCAAGGCCCTGCCCCCCTCCCAGGTAATAATATCTTCCGGGAGTGAGGGGACTGGTGCTGCATCCATGGCCGCAGCTGCCGATAGGATGTCCAAGAGGCCAAGGTTGGATGTGGACTCCTCGGCAGAAGAAGGAACAGGTGAGCCCCCACAGGTGCATAGTACGGAAGATGGCACGGAGACATCCAGGTTGGTGGGGGATGTGGCTGAGGAGGAGGCCGTATCAGACCAACGAATGGGGCGTGGAGGGGGAAGTTCCACTGGTCCAAGTGGTGCAGTCCAGGGGCAGGGGCAGGAGGCAGCACAGGTCGCCGTGGAGGTGCCTGTGTGTAATCCTGTCCCTGATCCTGTGACTGCATCATCCTGCACCAGCAGGGATGCCTCTGTCCAGGCCCGTTCACAGGTAGGGGATGTGTCTACGTCAACTGACCTTCCTCTACCTGCCGACGAGGCAATCCATGACAGGGTTGAGCCTGTCCTAGTCGGTGTCGCGTTGCGTACACGGGTGATTCGCGATGATGTGCATGGTTCCAAGCAGGACAACGTACATCATTTCGGACACCTGTGTGGCCGCGTCGACTTGCTAGGACAGGTTGTTGGCACAGGGTTCCTCTGTGTGCTGGACGCTCTTTTGACCCCCTCCTCATCTGCACACCCTATGCCCCAGTCGTCCTCCGTGCCGTCTTCCCGCCCATGTCTCACCTGGGCACCCTGTGGACCTGCCACATCCACCGTGGCCAGGCTGGTGGAGAACACATCCCTGCCACAGTCGGGAGTCGGAGGACCAGCAGAGGTGTTCACACCAGCAACTGGACTCCAGCTAGTGAAGGAGGTGCAGGCACCATCAAATAGGGCATGTGCACCACGGCTCCAGGTGTTTCCATCTTCCTGGGGCAGTCCTGGTTGCAGAGGCAGTTGGCATTGAGGCGGCGGCAGGCTCGACGTAGGAGGCATCACGCCTCAAGGCCATCTACATCACGGGGCAGGCATCCACCGATGGACAGGAGGACCCTGGACTACGTGTGTCTTCCGTGTGGCAGCAGTTAGGCCAGCAGATAGATGCAGAGCAGCGACGGGCGGAGAGGGCACAGCTCACGATGGTCAGGGCGGAGAACTCCATGCACCGGGCTTTGAGGCGGGTATCGTTCCTTGAGAAGACTCGCAGGGAGTTGGTGGAGACCATGGCGACGTCCCTGCGAGCCCTCAAGGACACATCACAGGCCCACCTCTGGGACATCAACATGGAGTTCGATGATGTCCTGGCCAAAGACATTAACATCAAGAAGTGAGCCGTAGGACTAGCCTGCCGCCATTGTATATAGTTAATTAGGCTTAGGTTTCCTTTTGTTTAATTTTTATTTTGGAGTTGATGGACTTTACTTCACTTTTTGTACATAGTTGTTTTTCTGTAGGTATTATGGTAGGTTTCATTTGGTTTTGGGATCATGGACCCTGAGAACTTTCATTGTATATAGTTGTGGAACTGTGGATATTTTTATTTTCTGATTTTTCACACCCATACTGGAATGTTTTCTTTTTCACTTGCCCTTTGGATTATGATTTTCATTTTTCAGGATATGGACCCCTGGGATTTATTTCTTGTTTTTTGATGACATATTTTTTGGAATTGCCATTTCAGTTCTGTTCACTTTCATTTATCCTTGTCATGTTTGGTTTTCATTTGTGAGATTTCTGTTGATTTAATACATTTTCATCTGTTCATATATTTCTGTTTTGTGCTCTCATTGGTTTGGTGCATGTGTCAGTCGTCATTGCCTCAGTCATGTGTCGGTGGTGTTTGGCTATGTTTGGCATGTCTTTATGTGCATGCATGTACTGGGAAGTGGGGACAATGGATGGGTGTGGAGTTGCACTGCAGGGGGCAGTGTGGGGTGGCATTTAGGTGGACATTTGGTACATGCATGTATGTTTTGTCAATGTGTTGATTGGGTGCACATGAGTCAGGGCCTGCTGGCAGGTGCCTTTCACTGGTGGGTGGACATGAGTCGGGGCCTGCTGGCAGATGCACGTCACTGGTGGGGGGTGGGTGGACATGAGTCGGGCCTGCTGGCAGGTTGCCGTCACTGGTGGGGGTTGGGTGGACATGAGTCGGGGCCTGGTGGCAGGTGCCCGTCACTGGTGGGGGTGGGGGGACATGAGTTAGGGCCTCCTGGCAGGTGCCCGTCACTGGTGGGGTTGGGTGGACATGAGTCGGGGCCTGCTGGTATGTGCACGTCACTGGTGGGGGTGGAGGGACATGAGTCTGGGCCTGCTGGCAGGTGCCCGTCAATGGTGGGGGTGGGGGGACATGAGTCGGGGCCTGCTGGCAGGTTGCTGTCATTGGGGGGAGGTCAGTTGTGGTGTGGGCTGCCTGCTGGCATGTGCACATGTGTTGGGGGGTCAGTTGTGGTGTGGGCTGTCTGCTGGCATGTGCACGGGTGATTGGGGTTTTATTGTGGTGTGGGCTGCCTGCTGGCATGTGCACGGGTGATGGCGGATTCCCTGTGGTGTGGGCTGCCCCGCAGGCAGCTCATCACCCCTGCCCATGCCCTGCAGGTAGTCCATCACCCCTGACCATACGCCGCAGGCAGGCCACACAACAGGGGACCCCCTACAACCCTGACCATGCCCCGCAGACAGCCCACACCACAGGGACACCCCTACAACCCTGATCCTGCCCCGCCGGCAGCCCACACCACAGGGGACCCACTACAAACCTGTCCATGCCCCGCAGGCAGCCTAACATCCCTGACCATGCTCCGCAAGCAGCCCATCACCCCTGGCCATGTCACGCAGACAGCCCATCACCCCTGGCCATGCCCCGAAAACTGTCCATCACCCCTGACCATGCCCCGCAGGCAGGCCACACCACAGGGGACCCCCCTGCAACCCTGGCCATGCCCCGCAGGCAGCCCACACCCCTGGCCATGCCCCGCGGGTAGACTTCACCCCTGGCCATGCTCGGCAGGCAGCCCACACCACAGGGGGGACTTTTTGCACACGATTTGCCTGGCCCAGATGGGGTACGCGTATTGCAGGTGGTGCGCAAGGAGATTTTCACGCGATTTGGCTGCCTGTGCACGGTACCCGTATTCGTGGGATTACGGTAGGCCTTTTCCACGTGATGTTGTAGGCGCAAACGGGGTACGTGTATTCAAGGGGGTGCACGAGTAGATTATCACGCATTTTGCCACACGCTCCCTCTCTGCGCTGGCCGCATGCGCTAATTCTGCACTGAATTCTATGAATTACCCCCAAAGGCTACATACCTCAAAGTGTGTCAACTATGATGTCACCCTATGGACTTGGGGATTGGTTAGGGGAACATATCTACTTATAGAGTCTATAAGTGTTAATCATTTAATTGGCTACTCCTCTTCTGGTAAGCAAGCCTCGAACTTCCCTCTAACTACGTATAATACAGATTTTAACAGTATAACAATAGCAGATTGTCTCATGTAAGGTTGTATACTCATCGTTGCATAGGTCCTCGTGATAGGTTGGCATCCTCTCCCCACATCCTCTCCCAACCTTGGATACTCGGCTCACTAGCAGCATGTAAAGAAAATGAAACTCAGGTCCGGAGAACAATGTCAGACTATTGTCCATTTGCCCAATTATTTCTACCATCTCTCATCAGCCAAGCCCTCAGCCAAGGATTCTTCTTTGTAGTTGATCTTGCGGATTGTTCTTGCTCTGGAACTTTTGAGGGAGTGTAGGTACACCGGTATCTTCAACTGGAGCTTAATAAATAGGCCTTGTTTTCGAGTTCTGAATCATGTGTGAGGAGAACACGATTATGTCAATTTTGACCCTTCATTTAGTGCTTTTTAATTCAATTAAGCTGGGTGTCATTACTCCTCTTGGACGCTAGAGACTTGGTTGCTCTACTTCACATAAGCTTTCTGTATATTTAATTGTCCAGTACTTGGCACTTGCAAATGTTTTCTTCTTCACTTAATCTAAGAGAAATATGTCCTGCGTACATTGCTTATCCTTGTTAACTCCCCTTGTAGTATTCAGTAGTTTCTCGCTGTGACATCCTTGATCTCTGGCCAGCAGCTATTCTTTGTTCATGGACAAATTTGTATTTCCAGCCTCTGTCAGCTCTGCAGCTCTGGTCTCCCTCCTTCGAGCTCTTCGCTTACTATTATTGAGAGCCAGCATCCATTTTTCCAACATGGCCCCTTCACCCGTGTTATGTTTTCTACTGCAGAAAGCTTCTATGCGGCTCATCTACCTTGCGTTTCTATGTATATACATTCACTACTCACCTGGTTACTTATCTTCTTTGTATATATGGTTTCTTCTTACTTGTACGTATGTTTACTCTTGGTTTTTCAGTTACACCTTCTTTCTTTAAGTATTTAAAAAAATGTTCAGTACATCATTGTATCTTCTCCTTATGACATCACTTTGCACCTGTCCGGTTCTCTTTAAAGCTCCTCTATATTCAGTGGTGTCTGCAATTCTCCTGCTACCACCTCAGTACAAGGGTACATTCGATACGGTTGTCCGAGTGCATAATGTCTCTCATACACATGATGTGGTATTGGGATGATACCTGGTGTCCTACAGAGTGTCTTCCTGTCATTCATCCAGTATGATGGAGGTGGGGTGGCTGAGTGTTTTCAGTCTGTATGTGCTCATCAGTCACAGCATTCACATCAATCATTATCTTCAACTGAATTGCTTTCTTTGCTGTCTTCTTGCATTGTCCAGTGAATATTCTTATAAAACAGAATCCCAGCAATATTAACACTAGTATTGATCCAAGCAGTTTGAAGGCATTTGCCAACAAAGTTGGAACCTATGAAAACAGGGACGAAAACCAGTCTTCATCCTCGGTCTCGCCTACTTCATCCACTATTTTCGTATGCAGGATTGACAGCAAAATTCTTCTTGATAGGCTTCCATCAATTTTGCTGGGAAATAGTTCTCCCTCTTTCATCAAATGGGTTGAAGCATTCTCTTTTTCCTCAGGTTTGCATCTATATTTGGAAAATCTGTGATCTGTAGCTCACTTTGTGGTACTAAGGCTGGGATGCTTATCAATAATAATGAACAAACTTCTCCCCATTCTGGTGGCAACTTCATGTATGCTTTTGATCCACAGGCTCAGTGTGGTCCATCAGGACTGCTGTTCCTGCCTTCATTCCTGGTACGTCAAAGACACAGCCACATCTGACATTGTCTACAACTTTTATTGTGACATTATTTCTGAAGCATAAGGACGCATTCTTCAGAGGTAATATCTGCAATGGTGCCCCCTCATCGTCGACCCATGTTAACAACCTTGCGATCTTAGACCTTTGGTCCTTGCATTTTCTTTCTGCATTCACCGCAACTACTTTCCAGTGTCCTATCAATGCCATTGCTTTACATAGTATCACTCCACCGGCGCATCCCTCAGGAGTAAGGACTGTTCCTTTAAGTCGTGGTTGACTCTTTCCCAGCATTCTCTTTCTCATATTTATTTCCCTCTTTTATCCTTGCATTGTAACATCCAATTTTCCTCGATTTTGATTCCTGCTCCATTTATTCCAGGCTGTTCATATTTTATAATTCAGTGCACTGTCTATTGCTTTGCTCTTGACTTCATGCCTTGCACACAATTATCTTCTCTTTGGGATGGTGCTTTATTCATCCACACTATGGATGCTGTCCTGCCTTGGAATTGTCCTCTGGTTAAGCAAAGTGAAAGGTGCATCATGCAGTGTGCCTTTTTTATTGATACTTCTGTTGCTATGAATATTTTAGATGTTCCCAATGCATAAGCTACAAGGGAACATACATAGCAGCTTTCATTTGATGTTTTTCTCCCCACTTTCTTCATGTGTTGATACCACATGTTGTTTTTTAAATGAGCCAAATTGTCAAGCTATGAATTCCCCAACATCTGTTTTAGATTGGGACATTTTTTCGGAAATATCAGAAAAAATAGCACTCGTGCCTTTTCAGAGACAGAAAGAGATGTCTCATTCTCAGGTATTTTACTTGAATTATAAAACAATAGCTCACAAAATGTAAAGAGAATAAGAAAATACAAACAACACATAAGGCAACATGTAGTTGTAAGAAGTATTGCCGGAGTATTCAAATCTCACATGAACTCTCTTGGAGTAGCTGGTCTTCTTGTGACTGAACATTTTGTATAATGAAAATTCCCATTTTTAATTTACTGTGTTTACCTTTGGCTATTTTTCAAATTTGCAATTTTGTTATAATAGGAACTGAATAACTATGAATGGCTATGATAACTCTGCAAATGACAGGACTGTGTTTAGGATTTCCAAAAAAGGCACCAACATCGACATTCCATCGCACTAGAGCTGGATATGTTTGAAGAATATATCCAAATACAGCATGCAGAAATGCGTGCAACATTTCAGGCAACATAGAAGGTTATGCAATTTTCATGTTGTGTTTTTCAGTTGTTCAATTTATTTGAATTCAACTGAGAAAGTGAGAAAGTTTCTGGAGCAACAGCAAGTCCTTTTTATGCTTAAGAAATGTGAATTTTGTTCCAGTCTATTTTTTTAATCCAGTAATTCTTTGTCCTTTCCCTTTGTGGCCGATCTGGTCTGAATGCGTGGAACTTCTTCTCTTGCTTCACTGTCACCGGGTGCCGGAGGGGTCGGGGTCTCTCCTTTGTAGAGCTTCACATCATTGAGGTACAACCAGGCTCTTCTCCCTTGGATTTTAACAGTGTTGGGAGTGGCCACCTCGTCTAAATATGGACCCTCATAACAGGGCATGTTCCAGGTTCTATCAAAGCTCTTCACAAGAACCTGGTCCCCTGGATACAGACTACGCTACTTAAGAGAATCAGTAAATTAGTTGGTTGTTATATTCCTCAATCTTCTTTGACCCTTCCCTCCGATTGTTGATCTGTTGAGAAATAAAATAAACACTAGTGGTCATATTTGTTAAATAATCATGCATCTCATCAGCTAATGTTTTTGCTACACTGTGGGCATCAGTTTTTACTTGAGTGGGAGGAGCAAGGGATACTCCCATGCAGCGTCCAATTACTAACTCATGAGGAGTCAGATGGTGATCTGAGCCAGGCTGGCTTCTTAGCCCAAATAAAGCAAGGAAAAGGCTACGCAGACATCCCTTCTTCAAGGACATTTTAATCTTAGCAATCCTTTCTTTTAGTAGTCATTTTAACCTCTCACAGACGCCATTCACCTGTGGGTGATAGGCTGAGGAAAACATATGTTTTATTCCTAATAGAAGAACTATCTGTTCAAACACTTCATTCACAAAATGCGGACCATTGTCAGAACACAGGACTTCGCACACACCCCATCTACGAAACACCTCACGCACAAGGAACTTGGCAGCGCATGTGGCATCAGGGATGCGTGCATGGCCCTGCTTCAATTCATCTGGAAAAGGGACATACTACTACCAGCATGTACCAATATCTGTTGCATACTTGTAGCATATCCACATAATCTACATGTAGATGTTGAAAGGGACCATTGGACTTAGGGATTGCTCATATCACTGTTTGCAAGGTGTGCCCTGCTATACATTTTTGGCACTCAATGAAATTACAATAAACTGTATAAAACAGTGAACTTATCCCCTCAGAAAGCAGAAATACATACCAACCGCTAAATCAATATGGGCTGCATTATGTATTCTCAAAAAACATAAAACAGTATTATCAGAAAATATCATTTTTAATATATTCATCTCTAATTTAGCACAGATAATACAAAAATAGTTTCAAAAACATATACACATAACTTAGTCATATACATGTTAAAAACTTTCCACCTCACAGTCTAGAAACATTTATGCCGACAATTAGATCAGCATAACATCAGAATGGCAACTTAATTGATCTCATTTCCCATTGTGTGTCACAGCCCAACTTATAGTTCTACCACCGTCAGTTCTACCACTGTGGTAGAACTGACGGTGGACGTGGCCGCCGGCCCCTGTTCTCGAACTTCTATACGTGGCTGCCTATTAGGAGCGGATCCACCTAATTGTGGAGCGAGAGGTTCACATCCGTTAAGAGGAAGAGGCCGTATCCAGACACTACTCCGATCAAAACATATATTTGTTGGCTCTCAAAAGCCTTAGATAGGCACTTGGAGGTCTAGAGAAATTGGAAAGGGTCCATGGGTGGTTACCACTACTGAGATTTGGTTGGATCTAGGAATATTTCAGCTTCCACATCCCATGAAATAGCAAGTTGTTGGTTGAATAGGAAGAATCTACCTGAAGCACAGGATTACCTTTGCCCCTGATGAATGTCCGGTTATTGAGAACACAGAGGACAGAAACTTATATAAGTTGGGCTGTGACACACAATGGGAAATGAGATCAATTAAGTTGCCATTCTGATGTTATGCTGATCTAATTGTCGGCATAAATGTTTCTAGACTGTGAGGTGGAAAGTTTTTAACATGTATATGACTAAGTTATGTGTATATGTTTTTGAAACTATTTTTGTATTATCTGTGCTAAATTAGAGATGAATATATTAAAAATGATATTTTCTGATAATACTGTTTTATGTTTTTTGAGAATACATAATGCAGCCCATATTGATTTAGCGGCTGGTATGTATTTCTGCTTTCTGAGGGGATAAGTTCACTGTTTTATATAGTTTGTTGTATATTCCTTCCTTTTGTTGAAATATATGTTATATATCCTCACTTAGTAGGAGGGATCATCACCAGAGTGTGGGGTTATCCCTGTAGAAGAGTATCTCTTACAATAAACTGTGCCACATGTTCTAATAAATTTGGTGTTAACCAATCTTCTGTAATTGTTGCAGCAAGACTCTTTCTGGTGGTGTGCACAGGGTAGTGAAGCTGCCCCAGCACCTCCTTCAATAATGCTAGAGACATAACTGGCTTTCTAGTGTTGTCCTGTCTCCATAAAGCCTCAGTGGGTGATAATGAACACCCCTGATTTTTTCCATAGGTCCTGCTCGTCCTGTGGGGCTCAACCTTGCAACTCAATTAATTGTACAATAGATAACATAGTAAATCCTTCCTGCATCACCATGCACCGTTTTGATCCTTGTATAACATCCTCTAATTTGAAATCGGAAATAGTTGGAAAGTATGCTGCCCTTTTTGCCACTATATCTGGGGCTTTGTTTATGTGGGAAATTAGGTCCACCCCTAGTATGACTGGCACATTTCACCATGACGATAGCCAATGGGAGCTTTAGTACTTTAACAAGCTTGCCCAATAGAGATGCATGTTGCACTGGAATGCCAGATGTGCGGAGGAAACCCCTCCCTTTCCAATGTGACAACCCTGCATGTACGATTGTTGTCACGTAGGCAGAGTCAGAAAACACCATTACTTCATCATCTTCAAATCGCTGAAGCGCGGGATAAACTTCACTAATTCTACAGCCTGCGCTGAACAATGTGAAGGCAATCATGCACTTGTCACTACTTCGAATTCCCCATTGATTTTTTAATTTCGCTACTGCCGTCCCAGTATACCTTTCACCAATTGCTTGCTAAATTTTTTGAAGAACTGTCAATAAAGAGAACTTAGCCCCCTCCGAGAGCATTTTGCATGTACAGTGTCCTCCTTTCCTACTGGTTCTGCTCTAAATGTTGCTGGATTCACTATTCTGCATCTAACAATTTTGACTATTGGATTCGAAATAATCACTTTGTATCCAGGCGCTCTTTGCAGTAGAGTAACTTTGCTGAAAATGTTGGGGGGGACATGACAACGGAAAGAAAGGGGCAGGGTGGAGGAATGGCGGACGGTGGCTCTGAGGGATAACACTAAACTACTACACCACAAGCGTCGATTACCAACGCTCTGTTATAACTTTCATAAGACTGGTGGCATATCTTTATAATTCAATTATAAAAGGCACACCAGTCTTCTGAAACGTAAACCTCCACAGTTAGTCTTTAGAATTCACTGACTTGACAACAGTAAAAAAAAAGCCTGTGCCCCCTGTAACTAAAGAGGGCCTGCCAGTAGGTTGAAGGGAGCTGGTGTTTGATTATTGCCACCAGGGCACTGACTCAAACAAGCATATCAACGTAATACAAAATGAATGTCTGCAAGATTTTAAAACAGCACATTAGGTTGCTTATTCTAATTTCATCAATCACTTGCAACATTCTGACTCATTAACATTAAGGTATGTTTTCCTGTGTTCAAATGACCCCACACAGTAGTGTACCGAGTGGGAGGCCATACTGGGACATTTGTCAGAGGGACGGCACTCCCGTTCGGCACCTCAAAGAGGGTGCCCAACGCGAAAGGTGTCCCATGGGCAGGACAATGTGTGCCGAGCAATTCCTGCTCAGCACGCTTATTGTCCTGGCAGCAGGACACCTTACCCTGTCTAAATGGTAGAGGTGTCCCGGTGCCAGGACAATGTCCCAAGGAGGTCCAGGAAGCAGAGGGTCCTCACGTTTCTCTGTGTGAACAGAGCCTTACACTCTGAGCCATTAGGCACTCATGGGAGGGAGGGCGCGACTATTAACAGGGACTTTTGTCCCTTTTGATATGTTAATGGGAGGGAGTGATCAGAAGTGAGAAGGGCGATAATGTTGCATCTTTTATGAAACTATGACTATGGCTTTAAAACCTAAGGGGGATTTGTTAGGCTCACGTTAATATGCATGATACTTTTGTGACTTTGCATGCAGGATGTGGAGAGTAAAACTAAAGCCATACTCTCGTTCCTCAACATATTTCTCTGACAATATATATAGTGTAAAGTTAGTCGACTATGAAAGGCTAGTTTATTATATAATGTGCTTTGCTTCCAAGGCACTGCTATAAATAATTATTTAAGCACATGAAATGCAAAATAATACCTTAATAAATATCTATATCAACTAAACCTGGTAAGATGTGCACAGTGCTTAAATTACCCAAATCCCAGTTTCACCATTTAACCAAAGTGTGTGATACTGGGCAATTCATTTAATCCCACTGTGTCTTATCTAAAGCTCTGTACGTGATTCCGATTAACTTCAAAGCTTATGTTAATATATCATGCTATTATAATAAAAAAAGCCTGATGACTGTATAGTTTCTCCATACATAACAATAGTGAATTTTAGGTATTTTGCACCACAAACTTATTTGTCACTTGGCTTACTTATGGCAACTTATTCTAAAGTCACTACCATGGTGCCTCCACATATCAAAAACTGATGAGACTCCTTGCAATGTTCTTTTCTGTGAAATCATTTCTGTTGGTGCAATCCATATGCAAATCTAGAAGTTCCATATATTTTGCCCCAGAGCACCTGGACAGCGGTTTAATAAATGCGATCTGCCACTAATGTTACAAAAAATGTACATTGGGTCAGGGGTGGGCCGTTTGGGGGTGTGAATGAGAATATTACACGCACTGCATTTAGTGGCTCACCTCACCCCCACTCGTGCAATGCTAAATACACCCCTGACCCCAAATGTAATTGTTGAAATGTGACCCCTCACTAGGGTCAGCCCGCAGCCCTGCCCTCCAGCAAACATACACGCAGCTGAGCACATGTCTGCATTATGTAACGAGACAGCGCAAACCTGGCTGGGTACCTCAGCCAGGCACAAAAGATGGGGGGGGACAAAAAGGCATGCCACAAATGTTGGGGGGGAATTGCCCCCTTGTCCCTCTATAATTATGCCCATGGCTCTTTGTGTAGTTAATGTACTTTTGGGTTTCTCTAAAATGGTAACTAAGGAGTGGTCGACAAATCCCATTGTAACACTGGTAGTTTTTTCATTTGCAAAAGGAGCAGCTGCTAACACTTGTTCGCAAGGATAGTGTTCTTTCAGTACTGGGTCTAGGATCCCACAATAATACCTAGTGGTTTGTGTCCATGTCCTAATGATGTCTTCTGTTTGAGTACTGCTGTCATCACCTCTCCTTTTGAATGCGAGAATAAGTAAAACTCTTCACTATAGTCTGGCATTCCTAACACTGGGGCTGTGCAAATCGCCCTTTTAAATTCTTCAAATCCTTTAATCTTCCCATACTATTTTACTTTTGTCTATCTGTGCTTCCTTGAGTCCTTTCAAGAGTGGTCGAATATATGTACTGTAGTCAAAAACCCAGGCCCTCCAATAATTACATAGGCCTAGAAACTACTGCATTTCCCTTACTGTCTCAGGTTTTGGAATTTTCATGACTGCCTCTGCTTTCGCGGGTGTCACTTTTCTTCCATGTTCAGAGATGAGCTGTTCTATGTACAGGATCTCTTTCTGAAAATAACGGAGGATAGCACAGGGGCAACACGCTGGTCTTGTAAGCAAGACCAGGCAGACCAACTGAGGTTCGAATCCCTGACCAACGCTTAGAAACCACACTCAGATATGGTATTAGCCACGTTATAAAAAAAAAACAATTAAATAAAAAAGATTTCTGTTTTGTTTACCTTTCATCCTTTTTCTGCTAGAATTGTCAATATTTGTACTGAATCTTCCACTGCACCTTTCCTTTGTCTCCTTTGACACCAAAATGTCATCCACATACTGGATTATCATACTCTCGAGTTGTACATTGCCCAAGTCCATCTGAAGGACTCTATTAAAGATTGATCGGGACTCAGAGTACCCCTGAGGCAATCCCATATTACAGCCACTGGTTTCTATGTAAAAATGAAGGGGGATTGAAAAGAATGCATTTCTTAAATGGTAACATATTTGACTTTAGCTGGGACTTTACATAATATTGTAGCAGGGTTAGGTACCAAAGGAAACTCTGCTTAAATAATATTATTTAGGGGCTGGTAAATCTCCACCACCCCCAGTTGATTTCTTCACTGGTTACAAAGCTGTGTTTCATGGGAACTCTAACGGCACTAATATTCCCTGCTTTATTAAAGTGGAAATGGGATCAAACATGCCTTAATCTGTTTCTCTAGACATAGGACACTGTTTTGCATGTGACAGAATTGCTCCTGATTTAAGCTTGATCTTCAATGCACTTGCTCCACTCAATAGTCCCACGTCATATGTACTATTGGTCCATAAGATGCTTGGCACCTTCTCTAAATCTTCCTGAAAAAATGACGTTTTCTTTTTGACTGAGGCCATTCTCTGTGGGATTTCTCTATTCTCAGTTTTCATCCAATAAGTGAGATGTGTGAAAAACACTAATTAGCCATCTGACTATTCATCTCTGAACAAATCTTTGTCTGTCAAGTCTGCCAGTCTATATCCTTCCTTGAGGGCTGTTGCTGTCTCCATGCCTTTCCCTCATCATCTATCCCATGAACAACTACCCTCTCTCAATTTACCGATGCTGCCTCTTGCTCTATGGGAATGACCTGCCCCTCCTCACCATCTATAGATATTTCTGGTGTAAACAAGAACTAATCAGGTATTCTCAATATTTTCCCTCTCAGTCCAGGAAGACATGTCAACAAAATATTTACTCCTTACAAAAATATTTCTGTTCTAAAGGAACCCCTCATAATGCTTTCTGGCCCATAAAGGCTTATATAAATTCTCTCATGTTCATGTAATGTATCCCTGGAGATGAACACACTTTCCCTTTGTCAGTAAAGGATATTGTCATGTTAAGTTTTTTCATCAAGTTATGTCCTAATATGTTAACAGGTGTCTGCTGAGAGTATACAAGTGGCATGGACACGTCATGTTCCCTATAGGAAGTGGTAATTCGTCAGTAAAAGGAACCAAACATGTAGCCCCAGAGAATCCTTGCGCATTCATGGCGATCCAAGACATTGGGTATTTTCCCTCTTGAACACACGAACAAGTTGCTCCTGTGTCCACAAGGAACAAAAATGTCTTGCCTTCCATCATCACCCTGACCCTTGTCCCTCTTGTGGGTCTGGTGTCACAGATAGTACTCAACACACCAGGTCGCTCTGTGGGCCTTCCTATTGTGGATATAAATTCATCCCTGTACCTGTAAAAGGATTGCCTTCCACTACTGTCGCACTCCCCATCCTGGGTGTGGAAGCCTATCGGGCTCCTGTGATTGCTTTCCATTGCGGCACCATTGCTTGCTGCAGTGGTGCACACTGTGGTTGCTGTGGTTGTGTTTGTTGTGCCTGCATGGGTGTTCTATTCTCTCTTTCTCTTTTTTCTGTTCTTCATACCTTCTCTGTTCTTCCTTTCATTTCATTTCCTTTTCTTTCTCTTCCTTGTATGCCCTTTCTCATTATTTTATTTTTCCTTCTTTTCTCTCTTATCTCTCTATCTTTAACATCGTGAATGCCTTTCCCATCTAACTTCAATAGTATCTGACCTCCCATGCACTCATTTTTTACTATTGTCATTCCACTTTCTTTGTCTTTCTCTCTTTTTTGTCTTCTGGCTTCCTCTTCTTTTTCTATCTGTTGGTCCTTTTTCTCATCATGCTGTTTATGTTTGTAGCGTATAGACATATATTTATGTTCATTAGTCTTTCTTTCTTCCATTCTGTCTCCGCTATTGCAAGCGTGAGGTGCGTATGTTGGATTAACTTACCCCGCCACTGATTTTCATTTCTTTAGAGGATAAATCCCCTGTTAGTCCTCTATCGTGCTATCATTTTTAGGAGGAGAAAGAGGAGCTGAGCACATTCTGTTCTGCTCTTAATGCTGATCAAACATCCACTCCTTGTCTGGCGGATCTTCTCTGTCACTCAGGTACATCTTCCAAAGTTCTAAAACAGGGAATCTTTTCTGTAGCTTCCTCTCCCTGTATGTAGCATGCAAGTATGCTGTCATGTGTCATAGCCCTGCCTTTGATAATGAACCTTCCTGAGGCCACGGCATAAGTGTTTTATTAGTCGTGCCCATCACCCACTCAACGTGGTACTTCCTTAATTTAGGTGTGTATCGTGGTAATGTCCTGCATAGATGTAACAGGGGAGTGTCCCCAATAATGAAGAGTCATTTTTGACTGTCAGTTTATTATTTAATTAATGAATCACACTTCAACAACTTCAGCAATCACTTTGGGCTAGCGCCATCAATTGCTGCCCGTATATCAAAAATCCAATTTCTCCAAACAATTTTCCAAACCTATGCAACAATATCCATTTTATCTCTTCATTTATAGTTTTTGTCAATTTGTATTATATTGTTATTATTTTGATAGTTATAAGAATTTCTGTATCTTCTTTCAAATAGTATCCCTCCTGCGGGAACCGGAAAGCAATATCTTCAAAGGAGCACCTGTCAACCATCTCAGGTCACATGTGGTATAGCGCCACTCGTTGCAGGAAACTCTGCAGTCTTCCAGCTAATGGTGGAAGATGTTGAGCATCCTAGGGTCTGGCTCTTGAAACATCTTCTGCAAAATGTGCAGTAGCACTTTTCGGGCATATCTATGCACAGAATAGAATTACCATAACAAATAATTTTGGACCCAAATAACCAGACAAATCAAAGAATATGGCAAAATACTACTTTATTGTCAATTCAATAAAGTAGGGCAATCTGGCGAACAACGGTTCATAGTACACACACTCACGATGATAGTTTTGTTACACAAAGGCTTTATACCTCAAAGTGTGTCAGCTATGACATCGTCCTATGTGGCAAATAATAAAACCTATTGACTTGAGGATTGGTTATGGGGACATACATATTTATAGAGTCTATGGGCCTCATTACACGGTAGGCGGTAACCATGGCGCTAATGCCATGGTTGCCGCCGGTATTTTACCGTGTCCACCTTGGTGGATGGCGGAATTACCGCCCTACTCCAAAGTGAGCGGAGCAGAGTGAGCAGGGAGTCCACATCTGGTTGCCCCCAGGTTCCCATCTGTGAAAGGTACAGTGAGCAAAAAGCGTGTGCTGCAAACTCTCATCTCAGAACATGTTATTATGCCATGTTCTTTCAGGAGAGGAGCGCCTGTTACCTTTTTTGAAATATTTGCAAGGAACTTGGGGTTGGTCACCCTGAGTTACCTGGGGGCAACCAGACGTGGACTCCCTGCTCACTGTGCTCAGAGAGACAAAGCTTCACCTCACTGATGAGGCCCAACAAGGCTGAAACACGTGTATGGGGTTGCATTTGGTGCTCTTGTTCAGAGAGGAATTGGCATAGCATTTCGGTGCTGGACTGCCCATGTGGGCGGGACAAAGACTGGTATGCAAATGGGTATTTCCCATCTATGAAAGGTACAGTGAGCAAAACGCGTGTGCTGCAAACTCTCATCTCAGAACAGGTTATCATGCCATGTTCTTTCTGGAGAGGAGCGCCTGCTACCTTTTTTGAAATATTTGCAAGGAACTTGGGGTTGGTCACCCTGAGTTACCTGGGGGCAACCAGACGTGGACTCCCTGCTCACTGTGCTCAGAGAGACAAAGCTTCACCTCACTGATGAGGCCCAACAAGGCTGAAACATGTGTATGGGGTTGCTTTTCGTACTCTTGTTCAGAGAGGAAGTGCCATAGCATTTTGGTGCTGGACTGCCCATGTGGGCGGGACAAAGACTGATATGCAAATGGATATTTCCCATCTGTGAAAGGTACAGTGAGCAAAAAGCGTGTGCTGCAAACTCATCTCAGAACAGGTTATTATGCCATGTTCTTTCTGGAGAGGAGCGCCTGCTACCTTTTTTTGCAATTGTGGGGGCTGTAATATTTGGGTGGTCAGGGAAAGTCCAAATGGTGAAGAGGGGTTTATGTTGCACGTGCCATATTTGTGACTGGGGATGCGGCAAAGTTACCACAAGGTTCTCATTTTTTATATGTATCCAGTGTAGTTAAATGTATCCAGTGTAGATACATGTGAATGGGGTATGTTACCTTAAGTGTTTCTTTGTGTTCAAGTTGATACATATTAGCTTTGCAAGTGCGTAGAAAGATACATGCCAAAACCGTCTAATGAAATGTAAATCACGATCCAGACATGGTGTACTATGAAGTGCCTAGAAACTGGGCAACAATGAGTTTTCACAATGTGAATACAAGGAAGGGGACTAGTCAGAGAGAGCCCACTGTGATGAAAACATGACAGTTATTAAACATGCATGCACACTGAGATACATACACAGGGCATTTATAAATCTACACGTGGGCTTTTTTATAAATGGATTAAAATGTGGCAGTCAGGGTTTTGCAAGGTGAATTTTAAGTGTCTTTGAGAAACTAGTTTTGCAGAGTTTCCAGAGACCAGAGGATGGGTAAATAAGTAACTATGACTTTAGCCGACAGTCAGCTCAGCTAAGAAACTGGCCATGGTTTTTATGGCCTGGTAGAATTGCGAAAGCAGGTTTAATCTCTAATAAGTGCATGGGAGCTTGACAGAGGGTTTCGGCTATTTGTTTTGACCAACAATAAACATTGGGTGAAGTGACACTTAAGGCCAGAACTGATCGATACTCAGTGATTTTGATTTCTTTTCAGGATGTGCCATTTGTGCCGAAATGGTAGTCGTTAGATTAGGATTTTCCAGTGACGCCAAAGCAGGGGTTGGTGAGATGGTTTTCGAAAGAAAGTTCAAAGGGAATCTGTTTAATATGCTCTCTCTCGTGTCGTTTGAAGTATTCGTGCAAACCATGTGCAAATTACATTTAGAATTAATAGATCTCAGACCAGCTGGGACTTGTAATGAATGTTGTATGTGAATGTTTAAACTGTGTGATCATGTCATGTTATACCACGGACAAATCCAAAAAAGAGGTTTGTTCTACATATGAGCTAAAGATCGTAGTTAAGATAACAATGACTAAAGGGAATGGAGGATTTGGAGAAGGATGGGATTTCTTTGTTTAGGTTTTGAACAATCATGTATGGGGTGGATTGTAATAAAATATATAGGAGTGCTTTAACTGTTTCAAAAATGTATATAATGTGTCAATGTATGTGGTGTGATGAGACTTGGGTTAATTTGACTCGACAGGGTCATCTAGCTGCTCCTCGAATGATTGTATAATAAACTTGCATTATGTAGAAACGTGCACTCGTTGGTTAAGTGGTGGGCCTGCTTGGTTAAGGTGATTAGGGGCCCATACATACACTACCAACAATGTTCTGTATGTGTGAGGTCATAACCAGAGTGCTTTGCAGCAGGAAAAGGTAAGGGGGTCCTACAGTAACAAGATGTGTCGCAAAACCAATATGGTTGAACCCCTCTCTCAACAGCAAGAGTTCTGGGCTCACTCGCCAATGATACTAGGTCCCAGACATGTTCTTGTTTGCTGTGATCAAAAAGTCTCTCTGGTTAATGGTTCTGCCTGTGTGGTTCCTTTTTAAAGCAGCAGATCTCCAATAAAGTTGCTAAGAGACCAGAATCTCAGGCTTATGCAAAGCACATTCTTGTATCTTATGAATGGAAACCCCCTAGCAGGGGTTGTCTACTGCAAAAATACTCAGACATGTCAGTTCACTATCATTGATACCAAGGGGTGGGAGCTGGCTTTAGGTTGAGACAGTTACATATGAAAGGTTTGTTGGGTTTCCTATTTCCTTTGTTATCCTCTGCAGCCAGGCCCCTTTGGGGTCTGTTTGAAGTACCCTCTGTTGGTATGTTAATCGCAGCCACCAGCTGCATGGCTAACAAAAGAGCATGGCAGTTCCATGGAGCCCTTGACAGTTAATCAGGCTGTCCATGGCAGGGCAGAAGTCCCCCCTCCCCTTGAGATGACATTATGCTCTCCTCTCCTGTCATATTCCAACTAAGGACTGTACCTACAGGCCGTGTCCTGGCCAGAGTACATGGGTGTATGCGTTTGTGTGTGGGCATAGGAACATGTGTGTGGATTAGCCCCACACATTTCCTGAGGCAGATCTATCATCATCCATTTGCTTGAAAGTAAAAAGAAAAGCCCAAGCAATCCCACGCCCACCTTATGGATGGTCAAATTCCTCACACTCAGTGACCACAGAATCCTCTCCATTCTTTAACAAGGTCAGAGGAAACATTCTTATGATATTTTGAATATTTGGTCTTCCTAAAACGTTTAGGACCACTAGGACACATTCGGAATGGGGCAGACACTGAAGAAAAGCATGCAAAAGGACATTCACACCTTTCTCTGGCCTGCCCCATTCTGATGGATTCACAGCACTGTGAGGGAACCTCATGGAGAACCTCCAAACTGGGATTTCCAAGCTGGATTCCTGCACCGAGCAAGGAGCCCCAAATCCGGTTAGTAGAGATCAGTATTCTCAGGTCCCCTTAGTGGCTAGAGAGATCATAGCAATCCATGGTGCAATAATGGCTGCCATATTCAACATGACGGAAGTCATTGCAGTTCCACACAGTACACAGTACATGGAATGAACCAAATGAAGTGGTGAATCTAGGCAAACCCCCACATCATATGGGGGTGGTGCTGCTAGACAGCATGCGGGGTGCGGGTAGAGGAGACCATGGAATCAGGTCTGCCTGCCCCACGTGGCAAGATGACGTGGTTCCAGTATGCTGCCCACTGTCAGATACCACCCATAGGCTGTTGGACGCAGTGGTAACTGGGGCAAATAAAAGGAGATACCTCAGGCAGCTTGTCCTATTTGTTCCCGGTCCACCAGGACCATGACATTCAGCCAAATGGATTTATAAACTTATCTCGGACATACCGGTGGAGCATCCTTAGACAAAGGGCTATGCTTTTTTATCAGTATTTAATCAGGGATTGGCTGGGAAGTGAGGCAATCGCCCCCCAGCATGGCAGGGCTGTTGCTCCCTAGGCCAGAGCGGAAAAATGTAAAAATATAGTTGAAAAAGGCAAAATACGTCAGCATCTAACCTGCCTCAAAGAAACTGAGGCTGCAATGCCTGTCCGGCTTCTGTGCAGATGGGGTGAGGCACTCGTCTTGATTTCAACAATGTTGCAGATGTGCCGCGGTGTCCCTTCACATGGGCCTCCTCCACAGTGAGTGTGAGTGAGCAGAGCCTAGACCACAGGTGCATGTTACCACCCAGTGCAATGTAGGATTTTAAACAAGAGGTTCTGTGGCCCCGAACGGTAAAGTTAGCACCACTGTGGCCCATTCCCCATTTGTCTTTTACAATCCGGAGCAGCTTATTATCAAGTAAGTGTCCATATCTTATTAGAGTGTGTCCTTGCATTCTAACTGTAAGAACGCTTCCCCTGTGTTCTGGTGAATGTCTTGCCCACTAGTGAGTTAATTACAAAAAGAGTTTAATAGCCCCCATGCATCTTACTATACCATGGTTATGGAGATGGTTGTTGGTATGTTTGTGGTACTCGCTTTTGGGCACTTTTGAAAAACTCATAGAGAGATGCAATATTCAGGTGTTATTAGTAGACTACAAACTAAGGGGTCATTTAGAAGTTACCACCTCCACAAGTGCTATTTCTGAAAATCTGGCCAATTCAGAGTTTACCACCGGTGGAGGTGGTATCGACACCAGTGTTTTTACAGTGCTGTTGTGTTTAAAAATTAGGCTTTCTCCCCTCTTTCAGGAAAGTTGAAGCTGAGTATTTTTACAGTGCTGTTGTGTTTAATAATGAGAGTTTTCCCCCTCTTTCAGGAAAGTGGAATCTGAGTGTTTTTACAGTGCTGCTGTGTTAAAGAATAAGCTTTTCCCTCGTTCCCTCTGTCTAGGACTTTCCCTCTGTCCCGATAACTCGCTTCTAGGTGTCTGGCTTTTCTGCTGTATTATGTAGGTATTCTTTCCACTTTCCTGGACACTTGATTCTTGATGTTGCTTTGCCAGTGGTGTAGTGTGGTTTTGTGCACTGCAGTCTCTCCCTCTTGCCCTGTCTCCCCCTTTCTGCTCTTCGTGCTCTCCCTCAATGGTGCTCTTTATTTTCCCTATCCTCTCTAACTGCTATTCTATCACCTATCCTATCCCCCTCTCAAAGTCTGGAAGGAAAAAGTTCAAGAAGGATCTCCTGGTCTCCGATCCAGGCCTGCCCATCGCTAACACCTATGTCAACACTGCTTTCAGGCACACTTTGCCGACATGCTCTTTGTTGTCCCCTCTCTGGACCTTTGAATTCCCCATATGGTCACACTGCTCTCCCCTTTCTCTTCCTCTCCCATTAATGGTGGCACCAATTGGGAAGTACTCCTGGCTTCCTTCCTGTCCTCTAGGGCCATCATTAATGTCTACCTAAATGGCGCTGTCATGGTCCAGGGCTCTCAGCCCAACCTCCTCCTTCTTGATAGGTGTCTTCCTTCCTTCTCCTGCCACTCCTCCTTCTGCCACCCCTCTGGCCCCTCTGCCACCTCTGACGGGTGTACCACACTTCGGTACCCCACCTTGGAAGACCCTCAAAAGTGGCAACCTGCTCCATTAAGCTACCTTCAACTCTCGCTCTGCCGTCAAACACTGATGTGACATCTGCCACCTCCTTGAAGACCTCGACCTCGACATCCTCGTTCTCACCAAGACGTGGTTCGCTGCCAGCTCTGTCATGAATTTTGACACACTCCCCGCTGAGGGCTACAAGTTCCTCTCTAATCCCAGGCCTAACCGGTCTGAGGGCGGAGTGGCCCTTTTCTTCCCTGAGTGGGTCCCTGCTACTATCATACCCACTCAGGCCAACTCCTCTTTCGAATGCCTCATCTGCAGGCTTGTTGTCTCTCTTGTCCTCTCTCTGACTCTGGCCGCCATCTACAGGCTCCCTGGCCAGGTCTTCCTTTTCCTCTCCGAGCGGGCTGACCTCACTTCTTCTCTCTTGGACACTACCCCCAAGCTTCTCCTCCTCTGAGATTTCAATATTCACCCTGACTCCCCTAATGTGGTCTCCGGACTTTTCAACAACCTCTGTGACAGTTTCCCTCTCCATTCTTCCCTTCTGTCTGACACACTCAGCTGGACACACCTTGGATGCTCTCCTCTCTGCAGACATCCTCATCTCCAACCCTTGCATTACTCCTATCTCCTGGTCTGATAATTCTCTCCTCTCCTCTCACCTGGACCTTCTAGGTCCCATGGCTAAGCCCCTGTCTGCACAGCCAGTCTCCTTCTCCTTCATTTGACCCATGAAGCGAGTGTCAGTTGCTGCATTTGCTGCCACCTTCACCTCCCCCTCCTACTCCTGCTATTGACTCTCACTCTGACACAGCCGTTTCTAACCTTCAACTCTTTATCTCCAACACTGTGGACATCCTTGGCCCTGTCAGGTGGATCTGCATGAAACCTGCCTCCAAGTGCAACTCCTGGTATGACTCCGACCTGGCCACTGTGAAACGCAAGTGCAGAGCAGCTGAGCGGAAGAAGGAGGCTTCAAGCACATCCTCTGACAAACTGGCCTGCCGCCTGCTCCAAAGGCAATACAGACTTTCCATCTGCTTGAAGAAGAGGGCCCATATCCAAGCCCACATCTCTGGAGCCACTAACAACATAGCTGAACTTTTCAAAATCTGCAAGGAACTCGCCAATCCCACTGCAGTCTCCATTTCTCTGTGGGCTTCCCTGGCCCTCTGCACTTCTCTGGCCTCTCACTTCGTAACTAAAACTCAGGACATCCTGTTCTCTCTCCTCTACACCTCACCCTTTTCCCTCAACCGCTCTCAGGCCTCCCTTGTCCCCTATCCTCCTTCCCGCCTACTTTCCTCCTTCTCTCCCATTTCGCCTGATGAGGTTTCTAGACAAGTCTGCTCTATGAAAGTGTCATCCAAACAGGTGCTCCAGAACTATCAAGGACAACATTGTCTCTCTTGCTCCAGCAGTTTCTGATTTCTGCAATCACTCCTTTGCCACTGGATATTTCCCGTCACTCCTCAAGCACTCCCTTGTGCACCTTCTCCTCAAAAATCCCTCCACTGACGCTTCCTGTCCAGCTAACAACCGCCCTATCTCCGGTAGCCCCTTTCCTGGGCAAACTCTTGGAGAAGCTGGCCATCTGAACACCTGTGATGACTTACTCTCCAATTTCGATTCCAACTCTCCTTCCATTCTCATCCTGCTTGACCTCTCCTCTGCCTTTGATATGGTCAATCATGCCACCCTTATCAATCCGCTCCGTGATACCTTTGGCATCACAGACTTGGCTCTGGACTGGCTGACCTCCTTCCTCTCTGAACAGCCTTCCGAGGTTGAACTGGGCCATTTTCTCTCTTCCATCTCACTCTCCACCTGTGGTGTCCTTCAGGGCTTGATTCTCTCACCTTGGCTTTTCAACATCTACCTTGCCGCCCCAGCCCATTTGATCTCTGCCTTCTCTCCTAACTTCCAGTGTTATGAGGATGACACACAAATCTCCTTCAACCTTCCCTCCTATGCCTCCTCCTCTTCCTCTCTCATACCTTACCGTCTGTATGCTATTTGGGCATGGTGCACTGCTAATGATCTCTGTTTTAGTGCAAAAAAGATTGAAATTCTTCTCATTGGGACTCCAGCTCCACCCTTTCCCCCTACACTCTGGCCACCCTCATTGGGTTCCCTCCTCTCACCCTCCTGTGAGGTAAAAAAAACCTTGGTGTCATTTTGACTTCTCTCTCTCTCCTTCTCTCCTCACATCATGGACCTTGCTAAGAAGGCTCACTTTCAGCTTCACCTGCTCAGAGGCATTCTTCTTTTCCTCACCTTCCCCCAGAAACTCAATGTCTCCAGAACTCTGGTACCCTCCAGGCTGGAGTATTGTAAGAGCCTCTTCCTCAACCTACCTAACTCCTTCCTTCGCCCCCTTCAACTAATCCAGAATAGGACTGCAAGACGTATCCTTGGCTGCAAGCCCAGGGAATGCATCTCTCCAGTCCTAAAATCTCTCCACTGGCTCCCAGTTGCTGCAGGGATCACGTGCAAAACCCTCTGCATCATCCACAATGCTTTCTGGGGTCAGGGACTCCGCTACACCCAACTCTCTATGCCTAATACCTCCTTTCTAGAGCCCTTCGGTCCTCTATCTCTCTGAAGTCAGGCATTTTTCCAAGCAGAGGGTGTGGGTAGATCTCTCTCCTGCTCGGGTACCTCCCTCTTGAATGGCTTCCCTACCCCTCTCAGACTTGAGCCGGATGTCCTTCAGTTCTGGAAGCTTCTCAAGACCCTCATTTTCTCATCCTCCTTCCCTCCCCTACCAGTGTACCCCCGCACTTGGTCTCCTCTGACCCCCCCCATCCTGTACTTGATCTTCTGGGCTCCTTCCCCCTGCACTAGCCTGGCTGGGCCTGCACCCCCTTAGCCCTTCCAGCGCGTTCCTCGCACTTAGCACGTGGACCTTTCTGCCCCTGCACTCTCTTCTCCCTGGTCTCTGTCCAACTGGCCTACCCGGGCACTCGCTTTACCCTCCAGCACTCCCCCCAGCCCCCTCACCTGCACTTCTATTACGCACTTGCATAATCCGAATGTCACAAGGCCTAGTAGGACCGTTTCTGTTTTGCCATCCATGCACCCCCCCTTGTCTTGTTGCGCCTTGAAATACATTGTGTAAACGCACATTATAAAAACCCAATAAATACAAATAAATAAAAAATGTATCTTGGGAATACCACCAGAGGTAATTCAGGAAAATCACCTCTGTTAGTGGTAACATAAAAAGGTGTTTTTAAAAAACAATTCCAGGCTTTGTCACCTTCAATGTGAAGGTGGAAATGGATTATGTTTATGGACAGTTATCGCTCATACTACTACTATCCATTTTCTGTATGCACAAAAGAGTATATTCTGACCATTTTATAAGTTACATGGTTAAGGTGGTGAGAGAGTGGAGTCATATGCCCATGTTTTAACCCCCTTAAAAATGCCCTTCGTTAAAATCGTTGTTCAATATATTGAAGGGAAACTTCTGTACAGTACCAAAAAGCTTAAACAAAATTGGGGCAAATTTGGATGTTTTATCTCCCCCTCTTAGGTGTAGGAAACAATTGATGAATATTCTGTAGAAAGTCTGCCTAAAGTACCACTGACTGTATTCCAATGAAATACCGCTGGTGGAATGTGATCAAGCCTTGAACTGGGTGGATGGCAGAAATTGCCAAATACTGCAAATTTTAACATTACCGCCCAACTCTAACTGACCCCCTATGACTATGAACATTTTTCATATTCTTCTCCAGATCATTCTTATGTGGCCAACAAAGACAGACATGTAAATCAACAACAGATTCTGACATATAGATACAAAGTCACACAAACACATAAATATACTTCAACCTATACTTTACACGTGCACAAATATACTAAAACACATAACCACAGTCACAGAAACATAAACATAAACACAAACACAGACACACAAACACTCCACCGTCCTTTGAAACACAAATAAACATATAATAGGTTGGTCTTAATCCGAATTCACCACTATATCACAGTCAAGGTCCCCTCAGAGCACCCCTACTGCCATGTATTGAAATATGCAGCTAACCTTCCAAGAAAGTGCAATTTAGGAGCACAGTGAAAGCAGAGGTACGAATCTGGATAAGTAGGTCATTAGATGGTTTGACTCCTGGTGAAATTTGTGGCTGGCCTGTGTGGGACTGGCTCAACCCCTTCTTTCTACCAACAAAGAGATGCATATTTGCTTTATGTTTCAATGAATACATCCCTTAGATATTGTCTGGTTGCATTATCAGGTGACTTGGTGCTTTGAAAGGAGACATAAGTGTACTATTTAAGTTTATAATTATAGCGAGGTTTCATTATAATTATAATGGGACTCTGTACAATTTAAATGCTATAGCATCAACACCACTTTACATATGTCTCAAATTAAAGATGGAATTGGGTGGGACAGGAGAAGATGTATCCTGCTGTCAATTTGAAAACTGGGAAAAGGGGGAAACCTGGGATCAAATCCCAGCTTTACCATTTCATCAATGATATTATTGTGCTGAACATTTTACTATGTTTCATATTTGGGAGAGTTTCCTGGGGACCGGGTCTCTAAGAAACAACAAAAAAAATAACTGAAATATATGATGCCTAAAATGAAAGTGATGTCAATAATGTCAGTTAATATATGCTTGAGAAAGTGTGTGAGGATAGAGGTTGGTATCGAGTTGACTTACTCTGGAAGTTGGCGCCTCTGCGTTGTGGCTTGGGCCACTGCACTTGCCAAAGGCCAGAAAATTATACTTGCTGCCCAAGCAAAAAATTGCCAGTCCTCTCCTCTGACCATACATTGGGCCTCATTCTGAGTCGGGTGGTCTGGTAAGAAAGTGCCGTTATCCGTGGAAACCAGCACTTTACCGGACCGCACAACTGTTGGTTTGCCGGTGGGGCACCTGGTTTACCTCCAGCTAAATTATGGAGGTAAACCAGTTGCCCTACCGGCCAAAAAAGCCCTCATTACCACCTGTAAGGGCTGAAAATCCCATCATGGAGTCCTATGCGACTCCATGAATGGGGATTTATACCGTCCCGCCGGCACTCGTAATCCGGCAGTGATGCCTCCAGACAGAGTGCTGGTAAAGGTGAGTACCAAATGCCGGTATCCTGTCGACTCTACCGACAGGATACGGGCATGTTCGGAATGAGGCTGATTGGGTTAACCTGGTGTTGCCATTTAAAAAGCACCTGGGTAAAGGATGTTTAATAACTGTTAGATGCTGTGATGAATCAAATTTCAGGGTACCAGTGGTCGAGGGGTGAATATCAGTTTCTAAACCATCAATCAGCCCCACACCTTTAATACACCAGAATGGATCTGAACAGATTGGAATAAACAAACGTGCAATTAAAGTTATAAACTTCCTCGCCAATTTTGGTAACGTGGATTGACCGCCAGGCTTATCTCCTCTAAAGGTTGTGGGTCGTTGGTTAGTTGCAACACTGTGAAAATAGAATTATAACCCAATGATAAAAGGAGTGTTCAGTCAAGGTTGTATACAAATATCTACTTTATTGTTATCCCAACAGACAATCTAATAACAATACTATGACAACCCATCCTGTAAAGGAATGCAAAGAACAGTTTCTACGAAGGAAGAAGATATGGACTGGATACTGACAAGAGGGTGATTGGTATGGTTAATAACCACACCAGTTTGTTAAGGCTTTTTGGCTTCAGCAGAAAGGACCAAAAGGGGTTTTAGAATGTCTCTAGGTGTCTTCTGGGAAGGACCGGGGGGACGGAACCAAAATGTACCATTTGCTGTGATGTTCTTGGTGCTTGACAGGGTCGGGTCAGCTTCAGGGCGCTTTGCAGGGTTCTGTGACAGAGTTCAAGAAGGGAGTCAGCTGCGGGTATAATAAGGCAAGAGGGTTTGGCGAGTGAAGCTTGACGTATGGCTGCAGACTGGCCTTCAAAGCAGCTCAGGCCAGGAATCCTGGTTTCAGTGCTGATCGCTGGTTCTGCAGCACTCGTCTAGGCGTCTTGTGTTTCTTTGAGCGACTGCGGCTTGACAGCAGTCAACGTTGCAGTCGGTTGCTGATCGAGGAACTCGACTGGCTCCAAAATGTCCTTTAAGGTGGATGGCAGTAGATGCATGTTGACACACTTATCCCAGTTTCTTCACTGGGCATGTGTCATCCTTTAATGCAGACATCCCAAAGCTCGGGAGTGTTGTATTGCAGGCAGCTACCGTGTCCTTTGTTTCAGTTTCAGAGACCTTCTGGTAAAGGGGTGAAAACAGGAAATATGGATGTCCCGGAACTAATATGGCACAACCCTTCTCTCAACAGAAAGAGCTCTGGCCTCATTCTCTGGTGTTAGTAAGTGCACCCGTCTTCCTGTCTGCTGTGATCAAAGAGTCTCTCTGGTTAATGGTCCTCCCTTTGTGGTTCCTGTTAAAACAGCAGATCTCCATTGAAGATGCTGAGACACCAGGCTCTCTGGCTCCTGCAAACCACATTCTCGTACCTTATGAATTGGGTCCCCCTAGTGGGGGTGGCCTACTGCAACAAAAGACCCAGACATGACAGTTCACTGCCTTGGATACTGAGAGGTGGCAGCTGGTTTCAGGTTGACACAGCTACACATGAAGGGTTGCTGGGTTTCCTACCTCCTTTGTTATCTTCTGCAGCCAGGCCTGGTGTGGGCCTGTTTGAAGTACCCATTGTTGGTATGATAATAGCTGCCACCAGCTGCAGGGCCTAACAAAAGAGCAGGGCAGTTCCATGGAGCCTTTGTCAGTTGATCTGGCTGAACCTGGCATGGGGATGGCATTCTGCACTCCTCGGCTGACATATTCCAACTCAATATAACAAGGGTGGACTGTTCCTGCAGGCATTGTCCAGCCCGGAGTAAACAGGTCTGTGCTTTGTCGTGGTGTGAGCATAGGGAAATGAGTGTGGATTCGCCCCACACATTATCCTGAAGTCAATCTACCATCCTTCCATGTAATGAAACATTTCAAAAAAGCCCAGGCGAGCACATGCCCACCATGCGGATGGTTGAATTCATCACAGACACCATTTTGGCAAGTGGCCAAGTGAGAGGGACTTGATTGTGACTGTGACAAAATGACTACTGCTCTGCAGGATTACAGGAATGAGTAATAATTCAAGCACCAATCGCGCCCCACAATAATACTTTTTGCAGCAATGATCCCAATCATAAAGGTGAAACAAGCACAATCTGAATGCTATACATCCTTCACCTTTTAAAGTAGTGAAGGCATAGGGCAGGCAATACTCTCCAGAATGCAAAAGAACAGACGCATTGCATTCAAAACAGCAATACTACTATGCAACCAAAATATAAGAAATGTCCAAGCAAGGTCCTATGAATATACAAAACTTTAATTAAACAAAAAATGTGCACAACTAATAAAAACACTAATAACCTACCCCTGTAAAGGAAAACAGAGAGAATACAGACTTTAGAATAAAGGGGCACTCTTTGCGTTTGAAGACAGAGGACAGACAGACAAGCATATCAGCAGCAAAGTTCAGGTTCACTGCGATTGATCTTACAAAGGTCGGAAATGGGGTTTTTAATGGGTTCCATGTGTTAAAATCGTGGCAAAAATGGCAGTATACAGAAAACATTGCGGCAAAAAGGCTGTGGTTTTGCCGCCGCAATCCATGTAAAGGATGCGAGGGACACCCCCGCAACCCCAGACCCATTATACCATTTAAGGGCAGTCGGGGAAACCCCCCGCAATCCCTGCTCCCCTTAAATGGTATAATGGGGTACACCTTTACCGGGTCAAACCACTGCATTTTTGCCGCAATGTTTTGTAATGGTGAAATTTTTTGCCGCAATTCTATTACTGCATACCCTTTAATGCCACTGGGGCCCTATAAGGCAGGCCAGGGGACAAAACCACTTCAGTTACCTTTCAGTCTTGTTCTTTAAGCTCAATAGCATTGGTCTTGGTGTCTGGTAGTTTTCTGAGGCAGCAATTTGGGGTTGAGATGGTAAGCGAACAACTCGGTCCAAAGAAGATTGGGGGAGGTAGGCGATGTCCGGGTTAACGTAACTCACAAGCGGTTCAAGGCAGGCAGGAACCAGAGCTGTTCCTTTGTCCCTCGGTTGCTGTCCAGTCCAGGGTCCCAAAGCATAAGGGGAGTCCTTATTCTGCCCTTCCAAATGAGGGGTCTTGCCAGAGAGCACTTGCAGGTCTGCCTCTTCCAGTAGACAGAATCCTGGGTACCAGTATCTCAGCAGAGCAGACAGGCAGGCCTTGGTGCAAACAGGAGCCACTGCAAATGTTCCGTTGGAGAGGGTGGGGAGAAGGGCTGTTACTTACTCAGAGAGCTAGGTCTTCACCTCTATGGCAGAGGACCATGAATCAGACTATTCTTCCAACTAGGTTCCAGGCGAATCCTTCTTCTTCAGTAGTTCAAAGATGAATCCACTAAAGGGAAGGTCTTGCTCTTCTTATCTAGGCAAAATGTGACAGCTGGTCAGGGTCGCACTGGGACATGAAATAGGCATGGACACCCCAAACAAAGTGGCCCACCCCTTGACTCAAAAAAGCTGCCCTCAAACCATCATCTGTGATTCACGTCAATTCACGACTTTACAGAAAATGCTATGTATGGAGGGTTCATGTGTCTGTTGTATGTTATGTTTTGTGTAAACACTTGAGAAAGTGATAACATTCCTTTTTGTTTTTATTTTTAAAAACAACATCATCACATAGTTGAATACCTATTTTGCAGAACCAGACTCAAGGGATGTCTACTCGTTGCCACCAGTAATGAAAATAGAGTTGCATTTAATAAGCAGTACAGCCAAATGATGACACCGGAAAGTACCTTGCCAGTTGTATTTATGCTCAAATATTACATTACAGCACAAGTCATAAAATAACATAACTGTTCATGCAGTTCTGTGACAGGGTTTACAGCTCTGAGGAGCAGGAGTGGCATGAACCAATCTCGCCGAATGCGGTTATGGGACCTGTTGCAAGTCGATGCTTATACAGGGCTCCTCAACCATAGCAGGGAAGGAGGGTTACGGTGACGATGGTTGTATTGGAAGGGCGGAAGTAGGGAAACCAGAATCAGGTACAGGGAGAGGTTATGGATAGGTTGGGGATGTTAGGGTAAGGTTCTGAACACTGCACACACTTCCAGCGAGCTGTTACACTCATAGAGCACGTGCCTAACCAATACAGGCTATTACTTCTATGTATGTAAGTAAGGTTGTAAGTAGTAACGAAATGACATACTATTCCCAACTGTTTATGTTCCAACTTAACTCTAAAGTATGTATCCTTCTATGTGGCTATGTAACAGTAAGCATGCAACAACCTTCCCACACAGCTCAGTACTCACTGCCCCTGTGCAGTGTCCTCCATGGCAGAACCAAAAACGCAAAATGCTGGTGTGGGCCAGTTTATTTAGTCAAAGTGGGCCACTTATTGGCTAATGTGGGTGAGTTTGATGAGCTACTTCACTATGGGGTTAGTAGTTTTCACCAGTGTTGCTGAATAAATATTTATTAAAATACACAATTTGCATGACACTTTATAACCCCCCCACTCCCCTCCCCCCTGGTTACTATTCAAACAGTCACAAAAGGAATGAATATCCATTTGCAACTGTGAGCCACTTTTCTATGGTCTGTGTTATGGCGCTTTGAGCAGATTAACCTTATCGCCGCCATCATAGATCTAAATTCATAATAACCCCCATTCAATATGGCACTGCTGTCATTTTTGAAGTGCACGTCGCAGGTAATGTTTCGTGGTGCTGGCTGCCTCTTCTTGATTTGTTTATAACGTCTGAAAGGGCATTCCTCGTTCTTCTGCCAGAGTCTGCCATTCTGTTGCGTTCATGGCCAAACACATCTGACGCATTATCACACGTTTATCAGCTCCCGCCTTTCGACCAGGCGAACTCACGTACAGTGCGCTTGCAAGCTTCCAGACATATACACTGTTCACTAGGGTACAATTTGCAAGCATCCATCAGGGCTGGAAGAGGAGAACATTCCAGAATTCAAACCTGAATTCGTATTAACAAAACTAACTGGTCGATTCATGGAATTAATGTGCGCTGAAAATTCCCGCGCAGAGTTGCCAAAACGTGCAATTCGCAGTAAAAGTGCGAAAATCGCAGTGCAACTGCGAAAATTGCAGGGAAAGCAGCGCACATCGATTCATGGAAGTCCGTGCACGAGAAAAACATTGGATGTGCGATGAAAAAGTGCACGGCGCACGCTGGCGCACAGGTCATCCAAGGGTGTGCGCCACGGCCACTGCGAAATCGCACATAGCGCGGCGCACATCACAAAAGTAGGCGGAACACGGGGCGTAACACTTGGAATGGGGAACAACGTGTGAAAATATGGGCGTCACGGGGGAAGTACAGGAGGCAAGTGCACGGAATGCCCACACGCTCGCCTACAACCCGTGTTCATGGAATCGAATAGCGCAAACCTGCGCACGGTGAAAGACGCGCACAGGGCCAAACAAGTACGCCACAAGAAAGCAGGCGGTAGCGTCCCTGCGCCTGAAATAAATGTGCGCCAAAAAGTGTGCTAACAAAAAGCACCCATATACAGCCATGATGAATGGTCCATACAGTGGCCCTCTAGGACAAATGAGGTGCAAAGGGGTACCGACAAACAAGGCCACCCGCTGTGTGAAAATTAGTCTGTGCGTGTATTACGGGGTTCGCGGGAAGTTCCACACGCGATTGGCTTGGGCACGTGTATTCCGGGGTGCGCGGGAAGTTTCACACAGGAATTTGCAGGGTACGTGTATTACGGGGTTCGCGGGAAGTTCAACACGCGATTGCCCTGGGTCCGTGTATTTCGGGGTGCGTGAGAAGTTTCACACGCGAATTAGCAGGGTACGTGTATTTCGGTGTGTGGGGGAGGTTTCACATGCGAATTAGCAGGGTACATGTATTTTGGTGTGCACGTGAAGTTCCACACGCAATTTCAGCAGGGTACGTGTACTCCGGGTGCGCGGCAAATTCCACACGCGAATCCAGCAGCCTACGTGTATTTCGGGGGTGCCGGGGAGTCCCACACGTGAATTGGCCGTGTGGGTCCTCCCAGCTGTTCCCTCTACACCCCCCACGGCCCCTGCAGGCGGCCCACACCACAGGGGACTACCCTGCACCCCTGCACATGTCCCACAGGCAGCCCATCCACCATGGCCATGCCCCCCAGCCAACCCACATGTCACCTTGCACTACTGCCCACTACGCATGTCTCCCAGCACCCCCACCCCCCAGCATCCAGGGGCACCCTCCACCAGGCCCCCACTCATGTCTCCCAGCACACCCACCCCCTGCATCCAGGGGCACCCTCCACCAGGCCCCCACTCATGTCTCCCAGCACCCCACCCCCCACCAGTCAGGGGCACCCTCCACCAGGCCCCCACTCATGTCTCTCTGCACCCCCACCCCCCTGCATCCAGGGGCACCCTCCACCAGGCCCCCACTCATGTCTCCCAGCACCCCCACCCCCCTGCATCCATGGGCACCCTCCACCAGGCCCCCACTCATGTCTCCCAGCAACCCCATCCCCCTGCATCCGGGGGCATCCTCCACCAGGCCCCCACTCATGTCCCCCTGCACCCCCACCCCCCAGCACTGTGGGGCACCCTCCACCAGGCACACACTCATGTCTCCCAGCACCCCCACCCCCCTGCATCCAGGGGCACCCTCCACCAGGCCCCCACTCATGTCTCCCTGCACCCCCACCCCCCTCCATCCAGGGGCACCCTCCACCAGGCCCCCACTCATGTCTCCCAGCACCCCCATCCCCAAGCACTGTGGGGCACCCTCCACCAGGCCCCCACTCATGTCCCCCTGCACCCCCACCGCCCAGCACTGTGGGGCACCCTGCACCAGGCCCCCACTCATGCCCAACTCATGTCTCCCTGCACCCCCACCCCCCTGCATCCAGGGACACCCTCCACCAGGCCCCCACTCATGTCTCCCAGCACCCCCACCCCCCACCAGTCAGGGGCACCCTCCACCAGGCCCCCAATCATGTCTCCCTGCACCCCCACCCCCCAGCACTGTGGGGCACCCTCCACCAGGCCCCCACTCATGTCTCCCAGCACCCCCACACCCCTGCATCCAGGGGCACCCTCCACCAGGCCCCCACTCATGTCTCCCTGCACCCCCACCCCCCTGCATCCAGGGGCACACTCCACCAGGCCCCCAACCATGTCTCCCAGCACCCCCAACCCCCTGCATCCAGGGGCACCCTTCACCAGGCCCCCACTCATGTCCCCCAGCACTGTGGGGCACCCTCCACCAGGCCCCCACTCATGTCTCCCAGCACCCCCACCCCCCACCAGTCAGGGGTACCCTCCACCAGGTCCCCACTCATGTCTCCCAGCACCCCCACCCCCCTGCATCCAGGGGCACCCTCCACCAGGCCCCCACTCATGTCTCCCAGCACCCCCACCCCCCTGCATCCAGGGGCACCCTCCACCAGGCCCCCACTCATGTCTCCCAGCACCCCCACCCCCCACCAGTCAGGGGCACCCTCCACCAGGCCCCCGCTCATGTCTCCCAGCACCCCCACCCCCCTGCATCCAGGGGCACCCTCCACCAGGCCCCCACTCATGTCTCCCTGCACCCCCCCCTGCATCCAGGGGCACCCTCCACCAGGCCCCCACTCATGTCTCCCAGCACCCCCACCCCCCACCAGTCAGGGGCACCCTCCACCAGGCCCCCACTCATGTCCAACTCATATCTCCTTGCACCCCCACCCCCCAGCATCCAGGGGTACCCTCCACCAGGCCCACACTCATGTCTCCCAGCACCCCCACCCCCCTGCATCCAGGGGCACCCTCCACCAGGCCCCCACTCATGTCTCCCTGCACCCCCACCCCCTGCATCCAGGGGAACCCTCCACCAGGCCCCCACTCATGTCCAACTCATGTCTCCTTGCACCCCCACCCCCCAGCACTGTGGGGCACCCTCCATCAGGCCCCCACTCATGTCCAACTCATGTCTCCCTGCACCCCCACCCCCTACATCCAGGGGCACCCTCCACCAGGCCCCCACTCATGTCCAACTCATGTCTCCTTGCACCCCCACCCCCCAGCATCCAGGGGCACCCTCCACCAGGCCCCCACTCATGTGTCCCAGCACCCCCACCCCCCTGCATCCAGGGGCACCCTCCACCAGGCCCCCACTCATGTCTCCCAGCACCCCCACCCCCCACCACTCAGGGGCACCCACCACCAGGCCCCCACTCATGTCTCCCAGCACCCCCACCCCCCTGCATCCAGGGGCACCCTCCACCAGGCCCCCACTCATGTCTCCCTGCACCCCCACCCCCTGCATCCAGTGGCACCCTCCACCAGGCCCCCACTCATGTCTCCCAGCACCCCCACCCCCTGCATCCAGGGGCACCCTCCACCAGGCCCCCACTCATATCTCCCTGCACCCCCACCCCCCTGCATCCAGGGGCACCCTCCACCAGGCCCCCACTTATGTCTCCCAGCACCCCACCCCCCACCAGTCAGGGGCACCCTCCACCTGGCCCCCACTCATGTCCAACTCATGTCTCCTTGCACCCCCACCCCCCAGCATCCAGGGGCACCCTCCACCAGGCCCACACTCATGTCTCCCAGCACCCCCACCCCCCTGCATCCAGGGGCACCCTCCACCAGGCCCCCACTCATGTCTCCCTGCACCCCCACCCCCCTGCATCCAGGGGCACCCTCCACCAGGCCCCCACTCATGTCCAACTCATGTCTCCTTGCACCCCCACACCCCAGCACTGTGGGGCACCCTCCACCAGGCCCCCACTCATGTCCAACTCATGTCTCCCTGCACCCCCACCCCCCTGCATCCAGGGGCACCCTCCACCAGGCCCCCACTCATGTCCAACTCATGTCTCCTTGCACCCCCACCCCCCAGCATCCAGGGGCACCCTCCACCAGGCCCCACTCATGTCCAACTCATGTCTCCCTGCACCCCCACCCACCTGCATCCAGGGGCACCCTCCACCAGGGCCCCACTCATGTCCAACTCATGTCTCCTTGCACCCCCACCCCCAGCATCCAGGGGCACCCTCCACCAGGCCCCCACTCATGTCTCCCTGCACCCCCACCCCCTTTCATCCAGGGACACCCTCCACCAGGCCCCCACTCATGTCTGCCAGCACCCCCACCCCCCACCAGCCAGGGGCACCTTCCACCAGGCCCCCACTCATGTCCAACTCATGTCTCCTTGTACCCCCACCCCCAGCATCCAGGGGCACCCTAAACTAGGCCCCCACTCATGTCCAACTCATGTCTCCCTGCATCCCCACCCCCCTGCATCCAGGGGCACCCTCCACCAGGCCCCCACTCATGTCCCCCTGCACCCCCACCCCCCAGCACTGTGGGGCACCCTCCACCAGGCCCCCACTCATGTCTCCCAGCACCTTCACCCCCCACCAGTCAGGGGCACCCTCCACCAGACCCCACTCATGTCCCCCTGCACCCCCACACCCCAGCACTGTGGGGCACCCTCCACCAGGCCCACACTCATGTCTCCCAACACCCCCACCCCCCTGCATCCAGGGGCACCCTCCACCAGGCCTCACTCATGTCTCCCTGCACCCCCACCCCCTGCATCCAGGGGCACCCTCCAACAGGCCCCCACTCATGTCTCCCAGCTCCCCCACCCCCTGCATCCAGGGGAACCCTCCACCAGGCCCCCACTCATGTCTCCCAGCACCCCCACCCCCCTGCATCCAGGGGCACCCTCCACCAGGCCCCCACTCATGTCTCCCAGCACCCCCACCCCCCACCAGTCAGGGGCACCCTCCACCAGGCCCCCACTCATGTCTCCCAGCACCCTCACCCCCTGCATCCAGGGGCACCCTCCACCAGGCCCCCACTCATGTCTCCCTGCACCCCCACCCCCCTGCATCCAGGGGCACCCTCCACCAGGTCCCCACTCATGTCTCCCAGCACCCCCACCCCCTGCATCCAGGGGCACCCTCCACCAGGCCCCCACTCATGTCTCCCTGCACCCCCACCCCCCTGCATCCTGGGGCACCCTCCACCAGGCCCCCACTCATGTCTCCCAGCACCCCCACCCCCCACCAGTCAGGTGCACCCTCCACCAGGCCCCCACTCATGTCCAACTCATGTCTCCTTGCACCCACACCCCCCAGCATCCAGGGGCACCCTCCACCAGGCCCACACTCATGTCTCCCAGCACCCCCACCCCCCTGCATCCAGGGGCACCCTCCACCAGGCCCCCACTCATGTCTCCCTGCACCCCCACCCCTCTGCAACCAGGGGCACCCTCCACCAGGCTCCCACTCATGTCTCCCTGCACCCCCACCCCCCTGCATCCAGGGGCACCCTCCACAAGGCCCCCACTCATGTCCAACTCATGTCTCCATGCACCCCCACCCCCTGCATCCAGGGGCACCCTCCACCAGGCCCCCACTCATATCTCCCTGCACCCCCACCCCCCTGCATCCAGGGGCACCCTCCACCAGGCCCCCACTTATGTCTCCCAGCACCCAACCCCCCACCAGCAGGGGCACCCTCCACCCGGCCCCCACTCATGTCCAACTCATGTCTCCTTGCACCCCCACCCCCCAGCATCCAGGGGCACCCTCCACCAGGCCCACACTCATGTCTCCCAGCACCCCCACCCCCCTGCATCCAGGGGCACCCTCCACCAGGCCCCCACTCATGTCTCCCTGCAGCCCCACCCCCCTGCATCCAGGGGCACCCTCCACCAGGCCCCCACTCATGTCCAACTCATGTCTCCTTGCACCCCCACCCCCCAGCACTGTGGGGCACCCTCCACCAGGCCCCCACTCATGTCCAACTCATGTCTCCCTGCACCCCCACCCCCCTGCATCCAGGGGCACCCTCCACCAGGCCCCCACTCATGTCCAACTCATGTCTCCTTGCACCCCCACCCCCCAGCATCCAGGGGCACCCTCCACCAGGCCCCACTCATGTCCAACTCATGTCTCCCTGCACCCCCACCCACCTGCATCCAGGGGCACCCTCCACCAGGGCCCCACTCATGTCCAACTCATGTCTCCTTGCACCCCCACCCCCAGCATCCAGGGGCACCCTCCACCAGGCCCCCACTCATGTCTCCCTGCACCCCCACCCCCTTTCATCCAGGGACACCCTCCACCAGGCCCCCACTCATGTCTGCCAGCACCCCCACCCCCCACCAGCCAGGGGCACCTTCCACCAGGCCCCCACTCATGTCCAACTCATGTCTCCTTGTACCCCCACCCCCAGCATCCAGGGGCACCCTCCACTAGGCCCCCACTCATGTCCAACTCATGTCTCCCTGCATCCCCACCCCCCTGCATCCAGGGGCACCCTCCACCAGGCCCCCACTCATGTCCCCCTGCACCCCCACCCCCCAGCACTGTGGGGCACCCTCCACCAGGCCCCCACTCATGTTTCCCAGCACCTTCACCCCCCACCAGTCAGGGGCACCCTCCACCAGGCCCCCACTCATGTCCCCCTGCACCCCCACACCCCAGCACTGTGGGGCACCCTCCACCAGGCCCACACTCATGTCTCCCAACACCCCCACCCCCCTGCATCCAGGGGCACCCTCCACCAGGCCTCACTCATGTCTCCCTGCACCCCCACCCCCTGAATCCAGGGGCACCCTCCAACAGGCCCCCACTCATGTCTCCCAGCACCCCCACCCCCCTGCATCCAGGGGCACCCTCCACCAGGCCCCCACTCATGTCTCCCAGCACCCCCACCCCCCTGCATCCAGGGGCACCCTCCACCAGGCCCCCACTCATGTCTCCCAGCACCCCCACCCCCCACCAGTCAGGGGCACCCTCCACCAGGCCCCCACTCATGTCTCCCAGCACCCCCACCCCCTGCATCCAGGGGCACCCTCCACCAGGCCCCCACTCATGTCTCCCTGCACCCCCACCCCCCTGCATCCAGGGGCACCCTCCACCAGGTCCCCACTCATGTCTCCCAGCACCCCCACCCCCCTGCATCCAGGGGCACCCTCCACCAGGCCCCCACTCATGTCTCCCTGCACCCCCACCCCCCTGCATCCTGGGGCACCCTCCACCAGGCCCCCACTCATGTCTCCCAGCACCCCCACCCCCCACCAGTCAGGTGCACCCTCCACCAGGCCCCCACTCATGTCCAACTCATGTCTACCTGCACCCACACCCCCCAGCATCCAGGGGCACCCTCCACCAGGCCCACACTCATGTCTCCCAGCACCCCCACCCCCCTGCATCCAGGGGCACCCTCCACCAGGCCCCCACTCATGTCTCCCTGCACCCCCACCCCTCTGCAACCAGGGGCACCCTCCACCAGGCTCCCACTCATGTCTCCCTGCACCCCCACCCCCCTGCATCCAGGGGCACCCTCCACAAGGCCCCCACTCATGTCCAACGCATGTCTCCTTGCACCCCCACCCCCCAGCACTGTGGGGCACCCTCCACCAGGCCCCCACTCATGTCCAACTCATGTCTCCATGCACCCCCACCCCCCTGCATCCAGGGGCACCCTCCAGCAGGCCTCCACTCATGTCCAACTCATGTCTCCTTGCACCCCCACCCCCCCCCCGCATCCAGGGGCACACTCCACCAGGCCCCCACTCATGTTCAACTCATGTCTCCCTGCACCCCCAACCCCCTGCATCCAGGGGCACCCTCCACCAGGCTCCCACTCATGTCTCCCTGCACCCCCACCCCCCAGCACTGTGGGGCACCCTCCACCAGGCCCACACTCATGTCTCCCAGCACCCCCACCCCCTGCAACCAGGGGCACCCTCCACCAGGCTCCCACTCCTTCCTACCACCCCCTCCACCACCCAGCAGTGCGAATCGCCTGTGTACGTGTATATCAGGGTTGCACGTGTAGTCTGACACGCGATATCAGCAGGGAACACATATTACTGGGTTCGCGGGAAGTTCCACACGCGATTTCAGCAGGGTACGTGTATTTTGGGGTGTGCGGGAAGTTTCACACGCGAATTTGCAGGGTAGGTGTATTTCGGGGTGTGCGGAAAGTTTCACACGCGAATTTGCAGGGTACGTGTATTTCGGTTTGTGCGCGTGAAGTTACACACACGACTGTGCCTGTGAGAGTGGGGTACGTGTATTCCAGGGGTGGGCGGGATTATTTACTTGCGACTGGGCCTGGGAGAGCATGTTACGTGTATTCCTGGGGTGGGCGGAAAGATTTACACGCTCGCCTACAACGCGCCAAAATATAAAAGGACCAATCCTGAAACACGTACGCCACCATGAAGCAGGCGCACGTCCCGCGCAGCATAAAAGAGTGTGCAAACAACAACCAAGCTCAGACGCCAGGATGAATATACCGTTCCTACCAGCAGTGGCCGTGGGATACCGCAGGAGGAGGAGAAGGATAGTCAGGGCCGGAATCTTCACACCCAGAACCAGCCTATTTGGTATGCCAGATGACCAGGTGTATGGGAGGTACAGGTTTCCACCACACATAATACTCGACCTGGTCAGTGAGTGGGAGGATGACCTCACATCACCCACCCTGTGCTCCCAAGCACTCAGCCCCCTGGAGAAGGTCCTCAAGGTACTGCACTTCTTGGCTACCGGATCATTTCAGCGGACAAGTGCCATAGTGGGGGGGGGTGTCACAGGCCACGCAGTCACGGTGCCTACACCAGGTGTTGGCCATCATCACTGCACGCCCATCAGTCCGCAGGCACATATAACTGCCCAGAACACCTGCAGAAAGGCAGGCTGTCAGCCAGGATTTCTACAGGGTGGCACAATTCCCCAAAGTGCTTGGTGCCATTGATTGCACCCATGTGGCTCTACGTCCCCCCAGGGCATCTGAGCACATCTATAGAAACTGCAAGCACTGGCATTCCATCAACGTCCAGGTAGTATGTGATGCCAAGGGAATCATCACCTCAGTATATGCCAACTATCCAGGGTCCACCCACGACAGCTTGATTTACAGGATGTCAACCCTAAACCGGGACATGGAAGATGGGCGGCATGGCGATGCATGGCTGCTTGGTGAGTAGAAATGCCACAGCACACGCATGCACGACAGATACATAGTAATGCCAATACCCCACTAATGATCCCCATCACCACCTCCCCAGGGGACAGTGCATACCCTCTGAGCACACACATGATGACGCCAATTCGGAACCCCATCACGCCTCCCGAGGTAAGATACAACACAGCCCATATTTCAACACGGGGTATAGTGGAGCGCACATTTGGAGTGCTCAAGTCACGCTTTCGCTCCCTTGACCGTTCTGGCGGGCAGCTGTTATACGCTCCCCCAGTAGTGTGCAGGATCATAGTGGCAGCATGTGTCCTGCACAATGTTGCAACACGCCGGGGCCTGGCTGTGGACATGGTGGTGCCCCCACATCCCCAACCATATGCACGCCCGCTGCGCATGGGACGGGAAAGGGCACGGGGTGAGGCAGCCCGTACGCAGCTGGTGGCTAATTACTTCACATAAAAAGCACACCCCTGTGCACACAGCCCTGGCACATACCATCTGACAATCAATGATGACTCAATCTGACAATTATGATGAACAAAGGGACAGTCAACTGTCAGAACCATAGCAGCCTGAGATTGTTCATCTGGAAGTGTCACAATGTGTGCATCCCTACCTACACAAACACCACAAATGCAGTGTCATCAAAAGACACACTTCCATGCAGCAAAAATGAATACCCACTTGCAAAATACAACATGAGAACAGTGCCATGTCACCCTACCCCTCCCCGGCACGGCCACACAACACACCATGGCATGTCATGCAATGTGAGAGCAAACAAATTAATCCCCACAACATGCCCCAAGTGTCACCAACTACAGTGTCCCTAATGGAAACTGGCCACACATGAAATGCTCACAGCAATGCAGGACCAACAACACACATTACCAAATACTTACCAAGAATACCAATCACCTACACAACCTCCAACCTACCATAAACATGACAGTACAGACTTAAAAAATTGGTAGCCTCACTACCTGATAATGCCAGCACTTCGAACACTTCCAAGTTTACAGTGTTAGCGCCACGCAAGAGTGTAGGTGCACTGATTACAACATGGACTCCAGTCCCAAAGTAGACCGCCTTGTGAAGACATGAGAAATGGACCTGCAAATTAGGAGGATGAGATGGATGCAGAGGCACATATCAATACACCACGCAGTGTACAATACAACAACAATATGCACTAGGAATGTATACACAGTATTGACTACAGACTGCCCACACATCAAATTGGAGTCCAACGTCACCGTGTACGTCAATGTCACTTGGGCACACCCTTTGCAAGCCCATGGAAACGGGAAGCAGGAGGGGTGTGTGTCACACAAACCCAAGCATCTGACCCAAATTCAGGACAAGCCTGCATGTGCCCAGCCACAATACAGCGTATGCCCACGGGACCCACACAAGGCAACACACTGTTCAAAAAATCAAAAATCAAAAATAAAACAAAAAAATAAAAAATGGCCATTAATGGGCCCGGGGGGTGGGGGAGGCCTCCAAAACCCACCTGTGTGGATCTTGCGAAAAAAAAACACCTCCATGGGCTCATGGCCTGCACAGCTACCCTATTGTGAGAGATTCGCTGCTGTCGCTCTCCTCACCCTCTGCAGCTGCATCAGGAGGTGGTGGCACTATGGGAGGCAGCCCACGCAAAGCCCTAGTCTGGTCCTTCATGGCAGCAAGCATGCGGGTGTGGAAGGTCTGGTTCTGGAGGATAATTGTGCGGAGGTCCCCATGCAACAACTCACGGGATGCCCGGACCTCCGCCCTAGTTGCCTGCATCTCAGCTGAGAGCGTACGTGTGAGCCGCTCCAGCTGCTGTTCTGTCCTCGTTTTAGCTGAAGCCTCAAGCTCAACCAGAGTTGCCCTGAGCTGACGGAGTTCCACCCTCCGGACTTCCCTGTGGCCCTGGGACTCAATGGAAATGGCTTCCCGCAGAGTCTCCAGTGCCGCCCGCCTGTCCCTGTTGGACGCCAACATGTCCTCCCTGTGTGACTGGCTAATGGAGTCTGTTGCCTGCTGTAGTTGTTCAATTAGCCTATCTTGGGGGACAATGGAAGTGGCCAACTTATCCATGGCCTGAGCCATCATCTCAGTTGATGCTGCCTGTTGGTTTGCCATACCGAATATGGATTGCTCCCATGCGGTATTGCCTGGTGGCGTACGGCCACCGCGTCGGTGGGCACCACACCTGTCTGGGGCAAGGCGAACTGTGCCTTGCTGTGCCGGCACTGCCTGAGGCTGCAGGACTGCATTCCCCCTCTGATCTGCTGGCCCAGGAACAGGATCAGATGTAGCGGAGTGTGACCCTGCATCCGTAACCACCAAAGGCTGACCTACCAACACTAACATCCCCATTGAGGGTTCGACCCCTGGTGCAGGTGGGTTGGACAGTACAGAATCCCTCCCAGAGACACTTACCTGCGACGGCACATAGGTCTCATCATCCGAATCGACACCTGAATAGAGCTCGGGGGAGGTGCACCCAGAGACACCCCTTGAGATGACGGCCTGCAGCAAGTGTGGGTTCTCACCCACCCCCATACCACGTCCCTCACTGGTGCCCGGTCGGGCCTGAGACCCCCCCTGGGTCTGTACCATCTCCACAAACCCAGCAGTATCAAGTGCGTCATCCCCTGCAAAGACATGAAAGAAAAGAAATGGGAACAGGCATTAGCAACATGGAACACAATTAGGGCTGAGAAGCAACAGAAACAGTACTTCATTGACACATGCCCCACATGACTATAACCCTCCCATGCATGCACTGTCACTGCGTATGAAGGGGAGGCAAATGGCACACATTGATGACACCAAGATGGAAGACCAACACATTTGCTGCATGCTGCCTAGCAGTGCCATCACACATTGGCCTGTGATTGGCATGTCCAATACACATACATGACACATGCCATCACACAGATGGCATGTACCCTAGCCATGTCACACATGTGACAATAGGACTGAGAAATGCCTAGTGAAAGTGGTGGAATGCAGACAATCAGCCTGAATGAACACAGAATAACATGCAACTATGTTGTGGCAAGATGAAAATTCAAGGGCAACTGGCGTGAGTTTGGGCTGAATGTCTACTGTTGCCAGAAGGGATACTGCAACACCCAAATCCTGGTGCGCAGAATGTTTTGGATGAAGCACATGGGTGACCCAAACCACTCAGGCACACACCCCCTCACCTGGCACTCAATCAGAAGCACTCACACACACGCCATGCACATGGATGACACACACATGCATGTGCACTCACCGGACAATGCCTCGTAATCTGGCAGGTCTCCCACGCCTTGGATCTGTTCCTCCGTGACGTAGGTCCCAGCAACATACTCATGTGGAGTGAGTTCTATGTCCTCTAACGGAGACCCACCTCCAGTCACTAGAGTTGCGGCATGACTTGAGGCCAGCTTTTCCTTTGCCCTGCGGTTAAGGTCATTCCAGCGCTTGTACCAATCATTAGCTGTGCGCCTCACGAATCCAATGGCACTTATGAGTTCCGCAATGGTCTGCCAGTGTGCCTGACGTTGTGCAGGTGTGGTCTTGCATCCTGCAGTAATCACCATTTTGGTGTCATGTGCGGACACATACTCCACAAGTGCATCAAGTTCGACCCGATTGAAGCAGGGCTTCCTTGGTGGGCCGGACTGTGTAGCCGTGTCTGGGGCATCAGCCTGTACTGGACGAGCACTCTTCCGCTTGTAAGGTGGTGGTGGTACTGAGTGTCCTACACCGCTCTGGACACTAGGGTCAGGAGCCCCGGTGGATGGTGGACTAGGAGTGTGGGAATGAACACTCACCATGGGAGTTGGTGCAGGCATTAGCTGAAGTGTGATGTGGTCAGGGGGAACGTCAGCAGGATGGACTAGGACCGACACTGTCCTGGCTGGGACACTCAGAGCTGGGGTGGATGGAGCTGCAGCTGCCCCTGCAGCCTCCCCACCGTGCCTACTCGGGGCAGCAGATGACATAGCTGCCCCTGATCCACGTGGGCTGGTGACACCAACGTGCACCGCCACACATGGCCTAGACCTGCTGACCTGGAAGTCAGCCATGGAGTCATCCAGTGCCAGGTCTGGTGCCACAATGGGCTGGTCCAACAAGGGCTGAGTAGGGATGGTGTCAGCCACGTTACCCTCAACCGGGGGGGGGCATGGGTGTCCCTGACTGGTCATCCACACATGGGGGGCTAGGGGCACCCTGCAAGTCCTGGCCACGTCCCCTACCGTATCCACCACGGCCACCTCTTGTGGTTCGCCCACCTTTGCCACAGTTACCGCGTGCTCGCCTCCCAACCATGTTGTTGTGCATATGGGAGTTGCAGTAAACTATTGTCCTGGGCAATTGGGGGTCAAAGGGGTAGGGTACAAGATGGAATTCGTACCCTAGTGCTCTAGCAAGGCTGTATGTGACCCCTGGTGGAAGATGACGGGTCACGCAATGCACAGGCACCCCGAAAAAGGTAGATAATGTGCACGCAACCCCTCCTAGAACACGTGTGTGGAAAAAAAAACCTGCACTACGCTGTGGCACCCAGAAACACAAAAATGAACGTATGCGTGTCACACGCAGCCTAGACTGACCTCTGAAGGGGTAGGCAACACACGGGGCAAGCACAGATGTCAAATACGTGCGCAACTCACGTCTGCCAGGAAAAATCGTGTGTAAAATACGCGCGTGTGCGCGTTGGCAACACCCCCGCCAAAAGAAGAATTGTACGCATTCTGAGGAGACAGGACAACAGGAGAAGTGAACGCTGTTTGAGGAAACAGGCCCAGGAAAAAGACAAGAAGAGAAAAAGCTGTCAGAGGTAACAGGGAGTACGAATTTGGAACGCCGTGACGTAAATCGCATGTGAACCGACAAGAAGTACAGATTTCACCCACTCGCTCTCCACGAAAAGCACGTACAAGGAAATGGCATTCTACACGTACCTTTTAAACATGCCCACACGTCCAGCGTCACTTCAGCGTGTACGCAGTAAGGCCCCATCCTCCAATTACACGTGCTGACACTCTGACGTGCAGTCATTGGACATGTAACATGCACCGAGTACAGGGAAACGCCCGCGCACGCACGTCACAGACGCGCATACGCGATGTTGGCCTTTGGGCCAATGAATTCGCATACGTGTGCTGACGCACTTATGCGCTAAGGCCCTTTCCTCGAATTACACGCAGACGTGCTGGATTTTCACGTGCCAAATCACTCCGTATCAAGCTGGCAACGCGTAAGCACACGGAAGACCACGCTCCTGCCCAGAAGGCCGAATTACTGCCCCCCAGAGCCCCGAGCACGCTCCCACCTGCCATCTGCTGCTGCCTGATTGCCTGCTGCCCACGTGCCCTGCCATTTGCTGCCTGCACATCAGCCAGGGGTGCTGTTGCTGTGACCACCCCTGCTGGAACTGAAAACTCCCGACTGGGATTCCATCGCTCCACAGCCCAGCCCCAGGACCCAGTTGCCCACCCACTCCTGCCTCTGGGGTTGTCATGTCAGGCACTGCAACATCTGGCACCACTGACAACCCCCGGCCAGAGAGGCAGAGGGGCACCAGCTTCACTGCCACTGAAGTTGGTGTCCTGGTGGAGCAAGTCCTGGGGCAGTATGATGCCCTCTTCAGAAGTTCCCGCGCCAACAAGGAAGGACGGACTTGGATCTGGACGGACATCATGACTGCCATCAATGCGGAGGGGGTGGCAGTCCGCGATTTCCACCATGTCAAGAAGCGCTGGGAGGACTTCAGGTCCAGGACCCTCAACAAGGCCCGGCGCCTCTTGAAGGCAGCGGATGCTAAGGGGCGCCGGGGCCACTTGTCGGATGATCAGATGAGGGTCCTGGAACGCATATCCCCAGTGCTCCACGTCCAGGTCCTTGAGAGGCAGACCCGTCTGGAGTCGAGCGGTAAGTGTACATGCATCATGATTGTAAGCTGTGCGTGTGGTGATGTGCCAGTAGTGTGCAGGTTGCACATCTGTTTGTATGGGGCCGAGTATGGGTGGGGGTGTACAGGGCCGTGAGGCTAACACATGCAAGAGCTGTCATGTGTGAGACATGGATGGGGCTTGTGTGTGTAGGCTTGCATGCCAAATGCAGTTGTGTGGGCACACATGTTTGGATGAATGTGTATGTAAGTAGACATGTTCGTGATGTCACGCATGTATGTTGTTTTCAGCTGCATGTATCAGCACTGTGTACATGTGCATGTGTGTATTTGACAAGGGTGCAACAGTGATGCAACATGGATGCATGTGACAGCGGGATGTGGAAGCCTGATTGGCAGATGTGACATGGATGCCCATCTGAACACTGCGACAGTTGGCAGAGGTGTACACATGCATGCAAGTGTGGTGGTGTGTGTGCATGTGTAGTGCACTCCCTGTGTTGCATGTGATGTCTGGCTCACTTTTGCCAGCTCATGCTGTTGTATGTGTATGGATGGTGCTGGCAGTTGCGATATGGCTGTGGTATGGCTCATGTGTGCAAGTTGAAATGACATGTGTGTTGGCGATTGTGATGCCAAGTCTGAGGTTTGCCAATGCCACTCATGTACAACTGTCATGTGTGTATGTGTCCATTGTACAGTGCCCTGATGCCTGTGTTTTATTTCTCCCTGTCTGCAGCGTCAACTGATGAGGAGGGCGGAGAAGGTGCTGTGGAGCACAGCTGCGGGGATCGCACCGCCAGACGGAGACGCAAGGCCCGGCTCCCCTCCCAGGTTGTGATCTCGTCGGGGAGTGAGGAGTCTGGTGCCGCGTCCCAGGCCGCAGATGCCGGGGGGAGGTCCAAGAGGTGGAGGTTGGAGTTGGACTCCTCGGCAGCAGAAGGGGCAGCTGGGACCCCACAGGGCCCAACGGGGGAAGATGGCACGGAGTCATCCAGGTTGGTGGGGGGTTTGGTGGAGGAGGAGGCCGTGCAAGAAACAGAGACGGGGTCTGGAGGTGGGGATTCCACTGGTGCTAGTGGTGCAGTGCAGGACCAGGGACAGGAGGCAGCACAGGCTGCCGCGGAGGTGCCTGTGTGCAATCCTGTCCCTGATCCTGTCACTGCATCATCTTGCACCAGCAGGGATGCCTACGTCCAGACCCGTTTTCAGGCAGGGGATGAGCTCACAACAACCGGCCTTCCTCTGCCTGCGGACGTGGCTATCCGGGTCCGGGTTGAGCCTGTCCTGACTGGTGTGGCGTTGCGTCAACGGGCCATGCGAGGTGACCTGCAGTCTTTTTATGAGGAGACTGCACGTCATCTTGAATGGCTCGTTGACCGCGACGGCCTACTGGGACAGGTCACCCAGGCCGGATTCCTTCGTTTGATGGGGCTTGCTCAGACCCCCTCCTCAACTGAACCCCCTATGCGCCAGTCGTCCTCCGTGCCATCTTCCCACCCATTAGTCACCTGGGTGCCCTGTGGAGCTGCCTCTGACGGTGCGGCCAGGCTGGTGGAGGAGGCATCCCTGCCACAGTCGGGAGTCGAACGTCCAGCAGGGGTGGCCACATCAACGACTGCACCCCAGCCAGTGGAGGATGTGTAGGCAGCAGGAGGCAGTGCACAGGCAGAGGCACAGCAGCAGCAGCAACGAGGTGGGAGCCATGATGGCTCGGGGCCTTCGACATCGGAGGGCAGGCATCGGCCGGAGGACAGGAGGACCCAGGACGGGAAGTGTCTTCCGTGTGGCAGCGGTTGGGCCACGCCATAGATGCGGAGCGGCAGCAGGCGGAAGAGGCACGGCTCACGATGGTCAGGGTGGAGAACTCCATGCGGAGGGCCCTGAGGCGGGCCGAGTGCCTCGAGGCAATCCGCAGGGAGTTGGAGGTGAACATGTCGACGGCCCTGCGGACCCTCTGGGCCATGGAGGAGGACCACCTCCGGGACATTGAGCAGGAGTTTGATGATGCCCTGGCCCGGAACATCCCGAAGTGAGCCGTCGGACTAGCCCGCTGCCCTTGTAAATAGTTCTGTAGTTAGTGTTAGGTTTCCTTTGCTTTTGCATTTTCTTTGGACCTTTTGGACAATGGGCCACATTTTTGTATATAGTTTTTTTTATTAGGTAGTGTTATTAGATAGGTTTCATTTCTTCTGTTGGGATCATGGACCCTGGATTGTTTATCTGTATATAGTTGACTGTTGGATTTTCAATTTTTTTTATGATTTACCCATGGAGCAATGGTTTTCGATTTTAATTTTCCATTGGATTTACTTTTGTGGACTGTGACGTTCACTGACACTCATATGTGTATGTGAGGGACATGTGTGAGGGACATGTGTTCATTTCCAAACTTGCATTTGGGCTCTATCATGTTATTGCCATTTCTAAGTGGGTGGATGCAATACTCGGGTGGGTGTTTAGCATTTGGAGGCATTTGGAGGCTGACCATAAGGGCCAGGGATCTAGATTGTGATAACATGTTGGGTGGGGGACATGTGTGGGGGCCTGGTGGAGGGTGCCCCACAGTGCTGGGAGGTGGGGGTGCTGGGAGACATGAGTGGGACATGAGTGGGGGCCTGGTGGAGGGTGCCCCTGAATGGTGGGGGGTGGGGGTGCAGGGAGACATGAGTGGGGGCCTGGTGGAGGGTGCCCCTGGATGCTGGGGGGTGGGGGTGCAGGGAGACATGAGTTGGACATGAGTGGGGGCCTGCTGGCAGATGCCCCACAGTGCTGGGGGGTGGGGGTGCAGGGGGAGATGAGTGGGGGCCTGGTGGAGGGTGCCCTGCACTGCTGGGTGGTGGGGGTGCAGGGGGACATGAGTGGGGGCCTAGTGGAGGGTGCCCTTGACTGGTGGGGGGTGGGGGTGCAGGGGGACATGAGTGGGGGCCTGGTGGAGGGTGCCCCTGGATGCAGGGGGGTGGGGGTGCTGGGAGACATGAGTGGGGGCCTGGTGGAGTTTGCCCTACAGTGCTGGGGGGTGGGGGTGCAGGGGGACATGAGTGGGGGCCTGGTGGAGGGTGCCCCTGACTGGTGGGGATGCAGGGGGACATGAGTGGGGGCCTGGTGGAGGGTGCCCCTGGATGCAGGGGGTGGGGGTGCAGGGGGACATGAGTTGGACATGTGTGGGGGCCTGCTGACAGGTGCCCCACAATGCTGGGGGGTTGGGGTGCTGGGAGACATGCGTTGGTGGGCAGTAGTGCAAGGTGACATGTGGGTTGGCTGGGGGGCATGGGCATGGTGGATGGGCTGCCTGCGGGACATGTGCAGGGTAGTCCCCTGTGGTGTGGGCCGCCTGCAGGGGCCGTGGAGGGTGTTGGTTGAACAGCTGGGAGGACCCACACGGCGGATTCACTTGTAGGACTGGCCGGCACTCCCGGAATCCACGTAGGCTGCTGATTTCGCGTGTGGAATTTCACTTGCACCTTGGAATACACGTACCCTGCTGAAATCGTGTGTGGAACTTCCCGCGCACCTTGGAATACACGTACCCTGCTGAAATCGCATGTGGAACTTCCCGCGCACCCCGAAATACACGTACCCAGGGCAATCGCGTGTGGAAATTCCCACAAACCCCGTAATACACGTACCCTGCTGATATCGCGTGTCAGACTACACGCGCAACCCTGATATACACGTACACAGGCGAATCGCACTGCTGGGGGGCGGGGGGGTGGTAGGAAGGAGTGGGGGCCTGGTGGAGGGTACCCCTGGATGCTGGGGGGTGGGGGTGCTGGGAGACATGAGTGGGGGCCTGGTGGAGGGTGACCCTGGATGCAGGGGGGTGGGGGTGCAGGGAGACATGAGTGGGGGCCTGGTGGAGGGTGCCCCTGGATGCAGGGGGGTGGGGGTGCTGGGAGACATGAGTGGGGGCCTACTGGAGGGTGCCCCTGGATGCAGGGGGGTGGGGGTGCTGGGAGACATGTGTTGGACATGAGTGGGGGCCTGGTGGAGGGTGCCCCTGACTGGTGGGGGGTGGGGGTGCAGGGAGACATGAGTGGGGGCCTGGTGGAGGGTGCCCCGGATGCTGGGGGGTGGGGGTGCTGGGAGACATGAGTGGGGGCCTGGTGGAGGGTGCCCCTGGATGCAGGGGGGTGAGGGTGCTGGGAGACATGAGTGGGGGCCTGGTGGAGGGTGCCCTGGATGCTGGGGGGTGGGGGTGCTGGGAGACATGAGTTGGACATGAGTGGGGGCCTGGTGGAGGGTGCCCCTGACTGGTGGGGGGTGGGGGTGCAGGGAGACATGAGTGGGGGCCTGGTAGAGGGTGCCCCTGGATGCAGGGGGGTGGGGGTGCTGGGAGACATGAGTGGGGGCCTGGTGGAGGGTGCCCCTGGATGCTGGGGGGTGGGGGTGCTGGGAGACATGAGTTGGACATGAGTGGGGGCCTGGTGGAGGGTGCCCCTGACTGGTGGGGGGTGGGGGTGCAGGGAGACATGAGTGGGGGCCTGGTGGAGGGTGCCCCTGGATGCAGGGGGGTGGGGGTGCTGGGAGACATGAGTGGGGGCCTACTGGAGGGTGCCCCTGGATGCAGGGGGGTGGGGGTGCAGGGAGACATGAGTTGGACATGAGTGGTGGCCTGCTGGCAGGTGCCCCACAGTGCTGGGGGGTGGGGGTGCAGGGAGAGATGAGTGGGGGCCTGGTGGAGGGTGCCCTGCACTGCTGGGTGGTGGGGGTGCAGAGGGACATGAGTGGGGGCCTGGTGGAGGGTGCCCCTGACTGGTGGGGGGTGGGGGTGCAGGGGGACATGAGTGGGGGCCTGGTGGAGGGTGCCCCACAGTGCTGGGGGGTGGGGGTGCAGGGGGACATGAGTGGGGGCCTGGTGGAGGGTGCCCCACAGTGCTGGGGGGTGGGGGTGCTGGGAGACATGAGTGGGGGCCTGGTGGAGGGTGCCCCACAGTGCTGGGGGGTGGGGGTGCTGGGAGACATGAGTGGGGGCCTGGTGGAGGGTGCCCCTGGGGGGTGGGGGTGAAGGGGGACATGAGTGGGGGTCTGGTGGAGGGTGTCCCACAGTGCTGGGGGGTGGGGGTGCTGGGAGACATGAGTGGGGGCCTGATGGAGGGTGCCCCACAGTGCTGGGGGGTGGGGGTGCTGGGAGACATGAGTGGGGGCCTGGTGGAGGGTGCCCCTGGATGCTGGGGAGTGGGGGTGCAGGGGGACATGAGTGGGGGCCTGGTGGAGAGTGCCCCTGGATGCTGGGGGGTGGGGATGCAGGGGGACATGAGTGGGGGCCTGGTGGAGGGTGCCCCTGGATGCTGGGGGGTGGGGGTGCAGGGAGGCATGAGTGGGGGCCTGGTGGAGGGTGCACCAAAGTGCTGGGGGGTGGGGGTGCAGGGGGACATGCGTTGGTGGGCAGTAGTGCAAGGTGACATGTGGGTTGGCTGGGGGGCATGGTGGATGGGCTGCCTGCGGGACATGTGCAGGGTAGTCCCCTCTGGTGTGGGCCACCTGCCGGGGCCGTGGAGGGTGTAGAGGGAACGCCTGGAAGGACCCACACGGGCAATTCACGTGTAGTGCTCCCCGCGCACCCCTGAAATACATGTGCCCTGATGGAATCGCGTGTGATACTTCCCGCGCACCCCTGAAATGCACGTGCCCTGCTGATTTTGCGTGTGATACTTCCCGCGCACCACTGAAATACACGTACCCTGATGGAATCGCGTGTGATACTTCCCGCGCACCCCTGGAATACACATACCCTGATGGAATCGCGTGTGATACTTCCCGCGCACCCCTGAAATGCACATACCCTGCTGGTTTTGCGTGTGATACTTACCGCGCACCCCTGGAATACACGTACCCTGATGGAATCGCGTGTGATACTTCCCGCGCACCCCTGAAATGCACGTACTCTGCTGATTTTGTGTGTGTTACTTCCTGCGCACCACTGAAATACACGCACCCTGATGGAATCGTGTGTAATACTTCCCGCGCACCCCTGAAATACACGTACCCTGCTGATTTTGTGTGTGATACTTCCCGCAAACCACTGAAATACACGTTCCCCGCTTGGCGTTTGCTGTTTGGCTGCCCTGTGAACTGGTCCAGGGTTAGCGCAGCCCTTTGCGATGATTTGGGAATTTTGAAGGCTTTTCCTTGCGCGAGGGCGTTATTGGGGCGTAACTGGCGCTGCTGCAGGGTCGCTGCGCCACTCTGCACCACGGCTGGTTTTTGAGGCTAAAATCCATGAATACGCTGTGAAAAGGATTTTATCGCACGCGGCTGGCGCAGTGTATAGCACGGGGACACTGTGCGCCAGCCGCGTGCGCCACTTTTGTGCGCAATTCTATGAATTACCCTATTAATCAAGGGTGTTTTCTTAGACACCGTTTGTCCCCGGGCCTTTTGCGCTTTGCACCTTTACCCGTTGCTGCACATTTTTGCTTAACACTCACAACAGATAATAAAGGCGGTTTTTAAACGAATGTAACATATAAAGCATTTTGATTTCCAAGGTTTTTGTACGCAAAAGTGCAATTATTTCTTTCGGTTTAGTTACTTTACTTCAACACAAAACAAGTTTTGGCAACACTTTTAATTTAAACTCATGCCTTATCTGTATTTTTGTTCCAGCCTTTGGAGATTATTAATCTCCACAGTATGGAAAAAAAATACAGATTGCGTGCACGCTGCTTATGTTTGAAGAGACCTTGGAAACACGCTCCAACTGCAAATAAATTGTTTTTTGCGAGGCACAGACATGCAATTCAACAGAGCTGGACTGCCTGTCTAGGGCTAGACGGAGGGGCATCTACTGTGCCAGTGCATGTACTTCTTGCTTCAGCTAAGGGCACTTTCTTTCTCAGCCAAGACAACCTCCTGCCAGAGACCAGGGCCCCATCACAAGTGCACAGCCTATATCAGCACCTAGGCACATGTTTCCTCAGGGGGACTACCTGGCTCAAACACCTCAGAAAAAGCAATCCCCTACTTCATCCCAGGGGCATCCATGACTTTGGCAGAGGGGCACCACCTTCTGTAGGTCGAGGAGCAGCTCATGTGTCAGCAGATGTACTCCTTGCTTCAGCCAGCCCACTCCCTGCCTCAGCCAAGAACACCTCCTTGCCACAAACCAGGGGTCCCTGCAATCCTCTGCACTGGGGAATTCCAACCCCATCGCAAGTGCAGCACACCCTACATCAGTACATAACATAGGGACATCTTGCCTCGGTGCCTGGGCACCTCTTGGCACATGGCACCTCATGCCTCTGAACAAGGGATATATTGTCTTTCCTTCTCCTGATAGGTAGCCTGCATGTGTCCAGGAAAGAAGCAGGCACAGGAACAGCAGCTTAGACCCCAGCCCAGCCCAGGCAGACACTCTCCACATGGGAAGGACCGAGGCCTGACCCTAGGCTCCTGGGTCCAGGGTCCCTAGGCTGGAGTCTCGACCAGCGCTCAAGCCTCAATCAGGCGAGATATGGGGCCTGGCTGGGAAACCATTCCTGGCACTAGTGGCGGTCGCGGAGAGCAGTCTGCAGAGCATGTGTACAAAACACTGGGAGGGAGCAGGCGGGCTGAGGCAGCCCCACCCCGCCCTGCCGCTCCCTCCCAGTGTTTTGTAACACTGACTGTTGCTGGCGCAGCATGTCACGAGTAACGGCAGTTGGCCACCGGCCCGCTGCATGTATCAAAGAAAGGTAACACTTCGGTGTTACCTTTCTCTGCATCTGCGGCGGGTCGGCGGCAGAGGGGCTGAAATTGCAAAAGATCTGTAAGTTACTTATTTAAAGATCCTTTGCAACTTGCGTCCGTCTGGAGACCGGCCCCGGCATGGGCTTCAGAACCAGCCCTGGGTCTCCTCGCCATGATTTCGGATCGGCCACGGGCCAATTGGCCGATGGGTCGATCTGACCCTGCAGCAGATTGGTTGACAGCAAGCCTGTTGTTAAGGGTCTAATCCTGGATGCTGCAACAAGTGTCCCTTGCCTTATGATGTGCTATCTAGAGTGCCTTGTGTTCAGGTAGTGGGGAGTGTGAAGGCATCTTAGAGTAAGACACAGACAACAGATTCTGAATTAACAATAAAACGTTATTAGCTTAAAAAGCAGGATGGAGAAAACGCCTATCTTTCCCTATAATATTTTGGGATTTGCCTACCAAGCTAAAACTAAGGAAAGTCAAAGTCCAGAAATTCAACTCAGGAATCTGTCAATGTCCATAACCTATACTTGCCCTCACAACTAACCTTATACAATGTGTAGGGATGTCAGCAACCAACAAAACAGTGTTCAACCAAAGTTCGTAGCTTTGTCCAGCTCCCAGATTTCTTTCAGCTCCCTTCCCCAAATATAAAACGGTTCCAATAAAAGTCTCAGGATTGCCTTACGTTCACAATGATATAGAGTATACCAATGGTCGGGGTTCCCTTCCCCAAGTCTCAAAACATAGTTCCAAACACAAAATATCTTGAGAATTCATCCTCAAGTCAATAAGCAGGTTAAACCTCAGGGTTCCCTTCCCCAGGATTCAGTTTCACTGTATAATGATATTTTCCAGCTTTCTTAAAGGACTGCGTCACACTTGCGCACTCTGGATATGGTTGGTCTTTCTACAAAAATGTCTTTGCAGTTTATTCACTTGTTAAAGTTCATGTCCAAAATTCCATTTACCTTTGAGTGCAATATATGTTTGCCTCACTTTTATTGCTGAAGTTCTATTCATTTTAAGGTTCAATATATTGATTTTTCTAGCTAAAACCTTGGTTACTTGTAGATTCAACACATATTAATTTGACTTGTAATTAAAGTGGCATTCACATTGAGCTTGGTAAAAGATGGATATATTAGAATTGTAAAGCTTCCTTTGTTTATGATCTTCATAGGTAACAGTCTTCTTTCAGTTCGGTATATGCTTGATATGCTTTTCATTTGGTTTGGAATTCAATATGTGTTAAATATCTTTACTCAATTCATCTCATTATTATATATCATTGTAGAAGGCCTTTAATAATGTGCCTTGTACTCAGAATCTGTCATACCAATTGTTAATGATTCATTTATCAAATTTTCTTGTAACAAGTCTTTGTAGATTGTCTTTGTATCGTGCCCCGGACTCAGAGACTTTCGTAACAATTGATACAGGTTTCATTAGTTTCATTGCGTTGTTGCAAGTCTTTGTAGATTGCCTTTGTAACATGCCCAACACTCTGAGAAATTTGAAAACATATTTATATGTACACGCGATTACTCTGCAACAAAGTATTCTCACTTATTCCAAATTTAAAGAGAATTCCACTGGGAGACCTCCTGTGGTTTAACATGCACGCGACCACTCCGATAAAAAGTAATCCTCTGTGTAATGTTCAAACAGTCGGGTTTCATATAGAAACTCACTAGTTGCTGATTTCAGTGTTCCTGCAGTGCAGATCCCTCAGCCTTTGATTCTCCGCCGCCAGTCTCCAGTTCCTGCCACTCAGGCACTCCTGGGTCAGATTCTGAACCCATGAGAACGAGCCCTGTGAAGTCATCAAAAAAGGGGTAGCCTCTAGGCATGGCTCCCCTTTCAGAGTTCCCTCGGTTCCACAGAGCCCCAGCTCCTGGGCGCGTCGCGCACCGACAGCTCCTCACTGCTTCTCTTGGCATCTCTGCTGCTGCTCCTCCATCAACGTCACAGCTTCTCTCTTTGCTTCTTTTGTGTTGGGCCTTTTATACACCTGCAGCCCTTTAACAGGGTGCAGGTGTGAATGTACAATAAGCCCTGCCTGACCATCATTAAGGGAACATGCCTGACCACTACTACTCTCAGCAGGCCTCTTCCTCGTCCCAGTACCATAGTGGTAAAAGCAACTAGTCTTCTTTACTCCTGGTTGCCTCTTCCTCTTCCTAGTACTGTTAGTAGTTACATATGAGGAAGTTTGGGGTGTAGAGGAGCAGCTAGGCCTTATCCTGCCAGTCCCCACTCCTTCGGCACCGTCATATTGGAATAGTCGAAGAAGAGCTATAGATGGGACCCCCTGTATCATTCATATACCTCAGTGAATGTATGAGAGGTGTTTTGCACTCCGACAGCCATACCATACAGAATGGACCATTGCAGTGAAAGTGTGGATGTCGCCTGCCAAGATGTCAGACTGCATCAATGAATATAACCAAGCTAATTTAGAAACAAGCTGAAGCTGTAAGAATCAGAAGGCATGAAAAAGACAGTCACATAAGCAGACCCGACAATGAGTCAAGATTGGCCCAGAGATAAGATTCTATTTTTAAAGGATAAGTACATAGCACAAAGGGAGTAAATGGATAAACTCTGAACGTGAGACATTCTTCTTAGATGAAGTAAATGGAATGCTGAAATTGACAAATTCGTGGTCCACCCACACGTGACCCAGAAGTAAAACAAAGAGCTTTAAGGTAAGATAGTGGTGTTCTCATACTCCCTTGAATGTTCCAGAACAGTGAACAGCAACAAGATTAACTACAAACAGAAGACTTTGGCTGATGGCCTAATGATGACAGATGATGGTATAATTGGGAAAATGAGGAGTAGTCTGATGGGATTTAAATGCTTATGTTTCGTTTCACATACGTGCTGATAAGGAGCCAAACGTCCAAGGTTGGGATAGCATGCCAACCAATCAGTGGGGTTGGGGGAGAACCCAACTTACAATGTTGCAAGAGCCAATCCCCTGATGTTTTGTCCATTATAATCAGTACTGTGTGCATTTAGAGGTAGTTCAAGGTGGGCACTACAGACAAGGGGTAGCCAATGAAGCGCTGATACTTATATATGTTATAAGTAGATATGTTCCCTTAACCAATCTCTCCCTTTGATAGCTTTTTGTATTTTGCCATGTAGAATGACATCATAAGTGATGTATATTGGGGTATAAGACCTCCATGTAATAAAGTTAATGTGTGAGTGTGCACACATCAGTCTGAAGTCTGCCAAATGGCCCTGCTTTATTAAATGGATAATAATGTAGTACCTTGCCATATTTGTTGAGTCTGTCTGGCTATTTGCCCTGAGATCTAATATTGTAATTCCATCTAGCATGAAAGACGCTTTAAGGTGCTAGAGCACAGGGAGTTGACTTATAATATCCAATGAAGGCAGAGAAAGGGTTCGGTTGGTCATTAGTAGGTAAAGGGGGATACCATGTCTCTCCCAAGGGCAGCATCCCATTCCGCACACACCCTCCACCCAGGTGATCCTCCCTCGCTTGTCCAACCCCGTGCCCAATCCAAAGACAGTGGCTTTTCTCTGGCCACCTGTGCAGAGGACCCATGGGGAATAGGAGTGAGAATGCCCTCAGATTTCTCACTCGAATAGGACAGGAAGTTTGGGAACCCTAGCCAAATCGAAGTGAGCCCTCACTGTGGACTGAAACTCTACTTTGGGCTATGCTAATTTTGACCTTTCCTCTTTCTGCATGCATCAAAAGGTTTCCAGCAATCAGCACCCTGGTATGAGGTGGCGATTGCAATTCCAGGGCTGTCTTTGAAGCACCAGTTCCCAGTAGACCTCCCGGGGAGTATTCCTGTTCACTGGGGGAAGCTGCCAACAGTTCTCAGGGGGATCAAATACAGCACTTTCTTGGTTGGACCCAATATGGTTGTTGTCTGTACCTCTAGCACAGACAGCTTAATGCACACAAGGCCATGTTATGAATGAGTCACTGTTAACCAACCTGACAGTAAATGACATTAAATGCTTGTGGCTTTAAAATTGTGTAACCTCAGGAGCCACCATGCACCTTCATTATGAGGTTGGCGGTAACCCACCAGTGCTACTGGTGGGTTGCTGCCAACCCTGTATTACCATTACCTCCGCCTGACATCCTGGTTCTACCAGGATGTCAAAAGAGGCGGCGACACAGTAAGTTCCCATTCCCATGGAGTGCAATAGGACTCCATGGGAGTGAGAAGCTTGAAGCACTGACACCGTTGTTAATGGTGCTTCACTGAAAAACATGCTGGTAGGGGCCTGAACTCCCGGCAGATCAGGCCTGCTGGTAGTTCAGTTCCCCTACCGGCAGACTCGCAGTGACCCGGTCCGGTAAAGGTGCCAGTGACTTTGTTACCCGCACCTTTATTACCAGACCGGGTGACTTATAATGAGGCCCAGGGCATATTTTTATATACCATTCTGGCACTAGCCTGCCTGTGTACACAATCATATTATTTTGGAACAGAGGTGCATACACTTAAAAAACCACCTCTGTCTGTTGAAACAAACTTTGTGTTCGACCAGCTGTGTTTAGGAATGCACATGTAACCTTGAGCCTGCCCTAATACCACTACACGTCAGCTGGTGGGGATGTTAGGGAATGGCCACAGCAAGCCCCGCCCACCTGGTGCCTTTCTGCTTGCTGCTCCTTTTCACCACTTACCAAGCCCCGCCCGCCTGGTGCCTTCCTGCTTGCCACTCTTTTCCCTACTCAAGGAGCCCTCCAGCCTCTTTTCCTTTGCAGCTGGGGAGCAGGTGCAAGTGGATCTAGGTCAACTGGCCTAAGCCCCACCCACCCGGTGCCTTCCTGGTTGCCGCTCTATTTCACCACTTAGCAAGCCCCACCCACCTGGTGCCTTCCGGGTTGCCGCTCCTTTTCAACACTTAGCAAGCCCCGCCCACCTGGTGCCTTCCTGCTTGACGCTCCTTTTCACCATTTAGGGAGCCCTCCAGCCTCTTTTCCTTTGCAGCTGGGGAGCAGGTGTAGGTGGATCTAGGTCACCTGGCCTAAGCCCCGACCACCTGGTGCCTTCCTGGTTGCCGCTCTTTCACCACTTAGCAAGCCCCGCCCACCCGGTGCCTTCCTGCTAGCTGCTCCTTTTCACGACTTAGCAAGCCCCACCCACCCGGTGCCTTCCTGCTTGCCACTCCTTTTCACTACTTAGCAAACCCCGCCCATCTTGTGCCTTCCTGCTTGCCGCTCTTTTCCCTACTTAAGGAGCCCTCCAGCCTCTTTTCTTTGCAGCTGGGGAGCAGGTGTAAGTGGATCTAGGTCACCTGGCCTAAGCCCCGCCCACCTGGTACCTTCCAGCTTGCTGCTCCTTTTCACCACTTAGCAAGCCCTGCCCACCAGGTGCTTTCCTGCTTGCCGCTCTTTTCCCTACTTAAGGAGCCCTCCACCCTCTTTTCCTTTGCAGCTGGGGAGCAGGTGTAAGTGGACCTAGGTCACCTAGCCTAAGCCCCGCCCACCTGGTGCCTTCCTGGTTAGGGCTCTTTTTCATCACTTAGCAAGTCCCGCCAACCTGGTGCCTTCCTGCTTGCCGCTCTTTTTCACAATTTAGCAAGCCCTGCCCACCTGGAGCCTTCCTGCTTGCCGCTCTTTTTCACCACTTAGCAAGCCCCGCCCACCTTGTGCCTTCCTGCTTGCCTCTCTTTTTCACCACTTAGCAAGCCCTGCCCACCTGATGCCTTGCTGCTTGCCGCTCTTTTCCCTACTTAAGGAGCCCTCCAGCTTCTTTTCCTTTCCAGCTGGGGACCAGGTGTAAGTGGATCTAGGTCACCTGGCCTAAGCCCCGACCATCTTCTTAGCCCTGCCTCTTCCTTCCTGCTCTTGACTCTTAGATCAAGAGCGTCTCTCGCCGGGGCATCCAAAGTGAAGGGCAATTCCTGTTTGGACCTGTTCGGACCAGGAGGATCCAGGGTCCGACCCACTGCTAAGACATCCGGTAAGCATGCGGCAACATGTGTTTACACCCTCTGTCCCCACAGGCCATCCCCTCCCTCTCTGCCCCCCCCCCCGTGTTGTTCCCTTGTGCCCCCCCCTTCCTGCAAACAGGAGTCTGTCCTGATACATTCTGGTTTCACCATCACCATCTTGTGGCCAATGCTGGATTTGACTTTTATAGACTTCATTGATTCATGGTGCGTCACCCTTCTCAACTCTCATGCTGGACTTCCTTTACCTCTTGTACTCATGGTGGCCCTTAATCATGCTGTTCCCATCTTCATCTTGTATCCAGACTTGCAACATTATGTGTTTCTACTGACTTCTGCAATTGTATTCGCTCTCCCCTCTTGCTTCTCTGCTCTTTTTGACTGCTTACTCTCTGTTCTCTCCTCCCCTCTCCCTTTTTCTATCTCCTCCCCTCCTCCTCTTACTTTCTTCTATGCACTTATTCTATCAGAATTGTCCCTGGACCTAGTATGATAGCAACCTCGTCTGTCGCTCCCCCATCACCTTACTGTTCCCCTCCTCCCTCCAGCACTATTTGAAATGTTGTCAGGCCTAGTACGATAGTCCCTTGTTTTGTTCCTCCCCTCCCTTGCTGCACCCCTCTCCCTCACCTTTTGTTTTCCTCCGGCTCTACCAGAAATGTCATCAGGCCTAGTAAGGTAGTCGCCTGTCTGTTTCCATTTCCTTCCCACTCTCCCCCTCCCTTCCTTATCTATGTCTTAGCACTTGCACTATCTGAAATGTCGTCAGGCCGAGTACTATAGTTAATTTCACATCCTTACTGTTCATGGCCTGTAAGAATGTTGTTGCATTTTTCCTTGTTCCCTCCCTTGCCTTGAAGCGCTTTGAAACACATTGTGTATAGGCGCTATATAAACAAACTATCATATCATAAACTATCATATCATGTGTGCATCATGCTTTTTGGCATGGGGCATTATGAAAGTGGGATCTGATTAGCAGATCTTACTTTCAGAAGAAGAATGACATTGGTCAATGTGTTATTAAAAATCAAAAAAAGCTCAAGCTTCCTGTCCTTAGAGAGGACATTCAATCAAAGTGATTCATATTAATGCTTGTGTACGCTTGTTTTGGATGGCTCATATGATAGATTGTTGTCACCAATGGCATAATGTGGGGTATGGTGATTGTTTAGCGGGGTGGGGCGTCCGATAGTGGCTAACATGCCGGTTAAAAAGAGCTCAAGATCGAATGTGCAGTAGTCACAGCATGGATTTCTCCACATGCTAATATGATGGTCTGCTGTGCTTCACTGTGGTACCAATCAATGTTTTTATGTTTTTTTTAATGCAGTTGCCAAAAGGTTGCCAAAAGGTCAAGTGATCGAGCAGCCCCGCACCTGCCTGCTTTGTTTTCGCTGTTTATCCTCCGTGCTCTCATGTTATGAAGCTGGAATAACGTTTTGAAAGAGGCGCTGGGATATAGCCCTCCTTCTCAAGGATACAGTGACGGCAACACGCATGGACCAATTCAAGTATGTCATACAGTAGTAGGCGAAGCTTATTTCCAGGCGTAAAGGAAGGGCTTACATGCTGGCAAACCTTTCCCTACCCTGAGTGGACTGGCCATCAGATGCCCGGTGCTGATTCTGACACAGGTGGGACTAGTGCCATACACATCTTGCCAAGTGTGACCATGTCTTGACTTCTGTCTCTCTCCACGCAGGTTGTTTCCTATGGTTGTGTTTATTAATTCCAATGGGTCGGTGTAATCATGCAAGATCAGTGTTATGGATGCAAGAGGGCTTTACACCACAAGGCGACCCCTTTCACACTCAAAGATATGTAACATGCAGCGTTCCTCAACTTACTTGAGGGTCTTCTGCGCCCAGTGCTGGGGCCCAAGGGGTGTCGGCTCATCCACTGTGCAAACCCTGGCCTTCCCGGAGGGTTCTAACCCTTGCCTGATCCCAGCATTACCTCTATCCATCTCGGATACTTTCTGTTGATGGGGTCTACTCCTACAAAAGCACATTTCTTCCCCACCTCAAGCCCATCACTTCCAACAGTAACCTCACTGATTTTCCTAGCAGGCAGGAAGCTGGCCAACCCTTGGCCATGTGCCTTAGACTTTTTACTCGCACCCAGTGTCGAGGCTGTTTTCCTGCATCTCAGGACCCGTGACATTCATCATAATAACATGTGTACTTTTCTTGCAGTTTGTGAACCCTCACAGTCACATCTTTCATGTCCAGCTCAGTGCTCTTTCCTAAATCCATCCACCGCAGATTTAGCTTGGTGCCAGGTTTGACTCCTCACGTACTTGCAAAAGAGGCCAGATCCCAGTTGCAGAATATGGAGTTGCACGATAAGCCACAGTGGCCTCTTGCAGTACCTGTTTTCAGTCTAAATGAGTGCTTGGTGCTTTTAACTAGGCATTTATGTCTAGTACAATGGTCTACGGCAGTGGTTGATATCCAGGTCTCTCAGAAAACTCTGGATATCTGCCAAGCAACAGTGTACCCCATTCTGTGTAACCAAGTGCTTGGGTATATCCTCCTTGATAAACATTACTTTAATGAACTTGATTGCCATTCTTTCCCACTCTAGACATTTTAAGATGTGATCAATCTAAAACACCATGTTGGTATTGACGGGTCCCAGAATATAGAACAGCCCTATGATGTCAAGGGCTACCTGGAACCAGATGTTTTTCTGGAACTAGTATGGCTATAAAAGCCTGGGTGTCAGGTTCTTTTGACTTGTCACTGGTAGCCCAGGGATGCAATCCTTCACTGCAGACTCAATATGGCCATCCATGCTTGGTCATCAGTAGCCTCCGTTTTGGGGGGGGCTGCACCACAGGTGGCGCTCATGGAGGAAAATCACAATTTTGTCTTTCAAGGTAACGACAGGGACTATTATATCCCCCTCATTAGGGCCCACTGGCCGCCAGTCAATTCCCCAGGCACGTGTTCAAGGACCGGTAATGATTCATTTACCCCTCTTCAAAATGTCCTAAAGCTTTTTCTTATGCAATTAGTCTGCTCACCACCCACTCATCATTGCCAATGGCCTGATTGACAAACGCAACATGCTCATCCTTCCCCTGTTCATCTCCACTTCTTTTCCAGTTTTGGTGGCAACCTAGATGAACAGTCCATAATCTTCTTGTGATTTCCCAGAAATTTCACCATGAGCTCAGCCATCCACAATTCTGGGTTAAGCTGTGTTTATGCTTTTAGAAGAAAATGTATGTATCAATATCTTATGGTCAGTCCTCAAAGACTGAAAGACTGCAGCAATCACCCTCACGTTGGAAGGAGCATCTGATTGGTAACGGCTGCCAGCCTGCGCCTAGGCATTACCAGCCAGGTAGGCACCCCTGAAGAGGGGGTGAAAGCTATTCACACCCCAGGGTTTGTCTGGGGGGCAAATAGTTTTTAGTTTTTTAATGGAGACTGTCTCAGCCCATTCTCTGGTAAATAAAAGCAAGATGGCTACTCCCATAGTAGTACAAAAGGCACCAAGTCCCTTTGCTATTTCTTTAGCAGCGACCACGGACAAGATGGATCACCACGAACAGAGCAAACAAGCTCTGGTCCATCAGGTAGATGGGGAGGTATGGAGGGGGTAGGGGAAGGTTTTGGGATTTCTAGGGGGGTGGGGGGAGGGTGGAGGCACGGGAGACAACAGGTGGGGGGGGGGGGGCTCCTTGTTGCCTCCCAACAATCAAGATGGAATCAGGGAAGGGCCTGGGGTGGCTGAAAAAATGCGGGTGTCCAGCCACTTGATTGGTTGAGCGCCATTCCCCAGGTGTGAATCCAAATTAATGCTTTGACTTGCTCTAAATGGTGCCATAGTTAAATTCTGGGTCCCACAATGTCCTAAAAGCAAAGGCTTTTATGACTTCCTTGCTGTCTTGCTGCTGTGTGAGCACATCACTCACATTTTGTTAACTGGCATCCACTGTAAGATATCGTTTTGTCTTTATATCGAATATATGTAGTCGAGGTCTGCTGACTTGAGATCGGCAAACCAGGCCGAAAGTCCCCCCGCCAACACAAACTTCGACTTGCCAGCAAAGTTTTGAATACATTTGGTGGAATACTCCATTAGCCTTCACATTGAGCACAACTTATCTTTGTGGGTGACTTTACACTGAGCATCATATATGCTATTTCGGTCTTGAGTTTTATGCCATCATGTCCAATAGTGTGATGATGCGAACATATGACTTCCTCCTTAACCATGCATTTTTCCAACTTAATCTGAGCCTCTGATCATGTAGGATCTTCGGAATCTGATGTGTGGTGCCATTATGCTCATCCTTATTTCTCCGGCCACCAAGGTGTCGAATTGGAAGAACTGTGTCCTAGAAATACCACTACACAGTTCATGCATAATTATTGAAACACCAGTGCTGTTGATGCCAGGTTGAATGCAGAAGACCCTGAAAGCCCCCATGGGTTCAATAATAGATGAGAATGGCCAGGAAGATTCATGCAGACCTATCTGATATGATAGATCTACTAGGATGAAGTACTTTGCTAGTGCCATGGTAGACAACCATGACATTTTTGGGCAAGTGCCGGCAATATATACAAATAATAACATGAAAGTCAGGCAAGTCTGCACATATGATTATCACATTATTGGACTTCCATATGATGGATTACCGAGAAATGATTGAATCCGAAATGAGGGAGAAAAAAACAAAAGCTGTTTTTCGAAAATAACGTTCGGTTTTGTCTCCCATGGACATTTCGGACCACGTGCTCCACCCCCCGCCCTTACTCACCTTCTGGCGGCACACAGCGAAGTGTGCCGCTGCCTCCGCAATCCCCTCGCAATGCCGGTTCTCTTCACGCACATGGAAGGGAACCAGTGCCACAGGGTCCTTTCCTTTTTTAATATTTTTTAAAATAACTTTACTTGTCCCCCGCTTTCCTTTTTAGTAAAGCGGGGGACACCCCAGCAAGCCCCGCTCCCCTTGATCAACATTCTTTCCATTCATTTTTTTTCCAATGCCATATTCAGCATTTTCTCCTGTTATTATTATTTTCTGTACATTTGTACGGATTCCCCATTCTATCACTACCGAGTAACCCAGTTCGAGCTCTTATTTGTTTCCGAATCCCTCTTCACATAGTTGTTGAGCACTACTCTCTTTATTACTTCTTTGACACTATTTGGGGTGGCCCTGACCGTGTGAACCTTTAGTGGGTGCCCTTCTTAACTCAAATGCAGCCCAGAAGCCTTTGGACATTCTGAAGTCCAATCCTATCTGCAAGTATTTTCAGGTATTCACTTTATAAGGTTAGTTTGTCTGTTGGCACCAACACTGAGAGAGCCTATCCCCCATCCTTGGCCTGAAATTGATTTTGAGGGCTATGTGTTGCTCCTCGTGTCCGCTCCATAGACTTTGCATTCAGCCCTTCTCTTGTTCTTTGAGCATAGAGGAAAGAATGAAATTGAGGCTTTTCTCACATGCCTTGAGGTTGCCTATATAGTGCCCCAGAACAGAGCCCCAGAAGGTTTGCATTTTCTCTTTGAGATCTGTGAAAAAGACCTAACTTGGGACAATTGTCTTTTGATCAACAACATGTTCAAGAATGTATCACCATGCGGAGTGCGGCAAGTGTGTTGTCCGTGTTGTTGCTTTGGAGGAGCTGCAACGACTGAGTCTGTTGTTACTTTCTACTGGTTCAGAGGAGGAGTTACTTCTACAAAACACACATCCACACCCGGAGCGTTGCGGAGTGCGGCTATTGTGTTGTCCGTGTTGCTTGGGGTGAGCCGGAGTGTGCAGTGCAAGTCCCCCCAGCCATATGCTTGGTCAATACACACAACATTTCGAAAGCGAAAGCACGCACGCAACTGGAACCTTGGACATGCCTGGTTTTAGCACTTCCGGACTTGGAGCAAATGATGAAGTTCTGCTTATTCATCACACGGGAATGGATGGAGGTGTCCACCCGCTTACACGACGGCAATGTTGATTTCTGGCCGCTGGAGGCAAAGATCTGACTGAGCCCTGTGTGGCCCCCCTGGTAAATGTTTGTGCTGCACAAAAAAGAACTTGTGCATCCACCACGTCCACAAACTCCGAAATCTTTTTTGATTGCCTAGTCAGTAGCTCCCCAGTATTCTCCCCGTTAACCCCGCACACAACCATGGAACTGGTGGACAGGGTGGTGAACAGAGGGGTGCTGAATGGCTCGAAAACATATGTGTGTATGAACGCGAGTAGAGCAATGAATGTAGAGGAAGTAGAAGTAGAAGTATCTGAAACAGATTTTCCGGTTGGTCTTATGCCCACTGGTATTGCGGTGACGCCACTGACCGCCGCGTTAAATACCACACTTTCAGCTAATTGGAGAAGTGACATCCAAACTGTCAAGAGCCTGCAATTTCTGACTTCACAAGCCATGACATTCATTAAAGATCTCAACAAGAGCTGCCATAATACTCTCGCAGCTAACGGCTCTGGGAGTTTGAGAACGCACATAGAAGAGTTACCTTGTGAAAACTGTACCGTGGGTCGCAGAGACCTGAAATTAGCTAATCAGGGAAATTATGCGATCCATCATATAGATGACAATTCTCTACCCGAAGCTGATAATAGCCCTTACACACTGAAGGAAAAACCAACAGCAGGTTCTGAGCGAAATGCTCAGATGAGTGTCGATTGGGGCTGTGCGAACAGCCTATCTGACAAGCCAATTAGCACTACGGCGAGCCCTAATAGGCGTAGTTCAATTGTGGCCATAGACAAGGTCTTCAGAGACCTAAGAGAATTAAATGCAAGATTTGGAAATCAACAAAACCCTGAGCAAAACCCTGAGCAACTTGTCGAAATATCAATTGACGCAAACCTACAAGAGCAGATGCCTTGGGTTAAATGGGCTAAACAAAGGAACCCATTACAACCACTGACTTGTGAAATGACACATGATGAGAAACTTTATCCGTGGTTGCAACCCTCGGCGAAAAGGAAAAGACAAGAATCCCTAATGGAAGATCGCATACCCAACTCCCAAAAGAGACTTACGAGGGAACTACAACTTGACCCTCGAGACAACAAATCTATTGACCACTTCCTGGGTTCATCCCCGGGCGCTAATAGTCCTGCCGGGTCACCAAAAAAGAAGAGGATTTCTTGGGGGAAAAAAACCCGATTGCTACGATTTAAGCCCAGAAAACTATACCAAACACAACAACTGGCGCAAGAACTATCCAGAAAAATATCTAAAGACCTGAACACAATGATAATGGCTGCGCATACCATATCCATGGCACCTTATATGAAATTGTATGAACATCTGAATGATAATGTCAAAGACCAGACAACTTTATTAGCCATGCTGAACAGAACTAATGATGAACAAACAAATCTTGGCTAATGAACATGCGAGATCTGAAATGAACGTGAGGATAATATTGGAACATACCAAGAATAGTGCGACAGATAAGCGTCTGTTCGCTGAAGTTGCTAGAGAAGCAATTTCCTTGTTGAAATCGCAAAATACGTAACTGTTAACATCGGGCCAGCCTGATAAAACTGACACTGATGTCGGTCCTGGAGCCGCCAAAGACCATACGAAATTAAAAGATCAAACTACGGCCTCAAGCATGAATAGCGGTACAGAAGTAAGCCTTGGAGCCGAAAATAGTGACATCGCCCCAATCACAGATCTTTCCATTACACCGCAACCGCAAAAATGTAAACAGAAAGTGAAATACATAGGTGAAGTCGAACATAATTGAACATCAGATGGCGGTTGTCGCGAAGACTGGGAAAACAGGACACTGTTAGGCGCAGTTATAGCAGCACAGTCAACTGATAGAGCTAAAGAGACAGCACCTATCCAACAACCTCATACTGTGACTGTAGACAGTGCCTCGAGCTTAATTCTCCCGGAAACAGTGGCAAAGAAACCTTCCTTACCCTCAGCTAACATCTCAAGTCAAGTCAAACACGCTAAGAGCCTGGATCTACCCAATCGGGAATTAGCCAACCACCCAATATGCGTGGAAGATAATCCAGATGACAAAGCTACTTTTCCCACCGAAGAAGTGTTTTCGATTTTTAATCTCAACAAAGCCGAAACCGCAAAAAAGGATGGCCTGAATAACATAACTGCAGAGAAAAAATCTAAAAACATGAAAAAAAGAAAACCTCAGCAAAGATCACAGGTGCGATCCTTTTTAAGGAACATTAAAGGCTTTAGCATTACAACAACCTGCAACAAAACACATAGAGAGCAAACATCAGTACTAAAATCAGCTCGAAACCCATATATGATGAGCAAAAAAACTGCAATGCGGTGGAAAAAAATACTGTTCCTGAAGATGACAGTAGCTCGGTAGATCTGCTAGATCTTTCGATCTATGAAAATTATGAAGAAGACACAGGCTATTCGACTCAGATTACTGCCACTGAACCAAAGGAGGCCTCTGTGCTGACTCCTGCAAATACAAATATAGACCTCTGCTTGCCCGTGAGTGATGAGAGGAAACCGGCTGATTCCAAAAGAAATTAGCTCATCCCTGGGAAATTAGATGTTCCGGAAACAAAGGAACCTACATCTAGCAATTGAAGACTTGTCATTATGGAACGAAGAAACCTGGATGAGACCGTCACGATACCCGCCGCAGACCTCGCCGACAAATTTATCACGCTAGAGGCCAAAAGAATCCTAATCACAGCTAGTAGATGTTATACAACCGATGAATCAGATGAGGAACTGCATAACCATGAACTGAAGAAACATGGACAGGAATTTTGAACCCTTGAGTCAAAAAGAGCGCTAATAGACGCTGTGAAGTTTAAAGAAAGCTCAAATGTAAGAACAGAGAAGAGAACTAGTGAGCCAATAAAATATGAAACAGATCATCAACAAATTAACAAATGTCTCTCACCAACGAGAAAGATAAACTTCGACTCTTACAAACTGAGGACAGAGGCCACCCAAAAAAACGCAAAGGCTGATGCATCGCCCAACAAACGAACAAGCCGCCAACTCCAAACCGACAAAAAGAAATTGGGGAAATATCTTTTACGGCTGGAGCAAATAGAGAAGGAAAAAGATGGCCTGATACTATATCGAAAGAATGTGATGGTGCTATTCCATCATATAACGCAACTGAGAACGGTGGTTTTGGAAGACATCCAAATTGAGGAATTTGAGGACGAAACCAAAAATGATTGTGTAATTTTGCACATTGCGTCAAAAATCATTTGTGACTCATTAATGAATAGTGGCACTATCCTGAACTCTCTAGGGTTTGATATCAACAAAACTTGCGAAATTAAGAGGCAAGATACGTCCAGGAAACGTGCTCGCTCACCTGATCTCGGACCTGTAGCAAATAACAGCCCTCCTAAACAAGTGAGAGACGATAAGGCCATATGCAAGTCAAAGGCATCCAATTATCAGGTCAGCAGCGAAAGACCGGCTATCGAAAAAGACCTGATCAAAATAATGATTGCCAAGGCGGATAGTACTGTTCTGAAGAGCCGTCGCTGTTCCGGAGAAGAGCAGGACTGGACCTGGGTTGCTCAAACCATTAACAGTTGCAAAGAGAGCTAATGCCAAAGGTCTAGCCAGCCGGGGGATATATGCTTTGCCTCCTGGAATACAAGAGGTCATATGCATTTGTTCAGCGATATTCCAACTGACTTAGAGGATGTAGACATCTTATGTCTACAAGAGACATGGCTAATGAATATACCAGCAGCGGACGGCTTCGAGATTGCCTTCAATCCAGCAATTAAGGGAACCAAAGGATGCCCTATGTCCGGGCTGCTCACCCTTGTTAAACTTGAAAGTGGCATACGCATTCTAACAGCGAAAAATATATCACCATATATACAAGTTGTCAAGATCAAATTGCCGATACAGCAACCCAAAATAGAGAACCTGTTAATACTGCTAAATGTCTACTGGCAACATGCTGTAATGCAACTTGACAAATTTATGGAGCTAATTTCAGAAACGATCTGTGACGTTAAGGAAAACGAGAAGGAGGCCAATATTTTGATCTGCGGTGATCTTAATATAAACTGTCTTCCTGATAAGATCAGAAATGACCGTGCACATGGGAAGAACACCAGCGATCCAGTGGCCACAATGTGGCTCCACGAAATGAAAGCATGTAACATAAAGATGCTGAATGGAGAAACTCCTGGTGACATTCCAGCGCATTTTACCTGGCAAAGAAATCAACAACAATCCACCATCGATTACATGTTTGCGACTGAAAGCATGAAACAGGAGGTTGCATGCTTAAACATCACTGAAATGAAATCAAGCGATCATTGCATGCTAGAAATGTATTTGAATGTAGCGCAACCAAAGAAGAAAGCAGCTAACTCATGTAAGAACTTAGTTGTTGTACCAGGCCGCAATCGACTGCGGCTGAATCAAACCATCTCCATTTTACATCTCTGTTAAAATCGATGCAAGAAAGGTTAGTCAATGAGAACATTGAATAAACAACTCTTTTAGAGACAAATCGAGAGAAGCAAACTGCGAGGTCAAGGCCTGACTTCGTAAAACTACACACATGGGACTTCGAGATTGTCTCTAGGAAGAAAGAGCTGACCAAAGCAATAAGAAAGTAAAAAAAAAAAATACTCAAGCTAACTGGGAAGAGAGAAAAAACAACTGAAACAAACTTACAAAAATTGGCTTATCAGTCACAAACACGTAATGCTGCAACGAGATGCAGAAGCAATGATGGAAACAATTGTCAAAAGGAACACAAACGCCTTCTGGGCTTACTTGAATAACATATCGACACCACAAGGGGCAGTAACAAAAAACATGGTGTCTGAGAAGGCTTGGGTGGAATACTATTCGGACACATTCTACAATTAAAACACAATGCCTAGCAAACCATCAGATTCGAGAAGTGACTGGTCAATCAAAATTGACAAAGAAGACATACATGGAAACATCATAAGACTTAGCATGTCAAGAGCCCCTGGACCTGACGGGCTAACGAATCAACTTCTAAAACAACATCCAGAACTATGGATGGACTTCTGCCACACTCTGTTCATCTCGATTCTGCAGGAGAGAAAGATTCCTACCTCCAGGCGGAGTGCTATCGTCGTGCCAATCTTTAAAAAAGGCAAACGCACAGATCCTAGAAACTACCGCCCAATAGCTCTCCTAGATGTAGTGGGGAAAATTTTTGCTACGAACTCCAGGGTAAACCGCTAAAATGGATTCAAGAATCAGAACGATACGACCCTCGACAAGCAGGATTTGTTAAGGGTGTCGGCTGTGGTCTAAATCTGGCAATTATATATTTCCTAAAAATGGAAGCTATACCACAAAAGAAAAAGATCTATATTGCGTTTGTCGATCTGTCAACTGGAATATTTCATGTGGCTGGATACAAGGACAGACGCTTAACCACAAGAGATAGGCCTGGACTCATTGAGAGATAAACCATATTCTGGTTGACTGTGTAAGCTTAGTGATGATTAGCAGGAAGATCTTATTGGCTCATGGTCTTTTAAAAAAATATATTACCACCAACAACATCTGGCAACGGCCATAATTTGATACCATTTTACGAAGTTCTGGGATCTCATTGTCAACATCCTGGACGATCTCATGGGGCATTAGATGTAATCAGACTTGCTATTTGCTTAGAGAATCTATTTTATATAGTACTTAGTTTCAACTTTTTTTACTTTCAATTTTGTTTGTTTCATTTTTATTTTATGGGCTTAAGAATCACTATACATGGTTTATTCTTTGTTTTTTCACATTGTGTAAATGACAAAAAAGTATTGGCTATATTGTCTAAATAAATACATTAAAAGTATTGCATTTTCCAAATGATCTCACTGCACCCTAGAGGCGTTGCTGGGGGGGGCTGAGAGGACTATAGCCCTGGGTCTTTTGGTTGTAGCCCTGGATAGATGCTCAGGGGTTACAACCAAAAAGTCTAGCTAGCCCCCAGTCCCGACAGTCCCAGAATTAGCGTAGCCCCGGATCTCTTCCAGACCTAGCAACACCCCTGCTGCACCCAATGAGGCCGTTTGTTGGGGAGGTGCCCTAAACTAATTGGTAGCAGCACTGTAGAAGTGTTTTGATCATTTTTATAAAAGTGATCCTGGACACAGAAGAGAAAGTCTAATTTGGGAATGCAATTCCAGGTGCACAGTTACATTTGCTCTTTGGAGCAGCTGTGGGCCACTGCCTGCAGGTATGTCAGAATAAGGATGCTTACTGGTAGGTACTGAACTGTAAGGGCGTGGAGGGGGTCGGGGGGTTCAATTCTGGGAAACAGTGATCTGCAATCAATGCCCTTTGATTCAATCACAAGCCAAAAAAATGAGCCCATCTTCCGCGTTCACTCTTTTTCTAAATGTGAATCCGGAAGCATAGTTAATATGGGAAGACGCCCCATATGACAGAGGATACTAATTGTAACTATGGGGGATGAATTTCGATATACGAATATATTGGCTAGTGATGGAACACAAGGCCATTTGAGTTCACCTTTGTAGAAATGAGTACAAGTGAGCATCTATCATCATGAGAAGTGACTCTGGCCACCATTACTATTTGATGGACATGCCACATGAGTGAATAGGACTTGTGGTGTATTTAATTCAGAATCAACATGCGAATCAGCCCAATGGGAAAACAATTACTGATTATGAAAACACGTTTTCCATGTTTCGATGAAGGCCATTTGCTAAACCAGTAGTGGGGCCGGAGCAATGGCTGTATTCTTGCTTTTGTGACTTAAAGCCAGAGTGCCAGCATGTTTTTTAGTTGCGTATAATATCTTAACACCAGTATGAGGTCTGGAATAAAGAAACGACATACTGATTTTGTATCATGAATAGAGAAGATCCAGTAAACAAAAATGTCCTTGATCTCTGCATTCTTACAATTTTGTTTAACTACAGCACAGACCCTGTTTTGAAGTCTTTTGTTATTATTGTCTTTGTGTAAATTTTTGCACCTACTAACTCCACACAAAAATGTAATTAATTTTCTTACTCAAAAATAATATGTTTTCTGATTGCATACAGAAACCAAAAGTATCTAGTCTTAACCAAGGAGTATGGTTTGCATTGAGGAGGCACCAACCGTGATCATTTGGGAGAGATTTGGGTCACATTCAATGGGAACCCCAAAGTTGCGAGCAATCGGTGAGTGGATGAGGAAGTCAAGGGGGGTGGGAGAAGGGAGTGTGGATTTGGCATTGGAGCAGTTGGGTAACGTTGCTGAAAATTTTGGGGGCAGACATGACATCTAAATGAAAGGGCCCCCTGCTAAATGAGTGGGCCAAAATGGTGTGCCACAAAAGTTGCGGGGGGGTGGGAGGGACAAACAGCCTTGCCCTCCCCTAAAATTATGCCCATGCATTGGAGGCTGAGAGAAAGAGGACTTCCATCTTTGAGGAGATGAGACGCCATAGAGTTATCCAGTAGTGGATTGCGATTACCTAGTTGATTATGTGTTTGGAGATAGCGGGCGTGAAGGAGGCGAAGGAAGAGAAGATCTGGGTAACATGAGCGAAGGGGTGATGAGTTGAAGCCAAAGAAAGACGTTTGTTTACCCAAAGAGAAGGTGGAAATGGTGAAGAGGGTGGGGACATTGCAATGATCCTTTAGGAGTGCCTCCTTGGGAGAGGCGGTGCTGGAGTTCCATGAGATGGAGAAAGAGCAGTTGCAGAAATCAGAGGTCACTAAGTCAAGTACAGTGTCCCTGAACGCTAGGAAGGAAAGAGTATGAAGGAGGGAGGGATGACCCACAGTGTTAAAGGTTGAAGAGAGGCTGAAGAGAGGGCTAGTAAAATGCTGATAAAGGAGAGGTGAGAGTGGTGGGCAGTGTAATGTGTGTGTAATATACCTCGAGAAAGTTGGTTATGCAGTTGAAGACAATCAATTTGAGGATTTTAGAGTGGTGGTGTAGAATGGGGGATTTGAAGTGTTATTATTAGTAGACGTATGACCAAGGCTGTTTTGTCGCAAAATGGGTAGATGCCAGTTGAGCTAAAGAGGTAGAAAAGATCAGTGAGGTGAGCGTAGGTGACTGGTACTAGTTCTCAATAGTTTGGAGGGCAAAAGTATCAATTGGATTGTAGGATGGATTGGAAGAGCAAATCATGGGTAGACCTCCAGTAGGGGAGTTGAACGGAAGTGGGATAGTGAGGACAGCAAATGGGAGAAACAGGAGGTGAAGAGAAAAAGAGAGAGTGATAGAATTGTGCGTAGGGTGTTCCATATTTTGTTAATTTTGGAGGATAACTAGGATGCTAAGTGAGGGAGAAAAGGATATAGAGAAATTCTTGAGAGGGGAACATGGCCTGTATAGTAATGCTGTAGAGGAGGTCCCAAGTACAATGCGCACTCCAACCGTCCATTTTGAAGTACCAGGAATGTTCACGCCAAAGTATGTGACATATGATGAGCAAATAAACCAGCAGACAGCCGCAGTGGGGCTCTGTCCAGTACCTATCAGAAGAACAGCACCTATTGAAGTACCGACACCAAGGAAAACATGGACAGTAAGGTATCCATTGAGAAAACCATACCAACAAATGAAACACAATGAAGATCGTCTGAGTACAGTCCCTGAAGAAGCCAAAAATGTCTTAATGGAAGACAAATAGTGACATCACAAGAACCCGGCCTGACCCACATATATAGAAGATATGACAACTGAGAATGACGTAAAGAGACGAAACGCCATGCACAAGAGACATTGTGAATTTAATGTAAAAGGACAATGTCAAATGTAAGAAGCTTATGCTGTGAGCATGATGAAGATATTCGACCAGTTTAGGCATGTACATATTCTTGGAAGAAAGCTAAGAAATGCGTGCGGCTTGCTATGCTTAGTAGTTAGATAGTTAGATAGATTGCGGCAAGCGCCACATATACATATCTACCTCAAAAGAAGCACATTATATAAGTATACTTCCACTTTGCACAAGAAGCAGAATCAACCAAAGGTTGCTAGAGGCCACACGAGGAGAGCTTGATATTTAGCTAATCGAGAATAAACGGCAGAGTGAAATTCAGCAGAGGCAAATCGCGCCAAAAAGGCCAAGGTCGTATCAGCTAAAATAGATTAACAGTAGCTACAGTTAATGGAGCGAAGAACAGAATATCCTGCTCAGAAAGGTCAAGATAAGAAACTAAAGGCAGGTGGTGGATAAAATGAAAATCAAATACACGAATTACACGAAGAATGGCAAATTCACAGTGTCTGAATCACGTGACCAGCCGAGCGAGAAGAAATTAGACTTTCATACCTACACATGGCAGTGGGCCAGGCGAAGACATCAGAACTTTTCCAGACAGGAGATGCAGTCTCGAGGCCAACCACATTGAAATAATTGACACATGGCCACTAAAGTGATGATTGATTGTAACAATAATTGGAGGAAGGCCAGGGGAGCTGGTGGGCACCCTGCACCTGGCCGACCAGTCTGCATGCTGCTAGGCAAAGTGGAAAAGTATGAATGGGGCTGATGCCAACCCAATCATAATGGACCAGGTAATCTAAGGTCCTATAGTTAGTAGGACCACTGGGACGTTGTACGTTTAGTGACGTTTACAGTAGCCATTTTGAAGGAAGGGCTTAGATGCCTCTCCTGAAAGGGTTTACCCAATCCCCTTACTCTGTTACCATATACAGATATAATACCTGTATTAAAGTTACCTTCCTAGAACCAATAGAAGTGCATGCTAACTTTAAGTGTTAAACATCAATGATGACAGGTTTTACACAATGGATAGTTTGCAATCGTGTGACTGGAGAGAGCAAATCAGTTTAGTGTAACATGAAGTTTCAGTTGAGTCAAGAGTGGTGGTTAGAGTTAGTGTGTGGGGGAGTGTAAGAGTGAGGGGTTGAGCTTTTCACCTGCACCATAAGCAGCAATGCATATTTGTTGGCAGTTGTTGGCTGGCTGAGGAAATCCATGATTCAGGGTGCAGCTTGGAGGTGGTGAAGCAATGGTCAGGATAGTGATTATTAATGGGTGTAGTAAGTGCAGACAATGAGGGCACATTCTATGGAGTGGGCAAGTGGAGGAGAGAGGGCTTGGAGCGAGATTTTGTCATGGTCAAGATAAGGGATGATTGAATCAGGCTTAAATTTATATTTAGTCAAAGTTGACGGAGGAGTGAGAGTGGGGCTCGAAAATAGACGGTAAAATGAATGTTTGAGTAGTCATCAGAGGTGGAGACAGAGGGGGCAATTGGAAGGACAGAGACATTTAGTGTGGAATATAGAAATATGAGTTCCAAGGAGTTGCCATGGCAGTGCGAGGGAAGGCTGTGTAGATTGACAAGCGATCCGTTAGAGTCGAGTCGGGTTGTAGTTTATGGACCATATTGGACAGGTTAGTGTCACCAATTATGAAGGCAGGGGACATCAAATGGAAGGGTTTCAAGGAACAGGTGAACACCAGAGAAGAAGAGAGTAAGGGTGTTCTGCAGGTAGTAGAGCATATGGTAAGGGGGAGCAAAGACTAGTATAGAGATGTGCTCAGAGGATGAGGGATTGAAGTTAGACAGGAGAAGGGGTGATGATATGTCCTTGCTGATCATAAAATCAACACAACCACGTGTTTTGGAGAGAAGAGAGGAGTGTGAAAATAAAGTAAAGTCAGTGTGAAGGGCTGTCAGTGTGGTAGCGTTGCATGGGGAGGCTCAGGTTTGAGTGACAGCCATAACTCCTTGTTCATTGGAGCTGGCAGTGGGTCAGTGCTGGTAGATTAAAGGCATGGTCTAGTAAAAAATGTTATTGTCCCTACGGGTCGGCCATGTTTTTTTAAGCCTAAGTGGCTCGATTTTAGAAAACTTTCCTATGGACCTTACCCGAGTTTTCGTCCATTAAACGCACGCGAAAACAAGCTCCAGGGAGCCGCCATTTTCTGATAATCCTATCTTTTCCCCGATCGCCCTGGCTGACCTGCTTTTGCGGCACTAAATCAATTCCCCCGCCCCTGAGCCTGACATTATCAAAACATTCATATTCCCCGCCTCTCCCCGTGACGTTACTGTGCTGCATAGGCAAACACGCCCAGTCGTCTTCTACGCGACTCCACACAGAACCCGGAAACCAACACAGATCAACTCACAACACAGCGCGCCACAATTCGGAATATGAAACTGTACTTTAAAATGAAACAGCAACACGGTACATTTGGTAAAGTACATTTATTTGACATTAAATGTTTAGAGAATATTCAGCAATTGACATATGAACTCCGGAATCCATTTATTTTCTTTTATCTGTATCCGTAATAACTGTTCCGTTTCATCTTGAGTCACGCGCTGTTCCTTTATGGTACACAGGGTGTTCATTTTCGTAAAAAGAATCACTTTGGAAGCACGGTGAACCGCAAGGCTGTTCCATCAACTAGGCACTAGTCCAGCCAAAAGGTTGATATGTTGCTTCTAGCCACTAGTACAGCGTAAGGGCATGTGGGCCCTTGGCGATCGTCCCATAATATGGTGATCGTGCTCCAGTTGTTGAAATGAAGCTGCAGGTGTCTGCTGAAGAATCCATCCGCCGGTGTCTCAAACAGATGGCAGTGGCAGAAAGGGATCAAATACCTGTTATGGAAACAAAAAAATGATAATTAGTCTCGCTAGCCGAACTTCATTAATATTACTCATTTTATTTATTACGGCCGATCAGAAACTATTTGCTTGCAAGGATAGTTCAATGGAGTATGTTCGTCTCTAAAATCAATGCGAAAAGTAACGAGATAAATCGAGGCCAACACACAATGATAAACGACAGTCTACATGCATGAGGAATGATATGATATATGATATGGCATGTGTAACGCGCCTATACTCAAGTGTTTCTAGGCGTGACGAGGCAGGTGGGGAACAAGGGCAGACAGACAACGACCCTACTAGGCCAGGTGTCTTTCTGATCGCGCATGGGGAAGGGCTGTACATGGTTAGTTGAATACAAATTAAATAATAGGGCCAGCTGGTGGCAAGTGCAAGGTAAATGCCGGGAGAAGGGGCTGAAGGATACAGAGACAGTCCCGTAGTGCAGGTAGGCAGTGCAGGGAAAAGTGGCTGGGCCAAGGACCGAGATCGGTGAGACCAGTGGACCTGCATGCCCATGTGCCCACTACGAACAGTTTTACTTGCTTTTCCTAGCTCTTCAATCATTCATTTATTCATGCATCCATTCATTAAATCTTCATTCCGGTATAAAAGCGTGTAAAGATTTACTTACATCATATTTGAAATTTCTATTGTGTCTCTTCGTAATGCAGTCTGTAAAACGGACCGTGCTCTTGACAACAATTTTTCGTATACTGACCTAAAATGAAACTCGGTCTAGTTTCTGAATTTTCTGCCTTATCGTCTCTTACGTTATTGCGCACTCCCTTCAAATGTAGTTCTTTCGGCATGGTCCCTGTCTCAAGGTCAAAAAACAATAGTCACTTATACTTCCAGTGCGACTTGTGGGCCTCATCTGGGCGCTGTCCTTCGCATTCTTTATTTGCAACATCACGTAGTATAGGCATCTGTGAGAACTTGAAGTTTAGAATTCGTCTATGTAGTGCACCTCAATGTGCAAATGCGAACTGGCTTCTCTCCCAAATGCCACGGCCCGCTGGCTGGCGCGTTCTAAGTGCCCCAATTTTGTCCCCGTTGTCTGCGAGCTTTGCAGCCCAAATTGAGACATTTAATTTTTGGCAGAAGGTCAGGGAAAGTATAAAGTACCACAGGAGTTGAGTTAAAAGTGAGATTTATTGTTTGTTTGTTTGTTTTATTATTTGCAATACGCAAGCCTCCCCTCCGTTAACAGTGCGCAGCATTTACATTTACATGAGATGAGACATGAGAAAAATATATACATACACATATGTGAGGTGAATAGAGAGAATTCAAAGACGACACCCAGCTTGTTCGCCACCCATGATGGTGAAGGTAGGGGTTAGGTTTACAGGTACACTGTACAATAACATTTATTTACAAAAAGACAATCGTATTGCAATTATTTAAACCGGGATTTGTACTTCACAATCAGCTGTGCTTCGGGTGGGCATGGCACAGTCGCAATGTTCGGTGGCAATGGATCACTGCTCTGCACAGAAACGTCCAAAATTCCATATCTGTGCTTCTCTAACACAGCAACAATAAGGCCTTTCACAAAGTCGAACTGCATTTCATCATAAACTGGTTTGATCACCCATTGCTTACTTCGTTTTGAAAACACCTTAGTGTAGCGAGGCATCCTTACTTTACCCCTAGTCCTAGATTGTTCACGTCCGACATTGCTGTTATGGGCAAAGACCGCTAGTAGAGTCCTATGTCTCATGCCCCGAAAGCTAAAATGCAAGCGCTTTGGCCTGTACTTTAGGCACATATTGTGGAACACCTCCAAATCTCCTGTGTGACAGAATTCTGTCAGTCCTCTCAAATCTCTTGATAGAGTTTTGTCGAAAACAATCTTCTCAATGGCTTTGTGTGTCGGTGAAGATGGAATCAACCACTTCTTCTTCCGTGCCTCCTCTGGGGACAAAGGGCCATGTTCACATTGGTGGAAATGTTCATTTGCTGTCCAGCGGTGAACGTTGGTACAGTGGTGCATCAGTGACCGCCATTTTTCAAGTAGTATTTCCACTGACCCCTCACAAGTTTTTGAGCTCCACCAAAGATGGTTGGTGATAGAATGTGACCACTGCAAAATACTTTCAAAACCTTTTTTTTTCCCTGCAGCCGAGATTTTCTTATTGATTGATTTAGCAAGATGCCATACGTCAAATTGATGTTTAATATGTGGGAACTGCTCTCTCATTGTCTTTGCAATTGAAACGTGTTTATCCGTGGCTATGAGGTCGATGTGCATTCCCCTCGATTGTAGATATTCCACTGATTTTATAAAACCTAGTTTCTCCATGGCCACTGAGGATGTACATTGTGTTACCTGCACGACCACCGAACTCACAATTTTCTTACTATCCATGTCCTGAAAGTGGTAGGTGCAGTACTTGGCAGAAAATCCAGGGCTGTCGCACTGTCAATCGCCGGCTAGCTTGAAACCTTTGCCTTCGAATGTACTTGCTAGAGACAATTGTTCAATTTTCCAAGCATCACTAATGGCCGGAAACAGATAATCACGTTGGTATGTGTAGTACAGTGCTTTAGAAATGAAATGGAGTCCCACAAACTGAAATAAAGCCTCTAACTTTCTAAAACTGGAGCCACTAAAAAGTGATGCAGCTGCACACAGTAGATTGCCTGCTGGCAGTATCCCCAGCATCGGTTGTGCAGACCATGAGAACCTATGATTTAATCTACAGGCGGCATTTATTTTGACGTTACTGCCTTTTATTTGACGAGTCACATTAATCAATGGCTTCCCACATACTTTCCCTCTAATGGAATGCACACATTTCAGCATACTTATAATTTCCATCAAACAACTGTCGAATACAATGTATTTGCTCTCTTTCATTAGACTGTCATCCTGCGTCAACGTTGTTTCGGCCTTTGACGTTGTGGATATTTCAACACATTGGAAAGTAATATCGCTGATATCAAGTTCTGATGCGTCTATGGATGCTGCGGCTCGTTCATTCTCTGTCATTTCAACATCTATTACTTCAACATTGATGGGAGAACACAACAATGTCGACAGGTTTTTTGGTGGCAAATTTTCGGCGGGTGTAGATTGTGTAAATTGATCTGCAACTACTTCAGAGCTATCTTCAATACATTCAATAACATCTTCTTGTGGTGGTGCGGTCGCACTGTAGCTATGGTCCAATGCAACTTTGCTGTAGTCTCCAAACACAATTAATTCATGTTCTGGCCATTGGACATGAGCATCTCGAGCCTGAACACGCCTCGCCTCAATTAATAGTTCCTCCATAGTGTACACGGTCTGGCAAGCCACATCTCTCATTCGCTTCACTGTCTGTGTGTGTATAGTTCTGACACCCACGGGTAACTGGAGGAGAGATTGGAAAAGGGATGTTCAGTTTAAACACAAGATGGAGTGTAGTAGAATTGACTGGAAAAAAAACATAAAATAGTCCCCAGCACAAACATTTTTTTAAAGTTATGAACTGTTTGTAACTAACCTTTTTTTGTTTTTTTTTCTTTGCAACTTTTTTGACTCGACCTTCAACATCTGCATGCTGTAGCTCCGATTCGTTTCCACATGTTCTCCCTTCCTCTTGCGCTGCAACGACTATATTTTCTGTATCCGCATAGACAGCACAGAATGAGGCTTCATCGTCTCCCTGAAACATAGTACTTTCATTACTATGTATCAAAATATTGTTAGCATAAAACACGTGAGGACGAACACACAGGTACATCTCAATAGCCAAATACGATTTAAACATTGTGTGCAACAATCAAACGACAAGTATTCGACCAGTGATGATCTATTTCGATGGAACTGTCAGTATCCATACCTCTGGCTCTGCATGGACTGCCATGAATGGTTGTATTGGAGAGGAGGCATCCGCATCTCCCTGAAACACAGTACTTGCATTAGTATGCTTTTCAATATTGGAAACACAACACACACTTGGGGTCGACGGCACAGGTACATATAAAGAGATAACCGCAAATGATGCATTGTCCAAAAGAATCAAGGAAAATCCAAATATGATCACATTTCATCGACTTATTTCAACGATTCCTTTACATCTGCATCATCTAAATGAGATGTTGTGATTGTGGTGGAAGCTCTGTCGTCTCCCTGAAACACAGTACTTGGATTAGTATGGTTTTCAATATTGGAAACATAACACACACTTGGGGTCGAACGCACAGGTACATCTAAAGAGATAACCGCGAAAGATGCATTGTCCACAAGAATCAAGGAAAATCCAAATATGATCACATTTCATCGACTTATTTCAACGAGTCCTTTGCATCTGCATCATCTAAATGAGATGTTGTGATTGTGGTGGAAGCTTCGTCGTCTCCCTGAAACACAGCACTTGCGTTAATAGGGAAGAAAGTATAGCAAATGGAATCACGTTATATGATCACGCATGATGGAGCCGTCATTATCCATACCTCGTGCTGCTGAAGAATATCTATGGATGTTGCAAATGGAGTGCGCACTTCCGAAAGCTGTTGCGCCGATTTGTATACTTGAATGTCAGGCTCTGCATCAAGTGCAGGGGTTGACGCTCCATCAACTGCCTGAAACATAGTACTTGCATTAGTGAGGATTACAATTGTGAAAACATAACACACACCTGGGGTCGACAGCACAGGTACATATCAACGGCTAACCACGAATGAAACATTGTGTAGAACAATCAAACGACAAGAATTCCAGCTCTGATGATGATGCTCGATGGAGCTGTCAGTATCCATACCTCCTGATGTTGAAAAACATCTAGAAATGTTGTAGATGTGGCGGACGCTTCAGCATCTCCCTGAAAGACAGTACTTGCATTAGTATGGATAACACTAATTATAACTGAAAACAAACACCAGTGGACGATAACTAAGGTGTATATCAATTGGAAAGCAGTAACCAAACATTCGGTAAAATAATTACACGATAGAATAAAACTATTACTTGACATGCATAAAACAAGTATGTAGCGGATTAGCCTAGTAAGATTACCTGATACGCGCTAGAAGTGGTTGATAACTGCGACCACGTCAAGGATGTAGAATGTTCTTGCTTCAGATTCAAGGGATAGTCAAGAAGTTGTCACGGTCAATTAATGATTGATAATGAAATGCCAATATTAAAAATAGCCATGTAAGCCGACAGAATACTGCTCAATACAGCACAGTTCCCTGTCCCCATATATATATACATTGCGTTTGTGGGTTATGAAATCGAAAAAGAATATATTGATAAATGTCATTATTCAAAAAACTATACACTCATATCAATATCGAAATTATTATAAGGGATAGAACACCTACAATACCAATTAATCCATTCGGCTACACACTACCGCAAGGCCGAAAGCTAAATCCGGACACTTGACTCACCGGTGGCGTAATGTGGACGAATAGAGTGGGAACAGCGTTTTCGCGCAATTTCCGTGTCGTTCGCCGTTTATTCTTCTTTGTTACCCAAGAAGTTGTGTACATGTCCAAGGAAAAGTGCCGGCTGCAGATGCGGTATTGATCACCCCTCTTGTCCTCTAAGACTTGTTGGACTCTACTTTCCAGCTCATCCAGTGGATATCCGCAATGTCTGACCCATTCTCTTATTCGATCAACAGTTTTCAGGAATACATGCATTGTAGTTCCTTCAGATTTCGCATGGGTCTTCGAAGGGCAACCGCTAATCGAACAGGCAGGCATTGTTGATAAATCTGAAAAGTAAATATTGACATTATTATACAATCTTCAAGAGTAAAGATTTGATACAAAAGTAAATGAATCATACAATGATCAATGCAAGGTTTGTTTTGGTCGCAGGAACTATACCAGTTCATTATGTGCTGCTTAGTATTTGCATAAGTTGCAGAAATGTATAATTGATGTGACTGAAATCTGAACATATGACTCGTCCCTTGGATGTTCTGTCCTGCACGAGAAGGAAACATGCTTACATTATAGACAGGACCCCCGAAGGATGCAATTCAATGACAATAGACACAGATGAAAATAAATAGATCTATTGATAGCATAGCAATGGAAACTCAAGTCAATACCAATGAGACCAATGAACATAGCACTATTGTGTACTCTACTCGAAAATAGATAGAAATTTAAAAATCTGCGAAATATGACCAGGATACATGGCCTTACCTTGGCCAACCAACAGTTGGATTCAGCAAGCAGAGCAGTATGTTGCGGGAGAATAGGTGGATGGCCACAGGTAGCGCACTGATGGGTATGCTCGAAGCGGTCACAGAAGTTCACGGATAACATGACGACGAGCAGATTAGCATAGATCTCAGTGGTTCCCAGGTAGCACATTCAGGAGTTGACTTGCAAAGCACAAAGATGTTCTCATGAGACATATTGAGTGGTTTTTAAAGTATTAGAAACTGGGGTGTGTTTGTGAATGAATGATGTGTGTATGTCGTGGTATTAGGGTGGCAGCCTGCTTGAAGGGGAGGCCTGCCTGGAGACACGGGGTCTGAGGAGGCCATGTGACCGATGGCCCCTTGGCGTGGGACACCTTTTGAAGTGTACATGCAGTTTGGCACCTTGGCCGTTTGCGCCCGTCACAGCCCCCCATGCCAGCGCGCATCCACCGGCGCGAACCGCCTTTGATACAGGGGGGTGAGATGGATGGCCCTGGGGCGTGCAGATAAGGCACAGGAAGACTGCTGAATGGAGACACACTTATGTGGATAGCAGGGGGGCGGCCTGCTTCAAGGGGAGGCCTGGCTGGAGACACGGGGTCTGAGGAGGCCATGTGACCGATGGCCCCTTGGCGTGTGTCAGGAACTGCGGGTGGAAGCTGTGGGAGCGCTGGAGGCATTAACTTTAGCTCTCCTACCGCTCTAGTCTTCATCCAATATGGCGGCGTCTAGTATATTACCAGACCCCGCCCTGCGCTCATTGCGTTGAGAAGTGTGAGTTCGAGGTGACCACTATATCCTACTTAGGTTTCATCCTATCTAAGGACGGCATCGAGATGGACCCAAGGAAGATAAAGGCCATAGTGGAATGGAAGGAACCCTCGAACGTCAAAGAAGTACAAAGGTTTCTTGGGTTGGCAAATTTTTACAGACGTTTTATACCTAATTTTTCCAACATAGTGTTACCCATCACATCTCTTCTAAAAAAGGGAGTCAAATTCATCTTTGACATAAGACCCAGAGAAGCCTTTCAACGACTAAAGGATTTGTTTATTTCAGCTCCCATTCTCGTCCAACCAGATCAAGCTAAACAGTTCATCTTGGAAACAGACGCTTCCATTAGGGCAGTAGGGGCCATTCTACTCCAGAAGGCAGATGATGGGGAAGAACACCCGGTTGCCTACTACTCTAAAACGTTGACCAGCAGTGAACGGAACTATTCTGTCCTTGAGAGAGAACTGTTGGCTATCAAGTTAGCTTGCCAAGAATGGCGCCATCTCCTGCAAGGTGCGGCCCATAGCTTCCTAATCCGCACCGACCACCGCAACCTACAAGTCCTTCAACAGATGGAATGCACAAATGCCCGTCATGCCAGGTGGGCCTACTTCTTCTTACAATTTGACTTTATAATTACTCACATTCCAGGTTCGGAGAACCATAAGGCTGATGCTTTGTCCCGCAGATACGGGGACGACTCAGGGGATGATAAGAATCACAAACTGGTGTTTCAGGACCTTAAGATAGTTGCAGCAGCCTCCCTTTTTCTTATAATGTGCAAGCCGGATTACCCGCTACTGTTACTCAGGCTAGTGATGGTCTCTTTTACCATGATTCTGCTCTCTTTATTCCCACTAAGCCGTTACAGAGACAGGTGCTTTCCTGGTGTCACGATGCCCCCCTGGTAGGCCACCCTGGAATCAGGAAGACATACGAGCTACTTCACAGGGGTTTCTGGTGGCCCACCCTTAGGAAGGACGTACAGGAATACGTATCCTCTTGCCCTGTTGGCGCATCTAGCAAGTACCAAACGGGGAAACCGGTTGGATTATTGCAACAGCCACAGTTGCCAGAACGTCCGTGGGAGCACATTTCCACAGACTTCATTGTTGACCTCCCCAGATCATATGGTAAGACCGTAATCATGGTTACGGTAGATTCCTACAGTAAACTAGCTCATTTCTCCGCCTTCTCCCATATACCGACAGCACCAGAAACCGCAGCCACTTTCCTATGTGATGTGGTTCGTCTTCATGGTTTACCCAGGACCATTGTATCGAATTGAGGTTCTCAGTTCACCTCCATGTTCTGGTCAGCGCTCTGTCAATCATTGGGTATTCACAGGGCTCTTTCTTCAGGATACCATCCCCAGAGTAACGGGCAGACGGAGAGGCTTAATGCAAGCCTCGAACAGTACCTAAGATGCTTTTGTAGCCCCCAGCAGGACGAATGGTTTCGATTCCTTCCACAGGCAGAATTCGCCTATAACAATTCCTTCCATACAACCATTCAGATGAGCCCTTTCTACTGTACCTATGGCTATCATCCTCAACACTTACCTTGGAATAATAGACCTTCAACCGATGTACCTGCCCTAGACAGTATACTGAAGGACCTACATGAAGTACATACCTTAGCCAAGAAGGCACACGAAACCAGTCAACAATCACAAAAGAGGTGGGCCGACAAGGGCCGGCGTAACAACCCAGACTGGAAGGCAGGTCAGTTAGTCTGGTTGTCCACCAAGTTCCTGCCAAAATGGGTTCACACTGGTAAATTCTCTTCAAGATATTTGGGTCCCTTTCCTGTCCTGTCCAGAATCAATCCGGTGGCCTATAAGCTTAAGTTACCCAAATATCTCCAGAGGGTTCATCCAGTTTTCCACACCTCCCTCCTGAAACTGCACAAGGAAGACCCTTTCCAGAGACGGTTTCTTAGAGTGCAAACTCCTGTAGCTCCAGTTCCTGATGAGTATGAGGTTTCCTACCTGGTTGATTCACGATATCGTAAGGGCAGGGTACAATACCTGGTGCATTGGAAGGGCTACCCTGTAGAAGAGAGGTCCTGGGAACCAAGCTCCCATATTCATGCCCCCCGATTGCTAAGAAGGTTCCATCAACGTCATCCCGGAAAGCCGGGGGGGGTTCCGAGGAGACGGGGGTATACTGTCAGGAACTGCAGGTGGAAGCTGTGGGAGCGCTGGAGGCATTAACTTTAGCTCTCCTACCGCTCTAGTCCTCATCCAATATGGCGGCGTCTAGTATATTACCAGACCCCGCCCCCGCGCTCATTGCGTTGTATCTGTTGTTCTTGGCACAACGCTCTGTGCGACTTAAACTTTAGTCCTCTTACCTGTCAGTTTCGCCCTGACTTTCTTCCTTGTTGTTTCTGTGTGTATCTCTTATTCCTGCCTCCCTACTAAGGTTTGTTTCTTTCTGTCTTTCCGTACCTTTTCCTCTTTCGGCGTCTTGCCGGCATTCCTACTATCCACATCCTGTTTGAACTCGGGTTTCTTCCGCTGTCTTGCGGTTCACTTCTAGTACTATTTTGGCATCTATCGCCGCTCATTTCTTACCTTCGTTTCCTGCTGTTCGCCTCCTTCTTTCAGCGGTCTCCGCTCTCTTTGCCTGGAGCACTCGTGCGCCAGGGATCCTTACGCGGACCTCCGCATCATTGGGTTTGGTGTTAGTTATTCCTTACCGCACCACTCACCTGCTTTAATCTCTCCGTGTTTTTTCCTGTTTCTATTTTGGAGGCGATTGCTTCCTATCCCAGGGAATAGCTGCTTAAACTTCCTGCTGCCACGTTTCAGTTCTAAGATCCCATTTGTTTCTACTCTGCACTCCGGAACGTTTAACTACAATCAAGACTCTTGGACATCAGGGTTTTTTCCGCCACTTGGCTTTTTCCCTGCTTTGGGGCTGGCTCCCCGGGGTACCCCAAGGGCAGGTTCCAGCTCTGCCAAGGTGGCCTCTGGGGGAGCCAGACCCTATTTACACGAACGGAAGGACCACAAGCCTAAAGAAAAGCCATATTTCGACAAGAAAAAGAAGAGCAAACCATCTGGTACTGTAATCGAGGACCTTACTTCAGTGGAATCAGGTGAGGAGGATTGGGAGGGTACACAGGGACCTGACAGCATACAACGCCCTAAGATACCCATGGCGTCCCTGAAACAGTATCAAGAACTGGTGGCTGCCATGCAGAACCTTACGGTTGAAGTACAGGCTTTACGTAATGAGAATATCGGCTTGAGGCAGCAGGTGGTGCTGTGCCGCGAGGACCAGGGGGACTTACCACCCATGGCTTTGTCCTTCGGTAAATACGACAGACATCCTGGGGGTCTGAAGGACTTCCTTGATGCCTGCCAGGTCCATTTCACTTTCAGACTTTATGCCTATGACACCGCTCGATCCAGAGTTGGATTCATCATCGCCAATCTTATGGGAAATGCTCTATCCTGGGCCACTCCCTTGGTCACCGGGAATGATCCCTCCTTAAACAACTTTGACCACTTTGTGGAATCGCTTAAAGCATGATTCGACCGACCAGAAGTGCTGTACACCTCTCTGGAAGCAATACTGGATGTACGGCAGGGAATCACAGACCTACAGACGTACATATCCCGTTTTATGAGGCTGGCAGCTAAGTCCGACTGGCCAGACTCAGCTAAACAGACCATTTTCCGCTGGGGTCTCCAAGACGAGATTAAGGATGAACTAGCCAGAGTGGCCAGGCCGGCCTCCTTTCAGGATTTGGTAACATTGTCTTTACAGATTGAGTATCGGATACTAGAACGTCGTCAGGAAAGAAGAAGAGGTCGCAGCATTCCTCAGACATCCACACCGCCTTCCCAATCACCATCACCTAGGAACACGTATTTTACGGAAGAGCCAATGCAGATTGGATCCATGCGAGGACAGTTAACCCAGGAAGAGAGAAGACGACGTTGTGAAGCTGGGTTAATGTATGTATTGTGGTTCTTCCAAACATCTCTTAAGGAACTGTCCAGAAGTACCACCCAGGAGGAAGGAAAACTCCAGCCCCCGTTCTTACGCAAGGGAAGTATCGGGGGAGCCACCTGCCACCCTTGCAACTCTTCCAAACCAATAGAGGATTCAGATGACAATCAACTCATGGTATTCAGAGTACACCTTTGGCTATCTGATTCAGGACCCATAGAAGTTTTGGCTATGCTGGACTGCGGTGCAGCGGGTAACTTTATCGACTTAAATTGAGCCAAGAAGAAGATGGTACCCTCAAGACCTAAGCCAAGACCCATACCAGTCGAAGGAGTAGACGGTACACCTTTGTCTTCAGGTCCCATAATCAACAAGACTATTCCATTGAGGATGAAACTTGGAGATCATCAAGAGTATATGGTTTTCGATCTTATCAGGGCAGCTCACTTCCCCCTGGTTATCGGGATACCTTGGTTGAGACGGCATAACCCCACCATTGACTGGACGTCCAACAGAGTGAGTTTTAACTCATCATACTGCGGATCTAACTGCATGAAACTTCCTGTCAAAAGATCCTATGAAGAAGAGACCAACACCATCCGCACAGTGACCGTGTCTTCTGTTCCGCTCCAATACCAGGAATATGCTGACGTGTTCCAAGATACACTGCCAAGAATCTTACCCCCTCAGAGGAATGAAGATTGTTCCATAGACCTTACGCCGGAAGCAGTGATGCCTTTTGGTCGCATGTATCCATTATCCATGCCAGAAAAACGTGCTCTCAAAGACTACCTGGACGCTAATTTACAAAACGGACTTATCCAAGAATCCAATTCTTCTTGTGGGGCTTCCTTGTTCTTTATCCCAAAGAAAGACACCTCTGAACTACGACCATGCATAGACTACAGGGGCCTAAATCAAGTCACCATTCGTGACAGATACCCTATGCCATTGATACGAGAAGTCCTGGAGGCAGTCCAGGGGGCTGTCTATTTTACCAAGCTTGATTTAAGAGGTGCATACCATCTTTTGAGGATACGAAAAGGCGACGAATGGAAGACTGCCTTTCGTACCCCTTTGGGGCTCTTTGAATATAGGGTGATGCCCTTTGGGCTGGTAAATGCGCCAGCTAAATTCCAACGGTTCATGGATAAGATATTTTCGGACATGCTGTTTCTGTCTGTGGTCGTCTACCTAGACGATATATTGATATTTTCTCGCACTTTACAAGACCACCGCCGACTTGTCAAGGAGGTACTACATCGTCTACAAATACATCAACTGCTGGTCAAACCAGAGAAGTGTGAGTTCGAGGTGACCACTATATCCTACTTAGGTTTCATCCTATCTAAGGACGGCATCGAGATGGACCCAAGGAAGATAAAGGCCATAGTGGAATGGAAGGAACCCTCGAACGTCAAAGAAGTACAAAGGTTTCTTGGGTTGGCAAATTTTTACAGACGTTTTATACCTAATTTTTCCAACATAGTGTTACCCATCACATCTCTTCTAAAAAAGGGAGTCAAATTCATCTTTGACATAAGACCCAGAGAAGCCTTTCAACGACTAAAGGATTTGTTTATTTCAGCTCCCATTCTCGTCCAACCAGATCAAGCTAAACAGTTCATCTTGGAAACAGACGCTTCCATTAGGGCAGTAGGGGCCATTCTACTCCAGAAGGCAGATGATGGGGAAGAACACCCGGTTGCCTACTACTCTAAAACGTTGACCAGCAGTGAACGGAACTATTCTGTCCTTGAGAGAGAACTGTTGGCTATCAAGTTAGCTTGCCAAGAATGGCGCAATCTCCTGCAAGGTGCGGCCCATAGCTTCCTAATCCGCACCGACCACCGCAACCTACAAGTCCTTCAACAGATGGAATGCACAAATGCCCGTCATGCCAGGTGGGCCTACTTCTTCTTACAATTTGACTTTATAATTACTCACATTCCAGGTTCGGAGAACCATAAGGCTGATGCTTTGTCCCGCAGATACGGGGACGACTCAGGGGATGATAAGAATCACAAACTGGTGTTTCCGGACCTTAAGATAGTTGCAGCAGCCTCCCTTTTTCTTCAGGATCTGATCCCATGTTATAATGTGCAAGCCGGATTACCCTCTACTGTTACTCAGGCTAGTGATGGTCTCTTTTACCATGATTCTGCTCTCTTTATTCCCACTAAGCCGTTACAGAGACAGGTGCTTTCCTGGTGTCACGATGCCCCCCTGGTAGGCCACCCTGGAATCAGGAAGACATACGAGCTACTTCACAGGGGTTTCTGGTGGCCCACCCTTAGGAAGGACGTACAGGAATACGTATCCTCTTGCCCTGTTGGCGCATCTAGCAAGTACCAAACGGGGAAACCGGTTGGATTATTGCAACAGCCACAGTTGCCAGAACGTCCGTGGGAGCACATTTCCACAGACTTCATTGTTGACCTCCCCAGATCATATGGTAAGACCGTAATCATGGTTACGGTAGATTCCTACAGTAAACTAGCTCATTTCTCCGCCTTCTCCCATATACCGACAGCACCAGAAACCGCAGCCACTTTCCTCTGTGATGTGGTTCGTCTTCATGGTTTACCCAGGACCATTGTATCGGATTGAGGTTCTCAGTTCACCTCCATGTTCTGGTCAGCGCTCTGTCAATCATTGGGTATTCACAGGGCTCTTTCTTCAGGATACCATCCCCAGAGTAACGGGCAGACGGAGAGGCTTAATGCAAGCCTCGAACAGTACCTAAGATGCTTTTGTAGCCCCCAGCAGGACGAATGGTTTCGATTCCTTCCACAGGCAGAATTCGCCTATAACAATTCCTTCCATACAACCATTCAGATGAGCCCTTTCTACTGTACCTATGGCTATCATCCTCAACACTTACCTTGGAATAATAGACCTTCAACCGATGTACCTGCCCTAGACAGTATACTGAAGGACCTACATGAAGTACATACCTTAGCCAAGAAGGCACACGAAACCAGTCAACAATCACAAAAGAGGTGGGCCGACAGGGGCCGGCGTAACAACCCAGACTGGAAGGCAGGTCAGTTAGTCTGGTTGTCCACCAAGTTCCTGCCAAAATGGGTTCACACTGGTAAATTCTCTTCAAGATATTTGGGTCCCTTTCCTGTCCTGTCCAGAATCAATCCGGTGGCCAATAAGCTTAAGTTACCCAAATATCTCCAGAGGGTTCATCCAGTTTTCCACACCTCCCTCCTGAAACTGCACAAGGAAGACCCTTTCCAGAGACGGTTTCTTAGAGTGCAAACTCCTGTAGCTCCAGTTCCTGATGAGTATGAGGTTTCCTACCTGGTTGATTCACGATATCGTAAGGGCAGGGTACAATACCTGGTGCATTGGAAGGGCTACCCTGTAGAAGAGAGGTCCTGGGAACCAAGCTCCCATATTCATGCCCCCCGATTGCTAAGAAGGTTCCATCAACGTCATCCCGGAAAGCCGGGGGGGGTTCCGAGGAGACGGGGGTATACTGTCAGGAACTGCAGGTGGAAGCTGTGGGAGCGCTGGAGGCATTAACTTTAGCTCTCCTACCGCTCTAGTCCTCATCCAATATGGCGGTGTCTAGTATATAACCAGACCCCGCCCCCGCGCTCATTGCGTTGTATCTGTTGTTCTTGGCACAACGCTCTGTGCGACTTAAACTTTAGTCCTCTTACCTGTCAGTTTCGCCCTGACTTTCTTCCTTGTTGTTTCTGTGTTTATCTCTTATTCCTGCCTCCCTACTAAGGTTTGTTTCTTTCTGTCTTTCCGTACCTTTTCCTCTTTCGGCGTCTTGCCGGCATTCCTACTATCCGCGTCCTGTTTGAACCCGGGTTTCTTCCGCTGTCTTGCGGTTCACTTCTAGTACTATTTCGGCATCTATCGCCGCTCATTTCTTACCTTCGTTTCCTGCTGTTCGCCTCCTTCTTTCAGCGGTCTCCGCTCTCTTTGCCTGGAGCACTCGTGCGCCAGGGATCCTTACGCGGACCTCCGCATCATTGGGTTTGGTGTTAGTTATTCCTTACTGCACCACTCACCTGCTTTAATCTCTCCGTGTTTTTTCCTGTTTCTATTTTGGAGGCGATTGCTTCCTATCCCAGGGAATAGCTGCTTAAACTTCCTGCTGCCACGTTTCAGTTCTAAGATCCCATTTGTTTCTACTCTGCACTCCGGAACGTTTAACTCCAATCAAGACTCTTGGGCATCAGGGTTTTTTCCGCCACTTGGCTTTTTCCCTGCTTTGGGGCTGGCTCCTCGGGGTACCCCAAGGGCAGGTTCCAGCTCTGCCAAGGTGGCCACCGGGGGAGCCAGACCCTATTTACACGAACGGAAGGACCACAAGCCTAAAGAAAAGCCATATTTCGACAAGAAAAAGAAGAGCAAACCATCTGGTACTGTATCCGAGGACCTTACTTCAGTGGAATCAGGTGAGGAGGATTGGGAGGGTACACAGGGACCTGACAGCGTGGGACACCTTTTGAAGTGTACATGTAGTTTGGCACCTTGGCCGTTTGCTCCCGTCACAGCCCCCCATGCCAGCGCGCATCCACCAGCGCGAACCGCCTTTGATACAGGGGGGTGGGATGGATGGCCCTGGGGCATGCAAATAAGGCACAGGAAGACTGCTGAATGGAGACACACTTATGTGGATAGCAGGGGGGCGGCCTGCTTCAAGGGGAGGCCTGGCTGGAGACACGGGGTCTGAGGAGGCCATGTGACCGATGGCCCCTTGGTGTGGGACACCTTTTGAAGTGTACATGTAGTTTGGCACCTTGGCCTTTCGCGCCCCTGACAGCCCCCCATGCCAGCGCGCATCCACCGGCGCGAACCGCCTTTATATCAATATACAGTATATCGCCTTTATATCAATGATAGTATATCGTTGCTTATCAATAACAAATGCCACATACCAGAGATTCTTGTGAGCACAGACCCACACTTCAACCGGTGTATTATAGTGGTCAAGACTGTATAATCCAATGGTAAATGTTAGTATAGATATATGTGTGACTTTTATAGAGACATAACCTACTGAAAGACTTTGAACAAGTGTGTTTTAGTGCATGCATTATCGAGAATATGTTATGTTAGCTTAGATAGATAGTGACCACCCTGCTTCACAGCAACCAGACCTTCACCCATTCGGAGCACAGATGTCTGACGTCCATCCTTGAATGGAGAGACACTTGATTCATTTAAAAAATCGAGACAACCATTGTTAAAATATATGAGGTGTTTTATTTTGTATCTTATTTTCATGACACAAAAATACAAGACTTTAAAGATTATACAGGTCAGGTTGCAGCACAGCGAGAGAAAATCCCCTGTACTGACCGCTGTCACTCGGGAACGTTTCTCTAATGGCACGAACGGCACAGGCGGGTATCACTCTTCGAACGCGGTGTCCAAGCCTCCCGTGAAGCCACCATGTAAAGGAACGATAGGCCACCAGCCTGTACCACCTGTGAAAAGGAATGAAACAAACTGTTTTTAAATTACCAAGATAAGTTTAATAAACGTTTGTTGTCAATGACAATTCTTGTAACTAATGGCATTTTACACAGACAAATGCTATCTAGACAATGCACACTATTCAACGACTTACATGCGTTACAATGATATGCAGATGTAATTTTGGATATAGTAGAAGACCATGAAATAGGAGTGGCATGACAAGCAGAGTATACTTACTCGTTACTCGGATTACGAGGACAAACAGTTGCTCGAAGTTCGTGCATAAGCACCATCATTATTCTCAACACGGCCCGTGTGAGGCAGGCTGCCCTGAAGTCTGGCAGCTCGGTGATGCATTGCGGTCGTGGCTCGCCTTCCGAAATGTAGGCCAGGCATCCCGAGTTTTCTCGGCAGCAGCAGTTCTCGTCCTCAGTTGGCATTAGCTCGCACCGATTGCATGTGCACCAGGTGGAGACGCCGTTCATTCGACTAGGCCCAGGCTCTTCATCTGTTGATTCGTCCTGCCAACTGCCGTCCGAATCCCCATCGTTTTCGCGTGCTTCCCTTTCCAATAGTTCCTCCTCGGTATACTCGGGCTCGTACATGTAGGGCATTATTGTAGCCATTGTGTGTTAAACAAACTAAAATAATTTATAGTGGTGGTACTGGTATCTGTTCACACGGGCTACAAGCGGCGAAGGTAGCTGACCAGAGCACTGAAACGAGTCACAGAATACTCAAAGTAACACAGATAGAGGAATGGAATCGAAAATCGGCTGCTGTGTGTTGTGAAACGGTCTGTTTATACTTATTGAGGAGAGAGGCGTCCTGCCATTTCCATGGTGACAAGTCATTAGCTGAAGCGCAGCGAATGTTGACACGAGACGTGCTTTGGCGTTGGGAAATGGGCGGTACGAGTCTGCTGATGACAGGCTCAGGGGCGGGGGAATTGATTTAGTGCCGCAAAAGCAGGTCAGCCAGGGCGATCGGGGAAAAGATAGGATTATCAGAAAATGGCGGCTCCCTGGTGCTTGTTTTCACGTGCGTTTAATGGACGAAAACTCGGGTAAGGTCCATAGGAAAGTTTTCTAAAATCGAGCCACTTAGGCTTAAAAAAACATGGCCGACCCGTAGGGACAATAAACATTTTTACTAGACCATGCCTTTAAGTTGCAATGGAGGCCCTTACCAGTACGCAGTGACCTGGTAGCTATGCAGGGGCAAGGGGCATTGGGCAGGACTGGACAATAATGATATACAATTGTCACCCTGTGGTTGCTCAGGAAAGCTCCCAGGACTTCTGGGTGGCATGATGTTTGCGATCATGCTCATATTTTCAAGTGCCCTCTGGTACAGGTTAATGATTTTGATATGTGCAATCATCCCGGCTATACCAGACCGTGTGTGTAATTGCTGTTAAATCATTGCATTATTATTAAGCGTGCATTAATAATACATTTGGCCAAAATGATTTGAAAGCTAATCGTACTTTGTGTTTTTCTTCACCCTGGCCTGGAACCTCCTCCTCCTAAGGTATACTGGACTGTCCTGGTTTCACATGCCTGTCACATATGCATGCATTCTATTATTAGAATCCGGGTGAAACAGCTTGACCTCAAGCATACAGTAGTGGTTGGGCCCTTTCAAGCATAGTCTAAGGACTCACCAGAATTAACCTGTACATGTGCATACTGATCAACCATAGGAGAAACCAAACATTCTTTGCTTCTGTAGCACACACAGTCTAGTCAACAGCACACGAGAGAGGACAAATAGCACTAACCTCTCTGGAGGAAGCGCCCCTATAAGGAATGGAGGGGTAAGGGGAGCTCACACGGGGTTTGCAACTGGTGTTAATGCTTCTGTCAGGAAGATTCACTGCACCACCTGTTTGGAAAGGTTGACAGGTTTTCGGGGTAGTCGCCTTCACATTCCCTGCCTGGATCAAGTAACACTTGTATATTTATGTGGCAGTCAGAAGCCCCTTCTGTAATTCAGGTAGCAAGCGTGACTCTGAAACAAAGAGGCCGTCATCTCATGCTGCCTCCTCCCGCCACACCTTAAAATGACGCCTGGGTGACCTATGCCACTTTCAGTAGACAATATAAACGATGGGTGGACGCAGACTGACACAATATGCTTAACGAGCATTGCCTGAGGGCATCGTGAAGCTAGCCAAGGAATCGTCAATGCCGCATAAAATAACATGAACCTGGAAGGTCTACTGCCATGCTCAATAATGAACTAGAGATACATATTTCTAGTGAAAATTGATTTTATTTTTAATAAGGAAAAGTGTAAATACCATGTACACTCTCAGAAACATTCAAATCGAAAATATGTATACATTTCAAAATACATTTTACAACACAAGGTAACATACATATAAAAACATATTGTTGTTGCCTGTAAAAAGAACACTATATTATCATAAGTAAATGTATATTTACAGACTATCACAAAGATTTCACAATACACAATCTGTTGATGAAATAAAGGAGGCTTCTTTGTTGTATGGGGTGCTCAAGATTACTGGGTTCAGGTCTTCGCCGTTCTTCAGGAGTGATTGGATTCTCAACTTCCTATGTAAACTATAATAATACGTAAATTAAGGACTTAACCCCTTAAGTGCTATGGATGAGTATGCTCGTCCTTTTTGCATAGACTTTATTAAAACACAGCAATTTCAAAATTAACATAACTAACATACTATATCTGAGAAAAACTTCCTTTAAACAAACCACCCTTTGGTCACACATAATTGCTTCTAATGTCATATCTGACATATGAACTTATAATATTAATCGATCCTCAAGATACTCTTGATGATCAGATTATTGTCTGATAAACACCTTCTCATTTAAATGTGAATATCTCTCAAAAGATGTTCCAACTCAGGTTGTCACACAGTGCAGAACTCAGAACGTTGGCACTTAATTACTGACTCATTCATGTTAATGTTGTAGGCTTGTAGTCCATCTCTGCTTATTGCCCGGGCTCACTGCTCTAGTGCTGCGATTTCATTATGGAAAAGAGGTTTACGTTCGAGGCACGACGTTTGACCCTTTTCCCACAATGAAAAGCATTTAAAACATGAGTGCCATGAAAAATAAAAGGGAGCTCTTACCAGAAGGAAGAGGACCCATTCTATTTCCACCAGACGGTATTTGATGACTGGCAAAGCAAGAGAAGCCACTGCAGTATATTTACTTTATTAAAGGGCAGGCGGTGTACCAGGACCTCAGGTAACTCAGAACTGTGGTGCAGTACCGGCAGTTAATGCCCACGCTCTGAGCTACTTGATTGCCAGAGATGCACCACCCAACACTAATTATATTTAGATCTGAACAACAACAAAAAACAACTTAAAGCAATACCTATAACAGCTGTATTAAAAAAGTTCCTTCTGCGCATCTAACCTTGGAACGGCAACAATGTTAAACAGAACATCAACTTCAGCCTCATATAAGGCAATTGGAGTGTAATATCTGAACACATTTATTTATTTATTTGCAGATTTATAAAGCGCAATTAAGGCCCAAGGGTGCTTAGGCGCTAGAGGCAGCGGCGACGTGAAAAGACATCTCCTACTCAAAACCTGCAGGATACTGATTTAGAACAATTGGGTTTTACGTGTTTTGCGGAAGGCAAGGTACTCATCCATGGCTCTTCATGATAGTGGGAGTGCGTTCCACAAACTTGGGGTCAAGATTGAGGAGGAACAACCTCCCAGTGGTTTCCGCTGATACCTTGGCATCTTAAGGAGTAAGTGTGAGGCGCAGCGTAGTTGTCTGGCTGGGCAATAATGCTCTATCTTATTTTTTAGATACTCTGGGTCAGCATTGTGCACAGCCCGGTGGGTGACAGAGTATCTTAAACTCAATCCGTGTCACCACCTGCAGCCAGTGCAGGCATTGCAGAAGAGCTGAGGAAGGGGTCAGACATGGTGCCATAAGTGCCAGCCTTGCCGCTGAGTTCTGGAGCGCTAATATTTGGGTTGTCCCAAATATATCCTGTTACAGTAGTCCACTGAGCCCATTATGGTCGATGTTACCAGCATAGTTTGACTGGCTGGGGGTAGCAGAGGTAGAATTTTCCTCAAAGGTTTCAGTTTTCCAAACCATGCACTACAAATAGCGGAAATCTGTGCTTCTCACGAGCCATTGGACAGGAGCCTCACCTGAGGCTTTTCACTGATGCACAGGCCACATGGCAAGATCCCAGCGAGTCATGCCAGTACTGCGAGTTCCAGAGTTTATCCCCCATTTGGGCCTGAACACCAGGACCTCTGTTTCATTTCCATTCAGTTTTAGCCAATTCGCCGACATCAAGCTACCTATTTTATCCAGACAGTCAGAGTTTTCTGGGAGGCTCTGTTTGGGGAGAGTCCAGGGGAACACTAACTGTGTGTCGTCGGCATAAGTATAAAAAAGGACTCCCGACTCAGCAATAAGATCAGCCGGTAGACGCACATATAAATTAAAAGAAGAGGAGACAGTGCTGACCCTTGTGGAACTCCACAAGTCAGACCCGAAGTAGAGGAATGGCAGGCTTGAAAAGAAACAGTCTGGGAGCGCCCTTCAAGAAATGACTCGAACCACGCCAGAAGAGGCCCAGCAACACCTGCTTGCTCCAGTCAGGTCAGTAAGATGGCATGGTGCACTGTATCAAATGCCGCCGCGAGGTGCAGGAGAAAGAACACTCTGGCACATCTGCGGTCCTGGAGCAAGGCTAACACATCCAACAGTGAAATCATAACTGATTCTGCACCCATTGTGGGTCGAAAACCAGATTGAAAAGGGTGCAGACCTTACATTGTTTCCAGGAATTTTGAAAACTGTGGAGTGATCACGGCTTCCATCAGTTTCATCATGGCTGGAAGAAGGGAAATGGGCCTCTAGTAAGCCACCACCCGTGGATCCAGATTAGATTTTTTAAGAAGAGTGTAACCACTGCGTGTTTCAGAGCGGCAGGAACTTTACCTATAGTGAAAGAGTGCTGTAGAGCTTAGCTTTTAATATCCATCAACTGAATTGGTTCCTCATCTTTATTATCTAAACATCAGAGTAAGTCTTTTTTCCCTTTACAAAGCTTAAATTGTATAGTCTTTCATTCATGTCTTGAGTATGTCCAATGCAACTTTGCCGAATTTGTTTTAGCCGTTTATTGACCACGTTTTTACCACAAAATTATAGATGGTAAGTATGGGTATGTTATATAGAAGTGGGGGGCTGGGGGTTGAGGGTATTAAAACAAAGTGGTAAAATCTGAGAAAAAAATCAGCAAATTTGCATTCAGCAAAAAAATAGGGAAACACTTATAGGTCCATTTCTTTTTACCTCTTCAAGCGTCCTCCATTTTCTGATTGGTCTGTTAGTGCATTTGTTGCGAAAACATATATACACCAATTAGTTTGGTACAATACCATTAATGTATATCTGTATTTCAGTCAGTTGCAAACCTTGCTATGCGACCAGGCCATACAGGCTAGGAATATTTGCCAGCCCTCTCTATGACTGTGCACATGTATCTATGAGGTGCATTGCTGACCTTGCCAACAGCATGGCAGATCTATTCTCAAAAACATTACTCAATGTGTTCTGTTTTTCAAATTGTAGGCTAATAAAAGGATCCACCAAAAGATCCTTTCGATCGGGAAGAGGTCGACTAACGTGATGAAAACCATAAGCAATTAGAAAACATCACTGAGGGCTGTTCGGTGTGAAAACTCTTGAGAAAGGCCTGCACAGGGGACGTTGGCACTCTGTACCTCTGTGTAGTATTTCTTTCGCTCACTGGTTTGTTTCCTTTTCTTTCTGGGTTTATTATTTAGGCCAATCTGTGGCTTCCCGCTGACTGGCCTGACCAGGATAATGCGTCACTCTTCCTGATCAATACGCCCTCAAAAGATGAAATGGGCCTGCTTTACAAACCTGGTTTCAATGGGCCCAATGTTCAAATATTTTTGTAAATCGGGCCCAATGTTTTTTCTTCTTTCCCTTCTACAAATATAATGTGTAAAAACAGCTTGAAGAATGTTTCCCCAGTGCAGACATCACTTCATATGCTCCTCGTCACTTCATATGCTCCTCGTCTCTTCATATGCTCCTCGTCACTTCATATGCTCCTCGTCACTTCATATGCTCCTCGTCACTTCAGATTCTCCTCGTCTCTTCATATGCTCCTCGTCACTTTATATGCTCCTCATCACTTCATATGCTCCTCATCACTTCATATGCTCCTCGTCACTGCATATGCTCCTCGTCACTGCATAAGCTCCTCGTCACTTCATATGCTCCTCACTTCATATGCTCCTCGTCACTGCATAAGCTCCTCGTCACTTCATATGCTCCTCGTCACTTCATATGCTCCTCGTCACTGCATATGCTCCTCGTCACTGCATAAGCTCCTCGTCACTTCATATGCTCCTCGTCACTTCATATGCTCCTCGTCACTTCAGATTCTCCTCGTCTCTTCATATGCTCCTCGTCATTTCATATGCTCCTCGTCACTTCATATGCTCCTCGTCACTGCATAAGGTCCTCGTCACTTCATATGCTCCTCGTCACTTCATATGCTCCTTGTCACTGCATAAGCTCCTCGTCACTTCATATGCTCCTCGTCACTTCATATGCTCCTCGTCACTTCATATGCTCCTCATCACTGCATAAGCTCCTCGTCACTTCATATGCTCCTCATCACTGCATAAGCTCCTCGTCACTTCATATGCTCCTCATCACTGCATAAGCTCCTCGTCACTTCATATGCTCCTCGTCACTTCATAAGCTCCTCGTCACTTCATATGCTCCTCGTCACTGCATAAGCTCCTCGTCACTTCATATGCTCCTCGTCACTTCATAAGCTCCTCGTCACTGCATAAGCTCCTCTCACTTCATATGCTCCTCGTCACTTCATATGCTCCTCGTCACTTCATATGCTCCTCGTCACTGCATAAGCTCCTCGTCACTTCATATGCTCCTCATCACTGCATAAGCTCCTCGTCACTTCATATGCTCCTCATCACTGCATAAGCTCCTCGTCACTTCATATGCTCCTCGACAACTTGGGAGTCGTGTCCATTTCCCTCATTTTTTCATTTATTTTTTTGGGGGGATTATTCAACATTTATTTTACTTTGGCAAATTCATTAGCTTGCAAAAATACTGAAAGGTGCACGGGGCACAAAAAGACACACAAATAACGTACAATATAAAAATGAACGTCTAATTACGGTCAGCGTCCGCCACTTGACTCGTTTGTCAGAAAAGTCGTAATTTCTTAACCCTTGTTTTAGAAAATAGGCGCGTGTCCGCTCCGCATGCTCCCAAATTTCAAAAGATATTGGCCCCAGTAGTGCAAAACATCAAAAATGGTGAACACATTTTCTTTTCATTTTTGCCCTGGTGGAAAACCTTACCGACAACATTGCCCGTGTTTAAATTAAATATTGGGTGAACGGTGGGATATTCACTATTGGGGCACTGTTTTGAAAACGGGTCCTATTACAAGTAGGCCCAAGGTGTAAGGACTGCGTGCAGGCTGGAGGAAGACATTGTTTACACACCAGGAAAGACCATTATGGAGGCAGGGGCTTACAACAACTCTCAGCTAAATTAACTGTCAGCCGGACCTGGGCAAACAGCAAAAGGTGTCCAGGAAACGCTGTAAACCAATTACCAGCGTGTTAATGTAGTAACCGTCCCTCCTAAATGCTTTGCCTCGTTGCCCCCAGCAGACCCTGTGCCTGCCGGCCCCCCTGGGTCGCCGTGTCACTCAGTCACGCCTGTCCTTTCCTGACGCATGGGGGCCGTGATCGATGGCGCATTCGTTCCTAAGGCAAGCATGGCGGGGGTCCCCTGGCTGGAGATGGGCCTTGGAAGCTGGCTGGACTTCCTGCAGAATGAGAGGGGAAGCCCCACAGAGGTGGCGCAGACAAAGGACCCCGTCTATTCATAAAGAGGCCTCTGCCGCACGGCTTTAATGCAGTGGAATGCCAGCGGCATTCCACTGCACGAGCTCCTGGCTCCTAGCATCCATTACATGCAGGCAGGTGCACAGCGCCCCGAACCCCTCGGGGAGGGAGAGTAACGAGAGAGTGGGGGCGGGATCTGGGTCCATACTTGAAGCATTTTGGAGAGGACCTCGGCCAAGTAGCAATTGAGATCTTACTCTGATAGTTTGTACACGTTGAACCATGGCACATATCCCTATGGACTCAACTGGAGAAATGTGCTCTCTCCTGGAGTCCTCAGCTGCAGGATTGTGTCCAGTTCTGGAGGCAGCATCCGGATTATTGGGTAGACTTTTGGCAGTCACAATTGGAGTTTAACGTCGATTTGTGGAGGTTTCATCTGGAGCACGTGGAGATCACATCTACAGTATTGTGTTCAGGTCTAGAGGCAGAATCTGGATTATGGGATCCAGTTTCGGAGACCTCGTGTGGACTATTGTGTCGAGTTACGGGCCCCTTATGCCGAGCATTGAGACCTGACCTGAAGCATTCTTGTCCTGTTCAGGTTAACCACAACGGCAGTATCAAGGTTAGCTCTAGGGGCCCTACCTGTATAGGCCATGCTTTGGAGGCCACACCTGCAGTATCAAGATCAGCTATAGGGGCCATATCTGCATTAGCCATGGTTTGGAGGCCACATCTGCAGTTGCCATTATAGTTCTGGATGCTTCAATTGAGAGGTTAGGTCCAGTTCAGGAGGGCCCTCCGCTCTCTGGATACCTCAGCTGTTGCATTGTGTCCTGTTTTGGGGAGCTTCTCTGAAGTGTTGGGCCCAGCTCCAAAGGCCTTATCTGGGGCATTGACTCTAGTTCTGCAGGATATTCTAGAATGATAAACATGGCTGCAGATAGTATAGAGACACTGAGCAGCATGGTGCATCATTCAAAGTGCAGGCAATTTGAGAGGCGGTTTAAGGGATGTGTACATTACAAGATGTCACAAAATGAGACGTTCAACAGTCACAGACGGTTTTTGCCCTGTTTGTGACTTGCAAGTGGGACATTGTGGACTAGTCTGAGAATAAAAAGCCCAAGGGGTGCGTTATCACACCTGGCAATGCGTTCTGTCCACAGAGGATTCTGGAAAGGTATGTTTTCCGTTTCCTGTAGTCCCTTCCTTCTTCCTTCATGCTCCACCTGCCATCCCCTTTCCCTCATTCACTCATCTGTTCCTCTTTTCCTCTTTTGTGCCCTCGTTTTCTCTTCTGCCTTTCCTTCTCTTTGACCTCCATTCTTGCTTTCTTGCGTTCCCGTTTGGCATCATAATGTTCTCTTATACCCTCACTTCTGTTTCCCCCCACTCTGTCTTTGGCTTCCAACTCTCTCTCACGTTTCTCCAAATCTCTTGCTCCCCACCCCTTGGTATTTCCCCATCCCTGCTCTCCTGTGTCTGCCTTCTTTCTCATGCCTTCAACCTTATTCTATGCTATTCCCTTTCATATTCCTCTCTTATTTCACCTTTTCCTGCATCCCCTCTCCTTTTCCCTCTTTTCCTGTTGCTCCCTTCCCTCTTCCACCTATGATATAAGCCATGAACATTACACAACCTAAATTAAGGCGGCGCAAAAAAGACAGCATACCACAATGTTTTCAATAGAAAACTAAACTGGGGAAAGCACTTTCACTACTAGGCATCAGAAAACCAACCTTGTCCGTGGACACTACCACCGCACATATTCCCCTGCCATTTTTTTAACCACTGATTACATGTCACTCTGGAATCTAAATACATTTATAAAAATGTAATCACCAGTTTAATGCAGTGGCTCTAGTAAGCCGCCTAAAGCACAGGGGCAACGCGCTGATCTTGGACGCAAGACCACGCATAGCAACAAAGGTTTGAATCCCAGATACGTGCTTAGAAACCAAACTCAGTTATCGTATTAGGTGTGTTATAAAAAAAACAATAAAATAAATAAATGAACTGCAACTTTCTTAAAGAGCCACTTCACAGCCAGAGTGGTGACCAGAACTAGCGCTGTGTGAAACTTCCGCCTGTGAAATGAAACCAGTGAAATTCACAATGGTTTCCGTTTTGGCCCGTTCTGCGAAATTGCCAGAACGGTTTGGCTGTCAATCGAATTTCGTGTGCCAAGCTAAATATTTCATCCGGTGTGGTTTCGCGTGGGGTTCTGTGAAGTCTGTGGGCAATTGGTAGATTTTCAATGACGCATTGTACGTTTCTCGATCCAGAAACAAAGTGCATGTGCAAAGTGTTCAGTGGCACCGGTCACATCACACATGACATATTACGAGTGCATGCGATACAGCAATGGGGGCGGATGACATAGTGCACATGCGCATGGCACATATATTTCCCATTCGAATCATTTGAGGCGATACGCTATGAAACATGCATTCACACAATCACCAAATGTGTCTCGTGTGGGAGAAACCAAAACCACAATGAACCAGTGCTGCACGCTTGTGAAAAAGAATCATGCGAAATACGCGACGCACACGATAGCGAAACAACACGTCTGAAACAAAAGCAGGGTGCAGTGCGCATGCTGGCAAATCCAACGTAACAAGGTCTGTGCTTCACTTCGGTGGGTTTCACTGTAATGGGATGTTGGAACAAACTCCCAGGCATGCTAGAGGGCAACTAGGAGCTTGCAGACTCTCGGAAGGCCCAACACCTTCCACAGGACAAACAGACAACTCAGTCAATGGCAAGTTCGAACTGCGGTTTATTAAAGACCAAACCAACCAGGATCAGCACAGGGACAGAAGAAATCTGTGGACATCTCAACTTCTCCTGGCTCGCAGGCTAGTTTTGATGTAGAATTACATCACTGCTCTGTCACATCCTGGGTCTTTCTCCAAAAACCTATCAACATCTGGGATTGGCCGTCAGTAGCCTAATGACCTATATGGTTGCCTATATATATCATTCTACTGGCTCTCCCATGTCAGGTGGCTGGACTGGTACATCCCCAAGTCACTATCTATAACAATGTTACAGTATGAGGGTCTTACCATTGGTTCTTGCCCGATAATACCCTCCCCTAGGATACTAAACTGTGATTGGCTAAAGCTGACATCCCCAGGCCTGGGATCTGCAAAAGGTTCTCAGCTCTTGGTGTACCTTGGTGTACCTTTTCAGGGTAATAAGAATGGTTTTGGGCCTCATTATAAGTGTGCCAGTTTACCAGCACTGTTGTTTCCGGACCGGCACACTACAACTCTGCCGGGCGGGTACCCTCCCACCCAGCAGGTCAGACCTGCCGGGCAGGACGGCACCCACCCGCAGTGTTTTCACAGAAGCCCCGGCACCATTAACAACAGTGCCAGTGCTTCCGTGGTCCCCATTCCCATAGAGTCGCATAAGACTCTATGGGAATGGAGACTTACAATTTGCCGGCAACTGACTTCCCATCCCACTGGAGTTGTAATCCCCAGGTGTTACTGGTGGGAAGTCAGGTGCCGGTAAATATTTACGGGTCCGGCGGCAAACCACCCGTATCACTGGCACGGTTACCACCGGACCAGTAATGAGGCCCTAAGTGTCTGCATTGTAAGTAGGTCTCCTTGTGGGCAGGACAAAGACTGATATGCAAAGGAGTATTCCTCCTTTGTGAAAAGAACAGTGAGCAAAAAGCTATGGCTGCAGACTCTCAAAGTGGGTAAAAACCACAGAACAAGTTATCATGCCATGTTCTTTCTAGAGAGGGGCGCCTGTTACCTTTTTTGTATTTTAACCAGAGAGATAATTTGATCCACAACAGACAGGAAGATGGGTGGGACTTAATAGTACATGTTTTCACTCCTTTAGCTTTCCTGTTGCAAAGCACTCTGGTTTTGACCTGTAGGAGGTAGCTCCGGATTTCATCAAAGGTCTGAATTTTAACTGGGGCCAAGGGTGTGAGACTCATATGTGTGACTCAAGGGTATGAGAATCAGGCTGAATCTAGATAGATGCCAAGATTCCAATGTACAGAACACATGCTAGAAAATTATCAGTTTGCTCTGTGATACTACAGCTGTGGGCTGGATACTACAGCTGTGGGCTTAGTTGCACTAAAGATAAAACTAACATGAAACTAACATACAAATTTACCTTACCCATTTAACATATAACAGACTCCCATAATAACATTTAGTGCAAACCAATCCATGATATAAACTGCAGATTGACGGAAATGAAATGAACTAAATGTGCAGGCTTAAAGCTATGCTGTGTTTTAAAGTGTGGAATGTGAGATCCGTTCTGCTAAAGACATTGGATTGTTTCAGGACAGGAAGCATCGGAGGAATGTAACATTTTCTCTTCAGCGAGGCAGGTTGCTCGGTCAAGGGCACAGAGGAAATCAATGCTCTTTTAATGGGCTGATTTGTCAAGGGGAGGTTCATATTGAGTAACACATGGGTTCTAGAAAAAGTTTTTGAAGCAGAGAGGGCTGGGTCATTCACTCATTCACTGATGAAGGGGGCAGAAGCGCCTGAAGAGATGTCTGGTTCCTGAGAGGCTGAGTCTCCTGTGTTCTTGCTGACTGTCTTGTGGGCTGTCCATCTCTCTCCTTGGTTGGCAGTCCTTAGAAGAACTGCAGTCTTGAGAACCCTTATCTGGGTTGATTCTGAGCCCGGCAAGCAGAAGGGATGAATTGGGGAATATCGCCAGCTTAACCTAGGTAATTATGCTGTAATTGAGGAGCGTGCTAAAGTGGATGTTTGATAATATGTAGCATATGTAGCATAGATTAATTAAGTCGGTTCATTTTTAGGCACTGAATAATAATAACAATTTAAACGTGCATTTAAAATTAAAATTGTGTTTATATTTCTCCATGTTTTGCTGCGATAAAATTCAGAGTGTCTGAGCTTCTGCCAATTTATGTTGTGAAGTTCAAGGCCATCAATAGGCAGAGCTCTGGACATTATCGCAGATAGAGCGTTGAAATCCATTGCAGGAAAAACCTTGCTTATATTTGACTTACAACGTGGGTGCTCTTGCATATTTCTAGCTTCTGATAAAGAATAATAATTTCAAAAGGTAATTTAGCCTGAGTGTATTTATTCTGCACTCTGCTCATTGAGTTGGCATGCATAGAGATGTAAAATGTGCAGTAAGAAAAATATCAAAGCAAAGTTAGTCACAGTAAATTGTTTTACTCTGAGAGGCTTATTGAATGTTTTGTATTTCCTTTGCATGTATAATGTGTTCTGGAATGCAAGCCACAAGGGCATAAAAGAGTGATATTGTAGATAAAATATCACAGGGGACCATGAGCTAATTATTCAGAGTGTACTAAATCCAGTACTGTTAGTGACCCTGGTGAAATAATTATTAGGCAGTGTTCTGAAGTTAGTTTCACCACTAAAAAAATACCCTAAGAACTTTACCACAATATATTACTAAGAACTAAGAAAAATACCACCCTACCAAAATTCCATGAGATACTAAATATAGCGCAAAAAGATCTCTAACAGACCTCAGGCATAACAGAAGATTGTTGGTGGGGACCCAGGATTGGTTCATTAAGGCAGGCTTAGCCTACACCAATCACTGGGGTCCATTTGGCTTTAAAAGAGGGTTGAACCCCTCTTTTGGTAGAACATCTGAAGACTACACAAGAATTAACAAGAAGAACTCTTTTGGACCGTGGCTGAAGGTCGAGTCTGCCTTAGATTTTCCACCAGTGAAGGAAGGCCAGGAAATCCAAGAGGGAAGCAATATACCTCCCCTAAACATCTCACAGGGAACAGAATAAGATACTGAATTCAGAGGACCCTCCAGCAGCTCCAGACAAGGTACCCAGCCAGCACACAGTGTGCCCTTCTAGGCTCTGCAAGCAAGCTTCCTAGGTGGGAAGTGCCAGAGTCTCTGAACCAAACCAAGTACAAGACCATTGCCTGCAACACTCTCCTCAGCTTTGGGCTATCCACCTTAAAGGATGATACGAGTGCAGCAAAGAAGCTTGGAGTAGTGCTCTAACAAGCATCAACCAGCATCCACCGTAAGGACATTTTCTAGCCAGTCGAACCCCTCAAGCTACAACCGACTGCACCCCTGACTGTTGTCACACTGCAGTCACTAACGTCGTCCGAGATGCCTCGACCAGAGCTTCGGACCCGCCAACCAGAACTGAGACAACGATTCCTGACCCGAGCCAACATGTCGGCCAACCTGTAGTTGTCTGACCAGCCTCGCTCGCCGAACTGCCTCCCGCCTGATGCCCGCAGCTGTCTCCCGTCTTGAACTTTATCGCAGAAGGTGCAAAGCGCCCTGAAACCGACTCTACACTGTCGAACACCAAGAACTTCTACAAGCACAAGGTACATTGTGGTTCTGTCCCCCTGGTCTTTCTCCAAAGACCCCTAGTGGCATTTTATGACCCATTGCTCATTTTGTGCTGAAACCAAGTATGCTTAAACTATTGCGATTAATAACTTTAACGACTACCCTCCTGTCAGTATCCAGAGTGCATCCCTTTTCCATCTTGAAACTGTCTGTCCTCTGCATTCCTTTACAGAGTGGGTTGCATGTTGTAGTGTGCTAGAACTGTCTGCTGTGATCATAATAAAGTAGATATTTGTATACAACCTTGACTGGACATTCCCTTTAATCACTGGGTAATAATTGTATTTTCGCTGTGTTGCAACTAACCAACGATCCACGACCCTGCAGAGATAAGTCTGCAGTTCCATCCACGTTACCAAAATTGAACAAGGAGGTTTATAATTGACTTGTGCTTCCAATCTATCCCTTCTGGTGTACTAGATGTTTAGGGCTGATTGATGGTTTAGAAACCAATATTCATCCCTGGACCACTGGTGCCCCAGAAGTTTATTCGTCACACTGTAAAACCTCTGAAAAGGTTCTACATGTTTCTACTTCTCAGGCTGCTTTAATTGCTTCATTTTATAACCATGTCTTCCTCTGGATCACATGAATTAAAAAAGCAGTTAATGCGGTGGACTAAATTGAACGTTGAACCACAATGAGCAACCAAAATGTTGATAGTAAATAATTACAAATGGAGGACTAGTATGTTTTATTGTTTAATTCCTTAGGAAAAAATGTATTCGTGACATCAGGAATTGGTGAAGTAAGAACCAGTGAGCAAACTCAACATGATAATGTTATATATGTTTTTTATTTCATTCATATGATCCAGAAGAAGTCTTGGTTAGAAAGTAAAGCAATTAAAGCAACATGAGAAGTCGTAACATGTAGATCGTCTCAGAAAAATCATTTATATGGGAAATTGTTTACCTGGGCTTATAATAGGAAATGTATAAACTTCAAACTTGGATAATGTCATATCCCTTATACAAAATAACTAGACTTTGTCAATTGCCTTTTCGTGAATAGGATCAATTGTTTGTCTCAGGGAACAAATGAGCTACAAATGGTGTTTTGAATGGATGCTTGTGTAGTTCTTTCCATTCTTTATATAGTTGTCTGTGCACCCAATAGGTTTGTATTAATTTGATACAATATTTTAATCTGGTACAAAGATTTTTTTGGTCTATTTTCTAAAAGAGTTGTATTCATTTACTTGTAAATGTACATGGTATCTATGTCTGTGGTCAAAGAAAGATAAGCCAAACATAATTTGCTCTAATGATATACTTGAGAGCATCGCTGTTATAAACTTTTAGACAATGACCATGTCTATCGACCAGAAGGGGTGTTCCTCACACGTTATAAAAATCAATTTCTTAATTGATAAATCCATGTTTAGATATAGCAACATTTATTTAATTATTGAGAATCTGTTTAATGTTGTTTTAGAGACTGACAGAACATTAGAATATGACTGAAAGGAACATTTGTGGTCCAGAAGAAGACTTGATAACTCATGCAGAGACCCATTCAGGTAAGGGTAGTATAGCTCAGTGGCAAAGCACTTCTTGGAAGGAAATCGATGTAAAGCAACACAAGTTCAAATCCCGGATCCGTGCATAAAAACCTCTTAAGCTTTAAGCTCTAAATAACCAATCATAAATCCCAATCATCATTAGCTGATACTCAAATTGATCTTACTAGAAATGAATTTGCATTATAAGTAGATTTTGTAAAAAGATAATGATTATTTGCTATTTAGGACATATATTTACAATTTTCTCTCTGGCTATACACAAGATTGATATTTTTGTTATTCTACACTACCCCTGTAAATGAAAAAGGTTTGCAATTATTTTGTCTTTACATTTTGTATGTCTGTACGTTCTCTTGATTAAAAAATGTATTTGTATATTTTTTTCTTAGGGCCTCATTGCTGAAGTAATTCACTTTGTGCAGATTTATTTCTATATTGGTTAATGACTGCTGTGAATTCGGAAGATGTTAAATATATGTTTACCCATAGGGAACAGACATTGGTATAAAAATATCTCCAACTATCAGGTCAGCCCCATCTTGTGGGAGGTCAAGGTTCAGGTGGTCTGCAAAAAATGGCCCTCCCCCACACAGAACCCTAATAACAAGTCCCACTTCAGACATTTGCCTACACTTCTCTCTGAATAACAGAGTGATTGAATGGTGCAGCTACACATTTTAAATTCAATTTGATGCAGTCAAACATGTATGGCATGATTTATAGGTGGGCAAATAGTTTTTGGGACATTCAGATGACCTGGTGTTCCAAGTTATGAGATTAATGTCATAACTAACGAGAGGATTCTATATCTGAGCCCCACCACAATGGTACTGTTGTGTGGTCCTACTTTTGTGTTGGCAGCCATTCTGAAATTGTAGTGTAACTTGTATGTCGTTAGCCTGTCTGGTCACCCTATTGGAGATGGGTGCTTGGGAGAGGCGGGTTTCTGTTACAATTCTGAAAAAAAAGCAAAAATTAATTCCCTGTTTTGTGCAATTCTACTGCAGGACTGTACATAGATGTGCACATGCAGTTTTTATAGATGCAAAGGAATATAACAGGCTCACAAAAGTTTTTGGGGGGAGAAGTATGACTGACCTGAAAAAGCTCTAATTGACAAAGGTGAAAATGATGCCCGATAGACTGAAAAATTGACAACAAACTAAAGCTTGATATGACAGGGCGGGTGTTGCTTCTCCCAAGTACTTGAAGCTAGATGTTGTGTTGCGATCAAACTTCCCAGATCACTCCAATCGCGGACATTGGCGTGGTCTGAACCTATCCAAGTAGTGGAAGTGTTTCATAACACAATCCACACCTCTGACAGCAGAGTATGGAACATGGAAAGGGAAATTGTGTGGGGGAAGGGACAGTTTGGCAAGCGACAAATATGGTTGAGCATGGTTATGAGTGTATGTCTGCTCTACCTTGCAGTGAATTGCTGAAGCAGTGACATCATGAGGCATACAGTTATCCATCATTTCGAAGCTCTGGCTTATTGGCCCGGTTCCCTTAGGCATTCAGCAAGCGGGACCTGGTATTCCACTTGTGGCTGACAATCAGTTATTCACATGTGGGCTTCCTCTGCTCTGACCAGTGCTGCCACGCTTGAGACGGTCTACAGCCAATCAAATTCACCCCAAAGTTCCACTAGATGCACCCTCTTTTGATTTGTTCCTCAAAAATGTTATTGATAAAATAGTCCAATCCAATTCCTGACAGGTGTACCTTGTCCAGCAAAAAAAGATTGGCTCCAAGATGGTGTAGCTCCATGCCACGCCATCTGGGAAGGCGTTCTGACAAAAATAGCTGTGTTTCTTTTCAGCAATGTCTTATGCTGCTCAGAGATATGCATATTTCCTCCTTTAATTGTTAACTACATAGATTTGCTAGATCATTCCCCCTTAGATGATTTAACAAGAAGTCAGGAGGATCCCTGAAACAATTCAATCGAACCATCTATCCTGCATGTCTTCCCACCGCATGCCTGTCATACCCCACCATGAGATAATGGTGGTGTGAAATTGTTTGCAGTGGTGTGCTTCTTCTAGCCACATGCCCGATTTTGACACAAATGGGTGTCCGCCTATCCAGACAGACTTGATAGGGCGGGCCGACCTGTGGGAGAAAAAATCCTGTATTATAACTTTTCTTCTCTGATATATATCTTCTGTAAGCTCCTGATCGCCAACCCCCAAACATTTTAGCTCTTTGTTCCCCAAGACCGCCCAACAAAGCCAAAGTGGCTGGTCCTATGTGGCAAGAGTGTGTTCCAAACTGGAAAGGGTCCCACACTAATTGCTTTCTTTAAAAGGGCCTGGAACTGAAATCTGATTAAAGCACTGCCATTCTTGTGGATCAACAGTGGACTTCTGTGTAGGGGGCGGGCGGGCAGTAGAAGAGGAATGCTTTCGTGGTACTTACCTGGCAGCTGGCTGGATCATCAATGCAATATCATTGATTAGTCTACGTTTCCTCTACTGGTCTGTCTTTTATTTTCTAAGCAATATTTTTATGCTTTTCCCGGTTATATCAACCTCTGCCCATGCTAAACCATCTTCTGCTGTTGTACTCTTAGAGATTAATTCACTAACTCTGAAAGCCACAAAATAAGCCAGTGCAAAGGCTGCCTTAAAAAGGGCTATTTTCATGAATATTGTTGTCATCTTTTTCTAATATACCCACAGTCTCAGTAGTTTCTCGAAATTCAAAGAACGTCCCGTGTCAGTTTGTGTGCCTTCTAATCTGTCCCATCCTTTGAGAGCATATTTTATCAATGCACTGTTTGTTTGTTTGTTTGTTTGTTTATTTTATTTGTATAGCGCTCCAAACCCAGGGGTAGAAGGGCGCTTGAGAATATGGTTACAGAGTTGAGAAGTATCTTTGTGTTACATACTTCGTAGATACTTATAATATATACATATATATACAGTCATCAATAAACAGAGCACATACAATGTGCACAATATACAATTTTCAGTATAAATACAGTACTTAAACCTGTTACCGCACAGGGGTGTAAGGTCTGGTGTTAATGGGCTATTCTTTGTTTAGGAGCCAGCTGATGACCTGCTTCCTGAAGATCTGGAAGGATTCGATAGTTTTGATGTTGAGAGGTAGGGTGTTCCAGAGTTGGGGGCAAGTACTGTGAAGCTTGCCCCTCCAGCTCTTTTTCGGTGGAACCTGGGCACTGTCAAGCATAGAGTGTTGGAGGATCTGGTGGATCGGGTAGCAGGTTTCATGGTGAATTTATTAGCTAGATATGGTGGTGCTAGGTGATTGAGGGACTTGTACGTGAGGCAAATGTTTTTTAGGTCGATTTTTTGGCATATGGATAGCCATTTGCAGGCTTTCCTAGTAGCAAAGATATGCTCTCGTCTAGGAATGTTGAGGGCTGCGCGCAGGGCATTATTTTGTATTACCTGCAGCTTGTTGAGAACGGATTCGTTGGCACCTAGGTACAGGCTGTTGCAGTAATCCAGTTTGGATTGTATGAGGGCCCTTGCAAGGGTGAGGCAGCTGTTGGGTGATAGAAATGGTCTGCTGGCCCTGATGAGCTTGCCGGTGTAGGCAGTGGCTGAGGCGGTAATATTGGTGTGTTTGGTGAGGTTGGTGTTGGCATCTAGATAGAAGCCAAGGGTTTTTACGCTTTTGGCTATAGGGATGGAGTGGCCATCGATCGTGATGTTATTATAGCTAGGGTTGAGTTTAGCTAGGGTGTTAGGGGAGCCGACAATTAGGAGCTCTGTCTTCTCATCATTCAGGCAGAGACCATGTGAGGCCATCCATGCCTGAATGATGGAGAATATTTTGTTGATCCGGGCAGAGTCTGCTTGGTAGTAACCTGTGATGGTGAGGAGTATCTGGGTGTCATCTACGTAGTTTGTGTAGGTGACACACAGACGGTCCAGTTGGTCAAATAGAGGCTTTGTAAATATGTTGTACAAAGTGGGGGATACACAGGATCCCTGTGGGACCCCGCATGTGATGGGGATGGGGTATGCCGCAGCTGTTGTGGAGAAGACCCGCATGGTTCTGTTTGCCAGGAAGCATGGTATCCATGTGATGGCAGAGGAGGAGAAGTGGGCTGCGGTGGCAAGGTGATTGCAGAGGATTTCATGGCTGACCAGGTCAAAAGCAGTTGAGAGGTCTAGTAGGAGAAGGATTGCGGCATTGCCTTTGTCTTTAATTTCATCAATCTGGCTTTTGAGATCAACAAGGGCGGTTTCTGTTCCATGTTGAGGTCTGAAGCCAGATTGACATATTCCTAACGGTTGGATTCCAAGTATTCCTGAATTTGGATGTAGTCGACTCTGTCCAGGATTTTTAGTAGGAAGGGGACTGTGGGGATGGGCCTGTAGTTGGTGGGAATGGCTGGGTCGAGAGACTGTTTTTTTAGGAGTGGAGAACCCATGATTGTTTTAAGTTGCTAGGGATCGAGTTATTGGTGAAGGATAGGTTGATGAGTTTGGTGATCAAGGGGGAGAGCTCTCGGGCTGCATCTTTTATGATCTGTGCCGGGCAGCTGTCTTTTTTGCAGTTTGAGGGTTTCAAGTAAGTGATGATTTTTTGAACTTCTGGGATAGTGACTTTCTTAAACGAGAAGCCAGAGCTAGTATTGATTGGCGTGGGTGGGCTGTGGTTGGTGACCTTGTTATTGGAGAGTGGTTGGCGTTCGTCCTCAATTTTTGTTTGGAGTCCTGAAATTTTATTGTTAAAGGCGTTTTGGATGCTGGTGCACCAGGATTTGTCTTTCAGGCAGGTGTCTGGAGGTGAGATAGGGTTTTCTAGTTCCTTCAGAATTTTCTGTGGGTGAATTCTGTCTCCCGTCAGTTTAATGAAATATGAAAATGCTGTAAGATGTGCCAATGCCCATGATTTCTTTTTGTTTTGTAAAAATGCCCCTTCTAGGAAGACCTTAATGTCTTGATCTGCAATAACCTCATTTTTTTCAAATTGTATTATATCTTTAAAGGTTTCCAGGCACTTACTATGTTGCTTGGCCGTTTTCGGAGCAAACGCATTCTTTGCCAAATCCATTAATAGGCCTATGTAATTTCTTACTTTCGACTTCCATGTTGATATTGAGTCCTTTGTTCCTTAACACCTTTCTCTGTGTTTTGTCCTTAACATTGTGGGCCCTTTTGACGGCGTAGTTGTTGATCTCCTGTTCTCTATGTTTCTTGTTATTGGTGTCATATCCTGGTCTGCTCTTGGGTTTAGCTTCCTGAAAGTTGCCCACTGTGAACGAGACAAGGCATTGGCAATATTCTTTCCGGGCAATCTGTCTGTCCCTCAATTCAAAGTGAAGTTTCAAATTACCATAATAATAATACAAATTGGCCTTTGTTATTTACCTCATTAATTTCAGCACCTCTTGACATGACGTGGAGCCTCTGTTGATCACTTGCACAACAGCTAAATTGTCTAACTGGTTTAGCCAAATCTAAGCCCCATAAGCAGAGTGCTACCCATACAGGGAACATTTCTAAGAGTAATGTTCTTGGCTCAACCTCTGACGTGCCATTCTATAGGCCATGAACTTGCACTCCATTTATTGCCCAATATTTCCCTGTAGCCAATGCTACCTGCTGCATCTGTGGAAAAGACCTGCCTGTCTTGACTGTTTAAAAGTGTTCTACACATCACCCCGCTGTTAAAATTTCTCAGGAATTCCTCCCAGACTGTTAAGTCCTCTCTGATGTTCTTCCCTAAGCAGATGTGATGGTGTTTATTTTTTAAATTGAACACCCTGGTCTTCATCTCAATGCTTCTCTGGAAGATGCACCCTTGTGGCATTACTCTGGATGCAAAATGCAATGTTCCGGCTAGTGACTGAAGTTCCCCTAGTGTAGCCTTTTTCTTTAATTGAAATGACGCATTTGATTTGCGTCCAGCATGTCTTTTATTTTATCTCTGTGTATCTGACATTCTCCTTTGTCCGGAATCTATCTCTATTCCTAAGAATGTGATCATGTGTGACGGACTTATTGTTGTCACGTGTGCCAGAGGGATGCCCCACTTCTGTGCAAGTTCTTCAAACGTGCTCAAAGCCCTTTGACAGAGGTTCAACACCTCTGGTCCTGCAAATAAGAAATTGTCCAAATAATGGACTACCAATGCTTCTGAAAGAACTCTTTTAAATGCCCATTGGGGGAAAGACCGAAAGCATTCGAAGTAAGAACAAGATACCGAGCACCCCATGGGAAGGCATTTGTCAAAATAGAAATTCCCATCAAAATGGAATTATAGCCATGGATGCAATTCCTTGTGAACTGGGAGCAGTCTAAAAGCAGATTTTATATCTGTCTTTGCCAATAAAGCATTCCTGCCCGCTTTCATCACTACCTCTAGGGCATCCTGGAAACTGGCATAAGAAACATGTTTCTGCGCGAGGTAAACATTTGTTCACCGACGTGCTGCCGGGTGTGATAAGTGATGTATGAGCCTAAAATCGCCATTCCCTTCTTGGGAACCAGTCCCAGTAGGGAGCATAAGAATTTCTGGAAGGGGATCTGGTCAAAAGGCCCGCTCACTCTCCCTGGTGCAATTTCTTTTTGTATTTTCTTTTCCACTACTTCAGGGACCATTAAAACAGATTCCAGGTTTTCGGGAATGTAACATGAGTTGTGCCACTGTCACTGAAATGGGATGTGAAAACTCTTCTAGAAACCTTCCTCTAAAAAAGTACTAGTTTCTTTGTCAGGAAGTTTGGTGAGCCAGTATTGCATCATCTCAATATTTATTAGTGAACTCCCAATTGGAAAATTCATCGATTCTTGACTTCTGCTGAATTGGGGGTGCTCTGGAAAGTGGGCAACTTTGTGCATTTCATATAGCTGTGCCCGCCACTGCATCTGCTGCACTGGTGATGAAATCTGCACTCATTTCCCCAATTACAGATACCCTTCTCAAATTTCCAGCAAAGTGTTGTCTACTGTTGGCTGGTTCTGTTGGGGTGTGAGGAATTCGACCATTCACATGATGGGCTTTTTTGAAATGTTTAATTAAATGGAATGATGGTAGACCAACTTCAGGAAAATATGTGGGGATAATCCACACACAATGTCCTATGCTAACACCACACAAAAGCATAGACCAGTGTATTCTGGGCTGGACAATGCCTACAGGCACCGTACAACCCTGTCAAATATGGCTGGAATGTGATAGCCGAGGAGTGCACAATGTAATCTTGAGGAAGGGTCAGCCTGGTTAACTGACAAAGCTTCCATGGATACGCTCTGATCTTTTGTATTTCAAAAAGGCCCACATGGTGCCTGGTTGCAGAGGATAACAAAGGAGGCAGGAAACCCAACAACATTTCATAGGCAACTGTGTAAACCTGAAGACAGCTCCTGCCTCTCAGTATCGATGGCAAAGAACTGTCATGTCTGGGTCTGCTGTTTACAGTAGACCTAGGGGTACCCCACTCATAAGGTACAAGAATGTGGTTTGCAGGAGCCAGCGGGAGACCTCCAAGGGAGACCTGCCACTTTACCAGGAACCACACAGGGAGGACCATTAACCAGAAAGACTCTTTGAACACAACGGACATGAAGATGGGTGGGACTTAGTAGCACCAAGGAGTGAGCTTAGAGCTCTTTCTGTTGAAAGAAGGATTCAGCCATTTTAGTTCTGGGGCACACCTTGTTCCTGTTTTCACCTCTTTACCTTTCCTGTAACAAGGCACTCTGGCTATGACTTCATGCATACAGGAGATTGTTGGTAGGGACCCCATTATTGGTTCACTAAAGTAGGCATAGCCTACACCAATCACTTGGCTTACTTGGCTTTAAAGGAGGGCTGAGGTCCTCTTTTGGTAGATCATCTTAAGACTTCACCAAAAGTAAGTAGGAAGAACTCAAACTTGGACCCTGGCTGAAGGTACAGTCTGCCTTACATCATCCGCCAGTGAAGGAAGGCCAGGATATTTAAAGTGGGAAGCAAGATCCCTCCCCTAACCATCTCCCAGGGAACAGAGGGAGATAAAGAACTCAGAGGACCCTCCAGCCACTTCAGAACCATTACCCAACTAGCACACAGCACGGCCTGCAAGGCTCTGCAGCAAGCTTCCGGGATAGGTAGTACCAGAAGGTCTCTGAACCTACAACCAAGGACAAGGCAGATACACGCAACACCCTCCACAGCTGTGGGCTGTCCACCTTAAAGGATGACAAAAGCCCATTGATGAAGCTGGGAGAAGTGCCTTGACAAGCATCTACCACTGTCTGCCTTAAAGGACATTTTCATGCCAGTTGAGTACCTCGATCTGCAACCGACTGCAACGCTGGCTGTTGTCAGGCCGCAGTCGCTTAAAGACATCCAATACATCTTGACTAGTGCTTCAGACCCGCTGATCAGCCCTGAGACAATGACTCCTGACCCGGAGCCACAGTGTAGGCCAGCCTGCAGCCATTCGTCCAGCCTTGCTCACCAGCCGTCTTGTCGCCTTATATCCGCAACTGACTCCTTTATTGAACTCTGTTGTAGAAGCCTTGAAAGCACCCTGAAGCAGACTCGACCTTGTCGAGCACCAAGAACACCTACAGAACAATGTACATTGTGGTTCAGTCCCTTTGGTCCTTTCCAGAAAGCCTGTAGAGGCATTTAAAGACCCTTTGCTCCCTTTGTGCTGAAGCCAAGAAAGCTTAACAAACTGTTGTGGTTATTATCCATACGGACTACCCTCCTGTCAGCCTCCAGAGTGCATCCCTTGGATTTCGTAGTGTTCTTAGACTGTCTGTTGTGAATAATAAAGTAGATATCTTAATACAACCTTGACTGGCCACTCCTTTTATCATTGAGTGATAATTGTATTTTCGCTGTGTTGCAACTAACCAACGATCCTCGACCTTTCAGAGATAAGCCTGCCGTTCCATCCTTGTTACCAAAATTGGACAAGGAGGTTTATAATTTGCTTGTTATTCCAATCAGTTCGGATCCCTTCTGGTGTATTAGAGGTGTGGGGCTGATTGATGGCTTAGAAACCGATATTCACCCCTGAACCACTGGTACCCCGGAAGTGGATCTGTCACAGGGGGGAGAGGAGGTTTGAGAGTGCTGGTTGTTATGAAATGCAAATCTCTGACCACCAAACTGCTTACTCCGAAAGGACTGAGACCCTTTATACTGTGACTGACTACTGTGCGCCTGCTTGTCTGAGTTATAAGAATTCCCCCTCCCATTCTGTGAGTAAGAGTTGTGCATGATGTGTGCAGCGGGAGGCAGCGTCGCCCTGTCCTTTAGAACATTAAATATGTAAAGATTTGCTTCTTCCTCCCAAGTCTGGGTAGCTATCCATCATCACCCTGAACTCCCTATCGTAGCTGAGCCATGCATCACCCCTAATGTCCTGTAAACCATCAGCATTCGGTGTTCATATGCAATGAGTGCTGAACCTTGCTCAGGACATGTGACTAGTATTATCGTTGCCAGTATGTGAAAAGCTGCCAGCCAGTTATGAAAAGATTTTAGATGTGTTTTTTGGTGTGTTCTTCTCATTCTGCTTCTTATCCTCTTTATTTATGTCAAAACCTATCTTTTCAAATTCAAGTAGAGAAAACATTTATATTAACAGTTTTTTATATATTTTCCTCTTGTCTTTCTTCTCATTGTGCCAAGCTAAAGTTTTGTTTCATTTCCTGAGCGTGTCTTTACACCTACTAAATGCCTACCATATTTTGTTTTAAAACACTCCTGTTTGTCTTTTCTTGTTCTCTTATGCTCTGTGTTCCTTATTTTCCCCCTCTTCTTCACCCAGGCTCTTAAGTGACTTTGTCGTCCTCACTGTTGCTGTTTCTGGTTGTCTCTTGTGCTGAGCTCTACTTTTCTGCGTAGGATGAAGAATACATATCTTTCTCTTCCCTCTTTTTTGTTACATTTCTTTATGCTGTTTTTTCCTTCTCAACTTTTTCTTTCTCCACATTGTGCCATAGGAGCACAGGAGTTTCTCAAAGTTATTCTTAAATTCATCTGGCGATGTACCTGATAACGGGTTTCCTGTACTCCCGCTCTTCGGTGTTTAAGTTGGTACCAGCAATGTACTCCACGTTCTGCTCGGCTCCTTCCCTCTTGCTTTATTGACCAATGGTGCATCCATTCACCCAGGCACGTCAGAGCCAGATGCCTTGTTCTCCTGGAACAAACTGCCCAATCCATCTTGAATTTACACTCGCCCCGACATCTACTTACTGCACGGCAGCCAGGCCTGGTGCAAGGCATTTTGCCACCCTAGGCAAAGTGTCAGATTGACGCCCCCCACTTAGGTAATTGAACACATACCATTCATGCTGCACTTGGTAGAAATATTGACATTTTGTACTTCAAGGCCCACATTAATACTGCCTTACAGAGCTGATGTTACGCTCACCTGGACCCCACAGGGGTGTCGATCGGACCCGGACAGCTGAGGTCTCCTTCAACGTGATGCGTAGTGCAGAGATGACTGTCTGGACTGGCCCGCCTAGTCTTGTCTGCTGGACCCGAAGAAGTATTTTCCTGCAAGTGGAGACAGGGATTAACCACCTGTGGGTTTTAGTGATGGCCTCCCAACTGTTCTCACTCTCCCCCACTAATCACCTCCGATATCCCCTTAGTAACCTCACCTTATGTTCGTAAAAGATGAGCTCTCCATCCTGCGTGTCTTGCAGGGGCGCGTAGATACCAGTTACTTCACTGGTTTGAAGGCGTTGGGAGAGTTCCGGTAAGTATTGACTCTGAAGTCCCTGGCGGGATTGGTAAGTATCAAGTTCAAAGAGTTCAATGTGCCCGATGTTCACTCTTGTCCCCTTCCTTCCTTAAGTTGCAACTGAGTTCGTGAGAAGAAGGTCTCGTAGCTGCTGCTGGCGTTCAGGTAAGAGTCTGTGTTACCCAACGCTGTCCGGTAACTATTGCATGCGTTAACGTGTTGTTTTTCTCCCTCTTTACAGATGCGGCATATGAAAATGTGGAGAGTTATGGAATAATACCGCCGGTGGTAAGTCTATGGTGGTAAGAGGTTGTATTTATTGATTCCCTTGGCTCACCTTGTTTTTTCTTGTGTCCCGTAGGTGCCGGATTACAGTGAAAAAATGATGGAGACAGTCCCAGATCGAAAGATGCTGTGAGAACTGGTGAGTATGGCGCTGTGCTGGAACTGGCGAAGCGACGCATGCAGGTCTGATGTACTTTCCAGGCCCGGAGATGAAATGGTTCCGGAATTAGGTGAGGAATTTGAAATAAGTTCGTTTTCTAACCTTGTCCTTTTCTTCTTCTTTATTCTAAGAGCTCCGGATTCGAGGCGGGCGTGGCAGAAGACTGGATGCTGGCTGCAGGGACGCGGGCGTGGCTGAAGACTGGATGCTGGCTGCAGGCATGGTGAGCGTCACGCTGCTGGATGCAGAATAACGTGAAGCATGTGCTGCTGTTCGGGTGTGGTTTAAATAGCCTCCAAAGTAGTTCCAGGTAAGAAGTTCCCTAGAGCCACGCCCGAGTAAAAAATAGTCCCTGTAACAAAATAGTCCCATCCAGGCATCATGTAGGCTTGGACTCTTTTGCAGCATGGTCTGCATCAGGTAAGTAAAGTCTATGAGCCTGGCGCCTATGGCGCCAGGACTGATTTCTGTGATGAGCCTGGCGCCTAAGGCGCCAGGACTGAACCCAGACAGCCCCTAGCCGGGGCTGCTAAGGTTTAAACAAATGTCTGGATGCCTGCTCCCGGAGCTGAGGGCCTTGGTCCTGATGCCCGGGGGTAGGCATCATGACAGCTGAACTGTAAAGTTTCCCATGGTCGTGTGCAAGCAAGCCATCCAGTCCTGTTTTTGCTTGGAATTCTGGGACTTGTAGTTTTCTTAAATTCCAAGTCGGGAAAAATATATGTCATTATAAACATGATGGCTGCACCCATATATGTGCATTCTGGCTATATGCAGGCAGATGCCAGTATTACCATATAACAACATAATTCTGTTGGATTTGGCAGTACAAAATGCCATATCACTGTAAGAAAGCATGTCCAGGCTGGCTGCACCAATACAGTCTAGCAACCTGCCGTAGCCATGCTGTGACTGCCTGAAGCATCCTGCCAGACATGTGACTACCAGCAACACCCAGGCTCAATGATTACCTGCAGCACGCTACCCAGGCATTGTGACACTTATGCCCACTCCTCTACTGTTGGAAGATATTGAGAAACAACTGACAGTTGCTGGACTAAGGTGCCTGGAAAAAGAACACATGGCACAGAAAAGTAAGGAGCCGCTCAAACTTCCCTACACTGGTTCTTCAACAAGCCTATTCTGGCACAAGCCACTATGCTAAGATTGGCAATACGGGTGCAAAGGGGACCTTTGTGTCCTGGTAGAGCTGGAAACTATGGACTGCTGCTGATGAGCCCACATAATTCAAACAGGCCACATTCAACCATCACAGGGTAAAGACTATTCACCGAGTCCCTGTGCAACCGGCTAGGCTGGCGGTTGCAGTGACTCAGCATGGTAATGTTCCTTGTCAATGGCCAAGTCGGGAAACAAATGATAATAACCTAAAGAATATTAGGGTATCAAAGGTAGGTACAATTATTATTTCTGATCATGGTTGCATATTCCTTCTTGCTCGGCTGTCTATTAAGTTAGAAAGAGCTATCAAATGCGTGCGATAGGCGAACATATCTGTTTTTTAAATTAATTTCATGTTTTCTAATGAAAGAATTGGCAAGCAGTCTCAAGGCTTTACAATAGGTCAGTAAGCTTATGTATTATGGCACAAAAATTATAGATAACGGTGACATAAAATGTGCTTTCCAGTCATGGAGTATTAGGTGACTTAACAAGATATGTCTATGCTGAAGGAAAGAAAGCCTGCAAATCTAACATCTCTCACTTGCGTTATAACATAATTACCATGGCCTTTACAAGAGAGGAGACAGAACAGGCACATAGTAGTTTTGCTTTGAGCCATAGTGCCCATTGAAATGTGTGCCTAATAAATAAGTAAAGTCACTCCCACACTTATCACTCATCACAGCAATGATAAGGAAATTCACATAATAGAATGCCAGATAGCAAAAGGCTTGACACCTCCTTAATGTGCCCCCCATTGACAGACCATGCTGCAGGATGACTGTGCACACTGCTCAGGCAGAGCCACTTATCTTGTTGGCTCAGAAAAATGTACACAGAGGGGACATATATGCTACAGGGAGAACGTCTCATTCTACAAATGTATTCTTAAAGGGCATAATGTTTTGCAGATCCAGGACACTTATGAATAAGGCTAGAATACTATAGACTGTGTTGCAAAACTTCACTCCATCTGCCTACGTCTCATCACAGTTGAAAAATCACACATTCATACAATGCTGGTTCAGTTGGTGACTGTCGCCTGGCTTGTCAAGTGCCTTGCAACATATCGCCTGTTCCTGGCCCCTGTTATAGGGTTGTTGTGAACAGACACACAGAAAAAGTGAGTATTTAGGCTCAGTTACAGACAAACAGAAGGACAGCCTACTTTCGCTCATTTGATCATCATTCCTGCCACAAAGCTTGAAAAAGGGCTTTATATTATGTCATAAAATAAATGTCTCCAAGCACTTGAGTAGCAGCAAAGAAAGGAATTGATTCTGCAGACACGCTAACTTGGAGGTTCAAGGCAGGATGCTCTTCTGCACATCTGCCTCCTTTCAAGCCCCCTCCTCCTTAGTTGAATACAGACTTGCAAGACCTGGCTCATAGTTCAGTTTCCACAGTGTGATTTACAGTATTCCCACCAACGCTCACTCTCTGTATCTTCAAATCCTAGTTTTGTGCAGAGCAACCAACCACATAGCAACTCCTTGTGAAACAGTGCATTTAAATGGGAGTGTTATTTAATTTATTAGGTCTCCATGATAAAAGACAGAAATGCGCCAGCAGAGGACAACCAAGATGAGACCACACAACTATGAACTAAGGAAGATTTGGGGGCAGCAAAAGAAACACAGAAAGCCTAATTCCTTACTCCCCAGGTACAGTAAATAATTAAATAACATCCACATACAGTACAGCCCTGCTTTCTGATGTATGGTTTCAACTGCAGTGCCACTTCCAACATTTGGTAAACTGAAATAAACCTAGGACTAAAGGAAGGCATATGTAAGTGGCAGCTTATGGGCTACACATAACAGGCCTGAGTTAACTTGAGCTCTGTGTCTGTCTTCCAAGTGAAGCCTTAGAAGGCACAGTGCAGCAGGCTGGCTGTCAGGACCTGTGCTGTGGTGAACGGCAAAGCTGTTGGCAGATGGCAGAGCCGTTTCCTGAAGGACAGATGGACCCACCCCCACACACAGACCTCGGTGCCAAAAACACAAGCTCAACTGTACTTATGTTTGTTTCGCACCCAGAGCCACAGACTAGAGGTTTCAAAGCGAAGACAAAATGAAAGACATGGAGTCTTCAGGGATATGTGCATATGTCCACAGGAAAATAGATGAAAATGTTAGTCACAGTGCCTGTGTCACTCGGGGTCTGCTTTCCTAAACTGTTGTTGAATAGAAAAGCATTTTTGGCAGCTATATGCAATGCACGCAGTTCTTACATCGGCTCCAGCCCCGGCATCTGCCCTGTGCCATGCCCCTCTCCCTGCTGACCTGGGAAATGGTCCAGCAGACCCCAGCTAATTTATGGCCTATTGCCAAAGGAGTCACAATGACAGACGCAAACACTCATTCTCCCTTCCGCTTCCATACATCTACTCTCTATCCCACTCAGTTTGGCTACTGCCGCCCCGAGACCGAGAGGCAGAACAATTACAACAATAGGGCGGCACCCCTCACCTCCCTGCACTGTGCGTGTGTCTGAGTCTCTCTCAGCAGGCAGGGCTGCCACCACGGCACAAGGCTGCAGCTAGTGTGCAGGGCAGGTCACGGATGGTCCACACCAGACGACCGTCCAGAAGAGAAGAAGCCTCAGTCGTGAGGGCACCTGCAGTGCTAATGCGCCAGTGCGGCCTGAGGCACTACGAACGGCACAGCGCACCACGCCCATGCCCATATCGAGTCCCGACCCGAACCTCATGGTGCCTGCTGAGCTGCCTGCTGCTACAGACAGTGCAGAGAATGCTGTCCGCCTCACGACTCAAGGGAGAGAATTATAAATATATGTTTACAAGAAATGTACACCACAGCAGAGGTCCTGACAGCCAGCCTGCTGCACAGTGCGAACGCCATGTGGACACGGGGTGATGTTGAATGCCGCCCACCCCTACCCCTTCTAGTGGTGCTTACCTGTTCCTATCTCGCCATTTCCTGTTGTGCACCCTCCCACCCTTCACTTTGAAGTCCTTTGTTTTTACTCCTCGACCCCCTTACCCCCCAACCCCCGTCCGTGACAATTGCCTGTGCTGCTTCCTTGGCTGCTGCTGAACCAAATGTTGGTTTGTTAATGTGTTTCCGTTCTCTGAGTAGGGCAAATGCTGGGCCAGGTTCCGCCCCCAGACCCAGCCACAAGGCACCCGATTACCTCAAGGATTTCGTACGGTGGGGGAGAAGAAACATTTTAGCGAAAGATAGGGTGTGTGTGGTGTCGAGTGTCAAGATACCAGCATGGCTTCTGAAATGCAAAATGAGACGAGGGGCAGACAGTGCTGGAGAGAAATGGTCGAAGGGGTGACTGAAGCAGAGCCTTTTTACCGCGATAAATATGTCGCTTCTCACTGCGATGTCACACCTATTTTCCTACTGACGTTACGTAGTTGATGGTGAATGCATATACCTACTGCAGCTTTGACGGGTACATTACGCGTAAATTCCCCAGTGCACGTGGTCTGTGTTTAGGTTTGTTCTGTTGTGAATCAGAAGCATTGCACCCTTCGTGTAGCACTCGCAGCAGAGCTACAGAGCCACATTACATGGGGTACAGCTGTGCGGTTTGTTCTGAGAAGGCCAACCTGGCACTAACACACCAAAAAATGGCACCGATCTTAAATGTTTGTTCTTCCAAATTCTGAAAGCGTGGGTGCTTCCTTGAGCCGACGTTAATCCGAGTGAATGCTATTAGGGGAGGGGAGTCCAATTGCTTGCAGGCTTCCTTTGTGCGGGGCGTGTGTACACAAACATTTGCAACGGAGCGGGCTTAGATGGGTGGCTTTTAAAATCTCCGTCAGACTGAGGACGCGCTGTTTACTCTGGCAGCTTACAAAGTGCTAACAAATGGGCCAGATGGATGTGAGGGGGCCATAAGGATGGGAAAAGCCACCGCTCAGGTTAGGAGTGCCCACTGCATTAATCTGCGGTAATGTATAGTTGTCAACTTGTCAGCTTAATAGTCTAAGAAGGAGCATGTTTTCCCATTGGACGCCATTTCAGTCAACGACTTGCTTGTAGACAGCAGACACTCAAGTCTGATTTTGGCTTTGTTTCGAACATTTCATCATTACAAGTTTGAGGACTGGTTTCAATTAATATTGTTTTTAATTTGTGCAAAAATCGTTTGCGTTGGCTTGGGGAGAGGAGTAGGGCCGCAGGTCAGGGCCCACAACACAGTATCTCATCATGGAACCCAAGCCTGGCGATTTGCATAAAAGCAATGAGCATTTTGGGAGCACAAGAAAGTCCACAATTTGAAATGTGAATCATGTCTGTGATAGTGATTCAGCAAGAAACCCTTTTGAGCGAGTACTGCAAGTTGGACTCTCTTCTTTGATCACAATACTCACCCTAACCAAAAAAGTCTGTGATTTGCAAGACATACCAATTCAATACTGTCTGTTTCGAGTAGGGAAGCGTGAGTCGAGGGATTGTGTGGTGTGTGGGGTGCCTGAGACTGGGACATTTTCTGCTTAGGTGTGAGAGACATGTTGAGGAGAGAGAATTGATGAGGGTTCGGTTGTCTGCGCTGGGTGTGGCTGAGCTGAGTGGGAAGGCTTTGCTGGGAGGTGACGGGGTGAGAGGCAGGAGAAGGAACAGTGTGATGTTGGATTTTGTGAGGCAGACTGGGTGGTGGGAGGAGTTGCGAGTTTATGGGAGCTAAGTACTGATTGGTGGGTCTGGTGCACATCATCCTTTAGGATGGGGAAGCGCCTGCGTGGGTCCGCCCACGCATCTGAGAAGAAGAAGAAGAAGAAGCTTATGAGCAGGACTTCTGAACAGGATGTGAGGCTTCGGCTGTTTCTTTCTTCATATACATCTCACTGGAAAGTCAAGCGCAACTCTGATGAAGTCTAGATGTCCACACAATTGAATTGGAAAAGTGCAAAAGAGTGTGGGTTTTAAGGTGACTCGAGCTAGCAGATGATCTTAACAATGTGTGCAGAATAGGACATGGGCAGAAACAAGACAAACGCAGGAGCTTGATGCTCAGGAAACTCCCACACGTTGGTGTTTACTTTCACGAATTGCAATCACACCATGGTGGTTTATGCTATATTCTGGCCATGCACCTTCTCTATGTAGGTAAAATCCCTAGGGAAGTGAAGACACACATGTGTGAACACCGCAGCTGCATACTCAACTCTGTGAGCACAGCACCCTTGGTCCTCCATTTAATCAACAATAACCACACAGAAGATGAGATGGACAAGCATTACAAAAATTACACATCAAGACAAGATTAAAGCAAAACAAATCCTTGCAGATTTTGAAGAAGGGTGGTTTTCCTTATTAAAAGAAAAATCACAGGCTTAAATGAAAGTCTGGAGTAGGATTATCCAGGTACCATCAGAGATTCTCGCCTTAGAAAAATGTGTCAAACCAGACAGAACCTATCAGTAAAGGAGAGAGGGGCCCTTAAATCTGCACAGAAATTGTGATGAAACCAGCGGTCAAGGATGGAGGTATTGTGATTCAATCACTGCAACAAAATCAACCAATGGTGGGAGACCTCATCTATGATGAAAAGAACTATAAGAAGATGAAAAATGATCCCTCGGCAGAATTATCCAAACAAATTGAAGAGACAACTCAGTATGTCTATCAACACAGGTGATAACAAAGAATGAACATGAATACCTGAATAACTCACAGGGCAGGACTCTGGCATTCTATGCATTGCCCAAAATCCATAAGGATACCCCAAATCCACCAGAAAGACCTACAGTTTCAGGATGTCACACAGTTCTGGAAACAATTTTGGAACCATTATGCAAGTTCCTTGATCACTTCTTCAAACTTCTAAGTCAGGACACTACGTCTTATCTGAAAGACACAATGAACACCACCAGCCATTATGAGGGCACCCCATTTAATCCCACCAATGAGCTCCTGGTAAAAATGGACATCAAGGCATTCTATACGAGTATTCCTCAGGAAGCTGCACTGGAAAGAATAAGGGAAAATCTTACCCACAACATGGAACAAACACGGGTTGCAGTGAACTTTATTATGGAACTGCTCATGATAGCTCTTTCTAAGAACATTTTCCTGGAAGACTGAGTGTTTTTTCTCCATACCTGTGGCACTGCCATGGGGGCAGCCTTTGCCCTGAGTTTAGCCATACTGTATATGGCACTGTATGAAGAGATTCATATGTTCGCAGGTGACAACCTCCTTTCACCAGAAAATCATAAAATGGAAACGATACATTGATGATATCATCTTCATATGGCAAGGGGGCCTTGAAAGCCTAAAATAATTCCATACCTGGCTCAACAACAGAACCACACACATACACTTCACCATGTGCAGCAGCTCAACCTCTATTCACTTTTTGGACCTCACTTTAGCAAACAATGAAAGGAAAATATACTGTACACTATATAAAAATAGCACCGGCAGGAACATGCTCTTGCATTTTGAGAGCGATCATCCCAAAAACCTCAAGGAAAATATGCCATATTGACAGCATTTTTGGATCTGCAGGAATTGTACCCAAGTTACAGACTACCAACAACATGCAGAAGACCTAGAGAAGAGATTGAGATCGAGAGGTTACCCTAAACAAAATCCTAAAGAATTTAAAAAAGAGACCCATGTTCACGCCTAGAGAAAGCCTCTTAACACCTAGAAATAAGGAAACTGACAACAGCATGCATACCTGTGTAACCACATTCGGCCTAGAAACACTTGTGTGCAGGCATAGTATAAACGCCATATCATATAATATCATACTGGCAAAATAAGACCCATAATCAAGAGATTTTGGCTGATTGTGCAAACCAACATGTTGGGAGAAGCTTTGCCACACATGACAGCCAAGAGATGAACGAATTTAAAAGAACACCTAATTCACTCCAGGATGAAGAAAAAGGAAACAAGGAGTATATTTTGGACCTGCAAAAAATAGTAGGTCAGCACCCACACGGCACATGCACGGCATGTAGATTTACCACTAAGGTCAAAAGTTTCAAGATAGGACACAAGAACTGGATGGCGAGACAATTTATGAACTGCAAGACAAGCAGGGTGTTCTACATAATTCAGTGTCCCTGGTGGCTACGTTATGTGGAACAGACAGCCCGTCCGGTCCACAAGAGGACTGGCGAACACTGCTCCAAAATCAGGTTCAAGATACATAGTGCCCCGTTAGTCTCACACTTTATATAATTCCAGCATGGCCCAGATGACATCAGATGGTGGGTAGTGGATGCAGTTAGCGCCAGTACTAATGCCACCAATGCCCTTCTACAAAAAGAAGCATGGTGGATACATAAACTCCAGAGCTACACTACAGACCTTAATGAGATGATACCTGCATGTATATGAACCATGTCACAGATCCCTGGAATGCTTTTGTAACGAAGGTTTGATGACATATATATCTGCTTCACTCCCCATTGGTTATCTCCACCCAACAACACCGGGAATATAGGTACATCATTTTTAACCCTGTCAATGTTTCTGTATCTTATGGGACTTCGGACACCTTATTGATATACCCTAAGGGTAAAATATCTATACCTTGGACGTCAGCATGGATGGCTATATATGGGAGACACTGATACCCATCAGTCTGCATGAGTACTTTGTTAACACTACCCCGGGATACACCATTGGGTCCGTTAGCTGTATTATGCACCTCAGTGCGCTTTAGATACAAAATGCTGCCAAAAACCATTTGCATGTAAATTGATTTATTTGGAAAATGTTGGCATATGTTATTTATGTCTTGATATGGACTGTATTGCATTTATTACATTTGTGACCTTAGTGCAATGTCAACCACAAATGGTTAGGCCCAAGTGCCACATACACAGACCAATCATAGGCATACCTAGCTTCCCTTTCAAGCATTCTGAAAACCTTGTAACCATCTTACAAGATGCCAGTGAGCGTGGCACTACTTGGATAGCCCCATTGTGCACGCGCGCACAGTGTATACGTGTCATTGCCTCCCCAATTCCAATCCATGGCTCCATAGCACCCGGCCGCATCGGGCTGGGGTTGCTTGCAACTCGAGACCCTGCTGACTCTGCGGCACAGGTAAACCACCACCTTTTAGACTCAAGGGGCCTCATTACGACCCAGGCGGTAACTTACCGCCTGGGTCGTAATGAGGCCCAAGGTATTTACACCCTCTCAATACCTATTTAGAATTCACTGATGACTGAATGCTTTCCTGCACAAACCGATACACATATATGCTATGTATTTTACCTTTCAGATTTCCTCACCACAGGGTGTCGACTCCAACCAATTAGTGCACCTACGGCAAACCAGTTGGTAATGGTTTTCAGGTTCCCCAAGTCAGTCCTCATATGAGCTCTCCCATATAATTCTTTTAGAACTTTTATGTATATACTTGTTCTTTGTTACATCAGCAACCATGTCATATAGTAACTACATTGTTTGTTGTTCCCACTCCAGCGGTCCAACAGTCTAATGGTCCAGAAGAAGGCCTATCCAAACACTATTTGCTGAAACGTCTAAGGGAAGGACAGAAACATAGCCTCTCTACTCTGTCCCCATTATGTACTAATAATTAGTGACGTCGACCAAGAATTGGTCAGGTGATCTTCACACTAAGTGTGAACTAAAAATCGGACAGTCTGACCCACAATCTCTCTTAGATTGAACAAAGTAGGAGTACAGATCCATACAAACAAGTAGAAGCAGCTGATATTACTCGCAGTATGGACACATGGACTACATTACATGGGTTACTAATATTTACATGTGATGTTTTATTGTTCTGTTAATGTTTTTTGCACATATTGAAAACGTTTGTAAGTGAATGCCCACCTGTCTAATCATTTGTTCTATGTGCTTTGTGTAATTCAAGAGTTTTCTTCCTGCTCTCTTTGGCTTTATGATTGAATATAGGAGCAAGAGACTCCTTCCATTGCCTCCTCCAACATGTTTGTTTTCTGGTGCTACATGCATACAAATACTTAGGGAAAATTATGACTCTCAGAGCTGAAAAAATAATGAAAACATATTGAATAAAGAGAATGGTAAAGATGGGCAAATAATAAAAACCCCTCAACATGTGTTTCTATAAAAGCTTAAGTGATTATGCTTTTTCTATTGCTGAGTTTTAAATTAATAGATATTGACTGTGAACTCTGACTAAATGGATGCACATCGTGTGCACAGTAAATGTGTCTACTAGGGCACATGTTTGCTAAATAGGATTGTCCTATGCACCTTATATCACTGAATTGTTCATTTGGGAACTAGGCTCTTCCCTTGTACATAATATGGTGTAGATATAATATGTTTCTACCCTTTTATTTTTGATACATTCCTTTAACATTGCATCAGAACAAAATATTGTCCAAACAACTCTACGTTGTTTACATCCCTGTGGCATCTCCCACGCTCACGCGGTGCTGGCATCATTATGCAATAATAGCACATCATATGTGTCGCACCGAGTTCGCGGGCTTCCTACCTCAAATACATACATACATCGTAGCCGACGTTGTATCCATCATCCAGCTGTATTCCGAAGTGAGCAGATCACTGCAGCACCTCTAGGTAGGATCACTAGATAGGCTGTATTTGTTATTCTTTTTATCTGCTCATCACTCTCAGGCTCATTTTGCACAGGCCCATCCGTGGAGTAATTTCAATTACATTTTTCTCAGTATAATTAACAGTTGATCACCCACACTAAGAATCAATTTGTTCTATCCACTCTGGAATCACTAGAAGTCAGTGCTTCTCCTTTCACATTCCATTTGGTTTCTTCTGCTTATGACCCTCATTCACTATTGCAATATAATGTTTTTGTCATAATTTAGTGTACCTCGGTTCTGCCCCTAGTAAACTCATTGTGAGGCTGCCTAGAAAATAATATACCTGCCTGCACAATACAGGAGACAGATTCATGCTGTTTGCCCCTTTTCATAGGGGTTATTCCTCACAGGTAGGATTGTTCGTTCTCTTGTTTCTATGAGTGTAGAGGCCCCCACATTAGTCTCACGAATCCGCGCTATTTTATCCTCCATAGTCCATTTAGATTTGTGACAAATGTGGACAATTCGTCCCTTCTACCCATAAGTCACCCACTTTGAGGCTAGGCAGGTGAGCCCACTGTGCAAGACCTAGGGTCTGGGCAAGTGGGACCTCGTTGGAAGTGACTCCCCTCTTGGATACAAGGACTCCCATTCCAACATGGAACTCCCTGTTTTCTGCATACATGGATCTTGAAAGAAGTGTTGCATTCCCTGCTACAACTGTAATTCACAAAGATCCTTCTTTGACTCTATTGGCTTCAGGTAATATTGAATCTCGCCTCAGTGCCATGATCAATAAAGATGGATATCCTTTCATTTACTCTACTGACGTATAAAACCATGAGGGAGCTCTGACGGTGGGTGGAGAGTAAATGCTACACAGAGGCAAGCCCCTGGAGCATTGTGCCGAGTGAGAAACCCGCATTTTGGGTGCTGTGACCACTGAAGGGCTGTGGTGGGCCTTATACCCAGCCACAAAAGCTGAGAACCGATGGAGTGGGGGGGCAGGACCCAAGCAACTGGCAACAAGCACCTTTCCCCACACAAGAGGAGCAGATGGGGAAAGAGATGCCATGGAAGTGTGGGGGCATGCCAGGCCAACAACTGTGTGTTTATAGGGGCACAGAAACTGAAGCATGAACGAAACACTACAAAAACGTAATGGGTACAGGGCCCCATGAACCCAGAGAGAAAGCTGAATGAACAGTGTTGTGCAAGGCTGGAATAGCCAGCAAAGTGTGTGAAGTCAAGAGCACGTAATGAGCACACAGCCCACTGTATTAGAGTGGAGAAGATATAGAGACTGTGTGACAAAGCTGGAATAACCACTGCTAACATCAGAAGGTACAGACAAAGGTCCTATGTGAAAACAGAATGATGGGAAGTTAAATTCTCCGTAACACGAACAACCAAGTGCCTGAAATCACAGGAGGATTCATTCCCCGTTTGGACAGAAGTCCTAAGTTAAGTTTGTGCTGGGAAATAAGATGTTTTAAGCACAGAGCTACCAGACTTTGGGGCGTCCCAATGCTACGAATGTGGGAAAGGAAGAGGTGTATGTTTCAAGTCACCCTTGAGGGATTGGAAAACTTACAAATTCAGAAACTGTTTCCTTATCGAAGGGAGAGGGAAACTCAGACCAACGACATTTGTTAACTTTCTAAAAGGATTGAATACTGGAGTCTTAAAGACAACCTGCAAGAGCTGCAAGACTAAGAACAGGTCAAATACAAGTGGGCCAGGCTGAAGTCCATACTGGGGCTATTATACAAGCCTCCCTATTCTTTTTAGTTAGGTATTTTTCTAAAGTGGTAGGGCCAGTTAGATAATTAGGATTCAGAAAGAAGACTTTTGTTTGGACTTGAAGTGCACCCTCCATTTTTCATTTGTTGGGTAGGGAACTTGCGATAGGGCAAGTTAGGAGTTTTCTTTTTAGTTAAATAAAACAGTTTGAACATGTCACTGAGTTGTCCGACTCCTTCTTCTGGTTCAGAACACCTTCTGCCCATTGATGAATTTTCTCCAATGCCACTATGGAATGAAACATGTTGGCTTCCAAATACACACTGAGTGATTACATTATTTATTTAATTTTTTAAATGTATAAAGCACACTAGCAGCCCAGAGGCATAGAGGCACTGCCCATTAACTACCCACCCCCCATTTTGTGGCTCATTAGCATCTGGCTTCCCATGTCAAGTGCTTTATATGGACAGACATTCCTGTGTCCTTAGGCAGAACAGTTTTTTTTTTAAAACTGTATCTTTGTTGCTGACTTTATGTAACCAGGATTGTTGATGTCCATGTTTGATCAATTTCGCTTTTGTGGATTATTGTGATGTCACAGTATTCTAATTTTGTTTAATTGCTTGTCACTCTAGTAATCAATGAATCTTTATAATTGTTGTTTTGGTAAAATATTACTATGTACACATCTACACAAACATCCTTTTATGTGGTACACGTATTCCATTGGTTTGTGTGCCATTTTAAAGCAGTACATACAACTAAGTAGGAAGCTATCACTCTAAACTTGTGTGCTTTTATATGTTAGATGTCCAGTAGTATCATCACGTGGCACCCTCTTAGAATTAGGTAGAAGGATCTGTATACAGATTCATGTTTATTACCCACTCTTCCCCCCTTTTGTGACAGTCTGTTTTATTGAAACCTTTAAATGAGTGTGCTGTGGTTAACCGTGTCCAAGGCTGCTGGGATGTTAAGCAGTATGAGTGCTGAGGTGATGTCATCCGCAGATATTTTGAAGTCATCCAAAATGGAAGCTAATGCTGCTTGCGTGCCTCTCATAGATCTGAAACCAACTTGTGAGCAATGTGGTGTAATGTAATGTAATGAGCACTTGTATAGCACCTTTCACCATTGGTATGGTCTCAACGCGCAGTAGGTGGAACACCCTTGAGGACCGAAGTCCAAGTATGGGAAATTTGTCAGTGAGTCATAGAATGCACGTGTGCATTTTAGCCAATATGAAGGTAGGTAGGGGTGGACAAGTCCCTGTTAATCACCCAACTTGAGCAGGCATGTGGGTGGGTGCAGGGACGTACTCTGGAGAGTATGCGCAAGAAATATTGGGCCTAATTAACAGAAGCGTTTTATAATGGCAAACCCTCATTGGAAAAGGCTCTGTGAATCAGGCCATTATGTGTGCAGCTAGACCAAATTCTATCATGGGGATATATGCATTCTAAAGATAGAGGTGTTATACAAAGTATGAGAAGCAGGACACATATTATGTGTGCAGTGAGACCGATTTTGTATTGTGGGGAATAACTGCATTCAAATGGCAGAGGTGTTGTGCAATGTATGTGTAGCAAGAGCGACATTATATGTGCAGCTAGGCCGAATTATATCATGGGGATAGCTGTATTCTAATGGCTGAGGTGTTGTGCAGAGTTTCATTGTGTAGTGCATGTAGTGGCAGGGTTCAGAGAGGTGGTCTGAGGTAGGCTAGACTTAAATTTCAGCCTGGTGCAAAGCATTACCAGCCCCCAAAGTCTTCTAAATGTGACACACTGCTTACCACAACATTCTTCTAAGTGCAACATATTGGCTACCCTCATAGAATCCATCTCAGTGCAATACAATGCCCACCCTCAAACCCATCTAAGTGTGACAGACTGGCCACCTTCAAAATCCACCTAAGTGCAACATATTGCCCACCCTTAAAATCCATCCAAGTGCAACACGTTGCCCGCCCTCAAATCCATCTAAGTGCAACACATTGCCAACCCTCAAATCCAAGCACAACCCATTGACCACCTCAAAATCCATCTAAGTGCAGCACATCGCCCACCCTCAAAATCTATCTAAGAGCAACACTTTGCATACCCTCAAAATCCATCTTAGAACAACACTTACAGTACCATGTTAGGTTCAGGTATTTGTGGTATATAGAAGTGTCAGGGTTTTCTGGAGGTTCTGCAATACCGGAGCACACCTGGTGTTTAAATGAATACCCAATGATATTTTATAACATGTTGGTGGGTGCAGGGGAGCAAAACACCCTTAGCACTAGGATGTATAATAACTATGGAAAAGATCGGTGTCAACTGACTGTGGAGCACTCCTGTCCGCTGCACACCAAATAATTGAAAAACAAACAATAATTGAATCACAAATGTATTTGTTTAAAAAAGAGAAATAGTACTTGTGATCTTAAAGGTAAAAATACAACCTCTGAATTCATTACATAATCAGTGCGAAATATTTACAATTCCATCTAGAACCATTTCAAATTGATAAATATTTCAAAAACAAAAAATAAAGCTCTATGCATTTTCGTGATTTCTATCCCTTCTTCAGCAGCAATACATTCTCTGTGTCCGTCTTGTTCGCACCTTCATTGAAATCTACAATTCTACAATAAAGAAAACCTCTATTAGCATACTTTGTATTTCACACAACACTACCATAACTAGTGTATCATCAAGCAATCATGACCCATCATATGCCCATTTTCCTTGTATAGCTCAAAATATGGATGTTCCAAAGTGATACCTTCAATTCTAGTATTCAAAATCCAACCGTGAATTGCTCCTGAGGTAAAAATTTGCTTGACATGTTGCCTCTGTAAGATAATACCCAATCAGATAGCTATAGATTGGTTCATATCATAGATATGGTCTATTATATTGGTAAAAAAGTTCAAAACATACCTCAATGACTTTGGTGGTACCAACAATTGTTCACGGAATGTGAAAGGGCCAGATACATCCTGCCTTTTCTCTCTAAAGAAGGTTTAAAAAGGACCACCACTAAGAATCTGATGTGCATCCTGATGCAAAAGTATCAATATATCTACGGCCAAGCTTACCTGGTAACAGAGCGATCTAATGTTCATAAGCGCATGTTCTGCTATATATTATTTTTGACTTCTCTCCGGCTCTACATAAAGGGCAATTATAAAGGAGTCCATTAGTTTAAGTAATGGCATGTTCCTATTGCTCTTATAGCTAACTATGACCTGGGCTAGGAATCAAGGTTAAGAACTTACAGCGTGGAACACTGCAAAACTCTCAATTGGTCTTCCTCAAACCTTCTCTTGCTGCACCATCCAAAATAGCGGACATGCCCTACAGAATATTGCAGCAAGAACCTTGTCATGACCTCGGAGCAAAATTGGACACCATTATCAGTCACAAGTTCTGTGGGAAAATCCTTGCGGAAAAACACTTCTTCAGAAAAACTTACCAGCTCTCATCGCCTTCCAGTCTACCCATTTAGAATGGTTGATGTTAATGTTAAAGGTTTTCATACCATGCATAGGTGCCACTTGCGTGGTCTCTCAGTGCTCTAGCGGTTCTATGATCAAGTAAGGAGTTGAGAGGGTACAGTTAGTGGGAGGAGTGAGAAAAAGAGCAAGGAAGCTGTGATTTGCTATTGGCAGCTTCAGCTTGGATGGACCATTCACAGATACTGATGCGAGATTTAGAGGCAGCGGTCGTGTGGTGTTGTGCAAGGTTATGTGTGCAATAACTTGTTGAAGTGTTGTGAAGTACATGTGTTTTGCTGTGCTGAGGAGTTCTGGTTGTCTTTAGTGCAGTACGTGAGGGTTGTTTGCGAAGGGTTGAGTGTTAGTATTATTTCACCCAGATGCGAGTGATGGCTAAGCAACATAGTTTAACCAGAGATATCAAATGGCTTAATAACGCAGTTCACCTAGATGCAGCAAATGGTCGACTAATGCAGTTCATCTGGGTGTGGCAAATGGATGACTGACAGTTCACCTAGATGTGACAAATCTCTAATTAACACAGTTCACCTAGATATTCGCATTGCTGTCTAGATGTGACACAGGACAATATTTACATTTCTGTCTAGCTGTGACCCAAGTTAGTATGCACAATTCTGTCTAGATCCCTGTCAGTGACGAGGGAAATGACAAAGGACATGTCAATCCTGAAGCGGGCTCCCAACCCTGGGTAATGGGGAGCAAGCCCCACAGAAGCCCCAAATTGGCTTTAGATTCAGGGAGCATACCACTTCAGAAATTCACAATATTCTGAGGAAGATGCATTCCACAAGCTGCCCGGGTGAACTCCTCCCTTCAAAGATCATATTGGAGCAGAAGGATATTTTCAACTCGTTCCTCTGCTGATTTGTAAATACCTCTTTCCAAACTGGTAACATTCCGTCCCTGATAAAAAAATGTTGCAGTTACAGCATTATTTTAAAAAGCTGGATTAGACCCTAATGACGCAGCAAATTTGAGGCCAATTACCAACACATGATTCTTTTTGGAACTCTTTGATAAAGTAGCAATGCTGTAACTTCAGGCCCATGTCTCAGAGATGGGTATCCTACACAAAAAACAATCAGCCTATCGCAGTCTTCACGGCACGAGAACGCCCTATTGAATCAGCAGACTTAAATGCTCTCCGGGCTGGAGTCCAGCAAGTCGGGGCTGCTGATGCTGTTGGACCTGTCAGCAGCCTTTGACTTGCTGGAGCATAAAATCTTACTGGATCGAATGGCCACTGTTGGGGGTCTTTCAGTGGAGACTATAATATGGCTCAAATCTTTCTTCGAAGGACGTAGTTCCTGAGTCCACTGGGGGGAAAGTGCATACGAGGCTGAAATCACCACCTGTGGAGTTCCCCAGGGGGCGTGCCTCGCTCCTCTGCTCTTTAACATCTATATCATCCCACTGTGTCTGGACCTTGAAAATCTAGATCTTTTTTTCTGCAACTACGCAGACGACTTCCAATTAGCACTTGAGATCAGTTGAGAACATGACAAAGACCAACAGGTGCTGGATTCAGTCTACCAGATAGTCAAGAGCTGGATATCTAGCAATTGGCTATGCCTTAACACGTTAAGACAAAGAGAATAACACAAAAACAGCTAACCGCCTACACATGTGCCAGGTGTGTCTACCCCCAACTACCAATGACTTAGACCTGTTGACACAAAAGAAAAAGAAACTCATTAGAACTGAGTCCCATGGCCAACTTATGGTCGAGTACCTAAAAGCGGGAGTCATCCCAGAGGGGCTCCAGGTAAAAAACATCCCCCGGGTCTTTTTAGATAACCCGAAGTTTATGGTGGGGTTTAGTGGGGTGGGCAACAAATGCTCAAGGGATTGGGTCATTCTAGTTATTTCGACGGCAGAAGAGGAGGCAAAACAACAGAAAAAAGATCTAGCCATCCTAGAAAAATAGATCCTAGATGAATCTGTGATCCCAGAAACTAAAACACTGCTTGAAATGGTGAAATTTAAAACATTCACCCTAGACAAAAAAATTTGGAAATTGAAAAAAGATATACAAAATTATAGGGAAGAGATTACTTACCCATATTTGGTTCCAGGTTTTTACCAATCAATGAACGCTAATCAAGGCCTCTCAAGAGGCCCGATTTGGCCTAGACAACACAAAAAATGTGTTTCCTTCTCAAATTCTAGCAAAAGAGCAAGGAAGCTGTGATTTGCTATTGGCAGCTTCAGCTTGGATGGACCATTCACAGACACTGATGCTAGATTCAGAGGCAGCGATCGTGTGGTGTTGTGCAAGGTTATGTGTGCAATAACTTGTTGAAGTGTTGTGAAGTACATGTGTTTTGCTGTGCTGAGGAGTTCTGGTTGTCTTTAGTGCAGTACGTGAGGGTTGTATGCGAAGGGTTGAGTGTTAGTATTATTTCACCCAGATGCGAGTGATGGCTAAGCAACATAGTTTAACCAGAGATATCAAATGGCTTAATAACGCAGTTCACCTAGATGCAGCAAATGGCCGACTAATGCAGTTCATCTGGGTGTGGCAAATGGATGACTGACAGTTCACCTAGATGTGACAAATGTCTAATTAACACAGTTCACCTAGATATTCGCATTGCTGTCTAGATGTGACACAGGACAATATTTACATTTCTGTCTAGCTGTGACCCAAGTTAGTATGCACAATTCTGTCTAGATCCCTGTCAGTGACGAGGGAAATGACAAAGGACATGTCAATCCTGAAGCGGGCTCCCAACCCTGGGTAATGGGGAGCAAGCCCCACAGAAGCCCCAAATTGGCATTAGATTCAGGGAGCATACCACTTCAGAAATTCACAATATTCTGAGGAAGATGCATTCCACAAGCTGCCCGGGTGAACTCCTCCCTTCAAAGATCATATTGGAGCAGAAGGATATTTTCACCTCGTTCCTCTGCTGATTTGTAAATACCTCTTTCCAAACTGGTAACATTCCGTCCCTGATAAAAAATGTTGCAGTTACACCATTATTTAAAAAAGCGGGATTAGACCCTAATGACGCGGCAAATTTGAGGCCAATTACCAACACATTATTCTTTTTGGAACTCTTTGATAAAGTAGCAATGCTGTAACTTCAGACCTGTTGACACAAAAGAAAAAGAAACTCATTAGAACTGAGTCCCATGGCCAACTTATGGTCGAGTAACTAAAAGCGGGAGTCATCCCAGAGGGGCTCCAGGTAAAAAACATCCCCCGGGTCTTTTTATATAACCCGAAGTTTATGGTGGGGTTTAGTGGGGTGGGCAACAAATGCTCAAGGGATTGGGTCATTCTAGTTATTTCGACGGCAGAAGAGGAGGCAAAACAACAGAAAAAAGATCTAGCCATCCTAGAAAAAAAGATCCTAGATGAATCTGTGATCCCAGAAACTAAAACACTGCTTGAAATGGTGAAATTTAAAACATTCACCCTAGAAAAAAAAATTTGGAAATTGAAAAAAGATATACAAAATTATAGGGAAGAGATTACTTACCCATATTTGGTTCCAGGTTTTTACCAATCAATGAACGCTAATCAAGGCCTCTCAAGAGGCCCGATTTGGCCTAGACAACACAGAAAATGTGTTTCCTTCTCAAATTCTAGCAATAGTAGTGGTTCAGATTCTGGGAATAATGCTCCCAACAGGGGAGGCGACCCTTCACGAGGCCAGTTTTTTCAAGGACGGGGCAGACGAGGGAGAATGTAGCAACCAGGCAATCATGGAATGCGTACTCGCCAATGGCAACCGCCACCCCAAACTTGGTAATTCCAAAATTGGGAATTCCAATTTTCAATTTGAGTAAACACACGCTCACACCTATTGAAACCAGCCTTCTTAGTAAAGGCTTACCATTTGTGCCTACTAATAATGCTGATCTGTTTAAAACAGAAACGGAGATGTGCAACTTCTTTCGCATTGTAAGACTGAAATACTTTTTCCGTGACAAAGAATCTACATCGGATAAGAGATCGAGTGCCACAGGCCTCAAACCTCCGTCCTCCTTCATCCCACCAATCTCAATGATTTCGCCTGAAATCATCAGTTTCGAGAACAAAGTCCTTCGAGAGATGAGAACTCTTGTTAAAACTAAAAACAGATGCACCAACAATCTATCAAAAGAAGAAAAGCTAGCTCTTGCTAATCTAGAAAATAATGACTTATTCGTCATTAAGCCGGCGGATAAAGGAGGAGGTGTGGTACTGTGGGACAATACAATAATGAAGTTCATAAACAATTGACAAACAAAAAATTCTATAAACAGCTGCCAGGAAACCCAACTAACACCATACGGGATGAAATCAGCAGCCTTCTGTCTCATGCACTACACGAGGGGTGGATAGATGAGGAAGAAAAAGCTTTTCTCACTAGAAGTCAACCTACCACCCCAGCTTTATATTGTTTGCCTAAAATTCATAAAGATGCCAGTCAACCACCAGGGCACCCCATAGTAGCCGCCATCGGTTCATTACTTGAACCATTTTCAATTTACACAGATTCATTCCTTAGACCCTTTGTATTAAAAATGAGGTTGTATGTTCAGGACACCACGAACATGATTAAGATCATTGATGAACTTGCCACGGACACAAACGATATTTTGGTCACTCTAGATGTAGAATCTCTCTACACCAGTATTCCACAATTACAATGCATTCAAGTTATTTTTTCGTATCTCGAAACCAGAGAAGACCTTTCAGTCCCGTCTGAGTTCATTTGCAAATGCATTCGAATAGCGCTGGTCAACAACTTCTTTATGGTGGAAGATACATTTTACCAACAGCTACACGGAACAAGCATGGGTGCTACCTTTGCTCCCGATTTAGCAAACTTATTTATGGACAACTTAGAATTAAATTCTGTGTATCATGAAAACAACCCTTTCCAGTTAAACATCAAAGCTTGGCATCGGTATATAGATGATCTGTTCCTTTTATGGCATGGAAGTGAAACAACTCTGACAGAATTTCTTGAGTGGATAAACGCACAAAGCCCATGCATAAATTTCACTATGAGTTTCAATCATCAGAAAATAGCCTTTCTAGATTTAGAAATGTATAAAACATCTCAAGGCTTATTAAGAACCACTCTATACAAAAAGCCAACAGATAAAAACACATTGTTGTCATATAAAAGTTTTCATCCGCAATCACTGCGGGAAAATCTTCCCTTTGGTCAATTCTTACGCATCAGGCGTAATTGCTCCACTAAGGAAGACTTTGACCTTCATAGTAGTAATCTGTCGCAAAAACTAAAAGAACAAGGATATCCATCTCACGTGATCCGACGATCACTTAAAAGAGCAAAGAACACAAACAGAGACCAATGTATGGAGAAACGCCATAGAGTACAAGAAGAAAAAATAACATGTGTCTCCACGTTTTCCCCAATTAGCAACTAACCTCTGTCGCTGCATCCTAAAAAACTGGTCTTTAATTCAAACTGAAGACTTTTCTATAAACAAACCCCGATTTGCGTTCAAGCGTATGCCCAATTTACGAGACAAATTGGTACATACATACCAATTACCAAAAACAACCTCAGTACAACAACAAGCTACACTGTGGCATCTGCCACCAGTGAGCGGTCACTTTAAATGTGGTAACTGTACGGTGTGTCGTTTGACAAAAAACGTGAAAACTGTCAACTTAAAGGGTCTAACATGGCACTTAAAAGCCTTCACCAATTGCAATACAGCATGGGCAATTTATGCTATCATCTGCCCGTGCAAATTAATTTATATTGGGAAGACAAAAAGACCTGTAAAGCAGAGAATCTGCGAGCACAGGTCATGTGTTAAAAATTCAGTTCCGGAGAAACCTTTAGTTGCTCATTTTGTAAAAGCAAAACACACCTGTGAGGATATTGAGTGGTATATTATTCAAACAGTTCCATCACATCCTCGTGGAGGAGACCGCGACCGAAAGCTGAGGCAGCTTGAACAGAAGTGGATTTACAATCTAAACACTGCTCAGGCTGGCCTTAATATCGGAATTGAATGGAGGTTGTTTTTACACAAGTAACTCTTTTGCGCACGTGACATTCATGAAGCACACGTAAAACATTCATTAGTGCATGCTGAGCCATCAAATATGCATGCTTACAACACAGCTTTTTAATGCCTTCTCCTTGAAGAGTGCACAATATTGGGTGGAAATGTCACAATATGTATTGACCATTTTTCCACAGTTTCTTTGAAATAACAAATAGAGTATTACCAAAGTATAATAAAGCAATTCTATTTAATGCTTGCAATTAGGATGCTTCATTCTTGCGCAGCATACTTTTTCTCAGTTCATTAAGTCATTGCAGCCCGTTTCCCTTTAGTAATCTGGCCGCGTCCGCCATTTTTCCTTCCAAGATGGCGGTCACGATTAGATGAATTTATAAATACAGCGAGTCTAGCCTTTTCCTAACGTGAGTGAAAGCGAACCCGGCAGTAACTACCCGCGTTCGTTTCGAGTGGAAGCAACAACGCTTGTGATCAAGCAAGTTCCTTGAAAAGCAGCAATTGTAAGTACTCATATCACGCCTTTGTGATATGTAAACAGCACTATTCTGTTAGCTACATACGGATCGTTACATCTCCGTATTTCCTTTAACAAACTAGGTAAACTTCAATTTACAATACGAAAAACACCACATACGTGATATGGGTGTCTGTGAATGAAGCTATATCGTAGCATATCTTTGCTTGGATCAAGAGGTATGTTCCTCCCTTTTCAAAAAAACGTGTAGTATTTTATTAAAAAATGCTCAAAACAATAGTGCAACATAATTGATTTGAAGGTAGTTTGTATCACTTTAGATACGAACTTGACTTGGCTCATTTAGTTGGCTTCGCTGATATTTCATTTTCATTTTCGTTTTGAACTCCCGCTTTCTAACGAATGTAATATAAAAGACAAACACTCAAAGGCAGTCTGTACCGCTTTAGATACGAACTCGATTTGGCTCATTTAGGTGGCTCTGTTGCCAGTCATTTTTGAACTTTTGCCTTCTAATGAATGTAGTGCAAAAGAGAAAACAAACTTTTCATAAAAATCATCTTCGTTTGTTGCAGCTTCCAAATCTTTGAGAAGAAATCACAGTTGGGACCAGTGAATCCTGTCCGCATCTGTTCTAAAATCAAGGCCACACACGCCAAATAAACTATGAAAAGGTTAGTTGAATTAGTTGCATGTGCACACACATAGAGACATTACACTTTGTTTTTATCTTGTTACCAACACGTTTTTTTCGTTTTGTTTTTAGGAAATTAACCAATGAACTATTTCTGAAATTCCAATTTGGGAGATCTATATAAATCAAGTACTGAAGACAGGTCCGACGCATGCCTGATAGCATTAAATAACTAGCTACTGAGCCTGTTTAACCATCTTTTGCCAGGACCCAGAAACACACTCTTTGGTGTCGACAAAGTCAAGGACAGAAAAACTGAAAAAAGTCAAGGCTAGTGAATTGTATCAAGGTTTCATTTAATAATAGGATGTTACCTTATATGTTTACTAACCTCACTACATCACCAGTATCTGGCCAATGTGTTCAGTTCAAACCAACTGGTCAAGATAATTGATTTTCAGTTTTCAGTATAGGTTCTTTTATGGAATGTTATGTGTAAACAAAATGCATTTTTGTCCCTCTTGTTTTAATATACATTTTTCTAAGTGTTTTGTATCCATGAATTAAAATTTTCTGTCGCAAATAATTGACCGACATGAAAGGTAGCACGTTGTGCAACTAGACACACCTGGCACGTGTGTAGGCGGGTAGCTGTTTTTGTGGTATTCTCTTTGTTTTATAGATTTATAGTAGTCCTTTGCCACACAGCCCCCTAAAAAAGAGGACTGCGCAGCTCTAACGGCTTCATTTCACTATGCCTTAACGTGGCAAAGACAGAGTTAATGCTATATTGCCCTAGACAAGCCAGAGAGAAACTGAGCCTGGCATACACAAACTTCCTGATTGATGGCAGTCAGATCTCAGTAGCACCTAAGCTAAATACTCTGGGCACCTACTTGGAAGCCATTCTTGATAGCAGTGTCCATGTGGATGCTATTGTGAAAAGCACCAACTACCACCTTAAGGTGCTTCGACAAGTGGCTCTACTGGTTTCTGAAAACAACTGCAAACAACTGGTTAGAGCCGTGAAACTCCCGAGAGTGGACTATTACAATGGACTACTGAGGGCAGCCAGGAAGATAGACATTCAAAAATTACAGAAGATTCAGAATGCCGATATGCGCATTGTATATCAAATGAGTCACTCCGAGCCCACCTCGGTGGCCAGAAAGACTCTCCATCGGCTTCCGGTCTCAGCCAAAGTTCAGTTTAAGTTACCGACCACTTGTCAGAATTGTGTTTTTGGAGATGCCCCAGCCTATCTTAAAAATAGGCTGAGAATCCATCAACCTAAAAGAAATCTGCGATCTGTTATAGCTTGTCTTTTAGAAGTGGATTGCGTCAAGAGAGCTCGAGGGAATGGACGTGCTTTCAATGCCCTTCTTGAAAAATTGCAAAATACTGAAAATCACTTGGATTTCAGAAAACAGCTAAAGACCATTCTGTTTGCATAATAAGATAGTTACTGTATTTCCCTTCTTATGGCACCTGGATGCCTTTGGGCTTTGGTGCCTTACAAATGACCTAACATAACAACAACATAACATGGATGTGATGCAAGCTAATATTCATATTTCTGTCCAAATGTGACACAAGCTAATATTCATAATCCTGTCTAGATGTGATGCATGCTGATATATTTCTGTCTAGATGTGACAGAAGCTAATATTCACATTTCTGTCTAGATGTGATGCAAGTTAATATTCACATTTGTGTCTACATGTGATGCAAGCTAATATTCACATTTCTGTCTAGATGTGATACAAGCTAATATTCACTATTCTGTCTCGATGTGACACAGGTTAATCTTCAGAGTTCTGCCTAGATGTGACACATGCTAATCGTGACAGTTCTGTCTAGATTTGACACAAGCTAACATTCACAATTCTCTCTGGATACATTTGAAACCCTCTCCTCAACCCTGAATGAGACCCATTACATCAACAGCAACTTTCTGCCATGGCTGATCAGGAATTTGGATGGGGAGAAGGGGTGTCTCCCGAACCACTTTGCTCTTGTATCTGGCCAAACACTCACTACAACTCCTAACCACTTTTTCTACATAACATCCATCGTTGGCCACCAGTAGCTCTTCAGCAAATTGGTTTTAGGACCACTTGCAACCAAATGCCCTTAATGGGCAAAATCCACCAGCTTTCCTCTGTACCATCAGGGGGAATCAATGTGTTCCCTCTCCTGAGGTTTCCCCCAAAAAAAGACAACTCATCATTTATTTCAAAGAAAGGTTCAAACCTCCTCTCCAAAACGTTTCTATTGGCCAACCTATCACAGTACATTCCGCCACCATCCTAAGGACTTCATCCTCAGCACCCAGAAGTGCCCACTCTCCTTTTCTCAGAGCACACTGTTCAACACTTGCCACCACCATCTCCTCTGATGACACTTCTTGTTCCACACTGTTGGCGTCCCCCACAGTCGAGACAAGCAATCAGACACCACGTCTTTCACTCCAGGAATATAGAAAACCCAACAACCATTTAGAAATCCTAGGTGATCCATTCGACCAACTTCCACATGACAACATCTGAACAAGTGGTTTATGATCAGTCCTCACAATAAAACGCTGATCTCACAAGAAGACTTTGAAATGGAAGACAGCCCAAAGCACGGCTAAGGCCTCCCTCTCCATAACAGAATGGTTTATCTCGGCACCCCTGAACGGCCTGGATGCGAATGCCACCATGTTCTCCTGCTTCTCACTATCACATTGAGTGAGTGATGGCCCAAACCCCAACAAACTGGCACCCACTGTCAAATATGTTTTACTCCTACTATCGAATCTTCTCAAAGCTGGGGCAAGGGTGAGCCCTTCTTTAATTGCCTCAAATGCACTCTTGCATTGCTCTGACCATGGAAACTTGACACCCTTCTTGAACAACATTTTGAACAAACTAATGATAGAATTCTGCCATCCCCAAAATTATATCAGTTTATCCATGTCCCTTGACTCTGGAGCGCAACTGATTGCCCCTACTAAGCGGTGCTTAGGTGACACCCCATGCTCCGAAATCTCATGACCGAGACACTCCATACTGCGCACTCCAATCTTACATTTACTGCATTACACTGCCAAACCGACCTCACTCAATCTTCTCAACACATCCCTTAGCACCCAATCATGCTGTTCAAGACAATCTGCATATATTAGGACATCATCCTGGAAAACAACCACATTCTTTAAATCTTCTAACAACTTTTCCATGATGCACTGGAACACAGCCGCTGCCAACGCTAGGCCAAATGGCATTCCACAGAATTTAAATGTCCCCTCAGTGCTGATGAAAACAGTTACATCCTAGCACTCCTGAGACTGGTGCACCTGATGGTATACCACCGACAAGTCAATGACAGTAAACACCTTTGATTTTCCCAACACAAACAAAACGTCTGAGATAATTGGCAAAGGATGTCATTGAACCAGGATGTTCCTGTTCAAATCCCTCAGGTCAACACACAGATGAAGTTTGCCATTGCTTTTTGACACCAGGACTACAGGGAATACCCAGTCTGTGCCCATGACCCACTCTATTACACCTTTCTGTAGCAAAGCATTGAGTTCAGTGTATAGCTGAGCCTTCAGGTGGTGAGGTACTGGCCGCACTTTGTGTACTACTAGCCTGGTACTGCTTCTTAACTTGATTCAATGTTCAAAGTCTTTCAATCGTCTGCAGTGAAAACCTAAGGGAATTCCAAAGCCCACTTGTCCCCTACTTTAGACACTGTTACGGGGTCACTCCAGTTGGCTTCAATGCAAATCCCCAAGATAGCTTGTTCCTCCCAACCCACTAGCGATGACCCCTTTCTGGCCACGAAAATATCTGAAGAACATACTCTCCCTTTGTACTCAATTCTTCCATGAAATGTACCCAGAAGTTCAATCTCAACTTCACCATAACCACATGGCTGAATGTCGTGTTCTTCCAGATCTTGGGTGTCCCTCGCTAGTACCTCGTGAAAGTTTCACTCAAAGTAGTTGTCCATGTGAATGATTTGTGCAAGTTCTTGCTCTGGTCGAGTTGGTCACTGTTCAACTGAATTCACTGCGCCCTTCTTGCACACCCGGGCGAAATGTCCCTTATGCTTGCATTTAATGCAATTGGCGTTTCTGACCGGACAAAACAGACTCAAAGCCAGGTGCCTTAAACTACCACACTTGAAGCACTTGATCTCCTTCCCCACTTCATTGACTCTCTTTTGCTTCAGGGTGCACACTTCGCAATTTGATTTCTCCATTTTCATATTTTTCATGTAGTGGGTGGCTTCTTCGATGCTTCTGGTCAGCTCAACAGCCTGTTCCAGAGACAAGTCCTTCGCCAATAACTTCTCTTGGACTCTCGGACTGTTAGCACCAATTGATCCATAATAAAGAGTTTGCCAGAAGGTGAGTTAGAGTTTTCATTACAGCCATGTAACCTTCGACAGGCTGCATGGGCTCTTGCATTCTCTGAAAAAATGTGTGCCTCTCAATGGTTAAATTTTTCTTAGGTTCGAAGTGTTCCTGGAGTTTCCTAATCCCAATGACAAAGTCATCCATGTCCCCGGGACCTGCATCCATGAGCTCAGGAAGGCTAACAAATATGTTGGGACCCTCGGGTGCTTGCTTCCGCGCTGGTGCGAATTTGGCACCTCCCCTTGCCATCAGATAGATTTCAAACGTCCTTCAACACCTCTCACATCTGATTGGTTGCGTGCCTGGCTCGGCAAGAAATGGGGGTGTGGTGGAATCGCTTCAGTGGCCATACTTGGGACAGTAGATCAATACACTTGGGCAAATGGTCTCCATGGGTAGCAGCAGCTGGAGGAAAGCAATCCACAGCACTGACACTGTAAGTGGAACAAGAAGACAAAATAAGAAAACAAAAAAACAAAATTCCTACCACTTTGGTCAATGGAAGTCAGAATCCTACATGCAGTACGTCCAATTTGAGCTGTGTGTGCCTAGCTGCAGTCTGTAGAGCTGATGAAGCCCTGAGGGCCTATTGCAACCATGGCAACCAGAGCCTTCTGATGGGTGTGTTGGCACATTTCAGGATCCTTTCTGCTAATGAAGGGGAACTGACGTACGTGCCGGGTTTGCACATGCTCCAGGCTTCCCCAAACCCCCTCAGGACCACTGGAGACAGGCGAGGATGGCATGATGGCAGGGAGCCTCCCACAGTAGTGCCTCACCACTACAAACGTGCAGAGATCACTGGTGCATGGGCCCGGGCTGCAGTAAAGGATGGGGCCTCTGTGTGTGCCGCTGCTGCTCCGCCCCCCTGTTCAGAGTTTCCGCTCATTGCCAATGAAGAGATCCTGTCCATGAAGGAAGAGGCAAAGACAGGGGATGCCGGTAAGTGTTTTATGATCACACACAGAGAGCAGCAGGCTCCCTGGCACATCAGAGGAAACCGTTGCACTGTTTAAAACAAGCAGTTCCAGAAGTCAGAGAGAGCTCTGGAACTAGAACATAACAACATTCTCTGCTCGATTGCGGTTACGGTCATGTGTGCGTAGTACACAGACCTATGGGAGGCAGGGTGGGTGGCCGGCGAAAGAAGGAGGGAGGCAGGACTGGAGCATGCCAATAAGGAAAGGAAAAACATGAAGAGATCATGTAATGAATCAACTTCCAGGGAACCAATGGCCCAGAGGTAAATATCGGTTTCTAAACCATCAATCAGCCCCACACTTCTAGTGCACCAGAAGAGATCCAAACAGATTGAAATAACAAGCAAATTATGAACCTCTTTGTCCAATTTTGGTAATGTGGAGGGAACGGCAGGCTTATCTCCGAAATGTCATGGATTGTTGGTTAGTTGCAACTCAGCGAAAATACAATTATTACCCAATGATGAAAGGGACTGTCCAGTCAAAGCTGTATAAAAAATATCTACTTTATTTATATCACAACATACAGTTCTAGCAACACTACGAAATACAACCCACCCTGTAAAGGAATGCAGAGGATAGACAGTTTCAAAGAAGGAAAAGGGATGCACTCTGGATATTGAAATGAGGGTAATAACCACAATAGTTTAAAGTTATTTGGCTTCAGCACAAAGGGAGCAATGGGTCTTTATATGTTTCTAGGTGCCTTCCAGGAAGGAGCAGGGGGACAGAACCTCAATGTACCTTGTGCTGTAGGTGTTCTTGGCGCTCCACAGGGTCGAGTCAGCTTCAGGGTGCTTTGTAGGCTTCTGTGACAGAGTTCAAGATGGGTGTCAGCTGCGGGTATCAGGCGGCAAGATGGTTCGGTGAGCCAAGTTGGATGAATGGCTGATGTCTGTCCTAGAAGGTGGCTCAGGGTTGGTAATCATTGTCTCAGTGCTGTCCAGTGGATTTGAAGCACTGGTCGAGATGTCTCGGATTTCTTCAAGCGACTGCAGCTTGGCAACGGTCAGCGTTGCAGTCGATTGCAGCTCAAGGAACTCGACTGGCTCAAAAATATTCTTTAAGGCGGACGTGGATGAATGCTCACCGAGGGACTTTTTCCAGCTTCTTCAATGGGTTTGTGCCATCCTTTAAGGCAGATGGCCCAAAGCTTAGAAGTATGTTGCAGTCAGCTGCCTTGTCCTTGGTTTTGGTTTTAGAGACCTGCTGGCACTTCCTATCCAGGAAGCTTGCTGCAGAACCTAGCAGGGCACGCAGTGTTCTGGCTGGGTACCAGTTCTGGAGCGGCTGGCAGGTCCTCTGAGGTCTGTATCTCCATCTGTTCCCAGGGAGATGTTTAGAGGAGTGTTTTGCTTTTAAGACACATGCAATGACCTCAGAATTATTCACCCTATTACAGGGACTAAAAGCCCTTTGACTAAGGAAGGCAATAATGTAAACATAGACCAATAGTTACAAAATAATTGGCTCTTTACAGGCACTTTATTCACACTTCATAAACATACATATATTTGTATGATAAATGAAACTGAATACATTGTTACGCTCACCTGGTCTCTGCGGAGGTGATGGGGCACGGTTGCAGCCTTCCCTGAACTTGAGTCACCCCATTCAGCCCTCTCCCTCGGTAGAAAAGGTGTGAGTGGTGGTTAGTGGTGATACTGCTCCTGCATGGAGATAAGAGTGTGTGAGTGCGCCAATCTCTGATTGTTTTACCTTTCAAACCCCTTCTCCCCAAAGTACAGTTTCTGTGAGCATGCGCCAGCCCATAAAGCTCGCCTGTGGATTATGGAACGTAAGTTCTCCGTCTTGCTACTTCTGGCAGGGGCGCGTTGAAAGGGATCTAGTTCCTTCACTGATTCCTGATAAGGATTATATCAGTCCAGCTTTGACTATGCTTCTCCTTATGATTGGTAAGTGTCTCTTGAGCTCTTGTGATTCTGTTTGTTCTGTTTAATGTCTTTGTATGTTGTTCCTTATGCCCGCAATAATGTCTCTCTTCTGTTTTCTTCCCTTAGATGGAAATGCGGCCTGAATGCAGCTGTCAGACTCGAGGCACGGCCGGAAGATTGATGCTACTGCAACGTTCGACAGCAGGTAAGTGATGGTTTAAGGAAAATCGCGAAGTATGCCGAAGCGTGACTTTAAACTAGGGGTGTACCGAACTTCGGCTTCGAGTAAGTATTCGGCTGAATTCCGGCTGAAAAAAAAGCTATTCGGCTCTGGCCGAATAGTTTCTTCCTATTCGGTTCTTGCCGAATTCTTTGACATTCTCATTTGAATACAATGCAACAAGAACTCAGAAAGGTAAATATAGAGTTCAGTTTACACAACTGAACAGAATTAGGCCAGACACTTAGTTACAAGACCAGACAAATTGCTACCACACAGCTGTAAACGATCTTATATTGTAATCTGCTCTTTAGGGCATGTTGTTTTACAGATTCTTAGACATAAAAGGGGCTCATCTTAGTTATTTATTTTCCATTTTTAAAGCGCTCACACAGCCCGCGGGCATCGAGGCGCTGTTACAGGAAGTATCCTTTTTTAAACGCGTAATTGTGGGTTTTTTTGTGTGTCTTAGTTGCGTTTTTATAGTGTGCTTAAATACCCAGAGGTTTATAAGCGCGGACCCGGGGATCGAACCTGTGTTGCTTCGTGTCGTCTTGCTTCCAAGGCGAACACGTTGTTGCTTAGCTATCCTCCCAGGACAACTTCTATATTTAGCCTGCAAAAATACTGGAAAATGTTTTCTTTTGGCGAATGTTTATGTCCAATGTGCACTTTTTTTCAGTTGGAAAAGACAAACTGAAAAAAATAGCATATTTCACTTTAGCATACTTTTAGTTCCTGGCATGTCACTTCCCATGGCGTAAGTCATAGTCGCCCACCTTTTCTTTTTTTAAGGCCTTGAGTCCTGAGTTTAAACATTATCTGATATTTTATCAGGAATGATAAGTTGCATATGTTTGTGTATTAGTGAGAAGGAGTGGCTAGGATAAGTGAAAAGTGATCAGCATTAGTTTGGGTGGGGTGAATAGTTGTGAGAAGGAGTTCACGCATTTCAGATTTCCTCTTGACTTGTGTCCTGCATGAGCCGACATGAACCATTTTATACATTTCTATGTAAGCTGCAAAGAAGTTTCGAAACTCGACTGCATCGACTTTGCAACTGGATAGAGAATGCAATGCATCTAATTCACAAAGGCAGTCCTTTTGCATTTGTGAAGCCTTCTACTTTAGCTGTCACTCAATATGCAACAACCTTCTGTACATTTGGTCCCATCATTTTGGTTAAATCTGCTTTATTTCTGGCTTTTATACTTTAAATAAAGATGCTACATTAATTACAATAAAGAGAAATAAAAGTATAGAATGCATTTAAAATGGTGCTTTATTTGTTTTTTTTAATAAGTGTGCGTTTTGAAGTTTGGAACATGATTAGTAAAATAAAGCAACTATTCGGCTTCATATTCGGCTTCGGCCGAATAGTTGGCAAACTATTCGGTATTCGGCCGAATACTAAATATGCTATTCGGTACAGCCCTACTTTAAACTGACTGTTTTTTCAATGTCTAACCTTGTCTTCTGTGTTTCCTTGCAGGTACTGCTGTCAACGATGGAGCGTGTTGTGCTGCGGTGCCAAGATGAAGATTTTGGCGTTCCAGAAAGTGTAAAGATCAATGCTCGGTTCACCGAAGAGATGTACTGTTAAGACCAGCTTCCCCCAGTTGGTTAGTATTCTGGCAGGAAGCAGGATGTACAGGAAGCAGGGTCTTCAAATGTAAGCAGGTCTGATCTCAGCTGACGGTGAGCGTTATGCTGCTCGTAAGTGCATAATAACGTGAAGCGTCTGTCTTGAGGATCAGGGCAGCTTATATAGCTGTGAATCCATTAGCAGCCACACCCAAGAATACACTTGGGGCTGCTTAATGGATGGAATGTTCAAGGTTAATGCATCTGAAGTGCTTAATGGATGGAATGTTCAAGGTTAATGCATCTGAAGTGCTTAATGGATGAAATGTTCAAGGTTAATGCATCTGAAGTGCTATGTCCATAATAAAAGCTTTTTGGTGTTAAATGGATGCTCTTGCTTACTTTTGTTCATGAGCCTGGCACCAAAGGCGCCAGGACAGTGTCCACCCAGGTCTCCTGTGCATGCGACCCCTGCATGCCTCTGCCCCTGACTTCATGACCATGACATACATATGACTACATAAAACAGGACAAATATGACAAGTATACATCACTGTTAGGGCAATTGTAGGACAAAGCTTCATCTCAGCCTCAACAACACTACCCAGTCCCAAGGCAGATAGGCAGATAGGCAGAGAGATCTCGCCTCAACTAAAAGGGTCTGGAGCGGAGCGTCCTCCCTCTCAGCAAGACTTCAACACCCGGGGTTCCAATTCTCTGTCAACTCATTGGGACATTCTCCTCTTAAGGGGGACGAATCTCCACCCGCATAGGTTGCAGAATGCCCCCAGCCCAAGGACAGACAGCAAGCACCTTTTGGAACGTATCTTTCTCTAGTTGAAATGCTTTCTCTTGCTCCTCATCCCATTCAAAGTCAAATTTCTTTGGTGTCACTTTGTAAAGAGGTGCTAGGATCTGCCCCAGATGTGGTATATGCGGTCTCCAGAATCTGAACAACCCTATGAATTATTGAGCTTGGTAGTGAACTCACAAATCTTTTGCTTGGCTTTCAGCACCATTTTACGATGCCCATTATGCCATTGAATTCCCAGAAAATCACGGTCTCCGCTGGACCATGAATTTTAGTTTCATTAATTTCCAATCCTTTTTTTCTCAATCCCTCAATGATTACTTCTAGGTGCGTCCACACACTCGACTCATCCTTTCCCTGAATCAAAATGTCATCAATATAGTGTGAAATCTGTACATCAGATTTGCACAGTATTTTGTCCAAATGTTCTGCCACCAGCCGGTGACAAATAGTTAGACTGTGCACGTACCCCATGGACAAACGTCGAAACGTATACTACCTCCCATTCCAAGAAAATGCAAACTGCTCTTGACACTCTTCTGCAATTGGCACGGTGAAAAATGTGTTTGCCAAATCTATCACTGCATACCAAGCTTCTTCAAACTTTTGCACATTCTCAATCAGAGTAATCTGGGACTACCGGTATTAACGGAGGAGTATACTTATTCAACATGTGATAATCCACAGTCATTCTGTAACTTCCATCTCTCTTTTCAATCAGCCAAACTGGGTTATTCCAAGCCGTAGTGTTCATGAGGAGAATTCACTGACGGGCCCATAGGTCAGCGCTCACCCTCTAGAACTTGTAAGACAAGATAGCTGCACCATGTGAGGATTGGGGGTGCAGGATTCAGTTACTCCAACACGACTCAATAACGAGGACTCAGTAATTTGGCAAAGGGAAGTCTGTTTAATGACATGTACATTAAACAGGGAAACAAAAGGGAATCAGCATCGTTGCGATCACCTGTCTCGCTCCAACTTCCCTGAACTACAGTTGAACAGCAACGTTTATGCACAAAACTCATCATCATTGGCGTCTAACTCTACAAAATCGTCATGCAATATAATTGGTTCGGAAAGGTAACAAGTGTAGGTGCTATATCTGTATATGGTAACAGAGCATGCGGATTGGATAACTCTTATCGGGTGGGCGTCTATGCCCCGCCCTCTACATCACGTGTAATAGACGTCACTATAACTACGACGTCCCATTGGTTCTACGATCTATAGGACCCTAGATAGCTTGGTCCATTATGATTGGGTGGGTTACACCCCTAGACATAAATCTCCACTTTAATTAGCAGCATGCAGGATGGGCACCCAGGTGCCTGGTGTCCCAAGTTTCACCCTGCCACCCTTCCATCAATCAATATCTTAGGGCTATGTGTCAATTAGCTGGCTTGGTATGGCTTCGGAACTGTAGCCTCTTATCAGGAGAAGTTATGGCATCCTCGGGTTCTGGATGACATCAGGCGGTGGTACTTCTTCGCGCCTAGCTGGTCACATGTCTGTTCACCATGAATCTGCTTCAGTGTCCAGCTTTTATTGTATTTAATTCTGCTTCGGCCCTGCCACCTGCCTGGGCCTCTCTTATCTTGACCTTCACGAGTGAGCTGGTATGCTCTGGAGTTTGATTCTTGCGAGTTGACGCTCTCCTCCCCTTCTCTGGGTGACCTCGATTTCCCAGTCATGAGCCGCTCTCTGTTGAGTTTCGATTCCGCTCTTCCTCTCTGTTCTGGCTGGGTTGTGAAACTAGGCCTGTTAGGCCTGGGGCAGCCTGGGCACATTTCTGCTTCACCAAATGGAGTCGCACTTGTATAATGTGCTTCTTGAGGTAGATATATAGTTGGTGCATGCCGCTTCCATTATTCTACTAAGCATTGCAAGCATTATCGTTTCCTTAGCTTCTTGCGTTCCAAGCCTATTTACACACGTTTGGCTGGTGGGTTACTTTCATCCTGTCTTGTAACACGTTTCCTTACATTTTAGCATCGTCTCTCGCCTGTGTCTATTACGTCTATTTTCATAACTTCTCACGCTGGCGTGTTATCTTCGATAGACGTTTTTGTTCATTTGCGAGTCTGTTCAGACACTTATGTCATTTTCACTGGCCTTCCATTAAGGCTTTTGGGGTCTCCTCACGGATCACAAGAGGGCCCTCCTCATTTCGTATCAGCAGCTGGTATGGCTGTCTGATAGGGTACCGTGCTGCCAAGGGTTGTCTGGTTATGGGCGCTTCAACAGGCACAGATCTTCTAATCTACGCTGGGCAGTGTCCCAGAGTGGCTCTCTGCTGGTTCATTTGCTCTTCATACGTCACGCACTTTGGCGAGTACCCTCTTGGTAGCTCGAAATGAGGGGCATGGGTGCAGGTCATGTCTGGGATCTCCTTTACACTCCCCCCTCTGGCCGGTTCATCGACCATTTCTGCTTCCATTTTTTTCTCCATTTCTTTTGATTCTTCAGTGTTTTGTTCATCGTCTTCAGGGTTGGTACATGATGGCGTGAACATGTGTGTTTTTGGAGTCCATAACTTTATCACGCCTTTCAAACTCCCTGCTGTTTGACATGTTCATCTTTGTTCCAGGTCATCAGCTGGCATTGTCCATTTGGACTGCAGTAAATCCATTTTCCTTCATACTTTCTTCGTTACTTAGGATATGTGAACTTGGTTCCTCCTGGCGCAAATTTGCTGGCCTTCACAAAGTCTCTTATTTCTTCATCGGTCAGGTCTCTAGTTTTCCATCCTGGTTCAACATCGACCATTCTTTTCATCCCTATGGCTTTCTTCGCAGTTTTCTGGCACTGTGTGATGATTATTTTGATAACACAGAATCCTAGCAGCACCGTTGCTAGCAAGGCTCCCAGGAACTTGATTATATCAGCCATCCATTGTGGGACCCATGAGAATAGGTTCCCAAACCAACTGTCATCATCCACTTCATCCGTTTCATCAATCATTTGATCCTTTAGGTTTGTCAACATGCTTATGGCCTCTGTGAGGGTTCCGTTTCCTTCTTCGTGTGATGGTATAAATGTGCAACATGATTCCCCAATTTTTGCACAAACACCTCCATCCATTGCAGTGATCATGTCAAGCACATATCTGTTTTGGAGGGCCATCAGTCTGGTTGCTCTCAGTTCTTCCTTGATCGCGTTGAATCCTTTTATAGTGGTATTGATGGTCTGCAATAACTCCCATCTGGTTATCTGCAACCACTTAGTATTTGTTCCAACTTGGATGTGTGGCAAGAGTATCATTGTGAATACTGATGAGGTTAGGCTGAACAGCCTGTGTTCATAAGGGATTGCATGAAATGCCTCTTCTGATTTGGCAGAAAAGTAATTTCTCTTTTCATCCTGGATACTAGTTCCGCAGATCTCCTTCTCCTTAGATGAGCATCTGCTTTCGGGAAACTGTTCAAATTTAGGTCATTCTTAGGGATCACTAGTGCAGGAACATGGACGTTCACTATTGTGCATATTCCTTCCCAATTCTTTGGTAGTTTTATATATGCTTTGGATCCACACACCCAGTAATGGTCCATAATCACTGCGGTTCCGTGTACCATTCCTGGGGCGTCAAAGACTCATCCACAGCTCTAATTCTCTCCCATCTTCCTTGTACCATTGTTTCTGAAGCAGAATTTTGGGTTCTCCAGTTGTACTATCTGCAGGGGTCCCCCTCTGTCTTCGACCCATGTAAGTAATTTTGCAAGTTTTGGCCATAATGGCTTGCATCCGTTCCGCACTATGTTGATGCTAGGCTCGTATTGTCCAATGACCATCCAGGCTCTGCAGATCACCACTCCTTTCTCCCATCCATCTGGTGAAAGCACTGTCCCCCAAATCTGCATTTGGCCTCTGTTCTTCCAGCTTCGAGCCTCCTCTGGAGTTTTCCCTTGAACGTTTAACTTCTGATTTACTTCCCATCTAATTCCAGCCCCTTTCATTCCAGGGTTCTCGTACCTGATTACATGATTCTTAGTATGGGCTCTGTTCCTTGTGTTTATGTCTTGAACATAATCATCCTTGTCGAGGTCAGTTCCTTCAGTTGTCCATTTCAGGGAGGTATCACTGCCCATGAACTGGCCTCTGGACTTGCACATTGCTACATGTGACATACAGTGTGCTGTCTGGACATCAATTTCTACAGCCACGAAGATCTTGGATTTTCCCATATGGTATGGCGGGAGTGCACAGACGAAGCATTCTCCTCCTGACTGTCTTCGTCCTACTTCCTTCATGTTCTGGTACCATATGTTGTTTCCAAGATGGGCTGTGCTATCCAGGTAGTCGTTAAGTTCATTGGTATCTTCTTGAGGGCTTCTCTTGATTCTCAGTGTTCTTCAGTAGTTTGCTATGACTACGTCTCTAAATGCATCTGTGCTGCTTTTCCACTTCGGGTATCTCGGAGGAGCAGGCTGCCTGGACTGCATCGCTGTGGTAGGGGAAGGATTTGTGCTTCCTTTCCTTCCCGTTTGTAGTCTATAATAAACTTCCCTTAACCATCATTGGTTCATCAACTCCCCAACTTGTGGCTGTGTTGTAGGCCTGCGGCTTGTTCCTTGCGTTGGAGCAGGTGTGCTTGCTGTTATAGTTTCTATAGTTCTGTCGTTCAGCTTCTCGTGCAGTTTCTTTGCTTGGACTATGAATGGGAACAAATAATCTATTAGCATGTGTGTCTTCTCTGTGAATTCTTTTGTGGCCACTTCTGTTCTTTTGAAGGATTTTGCTATTTCCTCCAACTTTGGTAATTCACTTGGCTTTTCTTGGTCATTTCCACTATTCTCTGTAATTGAATGTTCGACAGGCAGTCTCTCCTTCTCTGCTGCCTTCGTTGGAGGCCTCGTAGCCATTGACACTTGCCCTTGTTTGTGTGCATTCTGTGTGTGGGTGCGTGCCGTGGTCAGTGCTACATTATCATTCATTCCGTGCTGACCCTGTCTTCAGCTTTTCTCTCCATTCATCACCTCAAGTGTGTATGTATCACTGCTAATTACATTTAATCTTAAATCATTTGCTTCATCATTAGCTTTTCTTGGAACTGGAATCACTATATAGGGTCTGGCGTTCGTTATCCAGTGGGTTTACTGATAGGGGGACACTTTGTGCACCAATAAAGAAAGCAGGTCTGATTGTTAATAATAGAAAAACAATAATGATCACTGTACATATGCACATTATCGTTCGGAACGACAGTTTGCAGCATTTTCTTCCAGGGATGTGGGGGCGCCCTTCTGCTGGGGGTAAAATCATGTTACTGTTCTGGGCCCCCATTTCGATCAAGTCCATAGTCAATTATTTATTTTTTGCTTGCTCCGATCTCACAGTTAAAAAGTTTATTATTGCTAAAGTGTCGAGTGCTTTTCAAGTGTCCCCCCTCTTGCGGGTGATGATGATAGTCTCTGGGTATGCAGCACGGTTTTGTTTGCTAGGCTATTGGAAACAGGATAGGCTAGCAACTTTGGTAGATCACATTAATTATGTGTATCTATAGTAGGTGAGGTCCCAGTGAACCCCTAGAATTTGCTTTGGGCCTGAGGACATGTTGGAACCTGTTCACTGTGAAGGAATAAAATGATGGAACTGCAAAAAATCACATGAAAAATAAAATGTTGTAAAAATAAAAAATAAAAAAAATAAAAAATAAAAGTGAACATATGAAAAAATAGGAATAAATGAGCTAAAATGAAGAAAAATAAAAATAAGATGGTGAAGTTCTTGTGTCTGCTCCTTTCGTTGGGTTTCTCGGCGACAAGTTGATGAACAGTGTCTCTCTCCTCGATTTGCTCCACGGTGGAAAGATGATGAAAAGGATAAAACAGAAAAAATTAAAAAAAATAAACACAAAATAGACTAGGAACAAGATGTTGTGATCCTTGTTTCTGCTCTTCTCGATCTGTTCTTCGGCGGAAAGTCTTATTGTGGATCTCCTCCTTCTAAGGCTCTCCTCAGCAGTGGGTGACCATAATTGCTTCTCAGTTGCGCTATGATGGCTCTCAGGAGCTTGTTTAATTGTGCGTTCTTTACTGGGTCTCTGAGGAATGTGGGTACGTCAACATTGTGGGGTCTACCCACTAGTTCTGGAAAGTTCTCAATGAGGTGAAGGAAAACACGGTATGCATATTGGCTGTCTTCTGGTGACAATGGCATTTGACCTGTTCTTCAAGTCTCTAGATCACAGGCCTTTCTTGTGACGTGACCAGTCTTTACACTTTCCTGCTGCGTGGATTGCGACCACGTAATTTAGTTTGTACCACACTTGCTTTAGGAATTCGTTGTTTCTTGGATCTCTGATGAAGGTTAGGGTATCTGTGGTTCTCCCGACAAGTCCTGGGCACTCCTCTATGATTCGGAAAAATAAGGTGTATGTCAATTCATCGATGATCACTTGGGGTGGGAGCATTTGTCCTTATTCCCAGTACTCTGACACTTCGGCAAAACCCTCCACGAGGACAGTCAGTAGTTGCCGTATTATCTTCATGTTAGCTGGTATTTTGAATGAAATCTGGGATGCTGGTTTCTCTCCCTACAAGTGATGGATATGTCTCTAATACTAGCCGAAACCAGGAAAGCACATCCTTTGTAATATTTCTACTGGGGGATACCATAAGTTCTATGAACAAAGTCTTGATACTGGTTGCTTCAGGATATCGTTTTGGTTCTCAGAAATGTGCCCCTTTTTTTCAGAGTCTTAGGGCCTTTTCAATGCTTTGTGTGGTTTTGAACGTTCATATATGTAGCGTTACTGCTGCTTTGGATGTGTGATTCTTTTCTTTCCCCTGCACCTTTGGTTGCACAGAGTGTCCGTTTATTGTCTTTCATTCCTTTTAGTGTTTAGAGGAAATGTTCAGTGTAAGGCTGAGATTTTCACAAAGAGCTCTTGTCTTGACTTTTCTGCTCATGCGTCCTTCTTCCTTGCCATGGATCTTGTCTGCACGTGCTGAGGTTCTTCCCCGTTGTCTGCGGTTTCTTTACAGTTGGATGTAGCAGGAGGGCTCTCTCCTGCAAAGGGTTTAATGTCATTTAGAAAGATCCACGCTCTTCTGCCCTGGAGCTTGACAGCGGACGGGGTGCTGTCTTCTAAGATGAAGGGGCCATTAAACTTGGCTCGTCCCACCTTTTTCTTGCGTGGTTTCTCACCAATACTGCATCACCAGGGAAAAAGAGGGGCACACAAAGGATTTGAGATGCACCTGCTTCAGCACTTCCTGTTGTGTTTTGTGCTGTAATGTCCCCTTTTGCCGTCGCTGCAGCTGGTCTGTAATGACAGATGCACTGGATGTCATACATTTAAGATAGTCTTGCATCTCTGTTCCCAGAACCTCCCTAGTAGGCTGGGCATCACATCTAGCTCGGGGGGTAAGAGGGGTCCTCATCCTTCTGCCGGTGACTATTTCGTGCGGAGTGAGATGATGGTCGGATCCTGTTTGGTTCCGAAGTGCATACAATGCCAATGGCAGACAGTGCAGCCATCCCTTCTTTAGTGTGAGCTTCAACTTGGCTATCCTCTCCTTAAGCAAGCCGTTGATCCGTTCACATATCCCGTTCCCCTCAGGATGATATGCCGACGCGAACTTGTGCTTTATACCAAGCAACAAGCTAATCTGTTCAAAAACTGAATTTACAAAGTGAGCCCCGTTATCTGATCTCATTACTTCGCACACCCCCCATCTAGGGAACACCTCCCTCACTAGGAACTTGGCAGCACAGGTAGCATAGGGGTGTGTACAGGGACCTGCTTCTATCCATCTAGAGAATGGACACACCACCACAATTAAATACCTGTACCCGTTGCACACTTGAATCATGTCGACGTAGTCAATATGCAAGTGCTGGAATGGTCCATTTGGTCTGGGAATGATTCCTCTCACTACTTTTAACGTGTGCCCAGTGGTGAACTGCTGGCAGATAATGCAGTTCACCATGAAAAATGCAACATGCTCTGCTAAATTCGGTGTGAACCAGTCTTCTGCGAGCGTTGCAGCAAGATTTTCTTTTGTCATGTGGATGGGATGGGGTAGTGCAGTTGTTCTAAAGCTACCTTTAGAAGGGCGACAGGCATTACTGGTTTACCAGTGCTGTCTTGCCTCCACAACCCGTCAGAGGGTTCTAAAGAACACCCTCGACGCTTCGACAAATTTTTCTCCTCCTGAGGTGCCTCCCCCTGGAGCTCCATTAGCTGAGTCTGCCCCATATTGCTATAGGCTTCTGGTGTGGCTCGCGCTACCATCATGCGCTCATGGGTATGTGCCACCTCCACGTCCATGATTGTTTCACTCTTGGATGCCATGCACTTGGCTTCCGTGTCCGCTTCATGGTTTCCACGTGACACGAAATCTGTCCCCTTGGTATGAGCGGCACATTTCACGACCGTTATGCCCACTGGGAGCTGTAGTGCTTTTATCAGCCTGTCCAATAAGGCTGCATGTTGCACTGGCATGCCGTCTGCTCAGAGGTAGCCCCTCCTTTTCCAGCGCACTAGTCCTGCGTGCATTGTGGACGTCACATAGGCGGAGTCACTATAAACCGTTACTTCCTGGTCTGCATGATTCTCAATGGTGAGTATCAATGCTAGTTCTGCAGCCTGTGCCGAATAATGGGATGGTATTCGTGCACTAACAAGTACGCGAAACTCCCCATTCGTTAGGTGTTTTACCACAGCCACGCCTGTATACCTTTGTCCGTCTTCTTGGTCGATTCTTGAAGACCCGTCAATAAAGACAATCTCTCCACTGCCAGGGCGTTTTCCTTTACCCTGGGGATCTCATCATAGAATTCCTCATAGTTCGCACAGTCGTGTATGGGTTCTCCCTCTGTGACTGGCTCAGCTATGAACGTAGCAGGGTTTACAGTTTTACATCGCACTATTTTGATCGATGGATTAGAGATGATCACCTCATAGGTGGATGCTCTCTGAGATATCAGTGTGCCCTTTGGCTTCTCTAGTATGGCGAACAGTGAGTGCTCAACACACAGTGTCATGGAGCACCCCATCACAACAGATGATGCCTTTTCGATAGCGAATGCGACAGCAGCTATGTTTTGTTCACATGGGAAGTGGCCCTTCATGACTGGGTCCAGACTCCCGCTGTAATATGCTAGGGGCTTGTACCCCAGAGAGGTTCGCTGCGCGAGCACTGCCGTCATAAAGTTACCATCGGAGTGTGAGAACAGAGTATGTAGAATTCCTCTGCATAATTATTAATCCCAAGAACTGGGGCCTTACAAATTGCCCCCTTGAGTTCTGTAAACCCCTTTTCCATTGCCTCAGTCCATTTGATATCTTCCCTTGTCACCTGGGCCTTTGTTAGGGCCTGAAGCAAGGGCTTGGTGTATGAGCTGTAGTCAAAGACCCATGCTCTGACGTAATTGCACAGGCCTAAGAAGCTTTGCATTTGCTTTATCATGCGCGGCTTGGCCGTGTTCATGATGGCTTCAGCCCTTTCGGGGGTTACCTTTTTCCCCTCATGTGAAATCAGTTGCCCTATGTACAACACTTCTTGTTGACATTACTGCAACTTTTCCTTATCAACCTTGTAGCCCTTCTCAGCCAGTATATTCAGTAGCTGCACAGAGCCGTGCCTGCATTGCTCTTCAGTGGTGCTGCAGATCAGAAAGTCATCTACGTACTGCAAAACAACACTGTCCACCGCAATGTTGCTCAGGTCCATTTGCAGGACTCTTTTGAAAATGGACAGGGACTTGCAGTACCCTTCGGCAACCTTGTGCTTTTCAGGCGCATTTGTCTGAAAGTGAGTGACGTCAGGTCTTGTGAGTCATGGTGCAACAGAATCGAGAAAAACACATTTTCTAAATCGATCACCGTGAAATATTTTGCCTCAGTGGGTATATTGCATAGAATTGTAGAGGTATTCGGGACTAGAGGGAACTCGGCTTCAACAACATTGTTTAATGCTGTTAAATCTTGGATTAAATGCCAAGACCCTCCCTTTGATTTTTTGAGAGGATAAATCACCATGTTGCAAGGTGATTCTGACGTCACTAGGATGCCCTGCTCCATCATGGCAGAAATTGTCTTTGTGATCCCTGTCGTGCTCGTGGAAAAATCGCTCCTGGTTTTCAGTTTGATTTTTACTTCACCTGCCCCTTTCAGGAGGCCTACATCATAGGGCCCTGTAGTCCATACCGCGGCAGGCCATGTCGTTCTGAAAGTATTCTGGACGTACCAGCACCAGCATCATTCTCTGTGGCACCTCCCGCCTGATCATTTTGACCCAAAATGTGAGACTTACTTCCACTCTTGTCTCCTCTAGGTCAGGGTGCTCTTCGAACAGATCGTCGTCGGTGACGTCAGTCACTGATACCCTTCTTCAATGGCGATAATTACACACTATTGTCTGCCTTCGTCATCATATCCTTCGACCAATACCACTTTCCCTCGCACTGCAGCAGACTATCTTTAAGGGAAATACTTGTCCCTCCTCTTCGTGCATGGGTATTCTTGGTCTGAATAGAAACTCATCAGGGGTTCTTATAGTTTTGTCTGCGAGGCCTGGCAATCCCGCCATAAGCACCCACACACCATATGCAAAGACTTCTGGTTCCAACGGTATTGCCCTCATAGCTATACGTCCTGAGTATGCACTGATCATTTTGCACACGTTTGAATAATGCATTTCTAGGGTGGAGTACACTATGCCATTCTCAGTAAATGGGATGGTCATGTTTAATTTAGTCATCAGGTCCCGACCCAGAATATTTACTCGGGTCTGACGTGAATACAATAGTGGTACATTCATTTCGCACTCTCCACTGAAACTGGGAGTGCGTCTGTAAAGGGATCTCTACTATGAGCTCCAGTGAAACTCTGAGCATATGTAGCCTCATCGGACAAGGAAAACTTGCCTTCTCGTATGCACGAGCAAGTTGCACCCGTGTCGACTAAGAAGGAATATTCTTTCCCCCCTATGGTGACATTCACCCTTGGTTCCCTGTTAGGGTCTGGTGTCACTGATAGGATAGAGCACATCAGAGTCCCCTGTGAGCTGTCCTATTTCATATATAAATTCGGCCCACCATATACTTGTTGATTTCCCCCAGTCCCAGGGTTAACTCCCTCTCCGGAGCCAGTGCCCTGTGACATTTGCGGTGGCGCCTGATGGGGTTGTCCCTGCGGCAAGTTCCCCATGGTTGAACCACTTGCTGTGTACCTTGCTGCATGCCTGACGCATGCGGCTGCACTGTGTAATTTTGTGCACCGCCCGGTCGCGGGATGGCAGGCTGATTCACCATGCATGCCCCCATCCCTTGGCTGTTTTGCCACATGCCTTGGCTTCTGCACATGCGCGCCACGTGTCCTGTCATTCCACACAGCCAACACGCTGGTGATGGTCGGGCCATCTGTCCATCTGGCATAGCTGGACCGCCCATCTGCGCGTTCTGAAAGCCAGTTTGATTATTCTGAAAGCCTCCCTGGTTACCTCAAAACCCTCCTTGATTACTCTGCCATCCTCTTCCTCCAAAACCCCTTCCTCTTGGGTAAAATCCTGCGTTACTCTGATTATTCTGCGATGGGTTGGTCGCTTGTTGTGCACTTGGTTCGGCTGGGCTGGTGATCATGGCTCTCTTCTAGAGCTTCTTTTGCACCAGCTTCGCCTCCTCGCCCTTACGAGTTGACTCCTTTTTCCGATTCTTTTCTTGCAACAATTTACAGTAGTGTGCGATTGTCAACTGTATTTCGGCCCATGGTTTTGCTTCTACTCCTACCAATATTTTAAGCTGCATCTGCACCGGTTCAGGCAACCCTTGGCATAATATGTGGTAGAATAAAGGGATAGATTTCGTCCAAGACTCATGCGTTTCGAGCACCCACGCGTCTTGAAAATTCTGGATATAAAGCAACGGGTCCTCTGACTCTTTCATTTTTTGAGTCATTATAGCCCCCATATCAGAAGTGTCTGGATATAGCGTTTGCACCGCTTTCCACACTGCTGCCCTACAGTTATTAAACGGCGCTCTGTCATGGGAGGTGTTAGTTAGGGTTACCCTAGGATAGCCCGCCCGTTTCCATACATCATCTGCTCTTTCACCAAGTATGGCAATTAGGAGGCCCTTAATGTCTCCGATAGCTAAGGTGACACCCCCCATCATTTTCTCTAACTCGTGTATCCACTTTACGGCTCCCGATGTCAGCATTGGAAGTTTATTTTTAAGATTCTCTCGGTCCATGTGTGGCCATGGAATATATTGTGGTCTTGCTCCCCCTTTTTCTAGCAACAGGAATACGAATGCACAGTCCTCCTTCTTTTTCCCCGTAGCTGTCAGGTCTATTGCCGGGGTGGCATTCCCGCCTTGCCGTCTACCTGGCAATGCCATTAGTCTCTCTGCATAGGCAGGTGCTGAAGCCCCCCTCTGACCGTGGGGTGTTCCTTCATGACGGCTGGACTGCGCGGCAGACTTCGGTGCCCTACTTCTGGACCCGCTAGCGTCTGACCATCGTATCCCTCTGTCCCCTGGGAGCCGTTTTTCGCACCGTCTCCCTTCTTCATGTGCCACATCCACTGTTTCCCCACCAGAGTCGGATTCTGAATTCTCCCAGTTTATACAACTCCTTCATCTTCTTCATTCTGCCCAATCTCCAGCCTGTCTAGGGACAGTGCCCTGCTCCCACTACTTAGGGTAACATCCTCAGTGTCATATAACTAAGTGCTTTCTAAGCGCTCATCTTCCCTTCCCCCTTGGGAAATTAGTTCCAACCCCATTTCGTCATAGATTTTATCAATCGTTTCCCCGATGCTTCTGGTGTCAAAGTCATCTTCAATATTTGTCCCGCTTGTACCCGGAATCGCGTCGCTTGCAGGAAATAACTCTTCTATATCTTCCCATTCTACAACAGGATTGAGTTTTTTAACTTCCCTTTGCAAATATTCTAGATCTCGTGCCCTCTGTCTACGCTTGCGTTCTGCTTCCTCATCTATTTCCTTTCGCTTCTTTGCTTCTTCTCTAGCCTTATCTACTTCCCTCATCCGTTCATTTCTACGTTCTTTTTCCCTTCTACTTTCCTCGTCTTCTCACTTCATTACCTTCCTTTCGTGCACTCTCCTTTCTTCCTCTAACTTTAGCATGTTCTGCCTGTACTTTTCCTAGGCTGCGTATTCTGTGCGACTGAGCGGTATTCCTTGCTCTTCGCGATACAGTTGTTCTCGCCTTAGCCTATCCTTCCTTCTTACCCTCTCATCTCTCATGTCCTTTTCTTTCTCTTTTTCTTTTCTCTGCACCTCATCAGACCTTTCTCTTGGCCTTACATCGTCACTTCCCTTTCTATCTATTTTCAATAGTATCTGTCCTCCCATCCATTCGTCTTTTGCGAATGCTAACTCATCACTTCCTTACCATTTCTTCCCCTCTCTCTCTTTCTCGAGAGATGCACTAGTCTGTGCCTGATCCTTTTTCCCACCATCGCGTCTCTCCTTGTCCTTCGGGACTTCGGAGGCAAGATTACTCTCCTGCTCCCTCTCCTTGATCTCGTCACTACTGCATGTAGGTGACTCATATGCAGGGTTACTATACCCCGTAGCTGCCTTAAGCTCTCTTAGCGGGTAAAGACCCTCTGACTTACTTCCTTCGATCACTGGCTCAGGCGGGGCAGGTGGCGCGGTAGGCATCTCACCTCCCTCTGTACATACATTTAGTATCCAGTCAGTGGGTGGTTCTTCCACCTTTGTTTCTTCAAACATTTTCCACAGTTCTAGAACAGCAAGACGTTTCTCTAACTTCTTGCCTGTATATGTGGCATGTAGGAAGTTAGTCATATGCTGTAAAACCCCCCGTTCTGGGGCCACGGCATAAACATCTTATTGGCGGTACCCTTAACCCACTCCTGGCTGTATTTCTTCAGTTCTAGTGCATGCTTGGGCAATTGCTTGCATAAATGCGCAAGTGGGATAACTTCCTCCATTCTTAATTTCATCACTACCAGTATTTAAACAGTTCATTGACCTCTCAATAGTATGAGCGAGCACCAGATACACAAGCTCCAATACAATCTTTTCCCGCAAAACTTTTATACCAACAGTTTACTCAAAACCCATCAATTCAGTGGTGATTCCCTCTTAGTTACAGAATCGCGTAAAGCCATAATGCATTTCAAACAACCATCAATACAGTTATTTCAAATTTGACATAAACAGGACATATATGACAGACATTTAACAGACTAGACGGACACCAGCTGGACATACGTATACCTGCCTTCTAATCAATACCCCATCATTCATGGGATGTGAACAAACCCCTTTTGTGCGTCTTTAATCGTCACCGTAGCCTAAATTGTCCCCCCACTGTGGGCTCTGGGTTCACGTTCCTTCTGACCACTCTTTAAAGCACAGGAACAAGGCGAATCCTTACGTTTTGTCTCAGGTGCCCCCCTGGTAATCCTTACATTTTGTCTCAGGTGCCCCCATGGTTATCCTCACGTTTTATCTCGGGTGTCCCCCCGGTATCCACTCTTTATTTCTTATGCTCAAGTCATTAACCCCTATATATATACAATCTTCTCTACTTCTAACTACTTTATTTTTCTCTGCCGCCCACCGTTACCTTTCCCTTACTGGCTCTAATGCCTACACGACATTTGCTAAAGTACCGAGTTTTATTGCTTCACTCACCGCTCGCATCGTTTCCTCTCTGGAACTTCGGGATCAACGCCCCTTCCTCTTCCAGCTTTTAAGGTTTTCGTCCGATTGGCTGCCCGTGGCAATGAGAAGGGTTATGCTTGGAAGGCAGGTTCCTTCAGACCCACTGCAGATTTTTGTAATTTTACTCTATCATTGTCCATGGGAAGCTTCTCAGCCTACTCAGCCGGAATGGGGAAAGGACTTGTGATATTGCCGAAGGCTCAGAGTTACTTTGTGCCATCAGTCTAAAGGCGTCTTATAATTATATCAATCGATAATTGATAATCGATGGCCGTAACCATCCTCACGCTACCAAGTGTTCACGAGGAGAGGAATTCACTGACGGGCCCATAGGTCAGCGCTCACCCTCTAGAACTTGTAAGACAAGATAGCTGCACCATATGAGGATTGGGGGTGCAGGATTCAGTTACTTCAACACGACTCAATAACGAGGACTCAGTAATTTGGCAAAGGGAAGTCCGTTTAATGACATGTACATTAAACAGGGAAACAAAAGGGAATCAGCATTGTTGCGATCACCTGTCTCGCTCCAACTTCCCCGAACTACAATTGAACAGCAACTTTTATGCACAAAACTCATCATCATTGACGTCTAACTCTACAAAATCGTCATGCAATATAATTGGTTAGGAAAGGTAACTTAAGTGTAGGTGCTATATCTGTATATGGTAACAGAGCATGTGGATTGGATAACCCTTATCGGGTGGGCGTCTATGCCCCGCCCTCTACATCACACGTAATAGACGTCACTATAACTACAACGTCCCATTGGTTCTATGATCTATAGGACCCTAGGTAGCTTGGTCCATTATGATTGGGTGGGTTACACCCCTAGACATAAATCTCCACTTTAATTAGCAACATGCAGGATGGGCACCCAGGTGCCTGGTGTCCCAAATTTCATCCTGCCTCCCTTCCATCAATCAGTATCTTAGGGTTATGTGTCAATTAGCTGACTGGGTATGGCCTCGGAACTGTAGCCTCTTATCAGGAGAAGTTATGGCATCCTCGGGTTCTGGATGAAATCAGGCGGTGGTACTTCTTCGCGCCTAGCTGGTCACGTGTCTGTTCACCATGAATCTGCATCAGTTTCCAGCTTTTATTGTATTTAATTCTGCTTCGGCCCTGCCACCTGCCTGGGCCTCTCTTATCTTGACCTTCACGGGACAAGCTGGTATGCTCTGGAGTTTGATTCTTGTGAGCTGACACTCTCCTCCCGTTCTCTGGGTGACCTCGATTTCCCAGTCATGAGCCATTCTCTGTTGAGTTTCGATTCCACTCTTTCTCTCTGTTCTGGCTGGGTTGTGAAACTGGGCCTGTTAGGCCTGGGGCAGCCTGGGCACATTTCTGCTTCATAAAATGGAGTCGCACTTGTATAATGTGCTTCTTGAGGTAGATATATAGTTGGCGCATGCCGCTTCCATTATTCTACTAAGCATTGCAAGCAGTATCGTTTCCTTAGCTTCTTGCGTTCCAAGTCTATTTAGACACATTTGGCTGGTGGGTTACTTTCATCCTGTCTTGTAACACGTTTCCTTACATTTTAGCATCGTCTCTCGCCTGTGTCTATTACGTCTATTTTCATAACTGCTCACGCAGGCGTGTTATCTTCGATAGCCGTTTTTGTTCATTTACGAGTCTGTTCAGGCACTTATGTCATTTTCACTGGCCTTCCATTAAGGCTTTTGGGGTCTCCTCACAGATCACAAGAGGGCCCTCCTCATTTCATATCAGCGGCTGGTATGGCTGTCTGATAGGGTACCGTGCTGCCCAGGGTTGTCTGGTTATGGGCACTTCAACAGGCACGGATCTTCTAATGTACACTGGGCAGAGTCCCAGAGCGGCTCTCTGCTGGTTCATTTGCTCTTCATACGTCACGCACCTTGGCGAGTACCCTCCTGGTAGCTCAAAATGAGGGGCAGAGGTGCAAGTCATGTCTGAGATCTCCTTTACAGTAGTCACAGGACGTAACACGTCCGCTTCAACATATCCCTTGATAGTATCTGAAATTTCTGTATGCCCCCCATATGACATTGCTTCATCGACACTCGTTTTGTGGCCAAGGGACCCTGCACTGGGGGCATCTTCAATTTTCCCACAATGACCAGGGTTCACGTCAATGCACTCACCCCAAACAGATATGTTTTACCTCCTAGACCTAAAGTCAATCCCTCCAGAATATCAAAGCTAATAATATATTCAGGTATGGGAACAATCAACACTTGATATTTATTTATTTTCAAATTACCAATTTTCATATCAACTTTTGTTTGAAATGCGAGGGTCGCTTTCCCTCACAGTCCAGTTATGGTAAAATGTCTATGAGTAAATCTCGAAGGATTGCCACAGTTAAATGAGGCCTCCGCCCCGGTATCAATCAAAGCTGGAACCTCCTGCATATTACCTGAATGCCAGCATAGTTTCACATTCACATGAGGCCGCATGTCTACCTTAATCCGGGCAGACGCTACCACAGTTTGAACACAATCCTATTCATATTTTGAATGTGTGTATTTGGACTCTGTCTCCAACATCGCACTCACCACTTTTTGCAAGTCATCATAAGTCGGCTGATAGGGTGATGCCGTCCCCATGGACCCCCTCATCCATTTCCTCTTCAGCTGGCACAGAAGGGAATTTGTCCCCAGCTCGCTTGTTCATATCTTGTCTTTTCACCTGTTTGTATTGCTCTTTTCTATCAAGCCCTTGCTTCTTATATAACTGGTACATTCCCTGGTTTCAATCCCATCAATGTCTTCTCAGGGCACTCCATCTTTTAGTAGAGCCAAGTACGTGTCTTTTCTCGACACATAAGAAACTCTACTGTCGCATCTCTTTCCAGGAGTCCGTTTGTCACTATGGCCCTCTCTCTCTCTCTCTCTGTCTCTCACAAGGTCTCTCTTCAACTTTGTCCCATTCCCCCAGGTCGGGTAACTGTCTGATAGCATGGACAACTTCATCCGTTAATTTACCTGTCATCCCCACCAGCAAAGTCATAATTATATTTTTATGGGTCGGTGGAGCAGTTGGAATGATTGTATTTTGGACTGAAACCGATAATGCCATCACCCCCATAAGTACTGGATCATCAATATCCAAGAAGTTACATATACAAACTATGCGGATGACGCCCAGATACTCATCCCGATCACTGGCCATCACAAGGTAGACCCTCAATGACATTTACCTCATTATACAAGCATGGATGGCGAAGCATGGACTCTGCCTCAATGATGAGAAGACAGAGCTGCTTCTCCTAGGGTCCTCGGCCAACCTGAACAAATTGGGAGCAATATTCACCTCTTTCAATATTGTTGGAAATGTAATGAAAGTTGCCAACTCTGTGAAAACACTATGAATATACATTGATTCTGCACTAACGCTAAAGAGACAAACTAACGCCTTGCCGTCAGCCACAGCACATACCTGCAAGCTCATCACGGCATGCTACCCTTACTTGACAACATCCAACTACATCACAATAACCAGAGCACTAGTGCTATCCAAGCTTGATTATTGCAATGCACTTTATCTGGGTACCTCTCAACATAACCTCAATGAAATGCAAGTTATGCAAAATAATGCCATCAGAGCAGCCCTAAACATTCCCAGGAATCAATATATTTCTGCTACTAGACACGCTATCAAATGGCTTAATATTAAGCAAAGAATTGACCTCAAAACACTGTCCCTCACCCATAAGTTTTTAGATAACGAAGCCCCCATATACCTCTCCAAGACTATTTCCCGACAATCGACTAGATGGCCCACTAGATCAGCCCAATCGAACTGCGTCTCCATTCCACACTTTAAACAACAACGGGCAGGAGGAGCCAGCTTCCCAGTCCTCGCAGCTAAGAAATGGAATGCACTCCCAGTCTCACTGAGCGAGGAACCATCGTTCCTCTTCTTCCAGAAAAAGGTCAAAACCTGGCTTCCTGAGCAAGACCTTTAACTTGTCACATAAACAGCTAGGGCTATTGTATGTAAATACCATCCGATGTACATATGTAATTTTAGATTTATAACTTTCCCCACTCTCTACGGTCTACTGATGTAATCATTATATGATGTATCTTAATGTTGACTGATGTATAACTGTAAATATTTATGTAGGTAACCTATATATTGTACTCCTTTCTGTCTGTTTGATCTTGTAACATGTATGAATAGCGCCCAGATGCCTCCGGACTCTACAAATAAACAAACTAAACCAAACTGAATTAAATGTGAATGGCTTCTTTCATAGCATGCTTCCTGAGTCTTTGGATTGTCTCTTTAAGTGTGTACCACTGCTTCTCGTCGCTAGGCCAGTCCGACGTAATCAGATACTTGCGATTACACCCTTAAGCGGCTAACTGTAACAAAGACACTTGTGAATCTCTCCCCTGAGCATGAGGAGGCAGCCCTGCATGCAATACTTCCTGAATATGAGTCTCATAGGATAATGGAAGAAACCTTGGAGAATCAGTCAGATCTACAAGAAGGCCTGGCACACCTCCATCAAATAATCTGTCTATCCACGTTAACAGAGACTGACCAGCCTTCTGTTTCAATCGATTAATAATTTCCCAAACCTCCTGCTGAGAGTAATCCTCTAACGTTGTCAAATCCACTAGACCACCTCCAGGATTATTTGGATGTGGCCCAGCGGTTGTAGGTCAAAGGATCGAAAATAAAGGATCGACTGGTAAAAGGATCGATTCAAAAGGATCGAATACAAAATGGTCGAATTTTTTTTTTTCTTTTCATTGTGCTTTTTTTTGTGGAAAAAAACACTTTTTTTCCAAAATGGAAACCAAAAAAAATATATATTTAAAAAAAGAAAATTGTCGACCCTTTTGTATTCGATTCTTTTGAATCGATCCTTTGACTTTCGATCCTTTGGCATTCGATCCTTTAACTGGACACCTGGCCCAGCTTGTCTATGCGTAACAGTCACCTCTTTCCTGTCAAGCTCCGGTTTAGATGGTATCTCTCTTTCTGAGCCACTCTCTGAACTACTACTGTCAAATACATACCCGTCCCATTGGTCGGGTCACCAATGAACCACTGCGGACGCAATCCCTGTTGCTACCTGGCAGGTATTCACTCTCCCTCTTCTTTTTCGATATTTGTATCAGGCAGCTCTCTCAGCCACTGCCTGATATTTATCTGCCTTATCATGATACAATTTCATCTGAAGTTGTTGCATTAGCGCAATCTGTTTTTCAGCAGCCAATTCTTATTCCAACCTCAAGACATTCGCTTGCAATTCTACATTCTGCTGATGCATCGTTTTGAAGGCAATAATGTACACTTAGACCATTAGTTAGAAAATAATTGGCTCCTTACAGGCCCTTTATTCACACTTCATAAACATACATATAATTGTAAGATAAATTAAAATGATTACATATGACTACATAATAAACGAATATGACAGGCATACATCACTGTTAGGGCAGTTGTAGGACAAAGCTAAATCTCAGCAACGACAACACTACCCAGTCCCAAGGCAGGTAGGCAGAGAGATCACGCATCAACTAACAGGGTCTGGAGCACAGCGTCCTCCCTCTCAGCGAGACTTCAACACCCGAGGTTCCAATTCTCTGTCACCTCATTGGGACCTTCTCCTCCTAAGGGGGACGGCTCCCCACCCCTCATAGGATGCAGACTGCCCCCGGCCGAAAGACAGACAACACGCATGGGAGGCAAGAGTAGAAAAATCCAGAACAGTGGAAAAACCCAGCTTGTGTGCCACGCTCTTGCTCCCAGCACCCTTTATCAATGCATCTGTACATCCCTGCCTCCCTTCTCGGCTCGCCTTTGAGTGAACAATGCGAAAACTATCCTCCACTAAAATATCGCAACCGTTGCAGAAATCATGTCTGCCTTCTAACTGAGCTTGCAGAAACGTGGACCTTCATTGCGGTTTGGAAGTGAATGTCCAAAACTGGCCACGCACTGGCGCCATGTTATTTAGCTCATTTTCACATGCACACTACAAGGAGGGATCGTGCTTACCTCTCTGGAAATACTGGCCTTCCTACACTCGCGTAAGATGTAAGGCAGGCTGGACCTTCAGCCAGGGTCCAAGGTTGAGTTCTTCTTTGTTACTTCAAGGGAAATATTCAGATGATCTGCCAAAAGAGGGCCTCAGTCCTCTTTTAAAGCCAAGTGGGCCACAGTGATTGGTGTAGGCTAAGCCTACCTCATCGAACCAATCCTGGGGTCTCTACCAAAAATCTCCTGTATGCACAAGGTCATAACTAGAGTGCTTTGCAACAGAAAAGGTAAAGGCATGAAAACATGTGATACCCAGATCCACCCATCTTCCTGCCTGTTGTCGATCAAAGTGTCTCTCTGGTTAATGGATTTCTCTGTGGTTCTTGATTAAAGCGGCAGGTCTCCATGGCTCCTGCAAACCAAGGTTGTTGGGGTTTCCTGTCTCCTTTGTTAACCTCTGCAGCCAGCCCCATGCGGGCTTGTTTGAAGTATGCTCTGTTAGTGTGGTAATCGTTGCCACCAGGTGCAGGGCTGAGCAAAAGAGCAGGACAAATCCATGGAGCCTTTGTTAGTTAATCAGGCTGGCCATGGCAGCAGGAAGCTTTGTCCTCTGCCTTTCTGGAGAGGACATAGTGTACTTCTGCAGCCATAACCCAACTAAATATGACAGGGCGGACTGTGTTTGTAGGTTGTGTCCACACAGAATATACGTGTCTATTCGTTTGTCGTGTTGTGAGCATAGGAAAATGTGTGTGCATTAGCCCCACACATTTTCCTGAGGTTGGTCTACCATCAGTCCATGTAATTAAACATTTCAAAAAAAGCCCAGGCAAGCGCACACCCACTATGCAGATGGTCAAATTCCTCACAGGTTGGAAAGCACAAAAGAAAACATGGGCAAGACATAGAAATGGTTTGCACAACACACAAGCGCTATGGCGCTTAGCTCAGCTGAGAGGGTTGAAGGAAGCCAGCAAAATAGAATGAGGAGTCCTTTGCAGGTGTTAGGCACCTTCTGCTCTATTGCTGTTCGGGTGACGTGTGCATGACAGGCAGGGTAGGCAGGCGGGTGGGAGAGGGGCGAGGCGGGACTGGGCGAACAACAATCAGGAAAGGAAAAACAAGAAGAGCTCAGAAATCACAAAAGAAAACACAGGCAAGGCAAACAAATGGTGCGCACAACACACGTGCTCTATGGCACTTAACTGAGCTGTGAGGGCTGCAGGCAGTGTGAAAATATGAAAATGAAGGCTGAATTCCATCCACTCCTTTAGTGCTAGGGATGTAGATGTCCACATGTTTCCTTGTTCGGGGAATGCTAAGAAAATAGCAGTTCACAAAAGACACCTCCTAGATTTTTCAAGAAAGCAAAATACAGTAAACAGCCTTGCAACGAAGCCACACAAGAAGACCAATAACTGTACCTAAGACTGGATGTAATCCTCAGAATGGACAGAAGACTGGAGGCCAATGTCTTAAGTATGCCTAGAGCCCCAAGCTACACCGCAATGATGGTGCCCAATGGGGCCGAAACATGTCTGGGGATGCGTGCGGTCTCGTGCTGAAGGGATGTGACCTAGCAGTTCGGGCTGGACTGCCCCTTTGGGGGAGGGACCAAGCCTGATTTGCATATGGTCTTTCCCCTTCTATAATGGCTTGGCAGGTGAAGAAGGATGGTCTGGAGGGTTGCCCAGAGCAATTGCCAGAGGTTTGAGATTAATTATAAATCTTCCAGTCTTTGTTTTGCTTTGCCAACAGGCATGCGTCTACTGTGTACATGACTAGCATTCCTAAATTAGGAAGAGGTGTCCACGAGAAGCAGAGTCTCGCCAACAACCAGAGCATTCACTGTTTGAGGCACGTGAAAGAATGTCTCTCTATTTAATCTATTGCATAGTTGAGGTCCAACCTGCATGAGACTGCCTGTGATGTAATTAGCATCCCAGTGCCTCAGCAGTCCCGGCCAGAAGGGGTTGTAGGAATAGAATTCAGGACCCATCCAACCTAAGGAATAAATGATACAGGTTCATCAATCAAACCACAGGAAAACATTGAACATTTAAGAGTCTTGAGGAAGCCAATACCTTGCTGAGACCTGTGCCAACACCTTGGAGACGGGGTTTGGGGAGTGCATGGAAGCTGATTCAATAAAACTAGATTGACAGGACGAGCCTCCAATCAGACTAACTGCCTGTGGGGTTGGTTCGCTTTATGTCATCTATCTCTGTCTCGGCAGATGTACAGAGAGCCGAGTTGTCTATACTTTCCTGTAATTTGGCAGGTGGAGCACAAATGACCAACAATGATTGGCACAATTTTATTTCTAATGCTCAGCTTTACTTGGTGTGTGGACCCGGCATAAACCTGCCCATGTTGCGTATCAGAAGCCTGCTATAGAAGTGGGATGGTGGAAGACCCTTCCCTTCGACGACATGTTATTGGGACATGCACCGAGCACCGCCTGCAGGCGCTCTCATGAATCTGGGGGAGTGGTTAAAGGATTAGTGGGACAAGACAAGGTGTTGTACTCAACTATTGGCACTGGCAGAGTAAGGAGCAACTGGAATCAGTGCTGAGGTGTTTTCCAGATGGTTTGTGACGTTTCCCTGGAGGACTAAGATTTCCCATGAGATAACCCGAGGGCTGTGGGGGAATCTTTGTAAGTTTTAGCAGCTTTGGGAGGTGTAGATGTTTGACTAAATTGTGATGAGCCGAAGTATTTATTTTACCATATCTTTTTGTCGGCGGGTTGGCGAGTGTGTGCTGAGTAAGTTGCTTGGAGAGTGAGGTTGTTAGTCGGTTGTATTCTTTGGGCAGGCCTGCTGTACATGGATGTGTTATATATTGTTTTCGGAGTTTGTTTCTAACAGTATCTTCGTTCCACATCTAAAAACGTGTGCTCTGTGGCAGGTGCTCAGGATCATGAGTGGGCTAGAAGGTTACTTTGGTTTTTTATGTGTTCCTTTGTTCTGGAGGTTTGATGTGCTGTTGCGATTAAGAGGTGTTTTGGTCATTGTGCTAGTTCTGCTATGTCGTATGTTGAGGCGGTGTTGATCTGTGCAGTAGTGCCCTTGCTGTGGCTGTCTGTTCTTTGCTTCCTATCTTGGGGTTATGAGTAGATGTTTATCCTGGTGTATTGAATAACCTGGTTGTATGCAAAGGCTTCCTGCCTTGCTACCATCATTAACACCTCAATGCGCCCTTGGAATGATGGACCTTCTGGTGAACCGCCGGCTAAACCTACTTCTAGGGTTGCATTTAAATCTCGTCATAGGACCTATGTGTTGGTTGTCCTAGCATGCTGGCCTATGCTATCCAGTGTGATCTGGTCCCTCTCTTATAGAGGACCCATGAGCCTTTCAGTGGGGCCCCCAGTATCCCAGTGGGTATGATGAATCTCCCATTGTTTGGTATTCCTAGTACAAATCTAGTGGTCTCTTCCAAAAGGCAGAGAATCTGGTTTTGAAACCTGAAACCCAAAGAAGTGGTATTTCTGCCTCTGCATAACTATGGTCTCCCATTCCTTGAAACCTTCTCCCCGGCATCTGTTAGAGATGCTCTGGCCATAGACACCGAGAACTGTCGGAATGATTCTATTGGACCATATCTCACTGTGGTCGGCAATCAGGTAACAGGGAAGACATTAGAAATTAGTTGCTGGTCTGACAAAAGTGTGAGCCAGTCAAAGGTGATCTAAAGGCAGTGTTAAGGAATATGTCAATGCAAACGCCTGTGCAGTTAGATAGTTAAGCTGTAAATATAAAACCTGGATTAAACAAAACAAACAGGAATAGATTGAAAAGGAGTGGGACCTATTAAGAGCATCTGCTGACTTTAAGGAAACGGTGACTTCTGGAACTCTGTTGTCATGGGCTCCACTGGAGCCCTAAAGGCACAGGATTGTAATCCTTCATTTTTTTCAATAGCCGAGATGGATTGTGTCCTTGCTACACAAAAGATGGATAGAGACGGTAGTGTACTCAAATTTCATAGCCAAATTGGTAAATTGTGTTGGTGTTAATATGATTTTGCCTTGTAGCTGGAATGGAGCAGAGACTGCTGTGGCGAATCCAGTTAAGTCCTCACCGATTCCCCGGGAAGGGTATTCCCCTTATGTGGCGAGGAAGGGCAAAAGCTACCTGACACCAAACCTACCCTGGGGGTGGCTATCTGCGGGGGAACCACCTGGGGAGGACCAACATCAGGGGGGTAAGGGAGACTCGCTGTATAGAACATGGTATTTCCCCCTTTCCCTAAAGAGAAATGAGGACAACAATAATAATCTGTCAATTATAAGTATGAATAATAATCACCTCCATACATATCACATAGAAATAATGAGCTGAGGAAGAGGGCCGGAGTGACGACGATTACTGGAGCCGGAAAGTCAAGGCCGCTCTCTAGTGGTTGGAAAATAGCAGCCGGTCCCTGAACATTTAAACGCACGAAAGAAGAAGGAGGAGAGTGAAGTGGGAGGGAAAGAGGCTCGAGCGAGGAAGGAGCAGCAAGAGAAGGCTCGGCAAGGTAAACCTTGGCGAAAGAATCCATCCTCCCGACGTGGGTTGGGAGGCCGTGTAAGAGGCAGTGCATGCACCGAGCAAAGGGACTGGAGGAGGCGCTGACACTAGAAGTCGAGAAGCCGAAGGTCGTTCGCATTGTTGCCACGGACAGCGGGAAGCTTCCTTCGCAGAGCAGAGAACTGGCTGAACCCATAGAGCGGGAGAGATGCTTCCTCAGCCCACCAGTGTACAGTGGCAACAACCATCAGATGTGGAGGACGCTGAAGCCATCAAAACAAACCAGTGACCCCAGTGAGAAGGATTGGAAAGCTGCAAAGCTTCAGGGCAAATGCTGCTCACCCCTGGGAGTAAAAGAGGACCCAGTTAAGAAGGCTAAAAGAAAACAGGAAAGTTAAAAGGAGAACATAAATCGAATGAGAAGGCATGGCAAATCCAATGTGTAAAATGGATAATCCAGCAAATATGCAGAAAGGTGAATCCTGTTAAACAGTTGTTGTCTGGGACGCGCACCCAATTGTATTTAAGACTGTTGTATTTTTTTATTTAAAGCGCTCACACAACCCACGGGCATCGAGGCGCTGTTACAGGAATTGTTTGTTATTTAGTTGCATAATTCTTTTGTCTTAGTTGCATATTTATAACGCGCTTAAACACCAAGAGGTTTCTAAGCACGGACCCAGGGATCAAACCTGTGTTGCTTCATCATCTTGCTTCCAAGGCGTGCACGTTGCCACTGAGCTATCCTCCCAGCATGAAAGTCCTGGCAGGTCACGGGAAGAGGAATCCGCCTTGGTTATAAAAAGAGGAAATTAATGTGAAGGAAAGGGAGAAACCCCCTTTTACCATATAAAAAGCCTAAATACAAAATCTGAGAAAATGTGAAAGGGTCAGTGACCCAATAGTTGAAATTATAATTGTCTGGATGCAAGAGAAAGTGAATCGAGAACGGAAAAGCCCTGTCAGGATAGTGAACCAGGCAAACTATGAGTCTGGGACTCACACCCATGGGAATACATAAAAAGTCCTGGCAGGAAAGTAAATCATGCAGTGTGCGAGTCTGGGACTCCCACCCAAGTGATAAAGTTGTGATACCCTGGCAGAGTAAAGCAGGGGTAAGAGGAGAAGTAAGAAAAGACTGGGGTAAAATCCCCACCCTGAAATTGTAGAACAGTAATAACAAATACAAAAATGGAAGACCCATACCCCTTCTAAGGATAAGTAACAAGTGGCATTACCCTGGCAGGAGAGTACACCAGGGGTACGAAAAGGATTGAGAAAGTGTAGGGTTCCAAAACCCTACCTTGAAACTGTGAAACAGTGACAATCAATGGAAAAGGGAGGAAGGATACCCCTTTATGGATAACTGAGATGCAGAGAGTGAAAGACTGAATATTCAAAGGAACTGCATTCTTAGAGGAAACTCAAGGGAAGAGTATTCCCCCTTGAACAACTTTGAACTGTGATAAAGTAACGTTTGAATCACGAGAAGACAGCTAAAGGAAGGGAAGACTCGTTTGTCAAACAGGGATTTGCGCCCAGGATGGCACGCAAATACCCGTTTTACATGCAAATAATCTCAAGAATCAGGGCCCTAATGTATGTCATGCCACGGGCCACTACTCGCAATCACGGTGGTGGGGGAGGCAATGGAGCAGGTTGACTATTTTAACTTACTGAGAGTGAGAGTACCTGTATGGCATACCGAGGCATCTAAAAGTACAACCACCTACACCAGGGAGAGCATTGCTGTGGCAGGCCTGGCTCCCTGTTATGGGCAAAAGGCCCTTGGTCAACTTACTCAAATCTGCAGACCCCCAACATATTTCTGTTGTGACCTGCGGAGCAGAGATTTGGGGTACATGTAATATAACGTCTCTTGGGAAAAGGGAGGACATGATTGACAACATCCTCTAGGCCTACAAAGGTGTAATCCTACATGACCTGCTTCTGCAAGTGGACTCCCTATGAATTGCCTATACAGTAAAGATAACAGTCTTGCTGTATTGGGTTAAAGTGTGTCAGTCATCTCAATTGCTAAAGTACAAGAGAGTCCTTGAAGATGTAGCAACACCGTGCACAATCCTTGCCCTCAGTGCTCTTCATGAGGGAATCTGAAGCATTAGAGCTTGTGCATATTTGGGACAACCCTGCAACAATAACTCAAAGACACGAAAGGTGTAGTCAAGAAGGCCTATAGGGAATTGTATTTAAGCACTCCGGGACACTCTGGATAGGGCCAGCGCTGGACCAATATTCAAGTAAAATAAAATAACTATTTTAGAAAATACATTCAGGACAGAGCCTTATTGGCTAACCATCATGTTACCAGATAATTAAGGAACACCTGGCGCACAAACATTATTTAGACTCCATAGATCCATCATCATGCAGAGCTCTTCAACCACTGGTATTTGGGGATCCTACACTTAGAAACCTTTAAGTAACATTGGAGTATGGGCGAGGCATCCAGTTGTCCGTATTGTCCTTCCGTACGAGAGGGTGAAGTACCTTTTCTGTTATTTTGCCCTCTATACGCAAGGACTAGGAATTGCTGGTTAAAACCTCTCTTGAAGAAAGTACTTTCTGTGCGATGTGTGCTTTTTCCATGTAAATCTGCAATGTTTTCTTCTGTCTTCTTTAGGGTGGACACATGTGCGTCATGGCCATGGAAGTTGAGGATAACAAATTATACAAAGGGACCGCATTCTTTTCATGTACAGGATTTGATTTGATTGGCTATTTTGACCAACCTAAGGATTTGTATTTTAATGGATGTGTTACATTTTATCAAGAATTTATTTTAATTGGGTTTATGCTAGTTTTATTGTATTGTATTATTATTTAGTAATGTTCATGTTTTGCAACTGTTTGATGGTTTATTTTTATCCAAATAAACTGGATGGAGAAAGTGTATGCCCTTAGACCATTCACCAATAAAAGTATCCAGTATTCCAGACAACATTCTTAATGCATTCTAGAGTTAATGGGAGAAACAGCACATCTATGCAATGATCTGGTGCCAGAGTCCAGGACCCTGTCTGGGAGCTTAGAGGAAACCTACCCAGCACATATGAAGGTTGATCCGGCCCAGGGTTTTAAGAGAGCAGAGCACTCTTCACTTCTGAGGGGCAAAGAGGTAGTAGGGTAAGGAAACCCCATTTCACAAAAAACACAATGGGTAGGGCTTTCTTTTAAAGGGGCAGAGTGCCGCACCCCACAAACTAGTCCTAGTGGATCGCTGTGGAATATTCACTCTGATTGCTGATGGGAGACTTGAGATTTGAAGTAAGGTGTCTTGAAGATTTTGGATGGCTACGGGGCAATCTCCACAGTTCCTTCTGGCACTCTTCTATAGCAGACATTTAAGCCCACAGCCTAAAAATAGAAGCACGCAGACAAGAATGGCTGTTTCGAACTAAAATAAATGGATTTACATTTTTCAACACTTGTTTTGAAATAGGTCAACCTTTTTTCTGTTATACGGTCCTTCCTGTACATTTTTGATGTATGGCTTGGGGGCCAAGATCTCTGCTTTACTGCAAATGCTGATATTAATTTCAATACATCTCTATGTGTGTTTTTAAATTAGTGATCATTTGGAATTCTCCGCCGTGTGCACTGCCTGGAAATGCACAGGCCACGTTTTGCTCTTTAGTAAATTATTAGACTTCACAAGCTCCAAGATGTAGCTCTTTACATTACATCTCGAATTCTGGCTGAGTATGTGGCATATGGAGTAAGTTGGAAAGGTCTTGTAGGTGTCCAGCTGTGTTTTTAGGAGTGGTTTGACACAGGCTGCCTTGGAAACGTTTGGTACAACTCCTGTTTTGAGCAAGCAATCTATTAATTTGGTAGAAAGCTGGTGTTTCCTTGTTAAGGATCTGTTTGAAGAAGTTCAGCGGGCAGGGGTCATTCAGAGAGCTGGCTTTGTTGCTACATTTCACTAATGTTTAAAGTCTGGTTCAGATATTGGTTTAAAGCTGTTCATCAGTGCGATTGTAGGTCATTGAATGGGGTTTGAGTGTTGCTTCCAAATCCGTTCCTTATTGCTCCTTTGTGGGCTTGCTGTATGGTTAACACTTCGCTTCCAAAGTGGTTGATGATGTCATCACATAGCCTTTGGGTAGGCAAAGCTACTTTGCTGCAGGAAGTAGGCTTTCTCATTTCATTAACGATTTCGTAAAGTTATTTCTTCAGGTGCTGGGTGCATTATTGATTTGTTCAGAATAGCAATGTTTCTTTGCTTTAGGAATATCTGCTTTGCAGTGATGGAACTGTCTTTATTAGGCAATCTTGTCTTGTGGGTTGTAGTATTTACTCCACGTTTTTCAAGTATTGCATTTCTTTTTCCAGTGCTCATAGGTGGGATGTGGACCATCTTGTTGAAGTCTTTCTTCTGAGAGGGTAATGTGCTTAACTGGGGTGAGAGTGTCTATTGCTTTAGTTGTCCAGTTTTCAAGTGTTGTAAAATATTCTTCTGGCAGAAAGAGTTGTCTATCGTTGGGTTTGGTCTTTTCCATAAGATAACCAAATCTCTAGGTTCAGAGATTTACAGCTTCTCTTGGCTGTGGTTGTTTGTCCTTTGTGAGTCAGGAGCTTACACGCTGGTGTGTTGTTACTAAACGGAATCATTAGATGATGGCTCCAGAGTCCCTGATTGGGTGGAGAGGTGTTTATTGGGCATAGTTCACAAAACATTGCATCAGTGGTGTGGCCTGCCATGTGTGTCACCCCTTTGACCCTTTCTTTGAGGTGAAAGCTGGCCATGTAGAAGCTCAAGTTTTTGGCTGCCGATTCCGTTTGCTCCTCGAACCAAACCAAATGAGAGGACCATTAGATGCTTGTGATGTATCGCTATGTTGGGCAAGTTGGAGAACAATATGTGTCAGTGCACTCTTAAAGTGGCACACATTTATGAAACAAATACTATATCAAAAGGAGCAACACAAAGCACAATGTAAAGGATACCAGGAAGTAGGTACAATGCAATGCGAAATCACAACAGCACCCGGATATGAAAGATCGCAGTATATAAAAAGGACCCAGAGATATGAAACACAGTAGTCTACAAAAGAAAAGAACAAATGCTCCTTCCCAGAGATATCCAGATACGGAGCACAACAGGCCAAAATATACAGCAATACAATATGCTTTGTTTTAGTGATGCCTATTTGTGAGCACTACGCAATACAATTTAGAATCAATGTAGCACACTTCCTTAGGGACAGTTAGATGTGAAACCGTAGGTAAAACAATGCAAGGCTTTAGTTAGGGATCGCAAGGTGTGAGCAACCTGGAGTTTAACATGTGGTGATGGCCCTTCAGGGAACACGCAGATAGGAAACTAGATATGACATGCAGTAGTGTATACACATGGAATTCAGTGCGTTATCTTTGTGATAGCCAACTGAGAGTTCAAGGCAATGCCCTTTCACAATGACACCGAGATACGAAGCACATTACTGTATGAAAGGAAGGAATTCTGCACATTATTTTAGGGGCTCCTGGGTGTACGTACAGTGCAATGTTCTTTCACTGGGGCACCTAGATGCAAGGCACAAAGCCATGCAACGTGTAAGGACTCAATGCGCTGCCCCAGTGACACCCAGATATGAACAGAATGGTAGACGAAATGGACAGATCAATGCTCCATCCCAAGAATACCCAGGTGTGGAACACAACCAGGGTACAATATATAGCTATGCAATGTACCTTTTAATGGATGTCTATACACGCACGCAACAGAGTACACATGTTGAACGCTTTAGTAGGTGTAATTGAAATGTGAGACAGTATGTAAAACAATGCAAGGTTAGGGATATATGGAGGTGTGAGCATCATGTGGCTTGAGGAGTGGCAATGCACCTTCACAGAGACACCTACATATGAAACAGTTCAGTGCAACACCTCTTCACGAAAGACATACATGTGAAATACCAAAGTATATGGACTGAAGCAATTTGAAGCATTATTGTATGGATATTCGGAAGAGTGTACTGTGCATTTCCCTTTCATAAAGACCCCTAGAACAAAGCATAAGTGAACTACTCAGTGTGCCATCCTAGCGTGTCTCGCTGCCAGTGCAATGCAATCTGTTCTCTAGAGATAAACAGAATATGGAACCCAACAGTATATAAAATGTGCCACTCGGTGCTCCAACCCAATGGAACCTAGGTGTGGAGCACAACAGACACAATGTAAGGTGCCTTTTCGGGATGCCTTTATGTAAACCAACACAGTACACAGGAGACAACGCAGCATTCTTTCTCAGGGGTAGTTAGATGTAAGAATGTGTGTAAACAGAGCAAGGCATTTGCAGGGGATATCGAGGAGTGAGCAGCATATGGTATGACATTTTGAAATGAAATGGGCAGTCAGTGAAGAATACGTAAAGCTGGTGTGATATTTTTAAATCGCTTAATTCTGAGAAGTAGCATTGCCACTGCATTTTGAACGCTTTGAAGTTTCCTCATTCGCTAATCTTGGAGTCTGAGATAGTCACAGGAGGGCCATTGACAACCCTGTGCCCATAATGCACCAAGGTGTAAACAGAAGAAGGAAAATGGCTGAAAGATTACAGATTACAGCCAGAACACAGAGTTCGCAGGATCGGAGACTGCATTGACAAACTACTCCTCTGTTTTACTCTGGTGAATTCTCAACTATTTCCAGACATCCAATATTTTATTGAGCTGAAGCAGTCCCTCAACTTACTTGAGTGGTGGTCCTGATTGCCAGACAGCTTCACACAACTCTATGGGCCATTCACATAGTTCAGAAAAAGAAATCCACAGAAGCGAATAAGCTCTGCCAATGAGCAGATATAAAGGTTAAAAAGATGCAGCGACAAGGCCAAACCCTGCATAACATAATTGTTCTTTTATAACCTGCTTCATTCAGGAGACCAGTTTCTAAGTGTAAGACCGGGATTCAAACCTGTGTTGCTATGCGTGTTGTCTAGAGACCGGGAGTCGAACCTGTGTTACTATCCGTTGTCTTGCTTCCAAGACAAACGCGTTGCCCCTGAGCTATCCTACCGGACTAAGTGTGTAGTACACTGGAGAACAAAGATTTTGAAAAGAAGTACAACTGAATGGTCCCTGTCCGAAATAAGAGATTTGGCCCACCTAAGCAGTGAAGCACCCAGTCCAGACATCTAAAATTGTCAGGAAAGAGTAGCCTACAATGTCACTGCAAGATCAGCTGCTGAAGGGATTTAATTGCATGTTATCTAGTTGACAAGCAAATGCACATGGAGCATTATACAGCTGACGAAAGATTTTCCATTGAACTTTATCTGAGTATTGACTGATTGTCATTGTATATTGTTGATTGGCTTTCTTCCGAAAATTGTATTGTTGATAAATTATTTTTATTTGAACATTATATAGTTGGAGTGTTTTTTCCATATTAAAATTATTAACACATGAGTTTCCAATGAACAAGATTTACTTCAATGATTTTTAATAAGCAAAAGGATGGTTATCAGTTGACATTTTAGGCTGTATCTTCATATCCCCTTCATTATCAAGTGGATGAATGATTTTCTGTCGAATATGTTTTCAAAGATGCATTATTTTTCATTGAACATAATTTTTATGAACTAGCTTTAAGTGTTCCATTAAGAAGGGGGCATCCTGCAATGATTGAAATGGTCAAGGATTGTTTCCATCAAATATCCTGGGGTCGATGTATTACTTCCTGTTGGAACTAACAGGGCAGATGCAAGTCTGCCCAAGAATTATAAGATGTTGGCATGATTTCCTATTTACCATTAAAAGGTTTAGAAAAATATTAAAATTAAAACTGTTAAGAAGAACACATTATTTTCCCATCGCATTCTAGGTCCTTTCACCTATGAACTACTAGTGTGAATGCCTGTTTACACGGGGCCAAGTGAAGGTTTTCATTAACACAGTAGGACTACTATATATCCTAAGGCAACAGCTCCCTCTAGCAGTGACAACAGACAAAGCTATGCAAATTGGCATTGTCGCTATATATCCTAAGGCAACAGCATCCTCTAGCGGTGACAACATGCGGAGAGTCTCTACTGCGCATGGCTGCATCGGACAAACATACAGGGCAAACATACATCTGGCCTTTGATTATATTGTTAGATGCTCCAGTTGGTCTGCACCACACAGAGACATTTTGCTCAATTAAATATATAATGCCATGTACTATCTTGGCATCAAGCCTAGTTTACTGAAGTTCAGGCTTTTCACTCTCTAATATTACACAAGAACCGGTGACGGTCAGAACAGACCCCCTGGCCTCCAAAACACCATCTCAGGAGATAACGAGGTGCACTTTTAAGGCAACTGGGCAGTGACAGTCTGGGTGGGAGGGGAGCGGGTGTCTTCCCTTAAGCATGCGTTGTGGAGGCAATAAGCGCTGGGACCACTAGCTGCAAAAGAGAATGCCAGTGAGGCTGAAAGAGAGGCGAAGAGTAATCAGTACCCTGACTTTCCCAGAGTCCGCCCAATGCCCAAGTGCTCAGGCTCTCCCACAGGTCCCCAAACTCAACAAGGTGGACATTCCAGTGGGTGGCCAAAACTGGCAAAGGAACTCTGGCAATGAGCAGGCATGACTTGGTAGATTAGATTAATACTTGGTAGTACATATCAACAGGCACAAGTCATGAAGACGAGTACAGGTGGACAAAGTCTTTCACTGAGCTCACAGTTTCCAATAAGACACCAATGATGAATAATGCTATGAGGTGAAAGGCATGGGATTTGAGCCAGATTTTGTAGGCAGTGGTTTACATTGGTAGGCTGCATCTTCTGATGACAGTTGGGTATGCATAGAGGAACTTCGGACAAGGTTCACGCTTGTGGTGACTTGAATGAGCACGGAGAGCCTGTGACCTGCACGGGGACCTGAGCTGATTCCACAAATGACCCACATTTGCAGGTTGGCAAGAGCTGAACTGTTAGAAGAGCTGAAAGTGTTGCAGGCACACAATAGGAGAGACAGGATCCCTGGAGCATGTTTGAGCCTTACTCCTACCAGTGAATTAAGTGCTCAAGCTTCAACACTCAAGCAGTGGGACTCAAGGACAGACTGAATCTCAGGCTGTGGCTGTGTGCCATTTGCCAAAGTGTGAAAGCTTTAGCTTTTTTGATTTTTAATGTTAAAATGATGCACCTAATTCTGTCACGGAAAGGGGGTCTGCTTATCTGCCCTACCCCACTTTAACGATTCTGCATGCCAAAATTATAGTGCACACATGTGCTTTGCTGTCACCATTCTACTGACATCTAGAGTGCAGGCTCTGCAGTGCCACAGAGCAGGTCCAAAGGTCACCAGTGCATCCCCGACAGCTACTGGGACAAAATGTCCCTACATGCAGGGGTACATTTTTAATGGCTGCACTTCCAATCTAAATTCGGATGACTGTGTAATCTAGGCAGTCTGGTGGCATGACAATCTGTAAATATAAGCCATGCCAGGGTTGAAATGGGTACTTCTAGAATCACGCATTATTAAGACATAACAATCTGATATCACATCAGTGTCAGCTCTGTGAGCCGGGCTGAACTATAACAGGACTGATGTTTTTTGGTGTTTAGGTTTACTGTCGTCGCAGCTGCCCTCTTGAACAATACCCAGGATGCTGCACCTTTGATTCCGCAAGAAGGAAGGGTCACACCTTACCATGGCATAGAAGTTTCCCCCAGGCGGCCTACTGGATTGGTGTTTCATTGGTAGCACTGCCATGACAAAGACAGCGTCACACCAGGGTGCTGATCATTGCAATTACTTGAAGGTAGGAGGCAGGGGGCAGGGAGCAGAATTAGAATAGCCGGCGAGGGAAGATATATCTTGAGAAGGGTCCACCATCTTGCTTTCTGTCAGGGTTTTCTTGCATTTCCTGTCTCTCCTTCTGACCCACCCTTTGGCTCAATCTTCTGTGGTATACTGTCTTTAAAAGGAGTGGGACACCTCCTCATTCTCTGGTTTATCTTTATAACAACAAGAGAACAAGAAGAATACACCTTTAGACCTCTGTTGGAAGTGCAGCCCATTCCAAAATCCTCTGCAACAGAGGTGAAGATAGAAGACATCCAAGGCAGAGGAGAACTAACAAACCTCAGGAAATAGTGGGGTTGACTGTTGTTGGCCAAGGCCTCAAAGCTGGCTGCACTGGAAACAGGAACCTGTTCACTCAAGGTGAGAGCCCCCTATAGGTGGTAGCCAAGCTCCCTGGAGTGGAAGTGCAGAACAGAAGGACTCATCTTGTCCCTGGAACACCTGGATTGGGCCTCACAGCAACCCAGAAGTCAAAACACAGCTCTGGACCCTGATTCCCACATTGAACATCTGGTGAGCTACAATGACCCAGGCATCACCTACCTGTCAAAATCGTCTTCATGCCATTTGCCATTGCTGCTTAGAGTGTAGTGTGTGTTGGGCCCAGTCGTACAGCTCACCAATCCAAAACCAAATCACCACCTCAGGAAGCACCTAGAAATACAGCTGGATGCTGTTCATCCTCTAAATACAATAACAAGGTACCGAGAAGAGGCCCTGTCCTCCTGGTCCAATTATGGGACAATATTGAATTCTAAACCGCCTTCTCTATATATTGTTTCTAAGAAATTCTTGACCCTTGACACTATGGTGATTAAGTGCCTGAACATTCATGCTCATTGACCCAGAGTGTCATTCTCTACAACAGTGTGCATTTTATGTATTCCTTTACAGGGGTCGGTGTTTACTAGTGTTTTTAGTTAGTTGCTTACATTTTATTTAAATTAATATCTTTATTGTTATAGAACCTTGATCAGACATCAAGTGCTTTGAAACACATTGTGTATAGGCGCTATATAAATAAACGATCATACATCATATCATATCATCCCTTTATTTTGAAGTCTTTATACTAGTGTGGTTTGGGGAGCTACTCTTATCAGCTCTTACCCCTTGAAGATAGGGCCTGCCCATGGCCTGCGTTTCCACATAAGGCGAAGGAGATATACCTTTAGGACTTTGCCTGTTTCAACTTTATGATTGCGATCACTGGTGATTTAGTAGTAGTGTGCAGTTGAGTGAGCAGTGGTCATTTTGTCACAGTCCATGTCACAATTCAGGATGCCTTAGAACACATATATTCTGCCATGACCACTATTGAAGGTCTGTTCAACGTGGAACCTTGAATTGATCAGCGAATATAGGACTTCAGATTACACATTGAACACATTGAACACTTCCCTATCTATCCACTGGGATTGTCGGGAGCATAATATGGACAGAAGAAAACTCATAAGAAAAAAAGTAAGCCGATTTTGCAATCCATTACAAAAAAAGGGAACATCACCCATATAATTGTTACAAGGAGATAAACATATTCAACCTACACCACAACACAGTGTTATTGTATAATTTTAAAACAGAAATAAATACATTTTCCAAAATAGGGTCAGATGAGTTATTTCTGAGATTTCTTTTCTAAATATATTTGGAGTCACCAGGGTTTGGTTGAGGTACATGCCCTGGGCAAGGTGGCATTGTCGCTCACTCAGTGGCTCCATCAAGTGGCTTGGTGTTGGCCAGGGCATGGTCAAAGTGATTGCTGCCAATGAAAACAGTTATCACAAATTCTATGAAATGTCCAAGAGTCTAAACCTAAGCATGTCTATGCTGTGCTCAAATGTCTAAGTCTAGGAGTTATTGAATACATTGACTACCTAGTGTGAGGGGTCTGAAATGTGAGGCAGACAACTTTGTGACGGCTTTTCAAAAGATACTATTTTAAGTTGGATAAATGCCTCACTATCCCAACCCTGCCGAGGATTTCCCTGCCTAAAGCAGACTAAAGGAAACACTTTAACAAAAGGTGTCTGTCCTTCACACTTAAACATACACCAACTTAACAAAGAAATACATGGCAGTTCAACAGCAACAAAGGTAACAATTAAATTCACATCATAACAACTGTTTCTCCTTCTAATCTGGGTGAATTCTCCTTCCTCAGATTCAAGCAGGATCTTGTTGAACAGTTCCAAAAAAGGTAAGGTAATCCTGCCTCGTATCAAAGTTCCACTTCAGTGCTCTTTTTGTTCCAACTTGATAGCACAAAGTTCCAACTTGTAACAGTTCACAAGTGTTCAGCAAAGTTTTCCTCTTTACACTTGCAACAAAATTTTGAATCAACTTCCTTTTATCAGCACAGAATATTTCCTTACTTCTTCGGTTTTCAACGAACAGGTCTTTGTCAGAACTTTTCTTCACCAGTTAACAACCATTTATTTAACAAGTTTAAATACTTCTGCAGCAGTTCATACAACACTTGCTTCAGTGATATTAATTTGTCAGGATGATTCTACATTAATCCATACAAAACACTTCAGTGGTTCTTCAACTTCTTCTTCAAGATTTTGAACCACACCACAGTAATTCAACAGCGTCCACCTCATCCACTCAGCTGCTACGCATAATAATACAAATCTCTCTGTTCTGGTGTACTCTCCTGCCAGAACAGATCAAAATACTGCAACGTTCTCTGACCTGGTGTACACTCTTGGCAGGCCAGAATAAACTGCTACTTGCAAGCACGTCTGTGGTAAAAGTTAAGCTCAAACAGGTTAGCAATTTCTTTTGCTCCACAACATCAAGTATACAAAACTCTTTAAGGGAAGCAAGAACCACACTGGTGCTGTTTGTTTCACATGTGTGATTTCAACACTCTCTACAGATTACACTTCGCTCCTTCTGAATATCTTCTTTGAGAAGAGCAGCCTTCCTGACACTCTTGTTTCTCCCTTTTTGCACTAACCAACTTCAGATAACGATTCTGTTTCACTTTCACACTTCTTTGGCTTTGGCAATGTGAGTTTAATCTATTTTCTCTTGGGACCTCCTTTTCATATGGCAATATGTTTTTCCAACACTGAAATTCTTAACTGACTTCTTTTGGCTTAGGCAATTCTGTTTCTTTCTTAATTGCCTGGGTCTGTTTCTCTTTTGGCTTTGGCAATGATGGTTTGTATTTTCCTCTATGGATATTGCCCTTTCTTGTTGTTGGCTCTTATTATGCCCCACAATGTCATAATCACACTTTTGTGGTATGATAATCAAGTTCTTATTCTGCCATCTGCGCCTTTTTAAATCAGGTTGGTCAACAACAAAAGAATTACCCTGCTTTACATTAGTTTGGTATTCAAAAAGATTCCTTCTCTTTAATGTTACTTTGTCTATCTCATTTCTGAAGTTGAGATCCCTGGACTTGGCCAGCGGGCAGTTACAGAGTACTCCAGGGTCACAATGTAACAGGGAACACACCGGGTATGGCATGGATGTCCCTTCGTCTTGCTGACTCCAGCTCTTCTGCTTTGGTATCCTGCACGGCTGGGCAACCTCTCCTTCACGGCTTCCCATACACGTCTGGTTATAATTGTCCTCTCCCCCATTATGACAGTTAGTAGGACAAAATAAAAGCTCTCTCTGACAGCAAGCAATTACATATTCCCGTACCTACGATACACCCTTCCTTGAGTAGGACAAATACTGTGTCTCATCCCATGAAGCCCTCCTGTTCCCTTGGAGCCCTTCTCCTCCCAGGTGATCCTCCGGGCTAATACCACCCCCAGGGTTTAGGATCAGGAAACCTCTGCCTTTCCCTGCCCACCTGAGAGGAGACTTTAGGTAGGGTTTTGTGAGGACTCTGCAAAATTCCTCACCCAAGTCTGTGAGGTATTCAGCAAAGACTAAGGGCTCATTACAAGTTGAGCGGTGCAGATTAAATGCGGTTTGGCAGAAAGTTGGAGGATTCACCTCCAGTGATGAGCCAAATTTCAACACAATTATCGCAACAGAATTACCACCATGGTAGTTCCACTGAAAATGACCCATTGAGTCATATGGACTCAAAATAAATGGGGATTTACACTGCCACCATCACTTGTAATCCAGCAGTAATACCGCCAGACCAGGTGGTGGTTACGGTAATACAGCTTGCTGCTAACTGGGCGAATTACTAACTATATACCAGCAAACCCCTTATAGGGCCCTATGTCATTGAAGATATTAACTAAAATGACTTCAAAGTGTACAATCATCTAGCTCTGAAGAGTTATTAAAGGTATTCATGAACAAACCTATGATCTATATTATGGCCTCAACCTCAAAGTCATGTGCGTACAGTCACCAGTATGAAGGACCACAATGATTCTATGTCAAGACCGGAGGTGAGCATTATGATATATCTATTTCTCTTTCTACACTTCAGGATGATTTAAATCTCCATATTTCTTTAATAATACATATATATACATATACATATACATTTTTAAATTGAATTTAAAGTTCAAATTGGTTAATTAAAACCTTATACACTATATAAAATGACAAGAAATACAAATAAAAAATTAGTTAAGTTCCCTATTACAACAATGCATCATTTCCACAGCACACATCATCGCACGTAGTCGAACAGAATAAACATGATAAAACATAGCATATTGCTTTGCATCGTATGACAATTCATATGGACACATCTACATACAACAATATATCTGAGGACACAGTGCCATAAAACCCCTCCTAATATCATCTCATTTTGGATACTAGTTTGAGTGGGAAACAGAAACCAGGAAGCGACTACTTACCCTGCCGAATAGCATATTCATGGGGAAGGATACATTGATTCTAATCAAAACCCCCTGGTCAAATCCAAACTTTTTTTCTAAAACCTTGGTTAGAAAACCACATTCAACATTAATAAAATGAATCAGAAATTGCTCTCTTCCATATATAAAAAGCTGCACCCACATATACCATAGGTTACGCATGTATATGGTTGACCAGAACTGATCTGACATTATCATTCTTAAGTCACTCACAAAGTTGCCATATCCCTTATGATACCATTCTTGTAGGTGCTCACACCCAGTCAGTATATGTCTGATTGATTCTACCTCACTGCAGCAATGCCTGCACAATCTTTCCTCCATAGGTGTCCCCGTCCAGGCACCCGTATATTAAATCGAAAGAGAACGATAAATCTTTCCAAATGTCAATTTCCGGTCTTTAAGAGATAGGTCCTCGGATTCAAAGGTTTTAGCCCTTGTAGCGCATAGAGTTCATATTGCTTCTTTTTAAACAGGAAGGTCAAATAATTATTCATATCCCACTCGAGGGCTTTCTTTTTGAGGAATTTATACATAACATTAACTTTCCCTATTTCTGTGGGTAGCTTCATATTAATTTCTTTAAGAAAGGAGAGTGCTATGTCTTTCCAGTTAGTCATATAGGTGTTCAGTTTATCTCTCTTTAAGACTCATTAAACTCTCTTCCTCCCCCTCCCACAACACTGTCTTTACAGCACTGTATTTTCCACAGCGTTTTTAAAGCAGTTAACCCCAATTCACACCTTATAGCTTCGATCGGGGTCCACCTTGGTAAACCCAGCAGCGGTCTCCATAACTTCCCGTCTAATTTCCCTAGGCTTTCCATATATTTTCCTCCCACCGATTCTAGTGCATATAATGCTCCCGAGATGATACAGCTCTTATAGATTTTCAGATAACTTTATATGGAGTATCCACCTTTTTTGTGACATGCAGGGAGGATTATTCATAATTGGAATCCCCAAATAAGGGTAAATATCTACCATTTATTTCTGCATTGATCTTCCTTATTTTTATATATATATATTCAACTTCAAAAACAGAAAACATCCCAAAAAAACTCCTTGTCCCATGAACCCTAGTGTCTCTGGTAGTCCCATGTCCATATGCTGTCTCATAAGCCACTTCCTGTCCAGGTCCTTTCCTCTTCTTTTTCTGCTCTTCTAGAAATAGACTGCATGTCTATGTGGCTCCAACAATGGAGTGTCAATCAGGATAACTGATTTGTGATTTCATTAATAGAATCATGTGCAAAGCGCCTTGTTATACATTGTTTTGTTATATTTATGTTCATAGTGTAAAACAAACTGTTATTTGCCGGTTTTTCCACCGCAATGTGAATCACATTCTTTTGCCTCTACGAGGCCAGTACAACACATTCTCCGGAGTGGCAGCAGGACCCATGAGTATTTAGCCCACAGCGGGCACCCAACTGCGCTCCGTGAGGGAGTCAAATTGCATTTACTTTGCCATTTTTTCTATTACGTGCATTGTAGATCAGATTTATTTTTTGCCTCCCTGAGGCTATTTCTGCATTTTCTACAGATGCGCAGCCAGACCAGTGAGTATCTAACTCACAGCGGGCACCCGGCTGTGCTCTGTAAAGCATTATCATTGTGCCGTTGCACTGCAACCGAGCAAGGTCTGTTTCCTTGGTCAACGTTGTATCACAGGGAGTACACCCAACCCAGGATAGACTAGAACCCTTGGAGTATTTAATTGGGGACAGCCATAAGAAAAAAGGGTCTGAGGTGACCATCAGCATGTCCTCTGAGCAGCCTACTAGCAAGGCAACAGATAAGAGGAGAGAACTGACCCGTAAATGGAAAAACTCACCGACTCCCCTTGGTCATGTCAAGGAGGGAAAAAGAAATCCTTCTGAGGATGTCAATGCTTTCGAGAAGCTGAAAGAGTTGCTTTTATGTTGCGGTCGACCGTGCCGAGCCACCTACCCCCTTCCCCACGGGGTAGGGGATGGAGACTCCTCACCATAGTCCATAGGGCCTGACTCTAGATCCTCCCAGAGGTCAAAGAATTGGAAGATGAAATGCAAAGATAAGCATTTGGAGGAGCCAAAAGAAGAGTAGATTAATATGTTTGACACAGAATCAATAGTACATCCGAGGTCAAATGACTGGCTGCCATCACTGAGGGTGATGACATATATGACACAAAGGCTATGCAAGCCTATTGAAAAAGAAGTGAGATTGCGGATGTGCTCAGAATGTCTCAAACCAGAGCTACCGGGGAAAGTGACGGAAATGCCAGAATTAGACCCGAAAATGACCACATTCATTTCTAAAGTTACCAGAGACTTCAGAAAAGGCATGCCCAACCCTGGAAGGGCTTCAGGGAGAAGGTTGTGGAAACGTCTGGCCCCCTAGCTAAGATTATGGACTTGACAGAGAGCCAGGGACACTGGAGAGCTGGTAGATCCAGATGTCCTAGCTAACTGGGCACAAAGAGCTGTGTGCCTAATAGGGAATGCAAAATGTGCTCTGTCATCTGAGAGGAGACGAGGTCTCCTATTAAAAATAGATTTGAAACTGGGAGATCCGGCATCCTACGGGGCAGGCAAAGCTACTCTTGGGTTTCTATTTGGCACAGCATTTGTGAAAGAGATGGTGAGGTTTCTGGGTCTGTATACAGCCCTCGAAAAAGGCCCAAACCTCCATTAAAAAGATATTCCTGTCAAGAGTTTATGCCAGGCCTGGCCATAACAGAGGTCATTGGTACTGGCGTTTCCTCTGTCATAGAAGGCCTTAGAACCCAAGGGCTCACTGCTGGGAGTCCCGGCAACAGGACGTATTCTTCCTGGCATGCTGGCTCAGCAACCGAGGGTGCATAGGACAAGAAGTACACAATCAGATGAGAAGTACGATAACCTACCAATTTTGGGGGGGCAGGACACTGTTATACTTAAAAAGTTGGCAAATGCTTTCAAGCAATGCATGGCTGCTGCAAACAGTGACAGGGTTTCGGCTAGAGTTCGGGGCACTGCCAACGCAGCAAGAGAGGCCACAGCGATTCACAATGGCACGCGAGGAGTACGATCTCCTAGAAAAAGAATTGACCCAGCTTGTAAGCAAAGGCATGATAGAACGCAGACCGGCGACAATTGTCTTCATAAGCAATAAGTTCCTATTGCACAGGAAGGAGAAAGTAAGGCCAGTTATAAACCAATAGGAACTGAATGGGTGGCTGGTTTACAGGCACTTCAAGATGGAAGGGGTGCACCTCCTCCAAGACATCCGATGAAAGGTGGACTGGTTGGTGAGGTTGGGGCTGAAAGACGCCTACCTGATAATCCCGATTTCCAGAGAGCACCGTAAGTATCTAGGCTTCCTATGAAATGATCAAATATAGCAATTCATATGCCTTCAGTTCGGGCTTGCCCTCAGTGCCCTGGCCTTCATGAAAGTCATGAGGCCTGTGACAGCGTTCATGAGAGAAAGAGGTATCCGGATGATTGTTTACTTAGATAACATTCTTATGCTGGCGGACGACAGATGTGTCCTCGTCGAGCAGATGCAGTGGCCGTCCCATTCTCTCCTCCATAGGTTTCCTCATAAATCGGGAGAAATCGGAGCTGGTCCCCAGGCAACGCCTAGAGTTTCTGGGGTTTATAGTACTCACACAAAGGCAACACTAGAGCTGCCAGGCCCCAAGATGAGGGCAATAAAGAAAGAGCTGAGAGCAGCGTTAGCAAAAGACATGATATCTCTTCGGGCCCTAGCAAATTTGTCGGGCTTCTAGCAACCTTCATCCAAGTCATTTTTCGAGGGGCTCTACATTACAGAGCCCTGCAGAGGCTGAAGATCCATCACCTACAAGAAGGTCTAGGATATCATCATCTAGTAACCCTAATAAAGAATGGAAGTCAGAGCTGAAATTATGGATCCTGAACATTGAAGCCTGGAATGGGCGAGCCATCTTTGGAGATGTCCCAGAACTTGTGATAGAGTTTGATGCCAGCAGAGCAGACCGGGGGATGAGGGGCGGTCACCTGGAGTCGAACGGCAGATGGTCTCATGAAGATCTATCCCTCCACATCAATTGCTTGGAACTGCTTGTAGGCTCTTTTGCGATAAAAGCATTTGCCAAGGACGAGACAGAGTGTTGTATTCTGTTCAGGATGGACAACATCTCGGCAGTCCGATAAATCAATCACCTAAGGAGCTGCATAGCAGGGAGCCTAATTGCTCCTCCTGAAGAGCCTATTTAAAAAGGTGGAACACGGATAGAGGAGCGGAAATATTAAGAGAATGCTGAAATTGTGCTGTAAAGACAAGGCAGAATGTTAGAGTAGAGGGAATATAAAGGGAATGTGCAGTTGCACTGTGAAGACAAGACCATGTTTTTAATCATTTTCATAAGGAAATGATATACCAAGATGAAGCACAAATTGCACTATGGTGAGATAATCAGATGAAACACAAGATTTACACTGTGAAACCAAAAAACATGCTGATTGCATTGCGATTTCAATCGAACATTTATTTTTCTAAAGTCAAGAAGCTATTTAGTGGATTGTTTGTTATTTAGGGATAACATTCACAACGTATTACAAATGTTCTTTGTCATTAGTCACCTAATGTCACTAGGGCCCATAGAACATTGCCATAGGGACAGAGCCAATGTTAGATACCATATTGTTTTATTTTAGGAGCTGGACAGTGTCAAGTCTGGTTTCTGGACGCTTTCAGGTGCGTCGTATCGGGTTCGACTCAGTCGGGCTGGTTCCACTAGATTCGGCAACATGGTGCAATTGAAAAAGTGGCAACAGCTCAAGGCTCGAAGAAGCAGCGAAAATTCAAATCCTTGTAGTTTGAAGGTTTGAAAGGGTCTAGGTGCATGAAATTCTACTTCAGCTGTGAGATGGTTCTCTGGTTGCAATGACACAATGCAGTTAAGCAAGCAGCTGTGGCTAAAAGAAGCCTGGCACGGGAAGGGCCGGCACGGCTTAAAGCGCACAACATGGTTCGAAGTGTAGAGTGTTAAAGGCAGATTCATTGGGTCTTTGCAGCAGCACAAAGGTATTTAAAGTATTGGCATCAACTCAAATTGGCTCAAAATGGCAGAGTGAGACAAAGGTGGCTTCCCTTGGTCCATGAGTTGCTGTGAGTCCCTCTACTCGTTCTCTGAGTAAAGGTTAGCCCACCGTCTCCCCTTCATAGCCAGAAATACAAAAATGGCTCTGCTGCAGCAAGGATCACAGGAAACCAGTTGATAATAAGATGACGTTAGATTGGGATTTGGCAGGTTTAACTGTATCTCCTACTATGCCACCAGTACTGTTTTATGTCTATTTTTAGCCAGCTTTCTGACAGGTCATGAGGATATGAAGGTAAATACAGTCTGAATCACGGGGGGCCCACTGTTAAAGGGAGCCCATGGCTGTTGCAATTCATTTGATTCATCAGGCTGTTTCACAAATTCACATGTTATTCTGTAGCTGCCATGTTGCCAAATCACATTGCAGCTGCGGGTGTGTCGGTGCACAGGGCCCAGCAAAGTACACGTGTGAACTGTACTTTTTTTTTAGCATGGAGCATTGGAAGATTAGGCCTGTTTAACAAAGCCCCTTTTCTTAAAGAGAATCTAGCATCATTTTTCCCATTAAATATCAAAAAAGCTTCGGATTGCACACCTTTTTAGATGGCATTTTGTTACAACACCCATCCACCCTCAGTGCCAAAAATGATTGTTTGTGGTATTTCTGATGAGGTTTTCATGCCATGTCTGCCTGCCAACATGTTACATGCTTATAGTCTAGCCTTTCTCCCTAATCTAAGATGGCCAGTTACCTCTGTCCGTGCTGCAATACACTTTCACAGTTTGTGTATTTACACACCCATGTGCACAGGCTGTGCAGGAGCTTGTGCCGGACCGCTTCTTTTTACTATGTCAGCAAATTCTACTCTACAGGTAAGTGCTTTATACTTTTGTTACACCCGTTTCCTGATCAGTATAGCATGGGGGAGGTGAATGCAGTTGTATTATTTCTTATGTTTGCTTGTTGTTGTTTTCGGTCAAGTGATTCTAATAGACTCTCTAGCGTCTCCTTTCCTCCTAGCTAATTACACTGGAATTCTAATATAATGCTTGAATCATTATAAGGGTGCCATGTGTTGCACTGTAAAATTCACTTCTGGGACTAAAGTGCATCATTTCAGTAGAGCCGTGAGAGCAGCTGAGTCAGCAGTTCTGTGCGACGGTGGTGTAAGATCATTCGTAATGAGGAATTGAGCAGGCAACAATGACAAGTTATAGCCACATGTAAGAAGGAAAATGGCGATCATGATCATCGTACAGGCGTAAGCTTTCTGAAGAGGAGAAACCTACGTCAAGTTTTCCAGAAAGATCTGGACACAGGCGAGATGCCTCCTCTCATATCCTAGACAATGGGCCTAATTACGGATTCAGTGGTAACCAGGCTGGTGCTACCGGTGGGTTGCCGCTGGACCCGTAAATATTTAGCGGCGCTTGACTTCCCGGTGCCACCGGGAGATTACAAGCCCGGCAATCCGGAACATCAGGCGCCACTAAAATGTAAGTCCCCATTCCCATAGAGTCAGATAGGACTCTATCGGAGTGGGGATACGGAAGCACCAGCACCGTTGCTAACGGTGCCAGTGCTTTCGTGACCGGTCTGCCTACCATGGCAGCTGTACCTGGCAGGGTCAGACCTGTCGTGCAAGGCTGCTTCGGCAGGCAGACCTGTAATATGCCGGTCCGATAAACAAGGGTGCTGGTATGCTTACCGGCATCCTTGTTTCCGGACCGGCAGGGTCATAATGAGGGCCATTGACTCTTTGTTCTTGAAGGGTCATCTGTAGGTTTCACTTTCAATCACTGGTTCATAACATATAAGTGGTAGGTCTGGTGGGTAAATCAGTTTGTTGCAGGATTGTCTAGAGAGAACATGTAGCTTTGCAAATTGTCTTGAAAAACAATAAAGCTGTCTCTGCCTTTGCTATTGCCCAAGAATGATTGTGTGAGCTCTGTTTCTCTGACAGGGAAAACTGCAGATCTAATCCTCCCAAATCTATTTGAGAAGTTGTTCGACCATCTATCATCCAGCACCTGCCTAATATTCCCAAGAGCTGTGACAGTCTTTCTTCAGTCACCTGAGCCCTTCCAGGGACGCGGGGAGTGGTGGGCCCATCTTCCCACAAGGTTTACTTACCTGGCAGGGTAGGAATAAAAGGGAGCCAGGTACTGTTGCTTCTAAAAAGCCAAGCAGTAAGAGGTCTCTCAGAAACATGCAGCACCGCTGCTCACTGTGATCTCTGTCCAGAGGACAGGACATAATGTAACTAGGGAACTGTGGGATACAATACCACAAGAAGGAAGGGGGGTCGAGCCCTAAGTACATTACAAATGGGCTCCTCTCACGAGATGTATACTTCAAAAGTAATTACTGGGATGAGGGAGAGGGATGTGGAGCTAATGTCTCTATCCGTATTGTGGATCAGCTCCAACATGTCTAATGTGTATACCACAAGAGGGCACCACTGCCTAACTCCAAATGCAGGTTCAGCCCAGTCTTTGGAATAACGTAGTGTTACATCTGATGAATCTGGAAATCCATTTTGTATGCACTTCTCATTGATCAATATGTGGCTTGACCTTGATTAAATGTTTGTTCACAGATTTCATTCGATGCGAAGTACAATTTCTACTATTGCACCTAAATAAAACATGTAACACTCACCAAAAGAAAAAAACATTGAAGCGATACACTACACACCAAAACCCATGGTCAAAGATAAAGTCCTCTGTAAACACTTCTTCAGTTTCTTGTCAGGCTAACAAGCACACTTCTCATTGGTCTTTAACACTAGGAGTGGGGCGGGTATGCCCAGACGTGGGTCCCATGCCTGCTGGGCCTAGAGACCCAAGCTACTCCTCACTGATGAGCCCCAACAAGGATGAAACATGTTTGGGGATGCTTGTGGTCTCGTGCAGAAGGGATGTGGCCTAGCAGTTCGGGCTAGACCGCCCCTTTTGGCATGGGGCCAAGCCTGATTTGCATATGGTCTTTCCCCTTCTGTAATGGCTTGGCAGGCAAAGAACAGTGGTCTGGAGGGTTGCCCAGAGCAATGCTACTGGTTAAGATTCATTCTAAACCTTCCAGCCATCACCTCTTTGTTTTTGCTTTGTCACCCCGAGTGGGACGGGTATGCCCAGACGTGGGTCCCGTGCCTGCTGGGCCTAGAGACCCAAGCTACTCCTCACTGATGAGCCCCAACAAGGGCGAAACATGTTTGGGGATGCTTGTGGTCTTGTGCAGAAGGGATGTGGCCTAGCAGTTTGGGCTAGACTGCCCCTTTTGGGGTGGGACCAAGCCTGATTTGCATTTGGTCCTTCCCCTTCTGTAATGGCTTGGCAGGCGAAGAACGGTGGTCTAGAGGGTTGCCCAGAGCAAAGCCAGTGGTTAAGATTCATTCTAAACCTTCCAGCCATCACCTCTTTGTTTTTGTTTTGTCAACCCGAGTGGGACGGGTACGCCCAGACGTGGGTCCTGTGCCTGCTGGGCCTAGAGACCCAAGCTACTCCTCACTGATGAGCCCCAACAAGGGCGAAACATGTTTGGGGATGCTTGTGGTCTCATGCAGAAGGGATGTGGCCTAGCAGTTGGGGCTAGACCGCCCCTTTTGGGGTGGGGCAAAGCCTGATTTGCATATGGTCTTTCCCCTTCTGTAATGGCTTGGCAGGCGAAGAACGGTGGTCTGGAGGGTTGCCCAGAGCAATGCCAGTGGTTAAGTTTCATTCTAAACCTTCCAGCCATCACCTCTTTGTTTTTGTTTTTTCACCCCGAGTGGGACGGGTATGCCCAGATGTGGGTCTCGTGCCTGCTGGGCCTAGAGACCCAAGCTACTCCTCACTGATGAGCCCCAACAAGGGCGAAACATGTTTGGGGATGCTTGTGGTCTTGTGCAGAAGGGATGTGGCCTAGCAGTTCAGGCTAGACTGCCCCTTTTGGGGTGGGGCCAAGCCTGATTTGCATATGGTCTTTCCCCTTCTGTAATGGCTTGGCAGGCGAAGAACATGGCCTGGAGGGTTGCCCAGAGCAATGCCAGTGGTTAAGATTCATTCTAAACCTTCCAGTCATCACCTCTTTGTTTTTGCTTTGTCATCCCGAGTGGGACGGGTATGCCCAGACGTGGGTCCCGTGCCTGCTGGGCCTAGAGACCCAAGCTACTCCTCACTGATGAGCCCCAACAATGGCGAAAGATGTTTGGGGATGCTTGTGGTCTTGTGCAGAAGGGATGTGGCCTAGCAGTTTGGGCTAGACCGCCCCTTTAGGGGTGGGTCCAAGCCTGATTTGCATATGGTCCTTCCCCTTCTGTAATGGCTTGGCAGGCGAAGAACGGTGGTCTAGAGGGTTGCCCAGAGCAAAGCCAGTGGTTACGATTCATTCTAAACCTTCCAGCCATCACCTCTTTGTTTTTGTTTTGTCACCCCGAGTGGGACGGGTACGCCCAGACGTGGGTCCTGTGCCTGCTGGGCCTAGAGACCCAAGCTACTCCTCACTGATGAGCCCCAACAAGGGCGAAACATGTTTGGGGATGCTTGTGGTCTCATGCAGAAGGGATGTGGCCTAGCAGTTCGGGCTAGACCGACCCCTTTTGGGGTGGGGCCAAGCCTGATTTGCATATGGTCTTTCCCCTTCTGTAATGGCTTGGCAGGCGAAGAACAGTGGTCTGGAGGGTTGCCCAGAGCATTGCCAGTGGTTAAGTTTCATTCTAAACCTTCCAGCCATCACCTCTTTGTTTTTGTTTTGTCACCCCGAGTGGGACGGGTATGCCCAGATGTGGGTCTCGTGCCTGCTGGGCCTAGAGACCCAAGCTACTCCTCACTGATGAGCCCCAACAAGGGCGAAACATGTTTGGGGATGCTTGTGGTCTTGTGCAGAAGGGATGTGGCCTAGCAGTTCGGGCTAGACTGCCCCTTTTGGGGTGGGGCCAAGCCTGATTTGCATATGGTCTTTCCCCTTCTGTAATGGCTTGGCAGGCGAAGAACGTGGCCTGGAGGGTTGCCCAGAGCAATGCTAGTGGTTAAGATTCATTCTAAACCTTCCAGTCATCACCTCTTTGTTTTTGCTTTGTCATCCCGAGTGGGACGGGTATGCCCAGACGTGGGTCCCGTGCCTGCTGGGCCTAGAGACCCAACTACTCCTCATTGATGAGCCCCAACAAGGGCAAAACATGTTTGGGGATGCTTGTGGTCTCGTGGGCAAAACATGTTTGGGGATGCTTGTGGTCTCGTGCAGAAGGTATGTGGCCTAGCAGTTGGGGCTGGAGGGTTGCCCAGAGCAATGCCAGCCATCACCTCTTTGTTTTTGCTTTAATACTAGGGATACAGATTACGTAGAATTCCACAGATGCAATAGCATACCTGCCAAATGAGACACACACACACGCATGCAGGCACGCACGCAGGCACGCACGCGCACACACACACACACGATAAAGGAACATAAAAACGACTGTTCTAATCTTATGTTAATAGGCTTTTGTGCTGTGCCACTCACCACCATGGTGCTCTTACAGCACCAAGGCTTGTCTGGAGAGGAGCACATGGTACTGGGTCTGTCTGTGGAGGAAAGCGAAAACAAATAAGAAGTTGTTTAAAGCGGTAGTAGACGAGTCACACGCAGATTAACAGTTGGTAAAATAAGATACAATGGGGTGGAAGGGGAGGTAATCTGATTGTTGTTGTAGGTCTGCGTGCATAATCATTGGCAGTGAATCAGAAAGAATACTGGTTGAAAAGAGAAGGATAATAAACATCTCATTTTTGAGTGGAGGCAGTTCCTAGTACTTGAAGGGAGGCACTGGGATGAGCCAGGCATGATGTCTCGCATTTTACCCATTCATTGACACGGAAAACTGTTTCTTCAAAATAATATTTACAGTTCGTTCTGGGCTTTGTTTTATGTTGGCCTTCAATTTCAATTAAAAGCAGGGTGGACTGGCCTGCACCCTGGGCCTCGTTTGTGTGGTATTTCCACATGTTCTCATAAGAAAAGGCTTGGGCTTGCTGAAAATGTGTTATAACGGGCCACTTTGAAAATTATTTCCAGGGCCTCTTTTGGGTCCCAGTTCACGCCTGATAAACAGTGAGCATAACCATTCCAGTGTACTGTAGATCTTCCTGATAGGCCCAAGGGAGGTGTTTTCCCCACAAGCTCGTGGACGCGAGACACAGATAGTGACTGATGCTGGTGATATGGTCCCGTTGATTGGTGTGCTACCTGCTCTAGATTTCCTGTTAGAATATAGCCTAAGAAATTAGTTGAAGATTAATATAATGTAAGCAAGGATCATGAAATATGGTCTTTCTAGAATTTAGAAATTCGATTGGTTCTTGGATGGGAAACGTGGGGGCAATGCCAGCAGTCAAGCTACCCCGGTCTGTGGTTCAATGGTAGGGCAAGCTTGATTGAACAGGGGCTTGCGCCAGTACGGCAGTACCCTAACTACTGCTGTGCAGGGAGGGTAGCCTTATCAGCAGTCCCATGGTTTAAGCAATACTAGGAGGATGCAAAGGAGTTCAGAGTTGAAGAAATCGTTTCATGCCTTTCCACGGCTAAACTATGGTTAAAGCACTTTTTTCCAGAAAACACAGATAGCTTGGTGTGATAACGAAAATGTGTCACAAGCTGCTCCAGCTAAATACATCCCCCCCACCTATTCGCCCCCAACCTCCACCTTCTAGCGGTTGGTCACTGTTATACAGAGACAGCAAGTTGCCTCTTTAATGGACCTGCGGTTTCCACAGCCAGACCACGTGAGACGGGACACGTGGGTAGATGTGGGAGGGGGAAGGGATAAGTGCCAGTTCCGGGGTAGTACGAGAAGTAAGAGGTTGTCCTAAATAAAGTGGACAGAGTTTCCAAACCTCATCCATGTCCTGTGCTTTTGTGTACGTCCACCCTGTCCTGACCAGGCGGAAGCCGCGCTATCCAAGAGCCGCGACTAAGGGCCTGTCTGTGCCTGGACCCAGCCATTCTGAAGAAACGGTGTGCGAAGAGAGGCAGGTGCCTCTCTCCCCGATCGCCGTCCCATTCCTCACCATGTCCCTCTGCAGCTCCTACAAGCAATCGGGTGAGATTGCCACCATGGAGAAGCTAATTTCGTTTTCCCGTATATTGTGCATTTAATTAGCAATCCGGCTTACTGAAGTGCACTACGTGCATGCAAGCACAATTACTGCTCTTTGAATTGGCCTGCCGCCCCTGGCAACATCTTGCCCAGCCATCCGCCATTACTGGCAACGTGTTCTATGGCCGCACAAGGATTACAGCAGCCTCTCCACTAATACTGCTCCAACGCGCATCGCAGCCATTGATAGGCTGACTTCATCTACATCCGGCTACAGCCACGACCGTCAGGCGGAAGCCGCGCTATCCAAGGGCCGCGACTAAGGGCCTGTCTGTGCCTGTCTGACGTACGGCCGTTGGCCAGACACTCTGGCCGTCTCCCTTCGCCTCTATTTCAAGGTAACACTTGCACTCCTACCCGTAACCTGTACTGCCGCCGCACATGCTATGGGCCAACTCCTCTCTTTTACTGTGTCTCCTATATCCTTCAATGTTATGGTGCCACATCTCACCTTAGCCACAAGCGCTATATCGTTTCCCGCGTAATGGAGCGCTTTGGCACTGCCCATGCCACAACAACATGCGGGCTCGGACTCCGCGGTCAGCACATCTGAACTCACACTTAGACTGCCTGCAAATCTGCGCTGCACAGTCTTGCACCTGAAATATTGTTTGAACAACCTGTGCTGTTCCTAACCTCACCTGCTAAGTGGCTTTATGCTATTGACTCAAAGCAGTTTGCCTGAAATCTACTTAACTCCTAATGGCATAGCCACGCACGCTAGACAAACTACCTCACTCGAATCTAGGTGTTTATTCATGTATTTTTGCCAAATTGCCTCATCTCGAATCTAGTTGTTTATTCATGCATCTTTGCCAAATTGCCACATTTCGAATCTAGTTGTTTATTCATGCATCTTTGCCAAATTGCCACATTTCGAATCTAGTTGATTATTCATGCATCTCTGCCAAATTGCCACATTTGGAATCTAGTTGTTTATTCATGTATCTCTGCCAAATTGCCACATTTCGAATCTAGTTGTTTATTCATGCATCTCTGCCAAATTGCCACATTTCGAATCTAGTTGTTTATTCATGCATCTTTGCCAAATTTCCACATTTCGAATCTAGTTGTTTATTCATGCATCTCTGCCAAATTGCCACATTTCGAATCTAGTTGTTTATTCATGCATCTCTGCCAAATTGCCACATTTCGAATCTAGTTGTTTATTCATGCATCTTTGCCAAATTGCCACATTTCGATTTTAGGTGTTTATCCATGCATCCTTGCCAAATTGCCACATTTGAATTTAGGCGCTCACCTATGTACTCTTGCCAAACTGCCCTATCTCAAACCTAGGCGATTTCCAACGCATTGCTGCAAACTGCCCCACTTGATTCCAATTGCTCACCCTGCAGTTCAATCTACCTACTATATCTCGAAACTACCACCCGGCATGTGTCTATTCACCACCCACCTGCTGGCCTATATCTTGATTAGCCTCAATACTGCATCACCGACCAAGATGGCTCCACAACTACCCATCATGCGAGTTCTATCTAGACTCAATAATCAAGTACCACACCTAGACTTTAATGACCTGCCACCCTCGAGTCACCCTCGCACCACCATAGAAAGGAACCTAGGACTTAGAGCTAGGCTAGCCAAATTTCATGAGCCCCTGGCCCGCTCATTGCTCACCAAACAAAGCTCTAGAACATTGCCACTCCGACCTAATCCCTCCACACAAATTAATAACCCACTACAAAAACTCTACTCCACACCCTTTCACAACCCTCTCAACCAGGGCACTCCTGAACCCACACAGGACAAGTGCCATACTACCACCTCAAGAAAGTTAAACACTACTCCCAAAAAACGTAGTTAATCCTAAAATCAAGGAAGCTTTGATCAACGCCAGATCTTTGGTAGCCCATGCAACAGAAATTGCAGACCTAATACTTACTGAAGACCTTGAATTCCTCGCCATTACCGAGACCTGGCTACACCCAGCAGCAGGCCCTATGCTCATGCTGGCAGTCCCAGATAACTATAGCATCTTGAGACAAGGCCGCCCCAACTCAAGAGGAGGTGGTGTCGCCATCATCCAAAAGTGCAGTCTCACAATGAGACTAGCTACTCCTATAGTCGCCCCTTCCTGTGAAATACTAGCAGTCAAACTACCACTTACTAACACCCAAACCCTTAACATCTATCTGATCTACCGCCCTCCAGGCCCCATTGGTACCTTCGACAAAGACCTCAACTCTATTCTATCTAGCAACCTTAAAAGTTCCACTCAAGCACTAACCTTAGGAGACCTCAACCTGGGCTACAATGACCCAGAAGACCTTCCCGCTAGCACCATAGCCAACACCCTCATTGAATCAGGCTTTGCGCAAAGATGTACGCTACCAACACATTCGAAAGGCAGAACACTTGACTGGGTGGCCGACTACAACTGCTTAGCGAACATCACAAATATCTCACCTCTAGCCTGGACTACCACCACGTGATATCATTCTTGCTTTCCACCGACAGACCTCCACCACCGCCTACCATCAAGGCCCCACCCACCCTTACCAGAAACAAGAAAAACATGACAGCAGAAAGACTCATCCCAAATCTACTCCCCACTCTCAACACACTGCCAGACAACCTGGACCCTGAGTCCCTGGTTGAAGAATATAACAAGATTATGGCAACCTCACTGGACCGCATCGCCCCCTTAAAACTCAGATCCAGTAAACCAAAAACTCACCTCAATAATTTCTATACACCTTTCCTTAAAAACCTAAGGAAGCAAAAAAGAAACTGCGAAGCCATCTGGAGAAAATCCCCCTCAGACTCAAACAAACTCAAGCTTTCCAAATTAGCTGCATTATACAAAAAAGAAATGTACCTGGCCAAACGAACATCATTCGACTCTCGCATATCCCAAGCCAAATCCAACATGAAATAACTCTTTTCAATCCTCAAGGAAGTAGAAACCCCCATAGCACCCCCTGACACCTGCACTAAAGATAAAAGCTGGTGTTCAGAAATTCAAAATGCTCTAACAAATAAGATTGTGACTCTTCAAAATAACATTTCTGGTAAAAGAGCCTCCTTGAATGACTCCTGCAACTCAATAATTCCCAACAAGCCCATGCCTACTGATCTAGCCCGCTTCGAGTTTTCTAAAGTCAACATATTGGAAGTTGAAAAAATCATCTTATCTTTGAAACCGTCAAATTGCCAGGGAGATCTGTGCCCTGCACAGCTCATCAAAGATGCTGCCCGTGACCTCTCCCCTTTCATTACAAAATTGATCAATGCCTCCTTCACTACTGGATCCATCCCCACCAACCTAAAACAATCCTGGGTACTCCCATTACTGAAAAAACCCACTCTCGACCCAGCCATACCCACAAATTACCGACCCATAACGACCGTTCCCTTTTTATTAAAAATTTTGGACAAGGTTGCCTATGTACAAATACAGAAGTACTTGGAAGAACGCAACCTCTTAGGCTCCAGATAATCTGGGTTCCGTCCCCAACACAGGACCGAAACCGCTCTCATTGACTTGAAAACCCAGATCGACTCGCTTAGAGACAATGGCCAAGCCGCCTTACTTCTTCTCCTTGACTTATCTGCAGCTTTCGACCTGGTCGATCACTCTGTCTTATGCTCACACCTCTACACCTCAGCTCACTTCTCTACGGAGGCCATCACCTGGATTACATCCTTCCTTAACGTTAGGACCATGAGGGTCTTTTCTCCCTCGGCTGCAGCAGACCCCATACCTATCACCTGCGGCGTTCCCCAGGGATCCTGTGTCTCCCCCACACTATACAACATATTTACCAAGCCCCTTTTCGATGATTTGGATCATCTCGGTATCACCTATACTAACTACGCAGATGATACTCAGATCCTCCTTCCGCTTGCTGGAGATTATGGAAAGGATTTGGCCTTGGTAAATAGGGTGTATATCATCATCCAGGCATGGATGGCCACTCATGGACTATGCCTGAATGATGATAAAACAGAACTCATCATCCTAGGTACGACACTCAGCATAAAGAAACTCGGCCCGGCCTTCAATTCCTTCGTGATTGACGGAAATAACATCAAAGTCGGACAGGAGGTCAAAACACTGGGATTCTATCTAGACTCCAATTTCTCTCTCAAAAAACAAGTGAGCTCCCTTGCATCCTCCACGGCTTATACTTGCAAATTAATCCGCACAGCTAAACCATTCCTATCGGACTCTAGCTGCCTGACACTCGCCAGAGCTCTTATTCTGTCGCGCCTCGACTATTGCAATGCCCTTTACCTAGGATCCACCAAGACTACTACCAGTAAATTGCAAACCCTTCAGAACAATGCCCTCAGAGCAGCTCTGGCCATCTCCAGAAGGGAACACATCACAGGACTCAGCCAACAGAACAATTGGCTATCCATTAGAGATAAAATTCTACTAAAAACGGCATCACTCACACATAAGTCTCTCAACAATGCCGCCCCAACATACCTGATCAACAGATTCCACCGACACTCCTCACTAAGACCCACTAGAATTGCATACAAAAACTGTTTATATGTCCCCCACTACAAACTGTCCACGATAGGAGGCAACAGCTTCCCGGTAAGAGCTGCTATGTTGTGGAACTCCATGCCTCCCAACCTTAGAGTAGACATTCCCTATCTGAACTTCCGTTCCCTTGTAGTTTCCTGGCTGAAATGGGAGACCCACTAAGCCTCAGAAGTGTACAGCGCTACCTGCACAAATTGTAACACGTGTGCTACACAAATTCTAACACGTGTGCCTCCTGCTTACCTGTACATACTGGCCTGTCGGCCTACAACTGTTTTGTATATAACATTGGTGTATTTTATTCTTGCATTATGTATTTTCTTTGTACTGTAACCAAGCTTCGAAAGTTCTTGTAAAGGCTGCGCCCTGATACCCCCGGGTACGCTCGCGCATTATAAATAATAAACATAACATAACATAACAAGAAGGCAAAAGTCACTGCAATGAAACCCAACATTTGGCTGCCTTCCCTCAGAGCTCCTGTGAAAACCTGTGGGAGGTTCAAATTGATATATGTTGCTAAATACTTGGACTGGGCTAAGAATTGGTTGCCTTTCTTTAGTCAGTGAATCAAATGAGTTTTGTACTAACGTAAATGGCCTTTTTCTTGTATTTTTTTAAAGGTTCGAGACAGCCAGATGTAATATGAGATTTTGTCTAAAAAACACATATTTCTAGAAATATGATGTGCTTTAAAGCTGTGATCAAAGATTTTCTGTATAACATATCTGATGTTAATTATTTTATTGGGGGCTTATATTGACCCGCCTGTATACGTCAAGTAGACCTATGTTAGAATGCATAGTAAGTGATTTGGTTTCCATAAGATTTGGTACCATGAAAGGTGTTTGCCAGTAATACCAATCATTTTCACTGGATTAGAATGTATGTCATTTATGATTCTCTGTTTTGATATTATCATCGGGTTTGCAAAGCTGCATTCGAATTATCTGCTCTTAGAAATCCAATGGCACTCCCAATAAAATAAACTTGAAACAATTAGAACATTAATTAAGGAACTTATATTTCAGATCAGGAATATTTTGAACAAACAAATCCAAAGTGAAAACTCTTTGGTTGAATATTCACGTTATGGAATTTACTTCATGAATTCTGTGCTATGCTTGGAAAATCCTGGCCATCGCTTTCAATAAATTGCTCACAATCCTGCTCCGAATGTAGTGCAATTCTGCAGTTACATTTCCATGTGGATATTTAAACAGTTGTGCATGATTCTTTCTTCTGTATGAATGTAGGGGTGCTTGCTACGATTTTCACAGCTGCCAGGTGGCCTCATGGATGTATACTAATTGAACTTTTCACAATTGATTGCGGGAGAATTGACCTTCTGCAGAATTGATCGTGAAATGAAGGTCAATTAGGACATATATGTAGGGGGAACCCGCACAACCCTCTACTCAATCCAAAAAAACCCTTAACCCCATACCCAATCCCATTATATTATTTATTACCCCAAACCCACCCTGCCCGGTGAGGGACAGAAACGAGAGACTGAGGTCTCACTTCCTAAACAGCAAGCCCCAAACCAGACCCAATGGTCGACCGTCCTCGATCAAAATCACTACCACACTGCCTACTACCGCACTGTTAGAGCCCACTGAGTTCAATGTTAACCTTAGTCCACCGCTACCCTCATCCCAACGTCAGGAAGCTCCATCATCAGCCTCTCCTGCCTTCAAAGGACCACTCATCAATGCACAGTCGTTGGTAGCTCATGCACTCGACATCAGTGACCTTATCACAACTAACCACCTAGACCTCCTGGCCATCACCGAAACTTGGTTGCACCAGGCAGCAGGACCAGCCCTCTCACTAGTGCTCCCGGTATCAGGTAATATCATCCCCACCAAATATATCGCCGTACATATGGTCGTCAGGAACGGCCATAGGCGATATTTTTGGTGGGGATACTTTATGGGGTAAATGGATGGGGGGGGTTGCAGGGGTGTCCCCTGCTCCCTTTTAAAATATATAGGGGTTGCGGGGGTATCCCCCGCAGGTTCCATGGGGTGATATTGCCGCAAAAATATGGCGAAATTTTTGTATGCCGATATTTTTGTGGCGATATTATCACATGGAACCGTGCTCCCTGAGGGCTCCACCATCATTAGGTCGGACAGAGACATCGGCAAAGGAGGGGGAGTAGCTGTCATAGCCAAAAGCCTCCTTGGCCTTAGCCGTCGCCTATGTCAGCCTCCCCTCTGCGGAACTACTGTCAGTTAAACTACCTCTCTCAGCAACCCGAACGATCCTACTTCATCTAGTTTACCATACTATGGGTTCTATCTCTTCCTTCGAGGAAGACATCACAGACCTTGTGATGCAAAATACCAAACCAGTCTCTCAAATTATCCTGCTGGGAGACTTCAACCTAGGCCTCCACGATTCCAACGACACCAACGCTATCTCTATGGAAAACTCTATATCCCAGCTTGGCTTCAGACATCACATCCTTGGGCCTACGCATAAGAAGGGGAGAACGCTAGATTGGTTGGTAGATCTTAACTGCACAACCACAATCCTTCAGAATGAGCCTATTGCATGGTCAGACCATCACTGCATCTCCTTCTCGATTCAGGAAAATGTGCTCCCTAATCTTAGTGCCTCCATTGCCCCAAAACCCTATCCAGAAACAACCGGAACATAACACTAAAGAACCTACGACCCTTGATCCATGATATCTTAGACCCGGCTAAGTTGGTTGACCTGTACAATGACACCTTAGAACTAGCCATAAACAACATTTCCCATATCAAACTAAGAACAGCGAAACTAAATGGTTCACATCTGAGCTCAAAACTCTCTGTAATGCCAAAAGAGTTGCTGAAGCCCTGTGGAGAAAATTGCTTACCATTCCTAACAAGGCAGTGTTCGCATCTGTTGCTTCCTCTTATAAATTGGTCATCATCAACACAAAAAAAGAGACATACAATAACATAATACTAAATTCAAAATCTGGCACCAAGGAGCTCTTCAGCATTCTGAGGGAACTAGAGACCTCAGCTCCACCTACAAAAGCCTGCGTCAAGGATGCAGACTGGTGTACTAAAATACAGAAGGCATTTTCTGACAAATTAACAATGCTACAAACCAAAATAGAGAGTAAAAAGACAAGCCTGGCCAATAGCTCTAACACTACCTCCCATCCGGATCCCCTCTCCCTTTCCTGCCCCCCTTTCTTCTTCTCCTAAGTCACACCGAAAGAAGTGGAAAATATGATCCTAGGCCTAAAACCATCAAGGTGCCAGAGAGACATCTGTCCTGTCATCAAGGATGGAGTTAAAGACTTAGCCCCATTTATCGCCGCTGTGATTAACTCCTCTTTCAATACTAGTTCGGTCCCCAACAACTTCAAGGAACAAACTTATACCCCAACATACCGATCAATTATAGGCCCATCACCATAGTCCCTTTCCTCTTAAAAATTCTGGATAGAGTGGCCTATCTCCAAATTCAAAAACATCTGGAGGATAACAACCTTCTAGGTCTTCTCCAATCCGGTTTCAAACCTAGACATGGAATGGAAACAGCCCTTCTGGACTTAAAAATCCAGATGGATGAAGCCAAAGACAAAGGTAACTTGGCCATCCTCTTACTATTGGATCTTTCCACAGCATTTGTTCTTGTTGATCACCAGGTCCTTACTGAACACTTGACCTCAGCCGCTGCCTTCTCCACAAACACTTCTAATTGGATACAATCTTTTCTCTTAAACCGCACAACCAGAGTCTTCGCACCCTCAGCATCTGTAGAGCCAGTCCCCATATAGTGCAGTGTACCTCAGGGCTCTTGCGTCTCTCCAACGCTAGACAGCATCTTCATAAAGCTCCTCTTTGACCGTCTTGATTACATGGGTGTCACCTACACGAATTGCGCAGATGACACCCAGGACCTCATTACGCTCACTGGATGCTATGAAAATGATTCCAAAATGATTAACGAAATCTACCTGGAAATTCAGGCGTGGATGGCTGCCCACAGCCTGTGTCTAAACAATGAAAAGACAGAGCTCCTGATCATTGGTTTCCAAGCACGTTTTAACAGACTTGACACACGGTACATGACCTTCAACATTGACTGGAACACCATCAAAGTTGCCAAGGAGGTCAAAACCTTCACCCTGTCACTGCCTCAACAACAGACTATACTAATAAACTGATCACTGCCTGTAAACCCTCTCGAAGCTGGACTATTGTAATACTCTTTTTCTAGGCTCTTCAGAACGCAACCTCAATAAACTCCAGATCTTTCAGAATAATGCCTTGAGATCAGCATTAAACATTCCCTGATCCAGACAGGACTCCCACTGGTTCCCTGTGCGTGACAGACTCTCGCTCCGCACTCTAATTATCATGCATAAATGTTTGTCAAATACTGCCCCTCAATAGCTGACTGACAAATTCTCTAGAAACCAGCCCGCCAGACCTACTAGATCCTTCTATTCACACAGCCTCAATATCCCAAAGTACAAACTAAAAACGGCTGGAGGATTAAGCTTCCCAGTCCTGGCTGCCAAATGTGCCTCATTATGAGTTTGGAGGTAGCCATGCCCTTAATAAGGGCATGTCTACCCCCAAACTCGGGTCCGGGTTCCCTGAATGGGGAAATACCGGGCCATTCCGACCTTGGAGGGCCCGGTATTTCCCCATTCAGGGAACCCGGACCTGGTCCATCCCCATTCCCATTTGAGCCCCCATAGGGCTCAATGGGAATGGGGAGCATGCTAACAACGGGCTTGTTAATGACGGGCCCGTTGTTAGCATGCTGGGCCGCTCGCGGGACCGGCTAAGTATGTCTGGTAAAACCAGGCATCCTGAGCGGGTCTCACAAGCGGACCTCATAATAGGGCGGTAAGGGGTTAATGGCTCCGGCACCTTTACCGGCGCCGTTAACCCTTACCGCCCTCCTCGTAATGAGGGCCAATGTATTACTGTACCTTTTTGGTGTTAACCAAAATATAGTCACTGGTGACAATTCTATGCTCTTATATGTTTTATTATGTAATTCGACCAACCTGTAACCCATGGTCGATAAGCCTGACTTTACTTTGTATTCTACCTGTATGCTTCTGTAACTCCTTCATAAACTCATGCACCCAATTACCTCAGGGTTAGGTGCGCTCTATAAATAATAAACTAAACTAAAATAAACACAATCAAACATAAATCTCACAAACTGTAAAGTAACAGGGGAGCACCCACATGTATTATAATATCACACAATAAAACATTGCACACCTTAAAATTTGTTAAGGAACAGCAGAGCACCCATTTGCATTATGACTTCACACAATCAAACATTATATACATCTTTACAACTATTAAGTAAGAGAGGTTAAACAAAGAACATTATGGCGTTATACAATCAAACACTACAAATGTGTCCACGAGAAACAGGAGTATGACCGTTCACGAAGGATGACATCATAATAGAGCATTCTACTTGCACGCTGAAGATCGAAGTCTCATATATTGGGGCCTCACTGTCAACATTGAACCTAAAAATCTCATGCACATTATGGCATCACACACAACATTCAAATTCGACAGGAAAGGAATCAAAGAGTGTGACATGCTTTATAGCATCACAATCAAACATTAATATGACTGGGAAGAACACAAGAGCATTATGACATCACAGTAGTGTAGCATGATCCGATAGAGCACGCAACCAGTAGCAACTACGACTCCTCCACGCCCGACACCACCGCGAGGCCGCTTCCTCAGCTACAAATACTTATTGCTGGTTCACGTACATTTTCACATTCGGCAATACGTAAGTCCCATGTCACATCTCTCTTTGTGCCAAGGTGCCGAACTCGAACTGGCCATTTACTGACACTAATCCTAATAGACTTGTGATTATACCCATGCATGCCTTATTACCACATGTCACTGCTTACTTCTTAACTGCACTGGTAAACAATACGGTTACGCTATGTTACCCCCAAAGCTCTAGCGAACTTAACTGTGAGCACTTGAGCAAGCCCACGCAGCCTTCCTATCTTGCACCGAGTTTTGTACTAGCCTATGATGCTATCCTGGTGCTGCCTCCATTAGCACTAGCATAGATAGATATTCTAGCTTAATCTGGTAAATCACTGTTTTTGTACCGACATACTCTGCTATCCCCACTGCTCTGATTAGCACCAGCGTTGACTGCTGCACCAGCCCAATTTGCTAATCACTTACTGCTAGCCTTACTGTTTCTATACTAGCCTACTCCAATACCCCCACTGTTTTGAACTAGCCTATTCTGTTACCCCACTGTTTTTGAACCAGCCTATTCTGTTACCCCACTGTTTTTGAACGTGCCTAATCTATTAGCCCTATTACACTGAATGAGTTTAATCTGATATGCCTACTAGCTTGTACTAGCCTTCCACGCCATCCTTAGTGTATTGTACCTATCCACGTCGTCAACCTACTGTCCTAGATATACACCTACATTATGAACAGATATACTAGCCTAATGCTGTTATCTATACTGGAATGATCCCTATGATACACTTCCACCCACACATACAATAGATAGGTGACACACCATGATTAGCTTACTTGGTATGTGCCCACCCATACTCACCTCCATATAGCCTGACATCAGACCACTCTACCATACTAAGACGGAGCCCCTTAGGGACCCAAGCCCCCCACCACCACTCACATTACGATTCTACCCACGCTATTTCTACCAGCACTAACTCCCATTAACTGGGACTCCAGAATCAAGCCAACCTCATTTCTACCCACGTTATACCCATTCACCACTCCCAATGCAAGACATGGCACACTCATTCTGTATGGCATACCCATTAATCCCATTGTTGCCAAGACGCCCCATTTACGAACAGGTACACCTACCACTAACCCTGACATAACTGAGCGCAATAGTAGACTAGGTAGTAGATTACCCACGAACTTGCATTCACCAGCCAAACATAACTATAAGACTACCTGCACATCACACACAGAACTCACTAATGAAAAGCTTATGCGTAAAACACACCATTACAATTAGCAGCCCAGCTGATGTTAGTCCCAGCCTGACCCAGAAGGGCATACAGAAGCAGCCTATAAAAGGGGCACTACTAAATGCCAGGTCCCTTGTTGCCCACGCAACTGAGATCGCAGACATCATATCGAACAACCACTTCGATTTCCTTGCAGTGACAGAAACTTGGTTGCATGACGCAGTGGGACCGTCTTTAACCCTAGCTGTCCCTGACAACTATTCTATCCTCAGAGCTGACAGACCTAATGCTCGAGGAGGAGGAACAGCTATTATCTTCAAATCCACCCTGAACACGAGACTAGCTACTTCCTCCCCCCTGGCATCTTGCAAACTTCTCTCAGTTACGTTCCAAACTTTGCCTAAAAACACCATTACCATCCACCTTATCTACAGGCCCCCAGGTCCTCCCAGGTCCTTCGAAGAAGACATTACATCACTAGCAGCCGACTCTACCAAACCTATGATTATCCTAGGTGATTTTAACCTTGGCTATAATGACACCAATTACCCACAGGCCACCTCTCTAGCTAATGCACTCGCTGAACAAGGTTTCACACAAATAAGTACCAAACCTACCCATGAGAAGGGCAGCATACTTGACTGGGTAGCAGATCTTAACTGCAACATCACCCTAATGGATTCTATACTTCTCGTGTGGTCCGACCATTACCTCATCACCCTAGAACTCAATGTCAACAACCAAGAGATGAAAAAGCCCACTATTGCACCACCCTGTCTCACTGGGAACAAACGTGATATTACAGTGGAGACTCTAATACCCTTGGTAGTCCCTACACTCAATGCACTACGGGCCAAAAATGACCCTAACCTGCTGGTTGACATTTACAATAACTCCATGAATAATGTCATAGACACTATTGCCCCATTAAAACTACACAAATGCAAACCTAGAGCACACCCGAACTCTTGGTTCATGCCTGAACTCAAAGTACTACGTACAGAAAAGAGAAAATTAGAATCACTCTGGAAATCTACCCCCTCTCTAGAAAACAAAACCAATCTAACCACTATCACTGCCACCTACAAAAATTAGATAATCCGCACCAAAAAGGAAACGTTCAATGACAGAATAAGCTAAGCAGCACCCAATAATAAAGAATTATTTAACATCCTAAAATAGCTAGAAAACCCTAACCCTCAGGTAGACAATTGCATCCAGGATAAACCTTGGTGCACTAGCATACATAATGCCCTCTCTAACAAAATGAACGGGCTCCAGACCAAAATAGCTGATAAAAGAGTCCAACTTACCACTGACAACCCTACTATTCCGACGCCACCTTCGACTGCATACTTCAATTCAGGATTCAGATTTAATAAGGTTTCCATACCTGAAGTTGAAAAAATTATAGCATCTCTAAACCCATCCAACTGTAAAGGTAACAGCTGCCCTGCTCAGATTATAAAAGATGCAGCCAGAGATTTAGCCCCTTTCATCACCAAACATATAAACTCCTCTTTCGCCAGTAACTCCATCCCAAGTAACCTGAAACAGTCCTGAGTTCTCCCTCTACTTAAGAAACAGACATTAGATACGGCTATACCCACCAATTATAGACCGATCATGACAGTTCCCTTCCTATTGAAAATCTTGGACATAGTTGCATACTTGCAAATTCAAGACTATCTAGAATCTAACCAATTACTCGGAAACCCGTCAATCTGGCTTCAGACCTCTGCAAGGAATGGAAACAGCCCTTGTTGACCTCAAAAGCCAGATCGACGAACTAAGGGTCCTTAGTTTGTTACCTTCTGCAGTCTAAAGATAATTTTGCGGAAAATTGGCATCAAGAAGTAATAAATGCTATGGCCTATGCAGATGCGTCAATTGAACTATTAACACAAAATTCCATACGTGTTAAAACAAAGTTATTTCAATGGGGTTGGGCAAGAAATAGATCTATCTGCCTTCGCTATCAAGATGTTGATGGTAAAGTTTTTACACATAAGAAATATAGTCTACCAGAACCCTGTATGATTAAATCTCCGTCCTTGAGACAAGGATCAGACTTCTTAAGAATAAGATTAAACCTATGGCCAACACAAGAAGTCCTTGCCAAACGTAAGATCATCCTATCACAAGAAAAACTCTGACGAGTATGCAAAAATGAAAGACACGTGGAAACTCTAAGACATTTAATAGTAGAATGACAAGAATTATGTAACGCAAGACTACTATACTTAAAACCTCCACTAAAGGAACATAGTGATGTAACTATGGACACTATCTGGTTAATTTCTGGGTTATCTTTACCTCTGAGAAATGGCACCATTCGGTTTTTAAAAAAACATACCAGAGCTTAATATCAATATGAAAGAAAATGCATTCTTCACAATAAGCTTAATATTATGTATAATTTTTAACCTTCAAAATGTTATGATGATTTTGCTCCTTTTTTCTGGTTCTTTTATTTTTCTTGAGTATAATTGTATAAAAAAATTGTAAAGTTGACTAATCTCAGCTAAAACAATTTTTAAAAAAAGATCGACGAACTAAAAGACAAAGGTAAAGTTGCCATCCTACTCCTCTTAGACTTATCAGCTGCCTTTGATCTGGTAGATCATAAAATATTATGTGATCACCTATCATCGGCAGCTCACTTCTCCGTCTCTGCAGTCACATGGATCCAATCTTTCCTTGCAAATACAACAATGCGTGTCTTTTCACCGACTGCAGCGGTTGACCCTATCCCCATCACTTGCGCCTATCCCCATCACTTGCGGAGTCCCACAAGGCTCCTGCGTATTGCCCACTTTGCATAATATTTTTACAAAGCCACTATTTGACAAACTGGACCGTCTGGGTGTCACCTAAACTAATTATGCAGACGACACCCAGATATCAGTATCAGGAACCTACGACACAGACGTTGGCCGGATTAACGAAGTCTACACCATCATTCAGGCATGGATGGCCACACATGGCCTCTGCCTGAATGATGATAAGACTGAGCTCCTCCTATTCGGCTCACCTAACAACCTTCTAAAACTGAGCCCTAATTACACAAGCATCCCCATCAATGGGAACAATATACCTATCACCAAAAAACGTAAAAACCTTAGGTTTTTACCTTGATGCCCACTCTAATCTAACTAAACAGGTAAACATGACCGCTTCCACCACCACCTATACCGGCAAGCTGATTAGGGCATGTAGACTGCTATTGTCCCCCAACAGCTGCCTAACACTGACAGAGCACCCATACAATCCAAATTGGACTATTGTAATGGCCTATACTTAGGCGCCAATAAATCCATAACAAACAAATTGCAAATCCTGCAAAATAATGTGCTTAGAGCAGCATTAAACATACTTAGCATAGTTCAGCTACCAGAAAACACCACAAATGGCTTTCCATACAAGAGGAAATTGACCTAAAAACCATCTGCCTCACTTATAAAGCTCTCAACCAGCAAGCCCCTCCATATCTCAACGACAAATTCACCTGGAAACTGTTTCCCAGAATCACAAGATCATCCAATACCTCCTGCCTGGTGGTGCCTAGGTACAACCTTAAAAGAGCTGGCAGTGCCAGTTTCCCGGTTCTAGCGGCATAGTTATGGAACTCACTCTCGCAGGACATCAAAACTAGTATTTGATAAATTCTGAAGTCACATTCTCACATGGCTACTCAACAAAAACAAACTCTACCACGTTACGCTACATCTCACTGTTATTACCGTTTTGACCTACCAACTATCCCTGCATATTGGGTATTTAAAATGTGTATATCAGTTATAGCTTGCCTGTATAAAATTGTATTTCACCTTTATAAAATGTAGCATGTAACAGTTACTCTTATCCTAGTGCCTAGATACCCTTGGGTCAGGCGCGCTATATAAATAAAATAAACAAACACATCAAACATTCTAATTGTCCACACACCCAATCCCATTTATAAAGCACTCCCTGGGCCCAAAATGGAACGGAACATCAAGTTCAAAATACAATACACAGCCCCCCCCTCCACCCATAAGCATACAGTAGCAATAACCTGAACATGTACAGCTAGGCCGCCTCCTGGTAGACCAGATTCAACAACAGTAGAATAATCTTTTTAGACAAGTACAGGTTGAAAGACTGTATGCGGCCGCACCCCTCTCTTTGTAACTCAACGGAACTCAATTTGAGAGTCCAGCCACCTATTCTCATTTCCAAGAAGAGTGACACAGTTAGGGGTGAACAGACATCCAGTTTTGGAAGTATACTCTTGCAGGGGCGTATCTACCATTGGTGCAACTATTGCAGCTGCACTGAGACCCACACTGGGGCCCACGAAGATATACCCTTCCCCGTCACCCAGAAAATGATGATGGGAGTGGTCAGCGGGCACATGCTTACAACAGTGCTGACTCAGCAAATGATCATCTCAGTGCAAGGTTATTTGCCAATATTTGTCTGCAGCAGCACGTCCAGGCCAAAGCAGACTGGAGATTCATCCTACCGGGTGCTTCTAGCATTGTAGGTTTATTGTTGTTCATATATTTATTCTTAATTGAGAGGCTGATTCAAGTGCCACCATAGTCATGCTTCTAAAGAAGAGATAATTAGGTTAGGTCAACCAGAGTTCGGCTTCACTTTCACACAGTCAAATCAGCATAGGAGCAGGTAGGTAATGTCTGAGCTCCACAACAGCTAGCCAGGACTCGGAGGACAACATCTGGCATACTGTCAACTGCAATGATCTTTTATAAGTAATATTGTCAATTTCATTCGTCAGAAAACGGCCTTATTTTGCAATTAACGTTTCGCTCTCTAATTGCTGCTTGTCAGTTGGCACATGCTATAATGACAAAAAGATCCAGCAGCAAATGAGACTGATTTACAGTTACTGAATTAATTCTGCCAGTTCCCAGCTGGTACTTTTAAGTACACATTTTCAGTAATGAGTTCTTTCCAGTGTTAAGAGAAATCCCATTTCTACAGTAATGAACACTTTTCAGAGAAATCTAAATCTGTATCCCTTTAAAGGTATACATAACAATAACATAACGTGCCATGAAAAGTCATGTTTTAGGTATTATGTATTTATTTATGATTGATCTGGCACAATTATCTGGCTTCCCCCCACACCGCTCTGTATGTTGCAGACTTTTAGTAAAATCATTGGTGTGACGATTCAAATCAGTGTTCTGTGCCATTTATCTAACCCTAACTCCTGAAACAGGTTTTCTCGTTTGTCGCTGTCAGCAAGAGTAAAAACCATTTACTCTGTTACCTTTTAAATGTGTGTTTAAAACTGCTTTCAATATGTTCTTCAGTGCAACACATACTTTAATTTGTGGCCTAATAGCGCATGTACAATTATTGTCAACATTAAAGTTTGCAGTTTTGATATGTCACTGCTCATTGTTGAAGACCTTGCAATAAAAGTGTTTTACCTAACCTATTAACTGATAAATTAATGTACTGGGCTGTTCATTCCTTCATTACACGAGATACACCCAGTCCTTGACAATGTGTTAATTATTTTTGTTTAAGTTGCTGGTGTAGGATATTACTTGATCGAAAGCAAAGCTTTTGCAAATTAATTCAAGCCAAGCTATGGCTGATACTCTGGTCGTTGAAGGGCCTGAATGACTTCTGAACATTCTTATAGAGATACAGGAAGGCACTAAGGTGCGTGTGAAAAGTAGTAGCCAAGGCTGGTGCACCTCCTATTTTTCTATTGATAGTGGAGTGCACCATAGTTTTGTCCTGGTGCCTTTGTTAATTTCCCTGTATATTAATGGGATGGAAAAAACTTTGACCAACATAGGAGCAGATGTCCCTAAACTTGGCACAACACCCATTCCGGTGTTAGCTTACTCCGACGATACCTTACTGATTGCGCAAACTACGCCTGCTCTTTAGTTATTATTTATGAGCCACCGGAAAATATAAATTAATATTGAGCAATCTGCCATTTTGGCCTGTCATAAAGCAACAAAACAAATGAAAGTCCCATAATTCAGCAGTGATAATAAAGAAATACCTAATAAAAAGAAACAGGCATCCAGGATGAAAAAGGCTCTGGGTGGTATCACTCATGTTACTAGTATGTGCCAGGCACAACCTATGAATTGATCCTGACAGTGTGTACTGAGAAAGTAAAAGCAACCATTTTATATGGTATCTCTCTATGGTGTTCTTCAAGCGTTTCAACTTCCACGTCATAGAGAATCATTTCCTTAAAGAAATGCTGGTACTTCCAAGATCACCCCTAAACTATGCAGTGAACCTGGAAGTTGGTTTGCGGGACCTACCAGATGATCTGGCCCTGGAACCTCTTTACCACTGGCTGCGTATTTGAGCTATCCTAAAGTTGACCTAACTCAGGCCCCAATCACAGGTATTTTAAGTAAAAATGGAGCACAACAAATTCCAGACTTATGCACTGTTCAACGGGCCGGCATTATCCAATATGAAATCTCTTTTAAGGTCTTACATGATTGACATGCAGGAAACCAAGGACCTACTGATATTACCTAATCATAGGCATGTGACTCTTTTAAATAATCCTAGACAAGGATATTTATTTTGGTCAAAGGTCGTGTTAGAAAGACAACTCCTAATGAGGGCCAGATTTACTGATAGCCACTGAGAGCAGTTACCTCCAATTGGAAGGGTGCAGCAACAATGCCAGATTGCCCTGCTTGTCACGTCATCTGTAAGAACCTTCTTCACTTCATGTATTTTTGTCCCGCTTATACAGATATTCAAACTAGAACTTTGGCCAGGGTCCTACGCAATTGTGGTTTTTCCCATTGTAGACCAGCATTGTGTTTCCTGCTATATGCTGAATCTCCATCCGTAGCCTGCTCCTTATTGTCATATTTGCAGCAAGCGTTTAAAATTAGAAACCTGTACCTAGCTCTGGCATTCTAAGGCCTGCATGTGATTTTATATTTATTTTGTTTTACCTGTGTTTTATAGAAAATAAAATTGTGTTTTGATAGCTGCTAGAAACTGAGTAATGATTATGTTTTTATGGAATTGAGATTTTTACCATAGTTGATTAGAATCATGCAGGTTTGTATTAATCTATTTTTTACTGGCGGGTATTTACTAGTTGTCTTCACAGTTGGTTATCAAAATATGATACAGTATTTATCTGTGGGAGTTAACTGCTTATTTATGATTTTATTATTTACTGTGTTGCATCTATTTTCTGGAAAGTTACTTTCCGAAATAAACATGAACTGAACAGAACTGATTGGAAGCAAGGCTCTCCATTAAATACATTAAATGAGGCCAGCTCAGAATGATATCTTACACTCAAATATCAAGTAATTAATGTTAGACAGATAACACAGAGTGTCACAAGAGCATGCTATGTTGTAGGCTCGAATTAGAACAAAATCATGTAGTGTGAAGAAGACATTTCTGCATGTGAAAGAGAATATTATAAACTCTGCAACTTGAGTTAGTATCCTATAAGGGAATGATACACGGGAGGTTATTACAGATCGTATGAGAGTTATAGTATATTTATGAACAGAGCACGATATTGTTTGATTACCACCATGTGTAAAAAACTGTTTAAACTGGGAAACGTCTGTTACTTGGGACAGGATAGATCTCATGTACCTTTAATATTCTTTGAACCTAAACTGTGAACTTTAGTTCACCCAAAAGTGCATGTTTGTGCAAGTGTCACATTTCTTGAAAACAGGAATTCATAGGCCCCATTGTCCATCACTTTGATCAAGGCAAGGAAGTCCCGATCAAAAAGGGTCTTAATTTGCCCATCAGTGTGTACTTGAGACTCTAGGTCTCTTTTCAAAGTGAGAAAAAAACGTTACAATGAATTCTAGGATCAGGGTTTTCATAGTCTTTTATTTTTAAGTTATTGTGGAACGTCACCCTGGGAATAGATTGATATGTGCCTAGTCAACCATTTGATATGACTTAAAAAAACAATGCTTACATAGACCAAATTCTCTGACCATGGCAGCAGAGCCATAAGGACTCCAGAAGAAGTTATCTGTTGTATTAGATCGCAATTATCAGCACATGGTCTCTGTTGTTAGTGGCAAGCCACATAAAACTGATATAGAGTACATATATATATATATTAGTGTGATCAAGTGCATAGCAGGCAAGAAACGTGTCACTGGCTGCCTCTTAGCCTGATTTTTTTACTGAAACATCAATAAAGATTTTTACTTGAAGGATTCCGTCTTCATTTTATCTGCATCCTGCTGCCTCTCCTGTGGCACCCTGACACCTCTGGTGCCGTTGTTCTCTTTTGCTTTCATATATATATATATATATATATATATATATATATATATATATATATATTTTTTTTTTTATTTTTTATTTTTTTTTTGACTGCCTTGCAGTTTTGCTTTCATATATATATATATATATATATATATATATATATATATATATATATATATATATATATATATATATATATATATGAAAGCAAAAGAGAACAACGACACCAGAGGTGTCAGGGTGGAACAGGAGAGGCAGCAGGATGCAGATAAAATTATATATAATATATTATATATATATATAAGCAACACTGCAAGGCAGTCAAAGAGACAGCAGCATCTTGATATCCTTTAAATCATGGAGAACAGTCTTGGACATATATATAGTTCAGTTTTCTTGTACCGTGTTAGTCAATGGTAATATAAAATGTGTTCCTCCAAAAAAGACAAGATGATTTGCAATGTCATCTTTGATGTCCTGGGTGTAAGTTTGAGCGGTGCATGGTGGAGACACAAGTTATGTTTTCACAGCTTACGGTAAGTGGCAAATTGCTTTGGTTTTTGATTTTGCGCTGCAACCATAACGTACCTTTAACAACAACTTTTCTCTTAATTTGAAAGTTTCTTTTATTAGATTAATTTAACAATGTTTTTTCTTTACATTTCAAAGGTTTTTATGAGAGGAACTTACCCATAACATCCAATTAACAACGTTTTTTTCATCGAATTACAACAGTTTTTTTTAAAAAAAGAACATGTCATAATGTTACAGCACTGTATGCAAGTTATTAATAATTCTACGTTTAACATATATGAAACAACAATAACGGTCCTTTAACAAACATATTTTTTGCAGCACATACTGATGTGTGTCACTCTGAGCAGCACATGTTGGCACGCAAGTCATGGTTGAATTGTATAGGGCATGAGTCTTAACCAGAACCTCAGCCCCAACAAACCACCCCAGCTAAGGGCCTGCTAAGCATCTCAGAGTAGCCAATGGGCATTGACTTAGGCCAGGTCCAGTACACACTTTAACCCCATAACCAGTCTTTCATGGCCATTGCCAGTGACCAGATTGTGCGGTCAAGTTATCAAATTATTTCACTATTTTGTGTACCTATATGTTGAAACTTTAAAAAAAAAACACTGGACGGATTAGCACCGAATTAGCAAAAGCACGCTTTTGGGACATGGCCAAATATCCATCACTCAAGTTTGGTACAAATCCATTCTGCGGTTCGGGCTGTAGCCATGAGAAACGTTTTGTTCTCATTCAACTCTAATGGGATTTCAAGCGTTTTGGACCACCCCCTACAACTATCCCCCTTGACGAAACTGTAACAAACTTTGCAAACATATTCAAAGTCAGGTCTATAAACCCCATAGCTGGTCAATCCTGGTCATGGCCTGTGGCCAGATTGATGTCTCAGGCCCAACAGTCATTTAACTATTTTGGTTCCGTGACTGACACGTATGCAGAGATATATTCTCTTAGACAGACATTCAAACCCTATACAATCAATTTCTTTATGGATACAGGTGCTTCGACATTGGTCATAAACCCAAATGCCTCGATAGATGACGTTGACTAATGCAGAGAAACCACTGTGCTGACGTCATTAGTGAGACCACGACATAGCCACCATAGTCACGAAATACACTTGCAGCCATGCACAGAGTTACACAAACATACACTCGTATACACGAAGAACATGCTCACAGGGTTCTGTAGATAGAGGACAGATACATACTGTCAAAAGCTTTTATTATTTTCCTCATTAGCTAAGTGCAGAAATGCTGAACGCAAGGCAACGAAGAGATGCAGAGTAAGCTTACAGATGCTATGGCAATTAACCCTGTGGAATTACAAGATCACATAAGGAGTCTCAAAGGACCAAATACGACTAACCTATGGGAAACATAGCACAGTATGTGTATATATATATATGTTTTGAAATCATAGTATAACAAGGGTCAAATAAGGCCACAGGCCGCAGGACAAGAGATGAGGGAAAGCAGAACAAGGCTGCACAGAACAGCAGGCCAGGACTCGCAGCCAAGGTCAGAGACAAGCAGCACTTTCTAGACCTAAAACGACAAGGAGCCAGCTGCAGAAAAACTGAATAAATCCTCACAAATTGCAGACCAGAAGAACTCGATTTCGTGGTCCTCAATCACGATGCGGCCGAGCTAGACAATGGCCATTCATCCACGGTGGGAAGACGAACGGTTCTCAGCAACACAGACATGAAGAGACACATGGACTTGTTAACAATAATGCAACATTGAGGGCACTCTCACAGGCAAAAGTGGTACTGCTTACAGATACATTGGGAACACATAGTCATTCTCATCCCCTTGAAGAGGTGCACAGAGCGCTGAGAACAGAGCTGGGTGCCAGGCCTGGGGAGACCAGTTCTATCCAATCAGGGTACATAAATCCAGGGGTGGATGGCAGAGGGCAAGGGCCAATGGTAATGCAGCGACCCTGCAACAATGTCATAGATAGTTTCTTGGAGAAGGGGCAGGCAAGCCACCTGACATGCAGGGGCCAATCAACTAAGATCCATAGTGGCAATCTACAAAGTATACCAATCCGATCACCCAACCGGAAAGAGTGATAGGTTTTTTGGGGAAGGGCCCATGTTGTGACACTACTTTGAAACAAAATGGCCAGACAGTGGTTTGGGAGCAGTGACTCTGGAGATTTTTGAATGTCCTGTATGATCCCTGTTGGTTTTTGGAATAAACGACAGTTCTAACATGCTCTTGGCTGAGTCCTCCATTTGTTACTGGGGGAGGGTTGTTGGGCCCTGGGAGATGAACGGGTAAGCTCGTAGTAACCCCCAGACCTCTGGCATAACCAAGCCAACAAAATGTTGTGGGACCCAGCCTACGACTTTAAACCTCTTGATGAGACATATTCAAAGTCAGGTCTATAAACCCCATGGCCGGTCCCCAATGGCCATGGCCAGTGCCACAAAGTTATATCACTATTTTGTGTACCTACAGTTTGTCACTTTTCAAAAAATAAAACACTGGGCAAGTTAACACCAAATTGGTAAAAGCACGCTTTCGGGACATGACTAAATATCCTCACGCACCTTTGTGCAAATCAATCCTGCAGTTTGTGATGTAGACGCAAGCAAAAATGTTGTTCCCATTCAAGTCTAATGGAGTTTTTTATGTTTTTGGACCCTCTACAACATTTCCCCCTCTTGCCAACATATTCAAAGACAGGAATATAATGTTTTCACGGCACCAATTTTATAAGCTGGCCAAAAACTGTTCTTCACTGACACTGACCCCCCTACGCTTTTGACCCCTCTTGACATAACAGCACCAAATTAGCAAATGCATTCAAACTCAGGTCTATAATGGTTTCACAAAGTTTTGTGTGAATTCGTCAAATGGTGCCAAAGATATAAGCTGCCCAAAAACTGCTCTGCACAGGCCCTGTAATCCACACATATGCATGGAAGTCCTTGAACATTTTTCAAGTTTGCGAACATCATAGCAATGTCCCCAAACATCTGAGATGTTCGTGGACATTGGAGAAGAAATAACACCGGATTTGGGGGTTTTTCTCGACATATCCCATCCCATCCTCATCAACCCTCACCTCCCCAGAGATTGTTTAATTTGTTTAACAAGTGTAATGTGTTCTTGAATATGTTTTTCCATGTTGTTCGTGGCGTAGCTGACAAATCCAAAATGGCACCCATTTCCAAAGTTTTGACACACCTTATGTTTATCAATTGACCAATCAGTGACCGCGTACAATGTCCACAAACGTTATGCGGTTCACTGATTGGCTCAGAGGCTTCCACAGACACCAAATCAGGAATTCAGTCCGCACACTGGGCTGAGATAGCACTACTTTTTTGTTACCTACTTTTTGGGCATTTCTAAAAAATCTACTGGACGGATTAACACCAAATTTCCCAAATCACGCTTTCAGGGCCAGGGCGCTGCTCCTCGTGCAAGTTTGGTGCAAATACTTCCATCCATTTGGGCTGTAGACTCGAGCAAAAACAAAATTCCATTCATGTCTGCCTGGATTACAAACATTTTGGGATCCCTCTATAACTGTGTCCCCCTTGACAAAACCACACAAAACATTGTAAAAATAAAAGTTCAGAGGCAGACATATACTTCTTTTGCGAAGTTTCATGAGGATTCGTTGAATGGCGCCAAATTTATAAGCCACCCAAAAACTGCTCTTCCTATGCGAAAGACAACCTAACCATAATACATGGCAGGGGTATTGCTAGGGGGGGGCTTCGGGGGCTATAGCCCCTGATCTTTTGGTTGTAGCCCCGGATAGAATCTCAGGAGCTACAGCCAAAAGACTAGGTAGCCCCCAGTCCCAACTGTTCCGACATCAGCTTAGCCCTGGGTCTTTTCCAGACCTAGCAACTCCCCTGATACATGGTCACTAATGTGGACCCTGCAATATATGTCTACATATATAGAAAAAGTGTAAACAAAATGATACCTTATAGTTAGTTTAAAAAAAATATTTATTTGCAAGCTTTGGTCATTTTCTAATTACCTCATCAGACATAGGAACACAATGAGGCTTTTGGAATAGCAAGGCAGCTGAAGGATTCACCTCGGGAATGTCTTATCTGTTTGTGTCTGCTTCTAATTGGTTTACTTCACAAGGAGCGTTAGGCTTCATAAGTCCCCCCCACACATTCCAGTCACAAAGATTTAAGTGGGGCACTGAAAGCACCATGCAAGCAAGCGAGAGAAAAAAATCAGTGCTGGGCTGCTCTCAAAGAGGCATGCAGGAATGCGGTAGTGTCAGTCATAGGATGTGCAAACATACTGAAGGCTGGTATGTTTTAGACATAGTCATTTGAAAGTACATCTCCACTAAGCCTGTTGCCCACCTATGTTGAAACTTGGGATAGGAAATGCAGCAAGTCACTTCTTGGACACTTGTATTTAGAAAATTATTGTTGGTCATATTTTTAGTATTGTCCTCCGAGAAAGCCAATAAGGAGGGGGAACCATTGGTCATGTTTTGGTCATTTGGACTGTGAAGGCTGGTGTGAAACAGATACTGTTGTATTGAGAGTGTGCTTCTCTACATCTTGGTGGGGACAGGGGGAAAACTGTTTGGCATGGAACAGGAGCACTAACTAGTCTCTGGGAAGCTTATGGGGCAGAGTTTTTAAAGAGTTTGTAGGGCTTGGGCAGGAATAGGTACAGCAACATAACATTGCTTTAACAAAGTTTTTTTACTGAATTTCATAGGTTTTTAGTAGCGCAACTTAACCATAATGTCCCTTTAACAAAGTTTTTTTACTCAATTTCATAGGTTTTTAGTAGCACAACTTAACAATATTATCTTTACTTTATGTACAAGTAACATAGAACATACTGAACCCCCTCTACTGAATTTGATGTCCGCGAACTCTTCTAATGTCCGCGGACATATGCGGACAACAGCACCACTACCCAAAAAGTCTGGGGGGTATGTTTAATTGTTATATCATAACATGAACATTTTACAAATTCACAAACCAGCACACATACACATTATATGTAGTAATAAATAAGAAGTGTAACCCATATATATAACACATTAACCATTCATTTAAATACAAAATGTTCTAAAATGGAATATACCAAAAGAGGAAAGATAGTCTTCCAAAATGATTACCTCACAGAAACTCCACAACTAACAGCAACAGCAGATCTACAGACCAGTAAGAACACACCTTACCAGAAGCTAGTAAGTGTACTGCATTTTACTCATATATTTGTAAACTTTCTGTATTAGATGCAAAAAAAGTGATATTATGTTTTTTTTTTTTCTCGCAGAAATGTCTAGTACTCTGGAGTGGCTAGAGGAGCATTTCCCACGTGAGGAAATGTCTGAAGATAGTGAACCTAATGGTAGACACTTTACTATATAAATCAATTAATAAATATTATTTTATATACATTTTCTTTTTGTACAGACCATACAAAAATTGAAAATACTAAAGAAAAAGAAGTATTGGATTAGACTCTTCAGCACATAGAAGAAAAAATGGACCTAGTCATGGCAAACTTTAACAATTTAAAAAACTTTGTGGAGGATCACTTGAAACAAATAACTACATACCATTGTCCCACATGTACCTGTCCCCCCTCACCATATCCCAGTCAATTATCCCCAAACCCTCTCCAGGAACCAAAAGGTTTTGATGAGACTTCCATCCCTTCTTCACCTCATATAAATCCTATTAAAACCCCCAATTCTCCTGTTTTTGTTTCAGTTTCGCCTCACCTTCTCTGCCATAAATGTAACATCCATATAAAATAAAGTAAAATGATTATATTGTGTCCTAATTCATTTCTTGTCTTTTTTTAAAAAGCAGTTCAGGTGTCCACGGACAGCGCTGGTGTCCGGAATGTCCGTAAAGAAATGAAAATGGGAGCGTCCTAAGGACACTATATCTGTCCGTAATGTTCGCATGCAAGTTGAAACTGTTCTAAGAACAGAGCTGGTGTTCAGAATGTCCGCAGATCAAACTACCACATGCGATGTCCTGAAATGTTCGTCAATAAACAAAATGGAGGTGTCCTGAGGACACTAGACCTGTCCGTATTGATCACAGGCATGTTGAAACTGTTCTAAGAACACAGGCAATATCCTGAAATGTTCGTAAATAAACTAAATAGGGGTGTCCTAAGGACAGTATACTTGTCCGTATTGTTCGGAGGCAAGCTGAAACTGTCCTAAGAACACACACAGTGTCCTGAAATGTTCGTCAATAAACAAAATGGGGGTGTCCTAAGGACGCTAGACCTGTCTGTATTGTTCGCAGGCGAGTTGAAAGTGTTCTAGGAACACAAGCGGTGTCCTGAAATGTTCGTAAATAACCAAAATGGGTGTGTCCTGAGGACGCTATGCCTGTCCGTATTGTTCAGAGGCAAACTGAAACTGTCCTAAGAACAAACGCTGTGACCTGAAATGTTAGTAAATAAACAAAATGGGGGTTTCCTGAGGACGCTAGATCTATCCGTATTCTTTGCAGGCAAGTTGAACCTGTTCTAAGAACACAGGCAGTATCCTGAAATGTTTGTAAATAAACAAAATGGGGGTGTCCTAAGGACGCTATACCTATCCGTATTTTTCGGAGGCAAGCTGAAACTGTCCTAATAACACACAAGGTGTCCTAAAATATTCGTAAATAAACAAAATCGGGGTGTCCTGAGGACGCTAGACCTGTTTGTGCTGTTCGTAAGCATGTTCAAACTGTTCTCAGAACACATCAAGTCTCCCGGGATGTTCACAAATAAACAAAATGGGGTGTACTGAGGATTCTATGCCTGTCCGTATTGTTCACAAGCAAGTTAAAACTATTCTAAGAACAAACGCCTGTCCGTAATTGTTCGTTTCACTTGTGACGCACTTTTAATTAGTTTCAGGGCCCGAACAGTGCCCGTAGAACACCAACGCGCATGCGCAAAACAGTTTCAGTGCATTTGATGACCTGCGGACACCCGCTCCCATTCGCGGACATGTTCGCGAAGCTATCATATGACCGCACCCACGCTGAGCGTGTGTTCTGACTGCAAACACTGTTTGTGTCCCCGAACAATTTAAAACTACCTTTTCAAGCAATCCACAATATTTGTCAATAATAACTCACCATAGCACAAGTACCACATAGTAACCCTGAGTTTCTACATACTTTTTGGGACTTTTTAAACTTTTTTTTGGTGTTCGATCTGTCCGCAGACAGCGCGCATGTCCGCAAACCGCGCACAAGCACCCCTAGAAAAGGCCACACCCTAGAGCTCATTCTCATTGTGTTTCTGGCTATCTTACAGAACACAGTGCATTTTCCAGCCAACTTTCCAGATTGTAATCGGAAACCTGATGTCATCCATGGCTGCAGTACTGCCACCTGGTGCTACATCTGCCTCAGCGACACCCCCACCCCCTCCACCACCACCACCTCCCCAAGGGCCTGAAGCAGGGAACAGGAGTGAGGATGCAGAGCAGGATGAAGAGGATGACGAGAATGAGGTAGAGGAACTCCCTACTACCAGCACTCGGCGTGAGTCTTGGGTGTGGCAGTTATATACCAGTTATATATCATTCATGGTAATGTTCCTAAGGCGCGTGCGAACCGAGTCACCTGCAAAGAGTGCAAAATGGTACTCAGTCGCGGGAGGCCTGGTTCATACAGCTTTGGGACAACTACCATGAAGCAACACCTAAAGTCATTCTACACTGGGGCCATTCGCAAGGTTGTACCTTGCGAGGAGCTTAGTAGGTTGACTTCCTCTACTTCATCCTCCGTTTCCGATCCTGTCACCACAAGGAACACCCCTGGGGGACAGCGTATTCCTCAAACTGCCTCACAGGCCATACGCAATACTGATGACCCTTACCTTTCGAGGGTCACAGTTGTGTGTATGTACTGCGACGCAGTACTCTGCAGGGGGGAGAGACTTCGAAGTGCTTTTGAGGCTCTGGTCTCAGAGCACGAGAAGATCTGCTCACTACCCAAGTAAAACCCACTCTACATCTTCCTCTCTCCACCCGCCCTTTCTTATCCCTGTTGTTGGTGCCCCCCTTTACCCTCCTTTTCCCCCCTGTGTCGTGTATAAAAAACAAAAAAATATATAAAACAACAAAATTTTAAAAAAGGCTCTTTTCAGAGCCGCCTTTCACAGTTTAAAAATAGAAGTGAAAATAAATGAAGCAGGGCCCTGTGTATTTTTTAGAAGTCCACGGACAGTCCACGAACATCTACAATTTTGGGGTGCTGCCCTATCATAACCATTGTAGTTTTGTCTGAGAGGAAGTGGTGGCTCTGAAAAGAGCCTTTTGGTGGTGTTTGTTACTGTTTGAAAAATTTGAAATGCTCAACACCTACTACAAAATGGATGCTGTAATTCCAAAAAAGGTTGCAATGCATTTTGTACATTTCTCAGAAAAATCTGATTGCCAGCATAAGTAAGATGGACTCCATCTCTGCGAAAAAGGTATGTGCTACAAAACATCATATTTTCATTGTGAAAAGAGGAAATGCCAAAATCTCTTAGAAAGGTACAAACAGCCTTATTGACATTGCGCCTTGCTTTCTCCATTTGTGGACCAAAAGAAGAAGAGCGAAGCCACATTTGTCTCTGCGCAATCCGTGAAAAAATTCCTTGAGAATTTGGAAACATGTCCATGACCTTCCCAAGACCTTCTTTCATTGCAAATTGCAAAGAAATTCCAGACACATGTCCTAAACTGTTCCCTCCACAATGAATTACAATTATGTCTGGATTTTGCTCTGTCTTGAAAGTAGCACAGAGAGGTAGCAAGTCCAACTACTTCATTCCACGTACTCCATGCCAGTGCACTTCCACATGTGGGAATCCAAGATCTACAGCTACTCCACAGCTTTTGGCATGCACCTTCAACCAATGTATCCACGAGTCTCCCAAAATCCAAACAATCTGTTTTCTGAAACACGCAGCCATAGCTATCTGTTCTTCTCTCAGCAAAAAGAGCATCTGAGAAACTCTCTCCTGGCACAACACACCCACTAAACTTTACTGACCAATACCTTGGTCTGCTCATTCTCATTTGCATGCCTCCCCACCCCAAAATCCCCAGATGTAACACGCGATGTCCACGGACTACCGCCATGTCCGCGGACATAATGTAACATGGACAGTCCTTCTACCATTTTCATTTCACTTTCTGTGCTATTCCCTCATTGGATATAGCTAAGAAGTCACACGACCATCCACCAATCACATCCAAGACCTCTAAATCTAACTGCATCATCATAGATCAGCACTTCAAATGTACTGTTAATCTCTCTGAGTACATAAGTGTCATATCATTGGAAAGCACCTTCTACAGGAAATACTGTACAAGTCTCCAAGATTTCTACTTGCAGCTGCATGCATATCCATATGCATGAACACAAACTACAGGTATGCATATATTCTGTATAATACATGTACAATTCTTATAGATTCATATAAACAGATTAACTGACTTTTAGCTTGTATAATCTATAAAATGAACTTACTGTCATTTTTCCATCTCCTATAATCAACTGTCACTTCCAAACCTATCTGCTATTTAATTTCTTTTTACACACACATTTGCAAAACATGTTGAACTAACATATTTAAAGTACAATATAAAGAGTTAACAGGTTGGCGGGGCGGTAATTCCCCCTTTCTCCATGGCCCTTCCTCATTCCCATTTTTGCCCCATAGGGCATAATGGGTATGGGGAAGGAGCTAATTACGGTAGCGCAAATTGCGGTACCGTAATTAGCACCAAGGTCCCTTTGCGGGTCCCAACTTTAACGGCTAGTCTACACCAGCCGTTAAGGTCGGGACCTGCAATGGGACCTCGTAGTAAGGCGGTAAGGGTTAACGGTCACCGGTACCCTTAACGGTGACCGTTAACCCTTACCGCCTTCCGTGTAATGAGGTCCAGTATGTTCAAATATCAAACAACGATACTTGTACAAAAACATGAAAATGTCTTTATTTATTTATTTATTTATTTATTTATATTTATATAGCGCGGAAGCAGCCCATGGCCATTGAGGCGCTGTTACTTGCAAGAGCTTAGTTACAGGAATAGCGGCATTCAGTGGTACATTATGAATTCCACAAGGCATACACATGATATTTTGGTTGGTACAGTTAGTCATTACAATACAGCTTATGCATTAAGAACATATGATATGTATTCAACAGGTGCGACTCATCTTATGTGAATAAGATAGTTTTCATGGTTTTGCTGAAGGCGCTGATGGTCAATGTCAATTAGAAAAATCAATGTCTAAATTAAAAACAGTGCTATATACAAACAAAATTACTAATTTGTTTCCTTTACAATTGCAGTGAAGACCATTCTCCTGAAAAGAAGCAGCCGAATTTGAAGTACAAAGAACAACTAAGAAGAAACCTGCTCATTCCAGAAAAAAAGTAAGTTGAATACCACCATAATATTTGCACTATTACTCAAACACACTGTAAGGTTAATTCATGCTATTTCTGCCCCTAAAAATAGAGATTGTGCACCATTCTGTCCACAAATCCCCATTTCTTAAACAGAGATTTACAAGCAGAATGGCACACAAATTCCTATTTTTCGGCACACAAATAACCCAACTCAGCCCCTAGAATTTTGATATTATAGAACAAACAACTGTTTTAATTGTATATCATTAGATTTACTATTTGTACTTCTCCACACCACTGGCTTACTTTCTACTGTCATCTAAACCCCAGTTTAGTAGCACATAAATTCAATAATACACATCCCAATGAGTTGTAGTTGCCCAATGCATAATCACACACCATCACATGCATCTTCATCATCTTACTCAGACACTCATGCACACAGCACACATACATTGCAGAACACCCCAACCCATACCTTCTTTATTTTTTCAACAGACCCTAAAGAATGTCTGCCAAAAATCAAGTCCGTAGAAAGCAACGCAGAAGCAGAGCAAATGAAAATAGAAGTGTCCAAAATAAGCATCTCTAGCAGAATTTGTAAAAAAAGTTCAAACAAAACAGCTAATACAGTCATTTAGCGAAACAAAACAAGCTTCAAGTACAGAAACTTTGCCTCCTCTATCAAAATGTAAAACGAACCAGAAAACAATTAACAAAAATTCAGATACCATTACAGATAAAACTGCTCCTATAAATCTTGATATAGTGCAAAGTAAGCATACCAAAAAAAGTATTTTAGCAAAAATGTTCCATCACAGAGTCCTTCAAAATCTTATAAAAACAGGAGAGAAATCAGGCACAACCCTTAAAACCTATCGTAGGAAATTAATCTTAGAAGCGTTGATAGACAGTGCAATCCTTCTCAAAAGAAAATTATTTATTTTAGTGTTAAACAAAATGAAACGACTAACAAAATTAAGGACTAAACTACAAAAAAGACTTCTCAATAAACGAAATGTCAACAGAAATAACTTCTTAAGTATCTGTGGAGGTGAGTGGAGTCACACTACAAGCACAGAACCATATTTTAATGAATAAGCATACAAACAAAAGCAAACAAATACAATTGCCAGACATAGCAGTGGGCGAGGTTATGAAAAAGTTAATAATACCATAATGGATCAAGAAATACTGCTTCCAAAAATATCCCCAGAAAACTTAGAATTACCTCTCCATTCAACTGAATCAGAACGTCTAGTATACAAATGGCCATGCACGTCAATGTGTAACATTCCCAAAAACTCTTTCAAGTCTTTACTCCAATTCCTCAATCAATATGTGAAAGGCAAAGACAAAATCAAAATTAAACTTCTGCAAAATATGGATACCTGTCCAGTGCGCAAGTACACAGGACTACAAGGACATTCATTGGCCTGCATTTCAGGACCTACTTGCAAAACCACCTTCCATTATATCAAAATGTTATCAACACATCATTCAACTATAAGAAATCTAGTCTATAAACTGTATTATGCTAAAAGTCCTGCTTTAGCACTAGCCAATTTAAATAACATTCTTCTACATGGTACAGCAAAAGACCTACTTGAAGAAATCGACTATATCCAGAAAAAATATTTTGGAAGTGAAAGCCACTTACAGAATGAAATAGCTTTGAAGCAAATTAGCAACAATTCTATGCATGGCAACCTTCTACTACACACATATAAAAAAGAAATACTGAAATTTAAATGTACATCTGCTGAAGTTTAGTTTAGTTTAGTTTAGTTTATTATTTGTAAGGCGCGCCAAGCCCTGGAGCATCAGGGCGCACAAGACAAGAAAATGCTCAGCTTTGTTACAGGTACATCTACATAATCATAGTACATTCTAAAATAAATAAAATATGTATAGGTACATGTGCAAGGTCATAATACAGTATACAATAAACAGGAATGAGCAGGGCTGGAGCTAGGTCCAGACAAGAAGTGATAAGGGTACAGGAATACTTAACAATCTGGAGGTAATATACAGTAATAAACAATGGTATAAAATAGTTGAATACGTAAATTAATATACAATAGTGTAAAATACAGACTGAGGTATCAGAGCTGAGGCATGCAGGTGGATCGCCAGTAGGGACAGTCAGGTCAAGCAGGTCAGATTGGTTAGATGTCCTTGGCTCTCAGCCACTTGGTCAAATTCTGCCTGAATTTCGCGAAGGGCTGGGGTTCTCTTAAATCATGTGGTAGGGAGTTCCAAAGCTGTGCTGCTTTGACTGCAAAGCGATGTCCTCCAATAGTGGCACGTTTAAAGCGAGGGACATAGAGGCAATTCGCATTGACCGTTCTTGTAGGTCTAGGTGAGGTTCTTAAGTGTAGCCTGTCCATGAGGTAGGGTGGTGCCATGTTGTTAAGGCACTTGTGAGTAGGGGAGGCAATTTTAAGTTGGATTTTGTCCTGAGTGGATAGCCATTTATATTCTCTTCTTATAGAGGAGATATGCTCTTTCCTGTTGATATTGAGCGCGGCTCTCAGGGCATTGTTCTGTAGGACCTGGATTTTTTGGATAGTCTGTTTGTTAGCCCCAATGTAGAGACCGTTACAGTAGTCCAGTTTGGACAGTATAAGGGCTCTGGCAAGCATGATGCAGCTATCTGTAGAGAGGAATGGCTTGCTGGCTCTAATGAGTTTGCAAGTATATGCTGTGGAAGAGGCTAGGGAATTGACTTGTTTGCCGAAATTTAAGGTGGCGTCAAGGTAGAAGCCTAGGGTCTTGACTTCCTTTGCTACTTTGATATTATTCCCATCAATAATGAAGCTGGCATAATCAGTGTTAAGTTTAGTTATGTATGTCGGAGTGCCTAGGATTATGAGCTCAGTTTTGTCATCGTTCAGGCATAAGCCATGTGTGGCCATCCAGGCCTGAACGATGCTGTAGATTTTATTCACTAAAGCCAGATCCACGACGTAATCTCCAGAAAGCGGAAGGAGGATCTGGGTATCGTCTGCATAGTTAGTGTAGGCGATACCCAGATGATCCATTTCGTCAAAGAGCGGCTTTGTGAAAATGTTATAGAGGGTTGGTGATACACAAGATCCCTGGGGTACACCGCACGTTATAGGGATCGGGTCAGCTGCGGCTGATGGAGAGAAGACTCTCATGGTGCGGTTATTCAGGAAGGATTTGATCCATAATATGGCCTCTTTGGAGAAGTGAGCAGCAGAGTCTAGGTGGCTACATAGGACTGTATGGTCGACTAAATCGAACGCTGCTGAGAGGTCTAGCAAGAGGAGTAAGGCTGCTTGGCCATTGTCCCTACATTGATCTATTTGGGCCTTGAGATCGATAAGGGCGGTCTCTGTTCATGCTGGGGACAGAATCCAGATTGGCGGGTTCCGAGCAGGTGGTTGGATTCAAGGAAATTTTGTATTTGCATGTATGCCACTTTGACTAAAATTTTTAAAAGAAAGGGCACAGTCGTAATAGATTGGTGGGAATGGCAGGATCGAGGGTTTGTTTCTTTAGGAGTGGCAGGACCCATGACTCTTTAAGATTTTTCGGTATAATGCCAGAAGTGAAGGATGAGTTGATGAGTTTAGTTATGAATGGCGATAGTTCTCTCGCAGCATCCTTAATTAATTGGGCAGGGCATTGGTCGCCTTTACAGTTGGATGGTTTAAGTCCCAGGATCACTTTTTCAACTTCAATGGTAGATACCTTGGAGAAGCAGAAGCGTGTTATTTGTTTAGATTTAAGTAGGGGTGCTGGGGTTAGAGCATCCTGAGGTGTGAGAGATGCTTTTTATAGTTTGTAGGTTGACTACTTTGTTGGTAAGGGCAAACTGAATGTCTGAACACCATTTATTGTCCTTGGTGCAGTTCGCTTGGGGAATGATGGGTGTTTCCAGCTCTTTCAAGATACTGAACAGTTCTCTGACACTTGATTTAGATTGGGATATTCTGGTATTGTATATTGTATGTAATAGCCTGTTTGGCTAGTAGGATATCTTTTTTGTATTGGGATGATATCTTTGCAAGGTTTAGTTTGTTTTCTACTGTAGGAGTAAGTCTCCATTTGGATGCTAGTTTTCTTTTGGTTAACCTGAGATTTTTTAGGTGGGGGGGGTGAACCATGAGTTAAGATGTTTTTTCGGTTTACTAGTCCGTAGTTTGAGCGGTGCAATGTGATCAAGGGCTGAGTTCATAGTTTCATTGAATTGATCAACTAGCATATCAGGCTCCGTGTTAGCTGGGAGCGAGTTTAGTTGGGGTAGTATGATTGGCAACAATTTTTCCGTGGTTATTAGCTTTTTGTTCCTCGTGGATATAGGAGGGGCAGGTGTGGACTTGGCTGTGGCTAAGTTTGTATCTACTGTAAATAGTAGTAGAAAGTGGTCCGACCAAATCTGGGGAACAGTGTCTGTAATGGTTACTCCACAGTGGTGATCAGCTATCCAGTCAAGGATGCGACCTTTATTATGAGTGGGACAGGTGACTCTTTGGGCAAAGCCTAGCTCTTTTAGGATCAGAGCAATAGCTGTGGACTGGGTGTCTTTAATATCATGGTAGCCTAGGTTGAAGTCTCCTAGCACTATAGTTTGGGAGGTGTTTTTCAAATTGTGGACAGGGTGGTGGAGAGGTCCTCAACAAGGGTTCCAATAGGACCAGGAGGTCTATAGAGCAGGACGATGTTTAATGTTTGGGAACTGGCGGTGGCTAATTTGACCGAGAGGCATTCACAAGATTTCGTGATGGGGGATGAGGAGACTCTTATGTCAAGACTGATCTTGGCTATAATGGCTAGACCCCCGCCTCGGGAGGTGTGTCTGTCAGCTCGTATGATAGTATAATTGTCGGGAACTGCTAAGGAGAGGGCGGGACCCGCTGCATCGTGAAGCCATGATTCTGAAATGGCCATGAAGTCTAGGTGGTGTCCGAGAATAATATCTGAGATTTCTGTAGCATGAACGACTAGTGACCTAGCATTTATGAGTGCACCTTTGATGTGATGTTTAGTGAGCATGGTGCTAGCTATAATGGTGGGTTTGGAGCATTTTTGTGTGGATCTTTTAGGGATATGAACTTTCCTGGTATGTTCTGCAGTGGTTTTTGGCTGTATGTTCATTTTTAGGAAGTTGATTTGTTCAATTTGCTTTGCTGGTGGTTCGTACAACTTTGGTAGGCGAGCACGAAGTTTGAGGTTTCTGTCTGTGGTACTACAGGGCCTGTATGTGGTGGTATCATCTTGATATTGGTTTGCTAAAGGTCAATGGTTTGTTGAGAAATAGGCATGGTAAGGTAGGGGAGTGATAATATCACTAATATGATGGGGGAGGCATCGTAGAGGGGTAACTTAGCTGTCCTATCTAATGCAATGATACTTGGTTTGTTTGGTTTTGGAGAGTACATGCTAGCTGACTAAGTCAGCTAGTTAGCCGCACAGTCAGATTTAGCTTTCGCTATTAACCTGACGAAAGGGAGTTGCGGAATGCGAATCAAGGCACAGCTAGTACCAAACCATGTGTGTGTATGTTGCCGTAGAACTTTTTATAAAAGTAACACAAAAACTGTAGACCTAACATACAAAATAGAAGACAATGAAGATTCTAAATGGTTTGAATAAGCTCTCTAGCTTATAGCAGAAAACAAATACGAAATAACTGACCCCTTAATACTTTGCAGTTACTGCACTACAAAACTTGACAACAACCACACTCCTTCACGTGCTATCACAAATAATGTGAAATTATGTCCACTACCAAAACCCCTACAACAACTCAATTTATATGAGAGCATCATAATTCAAACAGTGCACCCCTTTCAAGCAATAATACGCCTTCAACCAAAAACAGCAAAATTACCTCTCTCTGAATTAGTGAAAGGTATTTGTGGAAAAGTAGTGTATTTACCATTAGATCTAAAACAAAATGTGCACACTCTAGGAGTGCAATGTCCCATGGAGCAATCTTTAATTTTCTTAGTAAATGGTGTACCTACAAAAGACAAAAATAAATTGACAACAACTGGTAGATTTACATAAAGTTAGACAAGCCTTGCAATATCTAAAAGACAATAATGAATACTACAAAGAAATTAATATTGGAGAAAACTTGAAGGATACCACTGAAATAATTCAAGAAACACAAGAAGCTGGTCAATTTGAGCTCCTAGATCCTGCTACAATATCCAATACTTTAGACCATTATACAATTCATCCATTGCACTCTAATGACACCGTAGAAGATGCACTAGAAAAGTACCAAATGCGTCAAACTAAAGGATCACCAATTAGCATATGGGAAAAAAGTATAGAAGCACGTGCTTTTCCTCTACTCTTTCCTACTGGCAAAGGAGGAAGGTACGATGATAGACCTATTCAAATAACAGCATCAGAATACTGCTCGTTATGGATGTATTCTGAAGATCCCAGATTTGGACAAAATGTGGAAAACATATTCCACCTACTCTTTGAAAGTGAACTAGCAACTTTATGTTATGGAGTTGCAGACACATTAAAATCAGGATCCCACTTTCAAAATATGTCAGCTACACAATTATTACAAAAAGTGCAACAAAAGGATGAGGTTTTACAATCAAATATTACAAATCTATTAGCAAACATGCGTGGTACAAAAGAGTACTGGTTTCGACATCATGGAGATGTACGTTGTATGATAGGAAATCTTGGCCCACCCACTTGGTTTGTTACATTAAGTTGTGCAGAATATGCATGGGAAGATTTACATGATTTCCTACGCATATCAAACAAAAACAAAACAAACATAGATATACTAACACCTGGAGAACTTTGTTCTCTAGATCCTGTTAATGTTTTAAGATATTTTCACCATCGCTTCATTGCTATGCTACACTTTATTTGTAATAAAACTGCTCCTCCTCTCGGAGAAGTGCAACACTTCTTTTGGAGAAAAGAATACCAAGCCAGAGGAGCACCACATATTCACATGCTTTCATGGATTAAAAATGCTCCTAAATTTGGTCAAGACAATGACGCCACTGTGTTAGAGTTTATTGAAAAATATATCACTTCAGAAGCAACAAATAGTGATCTTCATGCACAAATTTTACAATTTCAAAGACACAAATGCGGCAAATATTGTCGTCGCAAATACAAAAACAAAGGGAAGTACTACATCAAATGCTGCTTTGGTTTCCCTAGACCGGTTACAAAAACAGGTCAAGTGAACAACTTCATGTCTTTAGTTAGACATAGTGTTAAAGGTAAATCACCTAAAAATACATATTACATAAAAAGAACAGAAGAAGAAAAATATATCAATGATTACAATGCAATCATTGCCCACTTATGGAATGCAAACATAGATTTGCAGTACATTGCAGACAATTCCACTGCAGTTGCATGTTATGTTACTGTCATCCGCAATCGCCACCGCGTTTGGCGGCTCCTTCCACGTTGGTGACTGCGAACCGGCAGGTAGGGTTTGCAGTCCCTTCTTTGTTTCTGGTATAGGCCCATTGGCCGGCCGCAGGACTGCCGGGAGTTAAATTCTCCTTCCTCCTGGCAATCGCTGCATTTCAACCTCGCTGGTTCTCGCTCCAGCTCCCCTGGTTCCTTCGCTCTGTTGCTTTGTGGCTCCTGTTTTCCGCTGCCCGCTGTTGCTCGACTGCGGATCTTGGTGCCGGCTGGTTTATTCGCTCTCCTAGCGAATCGCTTTACCTACCTGTCTTCTCCCTCTCTGCCTTCCCCTCTGGCAGTGGCTTCCTGTTTTCCTCCAGCCGTTCTCTCGGCTTTCCCGGGGATCTTCCTCGCACCTCTCAGTTGCTGCTTCGGCGGCGGGTCCTGTTTTTTCTCTTCTACCGCTACCCTCTCAGTTAGCGGTTCTCCAGTTTTCCCTTTTCTCTTCTTCTTTCTCTCTGGGCTGTGTTCTAGGGGCCTGGTGGATCGGCTGTCCCATTTTCTCCACGGCTGCCGGTACCCTACCTCGTAGGGTTTCCTCTATTCGACTGCAGTTAACTTCCCTGCTACCGGAGTGTGTTTTCCCACCATCTTTCCAGCGGATTTCAGCACTTCTTCAGCCCAGCAAGTTCTGCCTTGGACATTCACCTGCCGACGATCTCCCGGCTAAGTGTTTTTTCCCCTGTGGGGGTTTTTCCCTTATTTTCCGGCCTGCTCCCGGAAGAGGAGTCCCGGGACGGCTGTCCAGCCAGCTGTCACTGTGGCTTCACTCCGAGACAGGCAAGTGCTACCAAAAAAGGGAAGAGACTACCTAACTCGGCGGAATCTACTAAATACAGACAACTCAGGAAGTTCAGGTGAGGAGAGTGTGGAGGGAAGGGAGGACCAGTCGGTTCAGAAGTCTAAACAGTCACAGATTGAAATGCCAAGAGTTATCAAGATGTCAGCTGAAGAACAAGTCCAGGAGCTATGGAAGGCTTTCCAAGCAATGTCGCTGGAATTACAGGGTGTTAAGACCGAGAACGCCCTCCTTAAACAGATGGTGGCAGCCAGGGAACCCTCTCACCCTCCAGAACTACCCCCTATGGCCCTTTCTTCAGGAAAATTTGATGGTTCACCTAAAAGAGTGAAGGAATTCCTGGAGGCCTGTACCATCTACTTCACTTTCAGACCTCATACCTTTTCTACGGACCAGGCCAAAGTGGGGTTTCTTATCTCCAATATGACAGGGAACGCCTTGGCCTGGGACATGCCATTGGTGACAAGTAGCAATGCCATTCTGCAGGACTTCTCTGGGTTTCAGAACTTATTAAAGCAGACCTTTGAACGTCCTGAATTGTCTTTTACCGCAAGTGAAGATTTGCTTGATGTAAGGCAAGGTACTCTAGATGTTTTGACTTACATCTCATCCTTCAAGTCACTGGCGGCAGGGGCTGGGTGGCCCGAACAGGCACAATATGCTATTTTCAGGAGGGGTCTGAGAGAAGATATCAAGGATGAGTTAGCCAGATCTCCCCGCTCTCCTACTTTTTCAGATCTACTCGCTGCTGCTCTACACATCGAGTTTCGTCTCCAAGAGAGAAGGACAGAACGCCGGAAACAAAGAGGATCGGGAACTCCAGTGGACCCTCCTTCACACTCCTCCTCTGGATGCTTCACTTCAAACCCAGCTGACGAACCAATGCAAATCGGCGCCACAAGAGCACCTCTGTCCTCTGCTGAGAGACGACGAAGAAGAGAGAAAGGTCTGTGCACTTATTGCGGTTCCGACCAACATGTCCTCAAAGACTGCTCCGAATTGCCAGAGAAGAAGGCGGGAAACGATTACCCTCGGCGCCAATAGGGACCGGTGTCCGGGGGAATTGAAATCTTCTTCATCGTCCCTACGTGACTCTTTCTGTGTCGGCCTCAGATTCTCAAGAGGACTCCAGACTGATGGTCTTATCAGTCCACTTACTCCTCAAGGGTATACCAGTGGAAACCTTGGCCTTGCTGGATTGCGGAGCAGCAGGCAACTTTGTGGACACTCTGTGGGTAGATAAGATGGGCCTGACACGGATATCCCGGAAGGAAGGTCAGAAGGTGGAAGGAGTCGACGGAACACCTTTATCTTCTGGACTTATCACTCATACCACAGAGCAGCTTTCTTTAGTCATCATCCACCACACGGAGGTCTTGCAATTCGACATCATTAGGGCCGCTCATTTCCCCATTATTTTAGGTATTCCTTGGCTTCGCAGGCACAACCCTCGCATCAATTGGACCGAAAACCAACTGAGCTTTTGTTCCCCTTACTGTACTGCCAATTGTCTTGCGTCAGAAGCCAGAGAAGATCAACAGTCTGTTAGGGTTCTCTCCCATGATCATGTGGGGATTTACACTCTCCCCAACTTTTGTGCTGAATACTCTGAGGTATTCAAAGAGAACCCTCACGCCCGACTACCTCCAAATCGGCCAGAAGACTGCTCGATTGATCTCGAACCTAATGCTCTGGTTCCATTTGGGCGTATGTTCTCGCTTACCCTGTCTGAAAAGAAGGTACTAAGGAGCTATTTGGCCACAAATTTGGAGAATGGGCTCATCCGCCCTTCAAAATCTCCTGCGGGCGCATCTCTATTTTTCATCAAAAAGAAAGACACCACTGATCTCCGACCCTTTATTGACTACCGTGGTCTGAACAAGGTAACCTATCTTGATCGGTATCCCATGCCACTCATAACTGACATCATCGAAGCTGTGCAAGGGGCTCGGATTTTTACCAAGTTAGATCTCCGGAATGCATACCATCTGCTCCGCATAGCCGAAGGGGACGAATGGAAGACGGCCTTTCGCACCCCCTACGGTCTTTATGAGTATAGGGTGATGCCGTTTGGATTGGTGAACGCACCAGCGGCGTTCCAAAGGTTCATGGATAGGATGTTCTCGGATTTACTGTCGGTCTCAGTCATAATCTACCTTGACAATATCCTGGTTTTCTCCCCCAACATGAAGGAGCATGTCAAACACGTCACCCAGGTGTTGTCTCAGCTTCAGGAGAACCAGTTGCTAGTCAAGGCCGAAAAATGCTAATTTGCAGTATCCTCAGTACAGTATCTTGGATTCGTCCTTTCTGAAGAAGGAGTTGCCATGGATCAGACTAAGGTTGAGGCCATTCTCGACTGGCCGGCCCCTACTTCGGTTCGGGAGGTCCAAAGATTCTTGGGGCTAGCAAACTACTACCGACGATTCATTCCAAATTTTTCTGATGTGGTGTACCCCATTACATGACTGCTCAAGAAGGAGGCATTTCCGTTTTCCTGGTCGGAGGAGGCCGGAAAGAGTTTCTGTTTTCTCAAAAGCCTGTTTTGTTCTGCTCCTATTCTCCAGCATCCAGATCAAACTCGACCATTTATACTGGAAACTGATGCTTCGGCGGTAGCGGTAGCAGCGGTTCTTCTCCAGACCATGCAGGGTGTAGAACATCCCATGGCGTATTTATCTAAAACTCTTTCTTCCAGTCAACTCAACTATTCGGTGCTAGAAAAGGAGCTATTGGCCATGAAACTTGCCTGTGAAGAGTGGCGACATCTGCTATTAGGAGCCAGACATCAATTTCTGATCAGAACCGATCACAAGAATCTCAAAGTTCTACAAGAATTGGAGTGTTCTAATTCCAGGCAGGCTAGGTGGGCACACCTTTTTGCTCAGTTCGATTTCCAAGTCACGTATATCCCTGGATCCCAGAACAGTTTGGCAGATGCCTTGTCCCGCAAGGATACCACTAAGGAGCACACTCCCATCAGGAAGGAGTCCATGTTTAACTGCAATCAAATTCTGGCTTTCATCGGTTCTTTCCTTCAAGAGGTTAAGACTGCCCTTGTTCAAGAAATGCCTTGACGATCCTTAAGCCGTACCTCTCCTTTTCAACAGAAAGGGGGCTGGCTTTTCTACAAAAGAAGATTGTACATTCCGGCGGGTCCTCTACGCTCTAAGATCCTGAAGTGGAGTCATGACTCTCGCCCTGCTGGATATAGAGGAGCCGATAACACTCTTGAGCTCCTCTCTCGAAACTTTTCTTTGGCCTAACGCGAAAAAGGAGACCTATGATTATGTCAAAGCCTGTCCGATTTGTGCTCGAGCCAAGTACCGCCCAGGGAAACCTTTGGGTCTGTTGACTCAGGTCGAACTCCCTGTTCGTCCTTGGGGATTGATCTCCACTGATTTCATTGTTGACCTACCAGTCTCTGAAGCTTGTACCTGCATCAAGGTTACGGTGGATGCCTTTTCTAAGCTGGCGCATTTCTCCCCTCTTCCAGGTCTGCCCACCGCTGCCAAAATGGCAGAGGTTTTTTCTCGGGACATTTTCAAGTTGCATGGTCTTCCCGATAAAATAATTTCCGATTGGGGTAGCCAGTACATCTCAGAATTTTGGACTGCCTTGTGCAACCGGTTGGGCATCGAGAGGGCTCTGTCTTCGGGTTTTCACCCGGAATCTAATGGTCAGACGGAACGCCTCAATGCTACTCTGGAGCAATACTTACGATGCTACGTCACCCAACATCAAGACAACTGGGTCTCGTTACTTCCCACTGCTGAATTCTCTTATAACAACACCAGACATTCTGCCACCGGACTCTCTCCTTTCTTCTGTACTTATGGGGTTCACCCCCATTCGGTGTTTCCAGATGTTCCCGAGTACACCAACTCTCCGGCAGCGGAAGAAGTCTTAGGAAACATCAAAGAAGCTCAGTCTTCGGCTATCCGGAGTCTTGAGGCCAGCCGTAAATGTACAAAGTCCTGTGCAGATCGACACCGCAAAGATTATCTGGCCTGGGAGCCCGGTGATCAGGTGTGGCTATCCACCCGGGTTTTGCCCAGATGGACACGGCCTTCTAAATGATCTCCTCAATTTCTGGGGCCTTTTCCCATTCTCTCTAAGGTGAATCCAGTGGCTTATCGACTCCGGCTTCCGTTCACTCTTCGCCGCATTCACCCTGTTTTTCATTCTTCTCTTCTCAAGCCATACTATCCTGATCTTCATCACAGACCCATTCCTAAGTCTGCTCCGACAAGTTCTCCGGAGTCGGATGAGTATGGGGTATCTCGTGTCCGCGATTCCAGGTTTTATCGTGGGCGTCTGGAATACCTTTTGTCCTGGAAGGGCTACCCTGAGTCGGAGGACTCTTGGGAAAGGGCTTCTCAGGTTCACGCACCAAGACTGTTAGCCCAATTTCACCGCCGTTACCCGGGGAAGCCTGGGGCGGCCAGGTGGGGAGGAGGGCATACTGTCATCCACAATCGCCACCGCGGTTGGCGGCTCCTTCCACATTGGTGACTGCGAACCGGCAGATAGGGTTTGCAGTCCCTTCTTTGTTTCTGGTATAGGCCCATTGGCCGGCCGCAGGACTGCCGGGAGTTAAATTCTCCTTCCTCCCGGCAATCTCTGCATTTCAACCTCGCTGGTTCTCGCTCCAGCTCCCCTGGTTCCTTCGCTCTGTTGCTTTGTGGCTCCTGTTTTCCGCTGCCTGCTGTTGCTCGACTGCGGATCTTGGTGCGGGCTGGTTTATTCGCTCTCCTAGCGAATCGCTTTACCTACCTGTCTTCTCCCTCTCTGCCTTCCCCTCTGGCAGTGGCTTCCTGTTTTCCTCCAGCCGTTCTCTCGGCTTTCCCGGGGATCTTCCTCGCCCCTCTCAGTTGCTGCTTCGGCGGTGGGTCCTGTTTTTTCTCTTCTACCGCTACCCTCTCAGTTAGCGGTTCTCCAGTTTTCCCTTTTCTCTTCTTCTTTCTCTCTGGGCTGTGTTCTCGGGGCCTGGTGGGTCGGCTGTCCCATTTTCTCCACGGCTGCCGGTACCCTACCTCGTAGGGTTTCCTCTATTCGACTGCAGTTAACTTCCCTGCTACCGGAGTGTGTTTTCCCACCATCTTTCCAGCGGATTTCAGCACTTCTTTAGCCCAGCAAGTTCTGCCTTGGACATTCACCTGCCGACGATCTCCCGGCTAAGGGTTTTTTCCCCTGTGGGGGTTTTTCCCTTATTTTCCGGCCTGCTCCCGGAAGAAGAGTCCCGGGACGGCTGTCCAGCCAGCTGTCACTGTGGTTTCACTCCGAGACAGGCAAGTGCTACCAAAAAAGGGAAGAGACTACCTAACTTGGCAGAATCTACTAAATACAGACAACTCAGGAAGTTCAGGTGAGGAGAGTGTGGAGGGACGGGAGGACCAGTCGGTTCAGAAGTCTAAACAGTCACAGTTACAGCATACTTAACCAAAGCAGAAAAAACAGAGCTCCAAGACCTCTGGAATGACCTGTCATCAGACAAAACACTGTCTCAGAAATTATACAGCTTGGGCATAAAAATGCTCTCCCATAGAGAATGTGGCTCCTATGAAGCAGCAGATCGTTTAACTGCTACTGCTTTGTATGGAAAATCTGAAAATATAGTATGGCTAAGTCTTGGTCCTGCTAAATCTAGAAAAAGAGTTCTAAAATCATATGAAGAAATAGAAACAATAGCCAAACATGATCCCAACAGCCAAGACATTTTAAAAAACAATTAACTAGACACATACTACCCAAACAGAAGTACCACTTTGGAAACCATGTGTCTATACCACATAGCCCAAAACTTCACTTACAAAAATAATATAAAACCTGATGAAAAAAAAGGTAAATACAGAGTGACAAATTGTGAAGGCAGCTTAGTAAAACTCACCAAACCAAATTTAATTAATCATATCAAATTGTCATTAAAGACTCCTCAACATAAAGAACTATATTATATGTCCCTGCTACAACTCTTTAAACCATGGAGAAAAGAAGAAGAAATACTAGATAACTATGACTCCTATGAAGACGCTTTCAAAGCAAATGAAAGCACTATACCTGATGTAAACTTTACACAGTACAAAACAATGTTGCACAATGAACAGCAACACAAAGAAGAACTCCAGGCCCGACTAGATAAGGACACTCCTGACAGTAGTCAACCTTCTGTAACAGGAAGCCAAGTACCACTGGGAGAGCCACTAATAACAAATGAGGCAGAATTAGCTATGACAGAAGTAGAAAACACCATGTGTCAGTATGAAGATAAAGAAGACTTAACTATACTACAATCAAAACTAAACAATGAGCAACGTAGCATTTCAGAAGTTACAAAAGAAATTGCACATGGTGTACAACATGAAAACAAAGAATGCACCTGCCAAAATTACAAACCTATACTACTGTACGTCAGTGGTGAAGCTGGTTCTGGCAAAACATTCTTAATCAGATCATCAGTAAATTCCTTCAACAATTCACAAACAACAAACTGTCAGCTGTTGTCACTGCCCCCACAGGTTTAGCTGCCTACAACATAGGCGGTGCCACTATACACCGATTACTACTCCTGCCAGTAGAACACCAAAACAAATTAGACTATTGCAAACTTTCTACAGAAGCTGCAATGGAACTACGCAGAGTATTAAAACAAATGAAAATGCTACTAATAGATGAAGTGAGAATGGTCTCCAACCTAATGTTGGCCTTGATTCACCTCAGATTACAAGAAGTACTCAAAACAAACTACGAAGAGCTCTTTGGAGGAAAACACATTAATGTTTTCGGAGATTTTCTTCAATTGACACCAGTGAAAGGTGAGCCTATTTTTAAAACCTTAGGACACAAACTCTGCCGTAAAACTGTTGGCAGCATTGGAAATGTCAACCTTTGGCAACATTTCCAATACTGAGAATTAACAGAAAACATGCAGCAATCTGCAGATCTCACTTATGCCAACATCTTAAAAAGTATTAGAGTCGGTATATTATCTCAAGAAGCACAAGCAATATTGAAAACCCGGCACATTCATGCACGTTATGGCGATAATGCATGTGCTACGGATGTTATGGTACAATAGGCCCACAAAAATGTCAATTTTATGGCCTTAATGCCAACTCTTGCAAGCTGTCTCAAATTCAATGAAACAATGTTAAAAAAAGAAATGCAACCAATAATTGAAATAAGCGCCACAGACAAACTAGAAATACATGGTATGACACTACCCATGTGTGAACAAGCCACAACGAGACTAAATAGTTTAGAAAATTCAATCTCCAACACAGCTCGATTGGAATAAATATTAAAATGATCCTTAAATTGCAGAGTAATGCTTAACCGTGACCTTGACGTGGATTAAGTACTAGTTAATGGAGCACTGGATACAGTTGTTGGCTTTCAAACATACCCACGTGACAACAACATTCAGTTTGTCAATATTCTCTTTGACAAACTTTCAGAAGTGAAAAGGATAGGACGCTCAACAGCTCGATTCCTTCTCTTCAAAGACATGTATGTACGCAGAGAACAATCTTCTCTACAAAGCATTGATAGACATTGGTAACACAGGGCCTCATCACGACCCAGGCGGTAAGGGGTTTACGGCGCCGTAAACAGCGCCGACCCTTACCGCCTGAGTACGAGGTCCCTTAGCGCCATGGCGAATTTAACACCTGCTTTTAGCAGGTGTTAAAATCCATGGCGCTAAGGGACCATGGAGTTAATTACGCCACCGTAATTTACGGTGGCGTAATTAACGCCTTCCCCACTCCCATTATGCCCTATGGGGCAAAAATGGGAATGGGGAAGGGTAAATGGGGATTGGGGACTTACCGCCCCGCCAAGGTCCGAATGGGGCGGTAAGTCCGCCAACCACCATGGCGTAAACATAGTTTACGCCATGGTGGTAAAGTCACGGCCCAGGCGGTAACTTACCGCCTGGGTCGTGATGAGGCCCACAGTCTTTAAAGAAGGCATGAGCTACGTAGCACTATCATGCTTACGAAAACTTGACGGTCTATTTCTAATCAACTTTGATGCAAGTAAAGTAAACACTGATATTCCTTGCATTTCAGAATACAATAAACTTCGTTCACTATACACCCCCCATCTAAAAACATATCCTATTCCACAAAAAGTAAAATGTTCTAAAAGAAAACTAAATCAAACAGACATGCAACAGGATGTCACTACAAATCCTCCAAAGAAATTAAAAGAAACTAATACTTCATCAAGTACCACAATCAAAAAAGAACCTATTAGGGAAAGTAAACCAGGTACTTCTTCAAAGAAGGAAGACAAACCCCAAAAAAAACACTCAGATACAGAACTACCTGGTCCATTTAAACTTTCAAATATAATTGGTGTAAGTTGCTACGCAAATGTAGCAATGAATATTCTATTTCAATTACCACCAATAGTTGACAACATTTACTTACACAGTACAGACCAATTGTGTACTTCATAGAAACGCAACAAACAATCCTGACAACACGTATAGTGTTTATGGAATAAGACAACAATTGGACTACTGTGCTGGAATGGTGAAATTCACTATAAACTCACAGGAAGATCCACAAGAATTTCTAATGTACTTACTACAAGTACTGGAAAACAAAAACATACCTATAAATGAAATCTTCCAGATTTCATACATGTGGAAACATACATGCACTCTGTGCAACAATGTGACACAAGAACACATCCCCAATGAGCGCTTTGTGTATGTATCAATACCTAATTGTGAATCCGTTCCATTTCAGCAACTTGTACAAAATGCAAACCATGGTAGATTATGTACTACCTGCAATTCGGATAATCGCTCCACCTTACTAATACAAACACATAGTAAATACGTAATACTGATGCTTCTATGTTACAATGCAGATGGTACCAAAAACAACTGCAAGCTGACTGGATTCACACATGGTCAAGTATCACTTAGTAAGAAAACCTTCACAACAATAGGTATAATCTACCACACAGGAGCCACAACCAATGCAGGTCACTATACTGCATATATAAAAAGAAATGTGGATGGTTCGAATGTAATGATAGTACCATTACTCTAAAGCAGAGATTACCTGCAAATCTTACAAACGCTTATTTAATGTTCTTAAAACCAAAATTTATTAACTAAACTGTACTTAAACATTAACTAAACTTCTATTAAAAAAACTATAAACTTTTACAATATGCCAACAGCTATATAACTGCCCCAAGATTCTACAACAACTAAACAGATAAATGAATACCACTAAATTATATCAAACAATAAACAGTTAGAATACGCCAACTGGTATCTAACTACCCCAAGATTTTCAATAACCAAACAGATAAATCAATCTACTTCATTATAACAAAAAATAGACTGTTAGAATATGTCAACAGGTATCTAACTGCTCCATAAATCTGCAACAAACCAATATTTAGAGCATTAGCCAGAAGCAACAAGTGAACACTGAAAACAAACAAACAAATAGACTGTAGCATAACAAAAAAAAGGTTTTTTTTAATCCAACATGGATTTTTTTCTCCCACAGACCCAATGATTTAAGCAACAAACACAGAAACTGAGCAAATTGCACAGTACACTGGTTTGTAATCTACTAAATATGAGGATAAAAAAATGTTGTTTATTCAATGTTATAAGTCGTTACAAAATACCAATACTAACATGATCTTTTCTTTTATCACAGAAATAAACAAGAAATGCATGTACTCCAGTTACTAAACCAAACAGTAAGTATATTATATTAAGTACAGCCATCACAGCAAATCACACCTATAGTGACTTATAACTTTGGTGCTTATAAATTTGGTCTTGTCCATGCACCCAAGACTATAGGCCCTGCCCACAACCACCACAGCATATCACACCCATAGTGGCTTATAACTTTGTTGCTTATAAATTTGTTCTTGGATCCCAAAGTTATAAGCCACTATGGGTGTGATATGCTGCAGTGGTTGTGGCCAGGGTATATGGCCATATGGCCATGCTCCCAAGACTCTATGTCCTGGCCACAACCACCGCAGCATATCACACCCATAGAGTCAAACATTTTAACTATGCCATATTGGCACTTTTAATGTCCGCGGACATGATGAGTGTTCTTAGAACAGTTTCAACTTGCCTACAAACAGTACGGACAGGCATAGCGTCCTCAGGACACCCCCATTTTGTTTATTTACGAACATCCCAGGACACATAATGTGTTCTAAGAACACTTTCATCTTGCCAGCAAACAATACGGACAGCATCCTCAGGACACCCCCATTCCGACCATTGACAAACATTTCAGGACACTGCATGTGTTATTAGAACAGTTTCAACTTGCCTGCAAACAAAACGGAAAGGCATACCGTCCTCAGGACACACCCATTTCGTTTATTTTCAAACATTTCAGAACACCGCAAGTGTTCTTAGAACAGTTTCAACTTGCTTGCGAACAATACATACAGGGGTAGTGTCCTCAGAACACCCCCATTTTGTTTATTTACAAACATCCCAGGACACTTCATGTGTTCATAGAACAATTTGAACTTGCTTGTGAACAGTACGGACAGGCATACCGTCCTCAGGACACCCCCATGTTGTTTATTGACGAACATCCCAGGACACATGATGTGTTCTTAGAACAGATTCAACTTGCCTGCCACAAAACGGACAGGCTTACCGTCCTCAGAGCACACCCATTTAATTTATTTTCGAACATTTCAGGACACCGCGAATGTTCTTAGAACACTTTCAGCTTGCTTGTGAACAATACGTACAGGCGTAGTGTCCTCAGAACACACTACCGTGGCTGTGTAATATATATATATATATATGACATATCTGTGACAAAAGCTTATTTTAAAAAATGTCCATTCACAGAGAACAAATGGGAAAAGCATTTTAGTGACAACTTGAGAACCGTTTGTCTGATTTTAAAAACAAAAGATAGATCTAAATTCAACAGAACAACAAGAATAACATATAAATAAAAAGGATATATTGATATATACGAACTATGCATACATTTGCTTGTTTTAGTAACTCTGTTATGTGTATAGTGACAAATACATGATGGATGTCTCTTGCAAATCTAAATATAGAATTATTATGTATCTTTGTCGTTGGTGGCAAACAAAAGGCCAAACTTAAAGATTTTTGGCCAAAAAGTCAGTTCCTGCAAGTTCAGCCGTTTGTTCACAGCCCAACCTGGTTCTCTTTCGGGGGGTCCCCTGCACCTCCCTGCTATGTGCAGTCCCTACACCGTGCATGCCCTCCACCCTCTCACCCCACTTACTGAAGTCCTCCAGCAGCTACTGGCTACATTCTTCTGGCTCCCATTTAGGCCAAGTGCCCAACAGACCGATGTACGGGAGGCAGCCTTATGTTTCCAGCCTTTTGTATATTGGCCTGTAGGAGGCACAACCTATGGACTGCAAGCAGATTCTTATTAATATCACATGTCCATACAGGGAACTATAAGCAAAAATTGTATTTCAGTCCAATTTGGGACATGGGCCAGTGAAAGCAAGGAGGAGTATCCAAGTGGATGTTACTAAGTGAATGGAAACTATTCCAGGCTCTGTCCAATCAAAATAATGCTATGCCAAATGATGCTACATGGGTTAAGTTTGCTTGGAATTTAAACTCAAACACATGGGAAAGATGGAGAGTCTTGGGAAATCAGAAAATCAAAAGAGCCCGTCCGAAGGAAAAAAGCTTATAGGGATTCCAACTGGGAATAGCTGATGACATATCTTCTAAAGAAGGCATTTTCCAGGTGGGACTGAATGCACAGGTCTTTCTCAATAAAAAAACAGATTACCTGAGAGGGATTCGGGGAGCAGGTGGCCAGACTGAGAGGAAGGGCTTATCTGGCAGTGCTGCCTAAAGCTGGTTGATGTCCCACCTGTCCTAGGCTTTCAAAAGACAAATGAAAAGTGGGCACAATGAGCCTAGACTATTTAGACAAAGGTCCCAAGAGTTAATTTAATCTCATATAGCAATTAAAATCATTTTGTGGAACCCTGTTTCCAAGCTATGTGACATAAATGGGGCATATAATAAAAAGCGTGTGTGCTTTGTGATGAAAAACTAAAATTGTAACCTTTCACCACAGCATTTTCCCCAGCACTTTGGGATCTCTGGAGGCCTTAGACATCCTAAATTGAAATGTGGATTGACAAGCCTTCATGAATGGTGCGTGCCATAGCTAATAATATAATTGAAATCTGTTCCTTAATGAGCACATAGAATGTGGTTGCTGTGAGGGTGAACTTGAGAATAGTGGAAGAGTTTGGCACTGATGTCACCAAAGTCAAAAAAGAAACACAATTCTGCAACCAAAGCCTTTAAAATAAATGCAACCAATTCAAGACATATTGAAATGTTATTATGCCCATGGAAGCAGCCAGTAGTTTTTCCCAGAAAGTGTCCAACATTTTAGAATAAAATTAACCCAAAAGAATCATATGTTAGGGCAAATATTTTTCTCTAAGTGGTTTCAGAAAACGTGAGTATATTTATTTTGTTTATGACATTATTCTGAGAACTGCTTCACCATTTGATGTTATGATGGAGACCAATTTAATAGAATAATATAGATTGGGCCTCATTACGACTCGGGCGGTAAGGGATTACCGGTGCCGGTAAGGGCACTGGTGCCGGTAAACCCTTACCGCCCAATTACGAGGTCCCTTTGCGGGTCCCTACCATAACGGCTGATTTTACCAGCCGTTATGGAAGGGACCCACAAAGGGACCTTGGATGGACCTTGGAGGTAATTACGGTACCGCAATTTGTGGTGCCGTAATTACCGCCATCCCCATTCCCATTGAGCTCTATGGGGGCAAGAATGGGAATGGGGAAGGGCCAATGGTGAATGGGGAATTACCGCCCCGCCAACCTTGGAAGGGGCAGTAATTCCGCCATTCACCATGGCGGAATCCGGCGTCAACCATGGCGCTAATAGCGCCATGGTTAACGCCTGGGTCGTAATGAGTTTTGTGAATTAATATTTATGAATATTTATATATATGAAAATCAATGTCAATTTGTATGTATACATTGCAGAGCATATCATCTTATTAACAAAGAGGTCTGGGAGCCTTTTCTATGGGAAGGTGCCCACTCGGGAGGGTCTACAGCTAGGTTTTAGCTCACTGTACTTTCCACGGAGGGGAAATATCCATTTGCATATCAGTGTGGTCCCAGCCACTTAGGTAGTTCAGCACTGAAATGCTGGGCAATTCACCTCTGACCAAGAGTACCAACAGCAAACCCAGACACATTTTTCAGCCTTGTTGGGCCTTGTTGGGCCTCATCAGTGAAGTGAAGCTGTACCTATCTAAGCACAGTGAGCAAGGGATCCACGTCTGGATTACCCTCAGTAACCTAGGGTGAAACCCCTAGTTCCTAAAATACACACACAGATCTGGGATCCTTTACTGCACTAAAATGTGGTTTTAGACGCTTCAGAGTGGAAGAAATTCCATAGAACAGGGTATTTGTCCCATGTTTGTCCACAGTAGAGTATCATTATAAATGTTAATTTATAGCGTACTTAATACCAACGAGTGGTTCCTAAGCACGGGATCAGGATTCAAACCTGAGTTGCGCTGCATTGTATTGCTTCCAAGTGAAAAGCGTTACCCCTGAGCTATCCTTCCTCCCCTAAATGATATTTTATCCTATGGTCTAGAATAGTCGTTCATATTTGTTTTTCTATCTATGGATATTTGGATGAATTGGAATTAAATCATTAGCGAGACCATAGCAGGCAGTCTGCATTTTTCTGTCAGTAGACAGTCTGCCTGTATTCAATTAAAGACTCTGGGTGACTTCCCCAGCATTGAAAGTTTATTATTTTAAATACATTGAAATATTCAGAGAAAAAACAACCTGTTTCATGTCCTAGATTGTGGGGTGGGATTGCTGCATTGAGGGAAGAATTAAATTTGTGTCATTTGTCTGAAAAAATAATCCTTAGAAAATGAATATCTATAATAGATAGATGTCAATAAACTGCGTACCTGTGTCATGACGGAGATGATTCTATTGTATACAATGTCGCAAATGTTCTCAGAGAAACATATATCTATGGTGCCTCAGTTATGATAGAGAATTAATGCTGTATTTGATGTCAGGTGGACTCTGTCTTCTTGCACGGTCCTACCTTAACAGTCAACAATAGGAATGGGTGAAAGGCTCAAATCAGGTTTGAGCCTTTCTAAAGAATGGGGGTTTGAATTGGCTTGAATGATTTGAACAACATGGCGCTGAAGCTCAATATGGTTTGGAACTTTCTAACCAGAATTCAAGATGCTCATATTTGAAGTTTGCACTCAGCTCGAATATAACTGAATTGAAATAGTGAATTCTGGGATACTGGTAGCTTAGAAAATGATGCAATATGGCCATCATTTCTTTCTTGGAATCATTATTTTGCAGAGAGAGAGAGCAGCGGGCCCTCTAGGACTTGTGTGCTTAATCTAAAGCCATCTTGCTCAAACTCACTATATAGTTCTAAGGAATTCAACTATCTGCATTGTGGGAATGTGCTCGCCTGGGCTTTTTGAAATGCTTAATTAAATGGAATGATGGGGCTAATCCACACACATTTTCCTATGCTCACAGCACGACAAACGCATAGGCCTGTGTACTCTGGGTGGACACAGCCTACAGGCACAGTCTGCGCTGTCATATTTAGTTGGAATGTGACAGTCATGAGTACACTATGCCATCTCCAGGAAAGGGCGGACCAACATTGGCCCTGCCATGGCACGCCTGATTAACTAACACAGGCTCCATGGATCCGTCATTCTCTTTTGTTAGGCCCTGTAGCTGGTAATAGTGATTAACATATCAATAGAGGGTACTTCAAACAGGCCCACATGGGGCCTGGCTGCAGAGGTTAACAAAAGAGACAGGAAGATCAACAACCTTTCATATGTAACTGTGTCAACCTGAAGCCAGCTCCTGCCCTCAGTATCAATGACAGTGAGCTGTCATGTCTGGGACTCTTGTTTACAGTAGGCCTCCCCGCTAGGGAATCCCATTCATAAGGTAGGAGAATGTGGTTTGCAGGAGCCACAGAGTCTGGTATCGCCACAGCTTCATGGGAGACCTGTGGCTTTAATAGGGATCACATAGACTTTGCACTTTATATTTGCGGTTAAATACTTTTCTTTTAGAATAACTGTTCATTTTGGTTTACTTTTGTTTTACTTTATTTTAATTTTTAAAAAAAGAAACTGGGGCTCGTTTCATTGGGCTCATTATGAGTTTGGTGGTGTTTCCTCTAGCAACAACTCAAACTCATTTACCATTACTACCACTCAGTGTGGTGAAATTACCCCCAGATTATTAGTACATTGAGATTGGTGTTTGCACCAATTTTCAATGTCCATAGGAATGCACTGGGATTTTGGAGGAAGTACAATTGTGGTAAATCCACTGCAGTAATTTCTCCACGTTTTGGCATTAAGGGGAAGGATATAACTCCAGCATTTGAGCACTCCACTTCAATGGCAAACCTGAAATGTTCCAGTGCAGTAAAAGTGGCAAAAATGACATTACAGATGAAAATTGTGGTGGTAATGGATTTGCCATTTTTGACCTTAACACCAAACTCCTAATGAGCCACATTGAGCCAGTACTCCATCTGTAAGATTCCTTTTCTTCTGCTATATCACACTTAGTTTCAGAACATTGTTCAAAATAGTAATTTTTCTGCCTTCACTTTATCTTAGTAGTTCGAGCTAATTGACACGGTCCGAATCAATAATTTCCTATGATTTAAAAAATACTACGCTGATTTGAATCAATATTTATCTTTTAATCAAAGAGCTTTCAACCCAATTCGAACCTTAGTAACCTATTGGCTTGAATTGAATTGTGCCGATTGGAGTTGCATACAAGCTGAATCCAGGGACATCATTTGGGGGTCACCAGGGTTCGCACCTGCGACCCCTGAGGTCTCACTTGCTGCCCATGTGGTCTCCCATTCTACCCCTAAAAAAATGTATAAGATGTATCCTCAGGAACTAATTGGCTTACAGGGGGACAAAAAGGCTTCTTTAAGTGTTGTAAATGCAAAGCATGCAAATATGCGTTCAATTGTAGAAGCTATATTCATCCAATCCTCCAGACTGAAATACAAATAGCCAGTAGAATTACCTGTGAGTCGTAACTGGTAGTATATGTTCTGAAGTGTCCATGCTCTAAATGGTATGTTGGCAGCACTAAGTGCAAATTAAAAATACGTATTTTGCAACATATCCGAGCTATTGTCAACAACGATCAAGCATATCCCATGGCCAAACATTTTACAGAGTGCCATAATGGAGATCCAAGCACTCTGAGGTTTTTTGGCGTCCATAAAGTTATCTGCGGCCCAAGAGGGGGTGATAATGAGAAATTGTTACGACAAGAGGAGACCAGACACATTATAGACTTTGAGAGCAAAACCCCGATGGGTCACAATGTGGATGAAGAACTGTACACTTTTTTGGGAACTTAAAATGTGCTAGTTAGCCATTAAACTACTTCCCTTCTGGACGTATATAATATTGCTCTAATAGTCTGACTCCAACAGGCCATACATTTGTTGGCCGCTTTATTTTGTGTATCTCTCTTGGCCAAGGCTAAATTGTTGTCCCTCTCTTGAACATTGTGTTCATGATTTAGTTTCCTGACGATGTTCCTGTTTTTTTTGCCTTTCTTCCCCTTAGGTTTTTTGTGGGTAGATTTTTTAATTCTAATTTTATTAATGTTTTTCTACATGTCGGCCATGAACATAGTTTATAATGAAATATCAAATAGAGGTGCATCTTTTTGTGATACACAGTATCTGCTCACACATGACTGCTAAGTAGATTAGACTCTAGTCATATAAGGTCTTTCGAGCATTTATGAATCAAGAGTAATGTTGTGCTATGTAGGAGTATTGATTTTAAGCAAAGCACTTGCACTTTAATTGATGGTTACAAGACAATGGCCCTCATTACGACCCTTGCGGAAATTGACTGACCGGACCGCAACAGCGTAAATAGCGTTTCCGCCATTGCACGAAGGAGCAAAGTGCGGCTAATTACGACCCATCGGGCACGAGCATTACGCCATGGCGGAATCCGAAAGGCTGCGATGGCGGAAATGACCCCAAAACGGCCCTTACCGCCGCCGTACGCTGCACCAGGTGCAATACCGCCACCCATCTTAGCGGTCACCGTAATGAGCGGGCACCGTAATGAGCGGGCACCGCAAATTACGGGCACCGTAAATATACGGAAACGGAAGTAAAAGCATGTGGCCGGAACGGGAAACAGCACGCCGCACAACTATAAAATCCGAATCCCAACACAACCATTAAAAATCCGACCCTGACACACATCCCAACCCGTTAGCAACCCCAGTTAAAAAAATAAATATGGGAAAGGTAGCCAAGAAAGCGTGTGATCGCAAGCGGCAGGTCCACTTCTCCCGAGAGGAACTGACCGTGCTGACCGAGACCCTGCAGGAAAATGCCGCCGTCGTCTTCTCCAGTCAAATGACCAGGACGGCCCTTGCCAACAAGAAGGCCATATGGGCCCTTGTGGCACAGCGCGTAAGTGCGGTGGGGACAACACCCCGCACGCCACAGCAATGTCGCAAGCGGTGGGACGACCTGCGGATCCGCGTACGCAGCATACTTTCTGCGAACAGGAACATCGCCACAGCTACCGGGGGGGGATCAGAGTCGCCCATCAAGTTGACCCCCTGGGAGGAGATCTGCGCCTCCACCATAGGAATGGAGAGCATAGAGGGAGTCGGAGGGATGGAGAAAGGAGTGCCGACATCCGGAGAATCAGGTAGGTTTGCCAAGAGAAACAATGCGAAATCCACAAACCACGAACATGTGCAGTACCATGTGACCCCATAGTGCAATACATACTTTGCCCTGACAGCGCCCTCTAAAAGTCAGAATGAATAAACAAATGAATCAAGATGCCATAAACAACCCCTACATGTGCAGCATGCACCCCCTAACTGCAGGCAGCCAAATGAATGCATCCTCAATCCACACGAAAATGAGACCACCTCCAAGGCCCAGTCCCATATCAGCCTCATGTACCACCCCAATGCATTTGATACGTTGCCATTCCAAATCCGACAGACCCATAACTAACGCTCGCCCCTCTTTACTCCACCACAGGGTCCGATACCAACGACGAGCTGCAGGACACCCCTACCAGCACGCCTGCAAAGAGGGCCAGGACCAACGTCCCAAGAGCCTCCACCTCAGGTGCAAGGATCAAGACACGGCAGCAGCAGGAATCAAGTGCCAGCACACTGGAGGGGACTGCAACAGGCACCCCAGCAGCCAGCAAGTCCACAACCCCAGCACCACAGGTCCCCCCAAAGAACGTATCTGATGGCACTGCCTCTGGTGGTAGCAGCACCATAGGTGACACAGCTGTCATGCCAGCATGCTCCGACACGGAAAACAGTGCTGGCGACGTAGGTACCATCCATGACCTTTCCCAATCCCCCTGCATGTTCCATCCCCTACACCATGACGAAACCACGCAGGGGCACCCTGAAGACGACGACTGGCCAACCCCCACAAGTCCTGTGCCAAGGCAACATGTGTTGAGCAGCCCCCCTGTCACACCACCGCAAATGTCCATGGCCCAGCAGAGGCAACAGTCCCTCGACCTGCTGATCGAGCAACAGCAGGAAGCGTCCACGCTACTCAAGGACCATGCAAATGAATGCGGGGGTTCAAGGGCAGCCATGGAAACATCCACCGAGACACTCAGGGCACAAATAGAGAAAAGTAGTGAGAGCCTCAGGGGAGAAATGGAGAGAAGCACCGAGAGCCTGAGAGCACAAATGGAGAAAAGCACCGAGAGCCTGAGGGGGGAACTGCATGCGACGTCCAAAGACGTTTGTGCTGAACTTGCTGCTGTGCGCCGTGTGCTCTCGGAGCTCTCACAAACCCTCAGAGACATGCATGGACGCGAGCAGGCAGAGACGTCATCCGTGGCAAGTTCCGTCCAGGGCAGCCCCCAACGCAGATCTGGCAGGAACCTGCGCTCCACGGGCAGGGGTGCCCCTGATACCCGTAGAGGGGGCTTGCAATAGCGTCTACCCACGGGCAGCATGCATATCTGGACACTGGTGTTGGGGGGGGAGGAAGTAGGGTGGAGGGGGTGTGTTGGGCTTCACTGGGTGGCGGGTCCATAGGGTGTATGAATCAAATCACATTAACAATACAGCACTTCATTATCATCCAATGACATGTGTGGACATTGATATTTGCGTACGAGGCCTTCATAGGCGTACAGTCCACTATGTGCCTGTACTACACACACACAGTGCCACAGGTCCCCTTTCCGTGTAATAGGCACCATGCGTGGTTGCTAGAAGCATGCATCTATGATGCTCTGTCGGATTGCACGTGCATCCTGTGCCTCATGGACTCCCTGGGGTGCCTCCACATCCCCACCCTCATCATCATCATCTTCAGGTGCATGCAGTACAGCGTCAGGGGGCATGGGCACATTCCTACGTATGCACATGTTGTGCAGCATGACACATGCCATGACCATCTTAGAAACCCTCTCATGGCTGTACATGAGTGCCCCGCCAGACCTGCTGAGGCTGCGGAAACGAGCCTTCAGTAGGCCGAATGCCTGTTCAATGACCACACGGCTACGTGAGTGGGCATGGTTGTAGTCCTCCTCATGCTGGTTCTGTGGGTTCCGGATTGGTGTAAGGAGCCATCTCTTCAGTGGATACCCGGCATCACCTGTATGGGACGAATAAAGGGTGTCAGTGGAATGATAGTGCTAAGTAGCCCCCCCCCCCCTCCTGCAAGGTCATTGACGCATCAAATGGGCCACGATGTCATGCATGGAATGAGACTCACCGAGTAGCCAGGATCTGTGCCCTGCGTGTCGCTCCATGTAGCGTGGTATTCTTGTGTTCCTCAGGACCATAGAATCATGGGTAGATCCTGGAAATCTGGCACAACAATGCGTAAAGATCTTGTTGGAGTCACACACCATTTGCACATTGATTGAATGAAATTGTTTCCGGTTGCGGTACTGGACCTCCATGGCATGTGGGACAACCAATTCAACATGGGTGCAGTCGATGGCACCAATGCAACCCGGGATGCCGCCAAGTGCATGGAATCCCACCTTTGCGTTGGTAATCTCCTGGTACGTGCGTGGTAGTGTGATGTGGTCGTCGGCGTGCTTCAGGAGGGCATCGTGCACTTGGGAGAGTGTCCGTGAGAACAGTGGCTGTGAAATGCCATGCAACTGTCCCACTGTGTGCTGGTAGGTGCCTGTGGCCAGGAAGTGGAGTACAGACACCACCTTCAGTAGGGGTGGGATGGCGGTTGGGCTATCTATCATGCTCACGAGGTCAGCATGTGTCATGTCCACAATGGCGATTATGGTGTCCCGGTCCAAACGGTAGAGGGTGTGGATCTGCTCAGCAGTGAGGTTGAACGGATCAGCTCGGAGGCGTGGGATTGCGGGCCGCCTGCGTGGTGGTAGTGGCAGTGCTTGTGGGCCTTGCTGACCCTGCCTTGCCCTCCTCCTCCTCCTTCTCCTCCGTCTCCCCTGTGCGCCCGGTTGTTGTACCTGTTGTTGTTCGTCGTCTTCTTGTAGTTGTAGCACTTGCAGTGCTATCTGGTGCCCCAGGCCCAACATCGCTAGTCCTGCCGGTAGCATTTTGGAGTGGGAGTGGTTGTGGGAGGGGTTTGGGTCTGCTATATATGTGCTGTCGGCCTGTATGGCCTCCACCTGTGCTGATTGAATGAATCTGTGGCAGATGCAATCCCTTCTGGCCGAGCACGTCCCGCACGTAAGGCTGCATTTGGCCGCATGGCATCTTGGGATTGGAATCATGTATCAAATCCCGATGGCAGTGTGATGTACTTTGACTGATTTTCATGCTATGCTCCCATTGTTACACATGCTATGATTGCAGCCGCTTACATACCTGTGAAGAGTCAGTGGTATGTAGGGCTCGATCGATGGCCGACCCTCATGCAGCACAGTATCGTACTTCACCGACGGGCGTGGCGTCCCATTTGTGATTGCAGCCAGTTAGCATTATGACACACAGCCGCACTACATTGATGTAATTGTGAATGCAAGCGTTCACAGAAGCCTTTTCGACGTAATGTTGCAAGTGAGGAATTCGAAGGCCAGGATTTTTGGTTGCGAAGTAGCGGTGAGGAGACGCCCACAGGTCTGCCTGGAAATGTAACGTTCTATTGTTGAATGTCCTTGGGACAGGGCCCATAACGAGCAAGCAATGAATGACATGAATTGAATGGGATGCGCAATAGCGTAGTGGACGATAAGGCAGGACGTTCCCAAGTCCATCTAGCTTCACGACACTACAGATCCGGCCAGGAGCACAGTGGTTTTTGCAGACTGCATTACGCACAGACGCGATGGAAGTTTCACATATTATGTGAGTGAATGTTCATGCGTTTTCATTGCGGGATGAGGGAATGATGAATGGATGCATGGACAGATGATTCCATTTAGGGTCTGCCATGTACATGTGTTTTTTGATTCAATCCCCTTCCCCTGCGCTATGTGATGCAAGGCTGCCATAGTGGGACTTACGTCTATCTGCCCTTGTCGGATCCTCCCTGTCTCGACGCGCCTTCATACACTTGTGTCTAGGCACGTTACTAATCCCATGTCATGGGTTCTATCTTGACGGACGCATGCACAGTAACCGACGTTGCCAATGGTGTATTAACCTCGATTGGTTTCGTTATGTATCGATACTGATTTAGGGGTGTGTATATTCATTTGGAGTGGGCTAGCATGCATATGGGTGTGGATTTGGTGTGTTGAATGAAGATAGTGATGCATCATGTGTCATGTAGTGCAATCGGTTAATTTGTGTTTCATTTTGGTGACAGGTATCTCCTGCCCTATTGCAGATGCCATCTGTACGCCACTCCTCCAGATGGTTTTTACTCTCGACACCTGCTGCTTCGGGTGAATCAGTGGAGCAGCATTACGATCTTATGGGACGATCGCCAATGGGCCACATGCCCTTACGCTGTTCTGGTGGCTAGGTGCAACATTTCGGCCTTTCAGCTGGACTAGTGCCTGCCTCATGGGACGGACCTGCGGTTCTTGCCGCTTCCATGTTGCCTTTTGGAACGTTGATGTTGGCCCTGTGTGCCATGATGGTACAGGGCGTCACACAAGTGGAAGCTGGTCAATTATTGCAGATGCAGCCCTCGGTGATGATGGATGTTTTGGTGTTATTTTACAAATTGCTGTGAGGCCTTTGTCATTTGGATGTGCATTTAAATTGTATTCCGATATTTGGCGTGTTGCGTTATTCTTTGCAGGTGATGTGGCGATTTTCGATTTGTGGCGGTATGTATTGCGAGATGATCTGCATTGTGTTCCGCCTTCTGAGTTGAGTTGTGTGGTACAGTACTGGCCGCTTTTGCCTACGTAGCACAGTGTGGTCACGGATAGGGGCTGCCATTGTGACTGTTTACATGATGTGCTGTTCAGGGGCGGGGGATTGGCTTTTGGCCGACTGGTGCCTGTCAGCCAGGTCGATTGATGGTATGATGGGATGTTCAGAATGTGGCTGGTCACAGGTGCCTGTGTTTGCGTGCGTTTGTTGGAGGGGGACTGGGGTCATGTCCATTGGAATAGCTTCTGTATTCATGCCATCTGTGCCCTGCAGCTCCCATCGGCCCCTCTTGGGATGTGCCTGGCTGCTCAGTCACTCTGCCAACTTGTGTGGTACATGCTTCTGCTGATGGTTGGTTTGTTTACTGGCAAGAGTACAGGTCTGGTGCAATCCCCCTCAGGATGCTGTTTTGGATGTTGCCTTGCGCTGGTGGCAAGCGATGGGGGACTACTGTTGTTTTGTGTCATGTGTTCTTGATTTCCATTTTGATGTCTTGTACCTTCACATGCCTGTGCTGCATCAGTACGGCTATGGTGAAATGCCGTACATGGATGCCCACTCACGGGGCGCTTCGAACACCTGCATGCATTTCTACGTTGGCATGCATGGGTGAATTGTAGATTTCACTGGTTGCATGGTGTGAGTACATTGCGCCTGCCAGGAGTTGTGCAATGTGGCCAGGGAGTGGAGTACAGGCACTCAGTGGGCCATTTACGGTTGGTTCACGATGCCGTATTTCTCGCCATGGCGGAATGGTCCATTCCGCCATGCCTGATGGCGTTAGGTACATGTCCGCTAGGGTCGGAATTGGCGTACCGTTGCACCATGGTGGTGTTTGCGGTTTGGCATGGTGCGCGCGCGCGTGCTTAGTGCAGTTAGCGTTGGCGTTCACTACGGTGTCGCTAATGGCTTCGTACTTTGCGGTGACGGGTCATAGTCGCACCGAGCGCTTTTCGATGGCGGTATTGCATTTCCGCCATCGTTTTCCCCTTTCCGCCAGGGTCGTAATGAGGGCCAATGTCTGGTCATCGAAGTATGCTGCTAAAAGATTGCACTATGCACTAGCACTTTACTACTAAAAAGCTGCCATGCACTTGCACTTTAACTACAAATTGTTTTTTATGTATATGAAACTACATAATGCCACACTATCATCTTGTATAACAAATATTTTAGTTATGCGGCTTTTGTAAAAGAGCGTGAAACACTATATTACACCTATATGTGTTTTACTAACAGCGTCACTAGGATGCTTATTTAATGTCGATTGCTCGAATTTGACTAGGTGCACAAAACCTTGAAAAGATTTTCCGAATTATTTTAAAATTAAGATGGAATGTATATTCATATATGTACTATCTGGTAAAATCTAAAATTTATTAGGTTTTGAACAATATTGTCTACATGCAGACATGGTGCTAGAATTGCATTTTGCACTGTATAAGATGGGCGAATGTAAAAACGTCATCTCTGTTAGTCACCTTTTCTCTGTTCATGTGGTATGCCATGGGTTAAAAGAGCTCCCACAACAGGGTGGAGCTACTGTTAACAAGCCACAGGAGTGTGGCGAAACGCGTCAGGTAGCCTCCCCTTGCTACTGGGAAGCCGTTTTTCTACTGCAAATAATTTTTTTAATTAAAACTTGGAACTTTTTAAAAGCACATTTTTTTTCTGTGCAGTGGTTTCTTTTTCGGCGAGCACTTGTTGCTGAACACTGATGGATTTCGTTAATTAAAGGGAGTGCAGCTTTCAAAGGAACTCGACCTCGCGGTCTGTGTTTACCTTTCAATTTCATTTATCTCACGCTGGGGACATCACAGCGTTTAGCTGCACCGGTGATGAATTGGAACTTTTCGCGCTCGGCAACCTTTCTGATGTCAATGACACCTCGGTGTGCTAATAAAGACTCCCTGGAAGCGGCGGAGAAATGTGCTTTGGAGGATTTCCTTGGACCTCACCCACCACTCGTGCCTTGCCAGCGAAAGCCTGCCGCTCGACACGGTGGAAACTGAAAGCGTCGGAGGGCGCGGCCGGTGAACACCGCGGGGGTAAGTGCTTTCACTTGGCTAACTGAGTGTTTCAGACTTATACAAGTCTGGGAGTGGGGTGTGCATTGTTTTCATCGTTCCCTACACCTCACAGCACGAACATGGTTCTAAGTGCTAATTGACCTTTACATGCACGTGTATGAGACTTTTATATTCTACGAAATCCAGTTGAATTTCTTGCACTGAGACTGCTTAGGATTTACAACAGTGATACGACCATAGACACTTATGGCTTCCCAGGCCAGCATTGAGGCTACAAGAAAAGAACAGGCAGCCAGCCTGTTTAATGAAACTCTTCCCACAGCCATGGGGAAGGATATGGCAAGAACGGAAAAAGTAAAGGATAACATGGAAATTACATTGTTGAAAGATTTAGAAAAGCTAAAGAAAAAGGAAATAAGCAAATGGTGGGAAGAACACTCCCTCCAAAATTATTTGGATGTGGGTCGAATTCCCCGAGGACTTAGAATTTTGACCATACCTTCCTTTGAGGAACAGGACCTTGTGATGCTTAGAGAATGGGGCGATGCTTCCGACCACTGCTCCAAGACCTTTCTGCGCATCTTAGTTAAATACGCTGGGAGTGACCGAATAAAAACATTGGTACAAATAAAAGAGCTTGAAGAAAAACTTAAAAGCACAAAAGAAAGTGAGGAAGGGAAGAAACTCAAAATTAATGTTGAGAATGGACTAAAAATATATGAAGAGGATATAAAAATGAGAAAACAGCGCAAGTTCCTACGTGACAATGGAGACTACGAACAGGGCACAGTGTACACTTTTGCACATCGCTTCGATCAAATGAGGCAAAAGGTGAAAGCAGTGGCGGCCCTTGCAGGATCAACAAATGAATTCAATCTAGAATCTGCAGCATCTAATTCCGAGTCTGATGTGACTGAGAATGAAGATGAAGAACCTATAGTACGCCTCCATTTTTTAGAAGAAATGAGGCTACTATGCCAAGATGGCCGCGCACACCAGCAACAACAAAAAAACACGTGGAAGCGGGACTGGCCAAAAAGGAAGAGGCAGAGGAGGCAGAAAGCCACGAGGAGGGGGCAGAGGGGCAACAAACACAAACAGCAATCTTCCTCCAAGATCACTGCGCTCTGGAAACTAAATCAAGATGATGAGCTAAGCCCACCCCAACAACAGATTATCAACTTGTCTAATCATGTTTTGACAATAGAGGAAAATAAACTATTTAAACTGGGACTTAATTTCTGCCCTCTGGCAGGTTTTGACTATGTGCAAACAAGGTTAGATCTGGATAGCTTTGTTCGCAAGCTGCAACTAAAAAAGTTTTTTGCTTCCAGCACATATATAAAGAAACCTAAACCGCCATTGGAAGGACAAACAGATATAACTATTTTAGATATGGATACTCTCACTACATTGGCTACTCTTCAAAGTGAAAGCGAACAGATATCAACCACAAACTCTGTTAATCTGGATAGATCGGTCATGGAACAACAAGGTATCAGCACTGACCGGCCATCAAAGAGTAAACTGAAATGTAAATCCAGGTTTAATCCTTTGAGTGCACAAAATGAACACATTGAAGCTTTTTCCAATGTAGTGATAGATGATCTCAAACTAGAAAGGAGAAAAAATAACAAACATATCAAAAGCAATCTGTCCAGGAAACAACAGAATGCCCTGTCAAACATATGCAAAATGGACGGATGTATAGTTAAACCTGTGGATAAAGGGTGCAACATCGTCCTGATGAATAAGGTGGACTACATTAAAGAGGCTTACAGACAGCTCAACAATTCCAGATGTTATGAAAAACTTGAAAAAAAACCCATCAATCAGATGGAAACAATAGTCTGGGAATTCCTAGCAAAATGGGAGAATGCTGGTATTTTGGATGAGGACATGGTGAAATTTTTGTTCACCCAACACTCCACTACCCCCACGATATACTTTTTGCCTAAAATTCATAAAAATCCATCTAAACCACCCGGCAGGCCAATAGTTACATTATGCGGCTCGCTACTTGAAAACATGTCCAAATTTGTGGATGAGACGTTGTGTCCATTTGTTTCAACTCTGCCCTCGTATATAAAGGACACTACTGATTTCCTTTGCAAAATTGATGACTTGCCGTGGGAACCAACATATCTGCTAGCCACTATGGATGTGGTATCTTTATACACATCCATACAACACGAAGATGGCATTAAAGCATGTGAAACTTTTTTGAAAACTCGCTCTTTCAACTACCTCGACCATTCTACAATGATCCTAGAAATGATAAGACTTTGCTTAGAGAACAATATCTTTCTCTTCAATGATGAATTATTCCGTCAAATTCAAGGAACCACAATGGGCACCACATTTGCACCATCCTATGCAAGTCTTCTGATGGGGAAATGGGAGAAAACTGTGGTATGGGCTGAAGGAAATGAGCCCTTCACCAATAAAATCATTTTGTGGCTACGCTACATAGACGACTTATTCATTGTATGGAATGGTACAGCTCAAACTTGGAAAGCGTTTGTTGAATTCCTCAATGTTAATGAACTGAATTTACAATTCACTGAACAACATAGTGAACAATCTATTGTCTTTTTGGATGTGCAGGTAAAAATTAATGATCAGAAAATTGGGTGTGAATTGCATCGGAAGGCAACTGGAGCTAACATCCCATTGCATGCCAATAGCTGTAACGCTCACCTGATTTCCACGGAGGCGCCGACCCGTTCTGGACTGCTACAACTTCTTCCATGGTAAAGCATAGTGCTTGGAAGATGGACTGGACTGGACCCGCAAACCTCGTCTGTCTGGCCCGTAGAATAATCCTTCTGTAGATGGGAAAAGGGAGTTACCTGTCTGCTAGATTGTGTGTGAGATTCCCCCCTTTTTCCCCTTCTCACCCTCCTCGAACCCTAGCTGTGTCTTCCGCAGATTCTCACCTTAATTTCTGTATGGACGAGATCTCCATCCTGCTTCTGACACAGGGGTGCGTAGATTTCCAGTTACTTCACTGGATCTCGGATTTGGCGAGGGTTCGATGTCTGCTTGCCTTTACCAAAATGCTGCCGTAAGTATATAGTTCAAAAGATCAAGTCTTATTTGTCCCTTAGCCTTTGTTTAATTTTCAGGGACTAGGTGAGGAATCCTTGTGGATGAATGGATTCGCCGAGGTAAGCTCAGGTGAGTACTATTAATGAAGGCGTGCCGTAGTGGTTTGCTCCGACACCTTAATGAGTGTGTCTTATTTCCCCATAGGTGCCGGGGTATGGAAAATCCAGAAAAGCCGCTCCGACCCGAAAAGGGAACTGAGGTCCCAATACAATTCAGGTAAGACTTAAGGTGAGTAATCTGTCCTTTTGCAATTAGTTCGTTGCTCACCTTGTTTTGTCCTTTTTCTCCGTAGGTCTTGAATGCGACCGATGTCGCCTATGACCGCTGAAGAGCTAGACAGCGCCATGTGAAGGTAAGTGGAAGCGGCGCTGCAGCGAGCGATGAGATGCGTTTTTAACCCTTGACTTTCTTTTGCAGGATCGACGGAGTGAAGAATCCGGATGCTGGATGAAGGTAGGTAATGTCCTAATGCTTGCCTTTCTCTCCTTGCAAGTGTTCCAGGTGCTGGCGGGCGTGGCAGGAGCCAGGATGCAGGACCCGACTCGGTGAGCGTCCTGCTGCAGATGCAGAATAACGCGAAGCACGTGTGGCCATCCGGGTGTAGTTTAAATAGCCTTGGAAGAGCTTCAGGTGAGTGTTCTTCCACTGGCCCCACCCGAGTAAGAAAAGAGTTCCTGAAAGAAAATAGTTCCTCCCCAGCCTTACTTGGCTTGGAGCTTCAGACAGCATGGTCTGCCTCGGGTGAGTATGCAGCATAGTCTGCCTCAGGTGAGTTCACCCATGATGAGCCTGGCACCTATGGCCCCAGGACAGATGCCTTTTATGAGCCTGGCGCCAAAGGACAAGGTCCAAAGAGCCCCTATAGGGGTTTGCTGGGTCCTGCTTGGTGAGAATGAAGTCTGCTTCCGGGGACGCTGGGCCTGACCTGGCTCCTCGGGAGCAGGCATCATGACAGCACTCCCCCCCAAGGCCCCTCCCAAGGTTGTTTTCCCCGGGGGTTTTGGTTTGTCTGGGAAGGTCCGGTGAAATTTTTTAATTAACCGAGGAGCATGTACTTGGTCATGGGGTTCCCATGACCTCTCTTGAGGCCCGTAACCCTTCCAATCGATTAGATAGAAAAGCCTTGATCTTATCATTTTAGAATCTAAAATGTTCTTCACCTCGAACTCAGGTTCTCCCTCCACTTGAATGGGTTCTGGAGGCTTGATTAGTCTGGTTCCAGGTTGTACAGGTTTCAAAAGTGACACATGAAAAACAGGATGTATTCGCATATGAGCTGGTAAATCCAGTTTAGCGGCCACAGGATTGATTATGGCCGTAATGGAATATGGTCCCAGGTATTTGGGATTAAAAGTTCGAGGTCCTTTGAGTGATAAGTGTCTGGTAGCCAGCCAGACTTGGTCCCCAATCGGGTACTGAGGTGCCTCACTTTGATGCCGATCAGCACTTTTCTTGTATCTTTTCTTGGCTTGTTGTAAATGTTCAGTTGCTTCTTTGAAGGCTTTGGTAATTGCGGTATGCAGCTGGACCACAGCGGGTGTTCCGAGATCATGAGGTGGATCCAGGTCAGAGGTTCGAGGGTGAAGTCCATATAAAGTGTAAAAAGGACATTGCCCAGTTCCAGAGTGCACAGAATTATTATATGCATATTCAGCTATCCAAAGAATGCCTTTCCAGTTACTTTCAGATTGTTGCAGCATACAACGTAAATATTGTTCGAGAGTCTGGTTCGTTCTTTCTGTTTGACCATCGGTCTGGGGGTGATGACTGGTTGATAGTCTTACATCGATTTGTGCCAATTGACAACATCTACGCCAAAAGTGGGAAATAAATTGGCTTCCTCGATCTGAAATCAGCACAGATGGAAATCTGTGTAACCGGACAACATTTTCAAGGAATTCTTTAGCTAGAACCGAAGCTGAAGGTAAACCTTTTAATGGAATGAAGTGTGCCATCTTGGAGAATAAATCCACAATAACAAGAATAGTGTTATATCCTGAACAGGGGGGTAAGTCCGTAATAAAATCCAATGACAGGGTGTGCCAGGGCGACGGTGGAATGTTTAACGGTAGAAGAAGACCGGCTGGTCTTTTCTTTTGGCCTTTATTTTGGGCGCACACACCACAGGACATCACAAATGATTTTACATCTTTTCGCCAAGAAGGCCACCAGAATTGTCTTTTCACCTTTTCCTCAGTTTTGGCAATGCCGGGGTGTCCCTCTATTAGTGTATCGTGATAACAAGAAACAACTAACTTTTGTAAATCCGTGTGTGGAAGAAATAATCGTCCTCGGAAATAAGGTAAATCGTTATCTATAGTAAAATCAGATCCCTTTTGAACCCAGTCCTGCAAGTCTGTTGGGTCCAGGAGTTGTTTAACTCTAGTTTGGATATTTTCTAGCGATTGTGAAGAAGTCATACCTAAGATCCTCTGTTTGGGAATTATCGGCACAGGCTCTGAGTTAGTGACTGTGTCCCCCATTCCAATTCGGGATAGAGCATCCGCTTTGCCATTCTTACAGCCAGGACGGTAGGTGATTATGAAATCAAATTCAGCAAAAAACAGAGCCCAACGCAGCTGTCGAGATGACTGAGCCTTGGCGGTTTTCAAGTACTGTAAATTCCGATGGTCGGTGATCACCGTGATGGTATGTCTTGCGCCAAGGAGATAATGTCGCCAGGCCTTCAAAGCAGATTTAATCGCTAACAGTTCTTTGTCCGTGATGGCGTAGTTAATCTCGGGAGCCGAGAATTTTCTGGACCAGAATGCAACGGGATGCAGTTGGTTAGTCTCTGGGTCCCTTTGAGAAAGGACAGCTCCCATAGCTAGACTGGATGCGTCGGTTTCGACGATATAAGGGAGATCCGGGCGCGGGTGTTTCAATACGGGTGCAGAAGTAAATTTAGCTTTTAGTTCTTGAAAGGCTTGCTCAGCTTCTTTAGACCATTCAAAACATTTATTTTTTCTTAAGAGTGCAGTGATGGGTTGAACCACCCGTGAAAACTCCGGAATGAACCTGCGATAAAAATTGGCAAAGCCAAGCATGCTTTGCACACCTTTTACAGAGCTGTGTGATGGCCATTTGAGGATAGCATCCACTTTTCGTGAGTCCATGTGTACTCCTTTAGGTGTCAGGATAAAACCTAGAAATTCGACTTCCGTGACATGGAAAACATATTTTTCAAGTTTAGCAAATAGTTTGTGTTGGCGCAATTTCTCGAGCAGTGCCCTGACATGGTTTCGATGATCAGATTCTGAAGAGGAGCATACAAAAATGTCATCGATGTATACGATAACACAAACATCGATGAGTTCCCTGAGGACATCGTTCATGAAATATTGGAAGGCAGCCGGTGCATTACACAGTCCAAAAGGCATAACTTGGTACTCGAACAACCCATATTTAGTGCGGAAGGCAGTTTTCCATTCATCGCCTTCTTTGATTCGCACTAGATGGTAAGCCCCCCGGAGATCTAGCTTGGTGTATATGCAGGCATCTTTCACTTGGTCAAGGAGTTCAGGGATCAAAGGCAAAGGGTATCTGTTTTTGACAGTTATCTGGTTCAGTGCGCGGTAGTCTATACAAGTTCTGAGATCGCCTTCTTTTTTTGGTACGAAGAATAAAGCCGAGGATGCAGGAGACTTAGACGGGCGAATAAAACCATTGGCTAAGTACTGGTCCAGATATTGTCGTAAATGAAGATTCTCGGGCTCGGTAAGGGCATAGATCCTGCTGCAACGGGGTGTTGCACCGGGTAGTAGATCTATCTGGCAATCGTATGACCTGTGGGGCGGTAGAGTATTGGCCTGTTCCTTTTGGAAGACGTCTTGAAACTCTTGGTACTCTGGCGGTATTTGCAAACTGACAGGAGTTACGGTAGCTAGGCCAATGCTTGTATTTCGTGGATAGCAGGTTTGTACACACTCTGGAAAGGTTATCCTCTTTGCTCGCCAATCAATTTGACGATTGTGTGTTTCCAACCAAGGGATTCCTAGAATTACTTGAAATTGCAGAGCCTTGATTACGTCAAACACCATTGCCTCCCGATGCCCGTCTTGACCCAGCAATGTCACTTCCGTGGTGGAGTGAGTTACCGGCCCAGAGGCGATTTCGGTTCCATCCACAGTGGTGATGACATCTTTATTGGTTTTAGGGCAAAGAGGGAGGTTCATCCTAGAAGCCAATTCACGATCCACGTAGTTTCCTATAGCCCCACTATCGATGTATGCCTTAATTGCATGCAACCGTCAGGCTGCTTTGGATTTACGAGGAACATTGGCATGGTGAAGTGCGAGGTCAAAGAGTTGGTTTTTAAGCTCGGCAAGCGGACCTCTACGCTTGTCGGGCGTGGTCGTTTCCCGGCTCAGATTCTACAAGATCTTTATCCGTGGCTCCTACCGCCTTTTTGGGCGGTTTTACAGGGCAGTCTCGTAAGAAGTGTCCTGAAGTTCCACAGTAGAGGCACAATTGCATTTGCCGTCTTCTTTCACGCTCCCTTTGGGTCAAAGGTCCCTTGACTACTCCAATCTGCATAGGTTCAGTAGCATCGACACCCTTGGGGTGAACCTGGGCTTTGGCAAAAACCCGGGTTTCAAACCTGGACTGATCTGCTTTTCTGTTTTGAAGCCTGTGATCCAGTTGGACCACTAAGTCAATATAGTCCGAGCAGTCATGGGGTGGATTTACGACCTGGGCCAAGACATCTTTAAGTTCTCCACGTAGACCTCGATGGAATATCGTAATTCTCTTATCCTCGGGCCATCTTGTTTCCACAACTAACCTATTGAAGGTCGCAATGTAAGCTAAGAGGTCCAGATTACCCTGTCGTAGAGATAGGTGTTTGTTGTCCAGGGCCTGTCCCTGAGAATGCCTTGCAAAAAGTCTTTCCATACTTGTCTGGAAGGCTTGAAAGTTCTGAAGGATCGGGTCGTCTTGAGTAACCAATGGGATTGACCAATCAGCTGCGCTGCCGCTGAGATAAGAAAGTACAAAGGCTACCTTGGTTTGGTCATTCGGGAAGGCCCCAGGTCTGCAGAGCAAATGCAATCGGCATTGATTCATAAATACTGCGGATCTTTTGGGATCTCCGGCAAAACGTTCAGGCGAGGCCAGTGGCACGTTTCCAGGTAGATTGATTTGCACTGGATTAGTTGATGCCACGGGGGTGAAACTACCCCCTGAACTTGGTAGAGGAGTTTGACCAGCTTGGCTCTGCAACAGCTGGCGGGCAAGATCATCAGTTTGTTCCTTTGACACAATTAACTCCCTCCTGAGGGCATTCGTCTCCTGGTGAGCGGAATGAACTTCGGCCCGTAATTCCCCTAATAGCTGGGCCAGCTGGTCTGTCTCGGAAGTTTCCATGGCGCCTGGGTAGGAAGTTATTGGTAGGCTTTGCGTTCTGTAACGCTCACCTGATTCCCACGGAGGCGCCGACCCGTTCTGGACTGCTACAACTTCTTCCATGGTAAAGCGTAGTGCTTGGAAGATGGACTGGACTGGACCCTCAAACCTCGTCTGTCTGGCCCGTAGAATAATCCTTCTGTAGATGGGAAAAGGGAGTTAACTGTCTGCTAGATTGTGTGTGAGATTCCCCCCTTTTTCCCCTTCTCACCCTCCTCGAACCCGAGCTGTGTCTTCCGCAGACTCTCACCTTAATTTCTGTATGGACGAGCTCTCCATCCTGTTTCTGACGCAGGGGCGCGTAGATTTCCAGTTACTTCACTGGATCTCGGATTTGGCGAGGGTTCGATGTCTGCTTGCCTTTACCAAAATGCTGCCGTAAGTATATAGTTCAAAAGATCAAGTCTTATTTGTCCCTTGGCCTTTGTTTAATTTTCAGGGACTAGGTGAGGAATCCGTGTGGAGGAATGGATTCGCTGAGGTAAGCTCAGGTGAGTACTATTAATGAAGGCATGCCGTAGTGGTTTGCTCCGACACCTTAATGAATGTGTCTTATTTCCCCATAGGGGCCGGGGTACGGAAAAGCCAGAAAAGCCGCTCCGACCCGAAAAGGGAACTGAGGTCCCAATACAATTCAAGTAAGACTTAAGGTGAGTAATCTGTCCTTTTGCAATTAGTTTGTTGCTCACCTTGTTTTGTCCTTTTTCTCCATAGGTCTTGAATGTGACCGATGTCGCCTATGGGCGCTGAAAAGGTTGCCGGCGCCACGTGAAGGTAAGTGGAAGCGGCGCGGCAGCGTGAGAAGCGGAGCGCTTCTGACTATTTTCTTTCTTTTCCATAGGTGCTGGAATGCGGCCGATGTCGCCTATGACCGCTGAAGAGCTAGACAGCGCCACGTGAAGGTAAGTGGAAGCGGCGCTGCAGCGAGCGATGAGATGCGTTTCTAACCCTTGACTTTCTTTTGCAGGATCGACGGAGTGAAGAATCCGGATGCTGGATGAAGGTAGGTAATGTCCTAATGCTTGCCTTTCTCTCCTTGCAGGTGTTCCAGGTGTTGGTGGGCGTGGCAGGAGCCAGGATGCAGGAGCCGACTCGGTGAGCGCCCTGCTGCAGATGCAGAATAACGCGAAGCATGTGTGGCCATCCGGGCGTGGTTTAAATAGCCTTGGAAGAGCTTCAGGTGAGTGTTCTTCCACTGGCCCCACCAGAGTAAGAAAAGAGTTCCTGAAAGAAAATAGTTCCTCCCCAGCCTTGGTTGGCTTTGAGCTTCAGACAGCATGGTCTGCCTCGGGTGAGTATGCAGCATGGTCTGCCTCAGGTGAGTTCACCCAAGCATTACCATATGTTCTGCCATGATGAGCCTGGCGCCTATGGCGCCAGGACAGATGCCTTTTATGAGCCTGGCGCCAAAGGCGCCAGGACAAGGTCCAAAGAGCCCCTATAGGGGTTTGCTGGGTCCTGCTTGGTGAGAATGAAGTCTGCTTCCGGGGACGCTGGGCCTGACCTTGCTCCTCGGGAGCAGGCATCATGACAATAGCGCACACCCTAAAAGTCTTTTATGGATCATCCCATATGGAGAGTTCATTCGAATCAGATGGAACTGCAGTGATGTGAAAGACTATGATTCAGCAAGTAAAATCACAGCTCATAATTTCCTTAAACAGCGATATCCCAAACAGGTAATTGAAAGATCCTACCTAAAGGTCAGAGATATGAATCGACAAACTCTCTTGACAACATCACAAACTGATCTTCGGAACTCTACAGACAAAGACACTACCAGGTTAATACTGACCTTCGGGAGCCACTCTACTATCATAAGAAACATAATCACCAAGTATTGGAAAGTCCTCAAGGTGGATAAAGATCTAGGAAGTATGCTAAATGCACGGCCAGATATTACTTTCCGGAAAAGTCTGGCCATCAAAGATTTGGTGGTTCAAAGTTATATGGCCTACGAAGTGTATCCTCAGGAACTAATTGGCTTACAGGGGGACAAAAAGGATTCTTTAAGTGTTGCAAATGCAAAGCATGCAAATATGCGTTCAATTGTAGAAGCTATATTCATCCAATCCTCCAGACTGAAATACAAATAGCCAGTAGAATTACCTGTGAGTCGGAACTGGTAGTATATGTTCTGAAGTGTCCATGCTCTAAATGGTATGTTGGCAGCACTAAGTGCAAATTAAAAATACGTATTTTGCAACATATCCAAGCTATTGTCAACAAAGATCACGCATATCCCATGGCCAAACATTTTACAGAGTGCCATAATGGAGATCCAAGCACTCTAAGGTTTTTTGGTGTCCATAAAGTTATCTGCGGCCCAAGAGGGGGTGATAATGAGAAATTGTTACGACAAGAGGAGACCAGACACATTATAGACTTTGAGAGCAAAACCCTGATGGGTCACAATGTGGATGAAGAACTGTACACTTTTTTGGGAACTTAAAATGTGCTAGTTAGCCATTAAACTACTTCCCTTCTGCACGTATATAATATTGCTCAAATAGTCTGACTCCAACAGGCCATCCATTTGTTGGCCGCTCTATTTTGTGTATCTCTCTTGGCCAAGGCTAAATTGTTGTCCCTCTCTTGAACATTGTGTTCATGATTTAGTTTCCTGACGATGTTCCTGTTTTTTTGCCTTTCTTCCCCTTAGGTTTTTGTGGGTAGATTTTTTAATTCTAATTTTATTCATGTTTTTTCTACATGTCGCCCATGAACATAGTTTATAATGAAATATCAAATAGAGGTGCATCTTTTTGTGATACACAGTATCTGCTCACACATAACTGCTAAGTAGATTAGACTCTAGTCATATAAGGTCTTTCGAGAATTTATGAATCAAGAGTAATGTTGTGCTATGTAGGAGTATTGATTTTAAGCAAAGCACTTGCACTTTAATTGATGGTTACAAGACAATGTCTGGTCATCGAAGTATGCTGCTAAAAGATTGCACTATGCACTAGCACTTTACTTCTAAAAAGCTGCCATGCACTTGCACTTTAACTACAAATTGTTTTTTATGTATATGAAACTACATAATGCCACACCATCATCTTGTATAACAAATATTTTTGTTATGCGGCTTTTGTAAAAGAGCTTGAAACACTATATTACCCCTATATGTGTTTTACTAACAGCGTCACTATGATGCTTATTTAATGTCGATTGCTCGATTTTGACTAGGTGCACAAAACCTTGAAAAGATTTTCGGAATTATTTTAAAATTAAGATGGAATGTATATTCATATATGTACTATCTGGTAAAATCTATAATTTATTAGGTTTTGAACAATATTGTCTACATGCAGACATGGTGCTAGAATTGCATTTTGCACTGTATAAAATGGCCGGATGTAAAAACGTCCTCTCTGTTAGTCACCTATTCTCTGTTCATGTGGTATGCCATGGGTTAAAAGAGCTCCCACAACAGGGTGGAGCTACTGTGAACAAGCCACAGGAGTGTGGCGAAACGCGTCAGGTAGCCTCCCCTTGCTACTGGGAAGCCGTTTTTCTACTGCAAATAGTTTTTTGAATTAAAACTTGGAACTTTTTAAAAGCGAATATTTGGCTGTGCAGTGGTTTATTTTTCAGCGAGCACTTGTTGCTGAACACTGATGGATTTCGTTAATTTAAAGGGAGTGCAGCTTTCAAAGGAACTCGACCTCGCGGTCTGTGTTTACCTTTCAATTTCATATATATATATATATATATATTCTATTTTTTTTTTTAGTTTTTTTTATTGAAGCTCAATGCAGACACAAAGTTCCAAAAAGCATTGAGAGTAGAATAAGCATCCATTTCGGACTATGCATTTTGCTTTTCGCAAGCTGCAGTTATAGAATGTTTTTTTTCTGCTGTTGTCTCTGTTACGATCATCACAAGACATTCCAGCTCGGTGTCCTCAATCACTTGACAAAATCCTTGTGCCTAAAAGTTGATATACAGTGTACAAATGTTTGACCATAGCACATAAAGTGGCCCTTGATTTCATTGTGCCACAATTAATGCTTTATTGTAATGTGTCCATCTTTCCTGTCTCTATGGCATGCTGTTCAGGATATTTTGTTTGCACGTTTTTTTTGTTTTTCTTTTTACCATTTGTTTAATACCCAGACCCATGGGTATTACAGCTTTTGTACAGAGAAGGTGAGGAGCAAAGTCAGTCCAGGCAGTTGAGAAGAGGTGGAGGATCCTCACATGGCACATGGTTATAGCAGAAACATTAGTCGTATTTATTGAACAGCCATGTTTTTAGCAGTCTCTTGAAGGCTGGGTAAGATTGTTTGTTCCTGATATGCACGGGCAGAGTGTTCCAAGAAGTTGGGGCTGTGGTGCTGAAACTAACGCCGCCCACTCTGGCAAGTTTGAAGTGTGGGATTGCCAGGGAGAGGTGATCAGAGGAGCGGGGGGAGTGACCATAATGTTTTTTGCTTATGCGATTGTTCAGGTAATGTGGAGCTTCATTGTAAATTCAGCAGTGTGCAATGGTATGTGTTGTTTTGAACTCAATACAGGCTTTTTTTGATAGACAGTGAACCTCACAACGTGTAGCAGAGATATGGTCCGATTTGCAGAGGCCGAGGGCCGGACCCAGGGCTTTATTTTGCAGACGTTGTAACTTGTCTAGGTTAGCGGCAGAGGTGCCTTTGAACAGGCCATTGTAGTAGTCCCGTTTGCTCAGGATAATGGCTCTTGAGAGAGTGAGGCAGTTGTAAGGACTTAGGAACTGTCTGCTAATCAATATTAGTTTGGCAGTGTGGGCTGTTGCGGAGGCAAGTGCATTGATATGTCTGGGAAAAGATAACTCAGCATCAAGATGGACTCCTAGGGTTTTGGAAAGTTTGAGGATGGGTATGGTAATGCCGTCAATGAGGAAGGCGGCATATGATGGGTCGAGAGATTTTAGACAATCAGGGTATCCTACTATGAGTAGCTCTATCTTCCGATCATTGAGACAGAGGTTGTGAGTGGCCATCCAGTTTTGGATAGTGCAGTAGAGATTGTTGATGGTATTCGTGTCAGTGGTGTGGTAGCCTGAGATGGGGATGAGGATTTGTGTGTTGTCTGCAAAGTTAGTGTAGGGGACACCAAGGGTGTCAAGGATGTCGAAGAGGGGCTCAGTGTAGGTGTTATAGAGAGTGGGGGAGAGACAGGAGACTCTGGTACGCCAAGAGGGGCAGGGGTGGGATCAGCGGAGTAGGACTTGATGAAGATTCTAGAGGTGTGATCACTAAGGAAGGATTTGGTCGATCGGACAGCCTCGGTCAAGAAGTGAAAGAGAGAGGAAAGGTTATGGCACAGGAGATCATGGTCAACAAAGTCAAAGGTCGCTGACAGGTCTAGGAAAATCAAGATGGCAAGGTTGCCCGTGTCTTGGATACTGTCCAGCTGTATTTTCAGGTCTAGGAGGGACGTTTTGGTGGTGTGTTTAGGTTGGAAGCCTGCTGTCTGTAGCCTAGGAGGGATTGTTGTTCCAGAAATTGTTGGCATTGAAGGTAGGCAATGCAGTCAGGAATTTTTAGCAAAAAGGGTACTGTAGTGATGGGTCTGTAGAAAGTGGGTACAGCAGGATCCAGTGAAGGTTGTTTTAGGAGAGGGGTGACCCATGCTGCCTTAATACCGGTGGGTACTTTGCAGGTTTCAAATGAAGCGTTGACAAGGTCAGTAATTATAGGGGTCAGGCTGGGCACGCAAAGCTTGATGATGTGTGCTGGGCATGTGTCTCCCTTACAATTGGAGGGTTAAAGGACCTGGATGGTGTCAAGGACCATGACTATGGTGACTGGGAGGAAAGGGATACAGGGGTGCAACTCAGTCTGGATGATAGGGCTGTGTAGGCCTGATGGGATGGTTAGGAGGGTTTGGATGTGGGTTTTGGGAGCTAGTGGTGCTTTCTCGGAGGTGATTTTACTACATAACAGGTTAATTTTGGTAGAGAGGGCAGTTTGGATAGTGGTTCACCAATCCTTGTCAGCTTTGATTTGGCCGATGGGGACACCCGGATTTTCAAGTTCTCTCAAGATGGCGAAGAGCTCCTCGGAATTGGAGCTGGCGTTAGTGATTCTCTTATCATAGAAGGTGGCTTTGGTGGCAAAGATAGCTGGTTTGTATTCTTTGCAGGCCGTGGCGAGGAGGGTAGCTGAGGATGGGGAGGGTTGTTTCTTGTGCAGGTGTTCAATGGCTCGTTTCTTTCTGCGAAGGTTAACAAGGTCATCTGTGGATCAGGAGTTCAAGGGCTTGAAAGGTTTCACCGTTTTGTTTTCGAGCGGGGCATCTTGATCAAGCATGGAGAGTAAGCACTGGTGGTTGTGGGTTGTGAGTGCGGAGGGGTTCTCACAGTCAGAGGGAAGAATGTAAAGGAGGGCATGTAAGGTGGATTTGAGGGCATCATAGGAGAGTTTCCTGGTACTTCTGGCCAGGATCTGTTTTGGCCTTGGGGTAGAGTTTTGGGTGAGGTTAGTGTGGCGTAACTTAAAATCTATCAGGTAGTGGTCAGACCAGGGTACTGGGCTGATGTCTGAGATGTCGAAGATGACGTTGGTAAATAGGACCCCATCGAGTGTGTGCCCTTTGGTGTGTGTGTGGGCGTCGTAATAAGTTGGGTATGGTTCATGTCGAGGAATGCTTGGACCAATGAGGTGGCTTTGTGGTCCGTAGTATTATGCATTTAGTGCTGAGTTTGAGAGGGTGTGATAAGGAGTGGGATATCTTTATCCATGGTATTGGAGGTGTTGGGTTGACGGTAGAGGAGGAGGATGGTGAAGGAGGTCTGGGGTTGCTCTTGAGTTTGAGGACTAGAATTTTATATCCTGAGATAGGAGGTATGGGGAGAGTGGAATGTGGAGGTCAGACTTAGCGATGAGGCCAACTCCACCCCCAAAGGCATTGGTACGGTCTGCAATGTATGACGTAAACAGTGCACAGAGTACAGGATGTTGTGTGAGTGTGCTTCTTTCCCTGCCAACCCCATAAGCCTGAAAAGCAGATCCATGCAGGCTTGACGTGTGGCTAACTTGGCACCAGACCTGCAGATGAACTGGCCTGTTGTTAAATCTCAGTTACCAGTTTTGTGGTATCCACTACAGAGTGTAATTTGCTTTCTGAATTTGAGAACCTTCAGGCATGTAATTGTTCATTTTACTATACCGGTAAGATAGCTATAGCCGATAAGATAGCTCAGTAGGTTGAGCATTTGCTGCTGTGATGTGTGTGTGATCTGCATGTTGCAGGTTCAAATCCCGGCAAAGCCAACTCAGCCTTTCATCCTTCTGAGTTTGGTAAATGAGTATCATCAACACAGGTTGAGTGATATTGTATGTATATTTGTTCCATGTAAAGCGCTTAAGTGTAAGTGCTATATAATAACACATCATCATTTGGCCTTTGGCTGCTGCTTGCATTCACAGCAAATTGGTAAAATGGTCCTATACACACTGATATTAACGACTCATATGGTGATCCATTCTTGTATGAAATGTATATCACATTACAGTGATTTCGTAACCATATTTTTCGTTGTGTACTTGATATGATATGATATGATACATGATATGATAGGTTATTTATAACGCACTTAATACCCAGAGGTTTCTAAGCGCGGACCCGGTTACCGAACCTGTTTTGCTCTGTGTCATCTTGCTTCCAAGGCGAGCACGTTGCCCTGGAGCTATCCTCCCTTAGGAACAATGCCATGTGATGCCACTTCCTGTTTTGTCAAGGGGTGAAATGTTGTGTTCCATCATTTCCTGTGATGTCACTTCGGGTGCGGTCAAATGACATCACTTCTTGTGATGTCATCGGATGTCAAGGGTTGTGTGCTGTCACTTCCACTGCCTCTGGCAATTTTTTCCAAATGACGACCCTGGCCAAATATGACATTTACCAACAACTCCACTCATGAGACATCTCCATGGTGGCTCGAATGGCTAGAGATTAATGACACTATTGTTTTGCATTGTTTGAACCAGTATTCGAGTAGAAAAAATAAGGCTTGGCGATCCATAGTCAAAAGATCTGAGCAATTGCAACATTCTCTAAAATCTAGTTGCTTGGAAAGTACAGCTTCTGTCATCCGTCTTTCATGTTTAACTTGTGCATCCAGAAGAAGGGATGCCACATGAGTCCATGTCGCCAGGATGCTTCTCCAGTACTGGGCTTTGATTTAACAAACCAATCCATTCTGGGTGCTGTAGTCTTGGTTCACTCCCATTACAACGATTGGACTAACACACCTGCTAGCAATGAGTTGGAAAAAGAAAGTCCAGAACTTAAAAGGTGGCATCCTAATGACCTTGAGTCACTTAGCAAATCTAAGTATAATAAAATACAGAAATCAAGTAAGTTAATCGTTTGTATTTCCCTATAGAAAGTGGGTATATAAGGTATTAAAAAGGAATTTAATTTAGTTGTATATAGTATGACCAATCAGCTTCCCAGGCACAAGTGGTCCAGGGATGAATATCGGTTTCTAAACCATCAGTCTGCCCCACACCTCTAGTACACCAGAAGACATCCGAACAGATTGGAGACACAAGCAAATTGTAAACCTCCTTGTCCAATTTTTGGTAACGTGGACGGAACGGCAAGCTTATCTCCGCAAGGTCGTAGATCGTTGGTTAGTTGCAACACAGCAAAAATACAATTATTGCCCAATGATAAAAGGGACTGTCCAGTCAAGGTTGTTTAAAAATATCTACTTTATTTTTACTACAACAGACAGTTCTAGCACACTACAAAATACAACCCATCCTGTAAAGGCACACAGAGGACAGAAAGTTTCACGAAGGAAAGGATTGCACTCTGGATTGTGATAGGAGGTAGTTGGTAAAGTAATCAGTTTTACTGTTTACAGCAGAAGTACCAGGGGGGGAGAACCACAATGTACCTGGTGCTTCAGAAGTTCTTGTTGCTCGACAGCGTTGAAGCAGTTCCAGGGCACTTGGCAACTCCTAAGACAGAGTTTGTGGTGGGAGACAGCCGCGGGTATCAGGCGACAGGCAGTTCGGCAAGCGAGGCTGGGCGGATGGCTGCAGGCTGGCCGGCACGGCGGCTCAGGGCCAAGAATCATTGTCTCTGTGCTGGTTGGCAGATCTGGAGCACTGGTCGAGGAAGCTCGGATGGCTTTGGTGACTGCGGCATGACAACAGTCAGCAGATGCGGCCGGATGTGGTTCAAGGGCGGTAACTACTGGACCCACACAGGCCATTCACTACCTTTCATACAGAGAGGTGGGAACTAGCTGCAAGCTGACACATTGCATACCAAAGGGGTGTTAGCCCCGCCTTCCTGTTGTCTGTTCGGCAACAAAGCCTCTCCTCTAGGTTTGCCTCAATTATTTCGTTTGTATGCACTGCCACCAGCTGAATTGACACAATAGGAAAGCAGATCCATGGAGCCTTTCATATTTAAATTAGGCTGCCCATGGCTGGAGGAAGGTGTGTCTTTCCCCTTCTTGAGATGCTTTGATGTACCCGTGGCTGTCACATTCCTGCTGAATATGACAAGGGAAGACAGCGCCTGCAGGCTGTGTCTTCCTGGAGTACATGTGACTATGTGTTTCATGCTGGAAGCAGATGAAATGGATGCAGAATGGCTGCACATATTTCTCTGAGGCTGATCTCCCATCATTCATTTTCATTATTAAAAAATCAAAAAGCCCAGTTGAGGGCAGTCCCCCCATGCGGATGGTCGAATTCCTCACATATAGAAACGTTAAAATGAAATGAGAAAGCTGAAATCAAGAATACCAATCAAGGTATAAAATAGAAATATCCAATGCCTATTTTACATACCAAAGAAGACGGCACATAGTGTCTTGGTAATCACGCTTGCTTCCAAGCACTATGTATCATTTTCTTTTCCAGTGCATCCCGTTTTGGAGGGAAATTTCACATACGTTGATGTTATCCACGTATCCATTTGGCTATGATTAAGTCAATGCTCTATGTGAACATGCCTTAAAAACAGAGGACTTCCGCCTAATGGCAGGTACTTGCTACTTCCCATTCAGGCTCTGATTTATTTTTGAAGAGATGGAGGTCACCCCCTCCCTTATCTCAGTGTCTGAAAAACATGAAAAGACTAGTCTAGGGGTGTGTAGGTAGCTGGGAGATATTTGGTCAGCGCTGGTGAAAGATTTGAAGCCAGCTACATACCAAAGCACTTCCCTACTAACGGGTGAGTGGGAGATGATTACAGCTGCAGCTGCTAAGAAAATCTGGTGGGATGGAGAGACAGTGTAAACATCAGCGCCTCTAACTGCTGTCAAAGGAGCAGAGACCTCAGAAAGTAAAGAGGGACACATGAAAGAGTGCAGAGAAATGATAGCATGAACTAGAATAGAGGAAACCGTTTCATGTAGATGGGAGTCAAAAGATCCCAGCAAGCCTCCAAAGAATGGGTGACAGTGCCACTGGGCGCAATGGGTAGTGGGCGGGGGTCCAGTGCCACGTGGCAAAATGAGGTGCTTCCTGCATGCTGTGCAGTTTTAAAGTGCTAGTAGTTTTGTGCTGGGTGTCAGGCATGCTGGAATCTTTGGGCAATAGAAGGCCCAGAGTCACTGAGTTCTATTTCTTCCTGGTGCGCCAGTACCCACTTGCACCCCACCTTCCTGTGCTTTCTTTGGAGGACCACATTGGCTCTGCTTGCCTGGACAAGGATCATCTTTTTGTGGATTATGCCTGGGGTCCACTTGTGCGTGATTGGCTCCAGGCCCTGGGCTGCTTAGTTCTTACAGGTATCACTCTAGATTCCGTGAGATGTCAGAATTGCTGCGTTCGCGCTGTGGATCAGGGTGACCCTGAGATCCGGCCTGCGGGTGGCTTGCCACAACCTATTCCTCCTTTAGGTGGAGCCACCTGGAGGTGAGCTTTTGCCCTGCCACTGTGTGTGGTGGGGTAGAGGTTGTGCACAGTGTGGAAAGCTGCAAAAGGGTTAGCATGCAAGGATGAAAGGTTCTCATGCACACTTTTTTGCTAGAGTAGAGTGAGATTGTATGAAGAATTGACAAAGTTCTGAAAAGCTCCCTGTCACTGATATGCATCACAATTGAATAACAGGTGTTTAAGTTCAATTGTGTTTACTATGTTGGGCGCCGAGCCAATTTTGCGTTTCATTGTCTGTGACAGCCCTCCAATAGATAAGGAGATGTTCAGTCATCGCTTGGGTTCTCTGGCCCTCTTGCAGCTATACTTGGATCCAAATCAATCTCGGGGACTTAGCAATGGCGTCATGTCTCACAGCTGGAAGACGCAGAGCAAGGAAAATGCAATTGAGTTATTGCATGCAATCTTTTGGGCTGTGAGAGAAATGGGTATGCAATAGGAATGGGAGCAATCAGCTGGGAGTGCACCAGCAGCATTGCTTGTCCCGGTACTGGGAGCCGTGCGCCAGAGGGCTCGAGGCAAGTGAAGCCACTCAGGCAAAGAGTGCAGAAAAGATTTGCTGTCACTACTGTGCCAAAGAAGGCCAGGACAAAGGCCCCAACTCCGGTAGAGTATCCCCATTTCTTTACCCGTTGTTATTGGCATATTTTGCCAATATTAACTAATGTCTCACTTCCGGCCTCTGTGCAGGAAGGTGGTTCCATGCAACTGATGCCTGCATCTGTACTATTGGTACAGTTCAGAAAGGGCAGCAGGCAAATGTTTACAACAGTAGAATGCCTCCTGGTGCTTCTGCAACCAGTTTAGGTGGGACCAGTCACGCATACCTCCTTCACCACCTTCCTACAAATCATACCACTGATTTAACCTGGTGGTTTCTCTGCCCAACGTTCTACAATACCAGCAATTTCACTGGCACACTCAGCAGTGGGCTTATTCACAGAAGCTTTAACCCCAGGTCTTTAAGTGTGCCTGGGCTAGCTGGAGCTGAGCCCTGTCAGTCTCTGAAAAGTGCTTTCGACCCGGTGCATTGCAGGCTACCCCACTAGCCCTAAAGGAACAGATCTCCGCAGGCAGCCTTTTCACGCAGCAGAGATGCTCTCTGCCGCATGGTGAAAGGGCTTCTTGTGGGGGTCAGAGCTTCTGTTTCAAAAAACACAAGGAGAGGGAGTGCACCACAAGGTATGGTAGCAGTGTATCTGTCTGCCTTTCCTTATGATTCTTAATAAGTGGTGTCAACCTCCTCAGGAAGCCCTTTAACCACGTGGCTCTCTTGGATGAAGGGGCTGCTTGCGGGGATTGGTGCCTTCAATTAAGAAAAGTAAGGATAAGTGGGCATACTGCTATAATACCTTTTGGGGCACCGGCCTCTCCATGTGTTTCTTAATCAAGCCTGCTTCTCCTGCCTGGGTCCAGTGGCCACCCAAGTTGGAAGCATGTTCCAGCTCTGCACTGGTGCCCAAACTTAAGCTGTGCCCTCTTGTAGGAAACACCTTAATTCCTCATTCCACTTAAAGCCCTGAATACTCGGCACCATGGACCACGTTGAGGCCTAATAACTGTGATGGTGTCACATGAGTGCAACGTGTAAAATGGGCATACCCGGGCTCGTCGGTGCGTGCCGGGAGCTCGATGAGTGCAGTTCTGTGCCCTGTGTCTCCTTTCAGGTACGGTGGGCAAGGCCTGAACACGGGGGTCCCGGGGAATATGAAAATTTCACAATAACTATCCAGCAACTTGTACATGACAACCATAACCCAGGATGACCCTAACAGAGCAATTAACTCTGACAACCCACACACATCACGCTAGTAGTGTAGACAAACACCATGCAACAGAGGGCACCCACAGCTATGCAACTCAAGCATAAGAGTGGAGAAGGAGGAGATTTCTAAGGAGTCAAAATAGAAGGATGCAGAGCCAGGTCTCGCAGTTGGCCAATGCTCAGTGGCCCCGGTCACATCAATAAAGAGCACGCCTGGGCCCCGTGTGTTTTCAATGAGCACTTTAACTGCTCAGATATAGTGCACCCCGGGACTCTTGGGCTTTGCAGATGTGTAATGCGGCAGGGCCCTGTTCCACTCTCCTGGCCAGACAGAAAGTTAACACCCTTTCTGTGCCCTTCTGTGCTGCTGATTACAGTGCTCAGTGGCTGAAGGCGAGATCTTAAACAGGCGTTAAATTATAAAAACCGCGGGAGACCATTATTAAGACACTGTTGGGGGAGGGGACGCCGGTAGTCCATAAACCATCGGCCTGTTTGTTTGCATTTCATTAAAAGTTCTTTAGATAGCAAGGTCGCTAAAACGTGAGATCATTGATGGAAGAGCAGACCCCTTTTGGGAGTGGGAAGGAAAGCAGAGCGATGGCATTTTGCTTTTTCATTTCCCACCGCTGTCTCGGGTTTCACGCTCAGGCTGAGTGATCTGTGCAAACACGAAACCGAACCCGTCTTACAAGGGGGTCCGCCGACTTTCCCCTGCCTCCCTCGCTCGATTTACTGCTCTGTTAACCACGTTTGATGGCGATCACTGCCCAGCGATGAACTGCGAAGTTACCGCTCTCAAAAAACCTCCTTCCGCCACCTACTGCGTGGATGGACTGCGGCAGTGCCCGTGGAACTCTGCCATGGCAATGTGGTAAGAAAAAGTGGGAAATCATCCCACTGATAAAGGAAACACCACTTTTCACCGCAGTTACTTGGCCTGTTTAGTTTCATAGATTCAGAATCGAAGAGTCCTCTGGCCATGCAGTTCACGGAGTTTGCCCGCTAGAGGCGCCATTAGACAGCTGCCAAGTTACAATACTTAAAGTGGGAGAAGAAATCAAGGGGTAGTGGCTACTAGCACACAGCGAACAAATATGGAGGGGTGAGGGAGGGGGAAAGAGGGGTGGGGGGCGGGCTAAGAAGGTGCTAATTTGGAGAAGTGCAAATAGCTAAAAAACATTAATTCAAAAGTGTATGTCCTATGTAACAAAATGACTGGTCTAACAGAAGACTCGAAGCTGGAGTGAAAGGGAGTAAAATTAACTTTACAAGATGTTGCAACTATAATGTAATGAGCAGTAAAAAAAAAAAAAACTAACATTATTCAAACATAAAAATACAACTCAAAGATTCCAATCCCTGGGTTATTTTGAAGGAAGTCCATGATTCTTGTGTACTAATTAATTTGATGACACTATTCCAATTACGACTTTAGCGTAATATAATGAAAAAATCAAATATGTTTTCTCTATATTATATTTTCAATTCAGAGCATAAGAAAACATTTCGAATTGAAATAATTTAAAGATTACATTTGTAAAGTCCCTGATTTGGAAGTTTCCGTTTGAGCCCTCTGCCCAGTGTCTCCTTCCGTGTTTTCCTCCCTCCTTGTATTGCAGTAATCTCCTTGCCCAACTGGTGGCAACACGGGGAACCCGTGAGGTGCCCCTAAGTAGAGTTGCACAAATCCCTACTATTTGCAAGCGCAGCTGTATTTGAATGTGTCCTAGGAATGTAACTGAAGCAACACAAAGGACGTGATGTCTGGAAGTTTAAGAATTCATCTTAACCTCTGGCATCACTCTGGGCCACCCTCCAGACCATCGTTCTTCACCTGCCAAACCATTACTGAAGCGGAAAGACCATATACAAAGCAGGCTTGGTCCCACCCCCGAAGGGGAGGTCCAGTGAGAACTGCTAGGTCAAAAGCATCCCCAGACATGTTTCAGCCTCATTGGCCGTCACCAGTGAGGAGTAGCTTAAGTCTCTAGGCCCAGCAGGCACAGGACCCACGTCTGGGCATACCCATCCTACTTGGGGTGTCTAAAGCAAAACAAAGGAGGTGATGGCTGGAAGGTTTAGAATTAATCTTAACCTCTGGCTTCGCTCTGGGCAACCCTCCAGACCATCGTTCTTCGCTTGCCAAGGCATTACAGAAAGGGGAAAGACATATGCAAATCAGGCTTGGCCCTACCCCCAAAGGGGCAGTCGAAAATCCAGGCTGAACTCCTAGGTCACATCTTTTCTACACTAGACCACAAGCATTCCCAGACATATGTCTGCCAGGTTGGGCCTCATGGAGTAGCTTGGGTCTCTAGGCCCAACAGGCTAAAGCAAAACAAAGGAGGTGATGGCTGGAAGGTTTAGAATTAATCTTAACCTCTGGCTTCGCTCTGGGCAACCCTCCAGACCATCGTTCTTCACCTGCCAAACCATTACTGAAGCGGAAAGACCATATACAAAGCAGGCTTGGTCCCACCCCCGAAGGGGAGGTCCAGCCCAAACTGCTAGGTCAAAAGCATCCCCAGACATGTTTCAGCCTCATTGGCCGTCACCAGTGAGGAGTAGCTTGGGTCTCTAGGCCCAGCAGGCACAGGACCCACGTCTGGGTATACCCGTCCCACTTGGGGTGACTAAAGCAAAACAAAGGAGGTGATGGCTGGAAGGTTTAGAATTAATCTTAACCTCTGGCTTCGCTCTGAGCAACCCTCCAGACCATCGTTCTTCGCTTGCCAAGCCTGCCAAGGCATTGCAGAAAGGGGAAAGAAGACTAAGGCAAATCAGGCATGGTCCCACCCCCAAAGGGGCAGTCGAGCATCCAGGCTGAACTCCTAGGTCGCATCTCTTCTACACTAGACCACAAGCATTCCCAGACATATGTCTGCCAGGTTGGGCCTCATCAGTGAGGAGTAGCTTGGGTCTCCAGGCCCAACAGGCTAAAGAAAAACAAAGGAGATGATGCCTGGAAGATTTAGGTTAAGAATGTAACTGCACACCTCTTTTATGTTTACCAGGGCACGCAGGCAATGCTATGATCGGTGGGAGAAGGGAACAAATGAAAATAAATACATTAATAAATAAATGAATACATGAATAGAATTCAAATGTAGGCCCATCCCCCATTATTGAAGCCTTAGGATATTTCTTTCCTTCTAGCGAACTTTGTGATGCTTGAATGTTTATAACGTTGACTTAGCTAATGCTTTTTTCCCTGACGGACTTGTTATGTTCAAGCCTTGGAGTCAAAGTATGCGAGTGAAGCCATCTGTGGGTTTTAAATGTCTTTACTGGGTTAAGTCTACAGGTAAGTACATGAGTATAATAAAGTAAGGTACATAGGCAGGGAGAGACATCCACCGGCCCCCTCTTCCATTCAGTGCCAGGTCCCAACTGTTTCTCTAGGAACACTCACAGCACAGTAGAACATTCATGCTGGTTCCAGTTCAAACATTCTAGATCAACACTCCAGTTATGACACAAGCACACATACCATGGACAGGGGCAGATCAAAACCTAGCACATCTTCCCCCTATATAAGCAGACAACAACAGGATAAAAACACAAGGAAAAGATGCACAATTGCTCCGAACAAAATTTGATAATGACCACAGGGGTCAAATCCTCCTCAATCCAACTCTACCAGCCAAGCGACTGCTCAGAGCAAACATTTGCTAACTTCACTATACCTATAAATAGCTAAGCACCAACCATGGACATTCATCAACTCTGCAGCGGGCCCCACCACAGACGTCTAATAATAGGGAACCAGCCCTCATTCTCAAAACCAAACCAAACAACTCAGATAGCATACTATCATCATCCATAAACCCTTAACAAGGTGTACAAGGACACCATAAGAAGTTAAACACTTCCAACTGTTTCCACCAACACAGGATACAAATTTCTACAAATAACAACATCAGCATGTTTCACGCTCCCAAAGTAGCGTGAGTAGGACACACATCCCAATACACTATCACACCAAATGCACCTAGTGCGAAGGATACCAGTTCTACCAGAACCAGAACCTATTACCAGGACCATACATCCCACTGACACACAAATAGTCAGAATGCACCTAGTGCGAAGGATACCAGTTCACCCAGAACAAGAACCTTTTACCGGGACAATGCATCCCACCAAAACACCAAATATCAGGATGCACCTAGTGCGAAGGACACCAGTTCAATCAGAACCAGAACCTTTCACCGGGACCATACATCCCACTGACACACAAATAGTCAGAATGCACCTAGTGCGAAGGATACCAGTTCACCCAGAACAAGAACCTTTTACCGGGACCACACATCCCACCAAAACACAAATATCAGGATGCACCTAGTGCGAAGGACACCAGTTCAACCAGAACCAGAACCTTTTACCGGGACCACACATCCCACCCAAATAACCAAAATATTGTTACCACCACAACACAAACACTTCACTCACCACAAGTCTCTTACTATACAAGCAAAGATAAATTTAGGGTACAAGAATGGTAAGCTAGAGTTCAACACTACTACCGAGTCCATATTCTTTACCCTACAAAGTCCTTTGTGTTTGATGAACCTGTGAATGAAAATGTGGTTAGCCAAAATAACATACATACTGCAATACATCATGTCACACACGAGAAACTGAAACAGAGGCCACGACAACCATCACATCCAACCTCTCACAGTCACACAACCCTGAAAGTCATAGCAACAATTTTGCAACAAAACGATCTAACAGGCCTCACATGACATTTTAATCCTTTAGCAATCTTAATACCACAATAACACCTTAGGATAACATCACAGCAATACAAATCCAGCTCTTTCCTTTTGACAGAACCACAAGACCCCAATAAGCAGAAAACAATCAGCAGAGCATTTTTTAAACTCACACCGACACGATGGCTGCACCAAATATTTGGTTAAACATACATTACATTTGTATGTACCTGTGGAAGAATAAATTAGTTGAACATATAGTGCATCAGATGTAACCACAATTGCATTTACTTTACTTTAAGTAATACTGCAGTTGTTTTGCTCAACACCCAACATTTTAACATTGTTATGTGCCACTAAACATTACACCTAACCACATAACCATAATGGCATCTAGTATGCCCAAATAGCTACTAACCAATGACAACTCACCTGCACCTCTAATGCACATCCTATGCCAGACTATCCTATCTACTATCCTAAGACAATGGCATCACCAAAGCAAACTGTGGCACAGCTATGCTGAACAAATAGCACTTGTTGTGCACTAATACACAACCTATGCCAACCAATAGCATCTAACATGCCAACCATGGCACAACCTATGCCAAACCAACGGCACCTACTATGCCAGACTGCTGACACCTGATGTGCCAAACCATGTCACATATCTCCCAAACCATACTCTCTCTCACAGATCATAATGCCACTTCAAATTGTCACATTACTCTGCCCTTCCCATAACGTATAAGTGGAACCAATCAGATTTAAAAGTGGGCAACAATGCAATGTATTAATAAACGTCTCCCAAACCCAACATTTAAAGTCCTCAGAGCCCCTTTGGTAAGGTTCCTAGGAAAAAATGCAAGGTTACATAACGATACATTGGAATGCATTACATTACTTTACCAAAATTGCCAGATTAAAACAAATGGTAATCCCACAGTGTCAAATGCTCAACCCATTATGGATTGACCAGAATAATTGCCAAAACTCAGCCACTCCCATAAATAACTCCCCAGTACTTGAGTTTAAAGTGCAATCCTTCCAGAAGTAGTGGCACATCACTTCATGTCCAAGTTCACCGCTGTATTTCCCGTGAACGTTGTTATCGCAGAAATTCCCATGACTCTGCAACATGTCATTGTATTAATTCCAGCATCGACATGAATATTTGATATTGTTGTACTTGTCGGCAAAATCCACAAAAGAAAAATTCAAGACAACATTCTGCATCTCAAACCGCACGGCCTGGAAACTCACATAGGCAAAGTTCTATATCTGAATGCAGTAATTCAAAGTTCCATATCTGAAGGCAGTACTTCAATGCATCGTCTATACAGCTCACTGGCTGTTGGAACTTCCCATTTCTAACGTTGTTTTTCCGTATGAAACACGGACCTGGGGCACGTTTTCCACGTTGGAAGGTCCTTTTTTTTTTTTCGTAATCTTCTCAGTGATGCTGTCACCGCGCTGCCGGGTCATGGAATGCCGGAGGGAACGTTCATTGTCAGCAAGAATCGTCAACTCCCCCAGCATCCAGCTGACGTCACCATTTGGCAAATGAGAGTGGCCACGGACGGAGTGCTCCGCTCCAACCGTCACCCCCATGCTGCAAGAGTGCACCAGCTCGCAAAGAGCATCCCAGCGCCGCCAAGACCATGCCCCCAGCATGACTGCCCGGACCGCACACTCCACGGCCCAAGGTAAGGGCAGCCAGCAAGGTGGAGGTATGTGTATTAACACTCCTGTTTTGGTGCCTGCAGAGATTGCATCGGCCTGGCCATATTACTTTAACTGCTGGCGATTGGGACCCACTACAGCTATGTCCCACTAGCTGTCGGGACACCCGCAGGCTCCTGGGAGGCCCTGCAGACAAACTTAGAGGCCATCCCTCAAGCCAGTTCACATGCACAAAAATTAGCGCTCCTCCAGGGGAAAACACCAGCGCCGTAACGGCGTCCAACAAGGTTATTACTACAGCCGTATGGGTCCGTTGCAGTTCACTGTCACCTAAAGTGCGAGCCAGCTCCCAGGGGTACACTTTGGCGCAGACTGCTGCCAGCTGTGGCAGAAAGGGGCACGCTCACCTGATGGCCAAGGGACAGCTTGGGGTGGCCGGTGGATGTCTCCTGCTCCCGTGGTGTCCTGCCTCTTCTCCTTGCTGCATGTGCCCTCTGTCACCGGGCTCCTCCTGAAGTGCAGCTTTCTAACCTTATACTGCTCACTTTTTCCAGTGGACGTTCCCAGAGACAAATCCTCGTCGCCAATGTTATGTTCAAGCCTTGGAGTCAAAGTATGCGAGTGAAGCCATCTGTGGGTTTTATATGTCTTTACTGGGTCAAGTCTACAGGTAAGTACATGAGTATAATAAAGTAAGGTACATAGGCAGGGAGAGACATCCACCGGCCCCCTCTTCCATTCAGTGCCAGGTCCCAACTGTTTCTCTAGGAACACTCACAGCACAGTAGAACATTCATGCTGGTTCCAGTTCAAACATTCTAGATCAACACTCCAGTTATGACACAAGCACACATACCATGGACAGGGGCAGATCAAAACCTAACAGGACTCCCAACATGTGTATGAAGTAGGGTTGAAAAATGGTTGTCTTGCAGAAACTCAAGCCGAGGGCATTTAAACCCATGTCACTGCATAAACTGGTTAGGTGCGGTACAGACAAAAGATCGCTCAGAGAGCGTGAATGACAACACAATGGGAGGGGTGTGAACGCCCGTGGATGACACATCCGAGGAGGGCTCATCATGTGACACAGTAACCATAAATCGCTATAGAGAAAGGACTAAATGGATGAAAGGATGTATATGTATTTGCAGGATGCTTCTGCTGAAAGGCCTAGTGATGATTTCTAGAATTTTCTTATGTTTCATATTGGTCACGTGTCTAGTGACCTATAAAGGCAAGGGGTCTGGAAGGTGGGTCAGGTTTGAATGGTCTGTTCCTGATATACATAGGATGCTGGTTTTCTTGTCTTGCCAGACAACAAAAGCTGTTGCTGTTTGTCATCACCCGAAATTGATGTGTGATCCAAGTTTCTCTGAAAACGGAAAGAAGGTTGCAGGACAGGGAAGGCGAAAGAGGAGGAGCTCTACAGAGGAGGATTTCCCCATGATGTATGAGGAGAGGGGGGAAATCATGCTGTTTTTCTCGGTACTGGTTCATGGGCCCAGGCCACGCACCATGGCCGATGCTCTGAGTCAGTGGGTGAGGCTGAGGCATGGGAGTCCTCAAGAGTGGAGGAGGAGGCAGTCTTATCAGAGGGGTTTGGGACTAGTATCAGAGGTAGAGGTGCCATTGCATCTTGTGGATGCCCCAGCTGACGTAGGGGATACAGGGCCTCTAGTAAATGCACCCACAGAGAGAAGGCATTTTGTGGATGACCTCACAGAGACAGGGGAGGCAGGGCCTTTAGTGCTTGTCCCCGTGGAGGAAGGGCCAGGGAATGAGCAGGAGGGAATGTCCCCCATGTGGTAAGAGAGGGCAGTCACAGCAAGCAACCTGAGTGGGTTGTGGGGCAGTTTCTGCCTGGGTGGGGCATAGAGAAGAAAGTGGTCTTAGGGTGCAGATGAGAGGAGATCCATGCTCCTGCCATGTTGGAGGGGGACACCTCAGGTACACTAGGATCCTTAGGGAGCAAAGACATCTACCCCCTTACACAGCCTACATGGTCCTTTGTGTGGGGCATTTTTTCCCTGCCACCAAGGAAGACCATGAGGGGAGAGAACCCTGAGGGAAGAGGTTCAAGTGAGGCAGAAGGGAAGTGGCAAGAGTCGCACCCAGGGATGATGGCCACGAGGAATCACATTGGCTGGTGGTTCAAGAAACTCCACCTACTGAACGAGTCCTCTGCAGAAGTGACCTGACTGCCTGGGACCTCCCACCATGGTGCAGTGGTAGAGGGTCCTAACACTTCTCAGGGCTACAGTGCAGGTTGGAGAAGGTGAAGGAGGTGGAGACACAGTACCTAGGGTCTCGCAGTGTGCAGGTAGGCTTTTTTTCAGCAGGCAATGGATCATATGTCCTTGCTGTTTTATGAATTGGCAAAATAATGCACGTGCCATGCTTTCAAACGTCCTTCACCTGTTGGTCACATGCTTTATCTGCAATTGTGAGGCTGTGAAAGAAATGATTGTCGTGGCCCAGAAGATAAGCTTCCATTTCAACTGGGCGTACCATGCCAAAAATTCACTGTGCCAACTATAGGTGTGCCACAAATTTCCACTGCACAACCTGAATACCTCAGTGGCCACCTGTTGGAATTGTACTTTGCACATTTTGAACAGAGTATGTGAGCAATTATTGTAACGCAATCAAAGATTAACGCAGAATTCCCACTAGAGCCCTAGTTCTGGCATTCTTTACGGTTGTATACGAATTGTTCGAGTCACAATTTCTTGAATGACAATTGACCTTTTCACAATTGACCGAATTGTGAAGGTCAATTGTTACATATGTGCGGGGGAATCCCCCCGCGACCCCCCACCCAACGCAAACCCCCCCACCAAAACCCCATATATATTACCAAACCCAGTGTGTGTGTGTGTGTGTATATATATGCATATATATATATATATATATATTTATTTATTTATTTTTCTCCGTATTTTCGGTCAATTGTGAAAAGGTCAATTCGGACCCTTGAAATTAGGTCAATTGTTCATTCGAACAATTGTGTTCGAACAATTTGGGTAATACCTTCTTTACACCATGCCAGTGCCAATTGCTATCAGCAGTCTGCTCCAGACTACAACCTTTGAAGGAGGCCAAGCAAGTTAATCAGCACACTTCATCTCAAGTGAGGTTCTTCCTTTTGTGTACTTGCTTAACCCGAGCAACATGGAGAAGGCCCGTTCCCCGGCAGGTGTGCTGTGGCAGCCAGCGCAGCTGGTGATGGAACTGCTTTTAACATTGCGTGCCGATGAATGGGTAGTTCAATTTAAAGGTAACATTATGTACCTGGTGGCTCCCTTTATGGACCCATGCTTCAAAGTAAAGGTGGACGGTTTTCTTTTGAATGTGTCGGGAGGAGGAGTGGCAGCAGGCATCAGAAGGAGGAGACACTGTGAAAATGTGCAAGGATGCTTTGCTGTGGTACTTTCAACTTCAGAAAGAACACAGGCAGCAAGAAAATCATAAACAGCCCACATTTTTGCCAAGTACATGGGGATTGTCGAGCTCAAGATTGATGTCATAAACTGGGAGTACATCACTAACACGTGCTGAATGCTTTTGGAGTAGTGCAGGCACAGCCTATGGAAAGCAGCATCTTGATCCCTATGTACTGTCCACTTCACCCTTGAGAAGGGTCGATGACCCATTACAGTATTTGTGCAGCAAGGAGTATGTTTGGCCAACAGAACTCGTGTGAGTTGCTGTTGAATCTCTAAGCTGCCCCCCATAGAGTGGAGTCGGGGAGTTTGTAGTGCAGCTTGGGCTATTATCTCTAAACACAGGAGAAGCCTTGCAGTGCCACAGGTTGAACAATTGGCATTTATAGAAATGAGCAGTCAGTTAATTGCCCAAGACCATGCAATTACATGCCAGCTTGATGATTATTTGTTACCTGGTTCAAGTAACACACTGAACATTGGAGTGGTGTAGTTTTGTTGTATGTGTGGTTGGGAAATGGGTAGATTCAGACGTGACTGAGAGGCCCTGACTAGCTGCTTTCTCACACACGTGATTGCCTATTGTGCAAGTAATGTTTTATAATTGTATTCTCTCATGAGGATTACTTTACATGTCAAACGTTCTCATGTTCTGCCACAGGCCGCAGCCACCCACTAAGGTTCTCAGGTTCTTTCACAGGGCACAGCCTCCCACTAATCGTCTCAGTTTCTACCACAGGACACAGCCAGCTGTTAAAATTCCCAGCTTCTCCCACAGGGCACAGTCACTTCATAAGGTTCTCAGGTTTTTTTCACAGGGCACTACCACCTGGTAAATTGTAAGGTTATTTACAGTGGGCAACCACCAAAGGTTCTTGTTTTGTTGATGCTTTTCACAGGGCACCGCTGCCCACTAAAGGGGGCAACACTTTTCACAGGGCACAGCCCCAAATAAGGTTCACGGGTTCTCCCACATGGTGCATCCAGATTTCTTCACATGTTGCAGCCAGCCACTACATTTCTTGGGTTTTATCACAGGGCACAGTCCCTCACTAAGGTTCCCAGGTTCTTCCACAGGATACAGCCACACCTTAATGTTCTCACGTTCTCCCACCAGGCACAACCGCTGTTTAAGGTTGTCACCCATTAGGTTTCTTGGATTGTTTCATAGGGCACAGCAACCCTCTAAAGTTTGCAGTTCCCCCCACAGTGTACAGCCACCCGCCGACCTGCTTGTTCTCTTACATTATTGTATTTATAAACTGCAATGTCCTCCGGTAAGCATCTTGGTGCTGGGATTGTGACAACGGGTATATATCTGCAAGGTGTCAGTCTACTGAAAGTGCTACCAGAATAACCAAATTGTCAGGCCCTTGTGAAATGCTGAGTGATTGTCTGAACACCTCTGATGGAAATGCAAAGAGTAAAATGAACAGCTGCCAACAGACAGCACTTTCAGTACCCCCTGCTTCAAAGACCAAAGATTGTGGAATGGACAGTATTTCATAGATTATTTTGAAGAAACGATGGCCAGATTGATAAAAAAGCGCGATGAATCTTAAAGAGTCTTACACCCTATTAGTCTAGCTACAGGTAGCCAATGCAATTGTCTGAGATAAGTAGAAATATGATCAGTCATTTTCAAAGAAAAAATTAGATAAGCAAATGCGTCTTGAATGTATCGAAAAAGTGAGATCTATTTTTTTGGTAGGCCTCCGAATAAGACATTACGCTATTAAGGTGCGATGAAATGAACACATTTAGCAGGATGAAGACCATTTTTTGGCCTTTTGCTGAATTGCATTCTGGTATTTGTAGTCTCACAGTGAATGATGCCATAATTGTACACTTTTTAACTAAAATAGTTCTATAATGATTTATATATCTGAGTGACACTATGGTATGTGCAATTTTCAAGTTAGCTTCATAAAGCATAGTATTGTTGAAAGCAAGATATGGGGGTGAGGAGGTGAAATGAGGAGCAGGCAAGCAAGTCATAAGTATTTGTCCACGATGTGGCAAGCGAGTTTGCAATCCTGGACACTGGTGCAGTCATTTCCCCCTGATTGTAGCTGCTTTTCAGGGCACTAGTAAAGGACACATGTGGGTGGACAGTGTAACCTATTTCAGAGGGCGGACGCAGCCCCTTGGATTTTTTTGAGGTTGGGAAGCTTGCTCATGCATTTGGATACCAGGATTTTACTCAGGTTGTCATGTTCCCAGTGCAGATGCTATTCATGGGCGCCAGCTTTTGATTTTCGCTATGGGTGGATTAAGTATCTGAGCATATGTTATTCTTGCAGCCAGTCATTTATTTTCCCATTTCTGTGCTGCTTAAATGTGGTTAGTTGGGGTTGTGCGATGTATCACAATAGTCACCAAGAGACCGCCATAAAACAAGGGGCTTGGAGCACTCTGCTTAACCAAAGCGTGTGGTCCATGGCAAATAATTGAATCTTACTCTGCATTGCCTAAAAACATTGTGAGCTCTCAAAGCCTGCAATCTTTTATACATAACAATATCAGTGTTAAAACAGGACAAAATCAGTTTGTGATTGATGAACGTCTTTGAGCGATGGGTTGCAAGTGTTTTAAAATATAGAGTGGCCGTGCCACCGGTCATGGCCAAAGGCCACGCTGGTTGTCTGGAAGTGTTCTAAAAATCTATGGAATAACAAAACCCTTGAAATTCAAGAACAAAACCCTAGTTGCCAGTACGTTAAGATGAGCAATACATGGTAACAAAACCTTTGAAATTCATGGAAAAAACTGTAGTTGCAGGGACGTTAAGGTGAGAACTGAACGCAACAAAACCCGTGAAATTCAGCTAAAGCCACCTTAACTTCACGCCCCCTGTTGCATAGCCTATGACCACAATCCCATGAGGCCAGGGAGGTAGGCCACTACCCGATAGGCCTCCTGGGGTGGTATAATGCGGGAGGATCTCATGGGGAGGGACTCCCCCTCTAGGGATGAGTATGACCATCTAGGGTGCAGCCGTTCTAACATCAACATATGCCCACACACAGAGAGTAAACCTATGTACTGTTATCAGGTAGAGAACTATAGAGAACCTGAAAGTACTAGGATGAGGAAGAGTGTAGGAAACATGAAGATCACTTGCCACACAAGTACTGGTACGTGGTGGTTCCGCGCCAGTATCAAGAACAAGACAACAAAACAACAAAACAGATGAATGACTTATACAACAAGCCGATTGGGAACCAGTTACATCGCATAAAAATGAACAAGAGACAAAGATACCTGTGAACTCCAGATAGGCAGGAGACGTGGAAACTCACATGCTGGAGTTTGAAAGCTGCTCATGGGACCAGAGGAGAATGAGCACGGAGAATGTTGCAGAGCCACTGCCGCATTTCTTCACGGGCACTGCAGGAGCAGTCCACGAACACCAGCCAGAAAGCAGAAAGGAAGCCAAGCCGCACAGAAAAGTACTGTGCTGCTGTTGCAGTCGTGGAGAGGAACCTGAAGAAGCCGAACCACAGAAGGGGAGGCTGCGCTGCCATTTGCAGGCATGGAGAGAACTGTTGAGAGATCACGCCATGCAGAGGGAAGCCGCGGTGCCCTCGCAGATGCGGAAAGAAACCAGAAGAAACAGGGAACAAACTCCTGTCCCTGGAAGCCCCAGCAATGTACCAAGATCCCACTGAAGGTAAAGGGAGGCATGGGAGACACAGAGGGGACTTGGGGCTAGAAGGGAAGCAGGCAATAACGGCTCTTCCTTGGTCCAAGTATGCATCAGACCTGCATGAAACCTCTTCCTCCTCGTGTCAGTGGATGTGCAAACCCCACTGACCACCAGAGAAGGGACAGGGTCCCCTACCCGAGAAGAAAAAGAGAAATCAGGTTCAGGGATCCTAACCAAGAACGTAATACTAGTCATCTTCCTGGTAGTGGTACTTGGCAGGGTAGTGAACCAAGTAGGTTGAGTCTAAGAAGAGAAAAACCCAGGTTGAAGACACAAATCCAGAGAGAGACTCGAGTCATCTTCCTTGTGGCAATACTTGGCAGGTTAGTGAACCAGCTCTGCTGAGTCAATGAAGCAGAACCTAGGTCTGGGACCCAACCAAAGTTGGTACTTTATATAGTTTTGAAAAGAGGAGACATTTGAGAGTCCCAGGGAAGGGAATCATTCCTGGGTCTAGTGTGACTGGGGTGTGACTGGGGTGTGAACGCCCGTGGATGACACATCCGAGGAGGGCTCATCATGTGACACAGTAACCATAAATCGCTATAGAGAAAGGACTAAATGGATGAAAGGATGTATATGTATTTGCAGGATGCTTCTGCTGAAAGGCCTAGTGATGATTTCTAGAATTTTCTTATGTTTCATATTGGTCACGTGTCTAGTGACCTATAAAGGCAAGGGGTCTGGAAGGTGGGTCAGGTTTGAATGGTCTGTTCCTGATATACATAGGATGCTGGTTTTCTTGTCTTGCCAGACAACAAAAGCTGTTGCTGTTTGTCATCACCCGAAATTGATGTGTGATCCAAGTTTCTCTGAAAACGGAAAGAAGGTTGCAGGACAGGGAAGGCGAAAGAGGAGGAGCTCTACAGAGGAGGATTTCCCCATGATGTATGAGGAGAGGGGGGAAATCATGCTGTTTTTCTCGGTACTGGTTCATGGGCCCAGGCCACGCACCATGGCCGATGCTCTGAGTTAGTGGGTGAGGCTGAGGCATGGGAGTCCTCAAGAGTGGAGGAGGAGGCTGTCTTATCAGAGGGGTTTGGGACTAGTATCAGAGGTAGAGGTGCCATTGCATCTTGTGGATGCCCCAGCTGACGTAGGGGATACAGGGCCTCTAGTAAATGCACCCACAGAGAGAAGGCATTTTGTGGATGACCTCACAGAGACAGGGGAGGCAGGGCCTTTAGTGCTTGTCCCCGTGGAGGAAGGGCCAGGGAATGAGCAGGAGGGAATGTCCCCCATGTGGTAAGAGAGGGCAGTCACAGCAAGCAACCTGAGTGGGTTGTGGGGCAGTTTCTGCCTGGGTGGGGCATAGAGAAGAAAGTGGTCTTAGGGTGCAGATGAGAGGATCTCCATGCTCCTGCCATGTTGGAGGGGGACACCTCAGGTACACTAGGATCCTTAGGGAGCAAAGACATCTACCCCCTTACACAGCCTACATGGTCCTTTGTGTGGGACATTTTTTCCCTGCCACCAAGGAAGACCATGAGGGGAGAGAACCCTGAGGGAAGAGGTTCAAGTGAGGCAGAAGGGAAGTGGCAAGAGTCGCACCCAGGGATGATGGCCACGAGGAATCACATTGACTGGTGGTTCAAGAAACTCCACCTACTGAACGAGTCCTCTGCAGAAGTGACCTGACTGCCTGGGACCTCCCACCATGGTGCAGTGGTAGAGGGTCCTAACACTTCTCAGGGCTACAGTGCAGGTTGGAGAAGGTGAAGGAGGTGGAGACACAGTACCTAGGGTCTCGCAGTGTGCAGGTAGGCTTTTTTTCAGCAGGCAATGGATCATATGTCCTTGCTGTTTTATGAATTGGCAAAATAATGCACGTGCCATGCTTTCAAACGTCCTTCACCTGTTGGTCACATGCTTTATCTGCAATTGTGAGGCTGTGAAAGAAATGATTGTCATGGCCCAGAAGATAAGCTTCCATTTCAACTGGGCGTACCATGCCAAAAATTCACTGTGCCAACTACAGGTGTGCCACAAATTTCCACTGCACAACCTGAATACCTCAGTGGCCACCTGTTGGAATTGTACTTTGCACATTTTGAACAGAGTATGTGAGCAATTATTGTAACGCAATCAAAGATTACTGCAGAATTCCCACTAGAGCCCTAGTTCTGGCATTCTTTACGGTTGTATACGAATTGTTCGAGTCACAATTTCTTGAATGACAATTGACCTTTTCACAATTGACCGAATTGTGAAGGTCAATTGTTACATATGTGCGGGGGAATCCCCCCGCGACCCCCCACCCAACGCAAACCCCCCCACCAAAACCCCATATATATTACCAAACCCAGTGTGTGTGTGTGTGTGTATATATATGCATATATATATATATATATATATATTTATTTATTTATTTTTCTCCGTATTTTTGGTCATTTGTGAAAAGGTCAATTCGGACCCTTGAAATTAGGTCAATTGTTCATTCGAACAATTGTGTTCGAACAATTTGGGTAATACCTTCTTTACACCATGCCAGTGCCAATTGCTATCAGCAGTCTGCTCCAGACTACAACCTTTGAAGGAGGCCAAGCAAGTTAATCAGCACACTTCATCTCAAGTGAGGTTCTTCCTTTTGTGTACTTGCTTAACCCGAGCAACATGGAGAAGGCCCGTTCCCCGGCAGGTGTGCTGTGGCAGCCAGCGCAGCTGGTGATGGAACTGCTTTTAACATTGCGTGCCGATGAATGGGTAGTTCAATTTAAAGGTAACATTATGTACCTGGTGGCTCCCTTTATGGACCCATGCTTCAAAGTAAAGGTGGACGGTTTTCTTTTGAATGTGTCGGGAGGAGGAGTGGCAGCAGGCATCAGAAGGAGGAGACACTGTGAAAATGTGCAAGGATGCTTTGCTGTGGTACTTTCAACTTCAGAAAGAACACAGGCAGCAAGAAAATCATAAACAGCCCACATTTTTGCCAAGTACATGGGGATTGTCGAGCTCAAGATTGATGTCATAAACTGGGAGTACATCACTAACACGTGCTGAATGCTTTTGGAGTAGTGCAGGCACAGCCTATGGAAAGCAGCATCTTGATCCCTATGTACTGTCCACTTCACCCTTGAGAAGGGTCGATGACCCATTACAGTATTTGTGCAGCAAGGAGTATGTTTGGCCAACAGAACTCGTGTGAGTTGCTGTTGAATCTCTAAGCTGCCCCCCATAGAGTGGAGTTGGGGAGTTTGTAGTGCAGCTGGGGCTATTATCTCTAAACACAGGAGAAGCCTTGCAGTGTCACGGGTTGAACAATTGGCATTTATAGAAATGAGCAGTCAGTTAATTGCCCAAGACCATGCAATTACATGCCAGCTTGATGATTATTTGTTACCTGGTTCAAGTAACACACTGAACATTGGAGTGGTGTAGTTTTGTTGTATGTGTGGTTGGGAAATGGGTAGATTCAGACGTGACTGAGAGGCCCTGACTAGCTGCTTTCTCACACACGTGATTGCCTATTGTGCAAGTAATGTTTTATAATTGTATTCTCTCATGAGGATTACTTTACATGTCAAACGTTCTCATGTTCTGCCACAGGCCACAGCCACCCACTAAGGTTCTCAGGTTCTTTCACAGGGCACAGCCTCCCACTAATCGTCTCAGTTTCTACCACAGGACACAGCCAGCTGTTAAAATTCCCAGCTTCTCCCACAGGGCACAGTCACTTCATAAGGTTCTCAGGTTTTTTTCACAGGGCACTACCACCTGGTAAATTGTAAGGTTATTTACAGTGGGCAACCACCAAAGGTTCTTGTTTTGTTGATGCTTTTCACAGGGCACCGCTGCCCACTAAAGGGGGCAACACTTTTCACAGGGCACAGCCCCAAATAAGGTTCACAGGTTCTCCCACATGGTGCATCCAGATTTCTTCACATGTTGCAGCCAGCCACTACATTTCTTGGGTTTTATCACAGGGCACAGTCCCACACTAAGGTTCCCAGGTTCTTCCACAGGATACAGCCACACCTTAATGTTCTCACGTTCTCCTACCAGGCACAACCGCTGTTTAAGGTTGTCACCCATTAGGTTTCTTGGATTGTTTCATAGGGCACAGCAACCCTCTAAAGTTTGCAGTTCCCCCCACAGTGTACAGCCACCCGCCGACCTGCTTGTTCTCTTACATTATTGTATTTATAAACTGCAATGTCCTCCGGTAAGCATCTTGGTGCTGGGATTGTGACAACGGGTATATATCTGCAAGGTGTCAGTCTACTGAAAGTGCTACCAGAATAACCAAATTGTCAGGCCCTTGTGAAATGCTGAGTGATTGTCTGAACACCTCTGATGGAAATGCAAAGAGTAAAATGAACAGCTGCCAACAGACAGCACTTTCAGTACCCCCTGCTTCAAAGACCAAAGATTGTGGAATGGACAGTATTTCATAGATTATTTTGAAGAAACGATGGCCAGATTGATAAAAAAGCGCGATGAATCTTAAAGAGCCTTACACCCTATTAGTCTAGCTACAGGTAGCCAATGCAATTGTCTGAGATAAGTAGAAATATGATCAGTCATTTTCAAAGAAAAAATTAGATAAGCAAATGCGTCTTGAATGTATCGAAAAAGTGAGATCTATTTTTTTGGTAGGCCTCCGAATAAGACATTACGCTATTAAGGTGCGATGAAATGAACACATTTAGCAGGATGAAGACCATTTTTTGGCCTTTTGCTGAATTGCATTCTGGTATTTGTAGTCTCACAGTGAATGATGCCATAATTGTACACTTTTTAACTAAAATAGTTCTATAATGATTTATATATCTGAGTGACACTATGGTATGTGCAATTTTCAAGTTAGCTTCATAAAGCATAGTATTGTTGAAAGCAAGATATGGGGGTGAGGAGGTGAAATGAGGAGCAGGCAAGCAAGTCATAAGTATTTGTCCACGATGTGGCAAGCGAGTTTGCAATCCTGGACACTGGTGCAGTCATTTCCCCCTGATTGTAGCTGCTTTTCAGGGCACTAGTAAAGGACACATGTGGGTGGACAGTGTAACCTATTTCAGAGGGCGGACGCAGCCCCTTGGATTTTTTTGAGGTTGGGAAGCTTGCTCATGCATTTGGATACCAGGATTTTACTCAGGTTGTCATGTTCCCAGTGCAGATGCTATTCATGGGTGCCAGCTTTTGATTTTCGCTATGGGTGGATTAAGTATCTGAGCATATGTTATTCTTGCAGCCAGTCATTTATTTTCCCATTTCTGTGCTGCTTAAATGTGGTTAGTTGGGGTTGTGCGATGTATCACAATAGTCACCAAGAGACCGGCCATAAAACAAGGGGCTTGGAGCACTCTGCTTAACCAAAGCGTGTGGTCCATGGCAAATAATTGAATCTTACTCTGCATTGCCTAAAAACATTGTGAGCTCTCAAAGCCTGCAATCTTTTATACATAACAATATCAGTGTTAAAACAGGACAAAATCAGTTTGTGATTGATGAACATCTTTGAGCGATGGGTTGCAAGTGTTTTAAAATATAGAGTGGCCGTGCCACCGGTCATGGCCAAAGGCCATGCTGGTTGTCTGGAAGTGTTCTAAAAATCTATGGAATAACAAAACCCTTGAAATTCAAGAACAAAACCCTAGTTGCCAGTACGTTAAGATGAGCAATACATGGTAACAAAACCTTTGAAATTCATGGAAAAAAACTGTAGTTGCAGGGACGTTAAGGTGAGAACTGAACGCAACAAAACCCGTAAAATTCAGCTAAAGCCACCTTAACTTCACGCCCCCTGTTGCATAGCCTATGACCACAATCCCATGAGGCCAGGGAGGTAGGCCACTACCCGATAGGCCTCCTGGGGTGGTATAATGCGGGAGGATCTCATGGGGAGGGACTCCCCCTCTAGGGATGAGTATGACCATCTAGGGTGCAGCCGTTCTAACATCAACATATGCCCACACACAGAGAGTAAACCTATGTACTGTTATCAGGTAGAGAACTATAGAGAACCTGAAAGTACTAGGATGAGGAAGAGTGTAGGAAACATGAAGATCACTTGCCACACAAGTACTGGTACGTGGTGGTTCCGCGCCAGTATCAAGAACAAGACAACAAAACAACAAAACAGATGAATGACTTATACAACAAGCCGATTGGGAACCAGTTACATCGCATAAAAATGAACAAGAGACAAAGATACCTGTGAACTCCAGATAGGCAGGAGACGTGGAAACTCACATGCTGGAGTTTGAAAGCTGCTCATGGGACCAGAGGAGAATGAGCACGGAGAATGTTGCAGAGCCACTGCCGCATTTCTTCACGGGCACTGCAGGAGCAGTCCACGAACACCAGCCAGAAAGCAGAAAGGAAGCCAAGCCGCACAGAAAAGTACTGTGCTGCTGTTGCAGTCGTGGAGAGGAACCTGAAGAAGCCGAACCACAGAAGGGGAGGCTGCGCTGCCATTTGCAGGCATGGAGAGAACTGTTGAGAGATCACGCCATGCAGAGGGAAGCCGCGGTGCCCTCGCAGATGCGGAAAGAAACCAGAAGAAACAGGGAACAAACTCCTGTCCCTGGAAGCCCCAGCAATGTACCAAGATCCCACTGAAGGTAAAGGGAGGCATGGGAGACACAGAGGGGACTTGGGGCTAGAAGGGAAGCAGGCAATAACGGCTCTTCCCTGGTCCAAGTATGCATCAGACCTGCATGAAACCTCTTCCTCCTCGTGTCAGTGGATGTGCAAACCCCACTGACCACCAGAGAAGGGACAGGGTCCCCTACCCGAGAAGAAAAAGAGAAATCAGGTTCAGGGATCCTAACCAAGAACGTAATACTAGCCATCTTCCTGGTAGTGGTACTTGACAGGGTAGTGAACCAAGTAGGTTGAGTCTAAGAAGAGAAAAACCCAGGTTGAAGACACAAATCCAGAGAGAGACTCGAGTCATCTTCCTTGTGGCAATACTTGGCAGGTTAGTGAACCAGCTCTGCCGAGTCAATGAAGCAGAACCTAGGTCTGGGACCCAACCAAAGTTGGTACTTTATATAGTTTTGAAAAGAGGAGACATTTGAGAGTCCCAGGGAAGGGAATCATTCCTGGGTCTAGTGTGACTGGCACGTTGTCATGAGAAGCATCAGGGGGAGGGAGTCATCCTCCTGATATCAAGTGGCAGAAGTACGAACAAGCTTCCAGCCAGGGGAAGGGAGTCATCCCCCTGGCCTTTGACTACAAAGTTAAAAAAAAAAAAAACTTTCAATCAGGGCAAGGGAGGCATTCAACGACCCAAGAGGAGAAGGGCTGTTGGGTTTCTTTTTATTTGAGGATACTTTCAACCAGTGGAAAGGAGTCATTCCCCCTGGTGAGAACTATTGAAATTCCCAAAGTGAACTGTGATCACAAACCCAGGAGAAGCGAGCCATTCTCCTGGAAAACAGTTTAGCCTTAACTACTTTAGTTATTCGTGTGAGGGACAGAACTAGGTTTTTTGACACAGGACTTTGGACATTTAAGCTAAACGGACATTCTGACAGATCCTTTTTAGTCTTTAGTTGAGTCAGGGAAACCCCTTATGGAAATAGGTACAGCTACGCTTTTATCTTTCTTTTCAGGAAGAATAAAAGTCTTAGCCAACCACCATGCCACCTTTGTGTCATTCTCCTTCTTCTGCACCATACACTAATAAGCAGACTTCTGGGGAAATGTGTTCGCTGCACTGACTTCCTATCTCTAGAAGCCTTTTGGCATAGACTCTTAAGCAGTCATTATATTTCCCTTAAAAGAGTTCTGGTCCAGAGTCTCATTGGTATTCATACCCTCTTCGGGGAAAATGATTATGTTTATCACTCTAGTGGGTACATGTCTGTTTTAGTGTTTTAACTGTAAACTATTCATCTTCCTTTAATCTTTCTCTGGTTATAAAATATATTAACTGTTTTTGTACACATGTTTGTGCAATGGTATCATTTATAGTGAATGTGTAAACTTTGATTACAAACTGAACACACACACACACACATATATATATATAGATGGCCCTGTGGGCAAATATACTATGCACTCTAAGATTCAAAGTAAGGGCATTGTTTATATATAATATGTATTTCATAACTTCGCTGTTTTATATAGGAATGCACTTGCACTTTAGGATGTACCATTCGAGTTGTGTTTACAGTATTTTATCTATGCACTATGCACTTTATAACGAACCTGGTTTTGCACAAGGAATGCATTATGCACTTTTTTGTGTAATACATGCGTTGGTCATTGGATACGGTGTGCGCAAACTCGCACCTTTTGATGCAGGTTTTGCAAAGAAATGCATTAGCACTTTATTATGCAGCATGTAAGCTGTTCATATGGAAATGCATTGTTGCACTATGCACTTTATAACTAAGCATGTTATGCATAGAACTGTATCTTGTTTTCTAATCATATAATGTGTGCATTGCCCATCTGGTTTGTTATGATTATGGTGTATACATAACTAAAGTTTACAACATTAGATATTTTATAGGTTCTATTATAAGAATTTTTAAATGAGTCATTTTTAATTTGCATTTATTTTAAGCCTTTTGATTGTGTATCCTGTTTATAGAATTTACTTATAGACAGCGTTGTTCATATATTGAATCAGACTCATATAATTTGCCTTATATTGTTCCTTCCTTCCGTTCTTGCCATGCACAGTGCATTCAGTAGAATACAGGGCTTTCTATAAGATTGTATATGCATTGGACACATTGACATTTCAATATGTCTGCCATAGTGTTTGAATAAGAACATGGAGCAGCTGAGCAATATCAAAGTAGGACTAACTCTTTGGACACAACCATAGAGGCGTAATGGAATACAATGGCTTATTGTCACATTGTTTCCCCATATATGAACAAGTGGTCAGAGGATTGCGAAACGCATCATTGTGTGTTTTTTATGTATCCACATCATTGAATAAACTTTTGCTGTGAAATCCATGAGCGTGGTTGTCAGGTTCCATGCCGATTGAAGAATTCTGCCCTGTTCTGCTGCTCCGGGGGTTGTGCTATTTCAATATATATATATATATATATATATATATATATATATATATATATATATATACAGTTAAGTTTCTGACTGTCAGTAAATAAATCCACCTGACCTAGATATGGCAGTGAACAAAAATAAGGGCCTAGACATGTGATGTCATCAGTGATGTCATCAATGATATTTGTCATGTCATCATTGATGTCCTGGGTGTTAGTCTTAGCAGGGTACGGTGGTGGCGGGAGTTATGGTTGCTTAGCTTACCATAACTGGCGAATTTCAGGGTTTTTTAGATTTTACTTGGAACCATAACGTCCTTTTAACAACGTTTTTCGACTGAATGTCAAAGGTTTTTATCAGTGCAACTTAACCATACCGTCTCTTTAAGAAAGTTTTTTTTCTAAAGGTCATCGATTTTTAGTAGTGGCATGTAACCATAGTGTAAAGTAACTTCTGACTTAATGACACACCTTGCGTAGAATGCCACATGACCATATGCTGGCGTACAGCACGGTGACGTGTCTGAGAATCCGTACACACTTCACAATAAGATGTATGCCTCGTGGACAGTGTGGAAATACATTTTATATTGATGTAGGAACGTCTACCTTCAACATTTCCCTTGCACAGCTCCAACACGTATTAGTAGTCAGCCAGTAGCATTGTAGTACACATTACAAACTTTTATCAAAAGGTCTACGTATCTGAAAACGACATCAGCTAAAGCCATCCCTCCTTCCCAACGAAACAGCACCACTGCTGTAATGAAGGAGTATGAGAAACACTCCCCCTACCTTTCAAATAACAAACGCCCCATATTTTCTAGCAGTCCACCTGTCAAAACAACTGAAAATATCGAGGCTGAGTACCCCAAAAGGAAAGTCACCGAACACAGGTTACAAAGGAACATACAAAGATCTTTAATTTATACTGAACAGTTTCAAAGGACAAAACAATCAGATAGCTATCGGCCCTCAGTACAACACAGCAAACTCCAGCTTGGTTCGGTGTGCTCAGCGAGTGGGACTGTACATTAGAATTAGTCGCACTTTTATACCCTTTGTGAACATGATGTTCAACCCTACTGCGGGTTAATGTTCCTCTAATACATAACTTATCTAGGGTTCATCCCGAGTTCACACATCTATATGCTTAGGGGTTGCCTTTAATGCATTCACCAACAAGTCCACACGGTAACAGTGTATTTTAGGATTCCTCATAGAGTCTTCTCAAACATTAATACAATGTAGTTAAACAAGTGTTCTCAGTTCAGTATTTGGATACATTGTTCTTAACATATGCTCGCGGATTAGCTTCATTGGCACAAGTAATCCTTTACACACAGGTCAACAAAGGACAAGGTCTCAGTTCACGACCCCAACAAGTGGCCTGCAGGCAAGTTACATATTAGTTGTACTCAGAGGTCAAGACGGCCATGTTGTATTTCGGAATGACATCGTCCACCATTTTAACTCACAGGGTGACTTTACAGAGAGAACCTAAAATGGCGGATTGACCTAAAATGGCGGTTTACATTGATTCTAAGGTCAGGGCCTTGCAACACGGATTTCTTCGCAAGTGGCTTACAAGCAACTTGGCGTAGGCCAATATACATATATTCATCGCAATTGGAGGCACGGTATAATTTCCTGTTTGACACACCTACCCCCGCATATTACTGTTTGATGCCTCTTTCTTTATTGCAGTTCGCAAATGTCCTTATTAGCTGTCCTACCAAATAAAAACGCCATCTGTAAACAAAGTAAATGTTCTTTTAAGAACCCCCTTTCACAGTGTAAACATATTATTTTTAAAAATGGCATACACGCCATCTACTTTATATGTCTCAGTAAAGGACATAGACGTAATAACATTTGCCATTAACAATGTAGATTTGCAAAGCACTAACGTGTGCTACTAAAAAATAGGATTTCTGGTTATAATCCGGCCCACCTGTGGAATGCCGGATTACAAAACAAAATCCTTTTTCAAGATGGCCACCATAGAAAGGGAAGGAGGTTGTTCCATACATGGGCCGTGTTCGCGTTCCATGGCAGCCTGCAAAAAGCAAAACTACGTGCCGTGACACAGAACCTCAAAATGAACATACAGCAACGTACAACATAGGACGTTGCATTTTGAAATAATACACTGGTTTTTAAAATAAAACATTAACATTTTAGAGTTTGTAAAGTAGTTTTATTTCACAAGAAACTGTACGAGACCGTTGGACTATGCCCATTTTCAATGAAATTGTAACATTGGGCCTCATTACGAGTCCAGCGGTAACCGAGGTGGTAAAACCACCTGCTTACCGCCAGACTCGTATTACCATTCCGCCTCTGTGATTCCCGGAATTACCGGGGCATTACAACCCCGGTTTCCCGGGAATCACGGAGGCGGAATGGTGTTTATCCCCATTCCCATTGAGTCCTATGGGACTCAATGGGAATGGGGATCATGGAAACACCGGCAGCATCTCGTAATGCTGCCGGTGTTTCCTCGTCCGCCTGCAGGCAGGCGGTGTTAAACCCGCCAGGTCAGACCTGGCGGGAACATCACCTCCCGCCTGCAGGAGTCGGGATCAGGCAGTCCGGAAACAACGGTGGCGGCGGGTTTACCGCCACCGTTATTTCCGGACCGCCTGATTTGTAATGAGGCCCATTGTTTCTATGTGTGTCAGCGAAAATGTTAATAGTGAGTCACACGTTGTGCTTTTCCCATACACAAAGTATGCGTTTTCAATAAAGCAACTGCTTTGTTCGCACAGTGATTTCCAAGACATCACCATGACCTTTGGCCTACACCACCATAAAACATGTAATGTTACTCCTTATGGCCACTTCAGCGTACGGACAAAAGGGTCCGGGGCTATCATCCCACAAAATTGTGACCAACAGGTAGCCGGTGACGATCAGTTGCATCTGGCGTCCAAAGAAACCACCACTCGGCATCTGGAATCCATGACATGCACAGTGAGGCAGGATATAGGTGGTTGGAAAATGTAAGAGAAAGTATGTACCAATACCCAGCCTTCAGCAAACAATTTCAAAATAGAAAAAAATAACGTGGAAACTAATACACAAATCGAAGTGGTCATGCATGACATTTTAAGGAAATATTAGGGTTGAACATGGCTAAATCTAGTGACAGGCTACAAACGCCGAAAATCTGCACTCTCCATAAGTGTAAAAAAAATTACACCTATACAGATAGATGTTACTTCAGTTACAAAGCCAAAAGTAATGTCCAAGTAACAAAAAATGACATCTCGTCATCACAAAAAAGACCAAAAGAAATAGTAACGTTGACCAAGTGTAAGTCTAGTCATAGCCTGAAAACACGGACAATCTTCACTCTTCGTAAGTGAAAAAAAATGCGAACTGCACAGTGAGATAATACTTCAGTTATATTGTCAAAAATATTGTTCTGCTAATAACAAATGTAAAGCCGGTCCAGTGTAGAGTCGTCAAAATTGAACTTACATGATATTTACCGCCTCCATTGGTTTTAGATAAAGCCAAACTGCAAGGTATTTGCACCAAAGATTCTGCGTGAACTGATATTTCATGTGCCTAACAAACGGTTTTAAAACATAACCTTATCAAATGGTAGTTTTTTGCAAACTTTCACTCCCTTCAATGTTGCTTATTCTTCCCTTTTGCTCAAGTTCAAAAAACAATTGACCCTTATGGGTTTAGTGGAATGCGTGGGCCTACCGAGCTCGCAACGAAAAAAGCACATCAAGTGACCTTTACTCAGAATGCAAATACATTCTCACTTCACAACAACATAAGAGAATCCATTCATGAGAACCGCGACTCCCATAAACGTGCAGAACCTCTGTTTCCATCAAACAGTGCAGGTGGCTGAGCTCGCAACGAAAAAAGCACATCAAGTGACCTTCACCCAGAATGCAAATACATTCTCACTTCACAACAACATAAGAGAATCCATTCATGAGAACCGCGACTCCCATACACATGCAGAACCCCTGTTTCCATCAAACAGTGCAGGTGGCTGGCTCAGATTTCAAACTTTAGGACGCCAGTATGACTGCAATAGTATTCTAAATACATTTTAACACAGACGCAGTAATTCTTGGCCATATATTGAGCATGAACTTCCAATTTACCGTAGTATTCGAAATACATTTTCACATAGATGCAGTAATTCTTGGCCATATATTGAGCATGAACTTCCAATTTACCGTATGGCTTTGGTGACACTAAAACACCACTGTTTGACTTCCTGCTTCCGCATCCCATCCCACCCTCATTAACGCTCACCTTCCGAAACAGTATTTTATAAGGGAAAGAAGTGCAACAGTGTCTTGTTTTATATATGTTACCGCCGATGTCGGCGTACAACAAAACACGAACAAAAAATGGCAGACGCAGCTAAAGAATCTGACGCACTTCACGCTGTTCCACAACCAATCAGTGAACGCGTCACATGTCTGCGGACATGACGCTACAGATTAGCCAATCCATTTCTTGTCCGCGGAGCGAACAGGGAAGTGTGACCACGGAGCTGAGGGAGAGGGGCATACGATATGCTTTGCTGTTCCCAGCCAAGCTGCGGATAGAGCACGAGGGAAAGGCAATCTTTTTTCACACCCCGGAGGAAGCCACTGCCTTTTTGGAAGTACAGATGAGGAAACCCCCGGCAACGAGGAAACAATGGGTAACCTCAGACCAGGAATACTATATCCTTTGATAATAAGGGGTAATTGAAACTATGGGAGTAAAGATCCACGTAGTTGGGCTAATGGGGGTGTGATGGGTGGCTGAACTTCAAGCTATCCCCCATGCGGATGCACAAGTTTTGTGAAGATGGGTTACAGCTGAGGAGTTGGGGTGATAAGCTAGAGGGACGGAGGGAGGGGCTGGGGGGACTTCAGTGCAAGAAGGGGGGGCACCTGGATAACTGACAGATTGGGGTTGTCAGTGTGGGAGGTGGGAGGGGAGGAAAGAGAAAGAAGAATAGCCACAGTTCAGGGAGCGGAAAAGGTACTTGGCAGCAAATATTGTGCTGGTATGGTGGGAGGAATCAGAAAGCATCACATATAGACTGGGAAATATAGCAGGGATCTGCTTCCGACAGAACATAATGGCGGCATCACTTAAATGTATCACCTGCAATGTGAGTGGGCTGAACTGCCCATCTAAATGCAGTAAAGTCCTGTTATACATGCAACAACATCAGGTGGGGATCACATTCCTGCAAGAGACCCACTTGGTACCAGGGGAGAATTCTAAATTTGGGAGGAGCTGGGGCTGCCACCGATACTTCTTGTCCTACTCCATGTATGCAAGAGGGGTATGTGTACTGATCCATAGCTCAGTATGATTACGCCAGACAAATGTGGTTAAAGATGTGAAGGGGAGGATCCTGATTCTACAGGGAATCATATAAGGCAAGTTGTACCCCTGGCCAATTATTACAGCCCTAATCAAGACAAGATGGAGACGCTAGGCTGGATTGATCAACAGCTGTGGAAACTCACACTGGGGGAGGTCATCTGCGCATGGGACTTTAATGCGGTCATGGACCCAGCATTGGCTTGCACAAGGAGCAGCTATCACATGGTTCCCAGGGAAACAAACAAATTACAAGGGGTGTGCCTGACGTGGGATATTGGGGATATATAGAGGGTCAGAAACTGAGAGACACGTCAATTCACGCACCACTCCTCTGCCCACGACTTCACGGTTAGACTACTTCTTGGTTTCACAAACACTGATGAGGGGAAATACTGGGGCAACGATCCTGGCACACACATTGTCCGATCATGTCCCAGTCCTGATGACGATCGAAATGGCGGGCCGGGAGAAAGAGAGGCCCCCTTGGCAATTTAAGAGCGACAGCTCCCGGATACACTGTTCTGAGAAGGTTTAGCTGAGACGATAGACCAGTTCTTTGAAAGCAATGCTTGCTCAGTGAGCTCGCCCGGGTCCCTGTGGGAAAGTTTTAAATGTGTGATAAGGGGGGGAGTGCATCTCGAGAAAATCCGGAGTGCTGTGACAGATAAGGAGGGAACTATCTCTTAAGGAACGGCACATACAAACATTACAAGCGGCATCCCCCACACCATCAAGCCCGGAACAAGCGGAAATCCTGATGCAGCCGAAGGAATTTGAAGCATTAGCACTAAGGGAAACTATATTTATGTGGGGCAGGTAGTTACACAGCAATATGGGGCAGGGCAGAAACCGAGCAGGACACTGGCTTAGGCGACCAAACTGGATGATCTTCGGGGCCGCGTTCTGTCTATAACAGATGACCAGGGGGTGGACAAATATGCAGATACTGATATAATCCAGGACTTCTACCACTTTTATAGACAGTTATACTCGTCACAGACTCAGGCCTCCTGGGGGGAAATGGACAGCTATCTAGATCAGGTGTCTCCACACTGGAGTACAAATGAGGAGAGGGAAGAGTTAGGGCACCAGTTGACCTTGTGAAGTGGTGAACGCAGTTGAGTCCCTCCCTTCTGGGAAGTCCCCTGGCCCAGATGGACTCATGGCTGAATTTTATAAATGCCATGTGGCCAAGGTCTGTCCTTATCTTCTGCAAATGTACCAACAGAGTCTCAAGGAAGGTCAGTTACATAGGTCCGTGAGAGAGGCTATGGTGGTGGTGCTGGCCAAGCCAGGTAAACCCCATAATGAATGCTCCTCCTACCGACCGATCTCACTCATTAATCTAGATAACAAAATATTGGCCAAAATATTGGCTTCCAGGCTAGCGCCATTGATGCGCACAATGGTGAGGGTGGACCAGTCAGGTTTTATACCATAGCGATCCACCTCACACGGGTTAAGGCGAATGTTTGGCCTGGTGTCGGCGGTGCATCAAGAGGACCCGATAGTGGCTGCCGTGTTGGATGCCACTAAAGTGTTGGATTCTGTGGAATGGCTGTTCCAGTGGCTAGGATTTGTGTGAATGGTCAGCTCACATCATGCATCTCCTTGGAGAGGGGGACTCGGCAGGGGTGCCTGCTCTCACCCTCCCTGTTCGCCTTAGAAATAGAACCCTTGACGGAAAGAATCAGGGAACTTCACACGCATCGGGGAGTTTGCGTATACAATCACAGGGTGGTGATCTCGTTATATGCAGACGATATGGTGATATTTGTCAGGGATCCCAAGAATAACCTTGATCCAATAATGCAGGATGTGCAGCGATTCTGAGATCTTTCGGGGTTAACAGGTAACACTTGTTAATCTGTCCTGTTCCCTCTAACTGAAAGCGTGGAACAATACTGGGATATCTGGGGATTCCAATGGCACATGGAGTACACTCGCTACCTCTGGATTAATATTGCAAGGGGCAGGGAGGTGGCATATAGACACAACTATAGAAGCATGCTTGAACAGACGAGGGCAGCCATGGATAGGTGGATGCACTTACCATTGAATCTTTATGGCATCTTGCTGGTCAAAATGACTTTGCTCCCTAGATTCCTGTATGTATTTCTGAATGCTCCCATAGCAATAAACGGGGAATACTTCCAAGAATTGAAAACGGTGGCAATACGGTTTATATGGCCAGGGAAACAAGCTATTGTTTCCTGGGATAAACTGATGGCGCCCATACATGAGGAGGGCCTAGCTCTCCCAGACTTTGAAACCTACTACAATGTGGCGCAAGCAGGGTTTCTCCTTTACTGTTTCAGGGAACAGAGGGACAGAGGGCATGTAGAGGCAGAGAGAGCGGAGGCAGCACCACCACTCTTACAGTCCTTAATTCTCACAGCACCCAGCAGGTACACTCGAACACAGAACATGGTTGAGGTTAAGTGTAAAGCATGGACACGCTTAGAACGCGAGTCCAGAGAAGAAGTCCTTTATTCCCACAGGCTGCCAGTTATACATATTCCTGGGGTTCCTGTCACAGCCGAAGCTAGTTTCACTATGACAAGACGACTGGGGATCACCTGCTTCGGTGACCTCTTCCCGAACGGGATATTTGTCACACTGGAGGAACTGAGAGTTAAAGGGGAACTCACAGCGCTGGAAGTGTTCCAGTATTACAGGCTGCGTGTGGCTCTGCAACAGCTATTAACCACATTTCCCGAACAGCCACAGATATCACCAATTCTAGACAAATTACTTCAAGGCCAATGCGATAGCAGGGTGACCTCGACACTATACGCTGCGTGCCTCACGGTGGGGGAGGAGACAAATGCCTCTCCTCGAAGGAAATGGGTGCAGTCCCTGGGGCGGGAGATTTCAGCTGGGAAATGGAGGTATTGCTGTGAGGGACAAGGAAAGGGGAAATTAGTGTGAATCTCAAACGGATACACTTTAAGTACCTACATCAATTTTACTATACACCTGCCCGACTCAAGGGTTTCTTCCCTGACACCTTGGACAGCTGAGCGAAATGTGCTACGGCCCCGGCTGACTTTATACACGTGGCATGGGAGTGTCCCCCAACACTAACATTCTGGACACAGGTATTTGAAACAGTATCTGGCATTACAGGGGTTGAGACGGATCCTGATCCACAAATGGCACCATTGGGGTGTACTAAACTAATACCAAAACCCACACGGAAATTGATAGGGTTGATACTAATTCTAGCCAAATCGCGGGTGGCATTGATGTGGGGAAGGAAACAAAGACACTCGGTGGAGCAATGGAGTGCAGATATTATGTACTGCCATGACAAGGAAAGTGAGTACAGCGCCCTAAGGCGGCCCAACTCTAATCAAAGTGCAACATGGGACCCTTATGTACAATACCTGATTGGTCAAACCAAAGAACCAGTTGGGAATCAACAGACTCTGCACGATCAGAGAGATGCCGAGGATGGTCGACGCACAGACCTACACAACAATACTAAATAAGACCTGAAGCAGCTCCCCATCTAAGGGAAAAGAGACTTGCCACAGAAAGTGCAATGACGCGTGATGCAAAAGAAAATATATGTACTTTGATTCTTTCTGAAATGTAATGCTTAATAATGCGGTATGCAGGGGGAAGGGATATTGTTGAAGTTAGCACCTATGTGCTTGTTATGTTTGAAAAATGTGAATAAAAAGAGACACCTCTGATCTATTGAAGAAGATTGAAGGGTTGCACTGGAAATCACATTCCAGTCTTGTATCTCTAGATGTGGTTTCACTTTATACCAGCATTATTCACTAAGCAGGCATACAGGCATGTGCATAGTTCCTAAAACAAAGAACAACGAGTTTCAAACAACAAAACAAACTTGTGATTGATCTTCTATCTTTTTGTCCAAATAATAATATGTTCTTGTTTGAAGACAAGTTATATAGGTAAAAAAGAGGTACTGCCATGGGCTCATGTGTGGCCCCTATGCAAATCTTTACTTACGGTGGTGGGAAGAATGTATAGCTAGGTCATCCGAAAAGGAGAGATACTTGGATGATGTTGTGGTGTTGTTCAGATTTATAGATGACTTGTTCTTAATCTGGGCGTTAACTCCTGCCAAACTGTCTGAATGTGTTTCTATCTTGAATGAGAATGATCTGAATCTCAAACTAACCATGACTATTAATTCACAAAAACTTGAATTCTTGGATGTTTGCCTTGAAGTAGTTGATGGGAATTTAGAGAACAGACTATTTAGGAAATCCACCATTGTTAGTAGCATATTACATGCTGGGAGTTTTCACCCCCAATTTCTTATCAAGAGTATACCCTTTGGAGAGTTCATCAGAGTGAAACACAATTGTTCATGGGGGACAGATTTTCTGCAAAAAGCATGCATAATGAGTAACCATTTTAACAACAGGGGGTACTGAAAGCATCTATTACTCAAGCTTTTCACAAGGTGCAGACATTTTATCAGATTGATTTACTCAAGGGAGGTAAAACCAGATAAAAAGATAATGGTGAATATATCAGATGTATTACCAAATATAGCACACAGACCACAAACGTGAAGAAGATATTGCAGAAACATTGGGCAGTATTGCAATTGGATCGAGATATCACTAAGGTGGTTGGATCTCATTCTTTGGTTACTTTGTCTAAGGCCGCGAATATCAAGAATCTTTTGGCTCCCAGCATGATAAGTTCTCCATCTGCAAATGTGTCTAGTTGGCTTACACGACACCAGAGAAAGAGTGGTTTTTATAGTTGTGGGAAATGTAAACTATGTAAACTGGCTATCTGTACTTTGGAATTCCGAAACAATTAAAGCATCAAATGGAAAAACAATCATGAAATTACGTGTTTGACAAAATGTGTTCTTTATCTGATATTATTTCCTTTTAATCTGGTTTATGTTGGCTCTACCATTTGCAGTCCCAAACTTAAGAGACTCCAACACTATCTTGCTATTAAGAATAATGATGAAGCATATCCTCTGGCCAAGCACTTCTGTGAAAAACACAATGGAGATCCTGACAATTTGGCATTATTAGGCTTAGCACATGTACCTGAGCATATTTGAAAAGGAAACCGTGAGTTAAAACTACGTCAACTTGAATCGAAATTGATCATTCTGTTTGACACATTGCAGCCTCATGGTAATAATGTGGATAATGAATTGCATGTCTTTTTATAATGAATTTTCTTGTTTTCTTTTTCGTTGTCAGTTTCATTGATGCACGAGCACTTTATTGAGACTGGCATAGTGCAATATCGGAAATTGCCTATATATAACTGAGCTAATTCAAATGAACAGTTGTAGAGTGGATGTGCTACTCCACAGCACATTGGGGGTCATTCCGACCCTGGCGGTAGGGGGTTAACCGGTAAGGATGCCAGTGCCGTTAACCCCCTACCGCCCTATTACAAGGTCCCTTAGCGGGTCCCACCAGGGCCGGCTGGTTTTACCAGCCGGCCTTAGCGGGACCCGTTAAGGGACCATGGAGCTAATAACGGGCCCGCAAATAGCTCCGTTATTAGCTCCTTCCCCATTCCCATTGAGCCCTATGGGGGCTCAAATGGGAATGGGGAATGGTTTTCAAAATGGGGACTTACCAGGTCTGCATAGGTCGGAAATGTCCCGGTAAGACCATATTCCGACACCACGGACCCGGACCCGAGTTTGGAGGCAGCCATGGTGCTAATAGCAACATGGCTGCCTCCAAACTCGGAATGACCCCCATTATGTTGATGTAATTTAACTATTAATATTCTATCCAAACTCTGCAAGCAATTTATGTCACCACTGCCATCACACATTTGGTTTCAATGATGCACTAGCACCTTATTGAGATTACACTGCTAATAGGTTATCTGCTTTTATTGCCACTTGTGGTTTTCATTAGTATAGTATTATGTATCAGAATTGTGGCACACTAATTTGGCCATATTAGTGTCCATCGTATCAGCTTGTTGCAAAAGGTTATGAAAAAGATTATGTTGTTTTTATTGAGGCACTAGCACTTAATGTAGTATGAGGAGCCAATATTACATGACAATGGGCCTCATTACAAGGTGGTCGGAATGGGTTTAACGGCACAGGTAATGGTGCCGGTAAATCCATTCCACCCTATTACGAGGTTCCCTTGCGGGACCCGCTCAGAACGTCTGGTCAGACCAGATGTTCTTTGCGCGTCCCCCAAGGGGACCAGGGAGCTAATAAGTGGCCCTTTATTAACGGGCCCGTTATTAGCTCCATCCCCATCCCCATTGAGCCCTATGGGGGCTCGAATGGAAATGGGGATGGGTTTTTTGAATGAGGAATTACCGGGTCCCCCAAGGTTGGAATGACCTGGTAATTCTTCATTCAAGGAACCCGGACCTGGACACGATTTTGGAGGCAGCCATGGCACTAATAGCACCATGGCTACCTCAAACTCGTAATGAGGCCCAATGTGTAGATTTAAGCATTGTGAACTGTGTTTACAACCAAATTAGTGTGATGCGTTTTTACACACTTGTGTTTAAATCTTCCATCTTGTTAGAGCTTCTTATATGCAATTCCAGGGCTAATTGTATAGTTCGGTCAGCTGTGGGACTGCATGTGAATTTGCACAGGTATTAGTTGTAATGCAGTCACAGACACATGTCTACTAGAAGGGTAATATTAGAATGCTGCTGCTGCCATGTGTCTTTTCTCCTAAAACAACATTGGGCTTTTTATTATGGTTTGCCTCGTATTATATAAGACGCAGCCTAGATTTAAATTTTTGTTTTCAGGGCGATGCACATTAAAAGTGTAAATTAATTGTATGAGAAGTGTCATCGCTGTGCATGAAGTGAACTGAGTAATATATGGTGATAGACAACTGGTCAGTATTAGAATCTAACGAAGTATGTACTGGTAATACTAGGTTAAAATGGCACCCATGTTGGGAGATAGAACCAGTGTTATATATCAGTCCTTTCGTTATGTTTGAAGCTGTTGAAACATGCACCGTGTAGACACAATGTTTAAATACAACACTTGTGAAACACAAACACAAATATAATACCAGCCTGTAGAAGCCCTGGTTGGGGTGGAACGCGTGGCAGTTTTTACTCAATGAGTGTCTCTCCTTTTGCCATGGTTTTGTGATTCATGTATTCAGAATCAATTAAATCCTTCTATTTTTGAAGATCGGTGTAGTGCAATGATTTACTTCCTTTGTGTACGTGAGAGTATGCCTTGCTTTTACCTTGAAGGATTGGGTCACTATCTATCTATATATTCACTTACAAAAATAATTGTTAAGGGGACGGTATGGTTAAGTTGCGCTACTAAAAACCTATCACCTTTACTGAAAACACTATGGTAAAGGAATGTTATGGTTAAAGTGCCCTACTAAAAAGCTACGAAATTCACTAACAAAAAACTTTGTTAAATTGAAGTTATGTTTAAGTTGCACTAGTAAAAACATATGCAATTCACTTACAAAAAACATTGCTAAAGGGACGTTATGGGTAAATTGCACTACTAAAAAGCTATGAAATTCACTGACAAAAAATGTTGTTAAAGGGACAATATGCTTCAGTTGCCCTAAGATAAACTTGTCAAATTCAGTGCAACAAGTACTTGAAAGGAACATTACACTTACTTTGAACTAATAACAACCTATCCATAGTATGGTTACAAGTAAAACCAAAAATCCCCAGAAATTCACCAGTTAGGTTAACCTAAGCAACCATAACTCGCGCCACCACTGTGCACTGCTAAGAGTAACACCCATGACATCAAACATGACAACACAAATGTCATTGATGACATCACTGATGACATCACATGTCTAGCTCCCTCTTTTTTGTTCACTGACATATCTAGGCCAGGTGGTTTTCTTTACTCACAGTCAGGAACAAAAAAATCAAAAGGTAATATATTTGTACTGTATTTCAGTGAATTTCATAGGTTTTTAGCAGGATGCCCTTGGTTTTTGAAGATGTACTGTTCAACATATTGAAACTGCTGGCACCATGTTAATGTGCACAGCAGTCTCGGAGTATGCGTCTGGTTGCGGACATCGGGTGGCATCCAACCTGCTCAGAAAGACAGGGGCTCTCTTACATAGTGGTACCAATCAGCAAACACAAGGAACATATGCAAGCAGCAACATGTACATGAATTGCAGGGTAAAATAGAGTAGGTCTGCAAACGGTGTACTTATGAAGCAAACAGCACAAAGACATAGGGAGTACACCATAATGGAATGCACCAACAACAGAAGTGACGTCTCCCTTCAACAATGTTACCGCACTGCAACTGTGCATGGGAACAAAGAACGAACGGTCAGAGTAAGGACTAGAAATTAGTAAGACCAGAATATCATTACAACGTAGCAAGCATGCTACAGTTTGTCTGATAATTGCAGAGGTGGTGCAATATACAATAGTACAGAAGCGTAACTTTTTTTTTTTTGTACGGAGCAATGGCAAGTACCTTACAGTGGCTGGAAGAAAATTTCCCTCATGACGCAATGACTTACGATACTAACCCCATTGGTACTCACAGTAGTGTGAAACGTAATTTATGTAGTATATATTGCTCCATGTACACCTAACACATTTATTTTCTGTAAGAGAACGTATTGGAAAGGAAAGCAAGGCAGCACAAGCGACACCCCTTCCACAACAGCATACGGGCATAGGAAACGAAAGAAACCCTGTAAATAGCAAAATGAACAGCCTGGAAGCCAAAATGGAAGAATTGGTGAACAATTGTGCTGCCTTAAAATATTGCGTACAAGGGTATATTATGGACAAAATAAAATAGAACTGCCAGACCTGCACGTGTACCCTCTCCCCATGTCACAGCCCACCATCCCCTCAAAATCTGTGTGATGAGAGAGGTTACGGTGATACCTTAATCCCTTCCTCCCCTCACGACCAACCTTTGGCAATCCCCAATTCCCCACAATAAGTATTCACTTCTGCTGCCCCTACCCTTTCCTAATGGTGTGTATGAATGTGTGCAAGTATAAACAGTGATATTTAAAATGTTGCTGAGTGTATATGTGGTATTGTTTTTTTTGTTGCAATGCCATTATGACTCAGCAGCGCACAGTCCTCGGAGGAATGACCGCAATTAAGCAAAAGGGAGGTGTCCTATGGACACCGCACCTGCCCGGCCTATCCGCAATGACAATGGAGGCATCCGTACGATGCCAGTACGACCCGCAAGTCGGCATCTTGTGCACCACCTATAATTACGTGTCAGAACAGACGTTTGTTCGTTGTACAAGTACACACATGTGTATCTGTTCCTCTGTGCCCTGGTAACAGCGCAACTGTGCAGCATATGCTAACAAACTTTAATTAGTTTGAGCCGCCCACCCACGTCCTATAGGTAGCCATACCCTATAAACACCCAGCATGTCCCAAGATGGTTGGCGCACGTGTGTCGCACTATTAATCAGTACAGAAGTGGCAACGGTGTGTATAGGACACCTATGCACATTCGCACAATGTATTCTGCCCAAAATGCGTCCTGCGGACAGCCCTCCCAAGGGAGAACAGTGGCGATGCCACCATGCGACCGCACACATGCTGCGCATGGGCCCTTATTTCGGGGACACGATCTGGACCCTCGGACAGCGGAAATGTACAGTGGTGTGCAATGTACGGAGTGTTGTTTGGAAAGTACATGCTTACAAACACACTACAATGTGCCATTTCACATGTATATAGGTCTTTGAACAATGTAGGCCTGTCTTCCAGGTGCAAGTTCTCCACAGCAGCCCAACAAAAGGCTGCACCCCAGAGCTGCTCCGCAATCTGTAGCTTTTCAGAACAGAGCAGTAGGCCACATAGGTTTGACTTGTAATTGATGTTGGACCGAATCTGCTGTGCTACACTGCCTTTGCAAGTCATGGCAACCATGTCAGCCCGGCCCACTATGCACAGTAATAGAGAAAATTATTAATAGCCCTTCCTGTGAACCACACCCTCAGTTGCGATAGTCCCCACTGTCCCATTCCCATGGGTAGCATGCTGAAAACGGTAGTATGTGGCACCTGTGTTTCCCCTAGTACGGCGAGGGCCGTGCCCCAATAAAGCAGAACCACATTCCTTCTTCCCTTTGCACTACCTTCTTTCCAGCACGCCGTCATTGGGTACTGTTAGAATGTCCCACACACATCCACCAATCACATTGAAGAACTCTCTAAGTAACATTATCAGTCTGTACAACAGCCCGCTGCTTACACACCACACCCAGAAATGGTATTGCGCAATATCTCAGCCTCCACAGTCCCATTTCCATAGCCATCCTCAAAATCCCTTGATGTGTATTTTGTGCTGCATGCGGGTGTCGGGGAATGAATTGCAACCATGGTAGGGGAGTTTGTTTTTAGTGGCGGCGTTGAAACAAGCCTTTTTTTTTTTTTTAGGTGCTTCTAGTGAAACACCTTTTTTCGGTTTTTATTTGATTTTGTGTTTTCTTGTGCTCACATTGTTACAGTGAACTCTTCACTGCATCCTGTAGACGGGCAAAAAAAACAGCATTACCAATGGGCGACAATGAAATGCCATTTGCTTGGAAAAACTCTGCATTTCCACAACTAATGAGGTCATTGTTGCAGATGAACATCCCACCAGCGGACAAAAAAGTATACATGCTTCTGGTGATGAGACACATTGCAACCTCTGGCTCGGAGCAACATCCATGAGCATTGTCCCATAATCCTCTTGGTGTTATGGATGAGAAAAGAACCTTGGCAGTGGGGAAAAAGCCTCTTCACTACATTCAGCAACCTCTTCAGTCGAAGGAACAAACCTAAACAAGCCACATAACCCATGCTGCCATTGTGCATGATGCCAACATCGAAAGTAGCAAAAGTGGCCAGGTCTCTGTAAAGTGCATGCATATTGGCAAAACTGCGGTCATAGACAGCGCACCCCAATGCGTCCACTCCTTCCGAACCAAAATTGCCATCAAAGTATCTTTCCAGGGCATACTTGTGTAGATCTATCACAATGGTATCACCCAAAGTCAACAAAATGTGTTTCTCCATGTCAGCTAGCCTCACTACGCAGAGTAATTTAAACATTATGACTGCCTTTCCTGTGAACCACACCAGCAGTACCTGATTGGATAATCCCCACAGTCCCATTTCCATTGGTCAGCATGGTGAGAAGCGCAGAATGTGGCACGTGCGCTTCCCAAAGTACCACAAGGGCTGCACCCCAGTAAAGCAGGAGCAGTCCTTCTTCCCTTTCCACTATTTCTTGTCCACCACTGCCTCATTGGGTACAGGTAAATAGTCGCATATGCATCCACCAATGCCATCCAAGACGTTAGCATCTAACACTGTCAGCTCTGCACAACGCTTCATACAAATGTTGGCCTGCAAGTGTCTTGTCATTCGAAAGCACGTCCAGTAGAAAGTCGAGTAACAGAGGAAGATTTGTGCATCCACATTCATCTACATGAGCACCCATCACCACAAAATAGAGGTATGAATACTTTTTATCCAGTACGGCTACAACTCTGTTATAAATGCGCACAGTATCTGCCACTGAGCATCCATTACGTTCTTAAAAAGCATACTGTTTTTTCTCGCATCCCCTACCATCAAGTGGCACTTCAATGGTATGTGCTTGCAACGTTTTCCTTTACCCATATCTTACATTGTAATATCGAAACAGAAACTCTCTTCTTTCCTTCCGACAATGCTACAAATTGTTTTCCCCACTAACCCATCTCCTACATAAATCATAAAAATGAGGCACCAAAACTAGCACTGAATGTATTTTACCAACCTAAAGCAAGTTCTCAAAAGGTCACTGTCTGCACAGCTGTGGTTCTCTCCAGGCTGGACTATTGCAACAACCTCTTTTTAAATCTGCCTGCTTCTACTCTCCACCCTCTGCAACTCATCCAGAAGAGGACTGTGCGACTTGTCCTTGGCCTCAAGCCCAGGGATCGTATCTCTCCTGGACTGAAATGTCTGCAATAGCTCCCTGTGGTAGCGAGGAATAAGGTGAACCCCCTCTGCATTTTGCACAAGGCCTTCTGGGCCCCGGGACCTCAATACCTTCAACTCTCACTTCCTAAATATCTCCCTGCTCGAGCTCTCCCCTTATCTGCCTCCAACTCCCTCAGGGTCATTCGCTTCTGCAAGCAACCAGTTGGTGGTAGATCTTTTTCTTCGGCTGGGGCTTCCCTCTGCAACAGCCTCCCTGCCTCCCTGAAACTTGAGGAGAACCATTGCTGGTTCCGCAAGCACCTCAAAGCCTTAATCTTTGTGTCTGCTTTTTCTCCTCCTCTCCGCAGCTGACTTCCTGGCTGCAACTGATTCTCCACTGGTCACCTGGCCACTCTCTGATGTTGGGCCCAGGCCAACTCCCCTTGCCAGTAGCACCCCTGCACTGCCTTTCTGGCACACCCCGCACTTGGAGACTGTTTTCTGTATTCTAACAGTTCCACCACCACGTGATGTCTGCACTTATCCTTGTACTGGGCACACTTGGGCTGTATTTGTACTTATTGTCATTTGTTCTTCTTCCCATGTACTGTACATTCCCCTCTGCCTACCTATGCACTTCAGCGATCAGAGTGACACCTCTCCTTGTAGGTTCATGGTCTATGTCTCCCCTCTGTTCCCCCTCCATTGCCTCGTCGCGCCTTGCAGAACTTGTGTATAGGCGCATTATAAATGGCATATATTACAATTTCACATCATATGATATCATACACACATTGCATCCGTGACAACAGGATGCCTGCCACTTACCTTGTACACTTCACATGTTTTTTTCCTTCGGCAGTACCCCACTTACTACAAACATTTAAAAAATGATCGCACAAAAGCAGCATTGAATGCATGTTACCAACTTCAAACATGTACATACAGTTCATGCATTCAAACAGGATGCCTGTCCCTTACATTGCACACTTCCACCATAGCCTTCTGCACTTCTTTGTACAAAGAGACCTTCTGCCACAGTTTTTGCATACACAGCACAACCACAAACCTTATTGTGCAATGCCTTAGCCTCCACACTCCCATTTTCATGGCTCCCAACCTGAAAATGGCAGGATGTGGCACGGGTTTTCCTGTAACGACCACGGAATCCACTGAGTTTTCGTGCTAGGACGCACTGCTGGACTTTTCTGGAGCCATACACAGAAAACCATAGGATGTTCTAACAATGACCACACCGATGGAAGCAACAATATATGCATGTCAGTGCACTTCTGGTGCTCTATGAAGAGTAAAATGTTCTCCACAACCATTCCGTAAAGGTGAGCACCCTCTGACAGATGCAGTCTAAACTGCATTGCTGCGGTGGGTGAGAGCAAGGCTTAGACTATTGGGTGCATGGCCTATGGCCTACGGCCTTTGACCACGCACCGACGCCACTGATACCCAACCTCCACACCGTAATACAGCTATGCATGGAAACATGCAACAGTTCGCAGATTCTGCAAACATGATACAGCCTCCGGCACCCATACCCACTTTCATTCACATAGTATGGTGTTACTGCCAACCAAACCAAAAAAATGTCTGCAACAGTGGACCTGCTCCCAGCACTCTATTCAGTACACACAAGCAATACCACATAGTGCAGTGTAGTAGTCAGCGCTCTGCGCAATGGACACTACACATTCCTATGAAATATGCAGTTCACACCTATCTACTTCTCTGCACACACTATTTGAGTATTTCACCCACTTCACACACTGCAGTATCCATGCACATAGAAGATGCACTTCAACCCTACCCGCTTCTATACTGACAGTATTCCAACACTGCCCTCAGTGCACACACTGCAGAACTGTTCACTCCATTAGCTGCAGCCATGGAGTAAACACTGTAGGATGTTCTAACAAGCACCACACCCATGGAATCTACAATGTATGCAATGCTGACGAACCACACACAAAAGACAACAATGTCAAACCTAATTGCAACCACAACACATAGTTGTCGGTGCAAGGCCTTCATCCATGCATCAAAAGAGCTACGGACTTACCACATGCAACACACTGGAGTACACGCTATTTTACAATGTGCATGTCATGTGCAATGCAATCCCCTTCTGCAGTTTATCTCCCACCAGTCACCATGGAAAGAGGTCTCTGCACCAACTGTACTGCTGTACCGAAGCCTGGCTGCATTCAGCACACATGGTAGTGGCTCGTGCAGAGACCCGCGGATTAGTGCTGTATGCACAGATACTGCAGGCACAACAACATCTTCGTTCACCTATTGATATATCTCAGATGAATTACTTCTCACTCCCCCACCCTTTCCATCCCTTCTTCCCACCAACACATGGCATAATATATGCTTTCCAATGCACTCCCCATCTGCAATTCAGGTGCCACCAGTCACCACAGTAAGAGGTTGCGGCACGAGCTAGCCATAACGATGGCTACCTGCATTCACCACACATGGTAGTTGCCTGTGCAGGGACCGGCGAATTGGCGCAGTATGCACGGATACTGCAGGCACAACACCGTCTTCGTCCACCTAATAACCACCCATCTCAGATGAACCACTTCTCTCTTTGTCAGTCCCTTTCGACGCTGCACTGTCCTCCGATACACCATGGGGGTGTTTCCCAAAAACTTTGACGCACAGCACGCTTCCCTCCAGCCAACCACTGGCCATGTCTAATATTCGCCATCATCACAGCGTACTGCAAGCCAATGAGACTTCTGTCCTTGGAGCGATCGGGGAAATGGGTTCGCGGAGCCAGATATCACAAATTTTTTGAGACGTACATTTCAGTTCTTTGCAAAAAAAGTACTGGTCGGATTTCAACCAAACACACAAAAGCAGGCTTTCTGAACCAAACCCCCGCTCCTGTCGCAAATTTTGTTAAAATCCATCCAGCCATTCGGCCTGTAGCCATGCGCAACGTTTTTCCCCATTCAGTCTATGGAAAAGAATAAAAATGCGGGACCCCCTACAACTTTGCCCCCTCTCCACGAAACCTCACCCAACTTTTCAAAACAAATCAGTGGACCCCATATTTGTTATTGGCAAGGTTTGGTGAAGGTTCACAGGGAGAAAAGTTAGAAGCCACCGAAAAAGTGGTCTTCCTATGGGTTTAGCAACTTAACCTTAACTACACGGCCCGCAGTGTGCATATATATTACATGGCCTGCGGTAGCGGCCATGTAGTTATGGTTAAGTTGCTAAACCCATAGGAAGAGCACTTTTTGGGCGGCTTATAACTTCGCTCCCCCTGAACGAATCCTCACCAAACATTGCAAAGAAAGTATATGGCCCATTCTGAATTATTTTGCGAAGTTTGGTGAGGTTTGGTCAAGGGGGGGGGCAAAGTTAGAGGGGGGCCCAAAATTTGGTGTAAATCCATCCAGTAGTTTTTATTTAAACCACCAAAATGTAAGGCAAAAAAATTAGTGATATCTATGTCCGCTCCGCTGACACAGTTCCCTGTTTGCTTGGCGGACAAGACACCGATTGGCTAATCGGCTGTGCCATGTCCGTGGACACATGTCGTGTTCTCTAATTGGCTGGGAGAAGGCGTGAGGTGCGTCAAATTGTTTCGGTGTGCCCGCCATATTGGATGCGCGGGCATGCACTGGAAGTGAGCATGAATCCAATTTAGGGGAGTGTGTTGGTGAGTATGAGTGCTTGGAGAGGGTGTGGGAGTAAGAGATGGGTCAAATGCTGTATTTGTTTATGTGGGAGAAGGCTGTGATGTGTTTGCAGTGTCCGCGGTCAGCGCCGTTGTCAGTGGACATACTAAACACTGGGCGCACTACTGGCTATTTTAGTTTAGTAAATTATTTTTTAGAATGTTACTTGAAGTGTATAGTTTTCAGGTGGATGTATTATGTTTTTGGGTTGTGGTCATTTGGTGGGCGTTTGTTTCTATAGGTGTGTTATGCTGCAGTGGTTGTGGCCAGGGCCTAGAGTCTTGGGTGCATGGCCGAAGGCAGCATAACTCTACAATGCTATCAAACATTTTGATTGTGGTATGTGGGCTGCTTAGGGGAAATGAATCCGAAGGATTTGATGGGGTCACCAGCTTATTACTCAGTAGGTAATTACTAAGTACTGGGTGATTGCATGGTCCTTGGTGATGGGAGAGTCTGAAATAAAGTAAGGGTTGCAAGGAAGGACCTGATGCTTGTGTTGCAGACTGAAGGGAAGGGGGAGATGTTGTATGTCTTGCTTTACAACACTGCATATTGTTGTAGAAGATGTGATAAATATGACTGCACTTGTACATAGTTGAATTCGGTTGTGCATTCTAGAACTGAATGGGCAACCAGCTGGAATGAGAGAGCTGTGTAGATTGGAAGCACAGTTGTAGAGGCAGTGGTGTTGTTTAAACTGGGAGCATTTCAAATGATATTAGCTATCTGTGTGCATACATAAAGATGTGTGTACTCAACTTGGCTGCCTGTCATTTTATAACACACTAGAAAGCTTTTTTCCATAATTACACTGTTATTTCTCCCATCTTTTAACATGAAATGACACTTTGTTAGATAGGTATGCGTGTTGTGTCTGATTACTATTATAATCATTCCTAAAGGAAGTTCAAATGGTAGATAGTATGTAAAATATGTAGAATGTATACACAGGAAATTGTATGTACATCCAATGCACTATAATACATTAAATGCTATTTTGGTTGAAATGTAGATAAATAGGTGGCTGTGGTTACACAAATGACAGAATGAATGAAGAGAATAACAGTTTTCACATTACGGTTAGTAATATGGGTAAACAGAACGTTGGAGAGCAGACTGTTTTGTAAGTGACACTTGATCATAGCAGATAGGAGAAAAGACAGTAAGCTTTTTTACAGGTTATACAGGGTAAGTGGATGTTACCCTGTTTATATCTATTTATATAAGAGCTGTACATGTACTGTGCAGAAAATATTCATAACTGTAGTTTTTGTTCATGTATGGGGATGTGCATGAATCTGCAAGCAGAAGTGTTGGAGAGTTGTATGGTAGTAGTTGTTGTAGGCCCTTTTCAATCACAGCACAATTGTACTCAGAGTGATCAACAGTACATCTAAAATGCTGAACTGTGATGATGGAGTTAGATGTAGAGTTCTTGGATGTGATTGGTGGATTGTTGTGTGACTGCTTAACAGTAGCCAATGAGGGAATGGTGCAGAGAGTGCAGTGGAAAGGGTAGAAGGGCTGCCACAGTGTTAAGCACACCACGGACAGCGCGGCTGTTTGCAGGTAGGACATGCATCATCCAGGGCTTCTCTGCATATCTGGCATGGAAATAGGACTAGAGGAATTAGCCAATCAGGTGCTTAGGGTGACATTCATAAGGAGCGTGGGTATTCATTTATTTTCATTGCTGTATGCTGTGAAGATGGCTGTGGTTGCTGAGATTGACAGAGTTGAGTGTGGATAGTGGGTGATCATTATATTTCTAATCTGCAGTGGTATGCAAACATGTGTGGCATTTCGGACAATGTTTGAATGCAGGGAGTGGAGACTACCTGGTGTGATGTGCCAGGGAAAAAATTGCAAGGTGTCTATACAATTTGTAGAAATATGACTTATTTTAACACTCCTGATATTGTGGTGGTAAATTGTGGAGGAATGTATTTGGGCTATCTGAGTGCAACGGGTTTGCTGAGTGCACTGAAGCAGTTGCTAAAGGAACTGATGAACCTGTTTCCATCTGCTCAGATCATCTTTTCACATATACCACCTAGGACTGCATGGATGCCTTGTCATGTATTCAATCCTCAACAAGACATAGCAAGATGTCTTGTTAATGAAGGAATATTTTGTTTTATGTATTCTGTGGGCATGTCATCATTTCAAAATGAGAACCTTTTGGAAGATGGTGCAATTTTTTCTTGTAATGGAATGACCTTTACAGATTTTGGTCATGCAATATTTCTTGGTAATATGCAGACCTCAATCAGGAAGTTGTTGTGAAGTTTTGTAACAGATAAAATCTGAAAAAAGCCTAAAAAGAAGCCTGAAAACATCTGCAAAAAAGGGTCTTTTCAGAGCCAACCGCAAAGGGGAGGTGGGGTACACTATTTAAATTTTCATTCACCATGCTCAGATTTTTCAATTTGTAGACGGACAGCGCGGAGGTTGAGAGGGGTGCAAATGAGATGCAGCACAGGAAGGGATTGGTCAATAGGGTTTACTTGGTGTGGTGTGTGAGCAGAGAGTTTGTCAGAAAGTCTTTTTCCTGAGAAGAGAGGAGATAGCTATGACTGTGTGTTTCAGAAAGCAGATTGTCTGGATTTTGGGAGATTCATGGATAAATTAGTTGGAGGTACATACAGATTGCTGCGGAGTGGCTGTACATCTTGGATTCCCTCATGTGGAAGTGCACTGGAATGGAGTGCGTGGAATGAAGTGGTTGGATTTGGTACCTCTCTGTGCTAATTTGGTGACAGAGTGTCATCTAGACATTATTATTATTCATTGTGGAGGGAACAGTTTAGGACATGTGTCTGGAATCTCTTTGCAATTTGCTATGAAAGAAGGACTTGGCAAAGTCATGGATATGTATCCAAATTCCAGAGTACTTTTTTCCCGTATTGCGCAGATACAAATGTGGCTGCATTCTTCTTCATTTGGTCCCCAAATGGAGTTAGTAAGGCACAATGTTAACAAGGCTGTCTGTGTTTTTTTGAGAGATGTTGGTATGTCCTCTTTTCACAATGAAAACATTATGTTTCGTAGTACACACATTTTTCACAGAGATGGAGTACATCTTACTTATGCCAGCAATCAGATTTTTCTGCAAAATATACAAAATGCATTGCAACCTTTTTTGGAATTAGAGCAATCCATTTTGCAGTAGGTGTTGTCCATTTGAAGTTTTCTAAACACAAAAAAAACACAAAAAGGCTCTTTTCAAAGCCACCACTTCCTGCCAGAGAAAAGTGCAATGGTTGTGACAGGGCAGCACTACACAAATTTTAGATGTCCACGGACTGTCCGCGGACTTCTAAAAATGCACAGGACCCTGCACATTTCATTGACACTTCTCTTTTTGTACTGTGAAAGGCAGCTCTGAAAAGAGCCTTTTTTGTGGTTTTTATTGTTTTATATATTTTCTGGATTTTTAAACACGACACACAAGGAAAGGAAGGGAAAGGGGGGTAAGGAAGGGACACCAACCACAGGGATAAGAAAGGGCAGGTGGAGAGAGGAAGATGTAGGTTTGGCCTTATTCAGGTAGGTAGCAGTTCTTCTTATGCTCCTTGACCACAGTCTCAAAAGCACTTTGAAGGTTCTCCGCCCTGCAGAGTACTGCATTGCAGTACATGCACAATACTGTGACTTTCGAAAAGTAAAGATCAACAGCATCATGTATGGCCTGCGTGGCAGATGGAGGGATGCACTGCCTCAAAGGAGTGTCTCTTGTGGTGGCAGGAGCGGAAACGGAGGATGCTGTAGGGAACTCAACCTACTATGTTTATTATAAGGTACAACCTTACGAATAGCCCCACCGTGGAACAATTTTAGATGTCGCTTCATTGAGGTAGTAGCATAGCTGTACAAACCCAGTTTCCCATGACTCAGCACCATCTTGCACTGATTGCAGGTCACCTTGTGTGCAGTGCTTTTGGTACTCCATCAACAGTGGTAAATAACCTCCACACCCAAGATTCACAGTGAGAACTAGTACTAGGGACTTCCACTACTTCATCCTCTTCATCCTCATCACTCTCCTCTGGATCGTCACGCCTTTTCCCCTCTGCAGGCCCTTCGGGAGGGTTTGGTGGTAGAGGGGATGTGGGTTCTGCTGAGACAGCAGAAGCACCTGCAGCAGTAATGGATGCCATCAGGACAGCTGTTTGAACAAGCAAGAGCAATCCAATGGAACAAGGAGCAGTCTCTGTCCTGGAAACCCAAAAACAGAATAAGGAGCATCTCTGGGGTGTGGCCTTTTATAGGAGTACTAGGGGGTGCTTTGTGGACACCCACGCTGTCCCAGGACACTACAAACACCAAGAAAGGGCTCAAAAAATTCCAAAAAGTATGCAGATCGCCAGGCACATAGTGTGAGAGATGTGCAAGGCTGAACTTTCCTAGGAAAATACCTTGGATTGCTGAAATAAACACTTTTTAGGTGTCCGGGGACCCGGACAGTGTTCGTTACGCTTAGCGTGGGTGCAGTCACATGATGACGTCGAGGACACGCTGGCGAATGGGACGGCTGTCTGTAGGACACCAAATGCATGGGGTCGGGCCTACGCATGCGTGCGGGTGTTCAAGGGACAGTGTTTCAGTCCCCGAAGTAATTAAAAGTGCGACACACATGCGGCGGACAGTTGCGGACAGGCCCGATGTTCGTAGGTGCAAGGGTGTGCTACGCATGCGCGCGGGAGTTCTACGGACAGTGTTCAGGTCCCCGACCAAAAAAGGTGTGGCTAACAACTTTGCGGACAGGCGGACGGCCTATGTGTTCTACGGACATATTCATTCTGGTTACGGACAATGTGAACAGGGAGAATTTTCTTAGGACACTTTATTTGCATAGCTATAAACATGCAGACGTCTTTAGTGTTCTGCGGACATCCCCATTTGACTATGATCTATTCAAACAAGTATAGTGTCCTTAGGACACCCCCATTTTGGTTAATTACGGACAGGCGAGCATCTTGTGTATCCTAAGGACACTTCCATATTGATTGAGGACAGTGCGAACAGATATAGTGTCTTTGGGACACTCCCATTTTGGTTAATTGCGGACAGGTGGACATCTTGTGTGTCCTAAGGACACCTCATTTTGATTGTCAACAATACGAACAGGTATAGTGTACTTAGGACACCCCCATTTTGGTTAATTGAGGACAGGCAGACATCTTGTTTGTCCTAAGGACACCTCCATTTTGATTGTCGACAATACGAACAGGCATAGTGTCCTTAGGACACCCCCATTTTGGTTAATTGAGGAAAGGCGGACTTCTTGTGTGTCCTAAGGAAACCTCCATTTTGATTGTCAACAATACGAACTGGTATAGTGTCCTTAGGACACCCCCATTTTGGTTAATTGAGGACATCCCGGACAGCCGTGCTGTGCGCGGACACCCTAACTGCCTTTTTAAGCAAAATAAGACACAGAGGAATATACTAACAACACACTTAATATTTGATTATTGTACACTTTAGCTCACTGTACCTTTCACAGATGAGAAATATCCGTTTGCAAATCAGTATTTGTCCCACCCACATGGGCAGTCCAGCATCGAAATGCTATGGCAATTCCCTTCTGAACAAGAGTACAAACAGCAACCCCATAGATGTGTTTCAGCCTTGTTGGGCCTCATCAGTGAGGTGGAGCTGTGCCTCTCAGAGCACAGTGAGCAAGGGGTCCACGCCTGGATGACCCTAGGAAACGTAGGGTGACTAAACCTAAGTCCTTTAAACAATGAAAAAATTGTCCATAGGCGTCCCTCTGCGAGAACAAACACGGCCCATTGACCTGTTCTTTGGGAAGGTACACACTTGAGAGTCCGCAGCCACACTTAAGCTCACTGTACCATCATGCTATGTCCCCCATAATGTTTTTTTGTATGCCATTGTGAATCCCTTCTCTTATAATATGACAGTTTGGGCTTTTCAACGGGAACACGTTGAGTTAAGCTGCTCATGACTTTCTACATCTGCTCGATTTCAAGGGTTTTGTTGCATTGAATGTGCTCAACTTAAGTACACTTTAACTAAAGTTTTTTCATTGAATTTAAAGGGTTTTGTCATACCATTATTTTTTACGGGCCGCTAGCCATGACCTTTGGCCCTGTCCGTTGAACATGTTTTCCCCAATATGTTCATAGTCTTTTGGGACCACTAGCCAGGGTCTTCGGCCGTACCCACTGTATATTTTAAAACACTACCTGGACATGGCCTTCAGCCTTGTCCACTGTATATGTTCCCCCAATATGTTTCTTTTGGACCCACCAGGTGGCCATGGCTGACTATACATGTCTTTTTGGCTCACTAGTAGGGCTGTACCGAATAGCATATTTAGTATTCGGCCGGATACCGAATAGTTTGTCAACTATTCGGCCGGAGCCGAATAGTGAGCCGAATAGTTTTTTTTTTTTAGGCAAACATATTCTAGGGCATAAAAAATCAGCATTTCAATGAATAAACTAAGGAGGCATTCTATTGCATGGGTACATATTTATTAATTGGACACATCTCTGTAAGCTTATGAGAAAAGACAAAGAAAAAATACAAAAGTTACGGGAAAAGCCCTCACTCTTAGTAAGAGTAACCTGTAAGGGGAAGGTTGTATTTTAGGAAAACAAGCCTTTCAACATTTTCAGCTAAGAGGCTGCTTCTGTGTTCGGAATAAATATCTCCAGCTGAACTGAACACTCTCTCGCTGTCCACACTGGTAGGAGGAGGTGCCAAGTACACACGCGCAACTTTTGCCAACCCTGGAAACCGAACACTATTCATGTCCCACCACTCCAGCGGGTTTGCAGTTTTAGGGAGCAGCGGCTCTCTCAAAAAGACAGTGAGCTCAATGTCCAGGGAACTTATGGACTGACTCACACCAGCCGTGGACTGCTCAACAACACTGTCCCAGAATGCCCATATGCCACATGGTGGAACGCTCTTCTTGGGTGGTGGCTCATCCTCTTGTGGGTCAGGGTCTGCAGGTTGCCCCTCAGGAGGGGAGGACTGCTCGCAGAGGACTAAGGCAGTACAGTGCATAGAACATTTCACATTGTTGGCCACAACATCATTGCTGAAAAATGTTAATTTGAACCGCGGATCGATGTCTGTTGCCACACAGTAGATAGATATAGCCTCAATGTCTTTGAATCTTGCCTCTACAGCCTTCAATAACTCTGCTTTCACTAGCTTCACACCAGTGTCCCTAACCTCGCCAGAGCTCAGGTAGGCCCTTAAAGCTTTCACAGCAGGAACAACCAAGGAGATGCTTGATGCATGAGAGCAAATCTCCTTTGTGAGCTCTGCAAAGGGTGCCAACAAAGATAAAACATTTTCTGCCAAAAGCCACTGGCAGGCAGAAAGATTTGACACTTTATCGTCCTCCGCACAGTACAAACTTACTGGCCGCCTCTGCCCCACCAGTCGCCCCAGCATCAAAAAGGACGAGTTCCACCGTGTAGATACATCTTGAATCAATTGCAATTCAGGCATCCCTAGATCTTTTTGCAGTGCGTGCAGGCGGGACGTGGCCGAACTAGAATGTTTGTAGTGGCCTACAAGTTTCCTTGCATGTGCCATCATGTCTGACACAGATCTTTGCACAAAAAGGCCATCATGGATGCAAAGCTGTAGGGTGTGAGCAAAACACCCCACACTAGCTAGGTCTGCTTCTCTGAAGGCCTTGCACATGTTAGCGGCATTATCCCGAAGAATGACGTGCACTTTGGAATGGCTAATTTGCCACCTTTCTAGCATTTCTTGAAATGCTAATCCTATTTTGGCACCAGTATGGCTTCCACCAAAAGCCTCGCACTGCAACAAAACTCCATGCCTTTTCATGTTGCTGGCCAGCCAATGCCCTGTTAAGCTCATAAAAGATTTCACAGTGTTATCAGATGTCCAAATGTCCACAGTAAATGCAATTTTCTCAGCCCTCTGAACCTCTGAAGCAATAAACTGGCTCACTTTCTCATACAGGTCGGGGATGATGCGCGTTGAAAAATATTTACGTGATGGAACCTTGTACCTAGGCTCCAATTTATGGAGTAAACGCACAAAACCGACATCCTCAACAACAGAAAATGGTTGCAAGTCTAGCGCTATCATTTCGCCAATACTGCGATGCACTGCATGTGCGGAAGGGCTGTCCAGAGGCCATGCTTGTTTTTTGTCCAGACAATATTTAATGGACAGCTGTGACAATGCCCTCTTGCACTTTGCGGGAGACATATTGCTATTGATTCTCCCAACAACTGCCTCTTTTTTCCTTTCATATTGGACATATTCATTGTGATGTTTGGACCGCAGATGGTTGGTCAGTGCTGATGTGCTGCACTGTCTCGAGTTTGCAGATCCACGAGACAAAACTGCAAGGCACACAGAACACACTGCCTTGGAGTTATCGTCCATTTTTATGGTAAAGTAATCCCACACAGGGCTGGTTTTCTCCTTGGTGCTACTCATGCCGACAACGAAGGGGGTTCTGCAGCTCTGAGGGATAGGGTTTCTGCTGGGCACGTCTCCTAGCTGTTGCTTGTGGGCCTTTAGGTAAATCAGAAGCTCGTACTGGTGACAAAGAAATGTAAAGCAAAAGTCAAACTTAATTTTTTGGCAGGGCAGTACTGCATGATGGCTCTGGGCTCTGAAGTGGTATCAGGGTTCCCTTTAAAAAAGTTTTTGAAAAAACCTTTTATCAAAAATAACTATGTAAAAAACCAAAATATGAACGACAAAAACCTCACTTGAAATTGCCAGGAGTTGGTGTCATTATGTACATCCATTGACAGCAGCAAGCATAATATAGCAGTCTTTCATTTAATCGGGCATATGAGTGTTAACCTCCCACCGCAAGCTTCCCCTGAATAGTAAAACCCCCATAGTACTCACCAGGATTGTGGGCACTAAGCAGGCATCTGCATCAAGGTGGTGTAAGTCCGTCTCAGGGGTGAGCTTCCTTGGTACGTGCTGTGACTTTTCTGGGCTGTGGTATAACTAAAGTAAAGAAAAGGATGATGTTACTGCTAGACAAGTGTTGCAGGATTAAGAAAATGCACAATTATTCTACTCTTCACATTTTGTCACAAGTCTACAAGAACAAATACATGGCCCAGGACAACTGGATCATAAGATCAAGAAACTATGGCCTAAAAGGAACAAACTATGAGACTCTTTGGGACGCAGAAGTCCCATCACAGCCAGTGGGACTGAGATCCACTCAAAATATTTCAGACACAGTACTCTATGGAGGGCAAGGCTAAAAGCAACCCTGGGGGCTGCTCCAGCAGGGACATCATGGCACAATGGAGGGGGTGGGGGAACATGGGAGAACATTGCGGGACAACAGTGGGGGTGGGCGGGAACATGGGAGATCATCATGGGACAATTGAGGGGTGGGGGTAAATGGGAGTGCATTGCGGGACAAATGTGGGTGTGGGGGAACATGGGAGAACATTGCAGGACAACAGTGGGGGTGGGCGGGAACATGGGAGATCATCATGGGACAATTGAGGGGTGGGGGTAAATGGGAGTGCATTGCGGGACAAATGTGGGGGTGGAGGAACATGGGAGAACATTGCGGGACAACAGTGGGGGTGGGCGGGAACATGGGAGATCATCATGGGACAATTGAGGGGTGGGGGTAAATGGGAGTGCATTGCGGGACAAATGTGGGGGTGGGGGAACATGGGAGAACATTGCGGGACAACAGTGGGGGTGGGGGTAAATGGCAGAACATTGCAGGACAACAGTGGGGGTGGGCGGGAACATGGGAGATCATCATGGGACAATTGAGGGGTGGGGGTAAATGGGAGTGCATTGCGGGACAAATGTGGGGGTGGAGGAACATGGGAGAACATTGCGGGACAACAGTGGGGGTGGGCGGGAACATGGGAGATCATCATGGGACAATTGAGGGGTGGGGGTAAATGGGAGTGCATTGCGGGACAAATGTGGGGGTGGGGGAACATGGGAGAACATTGCGGGACAACAGTGGGGGTGGGGGTAAATGGCAGAACATTGCAGGACAACAGTGGGGGTGGGCGGGAACATGGGAGATCATGTGACAATTGAGGGGTGGGGGTCAATGGGAGTACATTGCTGGACAACTGTGGGGGTGGGGGAGCATGGGGGACACATTAGAAATGGAGGCCGCCGGGGTCGGCAAAGTGCCCCGGCGGCCTCATAACTCTGGGGGGGGCCGCGGCCCCCCTATGCAATACAATCTCGGGCCACCGGCTTTGGCCCGGTGGCCCGACAAACACAACATTATTGCGGTGAGGCCGCGGGGGTTCCCTGTGGCCCCGCGGCCTCACCGTGCTCAAGGGGTGAGGGGGGGCACATTTCACAGCGAGGCCGCCGGGGTCGGCAAAGTGCCCCGGCGGCCTCATGAGTCTGGGGGGGCCGCTCCTGTAGGAGCGGCCCCCCAATGCAAAATAAACGTCGGGCCACCGGCTTTGCACCGGTGGCCCGACCAGCATACCTGCAATTACTGCGGTGAGACCGTGGGGGTGCAGGGCACCCCCGCGGCCTCACCGTGGTGAGGGAGCATGGGGGACACATTAGAAATGGAGGCCGCCGGGGTCGGCAAAGTGCCCCGGCGGCTTCATGAGTCTGGGGGGGCCGCTCCTGTAGGAGCAGCCCCCCAATGCAAAACAAATGTTGGGCCACCGGCTTTGGCCCGGTGGCCCGACAAACACAACATTATTGCGGTGAGGCCGCGGGGGTTCCCTGTGGCCCCACGGCCTCACCGTGCTCAAGGGGCGAGGGGGGGCACATTTCACAGCGAGGCCGCCGGGGTCGGCAAAGTGCCCCGGCGGCCTCATGAGTCTGGAGGGGCCGCTCCTGTAGGAGCGGCCCCCCAATGCAAAATAAACGTCGGGCCACCGGCTTTGCACCGGTGGCCCGACCAGCATACCTGCAATTACTGCGGTGAGACCGCGGGGGTGCAGGGCACCCCCGCGGCCTCACCGTGGTGAGGGGGATGGGGGGCACATTCGAAATCGAGGCCGCCGGGGTCGGCAAAGTGCCCCGGCGGCCTCATGAGTCTGGGGGGGCCGCTCCTGTAGGAGCGGCCCCCCAATGCAAAATAAATGTCGGGCCACCGGCTTTGCACCGGTGGCCCGACCAGCATACATGCAATTACTGCGGTGAGACCGTGGGGGTGCAGGGCACCCCCGCGGCCTCACCGTGATGAGGGGGTATGGCGGGGGGGTCACTTACCTGGTGATTTCTCTGGGTCCGGGTGCTGGCATCTGCTGGAATCCGTCTGTTGGCATAGGAAGCGAGGGAAGGGAAGAACTGTTCCCTTCCCTCGCTTCCTATTTCAACACGTTAGGCTGGTTCCTCTGTGGTCAGACTGCAGAAGCCAATAGGCAAACAGCTTGTTTGGCTTCTGCAGCCTGAACACTGTCAAACTTTCTATGATTGGCTGTCATCTCCCAAACAGGGAGAGGGCAGCTAATCATAGAAAGTGGACTTCGGCTTCGAGTCCCTAAACAGAAACTATTCTGCCGAAGCCGGATAGCTGTATTTCAGCCGAACTTCGGCAGAATAGGGACTCGAAGCCGAAGTTCGGTACAGCCCTACTCACTAGCCATAGCCACGGCATGTCTTTTGTGCCTTCACCCCTGGCCAGTGACACAGCCTTCATCCATGCACACTACATATTGGAAACACTACTGGGCCACTAGCCATGGCCTTCACCGTGTACATCTGCATTATTTTATCCCTCAACTTCTGTTCCTCCTCTTCCATTCTTTTTCTTTAAGCCTTTCCTGCTCATTGATTGCTTTGTGTCTGTTATCTCGTTTTCTTTGCTCCTCTGCCCTTTCTTGTTTTCTCACTTGCTGGTCTTGGTATTACTGCTCTCATCTTTGTCTATACTTCCTTTTCACCCTTTTGTCTTTCAATCATTCCTCTCTTTCCTTATCCTTTTTGTCTTGCTCGTCTTGATCGTCCCTTTGCCTTACATCCTCTATGCCTTTACCATCGAGTTTGAGCAAAATCTGACCACCCATCCATTTGTTCTTTAAAAGTGCTAACTCATCAGTTTTATCTCTTTTTCCCTTCCATGTCTTTATTTCTCTTCCTATTTCTAGAGATGTGCTTGCTCGATCACTTCTCTCGTTATCGCGTCTCTCCTTGTCCCTTGGGACCTTAGAGATTACGTCTCTCACATTATTTTTCTCTGTACCTTCGTCACTGCTTTGCACAGGCGACGCACATGACGGGTTACTATACCCTGTTGCTGCCTTAGGCTCCCACAATGGGTATAACCCATCATCTTTCTTATTTTCGTCTCAGAGGGCTCCTCACCCCCCTCTTTGCATACATTGAGTATCCAATCTATAGAAGGCAGCTCGTCTCGCTCCTGGTACATTTTCCAAAGCTCTAAGCTTGCTAGTCGCTTGCCTAGCTTCTTCCCTGTGTACGCTGTATGCAAATATGTCGTCATATGCTGCAGGACTGCTTTCGATAGTGACCCTCCTTGCGGCCACGGCATGAACATTTTATCTGCGGTTCCTTTAACCCATTCTGCACTATACTGGGCCTGATCACGACCTCGGCGGTAACGCTAACGCTTAGCGCGACCGCCATAGCCCCTGGCGCTAATAGCACAGGATCACGAGTTGGGCGGACTTGGAAGTCCCCATTCCCCATTGAGCCCATTCGGGAATGCCCCATTCCCCATTGGGCTCAATGGGGAAAATTTGCGCTCTTACCGCCGGCGGATTTCCCGCCGGCGGTAATAGTGCGAATTTTCGGCGGATTTCCCCCCAGCCAAGAGCTGGGGTGAAATCCGCCGAAGCCCTGATTCGGCGGACCCTTAAATCCGGTGGTAATAGCGCTACCGCCGGATTTAAGGATTACCGGCGAGGTCGTGATCAATCCCACTGTCTAAGGTTAGGTGCATGTTTCGGCAATTGCTTGCAGAGGTGCACAAGTGGAGTAACATCCTCCATTCTCAATTCGTCACTTTTAATCTGCTTAACACTCACTTGCTTTTAATCACAGATTTAAAAATACATTTCAGAAAAATAATACAATATGAGCGAGCACCAATCGTCGCAAGCTCAATTCTTTTAAACATTTTCTTTTTTTTGTAACTTTAATATTGCTAAAAAACAACCATCAAGTTCAATTCAAAACAATCAGTTAGTTTTTCCATCTTCACACTTCTCTATTTGTCATCAATAATTTTTCTATGACATCATCATTTTTTCACAATCACATAAAATAAACAGACGAACAAACATACTCGACCGGTCACATATAGTCTTCTCTACAGTCTTCTCTAAGACCTTTCTTGTCTTCTTTAGATTCACCTTTAATCAAATCTGTTTTCTACGTCATCCGCTACGGGACTCTAGGTTCAAATTTCTTCTGATACGTTCCTTAAAACGCAGGCCAGGGCGTACTCTATTTATCATGGCCTCTCTCACAATACTTTATTGCTTGGCCACACTCAAGTCAATATCTCTTCACTATGTATATAACACTCTTATTCTCATGTTATGTTTATCCCGCCTCCCTCAGTTACTCACTGTTCCCTTATCTTACTTCTTTTCTCCACTCATCACCCATACATTTTGCCAACTCTCTCAGTTTTTACTCACCGCTCTCATTTTCGTCTTCTGACTCTCGGGATTGGACGCCTTTTTAACTTTTGGACCCACCAGGTGGCCATGGCTGACTATACATGTCTTTTTGGCTCACTAGCCATAGCCACGGCATGTCTTTTGTGCCTTCACCCCTGGCCAGTGACACAGCCTTCATCCATGCACACTACATATTGGAAACACTACTGGGCCACTAGCCATGGCCTTCACCGTGTACATCTGCATTATTTTATCCCTCAACTTCTGTTCCTCCTCTTCCATTCTTTTTCTTTAAGCCTTTCCTGCTCATTGATTGCTTTGTGTCTGTTATCTCGTTTTCTTTGCTCCTCTGCCCTTTCTTGTTTTCTCACTTACTGGTCTTGGTATTACTGCTCTCATCTTTGTCTATACTTCCTTTTCACCCTTTTGTCTTTCAATCATTCCTCTCTTTCCTTATCCTTTTTGTCTTGCTCGTCTTGATCGTCCCTTTGCCTTACATCCTCTATGCCTTTACCATCGAGTTTGAGCAAAATCTGACCACCCATCCATTCGTTCTTTAAAAGTGCTAACTCATCAGTTTTATCTCTTTTTCCCTTCCATGTCTTTATTTCTCTTCCTATTTCTAGAGATGTGCTTGCTCGATCACTTCTCTCGTTATCGCGTCTCTCCTTGTCCCTTGGGACCTTAGAGATTACGTCTCTCACATTATTTTTCTCTGTACCTTCGTCACTGCTTTGCACAGGCGACTCACATGACGGTTACTATACCCTGTTGCTGCCTTAGGCTCCCACAATGGGTATAACCCATCATCTTTCTTATTTTCGTCTCAGAGGGCTCCTCACCCCCCTCTTTGCATACATTGAGTATCCAATCTATAGAAGGCAGCTCGTCTCGCTCCTGGTACATTTTCCAAAGCTCTAAGCTTGCTAGTCGCTTGCCTAGCTTCTTCCCTGTGTACGCTGTATGCAAATATGTCGTCATATGCTGCAGGACTGCTTTCGATAGTGACCCTCCTTGCGGCCACGGCATGAACATTTTATCTGCGGTTCCTTTAACCCATTCTGCACTATACTGGGCCTGATCACGACCTCGGCGGTAACGCTAACGCTTAGCGCGACCGCCATAGCCCCCGGCGCTAATAGCACGGGATCACGAGTTGGGCGGACTTGGAAGTCCCCATTCCCCATTGAGCCCATTCGGGAATGCCCCATTCTCCATTGGGCTCAATTGGGAAAATTTGCGCTCTTACCGCCGGCGGATTTCCCGCCGGCGGTAATAGCGCGAATTTTCAGCGGATTTCCCCCCGGCCAAGAGCTGGGGTGAAATCCGCCGAAGCCCTGATTCGGCGGACCCTTAAATCCGGTGGTAATAGCGCTACCGCCGGATTTAAGGATTACCGGCGAGGTCGTGATCAGGCCCACTGTCTAAGGATAGGTGCATGTTTCGGCAATTGCTTGCAGAGGTGCACAAGTGGAGTAACATCCTCCATTCTCAATTCGTCACTTTTAATCTGCTTAACACTCACTTGCTTTTAATCACAGATTTAAAAATACATTTCAGAAAAATAATACAATATGAGCGAGCACCAATCGTCGCAAGCTCAATTCTTTTAAACATTTTCTTTTTTTTGTAACTTTAATATTGCTAAAAAACAACCATCAAGTTCAATTCAAAACAATCAGTTCGTTTTTCCAACTTCACACTTCTCTATTTGTCATCAATAATTTTTCTATGACATCATCATTTTTTCACAATCACGTAAAATAAACAGACGAACAAACATACTCGACCGGTCACATATAGTCTTCTCTACAGTCTTCTCTAAGACCTTTCTTGTCCTCTTTAGATTCACCTTTAATCAAATCTGTTTTCTACGTCATCCGCTACGGGACTCTAGGTTCAAATTTCTTCTGATACGTTCCTTAAAACGCAGGCCAGGGCGTACTCTATTTATCATGGCCTCTCTCACAATACTTTATTGCTTGGCCACACTCAAGTCAATATCTCTTCACTACGTATATAACACTCTTATTCTCATGTTATGTTTATCCCGCCTCCCTCAGTTACTCACTGTTCCCTTATCTTACTTCTTTTCTCCACTCATCACCCATACATTTTGCCAACTCTCTCAGTTTTTACTCACCGCTCTCATTTTCGTCTTCTGACTCTCGGGATTGGACGCCTTTTTTACTGCCTGTTCAACCTTCTGTCCGATCAGCTTCTCGTAGACGCGGGACGGGATTCTGTTGAGACCAGGGGGCCTGTCACACCTCGCTTGCAAGCTTTTTCAAATTACACTAACCACTATCTACGGGGAGCTTCACGTCCTTCCAGCCGAATGGCAAAGGTTGTTCGATATTGCTGGGACTCTAAAGTTTACTTATGACGATGGCTCTGAACCATCCTCTCCGCAACCAAGTGAACTGGATACTCCAGCCCCTTTGATGAGTAGCAATTACCCTAGATGGATGGGGATGCAGATTGTATTCATACATCAATAATAGAGACGACTCAGGTAATTGGCAAAAGGAAGACGGTTTGAATATCAATTATCTAAAAAAGGGAGTACAACGAACATCAACAAACTCTCTCGATCCTCTTACTCAAAGCATTATAGAAAAAAACTGACACTTTATACACAAAAGTCATCATCAATGACGTCAACCTACGTTGTTTACATCCTACGTGGCAAACTACAAAAACCTATGAGTATGGGTGATTGGCTCTGAGTGAATGTCTAAGTATACAATCCATACTAGTATGGGATAGAGAGTGAAGGTAATAAGCTACTTAACATCAGGTGGGGCAACTAAGCCCTCCCCTAAAAATGACCACTATGAACGTCACTAAATACATGACGTCCCATTGGCTACACAACTATAGCACCGCAAAATATGCAGTCCTCTACAATTGGTTGGCCCTCTAACCTCCGTCAGTACTTTTCCACCTACGTCTAGCAGCACGCAGGGTGACCATCCAGGTGCTGGCGCGCTCGCCTTAACTATTGCTTTCCACCAATTAGGATATCAATCCATCATCACCTCAGTGGTCTACTGTCAATGAGTGTTTTGAAGCTCAGCCTTGAGTTTGTTCTTAACTCTGAGAAATTCAGGGAGTGAGGGCATGCTCTGCACTTGCGCATAGGTGTGACCATCTCGTTCGTCCAACTTCATTCTTCCACATGACTGGAGTCCATGAAATTGAGCTTTTAGTGCATTAAAATACTATTTTCGAATGTACCTCTGACGTCTTCCTTGTTTTATTCATGCCTTCTGAACAGGAGTTCTGTTCTGTCACATGATTTGTTTCAAATGTCAGTTTACTTCAGTTTGATAAGACCTTGGCTTCTTGGCTCATTCAACTCTGTCTGCTGAGATTCACTTTGTAATTCAATTTGCTTTTTTAACTGCGACACACTAGAAATGAGGCCTTCTTGCTAATGTTCAGCACTGCTATAATGCGTAGTGGAAACATTCACTCTTTACTTGTCCATATGAATGTATAAATATTGGCGCTTACAGTAATCTATTCACTATAAAGCTAGCCACAAGATTACTTCGTCTGCTTGCGCTTCTTTTGCATCTGTACAAGTATAAACTAGCTTGATATCGTCATCTGTTTCTGTGGCATAAGTTTCTTCACATTGATCCCAAGATGTCAAGTATCCTTGGTACTTTCTTGATGCCTTATAGAATATTTTCATTTTCTTGTCTCTGCATCTCTTCTATGTACGTCAGTTCAGCTCCACATGATGTCACCATGTGTCTTGTCCATTTATTTTCTCTGCTTCTCCAGGGATTTCATTCAAATGGCCATCATATTTTCTTGTATGCAGGTATGGTTTTCTCAGTGGCTACCGTGCCTCCCAGATTCTCTTAGGTATTGGTACTTTCACTGCTACTGCACAGAGTCCATACTCTGCCCTTTGTTGGTTCAACTGTTCTGTGTGTGTCACATACTCTGGTTTCCAACATACAGGCAATATGGGCGAGGTGGTTGAGGTGGGGGTACTTGGCTCCTTCTCTACATCCCTGCAGTGGACTCCTGAACACGTCGTCAACAACAAAGCCCTCATCTACCACCGCTGGCCCCTCTAGAAGATTGCCGGGGCACCATTAAGAGCCCCTAGCACAGAAGATCTCCACGCCACTGTGCCCAGCGGGGTCTCAAGGGCCTGCATTTCTCAGCTAGGTCGTACTGTGGCGGAGATGCTGCTCTCTGAAATGCCAGGCAGAGAAGGGAAGTTGGGTTCAGGAGAAAAACTAGGTAGGGATAGAATCCTCTCTCGCTAAAATATGACAACAACACAACACACAGCAACACAGATAGCGAATACTCCTTCTCTGGTAGCAGGGCTTCTTGCACCTCCAAGCCGTCCTGTAGGTTGTTTCCAAAGGTTGCAATGTATGTGTAGACATGTTGCAAACACTGCACTTTGTTGTACCTAGGTTACTGCTGCCAAACACACACACCGTGCATACTATCCTGGACTGTTTGTATCAAATGCATAGTGGATACACACATACACACACATTGTAAACACTTCACAGCTTATGATTTTAGTTTACCAGCCACGCAAACTGTACACAATGCACTATTTCTATCATGGGGCTATTATAGGTAGACACCAGCATACAAACACTGCACTCTATGATCAGTGCAGTGAGACACAGATAGAGGGATTGTTACCTAATTTGAATTATTATATTAGCAAAGGCAAAAAAAGGGCAGGCTATGAACACAACATAGTGCATATGCTATCAACAAATGGTGTAGTCAGTCACACAACAACACAGTGAACCCTGCACTTTTGATATGTACATTTCACACGCAGAACGCAGACACACAGCAGTTTGTAATTAGGGGTTGGTGAAAATCTCCTTTGTTTTACTGTGGCTTGCAATAAAATATGCCATTCCTCTTAAAAAAGGGAATGCGGTTGCTGGCCCGCCTCAGAGTCTCGGAATGGATGGAATTCTGCCCAATCACCTCGATAATGCTCGTTGAAGCTAATCAGAATGCTTCACCCTCTCTGATTGGTTGGAATGTTGAGCATTTTGGCCAATAAAGGCACAGGTTTGTCCCCATATAATGCAGCGAATATTGACACACAATTCTAGGAATCGGAGCCGAGTAAGGACCGGACTTCGGTGATTCCACTCCGTCGACAAACATTCCACCCACTTGAAAACACTGCAGGCTGTGTGCCATGCATGTGGCGTAGGAGGTGTGTCGGATTCTCACTGCAATCGCCCAACGCTCTTCGTCACGTGGCGCATGATGGGGAGCAGTGAGGCGAGGATGCAGAAAGTACAATCGTGTGCAGAGACATGGGTACCTGTGGGCATTCTCGCACTGAGGAGGAGTGGGCGTGTCCTGCTGGGCATCTTCACACATGCACTCGAACTTATAACTGCATGAGTAATTGCTCCTTAAATAATGCTCGTAAAATAAATAGGAGTTTGTATTAAGGTAGGGGGTGACGGTCTTGTGGGTGCACTAGTGCCCTTTGGTCTGTTACATAGGCTGGCTGTGTTTCCAAGACTGGGCGGTAGTACCCCAACCACCACAAAATTAGAAATGTAGACAGTGGGCCTCATTACGAGTCCGGCGGTAACCGCGGCGGTAAAACTGCCTGGTTACCGCCGGACTCGTATTACCATTCCGCCTCCGTGAATTACGACCCTGGTGTCCTGGGAATCCCGGAGGCGGAATGGTGTAAATCCCCATTCCCATTGAGTCCCATAGGACTCAATGGGAATGGGAAGTGAAAACACCGGCACCTGGCGGGAAGATCACCTCCCGCCTGCAGGACTCGGGATCGGGCAGTCCGGAATTAACAGTGGCGGCGGGTTTACCGCCACTGTTAATTCCGGACCACCCGACCTGTAATGAGGCTCAAGTTAGTGTTGTTCTTTGTTACAATAAAAGTTCATAAGAAATAGTCGCAAATGTTCTCTGAAGTTATGCTTGCTAGTTTAATAATATGTTCAGCCGTGGTGGCCATGGGCTCACCTGGGCTTTTTCGAAATTTTTAAGTAAATAGATGATGGTACATCTGCCTCAGGAAAATGTGGTGGGCAAATCCACACACATTTTCCTATGCTCGCACAACAACAAACGTATAGACCTGTGTACTCTGGCATGGACATAGCCTACAGGCACATTCCGCCCCTGTCATATTTAGTTGGAATATGGCAGGTGAGCAGAGCACGATTTCATGCCAAGGAAGGGGCTGGGGTTGAGCTTTCCCCTTCCATGGACAGCCTGATTAACTGACAAAGGCTCCGATCCTCCCTGTTCTTTTGTCAGGCCCTGCAGCTGGTGGCATCGATTAACATACCCATAGAAGGTACTTCAAACAGGCCCCCATGGAGCCTGGCTTTAGAGGTTAACAATGGAGACAGGAAACCCAACAAACCTTTCATATGTAACTGTGTTAACCTTAAGCCTGCTCCTGTCCTCAGTATCAATGACAGAGAGCTCGCATGTCAAAGGACTGCATGTTTAGAGTAGGTCACCCCAGTATGGAGACCCCATTCATAAGGTACGAGAATGTGGTTTGCATGAGCCAGAGAGTCTGGTCTCGCCATAGCTTCAAGGGAGACACGCAGCTTTAATCAGGAACCACAGAGAGATCGATTAACCAGAGAGACTCTTTGATCAACAACAGACAGGAAGATGGGTGGGACTTAGTCACAAGTTTTCACCCCTTTACCTTCCCTGTTGCAAAGCACTCTGCTTATGACATCATGCATATAGGAGATTGTTGGTATGGAACCCAGGATTGGCTCATTAAGGAAGGCTTAGCCTACACCAATCCGTGTGACCCACTTGGCTTTAAAAGAGGGCTAGCCCCTCTTTTGGAAGATCATCTGAAGGCCTCACCAGAATCAGAAAGAAGAACTCATGCTTGGACCCTAGCTAAAGGTACAGTCTGCCTTACATCTTCCGTCTGTAAAGGGAGGCCATGATTTCCAAAAAGGGAAGCAAGATCCCTCCCCTAAACATCTCCCAGGGAATAGAGGGAGATCCAGAACTCAGAAGACCCTCTAGCTGCTCCAGAACTGGTACCCAACCAGCACACAGTGTGCACTACTAAGCTCTGCAGAAAGCTTCCTGAATAGGGAGTGCCAGAAGGTCTCTGAACCTACAACCAAGGACAAGGCAGCTGCCTGCAACACACTCTTCAGCTTTAGGCCATCCACCTTATATGATAACACAAGCCCATTGAAGAATCTGGGCGAAGTGCCTCGACGAGCATCAACCGAGTCAATCTTAAAGAAGATTTTCGAGCCAGTCGAGTTCCTCGAGCTGCAACCAATTGCATCGCTGACTGTTTTCGAGATGCAGTCGCTTAAAGATATCAGAGATGTCTCGACCAGTGCTTCAGAACCACCGATCAGCACTGTGACAAAGACCCGCCGTCTAGGCCAGCCTGCAGCCGTTCGTCCAGCTTCGCTTGCTGAACCGTCTTGCCATCTGATACCCGCAGCTGACTCCCTTCTTGAACTCTGTCCCAGAAGCCTGAAAAGCACCCCAAATCTGATTCTACCCTGTCAGGCACCAAGAACACCTACAGCACAAGGTACCTTGTGGTTCTGTCCCCCTGGACATTTCCCGAAGGCCGCTACACACATTTTAAGACCCATTGCTCCCTTGATGCTGAAGCCATGTAACATTAAACAGTTGTGATTGTTAACCGTACCTTCTACACTCCTGTTAGTATCCAGAGTGCATCCCTTTCCCTTCATTGAAACTGTCTGTCCTCTGCATTCAAGGGTGGGTTGCATTCCGTAGTGTTGCTAGAACTGTCACTTGTAATATAAATAAAGTTGATATTTTTGTTACAACCTTGACTGGACAGTCCCTTTTGTCATTGGGTAATAATTGTATTTGCGCTGTGTTGCAACTAGCCAACAATCCAAACCTTTCAGAGATAAGCCTGACATTCCATTGACATTACAAAAATTGGACAAGGAGGTTTATAATTTGATTGTTATTCCAATCTGTTCGGATTTCTTCTGGTGTATTATAGGTGTGGGGCTGATTGATGGTTTAGAAACCAATATTAACCCCTGGACCACTGGTACCACAGAAGTTGATTCATAACACTGGTCCTTCCCTTTTTCCAGCGGTGGAAGTATGCAGGTGCCCTGGTTTCTGGTGGTGTGCTGTCCGCCGGAGATGCAGAGTCATCATAAGGCACTTTTGGGCTGGTAGACATAGAAAACAGCACTACAGGTGATAACTTGGGATTAGTCCGAAGCAGATCCTGTTGGAATATTCTAATATGGCGAGAACTGTAGCTCATACTTGAATTTAACAGTAAGAAGGTGGAGGCCATTTAGTGGTGTTTCACGCCATATGAAGTTGGCAATTGTCATACTTGATGATCAAGTTAATTTGGTATTTAAAGAACAGCACTCAAGAGATTTAAGAGATTTGCGAAATTGGAGAATTGAAGGGGCCTTCTGGGCCACTTCCAGGATCGTGTATCAGAGGGTGGGCCGCTGTCCCTTAGTGGACGAGCTGTGATATAAGCTGGTTGGTCGATTTGCTGCATGAAGAGCGTGTGCCACCAGATATGTGGAGGTAAGCTGCCAGGTACACTGATGTGTTACTGAAGACTACTTTGTAGATGATACATGCACTTTTGAACCATATCCTGACCTGGAGAGGAAGCCGATGTAGTTTGCCTAGAACTGGGGTGATTTCGGTCACATGTCTGCACACCCGTAATAAGATGTACTGTGGCATGGTGGACTGCTTTTAGAGCAGCCAAATGAGCAGCTGGGAGCCCCGTCAGGAGGGCATTTCCCCCATCGGTGTGCAAGACTACAAGGGCCTTCCGTACGGTTGTTTCTCTGTATCCATTCTCATCAGCGTGTTGTATTTATCCCATTTGGTATTTACAATGTCAGTATCATTATTATAGATGCATGTTAATTCATCTAAGTATCAACATCCATAATTGAGAGAATTATTCTTGCCATCTTTCCTATCATAGACAGAGCAAATGGAATGCTTCTCAAGCACATTAGATGAAATGACAGAGACTTTGATTGATCGACAGCCAATACTATGTGCTTTGCATTGTGAGAGTTGTTTTTTTTTTAATTGTCTGTGTGTTGTCTATACTGTTGTTGTATCATTCACTAAATCTCTTCACCCATATCATCTCTTGTCAGCAGGGCCAAACAGGGACATATATTTGTATTTATTTGTATTTATTGGGGGTCATTCCGAGGTTGGAGGTAACCATGGAGTAAATTACTCCATGGTTGCCTCCAATACCGCTCCGACTCCTCCATGGTGAATGGAGTAATTTCCGGTCCATTCCAGGGTTGGAGGGACCGGTAATTCCCCATTCACCTTTTGCCCTTCCCCATTCCCATTTCAGCCCCATAGGGCTCAATGGGAATGGGGAAGGAGTAAATTACGGCACCGTAAATTACGGTGCCGTAATTACCTCCAAGGTCCCTTTGCGGGTCCCGTACTTTACTCCTGCTAAAAGCAGGAGGTAAAGAAGGACCCGCAAAGGGACCTCGGAATACGGAGGTAAGGAATTACCGGCATAGGCACCATTACCGGTGCCGGTAATCCCTTACCTCCAACCTCAGAATGACCCCCATTGTGTTTATATATTGCTTTAATCCAAAGCATATAGTAGTTTACCTCAAACCACAGACACTTCTCTTGGCTTTGGGGAATGCTTTTTCTCACTGACATGTTTATGTGTGTATTATTTTGAATGATGCCACTGGGTCAATACTCTTCTTCTATCAGTAGCAATTTTATTCTCCACGTCCAATGTTATACTCAAAGGTATTCTGTTTTGAAATACTGAATTAAGTAGTAATCATGTTTAATCATATTTGAGAATCTGTATTCATAAAAGTAATTGGTTATGAGTGAATTACAAGCAACGTGTTTAGATATATGCACATGTGTATGACTGTTTTGGGAGGCAACATATCTTTCATTTACAATGTCTTTCAAACAGGTGATGAGCAGGATGCCTTCATCTTGGACAGCATCATTTGGAACCGTCCAGGACTCAGAGATATAACACCCTGCAAGAGTTGAAATTCATATTTAGGGAGCAGGAGCTGGAAGTAGCTCCTGTGTGTCAAGAATTCCCTCTTACCCATCATGGACCAGGAGCTATTCACTTTTCATGAATGAGTTTTAGGCTGCTGTAGGCTTAATGAATGACTTAAAAAAAAATCTATGCACAAGATGGTTAAGAAAATGTAGATATTGATAAACTACTTCTTTTGTTTATTAATTTAAAATGGATAGATGTGCATGTAGAAATAGCCTCTAAGAAGAGGCAGAAAGATGATAACACTCGCAGTTTTCTACATTGAACAATGAACTGTCATGTATTTAACTGAGCTGGAAGAAAATGTATGAGCTTTGAGCATTATTGACAAGCCGTGTAGTCCTCTTACATAGGACGCACATGGTACTTATATATATATATATACAATGCAGAAAACATTTAATAACTAGAGGCACTTTGCATTTTAATTGTATTTTACAAGTGAATTATTGCAAGCAATCTGGACTTCGAGTCAGATTATTAATTGTTTTGGTACACGAGTGACCACTGAAGGCATATAATCTGGGATGCGATCCAGTGACTGTTATGCAAATAGTCTCTAATGTTCCCATAAGTAATAAACAATGTGCTGAGGAACTCCATGCTAGCAGATGTAGCATTACCTGGCATCTGGTGGCGTCCGAGAAAGGTCAGATATTCCATAGGCCCCAGCTCTCGAGTCTTGCACAATATGTTTTGATATTCTCTAAGAGCTTGCTAATGAATATTCTTAGGGAATATGAATAAAGAATCCAGAGGCTATGTAAAGATACATTCTGGGGGGTTGAGGGGGTGAGGGAATACTGTTCAAGAACCATCATCACCTGAATGAGGCTGGGCTGAGCTGAGGGCCCAAGCAAGCTGGATAACCATCTCCATTCTGGCTTATGGAGGAAGGAGGGGCTCATTGCTCCCTTTTCTGACCTGGGATTATTGTGGCACTAAATTAGATGTTTAATTGCACAGGCTCCAAAAGCTTTTGCTTTTTGAGAACACTATCCTTTTTTATTCATATGTATAAGGAATCACCAAGCACCTAACTATACCAGCTCAAAACCCATGGAACTATCTTATTCAGATCTGGCTTATGTTTGCATCATGCTTAATATTATTGACACGAAGGCCCTGATTCACAGAGCTTTTTTCAATTGGATTGCGCCATTATAAAAGGCTTCTGTGAATCAGGCTCTAAATCTCTTTGAAGGCTTTGTTATAGCCACCAGAGACCATGGTGTGTTTTTAGGTGGGGTTTTCCAATTGGATTTGATATTTAGAGAATTGTTTTGCAATGTTTTGGATTGTACAACTCAAGCCTCCCTCCAACTTTAATGGTTGTCAGCTTTCAGATAGAGGATTGTATTGAGTATGAGAGATGGCTTTACCTCTTTTAATATCACATTGAGAAAGGGGAGCGTTATTGAAAAACAGTTCCATTCATGAGGCATCTTTGTGAGAACCAAAAAGCATTACATTGCTTTTCAGAAGCTTTTTTGATTTCTAAATTGATTGATTCATATGAAGTAGGGAAATATGCTGGAAAATGATAGTAGTGTTTTCATAAATAATATTTCTTAAATTGAGTGTGTTATGTGTAGTCAGAATGATATTTGCAATGCTTTTCTGTTACTTATTTTAATATAACAACATGAACTTTGAATGCGAGCGTTGGATCATTCATTGAGTTTTCTTTGTTGATAATCATTTCATGAGTATATTGATTTATAGTATATTGTGCATGTTTCAATAAGTAATGGGTTGGTAGGAGGTTTAACAGCCAGTAAGATAACTCAGTGGGTTGAGCACTCGTTGCTGCAATCAGAGCTTAATCCGCTGGTCGCAGGTTTGAATCCCGGCAAGGCCAACTCAGCCTTTCATCCTTCTGAGGTCGATAAATGAGTACTAATTTCGGTTGGGTGATATTGTATGTAAATATGTGCTCTGTAAAGCGCTTTGGATTAAGGCGCTATATAAATAACACATCATTATCATTAACAGCAGTCCCTCTGTATATTAAATGACATTAGTAAATCAGTTGTGTGTGGATGAGTGAGGGTTGCTAGCACACTACATGTGTTTATTGTCTACTCTCTCTTTGATGCACAGAGTGGTTTTCTCTACCTCTATTCCTACCACAAACCCCACTGGGGGGTCTAGCACACTCCCTTTGGAGTGGAGGAAAGGCTCTGGTTGTAGAGGTATGTATCTGAAAGGCACAGGAGACCCCACTCTCTAGATTGGGGTATTAACGTATTAGTTCATCTCAGAAAGAAAATCCAGAGGATACAATTTGAAAGAGACATATTGAGGATTTTATTATACCTAATACATTTACTCTCTGAGTTTAATCACGATTTAATCTGCACTCAAGCATTTATTTATTTAACATAGCAGGAATACATTTAAAAACATCATAATTCTATAAAAATCATCCTATTAAGTCATTCATGCATTCATCCACATCCATACGACATTCATCAATCTACTCATACAAAACATCAATAAGTACAAGATAAAAACACATAACAAATATAACAATTCATCAACAATTCAGTTATTGTACAAGAAATTTGTTTGTGCAAAACAACACATAGTGCGTGGCCACAATGGATTTTATAAGTGGTCAGCAAAACAACACATAGTGCATGGCCACAATAGATTTTATAAGTGGTCAGCAATTGGGATAGGCCAGAAAAGGAGGGGAGAGATCTTCACAAGTGGCCTTATCCTGGGTTTCTCTGCCGGTTTCGACGTATTAACGTTGGTTTTGTTACGTCTTCATCAGGAGATTACAAATAGTTGCTACATCCATAACATATTCACCACAGCTGTTTCCGCAACTGCATCAATCTCGGTTGTGGGTCTCTTTATTGTCACAGCATATGATTAAATATTTTCTACAGGTTTCTTAGTGCACCTTTTATACAAATCCACAGACAAACAATATTAATATTAGATAGGTAAATTTGTGCAGCACCAGTTGGCTTGGGGTGCCAAAAGTATCTCCTGGTAGATGCTGGTGTCAAGTTAACCGGATTCTTCCAAGCTATACCCAGGCGCTAAATAGCTTCCAGCTCCCAACAATTCTAAGCACTCATCTGTAATCCTAGTAGTCTTTCGTATGTATCTCAATTCTTGAATCGTTCAGGTCATGATTGTGCGGTGCCCAATGTAAATCTACGATGCAATCTAGTTTGCTGTTGTAATCGATATCTAATATGGTCAGGTCTATCTTCAACCATTTTTCACAAGGATGAAAACATCACGTCATCTATGTTGTCAATTTAATCAAGCACGGGCCAGGCTGAGCAGGTATGTATTTCTATGGATGGGGGTTTGAATTCTCAATAGATAGACCACAGGCATTTAGCAAGCTATGTACATTAGAACGTATTGATTATAAACAATATTGGTTTTTTGTTTGTCTCAAAAGGAGTAAACAGTTGTGCTTACTCTCACGACAGTACCATGTGACACTATGGAAGTACAACAGGTATTTGATAATCATTTAGTTATTGGTTTCATCCTGAACATTTTAAAAATCGAGGGGAGTAATCAGCAATGCCGGTACGCTATGTCCATTTTCTATCCATACTTATTCTACAATGGATAACATCATGCAATTGTACACACATATTTATTTTTCCTTCTGTTCTCTTATTTATTCACTTGTACTGAATGATGATACTGTAATGGGCAGCCATCTTTATGGATCATACGACTATACACAAATTCAACAGGTACATTTCCAGTATTTGGTTTGTGCTTATCAATGACTACGCTCTATAGTCTTTTTTTAAAGCAATGATATCACAAGTCAAAGATATTGCTACCTGTAAATAATCTGAATTGCAATGCATATAAATCGGACTATTATGAGTATCCTTATTATTTTGTTACTACTCTTATCTATTGTTGTTTCAAAGCAGTCAACTCTGATGCATGCACAATACAACCAAACCAAAGTAGAACAAGTACACTAGGTTTATTGAATTTCTGTTTTTATGGTGGTTTGTTTATAAATGGATAGATTTTGACATTATATTTATGTGTAATTTGTGTTTATATTTTCAAGCCTTGGTCTGTGTCATTATTCTAATTGTATATTAAAGTGAAATTTGATTCCTTGCACAACAGGATAACAGCGTGATGGTGAGTATTGATTATGGACCTCCCATCCCCACGCAAAGTGTTGAGGTGTAACATCAATTAAATTCTTTTTAGCAAATTTGCAGCAATTTAAAATGTACATCAATTGATAACTTGCTGTCACTAGTGAAATGATGTAGTACAAATTAATCAATAATAACACATAATTAAATGTTGAATTTACAGTCATATGTGTACAAAGCACAATGCTCATCTAATTTAGCATTTTTGTCGTGGTACTGTTGCAGCATGACACTGACATGGGCACAGGATCATGTACTCTTTCTCAATGCATAAAAAAGGGTATTTATACAGGATTCCTCACAAAATACAACTGTAAATCACTATCTCTTTCTTATAATGCCTTCAAAGATGTCTTCCTAGAGAAAAGTTGGAAATGCTATTGTTTGCACGTTTTCAGTTGGCACAGAAAAACCCTGTTTTCCTTTTCCTTTTGAGTAGAGGCCTAGGAGAAAGAAAGGGAAAAGTCAAACCACACCATACACCTGGGATGCTGGAAGTCAAACTAAGGTAACTTAGGAGAAACAGTTGTCGTCGATTTCAGAATCTTTACCCAATATTGTGATGAAGGATAACAATGGGCAGGGGCCAGAAAATGTGTTGAACATCACTGTTGGAAAGTAATGAAGGACCATTGCTACTCCACACAATGTCCTCCTCAACTGGCACCATCCACATTAAAAGCAATGACATTCCGTGTCGATCCAGTCACTCAATCAACTGCATTAAAAGTGCAATATTCTGAGGTACTTTTCCATGTTTTGCCTATTGAATGACAGACCCCCAATTTGTCCCAGTTGGAAACGACAGAGACAACCTCACAATGAATTGATAATGTGAACACAGACGCTGACAACATCATGTCAAGTGTGGAGGATGTAGCCACCATCTTTGAAGCTGAAGGCCCTCAATCGCTTGAAGAGTGGCTTGGTTGACACACAAATACTTAGTATTTGACTCCTGCCTACTTAACATTTTAAAAATGCTCAAATGAAACACATTGCAACTTGGCAACAGTGTGGCAAACAATTGATATATTTCAAAAGACAAGTAGTTGGAACAAGCCTGAACATTTGGGGAAGCTGTGAGGACAGACATTGCAGTTTTTCTTGATGCACACAACCAATGCTGAGAAAGGTCCAGCAGGGAATGCACTTAGTTCCTTTAGACTATTATTTAGTGGGTCCACATTTTCAAAAATCTCAAGCTTTTTTAAATTATTTGTACTGGAGTTCTTTGAAAAAACTATATAACTACCAGTGCAATGTATTATTCCCTGCAATAGATGATTCATAGAATCGTGGGCAGGGCACTGGAAAATGCTTTCGCTGGCAAAAGGTTTTGGCTTGCTGGTGATGGACAGTGTGACAGTCCTGCGTTTTCAGCAAAGTACTGTGCTTATCCCCTAAAGGAGCTTAAGCCTAAAATAATGTAGGCTCTGTGGAGGTAAAGGAATGTGCATCGTTGGTTGCCACAGAGAAACATTGTTTTGTAAAACTCCAGTGAGCTTCTTCAATCAAGAGGACTACAAATTGAACTAATAGCCACAGACAGACATGACATGTGGGCATTGCCAAAGTCATGCGCGAGAGGATCCCACAGATCAGGCATCAATTCCACATAGGGCATGTGCCAAAGTCTTTTGCCAAGAAAGACAATCAGGCAGGGGAAAAAAGGGCTGCGAAGAACTAATACGGTTGTCATCCATATGTAGTCATCTCTGGTGGAGTTTAAAAAAATGTGAAAGGCCTATGGCCATATTGGCTGAAAAGTGGCAATCACTTGTCCACCATGCTACTATCAAACATTCATGTGTTGCAAACACCCACTATCATGCTTGCGAAAATCCGCCCATGAGCGAGGAAGAGGAGTGGAGGAAAAAGAGGCTTGAAGCGAGGGTTACCCAAACATGCAGCACTTGTAAAGATACTGCGTGACGAAGGGCTCACCAGAGATATGAAGGGTTCCACAGAATTCTGCGACAACAAGGAGTTTTGGAGGATTTCCACAACATGTGTCAGAAATACACGCCCACACGTTTGCATTTCAGCATTAACAGTATGGAAGCCCATACACGACTCATGGTACTCGCTCACACCAACAACATTGGCAGGTAACAGGTTAGAACTTCTGGTGCTGCAGGCAAATTGCATTACGGGATAGCCTTAAAAAAAATGGAAAAAGGACTGGCCCGCCAGGCCTGTGTTCAAACTGATGGAATTTGAGTTTGTGAGAGACCTCACGTTGCCAGTCTTGGTGATGGAAACATATGGTCTAAGGACATGTTTTCTTACCACAGCAGACTCCATGCCCAAGAACATTGCTCGGATGGAATGTCCTCCCAAGTCCACCAGTATAGCCAAACTAACCATCAGATTTAAATAAAACTGTGGTGGTAATTGCAATTTGGTCTGCACTGTAAACATGTCTTGTTTCCAAAATACATTGCAGAGAAATAAAAAATGAAAATGTGTCTTTTAAATTCGATCATGAAACGTGCCATGTTTATTTATCGTTCTATTTTTTATAGTGTTCTTTTGTGAAAAAACATTATAAATGTTATTTGAAATCGTGTGAATTGCGTAGTAAATCTAAATTGGCATATATTGTTTCATGGAAGTGTCATATGACTCAGTGACTAAAATAAAATTTGTAAAAAGAAAGAGCACCTGTGCATTAACACTCCACATATATCTGTCCTGTGGTCTAACAATCTCCATGCTTGTACAAGTGGAACAGTGGCAGCAAGATCTTATGGTGGGAACACACGATGCTTGGTTCCTGCCCATCCCCTCTCTTCCTCCATTCAGGTTACATTTCAGAAAGTGCGGCCAAGACCTTCGTAATCATGGAAAGCAATACACCTCTTCAATATAACATTAGAGTGATCAAATTTAAATTGCATAACATATTCAATGCTTGCGATTGGAAGGGCCACGGCAAGTTGATGTGCCTGCTACATGAATCTTTGCAAAAGGTGACTGTCGCAACTTCTCATCCTTACCTAAGTGTGAAAACGTGTTACTTGACTGTAACATGGTGTGGAGTTTCAAGTAGATCATGCACTACTGTCCTATAGTGAGATTATAAACCTATATTTAGCAGACTAAATTAAAATGTAACTACGAAGTTACAGCATTTTTTGTTATATGGTATGGTGCTAAGAAATAATTAAAAATAACAAAGAGGGGCATTATTTAGAACATTTTGTTCAATGATGTATCTCAATTGATTACAGCAAATTAGTTTGTAAAGTCTTAAATAAGAACCGGGACAATGTAGTGGAATCTGGTGATAATGATCAACAAAAAGATCACCTGTAATAATAATCGGTTACAAACAATGAGGTTATTGTTTTGTTTGAAGAGCCTACCCACATCTCAAGTTAGGTAGAATGCATTAAAAATGTATTGTATTTCATGTACGTAGACTGCTTACCTTCATCTTACTTTTCAAAAGGATCCTTATCAAGAAATGGCCATGAAGGTTTAAGGCAGGGTGATATTCCACTGCGTAAAATTATGTAAGATACATATTTCCAATGAGGGGTTCAATTTTTTAAATCAGCAATATTCCATGTTTCTTTGTCTCTTTGTTTCTTCGGAGCGTGGGAGATCAGTCGCCGGTAGCCTGAGGGATCTGCAGGCTTAGGGAAGCCCTGCCTGGCCCTGCGGGCCTCCGTGAGTTTTGTTGCCACAAGTATTTAATTTTGCCTTCGCGCTCTGAGCGCGTTGTTGTGCTGCTTCCCCCTTCCCACTTCCTGGTCCTCCTCTCCCTTCCCGCCTCCCTTCCCGCCCACCCCCCCTCTGATTGGCTGCCTGGCTGCCTCCCTCTTGGCCTACTCGGCGGCTGCTCCCCCCGCTCGCTTCTTTGTTTCTTCGGAGCGTGGGAGAGCAGTCGCCGGTAGCCTGAGGGATCTGCAGGCTTAGGAAAGCCCTGCCTGGCCCTGCGGGCCTCCGTGAGTTTTGTTGCCACAAGTATTTAATTTTGTCTTCGCGCTCTGAGCGCGTTGTTGTGCTGCTTCCCCCTTCCCACTTCCTGGTCCTCCTCTCCCTTCCCGCCTCCCTGCCCGTCCACCCCCCCCTCTGATTGGCTGCATGGCTGCCTCCCTCTTGGCCTACTCGGCGGCTGCTCCCCCCACTCGCTTCCTTGTTTCTTCGGAGCGTGTGAGAGCAGTCGCCGGTAGACTGAGGGATCTGCAGGCTTAGGGAAGCCCTGCCTGGCCCTGCGGGCCTCCGTGAGTTTTGTTGCCATAAGTATTTAATTTTGCCTTCGCGCTCTGAGCGCATTGTTGTGCTGCTTCCCCCCTCCCACTTCCTGGTCCTCCTCTCCCTTCCCGCCTCCCTGCCCGCCCACCCCCCCCTCTGATTGGCTGCCTGGCTGCCTCCTTCTTGGCCTACTCGGCGGCTGCTCCCCCCGCTCGCTTCTTTGTTTCTTCAGAGCGTGGGAGAGCAGTCGCCGGTAGCCTGAGGGATCTGCAGGCTTAGGGAAGCCCTGCCTGGCCCTGCGGGCCTCCGTGAGTTTTGTTGCCACAAGTATTTCATTTTGCCTTCGCGCTCTGAGCGCGTTGTTGTGCTGCTTCCCCCCTCCCACTTCCTGGTCCTCCTCTCCCTTCCCGCCTCCCTGCCCGCACACCCCCCCTCTGATTGGCTGCCTGGCTGCCTCCCTCTTGGCCTACTCGGCGGCTGCTCCCCCCGCTCGCTTCTTTGTTTCTTCGGAGCGTGGGAGAGCAGTCGCCGGTAGCCTGAGGGATCTTCAGGCTTAGGGAAGCTCTGCCTGGCCCTGCAGGCCTCCGTGAGTTTTGTTGCCACAAGTATTTAATTTTGCCTTCCTGCTCTGAGCGCGTTGTTGTGCTGCTTCCCCCCTCCCACTTCCTGGTCCTCCTCTCCCTTCCCGCCTCCCTGCCCGCCCACACCCCCCCTACCCTCCTCACTCTGCCTATATCCACCCCTTTCCTGGGCAGCCCCCTGCCCGGCAGCCCCCTCGGCTAAGGGCCCCTTAGGAAAAGGGAGGCTCCTACGATTGCGGCTCCCTGTGTGTCTGCAGGTGTCCGCAGGGGACGACAGGCACCTGCACTTCTTTTCCACCTCTCCCGGCCCACCCCATCTATTCCTGGTCACTTCTTCGCATGGTGTCTTCACCTCACTGTGTCCCACAGTTGTGTTAACTAGGGTTTTTTTCTCCCCCCATAGGACTCTCAAACTTAGGTGGCCTGTGTACCTAATACGCTCTCACTGTTCTGAATTGTGGTAACCAGGGTTTTTCTCCCCCCGCAGGATTCTCAAACTTAGGTGGCCTCTGTACCTAATACGCTTTCACTGTTCTGAATTGTGGTAACCAGGGTTTTTCTCCCCCCGCAGGATTCTCAAACTTAGGTGGCCTCTGTACCTAATACGCTCTCACTGTTCTGAATTGTGGTAACCAGGGTTTTTCTCCCCCCGCAGGATTCTCAAACTTAGGTGGCCTCTGTACCTAATACACACTCACTGTTCTGTAATGTGGTAAACTAGGGCTTGCCGCTCTCTTACTGCCTGCGTGCTCTCGTATCGTCTGTCTTCCTCCCCCAGTCCCTCCTACTCCATGGTGCTCTCTATCTCGCCTATCTTCTCTAACTGCTTCTCTATTGACTACCCTGCTCTCCTCACTAAATCTGGTAGGTAAAAGTTTAAAAAGGACATCCTGGTCTCCAACCCAGGCCTCCCTATCGCTGACACCTACACTAGTCCCTGCTCCAAGGAAACTCTCACTGACATCCTCTTTTTCGTGCCTTCGCCTGACCTATGGACCCTTCATATGGTCTCTGTGCTCTCTCCTTTCTCCTCTTCTCCCATTAATGGTGGCACCCGTTGGGATGTCCTCTTGGCCTCCTTCCACTCCTCTAAGGCCATCATTAATGTCTACGCTAATGGGACCGTCTTGGTCCAAGGCCCTCAGGCCAACCTTCACCTCTTTGATAGATGCTTCCCATGCCTCATCAACTTCCTTTCCTCTCCTGCTGTCCCCCCTCCTCTGTCCTCGGCTACCTTGCCTCTACTCTCCCTCCCTGCCCCCTCTCTTGCTCCTTCTTCTACACCTCCACAGGGCATATCTCTGATCTGTACCCCTCCCCGGAAGTCCTTCAAGGATGGCAACCTTCTCCACATTGCCACTCTTAACTCTCGCTCTGCAATCAAGCATTCTTCTGATATCTGTCACTTTCTTGAGGAACTGGACCTTGACGTCCTCACTCTCACTGAGACATGGTTCACGGCCAGCTCTGTCACCAGCTTTAACACACTCCTACCTGACGGCTTCAAGATCCTCTCCGTGCCCAGGCCCAACCGTGCAGGGGGGGGGGGTGTAGCCCTTATCTTCCCTGAGTGGATTCCTGCCACTGTCACTCCTATGCAGTCCTACTCCTCTTTTGAATGCCTTGTCTGCCGTCTCTCTCTCTCTCCTAGCCATTCCCTTACCGTGGCTACTATCTATTGGCCACCTGGTCAAATCTCCTCCTTCCTCTCTGAGTGGGCTGACCTCTCCTCCTCACTCCTGTCCTCAACCACTCAACTCCTCTTTCTTGGTGACTTCAACATCCACTTGGATGTCTCCTGTCCCCTCACGGGACTCTTTCCTGACCTCTGCGACTCTCTCTCACTCTCCATTCTCCCGTCTGGGCCTACTCATTCTGCAGGGCACACTCTTGATGCTCTGATCTCTTCTGACCTTCCCCTCTCCGTCCCTCTCTCCACTCCTCTCTCCTGGAGTGATCACTTTCTCCTGTCCTCCCACTTCACCCCCCCTGGCAAAGCCACCCTCATCACTGCCACCCACCTTCTCGGTCATCCGACCCATGAAGCGCGTGTCAGTTGAGGCTTTCGCTGCCACCTTTGCACCCCCCTCCCCCTTCGGCTGACTCCCACCCTGACACTGCCCTCTCCATGCTCCACTCTGCTATATCTGATACTCTTGATATCCTTGCCCCTGTCATGAGAATCCACCTAAAGCCCAAAGCCAAATGTAACTCCTGGTATGACTCGGAGCTCGTCACCCTTAAACGCAAGTGCAGGGTGGCAGAGAGGAAATGGCGTGCTTCATGTTCATCCTCTGACAAACTGGCCTGCCGCCTGCTCCAAAGGCAATACCGTCTCTCCGTTCTCTCCAAGAAGAGAGCCCTTATCCAAGCCCGCATCTCTGCGGGATCTAACAACTCGGCCGAACTCTTTAAAATCTGCAAGGAGCTTGCCAACCCTGCTGCAGTCTCTACCTCTCCTGTCCCCTCCCAGGCCCTCTGCACTGCACTGGTCTCTCACTTCATCTCTAAATCTCAGGACATCCTGTCCTCACTCTCCTCCTATCACCTCCCTCCCTCTCTTCCTGGCTCTTCCTCTGGCCCTTCTACAGCCACCCCTCCTCCCTCCTTCTCTGCCTTTCCCCTTTTTTCTGCTGACGAGGTTTCCAGACAAGTCCGATCTATGAAAGTCTCGTCTAAACAGGTTCACCCCTGTTCCTCCAAAACTATCAAGGACCACATCAACTCCCTGGCTCCTGCCCTGGCTGACTTTTGCAACCACTCCTTCGCCTCTGGAGTCTTCCAATCCCCCCTTAAGCACTCCCTTGTGACCCTCTTCTTAAGAAACCCTCTTCTGACCCCTCCTGCCCGGCTAACTATCGCCCAATCTCCATCATTCCCTTCCTGGGTGAGCTCCTGGAGAAACTGGCCATCTCCCAGCTTAACCTCCATGCTGAATCTGTTGGCAGTCTTCATGACCATCAATCTGGCTTCAGAGCTGCCAGAAGCACGGAAACTGCTCTCCTGAACATCCGTGAGAACCTACTCTTGAACCTTGACTCCAACACTCATTCTGCTCGATCTCTCTTCTGCCTTTGACACTATCAACCATGCCATCCTGCTCAACCGTCTCTGTGATAACCTGGGTATCACTGGTCAGGCTCTGGCGTGGCTGACCTCTTTCCTCTCCAATCGACCCTCCCAGGTCCAACTGGGGTCCTTCCTCTCTGACATCTTTTTCCCCACCTGTGGTGTCCCCCGGGATCAAATCTCTCCCCCTGGATGTTCAACCAGTACCTGGCACTCCTTGCCCACCGCATCGTCGCTCTCTGCCCCAACTTTCAGTGCTATGCGGACGATACCCAGCTCATTTTCAGGCTACCCTCGGCCTCCTCCTCTCCTTCCCTCATCTCTGACTGTCTGTCTGCTATCTAGGAATGGTGTGCCGCCAATGACCTCTGCCTTAATGCCAGTAAGACTGAGATTCTACTCACCGGCACACCCACTCCCTCCTTCCCTGCAGCTCTCTGGCCGGCCTCTCTTGGCCCTCTTCCTGCTCCTACCTGCACGGCAAAAAACCTAGGGGTTATCTTCGACTCCACACTCTCCTTCTCTCCTCATATATCTGACGTCTCTAAGAAGTCACACTACCAGCTGCACCTCCTCAGAGGTATTCTTCCCTTCCTCTCCTTCCCCCAGAAGCTCACTGTCTCACGCGCCCTGGTTCTCTCAAAGCTGGACTACTGTAACAGCCTCTATCTTAATCTGCCTGCCTCCACTCTTCGCCCTCTGCAACTCATCCAGAACAGAACTGCAAGACTTGTCCTTGGCCTCAAGCCCAGGGACCGTATCTCTCCAGGAATGAAGTCTCTACACTGGCTCCCAGTGGCTGCGAGGATAAAGTTCAAAACCCTCTGCATTGTCCCCAAGGCCTTCTGGGGCCTGGGGCCTAAAAACCTTCAACTCTCTCTTCCTAAATATCTTCCTTCCCGAGCCCTTCGCTCATCCGTCTCCAACTCCCTCAGGGTCAGCCGCTTCTTGAAGCAACGAGCTGGGGGTAGATCTCTCTCCGTGGCAGGGGCCTCCCTCTGGAACAGCCTCCCTGCCTCCCTGAAACTTGAGAAGAACCATCTACGGTTCCGGAAGCACCTCAAAACCTTCCTCTTTGCTTCTGCTTTCTCTCTCCCTCTCCCCTGCTAATTCTTCGCTGAATCTGCACCGAATCTGCAACTGGGCCACTCTCACCAACCTCGGTCCTGGGCCCAGCCACTCTCCACTTGCACTGCCTCCCTGGAAACCCCTGCACTGCGGGACTGTCTCTGTATCCCTAAAGCCCCCGTTCCCAGCACTTGTCTGCACTTACCTTGCACTTGCCACCAGCTGGCCCCATTTATTTTATTCTACTTACCTTGTACTGCACTTCCCCCCTCCCCTCCCCTTGCACTTTCTCCCTTCCCCGTACCCCTGCACTTGCGCGATCTGAATGACACCTGGCCTAGTAGGATCGTTGTCTGTCTTCCCCTTTTCCCCCCTCCCTGCCTCGTCGCGCCTTGAAACACTTGAAACCGTTGTGTATAGGCGCGTTACAAATGCCATATCATATCATATCATATCATACAGCAGAATTTTTTATTTAATTTGTTTATTTATTTATTTTGGTTGGTTAAACAAGTTAACCTTTCAAAATAGCTTAAAAAACTTTAAAAAAAAGAATCAATATGATTACAATAACATAAACAGTAAATAACTTAATAACTAAATGCATGATTGTCGCTTGTACAAAGTTCATAACATTTGCAGTTCATCGACTTTCATTTCAGGCTTAACTATAATGAGTTTAAACATATTAGTTAAATTAACTCATATATTCTTCAAAAATCATGATATTTCTTTCACAGTCAAAATCAAATTTAAGAATTTCATAGTTCCTATTCTAAGTGTTATTTTACCAGTTGCGAATATTTCATGCCAAACTTTTCAATGTCTCCCTAATATTTTTGTTTTTACAGAACAGACAGAATCGTGTTTCAGTGCTAATGAGGCCTCTTCTTGCTAGTATGTCATTGGTGGGCCAGGAATTCAAACAGAATCTTAGAATTTGAGATCTCAGTTGGTGTGACGGGCATTTTATAAGATAGTCTGCCATACAACGAAACTTTTTGTGGCCAAATAGTGATCTATCAAAATCAACCAGCAATAAGCATTTTTGTTGGGTGAGATGCCATTCGTGATGATATAACTTAGTTTTGGCCTTTGGTCGGATTTTGAAGTAGCAACTCGACCTTGATGTTTGCCTCTTCAAGGGCTATATATATATATATAGTTTCTCTATTTTTCTAGGAATGTGTGATTAGACAACAATAGATAGTTAGCCAAATTAAATTTCACAATCATTTGAGGACATACAACCGAACACGACGACTATGGAACAAGCCAGCGTGGTGTGAGTACACAATTTGTTTTTAATTACAATTATGAAATAGAATATCATTTGGCCAATAGAAAAGGGGATTAGAAATATATTAGTATATACATAAAAAAGATAGTGATGTAACATGCACTAATAATGTCAGAATATGAAAGTTTTCTTTAGCAACCAAAGCCCATTTGCCTGACCTTCCTTTGCCATGGATCTTACATTTCATTGAACGGAATTTACAGCCAACATGTCAATGTGGTACTACTGAATGGTGCAACGTGACAATCATTTGGGAGGACAGAGGTGGCTAGGCTTGGCTGTTAGCTGTCCCAACAATTAAAAGCGAGGCGCTGATCCAAAGCCTGATGTAATAAGAGTTTTCATCCATCTCAACTCACATATGTTGATCGGGTGTTACCCGTCATGTGCTTTACACAACCTGCCCTTCATTGGGCCATCCGTCTATGAAGCATTGTGATTTCTAATCAACCATTTTAAAAGCTTCTTGTCTGAATAAAGAAAATAGCTACATTGGGCTCTTGGATTGAGAGCAGGCATAACAATGGGATCGCTTTTGGAGCGAATGATCATGAAATAGAAACATACTTTCTTGAAGCTGTGTCAATTTCGACTCTAAAAAAGAAATGTTGTTTCATAGATGCTATGTTTTTGAATGGAGATGACCATACACGGTTTGCATGCCTCATCAATGTATTTCACAATGTATATTTTAATACAAACCATACAGATATAGCAACATATCGACTCATTTGATTAATTCTGCATTAAATATAATAACATTGAAAAAGTGTTTATTTGTGAGAAGTGACTAACATTAAAAAAGTGGTTGCGTATTGGTTGAGTGATTGTCTTCCACATTTTGCATGCAGAAATGTGATTTTGTAAATGCGTAGACATTACGTTTAGACCCGTCGTTCACTCACATCATGACAACGATTGCTGAATAGTGAATGTGGCAGCTGATATCAAATAAAGGGACACATACTATGATTTATTGCCACCAGGGCACTTGACCTTAGGTTGATCGGGCAGCCAATTACACTATCACAAGATGGTGGATGAGGACCGATGAGATTCGCAGATATTACTTTTTAGAAATGTAAGTAATGCTCTGCGAGAAAACAAACATTATACATCGATATGCAGATGTCATTACGATTGGTCAAATGTAACACGTGAGAGAACCCTTCCTTTCAGAAATTCCAAGCAGCAAACTTACAATTTCTTTACTGTATAAGCTAGAATCTTGTATTCCTCCAGATTTGTTTTCTACTGTGGTCTAGGCTCTGGTCCTAGCGTATGTTTATGGAGTTAATTCTCTCCTTGTTTCCAAATGTGCCCTGCAGTCTTTAAAACCCTCACTTCATGTTAACGCATGGAAAAGAAAATTAAATCATATTTCTCCTATTATGACCAAATGACTTTGTCTCCCTTTGGAAGATAAGATTTGTTTTACAGTTGGCTGTCTGGCTTTTAAGGTCCTCGTGCAATGTCAGCTGCCCTATCTGGCCCACTTGTTTGAGACAGGTGGTGGTTCCTGCTTCACCAAAAGAAGATAGAATTTATGACTGAATATCCTCAGATCACAAAAAGCCAGAACTGCCGACCAAGCCTGTTGATTTGCAATCCCACGCTTTTGGAATTCCCTTCATCTTGATCTACAATTAGCTCAGTCTATTATAATTTTCTGGAAAAGGTTAGACTGCACTGAACCTCTTCTTCCTTCCTATCAGCTTCTCTTTGCTATCTTTGTTCCCAGCTTTTTTTGTCTGCATGCTAATGCCCAAAGGTCTGATTCACACATGATCAAATAAATAAATACATTGTGGGTACAGAATCATGAAAGTGACTTTAAAGTGTCATTGTTGTTGTATATTGTGGGCACAGCTTCATAAAAGTGATTTACCCTGGTAATGCTAGTATACACTGTTGGCACAGCATTATGGAAGTTATGTAGAGTGGTAATTCTGCCATTCAATGTGGGCACATGTTTGTTTGTTTTGTTTGTTTTAATATTTATAATGCGCGCCAGACTCAAAGTTATCAGGGCACAAGAAGCATCAAGAGGGTTTTCAGCTTTGGTTACATTGCTGTGCAGTCATATACAAAATATACAGGATATGTACAAACAGGCAGGTTTACAGCATAGGTTGTGTTACTGTGCAGTCATATACAAAATATACAAAGTATAACAGGGTGTGTGCAAGCAGAAAAGGTGAGGCGGGAGCAGTGAGGAAAAGAGGTGTGTGGCAGTGGGGAGTTAGCAGTCATTTTCCTTGATCCAGTGGATGCGGTTGTGCCTGAAATGTGGGTATGACTGATCTACCCTCAGGGCAGGAGGGAGGGAGTTCCAGTGTTGGGCAGGAAACTGCTTCCTCTGGTTTTGACACATTTGAATCTAGGCACCGTCAGGAAGTTGGAATTTGCAGTTCTAGTGGGACGGTTGGAAGACTGTCTCTTGTATCTGGCTATGAGGTATTGTGGGGCAGCGTTGTTGAGACATTTGTGTGTGAGGGAGGCTACTTTTAGTGAGATTTTGTCTTTTTTGGTAAGCCAATTGTTCGTTCTTCTTATGTCAGAGATGTGGGCTTTTTTAGGAATGCTCTTTGCTGCTCTGAGAACATTATTTTGTAAGATCTGGATTTTGTTGGTGATGTATTTTTTGCTTCCTAGGTATAGGGTGTTGCAATAATCCAGTTTTGACAAAATTAAGGCTCTTGCCAGGGTGGCACAGCTATTGGTAGAGAGGAAAGGCTTGGCTGCTCTGATTAGTTTGCATGTGTAGGCGGTTGAGGAGGCCATGTCTGTTGAATGTGAGGGTGGTGTCTAGGTAGAAGCCCAGGGTTTTCACTTCATTGGCTACTTTGATAGTATTGCCATCTATTATGAAATTGGTGTAGTTGTGGCCAAGTTTGTTGATGTTGGCGGTAGTGCCGAGGATTATGAGTTCCGTCTTGTCATTGTTCAGGCATAGACAATGAGAGGCCATCCATACCTGGATGATTAGGTACATTCTGTTCACCAAGGCCAAATCCTTGTTGTAGTCTCCCATCAACGGTATGAGGATGTGGGTATCATCAGCGTAGTTGGTGTAGGTGATACCAAGATCATTGAGATCATCAAAAAGGGGCTTCGTGAATATGTTGTACAGGGTAGGGGATACAGATGAACCCTGGGGCACTCTGCAGGTGATGGGTATAGGCTCTGTGGATGCTGAGGAAGAGAAAACGCACATGGTCCTATTATTTAGGAATGATTGTATCCATCCTATTGCTTCTTTGGAGAAATGAGTGGCTGAATCTAAGTGGGTATAGAGGATTTTGTGGTCTACTAAATTAAACACCGTTGATAGGTTGAGGAGCATTAGTAGTATCGCTTTGTCATTGTCTCTGAGTGTGTCAATTTGTGCCTTTAAGTCGATTAATGCTGTTTCGGTCCTGTGTTGGGGTCTGAAACCGGACTGGCGGACTCCTAGGAGATGATTTTGTTCTAGGTATTGTTGTATTTGAAGGTAGGCTACCTTGTCTAGAAATTTGAGAAGGAAGGGGACTGTGGTGATGGGTCTGTAATTAGTGGGTATGGATGGATCCAGTGTTTGCTTTTTGAGTAGTGGGAGAACCCACGACTCTTTGAGGTTGCTAGGGATGGTGCCAAAAGAGAAGGAGGCGTTGATGAGCTTTGAGATAAATGGTGATAAGTCTCTAGCTGCATCCTTAATGATTTAGGCCGGGCAGGAGTCACCTTGGCAGTTCCAAGGTTTGAGGATGACTATGACCTTTTCAACCTCTAAAATTGTTACTTTGGAGAAGCTAAAGCGAGGTGGAAGTTTTATAGATGGTTTTGGAGTCGGGGGTGGTAGCTAGAGGGGTGGAGAGGGGGAGGGTTTCTTTTTTGTTAGCAATCTTGACTTGGAGGGCTGCTACTTTATTGGACAGAGCATTTTGGATGCTGGTGCACCACATGTTATCCTTCATGCAAGTATCTGGAACTGGGATGGGGGTTTCCAATTCTTTAAGGATGGTGAACAATTCTTTTATACTTGAGTTAGCTTGGGAGATTCTTTGGTGAAAGGAATTTTGTTTAGCAAGTATAATTTCTTTTTTATAGAGGGAGGTTAACTCATTAAGGTTGTTTTTGTTGTTATTTGTAGGAGATAGTCTCCATATTTGTTCACTCTTTCGTTTTTCCATTCTAAGTGATTTCAGTTGCAGTGAGAACCAAGAGTTCAGATGCTTTTTAGGTTTTTGTCTTTCTGAGTTTTAGTGGTGCTATAGAGTCAAGGGATGAGGTCATTATTTTATTATACTGATCGACAAGGGTGAAGGGGGTCAGTATAAACTGGTAGTGAGTTCAGGGTCGGTAGAATGAGGGGGATACATTTTTCAGCCGCAATATTTCTTTTATTCCTGGTGGGAATGGCGGGGGCTAGAAGGTTGTTCGACTGCGTGGGTGAAAAGGCCTCGAGAGAGAAGGTTATGAGGTAATGATCAGACAATGGTTGAGGAGATATGGATGTGATGGAAGCCTGACAGTTGTAGTCAGCAACCCAATCGAGCGTTCTCCCTTTATTATGGGTGGGTAAGGTCACTTTTTGAATGAACCCTAGTTCTGCCAGGGAGTCAGCAATTTGTGCTGCATACTGGTCTGTGGGGTCAATGAACCCCAAAACGAGGTCACCTAGGAGAAAGCATTGGGAAGTATTTTTTAGATAGTCAGAGAGGATAGCAGTTAGGTTCTCCTCAAATGACCCCAGAGGGCCTGGGGGTCTGTACAGAAGGTGGATGGTAAGAGTTTGGGTATCAGTGATGGGTAATTTAGCTGTGAGTGATTTGCAGGATTCAAAATTATGTGACAGGGCGAGTCTCAAGGTTAGACTGGTTTTAGCGATGATGGCGAGGCCTCCGCCTCGGGTCTTGGTTCTGTCTACTCTAAGGAACGTGTAATCCTCTGGGATTGCTAGCATGAAGGCGGGACCTGCTGCCATGTGGAGCCAGGATTCTGTGATGGCTAGGAGGTCCACTTTTTCTTGCTGTAGGAAATCAGCTATTTCTGCAGCATGTGCTAATAAGGAACGTGCATTTATTAAGGCACCTCTGATATTTGGCTTAGTGGTCTCAGTGGGTGTTTTGAACGGTACCTGGTTATTACGATTATATTTGGCATGGGCTTTGGCAGGTTTCTTCAGTTGGGGGTTCTTGGACGATAGGGTGTGGGACAGGGCGGTGGTGTTGTGGGCAGAGTTCGTGGGCTTGGTTTGTAGGCATGGGTTCCTATTAGTTCTTGTTTTAGTAGGGACATCTACTTGAAAGTTATTTATCATGGCAATGATGGTATTTATTATGGGTGCAGCATCATAAAAATGTATAATGCTCATGTGAACTGTTGGTGACCTGGCAGGAAACCGTATATTCGTTTGACAAAATAAACGATTGGGAGATTTATTAGAAAATCCGCTGTATGAAAATTACTACAGCCGAAAATTTCGAATAAATCCCCCATTCAGTGTCATTATAGTGAACAAGTGCCACGGGGCTGCGGGGATGTCCCCCGCAACCTTGACCACTATAATGCCATCAGAGGTTGCAGATGTCCCCCGCTACCTATTGAATAAAGGTTGGAAAAAAGGCGGACCCTGCGGCACCAGCTCCTATTCACATAAGTGAAGGGAACCAGCGTCACAGAGGGATACTGGAGATGGTGGCATACAAGGAGGTGTGCAGTCAAGAGGTAAGTAAGGGTGTGGGGGCAGTGGGTTGTCAGAAATGTCAGCAGGAGGGAAAACTGAAATGAAATAACTTTCGATTTTCTTTTCACTCTGACATTTCACTGTAGATGAAATCATGGTAATCCGACCTGGCATATGTCACATTTTTTCATGTGCTACCTTGACGACCTGACTGTAAATTGTGTGGCTAACACCGATTTCTTGCACTTTAAATGTGCAATTTCAGCCAAATATTTAAAACACACTGGGCCTCATTACGACCCTGGCGTTAAGGGTTTAACGGCACCGTAAAAGGTGTCAGCGCCGTTAAACCCTTAACGCCTGATTACGAGGTCCCTTTGCGGGACCCGACCTTAACAGCTGGTTTTTCCAGCCGTTAAAGTAGAGACCTGCAAAGGGACCTTGGTGCTAATTACGGTACCGCAATTTGCGGTACCGTAATTAGCGCCTTCCCCATTCCCATTGAGCCCTTTGGGGCAAAAATGGGAATGGGGAAGGGCCATGGCAGCATGGGGAATTACCGCCCTGCCAACCTCGTAATGGGGTGGTAAATGGCGTGGTAATTCCCCATTCCGCCATGGTGGACTCCGGCATGGACCATGGTGCTAATAGCACCATGGTCCTCCGCCTGGGTCGTAATGAGGCCCACTGCATACGAATTCAGGTAATATTCACACTATCACGGACTTTGATTAATTTCGAATGCTAATGCCATCTCAGGACAAATCTCGGGATCAAGCCCACTCACTGAATATTTGGGCTGTAGAAATAGAGCACATGTTGATCATTCATGCCTGCATGCATTAATCGCCCAAGTTCATGCAACTTGCTGAAAGAGAGGGCTGAAGCATCATATGCCACTGGGCCCACAGGGGCCCAAGCACCTTGCATATGCATGCACCTTGCATCCATGGGCGCACAGATCTTGTGCGAATGCACCTTGTGTACCCGGGTATACAGCATGAGCATGAAGGCCCAAGAAATTCATGCAGATGAGACCACATACATTGCACATGTCAGTTCATGTACCTTGCTTGCAGAGGCACATGCAGACCATGGATCGTGCACATGCAGGCCTACACACCTTACCCATGTGACCACATGCATCTTGCCTACATGGGCACAGGCACCTGGTGAATGTGGGAATATGCACCTTGTGCACCCCCATACACCATGCATTGGCCTGTGCAGGTTGCGTATGAATGCACAGGCAAATGCACCTTCCATGTTTATGTATAAGACCACAAATCAGTCACACACACATTCCAAGCTTGTACCTCCCTCACATGAGCCTATTTAACTTGCGTTTGCCCAGTCAGACTTGAGCACCTTACACATGCACATGTGGGCCCTCACATCCTTGCCCATTCATGGTGTAGGTGCCCCCAAATCCCATTCACGGGAGGATAGCTCAGGGGCAACGTGAGTTCCTTGGAAGCAAGACCCCCGGTCCGAGCTTAGAAACCTCTGGGTATTTAGCGCGTTATAAATAACCAATTAAAATAAAATAAAATAAATGCATGTTTGAGTCTGCATGGGCCCATTCACCTTGCATGCATTCAGTCCGTGCACTTTGCATATATGCCCTCAGACAGGAGTATGCAAACCTACACTGGATCATGCATCTTGTGTGGAGGGGACCACGCACAAGTCATTAACTTGCACACGGGTCCACCACATTCCACATGTTGAGAGGCCACCCTCAACAGTCCCCCCCCATATCAAGGTGTCACACAACAAAATATTAGTTCTTTGTTCAGACCTATTTCAGATTCATTTTATGCCCCTTGGAGCCCTACTACTGTTCCACCAAGGAGCCTAGAACCAGGCTGGTGTACAGGAAATATATTTATATTTATTTAAATCAGAGGTAATGGAGAGCACACTAAAATTACTCATGCCACCTTCTTTATGACATAATTAAACTACTTTTTACATAAATAAATCACACAAGTTGGGTGGGAAAAACGCACATCTCAATACATTCTAGAAATAATCAATAACGGTCAATGAACAAAATCAATTTACATATGCAGTGCTGTGCAATTTCGATTTTCCTGCACACTTAAAAAGGCTAGCAGTTTGGTTTACAGATTTGTACAAATGCATATGGCAAATATTATTTCACCCACACTTTTGCTTTGAAATAAACACAGGGTGATTTAGCAGTTTGTTTTTTTAGACCCCCGCACATAAAGGTCTGTATTGGGGAAGTTGGACAGAAACATTTGGAATGTTTTAAGAATTTGGGATGATCAGCCCCCCTCCTCCTCTTAAAGGCCTGTGTTTGGGAGGTTGGACAGTAACATGGGGATGATTTAATAATTTGGGATTTGCAGACCGCCCTCTACTTAAATGCCTTTATTGTGTAAGTTTGCAGTTGGGGATTGTTCTATTTTAGGGACAAGGACACCCTTCTTCCTTAAAGAAGTCGGGTGAACAGGACAACTAGGATTACCCAATTAAATTACAGGCTATAGTTTTCAGGCTACACTGGGAAAAAGCTTTGTTAATTCTGAATGTTAACAAAAAATCACCCGAGGGTGTTTGCTAAATGGGAATTATTTAAATTATATTCAATCAAATAGGCTAAGGATATACACAGTTTTGCCACCTGCCCATTATAAAGGGAAGGAATTAAAGGCAAGCAGTTCCTCCTCATTTGGTTTAAAATGGCTCAATTCGACTTACATTAAAAACCTGTGTTTAAAGTTCAGGAAAGCCAGCTGCATTTTAGGACCCTCTGTGAGGACAGGTCAGGGGTCTTGTCACCCCACTCTCAAGGATGGTCCCCAGCTCTTCACCATAGGGCCCAGTCTGCTTTTAGGCCTCTCCTGCAATAGACAACTCCACCCAAATACAATTTTGGACTGATGTTTGCAAAATGTGTCTGCATGTTCTGGATAATTGAATATATTTAGATTTTAAAACCATGATCTTGGGAAGTAATGATTTGTTGGATACTCTTTCGATCTCACAGAAACAAATTCTTATTCAGAGGTGCGTTAATTGGGAAAAAAAAGATTTTATGCCATTGGAAATCACAAGTTGTACCGCTTTCTTCCGACAGGATTTTTGAGATGCATTCACTTGCAAGTATGGAAGAGATAATATTCAGGAGAGAGAAGAGATTGAACATTTTTGAGAAAATTTGGAGATTTCTTGATGTATTTTGATTTTCATTATTTTTCTTAATCTATGTTTGTTGGTGTTGGGGGTGGGTTTGAATTAGGGCAAGTGTATTACGTATGATTTGCTTGTGCTGAAACAATTACATTCTTGTTTGTGTGCTTCTTTGCTTTGTTTTTCATTGTTTTTTCGTGTATAAATAAATAAGTAAAAAAAAACAAATACAATTTCAATAAATCTCCTTTGATATTTCCTTGATGCTGTCATCTGGTAGTTTTTAGCAGCTTGCCCCTTCTCTTATAGGTCATCCACTTTATAAACCAGTGAGGACACCATCAAGATTTCAGAATTGGCCTGTGCCCTATAAGAATCCTCACAAGCAAGAATGGACAGTTACCCTCCCTCTCCCCCAAGTCTATATTCTCTAAGGATTAGTTTAGGAGTCTAGAACAGAAATATGGCTACTCCCATTTGAGATCCCCTTTTTTATGTCATCTTTTTGGCAAAAAAGTAGTTATGTGGCAAAACTTTGTAATTTACTAGTAACTGCCATGATATATATTTATTCTGCTTCAGCTAATCATGAGAGATTTAAGAATACAACTGCCATTTTTGCACCATGCTGCATGGGCGTGTGGCCCTGCTGACATCTGGTATTCTGTCTTGTTATTTGAAGTGGACAAGCGTCTCTTGATTGCAGCTCTTCCCACATTCCAGTCACGCACTGGCTAAGCCATTTGCCCTGCAACAAAATGAGCCTTGAGAGACAACAGATCTGTGGAAGGTTTGTTTTCAACACCCTTAGCACACCACACTTTATTGCAGTTATAAACAGCTGTGATACAGAGCCAGGCTTGCAGTGGGGGCATCCTGTGTGAAGTCTGCCCAAAAACAAGCATAAGGGTCTGCCTCAGGCCTAAATAAAATGGTCATGTGTCCGATGGAAACAAAGTGGCCTTTTATTTTCAATTGTTGCAGATATGTTGCATCCCTGAGGCAAAAGTGTGAGGCATTTCTGTATGGCTGTGTTATTGGTGACATACTGCAGCACGGAGGTCTGCGGAGAACTGTTTCCTTTAATTTTGCACGAACACTCTGCCGGAAGCACAAGAGAACCAGCTGTGGATAAAAACACGCCCACACTGCCCTTGCGGTGTAAGCCCTGAGGTGAAACGGTGAGGCGCTTCTGTTTGGCTGTTTGGCGGGTTGGAGGAAGTGTGCAACTGAGCGATTGTGGGGATAAGCCAACGGGGGTTGCAACAGCACGGTAGGAAGAAGGTTCATGTACCGCAGGCAGTGAAATTGTCTCCCATTCAAGGGAATATTCATTTACCATAAGCTCTTCGGCAATCACCTGTAACTGCTTATAGTGAACAAATTGTGCTCATTTCCAGCCCTGCTCCCAGCATACTTCATTTCTTGAAGGTGAAACGTGCATTTCAGTTACAGTACTTGCGCAAACCTTTGGCAGTGATCTCTGAAGGTTTTGGTTATATACTGTACTGACTTAAAGTGCACTCTTGAATGGGATCCTAATTAGGCTGCTCCCGTGAAAGTGCTTAATCAAAGTAGAGGTCATGAAATTTCGCAGTACACCAACGCTGGACAGGGCAAAGGCTGTGGAAGGGGAGGGTTCCTATTTGGTGGAGGCAATTGTTGTGGCTTCCCCTTCTGCCCCATTGGATATACCCTTGCCATCTCAAAATGGCCCACTGACAACTCAGGCACCAGTTCATGCTGAATCACTGTGCGATCAGTCGAGGGAGGAGCAGAGCAGAACTTTCAATCTATATTTGGATAACATTGGCAAAAGTGATTTGGAATACACAGTTACGACAACGAAAATACAAAAGAAAATTAAAGATCATTTTGAAAGAAAGATAAACAAAAGCCTAAATGATGTGGAGGGTGGATTAGAAGCCTCATGTGTTGTCCCACAAACTCTACAAACTCCATTATCGAGTAATGAGATCTACCCTTCCTCTGTGAAACTGGGAAAGGTCCCGAATACTTTGAATATTGGAGCAGGAAACTCATAATTTTCTCATACAGATATACCTTCTAAGCAAGACGTACCCAGAGGATTTATGGGGAGTGAAGCTTCTCTGCAAACAGAAACCTCTGAAGACAAAGATGACCTCAATGAAGGCACTTTGAAGGCCTTGAACTTTGTGTTGAATTCTCTAGTCACAGTATATGAACTTTTGAAAACAGAAGTACAGTCTCAAGCAGGGATACTTCTGGAGTTGACAAATGAGACGACGAAGTGTGAATCCACGTTGGTGGGCCTGGGTTCCACTATTAATTCTAATATCATCCCATCACTGAGAGATGTGAGACTCGAGTTGGCTAAACAGGGTCTAGATATCTCTTTGATACAAACCACATCTAACCTTTTAAGAAAGGTTGAAGAAGATAACAACAGACTTTTGGGAGAGGCAATACAGCTCTTGAAAATGAAATCTTCTCCTCAGCAAGATGAGGAAGAGCATATTATTGTTTCGAATTCAAGCTTTGATGATACACCTCTATCGGAATCCACGTTGGAGGAGTTTCAGAGACTGGCAAACATAGCAGACGAAGAGATCGAACAAACTGGGGGAAATCCCACCAACAAAGCAGGTGGTACCAGAACCAACTTGTAAATCGGCAATCTATCAGAGCTATATAGGTCGGGTGAAAATGAGAAAGCCGCAAGCTGAGAAAAAAAGATCAAAGACTTCTCATCCAAAATTAAAGAAAAACCCCAAAAGACTCAGATGAAGAAGCTGTAGCCTGTGCAGGAGCAAATACAAAGCAAAGAAGAATTTATCACCAGCCACTGCGGGCCATCAAATGAATGAAAGCAAAGCCTTCTCGGCTACACCCAATCCTCTGCAATCATCATTGTTGCCTGGAGATTCCAGCAAATCAGGCAAAATCGGGAGAAGTTCAAAAAATGGCTAAATTCTAACTGTAACACAACACAAGACAAAGTTGAAAAAGTAAGTATGAGTATAGGCCTCCAAACAGATATGAGGATTAGTCTGGTAAATGCCTCAGAAGGTCCACAGGGGCATAATAAGACTTTGAACTTGGAAACTGAGGGCAATGAACTGAGTACCAACTCTCCTAGCTTGAAACCTTCAGGTGGAGATTGTCTAAATAAAATAAAATGGGCTCCAATATTCCTGTAGGATATTGCAAATAACGAGACTGAAGCCTTGCAAGCGGGTGCCAAGATAAAATTGGCACCAATTTTTTTTCCAGCAGATAAAAAGGACACAAACAAATCTCTGGTAGGGTCAGAAAATTCCACCCCTGCCTCAATTATGGTATTGGATCAAGATAGTCCTTCCAAAAGAAGTGACAAGCGGAATGGTGTGGGGAAATCAATTACAATCATTTCCCACCCAATTCAAGAAGGTTCTAATGTTCTACCTCAAGTCGCTGGTTTGTCATCAGAACGGATGGTAGTTGAAGATGTAAAATACTTTGCCATCCTAAGGGTCTGGTTAAGACTGTTATCGAATATGGAATCCCATAAATCACTCAGTAGATCTGTGATCCTTGGGGTTTTAAAAAAATAAATAATTTGTATCTATTCTCCTCAGATGCCATTGAGACTGCAACACTTCCACTTACTAAAGATCCCTACTTTGTGGAAGTGGCACTTACTTCAATTAGAGCAAGGACAGCTATATTGAATGCATTGAGAGAGTTGGAGTCTCAGGGTCTGCAGGTCTCTATAAATGGGTCAAGGGGGAGTGACCAACAGATCACTGCAAAAAGCGAGGAAAGAGGGGAGAGGAATAGTCCAAAGATACAGGACAATGCTCTAACCATCTTGCCAGAAATCCTCTCCCAGGTTCTTCAGAAGCTGGAAGTGGGATCACAGCAGCTTTAAAAGAAAGGGATTAAATCTAGTGAGTTGGAACACACGGGGATCTAAATTTGATTTCAGTAATGTAGTACTATTGCAGGAAACCTGGTTGATAAACCCCATTGAAATTGAAGGTTTCACAATGTTCTGTTTATCAGCTTCTCACAAAGCAGAAGGTAGACCGACCGTCAGGCAGTCTCCTGATAGCATTTAAAAATCTAATTTTAAAAAGTATTACCACGATTTATAAGAATGCCATTGGAATTCAGGCCTACAGAATTTATTGAAAATGCGATTCCTCAGATCCTATTTGGGTAATTATTAATATATATTGGAACCCTGCTTGCTCAGAACTCCAACCTTTTCTTACAATTCTAGCCTCATTTTTGGAAACAATCAAACTGGGCCCTGAGGGAACTAATATAGTATTAGCCAGGGACCTAAACACAGAGGGCCTCATTACGAGTCAGGCGTTAAGGGTTTTACGGCGCCGTAAACGGCGCCGACCCTTAACGCCTGATTACAAGGTCCCTTTGCGGGATGGTGATTTTAACGCCTGCTTTTTGCAGGCGTTAAAAACCATGCTGCAAAGGGACCTTGGTGCTAAGTACGGTGCCGCAATTTGCGGCACCGTACTTAGCGCCTTCCCCATTCCCATTATGCCCTATGGGGCAAAAATGGGAATGGGGAAGGGTCATGGCGGAAGGGGGAATTACCACTCCGCCAACCTCGGAATGGGGTGGTAATTCCCCATTCCGCCATGGCGGAGTCGGATAGTTACCGGCATGGACCATGGTGCTATTAGCACCATGGTCCATCCGCCAGGGTCGTAATGAGGCCCAGAATGTGTAAAGTCATGTAGGGACACAAAAAACTCAACTGTCCGAAAAATCTCATAAAATGGGCGGACTTGGGTACATTTCTTGGAGCCCTGGGATTTAAAGATGCTGAATGGCAGTTGAGAGGGTGATTTGGGGTCTTTTACGACCTGGCACAGAGGAAAGTCTTCATCTGTCTTGGATTACATATTTGTAACCCAACATCTTTACCCGCCCCCCTCAACCTTGGTAATAAAACATGATGAGGGTAGCAACCATTGTAGATTAGAGTTATCCTTTCCTGATCTCTCGACCACATTCTCAACTGTAAATCCACAGGTTCTAGTAAGCAAAAAAAGGGAAGATCATGCTTGTGAAATACAGACAGGACGGGGGCATGGCTCGGCAACGCGCCATGTGGCAGCATCTGCTGTAAGCTCTGTGTAAAGGCACCCGTTCCTGCCATCCATGGTGCTTTGAAAGTTGGGATTTTGGTTGAAATAGTGGTCGTAAGGTGCCGTGACCCTGCTGTGCAGGGATGGCAATGGATTTGCTTGTGATATGCCGGCATTTCATGATTGTTTCGCCGAATTTGCCGCGAACAAAATGGCGGGTGGCACCTCGCAACGGTGGAATTAATGAGGTGAGAGTGGTGGAGGAACCATGCAGCATGGGGGTACTCATGGACATTGGTGTACTTTAGGAAAATGAATAGGCAAGATGCTCCGGATGCCACAACGACCCAGACCGGGAAGTGCGGCGGCGTCGCATAAGCATATGCCGTGATCTCTTTGTGAGCAGCTGTCATCAAGGGAAGTGCTGGTGAGCCACAGCTGGTAGTGGAAAGAGGTGCAGAGCGGTGTGGATCCTGAGGACCCTTTGGAGGACTGGCTATTGGCGGGTCTGAAAACCTTGCGCGGGTGCATATCCTGCCCCACCCCCGGCTGAAGGAGCTGGCGCGCGACTACAGTGGGACCTAAAAGAGGACTGGCGGAGGTGAGGAGCTTCAGCGGGCATGGTGTGACTTCTCCCGACGGTGGGTTGGTTGTGGTCAGCGCAATCCCACTCCGATATACAGTATATATTCCACTAAGGGCAATTACAAAGGAGGCAGGAGGCGAATTCTGAAAAGTTCCAGGAGGGAACAGCCTGGAGAGTGCTCTGGTATCGCCTGGCGGCTGTAGCCTGTGTGGGCTATCCAGGCGGGTTAGCAGTGGCAGCTGCTCTCACTGTTGCACGGGCATAATGCACCTGGCCTTCCCTCCTTAAAGTGTATAGATTAATGGAAAGTGCCTAGCGGCAATCCAAGGAGAAGCATCGCAAGTATGTAGCTGGACTTGGATCTGGGGCCAAATTAGGAAATTACAGCTGGCACTCCTTGAGCTCCTGCGCCCTCTTTCCCGAGGCTAGTGTGCAGGCGAAGGTTACATAGGAACCCTGCGCAGTCTGGCATAATTGTCTGATTTGGTAATGCCCAAATCCGCACAAAAGCACAAGAGGGGTGGAATTACAGCATTTTTGACATCTGGAGGTCCCGGGGAGCAGACAATGCAAACGTCAAAAGTAGATGTACACTCCCCAAGGGAAGTGGAATCCCCCATGCAACCTACCCTCTCGAAACAATATTTTGAGGAAGTGATGAGAGCCCTTAAAATGGATATCACACAAGAAATAAAATCTGAAATAAAATCCTCTAGACACTCTCTTGCGCAATCTATTGCAGTATTAGACTCCCATTTGAAAGGCCTGGAAGACAGAGTTAATTAATTGGAAAATGTGGCCTGTGAACAAGGACATGATTATGAGGAACCCTCCAAAAGAACGCAGAATATGGAAGACCGCTTGGAAAAGTTATGGGCGAAGCAAGTGGATCAAGAAAATCGATCTAGAAGAAACAATATTCGGTTGCACGGAATTCCCAGGCATGTATCGGATCATGATCGGATCATGATCTCCCGGAGAATGTTGGGGCTCTTTTCAGATCCCTTCTAGGGTTGGAAGAAACAGACGAACTGATCCTGGATAGGACCCATCAAATTTACTCTGCTATTCAACAAAGGAAAGATCTTTTGCCGGATGTTCTCACCAGAGTTCATTTCTTTCATCAAAAAGAAAGAATCATGGTGGCTGCATGGAAGGCAGAGCCGGTGAAATTCCGGAGCTCCACGTTGTCTCTATTCCAGGATCTCTCCCCTTCTACTCTGGCAGACCGTAGATGGCTTCAGAAGGTCACAACGTGGCTTCAAGAGAAAAAGATCCGCTTTCGATGGGGGTTCCCATGCAAGCTGCTTTTTGAATATCACAACCGCGCCTATGCAATTCACTCGGAGGAGGAGGTCAAGAAACAAATGCGCAGAGAAGAGGGGAGAGACACTGACCCCAGAATGAAGATCAGCCCTTCGGATGGTCATTCACGAAGCCCTACGCCGAATGATGTAAGCAGGAAGCCCAGAGGCTGGCATATAATGGAAGGGGCCTCGGGCACGACGAAAGGCATGACAGATCCCACGTGATCCACCCTGGCTGACTCTGATTAGTTCTTGATCCACCTATAATGAAAGATCCCTAAGTATGATTATACTTTGATATAGGGGGCCTCTTTGAATTCTAGTCATGATTAAAGTTTGGTTGGTTACAGATGCCCTTCTTGAACAGGGGCAGTAAGTGAGGTGTCCTTACAGTTTTAGAGAGCAGTTCACAAATGATAATTTCTCTCTCTTGTTTTTTCTAAGGGGCTCACACAAATGTTTAGGGACTGTTGGCCTATGCATGAATTGACTGATTAAGATGGGACTTTGAATACCACTATTTCAGTTTGTGGATTGCTTCACAGTTTAGAAAAAGGGTTTATGCAAAATCTGTTATGAACGGGCGCCTAAAATACAGATTGCACCCACCATAGTGACTCTGAACAAGCTATTGGTTACAACCTTGAAACTCTTACAATTTATCAACCAATTATATTGGTTTCTTGTTCCTTTTTTCTTTGTTGTTTCTGTCAAGTTTTTTTTTCATGGGTTCTCAATGCTAGGTTTGGTCTAAAGGGTGGTCGACTTTATTAGAAATTCTCTTTGATTCGCAATGTTGGCATTATGGAAAAGGTGTCATCTTATTTGTCAGCTTGGGTAACCTTGAAAGGGTTGTGTTCTGAATGCTTCATTGAAATTAGAGGTATGAACTCTGGGCAATGGGGAGGGAACAGAGGAATTTCTTGGGTAGAATTATGTGTGAGAATGTGAGAAATCAATTGGGCCTGATATGCAAAGGGACCAGTCGTCACCAGAATGGCTACCCCGAATGTAACTTGCCTCACCCTGAATGTGCAGGGTTTAAATTCCCCATTAAAGCAGAAGGCTCTATCTAATCATTTAGATACACTCTACCCCACTATATTATTTCTGCAGGAAACTCATCTATTATCCACTGATGCATTGTGCTTTGTCTGGGCTAAAGAGATGCAGCGTAGCCATTCTGGTCCGAAAAGGGGTATTGCTAAAGGTTCATAAAATCCTGCAAGATAAAGAGGGGAGGCATATTCTAGTGGTAGCCACATTGCAAGGGAAAAGGGTAATCCTGGTATCGTCATATGCACCGAACGCCCGCCAAGATCTGTTTTTCGCCTCTATGTCAAAGACATTGCACGAGCAGACTGAAGGAGACCTTATAATGGGTGGGGATTTCAACGCAGTGATCAACCTGCTAGAAGAAAAATCCCTTCCCCCAACCTCAGATGACAAGAAGACTTTAGTAGCATTCACTACACTCGTTCGGGAACATTCACTGATAGAAACTTGCCAATTCTTTCATTACGGGGAGTGGGATTATACTTTATATTCTGTGGTACATAGAGGGTTTTCTAGGCTGGATATGTTTTTTCTTTCAGATAATCTTATCCCTCAAACAATAGGCATAGAGATCCTCCTGAAGGCCTTATCAGATCATGCCCCTGTGTTGGTAACCATGGCTCTGTTTACTGAAACTCCGGAGCACCCACACATTTGGCGACTGAACAAACTCATTTTGGGGATCCTCACCTCTGCTCCTGCATCTCAGGCACTATAACTCAGTATTTTACTGATAATGATATGGAAGGGATGGATTATGTGGTGGCATGGGATGCGGCAAAGGCAGTGATCAGGGGTCAAATCATAGCTCAGACAATAGAAAGGGGGAAAATCAGAAGGCAAGTTCAAGCTCATTTGGAAATGGAGCTCCAAAGGAAAGAAGAGATACACAAGAATAGGGCCTCTCGGCGAGCCCTTAGAGATGTTTGTGTGGCTCAGAAGGCACTTGAGGCTCACCACATGAGTCGGGCGGCCTACGGGCTAATGCGCACTAAACAGCATTACTATTCGAAGGGAAATAACGCCAATTGGCTGCTTGCAGCTAAACTTAAAAAACAAGCAAGACGTAATCTTATAAATTCTCCAAAAGAGGCAGATGGGAAGCGGGCTTATCAGTCAGAGAAACTTCAGGTAGTTGAAAAAATGTTTTAGAGACCAGTCAGCTCCACATATCACAGATCCACAGCTAGCCTGAGATTTTATACAAAAGGCGTATCTCCCGCAGATTTCTGCAGAAATCTGTGAGCGTTTAGAAGATCTGATTACAGCGGAAAAGACAGATGCAGCGATCCGCTCCCTTCGACTAGGTAAGGCTCCGGGGCCGGACGGTTTTACAAATACATTTTATAAAACCTTTAGGACGCGGCTGTCCCCTTATCTAATGAAGCTTTTTAATGTCGTCTGGAAAGTGGGCGTAGTAACTAAGTCAATGGCTAAATAGGCTACGACGCGGCTTTTGAAGCCTGGGAAGGACCGCACGGATTGTGCCTCTTATAGGCCAATCGCGCTGTTAAACACAGATGCAAAGTTACTGGGGAAAATAATTGCGGGGTGACTAGGTGGGATTCTCCCTTCCTTGATAATGAATGATCAAACAGGGTTCATACTCAACCCATCAATGTAAGATAATGTTCGCCGAGCTATGGATCTGATTGCCCTTGTCCCGAAGATCCCAGGATGGCTGTCATTGTTATCCCTAGATGCCCATAGGGAATTTGATAGCATGTCCTGGGGGTATCTAGAAGCGGTATTAGAGAGGTTCAGTTTTGGGCCAGGGTTTTCCAAATTAGTACGTTAAAATTTTCAAATCCCCTCGACCAAGGTCAAAGTAAATAGAAATTGGACCCCGGCGATCGTGTTGGGCAAGGGCACCAGGCAGGGTTGCCCCCTGTCGCCCTTAGTTTTTGCTTTGGCGATGGAGCCCCTAGCCCAACACATTATATTTCATCCGGATATCCTAGGCTTCGAGATAGCAGGGGAAATCCTATAAAGTAGCTTTATATGTGGATGATTTGCTTAGCTTCCTGAATGATGCCCCTAGTTCGATTCTGCCCCTCTTGGACCTCCTGACTCGGTTTGCCAAGATTTCTGGTTTCAGGGTGAACCCAATCAAATATGTAGGGATGGCCTTAACTGAAGACCCCAGAAGGCTAGAGGGAATACAGGCAGCATCACACATCCCATGGTCTTCAACGGAGATCCCGTATTTGGGGATAAAATTGACTCCGACTTACACTGGCCTCTGCAAAGTGAATATCCATGCCCTGTTCAAGGAGGCAAAAGAGTGGCTGCAACGTTGGGATTCTCAAGAGATCTCATGGCTAGGCCGCATTAATGCGATTAAGATGTCACTTCTCCCGAGACGTCTATATGTTTTTCACCCCCTGCCAATTCCCATCCCTGAGATTGAACTTATAAATATGCAGAAAGAGATAGGTTGGTTTATTTGGAAAGGGAAAAAAACGAGAGTTCCTTGCAAGCTCTTAACAACAGGGAAGACGCTGGGCAGCCTGGGCCTCCCTTCAGTGTTGCACTACTTCAGGGCAGCTCAGGTGGCGGTGATGCTTTCCTGGCGAAACTCATTGGATCCTCCTAAATGGCAAGAGATTGAACAGGCAGTAGCTCCATTTCCCCTGGCCTATTTCCCATTTCTCCACAGAGAGGCTCAGAGTTACAGGGGCGAGATGCTTCCTACCACCCTAGCCATGCTTCGGAGTTGGGATAGGGCTTGTTCATAGAGGGGTATTTCATCAGGGTTAGGCCTGTTATCCCCCATCACCCAGAATGTGGCTTTTACCCCGGGGTTAGGTCCCAAGTCATATCAAAACTGGAGTCAGGACAAACCCCTAAAACTGAGGGATTTATACGTCAATCAAGAACCCCTGGCTTTCCAAGAGTGTAAAGAAAAGTTTGGGATCCCAGAACACGCTTTATGTATATTCAACTTCAGCACTGGCTAACCAATAGGGGCACCAGTGAAGCTGCTACCAGAACCCCAGTTGGTATAGAACTTAAAATCCTCGAGGGGCAATACTCGCATTGAATAGCTTCATGTTATCAGTTATTAGAGAAAGCTCCATTAGAGGAGAAACTCCCTTACATGCAAGCTTGGGAGAGGGAACTGGGGCTGGAAATTTCAGAAGAATCCTGCAACAGATCTGGCATAGGGCTCAGAAACATTCACACTGTGCGATAGTGAAAGAAAACACCATTAAAGTCTGTTTTAGGTGGTATTTCCCTCCAAGTAGACTGCATTCGATGAACACAGGATATCCAGATACATGTTGCCATGGATGTGGGGACCGGGGGATCTGGGCCACATGTGGTGGCACTGTCCAGTTATCCAAACGTTCTGGCTGGAGGTGAGGTCAGAAATTAAAGAGGTTACGGTCTCTTTGCGCCCCATGGACTCAAGAGTGCTGCTGTTGGGGGATGCGCCGGAAAACGGAGCTTTCCCAATGACAGGACATAAGGCGGCATTGATGTCACAGCTGCTTATTGCTGCCCGTATCACAAGAGCCGGTTCTGAAAAACGATAGACAAATAGCTTATTGGTGGATAAAAGTATGGGAATTGCTGGGCCTGGAGAAACTCACAGCCATGCTGGAAGGGAAATTTAGGAAAATCTGGAGCCCATTTCTGGACTATGTTCAGACGGAGAACATATGTTCTTTCAACCACATCTTATGAAGCACTTTATGAACCGTTGACACTCAATACTGACCTTGTGAATTGATGACCTGTCGACCAGACCTAAGTGTTTTTTTTTTCCTTTAGCGTCTTAGTCTGTGAGTTAACCTTCCTTTTAATCAATTAGCGTCGAATAATGAATTTAGGAAGTTTGGATCAATTTATGACATTAAAAAGTTAATTTGTATTGAAGGGGGAATGAACTATGGAGGGGGGATGAGGTGGAAGAGGAGGGGAAGGGAAAAGAAATTAATTGTTATATATTGTCGCTTGTTATGCATTTATATGTTAACAATCAATAAAAAAAAATAAAAAAATTTAAAAAAGAAATACAGAAAGGAGGGCTCAAAATTGAACACCCAATTAAAGAGGATACCCAGATTTATCAGGGAGACCCAATGTCACCCGAACAATTAATTGAAATGTATCTGGGCCACCACAGTTCCCAGTGACTCAGCAGTAAGAAATACACAGAAACACATGCATAGTTTTGATGAGAGGACACAGAAAAAGAAAAGAGATCTCAGAAAAAGTCTGCAAATTTTAAAATAAGTTGGGTTGGACTTAGAAACTTGAAAAGAGATGGTAAGCATATGTTGAATCTATTAAGAGTAGGGAACACCAGAAACCTTTGGTCAGTGGTTGGTCATCTAGAATCAGAGGCTAATAGTTCCTTTTTTAATTTAGTTTCTGAATCAGGGTGTGTGGAGTATCTTACAGAAATCTTTAAAGACCACAAGGGCACCCATATTGAACCCTTATTTAATGTTCCTTGGCATTCATCCTTTAATGAGGAGGACATCGAGGACATAATTCTTAAATCTTCATCATCTAAAGCAGCGGAGCTCACTTATCAAGTTCTTAAAAATGAGCCAAAATGATGGGCTTGCCTGCTTTTTTTTTTTTCATTTCGGTGAGATCCTCAGGAGCCGAACATTCCCTCCCTCCTGGAAAATCGCCTGGGTTATACCCTTTTTTAAGGGGGGAGATCGTCGAGCAGCAGTGAATCATCAACCGATCGCCCTGCTCGACATTGAAAGCAAGATATTTATGAAACTTCTACTCGGTTAAATAGCTCTCTGGGTAGAAAAGCAAATGATTCTATCCCAATTCCAGACAGGTTTCAGACGGGGCATGTCAACAGCACTGAATGGTCTGGTATTAAACCTGGCAAGAGAACACACAAGGGGGAAGGGAGCACTACCATTGTATGGAACTTAGGTTGACCTCTCTAAAGTGTTCGATCAGGTCGACAGAGCATTGCTCTGGAGAAAATTAAGGAGCTGGGGAATGCCAGACACATTATTGGCTAACGTTAGTGGAACTGCATAGAGACACTCAGGTGGGGGTTTGGTTGAATGAACATGGAACCTTTCGGAAGTTATCACGGTTGAGAGGGGGTTCAGGCAAGGTTGTCTGGGGGCCCCTCTCTTCTTTCATCTTTTTTGGCTGATATGAGTGTCTTCATGGAGTCCTCTGCATTGGCCAGTCCAGAATTAAATGGGAAACAGATCCATTGGCTGGCCTATGCAGACGACATAGCTCTGTTAGATAGAAGAGCCATAGGTCTCCAACGACTAATGTCCAAATTGGGGGAATATGTAGGATTGAATGAACTTTCCATAAATCCCCTCAAATCGAGAATTGTGATCTTCAAACATCCTCAAAATAAGATCCATTTCTCAAATTGGTTCTTAGAAGGAGAAATTATCCAAAGGGTTGAGGAAGTGAAATATCTGGGTTATAACATCAATGCCTCACCCGCCCTCCACAAAGAAGAAGCAGATGGAGCATTGAAGTTATTGCAAATCGGATAACAGATGCTTAAGCTAAATTCCAAATACTGTAAATTTTCTATTTTGCCATTGATAAAATTCTATCTGGCAAAAGCGGTGCCTGTGATCCTATACAGCCTGGAGGCTAAGTCTCAGCTGTGGCCCATAAACTAGAGTGCTTTAGACGGTCAGCTATGGAAGAGGACTTTAGGCCTTCCCACATGCACTCTGAGCTGGAGCCTTAGATTTGAACCTGGCCTTAAATCTCTAGGATGTATGGCAAACTGGAATTTGATGTCGCTCTATCAGGAGATTATCACCAGTCAGAGTACTACCCTTTATTGGGACATTAGATTTCATATGGAGAATTCCAGTTCTACTATTCTGACTAATCTTGAAAAAAGAGCAAAGGAGTTCTTGGTCCGGGTAGACCTGGATGTAAAAACTCTTAAAGCCAACCAATTAAGGTTAAGCCGAGTTGGGAATTAATGACTGGATCGAAACAATATCGAAAGTGAGACAGTTATCTTCCCACAATCCTTTCCTCTCAGCAGAAAAAAAACTTGGTTGTCTCTCTCATTATTTAATGAAGTTTCCAGATGAGTCACTTTCCTTAGGATAAGGTTAATCTTGCTTCATTGCAGCGAGGTGCTGGCAAAGCTGTATCAAGGTAACAGAGCAATAAAATTATGTAGAACCTGTGAAATTCCATCAAATCAAACATTAAGGCATCTTCTGAACCTGGAATGTACGCTTGGCATTATTTAGGAGATTTGTGTTGTGTGAGGAAGGGATCTCTGCAGAATATTTCTGGGATAGGAGTATCTCCGGGTATGACATCGCTGTAACGTCAGCAGTGGTTCGAGAGTTAAAGCTCTATGAAATCATTTTAACATCTAAGGAGTAGGGGAGAGATAAGGTTGGAAAATCAGCTTAGCAAAAGATTGAGTTATTATGGTTGTAAATAACATGTTTTTATATGTGTTATTATGTGATTGATTATTATTTTTTATGATTGTATTCTGTAGCATTTGTAAAGGTTCAAGGTGGAACCAAACATAAATAAAAAATAAATAAAAAATAAAAAAAGATATTTTGCATATGAAGCATAATATACATTACATCTTGTCAACACACACTAAGTCTTTTCCCTGATATCTTTATGTTAGCAGGATAACTTTTTTCTAGGGAAAAACATGTGTAGAGGCGCATTATAAATGATTAATCATATCATTATCGTATCATGTCTTGCGTTAAAAATGCAAATGCACATGCAAATCCATTTTGATAATCTGGCTTTTCATGTCCAGGGGGCCTTTGAATTTCTTCTGCCACTGTGAATTAAAAGGCTGCTTTTCCTTTTTTAATGACAGGTAGTCCTTTTTCACACATCGCTTCCTTTTGTAACCTGCAGAAACCCCCACAGTCTGCCTTAATAAGACCATTTTCAGTGTGAAGGTTTTTTTCTTCATGATGGCTGGCAGGTCATTTTTCCAATGGGCCCTTCAGTTCTGTTTGTTTGGGCCTTTGATTAAACCCCACATGTACCCCCGCCCCAGTTCTCCCATGATTCTTTTGTGGGGAAGAGCAGGGCTGAGTGGCCTTTCATCTGAAGTCCTTTTTTTCTTATATATTGTTCTGTTGGAGCCCATCTGGCTCCATTTCCTTCATTAGGGAGTGGGCAGTCCAGCCTTCACTCCCGTCTTTGGATTGGGGGTGTAGGAAGGACCCCCTTTCTTCCTTCTCCTCGGGGTTCCTGGTATCCTCCATGGACTGCCCTCTTGCCTCCAAGCTGGAAGTGAATGAAGTTATTTATCTAGCAATAGAAAGAAAAGAAAGGTTCAGTACGTTTTACACAACATATTTCCACTGAAGATGGACATTGTATATGAGAGAGAAAACATTACATAACAATAAATATAACATTTCAAAACATCCATCCGAGAGAAGAAAAACATGAGTGGTGGACACATTTATCAGTGTCTGCTCCTGGGTTCTATATTGCAGATGCTGAGTTGACACAATTTTTCGTCTGGTCATAAGCTCAAATAAGGACATCTTTGTTACAGAAGATGGTGTAAACCCAATAGCCATCAGGACCAGAAGCAATTGGATGGTACAACTGGGTCCAGGGTCTGCCACAAACTTCTTTAAGATACTGACAATTATGTTGTTGTATTTCTCTACTTCCACCATTTGAGACCAGGCGGTAGGCAATGCAGAGTTTTCTTTTTACCCCTTGGATCTCCCAAATCTTCACCATCACCTCACTGGTTAAATGACTTCCTTGATCTGACTCAATCCTTTGTGGAGGCCAAAACAAGAGAAGATGTGGTTGATAATTAGTGCGGCAGCTGTCTGCACCTTACAATTCAGGGCTCAAAGACAATGTACCCACTTTGTGAACAAGCATGTCACAGTCAACATGTACTTGTTTCCTCTAGAGGAGCAAATCACTGGCCCAAATTAATCGACTTGTAAATCTGACCAAGGCAGTGTCACTCTCCTTTTTCTGTAGGGGAGCTCTGTGTGAGATTGACCTGGGTTAAAATTAAGAACACAGAAGACACACCTTTAGGTAAGTGTCGAGGTCCTGGCCCATGTGTGAGCAGTAGGCAACCTTGCGCAAGATTTCTAATGTCGTGTGAAACCCCCTATGACCGGCAGTGGCTGAGTCATGGCTGTGGTTCAAAATCAGGCTTTCAAATGAGGTAGGTACCACCCACTGGTCACAACCAAAAAGGGCTCTCCTTACCAACAAACTGTCTTGAATCCAGAACATCGTGGAAAACTTCATCAACACCCAGAGGTCCTCTATACCGGTGCAATCTGACTCTGTTAGAGGAAAACTCCCAGGGTCTTCAATGTGTTGATAGAATTTTCTAATGATCGGATCCTCTTTCTGTGCAATGATCAAATCTGCATCTGGAGTATCTTTACTCCACTGGGTAGTCGAGAGTTCACTATTTGCATGACTTTGTGTCCTGGTGACAGCAGCAACCTGAATTTCCCCCAGCAGGGCTTCAGTTTCTATAAAATCCCCCTGCAGGGCTCTGGTTTTAGCCAGCTGGTCTGCCAGGTCATTTCCAGTCCTATCGGGCCCCTCTATTTTGGGATGACCTCTTATCTTCTTCCAACAGTTGGTCATTTCATTGGAGGTTACCAGATCATCAATTGACTGGATCAGTTTGGCATGCTTTAATGGTTTATTGTTGGCATAAAGCATGCCTCAATTCTTCCAGTTAATGAGGTGCTCCACAAACCCATTCCTGACATAATCAGAGTCAGTGATTATGACTAGTTCCTTGAGGTGGTGGTGCACTGCAGTGGGGATGGCTTGATGAACGGCCATCAAATCTACAACCAGACTACTTTGGTAACCAGCAGAGGGTTCCTTGGTATCATTCACCCAGGCATTCCCAATGCCAGCCATTAGTTATTTTTCCACATTGTTATCAACATGGTATGAGCACACATTCACATGAACTGTGGTTATCTCCAGACACGTATCTTCTTCATAGACCTTGTGTGGGGAAGTTAAGTACGGATCCATGTTGTTATTGGTCATTAGAATTGCGTCCTCGAGACAGTTTTCTTGAACACAGTCATGCAAGTCTGCCAACCCTTGCTCTAGGGGACTTCCTTTGGCCATATATGACCTCCACAGGAAAGCCTTGCATGGAGAGAATCAAGGAAGTAATTTTGGAATTACTGACATTCTCCGCACAGATTCTGTCACATTGGAGGGTTGATGAGGAGTCTCGGCAATGATGTGCTACCCCGGGATGAATGGGCGGTAATATTTCAACGCCCACACCGGTGCCTTCTTACAGTCATGAATATTTCCTCCACAGAGGACAAAGTCTTGCTCGGGTATGAGATGACTTTGTTGACTTTGTCATGCTTTTGATACAACACCGCTGTTAGGCAAGTATATGAGAACCCTGTCTCCAAGAATAACTTGTTCTTTTAGCCAAGCAAGAAGCCTGGGAAAGTTGTTTAACGGCCTCGGCTTGTTCTGGACCCCACTCCCACTTGACCCTGGCCTTTAATAAATGGACCAAGGGTTGAGTTACCTCTGCGTTGTCTTCAATGAACTTTTGACTATAATTAGTGAGTCCAAGGAGGCTTCTCAATTCCCGTAGAGTATAGGGTCTTTTAATTTCAATAAGGCTTCCACCTTCTTCGCCTGGAGATTAAGACCCTCAGGGGTGATCTTGTGACCTCAGAAGTTCACTCGGGTCTTACACAACTGTGCCTTCTGAACGGACAGTTTTTCTCCAGCTTTCTGCAACTGGGTGACTGCTATTGTTTCACAGATACTGGAGCCATCTCTGGGTCCATGGGTATGGTGGCTGAATAAAGAGAGGTGCGTCCACAATGGTATGAGTCCAACAAAAAGATATCTTGGAATTCCAGGAAGACCTGTTTCAGCTTTTGTCTTTGCTCCTCAGTCTCACAGGTGTCAACAACTTTGATCCTTTCCTCGACCATCTGCTTGAATACTGGAAAGACCTCCGGCTTGGCAATCTGAGCGGTATCCTCCAGTTGGGTGGAGAGATCTCTTTTGATGGTCTTGACCTGGACAGAAGCTTCCATGGATTCGAGGTACTGGTACTTGACTCTTGTAAGAGGATTCAATTCAACACTACAGCTAAGTCAATGCCTAGTCTGGGATACTGAATGGAAACCCTTATTGATATATCTTTACGTCCAGTTCATGAGTTCTGGATGACACCCCTCTCCTGGAATCCCCCTGACCCCACTGAGCCAAGAAGTAGTTCTGTTTTGCAAGTTTAAAAGGTTCATTTGATAATTTAAACAATATATATATATATATATATCACACTTTATAATAAATTAATAATTGAATATCATACTTAATCTGAGCAGTAATCAATAATGGATAGTCCGGCACTAGCACACTTCTTTATAATCAATGATGAGTGGTTATAGGATGGATACGATAGCAACAATACTTTTATGGTTTCAAATGGATGCAATGTGGAATGAAAATGCAATACAGAAAATACTCAATATGATTTCAACAACACAACATAATCACTTTTCTCTGGCAATCCACTCCCCCCCTTCATGCAATGCAAGGAAATGGAAGGAAAGCACACAGTTCTCAGAAATGCAATCAAATGTAATTCAGTTCACCCCAGCAAGCTTAGACTACAGGTATGAGTTTGAAATACAGCCAAAAGTGCTGTGCTGGCAATGAAGTGAGGAATATGCTGAAAATGGTTTTAATTCCCTTTAGGAGGTTCAGGGTGAGTGAAATATACCTGGGATGAGTTCAGGCTCACTTTAGCAAGGATCTAGGAGTAACTAGCAGGTTAAACGAATTTTTGGCAAAGGAAAGCAAGGAAGCTGCTGTTTTCACACGTGGCTGGATTTTTAACCAAATCGCAAATCGCAGTAAAATTCGCGAGTGCGAGAATCGTGATTACGGAGAAAGTATAAAGTAGGGAGTCAGTTCTAGGCTTGTTGGAAAGAAAAGATTCTAAGCCTTCAGAGGAAAGTTAAACCAAGTTCCTAGCCCAAACGGTTCCAGAGATACGGACGATTAAATAAAGGTAGTTTTTCGGATTTGAAATTTTAAAAGTTCAAAGCGACAGGTTACAGCTTGCAGCTAGAAAATGACAGGTGACAGCTTTGCAAATGACAGGTGACAGTTAGGAGGCAGTTCTGGTTAGATTAAAATAGTTTGGATTAGATTATTTTAACTAAGAGATTGGTTCTGCACAGTTTTGGCGGATACTCACTCCTAATTTTTAGAAGGACAGGGCCTCATCACGATCTGGTCAGTGGGTTTTCTTCACTCGCCACGGACGGTCTCTGCACACAGCGTCTGGGTCAGCTCTACTCTGCTGGTCTGGTCTGGGTCTATGGTTCTGATCAGGTCTGTGGGTCCGGATACAGCGGTCTCCGGTTCAGCTGGTCTCTCTCTGGATACAACACTGCTTTCTGGAAAATGGCAAGAGTTCTTGCAAAGAATTCAAACAGCTCACCTGGCTGTGAATAGTTGCAATGATTTGAGGCCTGCTAAAGAGGGATTTAGCTTGTAGTTGACCGCTCTGCTACAAATTCTGAAGTAAAGTCTTGGTCTCTGAAGGTGGATAGATTGAAGTCTCTGTGTTGGCTCTCTGGAGGTTGATGGAGGTAAAGTATGGATTTTCCCGGCAGAGTGTCCCGCAGCAGATGGAAGAGAATCTCCCTATCTGTCCTGACTGTCTGCTTTTATGTGTTTTGAAAGTGGGTGGAGAGGCTAGCTTTCTAGGCCCTACCCCTCTCCACTTGTCATTGGCCACTTCCTCCTCTTCCCCTTGATTGGGGGAATGAAATGAAGTGTCATCATGATGAGGTCTGTTTATGATACAGAGAACCCACCCCTGTCAACTTTACACCCAAATCTATATCTGATCCAAATACATACTTCCCCGATAGACAGTTGTTTGGCATTGCATACACACATCATGCATTTACTGATGGTAGCCCCTGTTCCAATTCTATCGTTTCTAGGAGCTTGGGTTAAAAAATGGCAACATATTTCACTTTTTGGTCAGGTTACCAATATTGGATTTGTCCCCGCATTTACACAAATGTTCGCTAAAAACCCCCCATAACATACCACCGGGTCCTAACACGTCTTCAAATGTGCACAGAAAAATCACAAGAATAATGATATCACTTATAAAATGTTCACAAGTTCGCTCTATGAATGATCCATCTTTTTAGATTTATGTTCTGGCCCCAAAGGGGTGGGGTTTTCCCCCCAGCACAAGGTTGAATTTCTGTTTTTTCCAGTTCTGCCAAGCCAGCTTGCTCTCACAGGCAGTGCTCCTCCCTTTCCTTCCAGGAGGAAGCCACTTTTACCACCCCCCCAATAAAACATTTGGCTGAGTCAGGACAGGGCTTTGTTCAATTTCCTGCAGAGCCCAGGTAATTCAATCAGAGAAGTGTCATATCCCTTTTGGTGGGAACAGCAAAAGGCAGCTAGGCCTGGGAACACAGCTGTTGTGCAAGTCTCAACTCCTGTCGGGGGTAGCTGGTGGGCAAAATTCCCTCTCTTTTTAAGCCAGGCCTCAGCTAAATGTCTCTTTGGCTGCCAGTTTTCCTGTCCAAATCAAACTTCCAATTTTTACGCATGCAGCTAGAATGCTGATTCAAAGTTTAAAACTATGACATTTAAACAATTGCAACCTATGTGACACTCAAAAGTAGGTCACTCATTTCTTTTAAACATTTAGATTTTTAGTGTCTTTCAGTCCAAATTTACTTAAACTGCTGAAATCCACAGCTCAGCCAGTTTAGCTATGAACATTATTTTAGGCTCTTCATCTTCCCAGATTTAATATGCACACATACTTCATTCTGCCAGATGTCCGCTGGTGTTCAGTGAGATTTTTGGATGTGTTGCAATGTTTGAAAATAGGCATTTTGAGCTGGCATTCAGGGAAACAAAAGGTGATTTTAAAGTGCGGTTTTTCCTTTGGCACACATTTCACTCATGGCTCTTCTGACCCAGCACACCCGCACCGGGGGGTGGCAAGTCAGGCGACCATTTTGGTGTGCGCACAAACTGTGCGGTTTTCATAGATTCTGGCGCACATGTGGGCTTTTTCGGCCATCTTGGATTTCCTAAGCCCACAGCACCAAATGTTGTAGCATAATAGTCCAAACGTGGGTCAGAACACCCAACAAACCCCCCCGCCCGACTGCACTTGGATTGAGTCGAAGGGATGTCGGGTGCTAAGGATGTTGACCCACGTGCTGGGAGGTCCGCATCATCTTCTTCCAATTCCGCAGATGACAAAGTTCAGCATCCTTTCCTCCATCAGGGGTGGATCAGTAGGTTCTCCTCGCCGGTCCTGATGGGAGTATTGGCAGTACACTGGGCCCCTTGCGTCTCTGCTCCCGGTCTCCGGATCGTCTTCCTTGGCCAGTCTCCAGGTTTTCTTTCTCCTGGGACGACAAAGGAAGAGCGGAAATACCTATTCATAGACATTTTTCCCCCACCATTGATATAGTGGGGTGGCATATAAATTTATAGTCAAAACATATGAACATGCACATTTCTTTTTGCATTCAAAAACCAAAACACCCACATTGAGAAACTCAGAATTTGATAGGCGATATGTAGGATATTTTAAGTTAGAACTGAATTAATCTGAGACAGTACCCTCTAGGATTCCAGAGGATTCCTCCAGTTGTTGCAGAGTGTGCCTGGGATGGCAACACTTCAACTGGTTAATGTGGACCCACTTGTCTTCCCCCTCTGCTAAACCGCCTTTGGGGATGCGGATCTTGTAGGCCACAGGGGAGATTTTGTCTATAATTTCAAACGGTCCCTTCCATGTAGGCAAACATTTTCGCTGTTTGGCCTGGTTCCTTTGGAAATTGTATAAATAGACCCGGTCCCCCACCTGATATTCCTTCCTGGAAGTTTTCAGGTCATAGTGGGTCTTCATACTCTCGGCTGATCTGTCTAGATTCCGCTGAGCATAGGCAAAAGCATGCTGAAGGTGTTTCCTTAAATTCTCCACATACTCATGAGTTGTGGAGGCATTTATCAACGTTTGCTCTTGGGTTCTGTAGAGCAAATGCTGAGGTAGCACCATCTTGCGTCCAGTCATCAACTCAAATGGTGACATTTTGGTTGCATATGAAGGGGTAGATCTGATGGCCATTAGGACCAGAGGTAATTGGATATCCCAACTTGGCCCAGAATCTGCCACAAACTTCTTTAATATGCTCACAATGGTTCAGTTGTATCGCTCCACTGCTCCAGAAGAAGCTGGCCTGTAAGCAATGTGTAGCTTCCTTTTAACCCCCAGTATCTCCCACATCTTTTTCATTACTTCACTGGTGAAGTGGCTACCCCTGTCTGACTCAATCCTTTGAGGTAGACCGAAACGGGAAAAGATGTGGTTAATCATCAGGGCAGCTGCAGTTTCTGCCTTGCAATTTGGGGCTGGGAGACATTCCACCCACTTGGTAAACAAGCATGTAACGGTCAACATGTACTTGTTTCCTCTAGTCGAGCGAATCACAGGGCCTACAAAGTCGATTTGCAAATCTGACCATGGCAGTGTCATCCCCCTCTTTTGGAGGAGTGCACGGTGCGTGAGGGATGATGGCTGAAATTGTGCACACACAAGACACCCCTTCAAGAAAAGGTCAAGGTCCTGCCCCATGTGTGGCCAGTATGCAACCTCTCTTAAGATTTCCAGTGTTGTGTGAAACCCCCTATGACCGCCGGTGGCCGCATCATGGGCGTGACTTAACATCAGGCTTCGGAATGAGGTAGGAACCACCCACTGATCGTGGCCAGCTTTGGATTTCCTTACCAGCAAACCGTCTTGGATTCGGAACATTTTTGAACATTTCATCAACACTCTTAGGTCCTCTTTCCCAATGTAATCGGTATCCGTCAGGGGAAAGTTCTCAGGGTCCTCAAGGTGCTGGTAAAATTTACCAATTATTGGATCCCCCTTCTGAGCGGTAATCAAATCAGCATCAGGGGTCTCCTTACTCCATTGTGCAATTGAAAGGTCATTGTGAGCATTTGTCTGGGACCTAGTGATAGCAGTGACCTGGATTTCCCCCAACAGGGACTCAATCTCAATTAGATCCCCTTGGATGGCCCCGGTTTTGGCCAGCTGATCAGCTAAGTCATTTCCAGTTTTGTCTGGTCCCTCTATTTTGGAATGACCCTTGATCTTCTTCCAGTAGGTGGTCATCCCATTTGATGTGACCAGATCATCAATGTTTTGGATCAACTTCCCATGTTTCAAGGGTTTGTTGTTAGCACATAACATGCCTCTGGTTTTCCAATTAACCAGGTGCTCCACGAACCCGTTCTGTACATAATCCGAATCTGTGATTATGACCAGTTTGTGGAGTTGATGCTGGACAGCAGTGAGGATGGCCTGATGCACAGCCATCAATTCTGCCACCTGACTACTTCGGGGACCAATTTTGTATCCAGCGGAGGGTTCTGGGTACTCATTCACCCATGCATTCCCTACGCCGGCCACCAGTTCTTTCTCCCCATTGTTGTCAACATGGTAAGAGCATCCATCCACATAGACAGTGGGCATTCCCTCACACTTGTCCTCTTCAAAGACTTTGTGTGGGGAATTAAGGTATGCCTCCGTGTTGTCCTTGATTTTTAGACTTTCGTCCTCAAGACAGTTTTCTCTGGCACAATCATTCAAGTCAGCCAAACCTTGCGCGAGGGGACTCTTCTTGTTTTGGCCATATCGGACCTCCACAGGAAAGCCTTGCATTGACAGAATCCAGGAAGTAATTCGGGAATTACTCACATTTCCGGCCCGGATTCTGTCACTTTGGAGATATTGCAGAGGCTGGTGTGGAGTCTCCACTATGATGTGTTCCCCCTGGATAAACGGGCGGTAATTCTTCAATGCCCACACCGTTGCCAGGAGTGCCTTCTCACAATCGTTGAATTTTTCCTCCACAGAGGATAAAGTTTTGCTCGCATAGGAGATTACTTTATTGACCTTGTCATGCTTTTGGTATAATACTGCCTTCAAGCACGTATTAGAGAACGCCGTCTCCAGGAAGAACTCCTTGTTTCTGACAGGGTAAGCTAGGCAAGGCGCTTGTGAGAGGCTTCTTTTGAGTTGTCTTACCGCCTCGGATTGTTCTGGACCCCATTCCCACTTGACCCTCCCCCTTCAGGAGATGAATCAGGGGTCTGGTGATCTCTGCGTAGCCCTCAATGAACTTCCTGCTGTAATTAGTCAGTCCAAGGAGGCTCCTTAGTTCCCGCAGAGTTGTGGGGTCTTTCAGTTTCTGAAGTGCTTCCACTTTCTTTTCCTGGGGACAGAGACCCTGAGGAGTAATCTCATGCCCCAAGAAATTAACACGGGTTCTACACCACTGTGCTTTCTGAAAGGAAAGTTTTGCTCCGGCGGCCCTCAACTGGGTCAGAACATAACGGATCTCCGCTATGTGTTCCTCCACAGATGAACTTTTGATGAGGGCATCATCTACATAAGCCAGGTTACCCCTTGCACCCAGGTCGGGCATGGCCTTGTGTAGGAAAATGTTGAATTCATTGCCGGAGTTGAGGTATCCGAAGGGAGTCCGGGTCCATGTGTACTGCTGGCCCCCAAAGGTAAAAGCCAGCTTGTATTGGTCCTCCCTACTGACAGGCACAGACCAGTATCCATTGGTCAGGTCTATTGCAGTGAATACCTGTGACCCCTGGATCTGGGCCAGCCCTTGGTCAATGTAGGGCAGAGGCCATCGGGAAGTATGGACCCGTTTGTTGAGCTCCCTGAGGTTGGCACAGAGTCTCCACTGGCCGTTTGGCTTCAATATTCCCAGCACCGGATTATTGAAAGTGCTGTGGACTGGACGGATTATTCCCCGGGACTCAAGGTTCTTAATTATTTCAGTAAGGGACTCCATGGATGCGAGAGGCAAACGATATTGCTTCACAAACACTGGAGTCATTCCAGGGTCCGTGGGGATTGTTGTTGTGTGGATGTCGGTGCGGCCACAGTCATATGAGTCTACCGCAAAGAGATCTTGGAAATCCAAGAAAACTTGTTTCAACTTTTGCTTTTGTTCCAGAGTCACACAGGCATCAGCTAGGTTGACTCTCTCTTCCACCATCTGCCTGAAGCCTGGAAAGACTTCTGGTTTGGCTATCTCAGCGGCCTCCTCCAGTCAGAGTGCTGATTTGGACTGGAGGCCTCAGGTGGGAAAGGCAACCCTCATGGACCTGGAAAATCACCTCATCCCTCCTGAAGTCACAAGTCACATCATCCTTACCATAAGGGCAGGAAGTGTACACCAGGAAGTTCCCCCCGTGCCGGGTAAACATCCTGTCTGGTGTTGTATTGTCCTCACTGTCACTGTCAAAACAGTCCTTGGGGATTGGTCCTAACAGTTCATTTCCTAAATCGATGGAAAAATGTCGGTCATCAACCGCCATTCCAATAATGGTGCCTGCGGCTAGAGTAATACTCTTTAAGTCGCTGTTATCCACCTCTATTAGAATGGTGTCATGTTCTATGTTGACTAATGGAGTTGGGTTTACCCCCAACCCTTGCTGTTGGAGAGAAGCATTTAGATGTATATAAGCATCAGGGTTTTTCAAATGTTGTCCTCTTTTAACTTTCACTTCCAGGGAGAATTGTCGGGTCCTTTCTGGGATGGTGACTTCCTCTTTGATCTGAATTTCAACTGCATAAGGTAGCAATTGAGCTGACCTAAATGCTTTTTCTAGATCATCAAAGCCCATGGGATTAACAGCTAATCGGGACCAAGCTTTGAAGTTTGTTAGGTCCAAACTAATGGCAAAGCGATTGAGAATGTCACTGCCTAAGTAAAAGGCGGCAGTGACGTCTCGCACGACCCAACAATTATGGACTAGGCTCTTGTTGCCAATGGAGATTTTGAGCATACACCTGCTTGGCAGGAGATGTTTGGAATTAGGTGCTTCCAGGTCCATTTCCCATTTGTCTATCAGTTTGAATGTGGGAATGGCTGGATCTTTTGGGAGTTGGCGGAACATGGCTTCGCTGATGAAGCTCTTACCGTTGTTCACACACACTCGAGCGAGAACAGAGTCCTTCCCATCATTTAACTGAACAGGGATGAACAACTGCTCTCCAATTTGCTGAATATCAGCCAGGCTCTGAGCTGATTTCACATCTTTCTGGACTATAGGAATGGGAGTTTCTGATTGTGGATTGGTAAAGAATTTCAGGGTGTTTCCTTCCAGTGTGGAATACCACCTTAAACTGGAAGGAAGGTTGATTTTCAGAAATAGAGAGGACCCCCCATCACCAGTCTGTTGTCCTACTGCTATTACTGTCACGTCTGGAATCTGGTTGTTCTGGAAGTGAAATTCTACTTGGTCAGATTTTTGTTCAACCATGTGGCAGGTGCCGTTTAAACTAACATGGTTGACACTCTGTTTTCATTTTATGGGTCGGCTATTCTGGGTCCAGAGGACCTTGTTTACGCAATCTATTAGGGGTGACAACCTTCTCAGGAGGTCATTCCCTAGTAAACAAGGGGTGCCCTCTGGAGTCACAACTATGACTGGGTGTTTCAACTTGTGTCGCCCAATTTTAATGTCCAAATCTGCCGTCCCCTCGACAGGAATTTCCTTCCCGTCAAAGTTCTGGAGTTGTCCAGGAAGTGAGGTGAGAGGAATTTGGTAATTCCCTCCCCTTCCTGCATTCAGTTCATCAAAGGCCCTTCTGGACAGAAGGGTAGCTTGAGATCCCGTGTCCACCAGCGCTGAAATCGTACCCTGCCCCGGTACTTGTACCGGGGCATAATATCTTCCCTCCTTCTCCTCAAGAGGGCACAGATAATGCACATTTTTGGACAACTGGTGGGCTAACTTTCTGGTTTTGGACATTGCAAGAGAAGACATTTAGGCAGAATTCTGTGGAGAGCCTTGGGAATCTGAAAGAAAAAGTTGGCAACTGGTGTAGAGCCATTGTGGGTTCCCCTGGTTCCGGTTCTGGGCCGCCCCCCCCTTTTTGGAGGCAGTCACCAGGATGGGTTTGAACCAGGGGATTTCGGTATTGTGGGTTCTGGGATGAGATGATGGGCGGCGGTAGCTCAGTCTCCATATCTCCCCAGTCTGAATTGACATCCCTTGGGACCCATTTTTCCTTGGGAGGGGTTCCCCCATCTCTGAAGGAGAAGATCCTTTTCCCAGGATCTTCTGAGGATCCCTCTCCCTCAAATTGGAAGACCTGTACCTCCTCCACAAAGTTGGTCTGTTTGGTTCCTTTGTTTCTCCTACCCCCCCTCTGCTCCTTGGGAGGCGGGCTTTCAGGGGCAGGAGATTTTGTTTCCGGTTCCTGGGTTTCCAGGGGCTGTTTACAAGTTGGGAAGGAAGCTTCCTCCAAGGCTTTACACCCCCCTTCCCCTTGTGCCTCCTCCCTGGGAACCGGTGTGTTATCGGGGTGCTGCCCCCATCATTGTTCTGGAGTACCAGGTCCAGAGTTTGGGGCATTCTGCGGTGGCATGCTCATCTGAGGGTTCTGTTGAGCCCTCAGTATGTGACCCAGATCCGGTGCCATATTTTGGACCTGGCGCTCTAACTGGGAAACCCGCTCAGGCTGATACGGGGCTCTATTTTCTCCCCTGGGCTGATCCCGGGAAGGGTAGCTATCCCTTCTCTGGTAGTACCCCTGCTTGGGAAAATGTTGGTACCCCTCCACCCTTGGCCTCCCCTCTCCCGGATTAGGTTGTCTGGGCTCAGGGAATTGGGGAAAGAAGGATGGATGATTTTGATGTTGGAAATTGGGCGGATACCTGGGGAAAATGTTCTGCCCAGGATTTGGAGAATTTCTGCCCTCCTGGGGGAAGTTAGGAGGGAAGTTCCCCGGGTCAGGTGCTTGGCTGGATCCCCCCCCTTGGGCTGGAGGAGTCCACACATAACCCAGGATTGTTCGGTTTCCCTTGTAGCGGGGACTTACATAGTCAGGGGAGCGGGGGACCCCATTTGTGGGACTACCTCCCCGACTCCCTGTCTGTGACTGGCCCGAGGGATTTCTGGGCTTAGGATTATTAGGTGCAGGTAGGTTTTTAGGCCCCCCCATCTCCAAGTCTAAAACGGGGGCTACCTTTACCTCTGCCACCTTGGCAGCAGCAGGGGTGCTGTTGGTTTTGGGGTTTTTGGGCGCATTATTTTTATTTTCTATGGGCTTCTGCACCTCATAGATCCGGGTAGCCTGTTCAATGACCCAGTCTTAAGATCATTTCTCATGAAAATCTCTCACAAGCTGGGTCATTATATATTTGGGCAAGGCATGGAAAAATGTATTGACAAATTCTCTGCTGTCTGTGCGCACCCTTCTGGTGGTCTGCGCAAAGGCACGTTTCAGTTCTTGCACAAATTCTTGTGGGGCCTGATCCTCCCCACATTGCAAATTGTAGGCTGCCTTGCGAGCCTCTTGAGGATTTCTGTGAACAGAAAAATGTTTCAAGATGGCCGCCTTATAGGTGGACCATTTTAAATGATTTTGGTCCTCCAGCCCCGCAAAGAAACTGGAGTATTCTGGTGAGAAGGTCCACTTTACATATTGAATACAGCTTTGGCTGTCCTTCAAATGGAAAATCTCCATCATTTGCTCGTAAAGCTCCAAGTGTTCCCAAACAGAATACTTGGCGTTCTTGTGATAAGGCGTGATGACACTCCTTATTGCCTTTATTTGCTTCAATGGGTCCTTAAGCATGGCCCTTTTTGCCTTATTGGCCTTTTTGGTTCGGGTAACCCTGGTCCATTCATCCTCTGACTCAGAGGCACTGCTCCCAGAGGTTCCTGTCTGATCTTCCAGGTTTTCCCAGATTCTGCGAGCCTGGGATTGGCTGGCAGAATGTGGGGACCTGGTCTCCTGTGTCCTGCGCCGTTCAGAGGAGTCTTCAGATTCCTCCTTGCTGCCAGGATTTGATGGGTACCCCCCCCCCCACTGACCTAACTGGGCAGAAGTTTTCAGGATGCCCTTAATGGGCCTATTCTCCTGGGGTTCCCCACTAAATTGCACAGTGCTTGGGTGCCCATACCCGGATGCCCGCCCATCCATTCCTGGGAGGTACTGGCCTATGACCCCCATGCTTCTGGCTGGATAGTGATCTGCCATCCCTGTGGCCCGGTGCTCATGTGCGCCAGGGGACATGGGGGTGGCAGAGTCCAGGGACTGAGAGAGATAAAGGCCTCTGGTACTAGGGCTCCTGAGGTTATGCTCAGGAGTTTCCCTTTCCCAGCGAACCTGGTCTCTATCCGCCCCTGCTCCCTGTTGCAATGCAAGAGCCTGCGCCTTCAGTTCCTCAGTTAAGGCCTTACTAGACTCTATCAGTCTCTCCTGCATCGCTACCTGTTGTTGGAGCCTATCATTGTGCTGGCAGAGAGCCTCATTCTCTCTCTGCGTTTCCTGATTGGTCCTGGAGCAGTGGGCCAGTCTTTGCTGCAGGAGGGTTACCTCCTGAGCTGTGTCCCTATTGGCCTGCTCCTTTCTTGCCAGAGCCTCCTCAACCCTCCTGGTGTGTTCTAGCAAGTCCTGGTGTTCTTTTTGGAGGTCACCTAGTCCCTGGTGGGCCAGGTGATTTTCTTCCATTTTTCTTTTTAAGTGGCAGACTTCCTGGCCTAATGTGTCCCTTTCCTGACCAAGAGCTTGAATTTGTGACGCCAGGTCGTCCCTTTGCCTTTGGAAGGCACCAGCTTTCTGGCGCTCCTGATCAAACTCTGCCTGGGTATCCAGGTCTTTCAGGATCAGTTTATTGCTCTCCTCTTTCTCTCTGTCTAATTGGATTTGCAGGGTGGTTACCTGCTCTGTGCATGCCCTGTTGAAATTGATCTGTTGCTCCAGCTTTTTCTGGCTCTGCAGTAGGGAGTCCAAACTGTCTTGGCGTTCCTTCTGCAAAGCCAGAATTCTGGTATCCTGGTTTGTCTTTTCCTGTTGCAGTATATCCATGTCCTCTTTTATTTTAATGATATACTGCCTACTATCATTTTCTGACTCCTGGCTCCCCTGCAGCCTCTGCTCAGAAGAGACCAGGTCAGATTGGACCTTCTCTGACGCCATCTGTCGCTTATTCGCCAGATCTTGGCTTTCAGTACATTTATCCTGCATGTCTCCCATATATAGGTACAGGTATGCCGCTATCCTAACCATCTTGTCTTGTTCATCCTTAGCTTTAGGAGCCATGTATAGTTCACTCAGGGCCACATGTAAGGGACCCTGATCTCTCCATGTATCTGACCCTGTTTCAGTGACCTGTTGCGTGATGGCCTGCAACCAGACCATTTGGTCCTGATGAGTCCACTCACCTCTCACAAATAGCTTATGTAAGAAGTGTTCTCTGGCTATTTTCATATCTACCAAGGTCGTCATTCTGGAATTTGAGTTCCTTCCTGACTTACAGAAGTTTATATTTTATTTTTGCAAAACAGACCTTTTCCTTAGAGCGTTCCTTTGAGGAGTGCTTTACAGCGTAACACAGCGTGGTGATCCGACCGGATATGTGTATCTGGTCAGCTGGCACACTGTATTAATCTGCACAAGTGATAGATCTAACCCAAACGTCCGACTCGAGCCCCCAATTTGTAAGAGGATTCAATTCAACACTACAGCTAAGTCAATGCCTAGTCTGGGATACTGAATGGAAACCCTTATTGATATATCTTTACGTCCAGTTCATGAGTTCTGGATGACTACTCCTATATAACACCCCTCTCTTGGAATCCCCCTGACCCCACTGAGCCAAGAAGTAGTTCTGTTTTGCAAGTTTAAAAGGTTTATTTGATAATTTAAACAATATATATATATATCACACTTTATAATAAATTAATAGTTGAATATCACACTTAATCTGAGCAGTAATCAATAATGGATAGTCCGGCACTAGCACACTTCTTTATAATCAATGATGAGTGGTTATAGGATGGATACTATAGCAACAATACTTTTATGGTTTCAAATGGATGCAATGTAGAATGAAAATGCAATACAGAAAATACTCAATATGATTTCAACAACACAATGTAATCACTTTTCTCTGGCAATCCACTCCCCCCCCCCTTTATGCAATGCAAGGAAATGGAAGGAAAGCACACAGTTCTCAGAAATGCAATCAAATGTAATTCAGTTCACCCCAACAAGCTTAGACTACAGGTGTGAGTTTGAAATACAGGCAAAAGTGCTTTGATATGTGCTGGCAATGAAGTGAGGAATATGCTGAAAATGGTTTTAATTCCCTTTAGGAGGTTCAGGGTGAGTGAAATATACCTGGGATGAGTTCAGGCTCACTTTAGCAAGGATCTAGGAGTAACTAGCAGGTTAAACGAATTTTTGGCAAAGGAAAGCAAGGAAGCTGCTGTTTTCACACGTGGCTGGATTTTTAACCACATCTCAAATCGCTGTAAAATTCGCGAGTGCAGGAATCGTGATTACGGAGAACGTATAAGGAGTAGGGAGTCGGTTCTAGGCTTTTTGGGAAGGTATGATTCTAAGCTTTCAGCGGAAAGTTAAACCAAGTTCCTAGCCCAAACGGTTCCAGAGATACGGACGATTAAATAAAGGTAGTTTTCGGATTTGAAATTTTAAAAGTTCAAAGCGACAGGTTACAGCTTGCAGCTAGAAAATGACAGGTGACAGCTTTGCAAATGACAGGTGACAGTTAGGAGGCAGTTCTGGTTAGATTAAAATAGTTTGGATTAGATTATTTTAACTAAGAGATTGGTTCTGCACAGTTTTGGCGGATACTCACTCCTAATTTTTAGAAGGACTGGGCCTCGTCACGATCTGGTCAGCGGGTTTTCTTCACTCGCCACGGACGGTCTCTGCACACAGCGTCTGGGTCAGCTCTACTCTGCTGGTCTGGTCTGGGTCTCTGGTTCTGATCAGGTCTGTGGGTCCGGATACAGCGGTCTCCGGTTCAGCTGGTCTCTCTCTGGATACAACACTGCTTTCTGGCAAATGGCAAGAGTTCTTGCAAAGAATTCAAAAAGCTCACCTGGCTGTGAATAGTTGCAATGATTTGAGGCTTGCTAAAGAGGGATTTAGCTTGTAGTTGACCTCTCTGCTACAAATTCTGAAGTAAAGTCTTGGTCTCTGAAGGTGGATAGATTGAAGTCTCTGTGTTGGCTCTCTGGAGGTTGATGGAGGTAAAGTATTGATTTTCCCGGCAGAGCGTCCCGCAGCAGATGGAATAGAATCTCCCTATCTGTCCTGACTGTCTGCTTTTATGTGTTTTGAAAGTGGTTGGAGAGGCTAGCTTTCTAGGCCCTACCCCTCTCCACTTGTCATTGGCCACTTCCTCCATTTCCCCTTGATTGGGGGAATAAAATGAAGTGTCATCATGATGAGGTCTGTTTATGATACAGAGAACCCACCCCTGTCAACTTTACACCCAAATCTATATCTGATCTAAATACATACTTCCCCGGTAGACAGTTGTTTGGCATTGCATACACACATCATGCATTTACTGATGGTGGCCCCTGTTCCAATTCTGTCGTTTCTAGGAGCTTGGGTTAAAAAATGGCAACATATTTCACTTTTTGGTCGGGTTACCAATATTGGATTTGTCCCCGCATTTACACAAATGTTCGCAAAGCATGTGGGCATTAGGTGGTGGAGTGTCAGATTTTTAACATACATACATTTAGAGTAATATCCTCTTTTCCGCTAAAAACCCCCCTGAACATACCACCGGGTCCTAACACGTCTTCAAATGTGCACAGAAAAATCACAAGAATAATGATATCACTTATAAAATTTTCACAAGTCCGCTCTATGAATGATCCATCTTTTTAGATTTATGTTCTGGCCCCAAAGGGGTGTGGTTTCCCCCCAGCACAAGGTTGAATTTCTGGTTTTTCTAGTTCTGCCAAGCCAGCTTGCTCTCACAGGCAGTGCTCCTCCCCTTTCCTTCCAGGAGGAAGCCACTTTTACGGCCCCCCCCCCAATAAAACATTTGCCTGAGTCAGGACAGGGCTTTGTTCAATTTCCTGCAGAGCCCAGGTAATTCAATCAGAGAAGTGTCATATCCCTTTTGGTGGGAACAGCAAAAGGCAGCTAGGCCTGGGAGCACAGCTGTTGTGCAAGTCTCAACTCCTATCGGGGGTAGCTGGTGGGCAAAATTCCCTCTCTTTTTAAGCCAGGCCTCAGCTAAATGTCTCTTTGGCTGCCAGTTTTCCTGTCCAAATCAAACTTCCAATTTTTACGCATGCAGCTAGAATGCTGATTCTAAGTTTAAAACTATGACATTTAAACAATTGCAACCTATGTGACACTCAAAAGTAGGTCACTCATTTCTTTTAAACATTTAGATTTTTAGTGTCTTTCAGTCCAAATTTACTTAAACTGCTGAAATCCACAGCTCAGCCAGTTTTGCTATGAACATTATTTTAGGCTCTTCATCTTCCCAGATTTAGTATGCACACATACTTCATTCTGCCAGATGTCCGCTGGTGTTCAGTGAGATTTTTGGATGTGTTGCAATGTTTGAAAATAGGCATTTTGAGCTGGCATTCAGGGAAACAAAACGTGATTTTAAAGTGCGGTTTTTCCTTTGGCACACATTTCACTCATGGCTCTTCTGACCCAGCACACCCGCACCGGGGGGTGGCACATCAGGCGACCATTTTGGTGTGCGCACAACTGCGCGGTTTTCATAGATTCTGGCGCACATGTGGGCTTTTTCGGCCATCTTGGATTTCCTAAGCCCACAGCACCAAATGTTGTAGCATAATAGTCCAAACGTGGGTCAGAACACCCAACACTCTGAACAGTACCTCCTCCCTCCTGATGTCACACGTCACCGCTTCCATGCCGAAGGGGCAGAGAGTACACCATGAAATTCCCTGCATGCCCAATAAAATTCTTTTCTAGAGGAATCCCGTTGCTGATGTCAAAAACAGTTGTTTGGGATTGATCCTATGATTTCATTACCTAAATTAATAGAATAATATTGCGCATCAACCGCCATTCCAATAAAGGTATCTGCGCCCAAAATGATACTTTGAGGGTCTCTGTTATCCACCAATATTCTAATGATGTGGTCTTCTAGGTCTCCTAGAGGTGTCTGCTTTAAATATAAAACCTGTTGTTGGAGATGGGAATTTAAATGTATATAGACGTCCTGGTGTTTGAGGTTCTGTCCTCTCTTAATTTTGAGGGGAATAGTGAATTGTCGCACCTGTCCTGGGATGGCAACCTCTTCTCGCACTGAACTTCAACCGCATAAGGCTGAAATTGAGCTGACCAAAATGCTTTTTCAGTGTTGTCAAAGCCCATGGGTATATCCCCCCCCAGTCGGGACCAGGCTTTATTATTAATTAGGTCCAAATTGAATCAGTTCAGAATGTCTCTGCCTAAATGAAAGGTGGAAGGGACATTGCTCATGATGCAACAATTATGCTCTTTTTTTTTTTTTATCATGCGCCTAATATCAAACCTGACTTCTGTTTCTAAGCATGAATGCAGTATTCGAACCTTTGTTGCTCTGCGTAGTCTTGCTTCCAAGACCTGCGCATTGCCCCGGTGCTACCCTCTGTTCACTAAGCTATGCTTTTGTTGCTGATGGAAATTTTAGTTGTTTAGAGTTTGGACTTCCCAGACCTACTTCCCGTTTGTCAATCAATTTAAATGTGGAAATGGTCCTATATTCTGTGAGTTTCCTGAATAATTATTCGCTGATGAAGTTCCTTTCATTATTCAAGCATACTCTGGCGAGTACCAGTTCCTTCCCCTCATTTAACTGAATGGGGAAAAACAGCTGTTCACCCTTTTTCTGAATGGCTGCCAGACTTTGTGCAGGTTCTTCCTCATCTGGTTTCACAGGACTCAAGGTTTCTTCTGAATTTGGACTGGTGTAAAATATTAGGGTGTTCCCTTCCAGGGTGGATTGCCACTTAAAACTGTGAGGAAGATTGATTTACAAGAATGGAGAAGGGTTCCCATCATCAGTTTGTTCTCCCACAGAGATAACATTGATTTCTGGGACTTGGTTATTCTATAAAAGGAATTCTACTTTCTGAGAAAATCGATTAATTAAATGACAGGTACCATTCATGCTTACATAATTGGTAATCATTTTAAATTTTATAGGCCAGTTAGTCTGGGTCCAGAAGACGTTGTTCATACAGTCGATGAGAGCAGATATCCTCTTCAGGAGATCATTCCCCAGTAAATAAGGTGGGCCCTCATGAGTCACAACAATCACCAGATGTTTAAATCAGTGTCGCCCGATTTTGATTTCCAGATGTGCAGTCCCTTAAATGGACTGGCCTAGGGTAGGACAAAGACTGATATTTTTTAGATATTTCTTCTCTGTGAAAGATAGTGAGCTAAAGACTCTGGGTAAGTCTCTCGTAACCGGGACTAATGTCTGGCAGAGGGACTCCCAGGACCTCCCTTGTTTTTTGCATATTTAAGTAACTTTGGGTCTCACCCTAAGTTACTAGGGGAATCCAGATGTGGACCCCTTGCTCACTAGTCTTAGAGAGGCACAACTCCAGCCTACTGATGAGGTCCAACCAGACTGAAACACGTGTCTGGGGTTGCTGTTGGTGCTCTTGTTCAGAGGAGAATTGCTTAGCATTTTGGTGCTGGACTGCCCTAGGGCAGAACAAAGACTGATATGTTTTAGATATTTCTTCTCTGTGAAAGATAGTGAGCTAAAGACTCTGGGTAAGTCTCACGTAACGGGGACAAATGTCCAGCAGAGGGACTCCCAGGACCCCCCTTGTTTTTTGCATATTTAAGTAACTTTGGGTCTCACCCTAAGTTACTAGGGGAATCCAGACGTGGACCCCTTGCTCACTAGTCTTAGAGAGGCACAACTCTACTCTACTGATGAGGTCCAACCAGACTGAAACACGTGTCTGGGGTTGCCGTTGGTACTCTTGTTCAGAGGGGAATTGCTTAGCATTTTGGTGCTGGACTGCCCTAGGGCAGAACAAAGACTGATATGTTTTAGATATTTCTTCTCTCTGAGAGATAGTGAAAGACTCTGGGTAAGTCTCTCGTAACTGGGACAAATGTCCAGCAGAGGGACTCCCAGGACCCCCCTTGTTTTTTGCATGTTTCAGTAACTTTGGGTCTCACTCTAAGTTACTAGGGGAATCCAGATGTGGACCCCTTGCTCACTATTCTTAGAGAGGCACAGCTCCACCCTACTGATGAGGTCCAACCAGACCGAAACACGTGTCTGGGGTTGCTGTTGGTACTCTTGCTCAGAGGAGAATTGCTCAGTATTTCAGTGCTGGACTGCTCCTAGGGCAGGGCAAAAACGGATTTGTTTTAGATATTTCTTCTCACTGAAAGATAGTAAGTAAAGACTCTGGGTGAGTCTCTCGTAACCGGGACTAATATCCAGCAGAGGGACTCCCAGGACCCCCTTTGTTTTTTGTCTATTCTATCTGGCTCAGATTTTGGAAGTTGAATCGTTTTTGTTTTGGGTCGGTCTACATACTTACCCTGTCCCACTCAGGGTCTTTTGAGACCCATTTTACTTTGGGAGGCATCCCCCCATTTCTGAAAGAGGTTTGCATAACTGAGTCTTCCAGGGACTCTCCTCTTTCAAAAGGGATAATCCTGAGTTCATGCACAAAGTGGGTTCATCTTTGGCCTCTCCTACTTATCCCTTTGCTCTTTGGATTCAGACATTTAGGAGGTAGAAGAGTAACTTTCATGCTGAGAGGTTTCTAGGGGTTCTGTCTTGGTGAGAAAGGAAGCTTCCTCTAGGGCTTGGCATCTCCCCTCCACCCAGGCCCCCTCCTCAGGAACCTGCGGTTTGTCGGATGTTTCCTCCCGTCATTTCTCCCCTGAGCCTCAGACCTGGGTGTTGGGGAAATCTGGGTATCAGGATTATTTTGAGGGTTGAACTGAGCCCTCAGCATACGCCCCAGATCCGCTGTCAGTTGATGGGCCTATCGATTCAGCTGCAAGACATTTTCTTGGTTGAAGGGAGCTCTTGAGTCATACCTCTGTGTCTCCCGAAAAGGATAACTCTCCCTTCTCCCAGATTAGTTCAGGTACTGGAAATTTACCCCATAATTTTCCATCTTAAATCTCCCTTCTCCTGGATTCAGGGATCCATTGTGCTGGAACCGGGGAGAGAGGAGGATTATTTTGGACGTTCTGGTTTGGGGGATATCTGGGGGGAAAAGTTTAGATTTGGAGAAGGAGTGATACTTCTCTCCTGAGGAAGGTTTGGAGGGACATTTCCAGGGGCAGTACTTTTGTGATTGGTGCCCCACCCCTTGGGCAGAGAAAGTGTAGATACCCCAGGAATTGCTTGGTACCCTTTTACCTAGGGCTTACATAGGTGGGAGGGTCAGATGGGTCATTGGTCTAAGATCCTGCCTGAATACCCTTTGATTGGGCTGGGTCTCAGGGTCTCCTCTGCCTTTCACTCTGCTTTTTGGCCGACGGAATATTTTTAGCCCCTCCCACCTCCAGGGGTAGTTTCTACTTGCGTCACTTTTGCAGCAGAGGTGTTAGATTGTTGGCAGGTTTTGGGGGTGTTTTTACTCTCAGTGGCCATCTGGACATCATAGATCCTGGTGGCCTGTTCAATTATCCAATCCAGGGTCCTGTGCTTGTGAAAATCACGCACCAACCGAGTCATTATGTATTTGGGCAGCGCATGGACATATGTAGTCATGAACTCTCTACTATGTGTGTTCACCCACTGGGAAGTCTGAGAAAATGTCAGTTTTAGAGCCTGCAAAGCACTGTTCCACCATTGTTTGTTCTTCTACTTATGTGGCCTCAGGGGTGGTCTTCCTCACTTCAGCTCAAATCTGTTGCCCAGCAGGTGTTCATCTCAAATAATCATTACCTTGTTTCCGCTGTTTCTATCCTTGCCCCGCGATTTGTCATGAACTGGGGAAACAAGTGAGACTCTCACTCGATTTTAAATCAAACCAGTAGGTATTTCCAGGCCTATTGATGAGGAGGACGATGTCAATGAGGTCAGTTTATATCGGCCCGCCATGCTTAGCCCCTCGCTGAATAGTCTCACTGGAGCCTCTCCCTCAGCAAATGTACTACCAAACTCCCTATGGGAAGAAAGAGGCCCTGGGACCTTTGGTGTTTTACCAAAGCTCCCAAGGTGGGAGACGGGGTGGGAGGGGCTCAGCCAACGCCCACTTTGGTAAATCCTGGTTGTGTCCTTGTGCAGACAGCAGTCGATGAGTTATCCTTTCTGGTTCTATCCTGTTTGTTGGTCTCCATGGACAGGGGTTATGATACCCTTTGCTTTGAGTTAAATTTTGAAGGATGTCTGTGCAGAGGTTAATTTTAGTGAAGGTTTTATTACAGGTACCTTAGCAAAAGTCCCTATCGTCCCTGTGAACACCGAAGAAAAGAAAGTGCAAATTGTTCAAAGCCCTATGCCAAAAGTCTTCGACCCTAATTTTAATATGTGGCTAGCTGCTCCACTGCCTTCTGAGAACTCCTCGGTTGTTGAGATGCAAATTCCATTCAGGAGGAGTTTTGTGGAATTGACTCCCGAGAAGGAGTCTTCTGCTACTGTTTCTATGCTTTGTCAAAATAGCCTGCCACACATGAGAAGGCATGTGAAGTAAGTAATAACAGAAGTATGGCCACAATTCCAGAGTAGTTCCCACACAAACTATCAAATAAGAGGGAAACGAGCCACCAGGGGGCACTGAGATGTTCTAACACATTGCTGTCTGTCTCCTCCAAAGGTTGCAAATAAAGGGACTTCAGCCCCCCCCCCAACTCCTTAGGAGTGAAGAACAGACCCCCACCCAGACTTTCTGAAAACGTGGAGCACCTAATGAGTCCAACTCCGGTTTTCCGACGTTGAGTATAGCCTGAGTTCATACTCAGTGGAGACAGGAGGGAGAGAGTGCTCCGTTTCACCTGCCCCAAGGCTCCACGGAAATCAAGCAAGAGCCGTGGAGCGGAAGGGGCCTGAGGCCTTACTTGAACAAGCAGTGAGACGTACTGTGGCAAACCCCCCCGACCCCCACCAAAGCCAACACCTCACCCTGATGAGCTGGAGAGAGGACATCGTGAGAGGCGAGGCACCCAGGGGGCCGTGGAGTGATCCCGGCGGCCCACGCTCCTCTCACTGGCATTGACGTGGTGCTGTGCCGGGCGGCCACAGGGAGTCAGCAGGAGTGAGAAAAGCCAAATATCTGGTCCACGACCGAGGGATCCCCTTTCCCCTCCCCCGAGAGTTCAACTTAGGTCCCAAGGCCGGAGACGCCCGATACCTACACAGCAGGAGCAGCGAGTGTCAATCTGTGTGCCCGCTCTCCCTCCGACAAGAGCTGCGGCCTCCGCCTGAACTCCAGATCAGCAAGCTGCCCTACTCAGCCAGCCTGCCATCGCCTCATCTACTTATCACTGGCGCCTCCACACCGGCCTCCCACCAGGCCAGGAAGGGAGATCCCCAGTCTCCCCCGGACAGCCTCCCCCTCTGCCGAGCCAGATGAACTTCGCCTGCAGGGACAGAGAGCGGCCGCGGCGGGAGGAAGAGAGGCCCTGCACTGCGCAAGGTGAGTGCTCCAGGGCCTCTCTCCCACTCTTCACAGCCCCGAGGAGGCCCTTGGATCTGCCCTACCTTCAGATCACTCACAGTGGGGAGATCCTTGGAACCACGATCAGCATTACCCGCCCCCCAAACCTGGTTGGTCCCGAAACTGGCAGTGTCCCCACAGTGCCAATCCTTTGCTTCCTTGCTGAACCCCCCGCTGGGAGGAGGAATGCCACTGTGCACTCTCCGCTTGGACCTATAGTGGGGTGAGGGCCCCCCGCATCAGCCCTGCAGCCCATGCAGATAGGAGTTTGTAAGGCATAGACACATGCTGCTTTTAACACCTGTGTAGCTGGCTGCCCATTTAACTTAACAGCCCAGACTGGTACCACCCCCGAGATCCTCTTGGATACACCTGACGGCGACTGTCCCCTGTGTACAGCAACTCTGAAACACCTGAGAGGGTATGAACGTCTGGTCCTTCGCTCTTCCACATCTCCCTCCCGAGAGTCGCCCTCTACTGCTCCCCCTTGGAGAGAGTCCCTCACCACAGACATATCCTGCGCACTTGGCTGGGGACAGCACCCGTAGCATCCAGGTCAGTCCTCCTGAGATATACGAGTTGACCTCAACTTGATTCCCGGAGTGGGCCACTCCTCATCGAGCCTTGACTTCACCAAACCAGACAGCGCAAAGGATACCATTGGATGAACTGGGCCCAATCACTAAAAAAGTTCCACTATTCTCCGGCCCCAGCTCTGAAGATACCTCAGACTGAGTCAACTGTGTAGTCACCCCCCTTCTAGACAGTCTGGGGAAATAAACCCCTTCCCCTGAATGTGAAGAAGTTTTTTATAATATGCCCCTCAATTTTCTTCTCTAGTGAAGCGTGCTAGGTGGTATCTCTGCAATCTCATTTTTTTTAAGTCCAGCTCCCTTGTTTTCTCATCTAGGGAGTTTTCCTGGTCGGAAGTACTTACTGGATTATTCTTGACTTCCCAGGACACACTGGTCCAGCTCCTTCTCTAAATTGTGGTAGAGGCGAGTACTCACCAACCTCAGATAAGGACTGGCTTTCTGGATCAGTTTAGCTAGGCATGGATCAGTCTAGGTGCCTCATGTTTCCTTGGGTTTTGTAGGTAGAAAGAATGTGGGCAGTCACAGGTCGCTCATAGGAAGTTGGTTTAAGTGGCATGAGGTTCCTGTTGTGGGGGCATCACCGCCCCCCCCTAGGTCACAGGGCCTTTTCCCATATGCTGATTGGTCAGGGTGCATCAATGGCTGTTTGCAATTTTCATTTTCATTTGTCAAACTCTCACACCTGCTTCTCTCTGTCCTTATTTCCTTATGGTGTTCGGAGAGCTGACTTTTTAACTCTGACACCAAGGCCTGATTGACCTCGAGCACTTTACTCTGGGCCATTAATCGATCTTTCAATTCCCTGATTTCATTCCGAACTGACTCATTGGGCCTCATTACGACCTTCGCGGAACGGGTTAACGGGCTCCGCTAATGGAGGCGGACCCGTTAAACCCGTTCCGTGAAATTACAAGGTCCCCTCGCGGGACCCGGTAATGACGCCTGGTAAAAGCAGGCGTTGTTACCGGCTCCCGCGAGGGGAAGAGGGAGCTAACAACAGGCAGGTCGTAATCGGTCTGTTGTTAATTCCCTCTCCCATTCCCATTGAGCCCTCTGGGGGCTCAGATGGGAATGGGGAAGGTCCGGGCCCGGGTTCCCAGAGGGAGGAATTACCAGGCCCTCCGAACTCGGAATGGCCCGGTAATTCCCCATTCTGGAAACCGGTAAAGGAGCCTGGTTTGGCGGCAGCCTTGGAGCTAATAGCTAATAGCTCCATGGCTGCCGCCAAACTCGTAATGAGGCCCATTTTCATTTTGGGCAGCCTGCATTGTGTGTGCATATTCAAAGCAGTCTACTTTCAAAAGTCCAATCTCTTTCTCTTGTGCATTTCTACACTGTGCTCCCTGTAAAAGGTCAGCTTCTGCTTGCCTCACACACTCCATGAGTTCTACATTTTCTTGCCTATTTCCAGTCAGGTCCTAGGAACCTGACTGACTCTTTTCTGCATCCATTTACCTCCTGTGCAGGGGCACTATTCTCCTGGTTCAAGAGGTCTTTTTTCTTTCACCAGTTGAATTTTCTGTTGTTTTAAAGTATGTACCTTCTGATATATCTGATCGAAGTCATTTTGGGAATCAACCCCTTTTATAATTAATTGACTGTTTTCATTTTTCAATTCCTTTATTTGTAATTGAATGGCCATGATATCTTCTAACAGCCCTCTATTATGAATAGTTTGATCATGTACCTTAAGTTTCAATGTGCTCAAATTTTCCACACACTCTTTATGTGCATTTTGCAGTGCAGACAACCGTTTTATGCTCTTGCACACCCTTGCTACTGAGGGTTTAACTAATTTTGAGTTGTTCCATGAGGCTTTTTTGTTTTAACCTGAAAATATGCCTTTGTGCCTGATCTTCTAACTGTTTAAGTTCTTTCTGTGCTGCATTTAGAATCTTAGTCAGACTGCACGCACAGGCCTCACCCTTCTGCATTTGCTTTTCCACTAACTGCAAGTGGAAGTATAGATAAGCTGTGAGCTGAGCCATTTCACTCAGTTCTTTTTGAGCATTTCCAGACATATAAAATGCCTATAATGCTTTGTGCCATATTACACCTTCACACCAAATGTGAATTCCTTCTGATGTAACTTCTTGCATTATTTTTGCTTCTCAGCTGCCTTCACCCGCCTCTGTCCACTCACCATGAATGAATAGATTAGTATGGAAATGTCTCCTGGCATCATTTAATTCACTTGCACTCATTTTTACATATGGCCTTTTAAAAAAAATGTTTTAGAACTTCCTTTGCGCAGGGGCAAAATCACCCTGTTCCTTCTTAATTTCCACTCACAACGACAAATCAAAAATCAATTCTTATACAATCTTAATTTTCTTCACCTATACACCTCCCTGGAACTCAGAGGTCAAGTCCTTGCAGCACTTTAACAAAGCAAATATGACTTTCCCTCCACCTTAATGCAATTACATCAAAATGAATAGTCTGTCATAATACACTTGTCATGACTCAAAAATAGTCAGCCCAATCCCAGCCCAAACCCCCAATTTGTAACAGTTTTTTGAGAAGCCACCCTCAAAACAGGGAGTTCCTTCCTGCCCCAATCAAGCTGTCTCACTTGAAACTGTTTAATGTCAGTTTGTTGTTCATCCCTATTTCAGATTCATCTCAAGCCCCTTGGATCACTCCCCCTGTGCCACCAATGAGCCAAGAACCAGGCCGGTGTACAGGAAATATATTTATATTTATTTGAATCACAGGTAATGGTGATCACACTAAAACTACACATGCCTCCTTCTTTGTGGCAGACGATTAAACTTCTTTTACATAAATAAATTCACACATTTTTGTTGGAAAAAAACACAAATCACAATACTTTATTTCTAGAATTGAAATCGGGATAAAGTAATCAACACTGGTCAATTAACAAGATCAATTTACAAATGCAATGCTGTGCAATTTCTATTTTCCTTCATGCTTAAAAAGGCTAGCAGTTAAACGTATAGATTTGTACAAATGCATATGGCAATTATAATTTCACCCCCACGTTTGCTTTTAAAAAACACAGGGTGATTTAGCTGTTTTTTTCAGCCCCTGCCCCACTTAAAGGTCTGTGTTGGGGATGTCAGACAGAAAAATTGGAATGATTTAGGATTTTTGGAGTTAGAGCCCACCTCCACTTAAAGGCATGTGTTGGGGAAGTTGGACAGTGAACTGGGAATGATTTAAGAATTTTGGATCCCCACCCCCGGCTTAAATGACTGTGTTGGGGAGGTTGGACAGTAGAATGCTGATGATTTAGGAATTTGGGATTCCCCCCTTCCACTAAATGCCTGTGTTGGGGAAGTTGGAAGTTTAGAGATTGTTCTAGTTTAGGGAGAAGGACAACCCTCTTCCTTAAACAAGCTGGGGTCAACAGGACATATAGGATTACCCAATTAAATGACACGCTATAGTGTTCAGCATACACTGGGGATGAGCTTTGTTAATTTCAAATGTTAACAAAAAATCACAAAGGAGTGTTTGCTAAATGGGAATTAAATAAAATATATTCAATCAAATAGGCTAAGTAACTAAACAGGTTTGTCCCCCACCCAGCATAAAGGGAAAGGATTTAAGGCAATCAGATTCCCCCACCTTTTGGTTTCAAAGGGCTCAATTCTACTTACATTGAAAACCTCTGTTTAAAGTTCAGGAGAGCCAGCTGTATTTCAGGACCTCTTTGAGGACGGGCAGGTGTCTCGTCACTCCACTCTCAAGGATGGTTGCCAGCGCTTCACCATAGGTCCCAGACAGCTTTTAGGCTTCCCCTGCAATAGACCACTCCACCCAGTTGAAATTTCAGGAAATCTCCGTTGGTGTTTCTTTGTGGCTGTCAGTTGTAACATTTAGCAGCTCTCCCCTTCTCTCATAGTGCATCCTCTTTATATACCAGTGATGATACCATCAAGATTTCAATATCGGGCAGTGACCTGCAAGAAATCCTGCAAACAGGATTGGACAGTTATGCTCTATCTCAGCTCAAGTCCAGCCTCTCTCTAAGGATTCATTTAGGAGTCTAGAACAGAAATATGGCAACTCCCATTGGAAATTCCCTTTTTTTCATATCGACTTTTTGGTAAAGAGTAGTTATGTGGCAAAGCTTCGTAATTTACTAGTAACTGCCATAACATATATGTATATTCCGCTTCAGCTAATCATGGGGGATTTAATAAAATGACAGCCATTTTTGCACCATGTTGCACGAGCATGTGGCAATTTTCTGCCATTTATACAAAAAGCATCATAGTTATGAACATGCAATTTACTCTCCAAATACCTAATTTTACCCTCCACCAGTCCACAAACTCTTAAATTCAGGACTTGTTCAGAGCAGCCAGGAACACATTTTAGCTTGCCGTTACAATGCACTAAGTCACAGATGGATGAATTTTATTACAACCAAATCTCCTGGAATTTATCTTAAAAATGAAACATCCATGAAAGCAGTACAACTGTGGTTGCTGAGAGAAATGCATACATTATAATAGTCTTTTTAAACTAATGGGAAATCTCTGTTATGCACATGTGAGCTCCCCTACCTACAGGCCATTTGCCATTCCTGGCCAGCATGTGACCATGGCTCCCTGGACTGTGTTTTTATTAGCCTCTTTGTGAAATTGGTAGGCTGCCATTCGTAAATACTTGGGATGCATAAGCTACAAAGAGATCTCCCACTACAGATAACGAGCTAGGCCGGCCCCGTGATATCACAAGGCACTGCTTACATCTGGCATCCTGTCCTGTTATCTGAAGTGGAGCACCATTTCAATCTGAAAAACATTCTATTTTCCTGTATTTCTTTCAGAGTTCTGCTACTCTTGATTGCAGCTCCTCCCAGATCCAGCCACGCACTGGCTAGGCCATTTGCCTTGCACAAAAATGAGCTTTCAGAGACAACAGGTCTGGGGAAAGTTTGTTTTCAACACCCTTAGCAGGCCACACTTTATTGCAGTTGTAAATAACTGGGATGCAAGAGCCAGGCTTGCAGTGGAGGAGTCCTTTGTGAAGTCTACCCAACAACAAGCAAAAGGGTATGCCTTAAGCCTAAATAAGATTTTAATGTGACCCTTGGGAAACAAATAGCCCTTTTCTTTCCACTTGTTGCCGATATTTTGCATGTGAAGCATAATATACATTACATCTTGTCAACACAGAGTCTTTTCCATGACATCTTTATGTTAGCACAAGAACATGTTTCTCATGCCTTGCTTTAAAACTGCAAACGCACATGCAAAGCCATGTTGGTGTCAATGTTTAAAAATCCTGCTTTTCATGTGAAAGGGGCCTTTGACTTTCTTCTGCAACTGTGAAGGAAAAGGCTGTTTTCCTATTGTAATGACAGGTAGGTCTTTTTCATACCAAACTTCCTTGTGTTACTTGCAGAAACCTCCACAGTCTGCCTTAATAGGCCCATTTTCAGTGTGAAGGATTTTTTTTTTATAAAGCCTGGTAGATTATTTTTCCAGTGGGCCCTTCAGTTCTGTTTGTTGGGGCCTTTTATTAAACCCCACAGCCCATGCACCTTCTACACAAACTCATGTGTGCCCATGCACCTTGTGGGAGAGTGGATCCACACACCTCGTGTGCACAGGCACCCACTCACTTTGCACATATGAGCCCATGAACCTTTTCCATACAGGCACATACACCATGTGCATGTGGGCTCACAGAGCATAGGTGCTTTGGCCCATTCACCATGAGTCCATGTGGGCCCACGCACCTTGCACAAAGGGCAGTCCACATGCCTTACACATACATGCATGGGTCAACTCATCCTGTGTAGCATCTCACATGTTTTGTGCAAGTGACTGCCCATGTACCTTGCACATGAGGGCCCATGCATCTTGCACATAAACACATTCACACAGCTGCCACACCTTGTGTGTGTGGTCCATGCACCTTGCAGCCCCAAGCACCTTCCAAAATGGCTCATGAAAGGAGTTAATTTGATGGCTCATTTCGTGGGCTAAATTACATATTTACATATAGTCTGATTCGATTCTGCCAGGTGTCACTAATGATAGCTTTAATGCTTTTTAAAGAAATGATGCATGATACCGCTTCTTTAAGTGCTTCATACAATTGCATGAGATAACCACACACCATCTATCCTAATCTCATAGATTAGAAGAAGGTAAAAAGAAACAGATGACAGTCGGCTCAAACACAAGCTGAGCATCCTTGTTCTTGGTGTGTGTGTTTGTTTGTGTGTGCGTGGGTGGGTGAGTGTGGGATGTGTGTGTGTGTGTGTGTTCGTGCGTGTATGTATCACAGATGAAAAGTATCCACACTGGCTAGGATCTGAATCCACGTCACACTAATTCGATTGTATAAAACACTTAAGCATCCTGATTTAAATATCTGATTATGCAGCCAAGCCTCTTTTCTGTTCCTTGGTAACACATTGGAATCAGCAGAGTATAATACAGATACCTAAATAAACAGCTTCTGTTTTTGATGGATACCCATTGATAGCAACATTATTTAGGACCTCACAGTTCCACAGAATGCAAGGCTTCCTGGAGTCAAAAGTATACCCAGCTGGTGCTGGAATCATGACGTCCACTGCCGGGGCTCACCTCAAGGAATGCTTTTGATTGCAAGTTAGTTTTAAAAAAGTTTGCATTCCACAAAATGCGCCTTTTCCCACCTTCTCCGTCGCTTCTTTCAACTGCAAGGTGTCATCTCAATGGAATGCTTCCATCTTCAAAAGATGGACATGGCTTTCTTGCATTTCAACTGAGCGCGCTGCCAGGATTAACCCAACATGCCCATGTATACCCTGCTAGGGAAAAGCTTTAACATGAAGAAGTGGGCTGAGCAGGGGGGCAGTGTGCAAAAGCGGACGAATACATGAAACACATTTGGAGAAATTATGGACACGTTTATTAACATAAAGTAGAACCCACAAATGTGACCCATCAACAGTACAACCCGGAAACAACAAACATATCAACACTGCATTATTTACATTTTTATGGCAGGTAGTCTGTTCCGCAACCCTGGGTGGAGCATGGGGGTGAGCTGCTGTACTGGGTTCCCCCTCATGCCCTATTTGTGGGTGGTACCAGGAGGCCCCATATCTTGTACCTATACCAACCTCCTCCTGTTACCGCCACACAACTCTGTGACCCCTACGGGTCGGAAGCTCCCAGTGAGAGGCAGCCAACCCACACCACTGGCCTATCCTAGGAACCGCGGCCCCCATAAGGGGCATATCGCTGTCCTATTGGACCTCCACCACCTGCCCATCCATCACTAGCCCCTCCCCTCCCTACATAATCATATGGGTGGGTGGAATTAAAGGGGTAGCTCTACGAGGCTGACAATGCTGTGAGCGGGCAGTTGGTGGGTTCACAGAGGAGGAGGAAGTCAATGGTGTCACCCTCCTCAGGCCACTCTTAAGCATTGGTTTACCTGCAACCTTCTCCCTTACCTATCCCGCCAATCCTGCAAAATTGGTGGGCCCGGCCACATCCCCAGTTACGTTGGAGCACCCGACCACTTCTGGCCTGGTGCAATGAGACATCCCTGTGTGCCAAGAGGGGATTGGGAGCCCGGTATGGGGAAGGGCCTGCCGTGGTGAACCACCACTTCCTCCGCTGTTGCCACCACTGCCCTCCCAACCTGGTTGCCCCTCTAGTCGATGGGGTCTTACCTATGTGGGCTGAGCAGGGGGCAGTGGGCAAAGGTAGAAGAACACAGGGAACCAATTTGGAGACATGATGGCCACATTTATTTACATCAAACGCAACCCACAAATGTGACCCATCAACAGTACAACAAGGAAACAACATAAACAAACCAACTCGGCATCTTTTACATTTTTATGACAGGTAGTCCGTTCTGCCCCCCGGGTGGTGCATGGGGGTGATATGCCACCTTCGCCTCCCACCATGCCCTATTTGCGGTACCAGGAGGCCCCATACATATACCGACTGCCTCCTGATACCTCAGCCACCATGACCGCCACCGGCCCGAATCCCGGGAGTGTCAGCCAACCCACACCACTGCTCTATCCTGGGAACCACCCCCTCACCCACCAGATGGGTCAAATCACCATCTTGATGCACCTTCACCACCTGCCACAGGGACCAGGGCCTACTGCTCCGGGGACTCCCCCACATCCCATTCAGTGAGAATAAAACCCACAAAGTTCTTGCACAAAAGTTCAGCTCCTTGATCGGACAGGTGCAACCTGTCCTGGTGGAAGTATGTGTGCCTCTCATCAGCCCATTGACCACAATCCTAAACTGTCATAGCAGGATGCCAACCAGGCTGTCCATTGTTTAGTTTCCTCACCAAAATCTGGCCAATTCCCACCTAGTCTGTGGTATGATCTGTGACCATGCAATAATTGTCTGTGAACAAAAACCTGTAGCTGCCCCAATTGGCTGGAGTTTGGGGCAAACCCTAGCCCTTCCAGTCCTGCGACTTAGAGAGCCCTCTCAAACATCTTGCTAAATTGGAAGCAGGACAAGCTGTACCCATCCAGGTGGAGAAACAAAGGCCCCACAACCTCCCCCCTTTATGGCCAGCAGGTCAGCCATGTCACGAACGCAACAAACCCGTGAAACACTGTGCGTGTGCAATGATACCCAGACCCTCCTGGTCAGTTTAAGACCGCCTGACCCACAAGTGGACCGGTAACCCTTCTCAGATCACCGTGTCTGTGCGTGAGAATACCCCTTTCCGATCCGTATTGGATGCAGCCACAAGTTCGCCAATCCTGAATGCCCAGGAAAAGGCGATCACAAATGTCACCCTGAACAAAGTGGACCCATAACTGCCTCTTGAGGTTCCCCCAAGACTCTGCAGTATCAGACATAGTTTTGGAGCCTGCAGGGCCTCCTAACATCTTTCTGTGTCCCTGATAGCCTCCTCCAACCCAACAGTGCCTTGTGAATGGCAAAGTCTGATGAGGTGCTCTGCAGGCTTTGCAGGACTGAATGAAAACGCACTGCGACCACGTGACTACATGCCATCCCTTCAAACACCCCCTGATCGTGCAAATGCCCCAGAGAGAGAACAAGTGAATCCCTGTAATAAAAATAGATACCAAACCCTGATCCTGCAGAACACCCTACCTTCTCATATGCAGCCTTGGTTTTTGCAGCCAGAGAACCCTTAATCATCAGGCGAGGGCTGGGCACCAAACCTCCAGAGAATCTGCGGAAATGTGGTCATCATTTCTTCTGCTTCTGGGAGCCAAAGCAGAAACTCCTGCATCTTAAAACGAGATAAAACATCAGCAGCATTATTATACACAACAGGGACTAGTCTTGACCGCAAACAAAGACATAACAACACCAGCTCTTTTAACAATCTCAAGTCCATGGGGAAGTTGCTCTCTGCCAGAACCCCACACTTTCCCCCCCCAAATCTCAACCTCCCAAACCATCAGAGCTACCACAATCGGGAACAATTCAAGAAACGTCACATTTCCCACTAAGCCACACTCAAACCAGTTGGGGGCCAGCACGGCCCACACCACCTGTTCCCTAGAAGGGCCCTGAAACCAACACTTTCTGCTGCCAAATGCTAGCCCGGTTAAAGTCGGACAAGGATGCTGACCACGTCCCAAGGTCCTCCTTCACTTATCCCGATCATCTTGTGTGATAATGTTTCTCTGTCATCCCCTTCATTGCCCCTCTTATGGACCTTGAGAAGGGCCTGCCCATCGGAGTTATGCCCAGAGTAAACTTCAATTGTCCTACCAACCTCTGCAACTGCCCTAGAGTTACCTTCTTGGCCCACAGGCAGCCTTCTACTGACTCTCGGAAGTCCTGCACTTTCTCCCCTGGCAGACGCCACTCGCCCCGCACTGAGTTTATTTTAATTCCCATGAAAGTTAAAGTAGTGACGTGAGCATCCATCTTGTCTTTGGCCAAGGGAACCCCCAGTCAACGAGCTGCCTGCTGAAAAGCTTGAAGCGCTAGCTTGCACTACCGTGTTCCCCTAGAAATAGAAAATCATCCAGCTAGTGGAGCGCCCTAGCCCCTTTGAATGCCAGTCTAATGGCCCATTCCAAAACGGTGCTGAATTTCTCAAAGTGACTGCATGGCACTGAAGACCAGTCAATGCTGCCTCTGAAGCTCCACAGGTCTCGGGTCGGGGCAAAAGAGAGAGAGAGCAACGCTTGCTCCCTCTCTCTAAACGCAGCCCAAGACCGTCAGTTCTGTTATTCTGGTGCTGAGCAGCGGTACGTGAGAATGGTGTCATCACATCCCTCAGCGCCCGAATAACTGCCCCCAATTCCAAGGCCACTCCCTTCTTAGCCCACTACCACGTCTACCAAGACGCCACCCTGGCATGGTGCCAGGGTTTGGTATTGTGGATGATGCATGCGGCAGGGACAATGAGTGAAACCAGACACAGATATTCTTGGAAGTGTAAGGGTGCAGAAGTAAGACTGTGGCACATAGTGGTCATTGTGATTTGCATAGACTTTCAATGTCAGAATCCTAGCTGTGTCCCTCACACTCTACTTTAAAATAAAAAGGTGGTCTTCTAAGCCCACAGGAGTCACTCCCTTCCCCAGGACAAACGACAGTTCTGGGTTTATCAGTTCCTGTAAGTAGGTGTTGGGGGAATTTCTCCCTTCCCCAGCCTTCCTCAGGCTTATTACACAGTTCAACAATTGGTAGGGAAACTTCTCTGTTGCCCAGATTGTCCCTTGTCGCTCAGGCTTCATCTCTGTATCGGGGGTCTCAGATCCTAGTTGAAAGACCTGGGTCTCTTTTACCAGGCACTGTGACAAAGAAGAGGAGTTTGGCTGTTTCTCCAAACTGTTGCGGGTCCCTGACCCTGGTTGGCAGACCTGGCTTCCACCTACTAGGCACTGCGACGAAGAAGAGTAGTTTGGATGCTTCTCCCAAACTCAGGTGTGTCCTTGACCCTGGTTTCCTTCTTTGTCAAGTCTGTTGGTGTCAAACATAGACTTGATTTACTCCTCTGCCAAGTACGGTCTTTATAGATATCATTCGCACAGTTGTCTTTATGGTTTCTTTCTCTCACATACAGAGTTGGTTTACTCCCCGGTTGTATACGAATAGTTCGAACTACAATTGTTCGAATTACAATTGACCTTTGCACAATTGACCGAAATGTGAAGGTCAAATAAATGTTACATATATGTGGGGGAAACGCCCTGCAACCCCCTCATTATATATATATATATATATATATATACGGTCAATTGTGCAAAGGTCAATTCGGACCCTTGACTTTCAGTCAATTAGGTAATTCGAACAATTGTGTTCAAACAATTTGGGTAATACCTACTCCCCTGCCAAGTACTGTCTTCCTGGATTTTATTCTTACAGTTCTATTTATGTGGCAGCGCTGGGTCCCTTTCCCTCCAAGTACTGCAATGAAAAAAGATGAAACCTTCTTGTTGCTTGATATGTCCTTTTCTTATAAGGGCCCGAGCCCCTATTCCCCTGGTTACTGTATCTTTGTAATGTTTCTCTTACTTTCGCATAGGGGTTATCTTCTTTTCCCCACTTTTCATCCACTGTGCTTCTCAGGGTTTCCTGCACCCTCTCGGGGACCCCAACCATAGGCTCAGCATCCCAAATATGTTTAGGGTCCTCGCCGCAGCCCTCCCCTTGGTCGCGGGCGTCCCTGTGTTCTTCTCTGCTTTGCCGGTGCGCTGGGGCTATTGTGTGGGGCTATTGTGGGCTTGCCGCAGCGGCTCTGCAGCCTCAGACCCACTTCGGCATCTCCCTTCTCGCCAGACTCTGCGTTCCTGGAGTGCTGCTCTGCTGGCACTTCTCGCAGCCAGCCTCTTGGTTTGCTCAGCGTGTCCGGTGGAGACCGCCCCTTCAGCGTCTCTGCGCCTAGGTCTCCTCCCACTGCCTTCCTCTGTGAGCCTCGGTCCCTCTCGCGGTTCCTCTCTGGAGCATCTGACAATCGGGTAAGTCCTTTGTCCGTTTTTATGTCTGTATCCAGTAATGTCTGCAGCTGAAGACTACACCGTTCATATAGATTATTCTGAGTGATCCTTGCAGATCAGTACCTCTTCCTCGTCACAGTACCTTGACTTGAATCTTCATGATAGTCATCCCTATTCTTCCTCGTCTCAGCCTTTTCTACTTCTTGTATGTTGTAGAAGTATAAGGGATAGGAGGGTAGCGGTGAAGAGAGTGGGGGTGAAGGAGAGGTGTAGATGTTGGGTGGATACCACTTTCTCCCACAATAGTTGTTCACTTGTCCAACAGAGGGCTTCCCCTCCCATGAGATCCACCCGCTGAGTACCACCCTCAGGGGGACTATAGGCTAGCGACCTCACTTCCCTGGCCTTATGAGAAGGGGCTGCCCCTACAGAAGCAGTGATGACATCCTGGGATTCATCGTAGAAGGAATTTGGCCACATTTATTACATCACAAAATGCAACAAGAAGCAATACACGAATTACCTCATAGAAAACCTGTTAGGTCATTTGTTACTTACTTGAACATGGGGGAGTGACTGTGACCATCACTGCACACGTCCCAGGAATGGACCTGTGGGAAATAGGTGACAGCGTAAACTGACTAGACCCCCAATATAATTTCCCCACACAATGAGCACCTAGCAGGATACATCCACGTTCTGTGCCGAACCTTGGACCATAACATAAATCTGCAATAAGTCTCCCTTACAGTGATACCAATTGTTGAGCCCATAACTCAGTTCAATCCAATGTGCCCCAACATGACCTTTCACTGCGACATTCATCCCATTGTACAAATTGTAAACATCTGTACCCAATAGACTATTGATTGACTCCAAAGTACGCCCTCGGCAGCAGCCAGCAGGGACTTGCTAGCCCACTCGTTACCACCACAGGGACATAGGTTTACCAGTCAGAGGCACCACCCCCCTCCTGACAATCCTTGTGCTCCTCCTTGCAACAGTCTATGGACCTGTCACCATGACTTTCATCACACCGTACAACCTGTAAACATCTATACCCAGTAGACTATGATTGACTTCAAAGTGTGCCCATGGCAGCAGCCAGAAAGGACTTGCTAACCCGCTCCTTATCACTGGGATGCCCACTGCAGTATTTCCCCCATAACAGTGCAACCTGCTGGTCATACCATACCCTAATGCCACACGACCACTGTGTGTACTATGCAAATGTCTAACATGTCACATCTGGTTACCCATTCTGATCATCTGTACCAATATAGTTCCAGCCTCATACCAACCGGTGCCCATGGCAGCAGCCAACCAGGATTTGTCTGCAGCCTCTGGTCTGGCTGGGATGCCAACCACACTCCTCTTCTGTTGTTTTGTGTAGCCTGCAGATATTACCTCTCCCCAATACCCCTCAACCACTTCCCTCACCTTGACCACCAGGTGCACTGTGGCCAATCATCACGAGAAGCAATATCATGGGGGCCACTCCTCCTGGCAAGGGTCAACTGGAGGCAAAAACAGAGAAGTTAGTGCATACCTTTCGCCATACCCGGTAGAATCCCACTCCCGCCTGAGCAAACCAGCGCTGAACTCCTGGAGACCCTCACTGGGGCAACCACTCCCCCCATTCCTCTGCGCCGCCCCCAAGCATAGAAATGTTTATTTTCCGACCATGCAGGGCTTGAAACTGACACTATACCATAGGTACCTATGCTGTAACACTGCGCCAGTGGGTCTGCCCCACATGCTTAGAAGCCCACTTCTAGCTGAAATGGCAGTCAACCTCCGTGCACACCCAGCCCTGTGCATCCAAACCAAAATTCTGACCTGACATGAGCCGTTGAACTTCCATGCCAACTGCACCAGCGTGTGGTCCACTCACATGCAGCCCCAAGCCCCCCCTCACTGGTCTTTGGCCCATAGGAAGATCTGGCATGGCAGACAAAAACCGGCTCCCACTGACCTCCAGAGAGCTCCAAACACCTGTGCCTCCCTGGATTGAAATTGACACAAACACTGACCTGACCAGAGACCCCAACTTCCGTGGCAACTGCATCAGTGTGCACTCACCCGTGCGCTGGCCCCAAGCTCACCTCCCAGGTCTGCGGGCCCCTGCCATGCCTCCGTGGAACCCTGCGAATGCCCCCATGACAGTTTCCCGCGCGTGCATTTCCAGTGTCAATGATGCACCACCGGTTTTCCGGCCCTCCAGAGGGTGGGAATCCTTGGACAGAAATGTCACAAGGAGGGGCGGGTTTGGGGAACAGGGTTATCGGACCCCCCCCATGGGCTTCCCAGTGGGGGCCACGGTCTCCATGTCCATGGTTGACAGCCCCATGGCCGGGGCGGCACGGAAGGGGACCTTCGGGGACACCAGGAGAGGAAAGGAGAGTACCCACGATGGGAATGGGGGCATCAGGCCCAGGGTCTGCCCAGCCCCTGGTGAGCAGGACTTCAGGGGTAGCTGTGTCAGCGAGTGTGGGAGGAGCACAAGAGGTGCGTGCCTCCCCTCATTACGGCACTATCAAGCGCAACATATTTCGACATTAGGGCTAAGCCTGTCTCTGTCCCGGTCCAGCCAGGTATGCTAACTTGCCACATTACACCAGAAATGAAAGCAAAGATCTGGAAGTATAAGTTTGTTGATTTGTTCTCATTATTAGAGCATACGGTGTAAGATGAGAGCAAAGGAAAATAGGTGTGCTGGCAAGGGCACAAAGCCACTGGCAGAGAAGACAATAGTGAATTGGGCCTCATGTTTTGCGATTTTCTGCAGTGATGGTGTAGATGTACCTGGAGCTGCATTCCAAACTATTTTCATACCTGCAACTGAGTTTGTCTGTGTATGGAGAATGTGTCCATGGCGCAGGGTTGAAATATGATGAAAGGTTCAGGTGTTCAAAGGCAGGGAGTGTTGACCTGGATTGGGGCACCAGGGCCATTGATTTATGGGTGAGCTGAACGATGATTAAAATGCACACTGATAGAAGTGGGGGCCAGGGTTTCTGAAAGGTTGGGCTGCCCTTTCTGACTGGCTCACAACCAAGAGGTGGAAAAGGGACCTGCTGGGCATATAACAAGAAAGCTTGCACCAAGTCCAGCTGCAAGTTTAAACACTTGTGTGCCTTCTGTGGGGTCACAAGACACCAGGAGGTTCACTTTATCAAAGAAGCCAAAGACAAAGAGCATAAGTGAAAAGTGGAGGGGACATGATACCGCACAGGACAATGGTAGGTTACCCACACCATTACAGGTGGGCCTCTTACGGGTGTGGGCTGAGTACCCTAAAGTTAACAACAATATTCTTGGGGTTTCAGATTCTGGTTCAGGGGATTTTATTCCCAAGGTCCCACAGAACCAGGTAGCCGCCCTCCGGCAGCCAGAAGTGGAGCAAGGCAAGGTAGAGAAGAAAAGAATGTGGGGAGGATAGCGGGTCCGTTCATGCACCCATCATTATGCCCCAGGCCCCGGGCATGGGAGTTTAGGCGCAGGGTGGGGGGAAACGGCGCGAAAGCAGTAGGGAGGGGCGTCCGAATGGTGCCACAAGAAACAAAAGCCCAGGAAAAGGCAGGAAACAGCACCTGGGGAAGGTGCGAAATATAATAGCAAGGGGCCGGGGGGAAAACCCGGCCCCCAAGAAGGAACAAAAGGTCTGGGGGGTATAAGTAAGCCAGGAAAGCAGAGGCGGCACAAACCAGGTAAAGAGCTCACCTCTCTCGGGTAGGCTCTTAGTGCCTGGACAAGGGGAAGGAAAAACGTTTGCTCTTGCGGGCTCATGCCTTTTGCACATTCTTTTACTTTGGCTAAGTGCAGCAGTTACGAGTCGCCTACCTGTGCCGGAGCAGCGTAAAGAAGGCCAGAGGAGCACGGGAGTGGCGTGGAAATACCAGCCAGAGGACGGGGCAGTACGCCGGACCGCGAGGACACAAGTGAACAGAGCTCCTTCGTCGGGGGCAGGCGAGACAAGCGGAAAAAAGATCAATAAAAGAAGATCAGGAGAAGCAGAGGGCACAAGGCGGGCAGGAGCTGGAAGGCTGGGGTGACAGCTCACCGGTGGAGAACGAGGAAGCGGTTGGAGGAGCAGCCAGGGTCAACCCTGCAGAAAGAAGGAATTCAGACGAGGAGGATGGCGTAAGGAAGAGCAAAAAGGGCACAAGAATTTGCAGAATGGGCAAAGAAGGCAGAGAAGGAACATGGGGCACAATGGGTGCTGAAGATAATGCAGAAGGAAGAAAGGGCAAATGTAATGTCACCCTTGCTGTTCATAGAGCCTAGCAGCAGAGAAGGAGAAGACGAGGTGCCACAAGGACAGAAGAGGGGGAGAGAGGAGCCAAGGAGATCGGAGGAACAGACTGAGGCACCTACCAAAAAGAGGAAAAGAAAAGAGAAAAACAAACGTACTGTGAATAATGATGTGGGGAATAAAATCGTAAAAATGTTAAAAAATTGTGTCACAGTTTCGGGTAAGTCGCCCAGAATCAATGGCAAGAAGAGCAGACGTTATAAGGGATCCAGGGAGGAGCAGCAGGGGAATTCTTCAACTGAGAGGGAAAGCAGTGATGACGAAGAAAGGGATCACTTAAGGGCTTGGGTAAAATGGAGAGGGGTGGTGAGCAGGGAGAAACAGAGAGGGGCAGCGGGGGTAGGGGCAGAACCCAGGGAAACCCCAGTCCCGGCGCGACAAGGGGCGCCAGTATGGCCAAACACAGGAGGGGCACCGCAAGGGCCCAACCCACAACTGGTGGTGCCAACAGGGACACCAGCGGCACCAGTGGCAGGGGACCCGCCGCTGGAGGCGGTACCACCAGTAGCAGCGACGGAGGTAGGGGGACCAATCATGACGAAATATGGCAGACCAACCATGGGTAAAGATGCACAGGGCAGGTCAATGAAGGCAATGGCTTGGTACATAAATGACAAAGTAAAGAAAAAAATATGGAGAAAGGAATTAATTTATATTTACACATTGCTAGATTGTCAAAAGAGGGGGATGAATGTGGCACTGGAGGACATTAAGGAGGATGAGAAAAGCCTACTAAAAAGGGGGCCAGTAGTAAGGAATTTTGACAACTGGATGGCGGCCTTTAATATAATGTCTACATTATATTACAGAAATTCCCAGAAGACGGGGTAGCATTAGTTGCGTATCAGCAGGGGGTGCTGAAAGTCCATGCGGCATTCGGGGGAGACGCATGGCAGGAGCATGTTCATGAGTTCAGAAAGGAGATGGACTGCTTTCCGGATATGGGATGGGATGAGGAGAATTTGAATCTCTACATATTTAATGTACTGAAGGAGAAATGGGATTCCAAGGAGCGAAGTGCAGGAGGGCAGCAGAGGAGGCAGTATTGGCAGAATGAGTACAAAGCTGATTATAGATACAATAACAGGAGATACGAACACAGCTATGACAGAAATGGAGACCAACATTTTCAGAGCAGGAACTATGGGTCACAGAGAGGGTGGCAGAGCAGCCTGCCCCCAACCACGCAGGGGGGGGCAGTGGGAGCACAGGGGCAACGCGGGCAGAACCAGGGCAATGTCGGAAATTTGAGAAGGGAGTACCATGTAGCTGGGGATGGAAGTGCAAGTTCAGCCACAAGTGCGAGAGATGTAAGGGTGACCACAGCAGCTCCAAGTGCACAAGGGCCACAGCTCCAAGCGGCAGGAGCAATGAGAAGCGAAACTAGGAGCTGGGACGAGAAGGGAGCCACACCAGTAAAAATTGAGAGGATGGAAGGGTGGCTCCAGAAATACAGATGTGATCAGGCAAGGTTTTAGAGAAGGTTTTAACATCGCGTTTAGCGGACGAGGAGTGCAGGACATTCCCAAAAACCTGAAGTCTGCTACCAAGAACAGGGATATAGTGACCAAAAAAATCCGGAAAGAGGTAGAACTGGGTAGTGTTGAGGGACCTTTCACAGCCGTACCATTTGAAGAATTTATATGCTCTCCACTGGGGTTGGTGCCAAAAAAGGAAGAAGGGGAATACAGGCTAATCCACCACCTATCATACCCCCCAGGGGCCTCAGTGAATGACGGCATTGCACAGAGCGATGCAACAGTATCATACTCAGATTTCGAGGAGGCGGTAGAACTAGTCAGGAAGGCAGGAAAAGGGGCATGTATGGCAAAAGCAGACATTAAATCAGCATTCTGGCTGTTGCCAGTCAACAGCGAATCCCAGAGGTGGTTGTGTATGCTTCATCGACAAATGTCTCCCTATGGGGAGCGCCATCTCATGCGCATATTTTGAGAGGGTAAGTTCATTTTTACAGTGGGCAGTCACAGAAGAGATGAGGGAGGCCAGGATGATACATTACCTGGATGACTTTTTATTCGTAGGGACCAAAGGTTCAAAGCTATGCAAGGCAACCCTGGCCAAATTTGTGGAGATAACAAGCGAGTGAGGTTTTCCGCTGGCGGGGGAGAAAACAATGGGCCCAACACAGATTATCCAATTCCTAGGGATAGAAATTGATTCAAGCCTGGGGGTGTGCCGGATCCCGGATGACAAGGTAACGGATCTACTGAAGACAATAAAGGAACTACAGGGAAGAAACAAAGTGAGAGTGAGATAATTGCAAGCGCTGGCAGGAAAGCTGAACTTCACAGGGAGAGCCATACCACAGGGGAAGGTGTTCCAGAGAAGCATTGAGCTGAAAACAAGAGGGGCTACAATGGGGCACCAAAGAGTAAGGATAGGGAGAGGAATCAAGAGAGATCTGGAAGTGTGGGCAGAATTCCTGAGGTATGTCAATGGGTCAGTGATATGGCGCTCACCCATAAACGAGGAAGGGAAAAGGGTGTTGTTCACCGATGCAGCAGGTGGCCTTGGTTTTGGCGCAATACTGGGGAGACAGTGGTGTGCAGGCAAATGGCCAAAAACATGGCAGGTGGCGGAATGGACAAAAAACATAACACTGCTGGAACTCTTCCCAATCTGGGTCGCGTTGTGCGCATGGGGGGAAGAGCTAAGAAACAAGGAGTTGGCAGTATGGTCGGATAAGATGGCGGTGGTGCACGTGTTAAATAAAGGGAGTGCGTCATGCCCAATAGTGTTGGAATTAATGCGGGCAATCACCCTGGAAAGCCTAAAAATGAATACATGCATAAGGGCGAGGCACATCGCTGGAGAAGCAAACGTGGTGGCTGATGCAATCTCTCGTTTTCAGTGGGAGAGATTCAGGGAGCTGAGACCGGACGCTGACAGGGAAAGAACGCCCACGCCGCAGAAGGCATGGGTCCCGTTGAAAGCACTGGAAAGGAAAGAACGGTTGGCTACAAGGTCGACTCTAAAGAAGTGGGAGAAACACGGAGAACGGAACGGGTCATTGACAAACTGACCAGGAACGCCCTAATGTACAAAACGGGTAAGCAGTACGAAAAGCATGTAAAAGATGTGTTGGTGGAAACAGGTGTGCAAGAGGTGTGGAAAATTTCTACCGAAAAAATGTGTGCATTTCTGGAAGGGGCATTTGCCAAAGGGAGAAAGAAAGCTGGGCGGCGGCACACCTAGCGGCGGTGGCATAAACCACAAAAGTGGCGCGCATACCTGATCCAACCAACAGCACTAGAATAAAATATGCTATGAGAGGATGGGCTAAATTAGAGGGGAAGAAACCAGATAGCAGGAGCCCAGTGAACTTTGGGAAGTTAATAATTTTGTTGAAAGTGTTGCGAGATACATGCAGCAGCATATACGAAACTGCGCTGTTTGTTCGGGCAGCGTTCGCGCTGGCATATTATGGGGCTTTCAGGGTAGGGGAGCTGGTGGCCAGTAATATGGTGGCAGGAAATGGCCTGGCAAAGAGGGATATTAGTATGGGAAGCAAAGGGATGTCTATAATGTTAAGGAAATCTAAAACAGACCAAACGGGGAAGGGGAGAGCAATAGACCTCAATTGCATCAAAGAGAAGGACCACTGTCCCAGATGCATCACCCAAGAATTCCTAGATCTCCGACGAGAGGTCGACGGGCAGCTATTAATACATAGGGACGGTAGCGCACTCAGCAGGTACCAGTTTCAGGCGGTATTAAAACAGGCCGTGGCCAAAGCAGGATGGGATCCAGCCGAATTTGGAACACACTCATTCAGGATAGGGGCGGCAACCTCTGCATGGGCGGGGGGCCTGGGAGCAAAGGGAGTGAAAAGGATTGGGGGGTGGAAGTCGCAATGTTTTAAAAAATACATAAGGGAGGAACTGATATAAGCGCTTATCTCCCCCGTTTCCATAGAGGCTGGACCCTACAAATCGGCATGGATAGTGGGGCACTCCTTTGTGACCCGGGCAGGGAGGTGGCTGAAGGAAGTGAAGCAAGGACTGCATTTCAAAAACACAATTACATCCTGGTGGGGCCTCCCAGGGATGCATTGGGAGGACATTCACGACAGGCTGTCGGACCTGATAGGTTTCAGGGACCCCCCTGAGTACCTGGTTATACACCTCGGGGGGAACGACCTGGTGAGCACAAATAGGGGTAAGTTACAGAGGAACATTTGCGAGTCGCTACATAGCATAGCCCACAGTTGGTGGAAAACCGAGATTTTCATGTCGGAAATAATACCAAGAAGGGTCTGGTACGGGGCACACAGGAGGCATGCAATCGAGATAGCCAGAAAGAAATTAAATAAATCAGTGGAAAAATACTGCAAGAGCACAGGGCTACACTTCATAAAACATGGCCTACACTTGAACAATCTGGAAATGTTTCACCAGGATGGGGTGCACCTATCAAGCAAGGGGATGGGGGCTTTTTCTGACAACATTTTTAGGGCACTCCAGGAACGGGGTTGTAGGTAGAGTGCTTTTGGGGGGACCTTAACGGGCGCGAATAGCACCCGCTCAGGTGTGGCGGCATGTGCCCAGGAACGAAGGCCCAGGGGTAACAAGGACTCGGGAGGAGCCTTGGGCAACTTCGAAACTGGACACAAGGTGCCCAAAAGCATATGGCAGTGTATTGATTTTTGTTGTTATGTATTTTCTGTAAGAAAATAAAATGCCTACGGCCTACAATATTTCCATAAACATAATTGTTCTGTGATGTTATTATTTAGGTAGGGATCTAGTAATAAGAGCAAAGCAAGCCCACACTACTCAGCCTATGCCCCAGGCCCCGGGCCGCATGAAATGCGGGCCGATGGAGGGCCTGGGAGTTTAGGCGCGGGGTGTGGGGAAACGGCGCAAAAGCAGTAGAGAGGGGCATCTCAATGGCGCCACAAGAAACAAAAGCCCAGGAAAGGGCAGGAAACACCACCTGGGGAAGGTGCGAAATATAACAGCAAGGGGCCGGGGGGGGGAACCCAGCCCCCAAGAAGGAACAAAAGGTCTGGGGGGTATAAGTAAGCCAGGAAAGGAGAGGCGGCACAAACCAGGTAAAGAGCTCACCTCTCTGGTAGGCTCTTAGTGCCTGGACAAGGGGAAGGAAAAACGTTTGCCACCCAACCCACCCTACAAGGATAACGGAAGAAGAAGGAAGCAGGCAGGAGCCGGAACGCTGAGTACTCTTTCGGTACATGGTCCAAAGCAAGTCGTAGGCGGCATGTGCCCAGGAACGAAGGCCCAGGGGTAACAAGGACTCGGGAGGAGCCTTTGGCAACTTCGAAACTGGACACAAGGTGCCCAAAAGCATCCGGTAGTGTATTGATTTTTGTTGTTATGTATTTTCTGTAAGAAAATAAAATGCCTAAGCCTACAATTTTCCATAAACATAATTGGTCTGTGATTTATTATTTAGGTAGGGATCTGGTAATAAGAGCAAAGCGAGCCCACACTACTCACCAAAGAAGGAAGAATGGGCCTTCAGATTGATTCACAACTTATTATTCCCAAGGGGGACTTCGGCAAACCACGCCATTGATGAGAGGGCATGTTATGTTATGTTATTGGAATTTGTTAAGTGCTCTGTCACCCGAAGGTCTCATGTTCAGTTAGGTACGCCTCATTCAACGGGATGCTCGCTCAGCTACAGTTGCTAGGAAGGGGGGCACTTCTGGCGAAGGCGGATATCGAATTCGCATTCTGGCTCCTGCTTGGGCACCCTGAGGACTACTCCAGGCTGGAGGGCTTTTTCACTCAAGAAATAGGCTGGGTTTGTGCGCAGATGCATGAGGCCGCAGGTGGAGGAATGTTTTTGCACCTAATGCCTTACAGTGGGGCCAGGTTGGGGGCCATGTTGCGGAGATATTGTATGGAGGCAAATGCAATTAGCACTAGGTCATAAAATCCCACAGTGCAGAGAATATGATGCAAAGTTTCCACAACATGGCCGCTGATATCTTTGAGGCTAAAATGGAATCCGCTGGTGGCACGTTTGGCAACTGCCAGGACTGACGACACCTGCCCTGGGAAAGAGGCATGAGCAAAAACTATGGTTATCCACCTTTTAAACTGCCGTTTATATTCACTGAGTCCTAGCAAAAACACTGAATAATTAAAGAAAATACAGACAGTCACACCTCGTGCACGGGGTAATCAGGGTAATCAGGAGTTGTCAACATTAGATATTCAGTTTCATAATTCGTTTTGGATTGTTTGAAGAGACTTGATTTCAAGATGAAACTCGCAGAGATTGTGGGCTTTTAATGTGTGTGGCGTGTTACAACTTTGGCACATGTGTACACAGAGATATTTTCAAAGTAGCAGTAACCTGTTGCTAACAGTGTGGCTCCTTCAGGACAAAAAGACTAAATAAATGATTGAACTTCATGGACTCAAATGGCACTTTCCACGGGTAGGGCGGTGATCCTAGCAAGGACGTCATTTAGGGGCAGCCAGATGTGGCTGCCACTACCCCTTGCAACACCCTTGAAACTCCTGCCACTGCCCATACCCCCCAGGCCTGCTTGCCTTCACACTTGAATGCTATTAAGTGAATCATTGCTTAGTGAAAAGCACTATTGCCGTAAAATAAAATTGGTTTCTTTGCAACAGTGTAAGCATGTGCGGTCTCACTCACATTTTCCCAAATTACAACTGCTTCTTCAGTGGAAGCCACAAGAAGTTCATACAGGATTGAGTTTTATCCCTTGACATTGTGTTTCTCACAATAGCTCTTTCCATTCCATGGTTCAAAGTGACTTTGCACTGCAGAAAAGTGACTTTGCACTGCCGACACAAACTCTGATTCATGGAATTGTGCAAAGGTAGTTTTGCAGTGCAAAGTCCTGCGCGCTCCACGTATTCATGGAATTGTTCCCGCAAAGTAACCCTATGCGCAAGTTACGGACGGCACACCCCTGACACGCCCCCACATGTTGCAAATCCAGCCGCATATACAGACCTTTGTGCACTTCTCGACCGTGAAGTCAGCACCCCAGTAAAACTGCATGCAAACCCCCACAACCAAGGCAGCAACCCGGCGACACTGCGTAGGGTCCCCAGTAACTATTCTCAGCATCCCGTCAACATGTGTACCATGTATCGTAATGGTAGTCATTTCCCGGTAAATATGTGTGTGAACCCCTGTAAACCATGTCTGCACCCCGCTGCACTGCTTACGCGCACCCCTAACTTCAATCGGAATGCCAAATGCATGCATGCACTCCTAAATCCAAGATCCGATCTTACCTTTGTCCTGGGATTCCGATGCCCATGGGACTTAATGCCTGCCTTCGGTGATAGTTAGATCGCAAGCTTTGCGTGGTCATTTCCCTGATGTGAGGTTGCGCGGTTGGATCCATGAATACGCTTGGTTGTGCGCAGTTCTGGTCGTGCGATTGACTCGCATGGGCTGTCCCTCGACATGCCCACATTTTCCCTTGCTCTTCCTCATTCTGCATGTTCCGCCCCCTACTTTGAGCTCTGCGTAGGTCCAAACCCACCTTCGGTGTGGTGTCTCGCGCACCACGCTCGACTGCACGCAGGTGCTGCGCGAAGGCCCCGCAGTGTATGTTTTTTCCCCACAAAGTCGATCCCATGAGTGGACGAAGGGTTTGCATGCAGAATGACGCACCAAGTCACTATTCTCCCTGCAAAAAAAATCCATAAATCAGCCACTTAGTCACAAATATGTCATGACATTGGGCCCGATTCATGGCATTTTTAAAGTGACTTTGCACTGCCAGTAAACACCCTGATTCAAAGAGCAATGCAAAGTGTATTTTTGCAGTGCAAAGTGACATTGCACCAGTGTTAAGTCGGTGCAAATTTTCACTACAAAATTACACTTTGCACCGGTCTGTGAATCATGGTGTTTGTTGGCAGTGCACCACGCTAAAAGTTCCATGAATCCGGCCCTTCATGTGATATCCCATGCACACCACAGTTAAACGGATAATAGTGTCACGGCTTCACGTGGAGTCCGATTCCCGCGAATTGTTTACGTGAACCAATGCCTTAATTTAGAGAGTTTCCACTGGTGCCACTGAGGCAGACAAACGCACTGATTTACGAACCCAACATCAGCACCATGCGTTGACAATAATCGTACTCCCCTCCCAGCGTCTCTAAACACTGGTCACTCGCCGCGAAGACCAGCTGTCAAAACGACCACTCTGGACTTCCGGAATCCAGTTTGAATTTGAATTAAAGAGTTTAGTGAGATGGAACCGTTGAAGTGTGATGTTGATGGAAAAGAGTTTGCCAGCACCGCTGTTTTAGAAAACTCCCATCGCCAGGACCATGGGAAGTAAAAACGAAAATCCCTAATTAACGCTGGTAATTGCCTGGGTTTACTTAATGATATAAATGGTGGAATTTGCGGCATTGTTCGCTTTCTAGCTTTCATTTTGTCCCCCCTGTGTTTACTAAAACAATGCGCCCCCCTCTCGCCCCCATTCCCCGTCTTTCCTTTCTGAGGAGGTTTTGTTCCAACTCACTTGCCCATAAAATGCCTGACATCTGCCTGCTCGGCCATGTTTGTTCCTAGCTGTCAGGAGCACAACCATGCGTTCAGAGACAGGTCCCGCCGTGGGGGGCTGAGAGGGGAACGGAGAGGGATCAGCGGAATGGGAGGGTGTGGGGGGGGGGGGCTGCCGGGTGATGTCCCTGGGGCCGCATTCTGCTGGTGCACCTGAGGAGCAGAGCGTCCCCTAATGAGAGAGAGCGTGCTGGGGGATGGGGAGCCCCGCGCTACCACACGTCGCGCTGATGGCGCAGAACTCTACGCGCCGACACCTCGCGGAACGTCTCACTTCGAGCGGCTTGTGGGGTCACTGGGAAGCGTGCTTTGCATCTTAATTTGTGCCGCGTTAACACCTCGCCTCGCCGGCAGATTGCTGGCTGTCAAGACACACCAGTTGGTTACGATAAGTAGATTTTTGAGGAATGTATTTTCGAAGATTCGCATTAATAGTTAATAAACATATTTTGGGGGAACTACAGCGTCTTTGAAAGATACAGCCATCGTATTACAGCACTGTGCCAGCTGCGGTGCCACTTGAAGGAACCGCCTTAAGATTTAACTCCAGTGACAGCGCAGTGTGTCACTGCCAGCTACCAATAACATCAAGTGCATTGGGAAGCCGCAGTTGCCTTGCCAGTCCCAGGAACCCACATAATATGAAATTGCGGCGACAGCCACGTCAGCGTCGACAGCTTCGACCTTAGTACTGAACTCCAACGAGGGCAGCTGCCACCATTTTATGAAAATGCAGTGGCATTCACCTCACCACTACCTGCCACCACAATATTAAATTGCAGTCACCGCTGCAGTGCCGTTGACAGATTTCCCCATATTAGTAAACTCCAGAGAGTAGCTGCAGTTCCATTGACATCTGACTTCCACCTTCGTGTTAAAATGATTTAAAAATGCAGTGACACTGCAGGAGTGCCATTGTCTGCGTCCACCACAATAAAGTGTCCAATGGCATCCTCCTCTGAAAGGTTCCACCACAACATTACATTGCAGCCACAGCCCGCACTGCCAATGGCATTTACCACCATTAAATGAAACTCCACTGACATCTGCAGGGCCACTGGCAGCTGGCACTATAATAATAAAATACAGTGGCATCCAAGTGCTGTGGACAACCATCACAATACTAAAGTGCACTGACCCCGTCCGTGCAGGTGCAGTGGCAGCCTGGGCGACATTTACAATTAGCACGGTAACGATAAGGCCCACTGAAATCAGAGAAAGATCCAGCCATTATATTGGGCAGAAAGGGCCGTGCCGTTAACAGTTACCCAGAAGGAGTGTGAATAGCGTCAGCGACACTGCGTGACCACCTTCAAACCCATGCAGGCAAACTCTGGCGTGTGCACGCGCGCTGCGCGTCGGCTTTGCTACGAGAATAATCGCCACACCTCCATTCTCCTGCCATATTAATAAACACGGGACCTGAAAAGATGTACATCAAAGGCGTCCAGGGATTAGCGCCTTCTCAAGCAGTCAAGTCCCATTAATCAGGCCTCTTTGCTTTCCCTCCGGCGTTACCCCCTGCAGTCAGCAGAAGGCCACACAAAGAAGTCTATATGCATTCGATGAAGACATGTGCCTGCGTCAGACGGAGGCGCGAGGCCGGCGAGGAGATGTGCAGGCATCGAGCACAAACATACCCAGATAGGCAACGTGCCTGCGCTTTTGCCAAGATCATGGGTGAAAAAAGGACATTTTAAGGGCGTGTGGGTCTCTTGGCAAAGGCCCCTATGGCCCACTACTCCCACACCTAAACATGAAAGCATCCAGGTTCTCTGGTCGCCACCCTTCTTAGCTTGTTATGCTGCTGCCTCCATCAGCACGAGTTCTCCCTTCAAGAGCCCTTGCCATTACCCAGCCTTTCTGGACTGGTAATAAGAAACACGCAGCATTTGCATCTCACAGTGAAGGTACTTGTGTTTTAGTTTAGGTACAAGACACTTTCTAACAAAAGCAACCATGAAGAAGGAACATTTTAGAGGCAGGACGCAGAGCAATAGCCGGATAAAAAAGGTCCACACAGCTCAGCATAGACATAGAAGATTTAGAGCCTCACAGAGGCTACTGGTGTTCAATCCTGCATACAGATTGGAGACAATGAGGAAAGCATGGATGCTATAGTATGGGTCGATGACTCCGATTAGGAGCTATGCGGAAGGTAAACGTGTGCAGACATGGGCTGAGACTAGAAAAAGGGCTCTGTTTTTCAAGGGGTGTTGCCATTAGTGAACTAAGTAACAAGTGGCTTTGTGTTGTGCAATGTATCATTCATTGATCGCTATCATCACATATGAAACAGCACTATATCCTGATAAACAATGAGCAAGTATGTTTTTGAACAGTGCACCCTGTGAACTGAATTTCTTTTAGGAGCTGCCAATTTTGAAATACATAAGTACTGACAATGTTGACAGGTCAGGCACTATGGGCCTCGATCCGAGTTTGGCCGAGTGGTAAAAAAGTGGTGGAAATTCTGTTACTGACACTTGTTTTGGTGGTAACGGAATTGTTTCCTTTTTGCATGATGCTGGAGGTAAATCCTTCACTTTAACACCAAAAATCGTCTGCATTATCGCAGTGGAGTTACCACTCATGGACGTTTTGCCAAAATCCCCCTGGAGTCCCATCGACAAAAAAATTAGGGACAAACGCTACCTTACCACCACTTGTAATTCCGTGGCAAAGCCACGGGACCAAGTGGTGGTACCTGTAACAGATTTTGGCAGTATTTTGGTGGAATTAACGCAAAATTATCAACAAACTTGGAATGAGGACCTGTATGATTACATGAGTTGCCCAGGATCACACACTTTGGTTATAGCGGTGAAACTGGGATTTGGGTAGAGACTCCAATTTCCACACTTCACCTCATTGATTCCCAGTTCTTGACCACCAACAAGGTACAAGTATTTGTGAATGTTTGACTTTCATGATCTCTCAAAAAAATAACCTGTTTTGTAGAGCCGACACTTGGAAATTCAATCTCATATATAACACAACATGAAAATATTACAAACAAAAACGACAGACAAATGTTATGCAAAAGGAGAATGATTGTATCTTCATTTTCAAACAAATAATACAAGTTCCAGAAAGAATTAATTGATGTGAGCATAACATTCTTATCTCGGGTTTACTCCTGTATTTTAAAGCATTAATGCAGCCAACAGACAGAATTACAGATTGTTATTCACGATGCGTAGTAGAGCATTTGTGAAATTGAAGAAGCCACATTTTTTTTCATAAATATGCAGACCTGAAAATGAATAAGCTCACCAGAGGCATGTGATTTTTGGTCGTCTCTCACCTGACTTGGACCTGTTTCACTCAAATAGCATACATGAAAAGAAAGGGCAGGCAGTAAGCTTATCAATGCCACCAGCACGTGAGAAGGCACATGTTTTCACTGAAGACAGCACACAGCTGTACTGATAGAAAAGGGGTTTGTCTAGGCCATGGTCCTCAACTCTTTGCTTACACAGTCTAGAAGTTGGCCTCCTAATCACTTCTCCCCCCGACTCATACTTGATGCTGTTCATGGGGGGTGGCTGTCATGTTTTACCACCCTGATTTGGGGAATCAGAGCTCCAGCACTGCACCATACTGATGCCATGTTGGATTTCATCACTGGCATTATCTTGGGCATGCACTTTGCTTTGTTGCACACTAGATATATACAAACTCAAGATTATCTCAGAAAGAAGAAAGGCGGAGTCAGCTTTGCCGGGATTCTGTACTGTGATCTGGCATATTAGCACGGTACAACGTCCTTTCATCGACAGACTTGTTTTGATGTTTTTTTAACAAATATATTTCATCGAAAAGACTCAAAAAATATAGGGGTGGTGGGAATGTGCATATTAGGGGTGGGGGTTCGGGCATAGAGAAAAAAAACCATAGGAGATGGGGGACTTTGGGGGAGGAACCCCCAACAATAAAACAAATCAAATTCAATTAGTTTTTCGTTGGCACATATTTATAATGAAACCCATAAAAAAAAATCGATCGATGAAATAACAGAACCATTAGCACAAATCTCTGGAAGAAGTGCTTAACACACTGAGCTATCTTCTGAGCTATCATGGCACTTGAACTTACCAATATGCTCCCCTCACAAAGCTGAAAATGCTACACAAGGTGTATATGGTGCAGTCAACAGGCAAACGGTATGCACTACAGGGAATGCAGACCACTGTACAGGATGACTCGATCAGATCGAACCTAAGTTGTCAACAGCCAGGCAGCAGGGTCAGAAAGAGCCTTTGCATTCCGCTATGCAACATCTTTCGTTTTGTGAAACATGGGCTCTGACTTCTTTGCATTCGACAGCCACGTGGGGCCCTCCCAATGTGGGGGGCTCGCAAACATTTCCTTTCCCATGAAGACGTCACTGTCTCTGACAGCAACACAGAGGAGGCGGGGCTCACGCCCAGCAGTGCTCGTGGTCTCTCCTCACGTTGGTGGTAGCACCCATAGTATGCCCATGCTCGTTCCCGAATGCTGCGTCGCACATACGAACGTACTCTCTGAAAGCGTGCCGCCGCCGCCGCCGCCGCCACCTTGTCTTGCACTTCGCCAACCCGTCCTCCTTTTCTCTGCTAACCTATCTCCTTCTCTCTCAATCTCTTCTGAATCTTTCCTTTCTTTACTATCTCGCCGTTTTAATTGTCCCCACCTTTCGCTCTCTGCCTCTCGCTATTCCCGCCTCCCTCTTCTCATTGTATCCCTCTCATCCTTTAATCTATTTTTCTCTCCTCCCTGTTCCATTGTACTTACCCTCAATACATCTGTGGTGGGGGTGTCGTCTCCTGCGCGCTCTGTGTGTAGGTGTGTACCCTAGACTGGTGCCCCCCTGGAAGTCGTGACATGCCATGCTTGTTCTTACACTTAGAGCCCATCCTTCACCCCTGTAGCAGAGCACCAAGAGGCCATCGGGCGAACTTTCTCTTTTGTGCCATGCACAACTTTGTGTGTGGTTTGTAAAGCTGCCAACTGGATAACGGAGACTGTACACTTGAAGAAGATGCCAAACACACTAGAAGGGCCTCATATTAAGAATGTGTGCTCTTCGCCCATTTAATTTTCACATTCGTTAACCAGTGACGGACCCTCTGTATGGATGGGTGGGGCACAGCCCCTTTGCTTGAGTGGCAGGCGACACAGTCTTTTATTTGCTCAGGGACTGTGCTGCCTGCCTCTGAGAAGTGACACATCCTCCAGCTAAGTACTTTTTTTGTTCTTAGTGTGCCATGATGGGAGGGTGGCGGGGCATGCAAAGTAGTGCCCACCACCTCCTATTATTGCACTAACAGCATAGATATAATGACTGACAGGAGAATGGTCCACTCCTGTCAGTCAGCCTGTTCACACTGTGGCCAAGCAGGGCGGGCCATCCAGTCCTTCGTGGTGTTGGTATTCAGAATATGGAGGGTGCAAACAGGTTAAGTGATGCATGATTTATGTGTGTGTAATGTGTTTGTAAGTATGTGTGAGTCTATGTTTGTTGGTTTCTGTGTATGCGGACATGCAACAAGTTGTATGAATATTGTATGAAATGCATCACTGAATGAGAGAGTATGTTATAGAGACTGTGATTGCGTGTGTGAAGGGAGAGTGGGGCACTAAATTTAGGGGTTGGAAGGCGTCTGGTGAGTGGTGGCTTGTTTGTTTTACCCTTGATGCACAGTAAATAATTCCTGGATTACTGTGTATCAAGGGTAAAACATACATAGTTGTTCCTATGTGGCTAGAGAGTGGCCTGCTTTAGTGCCCACAGTTTGCATAAACTTTCTCATTGTAGCATGCAATTTTGTACTGGGCTTCAAGGTTAAAACAAACATGGCACGTGTTGTTATGTGCCTAGGCTGGCCTACATTGCGGGTGCCAGTCTTCATATACATTCTTACTGTAGCATGGCATTTATTTTAATGGGCATACGGGGTAAAGCAAACATGATTAATGTTATTATGTATCTAAACTAGCCTACTTTGGTGTTAACACTCTGCATATACATTCTCATTGTGAATGATATGTTTTACTGTGTAGTAAGGGTAAAGAAAACATCATAAGTGTTATTATGTGACTATGCTGCGGGGGTTGTGGAAAGATTCAAGTTTGTGAGCCTTCCTTCGTTGTCTAGGATGGGCTGTTTATGTTGCGTTAGCCAGATGCAATGACCTAACTATGATTGACATTCCCCTAATCAATCGAGATAAATATACGTTTGGTTTGTTAGTAAGGGGTGGCACTGCCCAATGGCCAAGGAATATTCAGTCAGCAGAAAGTAAGTGAAACATATTCAAGGTTGGTTTCAGAGTCAGTATCATCATTCTAATAAGGTCAGTATCCACATTCTGTAAATATTGTGGGTTACTGATTAAGCCTTACTGTCTACTTTGGTGGCAAAAGTCCACATCGACTTTCTTACTGTGGTATGGCATTTTTTACTCGGCCTCAAAGGTAAAGCAAATATGATGAGTTTTATTATATGGCTTGACTGGCTTACTTTAGTGGAACCCGTCTGCATATATTTCCTTACTATGGCATGGCATGTTTTACTGGCTGGCAAAGCAAACAGGAGTAAGTTCTTATATGGTAATATTTACACATTGCTGCAGCCTGGATATATGTGGCCACAGGCAGCATGAAAATATTTCTTTTAATCTAGCTAATTATGTGGGCAAAGAAATCATGAAAATGTGTTGGAAAATGCTCCTGTGCACTGTTAAGGTCTCATCACGAGTATTACCACCAGATCACGGCTTGGGTGCTAACCGTTACTCCCCATTTCCCATTGGGTCCGTTGGACCGAATGGAGAATTTTTTTCAGAGCAAGTACTGCATGGTAATACCGCCAGTGGTAATTGTATTGAAAATGTAAATTTTTCTGGGTAAACACGTCAGACTTGAGATTGGGTGGACCCTTAAATGTGACGGTAACAACGTTACTGCCCCATTTAAAGGCTACCGGCCAATCCGTGATCAGGCCCTTTGTGTCTTTCATCTATTGGATTTGCTGGTGTGCTACCATACAAAACTTTTAGCAAACTGTGTGGCTTTTTGCACAATTATTCACAGAAAATATGCTGTAAAATGCACATTTTAACCCATTATTTCTAAGCATGTTGTCAGAGAGAGAACCCGACAAATCGCTCTTGGTTATGCTTGCAATGCTCGGTAACTCCCGCATATTCAGGGCAAACATTTTTTTATGTACGCCCCTTCAGTTAAAAAAGTACCAGCTGCCACTGCATTAAGCAGTAAGAGATCACTAATAAATGGAGGTTACAGTTTTGCTGTTGCTTGTGCACGTGGCACGGTGGGTTCACAAGCAATGGAAGAAAAGTCTGCTTAAATGGTTAACATGATGTGTGCGAAGTGTTTCCATTACCGAGCGGCTGTCATGAAGAGAGCCTGCACATTCCTTTGTAAATGTCCATGCGTTAGCTTAAAACAAGTGCTCTGTGGCGCTAGTTCAGTTGCTGTGCGTCCCCATGGTGAAGGAATCGATAGCTGAATAATTGTAATTATGCCCACAGATAAGCGTGCAACACTGACTACAAAAAGGTGACCATTACTTGAACACTGCAAAATAAAAGCTCACAAAACGCTCCCCAGTATCACCTCTTAATGTCTGCCTGCGCGGCTCAATAATAAAGCAACGAGTGCTCGTGAGTGTTGCCTGCTGTTCTGCCGCTTCTTGTCTCTCCCGCGCCTGGACCGCCGTTGTGCTTTGGCTCAAGCACTGAAAACGCTGGACTATCAAATTCACGTTGGAACACTTGAGGGTACACTGTCTGAACACTTTGGACATCTTGTAGTGTTTTATTTCTGTATACTATTACTAAATCCCCGTTAATTTTCACTTTCCTGTTTAGTCACACCTCCAAGTCACGTGGTTTCTATAAAAAGTGGCGAGGGCGTGCGCACATGTGAGTGTCCCATGTGTGCTGACTGCTGACAGCTGATCAGCTGTAAATTGACAAGGGGGGTCCTGGGAGTCTCTCTGCCAGACATTAGTCCTGGTTATGAGAGACTTACCCAGAGTCTTTAGCTCACTATCTTTCACAGAGAAGAAATATCCCAAACATATCAGTCTTTGTCCTGCCCTGGGGCAGTCCAGCACCAAAATGCTAGGCAATTCTCCTCTGAACAAGAGTACCAACAGCATCCCCAGACACGTGTTTCGGTCTGGTTGGACCTCATCAGTAGGGAGGAGCTGTGCCTCTCTTAAGAATAGTGAGCAAGGGGTCCACGTCTGGACTCCCCTAGTAATTTAGGGTGAGACCCAAAGTTACTTAAATATGCAAATTGACAGGGGGGGGGGTCCTAGGAGTCTCTCTTCCAGACATTAGTCCTGGTTACGAGAGACTTACCCAGACTCTTTAGCTCACTATCTTTCACAGAGAAGAAATATCCCAAACATAGCAGTCTTTGTCCTGCCCTGGGGCAGTCCAGCACGGAAATGCTAGGCAATTCTCTTGTGAACAAGAGTACCAACAGCATCCCCAGACATGTGTTTCAGTCTGGTTGGACCTCATCAGTAGGGAAGAGCTCTCCCTCTCTAAGAATAGTGAGCAAGGGGTCCACGTCTGGATTCCCCTAGTAACTTAGGGTGAGTTACTTAAATATGCAAATTGACAAGGGGGGTCCTGGGAGTCTCTCACCTCTTTGTTTTAGCTGATCAGCTGTGTCAGCTGTCAGCTCTTCCAGGGGATCCCTTTGTGGAACTCTGCTTGCCACGGTCCTTCTCATCAGTGGTGGAAATGGAAAAAATGTGGTGGGGGATCCCACAAGTGCCGGGGTGGGGGAAGAGCTGGGGGGGCAGAGGGGGCGTGGTTTAGAGGAGGCTGGGTTGGTAGTGGCCATCCGGTCAGATAAATACTTCAAAAAAGAAAGTAAAAAAAAGCACCCACAAAGGCAACATTGCCTTTTACCGCTGGCCAGGGCTTTAAGTGGGACGGGGCCTGCCGGGGCTCAGCCCCAGCAGGCTCTGAAATTTCGATTTGAGGCGGGGCCCTGTGGGGCCCACTAATCTCCCCTGCCAGCCCCGGCCACTACACGAAAAGGATTATTTTCTGAAGCCTGAAGCTCTCCCTCGTGTGCGAAAGCTTCAGGCTCCAGAAAAAAATGCCTTTCAGCCATAATGGTGGCGTCGCACCTGCGAGGCATCCCTTTAATCAAGTGATGCACGTGGGCCGACGCCACCATTATGGAGAAAACGTGAGGCCGCTGGAAGCAGAGGCTTTGCTTTCTAAATACTGAAGCTTCCGCGGATTCGCGGGAGTTTCAGTCTTAAGGAACAGGGCCTCTGCTTCCAGGGGCCTCACCTTTTCAGACTTAATGGTGACGCTGCCCCTACCCAGCTGGCAAGGGGCAGCGTCACCATTAAGGCTGAATAGGCGAGGCCCTGTCCCCTGCCAGGCAAGCCTATAGAAAATAAATGCAGAGATCAACACCCTCTGCCTGGCAGGGGTGCCAGTGGCTCATTGATCCGGGGCTCTCGGGGGAGCGTGGCCTAACGGGCCAGCAAGACCCCTGCAGTTAGGCAAGGCCCCCTTGATGAGCCCTGGCTCATTTTGTTGTGCCAAAAAAAGAAAACGACAAATAAAAACCCAGCAGTGCCAGAGCAGCATTGCCTTGTATGCTGCTCTGGCACTGGTGTGTAAAGCACAATGCTTGCTACATGTACAACTGGCTCCTTTCAGTTGTACATGTAGTGAGCATTGTGAATTACACATCAGTGCCAAAGCCGCAGTAAACGGCAATGCTGCCGTCGCGGATGCTTTTTTTTTTCTTTTTCTTTTTTCCAGCGTGGTTCATGGGCTTGGGGGGCTGACTCTGGCCGGATCCCGAGATCCGGCTACACATCTGGTGCCGGATCTCAGATCCGCCGAGAGCCGGCCCAATGACCAGCACTACTTCTCATTGAATTTGTTCTGAGTGCGACTCATATCTCTACCCTTGTATCCCCATAGCGATGTATCACCTCACGTCTGGCATGCCGCAATCATCGCCGGCACAGCGGCATAATCAACTGATATCTGATCGACACACTCCAATCCAACATCCGAACATGCATGCCCAAGTGTCCCTTCGATCCCGCTCTGGCATTTCCGATAGTAGTACTATAACCCCCCTTTCATCAAACTCAAAAGGGGGCGTGGTTTGCATAATGTGGCAGGTGGCCACGCCCCCTTTACCCAGAAGTCCTGCCCTAACCGGATGTCCCGCCTCCTGTGGTGTCCATGGTAACGCAGGTCCCTCCTTACCGGATGTCCTGTGCTGTAGTGACGTCATGTGTTGTATTCAGGGGCGTGTTGGTATAGAAACGGGCGTTTCCCGGTGTGATGTCATGGGTGAGGTAATATTTTGGGGGCTAGGCGTGGTCCAGCAGGGATGGTGACATCACGGGCGTGTCCCTGAAGTTTCACCTAAGGCCTAACCTAATAGTGACGTCATGCGTTGTGTTCAGGGGCGTGTTGGTGTAGATAAGGGTGTTTCCCGGTGGTGATGTCGTGCATGAGGTACTGTTTTGGGTTAGGCGTGGTCCAGCAGGAATGGTGACATCACGGGCGTGTCCCTGAAGTTTCCCCTAAGGCTTAACCTAATAGTGACGTCATGTGTTGTGTTGGGGGATGGCCGGCGTAAATAAGGGCGTTTCCCGGTGTTGATGTCGTGCATGAGGTAATATTTTGGGTTAGGCGTGGTCCAGCAGGGATGGTGACATCACAGGCGTGTCCCTGAAGTTTCCCCTAAGGTCTAACCTAATAGTGATGTCATGATTTGTATTTAGAGGTGTGTAGACGTAGATAAGGGCATTTCCCGGTGGTGATGTTGTGCATGAGGTAATATTTTGGGTTAGGCGTGGTCCAGCAGGGATGGTGACATCATGGGCGTGTCCCTGCAGTTTCCCCTAAGGCTTAACCTAATAGTGACATCATGTGTTGTGTTGGGGGATGGCAGGCGTAGAGAAGGGCATTTCCCCGGTGGTGATGTTGTGCATGAGGTAATATTTTGGGTTAGGCGTGGCACAGCAGGAATGGTGACATCACGGGTGTGTCCCCGAAGGTTCACCTAAGGCCTAACCTAATAGTGATGTCATGTGTTGTGTTGGGGGATGGCTGGCATAGATAAGGGCGTTTCCTGGTGGTGATGTTGTGGATGAGGTAATATTTTGTGGTTAGGCGTGGTCCAGTATGGGGGGATGGTGACATTAAAGGCGTGTCAAGGTCCCTGGTGAGATGATGTAGGTATGAAGTTGTGATGTCTGGGGGCAGGCCGGGGGGTGTTGTAGGGGTGATGTAGTTATGGGTCCTCCCATAGGGGTGGAGTATGGTGTGTATATATAGAGAAGGAGCTATGGAGAGAGGTAGACAGCGCTCTTGGATCTGCGCTAGTATGCATGGTCTGACCATATGTTTGGGTAGGCTATGGAGCTTTTTTAATTGATAAATATATTTCCAAAACCTGTAAGAGGTGTGTGTGTGTGTTTGTCTCTCCTGCAGTATGTAAGTAGGGATTAATGTTATAATGTTTTTATATAGATTTACAATTGTTGGGCCGAGCAGAACATGTTGAGGATCAGCTGAAAAGGAAGCGTTTAGAGGTCGATACGCATGGTACGTTGTTTATGTTTGCTTACCAAAGAGATTTGCAGCTTTAAGGCTTATAAAGGTATCTAGGGTGTATTTTACTACAGGCTTTTTTAAGTGGTTTTTGGGTGCTTTAGAAGGAAACAATTATTAAGATTTATGAGCTTGTATGGTTATAAGGAATCACACATGTTTTTAGTTTTGTAAATATGTATTTAAGTATGTTATGGTAATTTTTTTTAGGGCCTAGTGTTGTGTACAAGTCTAAAGGCTTAGCGCTTGCTACCTCGGGAGGTCAGGCAACGGATCGTGTGAAAAAAACAGGCCAGACCTTAGAGCGTTTTGAGGGGACCCTGAAAAGGAAACGTTTGGAGACAGATACACACAGTATGTTATTTATGTTTGCTAACTTTGCAGCTTTAAGGTTTATTATAGGTTTTTCTTTTTTTAAGGGGTTTTGGATGATTTAGAAGGAAACATGTATCAGGGATTTATCATTTTGTATGTTTATAAGTAATCAGACTCATGCTTCTAGTTTTGTAAATATGTATTTAATTATGTTATGGTCATTTTTAGGGCCAAGTGTTGTGCACAAATGTAAAGGCGTAACACCTGCTACATCTGGAGGCCAGGCAGCGGATCGTGTGAAAAAAAACAAGCCCGACCTTAGAGCATTTTAAGGGGATTTTGAAAAGGACCTATTCAAGAGACAGTACGCACGGTATGTTATTTATGTTTGCTAACTTTGCAGCTTTAAGGTTTATAAAGGTATCTAGGGCTTATTTTATTATAGGTCTTTATGGGTTTTGGATGTTTTAAAAGGAAGCATGTATTAGGCTTTAGGATGGTGTATGTTTATAAGGAATAGGCTATTGCTTCTAGTTTGTAATTTTCTTTTAATTATGTTTCTTTTATGGTCTAGTGTAGCGCTTACGCCCTTTGCGGTCCCAGCAACGACTCGTGTGAAGAAAACAGGTCAGCCCTGCACAGAACACTTTGACACAACAACTGTTGGGGGTTATGAGGAGTGTGTGGGGCTCCAAAATATTTTAAAGAAAAAAAAAAGAACTTTAAATTAAGTTTGAAAAAAGAGGTACGGTTTACAGGGGTTCAACCTGTTTTAAATGTTACTAACTCTAAAAGTGTGGAAGATCAAAGTATTCAGGTCACTCCGGCGGATGCCCCTCAGGCCCAGTCTGTTAGTTCTGATAAAAATATACGGTCCCGTTTAAAGGTTACAACACCTATAGACCCATCAGCTAATAGATTGCGGCTAGAGAGTATAGGTTGTGGCAATATTACCCCTCCTTTTGTGCTTTCATCTTTAAAGGCCGTAACTCCTTTAGACCCAATACCAGCCGTTGTTAGGGCACGGTTTCCTGATTATGGATACTGTACACCGCCCCATACCTATTCACCCACAATCCCTAGCAGTGAGAGGTATGTTGATATTCCCCAAAATTTAGAACCAGCGTTGGTGGTACCAGGTGCAACAATAGCCCCTGATTCTGAAAATATTATAATAATTATAGACTCCCCTATAAAAGAACCTCTTGGAGATTTTCCTGCTTTAGACCCAATACAGGATACCACTAGGCAACGGTCTCTGGATTGTGGAGATTATTCAATACCCCATACGTGTTTACGTACAAGCCCCAACAGTGAACGGTGTGCTGATATTTTCCAGAATTTCAAACAGGTCCCTTTGGTACCAGATATACCAACAGCCCGTGCTTCTGAACCTATTATAATAATTATAGACTCCCCTGTAAAAGAGCCTATTGTAAATCCACCTATAAAAGAGCCTATTGTAAACCCCCATATAAAAGAGCCTATTATAGTTAACTCAGATTCCCACATAAAATTAGCTTGTGAAGAATTTTTATATGCCTCTGTTATTTGTAGGTTAAGTGACCCCCCTAAGCCGTTAGATCTTTCAAGCACAGGGCCAAATGGTGTAAACAAACGGGTGTGTGCAGTGAACAATTTTCACAAGCTTGATAATAAACCGTTGTCTCCCCGACATACCTTTAAACATGTTAACACATCAGCCGCCAGGGTGACGGTTCCCTGTTATAAAAGGGGTGACACTGCTAAGCGGTTATTTGAGGTAGATGTATTAAATAGTAAAAAAGGAAAACATCTACCAGGTATACATAAGAAAGTAAACTTAGGCTGCCAGAGGTATAGATTGAAGCAAAAGTGTACCAAAAAAGCTTTAATTGATACACATAGAGGTGTTTGTAAGGCCAAACACCCTTTGTTCAACATGAAATCTAAAACCAATGTACTGGCTCAAGACTATAAAAAACAGTCTTTAAAAAATAAAGCTAGGGCTGCTCCAAATCAGTTGACAATCCCCATAACAGCATTAAGGACTGGGTTAGGTCCTGGGAAGTCCACAAATGGTATAGATGTAATGACACCCCCTAGCACCATAGGGTATGGTTTGGAAGATGTGCATACACCCCCTAAGCCTGTAGACATACCACATTTACCTGTAAAAGGTACAAAGGCCTTGCGTTTAAAATGGGTTCACTCTAGGAGACAGAGGAAAATGTTTTTGAAACTCTTAAAAAAAGCAAAAGCTATCATTACCCGCCGTGCAAAGAAAGATTTAGAGCTTCACTCTCCAGATACACCTGACACATCTGATACAGAAACTGTTTTTTTACAGAGTTTGGGAACATACCATCATGATATACCAAAATATAAAAGTGTTGAATACTATGAAGTTTTTCGTTTTATGAATCTAGATAGGATAACCTCAACAGGTCACGCACTATTACTGATAACAGAATCGGTTGAGAGGCTTTTTCCCACATTTTGGAATCTGCTGGTCCTAATGACTTTGTCCAGATCCGTTTAGACAGTTCTACTTTAAATAGACCTCTTTTTACCAGACGATCCCACCGACAGGTGTTTGATGTTTTAAAGTTTTTAGAAAACATTGGCCGTTTGCTACAAAGTAAGGCTGAGCTTCTTGTAACGGAACCCTTAAGAATTGTAACTGTGATTGTTAGATCTAGAGAGGGTGGCGTGTACAGGCCTTTAAAGAAAACACTCTACAGTATGATTGTGGCTAAGAAGAAGCGTTGGCTTTTGGATTTTAACTATGGGGACATAAATATATGTATGGCTGCCAGTATCATAGGTCTGCTGGAGCTTAGAACTGTTACTGACGGTTACATACAATGAAAGGCTTTAGCGGTCCACCAGACTCTGGGTATACCCCCTGACGTCATGGTTGGTTTTAATGAAGTGTGCCTATTTGAAGATTACTTTGGGGTGCCGATCAAAATTTTGTATAATGAAGACCGGATTTGGAAATATTTTCCCCAGGGTGACACTTCTAATAAAAACACTGTCTACCTTTTACATCATGAGAAACACTATTACGGTATTTTAAACCTACAAGGTTTTCTAGGGGTAAAGAATTTATGTCCTTTTTGTTGTCATATATACAACAATCGAATGGCTCACAAATGTAGATTACATTGTCACATGTGTCAAAGAGATGGGTGTGTTGTGTTGGATGAATCAAAGTTTAAATGTCCCAAATGTAACATTTTTTTTGTAGTGGCACAAGTCATACAAAGTGGGAACATTAGTTTTCCAGAAACTCTTTGAGGGAGCACTGGAAAATAAAGTTTTTAGGGGGGTACACCTGACATTTAATCAGTCCAAAATATTGTTTAACATCTCCAAAATCTTCATAGATAATTTGGGGGTGTCCTAGCGGGTATGGTTTTGAATTGTTAACAAAGGGATAGAGACTGGTGTATTCAAAGTAATGTATCTTATCACCAGGAGCTATCGCGTGGTAAAGTTTAACAGCATTAGTCCTTCCCCCAAAGAGAGCATCACGGGGTTCTAAGGGTTCTGGTAGATTTGTTTGTTTCAAAAAAATGTTTAGCCCCTCATCATTTTTTAGCATATCTGTCCATTCATGCTCCCAAAGTGTAATAACGCGCAAACCCTTGTTTTCAAGAAAATTCTTTTTTAAAAGTGTTCTTCTATGTAAATGGTCATTAGTACAGCCCATCATGGTGTTATAGTTGCCCGGTGTGAACAATGCCTTAAAAAACACATTGAGAAAGCAGCGCAGGGTTTAGCCCAATGCTATTTGAAAACGGACTGTGTTTCATGCGGTCGCTTTATAAATGCTGATCATGAATGCCGTGGTAAAATTTGTCCTAGGTGTGAAATTGAAGTTGTTTCATTGGAGGACCATTTGTGTTACATGACCGTTCCAAAAGATGCGGCTAAAACTGAGGATTACATTGTGTTTGATATAGAGTGTATGCAAGAGACAGGCATACACGTCCCAAACTATGTTTATGCCAAACATTTGACGGGTGATAAGACGTGGTCCTTTTATGGTATAGACTGCATTAAGCGTTTTATTACTAATTTCTTGGATCAAAAATGTAGGGGGTATAGCTTTCTGGCACACAACAGTCAGGGGTATGATTCTTTCTTTTTGATACATGAAATGATTAAAGAACGAGTAGCAGTCAAACTGGTAATGCATGGTGCAAAGCTAAAACTTCTAGAGGTAATACCCTTTAAAATTAGGTTCATTGACAGCTTGAATTTTTTGCCTATGAAGTTAAGTAAGTTGCCTAAAGCTTTTGGATTTCCAGGGTCGAAAAGTTATTTTCCGCATTTTTTTAATACCCAGCAGATTTAAAACTATGTGGGTCCTATTCCTCCTGTGGAGTGCTATGGTTCAGAATTTATGATGTCTGAAGAAAAGGAGGCATTTCTAAAATGGTACTCAGAGGCCCGTAAAGATGTTTTTGATTTTAAGAGGGAGCTAAAAAGGTATTGTCGCGAAGATGTTAATATTTTGAGAACAGCCTGTAACATTTTTAGAAACGGTATCATTGAGCTAACCCAAAAGGAGCACATTTTGAAACCCAATACTCCTGAGGAGTTAAAATATGTGACGTATGTTGATCCATTCACTTTTATCACGCTAGCTAGCATGTGTATGCATATATATAAACAACTGTTTCTTGAGCCTGAAACAATAGCCCTAGTGCCAATCGACTTGTATCATGGAAAACAAAAACGTTTTTCTACCCCTTCTATACAGTGGTTGATGTACTTGTCCCATCAAGATGGTATACCTATACAACATGCCCTGCGTGGAGGGGAAAAAAAGATTGGTCCCTTTTTTTAGATGGTTATGCGTGTCTAAATGGGGAGGAATTGGCCTACGAATTTAATGGTTGTTTTTTTCACGGGTGCCCCCGATGCTATAAGGAAAATGACTATAACACCATGATGGGCTGTACTAATGACCATTTACATAGAAGAACACTTTTAAAAAAGAATTTTCTTGAAAACAAGGGTTTGCGCGTTATTACACTTTGGGAGCATGAATGGACAGATATGCTAAAAAATGATGAGGGGCTAAACATTTTTTTGAAACAAACAAATCTACCAGAACCCTTAGAACCCCGTGATGCTCTCTTTGGGGGAAGGACTAATGCTCTTAAACTTTACCACGCGATAGCTCCTGGTGAAAAGATACATTACTTTGACTACACCGGTCTCTATCCCTTTATTAACAATTCAAAACCATACCCGCTAGGACACCCCCAAATTATCTATGAAGATTTTGGAGATGTTAAACAATATTTTGGACTGATTAAATGTCAGGTGTACCCCCCTAAAAAACTTTATTTTCCAGTGCTCCCTCAAAGAGTTTCTGGAAAACTAATGTTCCCACTTTGTATGACTTGTGCCACTACAAAACAAACTGAAAAATGCACACACAGTGACGAGGAACGCTCTATTACTGGTACCTGGTGTGCTGTTGAGCTACACGTGGCCTTGCAGAAAGGATACCAGCTGGGTAGGATTTATGAAATATGGCACTTTGGGAAAGCTACAGTAGAGCTGTTCACAAAATACATTTGACTTTTTCTTCGAGACAAACAGGAAGCATCGGGTTACCCCGAAAGTAGCAAGGATGATGAATCCCGGCAGCGGTATATAGACGAGTATTACAAACACCAAGGGATACGGTTAAGACCCGAGTTCATTGAAAACAATCCCTCTAGACGTCAGTTAGCTAAACTGTGTTTAAATTCCTTATGGGGTAAATTTGCGCAAAGAACCAACCTTCCAAACACAACCATTATAACGGACCCCGAAGAGTTGACCGCTTATCTTTTTGACTTGGGCTATGACATTTTAAGCTTACAGTTTATAGTTGAGGAAACAGCGTGTCTTTGTTGGAAGTATGCCAAAGAGTTCCCAACGTGTTCCAACAACATAAACATTTTTATTGCATGTTTTACAACAGCCCACGCCCGTTTGGAGCTTTATAAAGTCATGGATGCCCTCCGAGACCGTTGTCTGTACCACGATACTGACTCTGTTATTTTTGTCAGCTTTCCCGGTGATGAGGACCCGCCCCTGGGGGATTATCTAGGTAATTTAACAAGCGAACTAGCTCCGGGAGAGCACATTGTAGAATTTGTTTCTGCAGGTCCCAAAACCTATTCCTATAGGACATCCAACGGTGTTGTCTGTATGAAAGTAAAGGGTATCACTTTAAATGTTAGCAATAGTATAAAAATTAATTTTGACAGTTTAAAGGAGCTGGTGCAGAAATACTCTTTAAACAACATAACCAGAAATATCACAGTTCATCAACCTTCAATAGTGCGTAAAAAGAAACAATGGGAGATTAGCAGAGAAACGCTGCAAAAAACCTTGAGGGTAGTATTTGATAAGCCTGTGCTTACTGCTAATTACAAAACATTACCCTATGGTTATTGAAAAGGGAACAACGTATACGATGGATACCCGGTTACAACACCCTTATTCATGCGTGTTAGCGGGACCTTCTAGCTGTCGTAAAAGCTATTATATTAAGCAGCTATTAGAAAATGCACCCTCTGTTATGAATACCATTCCTGAAAATGTTATCTGTTTTTTTTCTTGCTGGCAGCCCTTGTATAATGAATTGGCATCTAAAATACCACATCTGAAGTTTGTGGAGGGCTTACAAAATTCTTTGAATGATGACCGCTTGCTACCACCAAATCTTGTTAATATGATTATTGTAGATGATCTTATGATGGAAGGAGGGCATAGCTCGGAAATCGAGAAAGCCTTTACACAATACTCACATCACAGGAACCTTAGCATTTGCTACATTGTTCAAAATGTATTCTACCGCGGAACGGGCAACGGCTCCATAACATTAAACGCCAGCTATATAGTGTTGTTTAAAAACCCTAGAGATAAACACCAACTAACCGTCCTAGCGAGACAGATGTACCCGGCTAATACCCGTTTTTTTATGTAGGCTTCTGAAGACACTACCTTAAAACCTTACGGTTACCCCTTGGTGGATCTAAAAACAAACACTTTAGAAGACTACAGATTGAGGACCGGTGTTTTCCCTCCTGATATACCCGTGGTTTACGTACAAAAGACGTCTAGAAAACCACAGTGAAAAACAATCTTTCCTCATTAGCGACGACGACCAGCTACCATGACGGCCCGTATACGTAGGAATTTTGCTCTTCTTAAAATGCTAGTAACAGCTCCACCCCAACAACGGAAGGCCATTTTGTGCTCAGCCTCTGATGATCTAGTATCGGCTATAGCAGAGATTGCCTTCAACACTATAAAAGGTAACGTTCCGTTATCCACCCGGCAACTAGACGTTTTAAAAAAGAAAAAAACCCTCCTTAAAAATCTGAGTAACAAGAGGTTGTCTATAAAAACCAAAAGAAAGCTTCTAAAACAATCTGGGGGTTTTATAGGGGCACTCCTAGGTTTGGCATTGCCTCTAATTACTAGACTTTTAGGGGGAGGTTAATGGAGCATGCCCAAAAGATGTATTTGGTTGACAAACGTCAGTTGGGGGATATAAGTACCCCGAAGCGGAAAGAAACAGATATCCGAAAATCAGCCACTTTAAGGCTTGACTCTGAAATGCAAGAGGTTTTAAAGCGGCATGATTTATCAGACTATGATAAAGTGGGGCTCTATTCAACTATTCTACAAAAATACTTAACATACTTTAGACAGGTCGAAAATGAGAAAAATAAACTGATGTTGTACATGCCCCCCGAAGACCCTGCAATTAGCCCTAAACCCTCCCTATCAACCTCTGCCCCGGATCCTATCATAATGGAAATTTTGGACACTATTAACCCCCGTTATCCTAAAAATGCAGAACTTTTGATGAACAAAATGGGAAGTGAAAAAAACGTGGCAACATGGAACAACAAGGGAGAATTTATCTATAAAGGAACAGTTGTTAAAGGATCAAATGTTCACGATTTAGTTCATCAAAAGTTCTGCATTTTTCCAATATTTTTTTTCTAATAGCTGCTTAATAAAATAGCTTTTACCACAGCTAGAAGGTCCCGCTAACACGCATGAAAAAGGGTGTTGTAACCGGGTATCCTTCGTATACGTTGTTCCCTTTTCAATAACCATAGGGTAATGTTTTGTAATTAGCAGTAAGCACACGCTTATCAAATACTACCCTCAAGGTTTTTTGCAGCGTTTCACTGCTAATCTCCCATTGTTTCTTTTTACGCACTATTGAAGGTTGATGAACTGTGATATTTCTGGTTATGTTGTTTAAAGAGTATTTCTGCACCAGCTCCTTTAAACTGTCAAAATTAATTTTTATACTATTGCTAACATTTAAAGTGATACCCTTTACTTTCATACAGACAACACCGTTGGATGTCCTATAGGAATAGGTTTTGGGACCTGCAGAAACAAATTCTACAATGTGCTCTCCCGGAGCTAGTTCGCTTGTTAAATTACCTAGATAATCCCCCAGGGGCGGGTCCTCATCACCGGGAAAGCTGACAAAAATAACAGAGTCAGTATCGTGGTACAGACAATGGTCTCGGAGGGCATTCATGACTTTATAAAGCTCCAAACAGGCGTGGGCTGTTGTAAAACATGCAATATCAATGTTTATGTTGTTGGAGCACGTTGGGAACTCTTTGGCATACTTCCAACAAAGACACGCTGTTTCCTCATCTATAAACTGTAAGCTTAAAATGTCATAGCCCAAGTCAAAAAGATAAGCGATCAACTCTTTGGGGTCCGTTATAATGGTTGTGTTTGGAAGGTTGGTTCTTTGCGCAAGTTTACCCCATAAGGAATTTAAACACAGTTTAGCTAACTGACGTCTAGAGGGATTGTTTTCAATGAACTCGGGTCTTAACCGTATTCCTTGGTGTTTGTAATACTCGTCTATATACCGCTGTCGGGATTCATCATCCTTACAACCTTCGGGGTAACCCGATGCTTCCTGTTTGTCTCGAAGAAAAAGTCAAATGTATTTTGTGAACAGCTCTACTGTAGCTTTCCCAAAGTGCCATATTTCATAAATCCTACTCAGCCGGTATCCTTTCTGCAAGGCCACTTGTAGCTCAACAGCACACCAGGTACCAGTAATAAAGCGTTCCTCGTCACTGTGTGTGCATTTTTCAGTTTGTTTTGTAGTGGCACAAGTCATACAAAGTGGGAACATTAGTTTTCCAGAAACTCTTTGAGGGAGCACTGGAAAATAAAGTTTTTAGGGGGGTACACCTGACATTTAATCAGTCCAAAATATTGTTTAACATCTCCAAAATCTTCATAGATAATTTGGGGGTGTCCTAGCGGGTATGGTTTTGAATTGTTAACAAAGGGATAGAGACTGGTGTAGTCAAAGTAATGTATCTTATCACCAGGAGCTATCGTGTGGTAAAGTTTAACAGCATTAGTCCTTCCCCCAAAGAGAGCATCACGGGGTTCTAAGGGTTCTGGTAGATTTGTTTGTTTCAAAAAAATGTTTAGCCCCTCATCATTTTTTAGCATATCTGTCCATTCATGCTCCCAAAGTGTAATAACGCGCAAACCCTTGTTTTCAAGAAAATTCTTTTTTAAAAGTGTTCTTCTATGTAAATGGTCATTAGTACAGCCCATCATGGTGTTATAGTCATTTTCCTTATAGCACCGGGTGCACCCGTGAAAAAAACAACCATTAAATTTGTAGGCCAATTCCTCCCCATTTAGACACGCATAACCATCTAAAAAATAGGGACCAATCTTTTTTTCCCCTCCACGCAGGGCATGTTGTATAAGTATACCATCTTGATGGGACAAGTACATCAACCACTGTATAGAAGGGGTAGAAAAACGTTTTTGTTTTCCATGATACAAGTCGATTGGCACTAGGGCTATTGTTTCAGGCTCAAGAAACAGTTGTTTATATATATGCATACACATGCTAGCTAGCGTGATAAAAGTGAATGGATCAACATATGTCACATATTTTAACTCCTCAGGAGTATTGGGTTTCAAAATGTGCTCCTTTTGGGTTAGCTCAATGATAACATTTCTAAAAATGTTACAGGCTGTTCTCAAAATATTAACATCTTCGCGACAATACCTTTTTAGCTCCCTCTTAAAATCAAAAACATCTTTACGGGCCTCTGAGTACCATTTTAGAAATGCCTCCTTTTCTTCAGACATCATAAATTCTGAACCATAGCACTCCACAGGAGGAATAGGACCCACATAGTTTTGATTCTGCTGGGTATTAAAAAAATGCGGAAAATAACCTTTCGACCCTGGAAATCCAAAAGCTTTAGGCAACTTACTTAACTTCATAGGCAAAAAATTCAAGCTGTCAATAAACCGAATTTTAAAGGGTATTACCTCTAGAAGTTTTAGCTTTGCACCATCCATTACCAGTTTGACTGCTACTCGTTCTTTAATCATTTCATGTATCAAAAAGAAAGAATCATACCCCTGACTGTTGTGTGCCAGAAAGCTATACCCCCTAAATTTTTGATCCAAGAAATTAGTAATAAAACGCTTAATGCAGTCTATACCATAAAAGGACCACGTCTTATCACCCGTCAAATGTTTGGCATAAACATAGTTTGGGACGTGTATGCCTGTCTCTTGCATACACTCTATATCAAACACAATGTAATCCTCAGTTTTAGCCACATCTTTTGGAACGGTCATGTAACACAAATGGTCCTCCAATGAAACAATTTCAATTTTACATCTAGGACAAATTTTACCACGGCATTCATGATCAGCATTTATAAAGCGACCGCATGAAACACAGTCCGTTTTCAAATAGCATTGGGCTAAACCCTGCCCTGCTTTCTCAATGTGTTTTTTAAGGCATTGTTCAGACCGGGCAAAAGTTTTACATTTGGGACATTTAAACTTTGATTCATCCAACACAAGACACCCATCTCTTTGACACATGTGACAATGTAATCTACATTTGTGAGCCATTCGATTGTTGTATATATGACAACAAAAAGGACATACATTCTTTACCCCTAGAAAACCTTGTAGGTTTAAAATACCGTAATAGTGTTTCTCATGATGTAAAAGGTAGACAGTGTTTTTATTAGAAGTGTCACCCTGGGGAAAATATTTCCAAATCCGGTCTTCATTATACATAATTTTGATCGGCACCCCAAAGTAATCTTCAAATAGGCACACTTCATTAAAACCAACCATGACGTCAGGGGGTATACCAAGAATATGGTGGACCTCTAAAGCCTTTCTTTGTATGCAACCGTCAGTAACAGTTCTAGGCTCCAACAGACCTATGATACTGGCAGCCATACATATATTTAAGTCCCCATAGTTAAAATCCAAAAGCCAACGCTTCTTCTTAGCCACAATCATACTGTAGAGTGTTTTCTTTAAAGGCCTGTACACGCCACCCTCTCTAGATCTAACAATCACAGTTACAATTTTTAAGGGTTCCGTTACAAGAAGCTCAGCCTTACTTTGTAGCAAACGGCCAATGTTTTCTAAAAACTCTAAAACATCAAACACCTGTCGGTGGGATCGTCTGGTAAAAAGAGGTCTATTTAAAGTAGAACTGTCTAAACGGATCTGGACAAAGTCATTAGGACCAGCACATTCCAAAATGTGGGAAAAAGCCTCTCAACCGATTCTGTTATCAGTAATAGTGCGTGACCTGTTGAGGTTATCCTATCTAGATTCATAAAACAAAAAACTTCATAGTATTCAACACTTTCATATTTTGGTATATCATGATGGTATGTTCCCAAACTCTGTAAAAAACTGTTTCTGTATCAGACGTGTCAGGTGTATCTGGAGAGTGAAGCTCTAAATCTTTCTTTGCACGGCGGGTAATGATAGCTTTTGCTTTTTTTAAGAGTTTCAAAAACATTTTCCTCTGTCTCCTAGAGCGAAGCCATTTTAAACGCAAGGCCTTTGTACCTTTTACAGGTAAATGTGGTATGTCTACAGGCTTAGGGGGTGTATGCACATCTTCCAAACCATACCCTATGATGCTAGGGGGTGTCATTACATCTATACCATTTGTGGACTTCCCAGGACTTAACCCAGTCCTTAATGCTGTTATGGGGATTGTCAACTGATTTGGAGCAGCCCTAGCTTTATTTTTTAAAGACTGTTTTTTATAGTCTTGAGCCAGTACATTGGTTTTAGATTTCATGTTGAACAAAATTGATATGTGTATCAATTAAAGCTTTTTTGGTACACTTTTGCTTTAATCTATACCTCTGGCTGCCTAAGTTTACTTTCTTATGTATACCTGGTAGATGTTTTCCTTTTTTACTATTTAATACATCTACCTCAAATAACCGCTTAGCAGTGTCACCCCTTTTATAACAGGGAACCGTCACCCTGGCGGCTGATGTGTTAACATGTTTAAAGGTATGTCGGGGAGACAACGGTTTATTATCAAGCTTGTGAAAATTGTTCACTGCACACACCCGTTTGTTTACACCATTTGGCCCTGTGCTTGAAAGATCTAACGGCTTAGGGGGGTCATTTAACCTACAAATAACAGAGGCATATACAAATTCTTCACAAGCTAATTTTATGTGGGAATCTGAGTTAACTATAATAGGCTCTTTTATATGGGGGTTTACAATAGGCTCTTTTATAGGTGGATTTACAATAGGCTCTTTTACAGGGGAGTCTATAATTATTATAATAGGTTCAGAAGCACGGGCTGTTGGTATATCTGGTACCAAAGGGACCTGTTTGAAATTCTGGAAAATATCAGCACACTGTTCACTGTTGGGGCTTGTACGTAAACACGTATGGGGTATTGAATAATCTCCACAATCCAGAGACCGTTGCCTAGTGGTATCCTGTATTGGGTCTAAAGCAGGAAAATCTCCAAGAGGTTCTTTTATAGGGGAGTCTATAATTATTATAACATTTTCAGAATCAGGGGCTATTGGTACACCTGGTACCACCAACGCTGGTTCTAAATTTTGGGGAATATCAACATACCTCTCACTGCTAGGGATTGTGGGTGAATAGGTATGGGGCGGTGTACAGTATCCATAATCAGGAAACCGTGCCCTAACAACGGCTGGTATTGGGTCTAAAGGAGTTACGGCCTTTAAAGATGAAAGCACAAAAGGAGGGGTAATAGTGCCACAACCTATACTCTCTAGCTGCGATCTATTAGCTGATGGGTCTATAGGTGTTGTAACCTTTACACGGGACCGTATATTTTTATCAGAGCTAACAGACTGGGCCTGAGGGGCATCCGCCGGAGTGACCTGAATACTTTGATCTTCCACACTTTTAGAGTTAGTAACATTTAAAACAGGTTGAACCCCTGTAAACCGTACCTCTTTTTTCAAACTTAATTTAAAGTTCTTTTTTTTTTCTTTAAAATATTTTGGAGCCCCACACACTCCTCATAACCCCCAACAGTTGTTGTGTCAAAGTGTTCTGTGCAGGGCTGACCTGTTTTCTTCACACGAGTCGTTGCTGGGACCGCAAAGGGCGTAAGCGCTACACTAGACCCTAAAAGAAACATAATTAAAAGAAAATTACAAACTAGAAGCAAAAGCCTATTCCTTATAAACATACACCATCCTAAAGCCTAATACATGCTTCCTTTTAAAACATCCAAAACCCATAAAGACCTATAATAAAATAAGCCCTAGATACCTTTATAAACGTTAAAGCTGCAAAGTTAGCAAACATAAATAACATACCGTGCGTACTGTCCCTTGAATAGGTCCTTTTCAAAATCCCCTTAAAATGCTCTAAGGTCGGGCTTGTTTTTTTTCACACGATCCGCTGCCTGGCCTCCAGATGTAGCAGGTGTTACGCCTTTACATTTGTGCACAACACTTGGCCCTAAAAATGACCATAACATAATTAAATACATATTTACAAAACTAGAAGCATGTGTCTGATTACCTATAAACATACAAAATGATAAATCCCTGATACATGTTTCCTTCTAAATCATCCAAAACCCCTTAAAAAAAGAAAAACCTATAATAAACCTTAAAGCTGCAAAGTTAGCAAACATAAATAACATACTGTGTGTATCTGTCTCCAAACGTTTCCTTTTCAGGGTCCCCTCAAAACGCTCTAAGGTCTGGCCTGTTTTTTTCACACGATCTGTTGCCTGACCTCCCGAGGTAGCAAGCGCTAAGCCTTTAGACTTGTACACAACACTAGGCCCTAAAAAATGACCATAACATACTTAAATACATATTTACAAAACTAAAAACATGTGTGATTCCTTATAACCATACAAGCTCATAAATCTTAATAATTGTTTCCTTCTAAAGCACCCAAAAACCATTAAAAAAAAGCCTGTAATAAAATACACCCTAGATACCTTTATAAGCCTTAAAGCTGCAAAACTCTTTGGTAAGCAAACATAAACATTGTACCATGCGTATCGCCCTCTAAACGCTTCCTTTTGAGCTGACCCTCAACACGTTCTGCTCGGCCCAACAATTGTAAATCTATATAAACACATTATAACATTAATCCTTACTTACATACTGCAGGAGACACACACACACACACACAAACACACACCTCTTACAGGTTTTGGAAATATATTTATCAATTAAAAAAGCTCCATAGCCTACCCAAACATATGGTCAGACCATGCATACTAGCGCAGACTTCAAGAGCGCTGTCTACCTCTCTCCATAGCTCCTTCTCTATATATACACACCATACTCCGCCCCTATGGGAGGACCCATAACTACATCACCCCCACAACACCCCCCGGCCTGCCCCCAGACATCACAACTTCATACCTACATCATCTCACCAGAGACCTGGACCTTGACACGCCTGTAATGTCACCATCCCCCCATACTGGACCATGCCTAACCACAAAATATTACCTCATCCACAACATCACCACCAGGAAACGCCCTTATCTATGCCAGCCATCCCCCAACACAACACATGACATCACTATTAGGTTAGGCCTTAGGGGAAACTTCAGGGACACACCCGTGATGTCACCATTCCTGCTGTGCCACGCCTAACCCAAAATATTACCTCATGCACAACATCACCACCGAGGAAATGCCCTTCTCTACGCCTGCCATCCCCCAACACAACACATGATGTCACTATTAGGTTAAGCCTTAGGGGAAACTTCAGGGACACGCCCGTGATGTCACCATCCCTGCTGGACCACGCCTAACCCAAAATATTACCTCATGCACAACATCACCACCGGGAAATGCCCTTATCTACGTCTACACACCTCTAAATACAAATCATGACATCACTATTAGGTTAGACCTTAGGGAAAACTTCAGGGACACGCCCGTGATGTCACCATCCGTGCTGGACCACGCCTAGCCCAAAATATTACCTCATGCACGACATCACCACCGGGAAACGCCCTTATTTACGCCGGCCATCCCCCAACACAACACATGACGTCACTGTTAGGTTAAGCCTTAGGGGAAACTTCAGGGACACGCCTGTGATGTCACCATTCCTGCTGGACCACGCCTAACCCAAAACAGTACCTCATGCACAACATCACCACCGGGAAACACCCTTATCTACACCAACACGCCCCTGAACACAACGCATGACGTCACTATTAGGTTAGGCCTTAGGTGAAACTTCAGGGACACGCCCGTGATGTCACCATCCCTGCTGGACCACGCCTAGCCCCCAAAATATTACCTCACCCATGACATCACCACCGGGAAACGCCCTTTCCTATACCAACACGCCCCTGAATACAACACATGACGTCACTACAGCACAGGACATCCGGTAAGGAGGGACCTGCGTTACCATGGACACCACAGGAGGCGGGACATCCGGTTAGGGCAGGACTTCCGGGTAAAGGGGGCGTGGCCACCTGTCACATTATGCAAACCATGCCCCTTTTGAGTTTGATGAAAGGGGGGTTATAGTACTACTTCCGATATTAGAGACTTCTTAGGCTCTAAAAGGACTCACCAAACCCCTTGAGATTGAAGTCTGTAACAAACATAACCTGCACCCCTATCGCGGTTACATTTCCCCCGTCCATTCAATTAGATAACGCAAACAGAGCTTTCTCGACTTAATCTGATGTCAGCACGCAGATAAAGATGATGATTTATATCTCACTCCCGATACTGCTGTTGACTCCACACCGATTGCTTATACGCGTGTGAACTTTCATACAGTAGGTTCATCAATAATTCCAAGGGGTGGTTACACTGGTAGAGCAGTGTCCACAAGATCATTCCACCCAAATACCTTGCTTTACCTCTCAGTCAATCCATACGAGCAACTCCCTCCAGAATTCCAATCTGCCTGCACCCAGATTATCAGCCTCCCCAAATCTTTATACAAATTAAGACATTGCTGAGAATATTTCTATATCGGCCTCAGAGTCCTCACTGGTTGCTTCCTTTTCGAAACCTGTTGCAAGACCATCCTTTGGATTTCCCCCAACATCCTCACTTGCAATTGACACAGCTCTTACAGCTGTGAATGCGAGTATCTATACCTTGACAAAACTCTTGCAAACGACTTGTCTTCAAACTATGGAAGCCAATATATACAGGACAGCAGGAAAAATCATTGCAGATTCAGGAAAACCTACTATGGGTCTTTGTATAGATTCTGGTCTTGATGATGCATCTAGCCAACCTTGCTTGGCTATCCCTATGACTGGGGCGGAGAGCCACCCCACCCCAGAAGAACCCCCATCTCTGTCCATTATTTCTATCTCCCCTCATACAATCATATTCGCAGACCACTCTAACTCACAACCTACCTTGCCAGAGATTATCGAAACCTCTAATCATGAGACTCCTCTATATGAAGTATTCCTGGGCGAGACAGCAAAGCAGGAAGAAGCAAAGAAATAAAAATAATAAAAAAACAAAAAGCGAGACTCCTTATCACCAAATGTTACCATGAAGAAGTCGAAAAACGTACCTGTGCCTAACACAAAAAACATCAATCAGAAAACAAAGAAATGTCTAGACAACTTAACAATCAGCCCTCACATCTCTATGACTCTGTTATTGAAGACTCTGAAAGTGGTATCATGTCCAAACAACCGTGCCTCCTTCCAATCACATAGGATCAAGTCAAGGTAAGGTGGATGAGTGTCTTAAAATTGTAAACAACTGCAATAATATTGATGATTGTTCTTTACCTGCAAACCGTCTTATTTCTGATCCAACTGAGATTGATGCTGAGCTATTGAATCTCTCGGTTTATCCTGTTCATTCATCTGCTATTGTGAACATTGTACATCAGAGTCTTCATGCCCCCCAAGTTGCCTCGAATAAACCTAAACAAGTTTTTTGTGTCAACCTAGATAGTGACATCCCCACTTTTATGATCCTAGAACAAAAGCGCACAGCCTTGTTAGGAGTATCATTGAAAGCAAATACTCTACCCTCTCATTCAGATCATCATATCCCATCAAATGTAACTACCCCTGTTACAAAGCTAAATCATGCAGAAAGTGCTATAGAGGAGCTACCCACAAAACCACCTTTGCTCCCTATCTTTAATGCTACTGCATTGGATACTGATACTTTAATTGTGGCTATGTTAGATAGACTTTGATACGATCCATATCGTAATAGAACCACCCTGTTAACAATTTTTCAATCCATCACAGAACTAAATCAAATTACATCAGATGATATTGAAACAATTAGATATCTTGAAGATTCTAACTATAGTACAGTAGAATTGAATATACCATCTAAAATTGTGAAAAACATTGTCTGGCGTGCTAGAGATACCTTGGAACAAAATGGTATTCTAATTGAAATGCAGAAACAACAACCTCCTCTAAATCAACTAGAGAACCATCAATCTCTTTCCCAATGACCCTTGCCTTCAGAAAATAGACAAACAACTAAACCTCCTTCACAAGCTTGTTGCAAATGAATGGGAACCATGCCCAGTACATCACAACCATCTATACATCTCCACCCACTGCAACCCATATCTAGATGGACATGGGTATCCAAAGCTGTCCAAGTCCTCCCAAGGACTTCTCAATATTAGTGTAATACTCTATCTAAATCAAATGACTGCTCATTAGCAGTATGGAATACAAGAGGCTATTCTCATGTACTCTCTGCTAAAGCAGATGTCTTAACAATTACGACATTGTCATGTTGCAAGAAACCTGGATGACATTTGAATCGATCTGGCCAGATCATTACGTCATTAGAGTTCCAGCCATAAATAGCCTAGAGAGGATGCCCTGCTGCGGGGCTACTCACTGCTGCTAAGATCAGTGCTCAGCTGCAGCTAGAAACATGGGCATCACCCCTTCCTGGCATTCAGCAAACCACAATAACATCATTAAATCCTCAACATCCACTCTATCCCAAATCAGCAATATTAAACTTTTGTTGGAACCCCCAAGCTGTTGATGAAACTCTCTTTCTTGCTAAAGTTGAATCAATGCTTGATTTGATTCAACTAGACTTTCAAATTCATACTACGATTATTGCAGGCGATTTCAACATTGACTTATTTACATCAAATACTATGCACAGTAACTCGAGAGCTGCAAGTGGCTGTCTCTTATGAAAATTAGGAATTTCTATTATGCTCAATGGATCCTCAAGTGATGCTTACCCACTGACGCCTACTTGGAATAGGGGCTCTCACTCTTCCATTCTTGACTATGTTTTTATATCAGCCAATGCGAACAAACAGATTGCCTCTTTTAATATGATTCCAAATTCGGCGAGCGATCACTTAATATTAGAAAGTAGCTGGATTCCTCATGTCATAACCACGCCAATATTTTTTTTATAATCACCCAATCACACTTAATCATTCTAAAAATCATCTTCTATGGCGTTTACCTCAAATAGAATCTTTAACACATTCCTTGAACCAAGCACTGAGCAGTAACCAACCAGATAAAGATATTAACTACACTTAGCACCTACAAATAATCACACCAAAACCCGAACCCTGGAAGCAAATAGCATTCAAGCATAAACAGATTCACCTTCCAGAAATAGCGAGTCTCAAACAAACATTTCATAAACTAATGAGAACCCTTTCCATATTAACCATAATGCTAAAAAAAACAGGTGTGCTTTTGGGCACACTGTGTCCAAGGTGAGTGATGCCTTGCTTCCGTTGGAAAGTCTTTCAGTCCAATTTGCATCCTCTCCTAAGACACGTGCCGCCTACAACTTTCCCGAGTACTGAATCTGCTACCCGGCGTTCCCTATCCATATCGTACCTCCTTTTCCAGGGTGGGTTGGGTGGGAAAATATGGTCCTTCTCCTTCCGAAACCTTTACCCGAGGTGGGTGTTCTTTCTTTTCGTTCTGCCTCTCCCTTCCTAAAGGCTCCTTATATCCCCCCTTCTCCTTTGTTATTCTATTGGGGGCCGGCCCAACAGGTCCTGTTTGGACCTGTTTGGATCAGGAGGACCCAGGGACCGACCTCCTCCTCAGACAGCAGGTAAGCATGCACCAACATGTGTTTACTCCCTCTGTCCCCAAAGGCCATCCACACCCGCTCTGGTCCCCCTGTAATGTTCCCTTGTGCCCCTCCCTTCCTGCACACACATGTTGCCCGTTTTGCTTGATTCCTCTACCCTGCTTTCCCCTCCAATCCCTCCAGCCTACTTCTGCAGTAGTCTGTCCTGATATTTTCTGGTTTCACCATCATTATCTTGTGGCCAATGCTGGATTTGACTTTTATGGACTTCATTGATTCACGGTGCGTCACCCTTTCCCAACTCTCATGCTGGACTTCCTTTGCATCTTGTACTCATGGTGACCCTGAATCATGCTGTTCCCATCTTCATCTTGTATCCTGGCTTGTAACATATTGTGTGACTACTGACTTCTGCAATTGTATTTGCTCTCCCCTCTTGCTTCTCCACTCTTTTTGACTGCTTACTCTCTGTTCTCTCCTCCTCTCCCTTTTCCTATCTCACCCCCTTACTTTCTTCTAAGCACTTACTCTATCAGAATTGTCCCTGGGCCTAGTATGATAGCAACTTTGTCTGTCTCCTCCCCACCCTCCCCTTACTCCTGTCTGAAATGTCATCAGGCCTAGTATGATAGTCACTTGTTTTGTTCCTCCCCTCCCTTTCTGCACCCCTCTCCCTCACCTTTTGTTTTTCTACGGCTCTACCAGAAATGTCATCAGGCCTAGTACGGTAGTCGCCTGTCTGTTTCCATTTCCTTCCCACTCTCCCATTGTCTTCCTTATCTATGTCATAGCGATTTGTTGGGTATATTTACCCACTCAGCAGTACTTCCCCACATCACCAAGCTGCACCTCAGCAATTAACAGCAAAATGGCTGCACTGGCTCCTTTGAGCACCACGGCCGGGCATCAAAACTGCGTTTTGCAGCTACAAAAGGATGGCTGCACTGTTTTGCCAAGCACCATTGGGCAAGTTGGAACAGGGAGCACCCCGAGAAAGGCTGGCAGGGTGTGTTCTTGTGTGTACTAAAGAAGCGAAGTGAAAAGCGGCACTGCTTTGCTGCTAGCCCAAAGTTTCCCAGTGGAAAAGGGAAATATTTGGCACTTAAAATGATGCAGCTCTGATGCTCTTTTCATCTGTCCTACACTACTCTGCTTTTATCAGTGAGGCCCTGCCATGTTCATCCATATTCAAATTGTGCCCCAGCAGAAGAGGGCATTATTCCTGAATGGAAGGCTGTGTCAAACCAAGTCTGGGAAATCAACAGAAGCTTTACTTTCAGCTACACAGAAAAACATTTGACTTTTGCGCTGCAAAATGTCAAAAGTCACTGCTTCAAAAGAAACCCTATTTCCAAGAACATATGTCAATTTCAGTGGATCTGTGTCTTAAACAGATTGCTGTATGAGAGGAACTGACTAGTGCTGCAAAACCATGTGGGATATTTAGATGGAAGAGAAAACCTTTTGAAAGGGACATACCTGCAGGCTTCACCACATGTTCAAATGTGCTTTTGTAACATAATAAAAATACCTGTTGGAAAAGTGTATGTTGGATAAAGCTGTGTCCTGGCCTAGCAATGTAAAGTGGTTTTGCTGGGAAACACATATGGGCTGTTTAATTTCAATAGGCTTGCTTCTGATTCAGAACAAAATAAAATAAAATAAAGAATTAAATGCAGTGGCTGGACTGTGGAAGCTCCAGGACAGGTTTTTCTGCTGGCTTAACCAAGGCCTTGCCCCAAAAGGAGACACCATAAAGTTCTAGGACACATGCATATTAATTACTACCTTTGAAAACTTTGAATGGACCAAGAGAAAGAAATCTCACATGCTCGTCAGACATTTGTCTGGGCATCAGTTTAAGACAATAGATCTGGGACACCTATGTGTGAAGTGGGGGAAGTGACCATAAACATTCAATCAAACTGAGAAAACCCCATGGCCACCCTGGGCTGAACTTACAGTTGGTGGTAGATGAAGAAAAAAATGGTCCCAGTTGAAGGACAAAGGCTGACCATCTGTCTCAAAATAGTATTTGATGAATAAACTTTTAACACTTTTAATTCTGTAACTGGACAGTGAGGAATGTACAAGTTATACAGTTTAAATGTGATTTTCGTGGCTTCTAAACAAGATATTGCAGCCGTCCTTATCATGTATGGGACACAAATGCCAGGAGAATGTAAATCATGGCAAAAGTACATATCGTGGAACGTAAAAAATTAATACAAATATGCCTTATGTTAATATGCACACATACCTAAAATTGTGGGATTTGGGTGAAGCGGTTCTCACTAAAATCACAAAAAACTATTAGAAGGGCGAAACAATGGCGTACAGACCTGGGAGTGGAAACACCATGCTCTGTATAAAATATGTAATCTGTCTATGTAATTTGTTAAAATCCCACAACTGTGGAAATGTGTAATTTATGTTAAGAATGATTTTTGGCAAAAAGGACTGTGGGAAGGATTTGCACCTCATAAAACACAACCCCATAAACGGAATCCCCTCCTAGAGGAGGAAACCAACATTTGCTGACCTATCCGGTTCTTGGGGTTAGGTCTAGCGCAGTTCTGCTCAACAATAAACCTGATGATGTCACCTGCTTTTATATAAAGTGTGGGAGCTTGCAGGGACAGACTCTCTCCTGAATTTCCAGCGCCTGTGTATCCTAACATTCCAGATTCACCATTGCAAGAATCCAGGCTCTGCTGCAAGGCAAAAGCACAGCTGACCCTATTCTAGCACGGCCAAAGCATAGCTGATCCTATCCCATGCAGGCCATTGATCCAGAAATTCCACTAAAATCCCAATAACCAAGAGGAAAAGCTGTGGTACTTTTGGGAAGCATCATGTAACCAGACCAGCTTTTTGCCCACTACCTGCATGCCCGCTTTACCTTGCCATCATCCAGTGACCAGACTTGCCCAGCTGTTTGCTGTAGGAGAGCCGCCTTCCTGTGACCAGAAGCTTTTGTGTCCCGAATCCGGTTGGCTGCTCAAATGCCCAAACTCAAGTGCTGATTGTGAGTATTTCCTCATCTCATAGCAACAAATAGTCTACCCTTCTTGATACCTTGTTGTGGTCCTACTTTCTAAGTAATCCCTATTCATACCTTGACCACTTGTTTAAAACTGTTAGAATTTTCTTTGCATCTTGTCATTGATCTCCAAGCGTTAGTGCCACTTTTCTATTCACTTCTGTCTTGCATAGATCAGAAGTCCTTAGCAATATTTTGATTAAATAAAATTAAAGCGTAACTTTTATATTCACGGGTGGCGTTCCTCTTTTCTAGCCATTAAATCTCATGTAAGTAAAACTTTTCCTTTCTTTCCATACGATTTACACTTTTGAACTGCTTTATTTTCCTAAAATCGAACCTCATTCCACCTTGAAAATCTCATTCACTTCTTCAACTATAGCCACCCCTTCACTTATATATTGTCCCTGTGATGTGCATCTATCACCCAGCCTAAAACCCGCCTCTGGTTTCAGTGTATTTTCACCCGTTTAAAAAGAAGAAAACGTTCTTGACATTTAAAGCTGAAAAAGAGAAAAATTCAACTTTTCCATGTGTGAATTGACTGCACTGTGTTTTCTATTTCAACCTGCTTTGTGAACTGTATACCTTTATGATACCTTACATTATAGTTGCTAGTGATATGACATCCCTGAGACTGTGATAAAACATGTGTACATCATTATTTAATTACACATATCACGTGACCCCCAGCTGCTTCAAAACACCGAGACACTCGCCCGAGCGGCGAACGTTGCTGCACCTACCTTAAGCAGCACTTTTTTCTGCAAAACGAACGTTTTTGAGCCGTGAAGGGGCTCCTTCTGGTCCTCTGTCCCGTGCCTGCTTCCTGGAGGAGGCGTGGCTTGCGTGACACACGTGAGGCATCACGTGACCCCCAGCTGCTTCAAAACACCGAGACACTCACCCTCGCGGCGTTAAGCCCGAGAGGAGTAAAGCCCAGGGACTGTTGAGCGACTGTTTGGCGCACTGTGGCAAGCGAAGAACACGTGTCGCCCCGATTCCATCGTACAAATTCCATCGCCACCCTTCCACCACACTCATCACATATATGCCTCCCTTATCACCTACGGAGGGCGATATTAGCTGCCGGCTGCGCAGCAGCAAAACTGACCAAGAGAACCTGCAAGATCGCCCTGCCAGTGCTAAAACAACTGATAGGCACTGGAAGGGCGAGGCTTGTCCAGCAACAACATCTACTACTTCCAAAAAATGTGACTCTGACTCAGGTCAGGGAAACTTGAAGCCCGCCATACAAGCAAGGGGTCTGGAAAGTCTCGCTATTACAACTGGAAACTCCCACAGTCACCCCAGCCAAACACCAAGAACGGAGCGACCTCAGCCGCCCAGTCCGACTACCGTCTCGACGAGCGACCCTCTGCCGGTGACCACTGGAGGGTGGGCACGGCAGGGCACTGCAGAGCAGGCCAGGCCAAACACGACCCATCTGCAACTTACTTATTCCACTAACGGAAAAAGTGACCTGGAGGCTTCACATACCTCGCCATGTCACCCCCACCCAGCACCCCAGAAACTTGGGGAAAACCCAGATCGGGCTACTATGCTGGTCAGCAGCGCGACACATGCTGAGGCGACGGCAGCACAAGAACACTCACGCGATACAGCAATTAAGGTTCAAGCTCAGGTCCATCAGAGTCGAGCCTATCAGACGAACCCTGAAAAGAGATTTCATTTCAGAAAGGCCCAGCTAACCTCGAGACGAGGTACTCCAACTTCCTCATGGGACACGGAATCTGAAGACGACGTATTCACGAACAAAGGACCGGAAGGGCATTCACCATCAGAAACACCCAGCACCAATGTCCCGGAGCAGGCCCAAAACCTATCAATAGTAATTCAGTCCGAGGGGTCCGTAGGGTACCCAGAAGGAAACGAATCCCCAGTCCAGGACCTAGACCGACATCTGAGTCCTCAACCACCAAAATCACCAGAAGGCACGCCTTTGGTGCCGGCCGAAATACAGCTGAGTGACAACGGTCATCAAAACACAGTCCTAACAAACTCATCCCAGAGAAGAAAGACTCCACGAAAAAAGGAAAACCTTAATCTGAATGTAATAAGGGAAAAAAAAACAATATCAAAGACCCTGAAAAAAAAAGCCACCTCTCAACCTTTAGGAGGGTCCAAAGGCAACCCGACCTTGAAAAACCTAAGCAGCTTAAAGGACTACTTCCTAAAACAACATAAACGAAAGATTAGCCAAGAGTCTGAGCTATCAGACGCCGAAATCCTAGAGGCAATCCAAGACAAATCCCCACTGAGCAAAGTCAGAAAAACTGACACAAATCTTCAAGAACGGATTCAGACGGCACATACTGTCACCGACCATGAGCCCCCGAAATCGGGAGACCTGAACCAAAGGAGACCAGCGCCGCCTGAACTGTCTCAGCAAGAAGAAAGAGGAAAAGACCTGAACAAAAAGAAGGCAGACGAAACATATAAGCTCCCCGAAGTCTCTCCCAGTCTCCCAAAGCTGCCACACGCGAATTCTCAAACTCCAGTGCCCACCCTAGAGAGACCACAGCAGACCAACTCCTGCCTCAGCCAACAACAAGAAAATTATGTGCGGCACAAGCCGCATACTTTGGGGAACCTGACCCAATCGTCGGAAAATCCATCTCAGCCTCCCCTAATGAACGTACCAACTGTAGAAAGAAGATCCTCAGAAAGACTCGCACCACTCAATGCCGCCAAAGACTCAAATACCCCGCAGAAAAGCAGACGTCCTGGAAACACATCAAATATGTCAGAAAACGACTCTCCCGCGACAAAGAAAAAAGATCTTCTGTCAGTGATGTCTGCATTTTCAATAGTGCTAAACCCGTTCACAAAGCTGTACGAATCAATACACGAGGCCTTGAAAGACAATACAGCAATGATCAGTGAACTAAAGGACAAACTAATTTACGTGGAAGGCTACCTTACAGCAATGGAAAGAACGTCAAACTCCACACATTCAAAATGGGAGGAAAAAATAGACATTGTGATGTCAGAACTACTAAAGAAAGAGGGCACTAAGCACAAAAATGTGGAACCACCAACCAAAACCACACAGTCCACACAGACCGAGAAGAACAAAGAAGTTGCCCCAATCTTCACAAAAATTCCCCAAAAACATAAAACTGAGCAGAATACACTAGCACTGTCCCCCTCAAAATCCTCAGCTAGGGGCAAAGTCAAAGAAAAGACCAAAAACGGCACCAAACCACCTGTGTGGCTGCACCCAAAGGAATCCCCTCAAAAAGTCCCTCAAAACCGAAATTGTTCTGGGGAAACAGAGATGGGAGCTAACCAAGGGGAAGTGACTATGAACCCCACACTTACAAACTTTACGCAGTTGACCGCAACAGACAAAACCAGAATAAGTGTAGACTCAACTTCATCCTCAGACTTGTCAAACATATCGTTGTACCCCGACGAACGGGAAACAGATTCCCCACAGCCGACAAACTGCAACGATGCTTCAAAACAAATGCAAACAAACCCCCTATCTAATGACGAACTTATCCGAGAACAAAAGAAAACATTTTTTTCTGAGGTATCAAGAGGGCTGCCCAGACAACGATCTCACTCAAACTCCCCATCTATTGCCTTAGAAGCCCTGAAAAACTTAAAAGAGACTCACGAACACGTTGGACATGAGCCTCACAGAGACCGAGATCAGAAACACTATAAACCGAACGACCCTGCTAGAGTCCAGTCATCGAAGGACCAAAGAGCAAAGGATACTCCCTCAGACAAAGACAAGATCTCTGAAGGGGGAAAAATCTTCAAGTTAGAACAAACATCATCTAAAGATTCTTACCTGGTCCTAAACCGCAGAACAGTGTTAAATAGACTGGGAAAAATAGGAACACTCCGTCACTTAAGAACGGAAGACTTCACACTGGTCGAACCCTACCACCGGGAACACAAAGCAAAAGCTTATCTCCATTTACGAAGAAAAACTTCATTGGAGTTAACTCCCGACGTGCATAAGGACCTCCAAAAAATGGGCCTAAAAATCCACTGCCTTCAGAAATATTCGAAGGAAAACATCAAGGAGACAAAAGAAAAAACTGGAGATCCAACTCGAGACAGGGAGCGACACAGAGAAAACTACGTACAGAGGCCTCCGAGAAAACAAAACGCGGCACACGGCGACGAAAGGTGGGGGCGGAGACACCAAACTACCCTTCAACCTAGAACCCGAAATAACAACTACGAAACTTCAAAAACACAAAGTCATCACGAGAAAAGAGAAACAAGACAATCTAGAACGGAACTTACAAAGGAGAGCAGACCACCAGCACGTAACCCATGGAAATGGCTTTCAGAAACCTTTACGCAAACTCACAAGAAATAGCAACAAAACCAAGGACTGCATTCGACGGAGAAACAAAGCATTGTTCCTTTAAATCCTCTACAAACATGCTCCCTAAACATGGCTTCATGGAATACGAGAGGTCATCAACATCTTACAAAGCCTAGTGACACAAATTTAGGTATGTTCGAATTGATCTGCCTTCAAGAAACATGGTTGGTCCACAAACCAGCCATGGACGGATACGTAACAGAGGCCTCGCCCGCCTGCAAATCCATCCTAGGACGCCCCTCCGGAGGCATACTAACAGCCATCCGGACTGGCTCAGGGATCATTCCAAAAGGGAAAACAGCAGAGGGCTACGGAATGCTGACGACGCTGGCCTCATGGTGCCATCAAGATCTAACCAGAGATGCTTGGTTAAACTCAGACCTAGGCATAATAAACCTCTACTGGAACCCGGCGAAAACCAGCACCAATGAATTTTGCACCATGGTCGCCAACCAAATTGACGACCTAATGGTGGAGCGGAAAGTACCCAATATCATCATTTGCGGCGATCTAAACTCTAAATGTGAGGGGAGAGTGGAAAACAAACAAAGCCCGAACTCAACGATGGACGAAAGAGGTCGAGCCTGGTCCCTCCTAATGAAATCAAGGAACTTCCACAATGTATCATCACTCCAAGACCGAGAATTGCAAATCCCTACGTGGGAAAGACTGAGCTCGTCCGCCACGCTGGACTACATATTCATCACGGAAGGGCTGATAGCTTATTTCACCGATTTCACGGTGGTAAAAACGCAGGAAAGTGACCACAACCTCTTAAAAATGTCATGGAGCGGAACAGCTCCATCAAGACCCTTCTATCCTGCAGTAGTGGAAACTAACGCACAGCAAAACAGGCTTCGCTTAACCTCTGAAAATGTACAAAACTTTTTCTCTAACATGGCGAGGAAAACCGTCCAAATAATAAAGAGCAAAAGCGGCAGTCGGCCAGAATACGTGTCGCTTTTGGCCGCACACAAAACGAAATTTGCGGGAACAAAAACAGGGAAATCGATCCATACGCACTCCTTCGACGCTGAAGTGGCAAAAAAAAGAAAAAATCTTAACAAACTGAAAAAAACGGCCACACTAGCTGACTCGCCGGCAACATGGCTCGATTACCAAGCAGAACAAAAGTCCTACAAATCCTGGCTAAAACAGCATCGGTTGCTCATGTACCAAAATGACGCTGAAGAAATGCTCCACACCTGTGTCACAAGAAACACTCGGAACTTTTGGTCACTACTGAAACCAACCAATGGGCAGAAGGCAAACGCGCTGGCAAACTGTGTCTCAGAGTCAAAGTGGATTCAGCATTTCACGGAGTTATACCGCTGTCCCACCTCCACGTTACTACATCTTCCCGTCCTCTCAGACTCCCCATGGATCACTCTCTCATCGATCGAGGACATCACAGAAGCAATCAACAATCTCAAACCCTCAAGGGCTCCTGGGCCAGATGGCCTGACTAACATTGATCTCAAGGCACACCCACTATTATGGGCGCAAGCAATTGGAGAAATATTTACTCAAATTCAGAAAACAAAAGAAATTCCCAAAACCTGGACAGAGGCTGTACTGGTACCCATCTATAAGAAAGGAAACAGAGACACCCCCGCCAATTACAGACCTATTGTCTTACTGGATGTCATAGGGAAGATTTTCGCAGCATTACTCCTCCGCCACTTCAAAGTCTGGGCCAGTGCCTCCCCAGCAGCCGACATGTTCCAAACAGGATTCCAGAAGGGAGCAGGAACGTCAATCAACCTACTGTTTCTGAACATACTTAAAGCAAACACAAAGAGGGGCACGGGAAAGGTCCATATGGCAATGGTAGACTTGTCCCAGGCCTTTGACCTGGTAGATCGAGAAAGACTGTGGACCAAGTTAGCAAACTGGAAATGTCCAGACTCGATTCTCGCACCAGTAATGGCACTCCATGAAACCACCTCACTCAGAGTCCGCCTAAACCAACAAGGCACACTCTCAGAGCAAATTTTTACAAAACGGGGAGTAAAACAGGGCTGCCCGTTAGCCCCAGCTCTGTTTATCTCGTTTATTGGAGACTTCCAAGACTCAGTGAAATCAGTAAGATCTTTCCCACCGCGAGTGGGCACCTCTAAAGTCTCAAGACTGTGGTATGCCGACGATTTAATTTTGATTGACCAGACGGCAGTGGGCCTTCAGAGACAGTTAACAAATTTGGCCAAATACATGGAAGAAAATAACCTGCAAATAAACAAAAGCAAAACTAAAATCCTGTTCTTTTCAAAAAGCAAAAAAAAGACAAAGAAGTGTCCGACATGGTTCCTCGATGAAGAAAAAATCGAAGTAGTAGATGAGTTTAAGTACCTGGGCATCCAACTAGACAACACTCTAAACGACTCTTCACTTCAAGCCTCGCTATGGGCAAAAATTAAGAACCTGACAGCCCAATCTCGAGCTGTCGATAGTAAATTCGGCAAGTTCTCTTGGACCCCGGTACTGCAATTTTACAAAACAAAGGTAGTACCGGCCATAACATACGGAATGGCAGCCAACTTAACTCTACCTGCTGAATTTTGGCTGAGACTGGAAGGATTTCTATGGAAATCGGTCTTGGGACTTCCTATCGCAGCACCCATGCCAGCAATTCGGCGTGACCTTGGCCTTCCTTCACTAGCCTCAGTTGTCATGCAAAGCGCGATTCTACTTTATAGGAAAATACGAACCCCCGACTCTCTGCCGATTTTTCGGATATTAGAAAACGAACTGGAAAACGGGAAGTGCACACCATTCACCAACTGGGCGAAGAAAATCGGACAAAAATTAGAAGAAGTCCACTGCACGGACGACCTCCTCATCTTAAATCCTGGGCGTGTGAAACAAAAACTTTTGGAACAAGACTGGATACGTACCAACGAGAAAATCCTAACGTATACATCTCTAAAAGATCTCCCACCTACTTACAACCGCCCAAAGATTCCGCTGAAATACTGCGAAAAATTTCCCGAAAAAAGGCTGAGGAAAATTCTTCTTCGAGCCCGCCTGAATCTTCTGCATACGAGAGAAATTTTGGCTAAAAGGGCACTGGCAAATTCTCCTCACTGCCGGGTCTGTGGACTAGTTGATCAAATAGAATCTGTTCGTCATCTACTCACCTCATGTCCTGGCTTGGCGCACGAAAGAAGGGCTTACTTGACACCACTCATCACGTGCCCGCTCACACTCGACGAAGAGACAATATGGTTTCGGTTAATTGCAGGCGATTCCACCAGATGGTCCAGAGCTGCAGCTAAGTTTCTGGAAGTAGCTCTGGTAAAAGCCAGTGAGAGCACTTTGCCGCCCGCAACACCAATGCCAGCAAGAGACCTTCGAGGAAATTCGAGAGTGGTGTCGTAAGTTCTGGGCAAAAACTTCTTGGAAGCAGCACAAACCCAATTCAACACAGCACAGATTTGTAAAAAACCTTAAACAGGTTAAAAAAAAAAAAAAAAAAAATAATTACACATATTTAATTATTTGTTAAAATCCGAGTGTCATTTTAGACCATTGCAAAGGGTTTCAAATCCGTTTTGTGAGTGAAGGTCAGATTTTGTTTGCTGCCTCATATCCCTGACTACCTGCTGCTTCTTTCTATCCACTCAGAATTTGATTCATTGTGGGTTGAGGGAACATTGCAGGGGTAAACCTTAACTCGGGTGCTATCTATCCTAATTGAAAAAGTGCTCCTATTCATTTGTGCTATGCATATGTTCTTGTAGAAGGATACCCAAGTGTATTTCAGTAGTTTTCACTGTATTTATCACCCCATTGGTGATTGCTGCCCAATGTAAAAATGATGCGATTTTCTTTGAAATTAAAAGAAATAAATATCGTGTTACCACCCACCGGCCTGGATCATGGCCCATTGTGACCCGGGCTATTTGTAAAAGGGAGTGTGAGATGGATCGGGTATCGACTCAATTCGAATTTGTGGAAAATAAAGAAAAAAGCATTCTAATTGAGCGCTACATCCTAGGCTAAGGGCAAGAGTCCTGATCCAGTGTGTGACAACCAGTTAGAATCCTTCACATCTTGCACTATCTGAAATGTCGTCAGGCCGAGTAGGATAGTTAATTTCACATCATTACTGTTCATGGCCTGTAAGAATGTCATTGTATTTTCCCTTGTTCCCTCCCTAACCTTGAAGCGCACATTGTGTATAGGCGCTATATAAATAAACTATAATATCATATCATATCCCCTGTTAGCCAGGTTGAACAAAGAGTTAAATTGAGAACAAAGTACAGAAATAAAATTAAACAGATTATAGCGATTAGTAAGCAAGCAGATGCTGAAAAAATGCTAAGAGCAATAATAATGAAGTCTGCAACGGAGATTTGGAAACATAAATGAGCCTACTAATCTTGCTATTCAATCTTCAATACTAAACACTATTGATGAAGAAGGGTGGATTACATATTTTAGCAAAATCCCCAACAGATCTCTCTAACTATACCAGCTCGCCTCATGGAACCACCATACCTTACTAAAATTAAGTTTGATAAATTAAATATTATCCTTTTAATTAAGAAGCTAAGCACATCACAAGCCCCTGGACCCAATGGTCTAACTAATGTGACCCTAAAAGCCCACCCTTTTGAATGGGCAACCATTCTAGAAAATAATATTCAATTAAATGTTTCTATCAGGAAGCCTTTCCCTCTCTTGGCGACAATCTACCAATCTTTCAAAAAGGCAACAGGAATAATCCAAGCAATTATCGTCCTATAGCACTTCTTGACGTTCCTGGATTTTATTTTGCAAGACTGATTTTATGCAAATTTACCAAGTGGCTCGATGATAACAACCGTTTAGATTCACATCAGTCAGGTTGTATTAAATCAATAGTAACAGTTTTAAACTTAATCTTGTTGTCAATAATCATAAAACAAGACATTGCTAAAAAACGATCAGTTTTTATAGCACTGATTGATTTTAGGCAGGTTTTTGACTCAGTGTCGTGTGATCTCTTATGGACGACACTTTTAAATGCGAAATGTCCACCATACTTTATTTAATACATCCATTTTATGTAATGTGAATGAATGTAGCATTGATTTAGTACCTACATCTAATAGTATTTTAAGATCATCTTTTATATGAACATCTCTTTTATACTTGCTCTTATTTATTTTATATAATGTGTTTTACTAAGTTGTACTACTCCAAAACTGCAACTTGCAAGGAAAGCTGATTACCTGTTACTTATAGAACTACTTTTTGTTTTAAACCATCTTGTTCTATCCTAATGTTTTGCCTCTGTATACACATTTTTACGCTAGATCTGTTTACCAACTACTCACAGAACTATTTTCTGTTCTTAATACCATCCTGTTTTATCATAATATTCTGCCTTTATATAATAATTTCTCTAATGTACATTGTATCTAACTTGCTATTCTTGTTGTAATATCTTGCTAATCTTAATTGTAATTTCTTGCTATTCTCAATTGTAACATCTTATGGAACAATGTATGGATGTGAAATGTTTGACAAGAATCAATTGAAAAAGTTGAAATATTTCAACTAAAACAATTTCGAAATAAAAAATAAAATAAAATACAGCAAAGCACTAACAACCTGAAGCCAGCCCAGGAGTCATGTGATCTTCAAATGGTTAGACCATTTACCCCCTACACCCCATCCCTAATGGTGAGGCCCTGCGCCTGGACACATTCCTCAAGATCTCAAATGTGGGTGATAAAGTAATATGCCTGCATAATGGACACCACCCATGGGCAATAACGATGTGTGCCTTCTTCATGTGCCGGTGCATAGGCAAAAAAGAGATCTGCTTGCATCATGCACAAGGGCAGAGATGATAAAAAGATATGCCTCAACCAAAGACTCACACATGGCCAAGAGTGATATCTTAATTAAGGACAGTAACACAATCATTTTGGTTTTTATCATTTATGAACCAGAACTATTGCATTCATTTTGGATATTGGGTGGTGCTGAAGCACCATCTGTGAGGTCAAACTATTGTATTAAAGTACTCTTTCAGCTATCACTAACAGTACAATAGAAAATGTGTGCTGTGTATGGCCTGACAGTGCTATTTCTAAGCAGTCCTCTGGGAGTCAGTGCCTTAACAGAAGATTTAAGTGTACTATTGGTTTAAAAACCATTTCTTAACCAGATGTGCCTTCAGCCATGTGATTCATAAGTAGAATGTGTCCTTGCATCTGTTCCTTTCACTGAACCACTGTTAAAAATAGTGTGGCGATCCAGAAGAAGAACTCAGACTACAATGTGCCATGTTTACTGGATGTTTTATTCAAATAAAAAGAAAACACCTAGTAGCCCAACTACTATGAGGGACATTTCCTGCCTAATCAGCAAAAAATAAGTTGGTTCGTCAAAGTCCAAAGAAATAGCCCTGAGTCCAAATCCTATTGAGCTAACTGGCCCTAACATTTAGGAAAACGTAATAAAAAAGAGGGAGGCCGGAGAATCAGCCTCTGTCCATGGCTTCTGCCGGCCCCAATCACTTGGATCTCTTTTCCATAGGTTTTAAAAGTTAATCAATGTCACAAAACACATGACATAACCTCTCTGCGGATTCTGTATGTCAAATCTGAGGCCTTTACAATTCTCTCTCTACAGGAAGAAAATGTTTTTCTAATACAATTCCACCCATTTCAATTTGTTCTGGACAATGTTCTTGTTTTATACTTAAACGCTGGAACTCTCCAGGTTCTCGCTCTCTCCAGTTATGTTCGTTCATTTCATGGCTCTTGGACCTCCCAAAATCCTCTTGCGGTTTGACAGACTTACTCAGTGGGGCGTCAGCCCGTTCCAGTTTTCTCGGCTCCCATAATGCTTGTGGATTTCCCAGCCTCAAATGTTAAAGTCTCTCAGTTTCTCAGGGCTCTCTGAAGCCCTTCAACCCTCGAATAGGCTTGCTTCAACTCAATTTAGGCAGGGTGTCTGCCCGCTCAGGTTTATCAGGCTCCTGTACATGGCCGTCATTTCACCAAAATGCCAGGGTTTGTGGAAGTGACGTCACACAACCTTTGTCCTCAGATGACATCACAGGAAGTGATGTCATTTGATCCTCCCCTTGAAGTGACATCACAGGAAGCAATGGAAAACACCCTTTCACCCCTTGACAAAACATGAAGTGGCATCGCATAGCATTGTTTCTAAGTACACTACAAATAATATGGTTACAATATCACTGTAATGTGATATACATTTCATACAAGAATGGATCACCATATGTATAGTTCGTATCAGTGTGTACAGGCTGATATTACCAAATTACTGTGAATGCAAGCAGACACCCAAGGCCAAATGATAATGACGTGTTATTATATAGCGCTTACACTTTATATAGAACCCATATGCATACAATATCAACCAACCTGTGTTGGCACTCATTTATCAACCTCAAAAGTATGAAAGGCTGAGTTGACCTTGCCGGGATTGAACCTGTAACCTGCAGATCACACACACATCACAGCAGCAAGTGCTCAACCCACTGAGCTATTTTACCAGCTATAGATATTTTATCGGCTATAGTAAAACGAGCAATCACATGTCTGAATGTTCTTAAAGTCAAAAAGCAAATTACACTGTAGTGTGTACTATCCAACTGGTAACTAAGATTTGACAGCAGGTCAGTTCATCTGCAAGTCCGGTACAAAGTTGGCCAAATGTGAAGCCTGCGTGGATCTACTTTTCAGGCTTCAGAGGTTGGCAAAATACTTACCATTGGAAGGCTTCATAACTGTTTACTGAAGAATTTAGAGTAGCGCAGGGAAAGCAGCACACTCACAAGGCATCCCATACTCTGGACACTGGCTACCTCCTAAATGCAAACAAACATCCTAAACAGCATGCCATGGAGATAGGAAAGATAGACACATTACAACAAAGCATTAATTGTGGAACAATGAAATCAAGGGCCACTTTATGAGCTATGGTCAAAAAATGTTACACTGTACACAAGCTTTTTGGCACAAGGATTGTTTCAAGTGACTGAAGACACCAAAATGAATGTCCTGTGATGATCGTAACAGACAACAGCAGAACAAAACATGCTATAACTGCGACCTGCAAAAAGCAAAATACATAGTCCGAAAATAGATGTTTATTCTACTATAAATACTTTTTGGAAGTTTTTGTCTGCAGTCTGAATTTGAGGTGTTTAAGAACAGACAAAATCAGTGATTCACCCCCTGAAGTGTGCCTGATATGCACCTTTAATGAGTCTAACAATTATTGTATAGAATTCCAGAAAGGCACATTATTTGTTATTTCTATTCTTTCTTATTTAAGGTCACTGCTCAAAGAGTTAAGCTTGTGGAACCCCTGCTGAGGCCAGAACAAGAAAGCCAAACACATACTTCTTTTTAGGGGTAGCAAGGGAGACCACAGGGATAGTAAGGGAGACCTCAGGGGTTGCATTGTGTAAAGTGTTCCTTTACACAATGAATATAGCATCAACTTGTCAATTATGAAAATGTTTCAATCTTTGATTCTCATCCTAAATATTTAAACATCTACCTTATAAATTCCATGGTCCCAATGGTTCCAATATTATACAATGCAGAAATTCAAATGAGGCGCGATCCATCCCTGAAAACAAAAGATTACAGATAACGAACTATTGTGCAGTCAGAGCATTATTTCAGAAATGTAGGCTGCAGAAAGTTAAGAAAAAATAAAGAGAAGTCTCACAACTCCTTTAACTCAAGGGCACGTACAGTATCTTTCCAAGTAACATTTAAGTAGTTATGAATCTTCACTGTAGTGTGCTGTTAATTAAACACTGTCAGGGTAATTCATAGAATTTCGCAGAAAAGTGTCGCAATCGGCTGGCGCAGAGTGTCTGCGTGCGATTGACTGCGCCAGGCACGTGCGATAAAACCGATTTCCGCGCACAGCGTATTCATGGATTACATGCTCCCAAACCAGCCGTGGCGCAGAGTATCGCAGCGACCCTGCAGCAGCGCCAGTAACGCCCCCAAGAACGCCCTCTCGCAAGGAAAAGCCAGCAAAATCGCTAAATCATCGCAAAGGGCTGCGTTAACTCTGGACCAGTTTACAGGGCAGCCAAACAAGGAACGCAAAGCGGGTAACGTGCATATCAGGGGTACACGTGAAGTCATACACGCGATTAGCCAGGGTACGTGTATTACATGGGTACGCGGGAAGTTTAACACGCGATTGGCCAGGGTACGTGTATTACAGGGGTACGCGGGAAGTTTAACACGCGATTGGCCAGGGTACGTGTATTACAGGGGTACGCGGGAAGTTTAACACGCGATTGGCCAGGGTACGTGTATTACAGGGGTACGCGGGAAGTTTAACACGCGATTGGCCAGGGTACGTGTATTACATGGGTACGCGGGAAGTTTAACACGCGATTGGCCAGGGTACGTGTATTACAGGGGTACGCGGGAAGTTTAACACGCGATTGGCCAGGGTACGTGTATTACAGGGGTACGCGGGAAGTTTAACACGCGATTGGCCAGGGTACGTGTATTACAGGGGTACGCGGGAAGTTCAACACGCGATTAGCCAGGGTAAGTGTATTACAGGGGTACGCGTGAAGTCATACACGCGATTAGCCAGGCTACGTGTATTACATGGGTACGCGGGAAGTTTAACACGCGATTGGCCAGGGTACGTGTATTACAGGGGTACGCGGGAAGTTTAACAGGCGATTAGCCAGGGTACGTGTATTACAGGGGTACGCGGGAAGTTTAAAACGCGATTGGCCAGGGTACGTGTATTACAGGGGTACGCGGGAAGTTCAACACGCAATTAGCCAGGGTACGTGTATTACAGGGGTACGCGGGAAGTTTAACACGCGATTGGCCAGGGTACGTGTATTACAGGGGTACGCGGGAAGTTCAACACGCGATTGGCCAGGGTACGTGTATTACAGGGGTACGCGGGAAGTTTAACACGCGATTAGCCAGGGTACGTGTATTACAGGGGTACGCGGGAAGTTTAACACGCGATTAGCCAGGGTAAGTGTATTACAGGGGTACGCGGGAAGTTCAACACGCAATTAGCCAGGGTACGTGTATTACAGGGGTACGCGGGAAGTTTAACACGCGATTGGCCAGGGTACGTGTATTACAGGGGTACGCGGAAAGTTTAACACGCGATTGGCCAGGGTACGTGTATTACAGGGGTACGCGGGAAGTTCAACACGCAATTAGCCAGGGTACGTGTATTACAGGGGTACGCGGGAAGTTTAACACGCGATTGGCCAGGGTACGTGTATTACAGGGGTACGCGGGAAGTTCAACACGCGATTGGCCAGGGTACGTGTATTACAGGGGTACGCGGGAAGTTTAACACGCGATTAGCCAGGGTACGTGTATTACAGGGGTACGCGGGAAGTTTAACACGCGATTAGCCAGGGTAAGTGTATTACAGGGGTACGCGGGAAGTTCAACACGCAATTAGCCAGGGTACGTGTATTACAGGGGTACGCGGGAAGTTTAACACGCGATTGGCCAGGGTACGTGTATTACAGGGGTACGCGGAAAGTTTAACACGCGATTGGCCAGGGTACGTGTATTACAGGGGTACGCGGGAAGTTTAACACGCGATTGGCCAGGGTACGTGTATTACAGGGGTACGCGGGAAGTAATACACGCGATTAGCCAGGGTACGTGTATTACAGGGGTGCGTGGGAATCATCACACGCGATTAGGCTGGGTGGGTCCTCACAGGTGTTCCCTGTACACCCTCCACGGCCCCTGCAGGCAGTCTACAAAACAGGGGACTACCCTGCACACCTGCTCATGTCCCCCTGCACCCCCACCCCCCCAGCAGTGCAGGGGCAGCCTCCACCAGGCCCCCACTCATGTCTCCCACCACCCCCACCCTCCCGCCACCAGGGGCAGCCTCCACCAGGCCCCCACCCATGTCTCCCACCACCCCCCGCCACCAGGGGCACTCTCCACCAAGCCCCCACCCATGTCTCCCACCACCCCCACCAGTGCAGGGGCACCCTCCACCAGGCCCCCACCCATGTCTCCCAACACCCCCACCCACCAGCACTGTGGGGCACGTGGCCAGCAGGCAGTCAGGCAGCAGCAGATGGCAGGTGGGAGCGTGCTCAGGGCTCTGGGGGGCAGTAATTTCGCCTCCTGGCCAGGAGCGTGGTCTCTCGTGTGTGAACGCGTGGACAGCCTGATAGGTAGTGAAATCCCACACGTCAGCAAAGGCCCTTAGCGCGTAAACCCGTCAACAGCATATGCGCGCCTCTAGTCACCTGCACGTGCAGGAAATTGTTGCGTGACACGTCCCAGTGTCAAAGCGTGTGATTGGTGAAAATGGATGTACACGTAGAAGTGACAAAGCGTGTGATTGGTGAAAATGGATCTACACGCAGGAGTGACAAAGCGTGTGATTGGTGAACGTACACGCCGCGTAAGTGACGCTGTACGTGTGGGCCTGTATATAAGGTACATGTAGAACACCATTTCCTTGTACGTGCTTTTCGTGGAGAGCGAGTGGGTGAAATCTGTACTTCTTGTCGTTTCACACGCGATTTACTTCACGGCGTTTCCAGTTCGTATTCCCTGTTACCTCTGACAGCTTTTTCTCTTTTTTCTCTTTTACTGGTTTACCTGGGCCTGTTCCCTCAAACAGTGTCCCCTTCTACTGTTGTCCTGTCTTCTCAGACAGCGTACACATCTTCTTTTGGCGGGGGTTTAGCCAGCCAAACGCGCTCATTCTTCACGCTCTTTTACCTGGCAGACGGTGAGTCACGCACGTATCCAACTTCTGTGCTTGCCCCGTGTGTTGCCTACCCCTTCAGAGGTCATTCTAGGCTGCGTGTGACACGCATACGTTCATTCTTGTGTTACTGGGTGCCACAGCGTAGTGCAGGTTTTTCTTTCTGCACACGTGGTCTAGGAGGGGTTGCGTGCACGTCATCTCCCTTTTTTGGGCCTCCTGTGCGTTGCGTGACCCGTCATCTTTCCCCAGGGGTTACAATCAGCCGTGCTAGAGCACTAGGGTACAATTACCATCTGGTACCCAACCCCTTTGACCCCCAATTGCCCAGGACAATTGTCTACAGCCACTCCCATACGCACATTAATATCAGTGCCATGGCTGGGAGGCGAGGATTCCGTAAGGGTGGCAAAGGTGGAAGAGCCACAAGTGGTGACCGTGGTGGATCCGGTAGGGGACGTGGTCGTAACTTGCAGGGTGAGCCTGTCCCCCCATGTGTGGAGGACCAGTCAAGGGCACCCATCATCCCCCCCCCCCCCCTCCCCCCCTCCCGTTGAGGCTGAAGTGGCTGACACCATCCATGCTCAGCCCTTGTTGGACCAGCCCATTGTGGCACCAGACCTGGCTGACTCCATGGCTGACTTCCAGGTCAGCAGGGCTACGACACGTGCGCTGGTGCACGTTGATGCCATCATGCCACGTGGATCTGGGGCAGCAAGGTCATCTACTGCACCAAGGAGGCAGGGCGGAGTGGCTGCAGGGGCAGCTGCGGCTCCATCCACCCCAGCCCTCACACACCCAGCCAGGACAGTGTCGGTCCTAGTCCATGCTGCTGAGATTCCCCCTGACACCATCACACTCGAGCCAATGCCTGCACCAACTCCCATGCTGAGTGTGCAATCCCACACTCCTGATACAGAGTCCACCAGGGCTCCTGCCCCTAGTGTCCAGAGCGGCGCAGGACACTCAGGATCACCACCACCTTCCAAGCGGAAGAGGAAGAGTGCTCGTCCGGCACAGGCTGATGCCCCAGACACGGCTACACAGTCCGGCCCGTCCAGGAAGCCCAGCTTCATGGATGACGAACTGAATGCACTTGTCGAGTATGTGTCCGGACATGACAACGAGATGGTCATTGTTGCAGGATCCAAGACCACACCTGCACAACGCCAGGCACACTGGCAGACCGTTGCGGACATCGTAAGTGCCCTTGGAATCGTGAGGCGCACAGCCAATGATTGCTATAAGCGCTGGAATGACCTAAAGCGCAGGGCAAAGAGTAAGCTGGCCTCAAGTCATGCCGCAACTCTAGTGACTGGAGGTGGGTCTCCAGTAGTAGACATGGAACTCACTCCACATGAGTCAGTCGCTGGGACCTACGTCACGGAGGAACAGATCCAAGGCGTGGGAGATCTGGCTGATTACGAGGCATTGTCCCGTGAGTGCACATGCATGTGTGTGTCATACATGTGCATGGTGTGTGTGTGAGGGCTTCTGTTTGGGTGCCAGGAGAGAGTGTGTGCGCCTCAGTCATATGGGTCAGCCATGTGCTTCATGCAATACTTCCTGCGCAGCTGCATTTGGCCATAGCAGTATCCCTTCTGCCAACAGTAGACATCTAGCACAACTGCACGCCAGTTGCCCTTGAAGTGTCACCTTGACACAACAGATTTGCTTATTTTTCACTGTTCATTCAGTCAGTTTGTTTGCATTCCACCACTTTCACTAGGCATGTCGCTGTCCACTAGTCACATGTCTGACATGGGTATGGTAAAGGGGAGTGACTTTGTTACCTGGATATCATTTGTACACACATGTCCCTGTGCAATTTGACCATTACAGACTGGCAGCTCCAGGTGAAAAATCTGACCTGTTAGAATCAGAAAAGCTATTACATGCGGGAACTGGACTGAATGAATAGGTGCTGCTCTCCTCTCCATCTTCACTCAATAGCAATGGTACATGCCATCTGTGTGATGGCATGTGTGTTTCACCTGCCAATCACAGGCCAATGTGTGATGCCACTGCCAGGCAGCATGCAGAAAATTTGTTCTTCTTCCATCTTGGTGTCATCAGTGTGTGCCGTTTGCCTGCACTTCATACGCAGTGAGGGTGCATGCATGGGAGGGTTTTAGTCATGTGGGACATGTCAATCAAGTACTGGTTCTCTTGCTTCTCAGCCCTCAATGTGTGCCATGGTGCTAATGCCTGTTTCCATTACTTTGTTTTCATGTCTTTGCAGGGGAAGACGCACCTGATACTGCTGGGGTTGTGGAGATGGTGCAGACCCAGGAGGTGTCCCAGGGCCGACCAACCACCAGTGAGGGACGTGGTGTGGTGGTGGGGGAGAACCCACAAGTGCTGCAGGTCGTGCTCTCAAGGGGTGTCTCTGGCTGCACCTCCCCCGAGCTGTACTCAGGTGTTGATTCGGATGAGACCTACGTGCCGTCGCTGGTGAGTGTTCCAGGGAGGGATTCTGTTCTGTCTCACCCACCTGCACCAGGGTCAGTACCCTCCATGGGGATGTCAGTGTTGGCAGCTACGCCTTTGGTGGTTACGGATGCAGGGTCACACTCCGCGACATCTGATCCTGTTCCTGGGCCAGCAGATCAGAGGGGGAATGCAGTCCTGCAGCCTCAGGCAGTGCCGGCACAGCAAGGCGCAGTTCGCCTTGCCCCAGACAGGTGTGGTGCCCGCCGACGTGGTGGCCGTACGCCACCTGGCAATACCGCATGGGAGCAATCCATTTACGGTATGGCTACCCAACAGGCTGCATCATCCGAGATGATGGCTCAGGCCATGGATAGGGTGGCCACTTCCATTGTCCCCCCAGAAAGGCTGATGGAGCGACTAGAGCAGGCAACTGACTCCATCTGCCAGTCACACAGGGAGGACATGTTGGGGTCCAACAGGGACAGGCGGGCGGCACTGGCGACTCTGCAGGAGGCCATCTCCATTGAGTCCCAGGGCCACAGGGAAGCCCTGAGGCAGGAGCTCCTACACCTCAGGACGACTCTTGTTGAGCTTGAGGCTTCAACACACCAAAGGACAGAACAGCAGCTGGAGCGTCTCACCCGTACGCTCTCAGCTGAGATGCAGGCAACGAGGGCGGAGGTCCGGGCATCCCGTGAGTTGTTGCATGGGGACCTCCGCACACTCATCCTCCAGAACCAGACCTACCACACCCGCATGCTTGCAGCCATGGAGGAGCAGACTAGGGCCTTGCGTGGGCTGCCTCCCATAGTGCAACCACCTCCGGATGCAGCTGCACAGGGTGATAATAGCGACAGCAGTGACACTCCCACAATAGGGTAGCCGTGTGGGCCATGAGCCCATGGAGGTGTTTTATTTTCCCAGGATCCACGCAGGTGGGTTCTGGTGTGCATCCTGTCCTCGGACCTCCTGGGTGGCCTCCCCAACCCCCCCGGGCCCATCAATGGCCATTTTTGATTTTTTCTTATTTTTATTTTTATTTTGATTTCTTTTATTCCCAATTTTTTTGGGAGGATCTGTTGGCTCCGATCTGTTGGCTCCGATCTGTTGGCTCCGATCTGTTGGCTCCGTCTGTTGGCTCTGATCTGTTGGCTCCGATCTGTTGGCTCCGATCTGTTGGCTCCGATCTGTTGGCTCCGTCTGTTGGCTCCGATCTGTTGGCTCCGATCTGTTGGCTCCGATCTGTTGGCTCCGATCTGTTGGCTCCGATCTGTTGGCTCCGATCTGTTGGCTCCGATCTGTTGGCTTCCGTGGTTCCTGTGGGCATACGCTGCATTGTGGCTGGGCACATGCAGGCTTGTAATGTATTTGGTTCAGATGCTTGGGTTTGAGTCACACACACCCCTCCTGCTTCCCGTTTCCATGGGCTTGCAAAGGGTGTGCCCAAGTGACAGTGAATTACACAGTGACGTTGGACTCCCATGACCTGTGTGGCCAGTCTGTAGTCAATACTGTGTATACATTCCTAGTGCATATTGCTGTTGTGTTGTACACTGCATGTTGCATTGATGTGTAACTCTTCTTCTGTGTCTACCTCCCAATTTGCAGGTCCCTTCCTCAAGTCCACACAAGGACCTCTAGTCTGGCGATGGGGACCATGTTGGCAGCAGTGCACCTACAACTCTACATGGCGCCAACACTGCACAGTTGGTAGTGGTGGGAGTGCAGGCATTTCCAGGTGGTGAGACTACTAATATGTTACATTTTTGATGTCATGTTAATGGTACTACGTGCTCAAGTATGTTGTTGGTCCGGCATTGCTGTGAGCATTTCAGGTGTTGCAGGTTTCTAATAGTGCCACTGTACATAGTGAGAGTGATGTCATGTTGTGGGGATTACTTTGTTTACCTGCAATTAGCATGACATGGCACGGTGTGTCGTGTGGCAGTGCTGGGGTTGGGTTGGCTGACATGGCACTGTCCTCTTGTTGCATTTTGCAAGTGGGTATTCATTTTAGCTGCTTCAATGTGTAACTTCACAAAACTGCATTGGTGGTGTCTGTGTGGGTAGGGATGCACACATTGTGACACTTCCAGGTGAACAATCTCAGGCTGACATGGAATTCCCGGTTCATTCTCCACACATTCAGGATCAGTGTCAGGTTGAGTCATCATTGATTGTCAGATGGAATGTGCCAGGGCAGTGTGCACTCCACAGGGGTGTGATTTCTATGTGAAGTAATTAGCCACTAGCTGTGTACGGGCTGCCTCCCCCCGTGCCCTTTCCCCTCCCATGCGCAGCGGCTGTGCATGTGGTTGGGGATGTGGGGCCACCACCATGTCCACGGCCAGGCCCCGGCGTGTTGCAACGTTGTGCAGGACACATGCTGCCACTATGATCCTGCACACTACTGGGGGAGCGTATAACAGCTGCCCGCCAGAACGGTCAAGGGAGCGAAAGCGTGACTTCAGCACTCCGAATGTGCGCTCCACTATGCCCCTGGTTGTAATGTGGGCTGTGTTAAATCTTACCTGGGGTGGCGTGGTGGGGTTCCGAATTGGCGTCATCATGTGGGGGCTGAGAGGGTAGGCACTGTCCCCTGTGGAGGTGGGGATTGGTATCATTGGTGAGGTTGTGACCTTGCTCAGTATCCAACATGCATGCATGTGCAGTGGCATACATACTCACCAAGCAGCCATGTATCGCCATGCCGCCCAGCTTCTAGGTCCCGGCTTAGGGTGGACATTCGGTAAATGAAGCTGTCGTGGGTGGAGCCGGGATAGTTGGCATATACTGAGGTGATGATTCCCTTGGCATTACATGCTACCTGCACGTTGATGGAATGCCAGTGCTTGCGGTTCCTATAGATGTGCTCAGATGCCCTGGGGGGACGTAGAGCCACATGGGTGCAGTCGATGGCACCTAGCACTTTGGGGAATCGTGCCACTGCGTAAAAATCCAGGGCGGCAGCATGCCTTTCTGCAGGTGTTCTGGGCAGGTATATGTGCCTGCGGACTGATGGGCGTGCAGTCATGATGTTCAAGACCTGGTGTAGGCAGCGTGACTGGGTGGCCTGTGACACCCCACCCACTATGGCACTTGTCCGCTGAAATGATCCAGTGGCTAAGAAGTGCAGTACATTGAGGACCTTCTCCAGGGGGCTGAGTGCTTGGGAGCACAGGGTGGGTGATGTGAGGTCATCCTCCCACTCAGTCACCAGGTCCAGTATGATGTGTGGTGGAAACCTGTACCTCCCATACACCTGGTCATCAGGCATCCCGAAAAGGCTGGTTCTGGGTGTGAATATTCTGGCCCTGACTATCCTCCTCCTCCTCCTTTGGTAGCCCACTGCCACTGCTGCTAGGAACGGTATGTTCATCCTGGCGTCTGAGCTTGTTATTGTTAAAGTCCGCAATTTATGCTTAGCGCGTGTTCTAGGCGAGCGTGTGACCCGCGCAGCCCTGGAATCCAGTTCCCAGTCCAATAGCGTGTGGAAATTCACACGCACCACGGGATACAGCGTGTGACCCGCGCAGCCCTGGAATCCAGTTCCCAGTCCAATAGCGTGTGGAAATTCACACGCACCACGGGATACAGCGTGTGACCCGCGCAGCCCTGGAATCCAGTTCCCAGTCCAATAGCGTGTGGAAATTCACACGCACCACGGGATACAGCGTGTGACCCGCGCAGCCCTGGAATCCAGTTCCCAGTCCAATAGCGTGTGGAAATTCACACGCACCACGGGATACAGCGTGTGACCCGCGCAGCCCTGGAATCCAGTTCCCAGTCCAATAGCGTGTGGAAATTCACACGCACCACGGGATACAGCGTGTGACCCGCGCAGCCCTGGAATCCAGTTCCCAGTCCAATAGCGTGTGGAAATTCACACGCACCACGGGATACAGCGTGTGACCCGCGCAGCCCTGGAATCCAGTTCCCAGTCCAATAGCGTGTGGAAATTCACACGCACCACGGGATACAGCGTGTGACCCGCGCAGCCCTGGAATCCAGTTCCCAGTCCAATAGCGTGTGGAAATTCACACGCACCACGGGATACAGCGTGTGACCCGCGCAGCCCTGGAATCCAGTTCCCAGTCCAATAGCGTGTGGAAATTCACACGCACCACGGGATACAGCGTGTGACCCGCGCAGCCCTGGAATCCAGTTCCCAGTCCAATAGCGTGTGGAAATTCACACGCACCACGGGATACAGCGTGTGACCCGCGCAGCCCTGGAATCCAGTTCCCAGTCCAATAGCGTGTGGAAATTCACACGCACCACGGGATACAGCGTGTGACCCGCGCAGCCCTGGAATCCTGTTCCCAGTCCAATAGCGTGTGGAAATTCACACGCACCACGGGATACAGGTTCGCAGACGTACTTGCGTGTGTAAGTGGCCGCGCACCCATTAAATACACGTACATAGGCCAATCGCGTGTACGCGCACTTTTGTCCAATTACACGCGATGACACTCTGACGTGCAGTATCTCCACGTGTGCCCCGTCATCACGTCCTGAGTGGGGAACACCCGTGCGGGTCACGTCACAGACGCGCTTACGCGCTGAGGGACTCTGGTCCAATAGAATCGCGTATTCTCGGATTTCACGCTGACGTGCAGGATTTTCACGTGCCAAATCACTCCGTATCAAGCTGGCCACGCGAAAACACACGGAAGCCCACGCTCCTGCCCAGAAGGCCGAGTTACTGCCCCCCAGTGCCCCGAGCAGCCTCCCACGTGCCATCTGCTGCTGCCTGCCTGCCTGCCTGCTGCCACCGTGCCCTGCCATTTGGTGCCTGCACATCAGCCATCTGCAGGGGTCCAGTTGCTGTGTCCACCCCTGCTGGAACTGAAGACTCCCGACTGGTATTACATCGCTCCACAGCCCAGCCCCAGGACCCAGTTGCCCACCCACACCTGCCTCTGGGGTTGCCATGTCGGGCACTTCCACATCTGGCACCAGTGGCAACCCCAGGCCAGAGGGGCAGAGGGGCACCAGCTTCACTGTCACCGAAGTTGGTGTCCTGGTGGAGCATGTCCTGGGGCAGTATGATGCCCTCTTTGGATCGTCCCGCGCCAGCAAGGAAGGACGGCAGAGGATCTGGGCCGACTGTGTGGTTGCCATCAACGCGGAGGGGGTGGCAACCCGCGACGTCCTGAAGATCAAGAAGCGCTGGGAGGACTTGAGGTCCAGGACCCTTGTGAAGGCCCGGCGCCTCGTGGAGGGGGGCCGGGGCCGCATGAGTACCATCCAGATGAGGGTCCTGGAACGCGTACGCCCAGCGCTCCACGCCCAGATCCTTGAGAGGGAGGCCCGTCTGGAGTTGAGCGGTAAGTGTCCATGCATTACTGTGTGAGACAGGGCATGTTGCGGTGTGCTGGTTCTATGATACTTGCCTGTATGTGTGCCATAGCCCATGTATGCATGTATGTGTGCAGGGACATCATGGTAATGCATGTGCGACCAGTGATGTGTGATGCACATGGTTGTTGCATGTGTTGGAATGCCGCATGGGGAGCCCTAATCAGATTATGAACATGAGAGCATGCCAGTCTCTGTACCTGAACATGGGTGGGGGTGAGGGATGGGTGCTGATGCCAGGTACATATATGGTAGCCATGTCTGTGTGCCTGACCTGCGTGTCTGTGACTTGTGCATGCCATGGATGCATGACACATGTGTGTGACAATGCAGAGATTCAGTAAAGCAGCAAAATTACCCTTGTATCCGCTGTGTTTGGTCTGTTTGGGGCCAGATGGATGTGACTGAGGTGATGTGTGTGCATGTGATGGGCATGAGCCATGATGCATGTGAATTACATATCATTGAATGTTTCAAGAGTCCATTGGACATGCATGGAAATGTCCATGGCATGCACCATGCCTGTTACTGTGTGTGTTTTGCCTGGACTGGCCCATGTGTTGTGGAGGGACATGATGGAAGTGTACTTTGACAGTGGTGCTCATCTGCTATTGCTTCCTGTCTAGGGGACCATTGTACAGTGCCCTGATGCTTGTGTTCTTTGTCTCCCTCTACGCAGCGGCTAGTGAAGAAGAGGGCGGAGACGGCGCTGTGGAGCAAGGCGGCGGGGATGCCCCCACGGCTGCAGCGGAAGGGGTGGGTGAGCCCCCACAGGGGCCTGCTACGGTGGGAGACGGTGAGGAGCCATCCAGGTTGGTGGTTTGCACAGAGGAGGAGGAGGCCGCCACTGGGGCACACATGGGGCCTGGTGGGGGCATCCCTGCTGGTGCAAGTGGTGCAGTCCAGGGCCAGGGGCAGGAGGCAGCACAGGTCACCGTGGAGGGGCCTGTGCATGTCGCTGTCCCTGACCCTGTGAGTGCACCACCATGCACCAGCAGGGATGCCCCGTCCCAGGCCTGTCCGCAGGTAGAGGGGATGTCCATGTCACCTGACTCCCCTCCACCTGCGGACGTGGGAACCCCTGGCCGTGCGGAGAAGGTCCTGATTGGGGTCGCGTTGCGCACGGCTGCGATTCGTGATGCCGTGCGTGCTTCCCGGGAGGAGCACGCACGTCATCACGAAGTGCACCGTGCCGACGTGGCCCAATTGGGATCGGCCATGTTCGGGGGTTTCCTGCATGTGTTGGCCAATGTGGCGGCCCTCTCCTCCTCTGTGCAGGCTATCCACCAGTCGTTCTCCTTGCCGTCTTCCAGCCCAGATGCCACCAGGGCCCCCTGTGGACCTGCCCCGACCAATGCAGCCAGCTCGGTGGGGATCCCATCCCTGCCACAGTCGGGAGTCAGAGATCCAGCAGGGGTGGACACCAGAGCAACTGGACCCCAGCAGATGGCGGATGTGACGGCATCATCGGGCAGGGCACGTGCACGACGGCGTCGGTGGTTTCCATCAGCCTGGATGCCGTCGTGCTGGCACAGGCAGTTGCGTCGGAGGCAGCAGCAGGCTCAACGTGGGAGGCATCATGGCTCGGGGCCATCAACATCAGGGGTGCAGGCATCGGCCGGAGGGCAGGAGAACCCTGGAATGGGAGTGGCTTCCGTGTGGGAGAGGTTGTGCCAGCGGATAGGTGCGGAGCGGCAGCGGGCAGAGGAGGAACGGCTCACGATGGTCAGGGCGGAGGACTCCATGCGGAGGGCGCTGAGGCGGGCTGAGTGCCTCGAGGGTCTTCGCAGGGAGTTTGAGCTTGACACTGCGTTATCCCTGCGGGACCTCGGGGCCAGGGAACATGCCCGCCTCCAAGCCATTGAGCAGGAGTTCGAGGATGCCCTGGCCCATGACAACAACCAGTGAGCCGTCCAAATAGCCCGCTGCCTTTGTATATAGTTGTATAGCTAGGGTTAGGTTTCCTTTGTTTTTTTGAATTTCTTTTGGGTTGCGATTGGACAATGCACCACTTTTTTGTATATAGTTCCCTTTTTAGTTAGTAGTCAGTTAGGTTTAATTTGGTAGGGCTCATGGACCCAGGATTATCTTCTTGATTGGCTTATTTTATTATTTCATAATTTTTTCATGGACATTCATCTTGTTTTGTTTGATTTGCTTTGTGTTTTTTCTTATTTGCTGTTCAATACATATTATTTTTTTAATCTTCAATGTGTCGTATCATCTCATTGCTTTCAGGCATGTCATGTTGGGTGTTTTGTCATTCACTTGCAGCCATTGTGTGTGACAGACATGTGTTAAATTGCATTATTTACATTGGGGGTGTAACATGTAATTGCCTTTGATATGTGGGTGGGTGTGATAGTTGGTTGGGCCTTTTGGCAGGGGAGGATGGGCATTACGGACAAGATTGGGGAATGTTGGGACCCAGGTGCAGGGGGGCATGGATTGGACATGGGTGGGGGCCTGCTGGCAGGTGCCCCACAGTGCTGGGGGGTGGGGGTGGTGGGAGACATGAGTGGGGCCCTGGTGGAGGGTGACCCTGGTGGCTGGGGTTTGGGGGTGGTGGGTGACATGAGTTGGACATGGGTGGGGGCCTGCTGGCAGGTGCCCCACAGTGCTGGGGGGTGGGGGTGGTGGGAGACATGAGTGGGGCCCTGGTGGAGGGTGACCCTGGTGGCTGGGGTTTGGGGGTGGTGGGAGACATGAGTTGGACATGGGTGGGGGCCTGCTGGCAGGTGCCCCACAGTGCTGGGGGGTGGGGGTGGTGGGAGACATGAGTGGGGCCCTGGTGGAGGGTGACCCTGGTGGCTGGGGTTTGGGGGTGGTGGGAGACATGAGTTGGACATGGGTGGGGGCCTGCTGGCAGGTGCCCCACAGTGCTGGGGGGTGGGGGTGGTGGGAGACATGAGTGGGGCCCTGGTGGAGGGTGACCATGGTGGCTGGGGTTTGGGGGTGGTGGGAGACATGAGTTGGACATGGGTGGGGGCCTGCTGGCAGGTGCCCCACAGTGCTGGGGGGTGGGGGTGGTGGGAGACATGAGTGGGGCCCTGGTGGAGGGTGACCCTGGTGGCTGGGGTTTGGGGGTGGTGGGAGACATGAGTTGGACATGGGTGGGGGCCTGCTGGCAGGTGCCCCACAGTGCTGGGGGGTGGGGGTGGTGGGAGACATGAGTGGGGCCCTGGTGGAGGGTGACCCTGGTGGCTGGGGTTTGGGGGTGGTGGGTGACATGAGTTGGACATGGGTGGGGGCCTGCTGGCAGGTGCCCCACAGTGCTGGGGGGTGGGGGTGGTGGGAGACATGAGTGGGGCCCTGGTGGAGGGTGACCCTGGTGGCTGGGGTTTGGGGGTGGTGGGAGACATGAGTTGGACATGGGTGGGGTCCTGCTGGCAGGTGCCCCACAGTGCTGGGGGGTGGGGGTGCAAGGGGACATGTGTTGGTGTTCATTAGTTCAAGGAGACATGTGCCTTTGCTGGGGGGCATGCCCATGTTGGGTGGGCTGCCTGCGGGACATGACCAGGGATGCAGGGTAGTCCCCTGTGGTGTGGGCTGCCTGCAGGGGCCGTGGAGGGTGTACAGGGTACACCTGGGAGGAGCCACACTGTCAAATCACATGTGGAACTTCCCGCGCACCCCTGAAATACACGCGCCCAGGCTAATCGCGTGTGGGACTTCCCGCGCACCCCTGAAATACACGCGCCCAGGCTATTCGCGTGTGGAACTTCCCGCGCACCCCTGAAATACACGCGGCCAGGCTATTCGCGTGTGGAACTTCCCGCGCACCCCTGAAATACACGCGGCCAGGCTATTCGCGTGTGGAACTTCCCGCGCACCCCTCAAATTCACGCGCCCAGGCCCGATCGCGTGAGGAACTTCCCGCGCACCCCTCAAATTCACGCGCCCAGGCTATTCGCGTGTGGAACTTCCCGCGCACCCCTGAAATACACGCGGCCAGGCTATTCGCGTGTGGAACTTCCCGCGCACCCCTGAAATACACGCGCCCAGGCTATTCGCGTGTGGGACTTCCCGCGCACCCCTGAAATACACGCGCCCAGGCTATTCGCGTGTGGAACTTCCCGCGCACCCCTGAAATACACGCGGCCAGGCTATTCGCGTGTGGAACTTCCCGCGCACCCCTCAAATTCACGCGCCCAGGCTATTCGCGTGTGGAACTTCCCGCGCACCCCTGAAATACACGCGCCCAGGCTATTCGCATGTGGAACTTCCCGCGAACCCCTGTAATACACGTAGCCCGCTCCCCCAGGCCCGATCGCGTGAGGAACTTCCCGCGCACCCCTCAAATTCACGCGCCCAGGCTATTCGCGTGTGGAACTTCCCGCGCACCCCTGAAATACACGCGGCCAGGCTATTCGCGTGAGGAACTTCCCGCGCACCCCTGAAATACACGCGCCCAGGCTATTCGCGTGAGGAACTTCACGGGAAGCCCTGTAATACACGTAGCCCGCTCCCCCAGGCCCGATCGCGTGAGGAACTTCACGCGAACCCCTGTTATACACGTAGCCCGCTCCCCCAGGCCCGATCGCGTGAGGAACTTCCCGCGCACCCCTCAAATTCACGCGCCCAGGCTATTCGCGTGTGAAACTTCACGCGAACCCCTGAAATATACGTAGCACGCTCCCCCAGGCCCGATCGCGTGTGAAACTTCACGCGAACCCCTGAAATATACGTAGCACGCTCCCCCAGGCCCGATCGCGTGAGGAACTTCACGCGAACCCCTGTAATACACGTAGCCCGCTCCCCCAGGCCCGATCGCGTGAATAACTTCACGCGAACCCCTGTGATGCACGTACCCTGCAAATCGCGTGTGACACTTCCCGCGCACCCCGGTATACATGCACACGTATTTTTTGTCAGCGGGTGTCCGTGTTTGTGGGTACCCCTTTGCACGTCATTTTTCCTGGAGGGCCACAGTATGGGACATTCATCATGGCAGTATATAGGTGCTATTTGTTGGCGCACCTTTTGGCGCACATTTCTTACAGCCGCAGAGACGCTACCGCCTCCTTTCTTGTGGCGGTCGTGTTTGTGCCTGTGCGCTGGTTTGAGCGTGCGCTTTTTTCCCCTATTCTATTCCATGAATACGTGTTGTAGGCGAGCGTGTGGGCGTTCCGCGCACTTGTGCCCTGTACTTCCCCCGTGACGCCCACGTTTTGGCAAGTTGTTCCCCATTCCGAGTGTTACGCCCGTGTTCCGCCTACTTTTATTGCGTGCGCCGCGCTATGTGCGATTTTCGCTGTGGCCTGTGCGATTTTCGCTGTGACCTGGCGCACGCTGTTAGATGGCCTGTGCGCTAACGTGCGCCGCGCACTTTTTATCGCACATCCGCTGGTTTTCTCGCGCACGGACTTCCATGAATCGACGTGCGCTGCTTTTCGTGCGATTTTCGCACGTTCACTGCGATTTTCGCTATTCCACTGCGATTCGCACGTTTTTGCCCACTTGCGCCGCGCTAATTATTCCATGAATCGGCCTCTGTGTTACTCGTATCAAGTAAGTGTATATAAGGAGCAATTTTGAGTGTCAACTCACATGGCAACATATGCAATGTTAAAATCTGACAGTTCCTAAGAACATCTAATTTTTATAACTCACCCAATCTTATCTGTAGGATGCTGAGGAGAAAATGAGAGTCACCAGACCGACCATAGTTAGAATTAGGGAAATTGACAAATATGTGACCTGTAAAATAAAAGGTTGCTATATAATGTGGGTATATATTGTTAGACTTCTCAGGTTAAGTTTATGTATGAGATCACTAGTGCATATGTATCCATTCAATCCCAGGTTATGTTTTTGCATGAGATCACTAACACCTATATATCCATTAAACCAAGAACTCACCCCATACCTGAGGTGTGTTCGGTGTGCAGTCAAGGTATGGTGGTTCACTGCTGAAAATCTTCCCCTTCTATGAGTAAACAGAGGTTTATTTGTAAGCTTTGTTTGAAGTTATAGCACTTAGGTATAGGCCTGCCACTGTGCGTTTAATGCTAAGAAGGCAGTTGGCAAGTTTTATCAAATATTTATCAAAGCACTGAGTTTTCTAGTCCACACAATAGATTTTTCACTCTGGAAGCCGCCGGGCAGTCCAGATAACAAGATGGGCACTATATTTAAGCAATATGACCCGAGCGGCGGGGGCATTACCGACTTAGGTAATGCCCCGGGGCCCATACTTACATGCCCGAGCGAAGCGAGGGCCTTAATGAAGGCCCTGGGGCATTACCAGAGTCGGTAATGCCCCCGCCGCAAGGGTCATATTGCTATTAGTACCCCGGCCCGCATTATATGCGTGAACGGGGCACTAAAAGCATTTTGTTCTGTCCCAAAATGCTGCAGCGTTTCGGGACAGAAAAAAAAAAATAAACGACCAAGGAAATGGCCGCCTGGAAAGGGAAAACAGGAGTCCATTTTCTCCAAGTGTTCCCAGCGCGTCTGCTCCCGAAAAAAAAAGAAGCAGAAGGTAAGTGGGGTTGGGAGGGCGGGAGGGAGGGGAAGGGTGGGGGAAAAATAAAAAAAATAAACGAGTCTGCACACTGCTGGAGGCTGCCATCGTCCCCCACCAGGGACGCAGGGGCAAGAAGGTAAGTGGTGTGGGGTAGGGAGGAGGGAGGGAAGGGGAAAAAAAATAAGCTTACCCGAGTCCCCAGCGGGGGGCGGAGGCAGCCTCTCAGCTGTGGGGAGGCTCGGAGCGGGGATGGCCTCGCTTCGAGCCTCCTCATTGGCTGAGGGGCTGCCACGCCCCCCTGCCAAAGACAAGGCAGCTGGAGTCCTGGCCGAGAATCGAAGGATTCTCGGCCGGGTAAGGACCCGGCGAGAGCCAATCAGAATGCGTCTTGCATTCTGCTTGACTCTCGCCGGGTACTAATAAGTGGCATGCCATGAAAGCGTGTCGACGTCATACCGTTAAGATGGCGATGACGTCATCATTGTCAACATTGTGTTTCATTAGAATGAACTCAAATCTATGCGCAGATCCCGTAAAAAAGGAGTAAATCCACCTGAATCTTGTTCAAAGTCATAGAGAGTAGCAAATGAAATGAGTGTGAAATTTCAGACCCTAGGGTAGAAATAGAATTAAATCCAAAAGTTTCACGTGATATACAACTAATCGATGCCTAGCGAGGATATCTATATATAACGAGATTCATGCAAGTTTATAAATACAGGTAGTAGGCTGGTCAAAAAAGATGTATATGACAGTCCAACCACTGATTTCCTTAATGGCTCATCCCTTAAGGGCATACAGTCTATTCCACAAAATAGAGTCTTGTGGAGGTGCATGTCAAGATTAAATTCTTGTTACATTTAAAGAAACAGACTGATAAGTATGTAAGCCCAACTCCTGAGAGGGTACAATCTAATGTGCTATCCTGTCAGTGACTGATCTTACAGTAGATGTTAAATATACATATCGGGATAAGGTTCTTGATGCATTTAGGCATTCGAATTAAAACCTGGATGAATAAGTAAGTCTAACTCCATAGAGTGTACAATCTAATGTCCTATTCTGTTAATGACTATACATCTTATTCACGTTTTGATTGTCCATGTCAAAACCAATGAATCATCTTATTGATGTAATTAACAAAAACCCCGCCCAGACTGTCCAACAGGAAGTATTCTTCTACCTGTATGCTGGACATTGAGCCCACCAATCCATTGTAAATATGGTCCTAGAGAGAACTCTTCGTTCATTCCCAGGGGAGTGATTGCCTCGAGAAGGTAATTCCAATGCATTTCTCTCTGTGCTTGCTTCTTAGCCAAATCACCTCCTCTAGGGAGGGGATGTAAAATTTCTAAAACAACACATCTCATTTGTGCTGTCGTAGGTCAGTTATCCCAAAAATGTCTACATGCTGGCAATCTGATGTTAGCTGTTCTCAGATTAGGCTTGTGTTCTGTCCATCTATCTTTGGCTTTGCGCGAGTTTGTCCCACGTAGTATTTCCCCGCCTGGGCATCTTAACGCAAAGATGATATTCTTGCTGTCACATGTGGCATAGTCATGTAATTTAATCTTTTTTCCTGTATTGGGGTGGATTACATAGTCCCCTTTAATGATGCTAGAGCAATGTTGGCAGTTCAAACAGGAAAATATGCCTAGTTAGGGTTTGTGTAATGTTCTTTGTGTAGATTTCTTAGGCCTTCCTGCCCGAACCAAAGTGTCCCTCAAATTCTTCTCCTTTTGTATGCGATCATAGGGGGTTCCGGAAATAACTAGTGTATGGTAGGGTCTAACTTAATCAGATCCAAGTTTTTCCTGATTATCCTGCTGACCTGATGGCTCTGTGTGGAAAATCTTACGGTATGTATTATCCTTGTACTCTCTTTCTTAGGGCATGCTTTAAGGCAGTGTATCCTATGTAATTCCGATCTGGATACTGCTTTCTCTAGGATGTCAATAGGGTAACCTCGATCCTTGAATCTATCTGCCATCAGATCAGTTTCTTTCTGAAGGCTATCTGTGTTAGAGACTATCCTTTTCAATCTTAGAATTTGGGTGTAAGGTAGACTTTCTTTAAGGTGTTTAAGATGAAAACTGTTAAAATGCAACGTGTTGTTAACATGAGTGTGTTTCCCATATATACTCGTAAGCAGTTCTCCTCCTATGTAAGTGACCAGCACAACTAAGAAGTGAATACTGGGTTCCCCTACCACCAGGGTGAATTTGATGTGTTTATGACAATTATTTAGCTACTTGAAGAACAGTATTAGTTAAAGTTTAGTACCGTTCCATATAGCAAACCCGCCGTCTATATACCTTCTCCGAAACATTATTTTTGACGAGCAAGGATGCTTTTCTAGAAATATGCTCTCTCAAAATTAAACATAAAGATGTTTTCATACTTTGGTGCTACCGAGGAGTCCATGGACATGACCGATATCTGTAGTTAGAATTGCCCTTCATATCTGAAGTAATTGTTATATAGAATTAGGTTGATTAATTCCATGGCAAGAATCTTGTGAAACTGTGCGTTGTCATGTTCCAGCAGGAAACATTCCATAGCCTCAATTCCTTCCCCGTAGGGGATTGAGGTATAGAGGCTATTGACATCTAAAGAAAATAGATTCAAGTCTGAGTGTGTAAGTTGTAGTTCACTCAAAAGATGTGCAAAATGGGAGGTGTCCTTGAGATAAGCGGAAGTCTGTTGTACTAGAGGTTAAAAGGCTGTGTCTAAATAGGTTGCATGGGGATCAAACACACACTCAGTTCCTGACACTATGGGACAGAATGGAAGATTAATTGGATTGTTGTGTACTTTGGAAGGTGCATAGAATACTGGGGTTACCAGAAATGTCTTTTTCAGGAAATCCGCGATACGTGATGGTATCCATGCAAATTTCTGGGCTTTGAGAATGGTCTCTTCTATCAAGGTCTTTACTGAGTTTATGCGGTCACTATCCAATGTCAAATAAGTACTGGGATCATGCAATAGCCCCAGACAACCCTGGTGATAGAGTGAGGTATCCACAATAACTAGGGCTCCCACATTGTCTGCTAGTTTAATCACTATAGAGGGATTTTCCGCTTGCTCTTTCAGAAGCTTCAACTGATGTCACCTTTTTGGTGTGGACTATATTTGATCTTCTTAAGATCCCTTGTTTTTTAGCTTAAACATATCAATTATAGGGTGGTTAATTTGAGGTTGAAACAAGCTCATGGATTTCATTTCCAAATAATCAAAGGATACTGATCTTTCTTGTACTTCAGGTAATGTTTCAAAGAACACTTCCAACTCAATTTTCCTTATCAATTTGAATAAATTAACCTCCTCTTCAAAATTTGAGCTATTATTTATGGGGATAAATGATAAACCCAAATCGAGTGTGTCAATCTGTACCTAGTTTGGTTGTCTGGAAGAGATATTCATCACAATGGACTCTGTCACTTGTTTCTCACTCTTTGTGTTCTTTTGCCCTCTTCAGGTCTTCCCCAGTCTAAAGAAGGGGCTTCTACTGTGGTGGATATAGAGGTGATAGCATCTGGTTGTGTCTGTGGTATCACAAATACTCGTGTGGTCATTGGAGGACATTTTCACATAGAACGTGATGCCGTGGATTGTCACTCGTTGGCAAAGAGATTTGGTTGTTGGTGAATGGAATGGTCTACCCTAGGACTGTGCAAGATACAATTACTCAGTGGCTTGATACTAACTATCAGAGTGCTGCATGTCCTTTAGCCCCTCGGGTCCACCTGCAAACATTGTTTGTGGCACCCCTGAGGAAGGTGCAACATTCAAAGTATATAGGACTGAAACATGTAGGGTTAACACAATACAATTTGAGTATTGCTTAAATATGTCATGTTTGAGTTTGTGAATGAAGTGCTTAGATTAATTTGTATTGTATGCAAACACATACAATATTCAGTGGGGTTTTAGGGTCAATCAGTGTATTTCCACTTTGTCCTTTGATTTTATTTTTCATATGTTTTTTGTGCAAATTAATATATATATAGAATGTAAGTGTGATTCAAATGAGCATTTACATTTAGGCCCATTCTCGACCTTAGGTATTGTCCTTTTCCTGAGTGTATAGCTTTGTTTACAGAGAGTAGGTCTTTGGAGGATCCCTCCCCTAAGAGTTCTGGGTTTGTGCCATTGTTGATATAGTGTAGGCTAAACAACCGGAACAGAGAGTACAAGGACATAGAAGAGCACAAAAGACATGAAGATTACTAACTGTGCTAGTACTGGTACAAGGTTGCCCAAAGGATGCTTAAAGATCAATCCATCATAAATAACAAAGGACTTTGACAGTCCGCCAGGGCGGGACTGGCAACATTGTATAAGAAGAGAAGAGAGACTGAAGACTTGGTCAAGCTCAGCCAGGACAGGCAGCAGGTGTGGAAACCAACCAAGCAGGACTTTTGAATCCTGTCAGCTGACCAGAGAAACCTTAGTAGAGGACACAAGTGAGGTGCTGATGGAGTTTTCTGTGGGTTCAGTTGGGGTGTACCCAAACACAAAGCAGGAAGAGGAAGCCGAGCAGCCCAGGAGTGAGTGGAGCCACCACACTGCTGCAGAAGCAGAAGAGACAAGCCTGAACAGCCGGAGCGATACGCCCCAGTCCCAGGAAGCCTCAGTAATAGGTGGTACGAGAGACCAGGAGGGGACACAGGGGTAGAAGAGAGGCAGGCTTGAGAGGCTCTCCACCGACCCAGTATTAACAGTCAAATTACCAAGCACATCAAGCATCCGAGGAGAGCTTCCTTGTTTCAGAGGTAGCAATAAGCCTACTGGCCACCAGCAAAGGGTCTGGGACCCCAACACAAGCATCAGAGGAGAACCTCTGCATCACAGTGGCAACAACAAACCCACTGACCACCATAGACGGGTCTGGGGACTGAAGGCAAGTGAATCAAGCATAAGAGGAACACTTCCTCATTGCAGTGGCAACACCAATCCCACTGACCACCAGAGAAGGGTCTGGGATCCTGTAAGGGTGTGGAAGAAGGGAAGAAGGAGATAGACACACAGATGGCATTGCTATGGTTTTAGACTTTTATTTGGGTTAAAGGATTAAAACCGTAACTGTCCCTAGCACTAAGAGGGGTTTCCCTGCCTCGACTCAGTATTAAAGACTCAGTCAGGATGTTTGTCTAAAAGAAATAGTTCACCATCCTGTATCAAAACATATTTCCATCCCTTACACTCTTAACTAACTAAGGGAAAAAACAAGGATCTTCTTAGTCCAGAAGAGTGACTCCGTTCTTTTGAACTGAGGCTTTGTGTTCACCTCCTGGTGATGAGACGTGTTCTCCATATTGCATAAACAAAAAAGTTCTAACATTTCTCTTGGGGGATTTCTCAGTCAGTGGTAAGCAGAGAAAAGAAAGTCTCTTCAAATGACTTATTCTATTCCCAATATCAGTGTTTATGACTGTGTAAAGCCTTTGGCTTTCTTAGGCTTTGCCAGTTCACAAGTACAAGGCGTACAGCTCTTCCCTTGGACTTCTTAAGCTTTCACAAGTCACAATGTCAAGGGGTATGACTCTTCCCTTGGCCTCCTTGGGCTTTCACAAATCACAATGCCAAGTGGTATAGCTCTTCCCTTGGTCTTCTTTGGCTTTCTCAATTCATAATTTCAAGGTATATGGCTTGGCGGATTTCTCCATCAATGGCCGGCACAGAAAAGAAAGTCTCCTCAAATTACTTATTCTATCCATAATACCTGAGTTTATGGCTCTTCCCTTGGTCTTCTTAGGCTTTCACAATTCATAATGCCAAAGGGTATGGATCTTCCCTTGGCCTTCTTAGTTAGTATGGCAGACCTGGTTCACTATCCTGCCAGGCACTGCTATAGTTTGTATAATGGTTGTAATAGATTCTCTGTATTAGTGGATCCCAGACCATTGTTCCTTCTGTAATTATTTCTTCATACTCTTTTTTTGTACTCAGGGTCCCATGCCCCTACTTCATATGCAGTTGTTCCTTTAAAGTCTTGATCACAGACTTTCCTCCTAGCCTTGAACTCCAAGGTATGTTTACCCTTTTTAAGTGGTTACCAGCTCTTTCCTCTGTTCCCACCAGCTAGCCTTTCAGGGAGCTTCCATTCCGGCTCCAGGAGTCGATCTCTTCTGCCCCATGCTCTCCGTCTCATCCGCCCCAGCCACAGCATCTCCGTAGCTGCTGCTTGCTGCTACTATGCTTTGCAAGCGTGCGGGCCACAGCCCCTTCTCTCAGGAAGACCTCAGTCGTCTGATTCCAGCAGGGCGAAGGGTCCTTCTTCCTTCAACCCTTTATGGAAGCTACTGCTTCTCACCTCATGTCTCCGTTCTCCCAGTTTCCCTTCTCTGCTACGCTGACTTGTTTTCAGGCTCTTGGTGGGAAGGCTGGAAAAACTCTCCCGTCCTTCTTCCCTTTTTATGTAGCAACATTTCTCCCCTGATGAGGTTGCCAGACAAGTCTGATCTATGAAAGCCTCATCAAAACAGGTTCATCCCTGTTCCTCTAAAACCATTAAGAATCACATTGACACCCTTGCACCTGCCCTTGCAGACTCCTGCGACCACTCCTTTGCCTCTGGTTCTTTTCCCTCCCCCCTGAAACACTCCCTTGTGCATCCTCTACTCAAGAAACCCTCAGCTGATCCCTTCTGTCCAGCTAACTATCGCCCCATTTCCATAACCCCGTTTCTGGTTAAGCTCCTGGAAAAGGTTGCAATCTCTCATCCTCACCTTCATTCTGACTCTGTCGGCTCACTCTGTGACCACCAATCTGGCTTCAGAGATTCCAGAAGTACAGAAACAGCTCTCCTGAACATCCGTGAAGATCTGCTCTCCAACCTTGACTCTAACATTCCCTCTGTCCTTATCCTACTTGATCTCTCCTCCGCCTTCGATACGGTCAACCACACCATCCTGCTCAATCTTCTCCGTGACAACCTTGGCATCACTGATCAGGCTCTGGCTTGGCTTACCTCTTTCTCTCTGATCGACCTTCCCAGGTACAACTTGGGTCCTTCCTCTCCTCTATCTACATCTCTACCTGTGGTGTTCCTCAGGGGTCTAATCTCTTGCCCTGGCTTTTCAACCAATACTTGGCAACCCTTGCCTACTGCATTTCCATCTTCTGCTCCAACTTCCAATGCTATGCTGATGACACACAACTCATTTTCAGGCTTCTCTCTGCCACCTCCTCTCCCTCCCTCATCTCTGACTGTCTAATCGCCATTCGAAAATTGGTGTGCCGCCAACGATCTCTGTTTAAATGCTAATAAATCTGAGATCCTCCTCATCGGCACACCCTCTCCATCCTTCCCCCCTTACTCTCTGGCCTGCCTCCCTTGGCCCTCCTCCTGCCCCTACCTGCGAAGCAAAGAACATCTGGGTCATCTTTGATTCCACACTATCCTTCTCATCACACATCTCTGAAGTCTCAAAAAAATCTAACTTCTTCCTACACCTGCTCAGAGGTACCTTTCCCTTCCTCTCCTTCCCACAGAAGCTCACTGTCTCCCAAGCTCTGATTCTCTCTAGGCTGGACTACTGTAACAGTCTCTTTCTAAAGCTACCTGCTTCCACCCTCCGCCCTCTACAGCTAATCCAGAACAGAACTGCGAGAATTGTCCTTGGCCTCAAGCCCTGGGATCGTATCTCTCCAGCACTGAAATCCCTCCATTGGATCCCAGTGAATGCAAGGATTAAATTTAAAACCCTTTGCATTGTCCACAAGGCTTTCTGGGGCCTGGGTCCAAAATACCTTCAACTATCCCTCTGTAAATACCTCCCTTCTCGAGCCCTTCGCTCCTCTACTTCAAACTCCCTCAGGGTCAGCCGTTTGTCTAAGAAACGTGCAGGGGGCAGATCTCTGTCCTCGGCCGGAGCCTCCCTTTGGAACGGCCTCCCTGCCACCCTGAAACTGGAGGAAAACCATCTACGATTCCGGAAGCTCCTTAAGACCTTCCTCTTCGTATCTGCCTTTGCCACTCTCCTCCCCTGTTGATCTGCCTTCTCTTCTCAGCACTGCCTCACCTGCCAACGGGGCCCCTTTGGCTCAGTTATCTGCCCTCCCGGATATCCTCCGGCACTGCCTCCCAACCACCCCTGCACCGGGGCCTGTTATCTGTACCCTTACAGGTCCCCCCACTCCTCTCCTGCACTTATCAGATGTTACCCTATCTAACTTCCCCTGCACTGCACCCGTACAGGCTGCACTGATTATTGCTCTTATCACCTTATTTATTCACTTATTTATCCACTAACATATTAGTTATCCTATGCCTTGCACTTCTTCCCCACTCCCTTTTTCAGTTGCACTTTCCCCCCTTCCCTTTCCCATGCACTTGCGCGTTCTCAATGTCACTGGGCCTAGTAAGATCATTTGTTTTTGTTTTCTCCCCTGCTCCCCCTCCCTTTGCCTGGTCGCATTCTGAAACACCTGTGTATGGGCGCGATATAAATAAAATATCATATCACATCATAACAGCTTATTGATGGTCCATATTGACTGACTGCTGGATTTGGCTCTGTGAAATGCTCTCCATTACTGTGCACCTCTTCTTCATCAAAGGACGGATGTTATTCCTCTCAACTGGATTGCTTTGAATCATCTTTGTCTCAGTACTTTTGTAGGATTCATACAGATATGATATGACATGATATGATATGATAGTTTTTTTGCATCGCGCTCGTACACAAGTGTTTCAGAGCGTGACAAGGCAATGGAGGGGAACAGGGGAGAACACAACAACGATCTTAGCAGGCCAAGTGACATTGAGAACGCGCAAGTGCATGGGAAAAGGAAAGGGGGAAAGTGCATGGAAGGGGAAAGTGGCAAGTGCAGAGCAGAGGAGAACAGATCAATAATAATAAACACAAATAAATAGATAATGGAGGCAATAAACAGTGATAGTGCAGCCAACAAGTGGCAAGTGCTGTGTTTACGGCAGCAGAACTGAGTAAGTCTGTTAAGTGCAGAAAAAGAAGAAAAAGGGGGAGGGGGGACTATATGGGTACAGATACAGTCCCCAGTGCAAGGGGTGCTCAGGAGGCAGTGCAGGAGGGTGGCAGGGTGAGCAGGTACCTGGGCCCAGGGGACAGAGGGTGGCCAGGTGCACAGTGCCAAGAGATAGTAGATCAGCAGGGGAGAGGGAGAGCAAAGGCAGAAGCAAAGAGGAAGGTCTTAGGTGCTTCTGGAACTGGAGATGGTCCTCCTTAAGTTTTAGAGTGGCAGGGAGGCTGTTCCAGAGGGAGGCCCCAGCCGAAGACAGAGAACGACCCCTAGCTCGTTTCTTTGAAAAACAACTGAGCTTGAGGGAGTTAGAGGTAGAGGAGCAAAGAGCTCGAGAGGGGAGGTATTTGCAGAGGGATAGCTGAGGGTATTTTGGGCCCAGGCCCCAGAAAGCCTTGTGGACAATGCAAAGGGTTTTGAATTTAATCCTTGCATCCACTCGAAGCCAATGGAGAGATTTCAGAACTGGAGAGATGCGATCCCAGGGCTTGAGGCCAAGGACAAGTCTCGAAGTCCGGTTCTGGATTAGTTGCAGAGGGCGGAGAGTAGAGGCAGGTAGATTTAGAAAGAGGCTGTTACAATAGTCGAACCTAGAGAGAACCAGAGCTTGGGAGATAGTGAGCTTCTGGGGGAAGGAGAAGTAAGGCAGAATACCTCTGAGTAGTTGAATTAGGAATGTTGACTTTTTAGAAACCTCAGAGATGTGGGCGGAGAAGGAAAGTGTGGATTCAAAGATGACCCCAATGATCTTAGCCTTGCAGGTGGCAGTATGGGGAGGGCCAAGAGAGGCCGGCCAGAGAGAGAGGGGAAAGGATGGTGAAGGTGTGCCGATGAGGAGGATCTCTGTCTTGCTGGCATTCAGACAAAGATCATTGGCGGCACACCAATCTTGAATGGCAGTTAGGCAATCAGAGATGAGAGAGGGAGAGGAGGTGGCCGAGAGCAGTCTGAAAATGAGTTGAGTGTCTGCAGCGTAGCACTGGAAATTTGAGCAGAAAATGGCAATGAGGTGGGCCAAGTGTTGGTTGGAAAGCCAGGGCTGGAGAACACCACATGTAGAGAGGAAGATAGATGATAGGAAGGACCCCAGTTTGACCTGGGAGGGTCGATCGGAGAGGATGGAGGTCAGTCAGGCCAGAGCCTGATCAGTGATACCCAGGTTTTCACGGAGACGGTTGAGCAGGATGGTATGGTTGACCGTGTCGAAGGCAGAAGAGAGATCGAGTAGAATGAGGACAGAGGGAATGTTAGAGTCAAGGTTGGAGAGCAGATCTTCACAGATGTTCAGGTGAGCTGGTTCCGTGCTTCTGGCCACTCTGAAGCCAGACTGGTGATCATGGAGACAGCCAACAGAATCAGAATGAAGGTTAAATTGAGAGATGGGCAGCTTTTCCAGGAGTTTGCCCAGAGTTGCTACTCTTCCTTGTGTCAGTACTTTGGAGGGTGTTTGGATGCTCTACCTTACATAGGTGCATGGAAGTGTGTGCAATCATGTTACCCTATATAGGGTAGGGAGATGAGTAAGGGCATGGGATATTCATGGTATACTGCATTCTTCCCTGATAATGGCCCCCAGTCACACAGAGGGGCTTCCCTCCCATGAGATCCACCCACTGAGTAACACCCCCAGGGGAACTATAGGGTAGCGGCCTCCCCTCCCTGGCCTCATGGGAAGGGATTCTCCCTAGCGATGCAAGAATGATATCCCGGGATACATCACAGACCCCGACACAAGTATATTGAGTATCTGGGAAAAGCACCCTCATTGCAGTGGCTGGGAAAAGTCCACTCAGGCCCCAAGAAGGATTTGGGACTTTGCCAATACTAGGGGATGGGATTCATTATCCTGTTCTGAAAGTTGAAGAACTTTCTTTTTGTTCCAGAGATGTCAGAGGAAGGGAGCCATTCCCCCTGGAACCCTTTTTGCCAAAGAACATTTCTGGGAACACCACCTATCTACCAGGAGAAGGGAGATATTCTCCTTGATTAGGAACTTTTCTGTTGACTGATTCTTTAATTGTAGTGTAAAGGATAGAAGTAGGTTATGACACAGAACAGTGGAGTTTGATTCCAACAGACATTTAGACAGGTCCTTTAGTATTAGTTTGAGGCAGGGAAACCCCTCTTAGAAGATAGGGACAGTGAGGGTTTATTTTCTTAACAAATGAAAGTCTTTCCCAACCAAAATGCCACCCTTGTGTCAGCATCCTTGTTTGACACCCTTACAGATGTCAGTTTTTCTCTTACAGCTGGACCACATTTTTTTGTGGGACTCAGCTGTATTCTATAGTTGCAGTACAAGAGGGGGAATGTGTATTATAAATAGTCTATCAACCCATAGAGCAACTGTCTACAGTTGAGGCTCCACTTTACTTTACATGCAGTACACACGCTGAATAGCATGTAGTCACATGCAAACTGCATGCACAATTGTCAGCTTTGTCAAAGATACCTTAACATATGTCCTCTTATATGTACCATTAGGTTATTAGGAAATGTCTATTCCTTAGTTTCTAGCTGTATCTATCGTGTAGACCTCAATGTTTGTGTTGTGTGGGGCCTGCCAGTGTTATTTTGGTCCATCTGCTGAGATTCAATGCCTCCATTGAGAATATAAATCAGTGTGCTGATGCACTGAAGTCCTATAAAAAAAATGAACTTATGGTTCTTTAGTAGCGTGCATGCAATGGATGGGGTTGCAGAATAACTCTGAGTACAAATAATTGAACCAACTCAGGAAGATGGCAAAGTTTGCTGTTTTATTAACAATTATCTGAAACAGGGAGTTTACAACGGACATCAAAGGATGTTCGCTCAGCTCACGACAAGTTTCTCATAAAAACATTCTTATATGCAAAAAATATGTCGGTAAAATAATACAAAACCTATCAAGGGATGGGATTGGTTAAGGGAGGCATTTAAATATAGTTTCTATAGGGTTTAGGATTGTGATTGGTTGCCCACTGTCAGGTGGGCAATTTATGCCTACCTCTAAAAACGTGCCATCTTTAACACTATTAAGTACACGGTTTATCATTGGTCTTCAAACTATAAAGCCCTTCGTTATACAGCCCTCTACAATTGTTTGGCATTCTCGTGCCATGTCTGGAACATTCAGTTCACTTAGTAGCACGTACGCTCAGAACCAGGTGCCAGGAGGTGGACTTGACTTTACCTCCCCACCCATGCCTTCTGCCATGAAGATTGTCTTTGAACTTGGCCTTGCAAGGTATCCTTGTCTGTGGGAATATATGGGAGTGCAGGATCTCACTATCGCTGTCCTAGGACTTCTGCTCAACTCTATTTCCATCCTCGGCTCACATGACAGGAGATCATGATTTAATCCATTTTGCATCATTTAAATGTCTTAAATAAATAAAACTGGCCACTCTTGGTGTTTATTCTTTGCACCTTAACAAAGGATGATTCATCCTTTGCACATTCATTGCTTTCAAGAATAAATAAGCAACCTTGGCTGCTTCAGTTTTGATACCAGGCCAGACAGCCTCGCCAGGCACTTCCCAGATTTCAGCTTATTCTTGCTGCAACACAGTTCTCAGCCTTTCCTCTCCATGGGTCCAGGCTTACTATATTCATGACACCGATGTCCAGCTCCTATACAATGGTTGCTTTGCCTGCAGTCTATTCAGTACGTATACCCATCTTCCATTATGAATTAGTCCACTTGCATTTTAACATCTGTACAATTATTGAACGGTTGATTTTCTGCAGCACTTCACACACATGCAATCTTTCTTCTCGCACATGAAATTTTACTTGACTCTTAACTTCGTCATAATTTTCTGCAAGGTCCATGAATACTTCTTCAGGCAGTGTTCTCGGGGCATCATATTCACCGCTTGTGATGTCACTAGGTTCTCTCTTTTGCTCCTTTTCATATCCCTTCAGGGAGTTCCTCGCCCAGATTGTCATGTGTTTGGGGATACATTCAATAGGGTTTTCTCAGTGGGTACCTTCTTTAAAATATCCACTGCAGCATTGGCATAACTGCTGGGGTCAAACATGGCATGATCTCTGCTCTCACACACATATAGGACAGAGGGGGGGGGGCAGGAATTCCTGGAGAAGCATGTAGCTGCTCCTCTACATTCAACCCTCTGGTCGAGTCCTCGACCACCTCTTCAATAGTTTCCACATCTTGGTATTTTCTCTTAAAGAAGTACTTCTTCGGAGAACAGATCTTCATCACCCACCTCAGGGTGGTGGCTGATTTAACATGTGCATCTACTCTCTAGGTCATGTAGTTGCACTGTCCATTACGATTACAATAGACCCATCATCCCACGTACTTCTTATGATTCCTTGGGTACAGAAACTTTGTTTCCTTCAGGTGCTACAATGCTGGCCTCTAAGTATTTTCTGACATCTTTATCCGTCAATTCCTTGTGTCCAAAACCAGATTCGACATCGATCATGATCTCCATTCCTACCACCTTATTTGCTGTTTTCTTGCATCGGCAATTACTATCCTGATCATGCAGAATCCAAACATCACCATCACCAATATTGCTCCAAGGATCTTGAATACGTTTGCCAACCACTGCAGAATCCATGAGAATATGGAAGTAGACCAACTGTCATCGGCAATGTCCTCTGTTTCGTCTTCCATTTTATCATGCAGGTTTGTTAACAGTGAACTGGAGGGCCCAATGCCCTCCCTCGGCACTTCACATCTGTCGATCAGGCAGCAGAGACAAGAAACTAGACAAGGAGGGAGATGGATGCCTGGGCTGGTTTAACAGGTAATCTTTATTACACTTTCCAAGACATCAGAACTGTCAGCCCTAAGCTCTTGAATCAGCTGCCTTTTATACTTTTCTCAGGCTGATGTCAGGCATTACATGTTATTGCACAATACATTTTAATTGGTTCCTTCAACTAAAAGCAAATCCATATCTATTCTATTATTGGTCAGCTTAACTGCCACTCACCAAGTCCACATGACTTCTCTTGGCAAGCCTCATTTGACTGACACATAGGCTCATTAAATGTGTGTGAGATCCTACCGACCTTTATTATAAATCCTTCATCGCCTGCCAAGAAACAGATAAACTTCATGAGCTCATCATATTTGTTGCAAGTTTAAGAAGCTGTTCTGTCTAATTGATATCGTCCCAGACTTTTAACCGCCCCACGGCCCATCACTGTCAGAATTGCTGCCAAGAAATTCTAAATATATCCCACCATATAATTCCCTACAGTGAACTGCTGCCAAAGAAAATTCTGGATTCACAATGAGTCATCTATTCCAACATGTGGTCCAGAGGCCACTTTGTTTCTTTGGCATCCATCTTAGAATGTGTTTGAGTCTCTCTAGCCTGAAGGTTCTGTGCAGCTACCAATTGGGAGTTTGTTATTTACTTTTGTGCATAACTCGGTTTCTGTTCAGTTCTCAGACTATATGTTTATTTATTTATGATGTATGTATAATACCTGAGATGCCCTCCACCCCCTGGGACATCCTGACCCCAAAAAATATATGTCTCCCTAAAGCACTATAATTCTGATTTTTGCAGTACTGGAACCAATGATCAACTTATTAGGTTGTCTTTATTCAGTTAAAGAAGGGGAGAGGTCTAGCACCACCTCTACAGTCCCGCCTCTGGTCTGTATTTAGACACCTGTTCCATACAGGGCCACTGCACTCAATGTCCATCCTCCCCCATATTCAGTTTACCTTTGCATCCCTGTCTCGACCCCCCCTCACAGTGCGGTGATCTGTATCAACATGGGAGGTTTTATAAAACATTTCTACAAAGTCAACAATAACATATTGTATGTTCCTATTCAACGTGTATGTATCCTTAAAGAATACCTTTGTTTACCTTTACCTGAATCCCACTTCTATTACCTAATTTACTATGAACTAACTGTATACTTCAGGTAATTACAGCCACTACGAGAATCAAGAGAAAATCATTCTTTGAGAGAACCCACCAGCCCATCTTTTAACTGTTTATATGTAGCTTTTATTGCACACTTTTTCTTTCCTCCCACCCTATGACAATGACATTTCCTTTTTTCCCATTGTCTGTTTTCCTTTCCTTTTTCTTCCATTGACACGTCTTCTATCCGATTCATCTAGGTTTGGCATCCACAGACCGGCTTGTCCGGTTGAATGTCTCCTTTTTTGGGTTGCCTTGCAGGAAGTTCATGGGCCCTTTAAATGCATAGGCCAGTAGTCCACTGCTTTAAAAAAAAAGTTTTGACAGCATACTCAGACTCTTAGTTTGTTTATCCAAAGACAGATAGTCAATAGAAGGGCATTCAAATACTTCTTCTGGGGAACACAAGGATGGGGGAGTCTTTGCAGGAAAAACTTTGTAAAAGCTCAGATTATACTACAGTGGTGACTGGGCATCTGGCTGGGTCCCTCAATCTCTTTCTCTCTACTCGCAGGATCGGGAGCCGCCAATTCTCCTGGTGTATAGGTCTCTCCCGTCCATCTGTAATATAAAACAGAATGAGTTTTCTTTGAAAAATAAGTATGTCTCTATTGTCAGTACTTCCTCCTAAAACCCAACCCTTAAAAAGCAACTTGTGTGTTTCTTTCAAACATTCTAATGTAAAAATATGGCTGCTCCTTTCTTTCTTTTCACCCATCTTTAACTTATATTCAAATACATGCTGGCTGATATTGGAACCTGGCTTATGATCTGAATTTGTGCAATAAATACATCCAGCTGTGTCTGGCATTGCCCTTATTTTCTTATGATCTTTCTTTTCTTAAAAAAACTACATATCTTTTTAAAGGACACATTTTCCCCCTAAGGTCGACATTCTCAGACCAAAGAGTCATTTTTGGTCTCTTCCTTTATCATAAAAATAATAAACGACAAACAGACAACATAACAAATGCACAACACTTCAAAAAGGGATGTCTTCTTCACTGTGCTTCTTCTGTCTTCTTGGTGCATCCATAGCTGAAGAAGACAACCCTGGTGTGGGTTCATGCTCTCTGTAGAAAACCGAAATAGAGGCAAAGTCATGTTTAAGTCTGATAAGGTGGTCAGGTTTCTCCCTAGCATAGACCCTTTCTCGTTGCTGTTAGTCAAACATATCTACTGTGGTAATTTCTTGACACTCTCAGCCCACTGACATGTAGGCCTACTTTTTGGTCCCCAAACCCTGTTGGTGCACATAAAAAAATCATGTTATCATTAGTGTAGTAATTATGTCTGTCTTTATATCTTCCTGCTATGCTGAACGTTCTTCTCTGTATTTTTTTAAGTCCTCTGTCTGCTCGCATAGGACCGCAGTCATCTTCTTTCCTTGCTGTGCCTTTTATTCTGTTGAGATATAATTGACATATTTCACTGCGCGCCACTTGCCGCTCACTGCTTGCTGCTACACCTACACTAATCTTAATCGGACCCAGCACTGTTCCTATTTAAACTAATACAAATGTGGCATGTTTGAATAGTCTAAACGGGAGAGAATGCTAGAGATGAATGCAGAGAAACGTTGAGGATAAGTGAGTTATGGGAAGATATGGTGAACATGCATAGGTGGAAGAAGCAGGTTCTGGATATGGAGTTGATGTGTTGGGAGAGGGATACACCTGTGTCGTTGCATCCAAGCTTTTTCACTGAGGTTGAGGTTGCCCAGGGATGGGGGGTTGGCCTAGGGAGTGAGGCCAGGGAACAGTTTGGGAAAGCAGCTCTTTTTTTTCACAGAATAGGATTTCTGTTTTCCCAGGATTGAGGATGAGGTGGTTGGTCGTCATCCAGTAGTCAATATCCGAGAGGCATGATGACAGATTTGGACAGTTGGAGCCTGGTGATTATGGGATTTTAAGGATGATGTGGGTATCATCTGCGTAGTTGTAGCAGGTGAGATTGTGGGAGCAATGAGTGCAAGGAGTTGGTTCAGATAGATGTTGAAGAGGAGGGGGGATAGGAATGCTCCCTGTTGGACCACTTTTGGTACAGATTGGGATGTAGAGGTGAAAGGGTGGAGGAGTATGATTTGCAAGCGACTAGAAATGAAAGAGGAAATCCAAGCGAGGGCAAGACTTTTGATTCTTGCGTGTTGAGTGTCTAGGTTAATGGTGTGGTCAATGGTATCGAAGGCAGCAGAGAGGTTAAACTGAATGAGTACAGTGCATCCTTCTGCATCCGCTGTTCTTTTTAGGTCATCCCAAACAGGCACTAGGGAGGACTCTGTTCCTGAGAGCGTTCTAAAGCCAGAATGGGCAGGGTCAAGGTGATTGTTGGCTTCAGTTAAATGGCTGAGTTGCTTGTATGCTGTGTGGTCCATGTGTTTGGCCATGGAGGGGGTGTTGGAAATAGGCCGGTGGTTCTGGGGGGGGAAGTGGGTCGCACGTAGGTTTTTGGAGGAGAAATGTGATGTAGGAGGTTTTTAAGGCTTCCGGGAAGGTTCCTGATATTATGGAGTGGTTAAGGATTGAGTGTGCGATACTGCCTGCATAGGTTGAGGGTAGGATGTTTTTCAGGAGGGTGGATGGGCAAGGGCCTTCAGGGTAACCAGATGGGTGGCTTTGTACTAGGAGCAAGAGGAAATCCTGGTGTGAGATTGGAGAGAGGGAGGTGAAGGTTTGCATCAGGGGGGAGTTTGGATGGGGAATGGTTGGTGGGCTGGTAATGGGTTGGCCATTATTTCTAATTCAGAGTTGATGGTAGATTGTCTGTCGATAGCTATGTTGTGGAAGTGTTCTGATAAGGTATTGCATAGGGATTGTGAGTTGGGTGGGGGCGGGAGGTAGAGCAGCCTGGAGAAATGAATTCAGAAATTATTCTTTGCAGTTCCTTGCTTGAGTTGCAAGAGTTCAAGATTCTGTTCCCATAGAATGCTTTTTTGGTTTTTATGATTTGCAATCTGTAGGCCCTTGGTAGTCTTGCTAGGGTGGTTTTATTTTGGCCCATTGGGTTGGTTCTCAGGCCCATTCCAGACAGTGCTTGAGGATTTTTAGCGATTTGAGGTTGGTGGTGTACCACCTGGGTGTGGGGCCTGATCTCTGGGAGGGCCATTGTGTTGTTGAGAGGGGTGCAAGGGCATTAGAGAGACAGTAGTCAAAGAGTTTGATGAGGGGGGCTGTCATGTAAGGAGCACTGGGACTGAGTTGAGGAGGTAGTTGGCTAGATCCAGGGTGATAATGACTTTGTTCCAGAGTGGGGTAAGAGATGTGGAGGTTGGTGCTGACTTGGCATGGTCTTGGATGTGGCCTGTTTTTGGGAGTGGTACGGAGAAGAAGATTGCTGGGCGATCTGTCCATTTTAGAGGGCATGGAGGCAGTGTGGATATGATGTTTGTGACGCTGAAGATGGCATCAACGATGTGGCCTCGAATGTGGGTGGTTGTAGAGGCACGTTGTGTCAGGTTGAAGACTTCTAGGTTGTCAGTGAGAGATTGGATCATAGGGTTTGAAGGGGAGTCAAACCAGATGTTGAAATCGCCTCAGACAGTGAGTGCTGGTTGTAGGTTGAAGGTAGTTATCAGAGCGTCACTGAGTGAGTCTGCACATTTTTTGTTGTAGCCATGGGGTCTGTAAATGAGTAGGAAGCTATGCGGATAAAGGGTGAGAGTTGGAGTCTTAAAAGAAGGGATTCATAGTCTGTGGTGCTAGCTGAGGTGTTCTTGATAAGGAGAGGAAATTGGTGTTTGTCTAGGATTGCAAGTACACCCACTTCTTCTTGGTCTCTTCTGAACAATCATTTTGTAGCCGGGTGGGTAGGCCTCATGTGCAAGAGGATCATAATCATAAGCAAGTCATGTCTTATTAATGAAAAGACATCTGGGTTTTCATCTGAGATAAGGTCAAAGATATTAAATACGTTTTTAGAGAATGACCTGGCATTAATGATGAGGATGCAAGAGATTTGATGGAGTTTGTTTGCAAGTGCTGGACGGGTTGAGGTGGGGATTGTTGAAGGGGAGGGAGTGGAGCAGGGTATGTTGGCAGTGGGTAGAGGGACTGAGTGGCCAGGGGAGGGCATGGGAGGATGGGGGTAGCTGCAGTGGGTTGAGGGAAAGGAGTGGTCAGAGGAGGGAATGGGGAGGGCAAGAGGAGGTGGAGGTAGACATGAGGGTGAAAGGGAGGAGGGTAATAGTACTGAGACTGGGTTGCGTTCCAGGGTAGGATTGGGCCTATAGCAACGTGGCAGGGATTGGGATCTGGGTTGGAGCATGGGTGAAGCTAAGTAGGGCCTGAGGTGGCCAAGGTCTAAGTCTTTACTTGTCTTTCGGTGGCCCATGGGGTGTGGATGAGATTGGGGGTTGTAGAGGGCGGGTTTTGACCAGGGCTGCCCTTGCTGCGCTAAGAGAAGGGAAACAAGAGCATGTTGCAGGGGGATGGGGTAGGAGGGTTGGCTTGACTGGGTATATAGGCAGTGTGGGATGCTGAGGGGGCACAATGTTTTTTTTCAGCTCTGTCTCCCCATCATGCCGCTATGGCTTGTGCAGAGCGAGATCTACGTGGAGGTTGGATCAGGTGGGAAAAGAGCGGTTAAGCAAGGGTAGAGGAGGGGCGTATACCCTTGGGTTTTGGAGGGTGAGGGGGCTGTGAGATATGTGTTGGAGAGGGTTGGAGAAGGGTGTGGTGGGTATTGGTAAGCACACAGCACGCCAGCGTGTGGCTGTGATGCAATAACACCTAGATTTGGGATACCTGGATAGAGGTAGAAACGCTTAAAATGGGGGCACAACAGTAAATGCAATAACAATGTGTACTACTACACTGGTTAAATGCCATGAAATGGGATAATAATCATACAAATTCAACACCAATACCTGGGTCAACTCACTAACAGGTAAAAATCTATGGGTATAAACACATGCTTGTGAAACATTAAGTACCTAATCTCCTTTAAAAAGTGGAAATCAGTGGAGAAAATGTATGTTTTTAAAAAGGTTTAGCTTACTGGCTATAAAAGTTTGGAATGTCACTATTAAGCTGTAACCAATTATAAACATAGCACCAACATTAACACTAATCATAACATACAATGTAAACAACATTAAAATCCATATTGTTGGAATCTTAACTCACCCTCACAAATGACAAGCAATAAAGAAACATCAGCCCATTTCATCACAACATTTGCCAACAGCAAAATAGCACACAACACATTGGGCCTCATTACGAGTATGGCGGTAAGTGGTCAAATTGCCGTTAACTCTGTTACTGCCAATTTGACCACTATGCCAAATTACAAGGTTGGGCCTGGAGTGGAGGATTTACCTCGAGGAACATTCTGGAGGTAAAATCTGCCACTCAGTGCTGAAAGATCGGCAGAATTACTGCAGCGGAAATTCTGCTGTGTTAATTCCGCCAAAAAAAGCCCAATTGAGTCCAATGGACAAGAAAATTATGGGGAATTACACTGCCACAGTCACTTGTAATCTGGCGGTAATTCCACTGGACGAAGTGACGGTAATTCAGTTGAGCGGTATTCTGGCAGATTTACTGCCGGGATACCAACAAAACTCGAAATGAGGCCCATTCTAAAAACCCACACAATTACCCATTAAAATACATAAAAACAGTTTATACCTTGTGGCATGACCTCAAAACATAGACACACAATCACACATTATATTATATGACTACAAAACATACACCTACAATCACACCATGTATTCATTTTTATAAATTATTAATAAAATCCTAAAGAACATTCTGACCGAAAGGCAGTAGAATGCTGTACAATAAAAGTACAAGATTTGGACATAGCAACAGCATTGTTCAACTAAAGCGACAATAACAAACATTCAAAACAATGCCAAAATGCCTTAATTCACCGCCTCCTAACATTCCTACTATCAACGCCCCACTTTCTCCTCCCAAGACTCTCATACATTCCTCAATCACTCACTTCAACTTCTCTAAAACCTCAATCCTGGAGGTTGAAAAAATCATACTCTCACTAAAACCTTCCAATTGCCAGGGAGACCTTTGCCCAGCCCAGCTGATCAAGGATGCTGCAAGGGATTTAGCTCCCTTTGTCTCTAAACTAATCAACGCTTCATTTACATCTGGCACCATCCCCACCAACCTAAAAGAATTCTGGGTACTCCCCCTGCTAAAAAAACAAACACTGGACCTATTGATGCCCACTAATTACCGGCCCATCACGACCGCACCATTTCTCTTAAAAATTCTCGATAAGGTCACCTATATACAAATACAGAAGTTCTTGGAACTACACCACCTCCTTGGCGCACGCCAATCTGGTTCCCGGCCACAACACGGAACAGAGACAGCCCTCATCGATTTGAAGACTCAAGTCTATGAACTAAGGGACAAGGGGAAATCAGCCCTTCTTCTCCTCCTCGACATCTCGGCTGCATTTGACCTTGTGGATCACAAGGTCTTATGCAGTCATCTGGACTCAGCAGCTCCTTTCTCCAGGGTGGCCAAAATCTGTAGCAAATCATTTCTGAGTGAGAGAACCATGAGGGTATTCTCTCCCTCAACAACTGCTGACCCCATCCCCATAACTTGCGGTGTTCCTCAGGTATCATGCGCCTCCCCCACGCTATACAACATATTGACTAAGCCCCTCTTTGATGATCTGGATAATCTCAGTGTCACCTACACTAACTATGCAGATGATACACAAATTCTCCTCCCACTTTCCGGGGATTACGATGAGGATTTGGTCTTGGTGAATAGGGTGTATCTCATCATCCAGGCATGGATGACTACTCATGGTCTATACGTGAATGATGACAAAACAGAGATCATCATCCTGGGCACCCCCAACAACCTCAAGAAATCAGGACCTGAATATGCGTCCTTTCTAATTGATGGCAACCTTATTAAAGTGGCCAATGAGGTAAAAACCCTTGGTTTTTACCTCAATCCAACCTTCTCATTCACCAAACAAGCCAACATCTTGGCTTCTACTACTGCGTATACTTGCAAACTTATAAGAACTGGCAAACCCTTCCTATCTAACAATAGTTGTATTATTCTGTCCAGGATTGACTACTGTAACACCCTTTAATTTGGCTCCAACAAATCAATCATCAGAAAAATCCAAATACTTCAAAACAACGCCCTCAGAGCGGCTCTTGGAGTGGCCAGGAGAGAACATATCTCTGAAACCAGGCGACACAATAATTGGCTCTCTACTGATGACACAATCAAGCTGAAAATGGCTTCACTTACCTATAAATCCCTGAATAATGCTGCACCTAGTTATCTAATAGAGAGATTCCACAGAAGGACTTCCACCAGACCATCCAGACTAGCCCACAACAACTGCCTTCGCGTCCCCAGTATCAAACTCTCCAAGGTAGGAGGGAGCAGCTTTCCGATTAAAGCAGCCCAGCTTTGGAACTCCCTGCCACCTTCTAACTGCGAAGACCAATCATATCAGAGATTCAGACCTAACTGCATCAACTCGCTTAAATCTACTGAACCCTATAATTATCCATTATATGTAAAAGTTCTATAATGAATAATCTGCAACAACACCTGTTGATAACTGCTCTTCTCTGCCCCTCTTATGTATATACCTGTAATGTATATCTATTGCTCTACTGCGTAACTATGCAATGTATAGAATGCAATGTATATATGCTGCTCTACTTTGTAGCTAAGCTGTGAATCTCCTTGTAACCCCTGTGCCCTGATACCTATGGGCCTGGAGCGCAATACAAATGAATAAACAAACAAACAAACAAACAAACAAAATCAAGAAAATAAATAATATAAGGAAAGAGAAAACAATATAAAACCAAATCTCCAGGCTAGAGTGCTTAGGTATAAGCAAAGGAAAATCACGTGGTTCAATAGCTTTATGAAAAGCCAATAAAGTGGGACACAAACAAATGGAGGGTGAAGGGCATTCCATGCACAGGGTGCCACACTGGAAATGAATTGGGCAGAATAATGGGTATGTCTTAGATAGAGCATGATTGGTCTTGGAATGTTCAAAGTACGAGCTGACCTTGTCTCTTGAGAGATGTAGAGTTTAGCAGACAGATAAGTAAGCTGACTCAGTACCATTGCCTTCTAGGTGATGAAACAGATCTTGAAAAGTGATTGGAAGTGAATGTGGAGCAAGTGAAATGTAATTGAAATGGGGGAATGAGCTACATTTTCCAAGTGCTAGAAATCAGACGACCACTAAATGAAATAGTGTCTTAAGAGGAGCAAAAGACTAGGCTGGCAGACCCATGAAGATGGCATTGCCACCGTCCAGGTGAGATACTACAAGAGCCTGGACAATGGTAGGAAAATCTGAGGGATAAAAAAAAAAGATTTGATCTTCTGGAGGAGAGTCAACTGAACAAAACAAGAATGGGTCGATATTTAAAGATAACATTTGAATTGAGGGAAAAAGCAGGAGACCGCGGTAAAGGAGATACCAAATGAAGAGAGCAGTGAGAGCCACTCTTGGAAAAGTGTTGTTGAAGAAGAAATGGAAGAGTCAAGAACAAACTCAGTCTTTGAGGCACTATGTTTTCCTTCCTGCATTGGCTTAGTTTAAGTCTGTTTAAGGTGGACCTTAGGCTTCTCAGTGAGGCAGCTTGGTAACATGAATGGAACTGCCTTGTTGGGTAGTAGATGAATACGTCATCCATAGCTTCTGCCCCTCCCCAGCCCCACTGCATAGGTGAGAAACGTTACTCACTGAGACAACCATATCGCCCTTATCCCAAGCAGTTTCCGCAGGATGAGGGGACAGTTTAAGCTGAAGATGGCAAAAGCATTCAAACTAACGTTGTAACAGTAACAAGTGCATGCATTAAACACAAAGCAAACATGCACTCCACATGAAGAACATGTACACTAGGTAATATATGCATTTAGACAGGAAGAATATTAACATAGCATCCATAAGACATGAAGAACTCTACCATGATCAATGTATAAAGTGAATACAAAATGAATGATGTACTAATATAGCTCGCTAATATAGCATGCTAAGAGTGTTATTAGGCAGCCAGCTTCTTAAAAATGGAAGTCGCACCATGCTTCAGAATGACCAAAGGCCTCATAACCTCGGTAAAACTCAAAGAGCAGAATCCACAAAAATATGTGACTGCGCAGAGCTCAGACAGTAGTGGGTAATTAGTGTCAAGGTTAGAGTGACATAAAAGAGGATGGGCACGGCAGAACAAAGGCAAAAGATAGCAGTTACCAAGATGCAAGCAGAATAAATTAGATAATAATGCAACCAGTCTTTGTTAGACAGGCGCAATAATACTGTAAGACAAAATGTTCCATTAAGATTAACTCAAGAGTGTCCCTAGTGGAACCAGAAAATATGACACGCATGTTAATATTAGCTAAAATCTCAATAAATAGAAGGTCATTTAATTTCATACACGGTCTTCTAGCACGTGACCTAAATTCTAGAAAACTGACTATTCAACATAGATGCCAACACAGATAGGACACCTGCAGTACTCCATAAAAGAACACACTGTGGGGTGCATTTAAAGGCCCCAAACAGGAGCCCCATTGACCAGAACAGCAGCATTTAAACACTGCATTTCGCATGAGGGGCAGGAATTTCAACACTTCAACCAAAAACAGCTTTTGCTTTCCCCTTCATCTGTCCAGAGCCCTTTAAACACTTCAAACAAAAAATGGTGTGGCTTTTTTCTTTTTGTTCATGTCAAATTAAAGAACCACATGTAAAGGGGCAAACCCATCATCATCTATGGGCAAACAGCAAATGTAAATGCACACAAGGAGGAGAAATCAAAGAATCATGTCACCTGCCAGACAGGATTTTAAACATTAAAAGCAAAAACAGCCTGCACATGTGTGAAAAGAAAAACGGCTTAAAAAAGAAAACACAGTGGAAAAAAGATAGCAGTGCTCACACAGAAAGTGTGAGGAAAATATGATATGGGGGGGCAAAGAAAATGTACATTATGTTTCAACCCACAAAACTCCAGTCACCTTTGAAGAGACACTTACTGCAGGAAAAAAAACCTGTTCGGGCTGAGGCAGGACCTTCACAATGACAAAGCCTCACTTCCTGCTGGATAGCACACATATACTATTACCACAATAAAATGTGATGCTGCTAAGGGCGTCATAATTCCCTGTTCTGCAGACATGAAGGCAGGAGCCCAGGGATTTCAAAGAAGGCAAAATGTGGCTGAAGCATGACCAGGAGGTGTTAGCCCTTAAGGCACCCACTTCAAAGAGCAAACTGCCAATTTCAAAGGGACTCATAAAAACCTCTGAGCCCAGAGGAAAACAGATGGCTGTGGGGGATAAGGCGACCCTCCCACATGTTGAACAAGTCACTCCCAATAGACATAAAAAGAATGATTTCATTTTTAGGCATTTTCCGCAGCAATCAGGTTGAGGATTAATTTTGTTTTTTTGCCATTTATTTCTTGTAATTTCCAGGCAGTTTTAAAGATATAAATAGCATTTACCTAGACTTTGGGGACTGAAATGGCCAGTTGAACTAGTTTTCTGACTGATATGAACAGGTGACAAATATGACAGTTGGTGAAAAGATGGAAAATTAAATTAGGAACATGCTTGATCATTTGCAGATTCATAACTATTGTACATTTTATGAAAAGGACAAAAATGTGCCAAATGGTCATACTACATCGTACGGATTTGGCAATCGGCTTACATAATTCCCCATGTCCAGTTAAAACCTCATATCTGTTTCACACGGCAGTGGCTAGTATAAATATGAAGTTATGATACATACTTAGCTTTTGCCAAAAAGGTTGTAATGAGAACAAAGAAGGATAATGAATGCAAACAGACAGATGGTGCTCTCCTCCCCTGAAACCATCATGCCAGGAGGTGGAGAGAGGGATGGTAACTGTCCTATCCGAGCGGCAGGGATAATTACAGGGTACTCCCCCTAGATTGTAAAATTAGTGATGTCATTTCTGCTATATAAGGGGGACTGTACTAGGACACAGGACACATACACAAAACCCGGGGAGACAGGAGAAGGAGGATAGAGAGAAGGCTGCTGAACCTTACCATCTTTGAGAGTGCAGTGACCAGACCCTTGCCCTTTCTTTCCACAGTGTCCTGAGACCCAGCTGGCTTTCCTGAATCCTAAGCTAAACTCCTTCTCTGAGCTGTCTGTCATTGTAAACCTCAGCATAAACAAATGTCCATTTGCCAGTTTAGTTTCCCTTTGCATTTGTATTTTCCAAAACCAATTTTCCTACTTTATTCCTTTTGCCCTGGTTTTCTGATTAGTATTCTCCTAAGTGTAAGCAATACCAATTTTCTTGTATTCTGTCCCCTAGCAGTTGTGAGTAATAATCAAAATCCCATTCTGCCATTTTGCTCCAAAAATGCAGGGGGGAGTGCTAAACCGTTGGTGCTATCCCTTTGTATAAATTGTTATTTTTCTGTTTTGCAATTAAAGACCCGATTGAACTGTAATAGGATATCTTAACCTGGTTATTCTCTAGATATCATTGGATTTTGTGTTGCCACAACATTGGTGGCTGCTGTATGTTATTTATTTTCATTGAACAACAAATCAATAAATATCTTATTGATACACACCAGCCTGGTTCCCAGTCCATTGTGACAAGGGGTGTTTGTGGAGGTTGGGTGCGAGATGGGTTGGAGACCTATTCAAGAAGAATCTGTAGTATATTAAAGATAAAAGGCGTGTTATTGTGCCACATTCATTGTAGGGGAAGGAGTTGCCTAGCTGGTGTGTGCCGTGCAATATCCCGTGACAACACAGACCTGAGCTGTTATACAAGGCCAAGTACAAAGATATTGCCCGGTCTCATGGCCTGAGAACGTGGGAGAGTAACATTTTTAATTGAACAAAGAACAGTCCATGGGCATCTCTACCCCTACTCTCTGTTTGGCTCATATCTTGATGACCTGTCAAGTGTTCAAGGTTGGTTAGCAAGGAGACAACCTATCAAAACCCTTAGTGTTGTGCCGCAATCAAGTATGATACCAACCAATTATTTGTTGTAGAGTTGATGTATTTTTGCCCTTAACAATATAGGGATGGTTCCAGGTGGAGCCATCAGATAGTCGGAACCCAATGAAATATTTAACCCCTATACAATCTAGATGTAGCCAAACTCACTAATCTATCCCCAAAGGTTTTGCAAACTGAGATTATGTTATGATGTCATTGATTATGCATTTGTAGTACTTAAACAATTGTTTTTTATGAACACATTGGGAGTTGAATGCTAGTATGCTGTCCTGGCTTTATTTGGATGATAAGAAAGCTAGATTCTGCCTTTCACTTTGTCTACTCTGTCTTTGAGTCTGGTTTTGTGTGACTCCAATTCCTATGTATCTGTTTGGGACTTTTGGGACTGCCTTAACATATGGTAGCCGAGTAAGGCCAGCTAAGCGTTGTTGGATGGTCAAGGGATCCCAACAGAGAAGGGTCGATGGTAGCCCCCTTCAGAGAAAAGTTCTGTCCGGTCTCTGCTGGCTGCCCTGTTGGACGTGGAGAGTTGCAGACTGATAGGGGAGACAACGCCAAAGATCTTCAGCAGATGCGTGGATCTAAGTATGACATTGGCATGGCAAAACAGGGGAGGAGATTATTTGTACATTGTGGATTTGTGAAGAAAAAAGAGTGTGAGAAAAAGAGATATCTTCCGACAAGGGTTGGAAAAGATCACGTGTAAGCCTTGATATGGGGCAGTAATAAAAGAGACGGAAACCTCACAGAGGGTGATATGATAGCTGTAATGTATTTTATTTCTGTAGGGATTGCTGGCATCAGGCTCGTGTTGCGGGATAATGTAGACCTGTTTGAAGTGTTTTTTTCATATCTGTGGAGGATGTAAAGTGCTGGTGTGGACTGAGTAGAGTGGTCCGGTGAGGGAGCAGCGAGGTGGGGCTGCTCGGAGCATGAATGGTGTTTGTGGTGCTACTCAAAAGAATTGAGTGATGCAAGAGGTGTGGTCTCAGAGAGAGAGGCAGTAGTGTTAAATTGTGGGGAAGTAATGTTGGGAAGGGGTGTGTAGAGGAGGAATAAAGGTGAGCAAGAATTGAAGTGGACCATTGGTAAGTTGTCGTGTAAACTATCATAATGGAGGACACTCCAACTATTCACTTATGTAAGTCATTGCCATGATATAAGGACACAATTGTCAACTATCACACAGAATGGGATAAAGACACGGCAAACAAGATGTTTTTGCCCTGCCCACAAGAAGGCAGTCATTCGAAGACAGTACTGCAACACATGTGCACCTATCTACATGCCACCTATGAGGGAAAACAGTTACGATATAGATTAGGGATACTCGAACTATGGAAAATGTTCAGAGAAGATATAGTGGAGACAGATATGAAGGAATGTATGCTTAATAAGCATGATAAAGGGTGTATGACACCCAAGGCTCCTCCTCCTCATCCACAGAGTGAGGAGCAGTCCTCGACTGCACAGGGATTATACCCATTACACGTATTAAAATTATATACTAATCCCACATATGTACCTTCTGGATAAACATTATAAGTGGAGAAAAATAGTAAACAGCGACCTGTGTCCACACATGTAGAATATGACGAGCATCGCAAGTTACAAGCAAAGCTAACAGAAGCCGAGGGGTAGTTAAGATGACAAAGGAGAGACAGCAATTGTACCAAATGAATGGACGGGAGGGCAGATAATGCTCAAACTGGATGGAAAGGGCATCAAGGAGTCTAACGAAAAGACAAGGGAAGTTACTGAAATACAGGAGAAAGAAGAAGAGAAAAGAGTAGAGGAGGAGAGTGAAAGAGCAAAGGAGAGTAAAAAGAGAAAGGGCAAGAAAGAAAAGAGAAGGCAAGGAGGACTTATTAGAGGAAGCCAGAGAGAGACAAAAGAAATGGGAAGAGACAGACAGAGCAAATAAATGATGGGAAGAGAAAGAATGAGAAAAACAGCGAAATGAAGAAAGGGAAAGAGAGAGGAGCTTAGAGAGGCTCTGCAAGGAAGTTGATGTCATTATGCGCAGGCATGAGGTATCAGATAAAGGGAAAGGAGGTGTTTTGTGACAGACAAGTTACAGTCTAGACAGGAACAGAAAGAAGGACATTGGTGCAATAGGAAGTTGGAGAACAGAGCAGCAAGAGGAAAGAAGGGACATAATGGAAGAAGTGATGAGTGGGACCTACAGAATAGATCCTCTTAGGAGACAAGATTTTGAGGACAGAGATGATGAGGAAGATGACGAGATATCGACAGAAGTGGAAGATGACAAAGAGATTGGGGAAGAGGAAGCTACACAGGCACCATATACGGACATGCGTGAAGGAACGTGCAAACAGGTTGGAATGAAGGACGCTATATGTGAATAGACTGAGAAAGCTACCAGGGCAGAAGAGGGATAGCATGACAGATGTGGTAACAAAGACAAAGGATGCTGCCATGGTTGGATGTGGCACCGGGCTAAAACAATTCCCCTTGTTAGAAAAATGGGGATCACTAGCACAATAGATACCATGTCGACAAACTGATAAAAATAACTTGATTTATAAATTACCATCGCTGACAGCAGGTAATGCAGACCTCTGACCGAAGTCCGCCTGGAACTGTGCTCCAATAAACATCAAATCCTTAGAGGGCTCCAGATTGGACTTTGCTTTATTGATGAAGAAGCCCAGACAAACGTGAACATGTGGTCTGCATCCCTTTCTGTAATAGCAAACATGAGGGAGCCATCACCAACCAGTTGTCCAGGTAAGTAAATACCTGTATTCCCTTTCGATGGAGTGAAGCTACCACTGGAGCCAGGTACTTAGTGAGCAGCCATGGAGATGATTGTAGGCCAAATGGTAGAGTCCCAAACTGAAAAAATGTCTTCACACTTCTAACCACAAATACTGATGATGTCCCAAATGGAAATAGGCATCCTGCAAACTGATGAATGCCAAGAAGTCCCCCCCTCCTTACCAAAGGGATGCTCCTTTGCCGAATATCCATCTTGAATTGGAGTTTGACCACAAATCTGTTGAGCCTCCTCAACTCCATAACCAAGCAGAACCTCTCAGGACCCTTCAGAACCGGAAAGATGTGGGAATAGAAAATGTGCCCCTTGCAAAACCTAGGCACCCTCCATAAGGACTTCTTGTCCAAAAACTCCTGGATCCCCTCCAGCCAGCTTTTTGTGTGTGTGCTGGGCCATGGAGTTAGCACAGCCCCATACTGCGGGGGATGCACCCCGAAAGTCTATCTCATACACAGTAAATGCAATTTGGTTGATGGACCTGTTCGGGTTGCTGCACCTTCATAATAGCTACTGTTGCAATATAGGTGAGAAGTTGCATGCTGGGGAAACTAGCACATAACCAAGTGTGAAGCCAAAGCTCAACAAAGAAGCATCACCCCAATGCTAACAGTATTCAAACAAGTGTAGGGGTGGGCCCTCAATCACCTTATCACAAAGTGGGCCCACCACCTTAAAAGCAAGTGCACATTTTATACGTAAAAACGTTTATTGTAGTATCATCCAGGGAACAGTCAGATGACTCTATTGAGACAAACTAACACAACTCTCACTGAACCATATAAATTGACACATTATATACATTTTTGCAACGGTTAAAACATATATTTTAATCCACCGCCACATGATTTGGCAAACCTATTACAAAGAAATCCAATATTTCTGCAATTCTTCCATTATCACTGGCCACTTGTAATCTTAACTACCATCTTCAGATCATATTCATAGCAAACCCCTTCTTGTGATTCATCAGTGGTAGGGCTTGACATCATCAAACAGTTAAACATTTATGTGCAAAAATAATTCATTACTAGTAACAACAGGTCTGAGCCCTTTAACCTTGAACATAATTGCACATGGTTCACTTAGATACTTCAAGCGTTATGAAGAAGGCTTAGTAAACAGGTTCTCTTTTAACTGATGATAGCTATCCCATCCACTCTGGTTTATTGGCTCCATTGAAACATTCTAATCTAAACAACTACCATATTGACACCCATTGCAGCTCTGGGAATACAAATGAAACTCCTAGGTATTGATCACATTAACCCTAGGCGCAACTTCACCCCATATTTATTGCTGGTCAAAACAAATGGCTGAGTTCCTCTGAAAACTTCAAGGCAATTAAGGAGATTACATCTGCCTCCTGCGCAACTATCAAGCCATAAACATTTTGCATTATGAAACTCCTCATTGCCTGCTTCTGGGCACTCCATAGCACATTATGTCTGAATCGTATTTATATTTCATTTTGTGGTTTTAGCATTGTATCTTTCTACATGCATTCAATCTAATATGTATCAACTTTAACCAAAAATTAACACTACAGTAAGCAACATATCCCACTCACAATTAACTACACTGGATACATATGAAATTGCAAGATCGTGCCCTGTTCACTGCACCGTCAGTCACTAATATGGCGCACGCAACATGAAGCTCTCTTGATCGTGGGGACCTTTCCTGGCCACCCGACACAAGTATATTTTTTGAATTACAGAAAAAGAAAAAATGCATTCACAAAGTAATAACACGTAGTCCTTGTGTTAGTAAAGTGATAAATCCTCACAACCACATATATTGGGTTATGTATGCCTATAAATTAAACTACATGTTGTCAGGTGTATTTACCCACGTTCGAGTTATTATGGTGCAACATTTGGTGCTGTGGGCTTAGAAAATCCAAGATAGCCGATAAGACCACATCTGCGCCAGAATCCAGGAAAACCGTGCAGTTTTTGCACACACCAAAATGGTCGCCTGACCTGCCACCCACCAGTGTGAGCGTGATGGGCCAGAAGCGCCATGGGTGAAACGTGACACCAAAGGAGAAACAGCAGTGACTGTTAGCTCAAAAAGCGCTTTGAAATCACCCTTGTTTCTCTGAATGCAAGCTCAAAATGCCTATTTCAAACATTGCAAGATAGTTAATACAGGAGATCATTGCCAGACCCTATCCTTTGGCTGCACACAGAGCAAAACCTGTGCAAATGAATATGGTGCTGTTCAAAATCTGTTTTTAATTAATGTCCAAAATTGCTAAAATCATGGGCACAAAACCACCAAACAAAAAATCCAACTTCTGGATGGGTGTTCTGCATTACTCTACTGCAAAATCCACATCAATACAATGGTAGCAAGGATGATATGCCATCAAGTAAAATCCCCTTTTTGAAATGCATTAATTCAAGACAGTTGCCAAAAAATGGGTGCAGTACCGGTGTTTGACACTGACCGGCGCTAGCAATCTAAACTCTGACAGGAGACCTGTATTTCAGGAGCTGAAAATGAACCTGAGTTAGCTGGGAATTCAAAGCCTTGCTGGTCAATGAGAATTCTTCACACCTACTGTTCCCAAGCCCTATACCAGAAGGCAGTCTGATTTAATTAAAAGTTCCAGAGGCCTCTGTCAATGGGAAACCTTCTGCTGCCCCCACCAAAAGGAGATCATACCTCTCTGATTGAATCAGGGGAGGGGTACCTGGGACTGCAGGGAAACAGAACAATGAACTTCTCTTGGCTCAAAGAAATTGCTAAATCAGGGGGTCGTAAATGGCTTCCTCTTGGAAGGAACTGGGAGGGGCACTGCCTCTGTGAGCCAGCTGAGCTTGGAGGCCGGGACAAACAAGGAATTCCCCCATGTGCCTTGGGACCTAAACACGCCCATCTGGGCCAGAGCATAATTTTAAAAAGATGGATAATTCATAGTACAAAATTGTCAAAAGTATATAAATAATATTATTATTCCTGTGGTTTTTCTGTGCATATTTTAAGAGGTGTTAGGACTCTGCACGATGTTCTGAGACCGAATATTACAGACACTGTGCTTAAACTAGAGAATTGAAAACTTATTGTAATGTGCTCAGGGACGGGGTGCAGGTCTGTGTAAAATTTGATGCCGAACCGACCATGGCAAAACCCACTAAAAGCACAAAATGTTGTCGTTTCTGAACCCAAGCTCACAGGAACATGGGGCTTGAACAGAGACATGTCTTAATTCATCTGTGATGTGTATATGTATTATGAACCACGTGTGTATCTGGGAACCCTGTTTGTTATGAAAAATTCATTTTCTAAGTGAAACTTAAGGGGCGTTTCTTCCATCGATTGTAAAATGGTAGCACCGGATGACTCACAACTCTGTTCTCCAGTCAGAGGACAGAGAATCCCCCAGCCTATCAGGATCCTCAGAGGGTTGAGCATAGAAAGCCAGCCTTCCCACCCATTTTCAAAAGACATAAAAAGAGCCACTGAGACCCAGGTAGAGACATTCACTTCCCACTTCAAACTGATTTCTTGCGAAGCACTTTGACGGATGACTCCAGATTCCAGAACTTGGAAGCAGAGGGCATTCCAATCTTGCAAACTGATTTTACCCCAGACTTCCAAGGGGCACATCAGAATAAAACAGCCGGGCTGTGCTGTTTCTGCTTCTTTGCCAAGAACCTTTGCCGGAACCGGAGACCCAGACCAGACCGCAGTGCCAGAACCAGAACCAGAAAGCACAGCTGTATCCAGAACCGCAGACCAGACCAGACCGCTGTGCAGTGCCAAGAACTTTTGCCAGAACCAGAGATCCAAACCAGCAGAGCAGAGTTGACCCAGATAGCTGTGACTTCAGAACCACCCGCCAGAAGTCCAGTCTAAACCTGTTGACCAGATCTTGAAGGCCTATTTCAAATTTATGGTGTGAGTATCCAGCCAGAACTGTGCAGAACCAATCTCTTAGTCTAAAATAATCTCATCCCATCCATTTCAACCTATTTAGAACTTCATAGAAATCGTGTGTCCATTCTGTGATTTCAAACCTGTGAAAGTGTCATTTGTCATTTGAATCTTACTTTATTTCTGAGAATCTACCTCCACTAAATCGTCCGTATCTTTTGAACCCCATGTCCTAGAAGCGAGATTTAGCTTTCATTTTAAAGCTAAGGACCTAAGCTTTCCAATAAGCCTTTTCCGTAATCGCGATCGACGCACTCGGAAAAAGTGCTGCGAATTGCAATTTGACTCAATTTCTCCACCTGTCAAAAATAGCTGTCCTCTTGCTTGCAACTGCTGAACTCAGTTTTCAACATGATAATCATTCATGAATCACTCATAGTGTTGACCTGAACCAATCTTAAGTAGCTATCACCTACCCTGAATCTCCTATAGGGAATTAAAATCATTTTGAGCATATTTTTCACTTCATTGCAAATCACATTTTAAAGTATTTTTGACTGTTTAAAAGCATACCGGTTGCTCTAGGCTTGCTAGGGGGAACTGGAATTTGTATTGCATTTGATTGTATTCCTGAAAACTGTGTGCTCTCCTTCCATCTCCTTATATTGCATAGGGGGGGGCAGTGAATTGTCAAAAGAAAAAGTGATAATCTTATCTGTTGTTCAAACCATATCAGTTTATTTCTGTGCTGCATTCTTTCCATCATTGCTTTTCCTTGAAACCATAAAAGTATTCTCTGCTACCTTATCCTTCCTATACCAACTCCTAAGTAATTAAAAAGTGTGCTAGTGTAATATTATCCATTGTTGATCACTTTCATATTCATAAGTGTGCTATCAAATATTAATTTATTTATAAAAGTGTGATTTATATCTTGTTTAATTTTTCAATAAATCTTTTAATTTGCAAAACAAACCTACTTCTTAGCTCAGTGAGGTCAGGGGGATTCAAATAGAGGGGCTTTATATAACGGTTTATCATCCAGGTTTATGAACTTGTCATAGAAATATATAAATAAGGGATTCCCTTGGGCATCCCAGACAAGGCATTGACTTAGTTGGAGTGCTGAATTGAAGTCACTAACAGAGTGGGGGCTCGAGCCGGGACGTCTGGATTAGATCTACCACTTGTGCAGCTTAATATAGTGTGCTAACCGACAGGATACATAAATCCTGTTGGATCACCACGCTGTGTTACACTGTAAAAGCACCCCTCAAAAGAAGGACGCTCTAAGGAGATGGTCTGTTTTGCAAAATAAAATACTTACTTCTGTAAGTCAGGAAGGAAATCAATTTCCAGAATGACGACCTTGGTAGATATCAAAATAGCCAGAGAGCACCTCTTACATAAACTATTTGTGAGAGGCGAATGAACGGAACAGGACCAGACGGTATGGTTGCAGGCAATCGCACCCCAGATCACTGCAACAGGGTCAGACATATGGAGAGATCAGGGTCCATTACATGTGGCCCTGAGTGAACTATATATGGCCCCTAAAGCCAAAAATGAGCACGGCAAGATTGTCAGGATAGCAGCATATTTATATTCATATATGGGAGCCATACAGGACAAATGTGCTGAAGGCCAAGATCTGGCAAATAGGCAACAGATGGCATTGGAGAAGGCCGAATCTGACCTGGTCTCTTCTGAGCAGAGGCTGCACAGGAGTCAGGAGTCAGAAAATGAGAGTAGACAGTATCTCATTAAAATCAAAGAGGACATGGGTATACTGCAGCAGGAAAAGACAGACCAGGATACCAGATTTATGGCCTTGCAGAAGGAGTACCAAGAAGATCTGGACTCCCTACTGCAGAGCCAGAAAAACCTGGAGCAACAACTGGACTTCAATAGGGCATGCGCAGAGCAGGTAGTCACCCTGCAAAGCCACCTAGATAGGGAGAAGGCAGAGAGCAACAAACTGATTCTGAAAGACCTGGATACCCAGACAGAATTTGAGGAAGAGCGGCAGAAAGCTGGTGCCCTTCAAAGGCAGAGGGACGACCTGGCGGCACAGAGGCAGGCTCTTAGTCAGAAAAGGGACACCTTAGGCCAGGAAGTCTGTCACTTAAAAGAAAACATTGAAGAAAATCACTTGGTCCTCCAGGGACTGGGTGACCTCCAAAAAGAGCATCAAAACTTGTTAGACCACACCAGGAGGGTGGAAGATGCTCTGGCGAGAAAGGAACAGGCCAGTAGGGATGGGACTCAGGAGGTAACCCTCCTGCAGCAAAGACTGGCCCAGTACTCCAGGACAAACCAGGAAGCACAGAGAGAGAATGAGGCTCTATGCCAGCAAAATGATAGGCTCCAGCAACAGGTAGCCATGCAGGAGAGACTGATAGAGTCTAGTAAGGCCTTGGTTGAGGAACTGAAAGCACAGGCTCTTGCATGGCAACAGGGAGCAGGGGCTGATAGAGATGAGGTTCGCTGGGAAAGGGAAACACCTGAGCATAATCTCAGGAGCCCTAGTACTAGAGGCCTTCACCTCTCCCAGTCCCTGGACTCTGCCACCCCCATATCCCCTGGTGCACATGAGCCCAGGGCCATGGGGATGGCAGACTACTATCCAACCAGAGGTATGGGGCTCATAGGCCAATACCACCCAGGAATGGATGGGCGGTCATCAGGGTATGGGCACCCAAGTACAGTGCAATTTGGTGGGGAACCCCAGGAGAGTAGGCCCATTAAGGGCATCCTGAAAACCTCTGCCAAGTTAGGTCAGTTGGGGGGGTACCCATCAAATCCAGGCAGCAAGGAGGGATCTGAAGACTCCTCTGAGCGTCACAGAACACAGCAGACCAGGTCCCCACGTTCTGTCAGCCGTTCCCAGGCTCGCAGAATCCGGGAAAACCTGGAAGATCAGACGGGCACCTCTGGGAGCAGTGCTTCTGAGTCAGAGGATGAATGGACCAGGGTTACCCGAAGCAAAAAGGCCAATAAGGCAAAAGGGCCTTGCTTAAGGACCCCTTAAAACAGATTAAGGCAATAAGGAGTGTCATTACCCCTTATCACAAGAACGCCATGTATTCTGTTTGGGAACACTTGGAGCTTTACAAGCAAATGATGGAGATTTTCCATTTGAAGGACAGCAGTAGCTGCATCGAGTATGTAAAATGGACATTCTCCCCAGAATACTCCAGTTTCTTTGTGGAGCTGGAGGACCAAAACCATTCAAGATGGTCCACATATAGGGCAGCCTTCTTGAAACATTTTTCTGTTCACCAGAATCCCCAAGAGGCTCGCAAGGCAGCCTATAATTTGCAATGTGGGGAGGATCAGTCCCCACAAGAATTTGTGCAAGAATTGAAGCGTGCCTTTGCGCAGACTACCAAAAGGGTGCGCACGGACAGTAAAGAGTTTGTAAATATGTTTTTCCATGCCTTACCCAAATACATAATGACCCAGCTAGTGAGAGATTTTCACGAGAAAAGGTCACTAGACTGGGTCATTGAACAGGCTACCCGGGGTCTATGAGGTGCATAAGCCCATAGAAAATAAAAATAATGCCCAGAAAAGCCCCAAATCAACCAGCACCCCTGCTGCTGCTAAGGAGGCAGAGGTAAAGGTTGCCCCCATTTTAGATTTGGAGATGGGGGGGACTAAAACCTTCCTGCACCGAATAATTCTAAGCCCAGAAGGCCCTCGGGCCAGTCACAAACAGGGAGTCAAGGAGGTAGTCCCACAAATGGGATCCCTCACTCCCCTGATTATGTAAGTCCCTTTTACAAGGGAAACCGACCCATCCTGGGTTATATGTGGACTCCTCCAGCCCAAGGGGGGGGATCCAGCCAAGCACCTCACCCGGGGAACTTCCCTCCTAACTTCCCCCAGAAGGGCAGAAATTCACCAAACCTTGGGCAGAATGTTTTCCCCAGGTATCCACAAAGTTTCCAACCCCAAAATCATCCATCCTTCTTTCACCACTTCCCTGAGCCCAGACTACCTAATCCGGGAGTGGGGAGGCCAAGGGTGGAGGGGTACCCAAATCTTCCCAACCCGGGGTACTACCAGAGAAGGGATAGCTACCCTTCCCGGGATCAGCCCAGGGGAGAAAATAGAACCCTGTATCAGCCTGAGCGGGTTTCACAGTTAGAGCACCAGGTCCAAAATATGGCACGGGATCTGGGTCACATGCTGAGGGCTCAGCAGAACCCTCATATGAGCATGCCAGTGCAGAATGTCCCAAACTCTGGGCCTGGTGCCCTAGAACAATGACGGGGCAGCACCCTGATAACCCACCGGTTCCCAGGGAGGAGGCACAAGGGGAAGGGGGGTGTAAAGCCTTGGAGGAAGCTTCCTTCCCCACTTGTAAACAGCCCCTGGAAACCCAGGAACCGGAAACAAAATCTCCTACCCCTGAAAGTCTGCCATCCAAGGAGCAGAGAGGAGGTAGGAGAAACAAAGGACCCAAACAGACCCATTTTGTGGAGGAGTTACAGATCTTCCAATTTGAGGGAGAGGGATCCTCAGAGGATCCTGGGAAAAGGATCTTCTCCTTCAGAGATGGGGGAACTCCTCCCAAGGAAAAATGGGTCCCAAGGGATCCAAATCCAGACTGGGTAGATGTGGGGACTGAGCTAGCGCCGCCCATCATCTCATCCCAGAACCAACAGCATCAAAATCCCCTGGTTCAAACTGATTCTGGTGACTGCCTCCAAAAAGGGGGGGGTGGCCCAGAACCGGAACCAGGGGAACCCACAACGGCTCTGATTTCCAGTTGCCAACTTTTTCTTGCAGATTCCCATGCCTCTCCACAGAATTCCTCCCAGATCTCTTCTCTCTCAATGTCTAAAACTAAAAAATTAACCCAACAGTTGTCCAAAAATGTGCATTATCTGTGCCCCCTTGAGGAGAAGGAGGGAAGATACTATGCCCCGGTTCAAGTGCAGGGGCAGGGTACAATTTTGGCACTGCTGGACACTGGATCCCAAGCTACCCTTCTGTCCAAAAGGGCCTTTGATGAACTAAATGCAGGAAGGGGGCAGAATTACCAAATTCCTCTCACCCCTCTTCCTGGACAACTTCAGAACTTTGACGGGAAGGAAATTCCCATCGAGGGGACTGCAGATTTGGACATTAAAATTGGGCGACACAAGATGAAACATATAGTAGTGACTCCAGAGGGCACCCCTTGTTTACTAGGGAATGACCTCCTGAGAAGGTTGTCACCCCTAATAGATTGCATAAACAAGGTCATCTGCACCCAGACTAGCCGACCAATAAAATTAAAACAGAGTGTGAACCATGTTAGTTTAAACGGCACATGGTTGAACAAAAATCTGACCAAGTAGAATTTCACTTCCAGAACAACCAAATTCCAGACGTGACAGTAATAGCAGTAGGACAACAGACTGGTGATGGGGGGTCCTCTCTATTTTTGAAAATCAACCTTCCTTCCAGTTTAAGGTGGTATTCCACACTGGAAGGAAACACTCTGAAATTCTTTACTAATCCACAATCAGACATTCCCACTCCAATAGTCCAGAAAGATGTGAAATCAGCTCAGAGACTGGCTGATATTCAGCAAATTGGAGAGCTGTTGTTCATCCCTGTTCAGTTAAATGATGGGAAGGACTCTGTTCTCGCCCGAGTGTGTGTGAACAATGGTAAAAGCTTCATCAGCGAAGCCATGTTCCGCCAACTCCCAAAAGATCCAGCCATTCCCACATTGAAACTGATAGACACATGGGAAATGGACCTGGAAGCACCCAATTCCAAAAATCTCCTGCAAGCAGGTGTATGCTCAAAATCTCCATTGGCAACAAGAGCATAGTCCATAATTGTTGGGTCGTGCGAGACGTCACTGCCGCTTTTTACTTAGGCAGTGACATTCTCAATCGCTTTGCCATTAGTTTGGACCTAACAAAATTCAAAGCTTGGTCCCGATTAGCGGATAATCCCATGGGCTTTGATGATCCAGAAAAAGCATTTAGTTTGGCTCAATTGCTACCTTATACAGTTGAAATTCAGATTAAAGAGGAAGTCACCACCCCAGAAAGGACCCGACAATTCTCCCTGGAAGTGAAAGTTAAAAGAGGACAAAAATTGAAAAACCCTGATGTTTATATTCATCTAAATGCTCCTCTCCAACAGCAAGGGTTGGGGGTAAACCCAACACCATTAGTCAACATAGAACATGACACCATTCCAATCGAGGTGAACAACAGTGACTTAAAGAGTATTACTCTAGCCGCAGGCACCATTATTGGAATGGTGGTTGATGACCGACATTTCTCCATTGGTTTAGGAAATGAACTGTTAGGACCAATCCCCAAGGACTGTTTTGACAGTGACAGTGATGACAATGCAACACCAGACAGGATCTTTAACCGGCATGGGGGAACTTCCTGGTGTACACTTCCTGCCCTTATGGTAAGGAAGATGTGACTTGTGACTTCAGGAGGGATGAGGTGATTTTCCAGGTCCATGAGGGCTGCCTTTCCCACCTGAAGCCTCCAGTCCAAATCAGCACTCTGACCAGGGACTTCTCCACCCAGCTGGAGGGGGACGCTGAGATAGCAAAACCAGAAGTCTTTCCAGGCTTCAGGCAGATGGTTGAAGAGAGAGTCAACCTAGCTGATGCCTGTTTGACTCTGGAGCAGAAGCAAAAGTTGAAACAAGTTTTCTTGGATTTCCAAGATCTCTTTGCGGTAGACTCATATGACTGTGGTCTCACCGACATCCAAACAACAACAATTCCCATGGACCCTGGCATGTCTCCAGTGTTTGTGAAGCAATATCGCTTACCTCTCGCATCCATGGAGTCCCTTACTGAAATAATTAAGAACCTTGAGTCCCGGGGAATAATCCGTCCAGTACACAGCACCTTCAATAATCCGATGCTGGGAATATTGAAGCCAAACGGCCAGTGGAGACTCTGCGCCGACCTTAGGGAGCTCAACAAATGGGTCCATACTTTCCGATGGCCTCTTCCCTACATTGAACAAGGGCTGGCCCAGATCCAGGGGTCACAGGTATTCACTGCAATAGAACTGACCAATGGATACTGGACTGTGCCTGTCAGTAGGGAGGTCCAATACAAGCTGGCTTTTACCTTTGGGGGCCAGCAGTACACATGGACCCGGACTCCCTTCGGATACCTCAACTCCGGCAATTAATTCAAAATTTTCCTACTCAAGGCCATGCCCGACCTGGGTGCAAGGGGTAACATGGCTTATGTAGATGATGTCCTCATCAAAAGTTCATCTGTGGGGGAACACATAGCGGAGATCCGTTATGTTCTGACACAGTTGAGGGCCGCCGGAGCAAAACTTTCATTTCAGAAAGCACAGTGGTGTAGAACCCGTGTTAATTTCTTGGGGCATGAGATTACTCCTCGGGGTCCCTGTCCCCAGGAAAAGAAAGTGGAAGCACTCCAGAAACTGAAAGACCCCACAACTCTGCGGGAACTAAGGAGCCTCCTTGGACTGACTAATTACAGCAGAAAGTTAATTGAGGGCTATGCAGAGATCACCAGATGCCTGATTCATCTCTTGAAGGGGGTGGGGGTCAAGTGGGAATGGGGTCTAGAAGAATCTGAGGCAGTAAGACAGCTCAAAAGAAGCCTCTCACAAGCGCCTTGCCTGGCTTACCTTGTCAGAAACAAGGAGTTTTTCTTGGAGACAGGGTTTTCTAATACATGCTTGACTGCAGTATTATATCAAAAGCATGACAAGGTCAATAAAGTAATATCCTGTGCAAGCAAAACTTTATCCTCTGTGGAGGAAAAAAATTCAACGATTGTGAGAAGGCACTCCTGGCAACGGTGTGGGCATTGAAGAATTACCGCCCGTTTATCCAGGGGGAACACATCATAGTGGAGACTCCACACCAGCCTCTGCAATATCTCCAAAGTGACAGAATCCGGGCAGGAAATGTGAGTAATTCCTGAATTATTTCCTGGATTCTGTCAAAGCCAGGCATTCCTGTGGAGGTCAGATATGGCAAAAACAAGAAGAGTCCCCTCGCGCAAGGTCTGGCTGACTTGCATGATTGTGCCAGAGAAAACTGTCTCGAGGACGAAAGTCTAAAAATGAAGGACAACATGGAGGCAAACCTTAATTCCCCACACAAAGTCTTTGAAGAAGACAAGTGTGAGGGAATGCCCACTTTCTATGTGGATGGATGCTCCTACCATGTTGACAACCACGGGGAAAAATAACTTGTGGCTGGCGTAGGGAATGCATGGGTGAATGAGTCCCCAGAACCCTCCGCTGGGTACAAAATTGGCCCCCGAAGTAGTCAGGTGGCAGAGTTGATGGCTGTGCATCAAGCCATCCTCACTGCTGTCCCACATCAACTCCACGAACTGGTCATAATCACAGATTCGGATTAAGTACGGAACAGGTTTGTGGAGCACCTGGTTAATTAGAAAACCAGAGGCATGTTATGTGCTAATAACAAACCCTTGAAACATGGGAAGTTAATCCAAAACATTGATGATCTGGTCAACTTGAATGGAATGACCATCTACTGGAAGAAGATCAAGGGTCATTCCAAAGTAGAGGAACCAGACAAAACTAGAAATAACTTAGCTGATCAGCTGGCCAAAACCGGGGCCATCCAAGGGAATCTAATAGAGATTGAGACCCTGTTGGGGGGAATCCAGGTCACTGCTAGCACTATGTCCCAGAAAAATGCTCACAATGATCTTTCAACTGCACAATGTAGTAAGGAGACCCCAGATGCTGATTTGATTATGGCTCAAAAAGGGGATCCAATAATTGGTAAGTTTTACCAACACAGTGAGGACCCTGAGAACTTTCCCCTGATGGATACCGATTACATTGGGAAAGAGGACCTTAGAGTGTTGATGAAATGTCCAAAAATGTTCCGAATCCAAGACGGTTTGTTGGTAAGGAAATCACAAGCTAGCCATGATCAGTGGGTTCCTACCTCATTCCGAAGCCTGATGTTAAGTCACGCCCATGATGCGACCACTGCTGGTCATAGGGGGTTTCATACAACACTTGAGATTTTAAGAGAGCTTGCATACTGGCCACACATGGGGCAGGACCTCGACCAATACTTGAAGGGGTGTCTTGTGTGTGCACAATTTCAGCCAACATCCCTCACACACCGTGCGCCTCTCCAAAAGAGGGGGATGACACTGCCATGGTCAAATTTGCAAGTCGACTTCATAGGCCCCGTGATTTGCTCCTCTAGGGGAAATAAGTACATGTTGACAGTGACATGCTTATTTACTAAATGGGTGGAATGTCTCCCGGCCCCAAACTGCAAGGCAGAAAAAGCAGCTGCCCTGATGATCAACCACATCTTTTCCCATTTTGGTCTACCCAAAAGGATTGAGACAGACAGAGGTAGCCATTTCACTAGCGAAGTAATGACAAAGATGTGGGAGATACTGGGGGTTAAAAAGAAGCTACACATTGCTTACCGACCAGCTTCTTCTGGGGCAGTTGAACGTTACAACCGAACCCTTGTGAGCATATTAAAAAAGTTTGTGGCAGATTCTAGGCCAAGTTGGGATATCCGATTACCTCTGTTCCTAATGGTCATCAGATCTACCCCTTCATCTGTAACTAAAATGTCACCATTTGAGCTGATGACTGGACGCAGGATGGTGCTTCCCCAGCATTTTCTCTACAGGACCCATGAACAGACATTGATCAATGCCTCCACAACTCATGAGTATGTTGAAAATTTAAGGAAACACCTTCAACATGCTTTTGCCTATGCTCAGCGAAACCTAGAAAGATCAGCCGATAGCATGAAGACTCATTATGATTTAAAGACTACTAGGAAAGAATACAATGTGGGAGACGGGGTCTATCTATACAATTTCCAATGGAACCAGGCCAATTAGCGGAACTTTCTGCCTACATGGAAGGGACCTTTTGAAATTGTAGACAAGATCTCACCAGTCGCCTACAAGATCCACATCCCCAAGGGTAGTTTGGCAGAAGGGGAAGACAAGTGGGTCCATATAAATCAGCTAAAGTGTTGCCATCCCAGGCACACTCTGCAGCAACTGGGGGAGTCCTCTGCAATCCCAGAGGGGACCGCTCCAGAGTAATACATTTCCAACCCTAAAATATTCCACAAAAAAGTGTATGAAATACCATGAAAAGAATGCAAATGTCTCCTGATTTATAAAATGTATATGTTGACCCCACTACATTAATAGTGGTGGGGAAATGTCTACGAATATGTTTCTGCCGCTTTTGCTTTGTCATCCTAGGTGAGAAGGGAGATAGATAAACCATGGAGACTGACCAAGGAGGACGACCCGGGGACCAGAAGCAAAGATCCGAGGGGCCAGAGGTACCGCCCGAAACTCCCATCAGGACCGGCGAGGAGAACCGACCGATCCAACTTGATGGAGGAAAAGATGCTGAACTGTGCCATCTGCGGAATCGGAAGAAGACGATGCGGACATCCCAGCGCGTGGATCAAAACATCCTTTGCACCCGACTCCCCCTGGACTCGAAATCAAAGTGCAGTCGGGCGGGGGGGCTTGTTAGGTGTATTGACCCACGTTCGAGTTATTATGCTGCAACAGTTGGTGCTGTGGGCTTAGAAAATCCAAGATAGCCGATAAGCCCACATTTGCGCCAGAATCCAGGAAAACCGTGCAGTTTTTGCACACACCAAAACGGTCGCCTCACCTGCCACCCACCAGTGTGAGCGTGATGGGCCAGAAGCGCCATGAGTGAAACGTGACGCCAAAGGAGAAACAGCAGTGCCTGTTAGCTCAAAAAGCGCTTTGACATCACCTTTGTTTCTCTGAATGCAAGCTCAAAAGGTCTATTTCAAACATTGCAAGATAGTTAATACAGGAGACCATTGCCAGACCCTATCCTTTGGCTGCACACAGAGCAAAACCAGTGCAAAGGAATATGGTGCTGTTCAAAATCCGTTTTTAATTAATGTCAAAAATTGCTAAAATCATGGGCACAAAACCACCAAACAAAAAATCCAACTTCTGGTTGGGTGTTCTACATTACTCTACTGCAAATTCCACATCAATACAATGTTAACAAGGATCATTTGCCATCAAGTAAAATCCCCATTTTGAAATGCATTAATTCAAGACAGCTGCCAAAAAATGGGTGCAGTACCGGTGTTTGACACTGACCGGCGCTAGCGATCTAAACTCTGACAGGAGACCTGTATTTCAGGAGCTGAAAAGGAACCTGAGTTAGCTGGGAATTCAAAGCCTTGCTGGTCAATGAGAATTCTTCACACCTACTGTTCCCAGGCCCTATACCAGAAGGCAGTCTGATTTAATTAAAATTTCAAGAGGCCTCTGTCCATGTGAAACCTTCTGCTGCCCCCACCAAAAGGAGATCACACCTCTCTGATTGAATCAGGGGAGGGGTACCTGGGACTGCAGGGAAACAGAACAATGAACTTCCCTTGGCTCAAAGAAATTGCTAAATCAGGGGGTCGTAAATGGCTTCCTCTTGGAAGGAACTGGGAGGGGCACTGCCTCTGTGAGCCTGCTGAGCTTGGAGGCGGGGACGAACAAGGAATTCCCCCATGTGCTTTGGGACCTAAACACGCCCATCTGGGCCAGAGCATAATTTTAAAAAGATGGATAATTCATAGTACAAAATTGTCAAAAGTATATAAATAATATTATTATTCCTGTGATTTTCCTGTGCACATTTTAAGAGGTGTTAGGATTCAGCACGATGTTCTGAGACCGAACCCCATGATTTATTATTATTACAGACACTGTGCTTACACTAGAGAATTGAAAACTTATTGTAATGTGCTCAGGGACGGGGTGCAGGTCTGTGTACAATTTGATGCCGAACTGACCATGGCAAAACCCACTAAAAGCTCAAAATGTTGTTGTTTCTGAACCCAAGCTCACAGGAACATGGGGCTTGAAAAGAGACCTGTCTTAATTCATCTGTGATGTGTATATGTATTATGAACCACGTGTGTATCTGGGAAACCTGTTTGTTATGAAAAATTCATTTTCTAAGTGAAACCAAAGGGGCGTTTCCTCAATAGATTGTAAAATGGTAGAACCGGATGACTCACAACTCCATTCTCCACTCAGAGGACAGAGAATCCTCTAGCCTATCAGGATCCTCAAAGGGTTGGGCATAGAAAGTCAGCCTTCCCACCCATTTTCAAAAGACATAAAAAGAGCCACTGAGACCCAGGTAGAGACATTCACTTCCCATTTCAAACTGATTTCTTGCGAAGCGCTTTGACAGATGACTCCAGATTCCAGAACTTGGAAGCAGAGGGCATTGCAATCTTGCAAACTGATTTTACCCCAGACTTCCAAGGGGCACATCAGAATAAAAAAGCCGTGCTGTGCTGTTTCTGCTTCTTTGCCAAGAACTTTTGCCGGAACCAGAGACCCAGACCAGACCGCAGTGCCAGTACCAGACCCAGAAAGCAGAGCTGTATCCAGAACCGAAGAACAGACCAAACCGCTGTGCAGTACCAAGAACTTTTGCCAGAACCAGAGATCCAGACCAGCAGAGCAGAGCTGACCCGACTTAGCTGTGACTTCAGAACCACCCGCCAGAAGTCCAGTCTAAACCTGTTGACCAGATCTTGAAGGCCTATTTCAAATTTATGGTGTGAGTATCCAGCCAGAACTGTGCAGAACCAATCTCTTAGTCTAAAATCATCTCATCAAATCCATTTCAACCTATTTAGAACTGCATAGAAATTCTGTGTCCATTCTGTGATTTCAAACCTTTGAAAGTGTCATTTGTCATTTGAATCTTACTTTATTTCTGAAAATCTACCTCCGCTAAATCGTCCGTATCTTTTGAACCACATGTCCTAGAAGCTTTCCAACATGCCCAAACCCGTCTTTCTATTCCTTATAGTTTTTCCTTAATCGCGATCGACACACTCGGAAAAAGTGCCGCGAATTGCAATTTGACTCAATTTCACCACCTGTCAAAAATAGCTGTCCTTTTGCTTGCAACTGCTGAACTCCGTTTTCAACCTGATAATCATTCATGAATCACTGATAGTGTTGACATGAAACAATCTTAAGTAGATATAGGGAATGAAAATCATTTTTAGCATATTTTTCACTTCACTGCAAATCACATTTAAAAGTATTTTTGACTGTTTAAAAGCATACCGGTTGATCTAAGCTTGCTAAGGGGGAACTGGAATGTGTATTGCGTTTGATTGTATTCCTGAAAACTGTGTGCTCCCCTTCCATCTCCTTATATTGCATAGGGGGGGAGTGAATTGTCAAAAGAAAAAGTGTTCATCTTATCTGTTGTTGAAACCATATCAGTTTATTTCTGTGCTGCATTCTTTCCATCATTGCTTTTCCTTGAAACCATAAAAGTATTCTCTGTTACCTTATCCTTCCTATACCAACTCCTAAGTAATTAAAAATTGTGCTAGTGTAATATTATCCATTGTTGATCACTGTCATATTCATAAGTGTGCTATCAAATATTAATGTATTTATAAAAGTGTGATATATATCTTGTTTAATTTTTCAATAAATCTTTTAATTTGCAAAACAAACCTACTTCTTGGCTCAGTGAGGTCAGGGGGATTCAAAGAGAGGGGCGTTATATAAGGGTTTATCATCCAGGTTTATGAACTTGTCATAGAAATATATAAATAAGGGCTTCCCTTGGGCATCCCATTCAAGGCATTGACTTAGTTGGAGTGCTGAATTGAAGTCACTAACAATGTAATGAGTCATAAATGCTGACTACAAGGACATGTCCCTGCCTGTGATCACACATACGCCGAGGGAACAGGAGTCCCCCGAACACTGCTGGAGCAGTGCATCGCTCTAGGGAGAAGCTGGAGCTTCCCGCCCCCACCCGGAGGTAAGCCTGCGGGCTCACCCCTGACTGAACGAAATTCTCAGCCTTCTGCAACATCAGCGCTACTTTAATGGTCACGGCCTGACATGAGCAAGCTCTTCCCCGCATGCTGCTCTACCGATGCCTTTTTCCGAGCCACGCCGTCTTTGAAACTCAGCTGAAGCACTAACGTTGTGCTGGTGCCATTCCAAGATGGCCGCCCGACGCTCGTAGCTCACTCTCTGCATTATTCCTGAGTCCCTACGCTACCGCCTCGCCTGATTGGGCCACCCGACTGCACATGACTATATTTTGAGCCTATCAACGCCGGGAGGCGTAGCCGGCCTCTGCACTAAGGCCTGCACAAAGGCTCTAGTCCTGTCCTTGCCTGTCCTTGACTTTCCGGCCGTCGGCCAGTCACCCTGCATCACTGCCGGCTAACGTGGTATCCCTGGCGGAACCCCTGACAAACAGGTACTTTATTTTCAGCATCACCTCGTCACTACCGATTGCCTTATGACAAGCGTTAAATTGTCTTTTGTGGATCTCACATGTGAAACCTAGTGTGCTCGGCTGCCCAACCCAACTACTATACAGGTGCCCACCAGACATTGAGGACTTATGATGTTCCCATGTTGACTTACATGCCGTGAGAATGTAATGATTATTTATCATCTGGCTAAGTAATATGCCACATATTCTCTAGCAAATCACCTCCTTAATATTTATCTCAAGCAACTCCTTTGATACTTATTTGATGCATGAACAAATATTGCTACTAACGACTCACTGTGAACTGCCCTAGTTACATGTTGTTCCTTAATATGTTTTTGGCTGTGCTGTGACCTTCGCATCTAGGTGAAACACTGCTCTGGTTTTTTTTTACTTTGCCTTTAAATGTGTTTTGGCTGCGCTGTGACTTTCGTATCTAGGTGAAACACTGCCCTGGCTTTTACTATGCTTTTTAATGTGCTTTTTGGTTGCGCTGTGACTCTCGCATCTAGGTGAAACACTGCCCTGGTTTTTACTATGCTTTTTTAATGTGGTTCTGGCTGCCCTGTGACTTGCGCATTTAGGTGAAACACTGCCTTAGTTAGCTAACCTGCATTGCCAGCGTGCCACCACTTGTACTTGCCCAGCTCGCCTGCCTACCTAGGTCTTAGCACTCTTGCTCCCACCTAGACTACCTAACTACCAGCATACGCACTCTCACTAGATTGCTCAACCTCCCTGCCACCGAATTGCCATAACTAATACAGACACACATCTTTGCACACGCCACCAGCCTACACCCTTAGTCCAAACTTTGAGTTGCCTTATCAACTCTTTCCTGCCCATGACCACTATGAAAACTTCCCCACACCAAACACTTCACCTTGTACTGAGCCTCCTCACCACCATGGCACTTGCATTTGCCGCTTCACACCCTCCTAAGGATACAAACATAAGACTGAGGGCAAGATTGTCCAGTCTACATGAACCATCATCCTACTATAACCATAGAGGTTACATTGATCTAGCAAACAAACGGTCGCAACACACCAAATCTGCCCCTATCACAACAACCAACCAGACACCATCACAAAGAGACACCCCAGCCAAAAATAAACAACCTCCCATTATTACACCAGCCAACACCTTATCACTAACTGGGTCACTAGTCAATGCTAGATCTATGGTAGCCCACGCTACAGAGATCTCTGACACCTTAACTAATGAGAACCTAGACCTACTAGTCATAACCGAAACATGGCTCCATGAGGCGGCTGGCCTGGCCATCATGCTAGCAATACCTGATGGCTACCAACTACTAAGAGTTGACAGACCTCATACCAGAGGAGGTGGCCTGGCCATCATTCACAAATCCACTCCACCCATCAAATTAGCTACTACCGTACTATTTCAATCATGTGAACTCCTTACTGCTAAACTTCACCTCTCATGCAACCGTACCCTCACTATGCACGTCATCTACAGACCACCTGGACCACTAGGATCTTTTGAAGATGACCTAACTAGTATCTTAACCAATAACACTAAAGACCATGCTCAAATTCTACTACTGGGAGACTTTTACTTGGGCTTCAATGACTGTAATGACAAACACGCCCTATCTGTTGCTACACTTTTGAATGACTATGCCTTAACTCAAAAAGTCTCCTCCCCCACTCATGTCAAAGGTAGGACCTTAGACTGGGTTGCTGATCGGAATTGTAACATTAGCATCACCAACATTCTGCCACAATCTTGGACCGACCACTACTTAATTGTATTCAATGCCTCACTTGACCTTATCCGACCCAAACCTATACTCATGGCCCCGCCTCTCCCCACCAGAAGTACAAAAGATATCACAGCAGAACAACTCCTACCCCACCTTCTCCCCACTCTCGACAATCTAGACAATATTACAGACCCTACTTCGCTTGTGGAAGTTTACAACAGCACGATGATTAAGGCACTTGATTTGATTGCTCCTACCAAAATTCACAAAAGTAAACAACTCTGTCATTTGAACAACTGGTTCACACCACAGCTGAAAGACTTCAGAATTCAAAAAAGAAAGTTACAATCAATTTGGCAACACTCACCCACGGTGGAGAACAAAATCAAATTAGCCACACTTGCCAAACAGTATAAAAAGGAAATTATAAGTACCAAAAGGAATACCTTTAACAACAGAATATCTAAGGCTAAATCAGATACCAAGGAACTATTCTCTATCCTCTGGGAAATGGAATCACCCATACCCCCGACTGATAACATCCCTAAAAATAAACTCTGGTGCACTAATATACAAAATGCCCTGGCGGGCAAAATTAGTCTGCTCCAAACCAAAATTGCAAATAAAAAAGCCTCCCTGCTCCTGCAAACTGAATCCATACCTCAATCACAGCCCCCTCTAAACCAGCCTAACATTCCTCACCCATTCAGCTTCAGACAAATATCCATATTAGAGACAGAAAAAATCATACTATCTGTAAAGTCATCCAACTGCAAAGGAGATAACTGCCCTGCCCAAATCATAAAAGATTCAGCTAGAGATCTAGCCCCCTTCATCTCTAAACTCATTAATGCACCCTTTAACTCCAACCTAGTGCCTAATAACCTAAAACAATCCTGGGTGCTCCCCGTGCTAAAAAAACAAACACTTGACCCTGCTATACCGACAAACTATAGACCCATCACCACCGTCCCATTCTTGCTTAAAATCATTGACAGAGTAGCGTATCTGCACATTCAGGATTACTTAGAAGCTAACAATTTACTAGGCTCACGGCAATCAGGCTTCCGACCCCTTCATGGTACCGAAACAGCCCTGATTGACCTCAAGACCCAAATTGACGAGTTGAAGGACAATGGCAAATCAGCTATGCTACTCCTCCTTGATCTTCCTGCGGCCTTCGACTTGGTAGATCACGCAGTTTTATGCAATCACCTCAGTACTGCCGCTCATTTTTCAAGTGATGCCATAACCTGGGTACAATCCTTCCTGGCAAACCGGACAATGAGAGTCTTCTCCCCCCTAGCAGCTGCTGATCCCACACAAGTTTCATGCGGTGTCCCTCAAGGATCATGTGTATCTCCAACGATGTATAACATCTTCACTAAACCTTTGTTCGACAAGTTGGACAGACTGGGTGTCATCTGCACTAATTACGCAGATGACACGCAGATCCTCATCCCCCTTTCGGGCAACTTCTTGGCAAACACAGCCTTAGTGAATAAGATATATCTCCTTATTCAGGCATGGATGGCATGTCACGGCCTCTGCCTGAACGACGATAAAACGATCCTCGGCTCAGAGTTGGCCATTAAAAAACTGGACCCTAATTATGCTTCATTTAACATAGATAATAATGTCATCAAAGTGATGCCTGCAGTCAAAACTCTCGGGGTCTATCTTGACTCAGCGCTCACCTTCAAGAAAACAAACCAACTCACTAGCATCCTCCACTGCATACACCTGCAAATTGATCCGAGCATGCAGACCATTCCTAACGGAAACTAGTTGCATTACTCTAGCGAACGCACTTATCATATCCAAGTTGGATTACTGTAATGCCCTATATGCTGGATCTAACAAATACATCCATGACAAACTCCAAACTCTCCAAAATAACGCTATTAGAGTAGCCTTAAACCTTCCTAATAGAGCTCATATCTCCACTGCTAGGAAAAATATCCATTGGCTAAAAATCAAAGACAGGATTGCGCTTAAAACCTTATCCCTTACCTCTAAATGCCTTAACAACATAGCGCCCCCCTACCTGGTAAACAGAGTCAACAAGAGAATATCAAACCGGCCCACCAGAATGATGAATGCCTACACATTAGTGGTGCCCAGATATAAAAAGAGCACAGCGGGCGGCTCTAGCTTTCTGGTCATAGCTGCTCAAACCTGGAACAGACTCCCTCTTGATCTCAGAATGGACCAACCCTACACCAGTTTCAGGCGGAAAGTGCTCACCTGGATTCGCTCCATCGACACTTACCCTGACCACCCTACCGCCACTTATTCTAGAGACTTTGGATGAATATAACTAGATTAGTGGTTTCTAGGCAACCTGCTCTATCTGTATTTCTGTACTGCCTGTATATGCGTTCATCTTAACTGTATAACCGTTTTGTCTTGTAACCAAGTTCTCAAGTATTCTTGTTCTGCCTGCGCCCAGCTACCCTTCCGGGTTTGGTTTTTGCGCTATACCAAATAAACAAAAAACAAACAAACAAACATGAGTTTTGCCCTTCTGAGGGCTTTTTCAAGGCAATATCCACTATTTGAATGCATGCGTTAAAAGCCAAATGCTTGTAAACCATGTTTGAAACAAATCCATTTAGGACACAGTTCACTATTGGTTGTTGCATTCCATATTCCAGTTTCCAAGAATCCGCAATAATGTGCAAATGTTTATTCCAGCGTTCCACTTCCAACTGAAGTTCTTTAATATAAGGTGTTACTATATCAACCCTAATGTTCCAACCAAACCTATACACGGGATCATTCCCTCTCCAACCCGGTAGGGTAACTGCTAGTGGTCCATGTTGTTAAGTAACATTTGACAATGAGATACCCATCTTCCTCTGAGTCTTTCACCTCACTGGATGACCAAGAACCTGAAGAGGCTGGTGGCTGTGATGAAGAGGAAGGCAGAGCCATCCTCTTCGAACTCCCCCGATGATGGTGCACTTTCTTCAAAGTTTTGGGGACAATCTTTATACAGGAGCTCATTATGATCATGCCCAGCTCGTACACTTGAAGCCAGTTGTAATTAGGTTCAAGGTTGCTTGCAAGCCGCTCACACACCTGCTAAACAGGAGTCTGTGCGGTGCTCCCATCCTTCCTGATTCGCATGGCTCAGGGACTGGAGCTCGGACCGGGTAGCCAAGCCGACAGTCCGGTCCTTGCATCACTGTGAATTTAATTATACAGTATAACCCATTTTAGAACTCTGATCACCACATTCAAAGTTCAAAACCTTATTGCTTGTGCCCCTGCTCTGTGTGCCTTCATTACTTTATTTTTAATATCTGCCCCCCTCCTTCCTACGTCACTGCACTGACAACAGCACAGGGGAGAAAAACACTCCAATAACATCACGGAAGCGGATCGAGCAGGACTACCCTTCTTGCCTGCTCGGTCCCCTCCATACCACCGGCACCTTGCTGCATCACTGTCACCTAGCCTTCACTGGCGACGCAGATTCCACAGCAGCACACAAGCGGAATGGGGCACAACTGCTTGGCCCAACTGCTTGGCCCATTTCATATGTACCAGGTGGGCCTAAGCCAGCTCTGCCCCTTTTTCTGCACCACGCAGTCCCTTCATATCAGCTGACAGTCACGTCAGGCAAAACCACAGACCAAGCACAACCTTGCTTGCCCATTGTTCAGGGGCCCGTGGAGGCCAGGCCCTATACGTGCCCTCAATCAGTAATGATACACAGAGCCAGCTTCAGAGTGAAAGCAACTAGTGAGCGGGAAGCCACTCCCCCTTTTATGAACGGATTACACGTGATCACAGCTGTCCTAGTTGGAGACGAGCTGTGATCACTTGGGGTGCTGTGATCACTTGGGGCAACAACATGTGACTGCATGGTGACGTGCTGAAGTCACAACACCCACCCACTCAGATCTAAATAAAAAACAATAGAAAATATACCCAGCACCATGTGGGCCATCAAGGCCGGCCTGGTGCACCTCATCTGTTCCTACGCACAGGGCGACTTCTTGTCCCAGGCAGTAGGAGTTGGCTCCACGCTCCTAGCAGCAGCACCTTCCCCACACTGCCAGAGCAACATCCACCTGAACCGGGTCTGCTCACTCAGCAGGTGTCCTGTGAGACATGCAGGCTGCTCTTCTCTCCTCTCGCCCATTTGCAAGGCAGGGTATCCACAGCTGTCAGTAAATATAGCCTCAGAGCCCAGCAGGGAGAGGCATCGGTATTATACCTCCTTGCAGGGCTGGAGCAATACAAGTTATAAAAGGGTTCCTGAGAGTGGAGTTTGGGCCTCCAAAAGTACATACTGGGACGAGGAAGAAGGACGTGGAGTTAATGCAAAGACAGCATGCAGATTGGAAGTAACATGTCTGAGGTTGCTGTTGTTTCTGTACAGATGGGAGGTGGCCTGGCAGTTTGGGCTAGACTGCTCACAATGGTGCCAGCACCAAGACTGATTTTCAAATGACTGGTCTCCTGGAATGGCAGAGGTAGGCAAATAAACAATGCTGTGCAAAGCAAGTGGTTCCGATTAATGCAGAACCTTCCAACCAGCACATTTTGTGGGTTGTGTATCTGCTTACGGGTGGTACATGGTGTATTTGCACATGCATTATCCGTATGGGTGGGCACGTCCGAATACATCTGATTAGCGATTTCAGGTGAGTTTGTGCATGCGTTTTTCATATCGATACATTGGGTTGATAGTTGTGCAGGTATGTGTTGTTATGCATGTGCCATCCATATAGGACTGTCTTTATGCGTATTCAGCTCTACTGCTCACACCTGAAATATAGACATATTTAGAAAAGTTAATTGATCTGATCATCAGTTTTGTGACGAGCCTAGTTCTGCCAAAGTCCTAGGTGTAGGGCAGACAATGTAGAGACATTTGTCCTGAAAGCGTCTTGTATGTATGGTATGTAAAACAACATGCAAAGAAAATATGTTTACATACCATAGTGTTAAACAATAAAGTGTTTATCATATTTAACCACATCTGCCAGGTGACTTCGGACGTTGGCACCTTGTTTGCCCACATTTGGTAGGCCTTCGTGGATGAGGGCAAAAGTTGTGCGGAAATTGTCTTAACGTGTTCCTATGTAAAGTGTCTTGTAACTTTAAAACACGCACACACCATGTCCTGCTGCGTCAACGATCCATCGTTCTCTCTCTGGGTATTTCTGTCTAGTCAGGCAACAACTCCCCACGACCTCAAATGAACGTCTGCCTTCTATGTCTATGCGTGTATGTCCGAACGCACTCCCTTCTTTGGAATACAGCAGCTCTCCCCACAGAACCCTTCAAATAAGGAACATCCTTTTGCAGACAGCATTCTTGTTTATTTGAGCCCACGCCAATTTGGTGGCTAGTTGAAAGTGGCGTTCTGGGACAAGCTCTGTATTTAGGGCATCCCACACTGCCCCTCCCTCTACTGTTAGGTCTCTCTTATCCACATGTTTTTGGAGGTTACCAATCCGCCCTTTGGGGTTATTTTTCTAACACTTTCAACTTAAGTTTCAATCCAATAGATTCATTCAGGGTGATTGAGAGTCAAGCCAGGCACAGTTGAGCAAGGGGTGGGGGCGATGCTGGGCTGGGAGAAGGGGAGGCGGGGGCCGTGTGAGTGCCCTGGGGTGGCGCACCTGGTTTGAGTTCATGTTACTCACCCTCCAGCCCAAGGGTCAGGGCTTGACCTGAGAGCTCTGTGAAACCGGCCCATCTTTCCAGGACGCAGCAAGTCATAATTACGGGTGATTAGAGAGGCAGCTCTGGGGCACACAGATGCATTCCTCAAGGTTTTACATAAATCAATTACCTCAGCACTTTTTTAAAAGCTTTCTAGGCCCTATGTGAATCCCTGTAGCAGGTTGTGTCGCAGCCTCCACCCCCTCCTCGGGTTCACATATGAATCCCGGGGCCACATGTGTAAGTCTTGTGCGTTCCAGATGGCAGCATTGTCTGTAATGCGCAGAACGGCTCTGTTTGACTAAGTCAGAAACTCTCGTTTTGGGAGAAGAGAATACAATACTATTCTAGACCCATTTAAGAATTAGAATACAAGTTCAGTCCTGTGCGTCCACATGCCACGCCAGGTGTGAGTTGCTCCCTCTGTTTTTTTGTGAATTCTGAAACTTGTAGTTTGCACGGTGTAAAAAAGGAAAAAACGACCCGAATGTAAATAAAAACGAGATTTGAATCCTTCTTTTTACTAATCACTGATGCCTGGCAGGTTAATTCAATTAGTTCAGTTCATGTGAACCAAGGCATCAGGCCAGGCCGCGTGCCACTTCACCGGCTCTCCCTCTGAGAGCAGCACAACTCTAAATGCCAAGCCTCGTCCACAAGCATCCACAGCACGTTCCACTCTAGACCAAAGTTAAATGGCTCCCTGCACTCCCTGGCAATCTCAGATCGTGTCCCTCCATTTCATTCGCAGTCCTAAATTCGTCTCATAGGGTGCCTGCCGGGCCCCCACCACTCCGGGAGCTTCTCGCTGGAACTGTCATCCCTTGAACATCATAAACACCACCAACCTCACCCAGGGTCCTAAACATTCGATTGTTCTCTAAACTGTTCTAATCTCGCTCTGGCCCCTGCCCCTTATAAAGCATTCCGAGGCGGCCTCTGTCGGCGTGCTGGCAGTATGCAACACTAGAACACGCACACAGACACACGAATATAACTCCCACGAGGCACGAGGGCGAGATATGAAAGCACTGCTTTGTGTCCCCGGTGATGTGGGGTTTCTGGTTACACTAAGCTACTTGGCCAAATAGAGCCTCTTAATTAATGGACTCTAAATACCCTCCTCGGGGACTACTTTGTTTGTCGCGCATAAGTGTACCTCTCCAAAAAGGCAAGTGGCCTGTAAGTATCGCAATGCATGAAGAACGGAGGTACAACAAACGCTAGGTGTGGCCTATACTCTGATCTCAGGGAAGGGCTTCATCCGTTTGGCCTACGCGACAAATGTGTCGAAGTAACCCAGGGCTGTTTCCTATGTTTGAGAATCAATCTTTGCAATAACGGCCGGGTGTGTGCTTCACCTGTATGGCCGGCAAGTGCCCCCAGTCTCTAGTACACTTTAGGGTGATGGAATAAACACTTACAAAGCTTCTTCGCCGAATCACCGTCAACGTTGTCTTTCCCAGGCCAGAGGGAGTTAAGGATGCCCTGGCTCTTAAACGCCTTGACATCAAGTCGCAATAGCGACACTATAATTAAGGTTATCTGGCATTTTACACAGGAAAACGAGAAAAACCTTTCCCTCCGTAACTTTTAATCTTTACTTGAAAGTAAACCAAAGTGGCAAGCAACAGATCTGGCTGTATACGAACACCCATCCCAAATTAGGCGATCCTTAATCGACATTTAATAGGAGTTTTTTTGCATTGGGTTTTAAATATCTCTAAATTACCTGCTTCCAATTACATGATGTATGGCACGTGCCTGGCCATCACCTGGAACGGGGGCAATCCACAGACGTTTCGAAAACTAGATCAGACAAACTCAAGTTATTCACTATTTAAAATAAAAAAAATGTAGCTATAATTCAGATTTGTTCTGCAAGTCTGGAGTAACAACCAATATGTACTTTGTGGATGATGAATTCACGTACAAGTTCACACCATGACTACCAACAAAATGCCTGGAATAAATGTATGCACCAACAATATACACAGAAGTCAGCACAATAATGACATACAACACACATGACAATTCACATGTAATGTGTATGTGCGGAATGGTTGAATGCAATTGAGCAGAACAGGCATAGACAAGATGAAAAAGCAATACAAACAGACACCATGCACCATATCATGCTTGCAAGGAGCATGCATGGAATCTCAATTGTCACATGGCTTTGATCGACAAAGAGGCCAGGCAAGGTAGTACGCTTAATAGAGCTTTTATTAATATACATGTACAAGTTGCAGGCGAAATAACAAACGTGTAGAATCTATGGACGTCATTTCAGCAAAATGCCAGGCATAGCGGAAGTGACATCACACAACCCTTGACCTCCGATGACATCACACGAAGTGATGTAATTTGATCCCCACCCGGAAGTGACATCAGAGGAATCAATGGAACACGACCTTTCACCCCTTCTCAAAACAGGAAGTGCCATTACCTCCACGTCCACTCTTCCTCGTCACAGTACTGACCTCATGAGGACCCTGCCTCCGACACAGGACCTTCTTTTATTTCTTTTTATTCCTATAACTCCTCCCTCACACCCACATCACTTAGTTTAATTTTTCCTGCCTCCTGCAGGTTGGCCTTATTTTTTCTTCCCAGCGCGGGGTGCTGGGGAGCTCCGATTGCTGCCCCCCTGGTGGGGCTGTGTGGTGGGGCCTTTGGCTGCCTCAGGTGCGGCAAAACTCCTGGGTTCCCTGCGGGGCTCGGGACCCGGTCAAGTCAGGCTGCCTTGCCTGCTTTCTGCTGGGCTATGGCCAGCGCAGGACATCGTGGCCCGGGTCCTTGGAAATGTGTGCCATTCTCCGGGCTCTGGTGTACTTCAGGAGGTTGCTTGTGGGCCGGGCAGTTATGGTCCAGATGGACAATACGACAGCTTTGGCTTATGTCAACCACCAAGCGGGCTCTGGCCGCTCCTTGAATGCCCTGGCAGCTCAGATAGGCGCATGGCGGGAATCACATCTGGTGTCCCTGGTGGCTTCGCATATCAGGGGGGTGGACAAAGTTCGAGCAGATCTTCTCAGTCGCCGGTTTCCCTTCTCGGTGGAACTGGTCCTGTCAACCCAGGTCTTTGCAGAGATCTGTGTCAGGTTCGGGACCCCTGTTCTGGACCTGTTTGCATCTCCGGCCCCAGCGAAAGTTCCCCTCTTCTGCTCTCGTTTTCAGGCTGAGGGTGTGTGGGGGGTGGGCGCCCTCTCTGTGCAGTGGCCTCAGGGTCTCCTTTATGCTTTTCCACCTATTCCCCTTCTGCCCCGGGTGGTTCAGCGCATCAGAGAGTCCAGGATGACTGTATTGTTGTTGGCTTCATTCTGGCCCCGCCGGAGTTGGTTCCTCTCTCTGTTGGAGCATCAGTCCCAGGAGCCTTAGCTGGTTCCGAAAGTGGCCTTGTCCCCTTCTAGGGGATCTGCGGTTGGGAGTCCGCCAGATGCAATGGGCAGTGTGGCTATTGCGTGGCCTAGGCTGATATCTCAGGGGTTTTCTGGTCCTGTGGTAGAGTCCATAATGAATGCTCTTAGACCCGCCACTCTGAAGGTTTACGGCAGGCATTTGAGCCATTTCCGGGACTGGTGTGGGATCCCTCCCCTACGTTCTGGCCTCCCCGCTTTCCTTCAATTCCTCCAGGATGGGTTTGACAAGGGCCTGGCAGTTTCTACGCTTCACTCTCAGTGGGCCTCCATAAATTCCTTTTGGAGGACTCTGCTGGGCACTTGGATGGGGAGGTGTTGGTGGGGAAGTTGCACAGGGGTTTTTCTTCTTCCCGTCCTTGTACTTATAAGGGGCTTCCACCTTGAGATCTCCCTCTTGTCTTAAAGTTCCTTCAAGGGCCTCCTTTTGAGCCCATTTTCGAGATTGATATGAAACATCTGACGCTGAAGACTGCCTTTCTGATTGCCATAACTTCTGCCCGTAGGCTTGGGGAGATTGGGGCTCTGTTATATCACCCCCCTTTCCTGAGGGTTCTGCCGGACATGGTGGTGCTGAGGTGTGATCCAAAGTTTCTCCCTAAAGTTGTTTCTCGGTTTCACACCTCTCAGGATCTGGTTCTCCCTGCCTTTTTTCAGAATCCGCAAACGCCAAAGGAAGTGGCTTGGCATAACATTGATGTGCGGCGGGCGGTGTTGGAGTTTATGGCTATGACTGCCCCTTTCCGCCACTCTGACCGTCTTCTGATTACTTTTGGCCAGGCTGGGGCTCGGCATGAGGCATCTGTGGTGTCCATTAGCCGGTGGATCTGTGTTGTAATCTCCATGGCCTATGTGGCTTCTGGCCTGCCTGTGACTGCACACGTTCATGGGTGGTGAGGTTTGGTGGCCTCATGGGCTGATGCAAGGGAGGTTACTCTATAGGAGATTTGTAGGGCTGCCACTTGGGCTGATCAGAGCACCTTTATCAACCACTATAGGTTGAATGTCTCCCAGTTGGGGGTTGGTTCCTTCAGGGTTGGAGTTTTTTCTGTGGGGATGTAAATTTGGAGTTATTAAAGGTGTGTGTTTCTGCACTGTTTTAACTCTGTCTCATTGGGACCTTTTGCCCATTGCTGCTTTGGTATACCTCATGAGGTAAGTACAGGGATGAGGAAGAGTGGATGTGGAGGTAATGCTCTGATTACTTACTGTAATCTTCATTACTCCTAGTCCTACTCTTCCTCATCACAGTACTGATGACCCTCCTCACCGTCCCTGCGGGGAAGGTCCCATGCTACAGCTTGGTAATATGAAACTAAGTGACGTGGGTGTGAGGTAGGAGTTATAGGAATAAAAACAAATAAAAGAAGGTCCTGTGTCGGGGCAGGGGCATCATGAGGTCAGTACTGTGACGAGGAAGAGTAGGACTAGGGGTAATGAAGATTGCCGGTAAGTAATCAGAGCATCACATAGCATTGTTCCCAAGTACACTACAAAAAATATGGTTACAATATCACTAATGCAATTTACATTTCATACAAGAATGGATCCCCATATGTATTCTTATTAGGCCCATATTACCAAATTACTGTGAATGCAAGCAGACATCCAAGGCCAAATGATAATGATGTGTTATTATATATCACTTACACTTGAGCGCTTTATGTAGAACAAATATATATATATATATACAATATCACCCAACCTTTGTTGGTACTCATTTATCAACCTCAGAAGGATGAAAGGCTGAGTTGGCCTTGCCAGGCTTTGAACCTGCAACCTGCAGATCACACACACATTGCAGCAGCGAGCTCTCACACCACTGAGCTATACCTATCTCACTAGCTATAGTAAAATGAGAAAATACATGTCTGAATGTTCTCAAAGCCAGAAAGCAAATTACACTCTAGTGGATACCATTAAACTGGTAACTGAGATTTAACAGCAGGCCAGTTCATCTGCAGGTCTGGTGCAAAGTTGGCCACATGTCAAGCCTGCGCGTATCTACTTTTCAGGTTTCAGAGGTTGGCAAAATGCATCCCGTTGGGAGGGTCGTAACTGTGTATTTTTTATTTATTTATTTATTTCTTGTTTTAACCGTAAGATTTTTACAAGAACATTTTTGTAAGAAGATTTCAAACATTTCCGATTTAACAATAGTTAAGATAAAATTGATGTTGGTATTATTTAAAACATACAAATTTACATTATCTGTGTACATAATATATACATGTTCATCAATTTTTGTGTGATTATTTCCACGTGTTTTAATTTTATAACGATTTTAGATAAGTTCAGGGGTATCTAAGCGCAATTTATTAAGAAAGTGTACTGATGCAATAACTAAACTCATGTTGGCTGAGTTTAAGAGACAAGACCATCTCAAGGATGGCTGGACCGAAGCAACCACACACATATTTTTCCCAAATGTATTGTTTCTGATTGAACAGAGTGCCGTGCAATCTACTAGTAGGTGTTCTAGAGTTTCTTTTTGAGTCACAACAAGACAGAACCGGCAAAAATTCTCCGACATGGGTATTTGCTTACGCTGAGCCCGGATGTCTTTAGTCAACCATAAATTGAGTCGTATTCGCATATATGCACTGCGTATGTATGGAGATGGTGACTTTAGCAAGTATTTTTCTGGACATCTCATGTTCTTATCAGGATAGAGATGCGTATCGAAATGTTTATATTTCAAGCAGAGTTCACGATTCGTCCGCCAATCGTGAATGTACACTTTATTTTTTGCACGGTTAGGATTCAGGATCAAGGTTTCAACGTCAACATCTGCTGATGCCATAATATCGTATACATAAGTAATCCATTTCACTGTAAATTTCTGAGGTGATTGAAACAGGTGTTTTGCCAGTACAGCAATTATGGACTCAGATTCAATATTCATTAGGCATTTTCTGAGCAGGGCGCAGAGCTGCCAGCGATATCTAGCCCTAAGAGAGATGAGACCAAGTTCGTATCTGATACACGCAATGGGGACAGATTGTGGCAGATGAAAAAGGGTTCTCCAATATTTGGCTTCAATTTTATCAAGCTCTTTCGCATCTGAAATGTCTCGTGATTCCAGGCCATAAAGTATTATTGGTATTACTTTCTGCTGCCAATAAAGTAGAACAGACTCCACAGAAAATTTACCGTATTTGTATAATATCAATTTGGATTGTGATATCGCAGTTGTCACTTTACTTTGAAGTAATTGAAAATGCTCTGTTGTCACCGAGCTGGCTTCAAATTGAGTTCCTAGGTATTTGTAGCTCGACACAGTGTCAAGGACGATGTTTTTTACCCTCCACACAAATCTTGTTCTCTGAGATTATTTCACAACGCAGGCTACAATTTGCGACTTTTTGATATTCATGGATAGTTCATTATCATCGAAATACATTGAAAGTGCATCAATTAGTTTTTGAAGGCCTGTCGGTGTCTTAGATATTAGGACTAGGTCATCAGCATACCAGAGCGCTTGGATTACAGAGCCATTCATTTTTGGTGAATCGGAGGATAGGTTGAGAAAGATTTCTTGTACATCATGAATGAAAAAATTAAATAGCGCTGATGCCAAAATACACCCTTGTTTTAATCCTCTTGATGTTTTAATGACTGTAGATAACAGGCCAGCAGTAGATAGGCGGACACGTATGGAAGTGCCTGTGTGAAGAGCAATAATAATGTCCATGATGTCTTGAGGGCACTGAGCTTTCATTAGTTTTTGAAAGAGTTTTATACGAGAAACCGAGTCAAATGCAGCATTTAAATCTATAAATGCAAAAAACAATGAGGTTTTAGTTTGATGAGCTTGAGCTTTCAATGTGTTGAGAATCATAAGGTTTACTGAAGTCCCCAGGCCACAAACAAATCCAGTTTGATTGCTATCAAGATGCTTGTGTTTACATGTCCATATGTTAAAGGCCGATAGCACTAAGCGATTAAAGATTTTGCCTAGAGCATCCAAAAGTGCAATCGGGCGATAGTTTGCTGGTACGCAGCGATCCCCTTTCTTAAAGATTGGCACAATGACCGATGAACGCCATGAATCGGGAATGCTGCGAGTTTTTAATATACGTTGAAAGATGTTATTCAGGATTTTGGCCCATATCTGAGGATGTTGCTTAAGCATAAAGTTGGTGATACCATCTGGGCCTGCCTCGCGGGAGGAAGACGATTTAAGAATGAGCGCCTCAATTAGGTTTTCAGAGCATTCTAAATTCCATGAGCCTGAGGAGTGAGATCCATAGTTATGTGTATGAAAGGCTTTATCCGAGTATAATTGAGCAAAGTGTGAAATCCATAGATTTTCTGAAACTCCATTCAATTGTGACTTTAGATTGTTCAAATTTGAGTTAAGATTGAGTAACTGCCAAATTTGAGCAGAGTTCTTGCTTGCTATAGTTGAAAGAAAGATCTCTCCATCCTGTTGGAATAGTTTTCCTTTATACATACGTATCCAAGATCTGTACTGTACTTTTAACCTTTTGCAAGCTTGAAGTCGTTCAGGCCATGAAAGCTGTTTGGCTTGTCTCAAACCTCTATGGTACTCATTTTTTTCTTTGATAATTGTTGATCAAATGTATGCTGGTGAGATCGGTTTGAAGGAAGGTAAAAAGTTCTTTATATAGACAAAGTGTCCACATAGGACTGTGATGTCTGGAGATCATTTTGTTGTATAATGCTTTCGTTCAGTGCAGCAAGTTTAAGCGAAGTCCACCTAAAGCGAGATTTAGCATTGTTAATTGATAGATTTTGTGGCATCCATTCAGATTTGACATGGTCTTGTTGGTTAGCTCTCGACCATGTCAATCTTAGCATGTGGTGGTCACTTTTGGATTGGGTTATTACCTTAAATTCTTTAGACGCCATGAATAACCCTGCGGATAAATATATATAATCAATGGTACTTGTCGTCTTTGCTCTATACCATGTAACTTGATGAGGTATATCACCCGGGAGTGATCCATTGGCCATTCTCATGTTAAATTGTTTCATAATATGATTCCACTTGACATGATCAGCTGTTTTACTCTTCGATGCACTTTTGACCAGATCAAGGTTGAGATCGCCAGCCAGAATGACATCTGTTATTCCTGGAGTTTGTGCAATTAAGACAAACATTTTGGACAGATCTTTATAGAATCGGTCATCTGTAATAGCGGCTGGATTTCTGTAAACATTGATTAATGCCAATTTTTGGACTTCATTCGAAAGTTTGACCAACTGTATAAACTTATTTGGATTGTCCCATGCCTGTAGTTTTAATTTGGATCCCAGTTTAGCAGCGACTAATAATCCTGCCATGGGTCGCCCTTTTTGGGCTGTAATCGCCGGGTTAATTAAGATATCATGATGATCCCATAAGGGAGGCTTATTTAACCAGGTTTCTTGGAGAACTATAATATCTGCATCAACCAGCACGGGATGGACGTTGGTGAGTAGATGGAGGAAACCTCTGGGGTTCCAGCTAACCAAGGTTACCAAGCCATTTTTTTTATCATGAAATTCTGGCATCAGTGATGGTTATGACTGTGAGATGGCCAGAATCTTGGGAGTCAAATCAATGCTGTTACATTTTGCACACTGACATATATTTGATGATGACCTTGTAGTTGCGTCTTTTTCAACGATATATTCATAATTTCTTCTTTCGGGATCTTGGGCAAGTAAAAATCCCATTGCAAAGAGCTTCATTCGAGCCTGCCATAGATAGTTCATTACTAACCCTGATTTCATCCATAATCGGTCTATACCAAGGTTGGTGTCACAGATAAATTCTACTTGATTAATATCAGAGGATGTGAGATCACCTAGCTCAGGCACATCACTAAAGATGTTTAAGACACTTGCACGGGACAAATCATATTGAGGATGAGGAGCCGCGCGACATTTCAGGATTAGTGTATGGTAGCTCGCTAATTCTTTTTTTCTTATGAGATCATGTTTTTGTTGTTTGCTCACTGAACCTTGTTTTTTAAGGATTTGGTTGAGGTTCAAGTCACTGTTTGCTTCTTTTTCTTTTCGGCATAAATTAATGTCGTTGACCGCCTTACCCTCATCAGAGAACCTAACTCTTGTCAACTTTTCCATGGAGCCTTGTGGGACGGGCGCTAAGCCCAGGTGAGTTGCCAAGTAGGGATCGACCATTAATTTAATCTTCTCATTTTGAGTGTTCCAGGGGTCCTCCATTTGTGATGCAAGTACTGGCGGAGGTCCCCCGCTACGCCTTGATGGAGTTTGGCTTCTATGTTCTGAGAAGATTCGGTTTTCATGTTCGACATCATGTTCGGTGAGATGGGCATTATCCGCGGAACAATTTACCACACTATTCTGCATGCTTTTTTTAACTTCTACGTCGTGAATCTCTGCTGACCGTTGAGAGGTATGTTCTCTGAATTCTGCACAGATCAGCTTATCAAGATCAGCAGCCTGTTCAATGTGATGGGCATTATTTGCATAACTTTGCCCCTCACAATTCTGCAAGTTTGTTTTAGCTGTCAGTTCACTTAATTCAGACGTGCGTCGCAAGATATATAAATCTACTGCTGCTTTGATTTGATCGATTTGCGATCCCACAGACTGCGACGATGCATGATCCACACTTTCACTGACATTAATTGATTTTGTTTTTGAGTTAGTGTCAAGAGTCGTGTTTTTGTTGGTCGATAAAGGAACATTTAATTTCCGATTTTCCAATACTGCAACAAGTTGACTTAGAGGTGACTGATTAGGAAGTGTATTTTGTGCATTAAATGTTGGATTTATTGGATTTGTGACAGGGGACTTGTGTCTCGATATGTCATTTTCGCCTACTTGATCAATGTTCAAGGTTACAGTTTCGGTCAAGTCCACTGTATGTGGTCGCATGATGCGATTATTTGTTTTAGTGGTTCGTTTTGTGGATTGAAATGGTTTAGTTGCCAAGTGCTTAGATCCACCCTTATTTCGTTGATGTTTATTAAAAAGGTCATATTGAACTTTATTGTGTTGATGTTTTGATGCTTTAGGTGAACTTTCAACACTTATCCAAGAAGTGTTTTTGTGTGAATTTTCATTGGCCGCCTCTTCAATTGGGTATATAATTTCATTGAGCATAGGCAGGGTGGTAAACTGGGTTGCAGGGATGGTCATGATCTCGATATTTTGAGACAGATTGTTAACAGGTTCAGTAGACTGACACAGAGTCTCCTTCTCTTTTGCTTGAACTTGAATCCAAGCCAAGATTTGGTCGATTTTGGCAGATTGTATGGTTATTTTATTTTCGAGAGTTTCGAATAATTTGAACAAACTTTGAGTTGTCGGGTTAACTGCCATAAGAGTGACTTCCAATAGACCTATATTTGGAGGGACGTGTCCTTTTTCACAAGAAGATTCACGTTGTCTTGGTGTAGGGAGTATATAAGATGCAGCTTCCGAAATGGTTGAATCCATAGAGCCACATTTGTAGTGATCGACATTAGATTTGTTTGGAGATATATTTTCAGGTCTCTGCATATTCTGCTTTTGTCTATCTAGAAAAACATCTTCGTTGATTGCGATGCTTTCCTCCTCTGGGATTTCAGAGATTTGGTCCAGATGTATTTTTGGATCTTTTTTGTGTTCCAACTGGGAAGTTGACTGGATCATGGTGTTATCGGAAATTGGCAGATTATTTTGATCATCCCCATTGCTGTGCGCGGGCAAGACTTCACTTATCACCGAGTCTGATTGATTTGAATCTGATACGTGAGTCAATATGTTTGCGCTCATTTCATTGGATTTATCATGGGAGCAGGGAGACAAGTTTATAACAGTCTCCGTTTGTGATAATGAAGTAGCATTAGACAAAGCTTGATCATTAGGTTCGTCATTAGGTTCTTGTAACGTAACAGGTAGAACATGAGACTAAGAGAGATTTTTAACCGTTGGGCAAAATTGTCTTATATCTCTGTTTGCCATTTGAGTTTTTTGTCGTGTTTTTGCACACGGTGTCAAAGTTATAGAAGTTGTTGACTGTATTTTTAGCAAATTGTTATGTTTGGATCGCGTAGCAACAGCGACCATTGGGCTGTTTGCTGCATCCAGCACGGGAGGTATTACTGACTTAGATGTAGATAACATAATGCTCAATATAAATTATAGGGTGCTTTGGTTGCTAATCAACTCACAGGGCAACACAGCTCGATATTCAAGTTCCTCAAGTATGACAAGCGATGAAGAAATTTCGATCTTATGCTGGATGTGCCTGCAGGGGAGTCACTTGCAGGTATTGCTTTACACTTAAATGAATATACCACCTCTCATGCTCAGAGGGACTCCTAGGATAGATTAAGAAGAAGCATAAGCTTTAACTCACGGTTCGGGATCAAAGAGGGAACACCTCCACAGTCTCCCGTCCACTGACCGCGCCACCAGCGCCCAACAGCCGTATAACAGCCAATAGGCTTATGTCCACCGGGCTTACAGCCACAAGGGCGGTAGCTTCCGGGCTTTGAAGGTACAACCCGACACGTGATGCAGTCACGTGCAGTTGAGGACACGCCTCCTCCAGGAAGCGCGTAGACAGTTCGTAGCGGCAAGAGCCTCGGACGGCTCGCAGTGCCAATTAGAAAAAAAACCAATAGGCTGCAGTTGCACAGTTCACAGCCTTGAGTATATTCCACCAGTAAACGCTTGCCTCTATAACTGTGTATTAAAAAATTTAGAGTAGCGCAGGGAAAGCTGCGCACTCACACAGCTTCCCGTAGTCTGGGCACTCGTTACCTGTCACGCTTACCTGAGTCTCTGCAGGAGCAATAGAGTCCTCTGGTTCCTTCTCTGGCTTTACACCACCCCTCAGTTAGTGGGACGTCTGGCCTGCCAAAAGAGTGAATGGTTAGGATTGAATTAAAGGTATTCACTACAGCGTGTGTCTGACCTGTGTGTTTAGTGTGGTGCGCACTCCATCCTGCCCGTGCAGGGGCGCTATTTTCTGGGTGATGCTTCGGATGTTGCTGTTCTTGAGAACTGCCTCCAGTAGTTCGCTGCATTTGGATGTTGCTGTTCTTTAGAACTGCCTCAGCAGTTTGCTGCTTTAGTTCCACGAGTTTGTGTTACCCAGTTACTGCACTGGGATTTTCAGTTCAGGTAAGTTTTCATGTAAGTTCAGGTAAGTGCTAGGTTTGTAGAGTCACCATGTCCGAGACTGCCCAGTTACCTCACTGGGGTTATTCAAATATAGTATTTCTGATCTGCCATAGCGCTTGCAGGTTTGCGTGCCACTTTACAGCACTGGAATGCAGCAATAGCGGTCAGCGGAGATGCCGGAAGAGTTATAATTGCTTTTCTCTTTCCTTGAGGGGTACCCTAGTCGGGTGAACGGTGCATGAGAAATGATGGAAAAGCTGGTGGGAAAGCTGGTTCCTGCTCCAAGCGGTGTGCAAGGTAAATTTTACAGTTCTTCCTTAAAGCGTGCTGCGCGCAGATTTGCATGAGCATGAAACTCACTGTCAACTAACTGCTCTCTCTCTCTTCTTCTCGTTGCAGGACTAGATCCGATGACGCGAGTGCTGACTCCGGCCGCGGGGAAGAAGCCGGATCGCTTCAACCAAGCGGCGGTAAATGTGTGCTCTCAAGCTTACAGGAAGCACACGAAGCACAGGCTGATCTCCGGGCGTGACTTTTAAAGGCAGCCACGCCCCAAACACTAGAACGCACTGTAGTTTCCAGCATGCCAGGATGTTCCACAATGTCAATATTGGAGTGGCAGGATGTGATGTAAAACCAGGAAACAAGTTTGAAACTTCCTATGTGATGGGAGTGTTAGTTCTGAGTAACTGATGTGAGTGTTTTGAATGCCAGGCCTGTACCCACTTGGCCCCTACCTGACTTCCCCACCTGCCACCACTTGCCAGAGCTAAAGGGGGAAAAGGTTTATAAGGGAGCCCGAGGTTAGTAATCATGACATTACCTCATACATGCAAGCAAATATCCTGAACAGGATGGCATGGAGATAGGAACGATAGACACATTACAACAAAGCATTAATTGTGGCACAATGAAATCAAGGGCCACTTTATGTACTATGGTCAAAAAATGTTACACTGTACACAAGCTTTTAAGCACAAAGATTGTGTCAAGTGACCGAGGACACTCAGATGGAATGGCTTATGATGATCGTGGCAGAATTAACTGCAGAAAAAAACATGCTATAACTGCAACTTGCGAAAAGCAACATACATAGTCCGAAATGGATGCTTATTCTACTCTAAATGCTTTTTGGAAGTTTTTTTCTGCATTGTGAATTTGAGGTGTTTAAGAACAGTCACAATCGGGGACTCACCCCTGAAGTGTGCCTGAAATAAACCTTTAATGAGTCTAGCAATTATTGTATAGAATTACAGGAGACATTATTTGGTATTGCTATTCTTTCGTACTTAGTGTCACTTCTCAAAGTGTTAGACTTGTGAAATCCCCTGTTCTTCTAAGAGGCCAGAACAAGAAAGCCAGCCACTCCAGAAACAAAGGGCCAGGAGCTTCCATTTAATTCTTTTTTAGGGGTAGCATGGGAGATCACAGGGGTAAGCAAGGGAGACCTCAGGGGTTGCAGGTGCAACCTCTAGCGACCCCCAAATCCTGGTAGGATCTTAATGACTGTTGTCAGTCAGGTTATCTTTCAAGGTAGGGTAGTTCTTTGGTAAAACCTAACAAAGGAAAGAGCATATCGGGGAGGTATAAAGTGTTCCAAACCTGGTTTGAGACCAGGTTTCCCCACCAAATGAACACAATATCTAGTGAGCTTACAGTCGAGAGGTTTAAAAGGTTCCTGCATCCTGGTTCCCCACATAACTCTACAGCCTGGGTTTTAAGGAGTTCCCAAATCCTGTTTCCCACGGTTCTGAGGGTCTTTCTACACCCAGAGACCCCGCTGGTCTTTTCTGACCTTCTCAGTATCCCTGTGCCAACCATTGCCCTGCCCATATTATTTTTCTGGGTTATTCTAGCCAAGTCTAGGTGTGTCTCTGGTATGGAAATTCTTAGACGAACTTCCATCTTGTTCTTCTCACATACCAGGTGGATCCTAGGCCCACATTTCAGTTAAGTCTCCTGACGGAATGGGGTCTCATGTCCCGCAGCCAAATGACAGAGTTTCATTAAGAGGTCTTCTCCATTTTCCAAATATGCGTTCCCCCAATGGCAAGCGTTCCTCTAGACATTCCTCCACCAAAAAGTTGCTGATAATCAGCTCTCCATTGCTTCCCCAACAAGCATGACTCCAGGATGGTTTGGGGTTCAGCAACCTGAGATGCTCTACCAGTTTTGAGTCTGAGGGCATCTCCTCTCTAGGAGACGGTAAGGTCTGAAAGTGGTTTCCTCCTTCCAATGGCTTCCTGGATGACATTCTCCAGGAAGACCTTTAGTACCTACCATGTCTCTCTGTAGATAAAGCCTGCCTGAGATATGTTGGTCTCCACCACGGTAGGCAAAGTGGCAGACAGCAGGTATGGCAGTGCCCTGTGTGTTCTCTTGTAGCACTTTCCTATGACTAAATTTTGGACTTTCTGGCTCTTCTGTGGAATTATCTAAACCAACCCTCTCATCGTAACCTCTAGTCAAATTGATAACAGCCTTCCATCTCTCACATGGTTTTCCCAGTCCAAAGGACCCTGGCAGTCAGAATAGGACAGACATGGCGTACCTAGCAGGAAGGACCATGTTAGTATAGGTCCTGGACCTGATGATGTGGGTGCTGCTTTCAGTAAATCTCTAGAACTTGCATCGATATACACCCAGCTGTTTTGTATCCAGAAACTGTGATTACTGGCTTCAGAATTCCTGTGTACATGAGGTACTCTGGCTCCTTCTGTGAACCACAGATTCTCACAAAGAGAGCAGCCAACAACTTCCCCTCGATTGATGTGGAGGAGCTTTTCCAAATAATTTTGAGGTAATTCCAAGTTCCCGGTGGATTCCCATGGTGACCATGGCACAATCACTCTGGGTGAAGTCTGAGCCTGGATGGTGATGGAGATAGGGCCAGGCAGCAACTAGGTGGAAGTTAGAAATGAACATTGGTGTCTAGTAAGGCCCTCCCTCCTCAGACATAAAGGTTTAGGCCAAAACATTTTTGTAGGTAGAACTTTGTCACGGTTTTGTTACACGGCACACTGAAGCCAGGGACTCCTTTCCCGACAATGAAAGTGGCGTACAATAAAAACGCTGTATATCTTTAATGAACCATAGATTTGTTTGAGTAGGCCTCCAACCCATGTTGCACCAGCCTTTACAAACACCCCGTGTCACAATGGACTAGGAACCAGGCTGGTGTGTTTCAATAAGATATTTATTAATTTATGATTTAATAGAAAAAGAAAAAATATTCAAAATACAATTTTACAACAGCCACCAATGTTGTGGCAACACAAATGCAATGATTCCTACAGAACAATTGGCTCAAAATCCTACCACAGTTCACATGGATCTTTAATGACAAAACAGGAAAAATGGTTTTAAAGCAAAGGATGGCACCAAAGTTAAGCACTCTCGCTGCAACACTCACCCCAAACATCAGCTAACTTAATTCCCTTTGGATGAAGACAGTGGCAAGGAGTAAGGATAAAGAGAGAAAAATCGGATTTGGAATAAAGCCCACCACCCCAAGAGGGGAAGTCAGAAAATAAAACGAAAACCCATTTTTTGAGCAAAACAGCAGAATCGGGTTTTGCTTATTACTCGCACGGCTGCTCACAACTGCTATGGGACAGCTAGAAAGGAAATTCATGTTGCTACACTTGAGGAGATAGGGAAGCTTAGAGACTACTAATTAGCACACCAGGGCAATGTGGAAACAAGGTAAGAAAATCGGTTTTGGGGAGAAAGCAAATGCAAAAGAAAAATAGAAACGGCAAATGGAAATTTGTTTTTCATGGGATTTGCAGTGATAGGCAGCTAAGGAAAGGGGATTAGCTTTCAAAATCGGAATTCATTTTTTAAGGACAGGGACAGAGGCACATAACAGATAGGATTCTAGGCAAATGAGGTTGTTCTCAATGGGACTATGTTTTTTTAATGACAGAAGCAAATTAGACGTTTGTGGGGTAATGCACACGATACACGGGTCAATTCGGTTTTCAGTTACACAGAGACTAATTCTTTTGAGGCTATACTTTAATGACTATAGTTATTAAAGAAAGACACTGAACACAAGGGGGTTCATTTCAAATTTGAACCAACTCACGCCTTGAATTTCAATGGGGAATTAATTGATTTAATTCAAAATGATACTAAGGACTTACACGGACAACTGAAAGATTTATCAAAGGAATGTTCTAACATACACAGGCTAATGCAGGTTCTTCAATGCAAAGGTGAATGAATTATATTGGCAATTTGGGACTTTCAGTGGGATTTTCAATGGGATTTCCTATGGGATTTGTGTTACAAAAGGAGAGGTTTATGCAATTTGGGACTGGGTTTCTTTGCTACTTACAAAGTAAGCCTTGGTATGGGATTCTGGAAAGTCAGCTGGCTCTCAGGACCCTCTGGACAGCTAGGCAAGGGGTCTGGCCTCTGCACTCTCCTGGAGGGGATTCTGGGCAGCCAGCTGGATCTCAGGACTCTCTGGACAGCTAGGCAAGGGTCTGGTCTATGCACTCTTTTGGATGGGATAAGCTAGGCACAGGGTCTGGTCTCTGCACTCTCTTGGATGGGATCAGCTGCCTCCTCTCCATCCTCATTCTCTTGTCTCCCTGGATTCCTGTGTGTGTGTCTCTCTGTCTAGTACAGTCCCCCCCTTATATAGCCCAAATGACATCATTTATTTTACAATCTGGGGAAGTGTTATAGAATTCCTCCTACCCTGGGATAGGACAGCCTACCATTCTTCCCTCCGCCCACTGGCGTCATTGGTTCAAGGGGAGGGAGCATAATCTGTTTGTTTGTCATTTATTAGAGTTCTTTGTTCTCCGGTCAACTTTTTAGCAAAACTGAGTTATGTATCATAACTTCCAACTTATACTAGACACCGCCATAAGAAATAGATAGGTGGTTTCAGGCGGTCAGTGGGATTTAGACAAGCTGACCGCCAACTCTGTGCGATGTAGCATGGCCCCTTGGCACCTTTTGGACATTTTCATAAAAAGTATAATAGTATCACTCTGCAAATGATCAAGCATATTCATAATGTACATATCCATCTTTTCACAAACTGTCATATTTGTTCCATTTATAAATCAGCCAGAAATTAGTCTTTACAGGCCATTTCAGTTCACAAAATCCTGGGAACATGCACTTAGTATCTAAACATTGGCCCGGAAATCACATGGAAAAATATCATTAAATGAAATTATTTCTTATTCTGAGTGCTGGGGAAAATGCCTAAAATGCATAAATCCTTTAATGTCAATTTGGAGGATCCTTCCCATATGGGAGGGCGGTGCTTCATTCCCACAGCCAAATGTCTCCCCCTGGCTCAGCTTGCAACAAAATACTTTTATTGCACCCTTTGAAGTTTGTGAGTTTGTCCTTGGGGGTGGGTGCAAAAGGAACACACACTTCTTGGTCAAGCACTAGCCACATTTGCTTTCTTTGTCTTTCCTGCCAGTACTGCCTTCTAGTCTGGCAAAGCAGAGGATCATCACACCCTCCACCACATCACATGTCATTGCGGAATAGTTCACTAATGGGTGCACATTGCAATGGGAGACGAGGCCTTCAATTGAGTTGTATGCCTGAGCCCAAAAACTGGTTTTACTAGTATTCTGAGTCTTTTTCCAAGGTGACTGCAATCTTGTGGGGACAAATATAATGTGCATTGTGTAGCTAACCCCCCACCTACATACTGAAGTTTCTGTGCAAGCAAAAGCTACTGTTTCACATTGGCTTTTAAACGTCATTTTTCCTTATTTTCTTTCACACGTGTGCAAGCCATATTTCATTTAGGGCCTGATTCATGGAACATTTTCCTATGGGATTGCACCATTATAAAACACTTCCATGAATCAGGTCCTTAGTGTTTGAAATGCGGTTTTGTAGGTCATGGAATGTTCTTTTAGTTTGTCCTTTTGAGTGGGTTTGCAATTACTGTTGGTTCATGGACATGGAGGGATACGGCACAGGGTTCTTTTATGCGACATGAAATAAAAAGGAAAAGCCAAGCTGTTTTTTCCATTTGCAGTGTTTTGAGCACTGTGGTTTACATGAAAGGGAAAACAAAAGCTGTGTTGGGTTGCATTTTGATGAAATCCTTGCCCCTCATGTGAATTAACAGGAAGACAAGGCCGTTCTTTTGATGTAGTGCATACCTTTTTGTGATGCAGATGAAATAAAGCAAATGCAGGGGCATTCTTCAATGCAGTGCATAACTTCTTGTCATGCAGATGAAAGATAAGCAAACGCAGGGCCGTTTTTCAATGCAGCGTTCAAATGCTTGCCACACATGTGCCAGGGAGCAAAGCACAGCCGCTTTCGGTGGCAATGTTTAATGTAGTTTTTCAGGTGACAGGGTTTTCTGTTAGGGCCTGTAAATGCACCCCACAACTTACCAAGATAGCATTTTATTGGCATCCTTGCGTTTGAAGTCAGGCACTTGAGCCAGAGTCCTGGAATCTGCTGGGCATCTTCTCTTGGCTCCCAGGACTCATTGCAGTAATTTTTTATTATCTTCTCTCCTGATGATTGTTTAGCAAAAGAAGTCCCTGGGATAGGAACCACGGGCTCTCAGAGGGTGGGAGGGGAGGGAGGCTTATGGCTACCTCCCCTTTTCCAGCTGTACCCCAGGGTTAATATCCACCAAACTATCATGGATGGAATGTGGTGTTGAGTTCCCTACCATGTCCAGGCCTGTTGATCCCACATATGACACCATATTTCATGTGGCTGACAATGATCGACAAAAAGGCCATCCGAGGGAATATACTTAGCAGATGTTTTATTAACAAACATGTACATGTTGCAGTCAAAATAATAAATGTGTAGGTTATGAATGAAACAAACAGATTCCAGGCTGTTTATCCTTCAGGGTGCCGTTGTGCTTCTCACCATTTTCAGGAAGTTCAGGGCTTGGTTTACCCCGGTTTCCCTTGGTTTACAATAATTAGCAAGTTTACAGTCTCAGTGTTTAAGGGATTTGCACACCCTGTCTGCCAGAGTCCTGGGTTGTTTCTCCTTCTTGGTTCCCAGCCCTTGAACAGTTTCCCAAACCCTTTTTCCTAGCAGTCCAGTTTGAGTCTCCTCTGACTCTATTCCAGTAATTGGACGGAGAGCAATAGCTTCTGATCAGCTGGAATCTGAAGCCAACTGGGGTGAGCCCTTCCTTGGGTTGTAAAGGTGGCCAAGAGGGTCCTAACACTCTCCCCTCTGGTACGGTATCACTCTCCCCACTCTCTGTCAGCTCTCTACATCTGTTATAATCTCCTTCCTTCACATCATGCTTCACGCATGCTCCACTCTCCACCTCTAGCACCTGCATGGAGCCAACCCAGACTGCCAGAACCTTTCTAATGTGTCTCTCTTCTTAACCTTCTGAGGTCCTCTAGTCTTTACCTCACTCTTTCCTAACATCTTGTCCTTTTCTTATCCAATCCTCTCTTGCTTACTCACTTTTACCATGTCCCCCTGAGCTCTTTCATCTACCATTCCCTCCCAATGTCCACCAACTTCCTCCCATTGTCTCTCTCCTACCACCTTATTCTAATAATAAACCAACCTCCTCCTGCAATCTCTCACCCACCTCCCGCTACTAATATCGCACTTACCTCCTCTTGAAGTCCATCAGCCACTTTTTGCTGCCTGTCTCATTCCACATCATCTTAGTTTCTCTCTGCTACTGCCTCCTCCGGATGTCCACCAATACCCTTTTGCTGTCTTTCCCCTGCCATCTGCTACACATATTCAGCAACTACCACCTGATCTTTCTCGCTTTTTCTTACCACCAGCTCCTGAATTCTCTCTCTTAGCATCTTCTGTACTTTACCAACCTTCTCTTCATGATATTTCACCTGCACTGTTGCGGTTTCTATAATCACAACCTTCACTTTACTAATCCCTTCCCTAAGATATTTCACTTCCTCCTTCTCAATTCCTCCAAGCACCTTCATTATCACCCTCACATTCTAGGTCCCTCCGCCATCCTCCTGTCTTATTCTCTCCCAAGGCTCCATTACCTCTCCTCCAGCCTCATGTCTCCTGCTCTCCATGATTCAGGGGCTCACCTCCAGCCTCCTGTCTCCATCTACTTGTCCGGCTCCTCTCTCAGCTCATTTGGTTCACCTCTCTGGCTAACTCCAAATGATTATTTATCTTACCTTTATCTATCTATCTGTCCCCTTACTTGCCTCTCACCTCTCTGCACTCTTCAACCTGTTCTTTGACTCCGAACCTACTGGCTAACTTTCACCCTTTGTCTCTCCTTCCGTACAACTCTAAAGTAGAATAAGGGTTGTGTTCAACCATCTTACCAATTTCTTAGACATCCACAACTTTCAGATCCCCTACAAGCAGGTTTCCACTCCCATCACTCCACGGAAACTGCTTGCATGAATGTGTCAAACTTCCTCGCCTCTGCTAAACACTTCAACCCATCATCTATCCTAATTCTTCTTGGCCTTTATGCTGCCTTTGACACTTTCGATCACTGTGATTTCCGTAAATACTCACTCTTTTCGGGATTGCTGATTAAGCCCTGGCCTGGATTGAACCCTACCTGGCACCCCTCCAATTCTCTGTCCCCAGGTGCAAAAACACCTCTCAACTTGCTCATCTAACTGTTGGTGTTCCACAAGTCTCTTTCGTGGGTCTGCTTCTCTTCACATTCTACACCTCTGCTCTTGGGGCACTTATGTTGAGGCGGCCCAGGAAAGTCCCACAATACCTAGAGGACTTGCAGTGAATCCAAACTGGACTTAAAGAAGAAGTAGAAAAAGTGCAAGGCAAAATCCAGCTTTATTATCATCCAAATAAAGCGGGGACAGCATACAAGCATTACAATCTTGTTTCTTTCTGCACGTCCATTACAAACAACAATTTAAGAAGTGCAACTTTGTCATAAATGACAGCATCACATGTTATCAGTTCATAAAAACCTACGGGGAATGGGGATTGGTTAGTGGTGGTGGCTACATCTATACTCTATAGGGTTCAAACATCCAATTGGTTTATACTTGTCTGATGGCTCCTCCTGAGACCACCCCTATATTGATAAAGGTTAAACTATGTCATCTCTACAACAGGTAATTGGTTGGCACCTTACTTCATGGGCAGCATAACATTGGGGCTTCTAATTGTTTGGCTTCTTGCTAACCAACCTTGGACAATTCGCAGGTCGTCAAGCCATGAGCCAGAATGATAGTGGGAGGAGAACAGCCCATGGACTGTTCATTGTTCATTAAAGAAGTTACAATCCCTCATTCGTAGGCCATGAGACCAAACAATCTCTTCATATTTGACCTTGTGTGGCGCCTTGTGTCTGTGTGTAGGTGTACAGAGTATATGCGTTAGTTTCTAATGAATAGGCAGTGTTCTTCAATGATGGGTTACGTGTGATGGGACAATGCATGAAATGGAATTATCTCCTATTTATTGGGATTTCAGCTACTGTTAATCTGTGTGCTGCATTTTCTCTTGCCACTGGGGACACGCTTGAGTTATTCTTCATGGTGTCTTTTGGCTTGCCGTTTACTGCACCTGGCCTACAAAGGCTGGTTGTGCTCTTGTAAAACTTTAATCTGGGAGTATCCAGCTGACGACCTGGGAATTACTATCGTGTGCCTTTCTTCTTCTGCTCCAACCCTCCCTTATTTTCTCGTAACCTTGGTACTCGTTGCTAACTCCTGTCCGAGCTCTGCAAGGATATGTATTTTTGTGGATTCAGAGTTGTGAGTTCTCACAAAGTCTTGCAGCTTTTCATTTAATTAAAAGCATGCTGTGGCTTCCATTTCAAAGAAGATTGCTGCCCAATTACACTCTTGTTTCTATATTGGTGAGCTATATTTGCGTGTTATTTATGTTGTATTTGCCTTACACATTAGGAATGTTAGTATAATTCATGTCTTGTGGATGCTATGTTAATATTCTTCATGCATAAATGCATATTTTACCTATTGTCTGCATTTCTTCATGTGGGGTGCATGTGTACCCCATGTCTAATGCATGTGTTTGTTACTGTTACACCGTTAGTTTCTGCTTTTGCCATCTTCATCTTAAATGGTCTCTATGTTTTGCTGTACCTGCCTGGGATAAGTGTGGTACAGTTGCTTCAGTGAGTAACGTTTCTCAACTGTGCGGTATTGGGCCAGGGGAAAGGCAGAAGCTATGAATGACGTATTCATCTGCCTCTCTACACTTATGTTTTCCTTTGGGTTCTCGTACTAACTCTTCATGGACAACACCCAAATCTTCTTCTCTTTTTCTGAACTCTTCTCTGATCTATCAAAATTCACAACGGTCTCTCTGCAATTAAATATTGAATGGCTTTGTACTCTCTGAAGTTAAACTCTACCAAAACAGAGTTGCTCTTCGTCCCTGCCAAATGCACTCTCTCTTACTCTGCCTATCCTGTTCCCCACCTGACACGCTCCCATAAACTTCAGCTAGAAACCTCGGCATCATCTATGACCCTTCCTACACCTTCTCTACTTTCATCTCCAAAACTGGAACAGCAGCTCGCCTTAACCTCTTAAATATTAGGAAAATCAGGCACCTCCTTCCCTTAAATACCCCAAGGGTCTCTTAATCACTCTGCTCTTCTCTAAAATGGACTACTGTGCCAGTATGCTCTTTGGTCTCCCCAACTATGCTTTCTGTCCTCTCGACAAGATCATTAACCTTGCTACCAGGACTCTTTGAATTCCATCACTTCACACCTACTTCCTCGTACCGTCATCAAGCTGGATGACTGATGATGCAAAACAGGGTCAGATTTAAATGTCTTCTCCTGGTTCACAAATCTATCCATGGTAAGGCACCACTGTAGCTATTCCCCTCTATCCAGCTGTGCAAGCCTTCATGTAATCACTGCTCTGCCTCCTCAACTACCCTTTTGGCTCCTCGCCCTCCCTATGCTTCCTCACGCTTCCTTTCTTTCTCTCGTCTTGCTCCACTTGCATAGAATTCTCTTACCCCAGACATCCGAGAAACAATCCACATGGATTTGTTTAAAACTAAAAGGCTACCTACTTGCCTCCAAGTTATCCTCTTAACCTACTTCTCATCTGCCTTCTGGCTAACATTTTTCCCTCACCTTTAACATGCTTCTGTCCCTCACTTTCGCTGCCTCCACTCTAGCTCTTCACCCATCATGGTCACATCCCAAGCAGAGCTGGCTGTACCTTCTATCTGCACTTAAAAATGTGCAATGTTGGTTGTCCTTAATCTGCGTGTGTCCACGTATGTATTGTCCCCAGTGACTGTTCCACTTACGTCCCTCCACAGGCTGGTCAGAATGTCCCTCGAAGTGATCATTTGTCCAGTCCTTTGTGATCAAAGGAGCATTGTACTTCCATGTACATGAATAAATACATCTTGGAAGAGTTTAAAAAAGAAAAAAAAAACTTCCACAGCCTTCTGGCACAAGCCCTGCCTGAAAGGGCACTCATGTGTGTGATGTCAGACTATGACCCTGGCAATGGCGTACAGCCCTGAAGTGGTACATGGGATGGACTTTCCCTTCCCCTTGGGTGGTCCTCTCTCTCTGCCTACCACAGCCTGGCTCTGACTTAGAGTCTATCTCTGGATTAAGGGAACTCAAGTATGTGTGCATGTTATGGGAAACTTGGGATTCGTAGTTCTCTTGGCCTGGGTAGGTCTCTAGCGTTTGCTGGAGCACAGCTTCGAGAAACACATCTTCCATCTTGGAGTTCATAACTCTCTTACTCGCTTGTCATCTTTAGGTCGCTGGTATAGCATGGGTCCCACCCAAGTCCCGCCCACTTTTCCCCATGCCGAGTCTGTACCATTACATGCAGGAGAGGAGAGGGGCATTCGGCAGCCAGGGTTGATCAGGAGTTATACTGCTCACAGGGTGCAGATAAATAAATACACTGAAAGGGGACAGACGCACCTTCGCAGAAAGAAAACTGCAGGAAATAAACCCCCACATTTCCATCAGACCCACGGTGCAGTCTGCAGGTGGGGTTTCTCCCTTACATACAATATAATACCTATTTCTTTACTTCCATGAATGGGAAATGGGTCTCCGGCACAGGATTGTGCACACACATCTTGTTGGGCAGGAATCCTCTCCACTGACTGCAGGGTGTCATATGACCATTCCACAATGTAGATGGGCGCAGCGGAGCTGCACATACATATTAAGAACCCTTTTACACATGGCCTCTTCTTCTATAAAGGAAACAACTGAGAGCATTTACAGAAAGACTATGTTGCTAAAAAAACAGAAAAAAACCATCAGTAACTGAATATGCCACCTCATAACCAAGCAGAAGCCTTACATCTTGAATTGTTAAAATGGGTCGTACCATATTCACTGGCAGATTCGAAAATGTTATGCAAATTATACATAGGAGTAAGGCACTTCCATGTGTTAAACAGTGACAACATGTAAGAAAGTATCACGCAGGCGATTCTGGGGTGTGTTTACATTTGAAAGCAGTGCAGCCCATAAGGTAGTTTTTAGATATCTCAAGTTGTGGCATGTCAAAATGAAGTAATAAACTAGTCCTGGCTTTAGGGTCACATCATATTGCATTATGGTTCATGTAGTTCTGTGTTTATAATGTATGCATGAATGCAAACCGTCAATCGCTACTGATGCCGGAACGTAGAGATCACGATTTCAGAGCTGCAATTCAGGATGTTTTTTTATTTACAAACAAGAATATGCATGAAGTAGTGATATTAGCAAGAACTACCCTGGCACCCCTAAAATGTGTACTGCATGCTGTAGCAAGACTCATTACAGGACTCTGCAAATTCGACCCGATCACCCTGACCCTAATTGAACTGCACTGGCTCCCACTGTAAGCCTGTATCATCTTCAAATCCTGTTGTGTCATCTACAAGGCTGTCATCCTGAACCCCCTAAGCTACTTCACTGAGAAACTCAGCATCTCCGGAGGCCTGCGATCCACCAGAAGTAAGGAAATATACAGACTTGAATTACAACGGTGCAGGAAAGAAAGAACCAGAAGACAGGACTTCTCTGTCTACGCTCCAAGACTCTGGAACCTCCCAGTCGTCCACAGGCTTGCCCCATCACTACTACAGTTCAGGAAAGCGCTCAAGACCTTCCACTTAAAGGACTAAGCCCTCCTTAACACCCACCTAGGTCCACACAACCTGCATGCCCCACCCTACCTGAGACTTGGTGTTCTGCTCCCCACTGTCTCTCCCGTTTGTTATCCACCCATTGCTGCCAATTGCCCACCCTTTCTCTCCCCTTTAATTCCCTGCTCCTTTTCTTTCTGCTAGGTCAACACTGAATAAATCCCTTATTAATAATAATAAGCAGAATTACGCAAGTGATTAGTGGTTACTTCACATTATTGGTTTTAGTAGGCAGTTACTTTTCAAGCAGATTACTGTTGACATGCAACAGAGAGAATATTTACTTTGGAAAAACAAGTGGGCTCACATACATGTAGATTTCGTCAGATCATTTTCCATCATCGATTCATATTTGTTTGAGTTCTGATAGAAATTCTCCTGCTCTCAACTTTGTGTAGTTGATAACATGAATACCATTTAGCTGGATATTATTAACATGAATTGTTTAAAGTGTTGCGAAGTTGCTGGTACTCGCTAAAATGTTTTGAAGTTTGCTGTTTGTGTCACAATAACGTTTGTCTATGGTGGTTCTGTTGAAAAGAGAAATGGAGACAAAGTGGATGCATGGTTGGAGAACAGGAGACCCAGATTCTTATTAAAAATAGGACAATGCACCTTCTCACTCCTGCCATTCAAGAAGCTCCCTTGTGTCAACCAGTACTAGGCCTCCTAAGGAGACACAACCATAAGTGAGGAATGGGCCATTGGAGAGACAAGTCTTACTAGTAAAGTATGGATATTGGGAATTCACACTGTGATAATTGAATGTAGGCTCACAGCCCTAGTTACCAATCTTATCTTCCAAGAAAACAAACTGAATTCGGAAGTAAGCACCCTTTGTTTTTAAACTGCTTTGTTTGTTTACTTCAATAATAGCTGCTTATTAGACATTCAAGAAAGGTTTCTTTTTTTTGTAGCACTTATATTATAATCACATCACAAACAAAAAGCTGAATGCCCATGCCAAACAATGGCTATGAGTCTGTGTCCTTATCACACAGGCTTTTTGTTGTTGTGTGGGCCTCATTACAACTTCGGCAGTAACCCGCTGGTGCTGTGGTGTGTTGCCGCCGAACTCGCAACATCATTTCCACCACCTGATATCCCAGTGCCACTGGGACATTACAAATCACGGTGGCCCGGGATGGCAGGCAGCGGAAAGTGTAAGGCCCCATTCCCGCGGAGGGACACGTAAGCACCAGCACCATTGCTAACAGTGCCAGTGCTTCTGTGAAAAACATGCCTGCAGGGGCTGTGCCCCCGGCAGGTCAGACCTGCTGGGGGCAACGGCCCCTGCAGGCATACTTGTAGTCTGGTGGTCCAGAAAGGGTGCCGGTACGCTGCTACCGGCACCCATATTTCCAGACCACCAGACTTGAGGCCCAACGGGTGAGTCTTTTGGGGGATCTAACTCACATCACTTTGCATTCTGGTGCAACGGAAGTGGGAATTCTAATGAATTGTATCTCTTAAATTTCTATTCAACGATATACAATAACATCCCATTCCTTCCTGCATATGATTTCTGGGCTTTGGAGACTGGGAATGTACACAGTCTCCTTCTCACATAAATATTTTGCCTGCGATTCTGGATTCCCATCTGTCCCACTGCTTACATAATCCTGCAAAAAGATACCTCAGTGAAGTTACAGAAGTCACAGACGTTTTCTCCTCATGTCCAAATCACGAGGCTGTCGGAATGAGTATGTTTGGTTCATGGTTACAAGCACTTTAATGTTATGTGATTTAAGCACACAACCCTTTTATTACAGACATTTTTGTCGAATATAAATATCTATGCTCATTCTTGTTCTCAAAATGCTTGTTGATGCAATGCAAAGAATCCTGGAGACCTCACTGGCGCCATTTATCCCCTTCCCCTTTCTCATATGGGTGTTTCAAAGGGGCAATAGGACTGTACCAGACTGTCTATCTTGGAATGATAACCTTCTATCAGAAAATAACTTATATTGTTGTTTGTTTTGATAGTGTACTTTGCTCCGCAAAACAAGTGTAACATTCTTATTAGGACTACAATATGCATTTTAAGTGATCATCAGAAATTAACATGGGGGATGCTCATGAGCAGATATCAAGATGGCTGCCTGAATCCGAAGCTCCTCATCATGATACATATCCTGTTATAAATCCTATGACAGAGTATATTAATCACACCTGGTTCTGCAGCTGCGCCGAGAGTGGATTCTATGCTTCCTGTTGACACCTCTCTGGTTTCTCGGGGCTCTAACATCAGGACAGAGGCGGTGACAAAGGATATCCTGCACTCGTGCATGGTGGGGGAATGGAGATTGAGTATAGAAGGACCAGTAGAGGGCCCTGGATGAAGGTAAGACACCTAACTGCTGAATTCAAGTATCTGCATTTGTGCTGAATTCCTAAAGACAGCTGATTGTCTCGGGAGGATAGCTCGGGGGCAACATGCTCGCCTTGGAAGCAAGAAGACACAGCAACACGGGTTTGATCACCGGGTGCTTAGAAACCTCTGGGTATTAAGCGCATTATAAATAACCTATCATATCATATCATGCTGAACCCGCCAACGCATCTTGCTTCTTCATTTTGGAGCTCTGTATTCTACAGATACTTGCAATGATGGCAAGTTTTTTACAGGGGACCCGTGGCTCCTGTTGAAAGGTTCCACTGAGGGGAAGGATCTGCGCCGCTTGATACAAGATATAAATAAGATAATACATTCCCCTGATGAGCCACATGTTAGTGGGAGATACATGTTAAGAATTTGCACCACGCAATTGGGACATGCATATAAAAAGGAATGGGGATGTTGTAAGTCTTTTACATAGCATCTATACTAAGGGGTTTGTTTGAGTCTTTTGCACAATACAATTGGGAAAACTATCTAAAGAGGAATGAGAACTGTTTGAATTTCTTTGCATACATTTTTGGTGTTTAGAGGATTTTTCAAGCCTTTTTTATTCCACTATTTATATCTAGAGGATTCTATATAGTGGACTTTTCAAGCCTTTGACAAATTGTACAATTGATTACGTATTTATGAACATGCTATACAAATTAAGGAAGATATTTTCTTTGAAAACCAGGATATTAAAACATCATTCTAAAGCAATTGTTGGTGCATCAGTTCTTCAAAATATCATTATTCCTTACAATTAGACACCACAATGGTTTTGAAGGACATTAAAGATGCTATTGATAACCTTCTACCTGGTAAAGCTCTGAGAACTGATGGCTTTGTAACAGAGTTTCATAAGGAATTCACAAATAACCTTTCACCACAATACTTAGAGGTTGGGGGCATGCCCTTGAGAGTGGACTTCTCCCTCCCAACACAACGTGAATCTGTTCACAGGGGAACCGGGAGAGGAAATCCACGTTTCCCTGGTCTTTTCCATTCCTGTGTTCCACTGTGAAACAATAGTATTGTTGGTCTAGAAACCATCATATGACCCGAGGGTTGGACACTTTGCTTTGGCTAATCCAAACTAGGGATGAGTGGTCTGTAACCAGTGCGAACTTGTGTCCCAATAGGTAGTACGTAAGATAGATAATGGTCCACTTGACGGTTAGGGCCTCTGGTTCCACCACAGAGTAATTTCTTTCACGTGGGAACAATTTGCGACTGGTGTATAGTATAGGGTGTTCTAGCCCTTCACAAATTTGGGACAGGACAACTCTTAACCCCGTAAGTGAGGTATCCGTCTGTAACACAAACTCTTTCGAGAAGTCGACTACCCTTAGGATTGGATTTTGGCATAACGTCTGCTTTAGGATGTTATAGCATACCTCAGCGTCATCGTTCCAATGAAGGTTCTGGGGTTTGGAATGTTTAAGTTTATCTGTCAGCCGGGCCGTTTTGTCCAAAAATGTGGGGATAAACCTATGGTAATATCCTGTTAACCCAAGGAAAGCTCTAAGGTCTCTTTTCGTCTTGGGAATTGGGGTATCTAAGACAGTTTTGACCTTTTCATGTTGGGGTTGTACAATTTCATTCTCTATGAAAAAGCCAAGATATTTCATGGGTGTTGGGTCAATATACAAATAGCTGGATTAGCAATTAGGCTAGCATTCATGAAGACTTTCATGATGGTATAAAGATGGAAGAGATGGTCCTTCCAGGTCTTACCATAAATGATGATATCGTCAATGTAAGCTCCAGAGAAATCGGAATAAGGTTGTAGGATGTTATCCATGAGGTATTGGAACGTGGCTGGTGCACCGTGTAGGCCAAAAGGAAGGACTTTAAACTGGAATAAACCTAGAGGCATTGAAAACATAGTATTTTCCTTATCTGGCTCATAGACGTGGACTTGCCAGTACCCCTTGGTTAAATCTAGGGTAGATAGAAATGTGGCTGTTCCACGTTTATCAAAAAGGTAATCGATGTGTGGCATGGGAAGGGCATCGAAGTCCGATATGGCATTAACTTGATGGAAGTCTATGCAGAATATCCAGGAACGGTCAGGTTTAGTAACCAACAAGATCGGAGAGGATCAATGACGTAAGGAGTGCTCAATGATATTAGCCTTCAACATTTTGTTGACTTCCTCCATCACTATCTGTTTATGGGCCTCTGGTAGACGATAGGGTTTTAGATGAACCACCTTCCCTTTAGGTGTTCGAATATAATGGTATGCACCTTTTACTCCTGCAGGTTTTCTGAGAATACATCAGGGAATGAGACCACTACAGCTTTTAGGTCTTCTCGTTGTTGGATAGATAATTCAGAGAAATCAAAGTTATCTATGTCTTTGGGAACCAGAAAGGCTAGTACTTTGGCATGGTTGGCCGACGGGTTCTCTTTTGACTCCTTTAAGAGGTGTATGTGGTATAAGTGGACCTTCTATTTTCAGTCTGGTTGGGCTATTTTATATGTGCACATTCCCATTCATTCTATTATCTTATAAGGTCCGTGTCACTTGGACACAAGTTTGTTTTCTGAGGTGAGTAAGAGGACTAGTAGTTTCTGACTGATGGAAAAAGATCTTAAATTTACTTTTTTATCATAACTGGCATTTTTGTGGCTCTTCGCTTTTCCCATATGAGTACAAACTAAGTCCTGAACCAACATCATGTATTCTCGCAGTGGCGGGTTGTGATATTGTAATGGGGTGCCTCCTCTCGTTCTTCCCAGGTTTCCCAGAGCATGTCCAGGACATCTTTCGGTTCTCTCCCATAGAGTAGCTCAAAGGGAGAGAAACCCGTGGAAGCTTGGGTGGTTTTCCTCACTGCAAATAGTGCCTATGATATCATTCGGTCCTTGTCTTTCCCGTCCTTATCTACCAATTTCTGTAGAATTAGTTTCAGATTAGTTTCAGGTTCTTATTGAATCTTTCTACTAGACTATTGGTTTGAGGATGGTACACAGAGGTTTGCAAGGTGGTAATGTGGAGTAGCGCTTTGACTTCGGCCATAAGTTACTCACACAATTGGAACCCTGGTCTGTTAGTATTTCTTTGGGTAAACTGACCCTAGCTAAATATGGTAGAAGATGTTTCAGGAGGTGCTGAGCAGCATTGTTTTGCATTGGGAATGCCTCAGGATATTGGGTTGCATAATCTACGATCACCAGGACATACTTGTTGCCCAATTTAGATGTTTCTGGAGGTCCGATTATGTCCATACCAATTCTTGAAAAGGTACTTGTATGATCGGCAACGCGTTCAGAGGGGCAGGTAATGGGCTATGCGTGCTAGTCTTTTGACATGTTTCACATGCTGTATGAAAGTTTTTATATCGGCGTGGTTACCTGGCCAGTAAAACTTTCCACTAATATGTGCTTGAGTTTTAACTTGTCCCAAATGCCCTCCTGTGAGATGGGAATGTGTGATCTCTAGCACGACCTTTCTGTGGCTCTTAGCTAGGTTTTTATAAAACCTTCTGGCAAGGTTTCTCTTCTGTAAAGTAACCTTAGTTTTAAGAAGAAAAGGGGACTTCCCTTCTCTATGCCTTCTTCTGGAATTGCTTGTAAAAAAGAAAAGCTTCAGCGAGGGCTGGATCATTTTGCTGGGCAATGGCTAGGTCGGGATAGATGGTAGGTTCTTCTCCTTTCCTTTCTTCGATGTTAAGGGATTTATCAGCTTCCCAAAAGCCTAAGTTATCTCTTTCTGTTTCACCTGGTTCGCTTTCTTTGAATCAAGGGAACAGAACTCTCTCCAAAATTCCCTGTACAATTTGGTCTCCCCGACCTACCTCAAAAAGCAGTTCACCACGATTGTGTAAGAGAACATTCACGTCTCCCCGGAAGTCAGGGTCGATAACGCCCACTAAGACATCTATCCTGTACTTCCATGCTAAGCCATATTTTGGGGCTAATCATATGTAGCACCCCAGAGGGGGTATCAAAACCAAGATCATAGGTACCATTCTTCTTTTGCCAGGGGGGATTATAGCTTCCCTACTGCGACAGATATAAAACCCTATTGATTCCTTGGTGGCGATGGAAGGGTTAGAGGCTCCCTGACTACGTTTCTGGAAATGATAGGGTTCCCTCATTTTTTTCAATTGAGTCATATCCCACTTCTGACACCATATGTAAGGAACTCATGGTGGCAACAGTAAAGACAGACACAAGTGAGCACATTTCAAGAGTGTTTATTAAATTGTATATAGGTTGGAAAAATTCCTGATCTAAACCTAAATCTAAGATCGGAGCAAGAAGCGACCATCAAATGAAATTAAGGCAGTCCTAGTGGCGCTGTGTCAAATAAAAGGGCCTATACTAAGAAAAACCTATTGCCAATCCTTACAACTAATACAAAAAGGGTGTGGGATAGTTTTCAAGAATGGAAAGTAGTGTTCACAAATAATATGTCAGGATGCAGTAGCCTCGGTCTCCCTTCCCCACGTTTTGAGCATGGGGTAAGGAGGGATCATGGAGCACAGTACACTCTCGAGCTTCCCCAGCATGAGATGACAGTTCCACTTTCAGTTGTCATGGCTGTCTATGACCAAGTCTTGTTTCACTTGAAAGTCTCTTGCCTTCGAAGACCTGATGTATTCATGATAACAAAATAAAAGTTCCTTTAACAAAAGATAGTTAGTTTCCTTATTTTCGTTAGGAAGAGGATTCCTCACCCCTGAATCCCCCTCTTCCAGGCGCTGACCCCACTTTTCTTTCCGCTTCCCTCTGCTGGGTTTACTTATGACCTTCCCTGCTTTCACAAATCTTAATGTCTTTTTAAACAGTTCCAGTGGACATCCCTCTGCCGGGTTCTCCCTTGTCGACACACCGTTTCTCGGGACTTTAGACTTTTCCCCCCTTTTCTGGCATCCCTTTGTCAGGTTCACTCTTGCCTAACAGTTCACTTTGCTTTTGATGATTGCAGGATTCACTTCCCTTGCTTTATCTACAGTGCTTAGGTCAAAGGCTTTCGACTGTAAAAGGAATTTGCTAGACCTTCTGTATGACCACTTTGACCTGTTTTGGCGACCCTCCTATGGCCTTCTGGAATCAGTAGTTTCATTCAACAGGGGGTCGACCAGAGTCTCTTGAGTTAGCACCCACGTGGTGCCAGTTCCCGCTACAGCTGGTCTTCCCTTTAAACTGTTCAGTTCTTTGAACTCTCCTCAATAAGCCAATTTGTGACCTTCATTTATCACAGTTGGGTTCTTATTGGTTTTCCCTTTGACTGACTTTGTATCTTGAGTCAAGGCCGGTACCACGGTAGCAGCAGTTTCCTTCGCTCCTGCATATTAGCGCAAGCATGCTCTGTGTACCGTCGGCATCTGTTGCAACACACTTGGACTATTGTCATCGGTTTTACGATTCCTTCTGCAGAGGTTTCACGGGTCTGAGTTGAAAAGGGCAAGGTCGTGTCTTTCCTTGTTAGCCTCTCGATATTCCCCGCCTTTCTCTTCCTCTTGAACTGTCATGCCTGGATAGCCGTTTCGTCGGGCGATCTGCCTTGCTCGTACTGTGCTCTCTTGCTCCACCTATTATCCCTGTGGGCAAGGGAAATGGCTGTCAGGTGTGTGTGATTCTGGTCAATTGTCTGACTTTGCCTGACCCTTGTATTGAGACATATCAGGTGAACAGCTCTGGTGTTAGTCCATTGTCTTTCATGTTATGCAAACGTGTTTGTGTCGGAAAAGGGGGGCAGTGTTTTTGAATGACCTACGTGAGATGATGGGGAAAATGTGTTGAAGGAAGGGGGATATTGCATCTCACCCATCCCACTCCCACTCCCCGCAGACCCCCCATCCAGGTGATCCTCCCTCCCTCACTGGTCCACCCCCAGGAACTGGATCTAATAGTGATGGCTGTGTACTGGCCACCTGGATGATAGATTCCTGGGGACTAGCTAGGGAGACACCTTAAGGTTTCTCACGCCTGCCAAAGCTCTCCAGAATCCTGGACATCTTCATCACTACCCAACAGCAACAATAGATCACCACAAGCAACCTTCTCAACCCTTTCCAATCTGGCTTTTGACCTGGACACAGCACGCAGACCGCTACACTTCACAGCCTAGATGACCTCCACAACATCACAGACAAAGGGCAAACAGCACTACTTTTACTCCTTGACCTCTCTGCAGCCTTAAATACCATCAACCACATCATCCTATTCCCACAGGATGGAACTATCAGGCACCGTCTTCGATGGTTTACCTTCTACCTTACTAACGGGACACACTTTGTCTCCATGCCCCCTTTTTCGATCCAACCCCACCCCAGTCAGGCACAGGGTCCTGCAGGGCTCCACTCCTCTTTCACATATATGTGGAATCCCTTGAACCAACCCTTAGAAAGCACAACATCCATTTCCACCAATATGCAGATGACATGCAAAAATACTTCCAAATTGCAGCTCCTTCACAACTCCACAGCCTCACAAGCTATCTTTCCACCACCATCAATGGGATCGCCTCCCAGTTCCTTAAACTCAACCCCAAAGGTGAATACCTCCTCATCACCCCCTGACACAAACCAAAACTCAGCCCCAGAATCAAATAACTCATCATGAACACCCCATATATATCCCTCTCCACACCTTCCAAATCCTTTGGCTTCATCATCGACTCCCACCTTTCCTTCACACACCACATAGCAGCTGTCACCAAAACAAGCAAAGTACAAATACACCTCTTATGAAAGATTAGACACATCCTTCCTCCTGGTGACTTCCACATTGCAGTCCAAGCACCGGTTCTGTCCAAGCTGGACTACAACAATGCCCTCCTCACTGTTTCCCCCCTGCAAGCCATAGGAAACACAGCAGCCAGACTCATCCTCCACCAACCAAAACATTCCCACATCACCCCAGCTGTAACCCAGCTCCACTGTCTCCAAGTACCCCAAAGAAATGCCTTCAAAGAACTTGGCATTGTTTTTAAAGACATCCACCACAAAACCCCATCTTACCAGCACAGAAATCCCAAACCCATCACCCAAACAAATGCCAGACCAGCAAGCCAACATCCCCTACACATTCCACTCTGCAAACTTGCATTTACCCACTGGGCATGGAACACTCTACCTGTTTACATCCACACTGCACCCTCCACCACCACTTTCAGAAAGATCCTCAAAACATACCCGTTTCCCCACACATAACCACACCCTCCATCTACCCTATTACCACTTGTCTATAATAATCTTTGTTTTTTATCCCGAAAACATGTTGTTACAAGTTTCAACTCCCACCTTTTTAACCTTTGAACCTTGTAAAGTGCCCTAAGATCCTCTGCGCAGGGCCAGCGTTGAAAAAAAAATCAAATTAAATAAAAATAAATGAAAATACCAAGGTTAGTATGTTCACTGTTATTTTTTTTAATCAATCAAAGGCCTGTGGAATAGGCACGAACTGGCTGTTTGAAAACTCAGGGCTAAGATTGGGACAATGACGCCCCCAGCTCAGCATTGGCTGCTAGAGAAATAGGCAGGATTTAGATAAGTCGTACTTAAGATTATAAAGTAAAGCCCCAAGAAATATCAGGACACAGAGTTTCCTGGGTTGCCAGTCAGAAGATATTGTGAGGGGTGGTAGAGCTGGCAGACAAAACTGAACTGCAGGGATGGATAAGATTTCTGACCGGTTTGGTAAGAAGAAGACAGCTATTCTAATGCATTTACCAGTGTGGCGTAAATTTGATTTCTGGGCCTAACATTGTCACTTTGCCAATTTTTCCAAATTCATGTGTTGCCTGATTCTACATGTTGGTGTTAGATTAAGGCTTGTCTGGCCCTTTTGGGTCTTTTCAAAGAACTAATGTTTCTTTCGATGGTCTTGGATTGCCAATAGGAACCATGATGTACACCTCTGGATCGTGACTAGACACAGAGTAAGGAGCATGGTCAGGCTAAGCACATTTGGAAGCCACTTCTCCTATTTGCAGTTTCTGTGCCTAGCTAAGTGAAACTACGGATGCCCTAGTGGAATAATGGGAGGAACCAAGCAGGTGGAGCGTAACCATTTTAACCTATATTTGTAATCCATTGCTTTAGATTGTTTTTTGGTAATTGCCCTTAGAAGCCATGTTTTTTTTTTATAGAGTTTGAACCCCTTCCATTCAATGGGTTTAGAGTGGTTGGTATAACCTCACCAGTCTACTGGCTTACAACCCTGACAACACTACTTTGAGTATATTTTTCAGTTTTACCGTGCCATATTTTAGGTGGCTAAACACATTATTGATTGATTGTAGGCTTTAGATTCCTAGAAGGGAATAGAAGAAGCTTAGGACACTAGGACTATATTCTTCTCCATAATTGATAATATTGGGGCTTCCTATTGTTTGACTATACTATTTTTAATGCTTGCATATTATTTCTACAAGAGAAGAAATATACATACATGCTAAATAAAAGGGTGAGAGCATGTTTTGTGTGATTATATGTATGAGTACAAAGAGCTACTATCTTGCAAGTGCAAGTTCTTGTTGTGTCAGTGACAAAACTGTGTGTGGAAGTCATTGATGGCACCTCATATTATTCACTTATGCCAGGGTAATATGATTTGGTTCTAGATGTTCCGGGGCTAAATTGTGCTGTTCAACAGTACACATTTCAAGTGCTCAGGGCATGTGTGTCTCCCACACTAAGTGCAAAGACCCAACTCTCTGCCACACCCCCGTTGGGCACTTTAACCACCTCTGGGTTGGAGGTATTGCTGGGGTGTGATGTAAATAATTCAACAATGCAAAGTTTCCCCGGTTGTTTACCAGTTTCACTGACAGCAATGCTTTTTTTTGATAGCCTCCCCAAGTTGCGAAGGCCATGTGGGCAAAGATGAATGCAAAAATGGAGAGGAAGATTGGAGTGCAAAACACCCCTTCAGCTGGCATGCTCTTGTGGTCCGTCAACCACACCTGATTGAGAGCCTAGGCATTAATGCTGATACATGTCTTGAAAAGGAACTGTGGTAGCAGACAAATATTTTAGAGATGAGTTGTTCCTACTGCAAGGTTGTGACAGGTTTTTGGACGTTGATTCGAACTCATGGCAGATTTCTGGTTCCAACCCAATGATTCGGCCTCCAACCCATAGCATCTTATCTCATTGCAGCGAATAACAGGTTTACTTGTTAGATTCATCCAGCCAATAATGTGATACTTCAGGTGATTCGTCAAGTTTGTCCAGGTTATTGCCAATCAGAAGTCACCTATATAAAGCTGAGAATTGTTGAAGGTATTGATTGGTGGGAGAGATTGGTGCCAGTGTCTAAAATGTTCGTGAAAGGTGTGTGATTGAGATTGGTAGGTAGAGAGTGGAAAGTGACTAACGGATAAGTATTAGCAGTGTTGAGACGGGAGTATTAGTGTGGAGAGGGGAATAGTAGTGGTGCAGAGAGGGGAGTAGTCGTTTGGAGAGCGTAGTGGTAGCGGTGAGGAGAGGGGAATGGTAGCGGTGTGGAGAGAGGAGATTAGTAAAAAGGACAGAGGGAGAGGGAAAGTAATCGCAATAAGATCAGAGGGTGGAGGCAGACATAAGAGAGAGGAACTTCGGGCATTTGACAAATATGCGATCAGGATTCAAAAACAAGGCAGCAACTGGTCAGGGCTAATAGGTCACAGTCACTACTGTAGCTATCTGTATCCCAGCCACATGAACCACGAAAAACCTTGGCCAACTTTACAGTGTCTGACATGTATTGTGTAACAAATCATTGTCATCCCGTTCTGAGCTGCTGGGCTGGCTATGGGTATACATCCCATAGACTTCAGCAATGAATTGATTAAGTGACGGTTCCTTTTTATGAATGTCAATCATTCAACATGCACCACTGTGAGGAGTCTCCTGTGGTTAGAGACAATAGCCCTAGCTTCACTAAAAATAATTATTTGTTATTTATGTAGTGCTTTTGCCAAAGAGCTTCCATAGTGCTGTACATAGAACATTTACATAAACTGTTACCACCCAACTGAAGGTGAACTTCGGAAGAATGACCTTGGAAGATTGCAAGGCGGAGTTGAGCATGCCACGATTTGAACCTGCTACTTGCAGTTCACACACTAATATCAACAGAGAGCTCTCAGCATGCTGATTTTTCATACTGTCTCTCTTAGACTGCACATTTGCGAGGAGGCCGCTTAGTGATTCTACAGCAACTTTCACAAGCGCTGCTGGCCAGATGGACCACTTGCTGTATTAGTAGTTAGCAGTTCATCATCCCTTTCCATGCCCAGTGCATACGCATCAAACAGCTGTACAGTTGATGGTGTGCTGTCTGTCTCTATCAGAATCTGTACGTTCAGATGTACGGCTCAGCTGTGTTTTCTTTTGTGTTGATTTACTTGGTTTTTTCTCCTTGCGTGGTTTCTGTTAGGTGCGGGTCAAGTGAAGGAAGGGGAGAGCCTCCCCAGACGCCACCCTGCCTGAGGGAAAACACTTTGGCAAAGGGACTCCTGGAAGACTGCCAAAGCAGGAAAACCTCAGAGAGCAAAAACCGGTAGAGTGACCCAGCAGCAGCGGCTTGAGAAATCAGCTGATCGAAAAGCTGAAAGGAAAGGATGGCCACAGAAGGAACGGAATATCATGGAAAACCAGGAGGACATAGGAGAGGAATGGGGAGTTAGGAGGAACAGCAAACCAGGAACATGGTAAGGTAGCACTGATACTGCATACCAAGCATTGAGACACGCTGAGCTCCGGCAGCGTCTGACTATGAATCCGCGGGCGCCAGTGAATGGGCTAGGAGACTAGACCATTGCGCAAACTTCCAGGAGTAAATATCGGGCGCCATGTTGGGTGGAAAAATGGCCCAGGCGACTCGCAGACAGTGTCTCTATGCAGCCCACAAAGACGGGGCGAAAAAGATATGACAGTCCCTGATGACCCGCCTGTAGTCAAAGTGCCGGAGCCACTGAGGAAGTTGTCCCATAGATTCTCCTCCCTATATTAGGCTGTGCCCGCACTGCTCCCAAATCTTTCATCACGTGTCAGTGATGCACTATCCATTGATGCTGCCATCATTCGTGAGTTTGACAGGCCACTTGGCAAAATTTGGTCTGAGTGATGTTCTTGCTGCTGCGATTCTTCTTGCATCAAGTGATGTTGCATTTGCTGCACCAAAGCATCCTTGCACATTGTGTCTTCCTTGTGATGCTTGCTGTGAGACCTCATTCCCTCAGACATAAGGTTAAAAATCAACCCCTTTCACCTTGAAACATGGGCCCACAAATGAAGCCAGCAGGTATTCATTGGTACCTTTAAATTCAACTACCCGAGGATCACCATGCAAGGTGTATGGGAGGTCCCTGACGAGCTATGCTATATCAGCAGCACATGACAAGATACATGCACTTGCCAGGTTGTTCAGGTTGCGCTCAAGTAGGCAGAGCAGAGGGAGAACCTCACTCTGAGATGTGGTGTGATGACTAGCCCACTTGGTGGCCCACTCAAAGGCCAATAGTCCACAGCAGACATTTGACACCAGCTGCCACCATCATGATGTTAAAATGCCCCATCTAGAGCTCTGCTATGATTACTACAGTAATAGGTAATGGCTTTATACCCTCACATATCCTCTCTCACATAGCCTATCTAGCTGGTTAGGCCGTGGAAACATGCGACACCCTTGAAGTTGATTTTTGGCATTTTAAGTCTGGCTGAAATGTGACCTGATCATCTGAGCCACAATAACTATTGGGTGACATTTTGAAAATTGCTGAGGTGAAGGGCATCCTCAAAGCAAGGGATCTGCATTGTCTTGCCATTTAGTAAAGCAGCAAGGACATTTGATCCATTGTCTGCTGCAACAAAGCCCAAATGCAAAGTATGAGGGCTTGGCTATTGTGCTTTCACCTCCACATTCTCCAAAATTCCAACACCCTCTTGTTTCTGCCCTGAAATACCTTGCACAAGGATGCCTTGCTCTGAATTGCAGACACCTGCTACCCCCTTGATTTACAGCGGGGGCCCTCTTGGCTGTTTTAAAAAGGAAAGACAACCCAGTATGCTGTGATGGCCATGTAGCCAATGCTATGACCACTGGTCCACATGTCTATGGTGAAATTTACTTTTTGCCCTATTGACTGCTGCACTGTCTGCACCACTACAGTCATAACTTTGTTGTACGATTCTGTACCCCTTTGCGAGAGAAAAACCCTTGGTGGGGACCTCACAGCTGTGATCGACTTTCTCCACAACATGTTCGAATCCAGCCATTTCCACAAATGAGTGGGCAAGCAATCTATTGCTAACACTATAACCAAGTTAGTGTTTGTGGGATGTTTTTATCCACGCATCCAAGCCCTACCTCAAAACTGTGCAGTACTGACATGGAAAACATCATGATGGCCAGAGCTTCCCAGAAAATGCACAGGGAAATGCATGAAGAATAGGCTGCCACTCATTTTTGCCGATGTTATGGGCACAGAAGGACACTGCCTAAAACCACCATTGGACTACCCACACAGTAGTCTGAAACCATTGGGAGTGGCAATGCTGATTGCCAAAAGCAAACCCATAACTGTTGGGAATTCATTTTCTTAAATCCCAAAAAGGGGTGCAGTACCAGTACTCACCACTATCCAAAAGCCGGCGTTTTAAAACAACACCAGATTTTACTTTTTTGTAGAAAACTGAATAAATGAACCCAAAACATGCCAAAGAAAGACTTACTGAGAGGTGGATACAATGTAAGGTTATTTCTGAAGTGACTTGAAGGTGTATAACAAGACTGGCTGAGCTGTGGATTTCAGCAGTTTAAGTAAATTTGGACTGAAAGACACTAAAAATCTAAATGTTTAAAAGAAATGAGTGACCACTTTGAGTGTCACATAGGTTGCAATTGTTTAAATGTCATAGTTTTAAACTTAGAATCAGCATTCTAGCTGCATATGTAAACATTGTCTTGACTTAGACTGGGTAACAAAAAGTGACATTTTATCTGAAACCTGGCTTAAGGAACTGAATTCTGCCTGGCAACTACCCCCCATCAGGAGTGAAACTTGAGTCACAGCTGTGTTCCCAGGCCTATCTGCCTTTTGCTGGCCACACTAAGGATATGCCATCTCTCTGATAATTGAATTAAGGGGAGCCCCCCCAGAATACAGGAGCTCTGAACAATGCAACCCCCTTCACCCAGGCAGATGGTTTATTGCAGATGTCGTAAATGTAGCTTCCTCCTGGAAGTAAAGGGGAGGAGCACTGCCTGTGAGAGCAAGCTGGCTTGGCAGAACTGGAAAAACCAGAAATTCAACCTTGTGCTGGGGGGGAAACCACACCCCTTTGGGGCCAGAACATAACTCTAACAAGATGGATCATTCATAGAGCGGACATGTGAAAATTTTATAAATTATACCATAATTCTTGTGATTTTTCTGCCCACATTTTAAGAGGTTTTTAGAACCGGTGGCATGTTCAGGGGGGTTTTAGCGGAAAAGAGGATATTACTCAAAATGTGTGCAGGTGAAAAATCTGACACTTCATCAACTAATGTCCATACTCCTTGCGCACATGTGTGTAAATTTGGGGTAATGTCCGGTATTGCAAACCAGTTAAAAAGTGCAAAATATTGCCATTTCTGAATGCAAGCTCTCAGGAAGAGCAGATTTGGACAGGGTATGCCTCCTGTGATATGTGATGGGTGCGTGTAATTTTAAAACAATATGTACCTCTGCAAATATGTATTTGGTTCAAATCTAGATTTGTGTGCAAGTTAACAGGGGAGTGTCCTCTCTGCAAGCCATAAAATGACATCGCTTTGACTCACAGTTCCTTCCCCAATCATGGGAGAGGGATGAAGTGGCCAATGGCAAGTGGAGAGGGGTAGGGTCTAGTGATGCTGCACACACACCCATTTTCAAAACACATAAAAGCAGACAGACAGGACAGATAGGGACCTTCAAATCCATTTGCAGCTGGAAGCTCTGCCGGGAAAATCCATACTTTACCTCCCTCAACCTTCAGAGAGCAGACATAGAGACTTCAAATCTATCAAGTTTCCAGAACCAGAGGGAGAGCAGAGCCGACCCAGATCACTGTGAAGAGACCCAGACCAGACCAGAGTGAAGAAAACCTGACCAGATCCGTGGCGAGGCCCATTTAATTCAAGAATATAGTGTGAGTACCTAGCAAACTGTGCAGAACTAATCTCTTAGTTAAAATAATATAATTCAAGCTATTTTAATCTAAGTAGAACTGCCTCCTAACTGTCACCTGTCATTTGTAAAGCTGTCACTTGTCATTTTCTAGTTGCAAGCTGCACTTGTCTTTTTGAACTTTAAAATTTCAAATCTGAAAAACGACCTTTATTTAATCGCTCATATCTCCGTGACCGTTTGTCCTAGAGACTTGCAGTAACTTTCCTCAGAAAGCTTAGAATCGTGGCTTTCCTACGAACCTAGAACCGCATTCCTACCCCCTATAGTCTTGCCGTAATCGTGAAAAACGCACTCGCGAATTTTGCCGCGATTTGCAAATTTCTCCACGTGTGAAAACAGAAGATTTTTTTGCTTCCGTTGCAAAAATTCGTTTGCTACCTGACAACCATTATAGAGCATTGCTAAAGTGATCCTGAACTCATCCCAAGTATATTTCACTCACCCTGAACCTCCTAAAGGGAATTAAAACCATTTTTAGCATATTTTTTCTTCATTGCCAGCACATTTAAAAGCATTTGGGCCTGTGTTTTCAATGTCTGTAGTCTAAGCTTGCTGGGGTGAACTGAATTACATTTGAATTGCATTTCTGAGAACTGTGTGCCTTCCTTCCATTTCCTTGTATTGCATAAAAGGGGGGGGTGAATTGTCCAAGAAAGTGATTACATTGTCTTTTGCTGAAATCCTATCAAGTTATTTTCTGTACTGCATTTCATTCCACATTGCATCCATTTGAAACCATAAAAGTATTGTTGCTATTTTATCCATTTCATGTCAACTCCTTAGTGATTATCAAGAAGTGTGCTAGTGCCAGATTCTCCGTTGTTAATCTTTATCATATCAGATTAAGTGTGCTATTCAATTATTAATTTATTCTAAAGTGTGATATATATACCTATTGTTTAAACTATCAATTAAACCTTTTAACTTGCAAAACAGAACTACTTCTTGGCTCAGTGGGGTCAGGGTGATTCAAAGAGAGGGGTGTTATATAGGGGTAGTCATCAAGAACGCATGAACTGGACATAAAGATATATCAATAAGGGTTTTCATTCAGTATTCTAGACTAGGCGTTGACTTAGCTGTGGTGCTGAATTGAATCCTCTTACAAATTGGGGGCTCGTGCCGGATGTTTGGGTTAGATCTACCATTTGTGCAGATTAATACAGTGTGCCAGCTGACCAGATACACATATCCGGTCGGATCACCACGCTGTGTTACGCTGTAAAGCACTCCTCAAAGGAACGCTCTAAGAAAAAGGTCTGTTTTGCAAAAATAAAATACTAATTTCTGTAAGTCAGGACAGAGACCAATCTCTAGAATGACGACCTTAGTAGACATGAAAATAGCCAGAGAGCACTTCTTACATAAACTATTTGTGAGAGGTGAATGGACTGAACAGGGCCAGGATGCCTAGTTGCAGGCCATCACGCGACAGGTCACTGAAACAGGGTCAGACCTATGGAGAGATCAGGGTCCATTACATGTGGCCCTGAGTGAACTATATATGGCTCCTAAAGCCAAAGAGGAACACAATAAGATTGCCAGGATAGCAGCATACCTGTACCTATATATGGGAGACATGCAGGATAAATGCACTGAAAGCCAAGATCTGGCAAATAGGCAAAAGATGGCAGCAGAGAAGGCCCGATCTGATCTGGCCTCTTCTGAGCAGAGGCTGCAGAGGAGCCAGGAGTCAGAAAATGATAGTAGGCAATATATCATTAAAATAAAAGAGGATATGGGCATCCTACAACAGGAAAAGACAGACCAGGATACCAGATTTCTGGCCCTGCAGAAGGAGCACCAAGACAGTTTGGACTCCTTACTGCACAACCAGAAAAAGTTGGAGCAACAGATCAATTTCAACAGGGCATGCGCGGAGCAGGTAGTCACCCTGCAAAGCCAGCTAGAGAGAGAGAAAGAGGAGAGCAATAAACTGATTCTGAAAGACCTGGATACCCAGGCAGAGTTTGATGAGGAGCGCCAAAAAGCTGGTGCCTTTCAACGACAGAGGGACGACCTGGCAGCACAGATGCAGGCTCTCAATCAGGAAAGAGACACTGTAGGCCAGGAAGTCTGCCACTTAAAAAAGGAAATTGAAGAAAATCACCTGGCCCTCCAGGGGCTGGGTGACCTCCAAAAAGAAAACCAGAACTTGGTAGAGCACACCAAAAGGGTGGAAGATGCTCTGGCAAGAAGGGAGCAGGCCAGTAGGGATGGGACTCAGGAGGTAGACCTCCTGCAGCAAAGACTGGCCCAGTTCACCAGGACCAACCAGGAAGCACAGAGGGAAAATGGGGCCCTCTGTCAACACACTGATAGGCTCCAACAACAGGTAGCGATGCAGGAGAGACTGATAGAGTCTAGTAAGGCCTTGACTGAGGAACTGAAAGCACAAATGCAGGCTCTTGCATTGCAACGGGGAGCAGGGGCGGATAGAGATGAGGTCCGCTGGGAAAGAGAGACTCCTGACCATAACCTCAGGAGCCCTAACACCAGGGGCCTTCATCTCTCCCAGTCCCTGGACTCTACCACCCCCATGTCCCCTGGCGCTCATGAGCACAGGGCCACAGGGATGGCAGATTACTATCCAGCTAAAAGTATGGGGCTCATAGGCCAGTACCACTCAGGAATGGAGGGGTGGGCATCCGGGTATGGGCACCCAAGTACAGTACAGTTCAGTGGGGAACCCCAGGAGAGTAGGCCCCTTAAGGGCATCCTGAAAACCTCTGCCCAGTTAGGTCAGTGGGGGGGTACCCAGCAAATCCTGGCAGCAAGGAGGGATCTGAGGACTCCTCTGAGCACCACAGGAAACAGGAGACCAGGTCCCCACATTCTGCCAGCCATTCCCAGGCTCGCAGAATCCGGGAAAACCTGGAAGAACAGACAGGAACCTCTGGGAGCAGTGCCTCTGAGTCAGAGGATGAATGGACAAGGGTTACCCGAACCAAAAAGGCCAATAAGGCAAAAAGGGCCTTGCTTAAGGACCCCTTAAAGCAGATTAAGGCGATCAGGAGCGTCATCACGCCTTACCATAAGAACGCTAAGTATTCTGTTTGGGAGCACTTAGAGTTGTTTGAGCAAATGATGGAGACTTTCCATTTGAAGGACAGCCAAAGCTGTATTCAATATGTAAAGTGGACCTTCTCCCCGGAATACTCCAGTTTCTTTGCGGGGCTGGAGGACCAAAATCATTTAAGATGGTCCACCTATAAGGCGGCCATCTTGAAACATTTTTCCATTCATAGAAATCCTCAAGAGGCTCGCAAGGCAGCCTACAATTTGCAATGTGGGGAGGATCAGGCCCCACAAGAATTTGTGCAAGAACTGAAACGTGCTTTTGCGCAGACCACCAGAAGGGTGCGCACAGACAGTAGAGAATTCATTAATACATTTTTTCATGCCTTGCCCAAATACATAATGACCCAGCTCATGAGGGATTTTCACGAGAAAAGATCTTTAGACTGGGTCATTGAACAGGCTACCCGGATCTATGAGGTGCAGAAACCGGTAGATAGCAAAAGTAATGCCCAAAAAAACCCCAAAGCCAACAGCACCCCTGCTGCTGCCAAGGTGGCAGAGGTAAAGGTCACCCCCATTTTGGATTTGGAGATGGGGGGGCCTAAAAACCTACCTGCACCTAATAATGCTAGGCCCAGGAGGTCCTCGGGTCAGTCACAGACAGGGAGCCAGGGAGGCAGCCCCACAAATGGGGTCCCTCGCTCTCCTGATTATGTAAGCCCCCGTTACAAGGGAAACAGACCCATCCTGGGTTATGTGTGGACTCCTCCAGCCCAAGGGGGGAGATCCAGCCAAGAACCTAACCCAGGGAACTTTCCTCCTAACTTCCCACCGGAGGGCAGAAATTCTCCGAATCCTGGGCAGAACTTTTTCCCCAGGTATCCACCCAATTTCCAGCCCCAAAATCCTCCACCCTTCTTTCCCCAATTCCCTGAGCCCAGACAACCTAATCCGGGAGAGGGGAGGCCAAGGATGGAGGGGTACCCAAATCTTCCCAACCAGGGGTACTACCAAAGAAGGGATAGCTACCCTTCCCGGGATCAGCCCAGGGGAGAAAACAGGGCCCCGTATCAGCCTGAGCGGGTTTCCCAGTTAGAGCGCCAGGTTCAAAACATGGCGCGGGATCTGGGTCACATACTGAGGGCGCAGCAGAACCCTCAGAACGGCATGCCGGCGCAGAACGCACCCAACTCTGGACCTGGTGCTCCAGAACAATGACGGGGGCAGCACCCCGATAACTCACCGGTTCCCAGGGAGGAGGCACAAAGGGAAGGGGGGTGTAAAGCCTTGGAGGAAGCTTCCTTCCTCACTTGTAAACAGCCCCTGGAAACCCAGGAACCGGAAACAAAATCTCTTGCCCCTGAAAGTCTGCCTCCTAAGGAGCAGAGGGGTGGTAGGAGAAACAAAAGACCCAAACAGACTCAGTTTGAGGAGGAGGTACAGATCTTCCAATTTAAGGGAGAGGGATCCTCAGAGGATCCTGGGAAAAGGATCTTCTCCTTCAGAGATGGGGCAACTCCTCCCAAAGAAAAATGGGTCCCTAGGGATGCAAATCCAGACTGGGGAGATGTGGAGACTGAGCTACCGCCGCCCACCATCTCATCCCAGAACCAACAGCAAGAAAATCCCCTGGTTCAAACCCATCCTGGTGACTGCCTCCAAAAGGGGGGGGGCGGCCCAGAACCAGAGCCAGGGGAACCCACAATGGCTCTGATCTCCAGTTGCCAACTTTTTCTTTCAGATTCCCAAGGCTCTCCACAGAATTCTGCCCAAATTTCTTCTCTTGCAATGTCCAAAACCAGAAAGTTAGCCCACCAGTTGTCCAAAAATGTGCATTATCTGTGCCCCCTTGAGGAGAAGGAGGGAAGATACTATGCCCCGGTACAAGTACAGGGGCAGGGTACAATTTTGGCACTGGTGGACACTGGATCTCAAGCTACCCTTCTGTCCAGAAGGGCCTTTGACGAACTGAATGCAGGAAGGGGAGAGAATTACCAAATTCCTCTCACCTCACTTCCTGGAAAACTCCAGAACTTTGACGGGAAGGAAATTCCCGTCGAGGGGACGGCAGACTTGGACATTAAAATTGGGCGACACAAGTTGGAACACCCCGTCATAGTTGTGACTCCAGAGGGCACCCCTTGTTTACTGGGGAATGACCTCCTGAGGAGGTTGTGACCCCTAATAGATTGTGTAAACAAGGTCCTCTGGACCCAGACTAGCCGACCAATAAAATTAAAACAGAGTGTCAACCATATTAGTTTAAACGGCACCTGCCACATGGTTGAACAAAAACCTGACCAAGTAGAATTTCACTTCCAGAATAGCCAAATTCCAGACGTGACAGTAATAGCAGTAGGACAGCAGACTGGTGATGGAGGGTCCTCTCTATTTCTGAAAATCAACCTTCCTTCCAGTCTAAAGTGGTACTCCACGCTGGAAGGAAACACTCTGAGATTCTATACTAATCCACAATCAGAAACTCCCACTCCTATAGTCCAGAAAGATGTGAAATCAGCTCAGAGCCTGGCTGATATTCAGCAAATTGGAGAGCAGTTGTTCATCCCTGTCCAATTAAATGATGGGAAGGACTCTGTTCTCGCTCGAGTGTGTGTGAACAACGGTAAGAGCTTCATCAGCGAAGCCATGTTCCGCCAACTCTCAAAAGATCCAGCCATTCCCACATTCAAACTGATAGACAAATGGGAAATGGACCTGGAAGCACCTAATTCCAAACATCTCCTGCCAAGCAGGTGTATGCTAAAAATCTCCATTGGCAACAAGAGCATAGTCCACAATTGTTGGGTCGTGTGAGACGTCCCTGCCGCCTTTTACTTAGGCAGTGACATTCTCAATCGCTTTGCCATTAGTTTGGACCTAATAAACTTCAAAGCTTGGTCCCGATTAGCGGATAATCCCATGGGCTTTGATGATCCAGAAAAAGCATTTAGGTCAGCTCAATTGCTACCTTATGCAGTTGAAATTCAGATCAAAGAGGAAGTCACCATCCCAGAAAGGACCCGACAATTCTCCCTGGAAGTGAAAGTTAAAAGAGGACAATATTTGCAAAACCCTGATGCTTACATACATCTAAATGCTTCTCTCCAACAGCAAGGGTTAGGGGTAAACCCAACACCATTAGTCAACATAGAACATGACACCATTCTAATAGAGGTGGATAACAGCGACTTAAAGAGTATTACTCTAGCCGCAGGCACCATTATTGGAATGGCGGTTGATGACCGACATTTTTCCATAGATTTAGGTAATGAACTGTTAGGGCCAATCCCCAAGGACTGCTTTGACAGTGACAGTGATGACAATACAACACCAGACAGGATTTTTACCCGGCATGGGGGGAACTTCCTGGTGTACACTTCCTGCCCCTATGGTAAGGAAGATTTGACTTGTGACTTCGGGAGGGATGAGGTGATTTTCCAGGTCCATGAGGGCTGCCTTTCCCACCTGAAGCCTCCAGTCCAAATCAGCACTCTGACCAGGGACTTCTCCACCCAGCTGGAGGAGGCCGCGGAGATAGCCAAACCAGAAGTCTTTCCAGGCTTCAGGCAGATGGTGGAAGAGAGAGTCAACCTAGCTGATGCCTGTGTGACTCTGGAACAAAAGCAAAAGTTGAAACAAGTTTTCTTGGATTTCCAAGATCTCTTTGCGGTAGACTCATATGACTGTGGTCGCACTGACATCCACACAACAACAATCCCCACAGACCCTGGCATGACTCCTGTGTTTGTGAAGCAATATCGCTTGCCTCTCGCATCAATGGAGTCCCTTACTGAAATAATTAAGAACCTTGAGTCCCGGGGAATAATCCGTCCGGTCCACAGCACCTTCAATAATCCGGTGCTGGGAATATTGAAGCCAAACGGCCAGTGGAGACTCTGCGCCGACTTCAGGGAGCTCAACAAACGGGTCCATACTTCCCGATGGCCTCTGTCCTACATTGACCAAGGGCTGGCCCAGATCCAGGGGTCACATGTATTCACTGCAATAGACCTGACCAATGGATACTGGACCGTGCCTGTCAGCAGGGAGGACCAATACAAACTGGCTTTTACCTTTGGGGCCAGCAGTACACATGGACCCGGACTCCCTTCGGATACCTCAACTCCGGCAATGAATTCAACATTTTTCTACACAAGGCCATGCCCGACTTGGGTGCGAGGGGTAACCTGGCTTATGTAGATGATGTCCTCATCAAAAGCTCAACTGTGGAGGAACACATAGCGGAGATCCGTTATGTTCTGACACAGTTGAGGGCCGCCGGAGCAAAACTTTCCTTTCAGAAAGCACAGTGGTGTAGAACCCGTGTTAATTTCTTGGGGCATGAGATTACTGCTCAGGGCCTCTGTCCCCAGGAAAAGAAAGTGGAAGCACTTCAGAAACTGAAAGACCCCACAACTCTGCGGGAACTAAGGAGCCTCCTTGGACTGACTAATTACAGCAGAAAGTACATTGAGGGCTACGCAGAGATCACCAGACCCCTGATTCATCTCCTGAAGGGGGGGTCAAGTGGGAATGGGGTCCAGAACAAGCCGAGGCAGTAAGACAACTCAAGAGAAGCCTCTCACAAGCGCCTTGCCTAGCTTACCCTGTCAGAAACAAGGAGTTCTTCCTGGAGACGGGGTTCTCTAATACGTGCTTGACGGCAGTATTATACCAAAAGCATGACAAGGTCAATAAAGTAATCTCCTATGCGAGCAAAACTTTATCCTCTGTGGAGGAAAAATTCAACGATTGTGAGAAGGCACTCCTGGCAACGGTGTGGGCATTGAAGAATTACCGCCCGTTTATCCAGGGGGAACACATCATAGTGGAGACTCCACACCAGCCTCTGCAATATCTCCAAAAAGTGACAGAATCCGGGCCGGAAATGTGAGTAATTCCCGAATTACTTCCTGGATTCTGTCAATGCAAGGCTTTCCTGTGGAGGTCAGATATGGCCAAAACAAGAAGAGTCCCCTCGCGCAAGGTCTGGCTGACTTGCATGATTGTGCCAGAGAAAACTGTCTCGAGGACGAAGGTCTAAAAATAAAGGACAACATGGAGGCATACCTTAATTCCCCCCACAAAGTCTTTGAAGAGGACAAGTGTGAGGGAATGCCCACTGTCTATGTGGATGGATGCTCTTACCATGTTGACAACAATGGGGAGAAAGAACTGGTGGCTGGCGTAGGGAATGCATGGGTGAATGAGTCCCCAGAACCCTCCGCTGGATACCAAATTGGTCCCTGAAGTAGTCAGGTGGCAGAATTGATGGCTGTGCATCAGGCCATCCTCACTGCTGTCCAGCATCAACTCTGCGAACTGGTCATAATCACAGATTCGGATTATGTACAGAACGGGTTCGTGGAGCACCTGGTTAATTGGAAAACCAGAGGCATGTTATGTGCTAATAACAAACCCTTGAAACATGGGAAGTTGATCCAAAACATTGATGATCTGGTCACCTCGAATGAGATGACCATCTATTGGAAAAAGATCAAGGGTCATTCCAAAGTAGAGGGACCAGACAAAACTGGAAATGACTTAGCTGATCAGCTGGCCAAAACTGGGGCCATCCAAGGGGATCTAATTGAGATTGAGTCCCTGTTGGGGGAAATCCAGGTCACTGCTATCACTAGGTCCCAGACAAATGCTCACAACGACCTTTCAATTGCACAATGGAGTAAGGAGACCCCTGATGCTGATTTGATTACTGCTCAGAAGGGGGATCCAATAATTGGTAAATTTTACCAACACCTTGAGGACCCTGAGAACTTTCCCCTGACGGATACCGATTATATTGGGAAAGAGGACCTAAGAGTGTTGATGAAATGTCCAAAAATGTTCCGGATCCAAGACGGTTTGTTGGTAAGGAAATCCAAAGCTGGCCACGATCAGTGGGTGGTTCCTACCTCATTCCGAAGCCTGATGTTAAGTCACGCCCATGATGCGTCTACAGCCGGTCATAGGGGGTTTCATACAACACTTGAGATCTTAAGAGAGGTTGCCTACTGCCCACACATGGAGCAGGACCTTGACCAATATTTGAAGGAGTGTCTTGTGTGTGCACAATTTCAGCCATCATCCCTCACGCACCGTGCCCCTCTCCAAAAGAGGGGGATGACACTGCCATGGTCAGATTTACAAATCGACTTTGTAGGCCCTGTGATTCGCTCTGCTAGGGGGAATAAGTACATGTTGACTGTGACATGCTTGTTTACCAAGTGGGTGGAATGTCTCCCAGCCGCAAATTGCAAGGCAGAAACTGCAGCTGCTCTGATGATTAACCACATCTTTTCCCGTTTTGGTCTACCTCAAAGGATTGAGTCAGACAGGGGTAGCCACTTCACCAGTGAAGTAATGACAAAGATGTGGGAGATACTGGGGGTCAAAAGGAAGTTGCATATTGCTTACAGGCCAGCTTCTTCTGGGGCAGTAGAGAGATATAACCGAACCATTGTGAGCATATTAAAGAAGTTTGTGGCAGATTCTGGGCCAAGTTGGGACATCCGATTACCTCTGGTCCTAATGGCCATCAGATCTACCCCTTCATCTGCAACCAAAATGTCACCATTCGAGTTGATGACTGGACGCAAGATGGTGCTTCCGCAGCATTTGCTCTATAGGACCCAAGAGCAGACGCTGATAAATGCCTCCACTACTCATGAGTATGTGGAGAATTTAAGGAAACACCTCCAACATGCTTTTGCTTATGCTCAGCGGAATCTAGAAAGATCAGCTGATAGCATGAAGACCCACTATGACCTGAAGACTTCCAGGAAGGAATATCAGGTGGGGGACCAGGTCTATCTATACAACTTCCAAAGAAACCAGGCAAAACAGCGCAAATTTTTGCCTACGTGGAAGGGACCCTTTGAGATCATCGACAAGATCTCCCCTGTGGCCTACAAAATCCACATCCCCAAAGGCGGTTTGGCAGCGGGTGAAGACAAGTGGGTCCACATAAACCAGTTGAAATGTTGCCATCCCAGGCACACTCTGCAACAGCTGGAGGAATCCTCTGGAATCCTAGCGGGTACTGTCTCAGACTAATTCAGTTCCAACCATAAAACATACCACATCTAGTCTCTAAAATATTGTGATTTGCATGAAACTGTCTCTTAGTTATACTGTTTTTTTTTCAAAATAAGAATGTAATTTTCATTATGATGAAATGCATATGCTGCCCCACTATCTCAACAGTGGTGGAAAGACGTCTATGAGTAGGTATTGCCGCTTTTGCTTTATTATCCTAGGAGAGATGAAACCATGGAAAAGGGCCAAGGAGGACGATCCGGAGACCGGGAGCAGAGACACAAGGGGCCCAGTGTACCGCCCAATATTCCCATCAGGACCGGCGAGGAGAACCGATCGATCAATACGGTATGGAGGAAAAGATGCTGAACTGTGCCATCTATTGGAAGAAGATGAGGAAACATCCCAGGTCTTGCAAGTCCCATCAGTGAAACAGAATGGCCATCGCAAGAGGGGGGCTTGTGGGATGTTTTTATCCACGCATCCAAGCCCTACCTCAAAACTGTGCAGTACTGACATGGAAAACATCATGATGGCCAGAGCTTCCCAGAAAATGCACAGGGAAATGCATGAAGAATAGGCTGCCACTCATTTTTGCCGATGTTATGGGCACAGGACACTGCCTAAAACCACCATTGGACTACCCACACAGTAGTCTGAAACCATTGGGAGTGGCAATGCTGATTGCCAAAAGCAAACCCATAACTGTTGGGAATTCATTTTCTTAAATCCCAAAAAGGGGTGCAGTACCAGTACTCACCACTATCCAAAAGCCGGCGTTTTAAAACAACACCAGATTTTACTTTTTTGTAGAAAACTGAATAAATGAACCCAAAACATGCCAAAGAAAGACTTACTGAGAGGTGGATACAATGTAAGGTTATTTCTGAAGTGACTTGAAGGTGTATAACAAGACTGGCTGAGCTGTGGATTTCAGCAGTTTAAGTAAATTTGGACTGAAAGACACTAAAAATCTAAATGTTTAAAAGAAATGAGTGACCTACTTTGAGTGTCACATAGGTTGCAATTGTTTAAATGTCATAGTTTTAAACTTAGAATCAGCATTCTAGCTGCATATGTAAACATTGTCTTGACTTAGACTGGGTAACAAAAAGTGACATTTTATCTGAAACCTGGCTTAAGGAACTGAATTCTGCCTGGCAACTACCCCCCATCAGGAGTGAAACCTGAGTCCCAGCTGTGTTCCCAGGCCTATCTGCCTTTTGCTGGCCACACTAAGGATATGCCATCTCACTGATAATTGAATTAAGGGGAGCCCCCACAGAATACAGGAGCTCTGAACAATGCAACCCCCTTCACCCAGGCAGATGGTTTATTGCAGATGTCGTAAATGTAGCTTCCTCCTGGAAGTAAAGGGGAGGAGAACTGCCTGTGAGAGCAAGCTGGCTTGGCAGAACTGGAAAAACCAGAAATTCAACCTTGTGCTGGGGGGAAACCACACCCCTTTGGGGCCAGAACATAACTCTAACAAGATGGATCATTCATAGAGCGGACATGTGAAAATTTTATAAATGATACCATAATTCTTGTGATTTTTCTGCCCACATTTTAAGAGGTTTTTAGAACCGGTGGCATGTTCAGGGGGGTTTTAGCGGAAAAGAGGATATTACTCAAAATGTGTGCATGTGAAAAATCTGACACTTCATCAACTAATGTCCATACTCCTTGCGCACATGTGTGTAAATTTGGGGTAATGTCCGGTATTGCAAACCAGTTAAAAAGTGCAAAATATTGCCATTTCTGAATGCAAGCTCTCAGGAAGAGCAGATTTGGACAGGGTATACCTCCTGTGATATGTGATGGGTGCGTGTAATTTTAAAACAATATGTACCTCTGCAAATATGTATTTGGTTCAAATCTAGATTTGTGTGCAAGTTGACAGGGGAGTGTCCTCTCTGCAAGCCATAAAATGACATCGCTCTGACTCACAGTTCCTTCCCCAGTCATGGGAGAGGGATGAAGTGGCCAATGGCAAGTGGAGAGGGGTAGGGTCTAGTGATGCTGCACACACACCCATTTTCAAAACACATAAAAGCAGACAGACAGGACAGATAGGGACCTTCAAATCCATTTGCAGCTGGAAGCTCTGCCGGGAAAATCCATACTTTACCTCCCTCAACCTTCAGAGAGCAGACATAGAGACTTCAAATCTATCAAATTTCCAGAACCAGAGAGAGAGCAGAGCTGACCCAGATCACTGTGAAGAGACCCAGACCAGAGTGAAGAAAACTTGACCAGATCCGTGGCGAGGCCCATTTAATTCAAGAATATAGTGTGAGTACCTAGCAAACTGTGCAGAACCAATCTCTTAGTTAAAATAATATAATTCAAGCTATTTTAATCTAAGTAGAACTGCCTCCTAACTGTCACCTGTCATTTGTAAAGCTGTCACTTGTCATTTTCTAGTTGCAAGCTGCACTTGTCTTTTTGAACTTTAAAATTTCAAATCTGAAAAACGACCTTTATGTAATCGCTCATATCTCCGTGACCGTTTGTCCTAGAGACTTGCATTAACTTTCCTCAGAAAGCTTAGAAACGTGGCTTTCCTACGAACCTAGAACCGCATTCCTACCCCCTATAGTCTTGCCGTAATCGTGAAAAACGCACTCGCGAATTTTGCCGCGATTTGCAAATTTCTCCACGTGTGAAAACAGAAGATTTTTTTGCTTCCGTTGCAAAAATTCGTTTGCTACCTGACAACCATTATAGAGCATTGCTAAAGTGATCCTGAACTCATCCCAAGTATATTTCACTCACCCTGAACCTCCTAAAGGGAATTAAAACCATTTTTAGCATATTTTTTCTTCATTGCCAGAACATTTCAGAGAATTTGGGCCTGTGTTTTCAACGTCTGTAGTCTAAGCTTGCTGTGGTGAACTGAATTACATTTGAATTGCATTTCTGAGAACTGTGTGCCTACCTTCCATTTCCTTGTATTGCATAAAAGGGGCGGGGGGGTGAATTGTCCAAGAAAGTGATTACATTGTCTTTTGCTGAAATCCTATCAAGTTATTTTCTGTACTGCATTTCATTCCACATTGCATCCATTTGAAACCATAAAAGTATTGTTGCTATCTTATCCATTTCATGTCAACTCCTTAGTGATTATCAAGAAGTGTGCTAGTGCCAGATTCTCCGTTGTTAATCTTTATCATATCAGATTAAGTGTGCTATTCAATTATTAATTTATTCTAAAGTGTGATATATATACCTATTGTTTAAACTATCAATTAAACCTTTTAACTTGCAAAACAGAACTACTTCTTGGCTCAGTGGGGTCAGGGGGATTCAAAGAGAGGGGTGTTATATAGGGGTAGTCATCCAGAACGCATGAACTGGACATAAAGATATATCAATAAGGGTTTTCATTCAGTATTCTAGACTAGGCGTTGACTTAGCTGTGGTGCTGAATTGAATCCCCTTACATGTTGAAAAAGCTTTGTCTGTCATAGCACTTGAAATTTCTGTCCACGTTCATAACACTGCCCTCATACAATGGGGGATCACTGCAATGCGCTTGTGAGTTGCAGGGGTTAGAGCTGGTACAGCTGAAGTATTTTAGGGGTAATAGTGCACACTGGTGAAGGTATTCTAATTGGCTGATGGTACCAGAAGGTTTGGATGTCTGTGCATGGGCTGCTGCATACTGAACAGTATAGATGTGGTACCCATGTTTGTCCCGACCTTCTTCCAGCAGAGTGTGTATTTGGTCTGTGATAAATCTGATGATGTCATAACTTCTTTCCCAGTGGTAGCCTCTCTCCATGTGGCCAGAGGATGGCAGTCGCTACCTGATCCTGACCCTGGGAGTGGGTACATAAGGGAGAGGCAACCTTCGAGAGGGTGATGCTTCATTGGATGAGACATGGTATCCCCCTTTCACTTTTAGGGATACCCCTCTATTCTGCAGGCCTTGATGGCATATTGTGCTGATTCCCTTCAACCATCCACAAGACCTATTAGGAACACCTTGTGATACTCTACACATAAAACACCAAGAATTGACTAAAACTCCCATACATCTGGAAATACTGGGACGAAGATGCTGAATGGAGTAATGCAGATAGCCCAGAACGAGAAGAACCAGATACTCTCTAGTTGTTGTGGCCATATGATAGGTGCCAGGACATTTAAAAGCTTTACCCAATATGGAGTGAGAGAACGCTGAGCCCTATCGGTGTTGACCCAGTCACTGTGAGGACGTCAAGACAACCGTGGAGCTGATGACTCGGGAGGATGGCAGGGGACAGAGGACTGCAGAGGACAGTTCTCTGTGCGGCAAGCGCAAGAGGCAAGGAAGAAGAAACTTCCTAGCGGCCACAGGAACCTGCAAGCTGCCTTACCGCCACACAAACACGGTACAAGAGCCAGAGGAAAGTGAGAGCTGCGAAGGACGTGGAAGCTGTTCGGTGAAGCCGGGTAGCCCACGAGCTGGAAGAGGGACATCAGAGTATTGCCTCCTGTCTACTGCGAGGGAATCGAAGGATACCACAAGAAACCGGTGAGTCCTAAAAAGAGAGAGAATGGGACACCAGGGCACTTCGGCAGCACTGCCAGAGAAAGACAAAGTGTATGAAATTAATGAAAAGGAATATGAAATCCAATGTTACCCGAAAAAGTTTTGCAGATGAATGTGAGAGAAAAGCAGGAGAATATACCAGGCCAGAGCAGGTTTTCACTTGTATAGAGTCAAGTTTGCAACTGAATAAAGTAAATCAGTTGAAAAGCTCTGGCAGGAGAGTAAACCAGGTGAAAGCAAGTTTTTAATTGTATGAAGTCAAGTTTCCAATTGTATTAAGTAAATCAGATGAAAAGCCCTGGCAGGAGAATTAACCAGGTGAAAGCAAGTTTTCAATTGTATAGAGTAAATCAGATGAAAAGCCCTGGCAGGAGAGTAAACCAGACAAAAGCAAGCCTGCAAGTGTGTGGAGTAAATCGTAGGAAAAGCCCTAGCAGGAAAGTAGACCAGGCCAAAGTCAAGTTTGCAAGAGTGGAAAACCAATCACACAAAGAAGTTCTGGTAGGGGACTTCATCAGACAGTAAAGTCTGAAAGTAAAGTTGAACAAAGTGGAAATTAACCTGGCTGGGGAGTACACTAGGTATCCTACAAAGTTGGGACTTACATCCAACTTAGTTTTTGTATACAAGTATGTTGTTCAAAAAAGAGACCTAAGAAGAATGCCCTTGGTGGTTTGAGGTGTCTTGAAGAAGAAACCTGGGGAAGGGTGTTGTCCACTGGAACTGTGACATTTGCCCATTGGGAATTCTTGTGTAGGAGTTATACGTTTCTTTAGAACTTGAATGTTTGGGCACTTACATGGCCAAAGACATTACTCTTCACATATTAGAGTTGTTTTGTAGAATGTGAGGGCAAGGATAGGACTTCGGAGACAGGACATTTTACTTTGGACATCTTGACACTGGACAGACCTTTAGTTTTGGTTGAGAAAAGGAAATACCTCTTAGAGTAGAGATAGTGAGGCCTTTTCCAACCCCCTTTTACTTTTAGTAATAGTCAATAGCCAAAATCATGAGCTCACTGTGTCTGCGTCTCATTCCTCGCTCCTTGCAGGTCAGATTTAGTTGCTTTATATTTTCTGTAAAGCACTGCCACACTTCTGACTTCTGCAGTAGGCTAGCGGCACACAGGCTGGATTCATGTTCATATGATGGTGCTGGAGGTAGTGGTGCGGGCGGAGTTTTGGTGCCACATAAAGATGTGATGTACTTTCGGATCTGCAATGGGCGGTCTGTTTCACAAAGATGCTATATACAATTGGGTTTTTTTTACGACCTTCGCATCTGTGGTGGTGTCATTCATCTCTTCCACCTTGGTAACCCTGTGTTTTAACAGCAATGCTTGTTCCTGCCTGGGCTCCAATGGATTATGAGCTTTGTCTTTGTCTAGCTCATTACCACCATTCATCTCATCATCATTACTGTCTCACTAAGTCCATGAGCATCGTGACTTTCCCTACCGCTCGCTAGTGTGGGTGCGGACATGATGTTCCAAATGTGTCTGTGTATCAGCCACCGCCTCCTCAAATCTCTGCTGCTCCCTCCCAGCAAAATCAGGCAAGTGTCACTTCCACAAACTGCCCCGAGGCATCCCAGCTTCTCCTAGTCCTCCTCCCAGGTGTCACTCAATGGCATATGGCTCATCCAATCACACCAAAAGCTGGACACTTACTGGTGTGTCACCCACCTCCGAAATCTCTGGAGATGGCCCTTAGGTTGTTCACTCACTCCAGCTCAGTGAACGTGTCACACAGTGCTGCATAAGCAAACCCAACCTTAAATATCACTCCTTAACGGGATCCTTGACACTCGCTACCTCGCCCTACTTTTATTCCTACAACTACTTCAGATATCCCTACTATTCCCCAAATACAGCAAGCCTGTCTCCAGCAACAACTTCTTGTCTCTCCGAAAGTTGCCTGAGACTGAATGGGCACTTCAGCCACGTGTCCCCTGTTAAACCATGTAGGCAAACGTTCTAAAAGGTTCATCTGAGGTTCATCCTTGATGAATCACCCAAATGTCAGGTCTACATGCAGATTCAGGAGGCTGTGAAACAATCACTTAAAAAATGCCACTCCCAGCAGTAGAACAAGGAAGCAGTAAGTGAGATTAGATTTTTTGGGTGAGAAAAGTGAGCAGTGAATTGTGAAATCTGTTTCATTTAACATTTAGAAACATTTGTACGTTTGGTCACATTCTGAATCTGTTTTACTTTATTTAACATGAACTGTTACCTGTTTTTAACTCTTTAACTTGATGTCTTTGTATTTTTAACTCTTTGTAACTCTCTTAAATCTTTTTACTGGTTTTAACTGATTATGAACACTTATTTAAATATTTAAATTGCTTCGTTGTAGTTTTAAAAAAAACTATTTTTTGGGTTACAGAAGAATAAGTGTGAGAGAGAGAATAGCTGATCAGGCCATATGATATGATATATGATATTTTATTTATTTTATAAAAGTGCATATAGATTGAGGGCCTTCAGGGGCACCACTGTTAGTGGGCGTGATGAGATGTAGCACAACAAGAGAGTTCGAAATTGACAATGTATGCAACTCCTTTGTGTCTCCTACTAGTACTGCTAAAATAACATGCTAAAACAGTGCTAACTGCTGGGTGGGTATTATTTCAATAGTAATATATATTTCTTTCCTTTCTCGGATGGAAAGTAGCAGCAGCTACAGCTTGGATGTTCAAGCAGCACAGGAAGCTTTAAGTGACAGAGGAAATGTGCCTGGGTTTAGGCAATGCACCTGGACAGACAGCTGCCTACCGTGTTCTGAGAGTAAGAAGAGGAAGAAGCCCACCTGGCACCCACAAGGCCATCACATCACTCAGGCCTATACCGGCCTTCGGGCACTCGGGAGGGAACAAATGAAAAAAAATCACTGGAAAATTATAGGCAGTGCATTTTCAGCCAGACCATACACAGGCCAGGATCTGGCAGTTAGAGGAAAGACTGGACTAGGCTATCCGCGGGGGTGGCATCTTATAGTTCCCTTGCTAAATGTGTTTTTTTTGTTTGAATGTTTCTTTCTTATGGTTATTTTTGGCTAGCCTCTCCTTTTGCCTTTTGTTTTTACTGTTGTGTTTTGTGTTGCTATGAAGTAACATTTTCCATATTTTCTTTTATAGGAAAAAAATACGCCCCTCCCCCCATGAGACATTTGTTATATTATGTTAGGAGTGGCTAGACCAGTGTCACACTGTGGAGGCGAGTTGATAGCAGTATTTATGGGTGATGTGGGGACTACATAACATGGGCAGTAGATGGTTTATTGGTCTATTCTTTTACAACTTTTAAATGCTGGCATTTTATTTATGTGGTATTGCATTTTCTATTTTGCACACAATGCCACTTGGAGCAAAACTGCAGTGTGTTTTCAATAAATAAACTCTACTAAATCATATTGAAGCATACATAGAAAAGAGCTGTTTGAAGATTCAGTTCTGAATAAAATCCTGTAAAGGAGGACATACACTTGATTTAATGTAGTTGGTCTTCTTTTAGTTTGTTTTTTGCTACAGGTAGTGATTCTGAGTACTCATTTTTAAGTAGTAAGGATTTCTGTGGACAGAGCTAAGGCTCTAATATGTTACAACGACTGCTTTTGGGGAAGGAATTATTTATTAAACGTCTCACTCACCTGGGTGGAATACGTTTGAAATATCCCTTCTGTAGCTCAGTTTCTCCGGTGCAGACCCACAAGGCAGTGTGGATGATGGTGGCACCCTCGGCCTCATTGTCATTTGAATCAGTAGCAGCAGCAACGTGTTCAAAGTCTCCTTGATGTATTTGCTCCAAGTCTCCACCTGTAACAGTACATGTATTGGGTAGGAAGTACGATTAATCTTCAGCATAGTTAGGATACCAATATTTTGTCCTCCAGTCACCGATGACCGCACGTGCTGTTCCGAGTAGAATTTCACAATAGACACTGTGGACAGGACAGATATTTAATTGTCAACCTTTTTGATGTTGCCCACTGCTCCATTTTCCTCTTCCAATAAAACAAAGGCTCACCAAATATATCGTCGGCTGCACATTATCCTCGACATCATGCTAGACCATTGCATCTATTGTCCTCGAGATGGACTTTTGTTCTGTTTGCTGTGTATGAAAAGTAAGCTTTTCCTAATTGGCTAATATGATTTTGATTGAAATTGGGAAGCTGCTATATTATAACCTTATAGGCTGAAGGATGGGTCGTTATCACAGGATAATGACCTGCCACCAAGTTCTGGCCTGAAGCAAAGCCGGGCGCCATAAGTTGGGGAAGGGTCATTAATTCAAGTGATATTGACCCCTCCCGAGGTCTATAAGGCTATTAGCACATGGTGGTAGTAGCAATACATGATTTGGAGTGTTTGCGCTGCAGCAAAAAATTATGCTGTAAGAGTGAATAAAAAAATAGATAACTGAGTTAGTAAATTAAATGTGGTTTTATTTTGTGGTATTTAATTAACATGGTTGTCTTCAAGTTTTAATTTTAATTGCAGCTTGGCTGAATTGGAACAGGGTGACCATGAGTATGCACAAGGTGTCATATAAAAGTAAATAGTTCCTCTGTAAGAAAGTGAAATAATTTTCCAAGGTTTTTTTTCTCTCTTTCGTATGTTAATTGGGATGTTGCAGAAAAAAAGGTCCTTCCAGAAGAGGAAGTGTCTTGCTGAAACAAAATCTTGCATGGAAAACACATTGTTTCCCTGCATGCTTCTGAAAACAGATTATTCAGAATGCAGTCAATGCCAGTACTTATTGACCGCACTGTAAATGTTCTGATTGGCTGAGAGGAGCTCAATAATGATTTACATGTGCTAAAAGAATATATAAACTTGAACGTATGCTGATGTGCTCGCTGGTGATAAGTGGAGATATTGGACAGGCTGGTGACTTGCACTGTTCTGAGAGTGTGGTAGCAATAGAGCCGGGGGAGGAGCGTTACTGGGACTGCTCTATACTAGTGGAAGTTTCTGTTTGGAGAATTTGCAGGCGAGGTCTCTCCCTATCATAGGCCACATTTCGATCTTTGATCCATGTTTTTTGTTCTCATATCATCCCCCATAAGAAGCAAAACATTGTACAATCAAGATGGGTCTAAATGGTGGCAACTATGTATATGTTGTGTGGCGTGATGGAGTAAGGAGGCTGACAAGGTGTTCTCATTTTGGCAGACCTTTATTAATAACTCAAAGAAAGTCAAACGTGCTTTCCCCATATCTAGAGGGGTTGTCTCTGCCTCAACAGAAAATACTTGGGTGCTCGTCAGAATGTCTGTCAAAACAAAAAGGTACCATCCTCTGTCCAAGCCAACTACTCTATCCCTGCCACTAAGAACCAAACCACTCAATGTTCCAGGTTCATATTGACAAAAGCACCAGGAGAATGACTCCCTTCTCCTGGTAAAACTCTACAGTCTTGGTTGATTCACTAGCTGTGTCGTGTGAAAGGGTCTGTTTTCCAAAGGTACCAGGACCAGGAGAATAACTCCCTTCTCCTGATCTAGTTGGGGAGGTTTTCAAGAATGTTCCTTGATATTCTCTTCAACGTGTTTTTGAAAGGTCCTTTCACTTCCTCCCAAGGATTAATTAGCAACTCCGTTAACATTTTCTCAATTCTTCTTCTCACTGTTGACACCCTCCTAGGGCTACTTGTATCTGGACTACAGGGGAGATTGCTCCCGAATAGCTCTTGGATCTTTTTATCTCTTTCCTGCAAGTTGAATGTCCTACTTTGACGAGCCATGTGCTGCTCATGTAATTTACCTGCAACCCATCTCAATCATTTTGCAGGAACAGGTGGTTGCGGTCTAGGAGCACACGGCAAGGAATGACCTTTGCCTTAATACAGTAAAGGGGGTGGTGCCACATATTGGAGAACTCCATATCCTGAACTAGAGGAGTGATAGGTAAGAGAGGGACTACATTACATTTATTGGATTACTATGCAGTGAAAAGAACCTTCTCTACAGAGGTGACTGGTTATCCTTAGATGGCTGACATCTCCCTAAATTCAAAATTGGATTGAACTCAAAAAGGCCAGGTAGGGCGTCTCTGTTTATATCTGTGACCAATATGGGTACTTTTTCACCATTAGAAGGTGTCTATCAAAGAGCGGTGGATAGGGGGTGCGTGGACACGAATCCTTTCGTTCTCTTTACTCATATTAAATACAGCAGACCATTGTAGGTTCACTAATGCACCACAGATCTTCCCTGTACATCCCTTGGCATGTTGTCACAGGTGATGGTGGCAACTTTCCCAGACACTGTAAAGAATGGGAATGCATTTTTAGGAGCATATGTATAAATTATACTGATACTTAAAAGTGATGGAATATATGTGGCTCTCTTTCCCTATAGTGTGTTTTGTTCTTGAAGAAGGGGAATATATCCCCGAAACGCATCGAGCACTGAACATTTTCTTTTCATTTTGGCTTCCTCGGGAACAACACCTGAATAAATAATGTCATGACATCATCATTTTAGCGTACCTGTGTATTTGATGTAGTATGGCCCACTTTTTTGATACATTGTATAACTCTTTGACCGTTTTCAGTATTTATTTCTATAAATGCCCACAGCTTCATACAGTGCAGAAGCAGCCAGGGGGCTACATGCCCCAAATGCTCTTACTAGGCCCAGATGCTGCATGGCTGCTTGTTGTAAAATAGTGCAACTCAGTTCAGAAACCTCCTAAAAACCACGTCCCATCCACTGTGTCTTGCTCAGTACAGAAGGTCCTGCTGGAGCACACATATTAGAGTTCACTCTGACTCACTTTGGGCAGAGGTTTCAGCAGAACGACATACCCCAGAATGCCTCCCGCCTCAGTATAGAGGTGCTCCCTCCTCCAACAGGACTACACGTCATGCAACGCCCTCTTTTCCCACATGATGCAGAATAAATTCTGCCTTGGTACAAGAAAATACTCTCAAGATCAATGTCCCAAATCTCACCATAGTTCATGCAATTTACGCCATTTTGTTGTGCTATAAATAACCCAATGAAGTAAATATGAACCCAAGATTGTCCAGCTTGTGGGTGAAATGGAAAGTCTGCTCTTCTAGGATTCGAACCTGTGAGAGGAGGAGGGACAGGCTCAACTGTTCAGCTTGTCTAATCTAAGTCACCTTCAAGTACCTTCATGTCCTTTTCAAATGTACTTGGTATCTCCCAAAACTCATGACTGTGCCTTGAAATTCTGCATAATGTACTCAGCAAATCTCACTGATGTTCTCGGCAAACCCTCTGGGGGTGGAGATATTTCCGCGCACAGCTCTTTAACTCTTTGCTAGATGTTGGAGTCCAGTCTTTCTGGAAAGATGCAGGGAGGTTGAGTGCGCAGCAGGAGTTGCTTGCATTGACTGCAAGTCTCTGGTGATAGAAAGTGGGAGCCAGCTGACAGTTGAAGGAGCAGGAGTACACGCATAAAGCAGTTAATGGAAAAATGTGCTCTGTCCAACTCATTATGCAGGACTTTTCAGGACATTACATTTCTAGAATCTAGTATCTAGTAAATCCATCGATGGACTTTCCATCTTATTCATTTGCATCGAGGGATTTGCATCGAATACATGTTTTTAAAAAGTAAAGGGTTAATTTTTTGGGGGGTTTTAAAGGGTAAAAAACAGGGTGCTGGGGGGACCACCCCATTAAAAAATACAAATAAAAATAAATGCATTTGATGCAAGTATTTTTGATGCAAAAAATTAGATGGAAATGTCCCTCGATGCAAAAAATTAGATGGAAAGACCATAAACCCTAGAATCTACATTAATGCTGCTTGCAAACTTCAATGATGATTTGCTCTTATGTTTGACACATTTGTCAGATGTTCCCACTGAATGAGGCCCATGAGTTCACATCAAAACCCTGGGCATTGCAATGGAGCGGTGCAATGCATTGGGGGAAATGTAGTTGTTCACTCCACTGTGTCTATCATCACTGCCTCTGGAAGGTTAAAAGGGTACATTACTGCTTTGAGGCTTCCAGCAGAGAAGCACTGTTCATTCTGGAAAATGTAGCGCTAAAAAGTGCACGTTTTGATCAAGATCTTAAGATAGTCAGGGGAGCGTGGTGGATGCAGTGCTGGCAACTGCAGGTTCTAGTCTTCCATTTAGCCAGCATTATGGGGGTTGTAGTCATGAATATGGTTCCTGTCCTTGGAGTAGTCCAGTAAATTGCATTGTGGGAGACACAGTGGAGCTTATGTTGGTCAAATGTGTAATTCGATGGCGGGGAGCTGTTACTTGTTGATATACATATAGGGGCCCTCTGCAGCCTCATTTTTGTCATATGCACGGCAGAGTGCAAAAGTGCAGGCCACCTTTTGCCCTGCACTTTTGCACTCTGCCGTGCAAAGTGAGTAGACTCTGCCTGGCACGCTGACTTTCAATTGCGAGTGCCGCTAGCCAAGCTCACATGGCAAGCAGCACTCACAATTATAATTAAACAATGCCTGGCATGCTCACATGTTGGGCAGCATCTCATTTCAATTGTGAACACTGCTTACCAGGCGCCCCAAGTGTTGCGTTTTTGTTCTGAGAGTGGAGATAACATGTGTGGGCTTTGTGTTTCAAGGTTGGGAAGCAGGAGGCCAAGTATACATCGTTTGCCAGCTTCACTCGTGTTTGACTCTTCAAGTTCAGCTAGGCCCTAGTACTCTGCTCTGGCTCAGCTATAGCAATCAATTCTTCGGCTGCCCCACCTCTAGATGGACTGCACTGGGCTTCAGAGAGTATGGAGGCTTCTCAGAGCATGCATGCATGTGGATAATTCTGCCCTAGAGCCTTCTGGCACAGCCATATAAGCGCTGCAGAAACATCTGGAATGTTTTCCCAGGATAATGGCATTTTCCACACCTCCGAAGAATTCCATTGCACCCCGCCCCCCCCAAACCACCTCACAAAGTCAGGACATGCTCCATAGGGATCTTATACAGGTAGGCGCAATTCAGATCATTTTACAGCCCAGTGTGCACAGGTCTAGTTGACTGTTGAACTGGCCCAACAGTTACATTGTGAGGCTTTTATTTCTAGAAGGGGAAATATTCCGGGAGGGGGCGCTATATACCTCGTTTTCATAGATGTTGTATTGCAGGGCCCAGCTCCGGGTCTGCAGATTTGAGATGGCGGCCAGGTGAATATGTTTCCATCTGACATCAGACAATCACATCCCTAGTTCCCCATGTGAAATGGGGACCAGTCTATCTGCGTGTCCAAGCCATGGATTTTAACACACGTTATTTTTTTTAAAGAAAAAGACTGAATGGATTTTCGCAAAGCATTTGGAATGGGCTAAATAGCAACTTGTCATGCAAGGTACATCTGTCCAGCGGCGGTTGCTGTGGGTGAAAGCACAGATGTTCTATGCTAATGTGAATGGAGTTTGCACATTGCAGGACCCCGTTATAGCTTTGCACCTCGGCAGAACTTCGTGTAACTTTGCACAGTTTGCATCAGTTGCGTGTGTATCCTTTGCCATTCGTCAAAACAAAGTTCCTAGGATTTCAACAGGAGCATTGGCCATGGGGAGTCCAACCCAAGCATAATTACAGAGTTGTGGCGGTGACACCATGGTTACGTTTATAAGAAATATTAGAAAAATATCAAAACATTTTCCTCTGTAACGCATCCATGAAAATTCAGCAAATTTAGCAAAGATTACGAAAACGCAGGCCAAATTTGGCAACATTTGATTAACAATTTCATATTGAAAAAGGTGCATGTTTATTTTTTTTTAATTTCGAGACAAATATCTCAAAATTGTCCACTGCGATGTGTGAGATTTTGGGCATACAATGATTTGGTCTGGAGAACGGTGCAGGTGAAAGATTTCGAGTTCACTTTTACCTTTCAAAATCTCAAAATGTATCTACAATTGTGGAATGCAGAGTCAGCGGAAAACATATGAACACGCAAAGGATAATGCATGCTCAAGTGCACACGCATACGACCACGAGCTGGATGCATGCGTCTATATGAGCACAGGCAGGGATAATGTGTGTGCAAACACACACACACGCATAAGAACTTACCACGTTGCTTAGACAGTGCACACATATTCGGATAGTGCATAAACATACAGGGAAACAGGACATACAACACACTCACGCCAGTATAAAACAGAACCGTTAGGGCAACAACCATGTAGAAAAAACTAGATATGTCTAAACATCAGAAGAACACTTCACATGTTGGGTTTACGAGTGCTCCCACACATACAAAAACGGATAACTCGTGCATAAATAGACGCTCACATGCCTGATATATTGGCGGCTGGAACAGATACGGAGAACACATTCACAAAGAAACAGACACACACAAGCATTAACTGCATTTCTACTGGCATGCCCACATAAACAGATCAGGCATGGCAAAAGCAGGGAAACAAAAGCAGCAATCACACGCGTAGGTAGAACCACAACACCGAGAAGTCTGGACATGTGGGGAAAACACGTTATGCGCATGCGCAGTGCATCCATACACATGCCAACCCACCAAAACCGAAGACACACGTGCAAGGACACGCGTATGAGCCTTAGCCACATTTCTACGCACACGCCAATGGACATGGAACTCATAAAACATACGGAAGCAGAAGCGGAAAACATATACACACACCAAGCGGAAACAGAGCACGCTTTGGCCATACAGGAAACATCCAGTCACAGAGACTAATGCAGCCTCGTGAATCACCAGACGGAAGGAGCCACGGACAAGACGCACTTACCAAAAAAAGAGGGGCCAGTTAGTTGAAAACATTCCTCTTTAAAAATGAAAGAAAGAGTTAAGGTCACAATTATATAAAAACGCAGGGCCTGATTCACAGAATTGTTTTATAATGGCGCAATCCCATTGGAAAACGCTATGTGAATCAGCCTTCAGTCTACTTATTTTTTCCCTGTGTATGTATGGAGAGCAGAAGGGAGAGGAAGCGGGACAGAGAGAGAGAGACATATTATTTATTCAATAGCTAGAACAGCTAAGGGTGAGCTCCTAGCCTTCCACTGAAACTGACTCTCCATTGTTTTGAAAAAAAATAACAAACATTAGAAGCAGAAATGTTATTTGCATCAAATATTTCTGTTGCTCATTAAATCATCCCATCCGTGTAGCGCCTGTGGCCGAGTTCACCTGTTTTCGAGCATATATTGATTGGCATTTGATTGCCTGCGACGGCGGCTATTTGTATCTTAATTTTGAACTCCGCGGGAAGCAGCCACTGGCAATTTGTGTCAATTTGAGACGTCTTTCTTGCCTGCCTCTTGGCAGTTATTAAAGGTGAGAGTTCAAGGCACATATTGCATCATCTGGCGATCCGCGCGAGGCACACCTCTCTCGCGGTTTGGCTGGAGGCGCTCGCGACTGTGAAGGCCAGATTCATTAGCTGGGCCCATTTGAAGTTGATATGAGGGCGGCTCACACCAGGATCAATCGCGCCGCCAAGAACGAGGACACTGCGGCGAATGGCATTTCACGGCAGTGAAGTCATGCACGGTGGGCTGGAGCGTCTAATGGCTGCGCACTGAAAAGGGCGCCAGGGAAACTGCGCCAGCGCATTTTTTGAGACGCATGTTGCGCAATGAATCTGCTTTTCTTCAGAATCTAGTGGTGGGTGATTTTAAGCCCATCACGCCCCCATGAGTATTTTTTCTAACGAAAAACGTGTATCAATACAAATTATGAATGCAAATACATTATAATCATATGCAATTGAAAATTGTTTATAATTGGTATTATTTTACTTAAACATTGATATTAAATATATTAAATACGTGAAGTAAGATAGCTCGTTGTCTGCACCTTGCTCTGTTCAACAAGGCTGCAGGATGAAATGGTGGCCACTGTTATTACCCCATCACGATTATGCATGAACCAGGCGATCGGGCCTCATCGTAGCGAGTGGCCACAGGGTGGATCAGTGGCTAGGAAGGTGATCCACTAACGAGAAAGGACTCAAGACCTCCACTATAGAGACTGTGCGACAGAGGCGTAGCCGGGATTATCTAACAAGTAGTCGGGCCCTCCGCAGTGACATTAACATCTGTAAATGCCCACAGAGTGCTGCTGAGTGGGCATTCGCGGATTTTGGGTGGGACTTGCCCACTTAGGCCCTACCCTGCCTATGCCTCTGCTGCGGCAGTCAGCAATGAGGATGGCCCTTAAAGGGCAGTCCGCATAATTTCAGCCGATGCAGTGGGGTTCGAATCTGAAGGGGAAGGGGGGCAGGTTAAAGACTGCAAAGAAGTGCGTGAATAACGGTGGAGACTAGTTCATATCTGCCCTAACGGGTAGCAGGTTTGGCGTGTTATTTCCGCCAGGCTTGTTTACCATTGCGCCACTTGTTGTAGCAGTGAACCGACCATAGTACGAGTGGCGCAGGCTGGTGTCATACAGGGACCCAACACATTACATTGAAGCTCAGAGGATGGATTGCTGGCAGAAAATCTGCACTAAGAATTCCTCCAATTGTCCGGAAGAAAAACATTTTGCCACTTGGTGGAGGTTTTCGCCAAATTACCATCAATGTTGGAATACGGAGCTACAGTAAAAAAGAGCAGTAACTCCATGATCACGCTTTATACCGCTACCGCTGTGTTCGTAATGAGGCCCATTGTGTGAATAAGTAAACCTTACCACTAGGGTTTGCGTCATACATTAAGGACCCTATAGAAATCAAAAGATGAGAGGTTTACTGATGCGCACTTCCCAACTCTAGGTTCCCCATCGTGTCTGGGACTTGAGCGTATGGAAACACATGTGGGTACTGTTGGCATAACCGCTTACTCACATCAGGTTACGCAGCGCACACTCCGCTTGCAGGTTCGGGAAAGGACAACGTTATTGGAGGAAGTGGTAATGGGCAATGGGGGTCTTCGTTGTAATTTCAGACATTTGGGGCCTAATTCACAGAACGTTTATCATGGAGCAAAGTGACTTTGCACCGCAAAAAATACACTTTGCGCCGGCCTAATTCACAGAGCAGAGCAGATTGACTTTGCACTGCAAAAGTACTCTTTGCACCACGCTAATTGGGCCTAATTTACAAAGAAGCACTAAATTGTGAATTAGGCCCATTTCGCACCGTGCAAAGAGTGCTTCTGCAGGCCTTTGATGTCTGTGCCCAATTCCAGATTCAAGGGCAAAGGATTTTGCAAAAGGGAAATGAGTACACAGCAAAAATGGAACTCCACAGACCTCCTAAAACGGCCATTTTTAGTTTTGGGAAGATCGTGGGGATCTGATTGGACGTTGTAGGTCCCCTCCCATTTGGAAATGTGTATTATGTCACTTTAACACCTTTTTGTAAAGCACAACCTTCGCCATTCACATGAACATAACATTCAGAGGTCTAGCCAACGTCACACAGGACTCAGGGGAAGTTACGCCAGCATTCCCGGAAGTGAGATGAGATATTGAGGGGGCTGTAACGAGTCAGTGGATTCTTTTTTGGGCTCAGAGCATAAGTGTCTGGCCCAGTTTAAGAACTTCAAGTGGAAAAGGTGCATGCATTAGACACGTGGTGTAAGCAACTCAAGGTGTGGCCTAACAGACGGAGTGGAGTGTTCACCACATAGGCAAGTCCAGGCACTTTAAGCGCATTTTGGTGATGATGTTTTCAGTATAAAACACCAATAGCAGAACAAAACACCTGGCAGGACATTGATCAACATCCATTTTAATTTTAAAACGTGTGTTTACATGAATCCGACTAAAATAAAATAAAAAAATGAAGCAAATCAAAACAGGTCAATGCAGCTTCTAATCTCTCAGTTCCTTTGAAGGAAATCCATGAATCGTGTGCATTCATTGTATTCACTCTTTCTAATGTGTGGGATTCAATCTAAAAAGCTGATCCAAAAATCAAACAATGCATGTTTGTTATTACTAATAAAGGTTTGTATCAGAGCAAATTTCAGATTAGTGCCAGGAGTACGGCAAAACATTACCCCCGTGCAATAATGCGTTGAAAGAATATGTTTTTGCAATAAAGGTAATTGCACTTGCCGCAGTGCAAAGTTTCTGTAATGCTGCCCTGAATTTCTGAAACTGAGGAGGTGAATCTGAACAATGGGGACACTGACATCTACTGGGCAAAAGCAGTATTGTCTACAATCTTTTCAATGACTATTAAGTGAAATCAGGCAATGGAGGCCAAGCAGAACCCCATCTCAAAGGCAATATTTGGACACTGCCGGGGCTGAGTCAGGCTAGCCCCATCCATGGTTTTGCTCTCGCGTTCCACGTGATTTCATCTCTGCAATGACAGCCTTGGGACATTACAGTGCATACATTACTAAAATCTAATTTTATCTAAAAAAAAAAAAACGGCTACATCAGTTTCACCACAAGGTAAAAACATTTCCATTTTAACTCATGCTCCTTTTATTATTTTAGGATTTCGCTGCAACGAACCCAATTGCAGGGTTAAACCCCGTCCAACCCTGCAATTCCCATTGTCGCCTCAGTCTCCTCAGTCTCCTGCCACCCTAGCCATTGCGCCTTCACCCCCCCCCCCCCCCATCAACCCACATCTCCAGGGCATGAGTGCTCCTTTAAGCAATCTCATTAACAACCGGTGCCCACACCTTCCATTATCCCCTCCACCTTCCATCCCAGCTGAGTCTCTTCAGAGCATCTTTCTTTTAGCTGAAAATGTTTAGATGAAATTATTACGACTTAAAATCGTAACACGATTAATCAATAGAATGCTGTAGTCATCTTGATGAAATTAAAAGGATGATTTCACTGCATACATTGCACCAGCCCTACTCACATAAACCGCACGAAGCACCGATGGCTGACACAATTTCCCCTGTTTCTTCCTGAGAGAAGTCATTGAAGTGCTGCATTGCGTCTTGAAGCTAGGCCCGTACTCAATAAATACCATAATTATAATTATCTTTAATATATAATTAAAAATATGATTGAGCTACTGGATTGGGTGTGGCAGTAGAAAGTTTACACCCCGCCCGACCCCCCGCCTTCCTAGAGCGGTTTAATCTGCCCTTCTCTTCTCCCTCTTTAAGGTCCCTCAAGATAAGCAGAGCATCCACTGCCCTATGAGGCCCCCCTAGGAAGCCTTGCTTTCATTTCTGTCCTATGGGGTCAAGTCATGTGTAATGGTTAAACATCACATGTTAGAGAAGGATGCTGAAGTGCATCCATGGGCCAGAATGCCAGTACTCACATGCTGTGAGTAGGTATCTCCAGGCGGTGGCCCTGGCTAGTGAGATGTTGCACTCTGGTAAGTTATTGTGGCCAGGAAGTCTGCTATGTTACATATGCTAACATAGTGCACACCAGTTTGTTTGCTGGCACTGTCTAGTATGGGAGTTTGTGAGGAAGCATACAACCGGAGGGTGTGCACTGTGCATGCCTTTTTGAATGACTAGGTGGTGGTTCTCTTCTCCTAGGAGCAGAGGACAAGAGCACACACATTAACACCAACCCCCCTCTACGAAAGCAGCAGGATCTAGGGGCGTTCAACAGGTTTTGATTAGCTGACCTCAGAGACCTGGTAGCATCTGTGGTCTGATTTCGGTGCACACGCAAAATCAGCAGACTTTCTATGGCTGCATATGGAAATCAAGCAAACCATTTTGAAGGTTCGAAAGGATTAAACTGGCAGATAGTGGATGTTACAATCGTCCGCCCTGCTCCCTCATGCAATCGCCCGTCTTCACTGCACACTCAGCAACACTCTGAAATGAACACACGGGAGACCAGAGGTAGAAGGGTATTTGCATACAATGATAGCACGTATCCAAACCGCCTGGGAGGACTGCTCTGCTCCCCCAGGCTGGCAACATCGTTATATACAGTTTAGGTGGCTATCCCAGCCCTAAACAACATTACTCATGTCAAAGGGGATGCCTGCGGCTGCATCCGGGCCCATGTATGGAGTGTAGCAATCAGAATCCAAACGATAAAAGTGTTCAAGTTCTTATAATGGACTGTATCCTGAGCACAGGGCAATGTGGCCGTGGGTTCTGGTTCCAGCTTGTTAGGCACTGTTCGGTCTGTGTACATTCTCTCAGAAATGGTTTTCCATCCCTGGAGGCATGACAGTCACACATTCCACAGCCACAGTGACCTTGCCGGTGCCAGATCCCATCTCCTCCTGCGCAGGGGCCTCCGAGAAAATAGAAAAAACACATAATTAGATCACGTAACCTACGCCCACTTTTCTTTTTCATCTCTTTCATTTTTACAAGTGTTTCCTAATATTTCACATTTCTACATTTTCCATACCCTTCCTAGCTATACATTTTATAATAGCAATGAGGCAATATATACACAGTAATAGTATTTCCAAGATCATGATGCCTGCTGCAATTTTGTGTCCAAGTTCTCCCATAGGCCCTGTTACCAATGCCCACCAATCCATAGTGCTGTGGTTTCACTCCTTCCCCACCCCCTGATTTAATGCAAAACGGTGCTAACAGTGATTCTTGGAACATAAATGAAGGTACAGCCCATCCTGTTTCATCCTTTCTAGTCCCTGCCCTTACATCCCCCACCCATTTTTCCATAGTAAATTGTTCTGCCACCAGCGGTGGTGTCCCTTGTTGTGAATGCGTAGGGAACTGTGAACATAACCAGCAACTGGATATGTTGAAAGTATCGGCCACCGCCTGTGTGATGTTGATGAAGCTATTCATATGCCATTTTGCAGTGGAGATCGACAGTAGTGAGAGCATGAGCCATATGCACAGGCACATCTGGAAGACAAAAATACACATATATTTATCCAGATACCTCTGCAGTACCTTTATTTGATATGTACTTTCCGTACTTTTCTCACATCCTCCTTTCTGCCCCTGTCGTGCACATTGCTTTCCATGTATTCCCTTCCTTTTTTCACTCTTTTCAGTTGACTGAGGTGTCTCATAACTAGACCTTCACCATCCCATTGGTCAATACAGTATACAACGTTACTTATCCTGTCTGTTACAGTGTATGGTCCTTTCCATTTAGGTTGACTTTTAGCAATTCTACCCTCATTATGTAACATCACAGTGTCCCCTATGTGCAGTATGATCTCCTTTCTTGTTTTGTTGTGTTTTCTTGCTGTGTCAATGTCTGTTTGTGCCTGTGTTTCTATTGTCATTTTGCTGTAATCTATTTGCCAATGCTGATATGTAATCTGCATCTAAAACTTCATAATCTTTGGGTGCCCCCGTTGTCAGTGGCAGCAATAACTTCTCAGTGCTGGGCATGCCTCTTCCGAACAGTATTTCATAGGGCAAGTACCCGATGGCTGAGTGTTGTCTTGATCGTATTCCGTGTACTACGAATGGAAGCAGTAAGTCCCACTGTGATCCTTCTTCATCCATTATTTTGAACAGTTCCCTTTTAATTTCCATATTAAGTCTCTCCACCATTCCTGCACTCTCCGGCCAATATGGAATGTGAAATTTTTGTTCTATTCGTAGTTTGGCACACAATGTTCTTGTTAGTTCAGCGGAGAAGTGCCCGCCATTGTCTGATGTCATTTTTGATGGGATGCCAAACCTTGCTATTATGTCCTGTAGTAGGATGTCTACCGTTGTTCTTGCAGAGCAGTTTCTTGTTGGGAATGCCTCTGGCCATCTACTAAATGTGCCAATGATCACCAATATGTATCTGTGTCCTCTTGCTGTTCTTGGTAGTGGTCCCACGTAGTCTAGATGGATATGTTGCCATGCTTCTGTACTTCGTTGCTCGTGTTGGAGTAGTCCCATCTTCTCTTTTCCTCTTCTGTCTCTTTTCCAGCAGGTCACGCAGTTTGACACGTGCGTTCGCCAATCTTCCCTTATCGTTGGCCACCAGGCCATTGCTGTCAGTCTCTGTAACCCATTCTCTCCTCTCTCATGTGTCCAGTAGCCGTGGGCCCATTGCAAGACATCTTTTCTTAGGATGGTGGGCAGTATTATTACCCATTGTCCGTGCTGTTTGTACCACCATGTGCTGTCCTTTCTTCGTACAACATCACATTCTTTATTTGCGTTGATGAATTCCATGAGTGCATCATCTTCCTCCTGTACGTCTGACAGAAGTTTCTCCCTTTCTTTCTGTTCCTTTGTCTTTCCCCTCCATAGTGTTATTTTCAGTGGTCCCTCCCCCGTTTCAACATACCAATCCTCCTCCTCTGTCTGTGGTTCTGGGGGTGGTGGCGTCAGCCATTCTTCTTCCAATCCTTCTCCTTGTTCTGTTGTTTGGGCCCGATCCTGTTCTTGCAGGGGTGCCATGGGGGGTACCGGTGTACGTGAGTATTCTTTTATTGCCAATTTTGCTGTTGCGTCTGCCCTGTTGTTTCCTTCAGCCCAGCGTCTTTTTGTCTTGTGAGCTTTTGTTTTGAGGATCCATATTCTATTGTGCTGTCCCAGTAATTCCTCAATGTCTTTCCATTCCTGCTCAAATTTTATAGCTGAACCATCGGTCCCTCGATAGTGTTGGCCTCTCCACCATTGCAAGTATATGGTGAGCCCTTTAAACACATATTCTGAGTCCACCACCACCGTTGTGGCAACTTCCGGTGGTATTTTCTGCATTGCCCTAAGTGCCAGTACTACCGCTTGGAGCTCGCCGTACTGTGAGCTTTTTCCTTCAAACACCATTGAGTTGTGCTGCCACTGATCATTTTGCTTGTACGCTACCGCTGCTGCAGCATGTAGCTTGTTATTTACATATGTAGAGCTCCCATCACAATAGAATGTGGGGCCATCAAGATTTTTATCTGGTGCACATGCCCTGAATATGTTGTGTAATGTGTTCACCGTTTCTGCCCTGCATTCATGTGGCTCGTCTACCTGTATACCGTCTACTGGTATGTACTTCTCTCCTCCTTCCTCAAAGTGTAGTGTGAATGTAGTTAATAATGCAATCCATTTACCTATCCTCTGTGTACTGACATTCCCTTGATACATTTTGGAGGATAATAACATCTGCAGAGGTTTGTGGTTTGTTTAAATGATGCGTGTAGCCCCTCCCGTTATGTATCTAAATTTGTTGATTGCCCAGTATAGTGTGCATAGCTGTCTCTCGCATCTGGAATATTTCAATTCTGTTATTTTGTAGTTCAATGAATTACATGCCACCAGTTGATGCGTATCCCCATATTTTTGTGTCAATATGGCGGCCTGTGTACTTTCTGATATGATTGGCCATATGTAAAAATGGCATGTCTGGATTTGAGCTTACTAACGATGGTGCCTCGTTCAATAAGTCCTTCAATTTCTGAAAGGCCTCAGTGTGTTCTTCAGTCCAATCAAACCTATCGGATCGTAATAGGTCGTATAGTATTTAAGTGTACTCTGCAAATAGGGGAGTAAAGCTCCTTCAGAATCCCAAGATCCCTATTGCCCGGTGTAGAGCAGTGTGATCTGTTGGGAGGGGCAATGAGTTAATCAGTTGCAGTCTGTCCCTGCATATGCTTTTTCCTTTTCCTGATATTGTTACCCCTAGAAATTGTACCTCTGTTTGGCAAATTTGTGCTTTCCCACCATTCAGTTTCAGTCCCCCTTTTTGTAGTGCCACTAGCACCTCCCCTAGATGTGTCCTATGTAGTTCTTCTGTCTCGCTACACACCAATACGTTATCTACATATTGGATGACATTTTTCATGCATGTTGAGCCCTGCATTATTCGTTTCATGGCAGCGTGGAATATTGTGGCGCTGTCTCTGAGTCCTTGTGGTAACACATTCCAAACATACACCACCCCTTCAACGTGAATGCTGTTAGTCCCCGTGAATCCTCATGTAATGGGAGAGAGTAGAACCAGTTAGAGATATCTAAGACACTGAAGACCCTCATGCCTGGCTGTATTCTTGCCATCATTTCCAGAAATGAGGCAACTAACTGTGGTCTGCACTGTAGATGTTTGTTGATTATGGGGTAGTCAATTGTTAAACGGAATGAGTCATCAGGTTTCTTCACTGCCCATACCGGTAATACAAATGGTACCCACCCTGTATGTTCTGTAATGGCCCCCCTCTCCTGTATGGCCCTTAGTATATCATTTATTTGTTCTGCCGCCTCAGGGGGAATTCCATAGGGTTTTACGTATCATGGGATGCTTGTTAGTTTTAATACTACATTATCCTGCGTCCTCCCAAAATCTAGTCTGTGTTTTGCCCATATGTCTGGAAACATCTCCTCCCGCTCTGTTAGGATGCCATTTGTGTGTGTGAGGATATGTGTGTCACCCTTCGTTGTTGCTGTGACAATCGCCATTGGTATCACTTGTACTGTGCCTGCTGTACCTTGAAGGCGGAGGCATAGATTTGCTAAGTCTATCACCGCCCCCCTTTTCAACAATCTGTTAATTCCCAAAATATCCTCCTCCCCCCATGTGGCGCATGGCTGCTTGCCCAAATCCACCCCGTTTAAGCAGATCATTAGTTCCTTTACCGGGGAAGTAACTATAGGGCCACCCAGTCCCTGTATTTTTGTCAATTTCAAACATTTGGTGTCTATAAATTCACCCTTAGTCAGAGGTACTGCCGCCCCACTATCTACCAATATGGTCGCGTTGTGTGTGACTCCACCAGCGGAGAAAGAACCTTCTGCCGTCATGCGGCCCCATCTATCTTGGCTTAGGGGTATCACTGCGGCCTCCAACTCTGCTGGTTTGTCTCTGTCCTAGTACCCGCTGGAGCTTGTCACAGCAGCCACTGGCGTTGCCCCTGTACTTGTCACTTGCTCTCTCAATTTCTGCGCTTTCTCCTTTATGTCATTTAGCTCATGTTGCTCCCAATATGTGACCCAGGGTCGTAATACCCCTTCTGCATTTCGTTACAATTTAGCCCCTGTCTTTCTATCGTACAACACCTTGCCCGCTCTACCTCTCCCGCGTCCTCTTCCTCCTCTACACCTGCCCCGAAAAAATGTGGAATCCTCGCTATATCTTTCAGCATCATAAGTAATATTTCTCACTGGTGTCAGTGTTTCCCACTCCTGCTCCTCCATGTACTTGCCCTCTTCCCACTCTTTACATTCTCTTACAGGAATAATTTTTCGTACCGCCAGCCATGTATCATTCTGCTGCATTCAACATTCAACACATATGCCCATCCTTGACATTTTTTGAGCCTTTCTTCAACATCCAATTTCCCTTCCACCACCCGTGTAATCTCATCCGGCTGCAATTGCCATTTGGTCATCGTTTCTTCCACCCCCAAGTCCCTCATTAATGTCTGTGTTAACATATCCGCGAAGACGGATGGGCTCTGGTCCCTTCCAAATCTTTAGTACCTGCATTAGCTTTGGTAGCACCAGTATCCTGTGGTGTTTTTTCCATTAGTGCCATAATGGGTTCTATACGCACCCTCCATCTAGTGCCTGCCCCTTTATCCACATCTTCTACTTCTATAGTTCCTATCATCCACATCAGAAAAATCCCGGAATTATTAACTGAGATGGGTTGTATACTGCCTTTAGTATCGTAATTACTTGTCCCCTATCCAATCTGTGTGCATCCAAAGTTTTGTATGTGGAGTGAAGTGCGCTAAATAGTTCTATCGGGCTAGCCCCTCCATACCGTGGCATTTCTTTTAGAAGTGCTAACATTTTCATAATGTCCTGTGGCCTGCCTTGGTGGGGCTCCTGTGACTCCCATGTACCCTCAGCTCTTTTCAGGTCCTGTTTGATTCGTATCCCCATTTCCCTGTCATTGCGTGCAATTTTGTGCACAACAACCCATTTACCTATAGCCTCTTTCACCCTATCCCACACTACCGTTGTCATTTTATTGTAGTTTATATTATCCAAATCTAAGTCAACCCGTAATTCCTCCACCGTTGGTGTATCATCCACTTCTGTTTTTGTGAAATTTCCCCCAGCTGGCAGTGATATTGGTGGCATTTGAACTGCTTTATTATATGGGTGGGGACTTACATATTCCTCCGGTTGCGTAGTTTTTACAGGCAACACCGGATAGGTCCAATCATCTTTGTCTGGGTGCTGTTGTTTGTATACCTCAAATGCATTTTTGTGCATCTCTAGCTCCCCTTGGCAATCAGTAAGCTGCTGTTTAATATCTTCACACTCTTGTGCCTTTAGCACAACAGTAGATGACATCTGCATATAGTGAGTATTTGCCATTTGCCGTGCGTACGTGAGGTCATCCCTCATGTCGCACAGCAGTACATTTTGTCGTGTAACCTCATCATTTTCCCCATTAGTAATGTGATACATCTTCCAGAGACATGTCACAATGACATGTGTCTTATTTTTGCAATAATATGTCTTGTGTGTGGTGTACAATAACTCATCAATTAAATCCTCCACTGTTTTTGGAGGCCTGTCAATATTTGACCACATGCATGTCCCCTTCTTTTTTCTTAAAAAGTCCTCAATAACCTTTTTAGCCTCCTCTTCCCGCCTGGTCAGTGGACTGGCGTCTGCCATCTGTCTTATTTTTCTGTCACTATTTGACTCTACCACAGTGCAATTTTCCAACCCTGCACAGTGCTTGATGTCAATACAGCTTTGACCCTGCACCTGTAGTGTGCTCTGACTGTACCACAAGCCCTACTTTAACATGCTCTGACTAAAACTGCGGCTCTGTTGCTGCCCTTTGACCCTGTACCAACAAAAAATAGTACTCTGAGGCAACTGACCCTACCAGACAGACAGTTGGCGGTACCTCTACGTATGTCTCAGAGACCCCAGGCCTCCGAAGTCAGTCTCCCTTGCAACAATAATTTATCAATTTTTAGTGCTATTTTGCACTAAAAAAAAAAAACAAATACATTGGTACAGTGAAAAACACTCTTTTCACTTACCGTATTTGATGTTGCCTCCGCAACTGTGCCAGTGATAGGCGAGAAAGAGAGCTTCCGGGCTTCAGCACCAAATGTTACAATCGTCCGTCCTGCTCCCTCATGCAATTATCCTGCTTCACTGCACACTCAGCAACACTCCAAAATGAACACACGGGAGACCAGAGGTAGAAGGGTATTTGCATATAATGAAAGCACGTATCCAAACCACCTGGGTGGACTGCTCGGCTCCCCCAGGCCGGCAACATCCTTATGTACAGTTTAGGTGGCTATCCCAGTCCTAAACAACATTACTCATGTCAAAGGGGATGCCTGCGGCCTGCATCCGGGCCCATGTATGGAGTGTAGCAATCAGAACCCAAGCGATAAAAGTGTTCAAGTTCTTATAATGGACTGTATCCTGTGCACAGAGCAATATGGCCGTGGGTTCTGGTTCCAGCTTGTTATGCACTGTTTGGTCTGTGTACATTCTCTCAGAAATGGTTTTCCATCCCTGGAGGCATGATGGTCACACATTCCACAGCCACAGTGACCTTGCCGTTGCCAGATTCCATCTCCTCATGCGCAAGGGCCTCCAAGAAAATAGAAAAAACACATAATTAGATCACGTAACAGTGGAGTTCTCTAAAGCTTGCGTTTTACAAATTCGCAGAATTTTTGATTTCAGGGTAGCGGTTCTATTCTGGATTACCTGCTGCAGGGCTTTCAGGAAAGGTATCCACAATCAGAGAAATGACAAACTCTATGCACAAGGCGACCAAGTTATTAATGACTACTGAAGGGAGGAACTGGTGGTCACTGGACAAGAGGATTGGTAGATATTGAAGTATCAGGTGTCGGATTTAGTGAGTAAGTGGATGATCACAATGAGAAGGTTTGTGTAATGGAACAACTCAAACTACACTGCTTGCGATGAATCAAATTCCGAGGTACCAGTGGTCCAGGGTTGAATATCGATTTCTAAACCATCATTCAACCCCACACACCTAATACACCAGAAAGGATCCAAACAGATTGGATTAAACATGCATACAATTACAATTATAAACCTCCTTGTCCAATTTTGGTAACGTGGACTGACTGGCAGGCTTATCTCCTCTAAAGATTGTGGATCATTGGTTATTTGCAACGCAGCGAAAATACAATTATTACTCAATGATAAAAGGAGTCTCCAGTCAAGGTTGTATACAAATATCGGCTTTATTATTATCACAACAGAATCGAATAACACTATTAAATACATTCCACCCTGTAAAGGAATGCTGAGAAAAGACAGTTTCCAAGACAGAAAAGGGATGCACTCTATATACTGACATGAGGGGAGTTGGCATGCTTAATAACAGAATCTATTTTTTAAAAGGCTACTTGACTTCAGCAAAAAGGGAGAAAGGGTCTTAAAATGTCTCTAAGGGCTTTCTGGGAAGGACCTGGGGACAGAACCACAATGTACCTCTTGCTGTAGTTCTTGGCGCTCAACAGCATTGAGTTAGTTTCAGGGCACTTTTCAGGCTTCTGCGATAGAGTTCGAGACGGGAGACAGCGGCGGGTATCAGGTGGCAAGACGGTTCGGCAAGCAAAGCTTGGCAAACAGCTGCAAGCTGATCTTCACAGCGACTTGGGGTCAGGAATTGCTGTCTCAGTGTTGATCGGCAGTTCTGAAGTGTTGGTTGCGACGGTTCAGGTTTGTTCTGCAACTGCGCTTGACTGCGGTAGCTCAAGTCTTTACAGCGGTCAGCATTGCAGATTGAGGAACTAGACTAGTTTGAGAATGTCCTTTAAGGCGGACAGTGATAGGTACTTGTCATTGCACTTCTCCCTGCCTCTTCAATTGGCTTGTGTTGTCCTTTAAGGCAGATGGCCCGGAGCTAGGGTGTGTTGCAGGCATCAGCCTTGTCCTTGGTTGCGGGTTCAGAGTCTTTCTGGCATTCCCTGTCCATGGTGCTTGCTGCAGAGCCTAACAGGGCACACTCTGAAGCGGCTGGAAGGCCTTATGAGTTGTTTTCTTACTCTGTTCCCTGGGAGAAGTTAAGGGGAGGGATCTTGCTTCACTGTTTGGATGTTCCTGATCTCCGTTCACTTGCAGAAGCTGTAAGGCAGACTGTACCTTCAACCAGGGCCCAAGGATGAGTTCTTCGTGCTTTAAGTGAAGTCTTCAGATGATCTGCCTAAAGAGGGGTTCCAGCCCTATTGTAAAGCCAAGTGGGCCACAGTGATTGGTGTAGGCTGAGCCTACCATAGTGAACCAATCCCGGGGTCCCTACCAACAATTTTCTTTATGTGTGAGGTCGTAACCAGAGTGCTTTGTAACAGGAACAGGTAAGAGGGTCCTACAGGAAGAAAAGGGCGTCCCAGAACCAACATGGTGGAACCCTTCTCTCAACCGAAAGATTTATGGGCTCACTCCCTTGTGATACTAGGTCCAACCCACTCTTTTGTCTGGTGTGATCAAAGAGTCTCTCTGGTTAATGGTCTTTCTGTATGGTTCCTTTTAAAAGCGGCAGATCTCCCTGAATATGCTGAGATACCAGACGCTCTGGCTTCTGCAAACCACATTATTGTATCTTTGAATGGGATCCCCCTAGCGGGCGTTGGCTACTTTAAATAGAGTCAGACATCAGACATGTCAGTTCACTGCCATGAATACTGAGGGTAGGAGCTGGCTTTAGGTTGAACATATGAAAGAAAGGTTTGCTGGGTTTCCTGTTTCCTTTGTTATCCTCTGCAGCCAGGCCCAATAGAGGCCTGTTTAAGTACCCCCTATTGCTATGTTAATCACTGCCACCAGCTGCAGGGCTAAGTACGGGAGCATGGCAGTTCCATGGAGCCCTTGTCAGTTAATCAGCTGTCCACAGCAGGTGAAATCCCCTGTCCTTAGGATGACATTGTGCCCTCCTCTCCTGTCATATTCCAACTAAATATGACGACGAGTGCAGACTGTATCTGTAGGCTGTGTCCATGCTGGAGTACACAGGGCTGTGCATTTGTTGTGGGGTGAGCATAGGAAAATGTGTGTGGATTAGCCCCACACATTGTCCTGAGGCAGGTCTACCATCATCCATTTAATTAACTATTTCTAAAAAAAAACATGCGGAGGGTCAAATTTCTCACACTGGTGCTAAGAGCTTTTCGTGTGAAGGGAATTGCCCAATATGTTTCAGTTTAATGTTTGACATTACTGGTTAAGTGGCAAAGCTAAAATTCGAACCCAAATCTCCAGCTTGTGAAGTCTGTAAAGTGCACACTTATATCAACTTCTTAAAGGAATTCTGTTTTGAGCTTAGAAAGTTGGTTTCGTCCCAGCGGAGCAGCTTTTAGACCAAGGTCATTGTTTGCAAAAGAGGTGAGTGTGTGGTGAAACTCTGCTTGCCTTGTCTATGGCCATTGGGTTAATGAACGTTAATCTTGAACCCACCGAGCTCGAAAAAGCTCCTAGAAGTAGATGTTTTGAGGTTTTGTGGGAAAAGCTCTCGCTTGTGGTCCACCCAGCATTGACTGGCAGGTATAAGTGCACATCATGGCCACATAATTGGGATAGAAATGTGCCATCTTTCCATGACATTTAACATGTGAGTTTGCTCTGGCCATACGCTTTACAAATGCACCCAACATAGCATTCACGCTATACTCAAGCTCCCTTCCACATACAGCGAAAGGTGTAAGGTATCCATCATTGTAAATATATTAATATTGTCTTGCTGCATGCTTTCTCGGGTGGGAAAGAATATCCAACAGACGTGCTGGGGCTGTGCAGATCCCATGCTCCATTCCTGAGGCGGGATACTCTAAGAGCGAGCACGCCACTCTGGGCACATCTTTCCGATATCTGCGGTGCCCAACGGGGAGAAAGAAATGGGGATTTCACGATTCTAGTTCATTGCACAATTAAGCATCTATTTATATGCTTATAGTGAAAGAAATGGCTGCTAAAATTATTGTTCTTGGCTGCTATTTTCTGCACAAATCAAGGAGGTGGTAAATGGGCCTTTATAATTCACATCAAAAAGCCTTTTAATGAAGCAAATTGCCTCCTGATGTTGCTTTCAAGCTCCATTTGAAGATCACCTTTGCCACGCTAACAGCACGTGAGATTAAGGGGAAAAGACTATCTCAGACAGCCCACTCTTAGAAATTGATTTCAAGGAGACAATAGAACAGAAGAGCTGTTAGCTCATTTACATAACTAATTCCAGCCAGAATGCACCTCGCAGGGGAAATTTTTTTTAAAGACGTTTGGGGAGGAGTTTATGGTTCATGTTAGGGATAACTGAAAAAGGTGGGGCTATTTGATGTAGTAACATCTGCTTCAAGATCACTCTGACGAAAAAGCGTCAGAGAGATTCTGACCCTAAAGAGGAGGTTTCCCTCCAGTTCAGAAAGACTTGGACCATGGGCTCGATTTCCCAAAGCAATGATGTGATATCAGTAAAACCTCCTCCCTGGCTCATTCTCAGGCTGGATGCTCGTCCTTACCTGTGCGCGACTACCTTTCCAGACGTCTAAACAACATTGCAAGATACTCCTGTTATAAGAGCAGGTGAGAAAATCAACAGGATGCCAAGGCCTGACCTCCAGAAAATCTGGCATCCTATTGTGCAGAAAACCTGATATGACCTTCTCAATGAACAGGATGCCAAGTCCTGACCTCCAGAAAATCTGGCATCCTGTTGTGCAGAAAACCTGATATGACCTCCTCAATGAACAAAATACAAAGAGCTCCAGAAAATCGAGAAAACCGGACAGTCGCATTTAATTTAAAAAAAGTACCTTGGATGAGAAGAGAAAAACATTTCCATATTTTCTTTTCCTTCGCCATATCGTTAAGGGAATTGTGAGAGCGCTTCCAAGGCAATCCCAACAAACTGCAATCATCTAATTTAGAAATCATCATCTTTATCTTTTACCCTTGCACTGCTTTGATCCGATTTTTGCATATACTGCATCTCCATTAATATGTTGGCGAATCTTGAAAGAAATGTTTTGGTTTGCTGTGAGACTAGCTTTTATTAATGAAAAAGAGCACAGGTCGGTGGGTTACAGAAATCATCTCTCGCCCTTCAATGAGGTTCTATATTGGTGCATTTACGGTGAAACGGATTGATGTGTTAAAGAGATCTTATGAATGAGACTTTTGACATGTACTGAATGGACAGTAAGTACTTCATGATGAAACAACTCCTTTTATGGTTGCTCTAATGCAAGTAACAGGCCATATTGTTGGCCTGCTGGAAGGTTATCCTTATTTTTAGGAACATTTCATGTTTTTCTTGTATCAAATATGGAAGACTATTTTCTGAACACAATCCAGCCTGTTGAAAATTGATCTTGAAAATCACAAAGCATGGCTGCTGAATAATGTTACCCTATTTTTGTAATGGCCTTCTGAATTTAGGTGGCAGGTTCGAATCCCGGCACGGCCAACTCAGCCTTCCATCCTTCCGAGGGCAATAGATGAGTACCAGCTCAGTTGGATGATAATTGTACGTACATGGGCTATGTAAACCGCTTTGGTGAAAGCGCTATGTATGAATAACCAATCATTATTAACTTGTCTAAAATTATTTCTTACAGATTCTTTCCAACCACACTTGTGTGCGGACCGCACACTTAATACAGGCGTTAATACCCAGTTGTAAGAATAGGAGCCTGTGGGACAGGTTTCAAGTCAACCATTGCGAATCCCTTTGGGTCTCTGCTTGACAATAGATTTCTGAGGAAAATATCCAGGCCATTATAAACAGTGAGGCCCTGGCTCTGCTTTCAAATAAGAGGTCCATTGGTTTGAAGAGACCGAGGAAAGCCTTTAACCCTGCATTTGCCGAAAGAGACCACTTGATATTACAAGGCCCTTCAACCAAACACTAACGCCTGACAAGCACAAGATTAACATACTTCAAAGAAAAGCATCATCAGTGAACCACATTGTGACAATACCTACAAAATGTAATAGAGAAACTAATGGCATGTAGAGGGCTGACTTTATGTCCACTTTCTACATTTCCTACATAAGGTTACTATTATACACAAATAACTGAATTCTTTTTTATATTAATAATGTTATGATTTTTAAATGGCATTAGCACCTAGCGCGGGGAAGCTAGCCAATCATCTCCCTCTGATCAACGGTTGATTCTGGTGATAAAGGCCCTCATTCTGAGGGAGCAAATGGCGGCTTCATTGTAATCCTCCAACGCCTGCTGACAATAGCGACTGCTTGCCCCTCCCTGCTGCCTCTCACCTACCCGCTGCCGGACGTACCCAAGAGAAAAACCACACACTTACCTGATCTTCCATCCAGGCACCATTCTCCTTCACCCTCTGCTGCTTTGAAAAGAGATAAGGGTCCGGATCTCAACCATCCTTCTCTTGTTTCCATGGTAGCCGTTGTAGGACAGCATGCTTTCCTTTCATGAAAGAACACATATCCGTGGGCATCCTTACATGAAATGAACCCTTCTTTTCCCAGACAGGAAATGATGCTTGGATGCCAATGGCCTTCCTGGCAAACATGAGGAGGCTTTCCAGGCCTGTAGCGGCTCCTAAGAAGGGAGAAAGACCCTCCCCTCAACCATCCCAGAAGAACATTTGAGGCGAGTTGCTGTGTGGACAAGGCCTACCTGCTGCCTCGACACTGGAAGTAGGATTCTGCTAACTGGAGGTTGTAGCCCCTGCACGTGCTCTGGCAACCTTCCTGGCTGGGAAGGGCAGACAAAGGAGACCCATGACAGGGTTCCCCAGCAACTCAGGAGTGAAGGACAGCTTTATGATGCATTTTGTTGTAATGGAAGTCTGGCCTGTATTCTGTGGCGAGAGTTCCAGGTTCCTTTGTCAGTTGGTGGGGCTCGGTGGTGGTGTGGCCACGTGGTTCGCAGCTTCAATAAAGCACTTTCGTTGACCCATAACAGTGTCCCGCCATTACTTCACTGGCGACGAGTATTGGCAGCAGGTAGTGGACTGTGATCCACGCGTGAGGAGCAAGCTGCAAGCTCGCACGGAAGACTTGGTGGGCCATCATCCTGCAGAGAGCTTTACGGATGGGCCGCAGACTACCCCGTCTCAGCAGCCGTTTGCTGTGGGTGCCGCACCGGAGCCCGGAGGACCGAACGGTTCCAGATGTGGAAAGGGGAGTGAATCCCTGACTCCCCGTGGGCACCCGACACCCATTGGAGGGCCAGACAACTGCGCAAACCTTGCTTGTGCAGTTGAAAGTGGATGTTGCCAGTGCACCATCCTTGGGTTCATTTGATCCGAAGAATAGAAGTCTTCTTGCGGTTGATGCAAGTGAAGTTGGTCTAGGTGGAGTTTTGGAACAATGTAGAGACGCAAGGTTCAGGCCGAATGTGTTCGCGTCCAGGGCGCTTATGAATGCTGAGAGAAAGTATGCTATGATCAAGAGGGAGGCACCAGCCTTTTTGGCCTTGAAGCTTTTCAGAACGTTCCTGTGGGGCATTCTGTATGTCATTAGGACAGACCACAAGCCCCTTACTTATCTGCTTAACACTAAGGGGGTAAGGGGCTCTGTGTCCCCATGGATATCAAGGTGGATGGTGGACTTACAGGAATTCAATATTGGAGTAGAGTACATTCCAGGTGTCAAGAATGTGGTAGTGGATTGTTTGTCACGTTTACCCGTGGTGATGCCGGAGGAGCATGCAGAGTGTGATGTTAACACGCAGGTTGCTTGTGTGCTTCACGGCGTGGACAAAAATGAGTGGGAAAGGGAATCGGCTAAAGATTCTGAGTTGACTTGGATTAAGGAAGGTTTGCACGGTGGGTGTGTGGGGTGCATTTAAAGGCCCCAAACAGAAGTCCCTTTCACATGAATAGCAAGATTCTAAACACTAAAACAAAAATGGCCTGGCCTTTCTTTTGTTTTTTAAGTAAAATTAAAGAGCCTTGTGGAAAGGGGCCTCCCTGCCATTACCAATGGACAAGTAGCATTTTAATTTACAAAAGAAGGAGGAATCAAAGATCCCTGTCACATGGAAAACAGGATTGTTAAACATTGAAAATAAAAACGGCCTGCACATGAGTGTGCAAATAAAAACGGTTTAAAAAAAAAAGTGAAAAGTGAAAAAAAACACTGCTCACAGAAAAATGTCAGGAAAACAAAACATAATATGTGGGTTGACCAAAAGCAATGTATATTATGTTTCACCTACCAAATCTCCAGTGGCATATGAAGAGCCACTTTGTCTTCATGGCAAATGTGAGCACAAGGCAAAACTTCACTAGGACATCTCCCGCTTCCAGCCTCAATGTCACATCTTCCATCTAATGACCACCTACAATAAAAATATACTGCTAAAGGTGTCGAAATTCAGTGTTCTCCAGACCTGCTGGCTCTGAAAGCAAAAGTTACCTTTGTCTGGAACATGACAAATATGTGTGAAAACGGGGGCACTCACTTCAAAGAGCAAGCTTCCAATACAAAGGAGGAGGCAGGAGCAGGACCATTTGTCCCACATGAAGATTCACAATTTATTTAAAAGGACTATTATCATTTAGGCCTTGTTCTCAGCCATCATAAGGTGGATGGATTTTATCTATGTACCATTTTTTATTTAATTTCCAGGCGATTTTGGGGATGTAAAATTCATCTTCCTGGGACTCTGGGGGTTTCTGGCTGATCTGAACATGTACCAAATGTGAGTTGGTGAGCGAGTGGAAATTGAAATTAGGTATATGCTTAATAACTTACATACTCATGACTGTTGTGCTTTTAGGGAAATGGCAGAAAGCTGCCACATGGCCATGCTACATGATATAGATTTGGTGGTCATCTTATCCCATTTCCCATGATTAGTGAAAACCGAAAATATATTTAGTTTGGCAGTTGCTAGTAAAATTATGAAGTTGTGATACATAACTAGTTGAAAGTTGAAAGGAAAACAAAGGATGATGATGAATGGGAATTGCCACATGTTGCTCCAGACACCTAAACCAATCTTGACTTGGAGGCTGGGTTTGGGAGGAGAGAGAAGGGTAACTGCCCAATCCTAGTACCAGGGATTATTGCAGGGTACTTCCCCAAGATTGTAAAATTGGTGGTCTCATCTCTGCTATATAAGGGGGACTGCACTAGGACAGAGGGACACACAAAAAAGGAGAACAACAGGTACAGAAAGATAAGAGACAGACCATCAGGAATGCTGCTGAAACTTACAATCTGACAGCTGTAAAGAGACACCAGAGGTGATTGCTGAGAGTGAATCTGGGTGGAGCTGTCTATTTCTAGGAAGGCCTCAAAGCTGACTGAGTCCTATAGTGGAGAGCGCTGGCCGTCTTTGAGAGTGGAGTAGCCAGACCCATGCCCTATCTTTCTAGAGTGTCCTGAGATGCAGCTGGGTTTCTTGAACCTTAAACAGAGGCTTGCTATGTAAGTAGAACTGAGGCCTGGCAATCCAAAATGTGGAGAAGTCTGCTTGCCTTGAATCCCTTTCCCTTATAGTGGGCAGGGGGGTAGAACTGTGTAGATCCTTAGCCTATTTAACCAAAAATATTAATTTAATTAATTCCCTGTTTGGCAGGACACTATGGGTGAATTTTGTTAAAATTCAAAATTAACATAGCTCACTTCCCAGTGTGCACTTAAAACTATAGCCTATACATTAATTGGGTAATCCTTGTTGTCCCAGCTGACCATGACTTCTTTAAGGAGGAGGGGTGTTGTTGTTCTTAAACCAGTCCACGCTTCTTATCCAGCTTCCCCAACACAGGCATTTCAGTAAGGGGGGTCTGAAATCCAGAATTCCTCAAAGCATTCACTGTGAAAACAGAAAAAGAAAATCGAGGCTAAGCACCCCAAAAGAAAATACACCGAACACGGGTTACAAAGGAACATACAAAGTACTTTATTCTATACTGAATTCAATTACAAAAACAGTGCAAAGTCAGATAGCTATCGGCCCTCAGTACAACACAACGAACTCCAGCATGGTTCAGTGTGTTCAGTGAGAGACGCTGTACATTAGAATGCATTCGCTTTTTATACATTGTGTGGTCGCGATGCCCAGCCCCACTTCGGGTTAATATTCCTTTTAATATATCACCGATCTAGGGTTCGTGCCAAGTATCAAATAACCGCATATAACTGGTTTGCTTTTAACACACGTAACAACAAGCGTATGCAATAGCTGTGTATTCTAAAGTTTTCCATGCAGGCCTTCTTAAACATTAATACAATGTAATAAGACAGATGTTCTTTGTTCAGTATTCGAATATATTGTCTCGACATATGCTCGTGGATTAGTTTTCATTGCACGAGTAATCCCTTTACACATAGGTCAATGAAGGACGAGGTCTCAGTTCATGACCTCAACAAGTGGCCTGCAGGCAAATTACACATTAGCTATGTACAGAGGTCAACACGGCCATGTTGTATTCTGCAATGACATCGTCCACCATTTTAGCTCACAGGGTGACTTTTACACAACGAATCCTAAAATGGCGGTTTGACCTAAAATGGCGGCCTACATAGATTTAAGGTCAGGACCTTGCAACACAGATTTCTTTCGCAAGCGACTTTCGAGCAGCTTGGCGTAGGCCAATATAAAATATATTTATTACAATAGGAGGCACAATATACTTTCTATTACGACAAACCCTCCTTTTGGCCTATGCCAAGTGCTAAAACTACTTTGGATCTCCTTGCAAATAACTCCATGCATCATTGTCCATACACCCTGAATCACTATCAGAAATATCTATTGCCATTAGGTCTTTTGCTAAAATATCCTTCAATACGTATTCTTTGGCAGTCTTATCTGGGGCATATACTTTATGTCCTATCGAACCTATCGCTTGTGCACAACATCCCCCTAGTATCGAACACATACCAGGCAGACACTGAATACAATAACAAAGAGACAACAGTATTCCCAAAATAATCAATAAGACCGAAAGCACCTTCCAACCCCAAGAACGCAAGAAGTCCCAGAACCAAGCGCTTAGATCCCAGTTTCCCTCGGGAACATGCACTTCGGAACTAAGGACGTGCAGATTTTGTATTGCCTTGAAGATAGTTGGGGAGGAATCTGATACGAAAACACAGCAAGCGGACCCCACTAATTTGCATACTCCACCACGCTCAGCTAGAATGACATCTAATGCCATTCGATTTTGAAGTGCTACTAATCTTATCGCCTTTTGTTCTAACGTCATATTGTAGAGTATGTCCGTGGTCCGGTTGATGGTTCTCTCCAGTACTCTCGCTAGTTTTCTAATATCTTCTGAATTCGCTATCTGCCCCCAAAATGGCACAACTGATTTTGCTATGTCTCCCAATACTTGTGCCGGGGTATCACCATTCTCATTCCGCCGTGGACGAGCCTTCGAAACTTCTTTTGTACTAGCTATAAACACCCCAGGTAACAGGATCCCTAAATAACAGGTTCCCTGCCAATCCCTGGGAAACCATGGGAATGCTACATTACTGCAGACAAAGTAGACAGGTTCGCCTACATACAAAGGTCTGTTTTCTCCAGTCAAATTTGCAACATTGGCACAACCTAGAAATCCCTTCCCATTGACTGAGTTCCATTCCTCTGTATGCAAAAGGAAACTCAATCGGGACTATGGTTAACAATGTAAGAAGGAGGCCTGGCATCCTTATTGCCTATCGGAGCCATTTCAAAGGAAATCAAAGATTGGAAAGGACGAGACAGTTTATCATAAGGCCTAATAGAAGCAACATTCGGTTTACTCCTATTTGCAAAAAGCGAGCATCCCAGGGGAGTCAATACACGTTTCTCAAAACTATTCAAATTGGTGCCATCAAACAAAGTTCCCTGAGATGCTATCATTCCATCGGCCAAAGAACAGTGCTCTAAGAGAAGCATAGCAGGCAGTTGTCAACGGTAAGGGATGTATATACCAACCTAACCCCTTATCCCCGTGTTGTGGTAAATGTGAGCAGACCCAGCAATTGGTTTTTATTAAAAATGGCATATGTAGCATTCATGATAAGTAGTAGAGTGTTATTATGGTACCTTTTTCTGTGCTGGGAATCTCTAGGAGACAAAGTATGCAAATGTACAAAGGGAGTAGGAACAATGGGTGCACTTTCAGTAGGCAACAAAAGTTCTAAAGAATGAGTTTCCTCTAGGTACCATAATCCTAGGGCAGCAACTATAAAAAACCCAAATATCATCATAAGAATACAGCAATACGTTTTTGGGGCCCAGGCATTTTGTCCATTGTCCCAGTTGGTCACCCCATTATTTACAAGTCCAATACGAGCGGCGGCGGTAGCAGGCATTGTAGTCTTCGGATGGAAACCCCAATGTTCGTTCCTGGCGACCCCACGGTCGCGCGATTTCTTAGTCCTTCCACAACCCTAGCCAACAGAATCCCCTTTCTCAAATTTGGGCAAAAGCAAGCCCTCAATGACTCTTTTCCTTCTCTGAATGCACAGCCAAACCGTGAAATATGTCTATCTACGCGGTCGCAAGTTGTATCGTACTTTTCCTGGTACTGATTGATCCGGAAACAATATGTCGTCAATTCCTGCTGGAAGCAACGTGTCGGAGGCAGGTGAAGAGGCTGAGTCTGAAACAGCTGTTTCGGGGTGCAAAATTTGCGGAGAGTGTGGAGACAAAATTGTAACTTCCCTAAGCCTCCTGGGCTCAGAGATATTCTCCAACAGACTCTCAGTGCTGCTTACTGCTTTGGGATCATTGGTTGCAGTATCAGTGAGGGGTTCTGTTTCTACTGTAGCGTGTGCACAGGGTGAGGAAGTTTCTTGATGTGTGACGCGTGGATCCAGTTCTTTCGTCCAGCTACCCGCACCGCTGTCTGGGTGACCAGCAGGACCTGGAATGGCCCACGCCAGCAAGGCGCGAGGCAGGAGGTGCGCTCAAATGATTTGACGAGCACCCAGCTCCCAGGTCGTATGCCATGGCCCGGGCCTTCGTATCACACAGGTAAAACTGCTCGTACCTGCTGGTAAATCAAATACAGGTTTTTAGTCAATTGGCTACAATAATCTGAAAGTAGTACATTTTCAACATTCTTTAAATTTCGGCATTTTGGAAGATTCCAGATATTGGCAGGTCTCCCCATTACCACCTCAAATGGAGAGAGACCAGTCGTAGTTTGAGGGGTTGTACGCATGGCTAGTAACACGATCGGTAAGGCGTCCGGCCATTTTAGTTTGGTGCCGGCACACGTCTTAGCGAGCTTGTTCTTGATGATACTGTTGTGTCTTTTACATAGGCATCTACAGTCTCCCTTAAAACATACATTTCCATGAAAAGATCTGTGGCAGTTTGTCTAGCTATCTGATCAGCGAAAGCGTTCCCTTTTCCAATATCATCCACAATCTTTCGATGTGCTGTACATTTCATAACTGCTAACTGAGTAGGGAGCGCAAGCGCTGAGAGTAGTTGCACTATTAGGGAGCCATGTTGAATCTTGGTGCCATGCGAAGTTAGGAACCCTCTTTCTGACCAAAGTCTCCCAAAGTTTTGAACCACCCTAAAGGCATGCTGACTATCAGTATATATATTTACTGCAAGCCCTTCGGAAAGTTCACAAGCTCGGGTCAATGTTATAATCTCTGCGGCCTGCGCAGAATTATGCATAATTCTCTTAGTTTCCACAACCGTGCTCAATGGAGTGATTGCATAAGCGGCTGTGGATGTACCATTCGGAAGTTTAAAGAAGGAGCCGCCACAAAACAGCTCTCCTTGCGGATTATCCAAAGGAGTATCTTACAAATCAATTCTGCCCTTTGTTTCTTGTTCGGTCATATACAATCATGTGACTCTTCATCGCCGCAAGTAGTATCTTACGGAAAAGGTAGGAGTTCAGCCGGATTAAGGACACAACACCTCTTAATTTGAATGTGAGGAGCAAACAAGATCAATTCATATCTTGTCAACCGTGCAGAAGTGAGGTGTTGCGTTTGAGTTCGGTTCAATAGAACATTTACAGAGTGAGGCACCATCAGCATTAGATCATGGCCTAGGACCATTCCCTCACTCTGTTTTACAGACGCGGCAGCAGCAGCGACAGCGCACAAACATCTTGGCAAAGCGCATGCTACAGGATCAAGGGCGGAAGAATAGTAACCGCACGGCCTATTCTTTCCTCCATGTTCCTGCGTTAATACAGCCAAAGCACATCCATCACATTCATTCACAAACAACACAAAGGCCTTTTCATAGTTTGGTGTGCCCAAAACTGGTGCAGAGCATAATGCAGTCTTAAGCAAGTCAAACGACTGCTGGTGTACCGCGTTCCATGGCAATGGCGAAGAAATGCCCTTCTTCGTCAAAGCCACCATCGGTTTGATCACTAGTGAGAAATTCGGCATCCACAACCTACAGTAAGAAGCCATACCTATCAAGGCTCTAACTTTCTTCTGTGTATTTGGGACAGACATGCCAGAAATGTGTTTTTATTCTTTCAGGTGTCAAGCTTCTTCCCTCCTTTGACAGGAGATAGCCTAGATAGGCGACCTCCTGACAACAATATTGAATATTTTTAAGCGAAGCTTTGTGACCATGCTTAGCTAGATGAATAAGTAAAAACACAGTGCCCTCCTTACAGGCACTCTCAGAGTCCGCAGCTAGAAGCAAATCGTCAACGTACTGAAGCAAAGTACAGGTAGAGGGCAATTCAAGGGTATCAAGTTGCTCTTTCAAAGCCCTACTATAAATACTAGGACTCTGTGTACCCTTAAGGTGCACAAGTAAATGTAAACAAGCGTCCCCCCAAGGTGAACGCGAACAAATATCTACTATCCTTGTGTATAGGAATACTAAAGAACGCATTCTTTAAGTCCACAACACTAAAGTAAGTAGCTGTAGCTGGAATCATGGTTAGGATCGTCGTTACATCAGGCACAATTGGAATTTGTGGTGCCACAACTTTATTAATGGCACGTAAATCAATTGCAAAACAGAATGGAATTACATTATCGCCTTTCTTGTACACGGGTAAAATCGGACTATTACACAAACTTCCTGAAATTTCTTCAATCACACCGCGATGCACAAAATCTGAAACAATACATTTCAAAGCTCACTCACCCTCAACCGAAATCTTATACTGGGGAATGCGAGGAAGCTCAATTCCATATTTCAAAACTATTTTAACAGGCTCGATCTGTAAGACACCGACATCATTGTCGTCGACAGCCCACAAGCTCTCTGGTACATAAATGAATTCTGGAGGCAAAGGTCTAGTCAAAAATTGCGAGGCAGAAAATTGCTGTGGTGAAATCATCAAGCGCACTCCATCAGAAGAACAATAAATCACTGCATTTAATTCTTTTAACAAATTCAACCCCAGCAAGTTCTCTCCGTAATCCGAAGTCAACAGAAAAGGACACTGGTCCATAAAGGGACCCAAAGAAATAGGTACCCGCATAGAAACCGGACAAACAACTGGTGTACCAGAAAACCCTACAGAAACATTTGTTTGCCCTGACAGTGGAATGTTTGGAACCCGCGAATGATCAATGGAACACTTCTGTGCTCCAGTGTCTATCAAGAACTGATGTTTCCTATTTCCCACCACCATTTCAACGTAGGGACCTTTCTAATTGATGGGAATAGGTGTAGGTTCCAAACCCTGCTTCGGGCAATCCTAAAGAAACAGAATATTATCAAAAGGAAGCTCTTCAGATAAATATGCGACGGAAGGATGATCAAATATATTCCTAGTGTCCGCACTCGGAGTCTGATTGTCCTGCGAAAAAGGTTGTTGAGGGCCCTGTGTAAACTGACCTCTACCAGGGCCCCCCTACGCCCGGGTGACCTCTGGATCGCCTACCCATATTACCAAATGTATTATTTGACCTTTGTTGAAGGACAGGGCATTGTGCTCACCAATGACCCTCTCAACGACAATAAGCACACTGATTAATATTCACAGGACCCAAGGGCACATTTCCCTGTGGGACATACTGACCTCTAACCTGAGAATTACCCCCTTTGGGCCCCCTAACAATTTGCTGCAATAGCACTTTAATTTTTAAATCGCCTTTCCGTATTTCAATCCTATCTTTTTCATTATTGACACGGTTTATTTATTTATTCGCATTTGTTGAGCGCACAGCAGACCGAAGGCATTGTGGCGCTAGTTACAGTGTAGCTTATACTTAGTTACATACAATTCATGTCCTTACGGTTACATTGGACGAGATATACTTTTTTACAGATATGAAAGAGCAGCAGGAGCACAATGAAAAAAGGGGTTAGTTGAATAGGGCAGTTTTGAGCTTTTTTCGGAATGAGAAGAGGGATGCATCAGCTCTGAGGTCAGTAGGTAGGGAATTCCAGAGTTTAGGTGCGAGGAAGGGGAAGCCTATGCCTCCTGCTTTGTTTCTGTTGATGCGAGGCACTGCTAGTTGATTCGTGTATTGTGCTCTTCTTGGTCTCATGGATTGATCTCTACCTATCGTGTCAGATAAATAAGAGGGGGCTGCGAGATTGATGCATTTTTGGGTGGTTGTGAGAATTTTGAAAGAGATACAGTCTTTGACTGGGAGACAGTGCGCTGCCTTTCTGGCTTGTGCGATGTGTTCTCTCTTTGGAATGCTGAGGGCTGCTCTTAAAGCGGTGTTTTGGGTAGTCTGAAGCCTACATGCGTTTTTATGGGAGGTGCCGGCTAGGAATGCGTTACAATAGTCTAGTTTGGCTCCTATTGTTGCTCGGGCGATGGAGAGGCAGTTATCCTTGGTTAGGAATGGTTTTATTGTGTTAATGAGTTTAGTACTCAGTGCTGAGGCCGAGACTATGGCGCGGACTTGTTTGTTCATGGAGAGTGCGGCGTCTATGTGAACCCCCAGTGTTTTGACTGAGGATAGAACTGGGATGATGCAATTGTCTATGTTGAAATTGATGTACAGTGGGTTGAGGTTGGAGAGGGTGGATTTCTGTCCTAAAATGAGGATTTCAGTCTTGTCCCCGTTCAAGCAAAGGCCGTTAGTAGTCATCCATGCTTGTATGGTAGAGTAGATTTGCTGTAGGGTAGAGGCGTCTTGGTGATAATTCCCTGTCAGGGGGAGGAGAACCTGCCTGTCGTCGGCGTAATTTGTGTAAGTGATCCCCAGCGCGTCTAGTTTATCAAATAGTGGCTTGATAAAAAGATTATAGAGCGTGGGGGCAGTACAGGAACCTTGTGGCACACCACAGTGGATGATGGAGGGAGCTGCATGTGCTGTGTTAGAGAACACTTTCATAGCTCTACCCTCTAAGAATGATGTTACCCAGGATGCTGCTTCATTTGAGAAGTGTGCAGCGTGTGTCAAATGACTGGTAAGAGTAGTGTGGTCTACCAGATCAAACGCAGCTGAAAGGTCAAGGAGAAGGAGGAGGGCAGATTTGCCTTTGTCTAGGATGTTGGGAATTTCGTTTTTTAAGTCTAGAAGGGCGGTTTCAGTTCCGTGTCCCTTGCAGAATCCAGATTGTCTTTTACCAAGGATTGCGTTCGATTCAAGGTATAGTTGAATCTGTTTGTGGGCGGCCTTGTCAAGTAGTTTCAGGAGGAATGGGACTGTGGTTATGGGTCCGTAGTTGTTAGGGTTAGCAGGGTCTAACGTCTGTTTTTTTAAGAGAGGGCGTACCCAAGCTTCTTTAAGGCTGTCTGGGACTATGCCAGTTTTGAAGGATGCATTGATGAAGGCTGTGAGAAGAGGGGCGAGTGGTTCTGCGCTATCTTTGATGATTTTAGGGGGGCATACATCACCCTTACATTGTGAGGGTTTGAGGTGTCTGAGAATGTCAGTGACCTCGGCTTCAGAGATTTCGGTAAATGCAAATTTGGGCACGTTTCTTACTTTTACATTAGGTTTTATCTGTGCATGTGCACTTTGCTTTGGTAGGGTATTGAAGTGGTGGGATATTTTGCTTTGGAGGAGGTTTATTTTTGAGAGCATGGCTGATTGGATGCCTGTACACCATGCCTAGTCTTTGACAATCTCATCAGGGCATGTAGGTGGTACGGTTAGTTCTTTGAATATATTGAAAAGTTCTTTGGAGTGGGAGTTGGCATTGGAGATGCGGTGGTTGTAGGCTTCAGATTTAGCAAGGAAGATTGCGTCTTTGTATTTTTTTGCTATGGATTTAAAGTTAGCTTTTGTGGTATCGCAGGGGTTAAGCTGCCAGTTCTTGAGCGCTAGGCGTTTGTCTTTACGCAAAGTCTGGAGTTCCTCTGTGAACCAGGAATTGGAATGGAAGGATTTTTTTTCTTTTTTGTTTTCCAGTGGGGCAACTGTGTTGACAGCCATTGTGATGGTGTCTTTGAATATTTCTGCGAGGATGTTGGGATCAGCGGAGAACGGGGGCGCGAGGCATGGCAGATTGAGGAGTGCACTGATATTGTCAGCGGTGAGTTTTTTGGCACTTCTGGCTAAGGTCGCCGGTGCTTTTTTAGGCACTTTAGCGCTAAGTGAGACAGGGATGTCAAATAGGAGAAGGTTGTGGTCTGTCCATGGGAGGCTAGTATTGGAGGTGATGGCTGTATTGCAATTGTGGTCTATAATCCAGTCTAGGATGCGTCCTTTAGCATGAGTAGGCGAAGTGATCTTTTGAGAGAAGCCTAGGTCTTGGAGGTCTTTGGCTAGAGAGATAGCAGTTTTGTCCTTAGAGTCGTTTAATCCTAGATTAAGGTCACCTATAAGAAGTGATTTTGTGGATTTTTTAAGGTTGTTTCCTAGGAGGTGATTGACTTGACCTATGAATTTAGTGGTTGGGCAAGGTGGACGGTATACGGTATGAATATTTATTGTGCTATTTGGAGAGAGTGCTAATTTGACTGATAGGATGTCAATATTATCTTTCTCTTGGTGGGGTATGGTTCTGATAGAGAGTGTTTCTTTGTGAATAATGGCTACCCCCCCTCCTGTTCTGGCTATCCTATCTTGTCTAAGGATGGCATACCCTTGTGGTAGGGCTAGTGAAATGGCTGGGCCGGAGGCTTCGTTGAGTCAGGTCTCGCGAGTAAGTCTAGATTTTGGGTAGTTATTAGGTCATTTACTTCTAGAGCGTGGGCATTGATTAAGGCGCATTTGTATAGCATTGGGCCAGTGCAAGAAGTTGTGTTGGGTATGGTGTGGGTGTCTGCTTTAGGTACAGTGGTACATTGAGAGTAGGAGTTACTGCTAGGTGTAGTAAGTGTGGGTTTGAATTTGTGGCATATGGATGTATTATCACGGGGGTGGGGCGTGTGCACTTTAGAGGTGCGTGAGCTAAGTCTGCAATTTCTCTGTAGTAAGTGTGTAGGGGTGGTATGGTGGTGGATAGAGATGGTGCGAGCTCTGAGTCTGTCTAGCCTGAGGCTGAGATTAGGTATCATTAGTGCTGTGTTATTTGGAGTGTGTGAGGGCTTAGGCAGGAGGTCTATCGTGTGTCCTCGATGACTCGAGGTGATTAGATAGTGGTGGAGGTGCTTAGATGTAGAATGGTGTGATGTGGTCATAAAGGTGAGTAGCGTGCTAACTAAGCAGGTGAGGACGGGCATAGAGTACATATTGTGCATGTGTTTGTATGCTCCTATGCTTAGGTCAAGTATACTGTTAAGCGGGATAAAGGTTACACAATATAAGCCTGGAGGGCAGAATGCATAATACACTATATACAGGAGGCGGGGGGTTAGCATATACTGGTGGGGCCCAGGTGAGCTAAGAGCAGTAGTCAGATAATCTAGATACAACTGTCACAGGGCATGGCACATATGGTATTAAATCACAATCACAGTCTCAAAATGGGCAGAATCGAATGTTTCAGGCAGATATTAGTAACAGTGTCCAGTAGTAAATAATAACAGTGGCAACCTGCCTAGATTCCAATATCACAAGTGGAGCAAAATGCAGTGTTCAGTAGTAAATAATAACAGTGGCAACCTGCCTAGATTCCAATATCACAAGTGGAGCAAAATGCAGTGGTCAGGTAGTAAATAATAACAGTGGCAACCTGCCTAGATTTCAATATCTCAAGGTGGAGCAAAATTCAGTGTTCAGGTAGTAAATAATAACAGTGGCAACCTGCCTAGATTCCAAATATCACAAGTGGAGCAAAATGCAGTGTTCAGGTAGTAAATAATAACAGTGGCAACCTGCCTAGATTCCAATAACTCAAAGTGGAGCAAAATGCAGTGGTCTGGTAGTAAATAATAACAGTGGCAACCTGCCTAGATTCCAATATCTCAAAGTGGAGCAAAATGCAGTGTTCAGGTAGTAAATAATAACAGTGGCAACCTGTCTGGATTCGAGTATCACAAATAGTTCAGATCATGTAGACCGAGGTGGGTGCTCCTAGGTGCTACGAGCAATCAGAGGCATTCAAGTAAGCATATAACGGTGCAGGCAGTGTAACAGCATTGAAACACAGTATGGTTCGAGAAAGGTGCGCCGCTGTGAGCAGTGTGCGATCAAGGCGAGATCTAGGTACAATTGTCAATTGGGCAGTTACCGTGACCAAAGTGATGTGGGCCAGTGGCGGTAGGTGTGTAGGGCGACAGCCAGGTGGTAAGGTTTAGTGCATGGGGGTGACCACAAGAGGTGATATATAGTACTCATAGTACTGAGCCATGTGCAGTACTTCTGATTGTGATTTCGCCTGCCAAGCGCTCTCAGAAGACATAATCTGTGACTGGATGTCAGGCAGTAATCCACATACAAATTTGTCCACAAATAATCTTTTCCCAGACTCTGCGCCTAAATCTTGTTCACTGAAATCTGAGAATACCTGTTCGAACCGATTAAAGAACTCGGTAGCACCTTCAGACTTTCCTTGGACACAGGCCGTAAACTTGTCCCAAATAATTCTCTTTTCGGGAATTATGGTTTTTAATTTAACAATGATTCTATCAGGCAGAGTTAATATCACCTCTTGTGGTCTTTTGCCAGCTGTTCTTTCCCCATCGAGTCTAGTTATATTCGCCCATGTATCTCCCAACCCGGGTACATCGTCAATAGTTCTAACTTGTTTCCATAAATCTACAGGCAGGAGTACGGGAAACAACAAATCAATGTCACCTAAGGTGAACACTGAGGATTGCAAAACAGATTCCATCTCTTTATAGAACCCTGTCGGATTTTTCCTAATGTCAGGAATAGACTGTCTAATGGTGTTCACTTCCTGCCGTGAAAACGGGATGTGAACAAACTGTGATACATGATGTGCGGGAATGTTCACAGCGAGTATACCCTGTGCAGCATCGGCCGCAACCTCAACCTTCGGGACAAATGTCGGAGGAACCTCTCTCATAGGCTACTGGGATGTAGGTAACTCCGAACGCTTACTAAGCAACAGAGCCAAGTCAAGCGCTAAAGCAGCTGAAGAAGTGTCAAGTGAAAAAGCTCTCTTATAAATGCTCAATAACTCTGTGGGACAACTAATCTTCCTTTTTACACACTCATCCTGCGGGTACTCTACCATTACCTGTATCACTTTCCTCTGCATTTCCAACGTATATTGACTATATGTGTCATATACCTCAACTAGAGTTATCGATATGTCTGAAATCCATCTAATCGCGTCTTTCTTACAAATTAGCATTTCCTCTGATATCGGTTTACGAAACGGAAGGAACCGTTTCTGTACATACATATTCTCCTCTTCATCATCCTCATTCTGTAACTTTTCTAACTCCTTTCTATACCCAAATAACCTCTCGACATGCTCATTTACCTTCTCCACAGTGTCTCTGGAAAGTGCTAAAGTATTTAGATCCCTTAACTCTTGCGGAACATCCGCATTATTTAATCTTCCCCACATTATACATAACTGAATCCCTAAACCTTCAATAAAAACATTTTTCTCAGGAAAATTATCCGTATTATAAAGTGTGGCAAAAACAGTAGCTTGATCATCCTTCTCCATACAATGCTTAGCCCATGCAATTAACTCACATTTCTTCTCCGGTGGTACAGTACTGCGAGTGACAACCTTTGACCCTGCACCTCGATCGATTACAAGCGGCTCAGGACCACTTGGAAGAGAGGGAGCAGGCAAATTCGATGGAGGTACTATAATTGGTGCGATAAAAAGAGGCAGAGGAGCAGGTGGAGGGATAAATACTGGAGGAATAGGAGCAACAGGTTGAGCAGGAAGAACAGGAATAACAGCAGGAAGAGGTACAGCAGCGGGAAGAGGAACATACAGAGGTGGCGCAGAGGCACCAGGCCTTCGTTCATTTAATATTTTGTCAATAAACTCATCAGAAACATGAAGATCTTTAGAAGGATAGATTTTCTGAATTCCAAGTGAGAAAGCCCTATCCATATTTTTAGTCGCCTCAGACTGTTTGTTTTGGTCATATAACAATGCTTTTTCAGCGTTCGTTTTATGACGACGTGCATGTTTCTCTCTACCTTTAAGTTGTTGCAACGCTCCTTTTTTCCAATTCTGCAAAACATCAAATGCTGCAGGTCTAGCCTTTTTCTTTAACAAGACTGACTCCAAATATTCAATGCGAGGGATCTCAAAACTACCATTGATTGGCCACTGAAGGTCGGAGGCATTTCTGGTTTGTCTGTGCCAAATATCATTAAATACTATACTTCCAATGCCGTACTTACAGTACATAGTACATGCCGGCGACCCCTCCTGTGGTGCGGGACGGCTAAATTCCAACGATTGTCTATTACTGCGGAATAATGCCCTAAAGCAGGTAGACCATTTCCCAGGCATATCTCAAATTCTTGGTGTTACCTGGTCAATAATTGTGTCTGTAGATGCAATGTGCCAAAATTCAAATTGTCAGGGTTGAATTAAGAATCGGGTCATGACCCACCGGACCAAACCTAAGGAGGACCGATCAGTACTTCTAAGAATCTTACCTAGCTAATCTTACCTCGTGTATGGTGATTTCGGCAAATCTGCCCGCCTCGATAACTGGACCCTCGTCAAGATGCCGTCTCAGACCACAAGCTAATCATCCAGGATCGGGTCGGGCAGCGCTGTTGAGGTGTCGCATCTTGTCCAGGGGCCCCTTTATGTCACACCGTCCGATCCCGGTCCGATAGCGTGTGTCAACCTTCAACAATCCGGCATCAATCTTGAGGGTCCCTATTCGGGCGCCAAATGTGAAAACAGAAAAAGAATATCGAGGCTAAGCACCCCAAAAGGAAATATACCGAACACGGGTTACAAAGGAACATGCAAAGTACTTTATTCTATACTGAATTCAATTACAAAAACAGTGCAAAGTCAGATAGCTATCGGCCCTCAGTACAACACAACGAACTCCAGCGTGGTTCAGTGTGTTCAGTGAGAGATGCTGTACATTAGAATGCATTCACTTTTTATACATTTTGTGGGCGCGATGCCCAGCCCCACTTCGGGTTAATATTCCTTTTAATATATCACCGATCTAGGGTTCGTGTCAAGTCTCAAATAACCGTATATAACTGGTTTGCTTTTAATACATGTAACAACAAGCGTATGCAGTAGCTGTGTATTCTAAAGTTTTCCATGCAGGCCTTCTTAAACATTAATACAATGTAATAAGACAGATGTTCTTTGTTCAGTATTCGAATATATTGTCTCGACATATGCTTGTGGATTAGTTTTCATTGCATGAGTAATCCCTTTACACATAGGTCAACGAAGGACGAGGTCTCAGTTCATGACCTCAACAAGTGGCCTGCAGGCAAATTACACATTAGCTATGTACAGAGGTCAAGACGGCCATGTTATATTCTGCATTGACATCGTCCACCATTTTAGCTCACAGGGTGACTTTTACACAACGAATCCTAAAATGGCGGTTTGACCTAAACTGGCGGCCTGTATAGATTTAAGGTCAGGTCCTTGCAACACAGATTTCTTTTGCAAGCGACTTTGGAGCAGCTTGGCGTAGGCCAATATAATATATATTTATTACAATAGGAGGCACGATATACTTTCTATTCCGACATCACATTTTTCTGTCTGACTTCCCAACATAGAACAAAGCAAGGGGGAGTATCACCCTTTGTTTATTTTGAACCAAAAGTGTGGGCGAAAGTATAATTGCCATATGTATTTTCACCAATCTTGGCATCCTACTGCTACCCTTTTAAGCCTGCAGGAAAATCAAAATCGCACAGCATTACATAAGAGCCTTTGTTATTGATGAGTGTAATTATTTTGTGAAGTGAAATTTGCAGAAAGTTAAGAATTGTGATTGTTTTCTTTTTAAACTCACTTCTGTGATTATTTCTTTATGCTGAGAGAAGTTGATTGTGTTATGCCACGGATAAAGTGATTTTATTTATAGTTTTGTGCTAATTTCTTTTGCTTTTGATTTAAATAAATGCCAATATATTTCCTGGACAATGGCCTTGTTCTTTGCTCATTGTTAGCTCAGGGGAGAAGGACCCAAGGGGCATGATATGTGTCTGAGATAGGGCCAAAAAAAAAGAATCTGTTAAACAGTTTGTTGCATAAGCACGTAGGCGGGGAGGGAAGGAACTCGTAGAGGATGGCTTCTCAATAAACCATTACAGGTGGAAGACTGTGTGTACCAGAGAAGAAGGGAAAGCATACATGCAGGTGTTAAGTGAACTGGCAGAAGGTCTGTGGAGCATTACAAGAGGTGATAGGTTGGTTCCTTCCATCAGTCTTAGGAGCAAGGCTTGTCGGTTTGGCATACGAGGGGCATCTGGGCAGATCTCTTACCAAGAGAAGGTTGTCAGGATGGGTGGCCAAGGATGGATGATGAGTTGGGGATCGTTGTGAAGGAGTGTGTGGCATGTGCCATGAGTGATAAGAGCAGAGTTGTGCACCCACAACCTATTTACCCAGTTGATGTTCCAAATGAGGTGTGGTCAAAGGTGGCGTTGGACATCATGGGTACCATGGATTGGCTCAAGGGTGGTTTGAGGTTTGTGGTTGTGTTGGCCGACTATATGTCGCATTGGGTGGAGACTGCCACCTTTGAGACAGTGACAACAGAAAAAATCATTGAGTTTTTTAAAAAGGTGTCACTGACAATGGAGTGCAGTTTTTGTCACATTGTATGCAGGAGATTTTGAGATGGAATGGTATTAGGCACCACAGGACGACTCTGTATAACCCATCTGCGAACAGTTTGGTCAAAGTCATGAATGGTTTTGTGAAGTGGCCCATTAAATTGGCCATCACCAATGGTTTGTGTGGGCAGGAGGTGGTCTTGGAGGCATTAGCAGCGTATAGATGCCATCATCCTTTACTGGTAGATCCCTGTTTGAGCTCATGAGGGGAAGGAAAGCAGGGTTGAGGTTGAGAACGGCTGCTCTTGGAGGGGGTTACTCACTGAAGTGAACATGTTAGAGTTATTGGAAAAGGTATGTGTAGCCCAGGAGCAGTTAAGGACACAACAGGGAGTAAGGAAACCCTTTGATGTCAAGGTTGGGGATCAGGTGTGTGTGAAGAACAGCACGTTCATGCCCAAAGGCAAGAGTGTGCCCATGTCGCCCTGCATGGCATTGAGGTTGGGCACAGGTTGTGTGGTTTTGGATGATGGAACGAGGTGGAGAAGAAAAAGGGTTGTTGTGTAGGGGGGCACAACCGTGGTGGCATCCATTGGGCATGAATCTTCCTTGGAACTGCATTTGAGCGGGTTTTCTGTGGAGCAGGGGTTGGGGACTGTGATGCTGGAAATGCATTGGAGGGACAGAGCTTCCCTGTCCTTGTCCTGTACTCCCTTACATGTGTGTTAAGTATTGTTTTCTGCACAGAAGTCCAGTTAGGGCCCCTGGCAGAGCAACCCTTCCTCTTTTTGGTTGTGGTGAACAGAGACCCTTAGGATATACATATGGCACCCATGGGTGGGAGTACAATTCTGTACCCCTAGTGTATGTTTTTGGGCACATGTCTGTTGTCCACAGAGCAGGGAATGGGCTGGTGGCTGCTTCATACAGACATGACAGGGGCTCTGAGTATCCTCCATTTTGAGATACCCAGGTCCTGCCATAGGAATCAGTAGGTTTCTTTGTTTCTTTTACCTGTTACCTTGTTTTCCCAAAGTCCTGGGAAGCCCTGACCCTGTCCCTCCCTCTTACTGGCTGTTGGGTGGAAGAACATATATGGTATTGTGGGGAAGTCAGGCCAGACTGGCTGGAGCCTGCCCAGTGATTGTATGTTGTGGGTACTCCCTTGGGGTGGTATGAAAAGAGTGTGTGACCAATATGCATTCTATGTTACAGGTGTCTGGTTTCTGTGTGGTTTCTGTGTGTCTGACACAATGAATGAGACAGCCCTGCCTTAAACTGACATGAATGCAGTGTGGTGTGCTGAGAGGCTGGGTGCTTGCCCCAATCCACATTCCTTGTTATGGGTGTCTGGGTGGAATTGAATAGCCCGAATTCATCTGAGCCGGATTGGCTGCCTGCCTGCATGAAATTCTGTGTAATTGGCTGACTGAGCCTGGCTCAGCCAGTGTGAATGAGGAACAGGGGCCAGATTACAGAAACCGGTGCAAGTGCAAAGTTTGCACAGTATTAGCGCTAGGGAAAAGTTTGCCCTATTTTTAAAAACACTGGGACAAGTAAAAAAACCATTGCACCTCGACCAGTGTAGTTTGGCATATTAAAAGCACCAGGGCTAACATTGCCCTACTGCTAAAAAATACATTTTTAATGCATTTTTGCATTAGGGCAAAGTTTGCCATCGTGCTAATATCATTCCATATTAGCACTAGGGCAAACTTTGCGCTGGTGCAAAAATGTAGTGAAAATGCATCTTTTTTGCACCTGGGTAATTTTTGCCCTGGTGCTTTTAATATGCCAAACTGCACTTGTCGAGGTGCAATGGTTTTTTAATGTGTCCCAGTGTTTTTAAAAATAGGGCACACTTTGCCCTACTACTAATACCGTGCACATTTTGCACTTGCACCGGCGCAGAGTTTCTGTAATATGGCCCCAGATGTGTATATCTGGGTACCTCGCACTTACCAATTCGTATGGAAGCTGAAGTTAAAACTTGAAGCTCACCCTGAGAAGCACACCTGGAAGAAGATTGCTGCTGCATTCCTTTGAAGTAATCTAAAAGCTGTCGAGTTTGTCAAGGACTGATCCAAGAGAGGACCTGGCTAGGAGACCTCTCCCCAAGCTACGAGGGACCATCGTGCAAAATGTTTCTCTGAGGCACCCTGAAAGCCAGTTCTGTTAGTCTGACGTCCGGACAAGGGGTCCGCCGAGAATCCTGAGGAGAGCGCCTGGACCTTTGATGTCAACCGGTGTTCCATGACGGGTGGAAGCCAACTCGAATTGTGTCTCCCAGAAGCGGGGACACCTTGACATCGTGCTACTTGACGCCCAGAGCTGAGAAAGCGCCCCTTGCCTAAGAACATTTGACAGAGGGCTCCCTTGCCATCACCATCGACCACTTTGTCTCGCCTGAGAAAGTTGAGGTTGCTGGCTACCGAGGAAAGTCTGCTGTTGGGTTTCCCTCCACCAGAAGCTGACAAAGATATCCCAAGGACACTGACGCAGTGAAGATATGAGGTCAAGCCGGTGGTCAAGTCCCAATCGCTGAAGCTATACAGAGGTATGTGCTAGGGCTTCAGTGCCAACAGGCCAAAGGACCACCGAACGCAACTCCCAACACCCGACACCCGCTGCTGGACCTTCCTCCATCACTGAGTCTTATTTGCAGCACCAAACAGTTTCCATCGAGGTTTACCGCAAGCCTCATCTTCCCAGGACTTGAACCATCGATCGTTGAAGAGCACCGCGAAGGTCGTAGCTGCAGCATCACCGCAATTGAATACGGTGGTCAAAAGCTCCATGTATTTGGTCTGACCACTTTCATATCTCTTTCATAGTCTCTATTCCTACCTCACTTCCTAAACTACCCAACCCGCAGAAAAATGTTTAAAAAAACAGACTTTACAAAAGTTACACAGCTAGATTTGAAAGACTGTTTGGAGTGCATTATGTCAGTCCCTTCTGATTTAGATTCTCCGACTCTTACTGACACCTTCAATATGTCTATGCTCTTGTAGAGGAGCAGCCAAATGCCTCAGCAGGAAGTCCCGCCTCCCTCCCACCTATATGCTGGAAGCCTGAAATTGTGCCATGCTTGACACCAATGATTGTGACCATTCTGCAGCGAATATTCAAAAGAAGGTATCCACTAAGAAAACCCTATCAGATGTATTCCTGAAGAGATGACAATCTCGTGGAGGAAGTCCCTGAAGAAATATAAAAGAACAAGAAAAGGAGCTGGTGACATCACAAGAAACAAATGTGACGCACAGAGAAGACTGGCTGAAGAAGATAATGTATGGATCTTATAGAAACTGATGATGAAGTAAAGAATTGAGTAAAACTTTCATATGCGAAAAGAAGATTGCACATGTGAAGAGCACTGCAGAAAATGCAAGTTGTTAAATAACTGTACAGTTGCAGTAAAGCAAGTAGACTAAGTGGTCATATAAGCTGGCTATACGTAGTGAATAGAGTGCAGGCGGAGCCACCATTATAGAGAAACTGGACATCGGTCTCACAACTTTAGTAAGTGCAAACCCCTGGAGAGAAGGGCCGAAAGCTGTGTCGCAGCAAAGAATTAGCTGCGATTGTGGAAGATGCTGAAAGGGCTATCTGGCTTGTTGTCAAGGCTAAAGCAGACAAGACGAGTTATCTATTCTTGAAGGTGGTGAATGTGAGATGCTGCATCATCCCTGGTTAAGGTGCAAAGAAAGAACACCATGAGTGCCAGGTTTTATTCAGTTAAGACACTTAAATGCTAGAAGATGGGCTGAATTGTCATCTCCTGTCACGTGAGCCAAGGATGGAAATAGAGTTGGCCATGCAGTTCCGGATTTTCGATACCATGTGCTCACACTCCCATGTATTCTCAGAGGCAAGGATACTGGCAAGGTCAAGTTCAAAGACAATCTTCATGGCAGAAGGCATGGGTGATGAGAGATGATTGGCTAATTGGGTGGGGAGGTACAGTCAAGTCCACCTCCTGACATCTAGGATATGAGCTTACTAGTGCTGCTAGTGAACTGAATGCTCCAGACTGGCAAGAGCGTGCCAACCAATTGTAGAGGGCTATATATCAAATGGCCTTATAGTTTCAGAGGTAACAATACGCTGTGTACCTAATACTTGTTGAAGATGACTTGCACTAGGGGTGGGCATCAGTTGTGCACCTGATAGTAGGTGTGCAATCACAACCCAAGCGCATATAGAAAGTATACTTAGATATCCCCCTTGAGCGAATCACAACCCCCCGTAAGTTTATCTTATTTGCCACATAGTATGATATCACGCATGATGGATTTTTACTATAGAAGTGTGATTTTTTATTAAATGCTTCGAGAATGCTTGTGCGACGTTCATTGATGTCTGTTGTAACTCCCTGTTTTATAGAATTCATAATAAAACATACAAACGTGCCATGTTCCTGAGTTGGTTCCATTATTTAGTGTAAGAATTACTCTGCTTCCCATCCACTGCAGATACGCGACCCAAAGGACCCTATGTTCACTCTCTATGCTGAGTAGAGTGCCCCGGTTAGGAATAAGCTTGTTAGAGACAACCCTTCCCATCAGAATTGGTTCACAAGGTCTGTGCTAATTGAAAATTGAAAAACATCAGGCCAAGACTAAATGGCTTACATGCCCTTCACCACTCACAATAAAGATCAATGGAAGACCCTAGAGAAAGCCTATAGGACAGCCATCCAGGAAGCTAAAAATAACTTTTACAACAAACAAATTGAGGAAGCTAATAACTGCTCTAAAAAGCTCTTTCATATTGTTAAATCTTTAGAAAAGCCTAGTGCCCTTTCCATAGCTACAGTCCTCATGAAGCAAGTATGTTCTGACATACAGTGCACCTTTAATGATAAGGTAGATAAAAGGCAAGGGACACAATCAGGGTTAAACTCCTAGTTGAGAAACACCCTCCCCTCTGTCCCACCTGATTAATATGTCGGAATATATGTTTAGCTTTGCTCCTGTCTCTCTCGCTGATATGATGGCTACCCTCTCCACTACGAGTTCATCCCAGTGTTCAGAGAATACTATTCCAGCTAACCTTATCACAGATCATAAAGAAACCTTTGCTCCTTTTTTGACAAGATTTGTCAACTCCTCTTTTTCTAATAATCAAGTCCCTGATTCTATAAAATAAAAGGTACTATCACCCCTCTGATTAAAAAGCTAGGACTTGTCCCTAATGACCCAGGTAACCTCCGTCCCATTACCAACTGCCACTTCCTTCTTAAGATACTTGATAAAAGTGCCACCAATCAAATGCAAGCATTTGTTGAGAAATGTAATATCTTGCAACTGAGATAGTCTGGTTTCAGACCTTGTCATGGTACTGAGACTGCTTTGCTAGAATTACAGACACATACACTGGAAATCTCTGATATTGGTCACTCTGCCTTGTTGGTTCTTTTAGACTTATCAGCGGCTTTCAATCTCCTCGATCATGATCAACTCTTGCTTGTATTAGAGAAACAGGGCCATTGAAACCCTGATTCTTTTCTATGGGTGAAATAATTCCTTCTGAATCGCACATCCCGGGTGTGTTGGGGCGATGCCCCGATTTCTCATGGAAAATGTAAATCCCCTCTGCTATTCAACCTTTATATCCAACCTTTCTGTTATATGTTGGATGAGCTCGGAGTGTATTTCTCAAACTATGCTGATGACACACAGCTAGTACTTGAGTTATCAGGGAACTATGCCAAGGACGCGAACCTTCTTCAGACCACCTAGCGCCAAATTGAGACCTGGATGTGTCTAAATGGTGATAAGACCGAGTTGCTGGTCTTTGGTACCAAGCATGCTCAAGCAAAATTACCCTTGCACTATCGCGCATTATCTATCCATGGATATCCAATCTGGTCTCACAGAGCATTAAGATCCTGGGCTTCTATCTTGACCCGTTACTCAGTGCCGATGCCCACATCAATCAGACAGTAAGGAATGGATCATACTATCTTCGGCCGCTGAGAAACCTGTGCCCGTTCCTGTCAGCGCCTAACTGCTCCTCGATTGCTCATGCTGTGATTCTGTGTAGATTAGATTACGGCAATGCTCCGTTAGTTGAAGCCAAAAAAAACAAAACATTCAAGCTCTGCAAATCCTTCAAAATGATGCAGTCAGCATTATTGCAAAGACATCTAAGAGAGAGCATATCTAGGATAGCTGGAGAGATCTTCATTGGCTCCCGGTTAGCCCTCGGCTAGAATGCAAGGCTTCTGCACTAACACACAGTGCACTATTTGGCACCGCCCCAATCTATATTAAGGACCTGGTCTCTATTTATGAGCCACTGTGGAAACTATGCTCCATACCTCTCTATAACTATACTATTCCTTTGGCATTGGTAAAAACTCCCAAATTCTCTCTCACCAATTGCTTGGGAAGAGCTTTCCCTATCAGGGCTGCTAATATCTGCAATGCCCTGCCCCTGGAGTTTAGGCTGATAAAGGAATCAGATATTTTTCATCAGAAGCTTAAGACTGCTCTATTCATCTAAAATCTTTTAAGTTCTACCTTGAACGAATGCCGTTTTCCTGACGTGCTGGTTCTTCCTGTGCTGTTGTCCTGTGCCTTTATGTTTGTACACAGTGTTTTTGTTTGTGTGCCCTGATGCCTGTGGGCTTCGGGCCCTATAAATCAATAAATAAAATAAAAGTGTCCGACTTTTCCTCGAGGTTCTAGACACCCAGTGGCTCCTGCTTTAAAGGAAGTCCATCCTCGAAGGATACCGTCGACGAACCGTCAAAGAAACTCGTCCACTTCAGGTACACTGCGGTGGTTGAACTTTTTAACCAGGAAGCAAGGCTTATTAAGCATTTATGGACTTAGCTTGTCAATTCTTTTATTACAGGTTGCCCAGGTGGGGGGGATCCTCATTCAGAATTATTGTGTATCTATATCAAAAGAAAGCTTTCTGCCATTCCTTAACCTTAACCTGCCTTCTTGTCTATGCTGATACACCGTACTGAAAGATGTATATGCTCTATTATGAACTGTCAGCAGTTCATGCATTTTAAAGGAACCTAAAGGTTAAGTGTGGTACTACATAGCATTGTATATATTTGCCATTATAGAATAACCAGAGTACAAAGTGTGTTATTAATTGTGTAACTATCTCTGAACCTTATTTTTATATAAAGAACTGCGTTAGCATATAACATAGTGTGTGGGCATTCCTTTGTGGGGGCTTGTGGACTCACTGTATTTAAGAACCAGCTGCATCACAGCCTGAGAGCTTAAGCCTTGGTTGCTCCTCCATAGCTACCACATAGAGAACCTTGGCTGGGGTGCTCTGTGCCTCTACTCTGCCATATAGAGGGCAGAAGTACAGATACCCCCGTCCAGTCTTTACAGGTACCTCTGCGGATGGACCTGAGGATGGGAGCAGCGAGGGGCCAGTTCAGAGTCTGAACAGTGCATTCCAGAGCCTAAGTGAGGAAGAGTGTGGGGTTGCACACGAGTGCAGTGGCAGTGCCGATGGTGGTCGTCCATTGAGGATTCGGGTACCTCCGGTTAGAATGAGACACTGTCTGAAAGAGTGTGTGTGGTTGATGTATTAGGTTATGATCTTCACTCCCTAAGCATTTCTTAGTTGTTCATTGGTGTTCCAAAGTTTTGGGACACACTGTGTGCTATTTTGCATTGTTCATTTATTTCTATCTTCCTTTTCTTCTTCCTTCTTCTGTTGACAATTGTTGGCATTGTGAGAAGTTGTTGGCATTGTGCGATCATTAAGGGTAGGAGAAGTGCTGTAATGGAACTCTGCCCTGTGTTCTGTGGCCAGAATTCCAGGTTCCTTTGTCAGTTAGTGGGGCTTGGTGGTGCTGCTGCCATGAGGTTCGCAGCTTCAATAAAGCACTTTCGTTTACCCTTACCTGTGTCCCACCATTACTTCACGTTTCTGGCCTCGCTCTACTCAACTACTTTCAAGTCATAATAAAGCTGCTTCAGGCCCCACGGAGATACCTTTGAAACTCACTTTCTTTCTATCCGATTTGAGCCGCTGAGTTGACTCGGCCATCACCTGCCTGCACTCCAGCCAATTTCAGTCTGATCACCATTGAAAAACTGCATTGCTTCATTGGACCTTGTTGAAGCGACTCGCCAACTCCTGCCTATCCTTCACCCGATTTGGGCCGATCACCATTGCAGGACCACATCATAATGCTAGACCGTTGCAGGCGAACTTGACCATCTCAATGTACTTGATTCATTGGGAACTTGTAGCTTGACCATGTTGATGTCAACTCGACCCATTTTAAAGTGCACAGTAGCCTCGCTGCTGTTGAGCCTCAAGAACAAGCCTACATGGTATTTGTAGTGGTTCTGCCCCCAAAGGCCGCCTTCAAAGGCCCTAGTGACCTTCATGACACCACCCTTTATGCTTTTAAAGACATATTTAGTGAACTTTAACATTGCTGATGAAACTGTTGCCTGACTTTAGAACCAGAGTGCGTCTTTCATCCAAAAGTCGGCATATTCGGCATATTCTGTGTCCCCCCTGGTGTTTCTGATCAGTGTGTTTGCATTTTTTTGTTTAAATAGAACCTTGTTGCACATTCCATGCATGCCAACCCTCCCGATTTAGGCGCGAGAGTCCCTATTTTTCAGCGAAAAATATTGCTATTTTTCACGGTCTCCCGCCTAAAATAACCGTAGCCCCAATGCATTCCTATGGGGAAAATGCATGTCTCCCGATTTTCTTGGGTAAATCTCCCTCCCAGGTGCATCGCAATGTTGGCATGTATGACATTCTTTTGTTTTGGCACCCCAGTACTATTATTGTTTGGAACCTTCTTTGTTAGCTTACACACCTTCTGAGAGAATAGCCTGGCCTCAGCCCACATTATCACAAGAGTTGAAGGAAGTATTCCTATCAGGTTGTGCCTGTTTCCTCTTTATGACTGACATCACTGCTGTTCTAGCAATAGTGTGGGGCTAAGCAGAGCAGCAGCCATTTTGTCAGTAAGGTCTTCAACTGAGGCCTTTGGTCAAGCATTCCTACACATATTGCTGCCAAATGATGGTGTGTCCAGTACTGTTCTGGATTATCTTAAACAGAGCTGGTACTAACTCTCAACAGGGCTGCACCTCAAAAAAGTCACTGGCTAAAGGCACCCGAAGCTGAAAGAAGAAAATGTTTTTCAGACAACCTCTGAAAGCTCACAAGGAGTCGAGGAGTGGAAGAATGCGGAAGAGATGCTGGAAAATGACAGGTTTGCTTCCCCGCCTCGTCTGTAAGGACAGTAAGGCTTTCCGGATACGACACGGGCCGTGGTACAAACACACCCTTGCAACAGTAAAGAAATACTACATCACAGCTCTTTTAAAATGCCCGTATGCCCAAAATTAGACCTACCTTTTTGTTGCAAGTGTGCCCCCTAGCTCTTTTATTGTAGGCCCATTCTGTCTTTCCTTTAAGTTACAATGCACAGGTTATTTGAAACAAACAGTGTGTTTCTTCTGCCTCATTCAGACTTGTTGTATGTTTCACTGTGCCCAATTTTATCTATGTACAGCATTCAACTTGTGTACTTGTAGAGCAAAGGACTTCCAGGAAGACCCACGCCAAGTTTCGTGGGAACGACCACGAGATTACAAGCGGGCTTCCCGCTAAGGACATTATGAGCGTGGCTAGCCAGAAGAAGGAAGGCAGCCCAACGCTCTCCCCAGCAACCTTCTTATAATGGGTCCACTCCCTCACCTTGAATGCAAGAGGGGCCAGCAGTGACATTTCCCCACATAGACATTTACTGCACTGTATGCCGAGATTGTACCTAAGGGGTGAAGCTAGAGTTATGTGTGCTGTGTAAATAAAAGAACACTGCTCCAATCCCCTTTGCCTGTGTGTAATCATTCCTGCGACCACAACATAATTGGCAATGAGGATCCAAGTGACCCAACTGCCCCATGATGCAAGGAGCAATGCCACTGCCGCCATTCCTGCAAGTGCCAGGCAAGCCAGCCATTCCATGGCTCCAATGGGAGCTTTTGTTTCAAACTTACCTAGAAGCAATGGGAGGAACAGGCTATCCAGCTGCACGCAAAAAGGCCATGTTACTGAATGCGCTGGGCGTGGAAGGACAAATAACCTTTGCTGGCCTGAACCCAGAAGCCCTGACACGAGATGGCAATGATGCTTATCAAGAAGCAAAAAGGAGAATTGCCAAGAGGTTCTCTTGTAAAGAAAACATCGTACTACACAGAATCAGATTCTATGGCATGAAGCAAGAACCGGCGCAACCCGTGGATGATTATGTGGTCAAGTTCAAAGAATTGGCGGCATTGTGTGCTTTTGGAGCAACATCGGAGGACAGGATCTGCAACATGCTCATAGTGCACATGAACAACAGAAAGGTACAAGATACATTTATTCTTGAGAAGGAAATATCGTTAGACAAAGCAATTCAAATTGCGAGGGCGGTGGAAGAGACATCCTGTGGCACAAGGAGTGGGGAATCACTGCGCAATACCAGAAGTACAGTGGGTACAATCCAGAGGCAGAAGAGATAGAGGGCAACGCAAGGCCAGAGATGACACAGCAGGGAAACGTGAATCGTTGAAGTGCCACAGATGCGCCAGTATCAGCCACCTAGCCAACAGCACAGAATGCCCAGCAAGGAATAAAGAATGTTCGAAATGCAGAAAGTATGGACATTTTGCATCGGTGTGTACGTGGAAAGGGAGGAAGACTGTGGCGGCAATCCAGAGTGAAGAGGGCAGAGATGAGGCCTACTCAGATGAAGAAGCATGCGCCACAGTTCTCATGGTAAACAGCTGCACGGTTCGGAGGGAAAAGTCCCATTGTACCATTAAAGTCAACTGTCATTAAACAAGAATAATGGCGAACTAGGGCTCAGACCTCACCATACTACCATTGAATGTGTACAAAAGCATAGTGGGAAAAGAAAGAGTAGAAGCGTACATAACAAATATAAGTCCCACGGTTTATGGAGATGTCAGTGTAAATCTCCTAGGATACATCAGGGTGACAGTGGAATTCAAGGCAGAATTACTCCACCATAGAATGTGCGTGGGCTGTAAATTACTTTTGCACATAAATCTGGGGTACAGCATTCTTGCTGGTAACTGACCACAAACCCCTACTGCATCTACTGAGCCCGCGAGGGACCCAAACAGTGACACCTCACCTTGCTCGCATTGCAGCTAAGCTGCAATAATACACGTATGAGATACAGCACATTGCGCGGTGGAAAAATTCCCAGGCGGACTGTATGCCCAGACTCCCACTGCGCAAAGACACAGAAACCATCTTTCTACAAGATGCATGTGTTGTTGCGTCACTCACTGACTTGAGGAGTCGAGAATGCCTCAAAATGAGCAAAGGGCAGTGGAAAGAAGAAGCAGCCAAGGATGCCACCACAACAGAAATCACAGAATGGGTCAGCAAAGGGTGGCACGATGAGAAGTCCATTCCCGAGGGGTTGCGCCCCTATTGGAAAGTGGCAGATGAAATCTCCAAAAGCAAGGGGAAGCTCATGAGAGGTGAGCAAGTAATCCCACACATAGCAATGAGAAGAACCATTATATGCAGGCCTCACGCCGGTCATCTTGGAAACAATATGACAAGAAGGAGAGTGAGGGAAGCATATTAGTGGCCAGGAATGGACTTAGAAATAAGGACCATGACAGAGAAGTGTCACAAGTGCGTGAATAGTGACAAGCGACTTAAAGTAAGACAATCGCCACTACACCCCTTAGAAGTGCCAGAAGGTGTGTGTCAAAAATTGGGCATGGACTTCATAGGCCCGTTAGAACTTATGGAACATGAACACAAGTATGGCATAGTGTTAGTGGACTATTTAGCCAAATGGGTAGAGGTTGACTTTGTATCTAACATAACCACAACCACGATGATTCAGTTCCTCAAGAACATTTTTCAGAGAGAAGGGTTGCCAAGAGAACTGGTCACTGACAATGGAGTTCAACTCGTATCCAGAATAATGGAAAAATGTATGAACGAGAACAATATCAAGCAAATCAAAGCAGCCTTATATCACCCACAAGCAAATGGGTTGGTGGAACGCACCAACCGGTTCATTAAGGGAGCCTTGCAACTAGCCACAGTAGCGGGACTTGACCCACTAAGCACAGTCAACGAAGCAATCGCTGCTCATCGCCTTACCCCCAATGGGGTCACAAACATATTGCCGTTCCATCTTCTCAGAGGACGCAGAGCAGCCTCCACCCTGCTCCTGCCATGGTTGGCAAGTGTGAGAAGGGATGAAACGGTGGACATGGAAGAATTGGTGTGGCGAGTACAGAAAAGCAAAGAAAACATGAAGAGATATAGTGACAAGAGATGAAAGCCACAACAAAGCACAGTCCAAGAAGGAGATTTGATACATTTTAAAATGTTACATAGAGATTCCGTGACTGGGTCCAAGTTCAGCAGACCATTGAAAGGGGTGCAGTGAGGGACAAACCATGTACGCACCCAAGACGGGAAGCGATGGAACTTGTAGAGGGCGGTGCTATACGAAAGGGGGGCAGGAGAAGAATGCAGCCCCGCAACACAAGAGCAGAGTAGTCAAGAGGAGAGCGTGGCCAAAGAGAACCTGACCATGAGAGAACCACCTGTACATGAAAAGGAGGAGGACATAGGGACATCATCCCAAGTGGAAGCCAGTCCCAAAAGGAGTGCGGTGAGACAAGAGAACCAGTGGAAAAGGCGCAACAAGAGAATGCAGAGGGCAGTCGACCACAGTGAGAAAGAAGACCAGGAAGGTACACCTACTATGTGATGGAGTAAGACAAATCTGTCCAACAAAAGGAGGTATGTAGAGTAAAGGACTTCCGGGAAGTCCTGCGGGAACTACTGTGAGATTATAAGCGGGCTTCCCGCTAAGGACATTATGAGCTAGCCAGAAGGAAGACAGCCCAACGCTCTCCCCAGAAACCTTCTTATAATGGGCTCACTTGCTCACCTTGAATGCAAGAGAGGACAGCAGTGACATACCCCACATAGACATTTTCTGCACTGTATGCTGAGATTGTACCTAAGGGGTGAAGCTAGTGTTATGTGGGCTGTGAAAATAAAAGAGCACTACTTCAATCCCCTTCGCCTGCGTGTAATCATTACAGCGAACACAACAGGTCTGTTTAATAATCTAACAAATGCAAAGTTACAACGGAAAGTAATGTTACCACCAAGCAAATTACAGCTCCTCTCGGGATCACATCCAGAACTTCATGAATGTGCTTCCCCTCGCCCAACCACAGGGAGTGGGGGCAGGGGGCGGCGGCATCTTACAGTACTCTCGTCATTTCTCAGGGGGAAATGTAAGTCCTCACCTCTGCTACTGCATCAGGGTCTCCCACTAGCACCCACACTAACGAGTTGAGCTTAGTAGCCCTCATTAGGTGAGAGTGTCATGAGCTCTGAACCCCTGCCACTATGGGGCTGAAGTCCTTCAAGAAATGCTCTAAAAAGCTCAATTCCGTCTCTGGCATACTACTTGGCCACATATCTGGGCTCCCCCTGACCTCCAATGATAGGTCAAAGGAAGTCCTAGGAAAAGTGATGTACATTGAATTAAACAACCTCCTAGGTGTCTGCCAGTCAGCATTCCTACCAAGAGTGGCGGCACCAAAACCGCCCTGTTGTAAATGTGTTAATCTTCCGGAGACCAGGGCCAGGATTGGTTCTCTTTCACCCCTCCACTGCCTTCCACATGTTGATCACATCATCCTCTTGCATCACCTCAGATCAGCCTTTGCGATTGAGGACTCTGTACTCCGCCAGCTCTCTCCTTTCCTCATCTACCACAGACATGTGCGCACACACACACCAGGTACATCTCTCTGTTTTCCTGTCATCAGTTAGTAACATATGCTGCATAGTCCAACAAGGGTCTGTGCTATTTTGCTACAAGTCTCCACCAGCCTACATCATAGTACAGCACGGCATAAACTTCCAGCATTCACATTGATGATCCCCAGTTGTCTTGCAGCCTAGGACTCTCAGGGCAAGCAACAAGGGGCAAACCGCCCCCTATACGCCTCCAAATATGGGGGGCGGTTTGAGGCTAGGGAGGTGAGCCCGCGCCGCAAGACCCTCCCTAGAGTTGTGGGCAAGTGGGACCTCACTGGAAGAGACTACCCTTAGGGAACAAGGACTCTGTTACACTGAGGAACTCCCTAAGCCATTCCCTGTGATGGCATAATTAGGATGATCTTATATGGAAAGGACAACCACATTCAGAACATTGGCTGAATACGAGAATAAAGTATATCCTTTTCATCAAGAGAAAGGCTCTGTCGCTTTAAGAAAAAGCCTCCAATGAACTGCAATGAGGAGGTTAAAGAGAGAGGACATGCTGAATGAGGCCAAATGAGAGGAAAGCATACACCAGCAGGGGATGCCCACTGTAAGCCTAACACCTGATGGAGGTGGATCTGAGCAGAGCCACGGAGCCCGCAAAGTCCTGATCCACTCTGCATGTGAGAGACAGACACCGGAAAACCAGCGTGTGCAGGCGGGAGAAGCTGAGAGAAGGAGAAAACCAGGTAACGGTGGTGGCATGACCACAGGGACTCCATGGTGGGAAAGCTGATTGATCAATGACGCTGACAGCACCCAGTTGAGAGTGCAGCAACCTGTCCTGGTAGCAGAAAGAATACTGAGACTTTGAGTGGAATGAGAAAAGGATGCCGGAGAGAGCGCACTGACAAAGAGGTGGAAGGAAGGGAACGGTCCCAAGCGACTACAGCCCCTGAAGATGTTCCCCATAAGGATAGGGGAGAACAGGAGGACCGCAAGGCCACATGAGACTCATTATGGATGGAAAGTAGGAGTGTACCGAATAGTAGATTTAAGTATTTGGCCACATACTGAATAGTTGCACAAGTATTCGGCAACAGCCGAATACGGAGCTGAATAGTTGCCTTATTAATAAAGTTATGTAGACAAGAAAAACATGTTGTAAATTAAAAAAACACACTTTAACATATGTACATACATTCTTTATTGCTTTTGTTTTCTTTGTTGTCTACAGAAGATGTTTGTGTAAACCATGAAAGGAATACATAATCACAAAATAAACAGTGCAATAAAAGCACAATTTGTATTTGTGTACATTCATAGGACCCAAGTAACTAAGACTAGCTCAAATGTATAGTACGCATGTATGCAATCACTGAGGGGAGACTGGAATGTGTCTCGGACTTAGAAGTATATGCTGTCATCCTTCCCCTGTCTGTTGCCAAGCGCTCTGGTTCTGACCTGAAGCATCAATGAAGACTGTTGTTGGAGACCCAGGATTGGCTCACTTAAGTTAGGCTTGGCCTACACCAATCCCTGGGCCCCGTTTGGCTTTAAAAGAGGGCTGAGCCCCTCACTGATCAGATCATCTGAAGACTTCGCAAGGAGTAAGAAGGACCCATTTGGACCCGAGCTGAAGGAACAGTTTACCTTACATCTTCCGCCAGTGAAGGAAGGCCAGGAGTTCCAAGAAGGAAGCAGGATCCTTCCTGTAAACATCTCCCAGGGAACAGAGGGAGATACCAGACTCAGAGGACCCGTCCAGCAGCTCTAGAACCAGTACCCATCCAGCACACAGCGTGCCCTCCTAGGTTCCGACAGCAAGCTTCCTAGGTGGGAAGTGCTGGAGAGTCTCTGGACAAAGGACAAGGACGTTGCCTGCTAACACCTTCCTAAGTTTTGGGTTGTCTGTCTTGAAAAGGACACATGCCCTGCGAAGAAGCTAGAAGGAGTGCCACACAAGCATTATCCAGCGTCCATCTTTTTAAGGACAATTTCGAGACAGTCGGGTCCTTGAACCGCATCCGGCTGCACCGCTGACTGTTGTCAGGCCACAGTCACCAGAGCCATCCGGGACGCCTCGACCAGCATTCCATATCCGCCAACCAGCACAGAGACAACAATTCTTGGCCCAGGGCCGCCGCACCGGACAGCCTGCAGATGTCTGTCCAGCCTCGCTTGCCGAACTGCCTGCCGCCTGCTACCCGCAGCTGTTTCCCGCCACTAACTCTGTCTTAAGGGCGGCAAAGCTCCCTGGAACCACCTCAACGCTTCCGAGAACCAAGAACATCTTCAGCATCAGGTACATTGTAGTTCTGACTTCCTGGTCCTTCTCCGAAGGCCCCTGGATACAGTTACGACCCTTTGCCCGTTGGTGCTGGAACCAAATAATCTTGAACTATGAGACTGATTACTTTAGCAACTACCCTCCTGTCAGTATCCAGAGTGCACCCCTTTCCTTTGTGAAATTTTCTTTCCTATGTGTTCCTTTACAGTGTGGGTTGTAATTGTAATGTGCTCGAACTGTCTTTTGTAGTACTAATAAAATAGATATTTGTATACAACCTTGACTAGACAGTCCCTTTTATCATTGGGTAATAATTGTATTTTTGCTGTGTTGCAACTAAACAACGATCCATGACCTTGCAGAGATAAGCCTGCCGTTCTGTCCACATTACCAAAAATTGGACAAGGAGGTCTTATAATTCACTTGTATTCCAATCTTTTCCGATCCCTTCTGGTGTACTATAAGCGCGGGGTTGATTGATGGTTTAGAAACCGATATTCCTCCCTGGACCACAGGTTCCCCGGAAGTTGATTGGTCACAATTCCCAGGTCTCCATATCCCCCCACAATACAGCATAGCACTGGTGCCCCCTGTACCCTCCCACCAAAGAGCATAGACTTGGTCTCCTCCTATTCCCCAAACAACATGACCCAGCAACCAAACATTATGCCGCATGACCCCTACCCCCAACCAAACACTAAGCCCTATGACCCCAATCAAACACAATGCCTAATGACGTCCACTCCCAACCAAACACTATGCCCCATGACCCCCACCCCCAACCAAACACTATACACTGTGACCCACAAACAAACATTATGCCCCATGACCCCAACCAAACACTATGCCCCATGACCCCCAACCAAACACTATGCCCCATGATCCCAACCAAATACTATGGCCCATGACCCCTCCCAGCCACACACTATGCCCCAGGACCCCATCCCTCAAACACTATGCCCTATGAACCCCCACCCCAACACCATGTTCCTTGATCCCCCAGCCCCATTAAACACCATCCCCATGACCGCCTACCCCCCCACAAAAACGCCCCCATGACCCCCACACAAAATGGCATCCCCATGACCTCCCACCCCCAACACAATGCCAGCCCCATGACCCCACCCCCACAAAACGCCACCCCCATGACCTTCTCCCTCCAAACAAACCACCCCCATGAACCTCACCCCCCAACAAAATTCTACCCCCATAACCACACCACTGTCCCACAAAATGCCATACCCCTGACCCCAACCCCGCACAAAACACAATCCCCATGAATACAAAATGCCATCCCCATAAGCCACCCACCCCACCATAAAATGCTATCCACATGACCTCCCACCCCCCAACAAAATGATAGCCCCATGACCCCCCACACCACATAAAACACCATCCCCATGACCCCAATGGACCCCACAAAACACCATCCTCATGACCCCCACCCCTCACAAAACACCATCCTTATGACCCCCCAACAAAATGCCATCCCATAACCACCCACAAAATGCCATCCCCAAGACCCTCCCCTCCCCCAAAAAATGCCATCCCCATGACCGCCTCACCCCCCCAACAAAACGCCACCCCCATGCCCCTGCCCCAACAGGAATGCACCTACCTGGGTGAGCAGCTTTGTTGCAGCTGCGAGGCTGTTAAACGCCCTCCCCTTAACCCTTTGTGCCATCCAAGATCATCTTTCCTTTTGTCGCCTTTAAAACATTTTTGTTTTAGTTTTCTGCTCCTTCTTTTGCACACTTGTTGGTTGTTCTGTGGGTTTCGCACCAATATGTACGTACACTCAATAAATACCCAAATCAAATCAGTCAGGCGGATAAGGGAGCTGGAGGACGGACTGACAAGCAGGCTGGCTGGCGAGGTGTCTTGTGGGCCGGCCTCTCCTGAACCTGTACTGCGGCTGGCGTGTCAAGGTTGAAATGCCTTCCGCAACAAGCCTTTAGCCACGCCAGATGCAGTGCCAGCCCTCCATTGGTGCAGGACACGCACTACATGACTCGTAAGAGCCAAGAAGTGCATGCACTGAACTAATCGACGGTCAGTATTTTTCCCCACCTGGCAAGGGAAACAAAGTCTTATGAAGGGTGGCCGTTGCTGCTTGTGGGCTGCCCTCCATTCGGAAATTAGCAGATCAGTAAAATCAACGTGCTGGCCCGCAGGCCTAATGTTGCGCAACCGTGTTCTAAAAGGAAAAGGGGAAACCATGAACATAAGTGAAAGGTTATGTGACAAATTGAGGGAATTCGTCCCTTCTCCCCAAGGGGGAGACACCCCCTTTGAGGCTAGAGAGGTGAGCCTGCTCTGCAATCCACTGCCTGGGGGTTTGAGCAAATGGGACCTCACTGGGGACAAGGACTCCCGTACTGTTGAGGAACTCCCTAAGCCATTCCTCATGATGGCATACATTGGACAATCTGATATGCAAAGCACAACCACATTCACAACATTGTTTTAATACGAGAATAAAGTATGTCCTTTTCATCACGAGAAAGGCGCTGTCGCTTTTAGAATGAGCCTTCGATTAACTGTGACGTGGAGGTTGAAGAAAAAGGACATGCCGAATGAGGGCGAACAAGAGGAATGCATACGCTGGTAGTGGAGGCCCCTTGCCAGTGCAACACCTGACAGAGGCAGAGCCGAGTACAGCCGTGGAACTCGCGAAAGTTCAGATGCACTCTGACCGTAAGAGACAGACGCTGGAAAGCCAGCATGTGCAGGCAGAGAGGAGAACCCAGGTACTGGTGGCGGCATGACCACAGTGACTGTGGTGGGTTGGCTGCCCAATCAATGATGCCAATACCATCCGGTTGAGAGTGCAGCAACCTGTCCTGGTAGCAGAAGGAATACCGGGACGTCAAGCAGAAGGAGAAAAGGACGCTGGCGAGAGCGAGCCAACAAAGAAGTGGAAGGAGGAGAACTGCCCCAAGCGACTGCAGGCCCTGTAGACGTTCCCCCGAAAGGATAGAGGTAACAAGGAGAATGGGAGGACTAGGAGGCCACAGGGCACTAGTTATGGATGGAAAGAAACTTGTCCCTTTGAATTTGAAGAAACATGGGGCGTGGCTACATGGCCATGTGAGTGGACGTGTTTCTGGACGGCTCCCGCAGATCTGACATTGATCCTTGGATATGAACGTGCTTCACCTTTGCCACATGAGCCTGCTGCACACCTATGGATGCATGAACGTCGGGGCACGAATGGAGCGCAATGAGGGCCCGATCCGTGGCGTGACGGGCGTGGGACGGATGCTGGAAGATTTGGGGAGCCCGAGTCTGGGGGCTGAACAAAATGGCAGACGGTGAACAAAGGGCCATATAAACTGACAGCTGCGTCGCAGGGAGAGGAGGAAGCGAGGCGCAGCGGAGACCGAGCCCGGCGTGTGTGCCAGCGAATGAGGACCTCTGAGGACGGGATGAGACACAGCTGGGTCGTGATGAAGGCGCCAGGGCCCACGGAGCGTAGTGATGCAGTATGAGGCCGCGAGTGGCACTATACAGCTTGGAGACGCCCCTGGCGCGGCCCGGCCCTAACATTAATAATAGCCTAAAACTTTACTAAGCCTAGGGGCTGCAAGTTGTGGGGCTCGCCGGCACTCCTTTCTCACAACACGATGACCAATAAACCAAACAAAGGGCAAGCAACCCACAGTCGACGGATACGCTAGATCATCACCGGGTGCTGAAGGAGACAGGAGCAAAGCAAAACCCCCGTCGGTGGCACAGCCACCAGGGGCACGAACCAGGAGATCCTTGCTGCGATTGCTGATCTGAAAGTGGCCTGGGAGACCAAACTGGGTCTGGCCATGACCGAATTGAAAGCGGCACCGGAGCTCAAAGTTGGAGCGGTGCAAGAGGAGGTGAATCTTCTCCGACAAGATGTCCTATCATTGGCGAACACACAGGGGACTTAGAAAAAGAGGTGGCCCCGAACACAGCAGACTGCGCAACCCATAAATTGGAACTTCACGCCCTAGTATAACGCGTGGGGAACCTGGAAGTAGGGCGGAGGAGGCAGAAGGACGCACCCGAAGGAATAATATCTGCATCATTAGTCTCCCGGAGGGAGCTGAAGGACCGAACCCCACGGAGTACATTGAATCCATGCTGCTGCAGGAGATAATCGGTGGTGTGTTGACCCAGGGGTTTCCTGTTGAGAGGGCTCACAGGGCCCTGATAAGGAGGCCGCCGCCGGGGACCCCTCCTAGGCTGGTGATCGCCAAGATCCTGAACTACCGGGATCGTGAAAAGATTCTCAAACATTTTCGGAAGGGCGGAACAATACAAAGGGGGTCGGCACACATCACTGCATACCCAGAGTACACCTTGCAGGTGCAGCGCAGACGCATGAACTTTGGGAATGTGAAGAGAAGATTGCGTGAATCAGGTCACAAGTACATGCTGATCTACAAGTCAAAATTGAAGGTGTTCCACAAGAACAGAACATTGTTTTTCGAGACCCCGGAGGATGCTATAGGATGGCTGGACACGCAGAGCTGCCCCCAAGAACCGGATATCCAGAGAGGAGAAGGAGAAGATAAGAAGCAGACGTCTGGGGCATCCAGGGTGTCACAGCCAAGGACAATGGGCCTGGAATATAGTCTGAGACATGGCCTACGGGCGGGTGTTGCTTGGGCCATAGGTATGTAGGATCCTGTAACGCTCACCTGGTTCCCACGGAGGCGCGGCGTCGAAGGCGCAGAACTCTGAAGATGGACAGGAAGGGCCCCTCTATTCTGGCTTCCCTGGCTCGTTGGATACCCTCCTGTGCGTGAAAAGGGAGTATTACCAACTGTGGAACAATGCTCAAGCCTCCCACTCCCTTCCAACCCTCCACGATACCTCCTCCACGATTCCCCGTGAAGCCTCACCTTAGGGTTTGGAAGGATAAGCTCTCCATCCTGCTTCTGATGCAGGGGCGCGTTGAAACCCAGTTACTTCACTGGATTGAGGATTGATGGGAGTTCAGGTAAGCTTGACTGTTCAGGTAAGGCGCTGTAAAAGCTCTGTTCAAAAGTTCAAGCTTAATAATAATGTTCGTTGTCTAATTGCAGCAAGCGCTAATGCTTATGTCTTTTTCCCCTTAGGGGCCGGGGTTCGGAGTGCCGGAGATATGGCGCCGACCCGAAGTGAAACAGTTCTGGATGAGCGCTCAGGTAATGTCTTTGCATTCGCTCATTCAATGTCTTTGTCTTTTTTCCCCATAGGGGCCGGGGTCCGGAGATGCCAGGAAGCGGCAGGACCCGAAATGCAGTGGGAATAATCCAACAGGTAAGACTTAAAAGGAAACTGAGCTTTCTTTATTCCTTTTCTCCCTCTCACCTTTGTTCTTGTCTTTTTTCCTCTAGGCGCCGGGGCGTAGCTGAATCCGGAAGATCGGTGCTGAAGATGGAAGCGCCTTGCAAAGGTGAGTAAAATGCAGCGCTGCAGCGATCGAAACGAAATGCCTTTAAAATGATGTCTTCCTTTTCAGGGCCGTTGGAGAAATGACTCTGGGATGCAGATTTAGCAGTTAAGGGCTTTTCTTCTCCTATTCTCTTCCTTTCTCCCCTTGCAGGTGTTCCAGGGTGCTGGCAGGCGTGGCTGAAGTCAGGATGCAGGAGCTGACACGGTGAGCGTCCAGCTGCTAGGTGCAGAACAACGCGAAGCATGTGTGGCTGTTCGGGTGGGGTTTAAATAGCCTTGGAAGAAGTTCCTGGTATGTATCCTTCCACCAATCAGGTATGTATCCTTCCCCGACCACACCCGGGTGGTGAAGTAGTCCTACAGGTTAAGTAGTCCCATTCAGGCCTCAAGAGGGCCTGGATGAAGCAGCAAGGTCTGCATCAGGTAAGTGTGCACCCAAGCACTTAAACACATATCCTCTTCTATGAGCCTGGCGCCTAAGGCGCCAGGACTGGGGTCCGCTATGAGCCTGGCGCCTAAGGCGCCAGCACTGAGTCCAAAGGGCCCCGACTTGGGCCCGCTGAGACTTCCCTGGGGAAAATGATGTCTGCCTCTGGGGTTGCTGGGCCCGGCCTGGCTCCTTAGAGGTAGGCATCATGACAGATCCGTTGGCACCGAGAAACTTTGATATCAGGGCGGGAGCCTTACAGAGCCTGCCCTCATACCCCCATAACGAGAAGTTTTTGTGTGCAGTGGTTTAAAGTTGGGAAAGGGGGAAGGGGGGAGTTTGTTGGAAATGGGAAGGGAATGAGCCAAATTTTGTGTCACTTCAGACAGGAGGGAAACTGGGAGGGGAGGCGGGATACTCCATAAATGGCGTCGGGTAGTCTTAGAGTGGTCACTTGGAATGTGAGGGGCCTCAATAGCTATCTGAAGCATAACAAAGTGATGATGTACCTGAGAAGGATGAGGATCGATATAGCATTGTTACAGGAAACCCATCTTACTAGGGAGAAACTGGAGGTGGTCAGGAGAAAGTGAAGGGGGAGCGTTAGAGGAGCCACATACTCAGCTTACGCAAGGGGTGTTCTCCTATGGGTGGCACCGCATGTACCATTTCAACTGATTCAATTCACGGGGGACCCGAAAGGTAGGATGATAGTAGTGCGGGGGATGCTGGAAAACCAAGAGATGAGCATTATAAACTTATACGCCCCTAACCAAGATACAGCGGCCTATTTTAGGACTCTATATGGGAAAATTAGCCCCCTGCTGGGTGGCACGATCCTGTGAGGAGGTGACTTCAACTGTACACTGAACCCTAAATTGGATAGATCAGATGGTAAACTATGCAAACCCAACCTGGCCGCAAAGGCGTTACAGGCCCTGGTGAGAGATTTTGGACTTGAAGACATCTGGAGGCAGCTGCATCCAGCGGACAGGCAGTACTCACACTATGCGGCACCTCATGATCTGCACACAAGGCTGGATTATGTGTTTGCTACGGCTGGGTTAATGGAAGAAATGATGAGCGCGGAATATAAGGCCAGAGTGCTTTCGGACCACTCCCCCTTAATCCTGGAGTGGTGACACCAACCCCCTAGAGCGCAAATCCCAACGTGGAAGCTAAGAGCTGCGGCCCTGCATGACTCGGGATTCTGGGAATACCTAAGGAAGGCGATCACCGAGTACTTCGATATTAATACCGGTAGCGTCCAATCTGAGGGAAACATGTGGGAGGCATTCAAAGTTGTAGTGCGGGGCGTAGCTATATCAAAATCAAGAGGGCTCCAGGGGGGCATAGAACGGGAGTTGCAGGAAACGGAGTGGGAGCTGGAAGACATAATGCGTAAGGGAGGCACCACTCTGGAGGATGGGGTAAGGGTGAGGCTATTACAACAAGCCAGCAGTGAGCACTGGGATAGATTATGTAAGTTGAGCTACAAGAAATATGTTGAAAGACAGCATGCGGGGGGAGACAAGCCGGGCAGATTGCTGGCCTGGTTATATAAATGTGAAACATCACAAGCAGTGATCAGGAAAATTAGGGGAGACAAAGGCCATATTTGGGATACCCAAGAGGGAGTAAACAAAGAGTTCCTTAGATATTATAAGCACCTTTATGAGGACATAGGAGAAATAAGGCTTAAGAGATCCAGGACACATTAGAAGACATAGGCTTGCCCACGGTAGATAATTTGGAATGGGCCGACCTGGATGCTCCAATCACCTTAGACGAACTAGAGATAGTGATCCAGCACCTGCCCACATGCAAAGCTCCGGGGTCAGACGGGCTCCACAGCGAATTCTATAAAACATATAAACAAGAGCTGCTCCCCCCGCTGCTGGCCATGCTTAATGAGGTGTTTGAGCGTGGTAGGTTGCCAGAGTCCCTACGGGAGGCGGTGATCTTCCCGCTCTTAAACCAGGTAAACCAAGCACAGATTGTGGGTCTTATAGACCCCTATCGATGCTTAACCAAGGACAGCAAAATCCTCACGGCTGTGCTGGCAAACAGGCTTAAGCGAGTCATCGGGAGACTGATACACCCCGACCAAACAGGCTACGTCCCTGGTAGGAATATAACTGACAACCATAGGAGACTCCACCATATTATTGACAAAACAAAGCAGGACCCTGGCGAACTGGCAATCGTTTCGCTGGATGCAGTTAAGGCCTTCGACTCAGTGAGATGGCCCTGGCTGCTAGCGACTCTTAGAGAATATGGAATGGGGCCAGGGTACCTAAGGTGGATGAAAATGCTATATAGTTCCCCAATTGCAAGAGTCAAAACGGGTGCTACAATCGCGGATAAATGGCAACTTAGCAGGGGCACTAGACAAGGCTGCCCTTGGTCGCCTATGCTATATATCCTAGCGTTGGAGCCACTGGAAGTATGCCTCAGACAACAATATGTGGAGATAGGGATCCACACGGCGGGAGGCTCCCATCTTACATCCTTGTATGCCGATGACATACTTTTATATCTACGCTTCCCAGAAGAGAACCTACAATATGTCCTGGAGGTGATGGAACGATACGCTACCCTCTCGGGCATAGCAGTGAACCCACAGAAATCCAGTTTATTCCCCTGGGGAGATATAGAAGTGCCCCACCAAGAAGCCTGCCGATACTGCCAATACCCTGGCGTACCGAGACATTCCGATACCTGGGTATTGACATTTACCACACGACAGGAGAAGAACACAAACACAATATGGAAAAGGCAGTTGAAGGTATTAAAAATAGCATGGGATTTTGGTCCAGACTAACCCTGGGCATGATGGGGAGAGCGGCCCTGATTAAAATGGTAGTCCTGCCCAGACTGTTACACTTCTTTGTAAACATCCCATATGTGATCCCCAAGCGCTTCTTCGCCAGACTCCACAGCTTGTGCAGGGGGTTTATATGACATAACTCCAGGAATAGAGTGGCCCTCTGGAAACTACAAAACTCGTGTGACAAGGGTGGTATAAACCTAATTTCGAGTTGTATTACTTGGTGGGACAGCTGCAATATGTGGCCAGGTGGTTGTCCAAGGAGGAAATGGCTGAAGCTAGGCTGTTATGTAAGGATCCTGCTCCCTACTTCCTTAGAGAGACTGTGTGGTTGCCAAAGGCGAAGACACTGGGAATGGCGAGGCTGCTGGTGCTTGGCTGGGAGGTGTGGCATAGAGCATGGCAGACCGTGGGATGCCCGGCCCGCTCTCCATGCAGGTACCGCTAGTGGCGCTATGCGGAGAGGACTCCCAAATGATAAAAGGGGTCCGTAAATACTGGGAACCGGTGGGCCTGGCTACTCTTGGGCACATATGGCAGGAGGGGAGGCGCTGGACATTCAGAGGCTAACAGTGGACACCAGAGTGCACAAGGGCCAATTCCCTTGCAAATATTACCTATTCAAGAATCATCAGACAGGTGCGAGAAAGGTGGCCTGCGGTAGTGCTAGCAGAACAACCTAATGCTACCATCGAGACGATGTATGACATCTCGGAGGGTGGGCATGAAATATCCTGCATATATGAGCTACTGGGAACCAGGGTGGGGAAGGAGTTGTTCCAACTGAGGCGAGATTGGGAAGAGGAGGTGGGGGAACCCATGTCGGATGGGCAATGGCACAGAGCCCAAAAGTATCATAAGAAGGTGTCCCGAAACGCGAGGCTCCAGCAGATCCAATTATATATCACTCATAGAGCATATTTAACCTCCAGAGAAATTGCCAGGTTTGGTGGCCCAGTGATACAGAAATGCCCTAAGTGTGGGGAGGAGGAGGCGGGGATGCTACATATGTTTTGGGCTTGCCCAGAGGTGGGAAGGTTTTGGACAGAACTGAAAATGCGCTTGGCAGAGAAAGGGATCACGCTGGAGGTGGAGTCAGCTTGGGCATGCATGCTTGGGGGCTTTCTCAGACCACGCAACCTGAGGCACATTAGCAAGATGAAGGACCTGGCCTACATCCTGGCCAAAAGGAGGATTGCAATGGGCTGGAAAGCAGCCTATAGGCCTAGAATTGAGATGTGTTTGGCGGACCTCATGAAGTGGGCAGAGGCAGAAACGGCCGCCTGGTACGAGGTGGTCAGCAGGGGGGGTGGGGGGAGGTGGGATCCCTGATAGCATGGAGACAATTGGGGGCCTTGATGGCGGGTTCCCCCCAGGCCGACCATAGTGATGATGCCACGGAAGAGACAAAGGCAGCGGATACGTCTGAAGATGAACAGGCTGATGATATGGACACAGGGGCTCGAGTTAATGGGGTCGGAGGGGGAAGGACAGAAGAGTGTACTCTGTAATGTAATGATGTAAAACCTAAACATGGAAGTCCTAATTGTTTGTAATGTTTGGTGTGTTGTTTAAAATAATAAAAAACTATTTCAATAAAAAAGAATTTGACGAAACCCTGAAAATAAAATTGAAGGAAGGTCATCCCAGTAAGGTTGACCTAACGCTGAATATCAAATTCATGTACTTGTACTATAATAATATGAGAAGGAGAAACCCGGGTACACCAGGGAATGAATAAATTACAACTGGGTCCCAGTAAGCATGAATATAAAACTTATGAACTTGAACTATAATAATCGGAAATGAAAAACCTCCAAACACACCAGGAAATCAGTACTTTAACTCTGCGGTAACGCTGCCAGGGGTAGAGAGAAAATACCACAAAGTGAAGGGAAGAGAAGCCTATGAGATAAAAAGGTTCACAGGAGATACCACAACTGAGCAGGGGGAACATTAGTTATCCCGAAGAGAGACCCCATCCAAGAGAGTATAACTTTCAAGAATACCTACGCCCCAATAGCCTGGATCAAAGGACCAGTTTAAGAAAGGACTTGTGTAGGACAGTCCACAAAGATAGGGGACAAGCCACAACCCTTGTGATCGAGTTAAAAGAGTTGTTACTGATGGTGAACAGAGACCACCTGAACATTGGATATTAAGAGGAACTCTAAAAAGACCAGACCACCATCAGGAGAATTCAGTCATTCTCCTGACCTTAGTTTGTTAAATTAGTGGTATGGTCGGTTAGGGTTACAGTTTTGGACAGCAGACTTTTTCATTTGGACATTTCGTCATGACTTACGAGAACCTTAGTAAATGTCATCACAGTGTCCCCGTCCTTCTCCTGACCCGCCACACCAGTCTGGAGTTCCTAGCTCCCCTCTTCCATCCTAATCTGTGTCAAATCATACTAATGGCAGCCAGGAGTTCCTAGTTCCCCGCTGCCATCCTCACCTGTTTCAAACCATGCTAAAGCTAGCAAGGAGTTCCTTCCTTTTTGTTTTGATCTAACTTATTCACTTTTTTAAAATCAGAGATTAACCTTGGAACGTTGTTGTTTTCTTCAATTTTACTTTAGTCATTTACACTTTTTCCATATTCATTTTAGGGTTCATTTTTCCAGCGTTATTTTTACTGTGAACTGGCCAAGGCATTTTGGGGGAAGACTGCTGCACATTTTACATCACTCTGGACCACCCATCATACATCAGTTAACATGGACACGGCATGCAGAGGTTTCCGAAAAATTTAAACCACACTTGTTCCAGCCAGTCTAGTCTATTTCCTGACCGTATGAAAGTTGGGTTGGAACAACAAATAGGTCTGGGGCACCAAATGTAAAGGGGAGCACATTTGCAAACTGCAGTTATGGAATTCTCATTACTTGCTTTAGTAATATACATACATATATTGTTGGGAACGTTTGTGGGAAACGTTGATAGCAGCATTGGTCAAAACTGTGGTGTCACGTGCCAGGACACTTCCGGGTCACGTGACACCCGGAAATAAAGGTATCACCGGAACTGGCGTTAGGACGCCAGTCCGGGTTTATGCACCAGCACGAGTGGTTGCGTCGGTTCTTCCCGCGCAGCGAAGCGCCGCGCACAAGGCCAAGCCTAAGCCAGGTCTGCACCTGAGGTGGGGCCCTCATGCTAATAGAGGCCCGACATCACACTTGCGATGAAGGGGAAAAGAAGAGCCCCGCAAGCGGAGCCGCGTATCAACACGCATGGCAACAGAGCCTCGTTTTCACACCCTCAACATTCTAAATCAACACGCGAGGACGCGCGAACAATACAAAAGCCTCGTTCTCAGCCCCCAATGTTCCAGGAGCATCGCGCAAAGTACAAAGAGACTGAAACACTCTGCTTTATCCAGGAACATTTAATGAGAATTTTTTTAAAAAAATAAAAAAATAAAACAATAAATCAAACATCAGGAAGCCACAACCCAGACCTCCAGGATAACAGAAGACAACACCGCAAGCCAAAGCCACGACTCATGCACCCAGGCACCAGCATCACAACACCGGTGAGTGAAGTCCAATAAGCTCACACCTTGGCTGTGCCCTCACCCTGAAAACACAACATGTCCAGCAGGGAGTCAAGCCCCTCGAGGGTCAACACAAGCTCGTCAACCAGAAGGAGCATCACCCCAGATCACCCCGACCCAGCGCTCACCACACTCATGCCACCTTTTGACCCATTCACCACAGGAGCAGCCATTCCCTGGGAGATCTGGCTCCAACAATTTGAAATGCACCTTGACGCGGGAGAAATCACAGTAGCGAGGAAGAAACGCACCTTCCTCGTGCTCAACATCGGGGCGGCAGCCCCACGCCTGTTTAACGCTATTCAAGACTGCGGAGACGCAAACAATTATGATGCTGCGAAGAACGCACTTACAAACATGTTTAAACCAGACCTCAACCCAGATTATGAATGCTTTCACTTCTGCATGGCCAGACAGTGAGAAAATGAGACAGTCGATAAATTTCACGCACCCCTCCGCGAAATGGCAGTCGGCTGTGAATTTCCCAACGAAGAATTTGCCATCCGTCTCCAAATAATAAACAGCGTCTCATCTGAAAAACTGAGAAGGGCCATCCTCTCAGAGAAAAATGTACACCTGTCCCACATCCTGGAAATGGCACGCCTTCGCGAGCAAACGGAAGACCAGGTAGCAGTAATCGAAGCAGCCATCCAAAGGCTTCCATTCGACAACCCAAAGCCTACAGAAGACGTTGCGGCAATTTCAAGACATCAGAGCTCTCGCGAAAAGCACGAGCGAAGAGGAAAAACCTCCAAAACCCAAACGCCGCAAGGGAGAGACCATGCCTGCAAATGGTGCGGCGGCCCATGGCACAGAGGAGAGTCCTGCCCCGCATGGAGTACAACATGCCGGAAATGCAACCGCCTCAAACACCATGCAGCAGTCTGTCTAAACCCACCTAACCGAAACGACAGGGAGCAAACACTGCAACAGACGCAAGAGCACTGGAAAGAGTTCACCCCCAGAGAACCGCCTCATCAGCCAAACAGAAAAGGAAAAGCAAGGGCTATAGATCATACCCAAAGATCCCCGGACACAAGCGAAAGTGACGACAGCGACAACAGCGAATCCCCCGACAGAAGGGACAAAGACAAACGGAAAAGAGTGAGCAAACGAGTACATAGAGTACACCTCATTTCAGCCGTTGAACCACATCGGTCCCGACAACGAAAGAGACCATCATGCACAATCATCTCCGATGGAGAACCATTGCAGGTTGTCATTGAGACCGGCGCAACAGTAAACGTAATGCCGACGACAGCATTCAGAAAACTTCGCCCAAAACCCAAATTCCATGAGAGAAAAGTCCGACTAGACGCCTACGGATGCAAGAAACCCCTGCCCGTACAAGGGTCTTTCAAATCAGACTTTAAACACAATGACACCCGATGCCAGGCACGAGTATACGTTGTTGACGCTGGCTGCAAAACACTACTAAGTTGCAATACAGTGTAGAAACTGAAGCTAATACAGTTCGCCTTCAGCATCCAGCACAAAGAGCTCGACGGCAAACTAGAACGACATCAGAAGATATTCCAAGGCACCGGATGCCTGAAAGGCCGAGCAATCAAGCTCCACATAGACCCCACCATCGAGCTGAAAGCTGCACGCCACCGAAGGATACCATTCCACATGAGAGAAGCCGTGGAGAAGGAACTAGCCAAGCTAGAAGAAGCAGGGATAATAGAGAAAACATCTGGTCCAACCCCGTGGGTGTCCCTCATGGTGGTCGCCCAAAAGCCCAAACAACCCAACAAGGTACGTATTTGTATCGACATAAAGCTCCCTAATGCAGCCATCAGGAGAGAACGCCACATAACCCCAACAATTGATGAACTCATTGTTGACCTAACAGGAGCAACAATATTTAGCAAACTTGACCTCAGATCTGGCTATCACCAACTCAGACTAGCCAAGGAGTCGAGATACATCACTACATTCTCCTCCCACCTCGGTCTAAGGCGATACAAACGGCTAAACTTTGGGATATCGTCATCCGCGTAAGTATTCCAACATGAAATCCGCAAAGTCCTCACTGGTCTAGATGGAACGACGAACATCAACGACGATATTCTCGTGTATGCATCCAACGAAAAAGAACACCACAAACGCCTAGCAGTGGTCCTATGCAGACTAGAGGAAGCCGGTTTGACACTTAATGCAGAAAAGTGCGAATTCGCAAAAGAAGAACTATGCTTTTTCGGTTACATCTTCAACGCGAAAGGAGTATCGCCAGACCCCTCGAAGGTGAACGATATCAAGAACACCAAAGCCCTGCAGTCTGCCACGGAGGTTAGGAGTTTCATGGGGATGGCAACATACTGTGCGAGATTTATTCCAGATCTCGCCAGCATCGTGAGCCCCCTCCGGGAACTAACAAGGAAAGACCAGAAGTGGGAGTGGACACCCGTCCATCAACAAGCCTTCCAACAAATCAAGAACACCCTATCTGCCTCCACAACCATGGCATTTTTCGACAATGAGAGGCACACCAAACTCCTAATTGATGCCAGTCCGGTCGGCCTAGGGGCAGTACTAACCCAAACAGACAGCGAAGGAAACGTGTACCCCATCGCGTTTGCCAGTCGTGCGCACACCAAACCCGAGCAGAACTATGCACACATAGAGAAAGAGGCCCTCGCCATCCTTTGGGGATACAGACACTTCAAGGTGTTTCTATTAGGCAAGCAGGCCAAGGTACTCTCAGACCACAAGCCTCTGATTCCAATATTCAGAGGCTCAGCACCTCATCCCCCAGCACGCATCGAAAAATGGATGCTACAGCTGCAGCCCTACAATATAGAGGTGGACTTAGACCGGGAACAGACAATCCAGCCGACTACCTGTCCCGTCACCCACGGCCTGCCACGGATCAGGAACAATGCCACGTGACAGAGACAGATGAACACGTATGCCACGTAATCGCATGCGCCCGGCCACGAGCCCTGACCCTACAAGAAGTAGCACACGAGACGGAGGCCAACACCATCTTAACACACACCACCACCTCTATCCAGTCAGGAAATTGGAAGAACTTCCTCACCTCCATGGCCCAATGCACCACATCTGCTCAAACGAAACTTCAAGCCCTATTCGGGATCCGCCATGAGCTCTCAATTGCCCCAGAGAGAGTGCTCCTCAAAGGTCACAGAATTGTGCTACCCGCAACACTAGAGGAAAGAGCCCTCAAGCTAGCCCACAGCGGACATCAAGGCATTGTGAAGACAACCGCATATATAAAATCCAGAATGTGGATGCCCAACATGCAACAACGGGTAATGGAGCTAGTGGAGTCCTGCGCGGCCTGCCAAGCTTCCCGGAGGACGGAGAACCCAGAGCCCATCATCAGCGCCCCAAGAAGCAGCCAGCGGTGGGAAGCCGTCAGCATGGACCACTGTACAATTGCCGGCGAAGGATACCTGCTCGTCGTGATCGACGAATTCAGTGGATATCCTGAAGTAGAGCACGTTGCGTCCACCAACGCAGAGACAATGATCCTCACCTTGGAGAAGATCTTCGCAACACACGAAATCCCATCGAAAGTCAAGAGCGACAACGGACCACCGTTCATCAGCCATGAGCTGCGCACGTTCTTCAAAGACCTAAACGTAAGACACAAACAAATCACCCCAGGATGGCCACAAGCAAACGGCGATGCAGAAAGATTCATGGGGTCACTCAACAAGGTCATCCAAATCGCCAAGGAGCGGGGACATCCCTGGCTGAAGGCAGTCTATCACTTCCTAAGGACCCATAGGCAGACCCCACACTCCTCAACAGGAATCAGCCCCGCAGCCCTCATGTTTGGGGTACCCATACAGGCAGAACTCCCCATACACCCACAATGGGTAGCCCCTGAACCAGACATCCCAGCTATAGACGCTACAAGATCCAGGCGCAATGAACAGGAGAGCATCGCTCGACGGGTCCGCCACCGAGATCTAACACCAGGAGACACCGTCATTGTCAGGAATCGGGCCACGCCCAAGAAGATGTCCCTCAATTTTGAATTCCAACCTTGGACAGTCAGTGCCGCAAACCACAGCTTGATTACCGCCACCAGAGGAAGTGAAACAGTGACGAGAAACCTGTCACATTTCCGGAAAGTACCACCCGAGCTATGGGAAGAAAACCCCACTGCCGCAAGGGAAGAGTCTGCAACACCTTGCACCCCACAAGACCAAATGATACCCAAAACCTATGATACACCAAGAGAGACAGGGACACCCCACCGGCAAGGAGACAGAACCAGACCCGGGTCTTCTGTGGCGAACTATACGGAGAGGAGGAATTCCTGGTACCACCTGAGGAAGCGGCCAAGACCATCATCTCGCCTCCAGGGGTATGTAGTGGACGGAATCTACCTGCAGGCGAGCCTGCTCAGATGAAGTCTGAAATACTGGAATGCACTGCAACTGTTATATGTTTTGTTAATTGTTGTACAAACATCTCCAAGTTGGGGAGGAATGTGGTGTCACGTGCCAGGACACTTCCGGGTCACGTGACACCCGGAAATAAAGATATCACCGGAACTGGCGTTAGGACGCCAGTCCGAGTTTATGCACCAGCAGGAGTGGTCGCGTCAGTTCTTCCCGCGCAGCGAGGTGCCGCGCACCAGGCCAATCCCAAGCCAGGCCTGCACCTGAGGTCGGGCCCTCATGCTAATAGGGGCCCGACATCCCATCATCACAAAAACTACCAGATTCAAATAGCGCTGATTTTTCAAACTGGCCCAACACCAGCCAGTAGGGCCGCCATACAGGGATTGTCCTGCCCCCTAGGATAGTTCGACCCAAGTCTCCGCCATGTTTTACTTCAAGCACTTTGAAGCAGGCTTAGTAGGCAATAAGGCATTATAGCGGCCCCAAAACATGCATCCACAGAGACTTCTTTCTGCTAGACCAAAGAGTCGTTGGAACATTTGGTTGTTGCATCATAGTGCAGGAAATAGGGCGGAAAAAGACATAGCGGCGCAGCGGCAAGACTTTTCCTGTCACCAGATCCACAGGCTTTCCAAAGGACACTCACGGATGCCTGCCCTAAAGCCACGTAATCGCACGGACGTGCACCCGTTCTTCAACAAGCAGGAGGCTTTCAGAAGACTGCAGGGATGCCGAGTCTTCTGAAAGCAGTCTGCTCATTGAAGCTCGGGTTGCTCATGTGTGCAATACTCAGCTTTAGAACAGGATACTCCCAGCAGGATGTGTCCCGAAGCAGAGTTATCACATGCTCCCAACCCACGTTTCACCATGCAGCAGGGACGTTGCTAGGGGGGGGCTAACGGGGTTATAGCCCCTGATCTTTTGGTTGTAGCCCCGGATAGAATCTCTGGAGCTACAGCCAAAAGGCTAGCTAGCCCCGAGTCCCAACAGTTCCGACATCAGCTTAGCCCCAGGTCTTTTCCAGACCTAGCAACTCCCCTGCCATGCAGACACTTTAAGTAGACCCAGCAGGGGAAATTGAATACAGAAACAGCCAAAGCCTCACATGCTTGTTGCAGCTGTCCAAAGTGGTATATATGACCCGCAATCTACAGATTCTTTTTTTTTAGGGTGAGTATTATGACCAATCAAAACTTCCATTATTCGCTCAAAAGTATTTCTCATTGAAACACTATAAGACATGTATCAAATGTTTAATTGTGGACATTCTTATGTTGCCATAATTCTCTTTGCTTTTATGTCAGTCGGCAGGACTGAGTTCTATGAAGAGATACTGGGCCTCATCACAAGTGGGTGGTATACCGCCCAATGCAAATAGCGTTAACGCAACTCGTCCCAGCGTCATTAGCGCCAGATCCTGAGTTGCGGCGGGGTGGTAAATCCCCATTAATTTTGGGTCCATTGTCTCCCAGTGGGGCATTTTTGGCACTATTACCTAACAAATTGGTGGAAAGTGTACATATTTAGCTCCAGCTTAAAGCTGGAGGTAAATCTCCAACTTTGCGCTCAACTCATAGCTGGGCAGAGCGGTAATGCGGCAGCAATAGCAGTACCGCTGCATCTTTACCACTCTGCCCAACTTGTGATGAGGCCCACTGTATTGCGTGAAACAAAAGCATAAACTCATCTGCCAAATTGCTACTCACTTATATATCAGTTCCACATTGATAATAGGTGATTGGCATGGACAGACGCCAATCACAAAAATGACTGAAATGACCAGCAATGTAAGAAATTCAATATTTCAAATATTTATAACATCATAACAAAGTCTATACCCTCATTCTCATACATACCTTGAACCAGTCTCACAACTGGTCCACACACATAATCCGAATGTGTTAACCCGTATTGTCATAAAAAAGATGCACTCACAGGTTAAAACAAAATCCAAATCGTAATTATTTTACAAAAACATTAGAAATACATAGATAAACAAAAGGTCAATCATAAACCAGACTACAAATTGCTGGCAGAGTATGATTATGAGGCTGACAGGGTAATTCATGGAATAAATGTGCGCCGAAAAGGGGAGCGCAATCATGAAAAATGCACGTGTAAAACCTGGGATGTGCGCCAAATCCGTGGGTGGCGCACGCGGGCGCACACGTCACTAAACGGCATGCGCAATGCGCACAGGAAAAGCGCACATCATGTAGCGCACACAAGAAAAGTGGGTGGAACACGGGGCGTAACACGCGGAATGGGGAACAATGCGTGACAATGTGGGCGTTACGGGGGAAGTACGGGAGGTAAATGCTCGCAACGCCCACATGCGCGCTAACAACACCTATTTATGGAATCGAACAGGGGAAACCTGTGCGCCAAAAAAGATGCGCTAATCCGGAAACACGTACACCAGCAGGATGCAGGCGTAAGCGGCCCCGCGCAGCATAAAAGTGCGCACAAACAACAAACAAGCTCATACGCTTCGATGAATATACCGTTCCTCGCAGCAGTGGTCGTAGGACACCGCAGGAGGAGGAGGATAGCCAGGCTCCACATTTTTTTACCCAGGACCAGCCTCTTTGGGATGCCTGATGACCAGGTGTATGGGAGGTACAGGTTTCCACCACTAATAATCCTAGAACTGGTCAGGGGGTGGGGGGATGAGCTTGGAAAAGGTGCTCAATGTACTGCACTTCTTGACTACTGGGTCATTTCAGCGGACAAGTCCCATAGTTGGGGGTGTCTCACAGGCCACGCAGTCACGCTGCCTACAGCAGGTGTTGGCCATCATGACTGCACGCCCCTCAGTCCGCAGGCACATATACATGCCCAGAACACCGGCAGAAAGGCAGGCTGTCGTCCAGGACTTTTTTGGGGTGGCACACTTCCCCAAAGTGCTAGGTGCCATTGATTGCACCCATGTGGCTCTATGTCCTCCCAGGGCCACTCAGCACATCTATCGAAACCGCAAGCACTGGCATTCCATCACGTGCAGGTTGTATGTGATGCCAAGGAAATCATCACCTCAGTATATGCCAACTATCCGGGGTCCAGCCATGATAGTTTCATATTCAGAATGTCACCCCTAAACTGGGACCTGGAAGCTGGGCGGCATGGCGACACATGGCTAATTGGTGAGTATAAATGCCTCTGCACATGCATGCATGTCAGACACAGAGAAATGTGAAAACCCCACTAATGACAACCATTATCACCTCCCCAGGGGACAGTGCCTACCCTCTGAGCACCTACATGATGACGCCAATACGGAACCCCACCACACCACCCGAGGTAAGATACAACACAGCCCATATTGCAACCTGGGGCATATTGGAGCGCACATTCGGAGTGCTGAAATCACGCTTTCGCTCCCTTGACCGCTCTGGTGGGTAGCTGCTATATGCGCCCCCAGTAGTATGCAGGATCATAGTGGCAGCATGTGTCCTGCCCAATGTTGCAACTCGCCGGGGCGTGCCGGTGGACATGGTGGTACCCCCACATCCCCAACCACATGCACGGCCACTGCGCATGGGAGGTGAAAGGGCACGTGGTGAGGCAGCCCGTACCCAGCTTGTGGCAAATTACTTCACCTAAAATCCCACCCCTGCGGAGTGCACACAGGCCTGGCACATACCAGCTGACAATTTATGATGATGACAAAAGGGACAGTCAACTGTCACAACCATACCACCCTGAGATTGTTTACCTGGAAGTGCTGCATTGTGTGCATTCCTAGCTACTTAAACACACTCAATGCTGTGTCAGTAAAAGGCACACATTCATGCAGCATGAAGGACTACCCCCTTGCAAACACTACACTACAAACAAATAGCGGCATGTCACCCAACCCCTCCCTAACCCCATCTCAGCTACCCAACACACCATGGCATGGCATGCGATGTGAAAGCAACCAAATGAATGCACATCTGATGGCACAAGTGTCACAAAGTGCACCGTCCCAAATGGAAACAGGCCACAGACACTTGCCTCTCACCAATGAAAAAAAACAGCACACATTAACAAATACTTACCAGCAAGACAAAACATCAGTACAGGATCCAACAGTGGAAAAATATGACAGTAAAAAATGTAAGTAGTGCAAGTGTCACAACCTGACTAAGGCAGCACATCGACCCCTTCCAACTGCAGAGTGTTGCTGGTAGGCAAATGTGGCAGTGTACTGCATACAACATGAACTGCATCTGCAAAGGAGACAGGCTCGTTAAGACATGAAGAAGCTACATGTATATAAGCAAAAAGTCCTGTATGTAAAACCATATAGAAATCCACCATGCAGTGGAGAAATGAACAACAATCCCCACTAGGGATGTATACACAGTTTGGACTACAGACTGCCCACACAATTTATGGGAGCCCAATGCCTCTGTGTAAGTTACCATAACTTGGTCACACCTTTTGCAAGCCCATGGAAAGGGGAAGCAGGAGGGGTGTGTGCGTCAGGAACCCAAGTTTCTAACCTAAAGACAGGACAAGCCTGCATGTGCCCAGCTGGAATACACAGTGGATGCCTACGGGAGCCACACAAAGAAACACACTGTAACATTAATTCACAAACTGAAAGAAAATGTTTATGAACAAAAATGTAAATGCAAATGAAATATAGAAAAAGCAAAAGTAAATGTAAAGTAAAAGAAGCAAATTAAATAATGAAGTAAAAATCAGAAGCATAACCAAATAAAAATAAAAGTATGAAAATCAAAATTAGAAATCAAGATTAAAAATAAAAAGAAAATAATAAATAGAAAAAAGAAGAAGAAATAAAGATAACAAATGAATTAAATACTATTTTCATTTAGCAACTCGGAATGAAATGTGAAAAAAAAAAAAAATATCCAAAATGGCCATGTGAGGACCGGGGGGGGCACCCAGGAGGGATCAGGTACAGGGTGCACCCCAACACCCACTTGCGTGGATGTTGAGAAAAAAAAACTCCATGGGCTCGTGGCCTGCACGGCTACCGTATAGTGGGAGAACTGCCGTCGCTGTCATCACCCTCTGGTGGTACATCAGAAGGTGGGCGTGATATGGGAGGCAGACCACGCAAAGCCCTGGCATGCTCCTCCATGGCAGCAAGCATGTGGGTCTGAAAGGTTTGGTTCTGCAGGATAATGGTACGGAGATCCCCATGCAGCACCTCACAGGTAGCACGCATTTCTGCCTGCAAGGCCTCGCGTGATGCCCGGATCTCCTCACGGGTTGCCTGGAGCTCAGATGAGAATGTGCGTGTCAGCTGCTCCAGCTGCTGTTCTGATCTTGTACTCCAGGACACCTCAAGTTCACCCAGAGTATCTCTGAGGGACCTGTGTTCTAACTTCAGAGCATCCCTGTGGGCCTGTGACTCTGCAGATATGGCTGTGCGCAGAGTCTCCAGTCCAGTCCGTCTGTCCCTGTTGGATGCCAACATGTCCTCCCTGTGTGAGTGGCAAATGGACTCTGTTGCCTGCTGCTGGAGCTCCACCTGCCTTTCAGGGGGGAGAATGGAAGTGGCCACCCTATCCACGGCCTGAGCCATCATCTCACACAATGCCCCCTGTTGTGCTGCTATAGTGTACATGGAGTTCTCCCACACAGTATTGCCTAGTGGCACACGGCCACCATGTTGGCGGGCACCACACCTGTTTGGGGCAAGGTGATGTGCATCTTGCTGTTCTGGCACTGCCTGAGGCTGCAGGACTGCATTCCTCCTTTGATCTGCTGGCCCAGGAACAGGAGCAAATATTGTGACCCTGCATCCATAACCACCACAGGCGGGCTTTCCAACACTGAATGCCCCATAGAGGGGTCTACCCCCAGTGCAGTTGGGTTGGACAGAACAGCATCCCTGCCAGAAACACCCACCTGCGACGGGACATATGTCTCAATGTCCAATTCAGCACCTGATTCATAGAGGTCTCCGGAGGTGTACCCAGAGACACCCGTGGACAGTATACTCTGTAGGAGTAATGGGTTTTCACCCACCACTACCCCGTCCTCCACTGGTGCCTGGATGTGGCTGTGAGTACTCCTACCTCTGTGCTATCTCCTCCTCCTCAACAGCATCTGGTGCCCCATCACCTGCAAAAACATTAAAAAAAAAAGTAATTAAAACAGGCATGAGCACCATAGGCCACACACATATGCATGACGAGGCAGACATCCAGTACATAAATGACACATGTCACACATGACAATAACTGTGAGTGGCATGGACAATCCACATACATGACACATGCCAGCATACAGATGGCACGTAGCATAGCCATGGCAGATTTGACAAGGACACCAAGATGGTAGCAAATCAGTACTGTCACCCATCCATGTGAGATGGACATCATGAAATAGAACATGCAAAATAGTGTGACAAAACACGCATGTGCCACATGCTGCAACAAAACCAGAGTTCACTAATGCAGTGATGGCACGCACATGGATACATCAATGGTTGGTCACTTGGACATGACAGAAGACAATTGTCATGTTCAACATTCAAACAGGGCCCCGAAGTGATTGTGTGCAGGCCATGTGTAGATGCACATTACTCAGTCAGCCTGATTGATGAAATCATTCCCATAATAAGGAAACATAAGTGGGCCATTGTGGGGTGTAATCTATGTCAGAAGTATGTTACATTTGGGGCAGAAGGGCACAAAAATGTGTGATAAACATGCAAAGGATTTCATCAATCAGGCAGAATGAACAGGAAAACAGTATGAACAATGTTGTGCCAAGATGGCCGTTGAAGGGCAAGTGCAGTAATCAGGTGCAAATTGTCAACTGCGGTCAGAAGGGATACTTAAAAACCCAAATCCAAGGCTGGGCTATGGTTTGGAGGCACCACATGGCTGACCCATAGCAGTCATGACTACACAGCCTCACCTGGCACTCAATCAGAACACATCACCCAAGCAACATACACATGGTTTGCACACACATGCATGGCCACTCATCGGACATTGCCTCAAGATCTGGTAGGTCTCCCATGCCTTGGATCTGATCCTCTGTGATGAAGCCTCCAGCAATAGACTTATGTTCTGTGAGTACTTCCTCCTCTGGTGGAAACCATCTGCCAGTCACCAGAGTAGAGGCATGATTGGAAGCCAGCTTGTTCTTTGCTCTGCGTTTGAGGTCAAATCTACCGCTTAGAGCAATCATCAGCTGTGCGCCTGACAAATCCAAGGGCACTAATCTGGTCTGTGATGCACTGCCAGTGGGCCCTACGTTGAGCAGTCGTAGTCTTGCACCCTGCAGTCACCAGCATTTCGCGGCCATTGGCCGATACGTAGCCCACAAGTGCGTATAGTTCCACATCATTGAAACAATGCTTCCTGCCGGAGGGGGGAGCCGTGTCTGGGGTCCCAGCCTATACCGCAAGAGCACCCTTCTTCCTCTTGGGAGGTGGTGCGGACCCTGAGTGGCTTATGCCGCTCTGGTTGGTAGGGGCTGAAGCGCAGGTGGACAGGACACTGGAAGTAGCCAAAGGCACGATGACCAAATGTCTCAATGCAGGCATTGGCTGCTGGGTGATGTTGGCAGGACCAACCTCAGTGTGATGGACCTGGACCAACACTGTCCCGGCTGGGAGACTCGGAGCTGGGGTGGATTGAGCTGCAGCTGCCCCTGCAGCCTCCTCACCCTGTCTACTTGGGGCAGCAGATGACATTGCTGCCCCAGATCCATTGGGCCTGGTGACAGCAACTTTCACCGCCACACGTGGCTTTGACTTGGCGACACGGAAGTCAGCCTGGGAGTCATCCTATGCCGGTTCGGTTATCAATATGGTGTGGGTTAACAAGGCCTGAGCTGGGATGGTGTCAGCTGCATCTCCCCGACCCATTGGGGGGGGCATAGGTGTCCCTGATTGGTCCTCCAAACATTGGCCTCTTGGGCCACCATGCACATCCTGGCCACGTCCCCTACTGCGCCCACCTCTTGGAGGTTGGCCACCTTTGCCTCCCTTACCGCTTGGTCGCCTCCCAACCATGGCACTGATGTTCTTGTGCGAATGGGAGGTACAGTAAACAATTGTCCTGGGCAATTGGGATGAAAGGGGCAGGGTACTAGATGGAATACGTGGCCTAGTGCTCTAGCAAGGCTGTCTGTGACCCCTGGGGGAAGATGACGGGTCACGCAACACTCAGGCACCCCGAAAACAAAATTTAACGTGCACGTGACCCCTGGTAGCCCACGTGCGTGGAATAAAGAACCCACACTACGCTGTGGCACCCAGAAACACAAAAAGAAGTGTACGTGTGGTACACGCAACTACAATGACCTCTGAATGGGTACGCGACACACAGGGGCAACCACAGTTGAAAAATACGTCTGCCTGGAAAAAGAATGTGAAAAAGATAGGTATGTGCGCGTTGGCAACACCCCCGCCAAAAGAAGAATTGAACGCTGTCTGAGTATACAAGAAGTACGAACTGGAACCGTTGTGAAGTAATCACGTGTGAACAGACAAGAAGTACAAGAATCACCCGCTCGCTCTCCACAAAAAGCACGTACAAGAAAATGGCGTCCTATGCATACCTTTTAACCCAACCCACATGTGCGACATCACTTACACGCGTACATGCTAAGCGCCTTTCTTCCAATTACATGCAGTGACACCCGGATGTGCAGTTTTTTCACGTGTACAATCTACATGCACCCGTGTGGAAGGAAACATCTGTGTGTGTTACGTCACAGACGCGCTTATGCGCTAAGGGCCTTTCCTCAAATTACACGCTGACGTGCACTTTTTTCACGTTCATGTTCCAAACCACTCCGTATCAAGCTGGCCACGCAACAACACAAGGAAGACCACGCTCCTGCCCAGAAGGCCATTTTCCTGCCCCCCAGAGCCCTGAGCACGCTCCCACCTGCCATCTGCTGCTGCCTGCCTGCCTGCTGGCCATGTGCCCTGCTGTTTGGTGCCTGCACGTCAGCCATCTGCAGGGGTCCAGTTGCTGTGACCACCCTTGCTGGAACAGAAGAATCCCGACTGGCATTCCATCGATCCACAGCCCAGCCCCAGGACCCATTTGCCCACCCACACCTGCCTCGGGGGTTGCTATGTCCGACACAACACCATCTGGCACCAGTGGCAACCCCCCAGCAGAGAGGCAGAGGGCTGCCAGCTTCAGTGTCAATGAAGTTGGCATCCTGGTGGAGCAAGTCCTGGGTCATTATGATCCGCTCTTTGGAAGTTCACGCGCCCACATAAGAACGGAAGAGGATCTGGAAGGACATCGTGGCTGCCATCAACGTGGAGGGGGTGGCAGCCCGCGACATGCAACACGTCCGGAAGCGTTGGGAGGACTTCAGGTCCAGGACCCTCAGCAAGGCCCGGCGCCTCTTGAAGGCAAAGCATGCAGAGGGGTGCCGGGTCCGCCTTACCGACATCCAGATGAGGGTCCTGGAACGCATACACCCTACGCTCCGCCTCCAGATCCTTCAGAGGCAGACCCGTCCGGAGTCGAGCGGTAAGTGTACATGCGTACTGATTGGACGCTGTGCATGTTGAGGTGTGGCAGGAGTGTGCAGGTTGGACATATGTCTTGGTAGGCCCATGTATGGTGTGTATGCACAGGGACATGAGCCTGCCGCATGTGAGTCTAGTCATGTGTGAGGCACCTCTATGGTGTATGTATTCAAATGTATGGTGGCCAAATGCATGTGTGGGTGCACACATGTTTAAATGTCTGTGTATGTACTGTGGCATGGTTTTGGTGTGACACATGGATGCTGGTTCCACCTTCATGTATGTGCACAATGTACATGTGCATGTGTGTGTATTTGACATGTGTGCCACTGTGATACACCATGGATGCATGTGACACTGATATATAGGAGGTTGATTGACAGATGTGACATGGATGGCGATGATATCACTGCGACAGGTGGTGGAGATGTACAGATGCATGTATGTCTGGTGGCATGTGTGCATGTGTTCTGCACTCCCCGTGTTGCATGTGCCGTCAGGCTAACCTTCGGATGCTCATGCTGTTGTATGTGTATGGATGGTGCTGCCTGCTGCAACATTCCTGTTAATTTGCGCATGTGTGTGCCACTCATGTGCAACTGTCATGTGTGTATCAGACCATTGTACAGTGCCCTGATGCCTGTGTTCTGTCTCTCCCTGTCTGCAGCATCATCTGATGAAGAGGGCGGAGACAGTGCTGTGGAGCACAACGGCAGCGATCGCACCACTAGCCGGAGACGCAAGACCCAGCTCCCCTCCCAGGTTGTCATCTTGTCGGGGAGTGAGGAGTCTGGTGCGCGTCCGTGGCCGCAGCTGCCGAGGATAGGTCCAAGAGGCGGAGGTCGGAGGTGGACTCCTCGGCAGCAGAAGGGGCAACTGAGACCCCACAGGGACCTATGGAGGAAGATGGCACGGAGTAATCCAGGTTGGTGGGGGGTTTGGTTGAGGAGGAGGCCATGGAAGGGCCACACACGGGGTCTGGAGGGGGGATTCCACTGGTGCTAGTGGTGCATTCCAGGGGCAGGGACAGGAGGCAGAACAGGTGGACGCGGCGGTGCCTCTGTGTAATCCTGTCCCCGATCCTGTGACTGCATCATCCCGCACCAGCAGGGAGGCCTTCATCTAGACCCGTTCTCAGGGAGAGGATGCGTGAACAACAACTGGCCTTCCGCTCCCTGCGAACGTAGCAATCCGGGACCGTGTTGAGCTTGTCCTGGCTGGGGTGGTGTTGCATCAACGTGTCATCCGGGATGACGTGCAGGGTTTTCGTGAGGACTCTGCATGTTATTTGGGGTGCCTCATTGACCGCGTCGACCTACTAGGACGGGTCACCAGTGCTGGGTTCCTCTGTCTGCTGGACCTTGTACCGACCCCCTCCTCAACTGAAACCCCTATGCTCCAGTCGCCCTCCGTGTCATCGTCCGGCCTAAGTATCACCTGGGCACCCTGTGGAGCTGCCTCTGACCCAGCGGCCAAGCTGGTGGAGGCCACATCCCTGCCACAGTCGGGAGCCGGAGGTCCAGCAGGGATGGCCACCCCAACAACTGGACCCCAGCAGGAGGAGGACGTGCAGGCATCAACAGGCAGGGCACATGCACGGCAGCAGCAGCCTCAAGGTGGGAGCGATGATGGCTCGGGGCCTTCAACATCAGAGGGGCAGGCATCGGCCGGAGGGCAGGAGGACCCTGGATTGGGAGTGTCTTCCGTGTGACAGTGATTGGTCCAGCAAGTAGATGCGGAGCGGTGGCGGGCGGAAGAGGCACGGCTCACTATGGTCAGGGCGGAGAACTCCATGTGCAGGGCACTGAGGCGGGCTGAATGCCTCGAGGAAATTTGCAGGGAGTTGGAGGTGGACATGGCATTATCCCTGCGAGACGTCGGGGCCAGGGAACAGGCCCGCCTCCAGGACGTTGAACAGGAGTTCGATGATGCCCTGGCCCAGGAAATCAACAAGTGAGCCGTAGGACTTGCCCGCAGCCATTGTATATAGTTCATTAGTGTTAGGTTTCCTTTCTATTTTTCTTTCATTTGGGGCACATGGACTATGCCCCACCTTTTTGTATATAGTTATTTATTAGGTAGAGTATTTTGTAGGTTTCCTTTGGATTGTTGGGCTCATTGACCCTGGATTTTTACATTGTATATATTTCTGGACTTGATTTGACTTTATTAATTTTTTTTTACCCATGGAGCAAAGGTTTTCTTTTTTGTTTATCTTTGAATTTGGAGCCTTTTTCATTTGAATCAGCATTCGTATTTTTTCATTCATTTTGGACATGCAGCCTTTTGTTTATTATTTCTTTTATTGTGTGACTTCCTTTCCCTCGCTTTTGTATTTAATACATTTTGGTTTCATGCTTCATTTGTGTGGTATTCTCTCATTGGATTCATGCATGTCACAACGTGGGTTTTCTCATTCACTTGCACCCATTGTGTGTGTGTGACGGACATGTATTGATGTGCATACTTGTCATTTGGGATCTATCATGACATGGGGATTTCAATGTGGGGTGGATGGAATACGTGGTTGGGTGTTTGGACTGGGGTGGTGTGGGATTTGGGTGGCCATAAGGGCCATGAGTGTGGATCGTGATGACGTGTTGGGGGGGACATGAGTCTGGGCCTGCTTGCAGGTGCCCGTCACTGCTGGGTGGGTGGGGGTGCAGGGGGACATGAGTCGGGGCCTGCTGGCAGGTGCCTGTCACTGCTGGGTGGGTGGGGGTGCAGGGGGACATTAGTCGGGGCCTGCTGGCAGGTGCCCGTCAATGGTGGGTGGGTGAGTGGGTGTGGGGACATGAGTCAGGGCCTGCTGGCAGGTGCCTGTGAATGGTGGGTGGGTGAGTGGGTGGGGGGACATGAGTCGGGGCCTGCTGGCAGGTGCGCATCACTGGGGGTGGGTGGATCGGTGGTGGACATGAGTCGGGGCTCACAAGTGCATGGTGCCATGTGGTCTGCCTGCAGGGCATGGTGAGGGTTGTAGGGTAGTCCCCTGTGGTGTGGGCTGCCTGCAGGGCATGGGGAGGGTTGTAGGGTAGTCCTCTGTGGTGTGGGCTGCCTGCAGGGCATGAGGAGGGTTGTAGGGTAGTCCCCTGTGGTGTGGGCTGCCTGCAGGGCATGGGGAGGGGGGAAACTGCACACCCGGGAGGGCCCACAATGCCAAATAGCATGTGAAACTTCCCACACACCCCCCAAAATACACGTACCCCGCTCGCACAAGGCCTATCACATGTGAAGCTTCCCGCACCCCCCCGAAATACATGTACCCCGCTCGCACAAGGCCTATCGCGTGTGAAACTTCCTGCACACCCTCGAAATACACGTACCCCACTCGCACAAGGCCTATCGCATGTGAAACTTCTCGCGCACCCCCGAAATACACATACCCCGATCTCGCCTGGAGTATCACATGTGAAACTTCCCACGCACCCCCAAGATTCACGTACCGCGCTCGCACAAGGCCTATTGTGTGTGAAACTTCCCACGCACCCCCAAGATACACATACCCCGCTCACACAAGGCCTATCACATGTGAAACTTCCCACGCACCCCCAAAATACACGTACCCCGCTCGCACAAGCCCTATCGCGTGTGAAACTTCCCACGCACCCCCAAGATACACATACCCCACTCACACAAGGCCTATCACATGTGAAACTTCCCACGCACCCCCAAAATACACATACCCGGCTCGCACAAGCCCTATCGCGTGTGAAACTTCCCACGCACCCCCGAAATACGCATACCCCACTCGCACAAGGCCTATCGCATGTGAAACTTCCTACGCACCCCCGAAATGCACGTACCCTGCTCGCACAAGCCCTATCGCATGTGAAACGTCCTGCTTACCCCCGAAATACACGTACCCCGCTGGCACAAGGCCTATCGCATGTGAAACTCCCCGCGTACCCCCCAAATACACGTACCCCGCTCTCGCCTGGAGTATCGCGTGTGAAACTTCCTGCGCACCCCCAAAATACATGTACCCCGCTCACACAAGGCTTATCGCGTGTGAAACTCCCCGCGTACCCCCCAAATACATGTACCCCGCTCTCGCCTGGAGTATCGCATGTGAAACTTCCTGCGCACCCCCATTAATACACGTACCCCGCTCTTGCCTGGAGTATCGCGTGTGAAACTTCCCGCGCACCCCCAAAATACACATACCCTGCTTGCACAAGGCCTATCGCGTGTGATACTCCCCACACACCCCCGAAATACACATAGCCCGCTCTCGCCCAAGGCCTATCGCGTGTGAAACTACCCGCGCACCCCCGAAATACACGCAGGCACCCCATCCACCCTGGCCATGCCCCACAGGCAGCCCACTCACACTCCCCATGCCCCACAGGGAGCCTATCCACCCTGGACATGCCCCGCAGGCAGCCCACACCACAGGGGGGTGCTTTTTCTATGCAATTTACCTGGCACGAGCAGGGTACACGTATTCCGACGGCTGCGCCAGTACATTTTCACGCTTTTGGGTGCCATGAGTGGGGTGCGCGTAGTATTTTCATGCGATTACAGTGTGCCAGCCCTGTAAACTGGTGCAGGGTTAGCGCGGCCCTTTGCGCTGCATTGGGGATTTCAATGCCTTTTCCTTGTGCAAGGGGCGTTCTTGGGGGCGGAACTGGTGCTGCGGGATGTTCTCTGCGCCAGCCCTCAAAATGGCTTTGGAATTCCATGAATACGCGGTGCGCCAGAATGCTGTTTAGTGCACACAGCTGGCGCACGATGGCGCACGCTCCCTCTCTGCGCTGCTCGCGTGCGCTGCCTCTGCGCTGAAATCTATGAATTACCCCCTAACTCTTGATAAAGTGCAACCTATTGCCTAATAGATTCCCCCAAAAAAATGTTGACAAAGCAAAGCTGCCTCATTCTGGCTGCCAGTTAAAGCTGGATATTCTTTTGATGTGACCTGATTGTAGAACGGCCTACTCGAGTTTCGGTTGTACTTGCCCGAGCTGTTCTGATGAGCCCAGTCTTCTTCAGGGCCAAAGTTTCAACTTGTGTGTTAGATGAACTACCTGTAAAAATTCAAAGGTGGTCATATCCAAGGGGCAGACCTCGTAGTGTCAGTAACAGACCAGATATTGTCGGGGTGCTCGAACCAAACTGGAGACCTCCTCTTTAAAAAAATCTTTTAACGTCCCAGTGCACGAAGAGCAGCAGAGTACATTGTCCTCTATTCTAGATGGTCCCGATTGCTGTCAGGACCCCCATCATTTGAAGCCTGTGCAGGCCGCATGTGCCCGCTTTTTTCTGGAATTAATCCACGGGGGTCCCCAAGTGGCCTGCTTTGTTCAATGCAGGGAACCTATGACTGAAGTGAGTCCTGTCGCTTTCTCTGCACTTGGCGTCTGTATTGCATGACCTGGCCTGGGTTCAGGACCCTCAGCCCCGCCCCCTCCTGGCCATGGCTCTGCCCCTCCAAGGATGAGAGGGATCCCCGAGTACATTTGTTTCCATTTGCAGCACTGCTGCATCATGTTAGACACAATTGTTGAGCAACACTGCCATCTAATGAACAAGATGGGTAAGACGGTTCAGAAATCAGCAATACAGAGAATTTGAAGAATGTCCATAATTGCGAGAGGTACAAGGTACACCATGAATATACCTTATAGTTTATTTTTAAAGGTCAACTTCCTACAAACATTTTCTGTCTCCTAGTTTTTTAAGTCATTTGGTTATCCTCTGGTTTTCTAGAACGATTTTGGCAATGTGCAGCAGATTTGATAACTTTAGTCAGGATTCGCGTGCTTTTTAGCTTTGTGCAAGTTGATACCACAACGAGTTTTTTTTAATAACAACCACATGTAAAACTTGGGGGATCACATACAGCTTTGATTGGTACATCAAATGTGTAGCATTTCATATTCTCAACAGGGTCTGCTCGTGATTTCTGCCTCACCTATGTTATGTTTATGTAATGTTACGATAACAAGTTTTTATGATGTGCCTGTCACCCCCATAGTGGCACTGGTAACCTTGGAAGGGATAAACATGGGACCCAAGTGACAGCCTTATTGTCTGACTTGTCCTCAATTCCTCTGCCCAAAAGCCACCTACTCCCATTGTGGTGGAAAAAATGACCACTCACGATTCCGGTGGATTGTTGAACAGTTTATTAGTAAAAAGCCACAACAAAACAGAACCAACAACAGCACAAGACTTCGACTGTGGTAGGCCAGAACAAGGAGGCAGACAAAGGGGTGGCCCTTTCATCTGAATTTGTATTCAATTAATAAAACAAAGGTCTTTCTATCCCTACCAAACAGGGGGTTTCTCCTACCTGACAGAATCTAACTGGGGTGTTCGTCGCCAGTGAAGTAGTCCAAATCAATACAGTCTGTCCTCTGCCCAAAAACGATGCTACTCTGGCCCTACCACTAATTACCAACTAACAAAACAAAACGGGTTCCAGCAGAATGACTCCCTTCTCCTGGACATGCCTTCTCAGCCTTAATAGTCTATCTTGAGGTCGTTTCTTGGGATGTAGTTAAACAGTCCTTTAATTCTTAAGACAGTTCCATCTTCTCTCAGGTGTCCCATGTCTTGACTCATTTAGAGTTCCTTGGTTTCCTACTCCAGGCTCTTGACCTTTATTCATCTGGTCTTTCTTTACATCAATGTCCCTCTCTCTTGTACTTTTTTGGGAATTACCCAATTTGTTAGTTTACTTTTGTTCGTTAGGTCTTTTTGACCTAATTATAGGTGTATGTGTCTAAGTTCTTCCCTTTTGACCTACTTACCTGAAAAGGAGGAGCGGGTGTTGCAGGGGTGTCCTCCGCTCCTCATTTCCAGGTATCTGCAGCCTTGGGGGCTGCAGCAGTGTCACCCACATCCTTAACAATGGAGGTGAGGGACAAAAATAGCTTGGGCCCCTGTTTTCAATGAACGGTCAAAATGGGGGCCCAGGCAGTTTTACTGCGGGCAGTCTGCCCGCAAACAAAACATTTGTGGGCAGATCGTATACATTCCTTTTTTTTTACAGTCTCTTCCTGTGAAGTCCCGCTGACCACCACCTCTAGAGGGAATGTTGCGTAGTGGGCTCAGCTCCCTAGCCTCACAGGGGAGGGTTTATCTCTGGGGAGAGGCAATGATATCCCATGAATCATCACAGGTGCAAGAGAACCCTCTCCATCTGTGCACCATTCTCATTTACTCAAAGGAGCACATGTGTTTCAATGGAAGGGGTGGTCCAAATAGGGCAAGGTCTCACTTTGAAACAATGTTTCTAGCAGGGAACAAAGCCTCATTATACAGGTATTTGATACCAACTGTGCTCTTTCTTGTTAGTTAGTGTTATCAGGGAGAACAGCATATTGTAATACATTTATTCAAGGTGAATATGGTCCTTAAATATTCCCACATTCTGTGAGGCAGGCGAGGACACTTTTAATATGACTTCCATTTATAAATGTCGCTTTTCTTAAGAAAGCGGGAGCCTAAAACACCATTACATATGCCAAAAGGGAAACATGTCAGTAGTGAGAGATGTGAAGGTGAGCATTCCTACACGCTAGTTGAGGGACCTTAATTGCAATGGCATGCACAGTTTCACCCCGCACAAGCAAGCAAGAGTTGTTTAAACATGGCCGTTCGCAGTACATAATCATATAATGCAGTATTATGTAAGGGGAGAACTTAATATTGTCATTTCCCAAATCTTCCCCTACAGTCCTCTCCTATGAGACCTTCACTCCAGTCTCATTACAACCATCTCTAAGAGAGCAAACATCACATCCTCGGCATACCGTAACATACTGTTTCTTTTTCTTCAGGAGCATGGCAGTAAAGCACTTGAGCAGTTTGTGAAACTTCAGAACAGGTATTGCATACCCGATAATAGAGACAATTGCAAACCATTGACAGACAGGACAGCCTTATAATTATAACAACTGCTATAAGAAAGATCTGACCAACAGACACGCCTATGGGTCCCAATAGATCCACGATCAAAGACCCCAATGCCCAGGAGGCTTCTGGACTAGTGTGAAGGAAAACCTACAGTATGAAGAATGTGGGTGACGATGTCAGTGACATCACTTGCATAACTTTGTATGAAAGTAAAGCACTCACTCTTCACTACTGCAGAGTCACCCCCTTGCAAGGCCAAAAAAATATCTAGAGCCATACGAGTCTGTGGCACCATAGTTTGGATGGCTACTTGTTCACAGGACAACAAAGTCAAGGAGGATGCAGTGGCATTTGCAATATCTTTCCTAGCCATGACAGCTGGGTCAAATGATCTCTATTTATCTTAATCCCAAGGGCAGGTATCAAATATCCCAACCCCGCCACAAAGATTTCCCAGACAGTGCTTCTCCTAGGACGGGGCTGAGCAGGAAAAAAATAGGGGTATGTGTAAAGTAGTGAGCCAGAGACAAGAAGTTAAGTTAACCAATAGTATTTTATTCTTACAGCTCAACAATGGTTAAATGGTTGGGTGCAACCGGTCTTCTCCTTAGCCAATTAACTTCACTTAAAGTTCATAGCGAAAACCAAATAAAGGGTCTTCAAGGCTGCTCAGAAAAACAATTCAAGGATTCCAATATTGCTTGTGCACAAATGAATGCAGTTCAAAACATGAAGAACACAGGAATGGCAACCTTTCTTTGTTTGTAACAGCCGTTTGTACCTTGAAAACCCCTGGAGAAAACTCCTTTTCTTAAAGTATTATGTATGCAGGATTCGAGCGCTTTTACTCCACACGCCTGAATGGTTCAGAGCTTTCTTGTTCAAACTCTGCTGCAGGTCCTCGGAGCCAGCCGTTCCAGACTGGCCTCGGGCTGGAATTCAGTGAATAAACAAACTTTCCTTTTTACGCTGTTGTGACTCAGGCGTCTTCATCTGCTGTGCAGTCGGATTTGACTACAGGTCCGGTACGGTACACTCCGGTGAGATTTCCTTTTCCCTCTAATACGCCCACCGATATGGGTTACTGTCCTCGTACCATTCAGAGTCCACTCTGTCAGCCTCCTTCCACTCCTGCAAAACGAGAGACCAGTGAGCTGTTTTCTGATGCTTTTAACCCCGGTGAGTCTCCTCCCCAGCAATTAGCGTTGGCCGTTCCCAGCCCTGGGCTCCTTACACCTGAGGCTAATTCACCTCCTCCCAGCTTCAACTTCATGGAGTTAGCCTTGCATTTAACCTCCGCCTGCCCGGAACCCCCATTATATGGAAACGTGGTTTTTCGTCATCCTTGTATGATTTCTATTCCCATTTTGTGGCTTTTGTTTTGATTATGTATCCGTTGGGGCATTCTGGGATATGTAGTTTGTGTCTTTTCTCTCGTGTCTCTTAGATTTGTTTTGTCCGGTGTGATAGTTGATTGGTGTAGCATTCTGGGACATGTAGTCTGGGTTTTTACTTGTTTCCATGTGTCCCTTAAACTTGTCATTATATGGTCCGGTGTGATATTAGACTCATCCCCCTCCCTCCTGTTTTGTTCCGTATTGGCCGCTATTGGTTCCCCATCACAGTATGATGCACTGCAGGCCGAGTATACCCCACGTAACAATTCCCTCCCCAATTAATGAGCAATGCAGGGTACGCGTTGTCCCCACAGATGAAGTAAGTTCTGGAATAGTTAGCATACCGAACTGAGGGAATTTAAAATGTCATTATTATGTAACATTATTAATCATGACACTGCAATCAGTGGACAGATAATACTGACATTTGCTAGTTCCCATGCACAAAGAACTTTGGTTAGTATAACATATGAGACCAACTGCTGGGGAGATAAGATAAAGCGCTGCTGGTTTAATTTGTACTTGGTCTGGGGTGGAGAAATTCAGAGGACCAGTAAAACCCAAATGGGAATGAGCCTCCCTACAAGGTCCTGGCCCCTCGCACTGGGTACTAGGTAACCAACTTGAGATCCAAACAGACAGCCCCCACTGGAAGGGGATGAGTGCAATAGGAAACCTGCAGGGTAAATCATGTGGCAAGAGGGCACAAGCTCACAAATCGTTCAAATTAAAAATGAAGGCATATTGCCAAGAGAGGGGCGAATAAGTATTTTTGCTGTGAACACAGGGATGTGCAGAGGGACCGTCACTCATGGCAAGTGATGCAGAAAGAGTCTGTCACAGAGAAACAAGAACACATCAATATTCTAACAACAATAACAGAACTATAGCCAGGCATCCACGCCACCAGGTCCACTTCTTGTCTGTTCCAAGTTCTGAAATCGATTTGTTCCATTAGGACAACTGTATGTGGCTTGCAGACACAGTTCAATTTAGCTCATCAAAGCTGGTACGATACAGGATACAGGCAAAAGAAATCTGCTGGACCAAACTTCCATTTCAAAGTTTTCAGACTCCGTGAAGATGAAACAAAGTATGCATCAAAGTTCCAAAGTTCCATCAAGACTCAGGTAGTGGACAAAGGAATTTGTCACTTACAGATTTTGTTTGAGAATTCCATCCAAGAGTTCAAATTACAAATATCTAAGATATCAGAGCCAAAAGAATATACAGGCCATTTTAACAAAACGAATGACCAACATATGATAGCAGCGGGGGCCATAACCTGCAGATGCCGGTGAATCAACAGCATTGGCATCTACCCTTTGCCAGCGCACCGCCACCTCAGGGGGATTCATTGCTGTTGGGTGGACAGATCCAAAAGGTGAGCGACTTGGCCAGCTACCACTTTGTTCAAAACTACTGACTCTCTGGTATGTGTAAGGAAGGCATTGTATCAACAGTAAAACAGACACAAGCGACCACAGTTCAATGGTATTTATTGGACTTTCGCAAGGGTGTGATAAACGCCTATCTAATCCTAAATCTGTAGATGGGAGCAAGCTACGACCATGTTCATTGTTCAAATAAAGCACACTCCGCTAGATTTTACTGCTGCTAAATCATTTATTGTTGCTATATAATATAGTTTTGGATAATTTTGAACTCAATTTTAAGTACAAGAGCCTCTCAATAGCCATTATGAATCAGAATTATGTTTATTATCAGTTTTAAGTCACCAAAACTCCTCTCAACAATCAGCAACAGAAAATGGAAATGCAACCAAGATCCGACCCGTGAGCATTTGAAAACACAAAAATCTGTCTTTGTATAGGGAATTTGTTGCAATAAAGATCTTATGATAATGACCTTTACAACAGGAATAGGTGCCATTCAATTTCCCCGGGTCAACTTGTGCATCCCTCTCACACACTCTACTCTGGACTTGAACCCTCTTCTCTACTACACTCTCAATGCCCACTAATTTCCACTCCCACTACTCTCTACACCTACTACTCTTCATTCCACTACTCTTCACTCCCACTACTTGCTCGACCTACTACTCTCCACCACACTCTCCCACACCTTCTCCCAGTCCCTCTCCTTTCACTCTCCCACTCACCTTTCCAAACTACTCTTCCTCACACCACATACTCTTTTATTTAGTTTCACTCACCCACCTTACACATGCCCTCACACGCAATTAGCACTTTTTTGTACCAACCAATACCTCACCTTTCACATGCTCCGGATCTATGTGATCACTCCGGAACCCGAAATGTTGCAGACGAAAATGTCGAATCCGAAAATGGCGCAGCACAGTGATCACATAGATCACTTTTACCTGCATCCCCATTACCCACTACCCCTTTATCCCTACTTACATTGCTGCAGCACACTTCTTTCCTGTGCCACAACTTCCCCCTCCCCCTGTGACATCAGTTCCCTATTCCCAATGTGGGTCGGAACAAGCGCTGCAGGGTCCTCTTTTTGGAGGGGCGGGGGGGGCTTTCTTGTCCCCACCCATCCATGTAATGGAAGCAGGGGACACCGCCACAATACATGAATCCCATTTTAATTGTACATGTGGAGCGGGGAACACCCTCACATCCCTGCTCCCCTCATTCGATGAATCGGATTCAGTGTTTTTTTAATGTTGAGTTTGCAGTAAATGCGAATTCAGCTTTCCCCCCGCCCCCCCAAGATTTTCTCAGAATACCCATGCCTTCTATCATTCTGCTCCACGCTCCTCTGCACCATCCGCCCTTTTCCTGTTCCATTGATCTGCTTTTTCCTCCTTTCACCTCACCCGAACAACCCGCAATGCCTTGGTCTTTCTGATCTCTTTAATCCTCATGATTCCCTCTGGATTGGATCCCCATGTCATCTGACTCCCCAGGCCAATTGCTTCCTTCGTTTCCCCCACTGGCTGAGTTACAGGCATCAGAGAATATAAAATAATGATTAAGCCCTGCACCCTTTTCATACATTGGTCTGCGTGCTCTAGGTATGGACGCCACAACAATCTCAGTCAATTTCCAAGTTTGGGTATGAGTGGAATGGAGCATTTGGATTGCGCATTTTGACCTCACGCTGCTCTATAGCATCTCCACTCCCCACCACATGAATCCTCAGTGAGCTGTGGAGTAGGGTCACTGTTGCAAGGACCTCTGGTAACTGCAGTCCTATGGGATGAGAAGAGAAACGCTGGCAAGCAGGTTGCCCAGTAGGTATTGCTTGGATTACTTACTGGTAATCTTCATTACTCCTAGTCCTACTCTTCCTCATCCCAGTACTTACCTTTGAGGTACCTTACTTCTCCTCACAAACCCCTTTTCTTCCTCCAACGATGATGGGTTAGGGAAAAAAGGAAGCCAGAACAAATTCATGTGATTTGTGAAGTTTTGAAACAAGGGGTGTGTTTTGCCCTCCCCAATCTCAGTAATTTATTTATATTTTGCACTTCGACAATGCCCTTAATAAGGCAGGAAGGCAATGTGCTTTTTGGAACACAATAATTAATTAACACTCCATTTAAACTTTAAAATAGATGCTTATCCGGCCCTTTTTATTATCTCTTATAATGTTACAAAAGCAAAATACAGATAGAAATATAGCAGAAATAGTTCACCATTAGCGTCACTCTGAAACACATCATCTCTGCCAAGCGCTTCACTGGAAACCCCAGGTTGGAAGAGAGCCACTTGCCAACGGGAACAGGCTGAAGGAGCACATCTGCTTCTGTCAGCCCAGCCGAAGTCCAAAAAGAGTGACTTCATTTTACTCTGTCTTCCCTATAATGTATTCAAGTACAGCCTGGTATTTTTCCAGAGAGGCTTACTGTCAGTAATGTTCCACAGCTGCTCGCCGATGCAGCTCCCGAAATCAACTGAATTGCAAACAACCCCCGGCATCTCGTGAGAGTCGACAGACTCTGCTCTCAGCTTCCTACGGAATGCACAACAAAAATCCCCTGACACCCATAACGTTGTTCCACAGCTTCAGCAACCGCACACTGTGTTCAGAAATTAGCTTCTATTGCATTTCATCTTGAATCCATATTGGAATCAAAGCTAATGCATTTTTAAATGCATTACAGGGTGCCATCTGAGAAACAAGGCTACCGGGGAGATCACTAGGACCAGGGCTTCACAACCCAGGGCACTGCTTCCACCTAGTCTTGCAGCAAAGGTGATGGCTAACAGGAAAATCGTTCTAAGCATCAGAACATTCAGATGGAACCGCAAACCCCCCCATCACCCTGCACCACCCACCCCTGAAGCACACAACATTGCAGACTTAAGGACCAAGGGGAGATCCCAGGGAGGTGGTCCACATTAATCAAATTTTCTCCAGTGCCTGTAGTATGCCCTCAGGGTGAAGGGCATTTTGGTGTTCTGTATGGAGCAAGCCACCTCTGTGGAAGGAAACCATAACATGAGCCTCTCCCTCTCAATTTCCAGCCCCTCCCCATCCCCTCAAACCAATTTCTTCAAACCGACTAACCCCTGAGGGGACAAGACTGGCCCTGGAACAGAGGTGAGGGGTCAGCATGGGAGCTACAGCTAGATCCATGAGAAGGTGGAACCAACATGTGCCGGGACAAAAGGGGACCACTAGAATTACGTCCACCATGCAGTCCCTTAGTTTGAGCAGGACCAACGGAATCAGAGGGAGAAAAGAGAATGCACAGAAGAGCCCCTTTGGACAAGTGATGGACATCACGTCCACCCCCCAAGCTCCATGTGAGGGAAACCAGTAGCAAAACCGGGGGACTTTGGCATTCAAGGTGTTGAGGGGTCCAGGGTTGGTGACCACAGGACTTCTGAAAGACTTCCTCCTACAATTTCTGATAATGGAAATAGCCTGCTGAGGCTGCCTGCCACCATGTTGTCTTGGCCCCTAATGTGGACTTCTACCCAGGAATCCAACCACAGCACAAGGATTTTGAATGGTGCCAGATGGGTGCTGGGGGATGCAAAGCATTTCTTGTAACCCCAGCAGACTAGCCTGTTGGCCCAGGCATCACCAGAAATCCAGATCCAATGTGTACAGAAGTGCAGCAGGTGATCCCAGACAGACTGGCATCAGGACCTATGCTGTTTTGAAGTGGTTGGGCACCTGGATTGCCAGTTCGGCCACATAGTGGGGTGTCCCTTTGTACTTGGTCTGCTAGGTCAGTTCTTTCAGGAAGCTTGGCGGCAGAGGAAGATTTGGGTCTAGGTTCTGATTTGTTACTTAGCTTCCCCGTACATTTATCATCTTTGAAGGCATGAATGACCTGGTCTTCAAGCATGTCCCCAAACAAACAGCATGTGTCCTTTAAAGGCAATTCTCATAGCCATGTTCTTTTGAGATTCTCTCATCCATTCCTTGATATGCAGGTTCCATCTTCAAGCCACTATGAAGCACAAGAAACACTTGTGTACAGGCGCGTTATAAATCACATATCATATCATATCATAAGGACACTGCTGCTTCCTTTACTCCATCAGAGGCAAGGTCTGACAAAAACCTCACTAGTGTCCTGACTGACATCTTTGACTACCTTCACTGCTGGCTTAAGCCCCCTGAGTGCCGTTTCCACCATGTAGGAGGAATAGGTGGCTGATCTGAGGGCTAGGTGTGACCCCCCCCCCCATATTCCTTCCTGTGGGACCCTTTATGGCTTCTTTTGGAGCCATTAAAGGCCTCCCGACCAAGCTTGGGAGGATATCATCCACTTGAATTACCTGCAGCATTGTTTGTTTGTTTATTAATTTGTAAGGCGCACCGAACCCTTAGGTAACTGGGCGCAACAGAATACAAAGGATACTTATAGCTTAGTTGCATAGTAGAGAAAGGTAAGGAAAGGTAGATACATGCATTGTGTAATCAAGTGGTCAGGTGACGTTCAAATATACATCATTACAAAGTCACAATACAATAAAATAAGGAGCTAGGTACAGAGGTACGCGAGTTCCGAGGCTAGTGCGGGTAAGTTAGTCATAGTGGCCGTTGGATCATAGCCAGTTAAGGGTGTTGCGTCTGAAGCTATAGTAGGACTTATCTGTTGTGAAATCAAGTGGGAGTGTCTTCCAGTGCTGGGCAGCTTTTACCGGAAAACTTTTTCCACCTGTTTTTTTTAACCTGAATCTAGGCATTTGTAAGCAGTGGGAGTTGGCTGCTCTAGAGGGCGGATTGATGTTCTTCTGACTATTCCTTCCATAAAATAGGGTGGGGCTGCATTATTCTGACATTTGAATGTTAACGAGACTGTTTTAGGAGGATCCTATCGCTAATTTTAAGGCACTGCAGATCGCTTGTTAGATACATGTTCTCTGGTCGGTAAGTTTAAGGCCGTTCTAATAGCATTGTTTTGAAGTGTCTGGATTTTGTTAATGATGTATTTATTGGCTCCCAAGTATAGGGTGTTGCAATAATCAAGTTTAGATGATATTAGGGCATTATCTAAAATAATACAACTGGCTTGTGTTAGTAATGGCCTGCATGATCTAATAAGTTTACAGGTATAAATGGTGGATGAGGCCAGAGAGTTTGACTGTTTTCTCAAGGTTAGGGAAGAGTCAAGGTAGAAGCCTATTGTCTTCACTTCTTTGGCTACTGTAATTATGTTGCCATCGATGTTGAAGGCGGCATAATTAGTATCAAGTTTTTTTTAGATTGGTGGCAGAGCCAAGAATCAGGAGCTCTGTTATATCGTCATTTAGGCAGATGCCATGAGTTGCCATCCATGCCTGAATGAGGATGTATATTTCATTTACCAAGGCCGTATCAGTGACGAAATTGCCCAAAAAGGGAATGAGGATCTGGGTGTCATCTGCGTAGTTCGTGTAGGTGACACCCAGTCTGTCCAATTTGTCAAATAAGGGCTTGGTAAATATGTTATACATAGTTGGCGAGACAAAGTAGCCTTGTGGAATGCCACATGTTGTCTGAATTGGGTTTGCCGAGGTGGAAAAAACGTGCATAGTTCTGTTGTCTTGGAATGACTGGACCCAGGATATGGCTTCGCTCGAGAAGTGGGCAGTCGATGTAAAACTTTTGCATAGCACTGCATGGTCCACCAAGTCAAAGGCTGCCAACAAATCAAGGAGGAGCAGCATGGCAATGTGTTTCCTTTGTCACTGAGTTTGTCAATTTGTGGCTTCAGGTCAATTAAGGCCGTCTCCGTACCATGCTTGTGGTCTGAATCCGGATTGGCGGGAGCCCAGAAGCTGGTTAGTCTCAAGGGTTCCATGTGTTAAAATCGCAGCAAAAATGCCTGTGAACACAAAATATTGCGGCAAAAATGCTGTAGTTCTTCCTCCGCAATCCATGTAAAGGATGCGGGGGACACTCCCGCAACTCCCGGACCCATTATACCATTTAAGGGGAGCGGGGGACATCCCTGCAACCCCTGCTCCCCTTAAATGGTGTAATGGGGTATACCTTTAAACGGTCAAACCACAGCATTTTTGCCACACTTTTTTGATCAGGCGACTTTTTTGCTGCGATTTTATCACTGCATACCATCTCAAGATAATTCTGAATTTGAAGATAGGCTACTCTATCTATTATCCTGAGGAGGAAGGGGACCGTAGTAATGTAGTAATGGGCCTATAGTTAGTGGGGATGGCTGGGTCTAGCGTTTGTTTCTTGGGAAGAGGTAGAACCCAGGACTCTTTTAAGTTTCTTAAAAGAGGCATTGATTAGCTTGGAGAGGAAGGGGGCTAAATCTCTTGCAGCATCCTTAATTATTTGGGCAGGGCAATTGTCACCTTTGCAGTTAGAACGCTTCAGGGATGCGATCATTTTTTCAGTTTCCTGAATGGATACTTTGGTCAATTTAAACGGTACTGGACCAGGCGTGTCTTTAGTCGGGTTGGTAGTTGGCGTCTCTGTGGGAGGCAAGGAGGCTTTTTTTGGCAATTTTAATTGTTGTAATTTTATTGGCTAAGGTGTTCTGGATGCTGGAGCACCATTGTTTGTCTTTCCATCCTCCTTCAGTGGATAATGTTTAGCCATGAATCTGGGGATTTATGCCTTTTCTGGCTTTTTCCATCCCTGAGGATTTCTTTAATTTCAGTGAGTATGGAAGCCCTGCCTTCACGGTGCATTTGACTTGGGTTGGGGGACCATCACGGTTCTGGGAATGGGAGGGGAATCCTGCAAGCTGGTGAAGTAGGATTCTGAAGAAGCAAAGGAAGATGGGGATATACGCCTGCACTCGTTTCCATGAATATCTTCCTCTTTCTGGGATTTTTTGAAGATTTCCAAGAGCCTTTCTACCAAAACCTTGTCCTGTCTCCCCCTCTTATGTGATCACTCATGAGGGAGCGTGTGATCACACATGAGGGAGAGGGAGACCTATGCTCCACCTTAAGCGTTTTCTCTTTATGCTTCCCCATAACAGATGTGCACAGGCCTAGGAACGCCTTTTCTCTTGTTTGCTCACTCAACGTTGCTGTACACATGTGGGAGAACCAACGCCATTGTTATTCTCTCATTGTTTAAATAGGGACCTAGCAACCTTGCCCAACCTGGCCCGGGATACCCCTCCTGGTTCCTTAGCAACCCAAATACTAACCTGTGCCGGGGCAGGATAACCCCGGGCTCATAGCACTCCACCAGAGCTCCACTTTGTGGTCCCAGTGAGGCCAGGGTCCTGTTGTCCCTAGGAGGACCTCCTCAACCAACGCTGAGTGCTCGGCATGGGCGCCGGGAACCCTTGGGGCAAATTCACTCTCAACTGGAAACCCCTCACTTGGCAGGGTCTCCAAGAGTAGTGGCCATGGTCAAGGGACCTCATGTCCAGCAGGAGGGGCCCAGCGTGCGGCTGAGAAGAGTGTAGCACCCTGGCTCTGTCAAGAAGGAAAGCGGCAGAGAACGGCACATGAGGTCCCTGCTAAAGACAGGACATTTATGGGTGGTTGGAGGACGAGGGCTATTATGCCCAAGAGGGAAGAGGTAGGGCTAGGCCCAAAGAAGTAAAAAGGGGCTCCCAAGGAGAGGTACAGAACCTCATTAATTACTGGAACGTGGAAAGTGGAAGTAATGGGTGATTGGCAGTGGTACTGTGTACAGTCAGCCAGGCACGTGTACATGGGTATAGACACTCCCTCGCAACTCCTTTTGGGGTAGGACTGGCAAGTACCCTGGTAGGCCTCATGCCCCATGTTGAGAGGGATTTTCATCCCCTCTTGACAAGGTCAGATGCCTTGCCTTATGACACAGATCATTTAAGTAACCATTGTTTTGGACAAGACGTTCAGCAATAAGAACAACAAAAGGGATGTTTTATGCTGACAGCACACTGTAAGGGTGGCATTGTGTTACAATTATGACACTGACACAAGAAGTACATGTTTCAAAACATTTTTAAATTCTTGGGGTTTGGAAAAACTCCTACTTTGCCCTATAGCTAGGATGGGAGTAGTCTCTACCATCAAATAAGGAAAACACAGTCCTAGTCAGTCTGTCAAATCAAACTGTCATATACTAACAAAACCTAATGCCTGCCTGATCTATTATACAAAAATGTGTAAAGGGGAATGTTTATGCAAAGGAAAGTCAGTGTTTTAACATAAAGGATCCAGGTGACTGAGTCAGCTTTCCAGGTCATCAAAGAAAAGGCAGTTCAAAACATGGGTCGAGGCCCACTTGGCCTTCCACATTAATGTTACTTATTTTCAGTTCACCAAAAGTTCCTTCACAGTTCAACAGAAGTTCACATAGGTCTCCCTCTTTCTGGCTCAGACCTCTCAAGGCATCAACAGTTCACGTAGGTCTCCCTCTGTCGGGCTTGGACCTCTGAACAGAAATTGCCTGCTTCAACATCATGTAGGTCAGCCTCTGTCGGGCTCAGACCTTGCAATCACAGCACTTGCAGGGGTTCTGTTCCACAAGCTACATTCACATTTGTTAGGGGCTCCCTTCCCCTAACTTATTTCATGTTTTCTTATCTCCTTTAGCTGGGCTCAGACCATTTACACAGCTGTTGAAGACGTTTGAATGTGCAAAGCTTTTTCTATAGACCGCCACTGGACCACTTCGACTTTCACTTCAGCTTTCCCTTATGTTATTTGCCCCAGTGTCTCTTGGTAGTTGCATAACCCAATCAGAAAAGTTCAAAGAGATCTTTCTGATAAAGCATAAACCTTTTAACCTGCCCTTTCACCTGGGTTAATCTTGACCATTGCGTGTTTCAGAGTTCATTTGCTTTGTCGCTTTCTGACAAGAGTTCGAAACATTTTGCGAAGACTTTCAAGTGGGCTACTTCGTTTTGCCGGACCGCTCTACTACTCTGTATCACTGGCTTCACAGTTATCCGTAACTTTAAAGTTCACCACTGATTTGCTTTCTTTCACGTCTCATCAGCACGCACGCAACCTTCAATTCTGAGATACACTGCTGCGGCTTCAAACTTTCCTTGTCACAAATGTTCCTTTGATATCTTTCGCTAACTCACTGACTGTGTGCATTCATTCTTGTCTTTGCAGCTTTGATTCACAAGTTAAGGTTGATACCACAGGCTTGACCTCGCCTTCCCAACTCTGCTGTTTACCTGGGAGGGTCGCTGGCGTCCTTGAAACACAATGCAGGCTTCTTCGTTTCTGGGATTTGGCTTTCTCTGGGTATCCTTCTTGGCTTCTCAGAGGCAACGACCTCCTGCAAGGACCTTCAGGGTTTCCCTACCATTTGCTCTACTCCCACGATTGGTCGTCTTGCTCCAGTGGGTTCGCCTTCACCTCAGAAGATCTGCTCCTTCTTGTGTCTTACCTTGCTCAGAGTGTGTCTCTATGTTCCGACTTTTATCCGTGTGGGGGAACTAATGGGTATCAGATGTATGTGATTAAGGTCAAGTGCCCGACTTTGCCTTACCTGAATAACGGGACATGTCCAATGAGATATGGAAGTGTTAGCCTCTCTACTCTCATTCGTCCTCTTCCTCAGCCCAGTATTTGTGCAGAAGTGGAGTTGGGTGTGTGGGGGCAGGAGGAGTTGGTACGTTGGAGAATCCTATTAAATAGGATTGGGTATGGGCACTGGAAAAGGGGGGATACCGTGTCTCATCATCGGTTGTCTCATGCCCACTCCCTGTTGATCCCCCACCCAGGTGATTCTCCCGCACTGGTCCACCCACAGGGTCTGGATCCAAAGGCGACGGCCGTGCCCTGGCCACCTGAGAGTGAGATCCCCGGGGACCAGCAAGTGAGACACCTGATTTCTCACAACACACAAATCACCAATTAGCTGCCCAAATCTATGTCTTCTTCCCAGACATTAAAATGTGTCTCACAAAACAGTTTTAACCGATCTCCCTTATTTGACACACCAAAAAGCATTTTTTGTAGCATGTTGCATTTTCCTCACAGTATATATGAATCATTCTTTTGTCAAACAAACAATTACTCTTTGACACATTATGTTTAGTTGCGAGTCTAAATCTTGAAAGTACAACTCACTGGCCATTTGGCTTCCACTGAATTGCATTTTGGTATTTGTAATCCTCTATTCAAAATTATGATAAAAAAAGAAATCACTACTATCATACTCTTTTTACTTAACATATTTCTAGAAGGATTTACATACATGTCTGGGTACTTAATTATGATTTGTGTACTTTTCAAGTCATCTTTATATATTAAAAAAATGATTAGTAAAACCAATCATTGGATTAAGGAGAAGAAGGCAAGTGAGTCATGATGATTAGCCAGGCATGTCGAAAGAGAGGTTATTGGCCTGGAGACTGGAGATGTTGTTTTCCCGGTTCCCGGCTCTGCTGCGATTTTTTTAACACTTGAAGAAATCGGCTCTACTTCAGTGACACTGTAAGGCAATTCTGCAGTAGAGGCGCTTTGCCATGTGTGCCGGAGGCCCCAATCCCAGAGGTCCGTTGAACCTGTAGTAACACAGGAGACATTCTTTCGATATGTAGCTCGCCTTCTGTTTTAAAAATAATAACAGCATTGCTTGCACATTAATTTCTTTTGACAGTCAAAATAATGCTCACCTGTAGCTTCTGAATCAAAAGCATAGTGCTAGTTTGGACTATATGGTCAAATATATACAATAACATTAATCATGTATCTGTTTAGAATACACTGTACGTCAGTTAGTAAACCACAATCAATGCACTCCAGTCAGATGATAGTTTCAAACCAAAGAGGCAAAAAATACCTGCTGTAAAACAATAGTTCTAACAACTACAGTTGGGAAGATATACGTTCAAGTGCCTGTGTTCCAGACTGGTCTCAAATCCCAGCTTCCCCACTTAACATTATTTGCCTGGAAGCACACAATTGGCTATCTCACTGTGCCTTAGAACTGATTCCGCTCACACTGTCTCCTACTTCAAGCCCCAGTATGATTTGGCCTCATATGTAATGAGTCACCATTCATATACTGCAAATCACAGAAAGTGTGTCTTGGCTTACACTCCTGTTAACTTTTTGTAACGCAGGTTCCCTTTATTCCCACCAGTACTAAAAGCACATTCTGTGTGGCATTCTCTGTGATATCACCACATATGCAAATTAGGGTTAGGCGTATTAAGCAGCATATGGTTTAATAGGACTGTACGATGGGGAACCCGGGCAGTAATCTTACAACACATACACAGGCAATGAAGCACACATTAGCTCGCTTTCCCGCATTCATCATGCTCCCTTAGGCACCTTTGGCTTGTTCATTTAATATACCTCTATAGTGCAGCTACAAAATGGGATGTTAGTTAGAATAATGAGGCTGCTCTTTATGTTATTCAAACCCCAGTACTGTTTTTTGCCACAGTGCGTAACAAAAACAAAACCCTACACAGGATTCAGCTCAAATGGAGAGTGAGGCATACTGGCACCAAATTGTAGAAGCCTAAATCCATCAACATTTAATCCAATGAGCAACCTCAGCAAAGATGGAGGCGGGATTTATTTTCATTCTGTGCAGAAACAGACCAGGAAGCTGGCACAGCATCCCCGTCCCAAATACGTGGGCTTGAGCACAGAAAATGTGGTGTTCCTAGAGGGTTTACACAATGGGCCTCATTACAAGTTTGTCACTTGTAACAAATTTCACTTTTATTGCACTGCCAAATTACAAGCAATACAAAATTGGTGTCGTTCCAACAGTGCTAATTCTACCGGAGGAATTAAGTAGAAAAAGAAGGTCAGGTGTGCACTCTGGTTCCAAGTCATTTAATCCTGATGTAAGTAATAACAGGGTTGAATCCCAACACAGTTCAAAAAATAATAACAGGGCTGAATCCCAGATGCAAATAGTCCCAACAATGTAAAAAAATTACCAGGGTTAAATCCCAACTGCTACAGTTCCAAAGCACAATAGTTAGTTCTACTCCTCCAAGTACTTTCAAGTCTCAAACTCTCATCAGGGAGGCTGTGTTAGCTGTGTTCCTTTTCAGGTGTTGCTAATTACTTTTTTCAATTTCAGTCTCAAGGGATCCAGAGGCAGCAGCACCGGGGCTATTATGCCCCCACTTTGGAGAGCCATATTCATGGTATTCCCCCCTCCCCCAATTGTGGGTAAGATCTGAATGAAACACTTGTGCCATCACTACAATAACCAGAATCCCTTGAGACTGAAATTGAAAAAAGTAATTAGCAACACCTGATGAGAGTTTGAGACTTGAAAGTACTTGGAGGAGTAGAACTAACTATTGTGCTTTGGAACTGTTATTATTTTTTGAACTGTGTTGGGATTCAACCCTGTTATTACTTACATCAGGATTAAATGACTTGGAACCAGAGTGAACACCTTACCTTCTTTTTCTATCTACCGGAGGAATTACCACCATAAAAGAAAACAGTAATTCTTCCATATTACAAGGTCAAATACTGCCAAAAATAACACTAATAACAGGCAGTAAATCCTCCTTATCAGTGTCGTTACTCCCAATTTACAGCAACATGCAGCCCCCTGAAGACATGGATTATGGGATCTTCAATTTGCTGTTGTACTTAGCTCCAGAGACATGCAGTGCACCAGCTGCCAAGGATACCTGCCCAGCAAAGGCACAGGAGACGTGTGAGGAGGAGGAGGAGGCCACCCATACCATGTGTCGGACCCTCTGCCTGGCAATCACCAATGAGCAGATAATCAGTCGGCTAAACAGGGACACGATAGGAAAACTGCTCACCCTCATACAGGCAGACCTTCGGAGTGGGATCAAAATCAGGACTGCCATCCCACCCCTGCTGAAGCTGGTGGCTGTCCTGCAATTCCTATCACTGGGTGCCTTTCAGCATAATGTTTGAATACTAGCTGGCATGTCCCATTGAACCTTCTGAAAAGTGCTTGTACAGATGCTTGATGCACACATGCGACATGTGCCAAATAACATTACAATGCCCAACACCCCGAACCAGGACTGTGCCACCAGGGCACGTTGCTATGCTACAGCCCACTTCCCTAACGTGACTGTTGCACTGGACTGTACGCATGTGGCTTTGGTCCCACACCAAGCAAAAGAGCAAATCTAACGCCACAGAAACAGTAACATTCGATGAGTGTGCAAATGGCGTCTAATGCCAATCTGATGGTGAACAACTGTTGTGCCGGGTTCTACCCAAGACCTGATGGTCCTGCGGAACATCCCCCTGCCAGGACAAGATACATGGATATTAGGTGAGCAGAAAGACTGACAATGCAATGCACATGTGAAGCAACAAATGAGACATGGATAAACTGGGGAGACAATAGTGTACAGCCATACATGGCATGCATGACCAAACCGTTGTCAGTACCGGCATGCAATGCCTCAGGAGGTGGCATACAACAAGGAGTACATACAAACCATGGTGTGCATAGAGTGCACATTTAGACAGCTTAAGGCAAGATTGTGGTGCCTCTACTGGACCAGTGGGGCACTCATGTATAGCCCTGGGAAGCTGGCAAAGATTGTCATGGTCTGTTCAATGCTGCACAACATGTGCATTAGGAGGAATGTTCCCCTGCCTCCAGAGGACAGCAACGCTCACCCAGACTCTGATGATGATGTTGATTATCATAGGTGAACTCAGGGAGGACTTGATGATGGAAGGGAAGGATGCATCATCCGTCAGGAGCTCATTGAGAATTATTTTTTAAATGGATATGATTTCACATTTCACTGTACAATTGCTCATCACTAAACATGCATCAATGCCATGACCACTGGATTCTTTTGCTGAAACGCTGACAGTGAAATTGTACGTGGACAAATGCATGCCCTCCCACCACCTTCATGCCCATGTCCATCCATGACACTCATCCCCAACACCCATGCCCAACATCCACCCCAGCGCCCACAACCAATGACTGTGCAGTGGCAGTCCATAATGTGATGAATCCTGCAGAATCATCACAGAATCCCTGCCTAAAGTCTCCTCCCAAGAGCCCAGGGGAAGGCTGCCGCTATGTGATCCTAACACTGGGGGTGGTATTAGCCGGGTGGATCACCTGGGAGGAGAAGGCCCCTAAGGGAACAGGAGGACTCTGTTAGGAGATACACAGTATTTATCTTCTTCAGAGAGGGAGACTTCTATGGTGCCATGATATGTAATAACTTGTTGTCAGAGTAAGACTTCCCTTCACAAAGCTACCCATATTGATGGCAGTGAAAACTCTTGTGATCAGAGGAACAATATGTGTGGAAATTCAGAACCTTAATACTCTGATATCTGATTAATATATGTCTCCGTTAAATCCGGACCAACCATTAACCCCTCTAAAACCCTTCTTTGGGGACCTATTCAATACCCATAATAAATTCAATAAAGTTGAAGTTTGTATTCATGAAGAAAAAGGTAATCAGAACATTGGCGACTTCAAGTCCCACAATATCCTAAGTACTGGGGCGAGGAAGAGGCACTCAGAGGCACTAAACTGCAAGGTGCAGTCTAGTGGTTCTAATGACTGTCACCTGAGCGGGACTTTTGAATATATAGGGCCCCCTTAGAAGCAGGCCATTAAAACAAGGAAGTGGAGTAGTTGCAGAGGTCGCCAGCAGCAGTTGCAGTGGAAGAAGAAAGGAAACAGAAGCCACCTTGCCCCCTGTTCTGTTTCAACCCTTCTTTACTGCTCTCTTTGTTGCACCACCTAATATGCCACCTAACTAACTCACGCGGCTACTACTGTACTATGGACTGGTTGTGGGCCTTCGTATTTGGATGGTACCACACCTATTGACTCCAGCTTTACCATTCTACTCATCACCGTCACACACACAACCTGCTACTTTACTGGATTTAGCCTACCTCATATTGTCGGCAATACGTTGAACTGCATCCCGATGTGCATCCAGTTCACCCATTCATGTTTTCACACTGCTTTACCTATGCCTGAATATACTCGGAATCTATTTGCATGTACCTTACTATGCTTGTTATCATGCACTTGGCCTGTTTGGCACCTCTGAACTAGCCCCTATTCCGAGGCACGGCTTCCCCAGAATGTGCAACCTCACTGACTTTGTCATGTTTGCTCTCATTATTTAAACAGAAGTAACCCCCTGCACCTTGTGGGTAGGCTCTCCATTGTAGCATGCCACCTCCATATGTACTTTGCACTCCTGTAATTACATATAGTTGCACTTAGCATGACCTTGTATGTGTAGCTTCCCGCATCATGAGGAGTAGCTTTCCCTGTATGTATAGTTGTACTTATCATGCCACGTAGCCCACTTGCCTCATTATATCTGCAACCCACCTGTTGTGACCCACTGCCTGTGTGCCTGCTGCAGCCCCTGATAACATGGTGTGTCTCTGCCAGTTTGCCTACCTGTAATGCATCCACCTGATTCTACCATGTAGCACGGGCTGCCCGAAAGCCTGATTATTCCTGTAACTTATCTGATTTGACCCATTGCCTGTGTGCTTGCTATAGCCTCTGTAACATGAGGTGTGTCTCTGCCAGCTTGCCTACCTGTAATGCATCCACCGGATTCGACCATGTAGCCTGTGCTGCCCACTTGCCGATTATTCCTGCAACTTCCCTGATTTGACCCATTGCATGTGTGCCTGCTGCAGCCCCCGATAACATGAGGCGTGTCTCCGACAGCTGGTCTACCCCAGTGCAATTTTGTAGCACGGCACACTGTAACCACTGTAACCCCATTTGTAACCATTGTTCATAAGCATTTTCTGTAACCATTTTCCTAAGTACAAGCGCCTAGATGCCTCCAGGCTTGGTGCACTATATAAGTGTCAAAATTAATAAATAAAAAACAAGAAAAGAAAGGTTATACACGTTGCTATATATGCCACTATTATTGCCAAGACAAAGAGGGGGGCAATACTGAAGCAAGCTAACTATAACCACCATTGCCAAAGTAAAGAATGGACAATACTCAAGCAAGCCAACTATAACCAGCATTGCCAAATTAAAGAGAGGGTAATACTCAAACAGCATACCATTCATATTGGATAAATAGCAAGAGAACATTATTGCAGACAGAATGGAACCATTATTGCCAGAGTGAGGAAGAGGCAACAGTTGAACCAGATATCAACAAGCATTGCCAAAGCCAAAAAGGGACAACTGTGATTGTCAGACAAATGTACTGCCTCCCCACCCTCCTCCTCACCTGGGCCTTCAGATGTTGGACTCTGTTAAGTTCTTCCTTCTTGATCTCTTGTGGTCTGTGAGTAAGCCATCCTTGGGTATCTTCTTCTTCTTGTCATGCAAGTAGGGTCTAGCTTCCGCAGAGGCCACCTTGGTAGGGAATGGAACCTACCTAAGGGGAACCTCGAGGAGCTAGACCCCCAAGAACAGGGAAAAAGCCTCTGGGCAATACAAAACCCTGATTGATGTAATCTGAGCCTTGCTTCTTTGATAGATGCTTCTGTGATGATGTATGGCCGATCTGGGAGATGAACTGGGCAAAAGAATAGGATGATAAAGAAGACCCCCGGCTGAAGAGGTCTGGATGCTGGAATGTCCTTGATGGCGAAGTAAGGATAGAAAGTCACCATCAGACAGTCTCCAAAGGTCTTGGTGACCGAAAAATACAGGACGGAGAGAACAGAATTACAGGAAGTCCAGAAAAGCTGTGCGGAGAAGGTAAGATAAATATAAAGACGGAAGAGCTGCGGTAAGCCGCTGAATACTGAAGTCCACGTACCAGAGAGAAAGGAATAACACTGCGAGTGAAATGGTAAGTAGAAAGGAAGGTGAGTGAAAAGGAACAAAGCACACTTTGTGCCGATTCCGTGGCACGAACCGAGTCTGAGAGCGAGAGTGAATGAGTGCTAGAGGGGGACAGGACCAAGTGAAGATAAGGTTAGACAGCAAGGGAGCTGAAAGGGTAAGAGACAGGATAAAAGGAAGGCAGAGCGTACAACACACCGGCAAGGAACCAGATCCAGAGGGTACAGACTACAGAACAAGCTAAGGCAACAAAATGACACGAGAGGAAAGCTAGCGGTCGGTAACCAAAAGGGAAAGGTACCGAGAAGGCAAGGAAGAAAGTACGGATCAAAGCAGTAGAAAACACGGCAGAGTATCGAAGCGTTGGAAGTTTAGGAAAAAACAAACAACAGATACAACGCGTCGAGAGGTGGGCGTGGTTACCCTTTATAATCTCTGCTGCCATGTTGGATGAGGACTAGACCGTGAAGTCTATTCCTTGTAAACTTATAGACGCCAGTCATTCCATAACTTCCATGGACGGCGAATCCTGACAATATACCCCATTCCCCTTGGGGTCCTCCAGGTTTCCCCAGGTGTAGAAGAGGAAATCTTCTCAACAGTCGGGGTGCATGTATATTACTCTTGGGTTCCCATGTCCTTTCTGCAACAGAATAACCCTTCCAATGCACCAAATATTGCACTCTTCCTCTTCTGTACCAAGAGTCCACTAATTAAGTGACTTCATATTCTTCCTGCATGGGAGGATTGAGAGGTCTTAGGCTTTGTGATTTCCGTTGATACAGATCTTCCTTGTGTTCCTTCAGTAAGGATGTATGGAAAACTGGATGGATCCGTCGTAGACTCTGAGGGAGGTGGAGTTTAAATGCCACTGGGTTTACCCTGGAAGATATGGGGAAAGGTCCCATGTAACGAAGGGCAAACTTGCCTGCATGGACCCATTTGGGTAGAAACTTTGTGGATAGCCAAACTAATTGACCCGGCTTCCAGTCTGGATTAGCTCTTCTCGTACGATCTGCCCACTTCTTGTGTGTCTGTCTACTGGAAACCAACGCCTTCTGGGCAGTCTTCTGTATGGCAATTAGTTCAGTCAACAGACTTTCGATAGCGGGTGTGCTCGTGGGCGACACACCTGTCCAAGGTAAGGGTTGTGGATGGTGGCTGTACGTACAATAAAATGGACTCATCTGTGAGGCATAAAAAGAGTTGTTGTACGCAAACTCTGCCTGTGGGAGATAGGAGGCCCATTCATCTTGCCTGTTGCTGCAAAAACATCTGAGATATTGTTCAAGATTGGCGTTGAGTCTTTCGGTCTGGCCATTACTTTGTGGGTGGTACCCAGAGGAAAGGGCACGATTAATACCTAACTGTTGACATAAAGTTGACCAGAATTTAGATGTAAATTGTGATCCTCTGTCAGATATAATCGTCCTGGGCAGCCCCTGTAAACAAACTATATCACGTAAAAAGACAGCCGCAGTCTCAGGGGCAGATGGAAAATGTGACAGAGCAGAAAAGTGAGCCAATTTACTGAATGAGTCCACCATTACCATGACGGTATTCATACCATGGGAAAGAGGTAGATCTACACTAAAGTCTGTAGAGATGTGCTCCCAGGGGCAACCAGGTAACAAGGGTTGGTGAAGAAGACCAATGGGCTTACCTGTGGCATACTTGTTACAAGCACAGACCGGGCATGAGGAGACATAATTCTTAACTTCCTGAGATATGGTGGGCCACCAAAATCTACGACTGATCAATTACTGGGTCTTTCATCTACCTGAATGTCCAGCCATAGGCGTGTCGTAACACCACATGAGGATCTGATCCTGCAGCGTCTTAGAGGGTGTCTTGGAGGGTATATACAGGGCTGTATTATGATAGAAAAGTCCGCCCTTGCCCAGTGAGACAGAGTCTGGGATCTCTGTCTTCTGTTTGTACTGTTCCATCAAATCTCATAAAAACAGAGCTACGGCAGCAATGGTTCGCAGGCCCAGTAAAACGAGATCATGACCTTGGTAAGTACCTGCCTCTTCGCCTTGACATCTAGATAAGGCATCTGCAACTTGGTTTTCTGTTCCCGGAATGTAGGTTATACAGAAATCAAACTTCAAAAAGAAATAGGCCCATCGTGCATGACGAGCATTGGTACACTCCGTCTGTTGCAGGACTCAGAAGTTTCTGTGATCAGTACGTATAAGGAAGCTGTGTTTAGCTCCTTGTAGGAGGTGACGCCATTCCTGACAAGCCAGTTTAATGGCCAACAGTTCCTTTTCAAGAACGGAATATTTGCGCTCACTGCTCGTCAGGGTCTTAGAGTAATAGGCTACGGGATGTTCCATACGGTCCTTAGCCCTTTGCAGGAGTACAGCTCCAACCGCTCTAGCAGAGGCTTCAGTCTCTAGGATGAATGGTCTGTCTTGATTAGGTTGCACAAGGATAGGAGCAGATGTAAAATGTTCCTTTAGTTGGTGGAAGGCTTCCCTTTGTTCTTGATTAAAGGCAAAAACCACTCCCTTCTTGAGAAGAGCTGTGATGGGTTGGACCAACTTGGAGAAATTTGGTATGAACTGTCTGTAAAAAAATTGCTAACCCAAGGAATCTTTGTATGTCCTTGACATTCTGTGATTCCTTCCAGTTCAGTACCACATGGATCTTACTGGGGTCCATCTGTATTCCCTCTCTGGAGAGGATGAAACCCAGATATAACACTGATTCAGCCTCAAAAATACACTTTTCGGGTTTGACCAAGAGTTGGTTTGTGTGGAGATGGTGTAAAACCTCTCTAACTTGTTTCCAATGTTCCTGTAGTGTGCGAGAGAAGACTAAAATGTCATCCAAGTACACCACTACAGAAATGAACAGTAAATCTGAAAAAATCTTGTCCATAAATCGTTGAAATATGGCCAGGGTGTTGACAAGCCCAAACGGCATCACCCTGTCTTCAAAAAGTCCTAAGGGTGTCTGAAATACCGTCTTCCACTCATCGCCCTTGCAGATCCTCAGGAGATGGTAAGCTCCTCTGAGGTCTAGCTTGGTGAAAATTCTTGATCCGTGTACCGCTTCTAAAATATCTCTGATCAAAGGCATGGGATACCGATCTCTAACAGTGATTTGATTGAGACCTCGATATTCGATACAGGGCCTCAATTCAGAGGACTCCTTCTTGGGAATAAAAAATAGGGATGGCCCACAAGAAGATCTGGATTCTTGAATAAACCCGTTCTGTAAGTGAGCATCCAGGTACTCTCTTAATGCCCTCCTTTCGGGCAAGGATAAAGGATACATACGCCCATAAGGTACTTGTGCCTCCGGTACCAAATCGATGGCACAGTCTTCTGCCCTTTGCGGTGGTAAGTACCGTGGCAACACGTCTTCGAATACCTCTGTGTAATCCTGGTACTGGAGGGGAATCGATGATATGGTCTTCTTCTGGGGTGTCTATCACAAGGTTCAGAAATGTCCTCTTCCTCTGAGTAAAACTCTGTCTCCCCTTCTTCCCCTTCCTCCTCACCTTTAATCTGTGGCTTGGAGTCTCTCTTCTTCTTTCCTCTCAGGGATGGTTTCTCCTTTTTTTTAAGAAGGTAAGGACGATCACAGAAGGACGCCACAGTGCCACTAGAATAGTGGGCTGTGGTTGATTCGCTGTGACTGTCAGGAATGGGGAAAAAGCCAGAGGCATAAAAAACCCCAACCACAAGGATGGAAGACAGCTGTTGATAGACTCCACGGAAGGCAGAATGGTATGAATGGCGGGAAGCACTCAGAACGGGAGGTAACAGCAAATGATGGAACAATAAATGCACCAGCAGACAGGCGGGAAGAAGCACGGAGAGAAGACAAGCGAACAGAAACAGGTAGGTAAAGAGAAGGGCAGGGAAGAAAACAAGAAGTCTGGAGGACCAAAGAAGAAGGAGGAGCCAGGCGGCAGACAAGAGCAGGAGTACCAGAGGTAAGCAGGGAAGAAACCACACGAAAGCAGCTGAAGACAGAAAGCGGGCGTGTATCGCAAGGGAAAACTCACAGAGCGTAACAACAAAGGGAAACCAAAAGTTGCAACGCGTCTAAAACCCGGAAGAGATGGGCTAAATACTTCCGGCAGGACGCGAAGACGAACAACTAGACCGGCAAAGCACGTAAGGAAAACACGTCCTGGCACAACTTAATGGCGGCCCCTTTTCCAGCAATCCCAGATCTGCCAGGGCATGACAGAATGCCCCCTCCGAAGCAGTAGCCCCCCACCCCGGGTTTCGCAGGGTGGATCCGATGGAATCTGCGTACCAACAATGGGGCATGAATGTGGGACTTGGGCTCCCAGGAATTTTACGACCATGGATGTCCCTTCCAGTGTACAAGGTATTCCAATCTTCCTCGATGGTATCTGGAATCACATATTTGAGCGACTTCGTATTCTTCACCAGAGGAACCAGAAGGTATTGGGATCTTCTTCGAAGTCCGTGACCATTCATCAGCCTGGAACGATTTTAGTTGAGAGGAATGGAATACAGGATGGACCCGCCGAAAGTACTTCGGGAGTTTGAGGCAGAAGGCCACAGGGTTGATCTTGTGTAGAATTTCATAAGGACCAAGGTAACGGGGGGATAACCTAGAGGGTCGTACCCATCTGGGTAGGTATCTGGTGGAGAGCATGACTTTAGAACCGACTTCCCAACTCGGGAGTCTTATTGCGGTGGGCTGCTTCCAGAAGGCTTGACTTTGCCTTGTCCTGGGCTTCGTGAAGGAGAGCCAATGAAGATTCAACAGCAGGGATACTTGTTGACAATCCAGAAAGTGGCAGTATGGAGTGAGGGTGATAGCCATATGTACAGTAGAATGGACTCATACCTAGGGCAGAGTGGATGGTGTTATTGTAGGAGAATTTGGCAGTAGGCAGGAGAGCCACCCAGTTGTCCTGCTGTGAGTTGATGAAACATCAGAGATATTGTTCAAGGGTTCCATTTAAACGTTTGGTTTGCCCATTAGATTGGGGGTGGAAGCCGGATAACAGGGCTCTCTCTATCCCCAATTTTTCACAGAAGGCCTTCCAGAATTGAGAGGTATATTGGGTGCCCCTGTCCGAAATTATCTTGGTAGGGATACCATGGAGATGGAAAACATCCTTTAAGAATAACTCTGCCATCTCGGTAGCCGTGGGTACACCTGGCAATGGAGAAAAGTGAGCCGGTTTAGACAAGGAGTCTATCGTCAGCATGATGCAAGTATTCCCTTGGGACTTTGGTAGGTCAACTATGGAATCAGTGGACATAGTCCTCCAAGCGTCGGATGGTACGGGGCTGGGCTCTAGTAGACCCAAAGGTCTTTGTGTGGGGTTTTTGCTCCGAAGACAGGTGGAACAGGACCGAACATATTGGGTGGTATCCTTGTTCATAGTAGGCCAGTAGAAATAACGTTGAAGAAAGTCTAACGTACTCTTGAGTCCTCTGTGTCCAGCTATTTTCGAATCGTGAAACCAGAAGAACGCAACTTTCCTTAACGTTCGTGTAGATAGGTACAGCTTCCTATATACCGTATACAGGCCATCACAGATCTCATAATGTATTTTCTTGGGGTGTTTTTTGACCTCAAATAATCCTCCTGAGGCTTCTTTGACTTGCTGCAAAAAGGTGGAGAGTATACAGATCTTCTTAGAATGGGGAAACATAAGTTCTTTTTTAGGTTCAGTGTCCGAAATGTAATCGCTGAGTCGAGAAAGAGCGTCGGCCAAAAGATTTTGAGGACCTGGGATGTACAAGATGTTAAAGTCAAACTGCGTGAAGAAATGAGCCCATCTGACCTGACGTGTGTTGTAACACAAACTGTCTTAGGACCTGAAGATTCTTGTCATCAGTGCGGCTGGTAAAGGATGTTCTCCCCCCTGGAGTAGATTGTGCCATTCCAGACAAGCCAGCTTCATGGCCAAAAGCTCACGCTCAATGACGGAATAATTCTTTTGACTGATGGTAAGTGTTTTAGAAAAGTAGGAAAAGGGATGTTGCTTGTGTTGATGGTGCTGTAGTAGGACTGCTCCTACATCCGCAGAGGATGCGTCAGTCTCTACAATGAATGGAAGACTTTGGTCCGGTTGACGTAATATGGGGGCAGAACAAAATGATTGCTTCAGATTACAAAAGCTGTCTTCTGCATCTTGGGACCAACAAAAGGGGGATGAGGTCTTCTTCAGAAGTCTGGTAATGGGTAAAACTTGCTGAGAGAGGTTTGGAATAAACTTTCGATAGAAATTAGCAAGTCTGAGAAATTTCTGAACATCTTTGACCGTCTTAGGAGAGGGCCATCCCAAGATGGCGGAAACCTTCTGGGGGTCCATTGAGACACCGATTACGGATAAGATAAAGCCTAAGTAAGGGATGGATGTCGCAGAAAAAACATATGTGTTAAGTTTGACAGAGAGGTTATTAGCTTGTAGTCTTCGAAAGACTGCTCAGACGTGTTCTTCATGATCTTCTTGAGTCCATGAAAAAACCAAGATATCATCTAGATAGATTATGGTGGTCTGACAAAGTAAGTCTGAAAAGAGACGATCCATTAATCGTTGAAAAATTGAGGGAGCATTGACTAGTCCGAAGGGCATTACTTGGTATTCATATAGCCCGAATGGAGTACGGAATGCCGTCTTCCATTCGTCGCCCTTGGCTATACGGAGCAGGTGGTAGGTATTCCTCAAGTCCAACTTGGTGAAGATTGTAGCCCCTTGAACCACTTGTATGATGTCAGATATCAGCGGCATCGGGTAACGATCCTTTTTTGGTCACCTTGTTCAGATTCCTGTAATCGATACAGGGTCGTAGTTCCTGAGACTCCCTTTTGGGGATGAAGAACAAGGAGGCTCCTGCCGGAGATTTGGATGGTAGGATCAATTTGTTGGAGAGATTTTTATCCAGATACTCCCTAAGGTATCTCTTTTCTTCCAAAGATAAAGGATACATATGACCAAATGGAACTAATGCCCCTGGAGTAAGTTTGATACAGCAGTCTTCTGCCCAGTGAGGTGGTAGCTCCAGTGGAATCTTTTCAGTGACTACTTCTGAGTAGTCACTAAGAAAGCTTGGTAGACAACGAATGGCACTTGGTTCGGAACTGCATACTGCCTTGATGATCTCAAAATGGGGTTCGGGTGGACATGTTTGTTTGTTTGTTTGTTTATTTATTTGTATGGCGCACCTTACCCAGGGGCAACAGGGCGCAGGCAAAAGATAATTCGAAGCTTACAATGTTGCAGAAATATACACTTTGAGGTAGTCATAAAAATAATCAGAATTACAGGAATAAAAAATATACAAATCTTCATATATACAGAGTCAATATCTATGCAGGGGTAAATATACAGATATGTACAGGGCTGTTAGAGACGGGTAAACCTAAAGGAATATTCAGGATTACAGAGTTAATAAGGAATAAGAGGTATACAAGTCTTCAAACATTAAAAGTCAATATCTATACAGGAGGTAAGTGTACAGAAGTGTGCGGGGCTGTTAGAGGCGAAGGCAGAGATACGAACAAGAGTATCGCTATCTATACATAGGTGTAGGAAAGTGCAGCTAAATACAAGGGTTATTGGAGTTAAGGTGACTGATGAGGTGTCTTCTAAAGTGCGAGTATGGTTGGTCAGCTCTTAGGTTGTGAGGCAGAGAGTTCCAGAACGTGGCAGCTTTCACCGGGAAACTGTTCCCACCAATGGTGGAGAGTTTGAATCTGGGGATTATCAGACGGTTGGAATTGATAGTTCTTGTTTGTCGGATGGAGGACTTTCTCTTTACCTTGTCCATCAGATAACTGGGGGCGGCATTGTTGAGGGCTTTATGGGTTAGGGAGGCCAACTTTAGTTTGATTTTGTTGTCTGTAGAGAGCCATTTCTGTTGGCGTCTAGTGGTTGAGATATGATCTCTCTTATTAATGCCGAGGGCAGCTCTCAAGGCATTGTTTTGTAGGATTTGGAGCCTGTGGATAATGGCTTTGTTGGCACCGCTATAGAGGGCATTACAATAATCAAGCCTAGATAGTATGAGTGCTCTTGCCAGGATCAGGCAGCTGTCATTGGATAGGAAAGGTCTACCTGCCCTTATTAATTTGCAAGTGTACGCAGTGGTAGATGCTAGTGAGTTAACCTGTTTACTGAATGACATAGTGGCATCCAGATAAAAGCCAAGGGTTTTTACTTCCCTGGATACTCTGATGAGATTACCATCTATGTTGAAATTGGCATATTCAAGGCCTAGTTTATTGATATTAGCAGGGGTACCTAAGATGATGAGCTCTGTCTTGTCATCGTTCAAGCATAGACCATGAGATGCCATCCATGCCTGAATGATGAGATATACCCTATTCACCAACTCACTGTCCTTACTGTGATCCCCTGAAAGTGGGAGGAGAATCTGAGTGTCATCAGCATAATTAGTGTAGGTGACACCCAGATGGTCCAGATCGTCGAACAGGGGTTTGGTGAAGATGTTATATAGGGTGGGGGAGACGCAAGAGCCCTGCGGGACTCCGCAAGTGATAGGAGAGGGGTCTGCTGCTGCTGAAGGGGAGAAGACTCTCATAGTTCTCTCACTCAGAAAGGATTCAATCCATTTGATAGCTTCTGGGGAGAAATGAGCAGCTGAGTCAAGGTGTCTGCAGAGGACCTTGTGGTCGATGAGGTCGAAAGCCGCGGAGAGGTCAAGTAAGAGGAGGAGTGCTGTCTTGCCCTTATCCCTCAGGTCATCAATTTGGGTTTTCAGATCGATGAGGGCTGTTTCCGTGCCGTGTAGTGGGCGGAAACCTGATTGTCTGGCGCCTAGTAGCTTATGTAGTTCTAGGTATTTTTGAATCTGGACATAGGCAACTTTGTCCAAGATTTTCAGTAGGAAGGGTACAGTTGTGATGGGTCGGTAGTTGGTGGGGATGAGGGGATCGAGCGTCTGTTTTTTGAGGAGGGGGAGTACCCAAGATTGTTTTAAGTTGGAGGGGATACTGCCTGAGGAGAAGGAGGCGTTTATAAGTTTGGAGATAAAGGGTGACAGGTCTCTGGCTGCGTCCTTTATTATGTGTGCAGGGCAGATATCGCCTTTACAGTTTGATGGTTTAAGAGAGAGGATGATTTTCTCAACCTCAAGGGTGGTAGTTTTAGAGAAGGTGAATGAGTTAGTGTGTATACTTGGTGAGACTTTGGGCGGAGATGTGGGAGGGTTAGAGAGGTTTAGGGAATCTTTTTTTAGATGAATTTTATTTTGTAAGGTGTTTATTTTATTTGCTAGTGCTTGTTGGATGTCTGTGCACCAGGTCTGGTTCTTGGTACAGGTGTCGGGTGTGGCTATGGGTGACTCAAGTTCCTTTAGTATGGAGAAGAGCTCCTTCATACTTGAGTTGGAGTTGGCAATGCGGATGTTATAGGAATTCCGTTTAGCTAAGCAAATTTCAGCTTTGTATTGACGAGAAATCGTGTCCAGGATGGCTTTCTTTTCACTGGAGGGGCATAATTTCCAATCAGCTTCACATTTGCGCTTTTTTAGACGGAGGACTTTGAGTTCGGGTGTGTACCATTTGTTTAAATGGGTTTTAGGCTTACTGGAGCGAAGTTTGAGTGGGGCAATTTTATCCATGGTAGTTAACATGATTTTATTATATTCGTGAACTAGTGTGTTGGGATCTAGATTGTCTGGCAATGCGTTTAGGGTTGGAAGGATAGCTGGGATGATTTTTTCTATTGAGATATTTTTCTTATTTCTAGTGAGGCAGGGTGGTGCCAGTGACACAGTTGTGGTAGGTGATCTAGAGGTCAATAGGTTAAATGAGACCAGCGAATGGTCGGTCCAAGGAAGTGGTGTGGTGGCGGAGATGACCGCTGAGCAATTGGCATCAGCAACCCAGTCTAGGGTTCTACCCTTCAGATGGGTGGGTAGGTTGACTTTTTGTGAGAGTCCGAGTGATGAGATCGTATTGGCTATGGTAGAGGCATGTGTGTCTGCTGGGTCGTTGAACCCTAGATTAAGGTCCCCTAGTAGCAGTAGTTGTGAAGTGGTTTTCGCATTGTTAGAAATTAAGTTATGTAGATCTTCCTCGAAGGTTCCAAGTGGACCTGGTGGTCTGTAGATCAGGTGGATAGTGAGGGATTGGGTATTGTTTATGGGGAGTTTGGCGGTGAGGGATTCACACGATTGCAGGGTTTGGGTCTGGGCTAGTCTGAGAGCTAAACTTACTTTCGATATGATGGCGATGCCACCGCCCCGGTTACCTACCCGGTCCTGCCTAGATATAGTGTAGCCGTCTGGGATGGCTAGCATTAGAGATGGGCCTGCTGCATTGTGGAGCCACGTTTCAGTTAGAGCAATGAAGTCTAATTTGTCTTTGATAATTAGGTCTGCAATATCAAGGGCATGTGCAACCAGTGATCTGGTATTGAGGAGAGCTCCTTTGTAAGAATGTACATCCGTTTTTGCCGAGAAGTTTGTATGAATGATAGGTTTGGACTTGGTTGAGGGGATAGTGGTGCCTTTGGTAGAACTTTTGGCTGCGCATTTGGAATCAGACAGGAATCTTCGGGGCGGCTCATGAAGTTTAGAGAGTCTGGCGCGAAGTTTGTTGTTTCTTTGGGTGGTAGTGCAAGGGTGGGAGGCAAAAGTTGTAGGACCTGACTTGCAATGATATCTTGGGTAGGAAGGGTCAGGATAGTACCTAGTTGTGTAGGTGAGACTAGTGCCTGGCTGGTGAGGGGGGGCTCCTGAGTCGGTATCCTGGATGGGAATGTCTAGGGATGCAGGCGTGGCCATTGCACAGAAGATGAGTAATATAGTTAGCATTTTCTGCAGTACTGCGCTGGCGTTATGTGAGCAGAGTGGGAGTAGCAAAGTGGGTGTTATCTGAAAAAGGTGGCTTTGTAGACGGAATATGCGCGGGAATAGTGGTAGGCAGTAAATATGCAAAGGGGTAACACCTAACTTCAAATAGCACAATTTGGCAAAAATGCAGTGGGGTAACACCTAGCTTCAAATAGCACAATTTGGCAAAAATGCAGTGGGGTAACACCTAACTTCAAATAGCACAATTTGGCAAAAATGCAGTGGGGTAACACCTAACTTCAAATAGCACAATTTGGCAAAAATGCAGTGGGGTAACACCTAGCTTCAAATAGCACAATTTGGCAAAAATGCAGTGGGGTAACACCTAGCTTCAAATAGCACAATTTGGCAAAAATGCAGTGGGGTAACACCTAGCTTCAAATAGCACAATTTGGCAAAAATGCAGTGGGGTAACACCTAGCTTCAAATAGCACAATTTGGCAAAAATGCAGTGGGGTAACACCTAGCTTCAAATAGCACAATTTGGCAAAAATGCAGTGGGGTAACACCTTGCAGTCCTGTGGTGCACATGGGTTATGCACTTTGGTTACTATTTCCTGGGGTGTCACGGACGCACATAGTGCTGGAGACAGTAGGTAACTGGGAGTAGTGCAGTGTTGTTGGCCGAAAGTTACCTGGTATAAGATGGGCATAGGGTATGGCAGAGGGTAGAGTCGGGCATAGGCAGGCACAGAAACAGGTGGCAGGTGGTAGCGTTGGCTTACCTGGAGCGGTGAGGGCAGAGTTCCTGGCCCCTGGCTCCTATGGCTCCGAACAGGCTCTCAACAGGCCTTTGTATGGCCTTCGTAGGGCCGCCGGCACATCCGCCTGCCGGCGGATGTAGTGAGCTGGATAACATGTATCCTTACAATAAGTGGAATGGAAGCTGAGGATGTTCTTGGTCCCATTGTTACGCTCACCTGGTTCCCATGGGGGCGTCGACCGGAACTGGGCCGCTGTTGTTTCCACCAGCGTGACGTGTAGCGCCGAGATGACTGACTGGACTGGCCCGCTCAGCCTTGTTCGTCTGGCTCGCAGGAGTATTCTTCTGCAAAGGAGAAGGGGAATTAACCACCCGTGCAATTGAGTGTCAACCCACCTTCCCCACTCCCGTTGTCTTCCCACAGATCACTCTTGATGTCCCCTCCTTAGTCTCACCTGATGGTTTGGAAGGATGAGCTCTCCATCCTGCGTCGACCGCAGGGGCGCGTTGATGACCAGTTACTTCACTGGCGTAGAGGAATTGGTGAGTTCCAGTATTGACTCTAAAGTCCAATTGTTCATAAGAGTTCAAATGTCTGATCTTCACTCTGTCCGATTCCTTGCAGGTTGCCGATTAATCCACTCGAAGATTTTCTAATGGCAATTGGTAAGATTCAGGTAAGTCTATTGTGGTTTTCCCCTTAGGGGCCGGGGTATGGTGATGAAGCAGAGTTGACTGCGCCGACCCGAGATGAGGTGAGTACCCCCCGGGGTAAATCAGGTAAGTCCTTGAGGGTAGCTTGTATAGCCTTAGAGAGTCCCCTTGCTCACCTTGCTGTCTTTGTCTCCTTAGGTGTCGGAGGGCGGCCGCGAGATGGAGAGAGCATGATGGAATGCTGAAGTACCGCCAAACAAGTGAGTTCAGCGTGGCGCCGTAAGAATGCGAAGCGATGCTTCAAAGACTTCTGTCTTTCAGCTCCGTGGCGAGATGGATCAGGATTCAGGTAAGGATTAAAGTTAAAACTCCTGTTCTAACCTTTATCCTTCTTTTCTTCTTGTTTCAGGAGTCCCAGGACTGAAGTGGACGTGGCTGAAGACTGGAGCTGCTGAAAACACGGTGAGCGTTACGCTGCAGCAAGCAGAATAACGCGAAGCACGTGTGGCTGTCCGGGCGTGGTTTAAATAGCCTTGGAAGAAGTTCCAGGTAAGTATTCTTCCACAGCCCCACCCAAGTAACAAAATAGTCCCTTCAGTAAAATAGTTCCTCCTAAGCCTCATTTGGCTTGAGTCTTCATGCAGCATGGTCTGTCTCAGGTGAGTATGCAGCATGATCTGCTTCAGGTAAGTTATCAATAATGAGCCTGGCACCCATGGCGCCAGGCCTGACTTTATCAAAATGAGCCTGGCGCCATAGGCGCCAGGACTGCACCCAAACAGCCCCTAACTGGGGCTTTTGGGCATGCTCCAAGTGGCATGATGCCAGTTTCCGGGGCTGCTGGGCCTGGTCTGGTCTTCCGGGGGCAGGCATCATGACACCAATTTAATGTAGGGTTATGCCTTCGTAACCAACCAATGCAGAGTATAAGGGGGAAATGGGCGGCACGGATGATGTCGAACACAATCCTTTCTGAATGCTGGTGGATGTTCATCGTGAGTTCTTCAGTGGTATGAGTGATGGGACCAGAACTCAGGGGTTCCCCGTCAACCCCTTCGACCTTCTGATCTTCAGATTTGACAACGCGGGGTAATCACATCTTCTCAGCCCATTTAGTGTCTATGAAGTTCCCGGCGGCTACACAACCCAATAGAGCTTGAGTCTGGATGTCGGAGTACCCAATCCTCAATGACACCACAATCACCATGAGTCGATATTCTTCGGATGTTAAGGAGGACGCCAAGGAAAGGGTAGTATAAGGACTTGATTGAGCTCCTCGGAAGTTAGTCCTTACACTTACCGAGGGCGAGCGTTTCCTGACCGTCTAGAGGGAACATCTGGACAGTCTCTTAACAAATGAGTAGAGGACCCACAATACATGCATAAACTGCCTTCCCTCCGCCTCTTCCGTTATTCAGGAGTTAGAGGTGCTCGAGTAGTGCCGATCTGCATCGGTTCCTCTTTAGGCTGTCGTGTGGTGGGTGAGGAAGCAGGGGGAAGTGGTTCTGGGAAGGGCTGTAAATTCTTGTTCTTCCTTCTCTCTGAGCGACGTTCATTTAGACGGAAATCTATGCGTAGTACAGCTGTAAGTAAGTCTGCAAAGGTCTGAGGTCGGGCTATGCGAGCAAGTTCGTCCTTGAGGTCTTCTCTTAAGCCTCTGTGAAAAATGGCATATTGTGCCTGTTCCTGCCATCCTGCCTCAGATGCAACTTGCTTGAAGGTAGTAATATAGGATAATAGGTCGGTGTTCCCTCGCCTAATATCCAAAAGATCTTCTGAGGCGATGTAAGTGCTTTCGGTTTCATGAACGTCTGCTGAAGAAGTGTCTTGAAGGCACTGTAGTCCTGGAGGACCAGATCAGCTTCATTCACCAAAGGAGTGGCCCAATTTAGGGCATGACCAGTCATGTGGGTAATCATAAAACCCACTTTGGCATGGTCTGAAGAAAAGGTGTGTCCCCGAAAGGCAAAATGTAGATTACAGGTATCCAAAAACTCTTTAACCCATTTGTGTGATCCGTCGAATTTGCCTGAGACCAATGGAAGCGGAGGAAGGTCGTTCGAGGATTGTTCTCTCTCAGTCATTTTCTGTTGTAAGGTATCATTGGCGCTCTTTAAATTCTGAACCTCCAAATTCAGATTCTGGACCACAGCTACTAGTTCTTGGAGTTGTTGTGGTGTGGCCATGGTAGATTCGGGTGTTGCAATTGTAGGGGAGGGTAGGTCAACAGGACCCCCCTCTCACTGCATGTCCCACCCTGGTGAAGACTCATGACTCGTCGGCAGCCCACCGGCCCCTGGGCTGCACCACCACGTTATGTGGCAGAGCACAGACGCCATCTTGTATTAAGCCAAACCCATCTTGCTAGAGACGTTCAGATCTAACCCAGGCAGAGCCAACGTGCACACTGAAAGCTGAAGATTGACCCCCACTCGACCGCGTTCACAGAGGCCCGCACTTCCCCCACCTCCCACTGCATGGCAGATCCGCTGAGGACTCGTTCTCACGAACCACTAGACACGAACAAACAACAAAATAAAACACTGTAGCTGTTAACCTTCCGCAGTACATCATTGCCCCAGCCATGAACGGGAACATTAGGAAGTAACTGAGACCAGCCCAAAACCTGCAGGCCCTGACCCTGTGCCAAGCCCCCAACGTTAGACGGCGTGGCGCCTCATACCCATACCTACCCCGAAAACTGCAATGTGTAGAAACCATGTATGTAATATATGTCCTGTTGACTAACGTTCGCTGCTAATGTGAAGGCGAATGGGTAAAGAGTAAATATGCAACCAATATTGTTTATAATGTAGAGATGTACAAAGACTGGCTAGCTGATAACAAGATGTAATAATATGTGTTGCCCTCTTTATACACACACCTGCCTAACACTACCTCATGTTCGTATGTCAACTATAGATGTGAATTGTTGTGCTAAAGGGTATGGTCCCCAGTTAGTATTCCTTCTAATGCAAATGTATACGAGTCATTTTAGAGACGCAAAGTGTTGTTATTCGCCATACCGCCTTGTGCAAGATGCCGCACACAGAGCTCCAAGGCCATTTCCCCCTCCTCCTGCCCAGGCCCTCTAGAGATAGCTGGTGTTCAAACAGCACAGCCTCGCCTCCCCTCCTGACCCTGCTGGACCCATTTCAAGCATCCGCCTCCCCCATATCAGAGGCCGCCACAGCCTGACTCCATGACTTATGAGCTACCTGGTCCTAAATCCCACCGTCTCTCAGGCTCCAGTCACATGCCCCCCACGGGCCAGTGGTATCTCTGTCGACCCCAAGTTAATGACCCTAAAAAGGGGGGCGCCCACACATGTACCAGATCGTAATACCATCCCTCACCTAAACTGCCAAGACAGTGTGGTCAAGCGACCCCTCCCATGCCCCTGACTATGTACATGAGAGCAGATTGTTTGAACCTAAGGTATCCTCCAAACTGATGTATTGAGACACTTCAGATCGCATTTCAATGTTCCTGTCCACATATTGATCTCAGGTCAGCACTTACAAGAGTTGCAAACCAACGGAAAGCATAAAGTATGACGAATGGGTGGGAATGTGTGGCCAAAAGGGCAAATGTTAGTTAAATTATCAATCATCGTTACAAGGCATGTCCGGCCCGGCACTCCACCCCGATGAGCCCAGCTGACCTTCCACCCCACGTGGCGCAGCACCAATGTCCACCAATCCTGGAGAAGCAACTGTATACAATGTATACCATCTAGCCATCACCACCCAATCCCTAAGACTATGTTCCCCCTATAGCTTGTGTCGTGCGTGACGTAGTTCTGTAATAAGTAGGACTGTCTTTGCAATTGTCAGACAAAGCGCTCTCGGAGTTTGCAGCGTCCTTTGCATGCCTTATATTGATCTATATAAAGATCTTTTGATCTCACCCACACTTGGTCCTGGCCTCATTCCCCTTCTGGGGTGTGTCCTTTATTGCCTCTCACTAAGGGGGGTGCGTTTCTGGCGACGCTTACATTCAGTGGTGACCCCATAGACGTGATATATTTTTAAAGTGTCCCCTTGGCACGATACGGCCCCGGTCGCAGTGGAGATGCACGGCGCACCCGCTCAACAGAGCCGCCCACCTACGGCAACTGGTACGCAGAGACGTGCGCACGCAGTTAGGGCGAGAGGGTACGGGTCCCGTTTGAAAAAACCCTTAGTACCGCTAGCCGGAGTCAGGTGGGGCCATTGAGTGCGAGGCCACACCGCTTGGACGGACCCAATCTGGAGAGTCTCGGATCAAGACGGGCATGTGAGTATTAAGTGCGAGTGATATTAAAAGGGGAAAAAATCTGGAGGACAAGGGGAAACAAGTTGGGGACATAAAGGGGACTTTTAACTTCTAATACTTTCTCTTTCTTTGCATATGGCCATTAGGATACAACAGTGAAAACGGGAAAAGAGGACAGGAGCCTAACTCTGCAAGGGGGTAGAAGGCGGCGCCGCGTAGTGCTATCTTGACTAGTGCTGGGAATATGTAAAACATTGAAAACATAAATTAAAGGACAGGAACCTAACTCTGCAAGAGGGTAGAAGGCGGCGCCACGTAGTGCTATCTTGACTAGTGCTGGGAATAAGTAAAACAGTGAAAACATAAATTAAGGGTGTCTGAGTGAAGGGACACGGAAAATACGTTAGGACTAGCTTTTCTTTCTCTTATCCTTCTCTAATTCCTCTCATCCAGGGCAAAATAAGGTCTTAAAAAAATAAAATGTATATAGATAAACAAAAAGAGGCTGTGTGAGGGTTAGAGGGGGTCGGCGTAGAAGGCGAAGGGCAAGGCAGGGAGGGTAAATGCTATATGTATATGCTGAGTTATGATGAATGTCTGTTGTGTGTTGTGCACATCGTGTGTTTATGATTTTTTGCAATCAATTGACTCTATATAATAGCACTGTTTTAAGTACCTTTCTAGGAGGTAAGGTCAAAGTAAGTGTAACCTGGTAAGATTTGGCAAACCAGCACCTTTTGTTGAGTAAAAGTGTGAATTGATTATTAGAACCTGAAAGTGATTGAGGTCCCATGCACACAGTGACCCACACATAATGACAGAAAAGACTAATACAAGAGAATAGAGTAACACCGGTCTAGGCATGGGAGCGGAGACACCCTTAGCGCACATCTGTAAAAGTTTGCCGGGACATGCAGAAAGAATAACTAAGTACCATGACCAGTGGGTCACGGAACTAAAGGGGGAGGGTCTCCCCCAGGTTTGGCCACAAGGAGGGTCCTTTGATAAAAATGTTCTGGACATGGTAGTAACCTGGATATTCCTAAAATACAAAGGAAAACACTTTCATAACAGGATAGAGATACTAGATCTTTGGCGATTATTCGAGGAAATACCTCCACCAAAGAAAATAGACACCACACTTGATCAACCTGCCCTCACGGCTACCCCATCAGCACGAGCAGAGGGTAGCAAGGAGGACGAGGGAAAAGAGGGAGTGATAGAGGTGACTCAATTGTGCCCACTTCTGAATAAGCCCCCACCGACTGAAGGATACAGTGATCCCACATATGTGCCCACTAGCACCCCCACACCCACAGCAAGGCCAACTGCACCACCACCATATGAGTGCCCCCCGATATAAACATATGTAACTTGACAGAAGACTTAAACGCCAGGCTCTCGATGGCCAGAGAAGAGTTGTCAAGGATACAAAGCCTATGTGAACAAGGTGAGCCCAGTACAACAAGGTCAGAACGATTGTCCCGGTCCCACCCCTTAGATAAATCAAATGAGGAAGGGTGGAAGAAAGGGGAGATATTATTCAGAACACAAGAGGAGCCCACCCGGATAGTAGAACTAGGAGCGAACAATATAGGAGGAAGTGTAGAGGGAGGAGAAGTGGAAGGTGATGGGAGAGAAGAGCTGTGTTGTGACCTAGAAGAAGACGAGCAGGAAGCTGGGAGATTGGGAATGGCGGCAGGAGGTAGTTTAGTGGAATTAGGGGAAACACCACTGGGGAGGGTAATGGACAGGAATGGACAGGGAGATTAAGAAACAGGACGGGAAGGATAGCCATGGTGGGGAAAAAAGGAACAAAGGTGATTATTGGGAAAGGAAATAAGGGACGATTACAACTCCCACTAATACATCAGGGGGCGGGAAGACCAAATTATATACCCTGGGCACAGATGGATAAGGCAAACTTACTAAAATCACTGCCCCGGCTATCAGATGGAGCTAGCAAGTGGATATACGCCTTCGAGAAACACACTGCAGGGGTGCCCCTGGCCATAGGAGATGTTAAAAGTTTACTCGTGTCAGCAGTAGGGGACCAATCAGACCGGGTGTGGGCAAAAGCAGGTTTCCCGGGAATAACACTGGATAGTGATAGACATGATGGCGCTGCCTTCAATACAGTGCACGCGCGCGTTTGGGACGCATTGAGGGAACCATTTCCAGACACACCAGATTTACAGTCAGTAATGCAATGCACTATGAACGATGGGGAAGAAGTTATGGATTACATTTTTCGAGTACAGGAGATGTGGAGAGCTGAAATGGGTACACCATATGACCAGTCAACATCGTTATTTTACTTCATAATAAAGAGGGTGCTTCCAAAAGAAGTGCAAAAAGTTCTTGACAAAATAGCAGGGATTGAAGCGAAAGGATGGCCATAGATACAGAGCATAATAGTGCACCATTGCAAAAGAATCAAGGAAAGAGAGAAGGAGGTGGCACAAAAAAGGCTGGTAGACGAGGCCAAGTTAGTACAAACGAAACTGGTGAAGGTCGCTGCAGCTGTAGCAGCACTCCCACATGATAGAGACACAGAGGAGGAGGAGGGACTGGTAGCGATACAGGGGAGGATGGCTGCAAATTGGGCAGACAACGGGCAAAGACAGTGGAATGGAAAGGGGGAATACGGAGGACAGCAGTGGCAAGTGTGGCACCCCAGCAACAGGAGAGGTGGGTACAGAGGGCGATGAGGAGGTGGACAGGGATACGGAGGTAATGGCAGAAATGGGGGGGCGGGACCCAGAGAGGGACAAGGAAACTGTTGGAATTGTGGGAGGTGGGGACATTTCTCAAGCAAGTGCAGAAGCAGGCCTAACCCGAGTTACCAAGATGACCAATATAACGGGCACCCCCATCCGGGGAGCCCATACGGGTTGCCCCGGGACGGGGGAAGAGAACAGCAAAGACCAAAGGGGGCAAAAGCAGTACAGGGAAAGACCACACAACGTTCAACAACATCCACAGAGCAGTGAGCACCTTCCATACACTCAAAACAAGCCCTTCACTACAACATCCAATGGAGCGCCTGCCCCATATGGAGGAGAAGCGGTAGTTTCAGGTAACGTTTTCAGCCAGGGGGGAACAACCAGGCATCCAGCATAGGACAGCCCACAGAGAACACTTGCGTGTCCAATCCTATCGACAACCTTCAATGCAAGCGAGGAACCATTGATAGGAGCAGAGATAGGAAATAAACAATTCATCTTTATGGTAGATTCAGGAGCCGAAAAATCATGCATACGTGAAGGCCGGTTTCCGCTATCTAATCGTAAATTGGAGACGCAGGGGTTCTCTGGGGCGGTGGTCGAAGTTCCTTACACAGAAGATTTGGATGTGACAGTCGGGGGAAAAACAGTAAGGGCACCCCTATTGTATTGTATTATGAGCAATCCCCCATCAACCTGCTGGGAAGGGATCTCCTCAGAAAACTGAACATGACTATTTCTTTTACCAAAAGAGGAGGGATTGTTTGCTCAACCCCGGGGATGTGTTCTATGCATGTGATGCTAGTGATATATTCAAGAGCGACATGCCCAGAGGTGCGCGGCATACCCGTGGACTCGGATATGTTCATCCAGGGGTTAAAAACATTAGCACGGGTGGTCCCAGAGTTGAAAAAACTTGAGTGGAGAGTACCAGCAGAATTTGTCTTCCGCCCAATAGCCCGCCCAAGATAATGCCATGGACAGTGATGTCACTGGACATACATGCAGTACAAATCACAGCTAAAAGAATAGCTGGAATTGCAATGGACATACATGGCTGTGAGTGGCGTACAGTATTATGCATAAACGCTGACATTGCACTCCAAGATTTGTCAGACGAGGAGCTTTTCACAGATTCAGAGAGTTTTGGAGAAATAATCATGGAGATATCCATCCCTTGTGAAATAATGATACAGCAGAGGCAGGTGCCAGTACAGTTAATGGCAGTAATGGGCGCCCCACCTTCGTTCTTTAATGATGACATGCAGTCGATGCCCTGGCAGTTCTGGACAACTGGTCCCCACAATGTAGGACTACTACGCGGGGTCACACCAGTGAAGATCAACCTCAAGCCCGGAGCAATTCTGCCCCGGGTCAAACAATACCCCTTGTCCCGGGAAGCAGAAGAGGGAATAAAAGAAACCATAAATGCCCTACTCACACAGGGGATAATAGTACCCTCAAACTCCCCGTGTAACACCTGTATTTACCCAATCAAAAAAGTGAAAGGAGGGGCCTGCAGGATGATCCAGGACCTATGCCCACTAAATGACATCATCCAGAAAGAGTTCCCTTTGGTCCCGAACCCAGCATCCATTCTATAGAGCATCCCAAAAGACGCATCTCACTTCACCGTGGTGGATTTGAAAAAAGCATTCTTCTCAATACCACTCGCAGAAGAGTGCAGATACCTGACAGCATTCACCCTAGGGGGAGGAGGTACGAACACTGCAGATGGCCCCAGGGTTATTGCGAAAGTCCCAGCATATTCAACAGAATATTGCACGAAGATCTTGGAAACATGACAGCCGACAGCACAATAATACAGTATGTGGACGATTTGTTAATTAAAGACTCCATTGCCCTTCTGACATTACTAGCCCAAAAGGGGTATAAGGTGGACAAAGAAAAGTTGCAATATTGTCAACGTGAGGTGCTGTACCTAGGGCAATTGATCTCAAAAGATGGCAAGAAAATAATCCCAGACAGAGTAGCAGCTATCTCGGCTTTTGGGAGACCAAAGACAGTGAAAGACATGCAAAAATTCCTAGGGATGTGCAACTATTGTCGTGCATGGATATTAGACTATGCTGCATACACACGCCCATTGCTCCAGGCACTCAAAGAAGCACAGAAGGAAAATACAGAGATACTGTGGGACTCAGAGTCGTGCGATGCATTCACATCGCTCAAAGAACTCATTTCAAGCGCACCAGTGCTTGCGAACCCAGATTATGAACGCGAGTTCTACCTGTTCTCGCATTGCAAGGGGGCACTCATGACAGCAATCTTAACACAGAAAACATCACTAGGTCTAAAGCCTCTGGCATTCTACAGCGGGACATTAGACGCAGTAATGCAAGGACATTTCGCGTGCGAACAGGCTCTCGCAGCCGCTGCGTTCGCCATTGAGAAAAGTGCCACCATAGTAATGGGGTGCTCACTGACACTGTATGTAGAGCATTCATTGTTCGCCATACTAGAGAGATCAAAAAGCACATTAACCACACAGAGAGCCACCGCATATGAGGTAATACTGTCAAGCGCCAATATACATGTGGTAAGATGCAAGGTGGTTAACCCCGCAAGATTCATCTCAGAACCATGCACTGTGGAGGATGTACAGGCACATGATTGTGCAACATATCAGGGCGAGGAAAATGGTACAACTGTAGTGAGTGAGAACACACTGGCAGAAGGAGAGGTATTTTTCATAGACGGGTCAGCTTCATTAAATTCAGAAACTGGAGAAAAACATGTGGGGGTGGCGGTCGTCCGAATGGAAGAAGGTGAGTATGAGGTCCTAATACAGCAGCGACTGCCAGCTCATTTCTCAGCACAGGCAGCAGAACTGGTAGCATTAATTGAAGCACTACGTGCAGCAAAGGGGTGCGCAGTAACAATTTCCACAGATTCAGCCTACATGGCCACAACAGTACACAGAGGGCTTGCCGGGTGGGGAAGAAGGGGGTTCAACAGGGCAGATGGTTCACCCATACAACATGCAGAACTACTAAAGGAACTCATAGAAGCATTGAAAGAACCCACCATGGTAGCAATAGTGAAATGCCAGGCCCACACCAATAATACAGATTTTGTCTCTTTGGGAAACGCGGCAGCAGACGCAGCTGCCAAAGAAGCATCATATCTAACAAAGGAAAATACAGGTGAGTACTTAGTGCGGAGAGAATTGGAGGACGATGTTCCGGGCGGGTACAATGCCATGCCAGTGTCTCAAATATTGGAGCTACAGGAAGGGGCAACAGAGGACGAAAAAGTGTTCTGGACAAAAAGAGGGTGGAGCCAGTCCGCCACTGACTTATTATGGCGGAAAGACAACACAGGTAAAGTAGTCATGCCAACTAAGTTATTAGACATAGCATTCCAGCAGCTACACTTCCCAGCACACAATCCAAGACAACACATTGCGGCCGAGATACAAGAACACTGGTTCATTCCAGGGTTACAGGAACAACTCTCTAAGCTAGCAATGGAATGCACAACGTGCCAAATATACAACTCCGGCATGACTCTAAGAACACTGAGGGGAACGATACCCAAGCCGGTAGGACCTTTCAGAGAGCTGCATATAGATTATGCAGATATGGGTGAAAGATGCAATGGAGTGAGGTACATGATAGTGGTAGTTTGCCCCTTTTCACAGTGGGTAGAGGCAGGTCCCTGTGCCTGCCCAGATGCTAAGTGCGCTGCAAAGTTTCTAGTGCGGGAAGTATTCCCCCGCTGGAGAATTTGCGACATAATTCGCTCTGACAACGGCACACATTTTGTGAATGACCTCTTTAAGGAAGTAACATCAATGCTAGGAATAAAACACAAATTATGCTCGATTTATCACCCCCAAAGTAACGGTATGGTAGAAAAGATAAACGTATTACTAAAAGGGAGACTCTCAAAATTTTGTTTCACCCTTAAGAAAAACTGGGTGCACTGTCTCCCCTTGGCCCTGTTTGAGCTGAGGAACCAGCCCAGCAAAGACCACCATTTGTCGCCCCATGGGATTGTGACAGGGAGACGAATGCACACAGCACAGGAATTTTACAAACATGCGCATTCCAGATTGTATTATAACAATGTTCATGGCAAGATGAGAAAGAGTATTAAATTAAAATGATCTCTCTCTCTCTCTCTCTCTCTCTCTCTCTCTCTCTCTCTCTCTCTCTCTCTCTCTAGATCATCATTCCAAGGTGGAAATGCAAAAATGATTGCAAATATATGCTTAATGTACCTTTTTTATGTTTCAACATATAGGAGTAACCATGGCAACGAACAGACCGCCTGCGACAATTAGAAATAGGGACGCTAGGAGTAGAAATGTTTTTGATTTACGAACATACTCATATGAATGCGGGTTGACTTAATGAGTGTTAAGCCAAACACTCATGTTTGGCTTAACAATATATTGGATAATAGCATTTATCTCCATTGAGATAAATGAGGGGGGAGGTAATGGAACCAGCATGGAAAATGTAAGCAAACCGTTTAAGGAGGGTAACTATTTAATATGGGATGGCTTTCAGCTGGTATGGGGGCACGGCACACATCCAGACCAGGCAAAACGTCAGAACGATACTAACAACAAGTCGACCACTCCTCTGAAGCCCCAACACAATGCTATAAATTTTAGTGTACATGAGCTAAATGACCGACATCCATCTGTTATATCATGGTTATATGACACCACTGGTAGCCTGCCCACAATGACAACCGATCCTCCTAGAGAAAATGAGAGAATGAAAGAGAATATTAAAATGGCTGACAAGTTTATGACTCTGTACGAAGAGTGGGAGAAGGGGGGGCCGGGGAGAGGGAGTCCCTATTGCACGCAGCCAGACACGCGAAAACATTCCTTAAAAACATGAAAGGAGGGAGGCGGGTAGGAAGAGATATGATGAATACTATGGCCTGGGACTAGATACAATAGAAGATCCCAGGCACCCACATCAGTCGAATAAATGGTATGCAGACATGAGCTCCACAGCTAAACGAACAGCTAATGAAAGCTGCTACGTGTGCTCCCTGATCCCCCGTGCCTCAGGCACACCTAAAGTTTTAATGCCACAAGAATTGCCTCTTGCAGATGCCCAGTGTCTCCTCCATCTCACTCTGTGCAGAATTAAGAACGCTTACATTCACAATCTATCAAAAAGTTCAGAAATGTCCTCTTCCTCTGAGGAAATCTCTGTCTACTCTTCTTCCCCTTCCTCTTCACCTTTAATCTGTGGCTTGGGGTCTCTCTTCTTCTTTCCTCTCAGGGTTGGTTTCTCCTTTTTTTTTAAGAAGATAAGGACGGCCATGGAAGGACGCCACAGTGCCACTAGAATAGTGGGCTGTGGTCAATTCCCTGTGACTGTCAGGAATGGGAAAAAAGCCCAAGGCATAAAAAACCGCAACCACAAGGATGGAAGACAGCTGTTGATCGACTCCACGGAAGGCAAATGGTATGAAGGATCCAATGGCGGGAAGCACTCAGAACGGGAGGTAACTTCAAATGATGGAACAATAAGTGCACCAGCAGACAGGCGGGAAGAAGCAAGGAGAGAAGACAAGCGAACAGAAACAGGTAGGTTAAGAGAAGGGCAGGGAAGAAGTCTGGAGGACCGAAGAAGAAGGAGGAGCCAGGCGGCAGACAAGAGCAGGAGTACCGGAGGTAAGCAGGGAAGAAACCACACGAAAGCAGCTGAAGACAGAAAGCGGGCATGTATCACAAGGGAAAACTCACGGAGCGTAACAACAAAGGGAAACCAAAAGTTGCAACGTGTCTGAAACCCAGAAGAGATGGGCTAAATACTTCCGGCAGGACGGGAAGATGAACAACTAGACCGGCAAAGCACATAAGGAAAACACGTGCTGGCACAACTTAATGGTGGCCCCTTTTCCAGCGATCCCAGATCCGCCAGGGCATGACAGTGTCAATGTTTCTTCCATCTTATTCTTACAACCGGACACTTCCATACAGTGAGGTTGGCAGTAGGAAGAGTTGAAACTCACTCTATTTGAGGCCCAGTCTATCAGAGGGTTATGTCTCCTCAACCAAGGAATGCCAATGACTAACGGGAAGTGTACCGCTCTAATGAGGTCAAATACAATGAGTTCTTGATGCTGTCCCAACTTCATCCTTAGAGGAATGGATTCCTTGACAATGGGACCAGAAGAAAGCTGATGGCCATCCACTCCTTCAACTGGAATTGGCCTTGGTTTGAGTCATTCGGGCACTTGCTGTTCACAAGCCCATTCAACATCAATGAAGTTGCCCGCGGCTCCACAGTCCAACATCGCCAATACTTCCAATGGTTCTGGTTCCGACAGCCACAGTGTATCTTGAATACCATGGTACGATTGTCTTTGCTGTCTTCTATTGATCCTGTGATGTAGCAAGGGCTACTGGCTGTTCCCCCGACACTTCCCTTGCATAAGTTCGGGGGCTGGTGTTTTCCTTCCAATGAGGTGGAAACTCTGGGAAATTCCTAAGGAGGAGATGTTTAGATGAGCTACAGTACATACACAGTCCTGAATCTCTACACCTCTTAAGTTCCTCTGGTGTCAGCGGACCACGGGTTGTTCCTATCTGCATGGGTTCTTCATTAACTGGAACTTCATTGGGAGGAGGATAGGGGAAACTTGAAGGAAGGAAAGGCTGTGGTCTTCTCTTCTCTTGGCGTCTCTCGAGTAATCGAAACTCGATCTGTAGTGCTAAAGTCATGAGCTCTTGGAAGGAAGCTGGTCGAGCCACCCGAGCCAACTCATCTTTTAGGTCTTCGTGTAACCCTCTTCTGAAGATAGTCTGTTTGGCCGAGTCTGGCCAATCCACCTTTGTTGCCAGTCTCAAAAACCGGGAGATGTAGGTCTGGACATCTGTAGTGCCTTGTCTGACATCCAAAATAGCTTCAAACGAGGTGTACAATGCTTAAGGACGATCAAATCGCTCTCATAAAAGTCCTATAAAGCGGTCAAAATCATTCAAAGCTTGATCATTGTTAGTCACAAGTGGGGTTGCCCAAGCTAATGCATTCCCTATTAGATTTGCCATGATGAAACTGACTTTGGATCTGGCCGTGTCATAGGTGTGTGGCCTGAAGGCAAAATGAACTTGGCAAGCGTTGAGGAAGTCCTTCAATCCTCCGGGATGACCATCATACTTCTTGTAAAACAGGGCCACAGGTGGTAAATCACCTCTAACATCTGTTGGCGCAGCTCCACATTTTCAGTCTTAAGGGCTTGTAGCTCTGCTGTGAGATTCTGCATTGCTGCTACCAGTTCCTGGTACTCCTCCAAGTACGCCATTGGATTTGGGGGGCGTTGTATTCTGTCAGACAAATGTACTGTCTCCCCACCCTCCTCCTTACCTGGGCCTTCAGATGAACTGTCCTTGGACTCTGTTAAGGTCTTCCTTCTTGATCTCTTGTGGTCTGTGAGTAAGCCTTCCTTGGGTATCTTCTTCTTCTTGTCGTGCAAGTTGGGTCTAGCTTCCCCAGAGGCCACCTTGGTAGGGAATGGAACCTACCTAAAGGGAACCCGAAGGAGCTAGATCCCCAAGAACAGGGAAAAAGCCTCTGGGCAATAAAAAACCCTGATTGATGTAATCTGAGCCTTGGTCCTTTTATAGATGCTTCTGTGATGATGTATGGTTGTATGTAAATAGTCCACAGAGAAGCTTGTAATGATTCCGATCTGGGAGATGAACTGGGCAAAAGAATAGGATGATAAAGAAGACCGCCGGCTGAAGAGGTTTGGATGTTGGAATGTCCTTGATGGCGAAGTAAGGATAGAAAGTCACCACCAAACAGTCTCCAAAGGTCTTGGTGACCGAAAAATACAGGACGGGGAGAACAGAACTACAGGAAGTCCAGAAAAGCTGTGCGGAGAAGGTAAGATAAATATAAAAACAGAAGACCTGCGGTAAACCGCTGAATACTGAAGTCCACGTACCAGAGAGAAAGGAATAACACTGCGAGTGAAATGGAAAGTAGAAAGGAAGGTGAGTGAAAAGGAACAAAGCACACTTCGTGCCGATTCCGTGGCATGAACCGAGTCTGAGAGCGAGAGTGAATGAGAGCTAGAGGGGGACAGGACTAAGCAAAGATTAGGTTAGACAGCAAGGGAGCTGAAAAGGGTAAGAGAGAGAGGGAGATAGGATAGGATAGAAGGAAGGCAGAGCGTAGAACGCACTGGCAAGGAACCGGAGCGAGAGGGTACAGACTACAAAACAAGCTAAGGCAATGAAATGACACGAACGGAAAGCTAGCGGGCGGTAACCTAAAGGGAAAGGCACCGAGAAGGTAAGGAAGAAAGTATGGATCAAAGCCGTAGAAAACACAGCAGAGTATCGATGCATTGGAAGTTTAGGAAAAAACAAACAACAGATACAACGCGTCGACAGGTGGGCATGGTTACCCTTTATAATCTCTGCCACCATGTTGGATGAAGACTAGACCGTGAAGTCTATTCCTTGTAGCTCTATAGACGCCAGGTATTGCATAACTTCCATGGACGGCGAATCCTGACAGTAATAAAGAAACATTGTCAGCAGTTACTTAATGTGAAAGTGGGAAAACAAGAGTGGCAGGACAGAAGCCCTCCTTTTAGAAGGTAGCAAGGAGGAGAGGAGCATAACCTGCATTGCATGTGGCAAGCACAACAGTGGAATAAACAGCACCAATATGTATCATGTCTTCCGAAAAGAAGTAGTGAATTTCAATGACGTTCAAAGTTAAAGACTTTTACAAAAGGTTTGAAGTTAACCTCATCACAGAGTACTTGTAGTAGTGTTAGAAGCTTTTTGTTCTGGGCTGGCAGGCGAGCATACCAGGATATGCAGCTTTTAGTGGTAGTACTGGCAGGGTAGTGGACCAGGAAGAAATCATTGAGGTACTGTATTGTGGTTTAAGGTTATGGAGAAGAAGAAGTGACAAGACCACTAAAGTGTTCACAAAAATTGTTGTGGAATCCTCCTGACAAAACATTATTGTTGATACAGAACAATTGTGAAAGTATTTTGGTTTTCTTAAGGAGAAGAAATTGTGTTGAACTCTTGGCTCTATATGTGCAGAGATAAAGACTTTATTTGGTTGAACCTTTGTGAACATCCAAGTGAAAGACATTTGAAATAAGAAGGGCTTTATGGTCAAAATGTGGCTACAAGGATTTTCTTATTTGAACCTTTGATTGAACATCTTGCTTTGAATCTGGGGAAGGGGATCTGCCCCAGGTTACAAGAATCCAGTTATTAGATTTCTCATGAATACAACTGTTATTTCTGTTACATTTGAATTGCCTACATTACCTTTATGAGTATGATGTATGTATAAATGTGAGGGACAGAGTCCTTTTTATTTGAGTGTTTTCCTTTAGTTTATTTTGATAGGCAGGGAAATCCTCTTTAGGTTAGGAATAGTGAGGCGTTTGTCAAATGCTTATGAGTTAATGAAATAGCTACCTGTGAAAAACCTTAACCGATTTGTCCACTTCACATTTCTGATCCCTCACACTACATTCACTGGTGCTTATCATGTCCTGGTAGAGGGTGAGAGAGTATCCAGCATGATCTCCATACCAAAATGCTGGGTAATGACCCCTCTGTGGGAGTGACAGAGATGGAGTTGGTTGCATCCCCCCGCCCCCAATATCATGTAGTGAGAGTGTAATAGCTCTCAGAGCTGTCTCATTGGTGGCTTACATGACCTCTATCAACTCTTACACCCTCTGCCCAACCAAGGTGAAAGTATCTCTGCCATCGGCAAAGCACCTGCTCTGCCTCTACATGGCACTGGTCACCCATCTTGATGCCCACCACACAGCCTCTCTGTTAGCTTGAGCATGGCCCACTTGCTCCTCTGCAATCGTCTCCATGCAATCCTGGAGCTGCTCCATCAAATTCAGTCTCCTACATATTGTTGGAGTGCTAATCTGGGGTTCCAGGGATGGTAGGTTGGGGGGACTGTTCCCTCCCTGATACAGGTACACTATGCACCAATAGGTCCTCAGCAACAGTGCTGGAGTCAGAGACCTACCCATGGTGCCACTGCAGTGCATTGCCACTGGATAAGGGTAAGGGAGTGGTGGGGAAAGAAGACAGATTGTAAAGAGGAGAAGAATCCAGCCGATGAATGCCCACATGCCGACATGCATGCACACAATAATGTTTAAACTGCTGCTATGTGATAACATTTGTTTTCAGGCCAGGTGGGCCTGAAAAACCTTTCCCATGGTCATAGACGTTGTGTATGCAATGCACTTGGACACAGGCCGTGTTTGTGTCTTGGGAATGTTGGGCAAGTGAGGCTTGTTGGGACTTGCCGCGTTGTGTCCTCTGATTGATTGGTTGCATATTGCATTGGCATTGTAGCAGGTGCTTATTGGTGACATCATTCAGTAGGTCAGACAGACACGTGGTGGCAGTATCGTATGATTCAAGTCTGCTGGATTACAGGCAGAGCATGACTTTATACTGTATATAGGTTAGGTCATTGACAATAGGTTATACATTTACTCACCAAAGTCTGCTCAAATTCTGGCTCAGACCTCAGCCGCACCTATAACCTTCAGGCCAGCCATGTGGAGGATGGAGCTGACAGTTTCCTGCCATGGGGTGAAATTGGGGAGCTCAACTGTTCCTCCTCCTGTGGCTATTGTTGAGTCAGGAGTGAGCAGACCCTGGATTGGAGGTCATTCCACCTCTTTTTAGGTCATTGATGTCTCTGGGCACCATACCTACAGCCACCACCTAGTCCCGCACTTCATTCCAGATGAAGGCTTTTTCCTGGTGTGTTTTCTTGTTCTGGGCCCCATAGAGGTCTTTGGAATAGCCTGCAACCTCCTCTGCCAATATAATCAGCTAAGCCTCAGTGACCTTTGACTTCCTGATCCACATTGTAGACACTTTACTTTTGCCCTCAGACATGTTTCCACTGACCTTGACCCTTGGATGGCTGCAGAAAATGTTGATGTTTAATGGTTTGACTTTTACAGATGGCTGTCATGCAGTTACCAGTTTCCTTCATGATCCTATTTCTGCATTACATTAATTCTGTGAATTTTTAGCCAATTGTCGTTCGGCAATTCCTCCAATTACTGTTTGCAGTAAGAGTAATTCCAACAAATATTGGCAGAGTTAGCACTCGGTAGTGGATATTGCCAGTAATTCCCTCAGGTGAAATTGCCATCACCACCAGGTGGATAAGTACATGGCCATGGGCTCATAACATAGTATTAATGCGGTTGGACACAGGGGCCAGCAATACCGGCACTTTTGTATTTGTTTGTACTTACACTGCGCTTTCGCCATAGCACTTTCACAAAAAGAAAAAGGGGACAGTATAAGAAAATTACAATGCAAATTTGGCAGTACACATCAACTGATTATGGAGTAGATAGAGGTGAGCCTTTAAGCGGGTACAGAAAATATGAAATGTAGAAAAAGGAATTAGTAAGGGGGAGGGAGTTCCAGTGAAAAGGAGCAAGAAGGGAAAAGGAACAAAAGCGTGAAGAGGTACTGGGTGGTTTGGGGACAGCAAGGTGGTAGGTGGAGTGGGAATGTAAAGCACGAGTGGGGGAGGAAAAAAGACTAATGAAGCAAGATGGGGCAAGACCACTGAGACATTTAAAAATAATAGAGAGGAAGTGAAATAGGAGGCAAGATTCAAATGGTAGAAACGAGGCAGATAGAAGTGAGGGGGAAATTGAGGTACGGGGGCAAGAGAAGGCTTATGGCAGAGTTATAAATGGAACCAAGAGGGGTGAGATGAGCCACAGTCAGTCCAATCAAGAGGGAGGAGCAATAGTCGATACAGGAAAAAAAAGCTAAAATGAGAAGTTTACAAGCATGGAAAGAAAGGGGCGGGTGTGATTAAGATGAAAGAAGAGAAAACGAGAGTTGCGTGTAGTGAGAGAGAAAGATATGAGAGGAAAAAGAGAGGGAAGGATCAAAGACATAGAGATTCCGGGCAGAGGAAGAAAGAATTTAGAGGGGGAAAAGAAAGAAATGGTGGAGGGGAAAGATGGAGGGAAGAAAAGAACTTCCTTTTTAGATGGGTTAAGAGGAAGGAAATGGGAAAGCATCCAGGATTTGATAGAGAAACGACAGGCAGCACCTTGTGAGTGAAGAGTAGCAAAGAAATCAGAAAAGGAAAAAAAAGATTTGGGCACAAAAGTGACAGGAAAGACTGAAAGATGAAATGAGAGAAGAAAGAGGAATAGTGTAAAGTGAAAACAAAAGTGGGCCAAGAACAGAGCCTTGGGTGATACCATATAGAAGTGGGAGTGGGAAAGAATGCTGGCCAGCCCAGGATACAGAGTAGGAATGACCAAGGTAAGATTTAAACCAACCGAGAGGAGAACCAGAAATGCCCAAAGAACAGAGGGAGGAAGGTAGAGCAGGTGCCTGATTGCGTCTTCTGCAGAAGAGTCAGTAAGAATAGTTGTTTACATTAACAATGACCTTCCTTCTCCAACATACCACTAACCCACAAAACAATCAGAGTTGTTTTGTGACTAGGGACACAGAGTGTCATTATTGCAAGCAGGAAGGACACTGGACGTTTGAATCCCCAAATCAGACCAAACCTCAAGTTATGGGAACCATTGCTCCATCTGCCCCTCCTTTTCCAAACGTGAATGTGAAGAATTACCAGCTGCAGGCTAGACAACAAACTCGTGGCGAGGGGAAGAGTGATGTCTCTCCCTACACATTCATCCAGTAGAGCAAGAAGGGCCTTTTGATAAATTGGAGATAATTGGGAAAAATACCCAGTGCCTAAAAGACACCGGGGCAAACCATTCAGCAACCAAATGCAAAGATTTTCTGAGTGTTCATATTCTTCTGAAATTGTGCAAGCGGTTGGTATTGCTAAAAATTAAATGATTGATCCAGTAACCAAACATTCAGTGTCCAGTGTCCCGATCTCAGATGAGTACACATTCCTTCTAAGCCCTTTGTCACTAAGAACATTAGGATGCTGTGTAAATTGAGGAACACTACTTATTACACTATAGACAGTGTCTTCCTAGACATCCCATTTGAGCATGAAAATGAAGTAATAGTGTTACTGCATGCAGAGCAACCCACAGACAAAAAGGGGTATGGGACAGATGAAATGAAACTCGCAGTGCTACAGAAATCGTCATAGGACGTCCTCCCCAGCCCTAAAGCAATGATAACATACAAATGAGGAGGGACTGGCACTAATAGCATAGCCAATATGCATTCAAGTTCATAGCACCAGGAACATTCCAATATCTATAAAAACCGGGGGCAGAAGTGGGCTTTTTAGAGGTAAATAAGTCACTTTTCAAACAGCGAATAATCGTCCCCACAACAAACCCATGAAACACCCCTATTTTACCTATGGAGAAACACGTAAGGCCCTAAAAGGCAGTAGTTTTACTGACATTCCCAATAGTACCCAATTCAGCGAAATAATGAGTAATGTATTTCTCTATTAGCTACATGTTTCATAATGGTAGATTTGTGCTCTTTATTTCTCTTCTTTATTGCCCAGAAAGACAATATTTGTTGACCTTTATTGATTCTAGGCTTCAGTGTATATGTTGTTGCCTCCCACAGGGATTCACGAGAGCCTACCCATCTTCTCTCAAATTCTGAAGGATTTTGATGATGCCCGGGAAGATCGATACTGGTACAATATGTGGATGATCTACTGATCACTGCACTTTCTTTTGAGGAGGGTAAGCAAAGCACTTTAGTATTGTTAACCCCATTGGCAGAGAAGGGACGCAACTCTTCCAAAGCTATGCAAAGCAAAGGTGTATCATTTGGGGCATGGCATAACTGTAGGATGTAGGAGCATAACAAGGGCGTAGGAGCATAACAGCACAAATAGAAGCCATTTTAAAACGACCTAAACCAACTAGAATTAGTCAGATTACATTTTTGGGGGGGCAACAGGGTACTGCCAACAGTGGAAGCTAAGGTATGCCACAACAGTTAATCTATTGCACATAATGACTTATTTGCATACACCAGAACCTTTACAATTCTCAGAAGCATCAGGGAAATCATTTGTAGAAATAAAACACGCTTTGGTTAGTACACCTGCACTTGGGATGCCAGATTACCAAAAACCATTTCATCTGTATTGTCGGAGGAAAGAGGAATATGGACAAGCAATATTAACACAGAAGTATGGTGATAAACATCGACTGATTGCTTACTATAGAACAGAGAGCATGTGGGAGCAAGGTTTCCACCCGGTTTATAGTCAGTGACCGCATCTGCACTAGCGGTACAAATCTTAGAGAACATAGTGCTAGGAACATCACTTGTCGCAGCAATGCTGCATGCAGTAACTGGACTATTACTTAAAACAAAAACACAACATTTGCCAGTATCCAGACTCTTCAAACATCAAACATGAACTCAATATACTGAATTCAGCCAATGCAACCCTCTCACGATATTCAGTGTTAAATCCAGACTCAACATCACCAGGCTCGATAAATGGGGAACCCCATGATTGCTTTTTAACTAAAGCAGTACACACTAAACTACACAAAGATTTAGCAGAAGTCCCAAAACCAAAATCTGATGAAGGGTGGTGTATATGGATGGTTCTTGTTTAAGGAAGGAGATGGGTTAGATAAAAATCAGGCTTTGAAGTGTGCATGATGCACATTGTGATTGGGAGAGGACAACCCCAAGGTGTATACTCAGCACAAATAGCAGAACTTGTTTCCTTAACACGGGCATGAACTATAGCGAAGAATTACAGGGTTGCTTTTTTCACAGACTCCTGTTCCACGTGTAGGGCAGTACACAGTTATGGGATACTTTGGAAAGAAGAGTTATTTTTGACTGCTGCAGTCACACAGATTTATAATGCACTTCATGTGAATGTTTGTCTAGAATCAATAACATTGGCCAAAGAATTACCATTTGTGAAGTGCCTCTCACACCAACCCCAAGAGATGCCATGATGTCAGCTAAGGAACTCTGCGACAGCAAGAGGAGGGGCTGTCCTGTCCTCTCCTTCTGTGGCAGAGAAATTAATGCTGCAAAGACATGTGAAGTCTATAGATCCACTCTGCACCAGCCTCGAGGAGCTAGTAGAAAACCAAGAGACAGTTCCAGATACTGAAAAGAATGAGTGGAGCAAAGTACGATGTTCCTCACATCAATAAGCAGTGGCACTCGTATGAAGGTAATTTAGTGGCTCGCATAGTGCTTTTGCTTAATTTGGTGTGCATGCTACATTGCGTGGTGCATGTTGCAAATGGGTGGATGGTAACCCAACTAAGAAAGGAACAGTAAGCAGAACAGTTGTGACCAATGCCTAATTTGTCAGCAGCAAAATGTGGACAAGAGCGTAAATCTGAAACAGGAGGCACACCCAGACAAATGGAGCCCCATTTGCACAAATACAGTATAACTTTATTCAACAGCCAATAGTGTTCCCACGGTTACTGACATGCTTTCAGAAGGAAGTAGAGGCATTACTGTAAGGCTGATACAAAGGCCAAAATGAAGGAGCTAACAAGTGATTTTTCCCCTTGTTTTGGTGTTCCTGTGAGTATCTACAGTGACAGAGGATCACACTTCACAGGGACATTGATACAGGAGCTCTGTAAGGTACTGAATATTCAGCAGATTCAGCCGAAGCTCCATTCTGCTAAATATGCAGAGGTGGTGGAAAGAAAACAGGATCATGAAAAACAAAATGCATGGAAGCCGATTTGAAGTCACCAAATTAGCTCTTGCTCACTTTTATGTTTTATGCAAGTCACTGCTAACCTGGTTACATGATTGAGTCTGTATAAAATCCTCACTGGCAAAAGGATGTGTTTACCAGAGGCTCTGCCTTGGCTTTGAGCCAGGGCAATGTTCAGCTAATGGCTGATGAGATACTGCAACGCTGCCAAGAGCTAGTTACATTTGTGAAATGTATTCATCAACATTTTCAGGAGGTGTACCCAACAGAACCAGTAGCACTGTGTCATCTTGCCAGCCCGACCTCTAGCTCTTCACAAAGACCCGCAGTAGGGAGGACTGTGTCTTGGGAAGGGTGTAGGCACACTTCTGGCACCAGTCCACTTACCATAAAACACTCCCCACCACCGCTTCAGATCCGACTTTGTGCTACAGCCATGACCTCATGCCAGAGAAATAACACGTCAAGCATAAAAACTTAGCATTTATTTAACACTAAGCAGAACAAATAAACAAACAGCAATTTTAGTAAAATGGAAAGAATGAAATACACGTTATAAATCACAGATATTAGAACACAGTCACATCCCACGTTCCTTTTAGCAAATGTTTAGGACCCTCCTCAGCTTAATGACCGGCCTCCCATCACCGGAAAGCACCCCTCTGGTCAGACACTGCACTCCCTTCTGCTCCGGCCAGCCCTTAAGTGAGAATGTAGCAAGCAAGGAATGCTGCAGGGGCAAATCAAAGCACGGGCACCTGCACACGCTTGGCACAAGGCCACAGGAGAGTGCCTGCCTGCCAACGTATGTGCACATTTTTATAAGGTTGGTCTGTCAATCAGTATGACGCAATGGTCCAGAACCCTTTTTCCATGCGAAACATGTTTGTGCTGGTGAAAAAACACCACTCAGTAGCGATACAAGGTACTCCTACCCCTCCCAACTTGGAACCCAGCTGCAAAAATCTCTGTTATGTCTCTTATCAGACGTGCTCGGGTCAAGCTGTTTTTCTCTCTTGTGCGGAATGAGTGCCTGTTTACAAAGGATGGCAGATGTTTCAGGGCCTGAAAAATATGCATTGCAATGAACCCCTAGTGAGCAAGCTCTACAGACCTTTACTCTGCTACTTAGTGTCATAGTATTACAAGACTGGCCATCTAGCTGCTATAATGCTTTAATACTGCAGGTCTGCAAGTGCTCAATACATGCCTCTATTAGCCACTAAACTCAGTCCTCTGTTCTACCTTTGCAAGCTGCGCATTTGTGCAAAATGTAGTTAGCCGAGCAGGTTTTGCACCTGTGCATCATTATATAACAGATTGCTTATCAGTAAGGTTGGCTGGGCTGTTCAAGGTGGTAACAAATACACTTCTGTGTTGCAGAGATGTTCCTGCCTGGAACATCTGCAATTGCAAACCAGCGATGGCATCGACTGGCACTTTACCTGCAGATCCTGCTGTGGGGAATCCTGCTTAGTGGGGTAGTAATTGTGATGAATCATATGGATCCCTCGCTGAATCTCTGCCTAAAGTCTTCTCCCAGGTTGTTAAGGAAAGGCAGACTCTTCCTGATCCTGACCTTGGGGGTGGTGCTCTGCGTGAAGATCACATGGGAGGAGAAAGGGCTCATGAGGTGAGAGGAATACAGGGCATGAGACACAGTATTTGCCTTCATTTAAAAGAGACGTTTTTACACTCAAAATAGATCATGGCTTGTTGCCACCATAACCTTTCTGTTACACGAGTTAACCATTTTAGAGCGAGTGAAATTAATCAGAAACTATGTATGCATAAAACAGATAGACGTCTTTCTCAAATTCAGGGAACTCAGACAATTCTCATCTAAAGACCTATGTTGCTCTTTACAAACCAGTCTGATGACTGATTTGCATATTCCCTTACTAAAGGTTATAAGAAATAGAGGAAGAAAACATTTAAGAAAACTAACTTTATGGTTCAGGACTTCAAGTCCCATAATTCCCTTAGTACTGGGACGGGGAAGAGGGATGCAGAGGAACAAAACTGTAGTAATTGGTTAATTTGTGGAGATTGTCCACACCTGAAGGAGACTGGGTAGTTTAAATGGCCCCCACAGGTGCAGACTGCAGAGAAGCTGAAGAAGCCAGAGAGGTAGAGGCAGTGGAAGCACTGTAGGCTATGCGGGCTGTGTCTGCAGGTGGAGGCGGGACTAAGAGAGTGAGAAGACGACAGGACTACTGAGGGTCCTGAGAGGGTTGGTGCCTCTCCTTACCCCCCTTGCAGAGGTTGTGCAGCAGAATGTCGGCCTGGTGGAAAACACTGAGAGATCTCTGGTGACTGGATCACACAGAGACTCGTAGGAGCTTGGGAAGCTCCAAGTCGGTGTGGCGGCGAGTGCGAACAACAAGGAACTGTTTGCCAGGTCAAGGAGAGCCACAGAAGCTAACGGCCAGCGATCGCTGAGCAAGAGTGACTTACTGGTGAGTTCCCCACTTGCAAGTGGTACCAGAGCTCTTGGGTGCAACTCGCGTGCACCAGGTGAGCCGTGTTGTTCGTGTGTGAATAACATTGACACTCCTATTGAATACTGGACTATCAAAAACCCACAGAGGTGAAGGCTAATTAAACAAAGTAGCTGTGATGTTCCTTTTGTGAGTTGTGAACAACCCACTGGTGAAACAACATTAAGAACTAAGGCATGCAATCAATGCCAAAGACAAAAGGAAGCTAAACCTGAGCAATATTAGATCCCCAAGCATTGCCATAAGCCAAAGGGAAGCAATATGAATCCCAAGGGGTGTAGGAGGTGTTGTTCCCATGTTGAGAAGAATGTGCCTGATTAAAACTCACATTGACAGAGCCAAGGTAGCCATAGGAAAAAACTGTATCCTAGATACTGTGTTACCATTGAAGGAGCAGGGAAAGAAAGGTGGTAAACAGGCTGCCCCTCTGGAATGAGCTATCAACCCTAATGTGGATTAATGTGAATGTTATATTCACTGAAAGCTGCTAAAATTTATGATACCAAAGAAGACTGTTAAAGTTGTTGTTATTCTAATTTGAAAGTTACAACTGAAGCACTTTTTTGTTCTGGTGGTTAAAGAAGTAGACGGGCAGGTGAGTATATGCAAGAAGTGATTGCCCAGAAGAAACCTGGTGAAGGTAGAAGGTGCAAGTGCTGAAGAGTGCTACTAATACAAAACAACATGTTGAATTGTGTCAGTTGTGGGAGATTTATGAAAGCTAACTGACGAAAAGCTACAATTATTTCTGCAGTTAAGGGTTGTGATAAACCATGCTGACCAAATTGCGTTTTGTCACTACACCTGTGAGACAGTTCTTATTTCAGGAGGAGTGAGAGCCTACAAACGTTTTTCCAAGGTACTTTATTGAAACAACAGAACTTTGTGCATTTGAGTACAAGAATTTAGGAACTGTACTGGAACTTTGCGTTAAACTGGATTTCCTTGGTTTCCTTTTGAACTGGGGAAGGCATTTCATCCAGATTGTGATGACATTGCTCACATTGTGAACAAGGTCATATGCTATACATTGCTGTTGAAGTGAATTGCCATATATTTACTTTTTGTTTTGATTGTTGTATAATTGTGAGGGTTAGATATCCTTTGGTTAGAGCGTTTCCTTTAGTTTACTTTAGGCACGTAAATCCTTGTCAGTGTAGCGATAGTGGGGTGTTCATTCAACTTGTTTTCTTTAATAAAATGGCTAAAGTTGAAAACTCTTTACAAAGTTGTCCACCTCACATTTCTGGTCCATCACATAATTTGTTTGATAACCAGTACTCAGGTGAGGAAGACTGTTTCTGAAAGATGAATATTTCAAATAGGAAAAAGAAGAACACAGGAAGTAACTGCTGCAGATATTAGAAATTGGGAATATGGAAGATGGGAAGTATAGTAGAGTTGGCAGGCAGGCCTCCATATAAGGTGCGTACTAGGCTTTTTTATGCATGGAAGTCTTGTAAATATGACAGCTTTATTATTTTCCTGTGTACATTTACACACAAGTTTAGAGCAGAGGGCAGTGCAAAGGTCAGGTTACTTGACAGAAACCAGAACGCTTCTTTTGATTTGTATCTACATGGATGTAATTGCAAGCCATGAATAAAAGCCTCTGAAACAGAATGTATTTCTCTGAAGCCTTTCAAAAAACAAAACTGCACACTGCGATCTCCATTCAGCTTCTGCTGTGTTGCTGTTCATGGAGCAAACAGAAGCACCGTGCATATTTATGATCCTAGCATTTTAGGATTGTAAAATTAATAAGATGCAAAGTTGCAATTGAGAATTAATATTTTGTGACAAATTATGCATTTTTTTCCAGTGAAAGAAAACCAGTATTGCACAATTGTATATTTCAGAGTTCCTCTGCTGTGTGCATAGTCATGCAGAGGCAGATCCTTTTTACACTTATAATTTTGCACAATGTTTTTATAATTAGAGTGTAAATTAAATGATTACTATGAACAGTCTAGTTTCCATCCATTCAACCTTGCAGTCAACGGGGTACATTACTATAAATGGTCAGTGGCAGCCGAGTCTTTCTTCAAGGGTGAGTGATTGTCATTACACCAATCACAGGTGTTCTAGCCTCTCAAATCTTCAAGACAATTAAAACATCTAAAACCTGACTCTCCAGGAAGTGCAAGTGCTGTTCAAAAACAAACAAATGAAAGTTACAATTGTAATTGAAATAGAAACTCAGCAAAACATGTCTCTGTGATAAAAACAGATAGGTATTTAACTTTAGGTAATGCTTCACACATGGTTTGTCTAACATCTAGGCACTGTGATTATTATACCTCTGTCAATACTCAGTTAACTGACCTCTGAAGGATGTTAGCCAATAAGATAGCTCAGATCTGGCTTCAGAGCTGCCAGAAGCACGGAAACTGCTCTCCTGAACATCCGTGAGGACCTACTCTTGAACCTTGACTCCAACACTCCGTGTGTTCTCATTCTGCTTGATCTCTCTTCTGCCTTTGACACTGTCAACCATGCCATCCTATTCAACCGTCTCCGTGATAACCTGGGTAATACTGGTCAGGCTCTGGCGTGGCTGACCTCTTTCCTCTCCAATCGACCCTCCCAGGTCCAACTGGGGTCGTTCCTCTCTGACATCTTTTTCTCCACCTGTGGTGTCCCCCAGGGATCAAATCTCTCCCCCTGGCTGTTCAACCAGTACCTGGCACTCCTTGCCCACCGCATCGCCGCTCTCTGTCCCAACTTCCAGTGCTATGCGGACGATACCCAGCTCATTTTCAGGCTACCCTCGGCCTCCTCCTCTCCTTCCCTCATCTCTGACTGTCTGTCTGCTATCCAGGAATGGTGTGCCGCCAATGACCTCTGCCTTAATGCCAGCAAGACTGAGATTCTACTCATCAGCACACCCACTCCCTCCTTCCCTGCAGCTCTCTGGCCGGCCTATCTTGGCCCTCTTCCTGCTCCTACCTGCAAGGCAAAAGACCTTGGGGTTATCTTCGACTCCACACTCTCCTTCTCTCCTCATATATCTGACGTCTCTAAGAAATCACACTACCTGCTGCACCTCCTCAGAGGTATTCTTCCCTTCCTCTCCTTCCCCCAGAAGCTCACTGTCTCACGAGCCCTGGTTCTCTCAAAGCTGGACTACTGTAACAGCCTCTATCTTAATCTGCCTGCCTCCACTCTCCGCCCTCTGCAACTCATCCAGAACAGAACTGCGAGACTTGTCCTTGGCCTCAAGCCCAAGGACCGTATCTCTCTAGGACTGAAGTCTCTACACTGGCTCCCAGTGGCTGCGAGGATAAAGTTCAAAACCCTCTGCATTGTCCACAAGGACTTCTGGGGCCTGGGGCCTAAATACCTTCAACTCTCTCTTCCTAAATATCTTCCTTCCCGAGCCCTTCGCTCATCCGTCTCCAACTCCCTCAGGGTCAGCCGCTTCTCGAAGCAACGAGCTGGGGGTAGATCTCTATCCGCGGCAGGGGCCTCCCTCTGGAACAGCCTTCCTGCCTCCCTGAAACTTGAGGAGAACCATCTCCAGTTCCGGAAGCACCTCAAAACCTTCCTCTTTGCTTCTGCTTTCTCTCTCCCTCTCCCCTGCTAATTCTTCACTGAATCTGCACCGAATCTGCAACTGGGCCACTCTCGCTGACCTTGGTCCTGGGCCCAGCCACTCTCCACTTGCACTGCCTCCCTGGCAACCCCTGCACTGCGGGACTGTCTCTGTATCCCTACAACCCCCGTTCCCAGCACTTGTCTGCACTTACCTTGCACGTGCCACCAGCTGGCCCTTTATTTATTTTATTCTGCTTACCTTGTACTGCACTTCCCCCCTCCCCTTGCACTTCTCGCTTCCCCCTACCCCTGCACTTGCGCGATGTGAATGACACCTGGCCTAGTAGGATCATTGTCTGTCTTCCCCTTGTTCCTCCCTCCCTGCCTTGTCGCGCCTTGAAACACTTGAAACACTTGTGTATAGGCGCGTTACAAATGCCATATCATATCATATCATAGCTGGTTGAGCACTTGTAGCTGTGATCTGTGCGTGATCTGTAGGTTGCAGGTTTGAATCCCAGCAAGGCCAACTCAGCCATTCATCCTTTCAAGTACCGACTTCCGTTTGGTGATAATTGTGATAAATATGTACTATGCACAGCGCTTTGCCAAAAGCACTATATGAATAACCATTTGACCTTGAGATAAGATATAGAATTTAGCATGGAGCCCTTGCCTCTCTGCAGTGTTGTATCATAACATTGGCATACCATTAGGAAGTAATAGCTCCAGGAAATGAGGACTTCCATTAAACATCAAAAGATAATTCTGCTATTGAACCGCAAAGCACACAACACAATTCATGCTTGCTTTACTATGTAATTGGCTAGGTTTTTGTGTTTCCAACATTTAGATATATACTGGAGAGATAGAATGACCAGACCTTAGAGAATGAATGAAAGTTGTATTCTGTCACAATGCAAAAAGCTGCGGCATAGTAATGATCTCCATGCAGTTTTTGCACAAGTTGGCTGGACGCCACATCCATTTTACTCTTTTGCAAAGGAGAAAAATCATTTTGACTTTCTTAAAATCACATTTACTCTCAAAGTTTAAAAATAGGGAGTAAAATACTCCCACCTCAAAATCTTTTCTAGAGCACTGCTGGCAGTGCAGGAATTGAGGAAGTACTTCACAGGAACGTGGGGCGACTTGTTGTCTAGGCTTCATTCCTGGTGCAGGTGAATATGCATATTGGAAAGTACCATCAGCTTGCAGGGTTCTTAATAGAGTGGATACCAAATCATTAGGTGCATGAGTTTATTGCGAAGACAGCATTTAACTCAGAGTGAGCTCCACAAAAAGAACACGTGACACAAATACTGTACAGGGAAACGGACCCAAACAAGTGGTAGAAAAGCCCAAATGATCAGGGCGGACAAGACCAACGCTAAGAATAATCTTTACATATTACTGTTCAAGTCATCTGTATTTTCTCGAACGTGCTAAGCAGAATCATTGAGGGATACAATGGACGACCGATGGCAGCATGTGAGAGGTAAAGATCTTGATGATTTTCCTGAATACGTCAAAGGCAAGATGCATTACAAAATGGTGTTCCAAAAACGTCAGACACGATGATACCCAGGTCCTTGTATACCCACTGAAGAGAGATAACCCAGAGTGAAAATGCTACACTTACACCTATTAAGTCTCTTCTGACCAGTCTTTGTATCACTATTGCGTGAAGGACGAGAAAATGCATTGTTTAGACCAATTGTCTACAAATTGGGGGGCACGAAGGATATCGAGGGGGGACACCAGACTCTTTAAAAAGGGATTAAGAGGACTATAACTCTTTAAAAAGGATTAAGTTTACTGTTTTTAATATAAGCAGACTTGCTACTGCTTATATTGTCTATTAAAAGCGGTTACCTTAATACTTTTTTTAAGAGCCTGCCTCTCATCTCCCCCCCCCCACCCCGGTATCCTTTGGACCCCCTAGTTAGGTGGGGCAAGGGGGGCAAGACTAGGTGGGGGCGGGTTGTCCAATATTTTGTGTGGTATCAAACACCCAGTAATGGAACAACTCCTACAAAATGGACCATCCTGAATACTGTCCTTGTTTAAACACACTTATCTGCCAACACTGAACTTTCAAGTAACGTCTCATTTCCAATGTATTTGGGTGGGGCAACTATAATACTAGTGCAGCAAATGGACATGCTGTTGATGAACAGAAGAGCACAGAGAGGTTTAGAATGCCAAGCGGGGGTTCGTTCATGTGGAGATGCTAGGAGAGTTCAAAAAAGTAACTGGGTTAGTAATGGGTCACAGCTACCCAATGTAGATGTGAGCCTAGGAGATGTGCACATCATCAATTATTTAAGGATTATCACACAAGCCACCATAATGAATCTCATATTTCAAATCACTACTGCAGGTTGCAGGGTCGAATGAAACATTGCATAGAGCGAAATGCAAGAATACTTCGATGACCAACAGTGATCAATCCAGGATGACGTCGGACAACAATCTTGGCCAAAGGCATTGAGTGAAGATTCGGGAGTAGTGCTGTGGCCCTGTAGGAACTCATGGAAGTTTGCTAGCTGATACTGTGACATTAAATAGGCAAGATGCCCCTTCAAAGAGCATGGTAGGTTAGACGAATAATGGACCCAACACGAGAAATGTGGGCATCCGTAGATATGAATGGGCGGAGCACTGCGATGTCTGGGAAATCCAAGTTCCAGGAGGATCGAATAGATATGTGGTGATCATTCCAGAAATGAAATACGACTTGTGGATCCGAACTGGAAATGACTGGACTTTCTGACCGAAAGAATCAGCCCCAATTCATTGTATGGAGAAAATAAAGGTGGAATCTGTTGGGAGGGAACTGCCAAAGGACTGATACCAAATGGACCACGAATGTGTCTCCTAAATAATAACTCTGTGCATCCAAACGGGCCAGAACTTGATGCAAGGTTCATTCTCATAAACAGGACTATGGCTTCCCATTGCATCGAACACTTTTCCATCGAATGCACCGAAAATATATGCATCAAATGCATGTTTTTGGGGGCTAAAGGGTTAATTTTTGTTGTGGTGGGTTTTAAAGGGTAAAAGACGGGGGGTTGGAGGCGGTACCCCCCGACAAAAAAAAGGAAAAAAATGCATTTGATGCAAATCTTTTCGTTGCAAAATATTTGATGGAAATGTCCCTCGATGCAAAAAATGAGATGGAAAGAGCATAAACCCTATTGTATCCAGAATGTACAAGAATTGTTGCCAAAAGTGCAGAGACTCTTGGGCAAGAGGAAAGAGTTATAGGTTATTGAAGCAATATTTGAATCAAGAAAGAAATGCTTTTGAATTAGCTCATCGAACAGTGCCTCTATGTACCACGTAAGATTTAAACATAATTGTTGAAAATAGTAGAATCACATGAATGAGCAGTACGAAATGGAGCAGTAATTTCGGTTATGCTTATTAATTCAACTTGCTAGTGATGCTGTAGTGGCAAAAGCCTCAATAACTCTTTTCACAGCCAAAATGTGAAAATGCTTCCAATGTTACTGTAAAAATTAAGACTCGGACCAGGTTGTTTTTTTTGCTGTATTAAGGCTTTATTCAGATAAAGGGTAACCAAAAGAAATTATAGTCCATAAACTCCTGGAAAGTTACTTCACTCTCAGGTAGCCTTCCAGGGATGTAACTTAGCACTCCTAAGTTTCCTTTGTGTCCGGATAGGCCCACCAGTCGTTCCTTCTCTCCTCGTCCTCTCCGTATGACTAGAAAAAGCAACAACAAAGTGTAAATCAGTTCCCAGGCTTTTATATGATTTGATTGACTTGTGTCCCCTCCAATGGGAACCTTCCCTGTCTATTGGGCTTCCCATTGGTTGATTCAGCCATGTCCCGCCTCCATTAAAGGCTGCCGTCAGCTTCCCTAACACCTGGTTCTCCTGCCTTTCAGGGGAAATCCGCTCCCAGTCCCGGCCACTCTCCTTGCTCCCTCCATGTGGGCCAACACATCCCGGCCCCTGTAGAGCGGGCCGTCTCGCCGAGCAAGTCGTCTCTCCCTCCGTGTCCTTCCTGACGGCAAGAGGAGTTCGGCGTGCTGTGTGGGCCTGCATTCCGCTGCCGCCCGCGTCTCCCACAGGCTCGCCGCCACCAGCCCGTACCCCATGCCACAGCCCTCGACGACATAGCCGGCGAAGTCAAGTAAGGATATGCGGGATGGGGATGTCCTTTCCGTTTTGCGGCTGACTGCTACGAGCCTGTGAAATCCCGCTATCCCCTCCACTTCGGGTTCCGCTTCACATCTCCCCATCACAAATTCTGGCCGATCGGGCAAGGGAGCATTTCTGGACAGATAGTCGGCCACCAGTTGGAATCCAGCAGGTTTGTGTAAGGTAAGGAAATTGAATGGTTGCAAAGACAGGAACCATCTGAGTACACGCTGGTTGCTGTCCTTATGTCTTGCAAGCCACTGTAGGGGTGCATGGTCCGTATACAACGTAAAGCAGCGCCCCAAAAGATAATATTTGAGGGTCTCTACCGCCCATTTGATGGCCAAACACTCTTTCTCAATAGTGGAATAGGCCTCCTCATGAGGTACGAGTTTCCTGCTTGCAAAACAAACCGGTCGAAGTTCACCATCCTGTTCCTGCAAAAGGACTGCTCCAATGGCGTGGTTCGATGCATCTGTCTGAAGAAGGAAATGGTTATGGAAGTCGGGGCACCGAAGTACTGGGTTCGAAGTGATCCTTCGCTTCAGGACATCGATAGCTTCCAAAGCAGCAGTATTATTTGTTAGATCAGGAGATCCTTTATTTCTTAAAGCATTGGTTAAGGGAGCTGCCACCGTGGAGAAATCAGGAATGAACCTTCGGTAGTAGGCGATGAAACCCAAAAAGGCTCGAATTTGTTTTCTTGTAGTAGGTGTTGGGATCTCGTGAATGGCTTTGATCTTTAAGAATTGGGGTCGTAAGGGGCCTCCGCCTACTAGGAGTCCCAGATACTTCGTTTTGTGAGCCCCCAATACTGTTTTCTTTGGATTAATGTGTAGGCTAGCCTTATATAACTCAGTCACCACCTATTCTAAGTGATGTAGATGGTCCCTCCAGGTGGTGCTATACACGACAATGTCGTCCAAGTAAGCTGCAGCATAGTTCTCATGGGGACGTAGTACGACGTCCATCAGTCTCTGGAAGGTAGCAGGGGCCCCATGTAAACCAAATGGTAAAACCTTAAATTGATAGAGACATTGGGGAGTTGTAAAGGCAGTCTTTTCCCGATCTGTGGATTTCAAGGGGATTTGCCAATACCCCTTGGTCAGGTCTAACGTACTTAGGTAGTTGGCGGATCCAAGCTTTTCCAACAGCTCGTCCATCCGTGGCATGGCATAGGCTTCGTAACTGGAAATCGAATTCAGTTCACGGTAATCCATACAAAACCTAATTGTACTGTCCGGCTTTGGTACCAGTACTATCGGGGAGGACCCTGAGCTGGCTGACGGTTCGATTATATCCATGCAGAGCATATCTTCCACTTCGTTTTTGATAACTAGCCTTCTTGCTTCTGGAATACGATAGGGTCTTAGCCTGACAGTCTGTCGGGGATCGGTTTTGATCTCATGTTCAATTATATCTGTTCTTCCTGGTAAGGCTGAGAATGTTTTTTTAAAGGGTGCCAGTCTGGTCAAAAGTTCGGACTTCATGGAAGGTGTCAAAATGGTCCCCCGTTGAACATCCTCCAGCTTGCCTTGTTCATGATTCACATGCTGTTCTGAGGCATCTTCTCTGGTGTCCATTGTTGCTGCTAATACAGGTGAAGTCCATGCCTTTAGCAAGTTCAAATTATATACCTTGTCTGGTGTGGTTCGATCGGGTTGGTGGATCCGATATGTCAAAGGCTGAGAACTTCCTTAACTTCATAAGGACCTCTCCATCTGGCCAACAGTTTGTTAGAGCTGGTGGGTAGTAGGATCAGTACTTGATCCCCCTTTTGAAATGTTCTCATCCGACTTCCTTTATTGTAGTTTTTCTCTTGGGTTAATTGGGCTTGTCCTAGATTCGTCTCGGCCATTGAACGGAGTGCTGTCAGATGTTCTTTTAGCTCTTCGGTGTACTCCGTTAATGTGATCTCCTTCGAAGTCTCCCATTCTTCCTTTACAAGATCTAATATTGTACGGGGTTGTCTTCCGAAAAGGAACTCAAATGGAGAAAAGCCGGTAGACGACTGTGGGGTGTCCCGTAATACCATCAAGACCAAGGGCAATATGCGTTCCCAGTTTTTCCCGTCTGGTCCGGTTACTCTCCGTATCATCTTCTTTATCGTCTTGTCGTATCTTTCGACAAGGCCATCGGTCTGGGGATGGTACACCGAGGTGCGTAACTGATGGATCTGCAGTCTTTCGCATACCTGCCGAAGTAAGGTGGATATAAAATTGGTCCCTTGGTCGGTAATAACTTCGGAGGGTAATCCCACTCTTGCGAAGAAGGGAATGAGCTGATCGCATAGTTTTCGGGCTGATGTTCCCTTCAGGGGGAATGCCTCCGGATACCGCGTAGCATAGTCGACAATGACTAGTAGATACTCGTATCCTCGAGAAGTGGGTTCTATTGGTCCAACGATGTCCATACCTATCCGTTGGAAAGGAACATTAATAAGGGGCATCTTCTGCAAAGGGGCCTTTGAGGATAAAACGCCACTGGTTAGCTGGCAAGTGGGGAAAGCCTTACAGAACTGAGCTACTTCACCATATATGCCTGGCCAGTAGAACCTTCTCAGAATGTTCTGCTGTGTTTTCAGTGATGCCATGTGTCCATCACAGGGATGGTTATGTGCTAGCTGCATTATGACCATCCTATGTGGTTTAGGTAATACCAGTTGTTCTTTTACATCCCCATCATCCGCCTTGAATTTTCGGTACGATAGTCCGTGAAGGAATAGAAAGCCAGGTCCCTTCGTCACATCTGGATCTTTCTCATTAGTTGCTCTCTCACGAAGGGTGGGATCTGTCAGGGTTTCCCCCCTCAGGGAATCTTCATGATCTTCGGGTTTCCAGTCGATGGGTCGGGTCATGTAACTGGCTTGGCACCACTCTAGTCTATTCCGTCTTTTGTGTCCGGGAGGGTTTCTGAGGTCACCTAACTTTGTGGTGTTGTTGTTGACCCCATCCCTCTTTCCTCATCTAGGGTTTTTAGTGCTTTATCAAAGTGAGGCCGATCTGTTCCTAGGACCACCGGGGTGGGTAGGGCAGGAAGGACGGCAGCCTTTAACTGAGTGGTTTAATGGTTCATCTCTATCTGTATCTCCTTCACTGGGTATGATTTTACGTCCCCATGTATACATCTTATCGGTATAGAAATGTTAGGTAAATTAGGGGTATTACTCACGGTTGGAGATATGGCTGTTTGTCGGCTCCCGCTGTCCAGCAGTGCCCGAGTTGGCCTTCCATCCACCCTTATATCCACAATGTATGTCCCCGGTCGGCGTTCTTCCGGCTGCGGCTTCATATAGCCAATTTCCATAGGTTCAGTAGTCTTCCTTCTCATAGCTCTCAACTCACACGCTTTTGGCGGGTGTCACCCGCCTTGTAAAGAGCTGACTCACCCGCCAAGCCTCCTGCACGCCCATTCATTCCTATGGGCATCTCACCCGCCAAAAACAAAATCGGGTGATTTCACACGCCTTTGCGACACAAATGGTTGAGAGCTATGCCTTCTGGGACAGAATCGGGCAATGTGGCCCCATTCACTGCATTTAAAGCATTGGGGCTGTTGAAACACCGGGGAGATCGGAGACTGTTTTTCCTCATATCCAATCTTCCTTTCTTCTGGCTTCCTTAAAGCTTCCTCTAATGGCCTCCATCTGGTATGTGTCACTCTTGGGGCTCTTTGTACCGGAGGTTCAATGCTAGATGAGGTCATCCTTCCTGGTATACTACTCATGGGAAAGCGACTATATCCAACCTTTTGGTAAGCCGACGCAATGTCCACGGCTTCTGCCAATGTAGGCCTGTGATGTTGCCTAACCCATCTTTGCATTAGGCCTGGCAAGGCTTTGATGAATTGTTCTAGTATTATTTTGTCCAGGAGGGGTTGATTAGCTGGTGTGGGTAACTGTATCCACTTCTCCGTCAGATCTTTGATGCGGTTATATAACTGCCTGGGACTCTCTCTGTTTTTTAGCTTGGTGTCCCTTAGCTGGATGCGGTAGGCCTCCTCATCCAGGCCTAAACGATCCAGGACGGCTGTCTTGATTTCCCCGTATGGAGTGTTGCCATTCGGGTTCACCGCCTGATATGCTCCCTGCATTACTCCAGACAACAGGGGAGCAACATACTGTCCCCACCGCTCAGGTGGCCATTGCGCATTTCTCGAAAGTCTTTCAAAACTAGTGAAGAAAAGGGCCGGGTCTTCCCCTTCCTTATACTTCTGGAGTAGGGTGGACGGCACCATGGGCTGACTCCTTGTGCTGGCCACAGCATCCGTGAGTCTGGTAATGGTTTTGTGTTGTTTGTCTTGGGCCGTGGTCTGTAAGGTGCCCTGCATTTGGATGGCTTGCTGGAATGCCTGGCGATCCGCCGCCGCTTGTTGTGTTTGCAGCTGTATTAGTTGCTGCAACTGTTGTTGGCCATCCGTCAGGGCTTTAATTAGGGTCTCCATCGCGTTGTCGGAATCCCACCTTCGTCACCAATGTACAAATTAAGACTCGGACCAGGTTGGTTTTTTTTGCTGTATTAAGGCTTTATTCAGATAAAGGGTTACCAAAAGAAATTTTAGTCCATAAACTCCTGTAAAGTTACTTCACTCTCAGGTAGCCTTCCAGGGATGTAACTTAGCACTCCTAAGTTTTCTTTGTGTCCGGATAGGCCCACCAGTCGTTCCTTCTCTCCTCGTCCTCTCCGTATGACTAGAGAAAGCAACAACAAAGTGTAGATCAGTTCCCGGGCTTTTATATGATGCGATTGACTTGTTTCCCCTCCAATGGGAACCTTCCTTGTCTATTGGGCTTCCCATTGGTTGATTCAGCCATGTCCCGTCTCCATTAAAGGCTGCCGGTGGCTTCCCTACAACCCCAGTCCCGGCTGCTCTGCAAGGCCCCCCCCCTTTGGAAGACCCCGGCCACTCTCCTCGCTCCCTCCACATGGGCCAACACATCCCGGCCCCTGTAGAGCGGGCCGCCTCTCCGAGCAAGCCGTCTCTCCCTCTGTGTCCTTCCTGACGGCGAGAGGAGCTCGGCGGGCTGTGTGGGCCTGCATTCCGCTGCCACACACGTCTCCCGCAGGCTCACCGCCACCAGCCCGGACCCCATGCCACAGCCCTCGACGCCGGAGCCGGCGAAGTCAGGTAAGGATATGTGGGATGGGGATGTCCTTTCCGTTTCGCGGCCGACTGCCATGAGCCCGTGAAGTCCCGCTATCCCCTCCACTTCGGGATCCGCTTCACAGTTACTTAGTACCGTAGAGATTAGTAACTATCACTGATATGAACAGTTATGATGAAAACATACTGACTGAAAAGTAGAGAGTAACAAAGATTGATTATATTGATGAACATGTCTTGTATTTCATAATGAATTGCTCCAATTGCAAAAGGAAAAAATAAAAACAAAAATTACACATCCATATAACACAATAATAAAAGCTTCAACATACACAAGCAGATGTAGGAAACAAAGGTACCATGAGACCCGATTAGAATTAGCTAAATAAACATGAAATGATTAAATAAAATACTCGTGCATGTTTTGCTGAAAGCTCAAAATGGAGGAACTGTCGTAACCTGCAGTATTTTATGTCTGATGAGCCATGGACGTACACAAATCATCAACAAAGCAAAACGGAAGCCATTACAGGGTAGTGACTGCATCCATAATTAGAAAGGTGGTGCTTGAAACTGTCATCTCTGCTACCACGTCAATCCATGTACACAACACAGACCCTTTAAGACGAGATAGCAATACTTTGAAATAGATGGGGATGCAGAATATACTCAAATGTCAATAATCAGACTGACTCAGGAAGTTGGCAAAGTAAGTCTATTTTATTTGCAATTGCCTAAAACAGGGAGTATAACGAACATCAACGAATATATGCTTGATCTTCTCACTCAGCGAGTTTCATAAAAACATAGCTTTTATAGTAAACACTCGTCAATCTACGTGGCAAACTGCAAAAACCTACTTTGGAAAGTGATATGCTTACAGGGAACATCTAGGTATATGTTCCATACTTGTCAGGGAAGGTGATTGGGTTTCTAACATCAGGTGGGCAACTAAGCCCTCCTCTAGTGCAAGTCACTATGAATGTCATCAAATACACGACGTCCTATTGGTTATACAAACTAAAAAAGCTCTCTATTACGTAGCCCTCTATAATTGGTTGGTACCCTCGTACCCCTCTGTAATATTCCACACACACTAGCAGCAGGCAGGCTGGCACCCAGGTGCTGGTGGGCTGGTCTTGACCATAGATTCCCACCTAATTAGACTGCCATCTATCATTACTCTTGCCGTCTGCCAGTCGATTAGCCCTTTGAACATGGCCTTGCAAATGTTCCTTTGTGCCTGAGAATAAAAGGGGGTATAGGCATACTTTGTCTCTTGGTTTCAATGCAGCTCAATCCAGTATCTATTTTCATCCAACCATGTGCCTGAAGACGATGTTTCAGAGTTTTTGCTGCATTTAAAATACTATTAAATGATGAACCTCTGACGTCTTCAATATTCTTGCTCCTCACCTCAGACAGGAGTTTGTTCTTTTCACAAGTTTTGTAGCTACTGCATGAACATCCAGGCTCACAGTGGCCTTGACTTCTTGGTGCTGGGCCAGCCAGGCCTTTCTTGAATTCACCTCCGTCATTACGTTGTTTTCCAACTGCGCCACACTGGAAAAAGCCTTTCTGTTCACTGGGTCCAGACTCTGCTAAAGTGTGTTGTGGAACATCCATATTCCATACATTCCTATCCATATATGTTGGTGCATCGCTGCAATCTATTCACTATGTAGCCAGCCTTAAGAATACTTTGTCTGCTTGCGTTACTGCGTCTGTACAATTGTAAAATGACTGCATTTTCTTCATCGTTTCTGTAGCATGAACATCTCCATATCGAGCCCGAAATTCTGCTCATCTTTAACACCTCCTCCTTAGATCCTATAGAATGTTTATGTTCTTCAGTCTCTTTCCTCTTTTCTGGATGCATCAGCTCTGCTTTGCATGACGTCACCAATCTTCTCTCTTGCTCATTTTCATACTTCCTCCGGGATTTCATTCAAATGGCCATCATATTGTCGTGAGTGCATATATGGTTTCCTTAATGGGTACCTTACTTCCATGATTCTTTTTGGTATAGGTATTTTCACTGGCACTGCACGTGTCTCACACTCTGGCTCCCAACATATAGGCAGAAAGGGAGTGGTGCTTTGAGTGGGGATACTTGGCTCCTTCTCTACACTCCCCCTGTGGGCGATTAATCGACCACTCTCTCATCAATCTTCATATCTAGACATCCTCGTCTGAAGAAATACTTCTTTGGGACCCATATCTTTATGACTCCTTTCAGGCATCCTGCTGATTTCACATGCTCATCCTTGTTCCAGGACATAAGCATGTATTGTCTATTGGGACTGCAGTAGATCCACTTCGCCATGTACTTCTTATGATTCTTTGGGTACAGGAACTTCATTCCCTCAGGTGCATGGAGGCTGGCCTTCACGTAGTCTCTGATGGCATAAACACCTCCATCCATAGCTGTAATCATGTCCAGGACATATCTATTCTGAAGAGTCATCAGTCGTATGACTCTCAGCTCCTCCTTGATAGCATTGAATCCCTTTATGTTAGTGTTGATCGTCTGCAAAAGCCCCCATCTGCTTATGTGTAACCATTTGGTATTTGCTGGCATCTGGATCCTGGGCATAACGATTATCGTGAATATCAATGAAGTCTGACTGAACAATCTGTGTTCAAAGGGGATGGAATCAGAAGCTTCTATTGACTTGTCTGAGAAATAGTTCTTCCTCTTTATTCTGCTCAGTAGCTCAACAAATCTCTTCTTCCTCAGGTTAGCATTTGCTTTTGGAAAATCGCCAATGTTCAAGTCACTTTTAGGAATCACCAACGCTGGATGGACCATCGCTATAGAACACCGTCCTCCCCAATCTTTGACCAGCTTCAAATAAGCTATGGATCCACAGGCCCAGCAGGGATCCATGATCACTACTGTTCCAATGTTCATTCCTGGCACATCAAAGATTCGACTACAATTTAGATTTTCTCCAACTTTTCTCATACCATTGTTTGTGAAACATAGCTTTGCACTGTCCAGAGGCACTATCTGTAAATGCTCTCCTTTGTCTTCGACACATGTCAGTAGTTTCACAAGTCTTGGCCATAAAGGATTGCATCCTTTTTCTACAATGTCAATGGTTGGTTTGCAGTAACCAATCACTACCCACGTCTGGAGAAAGTACTGATCCACAGATCTGCATCTGTCCTCTTTCTTTCCATCTTCAAATTTCTTCTGCAGTTTTTCCAGTGCTTTCAAGTCTTCTGTTTACTTCCCATCTGATTCCAGCTCCTTTCACTCCAGGCTGTTCATATCTTATATCACACGATTTCTGGTAAATTTCCTTGCCCTTGTCTTGGAGTCTTGAACATAATCATCTTTATCTGGAGCTGACCATTCTGTTGTCCATACCAAAGATGCTATTCGGCCCATGAACTGACCTCTTGCCCGGCAGATTGCTACGTGATATAGGCAATGTGCTGTCTGAACATCTATTTCAACGGCTATGAATATGTTAGACTTTCCTATAGTGTAAGGCAGGAGTGGACACACATAGCATTCCTCCTCTGAGGTTCTCCTTCCCACCTCTTTCTTGTGCTGTTACCCCATGTTGTTCCCCAAATGTGCTGTACTATCCAGGTAATCATTTAACTCATGATCATCCTCTCTTGCACGTCTCTTTCTTGCCTCGTGAGCTCGAATGATCATCTCATGAAGTATATCAGCATAATTTCTTCTTACTGGGGGAATCATAGGGACACTTGTCAGTGAAATTGGTGTCTTTACATGTGCTACTGGTATAGGGACAATCACATAAGCCCTTGGTTTTCGTATGATTGCTATATTTGTACCTTCCTGCTGCATAGGAAGATACAAAGGAACCACTGCTCTCTTTGGACCAACATAATAAACAGTGTGTATCGTGAGAAATAGAATAATAATAATAAATATGATACATGTATACATTATGTATCAATACCTCCAACTCCAGCAACAATGGCTTCTCGCTGGTCGCTGTGTTCTCTCGTTGTTTGCTACATTTTTATTATTGCTATCAATATTTCCCATCTTGCCTGTGATTACTTTTAAGGAAGGAAAAAATAATATTAATCAGGCAAGTTTGTCAGATGCTCAGGTAGTAGACGAATCTGCTTGATGATCTCATGTATCAGCTAATTTATTGGAGGTCGATTCCTGGGATCTCTCAGAAATACATACGTATTGGTCCGTCCTACAACAAGATAGGGATGTTTGTGGAGCAGAAAATAAAAGATCATGCCAACAGTTTGTGGGCATCTTCATCAGATAGGGCCATCTGTTCTTCTCATACAATACTCAGGTAACTGGGGGATCTGCTCAATGATGGCTGTGAGCAGTCTCCTCACAATAGGACAATTTTGCAAAAACAAGTGAATGTCACAAGTTCTCCTAACCAGTGCAGGATATGCACGAAGAATGAAGAGGAAAACAGCAAGAACGATCCGATAAGTGTTGCAATAAGACACCACCATGGGCACCTCCAAAGAGAAATTCGGTAATAAAGGAGTCGGGAAACTGCTCCCTCTTCCAGTCATCGAAAAGGAACTTGAGATTTGTCATTTTTCTTCTTCAGGATCTCAAAGCTTCACAGTCCAATGTTAGAAAACTCCTGTGGCTCAAGAACAAAAGCCTTTTCACTCCTTGCTTAGCAGCTACAAAGAGTGTCTCGGATGAACCAAACTCCATCTGCACACTTTCCCTCTGTCTACTTGACAGTCTCTTCGTCCTTCTTCCTCGTCATCGATCTAGTCTGCACATGCTGAACTTCTTCTCTGTGGCTTGCTTCCAAATGGGGTGGGGGTGCAGCAGCCTCTCCAGTGTAGACTTTTACGTCTCCCTGGTGTATCCAAGCGCATCTCCCTAGGACCTTCACTGCAGATGGAGTAACCTCCTCCACTACGAAAGGGCCATTAAATCTGGGCTTAAAGACACTTAAGTGAAATGTCTGATTAAGATTTTATCACTTGGAAAAAGTCTTGGAAGACGTAATTCTTCAGGTCCGGTTGCTGTATGGTCTTCATCTGTGTTCTGAGACCGACAGCCCGTCCGTTTGAGTTGATCTGAAATGACAGAGATACTTGTAGTCATAGATGTTAAGTAAGCACATAGCTCATTTCCTAACAATTCTGCTGTTTTCTGGGCATCACTTCGAGTCCTCGGTGGAGGGGTTAGAAGCATTCTCATTTGCCTCCCAGTGACTAGTTCGTGGGGTGTGAGGTGGTGGTAAGAGCCTGGTTGATACCTTAATACATATAATGCAAGGAGCAGGCAATGCAGCCATCCCTTTTTCAATGTTAGCTTTAATTTAGCTATCCTCTCTTTGAGCATACCGTTGCGTCTCTCACATATTCTGTTAGCTTGCGGTGATAAGAAGAAGAAAATGCATGCTTAATGCTCAATAATAAACGTATTTGTTCAAAAACCTCATTCACAAAATGTGGGCCATTGTCTGATCTCAACACCTCACATACTCCCCTTTTAGGAAATACTTCTCAAACTAAAAATGTTGCAGTGCAATTGGAGTCTGGGTGTGTGCATGGGCCCGCCTCGACCCACCTAGAGAAGGGGCACACCACCAATATCATGTACCTATATCCATTACAGATCTGCAGCATACCAACATACTTGATATGTAAATGTAAATGCTGAAAAGGACCATTAGATTGCAGCGTGTGCCCACCAGTAAACTTTTCACATAGGATGCAATTTACTACATAAAAAGCAACGTGTTCTAACAGGTTCGGTACGAACCAGTCCTCTGCAATGGTTCCTGTGAGGCTCTCCCTAGTGACATGTGCAGGGTAGTGTAGCTGTTCTAACATCATCCTTAATAAGGTTACAGGCATCACCGGTTTATCAGTTCTGTCCTGTCACCACAGTGCCTCGGAAGGGGATAAAGAACACCACCTCCGTGTCCACATATCTTTCCCATCTGTGGGGCTCCACCTTGAACTTCCATCAATTGTGTTTTCGATACATGATTAAAGCTTTCATTCACAATCATCATTACCACCATTCTTTCTTTCACATCAGGCGTATCAAAGTTCATTATATCAGGTGAATATGCAACTCTTTTTGCCTCTTCGTCTGCGGCTTGGTTTCTGCGTGAAATAAAGTCTGCTCTTTTAGTGTGCGCTGCGCACGTAACTACTGCGATGGCTACTGGGAGTTGTAGTGCTTTAATAAGTCTGTCCAATAAGGTGGCATGCTGCACTGGAGTGCTGTCCGCTCTGAGGTAGCCCCTCCTTTTCCAACGTGCTAGCCCTGCGTGTACTGTTGATGTCACGTAGGCGGAGTCCCTGTACACATTTACTTCCTGGTCTGCGTGTTTCTCGAGCGCGACAATCAGCGCCACTAATTCTGCAGTCTGTGCTGAAATGTGAGATGGTAGTCGTACACTTGTCATTACTTTGGATTCTCTGTTGGCCCTGTGTTTTACCACAGCGGCACCTGAATACCTTTGTCCATCAATTTGATCGATCTTTGAAGAACCATCAACAAAGAGAGTCTCCCCAGCTGCTAGAGCATTTTCCTTTACCCATGGGATCTCATCATAAAATTCCTCATAATTTGAGCAATCATGTACCTGCTTGTCCTCTGCCAGTGGTTCAGCTTCAAACGTGGCAGGGTTCACCATTTTCCATCTGGCTATTTTAATCGCTCGATTCGATATAATCACCTCATAAGCAGAAGCTCTTTGAGATGTCAGTGTACCTTTAGGTTTTTCCAAAACAGCAAATAAAGCATGTTCACCAAATACCGTCACGGAACACCCCATTACTATGCTGGCAGACTTCTCAATGGCGAACGCAGTGGCTGACAACGATTGTTGGGAAGGGAAGTGACCCCTCATTACTGGGTCCAAAATCCCACTGCAATATGCTAGAGGCTTGTATCCAAACATAGTTCTCTGTGTGAGCACTGCTGTCATGACTATTCCATTTGTGTGTGAAAATAAAAATAATTTCTCAGAATAATTGAGGATCCCTAAAACTGGAGCTGTGCAAATTGCCTTTTTTAACTCATCAAATCCTTCCTCCATTTCCCCAGTCCATACAATCTTTTCCTGATTCTCCTGTGCCTTTTTTGAGGGCCTGCAACAAGGGTCTTGTGTATGAACTATGATCAAACACCCATGCTCTGGCATAATTGCATAATCCCAAAAATGGTTGCATTTGCTTTATCGTGTGCAGTTTTGAGGTTTTCAAAATTGCCTCAGCCCTTTCAGGTGTAACTTTCTTTTCTTCATGCAAGATTAACTGACCTATGTACAACACTTCTTCTAGGCAATACTGCAATTTCTCTTATGCACGCGTAAACTAATTTCCTCCACTCATAACAATTGTCGGTTTTGTCACTCGGTCGAATATCCTGAAACTTTGGCTCATTTAATCACACAATGTACTCAGCTAAACTCGCTTAGACATCTACACTTTCATAAGTATTGTTCAAGTTTTGCCATGTTTGAACCCAACGTTTGTTGGAATTACATCTTTGGTTCTACTTTGTTGGGCATCCAAATAGCCACTATAAATTTCTTGTCTTCGTTAAAACTAGATAAACCAAATAATCCACAAGCTCTACTTTCAAACTGTAATTGAACCTTATGTGTGCATTGCTATTGCACATGTTACAACTTTAATGATATGATCATTGTGATGATATTGCCTGGATTTGATAGCGTATGTTTTAATGATTTTATGATTGTTTATACTTCGATCATTTATGTATAGTATTTTTATTGATGCCTTGTTCTATCTTGTTTATTGAAAAGTTGTAAAAATTCAACTAAATCAATTAAAAAAAAATTCTCTTTGTCCACTTTATATCCCTTCTCTGTTAGGATAATCATTAGCTTAACTGAGTCACGTCTGCACTCTTCTTCTGATGTGCTGCAGATCAAAATATCATCTACATATTGCAGCACGACACTTGGCAAATCAATATTGCTTAAGTCCATCTCCAGGACTCTATTGAAAATCGATGGTGACTCACAATACCTTTCAGGTAATTTTGTGCTTTCCAGCTTAGTCTGATGGAACGTAAATTACGTCAGATCTTGAGAATCTTTATGCAATGGGAATGAGAAAAATGCATTTTTCCAAGTCAATCACAGTGAAATATCGCTCCTCAACAGGGATACTACATAATATCGTCATTGGATAAGGAACTAGTGGAAACTCTGCCTCTACAATCTGATTCATTTGCCTCATGTCTTGAATTGAATGCCACAACCCCCCCTTAGATTTTTTGATAGGGTGCACGCAGTATTGCACGGTGACTCTGACATCACTAAAATGCCTTGATCCATCATGGTGGATATTGTCTTAAAAATACCCTTGTCTGCCTCTCGAGACATAGGATACTGCCTTGCTCAAGGTAAAATTGCTCCTGGCTTCAGTTTAATCTTGGCTTCTCCAACCCCCTTTAATAGGCCTACGTCATAGGGTCCCATGGTCCATAAAGAAACAGGCACTTTTGCCATATCTTCGTTAAAAAATGAGCGACGCTGTCGCACTATCATCATTTTTTGTGGAACCTCGCGTCTTTCTGCCCTGACCCAACATGTAATGCTCTTCTCAAAAACTACTTGGTCATCAGATGTGTCATCTCTAAATATGTCCTCATCAGTAACGTCAGTCAATCTGTAACCCTCTCCAATAGCAATCACTGTACTCCATGATCTGCCATCCTCATCAAGTCCTACGAGCATGGCCAATTCCCCTCACACTAGAGCTGCTTGTAACTCTAAAGGAAATATCTGTCCCCCCTCTTCGTCCATGGAAATCTCTGGCCTAAAGAGAAATTCATCAGGTATTCTCATAGTCTTTCCCACTAAACCAGGCAGCCATGTTAACAAAATGCGTACCCCATAGTGAAACACTTCTGGTTCTAACGGCATCCCTCGTATGTCTATTTGTCCTGTTAATGCCATGATAAATTAGCCCGCGTTTAAATAATGTATTCCTGGCGTTGAACACACTATGCCTTCATCAGTGAAAGAAATCGTCATGTTTACTTTCATCATTAAATCTTGGCCCAGTATATTAACTGATGTCTGCCTTGAATACAACAATGGGACAGGCATATCACATTCTTCTATAGAAACTGGCAATTTCTCAGTAAAAGGAACTCTACTTGTAGCTCCCGAAAATCCTTGAGCATTCATGGCATTTCCAGATAATGAAAATGTTCCCTCTCGTATAAATTAGCGTGTTGCACCTGTGTCTACTAAAAAAGAAAAAGATTTGCCTCCTATAGTGACGTCAACCCTCGGTTCCTCTTGAGGATTGGGAGTCACAGATAGTACTGAACACAGCAAGTCACCCAGAGAGCTGTCCGATTGTGGGTACATACTTATTCCTGTGCCTGTGAAAGGATTCCCACCCTCGACAGTGACACCCCCTATTCTAGGAGTCAATAATTGCCCTGTGTTTGCGCTCTGCTGTATCTGCATAGGTGCATGCTATGACTGCCCTTGTGGAGGATTCAATGGTGCTTGCTGTGGTTGCAAAGCCTGTTGTATTTGCAGCGCTTGTGCTCAATACACTGTCTGATCTTGGGCAAACTCGTCCCTATTTTGTGGGCTGCATGCTGTTGGATAAGCGCCCCCCCTCTTGAGAATTGGCCAGTCTGTACATACCCTTGGCTCCCACATGTTTGCGCTATGTGCCCTGTCATTCCACATGTCCAACATACAGGAGGGAGTCTTCTAATTTGCCCTCCCTGCATGCCTTGATTGTCATTTGGCATATTCTGAAACCCGCCTTGGTTATTCAGAAAATGTCCTTAATTATTCTGGAAGCAACTTCCTCCGCGGAAGCTTCCCCTATCTCTTGGTATGAATCAATTACCTCCTTCATTGAACTGCCGTTGGTTATTCACCTGTGGCATGCCTGCTGCTTGCTGTGATCCTGGCCCTTCTCCACTAGCTAACATCGCCCCTTGTATAGCGTACTTCGATAGCTTCTTCTGTACTAGCTTAGCCTCCTCAATCTTCCTAGCATCATCTCTCTTTTAATTTCTCTCCTGCAACAGTCGGCAATGGTGTGCAATGGTCAGCTGTATTTCTGGCCACCGTTTTGCCTCCATACTTACCAGCTTCTTGAGCTGTCTCTTTACCTTGTCTGGTAACCCGTGACATAATATATGATAGAATACAGGTATAGATTTTTCCCATGGCTCTCGCGTTTCCAAAGACCACTGCTCTTGAAAATTCTAAATTGAAATAACCGGGTCCTCCCCTTCCTGCATCTTACGTGCAATTATAGCGCCCATATCTGACGTATCAGGACATTGTACTCCAAGCACTTTCCAGACTGCCACTCTACTATTATTAAACAGCGCTCCATTGTGCGCTGTGTTCTGTGCAGTGACACTCACGTATCCTGCTCTCGACCAAATGTCATCAGCCCTCTCGCCAAGGATAGCGGCTAGAAGACCCTTAATGTCTCCTATGGCTAACGTGTTTCTTCCTGTCATTTTCTCTAATTCATAGATCCATTTTCCGACACCGGATGTTAAACTCAGGAGTTTACACCTTAAATGATCCTTATTTATCTGGGGCCACGGTATATACTGGGGTCTAGCCCCTCCTTTTCTTCTAAAAAGGGGATCTGCGAAACCCCAAAATCGCACTTGTCTCCCATCGTCTGCCTTTACATAGCAGGGACAATATTTCCACACCGTCTCCCTCCTGGTAATGACCTTAGCCTGCTCACATAGGGTGACGATTCCCCCCATCTCACTAAGAGGTCACCTTTTAGGTCAATCTAGCCACGCTAGGGGCTCTGGCATCCTCGATTTAGGTAGGTCCAGATGTGACCATGTTACTTCCTTATCTGTCAGAGAACACCCCTTGGGACCACATGCACTAGCGCCCTTCTCCCCACGGAAGGTTTCTCTGTCTTCGTCTGACAGATCTTGTCCCCAACTAGTGTGACTTCCCTCTTTCTCGTCTCTGTTTAATGTTAGTTTGTCCAAAGACAAGGCTCTATGCTCGAGGCTGAATAGACCCCCCTCTTTGCCTCACGACTGTCTACCTTCAAATCGATCATCTTTCCCTTTATTTGTTGATTCACTTTTTGTCCTCATCTCCTGATAAGCCTTTGCGATTCTGTCTCCAATAGCTCCTATATCAAAATTATTTTCTAATTCTACCTAGAGGGTCCTGCCATTGGTTCTTGAGTCGGGAAGAACTCCTCTATGTCCTTCCTTGGCACTACTGGATTAGGTTCCATTAACTCTTTCTCCATGCGATCAATGTTGCGTGCCCTTTGCCTTCTCTTTCGTTCCACTTCCTCGTCAACCTCTCTTCATTTCTTTGCTTCCTCCATAACCCATTCCTCTTCCTGTCTTTTCACCTCTCTTCTCTCGTTTGCTCTACACACTTCTTCATCTGTGAGTCTTTGCATTCTTTTATCCCTTAATTTCTGTTCTTCCTCTTCTTCTCTTCTCTTTTCTAGCCTGTCTCGTTCTTCGATTGCTTTTTGTCTGTTATCATACTTTCTCTGTTCCTCTGCTTTCTCCTGCTTTCTCAATTGTTCATCTTGATAAAGTTGTTCCCGTCTTTGTCTATTCTTTCTTTTAGCCTCGTCTTCTTTTAATCGTTCCTCTGGTTCTCTGTCTTTTTTTATCTTGTTCGTCCTGATCTTCCCTTACTTCCTCAATGCTCTTTCCATCAGGTTTGAGCAATATCTGACCGCCCATCCATTTGTTCTGTATGAGCGTTACATCGCAGCTTTGTCTTTCTCTCCTTTCCATCTCTTTATTTCTCTTTCTATTTCTAGAGACATACCTTGTCTTTCACTTCTCTTTGTCCCGTGGGTCTTTAGAGCTCACGTCCCTTTCTGGAGTCTTTTCTGGACTCTCGTCGCTGCTACATGTGTCGGGTACTGTACCAGGTCGCTGCCTTATGTTCTATTAAAGGATATAATCCTTCATCTTTCGTACTATCGCCATTAACTTCAGGCACGGTAGGGGGAGCTGAAAGCTCAACACCCCCCGATTTACACTGGTTAAGCATCCAGTCTTCAGGAGGCGGGTCTTCCCTTTCCTCCTGGTACATCTTCCAAAGCTCTAAGCTGTTTAACCTCTTTTCTAGCTTTTCTCCCGTGTACTCTGTGTGAAAGTATGTCATCATGTGTTTCAAAACTGTTTTGGACAGTTATCCCCCTTGTGGCCATGGCATGAACATTTTATCTGCCATGCCCATGGCCCATTCTGCACTGTACTGTTTAAGCTGCGGTGCGTGTTTTGGCAGCTGATTGCACAAGTGTATAAGCAGAGTAACATCCTCCATCATGATTAGTCACAATTGACTGTCAATACTCACCGTTATTTTACACAGATAAATACCTTTCAGAAAAATAATACAATTTGAGCTTGCACCAATCATCGCAGCTCCAAGCCTCTATGTTACGTTTTACTTCAATCTACCTATTCAATGAACACCATCAGTCAACTAAATAATCAGTTTTCAGCCTTTTAACACAATCTTATTACTTTTCGTTCTTCGATATTTCATCATTTCTTTACCACATACAACATTTAGACAATATAAACAGACAGACAGACAGAAAGACCGACAGACTGGCCGGCCCACATATACTTCCATCGACGCTCCTCATGACTACTCTCACCCCTAATAATGACTCCAATCGGAGTACGAGTTGTTCTCTTTAACGATCCTTAATCGTTCGTAGCCTAGGTATGTCCACTTGGACTTTAAAACAACTCTTTGTAAACGACCTTGACGTAGGATACTGGGCTTATCATATGGATCACTCCTCGTCTGTATACCTTAAACTATGACCATCTTTGTCATTAAACCAAAATACCTCAACCAACCCTCTGTTATTCTTTCCCTGTTATCCCGTTATGAAATTCCCCACTCAGTGCCCATTCATTGTTTGCCCACTCTCTCAGTCTACTCACCATTCACATTTTCAACTTCTGACCCTCAGGATTGCCTCCTCCTCAACCAGACGCTTCAGCCTTCGGTCCACTCAGCTGCCTGTAGAAACCGGGAGGGGATTCCATGAAAGAGGGACCCGTCCCACCTAGCTCTTTAGTGACTTGCAATTTTTTACTATTGGCCAATATTTACAGAGAGCTTCAAATTCCTCCAGCTAAATATAGATATTCTGAGACCATTAAAATCCTACTTGGACGATGGATCATGAACCATCATCTCTGCTACACATGAACCTGTGTACCCAACACAGGCCCTTTAAGACGAGATAGCAATACTTTGCGATAGATGGGGATGCAGAATATACTCAAACGTCAATAATCAAACTGACTCAGGAAGTTGGCAAAGTAAGTCTGTTTTATTTGCAATTGTCTAAAACAGGGAGTATATCGAACATCAACGAATATAAGTTCAACCTTCTCACTCAGTGAGTTTCATAAAAAACATAGCTTATATAGTAAAAACTCAACATCATTGACATCAATCTACGTGGAAAACTACAAAAACCTACTTGGCAAAGTGATAGGCTTAGTGGGAACATCTAGGTATACGTTGTCAAGGAAGGTGATTTGGTTTCTAACATCAGGTGGGCAACTAAGTGCAAGTCACTACGAACAACATCAAATACACAACGTCCTATTGATTATACAAACTATAGGGCTCTCTATTACGTGGCCCTCTATAATTGGTTGGCAGCCTTATACCCCTCTGTAATATTACACACATGTTAGCAGTGCGCAAGCTGGCACCCATGTGCCGGTCGGCTGGTCTTGACCATAGCTTCCCACCTAATTAAACTGCCATCTGCATCACTCTTGCTGTCTGCCAGTCAATTAGCCCTTTGAACATGGCCTTGCAAATGTTCCTTCGTGCCTGAGGGTAAAAGGGAGTATAGGCATACTTTGTCTCTTGGTTTCAATGCAGCTCAATCCAGTATCTATTTTCATCCAACCATGTGACTGGAGACGATGTTTCAGAGCTTTTGCTGCATTTAAACTACTATTAAATGATTAACCTCTGCCGTCTTCAATGTTCTTCCTCCTCACCTCAGACAGGAGTTTGTTCTTTTCACACGTTTTGTAGCTACTGGATGAACATCCAGGCTCACGGTGGCCTTAACTTCTTGGTGCTGGGCCAGCCAGGCCTTTCTTGAATTCACCTCTGTCATTAAATTGTTTTCCAACTGCGCCACACTGGAAAAGGCCTTTCTGTTCACTGGGTCCAGACTCTGTTAAAGTGCGCTGTGGAACATCCATATTCCATACATTCCTATGCATATACGTTGACGCATCACTGCAATCGATTCAATACGTAGCCAGCCTTAAGAATACTTTGTCTGCTTGCGTTACTGCGTCTGTACAATTGTAAAATGACTTTGCATTTTCTTCATCGTTTCTGTAGCATGAACATCTCCATCTCAAGCCCGAAATGTTGCTCATGTTTAACACGTCCCCCTTAGTTCCTATAGAATGCTTATGTTCTTCAGTCTCTTGCCTCTTTTCTGGATGTGTCAGCTCTGCTTTGCATGACGTCACCAATCTTCTCTCTTGCTCATTTTCACACTTCCTCTGGGATTTCATTCAAATGGCCATCATATTGTTGTGAGTGCATATATGGTTTCCTTAATGGGTACCTTAGTTCCATGATTCATTTCGGTATAGGTATTTTCACTGGCATTGCACATGTCTCACACTCTGACTCCCAATAAGAAAGGGGTCCAGAAGAAGCAGGCAGTTCCACAAAAGGGATAAGTGCTGAAGAAAGGGGCTGCCACTTAGGGTAGTGATGATAAGAAGGCCGAAGGGTCTAATGTTAAGAGGTGTTTCCGTTGTGGTAGCACGTTTCACTTTGCAAGTAATGGGGCATGCCCTGGACTCAAGGTTACATAAGGGTGGGAAGAAGGGACATTTTGCCAGTTGCTGCAGGCATTTCTCTTGTGGGACAATTAGAGATGTGAGAATGCAATTGGGAGAGGATGATATGGATGATATGGATGGCTTTGAACGGGAGTCAGCAGTAACTGTGAGTTGATCAGTGCGCCCCATGGGGTCTTGCCCCCAGAGGTGAGAAACCACACGCAACCACTGTGGTGAATGTCAGGGGAGTGTCAATGCTAGTGGATACGTGGTCGGACCACACCATCATTGATAGCAGTGTTTGGGTTGATAGATTCAAAGGGGCGTATCTTTCTTGCCCCAACATTAAGATAAATGCATATGGTGGAGTACACATCAGAATATTGTGTGTGTTTGAAGCAAAGGTGGAATGCAAAGGCAATATCACTGTGGCGAATGTGTACGTTTCCAAGAAGGGTGGAAGCCTGTTGGGGTGGTAAAAATAAGGAAGATGGGGATTGTGGTGATCCCAAGGTTCCAGGGCATGTAGCCGGAGTCGATGAAGAAGTGCAGATGTGTGCTGAAGGGAGTTTTGAAGCAGTATTTACAGAAGGGGTGAGGTGCTTGAAAGGGTACCACCACTGCATTTGCCTAAAAGATGGTGCTAAAACAGTCATCGTGAAAGTGAGGACGGTACCCATTTGTATGAGGGAAGAGGTTTCCAGTGAGATCAAGAAACTAGGTAATTGAGGCTGTGGATGCATTGGAGTGGGTCTCTCCGGTAGTGGTGGTACGCAAACCAAATGGCCAATTGAGGTTGTGTTTATACCGGAGAGGCTTGTATTGAGAAGTGCTGGTGGACAAGTTTCCTCTCCCTAACATAGGGGAGATGGTGAGCATGGCGGCTGGTGCAAAAGTATTTAGTACTCTAGATTTAGCATCGGTGTATCACCAAGTAAGGATCTATCCAGAGTCTAAGGATCTTACCACCTTTGTCACTCATGTGGGAACTTTCCAATTTAAAAAGATGCCATTTAACTTTGTATCAGCTGCCGCATTTTTTGTTGAGGAACAACAAAGGGGTGACATATTTTCAAGATGAGGTTTTCGTCATGGAGAAATATGTTGTGAGCATGATGCCAGACTGAGTGAAGTTTTGACAATATTATTCGAGGTGGGTCTCACCCTACCAAAGGAAACATGTAAGTTCAGGGTGCATCCTATTGACTACATGGGGCACATAGTAAGTGACAAGGGGTTAGTCAAAGCGATTGTAAAGTTTAACTGCCTAAACATATGCAGGAAGTGATGCCTTTCTCAGGACTAGTTGAGTACTAATCCAAATTTGTGATGCACATTGCAGATAGGTGCAAGACTGTTAGAGATCTCTGCAAGAAGGGAACCACTTTTGTATGGTCTGAAGATTGTCAGGGGGAATTTTAGGACATTAGGAATTCTATTTCCAGAGCACCTGCACTTGCAAACTTTGATACCAACTGTGACACATTTATCATGATGGATGCCAATGAGACAGGGCTAGGAGCTGTTCTCATGCAGAAGCATGGGCAAGTGGACAGGGGGTGAAGTGTTTTCCATAAGGGTTCATAAAGGAGCAGAGGCACAATATTCTGTCATAGACAAAGAAACCCTCAGTGTGGTGTGCGCTTTAAAAAGGTTCAGAGCATTTCTGTTGAGAAGGGCATTCACGATGCACACAGACCACAAACCTCTGGTGTGTTCATGAACAAAGGGTTGGATGGGATGTCTCCCAGGATATTGAGGTGGGTAACCTCAGTGCAAGGTCATAATTATGTGGTGGAGCATGTTCCAGGAAGGGAGAACACGCTTGCACCTTTTCTCTGTAGGGCAAGGCAAGGTGGGGAGACAGAGGAAGAAGTTGAAGTGTTTTTGGTGTGTGGTAATGCATATGCAAACATTTGTCAGAAGAAGCTGCAAGGGAGGATTTGGAGCTTGGTCGGTGTTAGGAATGGCTGGAATGATTGGACTATTGATGTTGGTTTAGTAGCATTTCACAGAGTTAGGGAAGTCGAGTATTGAAGGTAATTTTCTGTATAAAGCTGTGAGAATAGTGCCTCCATTGGGGGTGCGAGGAAAGCTCTTTGAGATAGGACACGAAGGTCATCTAGGTATGACCAAAATCAAAGGGAGACTGAGATCTGACTATTGGTGGCCAGGCTTGGATTCTGAAGTTGAGTCTAGCGAAGAGTTGCAATTTATGTTGTGAAGGTGACAAGTCACTTACTCAACTGCTCAGACCATTTGAGGTGCCTAGTTTGGTTGCTCCGGATATCTTAGGTCCTGTTGTGGGTCAGAGAGGGAAGGAAGAAATATGTCATTGTCGTCATGGAACGCTACTCTAAATGTGTGGATTCTATAAATTGTGTTGGAGGCGGACACAGTGGTTGGATTTCTAGATACAGTGTTTCAGAGAGAGGGATTCCCTAGGAAGATCCTCAGGGACAATGCAGTACAGCTTACTTCGGGGGTGGAGGAATTTTGGGGAGGTTGTGGAGTAGAGTACAAGACATCACTTTACCATCCTGAAACCAATGGGGCTGTGGAGCGGTTTATTTGCATGCTCATGCATGGTATCCGTATGTCTGTTGAATCGGGCTGTGTGTGAGAGAAGAGATGGTGGAGAGGAAGATGTGTGCGTACAAGCTTCCTCCGCATGCCACAACGGGCCTGGTGCCATTTAATGTATTAAGGAATAGAAAGCTGCACACAACAGTGTGCCCGCCACATTTCTGTAGATTAAAATGTGCGGCAACTGAGAGAGAAGGTTGAGGGAAAGGCAGAGAGAATGAAAATTAGATATTAGAGGGAGAAGAGTGAGAGATTGAGAAAACTGGAATATGTGCCAAAGGGGCTAGTAGGCTTTTGGGGGGGGGGGTGCAACGTGTAGGGAAGGTACTCGATGATGCCATTGTGTTGGAAGATGTTATGGAACAAGGGGAGGGTGGCCAAGATGCCAGTAGGCTGACCACCCAGTTTAGGCCTCATCTGTTTTGAAGTTACTCTGTCAATTTAAGGGGGAGATGTGTTATGTTTCATTATTGCATGTCTGCAGGCTCCATTGTATATAGTTGAACAGCGTTTTCATACTAAAAGGGATTCTTGCTGAAAGAATGTTCTGGGGTTCTATGGGTTGTTGTTGAAGTTGGGAAGCAGTTGGAGAAGGAGGTAAAAGGAATGGAGATCTGGGGGCCTGTTAACCACTTTACTTGTACATCAATAAAGGTGAGTTGAACCCACCATTCATCCGCGTGGTGTAGAAGAAAGCCAGTGGAGAAACATGCAATGAAGATGGTTTAACATTTGCCTTTTGCCTGTGCGTTTGGCTGCATTAGCCAAATGCTGCACACTTAGACAAAGTAAAGACTTACTATTGTTGTGTTCATTTACAAATACATTTGCTCCATTATATTTGTTTTGTGTAATTTTGTAGCTTTTGCTACCATCATCAGCTTTAAACCATGTGTACTGCCTACGACTTCTAGCTACCGAGAAAGATAATACCGCTAAAAGCTACAGGTTATTCATCCTCCAGGTTATTCTTGTTACAAGTAGAGAATTGTCAACTAGCTCCATGTTTTGTTCTATTAAAAGGACAGTATTTCACTTAAAATTGTGCCAAATCACCATCTTAGTAGTCTCAGACAGGATGGGACTGGGGCGTAAAATTGTCTCGGGATCAAAAGAAAAAGTGGCCCACAGTCGCAAATGGAAATGTGTTCCTCTTTTGACAGACTGTTTGAGTACTACCCGCCTGGGAGGTTTTTGGGTAATACATGTTGCAAATTGTTCCTCGGCACTGGCCAAAACGACTTAAAGGTACAGTAATTAACTCATCAAACTCGCCCACTTAGGCCATACAAACTGGCGCACTTTGACCAAAGGAAGCTGGATCTCACTAGTATGTTGGGCCTATACTTAGGACATTTCACTACAGGCCACTCCGAGCCTGGACTCAGCAGTACCCCTAGTGGGTTTCCCAGGGGGCTCTAGACTTTAGTCTGAAGAAGGAAACGGACCAGAATAAAGATAAGAGAATGGGTTAAGGGGAGCTATGTGCAACAAAAACAAAGAGGGAGAGAGAAAGCGGTGGGGGGTTGGGGGAGTGTTGGAGAGTAGTTTGTGGTGAGAAGGGTGCGTGGCAGGCCTGTTGGAGTTAACATAAGATTTATGTTGGATCTATTCTAATGTGTATGTCATAGAAACGAATATGTTACATAGTAGATATGGAGAATATGATAATTAGTACACTCTGTAATATTTGGATGCATGAGGGGCTTGAGATGTACTCGGGAGATCCTAAAATATTTGGTGGCTTATTTGCTCAGGCCACTGCAAAAACGAAAAATCGGGTGGAAACCACCCAATAAGTCCTGGTGCTCACACCTTGCTCTTTATTAGAGCTAAATTCCTTCCTTAATTTAAATAGATTTCTGTTGCACATAATTAATGGTTTAGTTAATTCATCATCAATTTGCTTCTGTTATTTCAAAAAATATTTGTATTCATATTCAAAATCAACATCCAAATCCTTTGAATTTTATGTAAAAACGTGTTTTATTCACACGGTTTATTTAAGGCGAAAAAAAGACTCCTGGTCTCGTGTGAACATGCTATTGCCAATGCATTTTGGTGTCTTGCACCATCTTCAGGGCTATATATTCACAAATCACATCATTATTATATATCAGTTTTCCAAAATATATCACAAAACATTTTATATTATCAATATTAGATGTACATACTGGTATTGCAATTCCAAATTCTGTGTTATTGATATTCCGGTTCATAAAGAAAACAAAACAAAATGAAAATTCCAATCAGTTCCACCATTATAGTGAGTTCAAAGACCAAAATCACCCGTGCTTCTTCAATACATGCGCTAGAAATTACCTCAGCGTTCATGTTCCGTATCTATATGCGCCTTTACGGGGCTTGAAGGTCTGCCTGTAACAATTATATATATTGCTCAGTAACGCTGATCTAATTTACATTCTTGTAGCTCACCACAAAGTCACCGTCACGCTTACCTATTGCGCTTGCCTTCTCAGCTCCTCAGTGCTAGGCCTTCGTGCGCGAACACGCAGGGTTTCTTTGTTTTTATCTGTTGCCATGGCGACTCTCCAGGGGTCGTCTGTGTGCCGGAAATGGGCGTCATGGACGCCCCTCGCGTTCCGCTTCCCCATAAAAATGGGTAGGCGGGACGTGTGGTCGCTTTGGTGATGTAGAGGAATGTTAACATTAAACTCCGGTTGGGTGTGGCTTGGAGCCGATGGCGTGCAGTGGCTGATCTGCCTTGCTCCGGCCGAGACGCCGTTTCCTGATCCTTTTTCTCCAGTGCACGAGTAGCTGCAGCTAGTTGAAAAGCACGCGACGGTGGGAGAAGCGGTCCCCGTCAAGAATTACTCGAGGGTTTGGATTATCGGACCCCCTGGGGGGGAAGAGGAGGCTCCGGAACGTACCCCCTTCCCCGCCGCACTTGGATCCAAGATGGCACCCTGCGCGGCTTAACGGAGCCCCCGAGTGGAGGACCTCCACCAGCGCGCTTTGGGATTTAGCGCCGGGGGTGAGGTGAAGAGGCATTGCTCGTCGGAGTGGACCTCTGTGCGAAACCAGATCGGAACCGGAACCAGGCTCCCGGGCTCCCGACTTACTCCTCCTTTGCCGTGTGAGGGCCGCCCCAGCTGGTCCTACGCGCACACCGCACACAACACACGGGAGCTCCCGCATCGCTGGAGTCCCGCACCACTGCTGCACGACTGTATCCCGTGGACGGGGGTGCATGAGGGGACACACGGCGACAACACCAGCCATCTGATCGCCACGCAGCCACCTCCAGGAAGCAGAGACAACGGAGGAGCTGCTACCGAGGCACTCCGATCCTCTGGCTCACCCAGGGGACATGATCCTGGCCGAAGCAGTCAGAGGTCCCACGGAAGGCTCTGAAGGCTGAAGCCTAAAGCTTAAGGTGTGTGAGACCACACAATACCCGCGAGTGGGGCCCCTGTCACCGCCGCCCCCTGTGGCCGCCGGCATTTGGTTCCTTATCTGGACTGTCTTGGGCACATAATTAGTCCCTCACGTTAGGGGGTGACGATTCCCATCTCCTGGCCTCGATTCACCCCTGAAGCCCCGTGTGACCAGACATCAACACACCCGAGGCCGAGGGGTGGGGTATAGGTGCCGCAGTGGTGGCAGTGGCTTCAGTCTGAATTTGGTTGGCTTGGAGGACCACACGCCACTAGTGCGGCACCCCAGATTATTCCCAACCAGTGGCTACGAACTATCTGGGCATGGTCAACTTGGGTTCCTCATTTCAAGCTTTATAAACGAGGGGCCCCAACTTTCACCCTAACGGCACCACAGCAACTGAGCCCCAGGTCAGCAGCAACTGTTATCCCAAGATGGCCGCGGAAAAAAAAACTAGAGCTGCCACCATGGACTCCTTTGTCTCAGCCAAGGCAAAGACCCCCACCCAAGCCAGAACTAGCTCCTCTGAAATCACCCGGCCAAACGAAGGGGAAGCCAATGATAATCACTCTCAAATATTGGACGCTATTGCCTCATTGAAAACCCATATAGACTCCAAAATCGACGAGTTTAAAATTGACATACAACTCATTCGCCAAGATGCCCGCAACTTAGCGGAGAGGGTGACGATCATTGAGAATTCCACAGAGGAAACGTCCGGGGTCACCTCAGCCCTGCAGACCGAAGTCTCAGATCTAAAGAGGAAGGTTGCCTTCCTAGAAAGAAAGGACGGAGGAGGCCGAAGGCCAGGCCAGACGGGGGAACATCAGGATCCTGGGTGTCCTGGAGAGAACCAAGGGCTCGAGCACCACATCTTATGTCGAAACCCTCCTGCTACAGGAGATTGGGGCCGGAAAGCTGACTCAAGGCTTTGCGGTCGAAAGGGCCCATAGATCCCTCCAGAAACGCCCTCCCCCCGGCTCGCATCCACGACCAATAATAGCTAAGATACTGAACTTTCAGGATAGAGAAACTATTCTGAGAGACTCCAGGGAAATAGGTCCTATTGAAAGGGGGGACGCTAAAATCACTATCTACCCCGACTACACTCAGAATGTGCAGAGGGAGAGGAATTAATTTGTCCCGATCAAAGCAAGGCTTCGTCAACTGAACCTCAAATACAGGTTGCTTTACCCCTCGTGCCTAAGAGTCATCCATAATGGGCGAACAATATTTCTTGATAACCCGGAGGCGGCCAACATGTGGCTCGACGACAATAACCTCGCTGATGGTAAGGATGCCCCTCGGAAAGTAGACTAAACCCCTGAGCCCTTTTACACCGCCTACATCGCTAACAACCGGACTCCAGAAGGTAATCCAATCAACAGTTTGACGTAAGAAAACGGCCCTCGCTCGGCCCTGCCGCCTCACACCAACCCTACCCCCAGCGAAAAACCCAATTGGGCCAGTTCATCACCCGACCCAGTTTGCGCCCGATTCCCGGATGGGTTCAGATGGCTCGAGAGCGCCTGAGCACCGCAACAGTGTTGTAGTCGCTGGGCGCACCAGTTTGAGTTATGTTAGTAGTTCTATTAGTTTCACAGTCTTCGTTTCGTTAATGATGGAAAAATACGAGATGGTGGCAAGATGTGACCCAAGAGTTCATGTACTAGGGGCCTCCTGCCTGCAGCGCGCTATCCGTGGATCGACGTCACACCAGGCCAAAAGGTTGGAACCCCATGCTGAAACCGAAACACTGACCGGATGGCGTCACAACTCATCGTGATGACATGGAACGTGAGGGGAATGGGCTCGTACCTCAGAAGGAATTGCATACAGTCCTACCTCAGGAGGAAGAAAGTTTCGATCGCAATATTACAGGAGACCCATCTCACGGAGGACGCCATATCCAAACTAGCAGACCGATGGGAAGGGACTATGAGAGGATCCCCATACTCCAAATATGCGAGAGGTGGACTAATATGGGAAAACCCGAATGTGCCCTTCCAGCTACAAGGGTGGGAATCCGACAAGGCAGGAAAATACGTAACAATGTGGGGCACCATAGAACAGACCCCGATTTGCCTCACTAACACATACTTTCCACAGCATGGAATCCCGTCATACCTAAGTGTGTTGAGCGCTAAGTTGCCACACCATCGAGGTCGAACCTTCATATGGGGAGGAGACTTCAACTGCGTCATGGACACATGTATGGACAGATCACTCCCTCCTCCCCAACCAAGCAATCCCACAACTCGCACCCTGACGGAAACACTCGACCAACTTAACCTGGTGGACATCTGGAGGGCACAGCAGCCAGCTGCCAGAATCTACTCACACTACTCAGCCCCACACAGCGTCCACTCCACACAAGAATCGATTATTTGTTTGTTGATAAGGAACAGATACCATTGGCAACAGCCACAGAGTACTTGGGGAGATCTATCTCTGACCATTCCCCGCTGGTCATGCAATGGCAACTAAGGGGACCCAAACCCCCGATCCCCATGTGGAGGATGCCCACCGCGGCATTAGAAGACCCAGAGTTCAGAGAGGACCTCGCCGAGAGATTAGAGGAATACGTCAAAATCAACAAGGGATCGGTGTCCACCTGGAGCACATTGTGGGAAGCCATGAAGGTGGTTACCAGGGGAGAAATCATATCAAGAGCTGGTGGCACCCGCAGACAACTAAAGTCGACTCTTGAGGCTCAAGAATCAGAGATCACACGCCTGAGGTCCACCCCTGACATCTCCCCAGAGATCGAGAAGAAGCTGAAAACAGCCCGTGAAAAATGTCAGGAATCATGGGATAGATTGGAGAAATTTGACTTTGCAACATACACCACCAGATCCCACAAAGAGTCGGACAAACCGGGTAGATTGCTAGCTTGGCTCTGCAAGCGAGAACACCCCAAGCACCTACCAACGGAGATAAGGGATGAAGAAGGAGTATCCCACAAGACGCAAATGGGGATCAATGAAGCATTCGCCAAATTCTACTCTAAATTGTATGCCCACGAAGCCCAGTTACCAACCGCAGAATTAATAGAAACACTGGAGGAGATAGGCCTCCCCCAAATTTCCAGTGAGCAGAGAGACGAGCTGGAGTTGGAGATCACTCCTGAAGATGTGAGAGTGGCCATCAGGTCGCTCGCTAACGGCAAGGCCCCCGGCAGTGACGGCCTTCCGCCTGAGTTTTATGAAATGTACAAATCCATTCTCACCCCCATCCTGCATGAAGTTTATCAGGAAGCCTACACAAACGGTATCCTGCCCAACACTATGAAAGAGACTATAGTCATCCCCATGCTTAAGCCGCACAAGTCACCCACCGATTGCGATTCTTATCGACCTTTGGCCATGCTAAATTATGACAGTAAGATTCTCACCTCTATACTGGCCAACAGACTTGCTAGTGTGGTAGGATCCATAATCCATGAAGACCAAAATGGATTCGTCCCAGGAAGCAACACCACAGCTAACCTGAGGAGGCTTCAACACATCATGGCCGAAACCCACGACCGTGAGGAAGACCTGGCGATACTGTCAGTTGACGCCATCAAGGCCTTCGACTCCATCTACTGGGAGTGGCTTGTGGAGGTTTTGAGGAGCTTCGGTTTTGGAAAGGGCTTCATTAGATGGATCCAGGTACTTTATAACTCTCCAATGGCCAGGGTTAAGACAGGCAGAATTGTCTCGGAATCCTGGGCAATACAAAGGGGCACGAGACAGGGGTGCCCACTCTCGCCCATGTTGTATATACTGGGTCTGGAGCCGATAGCCATATATTTCAATCAACAGTTCTTCGATGCTGGCATTAAGGTGGGCAATGTCTACAATATAATATCATTATATGAGGACGATGTACTTCTATACTTGAGGAACCATGAGGTCAACGCACCAACAGTACTGGGGGTACTCGACAATTATGCGAAATACTCAGGAATACAATTCAGCAGACACAAATCCTCTGCATTCCCCCTAGCCAGACTACGGGGCATTGCAGAAAACGACCTCCCGCCCACTGGGATAAAGTGGCAACTCGACAAGTTCCGGTACTTAGGAATCGATTTGGGCCACACTCCGCAGCTCACGCATGAGCATAACACTGAAGTTGCAATTACCAGCCTTCGGCGATCTATAAAATTTTGGTCCAAACTACCACTGTCAATGGTGGGCAGAGCGGCGATTGCTAAAATGATAATTCTTCCCCGATTCCTGTACTTCAACATTTGCCACTACGTTCGCCCGCCCTTCTTCAAGACACTAGAGGCCATTATTAAGGACTTCTTGTGGGGTCCCCGTAGGCACAAACTGACATTGGCCACGCTATCTCTCCCACATAAAGAAGGAGGAATAAAACTCCCAGATCTCCAGCTCTACTATCTGGCTGCCCAGCTCAGTCACATCACGAAGTGGCTGTCAGACGAACCATCGGCTGAATTGGGACTACTGAGGCAGTCTCCCATCAACTTAATCCCCAAGGAAACTCTATGGCACCCTCTTCGGGAACCCTCGGAAACCCCGCTGGTTGTTAAACTCGGCAGGCAGGTATGGGCCAGGACCTGCTACATAAGGCAGGTGAAACATCCGTACTCTCCAGATAACCCCATAATGGTGGATGTGTGCAAAAGGGAGGCAGAACTCCCCACTGCAAGGAGGTGGGAAGAAGCTGGCATATACACATGGGCTGACCTGTTCACAGAAGGGGAATTTAGGGACTTCGAGTCACTACAAGACAATGAAGGACTATCCAAGGGCCAGTTTCTCTGGTACCATTGGTTCAAACAGATCGCCAAGAAGCGGTGGAACAGCTGGCCAGAAGAACCCACCCCAGACCTGCTGCTACAGGAAATGCACGACCTTTCGGACGGATGGAGACCGATTTCCAGGCTTTACAACAAGATTATCGACAAACCTAATCCCAAAGGACAGGCACTGAAGGCGAGATGGGAAGCAGATCTTGAATCCCCACTTACTGACAAGTAATGGGAAAGAGCATTAATATTCCCCAAGAAAGTGTCGCGGAACTCCAGATTTGGACAAATACAGATGAATGTCCGTTACCGGACATATATGACTCCCCACAGGGTTGCTTCATTCAACAAGAAGGTATCCCCGGCATGCCCATGGTGCGGTAAACGACAAGGCGGACATGATCCACATGTTCTGGACCTGCACTAAAGTGATGTCACTCTGGTCCAAAGCTAAACCATCCTGCATAGAAGCCGGAATGGAAAGGTGCGACTGGACACCCGGAGAATGCCTACTAGGAACATACCCTAGACCAAGCAAACTCAAACATGTGGTGAAACTGATGGACATCTCATGCATATTGGTTAAAAGAACTACAGCGATGGCCTGGAAGACTCCAGCAGGACCCAGGCATGAACGATGGTTGAACGAAATGGCGAGATGGACGACTGCTGAAACCAGGGCCTGGCAAGACGGAATCATAACCAGTGGGGACGTCGCAAGCAGCACTCTGGACTCCTGGAAGGCCCTTCTGAGCGATATGCGCTTCAACGCAGACTACAAGCCTCCCTGAAGAACTATAGCGTCCTACAGAAACTGATTCCTAACACCAACACAGAGAATATGTTAACCGAAACTGTCCCCCCTCACTTCCTGAGATACTAGAACTTTATTTTAATTTGTCATCTCGTACCCTATACGCAATACCACATGAAGACTGTCATTTTTGTTGTTTCTTTTGTTTTCTTATTTCAGTTGCAAGTTTGTATTGTTTCGTTCTTACCTCAAAACCAATAAAATACTTTAAAAAAAAAAATAAACATTAAACTCGGGTTAAAGCACAATGTATATGTACTTGGGAGTTGATTGTTTATGGAATGAAATATTCTTCACCACACGTGTATACATGGGTTAGACTGAAATAACAGAGATATCACTCGAAATTATTTCTGATCTCTACACGGCAAAGCCGCAGCGTACAGAAATCGACTGATGTGTTAAGACGGCCTTATCTTTCTTTGCCAACGTGGAGGATGTGTAATTGTCCTTCACGTGCACCCAAGCTTATAATTAACATGTGTCTGTAGCCTTACTCCATACATAAAAACTTAATGGAGTGGTATGCAGATGTGTATACCACTGTATGTCTGATATATCAATTCTAATGTTAACCATGTCGACACTTCAGTGTTATGAAGTCTATTGAACCACAATTATCCACTTCTGTTGTAATAGCACTCTGATAGGGAAAATACAAATGCCATACTTCAAAACCTGATGTGGTGGTATGTAGTTATGTGCATCACTGGATCTCTGATATATCGTCTCTAATGTCAACGGTATCAGTGTTGTGAAATCTACTGAACAGCAATTATCCACTTGTGTTGTAATTACGCTCCGATAGGGGATTTCAACCAAAATAATCAACAAAATAAACATCAACATGCGTGTGTTCAGAGATCACCATACAGTATGAAACATAAACATATTATGATACATCTCCCAACGGTATTTTTCATAAGAACCGGGTAAACTTTACTGTGTACATAATTACGCAAACCACTCCATAGGAAAATAAAATAAAATAACAGAAAACAAGAAACATCTTGCAGCATACATCAAAGTCATTTTGTAACCCATCTTGTAAGGATATCTTTCACAAGAAACAAGCAAAATGTATCTCTTCGTTTAATCCTTTATGGGCTAATGTCCCCAATCTGTCTATCCAAAAGGATTCCCTCTGGTCAAGTCTCCTTTGGATATTCACTTGTGGTTCTCTCTTCTTGATCACTTCTAAGATTTGAAACTTAATTTGCGATAGATTGTGTTTCCTGTCATCCCAATGTCGTCCCACCGCTGAATTCTTGTTATGATTGCCTATGCAAGATCGATGTTCATTCCATCTTACTTTGGCTGAGCGTTTGGATTGCCCCACGTAGTAAAGCCGACAGGGGCACTTAATGGAATAGATTTTGTTACTTGTTGCACACGTCGCGATGTTCCTGAGTTTTATTTTCTCTCCTGTGTGTGGATGATTTACCATGTTCCCTTTTAGTACATATCCACAATTGCTGAAGCTTAAGCAAGGGTATGTTCCAATCTTCGTCATGTCTTTCTTAGTGTTCAAGTTTCTAGTTTTCACTAGCTTGTCTTTGAGGTTCTGACTCCTTTGGTAAGCGACGGTGGGTAGTTCTTTAAACAATGGTTCCACTCTTTCATCCAATGCGAGCACACTCCAGTTCTTTTTTATTATGCTCTTGATCCGTCTGCTTTGTTTGGAATATTTCGATACAAATACCAATGGTGGGGTTTCCTCAGTTTTTTGTTTCAGATTCAGTAAATCCTCTCTATTTTGACTACCCAGTCTTGTTTCTGCCAATTCAATCTCAGTTTTTGTATAGTCACGATTAAGAAACTTCTCGCCAATACGCGTTATTTCTTCCTCATAATCTGTTGGATCACTTGCAATTCTTTTCACCCTTAGCATTTGGCTACAGGGTAAGTTTCATATCAAGCTCGGTTCATAGAAGCTGAGCCTGTGTAAAATATTGTTTCTATCTGTCGGTTTTTGGTATACATTGGGTCTTGTAACCCCTGGCACTATTAAAGATGTTCACATCCAAAAAATGTATTGACTCTTTTGAAAACTCAAACGTGTATTGGATCCGTTGGTCTATGCTGTTCAAATATTGAAGAAATCTCAATAGTTCTTCCTCTGTGTCCTTCCATATGCCAAATATATCGTCTATATATAGGATCAATAACCCGATCTTCTGTTTGCAAACCTCTTGACTCAAAACATGGTCTACTTCAAATGTGTGCATAAATGCATTTGCATATGATGGTGCCATGGTCACACTCATTGATGTTCAAGCAGTCTGTAAATAGAACTGTACTCCATATTGAAAGTAGGAATTCTCCCTTATAAACTCTAGTAAGGTCATTATAAACTCTCTGTGCAGGGATGTTTTCCTCTTGAAGTAACAACCACTCCATTGCTGCTCTCCCTTGGTCATGCAGGATTGACGTATAGAGGCTCTTTACGTCTATTGTGAACAGAATGTTAGTAGCATCATATTCTGAATCTCTGAGATATTGTAAGAAATGTGTTGTGTCTTTCACATATGTTCTAGTTTTTTGTATCAATGGTTGCATGAAGAAATCGACGTAGATTCCCAATGGATGTAATATGCTGTTAGTGCCTGCAACTATGGGTCTGCCCGGTGGTTTAATGAGGTCCTTATGCACTTTTGGTAGTGTATAGAAATGTGGAATTTTAGGATACTTATTTGTAAGAAATGTCCTTGTGTGGTGGTTTATCCAACTTAGATCTTCTGCCTTTGCAAGTAGTTCATCTAGATTTTGCTTGATTGTAATGGTGGGATCTGAATCTAGTAATGCATAATTATTAGAGTCACTCAACTGTCTCCTGCATTCCGCATCGTAGTCTTCAGTTTTTAATATCTCCATATAATTTCTTTATGAGTTCCAACTCATGAGGTTTCATTTTGCCATATCCTTTGCTTTTAAAGTTGATCTTTTCAAGGTCTTTAATAGTTGGTTTTTGAAAAATTTCAATTGATGGTACATTAATGGGCGGAATACATCCGCTTTTACCTCTGAATTCTTTAAATGTGTCTTCCTGTGTTTGTCTTGTTTCTGGTTCCTCTAGTTCATTAAAAAATACCTTTCTGCTTCATTTTTCTTACCAATTTGTAGAGTTCTATCTTGGTGTCAAAGAGAGAACTACTATAGGTGGGCACAAAATCTAAACCCTCATAGAGGGTTCTAATTTCTTGTTCTGTGAGTATTCTTGAAGATGAATGCAATACTAGACTTTTCTCTGTTTCAGTCTCGTCGAAGGTCCTTCTTTTTGTTTTCCTCTTCCCCCTCCTTGTTCTCCTTGTCCTTTGTCTAAAAAAGGGGTGGTTGGTGAGGTGCTTGGTCCTTGTCCCAAATCCGTGTTGGAACCTGGCAGCTCCTAGTATATGCACCAACTTTCAAAAGGAACAAAAGAAGAGACTTTTATGTTTGAATCTTTTATGAATGAACACTTAGTGCCCACTTCTTTTTCACTTTTTATTTGCTCAGGCCTGCATTTAAGTTATACAGCAGGTCAAAGTCTAGGATATTAATTGCGAGACTGCCCAGTCGGAGGACAGATTGTGGCCTATTAAAGAAAAGACTGTGTAGAAAGGGGCAGGTTTGTGGGGGGACAATCCGACTGACATATTGCAGCATATGTTGAAAGCCTGACACCTTTACATGTAAAACACTGAAGATTAAATCGAGCAGCATCAGAACTTTCCGAATTTCAAATGAAGCCAATAATTTATCATAATATAACCACTTCATGCAACCAATTATACCACACATGAATGATGCTGTACTAACAGACCACAAAGGACAATGATGTGCAATGGAGCCCAAAGTATATAGAAGTCATAAAACACATCAAAAGTATAAGAGGTTAAGCAATATAAGGAAGACTCCCATGGGCATTATGTGAATATAAGAGCTGATGTGAGATACATTGATCCGTCTAAACATGACCCTCACCGTTTAAGGCAACCATAAATAATAGGCATTAGAAACTAGAAGGCTATGCAATAGTAAATACAAAAAGGTCCATGTGAGAGTGTGCACTAAAGAACTTTTAAAGTGATAAATAAAGCTATGCAATTTGCCTCCGTCCTGGACATGTGCAGTGAATATGGTATGCATTTTCACAAAATCGAATGTCCTAAAACACTATAGTTTGACTCACCTGTTTGGAGGAAATGTATTTTTTTTATGACGGTCTCATTAATAATGCAAATTGCAGACTTCACTGAAACACATTCTAAACTATCTATCCTCATCAGTATTCATTGGTAATAGGGACCATTTCAATGGTTAGATCTCTAAAATGTCAACGTATTAAGTTGTGTGTGTTTTGTTGCATTACATTACTCAGCTGTTAATACGAATTTCGAACATCAGAGAATCCTACTTTTAAGGTGTCCTTCCTCATTGGCATAGATTGAGGATAGTGAGGCCCCTTTTGGACTGCCATTTATGTTATGTTAAACTTCTTGTAATGCTTATTTCGAACTCCGCCAAACCACACTTGAGATGTTACCCCCCTTCGCTGATAGGGATATATATCCTTTTTGCAGCCATAAAAGTCATCATATAGAGTTATATGCACTATTACCGGTATGTTACTCTGCTTTTATGCACCTTCTGAAATTCCCAGAATTACACTTTTATGATATCATTCTTCATCAGTAAACTTTGCTTACAGTTAGAGGTTATTTATGGATCCTGCAAAGGTCATCTTATAGAGTGTTATGACCTATTTATGTTACATTACCTAGTTTTCCATTATGAATCACATTTTTAAGATGTTGTAGTGCGTATGCGAAAATTAGCTAAATAACATGCCGCTGATGCGCGTCCATTTTGGACATTCACTTCCAAACCGCAATGAAAGTCTATGCTTCTGCAAGCTCAGTTAAAAGGCAGACAGGATTTCTGCAACGGTTGCAATATTTTAGTATGAAGCAAATAAGCTCACTGTGGAGGATAGTTTTTGCATTGTTTGCTCAAGGACGAGCCGAGAAGGGAGGAAGAGATGTGCAGGTTCATTGATAAGGGGTGCTGGGAACGAGAGCGCGGAAGACTAGCTGGGATTTTCCACTGTCTGGATCTTTCTACTCTTACCTCCCATGCTTGCTGTCTGTCCTTTGGCCGGGGGCAGTCTGCAACCTATGAGGGGCGGGAATTCGTTCCCTTTAAGAGGAGAGGGTCCCAATGAGGAGACAGAGAATTGGAACCCCGGGTGTTGAAGTCTCGCTGCGAGGGAGGACGCTCTGCTCCACACCCCGTTAGTTGATGCGTGATCTCTCTGCCTACCTGCCTTGGGACTGGGTAGTGTTGTTGTGGCTGAGATGAAGCGTGGTCCTACAACTGCCCTAACAGTGATGTATACCTGTTATGTTCGTTCTTGTACATGTATTCATGTATAATCAGTTGCATGTATTATTGCCTTCCTGAGTCCAAGAACGTTTAGCCTGTGTAATATGAGGTCATTACACGAGTCTGAAAAGCAAAACAGATTTAGCTCTACGACTCAAAGGTCTCACAGGGGTTCACACGTGACACCAGAGGAGCTCAAAGTAGAGTGACTTTCTTTCAAAAAAGGGAGGGGATTGCAGCGAACATCAATCATAATAGAGTTCAAGTGTCTGGCTCCAGGGGGCATACAAGCATCTCGTAGGCCACGGGTATATTTGCATCGAGGAATGTGGGTGAATTCAAGTAGTTGGAGTTTAGGACACAAGCTGAAATTCTTTTTAAACAACTTTTGATATAGAGAGGGTTGAGTTTGTATAAAGCTTTATGGTCGAAAGTAAAAGTGTTTGAATGCGAATTGAGATTTCACAAGAAGCCAATGAAGTTTCCTCAACAGAGGGAAACATGCATACATTTAGGAGTGTTAATAGCAACGTATGTACATCTGTATTTTTGAAAATTTGAAAGCGGTTAACTGCATATTTCGTTGACCCAGCATTTAGGGCATTACAATAATCAATTTCTGAGCCAGTAACAGCTCTAACTATGGTGGCAGTGTGTCTCTGAAAGTAGAGGCGTTTGTTGGCAAAGCAGCATTGGGTAAAAATACGCTGAGGTAACAGAGTTAATCTAGGGTCTCATAGAAAGTGTGGAGTCATGAATGACTCAGTGTCTTAACAGCTGGAAAAAAGAGAAACTAGATAGGTAGTTTTCAGGATAAAGTAATGAAACATGTAACAGTGATTTGAAGGAGGAGACAAATGACATTTCCGTCTGGTCAGGGTTTAAGTCTAAATCTGTTATCCACCATTCATCTCTCGAGCTTAGCCAAGAAATACTGTATGCGGGTGGCACTGGAGTGTTGATCTTTGGCTGGCAGAACACCAATTTGAATCACACCAAGCTCAAGTAGTATATCAAGCTGGGGTTTCTGATAGATGTTGAACAGGTGATATGCAGGAGGTTTGGGGCATGCCACAAGTGTATATTTCCTGCTGTGATATAGAATTCACAATATTTACTGTAGATAATCTAGTAGAGGGGAAGGATGTCATCCACACAGCTGCAGTATCTGAGGCGGTGATAGCCTCCTGGAAGCGCAGGATTAATACACTAAAGGTCTAAAGTGTCAAATCCTGAAGATAGGTCCAAGAGCATAAGAAGTTCAGAATCGCTGTCATCAATTAGTTGATGTAACGTATCCTTGATGTCAATTAGAGGCAATTCCGTGGTCGAAAGCAAAACTGTGGTCTCCCAGTAACACATGATGTTCTACAAAAGCCTGCAATTCTACAAAAGGACAGCACGAGCATTGTCCACATGCAATTACACGAACTTGTCGGAAGCGGCCTCTGCTACGAGTCCCACAGCGTGTCACGTGAGGCTTTTTCCGAGGTGCGGCTTGACGCGTGAGTGTGTGTGACGGCGGCACGGCTGCAGGTCCCTTCCTCGGATCCTTCGATCCGGACGCAGACTGCGAGAACGGGGCCCGGAGAGAGGAGTACGCGGGCTGCCCGAGGAGTGTCGCATCCAGGTGCGGAGCAACGGCAGCATTGGAGGCGGCTGGAGAGTGAGGCCTCCAGTTGACTCCCAGTAGGCGGCGGATTGTGGGAGCCCTGCTGAATCTGCCGGTGTGAAGGTACTGGGGGTACTGGGGGTGAGTAGGCAGGCAGATAGCCAGCCTCGGGCTATCAGCCTCGGGCTTATAAGGCGGCTAGGGTTGCTGGTGGCGGGTGACCGCAGAGGAGTGGGATCCCCAACGTGTTCTGAGGAACTGTGGGTGAACTGGCTGCCTTGCAAAGCTTGCAAGCAGGCAGAGATCTTTTATGCGCCACGGTTGTGAATATTGGAGCACACTGAAGCGCCTTGGGATTGACTCACCAGTTGGTGATGTCGTCGGTTGGTGGAGTAGTGCCTCGGTGGAGTAGTGCCTCGGTGGAGTCTCGTTGCCTCTCCTCTTGCTATCTGTGTTAAGAGGTGGAGGCGATTTGGAGATAAATAACCGGTTAAGTCCTTTAAAGAAGGAACACCATACCACCCACGAATTTAAACAGAGGACTACATACATACAGACGGTCTCACCCATATAGGTAAAAGTCCCTATAGTCGCAATATCCCCACCAGGAGACTGTTGGCCTTGTGCCTTTGATCCAGGTGCGGACTGAAAACGATTTGTCATCACGCAAAGAGACTAATAACTTCCTGCCCTAATGCAAGCAGGAATAGAACGGGCACAAACCACATATAACCTAAGGAAACCTAAGGTGAAAATTGTAAACCAGACCCTTGCCAACAAGGTGTCTGTAATGGAAAAAATTAGGTCAAAAAAGAAAGTAATGAAGACACCTCCCGTAAAACAAGGAGTGATTACGGAATTCTTTCCATTGAATGTAGTTGGCGAAATTAACTCCACTGCTATTGATGAAGATATACCAGCCCATTGCGGTAATGAGGCCTTGCATCGATAGACTTCGAGGACATAGACAACAACTCACTATTAGATCTATGTCTAAACATTCAAAAAAGTATGACACCACATCCGGCTAGCATAAGCATTAATAGTGTCACACAAATGGAGAGAACCATAACCTCACCTTTAGGACCAATTGTAGTGGGTCCAGGCTCAGACAGACTGTCATATTCACCTAATTTGGCAATGGCTTCCACAGAGGATGTCCCAGATGTGGAAATTGAGTCCCAGGACAAGCCCTTTTCAGGGGCCTCTGAAATAGCGGAAATCCAGGCGTCAGTAGCATCATTACAGTTTGCGCTTAAGATTCTCCTTAAAATGTCCGGGCGAATATTGGCAAATACGGAGTCGATTGCTATGGAAAATAAAGGAAGACAGACGGCAGTTGAAGAGGCTGAAGCCAATTTATCAGAAGCAATTTACATTGCCAATGAAATTGAAGAGCAAGATTGCCTGGAACCTGAGCAGGACGTGCCTAGCCCTAATCCTCTTTTTTCACGAAAACAACAGAGACTAGCTAAAAGGGCTGGAAAAGGCAAAAGAGGTGGTACTAGGGCACGAACGGTGCAAGAACAGAGAGAGACGGGACTACCTACCAAAAAAAGTAGAAAAAGAGTGGCAAGAGCCAAGAAACGGAAGGCGACCAAAGAGGGTTATCTCACCAGCTGGCTGCTGCCTGTTCAAGGGGCCGACAAGGAGTCTGAAGTAGAGACAATGAGTATAGAGTTGGACGAGGAATACAACGGAGAGCCTGAACCAGAGAAAATTACGGAAATGCCTATGGACCCAGAAAACCCTGAAACACCTGTAGTGGCTGTCAACAAAACCAAAAGGGGGACAAGGGGAAATAGGATTTGTCTGATAAAGAACTTATATCATAGTAAAAATAGTAAATGGCTATCGCGTTCAGACTTCTTGACAAGATTGGACTCTGTCCCACAATTGCGGGTCCTTAAATCTGACGATTTTGTATTTGTCGAACCCTTACAAGGCCCCAACTCCAAAGTATCTGCGTTACATTGCAAGTTCCTGGCTACTGCAGATATGTTAAGGAACTATAAAGAGGAGCTAAAAGCAGTAGACGTCGAAATCGACGCTGATCTTAATGAAATTGAGCCAGACGGGCCTACAGTAGAAGAAGATACGGTTCCAGCAACAGCAGATTATCCAAACTTACTTAAGGGTAAGAAGATGGTGGCATCAGAAGCTCAACAAATTCTAAAATGGTTAGCGGAGGCGCTTCCTGAGATCATTACTAATCAATGAGATCTAACGATACTGTCTTGGAATTCCCGTGGCTTTACTCATCTACTATCCCCGGAGGGTTCAATAAAGTTGCTGGATAAATGTAACTGTTTTTGTTTACAAGAGACATGGGCTATAGATCCCTTATTTTTGAATGGCTATGTATTATATCATGTGGCAGCAAAGAGAGGTGAAAAAGGTCGACCCTATGGTGGTCTGACCATTGGGGTGGCCAATACAATGGGCTCGAGACAGATTGACTGCAATGCTGAATGCAATATGATGGCAGTCGAAGTAATTCCGGATCTCAAGAACCCCAGGGGCTCCTTTTTGCTGGTCACTCTATATAATCCTCCTGGGGCAAAGTTAAGCGAACAACTACAGGACTCACTTCAAGAGCTATTGGCAGAGTGGCTATATACATCTAGAGACTCTGGAGTACTTGTCGTTGGGGACTTTAATTGCCATATGTCAGGCTATGTGAGTAAAATGTCGAATCCCAGACTAGAAAAAAGCGGGGTTATGATACACAATAAAAAAGATCCCGAGGGGGGGGCCTGGGATTACTTATTCGAGTCCTGGGATATGGAGATGCTTAATGGCAGAACAGCTAGCGATTACCCTGGTCACCACACATGGTCAAATGGGACCTCATACAGTACACTGGACTATATTTTTGTGTGCCCTAGGCTCCAACAATTGGTGACAGATATGACAGTGATCACTAATGAATGGAGCGATCACGCCGCATTGAAATGTAAGATTAGTATTTCCGGAGAGTTGCCTCCGCCTAGTAACATAGGCATGGTAAAAACTAATAAATCCGGTACTAGGATTTCTTGGTCCGATAAAAATATCTCTTTGGCAACTGAGGCTCTGGGAATGGCAGATGACATAAAGTTGCCTAATTTTAAAGAGCTGTCAATTGAAGACATAGAAGACTGGGTTTTGGCTTTTTCAGAAAGGCATGTATCATCACCAGTCGGGCTAACGATAAGTACGGAAAATAAAAAAAGAATTCCCTATGACAAAGTTATTAGAGATATGAAAAGAGCGCTAAGAGCTGAGCTCCGTAAGGTAAAAAAAGACATGGCCCATGGGGAAAGATATTACGTAATAGTCAGAGGGATTAAAAACAGATACAGAGCGGCCATCAAAGCTAAAAAAAGAGCAGACAGATTATTGGCCTGGCAAAAAACAGTGAAGACCATATGTAAAGGGAATACTCGTGACATCTGGTCCCTGTTAAATGAGGCACGTGACCCACAAAAGGCGATACTGACCAATCCCATTGAAACCAGAGTCTGGGAAAGGTACTTGGAAAACCGGCAGGCGGAGGACATTAACCTATCACTATTGGATAGTCCTCCAACAGTTGCTCCATTTAATATATCATATGAATCTATTCTTAATAAAATAAAAGAGATAAAATCATCACGAGCACCAGGACCTAATGGACTATCCAATATTGTTATCAAATCGCATCCCACTTTTTGGGCCAGTCTATTGAGTACATTATTTGAGAAAATTTTCAAAACTGGTAAAATACCTAGTTCCTGGCAAAAGGCAATACTGATCCCCGTGTTTAAAAAAGGAAATAGACTCGATCCTAGTAATTACAGATTGCTTTCAATGCTAGATGCCACGGGGAAAATATTTGCCTCATTATTATTAAAAGAACTACAAACATGGGCTGAGGATTCTGGTGTACTGTCCAAATTCCAGAGTGGGTTCAGACAGGGATATTCGACCTCCCAAAACATCATGATCATGGATATCTTACGAACTAGAGCCTTAAAACCGGGGGCCCCTCCCCTATATGCCCTATATATAGACTTTGCGGCAGCCTTTGATTCTATCCCCAGAAGCCGTTTATGGTGGAAATTAAATTTAATGGGTTGTCCCAAAGGTCTCATATATTATATGAGATTACTACATCAAAACAACACAGTAAAACTGAAACTCGATCAAGAAGGGCACACAACTCCTAATATTATACAAAATAAGGGTGTTAAGCAAGGCTGTGTTACAGCGCCCCTAATATACAATCTATATGTGTTTGACATCCCCGAAGTAATAGCCGCCGTAAACAACTGCCCGGCAAAAATTGGCAAAGCCTCTTGCCCTGTCCTGGCCTATGCCGACGATCTGGTGATTTTCGACTACACCATCAGTGGAATACGCAGATCTGCCGCGGCCCTCTGGAAATATGCAGAGGCTAATGGCCTGAGTATTAATTTGGGGAAAACAAAGGTTATGAGATACACAAAAAAGAGAGTATCACGTGTATCACTTAAGGTAGGTTTGGAGGATATTACCTACGTTCCCCAATATCGGTACTTGGGTATAGATTTTGAAACAACTGGCGACTATGTGGCCTGTAAACAGGGGCGTGTAATCAGAGCGGCTCAATTGACGGCCCTGTTTCACAGGTTCACCATTAAGCAGTGTGGATTTACGCTATGGGGTATTCGGCAGCTGTACATACAAGCCTTCTCCCCGGCCATAATCTATGGCTTAGAATCTCTATCGGAGATGGATCTAGGCTGGCTACAGGTAATCGAAGGAAAATTTTGGCGTAGTATCCTTGGCCTTGCCCCTTGTATACCGATGGCTACAATAAGACTAGAATTGGGCTTGATTTCTCTAAAGGCACTTGTACTGAAGAAGCGAGCATCAATCTATTTAAAAATGACTCGAGATACCAGTAATGGTTTATTAACAGCTGTCCATCAAGAAATAGCCAGGGAGAAATCGAGTACCACAACAATTGACCAAATGACTAAACTGTATTTTGATATTGGGTGGCAAAACAAGGAGGGGGGCTACTCAGAGAGAGCTCAAAGGGCTCTGTGTAAACGTATAGACCTCTGGGACTGGATTGAAAACTTTGACCATCTAGGGAAGCTGAGAAGCTATACATTTGTTCAACATAGACTTTACGATTTTAAGAAACCACAGAGATATCTTAATATATGTCCATCAGTTAGACTTAGACGGTTTATCCTGTTGCTCAGACTGGATCAATTGCCTACGCTAACTGTCACGGGAAGAAAAGCCAAGATAGCAATTGCGTTGCGAACATGCCGTTTATGTAAAGTTCTAGATTTGTTGGAAACGGCAAAGCATCTTCTAACTGAATGCACTGAGATGGCCAGCACATTCAAACCCCTGTTGGACAAATATGTCTTCAACAATGAGTATATTAAGGATGATCTTTTTTGGAACCATTGTATCAATTCTAACAGTATGCGTTTGTTGACAGCACTGTATACTATCTGGCTGAGGATTGAAGTCAGGCTGGACATAACACTCTAAATAATTGTAGGGAACGAACAATTGTATATTAATATATGTATTATAGATAACTGTATGGTCAATATTGGACTCATGAAGATGATATTTTATCTTTGTTTTTTTTTTATTGCATATTTTAATGTTATGCTAATTTTATGAAATTTATTTCTTATCCTTTGTGTAAAGTTTATAATTTAAACTATATCACAATAAATAAATAAATAAAAGCCTGCAATCGGGGGTGGCTATTTCATCCAATATCTTCAATGGAATTCTTCATCTGTATAGTAGATGATACAGGTCATCAAGAGAACTTTTTTTCTAGTTTTAGCATTGTGGTATAACCTACATAATAATGTAGCTGTGATATTCAAGCTCTTTCCATTCTACAAAACACAAATTAAGGGTCAGAGTGTTGCTGGTACCTTAAGTGTTAAGTCGCCAAGTTACATTGAGCAGGGCCAGTCTGAATGTGACCTCATCTGCAAAAGCCAGCTGCAAGAAAACTGCAGTGAGAGTGGCTACCCTAGGTGCTAGGTTATACAAACTGGGAAGGGCCAGTTGCCCTCAGAAACAATGTATAGGCAGAGGTGAGAATTCCCAGCCCTGCCAGAATATGTAAGCTTTTGGATTACAGAGAGTTGGAACAGAGTCCAGATATGCTACAGTTGCACCTCCCCTGGACCGCTTCAGAGATCAGGTAGGAAGTGAATGAGCAAAATCACAAACAAGGAGCTCCCCAGTTGTGCAACCCCTGTTGGGGTCCTTCCGTGTAGCTGGGAATGGGGTTCCAGAACACAAAATGCCCTTTCCAAAGGAATTTGAGGACACTAGCTCCCGAGTTGAGAAAAGGTTGAGAAATACTTAATCCCTAGTCCGTGATCTAAGTGCTTATCAGTATATGCAACACCCACAACCCTATGGAGAAGACAACGTTAAGACCATCAGGAGGTACATGTAAATAAGGCATTGCTGACGGAGGATCAAGATGGCTCTTGAAATTACCCCTTGCACCTTCCCAGCCCATGGGCAGGGCCGGCATGTAGTCCTAACGCAGGGGATCTAGACCGTTCTAGAAGAAGATTGGTACAGAGCTCTTTATGGCAACCTCTTTCAATGGTTCTCTGTTAATGAAAGGTAGCTTTGTCTCTCAAATCAAATCCTTGGTGTGGAATACTGGACCTCTGAGGTCTGTGTGCATTCTTGGCAAATGAAGAGGTCCAAAAGGGGTTTGAATTAGTTCAGAGAGGGTGTTCTCTAGGTTACTAAATGCCCATAAAGCAGGATCAAACTATAGGTTAAATGAATGCAAGAGAATAAGAATACAGAAAGATTCAGAGGAGGACAAAATAAATAAAAATAGACAAGAACTGACTCAAATACTTTTGTGCCGCCTTTAAAGTGTGCTTTTTTAATAAAATGATAATGTGAAGCCCAACTGCCTGCAGGAGGAAGCACTATCACAACGTTTCAACGCAATACAGGGAAAGCTATATTATACGGCACTTTATTAACCAAAAAGTTAAATTAACCAGTGTTTCCTATTGCCAGTGAGTAAAATAATGTTTACAAAATGTAAAGGTCCCACACCAAAGCTTTTCCTGAACACCCATTGGGTTTCTTACTCTCGCCAGAATTGAGGCAGGAGGGGGGCGAGTATCTTCATACAACAAATAAACTGGTTGCAGTAGTCAACAGCCCTTGATCTGCTTGTGTAGTTTCACTTTTTCCATTATATGTGAGAGGTTACCAACTGAATAAAGTGGTTCCTGTTGGCATGGTGCAGATAACAACTCTACAACTGTTAACCACTAATCAATCACAGCCTTTTCAGCAAAACGTTTTATCCATATATGTGTTCATTAGTCAATTCGTATTTTTGATTGTGCCAGTGGTGAATGTTCAAGATCTCATAAAGTGACTCATAAAGTGAGGATTCCCTTTAATTACAAAGCAAAGACTGAGAATAATTCTGCTATAATGTTGTGCATGTACCCTTGGCATTGAAGCAGGGGCCACTTCCAGTGAAAATAGGTTATCTGCACAAGAAAAGAGATCTATGAATGTTAGATGACTTTTATTTTTAACCGACCTGCACATTTTTTTAAAAACGGAATTTACCACTTTTTTTTTAAACTGCAAAAATGTGAGGGGGACCCCCATGCACCCAGCACTTACTCTCCACCGCACCCCTCTAAATGTCTTACACCAATTTACCATCTGCATTTTGCGGTAAAAAAAAAATAGGAACTAAAAGTGATAAAAAAATTCAACAAAAGCTATTTGGAAAAAATGCATAATACCAATAAATGGTTAGCATTACGGTTTAAGAATGATGAAAATTAGTACTGGCTGTGTGAAAACAAAGGCAAAGCTGGAGCCTAAGCATTGCATGTTGTTTCAAGGCAGATGATAGGTAGTCTAGTAGGCCTGCTATCATCGCCATCCCTGTGCATTCTCTGCGTGAAAAATGATGCACACAAGTGCGAACATCTGAACAATAAATCATGCAATTCAGTATTCATTCAAGGTTGTAGCCTGTAGTTCAATAGGATTTACAAAGATACTGATCCACTGCAATCCAGATCATAAAAACAGGCATATAAAGATCCAATTGCTTTTAAACAGCCAAACAGGAAACCCCACGTCCATATTTCAACTCATTACCGACGTTGGGATTCCTGCAGGCATGAGTAGAAGGTTATCATTTAAAAATGTACCGATCACAGGGGGCGCTGTTGCGCACATCAAGTATGGCTGCCTGAAAGGAGAGCTCTGACTCGAAAGCAATCCTAAAATCAATTAATCCTCCCAGCACCGTTCCAGACACACTGAAAAGCTAAAATTCGGTGGCGGAGAGCTGAATGCACATCCCCTGAAAAAACAGTGCAAATCCGTTGAGGGACAGCCGAGATATCGCCTCCGAAACTTTTGGCGGCCAGGAGGCTTTTGTGCGGCCGCCCGGCGGCTCCGCGAGACTTCGGCTGTGAGCCGGGAGGAGAACGCCAACAACAGGCTGCGCTGGGGGAGGGGCGCCACATTGCCTGCGGCACCCCAGGGCCAGAGAAGAACACTGAGTGGCCGCCTCACCCTGGTGCGGCATCAACATCGGCCGGCGCCTCTCGGGACCTGCGGCGGGAGACAGGAAGAGGAGAGAAGCAGGGCAAAGAGAACCACCGGCGATATCAAGGGAGGCCGTGTGTCTTTCCCACCGGGTGCGTGGCTGGAGGCGCTGCAGCTGCCGCAGGGTCCTGCCCCCGCGTCCGCACCCCCACACAGCGACTCACACTACCTGAAGCTCCACAACAAAGAGCGGGCCGGAGTCAGAGGCACGCATGGGGGTAGGACACTACCCCCCACACCAAGTAAGTGGAGCGAGGCCAGGGGGGAGCTTCTGCCAACAATATAAAGCCTCAAATGAGGGACAACTGCCCGCAACTTTAGCGTATCCTAAACATAACGGGCACAGCCAGACAGCCCCCGCAGGCAAGATCCCAACTACACCAGAAGCGCTACCGAAAACCTCAGCAAGGCAATAATTCAAACAGGCTTGGGGGTAAGCCTGGCAAGGATTTAGCCGCTAAAGGAGCGGCAAAGACACTCCCGGTACACGTGCAAAACATCCTGAGCTAGGAATGGGCATAGAGGAAACACTCCCCCATCTTCTCCTGGATAACATTGCGTCTGTTAGTGATACGTGGGAGAACACAGTCCACCCTCAAACCGTAAGCCACAACACATGGGACGCAACGAGAAGAAGGGCACAGGAGGGAAAATGACCGGCCCAATGGACACCTTTGCCAGTTCGCAACCACACGGGGTGACCGGGAGAGCGCCATAAGCACCTGACAGACAGGAGGGAAATCCATTAGTTCGCCTAGCAACACTGGTACAAAATGGATTCATGGCGGTGAATGTCAAGTTGGACGATATAGTGGCGACAATTGGATCCCTGAAAGCACGAGTGGAGAAGGAGAGCGCGCGCATCACGGAAGCGGAGAATAGGATAAGCACGAACGAGGATACGATTTCACAACACGGCCGCGACATAGCCCAACTCATAACAGAACTGCATAAAACTCAAAACAAGTGTGAAGACCTCGAATCGAGATCTCGGAGGAACAACATCTGGATTGTCAGGGTTTCGGAAACCTTTGGTAAGGGACCCATGGAGAGTCAATTGGAAACCTGTTGAAAGATATCCTAGGAGCCAAATCCTTTTTGGAGCACTTTCTAGTTGAGAAGGCCCACCGTACCCTAGCACCACCTCTGAAGCCAGGGGCTCACCCCGCCCCATAATCGCACGTCTCCTTAACTACAGGGACAGAGATACTATATTTCGATTATCCAGAGAGAAAGGAACTTTACATTATGAGCAAAATAGAATCCACATATACCCAGACTTCTCAGCTAACATACAAACACAAAGAAGGTCCTATGAAATGGTGAAGAAACAGCTACAGATGCGCAATGTACCCTATGCCCTCATCTTCCCGGCGAAAATGAGAATACAACACGGGGGAAGAGCTCACTTCTTCGATAACCCTACAGAAGCTATAGAGTATATGGAAGCTTCCATCCCGTTGCCTCCCAGAGATCGGGCAATCGATCAAAATGCTAGACCACAGCCGGGAGAGGAGAGGCGAGACCCTGCAGATTGACAAAAGTATGCCACCTGCCTTCCGTCACAAGATTAAAGGAACACTAGCAAGGATGGTCTGCACAAAGGTTTATGGTTAATCGAGCTGTGCGCCTCTATTAGGGTTAGCCAGATGGCTACAACAGGCGACCCTCAGGAAAGCTCCACCAGTTCAAGGGAATGAGAATCAAAGGGAAGCATCATCAAATTGGGGGAGATGATGCAGGTGGGGGGCCAAAATGCCACAGGATGTTTAGCTACGTTGAGCTATGTGGGAATGGGGAGGGGAGTGAGGTTCCGGGACCCAGTTGGAGGGGTCCTACAAGTTAAAATTTGTGGTCACACTGCAGCACATGAAACACTCCCAAGAAACATTGAGACAAGGGACATAATGAATGTATGCAGACATGGCACACACTAATACAATGGCTCAAGGGCTGGAGCTAAAACTCCTTACATGGAATGTCCGTGGACTGTACAACCGCACTAAGTTAAACAAGGTGGAAGCCTATGTCACCAGACACCATCCCCAGGTGATTATGCTACAAGAAACACATGCACTCCGGAAGGTCAACAATGAGTTCTTGAGAGGATGCGGGCAGCATAGGTATTACACTGACTACTCTTCACAGGCAAGAGGAGTCCTCACCCTGATCCACCACTCTGCTGACTTTCGATTTAAAAAAAGGAAAATAGACTCTCAGGGTCGGTATGTCATAGTGTGGGGCAGCATTGCTGTGGAAGAACTGGTATTGGTGAATATGTATGGGCCAAATGTGGATGGCCCACCGTACCCTACACAAATGTGGTACATGAGATAGGCTTCTCTGGGGGCGAGCAGATATTGTGGGGGGGAGATTTCAACACCATCTTGGATATCACTTTAGACCGCTCCACCTCCAAACACCGGAATCCCACAAGAACATCCGTTGTCTTACAGCACATCCTATTGCAACTGACAATGGTGGACGCCTGGAGAATACTACACCCAAATAAAAGGCAATAATAGTTTTACTCCCCAGTGCACAACACCGAATCTCGTATAGATTACTGGCTGGTGTCAGCTTTCCTCATGAACCAAATCAATAATAGCGAGATACTCCTCCGTACCCTATCAGATCACTCCCCTATCCTTTTAGACATGACACTAGAAAATGTAAAACCCCCGGTCAGGAGATAGAGTATGCCACCTGATATCCTTAAGGGCCCAGCAGTAGTGGATGCGCTACATATAGAGGTAGAACACTTCCTTGAAACCAACAAGGGATCAGTTGATAGGTATGCAACCCTATGGGAGACCTTTAAGGTATGGGTGAGAGGGATCCTGATTTCTAAATCCATGGGTCTGTTGAGGTCTGTCAGGGTGGAACTGGTGGAAGTGGAGAAACATTTGGGAGAGCTAGAAATGCGATACTCAGCCACACATGATGATAAAACCCTGGCAGACATCAATAGCAACCTACAAGAGTTTAATAAATTAGCTACCAGGGAACTACTATATATGACAACTCCAATCAGAGTACGCCGCTACGACGAAGGAAACAGAGCAGGTCGCACCCTGGCCAACCTGTGAAAGGCCGAGAGACATCATATGCTGATTTCCAGCATAATAGCAGGAGACGGTACAGTGACCACAAGTGAGGGGGGCATAAATAGAGAATTCACCCGTTTTTATTCAGAATTATATACTAATCATGATCTGAAATCAGCCACTGACACTAGAGACTATCTAGACAATATGACACTCCCGAAATTGCCCAGAGAGCATAAATTACTGCTAGATCAACCCCTAACAATTGACGAGATAGCGGAAGCAATAAAATAATTAGCCAATGGAAAGGCACCTGGCTCAGACGGACTGGGAGCCGAGTTATACAAGGAGCTCAATGAGGAGCTGGCCCCGGTGCTGCTTTCGGTGTGAGAGGAAGCCATGTAGTTAGGAACCCTGTCAGCATCCATGAGAGAGGCCATAATAATGGTACTTCTGAAGCCCAGGCGGCCGCAAATGAGATGTCCTCTTAGCGGCCCCTATCTCTAATAAATTGTGATGCAAAAATATTTGCTAACATTTTGGCCACAAGACTCCTACCCAATATGCCCATGCTGGTACACGCAGATCAGTGCAGCTTTATTCCCACCAGGTCAACGGCACTGAATCTGCGAAGGCTGTTCGGTGTCATGGCCCAGATAAAACCTGAAGCCCAGGCAGTAACCGTATCCCTGGACGCTGAAAAGGCGTTTGATTCGGTGTCATGGATGTACCTGTTTATGGTACTCGAGAAATTTGGAATAGGCCCATACTTTCTAAAATGCATCAGGCTACTATATACTAGCCCCGGAGCTAGGGTACTGACTAACCGTACCATGTCTGAATGGTTTGGGTTGGGCAGAGGTACGAGACAGGGATGCCCGTTCTCCCCCATACTGTTTGCCCTTACAATGGAACCGGTCGCAGCAGCCATTAGGGAACATCAAGGACAGAGGGGTATAAAGATGGCTGGCCTAACCCAGTCAATGGGCCTCATTACACAGTAGGCGGTAGGGATTTAGCGTTACCAGTAATGGAATACCGGTAACGTTAAACCCCATGCTAATTACGACCCGGCTCACCGCTATTAGCGGCACCGCTAAGTACGGTGCCACTAATAGCAGCCAGTCCGCGGGCGCGCGACCCTCCATCCCGTAAATAACGTCATGCCGCTAATAGCACACCATCACAAGGCGAGCGGACATGCCAATAGCGGCATGGTAAAGCCCCCAAAACCCCTTACCGGCATGCCGCTAAAACCACCATCGCGAACCACCCGTTAAAATAACTGTGCAGTGTTACCACCTGCCACAGGTGGCCACAATCAGCACAGGTGGAGGCAATGGAGACTGTGGCTGCTCAAAAGGAGCACACCACACCCCTTCCCACACCAAGATGGTTCCAATACTAGCAGCAATACATGGCCTGGAGGACCTGATAGCAGCACAGCTGCAACAACAACAGGCAGCACAGAGGAGACGCAGGAGGAGGAGGAGGGCAAGACAGGCACAGCAAGCACCACCAAAGCACCTAATCATACCACAGAGGCACCCACCAATTCCCAGGATCAGAGCAAGTCCATTTAACCTAACACCCGAGCAGATACACACCCCGTAACGTCTGGACCGGGATACCATCACCAGCATCGTGGACATGATACACCACAACATTGTGAGCCTCATAGACATCAGAACTGCCATCCCCCCTCTACTGAAGGTGGTGACTGTGCTCCACTTCCTGGCCACAGGCACCTACCAGCATACAGTGGGGAGGATGCATGGTATTCTCACGCACACTGAACCAAGTACCCGATGCCCTCCTGAAGCATGCACCCGAACACATGTACATGCCACGGACTGCCCAGGAGATTGCAAACACCAAAGTCGGTTTCTATTCACTGACAGGCATCCCAAATTGCATCGGGGCCATCAACTGTACACATGTGGAATTGGTCGTCCCACATCACAATGAAGTAGTGTACCGAAACAGGAAGCAATTCCACTCCATCAATGTCCAAATGGTATGTGACGCCAACAAGATAATCACACATTGCTGTGCCCGATTTCCCGGATCTACTCATGATTCCATGGTCCTGCGGAACTCAACTATCCCACGCTACATGGAGCGACAAACGGGACAGCGTTTGTGGCTACTTGGTGAGTAGCAGGCCAAGCACATGGCAGTGTGCGTGGGGGGGAGAGATGGATACTCCAACTGGGTGTGCGTGGGGGGGGGAGAGATAGATACTCCAACTGGGTGTAGCCTGTAGTCCATCGTCCAAATGCACATACAGATTTAAGCCAATGAAATGAACAGGCCACACTTGAGGTGAACAGTAACAGGACCCCATTCCTTCGCCCATATAGGTGACCCTGGCTATCCCCTGAAGAGGTGGCTCCTCACACCTCTACGGAACCCACAGAACAGGCACAAAGAGGAATACAATTGTGCACATACCCGTACCCGCATTGTGATCGAGCAGACTTTTGGCCTATTGAAGTCACGGTGTAGGTGCATTAGCAGGTCTGCTGGCGCTCTCCTGTATGGCCATGAGAAGGTGGCCAAGATCACCATGGCATGTGTCATGCTGCACAATATGTGTATCAGACGGAATGTGCCACTGCCCCCTGACGTTGAAATAGAATCACCTGATGAGGATGATGATGGTGATGAGGATGGAGGTGAAGGGGATGCAGGTCATGCAAGAGGGGATGGCCAGGAGGGATGTGTTGTGAGGCAGCATCTGATCAACCAAATATTCTGAGTAACAAGTTCTCGTACTGTCACCTGGATATGGCTAGTGGTGCACTGGTGTCTGTTTGTTAGCTCACAATGGACCCTGGCGTCAATAAATCAAACATACACAATGAAGAAGTCCAGGCCTGTGTTTTGCTCTAACACCAGTGTATTTATGAACTCAAACAGGAAAATGTGCATGTACCCAAACATCCCACCACCCTACCCCCAACCCCCACAACTGTCCCATCACACCCTACCCCCCACCCTCACAACTGTCCCATCACATCCTGCCCCCCACCCCCCACAACTGTCCCATCACACCCTACCCCCCAACCCCCACAACTGTCCCTCATATTCTTCCACAATGTTTGCATTCAGGCATGCACGCGGAAGCATGGATATTCACTCCCTATTGGTCATTGCCTGATCCAGCATTTGGAGGCTGCCGGGAGGAGCACCTGGTGGTGCGTGCGGAGCGTCAGAGTGGGCTTGTCTGCCGCGAACCGGCGGACGAAGAAGTGGCAGACTGTCCTGGTGCTGGTGGTGGTGGAAATTGACGGTCCATTGCATCCGCAATGCGTGCGAGTACCTCACGAACTCTGATGAGCTCCCCACACAGCCTGTCTGTGCAGGTCTCCATACTCACCCTGGAGTGCCTGGATGTCTCCCCAATCTCCGCCCTGAGACGGGCAGCCTCCGCCACATGCTGACCAGCCAGCACAGTGAGACCCTGTTGCCGCTGGATGATGCTGGCCAGGTCAAGGGCAGTGTCGGCCTCTGGTGGTGTGGCTGCTGTGCATTGTGATGCTGGCAGGTGTACAGATGGAGGCACCGGGGGGCTACTGAAGGATCCCATGGTCTCGTCACCAGTGATGTTGGAGCCAGGTGTGTGATGGGGTGATGGCTCGGGGGTTCCAGGTGGGCTTGGGGTGTGCATGCCCAGCTCGAATTCAGTTGGGTCCTCCACATCAGTTAATGGTGCGGTGGCTGCCGCCTCTCCTGCCGAACTAGCAGTAGCTGAGGGTGGTCCCTCGGTGGCTGTGAGTGGTGGTGGTGAGTGAACCTCCTGAGGTGGGGCTGTTGGGTTTGGTGTGGCCTTGGCAGTGGCGCTCGAACGATGTTTGGAACTCTGCAAATGGAGCCTTGCGCCTTTTCCCCTTAATGTCGTGGGGGTGTCCTCGGTGGGCTGTGGCCTTTTCTTCTTCTGCGCAGGGGGTGCCTGGGATGCATCCTCACTGTCAGTATGTGAGCCTGTCGGGGACAAGAAGGGGGATGTCATTGGTTAGGGTTCGATGTACTTAATGCAGGATACATCATCAATGCAGTTGTGGGCATTTGCAATTCATTGTGAAGGGTGCAGGTGATGTGCCAGTTCAGTGGCTCATCCATGCAGTGTTGTGTGTGGCACTTGGCTCTGTTGATGTGTGCATGTGTGTGTGTTTGGGTCTGGCACTGACATGGGCAGGGTGGGATGCATGTGTGGATGTATGGCCATCCATGAGGTGAGCCTCGGCTGACATTTGTGGGGACCTGTAGATACACATTGCATGCTTTCATCAGTACACTTACCTCCATCCGACGTGTCTGCCACGCCATGCTCCATCCTCCCGACTCCCTCGATACATTCGACTCCGATCAGGTTGGCGCATGTCTCCTCCCATTCCTTTAGCTTGATTGGCGACCCACATCCGCCAGCGGTGGCAGTTTTATGATTCTCTGCCAGGATCATTCTGACCCGGAGTCTCAGGTCATCCCATCTTTTCCTGCACTCACGCACATTGCGCGTGCAGGTACCCACGGCACTTACTTTCATTGCCACTTTGGCCCAGATAGCCTTTTTCTTAAGGAGGGTCTCCCGCCGCATCTCGTTAGCGAAGACCACTGCAGCATTGTCTGCTAAGGTTTGGGTCAGCATGAGTAACTCCTCATTAGAAAACTTTTCTTTCCGCTGGCGGTCAGTTGTTTTTTTTAGTGCCTTGGGCATGGTAAGGGTATTCCAGTGAATCTCAGACAGCAAAGTACCACAAACAGGTCCAAGGGGCAGAGGATGGCAATGGATTGTGTTTTTAAAGATGGCCGCCGTGCTCTTTCCCGTTCCTGTGCGATGACGCTATTTCCGGTTCCGCAATTTAACGGTCAACGCTATTTGCATGCAGCGTGAGGGCGGAGGTGCTATCTGCACTTTCGTCGAGGGCGGTAAGTGACTTTTTGGGGTCTTTAGCAGCATGGCAGTTGGGTCATTACCGGCATGGCGCTATGCTCGTGTCTGCGTACTCGTAATGGTGCGCTATTAGCGCCCTCTTGCGAGGGCGGACACGTTAAGAGCGCCATGCCGGTAATTGTGGATTTTTACCACACAACGTGTAATGAGGCCCAATATCATTATACGCAGACGACACTCTGCGGTATATCCGATAGCCGGATGCACACCTGGGGCCAGCAATAGAAACCATACACGAGTTTGCAGAATACTCAAGATATAGAACCAAGAGCTCCAAATCCGAAATCTTTCCCCTAACCCCTGCCACTAGGTGCCCGAACAACACACAAGGTCTACAGTGGTCTCCCACTAAAATAAGATACCTGGATATTATCGTGTCGGGGGACAAAGTATCCCTATACTCAGACAATCATAAATTATTATTAAACACGATTTCTACCAAACTCTGCTTTTGGGCTAAGCTCCCTATCTCGCTTATCGGCTGGGTTGCTATATTGAAAACGGTTATCTTACCGAAGCTATTATATATATTTACTAACATCCCGATATGGCCTGGTAAACAGTTCTTCGATACTCTTAGATCCATGGCTGTAGAGTTCGTTTGGTGCGGGGTCAGCCAGAATGAAATGGGAAAAAATGGTGGAGCCCTATAACAAAGGTGGCATAGCAGCCCCGGACTTCAAATTATATTACCTAGTAGCACAGGCCCAGTTTGTCAGAGACTGGTATGATGATCAAGACATCTCACCACACATCTGTTTAGAGAAACACGCAGCACACCCAACCGACTTGAGGTCCGTCATCTTTAAAGTTAAACACAAAGATGAATGTCCATTCGATCCAGTCAGTACAACAGTACACGCATGGTCCAAGATCTACCATAGGCTTAAACTGGAGACACCATACTATTCGGAACTTTCACGGTATAGCACCCTCATACGATCCAGATGTACAGAAGACGTGGGACCCTGAGGGGGAATTTAAAATCAGGGACATTTTACCCAATGGTAGATTTATAACATTCAAATTCAAAACGGGGATGGGGAGGAACCAGTTGAAGATACTACAGTATCACAGAATGAAAATGGCCTTTAAGGCTAGATGGCCACGGTTCCCAGACGAGCCCCCACCACACCCATGCTTCGTGGCTCTGTCCACCCGGTCGGGAGCCAGTGTCTCAGGACTTTACACGGCTGAACAGACTAACACGCCGACGGTAAATACAATAAAAGCCTCCTGGGAAACAGACCTGGGTACAACCATAACAGACAAATCCTGGGCGAGATAATGTGAACTGACCAAGAAGGTATCCATGAACGCAGGACTCCGGCTGATCCAACTTAAGGTTTTCAATAAATTACACTACACCCCCAAAAAAAATTGCGAAATTCACACAAAACTGCCCCGGTAGATGCCAGAAATGCAGGACTGAACATGCTGACTCATTTCACATGTGATGGAGCTGCCCACACATATGCGGGTTCTGGGGGGAGGTGGCGAACATTCTGGAATAGGTCACGCAGGTCCCGGCAGACCTCACACCCCAAAAACACCTATTCGGGGATATAGGAAAGAGATCTGAGGTGACCAGAAGGCTCTTCAATATCACGTGCGCAGTGGCCAAGAAGTGTATACTGCAGAAATGGAAGAGTGTACATGCGCCACACATAAATCACTTCCTCAAAGAGCTAATGTATGTTAATGAGTGCGAGTAACAGTATGTAATCTCACTCCCGAAGACAAGTAAACCAAAGGACATCTGGGACCAGTTCAGAGTGCGTCTATGTGACTTGGGCTCGCCCAGTAACAGCCCAACAGGGCCCAGAAATGTGTCAGATCTGTAAATACCACATATCATGTTATAAACCTGAACTAAACATCTCTGTTGTAGACATGTATGGAATGTCATGTTGTTGCAGTGTTGTGTACCACAATCAATAAATAAAGTTTAAAAAAAAGAAAAAGGTACCGACCACTATCCAAGGATGGACTTTCTGTTAAGAGGCAGAACATACAGATCTGACCGCAGTGACTTGGCTAACCCTACTGCAAGAGGCAGATGGCCAGCTTATTCAGGGCATTCTAAAATTGAGGTGATACCTTCCAACCAGAGGTTCCGCCTCCTATATGAAGTCCCATCTTTTAGATCATCGATGCAAGCACATCTGTGATCAGTTTATACATATTTAATTCAGATATATATTTTTTTAAATAAAAGTAGTTGTGCCCCAGGACTCCAAAGAACTAAAACTGAGTTAAAAATGCCTTTTGAGTGCTTCTCAACAATTTTACAAGCCACATAAAAATGCACCATTAGCTGTGCTTCACTGTGAACATGCCACCTAAAATAATTCCACAATTCAGAGATGTGTCATAGCTAATACAATGATATCATAAAAAGTAACATTATTTAGTGATTTAACCGGTTCTCACTACGTTTTCCATTCACGCTCAATCGTGTTTTAGATATATGCACAAACAAGCACTGGAACCACCAGTTCAATCCCTAAAAAAAGTTCAATAAAATGTTTACCCAAAAATATATTATGCACTATAAAAGAGTAATCTTACATACATATTTACTCCGTGCTGGAGTCTTATGTAGCTTTTGAAAGCTATAAAAAATTTCCACTGATGGAAAAACAGTGAATTTTGAGTGCAGTATTTGTCTTTGACTTGGCTATACTTAATTGCCCCATTCTCCACTTTTATACTCATTTAGTTCCTCATCTTCAGAGTCAGCGGATACCTTTTTAATTCACTGCATGGCTGCTTTGATACTTCGTTCCAGCTCGCTCTTTGGGTCACTGCATGAATCGGTCTCTTGTAATGTAGTCTTGTCATGTTATGTCACTGGCCTGGAGTGCTTGCTGTCAGAATGTTGATGGAAACTACATTGACTCGACAGCAGGTCTGTATGTTGAGTGCCAGCTTTATTAAACACCAACAAGACTTTATAACACTGTCCGGTCCTCACAAACAACTTTTCTAAGTTGTACTCCTTGCCTGATGGAGGAAAGGATACTAATATCTCGTCCATCCAGCCAGAGTAATGATTTCAAACTGTCTTCCCAGTATCTTCTGCCCTGGCTCCAGCAGCACTTGCAATCAATCCATCAATTTTCATGGGCTTATTTGGGTTTAAAGGATTCAACTTTACTGAAGGAGAGATGGCTTGTGCTGAAACAGGAAGGGGAGGTGGTGCTGAAGGAGGGGGTGGGGGAAATGGTGGTGGTGGCACATTTGCTGGGGCTACGGCCAGCCCATCACTGAAGTTCTGTTGCTTTGGAATGTTAGGAGACACAAAAATCTGTATGGGAATATCTACAGGAGTGGTTTGAGTCTTCACAATTCCAACGCCTTTGGGTTGTGGTTTTCTTTTCAACAGTATTGAGGTGGCTGACCCAGATTGGGGGAAAGGAGGTGAAGGGAGGAGGGAACTATCCTGCTGCAATTAAACTCTTTGAGGTTGCGAGTGAGAGGTTTTCAAAATAAACTGAGCCAGGCACTTTGTTTTAAATTTCTTTAACCTCTCTAGTGTCCTCTGGCGTTCATGGTCAACAAACTCTTTCTTCTTCTTCTTTGGGGGCGCTGTTCTGCATGAGAGAAAATGGCGGCTCCCGGGTAAGCTCCGGCTGTATCCAGGGCCGCAATACCAAAATAGACAATTTGCTGACTCCGGTTCCACGTGATTTTTGCAGTGAACGTGTGGCAACATCTATAGATTGCCCACAAGAAATTTGGGACAGAACGGCCAAGCGATTCTCGAACTGTGTAGCCCGAAGTCCCCCGAGGCAGTACAGGACGTGGCCACCGGGGATAGAGGGGAGGAGACCGGCCCCAGGACTACGTGCGCGGAGGCGGGAACTGCTCGATTCACCCGTCCAGCGAGGGAGAGTCGCGGGCGCTCCGTATATCGTTGAGCACCTGCAGACCCCTCCTCCACCCTCAACACAGCGGCGACTCCTTGGAAGGGGAAGCCCGCTGCTGGCGGGGCCCGCCGCAGGGAAGGTAAACCGAGCCCGCTCCCCGCGCTGGTTGCCTCCCCCTCCGCTTGGCCTGTAGGCGGCACAGCGGCTCCCAGGGAACCACAAGAAAGGTGGGCGGGCAGATTGTCCACCTAAACAACGAAAGGCTGATCAGCTGTAAAATGTAGGCATAGATAACAAGGATCATACGGTCCGCAACTCCGTAAGAACACGAGAGGGCCCGGTACTCTCTACATGAACGGCGCACATCCAAGCCTCCTCCTCCCTTGGACCCACTAGTGCCCAGGAACTGACAGAAGGCCCACACACACTGGCAAGAGGAGCAGATAGCCCATTAACTCGTATAAATGAGCCCATAAGGGATGCTAGTGGCAACCAATAAGCACTGGCAAGGGTACCAGCACTGTCGACACAATCCCCCGGGGCGACCAAGACGCTTGAGCAATTAAGTATAAGGCCCATCTGACAGGCGGAGAGGGGGTAACGGACCACTGCGCAACTACATCTTGGCAGCCTGTATAACGCGGCGAAGCGCAAAACAAGGCAGGACAATCATGGCCCTCCCATAGGGCCCCAGCGCAGACACCTCCATTCTAGATCACCGCGCAACAAGACTCCTAGACAACCTAAACCCCCCAGGTGCGTGTGGTGAATCTTCATCAGGACATTGAGCTGGTGGCCAGAAGCAGCCACCACCAACGAAAATCCTCCTTGGATGCCACCCAAGCTCGCACCAGCTAAATACAACAATACAGAGCACGCTGAGAACCAGATATTGACCTACTCCTTTCATCACGCTCTACATCCATGTTCCTGCGATATATTGCAAATACAAGACAGTAGGAAGGGGAAATTGTGGAATAAACCTTTCTGATATTTCCTCCAGATCAGGAACGATGCCCAAACACTTTGGCCCTAATAAAAGCAAAGGCACTATAGATAAAAACACGACTACGATGCAGAAAGACACCGAGCTCGATAGGGATGAAGAAATGCCCATCAGGAAAAGCAGGCCCCCTCAGCCTCCATGATGGATCCCCAAGCTGTCTTTCAGGCTATACAGCAAGGCTTTGCGGTGCTTACAGATAAGCTAGATGGAATCACAGCAAGTATTGCAAATATAAAAACGCAACTTGACAAAACAAACTCTCGCATGACTGAGGCAGAAACAAGGATATCAGGCGCAGAAGACACCTTGGAGGCCCTCAAGAACACGGTGTCCACAATGGCTATTGAACTAGGGACGGTGAAGTCCATGTGCGAAGATTTGGAAGCAAGGTCTCGAAGAAACAACATCTGCATAATTGGTGTGCCAGAGCGGGCAATTAAGGGATCAATGGAGAAAGCGGTAGAGGACCTTTTGCGTACACTATTAGGAGACCTGGGACGGTCACCAATGTTAATAGTGGAGAGGGCAAACAGGTCACTAGCCCCGAAACCGAAACCCGGGGCATATCCCAGGCCTATCATAGCACGCCTGATAAATTACAGGGACCTGATCCTGAAAACTGCCACAGAGAAACAGGAGCTAAAATGGAAAGCAAACATAATACGCATCTTTCCAGACTTCACTCTGGCCGTGCAACAGGAAAGGAAGCTCTTCACAGGAATTAAGGAAATTCTGCGCGATCGACAAGTGCAGTATGCAATGCTCTACCCCACCAGGCTTAAGATCCAACATCAAAATAAGTCATATTTTTTTACATTCCCTGAAGAAGCAGCGAACTTTATAGAAACACATATTCCCCCCAATAATGGACAAACCTGAAAGGAGGGCGATCTACATAGTTCTGAGGCCAGATCACTGCCACCACGTTCAAGAGGTACAAAGGAACTGCAACGACAAGGGCTTCCCTCCAAGAGGCCGACATCCGAGATTTCTAAAGACTCATGTTACAGAGTACAGAGTACACTGAAAGCATTAACCCAAAGACGTTATATTAAGTGAGAGCAACGAGCTAGAACTGGATATAACACTCATAATTAATGTTGGCACGGGCACTTAGATGCTGCAGCCCCCCCTGTAGCAGGTGCTCGTGATGTTGTTGGGAGGGGAAGGCGGGAAACTTAATGGCACAGTTGAAGTTAGGGGAACTGTGAGGGAGGGGGGTGAAGGGAGGAGGGAAGCACACAGGTTATTGACACAAAGGCATTTGAGCATACAACAGTAACACATTGGTATATATATGAAAGCAAACGCCCTATAGATAATAGCTAAAACAGGCAAAAACAATATGAATGTATTAAGCTGGAATGTGAGGGGCCTAGGGTCTAGGATCAAGAAAAGGAAGATCCTACCCTACCTCAATAGACAAGCCGCTAAGATAATCTTCCTGCACAAGACCCATACAGGCCCCCGACAGGGTGAGCAATTGATGCCGAACGGGGGTCACATCGATACTTCACAATATACTCCAGCCTGGCGAGAGGGGTTGCAATATTGATACACAAAGCGCTACCATTCGAATGCATCAAAGCTGCATGTGATCCAGAAGGGAGATATGTTTTGCTTCATGGCAATCTCTGTGATAAGGAAATAGTTTTCCTTAATATATACGGTCTGAATATTGACCACCCAAATTTCTACTCCGCAATTTCGGAAAAGATAGAGAATTACCCTACGGCCCAGGTGCTATGTGGTGGGGATTTTAATACAATTCTAGATGTACAACATGATCGCACAACAACACAAACTAGAACACCAACCAAAGCAGCAGAGACAATACTTACACACATGTCAGACCTACACCTGAGGGATGCTTGGAAAACATTAAATCCTACCAGAAGAGAGTACACGCACTACTCCACTGTCCACGACATGCACTCCAGAATTGACTTATGGCTACTAGATGGAGACAGCATGGCATGGGTAACTGACTCTCACATACACCCTAGGACCTATTCGGATCATTCCCCGATACAACTGACACTACGAATCCCTGACAGGGTTAGCAGCAGGCCACCATGGAGATTTAAACCTGCAGCCCTAAGAGACCTGGTTTATAAAAACTCAATGGTACAATATATACAGGAATACTTTGATATCAATGAACATTCGGTCTCAAGTTAGGCTACACTATAGCAAGCATTTGAAGTATGCATAAGAGGTCAGTCAATATCCACAGAAGGTGGAATTCTTAAAGACATTAGGGGTGGGCTGACCAGATTGGAAACACAAATAACGTCATTGCAATCCCAGTAGAAATCTCCCCGTCACCCCAACTCAGCTCAGAAATAAAGACCAAAGTGGATGAATATATAGAAGCAGCAGATCAAGAGGTCAGATACTTCGATAGACCTGCTGCAGCACGCAGATATGGGGAAGGGGAACGCCCGGGGAAGCTATTAAAACAGTGCGGGGAGAGAGGGGTCACACAACTATAACCTGCATACAAATGATGGACGGTACAATGTCCACAGATCAGAACAAAATTGAGGAAACATTCTACGCATTCTATAAAGACCTGTACTCCCCTCAATGTACCGTCACAGATGCCGAAATAGAGCACTATCTCTCTCAGATACCAACAACTCTTACAGCTGATGTAACTAGAGAATCACTGAAGGAACCGATCACAGAGGCTGAAATAATTGAAGCAATAAAGGCACTTCCTAACGGGAAAGCGCCAGGCACGGACGGGCTGGGAGCTGAATTCTATAAGGAATTTAGCCACTTACTAGCGCCCAGACTGCACGCCGTCTGGATGGAAGCATTAGACATAGGTGCACTCCCCGAAACCACCAGAGAAGCAATAATTACACTCTTGCTTAAGCCGGGGAAACCCCCCAGAGAATGTGGGTTGTACCGGCCATTGTCCCTTATAAACACTGATGCCAAGATCCTAGCGAAGATAATAGCGACCAGACTTACACCATTGATGCCGTATATGGTACATGAGGACCAGGCGGGGTTTATAACGGGCAGGTCCACAGCAAAAAATATTAGACAATGCCATCAAATCATAACCACGATACCCCCCCAGACCCAAGGTATAGCCGTCTCTCTTGACATGCGGAAAGCATTTGACACTGTCTCTTGGCCCTTCCTATTCGGAGTATTACGGAATTACCAGTTCGGCCCAAAACTCATAAAATTGATCCAAATATTATATACGCGACCTCATGCGAAGATAAGAATTAGTGGGTCCCTCACAGACATACTGGAATTGCAAGGTGGCACCAGACAAGGCTGCACATTGCCCCCGCTACTCTTCGCACTAGTTATAGAACCCTTAGCAGACATTCTTAGATCACGCTATAGCACATTCGGGATATGGCTTGAGGGCAAACTACAAATCATAATGCTCTATGCAGACGACATTCAATTATATTTAAAGAATCCCGATCGCACATTGGGCAGGGTGCTGGCAGAAGTAGAAAAGTTTGGTGATTACTCAGGTTTTGTCAAGGCGAAGTCCGTCCCAACGCGGAAGTAGCAAGAACTCCTACCTCCCCTTGACGGTCTTGGCGCCTGGATTAGCTGAAACGCAGGTCACCGCGACCCCCACAGGGAAAGAGGGTTGGGGTCCACGGATTGGATGGGTTTTGGGATGGTGGGGTAACCGGATTGAGGGTTAGGGAGAGGTTATGGATAGGGAGAGGGTTTTGGGGATGAGTTGTTCCCAGACTCTGACCTTCTGAGTCTGGACTACCTTCACCTTGGTAGTTGCCTTTTTAACTCCTTGAGCATTCATTCAGTCATGCATTCTAACCACATGCATGCATACCCTCAGACTGGAACCCAGCACTTGTTCACCTCATTCACAAGTTTGCTCCAGTCTTGGATTTCTATAAACACAATATTCTATCTGACTTCATATGCAGATAACGTTTCCCCCTTTTACATATCACCACAGGGTAAACATAAATTCAAATATAATGCTTTGGTTACATAATGCACTTAGCTCTAGTGTTCCAAGTGTTCCAGTGCGCTTCTTCCGCCCGCCGGCTCCGCAGACTGTGCGTTGCGAAACAATCAGGTCGTTGTAGGTAGCGATTCACTCCTGACAAAAAGGAAGAGAATTAGCTTTGCCCTTTCACGCCTTTTGGCTTTTCACAAGTGCTCGCAACTGCGAATACGGCATAGAATGGCCCGCAACAGGCGAGCATACTGTACGTTTGCACCCGCAACTGGCGAATGCATGTCACATGCAAGTTTAGTGGGTTAATAGTTAGTTCGCGAACTTTCGCGTATCTCCCCTGAAGTTATTAAGGTTTTCTCAAAAGTCACTGGCAAGCGGAGTCTCTTTCCAGTGTTAAACTTCCCTCTGGTAACTTTAAAAAGGAGACAGGGTACTTATCTTTGACATCGCGGGGCCTGAAGGTGTGTCCAGTGGCGAGGGCGGCCCCGCAAGAAGCTTTGCTGGAGCTCCGTCAGATGCGTCCTCTCGGCAGCAGAGTCGAGCACGGACAAGCTTTCCGGGATCGCGCATGCGCGGTAGCTTCTTTGCGCATGCGTGTTGCGTCGGGAGTTGTCCAGGGCGTTTCCTGGGCTGCTGGAGCTGTAGCTTCAGGCCCGGGGCTGCTGGGAAGCGTAGTCTTCCTTGGGTTCTGTGTCCTGCACACCTTTTACCCCTACACCAAGCACATCTGCACTGGGGACAAAGGTGGCAGCGACTCAGAAACGTTCCTCCCACAATCCCTGCAACCACCCTGCCTTTGTTCTTACCTTGAGGGCGTAATGCGGGCCGTGGGTTTATGACAGGTTTACGCCTAAACCTCAATAAGTCGTAGATATTTCCGCTCACTGACAACACCACTCAACCCCAAAACCTACATGGTCTTATATGGAGTCCGGCACACATTGTTTATCTAGGCGCTCATATAGCTAGAACCGCCCAACTATCCCGCACATTGAACTACAGTGTACTAGCGGAAGCACTGTGTGCCAAAATGAAGCGTTGGAGCGCTATGCCCATATCATTGATGGGGAGGATAGCACTGATCAAAATGGTAATATTGCCAAAACTGTTTTATCTCTTTAGTACGGTACCTGTGTGGCCGGGCCGCGCTTTGTTTTAAAAAATGAATAGCGCCTGCATAGCATTTCTTTGGGGTGGGCACCCTAGACTGAGCTGGAGGGTTCTGACAGACACCTACCCCAGGGGCGGACTGGTGGCACCTGACATGCAATTGTACTACCTGGCAGCGCAGGCCCATCATGCAGCTGGTTGGGCCACATGCTTCCTTAATCCCTGCCCCCCCCTCCTCAAGGGAGTACGAGGCGACGTTGGCTCTACAAAGGATAACCAGGCCCACCCCTAAACAGTACAGCATGATAAACCCATCCAAGGTCACTTTCACGGCATGGTCCAAAATCGCTGACATATTTGGCACCAGTAAGCTATATCATCCAAGCATGCCGATATGGGCTGACCCCCATACACCCTTCTCCGTACAAAGTGAAATGGCAATACATTGGAGTGCTAGAGGCATTACACAATGGGGACAGCTATTCTTCGAGAAGCGCTTTCTCCAGTGGGAAGAAATTAAAGATACGGTGGGAAACACGAATGCACATAAACAACAATACCAAAGGGTAGTTGCCATTACACAGCACATCTACCCAACATTCCCAGAAGAACCTGAAATAAACATGGGATTACGATATATATACACAGGGGGGATTCAAAAAATTACGGCATTCGCTCTCTATAAAATCATAATACAGACACGCCCGGCGGTAACTCACACGGCTAAGGACAGATGGGAGCATGATCTGGGGCAACCAATAGAAGACCAGGAATGGTCCCAGATTTGTGCATTGACCAGACTGATATCATGCAATTCGAGATTCAAACTGATTCACTACAAAATAGTTCATAGAACACACTACACACTATTAAAGCTCAAGCGAATATACCCCACTTCACCTGGAACCTGTCCACTATGCAACTCAGAGAATGCTAACATATTTCACATGTTATGGGACTGTGCGGAACTAGGACACTACTGGTCTGAGGTCTGCAGGGCTCTTGATGAGATGGCAGACCAACCGGTTGAATGGACACCGCGGATGTGTATGTTGGGGGCAATTGGGAAAATTAACCCAACGTGGCGAAAACTGTTGAACAGAAGCCTACTAATAGCTAAAAGGGTCATATTAATGAGATGGAAAAATATAAAACCTCCAACAAAGGAGGACTGGAATAGAGACATGATGTGGGCCAATGACACCGAAGAACTGTACATAGACTCAGTAATGCCCCCCTCTAAACCCAGGAACATATGGTCACGGTATAAACAATATTTGGCAGAGCTAGCTGATCAGGAGAATCCGAGCATATAAGAATGTTAACCAGTGTATGTTGTACACTCGCAAAATTGAATGTTACAGATGTATGTGCATAACCTGTGTGAAAAGATCAATAAAATGTATTAAAAAAAGAAAACAAGCTGAAAACACACACACACACACACACAAGTGGTAGAACAATGTGAGAAACCTGAAGTGTCTCACCCTCTAGTCCCCGGGGATCTATCATCCAGGTGGCCAGGACATGGCCATCGCTTTTGGATCCAGTTCCTGGGGTTGGACTAGTGCAGGAGGATCACCTGGATGAGGGGTCTTCAGGGAGTGGAAGTGGGACACCGGAGGTTGTGATGCAGTACCCCCTTCCTAATAACACCTTTTCCCCATCCTACCAGGTAGGATACCTAGGAATTCAACCCCTGCCCCCTTTTCCGACACAAACTATTTCTCACAGACAGTTCACTGGACTAACACCAGAGCTGTATACCTGACATGTCTCAACACCATGGACAGGCAAGGTCAGGCAATTACAGATTATTACACACACCTGACTTCCATCACACTTCCCCACATGAATAAAAGGTGGAGCACGAAATCACACTCAGAGCGAGGCAAACTGCATGAGTAAACAGCAGTTCCAAGATGGTAGTTTAGTGCAAGGAGAAAGACGGTGAGACAAGAGTCGCAAGGAGGGAAGTACCCGTGACCTCTAAAGACCGTTACTTTCTTGAGCATTGGAAAGTAAGAAACCGAAGACCAGGAACTAAGGCTGATCAAACCTGCACAGTGTCGGAGGTACCCGGGGCACCCTGTGTCGATAAATAACCAAGGCGGGGAGGAGTGATTGCAAACCGCAACATTGCACAAAGAGAACAGTGTCTGAGGCGTTTGCAAAGAGCAAGGCAGATAAAATTTGAACTTTACAATTGAACTATTGGGAGGTCAAGAAAAGAGACCATACACAGAGTGGTCCAGCGCCACGTGGATGCTCATTTGAAAGTCTCTGTTAGGTATCCAACTGATGCTGAATGTTAGTAAAAAGAACTTTGAGATCAAAGTGGTCATGCACAAAGTCAAGATAAACCCTGTGCACATTCAAAAGTCTTCGATAGTTTAAAGTACATCACAATTGGTCCGAACCCGGCTGAGGGAGACTAATTGAGTGAAGGAATGGGATCTGAGCCTAGCTGAGGGGCATCTGGGGTGAACCGTGAGTCGCCCGAGAAAGAATTATCTGAACTTAGTTTAAAAGGGATGTGAGCCTGGCTGAGGGGGACCCAGGGTGAACACCCAAATTGAATACTGGAACAAGAAAAATAATGTGTTTGTGTTGTTTTTGTATAGCAGGCCCTCTGTGTCAAGAGACTTGCAAGAAGTAAAGCAGCTTGGACTCAGAAGATATCGAACTGTGTAAATGAAACTGTATCCTCATGCCGCAGAAGCCAGAGTGCGTGCTTTGCTTGAATGAACCACCTTTTCCTGTGCTGAAAACATGGGGAAGGAGGCCAATGGCCAGAACATCCTGACTTATCATTTTATGAACACCTCTCTCTTTTTCATGGCCATCATCCCAAAATATTTGTAAATTAGTAGTAGTATAAACTCTTTTAATTTGACAAAACTCCACTAGGACTGCATTATTATTATTTGATGGTAGTAGCTCGCTCCCATTTGTAGATTTAGGTTTAGAAAGGTGTTTATCTCACCTTTGTGAAAGTTCAATAAACACCCTTGAACTGTGAAAAAAAAACTCTTTCTTCTTCCTATCTTCCTCGTCCTTCTGATTTTGCTTTATTTGTATACTGTGTGATGCTGATGGAACTCATGGATGTTCTTTTCGGACTGATGCAGCTTCAGCTTCAGCTTTTGGGTTTCTTTGCATTGATCACTCTTGTGCCTCAGATAATCTCTTCTTGCACAGATGTTTCCTCGTTTAGATTCCAGACGCTGAGCCTTTGCTTTAAGGGTTTTTAACTCTACTGATTCAAAATAATGCTGTAACACCTTCAGCTCAGTTTGTTGAAGTTCTTCTGGATTTTCACTTATATCATAGTAAACAACCTCTTCCTGCTTCTCCTTGATCTGTTGCCTTATACTTTCCTGTTCTTATGAGGAGTCTCTCCTCATGCTTTAGTATCTCAAACTGAACATCATATAGCTCCAATAGCTCTCAATTCTGCATCTCCAGCTGGTCAATGGCATCCATGTTCTGCTCAGTCTCTGCTAGCCTCTCCGTGCTCCTCTGAATTTCCATCTTCTTGTAGTTTAAACACAGCTCTCTTGCCCTCACATGTTGGAGGGTCTCTTTGGCCAGCATAGACTTAAGCCTCTCCAAACATGGCACTGCAGTGGCCCAGGCATTGTGGCTAAATCGCTTCTCGTACATCTCCATCTGCATTGCAGCCAGAGCCTTCACGGTCTCTCTAAAGTAACCAACCGCCACATCTTGAATGGAGGTCACAGGCTGCTCAGCTCGTCCAGCCCACTTGTCAGCCTCCTCTCCAGACACTCTACCCTTTTGGGGCCTAGAGCATCCATTTTCAAAGACGTCTGGATCTTCAGCTTGTATAACACTGCATGCAAGTTCTCACATGTCTCTAAATGGCTGCATTAAATATTAGTACAACTCTGTTGCCACTGTAACTAGTTTCTGGTATACTTCATCTTCTTCTCCATAAACCTTTATCAGAACCACCATTTTGCCTGCATATTTGTGTTTATGGAGAATGTTCCTGAGATCCTCTTTGGCTCGGGTCACACACTCCTCCAGGCAATATCTACGGAATTCCTGCAGATTCTCAAAATATTCTCCTGAGTCCCTCTGTTCCTCAACAAAGAGCAAGTCTAGCAAGATGCTGCGTCCACACCATGGTCTAAAAGGATGACTTTAGAGACCATTCTGGGGTCATCTGATGATCATCGAACTACACTAGAAGTCATTCCCACATCATCAGACGACATCACGCTGTAAAAGTCATCAGCAAATGTCTCCGAATGGCAGGTGATTATTTGGGGATGAGCTTAGGATGACATAATGAATATGCTAACATCATCCCTTTTTTAGAAAAACTCTTTGTTCCGGATGCTTTTAGGATGACTTGCTGATCACTTCAAGAGATTGCATGTTTGTCCCTGATGATTTGGGAATGATTCTGGGAGGACCTGCTGATTACTTCAGAACATCAGAGTTTGTAGGAAGATATGCGGCCCAATACAGATTGTCATTTTGTTTTTGCTTAGTTGCACTTATGCTGAATGACCCCCCACTGTGGCAAGAGTAAAGCTTGAGACTATGTTGGGCCAAAGTGGAAGCCAGAGGCCTGAACATAGCATGCACCCCCTGGGTGAGAATGCTTTGCCATCCCAATCAAACGCAGGTACCCAGGACCCTGACAATCCCCAATGTGGCATGGGTAAAGCTTGAGACTATGTTAGGCCAAAGTGGAAGCCAGAGGCCTAAACATAGCATGCACCCCATGGGTGTGAATCCTTTGCCTTCCCAGTCAAAAGCAGGGACCCAGCACCCTCACAATCAATACATTTCCATGCTGACTGCACCAATATATGCCAGTATTCACAGGTACTCCTTCACACGGTACTTATGTTTGCTTTGCGCATAATCCAATAATCAAAAACCATAACCAAAAGGACCTCCAGGATAAAAAAAACAAAGGAAAACACATAGGATCCAAAAAAGACAGAAGCAATAAACAAAAGGAACCACAAAGTCCCATCAACCAAGGTCTCAACTACCCACAACCTACCAAATACAAGCAACAACAACCCACAAACAGCAAAGACTAAACTCAAAAGACCAGGAAAAACACCAATCGAAAGGGGACACCCACTCAAATGAACACAACCCACACATCATGCCTCGCCACAAGAAAGACAAAGAAGCCAGAACAGACAACAGAAATAATAAGAAAAACCAAACCACTCGGGAAGGCACCGACCAGCATGATCCCACAACCCCAAAAAACTTGACAAACATCTGAGATGGCCTAAGGAGACATACAAATATCAGAGCAAAGACAGACTACATTGCTTGCAACCTGTCCACATACGACGTGGTAAACAAAAACCGCACAGCAACAACGAACCGACAGCCAACCAGCGTCACAAATACAGACCCAACCAGGACACCAAACAGAATGTGGCAACTATTAAACCATCCCAACCCGGTCTTCACTATGGACATACCCCAACCAGAACAAGGGTCAAATTGGAATACATCACACTCTACACTACCCTATATCACCAAGACTGGAACAACAGAGGGGTAGCTACCCTATTTACCACCCAGAATGAACTGGAACAAACCAACCCTGCCATAAACCTTATCGGTCTACTCGACAAAGCGACTGACCAAAAAAGAAGCACCCCACCCAAAAGACTCAGCCGGGGAAATCCCACCTGGAATGGAAACCCAACCATCAACACATCGGTCAGAACAAACAAGACTAATAACAACACAAAAGGGAATTTAAGCAAACTGCACTGCAGCCTCCTCAATGTTAGATTCATGGCAAAACACTCAACAGAAATCAATGACCTAAGCAAAGGAGGCACAGATGTTACAGAAACCTGGCTATCGGACAGCTATAAAGCCATCCCGAATGAAGCAATACCCAACAATTAGAAATTTATACACGCCAACAGAGAAATCTGAAGAGGAGGCGGAATCGCAATAATACACAAAAAACACGCCTGAGCATTTCCAATCATCACAACCAACACTGAAGACTATGAATCCCTCCTAATTAAGATAGAACTCAACGACAAATCCAACATAGTATGCCTCCTGATCTACAGACCACCTTCTTACAACCCCAACTTTGCAACAAAACTAGCGGACAAGGCCACCATGTTATCAACCCACCACGATAACCTAGTCATACTGGGACATTTCAACATATGGTTCAAAAAAGAAAATGTGTACACAGCAAAATCACTCTGCGCACTCCTGGAAACCTTGCAGTTCAAGCAAATAGTAAATGGATCCAAAAACGACGCCAGACACACCCTGGATGCAATTTTCTGCAGGGAAGAGCTATGCACATCAGCGCCACCTACACCAATGCTGTGGAGTGACCACTACTGGACACCATTCTACATCACACCCCAAACCCGCTTACTGGCGGGGAAAGAAATACTCCACACACCATCAAGAAAAGAAATTGTAAGAACTTGTGCCTGTAGGCCCTAACACACCTTCTAGACACAACCGCACCCTTTCGATAGAGATCCCAACGATACAAACATAGATACAACAGAAGACACACTCAGCAATTGGATCACCAAGGCCCTTGACCAATTAGCACCAGCTAAAACATTCAAAGCAACACCAAAAAACCTGGCAGAAAAATGGTTCACAGAAGAACTGAAAAAACTCAAAATATAACAACCGCAAAATGGAAACAAAATGGAGAGAATACACCAGACAAGACAAAATAAAATACCAAAGACAACTCAAACTGTACAAAGCAGCAGTCCTCAAAGCAAAAACACTCTATTACGCCACAAGAATAGAATCAGCAAATAATCCACAGAAAGAACACCTCAAAATCATCAAAGATAAAAAAACTCTTGCTGCACAAATTCCATCACCCCTACACAAACACTTTGTGACAAAATCACCAACCCACTGAGAGCACAAATAGACAATACAGGAGACCATCAACCTAGCCGAGGCAAATACAACCACAGACTGAAAGATTAAAAATATCAAGGCATACTACCACATAATAGAAATAGGCCAGTCACAAGGTCAAAGTTACAATTGTATTTATTAGCAAGTGACCACTTGGTTCTCAAAACCCCACAATGTGTGCAAGCAGACACTGTGAGATGAGAGACTACTGAACATTCCAAAAGTACACATATTTATACAAATTCTTCACAGCCTTGAACACATCGTCCAGCCCCTCTTCGCATAATACATAACCTAGGGTTTGTGACCTAACTACATAACTAATTCATATTTAAACATCATTGCATAGTTTGCTGTTTTTCATCAAACAATTCACATGTTTTCCAAATACAGGACACAAGGTAACATTCCTCATTTTGCTCATATTTGACTAGCATTTATTCTTTGAGCTTAAAGTCAGTTAGTTCCAAGGAGAGAAAACAAGGATTTCTGAAGAAGAGCACGTTCAGCTATTCATTATTCTACTTTACTGTTTGAACAGAGAAGGCACTGTTGGGACAGGTGGCACCTAAATTACTGATTAGTACAGCTTTTGTTTAGCTTCAATGTTCTTCAGTACAGGATAAACAATCCACCTTAGCAGCTTCAACATGCTTACCTAAGTTAACATCATAAAGCAGCACAAAGTTCATCTTGCTCTGTTGAAGCCGAAAACACAAGTTCTGAACATGGAACAGTGTGGAGTATTACTATCCACGCCACTGCGCCACATTGCACCTCTTTGCCAATGGGGGAAGGAAATTGCCAAGAATGGAGTCAATAACCCCTCTGCGCACTAAGCCTGCAAAATTGTGCAGAGTTCATAACCCACCAAAATAGCTGCACGCCTTGCCAAATACACCGGCGAAGTGGTGTAAAAGCAGGCATCACTGTCATCTGTCACGGGAAACAACCCCACAGAATGGTTAAAATTCGAAAATGTCCCTAAATACAGTTTCCTAGTCAAGGGCAACCTTCAAATTGCTGTTATGGCGCTAAATTCAGTTAATGTTCCCAGTGAATTATTGAAAGGAGAGTGTGCTGGAATCTTGGATCCTCAAGGTAGTCAGAGGAATCCAGGCATCACAGCCTGACAACTGCCTAAAGAAATTGGCTTTAAAACTTAGCTGAAATATATTTCTTTGTCCTGAAAAGTTGCAAAATCCACTATTTCAAGTATTTTGGTGAAGGGCTAATTCTTTTAAAATGGTTAAATCCTTTATACTCTGTACTTATATTTTATATGTGAACTGAAAAGATTTGAATGTCCAAGAACCCATTCTGAAGCCAATCCACATGTGAATTCTGATCTGACAGGGCCTGGCCTGGGAAAACTGACATCCCCGGTTGACACTCCCTTGAGAACATGAAGACTAATGGCTGTTAATGGGTCACGCATAATCCCAGCAAGCCACTCAAAGGGGCTGCAATTAGACATTTGTCTGCTGACTGACCAAAGAACAAAGGACATGCTGCGAATTGGCCTCTGCAAGGAGGAGCAGGATGTGGGGGAGGTTTCTCAGTGAACTTCAAAGGACTGGCCATCTGCTCACTTTGGGAAGCAAGACAAAAGAAACCTGGTCTGGATTTTGAAGGGAAATTACTTGTTTTTGCCTCAGAACTTTATTACATTTAGCATGACAGCCAAAATAAGTAGACCAGTGAAAAATACAAACTTATAAACCTGAACTCATGCTAGACAGTTGAAGATGTGGTAGGAGTGTTCACTACATAAGGAAATAAAGATACACTAAAACACTGATTGTGGCAAAACTATTCATGTTGCAAGCTTAAAACTGTATGTACACGATCCACTGATCAGCGCCCAGAGGTGTATCGAATTACAAATGATGAATCCAAAGTGTTCCAGGTAAAATTGACAAAGACCCATAAAATGATCAATACAGCTCTCATAAAGATAGAAATTGGATGTAAATGTAGACAATCAAATGTGAAAAATATGTGTCTAATTTTATGAAGGTATATAATGGTAGAAATGGACATTTGTGCAAAAGTATGTTTTGGGTAAAACTCCAGGTGGGAGTTCCCAAATCCTGTCATAAAATGACAACCCTGTTTAAGCTGCCAACCAAAACGAAGCGCACGCCTGTAGCCACTCACAGATAGGGGGGTGTGTTCTGAAGTTCTGCCCATGCCATAAAATTTGTAATCGATACATATAGGAAGGGCACTACACATAGACACTCTTCACTCTGCTTCCAGAACACCCTGCTTCCAGAACCCACCCAGATGTCCGTGCAGCACCTTATTCCAGAACTCTTCATTTTGTAGCTGACTCCAGAATTCTTTGAGAGATCCAGATTTCCTTGCAGAATCCAGACTCTAGCATTGCAAAATGATTGCTATCCTGACCCAATTGCAAAAATCCCAGACCTGAAGGGATTTTACTTCAGCTTGGCTGGCTACTATTAGGCTTGCCCGCTGAAAACTTGTATCCGGCTATCTACCGCGTCCAGTCACCAGAAGGGGCTCTTCCGAATCCAGTCTGAGCTGCAGTCCAAACTTGACCAGAACCGCGCCGCTGACCCAAATCCCTCCAGAGGTGCCTGTTTGCCGGTGGACCTGCCCAATCTATGACCAGATCTGACGGTCCAATTTAATAACTTATTCTGTGAGTATTAATAGGAAGAAAAGTTGATTACTTTTCTCATCTGAAGAAGTAGAGTATCCACAGAAGGCGGGTTATGCTGATCACGTGACTGTAAGATTCATCTGTGGCATTCTCTTTTTCATAGTCATAATCTATTGCAATCAACCCATCTGTCTTTCAAAGTGCTTTTCTGTTTTCCATCCTCGCGCCTATTTTACAAAAACAACCTTTACTAAAAACCTCTATAACTCCCTCAGTTATTATGATAGAAATGAAATTTCAACTCCTACTTGTACCTAACATCCTAACAGTGCAATTCTCCCGTTATAGCGAATATCGCACAATGAAAAGTTTGCTGTGAATTACAATTCTAAAAGGTTTTTACACGTGTGAATTAGCTTTAAACTGCTCCCATCTTGGACTTTGAGATTTCAATTGTTTTCTTTTGACTAAACCATTGTTTGTGATTGTTTGCAACTGTTCAAAGCGGCTCCCATAGGAATTTATAATAATTTAAGTGTTTTTGACCACTATTGTTTTTTTTTATTCAGTCAATTCTAAAGACAATTTCAAAGCCAATCTGACAGATGAAAAGTCAATTCCGTTTTTCTCTTGTGTTTGAAGGGGGAAGGTGGGAGTGATATTCTGTTTGATTTGAGCTATTCCTGAATACCTGCTCTCTTCTCACATCTATTCATTGCCTATTGGAGGGTTGAGGGGTTTTGCAGGGGGAACCTCTAACCATAGTGCCATCTAAACCAAACCAACAAAAAAGTATTATTTTCTGTGCTGCATTTATTTTATGCTCATTCCTTGATTCCCAGTGCGTTAAAGATACTATTCAGTGTTCTATCACCCCATTGATGATTGTTGTTTACCTATTAAAATATATTGTGATTGCATTTTACATGTATAAATAAATATTTACCCTTAACTAGCCTGATTCCTGGTTCAGTGTGACCGGGGGGCTAGGGGGGTCTCAGGAGAAGGGTGTGATATGAGTGGTATATCGTTCAGAATATTGAATTTATAGACAAAAATAAATAAGGGCTTCAATTGCACACTACATGCTAGGCGAGACTTGGGTGTGTGCCGGATTGAAATCACTTACAGCTTGGGGGCTTGTCACGCGATCCTGAATTAGACATACCACTCATGACAGTCTAACACAGCGTGCTAGCCAACGGGGTACATACACCTTGTTGGGTTACCATACTGTGCTACACTGTATAAGCACCCCTCAAAAGAAATACTCAAAGGCATTGGGCCTATTTGCAAAAGTAAAGAGATAAGCCAGAAGGAAATTAATATTTCTGGAATGGCGACCCCAGTGGAAATGAATACTGCAAGGGAACACCTACTGCACAAATTGTTTGTCAGGGGTGAATGGCCAGAACAGGACGAACAGGTATGGCTGCACGGAATAAAACAAGAAATCACTGAAGTCAACCTTAATATCTGGCAGGACAAGTGTCCATTACATCAAGCACTTTGCGAGCTGTACATGGCCCCAAAAATAAAAGAGGAGCAATGTAAAATTGCCAAAATAGCGGCCTACCTGTAGCTCCACATAGGAGTCATACAGGAAAAGTACACAGACCATGTAGATTTCACAAAGAGGCAAGGGGAAGCACTGCAGAAAATCCAGAGCAATCTGGACTCTGCAGAGCGAAGGCTCCAAGATAGCAAAGAATCTGAAACAGAGGCTAGGCAGTATGCCACCAAACTCCAAGAAGATCTGGCTCTCTTACTGCAAAAGAATGCAGAGCAAGACACAGAGGTACAGACACTGCAAAAAGAGTGTCAGGAAAGGTTGGACTCCTTAAAACAGAGTCAACAAAAGCTGGAGCAGCAATTAACTTTTAACAGAGTCTGTGCAGAACAGTTAGTTATCCTACAAGACCGCAGAGACAAATTGAAAGAAGAAAATAATAAATTAATTATTAAATATCTAGTATCCCAAGCAGAGTTTGATGAGGAAAGTCAGAAATCTGGTGCCTTTAAAAAACAGAGGGACGACCTGGCTGAGCAGAGGGGCACTCTAAGTCAGGAGAGGGACGCCTTAGGCCAGGAAGTCAGCCATTTCAAAACATAATTAGAGGAAAATCACCTAGCCCTTCAGGAATTTGGTGAAATTAAAATTGATTACAAAAAGCTACTAGAGCACACCATGCGGGTTGAGAATGCTTTGGAAAAGAGCAATCAGACTAATATGGACCAAACTCAGGAGGTGAGTCTCTCACAGCAAAAATTGGCCCAATACTCCCAATTCAGGCAGGAAGCACAGAGAGACAATGAGGTTCTCTGTGAAAACAATGACAGGCTCCATAAACAGATAGTCATGAAAGAACAAATCATAGAGACCACTAAGGCCTTAATAGAGGTGCAAAAGGGTGAGATTTTGGCATGTTATCAGGGAACAGGGGCTGAAAGAGATGAGGTAAAATGGGAAAGAGAAACCCCTGAGCATAACCTCAGGACCCCTGGCATCAGGGACTTTAATCCCTTCAGTTCCATGGACTCTGCCACCCCCATGTCCACTGGCTCATATGAACCAAGGGCCACGGGAATGGTAGATTTCAACATAATGGGAAATATGGCACCGACAGATCAGCGCCTCTCAGAAATGGATGGGCGGGAATCTATGTACAGGTTCCTAAATATTAGGGCCAGCCTCTCTGATCAGGGAGACTCCATTGAGGGGAGAATCAGAGAACTGGATCCTCAGAAATACCACCTACCAAGGGATCAGTCAGTCAAATTTGGTGGGGAATTCCATTAAAATAGGCCCACAAATAGCATCTTAAAAACCTCTTCCCAGCTAGGACAGTGGGGCGGGGGAGCAAGGGAGAGTCGGAAGACTCTTCTGAGCGCCACAGGTTTCAAGAGACTAGGCCCCCACATTCTGCAAGCCATTCCCAAGCCCGCAGAATCAGGGAGAGCCTAGAGGATCAGACAGCCACCTCTGGTAGCAGTGCCTCTGAGTCAGAGGATGAGTGGACAAGGGTGACCAAAACTAAAAAGGCCAAAAAAAAATTAAGAGGGCCCTATTGAAAGATTCACTGAAGAAAATCAAGGCTATTCGGACCATCATAACGCCCTACCATAAAAATGCCAAATATTCAGTTTGGGAGCACCTCGAATTGTTTGAGCAAATGATGGAGACTTTCCACCTGAAGGACAGCCCAAGCTGTATTCAGTATGCCAAGTGGACATTTTCACCTGAATACTCCAGCTTCTTTGCGGGGCTGGAGGATCAGAACCATTCAAGATGGTCCACCTATAGGGCGGCCATCTTAAAGCATTTCTCAATACACAGAAACCCTCAAGAGGCCCGCAAGGCGGCCTACAAACTGCAATGTGGGGAAGACCAGGCCACACAAGAATTTGTCTAAGAGCTGAAATGTGCCTTTGTGCAGACCACCAGGAGGGTGCGCACAGACAGTAGGGAATTTATCAATACCTTCTTTCACGCCCTCCCTAAATACATTATGACACAGCTGGTGAGGGACTTTCATGAGAAAAGATCACCAGACTGGTCATTGAACAAGCAACTCTCATCTACGAAGTGCAGAAGCCAGTAGAAAATAAAAGTGCCAATAAAAAACCCAAAACCAACCAACACCCCTGCTGCTGCTAAGGTGGCGGAGGTGAAGGTTGCCCCCATTTTAGATCTGGAGATGGGGGGGCCTAAAAACATCCCTGCGCAAAATCCTACCAATCAAAGACCCAGACGGCCCTCAGGCCAATCCCAAACAGGGAGTCAGGGAGGTAATCCCACAAATGGGACCCCCAACTCCCCTGACTACATCAGCCCCCGTTACAAGGGCAACAGACCCATCCTGGGCTATGTGTGGACTCCCCCAGCCTCGGGGGGGGGAGGGGATCCAACCATGCAGCTGCCAACCCAGGAAACTTCCCTCCTCACTTTCCCCAGGAGGACAGTAATTCCCCAAACGCCGGGTTGAGTGTTCTTCCCCGGTACCCGCCAAACATCAACCCCCAAAACAAACCTTCTTTCTTTCCCCACTTTCCTGAGCCCAGACAGCCCAATCCAGGAGAGGGGAGGCCGAGGCTGGAGGGGTAGCAAAACGATCCCAACCAAGGGTATTATGGGAGAAGGGACAGTTACCCTTCCCGTGATCAACCAAGGGCAGACCAGAGGACCCCGTACCAGCCAGAGCGGGTGTCTCAACTGGAGCGCCAGGTCCAGAACTTGGCACAGGATCTGGGTCGCATGCTGAGGGCTCAACAGAACCCTCAGATGAGCATGGCAACTCAGAAATCCTCAAATCAAGGGTCTGGTGCTCCAGAGCAATGACGGGGAGAGTACCCTGACAACCCACCAGTTCCCAGGGAGGAGGCACAAGGGGAAGGGGGGGTGTAAAGCCTTAGAGGAAGCTTCCTTCCACACTTGTGAAAAGCCCCTGGAAACCCAGGAACCGGAACCAAACTCTCCTGCCCCCGAAAGTCTGCAACCTAAGGAACAGAGGGCAGGGAGGAGAAATAAAGAGCCTAAAAAGAACGATTTTGTGGAGGACGTTCGAATCTTCCAATTTGAAGGAGAGGGGTCCTCAGAGGATTCTGGGAAAAGGATCTTCTCCTTCAGGGATCGGGGAACTCCTCCCAAAGAAAAATGGGTCCCAAGAGATCCTGATGAAGGCTGGGGAGATGTGGGGACCGAGTTAAAACCCCCCATCATCAAACCACAGAATGACCAGCAAGAAAATCACCTTGTTCAAACCAATTCTGGTGACTGCCTCCAAAATGGGGGGGCAGGGGGGAGGGAGCCCAGAATCAGAACCCGGGGAGCCCAAAACACCCCCCCATCTCCAACTGTCACCTTTTTCTTACAGGTTCCCAAGATCCCAAACAAAATCCTGCCCAAATTACCCCTCTGTCAGAATCCAAAGCAAAGATATTAACCCACCAATTGGCCAAAAATGCGCATTATCTTTGCCCCCTTGAGGAAAAGGAGGGAAGATTTTATGCCCCGGTCCACATACAGGGGCAATGTACATTTTTGGCACTGGTGGACACTAGATCTCAAGCCACCCTCTGTCAAAAAGGGCTTTTGATCAGCTGAATTCGGGAAGGGGGGAGAAATACCAAATCCCTCTCACCCCTCTTCCTGGACAACTTCAGAACTTCAATGGGAAGGAGATTCCTGTCGAGGGGACTGCGGATTTAGACATTAAAATTGGGCGACACAAGGTTAAGCACCCGGTCATAATTGTGACTCCAGAGGGCACACCATGTTTACTAGGGAATGACATCCTGCGTAGATTGTCTCCCCTCATAGATTGTTTAAACAAGGTCCTCTGGACCCAGACTAACCGACCAATAAAATTAAAACACAGTGTCAACCATGTTAGTTTAAATGGCACATGCCACGTGGTTGAACAAAAACCTGACCAAATTGAATTCCATTTTCAAAACAACCAAATCCCTGACGTGACAGTAATTGCAGTAGGACAACAAACTGGTGATGGGAAGTCCTCTCTATTTCTGAAAATCAACCTTCCTTCAAGTCTCAAGTGGCATTCCACACTGGAAGGGAATACTCTGAAATTCTATACAAATTCACAATCAGAAAATCCCACTGCTATAAACCAAAATGGTGAGAAATCAGCTCAAAGCTTGGCTGACATTCAGAAAATTGGAGAGCAGTTGTTCATCCCTATTCAATTAAATGAGGGGAAGGACTCTGTTCACGCCCGAGTGTGCGTGAACAACGGTAAGAGCTTCATCAGCGAGGCCATGTTCCGAAAACTCCCAAAAGATCCAGCCATTCCCACATTTCAACTGTTAGACAAATGGGAAATGGACCTGAAAACAATCAATTCTAAACAACTCCTTGTGTATGCTCAAAATTTCCATAGGCAACAAGAGCATAGTCCACAATTGTTGGGTTGTGCGAGATGTCCCTGCTGCATTTTATTTAGGCAGTGACATTTTCAATCGCTTTGCCATTAGTTTGGACCTAATAAACTTCAAAGTCTGGTCCCGATTAGCGGGTAATCCCATGGACTTTGATGACCCAGAGAAAGCATTTCAGTCAGCTCAACTGCTGCCATATGCAGTTGAAATTCAGATTGGAGAGGAAGTCACCATCCCAGAACAGACCCGACAATTCTCTCTTGAAGTAGAAATTAAAAGAGGACAGAAACTGAAAAATCCTGACACCGATGTTCATCTCATTGCTCACTTCCAAGAGCAAGGGTTGGGGTTAAACCCAACACCATTAGTCAATACAGAACACAACACCATTCCAATAGAGGTGGATAACAGCGACCTTAGGAGTATCACTCTGGGCACAGGCACCATTATTGGAATGGCGGTTGATGACCGACATCTTTCCATAGATTTAGGTAACAAACTGATAGAACCAATCCCCAATGACTGTGTTGACAGTGATAGCGACAATGACACAACACTAGACAGGATCTTCACGCGGCATGGGGGGAACTTCCTGCTGTACTCTTCCTGCCCTTATGGTAAGGAAGGTGTGACCTGTGACTTCAGGAGGGATGAGGTGATCTTTCAAGTCCACCAGGACTGCCTTCCCCACCTGAAGCCATCAGTCCAAGTCAGTACTTTGATCAGGGACTTTTCCACCCAGCTGGGGAGGCCGCTTTGATAGCCAAACCAGAAGTCTTTCCGGGCTTCAGGCAGATGGTTGAAGAGAGAGTCAACCTAGCTGATGCCTGTGAGACTCAGGAGCAAAGGCAAACATTGAAACAAGTTTTCTTAGATTTTCAAGACCTCTTTGTGGTGGACTCATATGACTGTGGTTGCACCAACATCCACACAACAACAATTCCCATGGACCCTGGCATGACTTGAGTGTTTGTGAAGCAATATCGCTTGCCTCTCGCATCAATGGAGTGCCTTACTGAAATAATTAAGAACCTTGAGTCCCGTGGGATAATTCGTCCAGTCCACAGCACCTTCAATAATCCGGTGCTGGGGTTTTGAAACCAAACGGCCAGTGGAGACTCTGTGCTGACCTAAGGGAGCTCAACAAACAGGTCCATACTTCCCGATGGCCTCTTCCCTACATTGACCAAGGGCTGGCCCAGATCCATGGGTCAAAGGTATACACGGCCATTGACCTGACCAATGGGTACTGGACTGTACCTGTCAGTAGGGAGGACCAATACAAGCTGGCCTTTACCTTCGGGGGGCAGGAGTACACTTGGACCCGGACTCCCTTCAGATACATCAACTTCGGCAATGAATTTAACATCTTTATACATAAGGCCATTCACGACTTGGGTGAAAGGGGTAACCTGGCCTATGTAGATGATGTTCTAATCAAAAGCTCAACTGTGGAGGAACACATAGCGGAGATCCGTTATGTTCTGAACCAGTTGATGGCTGCTGGAGCAAAACTCTCTTTCCAAAAGGCACAGTGGTGCAGGACCCGTGTCAATTTCTTGGGGCATGAGATAACTCTTGAGGGTCTCTGTTCCCAGGAAAAGAAAGTAGAAGCGCTCCAGAAAATAAAAGACCCCACAACTCTGCGGGATCTAAGGAGCCTCCTTGGACTGACTAATTACAGCAGAAAGTTAATTGAGGATTATGCAGAGATCACAAGACCACTGACCCATCTGAGTCAAGTGGGAGTGGGGTCCAGAACAAGCCGAGACAGTAAGACAACTCAAAAGAAGCCTTTCACAAGCGCCTTGCCTAGCCTGTCAAAAACAAGGTGTTCTTCTTGGAGACAGGGTTCTCAAATATATGCGTGACTGAAGTATTATATCAAAGCATGACAAGGTCAATAAAGTAATCTCCTATGCGAGTAAGACTTTATCCTCTGTGGAGGAAAAATTCAACAATTGTGAGAAAGCACTCCTGGCAACGGTGTGGGCATTGAAGAATTACCGCCCGTTTATCCAGGGGGAGCACATCATAATGGAGACTCCACACCAACCTTTGCAATATCTTCAAAGTAACAGAATCCGGGCCAGAAATGTGAGTAATTCCCGAATTACTTCCTGAATTCTGTCAATGCAAGGCTTTCCCATGGAGGTCAGATACGGACAAAACAAGAAGAGTCCCCTCGCACAAGGTCTGGCTGACTTGCATGATTGTGCCAGAGAAAACTGTCTCAAGGACGAAAGTCTTAAAATCAAGGACAACATGGAGCAATACCTTAATTCCCCACACAAAGTCTATGAAGAAGACCAGTGTGAGGGAATGCCCACTGTCCATGTGGATGGGTGCTCCTACCATGTTGACAACAATCGGGAAAAGGAACTTGTGGCCGGCGTGGGGAATGCATGGGTGAATTACACCCCAGAACCCTCCGCTGGGTACAAAATCGGTCCCCAAAGTAGTCAAGTGGCAGAGCTGATGGCTGTGCGTCAAGCCCTCCTCATTGCCGTCCAACACCAACTCCACAAACTGGTCATAATCACTGATTCAGATTATGTACGGAATGGGTTTGTGGAGCACCTGGTTAACTGGAAAACCAGAGGCATGCTATGTGCTAATAATAAACATTTAAAACATGGAAAATTAATACAAAATATTGATGATCTGGTCACCTCGAATGGGATGACCATCTACTGGAAAAAGATCAAGGGTCATTCGAAAGTAGAGGGACCAGACAAAACTGGAAATGACCTAGATGTTCAGCTGGCCAAAACCAGAGCCATCCAAGGGGATCTACTTGAGATCAAGTCCCTGTTGGGGGAAATCCAGGTCACTGCTATCACTAGGTCCCAGACAAATGCTCACAATGAACTCTCAACTGCACAATGGAGTAAGCAGACCCCAGATGCTGATTTGATTATGGCTCACAAACAGGATCCAATAATTTGTACGTTTTATCAACACATTGAGGACCCTGAGAACTTTCCCCTGACGGATACCGATTAAATTGGGAAAGAGGACCGCAGAGTGTTGATGAAATGTCCAAAAATATTCTGCATCCAAGACGGTTTGTTGGTAAGGAGATCCATATCTGGCCATGACCAGCGGGTGGTCCCAACCTCATTCCAAAGCCTGATGCTAAGTCACGACCATGATTCGGCCACAGCCAAACATCAGGGGTTTCATACGACATTACAAATCTTGCGAGAGGTTGCATACTGGCCACACATGGGGCAGGACCTCAATCAATACTTGAAGGGGTGTCTTGTGTGTGCACAATTTCAGCCAACATCACTCACACACCGTGCTCCCCTCCATAAGAGGGGGATGACACTGCCTTGGTCAGATTTACAAGTCGATTTTATCAGGCCCATGATTCGCTCCTCTAGGGGGAACAAGTACATGTTGACTGTAACATGCTTGTTTATTAAATGGGTGAAATGTCTCCCGGCCCCAAATTGCAAGGCAGAAACAGCAGGTGCCCTGCTGATCAATCACATCTTCTCGCGTTTTGGAATACCCCAAAGGATTGAGTCAGACTTCACTAGCAAAGTTATGACAAAGATGTGGGAGATACTTGGGGTAAAAAGGAAACTACACATTGCCTACCGGCTGTCCAGTGGTGGAGTTGAGAGGTACAATAAAACTATTGTGAGTGTATTAAAAATATTTGTGGCAGATTCTGGGCCAAGTTGGGACATTCAATTACCCTTTGTCCTGATGGCCATCAGATCTACCCCTTCTTCTGCAAAAAAAATGTCTCCATTTGAGCTGATGACTGGACGAAGGATGCTGCTACCCCAGCATCTGCTCTACAGAACCCAAGAGCAGACCTTGATAAATGCCTCCATCACTCATGAGTATGTTGAGAATCTGAGAGGACACCTTCAACATGCTTTTGCCTATGCTCAGCGGAATCTAGAAAGATCTGGCGACAGTATGAAGACCCACTATGACCTTAAGACATCTAAAAAGGAATATCAAGTAGGATACCGGATCTACTTGTATAATTTCCAAAGGAACCAAGCCAAAGAGCGCAAATTCCTCCCGAGTTGGGGGGGTCCTTTTGAAATTGTGGACAGAATCTCACCAGTCGCCAACAAAATATGCATCCCCAAGGGCAGTTTGACAGAAGGGGAAGACAAATGGGTCCACATTAACCAGCTAAAAAGTTGCCATCCCAGGCATACCTTGCGGCAACTAGAGGAGCCGACTGGAAACCCAGAGGGGGAAGATCTGGAAACATAAAATAATTACTCAATGTTCACTATGTATGCGCGAGAAGAGTGTTAAGACCATGATTAAACATAGGTGGGGAATATTGAATATTGTAATTCAATGCATGCATCTGCCCCACTACATCCCTCGAGGAGTAGTATCGGGGAAATTTCCATAACCACGCTATGTTCTGTTTTCTAGCACTGGAACTAAGGATCATGTAATCACCAGGGAGGACTCCTCGGGTTCTGGAAAAGAAACTAAGAGCCCGGAGTGTCACTCCATACTCCCAACCAGAACCAGCAAGGAGAGAGTGTTGCATCTATCACTGATGGGAGAAGCAACCGGATGTTTCACATGGACCGGAAGAAAAATAATATCACTTGCACAATTCCCCCACGACCAGAGGTCACGATGGAGTCGGGGGGATATGTGTGGAGTTTTTATATCCACGCCACTGCGCCACACTGCACCCCTTTGCCAATGGGCAAAGGAAATTACCAAGAATGGAGGCAATAGCCCCTGTGCGCACTAAGTCTGCAAATTTGCGCAGAGTTCATAACCCACCAAAATAGCTGCACGCCCTGCCAAATACACCGGCGAAGTGGTGTAAAAGCATGCATCCCTGCTGTCATCTGTCACTAGAATCAAGCCCACAGAATGGCTAAAATTTGAAAATGCCCCTACATACAGTTTCCTAATCAAGGGCAAACTTCAAAGTGCTGTTTTGGCACTAATTTCAGTTATGTTCCCCAGTGAATTATTGAAAGGAGAGTGTGCTAGAATCATGGATCCTCAAGGTAGTCAGAGGAATCCAGGCATCACAGCCTGACAACTGCCTAAAGAATATGGCTGTAAAACTTAGCTTAAATGTATTTATTTGTCCTGAAAAGTTTCAAAATCCACTTTTTTGAGTATGTTAGTGAAGGGCTAATTCTTTTAAAATGGTTAAATGATTTATACTCTGTACTTATATTTTATATGTGAACTGAAAAGATTTTAATGTCCAAGAACCCAGTCTGAAGCCAATCCACATGTGAATTCTGATCTGACAGGGCCTGGCCTGGGGAAACTGACATCCCCAGTTGACACTCCCTTGAGAACAGGAACAATAATGGCTGTTAATGGGTCACACATAATCCCAGCAAGCCACTCAAAGGGGCTGCAATTAGACATTTGTCTGCTGACTGACCAAAGAACAAAGGAAATGCTGAGAATTGGCCTCTGCAAGGAGGCGCAGGATGTGGGGGAGGTTTCTCAGTGAACTGGCCATCTGCTCACTTTGGGAAGCAAGAAAAAAAAACCTGGACTGGATTTTAAAGGGAAATTACTTTTTTTGCCTCATAACTTTATAACATTTAACATGACAGCCACAATAAGTAGACCAGTGAAAAATACAAACTTAGAAACCTGAACTCATGCTAGACAGTTGAAGATGTGGTAGGAGTTGTTACTACATAAGGAAACAAAGATACACTAAAACACTGATTATGGTAAAACTATTAATGTTGCAAGCTTAATATTGTATGTACACGATCCACTGATCAGCGCCCAGAGGTGTATCGAATTAGAAATGATGAATCCAAAGTGTTCTGGGTAAAATTGACAAAAATCCATGAAATTACCAATACAGCTCTCACAAAGATGGAAATTGGATGTAAATCTAGACAATCAAATGTGAAAAATATTTGTCTAATTTTAAGAGGGTACATAATGGTAGAAATTGACATTTGTGCAAAAGTATGTTTTGGGTAAAAATCCAGGTGGGAGTTCCCAAATCCTGTCATAAAATGACAACCCTGTTTAAGCTGCCAACCAAAACGAAGCGCACGCCTGTAGCCACTCACAGATAGGGGGGTGTGTTCTGAAGTTCTGCCCATGCCATAAAATTTGTAATAGATACATATAGGAAGGGCACTACACATAGGCACTCTACAATCTGCTTCCAGAACACCATGCTTCCAGAACCCACCCAGATGTCCGTGCAGCACCTTATTCCAGAACTCTTCATTTTGTAGCTGACTCCAGAATTCTTTGAGAGATCCAGATTTCCTTGCAGAATCCAGACTCTAGCATTGCAAAATGATTGCTATCCTGACCCAATTGCAAAAATCCCAGACCTGAAGGGATTTAATTTTACTTCAGCTTGGCTGGCTACCATTAGGCTTGCCCGCCGAAAACTTGTATCCGGCTATCTACCGCGTCCAGTCACCAGAAGGGGCCCTTCCAAATCCAGTCTGAGGTGCAGTCCAAACTTGACCAGAACCGCGCCGCTGACCCAAATCCCTCCATAGGTGCCTGTTTGCCAGTGGACCTGCCCAATCCATGACCAGATCTGATTGTCCAATTTAATAACTTATTCTGTGAGTATTAATAGGAAGAAAAGTGACCCTAATATATCTGCATTGTCTGATCCCTATCTCAAAACCATCCCATCTCTAATTCAGAACCATCGTCTTGCTAGAACTATTTTTGCGCTGATTTCTTTTCTCATCTGAAGAAGTAGAGTATCCACAGCAGGCGGGTTATGCTGATCACGTCACTGTATGAATCATCTGTGGCATTCTCTTTTTCATAGTCATAATCTATTGTAATCAACCCATCTGTCTTTCAAAGTGCATTTCTGTTTTTCATCCTCGTGCCTATTTTACAAAAACAACCTTTACTAAAACCGCTATAACTCCCTCAGTTTTTATGATAGAAATGAAATATCAACTCCTACTTGTACCTAACATCCTTGGCTATAGAACCCAAAGCTACATTGCAAAACAGTGCGATTCTCCCGTAATAGCGAATATCACCAAAGGAAAGGTTTGCCGCGAATTACAATTCTGAAAGGTTTTTACACATGTGAATTAGCTTTAAACTGCTCCCAACTTGGACTTTGAGATTTCAATTGTTTTCTTTTGACTAAACCATTGTTTGTGATTGTTTGCAAATGATCAAAGCTGCATCCATAGGAATTTATAATAATGTAAGTGTTTTTGACCACATTTGGTGTTTTTGCTCAGTCAATTCTAAAGACAATTTCTTTGCAAACTAGCCTGATTCCTGGTTCAGTGTGACCGGGGGGTGAGGGGGGGTCTCAGGAGAAGGGTGTGATATGAGTAGTATATCATTCAGAATATTGAATTTATAGACAAAAATGAATAAGGGCTTCAATTGCGCACTACATGCTGGGTGAGACTTGGGTGTGTGCCGGATTGAAATCACTTCAACAGAAAGCAGGAGGCGATCAAAATGGTGGACAACTCAAAATGGCGGCGTAGTCAGCCTGTTTCAGGTTCATTCAATGGGATATTACAGTGCGATGTGAATGTGCTTAGGCCAATATTTACTATCGGCGGTATTAGAGAAAAAACATTTTGACAAGACACAAGACGAAACACAGATTACAACAAAACTCATCTGCCTAGAACCAATCACAGAAGACCATTTTTCCACACTGATACAGGACATCAGCCTTGCAGGATCTCCAAGGGACCACTGCCCCCCGAATGTCTTCAAAGGAATCTTCAACCACAGAACCCCAGTGAGACGCTTCCAGGAACCTAATGACTCTATCACTCAAAAGATGAATACTACCGTCCTCCTTCAAATCAGCATACATCAAACCACTCATAAAGGTCAGAAAGCGGAGAAGACCCAAGCAACTACAGACCGATATCCAACGTGCCCTACCCAGCGAAGATCCTGGAGAACCACATCTACAAAATCCATCTTAAACACGTCGAAACAAACAGAATACTTGACCAATCACAAGTTGGCTTCAGACTGATGGGAGGAACAGAATTGGCACTTCTATCGATATGGAACGACCTGAAAATAAACGCAGATGACACCCAATCAGCCCTCCTTCTATTGGACATTTCAGCGGCTTTTTACACAATCAGCCACGCAACACTAATAAAAAGATTGCTGGAATGTGGCATGCAGGAATCCGCCCTAAAGTGGCTAACCTTATTCCTAACAAACTGAACTGAAAGAACCTACCTACCACTGTTGACCTTAAAAAACAAAAATATATCCAGCGGAGTCCCACAGGGTTCCAGCTTCTCCCCTCTATTTTTCAACATCTACATGTGCCCACTGATGAAAATCATTCAATCCCACAGACTTACCCCATACTACTACACAGATGACACAACTGACTGTGAAAACAAACAGAACACAGCAACAAAATAGCAACCCTCAACAACTGCCTCACAGACATATACAACTGGATGACAACGATCAACCTCAAACTGAACTCGGCCAAAAATGTTCTCACCCACAGGGTTCGACGGAGGGAACATACAATTGGACTGGCCAATCGGCATGGGAACGCAACTAGAGACTACCAATTTAGTAAACAACCGAGGAATACTCATGGACAATGGACTATCACAGGAACCGCAAGTTAACGCAATTTCCCAAAAATGCTTCTTCCTCCTACAACTACTCAGAGGATTACTCACTACCTCATCTTCTCCCACAGAACCCCACAATCATATCCCTGATAAGAATTACCTACGCAAACAGCCTCTACCTAGGAATACCAGAAAGACTCACCAAGAAACCCCAAAGGGTGTAAAATATAGCAGCCAGGATCCTACTAAGAGTAAAACAGAAGAGACCACATCACTCCAGCACTGAAAATCCTACACCGTTACCAGTAAAAAAGCGCATCAAATTCAAATCACTGTGCATCGCCCACAAAGCCTTGCACAGGCAGGAAGCGGAATTCCTCCAACACAAGATTATCCAGTATCGCCCAGGAAGGGAAGTCAGATCCAGCAACAACCTACAAATAGAGGCAAAACACCACGAAAAAAGGAAATACAGCAGAACAGCAGGGGCAACATGCCCAAAGTAATTAGAACCACAGAAGACCACATCACCTTCAGGAAACTGCTCAAAACCTGGCTATCCAGCAGACAATGACAACATAGAAGGGAAAAAAGCAACAACAATCCAACTAACAAGGAGGAAAAGGGGAAAGAGATTTATACTGCTTCACCAAAATGGCCCCCTAACATAGGTAAGCCTAAAGCTCATAAACTACGGATTTGGTAAACAGTGTATTGTCACAGGAGGGATGTCCAACCTCCCCTGGGGAGAGCCTAAATGGGGAAGAATTTGTGACCATACAAGGCTAATGGCCAAGTTTACTGAAGAATTAAACAGCAAACTTAACGCTGAGTGATACAGAGTGAGCAAAATATTAGCATGTACATTTTATTTGTACAATTAACAATAATTAAACATCACTAATAAATGGAACACAACCCATTCCACAGTTATTACAATTATTCGACACAATCCGATAAAAATGGCAAATCAACAAAGGCACCACTACAAAAAAAGCACACAGGGATAGGAAGTGTAAATAAACCCAAGAAAAACTGAGGTTTAAAAACTCAGACAGAGAAACAGAAAAATGTGTATAAATTGTCTGTTATCAGCCAAACATAAGTAAAGTTGACTAATTTCAAAAATGAGAATAAACTTAATTCACCGCTCAATCTCACACTCCTTCACTTCCATCCAACCCAACATATTTCATTCCTCACTCATTCCAAACGCACACAGTCAGGGGAAATTCATCAGGGGCATGCACTTATATCTAAAAACAATTTGTGCCAATATTATTTATATGATTTGGAAGGGTTATGCAGACAAAGGTAGTCCTTTTTTGTTTAGATCAGAGAGTTGAGTACTCCCAACGCATACTAAACCATCCCACACACTATTATTGTCATGTGAGGGTTAACCACTCAAAAACAGCAACAAGGCAGCTATTTCCTGCTCTAGTAGTCAGCTTCAACTTTACTCCAGCAGAGGGTGGACAACACACACCTGTGAACAAACGAGAGATAGAGAGACCAATAAATAATCCCTCTATCATAGAAGACTGTTAAATTACATCGTCTGAGGAGCTACAAATTTGCTCCAAGTTCATACACCACCAGGGCATCATGACATGGAAAGGTTAATTTCTAACGGAGGCACAATGGTAAAGGAAAAACATAAATGAGAACGCGATGGCTCATCCTGTCTAGTCACCATAACACTACTTGTCTCCCCCAACTGTGAAAAAGCAGGCCCAATCAAGCGGGTCTCGACTCGCTTGTATTAGCTTCACACTTCTAGTAATGATACATAGGCGAAAGGAAAACGACACCCTAGCGACATCATCGTGCTCGGTGTGCTTACCAAAAAGCTTGATTGCCCCACCTGGGCAAACGCAAGTCAAGGGCCTCCAGCAGCGTATCCCTCACAGCAGGAACTCACAGCACAACCGAGATTCACTCTATGGGTCCTTCTTCATAGGTCACTGAAAGAGCCTGTAAACAATACATATTGTGCACTGTTACTCACGCTGAGGACAACACGCAGCTGTAGTGTATCCTAAAGACTAATCCCGCCGAAGTGGCTTTTTTGTAATTACCTCGTTCTGAATTACGAGGCATGTTGACCTCATTCAACTTTGGTGAGGACAATCGTGTAAACGTCTCTCCCACTAGACTAATACCGGAACAGCATCTACAGTTGCTGTGGGAAACATGTAGTAAAGCGTTAATTCTGCCATTGCAGGACACAGTGTGCTGCATAATGGTCTCGTAGCGGAGCGTATACACGGCAAATCTTAATAAGTACCCGCATCTACCCTTAAGTCTAAATTACTTATGGCTTTACCACTAGTTCGTAATTTCTATTCAATGACCTCACTAAACTCCTGTGCATTTCGTGGAAGGGCTAGTGACCTAAAAGCAATTAAACCATGGTGCTTGTAAAGTCAAAGGGGTGCAAGCTGTAATTACTCCCCTTCATTTATGTCATTTCAGCGATATTGCCACCAGAAACTGTGGGCATAAGGCTTTCCCAATGCATTTCAAAGGTCGGAACAAAAATATATGTTCATTTACAACCGTGGTGCCTGTAAAAGTCAAAAAGGTACGGACTGTAATTAAACCTCTTAATTGACGCCATCTCAGCAATATTGCCACCAGAAACTGTAGGCATAATGTGTTCCCAATACATTTCAAGGGACAGAGCAAAGAAAAGTATTCAACCCCACTAGCAAGGACACCAGCAACAACAACACAGCAGACAAAGAACTAGAGAGAAGACGAGAGGGGCCAAACAACTGCAAACAAGAACCTGGCTAGATACCATCAAGCAGCATCCAAAGTGCCGCCCCAGAGAGAGACCACAATTTTGTATTTGTATTTGTATTTATTGGTTTATAAAGCGCTTTACACCAAAGCGCTGTACAAGTGAACAACTTAATACATAAAACATAAACGTAAACAATATAACAGTAGAAGCAATGTTACAATATGAATCAGTCAACAAAACAGCAACAAGAGCAATTAACTGGAGGGAGATAGGGAGAATAGTGGAGTAGGACAGAGTGGGAGAGGGTCAGTTGGGGCGGACGTGGGGTGGGCTTTGGAGAGGAGGGTGGAGACTTCAGAAGGGGAGATAGGTGAGAAGTAGGACATGAAGGATGAGGGGGGCTCAGGGAGAGGAGAAGAGGGGAAGTCCGAGGAGCAGTTGATTTTTTGCCGAAGGGTAAGAATCTTGGAGGAAAAGAAGTTAGCAAAGTCAGAGGGTGAAAGTGTGGAAGAGGAGGAGGGATCAGGAGTGGGAGGGGAGAAGAGTCGAGAGAGAGTTTGGAAAATAAGGCGAGGGTGGGAGGCTTGGGAGTGGAGAAGGTTAGAGTACTAGGAGCATTTAGCCGAGGCAAGACAAGAGTCAAAGAGAGCGTGGTAAGAGAAATAGGAGGTTTGGTTAGGGAGAGAGGGGGTTTTGAGCCAGAGTCTCTCTAGACAATGAACTGACTGACTATACTAACCCTCTTCCATTCCTGTTCCTCCTACATAACTAACACCTCTACACTAGATTTTGGACTAACCACACTCAAACATAAAGAGAACCATTACTATGCCGACATTCAGAGTGAACCACCCACATTGCCCAAAACCATCTAAAATGCAACAACACACCAAGATGCCAGACTACCTTAAAGCTACGACCACCTGTGACTCTGAATTCCTTATGGACACTATCTAACCAGTGCACACGACCAACCCATCATAACCACACAACACAAACACAAAAAAATACCACACACCCGAGTCATGGAATCTACCCATGTGATTACAATGCGGTTACAATGCGTGAGGCTGCTCACAAGTGACCACATGCAAAACACTCACAGACGCCAGTTCCTCCTGGTTCTGAACCTATCCTCTCACTCTTTTCACCACTAACCCCCAACCCATTTTTTTGCAGAGCCACACGAACGCCTGGAGACTGCCCCTGGGTGGTAGCGGTGCGGTAGAAATCAACTTAACATAACATGTCCCGGAGCATAGCTCAGCGGGAACGTGCTCTTCTTGGAAGCAAGACGACACGAAGCAACACAGGTTCGATCCCCTGGTCCGCGCTTAGAAACCTCTGGGTATTTAAGCACATTATAAATACACAACTAAGACACACAAAAAAAACAGTTACGCAACTAAAAAAAAATAAAATTCCTTTAACAGCGCCTCGATGCCTTGGCGGCTATTCAAAAAATTAAATCCTGCTCCCCCTCTGATTCCAACCCTTTACGGGTTATTAAAGACATTGCTCCGGACCTCCTCTCAGAGATTACGGTGGCCATTAACAACTCATGTCAGTCTGAGTTGGTTCTGCTGGAACTGAAGGCAGGTAGGGTAATTCCCCTCTTCGGGAAGCGATCCTTGGACCCTGCAGTGTTATCTAATTTCCGCCCTATATCACTTCTTCCTCTTTTATCTAAACTTCTAGAGTCACTGGTGTCACCCCTGCTCTCTACATTTCTCGAATCATCCCATCTTTTGGATCCTGCACAGTCTGGTTTTAGGCCAGGTAGGGGCACTGAGAACGTACTGGTCGCCATCCAGGATGACATGGCCATGCTGGTAGACGCAGGTGGAGTGGGCGCCCTGATTCTGTTAGACCTGTCAGTGGCATTCGACATCGTCGGCCACTCCATTCTGCTATCCCACCTGGCCCAGTTAGGTATATCAGGGCAAGTACTGGCCTGGTTCATGTCATTCCTGGTGGATCGTACACAGACCCTCTCTATGCCCCCGCTTTCTCTCAGCTCCTTGTCACCTCAGTTGCGGAGTGCCACAAGGCTCCTTCTTGTCTCCAATCTTATTTAACATCTACATTTGAGCCCTTGTATGTTTGATCCGCTCTTTCGGCATCAGTTGCTACTCGTACGCCGACGATACTCAGATCCTGATCCGATTAGATCCTGATCGGGCTGAGGTATTGTCGTGCTTGCAGGAGTGTCTGGCAGCCGTGGGAGAGTGGATGAACTGCAATTGGCTCAAATTGTATGGAGACAAAACTGAGGTGATGGTGGTGGGTTGTCCTCCTGATCCTGCACTCTGGGTGTCCTCTTTCTGAACCTCATCCCTGGGTCCTCTCCCAGTGCTGGTCGGCAAGGTGAAAAATCTGGGGGTTATCTTTTCAGTATCACTATCTATGGACAAACAAGTCACTGCGGTCTGTCAAGCTGACCACTTCCAGCTAAACATTTTAAAGAAGGTGCTTCCCATTATTCCTGCCCCACTGCGTCCTCCAGTGGTGGCAGCCATGGTGATATCACTGCTAGACTACTGCAACTCCCTGTATCTGGCACAGCCGAAAGGCCTGATTCAGCGGTTGCAAAGATTGCAGAATCTAGCTGCACGTGTGGCAACTGGCCACCTTTTGGAGCACATATTTCTCCTGTGCTTCGAGCCCTTTACTGGTTCCCGGTGACCCAGCGGGTCAATTTTAAGGCACTGTGCATAGTTCATCAGGCCCTCCATGATCAGGGTGCGGAATACCTCCAAGTGAAGTTTACCCGCTACCATTCTAGCCGTAACCTACGTTCTGCTTCGGCTGATCGGCTGGTGGTCCTGATGTATAAACGGGCACGGGTGGGTGGGCGTTCTGTGTGGCCGCCGCAGTTCTATGGAACAACCTCCCGCTATTCAATAAGAAAACATCTCATTATTTAGCCTTTAGAAAGTCTGTTAAAACTCACTTATTTTCGGCTGAGCTGCGTTAGCCCGGCTGTCTCCTTCCGCCCGCAGCACCAAGATACCCTTGGGTGACCGTGCGCTTTAGAAATACTATTAACATAACATAACATAACATAACATGGCTCTGCGACCCACTCCTGTTGGCTTTGCCTTTAAAAATGTCTTGTCACAACAAAAAAACATGTCCAAACTGGCTGCACAATGCAGGCGAGTCTAGATGCGTAATAATGCTTATCATGTTTGCTTTAACCTTGATACCCAGTGAAAAAAGCCACGCCACAGTAAGAAATGGCTTGACTGGCTGCCCTAAATGCCAGTCTAGACACATAATAACACTCATAATGCATGCTTGGTCATAGAATTCCAGTTTTAAAAAATGTCATGCCACAGCAAAGAATGGCTAGACTGGGTGCCCCAAAATGCCAGTGCAGCCAGATAAAAGCACATATCACCCTTTCTATAAAAAATAAAAAAAATAAAGCATTTTGTACTGGCATCTATGATGGACACCCATTAAAAAGTGCATCGTGATTGAGATTCCAAGATGGCCGCCGAGGGGAGAGCAGCATGATCGTGAAGCTCAAACCCCCTGGGGCCAAAGACAATAATGATAGATTAAAAGAGCCTTCCACAGGCAGGGATTTATCAATGTAGGCTGAGGTGGTGGAGTGCAACAGCCAGGATCGCTGGGGGACTGCGGAAGTGGTGGGTGTGCAGCCTTCATCTCTGCAGTGTCTGAGGTGTGGGGGCACTGCGCCCATGGCCGGTGCAGGCCAAGCTGAGAGTCACGCTCGCAAACCGCGAGCAAGAAGAACCACTCTGGGAGAACCAGAGCAGACGAGGATCCAGTGCGGCTGCGAGGTGGGGAGGGGGAAAGCAGCTGCTGTCGGACAGCAGAGGAACCAGTCAGGAAGGAGCTGCCTGCGATATTGGAGGCCCACCGGGGCTGGATTCGTAGAATGGGGGCTCCCCTGCTGGCGAGCGCCAGTGGGAAGATCGAGGCGGGAACGAGCTTCCCCTGCGCCGCAGAAGCAGCGTCTCATCAAAGAGATCAGGAGGATCTGCAGGAACCATACCCGTAGCCCACTGCTGAGAGCTGCACAGGTGAGAAGAGCACAGGAGCAGCCAAGAGACCCGGGAGCAGCTGTACAGCGAAAGTCAAGAGCAGGAAGGCAGCGACCCTGAGGGGCTCGATTCCCCCGCAACCCTCCCTTGGGGAAGAACCATCACAGATCAGCTGGCCCAAGGAACGGGTGCAAACAGGCAGAGCTTGGCCAGTGCAGGCAGTGATCAGCAGGCAGTGATCACCAGCTTTGAGCAGAGTGATGGTGAGGAGTGGGGGAGCATGGCGGGAGGGCCCCTGTCCAAGCTTTGAAGAAAGCACTTTGCAGAGAAGACTAGGGGAGGCCCTGTGGAGTTATAGCCGGGGCAGCTGGAGGCCCATTTGAGGTACATTTTGGATTTTGGAGCTGCATATAGTGCTCCAGCCAGCACACCCCCATCCAGAAGCACCAGGCATAGGAGAAAGTGACCAGTGGGGCCTGGCCTTCATGGACCAATCCTGAGGCTGAATAGAGGAATAAAGAGTCCATCTACATCTGTGGTGGGCAAGGAAGAATAAGGGAGAGGCCATTTGGTCGGGCTCAGGGAAGAGTGATCCTGGCATCAAGGCCAGGAGTAGGGTCATTTGAAACCCAAGGAGGAGGACAAACAGTGGCTCACCTGTGCCCAGTTAGAGGGGAGTTCCGACCCCCTGCACAATCAAGGGCAGTCCCACAAAGCGGCAGAGGGAGGAGGTTCTATGAGCTGAAAAAATGGCCAGAAGAGGTCCAAAGGATGCGAAACAATATCAGGGAGAACAAGGGGAAGGACATGCAAGTTGCCCTCAAGTCTGTGAAGAAACCACAGGAGGGCAATCTGCAGAGACTCTGGCGCAGAGACAGCGAGGTACCGGCTGGGGAAGATCAGGGGCCCAGGGCAGGAGAGGATTTGGGGACGCTGGTAGGCACTGCAAAAGATGCGAGTGGAACTGTCCCAATCGTTGCAAGAGGTGAAGGGGGACATAACGAAAGTAGAGGAGCGGACCGATGCATAAGAGAGAGCCTTACAAGTGGTCGCAGGGGACACAAGGAAGATCCACAAGCTGGTAGAACAATTAGCAAGGGTCACGCAGATTCTCGAGACCCAGAGCAAAGACCTTTAAAACAGCTCGAGAAGATCTAACCATAAAATAAAGTGCCTTGCTGAGGCGGTGGCGGACAAGGATCTAGGCACGATGGTACAGGAAGTGTTTGCAGACCTGCTGGAGGTGGAAGACTGGTCGGGGATAGAGCTGGACCACATACACAGAGTGGGTTCAAAGAGGGGAGAGCCAGGGGCCAAACCCAGAGATGCAGTGGTGGCCTTACACGAGTATGGGCAGAAGGAGAAAGTGCTGTCGGCTGCCAGGCGGGCCAGATCAATCAGCTACAATGGCTCAGAACTTCAGCGATTCCAGAACCTAACCAAGACCACCCTGGTGAAGCGTAGGATGATGGGCCCAGTGGTGTGTGCCCTAATGCAAGCGGACATATGCTATAAATGGACCGTTCCCTTTGGACTACTGTTCAAATGGGAAGGGAAACAGCATCGGGTTACCATCGCGAGGAAGGTGAGAGGGTACTGAAGATTAAGGACGATGGGCCACCAAGGCAAGAACGAAGACCGGCAAGAGAACCGCTCAAGAGGTAAATGTGAGAGTGGAAAACGTTTTTTGACAAGGGGCTAAAATAAACAGGGCCTAAGGGGCCCAGTTTAACCCCCACCCCGATGAGGGGCAGGAGTGGAAGGTGCCCACACGCCCATTGACACTGGAGCACCACGTTGAGGGAAAAGGGGGGTTACAGGAAGGAATGTTGTAGTCCGCCTGGGGGAGGTAGTTAGGGGAAAGGTACTGGGGGGAGGCGGGTGGTACAGGATGTCTTGGTTTATCTACATGGGTCTAGAGGGACCCACACAGGTTTACTCTGGGTTGTTACAGGGGCTCAATTCCAGAGATGATGGGTCGGGGGAAGCTGGAGGCTGGTTGAGCCCACCCAGAGGTGGCTGGGAGGGTGAAGGTGAGTTGGGGTTCCGGGGGATCCCAACGGCAGCTAGTCATTAGTGCGAGCCGCACAGTAAGACGACCACGGGAAAGAGGGAAATGCTTCAGGGGACCGCCCTAAACATCAGGGGACTTACTTTCCAGGGTTATGAGAAGGAAGGTGAAACAGTTCTTGGAGCAGGGGAAGTCGCGGGATTTGTAGCCCTCCAAGAGACGCACGTTCAGAGGCAAGACAGGCATAAACTGAAAATCAAGGGGTACTGCCATCTGTTTAATGCAACGCCTCTGGGAAGATGGGGGTGTGGGGCGGGTGTTAATCGCTATTCGAGACATCCCAGTCTTCCTGGTCATAGCTACAGAAGGGGACACAGAGGGTCGGTATCTGGCTGCCTCTTTCCAATGGGAGACGGGGACATATACCGTGGCAGCAATCTACGCCCCCAATACGGGGCAAGATGGGTTCTTGCGGGCGACACTGACCAAATTAGAGATTTTTGCCAAAGGGCAGATAATATTGGTAGACGACTTTAATCTGGCTGGGATCCAAGAGAAGACAGGAGCGCAAGGGTGTTCCACAACCAGGTGGCGCCATCTATCTGCTTGAACTAACACATGGCCCAATTGGCGTTGGTAGATGGCTGGAGGGAACTGAGGCTGTGGCTACACATTTTAGTCCCATGTTCATAGATCCTTCTCAAGGATAGATCACTCCTGGATTTCGTGGTCACTATTGGGTAGGGTCGTGGTGATAGAGCTAGGAGTGATCGCTGTCATGATGCCTACCTCCAAGAAGCCAGACCAGGCCCAGCTACCCCAGAGGCAGACATCATGTCCCCGAAGGAAGTCTCAGCAGCCCCAAGTAGGGGCCCTTTGGACTCAGTCCTGGCGCCTTTGGCGCCAGGCTCATATTGGACAACAGTCCTGGCGCCATAGGCGCCAGGCTCATAAAAGATGACTTTGTGTTTAAAGGTGCTTGGTGTAAACTTACCTGATGCAGACCATGCTGCAACATCCGGGCCATCTAGAGGCCTGAATGGGACTACTTTATCTTTGGGGACTACTTAACCACACGGGTGTGGCCGGAGGAAGAATACATACCTGAGAGGAAGGATACATACCTGGAACTACTTCGAAGGCTATTTAAGCCACGCCCAAGCAGCAACTCACGCTTCGCGTTGTTCTGCATCTAGCAGCTGGACGCTCACCGTGTCTGCTCCTGCATCCTGACTTCTGTCACGCCCGCCAGCATCCTGGAACACCTGCAAAGGGAGAAGAGAAGAGAATAGGAGAAAGAAGAGTCCTTACCTGCAAAATCCGCATTCCGGAGACATTTCGCCGACAATCCTGAAAAGGAAGACATTCATTTTAAAAGCACATCGCATCGATCGCTGCAGCGCCGTATTCCACTCACCTTCACTAGGCGCCTCCATGTTCATCAGCGACCATCTGGATCCGCAACCACATTTCAGCGCCTAGGGAGAAAAAGACAAGAACAAAGGTGAGCTAGGGAAGAGAATAAGAAAACCTTAATTTGCCATCATAAGACTTACCTGTTGGGTCATTCCCACTTCATTTCGGGTCGGTGCCGCATCCTGGCATTTCCGGACCCCGGCCCCTAAGGGGAAAAAGAGACATCAGCGTTAGTGATTGAATGCTAAGACATTACCTGAACGCTCATTAAAGACTTACCTGATATCTACTGGAACTGCACCTTTCACTTCGGGTCGGTGCCATATCTCCGGCATTTCCAAACCCCGGCCCCTAAGGGGAAAAAAGACACAAGCATTAGTGCATTAATGCAAGGACACTAAAGGAACCTCTCATCAAACAACTCACCTGGGTTTCCTTCGTCGGTTCCATTGCTCATCTCGGAATCTTTGTTCTGCACCTGAAATAGAGACAACGGACAATTATTATTTCCGGCTCATACTTATAAACAGAATTCTCACAGTACTTTACCGGGAAGGTCAAGCAAACTTGAACTCTCTACAATCCATGATCCAGTGAAGTAACTGGATTACAACGCGCCCCTGCATCAGAGGCAGGATGGAGAGCTCGTCCTTTCAGATCCTAAGGTGAGACTTCACGGGGAATCGCAGAAGGGTTTCGTGGAGGGTGAGAAGGGAATGGGAGGCTTACACATTATCCCGCAGATTGTTAATACTCCCTTTTCACACACAGAAGGATATTTCTGCGAGTCAGACAAGCCAGATTTGAAGGTCCGGTCCTGTCCATCTTCTGAGTCCTGCGCTTCATCATAGAAGAGGCAACAGCACTCCAAACCAGGCCTGCGCCACCGTGGGAGTCAGGTGAGCGTAACAGAACGCGAAGCCTACCTACAATTTCCCACCCGGGCGCTATGGAAACTTCCGAGACAGACCAGCTGGCCCAGCCTTTGGGGGAATTACGGGCAGAAGTACACTCCGATCGCCAGGAGACTAACGCTCTCAAAAGAGAACTGATCCTATCTAAGGAAAGAACTGATGACCTGGCCAAACGGTTGTTGCAGGGTCAGGCAGGACAAACTCCTTTACCTAGTTCCGGGGGTAATGCCACTTCTATGATTTCGAATAACCCAGTACAAATCAATCTACCTGGAAACATGCCTTTGGCCCCGCCTGAACGTTTTGCTGGGGACCCCAAGAAATATGCCGTTTTTATGAACCAATGTCGCTTACACTTCCTATGCAGACCTGGGGCCTTCCCTAATGACCAGACCAAGGTAGCTTTTGTATTATCTTATCTCAGCGGCAGTGCTGCCGATTGGTCAGTTCCTTTGGTAAATCAAGATGATCCAATTCTCCAGGAATTTCAAGGCTTCCAGGCAAGCATGGAAAGATTATTTGCTCGACACTCTCAGGGACAGGCCCTAGACAACGAACTGCTATCCTTACGACAAGGTAACCAGGATCTCTTATCTTACATCGCCACCTTTAATAGGTTGGTTGTGGAAACTGGGTGGCCAGAGAATAAAAGGATCACATTATTTCATCGAGGTCTGCGCGGAGAACTTAAAGACGTGCTAGCCCAAATAGTAAATCCACCCCAAGTCTGCGCGGAGTACATAGACCTTGTGGTCCAACTTGATCACAGACTTCAGAATAGAAAAGCAGATCGATCCAAGTTTGAAACCAGAGTGTTGATCAAAACTCACGCTAACCCCAAGAGTACCGACGTTTCAGAACCTATGCAAATCGGTGGAGTTAAAGGACCGTTAACGCAGAAGGAACGGGAGAGAAGGCGGCAAAAGCAATTATGTCTCTATTGCGGAGCTTCCAGTCACTTTCTACGAGATTGTCCGGTAAAACCACCTAAGAAGGTGGTTGGAGCCACTGACAACAATTTAACAGAACCTGATTGGGGAAACGACCAAGCCCGACAAGCGTAGAGGTCCGCTTGCCGAGCTTGAAAACAAACTCTTTGACCTCGCATTTCATCATGCCAATGGTCCTCGTGGATCCGAAACAGCCTCGGCGGTTGCATGCTATAAAGGCATACATCGACAGTGGAGCTATTGGAAACTATGTAGATCGTGAATTGGCCTCCAGGATTAATCTCCCTCTCCGTCCGAAAACTAACAAGGATGTCATTAGTAGAGTTGATGGAACCGAAGTAGCCTCAGGGCCGGTAACTCATTCCACTACAGAAGTGACACTAGTGGGTCAGGATGGACATCGGGAAGCTATTGTGTTTGATGTAATCAAGGCCCCACAGTTTCAAGTAATTCTAGGAATTCCTTGGTTAGAAACACATAATCCTCGAATAGACTGGCGAGCAAAGAGAATAACCTTTCCTGATTGTGAACAAACTTGTTATCCAAGAAATCCAAATATGGGCCTGGCCTCAGTAACTTCCGCCACTATTCAACTACCGGCTGAGTACGAAGAATTCCAAGACATTTTCCAAAAAGAACGGGCCAACACGTTACCTCCCCACCGGTCGTACGATTGTCAAATCGATCTGGTACCCAATGCTCAACCGCCTTGCAGCAGGATTTATGCTCTTACTGAACTTGAGAACCTTCATTTGCGTCAGTATTTAGATCAGTACCTTGCCAATGGTTTTATTCGCCCGTCAAAGTCTCCTGTTTCCTCAGCTCTGTTCTTTGTGCCGAAAAAAGAAGGCGACCTTAGAACATGTATTGACTACCGCGCCCTAAATCAAATAACGATTAAGAATCGTTATCCTCTGCCTCTGATCCCTGAACTTCTCGACCAGGTAAAAGATGCTTGTATGTACACCAAGTTAGATCTCCGGGGAGCTTATCACCTGGTGCGTATAAAAGAAGGCGACGAATGGAAGACTGCATTCCGCACCAAATATGGGCTCTTTGAATATCAGGTGATGCCCTTCGGATTGTGCAACGCACCTGCCGCCTTTCAATACTTTATGAATGATGTTCTTCGGGAACTTATCGATGTTTGTGTCATCGTATATATCGACGACATCCTGGTGTACTCCTCTTCGAAATCCGATCACAGAAAACATGTCAGGGCAGTTCTTGAAAAATTGCGCCAGCACAAACTGTTTGCAAAACTCGAAAAATGTGTTTTTCATTCCACAGAAGTCGAGTTTCTCGGATTCATCCTGACACCTAAAGGAGTCCGAATGGACTCGCGAATGGTGGACGCCATCCTCAAATGGCCATCTCCTAGCTCTGTGAAGGGGGTTCAGAGCATGCTTGGTTTTGCCAATTTTTATCGAAGATTCATCCCGGAATTTCCTCGAGTGGTCCAACCCATCACAGCTCTCTTACGGAAGAATAAACGCTTCGAATGGACTCATGAGGCAGAACAGGCCTTTCAAGACCTAAAGGCTAAATTCACCTCTGCACCTGTGTTGAAGCATCCACGCCCAGATCTCCCTTACATTGTTGAAACTGACGAATCCAGCTTAGCCATGGGAGCTGTCCTGTCTCAAAGGGATCCAATAACTAACCAACTACACCCTGTAGCCTTTTGGTCCAGAAAATTCTCGGCTCCTGAAATTAATTACGCATTCACCGACAAGGAGTTACTAGCTATTAAGTCCGCCTTCAAAGCTTGGCGTCATTACCTCCTCGGCGCAAGACACACCATCACGGTGATTACAGATCACAGAAATTTGCAATATTTAAAGACGGCCAAAGCCCAATCATCACGTCAACTCCGATGGGCTTTATTCTTTGCGGAATTTGATTTTGTAATCACATATCGCCCTGGTTGCAAGAATGGCAAAGCGGACGCTTTATCCCGGATTGGGATGGAAGAAACAAATTTGAGCTTAGAACCTGTACCGATTATACCTGAACAGAGCATTTTGGGTTTGACCTCTTTACAAACTATTGAGGACGTTCAAACTCGAGTTAGACAACTATTAGACTCCACAGCCTTACAAGAATGGAGCCAAAAGGGGTCACACTTTTCCGTTAATAACGATTTACCGTACTTCCAGGGGCGATTATTTCTGCCTAACAAAGAACTGCAACAACTCGTTATTGCCCATTATCATGATACATTAATGGAAGGATATCCAGGTATCGCTAAAACTGAGGAAAAGATCAAACAACAATTCTGGTGGCCATCCTGGAGAAAAGACATAAAATCTTTTGTGATGTCTTGCGGACTTTGCGCCCAAAATAAAGGTCAAAAGAAAAGACCAGCCGGTCTTCTACAACCTTTGGATATTCCACCGGCACCTTGGCACACCTTGTCGATGGACTTTATTACCGACCTGCCTCCTTGCTATGGATACAACACTATCTTGGTGATTGTGGATCTCTTCTCCAAAATGGCCCATTTTATCCCTTTAAAAGGGTTACCCTCAGCCTCCATCTTGGCCAAGGAATTTCTGGAGAACATAGTTCGTATGCATGGTTTTCCATCCATATTAGTCTCAGATCGAGGAAGCCAGTTTATTTCCCATTTTTGGAGGAAATGTTGTCAACTGGCGCAAATTGATGTACGACTATCCACCAGTCACCATCCCCAAACCGATGGCCAAACCGAGAGAACTAACCAAACCCTTGAACAATATCTTTGGTGTATGTTGCACCAATCTGAATGCAATTGGAAAGACATTCTTTGGATCGCAGAATATGCATATAACAATTCTGTACATTCTGGAACAGGACAAAGCCCTTTTTACACCTTGTATGGTCATCATCCTCGAACCTCAGACCTGGACCCTCCTCAAAACCTGGAAATGCCTGCGGTAGATCATTTGCATTCCACGATAACCCGAGCTTTCAAAGAAGCTACGACTCATCTTCAGCAAGCCAAGAGAAAGTACAAAGAAAATGCTGATTTACATCGAAGTGAAGCACTTCCGTACCAAATAGGGGACCAGGTGTGGCTAGCAACTAGACATTTACCTCTCAAAGGACCCCGGACTTTCAACCCCAGATACATAGGACCCTATCCCATCAAAGCTATAATCAACCCGGTGGCCTTTAAACTCGATCTACCAGCGAACATGCAAATTCATCCCGTTTTTCACGCCTCGCTGTTGAAACCGGTGCAACCAGGAACAAGACTGATCAAACCACCAGAACCAATTCAGATTGATGGGGAATTAGAATTTGAAGTTTAAGACATATTGGATTCCAAGGTGTTAAAGTCAAAACTCTTCTATCTAGTTGATTGGAAGGGGTATGGACCTCAGGAGAGATCTTGGGAACCAAGCGACCATGTACACGCTCCGCGATTAATACAAAAATTCCACCGAAAATTCCCAAACAAGCCAAAGCCCCCGGAGAGAACAAACTTGGGAGGGGCCTTGGGAGGGGGTACTGTCATGATGCCTACCTCCAAGGAGCCAGACCAGGCCCAGCTACCCCAGAGGCAGACATCATGTCCCCGAGGGAAGTCTCAGCAGCCCCAAGTAGGGGCCCTTTGGACTCAGTCCTGGCGCCTTTGGCGCCAGGCTCATATTGGACAACAGTCCTGGCGCCATAGGCGCCAGGCTCATAAAAGATGACTTTGTGTTTAAAGGTGCTTGGTGTAAACTTACCTGATGCAGACCATGCTGCAACATCCAGGCCATCTAGAGGCCTGAATGGGACTACTTTATCTTTGGGGACTACTTAACCACACGGGTGTGGCCGGAGGAAGAATACATACCTGAGAGGATGGATACATACCTGGAACTACTTCGAAGGCTATTTAAGCCACGCCCAAGCAGCAACTCACGCTTCGCGTTGTTCTGCATCTAGCAGCTGGACGCTCACCGTGTCTGCTCCTGCATCCTGACTTCTGTCACGCCCGCCAGCATCCTGGAACACCTGCAAAGGGAGAAGAGAAGAGAATAGGAGAAAGAAGAGTCCTTACCTGCTAAATCCGCATTCCAGAGACATTTTGCGGACGATCCTGAAAAGGAAGACATTCATTTTAAAAGCACATCGCATCGATCGCTGCAGCGCCGCATTCCACTCACCTTTACTAGGCGCCTCCATGTTCATCAGCGACCATCTGGATCCGCAACCACATTTCAGCGCCTAGGGAGAAAAAGACAAGAACAAAGGTGAGCTAGGGAAGAGAATAAGAAAACCTTAATTTGCCATCATAAGACTTACCTGTTGGGTCATTCCCACTTCATTTCGGGTCGGTGCCGCATCCTGGCATTTCCGGACCCCGGCCCCTAAGGGGAAAAAGAGACATCAGCGTTAGTGATTGAATGCTAAGACATTACCTGAACGCTCATTAAAGACTTACCTGATATCTACTGGAACTGCACCTTTCACTTCGGGGTCGGTGCCATATCTCCGGCATTTCCGAACCCCGGCCCCTAAGGGGAAAAAAGACACAAGCATTAGTGCATTAATGCAAGGACACTAAAGGAACCTCTCATCAAACAACTCACCTGGGTTTCCTTTGTCGGTTCCATTGCTCATCTCGGAATCTTTGTTCTGCACCTGAAATAGAGACAATGGACAATTATTATTTCGGGCTCATACTTATAAACAGAATTCTCACAGTACTTTACCGGGAAGGTCAAGCAAACTTGAACTCTCTACAATCCATGATCCAGTGAAGTAACTGGATTACAACGCGCCCCTGCATCAGAAGCAGGATGGAGAGCTCGTCCTTTCAGACCCTAAGGTGAGACTTCACGGGGAATCGCAGAAGGGTTTCGTGGAGGGTGCGAAGGGAGTGGGAGGCTTACACATTATCCCGCAGATTGTTAATACTCCCTTTTCACACACAGAAGGATATTTCTGCGAGTCAGACAAGCCAGATTTGAAGGTCCGGTCCTGTCCATCTTCCGAGTCCTGCGCTTCACCATAGAAGAGGCAACAGCACTCCAAACCAGGCCTGCGCCTCCATGGGAGTCAGGTGAGCGTAACAATCGCCCAGTTATACCGTGCGCCCATAAGGATTACCTTAAATATAGGGCAGAACAAACCAGGCCTATGGCGGTGGAAGTTCCCTAGCCACATCCTTAAGGATGGAGCCCTATGCGAGGACATAAAGAATAAAATCTTGGATTACTTTGCACTTAACGCAACAGAAGGTGTATGGGACCAGGTGGTCTGGGATGTGTTTAAGGCTACATTGATGGAGGAGCTCATTGCAATGAAGTGACAGAGGGACAAACAACTAGGTCTCTTATAGGAGGAATCAGAAGCTAAACTTTAACAAATAATCGCTCAAATGGCAAATAACGCTGGGAGTACGCTGCAAAGGAAATATTGGCTGATTATGAGAAATTAGATGTTTTGCAGACTAGAGCTGCAGAGCGTTCATTGCTCTACCTTCAACAGAGGTATTATGTCAAAGCCAATAAGCCTGTCAGCGAGGTTGATTAGGAAAAAAGAAGCATCAAGGACAATCCTGAAAATAAAGGTGGGGGGTCAAGAAAGCACTGCTCTACCTGACATAATTTCAGCCTTCACAGAATATTATTCATCCCTGTACACATCAGATTCCCCCGAGGAGGGAGCCCAAAGGGAATACCTGTCCCAGTGCCCTCTCCCTAAGATCACTCCTCAAGAACGGGAAGAACGTGAGGGAGACATTACTCCCGAAGAAGTAAGTGGCGGCTTTAGCTGCCTTGCCATCAGGAATGGCTCTGGGCCGAGGAAGCTTTCCAGCATGCTTCTACAAAACCTTTAGAGAGGCACTGATACTGCGCTTAGTCCAGCTCTTCAACTCTTTTTGGGAGGCGTGGAGGGGGAAGGTGTATCACCCCGACAACGGAAGAAGCCAAGGTTGTGCTGCTCCCAAAGTCGGGTAAGGATGTCACCATGCGGTTCGTACTGGCCGATTGCCCTAATTAATCTAGACACAAAGATCTACACCAAGGTTCTGGCATCACGCCTGGATAAGCTCCTCCCCAAACTGATTGATCCCGACCAGTCGGGATTTATGAGGCATAGGCAGACCTCGGATAACATTTGGCGGGTCTGTTATCTGATTGAAAAAGTAAATAAATCTAGAACCCCTGCACTTATACTAGCATTGGATGCTGAGAAGGCATTCCACTGGGTCGAATGGCCATTCCTCTTCCATACCATGGAGGTTATGGGATTTGGTTCTAAATTCCTTTCAATGGTAAGAACAAACTACCGAACTCCCTCCTTGTGCCTGGCAATCAATAGGCAACTTTCCCAGAGGATTACAGTCTCACGAGGCACTAAGCAGGGTTGCCCCCGCTCTTATGTGCCATCCACCTAGAGCAGCTCTTGGCCAGCATTAGGGCCTCCCCTGGATATTAGGGGGATACCCTTTGGGGGTGAGGAGCATAGAGTCGCAGCATTTGCTGACAACATGCTCCTCTTGATCACGGAGCCAGAAACCTAATTTCCAGGGATCCCACAGGAGCTTCTTCTCTTTAGGGAGGTGGCAGTGTTACAAACAAATGCCCACAAGTCAGAGTTATTAACAGTGACAGCCTCCTCCAGAAAAGGTTCAGTAATTGCGGGGTATAGTACCCAATAGATGGACAGAAACCGGCATTAGATTTTTGGGGCTCCAGATCACTGGTTCTCTGGGTGCTCTTTACCGTGCTAAGTACTTGCCTGTAACGCTCACCTGACTCCCACGGAGGCGCTGGCCTGGTTTGTGCTGCTGTGACCTCTTCTAAGGTGATGCGCAGGGTTCAGAAGACGGACTGGACCGGGCCCCCAAATCTGGCTTGTCTGGCTCGCAGAAGTATCCTTCTGTAGGCGAAAATAGGGGATTAACTGTCTGCAGCGTAATGCAATCGGCCTCCCACTTTCCCCTCTCACCCTCCTCGAAACCCTTCTGTGATTCCTCGTAGCGTCTCACCTTAGGGTCTGGAAGGACGAGCTCTCCATCCTGCTTCTGATGCAGGGGCGCGTTGGTATCCAGTTACTTCACTGGATTTTCGGATTGGTGAGAACCAAACTTGCTTGGCTTCCAGGTAAATTTTTTGATAAGAGGTTCCCCTTGTGTCCATGCATTAATGTACTAATGCTAGTGTCTTTTTCCCCATAGGGGCCGGGGTACGGAATGCCGGGGAACAGGCACCGACCCAAGATGAGAGGTGAAATCCTTGTAGAAATCAGGTAAGTCTTTAATGAGCGTTTTTTTTTGGTAATGTCATTTCATTCGCTCATTAACGCTGATGTCTTATTTTCCCCTTAGGGGCCGGGGTCCGGAAATGCCAGGATGCGGCACGGACCCGAAATGAAGAGGGAATGAATCAACAGGTAAGTCTTAACATGGAGATTTAGCTTTCCTTATTCCCTTCTCTCTCTCACCGTTTGTTCTGGTCTTTCTCTCCCTAGGCGCTGGGGCGTGACTGCGAATCCGGATGATCGCTGCTGAACATGGAGGCGCCCTGTAAAGGTGAGTGGAATGCGGCGCTGCAGCGATCGACGCGATGAGCTTTTAAATAAAAGTTTTCCTTTTCAGGATTGTCGGCGAGATGTCTCCGGGATGCGGATTTAGCAGGTAAGGACTTTTCCTTCTTCTGTTCTCTTCTTCTCTTCCTTTGCAGGTGATCCAGGATGCTGGCAGGCATGGCAGAAGTCAGGATGCAGGAGCAGACACGGTGAGCGTCCAGCTGCTAGATGCAGAACAACGCGAAGCACGTATGGCTGTTCGGGTGGGGTTTAAATAGCCTTGGAAGAAGTTCCAGGTATGTATCCTTCCTCAAATCAGGTATGTATCCTTCCCGGACCACGCCCGGATGGTAAATTAGTCCCACAGGTAAAGTAGTTCCTTTCAGGCCTCAAGGAGGCCGGGATCCTGCAGCATGGTCTGCATCAGGTAAGTGCACCCAAGCACTCCCATAATGAGCCTGGCGCCTATAGCGCCAGGACTGATGTCTTTTATGAGCCTGGCGCCATAGGCGCCAGGACACTGTCCAAAGGGCCCCTATATGGGGTTGCTGGGTCCTTCCTTGGGGACTAGATGTCCGCTTTCGGGGACGCAGAGCTCGAACCGGCTCCCCGGGAGCGGGCATCATGACATTGCCTTTAGCGGAAAGCTGCACCAGTTGCTTGCGGAATAGGTGTCCTTATCAATATCCCGTATGGGGAGGATAAATGCCCTCAAAATGGTGATTTTGCCAAAAATCCTGAACTATATCACGGCCCTGCCAGTGGGGGTTCCCCAAGGTTTTTTCAGGACCATTCAAAAACATGTGGGGTCATTTATTTGGAACCGCAAGAGAACCAGGATTGCTATGCAGATGCTAATGTCTCCGAGAAGCAAGGGAGAGCTGTGAGCGCCAAACTTCTGCTTCCATTTCCTTGCAGCTCAAAACAGAGTGAGCTGAGATTGGTTGAGGGGCGATCGCGGGAAGGTCTGGTGTCGAATGGACAAAGCGGTGGTGGGCTCGCCGCTGTACGAGGTGTGTGGCGACCAAAGGGGGATAGACCTACAAACATGTACCGTAGCAGGATAGGGGCCCTAGTGGGGAACTCATGGCATGAGCTGGTGCAGAGGGTGAACTTTACCATCTTCCCTTCCCCGCAGACGTCGCTGTTTAGCAATCCCCAGTTCACACCGGGTATGGAAAGGGGTGCCTTCAATGGGTGGCGGCAGCAGGGTGCCGCAAACACTGCGGCATGTTCTCCATCAGGACATTAAATCCTTTGCATAGTGCAAGCAGGACTTCGGGCTAGATGAGGGGGAGAGGTATCACTACTCTCAACTGAGGCACTGGTTTACTGGTCAGTGGCCAAAATGGATCTCACGCCCTTTGAATGGTTTGTAACGATAGACACTGGGATAGGCATTTGGTAGGACCGTTATATGGGATTATAGCAGAAGGGGTAAGGAGCCAGGCATAGCACTATATGGAGCAGTGGGAAACTGCAATGGGGCAGCCGCTGGAAGGGAACTTTGGACTCAAATATGGGCAGTTATCCCCAAGCTCACACAAGCGATCCAGATTCAGAAGATGTGGGTTAAGATAATGGTCCAATGGCATCTCACCCCAGAAAAACTACATAAATTCGAACCAACTGTGTCAGCACTCTGCTGTAGGGGATGTGGGGAACAGGGATTGTGGAAGCATATCTGGTGGCAATGCCCAGTCATACAGCCTTATTGGGACATGACCTGCGTAGCAATGAATAGTATTCAGACAACACAAGGATGGCATCCAGGGAATGAGCGGGGTTCTGGAAAATCTACCCTCGAAAGCTCAAAGAAAGACATACATCCTCCTGAAAGTGGCGACACCGCTTGTGGTGGCACACAAATGGAACCAAAAAGCTGCCCCCAAAGAACACTAATGGGTTAGTAAAAACTGGAAATGTGTGGCACTGGTGTGGATGACCTATTCGATTCAAGGGGATCACCAAAGGTTTCTCTCACACTGGGACATTGGCCTGCATCACCTGTAGCGGGACTTGCGGGCCGCATGGTGCCCGAGGAAAATGAGATTGCTGGGGCTGGTGTGAGTACTCGCTCCACTTGGCGAGGGTGCTGGGGCTGGTGTGAGTACTCGCTCCACTTGGCGAGGGCACCTTCAAAGGAAGCTGAGCTGGGGGGAGATATGGCTGAGGTTTCTAGGGGAGACGAGGACTATGGGGGGTTCTAAAATGGTGCAAGGGCCGTACAACGGCTGGCGAGAGAGCTGGCCACTCACAGAAGGGGGAGAAAGTGGGAGGCAAGAAGGGATGGGGAGAGGGGTTACATGTGTTCTTACTGTTGAAAATGCCAATAAAATAAAAGAAAAATTTAAAAGTGCATTGTTACTGTGCTGCCCCCACAAGCCGAAATCAGCTCCCTGGTCCAGCACAGATACACCCACACACACATTATTTGACTCAACATTCACTCGCTTATTCACACAAAGCATTCCCTCACTCATTGCATCGGAGGATCATAAGTGACCTACCCATACATGTTATATCCCCCTGCACCTGTTCCAAGTAGGCACAGGGAAATGGTTTTGTTTTCCCTGTGCTTTGAAAACTGCACATCCTTTGAAAATCGGGATTTATTTGCAAATGCCAAAAATCCCCTTTGCACCCTCTACCTTGTGCAGTTGTGCATTTGGTGGGAAAAGAGCACCTCAATGTGCACAACTATAATGCACACATGTAAATGTCCTTTGTGCACGGTTCACCACCTTTTTGGCGCAAGTGAAGTGAATGAGCATCCCATCAGTTGCACCAAACAAGTTTTGACAATCTTGGCACGATTGTTTATCCCTACTGATCACTTCTTTACGCTGTACGTTCATTTCAGAAAGTGTGGTTCGAGGTCTCAGAAGTGAATTAGGAATGGTAAAGGACACACGAGAACGAAAGGGTGCATGGGGTTTTTACTGTTTCTGCAGTCATTAAACCCAGATTTGCTCATGAGCAGGTATTATGTTAAAGAATAGTTCCGGGACTTTTTTTTTATTGTCCCTACGGTTCAGCCATGTGTTTTTAAGCATAAATCGGTAGATCGTAGAAAACTTTCCTATGGACCTTACCCGACTTTTCGTCCATTAACGCACTCGAAATTAGCCGCCATTTTCTGATAATCCTATCATTTCCCCCCATCGACCTGGCTCACCTGCTTTTGCGGCACTAAATCAAATCCCCCGCCCCTGAAACAGACTTTATCAAAACATCCATATTCCCCGCCTCTATCCGTGACGTGACTGTGCTGCGTAGGCAAACGCGCCCAGGCGTCTTCTACGCGACTCCACACAGAACCCGGAAATCAACACAGATCAGCTCACAACACAGCGCGCCACAATTGGGAATATGAAACTGTACTTTTAAATCAAACCGCAAGATTGTAAATTTGGTAAAGTACATTTATTTGACATCAAATGTTTAGAGAATATTCAGCGATTTTCATTTTTATTTGCTCACGTTCCAAAAAGTTCGTTTTGAGGCACGCGATGTTCCTTTGCTGTACACAGGGTCTTAGATCATCTCACAATACAGCGCCACAATTTGGAATAAGAAACTGTAGTTTAAAAGCAAACGGCAAGATTGTACATTTGGCAAAGTACATTTATTGGACATCAAATGTTTAGAGAATATTCAGCGATTTGCATTTTTCTTTGCTCTCGATCCAAAATAGTTCGTCTTGAGGCAAGCGATGTTCGTGTGCAGTACGCAGGGTGTTGGTTTACGATAAAATAAGCTATTCGGTCGCACTGATAATCGCATGGCTGTTCCAACAACGAGGCACTAGGCCACCACAACGGTCTGTATGTTGCATCTAGCCGTTAGTACCGCGTAAGGGCATACTTGTACTTGGCGATCGTCCCATAAAATGGTCAGGGTGGTAACGTTGTTCATGCGGAGAAGCAACTGGCGGTTGAAAAAGCCATCCGCCGGTGTCTGGTACTCGTGACACATACAATAATGAAGGATGTACCTGTTTTAAAAACATAAAAAATGAAATTAGTCTCACCATCAGATCTTTATTAAAATTATTCATTTTATATATTAGGTCGGGAAATTATTTCATAGCTAGGACAGTGCAACTGGGTATTATACGTCAAGGGGGGGGCTGTAGGATACTGAGACGGTCCCCCAGTGCAGGGGTTGACAGGGAGGCAGTGCAGGTGGAGAGTGGAAGGGCCCAGGACCGAGGTCGCAGACAGTGGACCAGTTGTAGCAGGGGAGAGGGAGAGAGAAAGCAGAAGCAAAGAGGAAGGTTTTGAGGTGCTTCCGTAAAAGGAGATGGTTCTCCTCAAGATAGTGCGCGGTACAAAACAATATGCCACATAGAACGAACAAGTACAACTTAACCCGTCTTTAAAGCTACTGTATAGTAATTAAATTGCGGTATAAACTCATCTAAAGAGTTACTTACATTATATTTGCATTTTCCATTGTGTCTGTGCGTAGGGCAGCCCCGAAATACCACTCCTTCTATGCTGACGTTATTTCTTCTAATGAACGAACATTAAATGGCTTTCGTTTCTGAAATTATATTCATTATCGTTTCTTACGTTATTGCCCCACACCCCCAAAAAGAAGTCTTTCGGGATGGTCCCGGCCTGTCAAGGTCAAATAACAATAGAACCTTATACTGAGTCGTGGGCCATTCCGGCACCCGAGAAAAAATCAAAGCAGCTGACCTTCACTTTGAACGAGCACACATTCCTAGTTAGCTACATTCAGTGTAAGGCCATCTCACAGGACTCACAGAGCAATCACTTTTATTTACACAATACATAGCTACACATATTCAATGGGCCTGCGACATGAGGAGACTCGAGAGAACAGACAATCAAATTACAATCATTTAAACCGTGATGTGTATTTCTCAATGAGCTCTTCTTTAGGTGGACATGGAACAGAGGCAATGTTGGGTGGCAATGCAGTTGTCCCCTGCACAGGTTCGTTCACAACTCCATGTATGTGCCTATCTAGGACATCAACAATAAGTCTCTCAATAAAGTCATATTGCATATCCTCAAACACTGGTTTGATAACCCATTGTTTACTTCTTTTAGTGAAGGCCTTATTGTAGCGAAGCGTCCCTAAAGTTCCGGTCGTCCTACTTTGTTGACGGCCAACATTATGGTTATGTGTCAAGACCGCTAAAAGAGTCCGATTTATCATGCCCTCCATGCCAAAATGCAATCATTTTGGCCTGTACTTTAGGCACATATTGTGGAACACCTCCAAATCTCCTGTGTGGCAGAATTCCGTGAGTCCCCTCAAATGTCTTGTTATAGTTTTATCAAATACAATCTTTTCAATGGCTTTGTGAGTGGGTGATGAAGGAATCAACCACTTCTTCTTCCGTGCCTCCTCTGTGGACAAATGGCCATGTTCACAATTGTGGAAATGTTGGTTTGTGGTCCAGCGGTGAACGTTGCTACAGTGTAGCATTACTGACCGCCATTTTTCCAGTAGAATTTCCAACGACCCTCCACATGTTTTTGAGCTCCACCAAAGATGGTTGCTGATTGACTTGGACCACTGTGAAATACCTTGCATATCTTTTTTTTTACCTGCAGCCGACATTTTTTTATTGATTGTTTTTGCAAGATGCCAAACGTCAAATTGGTGATTTATATTTTTGTACTCTTCTCTCATTGTCTTGGCAATTGAAACGTGTCTGTCCGTGGCTATCAGGTCAATCACCGTTCCCCGCGAATGTAGTTCTTGCAATGATGCTACAAAGCCAACTTTCTCCATGGCCACTGAGGATGTACTTTGTGACACCTGCACGACCACCGAACTCACAATTTTCTTACTTTCCATGTCCTGAAAGTGGTAGGTGCAGTACTTGGCTGAAAATCCTGGGCTGTCGCACTGTCCATCACCGGTTAGCCTGAACCGTTTGCCCGCGAATGTACTATCAATAGACATTTTTTTCGATTCTCCAAGCTTCGCTAATGGCTGGAAATAGATAATCGGTTTGGTATTTGTAGAACTGAGTTTTCGCAATGAAATGGATTCCCACAAACTGAAAGAAAGACTCTAACTTTTTAAAACTTGAACCACTAAAAAGTGCAGCCGCTGCACAAAGTAGATTGCCTGCTGGCAGTTGCCCCAGCATGGGTTGTGCAGACCATGAGAAAGGATGATATTTTGTACAGGTGGCATGTATTTTAAGGTTAGTGCCTCGAATTGCACGAGTCACATTAATCAATGGCTCCCCACATACTTCCCCACCAACCGAATGCCCACATTTCATCCGAATAATAATATCAATCAAACAACTATCGAATACAATGAATTTGGCCTCTTTCCTTATACTGTCACTCTGCATCCCAGCTGGTTCGGCCTGTAACGTTGAGGACATGTCACTCACATGAAAGGTAGAATCTCTGATATCGTCTTCCGCTATGTTCAGTGATATTGATGGTGTTTCATTGTCGTCCACTTCATTCTCTTCCATTGCAACATCTGTTCCTTCTCCGGCGATGGGTGAATAAAACAATTTCTTCAACTTTCTCGCGGTCTTAGTTTTTGCGGGTGTGGATTCTGTAAATTGATCTCCGACTGCATCCGAACTACCAGGAGGACATTCACTATCAATGGCTGGTGGTGGTATAGCTCCGTTGTCAATCACTTCATATTCTTCCCATTGGCACGATGCATCTCCAGTCTCAAGTCCCTGCCAAAAGGTTTGACAAGCAACATCTCTTGTTCGCTTCACTGTCTGTGTAGATCTAGTTCGTACACCCACTCGCAAATAGAGGACAGATTGGAAAAGGGATGTTCAGTTTAAACACAACTTAACAGTATTGAACTATTAACAGTGAAAAACAACATAATATAGTGACCAGGACACTAACCTTCTTTTGCTTTCTTTTCTTTGAAACTTTCTTGCCTCGAACTTCAACATCAGGACGCTGTTGCTCCGACTCGTGTGTGCATGTCTCCACTTCCTCTTGCGCTGCAACGACTATATTTTCATGATAAGCACATCCATCACGCACTGACGCTCCATCGACTCCCTGAAACATAGAACTTCCATTAGTATGTATAATAATATTGAAAACACAAAATGTGCTTGGGGACCAATACCCACGTACATCTCAATAGCAAAACACGAATGAACGCTTTGTGTAGAACATTCAAACGACAATTATTCACGCATTGTTGATCTAGTTAGATGGAACTGTCAAGATCCATACCTCGGGCTCCTCATAGACTTCCATTGATGATATTATTGAAGATGATGCTTCAGTAACTCCCTGAAACACAGTAATTGCATTAGTATGGTTTTCTATTTTGTTAAAAAGAACATAAACTTTGTGCAGGCGTCAACGGCTCATCTAAATAGACCTGCACAAATGATCAGTTGTCTAAAATAAATAATGGATATGTAAATATGATTCGATTTGCTCGATCGTTGGAATTGTCACAACCCAGAGATCTGCATCAACTACTAGGGGTGATGTTCTTGTAGAAGAAGCTCCATCATCTCCCTGAAACATAGTACTTGCGTTAATAAAGAAGGAAGTATAGCGGATGTAATCACGTCATATGATTTCGCTTGATCGAACTGTCAGTATCCATACCTCGAAATGCATAAGAACATCCAGGGACGATGTAACTGCGGTGCACACTTCTGCAAGCTGTTGCGCCGACCCGTAACTGCATGCTCCCCCTTCTTCTTGGACTAATGCTCCATCGACTCCCTGAAACATAGGACTTTCATTAGTAATGAACACAATATTGAAAAAAGAAGACACATAGGAGGGCGACGACAGAAGGACATATCAATGGCTAAAAACGAAAGAAACATTGTGTGTAACAATCACGCTACAAGAATGCAAGATCTGATGATCTCCATCGATGGAACTGTCCGGAAACGTACCTCGAGCATCTGAGTGACATCAACGGTTGTCGTCAATACGTTGGACTCCTCAGCATCTCCCTGAAAGACAGTACTTGCATTATTTTGGATAACAATAATTATAACTGAAAACAAAGACTAGAGGACGAGTACAAGGGTGTACCATTAGGTAAAATAATCACACGATAAATTAAAACTATTGATTTACATGCCCAAAACAAGTCAGTGGCAGAATAGCTAAGTAAGATTACCCGATAGGCGCTTGAAGTGGCTGATGACTGCAATAACGACACGGATGGAGAATCTTCCCCCTTCATATTGAGTGGATACATAAATGGGGAAATTATTGTTAGCTAATGCTACACACTACCGCAAGGCCGAGAGATAAATACGTAAACTTGACTCACCAGTGGAGGGATGTGGACGAATACAGTGGGAATAGCGGTTGAGAGCAATTTTCGCCTCGCTCGCGGTGTGTTCTTCTTTATTAGCAATGATGTGGAGTACATGTCTGAGCTAAAGTGCCTGCTGCAGATGCGGTATCGATCACCCCTCTTGTCCGCAAAGACTTCTAGGACTCTACTTTCAAGCTCAGACGGTGGATATCCGCAATATCGGACCCATTCTCTTATCTGATCTATTGTCTTAGGGAAAACATGCATTATAGTACCTTCAGATTTATTATGGGTCTTCGAAGGGCAACCGCCAATGGAACAGGCAGGCATTGTGGAAAGTTCTGAAAAGTAAAGATCAACAATTCTCTATGAATACCAATGTGTTAAAAAATTAAATGACACATAAAAGGTTCAATGCAAGGTTCGTTTTGGTTCTTGGAACTATACACGTTATTCACATGCGGATAAGTATTTGAATAACTTAAAAAAAATAGAAAGATAATTTGACTAAACTCAGAACATGTGAGTAGTTCCTTGCATGTACTGTCTTGAACGAAAAGAAATTGGACGCAAAATGATTATGGTACATGGCCTTACCTTGACGAACAAACAGTTAGATGCAGGGATCAGAGTAGTTTCTTGTCGTAGAACAGGGAGCAGTTCACAGGTTTGCAAACTGACGAGTTTCCTCGAAGTGGTCACGGAAGTTCACAGAGACGAAGAGCAGATAACCAGCACCTTCACGGGTTCGCTAGCAAAGCGCAAAGAAGTTCTCATTAGAAATATGAAGTGGGTTATAAAGAATTCGAAACAGGGGTGTGTTTGTGAATGAATGACGTGTATATGTCGTGGCATTATGTGGATTGCAGGGGGCCGTCCAGCGTGAGGGGGGATGCTTGGCAGGAGACACGGGGTCTGGAGGTAGACATGGGAACAACAACCCATGCTCTATAGACCACTTTGAAGTGTACATGGTCTTTGGCACCTCTTGGCCTTTATCGCTCCCTGACAGCTCCACTTGCCAGCACAAGTACCCCGGTGCGAACTGCCTTTGATAGGGCGGAGGGGGGGTGGATTGGGGCGGTGGTCGTGCAGACAAGACACAGGAAGACTCGTGAATGGAGACACACTTATGTGGATTGCAGGGGGCCGTCCAGCGTGAGGGGGGATGCTTGGCAGGAGACACGGGGTCTGGAGGTAGACATGGGAACAACAACCCATGCTCTATAGACCACTTTGAAGTGTACATGGTCTTTGGCACCTCGTGGCCTTTATCGCTCCCTGACAGCTCCACTTGCCAGCACAAGTACCCCGGTGCGAACTGCCTTTGATAGGGCGGGGGGGGGTGGATTGGGGCGGTGGTCGTGCAAACAAGACTCGTTTGCCGCAGGGCCTCACCAAGGAGAGGCCATCTAACTGCATGTAAGAGGCAGGCTGCAGGATCTAGTACATGGAAGGCAGGGGGGTGAGTTTATAAATACCTCACCCTCCCAGGAGAATATATGGGTGCAGTTCACCCTGGAGACCCTGGATGCCTAGGCAGTTAGTCAGCAGCAGGCTGGCCTGTGGTGGCAAGGCGGCACGGGCCAGAGGGGGTCATCTCTGTACCCGGTGCCCAAAAGGATGATTTATTATGATCAACCATATTGATTATTTACCTATAACCATGTTTTGTATCAATAAAATCCAACGGCCTTTTATTGCCAACGCTTGAACAAAGTGGTGTGGTAAGTATTTTTGGGGGAGGAGGCAAGGCCGGGAGGCTTGATGCCAACCCGCAAAATAACATATGTATGTCTGCTGCATATGGGTTCAACGGTTATGTGGATTGAAGGTGGGCGGCCAGCGTGAGGGAGGATGCTGGCCGGAGACATGTGGTGTGACAAGACAAGGCACAGGAAGACTATTCAATGGAGACACACTAGATTCATTTAAAAAATCAAAACAACCATTGTTAAAATATATGTTGGGTTTTATTTTAGATCTTAATTTCAATTGAACATAAATAATAAACATTACACATTGTAAAGTTCCGGTTGCAGCACATCCAGGGAAAATCCGCGGTATTGTCCACTGTCGCTGGGGAAATGTTGTCTAATGGCAAGTACCGCACAGGCAGGTATTACTCTCCGAACGCGGTGTCCGAGCCTCCCGTGAAGCCACCAAGTGAAGCAACGATAGGCCACCAGCCTGTACCACCTGTGAAAAAGAAAGATGCAAACTGTATTAAAATGACAAAACTTTCTTATCAATGTCGATTCATGTAAAAAATGTCATTCTGCTTTGAAAAAAATTCTATCTAGAAAATGCACAATATGGAACCAATTTACATGCGTTCGAATGATATGTAGATGTAATTTTATATGTGGGAAACGACCATGAAATAGTAGTGGCATCACTGACATCACAACCAGAGTATACTTACTCGTTACTCGGATTACGCGGACGAACAGTGCCGCGAAGTTCGTGCATAAGCACCATCATCATCCTTAACACGGTCCGTGAGAGGCAGGCTTCCCTGAACTCTGGCAGCTCGGTGATGCATTGCGGACTTGGCTCGCCTTCCGAAATGTAGGCCAAGCACCCGGAATTTTCACGGCAGCAGCAGTTCTCCTCCTCAGTTGGCATTAGCTCGCACCGATTGCACGTGCAACAGGTGGAGACGCCGTCCATGCGACATGGTCCAGGCTCTTCATTCGTTGACTGGTCCTCCCAACTGCCGTCCGAATCCCCATCGTTTTCGCGTGCTTGCCTTTCCAGTAGTTCCTCCTCGGTGTACTCGGGCTCGTACATATACGGCATTATTGTAGCCATTGTGTGGTAAAGAAAGTAAAATAATTTACAGAGATGGTACAGGTGTTCACAAGGCCTAGAAGCGGCGAAGGTAGCTGACCAGAGCACAGAAACGAGTCACAGAATACTCAAAGTAACACAGAGAGAGTAATGGAATCGAAAATCTGCTGCTGTGTGTTGTGAAACGGTGTGTTTATACTTATTGAGGAAAGAGGCGTCCTGCCATTTCCATGGCGACACTTCATTAGCTGAGGCGCAGCGATTGTTGACACGAAACGTGCTTTGGCGTTGGGAAATGGGCGGTACGCGTCTGCTGATGTCAGGCTCAGGGGCGGGGGATTTGATTTAGTGCCGCAAACGCAGGTGAGCCAGGTCGATGGGGGGAAATGATAGGATTATCAGAAAATGGCGGCTGATTTCGAGTGCGTTAATGGACGAAAAGTCGGGTAAGGTCCATAGGAAAGTTTTCTACGATCTACCGATTTATGCTTAAAAACACATGGCCGAACCGTAGGGACAATAAAAAAAAAGTCCCGGAACTATCCTTTAAATACCATTGGCTCAACAGCAGTGTAATCGTTAACCCCAGAGTATGTACTGTGCAGAGTAGGTATTGTGTCTGTAGTTATAAGCCCCAGCGCAGGTATTCTGTCATATTTAACAGATTAGCAGGTACTGTGTCTGGAATCAGTATCTAAGATCCGGTACTGTGTCTGTAATTATTTGCTCCAGGGCAGTTATGTAGTTGATGAGCAGGTACGACGTACTGTTTCGGAAGTCATTAGCTCCAGAACAGGTATCCTCCAGCCAGAGGATGTGATGAGCCTTTACCATTAGTGCTAGAGAAGGTGGTGTCTGCCGATATTAATTGGGGTGTTCTTTCTGTGTCTGCAGCCATTAGACTTAGAACAGTTATTATATACGTAGTCACTTACACCAGAGCATGGTCTGTATAGTAGCTGCATAGCGGTTACTGCGTCTGCGAGCATCGAAGAGCCTGAACTGTATCGTAAATTAGCTTTGGGGCAGGTACTGTGTCTATGATACCAACAACAGGCTGCCCGGTGTAATTTCAAAACCAGATGTTTAGCAAGCCACGTACTTACAATGTTTAATTTCAACATGTGATAAGTACAATACAATGAAATATAGCTTCAACGTGCATTCCGAGAGGTTGCAAAAGGGCTCCTCTTACCAATACAACAACCCTGATGGCATTGTGTGTTTGTTTAAAAGTTTGCCGACTCTTTCTGAAATGCCTTTACGGGGTTAAAACGTACATCACGTCGTGACGTTTTCATGTAGGACGTCTACGTGCTTAGGAAGAGAATCACTGAGGAAGGAGTACTCTGTGCCGTGCACTGGCAGGTATTTATTTTTCTGTGTGTATTTATAAGGCACGTATACATCTCTGAGAAGCGGCAGGTATATTTAGGTGCGGGTGGGTTTCTTTTTTCTATTTTGATTTTTGATGCAACAACAGCGCATTTTGTGTGTCTTTTTGGCTGTTAAAACAGCAATTAGCTCACTCCCCCTACTTGCACTTTTGTGGGCGTGTCTGTGAGGGTCCGGGGCCTATGCAAAGATACTTTGGGTTTTTTGGCGGGTCAGTTCCCGTTTAAGTGTATACATAGCTAAGGTGCTTGGTGGGTCAGTGATCCGATTCGATGGCGGGTGACACCGGCCAAAAGTGTATGCATTGAGAGGTATGGGATAACTGAGAAGCTGCATGTCTACTCCAAGCTTTTCTTCGAATGGGCTTTTAAGTGTGTGTTTAAGATGCAGATGAAAGTACGCCATACAGGAATTACACATTCATACATGCCTCCCGATTTATGCAGGAGACTCACGATTTTTCAATTAATAATATTGCCATGTTTCACTTTCTCCTCCCTAAATTAATTCTACCCCAATGCATTCCTACAGGAAAATGAATTTCTCCCGATCTCTAATAAAGTCTCCCTCCCAGGTGCTTCAGAATGCTGGCTTTGATCATCTATTTCCTAATTTTAATACAGTGTTTGTCTTTCATTTACCTGTATTAACCAGTTGTTCAAAGTATATTTCCTCATTGGCATGCGAAATACAGGGAGCCATGATTTGTCATTTTCTCCTGGATTGCTTTACACCTGGTCTGAAATGGACAAGTAGGGACTGCCACAATACATCTTCTCTAACCATCATTCAGTCATAAATCATGTGATTCCATTACCTGTGATGCCATCATTATGCCAATTTATTTTTGCAACTTGAAAAACCCTTTTTAGTCAAAGAATGTTGGCTGGTATTGGAACGCCCAATTTGCATATAGGCTGACATCATCAGAAGTTACATCACAGAAAAGGAAATGACGTGGAGCTTTATCAGTTTGACCTTAACGGCAAAATCACATTGGACGAAGTTTCCATTAGTAAACCGGGACAGCATTGTGGTGTGCAGTATACGAATGATCACTATACTATATGTATCAACTCAATAGTAAGCCAATTGATGATTTAGGCACGCATATCTTCCTACCTCTAGTTTGTACAAATATTTTTTTAAGATTTAGGTTTCTATGATCAGTTTTACATAGATCCTTTGAAAAGTACACACATTGCAAGTAAACTAACCTAACAATATGTACATTGTTATAGAAGGAATGGGAGTTTACAGTAACAGAATGCAAAGTAAAGTGAGCCTAAACAAATTAATTGTGTTTTTAAAACTATTATCAAGACCTAAATACAAAAATTGATAGAAAATTCGCTGTGCGTTATCTGCTTGTTGTGGACCCTGTCTCTAATTACCCAATTTGTATTCATGTTTTATATAGCTCAAACCTAGCTTGAGATTAAAGGCATACTTTGCATGAACAAGTTGGGTACGTTTACTAGACACAGGTTGGTAAATCCCAGGGAAAATGTTATGCTTGGTCATTCCTAGGAATTCTCTAAAAGCAGGGTCTTAAGTTATTTTCTTGGCTGCTGGTGTGGTCCTGAGCCCAATGGAGATGGTATTCCAGTATGCTCGGGCAAAGCAGATGTAATGTGGCATAACAGATGGAATGCTTCCTGGTCTTCTCCATACAGGTCAGTTTTGTTTCAATCCTCGTGACGTTCTGGCTCCTGAAGGAGCATGTGCTTCCAGAGTTGTACATTTGGCAGTAAGGTTGGGAGGTGTTTAGGCGGTGGTATACTATTGTGACAGAATGTCATCTCGTGGGGACAGGATAACCTGTATCTTTTTGATTTTTATTGATAAAATGATGCAAGTAATTCAGTTTCTGAAAGGGGAGGCCTGTAAATCTGTCCCCACCCTTGCTGTGACCATCTCCAGCAACGGTGATTCAATGGCAGAAGGGCATGTCCCAGGGTCACGCATGCATTCCTGACAGCTGCCGGAGTACAAAGTTACAACAGATAGAGGGGCCTTTTTAATCATCTGCACCTCCTGGTTCAAAACATAAAAATGATGTACCCAACTGCCTAGTGGCACAGTAAACTGTGAATATCAGACTTGTTTAGTTATGACATGGTGGCTGATAAGGTTACACAATTATACATCCACAGTATTTGGGTTTCAAAGTATTGTCAGCTTGGTGAGGTGATTCACTCACGATAGGGCAAGGTGTGTTTTAGCTGTTTGGCCTTAGTGTACCCACAAGAACCATGTAGGACCCTGCCTAGGAAGCTCACCCTTTGACCGCTTGAGGAAGGGTGACACCTTTCTGCAAGACAGTGTCACAAATGTAGACTTTGTTGGCAAGAAAACAAGGCAATAGATTTGTACACTCTGCGCTAACCTGGATCTGTAGCGTGGAAGCTGCTGAGGAAGATTTCCCCCGAGGACTCTGTGCCTCCCGTCCGGATAACACCAGAATGGAAGGGACAGAACCGGCAGGGAAACCTCTGGGGAAGAAAACCCTGCCAGGAATTGTCTTGTCAGTACCTGAAGGGCTGTGTTAGGTTTCAAATCTTGAAAGGTTTCATCGTGTGGAATGATGGTGCATTGTCAGATGGTGCTCCAGTTAGCTTGTGTAGATATTGTGGAAGGGAATTCCTGCTGGGCGGGTACTGATGTTTCTGCACAGCGTTGGCTGTCCGTGCAGAACGCTGACTCGAAAACGTGCTCCTGAGCATAGAGCACTCTGCGATCGTAAGACAGGAGCAGGGGTCAGTGAAGAACAATGCGACCGGCAGGGGCTGTCAAATGATTCTGCGTTGCTAGGCGATAGTTGAGTGTCTAACACGGGCGAAGGGCTCTGAGTCATGTGGCTGAAGGGGGAGATGCTCCAGGTGGCGGGGCTAGTATGCATTCACTATGCAGAGTAGCAACACGCTGACTCAATAAGCCTGTCCTCCAGCAGGAGGGGGCCGTGCCAGGAGCGAAGGAACCGAAAGGACTGCACTGCAGCCCTTGTGCACAGGAGCCATCTTGGGGGAACCAGGAAGCACAGCACACAGGTGTCTCCAGCGTGCCCAAAGAGACCAGCGCCCTCTGGGACGCATGACCCACAGGAACCCTCCCAGGAGGTCCACTGTGACCTGGTGCTTCAGAGACTGTCCCAACATGACTATGGCTTTCTCACACCAGATGAAGGAGGTGGACTTGGAGTAGTCCAAAGGAGAGGATCAGCTTAATAGAAGGGGATTCTGCTCCTTCCCCACCGCAGACATAACACTTTGCATAGGGCACTTGTTAGCAACCTGGATTGGGCCCCTGACCACAGGCTTGCCTTGGACCAATCCATTGTACCATTTTGCTGTTACAAGAAATATTGCCCTGAATTGATTCATGTTAGAATTTCAAGACAAGAAGGATTCACCTGGAACTTTGCTGGGTATACAGTGTATTCCAGAGTCCTCCATTATAAAGGTGAAGGCAGAAGGCTCCAAGGAAGAAGGAAGCTGTTGTACCTGTCCACCTCCAGGGACACCTTTGAGAAGAAACTGCTGTGGATCAAGGCCTCTCTGATGCTTGTGCACTAAAACCCAGGATCCCACACGCTGAAGGGGGGTCTCTCAGCAACCCAGAAGTTCAGAAGCTACCCGGGACCAAATGTACCTCCTCAAAGCACTTTCAAGCTGGCTTGATGGTGCTCGGCTCTTTTTTGAGCTGCTACAAGACCTGCAGTACTGTTTTGGTGCTCTGAGCGCTTCAGACCACTTACCTGCTCTTTCAGCCATTCAGACCCTGGCTCTACCATTTGAAGCAGACCCGATCGCCAGCTTGACTCTGTGGAAGCAACTGACTCGATCTGCTGGAAGCCACCTACTGGCTCGTCTCAAGTGCTAACTTGACCCGAGTATAAGTTTTGCCACATGCAAACTCTAACCTCTGGAAGCTATTAACTCGATCCATCTGGAACACTGACTTGATCCACCGGAAACCCATGCTTCAAACTGACTCTACGCCGACTCACCATTAGGAAATTGCGACTCGACCAGCTCAACTGCAGTAAAGCACCTAGAAGCCTGATTCAATTTGTTTGAGCTCCAAATAAAAAGAGTCCCTGTCCCACAGGCCCACTAATACCTTAGTGACGTTTAAGCCCACTTTGCTTTTTACAAGACATCTCCTTGAACGTTGATATTAGGTGCTTAAAATCCTTTGCCAGAGCAGTTTTCCCTGTAGCCACAGAGGGCCCCTTTAGTCCAAAGCCTGTATTTTCTGTGTTACCTTTACAGGGATGGCCCAGTAGTGTTTTATTACTTGTGTGCATTTATTGGTATAATTTAAAGATCCTATTTTAATAGAACCTTGCTTGGTTTGACATTCTTTTATGTTGGTATCATCATCCTGTTTGTGTTGCAGCTGTACCAGCTCACTCCTTCTGAGGAGTATAGTCTGTTCTTCGCCCACGTTGGCAAGCAAGGCGAAAGATGAATATACCTGTGAGGCTGTGCCGGTTTCCCCCTTATGATCGGGATCACTGCTGGTTTAGTAGTGTGGTTAAGAGTAGTCCATTTAGCCACCCCTGTGCTTCGTGCTTCTGTAGAACAGACATTTCATCACAGTAATGCAGGTGATTTCAAAGAGGATCCTGACTGGGATAGATGGCCAGTGTAGTGATGTGGTTTAAAACCTGTTAAGGCGGTTCATCACTTTGTGAGATGCCTCTTGAGTGTGGACAGCTGTATGTCAAGAAGCCCAGCAAGGAGTGTAGTCCCCTCCCCCCATCAGTGTGCAACTGTGCAATCACAAGGGTCGTTACCGCAATACGGAATTCCTTTAGTGGGAGGTAGGGCTTAATCTTGCAGAGCAGAACGATCTTGGCCCTTTTGCTAATATGCTGCTAGAAGGAGATGTTACTGTATCTACGATGAATCCAAGGGATTTGGTACTGGATATGAGCTGAGGAGGGAATCCATCCATGTGCATTCCCTTGATGATTTCCTGTTTGGATGGATGACTGAGCAGCAAAAAGTCAATTTTGGTGGGGTTGAGTATTCGGTATGGCATTTTATATTTGATTGGTTGCAAGGCATTTCTAGGGCCGTGTGATGTTGTGGGAGCAGTTCACCTAAAGGTATCATATGGGTTTTGGTGTAGAGAGATGTTTGTCATCGGGGAGTGAACCCAGCAGCTCCATCTACCGGGTGAAGATCACGGTGGGGAGTATCGAGCGCTGAGGTTCTCTGCAGGTAACAGTGCACGGGCAGATGTGATTGTGGCCCTCTGAACAGCTTGGCGTTTATATAATAGGAAAGAGGAGAACCAGTTGAGATGCTTGAGAAGCCCATTCTTTGTGCTGGAGGCTGGTAAGAGTGCGATGGTCGTCAGTATGAAAGGTGGCAGTAAGGTCCCGGAGGCAAGAGGCTTATTTCTCCATGATCTAAAGAGCATCGTGTTTCACCTGGGTAGGCGTGTCGGTGCTGCATTTGGGACATAAAACAGTGTTGTAATCCATGAGCAGGCAGTGGCGGCTGATGTGCTCATGCATTTGATTGCATACTGTCTTCTCATTGATTTTACAGATAGATGGTAGGCTGGTGATTGGCAGGTAGTTGACGAGGTCCGCTGGGTCCATGGTTAAGGACTGGGTGGGATAAGTCCTGTTTTATACAGTCTGGGAAAATGCCCTCACTGATAGCGGTTTTAACTATTTGGAGGAAATGGCTGAGGGTCGGACCTGTGATCTTTTTTTTAATATGGAGGAATGTAGGACGTCGAAAGTAACATGATAGCTATAGTGACAAAATCGTTTGAGCAAGGGCTTTGGGAATATGAGCATGAAGGCATCAAGGGTTGTGCTACTCAAGGTTGGATAATCAACGGCTGATTTAGGTGAATGTGTGTTGATTTTAGTGTTGAATTTGCATTTCTACAGGGATTCTGGTATTTCTTATTTCTGGCACTGGTAGTAGGTTTGAACAGTGTTTGGCTACAAAAAAGAGGGATTTGCCCCTGTTGAGTCTGCCACAATCATTGCAGAGTAGTAGACAGCTTTAGCTTTGGTGATAGTGCACGACGTGCAATATGCAGTTCTTTAAGCGCAGTGGGAGGGCCTTCAGCTTGTGCAGGCATTAACATGCACTCAAATTGTCTTTTTCTTGTCATACAGCTATTGGGTGTGTCTGAACATTAACTCCTTCATGTACTCTCGCACCTCCCTCTTGAGGTTGCTTACCTTATGTATATACTCTGCTTATCTCTTGCCATTGCTCCTCTTGTATAGTCTTTTTTACCTTCTCTAAGTAAACGTAATGCCTGCTACATGACTCCTTATGTATATCTGGGATCCTCCCAATATGCCCTTCTGTACATTTTTCTATGATGTATACAATGTGTATGTAACCTAAGATATGCGCCCAGATGCCTTTGGGCCAGGCGCGCTATACAAATAAACCAATACAAATACATGGCCGAGGCATTGACTCTTATGCAACATCGTTTTAAGGGGGAGTGTGTATCAGCCAACTCCTTTTGAGGTTTGTTTGCGGGTTTACAATAGGCTGTAAAGGTTTGAAGGGTGTGAAAGGTCGGTCTTATTTTCCTGTGCTTCCATTGGAAAGTATTTAAAGGAGACGCAAGCAGCCACAGTGGTTTTACCTTGTGGGTAGGTTGGGTGTGTGTCAGGATAGGGATGGCACTTTGGTCTGCCAAGTCGAGTAGATGGGATTGAGACATTTTATGAGAGGGAGGGTGAGAGAACTAAGTCAAGGATGTTTCACTTGATGTGGGTGAGTGTTTGCATATGTTGAGTTATGTGCAGGAAGTCTGCCAGTATAAGGAGAGCATCTCTGGTGCTGGCTCCTGGGTCCCATGTAGGTTGAATTGCCAAAGGAAGGTGTTGTTTGAGCATGCAACAGATGCTGTAGAAGACTGATCAGCTATCTCGTCCATGAACGGCCCGAACCTGCAAAGTGGTTTGCAGACGAGAACAGTGCTGGACTCCTTGTTGTGATAGTGCAGATTGGCGTGTAAGGGTCTCCATGGACTTTATTACCGCCAGGCTCGCACTCTGCCAGGCGAATTGGTTTTGTGTGTGACTGCCATGCCTCCCCGGTTTTCCCCATCCGGTCAACATGTTGGATGCTTTATCTGGGTAGGATGAAGGTTAGGAACACATGCGAGTAGGTGGAGTAGAGCCGTGTTTCAGTGATGAAGATAGCATTGAGCTAGTGTTTGGTGATCAGAGCGACAATGTTGGCCGCGCATAAGACGGCAGCGCGGGCGCTAATAAGAATTAGTGAATAGGAGCAGAGAACAAGAGGTTGGGGGAATGGTTAAAAGAGGGATTTGGTAAAGGTTAGAGAAATTGGAGTGAGGGGCATTCATCAGAACTGGGAATGCTTGGCGGATGGTCAGGGACAAGCTGTTGCGCAAGATGATGTCGCTAATGCTGGATGAGCAGCTGTCAGCAGGGAGCTGTCGGAGCTAAGGCAACGCTGGAGGATTACTGCAGTTGTTTGAGCAATTGATTTTATGCCCCACTGCGTTCACACAGCAAAACTGGTAGATGGCTTTTTGGCAGTTATCCAAGGACTGCACTGAACTATTCGCTGAGGGGCACAGCAGCCACTACGTGGACTCTACAGTACAGGCCACATTTAATTCAGCGTACTGGGGTCAGTTAAGAGGGGAACTTCACATGGCTGGGACACAGTTTGGCGGGCCGTTGGGGGAACTTCTCCCGACCCCCTCTGGCCCGCTGCTACCCATTTATTAGTGACCTCCCTTACTGTGCTCCTTCTTATTCGGGGCTGGACTTGCAGGGATATCAGACTTCCCTTATTTGTGTTTTATGTGCACTTTGGTTGGGGCTTCTGCTGAGGATTATCTCTTAATTCAGTCATCTGCGGCCTAGCACTTTCCTGAATGGATTCATGATACAGCTTATATTGATTTCTCTCCACTTGTTTCAGCTTGGTCCATTATCTTAGTGCGTAGTGTCATCCTTTTGTTTTATGTGTCCTTTGTCATATTACTTAAGTGCCAGGATACCCTTTAGGGAGATGTGTTCTTTTACAATAAGTGGAACATGGAAAGGCAATGTAGATGCACATGTGTGGTGAAGTGAAGCACACCCCTCGGGTAAGAAAATGCAGGAAGCTGTGCCTTCAGGTAAGTTCTTAATCAGATAAGTACATATGAACTCGATGGAGCTACATTGATATAGGGCACCACCTGTGCTCCACCACCCGGTAACTGACATAAAAATAATGTGCATTATACTGCAGCAGGGAACTTTCTGCACCACACTACTTGACACATGAAATCATATTTACTAACATCACTTCACAGTGACATCCAAGGTCATGGACAGGGTGTCACGATCCATCACTGCCGCTCCCGGGCATGGCAGTTACAAGCTTTTACATCACTATGGTGACGATATATAGGACGTCTGCCCATCCCAAGATGGCGCTGACGTCCGGCATCACACAACATGATGACGTAGACGTGCAAGATGGCACGCTTTATCATGAGTTTAAGAGCGCTGGTTCTCGGGTAAGTGGTGCGTCGCAATCTGATCCTGTACTTTCATTGCTTTGGCGCTTGTTCCTGGTCTTGTATTCCTGTTCCCCCCTCTATCCACCTTGATTCTCCTGGTCCCTAATTTGCTCCTATTCCTGCTGCTAGCAACCTCCTTCCTTCTGCTGCCCGTTTGCCTACGAGCCTCCCCTTTTTTCAGCCTCTTGTTTTTCCTGCCATTAATTATCCGCCTCAGTCCATGACCCAGCCTGCTAGTATTTTCGGAATTCAGTGCCTGGGATTTTTGAACTGCAGTATCACCTGCTGCTCAGGTTGGAGGTTTTTTCCCCTTTGTTTTTTTTTTCCTCTTTTGAGAGTGTCTTCTTTGGGTAACCTCTTGGCTGTTCAGGTTTATATCAGAGCAGCGTGGCTACCAGGGGACACCGGCCTTGCCTCTTCGATCACAAGCCACGCAAGACCTCCATGGTAAGGCCTGTCCCTGACACAGGCACAGCGAAAGAAGCACATACGACGCACCTCCCTCTTTTCACATATACTGAAATACACCACAGGTGATAGACAGAAAGGAACAAGCAAACCAGCTGGTGTTAGCATAGCGAACAAAGAATCCCCGACCTACTAAACTACAGATCTACTATTCTACCTCCAGACTGCAACCATACACTAATAATCAAACCGCTACACTAATGGACAACAAGATGCAGAGGTGCTCATCAACCGGTCTTTCATTTGATTCCCTCTTCAAACAACAAGGTCTCACTGCAACCAATAACTACCATACACTCACAGACAACATGACCCAAACACATGAGGAAACAAGATCGGCATTCGATGCTCGCACTACAACCCTGAGGGGACCATTTCAGCAAATAAATCCCCCCCCCCCCCCCAGCTTGCCATGAGGAATATCAAACCAACAACCAACTAGGGCCACCACAAAAGACCTAACATACAAACGTGAAATTGCTACTGGTGTGCTGATGAGGCAGACAGGAGACCAATGTAACCTTGATATAGCTTTACCAAGCAGCATTAAACCAAGCAGCAAGAGCAGTCTTAAAAGAAAACAGCACCCAGAAGCCAGGACAACATCTGGAGACGCACCCGGACATCAGGATAATGGTATCGACAGCTAACTACACTGGCACCACGTGCTTCACGTGTATTGAAGCGCACAGGGAGAATATCTGGGAAAGTCGGAAAACATGTCCCCATCCAACGGTTCAACCCAGCACCGCCGCAATGCCAGCCTAGCCTCGACCTGCAACCTTAGTAGGAACTAGGCCGCATTTTGGTGTATACGTGTGCGCTCACAAACGTTGCCAGTTGCTGGAGCATGCTTACTACAAGCATAGAACACACACATTGTTTTGGAGGTACCAGAGCAATGTAGCATCACATTTAGCAAAACGGCTAGCTGAACCGGAACAGAACCAATTTACTGTCTCGTAAACTGATTGCAGGTGGGTCGGGAGCTCTGTGCCATCGCATTCTACATTTTGAACTTTAACACAACGCACAACAATTTCTTAGTACACTCCACACCCACCAGTTCGCCTGTGGAGAACAGTTTAGACTGAGTAAAACCTCCCAATGCCCTCTACTCCACCTAAAGAAATGTGAGGACCAACTAAAAAAGATTCCAAGTACCCACAAGTCTGCATGTAGATAAAATGCTTAAATACTTAAAATATTCCAAATTAATCCCAGCACTGATGGGCTGCTAAGTACGAACTGTTTTGCTTAACGCTACCTTTCGTCATACTAATAGCCATGCAACTTTATCGGGCCACACCATAAACGTGTCAGCACCACCAGACCGTGTGAGGAGTCAGTAAGGCGAGTCGGACAACTGCTTGTAGATTTCTCAAAATATGCCATTTTATTAAAGTAATTATATGAAGACAATACCTTACTTGCCCTATTCTACAGAGACATTCCTACCTAGTCTAAAGGCTAAGGGAACATTCTCTAGCATGTGCAAACTGGCCCTCACACTAAACAACAAATATACAAAGGAAATTCAACCCAATATAATAAACAATATTAACACAATGTCTGAATGGCCTTCTCCTGTCCTGGGTAAGATCCCTTCCTCTGGATTCAAAGTTCACTCAAAATGTTCAGCAAAAGAGCTTTTTAACCAGCTCTTGAGTTCAAAATCAAAACAAAAATCCACTGGTAACAATTATTTGTTCCGTTATGATGGTAAATTGTCTCTTCTTTAAGTTCACAGCCATAGTTCAAAAGACTGTGAAGGATTACCAAAAGTCAATAATGCACAGTTCTTTAGGACTTTTTCAGCTACAACTTTTACATTTGGTATATTTGTCAGGATGCTTTCTCTGGGCTGCTGCTTCTCTTAAGAACCACACTTCTACTGTTGGTACTCTGAGAACAGTCCTCTTTATCCCATAGTATGTTACCGCTTCAAACCACTTCAATGTGGCATCTGCTGACAACGTAATGTATCGCCAAGTACAATTATAACTACTACTGCTCAGTACTTTGGAATATATATTCAGGCTTGGACAAGACGCTTCAACCTCTTTAGGTAGGCAAGACAATCTTCCTTTTTATGACTTTCTAAATGGGGTCAGCCTCTTTGCCTCTTCAGTCTGTCTAACTACGACAAGAACAAACTGCTTCTGCTCACAAGACTCTCTCCTTCCCAGCGTCGGTAGTCTTTCGCACCACAGGTTGTATTCTACTTAAGAGTATTCTTCGCAAGCATTTGTTTCCCCTTCCCCAGCTTTGTTCCCACCTTTCTGCCAGTTATCAGCCCAAGTAATTACCTAGAAGCTTATGTGCCAATCTTTCAGCTTCGGGTAACAATGGTGTACTTGTTTCTTATACCACTTGATTGTTTGAAGGAAAAAAAAAACTTTATTTTGGTTATTTTAAAATAACAAAACGTATTCCAACAGTGCGCCACGTGTTTCCTGCCCGCCCCTCTCCCCCGATAATGAGATATAAGTATATACAACAGCCGTACAATTATGTAGTAGGTTCAGCTTGGGACACCTGCCAAAGGGTGGGAAGTCCGACGATTCATAAATGAATGGTGTAGACTGTTTGGCCAGTTTCAGTCTGGTGTAGACATTAGATAGTTGACATAGGGTCCCCATATGTCAGGGGGCCTTGTGTGAAGGGGCAGGGTCTTAATAAGTTTGCGTCAGTGTCTTGACTATATGCTATATCTCGTAGCCATGATTGTGAAGTGGGGCGGTTGGTCTCTCCCCCAGGTCATGGCGACTCTCCGTCGTACTAGTACCAGCAGCAGGCCGACCAGCTTCCTCACTGAGGTGGATGCGTCTTTTGTGTGTCCTAGCATTGCGATTTTGGGGCTATACTCGATTTGGTCACCCACTATTGCGGAGGTTCGTTATCTCCAGAAGTGGTTGATTGGTGGGCACTCCCAGTCCAGATGTATGAAGTCTGCTACGGGTACCCCGCATTGCTCACACGTTGCTGACATGGATGGGCGTTGACTGTGGAGTCTGGCCAGGGTGTGGTACACCTGGTGCAGGAAATGAAAGTGTATCAGTTTATAGCGGGAGTTTAAGTACACTTTCTGGGTTTGCCCAGTCTTCGTCTGGGATGGTGACTCCTAGCGATTTCTTTTTTTTTTTAATTTATTTTTTCAATTTTTTTTATTTCAATTTTTTTTTTTTTTTTTTTTTTTTCCACCTTGCTTTCGGGTTCGTCGGACGGATAGTGGTATCTAACAGTAGTGATTTGTAGATGGTGGACACCAACCTCCCTTCTCCCTCGGATCGAATCACTCCATGCAGGAGTTGCCATACTGGTGGCTGTGCCGGGAATGTGGGGAAAAGTGATTGGAGTGTGTGACGGAGACGAAAATATATACATGTGTCAAGGGCAGAGTCTGCTCCCCGTTTTTGTGCTTGTTCGGGTGTTAAAAAGGTCCCATCTATGAATAAGTCGCATAGTGTCTATTTGGAGTTTGCTGGTCCATTGGAGGTATACCTTTTCGGCAACCTGAGCAAGACATTGCATTTTTGCGCTTTTTTCTTCCATATCACATAGGTAGGGTGTACAATGGTCAGGGTTGTGGGTGGTACCTGGATAACACCTATAATGGGTATCAGGTAATAATATCGCCACATATATGGTCGCCGTAAATAATATCACCGGGAAAATGGCGTGGCGATATTATTTGGGTGACCATATATGTGGCGACAGGGGCAGAAAAATAAATAAAATTGGGGTTGCGGGGGTGTCCCCCGCATGTTCCATGCAATAATGTCGCCACAAAAAACAACCATTTTTCAGCGATATTTTTGTATGGCGATATTTTTGTGGCAACATTATTACATGGAACCCTGGGTGTGCACAGTAGATTGGGGGTTATTTGGGCCTGTGCGATTTGGATATGGGATCTGATGAAATGGGTGGTATACCAGTGTCCCAGAAATTGGGCCTGGGCAGCCCAGTAGTAGCGTTCGAGGTCTGGCAGTGCCAGGCCTCTCTTTGCGATTGGCTGGGTGAGTGTCCCGTGGGCCACTCTCGCTGGTTTGCCGGCCTAGATTAGCTCAAGAATTAAGCTTCGCAGTAGTTGGAGGAACTTCTGCGATAGTAGCAGGGGGATGTTTACAAACGGGTAGAGGAGCTTGGGCAGGATAACCATTTTTACTATGGAAACCCGGCCCCATAGTGTGAGCCGAGGGGGTTTCCACCTGGCTATTTTGTTGCGTGAAGTGTCGACTACCCTCCATAGTTAGCACAGAAAAGGTCTAGGCGCTGCCGGGCCAAGTATCGCACTCCTGTGTGTTCCCATTTAAACCCATAGTCATCTCTGTACCTTTTGGTTTCAGGGGTTAATGAAAATATGACAGATTTTGTTTGATTAACTTTTAGGCCTGAGAGGGTGCAAAATTTGACGACTTCTCGCATTACTGGGTTTAGGTTCTCTGCAGGGTCTCTAATAGAGAGCAACGTCGTCAGCGTAGAGCAGTGGTCTTCAAACTTTTTGACCCCCGACCCCCCCTTAAGAAAATTTTCTCCGGCCCAGGCCCCCCCTATAAACATGGACTCCAAAATTGTACTCGGTTGCGAACGGTTATCGCGCGCTGGAGTAGAATGGTGCCCCTAACGAAGGAGTGAATGCCAAAAAAGTCACAAGAAATGGTCTCCAAGAATAAAAGATATTCCCGTGCCCTGCACACTAGGATACTTCTTCAGAGTAAATTCTCGAAGAGGTAAGGATCATTAGAGCAGAGCGGTAATGATCATCACAATATGATAAATTTGAATGAAATATATCATACATTTTGTAAGGATTTTTAGGTAAATAATCAACTTCTTAGCGCTTCAAATGATTTGTAGATGGGCTTCAAGAAGAAACAGAATTTATTCTGCTTTTCCCGCTCAAAGCGCTGCCTTCATCAACAGCATTACTATTCAATTTTTCAGAATCCCAAAACCTGCTCGCCTCCTCTCCCCATGCCCCCTAATGTGGGGGGTTGGAGAGGGGCGCAGGGGGGTCCGGTGCTGCATTAATAACGCGGCTCCCCCCATGGCAGATTGCTGGGCTCCAGCAATCTGCCATGGGGGAGCCACGTTGTAAAAAACACCGGCAGGGCAGTTTCAGTCCCCTGCTCCCCTCTCCTCCTCCGTGCCCCATGGAGGAGAGGAGGCGAGCGGGGGACCAAAACTGCTCTGCCGGTGCTGTATTAATAATGCAGCTCCCCCATGGCAAATTGCATCTGCCATGGGGGAGCTGCGTTATTAATACAGCACCGGCAGAGCAGTTTTGGTCCCCCGCTCGCCTCCTCTCCTCCATGCCCCTTAATGTGGGGGACGCAGGGGGAGAGGGGCGAAAGGGGGACCGGTACTGTATTAATAACGCGACTCCCCCGTGGCAGATTGCCACGGGGGCGCCGCGTTTTAAATAAAGGGTCGCTTACCTCTCACAGGCGGCGGCAGCAGGAGCAAGGAACACAGGACACCACAACGCAGCCTGGACGCGCGATACAAATGCAGGAAAGCGTGCGTCCAGGCTGCGTTTATTTACTGTTTCATGGCCACGCCCCCAGCACATCCCATTGGCTGAGCATGTGCATGGGAGCCAGTGGCTCCCCATTGCACATGCTCAGTTCAGTGCAGGAAAAAAAAAAATAAAAATAACAAAGCGTTACTCTTCTTCTGCGCCAGGCATCACGCACCCCCCAGCCATGGTGAAGACCTCTGGCGTAGAGTGATAGTATTAGCTTGTGGGGGCCCAGGGAGAGACCCCTCTCTATTTGTCTGGTCCCGAGGCCTGCGGCCAGGGGTTCCATTGCTATTGTGAACAATAGGGCTGACGGGGCATCCCTGCCTGGGACCCTATTGTAGTTCTAAATATGCAGATTTTGTTTTTCCGAGTACGATACTGGACTGGGGGTGTTTGTAGAGAAGGGAGGCCAGGGCTAGGAAGCGTTCGCCCAGGCCCATCTTCTTCAGGACCGTGAAGATATATGGCCATTCGACTGTGTCGAAGGCTTTTTCTGCGTCCAGCAGAAATGCCATGGCTTGAGATGATGGGTCAAGCACCTCGATGACACCAAATAGACGTATGATACCGAATGTTGTGTTGCGACCTCGGATAAAACCCGCTCAAAAGGGGGGGGTTCCCCTTGTTGCCGAAGGATTACATTGGCTACGCGTAGTGTGTGGGGGGGGGGATAAACTGCCCTTCTCTAGTGCTTCTTCAAATACTTGAAGTAGGATGGGTGCTAGGATCGGGGCAAATGCCTTGTAGAATTCCCCTGTTAACCCGTCTGGGCCTGGGGCTTTGGTGCTTGGAAGCTCTTTTATTGCCTCTACGATTTTCCTCGAGAGTTATTAAGGGGTTCTCTCAGGGCACCGCTAACCCAGTATAGTTCGATGTCGTCTAGGTATTGTTGGATGGATTATGGGCTGCTTATTTGTTTTGAACTATATAGGTCCTGATAGAAGGCACGGAAGAGCTCGACTATTTCATCTTCTGTGTAGACCAAGGTGCCTTTGGAATTAGGGATACATTCTACCTGCAGGGGTTTTCTGTCTGCCGCTAGTAGCCTTGCTAGGAGGGCCCCTGGTTTCTGGCCTTCCCGGTACTGGCGAATGCAGTGGCCTTGTGTTAGGAATCTTGTTTAGCGGTCGGCGGTGGACCTGAAATTGTTAAGTTCTTCCTTGAGGTGGGCTAGGGAATGGGAGTCATGCAGGGCGGCGTATGTTTGTTCAAGTTCTTTCAGCCGTGTCTCGCTAGCAGCGAGCTCTCTCTTAATCGTTTTCAGGATCCCGTTTATGCATATTCCTCTAACATAGCACTTTAGTGTCTCCTAGAGGTTCCCATCTGATGTTAGAGTCACGATTGATGGCTAGCAAGGAGGTGATCTCGGCACAGAGTTCTTGGGCAAATGCTTGGTCTTGGAGTGCCCCGAATTTGAATCTCCAGTGGGGTCTGTCCTGCCTGTTTGTTGGGATGCAGTCAAAAGTGACAGTGGGTGGCTGATGAGTGTTCTAGGAAGTATCTGACATGTTCCCCATTGGAATCGTCCATTTCTGGACGCCAACAGGCAGTCTAGTCGCGAGCTGGTATCGGGAACCCAGGAGTGGAATGTATAGTCCCGTGTGTTTTGGTGACTACATCTACCAGGTTGTAGGCTCTGCAAATCTCGTATATCTGGAAACTCTTCTTGGAGGGAGTGCTGGCATTCGTGCGTGATTTGTCTCGCTTGGGATCTAGTGTGGTGTTCATGTCCCCGCCCCATATGATCATAGCTAAGTCTGCTCCCACCAGATGTGTCATTACCCAGTCAAAGGAGTTTGTCCCATCTATGTTTGGGCCGTAGGAATTTACCAGGAAAATTTCACTGCCTTCTAGTACCCCGTGGACCTGGAGTGCTCTGGCCTCGCTATCCTTGTCTGTTGACAGCAGCCTAAACTTCGTTTTCTAGTTGTCTAGTATAAGCACCCCTCTAGCATACAATGAGTATGAGTATGAGTATGAGTAGGAGGAGTAGTAGTACCTGTGCCACCCCCAATCAGGTGCCCAGCGACTCTCAGACATTGGGAGGAGATGTGTTTTTTTTTATGAAGGCTATGTCGATATTGTGTCTCCTGAGGTACTGCGATACTTTCCGGGTTTTGGTCGGGTTATTGCCCCCCGCCCCCTGATGTTCCAGGTTGCTATCTTCGATGGAGTAGGGGGTTGTTATTATTGTGTCGCGTATGAGTGATGTTTGTGGCAGGTGCTATAATTAACGTGCACTCTGGTTGTTAGTGGTTCACCACGGGGTCAGCCGGTGGTGTTCGGGCTCCCAGGCGGCGCCTTCCCATGCTAATTTCCCCTTCCCTGTATGTTGCTTCCTATCTAGCATAGTCGGCAGCCAGGTTCCCCCCCCCCTCCCTCTCGTGGGCAATCCCCAACCCGCCCGTCATGTAACTACACCCCCCCCTCCACCCCAACCGGTAATTAACAAAAAATGCTGAGCTCGGGGCACTAGTGCCCATCCAAGTTCAGTAGCTCCCTTCAGTAAACTTTTTACGCTGTGCCTGAGTGCGAGGTGGCATACTGTGGGTGACCAGAGTGCAATGCAGCATTCAACGTCGTCATGGCGGGTCTCTTCTGACGTGGTCTCTCCTTGCTGGTCTTGGGTTATTGCTTAGGGGTCGGCAGCCTAGTTCATCCAAGAAAGCATTTGCTTCCTCTGGCGAATTGAAGAACTGAGCTTTTCCAGCATGTTGGATCCTGAGCGACTATTGCACTTGGTTGTCTCGCTGGCGACGTTTGATGCCGGTAAAGGATCTCCGTGAGGCTTGCACTGCTGGTGAGAAATCGGGGTAAATTTGGATGCTGCCTCCGTCAAATTGTAGTTCATCCTTGTCGCTTACGAGTCTCGGGATCATGTCGTGGTCTTTGAAGTTAATCTAGCAATGATGGAGTGTGGGGTAGCCCCTGGGATCGGGCGGGTGGTTGACACCCTGGAGCTCTTTCGATGACTAACAGCTGGGAAAGCACAGATGCGCCTAATAGCTCTTTGCACATGTTTTCAACGAAGTCCTCCATTGTGAAATTTGCCTCTCCCTCATCCCTACCAGCCGAATGTTGTTGCGGCGGGCCCTCACTTCAAGGTCTTTGTTTTTTGCGGCTACCGCTTTCATTTGACTCTCCAGTGTCGCCACCTTGGTCACCAGTCTTGCATTGCTGTCGTGGAGGTCAGAGACTCTGTTCTACGGAGTCAAGTCTGTCACAGTGCTTGTATAGCTGGTTCTGTAGTAGATCGACTTTAGACGAGAGGGCATCTAGTTTGGAGTCTAGGTTGCCTATGCCGGCTTTGAGTTCAAGCAGGATTTCTCGAATGTGATGGCCGGGTTTGAGATGGCTCTTCATCTTCTTCCATTGCTGGTGTCGTGAGGCCTGATTGGGTGTGCGTCTTGGGGGTCTTGACTATTGCTCTAGGCTCGAAGTTCATTTTCCTTTGGGATTTATCGGATTTGCCCATGCTAGGTTGTTTGCAGTTGAGGAAAGGGGTTGGAGGGGTGGCTTGGATGGGCCTTCGAGGTGTGATTGATGGGGTCGGTGTCTCACCGAGATTGGTGGTTGTCTTGTCGGTGATGTTCAGAGCATGCCGATTTGGTTCCAAAGCCTGCTGTCCGTAGTAGAGGGGTATCCTGCGGGTATCGCCCAGGGGCAGCTAAGGCTTTTGATTGCAATGGCTGGAATATTGTTCTGCGGTGGCGCTCCGGCTCCGAGGGGGTGAGAGGGGACCCCGGACCCTCACCGCTGGTGATTGCTGAAAGCGGTATACAGAACGCTGTCTTATGTTTCACTGGCCTTGTGTTGCAGCATAGGTAGTGTTCTGGCTGTGTAGGGGTCGCTGTGGGATGTGGGCTGATTCTCTTCGATTATTGGGCGTTGCGAGTCATGGCGCTGACAGGGAGGGTCGACAACTCCTGTGTTCTTGGTCATGACGGGAAGGCGTAGGCCACAACTGGTGTTAGGTTGGCGTCAGGGGAGTACTGCATGTCCTGGCGGGGGGCCGCGTTTCAGCAGAGATGGAATGTGGGGCGGCCGCGGGCCGGGTGATTCGAGGCACACAGCTGCACTGTTTGGTTTGTCATCTCCTCTGAAGAGCTCAGGTTATGTTTGCTTATCTGGAGGGGCGCCGCCAAATATGCCCGCGTCAGGAGCAGGGGATGTGGCTGGCCGGGCTCTGGCGTCATCCCGCTCTCTGCAGCAGCGGGAGATGGGCAACGGACCTGGGTGGTCTGGGGAGAAGGAGGGACGTAAGGGTTGTCCTCCACCTGTCTGGACCTATGGCTGTAACGTCCTAGGGCTTCCGTTTCAGGGTGTCGGGCTGAAGCAAGGGTCCTGAGGTGTTGGGTAGGGGGGGGCCCTCGCAATAGCAAAGTTTGGTTTAGCGTTGGGCTCTGCTCCTTATGGTCACGGGTCGTGCAAATATGTGCTTCGCTTCTTTGTGTACCGCTGGGTGCGCATGTTGTTGTTGGCCCCACGGGGTGATATGCTCCGGGGGCTGCAGTGCTTTGCAGGCGGGGCAGAGTTCTAGTTTCACGTGAGCGCTACTCTGTTTGTTTTGTTATGGGTAGCTTTGACGTCCAGGCCTGTGTTTGCCTTACTCACCTCGCTCTGTCTTGGGCATCAGGGTCCGATCAGGTCTGTGCTGTTGGTGCGCGCTACATGAGATGCCTCCTTCGTGCAAACAGTGGGTTGCCCCCCCCAGGGCACCGTGGGGGAGGGGGGGTTATTGCTGTGGTCTCCGTGCTCCAAGGGGTGGTTCCGGTATTGGTCTGGGGCCTCACTGCAGCATATGTTAGGGCGAGTGTCTTGCTTAGCAGGGACTGTGGCCGGGTGTTTGTCGGCTGGAGTCTCCGCTTTGGCTCTTGATGCGGACAAGCTTTATTCACGGCCCGAACATGGGCTTGGTGCCGGCAGCGATTTGAGTTTGGTGGGGGGTGGGGTACGGTCGTTGGTCTGGGCCCATACGGGTCAGTTTATAATCCACAATCTAGTCCGCCATGCTCCTCGCACCCTCCACCTCTCAGGTGCATGGTTCAGGCCGGCTGGAGCAGCGGGGCCACCTCTCTGAGGGCCCGGAGCAGCTGCTGTGTTAATGATTGTCGGTAGTGTCGGCGGGGGGCGACTGCCCGGTACATTCTCTGTGGACCAGGAAAAGCTCAGGAGGTGCTGGGCAGGATCGCGGGTGAGTCTGGAGCAGGGGCGGACTCCGCACAGCCACTTCCACAGGTGTGGTGTTCCTGCTGTTTGGGAGAAAGTTGGAATCGTCCTCCAGGGAACTCGGAGCCCCGATCCTTCTTCCAGTGTGGTTGGAGCGATGTGGGTCCTGCGGGGCTCTGCACCGGCCACGTGGGGCACAGAGTCTGCGCCCTACAATGGTGTCTCAACGGCACTGTTGTTGTCGTCCTCTGCTCGCCCAGCACCGCATGTGGGAGCTCGCGGCAACCCGAGGCTGGCAGACTAGGAGGGTCGTTTGCCAGGCGTTTCGCTCCCCCAGCAGGTCTCCGGGCCGTTTTCAGGTGGGGAGCAGCCTTGGGTGACTTCTTGGCAGTTTTATACGTTTACCCCAGATGGCCGGTTGTCAGATGGTGCTCGGCCAGGGTCCGGCTCCGCGCTGCGCACAGCGGCCGCCCCATGGTTCCCTCCTCACAGGGTGTTTTGTGGTCTCACTGACCCCTTGTTGTAGTCAGCGAGATTCAACACAATGGTCGCCAGGACGGGGAAGTGTTTTTCTCTCGCTCCAGGCTTCTGATTATGCAGAATTAATAGAAGCTCTGCACGGAGCTCACGGAAGAGCCGCCATCTTGGCTGTGCTCTCTAGCGCCCTCAGGTCTACCACTTGATAACAACTTCAGTGTATTTTGATGGTGCTTTAACTCTGGGCAAGACAGGTTTTATTATGAAAAGGGTTTGCCTCTTGGCTTGGGTAATGCTTGTTCTTCTCCGTGTTTTAGACTTGTTACTTATTTGCATTAGCAAGAATGTCACTTCTGGATACTGGCGTTGTCTTTCAAGTGAACACAATTAAACATACGCAACCTCTCTTTAAGATAGAAATTCAAAGTTTAAGTTCAACTCTTAACTTCCATTGGGGAAACCTAATTGGGTGCCCATGAACAACCTTTTGATGGAATTTTGACTTTGTACTTGTAACTCGTATAACATAAATGATAGGAATCAGGTATAACGTAAATTATAGGAATCAGGTAATGTGCTATAAAGTGTTCTCTTTCCACAATTAAGGACACACGACCACTCTGCTAGTCAGCTACAAGTTTTAAAAGGTTGAACAATATATTTAAATGCCTTTTCTTTCTCATACAAACGTTAAAGCTTTCACGATAAGCGCCAGTGTTACAAGTCCATTGTTTAACAAGACTTCAATTATATTGAACAGCTGTTACTATGCAAGTCACTTATGAGCTGACTGCAGTTACCGGCAAGGCTTGCGCACTGTATCTAAAAGCTGTGCTTCACTCACCGGCTTCAGTGACACTGGTTTTGCGGTTTTACTGCTTTCCTGACTTCCTCTGCTACCACTTCTGGCTCACTGGGGACCCACACCCTTCTCCAACATGGTTGTCTTCGGTCCGGCCACTTGATGTGGGAGTTTACTTTTCTCCCGAGACCCTCTGCTTCTGGCCTTCGTCACTTGCATAGCAACGGCTCTACAATCGCTGCAATACGGCTCATATGGGCAAAACCCAACCTCTGGCAAGTCTTCCTCTGCATGTAAGAGTTTGGGAGAACAGGACCCTCTCAAAGCTTGCAGGCAAAATCTGCTGTCTCCACGCTCCGGTTTCCTTTCTAGTAGTCTGCTTTCTTGTGATTTGCCAGCCTCGTGCTTCTCTGCTACAGCCAGTATTCCAGCCCTCGTTCCATCTTCTTTTGCTCCTACTTTCCAATGGGGCCTTTTTATGCCTCACAGGTTTGTTGATAGGCTTCAGGTGTGGGTCATTGGCCTTAATTGCCTGACTACGGCAATGAATACTAGGCTTAATTGCCTGAATACTACATCTGCATGCCTCTTAATCCGTCTTCCTCGTCTCGGTAACTCTAGGATTCTGGTACTTGTCGTTAGAAAGTCCCTTAAGGATTTTTACAGAGGCTTTTTTTACAGAGGGCTATGGGAATTAGCTATCATAAAGGAAGATGGTTTAGTGAAGACATTGATATTTCCATAATCCTTTACATTGTAGCCTTGGGTTTGAGGAAGGTATTTAATTTGTTTATTTTTTTTATAACACGCCTAATACCATAGAGGAGTTTGGTTTCTAAGCGCGGATGTGGGATTCGAACCGCTGTTGCCCTGCGCAGTCTTGCTTCCAAGACCAATGTGTGTTGCCCCTGTGTTATCCTCCGTTCACAAGGATTTAGTCTGGTATACCAAAAAGGATCTTTCTTTCGGTATAATTTGTTCTGACTCTTGGAGTTCACAACCTTAGATCTCATATGAGGTTGAGAGACATTAAAATTACAATAGTCCGTAACCTCTTTAGGTACAGTAGAAAAATGTGTCTCATCCCACGAAATCTCCTCACCACCCTGGACCTTGTCTCCTCCCGTAGTACATCACCCATAGGTTTGGGATCAGGAAGCGTCTGCCATCCCCTGGCCATCTGGGAGGAGACTTTATGCATGGTTTCAGTGAGGGATCCGTAGGATTCTTCACAACGGGCACTGCACAACTGCACTAAAACGTGCTTATTGCATGACCTACAAATGGGGCCACAGCTGTCATAACCCAGTCATTGTGCCCCAGCCATCTTGATGCTAGCAACAACTTGAGGAGTTCTGGAGTAAACGCTTTGAGGGGTCCTTCAGACAGCAGCAGTTTGGCCGTGAAAGCAAAGCCTCACATTAGACATCTCAGCCAGAGTGAGTGCCAGATTTATCCCCCATAACATATTCATCTTCCATCAATCCCAAGATGCTGTGGCTTATCTGGTTTCTTTCGAGTCTTTTTCTGGGCTCTCCCTCTACACGCATGCTGACTACCATATGTGAGGCAGACCTCCAATGCACGCCCCTGGGCTCCTCGAGGCTACCACTTTAATGACTCAAACCATCAGCATAGAATAGTTTATTGTTACAAGAAAAATCACATTTGACTATTTTCTATCTGGCAGGGGCTGGGTGGGTTAAAATCAGATGAGGAGCCACCATTTTAAGAGCGGGACTCATGGAATCGCACCGGACATTGTCATTTACTTGTTGAAGCAGCAGAGAGAAGATGCCCTGAGCTTCTCCCTGTTGTGTGTTTGTTTGCTTCCTCAGATCCCTGTCTAGGTCATGAGCTTTGGCCCCAAACACTCAGCTCTACTCTCTTCCTAAAATATAGGGACTCTTATTTTCTGAGATTGCAAAATCTGAGCTCCTGGAACCCACAACAGCAATGAAAGTGTCTTGGAGCGTAGCAACACCTGTGCACTGTAGTCTTGCACCAACCACAACCAGGACCTTGTTGGACATCTATCTCTATCAGCACTACACGGCTTATGTGGGTGGTGAGCTTCTCTTGGGCAGTGGGTCCAATGCGGACTGCCAACCCCCGCCCCAAACACAGCACAGAGTCATTGGGAGACCACCTGAGAAAAGTAGATGTAGGTTTCTATGCCATCAGATAAGTTCTTTATTTACTTGGAACTTCATTAATATAAGACCCACCAGTTTTGCCATCAATGGGGTAAATAACATAACGGTTCTCTGGCAGAGAGTTTCAGGAAGAACATTCTCGGGGCTTGCAAAATCTACTAGCCCACTCAAATTGGCAAGGAGATTTATGAAGGGCGAGTACCATTGCCATCTGTGACCCTTCCACACATCTGATTAAGTGTAGGGCAGCCAACTGGGATGCAACACATGTGGGACTGACACAACTGATACCAAGTGTGTGATGCCGCATTGGGAGATGAGGGGCATTAATTCCTCTGTGGGACTGAAGAAGAGCATGCAGTTGGAATGCACTTTAATGCATTTAGTGGCATAGAGGAAGGACTGCAGGACAACCCCAGGATATAAAGTCTTGCTTTGTTGCTGAGGGATGTAAGCGAACTTTGAAGCTGTGGAGCGTCTCACTTCAAAAGGAGAATTGCCTGGATTGTACAATGCTGCCTCTGCTCTGAATAGAGGGCGAGTACTGCTCTAGTGTGATCTGTCAGATATTGTGTATGGGAGTTGAACTCTTGTTATTAACAACTCATTTCTTTGTCTATTGCATTAACTTCCTTTTCTTGAAATGGCATTGTTCTGCCTGATTACTTCAAACGCTTCAGGCACAGATTAGCCAGATTCGACATTCATTACTGTAGTATGAGGTTTTTGTGCATAACCTGTTCATTGTGTTTTAAAATTAGAATGTGTGTGTGAATCATATATACAGATACAGGGAGCAAAATGTACACTAGCCATTGGCTCTTGGTGAGTAAGAAATGGTGTGCTGTGTGCTTCTATAGCATGAGCTGGCGAGTGACCTATAATTCTCTACAGCAGTGGTATTCAAACTTTGTCACACTGAGCCTCTCCTTGAGTAAGCCTATTATCGGGCATCTGTGAGGGAGTCCGGAATGAAACCCAGACACAAATTAGCCATGATTTTGGTTAAAGACTTTTATTGAAAATAAAAGTGTTATTAAAATGCCTTTCTGGTCCTGCTCTAAGTGGAATTTCCCTACCAAAAACTAAGGATCTGCCTGTGTCAGGATGTCAAAATCAAAACTGTCCCAGGTCCAAAATTTTATTCTGACCCTCGCATGATAAACTAAACTTAAGGTGAAGAAGGAAATGTCCTTACCCTTGGGTGGTTTTAAAAAAAGTGTTTGTGAAGAAAGAATAAATGGCTCCAAAATATAAGTTCTTCAGAGATAAAAGGTTCTTGCACCGGGGTGGCTCCCGTCCCCTGGGTGTCTCTCTCTCCCTCTCTCTCCCCCTCTCTCCCTTTGTCTTTCTTGACCAACAACAACACTGTCGGACAAAGCTATGTTGCTACTGACTTGGGCAGACTCACCGGCTCCTGTTGGCGTTCCTGGATTCTCCCATGGTCAGCCGCTGAAAGTTCTCCATTTGTTTCCTTCTCGCGACCACCTTCTCTTCGTTCTTCCATCCCTCGCGGCTTCCACTTAACATGTCTGCTTTGTTCCAGGCTCCGGTAAGTGAAGCTCTGCTTTCTGTCGCCTGTGAACACCCAGGAGTCTCTTTCTGGGTCCTGGCTTTCCCGCAGCACGTCTTGCTCGCGCAGCAGCTACTTTCTTTGTCGGTGAGCCTCCTGGCTGCACCACGCTGGTCTTAGCCTTTCGCTTTCACGGTCCTTGCGGAGGTTCAGCTCTCTCCCACCGGCAGTAGCAGCAGACGCATTTCCCAGGCGTTCACTGGGCTTGTGGCCTCCTTCGCTCTGCATGCCTCGATCACTCTTCTTCGTCCCAGCATTTTGGTAATTCTAGGAAAGGAAGGCAATTTTTCATGATGGAACCTGGAGAAGTATTTTCAGTGGTCTTAAATGGCAAATCGGTTCTGGATGATTAATAGGTGGAACTGGTGAAGGTGGCTTCATAGGTTTCACAAGGCAGACCAATGTTGGAAGGTTGGTCTGGAGAAAAGGTTGTCCTTCACAGGGGGAATGAGTAGATGTATGACAATAGGCCATGAGGGCATTAGACTTGGGGTGGTTATTTTCAAGGGTCTCACCCAATGAAGCCATGACATCTCCCCGGAGGTTGTCTGTTATTTACCCCATGTGATCCTCACCTATATAGCAGCCCCAAGGATCAGGTAGCGGCTGCCGCCCCCTGGCCACATTGCTAGGAAATCAGTGATGACTCCATCGGATTAATCACACAACCCGTGAGTAAAAATTGCCTCGCAAAGCCCCCCAGATGCCATATCTGCTTTATTTTTTATTCAAAGCAGTCACATTTCCATTTCCAAAGAGCCTCACACACCCTGGCTATCCTTCAGGCGCAGGGCCAGCCCCACAGTCTGAAGACCACTACTCTAAGGATATCTTTGCATTAGGGGCCGGCATGCGTATGGATATTCTAGACCTGAGACCTACCTTCCCTTCTCTAACCCTCCTCTTCTAAAATTATATGGTTCGTGGTTACAGAATCTTCAGTGTTATGGTTAGTGTTGTGAAAAATTTAAATTAGCAGAAAGCCCAGCGTGCGTCATGTATAGTGGTTCACACAACCCTTTTTTCACAGACTATTTGTCAAATATAAGGCTCAACAGTCGTTCTTATAGTTAATGGATTAAAATACGATTTTGATGTCAGGAGCTAAAAGCAGCTCCTCGATATTAGACCTCTCCCAATAAGAAGAGCTACCTGTGGGGAACAGGGAACTAATACACAGCAATATATAGCATGCCCTGAATCAAACATTTACATGGGATGCATAATATAACCTTTTTCTTTATCTATTATATATGGCCTATTGTGCTCTAAACATGTCATGATGTTCCTTTACACATATTCCCAAACACAGAGTAAATGTCAGCTATGTTTGTTTGTTCAGCACCAGTTGGTCTGGGGAGTCAAAAGTAACTCCTTGAAGCTGTTTGTGCCAGGCTAATTGTTTTCTTCATGGCTCCAAGCATGAGCTAAATAGCTCCCAGCAATTTCAAACCCTTGATTTTATACAAAGCACCCATAAACTTCAATTTGTGCTAAATGCCTGTGTGGCAGAATACCATTTGTGAGGGCGGACAAGCCTGTGCTTTTTACTTTTTGTAATCCACCACCATGGGGTTAATTCTGCCTGTGAAAGTGAGCTCTGCTAATTAGACTCCCTTTCATAATGCTGATAAGCATAGAGCAAACCTGTAACTCTACAAAACCTCTCTACGGACACCTCTCAGGAGTTGCCTTGTAGTTTGGCAACCTGCCAATTACAGATTGACATGTATACTTCTGCGCTCATCATGATGGAATTCAATGTTCCAACATCCTAGGGGTGCCTTTCAACTGTGGACAGCCCTGTTACATTCGTCCGTCCTGCTCCCCCCCCCCGATACTAGTGCTCATCTAGCTCCCTCACACCATCTCAGGCATTCCAGGCACTCGGCACTTGGACACAAATAATACGCAAAGCCAGAGGTTTGGGTGTAAAAGCTGTAATGTTAACACACACACCAGGCTCTGGAGGGCTGCATCGACTGCCTCCTCCCAGGCCTGGCTCATACTTGTGTACAATGCAAAGCTACATATTAATCTCCTCCCATTAGCTGTACGTATTCATAACGGGTCATTTCGCCGAAGAGAGCGAATAAAGTACATTTCAGATTGTCTTTGCAAAGCAGGCCTTATCGACCTTGGGACTCCAGCCAGCAGCTTGAGCTTGAGAGCCGCGTACTTCTCAGAAGGGAGGGCTGTTGATGCCCATCTTTCGAGGCCTGGCTGGCAGACATTCCACAGCTAGCTCGGCTGGTTGTGCTCTGGTGGTTCTCTGCAATATCTGCTTTCATTGTTTAGATGTTTTAGGCCAGTCCTTATGCCAAATCATTAGGCCAGACTTCCTGCTTCAGATGTGATATACCTCAACCAAAAGAAAGTGCAGAATCAGAAATGTGCCGGGTAACATGTGCCCACTTATTTTTCATCTCTTCTTATTTTATCTATGAATCGCTAACCAAAACCCTTGAACTACTTCTACATAAGCATATTGCAATACAAACTATTCTTACTCAACAAGGATGCCAGAAAAATAACAAACATTACCAAACTAAGACAGATTATTTATGTCTTTACTCATTTAAAAATGGTATCAGGCCCTGATACCATTTTTGTTCATAATGCTTGGTGTTACCTCTAGGTATCCGTGAAAGTTGAGGTTCCCACTTTGGGTTTGTTGTTTACTCATTTAAAGCCATTCACTGTACTGTATTGCATAAACACTGCCATCTATTAACATCAGCCATAATCTAGGGTGCATCTAAAACACCAAAAACAGGCATAACTACATGTCCCGCCCTTTCTAGCTCTGAGCATCCCTGTCACTCTCACATTCAGCAACACCCCATTCATGTGTCTGTCATGTTTGTTTGCACTGTCCAAGTCAGTGGTGTCTCCCTTACTTTCCAGTATATAGTAACCCACCAGAACCTCCCAGTCCCTAGGTGCACCCGCAGTCAGTGTCAGCAGCAACTCGTCAGTGCTTGTCATATTTTTCTGCAGTAGCATGTTGCATGGTGAATACCTGGTCGCTGAAAACTCTCAGCAGTCCATGGAGAACAAATGACAGGCACTCTTCCCTCTGTGTCTTTCCCATCCATCTGTTTGAACTGCTCCTTCTTTGGCACCTCTTTCACTTTTTTCTTCCACTGAGCCACACAAATGTTCCTGTGCTCCTGCTAGCCTTCCTTTGCCCTTGGCCACCAGGCCATCTCTGTCGGGCACTGAAATGCATTGTCTTGCCCTTTCTCTGCATTGAGAGGCTGAATCATTAGTTCATCCTCTGCTTTCCAAATGGCCAGGAGGCACTCACATTTCCTTTGATCCTCCTTCTTGCTCTTCTGTAGGATAATCTCCACCACTTCAGGCTGTGGCCCCTCCTCGCATGACACACCTTATCTTTTATAGATGCCCTTAGCTGTGGCTGTGGGTCATTGTCAGGTGCCACGGGCCACTCTCACTCAGATGCCGTTATCATCTTTCTTCCCAGAGCCAGCACCACTGATTGTGCTTCACCATGCTTTGCTCTTTGCCCCCCAAACACTATTAAGTCACGCTGACACTGACCACTAACTTCATATGTGGGCACGTCAATGTCCTTCTCTGGTGCACACGCCCTGAAAGCGTCCTGTTGTGATTTTACTTTCTCTGACATGTATTTGCTCAACACTACACCTTTCACTAGCATCCTGTTCACTTCCTTGTCTGGTGCACACTCCACAGTCACCCTTCCTTCTGAACTCCAGTTCATTTTTTGCCACTTAGTCCGGACATGCCTCCCCCCATTGTGTCAGGACCCCGTTTGCCAAATCAGTCATTGCATCTCTTTTTTTTCCAAAATGTCCTCCCTCCCCTCTTTTGCACACATTTGCCTCCTCCGGTGTCTTCCCCCACTTCCTCCTCTTTCTTGGAAATACATACAGCCACCCCCATAGCGTTTTGCGTCATCCACCCCAACCCCCACAGGCACTGGTGCTGGCACCTCTAATTCCTGCCTCTCTGTGTGTCCTCTCCTCCTTCACTGACACTGCTTTTTTCATTCTCAGCCATGCGTCATCAGCTGCATTCAGCATGTCTGCCCACCACTGGGCGGATCTTAACTTCTCCTCCACATTCCCTTCCGCCACCCTTTGTAACTGATGTTCCTGGACAGCCCCCACCTCCATCTTTTGTGCCGCCTGGAGGATCACATCCCAATTGTGCAACGTGCTCTTCAGCCTCTCCAGAACAGCCCTTGCTCCCCACTTATATGACAAATCTCCAGCTGCCTCTTGCCTTGTCAGTGGACCGGCATCTGCCATGTTGCCACTGAAACTGTATTCTGTAATCTGCATTCTTTAATCTATTTTATTCCACTTTAACTCAACCTTCAGACAGACCTCCCACTCCCAGACCTCTACCGCATCGACCCTACACCCACTCTCCACGCCCCGGTGCTCTGACTGTATTAGAGGTGCCTAAGAATGCTCTGCCCTATCTTTGTATTCTTCCTAGAGTCCATGAAGACTCCAAATTCCACAATGTCCACTATTGAAAAGTGCAGCATGTACAGCGAAAAAATTCTTTTCACTTACCCGTTGGTTTGCTGTAATTTCTATCTTCATGCCATGCACTTCATGAAGAGAAGAGGAGCTTCCGGGTTACGGCACCATATGTTACATTCGTCCGTCCTGCTCCCCCCCGATACTAGTGTTCATCTAGCTCCCTCACATCATCTCGGACATTCCAGGCACTCGGCACTTGGACACAAATAATACGCGAAGCCAGAGGTTTGGGTGTAAAAGCTGTAATGTTAACACACACACCAGGCTCTGGAGGCTGCATCGACTCTGCCCCCTCCCAGCCAGGCCTGGCTCATATTTATGTACAATGCAAACCTACATATTAATCTCCTCCCATTAGCCGTACTATTCATAACAGGTCATTTCGCCGAAGAGAGCGAATAAAGTACATTTCAAATTGTCTTTGCAAAGCAGGCTCTTACCGACCTTGGGACTTCAGCCAGCAGCTTGAGCTTCAGAGCCGCGTACTTCTCAGAAGGGAGGGCTGTTGATGCCCATCTTTCGAGGCCTGGCTTGCAGACATTCCACAGCTAGCTCGGCTGGTTGTGCTCTGGTGGTTCTCTGCAATATCTGCTTTCATTGTTTAGATGTTTTAGGCCAGTCCTTATGCCAAATCATTAGGCCAGTCTTCCTGCTTCAGATGTGATGTACCTCAACCAAAAGAAAGTGCAGAATCAGAAATGTGCCAGGTAACAAGCCCTGCTCCAAGTACATTATTGTGTGGTCCCATGACCTGGTAGCAGATTAGTATCTAAATATAAGCCATGTCTAGTTTTGACACGGAGGCCTCTGGGAATCTACAATTATACTGGTCAAACTGCTGGGTATCATTTTATTGTCAGATTTGATTGTAGTGACCATTTCGTTCAGGGCCTGCTGTGTATTCACTTTCTGGAACCGAGTTTCGCTCAAAACAGACCATTTTCCCTCAGCACCAGCAAAGCCTTTGTTCTGTCTGGAAAAGACTTTGGTTAAGATGGCCTGTAAAGTCCCAAATTATACAGACGTTCTGGAGCCAGATCAAACCGGACTCAATAACAGAAATAACTGTCTTCGGTCCTAGACTCTGGACTAGTTAACCTCTTGGGATTAGGGACTGTCGGACACTTGTCCAGTTTCGGAAGGACCTAAAAACCTTCCTGTTTAACTAGTAACGGGGCAGCTTTGCTGGTGACTTCTCATCCACCTTTTTTCCTGCTTTATCTGTGCCTTTTATATGGTTAGGTCTGTCCTGAGCGTGTTTATAAATATTCACAATCAAAATGCAAGTAATTCTGTAGAGGTGAAATTTCGAATTGGGTATTGCTTGTCTGATGGCTCCTCCTGCAACCACCTCTAAATTGATGACCTCCTCAGGTGTCACTTTCCTTCCTTTTGATATTATATGGCCTATATATAGGACCTCTTCCTGGCAATATTGCATTTTCTCTTTGACAACTGCACTTTTCCTCCATGTTGCTGCACACTAAATGCCATCTACATATTGTATTACTGTGCTGTACATTTCACAAGTCTATCTGCAGCACTCGGTTAAAGACCAAAGGGGATTCACAGTACTCCTGGGGTAACCAAGTAGGTGCTCGTTTAATTCTGCGTTAAGTGAACATGGTTAAATAGTGTGACTCTTCTTGCAAGGGGATCGAAAAGAAAGACTTCTTTAAATCAATCACTGTAAAATATTTAGCTTTAGATGGTATGTTACATAGCATTGTGGAAGGCGTTGGAACCAATGGGAATTCTGCCTCAACAACATTATTCAGGGGGTGCAAGTCCTGGATAAATCTCCATGCCCCCTGTCACTTTGTTTCAGCGGGTACACAGCTGTGCTACATGGGGATTCTGAAGGCAATAATATCCCTTATCGCACTAAGGCAGAAATAGTTTCATAGATACCTTCGGCAGCTTTCTTTGACATGGGATATTGTCTTACTTGTGGTAAAATAGCTCTGTTTATCAATTTAATTTCGATGGCCCCCATGCCTTCCAATAGACCAGGCATGTCCAACATGCAGCCCGCCAAGTCATTTTCTTTGGCCCGCGTAGCCCCCCCCCCCCGAGAGCACAGAGAAAGCATTAGGTTTAGTTTTGTATTTCTGCATTATTTTCTACACAGGGAGGGTTGTCGCTGCAATATTAGTTCCAGAGTAGGCAATCATATGATGTAGTCGTGGATATAAATAATTGCCTTGCATGGTAACAGTATTTCCATTGGCTGTTTGTCAGCAAATTGAAATCGTGATGTGTGGGTTGAGTGACAGGCATTCAGTGCCACCGTCTCACTTCACAGTCCCGAGCCTAGGGCAGAGCCTGCCTGAGCCAGAAGCCCAGCCGGACAGTGCCATGTGCAGTGCACACTGAGGCCTAGTTGTCCTTGCCTTGAGTTTGCCTGCCCTGGCCCACCCCTGACCTGAATTGATGGTCGACTGTCTCCAACAGTGGTAAATTAGTACTGCCTTATCTATTTTCCTATGTTCTGTTTACACAGGCAGCACGCGCTGCTTTTGAGCCTTAGTAGTTCCATTGTCTACTTACGTTTCCATGGATGCGACTCCAAGATACTGCTGGCCATCTTGTTTTTCGGTTGGATAACCGCCTGACGGGGAGATGGGTTTGGATTCGGCTGAATCGGTTGGTTAAACAGTCCATCTGGGGAGGGGGTGTCTAGCGAGTTTGAAATCCACTTTTTTAGGCTGCTGCATGGTCTAGGGGCGGCCTATTAAAAGTGGAGGGGAGCGGGAGAGGAGGGGGTGTTAAGGCAGCACAGGTCCCGTTCGTACTGCAGTCTTCCATGGGCGTCAGAAACCCGACCGAACCTACTGTTTGGATGATGCCTCTGCATCGGATGCTACTGAACTTTGTGCACAGGTGGAAAGCTCTATGGACAATATTCAAAGCTTTTTACGAACTGAAACCACCACCGAGAGCCGCATCCCATTAATGGGAGCACGTGGACATTGGTCGCGATGTGTGCCTCGCCACTGATAGTTTCTGAGAAGTCTTTACAAACTGAACTGGTGCTTTGCGGCGCTCCTGATTTCTCAGTTTCACTGTGGTGCATTACCATGAAAAACCATGCTGCAGTTGTGTTTTTCAAGACCGATATGATTTGCAACTGTCATGCCTGCATAACCAACCCCCCGCCTATAAGGAACCAGCCCTTGGTTGGTGGGGGAGTTCTCATGTGTTGACTGTGCACGTTGGTAGCACAAAAAAACCAACGCTCTATAGGACTTGCCCCGACCTGAAGGTGGCTTTGCTGCTTCTTATGGACCACCAAGGCCGATGTTGGAGCACACTATACAAAGGTTGAGACAAGCTTGTTAAATATTGTATGTTGGGGGGCAGGGGTTACTGCTATACTATTCTTTCATTTTACACAGCATGCATACTTCATGCTCTAAGAGCGAGCAGTCTTACCACTCACCCCTACAAGTCACTTCCTTCCTGCAAGGTAGGTGAGCATACACTACTGACCCGTTTTTATTTATTTTTAATAACAAAAATGTATGCAGCTGTGTCCTGGTTATTATGTTTGTCAGGCTGTCTTCTGGTGCCTTCACCACACTTGTTGCTGTCTTGTTTCTGTCCATTCAGCGCAACATTTTCCCTTTCCACCACTCTAGTCCAGAGTTTTTTCCAGTTTATGCAGCAGGTGATTTGATTTATTGTGCACACTGAATGAACCCTTATCCGCACGCAGCTAGCTGCTCTTAGTTCAGGTGTGTTTCAGGACATTTACCTCTCTCCTGTGACTCACTGTATTTTGTGCTCACAGACGAAAGCATTAGGATCATGGTTAATTTCTGGCAGTGGCCGGACAGATGTTAAACGACACCTAGACTTTGCTGTTGATAAAAATGCTGCAATTAGTAACGTAAACCATTTCACTGTTAACACCTTTGTTTATATGCATACATTGTTAAGCAATTGAAATCGTGATGTGGCGTTAGCACTTGCGTGCCAGGGGAGTGATTGGAAGGGTAGAAGGAGCACAGAAGATGACTGCTCCTTCTCACAGCAGTCCCTAAGTGGATGCTTTAGTGCTCTCACAGGTAAAGGGCAGAGTTAACAGCTTTTAACATTGAAGCCCCACACAAATAAGTTTGCCTCAGCTTGACGTTCTCTGAAGTTAGCACCTCAACCAATATTTGAAGTGTTAGCCCACGCCATCCCCTGATATTTTAGCCTAGGTGCACGCCTGCAAGGGGCTGATGTGTACACCTGTTGTTGGCAAATCAGTGAGGAAGAAAGCCTTTCCTAAAACTGGCGGCATTAACGTTTTACTCTGTGTTTCTGCAAACGGATGCATAAAAATGTACTTGCACTAAAACAGTAAAACTTTAAAGCTATGTTCAAGACTTTCATCACCCATCTGCCTCAGCAAAATCAAATGCCCACATTAGCCCCCTCCCCGCTGATGTGAGTCAACATATAACATTGTGTGTACTTTTTCACATCCAAAGGTAGGAGCTTAAGTTCCCACTTGGTTTTTCTTTGGTGTATGTGTTTATGATATGATAAGATATTTTATTTGTATCGCGCTTATACACAAGTGTTTCAGAGTGTGACCAGGCAAGGGAGGACAACAACAACCATGATCTTACTAGGCTCAGTGACCTTGAGAACACGCAAGTGCAGGGGAGAAGGAAGGGAGCAAGTGCAAGGGAGAGGTGGAAAGTGCTGAGCAAGGGATAAGACAACAACTGGTAGTGCATCCAGCAGGGAGGTAAGTGTGAGGTTTAAAGCGCAGAAAAAGGGGTGTCTGATAAGTGCAGGTAAGGGCACTGTAGGGTTACAGATACAGACATAAGTGCCAAGGGTTGCCATGAGGCAGTGGGGGTGTGTGGCTAGGTGGGCAGGGACCTGGGCCCGAAATCGCCAGATGCACAGAGCCAAGCAGTTAGGGCAGCAGGGGAAGAGGAAGAGCGAAGGCAGAAGCAAAGAGCAAGGTCTTGAGGTGCTTCCAGAACCGGAGGCTGTTGCAGAGGGAGGCCCCAGCTGAGGATAGTGATCTACCCTCAACTCGTTTGGAGAATCGACTGACCCTGAGGGAGTTGGAGGTGGAGGAGCAAAGAGCTCGAGTGGGAAGTTATTTACAGAGGGAGAGTTGATGGTATTTTCGGCCCAGGCCCCAGAAAGCCTTGTGGACAATCAACGCAGGGGTACTTGAATTTAACCCTTGCAGCCACTGGGAGCCAATGAAGCGATTTCAGGGCTGGAGAGAGACGATCCAAGGGCTTGAGGCCAAGGACCAGTCTTGCAGTCCTGTTCTGAATGAGTTGCAGAGGGCGGAGAGTAGAAACAGGCATATTTAGAAAGAGGCTGTTGAAGTAGTCTAGCCTAGAGAGAACCAGGGCTGTAGGGACAGTATGCTTCTCTGGGAAGGAGAGGAAAGGAAGAATACCTCTGACGAGATGCTGTTGGTAGTTTGACTTCTTAGAGATGTCAGAGATGTGAGGGGGGAAAAGGAAAGTGTGGAGTCGAAGAAGACCCCAAGGTTCTTAGCCTCACAGGTGGGAGCAGGAAGAGAGGCAAGGGAGGCCGGCCAGAGAGTGACAGGAAAGGAGGGTACAGGTGTGCAGATGAGGAGAATCTCCGTCTTACTGGCATTAAGGCAGAAATCATTGGTGGCACACTTAACTCCTGGATGGCTGACAGTCTGATATGAGGGAGGGAGAAGAGGTGGTGGAGGGAAGCATGAAAACGAGCGGAGTGTCATCCGCATAGCAGAGCAGAGAGTGGCAATGCGGTGGGCAAGGGGTGCCATATATTTGTTGAACAGCCAAGGAGATAGGTTGGACTCCTTGGGAGCAACACAAGTGGAGAGTGAGATGGAGGAAAGTAAGAACCCAAGTTGGACCTCGGAGGGTCGATCAGAGAGGAGAGGTCGGCCAGGGCCTGCTCAGTGACACCCAGGTTATCACAAAGACGGTTGAGCAGGATGGCATGGTTGACCGTTCAAAGGCAGAGGAGAGATCAAGTAGGATGAGAACAGAAGGGATGTTGGAATCCAGGTTGGAGAGCAGGTCTTCACGGATGTTCAGGGGAGCAGTTTCCGTGCTTTTGGCCGCTCTGAAGCCAGACTGACGGTCATGGAGATAGCCCACAGAGGCGGTGTGAAGATTAAGCTGGGAGATGGCCAGCTTTTCCAGGAGTTTGAATGTGACTAGAATAGCATTTTGGTAAAGTCAGTCTATGGCATGAACATAATTTACTAAAACAAAAGGAGTTTGTTTAAAATTGATCTCAAACTCTGGCATAGTCACTCTGGTGGCAAACCTTTTCAGACCATCGGTCTTCAGCCTGCCCATGCCCACATGTCCCTTGTCTGGTTAATAGCCTTGCCTTTTAATTTGCAGCACTGTAAAGCAGGACGACTCTGGCCACAAGCACGACATAAAAAATAAAACATGTTGTTCCCCTCAACAGGCATATATATTTGAGTAAGCAAGGCCACCTCCAACTCGATCAGCTCGCCTCAGCAACACCTTTTCCAGTTTACTTGATTATTATCGCTGACCTCCCTCTCTGCCCACCACCAGGTAAGAGCACTATCCTCTGGGTTTATATGCGTTAGCACATAGCTGACCGAGCTATTACAATTTTTTCAGTGGCAGTTTGTGTTTCAGCTCCCCTCTGGCTGCCTGCCACGTGAGATTATAGATAATTCCTTTGTATTAATTATTATTTAAGTAGCAACCCAAGAGTGCCACAGACTGTCCACCCCCACCCCAACTGACTTGTGTAGCATATGCCAAACACTGCATCACTGCGGTCACTGTTATATATTTATGGAATAAAATTGTGCGTGAGGCTTTTTTTAATGGTGCCATACAGTGCCTATATTCTAACCACAACATTATTATTTGTAATGCAACTATGTTTGAATTGTTTTTAATGTTATGGGACACTGCCGAAGTAGTTTCCATATGACTAAAACCTACCCAACTCTCAATAGATGGCGAATCGGAAGAAAAGAAAAATCGATGCTGAATGTCTTGTTTTCAAGGACAGTTGGGCCAAGGATTTCTTTGTGTTTGAACAAAACGGGAACATCCTTTGTCTGATTTGCCAGGAAAAAGTAGCTGTCTGCAAGGAATACAACATTAAGCGGCATTATACTTCAAAACATGCAACTGAATTTGACAACCTGATTGGCCAGATTAGGATTGATCGGGTGAACTCACTAAAGCAGAGCATGATCAGGCAACAATCTTTCTTCAAACCTACCAGGCAGAACTCTGAGACAGCAACCAACTTGATATCTGACGCCAAAGCTAGGGGAGGGAAAACATTGTCCGATGGAGAATTTGTCAAAGATTGTTTGGGAATATTTACATCTGGGCATTCCCTGACAATCAAGCAATGGTGGAGAAAATCAGTCTCTCACATCAGACAATTGCTAGACTAGTATATGACCGATCATCAAACATTGCAGACACACTGGCGAAAAGACTGAGTGCCTGTCCGTTTTACAGCTTGGGGGTGGATGAAAGCACAGATGTGAGCGATACCACCCAACTGACGATCTTTGTACGAGGCGTGACCAAACAATTCCAAATTGTTCAGGAGCTGCTTGACCTATGTCCAATGAAAGGCAAAACCACGGGACAAGACATTTTCAATGAAGTGAAACGTGTCTTGTTGAAATTCAATCTGCCAGCGGACAAACTCTGTGGTCTGATAACCGATGGGGCCCCAGCTATGATCGGCAAACACAATGGATTTGTCAGTTTACTGGCAAAATCTGTTTCCCAGAATGTTATCGTTCACCACAAACAACTGTGTGCAAAGGCCCTGGAGATGATGCACGTGATGGAAAAGGTTATTTCTACAGTGAATTACATAAGGTCAAAAGGGGTTAATCATAGACCATTCCAAGCATTTCTTGCAGAGATGGGAGCAGACCATGATGATGATGATGTTTACTTCTGCCAAGTTCGTTGGCTTAGCTGGGCAGCTACATTATCCAGATTCTGGTCACTGCTTAATGAAATTAAAACATTCATGACCAACAAAGGGGAAGATGTCAACTTCTTGGATGATAATAGCTGGTTGAATGACCTGGCATTCCTTGTTGACATAACCAAATATCTTTCTGACCTGTATATAAAATTGCAAGGGAAGGATCAGTTTGTGAATAGGCTGCATGAGCACATCCAATCCTTTGTTTATAAGCTGGAATAGTTTCAGAAACAGCTGAATGAAAAAAATGCCACTCATTTCACAGTACTTTTTACAAGATCTGCTCAGGGTATCAACCATGAGAAGTATTCTGCACTGATTGGTAATCTTTTGGATGAATTTAAAAAACGATTTTCAGATTTCAGGGAGCAGAATGATGAGCTGAAGATGTTTGCAGATCCATTTGGTACTAATGTCACCAATGCCCCTGGCATGTTCCAAATTGAATTAATTGACATCCAAAATAATGGCGACCTGAAGAGAGCCTTTTCAGAAAATAACTTGCATACATTTTATAGTAGATACATTACATGGGACTCTTTCCCAAACCTGTCAAATCATGCACTTCGGTTCATTGCACTTTTTGCAGGACTTACTGTTGTGAACAGCTTTTCTCAAGATTGAAGAACATAAAAACAAAATCAAGAACACGTTTGACAGACGGACACCTATCTGGAATACTCAACATTGACACATTAAGTATGCCAGCAGATATTGAGCGCTTGTGCAAACAAAAAAAATGCCAAGTGTCACACTGAAAACAGAGTTAATTGCAGTGTTGGTAGAATTATTGTAGACTTCTTAATGATGTTGTATTTTTAAACCGCTTTTGCATCTAAGAAGTTAGGTTGGATTGAAGTGTGCTTTTATTAGAGAACTTAAAATAGTTGTATCCTTTCTCTTTTTTGCCTTTATGGTTCCCTTTGAATCAGAATGCCCATAATTATGAGCCTGAAGATGTTAATGGGCTGAATGCTTTTTTAAGACTTAATAATATGCACAAGACTAATATGCAAAAGACAGGAGAATTGGCAATCTTGGGCCCATCTTATTTGGAGAAAATTATCCCAGCTCTAGTATAAAACCTACTGTGGCCACTGTTTGGCTTTTGTTTTCTTCTGTTTCTCTTTTGATTGCGTGGCTTAACTTGTTCAGGAAAGGTTATGAAAAATGTACTAATCGTGCAATAAAAAAAGTTCTTCATACTTTGAGGTTGTGCTTCAATTAGTTTCACCTTTTGGGTGATCACTTTTCCACATTCTATCTGTTGATTTGGATTATGCTTCTTTCATTAACACATAAGTAATGAATGTGTATTACAGAGATAAGCTGGCATGTGTATTGGACAATGCTGGCCTAAATTGGGCACAGTCAGCATAAACATGTTGCTACAGAGGCATATTTTGTGTAAACCAGCATGAAAATGTGTTACATCAGTGACAGTGCGGTCTTAAAATTTGTTGTGTTGTAAAATGTTCTTATGTGCTGTTGGTGACCTGGAATGTTCATGTTCCCCTTTAGAACTGATAGTAAACTATATGGCTTTTTGTCAGTTTTTCTGCTGTAAAATGCACCATTTCAACCACATATTTGAAATAAATGGACCCCCGCCCAAACCCTCCCTAGATCCTTATAACTCCCTCGCTACGCTCAGTTGCTCCCACTATTTCATCAAAATATTAAACTTTTGGCTCGCTGGCCCACTGCGTGACAAAGTTAATGCTTGGGCCGCACATTCAAAAAGGTTGGACAAGCCCTCAATAGACCACCGACACCACAAACGCCGCTCACGTTCCGAACAGCCCCACCTTGGTGCTCCCACACCGGACCATTCTCCTCGGTCCACACCACAACTTCACACCCTCCTCAATATACACAAAAACTCCACTTTATACAAATCCTAAGCTGTCTTGCATCATAATGCTGGCGCCAGCAATTATTCCACAAATAAACGCACTACAGCCATCTTCTCAACTCCTAGTGAGGTATTAGTCTCTTCTTATTACCCTGTAACAAGGTTTATCATGTGATCTTTCCTGACCCTTGTTAGCAGCTATTTCCTTTACCGCCCCCTAGCCCCCCCCACCCAGTTTTCAGGCCTATGCCATACTTACATATGTGGATGAAGCACAGGCCTTCTTAAAAAAATGAGGGCTGACACAGTGCAGTTTCTAGCAGTTACCATTGTTCAACCTTTTCTTCATGTGTATATAGATCCGTAGGTCAGAAGCATAGCAGTACATCGCAAGATTAACAACGTTGAATAGAACATGGGCATGCATGTGGATGAATTTACTTTTAACTAACCACAACAACATTTTATACCACAAAATATTGGATGTTTGTTATGCAAAATATCTTTTTGTCGTTCTAAGAATATCATGACTTAAACGGTACATTTATTATGTTTGGTTACGTGTGCTATTGAACATACTGGCAACATGTTCCTGGAGACCATTTCTTGATTCCTTTTTTAATGGTTGGCTTTGGGGTCTGAGGGGGGTTGGTGCGTGTGTGTGTTGGATGCGTTTCATGTTTGGTGTGAGTGCAGAATAAACTTAATTTTCTTCTGTTGTATGGTCAGGTGGTTTAAAGGTTGGCCGGTATAAAGTTAATTCTGTTGGTCCTTCTGACTTTTATTCACCCTTGTTCTGTATTGTGTGCACTGTGTGCATGTTTCTATATAGTGAGCCGTATGAACACCATTCAGTTTATCCCCCCCCTGCACCTATTGCTCATGCTTCAAAATATCAATACATTTTTTTGACCCAATAGTGAATATCTCAGGTTTGGTTTATGCAATTTTCAAAATGTTTGCGGTATCCTCTAATTCGGCTTAGGGCAGTGGTGTGTGCCAAACACCCACTGCAAAAATCAAAATGGACAATTTTGAGAGAACCCAATCCCAAAAATATTTTTTGCGTTTTTAACAATCCTTTTTTCTGCATGAAAACATTTGAAACTTTGTCAAATTTGGCACACATGTTTGGATCTGGCCATGTCAATAGTGTGCCGAATTGAAAAAACTCTATGATAGACGGGAATAAAATTTGCAGAGCAAGGCATTTTTGCAATTTCCTGTGTAAAATTTTATGTAACGTTGTCCAAATAGTTTAGATATGATAGTGGAAACAAAAAAGGAAGGTTGCTTCCTGTAAAAAAGAAAAAAAAAAAATCAAATTTTATATATGCCAACGTTAAATTACAAACATGTGTAAGGTAACACATGGACATTTTCCAAATTTGAAAATGCCACCTTTAATGAACACTTAGACTACGCCACAACTTCACAATAGTCACTTTATCTATAGCATTGATGTAAGTTACTTTTTGACTGTGTGTACCTTAACTTTGGCATTGTAGCCTTCACCACCTCAATTGTTTTTCCACACAGTTTTTCACTGTTCATTCGGAAAGGAATGTGTAGTGCTCCAGATAAGGTTTTGAAGTGAGGGTATTCTACTCCATATTTTTTTCAAGTTTGGAATGAAATCATTTTTGGGGAGTAAAAACAAGTCCCATTCCAAATGGTATTTTATAAGCAAGTCATATGTTTTTAACTGTAAAACAGAAATTATTTAGTAATACATTTTTCTTTGCGCCTAGCCTTTTTTGCATATTGAAAATCTTCAGATCATGCAGTTTTATTAATAGAGCTTCTTCCCATGGTTCTACATGTACTATTGTTCTAAACATATCCATGGAGATGTGCAGGTGAAAGCAGGTGTACAGGCTCCTATGTGTCGGTTTCCTTGTTTTTACTCGCTATCTGGAAGTATTTTCTTATTTTTAGACAGTAAAAGTTACTGATACACCACTCATTTGTTGGGCTGGGAGTGTGTGCATATTGTGGTTGTCACAGATGGCTCAAAGAACACTCCAACTCCCAGAGCAGATTCAAGGGTTTGTATTGATTTCTTTGATGGGGTGCTAGGGTCACCACTCGCTCTCTTTTCTAGATTTTGCGTTTCCCACTCTAACCCTGGCATCCCTAATCCCCTGGTTATTTGATAAGACTATTGACCCCCTACTGTCCACTATCTAGCTTGCTATAAAAGAAACCTAGAGGCAAATGCTCTCTCCATCTGCTAAACTAAGCTAAGCAGATGGAGAGAGCTAAGCTAAGCTCCCTTCAGGATATTCTAAACTAGCCATACGCTATTGATGTTGTTGGTGCTAAAAGAAGTTAGGGACTTCGCCTGACGGACACTCTACCTATTGTCTCCTTCCTCTCACACCCTGATGTTCCTCTCCCTGACAATGTTATAATCCTTTCTTTATTCTCCAGCATCTAATTCCACCCAACTTCTCTTCTCCGAATGTCGTCCCCTGTCTCTCCAATGTCTCTCACTTGCATCCACCCTTCCATGTTACAACTACTTCTCCTTCCTCTACACTACTACTCCTTCCTCTACACTTCTCCTTCTACACTACTACTCCTTGCTCTGCCACGCTGCTCCTCTGCACTATGCCTATCTCTTCTACACTATGCTTCTCTTCTGCACTATGCCTATCTCTTCTGCACCGCACTATGCCCATCTCTGCCACACGTCTCCCTCCTCCATAGTACTTCTTTTATTACTCCACCCCACCTTCTACTCGGTCACCCTCCTCTCACCTGAACAACCCACAATTTCTTGTTTCCTGTTGCCCCTCTCGCCCACCCCTCCTCCTCCTCCTCCCATTGAAACACTGGCCCTGCTAATCTGTTCCAGCCCGGGACATGTTTCAAACACTGGAAGTAACAAATAGCTGGTTAAGCCCTGCCTCCTTTCACAGCATGGGGCCGCCATGCTGCAACAATGCCGGTCCTCGGTGGTGTCCCAGTTCGTGTTAGGTGTGTGGCAAACTCCAAGGTAAGTGAAAGTTCACTGGGCGAACGCTGCTCCATTTCAAGTCTTTCATTTGATACGCTTTGCGCAGCAGCTCGGCTACAATGCCTGCCTGTGCTTGGAAGCAGTGCACAGCGTGTCAGGGCACTGGGTAAGCGCTCTGTATCTTTGTCTGCTGGCTCTCTCTTTGCTAGTTCGGGGCCTAACACAATTGTAGGCAGATAGCCTGGGGCACTGATGGGTTGAATTCTCCACCCTGCTTCTGTATTCATTTTGGTTCTAGGAAAGAAAGGGAACACTTGTCCAGCAACCTTCAAAGGAGGCACGTGGTGATGCAAGTTGGTACTGCACAAATATAAACCAGCACATGGGGAAAGGGACAGGAATTGGGGGCCCTCTCAATTGTCTCTGCCCCCTCTGGACTGGAGGGGGTGGGGTAGGACTGGCTCTGGCTTCCTCTCTGGTAGGACTCCTACCCGTAGCCGAGAGGGGTTCCTGTCCCCTTGTGACAGTGTGACTATGCATGTTACATGTTGTTAGCGCACGGTATAAATATCCTTTTAACATTATCACCACCGGAGTGGTTCCATGGTTCTCTGGTGTATCTGGAAGGGAAAGAGGGTGGGATGGGTTAGTAGGACTGAGCGGTAGAAGAACAAGAGAGCTGTGATGTGCTGTTGGCAGCATCAGTTCGGTTATCACTGTTCGCTGAGCTTAAGTGCATTTTTCGGTTGGTTGCTGTCATGTGCTGTTGTGCGAGACTATGTGTAGCTTATTTTGTTGAGGTGTAGTGAAGTACCTGCTGTTTGTTGTGCTTGGAGGTGTGGTTGTGTTTAGTTTGAGTATGAGAGGTGTATGCAGAGGGGTGAGATTTTTAGTAGGGTTGGTTAATGGCATCACTATCTAGATATGACTCATGCTAATATCCACAATTCTATCTAGATGTGATGCATGCTAATATCCACAGCTCTATCTAGATGTGACTCATCATTACCTTCACAGTTCTATTTAGATTTGACACATGCTAATCCCCACATTTCTATCTAAATGTGACTCGTGCTAATCTCCACAGTTCTATCTAGATGAGACACATGATTACCTTCAAAGTTCTATCTAGATGAGATGAGTGATTATCTTTGCAATTCTGTGTGGATGTGTTGCATGTTAGCCAATTCACAATACTATCCCCTCCCTACATGCTCAAATGCAAACTCATGAGTGGCCAACATCATTGGCATGATACAAAGTGTGGTTAACTTGATGAGGCTGGTTGCAGGATGGCTACCTTGTACAAGTGTGGTAAATGCGGGCTATGGCTGATGGACATTAGGAGGCAGAGTGCCTTTGGGAGTAGGATAAATGGTGATGATGCAGGTGGGTCGTCTGAGGGTTATCCAGAATGGCTAGCTAACATAATGGCTTTAGTGCAGGATATGATCGCTAAACCATTGCAGGCGTTGTGCATCATGCTAAAGCCACTAGGTACCAAGAGTGGTGTGGCAGCCCAAGGGAGAGCAGTAATGCTTGTTCTCCCTGCCTGGACCAGATGCAAGATATTGCTAACTGGCTCAGTTAGGACATAGTTCACCTATGTGAGAGAGGTGGCTAAGCTACACAGTCTGCTTAGTTGTGGTGGGCTAGGGTGAAGTACGAGTAATAAGAGAGGTGGGTTCTGTTTTGTGGGGTGCGTGGTGTGTATTGGTCAGCCAGGTTGTCATTTCTATTTCCCCACTGCATATGCTCCTTACGTGTTTTTGGGGTTGTTTCTGCTAGTGTTCACAGTTGAGTTTTCTATGCATAATGGTTGTGTGCTTTGTCTGGGCCTATTGTTCTTTGTCTTCTGCTATGCTTAAGATTTGTGTGTGTTCTTTGCACCTGTTGTCGGTGGCAAACTTGTATTTTGTGCATGCATGTTGTTTGTTTGTGTTGTCTGGACCCATTGTTGCCAATTGTTTTCTGCCATTCCTCATATGATTCATGCTTGCTGTTGGTGCCGGTTCTTTTTGGCCATTGTGCCGAATTGTGTTGCACAAATTATTTTGAGCATCGTTTTGTTGGACATGGTATTGTCTTGTATGCGCATGCACAATATGCAGATTGGATATTAGTATATTCTATGCTCTTACTGTGCATATATGGATATGTCAATAGTCGGGGTTCGACTGATAAGATTTGTATGGCATGCCCTAGTACATGCAAGGGATAGGTGTTTGCCAAAAATGGGATCAAACAGATTGCAGCCCGAATGCATGGTTTCTGGGGGTCTGTGTAAACCAAATGCAAAAATAACCTTTGTTCAACATTCTTTCTACATGAAAATGTAGATGAACCCTTACTAAATTTGCCATGAGAGTTCTGACTTTATGGCCATATTAGTCGTTTGTCAAATTTGATGAAATTTCATTGACAAGGTCAAGTTGCATTTATGAACCAACAACACTTGATACATTATGCTGTCACGATATTCATTATATCCCATTTGCCAGAGCCTAACATCTACTACCCCAGATGTGTTCAAAATGTCCGCTTGGGGCTGTGTCCTGTTTTGCTGCAGAAAATAGTACTATTCCAGATGCTCTGGCGAGAGCTGGATCACTGCGCTTAGTTCAGGAGAAACCAATATCGCAGAGTACCCGACAGGTTTATTGTGAACAGCAATATGACCTTGGGCCTACCCTCAAAACAAAAGACACCAATTCTTATTACCCTTGATTAAATTATTAAGATTATGTCATAGCTAACATTGCTATACAGCTCATCACTAAAACAAGAATTTACTCTTGCAATTGTATTGCCTCTTTATACGCCTGAATAGAATCACATAAGGAATTCTATCACTTTTATTTAGCATATACGTATATTTATTTTCTTGTAGAGATATAGGAGCATGCAATTAGCATAGTCCAACAATAAATAGTCCACAATAATAGCAATACAAGTTTTTGAAATGAAGATCCGATGAGCAGTAACTAAAACTACCTCCTGGATGTCGGGCATCACCCAGTAGGCAGGAGCTACTGCTGGGGAATCGGGAGCGATTACACAGCACACTTTAAATATAACTTCGACATGAGATGCACACTTTAACTTTTTGCCCATTATGTATGATCCATTATATTTAAATTTCTTCTAACTCTTCTTCATTTACATTCTAAATGACTCGAAAGTTAATGTCACAAATGCATGTTTGCAAGGCAACCGTTGGCCTTGTGAGCCAAAAGTAGCTCCTGCTAACTGTTGGTTTTTGAGTTAACCAGGCTCGCCTAGGCTGGACGCAGGAGCTCAATATCTCTCTACAATTTCGAAAACTGAATAATATAATTGAATAAAGTCTTAGTATCCTCCTCCTTCTTCACCTCCAAGATTATATAAAAACTAAAACCAACAAATATTTATAGCCACCTACAAATTGCACAGTGAAACTTCAATAGAGACCCACAGCAGTGCTATCACTAGCCAGGTAATGGTTCCCAATCACTGTAAACCCATTAAATGGAAAGGGCTAAAACAATCGAAAGCCATGGATTATAAATACATAACATTTTGAAATCCTCCTTCTGGATTCCTGCCTTCCATCTACCAGCCCATATGCTAATCCACTTATCCTAGCTAAAGTACTGCAAGGAGGAGCAGAGGTTTTTAGATATGCTTTGCCCAGATGCTTGTCTTAGTGTACCACCACGCACAAGAGAGAGGTTAGGAATAGCCTCAAAAATAAATACATTGTGGCCACTCTTAATTGGCAAAGATCATGGAAAAGAAAATTATGTAAGAAATTGGTTAAATAAAAGGCTTAAACCAGTCTATAAAATATGGAAGCAAGCATACAGTTAGAATGTGGAAAACACTTCAATTTCTAAGCCTGGAAAGCAGATTTACTCAGCTCTAGCTGTTATGCTACCTTTCCTTAACAAGGTCAGTCAGTCCCTTCAACTTTGTTTATCAGTTCTGCCTGCAAACTCTGCGCCTTGTATACTCTTCTTACAAGGAAACTCCAAAAGCTCTGGGTTACCGCAGCCCGTTGGAGCTATATTTTTATAGACAGAAGGCAGGCTTATGTAAACCACACGTTTCCTGCCAGCCAATCCTGGTCAATGGCCTCATTGGTGTAATACCAATTCTGATCGTTTTAACCAGCCACCTACACTTTTTGCCCATAGTTTGATTGTTTTTATGAACACGATTGTAAATGAATGACATGGTGATGTCATCGCCTGCAATCTGGGTCTCCTCCCATAAAACACATCGGGCTCACAATAAAACTCAACAAGCCAGTAGCACTATTTTGAAAAGAAAAGACTGCAAACTTCTTGTGTAAACAGCAACTAAATGATTCCTCTCCCATAACCATGAACTGTTCAAGTACTGGTCTAGTCTTTCTTTTTTTTTCTCTGTGAAATTGACTTTTCCAAATGGCTAAAAAGCCAAATTATACAGATGCTTCTTTAAAATAAGTCTAGTGAACGTTAGTAACTCTGTTCGTTATTCAAGGGCATCTATTTTTTTTCTAAATATAAAAAATGATTTTGACTATTATCATAACCGAAGGCCAACAGGCCAAACCTGAATTCTTTCTATATACAAGCTCTTTGTGTTCTATTAAAACAATTTGATTTGCTTTGTGAACTTGACAGCAGCCTTTATGTCCAATTGTACCACTGTCAATTAAATGGAGCACATTTTCAAAGCAATAAGCAATCTAACGCTCTGTTCAGCGGTCCACGGCCGTCAAGCTAGGTTTGCGCTTTAATCAATAAAATGTTTTAAAAACATGTATACATTCATGTCATGCATGTGAAAAACAGACCATCTAAATCCGTCTACACAATTTGTTTTCCATTAAGTGAATATTTAGTTTTCACAAAACAAAGGATTCATTAATGTGCTATTCTTAGGGCATTGTTAACACTGCATAGCAATGTCACTTTGCAGGCCCAGGTCTGTGTCAATAAATACATGTTGAACTAAATAGCGTTTTCCATACCACATGTGAACACATTTGTAAACTGTGTGTGTTTCGTGAAACCCAATAGTCAGTAGGGTACATATGTGGTGTTCAGATGAGCAGGCCAGTGTGCATTAAGGCTTGTTATTAACCGGCTTTAGCATGTACGCCATTCAGACCCTGCTTACATAAGATAGGTGACAATATTTGTATTCATAATAATAAGGACGGTGTAATTTTGAACAGCTATGATTCCCAGTTGTATGGGGCATGAATCCTGTGACCGTTCCTGTGTGGCAACTATGTATCTTGTGAAAACACCAAAAAAGACACCAGTTAAATTAGAAAATTGTACATGGATACTCAACATTTCACAAATTATCAGTCTAAAAACGGCATATACATGAATACATGTCCATGCAATAAAAGATACATTGGCATGACAAGCTGCAAAGCTACGAACAGGATCAGAGAACACTGCTACAGAACTCGTTCTAAAACTTTGAATGCTCCAGGCCATTCTTATAAAGACATCACGTGGGTTATATTAAGAAGGTCGAGAAGAATGATCAATGTCACATGACCTGCTATGCATCCTTGAACAAAAATGGATTTTGAAAACTTACTGGCCATAACAATAACATCAACTGGGCACTATTGTAACTTTTCCATACCTTTACAACTATATATGTAAAGAAGGCATGGTATCCATGTAAGACATACACAAGTGTTCACTGTTCAAGGGTGTTTATTGAACTTTCATCAGGGGTGTGAAAAACACCTATCTAACCCAAAATCTACAATGGGAGCAAGCTACGACCATCCAATAAAAATAATAATAATACAGTCCTTGTGGAGTCTAGTCAAATTAAAAAAGGGCCTATACTAAAAACGAAAACTATTGCAGATCCTTACAGCTATGCTTCAAAATAGCATGGGATAATGTTCACAAAAGGAAAGAAGTGTTCACAAAATAAGTCCGGATGTGTAGGCTGGGGCTCCTCTCCTTCCCTACGTTTTTAGCACAGGACAAGGCAGGTCACATGAGCACAGCGCACTCCTGGGCTTCTCCAGCATGAGATCACAGTTCCGTTCTCCTTTATCAGGGCATTTCTGTGCCCAAGTGTTTGGTGCAAAGTCTCTTGCCTCAGAGGGCCTGATGGTAAATAAACAATAAACAATAAAGAGAAAAAGAGTTTCTTCCTTGATATTCACGTCGGGCGATTTACTCTCCGCCGCGGGATACCCCTCTGTCGGGCTCAGATCCCCTTTTCCCACAATTAGTCCTCCTTAGCTGGGCTCAGACCAATTTAGGCACGTAAGCGATCAGACTTTCGAATGTGCATGGGATTCCACTCAACCCGTTGCAGGACCACTTAGATTCACCTTTTGGCAATCTTTTACACGCTCTACCGTACCAAAACAGACTTTTGAGTGAGCACCCACGTGGTGCCGGACCACTCAGTTTCTGATGCTGTTCTTGGTTTTATAAAGTTCAAACGTACACAAGTTCTAGGTTCATACAATGTTGCCGCTTGTAACCTTGAGCATCACACGGCCCGGCTGGCTATCAGTTTCTCCTGACTCACAGGCTGTGCTGAGGTCGTTTGCTTTGTTGTCAGTCAAGGACGGTACCACAGTGGCAATATCTTCTCCCCGCCTTGGCCATCAAAGCGGGAGGGCCCTGTGTACCTTCGACAAAAGCTGCATTGTTCTTCAGCTGTTACCCCTAGTCTTATGTTTCTTTTCCTTAAGGTTTCCTGAAAGTCGCAATCCTTTCTTGAAAAGGGCAAGGGCAATTCCCTGCTTTTCGTCCACTCTGGTATCCCTGTCTTCTCGACACTGCCATCCCGAAATAGCTGCTCCCTCGTACATTTGTCCTCGCTCAGTGTGCTTTCATGCTCCACCTTTTATCCATGTGGGGAAGAGTAATGGAAGTCAGGTGTCTGTAATTAGCAGTGCCCTGACCCTTGCGTTGGGACATGTCCGGTATACAGCTCCAGTGTTAGTCTGTTGTTGCTCACAAGGACTGCCCGTGAGAAAGTGGTTGTGTTGCAAAGAGGGGGGTGAGGAGGCTGAGTTTCTAGATATCCTACTTGGTAGGATGGAGAAAGGGTGTTAAAAGGAAGGGGATGCCGCGTCTCACCCTTCGGTGTCTCATTTCCACTCTCCGACGACCCCCCATCCAGGTGGTCCACCCCCAGGAACTGGGTCCAATAGCGATGGCCGTGTCCTGGCAACCTGGATAGCAGATCTCTGGGGACTAGCGAGTGAGACAGCTTCAGGTTTCTGACATATGATTCAATCAAGTGGTTAAACCATGGCAGCAATTAATGCCATCCAGCACACTCTTTTCACATTCAGAGATGGATATGGTGAATGTTAGACCACTCTTTAATTAACTGTATTCATGCTTTTGGCTAATCTGTTGCATTGTTTTTTCAGGTGTATATTTGATGATTTTATTTTCATTGTTGTTTATATTCCTGTTTCATTTTGATGTGCAGAATTCCTTGATGGACTGTACAGATGGGTCCCTCCAGTCAGAAGAATTTTAATTTACACGCAAGAATAATTCCTCTCTGCGCTCTCTTCTTTGGACATAATTTATATGCTATTGATTGTGATCATAGTTTCCACAGTTACTATTGCATCTCGCTATATGCTCGAGCCACTGTCTGAGGGGTATTTTGTATGTTCAATACAATACTGCATTGCCACTTCAAGATGGCGGCCGGTGAGCCACCACATATTAAATACCCACAATATGGTGTGGGTGGTGTGAGGGTTCAGAAATGTGAGGGGGACAACATTGAAAAGAGTTTTCAAAATTCGCCATTTTATTAAATAAAAAGGTTGGATAAACACCTCACTATCCCTACCCTGATGAGGATTTCCCTCCCTAAAATAAAGGAAACACTCTAACAAAGGAGATTTGTTCCTTGCATTTATACATTCAATAAATCAATAAGGAAATGCATGATGGTTCCAAACAACAAAATTAATTATGACAATTGAATTTGTAATATGACCACAGTCCCTTCCTATGATCTGGATGAATTCCCCTGTCCCAGGATTCTACACCACAGTTCAAAAGGAAATAAGTAAATCCTGGTTTGTAACAAAGTTCCAACACAGTTCTTTGTAACTTCAACTTGATAACAAAAACATCTGACGCTTCACAGATGTACCAAAGAAAATTTGAGTAAGAATGAGCCTGAGAAGTATCTTCTTCGTTCAGCCTCCTACGAATCGTGGCGAGTGCCCTCATTGTGACCAGAGCTCCTGATATTTATTTGCTTTTACTATCATTTAGCCGCTTTGCGGCCTGTGCCTACAGCCCTGATCCCTCCCCACGCCCCCACAGCCTCTTCCTGCTTTTCCCTCAACCGCTCTCGTCTCCCACCCCGTCCCATACCCTGATTGGCTTACTGGTCCAATTAGGACCTTTCACCCATAGTGGCCCCTCTGCTCGTGCAGCTCCTCCGGCTAAGGACCCCAGGGCAAAGGGCAGCTCGTGTTAGCCTGTGAAACCTGCAGCAACTGACAAGGGAAGTGTGGTTTGGGCAGGGGGCATAGCCTTTACTGCACCCCATTAAATTGTCCTATCAATCCTATCACCTATTAGCTTCTAGTCTGATGCATATAGCTCACAATTGTATGGTAACCATAGCTCACATTTAGGCAGATTGCATTAGCCAGCCATATCTCGCGTTTAGATCTGTCTAAGCGCGAGATATGGCTGGCCAATGCAATCTGTTGTGCCAGCGATATCTCGCATGCAGGCAAATTGTTTTAGGTAACCATATTTTACATGTAGGCCAATTATCTACTGTCCACTGTTTTGCCCCATTTCAGACCCTTTCACGCTCTAGACAAGTATCCCAAATCTGGCATCACAAACCTGGCATTGGACTGGGTGACCTCCTTCCTCTCTGACCGACCATCCCAGGTTCAACTGGGCCCTTTTCTCTCCTCTGTCACACTCTCCACCTGCAGGGTCCCTCAGGGTTCTATCCTCTTGCTGTAGCTTATTCATTTGTTCTCTGCCTTCTCACCTCACTTCCAGTGTAATACGGATGACATGCCGCTCTCCTTCAAGCTTCCCTCCACTGCCTTCTCTACTTCCTGACTGCTATTCAGGCATGGTGTACTGCTGACGAGCTCTGCCTTAATGCCAGTAAGACTGAGATCCTTCTCATCGGGACCTCCTCTCCCTCCTTCCCTCCTACTCTCAGGCTGCCCTCCATGGGCTACCTCCCTCCACCCTCTTGTGAGGCAAAAAACCTGGTGTCATCTTCGACTCCTCTCTCCCCATCTCTCCTCACGTCACAGACCTTGCCAGGAAGGCCCACTTTCAGCTGAACCTCCTCAGAAGCATTCTACCCTTCCTCACCTTAACCAGAAACTCCATGTCTCCAGAACACTGGCCCTCTCTAGGCTGGACTACTGCAACATCCTCTTTCTCAATCTGCCTAAAACCTCCCTTCGACTAATCCAGAATAGGACTGCAATACTTATCCTTGGCCTCAAACCCAGGGACCGCGTCTCTCCAGCCCTAAAACCTCATCTGGCTCCTGGTTGCTGCAAGGTTCAAGGTCAAGATCCTCTGCGTCATCCACAAGGCTTTCTGGGGCCTAGTACCCCGCTACATCCAACTCGCTCTTCCGAAATACCTCCCTGCTAGAGCCCTTTGGTCTTCTAGCTCTAACTCTCTGCAGATCAGATGCTTTTCCAAGCAGACAGTCGGGGTTAGCTCTCTTCCGCAGGAGCCTCCCCCTGGAAAGCGTCTCTGCTCCTCTGACTGGAGCCGGATCTCCTTAAGTTCTGAAGCTTCTCAAGACCCTCCTTTTCTCTTCCTTCCCTCTCCCCTGCTAATGTCCGTCCTGCTGCATTTTGGCTGGCTGCCTGGTTCCTTCTAATTCTACAGGGCACCAAGCCCTCCTTGCCCAGTCTACCCCAGCACATCAGTCTCCCCTGACCCCCCCCCCCCCCACCACCCCCTTTGCACTTGCCCTCCCGGGCTCCCTCCCCCTGCACTAGCTCGGCTGGGCATGCACCCCTATTGAGCCAGTACAGCCCCTTCCTCGCACTTAGCTTGTGGACCTTCTTTCCTCTACACGCTCTGCTTTCCCCTGGCACTTGTCCACCTGGCCTCCCCTTAGCACTCGCCTAGCCCAGGAACACTCACCCCCCCGGCCACCACTCTTCCGCCTCCTCCCCCACTCCATCCTGCACTTCCCCCACCCCCTCACTCCCCTGTACTTCTTGTTATTGCCATTGCATGATCTGAATGACACAAGGTCTACTAGGACTGTTTTGGTTATCCTTCATCCCTGTTTCCCCCCGCCCCCTCTTTTGTCTTATTGCGCCTTGAAACCCCATTTGCTGTATAGGTGCATTATAAATACCCAATAAATAAGTAGATGTTACTACATTTACTGTTGTGGACCATTGTAGGCGTCTTCTCCCTCTCTCCAGGTGTCCCATGTGTGGGTACTGCTGCATTTACTGTTGTGCGCCCCCATTTTATGCACCATCTCCCCATACCCAGGCAGCCAGGTACCTCTACTCAAACAGTTACACTTAATGATGCTGCTTGTAATTTAGCTGCTTATACTAGCCGCTTTTGCCTCTAATCTGGGCCTCCTCACGCACTGATCAGACTCTCTCATTCTAGCCTTCACATCTACAGTAGTATCTCAACCACACCCAACTCGGTGCCTCAAACCACCCACCTCCAGCGCCTCTAGCCACACTCTTGGTGATCAGCACACCCTCAAGCCAGACGCACAAACAACCTAGATCTTTACTCCCACACGTCTTCCCGTAAATCACTACCGCACTCACCCAGACTCACACACGTGCACACTTCCACTCACCGCACATCTCCCCTCCCACATACATGAGCAGCTGGCAAGCACTCCAGAATACACCACACCCGCCCCACACCATCCACCCTTTCACCCTCATTCTCGAACCCAGTACCACACACTCCCGGAATCTTGCAAACGCACACCTCATCTCACCACGCCACCTACTCACTTGCATAAGGAGCACTCGGACCTTCCAGAACACGCTCCATCCACCCCTCATCCTTCACCCTTGCACCCTCTTTCCCGAAACCCAGTAACACACCCAGAATCCCTCACATACACAATGCCTCTAACCACACACTACCCTACTCTCCTATACATGGAGCTCCCAGATTTTCCCAAATACACCCCACCCAACCTGCATCCCTCACCCTCATTCCTGAACCCACAGCACACTCACAAATCCTCTTTAACGCTGACACCCCCCCACCCCGACCCACTGCCACCCCCACTCTCCACACACCCTCCACTCTCAGACCAGAGGAGCTCTCTGCTCCACCATGAGTCGGACACTGCTTATCCCCCTCCCAACTACCGCCACTGACCATCCTCCAAACCCTTATTTCCTGTGCTCTCCATCCCAGCGATCCCACAGCCTCTAAGCACCGACCCACCAACTCTCAGACCAGACGGGCACTCTTGTGTGCCCAGAAATAACTGATCCCTGCATCATTCCCATCAACCCCTGCCCAACCACTCCCATTTCCCCGTCCTCCCCTCTCTGCTTCTCCAGGCGGAAGGCCTCCCTCACCCCCCCCCCTCCAAAACATCACACCACCCAACGTCCAACTCTCAGATCAGTGGAGCCCTCCAGCGCTCCAAAAAACATTGCCTCTCCGCCAGCTCAAACCTTGCGCCACGCCCCATTCCCTCGCGCCCACAGCTACAAACCCAGGACCACCACACATCAGCCTCAACATGTTACCTCTCAAATGAGGGGAGGCTCCTCTCAGGCCCACTGCCCCTCCTGTCCTCCCGTACCCGCCAACCAGACAACCCTCCCTCACACACACACTTTTGACCTGTCCCACACTCTCTCCACAACCAACCCAGAGGAATCCCGGGATTGCTGCAACAGTTTATGCCCAACCCTGCCTTGTCCAGGCCTACCTACTCTGCTAACCCCAATGCTACCTCCAGCTCCCTTGCCCCAACCACACCTCCCTCCAGCAAGCATTGCCAACCTACCTACCAATATCTTCATGATACCGGCCACCTCCAGAAGGGCCACCCGATTCACTTCCCTGAGCTTGGCACATCTTGCCCTTTCTGAACCATCGCCTCAACCCCCTTCCCTGGAGACCCCCCCACCCTCTTGCACACTCCTTCAGTACCCAAAAGTACTAGACTCGGAGGTAGACTACGCCCCTCGCCGTCAACTCTGCATGCCTCACCTGCCCCACACCCCTCGCTCCACCTCTCCTCTCCTAGCCCCTCCTCGTCCCCCTGTCGCCCCTGCCTCACACCTCCCGCCTTGAAGACAGCATCCCCTGCCCTCTCCTTCAACCCTCATCAGCTCCTCCTCTCCCATCTCCTGTGCACCAATCCATAACACCAGCTAGTCGGACACAGCCAAACGACTCGGCACCACGCCTCAACCCTCAGAGCCTTTTGCTACCGACCAAACCGCCCATCCCACGCCACTACTCGGCCAAAAGCCTGTGTCTGGCCACCCTCTTTTCCCGGTCTCTAACCACCCACGACCCTCTACGCATCCATTGCAATATCCTCCCCCACCACCTTCGTCCATCCTAGTACACTACCCTACCCAATTGACCCTCTCCCTGCCACCAACATCAAACTACCGGGGACCCAGTCCTGCCAACCCCAGACATCTGGGAAAGCACTGCCCACTCTACCTCTCACAAAGTCACCTCCCTCTTTTTCAATGCCTGCTCTGTAGCCAAGAACAAACACAGCATCTATGATTTCCTAACCTCAGAGAACCCTGATCTTCATCATGGAAACCTGGTTCTCGGACAACCTCAAACCTATCGCTCACGAGGCATTCCCACCACACTATCCACTCATCACCCACAACAGAACTCCTAGAGGAGGAGGATTAGCCATCCTCCATAAACCTCACATCTCTATTACCTCCACTAAAACACAACCCAGCACGGCTAACTGTGAATCCCTGCTGGTCAAACTCTCACACAGCTTCCTACTAGTCTAATGTCCCCCCGGCTAAGGCAGACGCTTCGCCAACAGCCTAAGCGACTCACTAGCAGCCTTTCTACTTAACCACCCGGCACTCGCCCTACTGGGAGACTTTAACATCTGGTTCACCCTCCCTACCCCCCCAACTACATGGCCCTACCCTAGGTTGACAGCCTAAAGGCACTCCACCTCACCCAGCATATTGGAGGACCCACGTACGTATACTGCCGGCCTCATCCTCGACGCCATTTTCAGCTCTTCTGACCTCAACTCCACGTCCAGCCCCCCACCCCTCATCTGGACAGACCACTCTGCTATACCTTTAGCTCTCCTCACACCGCTGCCACCTCCCCCGCCCCCAAGCCATCATCTGCCCCTACATCTAACTTCAAGTGTTGGAACAAGTCAAGGTACTACCGGACCTGGCCTAGGCGCTGCTAAGCAACACTCCCCTCACTCTCGGTCACACCTAGAACCTTAACCATAAATCTAAATGACTCCCTCATTCTCCTAACCCCCTCCAAGTCCCCTCCCCCTGCAAAGGACCTAACCCCAATTGTTCACCTCCCACCTGAAGACTCTTAAAAACCTATAACTGCTCCCTCAAGTGCAAATAGGGAGCCACCAGAACCCGACTAAGCAAATCAGTACTCGCCCACCACCACAGATATTATAAATCAGAGATCCGAAAGGCCAAAAAAGCCTATTATAATAAAAGGATACAGAACTGCTGTAGCGGCAGCAAAGAGCCCCACAGGATCATCACAGAATTCATGAACCCGCCCTGCAGCGCAGCCCTGACTGCCTCCTCACAAACGCTCTGCAACTCCCTGTCTGAACACTATCACAAAACAGCACTAGACAGGACCCCAACCCACAACGCTAAAATCTCCATCTTGTCCACCCGCTCTCTACCTGCTCTACCAGATCCATCTGCCCCCCCTGTACTTCCCACCCCTCCCAAGAACCCTAATTTATGCTCCTTCAACCTGACCTCTAGCAAGGAGTTTGAAACTACTATCCGTCAGCTAACACTCTGGCTCGCCCCTAGACCTCTGTCCCGCTTCTCTCCTCAAAGAAATCTTCACCTCCACCTGTGCAGGAGAATTGGCAAGGTAGGTTCTTAACGACTCCCCCACCTCCGGCAACTTCCCAGAATCCTTCAAAACTGTGCATGTCAAACCTCTGCTTAAAAAGGTATCCCTTGACCCTCTCCTACCAATCCACTACAGATCGATCTGCAATACCCGATTTCTGGCAAAACCCCTTGACCGCACTGCATACTTGAAGCTCAATGTTTTTGTGGTTCCATGTAAAAATGGCTGTGAATACAAAATATCGCGGCGAAAATGCTGTGGTTTTTTGCACCACAATCATGTAAAGGATGCGGGGGACACCCCTGGAACCCCCAGACCCATTATACCATTTAATGGGAGCGTGGGACACCCCTGCAACCCCTGCTCCCCTTAAATGGTATGATGAGGTAGTTTTGCAGCGCTTATTTTTTTCTGCGACATTTTTGACCCTGTTTTATTACGGGATACCGTTTTCTCCTGGACCCCGCGTAATCTGGTTTATGTCCACACCACGTAGCAGAAACCACGCTGATTTCTATCTGGGATGACCTCAAAGTCCCAGCAGACTCTGAAGCGTTTGACACCATTAACCACATAATCCTCCTTGACAACTGCACTCCTTCTCACTAAAACACAGAAAATCACCCATCTCCCCTTCTATTCAACCTTTACATGACACCCCTGCCCTGGATTATCTGCTCACACTACCTCACCTGCTATAACTATGCAAATGACACACAAATCATCTTGTGAATTCCTAAATCTACTACCTACCCTTTCCCTGACATATCGGTATGTCTCTCGGGCATTGACCACTGGATGACAACTAACCATCTCCTTCTGAATCCGTGTAAAACGGAGACCATGGTATGCAGCAGAACTGCTCTATTTCCCCAACCGACTCCCGGGCCAACCTCACTCCTCCTCCCCCCGCCCCCTACCCGACCACCACCACTGTGATGAACCTCAGCTACACAATGGAGTCTGACCTAACTCTGTCTCACCACATCAACAATGTATCCAAATCCTGTCATTGCCATTTCCACCTTAAGCTTCTAAGGTGCATCTTCCCTTACCTCACCTACCCCAATAGAATGGCTGCAATTATGTCTTTCGTCGTGTCTGGACTTGACTATGCAACCTCCCTCTACGTAGGTGCACCGGCCTACCAGCTAAACAAACCTTCAAAGAGTACAAAACTCAGCTGCCACTGTTTCTCACATTGGGACGAAGGGACCACATCTCATCTGCTCTCCTCACCTTACACCGGCTCCCAATTGGACGCAGAACCACCTTCAAATTCTTATGCATTACCCACCGAGCGGTGCACAAAGCAGGCCCCAAATTCCTACAAAAAAAGATTGCACCTTACCACCCAACTCGCACTCTAAGGTCAAGCGCTGACTTCCTCCTAGTGGTCGACACCTCCAATTCATCCAGAATCTGAGGGTCCGCCTACTCGACCCTGTCACCAACACTGTGGAACTCACTGCCTCCCCGCATTGGACACACTGAAGACTACATGGCTTTCCTGAAAGCACTCCAAACCTTGCTCTTCGCCTAATAACACATAATGGAATGCCGTAAATCACTCGACTTAACCATAAGCTCTAAACTGGCGTGGTATCCTGCTCAATACAGACCCTTTCATAGACTCTCAGCCAAGATATCATCTACCCCCATTACCCGGAGCCTTTGCGCCATAAATGGAAACCGGGATCCTAGTGGCACCCATGTACTTGATGGAATTGATTTATTACCTTCATCTGCAGGAATGCCTACGCTCTGAGGCCAAGAGTTATGTATCACCAATAATCTGGACAAACTGTGCTAGACTTGTAACCCAGGCACTAATAGCACTCATGAGCTTGATCAAGGCCATGCAATTACGCACTACGCTATCAGTCCAAAAAGGCACATGCCTGCTAATCCTACTCTTCGTCTAAAAACACATAAGGGAATGCCGTGAATCACTCAACTTACCATCAGGAGCACTAAACGGGTGGCGTATCCCGCTCCATTCAGACCCTTTCATAGCTTCTCAAGCCAGACGATATCTACCCCTTTTACCTGGAGCCTTTGCGCCTTGAATGGAAGCTGGGCTTCTAGTGGCACCCATGTCACTGATGGAATTGTTTCATTACCTTCATCCACAGGAATACCTTGTCAAGTGACTCCAATCAAGCAATCCCATTAAGTCGGTGCCTCGTCTGGGATGCCCAAGGGAAGCCCTTATTTCTATATTTTTATAGCAAGTTATAATCTGGATGATGAACCCTTGTATAACACCCCTCTCTTAGAATCCCCCTGACCCCACTGAGCCAAGAAGTAGGTTTGTTTTGCAAATTAAAAAGGTTTATTTGAAAAATTAAACAATAGATATATATCACACTTTTATAATAAATTAATATTTGATATCACCCTTAGACATATGACGGTGATCAACAATGGATGATGTTATACTAGCACACTGGTTTAATTACTTAGGAGTAGTATAGAGGATAAGGTACCTGAGAATGCATTATGGTTTCAAGGAGATGCAAAGATGAATAAAAGGCAGTACAGAAATAAACTTGATATGATTTCAGCAAAAGATAATATGCTCACTTTTTCTCTGACAATTCACTCCCCCCTTACCCCCCTATGCAATGTAAGGCGATGGAAGTAACACGCACAGTCTTCAGGAGTACAATCTCAGTCCAGTACAAATTCAGTCCCCCCCCCCCCTAGCAAGCTTATAGCACCAGGGATGATTTTGAAACACAGGCGAAAGACTTTCAGGTGATTTGCAAGGGAGTGAAATATGCTAAAATTGATTTTAATTCCCTCTAGAGGTTCAGGGTGAGTGAGAGATACTTTAAATCAGTTCAGGTCCACACTAACAATGATTAATGAGGGATTATCAGGTTGAAAACGGATTTCAGTAATGGAAGCAAAGGACAGATCTTTCTACACGTGGTTGAAATGAAGCAAAATGTCAAATCTCGGCACTTTTTCCGAATGCGTCGAGCGCGATTACGGAATAACTATAAGGAATGGAAAGACAATCTCGTTCTTAGCACCTACGATTCCAAAGATACGGACGATTTTATGAAGGTAGTTTTTCAGAAATGAAATGATTCAAAATGGCAAAATTACACTTTTACAGGTTTAAAATCGGAGAAGTGACACACGATTCTATGATGCAGTTTTGGACAGGTTAAAATGGTTTGAATCAGATTATTTTAGACTAAGAGATTGGTTCTGGCACAGTTCTAGCTGAGTACTCACACTATAAATTTGAAATAGGCCGTCAAGGTCTGATTAGGTTTGGACTGGACTCTTGGCGGGTGGTTCTGAAGTCACAGCTCTCTGGGTCAGCTCTGCTCTGCACTTCACAGCGGTCTGGTCTCTGGTTCTGCTAGTCTCTGGTTCTGGAGATGGTTCTTCTGGATATTGTCTGGTGCAGCAAAATGCGTCGCAAGAAAGTGGAAAGTGAATGTCTCCCCTGTCCAAGCAGTCTCTTTTTATGTGTTTTGAAAGTGGGTGTGTGCGTGGGCATAACTAAGCCTGCCCCTCACAATTTATCATTGGCCAAGCTCTCCTGAAGTAGTTTATGGGTCAGAGGATCCACCCCTGGTCAATTTGCACACAAATCTATATTTGATCCAAATACACATTTATCTGTGTACAATTTTTCTGACATTATATGTCCAGTTAACATATTTTCTGTAGCACCAAACCATCCGATCACTGTCTTTGCAAGATGTCGTGTCCATTTATGACAGAATTCTGCCCTTTTCATCAAGAACACAACCTCTAAACCTTTCCAAAATTTACACAAACAAGCACAAGGAATATGGGCATCAGATGATAGTGTCAGATTTTTAACATACAGACATTCGGGGTAATACCTTATTTTCCACTACTACCCCCAAGAACATACCACAGAGTCCTAACACCTCTTAAAATGTGCACAGAAAAATCACAAGAATAATGATATTAATTATATAATTTTAAGTCCGTACTATGAATTACCCATCTTTTTAAAATTATGCTCTGGCCCAGAGGGGTGTGGTTTCCCGAAGCACCTGGTGGAATTTCTGGTTTGTCCACTTCCTCCAACTCAAGTTGCTCATAGAGGCACTGCCCCTCCCAGTTTCTCTCAAGAGGAAGCCATTTACGACCTCCCCTAATTTAACATTTGCCTGAGCCAAGGAAGGCTCATTGTTCTGTTTCCTTCCAGTCCTAGGTGCCACTCCCCTGATTCAATCAGAGAGGTGTCATCTCCTTTTGGTGGGAACAGCAGAAGGCATCCAGGCCTGCGAATGCAGTGGCTGAGCAAGTTTCAACTCCTGTCGGGGGGGGGTAGTTGCCGGGCAGAATTCACTCTTCAAGCCAGGCTTCAGCCAAATGTCACTTTTGTTCCCAGTTTTTCTTCATTCAAATCAAACTTACAATTTTTACACATGCAGCTAGAACGCTGATTCTAAGTTAAAAACTATGACCTTTAAACAGTTGCAACCTATGTGACACTCAAAAGTAGGTCACTCATTTATTTTAAACATTTCGATTTTAGTGGTTTTAAATCCAATTTCAGTTAAGCTGCTGACATCCACAGCTCAGCCAGTTTTGTTATAAACATTGTTTTGGGCTCTTCATCTTTCCAGATTTTGTATGCACACAAGAATACATTCTGCCAAATGTCTGCTGGTGTTCAGTGAGATTTTTGAATATCTTGCAGTGTTTAAAATGGGCATTTTTAGCTTGCATTTCAGAGAAACAAAGGTGATTTCAAAGCGCTTTCTGAGCTAACAGGCACTGATGTTTTTTCCTTTGGCACCACGTTTCACTCATGGCGCTTCTGGCCCATCACGCTCGCACTGGTGGGTGGCAGGTCAGGCGACCATTTTGGTTTGCGCAAAAACTGCGCGGTTTTCCTGGATTCTGGCGCAAATGTGGGCTTTTCAGCCATCTTGGATTTTCTGAGCCCACCGCAACAAATGTTGCAGCATAATAACTTGAACGTGGGTCAAGACACCCAACAACCTATGCTCTGAGGCCCAGAGTTATCTATCGCCAATAATCTGGACCGACTGCTAGACTCGGGCACTAATAGCACTCATGAGCCTTATCAAGGCCATGCAATTACGCACTACGCTAGGCCTGCTAATCCTACTCTTCTGGAAATCTAAGAGCACTTATTTTGCTAATCACACCTATCTGTGAATGTATTTAGCAGAACTACCTAACAGGAATCTATCTAGCAGAACTACCAACCCAAGCACTAATAGCACTTATGAACTTGATCATTGCCCTGCAAATATGCACTACGCTATCAGTCCTGGTCTGTAGAATGAGGAGTTGTTGGTGTCGGAATTTGGTTTATTTTGGAGTGATATGACTGTGGCTGTTTCATAATAGGCTAGGAAGTACCATTTGAAACAGATGAGTTGAATAAGCCAGCGAGGTGATTTGAGGTGATGGGTGACGCAACCTCTTAAGGTTTTACTGGTACCCATGTACAACTGATAATTCACAAGCATTCTGAACCAACATGATATTTGTTCCATTATTGCTTTGCAGTCTTTTTAGTGCTAACCTTTATAAAAATGGACCAATTGTCAGGGATATTTTAGCAATATTCCTGTTTTTGATGTGAAAAAGAGAACAAAACCCCTCCTTTTGATAGATTTCCTGTAAGTCGAAAAACCTCCTGTTTTTATTGTGTGTAGCTTTTTAAAAATACTTGAAAGGTTCACATCCCGTACAAGGGTTCATGTCACATATACCGCATAATAAGATCTGACATTACTTCCAGTATAATGCAAACCTACAGCTCAAGAGGATGATAACAAAAATAGGATGCCAACGAGCCATATGAGGTTACTCAGACAGCAACATTGATCGGTTAACTGTAGGAGTGGAAAATATTCAGGAGCCCAGCTCACCCACAGGTATTTTTCAAGGGAGGCAAAATAGTAAATCGTAGCTCATGCACTTTGTCCCCCCTTCAGCAAATTGATTATTAAGAAAGCATTGAAATGTTTCCCAGATATTACAAGGTCTAAGAGTGTCCATCAACATTAAAAAATAACCCAGCTCTGCATCACAGAACCATGTTGCATCAATCAGACATTTATGAGTCGAGGATGGAGCAGAACTTGACCACTTCATTAAGATACATCACTTAACCAACAACATACATAATCACAGCAATTTCCTGGTATCTATAGCGAGCTAAGATATCCTCCCAAACAAGCAGCACAGGTCAATGGGAACCTCCTTCCCAATTATTTGAGTAGTTGTAGACAGTACAGAGTCCCAGAATGTGGTGAGTGCCGGACATTACCAGATCATGTGACATCAGGGGCACTTTCCATCATACTTATCAAACTTAATTTGGCGAGATGGAGATTAATACTCCCGATGCAGACCTTATATTGACACTGCTTAAATCTAGTGTTCAATGCAACCTTTTCTGTTTGTGTGTATATACTGACATAAACCTTGGGGTAGTCTCCCATTTAGACCCCGAGAATCCTCTATTCGGGTGTCCAGGCCACGGCCATCGCCTTTGTATCCAGACCCTGGGGGTGAACCAGTGCGGGAGGATCACCCAGGTAGGGGATTCTGGGGTTATTCTCATGGGAATACCCTAGGTGAGACACGGTATCCCCCTCTCACCCGTTATCCACAACCATACAACCCCTTTATCTTTTGGGTGTATTTTCAAACGCACAACACACTCGTCCCCCATTTCCACATAATACTGAGAAGGATTACCAGTGGAAAAACCCACTAAGACACAAAAGACACACTAGAACACCCTGACAGCAGGCTGTCCCCTTAATGAAGTCAGGCAAGGTCAGGCAGACCCAACACTAATCGCACACCTGCTTCCCATTAACACAGGTGCATTAAGGAAGGCTGTTGAGAGAGAAAGGTCAGATGCAGTTGGGAGAGCAAGGGGGAGGCTGCAAGGGTAAGACCAGCAGAGAATCCCTCTTCAATTCCCAAACACCGAAAGCAAGCTGGGAACATTGTCGGGAGCTGAGAAACCAGGAGACTCGGAGCTGTGAGGTGATCCAGAGGAGGACAGCGTGCAGCATGCTGGCCCAGTGAGAAGGAAGGGCTGCAGCCTCCTACGTGTTGGATTCAGGCAGCCAGGACCTTACTGTTGCGGTCCGGTCAATTGCTTGCTCCCTTGGGGCCAGTGCCGACCTCAAGGATGTAAATGGGCAAGTGGTGAGACCCTGACCTCATTCCCCACACCAAAGGACGGAGCCGCTGACCTTGCAATGCTGCCCGGTGAGTCTGATCAGAGAGAGAGTGCGAGAGACTCTGGTGAGCAGGTGGGAAGCGGAGCGCATGAGGGAAGGCACCAAGTAAAGTGGGCAAGTGGCCCAAAATCAAAAAGGAAGGTGAAAGTTGAATTGAAATTGCTCCCTCCAAGCCCGGTGGAGGGAGACTAATTGAACATTGTGTTAAGAGGATCTGAACCCGGCTGAGGGGGATCCAGGGTGAACCCTGAATCACCTGAGAAAGTGATACCTGAAAGATAATAAGAGCCAAAACAGAGTGACCCCTTGTGAGTGAACACAATATCGGAAGTCTCTGTAAAATGAAAGCAAAGTCCCTGAAGTGAAGGGAAGTGATGTGAACACTGAAAAGCAAATGAAACTAAAAGCCAAAACGGGGAAATCACTAAGTAGAGGAAAAGTGAATAGAAACTGAACTGAATGTAAAGTAAAAGGAATTGATCTTGGGAAATACAAGTACCAGAATGCAGCAGCGGCGGAGTGGTCATGTACAGGATTAAAGCAAAGCCATATAGTTTCGAAAGTCGCCGACAATAAAGCAAAGTGAATCTGGCAGTAAGAAGGTTGGGGAAGGATATTCTGTTTCAATTGTCTAAACCTGAAAGAGAAGCAAACTTTAAATATTATTTTGCACTCCATGGTATTCTACGAATAAGAGACTTTCAAGGGGAAACGGACTTTGTCGCAGAAGGCCCTGCTGTTTGTTCTGAACTGCATCCTCATGCTGGAGAAGCCAAAGTGTGTGCTAAGCTTGAGTCTGCTTCCTTGCCCCGTGCTGAAAATGTGGGGAAGAGAGGCCAACGGCCTGACATATCATTTTGGGAACACTTCTTTCTTTTTTGTAAAACTGTTAACCACACTATTTGTATTTACAGGTTAAGGATTGGGAATAGGTTTATTAGTACAGGCCTTTTATTTTGACAAGACCCCACTAGGACTGTTCTGTTAATGGTCATAACTTGCTCACATCTATAGATTTAGGATTATATGGGTGTTTTTCCAACCCTTTCTGAAGTTCAATAAACACCCTTGAACTGTGGTCACTTGTCCGTCTTACTGTTGATGCCATGCCTTTCTTACAATACACAGAGAGGGCCATGTTTGTTTGGAAACAATTTTCTTAGAATTGGCCGAATTCACAATGTACTGTAAGATAGGAGTTCTAAGAGGTTCCTGAGGGAAACCAGGAGTCCAGGCTCAAAAAGCCACACACAGCTGAAAATATTGGTAAGTCAGTCGATAGCCATGTCCCAACTTCAGTGCAAACTGTTCCCTAGAAACACATTTTCCACCAGGGTATCAGTCATACATATAATTCACTCCTATTTGTATCCAATCTTGCACTGTCACTTCATCACAGGCAGGGTCCATGTCCTTAATACCCCAAACCCCCAATTCCGGCTAAATGCTTAAATAACCTCCTCCGTGCATCAGCCCCGCAGGATACTGTGTCAAACCTGCATTTATCCTTGACATTTGTGGACACAAGGATCGCCTGCAGAGTAGGGGTGAACCGACATCCACTCAATCCTAACAAGGTGGAAGGGCAGTGAGCAAGGCATCCAAAATGATGCAAAATGCGATTGGGCCACTAGGTGATAGCACGTAAACTGCCCTGGTCATAGGGTCGAGCAAAAGTTTCCCACTGGATCCTGGGCAACTTGGGGTATCATGCTAACTGCACTAACCACGAATGAAGTTCCGCAAAAAAAATGTAGCCTCGGGCCAAATGGGAATAGTCTGAAAAAACTAAAACAATTTAGGGACTAATGGCATTTTAGCCACTGTTATACAGCCAAATGTCAAGAGGGGAAGAGTGATCCACCTCTCAATCTTTCATCATAGATGATTCAAATGTGCATAGTGATTATCTTTTAAAAGGGAGGTGTGGTCCCTGCTCACCCTATTGGCAAGATATTGTACCAACATCTGCTCCCACCTTTAGGAGCCAAACCCACTCTGTTTAGAGGTGTTGCCATTCAATGGGAACAAGATGGATTTAGACCAGTTTATCCATAATCTCTAGAAGTCGCCAAACCTATCAATTTCCCTCGTAAGGGGCGCTAGGTTATTTTCAGGGTCTTAAATATGAACTATAATATCCGCATATAGCAACACCGGCTGTCTCACCCCCTCCCCTCCAGGTCAGGCCACGATCACGGTGCCTAAGTCTCAGCCAGGCAGCAAGTAGCTTGATTGCCAGTTCAAATAACAGCAGCAATAACAGGCAGTTGGTCCAGTCTAGGCAAGGGAATATCGCTCAAGTATGTATGGAGCTCCCCGGGATTAAGTGACCCACTACCAGCATACAAATTCTCACAATATCGAAGAAAAATACCCAAAATTGAATCCGGATCTGACACTAAGCTCTTGTCACTGTGCCTGACGCAACGGGGCCACCCTCACTCTTCAGCAGGCGAGCTAGAAGATGACCCATTCTATCCTCTTCACCGTATTTGCGAGCCAACCTGGGAGCCGACAGGAATTTTACTTTCCTATCTGCCTGCATGCGAAACAAGTCCAATGTGAACTTAAGAGGCCAAAAGACCCTCATCAGCTGCTTGTCCCAACTGTTGCTCAAGACAACCCAGCTCTTTCTCAAGATCGTCCAGGCACCTTCTAATAGTTTTAAGAACACCATTTTCAAGATCAATACTGTGACCCCAAAGGTAAACTTTAAATGTCTCCCATCAAGGGCCCTGATCCAATATTGTGTTTAACAAATGTGGTGGTGACCTCCAAAATGTTGCTACAGTACACTACATCTTGCAGTGTCTGACACTAAAATTGCCAGAACGCTCTCACAATAACCCCACTATCAACTTCACATCTCCACATTATTGGGAAATGGTCTGAAAGAGTTCTAGGAAGGAGAGTGCATTCTTTGGTCACAGTGGTGCATTCTTTGGTCTTGTGCAATAGCCTAACCCCAACCAGAATGTAATCGATCCATGACCACGTGTTATGAACAGCAGAATAATAAGTATATTCCCTGTCTTCAGGGTGCAACGTTCTCCATATTTGGAGGAGTTCAAGGTCCTCAACCCCTCTGGCCCAATCCGATGAATTTCACATGCAGACAATGACGGGGCCTTTGGGCCCATACTGGATCTATCCAGAGTGGTATACAAAATGGTATTAACATCGGTGCTCTGCCTCCAAGAGTGGCTGGTGCTAGGAAAACAAATTTAGCCAAATCCGTTAATTATCAAAAACACACTAGCCCCAACAACAAAATTAGGCTCATCACAGGGTTTAAACATCAGTCTAAAGAAATCAAAAAGATCATGAACAAACATTGGAAGGTTCTACTCACTGATCCACATCTTAAATCAGTTCTAGATGATGCCCCCAATATTACATACCGTAAACTATGTTGTCTCCTAGTATGGCAATAACCAAAGCAGCTGACAGTACCAAGATGAGGAATCTAAGCAAGAATGGCTTTTACAATGCTAATTGCAAAATGTGCAATCATGTGTCTAAAGCTCCTTTTATCAGCGTGAATGGTCTATGTTGGAAATAGAAACACAGACTCTCCTGTACTACAAAATTTGTAGTTTATGTGATAACATGTGCATGTGGTTTACACTACATAGGCTCTATTATAGAACCTTTAAAGATGCAAATTTTACAGCATTATAGAGCCATCAAGAATGGTGATTTAACCTATCCACTCACTAGCCATTTCCAAGAGAAACATAATGGAGATGTGAGACATTTATCCTTTTTGGGGTTGGCCCATATACCGCCCAACAAAAGACTAGGCAATCGTCAACTGAAATTGAGGCAACTAGAAGCAACGATGATCTGTAAATTTGATACTCTGAGACCGAAAGGCCTCAACATAGATGCAGAAATGTATGTGTTTTTACAAACATGAGTATTACAATCAATGGGCACCATCTCAAACTATCAACTAGGACGTTTGCCAAAGATGGATGTGTCTTAACTAGGCTTATTGGTCCCCTGATTAGAAGTTACTGTATTTGCTATTTTGCACTTTTTTGTATGGGATTGCCATTGAACAAGATTGAGTGGATAACACAGTAATTGCCACTTATACTATGTTTCATCTTATCATCCATATGCTGAGATGTTTTTGAACATATTAGATTTGTCATTTTGCACATTTTCAATGTTGCTAGTTAAGAGTACTGCATTTATGCCATAGGAATTGCAACTTGCACTTAATCTGTCTCTACTATGGGACATGGTCGAATCAGATATTCTTCTTTTTCCAATTTGCGAATTTTGCACAATTTAATTCTCTCAGAGTATTAACATAATTTCTAGTACTATATATATATATATATATATATATATATGAAACTAACCACTCCAATATGGAGGTTTTGATAACGGGTTTGTTAGAGATTCTCATAGATGTGGTGACATGACTGCCAAACACGTGATAGAACAGGAATTGAAACGTTTTTGCAACTTTCTTCCCCTTTTAAACTCTTTGGTGTTACCGGCACAATTGGATTTCAACAGTCTGAGAAAGCCTGACCATTCAGGCGGAACGCGTGACTTTTTTCCACCCTAGGGGTGAGTGACTTTTCTACAACCTTATTGCTGTGTCAGGGGTGAATTCTTTCACCTTTGTTTTTAATGATGTGCTGTGAAGTGTTATAATAAAGATGTCATTTTAAAGTAGCAAGGTTTTGTGTGCTGGGATCTTTTTGTACCTGCCCGTTATGTGGTTTTTTTGTAGTGTTACAACCGCGTAGGGGCTATTGTGTTTTTGATATATATAAGTGCATGCAAGCTAAAATACCTGAAACTATAACATCAGCTCTACGGGTACCTGCTCATGCTCTAGCACCTGGAATCTAAGAGACGTATGGACGAGGGTAATAACACCCCATGAGACTGGGGAAAATGAAGTGTAAAATCTGCAAGAACCCCAGGATTTAGCCAGCGCCTCGTTTGGCAGTCCTGGGTAAATGTCTCCTAGAGCAGGATTATCTTTGCCCCTTGCCAATCACAGTAAGCGACTTCCTGTGCATTTTAATGGGGTTATTCAGACCCCCTAATGTTCTAGCTCATCAAAGAGCAAGTCTCTGGAGGCGGCATACCAGGGCACATCAAGGAGGATAAAGCCAAAGTAGTCTCTGGCATTATACCCGTCATCCTAGGACCACAATTCACTGCAAGTGATCACCCATGATGCTAACCAATTCTAAAAATTAAACCTTCAACCCCACTCTCCCCTCCCCGCACTGCAATACCCCAACCCGCTGTGAAGACCCCAAACCACATGAACACACAACACCGAACCTTTAACTTTGGGCAACCATCCGGGGCGTCTTGGAGCACCGACCTTGCCGCTACAGCCGATGGGAGGAGAGCAGGCCCATAAACCAACTTGTATGTACCAAGGATGGGCTAAGGTGTTACATTCCTAATCCTGAATAAAAACCCCACAGAGAACAACACTCTGTGTGATTCCAAAAGTCCCAGGCATACCTCGAGGTGACTCCTGTATCATTCTCTAGACTTTGTACTACCCTGGACACTCATACCAATCCCAATCGCCCACAAATCCACTCCGTCAGCCTTTCGCAAGGATTTTTGGAAGGAAAGGGCATCTGCTGCATCACCAAAAAGTGATCCATGTTATTGTGGACCACTCGCAGCTTTGAGGGATACAGCATAGCATATTATAGGCCCTACTCCAGCAATTGAAGCTTCACTGCAGCAAAAGATAGGCGGGCCTTCTGGATCGAGGGAGTGATGTCTGGATAAAGGGAAATCCTGGCTTCCTGGTTATGCAGTTCACCTAGCTCCCGTGCATGTCGCAGAGCAGTGTCTCTATCTCTGTAGATGAGCATATGGGTGATCGCCGGACAAGGACTGCCCAGGCTTGGGGACCTGAGAAGATATGCAATGATCCCTTTCCACAAGAAACTGTGAAGACAGTGGGGGATCCAACAGCACCTCAATGATGCCTTCCACGAACAAAACCATCTTTTACGGTGGGACCAATTCTGATATACCGACAACCTGTATGTTCCTTCTAGATAACGCTTCGAGGTCATTGTTCTTCACACAAATCCCTTTCACCTCTTGTAGTAGAGCCAGCAATTCTTGGCACATTTCGGAACTGGTATCTTCCAACGTCCCAATAATGTGTTTCACCTCCGAAATGCTCCACTCTTTCTCAGTACGCTGCTGCATCCTATCCACCTTTTAAAGACCAGGTTATCCGGCTTGCCATTGACTGACCCAAATCTGGTCTTCATTTGGGCCAGGATAATGGACAATTCGGATGGAGCATTCGAACATGATATGTCATTTATAACGTGCCTTTACACAAGTGTTTCTAGGCGTGACAAGACAAAGGATTCAAGACTGAGGGATGACAAGGCAAACTATCTTACTAAGCCTAGTGTCATTCAGATCGTGCAAGTGTGGCAATGTAAAGTGCAAGGGGAAGGGAGGAGGGGGGGAAGTGCCAAGGAGAGGGAAGAGACGTGGGTGTGATCAGGGCAGCATTGCTCGTCGTAAGTGCAGCCAAGGCAGTGCGGTTCTGGGTAAGTGCAAGGAGACAGAGGGCTCTGGCTAACAGTTACAGCACCTAAGTCGGTGACCTTCAGAGAGTTTGAGGTAGCTGAGTGAAGGGCCGAGAAGGAAGGTATTTTTGGAAGAGAAAGTTGCATGTAGTTCGGGAACCAGTGAGCCTTGCTGAGTCGGGCAGGGCTTTGGCGAGGTCCTAACACTCTTTGTGTGATTGTCGTCCTTGACCGAAGCTTGTTCACCTTGGCCACATGCGCAGCTCCCCTCTGCAGCAGACTAGATGCTGCAGGAGGAACCAGTTTCAAGCCAACAGTGATCAGAATGGTCGCACCTCCTTTGAGGACACATGCAGTTTCCCAGTCCCAACAGCCAGGGCACCAGCTCCTGCGGAGCTCCCCACTCCCCGCACCAAAGCAGGGTAAACTGAGCTGGTCCGGTCTGCACAAAAGAAACAAGTATGGCATAGCCAAAAGACCTACAGATTGACATCCATGGTCTCTACGACAGTAATCCAAGTTGCTGCACCCAACACACCACAATTCTGTAACAAATGAGTCCGCTCTTCACCAAAGGCAGCGCGCTACAAATAACTTGCCTGTCATAACAAGGGATATGTTCTCAGCTCAGCGTCTTCAGTAACGGTCAGTATATCCCTGTAGCCGGTAGCCACCCAGCGTTGTCAGCCCCCTCGTCGCCTCAGCCGTACCCGGGGCACAACACAGAAGAGTCCAGGTGATGATCGCTAGTATCTCCTGCATAGGGTTCGGTTCCTGCCACACACCAGGCCTGCAAGTCCCCTGCCTGGGGTGATCAGGCCTGCAGCGCGTTCTGTAGAGGTGAAGCGCTGCCACCAATCTCAAACAGCCTGCAGGGGAGATGTCACCCAACAGGACTGCACCTTTGAGGGGGCTCAACGGACCAAGGTACTTGGAATGGCCTCACTGTTCTGTCTCTGCCGCAGCGCAGTGCGGAGCGACCTTCTTGGTCATGCACTCTCTAGCGCACGTTTGTGTGCAGTTTGACATTCTTTTCCCCATCTCTGTGTGATTGCAATTTCTTTTTCTGTGGGGCATAGGTCATTCAAATGTATTCAGTATGCATGTTATTTTTTTCTTGTGTAAAAGCTAGAATGTTGAGTGTCTTTTAGTAATGTCCCCTAATTTGGTTGGATGCTGGATGTGTTGCTGGCTTGTTTGGTCATGTGAAAAGGAGGTGTGTTGTGTTTTGAGCTTGTGATAATGGAATGTTGTATGTTGCAGCAGTGCTAGACAACAGACCATCTAGAGGAAAGATGGTGCTGGTGGATGTTCCTTGCCTACAGCTACTGATTAAGAAAAATAAAAAAAGAAATATTTCTTATACTCCTGACAACTGCTTGCTTATTTGCCACTGATCTTCCGTTTTACAGATTAGGACCAGAGGTTAGATGTAAGGTTTCATGTAGGTCCCTCCGAGGGCCTTGTTGTGCCCATCACTGTTCAATATCTGTGTCTGCCCTTCCCTATACTATCAAAGCTATTATAGACCTTCAGTTGGACCTTGTAATGCTCAACTGTATATCGCAATAGGAGGTATGTAAAACGAAATTAATAAACGTCGGCAATGTTTAAATCGAATGCCGATATTGAAGAAAGATCTGGAATAATAATTCCTGGGAGCTGGGGGTTACTTATCATATAAGAGCCTGGTTAAGTGATACTAGCAGCTAACCATGAACCACTGAGCTCTGCAGGCCAACTGGAGCCATGCAAACATACCTATGCAATGTTAACTCTATTTGGGAATGTGTATAAAGTGGAAATTAAAAACCTCTTAAGACATTTATAGCATAATGGGTAATATATGATGGACAAAACTTTAACTTGTGCTGCTCATTTAGAAGTTAGATCTACTGCACACCAATCTCATTCCCACAGGTACCTCTTGCATGTTGGGTGATGCCTCCTACTCAGGAGCTGCTTTTAACTTTGCCTCCTCAAAGTTTTATTTCACCTCTAGAGAGGGTTGGCTTCAATAAAACAAATAAAAAACGAAAGCTATTAGTTTGAATCCAGGATCCTGCCGTCACGTTGACAAGTTTTTGACAATCCACCCTATATTGTCCGGTAGGATATTTTCTATCGGGATTAGGTTAAAAGCATGGTAATCATTTTGGACAGGACTGTCATTTGCTGTGTGACTTAATCAGGCAGTCACACCATGCTTTTTTGGGGAGGCGAAAATTCAAAATAATACTTCCCTAAATCCCGATATGAAACAGGCTGCTTGTGAAATTAGTCAATTTGTAACTTGACTTTGTAATTCCCTTTAGGACAGTATATCGAAACAGCTGGTGGGCGTACGCCAGTTGCAGAATGCACCCTGGCACTAGAACTAATCTTTAGTTAAAATCGCTTATTAGAATTTGCCTCAAGCACCCTCCACCTATGTTTCATGAGCTCTTGGTAACATATTCCAATAATAACTATCAAGCACTATCTATTATGTATTTTGTATGTATTTCTAAATCCATCAATTCTTTAAATATTTGTGACCATTGATAGTTGTATTTCTCACATCACACATCGTGATGTTATGATTCTGCATCCCTAATTATAGTGACAATTCCCGTTAATGGCATCCAACCCTGAATGAAGTGCAATTTAGTTGTGTGTCCTGCATATTTTGTTCAAATTTCTATCTTGTCTCCTAATCAATGTTTTGTTTTAGTTTCATCCCGGACTAGGTTGAGTTCAGACAAAACGAATGTCTATTCTACTGGTGGGTCTCTTGTCTTGTTCATTGAATGGGCTTTGCGAATCTACAAATTATCCCTCTTATCTGCTAGATCTGCAATTTAATTTCAAATAATAGAATGGCTTGGCATCCTGCTTGCATTTTACCACAAGGTTTTGTCCAGAATTAGAACTGATTGCTTTCACTGAACTCATTGAAACTGGAAGTATGTTTACATTTTACTTCATTTGTACGCTATATTTTGACTAGAGGAATGTAATTCATTATTATAACAATGTGCATACAAATGAGTGGGGTACATTATAAGAATATAATTTGTCATGTGAGCCAGAAGAAAACTTCACTGGTAACCAGTACACAAAACGATATGGTCCATAAATTGCAAACTAATGGCGCCTCAGCTTATCTGAATGACCTGTTTTGCACTTACCTCCCTGACAGACAACTCATCAACTTAAAAGAAACTTCCAGAAGTTCCTATCTTTTTATAAGGTTAGGAAAGCAGGTGGCTGAGATACTAGTTGGAGGGCCCAAGTATGGAAACTGCTTCCCTTCAAACAACTGACTCCTTGCCTGTGTTTATTATGAATAGAGCAAAGGCTCCATTATTTAAATGTGCTCTTGCAGATCCGTGGTTCCTCGTGTCCCACTTCCATCTCTTCTCTTCTGCCAGTGCATCTTCTCCACCTTTTTCCTCCCTCTGCTACTATTTTATTGTAACCACTAACTCTATCATGCTTTACCAAGGTAATGGATGTAGGCATTGAGTGTGCTGAGCACCGGAATTTGGTCCTGCCTAGGCCCAGAACTTGAGCCGTCCGGCTAGGTACTGTTAGGCAAGCAATCTTTATCTCGCCCCTAATTCCCCCCCACATGTCCACATTCCATACCAGCTAGTCCTATCCTGCATCTCAGTCTTTCATCTAGAATACTCTGCTCTCTTATCTCTGGGTTCAGTTACTTCAGCTCCAACATAATTGGACACACCACCTCTGCTGTACACCTGCATGTTGATTTGTCTCTACATATCAATTCTTCAAGGTTTCTGAAACCCTCAAAAATAAGAGCTAAGCCTCAGGTCTGGCTTCTTCCTTTTATCGCCCGAGGAAGCTAGACACTTGTTTTGACAGATTTGGACTGGTTTGCCAGTAGTTCCTAATTTCTGGTCACCAGACAGTGAATTTTCCATCACTTCCCCATCTCTATGATGCCATCTATGGTTCTAGTCCCAGGGAAGGCTGACATAAAAAATCATGTTTATTAAACAGTCCGGCTTCATGTTCACAATTCTTTCTAATATTCATCTTGTCTAACGAATTAGGATATAAATTAGTCCTTAACTAAGACTGGAGAACATAAGGTATCCAGTACGTTTCTCTCTCATGGACCGTTTGCAACAATAGGTAGCAATGGCATTGAATATCAACTTGCTTAATTAGCTACGTTGATGCATCACTTCTCTCGCTTCAGCCAAGAATTCTAGTCTTGACATTGAGCAAAAAGACATGTTTCTAGTCACATATACTCCAAGTCCGTATCTAATAACAAATTATGAATGGTAATCATCATTGCTCCTAGTACATCTGTTTCACCAGAATCCTTGCGTTCCACCCACTGATCCCTTCTTGGTACATCTACCTCCTTGGAGAAGTAGATAGAAACGTAGGTGGTGTCGAAGGAGTGGCAGACCTTTCGGTTCCATTAAAGAAGTGGGGCAAAAGTAAAACATTTCTGAAAAACGAATGTTAGTTTGTTTGGAAGGTTGATGGTCTTCAGTTAGTCAGGGTTGTGAGACAGTGCGTCTATTAGGATTATAGAGGATGGAAGGAAAGGCCGCCCATTTCACAGACTCCCTTTTCAAAGAATAGCAACACAATGATAACTTTTTCTGCCCACTGATTTGTGAAGAAAAGGAACCAGGAGTCCCTCAAAACATTGTTAGCGCCAACAGCCCTCCTAGGGGTGTTACAATGAGTGGCACGCTTCAGAAGAGTGGGGTTTTAAACGGGTAAAGATTCATATGGGTAAACCTAGCTGTGATCAACTTGAAACAAAATGACGGGATGACTTCTTCATGGATTTCAACAAGATAGTCTCTGTAGTCCATAAACAGTCTCACAATCTTGTTTCTACTTGCACAAGGGTGTGATAAACGCCAATCTAAATCTACAGATGGGAGCAAGCTACGACCATCAAATAATATTGTAGTCTTAATGGAGTCTTGTCAAAATAAAAGGGCCTATACGAAATCTATTGCCAATCCTTACCAATAATTTACAAATGATGTGGGGTAATGTTTTTGAAAAAGAAATGTGTTCACAAAATAATATGTCATGATGCTCGGGCCGTTGGCCTCCCTTCACCACGTTTTCACCATGGGGCAAGGCAGATCACTTGAGCAAAGCACACACTCTGGCATTTGCGGCACGAGGATACAGTTCCATTTTCCCAGTTCAGGACCTTCTGTGTCCAAGTCTCTCTACTTCTTGCAAGTCTCTTCATGCAGAGGGCCTGCTGTACCAAAAATGTTATTTTCCTTGTTTCAGGTGTTCACCCTGGATCCTCCTCAGCTGGGCTCAGATCCTTTTCAAAACAAGTTTCAGAGAATTATTTTTTGGGTGACTCTCGGTTCACCCCGTATCCCCCTCTGTTGGGCTTGGATCCCTTTCTCTTGTTCAATTAGTCTCCCTCAGCCAGGCTCGGACCAATTGTGACATACTATCAAAGACTTTCGAATGTGCACAGGGTTTAGCTTGACCCGTTGCATGACCACTTCAATCTCAATATTTTTCTCTCACACTCCGCAACAATTGGACACTTAACAGAGACTTTCGAAAGAACACCCACTTGGCGCCGGACCACTCGGTGTATGGCCTCCCAATGTTCAGTTATAAAGTTCAACTTCTTCTATTTGTGTCGCTCATCCCAAATGCCTCACACACTGTTCTCTTTATACACTATTGCGCTTGCAACCTCTGTTCAAATCACAAGCTTGTTTGGTATCAGTCTTTCCGACACACCGGCTGTGCTGTCTTTTCTGACGCTGCTTTGTTGTAGGAGTCCAAGACAGTACAATGGTGGCAATCGCTCCTCCCTGCCTTGGTTATCGGCGCAGCAGAGCCCCGGGTACCTCTGACGCACTGTGCAGGTTTGATCAGCCTTAGTTCCTGGTCTTTGGTTTCTTACTTTCCTAGATTCACAAAAGTAAATCTTAACAGGTCAAGGGTACTTACCTCTTTGCAACCCTCTCTGGTCTCTCCGGCTTTCTCCCTGTATTAAACTGCCATCTTGGAACTGCTGTTTCCTCATGTGCCTTTTTGCTCGCTCAGTGTGCTTTCGTGCTCCGCCTTTTATCCTTGTTGGGAAGTCTGATGGAAGTCAGGTGTCTGTAATGATCGGTAATTGCCTGACCATTCTATTGGGACAAGTCATTGTCTCTCAGTGAACTGTCAGCGAGAGTGTTCGTGTTGAGAAAGGGGGTGGGGTTTAGTTCCTAGGCATCCTACCTGGTAGGATGGGGAAAAGGTGTTACAAGGAAGGGGCTACTGCCTCCCACCCTCTGGTGTCCCACTTCGACTCCCTGAAGATCCCTCATCCAGGTGATCCTCCCACACAGGTCCACCCCCAGGAACTGGATCCAAAAGCGATGGCTGTATCCTGGCCACCTGGATGACAGATCCCCCGGGACTAACGGGTGAGACACCTTCAGGTTTCTCACAGCCTCCACATTCTTCTTGGTTCTGGTTGTCATCTTCTGCTTCTCGTCCTGCAGCCTGAGAATTTAAATGCCCTTGTGAAAGAAATGGAGCAAATTCAGTTAGCAGCAATGTTGCTGCTATTGCAATAGGGAATGGTGCAAACCAGTTTTGCCACAATCAGTATGATCTAAAACTATTTCACTAGCTCTTTGTAACATGTCAAGAGGTAGAGAGGAGGCAGCAATGCAAGGCCCCTGAGATTCCACCAAGAGTCAGGCCTACTGGTCTGGTAGTCTGTCTTGAAAGATTAACACAATTCTGATTGTGGCCTAGGAGATCGGACACTGGTTCCCAATACTCTCTACTCCTTGAATCTTCACATGATTCTCCCCATGCCTTCTCAGTGCCTTCCCATGTGCTCATACTGCTTTCCCTCCACTCTAGCTTGTCGGGCATATGCCATACTTGGCAGCCTTCTCTCTCCTCCATCTCCTCAGCCTTCCTTATCCTTGGCTACCTTGTATCTCTTCCTTCCTCTCTGCTGTTGTTTCTCTTTCTCCCTCCTCCTGAGGTTACCATGCACCTCCTTCAAATGATGCTTTCTGCCACCACTACAAAAATCCAAGAATAACAATGCCAGGTAATCGATAGATATAGCACCGCTACATGTTCATTGAAACTTGGAGAGAACAAGCAGAAGGGGAGGATTACAAATGTTCTTGCAAAACCCATACCTTTATTCAACAGAAATGACTTTCGTACTGGTTTAAAAACTGATGAACCCAATCCAACCTGCTGCAGTGTCCACTTAGACTGTTATTGCAGTGTACATTCATGCACCTGCTACACCCCTGCATGGAGTTGTTCAGGAGAGTGAGTAAAAACAAACCTATTCCAAAACCGAAATGCCATGCCAGGACAACACACACTGGACTTCTTTAAACTAGTTCCCAGACTACCTTAGGCAGACTCGACCCAAGGGGGTGCTCTGTAGACAAGCACCCATCTACTGTAAGCCAGGACCTATAACTCATAATTATTCCATGTCTAACAGTTAAGGAAGACCGCATAGTATTGAGAAGCTGTGACTAGCCTGCTAGGAAGTTTACTGCGCAGAAGATTTGTTGCAATCCAAATACATTGAATTTCTTTGACCGAATGTGTCTACAAATATATGAGGGGCGGGGGGGGGTAAGGGTAATAAGGTTGGGGGGGGGGGGTCTCCCCATGTTTATCTTTGCAGCCAAATGGATTAAAAGAAAATTGATGGATTTGGATTCGACCAAATCTCCCCGATGTGATCACATAGAACCTGTTTGCAACACAGTGGGGGAGATTTTGTTTCCAATAAACAACCTGAACTGGCTCTTCAACACACTGGATTTCACAGCCTTCTGGGGCGAGAGGGGCATGATGACACCCTTGTTTCTACCAGGGAATTAGCCCATCAGTAAGCCAAATCGTGGATGCAGAAATGCTAGCAAGCAAGTGTTGATGTGCTAACTGCCAACAACAAATCATTAACAGTTCTAAAGCGTACCTGAATATAATTTTTCCAGTTTTTCCTACAGAATTTATCAAAACACTGCTCAGTGGCTTTAATCCCAATGGTTCAGAAAGTAGGGCGGCACAACTGGACTAGTGGGAACATTTAACTAGCAACTTTATTGTACAACAGACCTGAAGCGGAGACTATATTAAGAAAGTAATTTATTTTTCACAGCAAGCCTTGTGCAAGTATTTGTGTCCACTCCTGGTTTTTATTTTATTGTTTGCATGGATTTCCCATCGGACATCCTGGACAGCAAGGCCCAGAATGTGTAGGAGTGGGTCTGAGCATATATCTGAACCGAATGGGGCATGTTGGCTTGTGTAAATAATCCAATTCTGGCAATGCACACATTTATCAAAATCGAACTATTTTCAACTATGCTATTAACTACAAAGTGGAGGAATTAAACAACCGCAATGCTGAAGGGCAGCACACTGGTATTGAGGATATGGGGAGTCTTTGATTGCATTATTGTATTGCCTTCTATAGTTGCATGAAGCTGGCACTGAAAGCACACTTGGACTCTTAGATAATTTTTAAAGTGGATTTTATTTATCAATGAAAATCTATGAAGTTAAAACCCACATTTGGCAATTTTTCTGCAGCCTCCTCCATATGAAATGCTGGGGAGCCTATTTATTATTTTTTATTTATTTGTATCGTGCCGACCACCCGTGGGCATCAGGGTGCAACATAGGGACGCCACTAACATGAAAATGTGAAGACAACTGGTGCAACCAGGGAGACAGTGTAAATAGTTATGGGATGAGCAGAGATGTATTTAAAGAAGTGAGTTTACAGTTTGTTTCTGAAACTCAGGAGGTTGGTTTCTAATCTCAGATTTAAAGGTAGATTGTTCCATTTTGCTGCTGCGGGTGTGGGAAAAGATTTACCCAATCCGTTTGATCTCTTGTGTGGGGCTATGATGATTTGGCCCATTGATTCATATCTTAGTGTGCAACCTGGCACATATTGAGTGATTTGAGATAGGCTGGTGCTTTCCCATGGAGACATTTCTGGACCAGAGTCATGGCTTTAAACGGGACCCTGTCTTCCACCTTCAGCCAGTGAATCTCCCTTGTAGCGTTGCTAATGTGGTCTGTCTTAGATTTCTGCTTAATGATTCTGACGGCCTTGTTTTGGAAGAGCTGGTATTTTGCAATACACTTTTTGTTTGCATTCAGCATTAGAGCATTCCCATATTCCAGTCACGAGAGTATGATTGCCCTGCCTATAGTGGTGCAGTTCTTTTTGCTAAGGTAGGGATTGGTTGCTCTTAATAGCCTGAGATAGTAGGAGCAGTTCTTACTCGCATACGAGGCCGGAGCTTCAGCACTCATTGAGGCTTCCATGATCATTCCCAGCGTCTTAACCTTACCCACTACCTTTATTGAAAGTCCTTAATAAGGAAGGACTCATATTGAGGTGTGTGATTGGCTTGGGCTTGGTGAGATCCAAATATCGGCTCTGTTTTATTGCTGTTATGGCACTGTCAATTGTGGTCCATCCTTGATTCAACCTTATTGTAAAATTTTGTGACGGTATTGCTGTCTTTAGTGTAGTCTCCACTCAATTCCACCACCAGCTAAGTATCGTCAGCGTAATTGCAAAGTAGACCTTGATGTTATTCAGGACTTTGCATAGCAGTCTTAGATATAGGTTGAACAGTAGGGGAGATATGCTGGCTCCCTGTGGAACCCCACAGAGTATGTCCATTACCTGGGAGAATTTATCTCCCCAGTGTACCTTGGATTTCCTGTTAGTAAGGAATGATGTGAGCCAACTAATTGCCTTCTCAGAACAATTGGCGACTCTTTCCAGTTGGTTGGATCTGACCATGGTCGAGAAAGTCGAATGCTGCGCTTAGGTTAAGGAGGATGAGGAATCCTGTGGTCCCCTTGTCCATGATGTTCATGTATGTTTGAAGGTCCAGCACTGCACGGAAGCTGGATTTGGTGGTGTAGGATCTCATTCGCCTCAACATGGCCCTGTTGAGCAGTGGCAACCTTGTCCATCACCTTGAGGATGAAGTTGCAATGGGTTATGGGTCGTAGGTTGCCCGGATCTCATTGGTCAAGGCTGGGCTTCTTTACAAGAGGAGTGACGATGACTGTCTTGATGCTAGGGGGCACTTCCTTTTCGTGAAACGAGGCATTGATTATCCTCGAGAGTGGCACAAATATATCTGCATTTTCCAATATCGTTTTAGGGGGCAGAATATTCTCTGCACACGCTGTGGGCTTCATGGAGGTCAGAATGTTCAATCTGTCTTCTATCGAGATCTCTTGGAAACCAAAGGCTTCTATATTGTTCGGTGTGGCCCTAGGGGGCGGCTGGTTAAAAATGGCCTGAATAGTTTGAGCACTTAACTGATCCCGGGCTTTTTTGATTTTGTTAAAGACTGTCTGGACTCCTGCGAGGGGGTGAATGTTGGGGTTTTAGCATCAGGCTTTTCAATGGATTTAAGAATATTAAATAATTTGCCAGTGGCATTGTCGGCAAACTTGATTTGGTGGTTGTAAAAAGATATCTCTGCATGGCAGGTACTTTCCCTATAGGATTTTTTAGATTCTTTCCAGCGGTATTTATTTGTTATGGCTGGTTCTTTCAGCTATTTTCCTTCTCTTTTCCTTTTTTAACGCTGTGAGGTCAGGATTGAACCAATTTTGATGGTTGCTATTGGGTCGAATAGATGTTAATGGGGCCTTCAGGTCGACCAATTCCTTGACATGATGCAAGAATTTAGACAGGATGGCCTCACATGTGTCCTCTTCCTTGAGGTCTGTCAGGATTACTTTGATACACTGTTTTAAAATGCAGCCTTTCGATTTTCTTAATTACGACTTTGTGTCCTCTTGGGCTCATTGGGATTTTTCTGTTTTGGTGACAGCAAAGTGAGGGTGATGGATATTCTAAAATGATCCGTCCAGATGCGTGGCGTTGTCTTGTAGCCATCTGTTTCGAGATTGAGTGATCAGCCAGTCGAGCTGGTTACCTAGAGCTCCTAATCCACCAGCATTGTGTCCATGTCTGCCGCACTGGTGCTGTCTTCCAGTATAGAATGTTAGCCCTCTAGTTCTTTAGTACAATTTCTGTAGACTACGTCTTTGAAGATGTAGATTGTCCGACAGGTTAGTTAACCTATTGGAATGCTATATATTGAATGTTGGCTGTGACAGGATCCTGTTATGAGAGATGAAACAATCTGAAGGAAGAGTTGTTTCTATTTAGGGCCCACAACTCTGTCTGGACTAGATGTTATATTTTCTTCAACTCCATTGGCACGCCGTATTTTGCTTATGGAAGGTAAGCACAGAAAACTGATGGTTTGTTGTATACCATATTCGTATGGCTCTTTGCATAGCTGCAAGGTCCTTCAAGGAGGAGTAGGCGTATCGCAGCTTCTGTCGAGTGTTTGCCACTGATGGTGTAACTGACTTTCTAAGAACTCTGGAAATGGCAAATGCATACCCGGGAAGGGCACTCTTCCAATCGGGTCGCTGGAACAGCTGGTGAAAATGCACAATCCCCTCCTGCTGTTCCAGCCACCCGAGGCCCTTCCCAGAGTGTCGCATTCTTTCCTTTTTTTTTTAACTGCTGGTTTGCTGCCCCTGTTACTCATCTCTGTCTGCGCTGTGCTGTTGCCTTCTTCCCCCCCCTCTGTCCCGTCCCTCTATTCCCTCCAATCCCCACCTTGTGTGGCATAGCTCTGTGCAGTGCTTCCTTCTCTTCTTCTCCTCTCTCCTGTCCTTCCCTTTCCCCATTCTCACCGTCTATGGTGCTCTCAATTTCCCCCATCTTCAACTGCTTCTCTATCTCCTATCCTACTCCTCTCACTAGGACTGGAAGGAAGAAGCTCAAGAAGGACACCCTGTTCTCCAATACAGGCCTTCCCATCGCTGACACCCTGGTCAGTGCCTCCTCCAGACAGACTCTCACCAACATCCTTTTTGTCGATCCTTCGCCTGACATATGGACCCTTCATATGGTTGCACTTCTCTCTCCTTCTTCCTTTTCCCCATTAATGGTGGCACCAGGTGGGAGGTCCTCTTGGCCTCCTTCCTGTCCTCCAGAGTCATTATGAATGTCTACCTAAATGGCACTGTCGTGGGCCAGGGCCCTCAGCCCAATCTCCTACTATTTGGTTGGCGCCTCCCTCGCCTCATCAACTTCCTTCCTTTGCTTTCTACTCCTTCTACCACTTCTCTGGCTCCTTTTTGCCAGCTACTACCTATCTGGCCCCTCAACCACTTCCGTCATACACCATCTGGCATCCCTGCCATCTACTGCCTCTCTGGCTACCTTGCCAACACCCCCACACCCCGGCTCCCTTGGTACCTCCAGCCTCCCCCTCTTGCTTCCTTGCCATCTACCAGCTCTCTGCCGCCTCCTCCATCCACCTCTTTGGCTCCTCTGCCACTCCCGATGGGTATTCCTCTCTTGTACCCCTACCCGGAAGTCTTTCAAAAGTAGCAACCTGCTCCACGTGGCTACTCTCAACTCTCGCTCTGCTGTCAAACACTTCTGACATCTGCCACCTCTTTGAACTCCTGGATCTGGATGTTCTCGCTCTTACTGAGACTTGGCTCAAGGCCCGCTATGTCACGAGTTTTAACAAACTCCTCCCTGAGGGCTACAAGATCCTCTCCAAGCCCAGGCCTGGAGGTGTAATGGAGTGGATCCCTGCTCCATCATCCCCACTCAGACCTATTCCTCCTTTGAATGCCTGGTCTGCAGGCTCTCTATATCTCCCGGTGTCTTTGACCTTGGCCACCAGCTACAGGCCACCTGACCAGGTCACCCTCTTTCTCTCTGAATGGGCTGACCTCACCTCCCCTCTCCTTTCCTCTACCTCTCAGCTTCTCCTCCTTGGAGATCTCAACATCTGCCTGGGCTCCCCAGATCCCTCCTGGGCTTTTCCGCAACGTATGCAACTCTTTCTCTCTCCATTCTACCCTCTGGCCCGACACACTCAGCTGCACACACCTTGGATGTTCTCATCTATTCAGACATCCATCTCTCTAATCCTCCTACTACACCTCACTCCTGTACTGACCACTTCCTTCCTTCTTTCTTCTCACTTGAAGCTTCGTGTACCTCTGACCAAGCCCCACCCAGCACTGCCACCGTCCTTCGCGGCCTTTCGACCTATGAAGCGAGTGTCAGTGGTTGCCTTTGCCTCCACTTTCTCTCCCCCACCTACTCCTGCAGCTGACTCCCACTCTTACACAGCCCTCTCCAACCTACTCCTTTCGATCTCTATAGCCCTGGATATCCTGAGCCCTATCATGAGTCGGGACAGGGGCCTGACGCCTGCCACCAAGTGCAACTCTTGGTACGACTCCGATCTGGCTGCTCTGAAACGCAAGTGCAGAGTAGCTGAGCGGAAGTGGGGGGGTGGCGCATAGGGCGCGCCCTCTGACAAATTGGCCTGCCACCTGCTCCAAAGGCAATTCAGAGGCTCCATCTTCTCTAAAAAGAGGGTCCATATTCAAGCCCACATCTCTGCAGCCTCTAACAATACAGCCAAACTTTTCCAAATCTGCAAGGAGCTGGCCAATCCTACTGCAGGATCTACCTCTTCTACACCCACCCAGGCCCTCTGCACGGCTCTGGCTTCTCATTTCACCAGTAAAACCCAGGACTGCCTGTCCGTACTCCCCTCTTCTTATCTGATGATTTCTAGACAAGTCTGATCTATGAAAGTCTCATCCAAACAGGTGACCCCCTGCTCCTACAGAACAATTAGGGACAACATTGTCTCTCTCTCGCTCCATGGACGATTTCTGTAATCCCTCCTTCGCCTCCGGTTCTTTCCCCTCTCCCCCTCTTTTCTCAAGCACTTCCTTGTGCACCCTCTTCTAAAAAAGCCTTCTGCCGACCCTTCCATTCCGACAAACTATCTCCCGATCTCTATCATCCCTTTCTTGGGCAAACTCCTGGAGAAGTTGGCCATCTCCCAGCTAATCCTCCACCCTGAATCTGTTGGTTTTGTGAGAAACCCAAGGGTGTTCTCACGGATAGACCCTGAGGATCTTTTGTTCAGGTGGCCAGGGCACAGCCATCGCCTTTGGAACCAGACCCTGGGGGTGGACTAGTCGGGAGGATCACCTGGAAAAGGGTCCTTGGGGACTGCGGGAGGAATGCCCTTGGGAGAGACTCAGTACCCCCTCCCCTTTTGAACACCCCCCTCGCCAGTCTACATGGGAGAGCCTTGTGGGGGAAACCAGAAGCCCTGTACCTGCAACCCTACATCCACCTCCCTCCTCCCCCCACAATACCCTACTCAATTTTCCCATAATTAACAGATAACACTGACTTCCCAAGACCCCCTACAAACACTGAGACGAAGAGAGGGATTGAGAGGGTGAAGATCACTGAGAAGAAACAAGCTCAGACACAGATGACAGACTCTTCCCTTTTAACAGACTGTCCCCTTAACAAGGACAGGCAAAAGGCAAGGTCAGGCCTCCCTCTACAACCATTCACACCTGATTCTGGTTGACTCTCCCAAGAAGTATAAAATGTGGAACAAACGGGCGCACACAGCAAGTTGGGGATGCTGGATGGTCCACGGAAGCCAGAGGGAGACAATTCGAGCTGGAGACACCCTTGAAGGCATGGAGGAAGAACTACTGCTTGATTGCTGGACCTGTGAGTACAGGGGAGGCTGCAGTGTGGAGAGGGAACTGTACCTCCCAGGGAGCCTAACCAGGGGCAGCTGGGGTTACCTGGCGGTGACCACACCAGAGCTCCTCCCCTGGCCAAAGCAGGAAAGCACAGGGCTTTTGAGGGGCAGGTGGCGAGAACCTGACCACAACAGGTATCCCCTTGAACTCCTGCAGCTCCCAAAACCGCCAGAGTGCCAAAAGGGGAGCTAGTGAAGTTGGAGCAAAATCAGAATAAAAGGTTCTGGGATTTGAAGTCCAAAGACAATTTTGAGAGAAAAATTGAGCAGGGTGCAACACGAGTACGAGCAGGACTTCTGGGGTGAAGGCAAACTTACTGGAGCAGAGGTTGTTGCCTCTGACAGGCAGCGAAAGACACGTGGAGAAGGCCAGATCCCGCAAGAGAAGACTGCATTGTGTTTCAAGGACACAAGCGACCCTCCCGGGTGAACGGCAGAGTTTGGGAGGCGAGGCCAAGCCTGTGGTACTAACCTTGACTTGTGAATTGGAAATCGTAAAACTAAGAAAGCAACACACACAGCCAGTGAGTTGGCAAGCGATCTGAGAGAGGTTTGTGTGTGTGTGTATTTAAAAAAGTTGAGCCATTTTCTGTTAGTCCAAGTGGTCCTTGATCTTTCCTCTGCATTTGACACGGTCAACCATGCAATCCTGATCAATCATCTCTGCAAGACCTTTGGCATCACGGATCAGGCCCTGGCGTGGCTGAGCTTCCTCTTCGACTGACCCTCCCAGGTTCAGCCTGGGTCCTTTCTCTCCACCACCTCTCTCTCCACTTGTGGTGTTCCCCAGGGCTCTATCATCTCACCTTGGCTCTTCAGTGTTTATCTGGCCCCTTTGGACCTCCTGATCTCTACCTTTTCCCCTAACTTTCTGTGTTATGTGGATGACACGCAGCTCTCCTTCAGGCTCTCCTTGGCCGCCTCCTCGCTCATCCCTAACTGTATCTGCTATTCAAGCTTGGTGCGCTGCCAACAATCTCTGCTTTAATGCCAGTAAGACTGAGATGCTTCTGATAGGGACCCTTGCTCCTGCTTTTCTGCCCTCACTCTGTCCGCCCTCCTTGTGCCCTCACCCTCTTGTGAGGCAAAAACCTTGGGGTCAACTTCGACTCCTCTCTCTCCTTCTCTCCCCACATCACGGGCCTTGCCAAGAAAGCCCATTTCCAGCTGCACCTCAGAGGCATTCTCCCTTTTCTCACCTTCGCCCAGAAGCTCACTGTCTCCAGAGCACTGGTTCTCTCTAGTCTGGATTACTGCAACATCCCTTTTCTCAATCTGCCTTACTCTACTCTTTGCCCTCTTCAACTCATCCAGAGCAGGGCCATGAGACCTATTCCTGGCCTCAAGCCCAGGGACCGCATCTCTCAGGCCCTGAAATCCCTCCACTTGCTACCTGTGCCTTTACGGATCAAGTTCAAGACCCTCTGCATCGTTCACACAGCTTTCTGGGGCTGCGGACCTCACCATCTTCAACTATCTGTTCTGTAATATGTACTTCAAGCAGCTTCAATTTATTAGGCATACAGCTCTGTCTGTTCTTCTAACAGGAGGTTTTGAAGGTTTATAATTGTACATGTTTTTCATTTCTTTTTATTCTTGTAATGTATTGTTTATAAAATAAAATGAAGATATGTATTCATCAATCAGTATGTGATGAATTTGGGTATCCTAGCTGCTTCCCCCACCTGTCACACAGGCATCTATGTACACATTAAAAAGGAAGCCGTGTTCTTTCATAAAAATTTCCATCTTTGAATAAAAGAAGGGATTAGATCAAACTAACCAAAAATAAAGTAAGTTGTCAGCAAACCCTTTGCAGAGAACTGTCTGACTAAAAAGTCTCAGTTGTCAAGTGAAGAAAATAAATTTGTGATTTACCATTAAGCTTGTCATATACAGAGCAGGCTTTCATAACTCTCCTTGATGCTACATTTGGATTTATATGGGGTGTTCTCATGCGATTATTTGTAATATTTATTTCCTGAGGAGCATTTGAGGTGTTGTGGACATCATTTCTTAAAATAACGAAGATCATTTTCCGTCTCACGGTAGGAGTTTTTTGGTTTTTTTTAGGTTCTTGCTTAGCCACCTATTACAACATAACCTAGGTCCACGCAGTCTGAGCTCCATTCTACTTTTGACCATTGAAGTACACAACAGGGCTGTTTTGATCTTATAGAATGCATGCTGGATTACATAGGTGTGCAAGCTTAACTAAAAGGAAACAATGCATCGCTGTAAGCATTGCTGATTAGGCAGCACATGCACAGTGCCCATTGTGGGGGTGCTAATGATGGTTGGGTGGTGTGGGGTTGCCATAAGGGATTGATCTGATTTCTGTGAATCGGCTGTTAGCATGTTTAGACATTGCATATTTATTAAGTCCAGTGTCTCGAAAGGCGTGCCATTTTGGTTGGTAGTGTGTAGCATACCAAAAAAATGATTGTGAGGCCAGCGTTACAATACAACTCGTTATATTGGGCCACATGCTGTGAGTGAATATGTTGGCGAGATGATCAGAAGTGAGTGGAGGGTTAAATAGCGGGCGAAGTGTCGTATCGATCATTGAGAATGTCACACTTTCCATTTCAGCTGTCGGGTTGAAGATTTCTTCCCGATGATCTCTTTGCACATGCTGAGGAGTTGCAGAGGTTTTCGTCAGCTGGTCCTGGAACTTGGGTGTCCTGCTGCATTCTCCAGCATGGACAAGCCAGTAGAATCGTCCATCCGTACCAAACTCATCCAGCAGCTGGAACCCATCCACCTGGAGGTCTACAATGAGAGCAACATGCACAGTGTACCCCCGGGGTCGGAGACCCACTTCAAGGTAGTGGTGGTATGCAAGCTGTTTGAGGGAATGCCACAGTTGCAAAGACACAGACTTGTTAATGAAGCCCTGAAGGACGAGCTGGCAGGGCCAGTTCATGCACTCTCCATCCAGGCAAAGGCGCCCCAGCAGTGGAAAGAGGACCCAAGCGTGAGCAAGAGTCCTGCCTGCCTGGGAGGCTCTAAAAATGATCCGCAAATGAGCAGTAAACTGGGCAACCAGGCTTAATTTTGAAGGGGGGCAAAGCAAAGGTACTCTTGGACAGTCTACAGCTTTGCACTGCTAACAGTTTTACATTTGAATTGGTTTCTATAATAAAGTAATCTTGTGCACCTTTCTGTGTGAATTGAGTGTCGATAAATCATATAAATGTGACAGCCGGTATACAAAAATGTGGCCCATCCAGTCCTGTGCTGTGATTTATTACTCTTCACTTCAATCCTCTAACCGCAAAGTAACCTCTACAGTGTACCTTTTTGCCCTTTTTTAAATCCCGATTCCTGTCCCGTCTACTACATAGTAACAAGATATTCATTCCTGAACAGGCAGCTCCCAGAGCATCTTTCAACAGTATTGGACTCAGAACAGGTAAGTAGATATTTTTCTGTGCCGGCCACCTGCCTGAGCGAGATTTTCTTTCCAGGCAGACCCTTTTGATTTGGATAAGAACTAATTCAATCAGTGTGCATTTCTCTGGCAAATGCTGCTCCTGCGGATACCCTATTTTGTGCCCCTTATGATTTATATGAGCTACTACTGTGTAAGAGAAAGCTATCTATTGGAAGAAGTCTGTTGTGGACCTTGGCCCATCTACCTGCCTCTCCTTCACCCTTATATAGGAAACTTTGTCATCTATAGTTGCCCTGTCCATCACTAGAGTACACTATTGTGACAGCAGGGTAAACAGATTTCATCATATCCTCTCACAAGAGCATTATATATTTGCCAACAGTTACAAATGGATCCCATGTTGGGTCAGCATGTGAATTTATCTACATGCCTTGACGCCCAGGATAGTTCCCATGTCATTAAGTCTGCAATACTCCTCTAAGTCTATCGAATCTAAAAATGTTACACCCAAAGCCTCTTTAAAGTGCACTATCCCAGTTGTGACTTATCAGGCTGGGTACTTCATTGCCAATCACCCTTTGTGGGTACCCTCAATTATAGTTCTCGAGGTTCCTCTGGTACCAGCTGTTCTGGAAAGCTACCTGTGATGCCCTTACTTCCCACTCAACATCCCTGACAAATAGGAATAACTTTTACCAGGGTTTACTATCAACCCTTGCCTCCTTACTCTGTGTTCTCTTAGACGTAAACCCTAAATCTCCTTCATCAATTGCCCGAGTATTAATCTGCTGTCTGGCAATGGGCGCATGTAACCGAAGATCTGACTGTAGTTAACTTGTGGTATTGTTAAATCTGTTTTATTGACATCTGTGAAAGAGTAGAAATGTAGTATAAAGTGCTATATGAGGTACACGTTATTAAGACATTTAGCTTTCCGCATCTTTCCTTATATGATGGGGAAACAACACGTTCTTTATGTAGTGTTGTCCCTGCCAAGAGGGGTGCCTTGCAGAAAATGATGCAGGGCCTTATTTGGTAGACCAGCCCAAAGCTTAGTAAAGTGGTTTACCGCTCGGTCTTGGTGTCTTGCAGGATCTGTCTAATACTATATACCTGTTTCTACACGAGGCCTCAGCAAGAATACCTTCAATTCTAGGGGAAACAAACTAAGGCAATAGAAAAGTGCCATTTAATTCTCATTAACAGTCGAGTCTTCTCATTGAGTGCGCAATGACACATACCTTGATGGGTTTACCATCAGCTGTTCGAAAATAAACGAATTCCCAAAAGACTAGATTCCCCGCCCCCCCATTGACTGCATATATTTTTGGCGGCGCGGGGGGGAGGGGCGGGTGTAAGACCCCCGCAGTTACATATATATTTGGGCATTCCAAATTCAGTCTTTTGGGATTCAGTCTTTTTGGGTAATACCACCTTGATGAAAGGGTTCATTTCCTTGTTCTCTTTTAACAGAGCACTATGTTGAGACATGCACCCATGAAGTGGACTAAGGACTTAATGGCACTGGTAATGAGGTCCAACTAAAATCATTGTATCACTTTGATTTATTGGAATTTAGTGCAAGCTATTCGTTAACACATTCCTTCCTGTTCTTGGAGGGGAGTGGCCCCAGTTCAGAGGAAAAACATGACCAGCATGTAACAGAGGAAATCTTCCTGATTTAGATTTTTTATTTTTCTTTACATTTTTTGGAGCTCTAATAAATGGATTCTGCCATGAAGTCAGCTCTACTAAACAATCTTTGCTTGCAGATGGTGCTCTGTGTTTTAAAAACTGTTGTTTTTACCCCTAATGGGCAGGCCGGCCATTGGGTGTATATTTGGACTTGCCAATATCCATATAGAAGACACCCCATCTATACAGTTTGCTTGGCATCGGAAAATGGCATGCCGCCAACTGTTTGGACACAGTGCCTAACATAAATGTATGCACAGAAGCAAATGTACACGTGCAGAAGCTGAGTAACAGTTTCTCAAGTGGGTATGTATTTAAAAGCGTAATTGGCTATAAGGGACCTTCTGCACATCGTTCAGCTGTCTGACCCATGTCTCCTTATTAATGCAGTATTATGGGGTGAGGGAAAGGATAGTGTGTAATTACTAGTTGTCTGCTAAAGTTAAATTAAGTAGCAGCACTGGGGTGACACTTTCAAAAGTGCCCAGCTGATTTGTTCGCTTACAAAGTGTAAACCAGTTTTTAGTGGCCAAATCTGCTACAAATATGCCAGCAGTGTACAAATAGGAAAGCGTTACTCACCATATCGGGCGCCTTCCAAAGAATGTTTTGCTGCCATGACTTGAACCAAAGTTATTATACGTTTTTACATTGGATTTATTTTGGAATGAAAACATTAATCTGTTTAACGGTACACATATAGGTGTCAAGTATTAACTGTATATCCCCAAGGCTTGGTGGTAGTTTGGTTTTATGAAGGTATATCTGATTTCATATAGTGGAGGCCTTTGAGGAAACATGGTTATACTGCCAAAGCCATCAAATGGCGGAAATAAAACAATCTGAGGATGTCGACATACGAGAGATCATGGGTAGCTGTATGGGTAGGATAGGGTTAGTGTGACGGAAACGCCCCAGTCAATGCCCTATTTTTCAACTTCGAGCAAACAAATGTTCTCTTCTGAGCCAACCACTAGATGGCGGACTGTGCATAGCATGTGATTCTAAGCAAACACAAGCTGGAAAGTAATATTTGTCATATTGCCAAAGCCATCTGTTGCCATTTAATTTCAACTGGTTCCCCATGGCTCCTGCAGATGTCGGTGCTTTTTTGTGTATCACATTGTGGGTCTGTGGGCTTAACTCACAAAGGAGGGCGAGTCCAGCCCAGGCTGGCCCTTGGTCTCTGAATAGGAAGGCGTGACGCCTTTCCAGAGGAAAATGACCTTTTTAACTGGGGTTAAGTATCAGCACAACAGGGGGTGGGGGTGGCACACCAGGGGGTAATTACTGGAATCTCTTTGATCAGACAGACATGAAAGGGTAACAGACTTGTGGGGTACCAGGTAGTAGCGTGCTTGGGGATACCAGTCTGCTATGCTAATGGTTTTGAGATTGGGAGAACGTGACTGCTGCAAACCTGTGGAACTGTAGGCTCCCCAGACTACTCTAAATAAGCAAAAACAAGACTTGTTGTTCCATGGAAATGCGCTGTCACTCCAGTTAGTTCGTGAGTAAAGATACACAAAATCCGAATTATAACCGTCTGTGTTTTAATCACAGTTATACAGCAAATATGCCCGTATTTTGCCAACTTTGCCAACACGTGTTTTGACCCTTCCTGGGTCTTTTTCAAGGGAAGGCTGAGTAAATAAACAGTATAATGAATGGTACCACACATGGTTATAACAGTGAAAACATGCAATAATGAAGATTGTCCAGGCTTAACAGCTCAGGCAGTCTTGATTCTATTAAAGACAAGGAGGCGGGCATTATGCTTTAACTTCTTTAATTACTGCTCCCACAGCAATTCAACAAAACATATATATATATATATATATATATATATATATATTTTTTTTTTTAAACTTGGTAAGACTGTTTTACACTTCCAGACTCCCTGGAAGCTTCCCGTAAACATAGGGGTATCATAGTTTGAAAAAATATCATAAAATAACATAAGACCTCTTTGGACTACTAATGCCTACAATCCTCTGTGTCCCTGTAGTCCTGTAACAGTCACTTAACTGAATCAGGACCAACCCCTGTCCATAAGAGGGACCCTGACTGCTCTCCAATCCTCTTTCTTTGGCTGGCGACCAATGCTTTTAGCCCAAACCCCTCAGTCAATGTAAAACCAACAACCGCGGGGCTGCAATCCTTCCTCTCGCCGAACCTCTGGCATAGAGATGATGCTGTACAACTTTCCCACACGAACTCCACTATTCGAGATCACAAATTCTTATTCATGCTTGCTTCTGGTCTTCCCCTGAAATCAATGGAAGACTAGATCGTAAGGGTGGGTTTTTGCTCAACACAATATCATAGTGCAGTTCATGCTCTGTCATGACCCACGAGGGTGGGATATAATGCTCGCCTCTTTGTCATTAATAGAATCAAGACTGCCTGAGCTGTTAAGCCTGGACAATCTTCATTCTATGACAAGACGGAGGCGAGCATTATGCTTGCTCAAAGTCATTAATAACTCTATTAGCAATTTGTGAGATGGGCTTAAAATAGAAAGTTTTAAAAGTACGTTCATTAGACCAATCAGCTGACTTCATAATGTCCTGCAAGGACACACCTGATGCAAATTCGCTGGATGCCATCGCGCCTCTCGCTGAATGCGCCCCAAACTGTGACAAGTCTATTCCTGCCCACTGCATCACTTCTCTAACCCATCTCGCTATGGTGGCTGTCGCAACTGCGTGAAAAGGCTTTCTATGCGCAATCAGTAACTGCGTCACTCCTCTAGGCCTCAACGCTGTTGTAGCTGCTTCACAGTCTTTGATACACTGTGCTACGCAAAGCTTAGCGTTATCCGGGAAATAGGGATACGAGATAACCGAAGAGTCTGACTTCGTTCTATTCGCTATGGAGAACGCCACCCCATCTGGGTAGAAAATCTTCCTGTCTATCTCTAAAGCTTTTACATCTGATACTCGTCTACACGCTATGAGACATAGGAGCATGGCTAGCTTCCCTGACCGTTGGGAACGAGAGAGATCCTTATTATCCGGCCAGGACACAAACAATTGAAATGCAGAGCATACGTCCCATAGCGTAGAGACGTACTTAGGTTCTGATGGTTTCTTCTTCACTCCTTTTAGAAGCCTAATCACTGCAGGGTGCCCTCCTATCGGGTGCCCTTCTACTTTGTCGTGGCCTGCTGATATGGCAGATCTGTACACTCCTAAAGTTCTGTAAGCACAGCCCTCGCTAAACTTTTGTGCAAAAAAAGTTCAGCATGTAAACTAGAGTGGCTGAAATGGGATCCATACCGATGGTTGTGCAGTACGACGATCATCGATCCCAAGCGGAACCGTAGCTCCTAATGGTGAAAGGCGCCCATGAGCTTCTAATACAGTCCGCAGCAAACTGCGAAATGCCTGGCAACTCCCAACGTCGCCTGAAATCCTGCACGCTAGCAACGTCAGCGTGCCCTCCACTATGAGCGGGTGAGGCTGACCGGGGCTCAGTAGGAGGTTCGCTTCGTGAGGAATCACTCTTGGGAAATCTGTAGAAAGTTCCATCACTACTGGAAACCACAGGTGTGACCTCCACATCGGGACTACGAGAACCAGCTCTGCCTGATCTCTCCTCGCCTTCTTTAACACTCTTGTCAGCATGATAAACGAGGGAAATGCATATAGCACCCCTTCCGTCCAGGAAAGCGTCTGTTCCTACTGCCTCCGGGTCTATCCTCCAGCTGTATAACATGGGTAAATGCGTGTTGAGCCTGGAGGCAAACCAGTCCAGGCACAATGGGCCCCACAGATGTCGGAGGCTGTCAAAGATGGAAGGGAGTAACCTACAATCACTGGAGTCTACCAGATATCGTGAATTCCAGTCCGCTATCATGTTCTGAGCCCCTGGTAAGTACTCTGCTGAAACTGATATCTGCTGGAGTAAGCAATGATGCCAGAAATCCTTCACTAACTCTAACATTCTGGAGGAGGTTCCTCCTAGCTTGTTTATATACCGGACTGCTGAAATGTTGTCCATCTTGAGAAGGACACAGCAGTTCACTCAGTCTTTGGTAAATGCCTTGACTGCAAAGGAACCTTCTACCAGCTCTAGCCAGTTTATGTGGAGCTTGAGCTCTTCTTGGGACCACTTTCCTCCTGTCTGAAGGCTTCCGCAGCGAGCTCTCCATCCTGCTCTGCTGGCGTCCGACTCCACTACTAAGTCTGGGGAGTCCCCAAAAATTGCCCTGCCATTCCAGCTTTCCATATTCTGCAACCACCAGTGTAGTTCTGTCATGGCTTCTTGATCTAGTGATACTAGCTGGTGGTATCTGAGCCCTCCTCAGAGATGTCTGACCTTCAACCGTTGCAGGGCCCTGTAGTGCAAGGGACCTGGAAAAATTGCCTGAATGGAGGCTGTTAGCAGACCCACTATGCGGGCTAGATTGCGAAGCGAAATAACCTTCGCTATGACTCCCGTTAGTTCCTTCCGGATTGCTCGCACTTTCTGAGTCGGCAGTTCTAGAACTGCCTTCTTGTTCTGAGACGGCAGTTCTAGAACTGCCTTCTTGGTGTCTCTCATGAATCCTAAGAATTCTATCCTCTGCGCGGGGCAGAGATCTGACTTCTCGGAATTGATGATGAAACCGAGGGATGTCACTAGAGTGGAAACCCATTCCGCTTGGACCTGCAGCTGAGCTGCGCTCTGACCCAGAATCAGTATATCGTCTAAGTAAATAATCCTTATTTCCCTTTCGCGGATAGCTGCTGCTACTGGGCGCATGAGCTTGGTGAAGGCCCACGGAGCGGACGCTAGTCCGAAAGGTAGGCAGGTGAACCTCCACACTTCAGCACCCCACCGGAAATGTAGATGCCTCCGATGCGGTCTGCAATCGGTACTGTGAGATGGGCGTCTTTGAGATCTAGTCGGACGAGCCAGTCTCCTGTCCTGAGAAGATCCCGAAGAAGATGAATCCCCTCCATCTTGAAATGCCTGTAAACTATCCATTCGTTCAGGCTTTTCAAATTTATCACGGGCCTGACTTTCTCCCCTCTGCGCACTAGAAACATGTTGCTGATAAAGCCTGGATTCTGCAATAGCTCTCTCTCTATCGCCCCTTTGGCAGCTAAGATGTGTAATTCGCTGAAGAGCTGAGCTCTTTCGCTCTGCGATTTGAACATAGGAATTGGGGCTTGCGCCTGAACGGGAGTACCTACAAACTCTAGGTGCATACCTGACACTGTCTGTAGAACCCACGCATCGCTGGATAGTTTGCGCCAAGCTTGCCCTGCTGCCCTGCCCCCTATTTTTTAGGGAACTGGCGTAGTACTCGCCAGTTGGTGCGGCTTGTTGTCTATAAGCTGCTCTCCCTCTTCTGTTTCTAGGGAAGCGGCTCCTCGCTGGGAAGAAGTTGTCCAGCTGCCGCGATTCCCAGTATTGTGACCTCCGGTCTTGGAAAAAACACGGCTGGGGAAGATCCTCCTGATGGAGCTTTGTGCTTTCACCAGGGCCGAGTATGTCCCCACAAACTGGTTCATTTCTTTTGCGAATGCGTCTCCGAACAACATACTTTTTGCCCCTTTGCCTGCCTCATAAGAAGACAGACTGCTCCGTTTACTGTCAATTTTCAACAAAATTCTGCGTCTTCTCTCCGAAGAGAGTTCGCATTTCCTAGCAAACAGACAGCACGTTGAGCCCAGTTGGCAAGGATTTGGGGGTCTACCGGGGTGCCTGTGTCAATGGCCCTCTCGGCCAAGTCCATGATCTTTGCGAGGGGCCCGGAGAGGTCCAGTAACTTATCCTGGCAACCTCACCATGTTCAGTCTACTCCTTTTCTAACATCTTTGGAGGATTTCGTCACAAAGGTGGCCATTTTAGGGTCGAGGTCTGGTGTGTCAGTGACCTTGCCTGGCAGCTCTGGTCTGGGACACTCTGCTCACATCTTAGACCTTATCTCTCGGTCGAGAGGCTTCCTAATGTGGAGAGTCATATACTGGGCGACGGCACCCAGTCTGTTCATCTAGGATGCCTTATCGCTTCTGGATCAAACATATCTCCCAATGGTTCGTCTTCCGGGAGCTGATCCTGCGTTCCAGGCAGATGAGGGGTGACCTCCTCATCCCCGCTCATCGTCTGGTGTATAACCAGCATCCTCCTCCCTTAAATTGTACTCCCCTGGGGCAGGGGGTCGAGAGCCTGGCTCCATTGCCCTTTTCAGAAATGCTTCTTTTAGTCTGCTGACTGGGCCAACTGGCTCTTGAGGTGTTAATCCTACCTCTTCTGGTCTGCTCGGGGGCCTCATAGAGTCTCTGCTCTGCCAAGCCTTTTTACAGCCCTTCTGATCAACCCCAGGATTGGGGTGTCTCCCTGAGGTCCCCTCGCTAGGGCTAAGCGCCCTCCTCTTCCTGGACTGGTCTTGTTCAGCTTTCTGTTTATTTAACATAGCTTCCAAATGATCAAGTTTTTGGGTGAGAGGGAGGACTCCTTCCGACACTGCCTGGGATAATGAATCCCCAAGGACCCTTTTAAAACTCGAGCTATGGTCCTGGTCCTCCTGAATGGTTTCCTCTACCCACTCATCTGAAGTCCACTCTGGTGTTGTGGATCTGGATCTGGGTTCTTTATATTGTGCATAATAATGGAATGGGACCTCAGAGTTCACTATACTCCTCTGTATAGCTTTAAGGAAAAAATATATCCCTTGAACTTTTTTTTTAAAATTAATATATGACGAGAAATGTAGCACACTTAAATCCGCCCACACGACTCTCCTGGAACTTAACGTTTGAGAAACTAGAACTCATTAATAGAGCTCCGTAACCCGCGTCGTTCTGCTCGCTCTCCCCTTCACACTACGCAGTTTAGAGCTGTGCGCGGAGGCTGATGGGGCGTACCAGCTCAGCTGAGGGCTCCCGCTGGGTCCTAAAGCCCACGGGGAAGGCTGCTCAACGCACTGGAGTATGCCGAGCTGAGGAGACGGGGCTGGGAGCCTAGTGCAAGCGCGATCGCCCGCAGCTCCAGCCTCAGCTCCTCGATGTTGATAAATACTGATAAAAGGGGCCCTCGGGCCGCGGCGATGACACGGGAGAAACCGGCGTTCCTTACGCCACGTCTACTTCACGGGGATAATCTCAGTTTATTGTGAAAATCAAAGGAACGCTAGTGTTGCAGCACAAAGCGAAGTAAAGCACGCAAAGCGCGCCGCGGTCGCATTTAAATAAAGTATATTTAGATCACTTATCGAACAAAACATTCATAAGGTGACTTATTTTATGGGAGCAGCAACAAAGAAAGAGGATTGAAGAGCAGTCCGGGTCCCTGTTATGGACAGGGGTTGGTCCTGATTGGGTAAAGTGACTGTTACAGGGCTACAGGGACACAGAGGATTGTGGGCATTAGTAGTCCAAAGAGGTCTTACAGTTTGAAAAAATAACATAAAATAACATGATACCCCTATGTTTACGGGAAGCTTCCAGGGAGTCTGGAAGTGTAAAACAGTGTTACCAATTTTTTTAAAAAAGTGTTTGGTTGAATTGCTGTGGGAGCAGTAATTAAAGAATTTAAAGCATAATGCTCGCCTCTGTCTTGTCATAGAATGCGATACAAAGGAAGATGAATAAAATATGGAAATGTAAGGGAAGAGGACCCATGTTTCAGGCATCACGGTATACATGTCAAAAGGTAAAATGCCAATTATGAAAAATGGACAATGACATAATATTGAAATTAGGAACAACGGTAAAAAGTGAAATAGAAAAAAGGGGAAAAAACAAACAAAAACCTAATTAGTAATGCATTTGCCAGTACTGATTTCATTCTCATTGGTAATAAAATAACCGTTATTGAAATGTCAAATTGATCTATGCAAGAAAACCCACCCCCATAGCAATCCATGTACAGGGAAAGAAAACTGATTCAAGGCATCTAGCCGAATCAATAGAAAATCTAGTTGACATACAGAAGGAAACCAAAAAGTGACATTTGTGAATCCTATTATTACGGGCATTGCTCGTGTAGGGTTGGTTACTGACGGGCCTCTGTGTAAGAAATATCCCCCGCTAGATCTACAAGACGTGTAACATCAATCCACTGGTGTGACTACAATGGTTTTGTATATGCAAGTTGTGCTAATGAAATTGAACAATTACTTGTATCTTTGAGGAAAAAAAAAACCCAAACGGTCACTTGGCAACACAAACGGTTACCCCCGGATAGTATGTCTTCTCTTATGGGTCACCGATTCAGCATGCAATGGGTTCTTGCTTGTGGTCTACCCTAGTATGGTAGATATAGAACAAATAATAATGTATCAATGTATAGGTTCAAACATACCCATAGTATTGAAGAATATGGTTGTCAAAGATTAGATTACAACTGATACAAGGGAAATTGATTCAAACATGTGGTCACTCCCTGAGTCATAGGTAAAGTAAAAAATACAAATAGATAAATATTTGTCAGAGTACATATTCGCTACTTGAGACTAGGTCATGTGGTATAGGTCAACTTGGTGTTGTTGGTAAGAATATATGTATCCTCCAGAGCCGAACCTTGTATGCTGTTAGGTCTAGAGCAGATGCCAAGAAGTATGTATTGTATTGTCACTGAAAGGTTCTGTAAATATGAAACATTAGACACAAGAGAATCAAAGTGTCCCTGAGAAAGAAATGTACGGTGTGTTCAACGATACTGCATGAAATAATCATGTGGTAAGTTACAGTATAGATGGTGAGGCTCTGAAAAGTAATTAGGGCGACGTCCCACCTGGTGCTAGGTGATAGTTAAGGAGGGTGCTGCTATAGTTGTGTGTCCTCAAAAGATCTTGCATGCAAGCAAAGAGAAAAATGGAATGTCTTTCCTAATTGGTTGTGCATACATTTTACCTGAAATAAACATCCATGTGTAATTATTGCTATGAATCGAATACCTTCGAACAGAGTTTATCACGGAACACAGTGTTACGAAACTGTGTTTGCAAAGATTACCTTGGGTCAGTTTGTGATACATCACAGATAACTAAATACAAATTACAGCATTGGTGAATGGACGCACGTTTCCGCAGTTAGTCATTCCCATGAGTAGGTTTCCAAATAACAAAGGAACAGTGCCGGTCTATGTCACATGGTATAAGTAGGTCACATGACCTATGCTGGAAACAATGTCACGGGCCAGATATCCCGCAAGGATGTCCCGCCTTCCCTTAAAGGGACAGGGGCAAATATATGTTGGAAAGGAAAAATGTGCAGAGGGGATATTAATTGAGGTTAATGCGAGTCTGTAAGACATAAAACAGACATTCTTGTGTGTTAATAGATCTGCTCCATACGCCTGTCAGAAGATATATGGAATAAATATTATATCCAGTTAAGAGGCAAGGGTGTATCCGTAAAATCTAACGGAAGGCACAAAATGTTAGTTTGAATAGGTAAAAACTCGAACTGGAAAAGATGATGAAGAATGGATACGAGTTAGGATACATGAAAAGATTAAAAGGTTGAGATGTTTCTCAAGCCTGGCAGTATGTCCTTGGCTCAATTTTTTTTCTTTCAATAATTGGCTTAATGCATGAATGTTATGCCATGTGAAGTTATAGGGGAACAAAAGGTTTATCCATTGGCGAAGGCTTCCCCACCTGGAACGTTGGGTATATGAAAAATGCCTGTGATGTGTATATACTTGGGACCAATGTTCCTATGCCTGAGATGCAGCAAGGGCACTAGACACACTGAGGGCAAACGTAAACTTCCCCTCGCTTGAAGTACAAGTGTCATTAGAGCAAATTCATACCAAAGGCACATTATTGCCTATAGAGAACCTTTCCATCTGAGACGGATACCAGATTATGCAACTAGCATGTACATTTACAGACTTTACAGTGTGTTCATGCAGACAAGGTTCATCATAGGAAGCATTAAGCTCAAGAAATTCAAGCATCTTATTATTGGTATGGCCAGAAAATTCAATGCCAAAAGTAGTATACTTTTGGCATTGAATTTTCTGGCCATACCAATAATAAGATGCTTGAATTTCTTGATCTCAGGATTGACATCATCAACAATAATTTACACACTAAAATCTTCAGGAAACCCACAGCTATGAATGCTATGTTACACGCTAGCAATTGTCGTAAGAGAGCAGTAATTAACAATATCCCAGCTGGGGAATTTCACAGTGCATGCAGGAACTGTAACTTGCAGGCTGCATACGAGTGTGAAAACAAGGAAATAATATGAGGCAGGGTAACCAAAAAGGAAACGCACCAAACATAGGTTACAAAGGAACATACAAAGCACTTTATTTTATACTGAATCCAGTTACAAAAGAACAGAACAAAATTCAGATAGCTATCGACCCTCAGTACAACACAGCGAACTCCGGCGTGGTTCGGTGTGCTCAGTTAGTGCAAATATTCATTGAAACAGTCAGGCTTTTATACATTTCTCCAACCTGTTGTCCAGCCTTTCTGCAGGTTAACCATTCCATAAATAAGTTACTGCTCTAGGGTCCCTTGCCAGGTCAAATCTAGTTCATCTTAGGTTTATACATTAACAAGAAGAAATGGTAATAATGTATGCTCTAGGCCTAACATTACAATGCAGGACTTAATTTATACAATATAGTTAAGCAGGTGTTCTCATTCAATTATAGATAAGTTTCGGTGATACAGGTAATCCATTGCACACAGGTCAGCAGAAGGACAAGGTCTCAGCTCATGACCCTAACAAGTGGCCTGCAGGCAAGTTATACATTAGCTGTACAGTCATGACAATCAAGTTCTGTTCTGAATAACATAGGCTACCATTTTAGCTCACATGGTGACTTTATAGAGCAAGAAAACCTAAAATGGCGGCTTGACCCAAAATGACAGTTTACATGGTTTCTAAGGTCAGGACCTTGCAATGCGAGTTTATTCACATGTAGTTTATAAGCAGCTTGTTAGCAGCTTGGCGTAGGCCAATATACATATATTCATAGCAATAGGAGGCACGATATAATTTCTAGTTTGACAAACCCTCCTTTTGGCTTATGCCAAGTGCTAAACTACTTCTGATCTCCCTGCAAATAACTCCATGTGTCATCGTCCATACACCCTGAATAGCTGTCAGAAATATCTATCTCCATTAGATCTTTTACTAAGATCTCTTTCAGTACATACGCCTTGGAGGTTTTATCCGGGGTATACACTTTATGTCCTATTGTACCTATCGCCTGAGCGCAACATCCCCCCTAGCATTGAACATATACTTGGTAGACATTGGATACAACAACAAAGAAATAGCAGAATTCCCAAAATAATCAGCAAGACTGAAAGCACTTTCCAACCCCAAGACCGCAAGAAGTCCCAGAACCAAGCGCTAAGATCCCAATTTCCCTCGGGAACATGCACTTCTGAACTAAGAATGTGCAGATTCTGTATTGCCTTAAAAATAGTTGGGGAGGAATCCGGTACGAAAACGCAGCAAGCGGACCCCACTAGTTTACATACTCCACCACGTTCAGCCAGAATGACATCTAATGCCATCCGGTTCTGAAGCGCTACCAATCTGATAGCTTTCTGCTCTAAAGTCATATTATAGAGTATATCTGTGGTCCGGTTGATGGTTCTCTCCAGTACTCTCGCTAGTTTCCTGATATCCTCGAAATTCGCTATCTGCCCAAAGAATGGAAGAAATGATTTTGCTACATCTCCTAAAACCTGTGCTGGATTGTCGCCATTCTCGTCCCGCCGTGGACGAGCCTTCGAAACCTCTACAGTACTTGCTATAAACACCCCAGGTAACAGGATTCCTAGATAACAAGTTCCCTGCCAATCCCTGGGCAACCATGGAAATGCTACATTACCGCAAACAAAATAGATAGGTTCGCCTACATACAAAGGTCTGTCTTCCCCAGTCAAATTTGCAACGTTGGCACAACCTTTCAAATCTCCCATTGACCGGGTGCCATTCCTCTGGATGCAGAAAGAAACTGAATCGGGGCTATGGTTAACAGTATAAGAAGGAGGCACGGCATCCTTATTGCCTATCGGAGCCATTTTAAAGGAAATCAAAGATTGGAAAGGACGAGACAGTCTATCAGAAGGCCTAATAGAAGCAATATTGAGCTTACTCCTATTTGCGAAAAGCGAGCATCCCAGGGGAGTCAGAACATGTTTCTCAAAACTATTCAAATTAGTGCCATCAAAGTTCCCCGAGATGCTATCGTTCCATCGGCCAAAGAACAGTGCTCTAAGTGAAGCATAACAAGCAGTTGTCAAAGGTAAAGGGTGAATATACCAACCTAGCCCTTTATCCCCATGTTGCGGTAAATGTGAGCAGACCCAACAATTAGTCTTATTAAAAATGGCATGTGTTGCATTCATTATAAGAAACAAGGTATTATTGTGATACATCTGTCTATGCTGTGAGTCCCTAGGTGACAGAGTATGCAAATGTACAAAAGCTGTAGGAACAGTGGGTACAATTTCAGTCGGCAGCAAAGACTCTAAAGGATGAGTTTCTTCGAAATACCAAAGGCCTAAGACAGTGACTATTATAAAACCAAATATTATCATAAAAACACAGCAATACGTTTTCGGGGCCCAGGCACATTGTTCATTGTCCGAGTTGGTCACCCCCTTATTTATAAGTCCAATACGAGCAGCAGCGGTGGCGGTAGCAGGCATTGTAGATTTTCAATTGACGACCCCAATGTTCGTTGCTGGCGACACTACGGTCGCGCAGCTTCTTAGTCCTTCCACAACCCCTAGCCAACAGAATCCCCTTCCTCAACTTTTTTGGGCAAAAGCAAGCCCTTGATGATCCTTTCCTTCCTTGAATGTACAGCCGACCCGTGCCGTATGTCTATCAGATGCACAGCAAAACCATGCCGTATGTCTATCTTCATGGCCGGAAGTTGTATCTTGTTGTGCCTGGTATTGTTTGATTCGAGAACAAGATGTCGTCACTTCCCGTTGGAAGCAACGTATCAGAGGCAAGTGAAGTTGGAACAGCAATTTCCGGGAGCAAAATTTTCGTAGAGTGCGAAGACAAAATGGCAGCTCCCCCAAGCCTCACGGGCTCTGAAAGATTATCCGACGCACTCTCAGTGCTACTCACTGCTTTGGGATCATAGGTTGCAGCGTTAGCGAGGGGTTCTGTTTCTTCTGTAACGTGTGGCGCTGGGTGAGGAAGTTTCTTGACATGCGTCGCGTGGATCCAATGCTTCCGGCCTGCGACACGAACCGCTGTTTGGGTGACCAGCAGGACCTGGAACGGGCCCCGCCACCGAGGTGCAAGGCAGGAAGATCGGTCAAAGGATTTGACCAAAACCCAACTTCCAGGTTGTATACTGTGGCCTGGGCCCTCGTATCGCACGGGTAAAGCGTCTCGTACCTGGTGATAAATGAAATACAGGTTTTTAGTCAACTGGCTACAATAGTCTGAAAGCAATACATTTTCTACATTCCTCAATGCCCTAGGCTTCGGAAGACCCCAGATATTGGCAGGTCTCCCCATTACCACCTCAAATGGAGAGAGCCCAGTCTTAGTTTGAGGGGTTGTCCGCATTGAAAGTAACACGATCGGTAAGGCGTCCGGCCATTTTAGTTTGGTGCCGGCACACGTCTTAGCGAGCTTGTTTTTTATGATACCATTGTGTCTTTTCACTAATCCGGCGCTCTGAGCATATCTGGCCGAATGGAATCGTTTGTCAATTTGCAATGCCGTACATATCTGTAGAATTACAGCAGCGATAAAATGCAGACCATTATCCGACCAGATAACTCTCGGCAAACCGAACCGTGGGAAGAATTCCTTTAACATGGTCTTTGCAGTGGTCATGGCTGTAGCGTCTTTAACAGGGAAAGCCTCGACCCACTTACTAAAGGCGCAAATGACCACAAGGACATATTTTAGATTGTTACATCGCTCCATTTCAATAAAGTCAAAGTGAATCACTTCAAACGGGACAGAAGGAGGCCCAAAGCTACCTCTTGGAGTTGCTGTCCCCTTTCCCACATTGTGTTGTAGGCAAATCATGCAATTTTGGACATAATGCTGGGCAATTTTTGAAATCTTATCATTTACCCAGACTTTCTCTAACATTCTCGTGATCTGTTGAGCGCACACATGTGTGGGACCGTGTGCCATGGTAACCATCAATACTATATAGGCATTAGGAAGCAACCATTTCCCTTCAACCATGTCCACCCAACACCCATCATCATAGAGTTTCCCCAAGCCCTCAGCCTACCTATTGGATTCTTCTAATGTGGCATCGGCTTGGATATCCCGTACAGACCCGACACCCTCATCCATTGCATAGGCATCTACAGTCTCCCTTGAAACATACATCTCCGTGAAGAGATCAGAGGCAGTTTGTCTAGCTATTTCATCAGCGAAAGCATTCCCTTTCCCTACATCATCTATAATCTTGCGATGTGCTGCGCACTTAATGATTGCTAATTGACTAGGGAGCGCAAGCGCTGAAAGCAATTGTACTATCAGGGAGCCATGTTAGATCTTGGTGCCCTGCGAAGTTAAAAACCCTCTCTCTGACCAAGTCTCCCAAAGTTATGAGCCACCCCAAAGGCATACTGGCTATCAGTATATATGTTTACTGTTAGCCCTTCGGAAAGCTAACAAGCTCGAGTCAATGCTATAATCTCTGCGGCCTGCGCAGAGTTATGCGTAATTCTCTTGGTCTCCACAACCGTACTCAATGTAGTGACTGCATAAGCAGCTGTGGATGTACCATCCAGTAGTTTGAAGCAGGAGCCATCACAAAACAGCTCCCCTTGTGGGTTATCCAAAGGAGTGTCCCTCAAATCAACTCTGCCTTTTGTATCTTGTTCAGTAGTATACAGGCAGTCATGTGACTCTTCGTCACCGCAAACAGTATTTTGCGGGAAAGGTAGGAGTTCAGCCGGATTAAGAACGCAGCACCTCCTAATTTGAATGTGGGGAGCAAACAAGATTAATTCATATCTTGTCAGTCGTGCGGAAGTGAGGTGTTGCGTTTGGGTTTTGTTCAATAGAATATCTACAGAGTGAGGCACCATCAGGGTTAAATCATGGCCTAGGACCATTCCCTCACTCTGTTTTACAGACGCAGCAGCAGCAGCGACAGCGCGCAAACATCTTGGCAAAGCGCATGCAACAGGATCAAGGGCGGAAGAGTAGTAACCGCATGGCCTATTCTTCCCTCCATGTTCCTGCGTTAATACAGCCAAAGCACATCCATCACATTCATGCACAAACAACACAAAGGCCTTCTCATAGTTCGGTGTGCCCAAAACTGGCGCCGAACATAATGCAGTCTTGAGCAACTCGAATGAATGTTGATGCTCCGTATTCCATGGCAATGGTGAAGAAATACCCTTCTTCGTCAAGGCCAACATCGGTTTTATCACTAGTGAGAAGTTTGGGATCCATAACCTACAGTAAGAAGCCATACCTATCAAGGCTCTAACTTCCTTTTGTGTATTTGGGACAGACATGCCAGAAATGTGTTTTATTCTTTCAGGTGTCAATCTTCTTCCCTCCTTTGACAGGAGATAGCCTAAATAAGCGACCTCCTGGCAACAATATTAAAACTTTTTGAGCAAAGCTTTGTGACCATGCTTAGCTAGATGGATGAGCAACAACACAGTGCCCTCTTTTCAAGAGCTCTCAGAGTCAGCGGCTAAAAGCAAATCATCAACATATTGAAGCAACGTACAAGTAGGGGGCAATCAAAGGGTATCAAGCTGCTCTTTCAAAGCTCTACTATAAATACTAGGACTCTCAGTATAACCTTGAGGTGCACGAGTAAATGTGAATGAGCGTCCCCCTAAGGTGAACGCGAACAAGTATCTACTATCCTCATGTATAGGAATACTGAAGAAAGCATTCTTTAGGTCCACAACACTGAAGTGAGTAGCCGTAGCTGGAATCATGGTTAATATTGTCGTCACATCAGGCACAATCGGAAATTGCGGATCGACGACTTTATTAATGGCACGTAAATCAATTATAAAACGAAATGGAATTGCATTATCACCTTTTTTGTACACGGGTAAAATCGGACTATTGCACAAACTTCCTGCAATCTCCTCAATCACCCCACGATGCACAAAATCGGAAAATATGCTCTTCAAAGCTCGCTCGCCTTCAACTGAGATCTTATTCTGTGGAATACGGGGCAGCTTAATTCCATGTTTCAAAACTATTTTAACAGGCTCAATCTGCAAAACACCGACATCATTGTCATCAACTGCCCACAAACACTCTGGTACATTACTGAATTCTGGCGGCAAAGGTCTAGTCAAGAATTGCGAAACAGAACATTGCTGTGGTGAAATCGTCAAACCCACTCCATCAGAAGAACAATGAATTACCGCATTTAATTCCTTCAACAGATTCAACCCCAGCAAATTCTCTCCACAATTCGAAGTCAAGAGAAATGGACAGTGGTCCGTAAAGGGACCCAAAGAAATAGGTACCGGTGAAGAAACCGGACAAACAACTGGTGTGCCAGAAAACCCTACAGAAACATTGGTTTGCCCTGACAGTGGAATGTTTGGAACCCGAGAATGATCAATGGAGCACTTCTGTGCTCCAGTGTCTATCAAAAATTGATGTTTCCTATTTCCCACTACCATTTCAACGTAGGAACCTTTCTAATTAAAGGGAATAGGTGTAGGTTCCAAACCCTGCTTCGGGCAATCCTAACGAAACAAAATATCATCAAAAGGAAGCTCTTCAGATAGATATGCAGCAGAAGGATGATCAAATATGTTTCTAGTATCCACACTCGAAGTCTGATTATCCTGTGAAAAAGGTTGTTGGGGATCGTGCGAAAACTGGCCTCTACCAGGGCCCCCTACACCCGGGCGACCTCTGGATCGTCTACCCATATTTCCAAATGTGTTATTCGACCTCTGTCGAAGGACTGGGCATTGTGCACGCCAATGACCCTCCTGGCGACAATAGGCACACTGGTTAATATTCACAGGACCCAAGGGCATATTCCTTTGTGGAACATACTGACCTCTAATCTGCGAACTACCCCCTCTGGGGCCTCTAACAATTTGCTGTAGCAATACTTTAGTCTTCAAATCACCTTTTCTCTTCTCGACTCTATCTTTTTCATTATTGACACGGTTCTCGTAGTACTGAGCCATGTGCAGTACTTCTGATTGGGATTTCGCCTGCCAAGCGCTCTCAGAAGACATCATTTGTGACTGGATGTCAGGCAGCAATCCACGTACAAATTTGTCCACAAATAATCTTTTCCCAGACTCTGTGCCTAAATCTTGTCCACTGAAATCCGAGAATACCTGTTCGAACCGATTAAAGAACTCGGTAGCACCCTCAGATTTTCCTTGGACACAGGCCGTAAGCTTGTCCCAAATAATTCTCTTTTTTCGGGGATTATAGTTTTCAGTTTTGCAATGATTCTGTCAGGCAAAGTTAGTATCACCTGAGGTGGTCTCTCACCAGCTGGCCTTTCCCCATCAAGCCTAACTATGCTAGCCCATGTATCTCCCAACCCTGGTACATCGTCTATAGTTCTAACTTGTTTCCACAAATCTACAGGCAGGAGTACAGGGAATAGCAAATCAATGTCGCCTACGGTAAACACTGAGGACTGCAAAACGGACTATCTCTTTATAGAACCCTGTCGGATTTTTCCTAATGTCAGGAATAGTTTGTCTAATAGTATTCACTTCCTGTCATGAAAACGGGACGTGAACAAACTGCGATACATAATGTGCAGGAATGTCCACAGCAGGTGTACCTGCTGCAGCATTAGCAGGAATCTCAACCTTTGGGACAAATGTCGGAGGAACCTCTCTCATAGGCAACTGAGATGTAGGCAACTCCGAACGCTTACTAAGCAACAGAGCTAAGTCGAGCGCTAAAGCAGTTGAAGAAGTGTCAAGTGAAAAAGCTCTCTTATAAATGCTCAATAACTCTGTGGGACAACTAACCTTTCTCTTTAACCATTCATCCTGCAGGTATTCTACCATTACCTGTATCACTTTCCTCTGCATTTCTAGCGTATATTGACTGTATGTGTCATATACCTCAACTGGAGTTATCGATATGTCTGAAATCCATCTAATCGCATCTTTTGTACAAATTCGCGCCTCCTCAGATGTCGATTTACGACACGGAAGAAATCGTTTCTGTACATACATACTTTCTTCTTCGTCATCCTCATTCCGTAACCTTTCCAACTCCTTTCTATACTCAAATATCCTCTCAACATGCTCATGTACCTTCTCCACAGTGTCTCTTGAAAACGCTAAAGTATTCAGGTCCCTCAACCCTTGTGGGAGGTCTGCATTATTTAATTTACCCCACATTACACATAAATGAATCCCTAAACCTTCAATGAATACATTTTTCTCAGGAAAATTATCCATATTAGAAAGTGTGGCAAGAACATTAGCTCGATCATCTCTCTCCATACAATGCTTAGCCCATGCAAACAAATCCTGTTTCTTTTCTGTAGGAACAGTATTACGAGTAACAATCCTCGACCCCACACCCTGATCAACTACAAGCGGTACAGAACTACTTGGGAGTGAGGGTGCAGGCAAATTCAATGGAGGTACTATTACTGGTGCAATGGGAAGAGGCAGAGGAGCAGGTAGAGGAACAACAACCGGAGGAATAGGAACAACAGGTTGAGCAGGAAGAGCAGGAATAACAGCAGGAGGAAGAGGAACATACGGAGGTGGTGCAGAGGCACCAGTCCTTCGTTCATTTAACAATTTGTCGATAAACTCATCAGAAACATGAAGATCTTTAGAAGGATAGATTTTCTGAATACCGAGTGAGAGAGCCCTGTCCATATTCCTAACCGACTCAGACTGTTTGTCCTTATCATATAACAACGCCTTTTCAGCATTTGTTTTATGACGGCGCACATGTTTTTCCCTACTTTTAAGCTGCTGCAACGCTTTTCTTTTCTAATTTTGCAAAACATCAAATGCTGCAGGTCTGGCCTTCTTTTTTAACAAGACTGACTCTAAATATTCAATACGAGGGATCTCAAAACTACCATTGACTGGCCACTGAAGTTCGGAGGCATGTCTGATTTTTCTGTGCCAAATTTTATTAAATACTACACTTCCAATGCCATGCTTACAGTACATAGTACATGCCGGTGACCCCTCCTGTGGTGCCGGACGGCTAAATTCCAAAGATTGTCTATCGCTGCGGAATAATGCCCTAAAGCAGCTAGACAATTTCCCAGGCATTTCTCAAATACTCGGTGTTACCTGGTCAATAATTGTGTCTGCAGATACAATGCGCCAAATTCAAATTGTCAGGGTTGAATTAAGAGTCGGGTAACGACTCACCTGACCAAACCTAAGGAGGACCGATCGGTTTACAAAGGACTTACCTAACGAATTTTACCTTGTGTATGGTGATTTCGGCAAATCTGCCCGCCTCAAAAAATTGACCCTCGTCAAGATGCCGTCTCAGACCACACGGCTATCGTCCAGGGAACGGATCGTGCAGCGCTGTTGAGGTGTCGCGTCTCGTTCAGTCGGGCGCGTTATGTCACACCGTCCGATCCCGGTCCGATAGCGTGCGTCAACCTTCAATAATCCGGCATCAATCTTGAGGGTCCCTATTCGGGCGCCAACTGTGAAAACAAGGAAATAATGAGGCAGGGTAACCAAAAAGGAAACACACCAAACACAGGTTACAAAGGAACATACAAAGCACTTTATTTTATACTGAATCCAGTTACAAAAGAACAGAACAAAAATCAGATAGCTATCGACCCTCAGTACAACAGAGCGCACTCCGGCGTGCTCAGTGAGTGCAAATATTCATTGAAACAGTCACGCTTTTATACATTTCTCCACCCTGTTGTCCAGCCTTTCTGCAGGTTAACCATTCCATAAATAAATTACTGCTCTAGGGTCCCTTGCCAGGTCAAATCCAGTTCATCTTAGGTTTATACATTAACAAGAAGGAATGGTAATAATGAATGCTCTAGGCCTAACATTACAATGCAGGACTTCATTTATACAATATAGTTAAGCAGGTGTTCTCGTTCAATTATAGATCAGTTTCGGTGATGCAGGTAATCCATTGCACACAGGTCAGCAGAAGGACAAGGTCTCAGCTCATGACCCTAACAAGTGGCCTGCAGGCAAGTTATACATTAGCTGTACAGAGGTCATGACAATCAAGTTCTGTTCTGAATAACATAGGCTACCATTTTAGCTCACATGGTGACTTTATAGAGCAAGAAAACCTAAAATGGCGGCTTGACCCAAAATGACAGTTTACATGGTTTCTAAGGTCAGGACCTTGCAATGCGAGTTTATTCACATGTAGTTTATAAGCAGCTTGTTAGCAGCTTGGCGTAGGCCAATATACGTATATTCAAAGCAATAGGAGGCACGATATAATTTCTAGTTTGACACGAGGAAGAATGCAAATTGATCAAACAAAGGTTCAAGAAACGAGGCTACACCTCAGTGTATTGACAAGGCTTTACACAACACCAATTTGCTGACCAGGGATTCCATCTTGGAACATGCCAGTAACAAGGCAACTAAACCTCTCGAAGAGGTTAATTTTATTACCAAGTTTGTACAGGACAGTGAGTGCTTGTACAAGCTCTTGAATAAATATTGGCATTTGTTAAATTTGGATCCGGATCTTAGATCCTATATTACTACCAAACCTAAACTCATCTTCACCAAGAATAAGACTCTGTAGAATCAACTCAGTCCCTCTTTTCTTGATCCTTGGCCAGACCACCCCAAACATCCAAGCTTGCTCAAAACTAGCCCCTTTGTTTTTTTATAAATGGGGCATGTGCAACTGTCAGTATGCTCCCACAACAACCAAGTTCACATGTCATCATGGTCTGACAATGCGAGTACGTGATTTCATGGACGTTTTGATTAATGTCTGCCTTTTTAGTTTGATTACAGTCTTGTATTATAGGTATCTGATTCGACATTTACATTATTTTTGGAACCACAATGCTAGTGTTGTTTTTGATGCCATCTTCCTGGCTCACCCCCATCCTAAAGAGTATATCATGTCCTCGGCCCTTGTTACCTTAAGAGGCGAAGGGGGCTTATTGTTTGTTGTGCCTGTTTCCGATTCATTATTGAGATCACTGCTGTTTCAGTAGTAGTGTGGGGCTGAGTAGGAGATTAAATACCACTAGTCCTCCCTATGCTGATGCTGCAGGGCACTACTAGTTTCGTCAAAGGGTGGGATCCCAGACTCCCTCAAAGAGACGCAAGAGTTATGGGCTTATTCCCACTTCTATGGATTTTCATGGGATCACTCTCCTCGCTGAACATGCCCTAAGAGTTGGAAATACAAAGCACACTTCCCAAGGAGGTAGGTTGCAGAACAATACAAATAAGAATGTAAGTAGTATGCCTACATTAAACATCTAGTGGATGTTATAGTATCTCGGATTCCAAGATGGGGGTCCCTGAGCAAATAGTGTTCTTAAACTTCTCCAGCATGGGGTCTGGCATGGATTCACATGCTCGTGAATATTCCCTGTCAGGCTGGGAATCCTCGGTAAAGAAAAAATCAGTATCAATTTCGTTTCTGATCTGTCTTTCTCAGTAGTAACCAATCACTGGTCTCTGGGTCATACTGCCCCCAGCCAATGACTGCCCTCTCCCTAAGCCTCGCCTCTGGCAGCCATCTTCAGATTTTTACCACACGCTCAAGTGTTGGGAGTCCTTGTGTTTATCTCTCGAGCTTTTGCTGCGTTTTAGCACTTTTTTCAAAGAAAATTTCTCATTTTTCGGTCAAATAGAGCCTCAAGCTCCACCGTCTCTACATCCAATTAACGGGGATCCGTGTCGGATTTTTCGACGCCCCTCAAGGGTGAAGATTTTGTCGAGTTTCGCTTCTTGGAGGATTCCAGAACTTTCTGCGGCCTACCCGAACATGGCCCAGGAGAAAGGAAGCTCGACGCCCGGAAAGCTGTTCAGGGTCTGCCCTGGATGCTAGCTACAGAATGTGTTCAAGGAGGACGAGCATTCGAAATGTCTCTACTGCCTTCATGAGGACAAAACGCACGTGGAGACGGACTGTGCGTTTTGCAGGAACATGTCGCAACGGACCATCAGGGACCGACACCTTCGTCTCTCCAACTGGCTGGAAGGAAGGAGTCCGTATAGTAGGAAGGTAGGTATAGTGAGCGGGGCAATGCGGGGTACACCCCCGCAGCCCCTGTTTTTTTTTCAATGCTATCACCAAAGGATCGAACTTTTGGTGTTCGATCCTTTGGTGGCAGCATTTTTAGAGCTTTTGGTCGTTTCAACCTTTTATTTTCAGTCATTTCGACCTAAACCCCTCCACACGGCGAGTGGGGGAGATCCAGGCCCTATCCAGCAAGCCTCCATACTTAACTTTTCACGACACGAGGGTGGTGCTGAGGACGCACCCCTCGTTTATGCCCAAGGTGCCGTCGGACTTCCACCTCAACAAGCCCTTGGTGTTACCTGTTTTCTTCCCGTCGCCTTCGTCTCCGGCCGAGAGGACTTTGCACTCGCTGGATGTGGCTAGAGCGCTGAAGTTCCAGTGGACCGAACGAAGAGTTTTCGGAAGACATCACATCTGTTTGTGAACTTTGGACCTGTGAACCAAGGGAAGGCTATCTCGAAGGCTTCCATTTCCAGATGGCTCTCCGGCCACGACACGAGGGTGGTGCTGAGGACGCACCCCTCGTTTATGCCCAAGGTGCCGTCGGACTTCCACCTCAACGAGCCCTTGGTGTTACCTGTTTTCTTCCCGTCGCCTTCGTCTCTGGCCGAGAGGACTTTGCACTCGCTGGATGTGGCTAGGCTTCCATTTCCAGATGGCTCTCCGGCTGCATCATGTGTTGTCCGGCCGTCCGAGAGCCCACTCGACCAGAGCGATCGCTGCTACCACGGCATTCCTGTCTGGTGTGCCCCTGCTGGACATCTGCAGGGCTGCTACGTGGGAGTTCGACACACACCTTCACGAGATTCTACTGCGTCGACCGGGATTTCAGGGAGGAGTCCAGAGTCGGCCAGGCAGTGCTGCGCAACCTGTTTGCTTAAGGTGAGCCTGGTGAGGAGGTAAGAGATGCTTAATGTTGAGTTTTATGTAATGCTTAATGTTGAGCCTTGCCACCTCCCGTGGTTGTGCATGTGTACTGCCATGTATTCTTATATTCATGAGCATGTGAATCCATGCCAGACCCCATGCTGGAGAAGGAACAAGTTACTTACCTGTAACTGTTGTTCTCCAGCATGGGTCTGGCATGGATTCACATGCGAACCCTCCCTCCTGCCCCTCTACGGCTCTTCACTTGGTCATACTCCCACTTTGCGTGCTACCAAATCTGAAGATGGCTGCCAGAGGCGGGGCTTAGAGAGAGGGCAATCATTGGCTGGGGGTAGTATGACCCAGAGACCAGTGATTGGTTACTACTGAGAAAGACAGATCAGAAACGAAACCGATACTGATTTTTTTCTTTACCGAGGATTCCCAGGCTGACGGGGAATATTCATGAGCATGTGAATCCATGCCAGACCCATGCTGGAGAACAGTTACAGGTAAGTAACTTGTTCCATATACAAGTGTCCTGGACTCACTTATTAACACCAGGTACACTGGTGAGGGCAACAACTTTAAAGAGTCTGCAAACACAACAATCTACGCTACACCCATTTGAACCAGCCCTTTCTACTTTTCAGATTGTCTTAATTTCTCATTTAGACTGAATTCCAACCTACTAAGCAAACCATAACTTACAACCTGACATTCCTCAAATCTCCAGGTTGTTCACTGAGTTCCTTCAATTGGCCCATAATAAGCGGCTCCTCCACAACCCTAATTTTGGCAGTTGGTAGATCTGGATGAACTGACACCCAAGTAGCATGCCCTGGTTGAATTTTAGAAGTGTGCCTAAATATCCCCTCTGTGCATAGTTGAATTTAGAAGTGCGCCTAAATATCCCCTCTGTGCATAGTTGAATTTAGAAGTGTGCCTAAATATCCCCTCTGTGTGCCTAATAGCGTGCCCTTGTTGAATTTAGAAGTGTGCCTAACAGCGTGCGCTGGTGAACTTCAAATTGTGCGTAATATCCTCTCTCTGCAAAATTTGAAGTTGGAAGTGTGAATTTAGAATTTTGCCTAATATCCTGTGTGTAAAGCTGATTTTAGAATTATGCCTAATATCCTCTGTCTAAAATTGAATTTAGAAGTGTGCCTAATATCCTTTCTCTGTAAAGTTGAATTAGAATTGTGCCTAATATCCTCTCTGTGTAAAGTCGAATTTGAATTGTGCCCTGGTTGAACCGACTGGGCATAGTTGAATTTAGAAGTGTGCCTAATAGCGTACCCTGATGAATTTAGAAATAGCCTAATATCCTCACTGTGCAAAGTTCAAGTTAGAAGTGTGTCTAATATCGTGCCCTAGTTGAACTGACAAAGTGTCCCTAATATCCTCTCTGTGCAAAGTTTAATTTAGAAGCGTACCTAATAGCGTGCACTAGTTCGACTGACTAGTATTCCCTAATAGCCTCTCTGTACAAAGCTGAAGTTAGAAGTGTGCCTAATAGCGTGCCCTGGTTGAATTTAGAAGGGCGCCCAATAGTCCACCCAGGTTGAATTTAGAACAGTGCCTAATTTCCGATCTATGTAAAGTAGAATTTAAAGTGTACCTAATAGCCTCTCTGTGCAAAACTTGGAAGTTTGAAGCGTGCCTAAATATCCCTTCTGTGCAAAGTTTAATTTAGAATTGTGCCTAATATCATCTCTGTGTAATGTAGAATTTAGAAGTGTGCCTAAATATTCCAGCAAAAAAAGAAGAAAAAAAAAGGAAATTGTATTTAGAAGTGTCCCTAAGAAGTGTCCCTAATATCCTCTGTGCAAAGCCAAATTTAGAAGTAGACCTCATGGCGCACCTTGCCCGAAATTAGAAGTGTGCCTAATAACGTAGCCTAGTTGAATTCAGAAGTGTCCCCAATACCCTCTGTGTGCAATTTGAACTTGGAAGTGTACCTAATATCCTCTCTGTGTACATAATATCCCTCTCTGTGCAACGTGTGCCCATTAGCGTTGAGCTATTAGTTGAATATAGAAACATCCCTAATATCCTATCTGCACAAAACTCAAATTTAGAAGTGGGCATAATAGTGCCCCTTGCTTGAATCCAGAAGTGTGCCTAATAGTGTGCCCGATTGTATTTAGAACTACAATTAGAAAGTCCTCCTAAATTGCTCTTAAAGTCCACCTAAAACCATACCTGTGGCGTTGCTACATTCAATTTCTCCCTAATAGCTTACCTGTATTCCAGGCCGCTAGAAGAATGTCTACCCAACAGCGTAACTGTACTGTAGTTGCAACTAAATAGGCTGCCTAAAAGCATATCTTAAAGTGTAGCTACACTTCGAAACGGCCTAATATCCGCAGCCTAGTTACAATTAGTACACTAAAACCTAGAATAAATGAATAATATCACCCTGCCTAGTGTAACCCAGAAAACAAGACTAATCTCACCCAGTGATATAGCCGAACTTATAAAGTCCAACATAAAGTGTAAGTTGCACCTGAAACTACACCTAATAGAACGTACTAACCATGAGTGCACCCAATCCAGCAGAGTCGGCCGGAAATGACCACCGTGGACCGCCTCCACTCTCCTTCCCAATCATCCCACCCTCCACATCACCTAAACATCCCCTTTCCAAACACCAAGCCAGAGGGGCACGATAGCGAGCCAACCACCCTAAGACCACTGCTCCCCCGAAACCCATCACCGACCAGCCTATGTTGATCATGCCCGCTCCCCTCACTATCATACCGGGCACACACTGCGCTGCAATCATGCACCCCCCACTTCTCCCACTAACCCATGCCATCATCCCCCCATGACCACACCCTTTCCCCTCCCTAAAAACCACACGCCTAGCCCTAGCAAGAAAAGGAGCCTCATCCCTCTCCCCCTCTGATCCCCCTACCCTCTCTCGCACACCAGTCGCAACCAAGACACTAAAGAGGAAACTTATCTGGTTGCCCTCAATCAGCACTCATCGCCTCCCCGTCTCGACCCACCACCTCATTCCCCCAATCGCCACCATCCCCCCTTGCTTCACGCTTCCTGAAACCCCTCTCCCTCGATTTCTCACCGACCGCAACTGAAACTCCTAACCGCCCACACCCCAACGTCAAATCCCCTGTGCCAAACCCAATCACCCTAACACACGCATCCACCGAAACCCGCCAACATTTCTGCTCGCCCACTCTTCCCATCGATCATCAACCACCCCATCCCTCTCCCTCTACAGTTTGCACCCTCTCCACCCCACCCCCTTTGCTGCAGCTCCGACACCAACCTCACCTACCGAAGTAAATTGCATCCTATTTAATGCCCGATCTGTTGCAAAAAACAGACACACCATCTTTGACCTCCTCGCCTCTGACAAACCAGACCTAGTTTTCATCACCGAAACTTGGTTCTCTGACGACTCCCCCCCAATCGCCAATGAAGCCTTCCCCCCTTTGCCCACCCCCCCCCCCGACTACTCCCTCATCCCACTGAACCGTCCCTCTAGAGGAGGGGGAATAGCATTCGTCTTCAAGTCTCACTTCCACGCAACAATCATCGACAATCAACCTTCCATTCCTTCCTGCAAATCACTCGTTAAACTATCCCTCTCCCTGTTTTTCTCACACAGCTTCCTAATAATCTACAGACCCCCTGGCTACGATGGACAATCATCAAACAACCTCTGCAACTTTATTGCCACCCTTCAACTAAACCATCCCAACCTCACCCTTCTTGGAGATTTCAACATATGGCTCGACATCCCCACGCCTATGGTTGACGGTCTAGACGCGATTAACCTCCAACCCCACATAAACGGCCTGACTCACTATAAAGGACACACTCTTGATGCCAGCTTTAGCCCCCACAACCTGATACATTTAAACCCAAGAACAAAGTTATGGCAGAAAGTCACAAGTCCACAGCGCTTATACAGTGATTAAGAAAATAAACATCAAGTCTGCGGGTATCTGGGCGGTGTGGGTGTACTGCCAATACACATCCACAGGAATAGTTGAATAAAAACAAAGATGTTCCCAGTCTCACTGCGCCAAGAAATTATAATTAGTTGTTTGTGCAAAGAGAAGCCTTTATTGTTTGTGAAGAGAAGCCTGACACGTGTTTCAAGCTGTGTACAGCTTTTCATCAGAGGCTTAAATTGCATAGTACATCATTTCCATACAAATTGGGTAAAGTTAAAAATAAAACATACACATGATTGTTTTGTGCAAATAATTGTTACATAAGGAACATAGGCACAAGTTGTAAGCAAGCAATCCAGGGCGCGATGCAACCACAAAAAATATAACACATGTACATCACATGTAGGAAGAGTAAAAAAGTAGAAATTAAGTTACCACAAATTAGCCAATTTCATTCGTAGTAGTCCGTTGACAGACAGAGAAAAAGAAACATAATTTTAGAAACAAAAGTTGGACATAGCAGCGCAATCAAGTTCCACTTAGTAAGCTAAGTCTTAAATCAAAGACTGTAATGTATTCCAAAAATAAGTACCTTAGGTTGCAGCAATAAGAACTCCACATTTAGAGTAGGACAATGCCAGATACAGTTCTCTAGGCAGATAGATTAAGTTATTACTGGAAACCCAATTGCAGAAGAATATTACGTAAGTTACCAAAACAAACCGTAATGCTGTCAATAAAATCAATAAAAACATACCTCGAAATGCCTCGCAGTTGCGGAAAACTAATTTAGCCAAAGAAACCAGAAAGAGAAAATAAATCTCAAATAAGTATTCAAAAAACCACCAAAGTACCCATTAGATTAACTCCAATTAACTTGTGATTCAAAAGGACTGTGGACAATTCCTGACTGGTTAACCAAAAAAAACAATTAAAAGTTAAAACTACAACATGGGGAGAGCCAAATAAACAGACCTACCTCAATGACCGTTTGTTTCAGTCTACTCGTGTTGCCATTGCACAATGCATGAAAGAAAGGTAGGACTAAATATACTGGAATGCAGTATAGCACAATGCATGGCCTTCCAAGTAAGACAAACAGAAAGGGGCAAAAAGGATTGCCATGTTGGGTGAACTAAACACACCTTTAGAAAAGCCTAATTTAGTGAAACCGGTCCATAAACCCAAATTAGCCAAAAAATAAAAAGGAGAATTTAGCAAACAATTATTACTCATGTTTTGCTGAGAAAATGTATTTATTTAAATATATATATATATATATATATATATATATATATATATATATATATATATTCAGTGAAAAAAACTTTGTTATGTCATCTTTGATGTCCTGGGTGTTAGTCTTAGCAGTGCACGGTGGTGGCGCGAGTTATGGTTGCTTAGCTTACCATAACTGGCGAATTTCAAGGGTTTTTCGGTTTTACTTGGAACCATAACGTCCCTTTAACAACGTTTTTTCACTGAATTTCATAGGTTTTTAGTAGCGCAACTTAACCATAACGTCCCTTCAACAAAGTTTTTTCACTGAATTTCATAGGTTTTTAGTAGCGCAACTTAACCATAACGTCCCTTCAACAAAGTTTTTTTCACTGAATTTCATAGTTTTTTAGTAGCACAACTTAACAATAATGACTTTGACTTTATATACATGTCATATGGAACTGACTAGATCTCTTCTTATGAACTTGATGTCCGCGAACTTATGTAATGTTCGCAGACTTGTTCGGAGAACAGTACCACTACCTAAAAACTGTAAGGGGGGGGGGGGTGGTGGGGTATGTTTGATTGTTATATCATAATATAGGAACATTTAACAAATTCAAAAAGCAGCACACAAACACATTATATATAGTAATACATAAGAAATGTAACCCATATATGGAACACACTAACCATTCATTTAAATACAATATGTTCTGAAATGGAATATACCACAAGAAGATAAATTGGCTTCCAACATAATTACCTCACAGACACAACAGAACTGAGAACAAGACCAGATCCACTGAATACATAGGATTTATCTTACCAGAAATAGTAAGTGTACTTCATTTTACTCATATATTTATAAACTTTCTGTATTAGATTAAAAAATATATTATCTTTTTTTTTTTTTCTCACATAAATGCCTAGTACTCTGGAATGGCTAGAGGACAATTTCCCACATGAAGAAATGTCACAAGATAGTGAAACTAATGGTAAACACTTTATAATATAAACCATTTATTTATTCTTTTTTTATATACATTTAACATATATATTATTTTTTTGTACAGAGCATACCAAAATAGAAAAAACTTCAGAAAACCCTGTTATGGATAACAGTCTTCACAATATAGAAGAAAAAATTGATGTATTGTTGGCTAATTTTAATAATTTAAAAACTTTTGTAGAAAATCATTTCAAACCAAAAACCTCGTACCATTGCCCCACATGTACTTGTCCCTCCTCACCATATCCCAGTCAATTATCCCCAAACCCTCTCCATAATCCAAAACGTTTTGATGAGACTTCCATCCCTTCTTCACCTAATACCAATCATGTTGAAACCCCAAATTCTCCTGTTTTTGTTTGTTTCTGCCTCACCTTCTCTGTCATAAATTATTAATATATGTTAAATAAAGTTTAAATTTTATATTGTATTGTGAATAGTTTCCGTTTTTTTTACAATAAAAGTGTCCGCGGACAGTGCGAGTGTTCTGAAATGTTCGTACATAAACGAAAATGGAGGTGTCCTGAAGAACACCACACCTGTTCGTACTGTTCGTTAGCAAGTTGAAACTGTTCTAAGAACACACGTGGCGTCCTGAAATGTTCGTAAAGAAACAAAAATTAAAGTGTTCTAAAGAACACTATATCTGTCCGTAATGTTCGCTATCAACTTAAAACTGTCCTAAGAACACAATTGGTGTCCTGAAATGTTCGTAAATAAACGAAAATGATGTGTCCTGAACAACAGTACAACTGTTCGTAGTGTTTGCTACCCAATTGAAATTGTTCTAAGAACACAATTGGTGTCCTGAAATGTTCGTACATAAATGAAATTACACGTGTCCTGAAGAACACTATATCTGTCCTTACTGTTAGCTACCAAGTTTAAACTGTTCTAAGAACACACGCGGTGTCCTGAAATGTTCGTTTCACGTGTGACGCACTTTTAATTACTTCAGAACCTGAACAGTGTCCGTAGGACATCAATGCGCATGCGCTAACCAATCTCCGTGCACTTGGTGTCTTGCGGACAGGCGCTTCCTTCGCGGACTAGTTCGCGAACGGATCATATGACCGCGCCCACGCTCATCGTGTGTCCTGAAATGCGGACACTGTTCGTGTCCCCGAACAATTTAAAAGTACATTTTTAGTTAATCCATAATATTTTTCAATAAAATCTCACCATGGCACAATTCCCACATAACAATCTTGAGTTTCTATATACCTTTTCAAACTTTCCGATCCTTTTTTTGTGTTCGATCTGTCCGCGGACAGTGCGCATGTCCGCGAACCGCGCACATGCACCCCTATAAAAGACCACGCCCAAGAGCTTATTCCCATTGTGTTTCTGGCTATTCTTCAGAACACAGTGATTTTTGCTGCCACCTGCAGACTACACCATCATCGAGCTGGCATCCTTGGCTGCTGAACTGCTACTTGGTGCTGCACCTGCTTCAGCACCACCCCCACCCCCCCAAGGGCCTGAAGAGGGGAACAGGAGTGAGGATGCGGAGGAGGATGATGAGAATGAGGTAGAGGAAAACCCTACTACCCGCACTAGGCGTGAGTCTTGGGTGTGGCAGTTATTTACCATTCATGGTAATGTTCCTAAGGATCGTGCAAACCGTGTTACCTGCAGTGAGTGCAAAATGATACTCAGTCGCGGGAAGCACGGTAAGTACAGCTTTGGGACCACTACTATGAAGCGAGACCTGAGGTCATTTCACTCTGGGGCTATTCGCAGGGTTGTACCTTGTGAAGAACGTAGCAGGTTGATTTCCTCTACTTCATCCTCTGTTTCTGATCCTGTCACCACAAGGACCACCTCTGTGGGACAGCGTCTTCCTCAAGCTGCCTCACAGGCCATACAGAATGCTGATGACCCTTACCTTTCGAGGGTCACAGTTGTATGTATGTACTGTGACACAGTACTCTGCAGGGGGGAGCGACTTCGGAGTGCTTTTGAGACTATCGTCTCAGAGCACGAGAAGACCTGCTCACTACCCAAATAAAACCCACTCTACATCTTCCTCTCTCAGCTCGCCCTTTCTTATCCCTGTGGTTGGTGTCCCCCCCTTTACCCTCCTTTACCTTCCTCTCCTAGTGTGTTGTGTCTGAAAAACCAAAAAAAATACAAAATTACAAAAATCAGAGACGCCTTTCCCAGTTAAAAAATAGAAGTGAAAATAAATGAAGCAGGGCTCTTTGTATTTTTTAGAAGTCCGCGGACAGTTCGCGAACATTAAAAAAATTGGGTTGCTACTCCATCACAAACATTGTAATTTTCTGTGGAAAGAAGTGGTGGCTCTGATAAGAGCCTTTGGGTGGTGTTTGTAAGTCAAAAATTGTAAATGCTTAACATCTACTTCAAAATCGTTGTTGTAATTCCAAAAAAGGTCGCAATGCATTTTGTACATTTCTCAGAAAAATCTGATTGCCAGCATAAGTAAGATGGACTCGATCTCTGCGAAAAATGTATGTACTACAAAACATAATATTTTCATTGTGAAAAGAAGACATGCCAAAATCTCTTAAAGGCACAAACAGCCTTATTAACATTGCGCCTTGCTTTTTCCATTTGTGGACCAAATGAAGAAGAACGAAGCCACATTTGTCTCTGCGCAATCCGTGAAAATATCACTTGAGAATTAGGAAACATGTCCATAACCTTCCTAAATCCTTCTTTCATAGCAAATTGCAAAAAAATTCCAGTCACATGTCCTAAACTGTTCCCTCCACAATGAATTACAATTATGTCTGGATGTTGCTCTGTCTCCAAAGTAGCACAGAGAGGTAGCAAGTGCAACCACTTCACTCCACGTAGTCCATGCCAGTGTACTTCCACATGTGGGAATCCAAGATCTACAGCTACTCCACAGCTTTCTGCACACACCTTCAACCAATGTATCCACGAATCTCCTAAAATCCAAACAATCTGTTTTCTGAAACACACAGCCATAGCTATCTTTTGTTCTCTCAGCAAAAAGAGTATCAGAAAATCTCTCCTGGCACAACACACCCACCAAACTTTCCTGACCAATCCCTTTCAGTGCTTATTCTCATTTGCATGACTTCTGAACCCAAAAATCCCCGGATGTAACTCCCGATGTCCGCGAACTACCGCCATGTCCGCGGACATATCGTAACATGAACAGCCCTTCTACCATTTCCACTACACTCTCTCTGCCATTCCCTCATTGGATGTACCTCAAAAATCACATGACCATGCACCAATCCCATTCAAGACCTCTACATCTAACTGCATCATCATAGATCAGCACTGCAAATGTACTCTGAATCTCTCTGAGTACAAGTGTCATATCATTGGCAAGCAGCATCTACCAGAAATACTGTACAAGTCTTCAAGATTTCTACTTGCAGCTCCATGCATATCCATATGCATGAACACAAACTTCAGGTATGCATATTTTCTGTATAGTAGATGAACACATTTTCAAACAGACTTTTACCTTGTAAAATCTGTAAAATGAATTTACTGTACTTTTTTCAATTTCCTAAAATCAACTATCACTTATAAACCTTTATACTATTTACTTTCTTTATACACACACACTCAAATCATGTTAAACTAACATTTTTTAAATGAAATATATAGACTACATATATTCAAACAAAATTGCATGCAAACACAATCTATGTTTAAACCTTTATAAAAATACTTATACAATTTCATATTTTTTGTTTTTATTTATTTATTTACATTCAACTTGACAGAGAACAATACGGACAGCGTCCTCAGGACACCCCCTACGAACACTCCCCGGACACCGCGAGTGTTCTTAGAAGCGTCTTCAGAACACCCCCATTTTGTTTATTTGCGAACATTTCAGGACACCGCGGGTGTTCTTAGAACACATTCAACTTGACAGAGAACAATACGGACAGCGTCCTCAGGACACCCCCTACGAACACTCCCCGGACACTGCGAGTGTTCTTAGAACAGTTTCACTTTGCTTGCGAACAAAATGGACACATATTGAGTCCTTAGAACACCCCCCAGTCAGTTTATTTAGAACATTTCAGAACACCCGTGATGTCCGCAAACAAATAGAACACAAAAAGAACGTCTAACACATAAAAACACAACTTTCATCCTATCTCATACACTCCCACCCTCCCCAAACACTCCTACACACCAACACACTCCACTAAATACACATTTTGAACAAAGTTTCACCGTGCTGTCCGCGGAGGTCCGCGAATCCAAGATGGCGGGCGCTACCGAAAAATCTGACGCGCTTCACGCTCCACGCCGTCCAATCGGCGCACACGTTGCATGTCCGCAAACATCACGCAAGACGATTGGCCAATCGGGACACTGTCCGCGGAGCGAACAGGGAAGTGTGTCCGCGAACCGAACACAGATATCACTAATTTTTTTTTACCTACTTTTTGGTCATTTTAAAAAAAACTACTGGACGGATTTTCACCAAATTTGCAAAAGCACGCTTTCGGGACCAAGCCGCTGCTCCTGGTCCAAATTTGGTGGAAATCCGTCCAGCGGTTTGGGCTGTAGGCGCAAGCAAAACTTTTTTCCCATTCAGTCTATGGGAAAAAAAAAAAGTTTTGGGACCCCCCCTATAACTTTGCCCCCCTGGACGAATCCTCACCAAACTTTGCAAAAACATTCAGAGTGACCCAAATATTTTTTTTGCAAAGTTTGGTGAGGATCCGTCCAGGGAGAGCGAAGTTATAAGCCACCGAAAAAGTGCTCTTCCTATGGAAACAGCAACTTAACCATAACTACATGGCCACTACCGTGGCCATGTAATATATATATATATATATATATATAATACTTTTTTTTTTTTAAAGACAAAATTCATTTTAAAGTAACAAGCCTCAGCTAGTCATTAATAATTGAAGTGGTATTTAATTAAACCAACAATTCCAATGCACTAAAAAAAGTGTGGGGCCTGAGTGCGCTGCTAATGAACAACATTACAAATAAAGGCACATTGCACAGTAATAATACACGTGGAACAAGAATATAATTACAGGAGGGGATCCCCCCCAAGAGGATAATTAAAGGCACTTGTCAACCCCAACAGAGGAAATATGAATTATAAAAATATGGCAACTCATGATCCGAATTAAGTCCTTCAGAAACAGTGCGACATTTACAAATTAATTTGGCCTCCAATTGTCGTAATTTTACTGTAAGGTTACCACCCCGTGGGGGCAATGACACTTTGCACAGCCCCACAAAACGAATGTCATTTTTGCAGTCCATTTGATGAGATTTTTGCCAATGATAGGCAAGGGGGTATTTGGCATATTGGCTCCCAATGGAAGCCAGATGTTCACGAATTCTAATTTTAAGTGGGCGAATAGTGCTCCCTATATATTTCAGGCCACAGGTGCATATTATGCAATACACTACAAACTTAGAATTGCAATTGATGAAAGACTTGATTTCATGATTACCTCGTAGCCCAAAAGAGATTGCGGATGTTTCAAATAGTTGCACATATTACGAACACCACATTTATGAAAACCAAGGACTCTGGTGGAATTGAGCCAAGTCTTGGGTATAGATAAGGGGCTCATAAATGATGGACTCAATACATTTTTAAGGGATGTACCTTTGCTGTAAGTCACACTGACATTAGTGTCCAACCAATTTGAGATGTCTTTGTCGAGATGTAACAAGTGCCAATGTTTACTTAAAATAACATGTATTTTGTGACTATCAGAGTTATATCTTGTGATAAACCTGATATTTTCAGAGTTTAATGATTTAGAACGAGTTTTCGGCACCAATAGATCCACTCTCTTAACCTGACGTATTGTGGCTGATGCTTGTTCGACACACTTCTTATGGTAACCTCTATTCAAAAACCGGGATTTGATAAGAGCACATTCTTGATCATAATCCACTAATTGGGAGCAATTTCTCTTAGCACGAATGAATTCCCCTTTGGGAATATTGGCAATGACATGTTTTTTATGGCATGATTCTGCATGTAACGTGGCATTCACTGAGGTCGATTTGCGAAAGGTTTTGGTAATTAGGCCGTTAGGGGTTAGTTCTATGGAAAGGTCCAAAAAGTCAATGTGAGATTGACTAAAGGTTGAGATAAATTGTAATCCCCAATCATTATCATTTAAACAGGATACAAATTCAACAAGAAGATCTTTTGTACCAGTCCACACTAAAATGACATCATCGATGTAACGTTTCCACAAATAAATAAAAGGTGAATACATGGATTTAGAAAACACACATGTTTGCTCGAAACAATGCATAAAAGCATTTGTCAGTGCAGGTGCAAAGCTTGCACCCATGGCTATACTAATCAATTGCTTAAAGTACATCTGATTGAAAACAAAAACATTGTTTTGCAAAGTAAATAATAATAATTCCTTGACCATTTCTAGATGCTCAAAATAAGAAGCAGAAAATTCTCGAAACAAAAAATCAACACTTTGCAATGCTTTGTGGTGAGCTATTGACGTGTACAGAGCTTTGACGTCTAAGGTAACCAACCGTCTTGGTTAAATTTGAGGTGATCTAACATTTCCAAAATGTGCATGGTATCTCTAATAAATGTTGGGGTCCGCAATACCTCTGGTAGTAAAAATTCATTAATGTAGATGGATATTGGCTCAAGTACCCCACCGCCTCCACTAACTATCGGTCTCCCCTCAGGTATATCTGAGAAAGCCTTATGGATGTTCGGAAGAAAATATACAGTGGGCATGATGGGCCCGTCAACTGTGAGGAAATTCCTTTCAACATCAGTTAAACAACCTAATTTATGCCATTTCAAAATAAGTGCATTAGCCATTTCATGAATAGAATGTAGAGGATTGTGCGGAATGATTAAGTAACAACCTGCCGAATCTAAGTTGCGCATACCCATGGCAATGTAGTCACACCTATTCATTATGACCACATTGCCACCTTTGTCAGCCTCTTTAATAATCAAATCTTTGTTACGAGACAAATAATAGATTGCAACTTTTTCAAGTTTATTCAAATTACAATTCACTTTAAATGTGCGTCCAGAAATAGTCTTCCAAATGATGAATATCCTTTAACACCGCCTGATAAAATGTATCAATAATATTATCAGGTGGAAATGTTGGTGAAAATTTAGATTTCCTGGACAGTTCCTTAATACACACATTTTGCTGTACAATATCAAGTTCTTTAAGAACCATCTGTAACGCTAGTAGAGGTATTGGATATTGCATCATCCAAAGTCATGAGTACATGAGTGGTAAATAGAGTTTGAAGAGAAATGGGAGACCGGATAGGTGTCGGTGGCGTAGGTTTATAAGTCCGTACTTGTGTAGCAAAACATTTCTTCAGTTTAAATTTCCGAATAAACTTGAACAAATCAATTTGGATGTCTATGAAGTTATTCATAACTGTGGGGGCAAAAGAGAGTCCCTTGTTCAACACAGATATTTCAGCTGAAGAGAGCTGATATGTACTTAAATTGGTAATAAGATTTACAGATTCATTTAGACCCACCCACCCCTATCATCTGGTCCGATCACTTCATTGTTTCTTTCGCCATTCGCTCACCCGACCCGCTTCCCGCACTCGAACCTGAACCTCCGAATCTATGCAAATGCTGGAAAAAACAAATAATCGTTCCTGACCTAGCCGACGCACTCCTCCAGTCTCCTCCACCTACCTGGCAACTCAATAAACAACTAACCCCCGACGCCTTTGACTCGTGGCTCAACACCTCACTAATGCGGCTCACACCCTCTTGCAAACCATCAGCCCGCCGTGGCCTGTTCCCTAGATGGTTCACACCTGATTTGAAGACCACTAAACAACTATATAAATACCTAGAACTCAAATGGCAGAAAGACAAAACCCAAGAGAGTAGAGCCACCTTGGCCCAACGCCTCCATCAGTATAAGGCCAAATTCCGGAAAGCAAAAAAAGCCCACTACAACTCCGAATCCTAAACTGCAAAAACCCCAGCAAAGAACTTTACAAAATCATCACTGAATTCACCAAACTGGCATGCACTACCACCGTCCCAACCCCCTCTTAATCACTGTGCGACTCTCTCTCTCTCCGCTTTTATACCGGCCAACCCATCGCCTGCGACCAATGCGCAACCAACGTTCGACTCCTTTAGCCCAAGATCACCCGACCAATTCCTCAAACTGCTCTCTGCCCGCAAACCATCCTGCTCTCGGCTAGACCCTTGCCCGGTCACAACCCTCTAAGACATTTTCGCTTCTACCTGCACAGGAGAACACGCAAGATCCATCATAAATGACTCCCTTTCCTCTGGTATTTTTCCCAACGCATTCAAAACGGTTCATGTCAAACCTCTAATAAAAAAACCTTCCCTCGACCCTCTTGAGCCCAAAAACTACCACCCCATCTCAAACACCAGGTTCCTTGCCAAACTCATTGACCGAACCGCCTACTCCCAACTAAATGCCTTTGTCGAAGCCAACAATCTCCTAGACCCCGCACAATCAGGTTTCAGAGCCCGACACGGAACTGAAACCACCCTAACCTCAATCTAGGATGACCTTAAAATCATGGCAGACTTCGCGGGATGTGCCACATTAATCCTTCTTGACCTATCCGCCGCCTTTGATGCAATCAATCACTCAATCCTCCTTGACCGCCTCCACTCCTTAGGAATTTGTGGAACCGCTCTCAAATGGATAGCTTCATTCCTCAGATAGGTACCAAATAACGCTACTCTCCACCTATTCCTCCCTCCCAAGCCCGACCAGTCAACACAGAAATTCCACAAGGAGCATGCATATCTGCCCTCCTGTTCAATCTCTACTTGATCACCCTCCCACCAATAATTTGTTCATACAACATTGTGTGTTACAACTACACTGATGACACTCAACTAATTCTAAAACTCCTCAACTCAAAACCCAACTGCCGACCTGACCTCGCCTCCTGCCTCCTCGACATAGAGCTTTGGATGACCCAAAGCCACCTATTGTTAAACCCCTCCAAAACTGAAATCATGGTATGTGGCAACTTCGAACTTCTTCAACACCCACTACCCTGGCCATCTGCCATGGGCAACTCACCCACTCCCTCTAACTCAGTAAAAAACCTTGGATGCACCCTTGATGCTGACCTAACACTCTCGCGCCAAGTCGCCAACGTCTCAGTCCTGCCACTACCACCTTAAAACTCTTAGGCGCATCTTTCCACATCTCTCCTTTCCCAACAGACTCTCCGCGGTCCAATTAATTGTTATATCAAGACTGGACTACGCTAACCCCCTCTACCTCGGAGTCCAAGCTTACCAACTGAATAAACTTCAAAGAGCACAAAACGCCACATCCAAACTGCTACTAGCGCTCGGCCCAAGAGACCACATCTCCCCAGCCCTTAAAACTCTGCACTGGCTTCCAGTGGCCCGAAGGGTGACTTTCAAAACCTTATGCATGTCTCATTGAGCATTGTATAAAACCGGACCTCAATATCTTCAAGACAAGCTAAAACCCTATCACCATCCACGTACACAACTCAGTCAGGTTAGGCGGATCATCATTCTCAGCCTTGGCCCCCATGCTGTGGAACGCACTCCCACCCCACATCCGCCTAACTGAAGATCTAATGTCCTTCCGCAAACTACTGAAAACTTGGCTCTTCCCCTAAAACCAACCCGTACGCCAACTAACCCAAACTGAATAACAGCATCTCAATGACACCAAAAAAACCACTATATCTTGAATAACAATAAGGCACATAACAATACAACATCAAAATCCATGCGAGAAATCGACAACTAATAACCGCTAATGTAAACTAAAAGGACAAACAGAATAGAACAAATAAAGTAGATCATCGCAGTGAAGTAGATAAAAAGAATAAATCGTATGAAAACAGTAATGAGATTTAAATTAATGAAATGGATGTAATGTGTGCAATGGTCAAAATGAACAAAATGGGCGAAATGAATAAAGAGAAGAGGATGGAAAGATGAATACAAGAGACTGATGAGTACGCAGACAGAAGACACTGACTGTATGAATGCATGGCATAAATGGAAAGTACAGAATAGACGATTCAAATACATGAGACGGGTGTAGTGCACGAAACAGAGCATGGAACGGATCCACTGCATATGACAAGTGACATGGCCTGAATCGATAATGCATGATGAAAGAACGAAGTGAATGGAGCGGTTGAAATCATTAGAATGGATGTAGCGCATGGAACGGATGAGTGCAATGAGCGGATGAATGCGTTGAGCAGAAGAGTGTGTTGATCGGATGAGTGTATAGAACGGATGAGTGGGTTGAGCGGACGAGTGTCTAACAGCGGATGAGTGTGTAGAACGCAGGAGTGCTTAGAGCAAATGAACGTGCAGAGCGGATGTGTGTAGAGCGGATGAGTGCATAGAGCTAAAGAGTGTCGAGCGGACGAGTGTGTCGAGCGGACGAGTGTGCCGAGCAGATGAGTGTTTATCAGCGAATGACTTTGTAGAGCAAATGAGTGCATATAGCAGATGAGTGCATGGAAAGAAAGAGTGCATGGAAAGAAAGAGTGCATAGAGTGGATGAGTGCATAGAGCGGATGGGTGTGCAGAGCGGATGGGTGAGCAGACGAGAACGTAGGGTGGATAACTGCGTTGGGCAGATGAGTGTGTAGAGCGGATGAATGCCTACAGCGGATGAGTGCGTAGAGCGGACGGAACGGGTGAAGTATGTGGAAGGAATGGTCGACGTATGTGAATGGAACGGGTGACGTATGTGGAATGAACGAGGGTAATATGCGAAAGGTATGTGGATTGTACGGGTCAAATACGTGGATGGAGTTCATAAAACAACTTAGAAATACACGGAACGGATCGGAGTACATGGAACAGATTCGAATGCATGGAACGAATTCAAGTGCGTGGAGCGGACTGGAGCACATAGAATTGCGCGACTTACATGGAATGGTTTGGAGTGCATAGAATTGCACGACTTACATGGAATGGTTTGGAGTGCATGGAACTTTAGAAAGAGCATGTAACCCATCATATCACATCACCACGCTTACGCTCTTCTTTACACCATCATTCAACTAGAACACAGAGATACTATGACACCATTCGGTATAGCTGTTCTCATACCAACATCTGCCTCATACTCCCCATCACTCTAACTAAACACTGCTGGTTACACCCCTCCAGCCAGGCGTTCTCCTCAGGCCTAATGCAGCCACAATCTGTCTGGATAAATCCTGCCAGAACGAACACATACTCTTGATCTCTCAACCACCACACCTACCGCTAAGAAGCAGCGATTACACAATTGCCACACCAGCTGCACACACATCCGATGCTCACACGCACCTTTGACTCTCTCTACTGACTTGAACTTCGGTTCGCAAGGGCGTTCAACCTACCAGCGCCTTCAGACCATACCAATAGTACATAAGGCGCTATATAAATGCAAAGTAACATAACATAACATGCACCTAGAATCAGACGTGAACACTGAGATCTGGAAAGGTCCACAACCATGAATGCCTCACGTTTCACACCTGCTTCTATCTCTCTACCCCTAGGAGCCCTTCCCTTTCTCACCCCTTTCATTCCAGAAACGTGTGTGAAGGGGCCACACAAATGTCAGAAATGTGTATTCAAGACCACTTCACATTACATTGCAATACATTCGCAGTGGTATCGTCACCACATTGAAAAGTGATACTCCATTCTCCCCACATTGCAAGACAAAGTTTGCACATTCACCTTGAAAATGAACTGAAAAGGCACGCCTTGGTGCAGAGAGTTCTGTGAACATGGTGGGTGTCGTAATCGATTCCGAAAGCACGTTATCCTTCTGGCTTTAAATCCTTTCCTTTGTTCTCATTGGTTTGAAGAATGGGAAACCGACATCATTTTTTGAATGCAAATGAAGAAAGGTTGTGGAGTCCAGTAAGGTGGTAGGGTATTAATAAAGAGCAGCTGTATCCGGGGAAGATGCCCTTGTTGGAGAACCATTATTACAGGTAAGTATTGTTCTGCATAGGGCATTGAGACAAAGTTGCATGTATGCATGCATGCATACAACCACTAGCACAGCTTTGTGTCATTTCTGCTGTCCTGACTTTGTGCAAAGGCGTCACTTCTATGAATTTAAACTCACTGCATAAGGAAACCATACTTCTACATTTTCCAGATAAAATAATAATAATAATTTTGCATTTATATAGCGCTACGAACCCTCCGGTATCTGAGCGCTGCTTATTATTACCCACGGTGTGTGGTGCTCATTTATCACCTCGGAAGGATGAAAGGCTGAGTTTGGCCCCGCCGGGATTCGAACCTGCGTTGGCAGACTCTGCACCGATGTCAAAGCGAGTGCTCTACTTGCTGTGCCACTTGTCCCTAGCTTAGATAACTTTTTCTACCAGTTTCGGAGTCCGCCATTCTAGTATGGAGGTCGCTTCATATGATCGCCAATCAGCACACTTGCAAGTGTTACAAAAAGGCAAAGGTGTCATATCCACCATTAACAAGGTAATTAAATATAACTGCACATTCGGATGGCCGTGTTAAAATTCAAGGAAAAGCTTTCTTGCCAAGAGGATCTGCTGCGCTGCAAACGTTATGCCAAAAGTTGTATTGTGCTTCTGCTTGACAGGTATATCCTGTTTGCTTATTTGATTGATAGGTGCCCGTGCATTGTTTGACATGGGAAGATGCATCTTAGTCCAAGTCCCTATGTGTCATGAATTTGCTTCTCTGCTTCTGGGGGTCAGTCTGCAAACCAGCTGGGTGTTAACAGCAGTCATCCGATGTGACCCCGAATCACAATTCAATCTCTCCCTGCACAAACCTGTTTTTCCAGAAATTTGGACTACCTTTCCCATAAAGCTCTTGCAAGATATCTGAAAATGTGGCAGCCTGATCAAGAATCTCTCTCAGATTTTGAATTGCATGTACTCCGCTTTCATAATGGCAGAAGGAAAGCATATTTCAAAGGACTGCAATATTAAGAATGACATGGCAATTACTGTGCTTTCATATCCATAAAGAAACTCCTGAAGTTTGTCAGCACTGGATCCTCGCTCAGGCCAGGGATTGCAACTAATCACAGCACTGACTGCTTGTGTGCAGCCCAATCATAGGACTCCACCCTAGGTTTGCTATCTGCTGACAATGCTTACAAGCTGCCATGCCCTGAAGCTCCTTGTTCATGCTTTGAGTTCTGAACCTCTTGAAACTGGAAACTATTTTCATTTGCTCTCTACCTTGCCATTGGTTATTTTCAGTTCCTGTGCTGCATGCTCCTTTTTACTCGATCTTGCCCTGGATGCTCAGTCCCCCCCCCTCTACAGCCAGTCTACTGCTCATCTACTGTGCTTTGTCCCTGTAGTTCCAGCCTCATGTCCGTGTGTAAGTGTAAAGTTGTAATAGGAGTCTTAGTTACTAGACACTTAGACTATTGCAATGCCTCGGCCTCAACACCTTGTTAAATGTTGCACTATGCTTCTGCCTACCCGCTCCCTTGCCGAGACCATAGCGCCACTACTTTTTTCGGTACAGTTCTACCACTGCCTACAGTACCATGCTGCTGCACCTGATGCTGTTGTCCCTGCAGTCTAAAGCCTCTGCTCCTTGCACTGTGTTCTTGCAACCTCCAGTTATTGTTCCTTTCACTGCTTTCTTGCAGTCGTCACCTCCTGTTTTTTGTTCTGTTTTTCCCTTGCTTTGTAAAGTGAATGTAGCCTCGATCTTTATCCTGTTTAGTCTTCTCCTGTTTGCTCCTTTCCCCTTAGTTCTAATGTATGGTCTCATGGTTATGCCTTCTATAGCTCGTGTTTTCAAGTCCAGTTTTTCCGCTTGGTCCAGATTCCTAGATTCAGTCCCTTTGTGCAGATAACTAGTTACCTTGTTTCCAGCTACCTCGTTCTAGTCCCTTGATGTAGTTATAGTGCCCCGCTACAGGTTTCCTTGTCCTAGCTCATACGTTCCTATTTTTAATTCTTGTTTCCTTGAACCCCTCTTGGCGTCTGGGAAGTGTTCTGTAGTGTCCTCACTGTGCCTCTTGTGAATTCGTTTGTACATAGATTGCCTCCTACGCCCCAAGATAACATCTGTCCCTTCCTTTGTCTTGTTTTACATGCAGCCCAAAGAGTATCTTGTGTTGATTATCTGTTTCCCAGAAGGCATACACTATATGCTCCGGCTGAACCCATATAAGAAACATATATTGAAATCATCAGCAGGCACTCCAAAGGGGGTGAGGGTGGAAAAGGTTGAATTGGATGTACGTGGAGCAAGGGGACTGGTGAGCAGAAATACACCACACATTCTCAAGGATTATTTATTAGGAATTAGAGAGAAAATCAGTGGGAGAAGGAAAATATTTTGTGTTGCAAATGTCTGAATTGTACATTTTTGACATCTTTCCAGAAAGGGGGAAGAATAGGAGGGCAATGTAGCTGGAGAGGAAGTGAGTTCCAGATCTTCTTGAAGTTGGGAATGTCAAGGCAGGTATTGCCCTTTGTGGAAAACCATCCAATCCAATCACCTGAAATAAAGTGGTTGTTCTTCAGGGATAGTGAGCAATTGTGGCGTAGAGATTTGTAACTAAGAGATGCCATCTGGAAGTTGAAACAGGATTGTTTAGGAAACAAATGTCGAGTGATGAAAACAACGTGGTGTAGTGAAGGTGTTAGTGGTCGGCGCCAGAGATCAGATGCACTGCTGCAAGTTGAACATCCTTCAGTGGACCATACAATTCATTGGGAGACCAGTGAGTAGAGTATGTCAAGAGCTTAGATCGCCAAGTGGAAATCTGCTCATGGGACAAGGCTTTTTGTGGTATTTGTGGCCGAGTAAAAAAGATACAAAACTCTGTCAATGTTTTCATCCAGATTTGAATCCGCAGGATGAGTCAGAGTAGGCACTCAGTTTTTTTGTGGGATACTTTTTTTTGTGGGATAAAATTGAGGCAACGCTGGGCAGTATACTATTTGGTTGACACTGGGGGTGTAGCGAATAGTAGATTTAAGTATACGGCCAAATACTGAATAGTAGGACAAGTATTCGGCCAGAGCTGACATAGTTGTAGACACAAAAAACACTTTGTAAATTAAAAACACACTTTAAAATGTGTATCCATTATTTATTGCATTTCTTTTTTCTTTGTTGTCTGCGTAAGATGTTTGTGTAAACCATGAAAGAAATACATTATCAGAAAATAAAGTGTTCAATAACGCCCAAAGTCACTTGTTTTGCAGGGCCCAAATAACTAAGACTAATTCAAAAGTTCAGTATTCATGTGTGCAATCGCCGTTAAAGTAGACTGGGATTTTTCTACTTGTGCTTTAAAATGTTACTTTCAGGCCTGCCCATGGTTCCAGCAAGGCACTGAAACACAAAAGGAATGATTGTAACTAAATGTGGATTATATAGGCGATTGGAATTTATATTTGTTGTACACATTTTTTAAAAGTTTGTAATAAACAAAATAAAAAATATTTTTTAAAAAAGAATGATTTCATCAGTTAGCACCCGGCTGACTGCTGAATTACTACTGAATACAATCCCTTGGGATGCTGAAGCCATGATTTCCACCTGTTATAATGAGTAGGGATGAGGCATTTGAAAAATGTATTTTCATTAATAGTATTTTTCTTTCTTTTTTTGGTGCGGTATGTTTGTGGTGTTTTGGGGCATGGTAAAATCCACCAGACAAAAATATATAGTACTGAGTCCTCCATGGTTCTTGGCTGACCATATAGTGAGGGACAGTGCAGATTTTCTGATCTTTAATTGGCATGGGCATGTTTATTTCAGTTATTTGTTTCACTTGTACATCCATTTGGTTTAATATTTCTAAATTGTAAACTTGCATCTCCTTGTCTTTAGTACACAAATATCCCTTTTTTGAACTCTCTAATGTTGGGAGAAATATTTCTGCTGTCACAAACTAGGGTATTTTGGTTAAATTAATATAGCTACGTTCTTTAGTAACCTCTTTCACTTTTACTCAATTCAAAGGGACTTATTTTGGCAGCATAAGAAAGTTGGAGGGCAGGAATTGTAACCTATCTTTCGATATTGCAAGCACATCTCTACCGCAGGCACACTTCCCACTAAACCCTCTTATTTTCTCTATAACCTTGTCCTGCAGGCTGAATACAGTTCTTTTCTGCAGGCACGCGACCGCCTGAGCTATTTTACTCCGGGTTTGGAATTTACTGGGATCTCTGCAACAGCTATATTAATCCACTTAATATTATTTGGATTGGGAATTGGTGGGATTGGAACCTTAATTTTCAGATTTCTCACACATGTACCTACCCAGTATGACAACCTGATACATTAAACAAACTACAAGGATTATGAGACATACAACCCACTAACCAAAACCTAAATTTCTCTGCATACTTAATTCACACAAAAACCCACACAACTACCTCTCGCAGCAAACCGCACTGACGTCACCACACCGCAACAACAATCAACACATAGATCGTAAACAACAGCACGCAAGGACTCTCTTCGATTCTATATGCACACCCAAGCTCAGCGCACAGTGAAAACCGTACTGAAGCGGCCAACAGTACACCACCTCTCACTTTCCTATGCCTTATTCACCCACTAACTCACCCCCCACCTTTTTGTTTACAGATCCACCTGAGTGCCTGGGGACGAAATATGTTGGTGAAGGTGATATATACACCTTTTAACATTAAAATGGAATCTGCAATTCAACTGTGACCAAAAAAAATACAATTTTCCAATAGCGGCTTCATAAACTATTGTTCGAATGGATTGTGTCCTCCAACGCATTCCACATCTTTGACATGTAATGTCCACAGCTGTGCACTTCGGAAACTTTTTCGGCAGAGGGCGTCCTGCGTCGATGGCATCAGGTCCATGTCCCTCGAGGGCTCAATGGTTTTCTACTGCAAAATACAAGGGAGTTTTGTTTCAGCTCACCTCTCCCAGCAAACCACCTGATGAGTATGTCCAGCACAAGAAGGGCAAGTATTTTGTTTGCACATTCACACCACTACTCTGCCTATACTCAATCATAAAAGTGACAGCAGTATTTGTATGATTGATTGATTTATTTATAGAGAGAATGATCCTTTTAAAGGATAAACATGGCATGCCTGAATGATTCCAGGCAAATAGTCAAAGCACTTAATGTATTTTGTCGGGGAAACTATTTGGCTTCAAGTGATAATTATTTAAGTATTCGGCCAAAGCTGATTAACTAATTTTCAGCCTGAATTACACTGAATACTTATTCAAAGCTGAATTTTGCTGCACCCATAGTTGACGTGATCAAATTCTCCATGAGCAATTTAAGAGAATCAGAAGGCAGGTATCTCCATTGTTAAATATACTAAATGCATTGACAGCGAATTGATTAGCAGTTTCCCTGCAGCCACCCTCTCCAATGCCTGAATGGTATTGCCCAAGTATGTTCTAATTAATGAATTGGTTGATTTGTTTGGCAACACTGCTCTCTGTTCTTTTTGTCAGATGACCAGTGATGGGTCAAACGATGCTTATGTCCGCGGGATCAGCAGATTTTTCTTTCTTTAAAGCAAGGAGATGGGACCTAACTTTAGACAACATGACCTATTCTTCGGAAAGCCTTCTTAACAAGGGAGGCTGGACAATCTGCAAAGAAGGTTGTTGGTTTAAGCACAGAGGTAAATTGATATTCCAGGGAGACTGTGGAGCAAACATACCAATTTGTGAATATCATGTGCTTGAATTTGAAGGATGTCTTCACGGTGGATGTAACAGCGATATTTAAGCAATTACATTTTCTTGCTCCAAAGGCTGTGGCTGGGAAATCCAGTCATGGCCATTTCTCAGTCTGTTCTTTGAGTCAGTTTTGATTGCTATTATCAGAGTCTTTGTCGTGCATATTACTTTTGTAATTTTTCGACCTGCTCTTAGTGTGCACATTTTTTTAACAGGGTTTCACGTGGATGGATGCTGCTGGGACCCACGGGGCATGGTGTAAATGCATTTCTTCTCTGATTGAGTGAAACTAATTCATTGATGTATTTTATTGTTGTGTCGTAAACTGCTCCTGAGAGGATTTACTCCTTTTACCATGACCTGATAAGATGATCAAACTTTGATTTCTGGCTATCTTCTTCTTTTCTCCAGAAAGACCCACTGGCTCGTGGCTCTCGGAAAAACCACATGCACCTGCATCACAGAACTGCAGAAGGGAGGTGGCTGTGGCTGAATAAATAGGAACTGATGAAGCCCTAGATCGACCAACAGAAGGCTGACAGCCCAAGTTGGCTTAATCTATGTCTCTGCCACCTCCCTGGCATATGCTCCTGGCTTTACCCCCACTGGCCTGCCCATCCTATCCTCCTCAATGGTCTGTAATGATCTTATACCTGAGTTAACTTTTGCTGCACCTCTTGTTCTCTTCCTTGCTCCTGCTTCCTGCGCCTGCTCAATGCTCCATCCCAAGCTCGTACTTCCTTCCCTCCTAAGCTCACCATGTTTTGGCGTTTGGTTTACCTCCCTGTTAGATTGACAGCGGACGCAGACTCGGGATGTAGTTCAGAGTTCAGGTTTATTCAAAAACATAAACCAATTGTTTTGTTAAACTCTAGTGCGGGGTTACTTTACCCCCTTCAGTTCAGAAGATCTGCTCTGGGTCAAGCAGTCTAAATAAGGGCTCTTCACTTTTCTCCTATTGCTCCTGATAGGCCCACAATTCCTCTGGGTCTTCCTCTGGCAGCAGGACGTCCTGAAAGCCAAAATGTGCAACACTGTAGCTGGGATTTCCTTTTTATTTGTGTTTTTATTTTGTTATTTTTAACTTAAATGTGTCATTTTAGCAAACAGTTTTCAGTTACAGCATATATGACTCAGTACAAAAGCACCCCAAAACAGCTGAAAGTCTCCCCCTCTTATCACCTACCCCCAAACCTCGATCAGTGCTTGCTTCAGCGAACAACAAAAGATACAATATGTGTGCCTAACAAGGAATAGATGTGTGTAACGTGGGGTCCAGTTGTGAACCAGCTCTTCAAATTGAGACCTGTGACTCATACATCTACATCACTCGGTGATTCAGGTGGTGAAACTCCCCCCACACACCCCCACCCAGGCATCTGAACACAATCCCCACACCGTGTTTCTGTCCCTCTTCACAGGGTCCCCCCTCCCGCCTCATAACCCACTCCCCATTTACCGATCAGTGGGCCCCACTCCTTGTAAAACAATCCCACTTGGTCATTCACAATGGCTGTCAGCTTCTCCATTGTGTAGATGTCTCCACGTTTCTGTTCCCAGATTGGCCTGTCAGGGGCTTCCAGGGACTTCCATTTTTGCGCAAGCGCAATCCTACTCACACAAAGCATTGATTCCCAGAGTCTAGGCAACCTTGTCTCTCCACCTTACAATGGGTGTCACCCAATACGTTCTGAAGAGGGTCTAGAGCTAGGGGGATCCCTGTGACATCCTTGATCCAACTAAGGACCAATACAGCTGGATCACTGGGCAGTCCCACCACATGCCCTGCTGTCCACAAGCTTGGGGGCACAGCGGGGAGGATCCCCGAAACATGAGAGCTTCACTGGATCTGTATGCCAGCCATGGAGAACATTAACATTGTGCTCTATTGTGGACGTGAACAGGTTCCCAAGGAAGGCACTTTTAAAAACCTTGGACCACGTCTCCTCTGGTATTTCCTTCCCCAGCCAGGTCTCCCACCCTTGCTTGAAGTATTGTCTGTTCCCAATCTCGGCCGTGGTCACAGCCCTACATCGTCGCAAAAAGGATACGCTTCTGACCCTCTACGGAAGCCAGGACAAACTCGAATTGTCAAGTTCCTTGACAAGTTGCTTTCCCACTTCCCGTCAGTGAGCATCCAACTGAAACTTGTGTATTCAAAAATGAACATCTAGTCTCTCCCTACAATATTGGACAAGCTTTGTAACCTATGAAAGTTCCGAGAACAGCTGGCCCGCCTGCGCTACACCTCTGTCTGACCAGATCTGGGAGTGTCGAAACCCATGTTTCACTAGGTCTATTAGGGGGCCCGCACACCAAGGAAAGCGGAATTGGCCAGGAGGACAGGCGGCAATTAGTCTTGGATTCCTTCCACACTACCCACAGGACCCCTAAGCTGGGGTGAGTGCATACTGATAATGGAATCTCTGACCTTTTTTGCGTGTGTAGCGACGTCCTCAAGGAAGGTCCAGTAGTTGCCCAGGTCATCCCTCTAATGCTCTACCATCACCCTCAACTGAGTCGCCTTATAATAGATCTAAAAGTCAGGGAAAGCAAATCCACCCATGTCTCAAGGCAATGTTCACATTGAATGCTTAATCCTGGGGACTCTGTTCTGCCAGACAAATCGGGCCAGCATGGACTTCAACTCCCAGAGATAATCCACGGGGACCACCGTGGGCTGGCTCGAGATGAGATTAAGCAGTCGAGGGAGAACATTAATTTTGACAGAGACCATCCAGCCATACCACGAGACCACCCGGGGAGCCCACCTCGCCAAATCCTTTCTCGGCGTCGCAAACATGGGGGCATAGTTCTGGGAAAACGGCGTGGTCGGGTCTCTGGGAAGCTGGACGAGGTACGCAAGTGCCTCATTTTCTACTTTCATCCCCTTGAACTGAGCTCTGTTCTCTAAGCAGGAACCCCCTAGTCAGACTGGCATAATACAAGATTTATGGACATTGATCTTGAGTCCTGAAAACCGCCCAAAAGTCGTAATGAGAGACATGAGCTCAGGAACCAACGAGTGCACAACAATGAAGTATGCAAAAATATCATCTGCGAATAGGCACAGCTTGAAGGGCGTTGCCCCACAAAGAATACCCTTAATGATTGGGTTAGCACAGACCGCAATCGACAAGGGCTCCAGGGACATAGCATACAGCAGTAGTGAAAGGGGGCATCCCTGCCTTGTCCACCTAGTCAGTGGGAAGGAGGCAGTAAGAATTCCAGTAACTAATACCAGGGGAGCCATAGAGGGCAGCAACCCACTGACGCATATGTGGCCCCATCCGAAACTTCTCTAGGACCTGGATCATATACGGCCATTTGACACTTTTGAATGCCTTTTCTGAGTCCAATGAAATCACTGCTGCATCCAGGTCTGCCCCCTTCGCCACATGCATTATGTCGATAGTTTTTCTAATGTTATCCGACCCCTGCGTCCCTGAATAAAGGGTTCCATGTGTTAAAATCGCAGCGAAAATGGCCGTGAACACAAAATATCACGGCAAAAATGCTGTGGTTTTGACGCTGCAATCCATGTAAAGTATGCAGGGGGACACCCCTGGAACCCCTGGACTCATTATACCATTTAAGAAGAGTGGGGGACACCCTCGCAGCCCCCACTCCCCATAAATGGTGTAAGGGGGGTACACCTTTAACTGGTCAAACCACTGCATTTTTGCCGCAATCTTTTTTTTTTTTACTGGCAATGGGCCTCATTACGACCCAGGCGGTAAGTTACTGCCTGGGTCGTACCTGCTAAAAGCAGGTGTTAAAACCTCCATGGCGCTAAGGGACCTCGGAATCAGGCGGTAAGGGTCGGCGCTGTTTACGCCGCCGTAAACCCCTTACCGCCTGGGTCCTAATGAGGCCCAATATCTTTACCGCGATTTTATCACTGCATACCGAATAAAGCCAACCTGGCCTCTGTGGATCAATGTTAGAAGTAATCCCTCAAGCCTCCGTCCCAGAAGTCTAGCTAGAATATTCACATTGGGTTTTAGAAGCAATATATGCCTATATGAGGAACACTACCCTGGTTTATGGATAACCACTATGATGGCTCTTAGCATCGAGGCTGGAAAAACCTCTGTCTAACGCCTTGTTAAAGATATTGGCCAGGTGGTGGGCCAAAAGAGACCGAAGTGTCTTGTAGAACTCAAATGAAAATCAATCATCCCCCGATGTGGTTCCTGGCTTTAATCTCTTGATCCTGAGGGCTACCTCCTCCGGAGTGATCGGGCCATCTATGCTGTCTGCCACCCAGGATCTGTAGTGAGCTAAGGAAGTGGGACACCAGCCCACTGTCCCCAGGGGAATCTAAGTACAGGGCCTTGTAAAACATACGAAACTCCTCTCATATTGCCCCTTTGTCGAAGCGATATCTCCCCACCGAATTGTTAATGCTCTGGGCTACCTTGGATTTCTGGGCCTCCCCTAAACGCCATGCCAAAATTCTATTTGACCCGACACCTTTTTCATGATACTTCTGCCTCAAAAAAGTAACTTCTTTTCTTTATCTTGGATCAGTTGTGGGTTCTGACCTCCCGCTCTAGTAATCCCCCCCCGAGGGCTGTTATCCTCAATCTTTTACTTCAGATCCGCCTCTTCCATCTGCCTCTCACTTCTTCTGTGCCCCTAATCCTATCAACACCACTCTAATAGTGGCCTTGAACCCTTCCCACACAAACTGTGGACTGATATCCCCAGCCATTGAACTCTCAGTACTCTTGTATGTGAGCCCAAAGCATCTGCGCTAGCTCCTTATCCTTCAGCAACAAATTGTTGCACATCCACCTCCCCGGGGGCCTACGTGCCCATCCTTCCCCAAATGCCACTCGCACAAGGTAGTGATCGGATCACAGAACCGGAGTGACAGTAACAAAGTTGACATATCTCGTCAGAGCTGCATCGACCAGGACTAAATCGATTCTGGAGTAAGAGTCATGGACTCGAGAATAAAAAGTGAAGGGGGACTCTCTCCTGCATTCAATGTGAAGGTGTCTACAACCCCCAGGTCAGCGTTAATGCTGTGAAACATCTTGGCCTGGGACCGCTCAACATGTGATACTCTTCCCCCATGTGGGCGTTTCTATCCCTCTGTGGGTCTAGGACCATATTGAAGTCTTCCCCCAATTATCCGCTGCCCCTCAACAAATAGTTTCAATTCTTCTTTGAGGGTGGTCCAAAACACAATCTGCCCCTCATTGGGTCTGTAGACCGACACCACATCAAGTGGGCTACCACTCAGCAACCCCTTGACTACGATGTACCTCCCCTCCTGGTCATGCAGCACATCACAAACCGTCAGTCCTAGCGTGGGTGCGACAACAATGACCACCCCTCTTTTCTTAGTCGTGGTGGCTGAGGCCTGGAACACCTCCCCAATACCTCTGGAACTCAGCCCTGGTAAACACCTCCCAACCCAGTGGGTTTCTTGTAAGAGAAGCAGGTCTAGATTGGATATCTTGAATTCACGGAGTACGAGGAACCGCTTTGTTGGGGAGTTTAACCGCCCGGACATTGAGACATCCACCACCAAATCAACATTCACAACAGCCAGTATAAAGCAGTACGGTCCCCATGATGGTCACACCTGGACATCCGACATATTGGCAACAAAAAAAAAAACAATGTTCGGCAAGAGTGAATCCTCAAGCTCTGCAGCCCCCATGTCTCAAACCAACAACAAACTCCACCCCTTTCCCCCCTCCAACACTCCCTTCCCCTGCAACTTAGAACACCCCCTCCATCCCCCCCACCCTGGCGTCCAGTCCTGCTAAGTTATCACTGGCTTGGGACCGAACCCCCAGAAAAAGCCAGTTCCCTCGGGAGATCCCCCACTCACCCCCTGTAACAACACCTCTGCAGCCCCGAAGAGCTACAAATCTCCACATTATCAGCCTATAGCAACTTGGTATCTGGCCAATCCCTTCTCCCAAACCAAGCAGCCCCACTGTGTTTGCTCCATATATCAGCCATTGCATGTTTTTAGTGAGCGGCCGGTCCAATGCAATCCGTATAAGGTACACAAACAGAGTATATACCCCTACCTACATCACCTAGATCTAGGGCATGGTGTGGACACTGCCCTTCCTTCAACCCCCACCGCCCATGTGGTACAAGAATATAAACCAGCTAACGGTAGTGCAACAGGTCATCAACATCCGCTCAATCACTTAACCCAGAGGCCCTCAATGTCCCTCAAGAGATGCCCCTCGGGGGGTTGGGAGGGGTTGTTCAGCATTGTAAACTTTCTGGAATCTGGCACTCTGCAGCGCCTGCCCCCATTAGCCTTCTGAAACCCATAGTGCCGAAGTCCATCATCCTCTCAGGGCTGCTCACCTGAGAGGCCCATCAATTCAGCCATAACCCTCTGAATGTCGTCTTCCGTAATCAACTTATATGTGCGACTGTCATAGTCAAAGGAGAGGGAGAAAGGGAACCCCAAGCAATACCGGATGAGGGGAGCACACATACGCTGCCTTGCCAGCCTGAAGGTTGACAGGTCTTGAAAAACAGTTATCTTTGTCACCCAAGAACACCGGTCCCTCCCTCCTTGCCTAGTCAAGAATCCTCACTTTCTCTTCATAATAGTCGAAGCGTGCCAACACCAACCTCGGGTCCCTACCCCCCCTCCTCCCGCCTGGTGTACCCTGTCGATAGTAGGTTTGGCAGCAGAATCTCAACCACACAAGAGCTTTACCACCTCGTAGATTACTTTTTTAATATCTCTCCATTCCCCCCCTTCACCTGAATCCCAAAAAAATAGGTTATTCCGCCTTTCATGATTCTCAAAATCGTCCATTCTGAGTGTCATTTCCTATTCCCGCCTTCCAAGTTGGTAGAACTGCATGTCGATGTGTACTTCCAATCACATCCAATGAGGTTCGGTTGTTTTCCTAGTTCCACAATCTGTCTTCGATTTTGTCCACTCTCTTGCCAAGAGTATCCATGCGCATCCCAATATCGGCACGGATACCATGAATCTCCTCAACCAAAGCCGCTATGTCTTTTTTTTTTTTTTTTTTGTGGAAACTGGGCCAAGAGCTACCAAAGTGGAACCTCTGCAGTCAGGACTTCCAGTCCATCAGTGTGAGGGGCGAGTAGGGCCCAGCTGAATATCCACCTGGGGTTCCAATAATTCCTTACCACACAAACAAACTACAGCATAGGGACTGGTGAACACGAGAAAATCAGCCCTGCAGTCTGTATAGCAGGCCCTGTGGCAAAGACCACTTTCCACAGGCGTTAAAGGCAAACTGGTACAGTATCCAACAGTGTCCTCACCACGAGGTCCAGGCTACACACCTGTAGGGTGCTCCTCACCTAGCCATGTGGCAAACACCATCTCCAATTCCAGCAAGTGCATGAGCTGGGGTCAACCAGGGCCCTTCACCAATCCGGGGCCCGGACAATCTTGTCCCCAACTCCACCTCACAGTGGGACAACTCTGGGTCATGGGCACTCTGCATCCAGCCCCTCTGCAATGTCCCAAAGATGTTGCTCTCCTTTGGGGCCTCCAAGTCTTTACGGACCCTACTTCACCACCAGTCTTAGGAGGCCAAACCGGTCCGTTGAGTTTCACTCGCAATCAACCCCGGGCGGACACCCTGTCACAGGGGGCCCTTCACCCACCCACAGGGGGCTCAAGTCACCAGGCTGCTGCTTCCACCTATTGCAGCAGACCAGGAGTGGGCTGTCAACTGTTGTCTACTAGACAGGGTCACCCAGAGTTGTCATGTACGCTGGGGGGTGGGGGGGGAACTCTAGGAGAAAGACTCTGGTTCCAGGCCAGCCCTACATGGATCCTGATCTAGGGGCCAGCCCTCCACTCCTGCACACCTCGAGGGGATCGCACAGTGCAGCCAGCGGAAACACCGGAGCAACCAAGGTCCTCCACCAATCCTGAGTACTCCTGGGGGTGAGGCTGCAGATCCCAGTCTACGCTGCAGAAGCTCACTGTCCATTCCTCTCCTTTGCTCCTTGATCACTGCTGCCGGCAAAGGGGCTGTGGCCACTATCTGGTCCTCTGCTACCCCCTCCGGCCACCAATACACAGGTCCACCTATATAGAATCCCCAGGAGCAGTGCCTCGGGTAGGGGCAAGAGGGGGGGCCTGGTTTCCCTCCCTCCACTCCTGCAATGCTTCGCTGGCTGCTTCTCCACCGTCAGCTGTGGGATGTTTTTACCCATGCATCCGAGCCCTACCACAAAAACTGTGCATTACTGGCATTGAAAACCTCATGATGGCCAGAGCTTCCCAGAAAATGCACAGGAAAATCCATGAAGAATAGGTGCCACCCATTTTTGCCTATGTTGTGAGCACAGGACGGCACTGCCTAAAACCACCATTGAGCTACACACAGTAGCCTGAAAACCATTGCAAAAAGGGCAATGTTGATTGCCAAAAGCAACCCATAACTATTGGGAATTCATTTTCTTCAGGTCAAACATGGCTAAATTATGGGCACAAAATTATTTTACTGCAGAACCACACCAGTGCCATGTGCTGAACCTGGATAATATACTTCCATGTAAAATCTCTTGTTTGGAATGCATTCATTCAAGACTGATCCAAAAAATGGACGCAGTACCGATAAATACCTCAAGGTGGCGCTAGCGGTCTAAACTCTGACAGGAGAACTGCTACTTCAGAAGCCAATCCGCCTTCTGTGACAACTGAGACATCAAAAGACTGCATTTAATTAAAAACTTAACCACTTGCTGTTCCCAGAGACAATCTGATTTGATTAACAGGCCAAAAGGCTGGGAAACCTCTCACCTCCAAAGATTCACACCAGGAGTTAGAATCTCACATGACCTCTTGATTGATAGGAGGCAGACTGGCTGGCAGCCTCCTGGAGACCACACAATAGGCTCTTGCACTTGAATAGAATAGAATATGTTGATTTTGACTGTTAGAATCTAAGCTTTCCAACAAGCATAGAACCGACTTCCTACTCCTTATAGTTTTTCCGCAATCACGATTCACGCACTCGCAAATTTTACCGAGATTTGCGATTTGGTTAAAAATCCAGCCACGTGTAACCATCAGCAGTCATTTCTTTCCTTGCTAAAAATTTGTTTGCCTCTTAATCACCATCTCTGAATCATTGCTAAAGTTAGCCTGTACTCATCCCAATTATCTCTCACTCACCCTGAACCTCCTAAAGGGAATTAAAACCATTTTCAGCATATTTCTCACTTCATTGCCATCACCTTTTAAAAGCATTTTGGGCCTGTGTTTCAAACTTCTATCTGTGGTCTAAGCTTGCTGGGGTGAACTGAATTATATTTGATTGCATTCCTAAGAACTGTGTGTGTTACTTCCATCTCCTTCCATTTCTTACATTGCATAGGGGAGGGGGTGAATTGCCAGAGAAAAAGTGATTATTTTATCTTTTGCTAAAATCATATCAAGTATTTCTGTACTGCATTTTATTCCTCATTGCTTTTCCCTTGAAATCATAAAAGTAGTTTTGCTACTGTATCCATCCTATACTAACTCCCCATTGATTGTAAAGAAGTGTGCTAGTGCCAGATTACCCATTGTTGATCAACATCATATGTCTAAGTGTACTATCAGATATTAATTTATTATAAAGTGAGAGATATATATATTGTTTAAATTCTCAAATAAACCTTTTAAACTTGCAAAACAGAACTACTTCTTGGCTCAGTGGGGTCAGGGGGATTCTAAGAGAGGGGTGTTATATAGGGGTAGTCATCCAGAACTCATGAACTGGACATAAAGATATATCAATAAGGGTTTCCATTCAGTATCCCAGACTAGGCATTGACTTAGCTGTAGTGTTGAATTGAATCTTCTTACAAATTGGGGGCTCGAGCCGGACGTCTGGGTTAGATCTATCACTTGTGCAGCTTAATACAGGGTGCTAACTGACGGGATACATACATCCGGTCGGATCACCATGCTGTTTTACGCTGTAAAGCACTCTTCAAAGGGACACTCTAAGGAAAAGGTCTGTTTTGCAAAAATAAAATACTAATTTCTGTAAGTCAGGACAGAGATCAATCTCTAGAATGACGACATTGGTAGACATGAAAATAGCGAGGGAGCACCTCTTACATAAGCTATTTGTGAGAGGTGAGTGGACTCACCAGGACCAAACGGTCTGGTTGCAGGCCATCGCGCAACAGGTCACTGAAACAGGGTCAGATATATGGAGAGATCAGGGTCCATTACATGTGGCCCCGAGTGAACTATATATGGCTCCTAAAGCCAAAGATGAACACAATAAGATTGCCAGGATAGCGGCATACCTGTACCTATATATGGGAGACATGCAGGATAAATGTACTGAAAGCCAAGATCTGGCAAATAGGCGACAGATGGCGTTAGAGAAGGTCCAATCTGACCTGCTCTCTTCTGAGCAGAGGCTGCAGAGGAGCCAGGAGTTAGAAAATGATAGTAGGCAGTATATCATTAAAATAAAAGAGGATATGGACATCCTGCAACAGGAAAAGGCTGACCAGGATACCAGATTTATGGCCTTGCAAAAGGAGTACCAAGAAGGTTTGGACTCCCTACTACAGAGCCAGAAAAAGCTGGAGCAACAATTAGATTTCAATAGGGTATGTGCTGAGCAGGTAGTCACCCTGCAAAGCCACCTAGATAAGGAAAAGGCAGAAAGCAATAAATTGATTCTGAAAGACCTGGATACCCAGGCAGAGTTTTATCAGGAGCGCCAGAGAGCTGGTGCCTTCCAAAGGCAAAGGGACGACCTGGCGGCACAGATGCAGACTCTTAGTCAGGAAAGGGACACCTTAGGCCAGGAAGTCTGCCATTTAAAAAGGAAAATGGAAGAAAATCACCTGGCCCTCCAGGGACTGGGTGACCTCCAAAAAGAACACCAGAACTTGTTAGAGCACACCAGGAGGGTGGAGGAGGCTCTGGCAAGAAAGGAGCAGGCCAGTAGGGAAGGGACTCAGGAGGTAACCCTCCTGCAGCAAAGACTGGCCCAGTACTCCAGGACCAATCAGGAGGCACAGAGAGAAAATGAGGCTCTCTGTCAGCACAATGATAGGCTCCAACAACAGGTAGCAATGCAGGAGAGAGTGATAGTCTAGTAAGGCCTTAACCGAGGAACTGAAAGCGCAGGCTCTTGCATTGCAACAGGGAGCAGGTGCGGATAGAGACCAGGTTTGCTGGGAGAGGGAGACTCTTGAGCATAACCTCAGGAGCCCTAGTACCAGAGGCCTTCATCTCTCCCAGTCCTTGGACTCTGCCAACCCCATGTCCCCTCGCGCACATGAGCACCGGGCCACAGGGATGGCAGATTGCTATCCAACCAGAAGTATGGGGCTCATAGGCCAGTACCTCCCAGGAATGGAGGGGCGGGCATCCGGGTATGGGCACCCAAGCACAGTGCAATTTAGTGGGGAACCCCAGGAGAGTAGGCCCATTAAGGGCATCCTGAAAACCCCTGCCCAGTTAGGTCAGTGGGGGGGTACCCATCAAATCCTGGCAGCAAGGAGGAATCTGAAGACTCCTCTGAATGGTGCAGGACACAGGAGACCAGGTCCCCACATTCTGCCAGCCATTCCCAGACTCGCAGAATCCGGTAAAACCTGGAAGATCAGACAGGAACCTCTGGAAGCAGTGCCTCTAAGTCAGAGGATGAATGGACCAGGGTTACCCGAACCAAAAAGGCCAATAAGGCAAAAAGGGCCTTGCTTAAGGACCCATTGAAGCAAATAAAGACATTAAGGAGTGTCATCACGCCTTATCACAAGAACGCCAAGTATTCTGTTTGGGAACACTTGGAGCTTTACGAGCAAATGATGGAGACTTTCCATTTGAAGGACAGCCAAAGCTGTATTCAATATGTAAAGTGGACCGTCTCACCAGAATACTCCAGTTTCTTTGCGGGGCTGGAGGACCAAAACCATTCAAGATGGTCCACCTACAGGGCGGCCATCTTGAAACATTTTTCTGTTCACAGAAATCCTCAAGAGGCTCGCAAGGCAGCCTACAATTTGCAATGTGGGGAGGATCAGGCCCCACAAGAGTTTGTGCAAGAATTAAAGCGTGCTTTTGCGCAGACCACCAGAAGGGTGCCCACAGACAGCAAAGAGTTTGTCAATACATTTTTCCATGCTCTCCCTAAATATATAATGACCCAGCTCGTGAGAGATTTTCATGAGAAACGATCTTTAGACTGGGTCATTGAACAGGCTACCCGGATCTATGAGGTGCAGAAGCCTATCGAAAATAGAAATAACGCGCTGAAAAACCACAAAACCAACAGCAGCCCTGCTGCTGCCAAGGTGGCAGAGGTAAAGGTCACCCCCGTTTTAGATTTGGAGATGGGGGGGGCCTAAAAACCTGCCTGCACCAAATAACTCACAGCCCAGAAGGCCCTCGGGCCAGTCACAGACAGGGAGTCGAGGAGGTAGTCCCACAAATGGGGTCCCCTGCTCCCCTGACTATGTAAGTCCCCGCTACAAGGGAAACCGACCAATCCTGGGTTATGTGTGGACTCCTCCAGCCCAAGGGGGGGATCCATCCAAGCACCTGACCCGGGGAACTTCCCTCCTAACTTCCCACAGGAGGGCAGAAATTCACCGAATCCTGGGCAGAACTTTTTCCCCAGGTATCCACCCAATTTCCCGCCCAAAAATCTTCCATCCTTCTTTCCCCAATTCCCTGAGCCCAGACAACCTAATCCGGGAGAGGGGAGGCCAAGGGTGGAGGGGTACCAAAATCTTCCCAACCAGGGGTACTACCAGAGAAGGGATTGCTAACCATCCCGGGATCAGCCCAGGGGAGAAAATAGAGCCCCGTATCAGCCCGAGCGGGTTTCCCAGCTTGAGCGCCAGGTCCAAAATATGGCACGAGATCTGGGTCACATACTGAGGGCTCAACAGAACCCTCAGATGAGCGTGCCACCGCAGAATGCCCCAAACACTGGACCTGGTGCTCCGGAACAATGACGGGGGCAGCACCCCGATAACACACCGGTTCCCAGGGAGGAGGCACAAGGGGAAGGGGGGTGTAAAGCCTTGGAGGAAGCTTCCTTCCCAACTTGTAAACAGCCCCTGAAAAAAAACCAGGAACCGGAAACAAAATCTCCTACCCCTGAAAGTCTGCCACCCAAGGAGCAGAGAGGAGGTAAGAGAAACAAAGGACCCAAACAGACCCAGTTTGTGGAGGGAGGTACAGGTCTTCCAATTTGAGGGAGAGGGATCCTCAGAGGATCCTGGGGAAAGGATCTTCTCCTTTAGAGATGGGGGAACTCCTCCCAAGGAAAAATGGGTCCCAAGGGATGCCAATTCAGACTGGGGCGATAATCAGACTGAGCTGCCGCCGCCCATCATCTCATCCCAGAACCCACAATACCAAAATCCCCTGGTTCAAACCCATCCTGGTGACTGCCTCCAAAAAGGGGGGGCGGCCCAGAACCGGAACCAGGGGAACCCACAATGGCTCCAATCTCCAGTTGCCAACTTTTTCTTTCAGATTCCCAAGGCTCTCCACAGAATTCTGCCCAAATCTCTTCGCTAGCAATGTCCAAAACCAGAAAATTAGCCCACCAGTTGTCCAAAAATGTGCATTATCTGTGCCCCCTTGAGGAGAAGGAGGGAAGATACTATGCCCCGGTACAAGTACAGGGGCAGGGTACAATTTTGGCACTGGTGGACACTGGATCCCAAGCAACCCTTCTGTCCAAAAGGGCCTTTGAGGAACTAAATGCAGGAAGGGGGGAGAATTACCGTATTCCTCTCACCTCTCTTCCTGGACAACTGCAGAACTTTGACGGGAATGAGATTCCCGTTGAGGGGACTGCATACTTGAACATTAAAATTGGGCGACACAAGGTGAAACACCCGGTCATAGTAGTGACTCCAGAGGGCACCCCTCGGTTACTAGGGAATGACCTCCTGAGAAGGTTGTCACCCCTAATAGATTGTGTAAACAAGGTCCTCTGGACCCAGACTAGCCGACCAATGAATTTAAAACAGAGTGTCAACCATGTTAGTTTAAACGGCACCTGCCACATGGTTGAACAAAAATCTGACCAAGTAGAATTTCACTTCCAGAACAACCAAACTCCGGACGTGACAGTAATAGCAGTAGGACAACAGGCTGGTGATGGGGGGTCCTCTCTATTTCTGAAAATCAACCTTCCTTCCAGTTTAAGGTGGCATTCCACACTGGAAGGAAACACCCTGAAATTCTTTACTAATCCACAATCAGAAACTCCCACTCCTATAGTCCAGAAAGATGTGAAATCAGCTCAGAGCCTGGCTGATATTCAGCAAATTGGAGAGCAGTTGTTCATCCCTGTTCACGTAAATGATGGGAAGGACTCTGTTCTCGCTCGAGTGTGCGTGAACAACGGTAAGAGCTTCATCAGCGAAGCCATGTTCCGCCAACTCCCAAAAGATGCAGCCATTCCCACATTCAAACTGATAGACAAATCGGAAATGGACCTGGAAGCACCTAATTCCAAACATCTCCTGCCAAGCAGGTGTATGCTCAAAATCTCCATTGGCAACAAGAGCATAGTCCATAATTGTTGGGTCGTGCGAGACGTCACTGCCGCCTTTTATTTAGGCAGTGACATTCTCAATCGCTTTGCCATTAGTTTGGACCTAATAAACTTCAAAGCTTGGTCCCGATTAGCGGATAATCCCATGGGCTTTGATGATCCAGAAAAAGCATTTAGGTCCGCTCAATTGCTACCTTATGCAGTTGAAATTCAGATCAAAGAGGAAGTCACCATCCCAGAAAGGACCCGACAATTCTCCCTGGAAGTGAAAGTTAAAAGAGGACAACATTTGAAAAACCCTGATGCTTACATACATCTAAACGCTTCTCTCCAACAGCAAGGGTTGGGGGTAAACCCACCTCCATTAGTCAACATAGAACATGACACCATTCTAATAGAGGTGGATAACAGCGACTTAAAGAGTATTACTCTAGCCGCAGGCACCATTATTGGAATGGCGGTTGATGACCGACATTTTTCCATCGATTTAGGAAATGAACTGTTAGGACCAATCCCCAAGGACTGCTTTGACAGTGACAGTGATGATAATACAACACCAGACAGGATTTTTACCCGGCATGGGGGGAACTTCCTGGTGTACACTTCCTGCCCCGATGGTAAGGAAGATGTGACTTTTGACTTCAGGAGGGATGAGGTGATTTTCCAGGTCCATGAGGGTTGCCTTTCCCACCTGAAGCCTCCAGTCCAAATCAGCACTCTGAGCAGGGACTTCTCCACCCAGCTGAAGGTGGCCGCTGAGATAGCCAAACCAGAAGTCTTTACAGGCTTCAGGCAGATGGTGGAAGAGAGAGTCAACCTAGCTGATGCCTGTTTGACTCTGGAACAGAAGCAAAAGTTGAAACAAGTTTTCTTGGATTTCCAAGCTCTCTTTGCGGTAGACTCATATGACTGTGGTCGCACCGACATCCACACAACAACAATCCCCACGGACCCTGGCATGACTCCAGTGTTTGTGAAGCAATATCGCTTGCCTCTCGCATCAATGGAGTCCCTTACTGAAATAATTAAGAACCTGGAGTCCCGGGGAATAATCCGTCCAGTTCACAGCACCTTCAATAACCCGGTCCTGGGAATATTGAAGCCAAACGGCCAGTGGAGACTCTGCGCCGACCTCAGGGAGCTCAACAAACTGGTCCATACTTCCCGATGGCCTCTGCCCTACATTGGCCAAGGGCTGGCCCAGATCCAGGGGTCACAGGTATTCACTGCAATAGACCTGACCAATGGATACTGGACTGTGCCTGTCAGTAGGGAGGACCAATACAAGCTGGCTTTTACCTTGGAGGGCCAGCAGTACACATGGACCCGGACTCCCTTCGGATATCTGAACTCCGGCAATGAATTCAACATTTTCCTACACAAGGCCATGCCCGACCTGGGTGCAAGGGTTAACCTGGCTTATGTAGATGATGTACTCATCAAAGGTTCATCTGTGGAGGAACACATAGCGGGGATCCGTTATGTTCTGACGCAGTTGAGGGCCGCCGGAGCAAAACTTTCCTTTCAGAAAGCACAGTGGTGTAGAACCCGTGTTAATTTCTTAGGGCATGAGATTACTCCTCAGGGTCTCTGTCCCCAAGAAAAGAAAGTGGAAGCACTCCACAAACTGAAAGACCCCACAACTCTGCGGGAACTGAGAAGCCTCCTTGGACTGACTAATTACAGCAGGAAGTTCATTGAAGGCTACGCAGAGATCACTAGACCCCTGATTCATCTCTTGAAGGGGGGGGTCAAGTGGGAATGGGGTCCAGAACGAGCCGAGGCAGTAAGACAACTCAAAAGAAGCCTCTCACAAGCGCCTTGCCTAGCTTACCCTGTCAGAAACAAGGAGTTCTTCCTGGAGATGGGGTTCTCTAATACGTGCTTGACGGCAGTATTATACCAAAAGCATGACAAGGTCAATAAAGTAATCTCCTATGCGAGCAAAACTTTATCCTCTGTGGAGGAAAAATTCAACGATTGTGAGAAGGCACTCCTGGCAATGGTGTGGGCATTGAAGAATTACCGCCCGTTTATCCAGGGGGAACACATCATAGTGGAGACTCCACACCAGCCTCTGCAATATCTCCAAAGTGACAGAATCCGGGCCGGAAATGTGAGTAATTCCCGAATTACTTCCTGGATTCTGTCAATGCAAGGCTTTCCTGTGGAGGTCAGATATGGCCAAAACAAGAAGAGTCCCCTCGCTCAAGGTGTGGCTGACTTGCATGATTGTGCCAGAGAAAACTGTCTCGAGGACGAAAGTCTAAAAATCAAGGACAACACGGAGGCATACCTTAATTCCCCAAACAAAGTCTTTGAAGAAGACAAGTGTGAGGGAATGCCCACTGTCTATGTGGATGGATGCTCGTACCATGTTGACAACAACGGGGAGAAAGAACTGGTGGCCGGCGTAGGGAATGCCTGGGTGAAGGAGTTTCCGGAACCCTCTGCTCGATACAAAATTGGTCCCCGAAGAAGTCAGGTGGCAGAGTTGATGGCTCTGCATCAGGCCATCCTCACTGCTGTCCAACATCAACTCCACGAACTGGTCATAATCACCGATTCGGATTATGTACGGAACGGGTTCGTGGAGCACCTGGCTAATTGGAAAACCAGAGACATGTTATGTGCTAATAACAAACCCTTGAAACATGGGAAGTTAATCCAAAACATTGATGATCTGGTCACATCGAATGGGATGACCATCTACTGGAAAAAGATCAAGGGTCATTCCAAAGTAGAGGGACCAGACAAAACTGGAAATGACTTAGCTGATCAGCTGGCCAAAACCGGGGCCATCCAAGGGGATCTAATCGAAATAGAGTCCCTGTTGGGGGAAATCCAGGTCACTGCTATCACTAGGTCCCAGACAAATGCTCACATTGATCTTTCAACTGCACAATGGAGTAAGGAGACCCCTGATGCTGATTTAATTACAGCTCAGAAGGGGGATCCAATCATTGGTAAGTTTTACCAACACCTTGAGGACCCTGAGAACTTTCCCCTGACGGATACCGATTACATTGGGAAAGAGGACCTAAGAGTGTTGATGAAATGTCCAAAAATGTTCCGAATCCAAGACGGTTTGCTGGTAAGGAAATCCAAAGCTGGCCACGATCAGTCGGTGGTTCCTACCTCATTCCGAAGCCTAATGTTAAGTCACGCCCATGATGCGGCCACCGCCGGTCATAGGGGGTTTCACACCACACTGGAAATCTTAAGAGAGATTGCATACTGGCCACACATGGGGCAGGACCTTGACCAATACTTGAAGGGGTGTCTTGTGTGTGCACAATTTCAGGTATCATCCCTCACGCACCGTGCACCCCTCCAAAAGAGGGGGATGACACTGCCATGGTCAGCAAATCGACTTTTTAGGCCCTGTAATCCGCTCGTCTAGAGGAAACAAGTACATGTTGACCGTTACATGCTTGTTTACCAAGTGGGTGGAATGTCTCCCAGCCCCAAACTGCAAGGCAGAAACAGCAGCTGCCCTGATGATTAACCACATCTTTTCCAGTTTTGGTCTACCTCAAAGGATTGGGTCAGACAGGGGTAGCCACTTCACCAGTGAAGTAATGACAAAGATGTGGGAGATACTGGGGTCAAAAGGAAGTTACATATTGCTTACCGGCCAGCTTCTTCTGGGGCAATAGAGAGATATAACCGAACCTTTGTGAGCATATTAAAGAAGTTTGTGGCAGATTCTGGGCCAAGTTGGGATATCTGATTACCTCTGGTCCTAAGGGCCATCAGATCTACCCCTTCATCTGCAACCAAAATGTCACCATTTGAGTTGATGACTGGACGCAAGATGGTGCTTCCCCAGCATTTGCTCTACAGAACCCAAGAGCAAACGTTGATAAATGCCTCCACAACTCATGAGTATGTGGAGAATTTAAGGAAACACCTTCAACATGCTTTTGCCTATGCTCAGCGGAATCTAGAAAGATCAGCTGAGAGTATGAAGACCCACTATGACCTGGAAAACTTCCAGGAAGGAATATCAGGTGGGGGACCGGGTCTATCTATACAACTTCCAAAGAAACCAGGCAAGACAGCGAAAATGTTTGCCTACATGGAAGGGACCCTTTCAGATTATAGACAAGATCTCCCCTGTGACCTACAAGATCCGCATCCCCAAAGGCGGTTTGGCAGAGGGGGAAGACAAGTGGGTCCACATAAACCAGTTCCTGTCGCTTAATTTAAAAAAATGTGCATGTTCATATCTGTTGAGATCTAAAATATATATGCCACCCCACTATATCAATGGTGGGGGAGAAATGTCCATGAATAGGTATTGCCGCTCTTCCTTTGTCGTCCTAGGAGAAAGAAAACCTGCAGACTGGCCAAGGAGGACGATCCGGAGACCGGGAGCAGAGACCCAAGGGGCCCGGGGTACCGCCCAATCTTCCCATCAGGACCGGCGAGGAGAACCGATCGATCCGACCGGATGGAGAAAAAGATGCTGAACTGTGCCATCTACCGGAAGAAGATGAGAACATCCCAGATCTTGCGAGTTCCATCAGTGAAACAGAATGGCCATCGCAAGAGGGGGGCTTGTGGGATGTTTTTACCCATGCATCCGAGCCCTACTACAAAAACTGTGCATTACTGGCATTGAAAACATCATGATGGCCAGAGCTTCCCAGAAAATGCACAGGAAAATCCATGAAGAATAGGTGCCACCCATTTTTGCCTATGTTGTGAGCACAGGAGGGCACTGCCTAAAACCACCATTGAGCTACACACGGTAGCCTGAAAACCATTGCAAAAAGGGCAATGCTGATTGCCAAAAGCAACCCATAACTATTGGGAATTCATTTTCTTCAGGTCAAACATGGCTAAATTATGGGCACAACATTATTTTACTGCAGAACCACACCAGTGCCATGTGCTGAACCGGGATAATATACTTCCATGTAAAATCTCTTGTTTGGAATGCATTCATTCAAGACTGATCCAAAAAATGGACGCAGTACCGATAAATACCTCAAGGCGGCGCTAGCGGTCTAAAATCTGACAGGAGAACTGCTACTTCAGAAGCCAATCCACCTTCTGTGACAACTGAGACATCAAAAGACTGCATTTAATTAAAAACTTAACCACTTGCTGTTCCCAGAGACAATCTGATTTGATTAACAGGCCAAAAGGCTGGGAAACCTCTCACCTCCAGAGATTCACACCAGGAGTTAGAATCTCACATGACCTCTTGATTGATAGAAGGCAGACTGGCTGGCAGCCTCCTGGAGACCACACAATAGGCTCTTGCACTTGAATAGAATATGTTGATTTTGACTGTTTCCTGTCAACAAAGACCTGCGGGCCAGGAGACGCATGTGATCACTGACCCACCCAAGTCTTGGAGGCGGACTCCAACACTCTGAGAACTGAATTGAAAGCAAAATATATATTTTACAGAAACACTGATAACTCTTGGTAACCGGATGACAGAACTGTGAAATGTGGGGAACCTTAAAATGGAAACTTTGCCTACAATTGAAGCCCAAACTCCAATTTGTGTGATGTTCTGGGGCAAGACCCCACTATTTATTGATATTGTAGACACTGTATTTAAGCTAGCGACCTGGAAAGTTACTGAGATATGTGTAGTAGGAGGGTGTACATTTGTATAAATTTTAATGAAAAACCAATGTTGCATAACCCACTAAAAAGCGCAAAATGTTGCCATTTCTGAATGCAAGCCCCCAGGAAGAGCAGAGTTTGAACAGAGTATACCTCATGTGATATATGATGGGTGCATGTAATTTTAAACAACTGTGTATCTGTGCAATATGTATTTGGGTCTGGCGAAAAATCCCGCTGGGCTGCCGTCACGGCCAAAATAATGGAAGCTGCCTTCATCAAAATCAACGCTGCTACCTAGACGTCTCTCTGGCCATTGAACTTCAGTGCCCAGGCACCCAACAACTGATGACCGCGCCATACACAAACTTTGAGATAGCTATTGCACTCGACACGCCTTGACTCAGGCTCTACACATTTTTAGCTGTCCTCACTTCAAAGGACGCATCCTTGTAAAAATCACTCCCTGTGATTATACACAAGTAAATACAATTAAAAAAAATATATATATATGTATTTGGGTCAAATATAGATTTGTGGGCAAACTGACCAGGGGAGGATCCTCTGACCCATAAAACCTACAGCATCACTCTGACTCACATTTCCTTCCCCCAATCATGGTAGAGGGGAGAATTGGGCCAATGACAAGTAGAGAGGGGCAGGCTTAGCTAAGCCCAGGCACACACCCATTTCCAAAACACATAAAAAGAGACTGCTGGGACAGGTAGAGACATTCAAATCCAGTTGCTGCGGAGCGTTTTGCCGGACCACACAACATCCAGAAGATACCAGTTCCAGACTGACTCCAGCTACATACTCCAGAACCTAGAACCTATACTTTAGAACCTAAATCAGAGGCCTAAAACCACAAGCTGAGTTCTCTGCAGCAGGCCTCAAATCATTGCAAGCTACTCACAGCCGGGCGAACTGCTTGAATCCCTTGCCAAGAACTTTTGCCAGGACCAGTGCAGAGATCCAGGAGCCATGCAGAGACCGCTGTATCCGGACAGACCAGACCAGTGCCAGACCAGACCAGACCGTGCAGAACCACAGACCCAGATACCAGATCGCTGTGAAGTGCCGCTAGCCTGATTGATCAGATCCGTGACGAGACCCAGTCCTTCCAAATATCTTGTGAGTACAACCAGGACGGGGCAAAACCAAATCTTAGTTTAAAGTAATATAATTCAATCTATTTAACCTAAGTAGAACTGCCTTCTGTCACCTGTCATTTGTAAAGCTGCACCACTGTCATTTGTCAATTCTGCAGCTGCATAGCTGTCACTTGTCATTTTGAGTTTACTTTAAATCCGAAAAACTACCTTTATTTAATCATCCGTATCTCTGGAACCGTTCGGGCTACGATTTAACTTTCCTCTGAAAGCTTAGAATCTAAGCTTTCCAACAAGCCTAGGACCGACTTCCTACTCCTTATAGTTTTTCCGCAATCACGATTCACGCACTCGCGAATTTTACTGCGATTTGGTTAAAAATACAGCCACGTGTAACCATCAGCAGTCATTTCTTTCCTTGCTAAAAATTCGTTTGCCTCTTAATCACCATCTCTGAATCATTGCTAAAGTGAGCCTGTACTCATCCCAAGTATCTCTCACTCACCCTGAACCTCCTAAAGGGAATTAAAACCATTTTCAGCATATTTCTCACTTCATTGCCAACACCTTTTAAAAGCACTTTGGGCTTGTGTTTCAAACTTCTATCTGTGGTCTAAGCTTGCTGGGGTGAACTGAATTATATTTGATTGCATTCCTAAGAACTGTGTGTGTTACTTCCATCTCCTTCCATTTCTTACATTGCATAGGGGAGGGGGGGTGAATTGCCAGAGAAAAAGTGATTATTTTATCTTTTGCTAAAATCATATCAAGTATTTCTGTACTGCATTTTATTCCTCATTGCTTTTCCCTTGAAATCATAAAAGTAGTTTTGCTACTGTATCCATCCTATACTAACTCCCCATTGATTGTAAAGAAGTGTGCTAGTGCCAGATTACCCATTGTTGATCAACATCATATGTCTAAGTGTACTATCAGATATTCATTTATTATAAAGTGTGATATATATATATATTGTTTCAATTCTCAAATAAACCTTTTAAACTTGCAAAACAGAACTACTTCTTGGCTCAGTGGGGTCAGGGGGATTCTAAGAGAGGGGTGTTATATAGGGGTACTCATGAACTGGACATAAAGATATATCAATAAGGGTTTCCATTCAGTATCCCAGACTAGGCATAGACTTAGCTGTAGTGTTGAATTGAATCTTCTTACACAGCCTTCCGATGCTTCCAGCCCACAAAAGTAGATGTTCTCTCCGATCGGGGCCCGGTTGCCGCCCGGCAATCGCTCTCCTTTCTCCTACCTTGCAGGACCTGCGGCAGGCACCTGGCCAAGGCCTGAGGCAGAGGAGCATGTTGACCCTGGTCGTTCTGGATGGCCATGAGTGCCTCACCAACCAGGACTTCATCAGCCCAAATCACGATGGGCCCACCCGCTGGGCTGTCTCAAAGACTGCTTGGGATCGGACCAACAAGCGGTGTCTCTGGGCAGCCGTCCGCTGTCTGTGCGGGTCCTCTGTAAACCTCTTGGCTGGGGCAGTGTTCCCCCGGCTGGACTGCGACACTCTGACAGGCCTCCGGGCTTTCCTTAGACTCGCCTGGAAGACGCGTGGAGCTGCTACCTCGGGTCGTCTGCAGCTGTTCGCCGATCAGGATGCTGAGCCCCGTATCTCTGGGAACTTTGATACTATTGGCTCCAGTTTTCACTCAGCACTGCCCCAGGCCATACTCAACAATCAAGGTGCCACACTGACCCTTGAGTGGAGGGGGTCAATGGGGGCTTGGGGACCAAAAACACCCAGGGTGTCCTCCTTCTTGCGTCCCCTGGTGGCCTCCTTCCTCTCCTTTTTATAGTCCCACCTGCCTGCTGTAGCCAATCCACTTCCGCCTTCCCAAGAGCCTCCATTCCCTTCTCTCCAGTGTAAGCCCTGCCTCCTTACATGGCTGCCGTTCTTCCCCTGTGTACTCTGGTCCCTACTGTTCCGTTCCTTCCATCTGTTACTAACCCTGTGGCGTTCTGCCTTCCCAGGTACTGTTGCATCCATCTTATTGCTGTTCCAGAGTTCTTTTCCCCATCACACTGTTTTAAGGCTCTTTCAGCGGCCAGATGGTGGTCCCTTACTGACGCTGCAATATGGTCTCTCTGCAAGCCCTGTTCCCTGCTGAGGCTATGTCCCAGGCGGCGGGTGCTGCTCCCTGAAATGTGGCATTCTCTGAATCCCCTATGATCTGTTGGTGAAGTGGGTCTCCAAGTGGTGGTTGCCTCTTCCCGAATACTGGGTCCACTGCACACCTTGCTGCAGCAGATTGCACCTCTCCAGTGAGAGCCAGTGCTGTGAATGCTGCGTTGGCTGCTGAGGCAAGTGTGGTTTTCGCGGCGAGTGCTGCCAAGGCAGCTGTAGCCTCTCTGCAGAACTCCCGGTCCCCATACTCCCCCAGACTCCAAGTCGCTCTGTTCTGCTCAGTGTCTCCCACCTCTTTCTTAGATCTCCTTTCCTCCTTGGCATTATTTGCCCCTTCTCCTAAATACCTTCACTCCCTCCCTTTTTCCATATTTCTCCATGATATCTCCTCCGATTTTCCCTTTATCCCCCTGTCTAACCCCCTCGTTTGTCTCTTTCCAATGTCCCTTTTGATATCTTCTCCATCCTCTTCTTCGTTTTCTTTCTCGCCATTCACCGCCTTATTGATTGAATTCTTGATCATTTTCCCATCTCCAGTTTAATGTTCACTCCCCTCTCCTAACTGCTCCTATAGCCTTCATCATTACACCTCCTAATTGTCTGTATTTCGGCTGGATAAGACATCAAAGTATGTATAAAAAATATTACAAAGTAAAAAATATTTCTACATATAAAAGTCAAAATGTGTTTGTGGCAAAGTGTTGTTCCTTATACAATTCCATACTGTTTCACCAATATGCACCAAATCTTACATAGTCCCCTGTTCGGACCCTCCGGACATTACTGGCTACATTACATTTGGACACACCACCTCTTTCCCCGGATTTCAGCACCTTCAAGCATGAGACGGTTGCCCGAAATTGTCAAACCATCAATGTGATCGTAGAAGGACCGGTCCTGACATGAGGAGCACAACTCAATGTTGAGGCTCTAGTATGCATGGTTTCCAACCTATTTGCACCGCAACGAACTGCACCATGCCAGGGTGAGGTGACAGATGGGGGAGATGGCACAGAAGGTCCTAGTATGCAGCAGCATACCAACTCTATCCTCGCCCAACATCTGCTCCAGGGTATGGCAGCACGCCACATGCACCCATTCTCAATGCAGTTTACTTCAGAGTGCAAAGCACATCAAGCAATAAATTGGGACGACGACCTACAGGATCAGTGTTATTATGTCTGTCTACAGAACCCGTTGGAAGAACGGGTACTTCTGCTAGTATTTAATACTTGCTTTTAAAAACAGAAAATGGTTTAGTATATAATATTTGCTTTTAAAAACAGAAAATGATTTATCACTTTTTAAATAACTATACATTTCATCATAATACATTCTGAATAAAGCACATTCAAACTTTTTGTGGTATTTCAGTGCCGCTTGAAGAAATTGCTGGCCAGCCCAGGCAATAAGAACATCTGGTAACATTTGTAAAAAGAATAATGCAGACCTACACATTCTAAAATAACTTAATCTTAAAAGTGGCAATAGAGTGATTGTCGTGTTAATCTTGTCCACTTGACAAAAGATAATAAAGTGAAATGTCGTTTCCAGTATGAGAAGTCAAAAAGGACAATAAACAACATTGTTTTTCAATATTCTGTCTAGCTACATTTCGGCCTTGGGAGAGTTTGTTTACCCGAAATCGTATTAATGAGTATCTACTGTGACAAATCTAGCAATATCGTCACTGCTTCTCTGGAGAAAAGCTTCTTATACATGGCCAGGGAAAGGCAGAAGCTACCCGACTCTGATCTTGGGGGAGGTTATATGCGGGAGGACCACGTGGGGAAGACAAAACTCCAGAGAGGCAGACAGCCAATGGATCAAAATAATCTTGCAGGCACAATTCCTAATGACACTTGTGTGCCTCTGCAACATACCTACATGGCTTATTGTTAAGTAGTTAAAAAATTCCCAGGTTTTGTCAACCAACCACCTTATTTGCTCCCTCCTGCCCTCCTACTGAGGCGAGGAAGGGAGATAGAGCAATGAAGAAGACAAGAAGCAGGAAGCCAATGCTGCGTTATAGTCTTTGGAAAATGTTAAGCAAGGACAGGAAGTTTAAAGCTGACACAGCTGACAAGAATGAGCGAGAGAGACAGAGACTGAAACTACTGGTAACTAGTTCTGATGCTGGTCAGCACGCTGAAGGCAAACGGACTAAAAAACAGTAGTGGAGGCTGACACGAACAGCGTGCAAAAAGACCGAACTGAAGGAAACTCACCGCTTGATGGACTTAAGTAGCTGATGCTGCACAGAGCAGACAAAGGAAAAGCGAGGGTTAACCGGCTAACTGGACGCACAGCGAGTAAGAGGATCAAAAAGGAAGGAGAAGGAAAGACGCAATAAACACCAAAGCTGCCCTGTAAACCCAGGGAAAGCTAATGATTTACCGGAGTGCTTAAAGGTGAATGCTGTGTCGCACTAACAGCATGAAAGAGTGAAAGTGATGTCATTAAAGAAACTGATATGGATGCGATCATCAATACGGGGTCAGCGACACAATATTTCAGAACAGGCATTATTGTAAATGCAAACTTTGCTGAGAAAGGGTTGGTGACCCAATATTGGAAAATCACTATTATGGGGATGTAAGAGAGGGTGATTGGAGAACAGGAAAGCCCTGGCAGGTTAGTGAATCAGGCAAACAGTGGGTCTGGGACTTGCACACATGCAGGAAGATAAAGTGAAACAGTAGTGTGACATCCTGGCAAGACAGTAAACCAGGAGGGGAAGAAGTGAACCTGAATTTGTAAAACAGTAATGTGATATCCTGGCAGGAGAGTAAACCAGAAATGGAAAGAGAAGTGAACCTGAACTTGTGAAACAGTAACGTGACATCCTGGCAGGAGAATAAACCAGGAATCCCAAGGGAAGTAAATCTGAAGTAAAAATGAAGAATCGTCTCCCTTTTAAGGATCAGTGAGAAAGTTGTAATTACCCTGAGAGGAGAGTACACCAGGGAGATAAAGAGGCTACTGCAAGTACTAAATGTGAGAAACTGAACATTTAAAAAAATTGTGCATTTAAAGGAAGCTCATGGGAAGATTCATCCCCATTGGACAAACTTGAACTGTGTTAAGGGGAGTAGAATGTATCAAGCAAAATAAGTAGTTTCCTTATAAGCTGTGGAAGTAACAGTGAAGTGAAATACTGGGAGTAAAACATGAACTGCTACGTGAAGCAGAAAGTATCCAGGAAAAGAGGTACTTTCCTTATAAACTGTAGAAGTATAAAAAGGTGGAGAAACACAAGGTAGAGGTTGTCTCCCTTTAAACGAAAAGTAAAATATCGGAAGGAAAGCGAAATGCAGGGGAGGAGCCCCCTCATTTATTTGAGCAGTGTATCATTGTTGATCCTTATCTGGTGGTGCTGGATAGACAGTGAAAGACCAGAAGGAAACTTTGGGGAAGGGAGGACCCCTTTCTCTAATGGGATTTTCTTTTCTGCAACTGGAACTCTGAAAGAAAGCTATAAGTGTATAGCCCAAAGAAATCCCCTTGTACACATTAGCTTGAGTTTAGAGTGTAAGGGTCTGAACTTATGGCCCTTAATAGGTATCATGCAGTAGGTGAGATGCAGATTAACTCTTATACCAAATAATCAAACCAACGCCGGAAGGCGGCAAAGTGTGTTTACTGTTTTATTATCAATTATCTAAAACAGGGACTTACAACAGACATCTACGGACGTCGCACAGCATATCTCTCAAAGCATTTCACAATAAATTATACTTGTATAGCAACAACGTGTTACACGTGACGTCATACTATGTGGCAAATAAGAAAACCTACGGGGAGTTGTGGTGGCTCAAGGGGAACAGCTAAATCTACTTTCTATAAGTGATCTGGTTGTGATTGGATCTCTTCAATCAGGTGAACAACTCATGCCCACCCCTAGTACAAGTCACCTTCATTAGTAAATAGATACATGGTTCATCATTGGCTATCAAACTATAAGGCTCTTGGTTATATGGTCTTCTACAATTTGTTGGCACGCTCATGCCCTTCTTGAACATTCGGTTTACTAGCAGCACATAAGCTCGTACACCAGGTGTCAGGGGGTGGACTTGACCATGTCACCCCACCCCAGTAGCCCAACATCTGATCATCCATGCCTTATGCCATGCAGATTGCCTTTGAACTTGGCATTGGAAAATATCCCTGTTCCTCAGAATATATGGGAGTGTGAGCATGCGCTATCTTGGTTCTGGACTGCATGCCCAAATTCTATTTCTATCCTTACCTCAAGTGATGGGAGACTGCATTTCAGCCTCTTTTCTAGCATTTAATTATATTAAATGAATAAACTTGGCACTCGTGGAGTTCTTTCTTTGCACCGTAACAAGGGATGATTCAGTGTCTCGTACTCTGTTGTTCAGGGATAGATAACCAGTTCTTGGCTGCTTCAGACACCAGGCCAGGCACTTCTTCTAGGCCTTTCCTCGATCTTAGCTGTTAGTTTGCTGCGACACAGCTTCAGCCTTTTATCCGTGGGTTTGAACTTAGTTATTGTGACACTGATGTCCAGCTTCTATATAATGGCGGCACCGCCTGCAGTCTATTCACTACGTATAACTAGCCCCTAAGATCACTTAATCTACTTGCGTTACTTCATCTGTACAGTTATTGAATGATTTGCATGTTCTGCAGTACTTTTCCATACATTCTCTTCATCAGCCAGTCTTCTCAGTGTGTAACGCTTGCTTCTTGTGACGTCATCAAATTCTCTTTCTCTTATTGTCATAGTCTTTCGGGGACCTCTTCCAAGAGACTGTCATCTCTACGAGGATACATCAAATAGGGTTTTCTTAGTGGAACCTTTTCTCAAAGACACTCCGTGGAATAGTCATAACCACTGGTGTTGTGCATGGCACGATTTCTGGCTTCCAGCATATAGGTAGGAGGTGGTCAGGACTTCCTGCAGAGGCATTTGGCGGACCTCTACACTCAATGACCACACATTAATTAATCTCCATATTTTGATTTCTTCTCTTGAAGTGCTTGTGCGGGGTCCAAATGTCCACTACTCCCATCAGGGATCCCGCTGATTTGACATGGTCATCTACGCTCCCGGTCATGTAGCTGCACTTTCCATTCGGATTACAATAGACCCATCGTCCAACATACTACTTGTGATTTTTCGGATACAAAAACTTCTTTCCCTCAGGTGCTACGATGCTGGCCTCTATATATTTTCTGATATCTTCATCTGTCAACTCCTTAGGTCCAAACCCTGACTTGACATCAATCATGATTTTCATTCCAACTGCCTTCTTCGTTGTCTGATTATTATCTTGATCACACAGAATTCAAACATCACCATCAATAGTACTGCTCCAAGGAACTTGAAGATGTTTGCAATCTATTGTGGGACCCATGTGAAAATAGACGCAAAACAACCGTCATCTGCAATGGCCTCTGTCTCGTCTTCCATCTGGTTGTGCAGTTTCGTCAACAACATTCTGGCATATGTCAAGGTCCCATTCACACCATCGTGAGAAGGTATCAATGTGCAACATGATGGCCCAATTTTGGCGCAAACTCCTCCATCCATTGCTGTGATCATGTCAAGGACATATCTATTTGTAGGGTCCTCAATCGTATGGCCCTCAATTCTTCTTTGATAGCATTGAATCCCTTAATTGTAGTGTTGGTCGTCTGCAGGAGTTCCCATCTGCTTATTTGTAACCATTTAGCATTCAACATTGTCTGGATCCCTGGCATAAAGATAGTTTTGAATACTGCAGCAGTCTGGCTCAACAACCTGTGCTCGTATGGAATAGCATCAAAAGCTTCTAATGATTTTGCTGAAAAATAGTTCTCACTCTTAGTTTGGTTGAGAAAATTCGAGTATGCGTCTTCTTAAATGGGCATCTGCTTTCGGAAATTCACCAATGTCAGGTCACTCTGCAGAATCACTAATGCTGGAATATAAATGAGCACTAAAGAACACATCCCTCCCCAGTCCTTGGGCAACTTCATGTAGGCTCTGGACCCACAAGCCGAGTAATAATCATCAAGACGGCTGTTCCTTCCTTCATTCCTGGTAGATCAAATATTCAGCCACACTGGTGATTCTCTCCAACTTTCCTTGTGCCATTATTTCTGAAACATAAGGATGAACTCTTTAGAGGTAGTATATGCAATGTCCTCCCTTATCGTTGACCTATGTCAACAATTTTGCAATCTTCGGCCATTGATCCTTGCATTCTTTTTCTGCATTTAACACAACGTCTTCCCACTGTCCGGTTAATGCTGCTGCTTTGCACACAACCAATCCATCAGTCCATCCTTCGTGAGTCAGCACTGTTCCTTTAATTTGTAATTGTCCTCTTTCCCAACATTTTCTTATCTCTTCTTTATTCTTGTTTTGGCAATTTAACATCTTATTTTCTTCTATCCTGATCCTTTCATTTCAGGCTGTTCATATTTTATTATTCAAGGCTTTGTTTCTGGCTTCTCTCTTGTCCTTAAATCTTGCATATAATTATCTTCTCTTTGAAATGTCGCTTTATCCATCCATGCTATGGATACTGTTCGCCCCTGGAATTGTCCTCTTGTCAGGCACAGTGTGAGATGTGTCAGACAATGGGCTTTTTTCACTGGTACTTCTGTAGATATGGATATTTCGGAGGTGCCCATAGCATAAGGCATTAGAGAACACATGTAACAACCCTCCTTGGATGTTCTCCCTCCCACCTTTCTCATGTGTTGATACCACATGTTATTACCCATGTGAATTGAATTATCTAGAGAAGTGTTTCTCCCTGCATTATCTTCCTCTGCATTTCTCTTGTAGCTTCCCAATGCACGGTTTGTGTAATACTCATGAAGCATATCAAAAAGAGTTCTCCTTGTGGGGAGAACCATAGGAGCCTCTACTGCAGTGGAAGTAAGCACATCAAAAGCAGTTCCTGCAGTGGGGGAAATCATAGTGCCTCCTAACTCAACGGGCGCATCAACTGGCCATCTCCCAGCTCAATCTCCACGCTGAATCTGTTGGTTGTCTTCATGATCATCAGTCTGGCTTCAGAGCTGCCAGAAGCACAGAAACTGATCTCCTGGACATCCGTGAAGATCTGTTCTCCAACCTTGATTCCAACACCCCATGTGCCCTCATCTTGCTTGATCGCTCCTCTGCCTTTGGCACAATCAACCATGCCATCCTGCTCAACCGTCTCTGTGATAACCTGGGTATCATCAGTCAGGCCCTGCCGTGGCTGGCTTCTTTCCTCTCTGATCAACCCTCCCAGGTCCAACTCTGGTCCTTCCTATCCTCTATCTCTATCTCTCCCTGTGGTGTTCCCCAGGGGTCTACCCTCTCTCTCTGGCTGTTGAACCAATACCTGACACTTCTTGTCCACTGCATTGCCACTCTCTGCCCCAACTTCCAGTGCTATGCGGATGACACTCGGCTAATTTCCAGGCTACCTTCAACCACCTCTTCTCCTTCACTCATCTCCGACTGTCTGTCTGCTATCAAGGAGTGGTGTGCCGCCAATGATCTCTGCCTTAATGCCGGTAAGACTGAGATACTGTTAAGTTGAGCGTCCCGAGGACGAGGCGTACCTGTATCTCCAGGAGTCTTGCGTGCTGAGGTAGCCGGGTCATGGTAGGGGTAGACAAGTAGCTGGTGAAGTCTTCCGCAAATGAAGAAAAGTGACGCAAAGAACCGACCCCGGACCCGTCCTGTAATACAGGATTGAACTGGGGCCAGCTCCTGACGCCACGAATGACACTTCCCAATATTAACGTGGCACCAGAACAGTGCAAGCACTGATAGGGAAGGTCGTAGATGTTACTGGCAAATACTGGCGAAGTATTCCAAGCAGCTATCCAGGGTGGTGAAAGTTCAAGGTAGCCAGTACAGGTAAGCAGAATGTTCAAGGTACCTAAATGCGAGTAGCAGCAAGTCCAAGGTACCAATGCAGGTAAACAGTAAGCCCCAAGGTACCGGTGCAGGTAAGCAGTGAGTCCAGGGCACCAATGCAGGATAAAGAACAGAGATCCACAGAAGCCGGAGAAGCGGACCAGGACCACAGGAACCCAAGCAGGAGGCGGGCAACTCAGGCAAATCGAAAAGGAGCAGGAAGGGGAACCAGGGGGAGAGGTTCCAGGGTGCACAGGAGAACAGGTAGGGGGAAGAAGAAGCAGTAGGGCATCCCTGACTGGAGGAGGAACAGGAGATGACCCAGCCCAGGACCCAAGAAACCAAGGAACAGGGAAGCGAAGCGGGAGGAAACCAACCGCGTTGAGACGCGGTGAAGAACAAAATCGGATCGCTAAAGTAGCGGTCCTGTGTGAAACCGAGGCTTGAACCGCGCTGCAATGCGCATGCGCGAACGGGTGCCGCCGCGCGAACGAGGCTTGGAACGCAAGCTCGCTCGAACAGCTACGTGAACGGCACCCGTGCCCTACACGGGTCAGGACAGAGAGACTCTGCCGGGGAAATGTGCTCAGAGCAGTGCGTCGTCTCCACAACCTGAGACGTGGGTACAACTGCCAGGAACCAGCACGCCCCCTAGGGCCCCGTCGCCCCGCACAGGTAGGTGTTCTAACAGATACTCCTCATGGGCACACCCGCTCCATCTTTTCCTGCCACTCTCTGGCCGGCCTGTCTTGGTCCTCTTCCTGCTCCCACCTGTGAGGCTAAAAACTTTGGGGTCATCTTCGACTCCACACTCTTCTTGTCTCCTCACATCTCTGATGTCTCTAAGAAGTCACACTACCAACTGCACCTCCTTAGAGGTATTCTTCCTTTCCTCTCCTTCCCCCAGAAGCTCACTGTCTCCAGAGCTTTGGTTCTTTCTAGGCTGGACTATTGCAACAGCCTCTTTCTAAATCTGCCTGCTTCTACTCTCCGCCCTCTGCAACTCATCCAGAACAGGACTGCAATACTTGTCCTTGGCCTCAAGCTCAGGGATCGTATCTCTCAGGACTGAAATCTCTGCACAGGCTCCCAGTTGGGAAGATTACATTTTAAACCCTCTGCATCATCCACAAGGCCTTCTGGGGCCTCAATACCTTCAACTCTCTCTTCCTGAATATCTTCCTTCCCGAGCACTTCGCTCATCTGCCTCTAACTCCCTCAGGGTCAGTCGCTTCTCCAAGCAACAAGGTGGGGGTAGATCTCTCTCTTCGGCTGGAGCCTCCCTCTGGAACAGCCTTCCTGCCTCCCTAAAACTTGAGGAGAACTATTTCTGGTTCTGGAAGCACCTTAAAACCTTTCTATTTGCTTCTGCTTTCTCTCCCCCTCTCCCATGCTGAATTCCTGGCTGATACTGAGACTGCACTGGTTACCTGGCCATCCTTCTGATCTCGGGCCCAGGCCCTGCCAGTTGCACGCCTACACTGCCTCCCTGGCAACCCCTGTACCTGGGGACTGTTTTCTGTATCCCTACAGTCCCCCTACCAGCACTTATGTCTGCACTTACCTTGCACTTGCCACCAGCTGGGCGTTTTTTAAAATTTATCTTATTTATTCTATTATCCCATGTACTGCACTTTCCCCTCCCCCCGCACTTTTCCCTTTCCCCCTTCCCATGCACTTGCGCGATCTGACTGACACCTGGCCTAGTAAGATCGTTGTCTGTCTTCCCTCTGTTCCCCCTCCGTTGCTGCATCACGCCTTGAAACACTTGTGTATAGGCGCGTTATAAATGCCATGATATATATCAATAGGGAATGCTAATCAACAGAAATGGAAAGAGACAGAGTATAGTTGCACATATGTATATATCAAGAACCAACATATTAACCCACACCATTTGTGGCATTCTGGAATTGGTTGGGCTTGGTCATTCCCTAAAATTGTACTAGCTTCAACATTCCTCATGTTTACTTCAATGCAAAAACACTTTTGCTTCTGCAACTGTAATATCTCCTCTATTATTGCTACGAGCAGTCTTCTGATTACAGGGCCATTTTTAGGATCCTGTAAAAAAGTGCGAATATCGACGTCTCTTCTGACAAGAGCAGGATAAGCTTGAAGGATCAATACAAAAACAGCAAGCATAAGTATGTGGACATCCCCGTCTGTTAAAACCATAGAGCTAGCCAAATAGATATTCAGTGCGAAACGAGTCAGGATATTGCTCTCGCTTCCAGTCTTCAAATTCAAAGTCGCGCTCAGGCATATTTGTGACACATCAATACTTTAGTAAAGTTAATTTTTCAAGATTCCTTGAACTCTCCGCAAAAAGTTGCTTGCATGCTATAATATATATATAAGGAGTGTCCAAGTTGAGTAACAGTCCAAATGCAAAATCTGCATTTATCAGCTAGCTGCTTTATCATCCTTCTTCGTCATCGATCGAGTCTGCACACACTGAAATTCATCTTGTTGTCTTGCTTCTGGATCGGCAGCTAGGTGTAGTGCGGTCTTGCCGGTGTACAATTTCACGTCATTCAAATGAAGCCTAGCTCGTCTGCCTTGGACTTTTACTGCTGAGGGAGTGACATTTTCAACACAAAAGGGGCCTTTAAACTGTGGCTCATGCCACTTTCTGGTAAAAGTTCTAATTAGTACTGTGTCACCAGCAAGTAATGGAGGTGCTGATCATGGTTCAGGAAATCCGGTTGCTGAATGGTTTTCATCTGTGTTCTGAGACCAACACCCCCACCCCCAGCGCTTGAGTTGATTGAAATGAGATGATAGAGGTCATACATGTCAATTATGCAGCTCGTCACCTAGCAGTTTCGCAGTACTCTGGGCATCACTTCTACTCCTTGATGGAGGTGTAAGGGGGGTTCTTATTTGCCTGCCTGTTACTGGTTTGTGGGGGTGAGTAGGTGGTCCGAACCAGGCTGATTCCTTAGGGCATATAAAGCTATGGGCAGGAAATATAGTCATCCCCTTTTCAATGTTGGCTGGAACTTGGCAATCCTTTATTTAAGGAGCAGGTCATTGAGTCTCTCACATATCCCGGTTCGATTGCGAGTGATAAGCAGAAGAAAACATGTGTTTAATACTCAATAATAATTCTATTTGTTCAAATACTTCATTGACAAAATGTGGCCCATTATCGGTTCTCAGCACTTCACACACACCACATCTTGAAAAGACTTCTCGTACTAAAAACCTCAGTGCGCAAGTGGCATCAGGGTGTGTGCATGGACCTGCCTCGATCCACCTAGAGAAGGGACACATCGCTGCTATCAAATACCTGTATCCTCTACACACCTGCAGCATATCAACATAGTCAATATGTAAATGCTGAAAAGGACAATTCAGTCGAGGAATAACTCCTCTAATCGTTCTTAGTGTATGCCCAGCAGTAAACTTTTGACACCTGGTGCAATTCACTACAAAGAACGCAACACGTTGTAACAAATTTGGAACAAACCAAACTTGCGCAATCGTTGCAGCAAGACTTTCCCTAGTCACATGCGCAGGATAATACAGCTGTTCTAGCGTCACCTTCAATAATGCTACTGGCATTACTGGCTTTCCAGTGTTATCCTGTCACCATAATGCTTCTGTGCAGGATAAAGAACACCCCCATCGTTTCAATAACTCCTGCTCCTCCTGTGGTGCACTGCCTTGGATATCCATTAATTTTGGCAAATGATTAAACCATTCTTGCATTACCATAATCATGACTACCTTCTCTTCGACATTTGGAGTATCAAAACATGAGATATACACAATCCTTTTGGCTTTTGCGGCTTCATTCACAAAAGAAATAAAATCTCTTTGCTTAGTATGTGCTGTGCATTTAACGATTGCTATGGCTACTGGGACTTGTAGTGCCTTAACCCTATCCAATAAGGATGCCTGCTGCACTGGAGTGCCATCTGCTCAGAGGTAGCCCCTCCTTTTCCAACGTGCTAGCCCTGCGTGAACGGTTGATGTCACATAGGCAGAGTCACTGTACACTGTCACTTCCTGCCCTTCATGTTTCTCGAACATGGCCATAAGCGTTACCAATTCTGCTGCTTGCACTGAAAAGTAAGACGGTTGTCCAGCACTTGCTACAATTTCAAACTCGCTATTTGCTCTATGCCTCACTACAGCTGCACCAGAATGCCTTTCTCCACTTGTGTGATCAATTTTCAAAGAACCATCAATAAAGAGAATTTCCCCTCCTTACAAGCGTTTTCTTTTATGTAAGGTATATCATCATAAAAATAAACATAATTTGCACAGTCATCATGCGCATGCTCGCCCTCTGCCACTGGCTCAGCTACAAATATGGCAGGATTCGCTATTTTACATCTTACAATTTTGATCTTTGGGTTCAAAATCATTACTTCATAAGCAGAAGCTCTCTGGGATGTCAATGTACCCTTGGGTATCTCTAAAATGGCAAACAAAGCATGTTTCACAAAAAGCATCATAGAGCAGCCCATTACTATATGTTTGCAAGAAAAGTGTGTTCTCATAACGTGTTCTAGAATCCCACTGTAATATGCTGGGGGTGTGTTCCCTAATGTCCTTTGTGTAAGCACTGCTGTCCTGACTGTCCCATTCGTGTGTGAAAATAAGAAAAACTCCTCAGCATAATTGCGGATTCCCAAAACAGGAGCTGCGCAAATCGCTTTTTTCAACCCCTCACACCCTTCCTCAGTCCATTCTATTTAAACCTCATTCACCTGTGCTTTCTTTAAAGCCTACAAAAGGGGTCTTGTGTATGATATGATTGATTATTTATAATGTGCATAATACCCAGAGGTTTCTAAGCGCGGACCCGGGGATCGAACCTCTGTTGCTCTGTATCGTCTTGCTTCCAAGGCGATCACATTGCCCCTGAGCCATTCTTCTGAGATGAACTGTAATCAAATACCCAGGCTCTAACATAATTGCATAGCCCTAAAAATGGGTGCATCTGCTTCACCGTGTGCGGTTTTGCAGTTTTCATGATTGTCTCAGCCCTTTCAGGCGTCACCTTTTTTCCCTCATGTGAAATCAACTGTCCTATGTATAAAACTTCTTCTTGACAATACTGTAACTTTTCCTTATCTACTTTGTATCCCTTGTCTGCTAGGATAGTCATCAACTGAATCGAGTTTTGCCTGCACTCCTCTTCTGTAGTGCTACAAATTAACATATCATCTATGTATTATATCACTGTGCTTTTCAAATCAAAACTGCCTAAGTCCATTTCTAGGACTCTGTTAAAGATAGATGGAGGCTAACCATAGCCTTGAGGCAGCCTACTTTGTTTCAGATGAGTCTGTTGGAACGTAAATGAAGTCCAGTCTTGCGAGTCCTTGTTCAACGGGATTGAGAAAAACGCATTCTTCAAATCAATCACTGTGAAATATCATGCTTCCACTGGGATGCTGCATATTATCATCGCTGGGTTAGGAACTAAAGGAAACTTTGCCTCTACAATCTGGTTAATTGGTATCATGTCCTGTATAAATCTCCACAACCCTCCTTTGATTTTTTTCACAGGATACACTGCTGTATTACATGAGGATTATGATGGCACCAGAATACCTTGTTTCATCAGTTCTGAAATGGTCTTAAATATTCCCTCATCAGCTTCTAGAGACATGGGATACTGTTTTGCTCCAGGTAAAATGCTCCTGGCTTCAGCTTTATTTTAATGTCCCCCCATTCCCTTCAACAGTCCTACATCATAAGGGCCTGTAGTCCATAGGACGCTAGACACCTTCTCCAAGTCTTCCTCAGAAAATGCTGGATGCTGCCACATGATTGCCATTCGCTGTGGGATTTCCATCTTCTCTATTCTTATCCAGTATGTAATGCTCATAAAGAAGACTACTTCATTGTCTTGGATCGTCTCTAGACATGTCATCATCAGTAATGTCAGCCAGTCTGCATCCTTCTTTGAGAGCTATTAGTGTTGTCACTGGTCTACCCTCATCTGTTCCTTGAAGCATCGCCATTTCCCTTCGTACTATGGCTACTTCTAATTCTAGGGGGATTGTCTGTCCCCCCTCTTCGTCCAAAGGTATTTGCAGTCTAAACAAGAATTCATCAGGTATCCATGTCAATAGAATGCTCCTCACATAAAGAAAAACATCTGCCTCGCAGAGCCACTTGCACTGTGAATGCCAGTATAAACTTATCCACATTCAAGTCGTGTATTCCGGGAGTGGAACACACTATCCCTTCATCCGTAAATGAATGCGTCAGGTTTAGTTTTGTCATCAAGTCTCTCCCCAAAATATTAACTGGCGTCTGTCGTGAATAGAACAATGGAACAGACATGTCACGCTCTCCTATAGAGCACATTCACCTCCTCCCTCTTCCTCGTGGAAGGATTCTCTCTCTTCATCTGACATATCTAGTCCTCAACAAGTGTGACTTTTGTCTCCTATGCCTTTGTAAAAGTTCAATCGGCTTATGGATAAGGCTTTGTGTTCGAAGCTGAACAGATTTTCTCCTTCGTCTCGTAATTGAAATACTAGAGATTGATCTCCCCTCCCTCGACTTCCTGATTTGCTACTTCCCTTTATTTCTTGATAAGCTTTATCGATCCTGTCTCCAATAATTCCTATGTCGGTCTTCTTCGTCTGTTACTACTCTAGATGCCCCTGTATCTCCCTTTAACGGAAGGAACTCTAACATTCTATCCCATCGTATTGCTGGGCTTGGCCCTATTGGCTCCTTTCAAATCGGACTAATGTCATCCTCCCATTGTCTCTTCCTATGTTCTAACTCTTCATCTAATTCTCTTTGCTTTCTCGCCTCCCTTATAATTCTATCCTCCTTGTCTTTATTCTTCTCTCCTTGCTTCTGCTCTCCTTTCTTCCTCTTCTTTCCGTCTCTGTATTCTTTTGTCCCTTAATTTCTGTGATTCCTTCTATTCTCTCTTCCTTTCTCGTGTCCCTATCTTCTATTGCTCTGTCTGTTGTCATACTTTCTTTGCTCCTCTGCCCGTTCTACTTTTTTCTCTTGCTCCTCCTGAAACATCTGTTCTCGTTGTTCCCTGCTCTCTTTTACGCTCACCTTCCTTCAATCTTTTTTCTCATTCTCCAGTCTCCAGCTTATCTTCCAGACAGAATACCACTGATTATTGGGGTCCTATTTTAGGACAATCATATTCTGAGCATGCACACACCACTGGGGAAACAACGTGGCTGCAGCTAACAGCACAGGTACAACAGATATTAGGTGTTACATTACTAAGGCACAATTGACACCACAGGCAAGGTTATGAAGAACCTGGACCACAATTCCTGGTCCTGATGAAGGCTGCTTTATCTACAGCCATCTAAAGAAGCAATAGGCCAAAACATAGTTGTCAACTTTCTATAAATATGTAGTGTCCATCACACATACCGGCCACCTAGTTTTTGTTTGTTTAATTCAACACTGATACCAATCCCTCTCAAAGTGTAAGGAGGTGTACATTATGAGCCATTAGACATTCAAAAAATGTACAAATTGTTATTGTGATTAGATACGCTGTATATGTTTTGTGTTGGGAATGTGCCGGTACACTTACCTGTGGCTATCATTTGCTTGTATGTAACACACAGTATGAGATTTATGTTATAAATACTACTACTTTGTTTTTGTGTCTGTTTGTACAACCGGGGTCACCCTGATCAATTGTCTTTATATATTGTGAATTACCTTTTAATTAAAAGAATTTCAATGTGATATACTTTGTTAGGCTATTTTTTTTTCTACAACTCCTCTGTATGAAAAAAAACATCTTTTTGCAAGGTGTCTTGGGTGCACGGTGTAAAGAAGAAGTATTAGTTAGTAGGAGGGGGCAAATTGAAATAACTTGTTTGATGGGGGTTGGGAATATGTTTCTTTAGTTGATTTCCTTGACTGGCTTCCTTTCAGATGACTAGGTCTTTCCCAAGTCAAGATGAAGTGGGGGAGACAGAGGCCTGGTTTGGTCAGAGAACTACACTGGAATGTAGAACTGAGAAGATGATTCTAATCTGCCTTTAGAAGCACCCCCTACTGAGTCTTGTGTTATTGTAAAAGAAACTCAGAAATGGCATCAGTAAAATCTCCCAAAAGTACTCTGATTCATCAAGTGACATGTTCCAGAAATAAATATTGGCAGCGTAGCTTAATTAAGAGTCAGCAGGCACAGAGCAAATAAAAGAAACCCAGCAATATAGACATTGAGAAGATGTATGGAATTAAGACTGTTCACAAGGAATTTAAAAAATAACTTTACAAATGTGATGCTTACCGCAACTAAGGCAGTACAGCCACACGTTCACAGAAAAAGCGGTGTAGATTACGGCAAATTGTGAGGGACAGTGAGCATTTCTTGAGATTGTAGGGAAGCAATCTGGTGAGGAGTCTTCGATATTTACAAGAAGTGCGTGCCTGGTCGTGGCCAGAGTATGTGGCAAGTAGGAGAGCGTTGATTAGGAGCTGTGCAGGCTGGAGGAGAAGACTGACCGTGTCAGGCCTCTGCTTTGTCACTAACACCTCTGTGTGCATGAGTTGAAGAGTGAGGGAGCGCGCATCTAGATGAGGCATAGTGTCTTCTGGCAGGAGATGGAAAAGTAGTGTCTCAGAATAAGAATGCTCAGCAAGCAGTGAACAAATCGAGGGTAGGAAACTGCACATATTTTTTTTAAGGAAATACAAGGGGAAATAAGCTCACAAGAAGACAAAGATGGAGTTAATCAATGATTTGAAGTAAATCCAGCTTGCTATATGGTACAAGCAGGAGGAAGTCTTCGTTATTGAGAGAGGCTGAGACTAACCAAAAATGATCAATTCATAAAAAAGGAAAGTGAAAAGGAAGAAGAAAAGAATGATCGGTTCAACAGTTAAAATGTAAGTAGTTAGGTTAAGATAGGGATCAGCAGACAAGGAGCAGAATTCCTACAAAAGAAAATAACAGTCTACAAACCAACGAGACCCCTCCGATCCAGCAACGAAATCCGCCTGGAACTCAAACCATACCTTAAGAAAAAACTTGGAGGCACCTCCTTCTACCACTTAGCTGCAAAAACCTGGATCAACATCCCAAAAGAAATAAGAAACACTGAAGATCACCTAAAATTCAGGAAATCACTAAAAACCTGGCTCTTCAACACCACAGACTAAACCTTGAAACCAAAACCGAAAAAAGGACGACTAAGCCGGAAAGGACACAGACATCCCAAACCCGAGAGGGTAGCTCCCACGGCACCTGGACGGGTGACACAGGATAGATTGGAACACAGGTGGCACGCACAGAGACTGGATCAACTATCCCAGACAATCCCACACTTTCGCCCGCCCCTGAGTTACTGCCAGCTACCACAGTAGCGCGGAACTGTTAAGATATTGGCAATAACCACACTACCTAAGAGGCTGACGTAGGCAGGTGCACCGGCCAGAGGAGTATGAAGGGAGGATAAGGGGAGCTATGAGAGAGCATGTTAGAGGTGGGGGCCAGAGGAGTAAGAAACCTTGTATACCAGTCCGACCCAAATCGGAAAAGAGCCGCATCAGGGGAGACTAAGCAAGCCCAGCGCCTCAATTCAGGATAGAGACACAAATTAACCAATCCTACTAACAATTTCCCTTTCTGCATACACCTCTCAAACCCCGAACCAAACGCAACCAAAACCTACAGCACAACAAACCGCACAAACTTCACTACATTGCAACAACAAAACAAAAACACACATAGTCTTGCACAACAGTACATGACGACTACCGGCCGCAAACACCCCAGGCCCAGCCAACGGACCCACCGGGCAGAGGCCGCCGACAGCACATCACTGCTCTCTTGCACTTTTCCTGCTTCCTCCCACTAACTCAACCGCCCCTCCTCTTTCAGAGCCGCCAGGGGACCACTCCGGTGGTGATAGTGCGCTGTACAAATGTCCTTTAACATTAACATTGACAGGGATTTAGAGATAGTGAAAATAAAACTACCACAGTGATGGACCCTTCTTGAGAAGACGCAAGTATTCTAAAATAGACAAGCTCCATAGCCAATAGGCTATTAGAGGAGGCATATAAAGTATAAGAGGAATAGAGGGATGGGAACGTTTGATGGGGGAAATTATTGTGTAATCGTTCTAATATATTTTTTCATTGTGTCTCTTAAATTGTGCAGATATGTCGAATTCAGAAGAGTCCTAGATTATTTTTGATCCCATCCCCCTTTCTCTTCAGGGTCCTTCGGGTGTAGCTTGTATCAGGAGTTGCACAATGGACGCTCCGGGTGGTCTGTGGGGTCAGCATCAGCTCTTGCAGGCATTGGGTACTCAGATGCTGACATTTTTAAAGGCTTCTCATCTTTCAGGTGGTAGATGGCTATGCCTCCTTTGTTACCTACTTCATTTACTATAAACCGCTCTGCCATATGTTTGTTGGTATTCCTTGGTAAACGCACCTTGTAGGCGCTTTCTCGAGTGGTATATTTTGGCATAAATGTCCTGTCATCCATCAATGCTTTATCGGGCGTCATATATCCAGGGAACATATTGATCCCTGGACACGCTGTATTTAGCAGTATTCCTCCTTCTAAACATCTATAAGATAGTGGTGCACCTGTAGGTGTTGTGTGAACTAGGATAGTGCCATAATATGTTTTTTAATGTTCTATTAAACCACTTGGATTCATATACATGCGTGTGTGTTCAGTTTGCTTGTAAATGCTCTGAGTGACTTGTTCAAACACTCTTTACTCTCGTCCGTCTGTAGTTTTATTGGTGTCTAATCTTGTTTGAAAATTGATTTGAAAGCGTTAGTCACACAGATCCTCATCTTTCTTTTAGAATCGCCACAAAGACGTACTTGGATAAGAAGTCTGACTGTTAACATATATTTATAACCGTGTTGTGCTTTGCTGATTAATTAAAATATATTATTAAATCGACCTGCCATCAACAATCTGCCTTTCTGGTTCTTGTTACCCTTTGGGGTAATACCTTCTTGTCGGTTCATGTAGAGTTGAAGAATCCTCCCCTGATAACACTATTGCATTCAGTCTTTTGATCCCCTGTCGTTGTAGATTTTGCACATCAAATTATCCAATGTGCTCCCCTTTAGCTACAGGAAACTTTTCGCACGTAAAGACTCTCATTGAGCACATTTTCTCAGGTTAGTTTGCATTCTGTAACAGCAGGTCATACAATGAATGCCCGCACAACCAATTTGATTTAGTCCAGAAATAAAGTCAATTTAGTTGATTCAGCATGGTTTCTGGACCAACAGGCGGTTACAGCATCAGCAAATGTTTACCTTTTTTTTGTATAGATAGCCCAGTATCTATGCAGGACCGGATATACTCCCTGGACATATACACCCACGTTCGGACGAGTGGAGAGGGAGAGGGAGAGATATATGTGAGATCACAGCTTCATCTCTGGTGTAGGATTTCAATTATCTAGGATTGATGACGCACCATATCTCTCTCGAGGCTTTGTTTCTAACTGTAGCAGATCTACAGGCAACCTGAATATACTACATACAAAGTTCAGTGTCTTAAAGTATCTGCCGCTGTCTAACCTGCAACACATTTTTGCGAATGTTGGAGTCTCTGAGACATTCATGGACCTTTTGCTGCTGGTCGTGGTAGCGATGATCATAACAATCGTTGTAATAATTCCGTTTCAAGTACTCATCAAAGCCGCTGCTACACCTTGAACAGACACCTACACCAATAGTCGCACTTTTTTCATCCCAGTTTCAATTTTTATCAATTCCTTTGCAAACTGACAATCCTGATACAAGTCCTGACTTTGTACAGAGATGGGTTCTTTATTTGAGCATCAAGGGCAATAGAAGCGAACAGCCGTGTGAGGCAGATAACCTGGTTCAGTTTGCACCTCTTCTTTTTTTTTTAACATTTTGATGGGAAAAAAAATGAATAACAAGCTGCTGACTTTTACAATTCAAATGACTCCTTAGTAAAAGCATTTATTAGTGATTGCCCCATGCTTACATTTCCAACAAAGTAAGTGGCTTCACTCTCCAGGGTTTCCTCTGCTGCAGCAGCATCGACTTCAAAGTGTTGCACAACAATTTCTTCTAGACGCATGTGATGAATCGAGGGATTCACTCACTTCTTCCTGGGGGGAACCTTTACTTGTGAGGCTAGAGAGGTGAGCCTGCTGTGCAATACCCTCCATAGGGGTAGAGGCAAGCGGGACCTCACCACTCCCCATCCCCCATGTCTGGGGATAAGGATTGGCGTTCTGATGAGGAACTTCCTTTCTAATCCCACCACGATTATTCTGTTGGAAGAGAACAAGAGAAATGTACTTATGTTTGTTATTATGGGGTCTCAGAACAAAACGAGTATCGGTTGGTTACTTGGACGAAGAAGATACATGAAGTCATGCAGAACAAATACCTGCTAGGTACTGAAACAAAGAAACCTAAGGAAGTTATAGGGATTATGCCACAAACACTGAGAAAGGACACCAAAAGGATGCCAGGGTAGCCTCAGACGAGCGTCCTAAAAGCGGGAGGAGAGAGCCTGACAGAGTGGGACTCGGGGGTTTCAAACCAGCTCCTGGAGGGAGGCTGGTGAACCAGAGAGAATGCTGACACACAGCAAGGGAAGAACCACGGAGGAACAGGTGATCTGGAAGGACCGTTCCAAAGGCAGCCTACCGAGAGGCTGTGAAGCAGACTGTCGTCCCAGGAGGGACACAGCATAGAGTAGTGGTGGCTGAGAGAAGGGAAGAGAGGAAACCCCTCTCTCTGCCGATATCACGTACCAGGAAGCACACTGAGCGGTGCTGGAGACAGAAGCATATACTGAGGCGAGGACCAGACTTGTCCTGAGAGGTGGTGGCCAAGAAAGGGAGAGAGCGAGTGTCCCTTTAGTGCCGATCTCTCTGCTCGCAAAGTACATCGAAGACTATCTGGAGAAGCAAGAAAACCAAATAAGAGAGCTGTCCCAACGAAAGAGGGAGAAGTCCAGGAGGAGAACGCCAACCCGGTGACGTGGCCACAATACAAGGAAGGTAACTGGGAGAGCGGGAGACCGGGCAAGAGAGGTGGTCATAATGATTGCCATAAACCCCCTAGTCAGCCTAGTATCAAACATGAATATAATGATTGGAATAATCCTACTCGTCCCAGTGGTACTGAAGATTAACAAGAAGAATGAGAATAATGACTATGTTCATAATACTTGTCCCAGTATCAACGAGTGTGAGAATAACTACTAGACTAATCAATCTTGTCCCAGTAGCAACAAGTGTGAGAATAACTACTGGACCAACCAGTATCAAGGACAATGAGAACTACTGGACTAATCATACTCGTCCCAGTATTAAGGAGAATGAGAATAACTACTGGGCTAATCATACTCATCCCAGTATCAAGAAGAGTGAGAATAACTACTAGGCTAATCATACTCCTCCCAGTATTGAGAACTGTGAGAATAATTACTGTGGGCATCCTACTTGTACCAGTGAGAGGAGCAGTAATCAAGAGTGAGAATCACCAATGGGTTTATCCTATTAATTCAAGTGTGAAGGCTAAGAGGCAAGAGGGAGAGAAAGCCAATAACCAAGAGAGTGAGAGCCAATACTGGGATTACCATTCTTACCTTAGTGAGAAAGTGACTAACCAAGAGGGTGAGAATCAACCAGAGAAAGAGGGACTTTTATCGATGTCTAAGAAAGGCCAGGGGAATCCAAGACAAAAACGAGGAACTTTGAATCCTTCAGGAACAGGGGAAGGCAAAGCCTGTGGACTGGGGAAGTCCCTTTAATGAACTGAACGAACTTGTGGAAGAAATAGCAAAGAACGATCTGAAGATGGGTTATTAAAAAGCAATTGAACTGAGCAAGCTGATCCATGAGAAGGGAGTCATTCTCCTGGACTTTAGTTGTTTTGTCTTAATGGTATGGTCAGCAAAGTTTAGTTTTGGACCGAGGACAGACTTTTCTTTAGGACTTCGCAAACTCACGACGAGCACCCTAGTTAGATATTAGGTAGGGAAACTCATAGACTAGGGAAAGCCAGGCATTTTTTCTATTATTTGAAAAAAAGGTACTGTAACATGGCAACTTCTAGTCGGTCTTCTCCTTCTGACCTGCCATAACCTCATAGAAACCTCTGTAGTTCTCTGCTCCATTCATAATGTCCATGTGCAATGGGTCTTAAGGTGCATCTTGCTCAATCTCGTGTTCCAAAACATTGATGGTCACCTCTGTTTACCAGATATCCTTGTCCCAACAGCAACTTTTCCAGGAATCATGAGCAATCAATAGACAGTGTTGTTTAACAACATCCATTGGCCCTTCGCAAGTGTCCTCAACTTTGAGGATGATATCAAACATTTGCTGCCATTTTCCGTCAGTCTCTTTCTCTTAAAAAATGTTTGATTTATGCACAGACACCTTTTATCAGTTGATGAATAATGTATGTTTCAAACAGAGCCCCGCATTTTTCTTTTTATATACAATACAGACACATGCAGCACCACCCGATACATAACATATGTGTGTCCCTGGTATGGGCTGCTGATTGTTTTCCAGACATGCCTCAGACCCGGTTCCCTTAGAGCAGGGGTCTGCAACCTTTAGCTTGCCAGATGTTTTGGACTACAAGTCCCATCAAGCCAACCCAGCCTAGTCCATGTTGAAGGATCATGGGGGTTGTAGTTCAAAAATCTGGCGAGCCCCACTGGTTGCAGTCCCCTGCCATAGAGCTGGAGGACTTTTACTTTGCACTTGACTTGCAATGACCTGTCCGCCAGTGCAGCAGCTGCTCAGGTATGCAGGGAACGCTCACTCTCCTTTGATGCACATGCAGCAAACAGTGGGGCTGAGGCATGATCATGATACCCTACGTTTTAGGGTGAAAAAATAACCTTAAACAATTAAAAATCAAATACAAAATTAAAAAATATAATAAAAAGAATGAATACATATATGTAATATTAAATGATAATGCATACATTAAATATATAAACAGAAATACAAAGGAAATTAAAACATAAACACATGTGTTTATATAATAAATGTATTTAAAAAACAAAACTTTAAAAGGGTGGGGCCTGAGGACCTAGGGCCAACTCCCACAGTACCATCTGTCACTTTTGACAAAAGATATCCCTGTAAACTACTAACAGAGACAGCCCAGAAAGGAAGGCAACAAGGAGAAAGGAGGAATGAGTGGATGAAGAACTGAACATAGAGTTTGAAAGAGGAGGCAAAGGGAAACCTGGGCATGTAGAGATGGAGCGGGAAGATGACCCAGATGTCCAAGATCTGGCAGATCACTTGATGTAGTAGGCAGCATGAGCATGTGGCAAAGCGATGATGATATCAAAGGAGATCGGAGTAAGGGAGGAGTGTCAGGGGTTTTGACCCATGTTCGAGTTATTATGCTACAACATTTGGGGCTCTGGGCTCAGAAAATCCAAGATGGCCGAAAAAGCCCACATTGTGCCAGAATCCAGGAAAACCGCGCAGTTTTTGCGCACACCAAAATGGTCGCCTGACCTACCACCCACCAGTGCGAGCGTAATGGGCCAGAAGCGCCATGAGTGAAACGTGGTTCCAAAGGAAAAACAGCAGTGCCTGTTAGCTCAAAAAGCGCTTTGAAATCACCTTTGTTTCTCTGAAATGCAAGCTAAAAATGCCTATTTTAAACATTGCAAGATATTCAAAAATCTCACTGAACACCAGCAGACATTTGGCAGAATGTAGTCTTGTGTGCATACACAATCTGGAAAGATGAAGTACCCAAAACAATGTTTATAACAAAACTGGCTGAGCTGTGGATGTCAGCAGCTGAAGTGAAATTGGACTTAAAGCCACTAAAATCGAAATGTTTAAAATAAATGAGTGACCTACTTTGAGTGTCACATAGGTTGCAACTGTTTAAATGTCATAGTTTTGAACTTAGAATCATCGTTCTAGCTGCATGTGTAGAAAATGTAAGTTTGATTTGAATGAAGAAAAACTGGGAACAAAAGTGACATTTGGCTGAAGCCTGTCTTGAAGAGATTGAATTCTGCCCGGCAACTACCCCCAACGGGAGTTGAAACTTGCTCAGCGACTGCATTCGCAGGCCTGGCTGCCTTCTGCTGTTCCCACAAAAAGGAGATTACACCTCTCTGATTGAATCAGGGGAGGAGCACCTGGGAGCAGGGAAACCGAACAATGAGCTTTCCTTGGCTCAGGCAAATGTTAAATTAGGAGGGGTTGTAAATGGCTTCCTCTTGGGAGAAACTGGGAGGAGCAGTGCCTCTGTGAGCAACTTGAGTTGGAGGAAGTGGACAAACCAGAAATTCCACCAAGTGCTTTGGGAAACCACACCCCTCTGGGCCAGAGCATAATTTTAAAAAGATGGATAATTCATAGTACGGACTTGTCAAAATAATATAATTAATATCATTATTCTTGTGATTTTTCTGTGCACATTTTAAGAGGTGTTAGGACTCTGTGGTATGTTCTGGGGGGTAGTAGCAGAAAATAAGGTATTACTCCGAATGTCTGTATGTTAAAAATCTGGCACTTTATCATCTGATGCCCATATTACCTGTGCATGTTTGTGCAAATTCTGTAAAAGTTTAGAGTTTAGAGGTTGTGTTCTTGATGAAAAGGGCAGAATTCTGTCATAAGTGGACACAACATCTTACAAACGGGGATCGGATGGTTTGGTGCTACAGAAAATATGTTAACTGGACATATAATATTAGAGAAATGGTACATAGATAAATATGTATTTGGATCAAAAATAGATTTGGGTGCAAATTGACAAGGGGAGTGTTCTTTCTGTATGCCATAAAATTGATATGACACTCCATCCCTTCCACCAATCAAGGGAGAGAGGAGAGGTAGGCCAATGATAAGTTGTGAGGGGAAGGCTTAGTTATGCCCACGCACACACCCATTTTCAAAACACATATAAAGAGACTGCTTTGGACAGGCAAGACGTTCACTCTCCACTTTCTTGCAAAGCATTTTGCCGGTCCACACAATATCCAGAAGGACCATCTCCAGAACTTAGAATCCAGACTTCAGAACTTTTTCAGCAGTGCCAAGAACTTTTGCCAGAACCAGAGACCAGACCGCTGTGAAGTGCAGAGCAGAGCTGACCCAGAGATCTGTGACTTCAGAACCACCCGCCAGGAGTCCAGTCCAAACCTGATCAGACCTTGACGGCCTATTTCAAATTTATAGTGTGAGTACTCAGCCAGAACTGTGCAAACCAATCTCTTAGTTTAAAATAATCTAATTCAAACCATTTCTACCTATCTAGAACTGCATCATAGAATTGTGTGTCCATCCTGTTGATCCAAAACCTTCCACAGCGCATCTGTCATTCTGAAACTTTAATTTAATTTCTGAAAATCTATCTCCACAAAATCGTCTGTATCATTGGAACCGTGGGCTAGGGACGAGATTCTCAGCTTTCCAACAAGCCTAAACCCGACTTTCTATTCCTTATAGCTATTCCGTAATCGCGCTCGACGCATTCGGAAAAAGTGCAGCGAATTGTCATTTCGCTCAATTAGCTCCTGTCAAAATAGTCGCTTTTGCTTGAACTGCTAAAATTCGTTTTCAACCTGCTAATCCCTCATTGAGCATTGCCAGTGTGAGTTGAACTAATCTTAAATAGCTATCACCTACCCTGAACCTCCTATAGGGAATTAAAAGCATTTTTATCGTATTTTACTTCATTGCCACCACATTTAAAAGGATTTGCCTGCTTTAAAATCATACCTGTTTTCCTATAGGCTCGCTGGGTGGAACTGGAACTCTGTATTGCATTTTGATTGTATTCCTGAAACTTGTGTGCTCTTCTTCCATCTCCTTATATCGCATAGGGGGGGAGTGAATTGCCACCAGGGGGAAAGGGAACATATTATCTCTTGTGAAACCCTATCAGTTATTTCTGTACTGCATTTTATTCATCATTGCATTTCCTTGAAATCATAAAAGTATTCTCAGCTACTTTATCCTCCCTATACCAACTCCTAAGTAATTAAATAAGCGTACAATTATAATATTATCCATTGTTGATCACTGTCATATTCTAAAGTGTGATATCAAATATTAATTTATTATAAAAGTGTGATATATATATTGTTTAATGTTTCCAATAAATCTTTTAAATTGCAAAACACACCTTCTTCTTGGCTCAGTGAGGTCAGGGGGATTCAAAGAGAGGGGTGTTATATAAGGGTTTATCATCCAGAGTATAACTTGTCATAAAAATATATAAATAAGGGCTTCCCTGGGGCGTCCCAGACGAGGCACTGACTTAGTGGGATTGCTGAATTGAAGTCACTTAACAGGAGTGAGTAGTGAAAGCAAAGAGAGAGAGGACAAGGAACACCTAGGAATGAGTGTGTTACGGCAGAGTGAGGAGGGCATTCAGAGGGGGGAATGGGGAGTCGATCAGGGAACACTGAAGACAGAATGAACAGTCTCACCCTCCAAGACAACCCCTCAAAGACCACACAGAGGTTGTGGGGCTGCAGTTGATGACCCTTGCCCTTGGACTTGTGAGTAAATGTCATCCCATGTCATCCCATGTGGATAGTTAGGCAGGAAGGCCCAGTCTTTGTTAAATCCAAAAAGACTTTTTTGTTTACTTATTGCACCCAAAAAGCGGTAATATTGTTATTTTGTTGATGACTTGTTTCAGTTCAAGGAGAAGCCATCTTTTCTTGGAATCTTTGAGTTACATCCTTTTCACAGTTGTTACTTAGCAAATAACACCTCTTTTTACTTTGTGTCTTATTGATTCTGACTCTGCTTCTTGACAGTAGGCATTGAACATGGTGATCTAATTCCCCTTCCTGAAATAGCATGCAAGTAGCAAACAGCATGATGGGTGATGAACAATGACTCTGGATTGGGCGTGATGATTTTCTGCTCCAACATCTGAAGTTTGGCAAGGACCACCTGTTGCCAAACTTCTAGCAAGCAATGGGGCTGGATTTAGATACATTTCCCAAAATGGTTTTGATGTGATGTACAAATCCTGTCACACTTCCAGGTTTGTACACAAACACATCTTAATCTTGCAGATTCCTAGCTTGAGAGCTCTTCTGGAATCCTCTTCCTCAGACTGCTGGTTATAAGTCGGAGCTGTATAGATATCCGTTCTAGCCATAACTACTGGTTCTTCTCGGTCTTTCTGTAACTTTAGCTGGTTGGTATATGCACTTCTAAGGTCTTCTGGCAATCCTCTGGCTGTACCCGAATACTGAAGTCACTCGGAACGTTTGTGATTCTATAGGGCCAATACCATTTTGCTAAGCGCTTGTTCTCGGACAAGGAGGGGAGCACCAAAATGTGATCACCCACTTCAAATGTTCTAAAACTGGCCTGGCCTTCATATAATTGCTTTTGTTTTTCTATACTCTCATGTAGGTGTTGATGAACATGTTTTGTCGCCAATCCCCTGTGTGCTCATGTTGTTTGGACAAATTGGGCCGTGTTGTTTCTCCTCCTCATTTTCCCATACTACTTTCAGGATGTTAAAAGCATCTCGGGACACTTGACCGTACATTCGTTCAATGGGGGAAAATCCTGGTAAGGCCTAAACTATCTTCAGCACAGCAAACGGGGCCCATGGTAGAGGATTGTCCAGTTCCAACTGAGGTTCTTCAATGTCTGCTTAACTCCCTTGATTAAGCCTTCTATTTGAGGCCTTTAGGTGGAGGTGCGGAGTGTCTCCATATGTAATGGGTCTTTGAGTTCAAACATCAATGTAGACATGATTGTGGACTCCTGTTCCATAAAGATCTCTTTTAGAAATCCAAGCTGAGAAAAGTATGGAACTTAGTGTTTAATGATCTGTTCAGTCATATTGTTTCTAAAAAAAACCTTGATAAAGCACGCCTTGCTTGCCCACAAAGTACTCTTCTTACCCTGGCTCTTTTCCACTGAGAGTCTGTTAAAAGTAGGAGGAAGAGACTGGTCGTTTCTATGTCATTTCTATGGCAAACTCTGGGCATCTTCTGGCACTACCTTCAGGTTGGACTCCCATGGGGGTGAGATAATCCAAATCCTCTCTCAAGCCCGTGTGTCACAGTCGATTCCCTGACTTCCAACAAAGGGGGACATTTGTGAAGAGAATCCAGTGAGAGTGTGAATCATTCAAACTGATTTTAGGTGTTTTTCGCTTGAAGAAGGCTACGTCTGTGGTAGATGATATCAGTGGACATCTTAATAATTTCTTTCTCAAAAAGAATTTTAAATTCCTAGATTTAGAGCACAGGCTGGGAATTTAGGCCATTAACTTTATTGCTTATCCTGCAATCTTGAGGAGCTTTCTTGGTCTGCTCCTTGAGTCAATTTGGGCTCTATTATAGGAGGCTGAACATGCATGATAGTGCCCTGTATAAACTATAGAGGAACCACCAGAAGTCTGCCAATCTAGGTTGGGTCACTGGTTCAATGTCTGCTTCTCTGCCACCACTCTGGCTTAGGGCCCTTGCTTAGCCCCCCCCACTATACCCCTCATTGGCCTATTCCTTAATGGGCCGCAATGGTCTTGTGCTAAGGGAACTTCTGCTGCACCCCCTATCCTCTTCCTTGCCTTCCCTTCCCTTCTTGTACTTCCTCCACAATTTCATCCCTCCTCCCCTGCCAGACCACCCTTGTTTGTCGGGGTTGCACCTCCATTCCACATCATTGTGTTCTCTACAACTCACACCTCATCTAGACCTCCATTTCTCCTCCTTTAGGGTTCTCTCCTCCAACTTCATAAACTGCCTAAAGTTCATATCGCCCTCTGTAAACCCCTTCTTGATATCTCGAACAGCCTCCTCTCTCTCTCTCCCCCCAAGCTCCTCCTTGCTGCTGTATGACTGTCCTCTCTCTTGCTCACCACACTACTTTAATGTTCTTGCCAACTCTCATATCGGTTCCTTCACCCTCCTTCTCACATCCTCTTTCCTCCTCCTTTTTCAATGTTCTAACTATGCCTCGCTTTTGTACTATGCTGCCAACACCTCACGCTCCTCACCTTGTTCCCAGAATGTCAGCAGCTTTTATTGGGCCCGATCTATGCCCCCAGGTTCATTCTGTGCAGGGGTGTTTACAGCTATGCGGCATAATGAGGGTGGTGTACAGATTGGTGTAGCAAGGATTGGGGACCTACATTGCCTGTGTATAATCTCAATGCTGGGGTGCATGGCAACACAGACAAAGCCTTCTTTAGTCATTTTCACCATTTTGCATGTCTCATGCGTGTTCAGTCCACCTCCAAGAGGACTGCCCATGTGTTGTGCCTCTCTGGCTGACAGCGGTTGCGCTAGTACTTCTCAAGACTCCTCCTGCAAGACAGGGGTTATCCAACTCAGTAATGCTTTCTACAGTATTTTATTCCCAAGGCCATGTAAGGGAACCATAATTCACAGGCTCACCATAGCACCCAACATATGAGGACTTCTCAGAGCGGCGGGGGAATAGGAAGTGTAACTCTTATGACAGTGCTCTGCCATAGACCAGTGGCTATGTGGGGCGGTGTGGCGGATCCCCCATGTATCGCCTCCCGACCCAGCATCACATGGCAGCTGGTGGCACCCGGTCCCCATGTACCCCAATCTGTGATTCCCCAGGCACGCGCAGGGAACTTAGTCACAACTTGTAGAGTGTCTGGTTTGTAATTGATGAGGTTGAGCGTTGATCCCTTGTAATGGGTGTGTGTAAAACACATGTTTTGTAAGGCCCTTGTCACTGAAGAAAGATGAGATTGGTGTGCCCAGCACATCTGAGATGTTTCTCAGTGGACTTTGAAGTTCCCAAGGTAGATACGTTCACTAACTTTGATCATGTGATCGATGTGTTGCCCTTTGGCAATTGTTAATAATGCTGAGTGTGACTAATATGGTGGGGGATTTTCCTTCCCATCTCCAAGCAATTAATGGATGGGAATCTCTACGTGTGGATTTGTTTACATGGGTTATCAGATGTGTGTGAGGCAACACCTGCTGCTTTTAATGTAAATGGAGACACCTTGCTGTCTGTGAAAGCGTAACGAGCCAGGTTTCTGAAATCGATATTGTATCCCTTGATTATCTATTCTAATTAGATGTAGGCTATGGCAGAAATGGAACTGTGGAACATGCAGAAAAAGGATCATGGCTCTTTTTATATGACGTGAGTGATCTTGGACAGTTGTTGGACACATGTACGTTTTCACGACTGAGCAGATCCATTTGACATGTTTTCGCGAGAGGGCCGGAGTTTATAGTATAATTTCGGTTTTGACTGATCACACATGGGGTAAGGGTTAGTTATAATAACAACCTACTTCTCTTTGGGAACATGCTATTCAGTCTTTCCCTGCCCCCTCCTCCTTGACCAATGCCACCCTTCTTGGCAGAAAGCAGTCGCTCAGCATCAGGGATTTATAGTGACCTGCAGTTTCCTTAAAAGTGTTGGTGCCGGGGTGAAGTACTTCTAATTGGACCACAGGTTGCTTATGCCTTCCCCTCCTTGGCTGGCTACTCTAGCTGCTTTCTTGAATAGGCCTAATCTTAGGCTCTTAGCACGTACGCTGGCCCTTCCTACACCACCTGTATATGTTTGTCACCCAAGTACTAAATTGATTGGGGGAATGTACCTTCCTTCCTGGGCATGGTCTGTCTCTCTCTTCTGCTTCCCTCCGCCCTCCTGCTCTCTTTCTCTCGCTCTGATATTAAAGATCTGCGCTCTCACCTTTCCAATGTGTAAGGTCTGCTCACTACCACCCTCTCACCACTCATTGCTTGCTCTCTCCTGTCTACTTCAACTCCTGTTGATGACATTTATATCCTCCGCACTTGTCTTTATCTTCCCCCTCTCCTCCTTTCTTTCTCCTGGCCAGTCTTTTGGGCTTACTGCCAAAAACCCAGACTCCCTTAAAAGTGGACAAGGTCGCTTTAATGTGACTTGCCAAAGCTCACAAAATAAACGCTAACCTGGTCCCTGGCCTTACAGACTATAATTAACCTCTTTAACAGTTCCCCAAACATTAAATAAATAATTAACTCTTTAAGCCCCCAACAATTAAATGCATAAACCCCAACTTCCTCCCTACCTATCTCCAGGTCCTTACCATCCCCTTACCATCTTCTCCAGCCTTCATCCCCGCTTTCTGCCCTCCTCTCCCCGGCCCATGCCCCTCCATCTTCCAGACCTGCTCCCCTCTCTGCACCCCCGGGGTAGCCCATTCGTACAAACAGCACCACCCCCATTTTAACCCGTGCTATCCCCCCGATTGCTTGCCTCCCCCCTCATCCAAAGGGGCCATGCCCCCCGGCAAACCTACTTCTTGAACCCCCACAACTCCCCTCAAAACCAATCTCCTCCTTCCTCCGACGCGCAGCCAGGCCGACCTGTCACATCAGCAACAAAAAACCTCTTAACATTCCTCCAAACTAACGCGCGACCTGTCACACCAAAACTACCATCAAACACCTTACCTTATGCCCTAAACACACTAATAACCGGAAAAAACCCAAGACCTGGGGAAAATTGAAAACAGACTTCCCGCTCACAAATCAACCACCCTTACTTCACTCCAATGTACCGCACAAAAATGGGGGGGAGGGGCGGGGACAAAGACTCGCCCTCAACGGTCACCTGCTCTCGAACCTTCCCTGCCCCCCCCCCAGCAGCGCGCTATGCGCAGGCCAGCTTGCTGGCCTGTGCAGTGCTCAAAACCACCCCGGTGGAAACACTACGCATTCCCCCCGGAGCCCCTCTTTGGGCTTACTGCACAACAACCCAGACTCGCTTAAAAGTGGAAAAGGTTGCTTTAATGTGACAGGCCAAAGTTCACAAAATAAACGCTAACCTGGCCCCTGGCCTTGCAGACTAAAATTAACCGCTTTAACAGTTCGCCAAACATTAAATAAATAATTAACTCTTTAAGCCCTCAACAATTAAATGCATAAACCCCAACTTCCTCCCTACCTTTCGCCAGGTCCTTACCATCCCTTACCATCTTCACCAGCCTTCATCCCCACTTTCTGCCCTCCTCTCCCCGGGGCCATGCCCCTCCATCTTCCAGACCTGCTACCCTCTATGCACCCCCGGGGTAGCCCATTCGTGCAACCAGCACCACCCCCATCCTTACCCACGCTACCCCCCCCATTGCTTGCCTCCCCCTCATCCAAAGGGGCCATGCCCCCCGGCACCAGAAAAAACCCTCCCCTGAGGTGTTCTTTTCTGCCCCACCACTGAGTCGCTTAACACTTCCAACTCTTCACCATACCCTCCACAAGCAACGTCAAATCCGTAAAATAGTAACTATTTCCATAAACCGACAAATGAACTCCATCTTCCCTAAAAACCTCAAAGTTCTCATATATAATCTCCTTCTGCTCAAGAACTCGCACTGCTGCCAGGCCACAAAACTTTATCATCTCCCTGTTTATCTTCTTTCTTGTTCACTCCACCGTGCCTTCAATTACTGCACCCCTCCACGCTCTCCTCGGTAACAACTTAGTCCATACCAAACATACCTTAGGCCATATTTCCCTAAGCCATGCCAGGTCCCTCTTCATTTTCTTTAACAAAGCTACTCCTGTATCCCGCACCACATCATTCTCCCCAGCATGTATGATTAACCTGTCCGGGCCCCAAAACGCTCCTTCATCCCCGCTAGCATGGGCAGCAGTTGATCCCAGCGCATCCCCCAAAGACCCAACCACCTCACAATCCCTATTTCATAGCTGCAGCCCAGTTGCATGCCAAAAATCCTCTTTTCTGCCTCTTTGCCCGCCCACTTCACAATCGAATGCCCGACAATCCAAATCTGCCGAATCTGCCGAATCTGCCCTGGCCTCCTCGCTGTCTCTGAAAAAGAAATCACAATGTCAGTTACGAACCTCCACCTCCCCAAAGAACCCCTCCCACCACGACCCCTTTGCCCCTTCTCAACCAGACCCTTTCCCCAGCTCCCTGATATATCCCTTATACTTCCCAGACTTCCACCTACCCAAACTCTTGACCTTATTCTCCGACAACCCCAAACGGTTACCCTCAGATACCGTATCCATCCTAAATGAATGCGTACCAAAATCCTCAGGCTTTTCCCCCACCACCCCCATTGCTTTCCTCAGAATCCCCAGCACCTGCGCTGCCAACACCTCTGACCCCTCAGCAGGTCAAAAAACCATCCCTGACCTTCCTCCCGCTAATTCCTTCCATGCCAAACCTGCCCTCACTGGGCACAGCTCATTACTTCCCCACCCCTGCGACACCCAGCAGCCCTTTCCCTTCTGGTCCGTTTTTGACCTTCCAATCCAAATATCCACCCCCAAATTTAAAAAATGGACATCCTCCGACTGCAACCCACCCGCACCCCCTTTTGCCCCCACAAGCTCTGACACTCTGAATGCCCCAAAAAACAACCATGTAAAGCAAGCCTGAAAAAGAACTCCTTCTCAACCCGACCAACAAACTACTTCTAGGGCCCGACATAATCTGACCAACAGGGTAGCAGATATCGGTCTTCTGCTATCCTTCTCCCCACCCTTTTCCCTCGCCCAGCCCTCTAACATCCTGCTCGCCAACTCCCCCCCCCGCCCCATTAGGTGGAAATCCCCAAAACCATTTGCCGTAGAAGGCTATTCCCGCCAATTTCCCCGCTATGGTTGCCTTTGACCAACCGTTATCCATACACCACAAAAGAAAATTAACCACATCATCCCGTCTGCGCTCCTCAGCATCCTCCCAACCCTTCCAGCTATGAGCCTCCCTTTTTAGGAATTCTTCCCACGCCCTTCTGTACGCTGCCCTAGACGACGGTGCCAGGGAGCCCTCCACTAGCGACAGAGCTCTCAACTTCCTAGCTTCCACAGCTCCTCCGTGATCCGCTGCCCGATCCGGTCTGCTCCAGGTGCCAATCCACGGAATCTCTGCCATTGAAAACGAGATAATGCATCAGCGAAGCCATTATCTTTACCCGGTACGTGCGTAGCCTTGAACAGCACATTCCATTCAAGGCATCCCAACACAAACTCTCTGGTCCCTCACTGATTGCCTGTTGATGACATTGACCACGCACTCATTGTCCACACTGAAATTCACCTTCTTATTTGACAACTCCCTGCCCCACAGTTCCAATGCCACCAACAATGGAAAGAACTCAAGGAATGCAATACTCCTCCCCTCCTCCAGCCACCTCGACGGCCACCTCTCTGCGCACCATCTAACTTGCCAAAAAACTCCGAAACCCCCCGTACCTGCTGCATCCGAAAATATCTGCACCTCCCAAACTACTGGGCCCCCTTGTAGCCACATGGACACCCCATTAAATCCTTCCAAGAAACGTAGCCAGATCATGTAATCTTCCCGCACCGCCCCTGAAACCCTCACTCGATGATGTGGGCATTTAGCTCCCGCCATGGCCCTCAACATGTTCCTACAAAAGGTACGCCCCGGGGCCACCACCTTACATGCAAAATTTAAATGCCCTACCAATTGTTGCATCTCAAGCAAAGTCATCTTCCGCGCCACCACCTCCTTCTCCAGCAAACCCACCAAACGACTCACCTTGTCGTGTGGCAAGCGTGATGTCATTGTCCTGGAATCCAACTCAATCCCCAAAAATGTCAAAACCACCGGCGGCCCTTCTGTTTTATCCTCAGCCAAAGGCACCCCCAACTCCTGCATCAATGCCTGAAAAGTCTTTAGCATGTCCCTGCACTCAGATTCATCTCCCGCCCCGCCGACAAATAAAAAATCATCCAGGTAGTGCAAAACCCCCTACGCACCCGAACTATAAGTGAAAACCCACTGCAAGAATGAACTAAAATGTTCAAGCAACGCGCAAGAAATCGCACAACCCATCGGTAGAGCCTTGTTTACATAGATGCAATCTTCAAATTGCATTCCCAGCAACCAAAAATCCTCTGGGTGCACCGGCAGCAACCTCAATGCTGCCTTGATATCACACTTGGCCAAAAATGCTCCGTGACCCACCTTCCTTATCAATTCCACTGCCTGGTCCATGCTCGCATATGATACCCCACAATCTTCCGGGGCGATGAAATCGTTGACTGACAAGCCCTCCGGCCAGGATAAATGATGTATCAGTCTGAATTCTCCCGGCACCTTTTTGGGCACCACCCCCAACGGGGATATCACCAAATCACCCGGTAAATCGACAAATGGACCAAACACCCGCCCGGCTGCCACTTCCTTGAGCAACTTCTCCTTAACCACATCCCCCTTTTCCATGGCTGATTTCAGATTTTCCACCCATCTGCGCACCCACGGACCTTGGTACCCTAACCTGAAACCGTCCCTAAAACCATCCCCCAGGATCTTCACCCCCTCCCTGTCCGGATAAAAACTGAGCCACCTCTCCAGAACCGCTACCTTAACTGGGGTAGAAGCCTTTCCCCACAATCCCGCGTCTCGCTCCCCACCCCCGCCCACGGTCTCCTTGCTGGAAGCACTGTGTAACCGGCACCCGGTTACATCTGGTGCACTCATGTCTGAACCTGTACGCCGTCCGTGTGAAGCCATCCTTGTTAAAACCCCAACACATGACTGCTGACCCCTGCCTCCTCCCCCCCCCTCGGGAGCGGGGCAACCAAGAAAGGGCCGGTAAGGCACGGGTAAGCCACTTGCAGTGTGCACCGTTGGCGCGGGCCTTGTCTGCGCCATCCATTGCAGCCAGAGGTCCATATCTATCTCCTCCCCAAACCGCCTGGCTATCCTCAGCCAATCTCGCCCTAAATTCCTCGTCATATCTCACCCAAGCAAAACCTCCAAAGCTTGTGAAAGCCTTCCTAATGACATCCATATACTTACACAGTGCTACACACCTCTCTGGGAATTTCTTGCAGTAAACACTGGCGTATATGATAAATGCTGATGTCCAATTCTCTATTGTCACCGGAACTTTCAGACGCAATGCTAACTCCCTCTCCTCCTCCTTTGATCCCTCTTTGGCTCTGACCTCCCTGTGTAACAGCTTGAAAACGTCCACAAATTCACCGGCCCAAATCTTATCCTTAGTCGAAGCCATCAAATGCGCGCCCAATGGTTTAGTGGTGCCCATATATGTAGCTTCTTGTCTTTCGCTTTACCCACTGTCGCCTTATCTTTTGTTGCATGCACCTCTGTTGCCCCGGCCTCCATCTCCCCGTCAGTCTGGACCACCACTGACGACACCTTTCTCTCCCAGAAAAAAGCCCCCGCAGCCTGCATGCCCACATCTCTCCCCACCCCTTGCATCCTCACTCCCTCCCCACTTAGCCCCGACCTTGTGTCTCCCCTCTGCCATGTAGCTGACCACTCCCTACCCTGCTCACCTCGCTCTGCCCTGCCGTCGCCCGGCTGCAGCCTTGCCTCCACTCCAACGCTCCTCATCTCCCTCCTCAATGGGCTCCTGCTGCGGGAAGAAAACATGTCAGAAGACTCGCCTAACCAAATGTTCCCCTGGCTGCTCAGCTGTTGACCTCCATACCTTTCCACATCCCCTTCCCACCTTAACCCCTCACTCCCTCTCCCCCTCCTCCTACCCACCCTGTAGCTCTCATCACCCCATTGCCCCGCATACTCTTCCACCCCATCATCATCCCCAATGCCATACCAGGGCTGTTGCGAGCACATGATCGTTCCGGGTAGCTCCTCCTCAGGTGAACTCAGGGCGTCCGCCCCACCGCTCCTTCTCCTTCTTCTAGGCGGGGCCGTAGGAACCCCTGCCTATTCTCCTCTTCCTGGGCGACGGGTCCTCACCTCCACCCGGTGCTCCTCCTCGCTAGGGGCCGTGCTGCGCCCTCTAGGCTGCACCCTGACATCCTGTAAAGGGGGCGTTCTCAAACCCTCCCTTGGCTGCTCCTGACGAACTGTGGGGGCCGCCCCAAACCCTCCACCCGATGCCCTCCTCAATGGGGAGGTCATTTCACACCTCTCCCTCTCCTCACTGCTGTCTGGTGACCTCTTCCTCCTTCTCCCCCTCATGCTCTTCTGTAGATACTTACCTCCCTTACCTCTCTGCGCTACCGACCCCTTCTGCGCCACCTCTCCCCCTCTCTCCTCCTCTGCCTGCCCCACCCCACCAAGCCCAATCCTCTCCATCTCTGCCTGCATCCCCCACTTCCAAAATCCTATATCCATTACCGCCCCTCCCAACCCTTCCCGCTGCTCTCCTGAGAGTCTCCCTCCTGGACCTCCTGCCCCCTCCCTCCCAGGCTCCGCCTTTTCCGGCCGCAGGGCTACATGCGACTACAGCTGCAAGCACTCCATCTGCCGCAGCTCGCCTCTGTGGTCTCCCTCCCTCCCCTTCCTTACCCCCCGTAACCTCCGACACCGCCACTTCAAGCTGTGCTTTGGAAGCCCTGCTGATAATTGCCAGGGCCTCCCTCAGTGCCTTGGCATCAATTAGTTGTCCTTGTTCGCCTTTTGGCCCACCATCTTCCTCTTACCACTGCACAGCCAACGGACCGCCCAGCGACACCACTGTTCGCTAACCAACACGACCACTAGCACTCCAAAGCGCTCTCCGCCCCAAGGAAGAAAAGAGGGACCGAACCCGGCACAAATTCCTCGGCCCCAGAAAAAAAAAAAAGTCGCCGCAGGCTGACCCCTGCACCAGTTACTCACAAGCTCTGCCAGGCACTTGCACGGACACCACCACTGCCTGACCCCAACAGCTACATGCAATAACGCCCGCCAAGCACCCCAGGGCCCCCAACCCCCAGTCAGTGCCCCACAATATCCTAAGCCAATGAGGCCCCAATACTGGACACAACAGCCCTGCAGATAAAAAGGGGGGAGAATAGCAGGTATCCCTGCCAATCTGGTATCCCCAAACCTACAGAAGGTAAATCACCCTGAAGCACTACCCTAATAAAATAATTAAATAACCTACCTGTATTCCGATTGCTTATTAATTTATTTATATATATACCCCCCCACCTGCCCAAACTCCCCACACAAATGGCACAATCCACACCCCCAATTGGCCCTGCGGTGTTGCAGCGCCTGAGAAAGCAGCAGCTACTGCACAGAACCCCTGACTCCGCCCCCAGCCCCTCCTGCTCCCTGGCGGCAGTCTGCCCGCACCACGCCCACCTAACCCTGATCGAGGAGCCACAGAGAGGGGCAGGCCTGCACCCAGCAACAAGCTGGCGAGGCCCGCGGCTCCTGCAAGCACACGCCCGGCCTCCGGCACATCCCCTCCGCCGCGCCCTCAACAGGCTTATGTGCTCGGCCACCCGACGCCGCGTACAACGCCTGACCCACCGGGGCCGACCCCCCTGCAGCTAAACCCTACCACTGCAGAGCTGCCCCTCCACGCCCCCCCCAGCTGCTTACAAACGGAGAGGAAACCCACGTACTGAGGGGTCTACCCTTCCTATAACGCAGGTACGCCCTGGGACTGCCTTATCTACGGCAACTCCCCTATCGGCACCTATCGCTCCCCGTATTGCTGTTTTTTTTTATATATATATATATAACGGACTCGCTCCCCCCACCTCCAGCTCTACCCTAACCTCCTCCCTACCTCTGCATACTATCACCCAGGCCCTACGCAGGGAAGGCTCGAAAGCAGGCGACCTGGACAAAGACTCGCCCTCAACGGTCGCCTGCTCTCGAACCTTCCCTGCCCCTTAAATACCCCCCCCAGCGGCACGCTATGCGCAGGCCAGCTCGCCGGCCTGTGCAGCGCCCAAAACCACCCCTGGGGGAAACATTACGCGTTCCCCCCCAGGGCCCCCCCCCCTTCTCCTTTCTCTATTTTCTTTTGCTCCTTTTTGCCTGCTCTGCTCTCTTCTGTCTCACACGCGTCTCCTTTTCTCAGCTCTTTCCCTGCTCCTTTCTCTCCTCGCCATCTAATTTGCTCCTGTGTCTCCTTTATGCTCTGCCATTTATCCTGCTCTTTCTCCTCTCTGCTCTTTCTCCTCTCTGCCAGGCCTACCTTTCCACATCCTCTCCCCTCTCCCTGCTGCTCCACCGCACTGTACTCTGCATGTACACCTCTGCACACCGACTCCTAACTCTTGCATCCATCATCTGCTTTTTATATCCAGCTGCAGGGCGGGAATCAGACCAAGTGCCCGTATGAATGGTATTTAGTTGCGTAAATGTTGTGAGCCTTTTTCCACTAATTGTGTATAATCTATGCGAGCTAATAAACCCCCAAACTGTTTGGATTTTGAAATGTAATGCTTAGCTCCCTGAGCTTACAAAAAGTGTCTTCCATTTTTAAATTAGTGGGGCAGCCGCCCTCACACCAATACGGTCCAAAAAAGGCTGGCCGGCCCTGTCTTTGACATTTGAGATCTCTGGGCCTCCGGAAACTGCTATGCGCAGGGCTCATGAACAGGGTCGGGCTTGACAAGAAATAGGTCCGGACACCCGAAAAAAAGTGGCCCACCCCTCGCCTCAAAAAAGTGGGCCACCCCTTGCCTCAAAAAAAGTAGCCCTCAAACCATCATACGTGAATCGTGTCAATTCATGACTTTACAGAAGATGCTACTTATGGAGGGTTCATGTGTCTGTTACATCACAACACGACTCATAAAATAACATAACTTTGCATACAAAAATGGATTCCATATGTATCATTAATATCTGTGTGTATAGATCCATATTGTCAAATTACTGTGAATGCAAGCAGACGTCCAAGGCCAAATGATAATATGTTATTGTATAGCACTTACGCTTAAGCTCTTTTTCATAGAACAAATATGCATACAATATCACCCAACCTGTATTGGAACTCATTTATCGACCTCAGAAGGATGAAAGGCTGAGATGGCCTTTCTGGAATTTGAACCTGCAGATCAGACACATCGCAGCAGCGAGGGCTCAACCCCCTGAGCTATTATATCGGCTATAATAAAATGAGCAATTATTCTGTAGTGGTTACCATTAAACTGATAACTGATTTAACAGCAGACCAGTTAAGTTCATCTGCAGGTCTGGTGCAAATTTGTCTGCATGTCAAGCTTGCATGCATCTACTTTTCAGGCTTCAGAGATTGGCAAAATAGGGAAATCAGCGCACTCGCAGGACATCCCATACTCTGAGCACTCGTTACCTCACACATGCAAACAAACATCCTGAACAGCCTGCCAGGGAGATGGGAAATATAGACACATTACAACAAAGCATTCATTGTGGTACAATGAAGTCAATGGCCACTTGATGTGCTATGGTCAAATAGTTCTACACTGTACAGAAGCTTTTAGGCGCAAGGATTTTGTCAAGTGATCGAGGACACCGAGACCTAGGGTGCAGGTTATTAGTTGACAGTAACTGGTTGTGTAGCCAGATGCTTTTTTTATTTTTTATTTTTTTATTGAGGCTGGTTGTGACTATGGGAAGGATGTCAGGTGCAGTGTATTCATACATGATGAGCTCTGCATCAGCTTCGATGATTTGCTGTGGGTCTTTGTTAGTCTGTGTTTGTGGTGTTCCGATTTTGAGGGCTCTGTTTGAAGGATGGTGTTGATACTGGTGCAGAGTGGATTCTTACCAGTGAGCTGTGCATGGCTGCTGGCCTGTCAGATTCGTAGAGGTGGATGTTTTCCTTTCAGGGAAGTCCCAGTTGTGAAAGGGGTGACGGGCGGCCATTAACGGGTGGGTCTTGATAGTGATAGAGTCTTAGCTGTTGAGCTCTGCGCCACTGCTTGGGCCGCCTGCAACTCCACCAGCTGGCGAGCTTCTGGCCTCTGATTAGCGGCTCTCGGCTTCACCAAGCAGGGCCTCTAGCAGCTTGTGGTCGCCTTCTACCTCCATCACCTGCACCAACGCGTTCACCCAGGCGCCCTCCTACTTTCGGCCCAGCTCCTCCAGCAGGCTGCTCAGGTTGGTCAGCTGCGCCCTCAGCTCCTGCATGCCTTCACAGCAGGCCGGCTCCTTGCGCTGAGCACTGTTGATCAACCTCCGCTTTGGGGTCTTCTGCAACTGCGCCGGGGCAAGAACTACATAGAGCACGAGAGCGCACACCCAGCAGCGCCATCCCAAGAAATCCCCCAGTTTCATGCTTGCGTTGCGGCAGTGTGAAATGTGCAGAGAAGTTGGAAAGTACACCCCTGTAGAATGAATGGACTCTCAATGCCCGCTAATAGACTCTGAAGGGGATTATATGGAATCCTTTAAGGTCAATTTGGCCCCAACAGTAATATATCCAATACGTCCTATAGAGACTGCAATAGTCGCAGGGCGACCAGAAAAATCTGATTAGTGGCAAGGCTGTGCAAGCTTTTAAAATGCTTGGGCCACCCAAACAATACCTCACCAGCGCTCTCGGGGACCCATTCCCTGGTGCTTTGCTCTCTGTCCAAAACGAATCCCTTCCTCAGTGCTGCCGCTCTATCACAATTCTGATTCAGTTTCAGATAATGCTACCCTAGTAAAAAAGAAATCCACTTTTTGGATTGTTTTGGGATTGCTTCTGGCTTGTTTTCAAGCTGCAGATTTTTTTTGGATTTATTTTGGATTTTTTGGGGATTTTTTCAAGCAAGGATTTATTTGCCTTGGGTAGGAGGATTTATTTTGGAGTTTTACTGACTTGTTTCTCAGTAAAAACAATCCACTAACACTAATTGGCAGGCAGGCATTTCTAAAGGATTTATTTTGGAGTTTTACTGACTTGTTTCTCAGTAAAAACAATCCACTAACACTAATTGGCAGGCAGGCATTTCTAAAGGATTTATTTTGGAGTTTTACTGACTTGTTTCTCAGTAAAAACAATCCACTAACACTAATTGGCAGGCAGGCATTTCTAAAGGATTTATTTTGGAGTTTTACTGACTTGTTTCTCAGTAAAAATAATCCACTAACACTAATTGGCAGGCAGGCATTTCTAAAGGATTTATTTTGGAGTTTTACTGACTTGTTTCTCAGTAAAAACAATCCACTAACACTAATTGGCAGGCAGGCATTTCTAAAGGATTTATTTTGGAGTTTTACTGACTTGTTTCTCAGTAAAAACAATCCACTAACACTAATTGGCAGGCAGGCATTTCTACAGGATTTATTTTGTATTTTTTTCATCTTGTTTCTCAATAGAACCAATCCAGCAACACTACACATTTTTACTGCATTTATTTGGGATTCTTTTGCAAGCAAGGCTACATTGGAAGATTTATTTTTGATTTTTTCCAACTTGTATCTCTGTAAAAACAATCCAGTAACATAGGCACACATTTTTACTTCATTTAAATGTTGGAAAAATAATGTCAAACTGCACTTAACTAATTTCTCCAGTAAATAATGCCCAGTCGCTATCATTCAGGGTGTATCAATTTGCAGCAATGGGTAGAAGGAATGCTAACACCTCGGCCATCCCATCTCCCATCGCGCCACCTGACTCGCTGGATGGTGGCTGACTGTCTCCTGCCTGCCACCCGGTACAGCTGTACCCCTCCTATGTGCTCCTCTGTTTACCACCCCTGGCTGTATATCTGTTCTGTTACGTTTGAAAAAAAAGAATGCACCCGCAATTACTATTTTATTTCTTTCTTTTATTTATTGGATACTTTGTAAGTCCCCTACACATAAAATGGTGTTTCAAGGCACCTCAAGACAAAATAAAGGGGGCAGGAGAGAACAAGGGAGAAAGATAACAACATTCCGGCTATGCCTTGTGACATTTGGATCATTGGCAGCAAACCATGCCTGAATAGCCTACTGTCTCTACCCCAAACAATAAATACTATGTATGGTACTCTTAAATAATTTACATTTCTTATGCAGATGTAAGTAAACCAAGCAGAAAAGAAGCAGAAAAGAAATAATATGATTAACAGGTGGGGCTCATGGCCGGCACTTGCTTCTGGCAGGCACTGGGCCACGATGGGGGGTTAGGCCAGAGTCCTAGGTGAGGCTTGTGCTGGCCCGAGCTCCGCTGGGATCTCCTAGCTCTAGTCTCCCCACCTAAGAAAACACTCCTTTTGGGTTTAGCTTTAAAAATGCCATATCACAGTGAGAAAACATGTCCAAACTGGATGTACAATGTAGGCCAGTCTTATAGTCAGGCCTGGCTGAAGAGGTATGGGGGCCTAATTCAACATGATGGTTGGGGGACCCTTTGCTTACAATGCAAAACAGTCTGAGGCACCTGTGGGGTGCATACATCATAATGGAGAGCAAGAAATACAGCCATGGGTTAATAGCTGCCGATTTTCCCATTGCACTTGCACGATGCAAATGCAACGTGCCTGAAGATCCTCTGTCTGTTCTCCCTTGTCTTCTCCCCTAAATTGCACTGGTAAAACTGCAAAATCGCTGACGGGCCTATTTGCAGTGTCTCAACTGTTAAATGTATATTACACACTTACTGTGCCTCTGGAGACTATTATCGTCTCAGAATTTCAAGGTATACTAGACTGGGGACAGCAAGATCAAAATGATTTTCCCATGATAAGACACTTTAGGGAAGTGGTGAAATCAGGATTGGAGTCCAGTCTTGCAATTAAAGTACTTAACCACATATCTTCCCAGCTACAGCTTGTGGACATGTCTGGGTTTTGATGGAGATGGCTTAAAAAGTATGCAAATCACATGATAAACCACGCTGACAAACATTTCCTTATAGAAATATGTGTAACACGAAAAAGAAAAAAAACACAATTTTTGTTGCCCCAACCCATCCTCCTCCCCATTTTCACTGGAAAGCTACAAGTACCAGAAGTAATATAAGCCTAATCTCCAAGTAAAAACCACTGAACAGGTTATCATGCCATGTTCATTCTAGAGAGGAGTGCCTGCTACCTTTTTTGTATTTTTTCAAGGAACTTGGGGTTGGTCATCCTCCATTACCTGGGAGAACACAGACGTGGACCCCTTGCTCACTGTGCTCAGAGAGGCACAGCTCCACCTCACTGATGGGACCCAACAAGGCTGAAACACGTGTATGGGGTTGCTGTTGGTACTCTTGTTCAAAGGAGGTTTGCCTGGCATTTTGGTGCTGGACTGTCCTTGTGGGCGGGACAAAGACTGATATGCAAATGGTAATTCCTCCTTTGTGAAAAGTACAGTGAGCAAAAAGTGATGGCTGCGGACTCTCAAGTGGGTAAAAACCATTGAACAGGTTATTATGCCATGTTTATTCTAGAGAGGTGTGCCTGCTACCTCTTTTGTATTTAAGCTCGATGGGGTTTGCAAATGTGCTTAGACACACAACAAAATGTATTTTGTGGTAATAATATGGTCACCTACATTTAGTCATTGTTTGACTAATAAAGAGAATTTAATTTAACTGTGCTGTTCATAACAAAATGTGTTTTAAAAAAGAGTTTCTGAGGAGAGTGGGGTTAAATTTGCTGGGTATGCACTCTGTTCTATGTATAGTTATGGTATTCTGTTAAATGTCTTAATTTTGACACCTAACCACAGCGTTTTAAATGAGTGCTCTTTCCTGCTTATTTAGTTGGGAGTCGGCTTGTTTTGGGCTTCTTTTGCAGGGTCATTCAGCTTTTTTTTTCCAGGCCTGGCAGCGTGGGCAGCAATGGCGGCGGAAGAAGAAGATACGGTGGTGGCCGTGCTCCTTGTGGGCACGAAAAACTGGATAAATACCATACAAGAGGTAAGTGTGCACACGTTTAGGGCACCTTTATTTATGTGGATGTGTATCTGGACACAATCTGGAGCACTGCGCACTCCACGAATATCGAGGGGCATGGAGGGGAGATGCGGGAAAAAAATAATCTGACTTCAAAGTCATGCCGGAAAGGAAGGAGGCTCTGACAGGCCTGTTCTGAGGCCCGAGGGACTGCCGAGGGAGGTTTAGAGAGGAATTCAGGAGGTGAGCAGTGTGCTGATCGAGAAACAAAGTTAACCCGTCAACACAAGCAGGCGCACTCCCCATCTAGCCCAGCACAACTATGAACTGGAGATTTATGGCACAGCCGGTTCCACGTATGTCTCCTACTCCCATTTCCAGGGCAGGGGCACAAACTTGCAACTGCCGTCAAAGGAGCCAACTGTAAATATATGTCAACTGGGCAAAAGAGAATGGCAGTTCAATCTCACTGCTGTCTTTAAACGCAAAGCCTATCCTGTGTCATGCGTTACTTATTTACTTCCAACTGTTCAGCGCGCCATTAAAACCATCTAAACGCTGCGCCTGAGGGTTGAACACTAAACAGTTTGGTACCACAGTGACCGGAGCTGGATCTTTGAAGAAACTGTGCATGTATTGTAAAAACACATTGCAAAATGTTGCGGCCATTGACCACAGTACTGAAATTGCCAGAATCAATGACCCTGTAGAAGGGTCAGATGGGGTACTGGGTGTCACTGCCTGTTGGATCAAAGGACAGTGGCTCAGAGCAGGCAGGCAACACGTGCATGGTCGAGAAACCCAGGTCTAAAAGGATGACTTAAGAGACCATCCTGGAGTCATCCGATTATCATCAAACTACATTAGAAGTCATTCCCACATCATCAGAAGTCATCAGGCTGTTAAAGTCATCAGCAAATGTCTCAGAATGGTGGGTGATGAATTGGGGATGGGTTTAGGATGACTTGCTGATGATGCCAACATCATCCCTATTTTAGAAAACTCTTTGTTCCTGATGATTCTGGGATGACCTGCTGATTACTTGAAGAGCATGTTTGGCCCTGATGATTTGGGGATGATTCTGGGATGACTTGCCGATTACTACAAGAGCATCACCATGAAACATGTTTATGTATCGCAAACTATTCTTAAAATTGGGCTTTTTTCGCTGCCGGCTGTCCCCGGGATAACCACAAGTTGGCGCCCCTGGTACTGGGTGCTGCACCGGGAAACATCCAAGATGTATTGAACATGTAAAACAAAACGTTTCATGAAGTAAAATATTTCCTGATATTTGTTCAGATTCAATATAGCCTGCATACGAAAGCAACACAATTGTAAAAAAAATAATACTTGTTACTATTTCAGTTCGTGCACACCATACTCATGTGTCCAGCAAATGGCACCTTCTAAATACGTTCAGCACTATGACTATTAAAACACTATTTGAAATGCATACACAGCCAGTCTTACTGTTTTCGCTTGTGCAACATATAACCATTATCCCCATTTGTACCCTGTACATCAAATTATATATATACTGGATAAGTGAACGAACTTGCTGTTGTTTGATGGGCTGATTTCCTGAACTGGCGTACGACCACAATATATATATATATATATATATATATATATATATATATATATATATATATATATATATATATATATATATATATCATGGCCTGCTGTAGCGGCCATGTAGTTATGGTTAAGTTGCTAAACCCATAGGAAATTAACCATAACGTCCCCTTAACAAAGTTTTTTATTGAATGAATATATATATATATATATACACACACACACACACACACACACACACAGCACTGTGTAATAAAAATGCGTATCCGGGACACACAGATCGTTGAAAACGTGTAACTGTCCTAATTTTATGTTTGCATTCTGGGACTTGTAGTCTTGCCGTTGTAATGGCGCTACAAATCCCGGAATACAAATAAAAAAATATATAGGCATTGCCCTGTAGGCCAGTCCAGGCCTGGCAGCATCCTGGCAATGTAGACATGGCTCTCTTCATATGAAATCGTGCAGGTCAGGGCATGGGACCATTGGTGGAGGGCTTTGCAGTTCCCTCACTGGGCTGTCTCCATGTAGCTTACATCTCGGGTCAGGTTGCCTTGGCAGACCTGCTGGGCTGCAGGTGCTCCATTTTTAAAATGTAAACTGCTTTTCACTTTACAGAAACATGGGCCCAATTCTGAAGTCCATGTAAAATTGGAAAAGTATTGTTCCTTGGTGGAACAACACTTTTCCTAAAAGCACCGTATTCTGTGACATTAAGAATGTGGGGGTACAGACATCAAAGCTTCCAGTGTCCCTAATATGTCCTGACAATGGCCATAGTGCCTCTGAGGAGTGCAGGACAGGCACTGCCTGGGGATTCTCCTTGCAGAGCGCAAAAAGGAGTTAAAATACGGTGCCTGTGAGGTATCGTTAACATCTATTGTGCAAGTCTTTCCTATGTAAGCTGCACATTTCCCAGATGGCTGTACCACTTTTCTGATTTACTGAAAGCATAAAGACACTTTTGTAAGTCAGAAATGGCAGAGTTTTGAGAAATGCTCAGAAATTAGAAAATGGCAGAGTTTTGAGAAATGTTCAAAGTGACACCTGAGAGAATTGTGTCTTTATTTAAAAGTTTTCAAGCTTCAGATTTTTTTTCCATTTATTTTGGATTTGGGGGATTTTTTCCAAGCAACGATTTGTTTGTCTTGGGCTGCAGGAGTTTTTGGGATTTTTTTACTGACTTCTTTCTCAGTAAAAACAAGCCACTAACACTACTTTTTATTTTAACTTAGTATATGTGTGTTTTCTCTATGTTTCTGAATTGTGCTGTTTCTTACTTTTGAAACCCACTCATGGCGTTTACATGTGCGCTTGCTTTTTTCGGTTAATTTGGGTGGGTCAGCTTGTTTTGGGCTTTTTTCGTACGGCGATGCAGCGCGTTTTTTCCTTCCACCTGGGAACACTGGACACCAGCTGAGCAATGGCGGACGAGATTCGAGCGTGGATCATGCTGCTGGGATCGATAAACAAAGCCAGAATCATTGGGTAAGGAGCTGATGTACACGTTTTAGGCTTTATTTCAGAGTGAGGAGTGTGTCTCTCGGGAGTCAGACAGGTTGTGTTGATTTATGAGGCAGACTCTGCCTTTGTAGTGCGCGCCCCCCACGTCCAGCGCCCCCATCCGCCTCCTTGGACCAGCGCCCCCATTTCTCCGTGAGCCTCCAAGCAGGGAGCACTGTTGCAGACCCTTGGTGTATATCATATGTTCTCCTGCTAAAGGCCGGCACAGTGCGTGTATCTGCAGGACACCGGGATGTTTTCCTTCCCTGGATAACAGGCACATTTCATTACTCTAACCTGCTTTACAAGTGATATTCAAGCAGGCTAGAGCTTTACAGGAGAACATATAATATACACACGTGTCTGCAACATTGTGCTCCATTGTTTTCATACGACTTCAATGATCCAGCGTCATATATGCCAGCTATGACTTTTGGGAGTTTCAGTCCAAAACACATTAACGTACCATATGCAGCTGCGATTGTACTCGGAGCTGGGATTGGGTGTATGTGTATAATAGGCAGTGTGGGAGGGAAGGGGTGCAGTGGGCGCGCCTAGACCTACTGCAATTGATTTACTGGCACAACTGCACTTTATCACAAAACCAGCTGAGTTTTCGGGAGGGGCCGTTGTATAGGACATGACGCATGGGTGTCACCTCAAAGAAAAGGAGCCTGCAGTCGTAAATCCTACTTTGGAAGCTGTGCAGTTAGAGCAGCATCTGTGGGGTTCGATGGGGGGGGGGCTAATTTAATGAATATGTTGACCCAACTGTGCATTTTGAAAGCTCACTGAGGCCACGACTGTGTTCAAAACGACCACATCCCTTTCAATTTACCCGCATTTGGCTGTCCTCTAATAAATCATACAGATTAAGAAAGTTCGTGCATATGTAGCCCCTTTTTCCCCAGGTCTAACTTGGGAGCCTGCACTTGAATGGGACAATAAGGGAGGAGGGGTGGTTTGGAAAGATATCCACAAGGGTAACCTGAGGCGTTTCACACGAGTACACATTAGCTCTACATCGTGTGCCATCATCTGGGTGTAGTTGGTCACAACTGTTTCACTGCATTGCCAGGTTTTTTTGCTGCATTTTTGTTATGGGGTTTGGGGTAGGGGAAAATTAAGTAATTGTGGGTGTTGGGAGTGCGCCCCCATAGATAAATGGGGCAAAATGGGCAGGCGCCGTGGTGGTCCATCTCCCCTTGAATCATCTTTCCCTTCCCTGTTGATGCTCTACATTCATGGCTGCCTCTCCCTTGCCAGATGCCTTAGAAATATTGCCTCCTGCTTTCCTTAATCGGCTGTTGCAAGACCCCCCCTGTGGCATGGAACATGCACATTCGCAACCACTGGAATGTAAACATGTCTGTCTTCAGCACTTAGCAATGGCTGGTTTGCTTTCGTCTTTGCAATTTTTTTTGGCAAATGGCCTGAACGATGGCACATGAATGCGGTTGCACATTGATGGTGCCATTTCACGACCAGGTCCATTCCACTGAATGCCCAGCACCTCTGACAAGCTGGTGGAGATGATTGATCAAACCGCAGTCGCTTTGACATCTGTGCAGAGCCTGCTGACGCAGGTTCGAATCCCGGCAGCCCCAAACTCAGCCTTTTATCCTTCCGAGGTCGATAAATGAGCACCACACACCGTGGGTAATAATAAGCAGCACTCGGATACCTGAGGGTTCGTAGCACTATATAAATGCTAAATTATTATTATTATTATCCTGGCTCAGTTTGTTGGATCAGCCTGACAAAAGCACAATGTTGTATTTGAACAGCAGAAGTAGTTATAAAGCAACATACATTTGAGTAAAATGGTTATTCTTTAGGGCAGGGGTGCACAACTGATTTTGACAGTGGGCCAAAAGTACCTTACATGATGGCTATAGTGGGCTGAAAAGTAAATGTGGGCGGGGCGGTAGGCGCAGCAGGCGTGGCGGGAGGCTTGGCCCCACCCCTCAACCAAACACTATGCCCCATGGCGCTCAACCAAACACTATGCCCCATGGCTCCCCCACCCCTCAACCAAACACTATGCCCCATGGCCCCCCCACCCCCAACCAAATACTATGCCGCATGACACCCACCCCTCAACCAAACACTATGCCCCATGCCACCAAGCATGCACCATGCATACATACTCATACAGACCCAAACCCCCCCACACCCAACTCGGCACACAAACTCACAAGCATACACCAATACACTATGCACCCATACAGACCCGAACTCCCCACCCCCCAACTCAGCACACAAACTCACAAGCATACACCAATACACTATGCACCCATACAGACCCGAACCCCCCCACCCCCCAACTCAGCACACAAACCCACAAGCATACACCAATACACTATGCACCCATACAGACCCGAACTCCCACCCCCAACTCAGCACACAAACTCACAAGCATACAGACCCCCAACTCACCATACAAACTCGCAAGCACATTCAGGCAGTCGCGACACACACACCCCCTCCGCATCTCAACACACACTGCACTTGCACACAAACACATTCAGGCAGACCCGACACACACCCCACCGCTGCATCTCAACATACACTGAACTTGCACACAAACACATTCAGTCAGACCCGACACACACACCCCCTCCGCATCTCGACACACACTGCACTTGCACACAAACGCATTCAGTCAGACCCGACACACACCCCAACCCCGCATCTCAACATACACTGAACTTGCACACAAACACATTCAGGCAGACGCGACACACACCCCAACCCCGCATCTCAACATACACTGGACTTGCACACAAAAACAAACATTCAGGCAGACCCGACACACACCCCATCCCCGGATCTCAACATACAAGCAGCACAAAGCTCCAACAAACACACACGCTCGGAAGACAACAAAGACTTTCCTAATGGAGGGGGCCGATGCTGCTTGCGGGCCGCCCTCCATTAGGAAAGTCTTTGTTGCTGGCGGGCCGGACAAAACGGCATGGCGGGCCGCAACTGGCCCGCGGGCCGTATGTTATGCACCCATACTTTAGGGTATATCCTACTTTTTTCATCTTAACACTTCCAGACTTGTTCAGTTGCTTTGTTGAACTGCTTTGTGGCTGAAGGCAGACCTGGTTAAGACATTTTTTTATCACAGCAGTAGTGGGTTTACAACTCCAATTAAGTAATTAACTCTTAGAATACTGCTTTGAAAATCACAGGCAGGCACTTTAAGCGCAAAGTCTGATAAGGCTTGATTAAAGTGAGCTCAAAGTTCCCATAAGGAGGTATTTTGGGAGGGGCAGGATCTGGGTGTAAATGGCCATAGGGATTAAAATGACCATGGGCAGTCAATATTTCGGCAAATAACCAAACGCCTACTGGCTTTGTGTGCCTAGGTGTTCACCATTTCAGAAGTTCAGGTAAGACTGGCACCTGCCCGAGACACTTCCATGGGTGGGTTCCTAACGAACTTCCTTACTTGCTGGGCTGTGTCTGGGTACCCACCTGGCTCCCTGCGCTGGTTCCGGGTCTTGGTAATTGTCATTAGAATACGTACTGTATTAAAATGTGTAATATTAATATTTGTGCTATTATTTCAGCATACTGGGACACAGTGGATTCCCGTCAGCAGGTAGCAGTTGAGCACTGCTTGGAACTGGCCATTCAGTGGATATAGAGGAGGCGGACGGGAGCCACAGATAAAGCTTTCCCGATGCAAATCCCAACCCTGGTCCATCAACTGCATCAGAGGTAAGTGCCATTAGAGTTAACCAAAAGTTGGTTTGTGCCCTTATGAAATAAATAAATGCTTTTTCTCTATCCAAATACTATCGGTTGTAGGCTTCTGTGTCTCCACCCCAATCTCAAACCCTCCTCCCCAACATTCCTATGAAGCCATAGGGCTTCTAGACGACTGTGTCAGAGGGTGGGAAAAGGTAGCTCAAATACTGTGGCTCATGTATTAACCGGTTATTGTCCATCACTCATTATATGCCCACATGCAAACATATTGCTTTGTCCATTACTTATGACCCGTTAAGCTTCAAATGTCATAGTGGTGTCCTATGTTATTTTTTTAGATTGTTACAAAAGCAAGCACGCACATAGTTAAATTCCCATAGGTCTATGTTATCGGCATCAGTTGGCCCGGGAGCCAAATTTAGCTCCTGGTAAGCATGGTGTAAAGCTAACCAGGCTCTTCAAGGCTACAAACAGGGCTAAATAGCCCCCAGCTCCGCTCAATTTCAAACCCTGTGTATTTGTTTTGCTTGTATGGCTCCTTTACCAATGCACTGTCCATGGGGGAAACACGAGATTGGTAATTTCTTCACAATATACCAATTATGGAAAGAAGATAAACGGAGAGCCACTTCCTGGGGAAGTGACACTAATCTATATTAAATTCTAAGGAATTGCCATGGTTTCAACCAGATTTACAGCTTTGAGAAATGTAGTAATTCGAATTACGAAAGCACATTAGAGGGTGTACAGTGAAAATTGTCTATGCTTTATTTCTCACAGCCATGTGTCAACCAAAAAGTACTTTGCTTGCTCTTTTCAAACTTTTTACACAAATCTTTTTTGCATTTCAGAATGTATCCATGTTAAAGCCAGGGAAATGGGCTTTCCAGTACTCTCTGCATCCGAGTGCAGAAAAGCCCTCCAAAACAAAATTGGGAACTACCGGATGAAGAAGGAGCCAAACCTCGTCTTTTCTACACAAGTGTAGTTCCACATTCCCTTGCTCTTTTGCCTCGTCCTGGATAGTAGTGTGACTCCCTGGACTGGTTCTCTTTCCCCTCTCAACCTTGCTCCCTGGGCTGGTCCCCACCGGACTCGCTTGCTCCCTAGGCTGGGCCTGTATACTCGTGTGACACCCCTGGACTGGTTCCGTGTCCCCTATCACCCTTGCTCCCTGGGCTGGACCGAACCTGACTGGTTCTGGGTCCCCTCTCACCCTTTATTTTTAAATTGTGAAGCACCCGTGTTTGGGATTGCTACAGTTGTGTTTTTGTGCTATGTACACAGTGTCCGATTGAACCTCTGCCTCTTTTTAATAAATATAGTCTGGGAAAAAAAAAACGTGTCGCTTCTTTTTAAATATAGTTTATATGCCATTACATGGTCTTGACTTTCATGGCCATTTTACCTAAATGACTGTGACCTAATTAGTCATCACTATTGTTCTAAAGGCAATTCAAAATGCAACTCTCTGAACTGGGCAGCAATTAAGCCACAGTGACGCTTTTAAAGCCCAATTCAACAAGGTGCACCAAATGTGTTTTTAAGCATTTCTTTTCAGGATTATAGTAAACATTATTTTTGTTAAAACTCCTAAATTTATTTCCAGCTCATAAACCGAAACAATGCCTATATTGTTAAAGAATATTTTTGGGATTGCTTTGTTGTTTTGATTTGTAAAGTATTATTTGGTGACTACATTAATTGCTTTTGGATTTCAAAAGGTTTATTTGGGGATTGCATTGCATTGCTTTTGGATCTCTACGAGGGTACATTTAGCCAAAAGGAAGCTAGCTGTAATCCGTTGCTTTTGTATTTATTTAGGGATGGCATTGCTTTTGGATTTTTATAGGATTGTTTGGGGATTGCATTGTTTTGGGATTTTTAGTGGATTGTTTGGGGATTGGATTGTTTTTGGATTTTTAGTGGATTGTTTGGGGATTGGATTGCTTGGATTGTTTTGGGATTCCATTCCACTGAGGATTGCTAATTAACATATTTCAGGGTGCATGAAGCCAAAAAGAAGCCAAAAGCAATCCTCTGAGTACAATGGGAGTTTCTGGAGTTAAATAGGATTTAAAGAGGATTTAAATGTTTGGGAAAATCCAGTAGCAATCCACTTTCAATCCAGATTTTTTTGGTAGGGTACTTTCTGCTGTCAGCCTCTCCCCATCCAGCACTGGCCGTGACTGTCTCAGTACTGTGCTTACTCAGTGAACATGGCTGGCGTTCCTATGGATGGTTTGCGTTAGCCCCTTTCTGACAATACATCTGCAGAGTCCAGTTTCTCGTCTGCTTAAATATCCAAGATCTGTTTTCCTTACCCCAGTACGCCTCCGCTGGCAGGCCCTCCCCCTCCTAAATTGTCACCAGGTGCCAGTCTGAATACAGCCCGAACTGGAATTGTTACTTGTTTACAAAACACTGGGAGCGGGCCGGGCTGAGGCAGCCCCGGCCTGCCCAGCCCAGCCTCTCCCAGGCACGAGACTCCATGGTGTACTAACAAAGCACACGAACAAACCGGCCCCTCGTCCCTCGCCCGCCTCCAAGTGATTTCGGCCCAGCCACGGGCCGATCCGACCCTGCTCATGAACTGTTCTCTATTGGACAACCCGGATTCCTTATATGAACAATGCAGCTTGCTGAGGCAGTTCTATGTACAACTTTCTTCTAAGTGTAATTTCATCATTTAATCCATGATTATCAGTCAGTAGTGTTCTTAGGGCAGCGGGAATTCTCAGAAATACGAGACGGGGATAGAATGGAGAGTCTATGGAATCTCGGTATGGCCTGCAACACGGTGTGGTGGCAACTCCCATCTCCTTGTCTCCCAAAGATGACTATTTAACATTTGGTTGAAGGAGGATAGTTTCCAAATCAGGATGCCTGGTAGTCATGTTGTCTCTTGCCCCTCCGATTTTTGTGGGGGTTATGATAAGTCCACAATATTAATGAGTGGTTGTGCCAGGAAAGATTGGGTGGTGGGGATAGGGTTGTCGTTGTTCTGTCTGTTGTAGGGACCACATTTGATGAGCATTTTGTTAAACCGGGTCGAGTTTGTTGTGTCTGTATTAAAGGCACATACAATCGTTACAAAAATATACTGTTCAGAACCGTTTATGTTTTATCTTCTGAAATGTTAACGTCAAAAACAAAATTCCTATCTACCTATTTAAAACTGATTTGTAAGCATTTTTATGGTACCACTACTATATAGGTAAGTAAACCTGTTTGTGTAAAGTCAAATCAAATGTAACCTTTTACTATGCCCCGTTTCTGCTACACTGGATCTGCCGAATTCACTTCTTCTTCTTTGATGTCACTTCCTCTTAAAGAAATTGATAGCAGCTTGCAAAATGGAGGACAATCGTAACAAGAAAGATGCTAACAAAAACATTGCAAATAAGGTTGATTGGAATTTGCACACTCAGGGAACTAGGCAGAAGAAGAAACATTACAGTTAGGATCAACACATTCCATTTTTGTAAATATTGTATGTGCCACCATACGTCTTGATATTTCGTTTTATATCGTGTTTCTTTACTGTACAGGAGTGCATTGGAGATGTTAACTGCTTAATGGAGTTGTCCTCCCTTATAGTCCGCCTTTGTGACTGTGTCATGGATTGCCTAGGTCAGATCTTTGCATGCTCTGAACTTGATCTCTGAGCAATTGTAAAAGTCAAATGAAGTTTTGGGTGGAGGGGCTCTTGGGAGAGATTTATGCGGGATGGCGACGCTTCCTTATATTGTTCATCTGGATCCCCTGAGGGGTCTGCAGTTCCTGTCCTGTGCACCTATGTGTGTTTTCAGTGGATGCTGTGATTGTATTGAAGTGGGAGGTGCTGGATTGTTGGAGGGGAATTTTCATAGGGTCTATCTGGTTGTGGGGGGCTGCATGAGAGGTGTTTTCTTGATCTACATCTAATGTTCACCTTTTAGATGGGGAGTTTTCCTTACTCGAGGTGTTACGGAGCATACTGTGTGGACGGGAACTTCTCGAGTCATGGTCAGTTTCGGTTCTGGTGATGTTTTTATGCTCACTCTTTATGGGCACTGCATCTACTTTGGTCTGCGAGTCTAGACGGATCCAAGTAGCGTGGTTTATTTGCAAGGGGTGGTAGGGTTCAATTTGCTGTTCACTGTTCTCTGAATGTTTCCATGCGTAGTGAGTTTTTTCGGCTTTGTTGGGCCCCCTCAGTGAGGTGAAGCTGAGCCTCTTTAAGGCACCGTGAGCAAGTGCTCCATGGTGGTACTGTGGTTCAGAGGCGCATTGCCTAGCCTTTTGGTGCTGGACTGCCATTCGGGGTGGGACCCCACTTGTATGCGAATGGATATGAGTGGATGAAATTCCATAGAACTGGTTATTTGAACCATGTTCATTCTCAGTAGAGGGGGATCTCTCACTCTTGTTAAACTCGTTTCATGGGATAGTCGCTAATGGATCATTGCAGACAGTCTGGATCTTGCTTCTAGCCCGCGTGGTGGATTGTGGTTGAGGGTTATGTTGACGTGGTATTGATTAAAGGTAGGTTTGGCACTGGGTCCCAATGATGACCTGCTCTGCTTAAAAGGCATTGTGGATTTGTGGCGCATACACAAAATGTGCTGAGAGGAGGGGGCAGAGTTGATAAATGTTTTAATTGAATTCTTACAGGGCTAGAAACCTGTAATGTTTTCTTTAGGATTTAATCTTCATATTATATTATTATATTGCCATTATCGATTGGGTTGATGGCCATTGTAACATGGCTTCCTTTTCCACTTGAGAGCTTCCAGCCATATGGAAGACTTGAGATTTTGAGATTGGATATACATTATCGAAAGTGTTATTCTGTGACTCGGAGTCTGGGTGGGGAATAAAAGCATCTCTGTTCAGACTTTCTCCTGAATACAGAGAGCACATGGTGAGATTTGATGGTTTTAGGATGTTCTATCAGAGTGAAAGAACTGTAATTTCCTGTTCCCAATGCAGCATCGCAAGATTGAAGAAAGGTGCGTTGTTACTTCTCCTTTACCACCCAGATGTGTTTACTCATGAGTGCTAATGGTTATAAAACCCTCAGCGACAGGCCGACCACACTCGTAATGGAACTGCTTCCCAAGTTAAGAGCCTGAGCCAAGCAAGGGTCACTTAACATGGGCAACGCTGCCATTATCGGCATCAGTGACACGGTTTTCCACCACCTCAGATTATATCTCCTCATTATGTGCAATATTTTGGACTGTAAAGTTACATAATATATGTATTACATTTCTATTTGGTTTGGTCAACAACAGTTTGTGAGTGGACATTTAGTTAGACCTGTTGTTGGTAGTTCAACCCTGTTTCTTTTTAATGAGGGTACCCCCCATATGCGCCCCCATGCACCCTGCTCTATACCCTCCTACATATACATACGCATATTCTTGGGTCAAACTACCCAAATAGGTCTAACTAAATGTCCACTCACAGACCGTGGTTGCAGGAAACCACTATAGTAACTTTTTTTAAATATCTTCCTCCTCGAGCTCTTCGCTCATCCGCCTCCAACTCCCTCGAGGTCAGCCGGTTCTCCAAGCAATGAGTTGGTGGTAGATCTCTTTCCTCGGCTGGGGCCTCCCTATGGAACAGCCTCCCTGCCTCCCTGAAACTTGAGGAGAATCATCTCCGGTTCTGGAAGCACCTCAAAACCTTTCTGTTTGCTTCTGCTTTTTCTCCTCCTCTCCCCTGCTGACATCCTGGCCGATACTGAAACTGCACTGGTTACCTGGCCACCCTCTGATCTCGGGCCCAGGCCCCCTCCCCCACCAGTCACACTCCTGTGGGATGTTTTTACCCATGCATCCAAGCCCTACCTCAAAAACTGTGCAGTACTGGCATTGAAAACATCATGTTGGCCAGAGCTTCCCAGAAAATGCCCAGGGAAGTGCATGAAGAATAGGCTGCCACCCATTTTGCCGATGTTATGGGCACAGAAGGGCACTGCCTAAAACCACCATTGGACTACCCACACAGTAGTCTGAAACCATTGGGAATGGCAATGCTGATTGCCAAAAGCAACCTAGAATTGTGGGGAATTCATTTTCTTAAATCCCAAAAAGGGGTGCAGTACCAGTACTCACCACTATCAGAAAGCCGGCGTTTTAAAACAGCACCAGATTTTTTTTATATGTGTAAAACTGAATAGATGAACCCAAAGCATGCCAAAGAAAGACTTACTGAGAGGTGGATCCAATGTAAAGTTATATTCTGAAGTGACTTCAAGGTTTATAACAAGACTGACTGAGCTGTGGATTTCAGCAGTTTAACTAAATTTGGACTGAAAGACACTAAAAACCTAAATGTTTAAAAGAAATGAGTGACCTACTTTTGAGTGTCACATAGGTTGCAATTGTTTAAATGTCATAGTTTTAAACTTAGAATCAGCATCCTAGCTGCATATGTAAAAATTTGTCTTGACTTAAACTGGGGAACAAAAGTGACATTAGCTGGGGCCTGGTTTAAGGAACTGAATTCTGCCCACCAGCTACCCCCGACAGGAGTTGAGACTTGCACAACAGCTGTGTTCCCAGGCCTATCTGCCTTTTGCTGCTCCCACCAAAAGGGATATGACGCTTCCCTGATTCAATTACCTGGGCTCTGCAGGAAATTGAACAAAGCCCTGTCCTGACTCAGGCAAAGGTTTTATTATGGGGGCCGTAAAAAGTGGCTTCCTCCTGGAAGTAAAGGGGAGGAGCACTGCCTGTGAGAGCATGCTGGCTTGGCAGAACTGGAAAAACCAGAAATTCAACCTTGTGCTCGGGGGAAACCACACCCCTGTAGCCAGAATATGGTTTTAGAAAAAGATGAATAACTCATAGAGCGGACTTGTGAAAATTATTTAAATGATACCATAATTCTTGTGATTTTTCTGCCCACATTTTAAGAGGTTTTTAGAACTGGTGGCATGATCTGGGGGCAAACTAGCAGTTAAGAGGGTATTACTTAAAATGTATGCATGTTAAAAATCTGACACTTCATCAATTAATGTCCATCCTCCTTGCGCACATGTGTGTAAATTTGGGTTAATGTCCGATATTGCGAAACCAGTTAAAAAGTGCAAATGTCGCCATTTCTGAATGCAAGCTCCCAGGAAGAGCAGATTTGGACAGGGTATACCTCCTGTGATATGTGATGGGTGCATGTAATTTTAAACAAATGTGTACCTGTGGAAATATGTCTTTTTGATCAAATATAGATTGTGTGTAATTTGACAGGGGTGGGTTCTCTGTACCACAAACAGACCTCATCATGATGACACACACTTCATTTCATTCCCCCAATCAAGGGGAAGAGGATGAAGTGGCCAATGACAAGTGGAGAGGGGTAGAGCCTAGTGATGCTGCACACACACCCATTTTCAAAACACATAAAAGCGGACAGTCAGGACAGATAGGGACCTTCAAATCCATTTGCTGCGGGACGCTCTGCCAGGAAAATCCATACTTTACCTCCATCAATCTGTAGAGAAAGCTCTGCAGAAAGATCCAGACTTCAAATCTATCAATATCCAGAACCAGAGACCCAGACCAGACCACTGTTAGCAGAACCAGAGAGCTGACCCAGATCACTGTGAAGTGCAGAGACCAGACCAGAGTCCAGTCTAAAACCTGACCAGATCTGTGGCGAGGCCCATTTAATTCAAGAATATAGTGTGAGTACCTAGCAGAACTGTGCAGAACCAATCTCTTAGTTAAAATAATCTAATCCAAGCTATTTTAATCTAAGTAGAACTGCCTCCTAACTGTCACCTGTCATTTGTAAAGCTGTCACCTGTCATTTTCTAGTTGCAAGCTGCACTTGTCACTTTGAATTTTAACATTCCAAATCCGAAAAACTACCTTTATTTAATTGGGTGCGCTATAAATAAATATCATATCATAATTGGATTGAAGAAGAATGAGGGGATGTAGGAATAAGCCCATTGTTCATGGTAGTGACTAATGTAATTGTACTTCTATTCTTCTAATATACAATTCACGATTGACTGATTGCTGTAGCTTATCTCTCTCTGCATTGCATATCACATAATTGTCAGCCGTGGAATGGCCTCATTTGTAGACTCTAGTCAGCCGCTTTGGGACATATTTTCCACTGTTCCATGGGTTCCGGACCTTTAGTGTGTCTAGGCAATTGATGTAATAGACATGTATACAGCTCCTGTTTCCACTATGCCTATGCTGGGGCATGTAGAGTGGATATAACATGTTGTGGCCACTTCTGTGTTTTCAGCCCCTTGGTCTGTGGTTGGCAGATGAGGAAGTGGGTAGAGAGGGAGGTGGAGAGCAGGATGAAATCAGTAGGAGGTACACAAGGAAAGGCAGTGAGGTTGGGTGGGGTGTGTTTGTTTGGAGGTGTGAGTGGGCTCAGCTTCCTAGTTCTAGTGACTGCTTTTATTGTTAGAAGTACTAACTCGCTGTTAGCCCGCCTGATACCTTTGTGTGAATGAAGCAACAAATGTCTGCTCTGTAACAATTGCTTTACCTGTAGCCACAGAAACTGCAACTCTAACAGGAACTGCGGTGCCTAGCTGATAGCTTTTGCTGACACTTTGACCTGTTTTGAAGGAAACCACCTGTGCAAGCCTCTAAGTGCTAAAATCAGTTCAAGCACTGTTAGCTAATAGACGCTCCCACACAACTCACCTGCAAGTCCCTGCTCTGCTGACTCTGGGGCTCCGAGTTGTACAGTTGCTCAGGCAAACGCCAGCCGCTTCGTGGTGCGTGTTAAACTACTCTTTAATATAGCTCACGTGAGTAGAAGGCTGTTTCAGCCTCTGCCATTGGCTGAAAGACATATTGGGACTTCAACTCCCAGAAGCGCCAACATCCCTCTTAAAGGAACGTCAGGCGCTTCAGCGCCGGCGATTCTGGGCCAAGCCGGTCTTGCGCCGGTCCTCGCCGTCCACGGCAACCAGTGCACACCACGCTGCCCAGAAACCACAGCTAATTAAAAAGAACCATGGGGCAACTATCCTTTGATATAGCTGCTACCATCTTGCGCAACTACCAAAACACAAAGCTCGCCAAAGCTGCCTGTGACTCAATCCTCGAAAGAATTAGTCCTAACACAAAAATTACTGCCACTGGCAATTAAGAGACATGAAAAAAGAACATCACAGACCTTCATCAATAAGAAAGTGCCCTCCCAACCTCCCCCAGATCTAAAGATGTCTTCTCAATACCTGCTCCCTCAACAAACAACACGCCATTAGCGTTCATGATAAGATATCTGTGGAAAATATCGATATCATGTGTATCACCAAGACCTGGCTAAAAGAGCCCGTCGGCCCCACCTGCGACCTAGCGGTCCCCGAGGGCTACTCCATATACTACACCAACAGAGAATCAGGACAAGGGGGGGGTGGCAGTTAAAGACACCATTCAACTTTTCCCGACTAAAGAACAATGCAATGGTACTGAAATCCTCCACCTTAAACACCTCCAAACCAATAATAGTAGCCTCAACTTAATTGTTGTTTACAGACCACCTACCTCCATGCCCAACTTTAATGAAGAAATAACACACCAACTCAACATGATTAAAGGACCCAACACCGCCACTCTACTCCTAGGAGATCTCAATCGGTGGCGGGGAGACCCCAAAGACAAAGAGGCCATTAAACTGGAGAAACTCTTGAGTAACATAGACTATCAAGTGATGAACACCGATACCACCATGGACTATGGTCATCTACTGGATTGGGTTGTTACCAACAACCTCGCATCCCAAGACTATAAAACTGACCCATGCATATGGTCGGACCACTACAGTGTGACCTTCCATATATCCCCCCCCCCACTCAAAAACCCAAACTTCCCAACCTCTCTGTTAAAAAATCACTGCGGAATTATAAAAACATCAGCAAAGAGCATCTGATGCAATGTCTAGACACATTTGAAACACAGGTAAATAACGAAGACACATGTGAGGCCACCCTATCCAACTTACTTAGCCACCTACAGGCCCTAGTGGACCTAGACGCTCCACTCCTAACCGAAACCTCTAGGCCTAAGGACAAAAACAAGAGTGGTTCACAGAGGAACTCCTCGAACAGAAAAAACTCAAAAGAAAAAGGGAAAATGAGTGGAAAAAAGAACCCACACCGGACAAGAAAACACTTTGGAAAATCAGTGAGAAAACCTATAAAGATTGAGGAAAAAAAGAACTACTATGACAAACAGATCTCAATGGCAGCCAACTCCACCAGCAGACTCTTCAATATATGGAAATCTATAGATAAACAAAAGGCATCACACCCACATTCTCCCCCATCCAAGAAGAATGTGACGCAACTCAGATAGCATTTTTTAACAAAATTGATAAGGCCACGAATATTATAGCCATTACTGCCAACAACATGATAAAAGCCCTAGCATCCATGAAACCCACCACTTGCGCCGAAAACATACTCCCGACCAGCATCATCTTAGACCACCCTGACATCTTTGCACCAGCCTTAACCAAAGTGATAAACTCATCTTTCCGCGATCAAATCATGTCTAAAAGTATAAAAAGGGTAACAGCCACCCCCCTTGTTAAAAAACCAAATCTAGACCAAAGGACCCAAACAACCTAAGGCCCATAACCAATTGCAACTTTATACTTAAAATATTGGACAAGAGTTCCACCACACAACTCCAAGAACACGTAGAAAGCTCAGACCTCCTCCACCACCAACAGTCTGGTTTTCGACCAGCGCATAGCACAGAAACAGCTATGCTGAATCTACGGACTAAGATGCTCAACATCATTGATCAGGGGAAAGCTGGCTTGCTCGTTCTCTTGGACCTGAACGCTGCTTTCGAGCTATTAGATCACAACCCACTCAAGACAGCGCTAAAGAAAACAGCAAACTGCTCAGATGAAACAAAAAGCTGGATCATGTCTTTCCTACAAAACAGAACATCTAGAGTTCATTGGGGAAACCTATTCTCAATAGAAAAAGAAATCACCTGTGGAGTCCCACAGGGTGCCAGCATGTCCCCACTCCTGTTTAACCTAAACCTTAGGTTTATCTGCATAGTCCTCGACAACATCAACACGTTCTTTACCAATTACGCTGACGACACTCAGCTGGTAATTGAACTAAGTGGAGACCATCAAAAGGACAACAAAAAGCTAAACCTAGTTTACAACGCGGTAGAGCAATGGATGGACCAAAATTGGATGTGCCTAAACGGCAACAGAACAGAGCTTATGTTCTTTGGCTCCAATCATCAAAAATACCCACATTAAGGACCTAAACAAGGTTAAAACCTTGGGGATGATAGTAGAAGCATCCCTGGGATCAGATGCCCAAACCCTTCACGTTAATAAAACATGCTCATACCACCTGAGCCTACTAAAAGCCATAAGACCCTACTTATCTGAGGAAATTAGCGCCACGGTTGCAAGAGCTACCATTTTATCTCGCCTAGACTATGCGCTAATTCTAGGATCTAATAAAAACTGCTACCGCAGCTACCAAGTTCTGCAAAACAATGCAGTGAGAATCATTAAGCAAAAAACAGGAATCAGCACATCAGCAAAGCCAGGAAGGAACTTCACTGGCTAAAAATTGAAGAGAGAGTCCAATTTAAATCCCTCACGCATAGATGTATTTTTGGCAAAGCCCCAGCAAACCTGAAAACTAAAATTATTCCATACAAACCTACGAGAGAGCAAAGATCAGCCAAACAAGGTCTGATTGTGGTAGCTCCTTTCAGACTTAAAAACGGGGCAGGTAAATCCTTCCCTATAACCGCAGCAGGCCTTTGGAACAACCTCACTGACCAGTTAAGGATGGAAGCCAATTACCAATGCTTTCGCAAACAACTGAAAACCCACATCTTCAAGTAATACGTATACTACAACCTGCCCACCTACCTATGCAGCTCTAATGTCTCGTGCTACGTGTCTTATTGTCTTACTATTTGTCTCTGTGTTCTTGTCTCTGCGCCCGAAGCTCGAGAGCTACCGGCGCAATACAAATAAATAAATAGGTAGAGGAAGTGCAGAACATTTGAAGTATATTGAGATGTGATGCCTTGAGAGTTGTAGTCTAGCTGGCAGATCTGGAACCAACAGTTAGGTTGCCCAGTGGTGAGTGTGATTGGCTGCCTGGCGGGCTCAAGATGTACTCAAGCAGTCCAGTGTAGTTGGATCCTGTTTGGGTTGTATATGCTTGAGCTTCCCCAATCTGGCAACCAGCCACAGAGTTTGGGATTGCGGGCTATGCATACTAAGTCAGAAGCGACAGTGTAAGAAAGAGGATTGTATTTAGTGTCTCATTAGTGACATGACAGGATGTACTCTTCTGTGTGGAACTGAAATTTCAAGGTAGGTTTTTGGGGAGGAGTACGTTTTAATAAAGGTTTGATTAGTCATGGTGCAGTTGTACAGGGAAAATGTGCCACACCTGGGGGAAGCCTGAATTAGGCTGATCAAAATCAGTGTCAACGGGACAGCATTTTTCCAATTTGCTCTTTCAGTTAACAAGCGAAATGCGTTCTGGAGGTAACCGGCATGGGTTACCTCAATACATCCGACTGATCAAAAGTACCAAATTACAATGACTGATTTACACAAAGACAAGCCTGTGAAGCTGGAAGCTGGTTTCCGAGTTCAAGTAGACCTTGAACTGCTTTTCTGCTGACAGATTCTAGAATATTGGGGACCATTTGGGGTCCAGCGGTGTAGACAGAGACATCAACACCTGATTGAAACTAGCTCCCCCAATTTACCACCAGCTTTTTTGTTGCCCCCCCCTTCCTCACGCCCCCTTGTATCACACAGGGTTTCCTGCTTTTAATAATGCTCCTATATCGAGAAATTCCCTCTCCGCCGATACATACGGCACACATCTAAAACCGGCGATAACATCAACATATTTCAAGAAGCATTAGTAGAATGAGGCAGGAGCTCCTGGAAGAAGACTCTTTCATCGATTCTACCGATTAAACCACTTTTTAAAAATAGACCCTGTACAAATGTATTTTTACATATATATTTTTTTATTGATATTGTCATTTTCGCTGGACATATGGCACAATGCCGTCCAGCCAAGTGTGTCTCTCGCTCTCTCACACACACACACCTTGCACAGCACCATTCCAGCAGGACATTGAAATAACTGTCATATCTAATCACTTTTTATTTATACAAAATAGACACATTGAAGACCACAGTTGTAATAGTTGTATTTTTGTTGGTATTTTTTTAGTTTTTACACCTGTTCTTTACAAACATCTAAAATCTACGGCACATTACGACTTGTATACAGAGAGTACTACATATGCAAAGAGCAGCTACTCCAAAGACAAGAAGATACACAGACGGATCACTTTTGGAAACGGGATTGGGCTGGCTGTTTCTTGCTGGGCTGGTGCAGGTGACCCCCAATGATGCCTTTTAAAGTGTTTTATTTTGCACATTTAGAATTTATAGTTTGTAGGGTTAGTGTGAAAGCAAAATGTTTTATATCACCGGCCATTACAGAGTCAGGCCAAGCATTCCGTTCTCAAAGCTACAGAGGGCTTGAAGTATTTTGCACAGTGGAACGTGTGTGTGTGTGTGTGTGTGTGTGTGTTGAAAAATGTGTTGAAAAATGTGCTCCATTCTGCACAATGCAGACATGTCCAGGCGAGTTACGCAGAGGCATAAACGCCAATTAAAACCCCACATCTTCAGATACTGGAAGTTTGTGCAATGAGGCAAAGGTGCTGCAAACAAGGAATCCAACTAACCGTTTTGGAATGTCCTCTTGCCGGCATTTTATATTGAAACAGATCCTGCAATGGCAGTTATTCGCTGAAGCTGTTGGGAGCATTTTTGGGAATGCTTCACGCTGTCTGCTTTTGACTTTGGGGATCCTTCGAAGACGAAATCGACTCCCTTTTATCCTAATAGGCTTTCTCAACAGCATCAGACGGGCACGTTGGTCAACCAAATTAAGTGCACCTCTATTTTATTTAGAGAAATTCCCAGACAAACTCCTAGCTAGGCTATTTCTAAGATTCAGATTGAATCAGATAAAGACTAACGAAGTACTGGCGGCAAGAAAACAATCTACCTCAAACAAATGCGGTTATGCGAGGAAAAAGACAGGATAGAAACTAGACACCACCTCTTACTGTCCGGTACAGGAACACAACCCATTAGAGAAAGATACCTGAGTAAAATTCTAGCAACTTTAAAAACTTTTGACGAAGAGAGTTGGTGGATCGCCCTTAAACAGGGGGACAAAGACGTGGTGGGTGATTGGAGTCACCAATTCTTTAAAGAGCTTGACCTGGACCAACGCGAAGATCCTTCACCAACAAACTAGGACTGTTGGCCCCCCAACTTTTGAAATTTTGGATAAAAAATGTGGAGCTCGTTGGAGCAACTTACTCCTCACCATTTTTTCATCTTTCGTCTTTTGTAAAAATTGTCTCAAAATTAAATTTCAAATATAAAAAAAAAATGTGTACCCCTATTTTTCACCTTTAAAAATGGCTGTATGGATCTCCACGTGCAGGGAACTAGCCATTTTGTCTTGAAGCTGGAGGGGTGCACCTCCGTGTCAATGACCTGTTGCCTAGATGCCCAAACACCGGTTGCAGGTTTTGAACCCTTTACTTTCTGTTTTTGTTTTAATATTGCTTTTCTAAGAGTGGCCGCTCGCTGTGGGTATATACCAAGGAAAGACTAGTCTTGTGTTGCTCTACCAATAGGGAGGGGGCCGCTAGCTGTGGGTATATCTTAAGGAAAGACTAGTCTTGTGTTGCTCTAGATACAGTCTCCTCTATGTTTGATCTTTTCTTCTAGGCTTTGCACAATTCTTGTTGAAATAACGTCAACATCTCCAGACACGTGGTGTTATCATATGTGCAATTCTATTATTTAAAGGGCATTTGTATAACTTGTGCTTTAAAGTCATAAAGGTTTTTTTTGTGCTTTCATTCACTGCTGGTAAAAATACACGTCTTAAACTTTGGTCCACAAAACCCTATTCTTTTCGATGTGCTAGAAGCAAAGCCAATCGATGGCTCCACATTTGGACGTGTTTGCCCCCTCAACCTCCCTATCTCCCCCGCCTCCCCGTATTCCTAGAGACTTTTCTTCATTTCCAATGAAACGAGATTTTTAGCTAAGCAAACAAATCTTCGGTTTAGTTGTTGCGTTTATTTTCCTTCAATGTCTTTTTCTCAGTTGTGTGCTTCCATTGGTTGCTGGCTGAGAAAAGGATTATAAAAAGCAATGTCAAAATCGTCAATTGGGCAAAAGCCTTAAAAGGGGGAGGCACTACTGAGAGAACACTTTTTTTGCTGCAGGCAGAGAATCCTCGCCTCTGGCAAGACACCATTACAATAACGTTGTTCTCACGTTTCCTGATGGGGGAAAAAGTAGCATTTCATTGTTTCTTTTTCCTGCTGAGATGAACCACTGATTTGTCAAAACACCTGTAAGTGAATCATTCTCATCAGTCACTCTGTCCAGGTCATTTTTATTGGTTGTTCAATAACAGTGGCTTCTGGGGCAGCTACACTGTTTTCTTTATGCAAAATGGGGGCTTAGTTTATTTTTTGGTCGATTTCAAAATTGCAACCTAGCAAGTTCTGGTATGGAAAACTTTAACTATGTATGGAATGGATCGGGTGCAGACAGCCTAACACAGGTGTTTCCTGAGGAGTTAGTGGTCTGTGCTGATTTGGAAATATCGAAGGCCCAAGCAGTGCTTCAAGTGGGGCGAGTGTTTGAGAGTGGGCTCTAACAAGGGGGTTTGGCCTATATGCTGGGGGGTGAGGGGGTTAGTATAAGACAAGCGTGCAAAGCGGGCTGAAAGCATCAGAGCTGTTGATTAAGAAACAAAAGGAGAGGGTGTATCAAAAGCATTGATAGGCCTGTTACCCGCCTCTACTTTTGTTTCTTTGTGTTTGGTGACAAATACCTCAAGGAACCCCTTTAACTCGAGAGCTGTGCTGCCTAAGAGGGTTGGTGCCTCTTGGGTTAGTCGGAGGCGGGGAGGAGGGAGCCCGACAGAGCCCCGGCTCGGGAGCACTTTTTGATAACTACCTGGTGTTCTGGCCCACTTAAATCCCTTGGTTTTGGGGAGTTAGGAATTAAAACAAAGCACCTTCAGCGAGTGTTGGCTTTGACAGGTTCCCGATGCCGTAATCCTCCGCTCTTCCAATGTGCAAAATCTCAACCCATGGAACACTTGATCAGGGAGTCACTTGCACCAGGCCCCGCAGTCTACTGCGTCAGCCACAGCCCGTCCGTCACTATCATACCCCAAACACATTGTCTACGTAAGACTATTGCATTTTTTTATTTATAGTTGGTGTCCGAAAACTGTAGAAGAAGAAAAAAATAAAATAAAATGAGTAGAAAAATATTTGGCAATTAATTATGGGTGACATACACATACACACACATAGTGGAGCACAAGGTTGATTGTCACAATGTCTTCCGTGACACGTTGACTGTGATGAGTTTCCTGTGCCTTTCAGTTCCCTGATGATCCTACATCAACTGGCATTTTTTTTAACAAAAATAAATTGTGGAGGCTTGGAAGTAGGGATGGATAATTTCAATAATATACGCAAAAAGTACAAGATTTTGTGATTTCAAATAAAAACTGATTCTGTCTATTTTTTTTTAACAGAAAAACATCAACCATCCCTACTGGTGAACTGTAACGCCAACCTCAAGGTCTTGGAATGGCCATATAGCCTGATTTTCGTGGAATTTTAGCCTGGACTTATCGGTGTTCTGTGGTAGCCCAGGACATGTGCTGGATTCCAATGATGTGAAAAGCGCAACCCCTCTGCCGGTGATCGCCTCCTGCAGGAGGAAAACCCAAAGCAGTGGGATTTTGTGCGTAATAGAATTTTTCTAAACTCCAAATGTAATTTGAAAGCTGCGACTTTCTTTTAGCTGTGGCATATTCACAAACACATGTGTTCTACGCGACGTTTATGCGGGAAAATGATCGCCAGCATGCAAAAGTAGATCATTTCTGCTGGATGAAAGATATCCAATTCTGCTTTTTTCCCGCCAGTACCCTCGATCTGTGATTTCAAAGGTCCCCCTTCATTGGATTAAAGAAAAAATACCAAAACACTGCACATGAGAAACAGATAGGACATGTAAACAGCCTTGCTGATCTCCGCTCCCATCAGCTATGTGTTCCCCAAAAGAAAAGAAAAACATGTTGTGGGGTGCTGGATTTGGCACCAACCACAGATCACGTAGTTTTGAGGCAGGCCAGGAGAATCTTCTGGTTGACTCCGTGAGCTAGCCAATCCCAAGGCACGGATGGAGCTCCATTTTGCTACCCTGTCAGTAGAGTTGGAATTTGGTCCATGCTAATTAATGACATGTTTATAGAACTCCTTGTGCTTCGATCTACTTGTCAGGGATAGCCGATTGATATCACATCTAGACTTTTTAAAGAAGAGTACAGCCCATTTCTGTGACCTGCAGATATCTTTTTGTTCATGGCTACATTATATATTTCTCTCTCTCATACACACACACACACACACACATCTACATATGTACACCCCTCCATATTATATATACCAGGGAAGTGTGATCCACACACCCTTTTCGAGCAGGGGGAAACCAGAGGTGTTCAAACCTGAGTGAGGCAACTCTGCCTCACTGTTTTTGCAATGATTTGCAACAAAGGTGTATTCTTCCCCAGATGTGAAGCCGCGCAGTGCATTCTATTAAGAATATGCTTCACGATTCCTCTGTATAGCAACAGCACCTGCTCACCAAATGCATGGTAAGGGGCCTTGCTACTTTTCAGACGCCCCTCAGTTCTTTTGTATACATACTTTCTGAAGATGATTAAAATGAAATATATCTCTCTCGACTGGAGCGTCGAGCATGAAGTCTGCTGATCTCCTTTACAGACGATTCACAGAGCCAATGGGGCTCATTCCAGTTTCCCCGTCTGGAAGAAATACTGGTACAATTGCTGGAAATTCCAGCATTGGCATTTTTTTTACCGCTTTGGGGAAACACAAGTTTGCCAGTGGGGGCCACATATCTACCTCCAGGCTCGACCTTCCGGTAGATCATGCCCACCTCCGCCCCCAGCAAAATAAATGCTGCAGTGACTGGTACTGGTTCTACCGGTGACAGTAATTGCAGCAATCCCCGGTAACCAGAGTTACCAGCATTCCCTGCCACCAGTAATATCACAATGATACCAGGATAGCCTTTGGAGAGATTGCTAATTCTGTTTTGGTAGCATCTCGTTGGAATTACTGGCCGGATACCACCAAACTCTGAATGAGGGCCAATGTATTTTTTTTTAATATGGAATGGTAAATGGCTCAGAGTCGGCAATGCTTTCTTTACCTGCTATATATAGCGCAGTCATGATTAATAACAGGATAATGAGCCCCGTTACACGTCTGGCATTAACCCTGCCGGTGCTACTGACGGGTTGCCACCAGACCTGTAATAATTTTCTGGTGCCTGACTTCCCAGTGCCACTGGGCTATTACAAGTCCGGCAGCCGGTACATTTGTTAATCCCCATTTCCATAGAGTGCTACGGGACTCTATGGGAATGGGGACACGGGAGCACCAGCACCGTTAACAATCGTGGCGGTGCTCCCATGACAAGTCTGCCTACTGTGGCCACTGCTCCCGGCAGGTTTAGACCTGTTGGGCACAGCGGCTCAGGCAGCCAGACTTGTAGTTTGCCGGTCCGGAAACAAGGGTGCCGGTGAGCTTACCGGCACCCTTGTTTCCGGACCGGAGAACATGTAATGAGGCCCAGTGAATCCATAGTAAGAAAAGCATTCTATAGAGCACCCTAAAGCCTGTTTAAGAATGTGCTGCACATGTGGAAAAGTGGGGCTAAATGTACAGTGGCCTGCATTTTGGACAGGAACTTTGAAGTTGGCCAAACTCATTTGAAGCATGGATGACCTGTGATGTGGAAATGCCAAACCAGGTGTGTGTTGATTCGGAGATGGTGTGGGGAATGTGGCAAATGGCAGCAACATGCCCTGTGTTACTCTTGAATTAATGATGTAATGATACAAAGGAAAACTCAATGATATTTGTGTAATTTCTGCTCTCGGACCAAATGTTGCTCTATATACAATATTATACACTTTAGATGATGATTGATAAGTTGTGTGCTATGTACAGAGGAGTCATGATTTATGTAAGCGTTGTGGCTCCTTCCTAAACCCTGCCTGGTGGGGTTGGGGTGGGAGAGGTGCCATACACTCAAATGTCACCTTGATGATGTTCTTTACACCCAGCCCTTCCCCATGCCTCTTCCCCCAGAAATATTGGAAAAAGCTGTATGTAGTCTGACCTTTTTTTAAAATAGACTGTGTTCATAAGGGATCTATGTGATTACTGTGCCCCGTTTACTGCGACCCCCGAAAATGGTCACTTTTTTATTTTGACACCCTTTTCACCCCATTTATATGTGGTGGGCACCCCCCACAGCTCCCCATTCATCCATTATATACTGTACCCATGCCCCACATATATATGGGATGAAAAGGGGGTCGAGAAAAAAGTTGCCATCTTCGGGGGGCGCAGTAATTGTAGAATCCTGTTCATAAGTAGCAGTACTGCCTATGATCTTACAAAAATACAAGATTTTTCGGCCCTTCGACCCCTGACCCTTGTATGTTCTAAAACCTGATATGTTCTGTGTGCCTCTTTGTCATCAAACCGTTCCTGGTTACAAGAAAGAATGAAAACCTGGTCAATTAAAAAGGCTGTTAATTTCAGGGGCCTTCCTAGGATGAGAATATGTAATGTCAATTTTTCTGTTCGGTTCCACACACATCTTCCCCCAACTTCAAAACACTCTTGTACCAATGGATACTATTGTCCAACACATCGGTTCAAATTTGACCGACCTCGGAAAAATAAGGGATTCGGACAACCCGAAGCATTGGACTTACATGTTTCACACACACTTCTACAAGAATCCCGGTGACCTACCAAGTGATTTTATTTTAAGAACTTTTCCTTTGACAAATTTTCTCCATAGATTTTTAACTCTAGCTGCTGGTTTGTGAATGACCCTCGTGATATATTTTGTCTCCGTAAGGTTAGTGATCGCTTTCCCAGCTCGATTTACAGAGCAAATGTATTTTATATGTATATTATTCTTGAAGTTGGCTGAGAGTCTGCAACGCTCTCCTTACCTGTGCTATAATGGCTCAGTGCAGCCACGATTAATAACGGGACATTATATCCGCCAACCAACGCAAACACACACATAGATATGGCGAGCCCTGTATGCACCCTGCATTGACATCCTATATTCCCAAGCTCTCCTAAGCGCACCTTTATAGTCACACGTGACCTTTTGTTAGATGTGGGGACGCATAGATAATGTAGCTTTAAAATAAAATTTGAGATAGGACGACCTACCCAGGCACCCGTCCTCCATTTCTGCTGCAAATGTGCGCCCCAGTGTCTCGCCCTCTATGCAATCATTATTTTGTGTGCAAATAAGAATGTGGAAATGTGTCTCCCACCACTCCACACAGATTTGGAGTTAAGCTCCCTCTCTTTGCACCAGGGCTCACCAGCCAGGTAAGTTAAGGGGAGCCAAGTTCAGCCGGGGTTAGATTAGGAAGAGAAGACCCACTGGATAGAGGGTGCGTATAAAATCATGGGCCCGCTTATTTCTCCAGAAATGGAGGGACATTGGGGGAGCCTGAAATGGCAAGAGTTAGATCATTCTTTGCCTGAATTGACCGATTTCTTCCATCCATCCCCGGTGACTTGATTCTATTCTGTACTTCATAAGAAGGTACAGTCAAGTCACCGTCAGTTATGTATTTGCGTATTATTCAACCCAGTGTATTTGAAAGTATGTTTGGATTTCATTTAAATCATCTGAGAAAAGTCCAAGATTGGAAAATATTTGAAAACCTTTTAGTTGCTGCATGCAGAAATGTCCTTATCCTCTCCCTTACCTTGTTTCGGACCTAAAAGGTCACTCTCACCTCGCCTTCCATTTTTCATACGTCTGTGACCACTGACCCCAGGACAAAACCAGGGAGCTCCAGCTCGCCTCTTCTATCCTCTGGAGTAGTTTCCCAGGTTTACCAGACTCTAGCGGCAGAATTTAATACCAAGAGCTTACATTTATTGTGCTGAAAAATGATTTCCCACGCGAATAGGAAACTAGGGTTACCATGTTTGTAAATAGTGGCGTCTATTTTAAATTGAAAATCTTGGCACCATTTGCATATGAATTCTCTGCAGTGGGATGCCTGAGTATATACATGTAATATTTTTTTTCTTCTAGATGTCCTATTACTAGAATTTGTGGTGAAAGGTGGAATAGGGACCCTGAGCAACAGTTTTTCTGAATAAGTAAAAATATCAAAGGTTGGCTAAGGGGAGACAGCCATGAGGAGAACCTTGCATGCCCAATTCTCACTGTGCCACTCTCCACCCAGCTTCCAGTAGCAAGGCTACTTTTTCCTCTCATTTTTAGGGATATCTGTAAGCTTTGAATCGTTCATTAAAAGATAAGGGCTGTAGCCTGTACAGGGACTGGACGTTTTTAGGTGGTTCACCTCAGAGCGATATTTGAGAGCATAAGGAATCGTGAAGCTGGATTCCTTGAAGACGAACAGCAAAAAAGCACGCCCCTTTGTTGTGAGGTGAATATTTGGACAGGATTTGTCACTAATCTGTATGAGGGACACCTTGGAAACATTGCTGCTGTCCTGCTGGAGGTTTCATGCTATGCCCCTTGTGATGTAAGATTCTCGTTATGGACTGTGAACAGGGTGGTCTTTCCTGCTAAAATGTGTAAGCCGGCTTAGTGGGAAGTCATTCTGCCCATGTTGCCTAATCTTTCTCAGCAGATGTTGTGTAGGCTACGTAGAATTTACTGTGTAGTGGTTTAGCTGGCAGCGCCTTTCTGTGATGCTTGTATGCTGAAGGAGCAGACTAGTTTACGGAAAGCCTGCTTACTGGCTGTGCTACCAAAGGTTTTGACACTCCAGGAATGAGTGCTTGGCCATGAAAGTGAAATCTGGACAGCCACTGCCTATTCCACTCTACAGCCTCTGGACATGAAGGGTTTCCCTCCTACTGGTCAAGAAGCTCTACAGTAGGAAGATGTAAGCTTGTTGGCACGCTTGCGTCGGCCTGAAAGGGATTTTGTTTTCCTAAAGTGAGAGTCAAGTGTTGCCTACTTCCAATTGATACTGCTGGGAGCCTCATTTTATGTTTGTAGGTTTAGTCCTTGGTGGGAATGTGTCTTTTTTTGGTAGACATCAATCCGCAATGACAGAAGAACTTCAGTGGAAGTGTGCCAGCACCGGAGGAAGTGGGTACTCTCAGCCAAAATGCTTGCACCAGCCCCTTACTATGTTAAATTGGCCCTGTTATGCATGCTGGGCCAGAACAAGACAGAGCAGCACTCTGGCAAAACATACTGCCGAAGCCTCACATACAGTGCTGCAGCTGTCAAAACTAGTATATATGTTCTGCAATTTACAGACATCTCTTTATTAGGGTGAATATGTTGACCAATCAAAACAGCAGAGTCCTTTGTTCACTTAAAAGGGGTTCTTAATGAATCACTATAAGACAAGTTTAACATTTTAAATTGTCGTCATTTGATGTTCCCATAATGCTTTTTGTTTTTATGCAAATTGCTAGGATTGGGCTCTATGAAGAGATACTTTGTTCAACCTGGCCGGGGACCACGCCGCCTCCTTCACACAGCCCTGCCCCTCCAAAGAGGGCGACAGTTCCCCCAGTACATTTTTTCAATTTCCAGCACAGGAGGTTATGGGAGTACCAGTGCTAAAACTGTTCAAAGGTTGACAGAAAACACACAGCAATGTCTAGCTTCATATCTCTAGTTGATAAGGAGGCACTTTCTAGTGCTCAGCTGAAATCTTGCAAATGTAAAAGCTGGTTCATTCATGTGCTCTCTGGGCCTTTGGGACGGACTCCCTTTCCTGGTGTTTTCACAATAATTTTTTCTGGCTTTTGCTTTCTAAGATCCCCACCCGGAGCTGCATGAAATGGCTTTTCCCAATGGGTTCATACTACCCCCCCCCGTACCCGCCCCTACACTGACATGGATTTAGGATGCTAGCTTGGCCTCCTTTAGTCCAGCGTGCTTCTTTAACAGTTGTCCTACCCTAAGATATGCGGTGCAAGGCTGGAAATTTGCCCTGGAGCAGCACAAGGAAGTAGCTGCTTTCTCAGATCTGTACCTATTGGTATAAGAGGCCCTGCAAGCAGAGTGAGGGGGCACCCGATCATTCCCCCTGAGGACAACATTATCTCACTTGTGTGAACCCTGACTGTGTTGGCAGGGTCGGTGCTTGCTGTAAGGGAAGGTCTTCTGCCTCCCCCCACCCCCTGGAAATTGCCTCTTCTCAAAAAGTACATCTGAAGGCGTCACACAAATGTCAGCTAGAAAGGCTGGTCTGATGGTGGGCAGGTAAGGCCCAATGGCAACGAATACCCCTCATGGTTAGCCTTGACTCCAATGGGCCTGTATCGTAATGGCGGGTTGGTTTCACTTTTTGCCTCACTTAGTGCAGACGTCCTGGAACTATTTATTACAGAAAAAAAGCCTTTGAATATCACCTGCTCCCCCCTTGGATCCTGTAAACTGCATGTGGGAAACTGGAAAGGTACGAAAGGGGGCAGAAGCGTGTATCTGGCACTCCAACCTAAGACTCGCGCAACACTCCCTTTATTGCTGTCCATCTTCGCCCTCTAATGGAACCCGTGTCAATGTGCTGCTATATTATCTGGTTCTACGTGATATAATAGCTGGAAATAACATAGAACTCGATTTATTTTTTTATTTTTTAAAGGCAATAAGCACCCTTCCCAAACATATTTTAGGGCTGGTGCAATTAGAATATTTGGGGAAGTGTTAGATAGTGCCTTTATATCACTGGATACCTATTATTTGCACCCGCTCTTGCTGCTATATGCTACACGCTGAAGCAGCTTGGCGAGAATGATGCCCGCTGCATATGCCCCAAATAAATAATTAAAATAAATATCAAAATATAAATAAAACAACATTCAAGTCATTAAATGTCTGCCATACCTAAGCCTGCCAAGGTGCTTTTACAAAGTGGGGACAGGCCCCTCATCGGTCCATGCCTTTTTTTTGTACTATGCCGCCTTCCCGAATCTGTTTTTCTTGTTCCCTGAAGAAAATGTAAAGCGATACTCCCTTACCTATGCTAAGGCACTCCAATGCCTGCACCGATGTAAGAATACGCCACGGCTTAAAGCAAAAAATCGTGCACCATGTATACCAAAGAACTTCTCCCTTTTCATGATGGCCTGGAAAAAAAAATAAACGAGCGAACACCAGTGCGAGGGACGCGAAACAGCGTGTGCGGGTTTAACGCCTGGTAAGGCTTGCAAACGCATCAATTGGTGCATTTGTTACACTAACAATAACCTGCGCCAGGTACTAATCGGGCAATAAGCGCTGCACTACGCTCGGGCATGTTACTATGGGCCGGGGGCATTACCTTATGCGGTATGATATGTTCTTTATAATATGCTTAATACCCAGAGGTTTCTAAGCGCGGACCTGGGGATCGGACCTGTGTTGCTCAATGTCGTCTTGCTTCCAAGGCGAGCACGTTGCCGCTGAGCTATCCTCCCGAGATGGGATTGGCCTGCAGCTCTGGGCTTATTGCCTGAATAAGATGCTAGCTGAGTCTCGGCTTTCCCATTACACATCAGCAGGCCCCATTATACGCACAATACCCCAACGTGGAGGACGCATTGGCCCCTCTGGCGTGCACTGCGTCATAGAAGAACGCAAATTCATATTGTAAAGCATGCTGCTCAATAGCTAAAATCTAAATACATGAATAGATAATAAGGCAAACGAAATGAGCTTGAGGAAGATGCGCAGCTGAGCATACAACTGATGCCTGTACTTATGCGAGAGCGCGCAGCGCAGCTGCCAACCAGAAAAGCTCAGACTAAATTCGTACCAAAGAACCAATAAGGCAATTCCAAAGAGTTAACGAGACAAGCGTGCCGGGGACTGCATCATCTGCTCGGGAGAGGCCGCGAGGCCCAGAAGACTAGAAGTAATGGCGAAAGAGTGTGCTGGATGTTGGACGCACCAGAGGGTAAGAATGGCCCCTGTCAATCAAGCCGCCTTGCCTTAATATTATTACTGAAGCCATGCTTCAGAATGCAAGAGAGACTGAGGAACGGATTTAGCAGATGGCACTCTTACCAACATTTCTCTATGGTCACATTTAGATTTAAGTCTACTTTGTCAATGTATACTAGCCCTCACTGGTCACGGACACCCTTCTCGCATCTAACCCTACCTCACGCTCACAGATTCCCACAAAGGCGTGGCCTGGAACTCTGACTCATGATACTAAACCTTTTCAAAGCTGTAGCTAGTAAAAACGTAATCATTAAGAAAAGGGCGCATGAGTATTTCCTTCCATAGAGCACAAATCACTCTTAAAACCGAAATCCAAAATGGAGAACAGTTGCATTCGCGTCACCTTGAACAGGTTTGTAAAACTCAGAGGCTGGACACAGAGGTTCACTGTGCTACGAGAACCCTTCAATACAAAGCTAATTTCCTGCAGTCCTCGACAAGAAAACTAAAATCTGTGGAGTGGATTGCATGTGCCCCAATTCATTCCGTCAACATCCACTGTAATGGCACGTTGAAATTAATTCATAGTACAACACTGACACCAAGCGGACAAAAAAGTTGCCACTTTATATGCACCAGCAACTCAAAAACAACTTTTGGAAAAAAGGCAGTAGTAGTCCTGAACACAATACCCAAGCAATTGTCCTGCCAAAATCATACGTAGGGGCATAGTGAATCCACGTAAATCAAGTAAATGACAAATTACCAGTGTCTTAATTTTGCATTTGGGCTGTTTTTCTTTTCTTTTTTTTTAGCCGTTTCTGTTAACATGTGTGACTCTAACCCCATTTTACAATGTGCACACGTGTCCTCGGACACGTTTGTGAAACCTACGTGTAAACCAACAAGAAAATGAATATGTACAGTTATCTTATTTGCAGAATGATTACACACTTCTGAATTTTTGCCGGACTACACATAAGCACAAGGGAAGTACACCCACCTCAATGGCAAAACGATACAGACAAGAGGTGAGAGTAAATGGACGCAGTTAGACCTATCCTAGCCTTTGAGGATATTTGAGGCCATCGTGAAGAGCTAGGAATATTACCAATAAGTCAGGGTCTCTGACTGAATGCGGTTAACTAGTAATATGGTTCAATTTATGTAGCGCACACCACAAAACTGGTTTACCTCTGAGCAAAATGTATTATTTGAATACCTGCTCTTCAAGTTAAATGGATAGAGAGCTGCTGCTCGTGACCGGCCACCTTTACTGCACCAACGCTCCCGCCACTGCTGCCCTTAACCTATGGCCATGAGCCATGGGGTGGAATGGCTACCGGATCCCCAGTCTTCACCGTTCCTCCCCTAAGAAGGAACGTCACTTCCAGTGGGCGACCACATACACAGAATTCAACAACAAAACATGTTTGAAAGATAAGGGGTGTAGGGAGGGCTTGGACAAAGGAGGGGAGCGTCTGGAGCGGTCAGGGCCCAAATTAAAAGACATTTCACAGTGTCTACAAATCTATGTTTCCTCCGCGCAGACTCGACTTTCACTGGAGCACTTGGCCCCGGGTCTCTGGCAGCTTGAGAGCCAGCGAGCTGCCCACAGCCAGGGCCACCGACGCCAGCAGGATGGGGACAGCCTTGGTCACTCCCACGAAGGAGGTGAAAATGCTGATACCGAGGACGGCCGCCAGTTTGCACAGGGCGTTCAGGAATCCGAAGGCTGTGGTCCTGAAGAGAAGGAGGAAACAAAAAGAGTAGGGTTATAAAGCATAAGCAACAAGACATGTATCATCCAATGTACTGCTCATAAACGAAAAACAAGGGATGCAAACGTCATTTCCTAGGTGGAAGGCGCCTTTTAGCAAAATCAAACGGTTTCCTACTAGAAGCACTCTGGGGTGATCACTGAGGGATATCAGTCCAATGATTGTCTCTTTTTGTATTGCAATGCTGCGAGGCATGGGAAGTTCACCCCTGCTGCGGCATTATCGCGAGATCTGACTCTACCATGGATAGGAGTTGTAAAACCTTATGTGTTTGTGGGTCTCGGCACTGAACACCATGTGGTAGATTTTAAAACCCTGCCAGGACCATTCTCGGTCCTACTTGAAGCCCTGGGTAGGGTTGGCACTGGACTGTTTTTTTTCCTTCCTTTTTTTGCAAAGACTGGTTAAAAAAGAAAATACACTACGGACCTGATTCATGTAATTATTTGTGCCCTGAATAGTGGCTCTGACTGAAAGAAATTGGAGGCATACTGAGCAGTGCACCTAGATGAAAACACAACCCCAGTTTTAGATAACTTGGGCTGAGATTGCGTACAACTCTGTCATAAGGCCAGTGCCTGAATCCTAACAACAACTATAGGCGAGGGGTGACCAATCCATGGGTCAGTCCTAACAACAAATAGAAGTAGGAGATGACCAGCCCATTGGTCTTCACCTGGGGGGGGAAACACCCCCGGCCTTGATGGTCTTCAGCACTTGCTGTCTGTTTTACAATGTATCCCTGTTTGTTTATCTGTACACAAAGATTGTGTTATCTGGTACCATGTCACTGCTTTCTTAAAAAATCATGCATTGAAAATAGCAAATGAAAGTGATTCAGTTAAAAGACCACTTGAAAGCCAATTAAATAAAGCTGTTTCAAGCAAATAACTGTTTGTTGATATCTGTGCAGATTGATCCTGCACATCCAAAATAGTGTCCAGTCTGGGTGCACATAGCCAATTCCTTAAAGCTACCAGGCTCCTCATACTTTGAGTGGCAGGCCATGCATAATGTGTTGCCAAACACTTCTCCTGTGGTAGGACACCTTTGTGCTGTAAAACTCTGTTGCCCTACATGCTCCCACATATAGGGCAGTCCCTTCTGTTACCTTGTTTCCACTACTGGGATGTACAGCTAGAAAATGAAAGCTGTACACAATTCTATAGGACCAGCGTGAGATTCCTGCAACCATTGCTAAAGTACCAAGGGATCAGTTGCTGCCTTTCCCCTGGTACTGTGCGCCCATAGGTGACAGTTCATCCGCTAAACAGACTGTCCTTGACTATCATTTGAAACCGAGGTATGAATGATAGCCAGTCAAAAAGAGTCACTTTAACAGAAGAGATATTATTTAAAGCTGAGCTGGAAGCAATGTCTCTTCTGCTAAATGCTTCTGATAACTACAGATTATTTAAAGCTCTGCTGGGAGTGATGTCTGCTTGAGTTCTAAGAATGCAGTCACTTTCTGAGTGTACAGTGCATTTTTTCAACTGCTGAACGTGAGAGTCAAAAAATATAGGTTACAAATGTAACTGTCAATTTAGAGAGAAATTTACAAAACAGGACACTGATTTACTTGCGATTAAATTACTGGAATAGTGAAAAGCCTAAAGTACGGCTTTTCATGAGATAAACATGCGGTACTCTGCAATGATTAATGATGGCCGCAAGGAAGCCAAATACCCATTGGCAGCAGATTGGCAAGTGCAACATCAACTTGATAGCAAAGACCTTATCAGGTCTGTGGGCCTTGCGAAAGTTTCATTGACCCCCAGAGGAGGTAACTTACTACTGAAGCTCCGCCAACTTGAGGCTCACCTTATCTGTAAATAGTGAACAGTCTATAACGGCCTGAATTCTGACCATGAATTTGCAGTATTCTTATAAATTCTGCGCTATGAGCATATCACAATACACATGCTTTGGTCTAGATGTAATTTTACTTGTCAATGTCCTCCCACCTTTGCCCTACTTTTCAATTGAGTCTAAATCATGACTGTATATTATATGATGCAATTGTAATTTTTCTTTTAATTTCTCAAATGTAACTATGCAGCGTAATCTCTGTACAATCTTTGTCAAATAGAAGTGCCTTCACTTCAAGTAGTCTCCATCCCAATTTTAGTCTCACCTCGTGGCTTTCTATGCTCATTCCTTAACACATTCCACATCATGGCAGGTTCACTTCATATATACAACTCTAGGTCTTTTCCATTACCTCAACATGACCCATTCCAGCTCTAATTCTCCTAATTAATGCTCCTTGACTAATCTAAGTCTTCTCTTTTGTAAATTCCTCGAGGCATGCTAGTACATGGCGAGCCGGCGCAACTAATATAACAAACAAAAATAAAAATAAAAATTTATTTTCATTAATTGTCCGGCAGTATATAAAATTGTACTTCGCTCTTGATAATTTTTATTTACATTTCCACGATTGATACATGTCCATTATATGGACAGGGCATTGCCCAGCTGCATTCCTAACCAAGTTTTCGGTATGCTTTGACTAATCCAAGATGGCGTCTGTGTTTTAGGCCTCCTTAGGTAGTTACTCCACTGTCTAGCTGGGCATAGACATGGAGGTTTGTGTTTATATGTCCCCCAGCAGTAGCGGCCTCGTGCTCGAGCCGTGTGTTTATGTAATCTTGATTGCCGTGCAGGTAAGACCCCCTTCACACGATCCTTGGCAAGTAATTCTCGTTGCAGCCGCCAGCGGCCGACTTCAGGCACGGGCCTCGCTGTAGCTGTTCTTAGCCACAACGTGGTCTTTATTTATTAATCCAATTAGGTCACTGTATTAATCTTGCGGAGTACCGCATGTTTATCTCATGAAAAGGCATACTGTAGGCTTTTCACTATTCCAGTAATTTAATCGCAAATAAGTCAGTGTTTTGTTTTGTAAATTTCTCTCTAAGTTGACAGTTACATTTTCAACCTACATTTTTTGACTCTAGAAGTTTTCTGCGTCCACTGAGCATTAGAGGTAAATTTATTACTCTTTATCTCTTACACCACGCACCAATGGGAATCTTTTCTTGGGCTAATTAACCAATGTACTGTATACCTTATCTCTTCACAACAGTTATCACCACCGCAGGCAATTTTATGCCTTTATGCATTTGAACCTTTCATTTAAACCATAGCGTACCATTTTACCTTTTTTGCTATTTGACAAAAATGTCTCTGATCGCGCTGCATGAACAAATTCGTATTTACCGTTTTGCTCTTTTTATTTCTCTCCTTCCCCTTTCCCTCCCCCATTGCCTTTTTGCACCTCTTGCGTTTTTTCATTTGTATAAATATGTTTATTTAATTTCTTATCTCTCCTGCGACATGTATGTGATGCAATCCTTGATGTGATTTCTATATTTGATTTATCTAACCTGTTGCCCCTCACTGCCACCTAAACCGGTGTCATGTTTGTTATAAATCTTATCCTTAATTTATGTTTTGATTCCATTTGTTGAAATATTATGTTGGATTTATTACTGTAATATATCAGCCTCGGAAGAAGAGCCGATTGAGCTCGAAACCCGTGTCAGGCTGTTCTGAACTCTCTGAATAAACATCAGACCGCAGTTTATGTTTGCACTTTCTTGGTGCACAGTGTCTGTGAACCCTTTGTTGATTGTATATGTACCGTGGTATTACATTGGCAGTGTACCCACACCTCACAGACACCCGCTGCCTGGTGCTAACTCTCTTATTAATTTACAAGCGCTGTGGACATTTTTTGACTTAATCTGCCAATCTTCTTTTGTGATACATATCCATGGGGCTGTTACCGGTAAACATGTGAAATGCGTGTGGTGGTTTCAGCTCAGCCTCCATTTCGTGTGCTCTGTCTGTTTCGGGACACTACTTCCCAGTCAAAGTTCGCCTCACCAGGGCTGCTCCCCGGGACCCTGACTGGTTTGCGCATCAGAGGAGGGGACTACTCTAACTGTTGGACTTGCTTACTCTGTCTTCAAAGCAAAGAAGGTGGCCAAATGTGGGAGGTGGTTTCCATTATGTTTGACACTCTCTAATATCTTGGTCGTTTGCTATTGCCATTGGGAATGTGGAAACGTGCCTAACATTGCTTGCAGTGGTAAACATACATGACTGTGGCTTGGAAATCTTTTTTTATACTTTCCTTCAGACCTACTGGTTGGAAATCACAAGTCACATCTTATTCCTTTATTTCACTTTTATGTTGATTGAATGCTTTTTTTTTTTAAGAGAATTTTCAGTTTGACTTCTTTTGTCCCCTTTTAGGCCTTCACTTAGGGGCTGGAGGAAGAAGGCGCGTGGCCCTTTCTGGCAACCTAGCCTGCAAAATGTCACCTCTGCTTGATTTGCAGGGGTGGTCAATGGTCTCTGGTAGCTTGGCTTCCTCTGCCTCCCACCCTGGCAGAGGTGAGTGGCTGAAGGCGTGCTCGTGTTAGTAGGCAGCAGAGAGCTGAAGGGTGGCGGGGGCAATGCTGCTACCTCCTTGCACTTGCATTTACGCCGGGGCGCAGCTAGCCTCACAAATATCTGCGGGGGAGGGCCGCGTAATAGTTTGAAAACTGGTTGTGATTGGGGGCCTTAAACCATTGTGCTGTTGACCCCCACCATTCTCCGCCTTCTGACCTGGAGGTTGAAAGCTATTGGGCCTTCCTTTGGCCCATCAGATGATTCTTGCACCCATTTCAGGGGCCTTTTATTTTCACAAAGCACTGCTAATCATTGCAGGTGTGGGCCATCTAACAATCTCAAAGATGAGCCCAGCATGTAAGCCCTTGGCTTCATCACAGGGATCACCTTGGCGTCACATGGGCAGGCTTTCGTTTTCTGTCTCTGTATGTTTGCTGCTGCTATGTTGATGAAGTTTACATGTAAATGTCCGGCTCTCCCAGGTGAGGCATTTGGAAGGCTCCTGCCATGGCAGCCGTTTCCCATCTGCGTCCCAGGCAGAGGATTGTGGTGACGTGTTGCCTTCTGTCTGCTACATCCCTGCAGTGGGGGGGCTTCAGCCGTCCCTAGCCAGGGGCTGGTGCCGCCCATGTTACCATGAGGTGCACGGACCTGGTGGCACAGGTGACAGAAGCTCGTCTATGGACCACCTCCCTTCACAGGTGTGTCAATCTCTCACTGCATAGAAGACACTTGAGATCTTCTGGGGGATTTAATATCGCCCAGTACCGCTCTCTGGCTTTTTTTCACATTACATAACAATAATCTAAAACTCAACACATATTTAAAAAAATGTAACTAAAAGCACACACTTAGGAAAATGAAAAAAAGGTTTAATGAATATATGTGTATGCTAAAGAAAAGTGCTAATTTATCAAAAACAACACATTTTATGACTATAATGGAAGGGAACCGGGATAGCGTAATTAAGTGCGGCACTTCACTACTGCTTTATACAGATTGGTAAAACTGCATTCAAAGTTTGTGAAGTAATAACTTTTTGTGCAATGCAAATTTTCAATTTGCATTGTGTTTTTTTTGTGTTAATTTGTTTATTTAAAAAAAAAAAACAATTTCCCAAGTAAAACAGTAAGGTCTCTGCTACGAAATCAAGGGCATTATGCATGCATAAAGGACCTGTACTGGGCAAGAGAATCCAAAAAGGAGCAATGAATTGCCAGTGGGTTTATTTGAAAAAGTGGCATCCCAAGATGAGGAAATCAGTACCCATTTTTCACAGATTCTCAATGATTCATAGTTTAACTAGGTTCGAATTATAACACTGACATTGCACACATTGGCGTAAAGATTTAGGCCTAAGTGCACTTTGTGTTTTTCTCTCGATTACAAGTGTAATTAAAAGTTACAGATATGTAGGTCAATTTTAATATATGAGCGTGCTGAGTCGTCATTTACTTCTTACATAATAAATTGCAAGCTCACTCTTTGTTTTTGAAATGTCATAAGGGATTTGTGTGCTGCAGAACGCAAGGGGCCTTTGCCCCTAAGATTTTTCTCTTGAATGTGCTTTGTGAATTTCGGCCAGTACTTTATCTATGTCTATTGCAGATCTGGGAGGGGTAAAGTAAAAATGAAACATATCCCACTGGCCTGCAGAGCACCTTGCAAGTATCAGTTTATTTCAATCCTCCCCCGGGCCATGCCAGACAGAGAAAATCACTCGACTTTCCCGTTGCTTGGAAATTCACCAAATACATGAATTCAGGCTTAATTCACAATGATCTTTCTATCATCCCGAGTTCGAAAGTAGAGAAACCTAGAGTGGTGGAAAAGTACCACTCTGCACAATGGTAGGGGGAGTCTGCATGAAAGGAGGCTGGTCATGGGAAAGGACACAGGATATATCTTGATTTCCTACCTGTACGATCTAGGAGAATGTACAGACGGGCTAAACATCTGCACCAAAGATACAATGCTCTCTCTGTGCTGCTCTCAAGAAGACCTTTACAGGAGGCTGTGGCCGTGGAGCTACTAGGACCTCACCAGATAAAAGGCAACTGTTGGAGGTCAAGCAATATGGGCATGGAAAGAACATCCCTGATTGCATCCAAGATGTCATCTACTCCCTAGTCCTGCAAAAAGCTCTTTCTGCACCCCCAGCCTTGGAAGGTAACCTGATTGGTGACCATGGAGTACTTTTCCTTCTTTCGGGAAATGCTATAGTTTGGCCATAACCTTTTTTTTTTCACCAAACTTTGGATGTCCACAGGCACCACATGTTAGGGCAGAAAATATTAAACATTAAAGATAAGGTTATCTGTATGGGTAGTAAAGATTAAACATTTTTAAAGGTGGAAGAAAATGCCAGAGGGCAAAAGTTGAAGAAGAAGACATCTGTAGGTTGGGGTTTTTATAGAACTTGATTTTTAGGTCCAATTTGGCCCAATTACATGGCACATCATTTTGGGCAAATTGCATCATTTTCCAAATCTAAAAATTGGGAGTGGTTAGAGGATCCCTGATGTGGTATTGCATGCTGCCTCAATGTGTTAATTCATTTATGCATACATTACCGACCATCTGTTGAATTTGTTGTTGTACCTTTTGTCCGAAGGGTATAGTTCCACTGTCAGCACATCCAGGGCGTTCCACGAGGCGATGCTGACTCCCCCAAAGAGACAGAGCAGGGCGATCATGGCTGATTCACTGTTTCCAAAGGACAGGAAGAAGCAGCTGATGCAGGACAGGACACTGGACCCAGCTGTCAGGTGTGGGTAGCAGGAAATGGGAAAAAAGAGGCAAAGATCAGTTTTTCAACTTTGGGATCCATCTTACTGTGGGATAAAACCTGGATTTTAATTTCATAAGCTAGGGGTAAGACCAGGGTTTTAACATCTGGTCACATCTTAGGTTAGGACAAGACTGGGATTTTAAGTTCAGGTGCCAGCTTAGATTGTTAAACACTAGATAGTCTTGTGTTGAACTCAGCCATCATTAAATCAGCATGCATCCGGTTTCTCTCAGTAAAAAGCATTCTTCCTGACACCAGGCACCATTTCAGATCAGGACAAGATTGGTCTAGCTCAGGCGCCATGTTAGATCAGAAGAAGACCTAGGTATAACTGTTTGGAAATTGACTGTTATCAAACTCCTCGTCAAAGACTATTCAATTTATATAATGCTTCTGCCACTATATTCGTCAGGCAATGTCAGAGGTGAGTCGATATGGCAGGATCAATGCTAAAGCAGGACCACAGGGACAAAACACAGAGCTATCCTCAGCACAAAAGACCTGCAGACTGTTGAAGTACGGATTTCACAATTTTCCAGCATGACAGAACAAATACAAAATAGTCATTTTGTGGCAATCAAACTTAATAAAAGACATCCTTAATTATGAAACTGCTATAATTTCAGTGCACATTATGATTTTATTTATTGAAATATAAACTGCCAGGTGTAATCTGTGGACGCTTTAATAGTCATGTGGCCCCAAAATACACTCTGGGAATATACACTGCCACAATAACACGAAAGTGTAAAGGCACACCTGTCCCTTTGAAAGTCCAAGGATTCCTGGACAAGTGTTTGGGCTGCATCACTGTCGAAACAGGAATGTAGGGGGGCGTTAAGACCACCTTGAATGCAGTATGTATTTTTTTAACATGTTTTTAGTGAGTTTTAGCGGAATGACCGCAAACATAACACAGTAAAACAATATATATCTCCCACGCAGCTCATCCCCCCCCCCACCCACCATAACTCTTGTTCCGCCTCTGGAAGGTGTCTCTGTAGAGTTCTGTCATGTTTCGGTGAATAACTTGTGGGTCTATTCAAACAGATAGAGTATCAATATTTTGTGTGGGCACCATTGTTCCATGTAATCGCTCTGGAGGTAAGAGAGGGCTGGGCCCCAGTCTGTCCGGAATCTGATTTTATCCCCCTGGATATTGTACGTTATCTGTTCCATTGTGAGGAACGTCCATACTTTATGTAGCCATTCATATATTGACGGCGGGGTGTTATGCTTCCATTTTTGGGCAATCACAAGCCATGCCGCTATTAGGAGGCCCATCAAGAACCCTTTCTGTATTTTGTTCATCCGCTTGTCTCAGGGGTTCCAGAGCCCACACATCCAAACCTCTTCCCCAAGCCCGCCTCCGGGAACATCTTTTGCATTTGCATTTTGACATCTCCCCAGAAGTGTTGGATGGTAGGGCAGTCCCACCAAATATGTTTCCAGTCTCTGGCCCCCCCTGCACTCCCTCCAACATTTGTTTGGTGTTGCTCTATACATTTCGTATAGTCTTTCCGGGGTGTAATGCCATTGCATAGTGATCTTTATCCACATTTCCCTCAAACAGATTGCTCCCATGAGCTTGGGAATTGCCCCCCATAAATACTCCCATTGTTCTTTTGGTCGGGTGCCCCTGAGAGTCTTTTACCACCTCCTCATGTATTATCATTTAACCTCCTCCTTCGAGGTGATCAGGAACTTGTAAATATCAGAGACCAGCTTTTTTGTGCCCTGGTGTGTTGTGAGATACACCTTGAAGGGGGGCAGGTCCCTGGTTGTTACCTGCATGATCCTTGGGGATTGCAACCAATGGCATAATTGTTCAGATTTAAATCTGTCTGTCAGCATCAAGGCTAACAGCGCCACACAGTTTTCGTAGGATCTTATTTCCTGGGCCTGGTACATGTCTCCTATTTTGTCGCATCCTGCCTCCTCCCATTTATCGTATGCACCCTTCTACATGCCTGGGGGGAATTCTGGGTTTCCAAACATTGGGATGAAGGGGCTGGGTCTTTCATCAGGCTTTCTTCTCTTGTGGCTTTGTTCCACACCTCTAGCGCTGTCTTCATCACCTCGCTGATCTGGAGATTTGGATGTCTACATTGTTTTCCTTTCCAGAGGAGATGTCTGAGGGGGGTCGTGGCCACTTCCTTATCTTGTGCGGCCCATATTTTCTGTGAGGTCCCCGGAATCCATTCCTTCAGTACCCACAGTTGGGCGGCTTCATAATACTTCCTAAAATGTGGCAGGGCGCATTCCCCATGTTGTGTTGGCGTGGTGAGGATAGCTCTTGCCAGCCGTGGGTCTTCTTTCCCCAAATATATGAAATTATCTGCTTGGTCAGGGATTTAAAATGTGACCGAGGCGCTCTTATCAGCAGTGCTTGAAACAAATACGAGGAAGAATAGTCATTTTTACCCACCATGAGGTTGACAGGGGATTCCATCTCTTTTTTCCGTTTGAACTTCTCCAATTGTTGGGGGTAATTTGCTCCATAAAGTTTATCTATTCCATCAGTTAATGTTATTCCCAGATATTTCAACCCTTCATCCACTACTTTGAGTTGTAATGCTGTGGCCTGCTGTATGATTGCCCCTCTCTTCCCGGCCAAAATAAGGATTTCTGACTTTTGTCTGTTTATTTTCAACCCTGAAGTCGCTCCATATTCTTCTATCTCCCGTATGAGGATCGGTAGCGTCCTCTCCGGGTCTCCCATTGCCACTAGCATATCATCCGCATATGCTGCCACTTTGTGTGCTACCTGCCATTTCTATGCCCATTATCGTACGTGTATCCCGTAACATGCCAACAGGGGTTAAAAAAATATCGCATATAGGAGCGGGGAGAGTGGGCACTTTTGCTTTGTTCCTCTCTCTATCTGGATCCTGTCCGATATTTCACCATTCACTACTATGCGTGCGCTCAGGCGATATAGTTGGCCCGTATCATATTGATAGTGTTCCACTATCCCCATTTTTTCCAAGATGCGGAAGAGAAGCGACCATTCTACACGGTCAAACGCTTTTACCGCATCAAGTGCCAATAATTCTGCTGGGGTTTGGGTGATCCCGATTTTCTCTACCAAGTGGATTGACCTTCTTGTGTTATCGTGGGGCTGTCTGTTTGGAATAAAACCTGACTGCTCCTGATGAATCAATTTGGGAAGGACCTGCTAGAGCTTGCAGGCCAAAATGTTGGTGTATAGGTTGGCATCCAGATTGATTAAAGCAATCGGGCGATATGAGGTAGGGAGTTCTGGGCTCTTCCCGGTTTGTGGAAGGCTAGTAATTTTGCTTCATTCATGGACTGTGTTATGTTACCCTCCGTTTTGAATGTGTTAAAGAGTCTGTCAGTACTTCTTAACTTCTTATAGAATTGTGCTGTGTAGCCATCTGGCCCTGGGTCTTTGTTTTTTGGCAAGTCTCAGATTTTTTTTTAGCACCTCTTCTGAGATATCCCTGTCTAGGGCTCTTCTTTCCTCCTCCTACACTGACCGAAGGGAGGTGGCACTTAATTATGCCTCCTGGGCCCCGCTGTCGGGGTGGTCTAATGTATAGAGTGTCTGGTAGAAGTCTTTGAAGGTGTTCCCTATGTCTGACATGCGAGTCATAGTGTGTCCCTCCCTATTTATCAGGCTCTTCACCGTTTGACTATCCCGTTGCCCCTTGAGTTGCCTGGCCAGAAGTTTGTCTGCCTTATTTGTCTTGATATAATACCAGTGTCTAAGTTTTAAGAGGCTGTGCTCTGCCTTTTTGGAGCGTAGGGTGTCTCATTTTCTTCGGTTTTATGGATTGTTTCAATACCAATTCATTCTAAATCGTTGTCAGTTTCTCTTCCAGTTCAATTTCCCACAGGCAGATTTGTTTGTCCCTCTTTGCTTTGTGAGCAATGAACCGTCCCAGGGTCACCACCTTAAAGGTATCCCAAAGGGTCTCCCTGGGGGTCTCAGGCTGGTAATTCCTGGAGAAATACTCCACTATACCTTCCCTGATCTCTGTTCCCAAGACCAGGTGTGCAAGATGTCCCCTGGCAACTTCCACCTCCACAGACCTGTGTGTTGACGGAAGAGGGGAGTTCTGCCCAGAGTGGTGCATGGTCTGATGGTGATATCGCTCCTGTTTCTGTTTGCTGTATCTTCCCCAGGAGCCCGGTCGAAACCCAAAGATATTCTATTCTTTCATGGTGTTCTGTACGCAGGAGAAATGTGTGTATCCCTGTTGTTGCCCCTTCAGCGTCCTCCACACATCTACTAGTACAAGCGTGCCCATCTTCTCTCTTAAGGCTTTTGACCGGGCACCCTGTCCCTGTGGTCTATGTTCAGGTTCCATGCAAGGTTGAAGTCACCCCCATCACCACCTCCCCTGTGGCAAAGAGTTCCAATTTGTCTAGGACATGTCTAATTAAGGCATTTTGGCCTGAGTTTGGGGTGTATATTTCCGACAGCATCAGGGAGTATCCCTCTATCTGTGTATTCACAAAGAGGAACCACCTGTGTTTGTCTGCCTGTGTATTGTGGATTTTGATGTTTAGGGTGTTATGGAAGGCAATCAGGACCCCCACCCTCTTCTCTTGTTCTTTGGCTGGAATGATTTGATTATAGCCTCTCAGTCACACCCTCCCTTTGTCTTTCCCCTTCATAAGCGTTTCCTGAAACATTATGATATCAAATTTCCCTTTGTGGAGGAGGTGTTCCATCTTTTTCCTCTTTACCAGGGAGTTCAGACCCTGAATGTTAAACGTTAGGACTTTTAACCCTTTCATCTCTTGGTTTATGTGAGTTCTTTTCCTTTCTTCCTCATCTTGTTATTGCCCATGCTCTTATCCTTCCGGAATGCTCCCTTTCCCCCCTGTCCCCACCTGTTTTGCAACCCCCAACTTGCATAACACCCTCCAACCCCCATAACTGCCCTTAGGATTGCTCTGAGGCCTATGGTCGCTCAAGCATGAAGCCCACTGAGTCATGCCCTCTAAACACTCAGGGAAAACTTTGTGGGGAGTCATAAACCCCACTGGGCTTCCACCAATAGCTCAGAGGAGATTCCCCCTCCCCCGGCCATCACCTGTAAGTTGGATACTGCTCTCGGTGGGTTCCTGTGGTCATCCTGTGGGACAATTGGGAACATGTTCGGTCAAATGGTGCCCACGAGGGCCGTGTGGGTTTTTTTTTTTGGCTTGGTCTCCTGGTATTCCTGTAGATAGTTTTCCACCCTCTGAGTGTCCTCCGCAGTGTCGGCCCGTCACCTCGATTTCCTTGTTCCTCTTCTCGTTCCTGTATGTTTAAGATCTGGATCCCTTCCTCACATGAAGTTATTCTTTGTTGTTTCCCTTCCCATGAGAAGAGCAGTCCAAAGGGGAAGGTCCATTTATATCAAATTTGTTGTGCTATTAGTTCTTTCACGACCGGGCCCATCTCTCACCGTTTCTGTAGCGTTGACTGTGCTAGATCCTGATACAGTTGGATATCCACTCCGTTCATTCAGATGTGGTCCATAGTTCTCTCTTTCTGAAGTATCTCCTCCTTTTGGGTGTAGGATGTCAGCGCTCCCAGGACGTCCCGGGGGCCTGCGCCCGGTTTACCCGGTCTGCGTGGGCCAAACAGATGTATTCTATCGATGGTGATAGCTGTGTCATCATCAGAGGCAATGATGTCTTTAAAGACTTGCTGGACCTCCACCTTCAAGTCTTTGTCCTCCACCAATTCCACCATATGTTTTATTCAGATGTTCGATCTCGGGGAGTGGTTTTCTAAGTCCTCACACTGGAGTTCCATGTTATGGGCTAGGCAGACCAGGTGCTCATGTGACTCTGCGCTTTGTTGTGCTTCTTCCTCGATGTGTTGCACAATTTTTTCCAGTGTGTCTGTTCCTTCTCCTATGTTCGCTACGTGTGTTTTTTTTTCTTGTATAGCCAGCTTCATTTCATTCTTCATTGTTTCAAATTGGGATTGCACCGTGTACAATAACTGTGCTTGAAGTTCTCCGAACTAGGACTTCATGTCCTCTTTCGTGGCCATCTCTGACCGTGGTACGTCACAGCCGTTTGCCCCCGTTGCTCTGTTAGATTCTTCCCCTTGGTGAGTGGAGCGTGGTCTGTTCCCCACAGCTGGACTAGATTTGGTTCTTGTTTTGATTGTGGGGTGTGTGCTCCTGCCTGTACTTGCTTTGCCCTGGATTTTGACATTTGTGCCTCTGCTAGATGTTTTTCCCCTTATGAGGTGATCTGTGTGGTCCTCTGATATTGCTTGTCCCCCTCCTGGGTTCGCTCTGAGTCCCTTTTAGAGGAGGCTTTGCTCTGCCTCCTGCGCTTGTGTCTTGACTGGGGTAGGTCTCTGCTGTGCACCTATGTTATGTTGCAGGCCCAACGTGCCTTCACGCCTGGCGCTTCTTTTCAGTGTATCGTGCTTTTATTTTCCAAAGTGTACGGGAATTTCCCGTTTGTGTATTTCTGATGCTATGGGCTTTTGAATTACTTATCCGTCCCTAAGGCGCACATAGCTTTCCCTGTGTCACCCCCGTGCGCCTTCATACAGGGATGAGTGGGTGGCTGTAGTCCTGCTCTGGCTCTGGGTTGTGTACTGGTTATGCTCTGGTTTAGCCAACCCACCCCGGGCCTGCGACACTTCTTTTAGCTTACCTGCATGGGGATCAACTCCTCTGACTGTCTCTGGAGGTGGAGAGTTTGTAGTATGTGTTTCTCTTGCTTTGGTTGCTGTCCCCTGGTGCGTATGTTGGGGGAGAAGCCGCAGGTCTGGGTCGCCCGCTGCAGTTCCGTTCCTTTGTCTGCCCTGCTGTCTGTGCCCAGTGGGAGTCCACCGAGGGCGCCCCCCAGCTCCCGCTTTTTCGAAACGTTGCTGGGAAATGCGCTGAGTGCCGTTGCTGATGTCCGGTCCTCTGTCTCCACGTCCTCTGATTCTCTCGTATCTCCGGTGTCTGGGGGTGGCCATTGATGGGTGATCTCCTTCCTCCCCCAGGCCACTTGGGTCCGCTGCGCCTCCAAGGCAGCCGCCCTTTGTCGTGGGGGGGTTCTTAATTTGCAGTTGGGTCCTTGGGCCACCTGGATTTCTTTGTTGGCGTTCCTTCACCCCCCATGCTCCCACACTGACGACACCTACCTCCGCCGTCCACCCGGGCTGTGCCTTTCTGTCCGTGCTGCTCCCTTTCGGGTGTTCTCGTTGTTGCTGGATGAGGACGTTACTCCGAGCCCGCTCTTCGCTTCGTGTGGGGTGGATGGAGCCGACTCCGGGTCACATTTTTAGGAGAATGGTCCCTAGGAAGGGGCTGGTCGCCGCTACCTCTGGCGGCTCGGGCGGATTCCATGGAACCTGGTCAATTCACTCTTTCCAGTCCACCTTCACCCACACCAGTCCTGCATTGTTTCGGGTGATCTCGTCATTCACTCTGGATTTCCACGGCTCCTTTCCCTCTGGGATGGTATGATCTGGAGCTCGGTATCCGCATCATTGTCCTTCTTAGTGGCGCGGCCCTGGGTGGAGATGGAGCGACGCTCAGATACATCTTCCCCTAGCGGCCGCCATCTTGGAATCCAAATGCAGTCTTTTGATGTTGGTGCCGAATCAGCGACATCTGATCGCCTTGGTCATTTTGTTGTATTTTTTGCAATTATTTTTTATGGGGTCAGACCCTCTTACGCCCCTCTGACCACTTAACCCATCGCAATACCCACACCAGTATCTTAAAATTCAATACAAAATGCACCCTAATCTGTCCACCCCATACTTTAAAAAACAGCAGAAAACGCAGCAAAATGCCTCTTTCACCAACTGCAGTGAAGCAGCAGTGACCAAGTATACTGGCCGCATTGGTGGCATCTATATGGTGGATTTTAATGAACTGCAGTATCATTCTGCTCGGCGTACATGTAGCCAGCCTGTAGTTGGCAAGTTCTAAGCCTGACAAGGCAGCTTTCTTGCTTTGATGTCGGCCATTATACATGAGTTAATATTATTACAGTGCTTAATAGTGGGAGAGATCCATCTTGCATCAAAATAACATTATCCTTTGACACTGAGGTTCTCTCCAACTAATACCAGATCAGATAATTCCTGCTTTTTTAAGGGAACTTTGGTAGACCATTTTTTACCAAAATAAGCCTCATCCTCAACCCCTTTTGCCTTCCTCGACTGCTCTTTTAATTTGTTTAGGATCTAGGAAAGATATACCTATACAGGAAATGCATGGAAAACTTCTTCCGCCGCCTGTCTTTTGTCGAGTTGTAAACAGCCCTACTGGTTTTCATTGCTGATGTCCGGTCCTCCGTCTCCACGGTTGAACATTTAAGCAGAGCATGCTACAGCAAAACTGCCAGCAGTTTGGCAGACTGGGTGATTCGCGAAATGGCACAGTGGTGCATGAGCCTGCAGATGCATAACCCAGGCTTCGGCACAGAGCTGGGTCATTGGTAAGTCTGGGGCAAGATACATTCTTCTGCAAAATATTTTGCTGATTTAGACTATGCATGATGGGCAGGTGAGTTGCTACGGCAAAGTGTGGCTGCAGCAGACGGCCATTGTGGGTTGGACCCGCCAGGCGTGGTAGTTCTATGCTGCAAACTGGTTGACTTGATATATGTTCCTGACGTGCTTCTAGGGTTGGGGAAGAACACATAGAAATTAACACAGGTAAATGCAGATATAAAGTCTTTGAGTTCCTCATCCCCAGAGAAATCCAGGAAGAGGCATGAAGGAAAATCTGCTATGTTGCTGGAGTTATTTACGAAAGCTATTAAGGAAGAGGGGGTTAAAAGAAAGAAAAATACAAGGTCATCTTCATCTTCATCTGCAGATTCTTCCTACTGGTTCTCCCCAGAGTTGTCCCCAATTCAATTTCGTCTCGGGAGGAGAATCAGAAGGGAAAATACTTGAAGAATAAAGAATCAGTGGTATCTGTGTTGGGGCAGATAGTGAACTGCAGCTGGGTTTTCAGATCCGGATCCCCCTCTTCTAGGAAACAAAGCAACCAGAGCGCCTCTGCTCTCGCTCAATCAGTTCAAGCACACCCTGAAGATGGAGCTTCCCCTGCTCCCGGAAGTAAAGGAAGAGAGGTTGATGGAATGGAGGAAGCCACAAAGCGAATAAGCATGCCAGAAAGTTGAGAAAGAAGTAAGACCTTAAATCCAAACCTTTGTATTCCTCAAGAAGAAGTGGTCAGCAACAGTATTTACGCTACGCTTCGTGGAGACACCCTGGGGGGAAGACCAAGATATTGTCCCAGAAAAGCATTCAGCCTCAGTCAACCCCCAAATCTCAGAAGTCCTGATGTCAGGTTAGTTGGGGGTCAACTCTGGTGGTTCTCAGGGTAAGAAAGAATTTTCATGGGTGCTTCGGTCAACAGGCTGATGCATTAGGGGTACCTGATTCAATTTAGCTCAGCACTGATGCCATTGCTGACCATTCACACTCCATGCCCAGGGGTCGGACTAAGATGAGAGCCATGTTGCAGGGGAATCAGGATGGTGCCCCTTCCATTCGGATCCTAGTACCAAAGCCCCAAGGGAAGTTCAGAAAGACCCTGCGGTTCTTGCGTTTTGCTGTGGGCAGGAGCTATTTCCAATTTGGAGTCCTACCTTTCAGGCTCAAGACCGCATCTTCTCTGGATGACCTGCTTCTCTAAGCATCATCACAGGAGCAGCTGTTTCAGCATGCACAGTTAGCATGCAGAACTCTGGAGTCAGTGGGTTCATAATCAAAAAAGAGAATTAATAGTGACCCTCTGCCCCCTCCAGCATCTCCAGTTCATCAGAGCAAATTTCGGATGGCAAGTGGGAACGTGATGCTCCAGAAAGCGCTGTAAACCGGTCTGCCAGGGCTTTCTGGACTCTTAGTCCTCAAATATCGAATGTACAGGACTCGGGTAGCATCCGGGTAGATTTTGCAGATCCAGGGCCATATGGTGTTGTGTGTCTTCCTGGTTCAGTGGGCATGACTGCACATAAGGCCACTGTTATCTCATCTGCACATGATTCGGAGGTAGCATTTCCCAGGACTTCAGAGGACTTGTCATGGTCACACCAGGCTTAAACATGAAGTTGCAGTGGTGGTTACAGAATAGCAACCATCTAAGAGGCTTTCACCCAACACAGCCCTTGATGATCATTCGTAATAGCGAGATGGGTTTAGAAGCAGCGGTTGAATGCCTAAGGCACCAAGAATGATGGTTGGTTCAAGAGGCAGCTCATTTTTCCAATTGGATGGAACTAGTAGCAGGTCTCTGGGTCCTGAGCTTTTTGCCTCCAATGCTTCGGGCAGAGCAGTAATCCTACAAAGGGACAATGCAACTGCCATGGCATACATCAACAGGCAAGAGAGGAGTCACTCCAGAATCCTGGAAATGCTGGCAAAGGAGCCGGGGGATAAGCAAGGAATATCCCCTTGTCTGTCAAGGCAGTGCACGTCAAGGCAGCAGACAATTCCGAAACAGACAAGCTGAGCAAAGTGTTCCCAACAGCAATACGTAAATTGCAGCAGAAGGCACTCCTCAGCATTTGCAGGAAGATTGGCACGCTGGTGTTCTCCAGTTCTGCTCCAAGTTCCCCTGCACGGAGGCCTGGGGGGGGGGGCAGGTGTGAGGGCCATTCAGAGGCTGAAGGGTCTGTTGTATGCCTTCCCTCCTTCCAGTTGCTACCGAAGATGGCACTAAAGAGTTGGGATTCATTGGCAGAGGTCTTCCTGGGGGCTCCATTCTGGTCTTGCAGGTCCTGATGTACCCCTAATCTTGAAACTAGTAATTGATCCTGGGTATCTCCAGCAGAGCCATCCAAGTGTGCCAAGGAATTCATGTTTTTGCAGTCTTCACTTTTTGAATCCCTGGGTGAGATTGCTTTAAAGCTGCTCACCCTTAAGATGCTGCTCATTGTTATCCATCATTGCGGCAAGAATATTGGGAGAGATTTGCGCTCTCGCATGCAAAGCACCTTATCTACTGGTCCAGGCAGACTCTTTCTTTGGTGTGATCTGGCTTTTCTGCCCAATATGGCGTCCACATTTCATGTATCACAGGAGATTGCTCTTTCTTCATTCTTCTCAAACCCTTCTTCGCTGGAAGAGGTGGAGTGGGGTTGGTTGGATTTTAGGAGGGCAGTACTGATGTGTTTGGAGAAGTCAGGACCCCTCAGGGGATCACACAGTCTGTTAATTACATTTGGTGGCTCTTGCCCAGGCAGAAACGCCACAGTGCCATGATCAGTAGATGGACAAAGATAGTTGAAGCCCCTTCACCCAATGGTTGATGGTAGGGGTGTACCGAAATTCGGCTTCGAGTAAGTGTTCGGCCGAATTCCAGCTGAAATTAGCTATTCGGCATTCGGCCGAACTCTTAATTATAACTTGAAGCCAAATAGTTAAGTGGCAGGGGAGGGGTCGTCTAGAGCATGGGGCGTCAATGAGGTCACCTGACAGAAACTCGGCGAGCAGAAAAAGAATCAGCATTTAAATGTGAATGCAGGTCACTGAACGTTGAAAGCAGAGATAGGGAGGCGTGAATAATAGCACATGTTTCTTTGCTATTAAGGTAATAAAAACATTAACTATCTTGTGGAAAATCCACAGGACAGGTCAGTACTCTCAGACCTGGCAGGGTAAGGAGGGAAACTGAAGGCGCCTTTCTCCCGCTTCAACTTCCCGACGCAAAGGCAGCTGCGAGGACTTTAAAATCAGGTCTGGCGCTGTGCTCTTAAAACGGAAACCTGGTCAGCCCCATGTACATGTGTTCCAGAGGGAAGGGGCCCGCCTGAAACTCCAGTGCGGGACGTCAGCCGGAGAGGTGTGATCATACGACAATAAAGCCTTTCTTTCCCAATAATTGCCTCAGTGTAAAATGCAATTTGGCGGCTCGCCTGTAAATTGGGAAGAACGCATAACACAGAGGAATTGGTCACTGCTCCCAGCATGAACAGCCCACTGGTGTGGAATTTAGATGTATGATTCAAGGCTCCAAGCACTGAAGGCAAGCTTATGTACTTAAATGTCTTTGTATTTTGCTGCAGAACAGCATTTGCAGGTTTAAGGAAATAAGAATCGGAGTCTTTAATCTACTGCTACTTTTGAGACGGCTGCCTGTCGGCTTTCATTTTTTGTGCTACAGAAGCTCCTTCACCTAATGTTTATGCATTCTTCGTCACCCGTTGCTTCCTTACATATGGACCAATACTGCTCATGCAGTTATATTTTGTTTTAGCGTGCCAGGAACTGGGCTGTTTCTGTTCTGACTCTGCTTTGTCGCCCAGAGCGGTGTCACTTACCCGCATCACGCAGCAGAACTGTCCTTTCTTTTGCCTTTAATACGGTGTCAGTTTGTGCTGCATGGTAACTTGTTTACAAGGGTTCTCAAGAGTCTCACAATCATTAAGGTTTTTCAACAATGTAATCAGGTCTGGCGCTGTGCTCTTAAAAAAGGAACCCTGGGCAGCCCCATGTACATGTGTTCCAGAGGGAAGGGCATTGCGATGGGGTAAGGGGCGTGCCTGAAACTCCACTGCAGGATGTCAGCCAGAGAGGCACAATGCAATTGCCTGGGTGCTTGTCAGACACACTCATGTTAAGTGCCCAGCCAGCTGCCAAACACGAATGCTCAACCACCCATAGTGTCCATCAAGTCCCCTTCAGGGCCCACACTGCAGAACAAAAGGAGTTACCAACATTGAGCCTCTTTGCTAAGTGGGCTTCACCTTTTTACGTGATTTACAAGCTGGGGTTTGCATATGGACTGCGATTTGCATAATGGCTCTGCTTTGAACATTGTTTTATTGGCAATTGTGATGTACATAGATATGTTAAAGCGTTGATGCCCTAATGGGAGAGACAACAGCTTTTACAATGATATAATGTTCAAAACATGAACCGTTCACACTCTCTTTATTATGCTATGTGGGAGGCCAGTTCAAAACTATTCTTATGAGCAAACTAAAACCCTTTGGGGGGCACTCTTGCAGAAGAACCCTCTCTGCTAGATTGCCCTGCTGCATGCTTTGATACTGCAATGCATAAAAAGGTGCTATTGGGATTACATAATGTGCATGGGAAACACCCCATTCAAATGGGGAATGTCCCTTTTTAAATGCGTCCCTACACAGCTATAACGTACATGCTGGGACCTTGTGCCCTCTGCAGTGCACATGGTAAAATGTGAAGCTTTGAGCAGGGCATGCACGTTCAATACCGGGCAGTTGCATGTTGATTTGGTAAGCTTCAGGTGCAGGACTCACCACTCAACGATAAACTCCTTAGTGCAAAAGCTCAACTTCCAGCTTTCAAAATGTACTCCTAATTATTAGTATATCATTTTGATATTGTTGCTAATCAACGTGTATCTTTATCAACATGGGTGTCTTCCTGGCAATTGTGTGCATCCCATACACCATAACACACCCTGTCAAGCGGCCACACTTTGAAATGCAACATAATGCTATATACTTTGTGACTTGTAACTAAGAGGTTGTTGCCTATAGTAAAGGTTATGGAGTGGTATACTCTACATTTAAACATTGGAATCATGCAGTTGCCAAAAGTGCTGAGCTGGAATGTCCGGTTTACTAGCTTAGTGACCTGCACTTCTTTTTCCCCCATTTAAAGCACTGATTAGTACCCTGCCACCAGCGCAGTCTCATAGTGCCAACTGTCCCAATCAATAAGATCTATTTCTATACATGTATTGCCACATTTCTAGTAGTAAACCACTATTCGGCTCACTATTCAGTTCTGGCAGAATACTTTGGTAAACTATTCGACATTCGGCTGAATAGTAAATTTACTATTCGGTACACCCCTAGTTGATGGGAGATCAGCAAGATCGATGGCCGCATCATGGGTGGGAACTCATGGGTTGTCAATTCAGGACATATGTCGAGCAGGTACCTGGGTGGATCCAACCACTCATATTAGACACTAACATCTGACTCTGCAGAGGATGGGGGCTGGTGCATTTTGGACTGGTGTGTTGAGTGCTGGTTTAGACTTAAATGTACACCTGTTACTCCACATCTGCCAATACATTGGTGATGGTTTGTGCGTATGGTATCTGGTCGTCTGAGTGGCTTATTTGGGAACATCCATCACTGGAGTTGGTATACCTTACAAGTAAATACTGTGACAAGGAAAAGGGATATGAAGGTAATGCCTGGATCACTTACCAATAATCTTCATTACTCCCAGTCCGACTCTTCCTCATGACAGTACCTATGTCCTGATATCCACGTGCTGGACCTTAAGGGTAGTCTGACACCGAATCTTCCCTTAATCATGATAGTCCCACTTTTTGATTGAGATGATTTTGTTTTTTGGTAATTCCTCAAAAAAGACCAGTATTTGGTTGCATTTTGTTGCCTTCATATCATATAGTGACTGTCTTCCAAGTGAAACATATTTTCAACTTTATTTGGTTTCTATGGAAGGCAGATATTTAAAAGCCCGCAGGTCCCTGGTAGGTGCCATTCCGTTCATACCATGAGGCTGTGGTGTGTGTAATTGGGTATAGTTAAAAATGAATGGACCGGAGTTTTGAAATAAATTCTCCTCTGTCCTCATGCGTGAAGTATTCTTCACTTCTCTTCAACTTCAAACGCTGGGTGTTCAAAAATCTAGATCTTTCCTTTTATTTGGTGGAAAGATCGGACAGTAGTCTGTGCGCTGGATCTTTTTTATCCTAGTCTCTTTCCTGTACAGACAGGATATCAAGGTGAGCTGACCGGTCTGGCACCTACCAGGGACCTGCAGGTTTTTAAATATCTGCCTTCCATAGAAACCAAATAAAGTTGAAAAAATGTTTCACTTAGAAGACAGTCACTATATGATATGAAGGCAACAAAATGCAACCAAATACTGTTTTTTTTTGAAGAATTACAAAAAAACAAAATCATCTGAATCAAAAAGTGGGACTAGTACTTATGTCCTGCCTCGCCCCCTTGGGCATGGATGGAGTGAGCAAAATGAATGGTAATTAATTAAAGTGTGCCAGGGTAATGGAGTTGTAATACTCCTGTTGGTAAGTATGGTGCATTGAGTAAATAATGGAAATAAAGAGAGGGTTCCTGGCATCAAGGTGGGTACCGCACAAGTAAGCACTCTGACGAGGAACAGTAGGATTAGGAGTAATGAAGACCACCAGCAAATAATCCTAGCATCACTATGTATGCCTCAGTGTCTGCGTGAGGCCATCACATGAGTGGGACCCTGGCCAGTGAGAGCGCTTCTCCTTTAGTGACGCCATCGCTCGGGTGCTAAATTCTTTGAATTGACTCCATTGGAAAACACGCAGGGACCTGGATACAGGAAGTGGCAGCAGCAGATCACTGCCATCTTTAAGGGTAAGAATCTCCTTCCAGGTCCTAAAATATTTCAAAACATGGTCCCTATGGAGCACGCAGTCATTTTCTGCATCTCGGTATCCTCTCTGGTGACGTCACTTACGAGGCCTAAGCGCCTGCCAGAAGCCATCAATGCAGAGGGGATTGAGCTGGACGCAAACCTCTATGTGAATGCCTCAAGCACACACCCACAGTCACATCCCAGGCGAGTGCCCCACAGGTAGGACGGACCAGCAGCAGCTTTGAGCATATTTAAAACCTGTGTTGCAATGATTTGTTTTTAGGACTAACTTAATACAATAATTGACAACCTTTTGACTGACTCATTACTATCAAACCGCTCTCTGATACACGATGTTAGATAAGCAAGCCTCGATGTTCATGGAGCCGTTGTGCTCACATTCTTTATTTTAGGGACACTTGTTGCGACAGTGAAAGCTTTGATCACCTGCTAAGTTACCTTTAAATGCAACGCAGAAATATGTGTTGTGCTTTCCCTCTAGTTTCATTAGGGATGAGGAACAGAATCACATGATAACATGATAATGGTGCCCAAGCACATGTTATAGTGCATTTGTATAGCGCCTTATGTACCATTGGTATGATCTCAAAGTGCTGTGTGTTCAACGCCCTCGGGGACCGTTGTCCATGTCAGTTGAGAGAGTAGTGTAGCATATAGTGCTGGGTTGCACTTGGTATGTCAGCAGCCAGAGTGGTTTGCGCGGGTTGGCTGCTTTCTAATGCTAGGTGTGGTGCAGTGGTTGTCAGAGATCAGTGTAATGTGCGCAGCAAGGAGGGTGGTTTCCGAGTCTGAATTCCGGCTGCTGTGGGGCATTTGAAAGAGATTGTGTGCCGCTAGGCTGATTTGTTCGTGGGGGTATAGCAGCATTCTACCAGACTGTTGACGTGTTCTATGAGCAACGTATGTATGTGTGCTGCTAGGCCGAGTTGTGTGGCTGCATTCTATCATTTGTTGATGTGAAGGGGAGAGTGAGCATATTGGTAGGAATGAGTGCCTGTGGTCATCAGTCGGTGGCCCCCTTACTTGGGATGCTTTTGGAGCTCAGTGCGCCGGCCGTGTCTGCCCTGGTGGTTTGTGGTAGTGGATTTCATGCCTGTTGTCTGGGCACCAATTTTGCAAAAAACTTGTATTCTGTAGAAGTATTGAACAAAAAAATGAATGTCGGGGATGTTGGAATGTTTTGTGCACACGCATAGCATTCCTTATTAAAAAAGCAACACACCACAGATATGCACACCAAGATCCTCCATCATTCTGAACACTCAAAGTACCGTGAGTGAAAGTGCACCGAGTGCAGAGGTCAATACACCCAGGCGTTGGAATTATCTGACCAATCATAGGAGCTCTCCGCACGGATATGGGAACTTCCTGACTGGGTATAGGAGTCAATGTATGGTAACACGCACCCTAGTTGCAGCAGCTCCCTGCCCAGCTGCAGTAAGTCCCCCCTAGGCGTTAGAGCTTCCTGCCTATCTGTAGTTTCTCCATGCCAAAGTATAGCAGCTACCTGTCCAGGTATAGGTACTCGGGGGTTATGACCTCACTACCTAGTTAAAGGAGAGCAGTACACAGGTGTATGAGCTCCCTGTCTGGATATAGGAGCTCCCTTCTCATTTATGTAGCTCCCTGCTCAGGTATAGACGCTCCAGGTGTGTCCAATCAAGTGTAAACAGCTTACCTACTAGAAAGGGTGTTTACTCACAAGAACGCTCTGCACATCCCTTCAAGCCTTCATAATTTCTGCAATGGTGCTCAATGCTAGTAAGGGACTTTCACACCCAGTGAAGGTCCCTGCCAGTCAGGTTTCAGAGCCCAACACAGTGCGGCGACAGCTACTATCTAGGTGTTGGATGGCATCCTACATATTTCCGATGGGGCAGGCCTGCCTTTGGGTGTTTCCCAGTCTCTGAACGGCTTTCAATACTGTGGACCACTCAGTACCTCTGAACATTCTGTCTAGGTGTATGGGGCCAGTGGGAATGGTATTACACTGGTTCCAATCTGTCCTTTCAAATAGGCATCTAATTGTTCCACTTGGGACACTGAACTCCTCCTCCCTTCCCATCCGCTGTGGTGTTCCACATGGATCCATCATGTCCACATTTCCCCCCAATATTTATAAGGAATCACTGGGATAACTAGTTTAATTGTATCTCTCCATGTCGTCAGAGGATGACGTCTGCCGTCGGGGTCATTGACTTCTGGAAATTGAAAAATTGATGAAAATTGAAAAATTGATGAACTCAGTAAATCTAAAATGTAACAATGTTAAAACAGAATTTCGATGGATTGACTCAGATAAATTCTTTAACGCTGCCCAATCTTGGACATCTTCTTTGCAGGCAACATAACCCTTGAAGCAAATGCATCCGCTAAACCTCTTGTTCTTCTGCTTGATTACAAGCTTTCAATGGCTTCTCGTATAAGTAAGACATTGCAGTTGGTATATTACCCATTGTCTCGCGTTCGTAGAATGAAAGATGTGTTGCCTCTTTCCTTTCTATTGTGCAATCCTTGGATTTGTCACAGATTGATGGAGGCAATGCAAGTTTAATTGGAACATCTGAATGCCTTTGATCACTTTGGACAATAGCCTTCCATGCAGCTGCTAAATTGATTGTAGGAGCCACGAAATTTGAGTCCGTCTTTCCCATTTTATAACCTCGCCTCTACACTGGCTTCCTTCTCATGCACGTTTATTTTTTTTAACTTGGTTGCCCAATTTATAAAACTCTACGACGAGGCCATCCTTCCTGCATTGCTGATAAACTCTGCTTATTAGGGAGAAATTAAAAGTCCTATAACGAAGACAAACATGTCTTAAATATCCCCCAGGTTAAGACAGTACAGGCACACAGACAGGTGCTTTCCATTGCGGCTTCATTGTTTTGTTGCAGAATCCCTGTCCCTGTTATTACTGTCGGTACCCTGTTACAATTTAGGAAATTACTGAAAACTCACTTCTAAATACTGATTTGATACGTTCCTAATATTTTTAGTTTTTCAAATAGTTTTCATGCTTTTTGTGCTTTTTATTAGAAGTTCTTTTTTATTTATGAGTAACATACATAAATTAAATAAAACTTACACCAGCTTTGTACCCATGTGCAGTTCCACTCAGTATTCACCTTCAGGGGCCCTCTGCCCCCAAATAACAAAGTTCAGGGCCTACATGTTCTGTGTCCTCATATGGTTGTCGGTTCACTAGTACAGGGTCTGCCAGCCATGATACAAGGGCACTATAATAGTCGAGGACAAGGATTTCCTGCTCTCATCTTTTGGTGCCCAGTGGCAAATACAGGGGCCTTGCCCTCATATGCTGTTTTCCACTTCCATGTAATGATGCCTGGTGCCGAAACGCAGGCACTGCGTACCCTTGTGCAGTGCTTTGCAGTTCCCAGGAACACAGGGTCTCAGTCTTCAGACAGCATTGCTGAGTGACCAGGTCAAGAGACAGTCTGCCATCATGCTAAGCACATGACCTAAGTAAGGGAACTTCTGCTCGGACAGAGGAAGCTACTCATGAACCCATGTCAGTCTTTGTATGAACGGGCACAGGTGCATGCATTTTTGATACGTGCTACACCCCCAAACCTACTGAAAAGGAAGTTACCAGTGTCACACTGAGCCATGCCGTACCTAACATCCTGAGTCTCCCAATCTTGTCCATGAGGAGGGCAGATACAATGTTGCCCGGCAAGACAGCCAACGTGCCCAGGAAGCTAACAAAGTAGATCATGTACGCATTGTTGTCATCGCTGAAGTCGAGCTGGCAGCCCTCCTTGCTGTGTAGAAAGGAGCTGTTCACGATCCTGCTGTTGATGAACTTGTAGTCGAAGAGATCTGAGCAAAAACGAGAGAGATTGAAATGAGCAAGCAGCAAAGTGAATATTGACCTATGTCATAGATGTAGAAAAGCCATCTTCCTGACACTCTGCTTAGGTTCTTCATGTAGGCTTTATTCACAGTTCATTACAAGATGTTAAGGAGCAAACCACTGGGACTCATCACCCAGGCTAGCCTCTGCCAACTGCCTCAGATTAGAACCTTTACATAACATTCACACCCACACATTCTGCCACAGCACTCCAACATTCTCCCAGCTCATCATACACATGCATGCATGCAAGCACCTCACAACACATCTCCCTCTCTACACACACAAAACCACAAAAGGATATACATGGGGAACACACTAACGCAGCATCTTTTTAAGGAGAGATGCCACTCTTAAAAGTCTGCAGAGCGTCCCCCACAACATACTCCACATCCATACACGGGGGCACCCCCCACTGCCTCTACATTTGCTGGCTTCCATGCAGCACTCTTCAACATTTTGGGATATGCCTTCATCCCTTACTTGGTACGGAATTCATTCTGCTTACTCTCACTTTTCTAGTGAAAGGCGCAACCCTCCAATCCCTGTGGGACAACACACCCACATATACACTGGGAAGGCCCGACCCCCCAATCCTTGTATAACATCCTACCCACACTCACACACAGGGGAGGCACTACTCTCAATCCTAGTGGGACACCACACCCACATATACACAGGGCAGGCGCATCCCCCAATCCTTGTGGAACATCATACTCAATGGATGGGATGGCGATACCCTCCAACCCTGTGGGGCACCATACATACTCATACACTGGGAAGGCGCGACCATCCAATCCCTGTGGGACACCACACCCACCCATACAACTGACTCCTACTATGAACCTTTACACAGCATTCACACCCAAACATTCCGCCACAGCACTCAAACATCCCATAAGCTCATCATACACATGCATACATTACAAGCACTTCACAACAATAGACTGAGATATGACCCCACACAGAGCTGGGTTTGTAGCCCCCAACTGAGCCCCCTCTGAAAGTGGTTGGGCCGGAGAGGCGACGGTAGCATTGCAGGGAGTGTCTGACATCAAACGCAGTCTTCTCCAGCCCTGCAGGTCTTTGCTAGTAATTCAGCATATTTTACTATAAGAGAGTGCACCTCTACAGAAAAGGATCTCCCTCCCATGCAAAACACATCCATCACATAGACCGTGACCTCCATCCACTGCCACCCGCGCAAAATATGCCTAACTTCGCCTTCTACTCAGAACATACTTTAGATTAAAGAGCTAGTCCTCAGAGGGATGCCCCACTGTAATGCCCTCCTTCCTGGCCTCCCCCATTACTCTATCAACCAATTGAATGTGTCCTTGATGTTACCACTTTCTCCCCGTGCATCCTTCCAAGATCTAGTAAACACCCCCATCCACTAATTTACCATCATTTATGACTGTCACTTTACAACTCATTCTCCCTTTAGTGGCATTCCTGCAGCCTCTGACTCCCAAACCTTGCAGATAGCCTATTCCTTTACCCCACTGGATACCGGTTTGAGCACAAACCCAAGTCCTTTACCATCCTGCCACCACAAAACTGGAAGGCCCTCGCCTTCAACGTAGTCTCATAACTCCCTCAGAAAATTCAAAACAGAACTCAAAACTCATCTCCTTGAATGTGTAGGGACTCCTATTCTCTAGTTGACAGGTACACCTCATGTTAATGTTAAAGGACATTTGTACCATGCACTATTACCACCGGAGTGGTCCCCTGGCGCACTGGTAGCTCTGAAAGAGGAAGGGAGGGTGAGCTAGTGGGAGGAAGCAGGAAAAGTGCAAGAGAGCAGTGATGTGCTGTTGGCGGCCTCAACCCGGTGGGTCCGTTGGCTGGGCCCGGGGTGTTTTGTGGTCGGTAGTCGTTGTGTACTGTTGTGCAAGTCTGTGTGTGTTTTTGTTTTGTTGTTGCAATATAGTGAAGTTTGTGCGGTTTGTTGTGCTGTAGGTTTGTGGTCGTGTTTGGTTTGGAGTTTGAGAGGTGTTTGCAGAGGGGGAAATTGTTGGTGGAATTGATTAGTTGGCATCTCTATCCTAAATTGAGGCGCTGGGCTTGCGTAGTCTCCCCTGACGCGCCTCTGTCCTGATCTGGGCACATCTTGCATTCAAGGTCCCTTTCACATCTGGCCCTCGCCTCCACCGGCCTCCCTCACAACCCCACCTGTCCTCCCTTCCTACTCCTGTGGCCAGTGTACTCATGCATGGAATAGATCATGTTCAATCCTTGTACTCTAAAATGTTCAATGTAACTTTCCTAATTTTCTTTATTATTGAATGATGTAAAGATGTATCCGTCAGTACACAATCACAAAATGAGCTTTTTTTAAAAAAAAGTATCCGAAAATGTTTTTGGGCCATGCTCATCTGCTTGTAGTGTGCCCCACATAGAATACCTTTGAGAAGGGATTTGTGTTTGAAGAGAGTTGTAAGTGTACTCTGCAGATCTAGGCTTAAGCGATGTGCATGAGGGGTGTGTGCAAAGACCACAGCACAATATGTGTGGTTCTACATTTGTCCTAGAACAAAAGACCATTAATCCTACACACAGACACAGGCGTGCGCGCACACACACACACACACATGCACGCACACACACAAACACTCTCTCTCTCACTGTATCTCATTCTTTCTCCCTTTCTTTGCATCCCTCTCTCTCCTGTATATTTCTCTGTAACCCTTATCTCTCTTTTTCTTTATCACACAGAAACACGTGTACACGCACAGACACACTATCCCTTTCTCTGTAACTTTGTGTTTGAATATTTGGTCCTAAGTGATGTAAAATGATTATATCCAAGACCGATTAAGAAAGACTGTTCTGTGCCCACACAGAGCGGTCTTTCTAAATCAGACTGTCATGCCCCTGCCGCACACAAGTGCACGCAGAGGCTGACAGACTGACTGTGACCCGAAAGCAGCATCGGGGGAGTACAGGTAAATGTATGTGTGTGTCTGGGTGTGTGTGTGTGTGTGTTGCGTGCCTGTGTGTGTTTTGGGGGACATTTGGGTGGGGAGGCATGTGCAGGGGCTGAAGAAATCCAGCAAGAGAGGGTGGTGGTGTGGTGGGGGTGTGTGGGGGCGTGTGGGTCTTTGGGTGGGGGTAAGCAACATAGGGCCTAATTAATGGAATCATTTTATAATGGCAAAACACCATTGTAAAACGCTCTGTGAATCAGGGCTGTAGTCTTTTCGCGTTTTGTAGGCTGCCTAAAATCGGCCAAAATAAATCGGTCTTTTGGTTAGGTGACCCACATAAAGCGAAAAAAAGACATAGAACCGAATATTTATCACTACCCAGATCTTTCTTTCAAATAACAATGGATTGCTTTCACTCTTACTTTTTAAAACTTGCTTGGGTTTAAAATGTGATCGGAGTAATGGAGAATTTGGTAATAAATAAGCATGTTAAGATATTGATTTTCTGGAAAACTATATAGGGCCATAAATTAGAACTGGAGTTGTCTTTTTAACATTTAATAATTTATACTAATTGGCCCAAAATGTTTCTCCTGTTTGTGGGTATTTTGTACCAGCAAATTGATCGGTGCTTGTCAATTTGCATTATGATCTGTTTCACAGGGCTTTTTTGCCCCTTAGAGCTGTCATATATATTTCAAAAGTATCTTCTCGTTTAAGATTTTCGCATTTTAAGTTGGTGTTGCCTTCAAGGGGAAAAATGTTACCCATAAACTAATTCCAAGCAACACCATTTATTGTACACTAGTGGAAAAGCCTGTGTACACAGGCTAATGTGCATAAAGGAAGACATTTTCACAGTGTAATACTATAAGTATTTTAACGTCATTTATGTTAATCAAAAGAAAAAACATTTGTAAAGGTTCTTGCTCCCTTTACCTGGAGGAGTAGTCCCCTCAAACTAAATCTCACAGAATCTACTGAAAGTTCAACATAGTACATACAGACAATTGGTCTATCTGCTCCTCATTTTCTTGGTTTCCACTTACAGGTTTATGACACAAATATGTAATGTTTAGGGATTTCAGAGTAATAACATTCATGTGCAGCATGATTCAAAGTAGACATGACATCATCCAATAAAGTAAATTGAAGTCAAATAAAGTTTAAAACATGCATGAAGAATATTATTGATATAATACATTCCAAGAAATATTACAATGAATAATTACATAAGTACATTGACACAACAAATTACTTTTGTTAGTGAAAAGGTGCTTAATCAAATGAATTTCTGTTATATGTTTTTTTCAAATGTATATATTTTCTTATTGTATACAACTTGAGGTATGCTGTAACTCCTACCATTGGTTATATGTGTTCCATGAACTGGGTTAATGAAAAGAGATATCCCTGCTTATTTGCTCTTTCAGTGTTGAAGCCAACATATTCTTCGGCTCACAGCTTTCTTGGCCTAAGAGTTTGCTCGCAATGGCTGACTCATTATTGAGAAAATGGCTCTGTACTTATTTGGCTTAAGGTTGTCCTTAGCAAAGGCCAATGAACATGGCCAAAGGTTATTCCTTATTGAGACTTTCTATCACAATATGGTAATTATGTACATTAGCTGTCAATTGTTGCAATAAAAGTTGGTGTTATTTTTGTTAACCCACATCCCGTTATATAGCATTTTTTATCATCATCAATAATGTGAGATGAGATCTAATTTAGACAACACAGTGAGAAATATGTGTTGGGTTTAGTACATTAGGAACCTAGCTGGGAAGCAAGGTCAATTATTGCCATAATGTTGGGTTTTGATGGGCGATTCACAGGGTAGACATTGGAGCTTCTTCTTTTAGCCTATCAAGCAAAGGTGAGCCCTGTAGATCTGTTTGGAGCAAAACGTAAGCCTACTTGAACCCAGGTGACTGAGAAGGTTATTGGAATACCTTAAGATCTAGAATGATACAGTATCAAAAACGAAATTATGAGGGCCATGTGTAAACTGTAAGATCTCTTGAGGTTAATTTTAGGGCTTTTGAGCTGTCTCCCTAAACTAAAAGGTATTTAACGCAGTTGAACTTTTATGAAATTTAGAGTGAATTTACCACCTATCAATGACATTCTATGCCAATGGTCAGCAGAACCCCTGAATGTGAGAACTTATACAATGGAACATATCAAATTGTAACTTTACAGTATCTAATTCTACAATGTCTATCTTTGGTGAGGGACAGGCAATTGGAATTTTCCTCATCTGGGACTAGTAGATAATAGCAAATCTGTCCAGGAGGGTTTTTTGGGGTGCAAAGTAAAGCTTTTGGGATTGTGCATGGTCTGGCATTAATGCAGCATCATTCGTGACGGTTAAAAGATATATGAAGTGAGGGTTGTAGAGTTATGGAATTTTGTATAACTTTTAAAATTGAAGGTAATGACATGAACTATTAATAGTATTATATCTTGTATATTGGATATGTTTGTGATATTAAATGTTATTAAATGTTAATTTAAGCCATGTGTTTCCAATAAAAGAATATTTATGTTTTGGGCCTTATATAGTGGAAACCTAGACGGGAAGCAACAGAGCACTGTACAACAAGGGGATACAGTCATGGCATGGCGTACAATAGTATGAATGCAGTTAGAAGGTTAGAATATTAAGGTTACAATAAGGGGGACAACAGGCGAGGGAGGGCAAGTGAGACCCAGTCTTGATTTCCTATAACTGGAATGTCAACACGAAGAACTTTTTATTATACAAATGCACGTATTCCTGTTGAGACTATACTCTGTGTTTCCAACAATTGGTGTGACCTAACTACCCTTTTAGGGTCCGGGATCGGCATCAGCGATTCCCACCATTGCTTTGCTCTGCTAGGAGCTGTATTCATTCAGGTTCTAACCCACTATAGAAAAAACAGCCACAGTAACTTTTTACTTTTTACCGTTCATGTCCTACACTTCTTGGAAATGGTCAGAAACAAATTCTTTAATACTTCTGTCATATAGATTCCAGACACTTAAAATTGCTAGAAAGACAATTGCGGTCTGCTGTTTTGAAATTGTAAATCTTGAAAGAGTTGCCATGATTCCGGCTTCTGAAATGGCTACAAATCCGTTGATCAAGAATCTTTTTTACTTGGAAGGTTTAAATGGTTTCAAGAATTATGAACATGTTTTTCAGCGATTTGTACGGCAACCAGATTCAGCTCATTATACAATGAGAGACAAAATGGAACCAACAGCTTCCGGGTCAGTAACTAATGGAGCTATGTCATGAATTGCATCAATGTTAGCCTTCCGCTTGCTCTTAACGGTCACCACAATCCTGGAAGGGTAACAAGGGCTACTAAGGAGTAATTTACAGTTATTCAATGTCTTGTCCGGGTTTTGCACTGAATGGTTAACCCACATGAATAAAATGATATCTCACCTCTAATTCATATTTTACTGCAATTCTAAAAGTCTATTCCTTTACAAAGTCATAGAAAAGAACCCATCATTTGTAATGCGTGGCCAGCAGGATGGATTGGCTATGTCTATATCTCCATAAGTGAAATGCTTCTAAGTGGTTATGACTTGCAAACATGTGGCTGATCTAAAATTATTAGTGATGCCTTTGTGATTATTTTTAACCTTCGTTTTCTCCAAATAATGAAAGTTCAAAGTTCTCCTGATCACTGAACTGATCTCGTTCTAGGAACAGGTGTTCCCATTGCTCTCAGGCTCAGTTCTTGTAAATTGATGGGGTGTAATCAGGGGGTTGGCCATTTATGAAATTTTCCTGTGCTTTGCAACAAACTCCCCATTGAAATGAGATTGGAATCAGGGATCACCTTAAAACCTAGAAAGCAATGAAAATATGACTATTCTACTAACCCGCGAAGGCAGCAGCCCACAGGCTTAGCAATGTGACCAAGATGCGCTTGTTTTATTCACAGAACACCATGTACGTAATATCTATTGACTTGTTGAGACTAGAAATGTGTGCTGTACTCCCAACATAATTAGACGGCCCTAACTCTGTTGCTAAGAAACATAAATGCTGTGATGTATCTGGTGCAGGAAACCAACATGATCTGATGTCCCACTTTGTCCTCCGCTGGTTGCTTGCAGATCCATTGCTGACAAATTGACCACCTTCCCCCTCCCCTCTTGTTATATCTGCACTCCCTTGCTTCTCTGCTTCCCTCACCATGTTCTTCCCGCTATAATTGTACAGCGCTCCATTGCTTCGTGTATCTAGGTCAGTGCTCAATAAATACCCTAAATAATATGTGCTGTCAGCTGTGAAAGTTTACCTGCTGTTAACCTTTCCCCCACCCTTTCTTATCCTGTCCTCCTCCTTCCTCCCTCCACCCTAACCTTTATTTTGCCTCAGCGCCCAGAAGCATTGATCGATATCCCCGGGGAGTGTTACGAATCTCTAAATCAGAATGATAACATTGTCCCACTCATCACTCTCTCCCCCAAATGCTAATGATCTCATGGCATCCAGCGCTAGGTTCCCATATAGGGTAGCCCCCTGGGCAGCATAGCTGACTTGACATGGCCAGAAAATTACCTATATAAATGCTGCGGCAGTGCAGGGGTCAGGGCGACCCTTACCTGTGTTGAAGAAGATGGTCGAGATGAAGGTGCAGTTCTTGAAGAAGGTATTGCTGGAGGTGATGTCCTCAAAGTAGCAGGCGTCGAACAGGGTATCCTCAAAGGTGACAGACTTCATCTTGAGACCGATGAACCTGTGGGCGCAAAGCGAAGGGCTGGGCTTACAGGAGCGTTGACAGCCGCGGCGCAACAGGAATACATTGTCTGCCCCGATCACCAGTGGCGCCCAAAATGAAATCAGTGACGTGTTCTCTATACGTTAAACCCTGTGTATGCTTTGGCGCTGCTGTGGTGATGTTCACGTTCAGTGTTTGGGAGGCCAACTGACAAGTGATGCCCTGTGCTGTTTGTCATCTAGATATACTTAATGATCAGACCCGGTGTAGAAATCTAGCGATGGGCTTCCGAGAGGAGAAGCTGAAGATATTAGCTTTCCTGATTAGTTGCCATCAGTGTTGGTGTGCCAGTGCCCACTGGTTGGTAGAAGAGCATTTACCACTTTTCACACTCAATACCAGAGCTGCCCTTAATGTGTATTCACAGTTACCACCAGTGCCAGTGCTCCAGAAACTGCTCAACATTCTGTGCCCCGACAGGTACCAATACAAAAGTCTCGATGTCTAGGAAACCGTGGAAAGGAATCGCTTCTGACAAAACGGGAGGAGGCAGGGATGGAAAGCCCATGTCGTTCTTTCTTTATCTTCCTGTGCCCCTTATTTCAATTTCTTTTTAAAAGATACTTGAAAACCATACTTGCCTTTGTGCTCTTGATAATATATACCAGTGCCTTAGCGCTGAGGACAACACATGGCACGATCACCGTTATGGTGTTGCTTAATCTACCCCACAGAATAAATGCCATGAAACATGGAAATTGGAATTAGTGTGCCGCTTACTATGGCCATCGAAAATACGATGCCTAAGAACTTATACATCAGCGTTTTTAGAAGCCCACAAGACCCAATAATATGAAGTTATGTGCAGAGAAGATCTGCTCCAAAATAAATGCCAGGGCTGAGCCCTGGCAAACACCCCCACAGATTAAGCACTGAGCAGGAACATTAGACAATGTCCCTTTGAACCACAGGATGTCAAAGAGGGGTACAGACGGTGTTCTGGGGGGATCAGAGGAGGGGTAAGAGTGGACCACCAAAGTTAGTTAGCAGGAGGAAAATGGAGACTAGAGGTTATGTTATCTATATTTGTAGAGTGCACGGTCGCCCAAGGGCATCATGGCGCTAGAGAGGAGAGCTGCTCACAGGAGGGAGAGCCAAAAGAGTGGAAAGCTAAAACAGAATGGTCTTAAGGGCTCTTCTGAAACCAAGGTGGTTGGGAACACTTCTTAGTACCAGTGGAAGATTGTTCCAGAGTTTAGCAGCTGCGATGGAGAAAGCCCTACCGCCAACCCTTTCACGATTGAACCTAGGAACAACAAGAAGATTAGTGGTGGAGGAACGTAAGTCCCATTCAGGGATATAACGGGAGAATTTTGTCTGCAGAAACTATGCTCCTTGGCCATAGACCACCCGGCGGACAATACATAGTGACTTGAAATGGGCACGCTGGCCCACCGGAAGCCAGTGAAGTTGGCGGAGCACTGGAGAAATATGAGCTCCATAGGGAATCCCAGTGGCTAGCCTGCCCGCCAAGTTCTGCATGCGCTAAAGCCACTCTATCAGGCCAATCGGCTGCGACAAATATAGAGAATTGCAGTTAGGGTTAGGGTTTGAGGTGAAAACAAGGCTAACATTCACCAGCTCCACACTGCAGAAGGATATCATGCGATGGTCCAGCCAAGCAAGTTTGCATACCTAAAATCCATCTGATTAGGAAGAGCCTTGAGAAGAGAAAGGTTGGGAAATCTGGAGGGAGATACCCTTGTATTCAACGTATCCCTCCAGAAAATGGAAATGCATTCTGGTGTCTCGGACACAGAGAAGTTCATGGTAATTGGGATGTACACTGTCCATGGTAAGTGGGAAACATTTAAACTTTCTCTACCATGTGAATTCAGAGTGGCAGTTTCAAAAGGAACCCTTGGTAAGGCAATGCCCTACTCTCTTGGGCAGGAGATACTGGTATTCTGCCATAGAACCCTGGTTCATATTTTCCTATTTTTTCAGGAGATTCGGATTGAAAGAAAGTTACACATCTTGAAGAAAACAAGGATTCTCACATCCTTAAGGATTAATGGGGCTGAAGAAGCTCTTTGTTAGGTAATGCTGTCATAGTTGTTTTGCATGAGATTATGGCTTCACTGCAATCAGAACTGCAGTCATGTGTATCAGAAGGATTGTGCCAAGGAAAATGTCATCAATCAGAGAGACTGTGCCAGAGCATAGCACAAGAGAGTAGCGCAAGCTGCGGTTATGCCACTGGAGGTGCAGAGTAAAGTTCTTGGGGAGAAGCTGAATGTATCAAATGTTATTTAACCTCAAGAAGGGTGTGGGTGTGGCCAGCATAGCAACCAAAGTAAAGCAATCTTTTCTCCTATTTGGTGGATGTACAAATTGCCTGGATGGGCAACAGAGACGAGCCAAGCCCTGGGGCACAAAAAATCATGCAATGAGATTGGACTGGACAGGAGGCTGACTAGCATTTCTGACACAGCTCCTATAAAAAGGTGGCACACAATTGGGAAATCTGACCTGCCTCAGGTGACACAATAAATTGGTACGGTTGGCAGTGTCAACTTCACCTGAGAAGTCTAATAAAATCAGAGGAGTGACACGGTCATTCTCCTCTGCCATCCATTTTACCAATGATAGACACAAGCACATATTGTGTGCCTCTTGCTGGTTGAAAACCTGCCTATGCAGAATCTTCAAGGTGGTGATGCCGGACAAAGGCCTGAAGATGCTGGGCTGCCAGCCTTGTCAGAGATGGCAAGCTTCACATGCTGAGTGCCATCTTAGGCCCTCTGTGCCAGGTATTGCTAAAGGAAGCAAAGGTGTTTCATCTTGTAAAGTATGGGTCATTTTTACAGTCGTGGGATTGGGCGGTTTAGGACGATATACACTTTTCAGCGAACAGGAGTAGTGACTCGCTTGTAACAGGAGTACCGTATAAGGCATGGGAGTGAACTTTTACTAAAGAGAACATCTCCCGTGCCTGTGCTAACTTGTGGTGGACATCCATGGTGTGGAGCCCACTTCCAGCAAATCCCAAACATCCAGAAAGCCCTCAGCGCTAGGTCACAGCACACTTCTCCCACGAAAACCTAACATCCCACACATGGTGGTTCAGGAAAGGTGCAAGAACCAAGCCCCCACAAGGCGCGGATGCATACCTAGAAAAAAACGTAAACTGCTAAATATTAATATTCCCAGGACTCTGTTCCTGCCCCTACGCATGAACCAAGCAGCTGCCAATCCCAGGAGGCCCGCAGAGGGCGCTTTACAAAAACACATGAGAACAGAGCAGAACATCGGATAATGTTTTGAATTTTTTGTGGCCAAAAACTAACACGGTAACCACGCAAAGTGATTAAAAGAAGCAGTTAAGTAACTGAATACACAAGTGATTTAGGGGTTATCAAACCAACATAAGAGCTCTTGGGTAGAGGTAGTGGCAGCCCAGTCAGACGGTTCTAAAGGTCCCAGGCACATCTCAGACCTTGCGGGTCTGCTTAGCCTAAGCACATGTTAACTGCACTTTCCTTTCTGGGTTCCCACTCTTTTTTTTGTTGCCACATGCTCGGGGGTAAATCACTTGTTTTTGTTCTGAAAGGTACTTTATGGGTGAATTTTGAGAGGGCCAACAAAATCTACTATAAAAGCCGATCGGTTATTGCAAACCTGGAGGATTTTATCATATCGTCAAGGGACCTGCCAAAGTAGCAGGTGCGCTGTTGGAGGGCTGAAATAGCAGTTAGTAGCCTGTCGTGAAAAGCATCTAGGCACTTGCGGTAACCTGCACTGCATTAACCTACTGAGCTATCTTGCATGTATTTAGAGCTTATTCAAAGTGTGGAGGAAAATGCTGAACCAGCCAGGCCTCTCGAACTGAGTGAGCCAGCATGCTTGCGAGGGGTTAACTGTGAAGGCCCTTCTTGAGACATAAAACATCTAGTTTTGCAAGAAGCCCTGCGCATCTTTTAGGAGCCAGGCACTGCCATCCTCTTCTGCACTCTGCGAGTCAGGTGCACTGACAACACAGGAATGTAAAAGGCGCTTCCCACAACAATGTACACAGAGCCTGAGAGCCAAGACTGGCAGTAACTTTCCAGTCAAAAACATATTTTGCTGCCTGAAAGGTTTAGCCTAGAAGATTCTTGAAGAGCTGGTACATCACAGTGATTGACGTGCAGCCCCTAATAAGAGATCTATACCTGGGCCAGTTAGGGAGGACTCTTCCTGGGCTGTTTGCGAGACACGCGCACGGATAGAAACAGCGTCTGGACAACCATCCAGCACTAGAGGACAGAGGCTCCTGGCATCACATTCCCGCTTGGGTGCAGGCTTTCGGGGGCTAGGCCAGTCCCTGAGTGGTGCCGGGCACTGAGTGGCGTGGGTCCTGGGTGTGATTCTATCGTATCAGCATCACCGATTCCTAGGAGCGTAAGAATAATTGCATATTCATCTGTGATTGATAATTTGTATTACTGAGCTTGCACTTTAATTCTCATACTATTGAAAACTGTTGCTTGATTCTAATTCGTTTATGTAGTAATTAAATGCAAGAATAACATCTTCTGAGTGAGTGGCTTTCTTCCAGACTGAGCACATTGTGTCTCGCATTGTTTCTTACTTGTGAGGGAAGGTTATTAGGAGTTATATTGCAGTAAGGGCTGGCTGCTTTTATAGGATAGGTGGATGCAAATACTTTTTGGCTGCCCTATACATGGAAGAGAATAAAGCCAAGTAGTCCTGTGTTCTTCACACTGGCACGTTTCTGGGCCCTCCCTCAATCGCTTGTTCTCGACAGCGAAGGGCAATTAATCGCCATTTAGTAGAGGGGCCACACTTCCTGGGGGCCCGAGATAATCGTCAGGTACAGCTTTGGTCCCCTTGATACTTTGCTAGCCAAGTACTGGTCCAAAGCAGGGTGGGTTCAGTAGGTGGCCCATATGTGCTGCAAACTTCGCAGAGGGGAGAGTGTCCATTACCACCATCGCGGCTGTGCGTGTTTGATTCAAATGGTTATCCCAAAATGATCCCATCCTAACCTTATTTAATGCTGTCCCTGCACTTACCTATTACACCCGCCCCTCCCTACACCCGCTCTACACAGCAAGGTCTCCAGCTCCGTAATCAGTCCTACAGTTTCTCAGCTTAAGGGTTGATCACTCCCCCTTTTTTCTTTTCTATAACTGATGCCCCTCTCTCCTGCGCCCCAGATAACATACTTGTCGTTGAAGAACATGCCGTCTCGATGGATCTGGTTTTCCAGAGTGAAGTTGAAATTGAGATGCTCCACTTTTTCGCGCACGTAGGTCTTGGTCTTCGATGCGTATTCAATGTTTTGCAGGTGTTTGATCATGTCCGGGAACCAGACTGTCAATCCATAGTAGCTGTCAAAAACACAATCAAAATGTAAGTGAGACATCGGCATTGAATATAGAAGGCCATGAATGACAAATTCAACCTAGGCGAGGTCCTCTTCACACTATATCGCATCCCAATTGATCAGAACACCCCCCCCCCCCCCTCATTAAGAGTGCTTAGCAAGAAGCAATGGGGGTGGGGCTAGGGATGCAGTCAGGGCCAAGCGGCACCAGCCCTGCCTGCATAGGTGTGTGCATATCTCCTGGTGGAAATGTCTTTTATGTGAGGCCTCCTTCCTCTGTTTTTTACTATCAAGCCCAGATGTGAGAAGGATGGGACAAAGGTGTGTGATGCTTATTGACTGCACAGAGAGACCCCGAAGAGCAGGGCCGGCCTTAACTCTGGAAGCACCCGTGGTGAGTCAGTCAAATTTGGAGGCCCTGGTGGCCCCGACCCAGGTCCCTGTGGGGGGGGGGGTGGCCCACATGTTTTGATGCTGTATTTAATTAAGTGCTTACCTCCCCACTCCCATGCAGGAGCAGGGAGTTAAACACGTATACATCGCAGCTGTCAAGCCAGCATTTGGTCTCTGCCCCATTCTGATTTTACAGCCACGCTGTATTGTAATAAAAAGCGCCCTGCTCTCATGCTGTTGCACCCAGCACAAGCAGGCAAGCAGGGCACATTTTATGAAAATACAGGGCATGCCGCACCTTCACCCACCAAGCCAGCTCGGGGGAGCCCTTGAAAGACTCCCCAAGCTGGCGTGGCAGGCGGGCAAATGTGGCAGTGTCCGGGCAGTCGCTGGGTGGCATTGCCTTAAGGCAGGCCCTGCCAGAGAGGCTGGCAGAGGGCGGTGGATACATAGCACTCATTGGGCATTGTGGCTTGGGGCTGTAGTTCTGCTGAGCCAAAGGTTGGCTTTCACAGCACCACGAGAGGCCGAAATATAGCCCTCCACTGGTCACTTTCCTAGGTCTCTGTCCACCTTCTTGCAGGAGGGGGCTGTCGGAGACCTAGCAGCAGCTGACAGAGGTGAGCAGAGCCCCTGTGACTTTCTTTGTCCTGTTTCTACAATATGATGAAGCAGCTGTCCCTGTATGTAAGCTGCATGTAAGCTCACCCAGGTAGAGGGCTGTCACAAGGGGAGGGACAAACTGCTCCAGGCCTCGCTCTCCACAGGTCCCGTACTGGGGACGCTATTGTCACCTTCTTGCCAGCAGACTACATTCGTTAACACCTACCTCTGAACGTATCCACGCTTTAACTGGGATATATTGAAAGGTAAGTGTTAACTTGCTGGTGCCAACAGGCTACTGTTCACATCCTCTGCTTTAACACCTGTCAGCTTCCATCAGGGACATGGCTGGGTTCAGGCTGGCTTCAAATGGAGTGTAACCGCAGTTCCCATTGTGCCCTTATCTCCTCTCTGTTATGGACACAGAGATCCCCTCCCTACCACCTGGACTCTGCCACTCGCTTGGACGGCCTGCTTCCTGCATGATCTCAGGCCTTATTCCTGTCTGTGACCACCCCACTACCGCCCAACTGCCTTATTCAGTTTTCAGGAGGAAACGTGCCCAGAAGAGTTAATTTGTAGGTATTTAAATATGTATATATTTATATGTAACAATTTATAGATTCATATCCTTCTGATTTTTGTTTCCAGCAAGCTGTGTAAAGGCGCCTCCATCTCACTGCTGGTGCATTTATAACCCCATCTCATTCAGCTTCAGGCATGCCTGTAAAAACTTACACATATCTCAAGGAAGCAAACGCGCACCTGGGTAAATTGTATGCAGGCATGTATGAAGCTGAATTTGTCACAGAAGTCACACTGAAAGCGACAATAATTTAAGCGTATGACAATATTCTAAGCCTATGCTTGGATTGTATGAGACTATGAGATTGCACTGACAGATGTGTTGAAAGTGAAGGTCTTCCCAGGTGCGCCTAGTGGCTGGGATTGCAGAGCCCTTCTGAATCCCGAGGCCCGTGACAGGAAGTGCAGGAGACTGCAAGTTAGCATGACCTGACGGGAGACACCCATACTGTATAAGGGTATGGGTCCCAGGTGGGCCTAAAGCCATAGAAGCAGAAGTCGGGTAGTTGAAGCGGCCCGCAACTGCAGTGTTCCTGGAGACAGTGAGTGGAGCTTGGCATCCAGGTTCACTGTTAAACTCTTGCCGGTAACTGTTCCCAGCTCTAAAGTGGCGTGTGTAAGAGCAGGAGCAAGTAGAAGTTGTTTTCCTGTTGTAAAAACTATTCTAAACAATGAAAACTCTGAAGCAGACATTCACAACTTATTACAAGAACCTATAACATCAAAGAAAGGTCACGTGTGACCAATTATACTTTCCCGACAGGAATAGAAAGTATTGCTGCGTTTATTCACAGGAATACCGACCCGTACACACATTTAAAGCTGAAAATCTACCCAAAGCAGTGGTCATGTATGCCTAAAATTGTTCTCCTTGTGAAGACTGAATCTTGTAACTTTAAGAACGAATATTCTTTTGTAGCAGAAGTTGTTGTATTAGTAAAGGGAACAGGAAATACACAAGCCAAGAGGTGATCCCTTTCTATACAAAAGAAAACCCTTTTTGAATTAATCCATCTATCGGGTAAAGTTGTTAAAGATCCAGTGTCCTCCGAGACAAGTGAGACTTTGTTAACTGCAATTGGACATATGGCAACATAGCTTTAAAAATGGAACCAAGAAGATGTACATAAAGCTGGGGAAGAGAGCTGGGTGCCTGTAAGAAAATCAAGTCAATAACCTGTGATGCTAAGACTGTTGGAGTGGGGAGGAAGTCAGTCTGGAAGCAAAAGTAGGTTATTCTTGTGGCAGTAAGGCAGACTGGAAGAGGCAAGGAGGCTGCCCTTTTCTTAGAGTACAGGAAATAAGAGTGCCTTGCCTACCTGTAGAGGTCGAAGTGTCTTGCCTTCAAAATACCTACTGATTCTCATGTTCAAAGATGAAGCAGAGGTTTTTGGTGGTAAGACAGACCGGAAGAGGCAAAAAGACTGCCCTTTTCTTATAATACAGGAAAGAAGAGTGCATTGCCTACCTATAGAGGTTGAAGTGTCTGGCCTATAAAAATGTCTAACCATTCTACTATATGAAGTTGTAGCAGAGGTACCAGAACTGTGGTTGTGTATAATACTGTCAGTAGATGGCACCTACAAGTTAGTTGAAGTAGTGGCATACTGTGGAACTAAGGAGTCTGTTACCACAGTAATAGTAGCAGAAGGGTGGTTGTGAAGGAGTGAACAACAACCCATGAAGAAACATCCTGACATTTATACCAGATGTACTGCAGAAGGTATGAATCTTTACAGAATTGAAGAAGAAGAAGTGGTTAACCTATTTTCTAACTGTGTTAAGGCAATCTTGGAAGGAAGACATCCAGGATTAACATTGGTGCTATTTCCCTTGGCTGAAGTTGAGAAGGGACCTTTTCAACTGGAAGCTAGAAAACGGTTGCCGGTGGATTTCTATTTTGGTGAACTTTTATTTCATTTGGAACTTGAAAGAACTTTCTCAAGACTTTACTCTTTCGTTTGAACACTTGGGGAAATTGACTTTGGAACAATCCTGAGGAATGGGATTACCAAGGACAGGTGACGGTCATTCAAATTACTGATTGTTTGTTATTTGTGCATTTATGATTACATGTTTTGCTGTTTAGTGTGAGGGTCAGTTTGTTTTTGTTAGGAGTGATTCCCTTTGATTGTAGTCTAGGTAGGGATCTCCCTGATAGAGGAGGTTTAGTGAGGATTTATTTGCACCAATGTTCTTTTTTAATAAAATGTCTAATGCTGAAAAACCTACAAGCAGTTGTCTGCCTCGCATTACTGATCCCTCACATTATATAGAGCAAAACACTGATTTGAAATTATTATTACCCTGAAACCAAAATGAATACTCATTTGTCGAGCCCCGGACAAATAAACGGTTGAGTGGACATTGCTAGTATTCAAACCTGTGACTTGCAGATCATACATAGATTCCAGCAGTGAATACTTAACCCGCTGAGCTACCTTACTAACTATTTATTTTTCAATCTGGATAATTTAGTAATGCATTGGCTCTTGTGCGTGACATTTCTTATTAATATAACACTTATTATTACAGTGGTTAGAAGCTGGAGGAATATGTAATGAACCACTAGTAAACATGATGATAGTAGTGTTAGTTTAAAGTTTTAGAAGGAACAGAAGATGGTAGTGGGTAGATATCCTAGTAAATGTTCATTTTAACTGTACAGTTGATTATACAGCATAGTTCAGAGAGTTAAAAGCTCGGCTCTGACATGTACCAGCCTGCACTTTCCAAGTTCCCATTTCAGCAAGGCTGAATCAACCCTTCATTCTTTTGATGTTGATTAATAAAATACTATTATATTTGGTCGCAACACCTATTTGTACAGTGCTTAGAAGCAGGAGTCATCAGACATGAAGCTCTATAATTAAAAATATGGTATGATATGAATTAGTATATCTGGATACAGGGGAATCTAGGCCACAGTGTATACAAAGCATGGAGTATTGTTTGCACCAAATGATAGGCCTCAGAAACATAAAACAATCAAGTTGGCTCTGGATCTGGGGTATCCAGTCTGCCAGGCCTGCAAAGACACACGCTACTCTCCAGTTGTACATTTGCGAATAAAGTGCATTGGAAAAAGCCAAAAAGCACATGAAATAGTGAATGGCAGTGGGTATTGTGATAGAAATGTCATACTTCAGCACACATTAGCAGCAATGTGCACACAGCGTCCATCTGACTAGAGTGTGTAAGGCAAACTCATGGTGCATGACCCTAGAATGTACACTGGTGGAAGACGCCATATGTTGAGCGACCATGACTTGATGTTTGCCAGATGTTCAATGTGTTTAATCTCCAGATTTACCCCACAAATCATTTTGATGGTATGTGCACTGGACCAACAACAAGATTTCAGCTTACCCCGGCTGCATCCAGAGGGCCTCATGAACATATCTAAGCCCTCCACAGAAACACAAAGGGAGAGATTTTGCATCTCCTGTTCATGGTGCTGCTGGCGTAGTGCAAAAAGTAGCAAGGGGGCCTCACCAAACATTTTGCCCTGGGCCTTATCAAATGCTGTGACAGCCCACCTCACCTTTGCGTAACATGCGCCCCTGCAGGCCCTGCGTTGCAGGGGGCCCCATGCTGCCCATGCCCTGCGGTGGGGCCCAGTGGCAGTGTGGAGGGCTGCCTCAGCAGGCCTTGCAGGAGTGGGACCCTCATTTTGTGTTAAGCCACTGCTGCCTCGCTATGTCAATCTGGCCAGATGATTCTGTAGGTTTGCCATTCTGAGTCGCGGCGGCCCCATTCCTGCCCTGCCCTGCTTATTCCAGAGCACTTGTACAATAATGTGAGCCAGGTATGTCAATCCTGCATCATGCTGTATGCCCGCTCTGCCTCCCTTTGAAATCATGTAGTAATGTGGCAGAAAACATACCATGACGGTTTCCAAATTGGTGTTCAAATAAGAGCTGCAGTTACAAGCTAGACAAAGCAATAACAGTTGTTACTTAAGCTGGAACACATACTGATTCTACCACCATAGCGGAGTATTACCACAAATGCCTCTCCACAGCGATCGATACAATAGTGCCAGTCACCACCAAACTAAGACGTGTTCATAAAAAATCTAACTTCTGATTCAACGAAGAATTAGTCACCCTAAGAAGGAAGAAAACGCTCTCTCGAACACGCCCATAGTAAACACCCATCCCCTGATTCGGCCAAAGCCTTCAAAGATGCTAATACCATCTACAAAACAACCATTATCGCCATCGCCCACAAAGCCAACGCCTACAATGCTCGCATCAGTAATGCAGCATCAGATTCCAAAGAGCTCTTCTCTATACTTGGAGAAATGGAAAACCCCTTACCTACTGACACACCCACCAACGCAAGTAAAGAACGGTGCACCACCATACAAGATGCACTTCCCTCCAAAATGTCTATGTTGCAGAACAAAATCACTACCAAAAGACTACTCCTAGCAGATAAAAACTCCCCCACCCCTAACCCCATTGTCTCCTCCAGTGACAACGCCAACTCCCCCTTCCAATTCACACCTGTCACCCAAGATCTTGTATTCGACACCATCTCCAAACTAAAAGCATTCAATTGCAAAGGGGACACCGTCCCAGCCAAACTAGTCAAAGCCTGTGCCTCTACTCTGACCCCCACCATCACCAAATTTGTCACTGTCTCCTTCAAGTCCAACATAGTTCCAACTTGCATCAAAGAAGCCTGGGTTCTGGGTTACCCCACTTCTAAAAAAACCTAACCTAGATCCCACCATTCTGACCAACTATCGCCCCATAATCAAGGTACCGTTCCTACTTAAAATCATTGACAAATTAGCCTACAACCAAATACAATCCTATCTGGAATCCAATCAGCTACTCGGCACCAGACAATCATGCTTTAGGCCTAACCACAGCACAGAAACAGCCCTCTTGGACCTCAAAATCCAGATGGATGCTATCAGAGATTCTGGGAAACTTTGTAACTTTGTATTCTGCTGCTGTTGGACCCCTCTGCGGCCTTTGACCTGGTGGACCACGACAAACTCTGTACTTCACTCGCCCGTGAATTTAACTTCACCAGTGAGGCCACTGCATGGGTGAAATCTTTTCTAACCGACTGCACCTCCAGAGTATCCATAGGGAAAGAAGCGGCCAACCCCATCCCAGTTCCTATAGGAGTTCCCCAAGGCTCTTGTCTCTCCCCTGCACTGTACAATGCGTACACCAAACTCCTGTTCTCATCACTAGATGATATGGGTGTCATATACACAAATTTTGCGGATGACACCCAGATCCTCATACCTCTCACAGGTAACTACGATCAGGACACTGTGACTATCAATAAAATACACGCCATCATACAAAATTGGATGGCTTTAAATAGCCTCTGTCTTAACGATGAGAAGAAAGAAGTCCACATCGTAGGTTCTCCAGCCAAAATAGCAACCCTCCATCCAGAATATTCTACCATCAACATCGATGGTACCGCTATCCCCGTGCTGAAGCAAGTCAAAACACTGGGAGTGTACATTAATGCCAGTCTTACTATGACTAAACAGATTAATGCACTTGCCCTTCTCCACGGCTTACACCTCCAAACTCATAGCTCTCAGCCGACAATTCCTGACCCCAGCAAATTGCCTCGCCTTAGCTAGAGCTCTGGTTCTATCGAAACTGGATTATTGCAATGTACTATTACTAGGCACATCCAATACCAACCTAGCCAAAATGCAACTGTTGCAAAACAAAGTCCTAAGAGCAGCTCTAGGTATAAAAAAATCAGACCACATCTCCAAGACTAGAAAGGACGCTCACTGGCTCCCTATCAAAGCCAGAATCCTCTTTAAAACATTATGTATCACACATAAATGCCTGACTAGAAAAGGACCTATCTACCTCAACAACACCCTTCACTCAAAAGATGACAGGAGATCACTAAGATCTAACGACAAACACCTTCTGGCTCCTCCCCGCTTCAAATCCACTAGAGCGGGGGGTAGCAGCTTCACCGCTCTAGCCCCCAAACACTGGAACACCCTACTTATTAATATAAAAAAGAATCCTCCTTCACAACCTACAAGAAACTGCTAAAAACCTGGTTATTCAACAAATATTAGCACCTAGGTCAGGTCTCCGTACTGAAGTGCCCTGTAGTGAATATTTGTACACTGTATTTCTGCACCTACCTTCCAAAAATGTAACGTAACCAATGTAACATTGTTTTATTAATTTCTAAACTGTCTTGTAACCTCGCCGTGACACCCGAGGGTCTGGGTGTGTAACAAATAAAATAAATAAATGACTGTCACTTTTGTCTCTCAACTGATGAGTCATGCGGCCTCAACTGAGCTAAACCTTCTTTCTTTTAACACTGCCTATGTTTACACAGACCTCCCGTGTCCCACCGTGTGAGTGAAAGTTAAGAGTGCATGATGGCTGATATGCAGGGGGAGCCAGGTTATTGTTCCTCATATCTTTTGAGATAACACTTGGAGTGTGGGATATGACTGCTCTCGCCCATGTGCCTTCATACTCCTTTTGAAGGCTGGAATGTGTGCAAGAAAGTCAGTCTAGTGTCACCCACCAAAGACCCTACCGCCTGACCGTGCTTGCTCTAGGAATAACAAAAGTCATAACACTTATAAACTCAAAGGAAACCAATAAGAGTGGCAATGGGCTTGATTAGGATATCTCCCAAATGAAAGGCAGTACTTTGCCATATCCCTCCCAACATGTGGGTGGCGTGTCTGCGTGACTGGGGTATTGTGGCCCTAGCAATGCCAAAGCTGTTTTTGCATCAAAGAAGTCTACCTCCTTGAGTAAGTCGTTCTTCTTTTGTTTGTAAAGCATCCATGGGGGCCTCCATTTGCCAAGAAAGATGCTGCAAGCTCAAGGGCTACAAGATGGCTGTCAGACAGAATGGGAAATGCAAAAATGGTGGTCTGCTCCTTTGAGGGGAATGGTGGAATCCAGCCTTGAGAATGGGTGCTCTAGTCATGAGTAGGAGAACCCAGAGGGTGCAACGATGTTAGTGACGTTTCTCCAACCCCCTCACAAACATAGTGACGTTTCTCCACCCCCTCACGAACATGTCCCTGGCCGAACCCTAAACCTCCACCTCTGTCACATTTTGTGCAATTTATGAAGGGAGCTACTTTCTAGAAGGGATATTCTGGGGTGGGAAATAAACCGGAAATAAGAGCAAGCCTGGAGAAAACCATATTAACAGGCTGACAAGGTCAAATAGAAACAACAAATGTATCTATACAAAGCACATCTTAGAAGCTAAGAAACTACACTACATCAAAAGAGTCATAACAGCGAAAAACCCACAAAAGAAAATGTTTCAAAATCATGAATGATACGAGAACCCATGCATCATGTAAAACGCGTCCCCACCTTCCCAAAAGCTGTGCAAAGACATCTCTGACCATTTGAGGAACCAAATCACCAATATGCAGCTACCCAGATATCGTGAACAACCCCCATGCCAAAAACCGAATAACACCAGCAGAGCTCATCCACGCTAGACACAGTATCACAGAAACTTTCGCGAAACTTGTGAAAGACAGCAATAAATCCAGCTTGGCCAAATACCCAGCCCAAAGCGGCCTGGATTAAACCTCTTCTCAAGAAGAGTGGATGACACTGCCAACCACAGACCCATATCCAACTTACTCTGCCCAGCCTACATCCTGGAAAGTTACATGTGCAAAGAAATAATCCTCGAACAAATAGAACCAAATGGAGCAATGGAGCAAGCCCAAGTTGGTTTTAGACCAAAGAGAGGAACCGAATCGGCACTTCTCTCTTTCTAGGATGACCTACAAATGTACGCAGACTATAACGTTTATTTGATATTTAGATTAATGTAGGTTTTTTTGTTCTGCACTCCAATGCCTTGCAGTTAGGTTTGCACAATATAAAATATATTTAAATAAATGAAAATGTTCAGTGCTCATACTACTGGGCATATCTGGAATTTTCGCCACCACCAGCCACACAACCTTAATCAAGAGAATTGAATAATCCGATATTCGTGGCACTGCACTGCATTGGATAAAATCCTTCCCTACAGACAGAACCCAAACAACCTGTCTACCACCATTGACTGCAAACACGCAAACCCTCAGCTGTGCCAAAAGGATCATGTTTTTCACCACTTAGTTTTCAAAATGTACATGGCCCCATTCATGAGAATCATTAAAAAGCACAGGCCTATATGATGCAACTATGCGGACACCATCCAATTCATTTAGATGACCTGGGCTCATACAACTCCTTCACTATCTGCCTTAGCAAGATAAACATATGGATGACCAATACTAAATCGAAACTAAACCCAAACAAAATGGACATCATGGTAAAACAACAATGAACCACATGCACCACTTCCTTGCTATGTAGAATAGGGAAGAGACTGGAAACGTACACATTGATTTAGAAACTTTGTGATACTCATGGGCATTGGCCTCACACTAGAATCACAAGTCAATGGCAGAGTAAGAAAATGCTTCTTCCATCTGCCTTCCATCAGATATATCATGCTGTATCTTAGGTTCCCACACAGGACATTCGCCATCATCTTGCTGATATTCTCAAGAACCAATTATGCTAACGGCTCAAACCAAGGAAGGCCAGACTACTCCACCAAAAGATTACAATGCATCTAGGACATTGCATCAAAACATTTATGGAGACTAGACCTGCGGTAGAACATCACCCGAGCCCTGATAAACCTCCACTGGCTACCGGTGAAGAAAAGCATTCATCTTAAAGCATTCTGCATCGCACAAACGCCACTAGACGGTCTTGGAGCAGAATTCCTTCAATCCAAAATCATGCTTTGCCAACCATGAAGGATCCTCAGATCTAGAATTGACATGCTAATCATAACCAAGCACTACGAGAAGAGCAAATACAGGGGCACAGCTTTCTCCACCCTCATAGCAAAACTGTGGATTGCCTAGATTTCACAAAAATGCTAAAAATCTACCGTGTTAATACTCCAAGGTAGAGGGCAGCTCCCCACCAAGCGATAACGAAACTAAATTACAGCACACAACGATAAACTATCACCATCAAATGACCTGGCACCCACCAAAAAAGCACAACTGCACCAAAATGAACATAAGGAAAATCACTCAACAAGGAACAAACCAGCAGCAGCTCTAATAACTTTGGGCCAGCATGCGATACATGCGCAACCCATCTAGCATCACTATCGGAAGGCCTGGCACGCACCTAAAAAGGACATTTTACAATAACAGACAACAAGCAAGAAGCAGCAGAAAAAAACTCAAAATGCATAAACTCAAAATACTTCAGAATAGCATGACATACATACACAACCCATCAAGCCCATTTATTAATATCGTCTCAACGCTGCCCAGAAACAAAATAAAGGAAATATACATCCTCATTCGACATACCTGAGACCAGTAAGGAATCCCCTAGCACATCAAAAGAAACATAGACACCAGCAACAAAGAACATACCTGAGACCAGTAAGGAATCCCCTAGCACATCAAAAGAAACATAGACACCAGCAACAAAGAACCCAGCCCACTTTCATCCTCATGCACAACCCCTCACACACCAGCACAAACGGTAAGGCAACACCCTCTCCCCTTACCAAACACACACAACTCAACATCTCTCTAATCAACGTGCAACCAGTTCTAGCACCAGCCAAAGCACCCCGACAAATCAAATACTTGAGGTCTCCCAACTTAAAACAAAACGCCTCCTGTGTGCAAATCACTATCCACCTAGAAAACGCATACACACACACCTTGCCCCTGGTTCTGCATGCACCACCAGTTACAATCAACTCCTTGACGTTTCCCTCCTCTCCCATGTAAGGTAGGCATGGTACCACAAGTATGATACAGACACAACGGTCCAGTTTCAAAACCTGTATTATTAAATGTTCGGATAGGTGGGAGAACTCCTATCTAACCCTATAACTAAGATGGGAGTGATCTCAAATATCAACATTAAAGAAAACAGTCCTAGTCAAATAAAAATGGCCTATAATAAATAAAACAAATGCCTGCCCTTACTCTAATACAAAAATATGTGAAAAGGGGATGTGTAGTTCAAAAAGGAAAATGGGTATTCGAAAGAAATTTCAGGATGTCCATGTTAGCCAAGGGTAACTCCCTTCCCCACGTTCACATACTGTTTTTTTTAAACAGTTCTTGCCGGGTGGCTGGCTCATACAGTTCACATGATTCGCACACTTCAAACCACTCGGCACGATTCATAATATTAGTTTTTCCTTGACAAAAATATTTCCAAAACAGAATCTTGTCAGGCTTTCCTTGCCTTAATTTCAAAGACACCGTTTCTTTGTAGGCTTCCCTCATCTTGGTTCCAAGCAGCAACAAAAAAGACTCATCACAATTCTGGCACATCAATATTTCAAACCAGACCTCTCAGGCTTCTCTTGATGTAAGTCTGGGTTTCTCGTACCGCTCTTTCAAGTTCGTTACAACACAATTTCCAAACAGGTTCCTCTCAACTGAGTCTTGACACCTCTTTGCCGTAGTGTTCTAAATTTCACTTCCTGATTGTTCTTTCAATTTCCTGTTGAAGAGTTTCGAGTGTGCAAGGATTTAACATGCACCTCAGCATGACCACTCCGATTCACACTTAACACAGTTTGTACGTGCTCTCCTGGCACGAGTGCTTTCTGGTAAATGTGTACGTGCTCTCTCTAGCACTCTTGGTTCACCTTCCGCCTTTTGGCACTTTGATAACACAATATCTTCTTTCTGATCAATGCATAGTTCAACACAGGCTTCCCTCCGTCATACTCAAACGTGTCTTTCTCAATTGGGTTTGCCTCTCTCGGGCTCAAACCCTCTTTGACTACAGGTAACGTCTGTGCATGTTAAAAGAATGTTCGATCTCAGTTCACTACCAATCCCAGAATGCACTTCTTCCTTTGCCTTTTAATTTCAAACTTAGAATGTCCACTTGCAGATCTCTGTCCTCTTCAGCCACACGCATACCACTGGGTTGCTTTCTCTGACTCACCCAGGTAGAATGGCGTGGGCAGGTAGCTCCTCTAGATCTGTGGGCGCAGGTCAGGGTCACACATCCTGCCCCTCAGACTTCCTTGGGGTTGTCACTGGGCCCAAGGAAACGAGCAATTGTCCTTGCCAGCAAAGGCATGTCTGCCTGAGTCCAATACTTAGGAGGCACGGCTCCTGTAACACGCTGCAGCCCTTTCTTCTCACCGGGCCAGCGTTGTAGCACATCATCCTTCTTTGAATCTCCTTAGCAGCCCCCAGCCTTTTGGCTTCTCCACTCCAGACAACCTTCCCAGCTCACTTCTGGTATTTGGGATTTGAAAAGGGATCCTCTGCTGGTCACATCCTTGCAGCCTCCCTCCTTCTCTTCCAACTGCATCTTACTTCTCTCCCTCAGCAGCATCCCTTTATACACCTGTGTGATGTCGATTGTCTGCAGGTGTGTTGCCAGGGTTGGGTCTGCCTGACCGTGCCTGTCCTCATTAAGGGGACAGCCTTCTGTCAGAGTGTTGTAGTTTGTCTTCTGCGTCTTAGTTGGTTTTTCACTGGTAATCTTCACCCCTCTAGGTTGCCTCTTCTTCTTTGTATTATGTGAAAATGGGGGGTGGGGCGTTATGTGTTTGAAAATACCCCAAAAAGACAGAGGGGGTGTGCAATTGTGGATAACTGGTTAAAGGGGGATACCGTGTCTCGCCTTCATGAGAATGATCACAGACTCCCATACCCAGGTGATCCTCCCGTGCTTGTCCACCCCCAGTGTTGGGATCGGATAGCGAGGGCCCTCCACTGCCCACCCGAAAAGCAGATTCTCAGGGTTCGAATGGGAGAACACACATAGATTTCTCACACCCCTAACCAACCACCACATCCCCTACTTTCCCTTCCAGATCCTGATGCCAGTGGCAGCCATGCGTAATATAAACCCCAATAACATAACATAACTTCCAGTTGTCTATCTCTCTGTCTCTCTATCTAATTATCTTTTACTCCATCTGTCTTTTTACAGTTCTATTTATCGGTCTAACCATTTAAGGTCCTCATTTAGAGATAGGTGGCAATGGTAAAACAGGCAGTACAACCATATACCACCTGTTTTACTGCTCCACCTGCATATGAGGTGTGTGGTATTTGTAGGACTACCACATGTCGTAAATACAGCCTGATTATATGTTTCAAATAACGAAAAAACCCGAATGCATTCCCATATAAACTCCCTAGACTATTTTTCATGTTTTTTCCTGCAGTGAAAGGAAGCACTTGCACGAAAAATATCCTACTTAAGGACATCCAAAGGGCATGAGAAGGGGGCACCCCTTTGCCATGCAATGTACAAAAGGGTCGAAAGCATGCTAACTGTCCAGTTAAATTTAACAGTACCAAGCTCGCTGCATTATTGCATGCAGATGATCTTGTGATTGTTGATCGCACCATAAAGGCATGAAAGCTATATTGGAAGAATTGGGCCAGTTTTCCACTGAACACAGTATGATCATCAATTTAAAAATACAAAGACCATGATATTCTCTGCTAGGGGGGTTAATAGGCCTCAAATGGAAATAAGATGGGGCACCATTGTATATACGGACTCCTATAAATATCAATATGGAGTCGATATGGACAGCAAAACTGGATATTTGCCTTTAATTGCTAGAAAGACGCAACGTGCCAGACAAAATTGCCATGCTTTTTCGGAATTATATCTCTCAATACGCAGGATACTCCTTGAAGGGCATTATGTTGCTGTATACCCAGTGGTTTATACCAGTATTGGCCTGTGGACTTGAGGCCCTTATTCTGGAAAACTTGTCATGGTTGAATAAAGTAGAAGGTTATTTTTGGTGCGCTATTTTAAGCCTCCCTCCGACTTGTCCTACACATTAGGGTGGAATTTAGAATGACATCACTAAAAGCTATTATTCAGTACCAAAGAAATCTGCTTCCTATCTATGTGTCACCCACCCTGTAAGTGAGATGCTTATCATTATGGTGAAAATGTTATTGAAATAAAGAAAAGAAACGATCAAGCAAATATGATGCACTGTGCATGGACGCATACGCTGTATTGAACTGGTCAGTTGAGCGTTCTGTGTGTGGTCGATATAAGGCCATTAAAATAGCCTTCAAAAAGAAATCCCAGAAGAAAGATTGGGAAGATAAATTTAGCCACATGAGCAATTAACATAATTGTCATTACTTGGAGGGTATTGTATATACGTTTCGCTGCCCTCAAAAATATCTAGTGCGATGCCATAGCCCTGCTGTACACAGATTTCGACTACTCATGAGGCTTGACTGACTGCCTGTTAAAGCCACCTACAGAACTCAATGGAAATTGGCTCTCGATCAACGCTACTGTCATATCTGCAAGATTGAGGGAAATTGAGAGACTGTTAGGCATAGTCTGACTGGGTGTCCCAAACTTGATTCCTTATATAGGAATATGTATGAACGATATGCCCATCATCGCACCTCCATTGCCACTATACATGTCTGGTATTTATGTATAAATACATCTTCTGAACCCATGATGATTGCCTTGTATAATGTATGGTCTAAGGCAGAGTCCATGATGAATCCTGTAATATGCATTTGAATTGCTGCAAAATCTTGATGATTGGTTGGACTCATTGATATCATGTGATATGCTTATGGATTAATTGATGAAGTAAAATATGTTCTTCATTAGAGTATTTTATGTAAAAAAAACTAATTGCACTGTTGTAAATGTTCAGTGAACTAAAAACAATAAATCAATAAATAAATGGGTCGGAAATGTCCCTTTTGTGAATGAACATTTAGTAGCAGTAGGAAGTGCTACTGTACAAAAGCCATTTCCGTCCTCAAAATGAGGGGGGATGTTTTAAAAAAATATATATAATAATGCCTGTGGTTTTCCAGAAATGCCACATGCAGAAAAGAAAAATGGCAACAAATGAACATAGAACCCCACAGCCGGTATTACCTTAGGCATTGGGGGATGGCTTAGGAAAGTGGGAGGATGAAGGGCTGTCAGAAGAGGGTTTGACACAAGAGGAGGAAGCAGGGCCGTGGGACGGGGGTCATGCTAGTGGGAGGGTCACTTGTGCTAGAGGCAGAAGCTGCCGAGGTGTCAGGGGAGTCAGACTGGCAGGCTCTAGCTAACATGGTAATTCACAAGGACGTGGTATCTGGGCACACACCACAGGACTTCCTGAACCATGCCTCTGACTTGTTCACCCAAGGAGTTGGAGTGGAGGTGGTGATAACTCAGCAGGGAGAGGGTGTGGCACGGGCCTGGGGCACCTCAGAGACAATCAAGGACAGGGTGCAGGCAGTGATTGTGCATGAGATGAAAGAGCGACAGGTGGAGGAGGAAGAGGTACTCCTCCAGCACATCGCTCGGAAGGAGAAGGAGACTGAGGGTGCACCGCATTGTGTATCTGGGACGGTTTTTGCTTGAAGGAGGGGATGACTTTTATGGGGGAAAAGACACTGTGAAATGCAATCCATGGAACACAGTAGTCCAGCAGGGTTTACCTGGGATGGGTTGCACTGTGGGAACTACAGAAATGCAACAGGATATGAATCCGAAGCGTGGCCTGACTCGTTGGCTTCAAGTGACACCTCTTCCAGTGCACCCTCTAATAGTGGTGCAACAATGACTGTGTGTCTGCGGTTTCCTCACATGACGCACCTGCTCATTGCGGCTGACGGACACAGCTGCACAAGCTGCCTTCCACACACCACCTCCTACCACCCGGTGAACATTGTCAGATGACCATCATATTATTATCAGATGACCGTTAGTCAGATATAGATGTACCCTAGAGTTGTGTAGCATGCCTTGGAAGAGGCACATGCTCCAGCAACATTCTACCCTCTTCTAGGTGACTGGGCCTTGGGCAAGAGGCTAGGAAAAGGCAAGACATGGTGAAGTGACCATCGTAAGGCTCGAAAGGATAGTCTCAAAATAGTGAGGGAGTTCATAGCTCTTCAATTGAGTGAAAGGGTCATAATGTGAACAAAGTTCAGGAGCCTCTTTCACATCCTGTTGTTTTGTGGAAAAGAATTCAACCATACTCCACACTGGAAGTTGCATTACTGCCTTCAGAGTTTAAAAAGGGGAGAAAAAAGTATAAAATGTATAGTTAATTCGAGTTAAATGAGTTAATTCAGAATCAATTTAATGGCCCCAATTGCACCAAATCATATTTTGGCTCAAGATAACAAATAGTGGCTTACCTGTGACTGAACACACTGTTAAATATATTCAGAAGGTAGAAATCTAATTACAGTTATTCTACCTGTCCTGACATATTTGCAGTTTTCATCAACTCTGCCAATTCGGAATGGGCTCCTTGGCCCATTCTTCTGTCATCAATAGAAGAAAGCACACTGTGTATTTAGATTTGTGGAGTCGTATGGAAAATGCATCAAGCACGCCTAAATACAATGTTAATATTAACTGATCTGAGCATAGAAGATGCGAAAAATGTAACACTTTGAAGAGGGTGTGAGGTAATGTTACAAAAAACCAGATAGTCTAGTAAGATTGCTTGAGCATCATACTTTGTTGTTTTGAAAGTTTGTCATCTTGTCATTGATGTCCTGGGGTTAACAGCACTGTTAAATGCACTGTTTAAATGTTTGCAGTTGTGGGCAGATGAAGGCTGTACATACTGTGAAACATGAAATGATTACAGTTACAATTCGCTAGAATATAAAGTTAGATAATGGCGCCTGAGAATATATGATTGAGGTGTGTTGTGTGAACAAGCTTGAACGACTCTCAACCTAAAAATCATGTGTGCTCCAGTTCTGGGTGAACTTTGACAGATGCTTGAACTTGCATGTTTCCAGTTGCCATGTGGCAGGGACAATGCAAAGTACCCCAAAAATGCTGACTTGTGCAGCACTTGTTTAACAGAGAAAACTGGAAAGAAATGCCAGTGTTACATTCTGCCCTGCTGGAAGGAAGCTCTTTTGTTGCATTACTGTGTTTGTAAAATAGCAAGAGCATGACCTTAGAGCAGAACAGTAATATTACTAATACTAATGGCATTTCTCCCTGTTACGGTTTGTGGCGACTGCAGTCAGTTACAAGAGCTACGGCACAGCAACAACCTTTTCTGAGGCGATAGTTTGGGCAGTAGATGGCATGGGGACTGGTTGCTGATCAGAGGGCTGCAGTAGAGATAGTCTGGGGTCATCCCATTCGTATGCATGATGTAATTTCACATGGCATCTCAAAGATGTGGTAACCAACTGGGTCCCAGAATTTCCCCTGCACACAAGTGCTCTTGCGCAGAGTCATCTATAAAACACAAACATTCTCCTGGACCTAACCAGTGTGTATAATTACTTTGTAACACGTGTGAATACACCTATGACTGTCTGTGTACGCGCAGAGTGAAGGCAGCGAGAGGCTGTAACTCCTTTCCCCTTTATGAAGAACATCTGCACTTTCCTTTTCCTGCTGGGCCAAGACATGTGCTCATATGATCACCTGACTGTGATGGGGGTGGTAGTGGCGTTTGGAGTGTGGATCCACATTGTGATATTTTGCACTTTCCGACCTGTCGGGCTGTCTGTAATAGACAATGTACAAAGGTGGAAGTGTAGTTTTGTGTTTCATACTCTGTAAATGTGGCATTGTCCTCCACCTCGGGGTCACTGGTTAGCAAAGGTTTGTGTTGTGGTCTAGACTTGGATATGCCACCTTTCTCTGGCTTATTATCATCAGTATCATTCTAAGTCTCACCTGTGGATGTGGGTGGTGGTGGTGGTGCAGAGGGTGGCCAGGAACTTCTGATATCCTGCACCTCTGCACGGTGTGCTGTTTCTCCCGCCTCATGAGTAGTAACAATCTGCAACTTCCCTCTTGTAACGCCACAGAGACAGTGGCCCAAACCTCCTTCTTCACTGGCTGCAGTATCTGAACGTGTGCTATTTTACCTTTCACAACAGGGTGATGCCTAACCAAAGGTGTTGATAACGGAATGACCACTGCTGCCACTTGGTCCCGCGGGATTACAGTGGTGGTATGCAGTGTAAATCACCATTTTTTGAACTCCATGGGGATTTTGGCGGAATTACCACCAGCGGAAATTCTGCCAGTTTTGCCAATTTTGGGTGGCAAGGTCGAGGATTTACCTCCGGCCTGGTGCTGGAAGAAAATTGTCCACTTCATGGCCAAACTAGGTATTTGTGGTAAAAGTGGTGGTCATTCTGTTACAACCATTTTTCTGCCACTCTGCCAAACTCTGAATGAGGCCCAATGTCTTTGTGCACCCAGTGCATTCTAAGACTTTCTCTGCAACTCCTATTTTCTTTTATCACAAAAAGATGCCAACTGAGTTACAGCTAGTGAATACAATCTCTTTCTTAAATTGAACATTTACATTAAATAACTGTAAGACTGTGTCTTCAGAATGATCATTTCTCCTGTATGTTTGAAAAATATGGTGCACCAGGTTACCACCACAGAATATACAGCCTGATTCCGAGTGTGCCGGTAGAGCCACCAGGATACCAGCATTTGATACTTACCTTTACTGGCACTTGGGCCGGTGGCATTGCTGTCGAAATACGAGTGCCAGCATGACGGTGTAAATCTCGATTCATGGAGTCCGAGTGGGGATTTTCCATCATTACCACCACCGCCAATGTTGGTGGTGGTAATGTGGGCTTTTTGGCTGGTAGGGTTTCTGGCTTACCTCCAGCACATTTTTCTGGAAGTAACCCAGATGCCCCACGACAAACCCATAGGGGAGGGGGGGGTCTGGTAAAGTGCTGGATACGGCACTTTTTTACCAGACCACTCGACTCGGAATGAGGCCCATAATCTCCTGCGGCCTACAAAGAATTGTAAAATGTATCCCTACAACTAGTATTTTCTTCCATTAGTGGCAAACAGCTGCCACACGGAGTTAAAGGAAATTACTATAATCTCCTCCTGCCTCCAGAGGATTCATTTTTCCCCCACAATTAGTATTTTGTTTTGCCACAAAAAGATTGCATGCCCAGTTAAAGTCACTGAATGCCTGCCTCCAAACAATGTTGGGATTTCCTTTCTGCTCTATTGTTGTCACTGACAAAAATGGTCATGTGTGTTTGTATGCCACACAAGACACCTCTAGTAGTCGTCAGTACATAGTAGTCAGAATAAAATGTCCTGTTCTAGTTCATTTTTCTGTCCCTCCCTCAAATGAATCCTATTTTAATGGTCAACCTCTCACTCAGATAACTCCTAATGTATTTGCCTTTCTCTTCTTCAACTAAAGCCTATTTTAGTATTCCATCTCCCACTCAACAAAGCCATATTTTAGTTTTAATCTCACCCAGAACTAAGGCCTACTTGCTCAACTGGCACAGTAGCCGCTTATCTCTGCCTACAGGAATGATACCAAAATTAAACCAAGCATGCCCCAATTCTACCTGAACCTGGATAATATTCATGAAAGCTTATTTTTTACAAAATGTCTAGTGTTTAGGTGATTAAGAATGCATATGTTCATGCTGGCTTCCCATATCTGCACCAAACCACACTTCCGATCCCCTGGAATAACCATCAATGAGATTTATGATATCAGATATGGTTGTTCAAAGTATGGGATTTTGCAACTAATTCCCTGTTAACCCACTGGTAAATAGCAATGCCATTCACAGCCACATTTCGGCCGGATATCAATCTGCACACATGTCCGACATGTCTGCGGTGCTGCATGAAGACTCACACCCAAATGAAAATGGGAATGGGGAGGAAAATGCAAAAAGTCTTTTTTTCTGGGGTTTTCTCCCTATTTACTTTTGTGAGAACTAAGGATTAACCACTTGCGACTGATGATTTTTATAAAAGGGAGGGGGGTAAATATTTGCCACAAATATGCAAGAGCAACCAAGTGTAACAAGGTAGCCCCAACCAATCAAGGGGGGTTGGGTGGGTTCAGCCCTGCAAGAACATTTTTGGAATAATTATGCGGTACACTCTCTGTTAAAAATTGGGTAAAAATACAGACACTGTGCAAATGGTTTTGTAGGGTAACCCATGAAAAGATCCAATAGATGGAAGTCACAGTGCACAGGAGCCTTTCCCAATGCATTTTCATGATGACTTTCCTCACAATATATGGCAGTGTGGAAAACATTTTCACACTGGCTTTGCCCATAACTTTCCATACTGGCTGCACCAGTATATGCCAGTATTCTCGCATAAGAACATACTCATGTTTGTTTGGCACATAATGCCAGCAATGATATTATAGGAAAGAATTTCCAAGCTGTCGCTGACAATATATGCCAGTATCCCCACATAACAGCATAATCCTATTGGCTTGACCATTAACAATGCTGTGCCACAATAAGAAAATATGCCCCACCTAATAATACTTATCATGCTTGCTTCTTCATAGATGCCAGGTAAAAAATGCCTTGCCACAGTAAGTAAAAAATGCCTTGCCAAAATAACAAATGGCTGACTGGTTGCAACAAAATACCAATCTAGCCATGAAATAACACTTATCATGCTTGCTTTATCATAGATGCCCGGGAATAAAATGTCATGTCACAGTAAGAAATTGCTCGACTAGTGGCACCAAAATGCCATTCTAGCCACGTAATAACAATTATGCTTCCTATATCATAGATGTTCAGTAAATAATGATCTACCTCCCACACAAATCGGCATCATGGGCAGCACAAATACAAGCACACACGCATTCACTTTCGCATTCAACTGACATTCACAAGTCATCACTTGCTTATTCACACACACATGCATGCAGCACTCACTCACTCATTCAGACGAGCACCCCTACACTCGCTCATTCATACACACATACATACAAACATAACAACATACACAAACATACATATAAAACACATTTCTGCACTTAACTTCAGCCCTGCTCCTATTTCTACTCCTTGCCGTGAGCCGCCACCCATGACATACACACAGGAGCCGGAGCACTGCGTCAACAATGTCTGGGAATTCTGAAGGTAAGGGGAGGCTCTGGAGTGTTCCCTACGCACAGTCCGGGGTGCAGTTCCCCAGCCTGCAAGTCCCATAGACCATGCAAGGCTGGGGAACAAAACACCCCCGGCCCTACATAGTCCAATGGACAAGCATTTTGGGGAACAGAGCTATCAGAGGAAAACTATGTTTTCCTTTGACACTTTAAGCCAGCCCAGGAGCGCTCCCTCAGCTGTAGCAAGCCACTGATGCAGCGCTCTGCATTTACACTGAGCTGGTGCAACTCCTCCAAGATGGGTGACGGAATGGGCGGGTCGGTGCCATGGTGCCCATTATGGAAGAGCCCCCCAGGAATTAGTCCTTGATAAAACAGGTACAATTTAGAGGGGTAATAGACACATCTATAATCCGCACTTCGGGGATTTCGGCGAGTGAAAGCTATCAACATTATCATTTATCTTCAGTTGGTAGGGATATACACTTGACCAAAAGGAAGGTTGTCAAATTTCAATTAAAACAGGAATAATAAACCCAAATGACAACCCAACAAGCGACGAATAACGTCTAGAAATAAAGCACCCTGGGTGCTCGATTCTTGACTTGCTTCTAGAATCTGCGACAGGCTCCTTTGGTAATCATGGGGCACGAGGAGCAATTGTCTCTGCGTGCTTCAGATGGGCACATTTCTTCCAGGATTGTATTTTTAGCCGCAATCAGTGTCTGATAACAGCGAGCAGAGATGGGACGAAGGGATAGACAAGACAGCTTCTCCCGCCCCACTCCCCTCGGGACGGATCTGGGGAGTTCTGGTACATTCTGTTAGGGACGGCCCAGGAATCACGTGACATGCACGCTGCAATTCCCCTCCGCATATGGCTTCAAGGCTTTGCTTCCGCTGATGCTCAGCACTGCAGCAGTCTCGGCAGAGTTTCCAGTTGAGAGGGAAATCTGCCCTTGAATGAATAATAAACTCTATTGTTTTGATTTATAATAGATTAGTCTCTCAATTCTCTTTGTTTTTTCACGTTCTGTGACTATGGGTTTTATGATTATCAACTTTGATTTGTTTCTGAAATGGATAGGGATGTGGTTTTCATATTCAGTCCAGGCTAATTCTCAGCATGGGAGCCATTCCAGAAAACTGCTACCAAAAGGCCCCAGGAAAGAAATCCAGAGGATCCTGCCCGCCACGGCATATCTCTGGTGCCTGTCACTGGTGAGCAGAGGCAGTGATGCGGTCGCGAGTAACAGGACCCAGCATGGAAGCGGAAACAGCGGTCGTGGCCTGAGTATCAGACACCTGAATGGCAGGGGTAGAATCCGCTGGAAACACCCCTGCTTGGGTGAAAGATACAGCAGAGAACGAGGGGGATGCTTGCACTTGTGGGAGCTCAGTTGACCGTGGCTGGGGCCCCATGGCAGCAAGTGTATCTAGAAGACAGAGCGGTCCGACCCCACTCCCTACCTAATTGGAGTGCCATCTGGAGCACAGCACTGGATGGCCCCCTTACCATGGCCCATTGCAAAAGGTTTTTAGTTTTAGCTCTTAAACGGCGCTTATAAGCCAAAACTATTGCAGTAGGGAACAGCTAGGGAGAAATGGCGTATGAGGAGGGACACAATGCTTGTAGGCGTTCTTATGTAATGTACCCACCCATTGATTGTCCATGGTCATGCTAATCCCTGTTGCCAGCACAGGAGAATCACCATCTGAACCACGTGGCTGGGACACATGTAACGAGAAGGGAGGGGGAGGAGGAGAGTGTCAGTACTGCACAGGAGATAGAGGATGCTAGACGCACTCAATAAAGGTGCGTTATAAAACATACTTGGTGTGTTGTCCTTTCGTCGTGTCCTGACCTGCTGGGGGAGACAGCAACTGGCGACGAAGCTCCAACACCCACAGGCGCCCTATAAGGCGATACCACGGCCCACCTCCACCCCAGCGATCCCGCTGGTCCTCCTACTCACCAGGCGATCCCGCCTCGCTCGGCCAGGTTGCCAGCCCAACAACACCAGCGGTCCCGCTGGAAATGCAGCCTGCCCATTTCCTCTGCAATAAGCCCACCGGCGCCTCTGCGCCCCCCAGGCTAATCCACCTAACACACCTGAAAGTGCATCCTGTTTCAGAGCTAGAGCCCTGCGAATGCTGATCCCGAGCTCACAGACACCTCCAGAGCTCTACAACGACTCTGTTTGAGCACACGCGAGTGCTCTCCTCTCGGGCATGTGATCCCATCAAGGACTGCCCCCCACCTCCCTGCTTTACATTGCTCTTTTCCTTCAAGGGGGACACACAAGGCACACAGAGAGGCACGCCGTCCAGCTGAAAGCTCTTGCCTAGAACAACTGATCCCACAACCCTCACCATATCCACCAGAGGGTGTACAGTAATACAATTGCGGCAAAAAAGTAATCTGTAAACAAAATTGTGGAAAAAAGGCCATGGTTTGACCCATTAAAGGTGTCCCCATTATTCCATTTAAGCGGAGCAGGAGTTGCAGGGGTTTATCCAGCTCCCCTTAAATAGTATAATGGGTCAGAGGGTTGCAGGGGTGTCCCTCGCATCCATTACATGGATTGCAGTGGCAAAACCTCAGCCTTTTTGCAGTGATATTATGTGTAAACAGCCATTTTTGCTGCGCTTATAACACATGGAACCCAACAGAAGGCCCATTCTAGGCCTGGCTGCTCCTCCAGGCTGAACAAATGCAGCACCAGGAAGACTCCTCACGGTCAAGGATACTGGCTGGCCGCCCCCGCATCAGCCTGCTAATCTGGTTTACCCCACTGCAAGAGAACAACCACTAAATCGCTCCGGCTGCACAGAAGCAGAAAAAGAAAAAAAGAAAAGAGAAAACCACCTTGGCAGTGTCTGCCAGCCGCTTTCCGACCAGGTGACAAAGCACTGCTAGACCCATACTGCCACACCTTGACACCCCCCTACATTAGAAATATGAAGCTAGCGGCACAAGGTGATGATGCCCACCAGGCCCTCCCATCCACCACCTCCAGAGCGGCGTTTCTCAGGAAGCCTCTCCCATTCACGCTGACACCACAACAGGACAAGGAACCCCAGCGGGCAGAATGGGTAAATGAATTTACTGACTTTATTAAAGCGGTGGGGCAGGATAAATCACGGGCTTTGGCCAAGTTATTCACCAACCTAGCTGGCAAAGAAATCAAAGCCATTATTAAGACCATTCTGGATGTGGAAAAAGACACCTATGAAGCCTTGATAGCAGCTCTTAACATACAACTCCTAATCAAGCCAAATAGATGCTATGGGGGTCATTCAGAGTTTGGAGGCAGCCATGGTGCTATTAGCACCATGGCTGCCTCGAAATCAGGGTCCGGGTAGGCGGAATGGGGACTTTCCGGGTCATTCCAACCTTGGAGGACCTGGTAAGTCCCCATTCTGAAAACCATTCCCCATTCCCATTTTAGCCCCCATAGGACTCAATGGGAATGGGGAAGGCGCTAATTACGGGCTCGCAAATAGCGGGCCCATTATTAGTGCCCTGGTCCCCTAGGACGTCTGGTCTGACCAGACGTTCTTTGCGGGACCCGCTAAGGGACCTCTGAATGCGGCGGTAGGGGTTTAACGGCACCGGAATCCTTACCGGTGCCGTTAAACCCCTACCGCCCAACTCGGAATGACCGCCTATGACCGATACCTCTTTAATCAGTGCACTCAAAAAGCCCAGGAGACCATTGATGAGTTTGTCACACACCTCAGACAAAAACTAGTGCACTGCATATCGCACAGTTTTGCGATGATGAAGCAATCTGGCTACAGGAGTATGATTACACCATAGTGCACAGGCAGGGAGGTGACCCAACCCTGCGGATTAAATGTCCAGACACCTGCATAGCCAACAAATGGACATGAGAAAGGGGATATGGAAAACCGATTTGCGATATGCTCCGACCCCCTTCACGGTTGTATGGGTATCAACAACAGCATTCCCCAGAGGTGGCGGCCCTCCTGGATGAGATTCTGAGCGAATGGGGAAACACCCACACCATCAAGTCGTACAACGCACCCCCGTTCAATGGGCAGAACTTTGCAAGATTTGCCAAACATATGGGATTCATTCATCAGAAGATAACGCCACTGTGGCCCCAGGCCAATGGGATGGCCAAAAGATTTATGTTCAATATAACAAACACGATCCAGCGAGCACAGGTAGAGGGCACATCAAGTCACCAAGCTCTCTGCAGAATGCCGAGAGACTATCAGAACACTCCCCATGATTCAACAGGCAAAACACTGGCCGAAATCAGCAGATCAGGGAGACAGAGACAGTCATATAAAGGAGCGAGAAGAAGCCAAGAAGCGCCAAGAGAAGGAATTGACCGATCGCAGGAAAGAGGTGCGGTAGAAAGAGTTTAAACCGGGAGAAGAAATACTCATACAGCAGAGAGTCATGAGGAAAACCGATTCACAGTATGCTCCAACCACCTTCACGGTTGTAAGGGTGAAAGGAACGATGGCCACCGCCAAGAGCAGCACCCAACAACTCACCAAGAACTCCTTGCAGGTCAGACACCTGCTCCGACCGAGACAGAGATAATGGGCTTCCCCTTTATGGAGATGGAAGAAGGAGAACCGCTGACTAACCAAGGGCCGCCCATGGAGGAAGAGAAGGAGACCCGAGAACAAGAATTCTCTTTGGATATCCTAGTATCTCTTTGAGCTGGATTTATCAAGCGTTACATCAAACTTTGTGCTGGAAGGACCTGGAAGTGTTTTTTCAAAGCAGTTTTCTGAGAGTTAAAAACATAGGGCCTGATTCACAGAGCATTTTCCTATGGGATTGCGCCATTATCAAACGCTTCTGTCTGTCAATCAGGCCTTTAATTGGAGCTGAACATTCTGTATGGGTGTGTTAGAGGGCATTTATCGCTTACCCGGGGAGCCAGACATGCTCTACGCCTCCCGCCCTTCTACTCCCACTAAACACTACATCTTCCATGGTGTAGCATGGCCTCTGGTCCTTCAATCAGCTGGCCCGTTCACTTGCTCCACATAAAATGAATGCACGGCTCTGCCGTACTCGTAATGCCCCTTACTCACTGTTCGGCATAAAGAAGCAACCCCTATCCGGTGCATGCCCATTCCCCCCCTGACAAATACTACAGCCTCAGTTCCACGGAGATCAGCTGCTATGTATTTTATTTTTATTTACTTGCTTATAGTGTGCCGAAAACCCACAGGCATCAGGGCGCAAACACAAAACATGAAGTACGGACATGACTAAGACAATCTACCTGAATTAGCAACTATCCAAAGGTCTGGATTTAGTTATTGAAACAGGTAAGTTTTAAGATGCTTTCTAAATGCTAGATAGCTGGGTTCCAGTCATGTAGGGCTGGAGCCGGGCAGTGAAGGGGTTACACAAACTGTGGGCCGTCATCCGCCAAGGGGGAGGGATGTGATCAGCTGTGTGTCACCACGTAATGCAGCGTTTGGAAAACTATCCGATTGGCCAGAATAGGGGAGGGACGGAACCAAAGACAGGAGCCCTAGCGTTTTGCTCTTTTCTTTTTCTGTTCTGAGAAACCACAGAATGCTACGGACCCGGAGTGCTGGAGTGAGGATGGCGAAAGCTTCTGTTGGGCTTATAGAAAAGCTACAGAGCGAAACACATAGAAAACATCCCTATCTCCAGACTTTACTTTTTTTGGGACTTTAAAATACCTTCGATGTCACTGTTAAGCTTACGGGTGCCACTTTCAATCCTGATAAAAAGGAATTTTCTGTTCAGGCAAAATCCATCTCCAGACTGGTCATTTTACAGTGGTGGCAGTGATGGGATAATGCAACGCCCCCTGTTTCCCGAGCATGGAGAATATCATTAAGACCCTTGCAGACGTCCAACAACAGCTACAAAAACTGATCCAAGTACAAGGACACCAGGCACAGGCAGACCGGCAAACCTTGCAGCAGGCGTTTCAACTGAAAGGCGCTGCACAAGACCAGAGCCGGGAGGCTTTACGACTTTTGGAAGAAGCTCTAGCCATTGGCAAAACACACCCGGCTGTACCCCCCCACTGTGTTGCAAAAATACCAGCCCCGCAATGACCCAAGGTTTTATTTCGTACATTTCAAGCATATTGCCGAGCGACCCAGTGGCCTGCCGAGAGATGGGGGTTCTTTATTGCCCCTCTACTCACTGTAGTAATGCACATGGCTCATCAAGCCGCCAACCCAACAGGTGATACACCGTACGCAGAGCTAAAAAAAGACATACTCGAAAGGCTGGGCATGGATGAGGAAACCTATTGCCTCCAGTACAGAGAGACCCAGTTGAAACCTGGTGAGAGCCCATGTCAACTTTTCTACCGTACACAGGATCTGCTGATAAATGGCTCCAGACCAGTACTGCTATGTTCGCCCATGTAAGAGATAAAGTCCCCCTGAAACAGTTTGTGGAGGCCTTAACGGGGTCTATACAAAGGTGGGTCCGGCAACACCACCACTTGCCGCTGTCTGAAGCCATTGGTGTGGCTACAGCCTATCAAAAGGCTGGAGTATCCAGAGTGTTTGCAACCAACGCAGGGAGGCCGGGGAGCGAGGCACCAATCAACCGTAATGACCCAGCCAAATGGTCCCAGAATGACCCACGGCCCGACCCGAGGCATGTATCCCTCCGGAAGGACCCATGCCCAGACCACAACAGCCCCTGTGCTTCATCTGTGGTGAGTGGGGGCATATCGCTTGGTTCTGCCTTAGGAAGATTAAACCTGAGCCCATGGATATTAGTGCTCTACAGAAGCAAGAGTACCGCAGGAACCGTCTCCCTTACACCATTGAAGTCACGATCGATGGCAGGCCTGCACAAGCCATGATTGACAGCGGCAGTCGACAAACAGCGATACAGCCCCAAGTAAGTGACAGACCAAACAGTTTGGACGGGTGGATCCCAGTGAAATGTGTGCATGGCAATGTTAGAATGTACCTGACCAAAAATATTCAACTGGGGGTGCATGGTTCATTGATACCAATGAAAGTGTGATCCCTTCCTTGCCGGCTTCAGTCCTGCTAGTTACTGACCTCTCCAGATTTTCTATATTATCCACAGCTGAATGGTTAAGAGAGGCACCTTTTTCTAAATCAAACATCGTTCCATCCAGTACAAATCCTGTTCAACCAAAAGACAGATAAAAGCTAAATGGAGGTAAAATCTTCTGGAGGTAGGTCTTGTCGATTGGAAGCTGGAAGACCATTTGCCATCCTTCCGGACTGAAACAGAAATGGATGAAACACTTAGAGTAAGGGAACAGACGCAAGTCACCACAAACAGCCCTCCTACTCCTCCCTATTTTAAGGCAAAATAGGTATTTTTGTATCGAATAACGATTGAGGCTGATCAGTCTGAGAAAGAACAGCTACTTGCACCCCTATTTTATCAGAAAGGTCACATCCTGTTGTCCCATGACCACGGCACGGGAGGACACATGGCCGAAACCATGACACAAAAGACTCCTAAAGGGGTTCTACTGGCCCGGTATATGCCACGATGTAGCTAAATATTGCCAAGGTTGTCCCGTATACCAGAAAACAAGTGCCCATATACTACCTAGAGCACCATCAATGAACCCTTCCAGGGAATAGGTATGGATATGGTAGGTCCCCTCGATCCTAGCAGTAGAGGACACAGATATCTTTTAGTAATTGTGGACTATGCAACTAGATATCAAGAGGACTTTCCATTGAGGGGGACCTCAGCAAAGCAGGTTTGTGATGTATTGTTACCATATTTTGCATGAGTCAGACTGCCACAAGAAATAGTCACAGACCAAGGCAGAAATTTCATGTCCCTGATGATGAAACAGATCTGCAAAACCCAGGGCATTCATTACATAAAAACCACTGTCTAGCATCCCCAAACAGATGGCCTCGTCGAGAGATACAATAAGACCATCAAACAAATGCTCCGACGTGCAACAGGACCCACTGGACTTTGTTAGGATCGGACCCTCCCCTGGGTTCTAATGGTCCTTCGGGATACTTCTCAATCCTCTACCAGGATTTCCCCTTTGAGCTCCTTTTTGGAAGGCAACCAAAAACTATTCTAGAGTTCCTAAGGGAGACGTTGGAAAACCAAGATGAGACAAACTTAACAGACTACATGTGTGACCTACAAGAACATCTAGGGCATTTGAGTGAGTTCGCCCATAAGTACTTGGGACGAGGACAGAACCAACAAGAGGAGTACTACAACTGAACCACTCTGTGCGTTCCCTCAAAGTAGGCGATAAAGTGTTGGTCCTACTACCTACCAGTGAGAACAAATTATTGGCACAATAGAGATGCCCTTATTAAGTGGTTAGAGTGTTGGTGCCAGTAAATTACAAAATCAAACAGCCAGATTGGAAGAAACCCCTACAGAATTACCACATCAATATATTGAAATATTCAAAGGAACCAGCAGTCCCTATACTAAATACAACCAACGTTGATCTCTCAGTACCAGAACAAATCGATTGTGCTACTTGGACATCAATGACGTATTTGATTGGGACCCAGAAGAAGGAACTACTCAAGGTACTGGCCTCTGTGGCGACAACATTTTCTAGCTTGCCGGGCAGAACCAACCAAGCAGAACACTCAATCAGAACAGAAGCAGGACAATTAATAAGACTACGACCCTATAGAATCCCAGAAGCCAAAAGAGCTGATCAATGAAGAAGTTAATTAAATGCCAAGGATGGGTATCATTATACCATCGAAAAGCAAATGGTATTCTCCAGTAGTACTGGTTCCAAAACCGGATGATAGCACAAGGTTCTGCATGGACTTTAGACAGCTGAATGCAATTTCCCAATACAAGGGTTATCGTATGCCATGAATAGATGAACTATTAGAAAACCTGGGCTCTGCCAGGTATTTGATCACAATAGAATAGACCTAAGGGCTATTGGCAAATCCCCCTCAAACCTGCAGACCAAGAAAAGACTGCTTTCTCAACACCACAGGGTCTTTTTCAATTCACTGTCTTCCTTTTCGGATTACATGGAGCACCGGACACCTTCCAAACCCTGATGGATAGAATTCTGCGACCTCACATGGCTTATGCTGGTGCCTATATGGACAACATTGTTGTGTACAGTTCTTTGTGGGATTAACATCTTCATCACCTCTTACAGGCGATAACCACACTTAAGGAAGTGGGATTACACAATCCAAGCCATACAGGAACTACAAGTACCCAGTACGAAGAAGGGTATAAGAGCCTTCTTAGGCTTTGTGTGCTATTACCGCTGCTTTATCCCTCATTTTTCTACCATTGCTTCCCCGTTGACTGACGCTCTTCGGGCCAATCATCCAGCTGAATTATCCACCAAAGCCGTTGAAGCATTTCATGCCTTGGTTTTGGCAGTCACGTGCCGTCCAGTTCTACACTGCTGTGACTATTCTAGACCATTATTTCTGCAGGCCGATGCATCGGGTTGCAGTCTTGGGGCTGTCTTGTCTCAGGGTGATGAATCCGATATTCGCCCTATAGCTTTCATCAGCCGGAAGTTACTATCCCATGAACTACCCTATTCTACCCTTGAGAAGGAGTGACTTGCTATTAAGTCGGCTGTTGAGACCTTGCAATACTACTTGTTGGGCCACCACTTCACCTTGTTCATGGATCACGCCCCTCTTCACTGGCGGGCCCTTCAGTAGGATTCCAACCACCGGGTCCTGCTGTGGTTTCTGACCCTGCAGCCATTTGAATGTTTCCACTGTTCATAAACCTGGCAGCTTCCAATTGGTGGCTGACTATCTGCCATGATGGGTGGACCCACCCGATCGGCCTGACCCCTCGGTGGGGGTGTGTGAGAGGGAATCTATTGCTTCCCAGGAAGCCAGACATGCTCTACACCTTCTGCCCCACCACTCCCACTAAATACATCTCCCATAGTGCAGCACAGCCTGTGGTCCTACAATCACCTGGGCCGTTCACTTGCTCCACATAAAAATAAAGCACAGCTCTGCCGTGCTTGTGATATGATATGATATGGCATTTGTAACGCGCCTATACACAGGTGTTTCACAGGTGTGATGCCCCTTACTCACTGTTTGGCATAAAGAAGCAACCCCTATCCGATGGACAAACCCCCCACTGACCCCCTCAGAATACGCCGCCGATCCCACAAAGATCAGCTGCTATGTAGGGCTGGAGCCGGGCAATGAAGGGGTTACACGAACTGTGGGCCGTCATACGCCAAGGGAGGAGGGATGTGATCAGCTGTGTGTCACCAAACACTAATCTGATTGGCCAGAATGGGGGAGGGAAGGAACTGAAGACAGGAGCCCTAACGTTTTGCCCTGTTCTTTTTCTGTTCTGAGAAACCACAGAACACTACGGACCATGAGTGCGGGAATGAGGACAGCGAAAGCTTCTGTTGAGCTTATTGAAGTGCCACAGAGGGAAACGCATAAAACATCCCTATCTCCGGACTTCACTTTTAGTTCTAACTTTAAAATACCTTTGAGTCACCATTAAGCTTATCAGTGCCACTTTCAATCCTGATTAAAAGGAATTTTCTGTTCGGGCAAAATACGTCTTCAGACTGGTCATTTTACAGGGTGTGATAAAATGTCTTAACCATGTCTGCCTTCAGCCACTCGATTTATAAGCACTATGCGTGTCCTTCACTAAAGTCCTGTTAAAAAGTATTGGCAAAGCCGACCGAATTGGCTCGTGAATAAGCATTAGGCATTTTCCAGGCACTGCTGTTATATTCCCAGGTACTGCACCATTTTGCAACTGCTACCAGCGGTGGCCCGTTAATATCACCACGGCAGTGCCTAGCAAATGCCTTTCCCATTCCTACATGAAACCCAAAAGTGTTGGCATTGCCAATGCTTGTTTAATGTATTGAAGGGGTGAGCCTCTGCTTCGCTTATGTACAGTAAAAAAAAAAGCCAAAACATAATGTGGCTAATTTCTAACTTGTACCTCCACTTCTGAGGAAACATGTTTCGCATAGGCACACACACGCCAATAAATACATTATAAATACTATTGTGGGACTTCTAGTCCATAGCATGTACATGAATTGAGTCAGAATGTGGGGAAATTGGTTGGCGGTGGGTGTTATGCACTGGCTTTATTTCATCTGACAAAAGGAGGCTTGTTCAGAAAGCGCATATGGTTGCCTTGCCTCATTTTTCCTACTTGTAAGCATTTACATAAAGGAAAGAGTACAGAATATTTAATTGTCTGCAGTTTCTTAAGTGTTGCTTTCGTTTTTGTTACCCTTTACAGCAAAGGTTTTCTAGGTACTATAAACCCCCCAAACCCCAAGTGGAGGCACTTGTCTTAATGCATCAAGTTGCTGATCTGAAATGTCTGTGGTGATATATCCGTGTAACTCCCATCCCCCTTGCCCCCCTGCACTTCCAGTCCAGCAAGGATGATAGGAACAAAATCTATACAGGCATTTCTGTATTTTGCTATAACTGTTTAGCTTTGATTTTCACATTTGTCTGAGGATTTCAACATCTTTATCAAACAACTGTGAACTTACTTTTTTTTATTTTTCTTTTATTAAAGTTGATTTAATCAAGAACATTTCTTGATTTTACAACAATAACAGAAATTTCAATAAAAGAAGCAAATACAAATCGAAAAACAACTTCAATTACATCTCTAATATATACATACTAATAATAAAAACACACATGTCTATTCTTTTAAATGACAAATTCAATCAATTAATTGTATAAAATTCCACCAATTAAATTAAATAGAACATCTGTCATTTATATTGCTATAATCAGACATATAACATGTATTCAACCCCAAATTAAAAGTACAAAAAATAAGACCAGAGCTAACAGTTAAATAGTTATATCAAATGAGTGCTGTTTAGGTCAAGAGTTACCAACATAATCAAGTTTGTTAGATAAGTCCAAGCACTGTAAAGTCCAAGTTACTGCTCTTCCCTCAGCATGGAATACATACCCCCATGCTCTTTCTCGCGATAGTTCATAACAATCAAGAAACAAAGGTTTAAGATGGACAGATTGTTTAACATTCAACTTTGGGCATTCAGTGCATAGATGCTTGAGAGTCTCCAATTCCGTATTACAGAAGCGACATAGAGCATCTGATTTGGGGAGTAATCTGCATATATATAATACTTCATACGTTGGCCATAGGTTAAAACGAAAGCGTGAATACATGTTCCTCTGATAGGAATTTGGGAATTTAACAAGATAGCTTTCCATAGACCCATATCGTTTCAGGGCAAAGGGATTTTGTTTGAAATTCTGATATTTAAGGCAGGCTGTTAGTGTCTTGATCCAATCAGCTTCCCAGAGACGAGATATTGCTTTGTCTGGATTATGACATAATGTCTCGATTGAAAAACCTGCATCTTCTACTGTTTTTTTAATCAGAAGGCGCCATGTACTAGAAAACTTGTCTGTTGAGTTTAATATATATGCAGCAAGTATCCCTAAAAGATCTGATGTAGAACTAGCCATAATACATTTACGGTAAAGACTACACATCCTCCATTTATATAAGGCATATAAAGATATCATGCCTAACTTGTGTCTAATAATACAAATGGATTCAGAAATAGGTAAACTGAGGGCTGCATTCCAATATTGGCTTTCAAGTTTGGTCCAGTATTGATATTATTTATCCACATAACCTTCAGAGGACTATCGGAACCATTTTTTGTCTATAATAGATTACTAATGGCATGATTGAAAACTTACAGAACCTATGAACTTACACTGAGATCCAGAACACAGTAATGTGATGGCACAGTGATGGGATGTGTTAAAAGGTCAGTAACCTGGCCTTTTCAGGAGGGCACAGTAACTCCCCTCAGCTGGGGGGTTGGGAGGCCTACCGGGGGGCCACCCAGAGCCAGTGCTACCCTTGTGGTGGACGGTGACAGCAGAGAGGGCCCCAATTGCTGTCCTCCCTTCCTGTGCCCATATGCTGCTGTGCAAACACCTATCTCCTGCCACACCGCATAAATCAGATACTTGCCACACTTTCTCTTATTGTTGCAGACTAACCGTAAGGCCACCAGAACAGGCTGACCAAGCATTAGCAACAGCACCTGCACCCCGGGAGAAGCTGGACTACTGCGAGCAACTCACAACCTCACTTGAAACAGCACAGAGCGGGCCGAAGAACCATAGAGGAAACGAGAGCTGCTTAGAGCGGCCAAGAGTGTGTGCAGAAATCAGAGAACTGTCGCAGTCCTGGTTGGACGTCCGGGCAGGGGCTGCAGTCTAACTCTGCTCACCCACCAGTGAGAATACAGACTTGTTAAACAGCAGTGGGGACATATTCCAGGCAGGAAACAAACAATTACCAGAGTCTTGATATATGCCGCCTTTACACAGCAAAGGGCTGCAGAACCAGTGGGCAGGGCTTAGGCTTCTTTTGAAAGATTTTCCTTGCACACACACGTCCCAGGGCGGGTACAGTCAAGCAGATTGCTTAGCGGAACAGAAACAATCCCTGAGAGGAGAGGTCTACTTAAGATGTGAAAGTAAACAGGAAGTTGTAGGTGTAACGGGTGATGACAGCAGTGGAGGTGGAGGGAGCGGCGGAACATGGAAAAGACTGGTGAGGGATTGGGACTACGGAGTGAATGTGAGATAAGTATGCAGGGAGGATAGAGTAAGGAGTGACTGTAAGAAGACTGTTATTGATTGAAAGGAGGGTGCTTGAGTTGTGGCTCTCGGAGGAGAGTAGGAGTAGTGGAAGGAGAGCTGAAGTAGTCAGAGAAGAGTAGTTGTGTTGAGAGGAGAGCACTAGTGGTTGGAAGGTAGTAGCGGTAGTCAAAGAGTAGTAGGAGTAGAGTGGGAATTTTAAGGTGGAAACAGTGCTGTTGAGAAGGCGTAAAGAGCGAGTTAACCTCAAAGGGTGGAAGCAGGAGGCAGGAGGAGTGAACCATTGGAGGGAAAGAAAACCAGTGGGAGGGACGGGGGGAAGAGGAGCAGGTACAGTAGAAGGTAAATGTGAGATTGGGTGTGATTGGTGGAGGAGATTCCTGCGGAGCAGCTGCAGACACGAACACGTGGCAAGTGTAGGGAAAGTGAGGAAGTCCCTGAGGTAGTCAGTGAGCCTGCACTTTGGGCAACCATTGCTACTATAAGCATAAGAAGCAAGACAACAGTGGCTACCATTCATTAACACTAAGCCGGGGTTACAGACGCCTGGGCTAGGGTGGAAAACCCAGGGGAGGCGAGAGAGGCTGGGACGGCCCTAGGGCCCATGAACAAAACAATAACAACCATTGAACTTTCCTTAACGTTCAAAGTGTTTTCTGTACCATTAATGGCAAAGTAATTGTATAGGCATTCTTTAACTGTTGTTCAGACATGTGCTTTAGTGAGTCCCTGTTTAACATAGGGTTTACATCATAACCAAAGTTAGTTGCCAGCAGTTTCAGTAGAGGATTGTAAAGGCACGTTTTGACTCCATCTCCTTCCCTTTCCTCCCGGTGCAGGGCAGGACTCGTGTGCTTGCATTCTGTAAGCAGGCTTCACGCATGGATGGGAGTAGTGGAGTATAACGACAGACAGGCTGCAGGAAGTCGGGTTCTGACAACCAAGTGGGGCCCACGTAAGAATAAAGTGCCATTATGGAGGGCAGTGCCCCACCTAACCTTTTTCCTCGCTCATTTTGTTTTTATCTAAACTCTTTCTACCGGGATTGTTAAATTTGTATACTGTTGTGAAGTAGACGATGAGCCACAGGGCTCGTGCCTGGTCACATGTTATGGGTCACATGCAAGAGCATGTGACACGAACCAATAAAGGTCACCACCAAAAGCTGTATCTGTGCAGTCATTGCCGCGCTGCGTGGCTAACAGACAATGGGCCTACTAGGCTGCCCTGCATGACCCCGGCCCCCTATCAACTGGCGCCGAGGGGCTCCGTCTCCATGCGTTGCTTCCTGTGTGCGTTTCCCAGAAAAAGAAGAACAAGTGAAGGAAGGTAACCAGTGGACACATATGCAGACAGAATAGAAACCCAACCTCGGTGAGAACCCCCTGTGCTTGCCCCCCCCCCAGGTAGTACACAAAAACATTGGGTGAGTTTTGGCAATAAAAGGCTGTGGAATTTTATTGCACAAATTATGGTCATAACAAACATAATCATAAGTACAGTAACCATAATATGCTGTACTTTTGGGCACCGGGTCCTGAGGTTCCCCCATCTGGCCCGTGCCGTCTTCCTTGTCCCACGACAGTGTGATCACCGTACAGTGACCTGTCTTCTTTCTCTTTCTTCTCTCCCTTTTTCTAGGGTGGGAGGGTTCTGTGAAAAAGAAGAGAGACTCTGTGTACGCAAAGTACTCTTTCGTTTGGGTCTCCGGGCAGGGACCCAAACTGGTACGCTTGGGTCCTTGTGCAGGGACCCAAACTGATTTCTGGTTTTCTGCTGCCAAGGCAACTCCTTATATTGGACCCAGGGCTGACCCTGGGTCTTTGTTGTCCCTGTGAGGGGGGCGTGTTGCCCGCCCCCCGTCCGGCAGTGCCGATGGCAATAGCACCCTGGGTGCATGTCTGTAGTTGGTCCCTGCCTACTTCCTGGCTTTAGCACCTCTGTGAAGAAGGGCAAGGTGTTTTGTGGTGGCGGCAGCATGGCTGCCCTCAGGGCAGTCATGAAAGCTACTTGGGAAGAGGGAGGGGGCCATGTGTGTGTTGGTTCTGTGCTACTGCCCCCGCCCTCTCCCTGTTCTGCTGGCCATGGGGCACGGGTTTCCCGCCCCCACCTGGTACCCCTGCAGTGCTGACCAGGATGCACCAAGGCGCCCAGCTGGGGGAGCTGGGCCGTGCCCAGCACAGCCTGGCAGCCACTGCCGGAGCCCAGCGCTCGAACCTCTGGGCACGGCCGGCCTCTATGGCCACCATCATCTGCCCCTGCATGGGAGGGCGAGCAGGATCCGCACGGCTGCCGCCGCATCCAGGTGAATGGGTGGAGGTTTGCCGCTCCGCATGGGGAGTGAAGAAGCGGCACCACACACATCAAGGATAAAGTACGGCTCCCGCCTAGGGGAGGGAGGCAGTCTGGTGAGGACCGCCGCTGCAACCCTACAAAGGGTCCCTCTTCCGCCCGGGGAGGGAGAGCGTGTGTCGCAACCCCTTCCAGTGCTGCAGCATAAGAAAAAAACATTATTAAATCTCTCGCCTGGGGGAGAGAATGCAGCGGGTTTGCCGCCATCTGGAAAGGACAAGGAAATGCTCCCGACTGGGTTGAGGAGCAGCCTCAATATAAAGTATTAGTTCCTCCTCCTGAGGTGGAGTGGGTGGTGCTGCCTAGCCGCCGCTGTAGAAAGGAAAAATCAAAAACAAAGTAGGATTGAAATGGATGAGGAGTGGTGCCGCTCCTGCCGCCGCCACAATGGAAAACAATGAACATGTCAATCTCCCGCCTTGGGGTGGGGGGAGCAGTGCAGCAGCCGTTGCTGCAGTGCAAGGAGACAGTGCACAAAGAATTAATGTGCACATCTAATACTGACAATTGTGCCAGAGTGAAGGGCGGCCCATGCCGCTATATTACTAGGAGTATGAACCTCCATCCAGGGGATAGGAGCAGTGGCTGCATCAGCTTCTGCCTGGGGGGAGAAGACTCAGTGTGCAGCCAAGAGAATCCTGCCTGGGGGAGAGCAGGCAGCCCATGCTGCTACAGTATCTTTCAGTTCTCCTGCCTGGCGGAGAGCAGGCAGCCCATGCCGCTACAGTATCTTTCAGTTCTCCTGCCTGGGGGGAGAGCAGGCAGCCCATGCTGCTACAGTATCTTTCAGTTCTCCTGCCTGGGGGGAGAGCAGGCAGCCCATGCTGCTACAGTATCTTTCAGTTTTCCTGCCTGGCGGAGAGCAGGCAGCCCATGCTGCTACAGTATCTTTCAGTTCTCCTGCCTGGGGGGAGAGCAGGCAGCCCATGCCGCTACAGTATCTTTCAGTTCTCCTGCCTGGGGGGAGAGCAGGCAGCCCATGCTGCTACAGTATCTTTCAGTTCTCCTGCCTGGGGGGAGAGCAGGCAGCCCATGCCGCTACAGTATCTTTCAGTTCTCCTGCCTGTGGGAGAGCAGGCAGCCCATGCCGCTACAGTATCTTTCAGTTCTCCTGCCTGGGGGGAGAGCAGGCAGCCCATGCCACTACAGTATCTTTCAGTTCTCCTGCCTGTGGGAGAGCAGGCAGCCCATGCCGCTACAGTATCTTTCAGTTCTCCTGCCTGGGGGGAGAGCAGGCAGCCCATGCTGCTACAGTATCTTTCAGTTCTCTTGCCTGAGGGAGAGCAGGCAGACCATGCTGCTACAGTATCTTTCAGTTCTCCTGCCTGGCGGAGAGCAGGCAGCCCATGCCGCTACAGTAACTTTCAGTTCTCCTGCCTGTGGGAGAGCAGGCAGCCCATGCCACTTCAGTAACTTTCAGTTCTCCTGCCTGGGGGGAGAGCAGGCAGCCCAGGCCGCTACAGTATCTTTCAGTTCTCCTGCCTGGGGGAGAGCAGGCAGCCCATGCCGCTACAGTATCTTTCAGTTCTCCTGCCTGGCGGAGAGCAGGCAGCCCATGCCGCTACAGTATCTTTCAGTTCTCCTGCCTGGGGGGAGAGCAGGCAGCCCATGCCGCTACAGTATCTTTCAGTTCTCCTGCCTGGGGGGAGAGCAGGCAGCCCATGCCGCTACAGTATCTTTCAGTTCTCCTGCCTGTGGGAGAGCAGGCAGCCCATGCCGCTACAGTATCTTTCAGTTCTCCTGCCTGGGGGGAGAGCAGGCAGCCCATGCCGCTACAGTATCTTTCAGTTCTCCTGCCTGTGGGAGAGCAGGCAGCCCATGCTGCTACAGTATCTTTCAGTTCTCCTGCCTGGGGGGAGAGCAGGCAGCCCATGCCGCTACAGTATCTTTCAGTTCTCCTGCCTGTGGGAGAGCAGGCAGCCCATGCCGCTACAGTATCTTTCAGTTCTCCTGCCTGGGGGGAGAGCAGGCAGCCCTTGCCGCTACAGTATCTTTCAGTTCTCCTGCCTGGGGGGAGAGCAGGCAGCCCATGCCGCTACAGTATCTTTCAGTTCTCCTGCCTGGCGGAGAGCAGGCAGCCCATGCCGCTACAGTAACTTTCAGTTCTCCTGCCTGTGGGAGAGCAGGCAGCCCATGCCACTACAGTAACTTTCAGTTCTCCTGCCTGGGGGGAGAGCAGGCAGCCCATGCCACTACAGTATCTTTCAGATATCCTGCCTGGGGGAGAGCAGGCATCCCATGCCGCTACAGTATCTTTCAGTTCTCCTGCCTGGGGGAGAGCAGGCAGCCCATGCTGCTACAGTATCTTTCAGTTCTCCTGCCTGGCGGAGAGCAGGCATCCCATGCTGCTACAGTATCTTTCAGTTCTCCTGCCTGGGGGGAGAGCAGGCATCCCATGCTGCTACAGTATCTTTCAGTTCTCCTGCCTGGGGGGAGAGCAGGAAGCCCATGCTGCTACAGTATCTTTCAGTTCTCCTGCCTGGCGGAGAGCAGGCAGCCCATGCTGCTACAGTAACTTTCAGTTCTCCTGCCTGTGGGAGAGCAGGCAGCCCATGCCACTACAGTAACTTTCAGTTCTCCTGCCTGGGGGGAGAGCAGGCAGCCCATGCTGCTACAGTAACTTTCAGTTTTCCTGCCTGTGGGAGAGCAGGCAGCCCATGCCACTACAGTATCTTTCAGATATCCTGCCTGGGGGAGAGCAGGCCACCCATGCTGCTACAGTATCTTTCAGTTCTCCTGCCTGGGGGGAGAGCAGGCAGCCCATGCTGCTACAGTATCTTTCAGTTCTCCTGCCTGAGGGAGAGCAGGCAGACCATGCTGCTATAGTATCTTTCAGTTCTCCTGCCTGGGGGGAGAGCAGGCAGCCCATGCTGCTACAGTATCTTTCAGTTCTCCTGCCTGGGGGAGAGCAGGCAGCCCATGCTGCTACAGTATCTTTCAGTTCTCCTGCCTGAGGGAGAGCAGGCAGACCATGCTGCTATAGTATCTTTCAGTTCTCCTGCCTGGGGGGAGAGCAGGCAGCCCATGCTGCTAAAGTATCTTTCAGTTCTCCTGCCTGGGGGGAGAGCAGGCAGCCCATGCTGCTACAGTATCTTTCAGTTCTCCTGCCTAAGGGAGAGCAGGCAGACCATGCTGCTATAGTATCTTTCAGTTCTCCTGCCTGGGGGGAGAGCAGGCAGCCCATGCTGCTAAAGTATCTTTCAGTTCTCCTGCCTGGGGGGAGAGCAGGCAGCCCATGCTGCTACAGTATCTTTCAGTTCTCCTGCCTGAGGGAGAGCAGGCAGACCATGCTGCTATAGTATCTTTCAGTTATCCTGCCTGGCAGAGAGCAGGCATCCCATGCTGCTACAGTAGCTTTCAGTTCTCCTGTCTGGGGGGAGAGCAGGCAGCCCATGCTGCTACAGTAGCTTTCAGTTCTCCCGTCTGGGGGGAGAGCAGGCAGCCCATGCCTCTAAAGTAGCTTTCAGTTCTCCTGCCTGGGAGAGAGCAGGCCACCCATGCCACTACAGTAGTTTTCAGTGCTCCTACCTGGGGGAGAGTGAGTGGTGCGGCCCCTGCCACAGCTGCCACAAGTAGTGAATATTAGAACACCCGACTGGGGGAGAGAAGAAGTGGCACACTGCCACTAAAGTCGACAATAGTGGTGCCGTAAGGACCACTGCCGTTGTTCTGGAATTAAAAGACCCCTGCCAGGGGAAGAAGAAAGAGGAGCACCCTGCTCCTCTGGACACGTAATAGAGGCCCTCCTGTCTGGGGGTGAGGTGCACTGCCTCCAGTAGAGGCACTCATGTCTGGGCGAGAGGTGCACTGCCAAAATAAGCTTCTGTCTGCGGGAGATTGGTGGCCCATTCCACCACATGTTTGTTAAGCTCCTGCCTGTGGGAGACCAGTGGACCATGCCAGCACAGTTGATGAAAACTCCTGCCTGGGGGAGCAAAACGGCTATTCAAGAACCGATGCTACAGTTGCTTTCACCGGAAGCCACAACCATGATTGTGCCTATCCTTGCGGCTGAAGTGGGAAGAGTAGATCATGCACCAGGATATGTCCCCAACACTGTCAACGCGAGAAGAGTGACACGGCAAGAACCACCGTCACAGTGGCTGTACCATGGAGCCCATGACAGTGACCTCCCGCCAGGAGGAGCCCGCAGTTGGGGCGGCCTGGACCACAGTAACAGCGAACTCATGCCTGGGGGAGGCAACAAAGGATGCAACAGCCTTGGCCCGGCAGTGGCTCTCCCCTGAGAGAGAGCTTGTGTGGCAGGCAAAAGGTGAGCCAGGAAAGGCGGCGTGGCCCAAGTGCACTGCCGTCAATTCCTGCCTGGGGAGCCTTCGCCACAGCTGCAGAGAACCGCAATGCGGTGGGACTGTTGCCAGTGAAGTAGCGAGAAAGAACTCCCACCGGGGGGGCCCTGCCCACTCCCGTCAGCTGGTCCCCACCTGGTGAGTTGACTCAAGGAGAGTGTCCTCCACTTTCCCCTGTCCTCAGGGGGAGAGGGTGCCCAAAAGACTCCAGACTCTGCCACAAGGAAAAAGGACCACCCAGGCCCCGCCGGAAGGACCGTCCTGCGGCGCAGACTTTCCACCGACCCCGTAGCGGCAGCCAGCATACTCTGTACAAATAGAGCAGCGGTGTGCTGGTGAGGCTTCAGACGATGTGGCCCCTGGAATCCTCGGGTGCGGCTTTAATGGCTAGTGGAGCGTACTCCACCGTGGGTAAATGGACAAAGGATTATGTACGACTTTAATGCTTGTAGTACCGTGTTTTGATGTAATTTGGAGCCTGGTTGACACTACATAAAGCTGCATATAAATTAAGACAAATACATTAATGAACTGAAAGACCCCAACCACTGCAGTCCTGTGTGGCGTCCTGCAAGGCTCTTGCGTGTCCCCAACGCTCTATAATGTATTTACGAAGCCCCTTTTCGATATCCTTGACTATCTGGGTGTCACGTATACTAATTATGCGGATGACACCCAGATACTCATTCCTATCTCTGGCGACTATGAAACTGATAGCAAAACCCTCCATGAAATATACGCAGTAATACAAGCGTGGATGGCACACCATGGACTTTGTCTCAATGATGAAAAAACTGAGTTGATTATCCTTGGTACCCACGCTAAACTAAAAAAACTAAATACTGCTTTCAAATCGTTCACTATTGATGGTAACCCCATCCCTGTCGCTAATAATACTAAAACCCTTGGTATCTACCTCGATGCCACATTATCCTTCACCAAACAAACCAATGCAGTAGCGTCTTCAGCGGCCTACACATGTAAACCTATTACCGCATGTAGGCCGTTTACCTACACTCCCAACTGCATTACTCTTGCTAGAACGTTAGTCTTGTCCAAAGTAGATTATTGTAATGCCCTCTACTTAGGCACTAGCCACAAAAATATTCACAAACTACAAGTAACTCAAAATAACGCCATTAGGCCAGCCCTCAACATCCCTAAGAAGTCGCATATCTCTGAGACTAGACGTAATCTGCATTGGCTCCCAATAGAGCACAGAATATCCCTCTATGTTCTTGCCCTTACCCACAAAGCCAGGGCTAACCTCGCACCATCCTACATCTCTAACTAACTTGCCCCACATACATCTACAAGACCACTTAGAACAGCTCAAGTTAACACTATGTCTATACCAAGATTCAAACTCCATAACTCGGGAGGAGTTCGTTTCCCTGTACAAGCCTCAAAGCTATGGAACACACTACCTGTTCCAATCAGGTCTGTAACCTCCTTCAACCTATTTAAACGCAACACCAAACGTTGGCTTCATGACCTGGACACATTGACAGCTTAACATCCTAGAGCTTAGATTTACTTCCTACCCACTGTACATATTGTAAATAATATCACCATCTGTCTCACCTTCGGCCCACTGCCATAATTGCAACATGTATGCTTGTACCTGTAATACCAATACATGTATTTATTTGTAACCGCAACTATTGTAACTGTTGCCTGCTGCTTGCTAATGTAACTGTACTGTTATGTAACATGATCAAAAAAATTACGCCCCCGTATGCCCCTGGGCCTGGTTGCGCTTTATAAATAAACCAAATACAAATACATGTGTTACTGAAATCGACCACCAGATGTCACTAATGCCTCATAGTCTGCCATCTCCATACTAGCACTAAGAGATACATGCTGCTCTAATAACCCCTTGTGACCAGTAGGTTGTAGTCTTCTTCAGAAAATCCTCAACTACTTTGCCTTTAGTCAAAGCCATATTATACCAACATTACCTGCCCACTAATTTGCCCCCCTCTCCTCCTTGGAGGGAGTGGGCGGCGCCAAAGGGACATGGCCCCAGGTCAGGTCACGCAACACAGTACCTCCTCATATAAAACAAGCCTGACTGCTTACATAAAAGGAAAGAGCATTATGGGACCACAAGAATGCCCACAATTTCACATTTTAAACATTTCTGATAGTGATTCAGCAAGAAACCCTTTGGAGCAGTAATGGAAGCTTTTCGTTAGTCACAGTACTCACCCTAGCAAAACAAGGTCTGCAAATTGCAAGACATATATATCTATTTGGAGAGCTACTAATACGTGTGTGAGGCATTGGCTGTTTCCGCATTCAGTCTGCTGCGCCGAGCCTTCTGAAGAGGACGCATCTGGAAGTTTCCTGGACTAGCCCTGGGCCTGATGATGCAGCAGAGCTCCAGCAGCCCTCCGACAACACAAACTTTGCTGGATCTCCGACTTGTTCCGGCCCATTTCCTACCCTGTGTATATGGATGGCTGGCTGGCTATTGCTCAGCAGTAAACATTGCCTCGCTCTAGAAGAGTGTTTCCCGCCAGGGAGGAGATGTGGTGCAGTGGCTACACTGCCCGCTTTGGAACTTCGAGATCCGGGATTACGCACTTGGTTTATTACAAATGGAATCACTCTGCCTCCCGGTAATGTAAGTATGTAAAAACAAAAAACATAGTGTGATAATATTTTGCCCCAATTACATTTTCACATCTGAATCGTTTGGGAGCGGTGCTCGTCTGCCTTTTTAAATTAAGTTTTACCGTTCCTATACTTTTATTTTTAAAAGTTACCGTTCCGGAATGGTTTTGATTTAAAATAAAAGTGTTGGAAGCAGTTGAAACTTGCCCTTCACTGCAGTGCACTGAATGTTCCTGTTTTGTGCACTGAATGTTCCTTTAAACAGCAGGCGCATGTGTTTGGGAGTTTAGAATTGGGCCTGGGAGGAGCGTGGTGATGGGGTTTATGGGGAGTGCGGGCAGGCCAGTAATTTCTTTTCATGCACTTCGACCTCTTCAACCGGCAGCATCTGGGCCTCTCACGCCACTGCCATGTTAGGCACATCACCTCATGATGCTCCTCCTACGATGAATGTCCTCTGCAAAGCACTCTGCTAGTCTTTGGATGTAGCTCTCGGCGCTATAAGAAATATCAACATTTCACATTCTGTCAGTGGCGGCCGCTTTCATAGGGTAGGGGGGGGGCACTGCCCCTACCTCCCCAGCTAGGGCCCGGTACTTACATGCAGAACAGATTCAGAAGTTCTGAATCTGATCTGCGTGAATGATGCATAATTGGCGTGGTGGCGGCGCGCGGAATGTAGTACTGACTAGTACAAGAAGGTATTGTAGTAAAATAAATGATTATGTGTCGGGCCCGCGTTGTGTTCTCTGCAATGTTGGGTACCGGCACAGGGACGCGTCTCTTTTTACGCTTCTTTGTGCAGTAAATATGTCTGGAGCTTGTCGAATTTAAGATGCTGGTGGGATGCTAGAGGGGTGGCCCCGGCAGTATTGATCTGTGCGCATACAGCGCAGCAGCAGTAGCAGGCTGAGGCATAGCAACTATTTTTTATGAATGCCATTGGCTGTTTGCTAGCCAATTACATTTGAGTGTGTGGGTGGGGTCATGAGTGCATGTGGACTGCTGCAAGCTCCAAGCTGCTCAGAGAGAAGACCAGCAGAGTGAGGTCAGTGGCCACCATGTGCACCGGCCTGACCTGAAGCTGTTGCTGCCTGCCACGCCGCTGGTATGTAAATACTATTCACTTCTTGTGTGTAGGAGTCAGAGACGAGTGGGCCTGCCGCATGCCTGGCTTTCCTTCCCCAGGACAGGACAGTGCTCCAGAACCGTCCTGGAGCCCTGATCTGGGGAATGCAGAAAGGGCCTATTTGACGACGCATACCCTAAGCTAGTCCAAGGCGGGCCAGACCTGTTTACCCGCGGGCCCCACATCTATGCTCGGCTCAGGGGAGAACCTGAGCCATGATGCTGCTTGAAGTAGGCTGAGCCATGCTACAACACCAGAAGTTAGTCCGTCTGGTCGGGTGGATTGGATGGTCAGATGGATCGCCACTGGTCTCTGACTCAGTCCAGAGTATCCATCCATGAATCCGGCACCGGCGGTCACTCTCAGTGGTCGTGCAACGCCTAAAGTCCTTGTGTGTGGGGATCCCCAATGAGCACATGTTCTGCGGCTTCGCCACACACAGCAATCTGCATGGTTAGTAGCAGACCAGCTGAAAATCCCACAAACGATTGTTATGCCGATAAAACTGTTTTTAAGCATATTTAAAATTGCATTTTTGTGTTCTATAAATGCAGGACTACAGGTACCACAATGCCCAAAGTCAAGGGTACAGGTGGGTGGAAGCCAATCCCCCATTGGTCCCAGGTGTTTGAGGCAACAGTAAAAACAAATTAGCTTGTTTCCGTGAATTCGTGCTCTCGAACAGTACTGATATGATTGATTGTCAGGTGACCAGGAACCAGCCCACATGAAAGGTTAAGTCTTGCTGGGTGTCTCATTTCGATAGTGGCTTACAGGGAATATTTTGGTACAAATTATTATGTTTAAAAAGTGTGCATGTTTTTTACTTTCAAAACTGACAAAATATTCATGTGCGTGTTGATTTTCTGAAAATGCTCACTGTTAATACGTCCCGGGCACGGTGAGGTGACGGATGGTCACGGAGCATAGAGAGCCGCGCTGCACGATCAACCAATATCCCCCAGCTTGGAACTGTGGTCACTGTCACTTCACTGACTGTGACCACAGTGCAGTGCGGTGCCAAGATGAGGGATTTCGCTTGGTCGCGGCGCGGCTCTTCTAGGGCCTGTAGTGCTCATTGAAACTCCAAGAAATTGATCAATTATCACCGGTGGAATTACCGTTGACAGCAAAACCCCATGGACTTCTGCAGGTCTTCACAATGGGCAGTAGCAAAAAATTCTAATTTAGAGGATTACCCTCCAGTTACATTCTGTTAGCTGTGCTTATTTCGACGAGGCACTGAATGAAGCCCTTTGCCTTTGCAAGCCGGGTTCCACTCCACCCAAAGCAATCGCACTGCCATTCTCTCGCTCTCTCCATCCTTGGAAAGCAGGGGAGCTGCTCGGCATATCCCCTTCACTACCACAGTAGGACCTCCGTCTATGTCGATCAGCGCTGTCATATTGCAACATTTCAAAGTGCTCTGTCTGCCACCCACCTGAAGGACATGGTGAACCACACTGCCATCATCATGAGGGTGATCCTGCGGTACTCCGGGGCAAAGCACTGCAGGAAGTTGGCCCAGACCTGGGAAGAAAATGCACACAGGTGTCTGAACAGGAGGCATGTTCTTGCAATAGGAGACATGGATGCAAATTAGTGTTGGCAACAAGTGGGAGATACTAAAGGGTCATTTGAAAGGTCATCGCTATTTGTGATGGATCACAGTTGGCATGCAATGTAGAGATCGACTCTGGGGTTTCGAAGTCAGAGTCCAGGGCACTCTGAAAGAAATATTTCAAGGGCCCACCAGCAGGAAATTAAAAGAAAATGTGGGGTGTGGGGGAGATATGGCAGTTTATTGTGACAAAAAACTCTGCCCACATGTTAATGTGGGGGCAGAGTGAGTTTAAGGAGAGATAGTGGATGTTATCCAATGATAATGTAATCTGGAAAGGTATCTACCACAAAGTTAAAGTGGTAATACACTTTACTATTGCTTGTTCAACAGCACAGAGACAGTGGGGTGGGGTGCTGCATATCCAGCCGGCCTGATAGCACAGTGAGTAGAGCGCTCGCTTTGACATCTGTGCAGAGCCTGCTGATGCAGGTTTGAATCCCGGCAGGGCCAAACTCAGCCTTTCATCCTTCTGAGGTTGATAAATGAGCACCACACACTGTGGGTAATAATAAGCAGCGCTCAGATACCTGAGGGTTTCTAGCGCTATATAAATGCTAAATTATTATTAATTATTATACGCAAATAATACAGTGTTAATATCGTTGAGTGCGATGGAGCAGTAGAGACATCAAAAGGCCCCACACGGGTCCATGGACACCACTAAAATCTGGCAGTGATCGCAAAAACATAACATACGCTTTTTACAGGGTTCTATGTTGATTCATCAACAGTGTTTTTTTGATTTTTTTTGCCAAAAAGTTTTTCTTTTAAAAAAAAACATCAGAAAATTGTATTTTTATTTTCTATGGGGTTCCCCCACATGCTCCTCTCCCCTGTTAATTTTACGCTACTCACCCCCCTTTTTTTCTGGAAAGAAATTTGGCAAAAGTTCCATTAAAAAATACTGTCGAAGAATGAACGTCATATCCTTTACCGGCATGGGCTCGATATGACCTGTAAATAAAACCGTGAATTAACTGATCACAGAGAAGAATGTAAACATTTAGGGATAGTTGTGACATTTAAAAACCACATTTAAGGGACAGATAAAAGAAAAATGAATTGGAAGCAGAGAGGACGAGAAGAAGTAGAGAATAAGATAAGGGAGGAGAATTGGGGAGAGGCAAGACCATGTAGAGATTTGAAACAATATAAAGCAAATGAAAGAGAAGACAAGCCTCAAAGGAAAGCCAGCAGAAATGTTGTATGGAAGCAGAAATAGAGTCACAGGGAGAAAGGGCAGACAGGAAAAGTATAGAGGCATGATAGATGGAGCGAAGGGGCTAGGTGTGAGGCAGGAAGAACAAGGAGAAGACTGAATCAGTAGAGAAGTAGAGAAAAGACAAGAGAAGAAATGAGGAGCTTAGTCACAGGGAGAAAGGGCAGACAGGAAAAGTATAGAGGCATGATAAATGGAGCAAGAGGGGGGGCTAGGTGTGAGGCAGGAAGACCAAGAAGACGACTGGATCAGTAGAGAAGCAGAGAAAAGCAGAAACAAGACAAGAGAAGAAGTGAGGAGCTTAGTCACAGGGATAAAGGGCAGACAGGAAAAGTATAGAGGCATGATAAATGGAGCAAGAGGGGGTGGCTAGGTGTGAGGCAGGAAGACCAAGAAGACGACTGGATCAGTAGAGAAGCAGAGAAAAGCAGAAACAAGACAAGAGAAGAAGTGAGGAGCTTAGTGGCTTCTAAAGGTTTAGGAAGCGAGACGCTCTGTAGATGTTGAAAAGCTGAAAGCGATAAGATTTAGAGATAGAAGTAGAGATAAAAGCTTTAAGGGAAGTGGCAAAGGTGATGCCAAGACTGCGTGCTGAGGCAGAAATGGGAAGAGACGTCAGAGGGAAAGAGATAGAGGGTGAATGGAGGGAATTGTAGGGTCAGGGAAGAAAATAACTACTGTTTCATGTGTGTTTTGTGTGAATCATGTGCTGGCCATACACACATGTTGGTTATTGGGGATATTAATGGAGGTTTATGTAAGTTTGTGCAGAGCTGAATTTCCAGGGCATATTGGACTTGTTAAAGGGATGAATGGGCTGGACTACCATAAGTGTGCGTGTAATGTTCCAATGAACCCGATAGGGCTTTGAGATGATGTGGCTTTCGCTCAAAGGATTTTGATTTGAAAGCAAATATTTACTTGATAGTAAAAATAAAATGGTGGCCTCGATTGATATTCTGGTAAACAAGACCCGTTTCAAATATGTATACTTCTTAAATAAAAGGAAGAGACATTCATATTTGAGAGGTGGTGTAAAACAAAAAGAAAAATGGTTTATATTTTAGTCCAAATACAGAGTTCCAAACTAAAGGCTCATAAGAAATAGGATTAAGTTGGAGGGGGGTTGGGTGTGGAGTTAGTTGGCAGGAGTTCTGGGGCTGATCTGCTATAGCTGCAGTTAGTATGTTAGGAAACTGGGCATCCTAAACATACAGCATGCCCTGTCCATGCAAGGGGTGCAAGTGGCTTGGGAACAAGGCTTGCCATGTGCCTGTAGGGTGCTGTGATAAGTGACTAGGCATACACGGTGCTCACGTGATTGTAATGATAGTTAGAGGGGAAATATGTAATATAGTTTTGATTGTTATTTGTGGAGTCAACATCACCGTTACAGTTCTAGCAAAAGAGAAGGAGGGAGAAAGAACAAGGAAAATAAAAAGCATGCCATGCAGCAGGGGACACTAGAGTTTTAAGACACGCTGAGAAGACTGGAGAGACGAGTGGAAGTGACTGCAATGGGGGGCTGGAAAGGGGTAGAAACGTTATTGATAAACTCTCGCAAGAAGTGACAATAGAGGGGGGGGCTCCTTCCCATGCAATTATATTCTAAGAAGAAGACACCTACGGCTCTAACGGAAAATTACAGGGCGCTCTAAGAAGGAGACATTTGGAGAGCCCTGATGAACGGTGGAAAAACCTCATGGACGATTGCGGCAGACTCAATGACTAGCGAAATACTGTCCCGACTGGATGCAACAAAAAAAGTCATTCATTCCGAATCAAGAAATTTGAGAAAGCCTGGCTCAAATAAACAAGGAAGGTGAAAAAGGACAGATATATATATATACATCCCAACAATGACATTAACAAAAATGGACTGTAGGGACTTGATCAGTTTTGTAAAAATTGTTAAATCAATTGAACTCAAATTAAAAAAGAAAAATATATATATATATATTCTACATCCTACATAACAAGGAGGATACATTGGTATAGGGAGACTAGAGATCCTGATTCAATGAGACAAGAAAGGCAGAATTCATAAGGCACTCAGAGCGAGCTAAAGAACAAGTGGGCTAGCCAGCTGCTATGGGAGTTCAGGCAATGGCAGCAGGACAAAAGAAACCCACAAATGAAAAGGTTCACAGGAAACAAGAGCGATGGGGATGTGAAGAAAGGTTCTACAGATACACCCACATGCACAGGATACAGGACCAAAGCAACAGGAGTGAGGCTGCATGGAAGAGAAGTGACTGAGACAGACAAGCACATGAAGAACTGAGACAGCAACACACACATGCACAGGATACAGTACCAAAGCAACAGGAGGGAGGCTGCATGGAAGAGAAGTGACTGAGACACACAAGCACATGAAAGACTGAGACAGCAACACACACATGCATAGTACGGAACCCACATCATCCTTTAACAATGCACATTTCTATGTTAAGCTACTGTAATAACATTGATAAATGTCAATAAACAAATTTAAAAATAAAAATAGTGGCTACTAAGAGATATAAAGCATCTTCAGTCCTTCATGGCCCTGAAAGCATAGTATAGGCTCTCCAGCTGTAAGGACCGTGAAGGTAGAACGCGTTCTAGCTTCATCCAGTACCTGCTGAGAGAGGTTCAGTATCCGGACCATCCAGCGCCGGTACAAGGTCCCCGTGTCTGACTGGATCTCAATGAGCTCGTCCTCCTGTTTAATGGTCTTGATGTTCGTCACCTGAAAGAAGGGAAGGTCTCCAGGATCAGAATCAGAGATCAGAACAGCGCCAATCAATTTCATTTCTGACATTCCCCATTAATGACTTGTGCCATTGCGTGTCTTCCCAGCCTTTTTAGTGGAAATTGCAGAACACGTTCCTATATTTTAAAACATGGCACATTTCTATTTTCCTCTTTACTTCATTTTTCTTGCTTTTTCACTCGTATTACAAACATATTAGAGCTTCTACCCACAAACTGCCACAATAGCACCCTTCCCCGTCCAGTGAGGCTAGGGAGGTGAGCCCGCTACACAACATTCCCCCTAGGGATGGTGGTAAGCAGGACCTCACAGGGGGAGACTCCCATCTAGGGAACAAGTAGTCCCTTTCCAATGAGGAACTCCCTTTTCATTATCCTCAAACACTCACTACAACCATATCAGTTGACAGACATCCAGACTCCTCTTACATATGTTATTATAATGTAATGACAGAAGAAAAGTATCTGCCTGGCTTCTGCGAAGAGTCAGAACTGATCTATGGGAAAACATCCAAAAAATCACTGCAAATCCCATAACATTGATTGTTTTCTTCTTTTAACCCATTTCACATCATATATATGCAGGGACTGCCATGCATATCCCCCCACATTTATTATCTCCTCCCCCCACACATATATATGCAGAAAACTTTGGTTAAATAAAATCAATGGAAATCGAAATCACAGTGATGGTCTACAATGTTTTGGTAGAATACCATGAGAACATAGGAGGTATAAGAATACCTGTCCGTCAATCACTGAAATGAAAAACCAAAAGAGCAGTATAACTTAAACACAAATGAAGGACTATCCTAAGAATCTGGGAAGCCCCAGCATTGTGCAAACAAAGTGGGATGAACAAGGGAACGTCAGAACAAGACCCAGGAGTGACAAATAAGCTGGAGACGTGAAGCTGGTGACTCGGGGAGAACGCTGCTTTACCTGGCTACAGTCAGCATGCAAGAAGAAGTACCCATAGTGCATGAAGGGAGAAACCAACTGGAGGAAGTCGGTCCCATCGTCGGTGGTCCCTAGAGGCCCCAACCCAAAGGTGCTTAGTGTAAAGCACACTGAAGACAAGTACAGGAAATTCTGTCTGCTGAACGAGGAAACCAGAACGAGCGAAAGAGACTTGCATGGTGGCGTGAGAGAACTGAGAAACCCACACCCTCTACTCGCCGATACCACAAAAGGTGGTGTGTCCAATGGAGTTCAGTGTGCATACTAAGGAGCCGTCCTGACCGAAGGCCACAGAATGCCAAATGCTGGCCCGATGATGCAGCCCCCGTATAATAGAGATTACAGGGAGAGCTGGAGACCCAGAGCTCGGGGCATCTCTTTTGAGTATATACAAGCACAGAAAGAGTAGAAATATAAAGATTGAAGTGCGCTCACTCGTCCCAGTGGGGAATGAAGCTTGTTTAAGGATAATACATGTCCCAGTGAATGGCAATATTGTAATAAAAGTAGTAATCATTCAGGGGCTCATCATTCTCATCCCAGTGAGTGGCAAGATCCTAAGAAGAGCAAGAGTCAGGCAAGGACTCAACCTAATGGTTTCAGTGAGAAGACAAATAACAAAAGGAAAGAATAGTTCTGAGAACATACTCGTTTGCCCTAAGGAAGGAGTAAGGGTTATGAAGTACAACACATATTCAGAGACTCAGTCAAGAACCCCAGAAAGGAATCTAAGAAGCCAAGGGAAAACAATATAAAAGGGCCTGGAAAAGCCCCTTGAAGGAAGTGAAGGACTTAGTAAAGGAGATAGCGAAGGCTAGCTGAAGATCCCATATTGAGGAGAACGTTGTGGAAACCACCCCAGGAGAAGGGAGTCATTCTCTTGTTCTTTTGGTTGTGTAGTAATAGTGGTAGGGTCAGCCTAGGTTAGTTTCAGACAGAGGACAGACTTGATTTGGACTTCACCATTGGCAACGAGCACGCAAGTTTAGTTCTGTTAGGTAGGGAAACCCTTAGGATAGGGAAGGGTAGGCATTTACTTTATTATTTTTCCAATACATCTGTTGACAGTGGTACTCATTGGTCTGTCTCCTCCTTCTGACCTACCACAACTGACACATTGTAACTTATAATAGAGTTTGTAACCAAGCCAGCAAATAGCAGAGGTTTCCAAAGAATCATACGAATGGATATGTCCCCTGATCCTGTTTGTTAGGCTGCTCTCTTCTTAGGGTGAAGCAACTATAACGCCACACCCTTACTTACTTCACCTCTATGTTTTATGCATCAAGCCAATGGGATGCACAGAAACTGTTTTAGTAAATCTACTGTTGCCCAAAAGTCCCAGGTAAACCCAGAGAAAGCAGAGTCAATCCAAACCAGACTCAATGACAGAGTAGACAAAGTGCATGACAAAATCCAACTTTATTCACATTGAAACAAAGCTGGAACAGCAAACAAGCATTAACATCTCATCACTCTTGACATACTTATCAAAAACAATTGCTTAAGTACTGCAAACTTGTCATCAATGATGTTATAACATAATCTGAGTTGACAAAACCTACGGGGAACAGTGATAGGTTAGTGGGTTGGACTACATATAGATACCATACAGGTTAAACATTTTCATTGGGTTACACATATCTGATGGCTCCACCTGGAACCACCGCTATATTCATAAAGGTTAAACTACATCATCTTCAGAAAAAGGGGTTGGTTGGCATACAACTTGATGGGCCGCATGTCTCTAAGGATTTATAAATGGTGGAATAGATTCACCTTCTATTTATTGAGATTTTGGCTAATATTAATGTCTGTGTTGTGTCTCTATTAACACTGGGGACACTCTTGAGTTATACTCCATGGAGTCTTTTGGCTTACTGTTTTGTTGCACCTGGCTAACAAAGGTTGTTTGTGCTCTTCTAAAACTTTAATCTGGAAGTATACTGCTTGCGTCTTGGGAACCGCTATCTTGTGCCTTCATTTTGCCGTACCAATCATCCCTTATTTCACTTTAACCTTGGCACTAATTGCCAGCTACTGTCTGAGCTCTGCACCGATATGTATGTATGTGGATTCAGCCTTTTGAGTTGTCCCAAGGCTTTGTGGCCTGTGCTCATTCAGAGACGTGCTCTGGCTTCCATTTTTAAGAAGATGGCTGCTTTACTACACTCTTGTTTCTAGGTTAGCAAGCTATATTTGTATATTGTTCATGTTGTTTTCCACCTTATACATTGGTCATGTTGGTGTTCTTCATGTCTGTACATGCTATGTTCATTTTCGTCATGTCTACATGCATATGTTAGCTATTGTTCATGTTCATCATGTGGAATGCATATGTGCTTTGTGTATGCTTTTCTTCTGTTGCAACCTTAGTTTGAATGCTTTTGCCAGATTGTTCCCAAACCCTGCTGTATCTGCAGGGGAAAAGGTCAGAACGGCTGTCTCAATGAGTATCGTCTCTCACCTCTGTGGTATTGGTGCGGGGGAGTGGAGAAGCTATGGATATTACGGGGTCAAAATCAAATGGCAATGTGTGCTGTTGTAGACCTTTTAGACCTAGTTCTAGGTAATCAACAACTTAGTGTTTAACTAAGGAAAGGTGTCATGAAAACGTCATCTGAATGTCAACTGATGGTGATTATGCTCTTGTGAGTGACTGAAAACTGTAATTAAAAGTTTGTAATAAACTGATTTCTCCAACAAAAAAATATAATAATATATGCATCTGCCTCCCAACCCTACCTCCTCTTCCCATCTCCTGTTTCAGTTATATTTGAGACATACAAGATATATCCATGACAAATGGTGGACTGGAACATTCTTATCCTTGGCAATAGTGTTCTACCCTTCCACATGTGAGTCACTCTATGTCACTGACTGTCATATAATATAATTCAGGTACAAGGGCTGCATGTAGCGTTTCTGGCAGATATAATGTGTTACACAGGAATACCAGTTAGATTCATAGAAAATGAGTATGAAACACTACACAGTGAATACGCACAAGCTTCTCTCACAGTTTTTAATTCCTCATTTTGGTCAAGTCACAGGTGAATTCACATATATAAGTCACTATCTGTTCATAAAAGCCCTGCTACTTTTTTGTTTTTCTTCTTGCTGCTTTTTCACAAGCCCCATTTTAGAACATATGTAATCTTTCTAAAACCACATAGACTTATTTTGGTACTCCTGTGGAAAGTTTGCATTTAAAGAGTTTTACAGGCCATAACAATTTCTGAAAAAGTATGGCCGGATGTGGAACAACACTAGATGGGTACTTTATACATGTATTGTTAAACCATAAGGAAGTAAAGGCCCCCCTCACATCGGGTGTGCCAAATAAAGAAATCCAGTTTATACTCAAAGTTACTGTTGAACCTTTCAACCAATCCATTTCACTGAGGATGAAAACTTATATTTTGTGAACTTAACTAAGATTCAAAGTATATGGAATGACTGAAGAAGCCTATGTGTTAGGACTACCTCACACACCTGGTCCTTATGGCACAAGTGGAGGAAAAGACACCCTTATGGAATATTAGGATATTCAAGGTGGGGCTGTGTTGGTCCTCTGTGTGTTTCTGCAAGTAACTTTCTAGCTTATCCCAAGATGGTGCCCGAGAGTCGGAAGACTTCCTTGCATTCTATATTACTGCGGCGAATAGCCAAGTAAGCACATTGCTTCTAACCCCTTAGAGCTAACGCTGACCTTGCTGCATTCCCTTGTTGCCGAGTCTCTCAGTGCTTCTGCTTTCCTAACGTGCCCTTGAGCAGGTCTCCTCCATGCCTCGCACACTCCTGCATTATTCTCCCTCTCACCCTATCTTTCCTTCTTCTGCTGCTGTGCTCCGAGGCGTTGCTGCCTCCTCCTAGCTAACTACCACTTTTCTGTTCTTGCCACTTGGAACTGCATTACTGCCAGCAGCTGCCCTCTGCCACCCTTGGCTGCTGCTCCTGCTTTCCTGTGTTGTTGGACTCTTTGCTCCTGTGGCGGCTCCTCGACTCCTGTGGCGGCTGAACGCATCGTCTGCAAAGAGGACTCTAATTTATGCTGCTGCCCTTTGCCACCCACAGCTGTTCCACCTTCCATTTATCTTCATTGCTAAACGGCTATACAAGGACTCTCTCAGACGCTGTGTCTTTCTGGGATGGTACACCAGCAAGAGTTATTTACTCCACCTGTGACCACAATACGAACAAGCAGCTGTGTTTGCAGACCACAGCTGTCCTTGCTGGAAATAACCTTCCTGGAGATATTCTACAAACAAACAGGGTTGTTTCCCCTTTATTGGGGTTTTTCCCTCTATCGGGGCTTGGCCCTTTCTGTTCCCTTTGTCGCCCTTGTTCCTGCAGGGCTTATAGTAGTCAGAGAGGGACAGTCCTCCTTTCGTCCTCTCTGCTACCAACGGACCTGACTACACAAGACCACAGGTCAGTCTACTTTATTATACCCGACGAGAGTGTAGTTGTAAAACTATGTGTGAAAACAAATGTTTCTCCCAAATGCTTTACCAAGGGGTTGAGATTCCTTCTCATATTCCCCCATCTACTGTATGAACCTGACGACCCCTTCTAACATATAAATATGATTTTGTGCAACTGCTGGGAATGGTCTCGCAATATTCATTGGCAGCATCTACAAGAGACACTGTGGGGGTCTGTATGCTTTCAAGAACGAATTTCCTTTCCCCACAGACACACCTTCTCACTGCTTTCATCCACACCAAGCAATAGCATCAGGCTGATACTTTCTGGGTTGCGTTTTCCACATTCAAAGGCTTGTTATACGATCATCATCGTGGGTGTGTTGTACTTCAAGCACAACCTGCTTCAGGGTGATTATTTTCTCAGATCTACTCATTCACCAAGCTTAAAAAATTCTGCATCTGCAACTCTGGGTCAATATGTGGTTTCGGTCATAAATCAGGATAGTGGCATGGCTGGGGCCTAATTCGGGAAGTTCGAAACCTAGCCTTGCTGTATTGCGCCCATTGTTAAAATACCTCTGCATTGTGGCCTGTGAGGAACAGCATTTGTATTTCGATGCTGTCTTCTCAGGTGATGCACAACTTGATGCAGTGATCACTACATTCATGTCGGGTTATATCCCATTTTAGCCTCAGCAACTCCTTCCATTCATTTATGACAGCTTGACTCTGATTACCTAATAATGTACCCAGCCACAAAAGCCTTTTACAAGGCCATCTCCACATGTGACTGTGGGGTTCATGTTTGCTGGGCGTAACGTAAGAAAAATGCATAAAAAGCCTTGCATAATGGTTTTTACGCATTTCCTTATGTTACCCCCATTTTCATTCATTTGTATGGCAGAGAGAAGGGGTGGAACGCAACTTGCGTTTCCGCCACCTCTCTTCCTCTCCACCATACAAATGATCCAGCATCTGTGCGGGCATGGATTTTCATGCAGGTGCAAATCCTGGAGATCCCTCTGCTGTCCGGCTGCTTTATGCAGTAGCATAAAGCAGGCAGACCCAATAGGGATCCATTGTAAACGCCTCCTGCCATGCTTGCATCGTAAGCAGAATTTACAATTAGAAATAAGCATGTCAGGCAGCTTTTATTTTTAATTGTGAACACTGCTTACCATGCACGCATGGTAAACAGTGCTCTCCGGTTTAATTGTAATTTCACAATCAAAAGTAAAAATTGCCTGGCAGCGTTTCCTCACTTTGCACTGCCGAGTGCAAATGTGAATGGCAAAAGGCGGCATGCATTCTTGTACACTGCCTTTTACCCTTTACATTTGCACCCCGTAATGCAACTTAGCAAAATTTGGCAGCCGGGACCCACTTACATTAACGGTATAAATGTAACGGGTCCCCCTCGTTAAATTACGGCCAACTCGAAAATGAGCCCCAATGGGTTTACCTATTCATTTGTATTGCTCGCATATGAAGATTCCCCATTACATTTCTCTCTGTGCCTGGAGACTATTAATGATGAAACATTACTTGAAAGAACTCCAGTCCAGGCTTACAGCAATCAAACCATTTCCTAAAGAAAGTCAGTCGTTAGTAGTTTAAGCAACTTAAAAATTGGCACAAATCATTTTCCGCTTTGTTTAGTGTCTTCTTTGAGGGGAAATGCACATTTTCCATTTCCAATAACAAATGTAACTTTGTCACTTTCACCATTAAAGATACAGTTTGAAAACAGTGGTGCACAAGTCATGTTTTTAGGAAGCCTGACTTTGGTTTTATGAAATTGGCACATTTGAAACACAGAAGGAATTTACAGAACTGCCATGGGGAAGAACACCTGTAAAATCTGAGTATAGGGAGGCGGTGCTCAATGGGAGAATGCTCTTACCGAAAAAACTCTTTCTGGGTGGCCTTTGGCCCTCATGTTGGTGTCGTGGACTTGTTTCAGCACCATCCAGGCCTCATCATGCTTCCCGTTCTGAAATAATGTATAAGGCAAGAGATTGTTAATGGCCTCCATGAGCGGACAGGACGAAGCAAGAGGGGTTGGGTAAGGAAACTGCTCGGGGTTACACTCGGAAATCGAAAACGAGGACCAGGTGGGTTACACGGAAGAGCTACTAAAGACTCAAAGGCATTTCCTGGCGAGGCACATACACCAAAATGTGCAAAGACAGAAAAATTGGCAACCATAAACCGGTAGTCTAGCATCAGATTTAGAAACTAGTATGGAGTCCATTGCTAGGCGATACTTTGTCAAACACCTAAGCAGTGTATGATCAGCTTAGGTTTAGAAATAACAAATCTTGTAAAACGAGGATGTTTTTTTTTATAGAAAGTAGTAGAAATTTGGATTGGGGGAATGGAATGGAAATCCCAACAGAACCCAAATGAGTATAATTTAAATTCAAAACAACTCTGACAGCTTAATTTACCTTCCTTTAGGTACAAAAAATCTGGAAACAGCCAACTATATATAGAGTAAAAAAGTATCTAAGCTAGGAAACAGACCTCAACATACAGGATATCTTTAGGATTTCCAAAGCCATAACAAAAGCTAGCATACAAAATTAAGTACTAATTTCATTTACGCATGCTAATCATTGGTTCCAGAAAGAAAGGTTGGCTCTATTGAATAATGTATTGATCAAATATGTCTAGACAAATGTGCTCTTTTGAACAAATGCATTTCGAATGTTAGACCTGCAACAAGAAAAGTAAAACCTTGTAAAACATGCACAGCATTTATTATTTTTCATTGTTTTTCTAGTTGTGTACAAACTGAAGTCCAATGTGGGACTATCCCTCCTGAAGATCTGTCAATGAGGCAATGAAAGTGAAACACGTGTAGAGGGTTCTCTTTGAATTCCATCTACAAATAAGGATTCTTTTGAGTTGAATTTCCTTTATAAACAACAGTTGGAAATAAAGATAGTGTTATCCTACATAAGGAGTCTTGTCTGAAATTCAACTAAGAAAGGACCAGACCTATAACAAAGAAGCAAATCTTATCAAACATAAAGAGCGCGCAAACACCATGTTCCATCATTCCTCTTCCTTAACTTTCTCAACATTCTGATCAGCCTCAGCATTGCAACCCAAGTGCAGCCGTTCAGATACTGCAACAACTAAAATTCTATTTCACAAAACAACATTCTCAAAACATTGAGAGGTCGCCAACGTTGTGTAAAGGCTGACATTTGTCATTTACAAACTCATTGTTGTGTATTTGAAATGTTGTTGATGGAATCAAATGGGGATTGAACATCATTTACGAAAGTGAACAGCAGCTGGTCCTAAGGGGGACTTCAGATAGTGATAAGGACGTACGTTCAGATCGGCGTGGTGTATATAGTGTCAGCACTTAAGCCATGCTGTGCCACTCCCAAGCACTTCAAGTGCACTTCAATGGGCATTACGTTGTTGTCAAAGGGAGTGCAGAGCCACGAGAAGCATCTGGCGTGGCCTGCGTGCACGGTGCCAGGCACAGCCCGGGACTTTGTAAACCTACATCTAAAAGTGGGGCTGAGGAAGGTCGCCTTACCGTCATATAATATATTTATAATACCTGCACTCTGTCCCTATGATCGCATTGCATGTCTGAATCCTAGTCAGGCCAACTTTAATCTGAATTTAAAAGGGTTTATTAAATGACTCAAAGGAGTGGAAGACCTACATGGTAATGGGCGGCGCCACCAGTTGTTTCACTGTTCACAAAAGGATCTTAATATGGAGGTTTGATTTGCTGACATAAGTACAGACATGGGTCATGACAGGCGTCATGAGGGACCACGCGCAGCAACAGCTCTCTAAGCTTGAAAGGAACTTCCCAAGTGCTTCCTGCAGCCATTATCTGTACCACTGGCAGAAGCTTGACAGGGGCAGGCCGGTGCTTATCACGAAGTTTGGGGACAGGCAGAAGTGTTTGTCGTTTTACTTTAGAGCAAGATGTAGCAACCATCCCTCGGAGGCACAGGTTCTAGCAGCCAGAAGAAAGTCGGGCCTAGCAATCGTGACGTATTTCAGCCGCGTGAGCTTCAGGCCTGATTTACTGCTGTTAAGTAGTCAGTTATGTCAGGGCAGGGCACCTCCATAGCACTGGTATGCCGCTGTCACCAGAAGTCGAAACCTCTAGAAACAGTGCCTTCTTGTGCTGATTACGTCAGGACAGGGCAGCGCTTCCATGGGCCCATTACCTGCTAAAGCTTTTGCTGTTCCTGAGATGACCAGCAGGAAATGGGGATGATCATATTGGTGTTCTTGCATTGGCCCTTATACTGACACTATTGACTATACCCAGCTGCGATTTGAGCAGTGCTGCTTACTGTGCTTTGGTGCCTTTGATCAGGGGATGGCTTAGAGGGGGAAAAAAACCTCTAAGCTCCCAGCTCTGGCCAGGCCGTGAATGCATCGCGTCCCAATCTCGACCTCAAGGAATACGACGACTCCAAATGTGACACCACTTGGCCGATTTACCTTAAATGTCCCCTCCCTAACGCTCCAACTTTTCCTGCTGTAACCTTTATCTTTCTTAAAAGATTGGGGGAAGGTACTGTGAGGTAGACCTGGAGGGTCGCCCGCCCCATCTCCCTTACCCCACTCTCCCACCAATTTTTAATCAATTTCCATTTATATATCACACTTGCTGGATTTAAACAATTTTATTCGGGAGAGGGCAGAAGGAGGGAACCTTTACCAGAAGAACCTCTCTCTGGTTTCCTTTGGGGTAATGTTTTTTGCTTATTTTCATAATAAAAAAGCTACCTGTTGAATACTTTTATTCAAAAAAAGTGTTGGGCAGTAGTTAATATATAGTGATAATTAAGAGGGAACAGCAACTTCCCGGAGGAGATTTTCATTTGCTTTTATCCATTGACATTTCCTGCTCGGTGTGGCTTAGAATGGTTGACCGGCAGGAGTCGCCTTTAGGTCATTTTAATGTTAGAGCTTAAACGTCCACATTTGGGCAGTCGAGATAGGGCAGTCTTATTTTGAGAGCTTTACCTTTAAACATGTAATCCCTAGTGATGTGTCTGGGTCTATTCCCAGTGAGAAACACAGTGATTTGCCCCCCTGTGAGCCATACCACTTGCTGTACGTTTACCTCCAGGAAGAAGCGAGGACTCTCCGGCATGGTGGTGAGGGCACCAATCGCGAAGACCGAAGGGAACGCGCAGACCAGCACAAAGACACGCCAACTGTGGAACTGGTACGCAGAGCCCATCTGGAAGCTCCACCCTGGGGAAAGAGAAAGAGGACAGAGTAGGTCAACGCGAGGTGGAACGTCTCATGTCCTGTTGAGAAGATTGAGCAAAGGACAGGAGAGGCAGTCTGGACTTGGGGATACATTAGGAACCTTGCTGACGGGCTGCCACCGCTAAAAAACTGCCAGAGCTGTGGCAGAGTCAGAGATGCAATAATAAATGAACAATGTTAGCCTCATTTTCTTGGTTCTCCATGTCCTGCAGTAATGTATCACACAAGGTTTCTTCTTAAAGGAAACATTATCGATAAACGAGAACCCAAAGAGTTGAAAGACTTATTTTTGGTAAATGTGAAGGATACAAACTTCCGTCTGCTTAGGGTCTCATTATGAGTATGGTGGTAATGTAGAAGTATGTGGTATTTTGACTACCTCTATTTTTAAAATACCATCAATTCAGATTAACAGATTGCATACTTAAAAATGTCTGCATCATGCAAATATGTGTTATATACTCTGTGAAAAACTTTCAGTATACTACATTCCTATCCTATGCAATCCCAACTCAAAATAGGGTTGTATTTTAAACATAGGCGGCATTTAAAATATCACACTTTTACAGGAGGCCTTTAATGTAATTAAAAAATTAGTAGATTTAAATGTCTATTTATCTATGTAGCATTTTAGCCTCTTTCTAAGATCTCCCAATTTTGGCAGATCAGCGTAGCACACAGAGCTACAGTGATGTCCTCAGGATCACAGAATTTGGTTCAGTATGGTATAAAGGAATTGTGTTTAATGATTCCAGTGTAGATGAAGTAACAGCCATGCCCCATGCCCTTCATTGGATTGATTGGTGGATTAACCTAGCATTACCTTTAGTGTGAAATGTACCAGGAGTCGAATCTGTTGGGATGCATGGTCATATTACCACCCCTCCTAGATGATTTAGATTGCAGAAAATATATTAGAAGATGGAGAAAGGGTGCAGGATGTTGCAGGGTGTAAGGGGGTGTTCTATGGATGAAACTAACTGGCGGAAGTTGGAAATTACATAGGGGGAACTAGCCATTAGTTTTGCAATAAAGTTATAGTAGTGTCCTGTAGAACAGTATATTCTTCCATATGCTCATTCTGTCCTGGGCTCGTCACACAATGCTTTCTCTCGTAGCAATGATACCACTACCCTGTCCCTCGAGTTCAAGGCCTGCTCTGTCTCCAGGTGTCCCGTTCTGACATGACTCGCTAATATCAGCACATCCTGGTTTCCGACCCTTGCCCACTTTGCACTGGTCAGTTACCCAGTTTCTTGAAGTTCGGGTAGGGTTGATTGCCACCATGGGATAAGTAACATTTGAAGACTTCAAATCCCTGGTAAAGCAACCAGCATTTGGTGCATAGAGGAACAATATGGTAGCCTGTGTTTTTGGCACTCTGGGAAGCTGCCAAGCATTGCCTTGTACAAATACCAGGCCTGGGCCAGAACCTCAGATTTGGTGTCATAATTCTCCACCTTGCACCAGGGAAAATGCACCATGAAGTGCCTGGGCATAAGACGTCACTATCAAGAGGTTACGGGGAAATGGAGAGAGGAGCCGTTAAGACGGAATTCACATTTCTGGGAAGTCTGGGGCCACTTTCTGGTGCTTCTCAATGTTTTCTTTTTCCCCTCAATTATTAAGATCCATGGCTTATGTGTTGTGGTCAGAAGGCCTTCTCCTGAAGTCCCCCTGCCACTGCAAGCCTTTTTGCCTTACTTAAGGTATATAGTATTTGGTCGCCCCTATACTTAAGGTATATAGTATTTGGTCGCCCCTAAAGTGCCCACTCCTGGGGGACCTCTCAGGCACCCGTTTTGCCATAGGGTGATTATATCACCCTGCAATGGTTTTATAGAGGAGGTTGGCCAGGGACATCATTTCACCAAAATGCCAGGGGTAGCGGAAGTGACATCACATGAGCTTTGATATCTAATGACATAACAGGGCGTGATGTCATTTAGCCCCACCCCGAAGTGACATCACAGGAGGCGATAGAACAAGACCTTTCACCCCTTGACAAAACAGGAAGTGGCATCACATAGCATTGTTCCTAAGTACACTACAAAAAATATGTACATTATTACTATAATGTGATATATATTTCATACAAGAATGGATCACCATATGTATCGTTAATATCAGTGTGTATAGGCCCATATTACCAAATTACTGGGAATGCAAGCTGACGTCCAAGGTCAAATGATAATGTTGTGTTATTTTATTGCACTTACGCTTAAGCGCTTTTTATAAAACAAATATACATGCAAAATATCACCCAACCTTTATCAACCTCAGAAGGATGAAAGGCTGAGTTGAGGTGTTTAAGAACACACTAAATCACTGACTCACCCACTGAAGTGTGTCACCTAAAATAAACATTTAATAAGTGTAGCAATTACTGTATAGAATTCCAGAAAGGCAAATGATTTGTTATTCCTATTCTTTCTTATTTAGTGTCACAGCTCAAAGTGTTACACTTGTGGAACCCCCTGTTTTTTTAAGAGGCCTGAACAAGAAAGCCATCCACTCCAGAAACAAATAGCCACATGGTGCTGGCCACAGCCCAGGAGCTTACATTTACAATAAATAAATGCTAACTAATCTATGGCTTGGAGTTGGTAGATGGTTTTATCTTTAAGGTTTTAGACCTTATTGAAGCAAAAATCTGGCATAAAACATTGAATGTGTCAAATGCGATACCACTGGCAGCGATTAGATTTGATTTATGGATGGTCTCGATGAGAGCTCGGGTGGAGTGGAATTTAGTTGCTTTATTAGCTAAATTAGTCGACCCGATTCCACACACTCTTTATGAGTTACTGGGAAAACAACTCTTTGCTACAAAGAATAATTCCAACTTTCTTTGCCAGTTAGAAGAGAGGGCTCTCTCTATTTTGAATGATTTGGCGATAGACAGGGCTCCTCTGTTGACGAACACCAGGAGAGTGATGAAAGCTCTTTAAGATTATGATTGGTTCTGTACCTCGGATTCCTTTCATTCTTATCCATCGCTCCATAATTTGTCATTTCACCATAGAAGGCAGGGAGCCCCAACAATGATTCTTTCAGTTTCCTAATAAATATTATAGAAGTATGTTGTTACGATTAAAATGGAATCTTCTATTAAGTAGAGAGATCTTGTTAAGAAGAGGAAGACTCCCTATGATGGACACCAACTGTAGATTTTGTAACTTGGGTTCGATTGAGACTGCGCAACATTTGGTCTTGGAATGCGCTGAATGAAATATCATTAGGATGAAATATTTCCCTAATTTCTCTGTTCGGGCCCTTCATTGGTGTTCTATGAATTGTGAATAGATGCCTTAACATTACTTCTACTAAAGAAGGTCTGGCGGTGGCAGGTTTTATTAAAACTATGAATTTGATGTAGTGATTTTGTTGAATTGAATTTGATGAATTAATGAATTTTTGTGTTTTAATTCGGTGTGATGACAGCGTGTTTTAATGTACTTTTAGGAGTCTAATTCATCATTTATATTTCTTTTTCTGTTCATTTGTGATTCTCTTCTTATGCTTGGTTGTTTGGATTCTTTATGATGTGTTATTGTATTTAAGGATGTATTGTATGGATTTTTGTAAAGGTTTTTTGTAGATCAAATACAAATAAAATACATTAAAAAAAAGAACATCAATATTTTTTTCTTTTTTATTAGGGGTAGCAAGGGAGACCACAGCGGTAGCCATGGAGACCTCAGGGGTCACAGGTGCGACCCCTGGCATCCACCAAATGACATCCATGAGGTTGGTTGCAGCTGTACTTTAGTTTTGTCTTCACCAGGAGAGCACACCGTTTACTGCATGGGTAACCCAGTGTAGCTTTTTGGTAGTCATTTGGGTACCAATGTATTTTTATTAATCCTCCTCTGAGCCATTTCATATTTTATGGCTCCTTTTGCTCAGGACAACCATGAGGTAGGATCAAAACGGCCTTTCTGATCAAGTGGGCTCTTTGAGAACCCACATAGCATCCTTCATATTGGTTCTAACTGTTTTAAACCAGTTTAGTTTCCTATGCTCTCCATCTCACTATTGTAGGTTAAACCGCACCCCTAATGACCAACCAGTTTGGTTGGTCCTCTGACCCTTTGCCTTCAGCCTCTTCCAGTGATTGGTGGGCTGGCCCTTGACCAGCCTCTTTTTGCAGTGGTACTTGAGACTCTATTTGGTCCTTGCTCTCTCTCCTAGCTCTCTTCTTTTGGAACTTGGAATAAGAACATCTGGCGATAAACTAAAGGAGTTTTCCCAGTGATTCCCACTGGTTGTGCCATTTTAAGCCCTCACTCATTTATTTTATTTATTTATTTGTTTATATATGGCGCCGGAAACCCGCAGGCATCGTGGCACCAACAAAAATACGGGGAACAAAACAAAAAGAAAACAGGACTAGCAGATGGAGATTAAGGGAGTTTTAGTGAAAAAACAATGTTTTCAGTTGTCGGTGAAATACACTAAATTCCTTTATCAGTCTAAGAACCAGAAGAAGAGAATTCCATACCTTAGCAGCTGTAACAGGAAAAATATGTTCCTGAGCTATTGACAAGCTTGCATTTTGGGATTTCCACCAGTGCTAATGTGGATGATAGCAGTTTTCTTAAAGGCTCATAAGGAGACATTAGGTATTTGATGTAAGCTGGTACAGAGCCATGTAACGATTTGTGGACCAGTATTGCCGCCTTAAATTGTAGGCAAGCCACAATCGGAAGCCAACGTAGATCTTGCTGGCAAAGGGTGAGATGTTCTCTCCTGGACTTCCTTTTTATGAAGTCCATAAACTTGACCATACTGGCTAGGTCCAATGTTTTGGGCATATGCCAGTTCGTATTCTCTGCTCCTGGGCATTCATTTTGGGCTCCCTGCATTCCCCTGCTGCTTCCTCTCATGCGCTTGTCAATCCTTCCATGCTGGAACTGTTTTCTGGCTGTTTAGAGCTGCTTCCTGTCATTTACCGCCAGGGTTTCCTGCCTTGGTGCTGGAAGCTGCCACTGCAAGGACGGGCTTTGGGACACCCACAGCCCACCTGATCTGCTCCTTATGACATCCGAGGATGTCTCCTTTGCCATTATCTCCATGCTGGGATGGTTTTCTACTGCGCTACCTTCATTGTCCATCGAGCTACCGGGATCTATCCCCACAGTTCCTTCGTCTTCTCATAGTCTTCCTCACTGGATTGTTCACTCCTGGCTTGAAGTTTATCATCGTGGGAAGGCTGCTTGTTTTGCCTTTCATCAGTGTGGGCAGTCATCGGTCGAGGGTTCCAATCGCTTGGCATCATATTCCTATAAACCCCACTTAAGAAGAAGCATATTCTTTGCTTTGCTGCGCTGGAGCCATTTATGCCAAAGTTCTCAATATTAGTATGCACCGACGGGAATGGGGTGAACGCTTATCCTTGATACTCACTCTCAGGGGTCCTTTTGGTTGATGGGAGAGATTCTTTTAAGATGAGTCTCAACCACATGTTCCATTGTCTTACGTTGGGGGATCCTCCTGATTTTTAGAACCTTCTCTTTGGGCTTCTTATTCTTCAACTGACCTCTGCATCTCTTCATTGTGGGTCTCCTCTGGTCCTCACTGGGGTTGCCTGCTGTGGAACCCGCACTTGTGGGGTAATATTGAAATTTGCCACAAAAAGGTTCAGAGAGTCCCCTGTACCAACCTGAGGCCACAACAAAAATTTCAAACATTTCATCTTACATTAATTCGTTCAATATTTCTATTAGTTGAAGTCCTCGTTTTTTCGAGAAATGCACGGGCCAAACAGGAACCCAGACTCCTGATCGATATCAGTGAGTCGGGAGATAACAGTGCTCTTAACAACAATTAGCCGGGTTGCAAGATAATACTCAGTTCTACGTGCCGTTATGCACTGAATGCAGTTGCTAGCCCTGACGACAGACATTGTTCCGAGCTGCATTGGCTTCTGTACTTCCTACTGCATTCCAATGATTAAATAAATAATGACTGAGTCGATAGATTGAAGTAGGAAGAATATACATTTCTCGAAACAACTAGGACTTCACCTAATAGAAATATTGAACGAATAAATGTATAATGATAGATTGAAGTACAAAGAATATTCATTTCTCGAAACAACTAGGACTTCACCTAATAGAAATATTGAACGAATAAATGTATAATGATAGATTGAAGTACAAAGAATATACATTTCTCGAAACAACTAGGACTTCACCTAATAGAAATATTGAACGAATAAATGTATAATGATAGATTGAAGTACAAAGAATATACATTTCTCGAAACAACTAGGACTTCACCTAATAGAAATATTGAACGAATAAATGTATAATGATAGATTGAAGTACAAAGAATATACATTTCTTGAAACAACTAGGACTTCACCTATTAGAAATATTGAACGAATAAATGTATAATGATAGATTGAAGTACAAAGAATATACATTTCTCGAAACAACTAGGACTTCACCTAATAGAATTATTGAATGAATAAATGTATAATGATAGATTGAAGTACAAAGAATATTCATTTCTCGAAACAACTAGGACTTCACCTAAAGAAATATTGAACGAATAAATGTATAATGATAGATTGAAGTACAAAGAATATACATTTCTCGAAACAACTAGGACTTCACCTAATAGAAATATTGAACGAATAAATGTATAATGATAGATTGAAATACAAAGAATATTCATTTCTCGAAACAACTAGGACTTCACCTAATAGAAATATTGAACGAATAAATGTATAATGATAGATTGAAGTACAAAGAATATTCATTTCTCGAAACAACTAGGACTTCACCTAATAGAAATATTGAACGAATAAATGTATAATGATAGATTGAAGTACAAAGAATATTCATTTCTCGAAACAACTAGGACTTCATCTAATGGCGATACTGAACGAATGAATGTACAATGACATTTTTGAAAATGTTGTCAGCATCAGGTTGTTCCAGGCGACTCTCTGAACCTTTCTTGTGGCAATATTGATACCCTTCTGCTGAGGGCTTTTCTACCTGCCTGCTCCGAATACTACTTTTCACTGTTTGAACTAAATACATCTACATGCAGGTATACTTATGTATCTATCATAGCAGTGCCCACCTCCCTTCGCACATCGTGTAAAATAGAGACCTACCTTCACTTTACCCATACAAGTGGATGGCTCTCCAGCTTTGGCCCATTGATTTCTATTGAAATGTCTACTTACTGTGGTGCACCCCTAAAGGTTACTTTGGGGTTACGTATTTGCCATTGGATATTTTCCTGGACCCACTTGGGGTCATGAAGTTCTATGCCAATAACTAGAATGTTAGGGCTTACCTATAATTTTAAAATAATTTTCAAATGTATGTTCTTCTTTCTGGCTAAAGTGAATTACTACATAAACTCTTGCTAATGTTGGTAACTGTGCAGTTATTTTCCCTTGGAGTGAATTGCAGTGTCTGTTTAGAATGTACCCTGATTTCCTAGAGGCACCGTGCTGTGTGTAGAAATAGTTTGCCACCCTTTAGCCCTGCTTTTAATTTTTATCTCTGCATTTGGATTCTTTTAATGCGATGCCAGAGAGGGACAGAACTAATGCGGATGCTTGGTGTTGTTCTTAAGGGGCTTTAGGACTATCTTTCCTGTGTTATGTTATGTTCTATTGCCTTATGTTATGTTATCCAGCATTTACATTGTACCCTTCACCACTGTACTGTCGCGGTCTTACAGCACCTGACTTTGCCTGAGACGCAGTATATTGTGACCCAGCCAGGGTGTCACCAGACCTTGGTCTCTAGATAGGAAAGAAGAGTGTTAAAACGTCTAGTTCCCTTTTCTTTCTTCCCCTTGCCTATGTGTGTTGGGTGCTGACCACCTGATCTAGGACATCACCATATATCACACGGATGGGATGTGTTTTTAAAACACTATGCTAATATGTGCAGGCCCTAGGCCAAATTACCTGATTTGCTAGGCTGCCTGGCCCCCTTGTCCCTCACCCCCTCTTGGTCATTTTATGTTGGGTGTCTATCTCTGATAGCCGGCTCACATACAATATTGGGTGAGGAGAGTCCTCGAAGAAATGTATTGTGTTTATAATATACTGTGTATTCTTTAGTACTCTAACTACTTATTTGACCTGATAGATATCTGTATGTGTATTTATCAGCATATCAGTGTGGTGTATATTCTAAGGATAAGCGGGTGGGCTAGTTGCACCTTAGTGTCAGCCTGCTACCCCTTCCGGAGAGTTAGGCCTTGTCGCTCTGCCCATCTTAAGGACCTTTAAGAGAGGCTTGGCTTTGCTTCCTGACAGGTGTGTCAGCCCCCTATTATTGCCAGTGATTGTAGATCCCTCAACAGAGGGTTGAACAAAAACTGCCTTAACAGGAAGGAGGCAAGAAATTAAGAGAAAGCTGGAGGGAAGGGCTGTCATTTAAATAGCTTGACAGTGCTGGTGTAATTAAAGGAAAGCGTGATCAATAAAATGCTACCCAGCACACCCCAGGAGCTGCACATGCATGTACAGAGTATAAAGACGAGGTTACAGAAGTTCTTCAGCAGATTTGGAGGCTTGTTCTATATAGAATTCAATGATAACCTACAATGGTATTTCAACGAAGCCGTTTTGTGTTTGTCGTGCAAGCAGCAGTATGCAACGCCAGGCTCTTTTCACTGTGTAACGTGCAAGCACAGTCTTGATTGAGCCCAGCTGGACTGGGGTGTGAAAGTTCAATCCTTTCTCATTCACTGGGGTGTCCTTCAAATGGGCGTCTGAAGTTGCTCATAAGGATTAACACTGATCAATGCTTTAGTATGTGTCCTGCACTCGAAACATCATTTTGTAGTGAGGCAGTGTGGGGGTGAACCCTGTATCCTAACCTGATGAGGACTAATTCTCAATTGAATTTATTTTGGTCTTTCTGTCATATTTCTACCAGAAGGACATTTCTTGAAATGTGTAAGATAATCAGCATTGTGGGATTTTCATATAAGGTCATCTTTAATATTGACAGCTATTGCAATAGATCACTGGCCGCGGACACCATTGGTCCTGGCGGGGCATGCTGGCATGCTGTTCTATCTGCGGGGTATTGCCCAAATTGTTTGTTTACAATCGTTCGAATGAACAATTGACCGAATTTAAAGTGTCACAATTGAACTTTTCACAATTGACGGAATATATATATACACATATATATATATATATATCGGTTTGGTAATATATATATATGGGTGTTGGGGGGTTTGTTGGGTGGGGAGTTGTGGGGGGTTTCCCCCCACATATATGGTATAATTGACCTTCACAATTCGGTCAATTGTGAAAAGGTCAATTGTCATTCGAACAGTTGTAAAACGAACAATTCGTATACAACCATCTGCAGTACATCATCGGAGCAGTTAATCATTGTGTTTCCTCTTACCCAAAAGACGACTCATGATAGGTGAACATGGGTCCCTTCATCTGACCAGCGGGTTCAGTCTGATTTGTGGTTGCGTGGGGATCAATCGCTCCATGCTATTGGATGTATGTGTTAGGCCAGGCATTCAGCAGCATGGTCCGCCATGACATGGGTACCCAGATGGCACACAGATTAGGTCTCATTCCATGAGATGGCGCTGGGATACTTGATAATACGTAAGATGGTGTCAGGGAACATGTGTACTGCCATTAATCAGTGGTGTGTGACCTTTGCCTGCTAGCCATGCGTGGAATATTGGAATCCTATTTGACAGAAGTAGTTAAGCCTGAGTATGTATCCCAGGACTCTCAAAGGTTGGCTGCCCCTTGCATCATCTAACCACCCAGGATCTCTTTTCTAAGGAAATGCACTATATGTGAAGCGCCCTGGGTGTCTAATATGGTGCAGCCAGTCTGGACAGGTTTTCTTATTGTGGCATGGCACTTTTACTGGCAAAGCAAGCAGGCGAATATTCTTATGTGGGAAAACTGGAATATATTGGCAGAGGCAGCATGGACATATTTTCGTATAGTATCAACACTGGCATTATATGCAAAACGAACATGTGCATGTTCTTGTATGGAGTACTAGCATATATTTAGTGTAGTCAGCATGGAAATATACGGGCACAGCCAGCATGAAAATGCCTTTTATCTTGGCATGCATTTTGGGAAATGGCATCTTAAAATGCATTGAAAAATACTCCTGTGCATTGTACGTGCCTTGCATCTATTGAATATTTGCATGAATTACCCTACGTTGCTGGTTGGAAACTGTGTGGCTTGTTACCCAATTTTTCAAATAAAGTGTGCTGTAAAATTCACCATTTTAACACATTTAAAAATAATCTTGGGGAAAGAATCCATTCCAAACCCGCCATGGTCGGTTTGAGCTGAGCTCCCTTGTTACACTCGATTGCTCCCATATATATGTGGGAAATATTCACACCCCTCCAATAAAAAAAGAAATCACCAGTCGCCGCTGCAAGTGACAATCCTCGCTACGGAGGTCCAGAAAGATGGAGCGCCCCGGAGAATATTCGGTGAAGCTTCGAATTACAATAGTCCAGCTTAGCTCCACTAATGGAGAGAGGTATGATGGCACAGTGATGTTTGGGTAGAAATGGTCTTCTTTGGTCTCACTTGTTTTAAGAGCATTCAGTAGAAATGTGGAGGACCCATAGACAAGGAAAAGTGCAAGACCACCCCAAGCGATCTCACTTTAAATTGAACTGGGATGTTTAGATTCGAAATGATAATATGGGATATGTCATAACAGCTTTCTGAGGCATATGGGGGTGGGTACAATGTGATTTGTGGTTTTGTCTTGATTCAGACAAAGCCAATACTCCTTTCTCAATCTATCGATTTAATGAAAAATGATCACTATGCGCAACTCATACTCAGCCGAATACTTTTCCAGCGTGAAGATGATCTGCAGGTGGTCAGTGTTATTTTTAAATGTGGTGCTGCACTCCACAATGGTATTGTGTAATGGCTTTAAATAAATATTGAATGGAAGAGGGGAAGATGGAAGAGCCTTGTGGGACCCCACAGCCGATATATTTAGCGTCGGCTTCAAAAGAGCCAATTTTTATTTTGGAGTTTCTATTCCCCAAACATGAGGATATCCAGGGGATGGTCTTGTCGGACACTCCGCAAGACGTTGGATCAAAGTAGAGTGGTCGAGAATGTCACACACGACTGGCAAATCCGGCAGCATTAGGAGCCCGGTCTTACCGTGGCCTAGCGCATGAAGAAGAGATTCACTGACGTCGAAATAGGCAGGTTCCGTGCCTCTATTCATCCAAAATCTCAGAATCTGATTCTTCTCGACGCGCACCTGAACCTGTGAATGTGCTATTTTGTCCTAAATCTTTATCATAAAAGGCAGTTTGATAATAGAGTGATATAGCAATCAGTGGGGTGCAAAGATGGCTTCAAATTATCAGGTGCAGGAATTTTCTGCTGGGAGCTAATCTCCTTGCATATTATTGAACAATTTTTGAGAGAAATGGGTCGCTTGGGTTTAAGAATAGAAATAACAGATTTTCGCTTTAAGAAAGGGTGGTAGGTTTAAAATCAAAAAGTGTGGTGGAATGCAAAGCAAAGAGAGGGACTAACTGATGCATTGTTCCTGGTGTGTGCAATCGAGTTTATGAAAAAATTATTATTTTCCAAATGTGTGAAAAAATGTTAAAGAAAATATAGTTGTAATTCACAGCTCCAGCCATCCGAGGACTGATTATGGATTTTGGCCGAATGTCAACATCCGAGGTTTTCAAAGAATTCAACAGATGAAAAAAGCTTCTGAGGGGAGTGATCAGCTGTAGCAATCTGTGCAGCTTTGAAGCATTGTTTTTGCTTCCATGATTGCCGATGTATAAATCATACGACGATTTAGGCGGTCAGTAATTCTCTTTTGTGGTTTACATGTACACTTTGCATATGCAGCCAGCCCAGAGACAGCAGTCCCTTTAATATTTGCATGATCTGTTTAGGGCCGGTAGACACAGAATGTAAACACGCTGCTACCGGCAAGGCGTGCTTAGGGTAGGAATGCAGCTGTACAAGAAGCAGACCTACATACGAGGACTCCCTGTTATGCGAAATGCTGCAATCCAGGACTTCCTTCTGTGTGACAGACATGAGTGTCTTTCATGCGTGTCACTTCCCCTTTTTTTTGCTAACGTTACTGTTTGCTTCGTTGAGGAACTAACACTCTTTTCACCAAAACCAACAAAGCAGCCTGGAGAAATGTCAGTGGGTTGAAGAAGGTTTTGAGAAGGATGGTGTAAGTGGGGATGGAATCCTGGTGGTTCTTCTTCATGTATAATGTGTGTATAGCTAGTAGTATAGCATCTGTGTTTCAAAGTGATCTTATTCCCCAACTCAGTTGTGCTCGTTTTACAGATCTCGAAATGGTGGAAGGCAGGGTGGATCCACTGGGATTCGAGCGTGTGATCTGTAGATGACGACCAGATCTCTGCAACAGGGGAATTCACCCACTGAACTCTCAGCCTCCAGGATCTGGGCTGATTTAGGATAAGGATAAACGACAAGGCAAATGGCAGAGTGAAGACAAAAATATCTAGTCTGGCTGTTTGTTGCTTTTATCATTTGACATTTAAAAGGCTTCTGACAGCCTCGGCGGCGTGAGGTGCTGCATTACCCTGAACTGCTGCTCGCTTCTCTAATCTCTCTGCAGAGGCACGTGTTTTCTGTTCTAATGCCGCATGGATGGCCATGAAAGGTGTTCTCCTCATCGCTGTGCCCATTCTGGCCCCTTCCAGTTTTGTCCAATGACATTAGGCTTCATAAGTCTCACCAGCCCCTGGGGTGGCAATTGCTGAGGCTGGGCCACGCCGCCTGCTGCAGGTTGGCTACATTTCTGAGGACTTGGTTGACATAAGGGTCTTCAATCCTTGTGAGACAAGGTCAGTGTCAGAAAACTGGGAACACAAGTGTAACATTGCATTGGGTGGAGTTAGTATAGAACTTGCATTGTGGTGGGGTTAGGGTTGCCAGGTGACTCCACCTCATGAAGGACGCCATACTCCAGTCCTGGACTTGGCTTTTTCCTTACTTCAGTATTATTCAATTGCAGTGATCCAGCACTGCAGCTCCCAGCAGGCAATTGATGGAGAAGTGAAAGCACAGTACTGGGGCATGGTGCCCCTGCTGGCATGGATTTATCTGGATACTCTTTGTAGGGTGTTTCCCATGGCGTCAGTGTGGGCTCTGGGTGATATGGCCTCCCTTTCTGAAATAGATGTGCCGTACTCTGACACCCATGTCATTCATCACATGGGTGCTCTAGGTTCAATGGTTAGGTAAACAAAGGCCTGATATTGACTCGGAAATGTGCTTCCGTTGGATATTTCTTGACAATGGGATCAGAAAATCTCCAACAGCAGCCCCGAAAAGCCAAACCGAGCCAATCGAGATCACAGAGGAGGCGTGGCCTTGATGCCACGGCGATGTTTGTGCGTTCAGGCGCTGGGAGTTCATGTTCTCCGTTTCTTTATTTTACGTGCCGTGTGATCTGCAGCACAATTCTATTGTTCACAACCATTATTTTTAAGTAGTAAAATGAAAGGCGTTTAAAAGGACAGAAAGAAATTGCCCAAAACAGATTCAAATGACATCAGAAAAGTCCCAAATTATGCATGATTCCCTTCTGAGAATTAGGCTATATAACAAGATTTTAATAATTGTAAGCAATTGTCATTTTTGATTCCTGGACGATATATGATCTCCTGGAAATATTATGCCTGGAACTGTTGGAAACAAACTGAACACCATTATTAATCCTGGGTGAGCGAATTTAGCAGAACTCCAAACTATGTATACGTTTTGTTTTTCAGTAGACAAACCTCCCGAACTTTGAAGATGTTCATGTGTTCAGTTGTGATTAAATTAATGACAGCTACGAGCTGATGGCATTTTCTAGGAACACTGTGTGGGAAAGGTCAGAGCATTGTCTTTCAAACGAGAGTTTCAAGGAAAGCCAGAGTCACTTGCAAGGCTGCTGTGGCAATGTATTTGAGAATTCAAAAATAACAAATTCATAAAAGAACCCCCTTCTCAATCTTCGTTGTTCTGGTCTTTCACATGTAAAGAAAGGATTGCCAGGGTCGCAAAGCAGCGCACTATATCCCATATAACTAGTACTCATTATGGCAAGGGCACAGAGTTGTAAAGTAACATCATGCAAGCTAGGCATTTGACAGACTGTCCCAGCCCAACACGCCTTTTTTGAAGGTAAAAGTCTGCTATAAACTCACCTAATAAAACATCATTGTATTCAAGCGAGCAGCCTCTGAGAGATGAAAAGCTGCATCATGCATGCTTAACATGGCCCTGCTCTATATGTCTTCCAGTGGTGCATTAGTACCGCAATGTTATAGAAATGGCAGATGTGCCCTTTACAGACTGCACGTACTATAACATAGCATGGCAGACATTAACTCACCATATACCATAGCATTGTTAGAGGCTAATATAAAGAGATTACTCAACCAAAAATCAGAAGCATATTCAAATACAAGTCTAAAAAACAATCTTCAGTCATTGACAAGAATACAAAAGGTGCTACAACTGGATGCAAATTAGATAAATACTTTTTCAAACTTAATTTTGAGAAATCAACCACAAGCACCTTAGAAATGCGTATACAAAGAATCTTTGAAGAAAGACAAAGGCTTTGAAAAACTACCTCTCAAATGGAACAGTTATTTTGAGAAACTGTCAAAATGAACTTCCGAAGTCGCAAAAAACCACTTAACCATTAATCCATTCAATTTTTTTTCCTGTTAAATTACATTTTTTCCTGATTTGTTTCAACTAAATTACTAGTTGTATACTCACATGACTTTTAAGATTTTCATTTATAGTTCTAATATTTGGCGCAATTTGGATCACCCAATTAAGTAATATTTCTATTATTGTATTGGGCAGCCACAATATAGGGAGAACCACTTAGCTGACAGCTATTAACATTTCATTTGGATTCGCCATAAGGTTGACCTATGTCTGCAACTTGTTTCTTAACCAGCATTGTTAGACAAGCTCACTCATTCTCCTGAACTTTGCTGGATGAAAGGCATTGCACAGGCATGCCTGAAATGTGAATGGCTCAGCTACAGACCTACAGATGTGGGGGGTCTCCCATGGCACTGCCCAATAGCTCGCTTAAACAGTACTTATTGCAGTTCATCAACTTCAGAAGCATAAAAAGCAGAGCTTCCCCAAACAGTTTCAAATCTGTGACATACAGTTTACGCGCACCAGGTGCATCAACCCACTGAGATAGGGACCTTCAGAGTTGAATGTTCAGTCTTCCCAGTGTTAACATTTCTAGATGCACAGCATTGTATTTTCTCTTGCTAGCCCCTTACTTAGCCTAACCTCAGCCCCCTCTTCCCACCAAGCCCCATTCTGCAGCTTCACTTCCTTTTGAAGGCATCATTGTAGCTATTATATCACAAATCAATGCCCTGATTCAAATCTGCTTCAAACCTGCCATAACGATTCTGGGACCGCATAGGTAAACTCAGGGTGCAAGAAAGGTTTCTGAAGACTAGTGAGGAGTCCAAACCTCAGCAGGAGATTCGAGAAGACTCTAGGGAACACTTTTCAAGAACTTCATCAAGACCTTTACAGTATTGAACGTCTAGTAAAAAAACAGGCAATCGCCATTGATACAGATGCATATACAAGAGCAAGAGGTATTTTGACCCTTTCCTCTTACCGTAGTGAGGGATGATGGCCCAAGCCATGGCAGAGGCGTAGATACCGCCAATCATCCAGAACATGCTGAGCCAGCTGAGGTGCTCGCCTCTCTTCTCCTGGGCCAGGAACTCCGAAAAGTAGGAGAAGACGATGGGGATAGAGCCTCCGATGCTGTAAGAAAGCAGGAGGGTTAGGAGGCAGGTCAGAAAAGGACTTAGTTATGCCGGAAATATACTGAGTGCATCTTTGGTGGCAATTCTCTCCCAATTATAATCAATTAAAATGTATTGAAAATCAAAGAAAGCCGCTCTAGACAAAAGTGTGTGGAATCCGGGAGTGCATCCACCTGAAAACTCTGCCCCAGCTGTGGTCAATTTGTAGGAGCCAGTAGAATGGTCTCTGTAGGTGGACATATTAGGTACTCACGCCTTTAAACGTATGTTTTGCTTCGTTGCTGCTTGATACACTGATGTGTTTCGCTTATTTTTTTACATGCTTTCAACAGATGGGCCCTGGGAGTGTTCACAACTGTATTGCGCCCTCTGTACGCAGGCAAAAGATGGGTGTTTCACCGTACCAAAATCTTTGAGCTCAAGGTGGCGCTAAGCGTGCACAACGTCTGTCAGTGTGTGTAGCACTTGCCTCTGCCCCCTAGTCCCGAGTGGAGCTTCTGTGTTATGAGGGTTTTAAAGATTGCCAGAGGGTCAATGCCCCATTGCTATGATGTGATCTGCTTCATCATTGAGTACATAATTTACAAGGATTGTTTTCTTGGGCGGGGAGCACCTTGGAGGCTGACAGAGGGTTAAGGAGGATAGAAGGGGTCGGACAGCCAGGGTTAGGGTGAAATGTCCTAAATCTCCTGGTTGCACAAGGTACACTGTACAGCACATGATACACAGCACCTGGTAGAGTGTATAGCCAGAACACCAAGGGTAAGTCTATTTATACCTATAATGAGGTTTTTATTTCCATTCTTACCGGGAATTTATAAATTTATCATCACACTCAATCACGATCTATAGAGAAAGTGGTTTTACTAAACAGATTTTAATATGTAAAAACATTTCATCAGAGCAGTAGAGCAGTACAAGACTTTTATAATATGTTGATGATAATCTCCAACATAGAGAGGAAGTTCAATTTTGTCACTTCCAGCAATTAAAACACAGAATCAAGTGTATAAATCACAACAAAAGAAACATATAAGGCATTTTACATTAGATAATGCCAATGTACTTGGATTTTTCTAGTGCTATATCTGCACGTCAGTGTATGAATACTTTAATGGCCACTCAGGTGCCAGCGAATAGAAAAATCCAACAACTTGTACTGTGAACACACAACACTTAGATTATAAAGGCACCTCTGAACGAAGGGTCCTTTCTAAGGATCTAAAACTTAGTGTAGACATATGACATAATATAATGTCTAGAGTTTCTAACACAGTCTATGGCAACCATTTTACACATAGATCTAAAAACACATGAGTCCTGCTCATGCTATATCAGAGTCGACCGGTTTCATAACCATATCTCATTCTGGTTATCTTCATCAGGACTTTGTTTGATAAGGTCTTGATTGCCTGTTCTGGGAACGCTGTCTTGCGCCCTTACGTGTGTATTCCTATTCCACACTTTACTGTGGACCATCACTGCTCAGGAAACATCTTGGAGGAGAGCGCACCAAATAGCACATTACCTATTTAAGCATTGGCTTATATACAATCTTGGTTACTTCAAAGCAGCATACATCAAAGCTTCACTGTGTCTGCACAATGCATCTAAGTTTCAGCGAGAGTGTATAGCCAAGCAGACATGCCACACTCCATCTTGAGTACGTGGCATACTCTACTCAGGAAACTCTAATCACAACACTTAGCAATGGCATGCAGCACGTGACTAGAATGCTCTGCATGTATTGTACATCACCAAGTGACACAGATGTGACAAGTGGGAGAGACACATGATCTTCCAGGCTAAGTCGGCTTACTACACCTCCACCATTGAGGCAGCCTCTAACAGGAGCAAAGCCTTATTTGAAGTAGTCAAGCACTGCTGCAAGCCCACACCTGTCCCTGAGGTGCCAGATTCACAAGAGAAATGCAACAGAATAAATATCTTCTTCATTAACAAAATGGAGAGAATCTGAGGTTGTATGTATGCCTCAAAACCAGACAGAGCCTTGCTATCCACCCCACCTCCACCCCCACGGGCACTGTCCTTCTGGACCGACTTCACCCTCTTCTCTCCTAAGGATCTCTCAGGCACACGTTCTTAACTTAAATCCACTACTTACATGGACAACTTCCTCCCAGCCTCCCTCAATAAACAACTCACTGGCCCATCACTTAATGCATCCCTCGATATTGTGAACGCCTCCCTCAGTGAAGGGGTATTTCCAGACATGTTGAAGACAGGCCTCATCTGACCCCTTCTCAAAAAACCCTTGCTTGACCCAGACACCCATCGCAAGCTGCCTGTTCATTTAGAAGATTATCGAGAAAGTAGTTGCAACCCAACTACTTGATCAAATCTACTAGCTTGACTTCCTCTGTGATTATCAGTCTGGCTACCAGCCCAAATGCAGCTCTGAGGCTGCAACCATCCAAGTGGTGGATGATGCACTCAAAATCACAGACAATGGCGACTCGTGTCTCCTAGGCCTCTTAGACCTCTCAGCTGCCTTCAACACAGTTGATCACCAAATACTCCTCTCCCTCCTCGCCAACAGGATGGGCTTCTCTCGAACCATTCAAAAATGGTTTGCCTCTTACTTATCTGATAGGCAACAGGTCGTACAGATGGGCTCCTTCAGATCCATCCAACTCCCCGTCATGTTTAGGGGTTCCCCAAAGTTCTATTGTCTCCCCAATCATCTTCAATCTATACAAGGAACCCATTCAAACTCTCCTCAATGACCCCAACATAGCCATCCATCAGTGCACTGATGGCACACAGCTGTACCTTAAGATCATTGGCTCCCAGGATATTGCTATTGCCTCCGCGAACGCTTGGCTACTATCCAAATATGGATGTCAAATGCTTACCTCAAACTGAACCCAACCAAGGCCAAAATTGTCCTCATCGGTCCCACCACCAAACAGCAACTTGTGCAATAATGACTGGATACCATGTGCATGGAGGTATTCACCCCTCTGCTGTCAAACTCAGCCAAATCCCTGTGCATCATAGTTGACCATAGCCTTTCCTTCCAAGGAATCCGGCAAAGAGAAGATTTGCAAGCAGTCCTTCTCTTGACAAGCCCCAACTATCTGGAATGCAATTCCGTTAGAGGCTCAAAATCCCCCCACCATCCTACATTTCTGCAACACACTACAAACGTGACTCTTTCAACAATACCTGCTGGACAAGTAAAAGGCCCTCTCTCCCTCCACCAACAGTACTAGGGCACTGTTTAAAATGCCAAGCTCAGTTCTGGCACCCTCCTGTTGCAAAGCATTCCGCTGCTCTTGAGCTAGGTTTGCGCGATAAGCAATACAAAAAGTCCTTAGCATAGTGCACAGAATGCACTGAAAAGTGTACTCATCTGGATACACAGCCCATAGCATGGGAAACACTGAACATACAACACAGCCAAGAAAACACAGTGCATAGTTGGCTAGAATATACTGCCCAAGAAAGACCTGATGTGCTGTAGAGTATGAATGCGCAGCCTAGAGTACACTTTATGAAATGCATAGCTAAGTCTGTGCTGCTTAGGATGTAGCCCTCAAACTACAATGGGTGCGTAGAAGCATACAAAGCCTTGCATAATTTACAAAGTTCACCCCTTGTTGCACGATGCACACAGCTTGAGTACCAGTGCACAATGTGCTGCACTGAGGCCATAGCACAAGCCTCGGTGCAGCCATTTAACATACAGCCAGAATAGACAATATTGGGCCTCATTACAAGTTTGCCGGTCCGGTAACAACGGTACCGGTAAACTTGCTGGTACCATTGTTACCAGACCGGCAAACTACAAGTTCTGCTCGCGGGTGCCTTCCCGCCTGCCAAGTCTGACCTGGCGGCTTACCGGCACCCGCGAGCAGACACTGCCGGTAGCACCAGTACCATTCTGAAAGCCCCTATTGGGCTCAATGGGAATGGGGAGTAAAAGTTTCCGGCCCCTGGCAATGGGGAATTATAGGGTCCTACAGGGTTGTAATGGCCCTGTATTTCCCCATTGGCAGGGGCCGGAAAAATTTGCAAGTTTGGCTGCAGCCTGCTGGGTTTTACTGGCAAGGCTACCGCCAAACTTGTAATGAGGCCCAAGGTTTTGTGCAAGATTTACATGCAGGAGCTAATTTTCCATCAAAATAGGAACTGCCCGGAGGTGACAACTTACATTGGCACATGATTAGAGGAACCATTATGGCCAAGACAAAAGAGAAAAATACTGACTACAAATTTGATCATAACAATTGGAAATCTTCAAAGCAAAAAAGAAGCGTAAATGAGATGAGAAACAGATGCAACAACTCACCAGTACCCTCTCAAAAACTATGCAATGATCTCGCAGATCAATTCTAGAACAAAATTACCAACATACACCGAGTCATAAAAAGCAGACCAAACAATGCACCATCTACCACCAGCCCCTGAACCATACAACAAAATGTGCTGCTTCCAACATATGACAAGAGAAAAACTACTAAGCCTGTTTAAAAAGTGTAATAAGGCAGGTTCACCAATGGGCCCCTGCCCTCCAGACATCTATAAAGCCATCCTCGAACAAGACACCATCGGAATACTACCTAGACCTCTTCAACCAATCACTTACAACCAAGAGCATTCAAAACGGCCTACATCAAACCGCTGCTCAAGGACACAACTGGCGATGTGGAAGACCTCTCAAACTATAGACCAATCTCAAACATCCCATACCCAGCAAAACTATTAGAAACCTACGTATATGAACAACTACTGGAGCATGTTGAAAATAACCATCTACTGGATCAGGCGCAAGTACACTTCAGACCATTGAGAGGAACCAAGACCGCCCTAGTCTCCATATGGGACGATCTAAAGATGAACACAGACTCCAACACCAAATCAGCACTGATAAAACTGGATCTCTCAACTGCCTTTGACACAGTCAACCACAACATCCTAATACAAAGACTGGAAGAAATAGGGCTTGCTGACACAGCAGTTCTCTGGGTCAAATCTTTCCTCTCTGAAAGAACAGAAACAGTTTGATTAAAACCTTTCAAATCCGCACCACGGGACACCACCTGCGGAGTACCCCAAGGCTCATCGATTTCACTGCTACTCTTCAAGATTTACATGACACCATTAATCAACCTCATCAAAAAACCTGGAGTAACATTCTACAACTACACAGATGATACACAAATCATATTCAAATACAGTGACAAACAAGAAGAGAAGGCACCCCTAATAGAGTATCTCAAGGAGCTCTACTGATGGTTGAACATCATCAAACTCAAAATTTAACCCAGACAAAACTGAAATCATGATTACACCTGAAGACAAGGGAAACAATCAGCGGACCCTATGGCCCATAGAACTGGGAAACGCACTTACGCCATCTGGGGCTGTAAAAAACCTTGGAATCATCATGGACAAAGAGTTAACAGTGGAACCCTAAGTCAATACGATAATCCAGAAGTGCTTCTTCCACCTTCAAGCGATTAAAAACATTCTACCATTCCTCTCATTTACGCACAAAGCACTGGCCATCATATCCCTCATCATGTCCAGGATAGATTATGCTAACAGCATATACCTCGGCATGCCAGACTAACTACTAAAGAAACTGCAACAAATTCAAAATGTGGCAGCCAGACTTCTCCTTAAACTCAACAGAAGAGATCACATCACACAAGCTCTTAGGAAGTTACATTGGCTCCTGGTCAAAAAAAGAATCACCTAAAACAATGTGCATAATGCACAGAGCAAGACATGGAGAGGGAGCAGAATTTATTCAAAATAAACTTTCCATCTACAAACCAACCAGAACCCTGAAATCCTGCAAGGACATCTGCCTAGAACCCTAACAATACACAAAGAAAAGACTGGCTGGATGAGCATTCACATGCTTAGCCGCAAAACTATGGAACAACCTTCCCAGAGAAATACAAACTATGGAGGACCATACAAAATTCAGAAAACTTCCTAAAACCTGGCTCTTCAGCTCCATACTCAATTAAACCGACTAAACAGCACCCGCACGCCTCATAACCAGCCAAGCACTGAAATCGAAAAGTAGCCTGAAAACAATAAAGGAATAAGGGACAGGAATGTGAAGACAGACCTTAAACGGAGATGCCCCCCCCCCACCCACTGAAGAGGGACTTCTAAGAAACAGGAGGCTAGGGAAGGAGGCTCAAGGGAAACGGTGGGAGGTAAAATCAGGGAAGGGAGACTCTCAGCCTAGGTGTACCCCCAACAATCCCTAAAACACACCCCTCTGCATACACCTCTCGAACTCTGGATTTAACACAACCAGACCTCTGCAGCACCACAGTCTGCACATACTTCACAACAACAAAACAAACCACACATAATCTCCCACAACAGCACATGGTGGCCAACCTCTGAAAATCCCCTTTATGCTCAGTGAACAGTTTTTCCGAAATTGGCTCTGCATCTTGCTGTTTTCCCACTCAACCCTACTAACCAACAACCTCCCTCCTTGCATTACAGATCCGCCTGAGCGCCTGGAGATCACACAAGGTACATTGGTGTGCGGCATGAAAGTTTTTAACATTAACTAATGTGTCATTTGCTCTGCGGAGTGCAACTAGAAGTGTAACGAGACTGCAGAAGCCTCTTTGCACTTCTCCATTTGCACTCCCCTATGTAAATAGAGTAAACACTGCCTCCCATGTATGAATGGCAGGCAGTGTTTACATGATTTCCTCTGGAAACCGCATGCTTTTAAGCACGCGGTTTCCATAGGAAGTCAGTGGTTTCACGCCAGCATCAAAATCTCATGCTGGCGTGAAACCAAATTGTTTTTGAAGGAATAGGCAAAACGGGAGGAAGAAACATAACTCCTGTTACGCCCCTGCACTATGCCTTCAAAAACAATTAAAATCCCCAGAAGGTGAATAGAGGCCTTTATATAGGCGTAGCTGTTATACGCCTGTCTTTAGCACCTCCATTACGCTCAGGGGATATTGAAAATGAGCTCCACAGAGTATGTGTGCATTTACAGCCATCTCCACATAAACATGAAACATTTGAGCTCATTTTCCTCCAGGACGTAATTTGGCAGCGGGAGCCATTACGTGTAGACGTACACGTAGGTGGCTCCCCTCTGCCAAATTGTGGTCATACGCACTGTAGAGTGCAAATGTGCAGGGCAAAAGGCGGTGTACATGTATTTACGCTATCTTTTGTCCTGCACATTTGCATGGCGGACAGTATGCACAATGCATCCCCATGGAGTGTGCCTGCTTTATGCAGGTGCATGAAGCCAGCTGGTTCTACAGGGATCCCCGGCATTAGCACCAGCATGAAAATGCATGAAGGGCAAATGCTGGGGCATAAGTATGGTGGAGAGGAAATGAGGTGGTCGAAACGCAAGTTGCATTCTGCCCCTCTTCTCCGCGATACAAAAGAATGAAAATCAGCTGTGGCATCAATGGAAGGAGTAAAAGCCTTTTCGGATTCCGTTAACATTACATTGCTGATGAAAATGAGCCCTATAGTATCTTTTGACTCAAAGTCCACGCAGCACACACTAAAACACGATTGGATACCTGCACAGCCATTGGTCAATTTACAAGGTACATAGCATGCATGGAGAGTGCACACTAAATATGCACATGCACTGCTGTCGACCTAGTGTACCTTCTCTTTTGTTGTTGTACAATGTATTGGGTATAAACACTTCATGTGTGCAATCCTTGTCTGCCTTGTGTGTTGTGCTCATGCTGCCATATGTGCCCAGCATGGGAAGATCACATTACTCGTCCTCCCCCCTTTTAAGAGTGAGCACATAATGACCCAGGGTGACAGAGTAGTTCTGACACTTCTGCATTGTTTTCTATCTGTTGAATAGACTTTAGTTGGGAATGGTTTGGAATTCAGCATCTGTCCTCATATGTATGTCACATACACACACACTCTATTTATGAAAAGCTGCACTAAAAGTGTATATACTTAATAACTATAATGTCTTTACTTCGTTCATCTATATCGTATTCGTTTGTATCTCCTTCACTTTAAACTTGGTCTGAATTATCGACATTCCAACCTCTTCTGCACGCCAGTATTTCTTCAACCCCTAGCTAGGGCTAATCCTACCTCTTCTCTTGATGATTCTCTTTCCTCTTCTTTCATTTTCCTGGTTTATTCTTCACGTTTACCCTATCTTGCTGTTCTTATTAATATCTCTCTTTCTACTTCTACTGTTCCTTCTTGCTTTAAATTAGCTTCTATACTTCATATTTTGAAAAAACTACTCTTGATCCCACTCTGCCCTCAAATCTTTTGCCCTATTTCTCTCCTTCCTTTTTTTTCTATGTTCCGTGAGCATATTATTGATCTACAAGTTTCCTCCTTTATAAACGCACATTCTTTGCTACAGTCCTTTCAGTCTGTTTTCGGGCCTCGCCTCTCGACGGTTAGTGCACTTCTGTTTGTTACTAATTCTCTTCTGTCTGCTCGTCACCCTAAACTTTCATCTCTTCTTGTTCTCCTTGATCTCTCAGCTGCTTTTGATATGGCCAAGCACACTATTCTTCCCTTCTCTCGTTCTAACCTGGGTTTTTCGGGGTTCAGTGTTAAATTGGTTTCATTTTTATCTCACAGGATGTACTTTGTCTGTCTATTGGGCTGGGCACTCTTCTCCTACCTTCCCGCTTCTTCATGGTATCCCCCAGGGTTCGGTCCTTGATTCTCTCTTTATACTTCTTCTCTTTGTTCTATTATTTCATCTTTTGGATTTTCCTATATGCAGATGATTCACAAATGTATCTATCCTTTCCTTCTTTTACTGATTCTATTCACTCCTCTGTTTCTGCCTGCTTGCTTGCAATACAATCTTGGACGTCGGCCCAGTATTTACATCTTAATCCCACCAAGACTGAGGTTCTGTTGTTTCCAGCTTTGACTATTCCCCACCTCTACCTTCACCTTCTTTTCTTCCTAAGCCTTCCGCTTCTCCCAATCTTGGTATTATTCTTGATTCTTCCTTATCTTTTTCTACTCATGTTTCCTCTATTTCTCGCTCCTGTCAATATCAACTTTTTAATATAAAATAACTTGTGTCCTTAATTTCCCTCTGCTAAACTTATTTCCTTTTCGGTCTTTTCCCGCTTGTTTTATTGTTCTTCTCCTCTTTGGCCTTCCTGCATCTCACCTTGCCCCTCTTCGTTCAATTTATCGGTCTTCAGTTTCGGTTCTTTGCTCTCTTGCTCCTCGGGATTCTATTTCTTCTGCTCTAGATTGTTTGCAATGGCTCTCTTTTGAAAATCGTTTGTTTTTATTTTCTTTGTATTCTTTTCTTTGTATGGTCTTGCGCCTCCATATCTGTCCTCCTGTCCTCGCTACTTTCCTTTTACATTCCTGCTCATTCTCTTTGTTCTGAATCTCTTTTTCTTCTTGCTGTCCCTCGTGCTCCCTGTGCCTCTTCTCAGTCCCGTTCTTTTGCCCTCTTGGCCCAAATGAATTTGAATTCTCTCCCTCTCTCTTTGTGTTCTATATCTTCCTGGTCTATTTATAAGACTCCTTACTATGTAATCTGTCGGTTTCCTTGTGCTTTTATCTGCTTATGTGAGTGTATGATTGGTTCTTTTGTACAGTGCTTAGGCATCAAGTGCTATAAAAATGCAATAAAAATACAAACAAAAAAATACAAAGTACATTCTGAGTACTCTTTTACAGGTCCAAGTGTTGACTTTATGTTGTGCATGTTGTGCTGGCTCACTCTCTGATCTGTGACTTGTTTTAGACACTCTTGTCTCCTCCACTATAGACTTGTGTATGTATTTCCTGGTCATTGCCTGATTATATGAATTGTAGGATGTTAGTCCAAGGGAAGGTATGTGTGTATAGCTTTCCACCAACCCCCCTTGATAGCACTTATATTTGTTATTGTAACATTATCTCAGTTATTTCTACTAAGACGAAGACGATTGCTAACAATACAGATAGTATGACTGACTCCCGTACTGGCATGAAAAAGATCACCCAAAGCATGTAGATTGACAGCAAAGCCAGTACTGAGACAAGGTGGCCACCAGGAGCCATGTGGAATGGCTCAGAGAAGATACAGGAACGGTATAGACTTCCACAGGGGAGTTGTCCTGTGAAATACATAAAAACTGTCAAAGGACTTAGAGAAAGAGAGCCACAGACCAGCACAAATGACAGCAAATGACAGCACAAATGACAGTCCAGCCTGGGAAGTTTGAAGGAGACACGGAAGATGTGGTGGGAAAGCAGAGAGCAGTCTGCTCCCAAAGGAAAGAGACCGACAACGGGAGTCCTCCGCCCGGTGTTGCGGGGCAGGCCAAGGTCGTGACTATGGCCTGGCAGATGGTGGCACAACCTCAGTAGGTGGACCGAGCAGTCCAGTAACGGCGCGCACACTGTTGGTGAAGAGACCGGGAGAAGGTATGCGGAGCAAGAGCAGCAGAAGCCAGAGACACCCATGAAGTCGGGCGAGAAGAAGCAAGCACCCAGGAAGCATGGGCCCAGAGTCCCGGGGCTAACTAAGGTAAAGTGCACGTCGTGGGGACTAATAGGGGCTTGGAGGGGCTGGAGAGAGACAAACCACGTGGGTATAAAGATACAAAGCACCTTCCTTGTGGCAGTACTTGAGAAGACAGTCACCCAAGTGGGCCTAGTGAGAAGGAAAGAGTATGAAGGGATTGGGAGCCGAACTAAGGGGAAATCTATAGCGATAAGAAGCATCTTCCTAATGGAAGTAATCAGAAAGAGAGTCACCCAAGTGGGCCTAGTGGGAAGAGAAGAGAACAAAGGGTCTTGGACCCGAACAGAGGTGAAGTCTATGTTGATATGAGTCATCTTCCTAGTGGCAGTTCTTGGCAGGGGAGTGAATCAAGTGGACCTGACAAGAAGGAGTGAGAGAACAGGGTCTGGGACCAAAATAAACACAAGGGAAATATCAGAGGGAGGAACCCTCTAACCAGTAGTAGAGAAGATATGACTGACAGGCTAAGGTGAGCCTTGAACCTTTACGAAATTATCTAAGAAGACAGTGAAAGGGAGTCATTCCCCCTGATCTTAACTAGGACATTGTTGAAACTAGACATCCAGGCGAAGGGATTCATTACCCCCGGAACCAATTGGAACTTTGTTGCTACTAACATCCAGGGGAAGGTAGTCAATCTCCCTGGACCCAAATGGAACTTTGGTGAAACCATTATCCAGGGGAAGGGAATTATTCTGCCTGGATCCAGCTTGAAGATTACCAAAGAAGCCAGGGGAAGAGAGACATTCCCCCTTGTGATGCCTGGCACTGTGTGTAAACTAAGACCAGGGTCAGGGAGTTATTCCCCTTGGTACTGATTGGAGTCCTGGCGAGCCATTCGCCTGGTGAGAGAACGTTACTTTTGATTGAGACTCTTTGGCTATAGTGCAAGGGATAGAGGTAAGGGTTTGACTCAGGATGGTGCTTTTGTTTAGTTACAGACCCTTTCGTTTTTAGTTTGAGGCAGGGAAACCTCTCTAAGAGTAAGGTATATCTAGGTTCTTGAATGTAATAAAAGTCTTTGCCAACCACCATGACACCTCCTGGTCAGTTTCCTTCTTCTGTACCCTTACAATTCCAATTGCTGAACTTTGTTCTGACAACTGTATGTTTTTGAAATCTTTTGGTATGTGAGTTAATATTTGTTTTGTTGTATAATTTACCCATAGTGTGTTACTTTTATGTGCACAAAACTCCTTAATTTAACTATTCGCTAATGTATAAGGTGTTGTGTTATGTTATGTTATGTTATATGGCATTTGTATAGCGTCTAACGCCATTGGTATGGCCCAAAGCACTGTGTGTGGACGCCCTTGGAGGACCGAGGTCTGAGGTATGAGAATTGATAAGAGGACTTAAGAATGTGTGTGTGCATTTTAGCCAGTTCAAAGGTAGGTAGGGGTGGCTAAGTCCCTGCTAGTGACCCATGGAGATCTGGCTGGGTGCTGTGATAGGCTGTTGGGAGAGTATGCAAGTCAAGGAGACTGATTATGTGCCCAGCTACACCACATTTTTTCATGGGACACAGCTGCATTCTAGTGGCAGATGTGACGTGCGCTATGAGATTCGAGTAGTGGATTGTTGCAGATGTATGCAGGTTGATGGTCATGCCCCTGGAATAAATCTTTCATTGAGATGGAGTGCAATATGCACCATTGAGTTATGGCTGATTTGTAGTTGAAATAAGGAAAGGCAGCTTGTATCATGCGGATCGACTGGAGACCTTTTTGTGCGTGCTCAGTACTGTCTTGTCTCCTCGCGTGGTTCAACAATTCCCCTACCTATCTGTCAGTGAGTCATAGTTCACCCATGAGGTGGACTAGATCGGTCAGGATGCAGAATGGACGAGCCAGGTCTTGAGTGCATTCCGGAAGGCAAGGTGTTTCTCTATGTGGCGGATGCTAAACGGTATCAGGTAATATTTTCGCCACCAAAAATATCGCCGTACATATGGTCGTCGGGAACGGCCATAGGCAATATTTTTGGTGGCGAAAATATTAGGTGCGCGGGTTGCGGGGGTGTACCCCGCACATAAAAAAATGATGCAGGGGTTGCGGGGGTGTCCCCCGCAGGGTCCATGTGTTATTTTCACCGCATAAACATGGCGAAATTTTTGTATGGCGATATTTTTGCGGCGAAAATATCACATGGAACCTGCTAAACAGGATAGAATTCCATATAGTGGGAGCTTGGATGGAGTCGGAGGATCCCCCTATTCTGGTCGATTGACGAATGGGATGACAAGCGGGAGAGTTGTTCCTGATCTCAGGTTTCTGTTGGGCCTGCAGGGGATAAGCTTGTACTGTAGATATTCTGGGCCTGTGTTGTGCAGAGCATGGTGGGGGATGCACATGTCCTTGAAAGTGGACCGTTGTGCGATCGGTAGCCAGTGAAGGACCTGGAAGGTGGATGTGATGTGTTCTCTTGGGCCCAGGGCAAAAAGGAGCCTTGCTGCAGTGTTTTGGACCCGCTGGAGTTTCCTACGTTGAGATGCAGGGGTGCCTAGGTATAGAGTGTTAGCATAGTCTAGGCCACAGAGGACGATGGACGTAATTTGTGCGACTCTTCGTGGGATGTAGGCGGGTTGTTTCCTTTCCTCCCACCTCTCTCTCTACCCCTCAGGCCAAGCCAACTCCATCACTGCCACCTACCTTCTCGGTCATCCGACCCATGAAGCAGGTGTCATCTGAGGCTTTTGCCGCTGCTTTCTCTCCTCCTTCTGCACCTTTGACTGACTCACACCCTGACACAGCCCTATGCAACCTTCATCTCTCTATCTCTAACACGCTTGATGTACTTGCCCCTATCATGAGGATCCGCTTGAAGCCCAAATCCAAGTGCAACTCTTGGTATGACTCTGACCTCGTCAGCCGCAAACGCAAGTGCAGTTTGACTGAGAGGAAGTGGAAGGCATCAGGTGCACCCTCTGACAAACTGGCCTGCCACCTGCTCCAAAGGCAATGCATACTCTCTGTCCTCGCCAAGAAGAGAGACCACATCCAAGCCCACGCCTCTGCGCCATCTAACAACTCAGCCAAACTCTTCAAAATCTGCAAGGAGCTGGCCAATCCTGCTTCAGTCTCTACCTCTCCTGTTCCCTTCCAGGCCCTCTGTGCGGCCCTGGAATCTCATTTCATTACTAAAGCTCAGGACATCCTGTCCACCCTCTCTTCCTCTTCCTCCTCCTCTTCCACTCCTAGCCCGCCAGTGGCCGTCTCCCCTCATCTCGTCTCTTCCTTTCCCTTGTTCACCCTTGTTGATTTTTCTAGACAAGTCTGATCTATACAAGTCTCGTCAAAACAGGTTCTCCCTTGTTCATCCAAAACCATGAAGGACCACATTGACACCCTTGCTCCAGCCCTGGCCGATTTCTGTAATCACTCCTTTGCCTCTGGAACCTTCTCCTCCCCCGTTAAGCACTCCCTTGTGCACCCCCTCCTAAAGAAGCCCTCTGCTGACCCCTCCTCTCTGGCTAACTATCGCCTGATCTCCATCACTCCTTTCCTGGGCAAACTCTTGGAGAAGCTGGCCATCTCCTAGCTTAATCTGCACACTCAATCTGTTGGTTGTGTCCACGATCACCAGTCTGGCTTGAGAGCTGCCAGAAGCACAGAAGTTTATCTGCTGAATACCTGTGAGGACCTGCTCTCGAACCCTGATTCTAACCTTCCTTTTGTCCTCATTCGCCTCTATCTTTCTTCTGCTTTTGATACCGTCAACCATGCCATCCTGCTCAATCGCCTCTGTGATAACCTGGGTATCACTGATCAGGCCCTGGTCTGTCTGACCTCTTTTCGCACTGACCGACCTTCTCAGGTCCAACTGGGACCTTTCCTCTCTTCTAATTCTCTTTCCACTTGTGATGTTCCCCAGGGGTATAACCTTTCTCCCTGGCTTTACAACGAATACCTGGCACCTCTTGCCCACCGCATCACTGCTTTCTGCTCCACCTTTCAGTGCTATGTGGATGACAGCCAGCTCTCTTTGAGGCACCCCTTGGCCACCTCTTCTCCTTCTCTCATTCCAGATTGTCTGACCGCAATTCAGGAGTGGTGTCCCACCAATTATCTCTGCCTCAGTGCCAGTAAGACTGAGGTCCTCTTCATCGGCACACCGGCTCCCTCCTTTCCTCTCTCTCTCTCTCTCTCTCTCTGTCTGGCCAGCCACTCTGGGCCTTCTTCCTGCCCCTACCTGTGAGGCTAAGAACCTTGGGGTCATCTTTTACTCCACCCTCTCCTTCTCTCCTCACATCTCTGATGTCTCTAAGAAATCAAACTGTCAGCTGCACCTCCTCAGAAGCATTCTTCCTTTCCTCATTTTCCCAAAAGAAGCTCACTGTCTCCAGAGTTCTGGTCCTTTCTAGGCTGGACTACTGCGACAGGCTCTTTCTAAATCTTCCTGCCTCTAATCTCTGACCTCTACAACCTATCCAGAACAGGACTGTAAGACGTGTCCTTGACCTCAAGCCCAAGGATTGTATCTCTCCAGCTCTGAAATCTCTTCAATGGCTCCCAGTGGCGGCAAGGATCAAGTTCAAAATCCTTTGCATCGTCCAGAAGGCTTTCTGGGGGCAGGGACCGCACTATCTCCAGCTCTCTCTTACTAAATATCTCCCTTCTCGAGCTCTCCGCTCAACCACCTCCAACTCTCTCAGGTTTTACTGCCAGGATACCGACAAGGCTCTGATATAGCTCTATGTGTACGTTCTGAGCTTCCTCAAGCTCTTAGCTCATAATTAGCTTCCCCTTCTCCAAGTTTAAAACAGTTCACAAAATATCGGAGTTCCCTTCCACAAGAGTTCAAATCTTCCAGCTTTTCAAAACAATACCTTTCCTTGAGACACTTTCCAGTTCTCTTGTCATCAATACTTTTCACTGGTTCATAAAGATAAGTCTGTTTCTTGACTTCAGAATCACAAAAGCGGCAGTTGCAAAACACAAGCCTCTTTGTGGATACTTTCATGGGCCTTTCCCATAGAGGGGACACTCAGTCTAGGCACAGTTGTCGGACCACACGGTCCCATTACAGGTCACCGATATGCCTTCTTATCTGCTTTTCATCAACAACTGTCCCCTGCTTTCCTTTGTCAGTGAAGCGTGTCTATTTTATTAGTGTCACACTCTTCAAATACTTTACCGTGGCTTGGTTGACCACTGTGCACTTAGTAAAACCTTTTGTATTCTTCTGGCTCTTGCCAATACAGGATTTTCCTTATCCTGCAGTTCCTTGAACTCTTTTAGCTTTGCCCAATACTACGTTACTTCTCATATACCCTTCTTGGTATTCTCTTGTCTTTGCCAACAATTATATCTAAAAAAATTCATGCTGTTTGATTTACTACTTGCACCACATTGTTTTTATTCTATTCACAAGTACTTATAACTTGCTTTTTCTCTGTGCAGCCTCGGTGCAGCATTCAAAAAGTACTTATTATGTCTTTCAATTTGTTCAGTATTCAAAAGTATCTGTTTAAGCCTTCAAAAGTTCTAATAACAACTTTCAATTTGTCCGATCTGCTAAAGCACTTTCTTCAGCATTCAAAAGTGCCTTTAACCTTTTCAGTTCATTCAATATTCAAGCGTGCATGTTTCAGGCTCCCGGAGCGCCCCAGTAGAAGGGTTTCCCTGTTTTCACTCACCGGCTCCATATGGCAGCTCCCTTCGGCTTCCTCTGCTCCTCTCACTGTTTTCCGGCTTCCAGTGACTCCGCTCTCCCTTCGTGGAGGCAATAGAGAGCACTGCTAGTTCTCCTGGCTCTTGCAGCAACTGGAGTGCTTGCCACTCCACAGCTCCTGCTGCGTGCACCCAGCAAGGGTGCTTTCAGGGCTTCCATACCCTCTCATGGCTAGCCTCTGCCACAGCGTCCCTCTCTCTCCTGCTTGTCATGGCTCCTGGCTCTCTTATCTCCCACTCCTATTTCTCCAACCAGCTTCTCTCCAGTCCGCTTCTGTGTTCTCTCTTGCTGTGTGGAAAGGATTTTTATACTTATTGGAATGGTATAATGACCCCAAGTGTGGGTCATTCAGTTCAATTGCCTGACCATAGTGAAACTCATTAGCTGGACGTGCCTGGCTGTTCCATCAGTACTGCTCCATAGCCCTCTTCTTTGTCCCAGTACCAGAGTGGTGTTTGGGGATATATGAATTAAAGGAAGTGTGCATATCTGTGGTGATTGTTCCATGTCTTGGTACTTGACTGATATGTGTCTGTATTAACAATATAAGGCTGACATGTGTTTATCTAACCCAAGTACGGATGTGACCTCCTAGCTTGTCTTTTCCTCGTCCCAGTGTTTAGGTGGTATTTTTGGGGGACATTTCAGAGGGTAGAAAAGGGAAAGGGTTGACAATAGCCTCCAAAGGTTTGAGGGATAGAAGGTTCTTTCTGAAATTGGAATGAGGGATACCTTGTCTCACCCAAGGACATTCTCTCCCCACTCCTCAAGTTCCCTCCACCCAAGTGATCATCCCTCGCATATCCACCCCCAGGGTCGGGATACAAAAGCAATGGCCTTTCCCTGGGCAGCTGAGAGGAGGATCAAGGGGGAAAAGAAGTGAGGACGCCCTCACGTTCCTCACAAAGGCAAGTGTATTATTTGGGATCTCTTGTAGAGGAAGGAGGAGATCCACTTCAATGCTGCATCCCTGATGCCGAGCAAGTGGAGTCTGTCTGTGAGGGTGCGGTGATCAATGATGTTGAAGGTCACTGAAAGGTTGAGAAGGATAAGTGCAGCACAACCTTCCAAGTGTGAAGTTCCATTGAGATCATCCCAGATGGAGACTAGGCATGATTCAGTTCCTCATAAGGGTCTGAAGCCGTATTGGGTATGGTCGAGGAGGAGGTTAGATTCTGTGAAAAGGCATAGCTGGGTGTAGGCTGTTCGGGTAAATATTTTGGCTATGAAACAATTATTTGAGATAGGTCTGTAGTTGGCCAGTAGCTGGGGTGAATGGTGTTTAATTCTGCAGCAGTTTGATGTGGTAAGTCTTTAAATCTGCTGGGAAAGTGCCTCGGTGTGAGATATATTATTGATCGATCTTGCAATGCTGCTGGCACAAGTTAAGGACAGGATTTGTTTTTAGAAGAGAAGGGGTGCAGGGATCTCCAGGTGATCACGAGGGACGTCTGTTAGCAAGTAGCTTTAGAAATTCTGGGTGGTAGATAGGAGTGAAGGAAGAGAAGAGCGGGTGAGTGGCAGGTAGGCCTGAGAGCCTGGACGTGGATGTAGGGGAGTGAGACAGGAGCAATGCTATTTTAGAACCAATGGTGAGATTTCTTTCCAGGGCTGTGTTGTGGAAGTGGTCAGAGAGGGAGTCACAGAGTGCTTGGGAGTGGGATGGGGAGGTGTAAAGCGGGGCCTTGAATTCTGAGATGATCTTGTGGAGTTCCCTACAGGTGTTGGGGGCATTGGTGATTCTATTCCAGTAAAGGCTTTTTTTGGCCTTGCGAATTTCTGCCCTGTAGGCTTTGATCTGCATGGTGTAAGATGTTCTAGTCTGTGGTGAAGTGTCCGCTCACCATCTGCGTTCCAGGACGTGGTTTTGGGTGTTGAGAGATTTGAGAGCTGGGATAAACCATCTGTGGAAAGGGGCCTTGACTATTGGAGAAGGCTCTGATCGGGATGAGAGGGCTGCAAGCTTTAGAGAGCCATAGGTCAAAGTGGTTGATGCGGAGCTGACCCGAATGGAGTGGGTGGGAGGGTAGGGAAGCCAGCAGGGAATCAGCAAAGTCCTCGGTTACTTTGACCTTGTTCCATAGAGGGGAGGAGGAGGTAGGTCCGGGGGCTGTCGGGAAGGATGGAGCGTCTACAGTCGAGAGGGTGAAGAAAATGGCTGTGTGGTCCATCCATATTAGTGGTTGAGGTGGGAGCATGGTGATTGAATCAGAGGAGCTGAAGATTGTGCCATGGGTGTGGCCTGCAGAGTGTGTGGGGTCTGATACTAGTTGTGTCAGATGAAGGGATTTCAAATGTCTAGGATAGGTCATGTAATGGGGTTATGTGGGACGTCGAACCATATATTGAGATCCCTTAGCAAGGCAGCTAAGGAGTCGCTGAGGTTTTCAGCAAAATGTATGTTGTAACCTAGGGGTCAGTATATGAGTAAGAAGCTGTGAGTATGTGTAGGGGTGATGAGAAATTTCACTAGGCGAGAATTGGAGACTAAGTTTCAGGCTTGTTCCTCGTAGTTTGAGATGAAGAGCCAGGATTTATGGAGGATAGCAATTCCACCTCCCCTGCATGTTCGGTTATGCACAATAAGGGTGTAGCCTGAAGGGAAGGCCTCATGTGCAAGGGGTAGGAAGTCCTAGGAGAACCAGGTTTCTGTGATGAAGAGGATGTCAGGGCCTTCAGAGGATATTAGGTCATAAATATTGTGCTCGTTTTTTGCAACAGATCTGGCATTGGTTAGGATGCACACTAGTCTGTTGCTAGGGAGGGCGTTTGATGCGAGGGGTAGAGTATTATGGGGGGACTATGGGAGAGGTAGTGACTGCCCCCAGGTAGGCAGTGTAAGGGTGTTGTGGGTGAGAGGGTAGGGCAGGGCTTGAGCTGAGGTCCACTGGAGGGCCCCCCTGCATGGCAAGAGTGTGCTGTGAGGGTGGGCTTGAGGGGACAGGGTGGAGTAGTGGCTGGTAGTTTATTGGGAGGTGAGAGGTTTCTAGGGTTGGGCCTATTGTCTCTGTCCCAAAGAGTGGTGGGGGAGGTTGAGTGCATCGAAGGTGTTTGTGTGAAGAGAGCTTGCGAGGTTAGGGTCCGATGGGTATTGACAGGTGTGGTGGTTAATGGCGGTGGGGGAGTGTGTGTGGGCTGAGGGGTGGAGACCCAGTTCTGAGGTGTGAGATGGGAAGTGGATACTGGGGTGGGGAGGAGGGTGGGTGTGCAGGTGGTTGTGCAGGGCAGCGAGTGGGGAAGTCGTACTGGATTCCTGATGCAGGTGAATGTCTTGTAAGTTCGGTGTCAGGGTCAGTGGGGTGACTTCTAGAGGAGCTGGCGGAGTGGCATTTGGCGTGAGTGCAAGGTGAGTAGTATGGTAGGTTGAAGAGGGATTTCACTGGGTTGGGTGACATGGGGGAGGCCGTAAGGATGTATGTGAGGAGGGATGTCATGGGTCTGGAAAAGAGATAAGGTGAGGTGTTCAGTTGAGAAAGCATCCGGGTATTGCGGTGTGAGATTCTTGGGGGCCTGGGGTGTGTGTGTGAGAGTCAGAGGGGCAGTGCAGTGATGGGTTGTTGCTAGGATTGCACAGGTGGAGTTTAGGGATGCAAAAAGTGGATCTTGGTGGTGTGGATGATAGGAGAGAATCTAAGGGGGGTGGGAAGGTCTGGAGGAGGAGGGATCTGGGTGGGGCAGGGAGAGACGCAGGTGGCCTGGGAGGCCTGGGTGGGAGGGCGGGGAATAGTCTGGGAAGGCCAGGAGTGTTCTCCTGCAGGGGGCAGCTTGAGGAGGGAGAGGTGGTATGTATGGGTTCTGGGCGATGGTGTGGACAGGTTTATGGTTCACCAGAGAGCCCCTCTAATTTTGGAGCTGCTTAGAATGGCGGGTTCCTGCAGCCTCAGTCCTACGGAGGGAGGTGTATGAGTGTGGCAAGAGAGTCGATGGAAGCCACAATCGAGTGAGACGTCCTTGACAGTCGGATGAGTGTGCAGGCAGAACTCTTATAGGGTGTATTGTGTAGGCGGGTGAATGGAGGAGGAGAGAAGGGGCAGTAAAATGAGTTGAGAGAAATAGCACCTAATTCCTGTGAAGGTAAAGCCTGAAACACTGTCCCTGTGGAAAAAGATGCAGGGTAGTGGCACAAAACAGTAGCTAGATTTAACAACAGCTATATTCAAGAAGCAGGACTACAGCAATATCCCTGTGGGGAAAGGTGCAGGGTAGTGGCAGTGGCACAGAACAGTAGCTAGATTCAAAATACAGGCCCACAGCACTATCATGTAGTTGGGCCCAGATACCGTGCGCTTAAAAAATTACTCTTCACATTTCTGTTTGCAGTGGGTTGCGTGCATTCTATTTGCATGATTTTAAGTGGTCAGCCGACACATGTTTTGACCTCTCAGGGTCTTCATCAAGGCTAATATGTGAATTAACATTAACCATTTTGACCACAAGCCGGGGCCAGGGGAGAATGTCCCCAGCACACTATTCCTTGTAAACCCTCCAACACAGGAATGAACAAATATCCCCTTAGGGTAAATGAGCTATGCCTGTTAATACAAAGTGAAGAGTGGTTAAATCAATATGTTCCCCATATCCCTGCTGAAGCGAGAAAATGATACAACAAACTGTAACAAACATGGTCCGCGGATACACAATCGCACCTGCCACTCACCCAGCAGTGGAGAAAATGTATGTTTGTCTTTCGCACAAAGCTAGAAGCAATCCACACTTGTTCTCTTTGGATGTGAAATGCCACAGGAAATACAGTACTGCAGAACTTGTATAGCAAACACTCACTCATTCCTCTATGTACCTCTGCCTGCGTACCTTTTCTAGCTTCTAAATCCCATGTATCGCATATAGAGGGGTAGTACTTAAGACATATAGTTCCATGCTGGTGGGAGGGAAAGAGCTAGAGTGAGAAAGAGAAAAAAGAGACGGAGAGGGGAATAATGAGAGATAACTTCATGACATGCCTTTTCAGCTCACCCGACTCTATGCACATGGCCCAATCCCACATCAACTCACAACTTGCAAACCATGATTGAAAATTCCACCTCAAGGGAGGAGAGATCAGATCATGAAAGCAGATGAACCAAACTAGTGCTGTGTTTTTATTTTATTTAGAAGGAGCTGGAGACAAGAATTTGGAAACAGTTGGTGAGCTACAGGTGCTTTGATGGGGAAGAAGGTGGAAGGAGACTGGAGGTAGAGATAATGTTTCTGGGGGTGGGGGGAGTTACTATCTGGAAGATGTGTTGGAGTGGGAAAAATACCAGAGGCTTGTAGAAGGGAGATGAGCCTCAGATCAGATGCTTAGGTCAGGGAGGTAGACAGGAATACCAAGTCAGAGTGGTCTGAACGAGGGTCATATACCATCTTGAGCTCCTGGAGAAGATCCATTACCGCTGCTGTGCCTTGAACTTGGGAACATTGTGATTGTGGTGGAAGAAGGGGGTTCATAAATCCCTAGACCGCTACATGGAAGGAAGGACCAGGCTGCCTCAAAGATAGTGGATTAGGGCAGTGGAGCCCAACTGAAGACAAACACGAGAGAGCTTTCGTTTCGTTGTCCTTTTTCTGCAATGTGAGAACCTATGTTACTCAAAGAATGAGCCATTTTTCTCAGAAACCATAATTCTGGTTAGCCTTGTCTGCTCATCCCCCCTTTCGATATCTTGAGAATGCCTTTAAGCCTTACCAAAGCACAGCATTCTGATGCTCTCCAAAGATTGGTTCATGGCCAACCAATGTCAAAAAATTCAACAACGAGCACAGGCAAAGTCAATAGGTATAACTTTGACTGTAGATGGTGGGGGTAGGGGCTGTACAAAAACAAATCTTACCCTCTGCATTTTGGAAGCCAGATCTATTGGAATGCCCAATGCTTTTTTGTCTGTGAACCAATGCGCTACTGGGACCCCTGCAGAGTTTCTGACAGACCACATCCTCCAAGAGTCTGGTAAGAATGGAAGCAGAGGGGGTTTCATGTCTCTTTGCACTAGACAGAGTGACTCTGCTCCCAGCCATATCTCCCTATCAAGGGCACTGGCGGCCAGTGGGGATACCCCCCAGTTTTCACTGGGGACACCTCCTCTTTTTGGATGGGCCTATTTTGGAAACCTATTATTGCTTGAATCACGGGCATGAAACTGATGCATTTGCACAGGTGGAACACATGATGATATACGCTGTGCATTGTCATATTTGACTGAAGTGGAGATACATGAATTGCAGGACCTGTCAAGCTGTGATTAACCCGCTGTGCTCCTAGATCTTTGCCTCCGTGAGCTGCTGCAGAGTGGATGTGTTTCAGTAGCAGATGTGGGAACTAACCTGCATTCTAACTTTTCACCAGCAGGGCGAGCTCTTCTGGAGCTTATGCCCGCAATCTCCCATCATAAATTTCAAAATTCAAATTCATTTTTTCTGTTTGACATAAAACCACCCAAACATACATAACACATATAGAGAGTTCCATAAAAGTCCATCACGCAATATGTATAATGTTACAACTGAGTGATCACATTCCTAATGCAATGCATCAGCTTATTAGCAAGTTGGTGTCTTGTTTTCTTCCTCTTCCCTGGCATGTCTTGGCAGGGCAATGCAACACTGTATATTACTTTAATCAGTGGTTATTTATTATGTGGCCCTCCAGAAGGTGTGGACGACAACCCCCATGATCAATTTCTTCTGATTAGGCTGACTAGAACTGGCAACATCTGGAAGGCCACAAAAATGACCTTGTGAACTGTTCACACCACTCCGTCTACATATTCTGTTTCTTTTTACAATATTTTCACAAATTGCTGTAACATTCTCATCATTACCAGAGCTAAACATGTTATGTTTAGTGGTTGGAGCTTAACGGAACTGTGGATCTCTGGGCTGGCGCACGCATATCCGTTTATCCATAAATAGTAGATATTTGTCTGATTGTAGCTGTATTTCCTGAAGCCTGTGTGTAGGTTTGCAAAGGGACAGAGCTCCTGCAGTCCCAGTTTTTTTACAAATGTATGTTTTTTTGGGGTTGGAACCCTGTTGCACAGTGCCGCTGGATCAGGTGTTAACCTGTTTCAGTTTGGAGTACTCAAGGTTCAGTCTTCAATGATAGGTGACACCATTTTGGGCTTTGACATAAGATGTATTTATTGAACCAGATGGTCAGTTTTGCACGTTTGCCTGAAATATTTCTCACATGTGTGATATGTATCTTGGCGTACATTTTCCAGACTTAAGTCATAAGCTGCTTGATTGCGCTTTCAGTGCCGACACGTGCCGACACGTGTTTCAACCATGGGTTTTTCTCAGGGCAGAACATTAGCGGAGGGGTGTTAGCGCACTGGACCGATGCTTTAAATATTCTTGATCAATCCGTTCCCTTTGATGATTTGCAAGTTGTTTGCTCACCAGATTAGTTTTCCTCATTATTTGTATATCTGAAAATGACTGAACTTACACAGTCTTTAAAAAAAGAATGCTCATATGAAGAACTTGTATAGTGTTTCAGGTCACGCTCTAGGAGCCTTTGAGTGGTAATTTTCCAGACATCCTGTCCTCACTCTCCTCTACACCACTCCCTTCTCTCCTGCTCTCAGGCCTCCCTTGGCCATGCACCCCCCCTTCCTTCCTTCTCTCCTCTCCCATATTAGCTGAAGAGGCCTTGAAACAAGTCCGCTCTATGAAAGTTTCATCCAAACAAGTGCTCCCCTGCTCCTCCAGAACTGTCAAGGAACACATCGCCTCCCTTGTTCCAGCCTTGGCTGATTTCTGCAATTACTCCTTTGCCATTGGCTCCTTCCCGCTACTCCTCAAGCACTCCCTTGTCCACCCTCTCCTCAAAACGCCTTCTGTCAACACCTCCTGTCCGGCTAACTACTGCCCTATCTCCAATACACTCTTCCCGGGAAAACTCTTGGAGAAGCTGGCCATCTCCCAGTTTATCCACCACACTGAATCTGTTGGTTGTCTCCACGACCACCAGTCTGGCTTCAGAGCAGCCAGAGGCACAGAAACTGCATTCCTAAACACCCATGAAGACTTGCTCTCTAATCTCGATTCTAACTCTCCTTCCGTTCTCATCCTTCTTGACCTTTCCTCTGCCTTTGAAATGGTCATTCATGCCACCCTTACAAATTGGCTTTGTGATACCCTTGGCATCTCGGACCTGGCTCTGGACTGGTTGATGTCCTTACTCTCTCACCGACTTCCCCAGGTTCAACTGGGCACTTTTCTCCCACATCACACTCACCACCTGCGGTGTCCCTCATGGCTCTATCCTCTCACCATGGCTCTTCAACATCTGCCTGGTCCCTTAAGCCCATTTGATCTCCGCCTTCTCTCCTAACTTCCAGTGTCATGCGGATGTCAAGCAGCTCTCCTTCAAGCTTCCCACCACTGCCTCTGCGTCTTCCCCTCTCATTCCTGTCTGTTTGTCTGTCTGCTATTCAGGCTTGGTACACTGCTAACGATCTCTGCCTTAATGCCAGTAAGACTAATATCCTTCTCATTGGAAGCTGTCCTCCATGGACCCCTACCCTCACCCTCCTGTGAGGCAAAAACCTTGGTGTCATCTTAACCTCTTTTCTCTCCTGCTCTCTTCACATCATGGACCTTGCCAGGAAGGCCCACTTTTAGTAGCACCTCCTCAGAACAATTCTCAATTTCCTCACCTTCCCTCAGAAACTCAATATCTCCAGAGCTCTGGTCCTCTCTAGGCCGGACTACTGCACGGGGACCACATCTCTCCAGCCCTAAAATCTCTCCACTTGCTCCCAGTTGCTGAGAGAATCAATTTCAAGACCCTCTGCATCATCCACAAGGCTTTCTGGGGCCTGGGACCCCACTACATCTAAGTCTCTCCCTGAAAATACCTCCCTGCTAGAGCCCTTTAATATTCTAGCTCCAATTCTCAGCAGATCAGATGCTTTTCCAAGCAGTGTGTGGGGGTAGATCTCTCTCTTGCAGGAGCCTCCCTCTGGATTGGCCTCCCTGCCCCTCTCAGACTTGAACCAGATCTCCTTAAGTTCCTGAAGCTTCTCAAGACCCTCTTTTTCTCTTCTTCCTTCCCTCTCCCCCTCCCCTGTTAATGACCCACCTCTGCCGCATTGTGACTGGCTCCCTGGTTCCTTCTGATTCATACAGGGCACCAGGCCCTCCTCGTCCAGTCGACCCCAGCACTTCCTCTCCCCTCCCCCCTCCCCACAACCTGCACTTGCCCTCCAGGGCTCCCCCCCTGCACTAGCTTGGCTGGGCATGCACCACATTGTGTCCTTCAGCCCCGTCCTAGCACTTGCTTGTGGACCTTCACTCCCCTGCTCTCTCCTGGCAGTTGTCCACCTGGCTTCCCGTGTTCGCCTATCCCACCTGCCCTATCCCACCGGCCCTCTTGCCCCCTTCCTCCTCCCCCACCCAGCACTTACGCTCTCTCCACTCCGACCTGCACTTCCTTTCCCTCCTTAGCACTAGCGCTTTCTGTCCTGACCGGCACTTCCCCCGCTCCTCCCCACTCCACTGCACATCCTTTTCTGCACTTGCATGATCCGAATGTCACAAGGCCTAGTAGGACCGTTTTGTTTGTTGTCATCTGTCCCCCACCCCGCATCTGTCTTTTTGTATAAGTGCATTATAAATACCCACTAAATAAATTAAATAAGCACTTTGCCCCCTTCGCCTACTGCCTGGCAAGAAGCCTCCATTGCAGAAGCTTGAAGCCTTACAGATTTTCCATGTCATATGCTCAGAAGAGGATTTTCATTTTTTACCAGTGACACTCTAGCTCTCTAGTTGATGCTTCGGATGGCAATGTTTGTTGGCAAACCACGTGTTGGCCTTGACTTTGCTGGATTTGGACCTCCAGAGTTTTGGAGGGACTATAATGGCCATGGCCAGGTTCATAACAAGCTCGAGCACATTTGGGGCCCCAGTTCTCAAGCATTTTGTTGGCTGTGACACATCACATGGTCAGGGAAGCATTCTGATTTAATGTTCCCAAGCACACTATTTTTTTAAAAATGTATTTTACATTTGTAAATCACTCTAAACCCGTGGGCATTAAGGCTCTAGTTGAATGACAAGTTACAGGGCAAGCATTCGTACAATGGGCAGGTGATTGAGTCTTAAGGGGAGGTCTGCTAGGTAAAGAGCCAGTTTTTAAGGTGTTTGTGGAACGTCCTGTACGATTGCTCAGATCGCAGGGCCAGTGGTAGGGAGTTCCAACGTTTTGCTGCAATGACCAGGAAACTGTTTCCGCCCGCTCTAGCTAGTCTCAATCTAGGAGAGATGAGACAGTGAGACATTGAGCATATGCAGAACGAGTTGGTCTCGATGACTGAGCTTTTTTGAATGTTTGTGAGAGCTAAGGGGGGTAGACTTGGCCTGGCACCTGTGGGTGATTGAGACAGTGCTGCTCTTTTGCAACATTTCAGCGTGCAGTGGTTATTGTGGCCAGCGGCAAGGAAGGCACTGATGGTGTCTTCTGCTGAGATGTTCTTCCTGTGCCAGGATGGGAATTGCTTGGGCTGAGAAGGCTGCTGCTAATCAATGATACAGTGATGATCTAAGGTATCCCAGAAGTCCACCTGTGACTGTTGGCACAATTGGTATAATGCACGGCTGTCTCTTCACCACCCACTCCTCAGCCTTTGCCTTTTTGGAGCTGTTTGCTTGCAAGCCAAGGCAGTCCATGTCCTTGATTAGCCCTTGCACAGAGCCCTTAGATGGATCATTGAGGTTGCCGTGCAGGCGGGCATGGCTGGAAAGGTATGCAAGAGGCAGGAGATCAGCAAGCGCCATAGGGAAGGGAGCTCCCCTTTCAGTTGGTGACTGACGACAGCTACCAAGAATAAGGAGGTGGGGGAGAAGCTGCACTGAACCAATGAATGCTTCAAGAGGAGTGGTATCACAGTACAGATATTCCTCTGCCAGATATATTGTCATCATAGCATAAGACCCCTCCCACCACTGCCCTCGCCAGCCACCCACTTCTCTGTTTTAGCTCTGGGAGCTGCAGTCATGAAGAAGGGGATTAGAGAGGAGGCGGTGGGAAGAATCAGAGCCCCAACACTCTGTGATGGTGGAAAGGTGAACATGACCAGTAATGCTGTCATATAGCATCATTGACTGCGGGAGTGGTCGTTATCCTGAGATAATGGCCGCCACCAAGTTGGGGAAGGGTCATTATCCCCAGGAATAATGACTCCTTCTGAAGTCTATAAGGCTATTAGCACATAGTGGTAGAAGCAGAACATGTTTTGAGTTTTGGGGGTGATGTAAAAAAATGCTTCTTTAAGTGTGAGTAAAGAGACAAGTTAGTCAATTAAATGTGTTTTTATTTTGTAGTACGTAAATAACATGGTTGCTTTCATAAGCAGGGCATTTTAATTGCAATTTGGCTGAAATGGAACAGGCATAACATAAGCATGCCTTAGGTGTCATTTAAAAGTCAACACATTTTTCTGCAAGAAAATGAAAACCTTATCCAGTGTTCTAGCTTTCTCTTTCATGTGTGCAATCGCATGCTGCAGCAAAAAAAGGAGCTCAGAGAGGAAGTATCTTTTTGAGAAAAAAATGGACTGTAAATTGCATTGTTGTTGCTCTGTTGCTTCTGAAGACAGAATGTTGAGAATGCAACCAATACCAGTAGTTATTGACTGTACTATAAGCATTTTTTTGATTGGCTGGGAGGAGGTCAGTAATGATCTGCATGTGCTAAAACAGGTTATCGTTCTACCTCCATGCTGTCATACCATTAATTCTAGCTTCTTTGAGGGTGGTTGGGTTGCAGCAGCACCTTACATTGTAACTTCCAGTGCTGCTTTGAGTACAGAGGGTATTTGACGCATCTCTTATTCTCTTATTCTCAGGAACGGGAACCCCTTGAATTTTCCCTACATGCTTTCACATTATAATAACAACAATAATAATAATAATAATAACACATTACACTAATAATGATAAGGGTTCAGCACTCCTAGAATAACTCACTTTGCAATCTGGGTTGCCACTCAGCACTGGTAACTGTTGCTGTTATCTAACTCAATGGTTCTTATTATATTGACCTCGGGATGCTGGACGATTGTGTCACTGCTACAAGAATTGAGAATTGTGTGCTGCGGTAGCATGCAAATTTGGAAGCAGGAGCATTAACCCACCGAGCTATATTACTGGCTTTACAAACTCTTCTACGGAATCAGAATGTATGGGTCCAGAAAGATTCCCTTCTCCGAATGGGCCCCAGGAATTCATCTGAAACACAGCTGGGAGGCTCCAATTATTGAACACTTTTTAACCAGAAAATAAACAAATGCATTTTTTTTCTGAAAATGCTGCCACATTGTGTGACTACCAGGCCACCTAGTTGTCCTCTGGCGTCGGTGACTTAGGTTTTAAGAAATAAATCTAAGCCTTGCTGCTGCTGCAGTCCGAGGCCCAGATCTAAAATATAAAAAAGCTGATATTGTGACGTAAATTTGATTTGTGTTCTTGAAATTACTTTGCAGGAGTCTGACTTCCTGGAAGAATCAGAGTATCAGGCGAGAGCTGGGACTGCGCATTTTGATGACGCACATTGGACGGGTCAATATACATTGGGCCGGTAGCAGAGAAGCGCAGTGATGCACTGAGGTGAATCACATCATTCACTTGTAGGCAAGGGCACCTCTGTCACTGTGCACCTACCTACATGAAGGCGATGAGGGGCAGGGATGGGCTTGCCATTGGCCGCCTTTGAAGCAGGGGCTGTGCTGCATGTATAAGGATGTAGCTTATTAGCGACCCTCCTCTCTGTGAACCTTCATCTTCTCTGTACTTCCACGTCAAAATGGATCCCAGGACTTTAGTGATGGGTCCTATCAGTTATGGGTTTGTGAGCTACCAACATCACATTCAGTAGAGTCCTGAGGGGGGCTTTGGTTTGGAGGTAGCCTTTATGAAGTAACTTCCATCGCTGGAGTGAGTACAGGAGGCGGGTTCCTGCCTACCAAGCTTTTGGCCAGCCCTAAATGCTAGCTCCTTAGGGTCGCCAAGTATTGACATGGGGTTAGGCACAGTTTGCATTCGCGGTGCCTAGATCTTGGGGGGATAGCTCAGGGGCAACGTTGAAGCAAGACGACGCAGAGAAACACAGGTTCGATCCCCGGGTCCGCACTTGGAAACCTCTGGGTATTAAGAGCGTTATAAATAACTTATCATATCATATATCTAGCGTGGGGCAACATAGCCAACTGATTATGATTGCCCTTAGGTGCCATCTTCTGGATGTCTGCAGTATTCCTGTGATACCATGGGTGCCCTAAAGCTGTTCCTCTAGCCGTGAGCATCCTTAACTCTAACCCTAACCAGAGAACCAATCCCAACCCTAACTCTAAATGCAACCCTAACACTAATCCTGGTGCTAACTCTAATGCTAACTAACCCTAGATTAGTGCACCTTTAGCGCATTGTGAGAACGCTGAGACATCTTTATGGGAGGGCAAAAGGGGTGTGTGTCCCAGGCCCCACCCCCCGCCGCCCCCAGGCGGGGGCTCCACTTGACTGCCTAATGGGAAAGGGTTGTGCATTTATTTTACAAAATATAAATAACATGTCTTGATATTCTAGTGTGCTGCTGTGACTCTGTGCCTGCTGCCTGGCTGGTCTTAACAACTGTGCTCTGATTTGACCAAGTCACCCTGTCATGAACCTCTGTGTTTACTGTAGTAAACTATAGCACAAACAAAGAGGTGAGGGCTGGAAGGTTTAGAATGAATCTTAACCTCTGGCATTGCTGTGGGCAAGCCTCCAGACCATCGTTCTTCGCCTGCCAAGCCATTGCAGAAGGGGAAAGACCATATGCAAATCAGGCTTGGTCCCACCTCAAAAGGTTATATCCCTTCTGCATGAGACCACCAGCATCCCCAGACATGATATGGTCTTGATGGGCCTCATCAGTGAGGAGTAGCTTGAGTCTCTAGGCCCAGAAGGCAATGGACCCACATCTGGGCATACCCATCCTGCTCGGGGTGACAAAGCAAAAACAAAGAGGTGATGACTGGAAGGTTTAGAATGAATCTTAACCTCTGGCATTGCTCTGGGCAACCTTCCAGGCCATCGTTCTTCACCTGCTAAGCCATTATAGAAGGGGAAAGACCATATGCAAATCAGGCTTGATCTGTGGGTTACATTTACCCACCCAGCAGAATTCTTCTCCAACTCCAAACTGCCTATCAGCAGTTACCAGCAGAATGGCTGCGCTGGCTCCTTTGAGCACCATTGCTTCACATCAAAACTGCATTTTTCAGCCACAAAGGATGGCTGCACTGTCTTGCTAAACACCTATGAGGCAAGATGGAACAAGGAGCACACTGAGAAAGGCTGCCAGTGTGTTGTCTTACATGCACCAAGGAAGAGAACTGAAAAGCAGCGCTGCTTTGCTGCTTGCTCAAAATTTCCCATTGGGAAAGGAAATATTTTACATTTAAAATGATGCCGTTCTGATGTTCTTTTCATTTGTTCAACATTCCACTGTTTTTATCAGTGAGACCCTGCTATGCCCATCCATATTCAGATTGTACTCCAGCAGAAGAGAGCATTATCACTGAATGACAGGCTGTGGCAGGCAAGGTCTGGGAAATCACCTGAAATTTACTCTCAGCCGTACTGAAAAACACTTGACTTTTGCTATAAAGTGTCAAAAATAAACCCTTCAAAAGAAACCCTAGCTCTCTCTGCACATGTCAAATTCAGTGGACATTTGCCTTGAACATGCTGCTGTGTAAGAGGAACTGACTAGGCTGCAAACAATGTTTGGAATCCAGATGGGAGACAAAACTGAATTTGAAGGGTACATCCCAGCAGAATTCATCAAATGTCAAAATGTGCTTTTTGCAAAAGAGAAAAATGCCTGTTTTAAAAGTACAATGTGATTAAGGCCCTGTTCTTGCCTAGAAGTGTAAGGGGGGTTTGAGTAAAAGCTAGATAATGTTTTATTTTAACAGACCTGCTTCTGATTCAGAACAAAATAAAATAAACTATATAATTAAATGCATTGGCTATACTGGGGAACCAGTCAAACAGGTTTTCTGCTCAGTTTACATGGACATTTGTGTGCTGACAACAGGCGTGACCTCCCCCCAAAAGGAGCAACAAAGAGATTCTGGGACACATGCGTGTTAATTTCTGCCCTTGAAAACTTTAAATTGCCAAGAGGAAGAATATCACACACCCATCAGACTTCTGTCTGGGCTTCAGCTTGAGACAATAGATCCTAGGACACCTACGTGTTACTTTTGGAAGTGACACCGACCAGTCACTCAAACTGGGGAAACTCCAGGACAGCCCTGAGCTAAACTGACATTTATTGGTTGCCTGGAAAAAAACGGTCCCAGTTGGAGGACAAAGGTCAGCCCATTTTAGCTCAAAGACTATTTAATGAATAAACTTTAAAGACTGTTAATTCTATAACCGGACAATGCAGTAATGTAAACTTTTACAGTTTAAAGTTAATTTTCATGGCTTTCAAACAAGATATTGTGGCTGTCCACAGCATGTATGGGACGTAAACGCCAGGAGAATGTGAATCATGGGAAAGGTACATATGATGAAACATCAAAAATGTATGGAAATGTGCCCTATGATAATATATATATATATATATGTGTATATATATATACATATATATATAAAATTGGGGGATTTTGGGTGAAGCGGTTCCCACTAAAATTTGTGAAAAACTATTACAAGGGCGAAATAATGTCGTACAGACCTGGGAGTGGGAACACCATGCTCTGTGTGAAATATAAAATTTGCCTATGTATTTTGCAAAAGTGTCACAACTGTATAAATGTGTGATTTATGTTAAGATTGATTTTGGCAAAAATGAATGTCGGATGGCTTTGCACCTCATAAAAACACAACCCAATAAACTGAGTCCCCTCCTTGAGGAGGCGACCAACATAGGCTGACCTATCCGGTTCTTCGGGGTAGGTCTAGCTTAGTCCTGCCCCACAATAAATCCTGTGAGTCAACCGCCTTATAAATAGGGGAAGCTGACAGAGACAGGGAGACTCTCTTCTGAATTTTCCAGCGCCTGCGTATCCAGACATTCCAGATCCACCCTGCAGATTTCAGACTCCACTGCAAGAAAAGGGATAGTTGGTTCAGGCCCTCCTATCCAGGCAGAACTAACTCAGCTGTGGCACCCTTTTGCGAGTATCCTGTGACCACACCAGCTTTTTGCCCACTACCTGCATGCCACCTGTACCCTTGTGATCCAGTGACCAGACAGGCCCAGCTGTTGTTCTGCTAGAGAGTCCGCCGCCTTGCTGTGACCAGAGCCTTTGAGTCCAGAACCCGCTTGACTGTCCCAAATCCCAAACTCAAGTGCGGATTGTAAGTATTTCCCCATCCCATAGCACCACATAGCATACCCCATCTTGATACTTTGTCTTTGTCCTACTTTGTCTAAGTAATCCTATCCATACCCTGATAACTTGTGTAAAACTGTCAGAATTCTTTGTGCATCCTGTCCTTCATTTCTAAGCGTTAGCAGCATTCTTCCATTGACTCCTGTCTTGTAGGTCCTTAGTAATATTTTGATTAAATAAATGAATTCTCCCTAAAGAAGAGGGGCACACTGCGTGAAGGGTTACAACTGCAGCGTAACTTTTCTATTCACAGGTGGCGTTCCTCTTTTCTAGCCATTAAATTTAGTGTAAGTGAAATTTGTCTTTTTCTTTCCAAACCGATTTTCTTTCCTAACTGCCTTATTTTACCAAAACTGAATCTCTTTCCACATAGAAAATCTCATCCAGGTATTCAGCTTAAATCACTCTTTCACTTCCCTATTGTCCATGTGACGTGCATCTATCACCCAGCCTAAAAACCGCATTCCGATTCTGTCTATTTCACCAATTTCTTGAAAAAAACGTTTTGACATTTAAAACTGAAAAAGTGTAAAATGCAACTTTTCAACGTGTGATTTGGCCGCACTGTGGTTTTACTTTCAAGTTGCTTTCTGAACTGTAGGCCCTTTGTTGATACCTTGCCTTGTAGTTGGTAGTGAGATTATATCCCTGATACTGTGATAAATCATATTTACCTCCTTGATTGAACCGCACAATAATTTAATTATTTGTCAATTCTGAGTGTTCTTTTATGCAATTGCAAAGGGTTTTAAAAAACCGTTTTCACCTATTTTGTGAGGAAAGGTCAGATTTTGATTCTGTTTGCTGCATAGTACCCCTGACTCCTTGCTGCTCCTTCCTATCCACTCACCATTTCGATTAATTGGGGTTTGAGGGAACATTGCATGGGGAAATCCTAACTTGGGTGCTATCTACCCAAATAGAAAAAGTGCTTCTATTCCGTGCTTTGGTTATGTTTTTGTAGGAGGTCAACCAAGTGTATTTAATTAGTATACATTGTAATTATCACCCCATTGGTGATTGCTGCCCAATAGTCAAACTGTGTGATTTTATTTGAATTTAAAATAAATAAATATTGTATTCCCACCAACCGGCCTGGTTCATGGTCCATTCTGACCCAGGGGTATTTGTAAAAGGGGGTGTGATATAGGTTGGATGCCAGCTCAATTCGAAGAAAATAAAGGAAAAGTATTCTATTTGAGCGCTACATCTTAGGCTAAGGGCCAGAGTCCTGGTCCGGTGTGACGCCCGATTGAAATCCTTTACAGCTCCCACCCCAAAAGGGGCAGTCCAGCCTGAACTGCTAGGTCACATCCCTTCTGCACGAGACCACAAGCATCCCCAGACATGTTTCGGCCTTAATGGGACTCATCAGTGAGGAGTAGCTTGGGACTCTAGGCCCAGCAGGCACGGGACCCACGTCTGGGCATACCCGTCCCACTCAGGGTGACATAGCAAAAACAAAGAGGTGATGGCTGGAAGGTTTAGAATGAATCTTAACCCCTGGCATTGCTCTGGGCCTCCCTACAGACCATCATTCTTTGCCTGCCAAGTCATTACAGAAGGGGAAAGACCATATACAAAATAAGGCTTGATCCCACAACCCATGCAGTGTATTACCTTTCTTTGGGGAATATATTGATCACATGCAATAACAAAATTGAAAGGCATGTTTGTAACTTTGAGTGCCACGATCGTTTAGAAGATATCTCAGTGTGTTAAGTACAAATTTCAAAGAGCTGTGTTGATATGCCATATCACACTTCCACATCCTGGCAAAGCAGATTTCCTATATATATCGCTCTGAGGTGCATACACTTGAATCTGCAAACTTTGCTGATAGTGATAATACTGTGCTGCAAAACAACATTTTTGAACCAGAAAGCACTAGTTATACAAACAAAATAGCATAGTTTTAGTATGGGGCAGCTTTGGAGCACACTCCATCCATTGTAAACATTGAACAGCCCGGGTTGAAGGGGTTTGCTGCGAAATATTCGTCGGTCCCTTCATTTTTTTTGCTTCGAGGGGGCCACAAAGATCTCAGTTCCCTGGGCCCCAAAATCCCTAAAGATGGCCCTGCGACAATGTACTTGCAACCTTATTTCATCTGGAGATTTTTCATGCAATCCTTCATCTGCAAGCACTTCTTGTGTGAAACACGCTTGTGGTCTCAGCGTGTTCCCCGTGGGTATATGCCCAAATCAACATGAATCACTATCATTGTTTGTGCCAGTGATCTGCAGGCAGCACTGGACTGGCAACCAAAAGAGGCCCTAGACATCATTTTCAAAGTGGCCCCTTATTAGACATTTTGAACAAGCCCAACTCTTTTCCTATGAGAACATTGAAAACAATAAAATAGTGTTACACACAAAAGAGGCCCAGGGTGCAGAGTACTACAGGGAAATCTCCAGAGTTCTCCATAGGCCAGTCCACCTCTGTCTGCAGAGCGGGCCCAGGTATTAGCGAGACTATAAAAAGGGCAATGCACTTAGGGTCCGCCCAGGGCCTCCCTCATGCTACATCCCACTTCTCGGGTAGGCCAAGGCAGCCAAAGGGACACTCACAAGCTGAAGACTCATCATTAGGTAGTAACAAGGTACACAGCTGCGCACAATGACTGTCAAAGCAGTCTTACCGGGCAAGCCAGAACCCCTAAATGTACCTCAGGCTCCACCTGCAGTCAGTATGAGGGCTTGGTAGAGAACCCGATGCCGGTAATTGCAAACTGGATGCCAGCTGGATGGCCCTGAGCGACTGGAGGAGCAGCCTCCATTTTTTATCTAAGGGCGGTGGCTGTGACCCTGTTGCCCACATTTGGGTAATATGCAACCGCCACTTGGTGTTCTTCTGGCGGGAAACCTGTACACTGATCACATGGCTAAATAATAAACCTGTGATCTTTCTGCACTAAACCTAGTGTGTCGCTTGATTGCTTGGGCGCACCACGGGAAGGGTCGCCTTTTGGAGCAGCCTTGACGGACACAGAGCAGATGGTGTGGAGGAGGAGGAAGGCTGCAGGGTGGTGTGCCACAGTTCTTCAACCGGGAAGTTCACGAGCGGGAATGGACACATGTTGTTCACAGAATGTGGGAACCCTAAATAGGGCCAGTTTTAGGTTAACCAATTGGCTACGGTACTTTTTTATTTCAGGCTAGGGTGACCAGATTTAAAAAGTAAAAAAACCTGGACAGGGCCACTAACATAAACGTAGGACTAACTCTTGAAAGTGGCTGTCAAGGCACTTCACTTCAGTAGCATTTGGAAGCGAAGGGGGTTTAAGTGTTACTGTTCAAAGAAACACATATTATAATTAATTTATTGCAAACTAAGAACTATGTTAAGTTGTAAAATGCAGCATTTCATCTCTGCGAGACTGTGTATTCCTGCTGCCAGCTATGAAGACTTGCTACCAAAAACTACCACTGCAGTTTCCAGTTGGAAGCATAGGGCCTAATTCACAGAACTTTTTCCAATGGGTTTTGCCATTATAACACGCTTCTGGGAATTAGGCCCGTAATCTTGAGAAAGGAGGACACAGCACCAAATACCGGGACAGCCCCGGCAAAACCACGAGGTCTGGTCACCATACTTCAGGCCTACGGTACAAGTTGGTCAAATGCATTGCCAAGCTTTCAGACACACCGTTGTCCGACATTTTCTGTAAATGAAAGGACAGGAGGAATGAAAAACATTTAATTTTCAGAAAGTAGCAGCACAAGCTGCCGATAGACAAAGACAGAGGTCAAGACATTTTTTTTCCAGTTACAGGCTTCCTCCGTCCAGTCCCGCTGCTACAAGCCTGCAACCATGTGTTTACTCCATACATGTCTTTTGGATGAAGCATGTGCAATTATGCGCGCAACCTTCAGCAGCAGAACCGCCCACAGCATTTGCAGCATCCGCCCATCAATATTCACCTGCATGGAACTCACACAACAACAAGAAGAGGAAGAGATACAGAAAATGCCACTCACCCAACCCCGGAGAGGAGCCGGCAGAAGAGGAAAGTGCCGTAACCCTGCACGAAGGACGAGAAGAAGGCGAAGACACTGTTGACTGACAGGGAGATGAGGAGACATTGCTTGCGTCCAATGCGGTCCGCCAGGCCTCCCCACAGGAACGCCCCCACCATCATCCCCAGGTACACGATGAGACCTGCAGAGGAAACAGACAAAGCAGCTCGGCTCAGGTCAGTGTGGCCTTCGATGGGCAGGCGCAGGGCAGTGCCTCTCTCCCTTGTCTGGGGAGAGTTGGTTGAGTTGACCTTGGTGCCGGGACAGCATCAGCGCCAGCCCTTAGCTTGGGTGGGCTGAAGCCCTCCCACTTTGAGGAGGTTGCAGGCAGAATGCAGCACTCGGCCGTGATGAGCAGCAGGATCGACAGTCTCTCACATTTCTCACCTGGGAGAGCAGTACAGAAGCAGAGGACCACAGCCCGCCCAGGTGAGATCAATATACCCTATGAGGAAGCCTAAGTCTTAACTAGATCTTTAGGTGGCCCACACCGCCAATGGCCAGCATCTGTTTGTGAAACTGAACATGCTCTGAATTGGGGTAAAAGATGTATCTAATGGGCCCAAGGAAGGCAAAATAGCTATTCGCTGCTACGTGATTTTTCCGCTTTTTGAAGGCCTGATTTATTTCAGCTGATTTTGTGCCTTCCTCGAAACGCTGAAATAGCACATACCTGGGAGGTTTTACAACCCGGCCTCCCAGGCAAGCCATTCTCCTACCCGCCCGCACCCCATGCCCACGCTGATGGGTTTTCTTATAATTTGGGGGTCTCACCCCCAAACGCCCTTGCCTCCTTGCTTCCCCACCCCCTTTCACCCCAAGCATTCCCACTCAACCCCCACCACATAGACACGCAAACACACAGTTACATTTACCCCCTACCCCCATCACAAACATTCCCCCTTCTCTCTCTCTCATATACACACACACACACTGTCACTCTCTCTCGCTCTCGTGGGACTCCTGCAACTTCTCTTCTGGGTCCCGCCGTGCCTGTCAGCCTCTGTGTGCACTCGTGTATATCGCATGGGCTGAAAGTTCAATTTAGAAAGACTGCTGATAGCGGTCTTTCTAAATCGGTCATTTTTTAAATCGATTTAAATTAATCAATGTATTCTCTTAGTACCAGCTATTTAGCCTCCTGGGCTCTGAGGAAGGGGGAGGTCGACAGCCCAATGCGTTAATTGCCCGACTGGACAAGCAGCTTTCAAAACAGTCATCCAGCCCCCCAGAATTTGGAGTCTTGGTCCGCCCTGCCTTGGGGACCTGCACACTACACAAATATCACAAGCCAAACTACACTGAAATATCCACAGGAAGCTGTATTTTTACTCTTGCCACCACCTAAGCCTACTGGTGTCTTCTTCAAATGAAAGAATAACGACATGGTGACCCAATCACCTTCCGCCGCCAACGCGCTGCAGAGTAAATGATGCACCACACACTTCCTTCAGGGCTCATCGAGTGCTCGTGGCCCCAGGAGTCAAAGACTCTGCCGCTCTCTCTGAAACACTCTTGGCTGACAAATCTTAGCTCTACTGGCCTCCCACACCCACGAAAAGATTTACAGTTGTGGTGCCATAGGAACAGGGGGGGTGGCACAGGGCTGCTAACAAACCACCAATGGTTGAAGCCATTGCTGGGTCCTCGCTGATGGTGGTATCTGAGCAATTAAAAGAGAATTCCTCCTGTTTGTCAGGTATCATCCAGTTTCCCTATTAAATGTTCTATTAGAGATTTAGCTCCTCAAATGGGCTTCTGTCACACCACATTTGAGCAAACTGTCTTAATCAAGCACAGTAGAGACTATTAAATGCATATCAAAATAGCAACATCATAATGAAATCGTTGTGTTAATTATATATTAAAATATCTTTGCACATCTATGATTCCATAAAGTAATCTAAATTAAAAACGTGCATTAAAGTAAAGGTGTACAAAACACAACTTTAATGCAACCGCATAGCACATATTGTGGCGATCATCCCCCATTCCAAGGGCTGGAAGGGGGGATGAAGGCCATTAGCACCCCGGGTTACCAAAGCGGTAACCCATGGTGCTAAAAAAAAGGATGTTCCTTCCTACAACGGGACGCGCACAGCGTCCCGGTGTAAGAAGGAAAATCCTTTCCCAAGATGGCTACCATGGAAAGGGAAGGTGGGGCTCCATACAGAGCCCCTTTTCTCTTTCCATGGCGGCCGGGGGAAGCTGAGAGGAAGGTGAGGCTGTGGCGGCAAGGGGCACTGCAACCGAAATAAGGTAAGTGGTGGGGCCAGGGGTTCATAAAGAAAAAAACGGGGCGTAGGGTGGGGGGAAGATGGCCGTGGGGTGAGCCAGCCATCAGGCAGCTAGGAACGTGGGCTTGTACCGCCGGTTCAAGCCTTCGTCGCTAGCCACCTGATTGGCTGGCTCCTCTGCCGAAGGTACTAATAGTAGATTATACATCTTGATAAATTATTAACCTTTCAGAAAATTAAAGTGTTTGGAAAAGCCAAACACGTGCCAATATTAGCGAACTTTAAATGACTGTGTCATGTGAAAAGACAAGCCTCATTACAAGTATAGTGGTGCTGTAAACCTGGCAGTAATGTGGAGGCAATTCAATTAATGCCATTTCTCAGCACTGCCATACCACAGTGTTGGCGGTAAGGTGGAGGATTCTCCTCCAGCAAAATACTGGAGGTAAATCTGCCATTTTACTGGCCAAAAAATCAGCAAAATCTGTGGAATTACCGCCAGTCGTAATTCTTCCGAAATCCCTATGGTGGTTTAAACAATTTACCACACTTGTAATCTGTATGTAAATCCACCCGTCCAAGTTGTGGTAACGGTAATTCGATGTTCCATCAGATTTATCACCGGAATACCACCAAACTTGTACAAGGGCAGCACTTTTTTGGCCGGTAATGGAATTATCGATGTTTTTCCTGCACGACAGCACTATGAGTTTGACCTTGAAGTCGAGGATTTTTCTCCAGCATCATGTTCGAGGCAAATACGCCAGCTGGAGGCCAAATGTCATTGGAATTGCCATTGCGGAAATACTCCTCACGGTAATTCTGCCGAAATTCCCATGGAATCTTATGCACTCTAGAAACTGGGATTAACACCACCCTTCCACGACTTGTACTCCTGTGCGAAACCCAATGGACTAAGTGGGGGTGACTGTAAACTAGTTTGGCAGTAAAACCGGCTGATTTACCACCAAACTTGTAATGAGGCCCATTGTGCAGAGAGTTCTTTTTTGCATTGTGTTTTGCCTGAACCCCAGAAAATCATATGTTTGAAACGCATATCTGGAAACTGTCAGCTTCATTTATTTTTTACCTACACCCAGCCTTGCAATTAGAACTCGTACACACTGAAAACATTTAAAAGAACACCTCAGCCAAACTCGAGATATTCACTTTTTACAGTCCAAAAATGTACCAATAATTTGAACCTGTGCAATAGGTCCAGATACAAAAAGGGATATGTATATTTGAGGATCACAGAAATGTATAAGACAGACACATGAGCGCAAACGCACGGCCTAATACACGTGGCCGCATGATACATACGCATTCATGTTCCGGACATCACCGTAAATACAAATAAAACATGTAAAAACATAGCACACACACATTCACAACAAGGCTATCTGTGGGCAATCCTGTGGGTACGGATCCCAACAACCAAGCAGATGGCTGTCAATTACGCATGCACAAACACACACATGCAATGAGCAACTGTGTATCTGTGAGCCACGCTCACTGATCCGGATCACACGTGCACAATTATATACACAATGGCCATCCTGATATGCCTTCAGAAATGTCCCGGAATCCTGATAATGCATGTTCAACCACACACACAAACACCCAACACTCCAAACACACAAAAGTAAAGTCTACAAACATCGCAAATGCCACTGTTGAGAAGGCTAAACGCACCGTCTAAAATAAGTCCATCACACTAAAGTGGGGATGGAAATAGACAGGGACATTTTATGACAAACACACTTTCATTGTCCCTCCAAGTTAACCCCCCTCAGCTCCGTCCAACACAGCAATCTCAACCATGTCCCCGCTCACACACAATACTGTAGAGCTGGTACAGTGGTACATCATGGCGCCACTGTGCCGGTATCAAACACGTTTTGTACCATGGATCCATCACCTGGCAGCAGTCAACAAAAACCGCCTCTGTGTTGTGCACTCATCACTCAGTGCCACAAAGCTGCCGAATCCAAAGTCTGCATGAGGCTGGTTTGCTTCTGCAACGCTAATGGCCTTCCTATCCATCCTCGTTAACCTTGATGTACATTGCAGGTTATTCCAAGTTTGCCAGTGTCCTGGCCGTAAATTCACCAGGATCCCAACAACCGTATTTACCATTACCACCACTTGGTCTGGCAAAATTACTGCTGCATTACAAGTGGCGGTCAGGGAGGTAAATCCCCATTCCATGTTATTTTGAGGTACGTTGATTTGTATTTGTAAATCGCACATCTGCCATAGTCATTGCATCCATCAACCCCAATGATCCTGTGAGAGTCGCAGGTTTCCCCACAAATATGTTGACACTGTGGGAAATAGCCGTGGTTGGTGGCAATATTGACAGGAACCTGCCCATCCCGATGAGTCACAAGCATACTCAAAGAAATGTAGGCCCTGGCACTTATCTTTACAAATTAAGCACTGCCTGCCCCAGCCCAGCAAGCCTGTGTACAGAGCCGAGCTCGCTCTGGATCTCTGGTGGCGACTCTATTTTTATGAGTTTTTATCTTTTGGCTGTTTTAAGTGAAATGGATGTGGGAACTTGTCTGTAGATAAACCTTTTTTTTCATAAACGCTCATGGCTATCCTTATTTTGAGAGTACAATGTTGTTACATCGCCAGGTATTTTTTCGCTGAGTTTTTTGTCAAACATTTTTGGCCGCAAAAACTCTAAAAGTTTAGGTCTGCATTGAAAATTCGAGGTGTTAAATAACAGACTAAATCAGTGACTCACCCCCTGAAGTGTGCCTGAAATAAACTTTTAATGAGTCTAGCAATTTTTGTATAGAATTCCAGAAAGACTCATTATTTGTTATTCCGATTCTTTCTTATTTGGGGTCATTGCTCAAAGTCTTACACTTGTGAACCCCTGTTTTTTAAGAGGCCTGAACAAGAAAGCCAGCCACTCCAGGAACAAAGAGCCACATGGCACTGGCTACAGACCAGGAGCTACAAATAAAAACAAACAAGTCCCCTGGCGGCCCCCAAATGACATCCATGCTAACCACCCTACATTTAATACCCTGCTTTCGCTCCTCTTCGCTGCTGACACCAAAGCACTGAAGCTCTGTTCCTACTCCCAATTCATTGTTTCACATCTTGCAATTTAATCTGGTCTAGAAATACATTTTTCCTACTCTCTTTCCTTACATTTTACATTTTTCCTTTTCATTGTCTTACATTATGGTACCGTTTTTATTCTGTTCATCGCTTAGGTGTAAGTGCTATATAATGAAATCAATGAATACAAACACATGCAAATGCAAAGAACACAGCTCAATGAGGTAGAAGTAGACGTCCCGGGAGGATAGCTCAGTGGCAACGTGCTCGCCTTGGAAGCAAGACAGCACGAAACTACACAGGTTTGATAAATACGCAACTAAGACAAACAACTACGCAACTAAAAAACAAAACAATTTCTGTAACAGCGCCTCAATGCCCGCGGGCTGTGTGAGCGCTTTAAGAATGCAAAATAAATAAATGATTCAAATAGACAATGTAGAATGAGCTGTCAATAAACAACATGCATTGGCCAACAGCAGAACACAACAATGTATTGCTTTCATCAGTTTTTTGACTCATACTGCGTGCTATGGTATAGAACCTCAGACCCCTGTTGAGGGTTGCAAATGTGTTCCATCATAATTTCAAAGAAATCAACACTATGACGAAAACCCTTTTGTGTGAAGATGATTTACTAAAAAAAAATCTCAAATATAATAGTTACTTGTCTTCAGCAATAGTTTATTTTGAAATAGTGCTCAGCAACCAAAAAAAGTACATTTGAGAAAAGAATGAAAACGAAAAGTAAAGTAACCACTTTTCCCACGTGACTTGCAATTTGAAAAGGTGCCGGGACTCGGGTTCGAATGAGCTGGCAATGACAGTGTGGACAAGAGCAAAGGAAAATGGGCTCCAACCTGGTGCAGACTTCAATCGGGAATGTCTCAAGGAATCATTTTTAGGGTTCTAGGGTCACAGCCAAAACTAAAGAGCACAGACACTAAAGGGTAGAGTATGTATATGTCCTTTTCTACATGCATGTGCCAATACATGTACTATAGCACATATTAAAACATTTTCTGAGCAGATCGATCCATAGCACAAGTGACTTAAAAGACAATTCAGTTTGTGGTGCGCACTACATGCACGGCAATAATATTATTGTCACTATATCTCAATTGTGAACTGCAACATATGTCATAGGTGGCTTGTTGGTGCCATATAGCGGGAAACACTACACCATTAGGACCAGTTATGAGTAAGCCATTTTCTTTGGATCTATGTTAAAATAAGGAAAATGAAAAACCGAGGCTGAAAACAATACATTTATTTTTGGTCGATTTACAGAAAAACATTTTTCCCCTTTTTGTAATGTGGGGAGACCCTCTGACGCCCCCCCACGCACCCACTAACCCTTTTTATAACCTTACCTCACCCCTAACAATTTCTTTACTAAAAGGTAAGAAAATCCTGCACAAAATCAGCCAAAATAAATGATGTTTTCATCCTCGGTTTTTTCATTTTTCTTTTTTTGACAGGATACAATTTTGTGTGGAATCACTGCTAAGTGAAACCGACTTCAGCAGTAAAGGAAAATAAAGAACAGTGAGGTAAGGTGACGTGCCCAGTTTCACATAATGTGGTACTCTACATCGCTTAATGGCCTTATTCTTAGACACCTGGGATACCCCCGACTCTTGCACCTATGTGGCCTCAATTGATCTATCTGCCACCTTTGATAGTATGGATCGTAAAAGGTTGTGGGGGCAAACTTCACAGTGGGGGGATTCCAAATACACTTCTGGAACTAATTATAGGCCTTCATACAAACTCCTCTGTAAAGATAAGGTTAAATAAAGATGGGGTCATGTCCCGAAGTATTTTTACTGAATCAGGTCTCTGACAAGGCTGTACATTGCCAGCATGTTGATTCAATGTATACATGTCGGATGCTGGCAATTATTTATCTCCAGTTGCCTTAATAGCTCCTAGGTGGGATCGCAACACCTATCCCGGCTCGCCTACGCTGACGATTTCCTCTTATTTGATAAATCACGCGTAGGGCTAGGACGGTTATTGAAATCTTTTTCCGCATTTGCCTCAGACAACGGCTGAAGATCTTTCAAATAAAACAAGAATTCTGGTTGTTTCAAGAAGCCCAGAAAAGCGACTTCAAACATGGGTATAGGACGACACCTGCATAATCCCTTCCTCTCGCATGACATACTTGGGATACGTGATTTCAGCTACTCCAGGTATTGTGAATGTGCAAACTACGCTGTAGCAGAGGGCAACAATGCTTATATGTAAAGTATTGGTAATAGATAAAAAAAACTACAGCTCCTATTCAATTTTACATGCCTTAAAATTCTACCTAAGCAAGGACATTCCGAAATTGATTTATGGCCAGGAATTGATTTACAATTCTAACCTGCGATGCCTAGAAGTATGGGAAGCTAAGTTGTGGAGGCGGGTTCTAGGTGTGCCCAACAGTGTGCCGCTCCCAGCAATAAGGTTCAAACTAGGTTTATCCTCTATTTCTGTTAGGGTAGCATGGACTCGGCTTTCCCTATTTAGAAAAATACTTATATCTACTGGGGAGTCCTTGTACGTGAATCTGCTTGAAAGTATGCAGATAAATTGTGTTAGGAAAAAACCCAATGTTGTGAAGACAATTGAGACGCATTCTGCACGAATTCTTAATGAAATCAATGAGAATATTGAGACTTTATCATCAAATCCAAATAAAGTAAAACAGAAAGTATTGGATTTTGGTTGGATTAAAAATGTGGAGCAACTCCATGGATACCCCTCAATGTTACATCTAAGTAAAGAATATAAGAAACGATGGGTGACTGCTCCATATTTTTCTAAGTTTCCCAACAAACAACACAGGAAAACCTTTATGCAGGTCCTTTGGAACTCCATACAAAAGAAATTCTTGCACGAAGCGGCCTAATTGATCCTGGGGAACTGGTTTGTCGATTTTGCCACTTAGATAAATCTGTTGACTCAATAAGACATTTATGTTCCTTTTGTAAGGAATTGAACACAAAGCGAGAACGTTATTTGTCAAAAATGTATCCTAACCACCAATGAGCTAATGAGCAACAAATTTGGAATCAGTGTTTGAGCGGGTGTAATACTACAGAAACTTTTGCTGTAGCCTCATTTTTTAACTCTTTGAACCTACAAAAAGGTTATTCCACCAATAATACTTCATTGGAGATGATAGCTTTATAAGATAAAATAACACTTACTTTGTTTTTCTTTCATTCTTCTTTAACTAAAGTAAGTTTTATCAATTAATGTCTGAGTTTGTGATCATTTCATCACGTACGGTTTTGGTGATTTTTTTTAAAAAAATGATATGTTTTTGATTGAGTGGTTTTATTGAAATATATGTTTATTTTTTTTTTAATTTGTTAATTTGGTTAATTTGATTTTGTTCGTTTAACGATTTGAAATTTTGTATAAGTTATTTAACCATAAACAATAACAAATAAAAAATAAATAAACAATAAAAACAAAATGTGATCAATGGAGCAGGCTGGGATTTAAACTCCTGTTTCCTGATTCCAGAGTTTTCATTGAAGGCTTTAAAACACATTGGGCCATGTATATGGAAGCATTTTTCAATGGAATTCTCCCATTGAAAAATGCTTTGTAAGTCAGACCCACCATCTACCATCCCTATTTTGGTTTTAGAAGTAGGATGGAAGCCTGGGTAGTAAAGCTCAGTGGCAACGCGCTCGTCTTGGAGCAAGACTACACAGAACAGCACAGTCGTGCTTAGAAACCTCTTTGGTATAAAGTTATAAAACACCAACTATATTATTATTCAATGATGTCAGCAACATGATTTGAGGTCAAGAGTCCAGCGGTAGGCGCTTCTCACCAATGTATGATGTCAAATGCAAGAAAGGAAAAACGCTGTTTAGTTTAAAACCAGGCAGCACCAATCAAATTAAAAGAATACCTAGTTGCGAAATCAATACACTGTTTCAAATAGATCGTACTCTCCCTATTAATAGAGGGGATGAACTGTTAAGTCCTCACCCCCACAGAGGCCGAAGACCTGAGCTGAGCATGACCTTTGCGCCTTTATCTGGCCAGAGCGCCGAGGCAGCTAAAAAAGCGGTCAGAGGGGCAAGGCACGGGCATAGTGGGCCCTGTGACTTTTTTATTAAGCATATGGTCGTGGGATGTAGTTCTCTTTATATGTTACGCTCTGAGATATTTGGGTAATGTGTCTATGATTTGAACACTCCTGCGGCTGAATACTTTGGCGCTCGGATTTGAAATGCACATGACATCTCCCCAAGCACTGCTGTTTTACATTTTCTGAAATCAGTTTTAAATTGATTGTGTTCATGTTTTTTATTGAAAATTAACTGTGTCATTATGTGTTTTTGTCTATGAAAAGAAAAGGGCAGTGTGTAAAGGTTTAGTTTAAACAGCATGCCCACAAATACATTAAATATGTTAACTACAAAGAGCGCCAGGGGACCACTACGGTGGTGATAGTGCGCGGTATTAATATCTTTAAAATTAACATGAACAACTCTGCGGTCATTGTTAATTTGAAATTATGAATGAAGGAATGAGTTGCAAGAATTCCAAGCAAACTTTGACAAAGACAGTACTTGAAGTCGATGTAAAAGCATGTGTCCTCATAGCCAGTGTGGTTGTGATTTGGTGCAGTACAGGATCATAGCACCATCACATAGCATATGTGCAGGTAGCAATACTATTTTCCAGTTACTGACATCCCACGGACAGAGAGTATCTTCATGTGTCAGGTATTGCATTTGTATGCCATGGAACTTGCATCATATAGCACGATTGCCAACAAAAGCCTACGTGCTCACATCATTTCCACCATTACCGGGTACTGCCATCCAATCCCCCTTGCCACCCAATGATCAGGTTGTCATACCACTGTCGAAAATACTTTCAATAAGCATATAACAGTGGCAGGTTGCACTATGCCCAGTTAGCACAGCTTGCACACATGTCATTGTGCGTAGTTGGCAGAGTCGTGCCATAATGCATCATGATAAGTTAATGCAGCAGTGTCAGCTTTCATTATAACCAATCAACAGAGCAGTGCCAGTGTATACCATGCCCTTTTAGCAAAGCAATGCCATATTCCATTATGTCCAGTTACGAAAAAGGTGCATTTCATTATGCCCATTTGGCAAAGCAGTGCCCTATTCTTTGATGCACAATTGGTACAGCAGTGGCAGACTGCATAATGCCCAGTTAGCATAGGAGTGCCAGTTCGCATTATGTCAAATTAGGATTGCAGTGCCCGATTCCATGGTGTCCACTTAGACGGGCAGTGCCATCATCTCCTTATTTCCTACCAACAGAACATTTTACTTTAGGGCCAGGTCCCTTTTATGCATGGAAATGCAAATGTAAGGAACAGAAAGAGCGCAAAAGGGAAGGAAATAGGAAGCCGGGCCTTTATGTTTAGCCTGCATTATTTGCACTTAAGTGTGTGTTGGGGAGAGGTCTTGTAACGGGCACCCTTCTCCTTTCTTGCCTATTTTTCATGTGTTGTCTTAAAAGTGTCCAGAAAAACGAGTTATTTCACTTCAATGTATCACCGGACGGAATTGTTCATGATAAGTATTTGGCCCAATTACTAAGTTTAAATATCTCGGGAGACTTTTATCCATCAGAATGTATGCCCTTTATCCCTCAATTGTGGCTATTGGGGTAAAGTATGATGCCTGTTTTGTTTAGTAAAGCAAGAAAGTTAGTGCATCCAAATAGCAGCTGTTCTGCAGGATTGATCACGGAAATGATCATTACAAACCTGGTGTTTATCCGCATCTTGTGGGTATAATGTCCGGCTATAATGTACTGCATTGTATTATGATACGATGCTTTAATGTTCCCATTTTCAGATGTTCAAAAACCTGAGGAGTCATGAAGTAGAAAAGATGAAGAAAGGGGTGTAGGAAGAAATGGTCCCATAATGGATAGCGCGAGTGCACAGGTGTGGACAGTGGGTGCTGGGCCAGCATGATGTATAGCTACACAAGCCCATTGGAGATTGCAAAGACCACCAAACTCTCCTTTTTTATACAGCTGGGTGCAAGTACGCATTAGCAAATACAATCTCATTTTCCAAAACTCAGATTTTGCACATTTATTATTACTATCATTTAAAATAGCACCGTGACTTACCCAATGAAGTTTTCTCTATTGAACATTTTCTCCTATCCGCTAGGATTCCTACAATTGTGTTATCCCATTTTCCCTTCTATGTAAGGCTTTCTTTAGGAAAAGCAACAGAGCCCTAGGGTTGCTGAAACAGTGTAATCACGCTACCGAGCACTGCTTACACCCCTTCAGAGCTCTAGAGTTACTGGAAACAGTGTAATCATGCTACTGAGCACTGCTTCCACCCCTTCAGAGCTCTAGAGTTACTGGAAACAGTGTAATCACGGTACCGAGCACTGCTTCCACCCCTTCAGAGCTCTAGAGTTACTGGAAACAGTGTAATCACGCTACCGAGCACTGCTTCCACCCCTTCAGAGCTCTAGAGTTACTGGAAACAGTGTAATCACGGTACCGAGCGCTGCTTCCACCCCTTCAGAGCTCTAGAGTTACTGGAAACAGTGTAATCACACTACCGAGCACTGCTTCCACCCCTTCAGAGCTCTAGAGTTACTGGAAACATTGTAATCACGCTACTGAGCACTGATTCCACCCCTTCAGAGCTCTGGGATTGCTGGAAACATTGTAATCATGCTAGCAGCACTACCTCCGCCCCTTCAGAGCCCTAGGGTTACTGGAAACAGTGTAATCATGCTACTGAGCACTGCTCCAGCCCCTTCAGTGCCCGGGGGTTGCTGGAAACAGTGTAATCATGCTAGCGCCCCTGCTTCTGCCCCTTCAGAGCCCTGGGATTGCTGGAAACATTGTAATCATACTAGCAGCACTGTTGGTTCTGCCCCTTCAGAGTCCTGCGGTTGCTGGAAACAGTGTAATCACGCTTGCAGCACAGCTTCCACCCCTTCATAGCCCTAGGGTTACTGGAAACAGTGTAATCATGCTATGGAGCACTGCTCCCGCCCCTTCAGATCCCTGGGGTTGCTGGAACCAGTGTAATCGTGCTACCGAGCACTGCTTCCCCCCCTTCAGAGCCCGAGAGTTACTGGAAACAGTGTAATCATGCTACTGAGCACTGCTCCAGCCCCTTCAATGCCCGAGGGTTGCTGGAAACAGTGTAATCATGCTAGCGCCCCTGCTTCTGCCCCTTCAGAGCCCTGTGATTGCTGGAAACATTGTAATCATGCTAGCAACACTGTTGGTTCTGCCCCTTCAGAGGCCTGAGGTTGCTGGAAACAGTGTAATCACATTTGCAGCACAGCTTCCACCCCTTCAGAGCCCTAGGGTTGCTGAAAACAGTGTAATCACACTACCAGCACTGCTTTGTCCCCTTCAGAGCCCTAGGGTTGTTGGGAACAGTGTAATCACTCTAGCCGCGCTGCTTCCACCCCTTCAGAGCCCCTGGGGCTGCTTGAAACAGTATAATCATGCTAGTTGCACTGCTTCTGCCCCTTCAGATCCCTAGGGTTGCTGGAAAAAGTGTAATCATGTTAGCAGCACTGCTTCCGCCCCATCAGAGGCCTTTGGTTGCTGAAAACAGTGTAATCACGCTACCGAGCACTGCTTCCGCCTTGTCAGAGCCCTAGGGTTGCTGGAAACAGTGTAATCATACTAGCAGCACTGCTTCCGCCCCTTCAGAGCCCTAGTGTGGCTGGAAACAGTGTAATCACGCTACTGAGCACTGCTTCCACCTCTTCAGAGCCCTGGGGTTGCTGGCAACAGTGTAATCACGCTATCAGCACTGCTTCCGCCCCTTCAGAGCCCTAGGGTGAGTGAAACAGTGTAATCACACTAGCAGCACTGCTTCTGCCCCTTCAGAGCCCTAGGGTTGCTGGAAACAGTGAAATCATGCTACCAAGCAATGTGTCTTCCCCTTCAGAGCCCTAGGGATGCTGGAAACAGTGCAATCACGCTAGCCGCACTGCTTCCGCCCCTTCAGGACCCTAGGGTTGCTGGAAACAGTGTAATCACGCTAGTTGCACTGCTTCTGCCCCTTTAGAGCTGTAGGGTTACTGGAAACAGTGTAATCACGCTAGCCACACTGCATTCGCCCCTTCAGAACCCTAGGGTTGCTGGAAACAGAGTAATCACGCTACCTCACTGCTTCCACCCCTTCAGAGCCCTAAGGTTGCTGGAAACAGTGTAATCATGCTAGCAGCACTGCTTCTGCCCCTTCAGAGCCCTAGGGTTGCTGGAAACAGTGTAATCACGCTAGCCACACTGCTTCCGCCCCTTCAGAGCCCTAGGGTTGCTGGAAACAGAGTAATCACGTTACCTCACTGATTCCGCCCCTTCAGAGCCCTAAGGTTGCTGGAAACAGTGTAATCACCCCAGCAGCACTGCTTCCACCCCTTCAGAGCCCTAGGGTTGCTGAAAAGAGTACAATCACGCTAGAAGCACTGCTTACGCCCCTTCAGAGCCCTGAGGTTGCTGGAAACAGTGTAATCACGCTACAGAGCACTGCTTCCGCCCCTTCAGAGTCATAGAGTTGCTGGAAACAGTGTAATCACGCTACCTAGCACTTTTTCCGCCCCTTCAGTATTAGGATGAATGTCTTGGCTCGCATGTCCCGAATGAGTGGGCAAGAGTACAAAACAAGAATGCTAGTCTCCACAATATTAAAGCAGAGGAGGCAGAACGATCCTTCAATCTTTCTGCCCAACCCTTTCCTTGCTAAATACCTGATACAATTTGAAGGGGAATTAGTTGTGAAATCGAGAGGAAGATTATTAAACCTAAGTCGTTTTTTTTTTATCAGAGCTTTATCTTGAAGACAATGAGGTGCCAATAAATACAGCTGAACTCTAACTGTGGAGGATATAATCTCTAGACTCTGGCTGGAAGGTAGACTCATTTCAAGCATAATTAATGATACGGAATCATGGGAGTCGTAGTCCAAGACAGCTTGAGAGGGACACCTTGCAGACCCGTGCTTTAGAGGCTTTGCGAACAGTGGCTTAAGCAGGTGGTAGCCTGAGGGGCAAGGACCAGTCTCTTTCCCCCATGCAGGCGAGGGGCGGCGATGATTGGCCAGCTGAAGAATTTCGTTGGTTACTAGAATAAGGGACAGACACAATCTCAAAGGGAAGCAGAGGAAAATAAAATCACCAGATCCCCATGCAGCTTGGGTGTGTTAAATAAATAAAATACACTGATTTCCACTATCTCTGTGCTTTCCACGGAAGGAAAATGTGCCAATGTAAAGGATTATACACGCATCTTGCATGGCAGTGTTTCTGTTCTGTAACTGCAGTTTGCTGAATGTACATTCTCCAATGTTCACTCAAAATCTGCTTATGCAGATTAAAAGGAATCTTTTGAGGGAAAGTGTTGGGAGCCGCTGCTGCTCAAACAAACACAAATAAACCCATGCATTACTGAACATTCCCAGCTCAGACCTATGCAGGAAGATTTTCCTAGGCATCTCTTTAAAAGGGTTTCTGATTTAAAAATGTAATGCACATTATGCTTAGTACCAAGATAATTGCATGTGTCAAACATGGACTACAAGCAGTGGTGGAAATGGAAAAAATCTGGTGGGGGATCCCACAAGGCCCGGGATGGGGGCGGAGTTTTGGGGGTGGGCAGTGTCTGAGGAGGCGGGGTTTAGAGGGGCGGAGCTGGCCGGTGACCTCCGATCAAAGGAAATGTCCAAAATAATAGTTTAAAACAGCGCAATTTCTTTCATGCTACTTTTTTTTCAAGCTATATCTCAATTCCACTTTAAAGCACTTCCATGGTGCTGGTGCACCATAAAATATGATATCATTACCACTCCCCACAAACCCCACCGCCACCCCCGCACCCTCCCACGCACAAAACAAACCCCAAAACACATGTGCCTGCTAGGTTGGGCAATTGTCCCGGATTTCGTGGGATTGTCCCGCAATTAGGGACTCTGTCCTGCAGTTTGCAGAGTGGCTGTGGAGGACGCAGTTTCATCGGGACAACCTGCCTCCAGCACAGCCACTCTGCAAACTGAAGTGGGCATTTACACAGCACGGCGCTGCCGCCTGCTGCTTTCTTTCCCCAGCGGCTCTGCAGCCCTGGCTCCTTTTGAGCCTGCAGGTCTAGCTGTAAAGCTCTGACACCTGGCTTCATTCAAATGCTAATGCTTTGTTCTTGGGGTCGTGATGGTCATGTTTGCAGTTAAAAACGTGACCATCACCTCCCAAGGACAACCCGTTTGCATTTCAATTAACCCAGGAATTAAGAGCCATTAAAAATATTTACATTAAAAAAGGGGCGGGTCAAATGTGAATGACGTGATGTCATCACTGCCCTGTGGGCAAGTGTCCCGCAAAAGACTATCAAAGAGTTGGCCACCCTAGTGCCTGCTGTTTAGGGAAACGTTCAGTGCAGTGCACTAAAAATGCAAGTTTGAACTTCATCCTACACTATTTTAAAATGAAACTGTTCTGGAGCGGTTTCATTGAAAATAAAGCATAGGAACCCTGAATTTTGCATTAAAAGCATTGCCCTGTGCGAGCACTGAGCACAAAGAGTAATCTACTCTGTGTGCACTGTTCTCGCACTGGGCAGATTAAATCTGCCGGGCCCACGAGGCTGGGGGCTGTGCTGCTCGGAGGAGCAGACTGCTCGGAGCAGCACAGTCCCCACCTTGCGGGCCCGGCTGTGGTGCCTGCATGAAGAACTCCTAGAGAAAGTGCCAGACAGCCTTCCTTAGGAAGGTGTGTTCCGGTGTCCTGCTGTTGTGGATACATAGGGGGGCGGAGCCAGAAGAGCGCTAATGGCGACAATGAGCTGCTTCGCCCCCCTACGCCATGCCATTTCGGGATTATTTTTTTTTCTCTCTCTTCGAAACCCAGCTGGAGAGCATGGGTTTGGTGTTTGGGTGACTGACTCTGGCCGGATCCCGAGATCCGGCTTCACATCTGGTGCCGGATCTCGGATCCGGCGAGAGCCGGCCCAATAACCAGCACTGACTACAAGCAGATGACTATCGTACAGGCTCTTCTTGGTTGTATCTAAGTCTAAAGTTAGTGCGGGCATATGGTTGTATGCAGAGATCTCACGTTGGAACATGCCAGGCAGGATGTAATAAACAATGTTTAGGTTCACATCATGTTGGGTTCTGCTACATGCTCTCCTGCACTCATAATGTGTACATGAATGCAAAATAGTACACAATACAAACACAATTAATTGTATAACATAATTTGAGGGCCCTGTTTCGGCATATTTTTAAGAACCGGGATTTAACATGAAGTAGTGATGTTTGGGAGGCTTTAGATTGTCCATACTGAGCAGTTACTTTCCATGTGTCTTAGTGTTGTAAAGCAGACAAAAACACAAATGGCTCACATTGTAGCAGGGCTGACTTTTTAAAATCGTAACTGGTCCATGTCACTGGGAGCACCCTACTCTAGCACTGGGTGTTGCTTTTACTTTAGTTTCACTTAAGTCTATTTTATTTAATTGAAGAGTCACAAAACTGCATGTCCCAGAATGCAATTAGTCTATAAACGAAAGCCCGCAGGTGGGTTGTGCTGTCCCAGATGCAGTCATCTGGTGACCTTCAATGCTGTTTATCAACTGGTGTTCACTGTTACGTGCTATGTATACTCATTTCGTATGACACATCTTCCTAACACGTCTGTGCCTGGAAAGTACAGTAGAACTCATGCATTTGATGAGCTTGCATCACTCTGTGTTCTCTTACATTGCAAGTGGGTATTTGGTTGGATTGTGTCTTTTAACGAGGTAAAGATCTATTAATATTTCCAACTTTGGACTGCAGGAAACATAATGCATCTCCTTTTAGAGATAGGCGAGCCAAAGAATCCATGGGTAGAGCCGAGCGATCAGGCCCAGTTTAGCTCTGAGAACCAAACGATGCCTTAGGCTTTGGAGCGCTATACAAATAAACAAAATAAAATAAACGCAAGCTGAGTCGGCAAACAATGCACACCTTGCCATTTGCCTCCCCACCCTCAATAGCAACAGACATAACGGTCGCCCTGCCTCCCCAGTCCCATAAACAAGTACTCAGTGCCTGGCACCCTCCTGCCCACCCCCCACAACACAATCCCATACTTGATGCCCTGTCTCCCTGGCCCTTAACAGGAACCCTATATCTGGCATCCCAATGTTGGAAGATACGGCACAGGGAAAATACATGATCTGTCTAGTATCCCACACTTTCTGCATGACTGGATTTGATCCCAGTCTGCATTTTAGACACTCGAACGCATGACTTCTCATCTCAACTGATAAAAATGTGTGGTCATTTACAGTTTCAAGGAGCTAAAATAATGCTGCTTCATAAAGATGACCTAAAAGTACACAAATCCTTATTAAAATCAACCTGACAAATATGGAACATTTTACATTAAGCAAAAAGAGGGATTACAGCTTTGCCATCCTAAATGAAACCCTATATACCAGTATATAAAGTAACATCAACCTAAACAGGCCCCTGTGTTTTGCAACTGTACTTTCAATACTTAGACAACCAAGAACAACACTGCTGTCTGCAGCAAGGATTGAAATTGCCAGGAACTGGCGCTATCTATCCCCCTGTTTAAAGTATAGAAAAGTCTGATTTGCTGACAGCAACAGCTTCCAGGACCAACATGTAACTGCCCCAAGGACATCATTTAGGTGTTTCCAGGGGTCGTAACAGCGACCCTAAGGTCTCCTTTGCTACCCCTGTGGTCTCCCTTGCTACCCCTAAAGAATTTTTTTTTATCAAGTTGAAAACAATTTAAAATTAAATGCAGGGTCCTGGGTTGTGCCCAGCACCATGTGGCTCTTTGCTTCTGGAGTGGCTGGCTTTCTTGTTCAGGCCTCTTAAAAAATGTTTATTTTAAAAACAGGATTTCCACAAGTCTAACACTTTCAGCAGTGACCCTAAATAAGAAAGAATGGGCATACCAACTAATTTCCCTTTCTAGAATTCTATACAATAAGTGCTAGACTCATTAAAGTGTTATTTCAGGCACACTTCAGGGGGTGAGTCACTGATTTAGTCTGTTCTTAAATATCTCAATTCAGCCTTTCATCCTTCTGAGGTCGATAAATGAGTACCAGCACAGGTTGGGTGCTATTGTATGTATATTTGTTACATTTAAAGCGCTTAAGCGTAAGTACTATATAATAGCACTTCATTATCATTTGGCCATGGACGTCTGCTTTTATTCACAGTAATTTAGTAATATGGGCCTATACACACTGATATTAATGATACATATGGCGATCCATTCTTGTATGAAATGCATATAGCATTATAGTGATATTGTAACCATATTTTTCGAAGTGAGCTTAGGAACAATGCTATGTGATGCCACTTCCTGTTTTGTCAAGGGGTGAAAGGTCGTGTTCCATCACTTCCTGTGATATCACTTCGGATGTGGTCAAATGACATCACTTCCTGTGATGTCATCAGAGGTCAAGGGTCATGTGATGTCACTTCCGCTACCAATGGTATTTTGGTGAAATGACATCACTGAACTGCCCAGGCCAGGTGGTGCCAAAGAAACATACCTATGTGACATTATCTCTCAGTGTTTGGGAACATGTGTAAAGGAGCATTAGTGAACATCTAGAAACACTTACACCACAGCGGGTCATATAGAAGTTAGACTTGTAACTCTCAATTTGCCAGCATCTCATCCCTTAGAGGTGTTTCCTTGTTACTGGAAGATGGTGCATAACTACAAGCTACTTATTGCTCCTGCTGAACACATCCTTATTTCAGTCCCTGTGTAGTCCTTGTTTCACACACACGTGCATTTGGTTATCACGCACAGCTTCTAGTGGGATCAAACCCTAGGGATCTTATCCTCAACAGGCTCATGTGGCGGCAACAGGCAGAACCTGCATGTCCCTGATTTGGGGAAATTGAGGCCAGAAACTAAAGGGCCGAGTGACAGGTGGAAAACCTCATGTCGAGGCAAGAATCCTCCTTGCCCCAGAGCAGTGTGACCACACACCACCTCATTCACAAACTGGATTGTACATGGGAAACCCATGGACACTGCCCATAGCACAGGGTAGAATATAATACATTGTCCTATGCTCCTTTTGCCGTAAAGGAACATGCCGCAGGCAAATGCTATTGCCCAGCAGTACAGGGTAGTGGGTCCTCTGTTCACTTTTCCGTTATGAGAGAAACCTACCTCATAAGTGAGAGGAATTAGCACGTTAAGGGATACCTGGCGGAATAGGTAACCCCCCCCAAACACCCAGAACTCCACTCCCCTGGGTTTGAATCTTGTTTGTTCTGTTTTCGTCTATTTTGTTTTTTGTGTGCCCTGAGGCCCATTGGCATGTGGCGCTCTATACAAATTAAATAATAATAATAATAATAATAATAATAGCAATAGGCCAGCCTGTGGAGTGCGCAGTACAAATGAGAAATATTTGGTTTGTATTATCTTCAGAGCAACACTGTAGTTTAATACACACTACATATAAGTGGGGCTGTTTGTGTAGCGCACAGTTATCAGAATCACATGGAAGGGATCCCAATTGTGGCAGCCAATGCAAACATGAACCATTAAGTAGAGAGATGTTCCTCCCAATATTTCATAGGTTGTGCAAGTGTGGAAACCAGGTTTTCTGGTTGCACACTGTGCAGTCTTGCAGGTTTCAGACCACACATGCATGTGCTCCCCTCTTATCTTTAGTTTTGCACCATCAGGACATTGTTGCATAACCTAGCCAGGGTCCACACCACATGCAAAGCTGAGAAGGAAAATGCCCAAGAATCCAAGTGAGGGGACAGGCTGCCACGCGTCTCTTGTGTACATGGCTGCAGTGTGCATCATTTTAGCTCCCTTCAATATTAATGTTACATAGTGGCATACCAGGGATTTACGCACAGGGAACTCTGGGTAAACATTACCGGCAATGGCCCCTCGAGGAACGAGCCCTTATTGGTTACCCAGCTGTTAAACCGTAATTACATAGTGCCTCCTTATTATTTATATTGGCCTAAGCCCATTCGCGCTACACGGAAAACCGTGTTGCAAAGTTCTGATTTTTGGGTTAACTTAGCCACCATTTTAAGATTCATCCGCCATTTTGATTTTCACTCGTGTGTTCTACGTTCTAAAATGATGGACTATGTTTTCGACTTGCAGCCAAGTCTTTCGACCTTTGAGTTCTGTTAATGTTTAGGTTGTCCGAGAGCCGACAGTTTAAACTAAGCAAAGAGACCTTGTGCTTCATATGAACTGTCATTCAAGTGTTGTCTGTGTTCACAAGCCTCATCCTTGTATAAACATTGGGACAATGAAGAACAAACCTCGAGCGTATGCTTTAGCTGAACTACATTGTGTAGAAACCTGAAACAAGGCTTACCGCGGGATCCGGGAACATGCATCACTATTGTGTCTTCATGGAAATACAAACTTATGTAATCCTTCACATGATAGTGTAAAAGATGTATGTGAACTAGGCACAAACTCTAGACCACGAATTATTAACATGAAGAGAGGCTAAACAATATCATAGGAAATGTATAAAAATGCTAGTATTCAGATGTCCAGTACCTCTCTCTCCTCACTGTGTCGGCTGGTACACACTGTGAGGTGTTGGGAGCCGGATATCTATCTGTTTTGCTTTGTAAACTGTACAGTAATAAAAGATACTTGTATCTTTTCAGCCCGTGATCAGCCTCGATATTTCTTTGTTCTTTCAGATGGTGCCCGAATAGGGACCCTTAAGATTGATGCCACCTCGTTGAAGAGTAGACGCGGCTATCGGGCCGGGATCGGACGTTGAGAAAAAGGGGGCCCCTTTTGGATGAGACGCGACACCTCAACAGTACTGCACGATCCAATCCCTGGACGGTGAGCACGTGGTCCGAGAGGGCATCTTGACGAGGGTCCATATATCGAGGCGGGCAGTTTTACCAAAATCACCAACCACGAGGGTCCTTTGTCCTTTGTAATCTGATCGGACCTCGATTTGTCCTTTGAATCAGGTGAGTCGTGCGCGATTCGTAAGTATGCTGATATTTGGTTGTAGATTTGTACCCATGAGCAAAAACGACGCCAGGTAACACCAGTAATCTGACATGCCTGGGAAATTGTCTGCCTGTTTCAGGGATTATTCCGCAGAGACAGATAATCTTTAGAATTTGGCCGACCGGCGCCACAGGAGGGGTCGCCGGCATGTACTATGTACTGTAAGTACGGCATTGGTAGTATAGTATTCAACAATATTTGGCACAGACAAACTAGACATGCTTCCGAACTTCAGTGGCCAGTCAATGGTAGTTTTGAGATTGCCCGAATACAGTATTTAGAAGCCATATTGCTAAAGAAAAAAGCTAGACCTGCAGCATTTGATGTCATACAAAATTGGAAAAAGGAAGCTATGCAGCAACTTTAGAGTAAAGAGAAGCATGCGCGTCGTCATATGTCAAATTCAGAAAAGGCATTATTGTATGATCAACAAAAACAGTCAGAGTCTGTTAGAAACATGGATAGGGCTTTTGAACTTGGTATACAGAAAATATATCTGTCTAAAGATTTTCATGTCTCAGATGAGTTAATTGATAAACTTTTAAATGAACGTAGGCCTGGTGCCACTGCACCAACTCCTTATGTAACTATTCCTGCTGTCTTACCTCTTCCTGCGGTCGCTCCTCCTCCCTTAGCAATTCCTTTTCTTCCAGTTGCTCCTCCGCTGCCAGCTATTGCTCTGCTTCCTGTTGTTGTTCCTCCGCCTGTACCTCCACCTTTACCAACTGTTACTGTTCCAGTAAATCCATCTTTGTTGCCAGTGGTAGTGTCTCCACTACTTGTTGTACAGGATTTGTCTACTCTCTCTTTTCCAAGCGGTTCTGCTACGCTTGTAGCTGATAAAGGGGCGAGTGCTAAATCAAAAGTTGTAACACGGAACACAGTTTCCAAAGAGAAGAGGAGAGATTTGAATGCAGGGGCTAAGCAATGCATAGAGAAAGGTGAAAATTCTACTGTCTTAGCTACACTCCTTAATCTAGAAAGTATTCCCAATCAGAATGTCTTTATTGAGGGGATGTGGATACACTTGGCTGTAATGTGGAATAATTTGATGGACACGGATGTCCCACAAGGGTTGAGGGATTATAATGTTTTAGCCTATTCAAGGGATACTGCGGAGAAAGTACATGAGCATGTCGAGAGGGTTTTTGAGTTTTAAAGGGAGTTAGAACGGTTACAGAATGATGAAATAGATGGTGATAGTTTGGACGCTTTTTATGTGCAGAAACGGTTCCTTCCTCCTTGTAAGTCAATGAGTGTAGAGACGCGGATTTGCACAAGGGATGCCCTTAGATGGATGTCGGATGTGTCGATATCTCCCATAGAAGTATATGATACGTATAGTCAGTATACTCCAGAAATGCAGAAGAAAGTGTTACAGGTAATGGTAGAATACCTGCAGGATGAGTGCACAAAGAAAAAGATTTGCTGTCCCGCAGAACTGAGGATTATTTATAAGAGAGCTTTTGCGCCTGATACTGCTTCCACCACTTTAGCGCTTGATCTGGCTTTGTTACTTAATAGACGTTCGGAGTTGCCTACTTCTCAGTTGCCTATGAGAAAGGTTCCTCCGACATTCGTTCCTAAAGTTGAGATTCCGGCTAATGTTGCAACAGGTGCAGCAGCCGTCGACATTGAAGCTCACTTTGTATCGCAATTTGTTCAAGTCCCGTTCTCTAGACAGGAAGTAAATACTATTAGACAATCGATTCCAGACATTACGAAAAATCCAACAGGGTTATACAAAGAAATGGAATCTGTCCTACACTCATCAGTTTTCACTCTGGGTGATATAGATTTGTTGTTTCCCGTGATCCTACCTGCTGATTTATGGAAGCATATTAGGACTGTAGATGATCCAGCAGGGTTGGGTGACACGTGGGTTAACTTGGTTAGGTTAGATGGAGAAAGGAAAGCTGGCGAAAGACCACCGCAAGTGATACTGACTTTGCCAGATAGAATAGTAACGAAATTAAAGACTTTGATTCCTGTGAGAAGGATTGTTTGGGACAAACTCACTGCTTGTACCGAAGGAAAATCTGAAGGTGCTACCAAATTCTTTAATCGGTTCGAACAAGTATTCTCAGATTTTAGCGGAAAGGATTTAAGCACCGACTCAGGGAAAAGATTATTTGTGGATACGTTTGTGCGTGGATTGTTGCCTGATATTCAGTCACAAATTATGACTTCCGAGAGTGCTTGGCAAGCTAAATCACAGTCCGAAGTATTGCATATGGCTCAGTATTACGAGAATAACGTCAATAATGAAAAAGAAAGGATTGAAAAGAAAAGGGGAGATCTAAAACCCAAGGTATTATTGCAACAGATGGTCAGAGGGCCTAGAGGTGGAAGTACACAGTTTCGAAGTCAATTTGTTCCACAAAGTAATGCGCCGTTGGGTCCTGTACACACGAGCCAATGTGCTTATTGCAGATACGAGGGTCATTGGTGAGCACAATGTCCGATCCTTCAGCAAAGGTTGAATAACACATATGGTGTCATGGGTAGATGATCCAGAGGCCGCCCTGGGGTAGGGGGTCCTGGTAGAAGCCAGTTCGCTCAAGATTCTCAGTCAGTTTCGCAAGATAATCAGCAACCTAGTGTAGATAGCAGAAATATTTTTGATAATCCTTCAACTGCCTATCTTTCTGAAGATCTCGTCTTTGACGATATATTGTTTCGTTAGGACAGCCCGAAGCAGGGTCTGGAACTGATGCCTATTCCCGTTAATCGGAAAGGTCCCTATGTTGAGATGATGGTGGGGAATAGGAAGCATCTATTTTTGATAGACACAGGAGCACAGAAGTGTTCCGTTGATCATTCACGGGTTCCAGACATTCCACTGTCAGGGCAGAATAATGTTTCTGTAGGGTTTTCTGGCACGCCAGTGGTTAGTCTGGTTTCTCTGCCGGTACCGATTTCACTGGGGCCATTTACGGATCACTGTCCATTTCTTCTGACAACGAACTGTGGAGAGAATTTGTTGGGGTTGAATCTGTTGAAGGAATTAAATGTTGTAATTCATTGTTCTTCGGATGGAGTGCGTTTGATGATTTCACCGCAGCAATTTTCTGCCTCACAGCTTTTGACTAGACCTTTGCCGCCAGAATTACGTGAAGTACCGGCGTGTTTATGGGCAGTTGACGACAATGATGTTGTTATTTTGCAAATTGAACCTGTTAAAATTGTTTTGAAACCAGGAGTTAAGTTGCCACGCATTCCACAATATAGGATTTCAGTTAATGGTGAGCAAGCTTTGAAGTGTATAGTTTCTGACTTTGTACATCGTGGAGCAATTGAAGAAATTGCAGGAAGTTTGTGTAATAGCCCGATTTTGCCAGTGTATAAGAAAGGGGATAATGCGATTCCTTTCCATTTCATTACCGATCTGCGCGCTATCACTAAGATTGTTTCTGCACAATTTCCAATTGTGCCTGATGTAACGAAGATACTAACAATGATCCCAGCTTCTACTACTCATTTCAGTGTGGTGGATCTTAAGAATGCCTTCTTTAGTATTCCCATACACATGGATAGTAAATATTTGTTCATGTCCACCGCAGGGGGACGCTCGTTTACATTCACCCGTGCACCACAAGGGTACACAGAGAGTCCGAGCATTTATAGTAGGGCTTTGAAAGAGCAGCTCGATACACTTGAGTTGCCTTCTACTTGCATATTGTTGCAATACGTTGACGACCTTCTCTTAGCTGCAGACTCAGAAAGTGCTCGCAAGGAAGGTACTGTGTTATTTCTTATTCATCTAGCAAAGCATGGGCATAAAACTTCATTAAAAAAGTTTCAGTATTGTCGACAGGAGGTCGCCTATTTAGGCTATCTCCTGTCAAAGGAGGGAAGAAGATTGACACCTGAACGGATAAAAAGCATTTCTAGCATGTCTGTCCCAAATACAAAGAAGGAAGTCAGAGCCTTGATAGGAATGGCTTCTTACTGTTGACAGTGGACCCCAAACTTTTCACTAGTGATAAAACCAATGTTGGCATTGACAAAGAAGGGCATTTCTTTGCCACTACCGTGGAACTTGGAACACCAGAAAGGTTTTGATCTGCTCAAGACTGCACTGTGTTCAGCACTGGTTTTGGGCACACCAAATTATGATAAGGCCTTCGAGTTGTATGTGCATGAACGTGATGGATGTGCTTTGCCTGTGTTAACGCAGGAACATGGGGGAAGAATAGACCGTGCGGTTATTTTTCCTCCACACTTGATCCTGTTGCGTGCGCTTTGCCGAGATGTTTGAGAGCTGTCGCTGCTGCTGCTCCGTCTGTAAAACAAAGTGAGGGCATGGTTCTAGGTCACACTTTAACCGTGATCGTACCTCACTCTGTAGACGTTCTATTAAATAGAACACAAACAACACCTTACTTCCGCACGATTAACAAGATATGAACTGATCCTATTTGCACCGCATATCCAAATTAAGAGGTGTTGCGTATTGAATCTGGCTGAATTGTTACCCCTTCCGCACGCAAGAAATTGCTTGCAATGATGAAATGTCACATGACTGCCTCTATACCACAGAACAAGAAACTAAAGGCAGGATTGATTTAAATGATACACCTTTGAATGATCCACAAGGGGAGCTGTTTTGCAATGGCTCCTGCTTCAAACATCCGGATGGTACATCCACTGCTGCTTATGCCATCAATACGCTAAGCACGATTGTGGAAACCAAGAGAATTTCGCATAACTCTGCGCAGGCCGTAGAGATTATCGCACTGACTTGAGCTTGTGAATTTTCCAAAGGGTTTAGAGTAAATATATTTACAGACAGCCAGTATGCCTTTGGGGTGGTTCACAACTTCGGTAGACTATGGGCAGAACAAGGTTTCTTGACCTCACACGGAACAAAAATCCAACATGGCACCTTGATAGTTCAGCTATTCTCAGCACTTGCACTTCCTACTCAACTAGCAATCATGAAGTGCACCGCACATCAGAAGGTGGTAGTTGATGTAGGGAGAGAAAACGCTTTTGCTGACAGAATAGCTAAACAGACAGCTACTGATTTATATTCGGAAATGTATTTCACGAAAGAAATCACAAATACCTGTACAGTAGATGTAGGGATTAGGTCGATTAAGAATATACAAGCTGATACCACCCCAGAAGAACTTAAATACTGGGCTAAGTGTTTAGCAATCCTGGATGAGGAAGGTTGTTGCGTGGACAACAAAAGGAAAAGATGGATGCCACCCGATGCATATGTCATCACCATGGTTACAATGGCTCATGGTCCCACTCACATATGTGCTAGAAAAATCTGTAAATTACTAGAACCTGTCTGGGTGAATATCAACATCTCAAAAACTGCTGAGCGTTTTGTCCAAAACTGTATGGTGTGCTCACAGCATAATACGAGGAAGGGTACGACGACATCGAGGGGTAGTTTTGGTCCCCCCTCTGTGCCTTTTGAAGTGATTCATTTCGACTTCATCGAGATCGAGCGCTGCTATAACTACAGATATGTCTTGGTAGTCATTTGTGCTTTTAGCAAGTGGGTTGAAGCCTTCCCTGTGAAAGATGCCACAGCAATGACAATGGCGAAAACATGCTTAAGGAATATTTTCCTAGGTTTGGTTTGCCGAGGGTCATCTGGTCAGATAATGGTCCACATTTTATCGCTGCTGTCATCTTGCAAGTATGTGCGGGATTACAGATCAATAAACGGTTCCATTCGGCTAGGCACGCTCAGAGTGCCGGACTTGTAGAACACCATAATGGTATCCTGAAGAATAAACTTGCAAAAGTTTGTGCCAGCAGTAATTTGAAATGGCCAGACGCCTTAAGTATAGCTCTACTGTCCATGCGGACGACCCCACAGACTAGAACTAGACTCTCCCCATATGAAATTGTGATGGGGAGGCCAGCTAAAATTTGGAACGTAACAAGACCCAACATGTTGAAAGATGTGGAGCATTTGCTTCTTGCTGAATACTGTGACCAGTTAACTCAGATCTTGTATTTGATGTATCAACAGGTGCGAGAAGCCCTCCCAGTTAAATACGAGGGGCCAGGTCACAGAATTAGACCCGGTGAATGGGTGCTCACAAAGTAATTTGAGAGAGCATCCAGTCTCGCACTGTGCTGGAGAGGACCGTTTCAGGTCCTGTTAGCCACACAGACTGCTGTACCAGTAGCTGGCCGACGACACTGGATACATGCCACCCACACTAAGAGAATACCTTTCCCTTTGCCGCACGATGGAGACGAAAAGAAGGAAACTGTTTGCTCGGCTTCTGGTGATAAATCTGTCTTGAACACCATCAAGTGTGTTTCAGAGACTCCTCCTGAGCCCGCGGGGCCTGGGAAGACTGCTGCTTTGTCTCTGAATTCTTCTATGGATCTTTCTGCACCCTTGAGCAACCTTGCCTCTGTTTCACCACTTCCATCAGGAAGCAACGACACACTGTTCGCAGATAATGCAGTGCCTGGCGTCTTCAGGAACGATCTGCGTCCACGGCACTAGACTTACAGCACAGCATGGCTGAGCCTACAGGAAATGATTGTTGAGCTTGTCCTTTGCCACTCTCTTGCTGAAACATAAGTAAGTGGCTGAGACCAGCAAAAGTTATCTTCAATCAAGATAAATCACGTGGTCAGGAGATGACCAACTAACAAACTTAAGGAGTCTATCGCAGAAACGTTCCGGTAAAGAGCTTTGAGGAACAATGCCTGTCGTTATCTCCACTCGTACGGAGCAACCGATCGATTGTGTGGCTAACAAAGATGTTGGACAGAAAAATACATGGTTCGTGAGGATGTACTGTTTTCTTGTAATTATGTTAACTGGTCTGACAGTAGTTATTGCTCTTGGGTTTGGGTACATTGAGGAGGTGCGTCAACTTGAAACTTTTATACCCACTGAGAGTGTTCCCTATGTCTTCTCCTTTCGTGCAGCTGCACACTCTATCTTCTAGGGATTCCCAACACAGACAGAGTTATCACAACAATACACTTTTGTTAATGATGAATGCGACCCATGCAATTTTGAACAAGACTAATTGCTGGATCTGTTTGCATCTGCCACAACACAGGGAAAATGGGTTGGGCTGATATATTCATCCATTGCCTCTAACTACTGCATGCTATGCCTCTCTAACGGCATTATTCTTTGGTTGTTGGAATGACAGCATCTCAGGGAAATTTGATGGGACTAATTTAAATGAGTTTGAAAGGCGAGTCCTGATGCCCCTGGGATGTTCCCTTTTCACAAATAGGAGCAAGCTTAATGTCGCTTCTATTGGGCTTTCTGATAGACTTTCTAGACCTTTCCAATCGTTAATTTCTTTCAAGATGGCTCCCGTAGGAAACCGGGATGCCACGCCTCCTTCCTACACTATCAGTCACAGCCCCAACTCTGTTTCCTTCTGCATGCAAAGGAATGGTTCTCAATCAATGGGTACTTTCGAGGGTTGTACCAATATTGTGAATTTGACTAGTGAGGACAGACCCTTGTATGTAGGTGACCCTGTTTATTTTGTTTGTGGCATTGAAGCTTATCCTTGGCTACCTAGGGATTGCCATGGTACTTGTTATTTGGGTATCTTGCTACCAAGGGTATATGTAGCTAGCACCTCTGAGGTCTGTAGGGCTCATCCAAGGCGGGACGAGAACGGTGATACTCCTTCACTTGTCATGGATGATGTAGCGAAATCCTTTGTGCCATTTTGGGGACAGATCATGAATTCCGAGGATATGAGGAGACTGGCAAGAGTATTGGAAAGAACCATCAACCAGACCACTGATATACTCTGCAATATGATGTTAGAACAGAAAGCAATTAGATTAGTAGCTCTATAGAACCGGATGGTGTTAGACGTCATCCTGGCTGAGCATGGTGGAGTATGTAAATTGGTGGGATCTACTTGTTGCGTTTTCATACCAGACTCCTCCCCTACCATATTCAAGGCAATACAAAATCTGCACATCCTAAGTACAGAAGGACATGTTCCCGAGGGAAATTGGGATCTTAGTGCTTGGTTCTGGGGCTCTTTACGTTCTTGGGGATGGAAGCTCTTCTCAGCCTTATTGGTAATCCTTGGTGTTTTATTTTTCTGTTGTTGTTGCATACGATGCCTTCCTGCCATATGTTCGATGTTGGGAGGATGTTTTGCGCAAACTATAGGAACATTAGGACCGAAAATACACACACCCGAGAAGATGACTAAAGTTTTTGTAATGGAGATATTACTGTCAAGGATCTAATGGTGATCGATATATCTGATGAATGTGATTCAGTATGTATGGACATTGAAACGTGGAGTTACGAGTAAAGCGAATATTTTTAGTAAAGCTCTTGGCTTAGGCCAAAAGGAGGGTTTGCTAAAACGTAATTATATAGTGCCTCCTTATTATTTATATTGGCCTAAGCCCATTCGCGCTACACGGAAAACCACGTTGCAAAGTTCTGATTTTTGGGTTAACTTCGCCGCCATTTTAAGATTCATCAGCCTTTTTGATTTTCACTCGTGTGTTCTATGTTCTAAAATGGTGGACTATGTTTGCGGCTTGCAGCCAAGCCTTTCGACCTTTGAGTTCTGTTAATGTTTAGGTTGTCCGAGAGCCGACTGTTTAAACTGAGCAAAGAGACATTGTGCTTCATATGAACTGTCATTCAAGTGTTGTCTGTGCTCACAAGCCTCATCCTTGTATAAACATTGGGACAATGAAGAACAAACCTTGAGCGTATGCTTTAGCTGAACTACATTGTGTAGAAACTTGAAACAAGGTTTACCGCGGGATCCGGGAACATACATCACTATTGTGTCTTCATGGAAATACAAATTTATGTAATCCTTCGTTTGATATTGTAAAAGCTGTATGTGAACTAGGCACAAACTCTAGACCACGAATTATTAGCATGAAGAGAGGCTGGACAATATTGTAGGAAATGTATAAAAATGCTAGTATTCAGATGTCCAGTACCTCTTTCTCCTCACTGTGTCGGCTGGTACACACTGCGAGGTGTTGGGATCCAGATAGCTATCTGTTTTGCTTTGTAAACTGTACAATAATAAAACACACTTATATCTTTTCAGCCCTTGATTGGTGTATTTCATTTGTGATACGCAGCCTCGATATTTCTTTGTTCTTTCACAGCCATGCCTCTACAAGTGGGGACAGAAAGGGGGGAAGCAGCAACATTATCCGGGCAGGATGTACCTTTCTCTGCCACCGGAGCAGGCAAAGCTCAAAGCCTGATGGGCGGGCACAGATGATGGCCACACAAGGTGCAGGCGGGCCGAGGCGTGGTCAGATCTGAGCTGGGGTGCTCCAGGAGTGCATTGCACCATGGGAGGGCGTTCCTGGATGTTAGTTATGACTGGGCTATTAAGTTGTTTTGGTGGGTTCACCTTCCACTGGTGTGGGTGCAACCCTAACTGCTAGGGTGTCCCTACAACCCATCACTTTGCCCTGCTTGCATTCACCCCCAGAGTGTGTCTGTCCCTTTGACTCGGTATCTGAGTAAACTGGGAATAGGGAGTGTGTACCTAAAGCCTTTTTTTATACTCAGGGAACATTAGTGAGAGTGCAGAGGATTACAAGTATGGCGGTATTTTAGATGAAATACTGCCAACTTATTTATTGTTATCATTACTTGCCTGCTCTGTATTTATGCCAAATTGCAAGTGGCAGTTTTAGTCCCCTTTTTGGGGTCCCATAGAATTTCATTGTGGTTTTGAGAATTTACCACAGGCGGTAATCCTGCCTACAGTAAATCTTCAATTGTTTTGGAAGAAATATCTTCAGCCAAGTGGTGGACGGTTTCCTCCAATGCTAGGCATTGTAGTAAAAGCGGAGGTAAACCCATTACTGCCACTTTTTTCTTGCACTGACATACTCGTAAAGATGCACATGGGCTGATCATTTATATATTATATGTATTTTTTTAATGGTGTGGAGTGAATTCATAGTTTTAAAAAGAAAGGGGAAAAACGATTTACACTTTATAAATCAAACTGCCTTGCCCCTGCTGCACACAAGTCTGTGCAGGGGCGGACAGGTGCAAGCAGACAGGGGAAGGCGCAGGAGCAAGGTCAGTATTTTTTAAGTGTTAGTGTGTGTGTGTGTGTGTGTGTGTTAGTGAGTGAGTGTGTGTGTTTCTGTGCAGGAGAGGAGGGGGATGTTTTGTGGTGGGGAAGGGAGGGCCTGGGGAAATATGCCTGCAAGACTTTGTGGGATAGGAGGGAGTGGGGAATGTATTGGGCTGGGAAGGGGGGTGGGTGATGAAAGTGTGGTACCCCCTGATTTACTAGAAATCAAGTGGTAGAGAGTGGGGGCGGGATCACCTTTCCAGGGGGGAGGTGGGTTTAGGAATGTTAGATTTTAAAGGCCACAAAAATCGATCAAAAAAAATAATTGTTATTTTGGTTTGACCTTTAAAATGCGGAAATATCACATAGGCTCATATTTATTCCTAAGACTGCTGCAGCACCTGTTATCTGATTTACATGGACACAATGTGAGGCACCCTGCACACTCTGCACACAGTGGAACCGTGTGGTTTTGAATTCAGCAGGTTTCTATGTAATCAGAAAGGCTCAGAATGGCACAGCTGAGGCTTCCATCCACCGATCCCTACGAAGCAGCACTGCAAAGTGTAAGACCCACGCATCCTTGAGCGGTAGCACCGCAAGGCATCAGCAGTCACACAGCAAAGTAGCACAGTTGCCCATCCATATAAGAGCCACTCGTCCAGGAGGGGCACCACTGCAGTATTCCAGAGATGTATGTTTAAATCCTTGCAGATGTGACTGTCATTGGTCCTTTTGGGGGGGGGGGGGCAGGTGGCTCAATAAAGTGTGAACCACTGAATTGAGTAGTAATACCACCCATTGGGAGAAATAAAGCATCAAGGTTTGCCCAAACAATGTGATATTCTTAATATTATTTTCAGCACCGCCACCGTTCCAGGCCACGCCCTACTGCCCGCGTGAACACTCCGCTGAGCTGGAGAGCTTTACATGAATTGATGCCATTTGCTGTTCTGCTGGAGGGGCTCCTCTGGCCCCCATCCTTATGGATGTGAAGTGACAGGGCTGAGCCACGCAAATACTAGCACGATGCACGCAGAGAGACGGATGGGCCTACAGACAGCCGCCTGTATCTCTAGCCATCCCTCTCAGGAAAGCCAGTCAGCACTACAGAATAAAAGAGACAGCTACTGGTGCTTGTACATATGATGGATAGAGACATGCAGACATCGTGACATGTGTAGATTATTGGGGAACATTGAACTAGAGGCATGGCTGTGTGGGGCCCATTCATACATGTTATCTGGAGAGGCAGACTTATGGCAAATGCAGCTAGCTAGTAGGAGAGATGAAGCAAAACACATGAACGCATAGAGGAATTGATATATAGACAGGCTGTTTAACTATCTGTTCAAAAATACATATATGGATACCCAAATACAAACACTGATCTATATTTATCGAGAGAGAAAGATAGATCGATATTTTTATTTATTTATTTGCATTTTTAAAGCGCTCACACAGCCCGGGGGCATCGAGGCGCTCTTACAGGAATATGTCTCTTAGTTGCGTATTTATAACACGCTTAATACCCAGAGGTTTCTAAGCGCGGACCCGGATTGAACCTGTGTTGCTTTGTGTTGTCTTGTTTCCAAGGTGAGCACGTTGCCACTGAGCTATCCTCCCAGGATAGATAGATAGATAGTAGATAGATAGATAGATAGATAGATACTTAATCTGCTATCCTTCTACCGGGAAACTCTTCAGCTATTGATATGTGCTCTGATCTATTCATTTATTCCATTTGCTCACAAATGGCCTATGGCAAGGATACATTCACTGACCTCACATTCCCCAGCAGCCTGTGGTGAGTCACTGTACCTGCAGCACCATTGGCTCTCCATGTACGGTTCTACTGCCGCTTGGGGCCCTGCACGCAGTCCAACCCTTCCACTTATGAGGAGCACTGAACAAAGTCCCACCAGACAGCGGAGCATCACTGATGGGAGGCACTGGACGCAGTCCATCCACTCCATCTCAGATTGCTCTTGGGGGATACTTAGAGCAGGTCATTCAGATAATCCCACAGCAACGTGCTGCTGCCTAGCTAAGTGCATCTGGGACAGATGCCGAAAACATAGAAGGAATAGATACATTGATGAGAAACGGAAAGGCTGAGACCGGGAATTGGTTGGTAAACCATGGGGTGATTTGGCAAGGTCCAAAGCTAGTCCTTCCCAGCCCCTTACCATATGCATTATTGAATCCAAAGTCAAACAAAAGGTTTACACATGAAGATGCTTCACAATTTGGTAGCCAGGATGAATACTCAGGCTGTTCTCTATAGAAAGTGGACGGGCTGCTTCAGATTTCCGCACAGCACATAAATGCAATCTGTGCAATCTCAACAAATGAATAATTCTTTACCAGGTAATTATAAATAGATGTATATCATGCAAACACCAGTAAAGTTATGTGGGTTTAAAAAGGAGTGACAAAAAAAATCTTCCACCTGAAATGTGAAAGTAACATTGTCCATTTGAACCAAGTCAGATGTGCCACCATCGCAGGAAGTGCAGCTCCAGTTCAGAGCCACATCTGCAAGACATTGGAATGCAAAGTAGCTGAAATGCAAGATGATCCTAATAAGAGTACAGCTGGGTATGTGGCTGTCCGCAGCCTTGAGAAATGACTGTCATGGGTTGATTCAGCTATGTATGAAGTTGCACTGCCCTGGAAGACAAAGGCAATTTTCCGGAGCCTTGCTGTGGTGGCTCTGAATTGGAGGTGCAATTCCAGCGATGGTTACAAGATATATATTCACAGATGGCCTTAAGAATGATGGTTCAAGATGGTTCAAGGATTTTAATTTGGTAGGACTCAGATGATTCAAGAACTAGATGGTATTTATGTGAATGGAATGTGGCACACTAAGGGGCGTCCCTCTATCGTCCCACCTCCCTAGCCAAGGCTATTCTCTGGGTTGGAAATGCCGAAGGCTTCCATGTGTCCTATCTGAGTCCCTAGGGAAGAAACGTACCCTGCAAACTCCAGTGGATTTGGTTTTCAGTAAGACCTGATGCGTTTTAAGTGCCCAGCTCCTCTCCCTCGACACTTCCTCGTCCTGGCATTTCTGCCCTGATGTTTCTTTACTCACTCTCTCCCTTCTCTTTACTGCACTCCCTCTCCCTCCTGTCCCTCCTATGATTATTCTCTTAACTACACTTTCCCTCACTGCCCTGTGCTCTCTCACTCTCCCGTCACCTCCTCTTCTGTTCTCTACTTGCCTCTCCCCTCGACTCTCCAACCTCTTCTCCTGTCTCCTTCACCCCCCACTCTCCTCGCCCTTTACTCTCTCCTCTCCCCTACTCTCCTGCATTTTTCTCCTCCTACTTTCTGCCAGACTCTCTTCTTACTCTCTTATCGTTCTGGTCTTTTTTCTAAATCCCACTCACACATTCCAACAACCATTCACTCACACTCACACAGATACCACTTTCTCTCACAACCAATATGTCACCTGCGTATTTCTAACACCCTTAATACCCAGAGGTTTCTGGGTGCAGACCCGGGGATCGAACCTGTGTTGATTCATGTCGTCTTGTTTCCAAGGCGAGCACTTTGCCGCTGAGCTATCCTCCGGGACAACGTTAGTCTTTCTTATGTGGGTCCCAGCGGCCAGGTCACCGCTGCAGAGATGCTGTGATTTGTTTCACTGGGGAACCAGTTCGTGGGACTCTTTCTGCTGTTTCTGTCTTGCACGTGAAGTGAGCAACTCTTTCTCCCAGAGCGCAGCGAGTTCCACATGCTGCAGTGCTTCCTGGTATATGGAGTCTGAAAATTAGAGAAACAGAACCCTGCCAGAACAAGGTGCTTCAGGTATTGGCAGTGGTACCTTCCACATCTAACAAGGAAAATAAAGGGCGGGGGCAGAGACTGGGGTCCTCCCAACTCCCTCACCGACCTCTTGGGCATAACTGGCGCAGACAAAAACCCTTTTAGACACCTTTCCCCTTCCTGTTGGGGTCCCCCCACTCCCCACTGACAGGATAATTTCCCTGGCCCTGTCATAATATATATATATATATATATTTATATCGGATGCTAATAGTGCCTCATTAACACACTTGGCAATTAGAAGTCTCTTTAAAAAGTCTGTGCTAAAGCTGACAACTAAACACCTTTAAGGCAGCCCAGGTCTACAGTGAGTCATCTTGGTCATGTACCATGAAGGAGTGCTAAGGGTCCAGGCTCTAAGGGTTGCTACAGCAACCATCAGTGGAAAAGCCAGAATTGACTCACGCTTTGGCATAGCCTTTGTGGGAATGTATGGAATCCAGCAATGCCTCAGCCAACGCTCCAAAGCAATGTTCATTAAAAAAAAGAGTTCACAGGCCCTTGCAAAGGCTGTTATTGTCTCCTCTGGACACAGAGTTCCCCCTCCAGACGATGTATCTTGCAGTTCATCTGTCCCAGGTAGGTCTGTGATGCACAGAATTGATCTCTAGGCACTATGTGGCAACAGTGTCCAGGCAGCAGAGCTTCCTTTACTACACGTATAGCGCCCAATGCAGGTAGATCACACTTTAGGCCCTATAAAGAGACCCCAGGATGCCAAACAAAATGTATTGGGGGTGCTCATCATGACAGGCCTTGCACAGAGAAGACCTTGCCGGCTGCCAGATCTTTATGAAAGTCGTGATGGGTGACACTTCAAGTGGGATGCCAGATGACAACACGTTTTATCTTACCAAGCTGGTCTACAGACTGCTTGAAATTTAAGAGGGCTCTCTTTGGCAAGATGACCTTGCTCAGTAACAGTGACTGAATCTGGACTCTCTGCGTTCAGTTGGGGAGTGTTGTGTCTTCAGAGATCTATGCAAAGTCGAAAAGGCTGTACTTGCCCCCACTTCAGGATGCTACCCTTCGAGCACGTGACACATTATTACAGCGGGTCCTTGAAAACAAGAGACCAAACAACAATGATTATTGCCTAGTTTAATAGTGTTCTCTTTATTGTGAGAAAAGGAACAACTTTTAGAAAATGCAGTCAATCACACTTTAGACAGGAAACATTACAGCAAAAAAAATGTGCAGGGTTGAAATTCCTCTCATAATATGATATATGATATTGTATTTATAACTTGCCCCTACACAAGTGTTTCAAAGCGTGACGAGGAAGGGGAGGGGAACAGGTGGGGGCAAGACAATGATCTTACTAGGCCCAGTGACATTGAGATTGTGCAAGTGCAGGGGAGAGGAAAGGGGAAAAGTGCAAAGGGAAGGGGAGGAGGAGCAAGTGCAGGACATAGGACATAAACAAGAAACAAGAAGTACGGCCAGCAAGTGACAGTGCAAGGTTAAGTGCAAAACAGCAAGTGATAGTGCAGGTAGGCGGACTGTAGGGTTACAGATACAGCCCCAAGTGCAGGGTTGCCAGGAGACAGTGCAGGTGTGCAGCTGGGAGGGCTGGGACCTGGGCCAGTGGTTCACAGGGTAGCCAGGTAGCCAGTACCGTATCAGACAGGAGATCAGCAGGGGAGAGGAAGAGAAAAGGCAGAAGCAAAGAGGAAAGTCTTGAGCTGCTTCGAGAACCGGAGATGGTTCTGCTCAGGTTTCAGAGAGGCAGGGAGGCTGTTCCAGAGGGAGGCGCCCGCCGAAGATAGAGATCTGGCCCCAGCTCGTTGCTTGGAAAAGCGCCTGACCCTGAAGGAGTTGGAGGTGGAGCAGCGAAGGGCTCGAGTAGGAAGATATTTCAGAAGAGAAAGCTGGAGGTATTTTGGCCCCAGGCCCCAGAAGGCCTTGAGGACAATACAAAGGGTCTTGAATTTGATCCTTGCAGCCACTGGGAGCCTATGGAGGGATTTCAGTGCTGGAGAGATACGATCCATGGGCTTGAGGCCAACGGCAAGTCTTGCAGTCCAGTTCTGGATAAGTTGCAGAGGACAGAGTGTAGAGGCAGGCAGATTTAAAAAGAGTTAGTTACAGTAGTCAAGCCTAGAGAGAACCAGAGCTCTAGAAACAGTGAACCTCTGGAGGGAGGAGAGGAGAGGGAGAATACCTCAGAGGAGGTGCAGCTGGTAGTTTGACTTCTTAGAGACATCAGAGATGTGAGGAGAGAAGGAGCGTGTGGAGTCATAATGTAACCTTGTCATCTAGCTGTCTGTGCCAGGGTTCCTTCCTCTGATATTTGCAACACTAGCACCTGCCAAACGTTGGTCAGATACAAGCACTTGATAACACATTTTCATCAAACCCCTTTTGTCTTCCATACACCAGGAGCACCGGCTCAGATTCTCATTAATCAATGAGTATACGTCGCGTTTGTCCCCTTGCTGGTGTTGAAAAGTACAACTGCATAAAGGATTTCCTCGTTTTCTAGTTTTTCAAAGCTGCAAATAATTTCTGACATTACATAGTTTCAAGTGTATTTCCTGTTTTATAAGGTTTCTGTCAGTATCCAATGAAATCATATCACAAAAAAGCATCACCTAGACCTCACCGTCCTTCATTAACTGCTTGAGTGCCAAGGACCTGTATATTTTGTCTTAAGCACTGTTTTCAGTACTAAGGACATGGCATATACTCATCTTTGATTTATGAAATGGTAGACACATCCTTCTGTGCATTGGGTATTGATGCTACAGTTAAAGGGATAAAGCAGCAGTTCTCATTCTGCAGATAGAAAATTGGAAACAGCACTCTGTATTTGGAATTTCACTGAGTGTTACATTAAACATTAAGGGAAACCCAAAAGAGGCTTTATTCTGTCCTCAAACAGAGCTCCACTTATGACTGGAAGGTGGGCACATGTCAACTGCAGGGTCAAGTTCTCATGGCGCTCCAGTGTGTTTGCCAGAGGCGTTGCTAGGCGGGCCTGGGTGTGGCGGGGAGGGGGGAGGGCTATAGCCCTGGGTCTTTTGGTTGTGGCCCTGGATAGAAGCTCAGAGGCTACAGCCAAAGGCTAGCTAGCCCCGAGACCTGACAGTCCCGACATTAGCATAGCCCTGGATCTTTTATAAACATAGCAACACCCCTGGTGCTTGCCAGGATCCAAGAACATGGTCTGAATGCATGTGGGATGCAGGCAAGGCTCCCCCTTGGTTGCATGTGATGCTTATAGAGGAAAGACGCCTGCCTCAAATACCGTAGCAGAGAAGGACATCCATCCCTTCTCGGCCACGGGTACATGAAAAAGAGTAAAAGAAAATCAATGACACAAAAATATGCAGCTCGAGAGGAAGATGGGAGAGCAGCTTCCATCCTCAGGGCATATCGCAGGCGCCATGGTGATGGAAGCTGCTCTCCCATGGCGTATAGGCAGCATGGTGATGGCAGCTGCTCTCCTATGGCGTATCGCAGGCAGCATGGTGATGGAAGCTGCTCTCCCATGGCGTATCGCAGGCAGCATGGTGATGGCAGCTGCTCTCCTATGGCGTATCGCAGGCAGCATGGTGATGGAAGCTGCTATCCCATGGCATATCGCAGGCGCCATGGTGATGGAAGCTGCGCTCCCATGGCGTATCGCAGGCAGTATGGTGATGGAAGCTGCTCTCCCATGGCGTATCGCAGGCAGCATGGTGATGGCAGCTGCTCTCCTATGGCGTATCGCAGGCAGCATGGTGATGGAAGCTGCTATCCCATGGCATATCGCAGGCGCCATGGTGATGGAAGCTGCTCTTCCATGGCATATCGTAGGCACGTGATGCCAGGAAGGGCCCGCTGTAGTGCCACTTAATTATCGCTTCCTTTGCCAGGCTGCCACGTCATACGTGACATAGCCTTCCATTTGCAATAAAGGGATTTACAGCGACAGGGATTAAATTAGACGGATTCATTTTTAATTAAGTGTGATAAAAATGCCATTTCCCGTGGCGGTGGAGTGCAGCAAGGCGGGAAGAACGTGCAGCAATTGCTTCTCATTATGCGATCCAGAATGTTCCACGTTGCCCTCGATCCTGCCGCTGTTTGCTAAAATATGTGTTCACTGTAATACTCAGATGACGGTCACCGAACATTGACTGCACTTCTCTACATGGCAGTAATTAGTGCTAAAGGGGTAATGGGGTCCTCCTTACACAGTGCACAAGAATCTGTTATTTTATGCACAGAGTTTTATAACACTCTCTGTCACCACAAGTGGCCTCTTGGCTCTAATCGTGGTTGGCCTATCGGTGTTGTCTTGTCAGATAGTAGGACTAGGTGTCAAAGTATTGCATAAAGAGAGAAATATTCAGTTTCATTTTAAAATATTTTGAAAACTAGTTGGCACTTGTACACTGCATTCAGTTGGGAGCCTATCCCCAATCCCAGGACGTCTTCCATCCAGTCCTGTTTCTAAGGCCGGGCAGGCCGGACATTGGCCCGGGGCACAGATGATGGGAAGGGTTGCAGCAGGGAGAGCCAGTTAAATCTCCCACCTGGGAGAGCAGAGTGTCTTTGGATTTGAACAGAATTAACAGAACTATGCGGACAGGGTCATATGCCTGCCCTGACCCTAACTCATGATGCAGCCAATGGCTTCATCCTCTGCTCAGTGTTTTCCTGAGAAGGCTCCCACCTCGCAAATTATCATCTCTTTGTGACTTATGTTGGGAAAAACTTTTTTTTTGGCTGGCTTAATCCAAATGGGCCTAGTGCCTTCAGGAGTAGGAGGTTGTGGTGGCAGGAGTAGAAGACCAAAGTAAATGGCCAAAGGAAGTCTTAATATATAAGGACAAATTGGCATTAATTAAATGGATGGTCTTGTAGCAAGTGGCCAGGCTAATTTTCCTGTTTGTGGATTATTTTAGCGTGATCAAATGAGGGACTTTATGTCATCTGAGCACCACTGAGGGGCCTAATGAAAATCACTGTTTCTGGCATGGTAATTCGGTTGAAAGAAAGAGACTACAACTCCCAGTATGCATTGATATGTTGCATGAAAATCCATGACACATGTTCAGGTGTCCTGCGGTCACCAGGCCTAACTGTGCTGTTTACTGAGAGACAACAAAAAGTAGCAAGTATGGAAAAAAGCTAAATTGCTACCCATTATTTTTGTTGCTGCACTTTAAGTTTTAGCAAATGGGTCAGGAGTTGGGAAATGAATGGTTTGAAGGTTGGTGGAATTGCTATTAAAGGGATTAATTCCTTTGTTGTTTTATGTATCCAGGAGTAATTTTAATTGTGTGTGTGTATTATTTACTGCAAAAAATATGCACAAATGTAGAAACAAGCATTAACAAAGCCAACAGTTCTGACTTGTGTGCCGTGAAAATGTTTTCTATGTTGCTACTGTAGGTATTGGTATCACATGCCCACGCACCTTCACGATTTCTTGCTATTAAATAGCATGTCCAAGTTACCATCATTTGATAGGCTTTGACAGGACATGTTAACACAGAACCTATCACAGGTGTTGTGAACATATATTAAGGTACTCATATTATTGCCAGCTTTTCATCGCCACACAAACCATCACTGTCACACAAACGGCCAGCTTTTGCTGTCAGACAACAGCATCTAGCAAAATGTGCAGGTCATTTCAATGTGGGCATGGTACTTGCATCACATAATTATAATGTAGTGATTTTTATAGCGCTTCAAATTCTACGTTGTGCATAAATTTGTTTTGTTATTACCTACTGGCAGGGTTTGACCCTTGCCCTCAGAATGATAAAGGGCCTAGTCGCCAACCAGGTTTCAGATTTGTCTCGTGGCATTGTCCCATTCTCAAAGCATGCCCTTTGCACATGAGCTATCCATTCGACACACAATATACCCATGTACTTCCACCCATTGGGCAGGAATTGATATCACACTGCTAAGTGTGTATAGCATTTTCTAGCTATTGCCATTCTATACTCAGGTACTCTCACAATATACCAGGTTTTCCCATTAAATGCTCAGGCACTGACACCATTATGCAGGTATTGTTAGTTTGCCTGGGTACTCCGATGATATGGCAATATGAGTGCTTCACCTCCTAGTGTACCTATTTGTCGGGCCTGCCCCTATAGTGCTTTGAAGTAGCTTAAGGCACTTTTTTTTATAAACTAACCTTACTAAATACAGCTGGGGGCAGCCTGGTTTTTCCTCACTATTTAACTCTTTCCCATTATTTCACACCTATCTTCCATTCTTCCGCCGGAGCATTTGAAGCAGCCTCTCAGTGCTATGTTCACAAACTTTGGCTCTTGCTACACTTTGCATTGAGAGGAAAAGTGTTGGAAAAATAGATCAGGCAGCAACAATAGATGCTTTTGTGGAAGCAGAATCTAGGAGAGTGCCCTTCGTTTAAACAATACAAAGAAACATCAGAAAATGAAAATGAGTTCCTGTTTCTAATATTGTTGTATACGTTGTATAATATTGTTGTATTAAATTACGATGACCTAATGATTTTGGGAGTGGAAGTGCGTTGCGGGGTAGCAGTAGAGTAGTAACGTGGTGGGAGAGCGTATTCTGGTGTTTTGCCCTGGTTGCATACTCTGGTGTTTTGTGCTGGTTGCGTATTCTGGTGCTTTGCGCTGGATGCGTATTCTGGTGTTTTTCTCTTGATGCGTATTCCGGTGTTTTGCGCTGGTTGCGTATGCTGGTGTTTTGCGCTGGTTGCATATTCTGATGCTTGGCGCTGGATGCGCATTCTGATGAATTTGCACTTGATGCATACTCTGGTGTTTTGCCCTGGTTCCATACTCTGGTGTTTTGCACTGGTAACGTATTCTGGTGCTTTGTGCTGGATGCCTATTCTGGTGTTTTGTGCTGGTTGAATATTCTGGTGCTTTGCCCTGGATGCCCTTTCTGGGGTTATGTGCTTGATGCGTATTCTAGTGCTTTGCGCTGGTTGCATGTCCTTTGTGCTGAATGCGTATTCTAGTGTTTTGCGCTGGTTGCGTATTCTGGTGCTTTGCGCTGTATGCATATTCTAATGTTTTGCGCTTGATGCCTATTCTGGTGTTTTGCAGTGATTGCATATTCTGGTGCTTTGTGCTGGCTTCATATTCTGGTGTTTTGCAGTGATTGCATATTCTGGTGTTTTGCATTGGCTGCGTATTCTGATGCTTTGTGCTGGCTGCGTATTCTGGTGTTTTGTCTTGGTTACGTATTCTGGTGTTTTGCTCTGGTTGCGTATTCTGGTGTTTTGCCCTGGTTGTGTATTCTGGTGTTTTTCACTGGTTGTGTATTTTCGTGCTTTGCTCTGATTGCATATTCCGGTGCGTTGCGTTGGGTGCGTATTCTGGTGTTTCACCCTGGGCGCAATATTGTCTAGAAACTGTCCTGCTTCCATCCAGACAATGGGGGCATTGGCACGTTTTTCCTGTGAGCTTTTAACTTGTATCGCTTAACGCTCTGGGCCTGTGGAGTTTTTCAAGTTACTGGTCTTGTTTTTAGTAAATGTCATATTTGTATCGCAAACCCCTGGTCCTATGAGCACACCAGCACCACATGACCACATGCACCGGTCAAGGTAGACATCCTAGAAAGAGTGCATGCGATGGGCAGCATCTGCTGATTCGGTGGAGGATGCTCACCGCCATGCTGGACGAAACCATGGCAAAATAAGAAGAAGAAGGTAAAAGAGAGGACACCGTGTTTGCGTTTGCATAAGCATTGCATAGGCATTTGTTTTTCAATCGCAGTTTGCCAGATATTGGCATTATATTGACGCATGCTCACATCCTTTTCATGACTGCAGAGCGCTTGCACTTGAGTGCTGCAAGAGCCTTGGGAAGCGAGCATGCATGCCACAGAATTCTGTCTCCCGGCCAGCATTCCGCAGGCTAGCCTTCCACGAGATACTATGCTTTGAATACAGTACTTAGGGCCTGATTCATGGAATGTTTTGTACAAATACACTTTGTACTGCTCCACGAATCAGGGTGTTTGTTGGCAGTGCAAAGTCACTTTGCACCAGTGAAAAGTCATTTTGCACAGCGCAAACAATTCCATGAATCAGGCCCTTAGTTCCTACAATCTCCTAGAACCTATGTGGCTGCGACAGCAGCCAACCAAAACTAAAATGAGGCTATGGGGCCAACAGAAAAATGGGCGGGGAACAAAAAGACACAGATTGCAACAAAATAGAAACAACAACGGTCTAAATAGAATGCAGAGCAATGAAAAAGTAAGGTGGCAACAGAACTCGATATGCAGCGATAGTAAACGACGATTGGCCTTAAAATGGCTCTGGGTTATTAAAAAAGGACGTTGATTATTAAAAAATTTACTGTGGCAATAAAATACAACATGGGACAATGAAAAAAGCATACAGGATGCTAGAAATGGATATTCATGGTTAAAAAACACGGGGAACAGGACATGGCTAATGAAAAGAAGCATGGAGAGATTAAAAGACGTGAGGTAATAAAAAGGGCAAGCAACAATAAAATTATGCAATTCAATTAAAATGGAGACTTAAAGGGGCCACGGAGTATGGCACAGACACCTTTGGCAGCAAAATGTGAGACGAGGCAATGCAAAATAAAAATGCACATGGAGCAATAGTAGGTGCCTAAATCAATAACAAGGTGAAAGGAGGGGGTGCTGTTGCACGGCGTTCATGATGGCGGCTCTCCTCTAGAGCTCCCGCACCCGGCGGTGTCTAAGGACAGATGTGTGTGATTCAAATGGACTTCACAACATTTGAAGGCAACTACCAGATCCCAACATTGCCAGCTGTCTGACGATTGCTTCCCGGCTCTGCTACGTGATCCTGCGAGTGAGGGACGAAAGGCCTGCTCCGCGACGGCTAGAGGAGGAGACGCACTTGGGGCAACTCCCCCTGACGAGACCCGGTGAATACCCCACAGCACATCGGGACCCAGGGGTATTCCTGGCCAGAATTCCGACCCCCTCAGTGAACACCTGATCGCCGCAGGGCACACCTGCAACGTTATTGAGTGGAGACATGTGGCTGGGCAATCCAACACCTGGTGAGTCCCCCTCGCCACATTACACTATCCGAGCAGGTGCCCGGAGCGGAGGTGAGCCTCAGAGAGGGGAATATCATATTTAATGAACGTTGTGCCATCTGACGTGCCTGTGAACCTTGGCCCCTCCTCAAGCACCCACTGCAGAGGGCTCCTTAGGTGGTTTCCTGCTAATTTGGATATCCACTCTCACGAGTGAAACACCACTCCTACATTGGAGCCCCCGGCACCACCTCCCTCATGATAACACTGTTGGTGCACTGGCTGGTTGCTGTGTACCCACTGGGAACACAATTGGGGAGCCAGCTCTTCTGAGGCCCCCCAACCCCTGCATCTGCACCTCTCTGGAATTGTGTCTCCTCCCTACCAAGGGCGGATTCGGGCTCCTGCGAGGTCTGGAGGCGGATTGGATTCTGCACATTGGGATCACTGTTCCGAGAGGATAATTTCATTCAGTCGACTGATATACCCAGATTGGAGCGCAACACATCCTCGCAGTGGCTGTACAAATCTATGGGACTGCTTCCCGGTTGAAGCTGAGAACAATGCTTTGCTGGGATTTGTCCTGAATGCTTGTGACAACTGCAAACGCGTGTTGTCCTTATATCACCTGATTCAAACTCAGTCCGGCACACCACATTATAATGCACGAGCTAAATGGTCTGTTGACCTCCGTACAGATATAAATGATGACCTCTGGTCTGATATGTGTACACACACATGTAAGGTGTCGTATAAGTCCCGATTTAGACTGATTCAACTAAAGGTGTTGCACCGATACCACTATACCCCAGGTCGTCTCCACCTGTTCTCAGAGGAGGCCACTGGAACATGCCCACACTGAATGCTAAGTATTTTCATATGATATGGGACTGCCCCCAACTTGCACCCTTTTGGAGGGATGTGTGTGCAACACTATCTGAAATGATATGTGAAACTCTCGATCCCTTACCATTACTGCCTATTCCATATCTCTTATCAGCCCCTAACTACCACAAATAAATTTGTTCGGTTATGCTTCCTCTTGGCCAAACATTGTATCCTGCTGCGCTGGATGCGCGCACATGCCCCCAACAAAGATCATTGGTTAAAAGATGTGGCGTGGGCCAATGATCAGTGGGCACATAAGCAACCACCTCAATCTCGTCTGAGAGATATATGGTTCCCCTTCAAGTTTTACCTCCTTCACACAATGTCAACGTCTGATGATCCATGACCACACGATCCAAGTGAACTATACCTCCCCGATCCTCAATCCTCTTGATTTGTGCTGGGTGATCCACCCCGCTCCTTATGCATGTTTCTGTACTTATTATTTGCACTGTCCATATAATTGTCTGACTGACAGGCCCTTTCTACCAGCATCGCTATTCTTTTTCTGTTGTAATGTGACGTGTTTCAAAGTATGCCACTAAAGAAAAGTATATATAAATTACAAGGTGACATGCACAGTATCAAAGGGCACGAGACACAAAAAGGAGAATGGGTTATATAATAGACAATTCGTAAAATAAAAAGCACCATGGAGCAATAAGGAAGTACCCGAGGCAAATCATTATATTAGGCAATACAAATGGACATAGAATAAAAACATGAATTGGGGCATTATTAAAGTACATGTAGCAAGGGAAAGGAACATTGGGTAATAAAAGATAGATGAAGCAGCAAACAACGGCGTGAAACAATAACAACACAAAGCAATAAAACATGCACAGGTAATGCTAGTTTACGGCATTTTCGAAAAACAAAGTGTCTGCACCAAATCCCCACACTGGTGATTTCAAAGCAGCATGTCTGGTAGGCAGTGTTTTGTCTCATCCCCGGGAAAAGCCAGACTGTAGTCTGTGCAGAAAGGAAAGGGGAATGTTGAAGCATTGGGAGAACGAGGGTACAGATAAAACAAAGAGTGTCGTTCAAGCAGGAGTAGGGCCGGTTAAAGGAAGAAGGAGTGTGTTTGTGATAGCTTGGGTGCATGTTGATCCTAAAGCAGATCATAGATCAAGATTGAAGAAATTGGGAGGATACATCCTGAGAACAGTTTCAGAGAGGTGTGTACAGCTGGTGGGCGTGAGACCGACATAGGCATTGGTGGTGGTAATTCTGATTGTGGTAGCACAAAATCATATGTAAACCACATGACTGCTACTGTGCGCCATGCAGTTACTGCTTGATTCTCATCGCTCACTTCATGCAGCGATCAAATGCATCAGAAGTGTGGAGGGCCTTTCACCGCTGTATGCAGTGAATTTGCTTTCATTTCCTCCATGTACAGATGTGTGCATGGTGGAGATCAATAATGGCTGCCTCCATAAAAAAGCATGGTAGCCGTCAATACAGTGGACTCTTACAGATTCCGCCTAGTTTCAGAAAATGTCAAGTGCTCGCTAATTCTGGAGGACTCCCTGCATCTCTGCTGCCATCATAAAATGGATGCCTGCAGACACAGGCACCGAGTATACGCATGCTCTGGAGCCCACCAACCCCCCGGTTCCCCAGTGAAGCCCAATTGCGTGAAAGTCCCCATATGTTACAATGGGACTATTTTATTTTGTTGCCGCCGGCCCCCCCTTTCGCTGCCAGGAAAACCAAAAGTCTACGCCCCTGACTGCAGAGAATCATGTGGATTCCCCCCCACATTGTGTGGGAAACCTATAGAGAGGATTTCCGCCAGGGCTCCCACTCTGTGCCAGTGGCATGTCCAGATTCTTTTGACTTAGGTGGCCCAAGTGGGGCACTGACTTATACAGGGGTGGCATGGAGTACGAACGCACACACAGATAATGACCATAGTTTAGGATAATGGAGTGGCACCTGAGTGGTCAATCAGATTCCAGCGGTAGCACGTGCCACCCCAGGCCACTCCCTGGACACGCCTCTGCTCTGTGCAGGAATCCTTCATGGAATGTTGCAGATGCAGGAAAACGCACGCAAATACTGGATCCTCGGGTGTTCGTGCATTTCCCTTATTCTGCGTATCATAGTGTGTGGTGACAGCTGTTGGTCCATGCAGTTCAATACCCTTGAATTTCCGTCCCTTTCATAATTTGCACAGAACTCAGTAATTCGTCCTTTGAGGACAAGGGTGTGCATAATGTTTCCTCCACATAAATAGCTACTACGATGGCTACTAAAATACAAAGAATGCGGGGACGCTGCTGAGCAGCCAGCAAGATGGCTGCTTAACCCTGGAGCTGCGCTAATGGCTCGAAGTATATTCTTAACGGCGGCAGTATTCTGTAAAGACAAGCCCTCTAACTTGAAGCATTGATGGCCACTTGCACAGGGAACAACTGATTCCAATATCGGGAAGAACTGGAGACCGGGCTGCCTGAAGGGATCTGCTAAACTTTTGCCCGAGCCTTTGAAGGAGCAGCTGCAGGGTTGCAGGCACGGCGTGATGCCGCAGGAGGACTACACCTTACTGAAACCAACGTCGGCGCAGTGGCATACAAAACCCAAAGCCCAGGGCGGGACGCTGCAGAGAGAGTCTGTGCTACAGCAACCTGGACCAGATCTAATTGGGAGGTGGAGAGCTGGCCAGCACACCCATGGGTGCAGTCGGTAGGTGCCCCACCTACCCCGACTCTTTGGGCCTGCCCTGCGGGCGGCAGCTGATTGATCCTGCCGACACCGCACTGTGCTTTGGCCGTGGGTGCTGCGGTGGCCCCCCTCCTACTTATGGGGGTGTCCAAGCATGCCAGCCTAAGCCCCGCGGGCTAACACCCAACTTTGGTGGCCTACCAGCAGTTGTAGTGAAGAGTGGGAGGGGCTGCTGCACTGCTACCTGGGAACACTGTGGCCCAGGGAATCAGAGCCAGCAAACAATAAAAGGCTGTGCCCGCATTGATAGCAGGGAACTACTATCCAGGGGCGGAGGAAACATCCAAAGGTGCTCCCCCTGCTGTTCCTACAGTGAGACCCTGCCTCTAACCTGCTTTCAGTAATACTGATAAGACTGCTATCCGGGTGCAGAGGAAACACCCAGCAACAGAGCGGTCCTTCTATTGCTCCTGCACTGGATCCCGTTGTCAAACCTCATCACCAGCAGATATGAGACCCACCTGATCCCCGGGCTGCATTACCCGCATGGTCCCATAGCCACTGGCTTTGCACACATGCCAGCACGGCTGCCAACTGTGCTAGGGGGCACCAGATAGGGGGCAGGTGTCTGAGATATCTGCCTATACATGAAAGAGCCCCTAAACCTCTGGGCTTTCCTGGGTGGCCCCACGCTAACAAGAATTGGCACATACCAGCTAGTAGGAACAGCTGGCCCTGGGCCCACATATCAGCCTTGTAGAACCATTGCGGAACCAGAGTGAGACTTCAATCTTTTGAGTTTCTGGTTCCGGACCCAATCGCCACCCGCGCGGTGGCACATCTGCACATCCGCCATGACCAGAGGCACAGGAGGTTGAACGAAGACAGGCGCAATGGATACATTCACCAAAACCATTACCTGTGAGACCCCAGAGCCCTCCACTAGTTTGCAGCCTGAACGAACACAACCAAATATGGTTCCTCCCCAAGATCTCACCAACATTTTGGAGGCTATGGCCAAGGGATTTGCGGCAGTCCACGAAAAGTTGGACGATATAACAGCCAATGTAGCATCCATGTGGTCACAGCTCGCTTGGGAATCCGGGTGCATCACAGAGGCAGAGACAAGGATTGGGGTGACCAAAGACATGGAAACGGTCTAGGCGTTCTAGCATCCTGCATTGTCTTGTGAAGGGAATAGAACTGCTACTGGTCAATACCTACTGTCCCAACATTGACTCCCCCAAATTCTTTGATGAAGTAGTGTTAATCCTCAGTTGTTATATCGGGACCCAATTCTATGGGGGGGATATTAACTTAATTCTCGATCAAACTATAGACAGAACCGGGGTGGCTCCCAAACCCCAATCCCGTGCATCTCGCCAACTCCGTACACACATGGAGCACCTGGGTCTAAGGGACACATGGGGGACACTTAACACGCAGGAGTGACAATACACGGTCTATTCATCAGTGCATGATAGCACATCTGGTTCATTAATGGGCAAAGTGGGGAGCGTGGTAATTCTACCCCATAGTCTATCTGATATGATATGATATGGTATTTGTAACGCGCCTATACACAAGTGTTTCAAGGCGCGACGAGGCAGGGTGGGGGAACAAAGGGAGACAGACAACGATCCTACTAGGCCAGGTGTCATTCAGATCGCACAAGTGCAAAGGGTAGGGGAAGGGGAGAGGGGAAGTGTAGTACATGGTTAGTAGAATACAAGATAAATAATAGGGCCAGCTGGTGGCAAGTGCAAGGAAAGTGTGGTACATGGTTAATAGAATACGAGATAAATAATAGGGCCAGCTGGTGGCAAGTGCAAAGGTAAGTGCCGGGAGAAGGGGCTGTAGGATACAGAGACAGTCTCGTAGTGCATGTAGGCAGTGCAAGGAAGAGTGGCTGGGCCAGGACATGAGACCAGTGAGTGGCCCAGTTGCAGGTTCAGTGCAGGTTCAGTGATTTTAGCCGGGGAGAGAGGGAGAGAAAGCGGAAGGTTTTGAGGTGCTTCCGGAACCGGAGATGGTTCTCCTCAAGTTTCAGTGAGGCAGGAAGGCTGTTCCAGAGGGAGGCCCCTGCTGCGGCGAGAGATCTACCCCCAGCTTGTTGCTTGGAGAAGCGGCTGACCCTGAGGTAGTTGGAGGTGGATGAGCGAAGGGCTCGAGAAGGAAGATATTTAGGAAGAGAGAGTTGCAGGTATTTTGGCCCTAGGCCCCAGAAGGCCTTGTGGACAATGCAGAGGGTTTTGAACTTAATCCTTGCAGCCACTAGGAGCCAGTGTAGTGATTTCAGTCCTGGAGAGATACGGTCCCTGGGCTTGAGGCCAAGGACAAGTCTTGCAGTCTTGTTCTGGATGAGTTGCAAAGGGCAGAGAGTAGAGGCAGGAAGATTTAGATCTGGTCATTCCCCAGTAGTGCTGGCCCTAAACACAGAGAGACCCCCAGATCAGGTGGCACCTGGCGGTTTAAGTCAGAAGCACTCAAGCATATAGTATTCAAAGCATAGATCCGTTCAGACATCGAGACCTATTTTGCCTGTAATGAAGCAGGCACAACCGTAGTTGGGGTGCGGTGGGAGGACTTCAAAGTCTATATTCATGGAATGTTGATCTCTAGAGAAGCGGCAGTCCTAAAGATCATAAGAAATGATCTTGGGAGCTCTGAATCCAAAATAAAATTCCTGGAGCGAGAACACTCCGACCACCCAAACTCACAGACCGTGGCACAAATACGCTCTGAATTAGAGAAATTCGAATCACATGCACTTAGGGAGGTGCAATACTTCTCATGCCCACAGGCAGCTAGGAAATACGGGGAGGGGGAAGGACTGGCCAGAACCCTAGCCAGACTTGCTAAATTAGAGAGAGGGCATACTCAAGTTGATTGCATTAAGGACCCATTGAGACACCCCCAATGGTCTGACCAGGAAATCTTGAGAGAATTCTCCAACTGCTAAAGCTCCCTACACACCTCTGAACAACACCACGATGTGCAGGCCATATTCTCTCTCTCAGAAAGAACCCCCTCTCATGTTTCAGCGCTCATGCCAGCGAAGAATTGGAAATCCTATGTCGCTGGAGGAGGTGCTAGCGATAATATCTAACCTACCCAATGGAAAGGCCCCGGGCCCAGGCAGCCTCACATCCGAGTTCTACCATGAACATGCTGCCTCACTTGCTCCATGCCTTCTGGAGGTGTGGGTAGACTCACTCCACAAGGCCATTCTTCCTACGTCCTTACGAGACGCCACCATTACTATTGTTCTCAAACCTGACAAGCCAAGTAATGAATGTGGGTCGTACAGACCCCTGTCCTTGATGAATGTGGACACCAAAATATTTGCTAAAGCTCTCGTCAACAGGCTTCTCCCTCTAATGCTCTACATTGTAGACAATGACCAGGCTGACTTTATCTCGGGTAGGTCTACCTCACTGAATATCAGGCGCTTATTTGACGTTATGGCAAGAATAGACCCCCACGGCGGAAGCAGTGGCAGTGACGCTGGATGCCCAGAAAGCGTTTGACATGGTGTCATATGAGTATCTACGGGTGATCCTTGGGAAAATGGGAATTGACCCCGAAATGCTCCGCTTCATTAAACTTCTATATGCAAGCCCAACGGCTAGTATCCTAGTCAAATCTTGCAAATCATTACTATTTACACTAAGTAGGGGCATACGACAGGGCTGTCCATTCTCCCTGATTCTCTTTGACCTGGCCATGGAACCAATGGCCGATATGATTCACCCCCGGCACAGCCACCGGGGTATCCGCCTCATTGGTCAGCCCAAGATAGTGTCACTATATGCGTACAACGTATTGTTATACGTAAGGGATCCTCGGGAAAATCTTGACCCTATTTTCCGTGACGTGATCCACCTGGGAAGCTTCTCTGGGTTCACAATTAATTATACTAAATCAGAAATATTCCCACTCACAAATAACACTAAACAACCGAAGGGTACATTCCCTCTCCTTTGGTCATCCAACAGTATTAAGTACCTAGGGGTGAAGATATCTAGGGCTAAACAATCCCTCCTGACTGATAATTATGAAGCAATGCTGGCACACATGGAAAGCAAGCTAACTCAGTGGCGAGCACTCCTTGTCACTATGGCTGGTAAATTATCCCTGGTGAAAATGGTGTTAGTACCAAAACTCCTATATATATTTGCCAACGTCCCAATCTGTCCGGGGAAATCATTCTTCTCTAAATTACACTCACTCTGCGCAGAGTTCCTGTGGCACGCTTGGGCGGTCCATAAGAAATGGGCAGACATGACCCTGCCATATGACAGGGGGTGCTTTGCAGCCCCCAATCGTGAACTGTATTGGGTGGCGGCACAGGCATAATTTGCTTCTTGTTGGTATGGGGAGAACCAACTACCACCACATCTCAAACTCGTACGCTTATCATCTAGCGAGTCAGACCTTAGGATGTTAGTCATGAACCATACATATAAAGACGACTGGCTATTTGACCCTGTTTCCTCCGCCTTACGAGCCTGGCGCTGCATACTAGCAGCACAACCTGGGATGTATCCATACAATAAATAGCTCCCGATATGGAAATTCCCAGGTCTAGGTGCCCCATTAGATAATGCTTTGGCAACACCTTGGAAAGGACTGGGCTACCATGCACTAGCGGACCTGATCCCAGACGGGGTATTCATAACACCACAGACATGGAGGGAGGGACATGCCGGATCAAGTCCGGAATTACTGCAATATAACAGGATGAGGGCGGCGGCACAATCGTTATGGTCCTGCTTCCCAACGGAACCCCTAGAAACAGAGGAAGTAATATGTATCGCTAACTCCAGCGACACCCATAGAATAATGTCCACATTATATAGAATGCTCCTGGGCAGCCAAACTGACCCTGCATCTGCGGCGCAAAGTGGCTGGTCTGACAATCTGGCGGTGGAGATATCCGACAGCTGATGGAAACGCATGTGTGTACATACCAAGCAGGTATCGCTGAACTTTAGGTTCCGCTGAATGCAATCTAAATGATTGAATAGGCTGTACTACAACCCCCTGAAACTTACTAGAATTTCTCAAGGCACAGAACATCTGTGCCCCAGATACCGCTCGAGCTCAGCTGATCACCTACATATATTCACGTCTTGTGTCCGGCTGGAATCCTTTTGGGAGAAAGTACTACATACCCTATCGACAGGAGTGAACATTTCTCTTGCAGGCTCACCTCTGGGAGCCCTATTCGGCATCTGGAACAACATTCCAAACAAAAGGACACGTGCATTCGTCAATATGGGTTGCATGATTGCGAAAAGATGCTTGCTACACAACTGGAGAAACGCCTCCCCACCCAACAACAAGAAAGGGCTGTCCGCACTAACCTGGGCTGGGGGATGCAGGAAACGGTACATTGGTTCATTGCCCCCCAGCTCCCGGCCCAGGAATACGTGGACTGACTTTCAGACATACCTCTCTAATCTTACCCAAGAATAAAAGCTACTGTATAATCGACACAAATACACGCCTCTACCTGTATGCGACTAATGTGAGAAAAAGTATACAGGTCAGATATCCCCTGACCGAGAGCTGATATGTAACCATTCTACCTGTCTCAATGATCACTCTGTAAATCCTAACTAACCCACTGTACTCTGACTTGATTGCCAATAAATAGAAATAAAAAAATACCTACATAGATTGCTTGATATATTGCCTTTGAAAAAATGAAGTACGGCTAGTGTGTGCACATAGAAGACGTCAAGTCAACCCGAATTGGACCCGGGCGACATTTCTAGGGATGCTAAGCCAGTACCAGTTATGCCTCGTCAGAGTTCAAGTGAAGGGCTCGTACCCTTTCCCATCTGAAATGAAAAATCTCTCCATCTGCCCTGATCTCTCTCGGCTCGGAAAATCCTCAGGACGTGTTCCGGCATTGAAATAGCCTCGTGCTCCATTTCTCCAAGGACGGCTCTAATTGGGTTTCGAAGGATGCGTGTGTGTTTCCCTCCGCCGGCGTCCCACAGGCCCTGGTAATATGCTGAGTTGAGGAAACATGTGTTCCCTTCAGTCAGGTTATGTTCTTGTATTAAATTCTCCTTAACCTCCCAAGCCCTTCATCATTTCATGCACTCCATGCTCCGGAATTGCGTATGAGTGTCTGATCAACGGTGCACACCATCATTTCAGAGACACCTTCAAACACACTGGACCTAATGTCAGACGGAATATACCAGTGCACACAATCCATAAAACCCAACCTTACAAACACACACCAACACAACTCCCTCAGACATGTAACAAACAACCACGACACCGAACCTCCCCCCCCCAGGGATACAACAAACCAGTGCACATTATTATATTTCCACTCTAACCGCACGCAACTCACGCATCCAACGTAAACACAAGTACACAACCGAGGCACTGAATCTTACCCTTACGGTTACAACAAGCCGGGCCGCTCTACCAACCTGCACGCAAGACAACGTGTACAGGCACCTGTTTCTCCTGGTTCTGGACCTATCCTATCATCCTATCCCACTAAAACACCCTGCCCTTTTTTCTTGCAGAGCCACGTGAGCGCCTGGAGACTGCCCCTGGGTGGTAGCTGTGTGCACTATAAATCAATATAACATAACATTATGGTGTGCCATATTTCTTTAAATAGCGCCAGCTTGTGCAGGCTATACAGGCATTGTACCAACTGCAAGGTAAGCTGACTGTCCCACCAAAGCAATGGATGAAAATGGATGAAAATGAGGGTTAAGGGCAATTAAGAGGCTGTTATTGCTGCAGTCAATGACAATCTGAGCATGTGGCACAAGTGTCATGTCTGAGAGTCCCATTCGCACATGGAACACTAAGTCCCAGACTCCTATGATGCAAAGCATGCTGGTGAAACAGTGGGGACTGGACATGGGGCCAGTAAACAACTCTGCAAGTTTTCATTCTGAGCACCCCTAGAACGACAGAAGCTATTATAAGGAAAACAGGAGGGATAGCTGAGAACGAATCTGTCACATCTCAGGAATTCGTTTTGGGAGGATAGCTCAGGGGCAACGTGCGCGCCTTGGAAACAAGACGACAGAGCAACACAGGTTCGATCCCTGGGTCAGTGCTTAGAAACCTCTGGGTATTAAGCGCTTTATAAATAACCTATCATGTCATATCTCACATCCACCCAGCCCCATCCATAGAGAGGTGTGTGTGGCGGGCGGGGTACTACGAACTGCATGACAGAGGAGGGCTATGGTGTAGGCCTGTCAGTCACTCTAGAATGGAAGCCTGCCCACCACAGGGGAGGGGTGGATGTGGATGTTTTCAAGATGGAAGGGCTCCTCTGTCTGAAACCGCCAAGTGGAATGCTAGCAGCATGTCACCGACCCAAAGGCGCATTCTACAGTAGATGAGAATGGGTTTAAAGATGTTGATAGCCGTGAACAGATGTGGTGCATGCAGCGGGCCTTGCAACCGCAGTGATGTGGAGGCAGTGGAAAGCTCCATGGTGACAAACGGCTCTGAGTCACAGCTGATTCATCCCCCCACGTTGTAATTAGGCATTTCACGATTCGGTGTCTTTGTGCAGCTTGATGCGTGGTCAGACATTAGCATTTTTTGCTAATTGCAGACATAAAGAACACTCAGTCGTTGAGACTTCCGAGTTTGTTCAGAGTAATCTGCTGACATGTGCGCTCTACTTGTGGGCCGCAGCTCTTCCTCTTTCTTACTGCTCCTTGCCGGGAGACTACAATCTCAGACACTCCAGATGCTTTGGACTACAACTCCCATCAACCGTCGGCAGCATGGTCAATGGTGAGGGATTTGTCTTTTGGGATTTTGTATTTGGGTAAATATAGTGAAAACCTAGTGAGGAAGCAACCGAGTGCTGTACTAGCAATGTGGGGTCAACAGCAGTTGGTGGAAGGGGAGGTTACAGGTTATAGCAGCTTGGATATCCCATAGTGCAAGGGTGGTGTATACATAGAAGTAGCAAGCCCTATGGGACCCCTAGATATTCACTGAAGATACCCTATCCGGTCGCTCCTCTCCTCCTTGTTGGGAATAATGGAGATGCAGGAGGCGAGTGCCCACTAAATATTGTCTGCAGTGTACCTGGCATCGCCTTACTCGATGCACTGCAGCATCAACTGTGTAAATCAAGGTAGCCTCTACACTCCACATTCCATGCATCAAGCACAGAGGTGGTGTGGTGGGTAATGCAGAGGTCCTTCCACCACCTACAACAAGCCAGCAATCAGGGGCATGAGAGCACAATCAACAGCGGTATCAAAGAAAACACAGCAAGTGGTAGGCATGAGAGCTGCACCACGATCATCGCCTACAATTGCCATCTTCAACATGTGTGGATGGCAAAAATAAACCCTTTCGCTGATTGTCCTCATCTGACCTACTAACAGAGTGGGTGGGATGCAGAATACCTGAAGTATCTGATTTACTACCCGCATGATAGGAGTTTGCCTACGAGAAAATGGAGACTGGTGTCAAACTAGAAATTATATTGTGCCTCCTATTGCTATGAATATATGTATATTGGCCTACGCCAAGCTGCTAACAAGCTGCTTATAAACTACATGTGAATAAACTCGCATTGCAAGGTCCTGACCTTAGAAACCATGTAAACTGTCATTTTGGGTCAAGCCGCCATTTTAGGGTTTCTTGCTCTATAAAGTCACCATGTGAGCTAAAATGGTAGCCTATGTTATTCAGAACAGAACTCGATTGTCATGACCTCTGTACAGCTAATGTATAACTTGCCTGCAGGCCACTTGTTAGGGTCATGAGCTGAGACCTTGTCCTTCTGCTGACCTGTGTGCAATGGATTACCTGTATCACCGAAACTGATCTATAATTGAATGAGAACACCTGCTTAACTATATTGTATAAATTAAGTCCCGCATTGTAATGTTAGGCCTAGAGCATACATTATTACCATTTCTTCTTGTTAATGTATAAACCTAAGATGAACTAGATTTGACCTGGCAAGGGACCCTATAGCAGTAACTTATTTATGGAATGGTTAACCTGAAGAAAGGCTGGACAACAGGCTGGAGAAATGTATAAAAGCCTGACTGTTTCAATGAATATTTGCACTCACTGAGCACACCGAACCACGCCGGAGTTCGCTGTGTTGTACTGAGGGTCGATAGCTATCTGAATTTTGTTCTGTTCTTTTGTAACTGGATTCAGTATAAAATAAAGTACTTTGTATGTTCCTTTGTAACCTGTGTTTGGTGCGTTTCCTTTTTGGTTACCCTGCCTCATATTATTTCCTTGTTTTCACAGTTGGCGCCCGGAATAGGGACCCTCAAGATTGATGCCGGATTATTGAAGGTTGACGCACGCTATCGGACCGGGATCGGACGGTGTGACATAACGGGCCCGACTGAACGAGACGCGACACCTCAACAGCGCTGCACGATCCGTTCCCTGGACGATAGCCGTGTGGTCTGAGACGGCATCTTGACGAGGGTCAATTTTTTGAGGCGGGCAGATTTGCCGAAATCACCATACACAAGGTAAAATTCGTTAGGTAAGTCCTTTGTAAACCGATCGGTCCTCCTTAGGTTTGGTCAGGTGAGTCGTTACCCAACTCTTAATTCAACCCTGACAATTTGAATTTGGCGCATTGTATCTGCAGACACAATTATTGACCAGGTAACACCGAGTATTTGAGAAATGCCTGGGAAATTGTCTAGCTGCTTTAGGGCATTATTCCGCAGCGATAGACAATCTTTGGAATTTAGCCGTCCGGCACCACAGGAGGGGTCACCGGCATGTACTATGTACTGTAAGCATGGCATTGGAAGTGTAGTACTTAATAGAATTTGGCACAGACAAACCAGACATGCCTCTGAACTTCAGTGGCCAGTCAAAGGTAGTTTTGAGATCCCTCGTATTGAATATTTAGAGTCAGTCTTGTTAAAAAAGAAAGCCAGACCTGCAGCATTTGATGTTTTGCAAAATTGGAAAAGAGAAGCGTTGCAGCAGCTTAAAAGTAGGGAAAAACATGTGCGCCGTCATAAAACAAATGCTGAAAAGGCGTTGTTATATGATCAGGACAAACAGTCTGAGTCGGTTAGGAATATGGACAGGGCTTTCTCACTCGGTATTCAGAAAATCTATCCTTCTAAAGATCTTCATGTTTCTGATGAGTTTATCGACAAATTGTTAAATGAACGAAGGCCTGGTGCCTCTGCACCACCTCCGTATGTTCCTCTTCCTCCTGCTGTACCTCTTCCTGCTGTTATTCCTGCTCAACCTGTTGTTCCTATTCCTCCGGTTGTTGTTCCTCCACCTGCTCCTCTGCCTCTTCCCATTGCACCAGTAATAGTACCTCCATTGAATTTGCCTGCACCCTCACTCCCAAGTAGTTCTGTACCGCTTGTAGTTGATCAGGGTGTGGGGTCGAGGATTTTTACTCGTAATACTGTTCCTACAGAAAAGAAACAGGATTTGTTTGCATGGGCTAAGCATTGTATGGAGAGAGATGATCGAGCTAATGTTCTTGCCACACTTTCTAATATGGATAATTTTCCTGAGAAAAATGTTTTCATTGAAGGTTTAGGGATTCATTTATGTGTAATGTGGGGTAAATTAAATAATGCAGACCTCCCACAAGGGTTGAGGGACCTGAATACTTTAGCGTTTTCAAGAGACACTGTGGAGAAGGTACATGAGCATGTTGAGAGGCTATTTGAGTATAGAAAGGAGTTGGAAGTTTACGGAATGAGGATGACGAAGAAGAAAGTATGTATGTACAGAAACGATTTCTTCCGTGTCGTAAATCGACATATGAGGAGGCGCGGATTTGTACAAAAGATGCGATTATATGGATTTCAGACATATCGATAACTCCAGTTGAGGTATATGACACATACAGTCAATATACGCTAGAAATGCAGAGGAAAGTGATACAGGTAATGGTAGAGTACCTGCAGGATGAATGTTTAAAGAGAAAGGTTAGTTGTCCCAAAGAGTTATTGAGCATTTATAAGAGAGCTTTTTCACTTGACACTTCTTCAACTGCTTTAGTGCTCGACTTAGCTCTGTTGCTTAGTAAGCGTTCGGAGTTGCCTACATCTCAGTTGCCTATGAGAGAGGTTCCTCCGACATTTGTCCCAAAGGTTGAGATTCCTGCTAATGCTGCAGCAGGTACACCTGCTGTGGACATTCCTGCACATTATGTATCGCAGTTTGTTCACGTCCCGTTTTCACGACAGGAAGTGAATACTATTAGACAAACTATTCCTGACATTAGGAAAAATCCGACAGGGTTCTATAAAGAGGTAGAGTCCATTTTGCAGTCCTCAGTGTTTACCCTAGGCAACATTGATTTGCTATTCCCTGTACTCCTGCCTGTAGATTTGTGGAAACAAGTTAGAACTATAGACGATGTACCAGGGTTGGGAGATACATGGGCTAACATAGTTAGGCTTGATGGGGTAAGGCCAGCTGGTGAGAGACCACCTCAGGTGATACTAACTTTGCCTGACAGAATCATTGCAAAACTGAAAACTATAATCCCCGAAAAGAGAATTATTTGGGACAAGCTTACGGTTTGTGTCCAAGGAAAATCTGAGGGTGCTACCGAGTTCTTCAATCGGTTTGAACAGGTATTCTCAGATTTCAGTGGACAAGACTTAGGCACAGAGTCTGGGAAAAGATTATTTGTGGAAAAATTTGTACGTGGATTGCTGCCTGACATCCAGTCACAAATTATGTCTTCTGAGAGCGCTTGGCAGGCGAAATCCTAATCAGAAGTACTGCACATGGCTCAGTGCTACGAGAACCGTGTCAATAATGAAAAAGATAGAGTCGAGAAGAGAAAAGGTGATTTGAAGACTAAAGTATTGTTACAGCAAATTGTTAGAGGCCCCAGAGTGGGTAGTTCGCAGATTAGAGGTCAGTATGTTCCACAAGGGAATGCGCCCTTGGGTCCTGTGAATATTAACCAGTGTGCCTATTGTCGCCAGGAGGGTCATTGGCGTGCACAATGTCCCGTCCTTCGACAGAGGTCGAATAACACATTTGGAAATATGGGTAGACGATCCAGAGGTCGCCCGGGTGTAGGGGGCCCTGGTAGAGGCCAGTTTTCGCAGGATCCCCAACAACCTTTTTCACAGGATAATCAGACTTCGAGTGTGGATACTAGAAACATATTTGATCATCCTTCTGCTGCATATCTATCTGAAGAGCTTCCTTTTGATGATATTTTGTTTCGTTAGGATTGCCTGAAGCAGGGTTTGGAACCTACACCTATTCCCGTTAATCAGAAAGGTCCCTACGTTGAAATGGTAGTGGGAAATAGGAAACATCAATTTTTGATAGACACTGGAGCACAGAAGTGCTCCATTGATCATTCTCGGGTTCCAAACATTCCACTGTCAGGGCAAACCAATGTTTCTGTAGGGTTTTCTGGCACACCAGTTGTTTGTCCGGTTTCTTCACCGGTACCTATTTCTTTGGGTCCCTTTACGGACCACTGTCCATTTCTCTTGACTTCAAATTGTGGAGAGAATTTGCTGGGGTTGAATCTGTTGAAGGAATTAAATGCGGTAATTCATTGTTCTTCTGATGGAGTGCGTTTGACGATTTCACCACAGCAATGTTCTGTTTCGCAATTCTTGACTAGACCTTTGCCGCCAGAATTCAGTAATATACCAGAGTGTTTGTGGGCAGTTGATGACAATGATGTCGGTGTTTTGCAGATTGAGCCTTTTAAAATAGTTTTGAAACATGGAATTAAGCTGCCCCGTATTCCACAGTATAAGATCTCAGTTGAAGGCGAGCGAGCTTTGAAGAGCATTGTTTCCGATTTTGTGCATCGTGGGGTGATTGAGGAGATTGCAGGAAGTTTGTGCAATAGTCCGATTTTACCCGTGTACAAAATAGGTGATAATGCAATTCCATTTCGTTTTATAATTGATTTACGTGCCATTAATAAAGTCGTCGCTCCGCAATTTCCAATTGTGCCTGATGTGACGACAATATTAACCATGATTCCAGCTACGGCTACTCACTTCAGTGTTGTGGACCTAAAGAATGCTTTCTTCAGTATTCCTATACATGAGGATAGTAGATACTTGTTCGCGTTCACCTTAGGGGGACGCTCATTCACATTTACTCGTGCACCTCAAGGTTATACTGAGAGTCCTAGTATTTATAGTAGGGCTTTGAAAGAGCAGCTTGATACCCTTGGATTGCCCCCTACTTGTACGTTGCTTCAATATGTTGATGATTTGCTTTTAGCCGCTGACTCTGAGAGCTCTTGTAAAGAGGGCACTGTGTTGTTGCTCATCCATCTAGCTAAGCATGGTCACAAAGCTTTGCTCAAAAAAGTTTCAATATTGTTGCCAGGAGGTCGCCTATTTGGGCTATCTCCTGTCAAAGGAGGGAAGAAGATTGACACCTGAAAGAATAAAACACATTTCTGGCATGTCTGTCCCAAATACACAAAAGGAAGTTAGAGCCTTGATAGGTATGGCTTCTTATTGTAGGTTATGGATCCCAAACTTCTCACTAGTGATAAAACCGATGTTGGCCTTGACGAAGAAGGGTATTTCTTCGCCATTGCCATGGAATACGGAGCATCAACATTCATTCGAGTTGCTCAAGACTGCATTATGTTCGGCGCCAGTTTTGGGCACACCGAACTATGAGAAGGCCTTTGTGTTGTTTGTGCATGAATGTGATGGATGTGCTTTGGCTGTATTAACGCAGGAACATGGAGGGAAGAATAGGCCATGCGGTTACTACTCTTCCGCCCTTGATCCTGTTGCATGCGCTTTGCCAAGATGTTTGCGCGCTGTCGCTGCTGCTGCTGCGTCTGTAAAACAGAGTGAGGGAATGGTCCTAGGCCATGATTTAACCCTGATGGTGCCTCACTCTGTAGATATTCTATTGAACAAAACCCAAATGCAACAACTCACTTCCGCACGACTGACAAGATATTAATTAATCTTGTTTGCTCCCCACATTCAAATTAGGAGGTGCTGCGTTCTTAATCCGGCTGAACTCCTACCTTTCCCGCAAAATACTGTTTGCGGTGACGAAGAGTCACATGACTGCCTGTATACTACTGAACAAGATACAAAAGGCAGAGTTGATTTGAGGGCCACTCCTTTGGATAACCCACAAGGGGAGCTGTTTTGTGATGGCTCCTGCTTCAAACTACTGGATGGTACATCCACAGCTTCTTATGCAGTCACTACATTAAGTACTGTTGTGGAGACCAAGAGAATTACGCATAACTCTGCGCAGGCCGCAGAGATTATAGCATTGACTCGAGCTTGTGAGCTTTCCAAAGGGCTAACAGTAAACATATATACTGATAGCCAGTATGCCTTTGGGGTGGCTCACAACTTTGGGAGACTTTGGTCATAGAGAGGGTTTTTAACTTCGCATGGCACCAAGATCCAACATGGCTCCCTGATAGTACAATTGCTTTCAGCGCTTGCGCTCCCTAGTCAGTTAGCAATCATTAAGTGCGCAGCACATCGCAAGATCATAGATGATGTAGGGAAAGGGAATGCTTTCGCTGATCAAATAGCTAGACAAACTGCCTCTGATCTCTTCACGGAGATGTATGTTTCAAGGGAGACTGTAGATGCCTATGCAATGGATGAGGGTGTTGGGTCTGTACGGGATATCCAAGCCGATGCCACATTAGAAGAATCCAAGAGGTGGGCTGAGGGCTTGGGGAAACTCGATGATGATGGGTGTTGGGTGGACATGGTTGAAGGGAAATGGCTGCTTCCTAATGCCTATATAGTAATGATGGTTACCATGGCACACGGTCCCACACATGTGTGCGCTCAACAGATCACGAGAATGTTAGAGAAAGTCTGGGTAAATGATAAGATTTCAAAAATTGCCCAGCATTATGTCCAAAATTGCAAGATTTGCCTACAACACAATGTGGAAAAGGGGACAGCAACTCCAAAAGGTAGCTTTGGGCCTCTTTCTGTCCCGTTTGAAGTGATCCACTTATTGAAATGGAGCGATGTAACAATCTAAAATATGTCCTTGTGGTCATTTGCGCCTTTAGTAAGTGGGTCGAGGCTTTCCCTGTTAAAGACGCTACAGCCATGACCACTGCAAAGACCATATTAAAGGAATTCTTCCCATGGTTCGGTTTGCCGAGAGTTATCTGGTCGGATAATGGTCCGCATTTTATCGCTGCTGTAATTCTACAGATATGTACGGCATTGCAAATTGACAAACGATTCCATTCGGCCAGACATGCTCAGAGCGCCGGATTAGTGGAAAGACACAATGGTATCATAAAAAAAACAAGCTCGCTAAGACGTGTGCCGGCACCAAACTAAAATGGCCGGACGCCTTACCGATCGTGTTACTTTCAATGCGGACAACCCCTCAAACTAAGACTGGGCTCTCTCCCTTTGAGGTGGTAATGGGGAGACCTGCTAATATTTGGGGTTTGCCTAAAAGCTGCGCATTGCGCGATGTAGAAAATGTACTTCTCTCCGACTACTGTAACGAGTTAACTAAAAACCTGTATTTCATTTATCACCAGATGTTTTCAGCTTTACCTGTACGGGTCACGGGCCCAGGACACGATATACAGCCTGGAAGTTGGGTCCTAGTGAAGGCCTACGAAAGGGCTTCCTGTCTCGCTCCTCGTTGGAAGGGACCCTACCAGGTGCTGTTGGTCACTCGGACAGCAGTGCGGGTGGCTGGAAAGAAACACTGAATCCACGCGACACATGTCAAGAAACTTCCTCACCCGACGCCACACGTTACAGAAGAATCAGAACCCCTCGCTGATGCTACAGTCCCTGATCTTGGAGTAGCAAACAGCGCTGTGAGTGCGTCGGAGAATTTCTCTGAGCCAGTGGAGCTTGGGGAACAGTCCATTTCGTCTCTGCACTCTTTTGAAAAATCACTTCCGGAAAATACTGTTTCAAGCTCCGCGACTTCCGTCGCCTCCGATACGTCGCTTCCCTCAGGAAGTGACGACACCCTATTTTCAGACCAAACAATCTTGGGTACCACCAGGTACAACCTTCGACGAAGAAAATAGAACTACGGCACGGGTTTTTCCGTGCATTTGAGGAAGAGAAGTGATCGAAAGTTTTCCTTAGTATAAGAAAGTTTCTGTTGAACAAAAGGGAAAAAAGGGATTCTGCTGGCTAGGGTTGGGAAGGACTAAGAAATCGCGCGACCATAGCGTCGCCAGCAACGAACATTGGGGTCGTCGATTGAGGAACTACAATGCCTGCCACCTCCACTGCTGCTCCCCGCACTGGACTTGTGAATAAGGGGGTGACCAACTTGAACAATGAACAATGTGCCTGGGCCCCGAAAAAGTACTGCTGTGTTTTGATAACGAAAATTGTTATTTTTGCAATAACTGCTGTAGGACTTTGGTACTTTGAAGAAATCTATCCTCTAAAACCTTTACTACCGACCGAGATTGTACCGACTGCTTTGACTCCCTCTGTACACCTTCACACTCTGTCCCCTAGAGACTCCCAACATAGACAAAAGTATCATAATAACACTCTAATGATAGTAATGAATGCAACGCATGCCATTTTTAATAAGAGTAATTGTTGGATTTGCACTCATTTACCGCAACATGGGAACAAGAGACTGGGATGGTATATTCACCCTTTACCTTTAACGACTGCTTACTATGCCTCTCTTAGAGCACTATTCTTTGGCCGTTGGAATGATAGCATCTCAGGGAACTTTGATGGAACTAATTTGAATGATTTCGAGAAACGTGAATTAACTCCCCTGGGATGCACGCTTTTTGCAAATAGAAGTAAACCTAATGTCGCTTCTATTAGGCCGTCTGATAAACTGTCTCTTCCTTTTCAAACTTTTATTTTCCTTTAAAATGGCTCCGATAGGCAATAAGGACGCCGTGCCTCCTTCTTACTCTATAAATCATAGCCCTGACTCGGTCCCCTTTTGTGTACAAAGAAATGGCACTCGGCCAATGGGAGATTTTGAAGGTTGTATGAACATTGTAAATTTGACTGGAGAAAACAGGCCTCTGTATGTAGGGGGGCCTGTTTATTTTGTTTGTGGTAGTTTAGCATTTCCCTGGTTGCCCAAGGATTGGCAGGGAACCTGTTATTTAGTAATCCTGTTACCCGGGGTATTTGTAGCTAGTACATTGGAGGTTTCTAAGGCTCACCCACGGCGGGACAAGAATGGAGATACCCCTGGGCAAGTATTGGGATGTTCAATGCTAGGGGGATTTTGCGCTCAGGCGATAGGTACAATAGGACATAAAGTGTATGCCCCGGATAAAACCTCTAAGGAGTATGTACTGAAAGAGATCTTAGTAAAAGATCTAATGGCGATAGATATTTCTGACAGCTATTCAGGGTGTATGGACGATGACACATGGAGTTATTTGCAGGGAGATCAGAAGTAGTTTAGCACTTGGCATAGGCCAAAAGGAGGGTTTGTCAAACTAGAAATTATATCGTGCCTCCTATTGCTATGAATATATGTATATTGGCCTACGCCAAGCTGCTAACAAGCTGCTTATAAACTACATGTGAATAAACTCGCATTGCAAGGTCCTGACCTTAGAAACCATGTAAACTGTCATTTTGGGTCAAGCCGCCATTTTAGGTTTTCTTGCTCTATAAAGTCACCATGTGAGCTAAAATGGTAGCCTATGTTATTCAGAACAGAACTCGATTGTCATGACCTCTGTACAGCTAATGTATAACTTGCCTGCCGGCCACTTGTTAGGGTCATGAGCTGAGACCTTGTCCTTCTGCTGACCTGTGTGCAATGGATTACCTGTATCACCGAAACTGATCTATAATTGAATGAGAACACCTGCTTAACTATATTGTATAAATTAAGTCCCGCATTGTAATGTTAGGCCTAGAGCATACATTATTACCATTTCTTCTTGTTAATGTATAAACCTAAGATGAACTAGATTTGACCTGGCAAGGGACCTGTCATGATCTCTGCTTCCAAAAGGTCAGGGTTTTCCCAACTCCCTTGGAAGCAGATCCATAACCCAGGTTCCGAGTGCCAACCAGTCCCAATTGGGACCTTTTGGACCCAGTCCTGGCGCCAGTGGCACCAGGCTCATAAATATGCCCAGTCCCAGCGCTGGAAGCGCCGGGCTCATAATGCTTGGGTGGACTTACCTTCAGCAGACCATGCTGCTTACTTGCCTGCCAGTTGAGCCCCTGATCCTCTTCTGTTTGGAACTACTTTTCCTGTTGGGTGGGGCTGGAGCCACTCCCTAGATTCAGAACACTGGAACTCTTCTGGAAGGCAGGAACTCTTTTCTTACCAGGAACTCTTTCTTACTTAGGCGTGGCTGTGGAAGGAGACACCTAAGCACTACAGGAGGCTATTTAAACCACACCCGGTGGATGAATCTTGCTTTGCGTTATTCTGCAACCTCTGCAGCAGAACGCTCATCGTGTCTTCTGCATCCGGTCCTGGGCCTAAGGAAAAAGGCTTACCATCCTGAATCCAGTCTTCAGCAACACCTATAAAGACAAGAAAGAACAGGTTAGCATTCCGGCATCTGAAAGGCAAAGGCTTACCATCCTGAATCCAGTCTTCAGCAACACCTATAAAGACAAGAAAGAACAGGTTAGCATTCCGGCATCTGAAAGGCAAAGGCTTACCTACTCTTCGTGCGCTCCGGAGGTCTTCACACTGCATTCCGGCATCTGAAAGACAAAAGTTTACCAACTCTTCGCACGCTCCGGAGGCCTTCGGCGCTGCATCCCGCATCTGAAAGACAAAACAAGGTGCGTTTAAAGACATTGGGGAACTTTAATACTCACGTGCCATTACTCCTTTCCACATCTAATCCAGTGGGTATTCCGGCACCCTGCAGCCGCTCCGAACTCGTACCTGCAAAATAAAAAGACAGTTAGAGCGCATAGTGAAGCAGGCAACAAGCGCTTACGTACGTGCTTCCAGGCGCTTCTATTCATCACACGGGCTCCATCTTCAACTCACTTCAGCCCGTCATCCGCCATCGCCGGAACCCTGCAAAACAAGAGACATCATTACTAAAGACGTTAAAGACATTTGAATGACTCGAAACTTACCGTTCGTGCAGTAAACGACGGACAGCAGTCCTCTGAAGTCAAGAGGCCTGCGCTACCTATCCAGTGAAGAAACTGGTTACAGCACCCTGCCCCGAGGCAGATGGAGAGCTCGGCATTCACTTACCTAAGGTGAGAGCGTTAACCTTTGGGGGTCTACAGGAGAGGAGAAGAGGAAAGAGATAGGGACACCCCAATAACCCCAGTTCATTAACCCCATATTTTCTATCTGCAGACATCTTACTCTACACGTCAGGCATACAGTGCACAGAGGTCCAGCCCAAAGAGCCAACCGGGTGCTACACATCACCTTTGAAGATACAGTAGTCGCCCAGTCAAGACCGGCGCCTCTGCGAGAATCAGGTGAGCGTTACAGGACCCTAGAGCAGTAACTTATTTATGGAATGGTTAACTCGAAGAAAGACTGGACAACAGGCTGGAGAAATGTATAAAAGCCTGACTGTTTCAATGAATATATGCACTCACTGAGCACACCGAACCACGCCGGAGTTCGCTGTGTTGTACTGAGGGTCGATAGCTATCTGAATTTTGTTCTGTTCTTTTGTAACTGGATTCAGTATAAAATAAAGTACTTTGTATGTTCCTTTGTAACCTGTGTTTGGTGTGTTTCCTTTTTGGTTACTCTGCCTCATATTATTTCCTTGTTTTCATACTGGGACAACTAAGGGAGCGTGTACGTCACTTCATATGATGTGAGCATCCATGTATCGTAGACAGAGTTGCTGAGGTATGATCAAGTAGGATAGTTGTGCAAACAGCTTCAGTGAATAGCCCTTGAATAACATTGTTAAGAGAGCGAGCGAAAATGTCTCTGTACAACCATGAGGAAGTTAAAGAGAGACAAACATTTCATCATAGCATTCCCAATATACAGCATGGAACAAACCCCCTAAAAATGGCGGCCACAACTCTGCAGAAAGTTTGCATGTTACAAGACATGACGCAAGCCCCCCTCGCAGTATACACAGAGAAGCTTTCCATTCCGTCTCTTGACTCATGATTTTTCACACGACTCCATTGCAGATGTGGTGATGAACAGCCTTAGCAGGTGGAGTGCATGGAAACATCCGTATTTTATATTTTAACTTGTATTTATTGCGGAGGAGGATACAGGGTGTTCCTGCCGGAAACAGTACATCAATCAGCATTCAATGGAGCAGTCCTGAATGTGGTACCTTACTCTAGTGAGACAGATAGTGAGAAACTGACCAGTGCATATTTGGGAATACATTTTACGCAACCCGGGGACAGAACAGACGTTACAGACGGCAGTCCAAAGGGACTGGCTATTCAATGATTAGACTACGCAGTGGAGCTGTACGCAGGTAAGGGAGAGGACTAATGTGAGAGTAGGCAAGATGTGCTTCTTCTTAGTTTGGAGGAGGAACGAAAGTGATGATAAGACGGCGTGGCTGGGAGTAGTGCTTTTAACATGGAGAGGAAGGAAGTATCAGCCAAGCGTGTCAAGAAGACATAAGGAGCAGAAGTGAGAGGAAGCACAGGGTGGACAGGGGATGGGGATTTGGGAATGAGCTGGAATGGAGAGTTACAGAGCGGAGAAGTGGGAGGTTGTGTTGGCTCGCTGAGGTGGTGCCAGCCCAGGCAGAGCTTTGAAAACAGTCAGCAATAGTTTAAAGAGAGCCTGGTTTATCATGAAAGGTCCACTATATAGAGCCAGTGTTTGGGAGTGGAGGCCAAGGAGGAGGTTGGCCCGAACATTAAGTAGGTTACCCCTGGCTGCCGTGTAGGTAGAAGTAATTTAGTAGTGGTGGTTCAATTCACTCTAAAAAAGGACCCCAAGGTTGCATAGGGGAGTGGTAGAGTAAGCCAGGTGGAATTGAGATGGGTGAAGGAAGGAGAGGGGGGTACTGGAGGCCAGAAGGTAGATGACTTTTGTGTTGGAAGAGTTCAACATAAGATAGAAATGTCTCCCTGATGGCGACAAGATCCTCTTCAAGCCCAGGCCCAATCAAACTGGAGGTGGAGTGGCCCTGATCTTCCCTGAATGGGTCCCTGCTACCATCATATCCACTCAACCCTATTCCTCCTTCGAATGCCTTGTCTGCAGGCTTGGCATTTCTCCTACCCTCTCACTTACTGCCGCAAACATCTACAGACCCCCTGGCTGGTCTTCCTCGTTTTTTTCTGAATGGGCCGACCTCACCTCCTCTCTCCTGATCTCTACCTCCAAGCTTCTGTCAAGTCCCAGTGAACCCTCCCGATCCTCCTCCTCACCTGTGTCTTCAATTGTGCTGTTGTATGTCTCTGACTCCTTTTTTCAACGAGACTTTCATACTTCCTTGATCTTTCTTTCTTTCTTTTGGTGAAGATAAGGACGAGCTCCTTCGGAGGCCACCTTGACCTGTAAAGGTAACCAGGCCCAGAGGGACCCCAAGGAGCAAGCCCCCAAATATCAGGGAAAAAGCCTCTTTGTCGTAAAAAACCCTGAGATGGATGAGTCCTGAGAGCTTCCGGTTGGGTTTTGCAAAAGAATGAGATAAGGATTCTTGTACTTGATAGTAGTTAAACAAGAAGGAAAATTCGTGGTGCCAGAGGAAATTCTTGTAGTATGAACTGATGGTAGGAGGTACGCTGGAAGAACTGCTTAAATGAAGATAGACTGTCCAAGCAGAAGGAAGGCGTCCTGTGTTCAGGAAGCGGGAAGAACACCAGTGGAGAGGAGGCACTAACAAGGCCAAAAGGTAGAACTAGAGAGAGGGCGAGATCAAAGAGGGCAGAAGGATCCGCGGAACCGAACGAAAAAGGAAAGGATCGTACAGGAACCAGAAATGAAAGGAGCAGTGAGTAGAAGAACAGGTAAGGAAGTCAGAAACATTATAACTGTGGACAGGAGAGAGACAGAGATATCGGAAGGAAAAAGAAAGTGGAAGGCTAGGTTACGGTCATAAGTGCCCAAAGGAGCATGGCGGTATAGAGATAGAAAGGAGGAGAAAGGGAGTAGGCGGAGTCGAAGCGAAAGAAAAAGTAAACAGAGGATAAGCAAGTCACCGAACAAAAGTGGCGAAAAGAAGGGATAACAAGTGAAAATCACTTACCCGACACCGGAAGACAAAAGGACAGCAGGAGGAAGGAAAGGAAAGACACGGAGGAGGAGGTAACAAGGCAAAGGAACCAGGTGAAACCGGCAAATGTAATAGCACGAGCAAAAGAGGAAAAGCGAAACTGCAACAGGAAGAGCAGCGGAACGTATGCCAGGAAACAGATACAACGCTCTGAGCAATGGGCTCCACCCAGGAATATAGTGGGGGCGGCCATGTTGGAAGAACACTAGACCGGCAAAAACGGAACACTGGCCACCATGCTACAAGTACTTCCATTTTTGCCATACTTTCCAAGGGCGCAGCATGACAGCTTCTCTCCCTCGCAGACATAAACATTAATCTTGACTCGGCCACTGTACTCTTCTGTGACTTCTGCGACTCTCTCTCCCTCACCATTTTTCCCTCTGGTCCGACCCACTTGACCAGACACACCTTGGACTCATCTCATCAGACATCCCTATCTCTAGCCCTCTCATCACAGCTCTCTCCTGGTCTGACCATGCTCTCCCCGCCTCTCACCTTGAGCTCTTAGGCTCACTGGCAAGGCATCTGCCAGCAATGCCAGTCTCCTTCTCCGTCATTCGACCGACGAAGCGAGTGTCAGCTGCTGCTTTTGCCACCACTTTCATCTCCCCTCCCACCCCTGTCATTAACTCTTCCACTGATCCTGCCCCTGCCAACCTTCACCTCTCCATCTCCAACACCCTTGACATCCTTGCCCCTGTCATGAACATCTGTATGAAGCCTGCCTCCAAGCGCATCCTTTGGTATGACTCTGACCTAGTCTCTCTGAGATACAAGTGCAGAGTTGCTGAATGCAAACGGCAGACATCAAATATATCCACTGACAAACTGGCCTGTCGCCTGCTCCAAAGGCAATACCGTTTCTCCATCTGCTCCAAAAAGAGGGCACATATCCAAGTTCAGACTGTTGGGTCCACAAACAATACGGCTGAACTTTTTAAAATCTTGTGCAGTTGCACCTGAAGCATTCCATGTGCTAGATGGAATTACCAATAAACAATTTAAGACCCAAATTACCAGAAAGACTGAAAGAATATGGCAAAAAACTACATTATTATCAACTCAAATAAAGTAGGGAAACCTGGTGAACAAACAGATTGCAGCTCACTCACTCTCAACTACTTTTCAATAACACAAAGGCTTTATACCTCAATGTACATCGGCTATGATGTCATCCTACAAGGCAAACAGTAAAAACCTATAGAAAGGAGGGATTGGTTAAAATAACATATATACCTATAGTTTGTTTAGGTGTTAGTAACATAAATGCCTGCCTCCTTCTGGTAGGCACGCCTTGAACTACCTCTAACTACATGTAATACAGATTAATAGCATAGTAACAGCAGCAGATTGGCCCCTGCAACATTGTATGGTGTACTGCTACATAAGCCCTCATGATTGTTTGGCATTCTCTCCTAACCTTGGACATTCAGCTCGTTTGCAGCACGAAAGCAAAACAAAACCCTGGTGCAAGCTACAATGTCAGACCACTGCCCACTTGGCCAATTAGCTTAACATCTCTCATCAGTTAGGCCCAAAGCCAAGGCTTCTTCTTTGTAGTTGACCTTGCCAGGGGTCAAGTCCTAAAAATGAAAGTGGCGGGACACATCAACAAACGCAATGGGATGTGACATCTCCAGAAATTAGCATGTCAAGGTGAAATATGCACATTTCATTAAATTGGCTTTGCATAACCACCCAAATTTAAAAGGACTAATGGCATTTACCTTTCATAAAATCAACACACACACAAAACCTAGACAGGATATTTTCTTCTAATAGTGTTTCTGGAAACGTTAAAAGGTGTGCATGTTTTAATCTCCAAGAACCAATAGAAAGGTTTTCCCTGGGACCTGCAGTATCGAAATGGGATATTTCACCTTTAGTTGTTTGTTATTTTTCATCCCTGAGGTCGGCGTTAATTCTTAAATTCAAAAAGGACATCCAATGATTCTCTTTTAGCTGGGGGGACTGAGTCCACCCTCTGAATAAAGTGGGTGGACTCCGTCCCCCCGCGTGTACACTCGACTTGAGCCCTGGACCTTGCTGACTGTGCTCTTCCCGTCGACTTTGAGGGAGTGTAGGTACATCGCTATCTTCGTCTGGGTCTTGTTTTCTGGCATTGCACCACGTGTGAGGAGAGCACGATTTCGTCCATTCTGACCTTTTATTTAGTGCTATTTCAATTATACTGGGTGCTATTACTCCTCGTGGCCTCTGGAGACTTGGTTGCTCTGTCTTGCATATGCTTTCTGCATCTGTGATTGTTCAATACTTGGCACTTCCAAATGTTCACTCCTTTAGTTAATCTATGAGAAATATGTTGTGCGGATGTAGCTTATTCTCTTCGACTCCCCTTGTGCCTTGCAGTTACGTCTTGATGTGGCATCCTTGATCCTAAGCCAAGCAGATATTCTTTGTTCCTCGCACAAAGCTGTTTTCCAGCACGTCAGCTCTGCAGCCTGGTCTCTCTTTTTAAGGCTTCTTGCTTAATATTTATACAGAGTCAACGTCCATCTTATCCTCATGGCCGCTTTACCCGTTTTATATTTTCTACTGCAGCAAGCTTCTATATGTCTCATCTACCTTGTGTTTCTGCATATATACATCTACTGGTTCTATTCTTACTTATCTTCTTAGTGTATGATTTCTTCGTATTCGCATAAATGTTTACTTTGTTACTTCAGTTACATCTTCATTCTTTAAGTATTCACATATCGTTTCAGTGTGTCCTCGTGCTTTCTCTTTATGATGGCACTTTACTCTTGTCTGAAATCACTTATAGCTCTTCTATGCCCAATGGTGTATGCAGAAATCCTTCCAGCATGTCAGTGTGAGGGAACATTCAATATGGTTGTTGGATTGTACAAGGTCTCTTGCATCTTCGATGCAGTATTGGGATGATACCTGGTGTTACACACAATGTCTTCCTCTTATTCTTCCAGTATGATGGAGGTGAAGGGGTGGGCACTAGAGATGACATGTACATCTGTATCTCTATATCCTGTAAGAAACTCACCAATCCTCCTGCAGTTTCCTCCTCTCCTTTTCTCTCCCAAGCCCTCTGTACTACACTGGCCTCCCATTTCACAACCAAAACCCTGGCCATCCTGTCCTCACTCTCCTCTATCTCACACCCTAATCCACCTCCTGCCCTCTGGCCTCCCTTGACCCCCATCTCCACCTCCCCCATACTCCCCTCCTTCTCCTCCATAGCGCCAGATGACGTCAATAAAGCTGTCCGCTCTATGAAAGTTTCCTTTAAACAGGTGCTCCCCTGCTCCTCCAGAACCATCAAGGACAATGGAGAGCCATAAACATGGTTTTCTCCCTCCCCCTATCAAGGGTAAGATTTGTGCTTTGGAGGGAGTTGTTTCCCAGTCACCTGCAATTGAAATAAGTGTGAGAATACAAGTACCAGAATCCTTAGAGACATCAATGTGAATTAACCTGAAAAGGAAATGTAACTAGACACGCCTGAAAAGGAAAAGAAACACAGCCTCCCTGATGATTGATGGAGTCAAAAAAACGTTTGGAGGAGAAGACAATTTGTTGCTACAGCAGGAAAACTTGACTTGGAACCAGAGGGCACGCCTTGCCATCATTCTTAACGCCATCAAGGACAACATTTCCTCTCTCGCGCCTGCCTTAGCCGATTTCTGTAACCATTCCTTTGTCACTGGCTCCTTCCCACCTTTCTCACAAGCACTCCCTTGTGCAACCTCTTCTAAAAAAGCTGTCAGCAGATCCCTCCTGCCCAGCTACCTAGTGCCCTATCTCCATTACCCGCTTCCTGAGAAAACTCTTAGAGAAGTTGGTCATCTCCCAGCTGACCCACCACACTTAAACTGTTGGCTGTCTCCATGACCACCAGTCTGGCTTCAGAGCATCCAGCGCCACAGAAACTGCTCTCCTAAACACCTGTGAAGACCTGCTATCAAACCCTGACTTCAATACTGCTGTTCTCATCCTCCTCGATTTGTCCTCTGCCTTTGACACGGTCAATCATGCAACCCTCATAAAACAGCTCCATGATGCCCTTGGTATCAGTGACCTGGCACTGGAACGGTTGACCTCCTTCCTATCTAATCGGCTTTCCAGGGGCAACTGGGCCCTTCCCTCTCCTCCGTCTCACTCTCTACCTGTGGCGTCCCTCAGGGCTCTATTCTATCACCATGGCTCTTCAACATGTACCTTGCCCCTGTGGCCCACTTGATTTCATCCTTCTCTCCTAATTTTCATGTTTATGTTGATGACACTTGGCCCTCCTTCAAGTTTCTCTCCACTACCTCCTCTACCTCTGCTCTCATTCCTGGCTGTCTGACTGCTATTCAGGCATGTTGCAAGGCTAATGATCTCTGTCTTGATGCCAGTAAGACTGAGATCCCTCTCATTGGGAAGCTTGCTCCCTGCTTCCCTCTCCCTCTCTGGCCACCCTCCTTGGGTCCCCCCTCCTCACCATTTTGTGAGGCTAAAACCCCCTTTGTCATCTTTGACTCCTCTCTCTCCTTCTCCCCTTTCATTGCAGACCTTGCCAAGCAGTCCTCCTTTCAAATTCATATCCTCAGAGGCATTCTCCCTTTCCCTACCTTCCTCCAGAAACTCAACATCACCAGAGCTCTGGTCCTCTCTAAGCTGGACTACTGCAACAGCCTCTTCCTCAATCATGTTCCTCTCCTCTCTTCATCCCCTTCAACTCATCCAGAATAGGACTGCAAGACTTATCCTTCGCCTTAAGCACAGGGAGCACATCTCTCCTGCCCTATAATCCCTCCACTGGCTTCCCCTGGCTGAAAGGACCAACTTTACGATCCTCTGCATCATCCACAAGGCTTTCTGAGGTCTGAGACCCCGCTACATCCCTCTCTTTCCCTAAATACCTCGGTGCTAGAGCCCTTTGGTCTCTGCAGATCAGACGCTTTTCCAAGCATTGAGTAGAGGAGAGAGCTCTCTCTTCGACAGGTGTCTCCCTCTGCAATGGCCTCCTTGCCCCTCTCAGACTTGAGCCAGACCTCCTTAAGTTCCAGAAGCTTCTTAACACCATTATCTTCTATACTTCTTTCCCTCTAACCCACCCTTGCTACAGCCCCCCTTCGACCCATTGACTGGTGGCGTGGCCCCTTATGAGCCTTACTGGGCACCAGGCCCTCCTTGACTTGTCTATTCCAGCATCCCCCTATCCAGCACTGCCCTCCCGTGCCCCACTCCCTTTCTAGCCTGGTGGGTTGGGCATCCCGACTGACCCTGATCCACCCCTCTTCCCTCGCACTTAGAAGGGAGTTCCTCCTGCGGCATCCCCTGGCACTTGCCCCCTATACTCCCCCCAACGCCTGGGAAACCCATTTGAGAGCAAAGTGATGGATTCCAATGTCAGCGAGAGTCACAAAAAAGGGGTGGTCTACTATATCAAAGATGGCTGATAGGTCTAGCAAGATTAGGATAGAGGAATGTGTGTATTGGTGAACAGAGGTCAGCAAGTTAGAAACATAGGCAAGGGCAGATTCAGTAGAATGATGGATGTGGCATCCAGACTCTAGAAAGTCACACAAGGCATTTCATTCTTGATAGAAAGAGATCCTGTTGAGGAAGAGTCATTTCAGGATTTCAGAATAGTGGTGGGTGTGCAAAACAAACTAATAGTTGGCAGAGTTATTGTGGTTAGGCTAGCACTTCTTTTGCATTCTTAGGTCAGTTGCTTTTTTGAATCAATCTCGAAAGACTCCAAGTGAAAGAGAGAAGTTGAAGAAGGAGGAGAAATGGCAGCAGGTGCAGGCTCCATAACTATCTGCAAAGCAAACAGTGGGTAGAGGAGGGCTTAAGAGTCCTTCAATGGGTGCCTATTTGCAGCGAGCGTTATGGAGGATAGAATGCTAAAGGAGGTAGTAGAGATGGGTGGTGGGAATGAAAGAACCAGGGGGTGGGAGGCACAGAAATGTGCCGAGGCATAGAAGGGTGGTGAGGTTGTCATGGGTTCTTATCAATTTTTCATGAGATGTAGTGGGCAAAGTCATTAGCAGAGAGGGACGAACAGATAGCCCGAGGGGGAGCCAGCAAACCTTTTAGTGTTGAGAAGAGTTTACGGGGGAGAGAACAGAGGGTCACCAGTAGATTGGTAAAGTGTGTGCAAATTCACAAGCCCTTGTGAAGAGAGGAGGGCATTCATATAGGTGAGGAGAAGAGGGTCATCTAAAATTAAAACGTACAAACATGGCATTGTATGCCGACTTAGAGGGATGGATCCAAGGCGTGATCGAAGGCTAGGGGTGAGCAGCAGTAGAGCTGAAGTTACAAGCGGGATAGTGATGGTCAAAGAGGGAGTGGTGAAACAGGAGTATGTTGGGGAATGCCTTCACAATAAAGAAGCCCATGGTAGGTGCACAGGAGGGAAGGGGGGCTGACTGTGGCTAGGGAAGGGGCCAGGATATTAGGTTTGAGTACACATTTAGAGATAGTAGCAATGGTAGATGGAGAGAGAAGGGAGGGGACAGCAATTCTGAGGTTGAGGCTTTAGTGGTCAGAAGGAGAGGGGTCAATAGTGAGATTAGATGTGGGAGGGGGTGAGGAGGACAAGACAGGAAATCACGGACAAGAGAGTTCCCTTGGGAGTTAATGGGTAGGTTGTGAAGTGAGGTCATGGAGTGGTCAGAAAGAGGTGAGCTGAGTTCTAATTTTTGGGGGGTGGGAGAGAGTTTGGGGAGGCTGAAGTCTCGCAGGAGTGCTACTTGGACCTGAGAGGAAATGGAACTAAGGGAAAAGACCAAGTAAGAAGTGGAGTTTGGAGGATGCAGGGGCTGATCATTTAGGAGGATGGTAAGAGTGGTGGACGGGAGACGATGGGTGGCGGTTAATTCAAAGGAGAACTGTCACCTTGTTGACCATTAGGCCAACACCGACGTCTATTTTGGAAGAACGGGAGAAGTGAGAAAATGTAGCATAGTTAATACGTAGGGCAGTAGGGATTGCAGAGCCAAGGGGATGATTCAAGTCTCAGTGACAGCCATGAATGACTTGCAGGAATCAACAGGGTCAGTAATGAAGGAGGATTTGTTGCCGCTCAATTGAGCATTCCAGAACACAAGTGTAAGAGTTCTGGGATCTAGGGGGGCTGCGGGGGGAGCGAATGGAGGGATTACTGGAGGGGAGGCAAGGAGGATGGATGAGATTCAAGAAAGGGACACAGGGAGGAAGAGGTGAACAATGAGAAGGAGGAGAAGATGAGGATAGGCCATGGGGACAGTCCATACTGAGTGCAAGTAGAGCAGGGAGGGAGAGTGAGGCAGCAGTAAGGGGAGTGGGAGATGCATTGCACAAGGGGGGAGTTATATGGAGGGCGAGGTGGGGCAGAGGAGTGTGAGTGACTGGGGAGAGAAATGTCAGGACATGATGTGGTGGCCAGGGGCAGTGTGGGAGGGTTAAGGCTGTGGACCTAGGAAGGGGCGAAGTAACACAGGGACAGGGCTCATCACAGTGCAACTCTTAAAATATAGGTGAAAAGCAGCGAGCACTGGGTGAGAGTATGTAACTTTTAAAACACAAATGTTATGTTATGCTGATATGTTTCTATGCTGTGCCAAATCACCACTGTGGTAGTATCAGAACGCCTATGCCTGGCACAGGGCCATAGGTGACCACAATGAAACATCTCAATAGAAATGTTTAGCACAGGGCGATCACAATGTGACTCGTGCTCTAAGAGTTTTATTCTCAAAATATGTTTGGCACATTTGAGGGGCTGCAGTAACACATTCCCTTCACTCTCACACATGAATGTTGTGCAGCATTCACAAGGAGATCTAGACGTGTGCATCATAGATGTGTACATTCCAGCGCCCTGTTCATCCCACCCCCACCCCCCGTGCGCAATTCCACTATTCAGGGGCCATTTTTGCACCATGCTAGGTACATCTTGAATTCGGAAATGAGAGGCATTTTGCAGTGCGCAGAAAATGAACCCATTCCCCTGGGCCTGCTCACAACCGGCGCACAGGGCTTTACAATGTATCGGAGGGTCATTTCTGACCCTTTCATGCATTTCTATCCCCCAATCAGAGATTGAAATGTGCCCCAAGCACCCACGTAGACGCTGGAAGCCGGTCATGCATCAGTGTCAGGAACACCAATGGATGGGCTGGCCAGAGTATCATGTGTGCTGCTGCACAGCCCCTTGGAAATGTCAACTCTGAGGAGAAGATGACCTGTACTTTTTTACTTTAATCAGGCATCTAAAAAAGGATGTCCTCCGCACTATCCTTAGACGCCGTTTCCTTGCCCTACGAGTGTTCAGGTAAGATATGGCTTGCCTACTCTTTTCATGCAGTGTGACCATGCTTAAATATGGTGGGATGGGGACTCTACCAGTCAGGAAATAGGGGGTGGAGGTGAAGTGGTTCCTAATCTGCCTGCCTGGAGGCCCTGCAGTGGCCAGTGTTGCGTTTTAATGCAGGAACAGCTGTGAAGATGTTCATCCACTTATACATTATGAAATGGGACGGTGATGGCCAACTTCAATTGCTCCAGAGTTCTTTTGGATAAACTGGTGCATGATGTAGATGGATTCATGTCGCTGAAATAGCCCATGGGAGGCACACAGTTTAATGTGATTTGACGCAAGAGTCTTGCCAAGAGAGTTTGGTAAATGTTGTTTTTGAGTTAGAGCATGATCTTACGTCTCATCAAAGGACTGCGCAAATATGACCACATCACCCCTTAACACTAGTGCAGGCCGTTACCGGCGGCAGTAGCCCACCTCTGAGGGTTATATTGCCATTAGCACCCTTGTAGATTATACGCAGGTGCTAATGGTGTGTTTAACTTTAAAAAAAAAAAAGATAACCACGTGGTATTTCTGAACTCCATTTTCTATGTGGATGACCATGACATCATCAAAAAGGAAACTGACTCGGAAACTTCAACACTGCACCAAGCAAAGGGTTGAGGGAGGAGCAAGGGTGTTGGCCAGCAGCACTCAGGCTGAACAGGTTGACCAGCAAATACAGCCCGCGTTCTGAGCTTCCTGATTGGCCAGAAACCCCCTCCAGGGGGCTAATCACAATGTACGAAAGAGCGTTTTTAAGGAGAATAAATATCTACATGCAGAATAAGAATACATTGGAGAATCTATAAAGGAGGCATTTTGAAGGTGAATTTGTTTCATGGTGTAGAGTGCTGTTCTGCAAATTGTGGGGCTGACACACCAAGGGATACCAAGAAGACATCTGGCGGGGATGGGCTGTGCGTCTCTGTTAAAAAGGAAGAGGGGGATTGTTTTTAATAGAAAAATATATGTAGTTCTAGCATTTTGTGGGGCAGCATCAGCATTATTCTTTGTTCGACGGGGTCAGCATAACAATGTTTGTGAACCAGTGTGGTAGAGTGAAAAGGGATTTGGAGAATTCTAGGGAAGTCTTGAGTTAGATGAAGGCGGGCGCTTAGAACATTCCAGACACTGGTAATAATGGGACTGAACTGAACTAAGAAAGTTGTGCACATTTAGATAATGGACAAGAGACATTGATCTTGGCCTTAATTTAGGAAGACAGCCAGACATGAGTGACCGAATCACTAAGACAAGACGACAGCTGTTATGTCAAGGTATGTGGAGTAAACATGTCTAGAGCATTGAGGGTGCACTTGGAATATGATGGAAGCAACTGCACATATTAAGCAGTACTTTACATATGGTGATTCTGCCAAGTGTTTGAGGGGTTAAACATCATTTGATGGCACTGTGGGGGTCTTTGAGGCTGCACTACACACATAATGATGGACATGTGAGATTTGAACTTGCTTATGATGACTCCACCGCACTTAGCCTACTACCCACCAGAAGTAAGGGCATGTGCAGACTTGAACTCTGCCAGCGCAGGAAGGAAAGAAACAGAAGACAGGCCTTCTCTGTCTACACCCCAAGACTCTGGAACATCCTCCCCATCAACATTTGACTCGCCCCCTCACTTCTACAGGTCAGGAAGGAAATGTCAAGACCTCCTCTTCAAACCATGGCTCCTCTCTAACACCTAGGTGCATTCACCATACACTCCCCACCATACCTGAGACTGGGTGATCTGATCACCACTGTTTCCTCCCCTGGTGAATTGTAGACCCCATTGCTGACAATTGCCCTCCCTCCCCTGTTGTTAGATTCACAGTCCATTGTTTCCCTGCTTCAAACCTGGTTCTTCACTGTACGATTGTAACGTGCTCTGTTGCTTCCTGGAGCTAGGCCAGCTCTCCATAAATACCCCAATAATAATAATAATAATAATAATAGGAAACATAAACAAGCATTATATGAATTTTCTGAGCGATGTGAGACCACCCTAGGTATAGGATGGTGAGACCCACACATTTGAAGAATGACCCTACATATGATGACTTTATCAGGGAAATGAGACATTACCTACCAGCAGCTTGCATTTTTGAGGCATTGAAGGCTGCACTTGCCATACAAATACAGCACCATGATATGTGAGGCGGCGCCTTCCGTAGTAGGACTTACCTGCCATGTGACACTTTAATAGGCATGAGAGAGTAGCATCTGCATACAGGAATCTGCTCTAGCGCCTGGGATTATGGAGCTGCAAGTAGCATATCATGACTATATCTAGCGGCCTGGGTGGTTATCATTCTAGCTATATCTCTTTTATATGTCCCCGGTCTAGGTCCCCCCCAATTCTGCCCTTTCATCAACCAGTTCTTTCACATCCAGAAATCCACCCCACTGTAGAGCCACCCTGGTCAGGGATTGACTCTAGGGGTGTTGAAATTAAATGACATTTTATTTATACCGCGCTCCACTGACCTTGAGGCTTAAGGGCGCCAACAAACAAACATTTACAGAAATAAAGTAGCCCAAACACTGAGCACAAAAACATATAAACTATCTGAAGAAAGCAAATAAAACAGTATAGGTTATACACCACCATCCGTGGGAGATAACAAACGAGCAGGTCAGTCAAATACAAATTGGCATAAGAAGGCAGTATCTGACCATATAAGACTAAAGTGGCATATGGAGGCATTCATTGCCCATGAGCTCTCCTTTTTTAGCTGTGTGTGGTCCTGTCATATCAAGGCCTTATCCAGGGCGTATCAAGGTGGCATCTTAGTTAAAATATGGTTGGTAACTACAGTAGTCTTTTGTAGGTTTAAGTAAATATCTGGTATTGAATTATTTTAAGCTTATTTAAGTTAGGCTTTGAATTGTGACAGCATCCGGGTCTTAGTTCATATGACATCACTTCCTGTGAGGTCATCGGGCATGTGACATCAATTCCGATTTCCCTAGCATTGTTAAATTGACATCCCTGCGGAGACTGAAAGGGCTCCGGATATGGCCTCACCTGCTCTCACGTGTATGTTCAGACAGACTCATTGGCATACAGCGACCTGTTTCCCTGCGGTAGAAGCTAAGGCATGTGAAATGTTGAACATACCTGCAATACCAATGAAGTTCTGCTAATAGGGGGGCATTCTGCATTCTCCATGCCATGCTCCCATGGTTGCACATCGAAAGATCACACTAGTTATCATATTGGGAATGTATTTACTGTAACGCGCTATGTGCTTATTAGCCACTTCGGGGCACTATTCGAGGCCTGCAGCTCACGTCCTCTAGATATGAAGCAGAGCCCTCTGTAGGAACTTTAAGCATCAAGCACGCACAAGGATAACACCTAGCCTGGGAGTGTGATCATTTAATGGTTTAGCCTGCTTGTTTCAATTAAGTGCATTTCCCTTAGTCCCAGTTCAATCAAGCACAGTTCACATTAGAACTAAAGTGGCACCCGCTGCTTTCTTGTTGCTTCCACGGGTTTTCTTTTTTAAAATAAATGCCTTGGAGCTCATGGAGTAGGCTTCACTGAAGAGTCCTTTCAAAATTGGGGACTACGACCCCCTGTCAAGCCCCCTGTAAGGTGGGAGTAAACTCAATGTGAGTGGCTACCAATCGGTCTCAATGTGAACATAATTGCATCCATGAGAGTTATGAATTGCTACTTTTTTGTAAAACTAATTTAATTTATGTTAAAATGGCATGAAGTAAGAGCTCAACACTAATGCAAGTATTGCAAAAAGGACATCACTCAACTTTAATAAGGAATGCCTCAACGGGACATAAGTATGAAAGCTGGCTCATCCAGCGACTGAAAGAAGGGGACCTTAGCTCGGTCTCTCCAATTTTCTTCCAAACTTACATGTGCTGTTCAGAGTAGCTGGAGTCAATCTGACTTTCTTTAGTACAAACGCTCCTCTGATCAGGAAAAGGCACATATGATACACGGTTTCCAGGGCTGTGTGCACTGTTAGCAATGGTCTGGCCATTACGTTGGTAGCACATTTCATTGGTAGCAGCAGTCCAGTGATGGGATGTTTTCAACTGAAAGCCCCCACACAGCTGTAATTCCCCACACTGGGCCTCATCACGAGCTGAGCGATATCCCGGCTGTATTACCGCCCAACTGTAATAGCGTTAAAAATGGTAAGTCCCCATTCCCCATTGGATCCAATGGGGCATTTTTGGCGCTGATACCGTGGGCTAATACAGCCGGCTGCGATACAACCGAAAAAAGCTGGAGGTAAAACAGCCCATTTAGCGCCCAACTCGTGATTAAATTTGGCGGTAATACTGTTACCGTTGCATTTAAGGGCTACAGTCCAACTCGTGATGAGGCCCAAAATCTGTGCGTACTTGCAAGACTTTCAAAGGGAGTCTCGGGTAGTCAATTTGTAAACAAATGGCACACACACTAGAAAACAGATGAAACCATATAATGAATGAATAATGACAAGTCAGGTATCAATTAACTCTGACTATCAATACTTGCATGCACAAGAGTGATTTGGGGTGTGTGGAGGAGGCAGAGACAACTCATCTTCACTGAAGTCCTCAAGTGTTTGGTTCCAGAAGAGAACAGTTCTGCAACTTTTAATGTATAAGCTACAGCAGAAGTCTCACTAGACTGTTTGCAAAGACGTTAGATGGCCCAACACCACATAGAGTCAAGAATGCTCCTAGGAAGAAACTGAGTCTCAAAATAAACCTCCTTTTCAAAGCGGAGTTTATAGCCATTAGCGCTACTACTCTATCATACAACGAAAAGTGAGCTTGCATTATGGGAAATGTGGTCTTCCATTCGGGATTTGGACAAATACACCTACAATGATGCTCTTTTGGCGCAACATTTTTATACAATGCTTTATATATGGTCAGGCTGTTTTAGGAGATTTGTGAATTCGATTACATCATATTACTGGAGTTACTGAAAGTCAAAATAAATATATGTGCTAGGCACTGATAGAGGAGGGGAGGAAGCAGCGCAAGGTTCCCTCGGTTCAGTGTTATGTTATGTTATGTTATGTTATTTTGCATTTATATAGCGCCTTATATACCATTGGTATGGTCTGAAGGCGCTGGTAGGTTGAACGCCCTTGGGAACCGAAGTTCATATCAGTAGAGGGAGTAGAGAGGGTCAAAAGGTGCGTGTGAGCACCGGGTATGTGTGCAGCTCGTGCGGTATCCGTGTAATAGCTGCTTTCTAGCGGTAGGTGTGATGGTTTAGAGGTCAGGAGTATGTGTTCGTTCTGGCAGGATTTATCCAGATCGGATGTGGCTGCGTTAGGCCTGAGGAGAACGCCTGGCTGGGCGGTGTGTAACCAGCAGTGTTTACTTAGAATGATGTGGAGTGAGCGGCGGATGTTGATATGAGAACAGTTATACCGAATGGTGTCATAGTATCCCTGTGTTCTAGTTGAGTGGTGATGTAAAGGAGAGAGTAAGCATGATGGTGTGATATGATGGGTTATATGCTCTTTCAAACGTTATCTGCATTTCAGACCATAGTATACACGTCACGCAATTCTATGCGCTCCTGTCCGTTCCATGCACTCCTATCTACTCCATGCACCCCAGTTTGCTCTATACATTCCGGTCCGCTCCATGCACTCATGCATTCCGGCCCACCCTGCACGCTCGGGTCCGCCCTGCGTACTCTAGTCTGCCCCAACATTCACAATTCTGTCTAAGTGTGGACATGCTAATATTCACCTTTCTGTCTAAGTGTGGACATGCTAACATTCAAGGTCCTATCTAGATGCAACGCAGGCCAATATTCACAATTTTGTCTAAGAGTGGACATGCTAGTATTCACAATTCTGTCTGGGTGTGGACATGCTAATATTCACAATTCTGTCTGGGTGTGGACATGCTAATATTCACAATTCTGTCTAGGAGTGGACATGCTAATATTCAAAGTCCTATCTAGATGCAACGCAGGCCAATATTCACAATTCTGTCCAACTGTGGCCATGCTAATACTCACAATTCTGTCCAAGTGTGGATATGCTAATATTCACAACTCTGTCTAGGTGTGGACATGCTAATATTCACAATTCTGTGTGAGTGTGGACAAGCTAATATTCACAATTCTGTCTAAGTGTGGACATGTTAACATTCACAATTCCATCTACATGCGACGCAGGCCAATGTTCACAATTCTATCTAAGAGTGGGCATGCTAATATTCACAATTCTATCTAAGAGTGGACATTCTAAGTATCACAATTCAATCTAGATGCGACGCAGGCCAATGTTCACAATTCTATCTAAGAGTGGGCATGGAAGTATTATGGCACTCTATGTTATTGGTAGGTAAGATAGAGTGGCAGGGGTTTTCTGGAGTAGAGTGATTGCTCTACTCCCCACCCATGCCACACTCACGGTTTTTGTTGGTGTCTGTTGGCTGCTGGCTTCCTTGGCGTCCCCTTGCGGACACCTGCTGACACTTCCTGGAGCCGCCTCTGTTGGAGCCACCCTTGGCCTTGGGGCCCTTAGCCGGGGGCTGCATGGGCAGAGGGCTGCCCTGGGAGGACCAGTGATGAAGGGTGAGAGGACCAATGAGAACGGGCCTGAGCGGGTTGGGAGGCGGGAGGGAACGGAGAGAAGGAAGAGGGTGCGGAGTGGGAGCGGGCTGCTGGGGGATCAGAAAGGCCTCTGGATATGGGGTCAGCCACAAAAGCCTGCTGCCTCTGGGTGTGAAGGAGGCAGGCAGGGGGCACTGCGGCCGCTAGGCCCAACGAGGAGTCAGGCTCCACCAAACACGGGAGGGGGTGGGCCAGGAGGCGGGAGAAGGGACGCGGGAAAAAGGCAGGGGAAGCAGGATGGCGATCGGGGGCAGGGGGTCAGCCACACAGGCCGAGATGTTGCTCCCCAGGGCCCAGGAGGGTCCTGGGGGGGTGCACTCACCTGCTGCCTCTGGGTGTGAAGGAGGCAGGCAGGGGGCACTGCGGCCGCTAGGCCCAACGAGGAGTCAGGCTCCACCAATCACGGGAGGGGGTGGGCCAGGAGGCGGGAGGAGGGAGAAGGGATGCGGGAAAAAGGCAGGGGAAGCAGGATGGCGATCGGGGGCAGGGAGTCAGCCACACAGGCCGAGATGTTGCTCCCCAGGGCCCAGGAGGGTCCTTGGGGGGGGTGCACTCACCTGCTGCCTCTGGGTGTGAAGGAGGCAGGCAGGGGGCACTGCGGCCGCTAGGCCCAACGAGGAGTCAGGCTCCACCAATCACGGGAGGGGTGGGCCAGGAGGCGGGAGGAGGGAGAAGGGACGCGGGAAAAAGGCAGGGGAAGCAGGATGGCGATCGGGGGCAGGGAGTCAGCCACATAGGCCGAGATGTTGCTCCCCAGGGCCCAGGAGGGTCCTGGGGGGGGGTGCACTCACCTGCTGCCTCTGGGTGTGAAGGAGGCAGGCAGGGGGCACTGCGGCCGCTAGGCCCAACGAGGAGTCAGGCTCCACCAATCACGGGAGGGGTGGGCCAGGAGGCGGGAGGAGGGAGAAGGGACGCGGGAAAAAGGCAGGGGAAGCAGGATGGCGATCGGGGGCAGGGAGTCAGCCACACAGGCCGAGATGTTGCTCCCCAGGGCCCAGGAGGGTCCTGGGGGGGGGTGCACTCACCTGCTGCCTCTGGGTGTGAAGGAGGCGGGCAGGGGGCACTGCGGCCGCTAGGCCCAACGAGGAGTCAGGCTCCACCAATCACGGGAGGGGGTGGGCCAGGAGGCGGGAGCAGGGAGAAGGGACGCGGGAAGAAAGGGGAAGCAGGATGGTGATCGGGGGCAGGGGGTCAGCCACATAGGCCGAGATGTTGCTCCCCAGGGCCCAGGAGGGTCCTGGGGGGGGGTGCACTCACCTGCTGCCTCTGGGTGTGAAGGAGGCAGGCAGGGGGCACTGCGGCCGCTAGGCCCAGCGAGGAGTCAGGCTCCACCAATCACGGGAGGGGTGGGCCAGGAGGCGGGAGGAGGGCGAAGGGACGCGGGAAAAAGGCAGGGGAAGCAGGATGGCGATCGGGGGCAGGGAGTCAGCCACACAGGCCGAGATGTTGCTCCCCAGGGCCCAGGAGGGTCCTGGGGGGGGGTTGCACTCACCTGCTGCCTCTGGGTGTGAAGGAGGCAGGCAGGGGGCACTGCGGCCGCTAGGCACAACGAGGAGTCAGGCTCCACCAATCACGGGAGGGGGTGGGCCAGGAGGTGGGAGGAGGGAGGAGGGAGAAGGGACGCGGGAAAAAGGCAGAGGAAGCAGGATGGCGATCGGGGGCAGGGAGTCAGCCACACAGGCCGAGATGTTGCTCCCCAGGGCCCAGGAGGGTCCTTGGGGGGGGTGCACTCACCTGCTGCCTCTGGGTGTTAAGGAGGCAGGCAGGGGGCACTGCGGCCGCTAGGCCCAACGAGGAGTCAGGCTCCACCAATCACGGGAGGGGGTGGGCTAGGAGGCGGGAGGAGGGAGAAGGGATGCGGGAAAAAGGCAGGGGAAGCAGGATGGCGATCGGGGGCAGGGAGTCAGCCACATAGGCCGAGATGTTGCTCCCCAGGGCCCAGGAGGGTCCTGGGGGGGGTGCACTCACCTGCTGCCTCGGGGTATGAAGGAGGCAGGCAGGGGGCACTGCGGCCGCTAGGCCCAACGAGGAGTCAGGCTCCACCAATCACGGGAGGGGGTGGGCCAGGAGGAGGGAGGAGGGAGAAGGGACGCGGGAAAAAGGCAGGGGAAGCAGGATGGCGATCGGGGGCAGGGGGTTAGCCACACAGGCCGAGATGTTGCTCCCCAGGGTCCAGGAGGGTCCTGGGGGGGTGCACTCACCTGCTGCCTCTGGGTGTGAAGGAGGCAGGCAGTGGGCACTGCGGCCGCTAGGCCCAACGAGGAGTCAGGCTCCACCAATCACGGGAGCGGGTGGTCCAGGAGGCGGGAGGAGGGAGAAGGGACGCGGGAAAAAGGCAGGGGAAGCAGGATGGCGATCGGGGGCAGGGGGTCAGCCACACAGGCCGAGATGTTGCTCCCCAGGGCCCAGGAGGGTCCTGGGGGGGTGCACTCACCTGCTGCCTCTGGGTGTGAAGGAGGCAGGTAGGGGGCACTGCGGCCGCTAGGCCCAACGAGGAGTCAGGCTCCACCAATCACGGGAGGGGGTCGGCCAGGAGGCGGGAGGAGGGAGAAGGGACGCGGGAAAAAGGCAGGGGAAGCAGGATGGCGATCGGAAGCAGGGAGTCAGCCACACAGGCCGAGATGTTGCTCCCCAGGGCACAGGAGGGTCCTGGGGGGGGGTTGCACTCACCTGCTGCCTCTGGATGTGAAGGAGGCAGGCAGGGGGCACTGCGGCCGCTAGGCCCAACGAGGAGTCAGGCTCCACCAATCACGGGAGGGGGTGGGCCAGGAGGCGGGAGGAGGGAGAAGGGACGCGGGAAAAAGGCAGGGGAAGCAGGATGGCGATCGGGGGCAGGGGGTTAGCCACACAGGCCGAGATGTTGCTCCCCAGGGCCCAGGAGGGTCCTGGGGGGGGGTGCACTCACCTGCTGCCTCTGGGTGTGAAGGAGGCAGGCAGGGGGCACTGCGGCCGCTAGGCCCAACGAGGAGTCAGGCTCCACCAATCACGGGAGGGGGTCGGCCAGGAGGCGGGAGGAGGGAGAAGGGACGCGGGAAAAAGGCAGGGGAAGCAGGATGGTGATCGGAAGCAGGGAGTCAGCCACACAGGCCGAGATGTTGCTCCCCAGGGCACAGGAGGGTCCTGGGGGGGGGTTGCACTCACCTGCTGCCTCTGAAAGAGAAGGCATTCCATGGTGTGTAAATTTGAGATATTTTGTGATTAGTCTGGAGCAATGGTTATTGTACACTTCAGGCTCATAATGTAAATTGTGTGTGTGGATGTCTGTTGTGTCTGGCAAAGTGGTGATTAAGGGGAGGGTGGGGAGTTGTGTTGCCGTATCTGGTGTGGGTTAGTGTGTTTAGGGAAATTAGGCCACACATGTCTTTGGATGGTGTGCCTTCTATCCTGCTAACCAGGGACGTCATTTGGGGGTCGCCAGAGGTCGCAAGAGTGACCGCTGCCGATTGGCCAGCGACCTCTGTCAATCTCTTGCGACCTCTGGCCGTCGACCAATCAGATGAGGAGGGGGCGTGGCCACAGCGTGCTGCGACGCTTCTGTGGCCCTCCATTTTTATTTAGTAGTTGCATGTGTCAACGCGTGCTCGCTGCTCCTGCTACTCTGTGTCCAGACCATCCAGCACTCCACTGAAGAAGGTGAGTAGTACTACTGGTGGGTGGGTCGAGGCGGGTGTCAGGTGTGTGGGTGCACTGCACTGTTATTGAAAGCCAGCAGCGCAGCCAGGGACCCGGCGGCGATGCCGCAGGCGAGGGCACACGGCCACTGGCACTGCTAACCACGTCGCACACGCGCTGGAGCAGCAGTAGGCAGCCAGGCTTCGCTTACCCAGCCTGGCTGCCTGCTGCTTCTCCGGCGGGATGTCTGCGACGTGGTCAGCACTGGTGCCGTGCCCTCGTGACATGCTTTAAACAGCAATGATACTGTCAGAGGCAGAGCAAAGGGCATTTCTGTCCGTGCATGTGTCCAAAAATATGGAACGTTTCACAAATTTGCGTGTCATCCTTGCGCAGTCAGGGCCATGCTAATCTTCTGGAGTGGAGTCTCTGCTTTCTGGTGGATCCGGTTTTAAATGCAATTCGAAATAACTCATTTTTGTGTTCGCTTTCTGATTCAAATCTACGCACAAAGCTGGAAACCAGTATCGCACAGGCAGTTTAGGGTGGAACGAGTGCCATTAGTGACGTGAACGTTATAATACAAAAATATCCATGTGGTACTGCACGTCACATATTAATTTACGGGTGTTAAGATGGCATTACAAAGAGCATGGAAACTACTGTAAACATGACCAAGTATGCATAGTACTACGGGAACCTAAAAGCGGGCAAGCGCCATTTAATACCCTAACAAACAACGTTTAAGGGCTTGACACATTACAATGTAAGCATGCTTGTAAAGTGGGCAATACTGCTTAGACACTACGGTCTATAGTCCAACATGCCTAAGACGCTTTGCAAGATGTTGGTAGGGGGTAGTTGCCAAGTCACTTGTATTGAGGTGAAAAGCCACTTAAACGATTAGAAGTGTCAGGGGCGGCAGTGGTCTTTAGTTATTAAAATAAATGGGACATCCTCTTCTCCCATAGGTGGAGTTGGTATAATGCAGGTGAAACGGATCATGAGCCAGGCTGCGTGCTAAGTGGCACCTCCCTTCATAATACCTGGGTGCTGTGGGCCTGAACGCATTACAATTTTCCCACCACAAGCCAGAGAAAAGACAGGGTGCCTGTGAGGGTTTGCTTGGGTGGGGGCATGTTCAGTTTGAAGCAGGGCCGTACTGGCCTGTAGGCAGAATCCAAGGCCCCCTGGGGCCAGTGCCGCCATCTGCTATAAGTGGGCCGGTATGCTCAGGTCTGGCTGGCTTGCCTGCGGGCTGCAGGCTGCAGCCCGCTCAGCAGCCAGCTCATGCCTCACGACACACAGCGGATACATTCATTAAAGAAAGGTAAAACGAAAGTGTTACCTTTCTTTGATGAATGAATCACGTGGGCGTGCTGACCTGGCAGTGCCCTTGGCCCTGGACCCATCCAGTGATGTTGTAGCGCCAGCGTGGCGCCAGTTGTTGCAAATGCAATGATCGCAACAAAAGGAGCGGCTTGTGGGCCTGGAGCTGCTCCTTTTGTTGTGATTCATTGTGGACCCTGCACCATGTCCTGGGCTCCTCTGCTCGTAGTTGCATTACCCATCTCAGCCATTCAATAACTTAATAGTTGTAATCTACTATTCTGGATGCGGGTGAATTAATAAAAGGTGTTTAAGTGTCAACATTAGCTCACTGAAGCGTTTTGTGTGAAAAAAAGAACACACATTAAAAATCACATGTACAACTGTTTACATAGGTTCTAAGCCATGATAGTCGTATGATAAAAGGGGTGCACACATACATTTCCTGTGCCAAATCCCAAAATAACTATGCCACTAAAGGTAATTCTTCATAAAGAGAACATAGACAGAGGACTGAAGGAACTGATCTGTTGATGCATTGTTCTCATGAATCCCCCATCGGAGCCAACATGGCAGCCGCCAGAAGGATCTCTAGCTTAACATATCTTCTGTTGCGCTCATCTTCCGCTCGGCTTCTCTCGTTTTTAGTCGATAATTTCCATTTCTAATTTGAAACGCTCATCCTACTGGACAGGCAAGGTGCAAGTATATGCATGTGTACCTGCTTTGTCACATTTATTTCTATAGCTTCAAGGCACAGAAATGTAATTACATTGCTCTCGTGTGCATGATTACACAATGAGAGGGTTGGCTGCTGCACATACAGGTGCACTTGAGTGTTCCCCTGCTATGTTTTAGAGAGGTTACTCGTCAACAGCAGTGTGCCTCTTCCGTAGCACATCAAGTGACCATTGACTTCATTGTGCCACAATGAATGCTTTGTTGTAATGTTTCTATCTTTCCCATCTCCCTGGTATGCTGTTCGGGATGTTTGCATGTATGAGGTAACAAGTGCTCAGAGTATGGTATATCCTGTGAGGGCGCTGCTTTCACTATTTTGCACCATTTGCACCAGACCTGCAGATTAACTTAACTGGTCTACTGTTAAATCTCAGCTACCAGTTTAATGGTATCCACTACAGAATAAATGCTCATTTTGTTATAGCCGATATGATAGCTCAGTGGGTTGAGTGCTCGCTGCTGCAATGTGTGTGTGAACTGCAGGTTGGAATCCCAGCAAGGCCATCTCAGCCTTTCATCCTTCTGAGATCAATAAATGAGTACCAACACAGGTTGGGTGATATTGTATGAATATTTGTTCTATAAAAAAGAGCTTAAGCATAAGTGCTAAACAATAACATATTGTCATTTGGCCTTAGGCGTCAGCTTGCATTCACAGTAATTTGACAGTATGGATCTATACACACAGATATCGTAACTATATTTTTCTTAGTGTACTGAGGGATAATGCTTTATGGGGCCACTTCCTGTGAAGTCATGTGGGGGTGTGGTCAAATGACATCACTTCCTGTGGGACGTGGTCAAATGACACCACTTCCTTTGATGTCGAGTGGGGGTGTGATCAAATGACATCACTTCCTGTGGGGCATGGTCAAATGACATCACTTCCTGTGATGAGTGGGGGCGTGGTCACATGACATCACGTCCTGTGATGTCACTCTTGGGGGCGTGGCACTGTGATGTCACTTCTGCTACCCCTGGCATTTTGGTGAAATGACGTCCCTGCTGCTAACTTGTATTTTTTTGGTTCTAGAGATGTATTGAAATGTGTTGTCAGTTGGCAAGAGAGGTAGAATGATTTTGAGGTGTTTGTTGTTAAGAGACCTAACTCAGCAGATCCCCTCACTCCTCCCCAACAACTGGTGACAGCCTGTTTCATTTTGAAAACATCAGAGTTGGTCACATTTATTTGTTTATTTCCAGGCAACGCATTATTTCTGCCTTATGATGCTGTATTATGTGATGTTAGGCTAGTTCATGCAAAGCCACAGTACATTATGCCATGGTACAACTTCAGGCCCCACCATATGTAGTCAGTTCTGTGGGGCCTCTCCTCTGCCATGTCAGAGTCACTCAGTGCATCTAGACATGCGCAGTTCAGCTGCAGCTGAAAGGCCAACCAGACACTGCATCATGACCACAGCATATCACACTGACAAGTAGCAATTGAAATTTGCATTGCGTCCTTCAATCCTCTTATGTTAACAGGCAGTGTCAGTGGCTGGATTTATTCTACTTTTTGCTATTTGCTGCTAACTTGAGACTAGTTGCCACAAACATTCCGTGGCAATGAATTTCCCCCACAAGGAAATTTGGCCCACCCTCACACAGCCTCAGAAGGGAGGCCCTTACCCACCATTTGAAGCGTTACCCCCTGCCCAAAGATTTGGTCTAGTTGTGCCCTTGACTGGGTCCTATATCCATGACTTTAGGTGTACGAGATGGGTAAAATACCCACTTAGAGGCTGTGTACTACTTACTACTCAATGAACCCCAACCCCAGATTACATAGAAATAGAGTTCATGTGCCACACCGTCCGTAGTGCATGATGATTGCTCCATAGACAAAAAAATGCTTCTTCTCTCTTTCTTGTTTTCTCACTGTTCTGCGTTGGTTTAATGTTTCTGTATGAATGTCATTATAATGTTTCTGATGCACCAAAGGCCACTGGGAAAAACATCTGTCATACAGTTACAATTCATCTCTATTGTGCACAAAACCCCAGAGCATACATTAGGAATACTGTTTACAGTCCCTTTGCTGTTTCTTGGCATCTGGCGTTGGACTGTCTTTTTATGGAAGGTTGGGCATGTATTATTATATGTATTATCAGCGCTGTGTCCTGTTGTTCTTCTCGTGGCAGGATAGCCTCAGTTGGTTAGTGGCCCTGTTGAAGACATTAAAGAAGGTCATTTTTCAATCCCTTTTAGGCTTGGTCAATCCCTTCACCTTGCAGATATCAATAAAACGATTGACACTGGGTGGGGCTAATAGTCATGCCTGCTATCTGTCGAACATATGACTACTGTCAGATTCCCAAAACTTGGTGGCATCCTCTAACCAAACGACCACTGTTTGAGAATAGATTATTTCAGTAAAAAGGTTTAACGATTTTGAAATAACCGGCACATTAGGTTCACCTCAGACAGGACCAGGTGCGCTCAGAAGGGGGTCTGAGGACTCATCGCTGCGTTTCTGCCGTGACTGCCCACAGCATCTTGGAAATGGCCCCTTGTTTAGGGGACCACCTTTGCATCCAGCCCTCACTGTGGCTTTCAGTGCCCAGAAGAAGCCAGCTTTTCACAAAACGTTTAAATGAATTATTGAATGATTTTGAGTTTGAGAGTTATGGTGTTTGCATTGTACCACCCGGCTGTGTTTCTGAACACACGCCTCTCATCACCTCCTGATGTTCCTTACTTCCCTGTCTGTACCCCTTTACCCTTCTTCCCTTTCTTCGCTTCCAGCTTTTATCTTTACGTGTTGCTTCCAAGATTCTCCATTATTTTTCCCTACTGCTCATCCTTCTTCATTCCCATCTCACCCTTCTCTTGGTCTCCCTATATCACCCTCTCCCTCATCCCTCTGAAGCCACCCCCATTATCCCATCCCTCGCTTTTGTCCCCCATGCTGGTGCTCCCTGGAAAGATACCTTAACATGACTATTGAGGAGACATCACTGATTCCAGACTCCTCTTCTTAGATCTTGCTGAAAGCCTGTTTATTTGGGGCACTCCTTGGATGCCACCATCAGAAGAGGGGAGGACAAATTCCCCAAATGTCTGCATGGCGGATTATATTCAACCAAAGAGTACAGTCTCCTCCTGATGGTCGGCATAGAGAGTAAGGGGGCTGGGAGAATGGGGGGGGGGGGGCGGCAGCATCATATTTTCCTTTCCCACAAATAAGGTCAGGAATTCCAATTGCCTTGTTGGAACCCGCATCCTGTTCAGCCCCTGGTGTCTATCAGGTAACATAGACAGCTAGGATGGATAAAAAGGCTCTTTGTCGCTTTAAATTGTTTGAGTGGGATTCTGGGGAGTGAGAGTCATGCTTTGTAATAGGTTCTCCACTAGGAGGACAACTACAATCTTCTGAAGTCTCAACCACACCATGTTTTCAGGATAACTGCTCATTATTTATACAACTCCCATTTAGGTCAACTGTTTTGTGGCGATAGCCTGAAAGCCTGGCATGCATTTTGCACCCGAGGACTGCACTTGGAGAATCCTGGATCCTAAAACGCCTGCAAGTCCATCTGAACTGAACTATCCCTACGTGCCTTTTAGGCTGGCGGAACCTATGAGGGTCGCTTGAGGTTCTTGCTTCGCTGTGGCCTCAAGCCTCTTATTCACAGAGAACTGCTGTTTCGAGAGGTATCTCAAAGATCTCAAAAGTTTGAACTCTTTTAGTGAATCTGTCTCGCCCCCAGGTTGTAACTCTTCTTGATGGTGTTGACAGTCAGTTGTGCATCGCCACCTCTTTTAGCATTGCGGCACCAAAAGGCAAAATAAATAACGAATGTATAAAAAGAAAACCAACCAGTAGCTCGAAGGTTTCAGAATCCAGTGCAAAAAAAGGTTTTGCTGAAAAATCTCGTAATGGGCATCATTACAAGTTTGGTGGTGTGGGAAAAAACTGCAATTACCGCCACTTTCCCTGCATTGCCAAACTGCAAGCTGGCCAGTGGAGTGGCCTGACTTACCTCCAGCCATGAGCTGGACGTACGCCAGGCACCCCACTGGCAAAAGAAACGCCAGTGTGACCTGTACCGGTACTATCGATGCCAGTAATCCCCCATGGAGTCCTTTGGACTCCATGGAATGGGGATTAACATACTCTTGCCGACACCTGTAATCTGTCGGTAATTCCGGCAGATCAGGCGCCGGTAACGGTATTGCCGTTTGGTGGTGTCCCGCCAGATCTACCAGCGGCAGGGACACCACCAAACATATCATGAGGCCCATGTCTTAAAAAATGAGTGAAGAAAAAGCCAAAGGTTTCAGTGTTCAGTAAAAAAAAGGTTCCATCTTGTCACCTCTAGGAGAGGTGGATAGGATCAAAAAATAGCTCAGTAAAACATGTAATCTATCGGCCCACGGTTAGTACCGCCTGCTACATGCATTTAGCATGATTTCTTTTTTACATAACGTTTTAAACAGACGAGCCGACCATTAAAGTAATCTTTAAAAACATTTCAATTGAAATGGAAGATTTAGATATTAGATATGAATGTTCAGTGCTTAGTAAAGTTGAATTGAATATTTACAGTCAATCTGAAAACATATTAACTTTCAATCAAGGGAACGCATCCTATAACATAGAACAGTATGTTTACATGTCGTCGACGGCATGTACAACCAAGCATGTTTAAAGCCAAACGCATGTGTAAAGCCAAAAGCCAAACGTTTTGTTTCTTGTGTAGTGAAATAGGTTTTGTGGAGTCAGTAATTCCCATCCAATCCCCAGACACTCCCAGCACATGTCAGGTATTGCCTTTACATTCAAAGTGTACATGCTTGATAGTGACTGTAAGTGCAAGCTACCCACATCATGTCATGTGTTCCCTTCCAATGACAGGAACTCACATCTCATACACCAGGTGTTGCCATCTAAATCCCAGGTGCTTGTGCATACACTGCCATCACATGGCATGTACTCTTATCACCTGCCAAATAGCATGTTTACACATCATGTGACACATATACCCATCACATCCCTAGGTTCTCGCACCAATGCCAGGTATTGCCATGATGCCCCTGGCACTTTTGTTATATATTTGATGAGAGTCATGATGTTATAACTGTTCGTAAGGTCTTCGGCAGGGCAGAAAGTTGCCCAAATCTATGGCACTGGAGAAGGTATTTTTTAGTAAGTTGCGTCACAATGATGAGCTTGGGTTCCTGTGGGACTTCCCCAATGTGTGGTGTGGGTAGGTACTCATTATCCTTGGGAAGGTGCCCCTTACTAACTTGACTACCTTTGTGCTGTCAGTAGTTTTTGTGGGGTTGAAGGTGTCGGATAGATAAGGATCTAAGGGACTGCTAGCTTTGTGATCATGGCCATCTTACATAGGGTTGCGTGACAGGCCCTTCACCCTATGCGGTCGAGGGACTGAGGAAGATTCACAAATCCGATGCTGGATTAGTGCATAATGATTTGGTGATGGAAGAAGGTCATAAAGCATCACACATCTTCTGAATGTGGGTCACAAGGACGACTTCTGCAGGGATCTGACTAGTTTGCAGTAAATCTTGAAAGAGTTATTTTCAGGAATTTTCACTTCAGAGATGTGGTTCTGATGTAATACTTCTGTGCTCTGACTGGTGCTTCGCGGGGGATGTGGCACACTGTTTTATCCGCTGATTTTTTCCACCACTCATCCGCTGATGGTTCAGTAGGCACAGGTGATCAGTCCCCCATTTATAGTTAATTGACTCGGGCGATTTAACCTCCTGCTTTTCATTAGGATGTCTGAGAGGATTGTTTCTGAGCTAGGATGGACAGTTGGGAACACAGAGGCTATTTCAGCTCCGAGCCCAGGAGCTGGCACTCAGGCAAGCTGTGAGGGTGGCCTTGTTGAAGTGCTCACCAGGGGTGCTGCACATGATGAGGACATGGTCGCACCATGAGACAGGCTGGTAACAAAAGGCACAGGTCAGGGATTTCAGGGAGTAGGGATGGGTGCTCTGATCAGCTATGGTGCTGGGTTTCTGGGCAGTTGTGTATAGGCCAGGCTATCCAATGTTGTCACTTACCCCTTGAGCGAAGGCGTTTAATGAATTGTCACCCCAGATATTCCGGTCACCAAGAAGGACTGAGTATGTTTAGATGGTGAGCGCGATTTGGGAAATGTGGAGGATGTCAGTGGGGAATTAAACGGATAGAAGGCCACTGCACTGATAATTGGGAAGGTTCCTATGGTAACCTATTGTAAAATCTGACAGGGCAGAACGGTCCATTTTTTTTTTCATGCGTGACATGATGGTCAGGAAACTGAAAGATAACTGAGCCACTCTCCCTTATCTGTGATTTTTTAGGGAGGTGTTATACTGAGGCTAGTTGGAGAGCCTGGCTGTCGACGAATCAGTGAACCACATTTCAGTAAGGGACGGGAACTGCCATGTGTTGCTGTTGGTAAATTAGAACGTGTTTACCATAATTGACAGAAGACCTGGTGCTGAGGACTGCACACGGCGGCCGCTTGGATGCGGAGAACCTGCTGAGCAGACCGGGCCTGGCTTAGTGGCATATGAGGAGATTCGGAAAGGCCACACATGGGAGTTCATGTGGAGGCTATGAAGGGTTAAGCACATATCGCTTGGCGCGTTGCCCACACTGGAAAGCGCTGCGACATGATCACGCGCCCTGGTGCATGCTAGAGTGAGACAGCGCTGAAGAGGTGGGTGGGCTCCCGTGAGGTGGGTGGGCTCTCGTGAGGTGGGTGAGCCCTCGTGTGAAGGGGGCTCATTTGAGCGAGGCGTTGGCCAGGTATCCTGTGGGTAGTTGTGTGGCTGGAGAGGAACTCTTTTATTTTACTAATTAGCGATGTGCAGCGGTGAACATTCGGGGAATGTAATCAGTGGTTTCTGTGATGTAGAGCAACTTGCTCTACATCACCCGGCGAGCCTGGAGCACCTGTCACTCTGCAAGTGACTTGCACATTGACCAGGACTCCAGATATGTGACTATATATTTGTAAAACATACAATAGGTCCAACAAGCAGTGATACGTGTGTGTCTACATAGATGTAACCCCTGCCACTCGCAAGCCCTGCATGCTTGGGACCAATACCCACCCTCTGCAATGTAAACAAAACCACACACATACCCACACACACATATACTGCGTCTGTTTTGTTACAATCTGTGTACTTTTTTTAAAATAAGTGCTTCACCATTGCACAGATGCAAGATGAGTGTCCATCTTTTAGTGCTGTTATGGACAATGTAAATAAGGACAGTGCAGGCAACCCACTGTGGCGTCATTTTCTGTGGCAAGCCCACTGGCACGAGCCATGTCATGCCTGTCTTTGGTTAGGTCTAGGCTAGGGGTTACCTAGCATGCTTTCATGACTAGATGATGGGCTGGCTCCCCCCATGGAACCTTAGACAGTGGGGCCACCCAAAAGGGACACTCGGAAGAGGTGAGGAAAACAGTCAGAGTGAGATAGGAAGAAAGGGGAGCAGATCCCTTCAGGGGCTGCTGCCCTCATCGGCCCCTTCATGGGGACATGTCGACATGGACTTTGTTTAAGGCTGCCCCTCCTGGGGGAGGTTTCAATGCAATTGTAGAACCACCTTCATCTCCGATGTCCCTGCATGCCATGTTGCAGAGCAAAGGCGTAGCAAGGATTGTCTAACAAGTGAGGCCTGAGGCTAATGAAGTTGGGCCCACTGTAGTTGCATTAACATCTGTAAAGTCCCACACAGTGCTGTTGGACATGCTGAGTAGAACAGGAGCACTGTGGCACACACCTCATTCCGCACGGTGCGGCAGATCTTCACATAGGCTGCTCTGTCACCACCACAGCTCGGGACTTAAGCTCCACGCCGACTCAACCTCACAGCACCCGGGCTGCTCCTGCCGTGCAGGGCATTCAAGACTGCCTCCCGCAGCAGAGTGGGTGCAAGGAGGGCACGACACTCAGTCTTTTAGATGTGCTGTCTCCTCACCACGTTGCTTGTTGGACTAGTCTATGATATATGTCTAAGTATTTGAATGCAAGGAGTGTGCACCTCTACGAGAAACAAGGAAGCCAGTAGACTGGACCAGTTGTAGGGCCGCAGAAGGGCATTTAATTAAAATGGCCCCTAGCAGACTGCAGCTGTCAGGGGAAGCCGTTATTTGGTTGTGTTTAATGCAGGGAGGCAATCTATGGGACTGTGGTATTTGTCTACACATAGGGCCTCATTACGAGTCAGGTAGTATTCTAGTGGTAAATCTACTGGGATACTGCCCAACGGAATTACTGTTACCGCCACTTGATCTGGCAGATTTACCGCCGGATTACAAGTGGTGGTGGCAGTCTTAGTCCCCATTAATCTCAGGTGTCCACAGGACTTCATGGGGGATTTTGGTGGAATTACCGTGGCAGTAATTCCGCCAGCAGTAATTCTGCTGATTTTGCCAATTTTTCTGCAGAAAGTGGCAGGACTTACCGCCACTCCATGGCCAAACTCGTAGTATGGTGAAGCCGGAAAAGTGGCGGTAATTCCATTACTGCCACTTTTTTCCACCACCGTCGTACTAGTAATGAACCCAATCTATCACTTACTGACCACTTGCTCTTTCCGTTTGTTCTTGCTTTCCCTCTCCGGGATATGTAATTAGGCCCTTGGTGGGAGGAGCTGTTGGTTTTTTCTAACCTGGTGCCATCCACCCCAGTAAATTGCAGACGGGCATATGTGGCTAATAGGGGGGCATCTGCCAATTAAACATGAGTAGCATGTGCGTGCCAGAAGCAATGTTTTTACAGCATGCACACAGTTCATGTGTTGAATATACCTCCTTTCCTGGGGGACCTTAGCAGACATGCCCTGAGGTCTGGTGTGTTTTTTTACTTGGGCGGGCACTAAAGAGGGTATGTTACAGGTGATTCTGGATGCAGATTCAACACTTTTGCTCTCTTAGGTTATGTGCTTAGTCTCTCTATTGGTTTCTGCACAGCGCCTTCGGGTTATAGCCTCCTCCTGTACGTTTCCTGGAGGGCCAGAATAGGATATTTCGTCATTTCAAGGGCCACACAAAAGCGGGTGAAAGAAATTAGCCTTTGTGGTGATCAGCTTTTAAAGTGCGGAAATATCACATAGAATGTGTTACCTGACATGCATTTCCTTCACAGCTGGCCGGGGAGGGGTGTTATGCAGTGTTCCGTTTCCTAGCAGATGGCACAGCCACATGCAGGGGTGTTGCTACGTCTCGAAAAGATCCGAGGCTATGCTAATTTTGGGACTGTCAGGACTCAGGGCTAGCTAGCCTTTTGGTTGTAGCCACTAAGCTTCTATCCAGGGCTACAGCCAAAACACCCAGGGCTGTAGCCCCCTCAGCACCCCCTGGCCTGTGGCCATGCGAAAGGAGGAAGTACACCTGGGATACACAGATCTCTCTGCAGTTCACAATGACAAGACCAAACCACTCTGTGCTTGCCAGGTGCGGCACTTTCTGCCACTACAGATCGCCACGTGCCTGCACAGTGCAGTTCCTTGTGCCAGTTGTCAATAACTGTGTCTAGTAAGTCCATATCCCCGTGCAACCACTCTCGCTGTCAGGTACAAATTACTGTGTGCCTGCGTGTTTACTCTGTGTCTATTCTGCCGTCAGTTTCCATGTTTGAAACTGAAGGACTCATTATCGCGGATGTATCTTGAAATGCAAGTGGCCTTCTGTCTTTATTAAGATTTGAGCAGAAGCCGCCCGGGAGGTGTAGGGGAGTCTTTACTTAGATCCTTTAATCTAATATGCAATGGAGAAGATGGGGGTCTCCGAAGCTTTCGCGAGATTCTCACGCACAAGTGACTTTTCTCAGCGCATCTTGCAGATGGTTGGGATTTTGCGTTGCTAGGGGGGGCTTAGGGGCAATAGCCCCGGGTTTTTTGGTTGTAGCCCTGGATAGAAGCTCAGGGGATACAACCAAAAGGCTAGGTAGCCCCGGGTCCCGACAGTCCCGACATTAGCGTAGCCCCGGATCTCTTCCAGACCTAGCAACACTCCTGGCGAATCTCATAAGGTACACCAGGCATTTGCAAATCCACTGTGGGGTAAAGTTGCCCACCATATGTGGCACTAGGGGTCCTAGTCCCAAAGAACTGGGCCACTGATAAAGGATTGAGGATGCACTTTTTTCAGGTGGCTGATTTTTGGAAATGCACAGATAACTGAATATGCAAAGCTGGCCTGTGCATTTAGAGAGGGCTGAGCGGCAGCTCAAATGATGCAGTGCACAGCCCCAGGAATACAATGCTACTCGGCGGGCATGACTAATACTAATGTGTTCATGGGCTCCCCGCCCACACATGTGTGCTCGGAGGACAATTCAAAATGACAAGCCTTCAAGCCCTGTCATGCTGAATCGTTGGCAGGAAAAACAAGTCCCGCCCCTGACATAGCGGTAGGGATTTGCGTAAGGCAGCGGCGAATCATGCAGCTGCTGCCTCAAGTGAAAGCAAATGGCCTGTCGCGATATAGGCACGATATATCAGAATAAGCCGGCCCATCACGGTATCTGCGCATTATGCAGCATTATCCCAGGCTCATTGCAGCACCACTTGGCCCACATCACAGTATATGGTACAAACTGCCCTGCAGCAGCAGCCTGTTGGCCAATTGCAGTACCTGGCACCATTCAATCCCTTCTTCCCAAACACACATACCTCCCAACCATGGTACGCGTTCAGGGCCACCCTCACGCCTGCATCCCACTTGAACCTTATCCCATTGACCAAGACATGGTGCACAAGGTACTACTTCACTGCTACCTCACTATACCAATGTATAGCAGTATGGGCAGAAAGGCAGAGCCCACACTTTCAACCCTCTGTCCTTGTGCCACACCTGCGCTGTCCTGCTTGCTTCCCTGGCCAGCTGCAGGCAGCTTCTCAGGGTGTGCTCTTAATCATTTCAATCCGGTCACACAACCATCACTGGAACTTGCTTAATGCCAAACAGAGGCGGGGGGCCTCCCCTTGCCAATGCCATCGCATTTAGGAATGCAGGATGCTCTTTTCAGTGTGTGAGAATGCCCCTCTCTGCTATCCTGGATTTGCACAAGGATCAAAAAAGGGCCTCTGCTTGTGCATAACTACGATGGTTGCATTCAGATTTCCCTTGATAAATTCGCCGCATTTTTTGTTTGTGTAAAGGAGATGCCCTCGTGTTCATGCATATGGTGAGTGTGCCTGGCCACGACTCACTTGGGTGAACAAATGTGGGGCATTTGTGCAGGAAGTTGGTCAGCTGTTGCGCGTGGATCTGCTTTTGCCCACCTGCGATGCACTGCTCATCTATTGCATGGTTTGTCTGCCCCACCTGCTTCTTTCCCTTCTTGGGCAGCTTTCCAACTTTTTTTTCTTTTGCATTTGATCAGCTTGTGCAAGTAGATCCAGGTCATGTGACTTTTACCTTCACCCACCTGCTAATCACTTCTAATATTTTTCAGTGTGTGTGTGCCAAATGCCATTTACTCCATTTTAGAAGCTGGGTCCTGATCTTTGGTTTTGACAATTTTTTGTGGCGGTTGCACCACAAAACGGACGAAACCATTGTTACAGAAGAGAGGGAGGAAATGGGGTTTCTGAACTGAGAAGATCTGTTTGGCATAGCAAATGGCAATGTCATGGCAAATCAAAAAAAAATGTTTTCCAAACTCCTCCACAATACTACCCAATGAGAGATTCCCTAAAATATTTGCTCCAATCAGCAGCTTTGTAAGAAGAATGTCAGGTGCCAGCTATTCATTTTACAGCTGCACAGTCATTTCATATTGGGCTATTTTGTGGACAATTGTGGTATTTTTGGCTACTTTTGACTGCAAATCGCTTTTTTGTCTGTCTGATGTGGGCTTTCTATAAACACAGCCACTCTCTCTGCCCCCAACCTCACTCTCTCTACCGCCACCCCACTCCCACTGTCTGTACCCTAGCCCCACCCACGCCGTTACATGTGCTATTTGGGTTTTGTATGGGCTACTTTCGAATAGTCCTCCCGAGGCTGCTTTCTTCATGTCTTTTGTCCCCAATCAAATGCCATCTCCCACCCAAACCCCTACTCTCTCTACCCCCACCCTGCCCCGACGCTCTCACCCTACACACAACCTCTCTACCCTCACCCACCCACCCTACCCCCTGTCTCTATCCCCACCCAACCTAACCCACCCCTCTCTAACTCCACCCAGCCTAACCCATCTACCCTACCCCACCCTCTCTAACCCCACTCTACTAATCGAATCCTGTCTTTTTTATCTGTCCCAGTCCTTTCTTCCTTTCTTTTCTCTTAAATCCTGAAGACCGCTTTTGCCCAGGCTTCTGAAGTAAAGGTCTGTCATAGAACATGTCATATTTGTTTGGTCCTATTAAGACCTGGAAAGGGATAGAACCTGTGCTCCGTGCAACACAGGTAGGCCAACAGCATGTGTATTACGCCCCACTCATCCCTTCCCATTCCCTCCCTGACCCACACATGCAACTACTCAGTCTGCACTCCATACCCATGCACCTCCAACCCTCCGAACCTCATCCACTCATCACCACCCTCACTCCACCTCCAAAACACACATGTGACCTCATGCTCACCGGTGCTATGACAACACTCAAAACTTAGTTGCAGTCTTTGTCACAGGGACATGGCTCACCCCGACTTCCATACACATCCTGGATGCCATTGTCCACACAGACTACAGCATCCAATACAGGGACCACAAAGGGAAGACTGGTGGAGGGCTTGCAGTCATCCGCAAGACTGCATGGACATACACCCTTCAGGAGAAGACCACACCTACATCCATGGAACTTGGCAGGCACCTTCCACCTGATCTACTGACCGCCCCAATCCTGCAAGGCCATTCTCAATGAGGTCACAGTGCTTCTCACAACAGCATTCCTCAACAAACCAACTAACATCTTCTACAGAAACATCAACCTTCACATAAGCCAATCTAGAAAGAAAAACAGAAGTATGGCAATCAAATTGCACTACACCATGACCCCAATCTACTTATCACAGAACCAACACACAACAAACGCTACACACAGCCTGGTATACACCACCTTGCCAGCCATTGAATATCTTCCAGCCTACGTTCGACTGGACAGGCCATGCAGCCATACCCATCCTGCTCCATCGCAACACCTCTCCCCAACCGGGGCCAACCCAAACCACACATGACATCCCACAATTCATTCAACAACCTCCCCATGAACTCACTGGAAGAAAACCGTCCCCTTGGCCTCCACATCTGACCCCTCAATGAACATCAGCGCCCAACTGAGTGAACGTAACTACACCCTAACTAAGACCACCAACACCCATGCACCACTGAAACTTCAACAAACACATCCACACCTTAGCATACATAGGAACTAATCGACAGCTTGTGCACCATCCACACACTAGAAATGTTCTTGGTGATATAAGGTGCTCTGTGCCTATTTTTTCTATTCCCACCTAGTTGCTCCGATGGCTGTTACGGCAGGTACAAAATCTGAAATTGCAAATCCCTCAGAGAACTAAAGAAACCCCTGTTGCCCCCACCGGTACCTTGCACCCTCAGCCTCTTGATCAAAATGGCACCTTAGGATTGGAACCACTGAGGTCCTGTTAGATCCTGAAATCTCTGGAGTCTGGGAGTCCCAGGAGGACCGAATTGCCATAGTCCAGTCTGCATAGGATGAGGTCCTAGTCATTGGTGCAGAAGTCATTATATAGGAGTATAGTTTTAGACATATAAGGTGGTGGAGTCGGAATAAGCAGGTTTTGGCACTGGTGGCAATGTGTTTTCTGAGAAACACAATGTGTAGTTTAGTGTGCAGATGAGAGATTTCACTGGTTGTGAGACAGGTGTGCTACATTGTAACAGGGCTTGTTCGCAGTCGGTGCAGTGCACGCAGAGTTTGGGTGGGTGGATGAGGAGCTATTCAGTCTTGGTGGGATTCATTTTCAGGAAGTAGGATTCCGGCGAGTTGGAAATCAGGGGGATGCTGTTGGCGAGAGTGGGTTAGTCTTTCAGAGAGGAGATACGGAGGTCGAGTTGTGTGTCATCTGAATACGAGTGGAAGGCGACCCCTTGGTTGGTGAGGGTGTGTATTATTATTGTTGGTTTTTTTTTCATTTGATATAGCGCCCAGACCCAGAGGTATCACGGCGCTTCTACAAAGTAGGTGATTGCAGACAAACCAAGACAGTGAGCATAGTACAATACATGTTATACATATTTGTTGAATAACCATGTTTTTAAGAGTTTTTTGAAGATGAAGAAACACAGTTAATTTTGGATGAGCTCGGGAAGGGTGTTCCTAGAGAGTGGTGGTGGTGGCATAAAAGCTAGAGCCCCCAGTTCGCTTGAGGTTGAATCGGAGCATATGCAGAGTGCGGCTGGGAGAGCAGCAGAGGGAGCGTGTCAATGGTTTTGCAGAAATGCGTGGAATGTGGTAGGAGGGGGCATTCTGGTGCAGACATCGTCGAGCAATGGCCAGCGTTTTAAATTCAATTTTTGCTTTGATCAGAAGCCAGTGAGCCTCTCTTCTTTTTGTGGAAATGTGGGCTGAAAGCTTTAGTCCCAGGGCTGATCTCAGGGCCTTGTTTTGTAAGCCTTGTGTACTCGTGTCAAAGGCGACAGAAAGGTTGAGTAGTATGGGGAGAGTGGGATTGCCTTTGTCTGTAGTGCAGAGGAGGTTGTTGAGGATATTGACTGTGACTGTCCCTGTGCTTTGTTGAGGAGGTTGTTGGTGGCGATGTCTTCTTGTAGGAGGGTGCAGACATGATGTTCCATGATACATGATCGGTAAGGGACGACAGAGATGAGAGGTAGTTGTCAGGGAGTGAGCGGTCAAGGATTCATTTCTTAAGGGGGGGGCTCTGTACCACTTTCAAGAACTCTGGGATGGTGTCATGTGAAAAGGAGGCTTTAATGATGTCTTCCCAGACGAGGGGCAGTGGGTCAAGGAAGTGTCTGGTTGCTTGCGTCGGAGTGGGCTCCCTCATACAAGTGAATGATTTGGTGTGCTGCAGAAAGTGTATTGGATGTGATATGTGTGAAATGTTCCCACGTGGTTACATGTTTGGGTGGCGGTGGTGGTAAAGGGGTGGTCATGTTGGTTTGGATGTGATTTTTCTTGTCTTTGAAGTATGTCATGATTCTGATGCATGTGTCAGTGGAGAGGGAGTGGGAGGATTGCGGCGTGGTTGTGAGAGACTTAAGTATTTTGAAGAGAGTCTGTGTTCTGTTGTGTGCAATGAGTAATGAGTTTGTGTAGTCGGTAGCTTTAGCAGTTTGGATCTGTTTGAGGTATGCCGAGCTGCTTATTTGAGTGGTTGTGAGTGTGATTTTGGAGTGGATTGTCTATGCGTTCTCCAGTTTCTGTGTTACTTGAATGCCAATAAGGAGTCATTGAACCAGGGCCTGTGGTTGAGGTGTTGAGGGAATGTTGTTTCCTCAGCGGGGCTATGGAGCTGGTGGTGTTGAGGGTGAAGAGTTTAGCCATGGTATTTGGGGTGTCTTGTATGGACAGTTTGAGCTGAGAGGTGCTAGTGTTGTGATAGGTTTGATGTTTCTGCTTGGTGGTTTGAGAGGTTTTGTGTGTGGGTGGTGGATGTCATTTGTGAGGTTGAATTGGAATGTGACGTGGTCTGACCATGACACCTATGTTCATGGTCCATGGTGTTGCCTGCTTTGTGCGTGGAATCTGTGATGCGTTGGTCAATGTTTTAGGGGATGAATGTCAGAAAGATAGTCCTTTTTTTTCAAACAGAGATAGTTTAGTGTTAACACTAGGACTCGAACCTAGAAAACAAGCGCTATCATTGGTTGAAAGTCACAAGATCAGAGTTTCTTCTCAGTCAGGGCACCACAGTGATGCTAACACCACAACTCACACATTGATGTGCTACAGACACTGAAAGGTATTCACATTTACACAACATAGTTGTAACGTGGTACAGAATAGCAAATAAGGCCCTGTTGTATTATTCTGTTCAGCATGGTCCGTGGTGTGTAGTTCACCGAACAATGCATCCTTGCATAGAGTTTTCAGCATCAAGCCAACAAAAGGCACAACACAACTGAAACAATGAACCTTTATAATGGGGATATTGAAAACCTTTTCTGATGGTGAATTGGTTTGAACCTGGCGCCACTCAAATGCAGTACACTGGTCCGCTCAAATCTAGTTCAATTGTAACCACAATTATCACAACTCATCAGGTGATGTGCGCAGTAACCAATATTGCAGGTGATGTCGCCAGCATTTGCACAGTTAAAAACTGCCGATTAAACATTTGGCACAAAGTTTGGCAGATGCTACAGCAGTGAACACTTTATCGGACATTGAAACAGGGGTACCTGCGTGATTCCTCCACAGACGGAGAACGATATTCTTAATGGTGAAAGCCGAGCCCCCCAGATAATTGTCAGTGCATGGTGAGGATAAGTTTGTGAGAGTGAGGCCTGCCCATTCCTTAAGAAAGGAGGAGTTGTGGCTAGGAGTCTGGTACATGAGGTGGTGAATTTGGGGATTTTTGGGGGTGCAGACGTATGCTGCATAGAGAGAGAGCGAGCGCTTCAAAGGATAGTACGTGGCATGAATGAAGTTAGAAAGTGAAGGGTGAACCTGTGGATGAGGGCCACTCCACCACCGGTGTGTTTAGTCTGTCTCTGTGGGTGATGGTGCAGTCCTGGGGGAGTAGGTCGGTGATGATGGGTTGGTGGTCAGATTTGAGCCATGCCTCGATTAGGAAGAGGATGCCAAGGAAGTTGTCGGTGATGAGGTTGTGGATAGCATGTACATGTGCAGGGCAGCAACTGGGGAGAATACATGTGTATGTGAAGGGTTTTGGTTTGTTGGAGTGTGTGAGTGTGGGTATCGGGATCAGGTTGGTGTGTTGTGCAAATGGTGCCATGGTGTGGAGGGCAGGACGGGCGAGAGGGATCTGACTATACCTGCAAGTGTCCTTGTGGACTCCTGTGGCAAACCGGGGCTAATAGGGCTCAACACTGTCTCTGTAGTTGCCCTTCTCTCAGGCTGCCTGGATAATGGGGCGCCTTAAGAAATGCAGATTAATATGACTGCTAACCCCGAAGTTGAATGCTGTCAGGTCTCAGTAGCTGTTAGTTGCTATAGTATATTTAAATGTAATTAGATTCAATCACTTTGCTTCCCAATCTTGTAGGGGTCTGATCCTTTCAGGGCCTGAAAGGATACCAGAGCCTTGGATAATGGTAACACCTGGTATTTTTTAGATCAAAAATCCATGGCAACTAACACAATATAATGAAGTATGTTTTATGGAATACACAGCGGCCTACAATACAATATACATGTCTGTACATGATTTACTTGTTAGAGGCTAGTTGTGACGTCACTACTGGTATGTAATTTTACAAAATTGCTCTGTACTGGGTTTTTATGGCTGAGTTGTGCTGTCACACTACATGGTGCTTGGGCCTGCACAGAGAAGAATTCCAGCTGCTTTTGCAGCACCTAATTAAAGCCATGACAAGCGTTTCAAATGCCGGTCTGGAAAAATATCTTTCTGTGACACTTTACAGCCATCAACTGATAAGGAACTGTATATGGTAGTATGTTTTTTGAGCCCTGCTAGAGATACACACGTGAGCAAGAATCGATCTACGTGTTATCATTGATTTTAAAGAACAACGCGTTTTAGATTCATTTGATTATACTGCTTAGGCTATTTTTCTGCAACACATTAGACGTTGCATGTTTTTTTAATCCAAGAGATTCCGTATTGATTATATATATCGGCAATTGGAAGACGTCTTACATTAGACTAAGCAAGTTGCCGGGTATTAAGGGGGGCTGAAAGTGTGTGGCCACGTATTATAAGAAATAAAACACCCCCTGCCATACATAATTAGGATATTGCACGTCACCAGTGACCGTTTAAGCTCCCCAGCGACTACCAATACCCTTATAACATAGGCTAAGTGGTAATCATCCTATATATGACAGATGGACCTAATCCTGCTTTATCAAAGGGGGGACGCTTTTCATGGTGGTCTTGTGGCAGTGGTTTTCCTTCTGCCAGGCTAAATCCTCGGGAAATGTACTATTGTACCTTCCAGTTGCTATATTAGTAGAAACACCACCGGGTACTCTCCTCCTTATGGAGGCTGCGTGGGTCTTTTGGCGTGAAAGGGCTGCTGGTAAAGCTGCCTTCAGCATTCTCTTCCTTTCTGCAATCTGTATTCACAGGTTCGGATCCCGCCTCAGGGGCGAGGAAACAACGTGTCAGTCCTAAAATACTCTTTCTTGGTCACCCAGTCGTGTTCTGATGGCGCATGTTTCCCAGTTATGGGCGGTTTTCTCATAGTGAAGGTAGGCGACAGTCTGTGCAATTGAGCGCGCACTGCCGATTCTCTGTGTGACAGTCACGTCACATAGTAACTGCGGCTGAGCCGCTTTTGTGGCGCACTCGCCAAGACGTCAGAGAGCCATATCCAGTTTTCACCTGTTTTTCTAACGACGCCCGCAATAGCATTTCCGTTTATTGGAAATGCGACCGTTTTGTGCTCTCTGAGGGAAATTGCTCAAAGGCTTTTTCTATTGTTACACTGCCGTATCTACGGAGTACACACGTATTCCTTCTTCAGATGGACATTTGTTGGTGGAGACCTACCTAGACTCCCATCAACACTTCCTATTTTTCGCTAAGATTTATTCTTTGCCACACGCCTGTAGGGCAGTTTCAGCGGCGGCTGGAAGTAGATTTTTTTCTTTTCGGCCTCCCTCTGTGTTTACAACGCTCTGCAGCGGTAACAGCGGCAGTTTCATGAAGAGAAAAATGTAAATTAACCTGAAGCTGCAATATGTCTTCTATCGAATCCCACTGAGAGAAAATGTCTTTGTATCACAGTTTTGCGTTTGAGAGCCACTGCTGAATTGATAACACTCTGTTTTACGCCACATTACCCCCAGTATTTGTGCATCCTTTGCTGCAGTTGGCATTTCATGGGAGAAATGGGTGGACCTCCCCAAGAGCACCCGTGCGTGCTCCGTTCCTCCCTCTGCTGGGGAGCGCAGAGTGGCGCGGGCAGCGTCTCTTTTGCTGATGTTACTTTCACTTCACCCCATGATGGTTCTCCAAAAAATGTAATGCCGCCTCAAGCAAAGCGCAATGTTGCCGCCCATCAGTCGTGCAGATTTGGCGTTTCAAGACAATATTGCGCCCCCTGCTGGTGGTGTTTACGGCAGTGCCACGTATTGCCCTGTGGACCATGTCCTGGGCTGCACAGAAAAGTCCCCAGTTGATATTCCGAGGGGAGCATCTGTCTTCATTCTGGGACCCCTTCCATATTCTGTGCTTCCAGGTCCTATACTTTTCTCCTGGGCAGATGTGTAGCCGCAGGTCAATAGCTCCATGGCCTGTTCATCTGCCCACACACTGCATGCCACTCGCTCTCCCAGGGTGGATGGATTGTGTGGCTTCGAGTGAGACAGTAAAGATAGCTCAGTTGTTGCAGCGCTGTGGAATTTCGAGACATGCACGCGCTTGCAGGGTTAACCACCAGGGATGCTTATAAGCACACGTTTGCCCGCTGCGCTGAATGAATTGAGAGCATGGTGTGTATGTATACAGGCTTCTAGAACAGCGCCTAATCAAATCCGTGCTTCTGTGGTATGTTACTTACCCTGGAACCAGATCCACTCCTGGTAGTATCTTGAGGAGGGATTGAGGTGGTAATCTATTACGCATATTTTGTTTTTGACCGTCCGTCTTGAGGTAGAAGAAATTAGGAGGAAATGCTGATATCTCCCGAGACACATCATGCAACCGACACTAGAGGTGGTGGTCTCTCCATTTGGGCTGTGGACCCTTATTTGGCATCTGTTTCTGCCAGGAGAGACTTGCCGGAGCAGCTGAGACTGGTGTCCTAACTTCTTTGTCTAACGATCCTCTGCCCAAGGTCTTTGTTTTCTTGATAGGCCAGGGGGTCTCAACCTCAAATGTGAATGTTTTGTCACTGTCGAGTCTGAGTCTGTGGCCTGCAGCATAGTATATAGAATAGAGGCGCTTTCTCGTCATAGTCCGGCGCGCTACTATGCATATTTCCCAGTTCCTGGGCGCTGAGGCCTTCTTCTGTATGATTAATAATTTGTAGGATTGCTGATGGGTCAGAAGAATCCTGTCACTTGGGAACAGCTGCTCCTGGTGCTCTGGGATTGCCTCTGATGTCCACCTTTTATCTCCACGCATGGACATTTTTTCATGTAATAGACAGTATCTTATCCATCTCGGTGGCCGTACACATGAGGATGCGCATCATGAAGTCATGGTTTAGGACGGCTCGAAGCATCTTCAGTGAAAGGAAGGTGTTTTGGTGTTTATTCCTGCCACAACACTGTAGGTTTGATGGGCACTCTGGGCTTCAAGAACCCGTCGCTCCCTAGTGCCTCTCTCTTGAGTTTGAGGGTTCAGAATTTGGGACACTCCTGTCCTTGCCTTCTCCACTTCTTCTTCCCTAAGTCACAATGTTTGGGTTGTGTCAGAGGAATTGTTCTATTTTTTGTTTCTCAGCTCGTACGTTCTAGGGGACGGGGTGCTTTGTGCACCGGTGTAGCAGAGGATATCCTTTCAGTTCAGTCTCATGGCGTGTTGTCAGCTATGCCAGGCGTATGTACTCACTGCTTCTCGGGCTCTGCCTCACAGGGTACTCGCCATTCTCTTTCGGCATTAGATCTGTCTCCTTTTGCTGCTGAGAGCATTGTGCATGATGTCCTGATTCTGCATGGCGGTAACTCTTGAGGGCGCAATGGTGATGGCGAGTGTGTAGGGCATTTCTAGAGAGTAGGTCACAGCCGGTGTGGTCTCAAAAGAGCGCTGTAGTTTGGTTTTCTACTGGGTTTCAGGATATTTTAGCAAGTTTCCCAGTGCTCACATGTGCTTGCTCCAGCAAGAGCTGGTTCTGGTGAAACAGTAAACTAGGTTCATGTTGAGTACAGTGTACCCAGTCTTTTTTCTGATTGTCATCTGTATTTTGGCATGGAATACCTGACTGAAGGTGGCTTTATGTTTGTAAGGACTGTGAGGAGGAAGATGGAGCATAAGGTAATCTCCCAATTACTTTCAGGTAATCTTCATTACTCTGGGTCCCAGTCTTCCTCGTTAGAGCCTTGATTACTTTGTTGCCTATTAAGAGACACACAAGTTTCCCCTGCCTGAGGTTGGGACTCACCACATGTTATAAGGCATATTATCTGCAACCTTTGGCTTGTCAGATGTTTTAGACTACAAGTCCCATCAGCCCTAGCAGGTGTAGTCAATGGTTTGCTATCATGGGTGTCGTAGTGCAAAACATCTGGAGAGCCACAGGGTGTATATAATGATTCTGACAAAGAAGACTTGGGGCCTCATTACGACCCAGGCGGTAAGTTACCGCCTGGGTCGTACCTTTACCACCATGGCGTAAACTACGTTTACGCCATGGTGGTTGGCGGACTTACCGCCCCATTCCGAGGTTGGCGGGGCGGTAAGTCCCCAATCCCCATTTACCCTTCCCCATTCCCATTTTTGCCCCATAGGGCATAATGGGAGTGGGGAAGGCGTTAATTACGCCACCGTAAATTACGGTGGCGTAATTAACAACAAGGTCCCTTAGCGCCATGGATTTTAACACCTGCTAAAAGCAGGTGTTAAATCCTCCATGGCGCTAAGGGACCTCGGAATCAGGCGGTAAGGGTCGGCGCTGTTTACGCCGCCGTAAACCCCTTACCGCCTAGGTCCTAATCGATCAGGGAATGGGGACACTGCAGCAGGAAAGAATGGTGTCAATCAGTGGAAGCACGGCTGCCATTTTTATTGTTGCTAAACAAACACATATTCACATAAATAAGAGAAAGAAAAGCGACAAAGAGAGGGGCAGGCACAGACGAGAATAGGAAAAGCGACAGAGAGGGGCGGGGAGAATTGGACTAAAGGGGAGTGTTAAGGGAAGGGGCAAAGAGCAGGAAAATGGAAAGGGATAAGGCGGTGGGAGGGATAGATGAGTGAGAGAAGAGGAACGTTAAAGGCGAGAGTGGGTGAGTGACGTGAGAGTGGCTGAATAGCAAAGGCAGGGGTAGGCAAGTGATGCCAAGAGTAGGGAAGCGGAAAGAAAGAGAGGAGAAATGGAGCGGAGAGACGAAGCTGGGCCTGGCCCTTGACATCAGTAAACGGTGGCAGAAGCAGCCACAGTGGAGCGGAAGTCCGCCTGAAGGAGGAAGGCCTATTTTTATCCTGCCGCTGCCGTTCTCCTTTTGAGGGGGAGGGGGGGCGTCAGTGCAACAGCACAATGCCCAGTGAGTCGCCAGAATGCACGGGGAGGCTACAGTGACGGGTGATGGCGATGAGTTGAAGGGGAGCCTCAAGGGTACCCCATGCTGCAATGGGAGACTCCGCAGCCACTCCCGCAGGACGTCATTCTCCGTCATGAGCGCTCTGCTCGCGGAATGTACCTACGGTGCAGCTGGAGGGAAGGACGTTCATTATACTGCCTCATCCTTCCATCACCAAGGCTTTCCAAGGACAAGGCTGCCGCAGCCTCCCCGTGGCCATCTTAAGATGACGCTGCTCCCACGCTTCCATGCCTCAGCCTGTGAGTGGCCACCTTTACAATAGGGCGCACGTGACCTGCACATGGCTCCCTCGATCTTGCTGCATATCGCTGCCAACGAGATGTTGGCGGTGTGCTGCTAGGGCATATTTCGGAACCAAACATAGTCCAGCAGACCTGTGAAACACTAGGGCCATTACCTCCACGTCCACTCTTCCTCGTCCCAGTACTTACTTCATGAGGCACCCGCCTCCGACACAGGACCTTCTTCTATTTCTTTAAATCCCTATAACTCCTCCCCCACATCCATGTCACTCAGTTTAAATTTTTCCTGCCTCCGGCAGGTTGGACTTTTTCTTCCCGGTGCGGGGCACCAGGGAGCACCAGATTGCTGGCCCCCTGGGGGGGGCTGTCTGGCGGGGCCCTCGGCTCCCTCAGGTGCGGCACTGCTCCTGGGCCCCCTGCGGGGCTTGGGGTCACAGTTGAGCTGGATTGCCTCGCTCGGTTCTTTGCTGGGCTCCGGACCGCAGCGTGAGCATTGTGTCCCGGGTCCTGGCACCGGATGTCAGCTGCATTCTCTGGGGGAAGGTAAGGAGAGGGGAGGACTGTGCTTGATGTTTTCCCCTCTCTTGCTGGTATGGCCATCTTGACTCCTTTGAAAGGCCGTTACCTCGTGCTCTGTGTACACATCTTTATTGGAAATGATGGCAAGCACTTGGTAGTATGGGCTAGCCTTCCTTTTTTGTTGTGAGGCCTCTCTGCTTCTTGTCGTGGGGTGACTGTGACAGAGTATTTGAAAGTGCGGGGCTCTGTTCTGTCACAGACATGTCACATACCACCAGCTCCTCAGACACACACAGCCCAGTATGCACCGGTTGTTGGCTGCATTCCTTGCGTGCTGCCTGTGAATACGGCGCAGATTTTGGACACATCTGCAAGCGGCCGGAAGGGTACCGGCCTGGCATAGTCTACACTTCGGGTTCGAGTCTCAGCGGTGCTGACTCGGTCCTTCATCCTTCCTAGACCGATGCATTGGAACGATTTAGAGCATGGGGCTACCAGCTACTGGATACAGGGCTCAAGCCACCTCTCTGTCATGTGGTGTGTTAGTGGTGTGTTTGGGTCTGTGCTAGCTATGGACGCAGACTCCTTGTCCTGTCCTCTTCCTCTAAACTGCGCAAGGGGAAAGTCAAAGGAGTTGATTTGCTTTTCCCTTGTCCGGCATGGGATTATGGAAAATGAGCATGGAAGTAACGGCCATGCAGGGGGTTCCCAGTGTCTCTTCTTTTAGGCCCTAGGTCCTCCGGTGCTGACGTGTTGCTTTCACGCCTCCTCTCAGACTTGTGGGAAGTGATAGGGCACATGGTGGCACATGTCTGTGCTTAGAGGGGTTCTCAGAGCCCCTGGTGCCGGTGGAGGGGGATGTCACTTCAGTGGGTTTTCCAGTATAAGCATACCTCAGGTAGGGGGTTGCCTTTGATGTCGGCTATCCGGGATGGATTGCTTTGCCCCGCTTTGTGACAGTACTCTGCCCTTTTGATGCCAGCCTGGTGGCTCCTCTGTCGGCTGAGGGGGCCATAGTCTGCTGGACTTCTGGGCTGTCCAGTATCTTCCTTTTGATAGGTCAAATCTTTTTGTGGGCTGACAAGCATGCTGTTATATTGTGGCGCAGGCCTGTTTCAACGTCCTGTGATTTCCCTCTGGTGCAAGTGCAGTGACTGGCGGTTTTCCCTGGCTCCTCGTCTCTATCTTCTCGGAGGTGTATGGGACCAGTGGGGTTCCGCTTCCTGGGTAATGGGCTCCTTCTGGAGGGGGTATCAGTTGCCGTTCCTGTCTCCTCCTGTCCAGGTTTGCATGGTTAGGACTTTGGTACCCAGCTCACGGTCCAAGTAGTTGGCCATGGGATCCGTTCTCTCCGAACGGTTGTTGTGGGATACCGTCTTGCCCGTTCCTCTCCCTGTTCAGGGTCAAGTTTTCTACTTGCGGGTGTTCCTGGTCCCTATGCTTTCTAGGATGTGTCACCTGCTTATGGGTCTCAACACCCTGCACTGCTTGTCCGGACGTCTGGGGAGAGCGTACTCTGGATGTTGTGCAGGGGGGGCGCTTGCTGGCTGTTCTGGGCTGGGTTCTCAGAAGGCAGTATGTCTCGACTCACCTGTTGCTGAAGTTACAGGGCACGTGGCTTGCATGTTTTCCAGTTCCTTGAGCCTGTCTTCGGTTACGTCTCCTGGTGTCTTATGCTCTCTCCCACTGGCTCCCGACATCTCGGCTTTCGTAGTTTTGTTTTCAGTGTCCCCAGTGCTGCGAGTGTCCCTGCTATGGTGGCGGGGGGTTTCAGGTCTACAGGCTGAGGTGTGCATGGTCCTTCCTCCTGTGACCTCTCCTACTACCAACACCAGCAGAAAGGGTATACATTGGGGGTCCTCTCAGCTCAAGGGTTGTGAGATCTGGGGAGAGCCGGTGATCATCCAATTGGCAAGAGTTGTGCCATTGTGCAAGATCTGGTGTACTTCGAGGAGTTGCTGGACGGTCGGCGGTTTTTGGTCCGATCGGACAATACGACGGCCTTGGCATATGTGAACTGCAAAAGGGGTTCCGGCTGTTCCTTGAATGCTCTGGCAGCGCTGATAGGCACCTGGGAGGAATCTCATCTGGTGTATCTGCTGGCCTCACGTATCAGAAGGGTGGACAATGTTCAAGCGGATCTTCTCAGACGCCGGTTTTCACTCCTGTTGGCCCAGGTCTTTGCGGTGACCTGTGTCAGATTAGGGTCCTTGGTTCTAGACCTGTTTGCATCCCCGGCCTCAGCAGAAGTTCCCCTCTTCTGCTCTCGGTTTCAGGTTGAGGGGATTGGGGGATGGACGCCCTCTCTGTACAGTGGCCTTGGGGTTTTCCTTTACGCCTTTCCGCCTATTCCCCTTCTGCCCCGGGTGGTTTGGCGCATCTGAGTGTCCAGGGTGACTGTGTTGTTGTTAGCTCTGTTCTGGTGCCGCCGGAGTTGGCTCCCCTCTCTGTTGGAGCTTCGTTCCTAGGAACTTTGGCTGGTTCCGAGGTGGCCGTGTCCCCTTCAAGGGGATCTGCGGTTAGAATTCCACCGGATGCAATGGGCGGTGTGGCTATTGCTCAGTCTAGGTTGATATCTCAGGGGTTCTCAGATCCTGTAGTTGAGTCCAAATGGATGCTCTTAGACCCTCCACTCTGAAGGTGTTAGGCAGACATTGGGGCCATTTCCGAGACTGGTATGGGCAGTCTGGGATCCCTCCCCTGCGTTCTGGCCTCTGCTATCCTTCGGTTCCTCCAGGAGGGGTTTTGACAGGGGCCTGGCAGTTTTTCCAGGCTTCGCTCTCAGCGGGCCTCCATGAAATTCCTTTTGGGGGACTCTGACGGTCACTTGGATGGGGAGGTGTTGGTGGGGAAGTTGATCCAGGGTTTTTCTTCTTCCCTTCCTTGTGCTGATAAAGGGCTTTCCTTTTGGGATCTCCCTCTTGTATTACGGTTCCTTCATGGGCCTCCTTTTGAGCCCATTTCCGAGATTGATATCAAACATCTTACACTGAAATCTGCTTTTCTTATTGCCCTCACTTCTGCCCGTAGGCTTGGGGAGATTGGGGCTCTCTTATGTCACGCTCCTTTCCTGAGGGTGCTGCCAGACTCGGTGGTGCCGGGGTGTGGTCCGAAGTTTCTCCCTTCAGTTGTCTCTCGGGTTTCACACCTCTCAGGGTCTGGTTCTCCCTGACTTCTTTCATGATCCAAGAACGCCTGAGGTGGCGGCTCGGCTTAACATTGATGTCCGGCGGGACGCGTTGGAGTATTTGGCTTGGTTTGCCTTTTCCACCAATCTGATAGTCTTCTGATTGCTTGTGGTCTGGCTGGGGCTGGGCATAACGCATCTGTGGTTTCCATTTTCCGGTGGTTCCGGGTTGTGATCTCTAGGGCCTATGTGGCTTCTGGCCTGCCTGTGCCTGCGCACAATCAGGGGCGGTCTACCAGGGGTTTCGCGGCTTCCTGGCCCGATGTAAGGAGGGTTTTTCTCTGCAAGAGATTTGTATGGCTGCTGCCTTGGCTGGTCTAGGCATTTTCATCAACCGCTATGGGTTGAGTTTCTCCCACTCGGGGGTTGGTTCCTTCGTGGTTGGAGTTTTTGTCTGTGGGGATGTGATTTAAGAGTTATTGTGGGTGTGTTTTGCTGCACTGTTTTTGGCTTTGTCTCATTGGGACCTTTTCCCCGTTGATGCTTTGGTATACCTCATGAAGTAAGTACTGGGACGAGGAAGAGTGGACGTGGAGGTAATGCTCTGATTACTTACCGGTAATCTTCATTACTCCTAGTCCTACTCTTCCTCGTCACAGTACTGACGACCCTCCTCACCCTCCCTGCGGGGAAGGTCCCATGCTCCGGCTTGGTAATATGAAACTGAGTGACATGGATGTGGGGGAGGAGTTATATGGATTTAAAGAAATAGAAGAAGGTCCTGTGTCGGAGGCGGGTGCCTCATGAAGTAAGTACTGTGACGAGGAAGAGTAGGACTAGGAGTAATGAAGATTACCGGTAAGTAATCAGAGCATTCAGATTCCCAGCTACTGTTGCCACCACTGTGTCAAAATATTCGGGATTAAGCCTTCAACTCCCACTAGCTCATTGGAGGTACACTGACGGTGGCAGGTGTGTGATTTGCAAATGTCAATCAACGTTATGCTATGATTATATAGGCGGCAATTAATTGTAATTGGGTATTTAAAACGTGCTTAATACCCAGAGGTTTCTAAGTGCGGACCCAAGGATCAAACCTGCGTTGCTCCGCGCCGTCTTGCTTCCAAGGCAAGCGCTTGGCCCCTGAGCTATCCTCCAGAGACATATTTACTATCTATTTACAGAAAATAGATCAAACATGCTTTCCTCCTATGGTAAATTGATGGACAAATGCAGGTACACTGATTACTGAGCTGCTGAGGTTACCTGTCGAACACTGCAGCAAGATCTTCCTGCACAGGTTGGCGCTCAGGACAGGAACTCCTTGCCAATGCCTTTTCCCTGACCTTGCCCCTGTGTTGGTTCAGCAGTTTGGTGACTGGCCTGTTATTAGCAACTCACCCTGCTCGGGCAGTGCTGCCACTTACTACAGTAGCGGAGCTGCACCAATGTCCTGCAGGTTAACTGGAGCAGTGTGCGGTCAAGGCAAGCACAAATGCCCAGCATTGCAGTGTTGTGTCCACGGAATGGCCTGGGGTGGCACGTGCTACCACTGGAATCTGATTTGCCACCTGAGGTGCCACCCCATTATCCTAAACTATCTGTGTGTGTGCTCATACTTCATGCCACCCCTGCATAAGTCAGTGCCCCACTTGGGCCACTCCAGTCAAAATAGTCTGGACAGGCCACAGCAGCATTGTCACCTTCCAACCCTTTTTTTTCCTTTCTTCGAATGCATACGGCGCACATACACCACAAGGGCACCTTGGCGCTAGGAGGCTAAACAGAGAACGATCTTCAAAGCCTATCTAAGATTGCTTTAAGAGAACGCCGGAATTGAAGATGATTCTTAAGATTCCGCATTGCTGTAGGCAACTTGTTTCAAAGTTTTCCTGCTGCAACCGAAAAGGCACGGTCACCCACCCAGGTCTGCCAAAATGTCGGAATAATAACAAGGTTAGCCATTTCAGAGCAGGGAGCCTGAGAAGGGATGTAAGGCATACATTTGTCCCATAGGAACTCAGTGCTTAGACGATAGTATGCATGATGGAATAAGCAGATGGCCTTACACTTAATCCTCTCAGCCACGGGATGCCAATGAAGAGCACAGATCACCGTGCTAATGTGGGCTCCATAAGGAGACCCCATGGCAACCCTTGCCGCCATATTCTATAAGCACTAGAGCCGCTGAATAAAACCTTTCGGTTGAGCCAGATAGAGGGCACTGCAATAGTCAATGCGACTAGTGATCAGAGAGGGAACCACCTGAGGACGTAAGGCCCTCGGTAAAAAGGGAAGTATCCTGCGGAGAAGCTTCAGTGAGACGAAACCCTTTTTACAGACGATGCTCACTTGCAAGGCCATCGATAATGAGGATGTTCTGAGGATGAAGGATGAAAGGGAGACGTCTAGGTTCTGAACTGACATCACCAGAACAGGGGGGTAACCCAGAGCAGGAGCCAAAAAGAGGAAGTCTAGACAGAAGCCCTAGATGGAAAACCCACCACCATCGCCTCCTCTCTTAACCCCGTTCAGCATAAGCCAGTTGCCATCCATCCAGCCCTTCACGGCTGACAGACACTTGCACAGCCTAGATGACACCTCATATTGGTCGTGCTCCAGCTGCACCAAAATCTGGGTGTCATCCGCATAGGTGTAGCATCTGAAGCCGCGAGAATGGATGAGGGCAACCAGCGGCTGAACGTAGATGTTAAATAGAAGAGGGGATAAAGCTGAACCCTGGGGAACACCACAAGATAGAGCGTGAGATGCTGAAAGAAAAGGGGGAATAGAAAGTGATTGACCCCGACCTGATATGAAAGAAAGAAACCAGGCCAGAATGGTTCCCAAGAGGCCTACTGTCGCTATGCGAGACAAGAGGATGGGGTTGCTGTCCGTGTCGAAAGCTGCTGAAAGGTCTAACAATATCAAGGTACCTATCCCATCCTGATCGGCCAGCTAGGTGAGATCATCCATCACCGACACCAGGACAATCTTGGTGCCCCGCCCTAGCCGAAAACCAGATTGAAACTAATCAAGACCATGGGCTTCATTCTGAGATTGGTAGTAGTCATGGCGCTATTTGCGCCATGAATGCCACCAATAACGGGACGGAGTCCGGTGTGGTGCAATGGGGACTTACCGGTCTAGTCCGACCCTGGCAGGACCGGTAAATCCCCATTGCACCAACCGTTCCACATTCCCATTGAGCCCCAGTAGGGCTCAATGGGAATGGGGAAGGCGCTATTTACGGGCCTGCGAATGGCAGCCTCGTAATTAGCGGCCTGGTCTCTTAATGGGACCCGTAAGGGGCGTGTGGTCGGACCACATATCCCTAGCGGTTCCCGTTAGGGGACCTCGGAATCGGGTGTTAGGGGATTACCGCCACTGGTCTCCTTACCGGTGCCCGGTATCCCCTACCGCTCGACTCGTAATGAGGCCCCATTTGAGTTCTAAAGAAAAGAAGATAAAAGAGGCGACACCAACGCTTCTAGCAATTTCATAAAGAAGGGAAGAAGTGAAATAGGACGATAGATAGCCAGAACCGCCGGGTCGAGTGAATGCTTTTTAAAAAGTGGGTGAATAATATCCTGTTTAAGCTCTGAGGGAATAATACCCTGCAGAAAAGAGCCATTACGAGTGGTAGTTAATTGCACTAGGCAGCCCTACATCACCCTGTCTCATGAGATGAATCTCTCATGACATTGCATGGGCAAGTGCACACTCATTGTGGCATCTGGAGACAGAGGGTCTCCACGCAGTGCAAGATGCTGCCATCTTCACAGGCATCATGTGGAAGCCTGGGATGTGCACGCGCACCACCAGCCATCTTGAGCACTTGGTGTCTATAGTGATAGCCGATGAGTTCATAATGTTGGAGCAAAGCCATTTCCAAGATGGCAGCTGACCCACCTGAGGTTCCATACTTGTCAGCACCATTTCGAATCTCAGCTGAAAGTGATGTGTCATGGATGTTCTATATAATATCTCTCTTCTCTGTGGGCCGCACGTCACTTTTTTATTTCCATCTCATCGATACAACGTAGACCATCTGCACTTGTTGTGGCCTGTGGCAGCAGGCAAAAATCATGTTGCCTACGCGCGAACGTAAGCCCATCACACCTGCTTACCAGGTCCATGGTGTGATAATGCACTTGAACCATTCCAGACATTCCCATTCTCCATGCACTGTGATGCTGTCTATTGAAATGCAGAGGCATTAGTGTGCCGACATTTCTTAAGCAGTCATGAACCTCTGATCCCAAACATTGACGGTTTGAATCCTGTTAGGGGCATCTCCTAATTACACAACTAAAGAATAAAAAAAATACCATGTGCTACCATTCTGAATAGTTTTTTGGTGTTTGGTTTTGACAAACTATGGCTACTTAGGTCCTCATTTCTTCTTCTTCTTTGAGTTTTGCATTGGGTGCTGCATCACAGCCATCCTAATCCCTGCCCCACTTGCCTAATCCCCGCCCATTAAACTTTTGCATGTTTTACTATAGTCTCTTTATTATATTTTATTTCATTGCTTAAAGCAGAAACCTAGCTTGAGAGCAGTGGAACAATTTACAACGGGTGGGTGCCATGGGTGCAATGGGCTTGGTGTTTTATACAGTACTGCAGTACTGTTGATGCAGAGAGGAAGGTATTTGTATTCATCCTGAGGGTATTCTCGAAAGAGTCCATTTTTAGAGTTTGGCAGGAATGGAGAATGGTGGGGGCATTTTGAGCCGCAGCCTCTTATTGCAATGTGCGCTTCTGCTTGGGATTCCATGTTTCGTTTAATTTCTTAACTTTGAATTTTGGGTTTGGATGACTGTGAGGTGAGGGCACCCCACTAATAGATTATAGAGATGGGAACCTCCTGTTGATTTGCCAAGCACATAACGACATATGAGGGTATGCTAAAGCTCATCAAGGCTTCTACGGCCGTCATGTTTATGACTTTGTTGCGTTATGGACCCGTTCCACGGGAATCAACAGAGGATTATGGGTCGGGGCTAAAGTTAACTGCCCGAGTGAAGCATGTGCAGTTAACGTGGGCCCGGGCTGTTACCCCCGGTGTTGCCTGTGGAACGGGTACATAAGGCCATTAGCACCTGTCCCATGGGATGGGATGAGGCTAATTTACAGTCTTTTCTCTACGTTAATGGGGTGCCTTGCGGCGTCCCATTCACAGAACGGAAATACTGTTCCAAGATGGCCACCATGGAAAGGGAAGGCAGGGCTCCATACAGAGCCCCTCTTCCCTTTCCATACTGCCATCGGGAGCAGAGCGGAATATGTGGCTGCGAGTGCCGCCGCAGCCAAAATAAGGTAACTTGGGGTAATAAAAAGAAATTAAACGGGGACGGAGGGTGGGGGGAAGATGGTGGCAGGGGGGATCAGGCGACATGGGACACAAGCTTTCACTGGCAGTTCAAGCCCATGTTCCTAGCCACCGGATTGGCTGGCTTCCCCCACCAGGGTGGTAATGGTTGTTAAGTTGTAAAGACACTAGCTTCTGATTGAGAAGATAGAATACAACCTGCTCTGATGTTTATCTTAATTGGCTTTGTGTTTTTTTATTTTATTGTATTGATTTTGTTTGCACATTGACAGTGTAAGTGCACTGAACAGGTTCTCGGCTCCTTGAAATCCAGCACTATTTTTATTATTATTGTTTTTTTTTACAAAATACTGATATACAGTAATACATATACTAATACCTATTTGAATTGAAACCTCAGGGCCAAACCAACACCCTCCTTTTTTATTTATGTCCTTACCACTTGCCTATTACACCACAATGTGATTGATTCACTTGGTATGACAAGACTCAATTTGTGAGAAAAACTATGAATTGTATAGCTCATTACTATGCTAATGAATGGCTGTATTTTCTTCCCACTTTAGTAATCTGTGCCTGAATGAAGGCAATGTTCCATGCTCTCCAAGGGTTTCCTTGTTACCCGCTTGTTGAAGAAAACCTACAGTAATCCAGGATGGGTCATTGTGTGTATTGTTTAACAATACGGACTTGGGCGCCAGGATGATAGTATAGCACGGGACTCTTTTGCAAAGGTCTGGTCACCTTTGGCCTTTTGTCTCTTTGTGTCTTTCAAAGGTATGCATTTGTATCTTTTGAAGTGAGTCGTTTGTCTCTTCAGCTACAGCAGGTGTTCCCCTTAAGGGCGCCAGTTCACACTCCTCTGCAGCTCCACGTGCACCTGATGTCACTGATAACGACTGAAGCTCAGAGAATTGTACTGTAGAACTTGCCAAGTGTGAATAGGTGGTTGAGGCGAAGTGTATGAGGGGAGGGGAGCTGCATCACGATTGAACAAGCTGGTTCTGTTGGGGGTCACCGAGAAGCGGGACAAGCAAGCTCGAGGTGTGTTTGTTATGTGTAGTACATACCAATGTGCCTCTTCCATTCTGGGAAATGTAGTTTTTATGAAGAATAAATATGTATTTTGTTGTTTGCAGTGCAATTTCTTTGTTCTATTTCTATTGTATGTTATTTCTGATACTATTATTGCCAACTAATAAAATTAGCATGTACATAAAATAATAGGATTTATGGTACCGTGTTCTTTTCATTTAATACAGTAAGGAAAGCAACACAGCCCTAAAATATATATTTTGGCAAAAATGTAAGTGTGGGTGTGAGGAATTCGACCATCCGTCTGGTTGCCGTGCACTCGCCTGGGCTTTTTGAAATGTTTAATTAAATGGAATGATGGAAGACCAACCTCAGGAAAATGTGTGGGGCTAATCCACACACATTTTCCTATGTTCAAACTACGACAAACGCATAGACCTGTGAACTCTGGGTGGACACAGCCTACGGGCACAGTCTGCCCTGTCATATTTAGTTGGAATGTGACAGCCAGGAGTACACTGTGTCATCTCCAGGAAGAGGGAGGACCAAGCTTCCCCCTGCCATGGCCAGCCTGATTAACAAACAAAGGCTCCATGGATCTGCCCTGCTCTTTTGTTGGGCCCTGCAGCTTGTAGCAGCGATTAACATACCAATTAGATAGTACTTCAAACAGGCCCACATGGGGCCTGGCTGCAGAGGTTAAGGAAGGAGACAGGAAACCCAACAACCTTTCATATGTAACTGAGTCCACCTGAAGCCAGCTCCCACCCTCAGTATCAATGACAGTGAGCTGTCATGTCTGGGACTGTGTGTTTATAGTAGGACACTCCAGTAGAGGGACCCCATTCATAAGGTACGAGAATGTGGTTTGCAGGAGCTAGAGAGCCTGGTCTCACTGCAGCTTCAAGGGAGACCTGCCACTTTAATCAGGAACCACAGAGAGATCCATTAACCAGAGAGACCCTTTGATCAACAACAGACAGGAAGATGGGTGTGACTTAGTATCACAAGTTTTCACCCCTTTACCTTTCCTGTTGCAAAGCACTCTGGTTATGACCTTATGCATACAGGAGATTGTCGGTAGGGACCAGGGGATTGGTTCATTAAGGTAGGCTTAGCCTACACCAATCACTGTGGGCCACTTGGCTTTTAAAAGAAGTCACAAAGAAGAACTCAATCTTGGACCCTGGCTGAGGTACAGTCTGCCTTACATATTTCGGCAGTAAAGGAAGGCTGGGGTTTCCAAAGAGGGGAGCAAGATGTCTCCCCTAAACATCTCCCAGGGAACAAAGGGAGATAAAGAACTCAGAGGACCCTCCAGATGCTCCAGAACCAGCACCCAGATAGCACACAGCGTGCCCTGCTAAGCTCTGCATCAAGCTTCCTGGATAGGAAGTGGCAGAAGGTCCCTCAACCTACAACCAAGGACAAGGCAGTTGCATGCAACAAACTCCTCAGCTTTGGTCCATCTGCCTTAAAGAACAACACAAACCCATTCAAGAAGCACAGAGAAGTGCCTCGGTGAGCATCTAGCAATGTCCGCCTTAGATATTTTTGAGCCAGTTCAGTTCCTCGATTTGCAACCAACGGCAACGCTGACCGTTGCCAAGCCCCTTTCACTTAAAGACATCCGAGATGTTTCAATTAGTGCTTCAGAACTGCTCACCAGCACCGAGACAATGATTCCTGACCCAAGCTGCTGCGTAGGCCAGCCTGCCACCGTTCGCTTTGCTCACTGAACCGTCTTGCTACCTGATACCCACAGCTGACTCCCATCTTGAACCCTGTCACAGAAGCCTGCAAAGCACCCTGATGCCAACTCGACCCTGTCGAGCACCAAGAATACCTACAGCACAAGGTACATTGTGGTTCTGTCCCCTTGGTCCTTCCCAGAAGGCCCCTAGAGACATTTTAAGACATACTGCTCCCTCTTTGCTGAAGCCAAGAAACCTTCAACTGTTGTGGCTATTATTCATAGTGCCTCCCCTCCTGTCAGTATCCAGAGTGCATTCCTTTTCCTTCTTTGAAACTGTCTGTCCTCTGCATTCCTTTACAGGGTGGGTTGTATTTCATAGTGTTGCTAGAACTGTCTGTTGTGATATAAATCAAGTTGACATTTTTTATACAACCTTGACTGGACAGTCCCTTTTTATCATTGGGTAATAATTGTATTTTTGCTGTGTTGAAACTAACCAATAATCCACGACCTTTCGGAGATAAGCCTGCCGTTCCGTCCACGTTACCAAAATTGGACAATGAGGTTTATAATTTCCTTGTTATTCCAATTTGTTCAGTTCCCTTCTGGTGTATTAGAGGTGGGGGGCTGATTGAAGGTTTAGAAACTGATATTCATCCCTGGATCACTGATACCCCGGAAGTTGATTCATCACAGTGGGAGCAGGACCCAATTTAAGCCCCACTTGCTAGTTAATGAAGGGGCATCTCACACCCCCTCACAATACCTGTCCAACTTACCCTCAGCCCCTCTCTCCTGATTGTGTCACACGTGTAAATATGTGAATGTATTCCTATGTAGTCTCTAGCACTAGGCTCTTAATGTGTATCTTATTTATGACCATTACATAGTAATTGTCCCCATTTTATATCTCATTTTGTATCCCTCCATCATGGAGTATACTCGCTTTCCGACAACTACCCTATATTGTACAGGCAGCCATCCCAAGGAATGCCTCTGTCATCTGTTATGTGTCCCATGTAAGTCATTTCTATTAGAAATGACATCCTTCTTGCCTAATAAATATAAATACAAATAAAAGAAGGCAGGTACAGTGATGTGTATGCAATGTTATGTTATGTTATGTTGATTTATACCGTGCACCACTACCACCCAGGGGCAGTCTCCAGGCGCTCAATGTAGATTTCAGAGTGCTGTAAATGTTGAATGGTAAATGTTAAAGGTATTTTTACTGCGCACCTGTCACCAACGGAATTGGTCCCCAGGCGCTCAGGCGGATCTGCAAACAAGAATGCAGGGTGGGTTAGTAAGGAGAAGAGGCAGTAGAGATGGTACACAGTGAGATGGTGTCATCCAATAGTTGAGCCAATTGTTTCCAACTGTACAGGAAATGAAGCATTCAGCCTGTTTCATTGCTGCTCCCTTCACTCCCAGGGAGGCACCCGTGAAAGATGCGATGTCTGCATGTAGAAAATGAAGCGTTAAGCTTGCTGTTTTGACCAGAAAATGGTGCAAATGTTGCGAGACAGTGATTCCGGCACCAAAATCTACCTACAGACTCCCTCCATCCCCCTACTCTCATTTGCCTCTTTCAGTCTTTAAAACAATACAGTCTGTGCTATGGGGGACTTTAGTTTTACTGCATCTAAACCAGAGGTCTTCTAACTGTGGGGGACACCCCCGCATCCCCAGGTGGGCGCGAGAGCCCCGCATTAGATTAGAGGAAATGGGCAGGGGTGGCTCATATGGTCGGACTGGAGAATAAAACTCTCTCGGACACCAACAAAAAAGTGTCCCGCAGTTGCAAATGGATATTCATTCCTTTAGTCACAGACTGTTTGAATAGAACCCAAGGGGGTGTTTTAAAAAAAAAATAAACATATTGTGATATTTATAGAATATATATTCAGCAACAATGGTCAAAACTACTAGCTGCATAGTGAAGTAACTCACCAAACTTGCCCACATTGGCCAAAAAAGTGGCCTATTTTGACTGGCCCACACTAGCCTTTTGCATTTTTGGTATGGGCATTGCCCTATTGCCCTATAGGGCAGTCTGAGCCTGGCGGCTCATCCATAATGGGCAGCGTCTGCCCAGTGGCCCCCTCACCCATTATGGAGGAGCCGAGGAGCTAGCCCAGTGAAACACTGAGCACTCCCTCAGCTGCTTTTTCCAGCTGAGGGAGTGCTCCTGGGCTGGTTGAACTGTCAAAGGGAAACACTGTTTCCATTTGACAGTTCAGTTCAGTTCCCCAGCCGCACATGCTCACTGACCCGTGCAAGGCTGGGGGTGTTTAGATGTGCCAGTCTTGCATAGCTCATAGGAAATGCTGGCTGGGGCACTGCATGCCTGTATGTGCAAGGGGGAGCTCCTGCGCCTCCTCACACATAGGGACAGAGCAGCCTGTTGCGGGGTGTTTCAGCACCCACGTGCAGGCCCCTGCAGAAGGTACATTTATGTTAATTTTTTCTTTATTTAAATATGGGTATGGATGCGTGTATGCTTGAGTCATGAGTGAGTGTTTAGTGATGGGTGCTCATATGAATGATAAAGTGATTGCTGTGTGAATATGCGTGTGTGTGTTTGTTTTGGTCCACTGAGCTGATTTTGGCGAGTGGGAGATTGAGGGGGCTAGAGGGTTTGTACAACAAAGGCATTTTCAAAATGCCTTTGTTGCACAATCCCCCTGGCCACCTGCCAAAATGCACTCTCCTTCTGAGGTGCTGTGGAGCCCAGGGGATAGGGATGGCATTTTTTTTTTTTACTGGATATCTATCATAGATGTCCAGTCAAAAATACCATGCTTTCCCCCTTCAGCGCCAATTGCAAATTGTTTGGCTTTATACCCATTTTTTTTAAAAGTATGTTCCAAAATGCAACATTTTGACCCATTATTTTTCAAAAATTCACCCTTGATTGGTTCGGGCTCACTCGCTGCGCTCGGTCGCTATAGCATTTTTGTGGGAATTAGTTATGCCCCTCCACTTAAAAAATTCACCAGCCACCACTGTCCCTCGGGCTGTGCTGGGAATGGGGGGGGGAGCACAGGGACTGTGATGGGAGCAGGATGGGTGGGAGCCCTTGGATAGTGATGGGAGCAGGGCGGGGAGAGCCCAGAGTCTGTGCTGGGGTGGGGAGAGCCCAGGGATTGGGTAGGAGTGAGATGAGGGAGCCCATTGACTGTGATGGGATCAGGTGGGGGAGCCCAGGGACTATACTGGGACTATACTGGGAGTAGGGTGCAGTGACGGCGCGCAATACATACTGTCCATTTGGCATTTTTGAGGGTGCCCGGCCTGCCCACATTTTGCTCAGGAGGAGCTAAGGCCAAAAAAGCTTGAAGACCACTGATCTAAGCAGACAGCTTGCAGCCACTTGTGTACTTGTGTCAGGCTACCGCAAAGAGTGATATAAACTGGGCATGTCCTCAATATAATGTGGGCCCCTTTAATCTTTACTTTTCTCTGGGCATCAACGCTGGAGGATGGTGACAAGCAGGTCGTCAATTTGCAGATATATAAGAGCATTCACCATTCAAGAGCAATGCTGCGTGAAAGGATTAGGCCTCCGGTGCAGCAACAGCCGAGCAACAGTATCGAGCTCCAAAACTCGATCTGTCACCCAGAATAAACAGCTCCATAGCCTCAGAGCCCCCCAATCTTTGCTCTCTTCACAGGTCCTTCAGCCCTCACAAACGGATGGAGTCTTCCCCACCAAGGCCGGCCTGCTTAAACAGGATACTCATTGCAAACCCCCACAAAACTCAAAGAGGTCGTCAATGGTGTTCAATCCCTGCATTTCTTTTGTCACATTTCACAGAAAAAGGACATCTTATAGGCTAATAAGCAGACCGTTAGGTATTATGCTGCTGCCTTGGGTTGAGCCCAAGCAAGGTCTGTTATTCGACTTGGAGATAGGGGCCAGCAGGAGACCCTTTACCAGTTCAGAAGGCCTCCCGTCCCCCTCTGCTCACAACCACCACCATCCAGCAGTGCTGCAGCAGCAGCAGCGGGGCTTATCCTTCCATGCCTGGGGCTATTGAAACACAAATTGGCAAATGAACACCTCACCACCACTGATGGCTGCACGGTGCAGCTAGAAGGAAAGCCTTTGTTTTTCTAACACATTTGCACATTTTTGCCCTGAAAGGAGAAGACTGTTTTTTTAATGCTTCTTTTCTTTTTTGAGCAGCACATGGGTGAGTAGATTATTCAGCATTTGGGGTATGGGCTGGAATAGTGAGCATGGGACCATACGTCTAATGTTGTTTTGGCGGAGAGAGGTGTGTTCTCACAGATCACTAAAGCAGGCACATTAGCCTCTTGAGCTATCTTAATGAAATGGGAATTTTCTGACCTGTGGGGGTAGAAGTGTGCCCCCTTGCGAATATTTCTTTGCTTCTGCCACTGAGTGTGGTGTTGCCCCATTACCTGCATTCTAGGGTGTAGGGACCTCGCGAGACGCGTCACGGCGCAGTCTCGCGAGACTTCCCTGCGACTCAGCGAGAGCCGCACAAAGCGTGAGAGGAAAGATTCTGAAGGCGCCAATGCTCAGGAGCAGGTCGCGCTCACGACACTCCTCCATACCAAGAGACCCAAGACTGCCACAGCACTACAGAGCAGCACCGGACATCCCTGTCCTGCATTACTGACCTCCCTTGCTCATGAACATTTAAGGAACTCAGTTTCAAGGTTAACTGCATGTTATTGCCACAACTAATAAAGTTGTAAAATCCAGCTAGCTGATTCCCTTTTATTATACAACACAGGGCCAGTCATCCTGAGCTATCTTACAAGAATTGAAACCTGTATTGACGTATTGTGATTTTTCTTTTAATTTGAGTTTTTGAATATGTTAATTGTCTATACTGCTGGTCAAATATCAACACAACCTCGTAAAAAAAAGCCTCGTCCCCCTTGGATGTCAGGTAGTACATATTGCCACACCTCTTATGAAGGCTCCTTTGGTTACCTGCGCTTCTTAGGCCACACCCCCCACCGATATTGCTTTGTTACAATATTGGTTCTGCCTCCACCGGGGGTGGCTCGTCCATAACGGGTGACTGGGTGCCGACCCGCCAGAACCCCCACCCATTCTGGAGGAGATGAGCCAGCCCAGTGAGAACATTGAATGGCCCTTCAGATGCTTGTGGCTGCTTCTGGGCTGACAAATATGTGGTAAATAATGACACCCCTTCAATTAAAGCATTCACCGGCCGCCCCTGCCTCGATGTTTGAATGCACTTGTAGCCCTGCTGGATAAGAGGATTTTCCCGTGAGTCCTTCCGAGCATGCGCACCACTCTCCCTGCACAATACCCCATGAGAATTTGTCACTCGTGCCCATCGCTCGATTTTCCAGTAGGTTGATGCATGTAGGCCTGGGGCATTGTCAGTCACGGGGGGGCTATGGTGGCATGAGTTTGTCCGTACCACGGCACTACTGGCCTGTCGGGGAACTCTCCGAATCACCTGGGAGGGGATACGCCCGCCTCTACTTGGCCCCAATTATTCCAAGTGATTGCTTGCTGCATGCCTCTCTTCTAATGGAAAAGGCTGCACCTGCGCGGCGACCTCTATTGTCTAGACAACACTGTGAGCTAGGACGGCGCGTTGTGCCCTTTGATGCTGCAATCCATCATTGCAACCTTTCAGAAAGCGACAGGTCACCTATTGCCATCCTCTGCCTTTCCAATTTCAGCTCCCTCATCCCCCTCTGGTGGGAATTTCTGACAGTGCACGCGCTGCGGTGAGCGAATTGCTTATTAGCCAAGTCCTTGCCCGTGCACCCAAGGCTTTTATATACACTCAAACTGAAAGGGGCGGAGTGGTCCATACATCTGTAGTAATGTCATTCAATTTGCAATAAGAACGACCTAAATCCATTCTCCTCTTTTCCAAATAAGAAAAATAACGCCCATTTTAAGCAGTAATAGCTTTTATGTATGGGGCAAAATGTGTACGCAATTAGCATATTACACCAGAGCGGTGATAGCCAACCTTTGGTTTCTAGATGTTTAGAAATAAAATTGCAATCAGTCCTAGCTTGCATAGCCAATGGTGAGGGGATAGGGAGGTTATAGCCCGAAACATCTGGAAAGCTGCAAGTTGCAGACCACATGCACTATATTTGAAGACCATACACATATGTTCTATCATGTTGTAGCACATCGATCTATCACTGATCCCAGGAAAGAAAGCAACCCAGGACGGCACCTGCCCCTGGAATATATTAAAAAACCTGAAGCCTACACCAATATGAAAAAACAAGACACCACTGAGACATGGCTCCACAAAGCAGCAGGTCCTGCCTTGGGCTTAGTAGTCCCAGCCAACTATAACATCATAAGGAAAGATAGGGACACCTCCAAAGGGGGTGGCTTAGCAATCATCTACAAATCTAACCTAACCATCAAAGAGGTAGAACCTATGCTACTCCCGTCTGCTGAGTTACTCAGAGTAAAAATAGGGCTAACACCATCTCGAACAATTACTATGCATACAATCTACAGACCCCCTGGATCACCAGGAACATTTGACGAAGATATAACATCCTTACTGAATACTAATGTCAAACCTGGAGCCCAAATTATCCTACTTGGAGATTTCAACCTGGGCCTTAATGACCCGAAAGACTCTAATGCCACTATTCTAGCTAACACTATTGCTGAAGCAGGCCTCGCTATCAGGAACACCAAACCCACCCACTCTAAAGGCTGCACCTTGGACTGGGTAGCAGACATTAACTGCTTCTCAAGCATCATTGCCACGATCCTTGTGTCTGGACTGACCACCACTTGATCACATTTACCAAGACATTCCCCAATCCAACGTAACTAAGCCTAAAGCTCCACCAGCCCTAACGAGGTGTAAAAAGAATGTAACAGTCACCAACCTTTTTACTCCTGATCCAGGCCATCACCAACCCTACCTACCTCCCCACTGATCCTACTGAATTGCTGAATCTATACAATAACACCTTTGACACTGCTTTAGATACCATCGCTCCCTTGAAACTGAGCAAAGAGAAACCTCTGGCCCACCTTAATTCCTGGTTCACCCCTAGCCTAAAATCCCTGCGCAAAGTAAAAAGGTAGGCAGAAACCATCTGGAGAAAGAACCCCACAAATGAGAATAAATACCTCCTCACCTCTCTCGCTGACAAATACAAAAAAGAGAAATCATTCAAAGAAAAAGGAAACCCTTTAATGGAAGAATTAAAAAAGCCAGCTCAAGCACTAGAGACATCTTCTCTATAGTTAGAGAATTAGAATCCCCCATTGCTCCTAATGACTCATGCCCCAAAAATAAAACTTGCTGCAAAAACATACAAAATACCCTATGCAACAAAATCACTATGCTCCAAGACAAAATAGCCAAAAACAAATCCCTCTACAAGATTGCTCTTGCAACTCAAGAAACCATCCTGCAAGAACTTGATAACAGCCAAACCAAACCACTCAACCAATTCAAATTTAGATCAAATAAATTTAGAAAACATCATCAAATCTCTCAAGCCTTCTAGGTGCCTGGGTGACACCTGCCCAGCACCTATCATTAAAGAAGCGGCTAACGACCTAGCCCCATTCGTTATGACCTTCATCAACTCCTCTTTCAGAACTGGTTCTGTCCCAACTAAGCTCAAAGACGCCTGGGTACTACCCTTATTAAAAAAAAAGAACATTGACTCTAATGTCCCCACCAATTTTACGCCAATTACAACAGTACCATTTCTCCTTAAAACCTTAGATAGAGCTGCCTATTTACAGATTCAGGCATATCTGGAGATCAATAACTTACTAGGCACCCGGCAATCTGGTTTCAGGCCAACACATGGAACTGAGACGCCCCTCGTCGATCTCAAGAGCCAACTAGAGGACCGAAAAGATAAAGGTGAAACCTCAATTCTGCTATTACTAGATCTATCCGCTACATTTTATCTGGTTGACCATAAAGTGTTATGGAACCACCTCAAATCAGCGGCTAACTTCTCCAATGAGGCCAGTACATGTATTAAATCCTTTCTAGACAACAGAACCATAAGAGTCTTTTCACCCTCCTCAGCAGCTGACCCAGTTCCCATCACCTGTGGCGTACCTCAAGGCTCTTGTGTCTCCCCTACTTTGTACAATATTTTTACAAAGCCACTCTTAGATACATTGGATAATCTGGGTGTCTCATACACTAATTATGCTGACGACACCCAGATCCTCAGCCCTATACTCAGAGACTATGACAAAGACACCAACCTTATAAATAAAATCTACCAAATCATCTAAACCTGGATGGCCACTCATGGCCTGTGTCTTAACGATGATAAGACCAAACTCCTTATCATCGGATCTACCAAGAAACTTAACAAACTCCCCTCTCAATATAACTCCTTCACCATTGACGGCATCAAAGTCAAAGTCGCTAAGGAAGTTAAGACCATAGGATTCTACTTAGATTCAACCCTCAACCTTAACAAACAGGTAAACGCCACAGGCTCAGCAACCAGCTACACATGCAAACTCATCTATGCATGTAGACCATTCCTGACTACTGAAAACTGCATCATGATCGCACAGGCACTAATCCTATCCAAATTGGATTACTGCAATGCACTCTACCTTGGCACCAGCAGATACAACACCAACAAACTTCAAACCCTCCAAAACAATGCCTTAAGAGCAGCTTTGGGGATCCCTAAAGGCATGAATATTTCCGACCAAAGACGCGCTACCAATTGGCTAGCCATTAATGACAGAATTAAACTTAAAGTACTAAACCTGACCTACAAATCCCTCAACAACAAAGCCCCTATCTACCTAATTGAGAGATTCACCCAACATACCTCCAACCGCCCTATTAGACAGGCCCAATCCAACAGCATCAAAGTCCCTAACTTTAAACTAACAAGAACAGGAGGTTCCAGTTTTCCAGTCTTCGCATCACAACTCTGGAACTCCATCCCGGATACCTAAAGAGCCTCACCATCCATCCATGCCTTTAAGACCAGTACTAAACTTTGGCTACACTCGAAAGACTTTGGTATCCCTAGTCTTGCTCTGCATAGATGTACATAGATGTACTTGTCAGCACCTACCTGCACCTTAGCCACTATTTGTATAAATGTATATATCTGCACCCACTTGGAGACCGTATATATTCATGTAACCTGTACTGTACATTGTCCGACCTTGTTCCATCTTGTCTCCATCTTGTCTCCTCCCCATCAGTAACTTGCACATGTAACTGCTAAGCCTCCATGTACTTGTTTTTTTCCTTTGCTATCTCCTTCTTGCTCATCTTCAATTGTAATTGCAAGTGTAAATGTAACCACAATCTTTTGTAAGCACCCAGATGCCTGACGGCCTAGTGCACTCTATAAATAAATAAACAATACAACCACAGCGAGGCACACGCCACTGTGGACTACAGCACATCGACTTACCACAGAGACATAGAAAGAAGTCATCCCAGAAGGACCCTGCACCCAGAACAAAGGACAAATCTGCAACACCTGGGACAAAGCAAGCCACCACAAACCCAGAACCACAGGGAGGCAGCCACCATTAGATCTAGACCCACCACAATCTTCTGAACCAAAAACAATTAAGCACCACGACTCATCTAGTCAGATCAAATACAACTGAGAATAAAGCAACATCCTAGAACTGCACAAGCTGGAAGACTAACACAGAGAATCGTGTAATCGCACCACCAAACCCGCCACACAACACTAAGTCACAACGGCACAACACATAAAGACCACAAACATGCCAAGAAGGGAAAAGAACAAGATTGGAAAATAGAATAAGAAAGCAGAATGAAATCGCACCCCCGTTAAACTGGAACCACCTACCAGAATTTGCAACACCTCAAAATCACCACCGATCACCACTAAGCGGACTAAAGATACAGACCAAGACAAGAACAAAAAGAGCATACACATTCCGCTACCTCTCCACCTACAATCCTACCACAACGGAAAACAAACAACCAACAACTATGGGCCCACTGAACCCTAGAGTTGACCCCACCAGACTCCAAACTGCACACCACAACACACAGAACCCAGCACCTCCAAAAACATCTTTGGAAAACCCCCAACAAGAATCAGAGCTAAGCTAGAATCCCAAACCATCCATATTCCTTACATAACTGGAGACTTGAAAAAGACCACACGAACAACCAAACACCGACTACCACGAACCAGAACAAAGACACCCATCACTGAACTCAATTGAACTCTTCAACAAAGGGGTAGAGGCTGCAACTACACAACCAGCAAATAACCTCATCCAAGAGACAACCAAAAATCCAACAGGCACCACCCCAACCGAGATGCGAGAAAAGAGTACCAACAAATGACAAGCAAAAACGCACACTGTACACTGCAGTCCACTCGACATAAGATCCATGACTGAGCACAAAACAGAAATGTACGACCTCTTAAGTGAAGACGGCACTGACACGCTGTTCATCACTGAAACATGGCTTTTGGACAATTACAAACCAATCACCCACAAAGCCATACCAGGCAACCTCAAACTAATCAATTCTAACAGAGAAAACTTAAGAGGAGGAGGAATCGCACTAGTGCACAAAACCTACATCTACCCCACACCACTCCCCTCAACTGACATAGAAGATGGCAAATAACTCCTAATCAAGATCAAGCTCAACGACCAATCCAGCCTACTGTTCCTTGTGATATACAGACCACCATCCTACAACCAGAACTTTGTCATGAATTTCCATGACGCCATTGCCAACCTCTCCACTTATTACAACATAATTGTTCTGGGGGACTTCAACATCTGGTTCAAAAGAAAAAAAAAAACACAGCAACCACCTTCAGCCCCCTACTGGAAACCTTTCACTACAAACAAATAGTAAATGGTCCCATCCATTCAGCTGGACACTCCTTAGAGATGAATTCTCAACCACTGCCCCACCGATAGCAATCATATGGAGCAATCACAATACGATCCCATTCAATGTCAACATCACAAACTGCATGATGCCCACTGATGTAAAACTCCCTGTGACAAACAAAAGAAACAGGAAGAGTCTTGACCTGGAAACACTAACAGAAATACTAGAATCAACCAAACCAAATGGGTGTGTGTAGTAACTGTGTGTTGTGCTGGGTAGGGGGTGGTGGGTGGGGAAAGCAGGGTTTGAGATATTAAACTCCCCCGATTAACAAAACAACTAGTGGGAGAGGGTGGGGGTGGAGAAGGGATCACCTTGCGAGGAAGGGGAATATGTCGTATTTTGGCATTTTAGAGCCGACACAAAAACAGGTGAAAAAAATCTGTCTTTTTTGTGTTCAGTCTTTAAAATGCGGAAATATTACATAGAACCAACCAAACACCTCCCAGCTAAATAGAATCACTTCGGACTCAGCGGAAAAGAAACTTGACGCCTGGATCACAGACGCCTTAGACCAATTAGCACCTGCAATATCCCCAAAGAAAATTGCTGCAAGATTGTTCACAGAAGAACTGAGGGAACTCAAGAACACATTGCAAACTGGAAAAACAATGAAGAAATCACTACAACCAATCTCGACAAACACAAATACCAACAACAAATCCAAATGTGCAAATCAGCAGTCCTGAAAGCAAAAAAAAGCAAATGACAGTGCAAGTATCCACTCAGCAGCAAACCCACAAATAGAAGTATTCTAAATCAAGGACATTAAAACCCAACCTTATGCGACGAATGCGTCATACCATCACAATCCATATGTGACAACATCACAACCTATCTAAGAACAAAAATAGAAGCAGTACAACAGACATCAATGCAAGCTGTCCTACCAAAAACACACCTGAGAACCGTCAGAAACCAGCACGTTACCAACCCCTACAACCCTCAATTGTTTTGAACCAATTAGTGACGATACAACAAACTAATAAAAGACACCAACTTCGCTGCATCCTCCTGTGACCCATGCCGACCGGGCATCTTCAAAGAACTCCTCAAACACGGAACACCAGCTTCCTACTTTCGACTGCTAATGAACCTATCCCTAAACATGAGAATAGTACCTACAACTTTCAAATCAGCCTACATCAAGCACCTCCTAAAAAACAAAACAAGAAATGTGGAAGGCCCTACCAACTACAGACCTTTTTTGAATCTACCTTACCCAGCCAAAATCCTTGAAAACCACATCTACAGAGGCTCCCTGTTGCTCCCCCCCCCCCCCCCCACACTACATTTATTTTTAAATGGTGCCACCCGACAAAGGCCTCGGGTGGCTGGAAGCAGCAGGCGGAGAATGCGTATACTCGCCCGTTGTTCCAACCACCTGATTGGCTAAGTACCCTTCCCTGGGTGCGAATAGCCCTTTTCACCCACAACAATGGATGGATTACTATCTTATTCGTTTCAAGCTTTTAACCCATCTTCATCCTACTAGACTGCAAAACAAAGACTTTTTGTGCAGAAATCCTAAGCGTCTAAGTGCAGCATTTTTAGAAAATACCACATAACAAGTCTTCGCCTTTACAAAAAATTACCAAGTTTATGCCAATCTAGTGGATTTTATCAACTCCTCACTGTAGGCAGTTGTTGATAGTGCTGTCCAGCACCGCTCTAAGAAAATAAGGCTGGGCGCTAAATACAAATGGTTTTATGGTGAAATGAAAAGCTTAAAACTAAACCTAAGGAAGGTTTAGAGGCAATGGAGGAAAGACTCATCTCCTGGAATTAACATTGTTCTTAAAACACTTGTGTTCAATATAAGCAATCAATCGGCACTTAAGAAGCTCTTTCAAATTTGGGCCCCATTACGAGTCTGCCAGTAACCCGCCGGTGTTACTGGCGGGTTACAGACAGACTTGCCTTACTGTTACCGGTGCCCAATATCCCGGTGTTACTGGGATATTACGGGTGCCGGCAACGGTGATAAGTCCCCATTCCATGGAGTCTAGTAGGGCTTCATGGAATGGGCTTGCCCCTATCACTGGCACTGGTAGTAGCAGTGCAAGTGATAGGGGCAATTCTTTGTCAGTAGGGGCCTGAACTCCCGACAGGTCTAGTTCACTGCCCCAACCAGCAAAGTTGGAGAGTGTGGGTCTGGGAAAAATGCTGGATTCGGTATTGCTGCCTGTTTTACCGTCATTTTTCCCAACTCGTAATGAGGGCCAGTGTCTCCCCCGACTCATCCTTAATTCCACCCCTTCATCACTTCCATCGTGCAACTCTCTTTCTACCCGCTTTCAGTTGAAATTCTGTAGCATCAGAAATCTTATAGCAGAAAAGGTATTTTACAGGAAGTCTGACGTACACCTCCATTCTTTAAACCCCTCTCCCTCCTGATGTACTGCATGTTTTCCCGCAGAGGCGAAGACAGGGCAGGGTCTGAGCAGACAAGGCCCACCCAAAATCTGTAAATGCACAATCAGCAGCGCTGTGTGGGCATTAACATATATTAATGTCACTGCGGTGGGCCCAACTACATTAGCTGCAGGCCCCAATTGTGAGACAATCCTGTCTATGCCGAATCTCCCGTAAATCCAGAACAAATAGTTGAAATTGTTAGCACCACGAATCCCAAAACAAGTCCTAATGGTCGCTATCCCGCAATTGTTTTTTTAACCCTACAATTGAGTTAGGGCCCATGATCTAGGAATTGGTTAATATTTAATTTCTTCGGGGTGAAATCCCTACCTCCTTGAACAAAACAGCACTAACCCCTTTTTCTGAAGAAAGCTTCCCAAATCCTAAAATTCAACAAACTACAGGCCCGTTGCCAATCCCTCTTTCTTGTTGAAAAGTATTGACAAAGAAGCCACACTGCACCTCCAAACTCTGCACCTCCAAACTGAAGGACTTGGCCACCACCTCACTTAATCCTCTTAAGGTGGAAGGGTTTAAATAGACCGGACAGGTTCAATATGAAGTCAGGTTATTCATACTTTGACCAAACCCTTCGCACTGTCATAAAGTTTTAACAGCTTTTAATATATGTTATCAGCACCATTTATTTGCATTATGTGTAGCTATTGAAAACCTATTAGTGTATCGTGTTCTATATTTATTTATTTATTTATATTTTTAAAGCGCTCACACAGCCTGGGGACATCCAGGCGCTGTTACAGGAATATGTCTTAGTTGCGTATTTATAATGCACTTAATCCCCAGAGGTTTCTAAGCGCACCCGGGGATCGAACCTGTGTTGCTTAGTGTCGTCTTGTTTCCAAGGCGAGCACGTTGCTGCTGAGCTATCCTCCCAATCTACAACTTCCTTTGTGTACTACAGAGGAGAGCATATACTCCCTTCATGCGTTTTGGGCACGATATGCCAACCGTCAGACAAGTTTCAGTGCTCTGTGACTACTGTGGTGGTTTTTCGGTGCAGTGTAAACGCGTTGTGACATAAAACACAGCATAAGCTTGTTTAACAGACTTAGCATAGGGTTTGCATCATGAGGGAAGGCCCGTCGAAGCACTGTGGTGTGGGAGCTAGAGCTCCCCATGCAGGGAAAGGCACCACCCTGGCTGGACCAATGTACATTTGGGTGAGCAGAGCTGGCCTTAGGGGGGGCGAGCCGGGCAACCGCCCGGGGCGCCACCCCCCCCAGGATGCCCTTAGCCCCCACCACGCCAGCTGGGGGGGAGTCCCCCAAGGGCTCACCCGAGCTGGCGCAGCGGGAGAAGGTCGGGCAGGCGGCCCCTTTCTATCCAATGCGCCCGCGACGGCGGGCGCATTCAATGAGGGTGCTGCTCTTAGCACTCCATTGTCATCAAATGCGTCCACGGCGAGGGGCGCATTCAATGACAATAGGGTGCTAACGCGCTCTATTATGTAAAACATTTTTTAAAAAGTTGCCCATCATGGCCCCCCCTTCCGCCCCACCCCCCGGTTAACCGGGAGGGGGGTGGGCGCCAATTTGCCCAGGGTGCTGCTGCCCTTAAGGACGGCCCTGTGGGTGTGGTGGACCACAGAGACAACCACAGTTCAATCCTTTCTTTACGAACTACCCTAGACAGTCAGTCTAGAACAAGCCTCAATTCTTATTCCACCCAAAGAAAACGCCAACCCTCGGAAATATGGAGAGTCGGTAGGTGCACCGACAAAATCAAAAGTGGGCAGTATGTATGCGGCAGCACCTCTGCCAGGCCGGCCTGCTCTTTGTGCTCCTGCAACCCTCATGGCAAGAATGCATGCCGAGCTTGGAATATACCACCGCACGCGGAGAGAGGGGCCCATAGGGGATGTGTCCCTTTTGGTCCTCACAAGGCATCCGCTGGGCTGTGACCCGGAAGATGCACATGCGCTTAACCCACCAACCATCACAGCAGGGAGCAGTCGAGAGGTTTCTTGAGCAGGCCTGCGATATTTGGCGGCTTCCGTTAGAGGAAAGGCCTTTACACATTGCCAGTGACAGAAGTGAACGGAACTAGCCTTCCCATCTGATGCCTCTGGGTGGGCAGGATAGGGCAACATCCAGGCGCACTGCCAACGCCACCGCATGCTCCAAACCTTTACCCTATGAATGCTGTTACAATCGTTGATAAACATTGGTATGAATATAAATGCAAACAGGAGAGTGCCGAGAAGGTAATACTGCACGCCATAGTGCACATGTCATAATATTGCACCCTTGCGAAATTGGAGGGAAAAGAGACTTTTTTTCTGCCCTGAGGGGCGACCTTTAGATTTTTTGTATATTGCTTTTCCAGCCAGGTATTTGCACAGTCTCCCACCTCTCTCTCCCCCCTCTATCTCACTCACGCAAGAATAATGAGAAAATGTGCTGCGTATGCAGCACTCTCTGTACAATCATTGATATCAGCACTTAGAGGATAGAGAGAGATGTAGAATGTGCACATTGCATTCTAGCATAATGTTGGGGAAAAGACAGAGCTGGAGACTTGCCTACTGTGTTACCTGAGACTCGGAAATGGGCAGAGCCTGTGCTGCGTGTCTGCTTGGGATGCCAGGCATCTTTGGGGCGGTTCTAATCTTAAAGTAGGAGTTTAAAGCTGAGGGTGAAGGCATTCGGGGACGAGGACGCGGGTGGAGAAAATGGCAGCCAATGCGGGGGACAGTGGGAGAATGTAATAGTACACAGAGTGAGGGAGCGGGGAGCAGGGTCTGGGTGCACACACTGGCTCAAACTCGAAGTCCCCAATGCCTTCTAGCTCTGGCAAGACTACAGCGGCTACTGGACACACACGTGCCGGGTCATTCTACAAAATATTATTAATTGCACTCCGGGGACCACCGATGTTAGCACTTCTGTGGAGCGGAGAAGGACAGAGTCAACGCGAGGCAAATCAATTTCACTCTTTCAATTTCTTCTCCTTTCGGTAATTGGTGCCTGCAAGTATGCTTTGCATGTGGCGGTGTTACTTATTATGGATTAGTTATTGTTACTTATGGATGCCTATTGAATCCGCCTGGTATTTACCAGGTGCAAAACCAAGCCGGATTCTACTGTATTTGTTGTAGGCCATGCAACGAACGCACAGACAAGATGGAGGAGGAACGCCTGGCGCAGGAATACAAGCATTGCCCCATTCTTGTACATTTCCATTACCTGCTCTGCCCCTTGTAAAATGAGCTTGATCATGTCTTCAACTGTAACTTTATTTGCAAATAACTCTATTCCTGCACAAGACTCAAAGAACACTCTCTTGCTCCAGGCATAAGAGCTTTTCAATGCAAAGCCAGGCCTTTTGGCCTTGTCAATACTTTTTTAATCGTGCCTTCCAGCAGGGGTGTTGCTAGGTCTGGAAAAGATCCGGGGCTAAACTAATGTCAGGATTGTCGGGATTCAGGACTAGCTATAGCCTTTTGGTTGTAGACCCTGAGATTCTATCCGGGGCTACTACCAAAAGACCCGGGGCTATAGCCCCCTAAGCCCCCCCACCCCCCTCCCTAAGCAACGCCTCTGCCTTCCAGGCATTTGGGAGCATATGCAAGGCTCTGGGGATACACAATGGAACTGGATGTTCATGCGGTAGAAAATATGACGGCAAACACATGCAAATAGAGCAAACAAGAACAATGGGGCCGTGCTGTCTTTGGGAGAGTCAGCGATGCTAACGCTGTATGTGTGTGTGTGTGTTTCCCCAGCGGTGCTCTCCTCGGCCCTACAACTGCCCCTCCCCCAACGATTTTCAATTTCCATTTTCAAAAGCCTGCTCCTCTATTGAGCGAAGATTAGGAGCTGGCTTGCCGTGGAAGTGGGAGATAAGCTCCGGGCCCACATTTGCATTTTTTCAATTATTCTGCCGCGTGTGCGGAGGCGGTGGATCGGGAGGGACGGGTGTTGGACTTGTCGCCGTAATTGGCGAGGAAGCTCTGGAACGAGCGGCAGTCGACTGCTGTCGGCGGTGCTGGGCACGCGCTGCCCCGCTCGCTCGGCCCACCCACTGCCGGGAGGAGCAAGGAGCCGCGGGGTGGGAGCAGCGGGACGTTGTCATTTTGTGTTCCTCGCGCGCAAAGCCACGGGACGCGGCTGGCATCGTGACTCGCAGACAATGGGCACGCAGGGGTGCCGGCAGCCACACGCCTCCCGCTACATCAAATGTGGCTATTTAGATTGGAACACAATGCCACAGGAGCCCGCTGAGACACGCCGAGGTAGACGGCGCTGCTTTGCCAACACGAATACTTTCCCGAAGGTTTTTTCAATGTTATTGAACTACTGATGAGCCCTGCACAAGGGCGTTAAAGCGGCCCAGGTGGACTAGAGGGAGCCCGAGGGTGAGATGAGATAGCCCAGGAGAGACAACTGATTAACCAACCACATAGTGAGCGAGGTGCATACTAAAGACGGAAACTAAGGTTACGCCACAAGAGGAAGTGGAGGCTCCCATGGCGCCGCGTTCTCTTCTGACCCCCCTACTGGGCCCATCCTGACTCTTCAGTGCCTTCCTCTCCGATTTCCTGCTTCTCCCTACTGGGCCCAGCCTGACTCTTCAGCGCCTTCCTCTCCGATTCCCTGCTTCTCCCTTCTGGGCCCAGCCTGACTCTTCAGCGCCTTCCTCTCCGATTTCCTGCTTCTCCCTACTGGGCCCAGCCTGACTCTCAGCGCCTTCCTCTCCGATTCCCTGCTTCTCCCTACTGGGCCCAGCCTGACTCTTCAGCTCCTTCTTCTCCGATTCCCTGCTTCTCCCTACTGGGCCCAGCCTGACTATTCAGCGCCTTCCTCTCCGATTCCCTGCTTCTCCCTACTGGGCCCAGCCTGACTCTTCAACGCCTTCCTCTCCGATTCCCTGCTTCTCCCTACTTGGCCCAGCCTGACTCTTCAGCGCCTTCCTCTCCGATTCCCTGCTTCTCCCTACTGGGCCCAGCCTGACTCTTCATTGCCTTCCACTCCGATTCCCTGCTTCTCCCTACTGGGCCCAGCCTGTCTCTTCAACGCCTTCCTCTCCGATTCCCTGCTTCTCCCTTCTGGGCCCAGCCTGACTCTTCAGTGCCTTCCTCTCCGATTACCTGCTTCTCCCTACTGGGCCCAGCCTGACTCTGCAGCTCCCTCCTCTCCGATTCCCTGCTTCTCCCTACTGGGCCCAGCCTGACTCTTCATCGCCTTCCTCTCCGATTCCCTGCTTCTCCCTACTGGGCCCAGCCTGACTCTTCAGCGCCTTCCTCTCCGATTCCCTGCTTCTCCCTACTGGGCTCAGCCTGACTCTTCATCGCCTTCCTCTCCGATTCCCTGCTTCTCCCTACTGGGCCCAGCCTGACTCTTCAGCGCCTTCCTCTCCGATTCCCTGCTTCTCCCTACTGGGCCCAGCCTGACTCTTCATCGCCTTCCTCTCCGATTCCCTGCTTCTCCCTACTGGGCCCAGCCTGACTCTTCAAAGCCTTCCTCTCCGATTCCCTGCTTCTCCCTACTGGGCCCAGCCTGACTCTTCAGCGCCTTCCTCTCCGATTCCCTGCTTCTCCCTACTGGGCCCAGCCTGACTCTCATCGCCTTCCTCTCCGATTCCCTGCTTCTCCCTACTGGGCCCAGCCTGACTCTTCAGCGCCTTCCTCTCCGATTCCCTGCTTCTCCCTACTGGGCCCAGCCTGACTCTTCAACGCCTTCCTCTCCGATTCCCTGCTTCTCCCTTCTGGGCCCAGCCTGACTCTTCAACGCCTTCCTCTCCGATTCCCTGCTTCTCCCTAGTGGGCCCAGCCTGACTCTCAGCGCCTTCCTCTCCGATTCCTTGCTTCTCCCTACTGGGCCCAGCCTGACTCTTCAGCGCCTTCCTCTCCGATTCCCTGCTTCTCCCTACTGGGCCCAGCCTGACTCTTCAACGCCTTCCTCTCTGATTCCCTGCTTCTCCCTACTGGGCCCAGCCTGACTCTTCAACGCCTTCCTCTCTGATTCACTGCTTCTCCCTACTGAGCCCAGCCTGACTCTTCAGCGCCTTCCTCTCCGATTTCCTGCTTCTCCCTACTGGGCCCAGCCTGACTCTCAGCGCCTTCCTCTCCGATTCCCTGCTTCTCCCTACTGGGCCCAGCCTGACTCTCATCGCCTTCCTCTCCGATTCCCTGCTTCTCCCTACTGGGCCCAGCCTGACTCTTCAGCGCCTTCCTCTCCGATTCCCTGCTTTCCCTTACTGGGCCCAGCCTGACTCTCAGCGCCTTCCTCTCCGATTCCCTGCTTCTCCCTACTGAGCCCAGCCTGACTCTTCATCGCCTTCCACTCCGATTCCCTGCTTCTCCCTACTGGGCCCAGCCTGACTCTTCATCGCCTTCCTCTCCGATTCCCTGCTTCTCCCTACTGGGCCCAGCCTGTCTCTTCAACGCCTTCCTCTCCGATTCCCTGCTTCTCCCTTCTGGGCCCAGCCTGAATCTTCAGTGCCTTCCTCTCCGATTACCTGCTTCTCCCTACTGGGCCCAGCCTGACTCTGCAGCTCCTTCCTCTCCGATTCCCTGCTTCTCCCTACTGGGCCCAGCCTGACTCTTCATCGCCTTCCTCTCCGATTCCCTGTTTCTCCCTACTGGGCCCAGCCTGACTCTTCAGCGCCTTCCTCTCCGATTCCCTGCTTTTCCCTACTGGGCCCAGCCTGACTCTTCATCGCCTTCCTCTCCGATTCCCTGCTTCTCCCTACTGGGCCCAGCCTGACTCTTCAGCGCCTTCCTCTCCGATTCCCTGTTTCTCCCTACTGGGCCCAGCCTGACTCTTCAGCGCCTTCCTCTCCGATTCCCTGCTTCACCTGCAGGGGCTGAGCACTTAAAAAAGGGCAACTTGGCGATGCCAGATGTGAAATGTTATATGAAAGTAAAACCTCAGTAGGAGTCTTTTCCAGATAGATAGATTGTTATGGCTACCTCAGTGGTTTGTAAAATGCAGTAAAAACACACATGTCGCACACAAGCAAATATACTCTGTTTATTGTTATATTGTACGTTTTATTCATTCCTGTTTTGGACTTAAATCTTTTTGTAGCACGAATTAGGTGTTGAAAAACCAACCATCCTTATCCAGTAGAGAATCCACCAACAGCTACAAAATGTCCCCCCAGGACAATACACTCTAGCAATTCAAGTAGAAAGCCACCTCCCCGCACCCCGTCTCACAAACCAAGGAAGCTCTACGGAGAAGTGGTCGGGGAGGAGAGGATAGTGTGGTGGGAGAAACACACAGGCTGCAAGAAAAAGAAAAAACTATTTCCAACAAAATCCCTCACTCCATCTCCCCAACATCTGAGCACGAAGGCAAATCAAGGAGAGCTGAGTAAGGACCCCTCGCACAGGAAGAACCCGTCCAACCTGAAATCAAAAACGATAAGTAACAGCGAGTATATACAGGCATGTGTATCCTGTGAGCACCTCAAGGCTGACCCCTCCCGTTGTCCTCCAGAAAAGATGCTGCCCTGTCCGTCTAAGTCAAGTCAAGGTCTTCTCCTTATCAGGGATTGCGAGCTTTGCAGGCTTGAGGACAGAGATCTGATCCCCATTTGGAACCATTCCCTCTGTAAATGGGTATTTTTTTTTTCAATTGGGTATTTATAACACGCTTAATAACCAGAGGTTTCTAAGCGCATAGCCGGGGATCGAACCTGTGGTGCTCCATGTAGTCTTGTTTCTAAGGTGAGCGCCTTGCCCCTGAGCTATCGAACGGAGACTCGGCCTTCCGCGCATCTCCTGCTTCTTCCACAGGGATTCCTTGCTCAAGCCTGGTTAAATCAGGTTCTCTCCATTCTTCAATGCAGCTCTACATTTCTTGATCAGAAAAATAGTCCATTGGGCCCAGCGTCCATTCCAAGGTCAATGCAACGAGGACGAAGGAACGTCTGCGTATCTGCATAGCAGCATGATGTTCGCTACGTTCGACGTTCTATTGCTGTAAACTACAGGACGGAACCGCTTGAAGAAGAATTCTCTGCCCAGAATGCATGGAAGGAATCTGCCACCTCTGGTCCCACCTATGAAGGATGTCCATTGCAACTCAATTTCCTAAGGACAGTGAACCCAGTGACTTGCTTTATCTGGAGCTATGAACAGGACATAAAGACACACTGTGCGGCTCTTAGAATAAAACGTGGTTGCAACGGATTATGTTTCTGCTGCAGACATTCCGCGTTGCATGGAAATAACAACAAAGCAATGCACGCTTGGTGTCTAGCAAACAGCTACAATAAGAAAATGAAAGAAAAAAACATTACAGGTGCATCTCATAGTGTGTTTGCCTACCCGACCCCACAAGGGAGAAGGTGATCTGACTTCATGTTATATGTGTTCCCGTGCTGTGTCTCACTGTGGCTCGGTGGTTGTCCTGCACACGACATCTGTGCAGAGGCATTTATCAGCTGATGCAGCACTGCAATGTGTTTTATATAATACCAGTAATCAGCACTATCGCATTCACATGCATGCAATCATCAGCAGCAACGAAATTGACATAGGAACACAAGAAATGTTGGTCTAGATTAAATAAACTCATGTCCACACCTGCCAAATTATGAAATCCTTCCACTAAGCTGTGAAAACAAAGGCTGGTCCTGCCTGTGGTGCATTGCTCCCATAGGAAGCCAGTAGGAGCTTTTTCCTTCTCTGAATGCGGGACCCTCCTGCGGTGGCGTCGCTGCAGAGGATTATGGAATCCATGCTCAATTGCTTGGACATCTCAGATGGCGGATATGTCAGTTTCCCTTTTGGGTTGCTGTGGGCTGAGGTGAGAAGGAGCACAGCAATTTTTAATGTTATACGTAGGTTCCTCATGCCTCAACGATCCACTACCCGCCCAGCAACGCTGGTCCATGACGGCAGCACAGAAGGAAGAAAATGGAGGCACAGGGGCCATACGCAACATAAAATTGTAGATGGGTGGCTTTCAACTTCATTGCGTATTCTGCCTCAAAGTTTCGAGGGACATCAGAGACAACTCGAGATGTCTTTTAGAACTCCTCGGTGGACGGATATCCTGGTAGTTGATGGGCATGCATTTATAATTAAATGCATAATTGAGAGTGCATTGTTAATCCACCGATGAACACAATCGACTCCCTAATTATCAGCACAGCCAAGGTTACACGCGCCATCACAAGGTACTGTCTCAGTTTGGCATCAGAGGAAGTGAATGCTCTTCATTGCTTTAAAGAGCCATCGTTCTCAGACAGTTATTTGGGAATGTTATCTTTGAGCACTACCGCCGTATCTGCCTCAGTTACTTAACTATTGTATCAATGTCTTTACTGGCCACTGCAGACGTCCCAAGAAGTCCTTCCTTTACTACTGTTCTGATTACTCAGGAGGCAGTTCCCCAAAGCTTCACACACACACTCACCACTTCCTCATGAATCGCCCTCAAGTAACCCATTGTACACCCCATCATAAATCACAGCAATGGCAGCTCAGAAGCCTGCATGTTGGCACTTGTCTGCGACGATCTATTTAACACGAGTGTTATCTTGATCCTAGAGTACTGCTCATGGCAACGAGTTCATTGTCGCTCAAAGACTTCACCTCACATGATCCTTTGGAGTCGCGCTGCTGCCAGCATCATCACGGGACCTCATCCACAACTGAAGTCTATTTGCCCGTTTAGGCTGTGCTTTTGCAATTTTCTGGCCCACTCTGGTTTTCCTTCTTCATTTCGCCTAATATGGCCACCTACAGGTAGGTCTTTGCTGTGCTCTCAACTGTTTACAATGTGCTGGGCCCCCTGCCTATCTGGCAAGTGATTCTTTTTCACTGACTCAGCCGTTTTCTGCTTATCTCATGTTACTCTCCTGCAATAGTGGGCAGGGTTGGCTTCACCGGAGCCCTACATAACATTTACAGGAGCAAAGGTCTACATTTCCAGAAGTACCTGGAGTAATTTGCATTCACCAGAGCCCTACATAAAATTGCACTCCACGAGATTTACAGGAGCAACGGTCTAACTTTACAGAAGTACCTGGATTAATTTGCATTCACCGGAGCCCTACATAAAATTGCACTCCACGAGATTTACAGGAGCAAAGGTCTACATTTCCAGAAGTACCTGGATTAATTTGTATTCACCGGAGCCCTACACAAAATGGCACTCCACGAGATTTACAGGAGCAAATGTCTACATTTCCAGAAGTACCTGGACTAATTTTCATTCACCGGAGCCCTACACAAAATGGCACTCCACGAGATTTACAGGAGCACAGGTCTAACTTTACAGAAGTACCTGGACTAATGTGCATTCACCGGAGCCCTACACAAAATGGCACTCCACAAGATTTACAGGAGCACAGGTCTAACTTTACAGAAGTACCTGGACTAATTTGCATTCCCAGTGACTTCATTCCAATATTTCCTCTATATATATGCCACCCTAACGTTTTTATTGTGAACTCACAATTGCAAGTTCTGCCATCCCAAATGCGAATCCAATTACTGTCCTCAAAGTGTCCAACAAACTTGACATTCTTTTTATTTCCAAATCCTGTTTCCTGGGATGATTCAGGGCCCATTTTTTCAAACTTCGTTCCAACAAATTGCACTATAAGATAGTAAATCCGAAAGAGCTACACGGAGGAGATCTTGTTATTTTTCATTCAGACTTTTGTTTATTCTTCCCCACAGTGGGATGACTCCACCGAACTTTGGATGGATAATTTAAAGCCCAGTAAGGGTGTGGTTATCTAGTTATTACTGTGCTAAACCACGAAATTCCAAACCCTTTTTGGAAGATTTAGGTCTCCCTCTACCGTCTGAAGCACTGGAATTTGAAGCAGAGGCGTAGACCGGGTAGGGCCCGAGCGGGCAAGACCCACCCAAAATCTGTAAATGCCCACTCAGCAGCGCTGAGTGGGCATTTACAGATGTTTATGTCACTGTGGCAGGCCCAACTACGTTATTTTCAGACCCCACTTGTTAGGAAATCCTGGCTACACCTCTGATTTGAAGTATTTTATTCTCTTTGGAGTTTTAGGACTTGGAATGACTATCCTGAAAACTCTGACTGAGAATGATACATGGTCAGCTCTTTCATCTCCCATGGCTTAACATGTCAGGCACGTTCAGATTTACATATAGAAGGGCAGAGTCTGGAGCCAATACACTTTAGAGATGCGTCTGTATCTTTAAAAAAACCTCCCCCTGTTCCTTTGATTGACCTTTACATCAGGCAATTTCCTCTTAAGAGGCCATTTCACACATCCGGGAAAATGTCCCTTAGCGCTCCCCAGCCCTCCTTTAGAAGTAAACACAATTTGCTCTCATCTCAGTTGACCTAGAACACATCCTGCTGCCATCACATGTGATGGTTCCCGTTCCCACTGTTTCAAATTCTGTTGAGATTCTTTTTTCCAGATGTGTGACACTATTTTCCAATTATTTACAAAACACCTACTAAATTACCCCAGAAATAAAATCAGCCAAACCTGCCTATCAAAGGTAAGGTGATGCATGAAGGAAAGGTCAAAGACCTGGCAATCTACTCATCTCTAGAGAACACGTGCATACTTATGAAAAGCTCATCTTTGAATCTAAATGGATTTTTCTCCAAAACAAAAAGATCCTATTAGTCGAAAATAAACAAAAGGAAGGTCTTTCATCAGGTTCAGGGTTTCTTAAATCCTACCTGGCAATGTAGTCCCTTCTTTTGAGTGTGAGGCCCTAAATAGCTTTTTTATCTCTGAAATACAAGACATAATACAAGATGTTTGTAAAGATACTGGGCCTGATTTACTAAATGTTTTCTAATGGGATTATAGACTTATTGTATGTCTACCTTGCACAGCAAGAGCCCTTGAAAAAGTAGTTACCTCAAAATTGCATCTCTTTGTAGAGGATGCCCTTCATTTTAGATGCCTTCCAATGGGGGTTTAGGCCTAGACATGGAACAGAGTCAGCCTTGACCCGAGTCTGCGATTACATCTTAGGGAACGCTGATAAGGTACTTCTTTCCCTGCTTTTAATATTAGACATCTCGGCGGCCCTCGGCACTGTGGATCATGACATCTTTAAAGTTTGCTTTACAGCTTCTGGTCAAATTTCAGAACAAGCAACCACACGGTTTCACACCTTCCTTGATAATATATCTCAGAAAATTCAACTGGGACCATTCCTTATCTACCTACTAGGTATTAATTGTTGAGTGCTACAGGGGTCTTCTCTTTCCCACCTTATTTTTATTATTTATGTGTGCCCTTTGATGAACGTTTTACTATTCACAGCTGTTCTTAACACTCGTGCACTGATGACACGCAGGTCTACCTCAGGATGAGTGCACCAGAGGAAGATTTTTCCAGATTGTCAGACTGCCTGGGGGACATTGGGTCTTGTTTTGTCCTTAATGGATTGCAATTGACAGCCTTGAAGACCCAGGATGAATCGTGGCCCTCACCATTTTCTGGGCAAATCCAAGGTTGGCCTCTCCTGCCAAAACTGTTCGGTCACCGGACCACCAATGTGGATTCATTCAAATTCCTAGGAACTACCTGGCAGGCTGATTTGGGGCTCACGGACAAGTTAGAGTCTCTGGCTCATAGCACCTTTTTCTGACGCCGTCATTTGTCCCAAACCCTCCCGTATCTTCATAAAGAACAACCCAAACCGGCAGTAGGTCTCTGATTAATTCCAGATTAGACTACGCAAATGCCTGGTATACTGGACTTCTGGCATACCAATAAGTTAAACATGCAGCAGTATGCCTAGTTTGTGGTATTTCTAAGCAGGACTCTGTTTCCCCTCATATACTATTCTTATGTTACTCTTGAGCCCACATGCAGTTGGGTCTTCCATGTGCCTGATATACATATTTTAAACATTCCAACACAGGGTGCACGATGCTCCCTCTACAAGGCCTGTCCATCATGCTGTCTGTCCCTTTCTTTATCAGACTTCTTAGTGTCACTTAACTTATAGACATCCTTTGTTGTCGGTCCTTAAAATATCAGTGTACTGCCGGTCCATGCAGGGGCACTGAATAATTCAGTTTCCACTGTGCTGATACTTGACCATTTAGTATCCTGGCGTCAGCAACCTTCCCAGAGTATGAGTCTAAACAGAAGAGTGGTGGGGGACAGCATGAGGGAAGGTGCTGAGATGGGGGTGATCAGAGCGTAGGTGCAAGAAGAAAGAAGCATCAGGAAAGGCACACCTTTTGGAGAGGCGGAAGGAGGCAGCACCGAGGAAAGGTGTATGGGTACAAGGGGCAAAGTGTACAAGAAGAAATGTGGAAAAGGTACTCATGGGGGAAAGTGCACAGGTGATGAAGGTGCACACTGGGAAGAATGACAGAGGAGGGAGTGCAAGGATTAAGTGTGTCGCAGCATCCACAGATGACTGTTGTGTGGATGCAGGGTATAACAAATACATATTAATGTCCCAGCATCACCAGCGCAACTAGAGTGGAAAGTTAATAAGAGGGTGGAGAAAGAAGCTTCCACTACCCGAGGAGATATACCAGGCTGACGAGAAGCCACTTGAGGGATCACTCGCAGAATTGACAGATGATCCCGTGTCTATCGGAAATCACCCAGCACAATCTGTCCCACAAGCTAATTTAGCTAAGGAGCTAAATAGGTTGGCTAACTGGCAGCTAATGAAGGATTGTATTATTACTAATCTTTCTCTGTCGAATAACTTTGAGGATTGCTTGTGTTGGCTTAAGTTTGTGGAAGGCAATGGTGCAATGTCCGTCAAGGGGTATTGCCTGTCAAACTGTTGCAGTTGTAGACAGTGGCAAGACCATGGCTGATGAAAAATCTATTTATAGATCGAAGGCCACATTTTGTTCCCAAGATCAGCCATTGATACTTCTTGTGGATATGGCTGCAGATCACATGATTGGATCAGGGTACCCCCCTGCTAGATCTGCTCGCCATAAACAGAGAACGGTACCCCAAGGAACATTTGCATTGATAAAGCCCAAATGCCTAAGATCTCAGATGAATACGTCAGAGGGTTTATCTTTGATAAGAGAAATATTATCAGGACCGAGACCGATAAGGAATGAACCCAGAGCGGCCTTCAGGAAAATCAATCTATCTATCTATCTATCTATCTATCTATCTATCTATCTATCTATCTATCTATCTATCTATCTATCTATCTATCTATCTATCTATCTATCTATCTATCTATATTTGTTTTTATATAGCACCATCCGCCCGCAGACCCCAGAGAAGGTATTACTTTGGTTGCATCAGAGGATGGGGCCTGGTGTTATTCGATCATCTGATTTGAAGGTCCTGCAAAGGATTCATGTGAAGGAATGATGCTCTCAAGAAGGCAAAGACTGTCTAGTTGTTGGCTGTGGGAAACGCAACCTCCCATATTTTATGAGTATTTGCAAACAGTTTTCAGACAGACCTTCGAGATTGACGTTAGTGGTGGAATTTGTATAAGTTGTATAATAATTGTATATTTGCCTGCTTTTTTCCATTATTTATTCCTAGTTTATTTGCTTGTAATTTATTTTGTTGATTAGTGTAGTTTTGGTTGTATTGTTTTTTTAGTGTTGTTTGTATTATTTATTTTAGTTAATGTGTATGTTTTTATGTGAGCGCTCTGATGCCAACAGGTTTGTGGCGCCATACAAATAAACAAACAATACTATAACTCTACTATAAAAGGTCAGAAGTGTTGACAACAGAGGTCAACACATATTCTTGTCTGCATTCTGGTGGTGGTTCCTCTGACACATTAGCAAGAGGGGTGGGCTGGACAGTATGCAGAGAAAGTGTAAGCCCTGCCCCAAATGGGACCCTTTCAGGTAGGGGGATGTAGGCAAGTATAGGTCGGAGGGCCTGGTTGGAGCCCCATGCAGGCTATACCCACTCTGGCCCACTGCGGGGCAGGACTCAGGAACAATAAACACCCCCACGGAGGAAAAATTATGAATGACACCACCATGAAGGAAACATGAACAATCACACCGCCATGGAGGAAACCTGGGCTGTTTAATCAAGCAATAATAAGGGCATCGCCACGGAGGAAAATGGGTTCCACGAGACTGCCATGTCATGCGCATGAAGAGCATGTTACGGTCGCACAACACTTGTGTATAGGCGCGTTACAAATGCCATATCATATCATATCAATGAGCCCGGGGCAGTCACCAGGGGAAGAGTGGGAGATGTACAGACAGTGAGGGATTGGTGGACTCAAGATTTGAAAAGTACTGCACTGTGATTATCTATATCTAGACCAGGACTGACAGACTAGGGCCTCAGTTTCCACTTAGGGCAGACTGCAGCTGCTGGTGATATTAAAAAGAGGGTGTAAGAGGAAAAAAAGAGTTAGCAATGGGAGGAAGGGGAGCACAGGGGACGGGGAGATTAGGAACCTGCTCAAGGTTCATTTAGGAGGGTGGTTTCTCCCACAATAATAAAGGGACAAACAGTGAGTGGGAGAAATGAAGGGGTGAACAGCGTTATGGAGAATGTACTGCCTATACAGGCATGGTTTCATAATATAAGTGCCTGCAAGGGCTGAGAACTCCCAACTGTACCTTGATTGTTATTAGGAACCCAGGTTTGAGGCCTATCTTCTGACTCAATACCTTTAAGTGCAGGTTGCGCAGCACCTCACCTCGCCAGCTGGTCTGGGGTAGTGGGGTATTTCCAGTGTGGTCAATCTCTGGCCCAGGGCAATTTGAATGTGTGCACTCGATAGGGCCATGACCAGAAAATCCGGCACTACAAAAGTATGTTGGGGGTTTGCGGTAGCTCCTTTCCTTGTGCTGTCTCTACACTTATCCCACGTTAGGAACACTTTTCGTCTATGTACCCCAAGCTACCTAACACCGTTCATGCCCCATGCTCATCAACCTACCTGTCCCTGCCTGTGCCAAAAGGTCCTTGCACTCACTGTACATGTTCTCCCAATGTGCTCAGGTAGCTAAAAAGCTGCTGTGATGGAACACCGGCAGCGAGCTGCGGAAGTCCGTGTGACAAATTGACTTCTGCCCTACAGGAGTACAAGGATGAGCAGAGGCTAATTTGCCTATCTATCTATCTATCTATCTATATTCTTGTATAGCGCCACCAACCCATAGGCCTCAGGGCGCTCACAAAAGAAGGAAAGGGACAGAAACAACAAAGAAACAATGGACAGACAAAGGACTAAAAAAAAGACATGAAGACTTGGTGATAACGAAGCCTCGTGAGGCCAGCAGAAGGGGGAGGAGATAACGGAAATTAATTTCAGATGCCGAGAGGTCTACGCTAAGAAGGCAGAAAAGGACCTAGCCTTTATCGAACAGGAAGGTCTTCAATTTCTTTTTGAAGATAGGCAGAGACTCACTATTAGAGAGGTATTTAGGGAGAGCATTCCAGAGAGCTGGAGCCCAGGAATTAAAGCTAATACCCCCAAATCTTTTTAGGATAGATGGGGGCTGAACCAAGACAATATTGCTACTTGAGCGCAAGAGACGGGTAACAGGTTTCTTTTTGATCCTGGTAGCGAGATAGGATGGAGCTTGGCCATGAAGGCATTTAAACACAGTAGTAAGGCCTTTGTGGTGTAAGCGCTGTTTCACAGGGAGCCAGTGAAGGCTACGCCTGGCGCCAGAGACGTGCATATTGCGCTTAAGGCCCATTACAGCGCGTGCTGCGTTGTTTTGTATGATCTGCAAGGTTTTGATGTTGGCCTGGGAGGTACCGATCATAAGGCTGTTGCAGTAATCGAGCTTGCAGTTTACAATGGCGGCTGCAATCAGAGCAAGGTTCTCTTTCGACAGATAAGGACGGATCTGCCATAGGAGCTGGATGTAATAGTGACACGAGGATTTGAGATAATTAGCCTGACGGGTAAAAGATAACTGCGGGTCAAAGTAAACTCCTAAGGTCTTTACTGACTTAGATACAGGAATTGTATGTTGTCCAATCAGAAAGTTGTCGTAGTTTGTGTCTAGTTTCTTCAAATTTTTCTGGGTGCCTAAAATCAACAACTCTGTTTTCGCATTGTTGAGGGCTAGTGAGTTTAAGGCCATCCACTTCTGGATTTCAGTGAAAATTGAGTTGATGTGCTCAACATCTTTTTGATACTCACCAGTGAGTTTAATAACCACCTGCGTGTCGTCAGCATAGTTGGCAAAGTAAATTCCTAGAGCTGACAGGAGGGCACAGAGAAGACGAGAGTAGATGTTAAAGAGAAGAGGCGAGAGACATGAGCCCTGTGGAACACCACATAGTAGTAGGGAGGCCATGGAGTGAGCATTATCCTTAGTAACTCTCATGTTCCGTGGTCCCTAAAATGATTTGAACCAGGCAGAGGCTTCAGGGGAACATTTGCCGATTGTGATTAGTCTATCCGCCAGTAGTTGATGATCGACTAAATCGAATGCGGCGGATAGGTCTAATAATAATAACAGGGCAGTATGTCCTTTGTCAATAAGGCCAGCAATGTAGGATTTCAAATCTAGCAGTGCAGTCTCAGTCCCGTGATTGGGGCGAAACCCAGATTGTTGAGGGGCCAGAATATCATGTTCCTCGACAAAAGTTTGGTATTGACAATAAGCGATCTTATCTATGATTTTCAGCAAAAAGGGAACATTAGTAATTGGGCGATAGTTTCCTGCCTCTGCAGGATCCAGATTTTCCTTCTTAAGCAAAGGAGTAACCCATGCTTCCTTTATGTTTTCGGGGACGTATGATTCACTGAAGGATCTGTTGACAAAGGTAGTGACCCATGGGGCAAGGGTGTGGATATGATCTTTAAATAAGGAGGCCGGAAAGGCATCTCCCCTACAGGATGTGGGTTTAAGTTTTACGACGATGTCAATAACTTCCGCTGTAGAAACGGGTTTAAAGGTGAAGACATGAGAGTCATTAGGCGAAGCCATGTTATCTAAAATGGAGGGGGTATTAGTCAATAGTTTGACCTGAGAATTAATATTGTTTTGATGAGTAAGAGTTTTTTTGGTGAAGCTGTTGTGGATGTTTTGACACCAGGTACTGTCTGCCGTGGGCAGTGAAATGGTAGTACAGCCTTTAAGCTCCTGGAGAATGACGAAAAGCTCTTTGGAGCTAGATTTGGCTTTAGAGATCCTAGAGTTAAGATGCGATCCTATGCAGCAATCATACTTCTACAAACCAAGAACCAACACAATCATAAAGATAATACAGGTAGAGTTACAGAGGATATACTTCCTTCGCCTTTTGTTGTAACGTTAAGCCGAGGGAAGGCTATACTCTCAAGACGGGTGTGAATATCATTCAGTAGCAACCCAAACAGCAAAGTATAGCAGTTCAAAATAAAGGAATGTCTGATCATGGTTCTATAAAAATATATAATTTTATCAAATGCACCATGTACAATAAAACCTAACTAGAAAAAACTGTAAAATTCACCCCTGTAGAAAGAACACAGAATATGCAAAGATAGAAAAGATGTTGCACACTGGGTAATGAGACAGGGGGAGAAAAGGCAATTATAAGACCACACTATTCAAAATGGATAATTCTTCGTGTTGCAAAAGGATTAAAATCACCTATTCAGTCTCTAGTGTACAAAAGATGGACCAGGGTGGAAGTTATCAGTTAGTGATACCTTTGCAAATATCTTGGCAGTTCCATGGTGTCAAACCCAGCTTCTCTTGTTGTTCGTGGGTTGTTTTTGGTTCGAGGATGCAGCAGTCAGAATGGTCCAGTGGCAAGCTGGCATTGTGTCGTGGTTGAACGGAAAGTAGCTGTGGGCTTGAAGCATCTACTTGAACAGTGCGGATCGGGGGGTCATCAAGTTCGGTCAGCAGTCAAAGTCTGACAGCGGTGAGCTGGTACCAGGATGCGCAGACGTGTCAATTCGATGTGGAGGCTCGCAGGTTGCTCTTCGGGGAACACCAGGGTCGGGTCGATCGACTTACAAGAGCGAAGTTGAAGAAGCTGATGCTTTGAATGGTGACTCGAGCAACGCAAGGCAGTAGTACTTCACTGGTTCGAGCAGAGGCATCAACGTGCTTCGGCTGGCGCAGTGCAGAGGGTGAATGGCGCTGAAAAGCAAATGGCAATTCGGAGTGTGATGAACATCGAAAGGCAGCTTTGAAGGGTCCTGGAGGTTTTCTCAGCATCGAACACGTTCAAATCGCAGCTCACAGCGCGTCGGTGTCAAAAAACAGGGATCTTGACTGTTTGTGGTTTTGGGGCTGTGAGTCCCACTCCAGGGTCTCAAGGGGAAAGTTAGTCCTTTTCTTGGGCTCCCAAAAATGGAGGAGGCTGGCACACATCTTGAGGGATACTGCAACATATTGATGTCCTAGTCAACAGGGTGGATGGCAGGGTGGCAGGTCTTGGTGCAGCAGCAGACTTCACCCCCAATGGTCCCTGGGGATGGGTAGGATAAAGAACTCATCTCTGCCTTGGAACATCTTCCTTCACCTCACAACTGGAGGACTTTAGAAAGGACTTATCTCTTAGCAGTGTACCGTGAAATCATCTTCTACTGTTGGTTTCCAGAGATGATTAAAAGAAGTGGTGTGAGAACCCTTCTTTTAAAGGTAAACGTCCACAGGTGATTGTACTAAAGCTAGCCTGCTTTAGGATTCTAATCTCTGCTCTTGGAAGGCATGGCCTTTGCCCTTCTGATATCAGACTCAAAGTGCTTTGCTTTAGAGGAAGTGGAGGGGACAGGAAGGAGAGGGAGATGCAGAGAGAAATAAGATGGTGGAAGGCTTCCTCCACCATACAGATGTCTCATCTAACCCAGCCATCTTCCCTACTCAATAGAATCAATGGCCTTTTGAAATGCAGCACCCTGGTGTGGGGCCTAGCCCTTTGTGAAAGGTGTGCCCAGGGGTGGACTAGGAACCAAAAGAGGCCCTGGAAAAATGTTTCAAAGTGGCCCAATATTACACATTTTCAGCAAGCTCAACCATTTTCCTATGAGAACATTTGGAAATACCACAGAAAAGAGGCCCAGAGTGCATAGGCCTACCGGGAAATCTCCAGAGTTCCCGATAGGCCAGTCCACCCCTGGGTGTGCCCTTTGAATCCATTTTGTTCTCAGGCCAGCTTCCTGTGGAGTGCCTGTCACTGGGGAAAGGGTGTTACCTGCCCTTACAAAGGAACAAAGAGTGGAAATCCCTGAGGCTACAGTCCTGCCAGTGGGCAGTGGGAGCCCTGTCTGGAAACAGTTCACATAATCCTTCCAAAGCTGAACTGTGCCCACAGGGCTGACACATGTGTAATATTAATTACATGTGGCTGGAATAACTATGAGAGATGCTGACCATCATACCTTAACTCGGGTATAGCTTATATTTACAGTTTAATGTGCCACCAGGACAGTATCCTCAGTCTTAAATGCAGCCCCTGTGCTACAGAGACTTGGCTGTCATTGCAGCTGTCAAGATGTCACCTGTGAACTGTACCTTCTTTGTGCCACTGTAGGGAAGGTGCTGCTATCAGGTAACTGAGGCAGCAGTGCACAGGTATATATATTTTTGGCATTCAGTTTTAAAGTAAGATGGCTCAGCGGGTTAAGCGCTTGTTGTTGTGATCTGTGTTTCATCTGCAGGTTGCAGGTTCAAAACCTGGAAAGGTCGACGCAGCCTTTCATCCTTCCGAGGTAGATAAAGTGAGTACCAATTTCGATTGGGTAATAATGTATGCAAACATGTCCTATGTAAATCGCTTTGGGTAAAAGCGCTATATAAATAACACATTATCATGTGTAAGGGAAATCTGATCAGTAGATTTCACTTCCTGAAAGGGAATTACCTGCATAATTGTATTTACTAACAAAAAGCCAAAAAGCCACGGCTCCTGCACCCCTGCCCGATGGCAACTCACAGCCCTACTGACTTCACCATCCAACAAAGATTACTTGAATCTATCCTAGAGTCTCCCATATGCAAAGGATATGAGAAGCTTGTCAGCTATCTTCTACCTAGAAAACAGTAGCAGACACTATCTTACTCCCCATCACCAGAAAGGGAGATTCACTACTTTCCTACTAGCTTCCATCGAGGAGAGTGTTATGCAAGCCCTCGGGCTCATTAGAGATGAGAGAATTGTACTCCCTATTTTTGGAATTTGGGAATAATGGGATTGTTCAACATGGTAAAAACATAGTTCTCATTACAGATGAGTATTTTCAGATAAGTACAAATATATTTGAATAAAATTTAAAATAAGCATTTTTTGTGTAATCAAATCGATCAGTGTAGCTAGCAGTCCTTGTAAATGTAAGAAGCATGTTCCTGGTCTACCGCGTCTTCACATCAAGCAGAACCATAGCAGAGGTCCTCTTTATGGATGCTGATGCGCGTGCCACTTGGCTGAACACTTCACCCGAGCACTCTGGGTGGCATAAGGAGTCAGACACAAATGCTTATCTACTACTCTGTATTTTCCTATGGTGGGGTATTGGCATTATTTTAGGGAGTACCATAGAAAGATATGCACTTAATCCTGAGCTTTGGGAGCCCACCGACCCTCTCCAAATCAGGAGTGCCTAGTGTCAGCCATCTTACATTCCCCCACACAGGACTGAGCAGTTGAAGATGGTAGGTAAGGAACAGCTTCTGACATCTGTGTGCAACCCCCAGTCAGAGCCCTGATGGATCCCCTCGGACCGCTCTTGTTAAAATGAGTACCATTAAGTGAGCAGAAAGAACACCTATCAACAAGCACCAAAATGCAGTTCTTTTGTGGTATATCCTGTCAGTCTATGTCTGAATGTTGCAAAGTCTCTGTCACCAAGCATGCTATATCACATCATGGTCTACAGGAGACATAGTTAGAAGCAGCACCACGTTGATGACAGCCGCACAGCGCTACACGGTCAGACACCTGACGGTTAAGTGCTTTCCAAATGTCAAAGTAACAGCAAATGTTAACTGTTATTATTATATGCCTCGTGAGAACATAAATTTATGAAGATCATGATTTTTTTTTTGTGAAGCGGGGTTGTTGGTAGGTCTGGAAAACATCCGGGGCTACGCTAATGTCGGGGCTGTCGGGACTGAGGGCTAGCTAGCCTTTTGGTTTAGCCCCTTCAGCCCCCCCTTAGCAACACCTCTGTTGCAGGGTATTTCTGGGTTCTTGGTAGGGGAGAGAGTGGAGTTTGAATAAGGAGGACACGGAAGTCAGCGAGGAAGAGACAGACCCTGCAGAGGAAGATGGCACTCGTATCGAGGAATCAGCAAGGATGGACCCGCGACCGGGGCTCGGAGAGGCTGCTGGCGAAGGTCCCGCTGCTCCGTGGGAAACAGTTAATAGTATCTACAAAGGGGAAGTGGACACGGAATGTCAAAAAGGAGATCAGGTGTAGTAACAATAGCCACAATATTGATATCAGGTTTTCCTAAAGCACTTAATGGGGTATCGCCCCATTAATTTGTGGTAAAACATGCTGAAACCCAAAATTTCCGAATTTCGGGTGACCCATTTCAACACATACATAGGGGTTGGGGGGGTAAGTTAATACAAAATGTAGAGGGGTATGGTCTCCCCCAGCATATATATCCCGTGAAAGGGGGTGAATGAAAAAAATCCGTATTTTGCTATTTTATTTTAGAAAATATCACATAGATTGCTTAATTGCAGAGCACTTAACGGCCTCATTTTAATGAGCCCCAATATCTAGATGACACAGACCCAGTTAGCTTCCGGGCCTGGGGTCTGCTCAGCCGTATGTTCATGATTATCCACATGGAGTGAGTCTTGCACGCAGGTCCAGACAGCCATGGCCATGGCACCTATATGCACCGCTCCATGGACATGTCGAGGTGCTCTGAAACTGCTGCGGTGGTGATTTGGCGTGGTATGAAAGACCCTCAAAAGGATAAGCAGGACCTGTTGGGCTCCAAGCCTCTTCACCCGCGTGAAAAGGTGATGTGGGGGAGATGCATGTGGATTCCCTGCATGGAATGGAGAAACGTGCCGCGTGGATTTCCCACTCCATGCGCCCCATCAGTGTGGGGAATCTCAATTGAAATGGAGCAGAGGTGCAGGAATGTGCAGAGAACTTGACCCCCCACCTCCTTTAATGCCTCTCTGCTATTTTGCATGCACATGAAAATTAGCTTAAGTGCTGGAATAATTTCTGTTAGTAACTGGTATCAGTTTTCTTAATGTATCACCCTTGAAAGGATTAAGGGCTGAGTCTACCCCTGCCAGGATTAGCCAGTGGTCGAAGTGAGCAGGAACGGTCAGGAGCAGAGTTCCACTACTTTTATGTTTTACTGATAACAGTTCCACTACTTCCTGCAACCATTTGCACCCTTCCAGAACTGTTCCTTGTGAAGTTAAAGCACACATCTCCCTTCTACCACCCAATAGCCGTTACAGCAACACTGAAATCCGGATCATCTGAACAGGCAGTCAACCCGCATGGCTGCAACCCTTGAAAAATGTGTTGCACGTTGCTGCCCTCCTGCCTATCCTGCCCCCCACCGGGGTCACAGTTCCACTGGGATAAGCACTTGCGAGGTGCAGGCTGGCCCTATTTTAGAGCTGCGAGCTTCCCCTGCGAGCTTTTCTCCTGGAACGTGTACCCCTCACTCAGATATGCTCCATGCATAAAGACTGATGTCAGCATTGGGGGAGTCCATCTGGGCCCGTGTGCTGATCTTTGCAAGACACCACCACAGGAACAGCCTGAATGACATCCCGCCAAACCCTTTTAGAGGGTTCCATATCACTGAGGTGTCCCTGATCACCTGAGCTACTCAGAGCCCGATGTGGTCATCACCTCAACCACCCACTGGCAGACACCCCAACCTTCAGTGGTCTCATAGGCTCCATCTAGGAGGTCTCTCTCGTGGTGCAGCTGGTATCTGACTCACAGAGGGTGGCTGTATCAGGACTCTGAAAAAATATTGTAATCGCTGCCCGCTTCAGTCTGCTATCTTCCAAATTACAAGCACTGCCTGAAGAGGACCTCCATCAAGAGCAGTGCAAGCCACTCACCATCTTTTCCAATGCTGCATTATCAGAAGCCTGGTGCACCTGCTGAGAGAATGACCACCTGCACTGGCAGAACCTGCAGGTTAAACAGAAAGGTGATGGCTGGAAGGTTCTGAAGGACCTATAACATCTAGCATTGCTCTGGGCATCTCTTCCGACCATCATTGTTCAGCCTGCCAAGCCATTACATTAGTGGAAAGACAAGGGACAGCCCAGCATGGACAGCTGGGTCACATCAGGACCACAAAGAATTGCATACATGCTTCAGGGTCATTGGCCATCATCAGTGAGGTGCAGCGTGAGTCTTTAGGCAAGGCAGCGTGGGACCCAGGTCTGGGCAGACCTGCCCCACTCACGGGGACGTAAGCAAAACAGAAAGGTGATGCTGGACGAGGCGAAACATGCTTGGGATTGCTTGTGGTCTCTTGCAGACAGGGTTACACCAATCGGTTAAGAGTGGACTGACCCTTTTGTGGTGGCACCAAGCCTGATCTAGACATGGTCTTTCCCCATCTGAAATCACCTGGCAGACTGAAAAACGATGCTCAGTTTCTCCACAGTGCTGCAAGAGGTGGGGGTTAATTCAAAACCTTCCACCCATCAACCTTCACTTTTGCACTAACTGTAAGCCCCCTAAAAACATTGGTACCTACGAGTATTGCTCAGAAGCTCAGTGACATCACTCACATTTGATGCATTGCCAATAAATAACGACCTACTGCACAAGCATACGCCGTTAGAGCACTACGGTGGTGATGGGAGCAGAGTACAAGCTTCTTAACATAACGACTTCTGGGAGGGTGAAATGCCAACCCACCTATGGGTCGCCCACCTGTTAACCAAAACTGCTGCCCACACCTTGTGGACCTGTAAATGGCAGACACAGCGCTCTAGTCGTAACGTAATAAGTCAGGGGCGTTGCTAGGGGGGGGCTAAAGGGGCTATAGCCCCTGATCTTTTGGTTGTAGCCCCGGATAGAATCTCAGGAGCTACAGCCAAAAGACTAGCTAGCCCCCAGTCCCAACAGTTCTGACATCAACTTAGCCCCGGGTCTTTTCCAGACCTAGCAACTCCCCTGTAATAAGTAAAGCTGTACAGGAACCGGTTTATAATAGACCTGGGAGAGCAAGGGAATTCAGGGCTCGGCCGAGCCTGGGGTCTGGTCTGGCTCCTAGGACGAAGCACGAGCCGGGAAAAGGCTGAGCATAACAGGGAGGGGCCTGTGTCAGGGGCTGGGGGCAAGAAAAGGCTCCAACGGGCTGAGCAATGATCTAAAAGAGGCACAGCAGGGGACAACACGGTCTGGGGAGAGAAAATGGGCCAGCAAAAGTGTCTAAAAGTAGCTGGGGCTAAAGGAGGCTGGGAGCAATAAAAGGGACTGGGGGCAAGAAAAGGGACTAATGGGTCCTGGGGCAAAGGGGCTGAGGACTGAGATGTAGGGACAATGCTGGTGTTTTGGGGAAGGTGTGAGGTTGGGGAAGGGAAAACAAAGGATGGTAGCATTTTGGGGGGTGGGGAAGCACTTGGGAAGTAGAACGAGCACCAGAGGAGCACAAAGAGTTGGTAGGCACTGTCTTGCAACAGTTTCTGCTCACTTCGCCTGCAGCTGCTGCACGGTCGCACCGGGAAGCACTCTAGCCCTGTCTCATTCAATCAATGAGTGGCTGGGGCGGGACAGGAAGTCAGGCGGCCAGGGAGCACGCTTTTTTTTAACACACTTTTTCCCCAGCCTGGGGCGCACTCGGCGGCACTCGTGGCCAGCCCCTGCTTTGGCCAGGCACTCACCCGAGAGGGGAGTCCGGCCAGAGCCCAGGTTTTGACCCGCGCTGGCCCAAGCCCCGTCTCACCCAGCTCTAGTTTATACGCATGATGTGCATTCTGGGGCAGAGCAAAAGGCTGCCCCTAAGAGAGCAGTTCCGCTAGGATTCTGCCTGGCACGGTAAGGCACAACTCCATCCAGACAATTCGCACTGCCTTAACAGCTGACGGCAGGCGACACAAATCACATCACGAGGCCTGACTAACAGCCCCACCATCCAGCGTGGAAGGAATCATTTCTCAAGGTGTTAATGGCAAGCAGGTATTCGTCAGCCTGGCAAGTGCTCACTTCCTCGCTGGCTGCACCCCGCAATTATCCGCACACCTCCCGATTCGGCGCAGAACTCAGAACACTTTAATCCATACTATAGCCGCCTATGTCCAAATGCTAGCAGACAATTAACCAATGAAGGCACACAATGTAGGGCCTCATTAAACTCCAGCAAGGAAAGCCGAGGAGACAGGGGAGACACATTCTAGAAATGCTGTCAACGTTTGCAAAGCTGCTGTATTACCGTGAATTCATTTAAAAGATGTATATATTTATTGCTAATTGCCATTAGCACTACAGGGAAATGCATGCAGCAGTAAAGGGGTTAACAGCCACCAGACGCAAAGCAGCTGCACTCATACAACACATCAAACACAGCACAAACTAGCATGCCCAACACACAGACCCCTAAGAACTACAAACATCACACAAGGGTTAACACACGACCCAACGGTGCCGGTGCTTCTGTGTCCCCACTCCCATAGAGTCCCATAGGACTCTTTGGGAAAGGGAACTTGCAATTTGTCAGCGCCTGACTTCCCGGGCTGCCCGACTTGCAGCGAACCGGTGGCACCGAGAAGTCAGGCACGGGTAAAGTATTATGGGTCTGGGGGCAACCCGTCAGGTGCAGCGGCAGGGTTACCGCCGGAACCGTAAAGAGGCTCAATGTGGACTCACCAGGTACTCAAGACAATGGGCCTCGTTACGGGTCCGGCGATAACCCTGCCGGTGCTACTGGCGGGTTGCCACCGGACCCGTAAAATATTACCGGTGCCTGACTTCCCGGTGCCACCGGGCTATTACAAGTCTGGTGGCCCGGAAGTCAGGCGCTGGTAATTTTGTTAATCCACATAGAGTAGAACTAGAGTGGGGGAGGGGAAGCAGGGTAGAAGAATCAAGCAAAAGAGGCAACACCTGTGTGCGAGAAGGGGGGCAGAAGGGAACATCACGAGGGACCAGAGGGGTAGGGGATGGTATGTGGGAACAGAGGGTGTAAACACATGATGGTGCATGCTTACTTGCTGTCTGGGCAGGGAATCCAGCCCTGGATCCGCCGGGTCTGAACAGGTCCAAACAGGAATTGCATTTTTCTTTGTCTGCCCTTCGCTTCGGACACCCGGGCGAGCGATGAACTTGATCTAAGAGCTAAGAGCAGGAAGGAAGAGGCAGGGCTAAGAAGGTGGGTGGGGCTTAGGCCAGCTGACCTAGATCCACTTGCACCTGCTCCCCAGCTGCAAAGGAAAAGAGGCTGGAGGGCTCCTTAAGTAGGGAAAAGAGCAGCAAGCAGGAAGGCACCAGGTGGGCGGGGCTTAGGCCAGAATACCTAGATCCGCTTGCACCTGCTCCCCAGCTGCAAAGGAAAAGAGGCTGGAGGGCTCCTTAAATAGGGAAAAGAGCAGCAAGCAGGAAGGCACAAGGTGGGCGGGACTTGCTAAGTGGTGAAAAAGAGCGGCAAGCAGAAAGGTACCAGGGGGCGGGGCTTAGGCCAGGTGACCTAGATCCGCTTGCACCTGCTCCCCAGCTACAAAGGAAAAGTGGCTGGGGGGCTCCTTAAGTAGGGAAAAGAGCTGCAAGAATGAAGGCACAAGGTGGGCGGTGCTTGCTAAGTGGTGAAAAAGAGCGGCAACCAGAAAGGCACCAGGGGGGCAGGGCTTAGGCCAGCTGACCTAGATCCACTTGTACCTGCTCCACAGCTGCAGGTGCCGGTGCTTCCGTGACAGCTTTGCCTACCGTGACCGCTGTACCTGGCAGGGTCAGGCTTGTTGGGCACAGCGGCTCTGGCAGGCAAACCCGTAGTTTGCCAGTTCGGAAACAAGGATGCCGGTGAGATTTCCGGATCGGCTAACTTGTCATGAAGTTTTTGCAGGGCATCTACTTCTGCCTGCTTCTCCTTATCTCCCTACTGTTATCACTACTACTCGCTTAACTCTCAGCACTTTCAGAAGGCCTCGACACCGGTGTAAAGTATTATCCCACTCATATAACCTACCATCTATCCCTTTGGGAGGGTCAGTCAGTTTAGGTTATCTGCTGAACCCAGCAGGAAGCGCAGTGCAGTAATACTGGCACTGGCAGAAGTTCTCTGGAAGAAGCTCCCACCAGCGGCTCTATAGGTGAAAATACGGGACCCTCATAACAAATGTGGCCCTCTTTCTGCACTTTTTCAGTAATTGAATGGACCGACACCCACAGGAGTTATTCATCTTCATGTATTGCAGTACAAATGGAGAAATCCTAGATTTGTCTCTGTTTAGCTGTTTAATATGGACCCAACATCACTCCTTCAGTCCACTTCACATTAAACAGCGTGAGCTGCCGCGCACCAAAGGCTTTGACTCGAGCCCCAAAGCCGCCAAATGCCCACCAACAGTGTGTTTTATGAGTGGCATACCAGGATGACCCAGATGGCTCTTCAGTTGAGGTTGGGTTTCAGTTTATATTGGTTCCCTGCTCAGTGCAGTGCCATAGATATGCACCCCTTGAGCCCTGCTAGCGGGGGTACATCACTGTTATGAAGACAAGTGTTTCTCCTTAGCCAGTGTCACGCTCCTCTGATATTCATCTGCTTATACCAACAAAACTCCCTCCCTGTGCTGCAGTTGACTACTTATATTATAAATTTGATATATAAATTCTAAGGAAATATAAAATCTCCCACAATAATCAAGTTCAAGTATTTCTGACGTAGCATAGCCACGAGAGCAGGAAATGAATTACAGAACTTGCGGTCATAGCCCAGAGGGCGATATATCGAGAGAACATATAAGGTGCTGGTAGCAGAAAGAGGAATACGAATAAGAACGCCAGCCATATTAAGAGAATGATTGAGTTCAATGGAAACAACCTTAAAAACAGATTTCAACAAGCAGGAACTCGCCAACTAACCCCTTTCGAAAAAAAGTACCTCAATAGGGACCCGGGGTACAGGAGTCTGGTTACAGCAATATATAAGCACATAAAGGCAGGAGAGGACCCTCCGTTAAGGCCATACATGAGAAGTTGGCAGAACGCCACAGGGTGCACAGTAGAGGACACGGAGTGGGCGAGGCTATGGGCCCATATCCCCAAACTCACAAGATCCCTCCAAATTAGGGATATCTGGCTAAAACGCACCGTCAAAACTGCACAGAGTATACCCAGGGACCTCACTGCTGTGTTGGAGGGAGTGCGGTGGTGTGGGTACCTGGAACCATATATGGTGGGAATGCCTCAAAATCGATAATTACTGGGAGGGCATAATGGAAGCCACCGAGCAGGTCTTAGTGGTTAAATGCAAGGGGAATAGAGGCCTGGCGATGATAGGACTGGGCAGGATACTGGAGGACATTACGTCCAAGTCGGGTCGCAAGCTCTACGTCACCAGGGACCTCCCACAGGATTAAGAATGGGTGGCACAAATCTGGAGCCTAGTGGTGTTGGAATGGCTCACATACTCTATCCAATGGGACAACAAGAGCTTCAACTCAGACTGGTAGTCCCTACTGAAATACCCAAGGGAGGGTGCAAGGGAGTATGGTGCCCAAGGACCATAGGCCTCTTAGGCATATTTGAATGCCCCGGGGAAGGCGAGCTATGAACGGGCTACAGACTGCGTTCTTCCATAACTCCGACACACCGGAATAACTGTCATACAACAGCAAGTGTACCTCAAGGGAACTGCCAAGATCGGACTTTACTCGAACCAAGGGGGGAATGGGGATGGGGGGGGTGTTCCATTCATGTTTGAATATGTTATTGTTTGTTAAAAATGCCAATAAAAAGTAATACAATTATTATTCTTTTTTTTTAAATTACAGCTACCCCACCACCCAGGTGTAGCGAGCTGCGATCACAGCGCGCCAGCTCGTTATTAGGAGGAAAGGTTTGAATCACTGCAGGCTCAGAATGGGGGCCACACCAGGTTTCAGAGATTATTACAAAATTCGGACAATGCCCTGCAACAAGATTTTTACAGTTATGGGCGTGCGCCACCAAGGAACGTCCATTAACCAGACAACTATTCATAGTACAAATTGTCTTTTTAATCAGAGTTGCACCAGGAGCACACGCTCTGTCAGTACTCTTGCTCAGATGACATTTGCCTGCCATTTTAGGCTGGAGGGCCCTCATTGCTGAGACCCAACTCTTATGGCCACCAGTCTTGCACTTCAGGAAAGAACAGAAGGCCTTTCTGTTCAAGCAGTTCCTCCAATAGCGCTGTGAACCTTAGGGCACCTGGCAGTCAGATCTGTGCACTTACATCATGCAGCAAGGCACCCTCTCCGTTGTGTGTGATCCACTTCTGATCTATAGCACTCTGTCTCTTCCTAGCTAGGTTTGCATTCTTTATGAATACCAGACATACAATCTTTCTGTCGACCTCAGAGATGATGCAGAGGCTCCTGACGTTGACGTTGGGTCTGGGCTACTCCCCTTTACGGTCACCATATATCCTCCTGTCCTCTCCACCAGTTAGAGCAAGCTGCAAGTAAGACATATGAAACTCTGCCTCACCCAATGGCAGGCAGCGTCCAGGCTGTCTCTGATATTTATTTGACTCCAACTTTACTATCCAGCATGAGATGGGTCGAGGAATCTTCTGCATACATGGAACAATGTGAAGTAATTTTGAACCACTTGAGCTAGTGGGCACATGCATATCTTGCAAGGATGGGTGTTGGGCATGTCCTGTGGGCTACACTGCATGGAATCAGTCCGCTTGAGGCATCACCGTATAGGATCCTGATTAGTTGGCTGCAATTGATGAGGGTTGATTGGATTCATCCCAAGGCACGAAGTGACCCTTGCATTCACTCTGTATCTTTCTTTTAATAAAATGCTGTGATCAATTGTATTTTAAGGGGTGAATGGTCTGAGCGGTGTCAGTCTTACGCTCTTCCTCCAGAGCAAGGAGGGGTTCCTCTCTCTTTCCAAATAGTGTTTCGATCATTAGTTTAAAGCTTTATTGGTAAAAGACATATGAGAGGAATCAATCTTACGATCAAAAAGAGGATTATGGATTTAGCAGTGCCTGATGTGGTATCTATGTTTTGTTTTTTCTTTTTCTTTCCCTCGTGTTGATATTGTTTTCTTTTTATTAGTGCTTAATTGCTGTGATTAATTGCTTGTTTATTATAACTTAATGAATTGTCAAGGTTGTTAAAGGTTGACTTGTTTTACCATAAAACAATACAAACAAAAAAACAAAAAAATAAAGCAGGGTAAACTGGCAGACATCAGATTGATGAATGCACACTCACACACACACTTGATCACACAGAGGTCTTATACCCCAATATGCATCATCTATGAGGTCACTCTACATGGCAAACTGTAAAACCTATTGACGGGAGGGATTGGTTAGGGGAACATATCTACTTATAGAATACATATGGGTTAGTACACGATTGGCTGTCTCTTATCTGTAAGACACGCCCCGAGCCACCTCTAAATACAAATAATACTGATTATAGCAGACAAAATGGCAGCAGAATGGTATGTGCAACATTGTATAGCAGGTTGCCCCAGAGACCCACTGATTGGTTGCCATCCCAACGCAACTTTGGACTTTCCACTCAACTAGCACCACATAAACTATGAAATGCAGGTGCTTGAGTAATGCCAGATTACTCCCCGCTTTACCAATTAGTCCATCATCTCTCATCAGTTTGGCCATTAGCCAAAGTTTCCCATCTGTAGTTAACCTTGTAGTCTGCTCTCTATTCTGGGACATTGAAGGAACTGTGAGCACATCACTATCTTCATCCAAACCTTAATGAATAGCCCTTGTTTTTGCCTTTTGGATTACGTGTGAAGAGACCACAGATTTGTCAATTTTGACCTCTTATTTTCTGCTGTTTAATTCAATTATGTTATGTGTCATTGCTCCTATTAGCCCCTAGAGACTTGCTCACTCCATCTTGTATAGACTTTATACACTTTTAATTGTCCAATACCTAGCTCTTGTGAATGTTTTCTTCTTTAATCTAAGAGAAATATGTCTCACGTCCACGACTTATCCGTATGCCTCTGTTTGTGCTTTTCAGCTATTCCTTAAAAATAGCATCCTTGATCCCAGACCAATATAGACACCTACCTGTTTTGCACACCAAGCTGTTTTCCAGCGTCTCCTGACTCTGCACACCTGGTCTGCCTCTGAGGTAGCTGAATTTAATCTTTACACAAGCTGACGTCCATTTTCCTATCATGGCCGTCCTTGCCACATTATATTTTCCTCTATAGGAAGTTTCTATATGTCTCATCTACCTTGGTTTGCTGCGTATTTACAATTATTAATCAGCAAGTCACCTTGTCTTCTTTGTATATAATCACGTTATCATTTCATACATGTTTCTCTTGTCAATTCAGTTGCATCGTCACTCTTAAGTATTTTCATATTGATTCAGTATGTCTTTGCGCATCTTCTTCATGGCATCACTCTGCCCTCGTCAGATTTCATTCAGCGCTCCATGATGTCTAGAGGTGCGGTCTGACATCCTTCTACTCGATATCTTTCCACTCTCTGTGCAAAGATACATTTGATATGGTTGTCTGAGTGCATATCATCTCACATACACCCGAAGCAGTACAGGCATAACACATGGAGTCCCATATAGAGGTCTTCTCCTGCAATTCCAGTATGATGATGGTGAGAGGGTGGGAGTTAGGGAAAGTATGTCCAACTGCTCCTCTACACTGTATATCATTCTTGGCATTCCTTTGGTTTTGGTGACCCTTTATATTTGGAGCTGAGCTTTGAGGCACAGGAAAGTTACATTTGTAGAGAACAAAGTGTGATAATGGTGGTAAGCAGGCCGTCAAACATGGATCATGGGTGTAAAGGCTATTGCGAAGAATGGTACTGGTGTGTTTGAAGGGGAACATTGTGGCCAATGCAATATATACCTGCCGTGGTCAATCACATAGATGAAGCCCTGCCCTGTTCACAATGGACGAGGTTCTGGGGCCGGCTGCAGAGGAAGAAGCATGGCTGATTGGCCCCAGAGGAGAGTTGTAAGTAGGAGGGTGAAAGTCTTGAAATTGATTGGGAAGACATTGTGAACTGCCTCCAATTGTTAGCAGATTTGTGCTTGTCCCTGGTCCCACCCTAAAAGCCAGAATGGCCGTGGTAGCCTTTCATGTTATATTCTGTTTTGTTATGTTGATTTGATTTCATACTGTGCCAAATCACGACCGTAGTAATATCAGTGCACCTATGCTCATCTTTGGAGGGACCTACTGTGCTCGCACCAGGTGTGTTCAGACCATACATAGGGAGGTGGAAGAAAGAAAGGGGGTCAGAGAAAGCTAAGAGGAAGGGAAAGCAGCAAATAGATGTTACAAATGGAGGGAAGGCTACAGCGGGGGAATGTTTTGTGACAGCATTAATCACAATCCCACATCCCACTGCAGGACTTCCAAACCGTAGTGCAGGCCCTTGTGGTCTCGCACATTGATGGGGGAAATGCTCTCCTGACAGGGCTACCAGCTGCTAACATGGCTTCCCTAAAAGCAGTTCACCACGCTGCAGCACGTCTTATTACGGGAGCACAGAAATCTGACCGAATTACCCCATCCTATGTGAACTACATTAGCTTCCACTCCAATTCAGGATATGGTCAAGACTGCATGTATCATCTACAAAGCAGTTATGAATATTACACCAACATACCTAGTGGCTAAGCTCCACATATCTGGTGGCATAAGCTCCTCCTGCAGCAAATCGACCAACCAAACTGAATCACAACTCATCCGCAAACAGAGGACCCACAACCAATCCTTTTCTCATGCACCCACGCTCTGGAACTCAATCCCGGTGTCGGCTTGGGTGCACCCACGATTCTCCAATTTTACAAATCTCTCAAAACATGGCTCTTTCAACAACACCTGACCAAGGACTGATTCCAATGAACGCTAATACCAACACACAGACCTCACAGTACTGCCCTGCTGTTAAAAGATGCCAGCCCAAATGCCGCCTACCCACACTCTGTACCACGCTCCACTGCTCTCGAGCTAGGTGCACGCTTTAAACAGGTGAGGTTTTCATTGTCACTAGGGCTCTTGAAGACAGGCCATGGAGACAGAATCACTACAAATACCTTATAGGATTGTTCTTTTGGCATGTCAACATTGAGACAGACTTCTAGGGTTGAGTCAGCTTCTAGATGGTTGAGTCGGTGGTTCACACTAGATTGAGTGCCTGGATACGGTAGAGTTGGCTCAGTACTATAATGAGATCTATCTATGATCTATATATTTACAGTCATGGTTTTATGGGAAATGGTTCTGTGGTTTCAAGATGTCAGAAGTGGAAATGGGAAAGAGAGTAATGGAGCAGCAAACAAGACTGCAAGTTGAAGCCAATGCCACCATCAGTAAAGCTGCTACTGGGTGTGGTCCGAGAGTTGGAAGGGGATTCTTTTACAAATTGGGAACAGCTCATGTTCCGGGCTCTCTTTTCTGCTATGTTCTTCAGAGCATTCAAGGTGTCAGAACTGTTGGATGGCAGGAGTCTGACGGTTCTCGGACTGGAAGATGTGTGCCTGATTTAAGAAGAAGTGTGATTGCAGGTGAGAAAATGTCAAACTGGCCAGAGAAGTAAAGGCCTTGTCAGGTGGGGGAATGGATCGGTAGAACTAAGTGTTGGGCAGGCAGAGCTTTTCAGACCCTCCCCAAAGTATGGCACATGGGCCAAAAGGACAATATTTCGGTCACCATGATCGAGCCCGAGTACACAGGAGACAGATGTTGGCTCTAATGAAGACACGCTTGACTGGGCTCGGAAGGTCTGTTGATATTTGGTACCCCTTCATTGCGAATTCAGGCAAATTCTGAAGGGGCCAGGTTGGGAATGAGAGGTGTTCAGGGATGGACTGGGAACCAAAAGAGGCCCTGGAAATAATGGGCAAAGTGCCTTCATGTTAGACATTTTCATCAAGCCCAACACTTTTCCTATGAGAACATCTGCAAATAAAATAGGTTACCACACAAAAGAGGCCAGGGTGCAGAGGCCTACTGGGGAAATCTCCCTATAGGCCAGTCCACTGATGCTGGAGAGGTGGGTGTCCTCGATGTGTCAAATGCACGTTTTCCCAATTGTGCAACTATCTGACAGGAAGCTTGCGTTTGATTGTTTATCTGTTTTGGAATTGACTGAAAAGTACATAAGAATGAAGGAGATTCTGTGCTGTGGGTAGTGGCTTGTGAACTGCTCAGGGATCGCGTGGAAGGCAATTGGGGTGCCGTATTCGGAAGCAGGAGTGGTATATGGTGTGTGGAGGGAGGGGCTGAGGTAGGAGCTGGAATCGGCTCCTGCTGTGTTGTTCAAGATGGAGAGGAAACAGTGGGAGATGAAGGAAGATTTGTCAGTAATAGGCCTGGGTGAGAATGATCTTTTACAGATGATGGGTCTCAAATTGATGAAGCTGATACGGCAGGGTGCGGATGCCATCAGGCGGGAGGGTGTGGAGGCGGCTTCTCACCAGGCAATATACCTGGCAAGCTGTACCCATAAGTGTTCATGGAGCTTCTGCTGTCCTTTATAGTTTGGGCTATGAGGCGGCCCTCAAGTGCCACCTATTAGCTGAAACTATTGCATTGGACTACAGGTAGTACGGAGATGACATGTGAAGAGGATCACACAGCTTGTGGGAGTTGTTTGGTTATTTCCCCACTTGTTGACTGCCCATGGCCATAATAATCTCTATGGCCATTCCCACACACTACCTGCCCCCCCTCGCCCAAAGTACATCCTCTGGAGATCTCTTTGAGCTTCCTCTATCAAGAAGTAACATCAGACTTTAGCTTGTAAGTGTAATTCCTAAACAGCCTGCTGAGAGTCAATGGCTTAATTGGAGTTGTCAATGGATACTGGTGTACAACAAATGTCTTTACAAAGCATGCCATCAACGACTTCATTTATATCACTTGCAATGACAATGCCAACAGTGTTGGCATGAAGTATTAGATGGGTATTTGCCAGGTACTGCCATCATAGGCTCAGGTAATCAGTCAATGTTCCAGCTGTTGCAATCTTATGGCCAGGTAGAACCATTATATCAGTGCCTGACAAATGTCTACCCCATAACTACACAAACGTCCAAACTGTTGGCTTTGCCAATACTTGTTGCAATGGCACCCGGTGCATCTTGGGATACTGATCTCTGTGTATGATTGTCCCTGACACAATAACAGGCTTCCTATGTCGAGCGATGGCAGGCGATCCGTTTAAGGTAGATTATAGCACGCCCGGGGGTGAAAGGTTTTATCGTCCCAATGTTGCATTAAATGTGGATTCATTGTCGCACTTCTCCTGATGAGATTTTGTCGGGTGAAGTGTATTATAAATAAAAGGAAATGAAGATTGCGCCAGCGAGCCCCAGGCTGCACATCTCCAGCACTCAAGGGCCACCATAATTGTCCCAAATGGACAAGTAATGGCCCGTTCAATTACTGCAGTACAATGCGAAGGGGTTTTTCACTCCGCCGCTGCATCCTGCATGCAGGTCTCTGTGACCCATCTGAAACAATCATGGACAATGTTGGGCGGAGGTGATGGAGGAGACTGAAAGAATATACTGTGGCTGCTCATTGTTAAAAAAGTCACGGAGATGCCATTATTGGAACTTAGAGGATCCTGAGTATGCTGAAACAATGTGAAGAAGTGTTCATAAAAGGGGTGTGAATGTGGGGTTCACACCATGGTTACCACTTCTAGTTCCAGCCATGTCGAACGCCTTACTACAGTTTTGAAATAGAAAATATTTAACTGACAGTAAACGGTAGTGCTTTTTCTAGGAGGTATACAGTCTTTATTACGAAAATGTTATGCAGACATGCACATATAACGAAACTTTTATAACGAAAATGTATGTGGGAGTCGGGTAAAGCATTACATCTAGTGGGGAAATGGTTGGGGTGGGAAATTGGGGTTTTGGTGGGGGTTTCCCCTCCCAAGAAAATGTGTTATTGTTTTTGCTATAAAGGTTTCGGTATATGTGCATTCTACATAAAATGTGTCATTATAAAGACATGTAACCTTTCTAGGAATGGCTCTTCTATAACACTTAGATCCACACACCCTCCACTGCCCACCCTAACTGAGACTGGGAGATCTGCCCCCCACTGTTTCCTCACCTGGTTGTTTGTAGATCCCTTGTTGCCAATTTCCTGCCCTCTTCCTCCTCCTCTGCTAGCTCCCCGCTCCCTTGTCTGTATATTCTCCCCCCTATGATTGTAAAGCGCTCCATTGCTTCCCAAAGCTAAGCCCACGCTCAATAAATACTCTAATAATGATAGCTTCGGAAAAGGCCACATTTTCTGCATCTTGTGCAAAATCTACTAAACTACCCATAAAAGTATAACTTTTTTAGAGCACATAACAAATGTTGATAAGGAATTTGGTCCGAACACACGTACCAACTGCTGAACTTTAATCAAGCCTATGCAAACTCGTCCTTAGCACTTGAAGGGTTAATTATGTATGTATTTATTAGAGGTGTAAATGTAGTCCCTCACTCTCAGAGAAGGATGTCTATGAGAGCAAGGCACAACATGTTTGAATCGGGAAGTCTGAAATTGGCTTAAAACCTGAGTAACATGCAAGTTAATATAAATGGCACATGCAACTCTATAAGATGAGATTTTCGAAATGTAAATGTCTCTCGCGATCAGTGAAGACAACTGATGAGGAGTAACACAAACGTTTGCTTAGGAAACGTTTGAAATGTGCATTACTACCAAGGATGCGCAGTTATTAACAAAATCAACTTCGTTCAAACAAGTCAGACAAACTACATTCTTATATGAAATTTGAGGCTGAGTTAAAAAACGTCAAGTATATTTACCTCATATGTTGGGGGCAGAAGTAAATTACACAAATATGTTATCTTTATTATCATAGTTATTGTTAATATAAATGTTTAAAGCATGTATCTAGCCCGGAAGTAATGGAGCACTGATCAGGCCATAGGGCAAAACATTGGTAGCAAGAATTTAACAAGCCATCAAATAATCACTAGTAATAATTATTACACCACAAAATAAGGATGGGGGAGTGCACAAGGTTACACCAAAGTGCTATAGCAAGAGCCAGGTCAACATTTTGTTCCTAAACTGACTGAGACTTGGAATGGCCCAGATTGCCACAAGGGTGGAGTTCCAGAGGACTGAAATGTAAACCGAGAAGGTTTCCTAGTTTTCTCGCTGGAAGACCGTCTACTTTCCAGTCTTGAGATGATCTCACAGTGAGATGACCATGTGCTGTCTGATGTTTTTGGTTTGACTTTCAGGGATTGTTATTTTATCTATTTTGTATGTATTTGTTTTTTTATTTATATAAAGAAGAAACAATGCTCCTTTGATCACAGAAGAACGCACAATAGATGAGAAATCAGGTTTGACGGGAAGCAGTGACCTTCTTACAATGGGGTGATTTTGAGGGATAATCTGACCAGGTTGTGGAGGGGAGCTAATGGAACAGTCACTGTGGACAATACATAAGTGGACATACATGGAATAAGTTCAACCAATCTTGGAAATGTTTACGCTCAGGTAGACAGTACGGCCAGCTGTGCTCGGGATATGACCATGATGGGTGAAGTGCTAGAGAGGAGGCAGAGGAAGTGAGGGACAGAGGCAGGTTAAAGGCGAGGGAAAATGTTAGCTAGCAGGCAGATGAGAGGTAGGTTAAGAGGGTAACTCAGAGGCGAGGATGTAGGCTTTTAGTTTGGTTTTGAACAAATCCATGTGGTCTGTTTCTCGGATGTCCGGGGAAGGGAATTCCATGAAAGTGGAGCAACAAGAGAGAAAGAACAGAACCAGGAGGAAGCACACGGAGGGCGTGGAGCCACAAGGGTAGTCGAGGAGGTGGAGCAGGGATTATGAGAAGCCTTGTAGAGTTGGATAGAGTAACCAGTGCCTTACTGTGGATAGATTTGTGAACCAGGAGAATAAATTTAAATCTGACCTGGTTTAGCATAGTCAGCCATCCAGCCTGGTGATGGTACAAGAAAGTAGATGTGAAGTGAGTGAGTTCAAAGAGAGTCCTGGTAGCAAAGTTAATGATCTTGTCGAGAGGACAGAAAGCATAGTTTGGGAGACCAAAGAGGTTGCAGGCATAGTAGTCCAGTTTAGAGAAGGCAAGAGTGGTTAAGAGATGCTTGGCGGTGTTGAAAGGAAGGAGGTTCCTGGTTTTCCCAATATTCAGGAGATGAGGTGAGCTGCTGTTCCAGTTTTGGAGATGAAAGCAGAAAAGGTGTGAGAAGGGTCATAGATAATGCTGAGGATTCTAGCTGAAGAAGAGTAGGGGAAAGTGTCAGGTGGCAACTGGATAGGCAGAGGAAGAGATGAGAGAAAGCTTTTGGCAGGGAAGGAAAGCACCTCTGTTTTGGTAGAGTTTACCATCAGAGAGTGGAAAGCCATCCAATATTTACTGGCAGAGAGACTGTTGGAAATTGCAATAGAGAGATCCAAGGAGAGTTCAGGAAAAGAGAAGAAGATTTGGGTGTTGTCTGCAAAGAGTTGGTACGAGAACCCCAAAGAGGAGATGTGTCCCCAAGAGCAAAGTGTAGATTGTAAAGAGGAGAGGACCCAAGATAGAGCCTTGTGGAACACCGATGGTTAGAGGAGTAAGATGAGAGGTATTGTTGCTCCAGGAGATATAGAATTGGTGCAAGGTAGGCTTCAATCCAGGCAAGGGCTTGATCGCGAATCCCAAGAAGAAAGAGTGTATTGAGGAGATCAAGGTGATCGACAGTGTCAAAGGCAGCAGACAGGTCAAGGAGAATTAGGATAGAGGATAGGTTGGAGTGCTTAGCAGAGGCAATGAAGTTGGACACTTTCATGAGAGCAGTGTCCGTGGAGTGACAGGACAATTTATTAAACATTCACACCCCTTCTTGCAGGGGTGTGGATGTTTAATAAATTGGTAAGGCGGTTGAAAACAACCCTTTCAAGCACCTTGGAGCAGTGTGGAAAGGCAGTCACAGGGTGAAAGGTAACTGGTAGATTTGAGTCAGACCCTTGCTTTTTTAGGAGAGGGATGTGACTGTTTTGAAAACAGAGGGAAAACAAGAGGAGTCGAAGGACAAGTTGAAGTGTTTAGTAAGATGAGAGGCCACTAAAGGGGCAATGGGCTTAAGTAGCTGAGGTGCAAGATGGTCTGATGCTGCACAAGAGCGGTTAGCCTTCATTAGTAGAGATAGGACATTGTCAGTATTAGTGTGACTGAAGTGGTTGATAGAGGCAGATGATGATGCTGGAGTATGCAGAGTGTAAAATGTAGGAGGAGGGAGTGTAAGGAAAGTCAGGAAAGAGTCTCTAATTTTGGTAATGTTTGCAGCAAAGTATTCAGCTAGGTCATTAGCTGTAAGAGTAGAGTTGATAGTCATAGAATTTGGAGGCGTGTGTATTACGTTTAGGGTGCCCTGTAGCCTGATAGGATGGTTTGAGTGAGAGTCAATGAAGGTTAGGTAGAATTCCCTTTTTGCGTTATAAAGAGTGGACTTGAGAGCGATCAGGGCAGAGAGATAGAGTTGCAGGTCCTCATGTGAGTGAGTATGCCTCCATTTGCGCAGCAGCCAATACATGTCTGTGCAGAGAGAGAGTATGAATGGGGTAACCCATGATTGAGGCTTACGGGTGGAACAAAGCGATGGTAGGTGAAAGAAGAATGAGTCATATAGTAGGGATTGGAAGCTGGAGAAGGCAGTGTTGGGGGAAGAGGCATTGGGCGTGAAGGATGCCGGGAGTACCAAAATTGGTTGCCTTGTAGCTGAGGTATGTGATTTTGAGGCAGATCCTAGCTGGGATAGGGAGCCAGTGTAATTTGTGCATGGTGAGGGTGATGTGGTCACATTTCCTAGAGCCAGTGATAAGGTAAGTTGCAGCATGGTGGGTCGCTTTGAGGAGGTCTAGGTGGTGGAGGGCTAGGTGAGCAGCTAGGAGCACTTCGAGCAGAGGAGTATATAGGGAAGGGCCTGAGCGGGCCAGCCCCACCCAAAATCTGTAAATTTCCATTCAGTAGCACTGTGGTGCCATTTAGAGATGTTAATGTCACTGCAGTGGGCCCAACTACATTAGCTTCAGGACCCACTTGTTAGACAATCCGGGCAACGCCTCTGCCTGCAAGGTGTGTCTTATACTTGTTGATATGCAAGATCACTAGGCCTGCACCACCATTCAGATTTCCTGAGGTGGGAGGAAGGGCTTGATCTTGTGGAGTAGAAAGACCTGGTACCACGTCATTTGAGCCTTTCCGCAATGTGTTGTTGGAAAGATAGATTCCTATTCACAATAAAACCTAGGCATTTTGCTGAGTGGGTGATTTGAGGATTAAACCCATTTAAGCTCATTTTCTCAAGCCACCTTTGACTGGGTTCCTCCTGTAGGAGTGGCACAGGAGTGCAAATTTTGTCTTGGTGGGGCTAAGCTTTCAGTAGCCATTTGTCATTCCATGTTAGACATGAGCAAAGGCGAATTATATCTTCTGGCCCCTTGACATTTAGGTCCAACTGTGTCTCATCTGTGTGCCGGTGTTGGGGCCATCTAGGAGAGAGCCTGGAAGATCCATATAGAGGTTAAAGATGAACGGAGAGAGAATGGAACCCTGAGTGACTCTACGGGTGACAGAGCAGCATTCAGTCCTGAGGAAGCCCATCTAGACAGCCCTGTGTCTTCCAGATAGATAGAATGAGAACCATTTCTGGGTGGGGCCACAGAAGCCCATCCTTTCTGCAAGGAGGGTGAGTAGTGTATGGTGTTCAATCACAATGAATACAGCCAATGAATACAGGTCCCCCTGCTCCATAATCTGAAAGATGTCATTGACCATCTACATGGTGGCTGTTTTAGTGTGGCATTCAGAGCAGAACCAGGATTGGTAATCCTGGTGCAGACTGAGTTGCTCTATTATTGTAAGTAGTTCATTAGGAACTACCATCTCAATGATTTTGCTGATAAATGGGGGAACCGTGATTGGCCAGTTGTTTGCTAGGTCGTCTGCGTTGAGGGTGTTTTTTTCTGGATTGGGTTTGTAAGCCCCTATTTTTAGGACGTCTGGCAATATACTATCGCTGAGGGAGGTGTTAACTATACTAAGAAGAGCTGTTAGGGCAGCACATGGGTTTTTTTTCAGACTGGTTGTTGAAAGGATATTGTCGGTGTATGAGGTCAGTTTTAAAGATGCAAGCATGTTCAGGAGGTCCCCGGGCTAGAAGAAAGAGAAATCAGTCCAGCGTTGATCAGCCCATGGAATGTTATAAGGGGGGGGGCAGTCAAATATTGCAATGGTTCCAAAAAAACAACCAAAGATCCAAACCTTAACATGTGTCTGAGATTTGCATTGGCCAAATCAAGTGGAACACATTGAGATAGGGTGCAAGTCCCTACCAGCTTTCCAGAAACAGTATTTTAAGTATGTGGCCATGTAGGTATGGCACTCTGAGGGCCGGACCACATTTGCTGTGCCTCTTCTGCTTTTGTGCCTTTTGTACCCACTGCATTCACCTTGCACACAGTCCAGCCCGTGCTCTGGCATATGGCTAACCAGTGCCAGATGCTTCCTTCTCGGGTCTGACATGTTACGGTAACACCCTACAAACAAGCCTATGTACTTCAAGGCTACTCCGCAGCACGATTCAAGCCGATGATGCAACTGCCTACTGGTGAATTGCAGCTCTCCTTTACAGCACTAGAAACTGCCCTCACAAGTTGCAGACTCGTTCTTCGGAACACTGTACTTTAGTCAGATGTATGGTGTGATCCCTCTTCACTGATGCTACAAGATTGTAGAATATCTCAATCTCCAGCCATACCGCCCATCCCCTCTCTTACCTGTGCCAACAGCACATCATTGCTCTCTTGCACTTCTCCTGCTTCCTCCCACTAACTCAACCTCCCCTCCTCTTTCAGAGCCGCCAGAGCGCCAGGGGCCCACTCCGGTGGTGATAGTGTGCGGTACAAATGTCCTTTAACATTAACATTAACATTAACCTGTGCAAATATGTCATGTTTGTCTGACTCTGCTCTCCTGTCATCCTTTCCACTGCTCCACAGACTAGTGTCTTCATTGCCCCTGGCAGAGGCACAAATCGACACTTTCTGGAGAAGCCTTACTGCTGCAATAACACTAAGATGACTGGTGCTGCATACAAAACTATTAACATAACATACCATTGGGTGGAAAATGTACAATGACCAGCAGTGAGACAACTCACTGCATACGTGTGTGGTAGCTATGCATTTGTGAAAGGATCTGTCTCTAAGGGAGTGGCCATTGGGTTCACTGTAACTTGAAAGCCCTCTTAAAACTTACATTTACATTTGATTATTTATTTATAAAGCGCACAATGGACCCATAGGCATAATGGCGCGTAACAGACAAACAATGAGAAATGCCACATAAAACATGAAACGGGAAGCAAAGTAATACACAACCTAAAAACCAAGGTGAGCACAAAAATGGTCAATATTGAGAGAATGCTAAAAAAGAAGCTAAGATATAAGATATCCCACTAACAGTGCACTTAAAGTATTAGTTTACAGTTAGCACCCCCTCTCGGGAAATAGTTGCAAATGCTGAGAAAATGTGGAAGCGCACTCGACCCGCAACCCACTATGACACAGTCGCTGTTAGGAGAAGTACACCACGCGCTCAGTTCAATTCGGGGTGGTTACATGTGGTTACACTGTAACTGTAGCAGTGGGTATTATAGGCACTGCCTCTTAAACTGGAGTGGATGTGTGTTGCTGGGATAAACACACTGGTCTATGGGAGTTTGCATTGTGTCCTAGTGGCATTTAGCAAGCTCTCGATAGGTCGGCGCTGTCTGGGATGTCTGTGGGCGTCTAACGGCGGTGTGTGTGTGTTGTCTGTGCGCGCGTGGGTTTTGTGTCAGGAGTCTGAATGCCTGAAGGTCAGACTCCTAAGCAAAGCCTCCCTAATTCATTCTTCCCCCATATGGATGGCTCTGAACCCCCCTAATTGGATTCATTGCCTGTATGGAAAACATGCATTTTATGTGAGTTTTGCTGAAGGCACTTTGTGTAGATTTACAAATGAGTGGTGTCTGGCAGGGCTTCTTTGATATGTGCTAAAGTGGCTGTCTAAATGTGTGCTCCTAAAGTTTAAGTGAAGGCTGAGCATGCTTGGTGGTGGGGGGGGGGCTTTGGATTTTGGAAATGCATCCCTCATTTAAAGCCTCGTTGTTTTATTTTACCTTGGAACAATAATGTATAAACCCTCATGTTTTGAAATGTACAAGGCATTTTCCTTCCCTGACTTGAATTTTAAACTGGCCCATGTTGAAATGCATTTCTTCTGCCTTGAAAACCGTTTTGTTAATTGGAACACTCTGTGATTTCAAGGCGGTTTCGGCCTGTAGGGGGAGCAGATAACCAGGGCTGCATTTCACTAGACCACAAAGCTCTCTTTGGCGCCTGCGCGCAAACAGGGAAGCGTGACACTTCAGTGGGAGACGTTACGTCATAAATGTGCGCTGAATCAAGCTATTGGTTGAACTGTTGTAATGTAGAGTGGTAAAGGCAGGCTACGACTGACTAGTCCTGTTAACGTCGCACTGGAAGCTCGTAAAGTCCTGAAGATGTCTACCACTCCCTCCCAAAAGGATGAGCCTTTTCTGGAAAACGTTGCAGCAATGAGAGATGAAGATGGGACGATGGACCTTTCCAACTTGCCATTACATCAGCCCCTGGCGGAGCCCAGGAGGACCCTCTGCATCTGAGATTCCCTTTACACCTGTGTCCTGATTTCATCTATGGTCATGAAACCACGCTCTACAGGGCTGCTGTCTGACAGACACACTGACAATTGTTGACTTTCTCCTTTTAAAGATGGCATACATGCCAACTCCCCTGATTTAGGCGGGAGACTCCTGATTTTTCAATGAAAAATACTTCTATTTTTAATGTTCTCCCACCTAAAATAATGATTTCCCCAATACAATCCTATGGGGAAATTGTTGTCTCCCGATTTTTCTGCAGAAATCTCCCTCCCAAGTGTTACGGAATTTTGGCATGTATGAGATGGCGACGGCTCTCTTGCCTCTGTGGTTGCTGGTATTTTCTATATATGAAAAAGGCAAATCCAGGTGCAGCCGTACCTGCCCACATTTGAAAATCAAAAACCCTGAGATTTAAGCCCCGCCCATAGCTACACAAGACTCCGCCCACTTGTACAAGGCTCCGCCCACATACCAAAAAGGTAAACTCAGTTGTTGTAGCTGCCATAGAAGCATGTTTGCAGTATTAGAAACCCTATTTCTAATAATCCATGCACCGTACAGCTGCATCCCCCAAAAGAAAGTTGTTTGTCTATCTTGCACCAAATTCATTCTTTCAGCTCCTTAAACTAAATTGATAGTGTGATTGGCTATGTGCACAAAACGGCACTAAATGAAACCGTGCCCTGAAAAAACGCATTTGCCATTTTTGGGGTGCCCTTTTGCATTTGGAAACCTGCCGCTACTCCAAACACGCAAAAGCAGAACACACGACAAAGCCACACGCTGCAAGCAGGTGCGGCACATCAACAGCACTGACTTCTTTGAAACAGGCAGCCATATGTGGGGGCCAGGCATTTGCCATAGCTCTCAACTCACACGCTTTTGGCGGGTGTCACCCGCCTTGTAAACAGCTGACTCACCCGCCAAGCCTCGCGCACGCCCATTCGTTTCAATGGGCCTCTCACCCGCCAAAAATCAAATCGGGTGTTTTCACCCGCGTTTGCGACACAAATGGTTGAGAGCTGTGCATTTGCTCTCCAAGGCATATATACCTATTGTTAAGGTCCAGCCATAGTTTGTTACATTTTTGGAACCACTATGACTGCTGGGGCAAACGGACTGGTCTAATGTGAATAGGAGCTGCAAAAGACCTCCCTGGATCTAAATTCTGTCTCCCAGAAGTGAATTCCATTTGTATTTTTGGCACGTAAAATGACCAATTCTTTTATTTTTAAATGGTAGGGACTGTTTGACACTGCACTTGCAGCATTTCACTTCTAATTTCAATGCGTGCGCTCTCTCTTTTTGGTGTGTTGAGTCCTTTCACTGGATGTGGTTCAAGCTGGATAGATTAGCTAACTGCATGGGGCCATGTCTCAGTGTCTTTGCTGGGTCCCTTGCTGGCTTTTCCATGTGAATGGACAGATAATCACAGGGCATTGTGTCTGGCAGCTACTCCTAATCACAGGATGTTGCAGATGTCAATCTCTTGAAACCCAGCCCACCTGTTCTTTGCCCATCCCCACACCACAGTAAAGTTGAGCCCCAGCTAACAATTAATGCAAAATGCCTGCATATGTGTATTGTTATTTAAACTCTGGGTCTGCTGCGGAAAACCCAGAGACCCGGAGAAGAGCGTGAAAACCCTGAGTCTCCGGGATAAACCCGGAAGTTAGGCAGGTATGGGTGCATCCTTCGTTTTTCTAGCTAAACGCTCAGTCACCATTGCTGATGTAGATGAGATGTGCACCAATGTGGAGACCAAAGATGAAGTCTGACTGCAAGGGCCCCCCCGTTGCCACATTGCTGAAGGGCACTGCACCCTCAACAATTCCAAAGCTGGCAATGCACCCTCCTCTTGCCTGCCTTGGAGGGATAATTCAGTCAAAATGCTATATCGTCATTCACAGAAATGGTGGCTTGTCTTTAAGGAACATGACCTTTAGTTCTCACCCAATATTCTGCCCTCCCCTTTCCTTCACTGAGAAGGACTCATTTAGAAGGGACAGCTGTTGCTCAAGCAGGACAGGCCACGCTTCCCAACTGAAAGAAAGGGAGACCAAATTGGTATATGTGTCTACTGTGTTGAAGACATTTCAATTTTAGGGTGAGTGCTGAGATAGATGAAAACGGGACCAAATGCAAAGTGCATTACTTGTTCAGAAGGGTTTCAGCTTAGGTCACTACCACAGACATATTTAGCAAATATAAAACCATGTTTTCATTCTTATGATCCCAAAGTGCTCTTTGATTTATGCAAAGTAGCCAGGTGCTTCCTGTTGCCATCTCCATTTAGATTGGATATTTATTTACAGAAGGGGCAATCTACTCACTGCAACTCATTTTACAAGTCACAGTGCAGAAAAATAAGTGTAAAAATAAACCGTAAAAGGCTTAAACTAGTGTTATACACTTACTTCACTGCAACAGATCATTTAAAAACAATGTTTGCAGGTTGAATGGGAGACAGGAGGGATACAACATGTCCTCCACATCAGTCCTTCCCTGCCTGCAAAACCATCTTTATACGTTTTCATGAGGTTTCCATGCAGACATACAATTAATGGATTCCTGTGGAATAGGCCTCCATTTAGCACATGCTAGAAGTGGATTGATTACATTGGAATACATTTAAATGCGGTTATTTCCTAGCAACTTTTACATTTTTTACAAAATGGTAATTAAAATGAAAGTGTATCAGTGATTTCATCTGTATGTACTCTTTGTGTTTGCACTCCATTTTGTAGTACTGGAACATTGTGTGCAGGGGACACACCAGCACGTACGTGCTAACGTTGGTGATCCCCTGCATGCAATTACCTCTTTGAATAAAATGAGCCATTCTGATTAAATTGTTTATAGACTGAGTGAGAAAATATTTTGTTTAAAGAAAGTGATTTATTTACAAATTGAGCTAGAGAGATTAATTTACAATATGCAGACTGGATGCCAATAAGATCACCAGAGATCATGCTGTGTGACTCAAAATATATGTTTGAAGGGTCTCATGATTTATTGTTTTGGGCATGCACCCCTTAGTAACACCATCACATTTATTGCATGTTTTCCTGTGTTACCCTAGAGAACCAATTGGAAATTACATGGGCCTTTAACCAATTTTGTCTCAAACGTAATGCTGTAAAATGCACCCTTTGAATTTCCTATTTTCAAAATGTTGCCGGGCGAGAACCCAGCAGATCTTCAGGATCCTCCCCCCCCTGCTTCAACACTAGGTGAAAGATGTTTTTTTATTTATTTCATTTGTATAGCGCAGTACAAGCCCTCAGGCATCAGGGCGCTGGAGAGAAGCAGTACATGTAGCGCAGAGGCACAGATCTAAACATTCAGGTGGTTACAGTCAATAAATTAAGTCCAGCCCTTAGGTAGGTTGATTAAAAAATATACTTACATCTTTTGCCTAGTGCATCGTGTGGCATGCCCTGAGGCAGCATGTCCATGATGTGAATTGCACATGCACGAAGCCCCAGGCAGGCCTGGCAGTCTGTGGTGGGGTGTGCGCATCTTCGGGGAGCATAGGGAGCATCTCAGGTCAAAGGGTGACCCCCTCATTTTGTTTCACTGAAAGACATTAATCTGGCTTGGCGATAACACGGTCACAGGATGGGGTTGTCCCAAACTGCTCATCTTGCTGTGAACGTGCTGCTGCCTATACTTGACTTATTATGACTTATTTCTTGGGCCTCATCTGCTGCAGCCTATTGTTACTTTAATCAACAGACAGCATGCAGCATGCTGCTCGGGGCTGCCCTTGCATCAGCCTGGTGTAGGTAAAATTCATATCAATCTCTGAGTTGGAAGTCTCATGGAGGGCTGTCTGCTTGCATGCAGAAGCAAGCTGCTGGCCCATGCCTTAAGTGTGCACATCATCACAGTATCGGGCCACTACGCCAGAGAGAGAGGCAATGCCAGACACTAGATTGAGGCAGAAGAGAGCCAGGCTGCCCACAGCTCAACACAGCCACCATCAATTCCTCTGTGAGTTGAAAGACACATGTCCCAAATTCCATTCCCAAAAACTGCCTGAGCTGAAAATCCCACCTACATGTATGTATTCAGGGAATCAATGGGGCAAAGGCTTTGGGGCATTGGCCCATGTCCTTCGCTGGATTGTGATGTTCTTGTGTTTCACTTGTCATGTGTGTCTCCTCACCTCCATGTCTCACATACTGCTCACAGCCATAGTAAGAGCAGAACTCCTGGTAGGATAAAGTGATGCTGTAATTAGGTCCTAACCACAAGGCCAGATTAGACTGGTGAAGTGTATTGAGAGTGATGCTGATGGGTCATAGAATGGGAGCATGGGAAGATGTGGGCATAATGAAGGGCAGGGAAAGCGTAGCAGAGGATGAAGGGCATGAAGGGAGCTGCCTCACTTTTGGGAATAGAAGGGAATAAATAAGGAAATAGAGTGTGCACCACGCCTTTGGTTTGAAATCTCCCCAGAGAGAGGACTGGATGGGCATGAATACAGAAAGCCTCATTGTAGATGAGCGTTTAGAGTAATAAGCCAAGTACTGCATTGACCTCGAATCCAATATCACAACAAGATGTCGCGCTTTTAAAAAGAGAGGCCAAAGAACAAATGATCAGGTACATTCAAGAACCTCAATGCAAGAGACCTCCAGAAAGAGACTAAGAAACGCACTACTGGTCAATTCCAGTCTTGAGTGGTGTGTTGTCGAGTTCTGCATCCTTTAAAAGTCCTATAAGTGCATCCATTCTTAATTAAATGTGGTGTTGATATGGATGCCAATCGTTTTGCCAATTTGCCAAGCACGGTCCTGGGAACAGCTCTGAATCCATCAAGTTTGAGGGATAGAAGGGTGTGTTTCTTTGCTACATCCTTTGCCCTTTCCAGTCTTCTTGTACCTAAAAACGATATGAGCAGAAGGATTTTTTATGTTAATGTTATGTTAATGGGAATTTGCATAGTGCCCTTCACCAATGGTCTCAACATGCTGTAGGTTGAACGCCATAGGGGACCCCAGTCCAGGTAAGTGTAAATGGTCAGATAAATAAATAGTGCGTGTGTGCACTAGGTATGTGTGTAGTTAGGCTGGATTTCATTGTGGGGGCTAGCTGAATTCCATGCTCGGGGTGGTGTGCAGAGTATGTGAGACAGGTACTATCTGTACAGCTAGGCTGAATATGTCGTGGGGTAGCTGCATTCTAATGAATGGGGTGCTGTGAAGTGAGTAGGGTATGTGGGATTATGTGTGCAGCTAGGCTGAATTTATCATGGGGGATAGCTGCATTCTAATGCTTGTTGCGATGTGCAAGGTAGTAAAAGATTATCTGTGCAGCTAGGCCGAATTTATCTTGGGGGATAGCTGCATTCTAGTGGTCGCGGCAATTGGCAAGTTAGTAAAAGATTATGTGTGCAGTTAGACCAAATTGATTGTGGGGGATAGCTGAATCCTAGCATTCGTGGTGCTGTGCAGGGTTAATCTTCACGGTTCTATCTAAATGTGGCGCATGGCTAATCTTCATAATTCTATCTCCACGTGACGCACAGTGGCGAAATATTGTGCAGGGCACAGTTCAGCACAGTGGCCAACTATAGGGCTACCTTACACAATTAAGGCTAAATGCAAAATATGGCTATCTTAAACAGTTAGGCTTCGAAATGTGTATATTTTCTTAAGGGTTAAGGGGTAGAACAGTGGGTTTTGGGGCTTCGGGTGGGGTGGTAGTGAAAGGGAATAATGGGTACGGGCCCACCAAATAAAAAATAGAAAATTTGAAAAACAAATTCGTATTGATTGCAAAGAAGTAAATTACTTTACTTCATTGTAATAACGTAGACCCCTTTGAATGTATGAAAAATGTACTTCTCATTGAGTTGAGTTGTCTTACTGAGGGGCAAGAGTTCCGCTCGATGAAATGGGATACAAGAAGCTTTGGGTCTAGACGTCTGCAGCTTTTCTGGACTTGCATGATGGAGCCCAGCCTAGCTAATAGCCGTCCCTGCTGGAATTCTTCCTCGTTGGGACTGGCACAAGTAAACCCTGATACTCCCTTAGGTTACAGACCACAACCACTGCAGGCTCCTGGGCTTCCGGTTCTTCTGATTTAGACAAGACTACAGGATCAATCCATGGATGCTGGGAAGCAGGTGCACCAGACTTCTTACATGTTTGGGATGCCATCCTGGGACTATTACTAGGTGATCAAATCCTCAAAACAACCAGAGAGGTACCCAGCAACACGTTTGCAAAGACATTCTCCTTGACCCAGACATCTCCTCAATCTGAAAGTCTCCTTAGGCAACAGGGAATAACTGTGGAGGCCTTTCCTCCGGCTGAAGCAGTGTCCTACAAACCACTGGCGTGCTGTCCCCTATAGCTCAAAGCAGAGGACTGCTGCCCACATCTCAAATGTGTATTTGCAGGTATCTTCTAGGACATCAGAATGGCGTTGCCAGATTTGTGCTTGGCGTGGCTTTTGTAGCCACGTCAAGCACCTGGCATTCAGTGCCGGGACATGTTGCGAGAAGGTGTGACTTTCTAGCCCAAGGAAGACTCAAAAATATGATGGACAACTGCCTTGGTCTTAGAAAACCCCACTTGCAACTGAGCTGTGCTGTTGGAAGACAGGTATTACCAAATTCACTCAGGTTGCAGCAGAATGACAGGTGAAAGGCACAGAGGATGGCTTCTGCATTCGATGTCGTAAATGTAGTTAGCAGTTTTTCTTTTTCAAACCAAGGAATAAAGTGCTTTGCCTTCTTTCCGTGAGGGAGAATGGAGTTTGTCCAGAGGCTGAGGACGACGGAAGGGGCCTGTACCACTGTCAAATGGGTTGGGAAGGAGTCTGAGCTTCGCATCCAGCCTCCTAATTGTTGGAGTAACAGTGTAGAGTGTCTCAGATTTTTAAGGCCACCTTTTGCATGTCTGGCTGCAAGGCGAACTTGTCTTGTTCCAATTGGGCCATAGTGCTCCCCATCAGAAAGCCCCCTCTAGCAGAGGAGCAGGCAACAGGAAGTCAAGCACACCACTTGAAGGACATGCTCATGAAAAAACATATAGATCAGGCAGACTTCGACACATCTATATCCAGTCCACAAGAGTACATTTTAGGATGTGCCCAAATCAGCTTAAGAAATATGTGGCTTGGGAGGCTGCCGAGGAGATAAAGGTACCTTAGGCAGCACGTGTTGAGAGCTGGCTTCACTGGTGGTGGTGGTGGTTATAAAGGAGGTGAGGTCAGAGGTGTCATTGGAAGGAAAGGTTCTAAACGTGGACCATAATGGCTGGCGCAGGCTTCGATGGCCAGAGTCTTAGCAGCAGTTAGAAAATATTTCTCTTTTGGCAACTTTCCCTCCATATTTCTATGGAACCTCCAAAGTTTTTGCTGATGCTTTTCAAACCGTCCTGGCTTTGTACAGGGAAGTAAAGCCTTCAGCTTCACTCCCCTGGTCTTTCACTCATTTTGTTATGGGGAAACCGATAGGTCCGCCAGACTATCAGTACTGGGGGAACTAGGTTTCTATGGCTGCTCTGATCCACTCACCTCATCCTGCTCTGCAAGTGAAAGGCCCTGGAACACCACTGCAGCCCATCCTGTCTTGGAGGATGAGCCTCTGCATCCCGGTGGCAATCCTCTGGACCATCCTGCCCGAGAGATGTGAAGCTGTGAACACATGTGCTAATTCTAGAGGTCTATTTTGTTAGACAGTTTCTCTGCCACCAGCTTAAAAACAATGTCTTTTATGCAGCACTTCCTCCTGTTGACCCTGTAAGCCGTGTAATAACAGGTGTTGTTAATAGCCATTGCAATGGTACTAAGTGGATAGACTTCACACCGCAGAAGGTCTGAGTTGGCCTTCCCGGGCTTTTGACCTGTGCCCTCTAGACTAAAAACACAAATGGCTCAGATGAGTGTGCAGCTCACCAAACTATCTTCTATGCTTAGTCACCAGATAAAATCCTTTCTGCATGTGATTGGTTGTAATTCCCCATAATGAATCCTCAGACGCCCTTCCAGTCTCTAGAGAGAATACCCACACCCATTTCCTCTGCAGATAGCATATTCTCCTTCCCTGCATGGACCCATCCTTTTTAGGGTCAACAGTTTTCCCATCTGTATGCGCCCACAGAACCCACCTTTGCTACATTTGAGCCGTTTTAAATTCCTGAGTGACTGATCAGAACCTGTCCTTGCTGCTACAAGTGACATGTTGTATGGTCTTAGTTGAAAACACAGAACTGGTTGTTCTTCTGAGTGACAGCTCTTCTATCCCTGGGTAAATTAATCGCAGAACCTATCCTTTCTACAGGAAGTGTTACCAGTCTTAATCTCATTCATCCATTCCGGAACATGTCTTTTACATTTCTTACTTGCATTGTTCTTGTGGGACATTCATTCCCGACACATCTGGCAGAGGTAACACTTGAGGCTGGCCTAGTCTACTCATGTGTAAGCAGAGGTACTTTGCTGAGGAACCTGCCCTATCTCTGCCTGTGGCTGTGGCTGGTTGAATGTGGTGCTATGGGAGCTCACCTTTAGTAATTAAGCCTTTCTGTTTGTTCCTCATCGCTATCCAATTCTCTAAATGTTCAGAACAATCCTCCCTTCAGGTGACCAATGTCTCTGTCTCTGGTGAAACCCCCAAACCCATCCCTCCCACAAATACCTAGATGATTATTCTAGGGCTGTTCCCCAGAAATAATACTTCCTAGAGGTCACTGGCTCACCAGCTCTTTGGTAATTATCAGAACAAATTTTTCCAACATAACAATAATGTGGATTTGTTTAGAACTTACTGGCACAATTTCCCATTTTAGTGGCAGGTTCAATCCTTATTCTGATCCCCAGAGACCATTACTTCTATAGGTAGTAGGTTCATTTTCCATGCGCAAATCACCCAACCAAACCCTTCCCATATTTGACAGGCCCTTTGTCCATGGGTAACTCCCCAGAACCCCTTCTTCAAGCAAGGGAAATTTTGTTTGTGTCCCTGAGCAAATTCCCTGAATCAACCCTCTCTACAGGTGACTGATTCTCTATTCTTTATTAATCCAGAGAGCCATCCATCCTTCCGGTGATAAGACAAGCTTTCTTCCTGGAACCTTGCCATTTCTCTGAACCCATTATTTCAGCGGGCAAATGTGTGTTGCTCCTCCTTCCTTTGAGTGGGACAATGCTCAGAATGTAACAGGTAGAATTAAGCGTTATGTCCCTGGCACAATGTGCAGTGTGACAAACTGGATTCTGGGCCTGCAGACGTACATGGATGATTAGAGACTAAAATTCCCACTCAGCCCTCACACTGCTACAAACCAAGTGCCAACACAAACATAAAGGTAAAACAGGCACAGCTAAGAAATATACCTCCTTTGCCTTTTGCAGTGACGTGGGCCACAGGAAGGGGGATGAATGTGAGTCAGTAGAGAGTCACACAGCAAAGCAAAACAGTCCAAAATAAAGGGAATGTGCAATCAAGGTTCTTTAAAAATAGATATACTTCAATACAACATCTGCAAAGTAACTAAATTGAAAAAAACTACACAAAACTCACCCCTGAGAAAGGAACAGAGAATACGCAAAGATAGTGCAATGCAGCTCTCTGAGTAATGAATCAGAGGTGTAAGACAAGTAAAAAATGCAATGTTCTTTAAAAAAAAAGGTATGTTTCTTGGATGCAAAAAGGGAATTGGTGACCTAAACAGTCTCTAGGGCCCAGAACTGGACCAAGGGGGCAGTTAACAGTCATTAGCACCTTGTTCTTGGCAAACCAGACTTCTTGGCACTGCCCCGCAATTTGAAGATTGTGAGAGTGCAAAAGGCAGCACAGGAGGGTCCTGGTGTGTCAAATTGATTAAATGGCTGAATACACGACTCCAAGCAGTTCATGCACGCGCCTAGAAACATGTGTGTATAGGTGCGTTATAAATGACTTATCATATCATATCAATGGCAAAAACACTAGGGTCCCAGCTCTCTTGGCTCTCAGGGTGCTGTGAGTCCCAATCGAAGAGCTCATGGGCAAGTGAGTCCTTTTCTAGTGCTCCCAAACAAGGGGGAGGCAGACACACAACTGCAGGGGTCTTTCAACGAGGTGAGCACCTGGGTGTCAAAAGAGAAATTATATTGTGCCTCCTATTGCAATAAGTATATGTATATTGGCCTACGCCAAGCTGCTCGTAAGTCGCTTGTGAAGAGATCCGTGCTGCAAGGTCCTGACCTTAAAATCAATGTAAGCCGCCATTTTAGGTCAATCCGCCATTTTAGGTTCGCTTTGTAAATGTCACCCTTTGAGTTAAAATGGTGGACGATGTCATGCCAAAATAGAACATGGCTGTCTTGACCTCTGTATGTAGCTAATATGTAACTTGCCTCCAGGCCACTTGTTGAGGTCGTGAACTGAGACCTTGTCCTTCATTGACCTGTGTGTAAAGGATTACTCGTGCTATGAAACTAATCCACGAGAATACAATAAGAACAATGTATTCAAATACTGAACGTAGAACACTTGTTTAACTACATTGTATTAATGTTTAAGAAGATTTACATGGAAAATCCCAGAATACACAGTTGCTGTGTAGGCTTGTTGATATATGTATTAAAACCAAACCAGTTATATGCGGATGTGCGAGACTTGGCATGAACCCTAGATCGGTGATGTATTAGTGGAATATTAACCTGAAGTGGGGCTGGACATCGTGCTCACAAAAAGCATATAAAGCCAATGTATTCTAATGTACAGTGTCTCTCACTGAACACATTGAACCATGCTGCAGTTCGTTGTGTTGTACTGAGGGCCGATAGCTGTCTGATTTTTTTGCTCTGTTCTTAGTAACTGGATTCAGTATAAAATAAAGTACTTTGTGTGTTCCTTTGTAACCCGTGTTCGGTGTGTTTCCTTTTGGGGTACTCAGCCTCGATATTTTGATTTTGTTTTCACAGTTGGCGCCCGAATAGGGACCCTCAAGATTGATGCCGGATTGTTGAAGGTTGACTCAGGTTATCGGACCGGGATCGGACGGTGTGACAGAAGGGGGCCCCACTGAACGAGACGCGACTCCTCAGCAGCGCTGCACGACCCGATCCCTGGACGATTAGCTTGTGGTCCGAGACAGAATCTTGATGAGGGTCCACTTATTGAGGCGGGCAGATTTGCCCAAATCACCATACACGAGGTAAGATTAGTTAGGTAAGATTCTTTGAAATCCGATCGGACCTCCTTAGGTTTGTTCAGGTGAGTCGTGACCCGACTCTTAATTCAACCTTGATAATTTGGATTTGGCGCATTGTATCTGCAGACACAATTATTGACCAGGTAACACCAATAATTTGATATGCCTGGGAAATTGTCTACCTGCTTCAGGGTGTTGTTCCGCAGCGATAGACAATCTTTGGAATTTAGCCATCCCGCACCACAGGAGGGTTCGCCGGCATGTATTATGTACTGTAAGCATGGCATTGGAAGTTTAGTATTTAATGACATTTGGCACAGACAAACCAGACATGCCTCTGAACTTCAGTGGCCAATCAATGGCAGTTTTGAAATCCCTCATATTGAGTATTTAGAGTGAATTCTATTAAAGAAAAAGGCTAGACCTGCAGCATTTGATGTTTTACAGAATTGGAAAAAAGAAGCGCTGCAGCAACTTAAAAGTAGAGAAAAACATGCACGCCGTCATAAGACGAACGCCGAAAAAGCATTATTGTATGACCAAGATAAACATTCTGAATCGACTAGGAACATGGACAGGGCTTTCTCACTTGGAATTCAAAAAATATATCCTTCCAAAGACCTCCATGCTTCCGATGAATTTATAGACAAATTGTTAAATGAACGAAGGCCTGGTGCCTCTGCGCCACCTCCGTATGTTCCTCTTCCTGCTGCTTTGCCTCTTCCTCCTGCTATTCCTGCTCTACCTGCTGTTGTTCCTGTTGTTCCTGCTCCTCCTAATGTTCCCCTTCCTCCAGCTCCTCCACCTCTTCTTATCGCACCAGTTACAGTGCCTCCATTGAATTTGCCTACTCCCTCTCTTCCAAGTGGTTCTGAGCCGCTTGTAGTCGATCGAGGGGCAGGGTCAAAGGTTGTCACTCGCAATACTGTACCACCAGAGAAGAAATTTGATTTGATTGCATGGGCTAAGTATTTTATGGAGAAGGATGATCAAGCTAATGTTTTTGCCACACTTTGTAATGTGAATAATTTTCCTGAGAAAAATGTTTTTATTGAAGGTTTAGGGATTCATTTATGTGTAATGTGGGGAAAATTAAATAATACAGATCTCCCGCAAGGGTTAAGGGATCTAAATACTTTAGCGTTTTCTAGAGACACTGTGGAGAAGGTAAATGAGCATGTCGAGAGGTTATTTGGGTATAGAAAGGAGTTAGAAAAGTTGCAGAATGAGGATGACGAGGAGGAAAGTATGTATGTGCAGAAACCGTTCCTTCCTTGTCGTAAATCGATATCTGAGGAAGCACAAATTTGTATGCAGGACGCACTTAGATGGATTTCGGATATGTCGATAACTCCAGTTGAAGTATATGACACATATAGTCAGTATACGCCAGAAATGCAGAGGAAAGTGATACAGGTAATGATAGAGTACCTACAGGATGATTGTGTAAAAAGAAAGATTAATTGTCCCACAGCGTTATTGAGTATATACAAGAGAGCTTTTTCACTTGACACTTCTTCGACTGCTTTAGCGCTCGACTTGGCTCTGTTGCTTAGTAAGCGTTCAGAGCCACCTACTTCTCAGTTGCCTATGAGAGAGGTTCCTCCGACATTTGTCCCGAAGGTTGAGATTGCGGCTGATCCTGCAGCAAATATAGTCGCTGTGAACATTCCTGCACATTATGTATCACAGTTCGTTCACATCCCGTTCTCAAGACAGGAAGTGAATACTAATAGACAATCTATTCCTGATATTAGGAAAAAATCGACAGGATTCTATAAAGAAATAGAGTCCGTTTTACAATCCTCAGTGTTCACCTTAGGTGATATTGATTTGTTATTCCCTGTTCTCCTGCCCATAGATTTGTGGAAAGAAGTTAGAACTAAAGACGACGTGCCAGGGTTGGGAGATACATGGGTGAAAATAACTAGACTCGATGGAGAAAGGCCAGCTGGTGAAAGACCGCCTAAGGTGATATTGACTTTGCCTGATAGAATTATTGCAAAATCTAAAACTATAATTCCAGAGAAAATAATTATTTGGGACAAACTTACGGCCTGTGTCCAAGGAAAGTCTGAGGGTGCTACCGAGTTCTTTAATCGGTTCGACAGGTATTCTCGGATTTCAGTGGACAAGACCTAGGCACAGAGTCTGGGAAAAGATTATTTGTGGACACATTTGTGAGTGAATTGCTGCCTGACATCCACTCACAAATGATGTCTTCTGAGAGCGCTTGGCAGGCGAAAACGCAATCAGAAGTACTGCACATGGCTCAGTACTACGAGAACCGTGTCAATAATGAAAAAGATAGAGTTGAAAAATGAAAAGGTGATTGGAAAACTAAAGTGCTATTGCAGCAAATTGTTAGAGGCCCCAGAGGGGGTAGTTCTTAGATCAGAGGTCAGTATGTCCCGCAAGGGAATGTGCCCTTGGGTCCTGTGAACATTAACCAGTGTGCCTATTGTTGCCAAGAGGGTCATTGGCGTGCACAATGCCCCGTCCTTCGGCAAAGGTCGAATAACACATTCGGGAATATGGGTAGACGATCCAGAGGTCGCCCGGGTGTAGGGGGCCCTGGTAGAAGTCAGTTTACACAGGATCCTCAGCAACCTTTCTCACGGGACAATCACATTTCGAGTGTGGACACCAGGAACATATTTGATCATCCTTCCGCTGTATATTTATCTGAAGAGCTTCCTTTTGATGACATTCTGTTTCGTTAGGATTGCCCGAAGCATGGTTTGGAACCTACACCTATTCCCGTCAATCAGAAAGGTCCCTACGTTGAAATGGTGGTGAAAAATAGGAAACATCAGTTTTTGATAGACACTGGAGCACAGAAGTGTTCCATTGTTCATTCACGGGTTCCAAACATTCCACTGTCTGGGCAAACCAATGTTTCTGTAGGGTTTTCTGGCACACCAGTTGTTTGTCCGGTACCCATTTCTTTGGGTCCCTTTATGGACCACTGTCCATTTCTGTTGTCTTCGAATTGTGGAGAGAACTTGCTGGGGTTGAATCTGTTAAAAGAATTAAATGCAGTGATTTATTGTTCTTCTGATGGAGAGCCCTTGACGATTTCACCACAGCAATTTTCTGTCTCGCAATTCTTGACTAGACCTTTGCCGCCAGAATTTATTAATGTACCAGAGAGCTTATGGGCTGTTGACGACAATGATGTCGGTGTTTTACAGATTGAACCTGTTAAGATAGTTTTGAAACATGGAATTGAGCTGCCACACATTCCCCAGTATAAGATTTCAGTTGAGGGCGAGCAAGCTTTGAAATGCATTGTTTCCGATTTTGTGCATCGCGGGGTGATTGAAGAAATTTCAGGAAGTTTGTGTAATAGCCTGATTTTACCCATGTACAAGAAAGGCGATAATGCAATTCCATTCCGTTTCATAATTAATTTACGTGCCATTAATAAAGTCGTCGCTCCACAATTTCCAATTGTGCCTGATGTGACGACAATCTTAACCATGATTCCAGCTACAGCTACTTACTTTAGTGTGGTGGATCTAAAGAATGCTTTCTTTAGTATTCCTATGCACAAGGATAGTAGATACTTGTTCGCGTTCACCTTAGGGGGACGCTCGTTCACATTTACTCGTGCACCTCAAGGGTACACAGAGAGTCCTAGCATCTATAGTAGGGCTTTGAAAGAACAACTTGATACCCTAGAATTGCCCTCTACTTGTACATTGCTTCAATATGTTGATGACTTGCTTTTAGCTGCTGATTCTGAGAGTGCCTGTAAGGAGGGCACTGTGTTATTGCTTATACATCTAGCTAAGCATGGTCACAAAGCTTCACTTAAAAAATGTCAATATTGTTGCCAGGAGGTCGCCTATTTAGGCTATCTCCTGTCAAAGGCGGGAAGAAGATTGACACCTGAAAGAATAAAACACATTTCTGGCATGTCTGTCCCAAATACACAAAACGAATTTAGAGCCTTGATAGGTATGGCTTCTTACTGTAGGTTGTGGATCCCAAATTTTTCACTAGTAATCAAACCGATGTTGGCTTTGACAAAGAAGGGCATTTCTTCGCCATTACCATGGAATGCGGAACACCAGCAATCGTTTGACTTGCTTATGCTCTGCACCAGTTTTGGGCACACCAAACTATAAAAAGGCCTTTGTGTTGTTTTTGCATGAATGTGATGGATGTGCTTTGGCTGTATTAACGCAGGAACATGGAGGGAAGAATAGGCTGTGCGGTTACTTTTCTTCTGCCCTTGATCCTGTAGCATGCGTTTGCCAAGATGTTTGCGAGCTGTCGCTGCTGCTGCTGCGTCTGTAAAGCAGAGTGAGGTTCTAGGCCATGATCTAACCCTGATGGTGCCTCACTCTGTAGATGTTCTACTGAACCGCACCCAAACGCAACACCTCACTTCTGCATGGTTGACAAGATATGAATTGATCTTGTTTGCTCCTCACATTCAAATTAAGAGGTGTTGTGTTCTTAATCCGGCTGAACTCCTACCTTTCCCGCAAGATACTACTTGCAACGGTTGAAGAGTCACATGACTGTCTGTATACTACCAAACAAGAGACAACGGGTAGAATTGATTTGAAAGACACTCCTTTGGATAATCCGCTAGGAGAGCTGTTCTGTGATGGCTCTTGCTTCAAACTTCTGGATGGTACATCCACAGCTGCTTATGCAATCACTACATTAAGCACGGTTGTGGAAACTAAGAGAATCACGCATAATTCTGCGCAGGCCGCAAAAATTATAGCATTGACCCGAGCTTGTGAACTTTCCAAAGGGCTTGCAGTAAATATATATACTGATAGTCAGTATGCCTTTGGGGTGGTTCACAACTTTGGGAGACTTTAGTAAGAGAGAGGGTTCCTAACTTCACATGGCACTAAAATCCAACATGGCTCACTAATAGTACAACTACTCTCAGCGCTTGTGCTCCCTACTCAGTTAGCAGTTATGAAATGTGCAGCACATCGAAAGATTACAGATGAAATAGGGAAAGGGAATGCTTTCGCTGATCAGATAGCTAGACAAACTGCTAACTATCCCCTTATGGAGATGCATGTTTCAAGGGAGACTGTAAATGCTTATGCAATGGATGAGGGTGTTGGGTCTGCATGGGATATCCAAGCTGATGCCACGTTAGAAGAATCCAAGAGGTGGGCTGAAGGCTTGGGGAAACTTGATGATGACGGGTGTTGGGTGGACATAGCAGAAGGGAAATGGCTACTCCCTGATGCATATATAATGATGATGGTCATCATAGCCCATGGTCCTATGCATGTATGTGCCCAGAAGATGACAAAAATGTTAGAGAAAGTTTGGGTAAATTACAACATTTCGAAAATTTCCCAGCGCTACGTCCAGGATTGCATGATTTGCCTACACCACAATGTGGGAAAGGGGACAGTAACTCCAAGGGGAAGTCTTGGGCCACCCTCTGTCCCCTTTGAAGTTATCCACTTTGACTTTATTCAAATGGAACGATGTGACAATAAAAAATATGTGCTGGTGGTCATCTGCGCTTTTAGTAAATGGGTTGAGGCTTTCCCAGTTAAAGATGCTACAGCCATGACTACTGCAAAAACCATGTTAAAGGAATACTTCCCGCGGTTCGGGCTACCAAGAGTTATCTGGTCAGACAATGGTCCACATTTTGTCGCTGCTGCAATTCTGTAGATATGTGCGGCCTTACAAATTGACAAGTGGTTCCATTCGGCCAGACATGCTCAGAGCGCCGGACTAGTAGAAAGACACAACAGTATCATCAAGAACAAGCTTGCTAAGACGTGTGCCGGCACCAAACTAAAATGGGCGGACGCCTTACCGATCGTGTTATTATCCATGCATACAACCCCTCAAACTAAGACTGGGCTCTCTCCATTTGAGGCGGTAATGGGCAGACCTGCCAATATTTGGAACCTTCCTAAATGCAATTCATTGAGATATGTTGAAAATGTATTACTTTGAGATTATTGAAGCCACTTGACTAAAAACCTGTATTTGATTTATCACCAGGTACGAGAAGCTTTACCTGTATGATACGAGGGCCCGGGCCACAGTATACGGCCTGGGAGTTGGGTGCTCATCAAGGCATTTGAGCGCTCTTCCTGCCTTGCGCCTCGCTGGCGTGGGCCGTTCCAGGTCCTTTTGGTCACCCAAACAGCAGTGCAGGTCTCTGGCAGAAAGAACTGGATCCCCGCGTCCCACGTCAAGAAACTTCCTCACCCAGTGCCATACGTTACAGAAGAAACAGAACCCCTCGCTAATGCTGCAACCAACGATCCCAAAGTAGTAAATAGCGCCGAGAGTGTGTCGGAGAATCTCTCTGAGCCTGTGAGGCTTGGGGAAGCTGCCATTTTGTCTCCACACTCTCCAAAAGTTTCGGATCCGGAAACTGCTGTTCCAAATTCGGCATCTTCACTTGTCTCTGATACGTTGCTTCCAACGGGAAGTGACGACACATTGTTTCCAGACCACTCAGTACCGGGAAAAGCAAGGTACAATCTGCGTCCAAGAAAACAGACTTACAGCACGGTTTTGCTGTGCATTTGATAGACTTACGGCACGGTTCGGCTGTGCATTCGAAGAAGAAAAGGATCATTGAGGGCTTGTTTTTGCCCAAATTTGAGAAAGGGGATTCTGTTGGCTAGGGTTGTGGAATGACTAAGAAATCGTGCGACCGGGAAGTCGCCAGCAACGAACATTGGGGTATCCGTGTGAAGACTACAATGCCTGCTACCGCTACCGCTCGTATGGGACTTGTAAATGAGGGGGTGACCAACCGGGGCAATGGACAAAATGCCTGGGCCCCGAAAACGTATTGCTGTGTTTTTATAATGATATTTGGGTTTATAATAGTCCCTGCTTTAGGATTGTGGTACCTTGAGGAAACTCATTCTTTAGAATTTTTGTTACCTACTGAAAGTATACCTACTGTTCCTACTCCCTTTGTACATTTGCATACGCTGTCCCCTTGGGACTCTCAGCATAGACAAAGGTACCACAATAATACTCTACTACTTATCATGAATGCTACGCATGCCATTTTTAATAAGTCTAACTGTTGGGTCTGCTCACATTTACCGCAACATGGGGATAAGGGGTTAGGTTGGTATATTCATCCTTTACCTTTGACAACTGCTTGCTATGCTTCTCTTAGAGCACTGTTCTTTGGCCGTTGGAATGATAGCATCTCAGGGAACTTTGATGGCACCAATTTGAAAAGTTTTGACAAACGTGTTTTGACTCCTCTGTGATGCTCGCTTTTCGCAAACAGGAGTAAACCTAATGTTGCTTCTATTAGGCCTTCTGATAGACTGTCTCGTCCTTTCCAATCTTTGATTTCCATTAAGATGGCTCCGATAGGCAATAAGGATGCCATGCCTCCTTCTTACACTGTTAATCATAGCCGCGATTCAGTTTCTTTTTGCATACAGAGGAATGGAACTCAGTCAATGGAAGATTTTCTAGGTTGTGCCAACGTTGCAAATTTGACTGGGGAAAACAGACCTTTGTATGTAGGCGAACCTGTCTACTTTGTCTGCGGTAATGTAGCATTCCCATGGTTGCCCAGAGATTGGCAGGGAACCTGTTATTTATGGATCCTGTTACCTGGGGTGTTTATAGCTAGTACAAAAGAAGTTTCAAAGGCTCGTCCACGCCGAGACGACACTGGTGACACCAGAGCACAAATCTTGGGGGATATAGCAAAATCAGTTGTGCCATTTTGGGAACAGACAGCGAATTCTGAAGATATCAGAAGACTAGCGAGAGTACTGGAGAGAACCATCAACCGGACCACAGACATACTCTATAATATGACATTAGAACAGAAGGCGATAAGACTAGTAGCACTTCAAAACCGGATGGCATTAGATGGCATTCTGGCTGAACGTGGTGGAGTGTGTAAATTGGAGGGGTCTGCTTGCTGTGTTTTCGCACCAGATTCCTCCCCAACCACCTTCAAGGCAATACAGAATCTGTACGTCCTTAGTTCAGAAGTGCATGTTCCCGAGGGAAACTGGGTTCTTAGCGCTTGGTCCTGGGACTTCTTGCGATCTTGGGGTTGGAAGGTATTTTCGGTCTTGCTGATTATTTTAGGAATCTTGTTGTTTCTTTGTTGCTGTATTCAGTGTCTACCTAATATATGTTCGATGCTAGGGGGATGTTGCGCACAAGCGATAGGTTCGATAGGATATAAATTGTATGCCCCAGATAAAACTTCCAAAGAATATGTGTTGAAAGAAATTTTAGCAAATGACCTAATGGCAATAGATATTTCCGACAGTGATTCAGGGTGCATGGACGATGATGCATGGAGTTATTTGCAAGGAGATCCAAAGTAGTTTTAGCACTTGGCATAGGCCAAAAGGAGGGTTTGTCAAAAAAGAAATTATATCGTGCCTCCTATTGAAATAAGTATATGTATATTGGCCTACGCCAAGCTGCTCGTAAATCGCTTGCGAAGAGATCCGTGCTGCAAGGTCCTGACCTTAGAATCAATGTAAGCCGCCATTTTAGGTCAATCCCCCATTTTAGGTTCGCTTTGTAAAAGTCACCCTGTGAGTTAAAATGGTGGACGATGTCATGCCAAAATACAACATGGCCGTCTTGACCTCTGTATGTAGCTAATATGTAACTTACCTCCAGGCCACTTGTTGAGGTCGTGAACTGAGACCTTGTCCTTTATTGACCTGTGTGTAAAGGATTACTCGTGCTATGAAACTAATCCATGAGTATACGATAAGAACAATGTATTCAAATACTGAACGTAGAACACTTGTTTAACTACATTGTATTCATGTTTAAGAAGACTTACATGGAAAATCCCAGAATACACAGTTGCCGTATAGGCTTGTTGATATATGTATTAAAAGCAAACCAGTTATATGCGGATGTGCAAGACTTGGCATGAACCCTAGATCGGTGATGTATTAGTGGAATATTAACCCGAAGTGGGGATGGACATCGTGCTCACAAAATTATAAAAAGCCAATGTATTCTAATGTACAGCGTCTCTCACTGAACACATTGAACCATGCTGGAGTTCGTTGTGTTGTACTGAGGGCCGATAGCTATCTGATTTTTTTGCTCTGTTCTTAGTAACTGGATTCAGTATAAAATAAAGTACTTTGTATGTACCTTTGTAACCCATGTTCGGTGGGTTTCCTTTTGGGGTACTCAGCCTCGATATTTTGATTTTGTTTTCACATGGGTACCGCCATGGCTGGCAGAGAGGAAGGTGCTTGTTCCAGTGAAGTACACCCTTGCAGATCCCTGGGGATGGTTAGCGGACAGAGCATCCCTCTACCTTGGGCACTCAGTATTCACCTCACTGGTGGAGGACTTTGAAATGATCAATTCTCCCAACAGAGATCCAATGAAATCATCTTGAAAGGTTAGAGTCCAAAACATGATTCCTAAATTGTTCAAAGTGGTGATGTGAGACCCCTTCTTATAAAGGTAAAATTCCACAGGTGACTGGACTAAAGCTAGCCTACTATAGGTCCAATCCCTGCTCTTGAAATGAGTGGACTTTGCTCTTCTGACATCACACCGAAAGTACTTTGTACTACAGGAAGTGAAGGGGACAGAAAAGAGAGAGAGGCAGAGACAAACAAGATGGCAGAATCTTCCCCAACTGTACGGAATTATGCACAAAGCAAACATCATTATGTTCTTATGTGGGACTACTGGCATATATTGGTGGAGCCAGCATGTAAATGTATGGGCAAAGCCAGCATGAAAATGTTGTTTATACTGTCATATATTGCAGGGAAAGGCATGCAAATGCATTGGGAAATGCTGCTGTGAACTTTTGGTGACTTGCAACTAATGGATTTTTTCATGAGTTACCCTACAAAACTGATTGCACATTTTCCGGCCTTATGCCCAATTACACAGCTCTTTTACTTTGCAACAGAGACTACAGAGTAATTTCGTGAATTAACACTGCAAAACTACTCAAAGGTCACAATCCTAAATGTACATCTGGTAATACTGGTCCACCCAAAATATCCGCAGAGGTTGCTCTCCTGCGTAGGCAACTTTTTGCAGATCTCAATGTATTCCTGTATGGAATAAAACCACTCTGGGCACGCATCTCCCATCTGTCTCGCTGAATCTCTGTATGGAAGCTAGATCATCCCAGAGGTAACTATACTTCCATCTCAGTGTATTCCTGCATGGAAATACCACCACCCTGGGAACGCCTCTCCCATCTGCCTCACTGCATCTCTGCATGGAGGGTAGATTATCCCAGAGGTAACCATACTTCCATCTCAATGTATTCCTGCATGGAATAACACCACCCTGGGCACGCCTCTCCTATCTGTCTTGCTGCATCTCTGCATGGAGGCTAGATTATCCCAGAGGTAGCTATACTTCCATCTCAATGTATTCCTGCATGGAATAAAACCACCCTAGGCACCCATCTCCCATCTGTCTCGCTGCATCCCTGCATGGAGGGCAGATTATCCCAGAGGTAACTATACTTCCATCTCAGTGTATTCCTGCATGGAACAACCCCACCCTGGGCACGCCTCTCCCATCTGCCTCGCTTCATCTCTGCATGGAGGGTAGATTATCCCAGAGGTAACTATACTTCCATCTCAATGTATTCCTGCATGGACTAACACCACCCTGGGCACCTCTCTCCCATCTGTCTCGCTGCATCTCTGCATGGAGGGCAGATTATCCCAGAGGTAACTATACTTCCATCTCAATGTATTCCTGCATGGAACAACCCCACCCTGGGCACGCCTCTCCCATCTGCCTCGCTTCATCTCTGCATGGAGGGTAGATTATCCCAGAGGTAACTATACTTCCATCTCAATGTATTCCTGCATGGACTAACACCACCCTGGGCACGCCTCTCCCATCTGCCTCGCTTCATCTCTGCATGGAGGGTAGATTATCCCAGAGGTAACTATACTTCCATCTCAATATATTCCTGCATGGACTAACACCACCCTGGGCACCTCTCTCCCATCTGTCTCGCTGCATCTCTGCATGGAGGGCAGATTATCCCAGAGGTAACTATACTTCCATCTCAATGTATTCCTGCATGGAACAACCCCACCCTGGGCACGCCTCTCCCATCTGCCTCGCTTCATCTCTGCATGGAGGGTAGATTATCCCAGAGGTAACTATACTTCCATCTCAATGTATTCCTGCATGGACTAACACCACCCTGGGCACGCCTCTCCCATCTGTCTCGCTGCATCTCTGCATGGAGGGCAGATTATCCCAGAGGTAACTATACTTCCATCTCAGTGTATTCCTGCTGGAACAACACCACCCTGGGCACGCCTCTCCTATCTGGCTCGCTGCATCTCTAAATGGAGGGTAGATTATCCCAGAGGTAACTATACTTCCATCTCAATGTATTCCTGCATGGAATACCACCACCCTGGGCACCCATCTCCCATCTGTCTCGCTGCATCTCTGCATGGAGAGTAGATTATCCCAGAGGTAACTATACTCCCATCTCAATGTATTCCTGCATGGAATAACACCACCCAGATATGTGTTTCAATCCATTCTCCGTGCAACGCTGCATCGAGTGAAGCATATGCACGGAATTCCATTCTTGGTCATTCTTCTGCTTTGAATGCAGCACCCCAGCACCCCACACACATAGCCACTTTATCACCTTGCTGCAGAGTGGTAAAAGTGCAACACATGCATTTTAACCTTCCATCACTCAAGGCCATCCAAGTAATTGCTGTCCTCCAGTGTTACTGCATTACTGCTTAGAATGACGAGCTTTGCTGGGTATTACAGTGCCACTGCATAGTCTAGAGGCCTTGGCAGCAATCGCTGCCCTCTTTGGTTCACTGTATCCCTGCACCTGTTTCACTGCATTACTGCATATAATAAAGGAGATGTCAGATATCCTCCAGTTCCACAGCATTACTCCATACACTAAATGGCATGCTACATATTGCCACCCCCCCCGTTCCACAGCATTACTGCATAGACTAAATGGCAAGCCATATATTGCCATGACTCAGATCCGTGGCATTGCTGCATAAAATAAAGGAGATGTCAGATATTGTTCTCCTCAGTTCGACGGCATTACTGCATGCACTAAATGGCATGCTATAAATTGCTATGCCTCAGTTCCATGGCATTAGTGCATAGACTAAAAGTCATGCTATATAATGCCATCCTCCAGTTTCACTGCATTGACTATATGGCATGCCAGGAATCAGTTCCATGGCATTACTGCATAGCCGTGCTCTCCTCTTGTTTCACTGCACTGCTGCCTTGTGACACTCACTAAGGCAAATGCCTGCATATCACACGACAAATACAGTCCTTTTGCCTCGAAGCTAGCAGTGATCTTGGCATGCATTCTGGCATTGGTATGAACATGAGCACGAGCCCCTTCTCAGGTGTTCCTGCCCAGGTTCTGCACAGAGACCTCCATAGTGTGCAGGTGCCGCTTGCAGCCCCTCCCATGAGAATGCATTGCACGAAACTGCTCATGATGGGCCATTAGTCATTGAATGGTCTTCTGCCCGCATTCTGATGGGTGTGAGTAGCTGATGTGCACAAAAGCCTCTCTGCAGGAGTGCTTGTGACATCACACATTACCTTTCATAGGCGGACCCCAGTTTTGTCTGTGCCCCTCCTCCCCCCCACTTTTGTCTTTGGCCACCTCTGTGACCCTTCTAAATTTGATTCCTGGCTACCCCACTGGTTTCACTGCATTATTGCATGGAAGTGCAGCCCAGATACTGCGATTCGCCGGTTTTACTCCATTGCTTCAGAGAAGTGCCAGATATCACAATCCTCCACCTTACTGTATTCCTGCATACAAAAAGGCACCGTTTCTGGGTAGTGCTGCCTTCTGATGCCACGTGCCTTTTTTTGCGTATGCCTCCCGGGTTCATTAATTGTGCAGCTGTGAACGGAACATCCTGACAGATCCCTCTTTAATCCATGGTAAGAGGGCTGTTTATTGCCTGCTTTAGACACCCTGCCGGATTGGCTCATTCTCTGCATCTGTCACGCGGGATGTCAGTGACTGGGGGATGGGAAAAGGGAGACGTCCCCCTGACCTACTTTCCCCTTTATGCAGTCTGCCTCCGCGTGCTTTATGTAGCGCTCAGACGTGGCTGCACACAGATATTTCGGCTAGAAGATCAGTGGAAACGGTGGCAGGGCGTGCCTCTTCGTAAGCCCTGTCCTCCACTGGCAGGGCTTCCTCCGGGAGCTGGTTATTTTTAGGCTCATTGTTAGAGACACAGACTCTAACTGTAGTCTCAGGCACTGCAACCGATCCACTCTACCACTTTCAGACCTAGTGTCGAGCAGAGCTTTTCTCCAAACAGCTGAGATTCCGGAGGTCTTCTTATGTTAAGAGGTTCAGTCAGCGCTGGCTCATGGTGCGGTCAAGGGGTGCATATGCACAAGGGTGCCCCCCTCAGCCCCTGTAACCCTTGAAGGGCGCCTTGCCTCCAGCTCAGTGGCATGTAAACTTAAGTATCGTCTGGCCCAGGTCCTACCACAGAATCAAGCTGTGCCGGTCGCAGCCCTTAAACCCACTTTACAAGAACAGCAGGGGACTCAGTTCTATTGTTCGGTGCACATATTTGGGAGGTAAGTGGGGCGGTGCAGGTGTGCCTGCTGTTGAAGCTGTTGCTGGCTGGAGTCTTGTTCCCCTCTGCCCTGATACAATAAGTTTTGGTGCGGGCCATTTTGGCACACCACTGTGGACACAGAGCCCCATTCGGCACGGCCACAGAGGTGTGACAGCCAACTCAGTGCCGGTCATTTGGCGCTAGGGTCATTTAGACTTGGCTGACATTGCATCCTATGTGTAAATGGCCCTTTCACCAAATTAGCGTAGGAGGAATTCGACCATCTGCATGACGGGTGTGCACTCGCCTGGGCTTTTAAAATATTTTTAAAGAAATTGAATGATGGGAGATCAACCTCAGAAAATGTGTGGGGCTAAGCCACACACATTTTCCTCTGCTCACCTCACAACAAACACATAGTTATGTGTACTCCGGGGGGACACAGCCTACAAGCACAGTCCTCCCTGTCACATTTAGCTGGAATGTGACAGCCAGGGGTACATCAAAGTATCTTAGGAAGGGAGAAGGCAACACCTTCCTCCGGCCATAGCCAGCCTAATTAAAATATCAAAGGCTCCATGGATCCGCCCTCTCTATTGTCTAAGTTTTGCTGGTGGCAGTGCATACTGATGAGAGTTAATTGACACAGGCCTGCGATAGGCCGGATCGCAGAACTGACAAAAGTTGACAGAAGACCCAACACCTCCTTAATATGCAATGTGTCAACTTGAAGCTAGCTCCCACCCCTCTGTATAAAGGGCAGTGAATGGCATATCTGGGACAACTGTTTACAGTAGGCAACCCCTGCAGGAAGACCCCCTTTCAGAGGGAAGAAGTATGTGACTTGATGGAGACTGAAAGCCTATTCTCGCTACAAACTTCAATGCTTTGATCAGGAGCCACAGAGAGCGCAATTAACCAGAGAGTCACTTTGATCCACAACAGACAGGAAGATGGGTGGGACTTAGTAGTACATTGTGTCACCCCTTACCTTTCCTGTTGTAAAGGACTCTGGTTATGACCTCAAACATAACAGAAATTTGTTGGTGGGGACCCGGGATTGGTTCATTAAGGTAGGCTTAGTCTGCACCAATCACTGGGGCCCATTTGGCTTTAAAAGCGGGTTCGGCCCCTCTTTTGGCAGGTCATCCAATGACTTCAAACGGAGTAAGAAGGACTCATTTGTACCCTGGCTTATGTAAAAGTCTTCCTTACAGCTTCCGCCAGTGAAGGAAGGCCAGGATTTCCAAGAGGGAAGCAAGATACCTCCCCTAAACATCTCCCAGGTAACAGAGGGAGATACCAAACTCAGAGGACCCGTCCAGCAACTCCAGAACCACTATACAGCAAGCACACAGCGTGCCCTGCTAGATTCTGCCAGCAAGATTCCTAGGTGGGAAGTGCCAGAGAGTCTCTGAACAAAGGACACGGCCGTTGCCTGCAAACACTCTTCTCAGCTTTGGGCCGTCCACGTAAAGGATTACTTAAAGCCTGGCGAAGAAGCTAGGAGGAGTGCCACAACAAGCATCAACCAGCGTCCATCTTTTAAGGACATTTTCGAGGAAGTCAAGCCCTCGAACTGCGACCAGCTGCACCACTGACTGTTATCATGCTGCAGTCACTAAAGTCATCCAAGAAACCACAACCAGCGTTCCAGATCCGCCAACCAGCATAGAGACAATGATTCTTGACCCCGAGCCGACATGTAGACCAGCCTGCAGCCATCATCCAGCCTCGCTTACGGAAATGTCTGCCGACTGATGCATGCAGCTGTCTCCCATCTTGAACTCTGTCGCAGGAGCTGCAAAGCATCCTGGAATGGACTTGACGCTGTCGAGCATCAAGATCATCTCAAGCACCAGGTACATTGTGGTCCTCTGAAGGCCCCTAGTGACATTCACGATCCCTTGCTCCCTTGGTACTGAAACCAAATAAGTTTGAACAGTTAAGACTGATTACTTTACCGACTACCCACCTATCAGTATCCAGAGTGCATCCCTTTCCTTTGTGAAATTGTCTGTCCTCTGTATTCCTTTACAGGGTGAGTTGTATTTTGCAGTGTGCTAGAACTGTCTCTTGTAATAATAATAAAGTAGATATTTTTATACAACCTTGACTGGACAGTCCCTCTTATCATCGGGTAATAATTGTATTTTCACTGTGTTGCAACTAACCAACGATCCACAACCTTGCAGACATAAGCCTGCCCTTCTGTCCACGTTACCAACATTGGACAAGGAGTTTTATAATTTATTTGTGTTTTCAATCGGTTCGGATGCCTTCTGGTGCACTAGAGGTTTGGGGCTGATTGATGGTTTATAAACCGATATTCGTCCCTGGACCACTGGTGCCCCGGAAGTTGATTTGTCAAATCCACCATCCACATTGCTGCCTCTGGTATCCTTGGTGTGCCCCATAGCCTCAATATAACCTGTTTAGCCACCAGCAGAGTGTACTAAGCCACTTCTTTTCCTGAGTGGTAAGACTTCCAGCGACATATCCCCTAATACACATAACTCTGGGGTGAGCAGTACCCTTTTCCCCCAGTGTTTCCTGCAGCAGGCCATGCATATCCGTCCAGAACACTAGTAGCTTTGGGCAGGCCTATAGCACATGCAAGATGTCTTCCTCTTGTGCAGTGCATCTCCAACACTTGGCTTGTTGGTTAAGCCCTGCTTTCTGCAACTGCTTGGGGGTCCCGTACTACTCTTGCAAAATGTTCAACTGCGTTAGCTTGTGCCGCACCTCCCGACTCGCAGTGGCATACTTTTCCATAATACTTTTTGCCGCCTCCTCACTAATCTGCGTGCCCAGCAGCCCTTGCCACCTTTCCACAACCCCCTCCCTGATCCTGTTCCCATACAAGCAGTCCCTCAGCCCTGCATATAGAGCCCCCATCAAAGCCTGTCTCGCCTTCCTGTGCTCTATCACTGTGGCTACCATAGAGTTTTCTAGCTCATAGCTCAGACCTTTTCTTGCTGCAGCCACAATTTGCCAAAGCTGCATATATTTCCACCCTGGGACCCAGATTGAATTTGGCTACTAGTTCCTCATGGCTGACGAGTCTATCCCTGTCAAAAATATCCAGAAGCCCCATTATTCCCTTTGCTGCCCACTCTGCCCACACGATGGCATGCCCTCCAACTCTAATGGCTCTGTTATTCCAGAATGGATCCTCCTGGTGCCAGTAGAAGTCCACTTTATGTAGGGAGTGTGCACGCTCCCATGCCTTTGCCATGGACTGAAGGATTGGGTGCTTCGAGCCCTTGCCCATTCCGTTATATACTACTGCCATCCCCTTCGCGTTACTTATGTGCTCCATCTTGGCCCACTTTGACATACATCCCCTTTAGCTCTCCACTGTAGGCTGCCACTTGAGAAATCTACTGCCCCAAGTGGTATAATTCCATATTAGGTCAATTAAGCCCTACCACCATCAGTGGGACGTTTAGTTTGTCTAGTTTGAGCCTTGGCCTCATGCTCCCCCACACAAAATCCTTGATCCCCTCAGTATCTTCTTCATGGCGGGACTTCCTGAGCAACATTACAAATATATAATTGAGCCACGCTACAATCATCAGCTTTGCAATCTGCACTCCCCCAGATGGACGGATTTAGAGACTTCCATTTGGCCATTTCCACCTCATCGTTGTTCCACACCTTCTCAGTATTGTCTTTCACCATGCCCCCCAGGACTTGATGAAGATTCACCCCCAGGTATTTCATTCCCCTCTCTACCCGCAGAATGTTATGATGCGACACGCTGGCCTTATGGTATTCCTATTCAGCTGCATCACTTCACACTTATCCCAGTTTATCTTGTAACAGGAAAATGTAGAGAAGGTTTTCCCCACCTGTATCAAACCTGCTATGGAGGGGCTGGAGTTGTCCAGCATAAGCATAATATCATCTGCGTACAAGAGAGCCTTTGTCTCCCCTGCCGGCATCTGTATCCCTGCTATGTCTGTGTTCTCCCGTATGGCTGTGGACAGAGGCTCCACGGCTAACGTAAACAAGAATGGTGAGAGTGGACAGCCTTGACTTGTTCTTCTCATGATACTGAGGGGTTCTGTGCTGTGCTTGCCTGCATTCACCCTCGCACTCGGTTGAGAATATGGCAGTTTAATCTTCCTGATGTATTCCTCCCCTAATCCAAAGCGCTCCAGCGTTCTGAACAGGTGCACCCACTCCACCCTGTCAAACGCTTCTCTGCATCAAGGGATATTTCCACCCCTGGACTGCCGGCCCTTTCCTGCCATAGTGTGTGCAACAGCTGTGACATATTATTTCTCACCAGGTGGCCCAGCACATACCCTACCTGTTTTTTTATGTACCAGCTTTGTGATAACCCTTCAAAGCCGTTTTACTAACACCTTGGCTAGTATCTTTATATCAGCATTAATCAATAATATTGGCTAATAGCTACTGCAGCAAGCTGGGTCATGCCCCAGCTTGGATAGCACTGTTATCAGCGCCCTGTTGAATTTTCGGATCCAGCTCTCCTTCCTCCACAGCCTCGTTATAGAGCCATTTCAGCAATTCTGCAATTCTGGTACCCCCAGCCTTATAAAACTCTACAGGAAACCCATCCTCTCACGGGTATTTACCTGCACTCATTTCATTGATAGCCCATCGAAATTCCTCCACTAAGAACGGACCTCCTAGCTCGCCTCTATCCTCACTACTTAAGGTGGGAAGAGATATGGCACTCATACATCTGTCCTCCTCTTGCTGATCTGTGGGTGCTTCCGCCATGTATACATTTTCATAAAAGTCACAGAACTCTTTGCCTATCGCGTTCGAGTCCATAGTACTCTCTCCCCTGGCTTCCCTCCTAATTAGAGCAACCGTCCTCTGCTCATCCCTCTGCTTCAACTGAGCTGCTGGCAGGCGCCATGCTTTTTCTCCCTGTTCATAGTGGGTCCCTTTCAAGCAGAACAGTGCATATTCTGCTCTTTTTGTGAACAGCTCTTTCAGCTCATACTTAGATCCTCTAACTGCCAGCAGATTCTCCCTAGAAGGTGTCTTACCATAAAGACATGACAAACAAGCCCCCTCTTTTTCCAACTGCGCCTGTTCCCTATTTTCCCTCTGCTGCACAGGCTCTTCTGTGTCAGTAGTCCCCTTATATAAAGCTTTCCTGCTGCCCACAGGCTGCTCGGCGCTCTTAACTGATCCTTCATTCAGAGCCAAATACTCTTCTACCATGTCCTTAAGGGCTTGCTTGTCGCATGGCCGTTTCACCAAGCTAGTATTCATTCTCCATCTCTTCACAGGTTGCCTGACTAGTGCTGTGTCCAGAAGAAGATTAACTACCTCATGATCCTACACCCCTTCCTGAAAAATCTCACACTGCACTATATTATAGGCCGCTCTGGCTGACACAACAAAAAATAGTAAATACAGGACCTCATCTCATGCACACACGACGTGAATGTGAAGTCCCTGCCTGAGGGGTTGAGCCGCCTCCAGGGATCACAGAGCACATAGTCCGCCATCAATTGCCGCAGGGACTCCCTGTCCTTTGCATTCCCATCCCTAGGTTTTGCAGATTTGTCTAAAAAGGATCCATCAGTAAATTCCATTCCCCACTAGTAGCACCGGGCATCCCCCCGTCTCCGCTATCACTTTGTAAAGATCGGCAAAGAAGACTTGTTTCTGCGCTATGGGAGCAAATGTCGAGGCAATGACTATGTTATCATTACCTATGTGTGCTTTTATTGCGACAATCCTCCCTCCCTCATCCTCCCAAATTTTCATGGTCCTAACCTGAATTGCTTTGTGGATAAGGATTGCCACACCACATTGCCTTCCTTTTTCCAGGCTACTGTGACAGACTTTCCCAACCCACTCCCTGTGCAGTTTGGCCACTTCCAGTTTGCTAAGATGCATCTCCTGCAGTAGCGCAATAGCTGCCTTTTGAGTGGTTAAATACTGGAGAAGGTTCTTCTTCTTAATATAATGCCAAAGGCCATTAACATATAATGATAGCACTTAGAGCCCTTACCCATAGTCGCTGACCACCTTACTTTTTCTGATCCGTGACCTAACAGACATGAGCCCCCTACCTTCTTGTTCTCCCTGAACGGAGTTCGCACTCCACCTCCCGCTCTCTGCTGTGACAATAAACAACATAATCAACAGAACCCTAGTGAACGAACAACAAAACGGCAGGCGATCCAGACCTCCTCACCTCCCCCTTCTCTCCCATTGAGGCCAACACAGGCCCTTTGTCCCAATCGGGCTTTGGCGCCTTATAAATAAAATAACATAACATAACATCCTGGGATAAGTCCCTGGTCTAATCGAATCACACATTCCCCCCCATTACATCTTTCTCTGGTGTGATGGCCAACCCCATATGTCAAGCCACTTTCCTCCTTAACTCCCCCTCGCCACTTGCCTCTCCGTTGATGCATCTGGTTTGTGAGCGATGACCTCCACTGCACCCGAGTGCTATTCCCATCCCCAATCAATTTCAGTTCCTACTGTTTGTACCCCTCTGATACTCCCCGCTCTCACCCAGCTGCTTCTGCTTAATAGCTCACCACCGCTCTCAGTTTTTCAATGACGACCTGGACTTTTCCCTTAGTCTTTTGAAGTCTGGGACATTTCTCAGTGACTGTTTGTCACTTATCAGCTTGTGACGCACTCCCTGACCTCTCTCCGCCCCTCATTCTCTCTTCCTTCGCGGTGTTCCATCTGATTGGTGCCCTTCCTTCTCTCGTTTACCAGTACCTTTCAGGAAAAGCATGTCCATGGCCTGCGTCTCCAACTCCTGCAGCAAATCCCAGAGCTCGGATGGTTCTGTAAAGATCCTCGTCTTTGGGTCCTTCGTCACCAGCATCTTGGCCCGCTCCAACAGCCCATATCGTAAGTCGGAATACCACCCAACTCGTGATGAGGCCCAATGTGTTCATTAAAAAGTATGTACCCAATTTCGGTTGCCAAATCTGCTTCAAAAGATGTAGCAGTCTACAAAAAGAATTATTTCTTTCTGGCATGCATAAAACCAAAGTTATTCTAAAGTGTGCATTGGCTTTATTCTTTTGGAATAAAACACGTAAATCATTTTGGGCCTCATCACGAGTTGGGCTGTAGCTCTTAAATACAGCGGTAACGGTATTACTGCCGTATTTAAGAGCTGGCCCTATCACGAGTTGGGTGCTAAATGGGCTGTTTTACTTCCAGCTTTTTTCTGGAGGTGAAGATCCCATTTAGCGCCCTGTATTACCGCCAGCTGTATTAGCGCACGGTATTAGCATCGAAGGATCATGGACCCAATGAGGAATGGGGATTTACAGTTAACGCCCAACCCGTGATGCAGCGGTAATACCGCCAGACCGGTGGGTGCTAACGCTATTACAGTTGGGTGGTATTACAGCAGGGATACCGCCCAACTGAAAGTAAACAAGTAGTTTTCAATTATACATTATTGTTTACCCCCAGATCCTGGTGGAAGTTTGATTAATAAATAAATAAAATACATTTCTGGCTAGACATGTTGACCTATGGGAATGTACAGTTATAATGGCCAAAACCATTGATGTTATTTATTATCAAACTGGTTTCCAGTGACTCATTCAATTGTCAGGGCTTTCTATTGTATTAGCCACCTAGGATTGTGTTTCACCAAAAACAAACCATCCGGTTTCTGCCCTAGAAAACCCCTTTGGTCTCTCCGGAAAGGATTATCACCTTCCCGAGCAGGCACGATATACCTCAGCGGGACGGAAGGGGTAGCCCTTTCAGGACAATAGAGAAGTTACACTAGGGTGCTAATCATTGGAGCCTCTTTGATGCAGTGCATACAGGAGAGAGGGGGGAGTTAGAGAAGCCTGGTAGGGTGGTTACAGTCCAGATAAGGGTTCCACTATCCTGGAATCTCATAATGCACCCATATTTCATATAGCTCCTCCCTACCTCCTGCTGACCACGCACCTTGGGACTCACACCATCAGGAAAAGACTTGTGTCACAGCAGCCAGGATTGGATACTTACATACATAAGGCTTGAAACACATCAATCGGCTGTGTTAAATTGGGTATATAAGGGGGACCAACCATCCTTATCTTGAACCGCCTTGGAATCATCTTTAGACACAAGAAGGAAGATTTCATTGAAGTCTTGTTGGGTTACTACTTACGGGTGAACTGGAAACCAAAATAGGCCCTTGAAATCATTTTGAAAGAGGCCACATATTACACATTTTCAGCAAGCCCAACCCTTTTCCGATGAGAACATTTGGAAATAAAAAAGGTTACCACACAAAAGAGGCCCAGGCTGAAGAGGCCTACTGGGAAATCTTCAGAGTTCCCGATTGGCCAATCCACCCGTGGTACCACTATGTCCAAATCCCTCAACCACTGAGGTGAATAGAAGGACTTCCAGGGAAGGATCAATAACATCGCCTCATTTGGGGTGACCTGATGTTTGAACAAGACGTGCTGCTGCCTGAACACTGGTAACCAGGACTCTCCCCACTGGAAGTGGAGGCCCTGCAAGTGCACTCTCTAAACTTCTCCTGACTGGGAAGGGCAGAGGAAGGAATCAGCCTATCCTTTGAGATCCTGGGCTGTGTCTCAAAGCATTCCAAGGGCAAAGAAACAGCTGTGGGCTCTGGTTCCTGGCCCAAACTGCTTGTGAGCTAATAGACCGGGAAATCTCCTGCCTGTTCCAAACTTCTTAGGGCCAAATGCTGTTTCTGCTTATTGAACCATACTGCGTGTTGGACGGCTCACCAACCTGATTGTGAATTGCCATCTCAGAGAGCTCCTAGCGTCCTGGATTGATGCTGTCGAGCCCAAATAACAAGTCTGAAAGGTGACATTTAAGACCCCACTCTTTACCTTTCTACAAGATATATACTTTCAGCTGGAACATTGCTGCAGAGACTATTGCCTGCCTACCTGTATCTTCAGTCCATGAGAGCCCTCTTTATTGAAAAGTCTGCATATTCCGTGTCTTCCTTTACAACAGTGTGTTAATAGTGTTTCTATTAGCGAACCTCGCAAGTGCAAGAAGGAAAGAACCATAAGACAGGCCTTCTCTGCCTTTGCCCCAAGACTCTGTAACCTCCTCCCTGTCAACATCAGACTCGTCCCATCATTCTTACAGTTCAAGAATCAGCTCTAGAACCTCCTCTTCAAGTGTGGTCATGGGTGGTTAGAGCTATTCCTCTCTAACACCTAGGCCCACACGCCCAAAACTCCACACCCTGCCTGAGACGGGGTGATCTGCTGCCCAGTGCTTCCTCCCCTGCTTGCTTGTACATACCTTGTTGCCGAATTTCCCACTCTCCCCCTCCTCCCTTGATGTTAGCTCCCAGCTTCCTGTTTCTCTGCTTCCTTCACCGTGTTCTTCCCCCTATGATTGTAAAGTGCTCTGTTGCTTCCTGAATCTAGGTTTGCACAAAAAAACCCTATTATTATTATTATTATTATTATTATTATTATTATTATTATTAGTGGGTTTGTATTTTTTGTTTAGTTAACTCTCCTATTATCATAGAACTGCCATTGGAAGTTTCCATTGTTAAGGCATTGCAGTACGATAGTTGTTTGGCTGCTCCTTTGCTAGCTGCGATCCCTCAACATCGCCATAAGAGGGCAAGGAGGTATGTCTGGCGGGCTGTGCCTGTTTTACCTTTATGACTGAGATCATTGCTGGTTGAGTAGTAGTGTGGGGTTTAGCAGGAGTTTTAGCCGCTACGCATCCATGCACAGAGCAGTAGTCCTTTCGTCAAACACTTATTCTCTCTCTGTTATGCATTATACATACAAGGGCCATTACTAGTAATTCATTAACCTTGATGGTATGGCAGTGGTTCACATCGGAGCTGTACCGTCTACATTTCTATCCCTCAAACAGTGATGGAAATGAATTTGTGTAATTATTGAAAAACATATCAGGTGTTATTTTTGAAGTACCACTTGTTTTCAATGAGTTAAACTCATAATGAAGCAGTAATTTTGAGATTTCTACTGCAGTAACTGTAAATACCACTTATGGAAATCCATGTTTAAGTACCACCAAACTCATAATGGGCACCCACATTGGAAAAGGGAGGAGAACTTAGATGCCACAATTATGGTCATAGTGGTCTTACAATTTGATGTTGTCCGTACATGTTCGAACCAGCCAGGTATTCTAGTGAATTTTGGCTGAAAATGGTGGCAAGGTGCATAGCTGCACAAATGTGAAAACAAAAAGGAAGGGTGGCAGGGGTGTGACTCTGGCTCCCAGCTGCAGTAAGCTCAAACAGTCCAAAGATGTTCTCGTTCCTACACGCTTTCATGCCTCAGTGATCTTCAGGGTGGTGGATTGGATTCAGGTGTGCAGGGCTGAATCCCTCTGGTAAGTACCAGGATGTGGCAGCATGAATTCTGTTAACTGTAGTGTAGAGCTAGCCAGGATCCAACTCTCCCCCATTTTTCAATATTAGCCCTCAGTGGGGTGGGGGGAGTTACCATCAGTATGGCACTCCAAAGTCAGGCCTGTGTAGCCCCGGTGAGCCCCACTGGAGCCCCAGTCTCACTTCCCAAGAATAAATCAATCAGTGTTATGCAACATCATTTTATTGTGTTGTATATGCACAGCTGCTTCAGTTTGCACGGCGGCTGTAAAATAATCAGTGTGGTAGTGAGAGGAGAGCACAGTTTCTAAAGTGTAGCAGATAGAAACTGTGCTCTGTGCTGGGGTAAGGGAGATGAGCGGTGTGTGGCAATGCATGGCTTCATGCCGGGAATTGGCTGGAGGGATTACAATGGCCTAAGTACGTATAGTAGCAGGAAGGCAGTTGGTGTGTTGGTTAGTCTCTTGAGTGAAGGTGACGGTGCGGGGAGTGAGTTGGTTCTTACTAGGCTTCCAGTGTAACACAGCAGAAGGCTGACGGTCGCTGCAAGGGAAGGAGTCTCTGCAGGGTCCTAATGTGCAGAACGCATGGGTGTTGGCTAGGGTAAGAGACTGAAGACTTAAATGCTAGGGTGGGGTGGTAGCGTCAGAGCAGAGGCGGGGCATCCAAAAGGGGTCATGTGTGTCCATCACTGCATCCACTGGTTGGTTGCAGCACTACAAATCAGGCCTGTCTATGTGGTCATGGGTGCTTAGCGCTGCCCTCATCATTTGGTGGCCTCCTCTGTCTTACATGTGTCCTTGGTGCACAGACGTCCTCGACGTTGTTTGGTGTTGTGAAGTAGCGTCAGTGGGTCCCTTAATCAGTCATATTTGCATCAGACGTCTATGTGATCTGTTTGAATTCTCAGTTTTCTTGGGGTCTTGAGAAGAGACTGAAGCACTTTCCAGAATGTGAGGTGGTCTTGTAATGTTCAGCTTTCTGTAGGCATCGAGTTCCACATTTTGGTGGTGACAGCTGTGAATGTGGTGGATGCCTAAACTTCCGTTTTGAATGTGGGAGCATCAGGACCGCATCTTGGCTGACGCTTGGCATCCTGGGAGGTGTGTGAGAGCTACTTTTCCTTTGAGACCCCGTTCAATACCATTGATCACAGATCTAATGGAGACAAAGTGACTGTCTCCACTGACTTATAGACCAGGAATCATTATTAACCGGCTCGATGTAAATCCGTTTACCAATCAAATCAAATGGATTATTTACATTGTAAACAACCCTCACTTAAAGAGATTAACAGAGCACTGTACACAATAAAATTCTAAACAACCAAAACTAATTAACACAATTGACAATTAACATTACAAAGCAAAGACAAGCAGAAAAAGTGGGTCTTTTAGTGTGTCCGGAAGGGAGGCTTCAAAGGTGTCCACCTAGGTGAAGGTGCAGTGTGTTCCACACCTCACAAAACTCATTAATGAAGGTGCAAACACCGAGCGTCAACTGCGACACCCTCGGCACAGCCAGGTGCTTCCCGTCAGAGGACCTTCGGTTATTTATAGTCCCAGTCCAGTGCACCACTTGCGACTGGTGATATATATCGGTCCCACTCCCTGGAAAGCTTTGAAAGCCAAACATGAGCAACCTGTACTTCCCATGGAGAGCTACTGAAAGCTAGTGGCGAATGCCCACAAAGGAGATAATATGGCTGAAGCACAAAACACAGTGCCGCATTAGAACAATAGCGTTCTGCATAAGCTGCAGTGGCAGGCGCGCGGGTAGCTTTGCGTACAGCGCATTCCCATAGTCCAAATGCAACGAGATAAAGGGATGGACAAGCGATTCCAGGTCATCTGATAAAAGGGAAGGCTGCAAACCCTTGACAGTGCCGACATGGAGACACCCATCCCCCGTGGCTGTTTGGGCATGCAATTTAAGACTTTGAACAAATAGGACGGTCAGGTTGCACACCTGGCAAACAGGTACAGGACGGATGCCCTCAGCCAATGGCCACTTCACTCCAAGGACCTTGTCAGGGCCCTGGGCACACTCTCCTGTTTCCCTTGGAAAGAGGAATACTATTGGGTGTTATCAACATGTAACCGCCTGAAACTATTGGTCAATGCACGGACATACACTTTGAGCAACACAGGGACCAAACCCTAAGGGACCAAACTAAAGTATGCGGCCCAAAGGCGGCATCATATTCACCAATGCTTGCATTGTGGGTCTTGCCCCGCAAGAACATGGAGAGCCATCCAAGAATGGTTCTGCCAATCCCCATCCGGTCTTGCAGAGAAGCCAATAGCTTGCCACGGTCAACGGTACCAAAGGTCCAATATGACAAGCCTGAAGAGTTCTGCAGCAAGGTTTCTTGAGGAGTCTAGACTCAGAGTAATGTAGGATATTTTCACACTGAAGCATGTGCTCTTGTACAGCCGATCCGCATGACCGTCGGGTTAGCTTCCTGTGGCTCTCGCCCCAGAAGCACTCTTTCTTAGCACAGAAAACACTCAGTGTCTTGTGGACAGCTCAAGGGATTTTATTTTCATTTGAGGGTCCTTCTGCCATCCTTCTCTGTCTGCCCTCGAACCTCCTCCCTAACTTAGGCATCCATAACCCCTGGTTAGTTCTAGAGATTGGTAGCCCTTACTGTCTACACTCTTCTCCTCCTCTATAGATGGTTTCCCTAACAGCAGGCTGTCTAAACTCCCTCAGAGACTTCCTGCCTGTCCCTACTCTAGTAATATGTTAGTGTTCTGAAGGGAGTTTGGAAAGTGCCATGCACTTATGCGTGTATTCAGGCTTGATCAGTCACACCCACTCACTTCTTCTCTACTACTCTTTCTACCACTCCCCTGGACTTACTCCTCCCACCAACTCTCAGTCCTCAGATGTTTCACTCCTCCTACTTCTCGCGTCCACCCTTTGATTTACCTACTTCTCCTGATCCACTTCCCTTCTCTGGTTACTGCGCTCCTCCTCCCATCACAACACCCCCTCTTCCACCACTACACTCCTTCTACCACTACTACACTCCTTCCCCCATTACTCAACCACCCTCCTTTCACTCTGCACCAGCCTTCTGACACTCACACCGTGCTCTACCTTCTCTACACTCTTGTTTCACACACAAGTACACTCACGCTGCAAAATCACTACCACTCCTAAACCAACACCTCACCTTCTCCAACAATCTCCTCCCCTTGTCACTGCTCCTTCTTCCTCCTGCTGGTCTCTTGGTCATCCTCCACCTCTGACCCCATCCTGTAGGCCCACAACTTCCTGCTTCCTTCTTTTAAATATCCCTCCTTTTTCAGGGGTTGCTCTTCCTTTCCCAGCCAGTTTCGGCTATTCTCCACATACCGGGATGTATGGGTGCACAGGGAAGCTTTGAAAAGAGGCATTAGGCCTGCCTGCTGGTTCCATGGGCGTTTGACGCATAATGGTGGCCTGCCAAGTTCAATGCTGACAGTGTCAGTATGTTTCTGGTAATGTCTCCGTTGATTTAGTGGATGTATGCGGGAACTCCTGCCTGTGTGTCTTGGCGGGACTATGCTATCTCTGGGATTGCTGCATATGCTCATGACTGCTGTGGCCCTCTCTCGCTCTTTCCCATTCTCTCGGTATCTCTTGCTTTCTTCATTCTGGCACGAGAGTCTCTGGGTAGCACTGAGGGGCTCTTATTTCTCACGCGGGTGATGTCTGTCGCACTGTTTCTTCGTTTCTCATGGTTTGGTCAGGATGACAATCTGGCATCACTCTAGATCTGTAAGAAGAAGAGAAACACTGGCGAGCATCTTTGTAAAGAGGCATGGCAGGAGATAAGGGCCTTTATGCAAGATTTCTGGCCCAAGGGAGGCAGGAATTGGGGCCCTGTCTGTTGCCACTGTCCACCTCAGGGCATGACAAGCTCTGGATGGCTCCTTGGTAGGTCTCTTACCCCAGGCTGAGCGGGGTCCCCGCTCCCTCTTGACAAGACCTGATTACTGGCCTTGTCACACGTATCCCAATTAAATAGTTTACATTCAACACAATATTATGGGCTGCTTAGGTTCCTGTACATGTGAATTTAGAGAAGAGGAACCATGTCACCCACTGGCACACAGAGAGCAAAATAATACTTTTCAAGGCAGGAGTTAAGATGATTGCTCATAGTCAGAGGGGGGTAAATAAGCAATGTTTGGCCATACTGAAGATGCCTCTGGACCACCACAATTTTTATGGTGGTTTAAGGTGCCTCTTATTTTTATCTGGAGCACCTTAAAATCGGTTCATTGGTAGCAGAGAAACTACCCTGCCCTGCAGATACCACATGACTGAAGATGAGGTTTAGTCTAGGTGCATTGATCCCTGTACCCTAAGGTGTCCAAAACGGTGTCCCCTCAGTGCCTAAAAGATCACTAACCCACCTGCTGAAGTCTCCCAAAAAACCAAGTAGTGGATCTTCAAATGGTACAAGTGATTATCACCAGCAACTGTGGAATAAAACCTCTACCACGTCCAGGCGGCATGCAAACTATGGTGAAATAAAGAACCTGGTTCCTCTTCATGGTACAGTGCACAGACATGTACTTGGATGATCCAGTGATAGGCCTTTGGTAGGTGGAGAAGATATGATGGGTCTGATGGAATGCCATCTGCAAAAATGTTAAATCCTAAACTTTTTTTGATATTTAGCAATTCTATTTCTAAAAAGGGGAGGCCTGCTAGTCAGAACCCTTTTCATAGTGCTCCATGCCAAAAACATGCTGCAACCATGTACATTTGCTGTGACTCTCTCCTGACATCTCCAGCACCTTCCCTGCATTGGCTTCAGAGCAGTTCCAAAGGTTACCTGTGCATACTGGAACAGCTGCTGGAACACACATTTCCAAGGTAGCTTATAGCTCATATGCAACTCTGGTTCAAATTCGTGTAATTGTGTACCCCAGCAGCCTTGTGGCACATAAGTATCTAAATATAAGCAATACCTGATTATGACGCAGTGGCTACTGGGATCACACATTTATAAAGCCAGAATAATTTGGATGTCATATTAGTGACAGCGTGGTGAGGGGACTCATTAATGACAGGGGGGCTGTGCCCTAGTCACTTGGCCTATGCGTAGTCCTTTAGAAGTAGGTAGACAGAGGATTGGGCCGGAGTTAGAGAAGCCAAATTAGAGGTTTAGCCCAGAGAGCGGTTCCACCATCTTGGATTCTGTTAGGGCTCTATGAACCTCCTGCCCCCTCCCCACTTCCTGCATACAAAGCATGCTGGGTATGACTTAAGAACACAAAGAAAACCTATTACAGCAGCTTCAATTGGACAGTTGAAATCAGGTTTGCTCTGGACCAATCCACTGCAACATTCTGCCTATATGAGGGGGGAATCGATTATTCTTTTTTATTTATTATCTTTTTTGAACTTCAGGACTAGATTGATACACCTGGTATTCCATTGGTAAAACATTATATTCCAAAGTTCTCTGCCATCGAGATAAAAACAGGGACTTCCAAACAAGAGGCAAGATATTGTCCCTAACCATTCACGGTTCCCCAGGGCCTTTGTGGGGTGACCAGCTGGCTGGACAAGGTCTAAAGCAACTGAGAAATTGGTATCCAGGACCCTTCCCACCATAGGTGACAGAATCCAGTTAAGTGCCATCTAAAAACCTTCTTGGTTGAGAAGGGTAGAAGAAATGAGTTAATTTGTCCCTGAGGCCTGGCATTAGGTCGCCCAGCAACCACAGATTCAAGGAAGTGATCCCTGGATCTCTCTCCATCGCCGAACAACTTCAAACGGGTCTGGGCACCTCCAACGTCATTTAAGCCCTGCACGGGAAGCGCCATAGTCATCTCCGACCTCAACACTCGACCACCCATGCACCTCTGCTCCACTGTCTCTGCATCTGCAATCTACCGAGTCTTCTAGTATCCCCAACTCGACACCACCTGCCTGGTTACCACCTTCTTGAAGCTCTATGCCAACCCTGATGAAGTACCCCGATGTTATGTTGAGCCAGCCGAGCCTACCCGCTACCGAAGGAAAGTCTGTTTCCCTGCACCCAAGACCCCTGCAAGTCTTCCAAAGCTGCTGACCCGACATTGCCCGCCATCACCAATGTCTTCGACCCACTATATGTCACCGCTGCCAAACAGCATTGCATCATTGGAACTCATTGTTTCCGCTACGCAACTTGATCCCAGTCTCTTGACCACGAAAAGCACCCATACTCCTGCCTCAATGTCAAAAGACTTGACTCAGTGCTGTTGAGCTCCAAAGACAAGAGCATAACGGATTTGAAGAGTCCTTCTCCCCCTCATCTTATGTAAAGGACCCTAGTGACTTTTAAGTCCCTTTCTCTACCTTTCTAAAGGCATCTTCGAAAGCGTTAGCATTTGCTGCTTACATCCTTTGTCTGCACTCCTGTCTTCACCCAGAGTGCCCCTTTATTCCAAAGTCGGCATACCCTGATTTTCCTTTAGAGGTGTGGTTTGTAAGTGTTCTTAGTTGGTTGTGTGATTTGCTAGTATTTATTAAAGTTCCTATTTTCCAAGAACCTTGGTTGGGCATTATTTTATTTTGCTACCAACGTCTTATTGTTTTTGTGTTGCATCTTGCAAAATCCGGATGCACCTTTGCCTGAAGATCGTCTGTCTGTTCTCCCCTGTCTTCTCCCCTTAATGTGCACTTGGTAGAACTGCAGAATCGTCGTCAGGCCTATTTGCTGTATCTCAACTGTTAAATGTATTATATGAACTTACTCTGCCTGTGCAGACTATTATGGTGTCAGAATTTCAAGGGCTCTGAGCGACTGTTGTTTTTCCCTATGTTCCCACCCTCCTTGAGCGCTTTGAAATACTTGCCTTTGTATAGGTGCTTTATAAATAAACATTACCATTACCTTCTGTACCAGTTCAGACCCCTCCTGCAGAGTAAATCCTGCCCGCGGTCCACGTTATTAAAAGAGGCAAAGGATGATTGCCTGTCCGCCTTTGCCAGTTTCACCTTTATTATTGGGATCACTGCTTGCTTAGTAATAGTGTGGGGCTGAGTAGGTGCTTTAGCCACTACTCATCCCTGTACACTTGCAGAGCAGTAGCCATTTTGTTGCAATGAGATTGAAATAATACAGCAACCTCACTACATTATTTCTAGGCCTTGTGATATGAAATGCTGAGAATGCACAATCCCTTTGCAACAAGACTGCTTACATAACTGATCACTTTGACTCTTGCCTCCCTCAAATTCCACTTCTTGCTATCTCAAAAACCCAGATCTCCCCTGATTACTGAGCTACACTAGTGGCTCTCCACAAGGACTCTGCTGCCTTCTCCCACTCTCCCAGATGTGTTCAGAATAGCGGTGGAGTGGGATTCCTTATCAATAATGCCCTCACCACTGCCCCATTCCACATCTCACATATACTCTTCCTCTTTTGAATATTTCATTATTCAGCTCCTCCTTCCTACTTCTCTCACTCCCTTTTGACTCCCTGGTCCTATTGACTCCACCTTGAATTACCTGTCACCTCCCATCGACATCCCCATTGTCATGTAGGGGAACCTTGACCTTTCCAAACCCTCTGGAGCCACCTGCTTTGAAATGGACTCCCTCTTACCTGACCACCCCCTCCAAAACCAGCCTACCCACTCAGGTGGTAACTCTCTTGATCTTGTCTTTCTCTCTTCTTCACTCTCCTCCTCTGGTTTCTTTTTTGATCTCTCTCCCTCTGATGACTCCACTGTTCACTTCAATGTCTTGACCCCTCCACACCCTACATCTCCACTCCTCTCTTTACTGACCTAGAGGAAATTCAAGCAGGACTCCCTAGCCCCTTACCTTGATGATGTGAGGACCCCCTGCTGTCTCTCTCCTCTATTCATGCTTCTTTCATTGACCACTCCTTTTTTTACTTTCACTATGTACTTATGACTCCTTTTGTCCAACACTATTCAGCATGCACATTCACAGCAGGGATCATCAATACTGAAAGAATGCCTGCTCTACAAATCATCGGATTCTCACTCACATCCCCCTCATCATTGCCCCACTCCACTACTGCTTCTCTAGTGCAGCCTGGTGATATTCAATACTCACTCAGCCGTCCTTCACGCCATCACCATTACTGGCCTCATTTTCACACACAAACTTGCTCATCAAAACATGGCTCTCCCCCACCTCAATGCACAGATTTAACATCCTCTTCCTATCAGGGTACAACACCCAACATGCGGCCCACATAAAGTTGGGGGAGGTTTGGAAGTCATCCACAAATCCAATGAGGACTGCACCACTTTGGACTGGTTGCCTGCAAACTCAATTGAGCTCCTCAGTTGCTACTTTTCATCTCCTCTTCTTGCCCACTTCACAGGTTTGGGTCATTTCGTAATGATGACTCTGATCCCATCACATCGATGTCAATTACATACTCCACAAACATCTTCCTTGGTAATCCCATTTATCTGAATCCCAAGCCGCAAAAAGCACCAGGGATTCCCTCTATCATCGCAAGGAATCCATGAACGTAAAGCAACATGTACTGAACCCGACCCACATCAGCGGAAACATACTCAACCTGGTCTTCTCTGGTAAAATACCTCAATCCCATCCCACTTGACTGGACAGACCATGCTTCTATTTGTTTCTTCCTTATGCATATCTTCCCCACTAATAAGGGGCAGGTAAAGACTACAGGTATTCTTGCTACTCTTTGAAGATCCTGCCCTTGGAAGAACTAGAATACTGTCTTGCAACTCAAGCCAGACCAAAGTTGACGCCTTAACTGGTAACTTAGTAACTGGTAGACAGTTTTTTCTAACTTCAAATAAATACTTATGACGTCCTTTGGCCAACACAATCCAGCATATACATCTGTACCTTTCCATCCCCAGGCCTGCATCACTTCTGAGATCCAGAACTACAAAACAAACATATGCCTTGACCTATGACACTGGCACAAATCATGTACCCCCACCATACTACTACCATACACAAATCCTCTTGCTGCCCTCAATTCTGCATTGGACTCTGCAACACCTCCTACTTTACAAACCTAATCTACTCTCTTTGTAATCACCCCCACAAACTTCTATCTACCCTCCAAGCTTTGCACATACCTCCCAAGTCTATATACATTTCTTCCTTCCTCTCTGCTAATGACTTTGCTCACTGCTTTCCCTTTTAGATCTCTGCAAATCGTGACGCTCTCACAACCCTACTCTCTGTGTCCTCCATCCTCCGTCTTTCCACCACCTATCCATCTTCCCCTTCCTCTCCTACCAAGTTAGCACCCACCGTGTACTGCTCCAACACAACTTGTGCTCCTATCGACTTAGTTGCTCCTCAGACGGTCAACGACTTAGTCCCAATCACCTGCCACTATCTCTCTGAGCTCTTTAACGTCTCTCTCTCTCTCTGCTGAACTCTTTTTTTCCTCCTTCAAATCTGGAACTTTCCTACTACTTTTGAAGATACCCCCCGTCTAACCCAAACACTATATCACATGGTTTTACACCAACATCATTATTTGAAGGTACTTGAGTGGGTGATCTTCAACCAGATCAGTTTCATGAGGATAATGGCCTTGTAGATCCACCTCAGGATAATGGCCTTGTAGATCCACCTCAATCTGGTTTATGTCCTAAACACTCTACTGAGGCAGCACTCATGCATGTCTCCAACTATCTAATTCTCACTATTGCAAACTCTCTTTTATGCTCACTCTTTTGGACCTATCTGCTGCTTTTGACACTGCCAACCACTCCTCTCTCCCCCTCACTCTCCAGGACCTGGTGGGTTGCAATTCCTCTCTTGTCTGGATTGCCACCTACCTGAAAAGGTCTCTCCTTTTAAATCTCCTGCAATTCAGAAACCTCGGATCCCACCCCTCTCCCTGTCAGCATCCCCTAAAGATCAGTTCTTTGACTACTGCTCCTCATCTGTTATTTCTCTGCTCTAGGAAGGCTTATCATGTCCTTTGGTTTTCACTGCCATCTCTTTGTTGATGGCAATCAAATCTTTTTCACCTTATCCACCATCACCCCCGCCGTCCCGGAATGATTACCAACTGTCTAACTGCAATCTGTCACTGGGTGTCTCTCCACTGCCCAGTGGAGTAACTTTGCTGAAAATGTTCGGGGGGGACATGACATCTGAAGAAAAGGTGCCCCAGCCAAATGAATGGGGACATAATTGTGTACAATGCAAGTTGGGGGGGACAAACATCCCCACGCCCCCTAAAATTACTCCCATGCCACTGCCTCATGTTGAACTCTTTAAAAACAGATGTCATATTTCTCCTGGTCTCCAACGCCAACCTTCACGTCCCCTCTCCTAGCTTCTTCCCGCCTTACCTTCTTGCTCCCTTGTGCAAGGCACACAACCATATGGTGTTCTTTTATAGTCACCTCACAACAATTCATCCCTACCACCACGTATGCGCAGCCTTCTCAACATTTGGAAAATGTGTCCATTTCTTACTCACTACTCAGCTGCATTCAACCTCGTCGACCATCAAACCCTTTGTTATCACCTCACTTCCTCCGCACATTTCTCTGAAGAGGCAGCTAAACGGATCTCACCATTCCTAGCCAACAGAACCTCAAGGTTCTTTGCTGGAAAACCGGCCCCTCCCCCCACTCTTATCCCATGGGGTGTCCCACAAGGCTCTGGTGTCTCACCAACCCTCCACAACATTTACACAAAGCCCCTATTCAACCACCTCGACACGTTGGGCATCGCCTACACGAATAATGCTGATGATACTCAACTCCTCATCCCCTTCCCCGGAAACCACTCACAAGACACCCACAAAGTAAACATGTATGAAATCCTTCAAATCTGGATGGTCTCACACAGCCTATTGCTGAACAACGAATAAACTTAGCTGCTACTCATCATATCCCTTGGCAAACATGACGCAACCTCCCACCACTTTACCATCGATTGCCACACAATCCCAGTCACCACCTCGGTAAAAACATTAGGGGCCTCATCACGAGTTTGGCGGTAAGCCTTAAATTTGGCGGTAGCGCTATTACTGCCACATTTAAGGGTCCATCAGATGATGACTTTGGCGGATTTCCCCCCAGATTAAAGTTGGGGGGAAATCTGTGGCAAATTTGCTGATTTTCAGCATGTTTACCGCCGGCAGGAAATCTGCCAGCGGTAATAGCGTGAATTTTCCCCATTGGGCCCAATAGGGAATGAGGAATTCCGGAATGGGCTCAATGGGGAATGGGCAATAACCGTCAAACCCGTGATCCGGCGCTAATAGCGCCGGGGGGTTTGGCGGTAGGGCTATTAGCGCCGGTGCTAATAGCTCCAGCGTTACCGCCCAACTCGTGATGAGGCCCTAGGTGTCTTTTACTGCCGCATTTAAGGGTCCATCAGATGATGACTTTGGCGGATTTCCCCCCAGATTAAAGTTGGGGGGAAATCTGTGGCAAATTTGCTGATTTTCAGCATGTTTACCGCCGGCAGGAAATCTGCCAGCGGTAATAGCGCGAATTTTCCCCATTGGGCCCAATAGGGAATGAGGAATTCCGGAATGGGCTCAATGGGGAATGGGCAATAACCGTCAAACCCGTGATCCGGCGCTAATAGCGCCGGGGGGTTTGGCGGTAGGGCTATTAGCGCCGGTGCTAATAGCTCCAGCGTTACCGCCCAACTCGTGATGAGGCCCTAGGTGTCTTCCTAGACGCATCTTTTATCATGACACACCATGTGAATCACATTGCCCCCACCTCTGCCTATGCTACAAAGCTCATCACTGCTCGTAAGCCAGACCTCTCTTCCAACTACCTCCTTTACTGCACACGGGCACTCATCCTGTCTAACTTAGACTACTGCAATGCTCTTCACTGCAGCACCTCAGAAAAAAACATGTTGGTGTCCCCCATAATGCAGCTCTCTCACCCGCCAAGCCCATTACAGCATCCATGCCAACATTCTCAAGCACCGAGGAGGGTGATTTCGTCAGAGAAAGTGGGAGAAATTCATTTCAACATAGGATTGCATTGAGGTTAGAATTATTTTAGGTTCGAAAAAGTGATTTTAAATTGAAACATCGCCAGTCTCGTGCCTAAATCGTAAGGGTTGACATGTATGAATGGGCTTTCACCCACCAAAAACTAAATCTTGTGTTTTCACCTACCCAGTGGCCACAAAAGGATAAGACCTACGGAAAGTGGTGCTGAGTGAATATGGGGAGTACAGGAGAATATTCCACAATTTGGTTCCTGCCAAAAAGGAGCAAAATCATGCAGCATTCAAACAACAACCTGAGTCTTAATTTAAGAGAGGTGGGCATCTTGGACAATGTAAGCACAGAGCTTACCTATTAAAAATGAAAGAATGGCCTTAATGGACTGTGACGATGCATAGACAATTGAGGGGAATTGGATTTGGAAGAAGTAATTCCAGGTCATTTGGAAAGCGAGCTTCTAAGGACCACTTACAGGGGAACAAGCAAAGAGATAACAGTATTTGGATACATAATTTGTAGGGAATTTGGCCGGGTTTGGCACATACAGGGTTCTGTTGGTGCAAAGTATGTTAAGCCAATTGGGACGACTTGAAATGACTTCAGGGCATATTAAATGTGTACGGTTTTCATGTGTTTCACATGTTTTCTCTGCAATAGACTAGCGTGTAGATTTCATTTGAATCGACTGAAGTCAACAGCCTGAGTCGGACCATCAACCCTTGTTAAATATCCTGGTCAGGGGTCTGCAACATTTAGCTCTCCGGATGTTTTGGACTACAGATCCCATCAGTCCAAGCCAGTTTAGTCAATTGTGAGGAATCATAAGAGGCGTAGTCCAAAACATCTGGCGAGCCACAGGTTGCAGCCCCTTCCTAGTTGCTGCTATAAGATTAAATCTATTTATGTACTTGGGAATCAAGCTACAGAGGTTGGAATCATTCAAGCACCTATTTTGTTTTGCTTTTATATAGTGCTGCTCCACCCTGAGGTTATTTGATCACTTTACAGAGATCAAAAATAGAAATCGCTCTAGGGACCTACCCTTATGAACAATATTTCAGCAGAGAGAAGAAAGGCAGAGTGGGCAGTGAGGAAGGTATAAGTAAGAATTGACGAGAAGAATGGAGGAAGAGCTAAATGCAAATCAACAGTGCTATTTGAGGATGGGAGTCCATTGCTCCATCAGGTCCCAGCAGAAGAAGAAAGCGTTCTATCTCTTCAAGGCATTGAATTCCAGAAAGGCAGTGGACCTCGAGAGAAGAATACATTGATAATGTTCTGAGGTGCAGTGGGGTATCATCCACATACTAGCGAATATTGAGACCCAAATTCCTAAGCAGGATTCTTGGTGGCCACACGTAGAGGTCTCTTGTGTAAATCGGAATACATTTTATACAATTCCTCGATGTAGCAATCCCTTTTGTAAATAAATATACATTTGATATACTACTGCCTTTTTTGTGGTTTCTTTTCTCTTACAGGGCTCTTGTTCCTGTCTGGAAAATGTTTACTCATGTTCTTTTGAGTTTGCATCTGCACTTTCCCTGAAGGCTGTCACTACTGGATTCACGAGGTTCCCACCAAAACAGCATCCACTGGCCAGGGCTCAACCAGGGAAGAGCCCCCGCCCCACCGGCAATCACAGTGCAGGGTCCTCCACTTCTTAGGCATCCCCAAGTGTGGACCAAAGTCTGTTTATGTCTCCAGCAGGTGGGACCATTATGGGCCCTTTACCCCCTTCTAATTGTGTGCTAGGCTACCGGGCTCAATGACTAATGGCTGCCATTGGGGAAGAAGGGGAGAAGGAGACCAGTAGAATAATAAAAGGGCAAAGGAGATCAGACACGTAGAGGGAGACGGGTGGCATATGAGCCGCAAGGTGGGGCAGCGATCAGAAATGACAAGGGCATCTCACTTGAGTCAGAGATCGACAAACCTGGCAGGATGTGGAGAGTGCAATCTTCAACAAGTGCCCCTCAATCATTTGCAAACTCCTGACTCTTAAACCCCTCCAGCAAAGGAGATTGCCATTTTAATAGTCAACAGTTTTCTACATTTCAATATAACAAATGGCACCCATCTACCAGATCTGAGGACGCTGTTGATGGAAAACAGTACCTCACAGTTGTTCGATCTTTTAAGGTGCCCATTGCTGGTTTGAGAAGATTTCACAAATGTAAGGTGGAGTCTTGCAAAACTAACACGATTCTCAAGGACTTACCCGTGTAGGGAACCATCCCTTCACCATGGCACAAGTGATACGACCACCATATCGAACATATGTTGCCCTGTTGATCACTATTCACAGTTGCATGAAAGACGTGTCGGCTACGCTTAATATGATTAATAGACCATTGATTTAATGAATAAATGAAGACTCAACAAGCCAACTGATAGTTGTGATTTTTAGGTGACAAAGTGATTGAATCGGATTGGACATCATTTAATGACTTGGGCCCTAAAGGCATTGTTTCCGATCCTGATATGTTTTCACGTAGCGGCAGGCAGGCGCTTGGCGGTGAGCATTTCCATTGCTTACTCACTGCGGCACAGGATTCCACACCCCAGTTTCGTGCTCGTTAATGTTTTCACTTGGTCACTGCTAATGATTTTAACACTGCGTGAAATAGTACTGTTTAGGAAGTTTGTAAGTCTCCTTACCCGCGTCACTTTGACAAGGGTGAGGTCAGCAGGAACGTCTGGCACCTTTCATGGACCAAAGCGGTCCGGGGGACAAGACACTGGTATCTCTGGGCCACCGCAGCCCAAGGGAGGGCCTAAAAGAGACCCCTGTAACAAGGTTCTGATCCTCACGAGGTTTTTTTTCTGTCTCAGCAAACCATCTATTTTAAGCTAGGAAATGAATATTAATGCAGTGAAGGAAATGATAATTCAAGTCATCTTCTGCTGAAGCCCAAGCCTTACGCCCAAAGTAAGCCTTCCTGGAAGTTGTATATATGACTACTAGTTTGCAGACATTTTACTGTTAGGGTGAGTATTGTGAGAAATTAAATGAGCAATAAGCCCATTGTGCATTGTGTGCTCAAAATAGGTACATGTTTGCATTACAATCATAGGCATATATCTTCAAAATAAATATCTATAGCCATTTGTATGGCCCAAAATGTTCTTCGATTTTATGCAATTCAGCCAGGAACTATTGTGCGGTTTAACCCCATAGCCTTCCCAAAAGGAGATTTATTTACTGAAAGGGGGAGATTTTCTCACTGATTGAATTATTTATATATTAAGCCACCTGACTAGATAGTCTCTCAAGCTGATCGTACCTACATCCCATTAACGGCCCACCCACCTCATTGTCGACCCGAGAAAGACTGCTCACCACTGACCATGGCACCCTCTCCTCCCTGCTCACTCCACATCCCACCCACACGGTTCCTACCCGCGCTCGCTATGGCCAGCACCAATCCTACGCATACCATCAATTGCCCAGACAGCACATCTACCCACAGCACCACAACCCCTAAGCCACACCACAACACACAAACTACCACTAGCCCCATGCCTGTCCACTTGAGGAACCAAAGACTAGGCGTCCGCTCCACTCGCCCCACGCACTACTCTATGATCTACCCAAGTACACACCCCCAGAACCCACCACCACCAACAAAAACATGCACCCCGCAGGTCAATGCAAACAAAACCAACACCCCAATTAATGCCTACACAACTCTAAGCAAAGGGACAACCAGAAAACACAGCTCCAATGTGCACTCATTAATACTCGCTCCCTAACTGCACATGCAACTGAGATCCATGACCTCATTCAAGGCCTAGACTTGGACATACTCGCTATTACCGAGACATGGCTACATGAAACCTCCGGACCAGCCATTTGCCAAACCTTACCACAAGGGTACATCATCATACGCCAAGACAGAACCTCCAGTAAAGGAGGAGGGGTTGCACTAATCCTCAAGGAGTCCCTCAACACTAGGCAGTTGAAGACCTATGAAGCTGAGAACTTTGACATCTTATTAGCTAAAATATCACCCTCTCCCAATGACACCATCACAATGCATATTGTCTACCGCCCACCAGGCCCAAGCCCAGACTTCCAAGCCAACATCATACACACCCTAGGAGACAACCTGAAAGCTAATTCGATAGTCCTTCTCCTAGGGGACCTTAACCTTGGGTTCAAAGACCATAAAGACAAAAAAAGTAAAGCTCTCACCAAAGCCCTCGTAGACTTAAGCTTCACCCAACGAGTGAACGACCCCACCCACACCAAAGGTTGCATCCTAGACTGGATCGCCGACCATAACTGCACAGCTGACATCAGCTCAAACACCCCGCCCTGGACCGACCACCACTTATTGCACTTAGTCATTCCAATAAAAACAGGAGCTAACCCATACCGACCTTCACCAGCCACCTTGGCCAGATCTAAAAAAATTGCTCACTGCAGACAGGCTACACCCACTCCTAGAAACCTCAGCCCTCGCCCACCCCACCTCTAAGGTCCCAACAACATTAGCTGAGATTTACAACACCACGCTTAAAGAGATAGTGGAGGCCATAGCCCCACTGGAAAGGAAAAAAAGCCAAAAAAATACTCCATGCTAACTCCTGGTTCTCTGAAGAACTTAAGGAAGCACGGGCAGCACTAACAGCCTGGCAATCTAAGCCCTCTTCCCTCACTAGAGAGACATACCTCACCATGGCCAAACAATATAAAAAAGCCATCGCCACAGCTAAAGCAGCCACATACAACACCAGAATAGAGAAAGCTAACTTGCAATCCAAAGAGCTCTTTGCCATATACAATGAGCTTACTAACTCCCCTCATCGGCACAACCTACCAAGAAAAATGCTACCTGGTGTAACAACATTCAACATGCCATGCTAGACAAAATCAAAACACTTAAAAACAAAATCAAAACCCAATTTAAGAATCTGCCCAAATCCAGTTCACCACCACCTAACCCCTCCACCAACACACCAGAGGGAAATACGTCCCACAGCAAAAACCCACCCAAACCCTTCAGCTTTAGGGAAGTAACTATTCCTGAAGTCCTCCATATCATAAAACACACTAAGCCTTCATTATGTAAAGGAGACATCTGCCCAGCCAACCTAATCAAATACTGCGCCGCAGCACTTGACCCCTTTGTCACTACCTTCATCAATGCCTCCTTTGCCAACAGTACCGTCCCACCCACCCTTAAGGAAGCCTGGGTTCGGCCCTTACTAAAAATACCTACTCTTGACCCTGACTCCCCGAACAACTACCGTCCTATTACCACTGTGCCTTTCCCTTTGAAAATTCTAGACAAAGCTGCATACTTACAGATCCAGTCTTTCCGAGAAACTCACAACATCCTAGGAAAAAGGCAATCAGGGTTCCACCCCCGCCATGGCACAGAGTCGGCGCTACTTGACCTCAAGAACCAACTTCTTGAGGCTATGGACAAAGGCAAAACCTGCCTCCTCCTTCTCCTAGACCTCTTTGCAGCTTTCGATCTGGTTGATCACAAGATCCTCTGCAGACATCTGATTGACACAGCCCACTTCTCCCAAGAAGCCACCGCTTGGATAACCTCCTTCCTGAACGGTAGAGCCATGAGGGTTTACTTGGACCAAGCATCCGCCATCCCTTCACCAATTGACTGTGGAGTCCCACAAGGTTCATGCACCTCCCCCTACTTTCTACAATCTCTTTACTCTCCCCCTTTTCAATGACCTAGAAGAATTCGGCATATCCTTTACAAACTATGCTGATGACACACACACATCCTAGTCCCAATAACAGGCAACTATGAGCAAGACCTCAACCCCCTACAAAGCATATATGCCCACATCCAGGCTTGGATGGCAGCCAATGGCTTATGCCTAAATGGGGAAAAGACCGAAATACTGTTGGTAGGTCCCAAAGAAGCCCTAAAAAAACTAGATGACTCATACAATTCCTTCATCATCGAAGACTCAGTCATCACCACCTCTTCGGCTGTAAAAACCTTAGGTGTCTACCTGGACTCCACACTGTCCATGGATAAGCAAGTCAGTGCCATTTCCCCTTCAGCAGCCCTTACATCAAAAATCATAAATGCAGTAAGACCTCATCTATCGCCAAAGAACTGCCTAAACATTGCTAGAGCTACAATCGGAGCAAAACTGGACTACTGCAATATCCTACTCCTTGGCACCTCCACAAACACCATTAACAGACTGCAAAACGCACAAAACAATGCCCTCAGAGCAGCCCTCAACATACCCAAGATAGAACATATCTCCCAGGCAAGAAAAGAGGCCCACTGGCTCCCGATCAAAGATCGCATAACGTTAAAAGCCCTCACGATCACACATAGATGACTTGCCGAGACAGCTCCAGCCTATCTAGTGGAAAGAATACATCAAGCTCCATCGCACAGACCTAAACGCAACAAATACTCTAACCAACTCTCAGTCCCAACCTTCAACAGAACCAAGGCCGGTGGTACCAGCTTTGGAGTCCTAGCTCCCAAAGCCTGGAATTCACTGCCACCTAATCTCAGAAAAGAAGAATCCCTACTCACATTCAGAAAAACACTAAAAACTAAACTATTCAACTAAACTATGCTCCACTTCTGCCTCCTACAATAAGTAGTTCCACTGTAACCACGGAACACCATCTCTGTCTGTTATTGTTAATAACAATTGTTCTCACACTGTTCCACTGTAACCATGGAACTCCATGCACTTCTTATCGCAAACAGACTTGATCTATGCCTGTCACCACTGTTGTTAGCGTGTACCAAGTAAGATATTCTGTAACAGCGCCACGATGCCCCCGGGCCGTTGGGCGCTTAACAAATCCAAATAAATAAATAAATAAATAAATGGGTAATGTATTTATAAACAAGCAATTTATTTTTTAACTTAGTCAATATGCAGACTGAATGCAAACAAGATAACCAAAGACCATGCTGTGTGACCCAAACAACATGTTTGCAGTAGCTCCTGATTTATTGTGTGAGTGATGTGTTGTTTGTGCAGCATCTTCCAATACACTCAATTGGAAATTATTTTTACATAGCTTGCGGCTTCAGCTTCACAAAACTGATTCACTGTGACCATACTAGCATAGACTGTGTTTGCAGCTTCATAAAGGTGATTTACAGAGACTGTAATGGAATAGATTGTGGCCTCATATTCAAAGCGATTTAGAATGGGAATGCTGGCATATATTATGGTCTCAGCTTCATGAAATTATTACAGTGGCAATGCTGGCAGCTGCCGAATAATAACTTATAATAGCAATGCTGGACTATGTTATGGACAGAGGCATCATGAAAATGCACTGTTGGTGATATGGCACTGAATAGATGTTTTCATGTGGTACCCTAGAGAACCAATTGTACATTGTATGGCTTTTTATCAAATTCGTCTCCAACTTTGTGCACCATTTCAACAGATAATGTTTACAATGTTCTCGGAGAGAACCACCCAACTCCCCTTACATTACTTAGTGTTTCTTGCTATGTGTGTTCGCTCAAGCTAATTTGTGGGAGACGTTCATGCCCATGCATTAAGGAGAATCACCTGCTGCCACTGACATTCAATTGTTTACAATGCCAGTGCCACCTCATGATCAATCCAGCCCCTGGCACCGAAAACAGCCTGCACCACTGGGATGCACTTCATAATGTTACTGACCACACAGAGTGGCGGCTGGAACATTTTGGTGCCTGGGACCAAGCACCAACCCCTTTGTTCCCATGTTAGGTGTAAGATGTAAGATCGGATTTAAAAACTTATGTCAGCTCATAGACGCTGATTTGGGCAACTGTGCACTTTACAAGGAGTTATACTATGCCATCTTTGAACTAGTACAGCGCATAGCATGCTCCTGCAGCAGCATGATCATCACAAGCACTACGCATGAGTGCTGGCCCAGACCAGCCCGGCGGTCTGTGGTGCAGTATACACCTCTTTAAGGAGCGCTGGGGCCCCACTAAGCAGAGCTTGCATACCCCCTCATTTTGTGATCCGCCACTGGATCGAGGGGGAGGGCAGACATTCAGTGACTGCTAGGACTGATGTGCTAGTTAACCGACAGCACGTTCAATATATGACTAATCTGATATGTTATGTTAAAGGTTCTTATACCGCGCACTGTTGCCACCTGCGTGGTTTCTTCGAGCTCGATATGAAGGCAGCAGTACTGGTCATCGGATGCTGTTTATATATTGCTTAATGCCACATGCTTGCTGCTTTAAAACAACATAAATAACAAGAATTATCACTGCTCCAAGCCAATAGTCCTAAAAAGTTTTCAATAAATGGCACTATATAAACTGATATAAAATTAATAAGTGGACTTACCGAGCATGCCCTTGTTGGAATCCGATAAGCACATGTCTTTCTCTGCGCTTGGTAGCACAAAGCCCACCACAAAGATTTCCACCCCGTCTGCCATCAGCGCCAGCCCCAGCACAAAGTAGAGTGTCCACTGGAACCTGCCGTGGCCACATTCCTGGAGGATCAGCTCATATTGCTGGGCGAGTTCCTCCTTGTCCTTCTTCCGCTGACCCTCCAGGTCCTCAAAGTCTTTGAACTCGCTAACTACTGCCTGGTTGTCCACCAGCTGGTCGCCCTTCATGGAGTCAGCACGGGGGATGCCCTGATATTCCCCTTCGTAGATCTCATCGTCATCGTCGTGGCCCTCGGTGGCATCGCTGGAGGCACCCTCATCGTCATTGTTGTGCTGCTGATCGCCACGATAATAGCCATCTTGGGGCTCGTCATCATCATCATCTTCCTCAAAGCGGGTGTAGGAGCGCTTTGTGTACTCATCCTGCACCCGATCCACGTTCTTGCCCACCTTCTTGGCCGCATGCCTCTTGACCTCCTTGGCAATGTCCTTGGCACCTCGTATGAAGGCAGTCCGGTCTCTGAAGCCTTCATCCATGATGGCTGCTGGTCAGATCAAGGGGTGCTTGGGCTGTCTGCGTCTTGTGGTATAAAGCTTTCCTAGTGCATCTGGAGGTCAGCACCTCTAGTTCTGGAATTAGTATAGAAGCGGGATTGTGAAAGACAAAACTCCACAATTTCCAACTGTCAGAAGCAGGCGCTTGGCATCCAGTGATTGGTGTGTCCTGTGAGGGCCTAGAAAGCAGCTCGCTGATGCTGTTGTTGGAATGTTTTAGATATAGTTGTGCTTCTGTCCTCCCTTATGTCAGGTGTGCTAAAGGGAAAAGAAGACAGAGTTAGAAAAGCAATCCACTGTATTAGCCTCTTTTAACGTTATACAATTTAACTGGCATGTTTGTTGGAGCAAATGCCTCCCGTCAGGTATGTCATTACAGAATTACACAATTATGTATTATGGCTCATAAAGGAGAGAAGACCATAGGCCATTCATAGATGTGCATACACATATCTGTCTAGTATATATATATATATATATACACACACGTCCTCTGTGTGAGATGGTGAGATGTTCCATGCTTTTCTCTGCACTTTGTAAGGTGATTCTGAACTGGTGCGGAGGAATGAATGGACCGTGGTGATAGGCACACCTCTACGTGGTGCCACATAGATCAACATATTAATATGCTGTACAAAATTGCCTACTTTATTTGAATGTTTAAAGTTTGGCATTGCATCCGTTTTATATATATATATATATATACACATATTATATTCAAAAACCGCGTACAGGTGTACACCATGGATTGCACTCCCCAGGAGCAGAAGGACAAGGCAAAGTTTCTCGAACTGAATGGAACAAAAACAGCCACGCTCATCAATTTCCACAGCATAGTCATTTATTATTAAATAATGTGGACAGGTAAAAAAAACACGCAATGACGCGTTTCGCAGTTTCCCAACCACTTGCTCACATATATCTCGTATGAATCACATATATAAATCACAATCCAAAACACACATTTAATACCACTGGCAATGCCACTAGAAGGCACACAATATTTTGCTGAATAAATAATAGTCGTGGGCTTTGCTTCTGTATGTCTATTTGAACTTTGCTAGAGCAAAATGTGCAGTTTACCCCATGCAGAGTTAACAAAACATTGGCATTTTCCAGCATCCCCGCGCAGTGCGTCATTATCAGTTTGCATGATGCCCAGTTATCCAAATACATTCGGCTCACTTAGCAGATCCATGCCGCTTTGATTTGGCACATAATCGCCTATTGCCAGGGCGCCAACTTTGGGCTCTCATTGCTAGTTTACATATTGACCAGCGAGCAGAAAAAGTTTCTGTTAAGCTCCCTTGGCACATCATGACCAGTTTCCAATATATCCAGTTAACCAATCAATGCCTGCGCTTCCCTCCCTTCTCCAAGCAGAGTTTCCCTTGTATCTCGTGTGCCCAAAGAAAGGAGGCCATTGATTGCACCTTATGGTGTTCTAGTGCCTCAAAGCCCAGGGAAGCCGCAGCCAGCTTTGGACGGAGCAATGAAGACTCTGCCTGCAGGCGGGGTCTGCGGCTGCTGCTGCTTGCGGGTTGGCTGGGTTGGACTGACTACAACCAGCGTGTGAGCCAACAGCTCTCTGGCAGCGCTTACCTCTAGTACAAATAGCGCTGCCCGAGGCCTTCTCAGCAATAGCCAACGTTTAAAGCCAAACACATAAGAACATGCTTAGCTTGAATTGGAGAACATATAGCAACCTTGTACTGCATGGACTTTATAATCGAGTCTGTAGGAACACCAATGCATTGCATATAGTGTTGTGTATTTTAATTGGAGTTGAACGTGTTTTCATTATTTTATTGTTTTGTTTTCTTCCTTTTATTCCTCTTAGCATAATTAGCTATTGTACTATCAGAATTCAAATTGATTGGAGGTTTGCAATTGTCCAACTTTAGACCTAGAACCACAAAAGCTTTAAATAAAAAAAAAAAGTCCCACTCTGAGCCAAGCTGCCTGGGAGCTTCGGCCGTGCAAATAGCCGGAAAGAACACAGTTTACAACTCAGGCGGTAAGGGGTTTACGGCGCCGTAAACAGCGCCGACCCTTACCGCCTGAGTACGAGGTCCCTTAGCGCCATGGCGGATTTAACACCTGCTTTTAGCAGGTGTTAAAATCCATGGCGCTAAGGGACCATGGAGTTAATTACGCCACCGTAATTTACGGTGGCGTAATTAACGCCTTCCCCACTCCCATTATGCCCTATGGGGCAAGAATGGGAATGGGGAAGGGTAAAATGGGGATTAGGGACTTACCGCCCCGCCAAACTCGGAATGGGGCGGTAAGTCCGCCAACCACCATGGCGTAAACGTAGTTTACCCCATGGTGGTAAAGTCACGGCCCAGGCGGTAACGTACCGCCTGGGTCGTAATGAGGCACAGACCCTCATTACGACCCTGGCGGAAATCGAAAAACGATGGCGGAAATGCAATACCGCCATCGAATAGCGCTCGGTGCGACTATGACCCGTCACCGCAAAGTACGAAGCCATTAGCGACACCGTAGTGAACGCCAACGCTAACTGCACCAAGCACGCGCGCGCGCGCCATGCCAAACCGCAAACACCACCATGGCGCAAGGGTACGCCAATTCCGACCCTAGCGGACATGTACCTAACGCCATCAGGCATGGCGTAATGTACCATTCCGCCATGGCGAGAAGTACGGCATCGCGAATCAACCGTAAACGGCCCCACTGAGTGCCTGTACACCGCTCCCTGCCCACAAAGTACAACTCCCCGTAGGTGCAATGAAGTCACAATGCAACCATTGAAATGTACAAGTCACCCATGCATGGCAACGAACAAAAGAAACACAAGAGGGGCCAATGGGAGCTGCAGGGCACAGATGGCACGAATACAGAAGCCATCCCAATGGACATGACCACAGTCCCCCACCAAGAAACGCACGCAAACACAGGCACCTGTGACCAGCAATATTCCGAAAATCACATCATTCCACCAGTCCACCTGGCTGACCGGCATCTGTTACACAAAACCCAATCCCCCGCCCCTGAGCATGACAACATTCAAACAGTCATATTGGCAGCCCCCATCCCTGACCTCACTGGGCTTCGTAGGCAAACGCGCCCAGCACAGTACCACGCAACTAAACCCCGAAGCTGGAACCCAATGCAGATCTCCTCACAATACATCGCCCCCCAAATAGGCATATGCCACATCACTTGCAAAGAAAAACGCTACACGGGCCAAATCAGAATAGAAATTTTATGCACATCAAAGTCACCAAGCCCATACAGCCATCAGGCCATGAACTCCAAAACACTAATCACCATTGTGGGCTGCATCCGCAAGAAATGACCAGCCACTACCTGTGTTTCGCCCTGTTCCCCCATGGTACACAGAGCCACATTCACGTACGAAAAGGCAACATGGAAGCGCACAGAACCACAGGGCCGACCCAATGGGGAGGCACTAGTCCAGCTGAAAGGCCGAAATGTTGCTCCGAGCCACCAGTACTGCGTAAGGGCATGTGGGCCATTGGCGATCGTCCCATAAGATCGTAATGCTGCTCCACTGATTAACACGAAGCAGCAGGTGTCGGGAGTAAAATCCATCTGCAGGAGTGGCATACAGATGGCAGTGGCAAAAGGGGAGGAGATACCTGTCAACCAAAAGAAAAGAACAAGAACAGAATGGCCATCAGAACTACATTCGAACAACTCACTTCAATGATCACACGAAATCCACAGCCATATGCATGCTAGCCCACTCAAAAGGATCATCACCACCCCAAAACCACTTGCGACTCATAACCATCTATATCGAGGTGCAAACACCATCACAAACGAGTGTACCTGTGCATGCGTCTGTCAAAACAGAATCCATCAGATGGGAATGTTAACGTGCATGGACACAAGTGTCTGAGGGCGCCTCGAGACAGGGAGGGCTCAACAAGGCCAGATAGACGATGGTCCCACTATGGCAGCCCTGCATCACATAGCGTAGGGGAGGCGGATAGATCCCAAGAAGCCCTGTACATGGCAAACTCTGTATCAAATCACCTGCCCATGCATCCATTCATCATTCCCTCATCCCGGGATCAAAACGCCTGAATAATTACTCACATAACATTAGAAACATCCATTGAGTCTGTGCGTTATGCAGCCTGCTAAATCCACAGTGCCCCAGCCCGTAATTCCAGTGTTGTGAAGTAACATGTATTTGGGAACGGCCGGCCTCATCGCCCACGTAGCTATTGCGCATCCCAAACTATTCATATCAATCATTGCTCCCTCGCCATGGGCCCTGTCTCAAGGACATTGAACAATAGAACGTTATATTAGCAGTCAGACCTGTGGGCATCTCCTCGCCGCTAGCTGGAAACCGAAAGCGCCGCCCTTCGAATTCCTCATTTGCAACATCACGTCGAAAAGGCATCTGTGGCCTTTTGAAATCACTAATTATTCCATCGAGTGCGGCTGTGTGTGAAAATGGCAACTGCCTTCACCCACAAATGGGACGCCCCCGCCCGTCGTTGCAACTCGGTACAGTGATGCATGAGGGCCCACCGTTACTCGAGTACTACGTTCCACTGACCCTTCACAAGTCTGTTCGCGACTGCACAGATAGTATGGGAAACAATGGGACCACAGCAGAATGAACATATCAACCAATCTTACACGGCCATCGGGTACAAATACATGATTGCAATAGCAAGATACCATTCCCCGAATAGCAGCGTTGTGCGCGGGACGTGCTCGGCCAAAGGGGAGAGCAGTTTGCACAGGTGGAATTAATCACCACAGGTGGAGGCCATACAGCCTGGAAACACATAAATTGCACAGCCAGTCTCCTCCCACAACCACACCGAAATGCTACCGGCAGGACTCGCGATGTTGGCCCTGGGGGACCTGATAGCACTGCAAGTGCTCCGACTCCAAGAAGAAGACGAACACCAACTACAACCAGCCGCACGGAGGAGACGCAGGAGGAGGAGGAGGCCAAGGCAGGGCCAGCAAGGCCCACCAGCACAGCCACTACCACCACGCAGGCAGCCCGCAATACCACGCCTCCGAGCACATCCGTTCAACCTCACTGATGAGCAGATCCACACCCTCTACCGTCTGGACCGGGACACCATAGCCGCCATTGTGGACATGACACAGGCTGACCTTGTCAGCATGATAGATAGCCCAACCGCCATCCCACCCCTACTGAAGGTGGTGTCTGTACTACACTTCCTGGCCACAGGCACCTACCAGCACACAGTCGGACAGTTGCATGGCATTTCTCAGCCACTGTTCTCACGGACACTATTGCAAGTGCTCGATGCCCTCCTGCAGCACGCAGACGACTACATCTCTCTACCACGCTCGGAGCAGGAAATTACCAACACAAAAGTGGGATTCCATGCACTTGCCGGCATACCGGGTTGCATTGGTGCCATCGACTGCACCCATGTGGAATTGGTCGTCCCACATGCCATGGAGGCCCAGTACCGCAACCGAAAACAATTTCATTCCCTGAATGTACAAATGGTGTGTGACTCCAACAGGATCATTACACATTGTTGTGCCCGATTCCCTGGATCAACCCATGATTCTATGGTCTTGAGGAACTCTACAATACCACGCTACATGGAGCGACATGCAGGGAACAGATCCTGGCTACTCGGTGAGTCTCATTACATGCATGATGATGTGGGGTATGTGAATTGGCAATGACCTGGCAGGAAGGGGGGGGGGTGTGCGTACGTATCAATGGCATTCCACATCATACGTTTCTCGTCCACATACAGGTGATGCTGGATATCCACTGAAGAGATGGCTCCTCACACCAGTCCGGAACCCACGGGACCAGCATGAGGAGGACTACAACCATGCCCACTCACGTACCCGTGTAGTCATAGAACAGGCATTCGGCCTACTGAAGGGCCGTTTCCGCTGCCTCAGCAGGTCTGGCGGGGCACTCCTGTACCGCCATGAGAAGGTTGCAAAGATGGTAATGGCATGTGTCATGCTCCACAACATGTGCGTACGTAGAAATGTGCCCATGCCCCCTGACGCAGAACTGCAAGCACCTGATGATGGTCATGATGAGGGTGGGGATGTGGCACCACCTCATGGAGTCTGCGAGGCACCGGAGGCCCGTGACATTCGTCAGCATCTCATTGATGTATGCTTCTAGCACTCACGCCTGGTGGCTGATACATGGACACGGGACTCGTGGCACTGCGTGTGTCTGGGACATGCACAATATGGACTCTACGCCTATGATGGCCTAGTACACAAAGATCAATGTCCACACATCTCATTGGTTTATCGTGCACTTTTTATGGCATATGTGATGTCATGTTGAAGACCCTATCGACCCGCCACCCAAGTGAGCCCAACACACCGCCTCCACCCTCCTACCTCCCCCCCGAACACCAGTGTCCAAAGATGCTCATTGTCAGTGGGCTGTCGCTATTGCAAGCCCCCTCTGCGGGTATCAGGGGCACCCCTGCCTGTGGAGCGCAGGTTCCTTCCAGATCTACGTTGGGGGCTGCCCTGGACGGAACTTGCAACGGATGATGTGTCTGCCTGCTCACGTCCATGCATGTCCCTAAGGGTTTGCGAGAGCTCAGTGAGCACACGGCGCACTGCGGCAAGTTCGGCACATACGTCTTTGGACGTCGCATGCAGTTCCCCCCTCAGGCTCTCGGTGCTTCTCTCAATTTGTGCCCTTAGCGTCTCTGTACCTCTCTCCATTTCTGCCCTAAGTGTCTCAGTTGATGTTTCTATGTCTGCCTTAGTGCCCCCACATTCATCGGCATGGTCCTTGAGGAGTGTGGCCAGTTGCTGCTGTTGTTCGATCAACTGGTCGAGGGACTGTTGCCTCTGCTGGGCCATGGCCATTTGCGGGGGTGTCACAGAGGGGCTGTTGTCCTCATGTTGCCTTGCCACAGGGCTTGTGGGGGATGGCCAGTCGTCGTCTTGTGGGTGCCCCTGCGTGGTATCCTCATGTTGTACGGGATGGGACAGACAGGGGGATTGGGACAGGTCATGGATGGATCTGACTTCGGCATCCCCGTTTTCTGTGTCCGAGCATGCTGCCATCAATGGGGTGTCACCTATGGTGCTGCTGCCACCAGAGGCAGTGCCTTCTGTGGCATCCATTGGGGGGACCTGTGGTGGTGGTGTTGTGGGCATGCTGGCTGCTGGGGTGCCTGTTGATGTTCCCTCCTCTGTGCTGCCACCTGATTTGTGCTGCTGCCGTGTCTTGATGCGTGCAGCTGAGGTGGAGGGTCTCTGGCCGTTGGTCTTGGCCCTCTTTGCAGGTGTGCTGGTAGGGGTGTCCTGTAGCTCGTCGTTTGGATCGGACCCTGTGGTGGAGTAAAGGAGGGCGAGGGTTATTGATGGGTCTGTGGGAATTGGAATGGCATTGTATCACATGCTTTGGGGTGGTACCTGAGGGTGATTTGGGTCGGGGCCTTGGAGGTGCTTTGATTTGTGTGTGGAGTGAGGGTGCAGTTGTTTGGCAGCCTGCAGTTAGGGTGTGCCTGCTGCACGTGTAGTGCGTGTATTAGGGGTTTTTAATTATTTATGTATTTATTGTGGGTTTTAACGTGCGCTATCAGGCCGATGTGTGTGGACGTTCTCCTGGACATGTGTTTCTGTTGCACTATGTGGACGCATGGTACTTCACATGGATGGACTGTGTGGATTTGGCATTGTTTTATCTGGCCCACCTACCTGAATCTTCGGATGTCTGCACGCCTTTCTCCATCCCTCCGACTCCCTCTATGCTCTCCATTCCGATGGTGGAGGCACAGATTTCTTCCCAGGGGGTCAACTTGATGGGTGATTCAGGACCTCCCCCGGTGGCTGTGGCAATGTTGCGGTTGGCAGAGAGTATGCTGCGGACGCGTATCCGCAGGTCGTCCCATCGCTTGCGGCATTGCTGTGGGGTGCGGGGTGCGGTCCCCACCGCACTTACCCGCTGTGCCACCAGAGCCCATATGGCCTTCTTGTTTGCAAGTGCCGTCCTGGTCATTTGCGTGCAGAAGACGACGGCAGCATTCTCCTGGAGGGTCTCTGTTAGCACGGTGAGTTCCTCACGGGAGAAGTGGACCTGCCGCTTGCGGTCGCACGCTTTCTTCGCTACTTTTCCCATTTTTCTTGGTTTCGCTAGGGTGGTTGACGGGTTGGGGTGTGTTTCAGGGTAGTGATTTTAGTGGTTGTGTGGTTTTAGTGTTTTTATAGGTGTACGCCGGGATGTTTCCCGTTCCGGGCCCATGTTTTAACTTCCGTTTCCGTATATTTCCGGTCACCGTACTTTCCGGTAGGCGCACACTGCGGTGACCGCTAAGAGGGGTGGCAGTATTGCACCTAGGGCGCCGTACGGCGGCGGTGTGGGCCGTTTTGGGGTCATTTCCGCCATCGCGGACTTTGCACTTCCGCCGTGGCGTGGTGCTCGTGCCCGATGGGTCGGAATGGGCCGCACTTTGCTCCTTCGTGCAATGGCGGAAACGCTATTTACGCTGTGGCGCTCCGGTCAGTCGCTTTCCGCCAGGGTCGTAATGAGGGCCACAGTGTTTGGAAGTGCCTGGCTTCTGCAGTCAAAAGCAGAGAAACAGGCTCTTATGCACATTGAGTATAGCACCCTGGTTCCCTTCACTTGAGATCAGGAATGCACATAGGGGTCACGCAGAGACGCACGCTTCTCGTGAGACAAAGGGTATCTACTTATTTACAGGTTATCCCATATGACACACCCTTGGGGGTGGGGCATTACCGATCAGGTAAGGCCCTCTGAGCTACCTTAAAGCCCTCGCTTTGCTCGGGCTTCTAACTATCACCGGTGGTGCATTACCCTACAGGTAATGACCCCCCCACGACCACTCCTCGGGTTCTATTGCTTCATTAATGCCACACGTGTGGTAATCATTAGCTGCTCCCACCCTAAACCCTGCTCCTCAGGGCCCTCTGTCAATTACGGGGCCCTTTGCTTTAAATCTGCCACTGCTTAACCTTTCCCTGACTTGCGAGTGCCAACTGCAGATTAATGGTGGCAGTATTCTTACAAGAGAAAGGGTCTACGCAAACGTCTTCGTGCCATGAGATTCCTGACGCCCACAGAAGTTTCCGGCAGAGGGCACGGTGCGCGAGCGGATGCCGCATCTGCGCGCGCAGTCTCGATTCACAAAGGGATGAGCTCGGGGATGCAACAGTGCCGGAGTCATTTTCCATTCCACCTGGTCTCCCCTGTCAGAAACCAGGTGCAGGGGAATGCTCAGCGCTGATAGTGGTCTGCAAAGACAGCTTGCAACATTGCAAATCCAGCAAAACATGAGCATGTCCATCCTTTTTACATTTCCACACCAGGAACAGTGATGAACATGTCATTGGCGATGGCTGTGGGCCTCTTGCTCCCACTGCCACATCCCTCCTGCGCACACGTCCCCTTTGTGAATCTAATCTTTGTGAATTGTAAATCTTGAAGCCTTTCCTGAATAGCCCCCCTAGTTCCCTTAGCACGTTGCACTATTCTGGTGTGGCCAGAAAATACACATTTTTTGGCTAGTGCAAAATATTTTGGTTGTTAGTATTTTGGGGGGATTTTGAAGTTTGCACCATAGTGCAGCGCAGCTTTGCCTGACCACTTTTATTGTGTGCAGGGACAGTTTGGTCTAGGTATCTTGTCTTTTGGATTTTGAAGACGGATTCAGATCGAGTGGGTAAATTGTGTTTTTGGTCATTTTTTGTTTAGTTTTTATTTGCCTCTTGATAATATTGTTGTGTTTGAGTTTGTGGATGTAGCACGTATTAGGCAACCTTATTAGCATTGATGCAAAGCAATCCTATCCAATGAGTTGTGCTTTGGGCTTGCTCTGGCATTTCGCTTTGCTCATGCGGGGCTTTCATAACCTTTACTGTATATGAACATGGAAACTATGGGTGCCAACAAAGAAACCGGGCAAACCTTAGCTTGAGCAAAATAGCAGCTGCCAACACACAGATGTTCTCAGAGATATAAGTGGCCGGGAAGATAGATTAGGAGCAATGCGTTTGTCTTCAAAGCAAGACAACCCAGAGCAATACAGTTCGAAACCCGGCCGGGCGCTTCGAGACTGGCGTCTCGTGCTTTATAAAAGATTAATTAATTCATTAGTGGGTTGGTAATCAAGGGGAGCATAAACAGGTGTGAAGTTAATCAGGGGCTGGTCCAGGAAGTGCATGGGGCAGTTTAAGAATCACAAGTCGCTATGGAGCCATCAAAAAACCTAGGGACTTTGTAACTACAAGTGTGACCTAATGGACCAGGTCAAATCTATTTTAATAAGTGCGTGTATATATATTAGAGGGCTTGCGGTAGGTGCAGTAGCTGCCCTGTAGTTATGGTTAAGTTGCTCAACCTATAGGAAGAGCACTTTTTGGGCAGCTTATAACTTTGCCCCCCCTACCTCCCCTTGGACGTATCCTCATGAACCTTTGCAAAAAAAAGTTTATGGTCCTGTCAGATTTATCCTCCTAAATCTGGTGAGGTTTCATCAAGGAGGGGGGGGGAGTTGTATGGGGGTCCCAAAATGTGTGGTTTTTCCCTTAGACGCAATGGAAAAAATAATTTTCTCAGGCCTACAGCCCAAACTGCTGGACGGATTTTCACCAAATTTGCGGCATGAGCAGCAGCTTGGTCCCAAAAGCGTGTTTTTGTAAATTTGGTGTAAATCTGTCCAGTTGTTCTTTTTAAAACAACCAAAAAATAGGCCCAACAAAATGTGTTATATAGGGGTCCGGTCTGTGGACTGACTTCCCTCTTCGGTCCACGGACGGGCACCCGATTGGCCCAGGGGCAGACATGATGTTCGCAGACATCGGACGCACTCGCCGATTGGGTGGTGAAGAGCGTGAATCGCGTTAGGTTTTTGGAGATGCTCGCCATGTTGGATTTACAGAGACATTGTGGTAAAAACATAAACAAACACAACATTGTACTTGTCAAACTAATGAAATAATCTCTGGGGAGGTGAATGGTGATGAGGATGGGATGTAATATGGCCGTAAAAAGCCAGAAAACTGGTATGTTTCTTCTCCAATGTCTGGAAACAGCCCGGGGCAGTCCTGTGGTGTCCGCAAACATCTCACCGACATCATTTCGATTGCAGGGGGGTGAGGGTGAGTTTCATTAGTTCGCCGTGTATGATACATACTTGTTATGCAGTTAATTGTGTTGTGGTCAGTGGTTAGATTCTGGGGGGCTGGGCACAATGACTACAGTAGTAGTATGTATATTGTAATTATAGGTAATGTAGTAGGAGTAATGCCAGAATTAACATAGTAGCAATATTTGTAAAGTAATTGTCCATAATGTAGTGGGAGTATAAAGTGTTTGTAATATGAGGTATTATGAAAGTGGGTCATTGGGAGAAAAAAAAACATACTGGATGAACAAATAAAATAATACAAATATTCCAAATAGTTGCAGGTAAACAGTTGTAAGACACTTCTGTAAGTGCACTACACATTCATACATATAAGCGGGTTGTTACATATTGGTGTGCAATAAAACACGCATTCGCCTATGACACTCACCTTAACCTTACATACTACATACCCCCCCATCTAGTATCAATGGCAGTTGTCACCTGTGATGGTGTGCTCGCAAGGGGGCAGGGTGGATGGAGACGCTGAATGTATGGTACACCATGTGCACCAGAAAGGTATTTTATGCACTGTGACTATTCCGCAAATGGACACCGCGCTGCTGGTGTCTGCAGACTCTTCTTTGAAGACCTTGTTCCTTCAATGAACATATGTATGAGTCCATTGAATGTTGTCCCAGATCTATTGCACTTAACCCATAAGCTGAGGAGCAGCAATGGCAACCTGAGCCTCTTGTGTTATTACCCCCTACTCCTTGTTGGGTTGGTTGTCCAAAGACTACTGACACATTGTAGGTAGTGTTGGAAATAAAAGACTGTGGATTGTACTGCACAATTACATATATCATAATAATATTTTATTCATAAAATGTTGCAAAAAAAACATGAAAAAGTCCTTTTGGGCGCAAGCGTCAGTGGGTGTCCCCCTGGCACTGTCCGGTCTTCTTTTCCCACAACTGTATGACAACATTTGTTGACCTGTCATTCTTTTTTGTGTCTGTCTTTCGTTTTTTTTATCCTTATTTTTCTGGGTGAAAAAGTAGAAGTCTTCTGCGGTCGCAGAACAGCTCCTTTGTGCTCCGTTCGGAGTGCTGTGCGAATTGAAGACCCTTGCTGGCAGGCCTCCTTTTATTTGCTTTTTGTGGCTGTAGGCCATTAGTTTGGTGGTGGCTTTGGTTCCCTTGGCGGTCGGCTGGCGCTGACAATTTTGCATATGTGTGTGTTACTCCCCCGTCCTCCTATACCGCACTTGCTTGCCTTCCTTTCTTGTTCTGCAGAGTCACACCTGGGCCATTTTGGTACCATGGTGTGAGATCCTAACTTGCCTTTTGGTTCCCCAGACCCCTTTTTGTAGTGTGGCTAAAGGAAAGGAAAACTGGAACTTAGGCGGGAAAAGGGGGGATAACAACTACTGTTGTTGTTCTGTGCTTATGTGCTGTAATATTGTACAGCTTTAGCGCTGCCGTACTCGCCGTATGGGTCCCCGCGGCCCCCACCTAGGTTCCTGTGCTTTCTAGCTACATATGGTGCCCTTATTTCACAGCGCTGGTCCTTGCCATCGTCCTCCTCTTACTTTTACCTAGAAGATGAACGTGTGTAGAGCAATGGTACTTTTTATGCAGCCATGGTGGTTGCTTTAAGGATGAAATTGATGATTCTTGTTGCATAGACAAGGATGTCCGGCCCGTAGAAACACACTATCTGCAGCTCTTTCTTCACGATACATTCGATGTTGCTGCTACAACTGTGTGCTAGAGAAATTCTTCTTATAGCTCAGAGCACATGGGCAGATTACTATTGACATATAGGGAAATAGGTTCCCGTGTGCACCACAGATAAGGTTATCTTTTAAAGAAAAATGTAATTGTATTTTAAACAAGCGCATTAATACCGGTGAAATGGAACTAAATATTCTGATACGTGGTTTACTTGAAATATTTGGTTGTTTTTATACTACATTGTTTGATAGTAATAGTGTTAATTGTTGTGTCTTGTGTTTCCAGAAATGAAACTGACTTGGGCACGCTCTGATTGCTACATGTAGAGTGGCATTGTTCTGTGTCCTTCAAAACAGTGGACTGAACATTTATTGGAGTAAATGTGTTGACAACCTGCAAAGAAATAATAAGATTCACTGTATTAAAAGCAGACAATCGGACAGTAAAGTTTCTATTTCAGAAAACTGTGTTGTGAAGCGGTTCCTCCTGTACAGCATCAGAAAAATGGATTTGCAAAACATAATGAAAGCAACATTTTAAGTGAAAGCTATTGAAGTGTGGAAAGTACTGTCTGCCATATGATCAATGCTGTGACGGATAAATGTTGAATTTGCCGCAAAAAGTAGACATCGTACATGTTACATAAAACTTTAATTTATAGCCACAAAATATGAATGTATTTGTATGTTGAAATGTAAAGTGCTTACTGAAATATATTGTTCTCTTATCTATTTTACATAGTTATACACTCCCGCTCTGTGCTTGTCATGGGTTCACAGTCTACCGGCCAATGGCTTTTTCAACAGTGTGTGGGAAATAATTATCAACAACGGATCTGTTAGAACTATTGTATGGGATAATTGCCAGACAACAATGTGGCCTTTTGCATTTGCATTAACAAGAAGCAACATGGTTGCATATATGTTCTAGAAAAGTGCGGATGTGAAAGTGTTGAATTTATTTCAATTTCAGAGCAGTAATTTGTCCTGCGTAATGGAGCGGAGTGTGCACAGATCATTCGTTGCTTATGGAAAATCATTTTTGGTGAAGAATGCAAAGACTTGCATTGATGGATCGATGATCGGATTTGGCAGTAGAAGATTACAGTTGTTAATTGCAGTGAAAATGTGAACGCTGCAACGTGCGGTAGCTATGAACTGTGTTCTAAAAAGTTAACAAAGTTTCGTGGACTTAAGTGAATGTTTTCGATTGTTGTGTCAAAATGAAAAGTATTTCTTACAGCCATGACTATTGCTGTTTTCTTCTAAATAAAATGAGACCAAACTTTTTGCGTTTGTTGTGGATGTTTGTGTTTAAGTTTCTTGTTCTGAGTAACATAACTTTATGACATTGGTAATGGCCATCTATGTTTGGCTATGCTGCCCACTAACATCATTGAAATAGGTGGAGCTCATTCTGAGCGTATAGTGATGTTAGCGTTAGGGGAGGGCGAATGTAATCAGTGCCGTGAGGCTCTTTAAAATTCGGCCCATAGAATCTTATTGAGTTTATCTACTTTATTGAACTGTAGATGAATTCTATAAGATTACTTTTTTAGATCTATTTTTTAACTGTGAGAGGTGGTTCCTAGCAGAACATTTCTTTGTTTTTCTTTCTTTTTTTGTGCAGGAAAGGTCACAATGTAAGGTGGGGCTAGAAATTAGGGTATAGGCACCAAGCAGTAATATGGAGGGGCAGTGTTTTTCATGCTTTTTGATGACAGCTTCAAAAGCACTTTGAAAATGCTTCCCCCTGCACAGTGGTGTGTTGCAGTATATACAGAGGACTGTTTTCAAAAGATAGCGATCAACAGCCTGTTTTATTGCTTGCAAGGTAGTTGGTGGGATTTTGTGTCCCACAGAAGTAGGCTGCATGCTAATAGTACTGGTTGAGGAAGAGCAGGTGGCGCAAGACAGCCTACTACTTGCTAACAAAGGGACAGCCTTTCTGGGAGCATCATGGTTGCTGGATTGGGTGTGGCGGCACATGGATGTGGTCCCCTAGGAGTACTGTCAGGGTAGACCACGACTAATATAACGTTGCACTCAATGCATTTCACATTCATAGCTTTAGCCTTTGGTACATTCCCAATAGTGCTAAAAAAACTGACATACCCATGATTTTCTCTTGGTGCTAGAGGTAGGCACTTCCTCTAGCTCCTTTTCTTAGTCCTCTTAATTATCTTTGGAAGTGCACCGCTTTTTTTGTTGTGCTCGTCCTGCAGCTGGTAGTGGCTCATGGGGAGGAGGCATGGTATGGCAGTAGATGATGCCATTTTTAAGATAAGTAGCAGTTTTGCTAATATTCTTCCAAGTATGTGCTGTGTGCTAGATTGTTAGTGGATAATGCGTAAGAATAGGTGTAGGAGATGTGCAAGGGTAAATTATGAGCTTGAAAGTTGCTAGATCAGTAGAAAGTGTAGTTCCGAACTGTCTGCGAAGCACAGACACAATTGCGTAGTGCGGACGTGTTCGCGAACCCGTCATCATGCTGCGCGCGTGAGATCACATGACGCTGTCCGTCATGATGATGTCAGTGATGACATCAGATGTTCGCAAACGGCGACGGATGCAAAAACAGTGGAAAAAGTTGCAAAAAGTCTATAGAAGTGTTAACAATGATGCTAGAAGGTGGGAAATGGCAGGTTTTTAAGGTGAAACTTTGTAAATTGGACAGAAATGTTGCTATATTGGGATAAGTATGATATTAATAAATTGTAGGAAATTAGCATGCACTGGTAAAAACCCATGAAATTCACTGAAAAACCGTTGTGAAAGGGATGTTATAGTTACAAGTAAAACCGAAAAACCTCAGAAATTAGCCAGTTATTGTGAGCTAAGCAACCATAACTCGTGCCACCACTGTGCACTGCTAAGTCTAACACCCAGGACATCAAAGATGACATCATTAAACATGGCTGATAGTGACATCTACTGGGAAAGAGAAATATTGCCACTCATCTTCTATTCTTTAACATTTACATAGATGCCAACTTTTCACAGTGGTCTCGAGGGTCACTTGTGTGTTCTTTCCCACGCTCCAAAAATGTGCATGATCTACATATCCCCACCCACCTCACTAAAAGGACAAAATGTACTGTGAACCCACCACTTTGAGAACAATTCCATTAGAATAAGAAACAAGTACAGTTTGCTTTTATTGACCTTTTTGTGATATTGTTTAATGATGTAGATATGTGTATTTACCACAATTACGAGGACAGTTCCTTAGTTGACTGCGATTTCTGATTAGTTTGATAGACAAGCACTTCATCTTATCCGCATGACTCAGTGCAAGTGTGTGCTGCATTGAATTTATGAGATACTGTGTTCTAGCATCTTAGAGCGTCTCTTGTGCTAGATGGAATTACCAATAAAGGTCTCAGACCTAATAACCGGGCTGACTCAAAGAATATGGCAAAGTACTATTTTATTCTCAGTTTAATAAAGTAGGGCAAACTGGCAGACATCAGACTGATGCTTGCACACCCACACACAAACTTGATTACACAGCGATGTTATAGCCCAATATGTGTCATCTATGACATCATCCTACGTGGCAAACTGCAAAACCAATTGGCATGAGGGGTTGTTTAAGGGAACATATCTACTTATAGAATCTATATGGGTTAGTACTCCATTGGCTGTCTCTTAGCTGCAAGGCACGCCTCAAACTACCTCTAAATATGTGTAATACTGATTATAGTGGAAATAATATATCCCTTTTATCACAGACACATTTTCAGACACAAATCTGTGGTCCTTCCTATGTTCCCAAAATTTTCATTTCAAAGGCATCCCAGAATCCTCAGTGGTGCTATTTTTCTACTCTCCTTTCTCCCACTGCCCTGGTATCCGTGTTTTTCCCTCAATTTGTGAAACTGACAGAAGGACTTCCAGAGTCTGGGGATGACCCTAGCAAATGGGCTCTTGGCTCTATAACTCTCACCCACATAGAAATAGACAGAGCCAGAGAGTTACAGATATAGAGATACAGAGAGAGCCAGAGAGAGACAAAAGAGAAACAGAGCATACAAAGAGAGAGAGAAGATCGAGTCGGGTAGCGAGAGAGCTAGATCGGACACGTGATTTGCTGGATACTGCTAGGTATACCTTAAAGTTCTGCCTGCTTTCAGCAGAATGTCTCAAAACAGCTTGTCATTCAGCCTACAGGAAAGTAAACCCCACATTTGGTACTGATGGGTACAGGGCAAGTGGCGGCGCAGGTTGTGAAAGTGGTGTTGGAATGCGTGTTTCTCACCTCCTTGTATTTGGCTGTTGTGCCATTCCACTCCCATGTGCCTTCGCCCCAAACATCTTATATGTTACACCTCACACTCCAATGATATTCAATCCCTAAAAGGGGGCGCCAGAGATGGGGGTGTTGGAGGCTATTGCTGGTTCTAAGGGGTAGGACCTTGCTGGAATGAGTCGCCCACTTCGGTGAAGATTTGAGCATACTACCCCTTGCCTGGTTGGTTTTTATTTGTGCTTTAGGACGCCTCATCTGGCAATGTTTATGGGATATATCGGTGGTGATGACGGCACCCGTGTAGGTGGCATCTTTGAAAACAATATTTGTCATTTTGTTCAGGGAGTTTTATGTGATGGGTTTAGTCATTTAGGCGTCACTAAATATGCATACTCGAACTGTCAGCAGCGTGATTGGTCAGCTCATGGAGTTGCTTTAGGTTACTGTTTGGATTAGTTTAACAGTTTTAGTGTTACACTGTTTAGAACTAACCAGCCCTCCATTAGTGTTGGTAAAGTAATGGAGGGCTGGTTAGTTCTGTCTGGACTAACCCTGACTAATAAGAGCTGTGGGAGGAGAGGCAGTTGATGTACCTGGTTAGGATAGGTGGGCGGGACCACAGACAGGGGATGGAAGACGTTTGAATGTAAACAATTATCTTTTCAGTTGGGAAAGAGTGATCTGAGTTCGGGAACTTAGTGGAGGAGGATGGGGTGGAACCATCCCTCCTATTGGCTTAAGGTTAGGGCAGTCATTTGTTAATCCAGCAAGCGATATTATCGTGGTTTTGCAAGTTTATGGCCCAGTAAAGAACATGCCAGTGGTGTCTATGGAGTCTCTGTCAAGTTCCCGTTTTCCCAGAAGCATAATGGCTTTTCATTCTCTCTAGAAGTTCGGCTCACTCTCATTTATCATTTGGGTTTTTACAGTACTTATTTGCCTCCTCCTAGAGCAACCCTTCTAGCAGTCCGAAGACAAAGTTAGCAGTAGCACAAAAAATCCCAGCACACATATTTAAGCAATAAGACCTGAGCCGGCGAACCGGATTAGGTGATAACGGCCCAGGGCCCAATTTAAAGTTATAACCGATCCAGCCCGCCTCCGATGATCTCATTGATTTGAGCACCCCGTGTTTTCAATCAGGAAACCCGAGATGCTGAATGCAATGCCATTTTGTTTGAATCAACAGGATGCGGTTGCAGGATTTCGTTCATTCAAACATACTTACCTAAGATGGTTCCCTTGGAGATGGAAGGCGGGACGCCATGCAGAGCCCTTCTATTGTTTCCATGGACGCAGACTGGCAGCGGTTGCCCCCACTGCCAAAGGAATCAGGTAAGTGGGGTAGTGGGGTGGGTAGGAAAAGGGAGGTTGACCGGAAGGAAGAGGTGGGTGGTGGGAAGATGGCAGGGCCGCGAGAACACCAAAACATAAGAGGTGATGGCTGGAAGGTTTTGAATTAATCTTAACCTCTGGCATTGCTCTGGGCAACCCTCCAGACCATCGTTCTTTGCTTGCCAAACCATTACAAAAGGGGAAAGACCATATGCAAATCAGGCTTGGTCCCACCCCAAAAGGGGCAGTCCAGCCCAGCCCAAACTGCTTGATCACATCCCTTCTACACGAGACCACAAGCATCCCTAAACCTGTTTCTGCATTATTGGGCCTCATCAGTGAGGAGTAGCTTGGGTCTGTAGGCCTGCATTTTGCTCGGAACATGGGCTTTGATGGTGAAATTCATCCCATGATCCAGCAACCTGATTGGCTGGCTCTCCCGCCCTGTTACCAATAATTTTTTTAACAACTCACCTTCCTGCCTTATTTCAACAAAATTACACAACTACAGCACAGACTCTGGAAATGGGTTACATTCATATGCAGATAATTCTCAGAGATGCCCAGCATAGGCTTAAGATTGGCCATTTCCACACCCACTGCACCCAAAGCTGCCTGCAAGGCTTTAAGTGGGCCGGTGCCTAGCCTTAGCTCAGTCCCAGCAGAGTCCCAAAAAGTCCCTTGAGAAAGGACTCTGCCGGGGCTCACCGACTTCATTCCCCGCACTAACATTTCTACACACTAACATTCAATGAAAAGATGTTGCGTGACAATACTGCCCTTCACTTGTAAATGTCACTCTCTAGAATCACAAAATCGTTTTCTGAGATTTGGAGTGGAATGGCCATAAAGGGAATATATAATCTTTTAAATTAGGTTTCCTATTTTCAGTGAATATTTCTGATAGTATTTTTCCAAAAAATAAAAAAATTGAATCTGCGTTTATGAGCGTTTTCCGATTTTTTGCTGCATGTCGACATCTTGAATATGGAAATTTACAGAGCATGTACAATTTTATGAAACAAAAACAGTTTAGATACAAGAACAATATTGCTTTAACATACAAAATACAAAGGTATGAAAATTGTGTTTTTCCGGGTTCCACTGAAAAGCAAACACTTGACATGGGCGTTGGAGGGGCGCCTTTTTACCCGGTTTAGTGCCTGAGCCTGGAAAGACTAAAGAACTCATTGTTTAATTTTACAACACATTATATTGGAGTCTTGTCATTAGAGTGATTTAATAAAAAATAAATTAATATATACGAGTGGTGGACACCCTTCCAAAGATCTGAGGGAATGAATCGTGTAGTGACCTTTTCTTATTTGGTTTCATGTTTATAGTCTGTAACATTCTCCCTGTCTCAAAGGGTCAGTGGCTGTCCTTTTTGAGTGGAATTGAGGCCATGGCAGACCATGTGGTTAATCAACGGGGCAGGTGAGCCTGACGCCTTGGTTGATCCTTGTTTTTATTTAGCGCGTCTTGACCTAGTTTTGCAGCTTCTTAGCTCTGCAATTGAGAGAAGTGCATGTCAAACCAATGGAGTGCCATGCTTTTCCAGAAGGATGAACGTGTGAGCCAGCCTATCGATACTCGTTCTGTGATTTGTGAGTTGCAAACACATCTGCACTTCAGAGGCATTTACTCACTGAGCAATGAGGCAACTATGGATCCACTACTATCTTACGTTCCCTGAAGGAGACTTCTGACACCCATTGTCGCACTGAAGCTATTGATACAATTTGCCGTTAATATTAATAGAAATCTATGAAATCGACGTTTAAAGACCGCATGAGCAGTTGTAACTGCCATCCACAAACCATAGGGTGTTAATTGCCTTTTGTTACATGTTGTGATACCTCACTGAGTTAATGTTCTTGCTGTAGAACTCTCTGTGCAGCATGAAACTCATGGATTCAGATCCCTGTAGTGCCGAACAGCCTTTCACCCTCCCAAGGCCGAAGAAATAAAACCAGACACTCAAGCGTCAGGAGAGAATCTGGTGTGCAGTTTATGCAGCATCAATGATCCATATTGATTAAAGCATGGCTAATAGCTCTCTATTGTTCCCAGGAAGACCTTTAGATGAGCAGTTAGCAGCAAGTGCTGCAAATGTCACCCACGTATTCCGCTCACTATGAAAACAGCTGCGCCTCTGTTTGCCGTGTCTCATAAGTGCAGTGCCGCATGTTTAATTGACAGCATGGGTGCTAGTAGGGACGGGGGGGGCCCGGCGGCTATTTAACTGCAGCTGCATGAACAGGACAAGCTATGCCTGGAGCTGCCCATCTCTACCGAGAGATCCGCACTGTCAGTAGTGCACACGCCACCGTCCTACATGCGCACACACTGCAACAAACGCCAACTGGCCCCTATTGCATATGTGAGACTTTCAGCCAATCCTGGCTTTTCAGGCATAAGCACTCTGCATTCTGGGAATTGAAGTGTTTCCCATTATATGTATTGGCCTTCAAGTAGGGATATAGAAAGTGCTGTTAGCTAAAAAGTCTTGATTGGTTGAAGGTACCACACATGACACCGGGTGACCATGAATGTATTGGAGGGGGCAGTGGATTCCTGAAAATGACACATTGCTGCAGTTTGATCACTGGAATCTTTGATAATTTCACACTCCAGCACAGCCAGCATTTGTCAAAAGGAGCGCTATATTTGTTAAAAATAAAAAAAGAATAAATGCCAGGGACCAAATGTTGTATAGTATGCCCGTGCAACATGTGTGGGTGGAAGGGCGGTGGCATGCTGTTGCCACCTCCCACTGCCCCACTCCACACTGTCAATATATCTGGGGCTCCAGCTACAGCACTGTCCGGCTCAATGGGGGTGGTGCACTCCCTATGGCAGGTGTGCGATTCCAAACACCAATCAGACATAACATAAAATAAAGTACAATTTTAGTTGGGTCTGGAACTGACGCACCAAATTTGTAGCCCTTTTTTTAAACTCAAGTTTCTATAGTTGGTAAGACGATCATTGTGGCCCTCTATGCACAAAAAATCGAGTGAAAGTGTTTTCTTCATACAGTAAAATGATGGCCAAATACATAGGGCCTCCTTACGAGTATGGAGGTAGCCATGCCCTTAGGAAGGGCATGGCTGACTCCATACCGGGCTCCAATACCGGGTTCTGTGAATGAGGAATTACCGGGTCATTCCGACCTTGGAGGACCCGGTAATTCCTCATGCACAAAACCATTCCCAATTCTCATTTGAGCCCCCATAGAATTCAATGGGAATGAGGATGGAGCTTAAAACGGGCCGCCCGTTAATAACGGTTCCGTTATTAGCTCCTTGGTCCCCTCGCGGAACCTGGAAAGGACGTCTGGTTTTACCAGACGTCTGTTCCGAGTCCCGCTAGGGGACCTCGTAATCAGGCATCCCGTAATGAACGGTGCCGATCCCGTACTGGCACCGTCCATTACGGGACCACCGGGGTCGTAATGAGGCCCATACACATCATTACTGAACTGATGAACATGACTGTAAAGCACTTCAGCAAGATCTTCACCTATTGGTCGGCCCTATGGACAGACACTCCACCTCGAGAGGGACGTTTTCCCTGGCTTCTCCCTAGGGTGGTACTGTTGTCTTGTGAGTGACTGTCTCATTGTTATCCTCCCTATGCCGGGTGTCCCTCTGCCACTTTAATGGCATTGACAGATGAGCAGGCCCATGTTTAAGACTCAGTGGGGGTTATTACGAGTTTGGAGGTAGCCATGATGCTACTAGCACCATGGCTGCCTCCAAACCCGGGTCCGGGTCCGGTGTCTCTGAATGGGGACTTATCAGGTCATTCCTACCGTGGAGGACCCGGTAAGTCCCCATTCAGAAAACCATTCCCCATTCCCATTTAAGCCCCCATAGGGCTCAATGGGAATGGGGAAGGAGCTAATAACGGGCCCGCAAATTGCGGGCCCGTTATTAGCTCCATGGTCCCTTAACGGGTCCCGCTAAGAACGGCTGGTCAGACCAGCCGTTACTGGTGGGACCCGCTAAGGGACCTCGGAATATGGCGGTAGAAGGTTAACGGCACCAGCATCCTTACCGGTGCCGTTAACCCCCTATCACCATACTCGGAATGAGGCCCAGTGAGACAACAGCCTTGCACATGCCTGCATGTCAGCACTCACCCCAGGCTGGCTTCATAGCAGAAGGCAGAATAGCTGAATAAGACACTGCATGTGCCTGCTGAGTCTGCTGAGTGTCCTCGCCTGCAGTGATAGAGCCACGTATGCCACGTGCTATGCGCCAGCCATACCACTGGACCACTCCAGATTCCCCATTCTGTGCATGAGTAGGTTGTCCAGTCATGTTTTCTCATTTTAATTCTGGGACTTGTAGTCCTGAATTTGAAATGTGATGATCAAAACTCAAATTTCCAGAATGCAAAGCATACAATCAGGACTGCTTGACACTCTCATTCATCAAGGGGGAAACCTTGAGAACTAAAATTGGCACAGGCATGCCTTGCTACTGCTGCCACCAGTTCTATGGCTGAGTGGCTGCTGCCCATCTCACATGTCCAAGTCCCCCACAGCTCTCCCCCCACCCCCTACTGCGACAGTTCTGCATTTTCTTACAGCAGTGGAGTGACAGCAATATCATCCAGGCTGCCTGCGGATAACCCAGCAATGAAACCTTCTGGCTCATTGTTATTCAAGAAACTGGTTAACGAAAACAGCAGTGCAGGGGTTGCTCATCAGGTTCATAAAGAATTATAAGCTGGCTCGGGATGCATAGGCACATGGACTGTGCTTACTGTTGGTGCTTAATGTGTGCAGTGCAACTGACAGACAGTTAAACTATGTGCTGGTGCTCATTAATAAGTACTGCAGTTCAGCCCATGCAAACACCGCCACAAGTTAAGCACTGCAAACAGCCCTCCAGCGGCCTCACAGAAAGTGCAGAAATGGCGAACATTAACACAACACCACACTATCACCCACAGTAATGGGCATAATATAAGACAGCCCAACCAAATCAGGCATCGGTTTGAAAAGAACTGAATATTTACTTGTGTAGGGCAAACATTACTTATATACAACGTTCTTCTATTTCAATATGCGCAATCCCATTGGTTGATTTAATTAATTGATGTTATGTTTTAGTATATTGGTGATAAAAAGCATAGACCCAATTCTGACAGGCAGCAGAGTGCTTTGTATAGTATTTATGTGAGAGATACATCATCAAAAAACATACAGGTTGCAGGTGTGCACTGTGCCATAGTGTTTGTGTACAAAAAGGAGTGGAACCATGTTCCCCTCTGCCTCTCCCTGCTCCTGATGCCCCATACCACTGAATTGCAGCATTTCTTGTACTTGGTCTAGTTTGCTGGTATGGGGCTTGTTGATAATGAAGAGTATAGGAGCCTCTGTGTGGGATGGCCTGCTCCCTGGACTTTGTTATTTTCTTTAGTCTGTTGGAACATTGCATGGAAGCTGTGTATGGTGCAAGGTCATTTGGATGCAATACCTCCCTCACTTTGTCACATACGTTGCTATGGGGTGTGTTAATGATGAAAAATAGTGATGATCACTTGAAGGGCTAGCGAGTAGAGGTAATGGTGTTATCGGTGATAAGATGATATTCATGCTGACCTGAGATCCCTCATGCTTCAGAGTTGTAGGTAGCCTTCAGGGGGGAAAGTATGAAACCTAGTAGGTTTTGAGCAGGACATAGTGTTGAAAAATGTCTAAATATACCTGTGATTTGAACAGCTCTCAATCCAAGGCAACCCATACATGCCTGGAACCTGCCTATTGACTTTGACATAGTTTGGTAAAACACATGTAGGGATGCATATTCACATATGTGCCTTCAGAGTTATTGGTTTTGATAGCCTTTCTTTTCAAGCACAAGTAAGAATATACAAACCATTATTAAACCCTATCAGTTGCATGATAAATAAAAGAGCGTTCACCGTAAGTGACATGGGATAAGCTGGCAGAGCCAGAAAAGATCTGAATGTTTAAAATACATTATTTTAAAGCTAATAGCATAATAGACAGAAAACCTATAAAAAGAGTTCACTTCTAGCTTGTATTTGCATAAAAAGTATTTTGTCAAAGGATTACTTCATGCCATGCCAAGATGAGGACATGTAGCAGCTTAAATGTTATTTCTATCACTTGATTATGAGAACAGATCAAAGAAAAAAGAGACATAACGTAGCATAGCTATCTGCTAAACACAAGATGGTACTTTGAAAGTTTTCATTACAGACTGTAAAAGAAGTGTATTTACACTCGCAAATATAGCATGGCTCTGTAAAGTGTAAAATGTTAAATTTAAAAAATATTCATTTTGACATATTCATGTTACAGAAAAACTGAGAAATCTGGAATATTGAAATGTGAACTCAAGCAAAGAAAAATGCTTACTCATGCACTGTCAGTTATAAGAAGGTACTAAAAGGTGCAATTATAATGAGGGATTGTATGTGTCTAAGCTTTGAGAAGAGGACAGGACAACCCGCTCCTGCCTGTGCTCCTAGGATAGAGCGTATCTGATTGCACTGCCCCTGTCATCAGAAGAACCACTTCACTATAAAGTTTAAGAGGCATCGGCAGAAAAAAGATATTATTTTTGGTCTTTTCATCGGCAGGGGCAAGAGCATAGAGTCCACATTCCCTAGGGCCTGTGCAATTTCTTTATCAAGAATCTCCTCATTGCTCCTCAAATTATTGTGCTTTCCTCTTCCTCTCATTTTGCTGACCAGTAAACTGGCTGCAGTTGTCATGATATATGAAACAGGTGGTGGTGCCGGGAACACGAGAGCAACTGAAGAACAAGACAAAGGATATAACATCAAATATTCATTTTATTTTGTTATAAATTGTAAAAAATCTTTAATTAGTTCATTTTATAAAAAAACATCCTATATAGCAGACATTCATACATTCATTCAACTAATACAGCTCTAAAAAATAGTGCATTTGCATTTTTTAGAATGTGAAGCAAATGCAACAACTGTTCCATTGTTTGGATAAAAATTACACTTTCAAGAAAAAATGCGATCAAAGGAAAACAGTCAGATAAACAGATACAATTTCTGTATAATGGGAATGTAAACAACACTTCCAATATTCAATAATAGTGGTTCACTCCAGACAAAAATTATCATCATGCAGTTGTCATGATGCCTACCCCCGGGCATCAGGACCAAGCCCATCATCTCCGGGAGCAGGCATCCAGATATTTATTAAAACCCCAACAGCCCCGGCTGGGGGCTGTTTGGGTTCAGTCCTGGCGCCTTAGGCGCCAGGCTCATCATGGAAATCAGTCCTGGCGCCATAGGCGCCAGGCTCATAGACTTTACTTACCTGATGCAGACCATGCTGCTAGTGAGTACAAGCCAACGTGAGGCCTGGATGGAACTATTTTTCTACAGGGACTATTTTTTACTCGGGCGTGGTTCTAGGGAACTTCTTACCCGGAACTACTTTGGAGGCTATTTAAACCAAGCCCGAACAACAGCACACGCTTCGCGTTATTCTGCATCCAGCAGCGTAACGCTCACCGTGCCTGCAGTCTGCATCCAGTCTTCTGCCACGCCCGGCTCGAATCTGGAGCTCCTAAAACCAAGAGGAAAGAAAAGGACAAGATTAGAAAACGAACTATTTCGAATTCCTCACCTGATTTTGGATCCATCTCGCCTCCGGACCTGGAAAGAACATCATTTCTGTACGCGTCGCATCTCCAGCTGCAGTGCCGCGCCATACTCACCAGTCCTCGTAGCATCTTTCGTTTCGGCGCTGCCTCCACCATTTCTTCGCCGAACTCTGGCACCTGAAGGACAAAAGAAAACAACAAGGTGAGCCGAGAAAACCAACAAATAAAACACTTATCATCATAGACTTACCTGATTACCACCGGAGGCATTATTCTATAACCCTCCACATCTTCATGTGCCGCACCTGTAAAGGGAGAGAAAACAACACGTTAAACACTGGCAACATTTACCGGACGGCGTCGGGTAATACAGACTCTTACCTGAGCGCCACCAACTGCCACGAGGGGTATCTTCTCACAATCTTAGTTGCAAGACAAGGAAGGAAGGGGGGACAAGAGTGAATCATCGGACATATTGAACTCTATGAACTTGATACTTACTGAACTTTGCCAGGAACCTCAGAGTCAATACTCTCCGGAACTCTCCCATGCCTTCAAATCAGTGAAGTAACTGGCATCAACACGCCCCTGCAATCCACGCAGGATGGAGAGCTCATCGTTTAAATACATAAGGTGAGGTTCCTAAAAGGGGATATCGGAGGTGACAAGAAGGGAGAACGAAAACAGTGGGAGGGAGCTATCACTCACATCCACGGGTGGCTAAATCCCTTTCTCCACTTGCAGGAGAATACTTCTACGGATCAAGTAGACGAGATTAGGCGGGCCAGTCCAGACAGTCATCTCGGCACTACGCATCACGTTGGTGGAGACCGCAGCTGTCTGGGTCCGATCGACGCCTCTGTGGGAACCAGGTGAGCGTAACAGAACGCGAAGCCCATCTACAAATCCTCACCCGGGCGTCATGGAAACCTCAGAAACCAATCAACTAGCCCTATTGTTAGGGGAACTTAGGGCAGAAGTGCACTCTGCGTGCCAAGAAACGAATGCCCTCAGGAGAGAACTGATTGTGTCAAAGGAGCGCACTGAGGATCTTGCTAGACAATTGCTGCAAAACCAAGCTGGGCAAACACCATTACCTGGACTCGGGGGGAATCCAACTCCTGTTTCATCGAGCAATCCTGTGCAGGTGGTTCTACCAGGGAGCATTCCTTTAGCTCCACCTGAACGTTTTGCTGGGGACCCGAAAAAGTTTGTCGTGTTTATGAACCAATGCCGATTGCACTTTTTATGCAGACCTGGAGCTTTTCCGAACGACCAAGCCAAAGTAGCCTTTGTACTATAATACCTTAGTGGCAGCGCAGCGGATTGGTCAATTCCACTAGTCAACCAGCATGACCCTCTTCTTCGGGATTTCCAAGGGTTTCAATTGAGCATGGAGAGACTATTTGCCAGACATTCACAGGGACAGTCCCTGGATAACGAACTCTTATCCTTACGACAAGGTACCAGGATCTACTAACCTATATCGCAACCTTTAATAGGGTGGTGGTGGAAACCGGATGGCCAGAGGTAAAACGAATTACATTATTTCATCGTGGACTTCGGGGTGAACTCAAAGATGTTTTGGCCCAAGTTGTGAACCCACCTCAGGATTGCGCAGAATATATAGACTTAGTGGTCCAGTTAGACCACCGACTTCAGAATAGAAAGGCTGATCGAGCTAAGTTCGAGAATCGGGTATTGGTTAAACCCAATGTTACCCTCAAAGGAACAGATGCACCAGAACCGATGCAGATCGGGGGGGGTCAAGGGACCCTTAACTCAAAAGGAAAGAGAAAGGAGATGGCAGATGCAATTATGTCTGTACTGTGGGGCCTCAGGACATTTTCTACGGGATTGCCCTATAAAACCATCCAAAAAAGTAGTTGAGTTGCTGATAAAAATCAAACAGAGCCTGATTCGGGAAATGACCACGCCCGACAAGCGTAGAGGTCCGCTTGCCGAGCTTGAAGAAGGATACTCAGACCTCGCACTTCATCATACCAATGGTCCTTGTGGATCCAAGGCAGCCATCACACATGCACGCAGTAAGGGCATACATTGATAGCGGGGCCTTAGGAAACTATGTGGACCACGAATTGGCTACTAGGATGAATCTACCTCTCTGCAAAAAGACCACTTCGGATGTCATCACCACAGTCGATGGAACTGAAATTGCCTCTTGGCCTGTAACTCATTCCACCGCAGAGATGACATTATTGGGTCAAGATGGGCATCGAGAGACTATTGTGTTTGATTTAATCAAAGCCCCGCAGTTCCAAATAATACTGGGGATACCTTGGTTGGAAACACATAATCCTTGTATTGATTGGCGAGAGAAGAGAATAACCTTCCCGGATTGTGCACATACTTGTTACCCAGAAAAACCCTTGAAACCAGGCCTGGCCACAGTTGCTACTCCAGTCGTGCAGTTACCTCAGGAATATCAAGAATTCCAGGATGTTTTCCAAAAAGAACAGGCCAACACCTTGCCACCTCACAGATCATACGATTGTCAAATCGATCTCACATCCAGTGCACAACCTCCATGTAGTAGGATCTACCCCCTTACGGAACCCGAAAACCTTCACCTGCGACAATACTTGGACCAATACCTTGCTAATGGCTTCATTCGTCCATCCAAGTCCCCTGCATCTTCAGCATTGTTCTTCGTGCCTAAAAAGGAAGGTGACCTCAGAACGTGTATAGACTACCGCGCATTAAATCAGATCACAGTTAAAAACCGATACCCATTGCCTCTGATCCCCGAATTACTAAACCAAGTAAAGGACGCTTGCATCTACACTAATTTAGATCTCCGAGGGGCATATCATCTGGTACGTGTAAAGAAAGGCAATGAATGGAAGACTGCCTTTCGCACTAAGTACGGGTTATTCGAATACCAGGTGATGCCCTTCGGGTTGTGCAATGCACCAGCAGCCTTCCAATATTTTATGAATGATGTCCTTCGTGAACTCATTGACGTCTGTGTTGTCGTATACATAGACGATATTCTAGTGTACTCCTCCTCAGAATCAGACCATGTGAAGCACGTTTGTGCAGTCCTCGAGAAACTACGCCAGCACAAGTTATATGCAAAATTGGAAAAATGCGTTTTTCATGCTACGGAAGTTGAATTCCTTGGATTTATCCTGACTCCAAAAGGAGTCCGAATGGACTCTCGAAAGGTGGACACAATTCTCAAGTGGCCATCACCCAGTTCAGTTAAAGGGGTACAAAGCATGCTCGGATTTGCTAATTTCTACCGCAGATTTATTCCGGATTTCTCAAATGTTGTACACCCCATCACAGCACTTTTGCAAAAAAACAAATGCTTCTTGTGGACCGAAGAAGCTGAAAAGGCCTTCCAAGAGCTAAACGCGAAATTCATGTCTGCACCTGTCTTAAAGCATCCACGCCCTGAACTTCCATACATAGTTGAAACTGATGCATCCAGTTTAGCCATGGGAGCTGTCCTGTCCCAGAAGGATCCTGAAACCGTACAACTTCACCCAGTAGCATTTTGGTCCAGAAAGTTCTCGGCACCCGAATTAAACTATGTGGTTACCGATAAAGAGTTATTAGCCATCAAATCCGCCTTCAAGGCTTGGCGGCATTATCTTCTCGGTGCCAGGCATACCATTACTGTAATCACTGATCACCGAAACCTGCAGTATTTAAAAACAGCCAAGGCCCAATCGTCGTGCCAACTTCGATGGGCATTGTTCTTAGCCGAGTTCGATTTCGTGATCACATATCGACCAGGCTGTAAAAATGGCAAGGCAGACGCCTTATCCCGAATAGGGATGGAAGAAGCATATGCGAACCCGGAACCGGTGTCTATAATTTCAGAACAAAGAATTCTTGGCATAACTACTCTACAGACACTAGAGGATATTCAAGTAAAGATCCAACAACTCTTCGATTTAACAGCCCTGCAGGACTGGGTAAAGGAAGGCCCGGACTACTCAGTCATCAATGACCTACCTTATTATCAAGGGCGACTATTTCTACCATACAAGGAACTACAAGAACTTGTAATCTCCAATTATCATGACACCCTGATGGAAGGGCACCCAGGTATCGCAAAAACTGAAGCAAAAATTAAGAGACAATTCTGGTGGCCTACCTGGCGAAAAGACGTAAAGTCATTTGTGATGTCTTGTGGCATTTGCGCCCAAAACAAAAGTCAGAAGAAAAAACCAGCTGGCCTTTTACAACATTTGGATATTCCACCTACACCATGGCACACCTTATCTTTAGACTTTATTACAGATCTACCTCCATGTAATGGATTTAACACCATTCTAGTTATTGTGGATCTGTTTTCCAAAATGGCCCACTTTATTCCTTTAAAGGCATTACCTTCTGCTTCAGTTCTGGCCAAGGAGTTCCTCGAAAACGTTGTTCGAATACACAGATTTCCTTCCGTATTGGTCTCTGACCGAGGTAGTCAATTCATTTCACATTTTTGGAAGAAATGTTGTCAATTGGCGCAAATGGACGTGAGGTTATCAACCAGTCACCATCCCCAGACCGATGGTCAGACGGAGAGGACCAACCAGACCCTTGAACAGTACCTACGTTGCATGCTACACCAGACCCAAAGTAATTGGAAAGATATTTTATGGATTTCCGAGTATGCATACAATAACTCTGTACATTCAGGAACCGGACAAAGCCCCTTTTATACCATATATGGACATCACCCTCAAACCTCAGAACTAGATTTGCCTCAGCATTTAGAAATGGCCGCAGTTAGTCATATACACTCAACTATTACACAAGCCTTTAAAGAGGCAACAGAACATTTGAAACAAGCAAAAGATAAATATAAGAAAAATGCTGATCAACATAGAAGTGAAACTCCACAATACCAGATTTGGGATCAAGTTTGGCAGGCTACAAAACATACCTCTGAAGGGAACTCAGACTTTTAACCCTAGATATTTGGGACCTTACACCATTAAGGCCATTATCAACCCGGTGGCCGTCAAATTGGAATTACCCTCTAATATGCGAATTCATCCTGTCTTTCATGTTTCACTTTTAAAACCAGTTCAACCAGGAACAAGATTAACCAAACCACCCGACCCCATCTTGATAGATGGACAACCTGAATTCGAGGTAAAAAATATCCTGGACTCCAAGATGGTTAAATCAAAACTTTTTTATTTAATTGATTGGAAGGGCTACGTACCACAAGAAAGGTCATGGGAGCCTAGTGACCACGTTCATGCACCTCGGTTAGTGAAGAAATTCCATCGAGACTTCCCAGACAAACCAGGGCCAAGGGGAAGAAACACTTTAGGAGGGGCCTTAGGGGGGGGGGTGCTGTCATGATGCCTACCCCCGGGCATCAGGACCAAGCCCATCAGCTCCGGGAGCAGGCATCCAGATATTTATTAAAACCCCAACAGCCCCGGCTGGGGGCTGTTTGGGTTCAGTCCTGGCACCTTAGGCGCCAGGCTCATCATGGAAATCAGTCCTGGTGCCATAGGCGCCAGGCTCATAGACTTTACTTACCTGATGCAGACCATGCTGCTAGTGAGTCCAAGCCAACGTGAGGCCTGGATGGAACTATTTTTCTACAGGGACTGTTTTTTACTCGGGCGTGGTTCTAGGGAACTTCTTACCTGGAACTACTTTGGAGGCTATTTAAACCACACCCGAACAACAGCACACGCTTCGCGTTATTCTGCCTCCAGCAGCGTAACGCGCACCGTGCATGCAGTCTGCATCCAGTCTTCTGCCACGCCCGCCTCGAATCTGGAGCTCCTAAAACCAAGAGGAAAGAAAAGGACAAGATTAGAAAACAAACTATTTCGAATTCCTCACCTGATTTCGGATCCATCTTGCCTCCGGACCTGGAAAGAACATCAATTCTGTACGCGTCGCATCTCCAGCTGCAGCGCCGCGCCATACTCACCAGTCCTCGCAGCATCTTTCGATTCGGCACTGCCTCCACCATTTCTTCGCAGAACTCCGGCACCTGAGGGACAAAAGAAAACAACAATGTGAGCCGAGAAAACCAACAAATAAAACAATTATCATCATAGACTTACCTGATTACCACCGGAGGCATTATTCTATAACTCTCCACATCTTCATGTGCCGCACCTGCAAAGGGGGAGAAAACAACACGTTAAACACCGGCAACATTTACCGGACGGCGTCGGGTAATACAGACTCTTACCTGAGCGCCACCAACTGCCACGAGGGCTATCTACTCATGATCTTAGTTGCAAGACAAGGAAGGAAGGGGGGGCAAGAGTGAATCATCGGACATATTGAAATCTATGAACTTGATACTTATCGAACTTTGCCAGGAACCTCAGAGTCAATGCTCTCCGGAACACTCCCATGCCTTCAAACCAGTGAAGTAACTGGCATCAACGCGCCCCTTCAATCCACGCAGGATGGAGAGCTCATCATTTAAATACTTAAGGTGAGGTTCCTAAAAGGGGATATCGGAGGTGACAAGAAGGGAGAACGAGAACAGTGGGAGGGAGCTATCACTCACATCCACGGGTGGCTAAATCCCTTTCTCCACTTGCAGGAGAATACTTCTACAGATCAAGCAGACGAGATTAGGTGGGCCAGTCCAGACAGTCATCTCGGCACTACGCATCACATTGGTGGAGACCGCAGCTGTCCGGGTCCGATCGACGCCTCTGTGGGAACCAGGTGAGCGTTACAGCAGTGACTAAAAAGGGAGCTGTGCTCAAATCACCAAATTGTAACATGATTACAATTAAGGGAGAGCAGGTCTACTAATTAACTCAGCCCCATCCGGGATAGTCCCCTGACTAAAGTCAAGATATAATGAAAGAGGAGGGGTGAGGTACAAGAGCCTTTTCCAACACTTTCGTCTGGAACCCACTGGGGGAGCCAGGAACCGCTGAGACAAATGTGGGATGTTTTTACCCATGCATCCAAGCCCTACAATAAAACTGTAAAACTGTGCAGTACTGGCATGGAAAACATCATGATGGCCAAAACTCCCCAGAGAGTGCACAGGGAAAACATGAAGAATAGGCTGCCAGCCATTTTTGCCTATGTTGTGAGCACAGGAGGGCACTGCCTAAAACCACCAGTGGGCTACACACACAGTAGCCTGAAACCATTGGGAATGGCAATGCTGATTGCCAAAAAAGCAACTCAGAACTGTGGGGAATTAATTTTCTTAATCCCAAAAATGGTTGCATTACCAGTACTCGCCACTATCAGAAAGCCGGCGTTTTAAAACCACCAGACTTTTGTGTAAAACTGAACAAATGAAACAAAACCAGACCAAGGAAAGACTTGCTAAGAGGTGGATACAATGTAAAACTATATTCTGAAATGACTTGAAAGAAGTAATTATTTAATGTATATGTAAAAATTGTCAGTTTGATTTGAATGTAGAAAACTGGGAACAAAAAGTGACATTTAGCTGAAACCTGGCTTAATGAAACTGGATTCTGCCTGACAACTACCCCCGACAGGAGTTGAAACCTGCTCAGCCACTCCCCTTGCCAAAAGGAGTTGTCACCTCTCTGATTAGATTAGGGGTGGAGCAGCTGGGGACTACAGGGAGTTGAACAAAGGCCTGTCCTGGACTCAGGCAAATGTTATATTGGGGGGCCGTAAAGTGGCTTACTCTTAGGGGAAACTGGGAGGGGCAGTGCCTCTGCTAGCAGCTGAGCTTGGGGGAAGTGGATAAACCAGTTATTCCACCCTGTGATGTGGGAAGCCACACCCCTTTTTGACCAGGGCATAATTTTAAAAAGATAGATAACTCATAGTGCGGACTTGTCAGAATTATATAAGTAATATCATTATTTTTGTGATTTTTCTGTGAACATTTTGAGAGGCGTTAGGACCCTGTGGTGTATTCTGGGGGGTTGCTAGCGGAAAATAGGGTCTCACTCCAAATGTCTGCATGTTAAAAATCTGACACTTCATCAATTAATGTCCATACTCCTTGCGCACATGTGTGTAATTTTGGGTAAATGTCCGATATTGCAAAACCAGTTAAAAAGCGCAAAATGTTGTCATTTTTTAATGCAAGCCCCCAGGAAGATCAGAGGCAGACAAGCATGGACCATAAGGAATATATAATGTGCACATGTAATTTCAACAAATTGTATATCTGGGAAGGATGTATTTGAATCAAATATAGATTTGTGGACAAACTGACCAGGGGAGGATCCTCTGACCCATAAACAGACTTCATCATGCTGACAATCCATTTCCTTCCCCCAGTCATTGGAGAGGGGAGAATTGGGCCAATGACAAGTAGAGAGGGGCAGGCTTAGCTAGGCCCAGGCACACACCCATTTTCAAAACACATAAAAAGAGCCTGCTGGGACAGGTAGAGACATTCAATTCCATTTGCTGCGGAGCATGCTGACCGACGACTTCACATCCAGAGATCCAGACTTCAAATCCATCAATCTCCAAAGACCAGAACTTTACTTCAGAACTTAAAGCAAGGGCCTAAACCCACAAACTGAGAACTCTTCTCAGCAGGCCTCAGCAACCTTAGAATCATTTGCGAACTATTCCACAGCCGGGCGAGCTGTTTGAATTCTTTTGCCAAGAACAATTGCCAGAGACCAGACCAGAGATCCAGAGTGACCCAGACCGCTGTGAGCAGAACCAGAGAGCTGACCCAGATCACTGTGAAATGCCGAGACCAGAACCGGAGTCCAGTCCAAAACCTGACCAGATCCGTGGCGAGGCCTATTTCAAATTTATGTTGTGAGTACCTAGCAGAACTGTGCAGAACCAATCTCTTAGTTAAAATAATCTGATGCAAACTATTTTAACCTAAGTAGAACAGCCTCCTAGAAATCGTGTCATCTGTCATTTGTAAAGCTGCACAACTGTCACCTGTCAATTCTGAAGCTGCAAGCTGTCACCTGTCATTTTGAGTTTACTTTAAATCCGAAAAACTACCTTTATTTAATCGTCCGTATCTCTGGAACCGTTTGGGCTAGGAACGAACCTAGAATCGACTTCCAACTCCTTATACTTTTTCCGCAATCGCGAGACACGCACTCGCGAAATTTACCGCGATTTGCGATTTTGGCTCAATTTCTCCACTTGTCAAAATAGCAGCTCCATTCTTTCCTTTGTTAAAATCCGTTTGCAACTTGGTAATAAATCATAGAGCATTGCTAAAGTGAGCCTGAGCTCATCCCAAGTATCTCTCACTCACCCTGAACCTCCTAAAGGGAATAAAAAGCATTTTCAGCATATTTCTGATTTCATTGCCACCACATTCAAAGCACTTGGGCCTGTGTTTTAAAACTCATACCGGTTTTCTCTAAGCTTGCTGGGGTGGGAATTGAATTTCGTATTGTATTTGATTGCATTCCTGAGAACTGTGTGTGTTACTTCCATCTCCTTCCATTTCTTACATTGCATAGGGGAGGGGGGTGAATTGCCAGAGAAAAAGTGATTATCTTATCTTTTGCTAAAATCATATCAAGTATTTCTGTACTGCATTTTATTCCTCATTGCTTTTCCCTTGAAATCATAAAAGTATTTTTGCTACTTTATCCATCCTATACTAACTCCTCATTGATTATAAAGAACTGTGCTAGTGTCAGATTACCCATTGTTGATTAACATTATATTTATAAGGGCGATATCGATTATTAATTTATTATAAAAGCGTGGTATCTATATTTTGTTTTATTTCTCAAATAAACCTTTTAAACTGGCAAAACAGAACTACTTCTTGGCTCAGTGGGGTCAGGGGGATTCTAAGAGAGGGGTGTTATATAGGGGTAGTCATCCAGAACTCATGAACTGGACATAAAGATATATCAATAAGGGTTTCCATTCAGTATCCCAGACTAGGCATTGACTTAGCTGTAGTGTTGAATTGAATCCTCTTACACAAAACAGCAAAAACGCAACAAGCCACATTGCAGTGAACTCGACAAATAGTTGCTCAGCAACTATTGGTACAACATGTACAGTGGCCACTGAAGATGGCTATGGCTACTGGGCCCTGAGGAAACTAAGGTATAGTCAAACCCTTGAGATTCAGTGGAAAACCATTTGTTAAGCGAGTGTTAAGGTGATACGATTTAAGGCAACAAAACCCCTGAAATTCAGCACTCGCATTTCAATCAAGTCCACCTCGGAGAAGAACATGCGTCACACAAACCAAACAGTGATAGGGGGTAATGGCCAGGAGAGGCATCAGGAGGAAAAAAACTAAAATTGAGGGGGTTGGGGGTCCATAGTAAGAGGAGGGGGGCAATTGGTAGTGCCTGTGAGGACAGGGAAGCGTTATCGGGGGAATACCGGGGGAATCCCACAGGCATGGGTAGTTCAATACTGCTGTATGTGTAGTTCATTGTCATTATCGGGGGACTATCAGGGGAATCATGTGTAAATAGGCAGAGAGTGACATTTTATTTTCACCTGCAGTGATATGATATGATATAATATGGCATTTATAACGCACCTACACACAAGTGTTTCAAGGCACAACAAAAGGGAAGACAGAGACAACGATCTTACTAGGGCAGGTGACAGTGAGATCGCGCAAATGCAGGGGAGATGGGAGGGGTAAAATGCAAGGGGAAGGGGCAGTGCAATTCATGGGGGTCAAACAGATAAACAATAAAAAGAATTGTGGCCAGTTGGTGGCAAGTGCAAGGCTAATTGCAGACATCAAGTGTCCAAGTGCTGGTAGGGGGACTGTACGGATACAGAAACAGACCCCAAGTGCAAGGGTTGCCAGGGGGGCAGTGCAGGTGTGCAACTAGCGGGGAGGGGACCTCGGCCCGAGATCATAGAGTAGCCAGGTGACCAGTGCAGTTGCAGTTTCAGCCAGGAGTTATGCTGGGGAGAGGAGGAGAGAAAGCAGAAGCAAAGAGGAAGGTCTTAAGGTGCTTCCGGAACTGAAGATGGTTCTCCGCAAGTTTCAGACAGGCAGGGAGGCTGTTCCAGAGGGAGGCCCCAGCCAAAGAAAGAGATCTACCACCAACTCATTGCTTGGAGAAGCGAATGACCCTGAGGGAGTTGGAGGCGAAGTAGCAAAGAGCTCGAGAAGGAAGCTGCCTCGGAGATCACATCACCTAGGCAGGGGGTAATGGGTCTCTGTGCCGAAAGTCATGGAAAATGGTCTTCAAAGAAACATATTGGTGCAACATGTACAGAGGACACGGTCAAAGGCCATGGCTAGTGGGCCCCAATGAAAGCTATTGGTGCAACATGTACAGTGGTCACGGCCAAAGGCCATGGCTAGAGGGCCACAAAGAAACCTATTGGTACTAAAAGTACAGTGGTCATGGCCAAAGGCCACGGCTCGTGGGCTGCAAAGAAACCTATTGGTACAACATGTACAGTCTCCATGTCCGAAGGCCCAAAGAAACCTATTGTTGCAACATGTACAGTGGCCACGGCTGAAGGCCATGGCTAGTGGACCCCAAAGAAACTATACTATAACAAAAACTTTGCTGGGCCTAGTCCCTGGATATTTGCCCCTCAAATATGCCCTGCAAATGCATAATGGAACAATATATAATTGGAGAGAGAAAGGATTTGAAGTAAAACTGAGGGAAAGTGCATGGTGGAAGTGAGGAACAGGGACAACTAAAGGAAGCTTGGATTTGAAAATCTTAATTGTGACTTCATTGATTTATTGATTTATTGATTGCTTGTTAGGTGCTTAAACAATAGGAATATACTGTTTCAAAGCATGCACAGGGCAGGGAGGGTGCGAGGGTGGGAAATACATTACAACACAACACAATAATTAAGAGCAGAAGGGGAAGAGGGAAGAACCTACTATGCCTTGTGAGTATTCAGAACGTGCAAGTGCAGAAAGGAAGAGTGAAGAGGGGGTAAGTGCTGGGGAGTCCGAGGTTGTGGATGAGCCATACATGAAGTGTCAGGAATGTTGAGTGCTACATGGCCTGGGCCGCGCAATGTGAGTCTCCAGAGCAGACGATGTGCAGATGCAAAGTGCTGTGGATAGACAGGAGCTGGGTAGAATTGCTGAGGGAGATCAAGGCACCGAAGATGCATATGGGCCAAGGACACATATTCAGCAACTATGGAATCAGCAGAGGAGAGAAGGAGGGAAGGAGGAGGAAAAGAGGAAAGTCTTAAGAAGTTTCCGGGATTTGAGAAGATCCTGCTCCAGGCGCACGGGGGGGCTATTCTAAAGGAGGGAGCTCGCAGAGGAAAGTCAGCAACCCCCTCTGTTTGGCAAAATGCTTTACACGCAAAGAGTTGGTGCCAGATGAGTGAAGTGGTCTAGAGAGAGAGTGTTTGGTGAGATAGAGTTGAAGTTAGCGTGGTCCACGTGCCCAGACAGCCTTGTGGATGATGCAGAGAGATTTGAATGTAATCTGTGCAGCAACCAGGAGCCAGTGAAGACTTTTTAGTGCAGGAGAGATGCGGTCCCGGTGCTTAAGGCCAAGCATAAGTCTTGCTGCTCTATTCTGGATAAGCTGAAGGGGTTGCAGAGTGGAAGAAGGAAGATTCAGGAGGAGGCTGTTACAGTAGTCACGTCTAGAGAGAACTAGGGCTAGAGTCACATTGAGCCTCCGAGGGAAAGTGAGGACAGGTACAATTCCTTTGAGAATGAATAGCTGATAGTTGGACTTCTTGGCAATGTCCTGAGTGTGAGGGAGGAAGGAGAGAGAGGAATCGAAGATGATTTAAAGGTTTCTGGCTTCAGTTGAAGGCGTAGGGGGAGAGCCCTTCATGTCCTCATATTTCATATATATGGGCCTTGAGGGGGTTGCAGCAATGAATAAATCTGTGTCCTCCCCTTGTACCAGAATCAGGTACATCAGTGACTAGCATGGCTCCAATGGGATGCCGGTTCTTCCACCACCGCAGTGGAAGGCGGAGTGTACCATGAATAATGAGCTTATCACGAGGCAGCTTCTATAGCTCCCTAGCATTGATCAGCATCACGGCTGCGGGAAATGTTCCAGCCACATATGCAGCTCCAAACATTTGAAGTACGGGAGATGATCCCAGTGGGCCTTGCGTGATCAGGTGACTTATCACCTAATACATATCAATCCAGTCCAATTAAATCCAGCGTTTTACATGTCAGCCAGAGGCATATGGCCCCCAGTCGCTGAGCCAGTGGATGGGGATCTAGTGATTGAGAGGGTAGCTGATGTAGCAAATACTTCATAATTAACTGGCAGAGGTAGCGCCGCTGCTTCATGGGGACACGTGCACTCCTGTGGCCTCATTTCGATTGGTCAATTAGGGCCAGCTGCTTGTAATAGCTACATCAGCAAACTCTTCGGCTGTTTTTGCACCGCCAGGCCATTTCACATGGATTGCCTATGGAGCGGGGCACGAGCATGAAATCTGCTCCCGGCATTTCCCTGCTCCATGCAAGATGGCGCGGAGACAGGGTTCCCTATGGCGTATGCCTGTCCTCTTGAGTATGCAAAGGTGCAAAGGGCAGAATGATCCATGGTAAATGCAGCTGCCATTACTGAAGACTGCACAGCTAGTGTAAGCCTAGTGCATTTTCGGCCTAGGATGGATATGGCATGGAAGCCTGGGGACCGTCCGGATTTCTGTGCCATTAGCCACCCCAGTGTGTAAAATTGCCATTATCTGCTGGTACAAATCCCTGACATGTACATGGATGCAGCCCAGGTCTTATCTGACATACCTACTGCATGCATCAAAATAAGGGGGTTGTTTTTGCCTTTTACATCTTGTTTGATCTCAAATCTGCATGCCAGAGAATTAGATAAAGCATCTTCCATCAAATCCCATACCAGAGGTTAATGGTTACGGGATATTCGCATTTGGCACTCATGTCGGGAGTCAAGGATGTCTCCATAGTCTGGCCATTGGCTTACGAGCCACTTACAGGTTATTCAGCTTTGCAGCTTTTGAGCCTCAATTATGGCATGAAGAAATCTGAAGATCCCAGCAATGTTACTGTTCCAAACTCACTGACCCCCCCTACGCCCCCAATGCAAGGGAATTTCACAAAATACTGCAGAGTCAAAAAATCCACATGCAGTATTACAAAAGAATCTTTCGATACATTTGCATCCCTGTTTCAAGGATGCACTTTTGTGTGCAGCAGGATATGATAGCACTGAATCGCACTGCAGAATAATGCAGAGGAGGGCCATTCTAGTAAAGAAGCGCGAATGTGGCCATCTGAAATGACCCATCTTTCACCTGCTCTGTGTTTTTTTTCTTCTCACTTATATGCAAATATGTTTAACTTGTGTTCGACTTTGCAATTGTAATGTCCCCCTTTTCATCAGAGGTAAAAATAGAGGATTTTTTGGAAGGTTTCAACCTCACAATTAGGCAGTATTTACTTCATGCAGTATTCCAATGGAATGCCCCTTGAGGTATACTCCCCCAGGAGTATAATGTGGTGATTGGTAAAACCAGACAATATCTGCAACACGGCCTGGTTTCTATCATTGTCACTAGATTAATAATGAGAGCTGCAGTGTCTGTGTACAGGTGCGTTATAAATGTCATCTCATATCTGTTCCTAAAGTTAAGAAGTTCTTATATTTGGGAAAATGGTAGCACCAGTGGAGTAACTTTGCTGAAAAAGTTGGGGGGGCATGACATCTGAAGAAAAGGTGCCCCAGGCAAATAAATGTGGACAAAATGGTGTGCCATGAAAGTTGGGAGGGACAAAAACCCATGCCCCCCCTAAAATTACGCCCATGCCTAGGACTCTTTACCCCAAAGCACTTTGCTGCTTATTATACTAGACCACTCCCATATCATGTGAGTAAACCTCCAGATACAAATATCAAACAATTAAGTAATAAACCCAGACAGGCAGGGGCATTAAGAGCTCAGGTAATGCCCCACGGGCCGAGTTACAGGCCAGAGAGAAGCAAGGGCCTTAACATTAGTCCCAGGGCATTAGTAGACCCAGTAATCTACCCACTGGGAGGGGTTTATTGCTATTAGTACCCCAGCATTAGTTTACAAGTGTGCTAATAAATATTGTTCATGTTGAGAAACAGATGTTTCTCAACTTGAAAAAAACTACAAAACAAGATGGTCACCATCGACAAGAGAACTACATATAGTCCCTTCTCCCGTTCCATGGCTATCATCTTCTCGCAACAGGCATGCACCACGAACACTGAGTGTTTTCGGCGCTGGCTAGGAACAAGGAAGCCACATTTAAGTGGAGTGGGGAAGATGAGGTCTGAGGATTGGGGGGAGGGGACACAGGGCGCACTTACCTTTGCTCTGGCGGGGAAGATGACAGTCTCCCAATTCCGAGAAAGCTTGGAACAGGGGCTTTACCATGAGGAAAATACCACGTTCCGAGCTTCCTGAATGGCTGGGAAGCCATCTGACTCTCCGACACACCCCTCCAGGGTGCTAAATAATGCAATTGTTAAAGGCACAACGAGAGTAAAATATAACAAAGAGTAAAAGCAATAAAGCTAATCTAAAAACATGAAGCAGAGGATAAACATGGGCATCCAATTAAATATTTAAAACCTCCTGGGGCATGCAATCTCTTCCTAAGCAAGATCATTTCCAGAGCCACTGGAACACTAGGAATAGTGCCCAATTTAAAGAAAACACCAAAGCGTCGTTGGAATTTAAGATCCCACATTCAATTATATAGTGCATAAAGGACTTTCTTCTTACCTCACGACACAGAGGACAATACAACAGAAAAGTGCTTCTCATCTTCTGCACCATGTGCACACTAACAGCATTTACTCAAAGTGTTTGGGGACCATTTTATGGTGAAAGAAGCAAGCTGTAAAATATGTAACCTCATCTTAAAGAAAAACATTATTTTCCTAGGGTCGACGAACCAGAACAAATATTGCTCAGTGCCCCCATTCGGCCTGGATCGACAGGTAGTCCTGTGAGGGGCTGGTTCTGCCTCTAGAGAAGGCAAGGCATGGAATGCGCCGTTCCTCATGCTGCTAACCAACTACATGTTAATGTTACTGTTAAAGGATATTTATAACGCGCACTATCACCACTGGATTGGTCCCTTGGCGCTCATGTCCAAAGTATAGCGAAAGAGGGGTCCCAAAAAGGGTTTACCCGTGAACGGTTAAGAATACACTTAATGTGAGTTAACCATTTCCAGCCAACACAGGCATTCAAATTGGCCATTTCCAATAGAACTTTTCGATGGAATATGAATGCTTCTGTGGTGTTGAGCCCGAGCCAGAGTAAAAGGGGTCGAAAGCTAATCTCCTATTCTATTGAACACCAACCCAAATCCAGGTACAAGGGAAGGCAAAGCTGGAGCACTTTTCAGAAGTCAAAGACGTTTAAAAAAAAAGAAAACCTTTTAACTACCTCTAATTGGCTGTGCGCAATATGGCTCAATAATTCTGAGCCGTACAAAAATCCTGAACGCGCCTGTGCTTTATAAACTTCCACTGACGGCAGCATTGCTTTTCCCACAAATGCATATGCAAATGCTGAGCTGCCCCAGTCTTCTGTCTACACATGGACTTGATGCCTTCTGTTTGGTGTTTCCAGGACCCTTTTAAAGAGATCCTTATTCCCATCCAGTCAAAATTATCTACTTTCTTAATTGCATCGTTACATTCAAATGTGCCATTAACAAGGGTTAGAATGATGACATGCCATGAAAACTGTCTTTTCTAGATTGACAGAGCTTGAACGGGTTTCACAGAAAGTTTATGAGGCCATTAGCTGTTTCTTGGCACCCTGAAGAAATTTAGAAATGAAAACACCATTGCAATGTAGAGGAGGATTCCAGTGCTCCTACCTAACAGTGAGACATCACAGGACAGACCATCAACAGATAGGGCCAGTTCATCAAGGTACAGAAGGGAGTGCAGTGGAGCAAGGACACAGCCTTGACGCGTTCCCAGATTCACCTGAAAATCCCCTGTGCATTCACAACCTTGGCCCAACCAGACAGAAGCCTGATTATGAATAGGAAACAGTTGAATCATATTTACCAAAGGCGGAGGAATACCCTTATCGGTTAGAACATCCTCAAAATTGTGTCCGTTTACTTGATCAAACACTGTTCTAGAATTAAGAAAGACCAAGAACAAATGGGTAGTACATTGGACAAGATATTTTTGGATATTGACGCAAAGTAGAAAGCATTGATCAATAGTATCTCGTTTTTTTCTGAATACTCACCGAGCAAAGGATATTAAATAATTTAGTTATGCCCCGTCTTCAAACCTCCAAAACAGACATTTCTCAAAAACCTTTGCTAGACTGTCAATAAGCAAAATAGGTATTTAGTTGCTAGGAAGCGACTTGTCTTCTCTTTTAAATATAAGTAATATAAATATAAGTAATATCTGAGCTATAAGCCAGCTCTTGGGCAGTGTCTTTTGCTTATTGATGTCATTGAAAAACATAGTCGTAAAAGGAACCTGAAAAAGTACAATCTCCGTTAAAAGAGGTGTATGGGTCAGGGCTACTTATCTAACGTCTGTCATTGCAATGTAGAGGCCACCTCATCATCAGTGATAACTGCCAGAGGAGTATGCAGATCTATTATAATAAGTTTCAGGCCATCGAGCCACCAGGCCAATGCCAGTCAGGAGTTACCAGATCCATCTCCTCTACGGACAAATTACGTTCCCTTCTTGCTACTATGTTCCAAAATAGTTGATGGTCTTACTCCTTGACAGGCTGCATTAACATACCTCATAGATCGTTTTTGACTATTTCTTCCTTTTGTTGAAAGATTTATAATCAGCTCTTAATTTGGTTATTGGTAAACGGTTGACACATGAGTTGGCCGTCAGGGCCTGAGTGTGTGTACTTTTGGCAGCCCTGCCATCTTCTTCTAACCAGGCTGCATTAACATACCTCATAGATCGTTTTTAACTATTTCTTCCTTTTGTTGAAAGATTTATAATCAGCTCTTAATTTGGTTATTGGTAAACGGTTGACACATGAGTTGGCCGTCAGGGCCTGAGTGTGTGTACTTTTGGCAGCCCTGCCATCTTCTTCTAACCACAAATTAGCTCATTGACATTTAGATGAAGAAGGAGGCTTTATAGATGTAACGATATGTGTAATAGCTTTACACAGCAATGAATAAACCTGATTTATATCTTCTGGGTTGGAGACCTTCCTTTCTCAATATGATGATACCAAATGTGTGAAGTCAGAGTATATTGCGGGTAAGATCTTACTTAATTTAAGTTAATTCAATTTTACCCATTGACCATTAATACAAACTCTCAAATCAGATGACAGGCATGAATGACAGGGAGGTAGCAGGCGACAGGTAGTTTCAATCAAATAATTATAAAAAGACGGGGTCGTGATCACTCTCATGCCTACCAATAACACAAGATTCATACACACATTCCCAATCACCTAAACCTGCCAGAATAAAATCAATATTAAATGACATTGCATGCTTCCTAAAGGTTGGTTGGGCAGTGTGATCACCTGGGTACGACCGATAACTAACCATAGCGCTAATTTTAATAGTTTAAGAGAGATATTAAAAGCAACTTTAAAATTACGTCTAGAGCAAAGGAGATGTAAATCGGGAATATTTCAAACAATGGGCCTCATTCCAAGATTGGAGGTAGTCATGGCGCTATTTGCGCCATGACTGCCTCCAATAACGGTACCGGCACCGGTCTCGTTCAATGGGGAGTTACCGGTGTAGTCCGACCTTTGCAGGACCGGTAAGTCCCCGTTGAAAAAAACATTCCCCATTCCCATTGAGCCCCTATAGGGCTCAATGGGAATGGGGAAATAGCTAATAACGGTTCCGCAATTTGCGGTACCATTAGCTCTGAAGTCCTTTAGCAGGTCCCATCCATAACGCCTGGTAAAACCAGGCGTTGAAGGAGGGACCCGCTAAGGGAACTCGTAGTAGGGCGGTAAGGGGATACCGGCAACGGTCTCCTTAACGGTGCCCGGTATCCCTTACCGCCCTACTCGTAATGAGGTCCAATATCTTCCTCCTGAACGACTCCCCATACACAGTTCAGTGGTTCCAACTGAACATTAAAATCACCAGCAACTATAAACACTACTTCTTCTTGGTTTTGCCCAAAAAATGAAATACTATAGATCAATGATTCCAGTTCATCAAAGGGTTAAAATCAATTCTCCTCTGAAAGGTCTTAAATTAGGTTAAACAGGAAAACATTTTAAACTGGCCCCAGTTAAAAAATCAAACACATTAAATTGCGAGATTCTGTCAGAATAACTTTGATGTCTTAACCCAGCGTAACTTGAGTCCAACCAAGTATTCCCCTGCAAGGCCGGCCTTTAGAGCCTTGAGTGGCTGGTATGACAACATATGGGAAACCAGAACTAGTTAAGGGAACAGTTGGCCATGTTTTCTGAAGACAACGATTGGAATGGCAGTGACGTTTTTGCAATCAGGTTCGTCATATTTTGAAACCACGCCTGCTGTGTTCCAAAAAACAATAAAAGGTAGGTTTTCATTGATGCCACTGGAAATGTGATATGAGGCTGCAGTGTCAAGCGGGAGCAAATCACATCACTTCTTCCTGAATGGTTGTTCACCTCTGACCTCCTCCACTACTGGGCTACTGGTAAATTCTCCGAAGTAAAATGAATAGTGGGTGGACGGTTAGACGGTAGAAACCCCTTCAGACTGAACAGTCCTTTCAGTGACTTATCAAACATAATGTTTGATCCACTCGGGATAAGGTCTGTAATCGATTGCCAAGAGGCCTTGAAGTAAATTTGGATTTAGGATGGTTAGTCTGATTAAATCATGACTAGTGTAAGCAGGGTCAGAAAGTCTACATGCATTACCAACATTGTTTCATATAATCGAACTACAGCCTTTGGTATGTATAATCCAATCAATAGTCTTATTTATCAGGCTGTCTTTCGTCGACGTGCACTGGTCATTATAGAAACCAAAGTCATACACAACACATTCTGTCTGTCTGTCTGTGAAAGGTCCCAAGGGGGGAATCTTAGATGAGGGAATTGTGTGAAGGACCTCCCCAGGATTATCTTTAACCGCGTTCTGGGTCAGCGTACGGGCACGTGGCAACTGGGCTGTTTTGAACAAAGACCTTGCAGTAGGCTTACTAAGGGACCACTTTATACTAGCAGAAAGCAAATTACAAAGAAGATTTCTTAATGCGGTAACTTCCTCAGTCAACCAAACTACTTTACGAGAGTTTCCTCCACATTTGGTGCATTGACAGATACATCCAGCATCTGTGTCATCACCTGAGGTTAAAACAGAAGTTTGTGGATTGTCCGGGGGGGGGGTTGCAAAACACCCCCAGGATGCTTGTTAATATTGTAATTTGGTGCGGAAACTATGGAAGCTTTGGGGGAAATCGATTAGAAATCAAACACGGATTTTCCATTGGAGCAATACACTCTCGAATGTCTTGAGCATTCTGGGGCAATCGAACAAGATTAATTAACATATTTCCATGTAGCCCTGGTATTAGGTCAACTGCAAAAGGCAAGAAATGTACAGAGGCACTACGTGCAGCAGACCCAGAGAAAGGAAACAGGGGCGAAAGAACAAGACATTTCAAACTGGAAGTACAGCATTTGAAAAATGAGGAGACATCCAGTCCACAATGGCACATATACACTCTCTCAAATAACAAACATCAGCCAAATATTACAGCCTCAGATATAAAGGGGAGGGTTGTAATGCCAAAGCCTGAATTACTGCACCTGCTTGTAGATGTTTAAGAACACAGGAGACCGCTAGAGGGCGCTAGAGCGTGACCAAGATGGCCGCACTGGTGTGAGCGCCATCAGCGCACCTAATTAATCCTTCCCAATAACGCGGATCTGGGGGCCATCCGACCCCCTCAGTGGAGGGGCAGCTGTCTCAAAGTATAGCGCACCGACCGCCACCTCCACACCCCCCTCCGAAGATGGGGAGAACGACCGCGGCCTCCTATCCAACGCAGAGGCGTAGTACGAGGAGGCCCTGATCGGCTGCGGCCCGTGGCGGCATCTAAGCGAGGCGCCGCAGGAGAGTGATCCGTCACTACGGGCGACCTGGGCAGATGCACACGAGAGAGCAGCCGGGATCAACAACCTTCCCGGCAAGAAGATAAGTCAGCAAGAGGCTGCCTGGGCGTGCCGCATTTGGTGAGCAGATCCAGCGGCCCCTGAAAGGCGCGGTGTCCGGCGGGGTTGTTCCATCTGAGCGGCATCGCTGGCGAACAGGCAACGAGACAAGGAGGAGGAGCACCAGCCCTCTCGCCGCGTTCAGCCCGGGGGCCATCCAAACCCCCGAAGGTGAGGCAGATTCAAGGCCGGACACAGAGGTGGGCAGTACCGGAGGCGCTGGCTGGGGACCGGCGGGTCAGGGGAGCGGGGGGGTAGAGCCCACTCCACAGGCGACTGCGCCCCCCCTGCGGGTGGAAGACAACTCCCCAAACCAAGTGGCGAGCCCGCCCTGCCTCCCCCCCGCCTCCTCGGCGTCCATCCAGCGCGAGGCCGCGTGAGCCCGGTAGCTCCCACCAAGCGCCGGGGAGTTGAGATCCGCATAGACACCTCGGCACAACAGCAGGCCCAAGGCCGGCCAGACTGCGGGCCCGCCCCCGGTGATCACACAGCACTCAAAGGGCCCCCACATCACCGGGAGAGACACGAACCGGCCGGCCGCTCGGCGCCCCCCCCCCTCTCCCACGCCCCAACAGTTCAAGCGGCAGGCAATCCTACATGCCCACATCGGGGCTGGAGCTGTGCACCTAAACCAACCCGCCAGGTCGAGAGGAAACCCCAATAACACTGACAAAGGCAGGACAGGAAAGGCCGGCTAACTGCAGCCCAAGAAACATCTGAAATGCAGCCACACGAGACAAGCCTTGAGACCACAGGCGAAGGCCCCCCACTCTATTAACGCAAACATAGCAAGCCATCACGATGGGGAAAGCAGACAAAGCTCAGCGGAAGCTGACATTCGAGGCTGGAGCCATAGTGAAAACCCCCAAAACAAATGCGGGACAAGAAAACTTGGAAGGGGACACACCCCGAGAAGTCGAGCCCACTCCAGATACAGACATCAGAGAAATCCTCCTCGATTTAAAAGCTGGGATTGGCAACATAGATAGCAAGCTAGACTCCCTGTCCACCAAAGTTGACCAACTTCAACACCGTTAAGACAAACACGGGGACAGGCTGGACACGGCTGAACAACGAATTTCTGACGTGGAGGATAACGTGACCTCTATGACCTCCAGAGTGACAACGCTGGAAACACAAATGAAAGCTGTTATGGCCAAGAACGAGGACCTAGAAGGGTGATCACGCCGGAACAACATCAGGATCCTCGGGGTAAGGGAACGACAAACCACAGGAAAAATGGAGGACTTCATCGAAAAACTATGCAAGGAGATATTTGGAAACCCTGCATTGTCCGACATGTTCGTGGTGGAGTGGGCTCACAGGGTCCCAACTACCCGCCCCATCCCCGGGGCAGCCCCCCGCCCAATAATCGCAAAGCTGCTCAACTTCAAAGACCGAGATACAATCCTCCGGCTTGCAAGAGAGAAAGGGCACTTGCAATACGATGGAGATAACATCCAATTTTTTCCCGACTTCTCCCCTTCGGTCCAGGGCTTGCGCAGAACATTCACTGGCGTGAAACATCGACTGCAAGACAACAAGTTGATGTATTCCATGCTCTACCCAGCCAAGCTACGTATCCAACACGACGGCAAGTCACAATTTTTCAATACGCCCGAGGAGGCGAATTTGTTTCTTGATAAATTGGGGTGTAGACAAAACATAGACAACCCTAGACCCCGAAGAAGAGAACGAGCCAATGGGGACCCACCCTGAGATTCATCTCCACCCGTCAATAGGCTGCCCTGTGACGCTTAAAAACGATCCCCCGGATCCAGACTTCCATGCTAAACTTTTAGGTGCGCTAGTCCTTGGAGGCTCCCTGGCGCCCCAAGCGCAGCTTAGTTATGTTTCGGAACCTTGGGAGGGGAAAGCAGATGGGCAAGTTGGGGGTTGCCCGTGATTGGGAGGGAAATGGTTTATTATTATGGAATTGTGCTTGTCAGGGGCCCGTGCTCCCCCTGCCGCCACCCGGAAACGCCCAACGGCTTTACCATAGTTAGCTTACATCTAAAAATGCGGAAACTCAGAATCAACACATGTGGAACACCCCACGACAAGGTGGTGCCCCACCCTGGCCAAAACTCACCTCAAAATTCAATTACTCACAACATTTAAGCTAGCAACGTGGAACATCAAAGGTGGCAATAACCCGATTAAAACCAGGAGAATGACACAATACCTCCGAACACACAAGGGGAAACCCACCTCCTCCCGGGAACAGAGAACCGGTGGGCCCGAGATTGGGGGTGCCACAGATACTTTGCGTCTTTTTCCACATACGCCAGAGGAGTGGCAATCCTAATAAATAGAACTCTGAAATTCAAATTACTTACAACCAAAAGTGATGAGGACGGAAGGTCACTTCTACTACACGGAATTCTCGAAAACTCTGAACTCATACTAATAAATTCCTACGGTCCGAACACAGACGGTTGCAACAACTTTGATTGGGTCATGACGCACCTGGAGAAACAAGATCAGCAACTATCATATGGGCAGGTGACTTGAACACCATTCTAGACTCACAGAAGGATAAATCCCACCCCACCTCCACAACTACTCCCAAAACCGTGCGCCAGGTTCTAGAGATTTGTAGAGCATACGACCTAGTGGACATGTGGAGACGCCAACACGGCGAGTCCCGAGAGAACTCGTTCCACTCCTGGGTCCACCAAACCAGCTCCCGCCTGGATTACATCCTTGTATCCGCACACAGCCAAACTCAATGGTCAAATAGCCAAATACTGCCCAGAACCATGTCCGATCACTCGGCAGTAACAGTGGAATACACCCCGCCAGACCCATCGGAGGGAAGGAGACACTGGAGACTCAAACCTGGGTCACTGCAGGATCAGGTGTTCGCCGCCGAACTCCACACAGAAATCACAATATTCCTCGAAATCAATCAAGGATCGGTGGCATCCGATGGGACCCTGTGGGAGTTCTTAAAATGCTACATCAGAGGAGTCTGTCTATCCAAAGAGCAAGGAATTCTGAAACTCATTAGACAAGAACTGTCACAGAGCGAGACTCGCCTGAAAGAGCTCGAACAATTACAATCGACCAAACACGACCCTCAGGTGCTGGCGTCACTGAAGATAGAACTTGATAAGTTCAGAGCAGCTGCAGATCGAGAACTGAAATTCCTCTCCCACGGCCACTGCGTCCGCCAATATGGAGAGGGGCAGAAACCAGGCGCCCTTCTTACGAGACTGATAGCAGCGGACCGAAAACCCACACAAATTGAACAAATCCGAAACCTCCAAGGAACCCTGGTGTACAACGACAAGGAAATAGCAGAAACTTTTTGCATCTTTTATCAAACCCTATACACGACTAACTTTCACGCCACCCAAAGGGAACTGTCCCAATATCTAGCAGACATAGAATTATACTGGGTAGACGCCATGTTAAGGGGAACCCCTGAACGCACCTATCACTATTGAAGAAATCCTCCAGGCCATCAAAGACCTACCAGGCACCAAAGCCCCAGGCCCAGACGGGCTGATTGGAGAGTTCTATAAAACATTTGCGCCCATTCTTTCCCCACTACTATTACAAGTCTATGAGGAGGCACTAGAAACCGGATCGCTCCCCCCGACCCTCCATGAGGCGAACATGATACTACTCCACAAAACCGACAAACCCCCAGAGGAGTGTGGATCATACAGGCCAATATGTATGTATGTATTTGTATGTATTTATTTTTATATAGCGCCGAAAGCCCGAGGGCATCAGGGCGCTTGAAACAATACACACAAAGAGGGCTACGTAAGCCAGCAAGGTGGGTCAATTACCTTCTAATCAACCACTCCGCTGACAGCATACTCCTAGGTTTTTATCTAAAAGGATATCACTGATCAATTTAGATAACAAGATATTGGCCAAGATTCTGGCCTCCAGACTCATTCCTCTGATGCCTGCACTGGTTCTAGCAGACCAAGCCGGATTCATACCAAGCCGCAATACCACATTCGGCATTAGACACATGTTCGGGGTTTTAGAGGCGATGGACCCTGCACACCAGGCAGTGGCAGTCCTCTAGAATGCTGAAAAGGCTTTCGATTCTATCAAATGGCAGTTTCTTTTTGAAATCCTTCAGAGAATGGGCCTCGGTAAGAGATTCCTCCAACTGACAGCCCTACTATATAACCAACCCCGATCCCACATCATTCTAGGGAAAACCAGATTAACGGCGATCAACCTCCAAAGAGGAACAAGGCAGGTATGCCCGTTGTCCGCCCTGCTCTTTGCATTGGTGATGAAGCCCCTCGCCTCGGACCTTCGAGCTAAACACATACAAAGAGGTCTATCCTTCGGTCCCCATAAATTAATAATCTCCCTATACGCGGATGATATTGCCCTGTATATCCGCGACCCGATAACAAACCTAAACCCAGTCATCCGTGACATAATAAGATTCGGCAACTTCTCCGGCTTAAAGATTAACCATAGTAAGTCAGTCATATTCCCACTCACCCCAGAGACCCACACCTTCCAAGACGATTATGGTTTTAAATGGGAACACACAAATGTATGCTACCTTGGCATTCAAATGGCCAGAGACCACCAAACACTGTTCCAAGACAACTACAGTAAAGTAATCCAAGCGTTACAAGGGAAGGTCGACAGATGGAAATCACTTCTGCTCACCCTATGGGGCCGAGTGTCATTAGTAAAAATGGTGATACTCCCCAAACTCCTCTACCTGTTCGGAAATTTCCCCCTGCTAGTGCCCCAAAAACAGCTTCACCATTTAAAAAGCATAATCCTGGAATTCTTTGGGCGGGCAAGCCAGCCAGAATAGCTTACCAATCACTAATACAAACTGTTAAGAAAGGTGGAATGGCTCCCCCCGACTTAGAACGCTACTATTGGGCATCACAAGCCCAATTCCTTGGGCACTGGTACGCCACGCAATTCATTCTCCCTCATGTCCACCTAGAATGCGCCTTGGCTTCCCCCAACCTGCTCAGAGCAACCATCCTCAGCCTGACCCACACCCCACATAAAACCCTAAATACGGTCCTTTCTACCATAGCAATATGGAAGAAAATAGCGTTGAAGTGTGGGATCCAGACCAGGTTCTCTCCTTTACTCCCGGTTAAATTCAATCCCGGAGTCCCACTAACCACAGAAAAAGTCTTCCTATACTGGGTTGTCAAGCTAAAACTTAAAACCATGGGTGACCTCTTTGTCGATGGACACTTCCTCACACCCGAACAAGCCAGATCCCGCGGAGCCTTTACTGCCCTAGACTCGTTTATCTATTTCCACCTCAGAGGCGCCCTACATACTATACTACCCTCGTTTCCACGACAGCCCGAGACATGGCAATTGCTCCACGGGGTTATCCAGTCGCAAGGTGAGGGCAAGCTAGTCTCGATGCTTTACAGATCCTTACTAGCAGACACAGCTCCAAGCCCGATAACACCTAAAGTGAGGTGGGAAAAAACCCTCCAGACCACATTCCTGGACGAAGATTGGGAATACATTCTGGCACAAACCCAGAGGATATCCCTAAACACCAGGCACAAACTGATCCACCTAAAATTTATACACCAAGCATACCTCACCCCAGCCAGAATTCACCGCTACCATCCCTCAACCCCCCCACAGTACGGCCGATGTAGCGCCCCAGCGACAGACTTCCTCCACCTCGCTTGGGCCTGCCCGAGGTTACAACACTTCTGGGAATCGGTTCGGGAAAAGACAGCCGCAATAGTGGACATACCCATAGAACCCGACCGCAGAATCACTCTTTTGGGACTCACCAAACACTTTCCCCCCACAACACGCAAACTTGGAGGGTTGCTGTTACTGTTGGCGCGCAGAAGAATTGCGATGTCCTGGGGGAGGGGTCCCGCGCGGACCACACAGCAATGGCTAAATGATATATCATACTGCCAAGACACGGAAACAAACTTCACCAAACTGTTACCCTTACACGCCCGGCCACCTGACATCTGGGGCCCCTACATAGCTTATCTAATATCCAACGGAGACAGTGAGGCTTCCCGGGATGCATTACCTGAACCTCATCGGAATCCCACGGACGCAAGTCCCGCCATGAACAATACAATTAACCACAAACCACTACAGACCCAGGCTTGGTTATAAGGCGAAAGGGGACGGAGGACAGTGGAGGGGGGGCAGGCACGAGAAGTACAAGTAATTCCATGTATGTTATGTTATGATTTGGTTTTTGAAAATTCAAAAATAAAGTTTTTAAAAAAAGAACACGGGAGACCGAATGGGACCGCGGAGGACCCCACCACACATGTAGGCAGGAGGGAAACAGATACAAATTCCCCAATCTGGCCTAAGTATGTCGAAAGACAAACGAGCAAAGCCATTCCAAAAGATGGTCTTGCAACCTGTTCTACATGGAAAGAATGAAAGTATCACACAATGGAAGATGGTGCCAGAATCTGCCAAGAGATCAAAGGGATAAGTCAACAAGTTCTCTGAACAACCAGCACATGCTTTGCACCGTCCACCGGCCGCCTCAGTGCTACACCCGATACTGATGCCTGCCTGACAAGGGTGCAAATGGTGATGGTAGCGATGTGTGTTGAGAAATTGTGAAGCTTCACCTCTTTCATGCGATCTCTCCAGTGGCCGGACGCTGCCCGGTAAGTAGCAGCAGGCCAGATCTCAAAGGAATGGGTATGTTCGTCCTGGATTCCCATAAGAAATCATTGTAGGCTCTGCCCTCTCCCGCAATGAGAGGCTGGAAAGGTAGGCCGTGAGAAAGAGGCAGCAACCATTGGAAGTTAAAAGGAAGAGATTCCTGGGAAGGGTGGTTACTGTTTTGCAGGAAACAAACGTGCATCTTGCATTGCCAAAATAACGCCAAGGAAGGCGTCATTCCTGCAGTGATTAAGTTATATCCGAGTAGGATGGGCCTATTTTGGGAATATCTATGGTTAGCAATTACTATCCACACGCCACTGTGTAGCATGGGCTTGCTGTGCTAGGAGGCAGCATGCGTCTCGCCTGTGTAATGCCTTGGCTAGGCCCATTTGCATTATGAGTGTATTTATGTATCTGCAACTTATGCAAACTCTGTGATTACCCAGATTCGTCATATCTGTTCCTAACTGCGGCACTCTGTAGTGGTTTGGGCTGTTATGCATCACACCAATCCTCATCTAATAACAATAAAACATTACATTTGCATTCCTCGCTGGATAGCACATTAACACGAACCTCATCTTAAATAATCTCCCTGCAAATAATGCAGGGACAGAAAAACAGATATACCTTTACGCCCTTTTGCCCCTCACCTGTGTACCATCTCTCTGATCCTACAGCAAAGGGTGACCATACAACTGCATTTGCGTAGCTGGCAAAACAAATTGCTGTCCTACCCTCCAGATGTGCAGAAAGGAATATTATCTTGTCATGCTATCCTGACCTCCCAACCCCTGCACTTGTACCTCCTTCTCATCTCTCTGGTGACAACTTTACCTTTTACTGTTCCTCAACACTGGCTCAAATAAGAATACTGGAACCTCTTCTGCCAATCCTTTCCAGTTAGGATCCACCAAGGGTCTCTCCTCTGTTGCCTCCCTGCACCTCCTCCTTTGGCAAACTTTTCTCCTCTTGTGGCTGTGCTTGCCACCTATTCAACTATCCTGCCTAAATCTTCTCCTTCTCCCCATTCATCAATGAGCTTTGCCGTTGTATCACCAGCTGCCACAAGTCACTGGATGGAACTGAGTAGCCTTGTGCACAGCTGGTAATCCTTAACCCCTACTCTCTCCTATATACTCACCCCATGTGTTCTCCCCATCACCCAGTGCTTGCTACCATGGGATTCCCGTTAACAGTGACTCCAAATGTTCATCACCAGCACTACCACAAAGTCCAGGATTAACCAGCTGAACATGTGGAAACCTAGCCCAACTTATCTACTACTCCACGTAAACCCTGATTTCCCCTCTTGTGCCCATCAGGCTACTGCGGTCTCCTGCATGGACTTCCTGTCTATTTCTATGCCCCACTCAATCAAGTACTTATCTTTGTAAGCGTGCTTTCTTTAAACTTCGTCAATTCTCTGCAATTTCTGCTGACTGCCTCTCTTTGCAGGTGGGTCCTTATTCAACACTAATCTCTCTTTAAATTATTTGTTCTTGTCTTCAAATCAATGTGTGGGCTTGCTCCTCCTACTGCCCTACCTGGCTACCTCTAGCTCATACTACTCTCAAGTTGGGAGTCCCAACTCTGTCCCGCCCTCTGTGCTATCAAGTACTGCTCAATCTTTCAGCTCCCATCCCACCCTGTATTGTCTTCAGCTTCTGCTCCTTATCCTGGGAAGCTGTCCCCCTTCCCCTGATACACCTGTCATTGTATCATAGTTGGTGACGAGTTGGATTATTGTAATGTTGTGCATCTGAGGACTAAAAAGGACCTGTTTCGATAGCACCAGGGCCTTCAAAATATGGCTACCTAATGGTATGAAATACTTCTCGGGTCCTGCTGAAACTATACTGGCTTCCTGTCGTGTCTTGGGTCAAGTCTTAAGCCATGACCCTTGCTCATTAAGATTTATGTAATCCTGCACCCCTTTATTTGAAAAACCGAGCAAAGTGGTACGCGCCAGGTAGAGCCCTCCTCACCAAACATACATTTCTGCATTTCATGCCATAACACAGACGGAAAAAGCGAATGGGCCATTCTTTTCAGTTTCAAGCAGCCACTGGAAAGCTTTCCCTGTTGACATTTGCAGCATTGGACTTCTTTCAGTTTTTTAGAAAATATTAAAAACCTTCTGATTTAAGCTGTCGGCTCTCCCCCTTTTTTAGGTTTGCTGGTCTTGTTTGGGAGCTCTTCAGCGCTCAAATGCCATTTCTGAGCTTTGCAGGGCTAAATAAATAATTAAATACACTTTTAACTGGGGATGTGTACTGTTGCGCCTATATTACTGATGCCGAGTCACTATTTAAGCAATACACCCAGAGCAGGGGGAGCATTACCACTTCAGGTAATGCTCCAGGGCCCATAGTTACAGGCCCAAGTGAAGTGTAAGATCGGGGTCCTAAAATCTTGTTTTAGCATTTTTTTTTAAATGCCCGCCGGGTAAGGGAAACCAAAGTCTGTTTACGGCCATTGAAAAAAATAGAAAAAAGTAAACAAAAAGAAATGTCTTCTATGGAAATGCGAGAAGGGACGACACATAGTCCCTTCTCTCTTTCCATGACGCACATTAAAAAAGTAAACAAAAACTATGGCCGCCATGGAAAGGAAGAAGGGACTACGTGTAGGGACTCCATTCCATGACGGCCTGTCACAGATCGGGAACAGACATGCTGGGCACAGAAGTGTGCCGAACACGTACGCTCCCAAAATTTACTCAAAAGAAGGTAAGTGAGGGTGGGGTGCAGGGAGGGAATTCTGTGGATGGGGAGGAGGGAGGGGAAAGGGAGACCACACTTACCTCACTTCCCGGCGGGGGAAGATGACAGACTCCAGCCGTGAGGAGGCTCGGAGTGGGGGGATTACCACTGGTAATTCCCCCGTTCCGAGCTTCCCCCATCCCCCACTGGGTACTAATCAATTTTAGACCACTTCAAAATCACTAGATAGAATCTTAGATACTTTATTTGCTGCCAACACTTGTTTTCGATCGCCTGGTCTTTATCAAGGCAGACTAACATTAAATGACTCCCTAAATAATACCAACAACAAAAACCTTTATATCATGCATAAAGACAGTGACCATGGAAATTCATTAAAAAACCCATATAAGTAGTCCATTAACATGAATATATACAAAAAGACCAAATAACAATAACATCAAATAATATCCAAGCAAAAAGGCAAAAAACACACCAAAGGATTAAGCACATAATAAAAACAAATTTTGAGGAGCAAAAAGAAAAGACAAAGGAAAAATCATTGTTAGTATTTGATCCATAATAATCAAAGAAGCAAAATAAGGCGGCAGTGTAGTCATACTCAACCAGGCAGACTACACTAAACATGGAGTAGAACACCTTAGTACACCAGGTTGATGCATAGAACTCACAGCTAATCCTATCAAAGAGATTATCACAAATGAAAAAGAATAAATAGCCAAATGGTATAGAAGAAGACTCTTAAAAGATGATGAGAAAATGTTCCTATCTTGTGAAACTCCGAACATATATTTCTTACCAAAGCTTCATAAAACATATGAAGAACTTCCAGAGGTAAGACCTATTGTTAGCAGTAACGGTTGGTTATCAGAAAACATCTTGAAATATATTGATAATGCTATTAGACCAAAAGTGTTGGGATTAAAATCATACCTCAAGATTCGGTGCATATTTTACAATTGATTGAGAACTTTGAATGGAGCACCAATTTAATTTTTAGCAACAATTAATGTTAAAGCTCTATCTACATTGATCAGGCATGAACTAGCACTAGAGGCACTTGATTACTTTTTCAAAGACAGTTCAGCTTCCTATTATCATCATATGACATGTTAAAAGAACTATTACAATTTACCATGGACATCAACATTTTCTTATTTCATGGGCAGTTTTGCAAGCAGACAAGAGCAATTGCTATGGGAGCTTGTTAGGCCCCGGCGATTGGTAACATGTTCATGGGATTTGTTTCAAAACAACACATGCAGTTAAAAATATGCAGTTACACCACCATGGCTTAAATATATACATTATATATTCATGATATGGCAAGGCACAATGGAGGAACTTGAAGAATGCTTAACACACCTCAACAATAATGATTTTGAGATACATGTTTCAGCATAGCTAGCAAGGAAGAGGTCGTTTTTTAGATCTCAAAATCTTTGTGCAAGAAAATATACTACATACAAGGACATACAGAAAACCCACTGAAATTAAGGGTATGATGCAAATATCTTGACTAAGTCTCATCACAGTGTTAGTACCGAAAGCCCAGGACAACAAAGCTAATTCTAACCATGTGAGAGTTATCAAAATGTATTCTAGCGAGATCAAGCTTGTTTCAAGAATGTTATCTACACACTGCCACTTACAAATGGATGCCGCTCTGCAAGAATACTTGGGTGACTAACGAAAGGTTACTTTTACTAGGGGACCTAAATTACGCAATAGATCATGCCCAAGCTTCATGGCACATGTAGGCAATACGAATTATTGGCTTAGCACAGTAGGTTTTTATAAGTGTGGAACACATGCAATGTGCAAATATGCACATAACAATTTAAAGGAATTTGTAACAAAGAAGAAACATACCATCAAAATCACTGACTTGATCAACTGCAAGACGAAATATGTAGTATATGCTATTATTTGTGTCTGTGTTAAAATGTACATTGATAGCACCGTATGAGAACTCTGCATGCGAATGAGAGAGCATATAGCAAGGATAGGAGGTCAAGATCCAACACTTCCTTGGAGGCACACTGGAGCAAGGAACACCAGGAAGATGATAAGATGGAAATCAGATTTTTGGGACTGAAAAATAAATGCAGCACTATCAGAGGCAGCAATCTAGAGTTACTTTTACAACAAGAGGAAGTAAAATTGATATGTCTGTTCAGAACAACCATCCTCAGATTAAATGCAGAACATGAGGTCAGTTTTCCTGTGATAACTAATGGACACTTATCCGAATAATTTACTGTGGTGTGATATGTCATAAATGTCATTGATATCATATGTATTTATAAGAATAACAAAACACTCCATGGGAATTTTTGTTTTTTAATTAATGCTGGTAGATTGGTAGGCAATGCAGTTATTCAGACTCTTTTCTGATCCTTACCACTAGGTAATTTAGTCATCTATTTACTATATATCATTCTCCTGGCCACAGATTTGGATATTGCTTTGTACAGAAGATGATTTAGTGGAGTAAATGAAATTTATTTTAATCCCTTTTTCACGTTTTGTAACAATCAACCACTCTACAAAAATTCTAATCTCCACTCTTGTGGTCAGCAAACCTAATTACTTCTGAAGCCTACTCATTGGCCTTCCCCTCCATGCCTTCCTCCCTCTACATACAGTCCTCAACTTTGCTTCCTGAACTCTACAACCTACCCAGATCCTTCCCACTTCTGCCTACTGACAAATTGCTGGTTGACTCTCCATGCACAGCCGCTCTCCGTCCCCTGGACTACAAAGCTATTGATGGTCTTGCGCCTCAGCCAACCAGACTAGTAAAACTTTCTCCCTCTGATATAGAGCATAGCAGGGTGGGGAGGAATCAATACAAATCCCTGGAGAAGAGGAGATTAAGGGAGAGAGGGTTGGATGTCTTGAAAAATAGTGCCGAAGGTAGCCAGCTGTAGGTAGCCTTTTATCGACCACTTGCAGGCGCACAGCTTCTTGAACTGGTTCTCTCTGTGGGGTTCCCTTCAGCATGTGGTTAGTAATCCTTCTCTCCTGATCGCAATCCAAGTACTGCATTCTTCAAATTCTGGATCTGTCTCTTATGACTTGATTGGAAATTTAACCCGAGATCATGGTTGAGAGATGTCCCTAGGGTGAAGGAAAGGTTTTTGTCCTGGGGTTTACCGCTGAGGCAAGGGTATGACGACTACATAGGGGGTTCATTTTGACTGTCTGGTTTTTGGGTGCATCAGGCAGCAATTAGAACAAGCATTGGCAATGCCAACAGTTTGGGCTTTTGTGTAGGCATGGGAAAAGCAGTAGTGGTATTAACTGTTCATTGATGGTAGCAGGTGCAAAATGGTGCTAGTACCCGGGCATCTGACAGCAGTGTCTGGCAAATTCCTAATACTTATACACACGCCAAAACGGTGGCTTTGCCAATCCCTGTTTTTAACAGTACTTCAGGGAAGGACATACAGAGTGCTTATAGATCGAGTGGCTGAGATATTTTTATTACACCAGTAGCGGGTTTATATTCCCAATTAAGTGATGCACTCTCAAAAGACTACTTTGAAAAAACACTGGTAGGCACTTTGAGTGCACCGTTTGATGGTAAGGCTTGATTAAAGGGAGCTCAAAGAGTTCCCATGAGGAGGTGTTTTGGGTGGGTGGGGCAGGAACTGAGTGGGAATGGCCGTAAGGTTTAGCATGGCAATGGGCGGTCAATAACCAATAACACTTAAAATCTGTGTGTCCCTCTTCATATGCCAAGTCTCCCTATCTGTACTCTAATGCAATAGTTTAGGCTTATAGGTATCACTTGCACAAACTTGGTGGGTGGTCAGCTGGGCTTCCCTTGCTGACTGGAAGCTTAATGGAAGCCGCGTCAAAGGGGGTCGGGATGTACATCAGCTAAAGTTGTCAAGAGTAAACTCTTCCCGTGCCGGAAGAGTTGGTTTAGCAGGTAACACTTTTCCACTTGGGTTCTTTATTTCTACACCAGGGATGAGAGCCATATCTGGAGCTATGTGCACCCTGGAAGAGACCGAGCTTAGTCTAGTTTTGCTTTGTACATCTATCAGGGCAAAGTCAGTGCTTCATTTGCAAAAAGAAAAGAAGTGCCACAGCCCAAATATTTTCTAGCACTCCTGTAACACTGTGGGTGGCCAGTTCACCACCACGGCTGCCCCCCACAGTGTCAACATATAGGGAGTTACACAACAGCGTGCACCTGCTCATTGTGGCTGATGGATGCACTTACTATCACCACTTCATAATTAAAGTGAGTCTGAGACAATAAGTGCTGGGGCTCAAAAGTAAGTGCCAGGGCTGAGCTCTGGCAAACAACCCCATATATTAAGAACCGGCCAAACTCATTATCTGTGTTGTACCTGGAAGCAATCAATGGCCTGCTGAGTTGTGGGTGGGCCCTGAAGTTTTCTTGGCGCCTTCAGCCAACTCTTCTCTCACTCAGTCTGCCCCGGGTGTGCTCCTCCCTGGACACAATTGGTTGTAGCCTTTTGGCTGTAATTCGGGAACCATTCCAAGGCAGCTACTGGATGGCCTCCTTGCTGAACCGGATGAATTACCTTCAGGTTCTAGTTGACTGTTGTGTCCCCAGGCCAAACCAATCATGGCTTTGGCCAGCTGCCACCGGCTGGATGGGTGTGGAGCTGTTCAGGCCAGCCGAGACAAGGCTCATTACTGTTCATTTGTTTTGATGCTTTATATGGAACTAACATGCTGCCTTCCAGCTGCTTCCGAGCACAGGCTCAGACTGCCGCAGTAAACAGAGCACCAGTGTACCAGAGGGACTGTGCTGGCGGTGCCCATGATGCCAGTCAGCCGTGGAAACAGTCGTATATTTGTGTCTTGTCTGTACTCTGTAAAGCAAGTTGAGGAGGCTGGGATCTATTTTTAGAAACTATGGCACTTACTCAGTTTCTGAGGCAATCTGTCCTTGGAAATCCAGTCAACTCTGTCGAGACTGGAGCCAGAGTCAGGGCGTCGCCCACAAGGATGCACGACAGCCCCATTTAGAAGCTCTGCCAGGATAGGTGTAACCATGGGGTGCTGTCCATGGGAACGTTTAGATATTTTAAGTCCACTATTAGAGTATAACGTTTGTTTTTAAGCAATTATGATTTCGAATTTTATGCTTTTTTTCAATTGCTATTTATCACTTCGGATTAAATGATCAATCAACTGAAGCAAATATTAAATACAACTAAAAACAAAAGGCAGAAAAGTACAGGAACAGCTAGGCGCCCAGAGCCATAACTGCATGTCTGTGCAGGAAACGAATCCGAGGGAACACAATAGCCACCTGAAAAGTTTCCAAAAGGAAGACAACTCCAGGTCACCTCTTATTCCATGGGGCATGGGATTTAGGGGAGCATGGGATTTAGGGGACATGGGATTCAGAGGCATGGGGTTCAGGGGGCACGGGATTCAGGGGGCCTGGGATTATGGGGGTCTGGCATGTTTTCTTATAAGGCATTTCATAGTAGTTTTCATGGAATCTTTGAGCGGACAGCTGTGGTTTCTATGTCTAAAGATCATCTAAAGGAGCTTGTTGAGTCTCTTCGTCAACGCCTAGTGATCCCCATCCAAGTGTTAGGCACTTTATTTCCTAATGGTTGACCCCTGGTTGTCGAACTATGCAACTACTTGGCTAAAATAGATCCCTTGCCTCCCAAACCCTGTGCCTCCTCTCCACTCCTGCACTCCATGCTGTCCTGTTCGCAAGGGGGCCCCACATTGCAGCCCCTTTATAGAGCCACAACCACTTACCTTTACAACCCCCTTCCACTTACACCTTTTTCCTCATCTTGCCTGCCCCCAGAATTCGGCCACTCCCATCCACCTCCACTCTCTCGTATCAGGGTGGTCCCCATGTTGGCACTGAACCCCACCCCCTTGGTGCACGCCTTACCTGTCCCTAACCCCTCACCCCAAACTCCTCTGCTCTCTGACCCCCTTATTCCACCACCGCTCTGACCCCCCTCCCTGCTCCCACCCAACCCCCTTGTATGCCCGGATCCTCTGCTAGCTGCTCCCACCTCCCCCCTGAGTTAATTATCCCCATCATACACTTGCTGATCAGGCTGACGGGTCTACCACCGTTACCAGTCAACGCAGTCTAGCCTGTTGGCCAGTTTATGACAACCAGATTGACGTAACTATTAGTTGGGAGTCAATCAGCTGCCCCAGCATCACAGCTATTTAAGCCTTGGCTGAGGTGCATGCGTGTGTTTCCATGACAGATTAATATCTGTTAGTTTTGGGGTCCCCTGTAGAGGTTGACTAAAAGAGTTGGATCAGGTTGTGTGATGAGCTTCCGTAGTGTGTGATAGCTTTTCAGCTATTTGGATGTTCGTAGCATTGATGGTTGCTTTATGCAGGTTCAAATAGTAGATTGAGGTCAGGTGGGATCAGCTTTCCCTAGGGGCTGATTTCTTGATATAGATTTGGGTCTTGTGACTTTCTCCAGCAGTGTGTTGCTCGGTTACTTAGAACCCATGTGGTAGGTTATAGCACGCATGGCTGCCTGCATGTGTGGAGGATTAATATCGGGATACAGCAGAATATGGACTGCTTTTCAGAATCACCATAGGATGGGCTGCCCATGGGGCAGAGATGGGAGATGGTCCTTGGCACTATGCCAAACAGCCTTGTTTATGTACGTTTCTTTGTGGCAGTGGTGGGAAATCAGCAGCCTTTCTGATATTTTAGCCTACAAGTCCCATCAGCCCTTGCCAGCATAGTCAATGGTGAGGGATCCTGGGAGTTGTCGGCCAATACATCTGTAGGGGGCTGCAGATTTCCCTCTGTTGTTCTATGGGCTATTTGGTAAGGTACAATTCCGGAGAATGTGTGAGTGGTGACGGTGTTTTAGAGTAGAGTATTCTCAGTTGAAGACTAATCTGGGTTTGAGTTTTTCTTCTGTGGATTGCTCATGAGGGGCGACTTCTATTGTCACTTTCCCCAATAATCCGGCCATATGATATTATGATCATTCATTAGCAATTGTAAGTCATAACATTGATGACTGCCTGGGTGACACTGTGTATATGTTGGTTCCCCTGCTAACTGCATTAAGTCATTGCGCTGAAAGTATCCTTGTTGAAATATGTGTAGGACTAGGTGTTAGTAGATTAATATATGCTGGAATTGGGTGTTGTGAGATACCCATGGTACCAGTACTCAGACACGGACACAAGATGGGCAAGTTCAAAAACCTTTATTGTAACTTGAAAAGGGGGGTTGGAAAGCTCCTAGCTTACCCTAAGGCTAAAGATGGGAGTACTCTCAACCATCAAAGTACAAAAAACACTGTCATAGTCGTTTTATTTTTCAGTCAAAATAAAATGGCCTGTTCTAAATAAAAACAATTGCCTGCTCTTACTCTACTACAGTAAATGTGTATAGGGAAAGATGTATACGTAAAGGAAAAAGCAGTGCTCAAAACAACATGTCAAGGTAACTGAGCAAAACTCCCTTGCCCACATTTTTAGCATGAGATAAGGTGGCACACTCCGGTTTTAGAACACACTCTGGCTTTAGACACAAGGATTCAGCTCAGGAGGTGAACCAGGGCCTTGCATGATAATAGTCTCTTGGTCGCACAAAGTCTTTTGTTTGCACACAGTTTCTTATTCGCAGGTTGCCTTGAGTTCATTCAACAAAAGGTTCTTTTCCTCCAGGATTCATAGTTCACAAACCTCAAGCTTTATATAGGCCTCCCTCTGTCGGACTCAGACCTTTCCAATCACACTTTCTCACAGTTCACTACAGTTCTTCCTCGGTCGGGCTCAGACCCTCCAAATCACTGACAGTTTGCTTTTTTTATCAAAGACTTTTGAATGTGCAACAGGTTTTACGAATACCTCAGCATGACCACTTTGATTACAGTTCACTTTTTGTATTCATTTTCCCATTGATGTCAGATACATTTGTCATTCATGGGTTTCTCGGCTTTTCACTTTTCCGCTTCCACCACCATGCACATTTAAACAGAGACCTTCAATTGGGCACTTTCACTATGCCGGACCACTCTGTTATCACATATCATGTCCCACTTGTTCAATTTACAGTTCAGCAATACTTTGGCGGCTTAATCACATTTTACTTTCACTTGTGTCTTCTCAGTATATGCGCAACCTTCATTCTCGTGATACACTGTTGCCGCATGTAAATTTTATCTTCAAAAGAGACCAGCCTTTCATGGCTTTCGTTAACTCACTGGCTGTGCTGGTTTCTGTGCTCACGTTTTTTATCTAGGAGCCAAGGTTGATACCACAGCTGCTGCTTCGCCTGCCCAACTCGGTCGCTCACCCGTGAGGGCTGCTGGTATCTTTCGCACACAATGCTGGATTCATGGTTCTCTTTCGTCGGGGTCACTTGTGCAGCCTTCAAGATTCTTTGGAGGTAACAATAGTTTGCCGGGACATCCAAGGCCTCGGCACTCCTTGATTCTGCTTCTCAGCTTTCCGTCCTGCTCCACCTGCTTCGCTGTTGCCCCAAAAGAACTGCTCCTTCTCCTACCTTGCCTTGTTCTTGCTCATGCTTCTGGTGTTTGGGATTTGAAGAGGGATTCTCTGGCAGTCTTAGCCTTGCAGCCTGCCTCTTTCTCTCCCCATTGCATCTGACTTCTCTCCCTCAGCAGCCTCCCTTTATACACCTGTGTGATGTTAATGGGTTGCAGGTGTGTAGTCAGGGTTGGGTCTGCCTGACCTTGCCTCACTTCAATAATGGGAAAACATAGGGGTAGTCTTTTTCTCTTTTTTGTAAGGTGTTTCATACAGGTAATCTTTGCTACTCTCAGTGGTCTCTCCTTCTTCACAGTCATTTGAAAAAATGGGAGGGGGAGATGTGTGTTTGAAAGTACCCTGAAAAGGTAGAGGGTGTGTGTGGTTGTGGGTGACTTGTAGCAGGGGGATACCCTATCTCATCTAGGGGTCCCCCCAATCTCTGAGGACCCTCCTCTCAGATATTCATCCCTTGCTTGGCTGCCATCTGTCCCCCCGAATAGAACATCCCCAGGAACGGAGAGGGAAAACTGCTCAGGTTTTTCACAGTGTACATATGGGTGGATTGCCCAAAGGGGTGACACTAAATGGGCATAGGTCTAACTATTTTCAATAACCCCTGCATGTGATGTTAGGATTGATGGGAACTGGTTGGTAAGTGTTGGTGCAGATTGCTGCGTCAGTGGCATGGGTGGCTATGATGGAGTTTTGGCAGACTGCGATTGTGTTTCCGCATGTGCTGAGTTCATCACAGGGGCATCAAGTCCGGCAACTTTGCCCAACAACCAGGGATGTGTTATTAGGTTCCAATAGGTTTGGGTCTTGTGCAAGGGCACGGGGTAGGCATAGAAAAAGCACCCTTTGAATATTTGGCAGTCCGACATTCAGAAATAGTTGTCCTCTGGGGGATTTGCTACGCATCTGTGTGGAACCTCCAGGCTTGTGAGCAAGATAAACTGGCTGTAATGAGATTGGCACAGCTCGTTGTGAGTCCCGATGAGTCACCATTCTCCCAGACCAACACTTTGTTCTAGGCGTCACTTGCATCATTAGGTACTAAATTATCTCAATCACCTGATGCATGGCTCTGTGAATGAAAGAACATGACCTACAATACCTTTATGCAAACCTTCCCTCTCGTATGATTATGACTTTGAATTCTGATGATGGCAAATGAAGGGCTGGCTCATGGCCAAGTGCTGATTGCTTCTATTGTGGCACTTCTCGTTGAAAGAAGGCTTCCATGCAAAAGCGTTGGGTGATTGAGGTTGATTACACAGAAGACGATGTCATTTTTTTAAAGGGCTGAGTTGTGGCTGCATGAGAGGAGTTTATCCTTCTCTTTGATGAGCCTCCCACCTGTTCAGGGTTTCCTAGGTGATGTCAAATGCTGGGCTAATCTGCTTTAATGGAGAACATCTGAAGGTTTTGTGACATGCCAGTGCTTCTAAAGGACCGGGAAAGCCAGGGCAAAGCCATTCACATTCCAGGCACGGATGTAATCAATGTAAGAGTATACTGATGGGACATTTTTCAAGGTGTAACTAATTTTGTAACTAATAAGGTGTAACTAATAAGGGTTTCACTAATGTTGGACAAACCTTTTTTAAAATGGACCCGCAATAGTGGAGACATTTTTTAGAGAAGATGCGTACCTACCCTGAGAATGGGATGGATTTCTGAGTGCTGACGAGTCCAGACAATCTGTGGTAGGCTTATGTGTCTTGTACAATGATTTGTTTTCCAATCAGGAATGATGGATCTCGTGATGAATAAAGAATTTCTTGGATTCGTCTACTCAGTGGTGGCCCTCTTGGGTGACTCATCAAGTTTGTAAATTTGTGGAGCAAATCAAAGGTCACAAATCTTTCGAAGGAATTTACCCCACTATATAAGGGCCAGAAGGAGGATCTGCATTCCCCCTTGATTGGTGAGGAGGAGGGAATGCCAATCTTTTTGGGGACCCGGGTTCACGGGCACAGAGCAATGCTGAATGTCCAAGGCAGTTGGGGAAGTGGAGGCAGTGGGAGAGGACACAGGATTGGGAGAGCAGGAGGTGGGACCATTAGAGGATGTCCCAGCGGAGACACGCACTAGATGCAGGGGAGGGAGGGTCTCTTGCGGATGGCCCCATTGAGGCACTGGAGGTGCAGGCAGGCATGTCTGTCATGTGGAGGAAGTGTTTGGATCTTAAGTGGGTGTGCAGCCTGGAGGTGGATGTTGTCTCCCACAGCAAGGCAAGGATGTTACTCTACTCAGGATGAGAGGAAGGACTGTCAAGAGGGGCCCAGTGGAAGGGACACTCAAGGAGATGCTGCAGTAGGAGGTGGACCTACCTGATGGGGAGGAGAAAGAACAGGTAGCGAAAGACGTGGCGATGGAGGGACATCTTCCATCTGTGGTGGAGGGTGAAGGCGAAGAGGAGCCCCAGGTAGCCATGAACTCAAATCCCCAACACATCCAACAGGATCCTGCGTGTGAGAATATATAGCCGTACACCAGGGAAGACCATGAGGGGAGAGGATACTGAAGTCGTCTTCACAGTGGGGGGCTGGTGGAAGCAGTTCAAGCAGGGGCACAAGGCAAATGGCAAGGGGGCCATTCCATGGTGACCAAGGTGATGGGAAACCATTTCCGCCAGTGGCACAGAAGGGTGTACCATGCACACGTGTCCTCTGAAGCTATCATCCATGCAGCCACTTGTGAGGAGGAGGATCCTAGCATGTCCCACACTGGGGTGCAGAGCAGCAGCAACATCGGGCACACCATGGCCAAACACCTGAACTGATAAAGCCAGCCCAATCGCTGTCAATGGCACCGGCAACCGTAGACAATAATAGGCCACTTTTGTCAGGGCCACCCCCACAAGCAGTCAGAGGTTGTGTGCCACCAGTGTCAACACTCATAATTCAGCATGAATCCCTAGATGAGATCATGCACCATGGGGAGACCTACTGGTTGGGGGACTCTGTTAGCAGTGGGAATCTTTACCACACAGTGGTTGCAGCCAACCTGAGGAGACATATGGAGCTCCACCACCCTTCCCTCCTGTAGGGCGTTGTGCAGGGGGGGAAAGAATGAGACAGTCATGGTGGAAGGGCTGACACAAGGGGCCTCACCAACCCACTATAGTAACAGAGTTAATGGAAGAGCTGTTGAATTTTAAGAAACACTCTTCGTGAGAGCTTGAGATCTCTAGTGGGCACTGCGCCCTTAGAAAGAGCAGAGAATTGTAGTAGGTGGGTGTGTGATGAGAAAACCCCTGAAATAGTTACTGGGTGGCTGCATATTTCAAAAGAACCCAATAACATTAATGAGTGGCTGTGCCCTGTGAAAAATCCTGAGAACCTTAAACGGTGGCTGCGCCCTATGAAAAAAGAAGATAACCTTAGTCAGTGGCTGCATCATTTAAGAGAACATGAACACTTTTGATATGTCTTTGATCAGGATTCAATAAAACATTATCTGCAATATAGTCAATGTAATGGAATGGTTAAGGCAGCATATGGTCAGGGTCTTGCAGTTACAGTCACTACTAGAGCTACCCATTTACCAACCACACACAAAGAAACAACCCTGCTTCACTTTTAAGCGTCTGACATGTACTGGCTGAAAAATGATCACCTCAGATGGTGTGTTGTCTATGGGTAGATGTTGCTTCATTGTCTTCCTGATTGAAATGCTTGTTCATATTTATAAATATCACATTTACAATATGGGGCACTGCAAGACTTCTCCTGTGGTTAAGACAATAGCACCAGCCACACTGAAAACTCTGCAAACACACCGGGATCAACATAGCGATTGCACATCATTTTGCACAAGTGCCAGGTAGACCACTTCCTGTACCAGTATTATAATAGGTCATCATCCCTTCTGTGATGAATCCTAGGGTATTTTCACTGCTCCCATGGGGGATGCCCCTTTCCATGGGGCCAGGGAGGTGAGGCCACTACCAGATAGTCCCCCAGAGGGTGATACTCAGCGGGTGGATCTCATGGGGTTGGTAACCATCTTTAGGACCCGTGACGACTATCCTGGGAGAACATGGTATGCAGCCCCTCCATTTTTGCCCCCTCACCCTACTACATCCTCTATAGTTCCCCAAAAGGCTAGGTGTTTCTGTAAAGCAAGAGACCTCATCTACACAGACCAGTGGTTCTGTAAAGCAGGATACCCCATCTACACAGAACATACTGGGACGAGGAAGAGTGAAAATTACCCGATGGAGTGCCATTACCTACTGACATGAAGAATATTGGGCAAGAAGGATAAAGTCCACTGTAGAACCAACATACGTGGGGCAGTCAATCAGAGTCAACCTTAAAGATGACTGTGTGCAAAGGCAGATCCTCCCTGGAAGAACCGAGAGCTGGCTGGAGGCTCACCGAAGAGAATAGGGGACACTGACGGAGCCTTACTGAACACACGTTGTGTTCAAAGTTGTCCTGGCTGGAGACTCAGCGGTCCGCGAGCAACAGGAAGCCAGACCACGCAGTCGGAGCAAGAGACGCGAGCCAAGAGGGACCAGACCTGGGAAACACAGAGAGCGTAGGAAGGTGTGCGGGAGCCCACAGCAAGCAGAGGCAGTCCCGTTAAGCCGCCTGAGCAAGCCTGTAACACCACAAAAGGTACCCTGGTTACCATAGCAAGTGGTAGTGATTGTGGATAACGAAGGTGGCAGTTGGGGAAAGTCAAAGAACCCTTTCTCCCTCGTATCAGTACTTGAGGAAAAATATAAAGCAGATATCTGTAAACAGTGCCTGGCAGGTTACTGAACCAGGCCTGGCTACGACGGCTGGGACCCAAATGAGATGAAGGGAACCCTACAAGTACAGTGCATTAGCGTTTGGGACCCACAAGAAGTCTGGGAAGCCCCACAAGAACAGTACAGAAAGGTGAAAGACCCATTACAGTTTAAAGAAGCACGCAAAAAAGGGGCTGAGACACACAGCAAGAAGGGGAATCCCCAGGACAGTGTAAAGGAGTCATGGACCAACATGAAAAAGAGCGAAGATATGGAGAAAGTCTGGGAGACCCTAAAATATCCCAGAGGGGACTGGAACCCACACAAGAGAGAGAGAGAAATACGAAAAGTAGAGACAAAGAGTTGAGGACCCATTGCTAAAAGATGATATACTTTCTGGAATAACAAGAGCTACAGTCAAGACCGGCAGGATAGTAAACTAGACTTGATTCTACACCTGTGAACTTTGCTTTTTGGTGTTTTGTTTTGTGAACCAGATTTGATATGTCTGGTGCTTTTGTGAAAGTACAACAGGAATCAGTGATGTACTACCTGCCGATGCCACCATCACTCATGAGTTGACATACCAAGTTAATTTGGAAAAATATTGGCTGGTTGGTATTCTTCCTACAAACTGCATTCATGCACCAATTGATGCTGCAAGTGATGCTAACACCCCCATCTGCCGCAGGGACTGGCTGCCTGGTTCCCTCTGTGTTCTACAAGGCACCAGTTCACCCCCCTCCTCGCACTTAGCATGTGGACCCACCCCAGCTGCACCTCATGCAATGCAATTCCCTTTCACTTGCCCACCCGTCTTCCCCTTAGCACTTGAATAGCCCCGGCAGACTGGCACCCCCCCTCCCTTCCATTTGTTGTTACTGCACTTGTACGATTCTAATGTCACAAGGCCTAGTAGGACTATTATCGTTATCTTTCTCCTCTGTCCCCCCTACCCCTTTTTCGTCTTGTGGCACATTAAAACACCATTTATTGTATATGCGCCTTACAAATAAAAAATAAATAAATAAAATAAAATAAATAAATCAGCCTTTTAGATCTTCAGAGTGTCTGTTCCTTGTGATGCTTGTGTTGAGGCGTGCAGATGAAAAGCAGACACCTCTACCATGAAACCTCGGGCCACAAAGGGAGCATCACCATGTAATGTTGAAGGCCGGTCCCTCAACAGCTGCACCAAATTGGCATCATTTGATGATGCACACCTGTTAGGAAAGATTTCATTTATGTGCAGTTTTCCTTCCATTTATGGAGCCCCCATGACTGTCAGTACTGGGAAACTATGTTTCCCCTAGTCTTTTACTATATCACCATTTCTGGGTACCTTTTTAACAGTGCACACTATACCTTCCTGTACCGTGTCCTGGGGTCCCTTTTTGTTTTATGTCCCTAGACACCTTTGAGGGATTTTTTAGGTGATTGTACGAGTGTGCCTGGGACGAACTGGTGGCAGCAGCTACTTTTCATAATGTTTTATTTCTTTTTACTGAGGCAAACAGAGTTTACCGCGTTTGGCTAAAGACTGTTGCCAGGTCTGAAAATGACCGGGCCACAAAGTCTTTTGTTCTGTCCCACGGCCATTTTGTCCCTGGCATTCATCCGGGTCGAGAAACCCGGGTTTCCTTATTTGGGCATGCAGCCTCCTGCGAAAACAGATCTCTTTCGCAGGCTTCTGCCCATCACGTGTGTGTGCCCAGGAAGTGGGCTGGGACAGTCTGGTCCTAATCCACACTACGGATGCCAGGGTGTCCGGAGTGCCTGAATGACCGAGACTACTCTGGACCATGATTGGTCGACGTCTGGGTTGCCTGCAAGAGAGCAGATCTTCTATTGGGAGTCCTCGATTTTGGCTCAAAGCTAATGTTGGATAAGAGTACTTGCATCACTTACGGGTGGCCCCATGGCACAACTGATTCCTTTTACGCACGAGTACCGCTTGAATGTATATGAACTTGGCTGGGTTAGCCTGCGCTCCCTAGCTATTCTCGCCATTTGAACACTGCTTTGCCACCAAGGGCAGGCCCCCCTCGAATAGTGAGAACCGATTCTTCATTGCCTCAAGCCCCCTGACTTGCTACAGCCCTCCCAAGAAGTATTTTTTTGCCTCATATGCGCAATCGTGCGTTTTTATGCACAACTTCTTAGGGTTGACCTCAAAGGATTAGGGAACAAACTCTGAAGAATTACCTAATGACATTTATGTGTTAATTCAACCCTCTCTTTACAGGTTGTGGCTGTATTTTTCCACTGTATAGCATTAGTAAACGTAATGTATATATATTGATAGTTTGAAGATTTCTGTGATAACTGTCTTCTAATTGCTAAATTTACTGGTGTCTATTTTGTCCGGCCGACAATAAAAATGTATAGATATTTTTCATATACCCTTGTCTAAGAGTAATTTGTGGTTCATTGCTGTGTGTGCTCATTCTGGTCTTCTGATCACTCTCACCCCTCCTCAGACTTAGGGCCTCATCACGAGTTGGGCGGTAACGCCGGCGCTATTAGTGCTGGCGTTAATAACCCTACCGCCAAACCCCCCCGGTGCTAATAGCGCCGGATCACGGGTTTGGCGGAACGGGTATTGCCCATTCCCCACTAAGCCCATTCGGGAATTCCCCATTCCCCATTGGGCTCAATGGGGAATTTTGGTGCTCATACCGCCGGCGGATTTCCCGCCGGCAGTAAGAGCGCGAAATTTCAGCAGATTTCCCTCCAGCTAAGAGCTGGGTCACTCTCTTGAAGGCTTGAGTCATTTCCCTAGTGAGTTCCAAATGTTCCAACATGTGTAGTTTAAAGTATAGCATTCAGTGAGCACGTGACCCAATGTGATGGCCGGAGGTCACGTGATATTATCTCTATGTTGTAGAACCAGATCTAAGATGTCCTGACTGCTGGGGTTGTCATCAGCTGCTTCTACTGCGTCCCTTGAATGGGTCTTTATAAATCTGCTTTTACTTGCAGAAGGAGATGCAGTGTAACAGTTACTGAAACATCTGGCAAATTCATGTCACCCTCAGTAATAACATCCTTTTTACTGATATCTTATGAATGGCCTAAACGGGGGCCTGTGTGTTACACCATTGTTTATGGGTTCCTCTTTTCTCTCTCTACGGTAGTTTGTTGAGTCTTGTATTTCCTAGCATTAATGGCCTTCTTCGGTTTTCCTCCCTGAGACCTTTCAGTGTTCAGGCTGGTTTCTGGTCTTTTCATGTTTGCACTCCTGCCTTAGGGGTTGGTTAGTAATTCGCACTAATCAAGATGAAGAAAGTATGTACGCATTGAAAACTGGAGATTTAGGTACTTATACTGAGTGACCAAGGGAATAAAAAAAGGATTCCTCACATTTTTCTTTTTGGGAAATGTCTTTAGCTTAAGATCCATTTGCTTCCAGAATTTACTTTATCTGAGGATCATGTCAGTAGCAGGTTCAACGTTTCGGCGAGGTAGATTCTTTTCACTTGAGCTCCTTCTCAGCACAAGAGATCCCGGTGATGGCTAAAGGCATCAGTGCTCCCACCCCTGAAGAAAGCGGATATTGACAATGATGAGCTTTCCATCTGTCATCTAATCTAGCTTCACCACAGGATATCGACCTACCACCAAGTTATGGCCAGAGGCAAAGCCGACGGTCATACATTGGGGAAAGGTCATTATGCCAAGTGATAATGAGCCTCACCGAGGTCTATAAAGCTATTAGCACATAGTGGTAGGAGCAATAAATGTTTTTTGAGTTTTTGAGTTATAGTAAAAACGTTGCTTTGGCAGTGAGAAAAGTATGTACACAAATTGAGTTAGTGAATTGAATGTGTTTTTTTTAAATTTTGTAGTATTTAAAAAAGGTTGTCTTTATAGATTAAGCATTTAAATTGAAAACTTGGTTATATTGTAGTGTTTTTAACACAAGCTTCAATTAGGTGGCATGTAAAAGTAAAACATTTCTCTATAAGAAAGGGAAAGCATGATGTCCCCATGTTTAGCTTTCTCTTAGTTGTGTTAAATAGGATGCTGCAGCAAACCCCCACCCCCCCAGAGAGGAAGTGCTCTGTTGACAATAATCTTGCCTGGAAAAAGCATTGGTTTTTCCCTGTTTACTTTTGAAAACAGAATGTTCATAATGCAGTCATTACTAGTAGTTATTGACTGAACTCTGAGCATTCGGATTGACAGGGGGGAGGTAAATCGCGATCGCCATGTGCTGATCTGTAAACTGACTTCCTAAAGAAAGGTTTTGGAGAGGGGGATCTGTTTCGAACGGTCTTGTTGGATCAATGCAGTGCGATGTGGATTTAGTGAAGGATGATGTCTATTCTGGTCTATGTGGCAGATTGTTTAATTATGGCCACTGTAGGGGCTGTATTTCAAAACGTATCATGTTGAATCTATTGACTTTGTTTATTGGCATTTATAAGTTATGTATTCCGTAATGATCAGTATTAAATAGTATTGCAGTGTCATTACTTACATTTGTGGAAAATAAAATCCAACCTGTAACAAACAATAAACATTAACTGTCTTCATTCACTCAACATTTTACGGGCATGATTCTAGTCCATCAATACGCAACTGAAGGATGGTGTTAGAGGTGGGTCAGCATCCCTTTTATGTTTGCAATGTGTTAACTATGTTTCCGGTTGCCTCCGTGTGTTCAGGGGGACATATCATTGGATGGGAGGAACATGTCTCTAATCAAGGCCTTCCATGCTTCGAATGTAGCATTGATCTCCTCAGTGTTCCCAGCAGTTCCTGCACCCCATGCCTCTGTTTCTGCTGCAGCCCATCGTTCCATTTCCCCTTTCCACCGTGCATATTGTGGGCCGACATTTGATTTCCATGCCATTGCAATTGTCCTTTTCGCTAATATGAATGCCATGCCCATAAGCTTCACAATATGTTTGATTTTACTCAGTCTGGGGTACGTGCCTAAGGGACATTATTTCGGGGACCAGTCATATCTGTTTACTCCAGCTTTTTGACACTCCTGCTCAATTTATGTTCAGAAACTTCGTACTTTCACACACCCCAAAACATATGCATCAAGCCAGTCTCGCCATTGCCGCACCATGGGCATGACACCCTTGATTGTTTGTTTAAACTTTCCACTTTCATTGGGGTCATACATGTTCTGTATAGGACATTCATTTGTATTAATCTGAACTTGGCATTCCTGTACACTTCTTTAGGGTGCATCAGTGCCCTTTCCCATTCCTTCTCCGTAATTATTTCACCAAGATCTGTCTCCCATTTAGTTTTCATTGTGGTGCTACAGGGATTAGGCCTGTCATTTAATTGGGCAAACGGTCTTGACACTGGCCTCCAGCCATCGCTCAGGTTATATAGTTCTGTCACCAGGGGGTTTATTGTTGGTTTTGCCGGCCACTCGGCCCATCTCCCGCAGGCCACATGTTTAATTCTTTGGTACCACAGAAATTGTCCTTTTGGTAGCCCCTCTTTTTCATGAAGCGATTCCAGGTTTCTGAATGTTCCCTCCTCATACATGCCCCCCCAGGTATATAAACCCAGCCTTTCCCAGTGTCTCATGGTTTGGAGGTCAGCGGATGCCATCCCTACCTTTGCCATTATTGGCATTTCAGGCGAGTAAGGGTGCACCAGGTGTAAGACACTTTTAGTCCTATTCCACACCTGCCTGCCCAACAGCACTAACATGGCAGTGTGTCTCATGTAGTTTTGCGGGATCCACAGTATTTCTTTCAAGTGTGCCGGAGTGATCAGGTCCTGTAAAAGTCCCATCTCAGCAGTGACATCATTGGATAGCCATCTGGTTATATGGCTGAGTTGTGCCGCCAAGTAGTACCGTTCGAAATCAGGGAGTTGTATACCGCCCGCCCTGCTAGGCAGAGTTAGTGAGGTCAGTGCTAGTTTGTGGCGTGTCATTCCCCATATGAAGTCTCTGATCAGGGCTTCTAAGTTTCAGATGAATGCCGACTTGACATAGTAGCAGACATTTTGGAACTAGTATAAAAACCTCGGTAGGATAATCATTTTGACAATCGATGCCCTGCCCATATATTGATAGCGGTAATTTGGACCGGAACTTCATTGAGTTGTGGAGGCCCTGTATCACAGCCATTGTATTGTGCTCATGTGTGAGATCTGGTGTATGTCTGATCTTAACCCCCATGTACTTGAACGAGTCCAGTTGCCACTGTATTCCCACCTCCAGTAGATTCCCAATTGCCTTCCCCCTCAAGCCTGCCAGCGGGAACATACAAGATTTTTGCGTACTAAAGTGTATCCCAGAGTAGCGTGCAAAGTTATCCAACACTTCCGGGACCATTGGGGCATTGTTTTGTGGGTCCCTCAAGTAGAGTAGTACATCATCTGCGTATAGTGAAATTATATGATATTTCTCGCCTATACGTATCCCTGCATCACAAAACTGTTTCCTGATATATATTGCAGCTGATTCCAGCCCCAGGATATAAAGCATGGGTGATAGTGCGCATCCTTGCCTAGTACCCCTCTGTATATTGAATCTATTGGCGGCTTTTAGTACCGTTGGTCACTCAAAGGATGCTACTGCAGCATCTGTGGGACCGGATAATAATCAGTTGGCCTTTCATGCAATTAATTGTCCTCCATGACTGCAGGGCAAGAAAAAAGCCAGATGCATGTGTTGCACAGATCAGCTGGTGTTGCACAGATCAACTGTGGGAAAGGCATGTTTGAGAGTCCCACATTTGATGAGTAATATTGCCCTTTCATCAAATCTGTTTATATGACTGAGATATGGGGTCATTACGAGTAAGCTGTTCTGGGAAAAATGCTGGTAAAACGGCGGTACAACCGGCTCTGGCATTGTTCCTGGACCGGCATACTCTGAGTCTGCTGGTAGGAGGAGTGCACTAACGGCAGGTCAGGCCTGCTGGTAGTTCCATATGAATGGGAACTTACGTTCTGCCGCAACCCGTAATATCCTTGAATCGTCGGGATATCGGGCAGCGGAAACAGTAAGGCGAGTTTGCCAGTGAGCTGCCGGTTGCACCGGCAGCATACCGGCAAACTCTGAATGAAAGCCATAGTCTGCAGTCTGACCAATACGCTGAAGATACTCAGATTTATGTCTCTTTCCAAAAAAATCCCTAAAACCTTTGAGACCCTGGCTTGCTCAAGTATTCACGTGGAAGGTTTAAGCAAAATAGGATTTATAAATCATTTATTTTAAGGCAAATCTAGAGAATGTGCAAGAAATTGATGTGTTTTCAAGGAGCCTTTGCGAAAAGCCATTTGTGCTTTTTAATCTCCTTAAAACATGTTTAGTAACTAGAATATATGCACGTTTGCTCACAGTGTAATGGTTAGCAATATTTAATTATCAAAAATGTATTTCTTTTTGAAAATTGATTTTTTAAAAATTATTATTACCTGTTCTATACCCATACTTGATAAGTACCAAACTTACAACAGTGGTAGCAATATATTTTAAATCTAGGGAAAAGCAGTCTGGTAGTAGCAGCTTGCAATGAGCCATCAGTTGCTCCCCTTTCTCCCTTCCAAATGTATAATTAGCACTGTTTATTACAATGCCACGGATGAAATAGAATACCTTTTATTTAAATCATCATACATCAAATGTCATGTGTTGATGGTATTTCTATCACAGTTAAGACTTTCAACATGGATTGGAAAGCCTGGTGCAACTCTCAACTATCCTTCCGTGGCAGAGGCGGTGCCACTTGGCAATTCTTAATGATTTCATCCTTCTTAACCTCTCATTCAAATACATTTTAGGTAGTACGTTTTAAATGGTAGCTAGAAACACAACAATTATTTCAGACCTAACATTTCCACTTTTCAGCTTTGCAATGTTGGGGGATGGGTAGTACGTTATCATGATGCCCTTTAAATCGTCCATTGTAGAAACATCTATTTAATTTTGCGTTTTGATGATGTGTCTTCTAAGAAATGGATTCATAACACAAACTGTCGTATACTTGAACAATGTGTCATTGTGTATTCAGATATGTCATTGCATCATGTTTTGTTGTATTTCTAATACAATATGCACTTCTTTTCCGTGAACATGTTTAAGCCCTTAATGATGCAAATAAACAGTCTTGGGCAGGACCAGGATAGGCTTATGTTGTGAGAATTGTAGACTGTTTCTTAAGTGCATATTGGTTATGTTAGGCTTTTTAAAGAATTGCTCCCCTCTATTGCTAATATTTTTGTTTGGGAGAGGGGGCTATTTTGTCTTGCACCATTTCATTATGCTGCTTGAGTTATATCCTTTCTGGTTCCTAGTACATTACATTTGCTGATGATCTTTTGTTTTTTCTTTCTTTCTTTCTATTGTATTCTGTTATATATTGTCACCACTGTAATTATTATGCCAAGTCATGAATTCTTGTAAAACGCCTTGCCTTAAGGTGCTATAGAAGCAAAAATAAATAAGTAAACCAATAAACAGTTTTGTAAAAATTATTCTAAATTATCATCTTTTTAGCAGAATGTAGATATAGTATATTCACTGAAAACAATGTGTTAAAGGGACGTTATGGTTTAAGTTTCACTAATAAAACCCCATGAAATTCAATGAAAGAATGTTGTTAAAGGGACGTTACGGTTACAAGTAAAACCGAAAACACACAGAAATTCACCAGTTATGGTAAACTAAGCAATCATAACTTACGCCACCACCGTGCACTGCTAAGACAAACACCCAATATATTGTCCCACTACGGTCACATATAAGGGAAGTGATTTTAAGGGGTGGCCTGGTGACCATGTGGGCACCTGGTTCAGCGTGCTTGTTAATTATCTGCTTATTAGCATTGTCTCAGAGTGTATGCAGCGATAGTGACGGCAATCTGATGATGCAATCCTATGCAGCACTTCGGGCTGCAGCCACAGATGAATTTTAGCCACGGGCAGAATTCTGTTTCCCATTCAAACCTATCCCGAGTTTCAAAAACGTCACCACATAGGCAGTCCCTGGTGGCCATACCCACTTTAACCCCATTGCCACTTCCTCGTGGTCATGGCCAGTAGCCAGATTATCCGAGTCATGACAATCTGGCCACAGGCCATGACTCGGACAATCTGGCCACTGCCCATGGCCACCGGCTATACCTCCGTAACCAAAGATGTATGACTATTTTTTGTACATACATTATGACACTTTTCAAAAAATAAAACACAGACACATTTCTAAACTCACGCGTTCAAGTCCTTGCCAGTGCTTCTTGAAAAACTTGAGATGTCGGCGAACATCACAGGACTGTTCCCGATGTGTTTGCGGACTTCGAAGATGAAAAACCACCAATTTCTGGGCTTTTTATGGCAATATCATATCAACCCTCACTTCCTCAGAGATAGTTTCATTAGTTTGACAAGTACAATGCTGTCTTTTTTTATATGTGTTTTTAATGTGATGTTCATGGACAAGGGGTGCTGTCCACGAATCCAACATGGTGGCCGTTTCCAACCTATATGACGCTTTTTACCATCCAATCAGAGGGCACGTCTGATATCCGCAAACCTTATGCCGCCCACTGGACCAATCGGAGGCACGTCCGTGGACCGAATAGGGAAGTGAGTCCACAGACCGAACCCAGATATCATTACTTTTGTTTACCTACTTTTTGGATGTCACACCTTGCCTCCCCCCCCATAACTTTGCCTCACCTTACAAAACATCACCAAACATTGCAGAATCAATCTGACGGGGCCACATACGTTCTCTGCAAAGTATTGTGAGGATTCGTCCAGGGGGGGCAAAGTCATAAATCAGCCCAAAAAGTGCTCTTCCTATGGGTTGAGCAATTTAACCATAACTACAGCACTGCTAACGCAGGCCCTGTAATAAATAGTATTGTGGAAATCCTGAACACAAAGCCGCAGCTGTAAACAGTATTCTAAACTGAAACCAAGACAGTTGCATAAGCCACTCTTTTCATGGCAGATTGAAAATAGCTCAAAAGGATCAGCTGGCTACCAGTTCTTCCTCTAGCAGAAGGAACACATGGAGAATAGGACAAGACAACGAGAGACTGATGTTTGTAAATCTAGCCTGCACCCCGCCTTCACTGGAACGCTTCAAGGTGCCCTAAACATAAACTCGTTTTGAATGATTGTGTAACAAATACTGTGCAACAAATTCTCTATGTACAACTTGTATGTAACTTTATGTATGTAACCTTGCGTAACTAAATCTGCCACAAGTAACAGTGCCATAATGCCTTTGGGCTGTATGTGCGCTATACAAATGTAAAAATAAAATAAATAAATAAAGACTGCAATTTCTGGGAAACCCACTTTTATTATTCTTTCTGAAGAGCCCAGGGAGATCAACCGACAGGAAAATGCCCAAACATGAAACCCAGACAAAAAGGTTCTTCTCAAGAAAGCAGGATTACACTAGGATTTTGGATGGCTTTGCGTTTGCCAAAGTGGGAGGACAGCTCTTTCTCCTTCCCAGTGGCAATTGCTATTTTTTTGGGTGGGAATTTAGGGCTGAGACTGAGGCTGGCAAATAAATGATGCAGGTGTGGTGGGCTGACGTTGGCGGCAGCCTGGTGATGGGCAATGGCACAGGGGGTCCGACCAGTCCGGTGTCTCACCAGTCACTGAGGAGCTCCGTGTAATAATTACTTTGCATGGCTTAAAATCAATGACACGTTTCGCAAAATGTGTGTCTGGTGTAGGAAAGATCATGGGATTGTCACAAATGTATTATGAAATATGTGCATTGCGAATGCCACTCGTATGGTGTGCAGATAAGCAAAGGAAGAATAGGCCTTCGTTTTGCACATTCTGCTTCGCCGTATACTTTCTGGCGCAGATGAACAGAAGAACATCTGCTCTGGAAAGAAAATTGCCTTCCATCAAAAAGGCTCCAATGCACACCAGGGATCTTGAAGTCGCTGTGAAGTTCAGAAAAAACTTATCATACACAGCTTCATAAAGTTGTGTGTAGGATTACAATCAAAAAGGCAGCAGGAAAATGTCAGAAGACTCATTTCACCAAAATTGTAGGGCTAGCAGACATGACATCACGTGACCCCTGGCTTTAATGTTGTGTCATTGTTCTAGATTTTTTTTAATCCACTCTCTATTGACATTTTGAGGCTGCAGCAGGTTAAGACACAGGGGTTGATAACAGCCACAAACAACCTGCTGCTGAAACGACAAAAGGTTCAGTTTCAGGTTGTGTAAATCAAGCGGCAACGCAGAGGTAGACATTGCTGTCACGATCAGCACCTAAATGGCGTACAAGCAAAATGTGCAGTCTCAACAAAAAGCAATCTCAGGCAGAAAAATGAGGGACAATTTATAAAACTCCTTTCCAACTTGAGCTTGCTCAGTGGAAAGTGGGTTCACTTGGGGACTAAAGGGGTTCTGCATGTGTGCAATCCTATTATGTGCTCCAGACGCAGAGTGTGTCGCCATAGCATTGCTGAATCCATCCCAGAGACACTCCTGGATGCACCCAGAAGCTCACTCCTCTCAGTCACTTCCTGTATGCCTAGTGTAGTGTGACTTTGCCTAGGGGATTGCATGAATCTGGCAGGGGTGATAGATCAGACCCTTACCTGCTTTGAAAAGTCCCATTCAAAACGGACATGGGCAGCATGAGCATTATAATAGTGCTTAACATTTTCAGACCTATGTCATTGGTGGAAATGGGAAACAAAGAATCTAGGGCACATGCCCATCAAAGCCCGTTCGCTGCGATGTGGTCTCATGTCTATATGCCTAGACGGATGAGTACTTGCTCATAGACGTCTAACAGTATGGCTGCTGGGATACCATGGGTATCAAAGTGTCAGGCCCATGCCTGCTTCATAGTTATCCAGTGAATAATGGGCTGTACAGCTCTCAGGTTTACACCCCAAATCTCCCAGGTCCCCTTTGTGAAGCCGGGGTCTGCATGCTGTTCAGCCGGGTTGCATGGTGTGATGCACACTCTGCAGATCACATCCTATCACCAGGCCCTTTCGGGAATGAGCCCTAATGTCTGATATCTGATATGTCGCCACAACTCCAGCCAATCCCATGCCTGCACTGCCAGACAAACTCTGAATGGTCTCTGACTTTACTCTCGAGGCCCGTGCACAGATAGCGGGTGCTAAAATCTCCTTCCCGAGAAGGTGGATGGAAAGGGACACCACATTTGGCATCTGATGGAAAGCTATCCTTTGGCGGTGTTGGGAAATGTCAGAAATATATGTCTAGCCCACCGCTTGCTGGAAGAGGGGCATTCATTCCTTCGTGCTGGTAGGGTAAGAAGGTGACAGAGGCATGGCCGGTCGGTTTTAGACATGTGCTATCAAGGTTGGTGGAAGGGGAATGATGCAAGATTTAAGGCATGTTTGGGGTGGGTATTTTATATGCAGCGCGACAATTGCAAGAGATGGGGATCATTTATTAATTTAAGAAATGTTTGTAGCGCCTGGACTCAAGGGTATCACCGCGTGTTGTACATAGGCAGAGAAAATACAGTAGATACAAATAGCAAAGGCAGAAACGGAAAGAGATGATACTCATATTTGTCAAACAACCAGGTCTTGACCAGTTTTTCAAAGGTGGCAAGGGAGCGTTAATTTCTGATGTTTGTGGGTAGAGAGTTCCAGAGAGCGGGAGCTGTGATGCAGAAGCTGACACTGCATGCTCTTTTGCTCTTAAACATGGGGTGTCCAACAGGGTGCTGGCCCTGGACCTGAGCTATCACACAGGGACAATTTTGGTGAGGTTGGTTGAGGTAGATGAGGGCCTCCTGGTGGATAAAGTGGTCATGCTGGATCAGGGTAATGTGAAACCCTCCACGGAATCAGGAGTATCCGCTTCGAAGTACCTCATGATTGCATAGTGAGCCAGCAAAAAGAACACAAATAGCAATATTGTAGAGAAATTTGCAGAGAAAAGTCTGCAAGTGGATGAAAAAGGTTCTTTTGGTGTTAATTTTGGTATTGTCCAATTTGTTCACATTTAATTGAACGCATGGTAGATTTGGCTGAATTCGGCCAGTACCATTTGTTCGATTACGTTCGAACAAATTGGGCTATCAATAATGAACATGGGGAGCGTGGGTTGTGGGGGTGTCCCTGCTCCCCATGTTTGGTAGTGATTGCCTTGGGGCTGGCAGAGGTGTCCCCTTCTTCCTGAGGACTGGAGGCGAGAGAAAAAAATAAGAGAAAAGCGGCGCCTGCAGCGTCGCATCGTGCCCGCGTAAGAGGGACGGAACCGATGCCGCAGGGTTAGAAGGAAGCGACGAAGCAAAAGGTAAGTGGGGGCGGGGGTGGGGGTGAAGGTTTCACCAGATTTGGCAGCAACAAAATTGTATTTGCAGCGAAATTGACCATGGTCAATTCCACCGTGAACAAATCTGCCACAGTCAAATCACGTATATCCTTGATTTTCTTAGAACAGCAAAAAAAATGATTTTTATTTTACTTTGTCAAATATTATATTTTTTTCTTTACGTTTTTGATGGTGAGCAATGTGGGTAAACTCAGGCAAAAGCCTCTTCTTTCTTTTTTGCATTGGAAATAATGTGGCGCTTGCAAAGGGAAGCTTTGCGCCTGGCCTGGCCTTCCTTTGTGTGCATCTTGAAAGCCCCAAAGAGATCTAGCCAGGCGCACAATAGGTGTAATTGCTATCATTTTCGGGGCTTTCATTGTGCATTCAGCCAGCAAAAGCTGTTCCCTGATCAGTGTGCAGAGCATTGTAAATAATGAAAGTATGCAATTATTTGTGTCGATTTTACCTAGCATCAATACTGTTAAATGTGTGCAAGTGTCTGCGCGCTTGTATGTGTGTGTGTGTGTGTGCATGTTTGTGTGATTACCGATCTCTAATCAAAGCAGAACATTTTAATGGTTTGGAGATTTTGCTTTGTTCAATGCAAGATTTGTTCAGTGAATTTGCGCTTTCACCGCATAGAGTTCAGTTTTAAGTATAACCTTTACTTTGCCTTTTATAGACAAACATACACTGCATGCTGCTTATAAAAAGCTAAAGTCTGCAAACCTTGGAGTGCTCAGTGTATTTGTGGTGTGATGTTCTTTGCATCCAGGACATAGTTCATTAGCACTAAACGTTGGAACTCCACATTTATACAATTGACATGTTGTTACTTGTGGACTGAGTTTTTGTGCCATATTATAGGTAGTCATTCTTTCTTAGAACGGTTTTGTGTTGGCCTCTTTGGAGGTCATTTTGTAAAAAGTGGAATTTTTAGGCAGGGACCACCAGCACTTACGCGATGTTGGTTTCCCTGCATGAAATTTGGCACATTCACAAAACAGTGTCAAAAATGAAAGACTAAAATCAGGTGACATCCCTTCACTCTTTCCTTTTACTCCCCATTTTGTAAAACATGCAAATGCTGTATCCAAATTACGATTTGCAAACAGCATCTACAGTGGATTCCGATGCAATTTGCCTGCTTTTATCAGGTGCTACATGCAGGCGGATTTCAGAGAAATTCATTAGTTGAACGCCAACATAAAAATGAATTCCGGTCATTAAGTCGTGCAGTCTTTGGAGTTGCAGAAGGAAGCACCAGGGAAGTGTTCGTTTTGTTTTGTGTTCCTTCTCCACCTCCATATTTCGGTAAAACGCCATGCAGAGTAAAAGTAAGGAGTACATGTCGAACGCCTAGCTTTCATGCCTTACCTTTGCACTCCCGATCTTAGAAAATCAGTGAGAGTGTGTACACGAGCATGCATGCATGCGTGTATCTGGTAGAGTGTCAGAGCGTAGGTGGGTGCTCATTCCGAGCATTGTATCTCCTGGGGGCCTATTTTATATGAGCACATAACTCGGCAGGGGGACCCGTTTCGTGTAGGCATACACGTAGGCGGGTCCCCACCACTAAATTTGTGTCATTTGCACAGGGGGTGCAAAAGTGCAGGGCAAAAGGCAGCACACTCCAAAGTTGCGTTCCGCCCCTGCCCCCACCATACAAATGCATGAAAATGAGGCGGGACGTAAGAAACATGCGTAAACGTCTTACGCAGGCCTTTTACGCATGTTTCTTAGAAAAAACCCTCAGCCCACAAAACCGTAGGAACTATGAGCCTAGTCTCCACACAATTTCCCAGCAGACAGAACTGTAGAAACTGGCAAGGCCCCAGAGATTGACTTACCAATCACCAGCAGCTCACCAACATGTTGCCATGGCGCAGTACAAATCCCCAACTGACCACCACAATCCAGCCAAGGTGGTCCAGGACAAGACCAGAACCCTAACTAGGGTCCCACTCCAACTCAACGAAGGGCCAGGCAAACGCCAATCCGCTCTCCCACACTCACTGAAACTTCCCCAGCCCCCTCACTTTGGGCAGACAGACATCCCCCAAAAACCACTATCTCTAAAACTGGCCACATCCAGCCCAAACACCCACACTGTCTAAAGCAAACAACCAAGCTCAACCCCTCTTCTGCCCTCACCCTGTCCCCCTTATCTCCCTGGAGATCAGAACACATAGGGAAGTGCTGCTGCAGACAAAGGAACCACACTCACCACAGCCAGCAAGCATGAAAGTGACAAAGTGGAAATGGGGTGCCCACAAAGGCACAACATGCAGGGAACGGGGAATGATGTCTGGGTCAGGGCGACCCAGGCGCCTGGAAGGACCTTGTGCGAATATTTCACATATAGTTGTGGAATAAATTATACATTTTCAAATACATAGGTCATTTTCAACTGTAATAATTCTCTGACAAAATCTTAACAATCTTCAATTTGTTTTTCATAGAATGAAGCTTTTATTCCAGAGACATATGCATATCTGTTGGTGTGCAATGGATTTCGGTCTTATTGACCATCTCCAGGGACCCATTTCTATGATATTGTCCCTCCTACATAGGCTTCATCTTCCTCTACTATGCTTGCTGCTGGTGGGCTCTCTTGGGTCTATGGTGCAGACCTGTTTCTGTCCTCATTATCCTTGAGTTGACAAGGTGTTCTCCCAATCCATTGGTCTCTTCCTGTTGTCCTTAATCGGTTTTCTGCTCCCCCTCCTCTCAAGACAACAGGACCATGCTGCTGCCTTGCCAACATGCAGGGAAACCACGTTCCAAAAAACAAATAAGAAGCATCAAAACTATCAAACCAAGAGAAACTTTAGCCCCTGTCTAACGGGCTGCATCACATGCGGCGACGGCAGCAATAGCAAGGGGATGCAAGGAACTCTGTCTGGAGGGACCTGCCTTGCTGCCATCTTTGTCCTTGTTTTCTGACACCTGTGTTCTACTAACTGACTTCTTTGTAACTTGTGTTTGTGAACGCTGTAATGTTTTATCATTTGTAATGTGTTCAATTTCATGTTTGACTGTGTGACAATTGTTTATAGGCTGCATTTGGAATTCATTTGAAAATGTTTCATGAAATGTAGGTTCTGGGCAGGTGAGTAGTGTTTTGGGGGTAGACAGCGAGCGGGGCACACTTTTGAGCCTGGTGGAAGAGCACTCCTCCAGGCCTGGTGGAGATTCCACCGCAGGGACACTCCCTATTGCCCTTAAATCGACACTGATTACCCACTCCTATAAAACCTTGTTGCAGACTCATCGGTTTAGACTTTCATTAGCCCATAAACAAACTCCCATTTGGGGAAAATATGTTAAACACCTGCTCACAAAACAACTTCAAGTTTACACTTAATCCAGTCACATATCCCATGAGGAACAATCTGGCTACCTCCTGCAGAAAGCACCAAATCCACCATCTAAACACTAGAGAAAAACATTGAAGACAACCGACAGCAATATTTCTTCTTGACTCACAGTGGTGTACAACACAGTCAAGGGGCCTCATTACGAGGTGGGCGCAAAGGGATACCGGGCACCGTTAAGAACATTGGTGCCGGTAATCCCTTTGCGCCCTATTCCAGGTCTCTTAGCGAGTCCCTTCCTTAACGCCTGGTTTTACCTGGCGTTATGGATGGGGCCCGCTAAGGGATTTCAGAGCTAATACCGGTACCACAATTTGCGGTACCGTTATTAGCGCCTTCCCACTTCCCATTGAGCCCTATGGGGGTTGAAATGGGAATGGGGAATGGCATTTTCAATGGGGACTTAACGGTCCCGCAAAGGTCAGAATAGACCGGTAAGTCCCCATTGAACGAGGGCAGACTCGGTACCAGTATTGGAGGTAGTCATGGCGCTAATAGCGCCATGACTACCTCCAACCTCGTAATGAGGCCCAAGCACTCCATCCTCTTTTTTCATCCAGGATCATAGCAATATGGAACCTAGACTTGAAGAGGCTCATAATCAAAGTGAAGATGTGGCCTTTCATCTCCAAAGTCACAGCCCAAACCTGGTAAACTCACCCGGTCTCTTCCATATCTCGACTGCCTCTTCAATGCATATATCCTCCGTCTGGCAGCACTTAACAATGACTTTATTCTTCTCATCAATATCTACACTGTTGACACTCAATTGAGAATACATTTTGAGTAAGAGCCTACCTTACTCGCCAATATCGCAGTGTGCCTGGCAGGCAGCCAGCAATAGATGGCATAGAGGCATTGCCACCTGAATCCATGAAAAAGGGAAAATCTCCTCTGCAGCCAAGCACACAGTTTGGATCACCCCAAGAGTCTGTCCCAGTTACCCGAGCCCACCTCCATTCACTGATGACTAATCTAGGTGTCCTATTTTATCGACATGTCTCCTTCTCCCAACAATCAGTAGCAGTGTCAAGCATCTTGTGCTTCCAACTACACATTTTGAGAAGAATCCCATCAGCCCATGATCTACAAGGCAAAATGCCGGCAATCCACACTCTTGTGATATCAGAATTGGAGTACGACGACAGCATGTACCCTGACCTCCCAAAAAAAGAGCTCTCCAAACCTTTGGCCATCCAGAATAAAGCAGCAGTCGTGATCTACAACCTAAAATAATTATACCAATTCTCAGGAGCACCACATGTTCTTTACTGACTAATTACACAACACTGTATATATTGCAAGGTCCTACGTATCACCAAAAAAAGCTGTTGGGAACTTGGGTCTTTCTGACTTCTTCAACATTTACAATAAGTACAACCCACAAGGAACACTGTGCACAAACTTGCCCCTACCATCTTAAAATTAATTTTAAGATGGTTAAACTTCAAAATACATTACTGAAACTTTCTCCTGTGAATATCTGTGTGGACTGGACCAAAAGAGGTGAGCTATAAAGTCAGATATCCCCGTCAGAGCCCAGAAGGGATGATTGAGATGTTCATCCTCCCGAGATTTATAAATGAATAGCATTTCCTTGGCTAAGCCTGTTATTTTCAGCACTATGACATGGCAAAGCCATTGGCAGCAAGCGCTGTCTTATACTTATTCTCCGGGCCATGGGGTGGCTGCCTTCCTGGGAGGGGGTCACAATTCACCTCTACACGAACAAAGCTCAGCACTTGAAGAACCACACAGCGGTGAAGTGCACAGTACACAAGACTCATATCATAACTTAGTAAAACAACATGTTTTAAAAGGAGTCAAGGTTACTCACAATGGCACCAAAGGGCTAATTTAAAATAAAATACAAAGTGCATGCAGGGGTCCACCAATGTTTGCTCTTACGTGCTGATAGGTCGCCTGAATGCAATTCTCAACACTGACAAAGCGGAGTGTAATGGTGAAGATTAACTCAAGGAAAAGTGACCTTACATATTGGAATATCCCTATAATGAATACAGCAAGACACACACACAGTTGTTTCTGATCATTTTATTCACGTACCATATAAAGGTGCACAAAGTTAATAACCTCTAACAATCCAGTAATTGTAGCCTTAAAAAAGCTTGGAAAAGGCAAAGAAACGTGTCGGCACACCACTTGTACATCATTTATTTTGTCAGTCAACCATCTATTTTGAAATCTTGTATTGCGTATGGTTTAGCAAACCGTAAGGATTTTCACAGTTAGTTCGGTAACATTTGAATAATGACCCATAACTGATTTTAGAAATTTAGCAATTCATGTGCGACTACTGATTGTTATGATACAAGGTTCATTACAGCGAATTAACTGAAGAACAATTCTGTAATAGGTATATTGTATTATAACTTAGAAATTGATAAAGGGTGATTGAAAAAATTCACATTATTAATTGTCACATATTGATTAGAAGATTTAATATGAATCAATGACTACTGCCTTGATTAATTGATTTGTGCAGCATATGTATAAATGGACAGATTATATACTAAGATTCAAATATACATCAATGAATATTGTACTGATTAATTGATTTATGGTTTATATATGTATACATTATTTTTGAAGAGTATAGAATGAACAGAGTGTTGACTAATGATTTATGTTATGCTCATAAATTGATTTATTTTCTGATCATTGAATATAAATCAGCATCAAATGTATTTTCAGCCAATTCAATAGGGGGGGGGGCCTGACCCTTGGATTTGTCGTTATTTGATTATCTTAAAATTTCATTAGGGTTGGATGACATTATCAAGCATATTATCATGCTAGACTACCAATCCCAATGCACAAATTAGTGAACCAGTGGCGCAGAATTTTAAGTGTAAACCCAAGCTGTTTTTCTTCTAGAAAAATAGATGAGTTCATCTTCATGATTCTATTTTAAACCATAAAGACAGATTTTGAAATGTTAGCTTTTATTTCCTGAGACTCCATAAAATTAACATAAAGATTCACTACAAATTGCAGAACTTTGAGAGTTCTACCCAATGAAAGCAAATCATCCACATATGCGAGGCAGGGTGTCTTACAACCCAGAAAAGAAGGAACATCAACTGGATCAGATTCGCAATGTTTTTCCAGACCATCAACATTAATATTGAACAGAACTGCATCCATAACAGAGCCATGATGGACCTCTCTTGATATCTTAAAAGTGGCATTGTGTTCCCCTTTCTTCACACTGTTATCAGACAATCGGCTAATGCTATTTGATAAGCCATCTTCTGTTTGCAAACTATCGAGAGTTGTCCATGGCGTGGAAGGCCATCGACAAGTCCATAGTCGCCAGGTTCAATATTCCCCCTCTGACCTTATCATAATTGTCGATAGAGAGCTACTAGAGCAAAGTGTGTCCTAGTGCTAACAGATTAGGGCCACGTTAGAAAACATTTGCACCATGGCATGTGCAATTTTACTAATGTATTAGCACTAGGGCAAAAACTGCCCTAGTGCAAAAACCATATACTTTCAATGTATGTTTGCACCAGGGCAATGTTTGCCCTAGTGCTGACGCCATTCCATATTAGCACTACAATAAACATAGCACAGGTACAAAAAGTGCAGTGAAAGAAGGGGTATTTTGCCAAAAGGCAATCTTTTCCCTCATACTAATACCATGCAAAATTGCTCTTGTGAAGGTGCAAAGGTTTTCTAATGCAGGCCAAATGTTTTTTGCACTTCAGAAAGCGTTGCTCTAGTGCTAATACTGTGCAACATTGCACTTTCACTAGTGCAAAGTTTCTGTTATCTGGTTCCTGGTAGCTGGGAGGCTTGTGGCATTTAAACGCACTTAGAATAGCTTGAACAACTGAGGAACCCTCATGCCTGGGGAAAGTTGGCACAGATCACCAGACCTCCAGCAGGACCCAAACCTTTACTCACGAGAATACTAAGTAGTAAAAGATCTCTTTGATCCTAAGAGCCTGATTTACAAAGCGTTTTCCAATGGGATTGCAACATTGAAAAACGTTTTGGTAAAATCAGGCCCAAAGTATTCTATCTTTTTGGAATGTAACTATGCCAATGTTGCCCTAATCAGATTTTAGATATTTTACATAAATATTAGGTTGTTTAGAAAGTGTCCTGGATTTTATGATAATGGGTTGTATTGAAGCGATATTCCCATAGGCAGCGGGACCACTCTGTCGGTAAAGGCCCTCCGCCCAAGTTAAGGGCCGTGTGAAGCGAGGGTTCCTTAATGTGGGCATGAGTGCCATTCCCGTCAGGGTCCATCCGCTTCCGAAGGACACATTGCCTTTACCACCTGTCTAGTTTTTTATGCCGGTACTAATGGTTTTATTTTTGTTTTTTTAAAAAGAAACATACCTGAATGTGTGGCCCGGTGCCACGCCATTGTTTCCGTAAGTCTGTTTTCAGTGTTAAATTCCGTGACGTAGATCCTACGTGGGTTCTAATGGTGTTTTTTTTTTTTTTTTTAAAGAAAACGTACCTTGTGGTGCGGCAGGGTGATGCTCCGTAGTACCTGAGGCCCGTTTTATTTGTTGATGACAGGAATATCATCAACTAGGAAATGGACCTGAGCTACTAGGGAGCAACGCTGCGCTGCACCACAGCGTAAGTTTTCTTTTTTGTTGTTAAAAACACTCTTAGCACCCACGTAGGATCTACACGGGTTCTCAGAGGTGAGGGTGGGAGGGGGTACGGGTATGAGGAGGGGCTCTGGAAAGGAAGGGGGCACTGACTAGCGGGACCCAGGCTGCTTGGAACACAGGCTTGTACCATACAACACAGCCTGCGCTCTGAGCATCCTGATTGGCCAATGCCCCCTTCCAGAGTGGTAAGTGAAGGTATTTCACTGGATTTCTAACAGTTCACAAACTTTATTTAAAGCCATAATGTGCACTATAATAAAAGTAAAATATAACATTATTAAATTGGTTAATATTAACGCTTGTATTTAAAGAGAAACACAACACGAGGTAGCAAGGACTAGATTAAAAAAAGCTATTTTTTTATGAAATAAACAGGTTTTAAAGGGAGTTACGTTTATTTAGGATGACAAATGCAACCCACTAAACGGCTCACAAACATCTAACTTCATAAGTCACAATACATTTAGTTGAGCTCAAACTCTCAGAATAAAAACAGTTAGGAAGCCACAATCAAACTCATGCATGAAACTTTCCTCACTAAAAAATGGATGCTATTACTTGGAGAAAAAAACACGTTTCAAAGAACGTTAAGGTTATAACTCTCTTCCAATAGGAATGGTATCAGTATGAGGACCTCTAATATCACACATGACAGTAATGTCACAATAGTGAGTTAAAATCAGAAATGTCATGATATGATGACGTTACGGTGCCAATGTACCTGTACGCGTACCTACTTCTCACGTATATATATATATATACATACCCATCGCTAGCCATTACATACTCCTTTAGGTTGCATATCCTCCTTTAACACCCATCTGACTCATACGTCTTCTGGTAAGTAGCGTAGGGGCCCTGTTGAGAACTGCCAGTTCAGTCCAATTGCACGTATAATGCCTTAATAGCATATCAGTGCCAGCGAGAAGCGCTGGTACTGTCCCATTAACCCTTATTTATAGCATCCCTGCTGAGAAGTGCCATATGTGTAAGTTACAAGGAGTCTTGGTGAGAAGTGCAGATACCGTCCTGTTTAAAGGCGCCTGAGAAGACTCCTTTAGTGTAAGCGCTACCTGGCTCCCTCCCAATTCTACACTGTAATCTTGGGCAAGTACATTACCTGGCTAACGGTATTGGCATCTCAGGGTCGTTCACCACGCACACACTCTGTGATCTTCGCAAGAGACTATTTCCGTGAGGAGTGTCGCAGGTTGTCTGTCGGCTGTGAGGGCGACCCAATATCGTCATCCATGCCCTTGCCGACAGCCTGCAATGCCCTCAGCACCATCCACGGCCTGAATTCCACCGCCGAAGAGGTAAGCCCTGCTGGGCTACAGCGTTAAGAATATATGGCAGCGTGCCTCTTAAAAATGGCCGCCGCCTTTGCCAATCCTTACTGCATTGCCGTTTCGGCTCTTGTTCTCCACAGGGCTGATTGGCTGACTTTTCATCTATTGAGTTAATCCCGGGGAGTCGGCAGGCGAGGCCAGCACTCCACTAAGGCCGATGCCTGTCTGGCCTGTCCGGCTGTAGCCAGTGTGCCGGCCACAGTCCTTTCAACTTGCAGGTGGAGTCCCTTTCCATCCTTCATGACTCCCTTTAGGAGCACCATCCAGAAGTCTCTTACACTGGTATGCGTTGCTCCAAACAATCTGCTACACTCATTGCCCGCTCCTTGCTCTCCATGGCATCCCCCTTCACCATATTGTGTGCCCGGCCAGACTTTTGCGGTATTCACCACGGCCGCTACTGCATGGTGCCGCGGCATTTCATTTCTACACACCACCGATCCCAGCTTCCAGATCCTACGCCTTACTCTGTACTTGTACTTGTTCTCCCCCTCTTTTCCACCTTCTGCCTCGCTGCATTTCCTCCTGTTTCGCCCACTATCGTGCGCGGTGGCACGACACTTGTACTTTCTGGCGGCACATGACTCTGCTTGAATCTAATGGCCTATCTGGGCCCTGTACCCTGCTTCATGGCCTGTCCTCATCTATGAGACCCTCCTGCATACTTGACACAGCCCCTCTCCTTGTTTGTGGCAAAGCCTCATTTTCTGCACTTTACCTATTGTACCTGAATTTGTGATGTAGCCCCCTGACCCTTAGGGTTAGGCTTTCCATATTTGTGCTCCCACTCCATTGTCAATTCTAGTATAATCTGCTTGCCTGCCTGTCTGATGTAGCCACTCACTCCTTGAGGCGAGGCTTTTCCAGTCTGCAGTCACTTATACCTGCCTCTCATAAATGCATGCCTCTTTTTTCCTTAATGGAGTTTTAACTACTTGCCCTTGCAATTAACTTGTTTGTTTTGTTCCCCTCTCCCTCTTCCCCCCACCCCACTCTCTCCATCCCTTTTTTCATGTCTCAGCACTTGCACGCTCTAAATCCTCTAAATCGTCTCAGACCTAGTCAGAGCACTTTTGTTTGCTTTCTCCCCTCTACCCCCTCCTGCACTTCCCCTCCCCCCTCTCTCCTGATCTCATGCTATAGCACTTGCACGTTCTGAATGTTTGAAGACCTTTTAAGAATGTTTTTGTTTTTGCTGTATTCCTTCTTCCTCTTCCCATTCACCCCCACCCCCTTGTATTGATGCACCTTGAAACACTTTTGCTGTATTGTCTGTATTACAAATGACCAATAAATAAAAATAAAAATCAGTGAAACACTTTTGCTGTATTGTCTGTATTACAAATGCCAAATAAATAAAAATAAAAATCGGTATGTTGCTATGCTCAGGTTCCTTCTGGAGCCCTGGTAGATGCTTTCGATTCCTTGCATCCGAGCCATTCCTACATCCGTGCCATCCACTAATCCTCGCGCTCATGAAGTCATTACAGATATGCATGTGCTTCGCACACGTGTGGTGCATTGGTGTGCTTCACAGATACCTATATGTCTCTGCACGCTCAAGTTGAACTCGTAATTTGCATGTTGCCTGCGTATACAATTGTTAGACCCGCTAAATTGCACATACATTTGGAAATGTAATGTTTGCTAAATTGCTGCATTAACCATTTCAGTAATGTATTCCCATCTGTTGACTCTTAGATACGGGCTACACTTGCCATTTCCCTCTCCTCGTTTCCCGAGATTGGTAGTGGCGCACAAAGAGGCTGGGACAGCAGCAGACCTTGGACTCCGTTGAGTTCAAGAATGTAACATTTGTTAAACTGCAAAGCACAGTTACAGTTTGCATAGTGATGTCATTGATGGTGTAAGTTGCAATGTTATGGATGAAAACATCAGTGATTACATATAACATAATGGGCCTCATTACGACCCTGGCAGTACGGAGTGAACGGCGCCGTAAAAGGTGCTGGCGCCATTCACCCCGTACCACTGCATTACGAGTTCCTCTCGCGGGACCCAGGTAGCAACGCCTGGGAAAACCAGACGTGCTTACCGGGTCCCGCGAGGGGAAGAGGGAGCAAACAACGGGCCATCTCGTAATGGCCCGTTGTTTGCTCCTTCTCCCATTCCCATTCAGCCCTATGGGGGCTGAAATGGGAATGGGGAAGGACCGTGTCCGGGTCCTTGGAGGGAGGTATTACCGGGCCTTCCAAACTCGGAATGGCCCGGTAAGTCCTCATTCCGAGGACCTGGACCCCGACAGTGGTTACATGCCGAACTCGTAATGAGGGCCAATGTCATCAATGTAATTTCACGAATGATGTGATTTGTGTCATAATCTATGATACAGGGATGTGCATGTTTATTTTGTATTGTAACCTTATTATCACTTCAAACATATTTCTAGTGCATTTTAGTACACCCTGATTTAACATCGCCTTAACGGAAGTTTTCTTTTTCAGTAATCTTCAATGGTTTTATTATGATATTGTTGGCAATACCTCTGGCCGTGCACTGTGTTGTTTGGCTTTTTTATTTGTGGATGACTTTGGTCTGACCTGACCTTTATCCGTGGCCACTCCAAAAGTGGTCAGGGATAAAGGATGGAAATTAGATACAGATGTTAGTTCTATCTGCGGGGAGGTAATAGTTGAAGCCAAAGGCAGAGAGGACTTTGCTCAGGAAGTGCAGAGCATGAAGAGGTCTGGTCCAAGGACAAAGCCCTGAGGGAATCCTACCGGGAGAAAGTGGTGTCAGACATGTTGGTGTTCCAACACATAGAGCGGGAAGGACGAGTGAGGCAGGAGGCAATCCATGATTTCAAAGGTTCGAGAAGGTTAGCAGGGAAGAGGGGAGATCAACTGTGTTAAACGCAGTGAACTGATCCAGAAGGAAGAGGACGGAGGAGAGTTTAGAGTGGTGGGAAGAGGATAGAAAGCCTCAGATGTGGGCCTTTGCCATCTCCTCTGAGTCACTGGTGCAGAATCTAGGTTGGAGAAGCTTGCAGAGATTGTTAGTCTCAAGATAACAAGCGATCCTGTTGAAGACCACACAGTCCATAATTCTGCAACAATGGAGAAGTGGGAGATAGGCCAATAGTTGGTTTCCATGTGATAATGTCCCCGCAAAAATGTTGCCATGTAAGAATGGGGCCTTTTTTTACAGAGACATCATATGGAACCAGCGAGGGACACCCCCGCATCTCCCCTTTTTTTTTTAAGGGAGCGGGGACACCCCTGCATCCTCCACTCCCATTTACCCCATATTTTGTCCCTTTATATAATGTCACCTATGCTGTTTCCCGGGAACTGTATGTATGGCGACATTATATAAGGGGACAATATTACCTGATACCAATAGTTGGCAGGCAATTAGAGTTAGGAGAGGGCTTCTTGATAGTAGGTAGTGCTGTCGCTACATTGAATCACACATGTAAATTCCTAGAAGAGAGAGAGAGGAAGAGTTTGAAGAAAGGAAGGAGATAGGAGCAAGTAGTGTGTGCAAGACCTTTAATGGTGTGTGGGCCACACGTGGGCATGATGGATTGGCTGTTCGGAGGATGGGGGTAAGTTCAATGAAAAATAGCAAAGGGGTAGTGGAGGGAGGAGAAGGAGATGGGAGGAAGAAGGGAAGATTGGTTTGGGCGCTACAGATGTTTGAATTATGGGACATGAAGAAACAGGCAGTGGTTAGCAGAGAGAGAACGAGATACAGTCTAAAGGTGGTGAGGAGGCAGCTTTGCTTAGAGAGTATGGGAGAGTTTGCTGGGGTGAGCGTGAAAGAAGTAGTTAAGGTAAGCAGTTGAACTTGTCCATAGGTATAGTGAGTTCAAGGAGAGATTCTGTTATGCCGAAAGCAGTTTAGGGCTGTAATACTTTCTCAATTGGCAGAGGTTAATATGCATTGCAGTTCTACCCTGAAGGAAATCAGGGTAAATCAGGGCTGAGGATGAAGGGAGAGAGTGAAAAGATATGGGAGGTTCTCTAACGGGGAGCTAAGAACAAAGCTAAAGTTGAGAAAGGTTCAGGGCTCAAGGCGAGGGTACACGTGGGGGGATGGAGTCCACCCACTTTTTTCAGAGGGTGGACTCAGTCCCCCCTTAGCTAAAATGAGAAACATTGAATGTACTTTTTAAATGTATGTATTACAGCTGACCACAGGGATCGAACCGCAGTCAACAGGTTTGGAGGCCAGACACTCCACCACTGTACTATATAACCTGATGAAAAAAAACAACTAAAGATGAATTGTCCCATTTCGGTACTGCAACTCCCAGGGAAAACATTTGTATTGGTTCTTGGAGTATAAAACATGCAAATTTGTTAACGTTTTCAAAAACACTATTAGAAGAAAATATCCTCTCTTGGTTTTATGGGTGTGTTGTTTTTATGAATGGAAAATGCCATTCGTCCTGTGCAATTTGGGTGGTTATACAAAGCCAATTTAATGAAATGGGCATATTTCACCTTGATATGCTAACTTCTGGTGATGTCACATGCCATTGCATTTGTTGATCAGTCCCCCCACTTTAATTTTTAAGACTTGAACCCTGGAAAGGTTTGTTCGGTAAAAGAGACCTTGGAAAAAGACAGCGTTAGGATAGCGTTTTCAACCTCACCCAAAATAGGGCACAGAAAGCCAAGCCTGAACCTGCATTTGGATATGTGGCGATAGGAGGCATAGGGAGAGATGGGGATCTCAGCCCCCAAAGTGGATAAGTACTTTGTCAGATGGGTAGGAGTCAATAATGAGGATAGATAAGGTAGGGAGTGTGAGTGGGATGGTTGTGAATGGAATGTCACAGAGTGGTCGGAGAGGAGAGAATCTAGCTTGAATGGGCGAAGGAGGACATGTTCAAGTTGAACTCCCCTATGAGAGCAGTGTGGCTCCTGATGAGAGGGAGTAAAGGAGAAATTAAAGATAGAGGGTAAATGGCGTTGGGAAGGACAGATGTTCGGTAAGGAAGGCGGACGGTGAGCGGGGAGGGGCATGTATGTTCAAAGAATGGCAGGAGGAGGCAGAGGGATGAGCGCTGTTGATCATAAGGACACCGCCCCCTATATTGGTCACCCGGCAGGATTGAGGAAAAGTGGAAGAGTCGGAGTGCAGAGCAGCCCGGGTGATGGACTCATGGGAGGTACATCAAGGTTCAGTTACTACCATCACTGCAAGTTGAGAATGAAGGGAGTCAAAGTGCGTCAAGAGGAAGGACATTCCTTGCTAATGATTGGTCATTCCAGAGCCAGAGAGTCAGGCTAGTGTGAGATGATAAAGGGGTGAAGCCAAGACTGCTTCTAGGTGGTGGGAGGTATGCATGAGGTTGGTGTGGGATTGGCTGTCTAGTGGCTTTTTTGTGGGTGAACCCTAGCATTGGGAAGGCATAGGCGTGGGGGTGGGGAGGTGAGAGGGAGGAGGAGGGGTTTTATTAGCGCAGAGCTGAAGGCATTGGGAAATCAGTAGCAAGCAGTATTTGTAGGGGGAGTTGTTGATACGTGATGAGTAGGGTCCAGGGCAGCCAACAGGTTAAAGAAAATTACAAATAGGCCGGTAGTGACCAAAAGGTAAAACAATTGTGCAAATATGCAGATAGTGCACAAAAGTTAAAACATGTACAAATAGTCCAGTACTGACCAGTAGGTACACACATTTGAAATGGGCAGTAGCAACCAACAAGACTGTAAGGCCAGTGGGGCTTGAGGGAAATTAGTGTGAAACCCTGAGGGCAGTCCGGCAGGAGGTAGGAGTTCTAGGTATGTAGGCGCTGGTGGATGAGTGGATACTGGTCATTGGGCCTTAATATGAGTTTGGCAGTGTCGTAAAAAAGTGGCAGTAATTCCATTGGTGACACTGTTTTACTGCTTTGCCGAATTATAGTTTTGGCCTTGAAGGGTAGGATTTACCTCGAGCAAGATGAATTTGCAATGGTGTAATTACCGTCCACGGTAAATCCATGATCAAGCTTACCACCACTCTTAAGCCCACTGTAAAACTGCACGACCGAGTGGCAGTAAAAGTAAATGAAGTTGGTAGTAATTCTGCGCAAAACACTGCTGGATTACTGCGAACCACGTAATGAGGCCCATTGTTTTTTCTTGGTGCTTGTGGCTTTCTTGAACATGGTGTCAGGAGGGTGAACTAGGTACATAGCCTAACGGGTGAGACCCTTTGCCAATCACCCTTTGACTTACTGTCCAACAGGTGTTAAAAAGCAGGGTATAGGAGGCAGAAGATACAGAGGCCACAACAACGCTCTGCACGTTGGGTATCAAGGCCAGTCTGTTGAACATATCTTTTGGGCCCTACATCCAGGATATAAGGCACTTTCTGGGCACTCCTCTTATTCCTCAATATGGCAGAAAGCACCCATTCTGGGGACATTACCTGCCAGTAATGGCCTGGAGCCCAAGATATAGGTCCGCGCATAGCGTGGGCCTTAACATCAGGCCTGGGTACAGTTACCAGATCGGTGAAGTCCCCAGAATGGGTGCTTCTTGCCATTAGCACCCCGAGACAAACCCTCAAGGTGCAATTAAAAGAAATTAAAAACCCAGCCGCGCTGCGTTGTTGGCTGCGACCGGGGATTGGTTGTCATGGAAATGAAAGGCAGGGCTTCACTCTGAGCCCCGCTTCCATATTCCTGGCTGAAGGAGTGGAGAAGGAAGCAGAGTGGTGCGGGCCTGGCAGAGGTCCCATTAAGGAAAGGAGAAGGAGCGGGGAATGTTGAGGGGCTTAAGGTGAGGTGGGAGGCAGTATAGGAAGGGGGACAGGCAGTGTTGGGTGCAGAGCATCTTAGCCAAGCTATCGGATTGCTCTGAGGCTGGGCTTGGATCGTTAGATTCAGCCCGGGTTAGGAGCAAACGGATCGGCTGATGCACCCGCCAAGGGGGCTAATGAAAGATATACTAGCATTGCAAAAGCATTTACCAAAAAATGGAGGCCGAATTAAGTCCCTCTCTTTTTAGAAGTGCAGGCCACTGGCCATACATGACAAAACGTATTTTGAATCCTCGCCAGGATGATAATTTACCATTTTATCAGTGAACTTAAATGGTTTTCATACCGATATAGCAGAGCCTTGTCCTAGGCAGACAACCTTCCTTTCAACTACACTACACTTTTTTGTCAATGCTTTTTTGTCCATTTCGCCTTGCCTCGTATATAGTGCTTAGAGGAGAAAAATGGAACAATAATAGAACATATTGTTGTGAATGTGCAATGAAATAGGTAATTCTGTGATTTGCTTGACGATGTGACTTGTAAAGCTTTGTTCAACAAAACGTCTACCATTCTAAGATTGCAGAAGCTGTGCTCCATTGACCGAGAATCTGGTGCCACCCAGCACTTCAAGAACTTCCAAATTAGGGGAAAAGCCTCTGCTGGAGAAGGGTGCGCGGGGCGGGGGTTGGAGGCGGTGTAGCGTCGCTAGTCAACACCAAACGCTGTCACGGAGGATGACCCAGGTTGCACTTCAATTGTGGTCCAGAGGGCCTAGGATATGCAAGCTGGAGGTCAGGTTCACAAGGAAGAAATCTTTTTGATGCATGATAGTCTCTGGAGGATACCTTAGGGGCAACGTGCACGCCTTTGAAGCAAGACAACACTGAGCACCACAGGTTCGATCCCGGGTCCGCGTTATAAATAACTTATCGTATCATGATGAACAAACCCCTTGACTGGTGCCTAGAATAATCTGCAAAGCCTCCCCTGGGAGGACATCTTCCAAGGAACAGGCAGACACGGAAGTATTTGAGTGCTCGAGACAACAAGGCGTAAGGGCATGGATGAAATTGATAGAGAATAGTAAATCAAGCTTGAAAGGAAGCAAAGAGATATGGTCTGGTGTGAAAGCAAACCATGCCAAGCTGATCATTTGTATCCTTCGGGTGCGAAAAATGCAAACGCCGGACTACCAGGAGAACAACAGACGATGGTAGCACCCCACTGGCTCTCAGCGAACACCCCCCAATATGAAGGTGGCTCTACCGCTGACTTTTTTGCCATATTTCTGCCTTGACTCCAACTGCATCACTTAAGCCTCCACGAAAGAGAGTGGCACAAACCACTGCTTGAGTCACTGAAAGGGAGAGGGTGTTCATGGATGTCAGTAGCAAGCTGTCGGTGGTGGTAGACCCCTCGCATCCTCTTTCCAAGTACCAGTGATGGCAGAGAAATACCCTTTCCTTGTCTGCGTTCACAGCCACGTGGAACAAATTCCTTTGGTGGAGCAGAAATGAGAGGAGAACAGGAGTGAACCAGCCCCTGCCCTCCCCAAGCAGGTGGTACTCTACGCAAAGCACCATCTGGTCTTTCAGGGAATCCGCCTGGTGAGAATTCTTTGACCAGGCTGATTACCACGAGCGGACTGCCATCAGGGCCAGATACAAAAATGGGGCAGTGACTCTGCCTCACACGCCAGCTGCCACAAGATGGAGGGAAGATGTGGTAAAGGCTCTGCTTCTTCAAGGTTTTCTAAGCAGGGGGTTTAGTGTTCTGTGGAGTTGGGAGTTCTAACCAATTTTATTGGTAAAACATTCTTTAAAATGTCCCATTTCTAACACTGCACGAAAAAGGTACTCCTAGGACTACTCAGTTTACTGTCTCAAGCCATTAATTGCGCCTCACGAATGTGTGCTACAAAACTCCCTTAACTCATAAAACAGGTACATTATAGTCACACTCAGTGAAAACTTTATTCACACACAGAAAAAGGTAATACATGCAGCAGAAGTTAAAACTTCCCTGACATACAGGAAAGGTACAATATGGCAAGTGGCCCATGTGCAAAACAGGATTGAAAACATCCATCGCACACTGGACAGATGCATCACGGTCATTAACCCAGCAAGCTACCATTACACACCAGAAAGGCAGGGCCGGTGCGTCCATTAGGCGAGGTTAGTCATACGCCTAGAGCGCAGAACGTTAGGACGGCATTTAAGGCATTTTTTTTTTGCTAAGGCCCCGAAAAAGCAGAAGCAGTTAACTTTGGTTTCAAAACGAATGCTACATTGCTTAAAGGAATAGTTCGTTCAGAAATATTATTGGCCAAAAAGATGGCCAATAATAAAACAAATATCTTAAATATATATTTTTTTTAAGTCCTTATGGAAAGTTTCGAGCAACTGAAGCTCAAACTTTAAAATTGCAATCACTAGGGGGCATCCATTTTGTGAAATAGATGCCGCCTGTGCTTGCGTTTGTGGCACTAATGAAGCAAAAGCCAGCCAGCTGTAGTAAACAAAAGCTACAACTGGGTGGCTTTTGCTTCATTGGTGCCAGACGCGGAGGACGGGGACCAGAGACTACAGGCAGGAAAGCTGCAGCTGCATCTCGGTAAGTGCTATTTTTTAAAAAAAATAAGCACTAGCTGCGTTTTTTTTTCTACGTTTTCCGGGCTGGAGGAGGCCGGAAAACTTAGACATAAAACAGCAGCTTTTAAAACGTTGTATTTATGTTCGCGGTAGCTTCAGCTTGGAGCCCATGGGCTCCAAGCTGAAGCTACCGCAAACATAAATACAACGTTGTTGTGTTTCAAAAACACTGCGGTTTTTCTTTCTAAGTTTCTCAGGCTTCTCCGAGCCAGAGGAGCCTGAGAAACTTAGAAAGAAAAACCGAAGCGTTTTTGAAACACAACCGCGTTGTGTTTCTGCCTGCCGTGGCTATCACTTTGGGTCTCCGGTGCTCCCCCGGGGGAGCACCAGAGACTCAAAGTGAAAGCCAAGGCAGGCAGAAACACAACGCGGTTGTGTTTCCATGCCGCAGTGTTTCTGCTTACAGCAGCTTTCACTTTGGAGCTCTCAGGCTCCCCGTGGGGTGTTTCTGCCTACAGCAGTTTTCAGTTTGGAGCTCTCAGGCTCCGCAGCTTTCACTTTGGAGCTCTCAGGTCCCCGTGGGGAGCCCGAGAGCTCCAAAGTGAAAGCCGCTGCAGGCAGAAACACAACGTGGGTGTTTAGAAATGCCACAGTGCTTCTCACTGTGGCAGCTTTTGCGTGGAGTCTCCTGGACTCCCCCAACCCAGAGGGAGTGCAGGAGACTCCAAGCGAAAGCTGCCGCCGTGAGAAATACAACGTTTTTGGATTTATAAATGCTGCAGTATTTACAAATCCAAAAACGTTGTTATTCTGAATGCGGCAGCTTTCGCTGGGAGTCTCCTGGACTCCCTCAGGGTTGAGGGAGTCCAGGAGACTCCATGCGAAAGCTCCCACTGTCAGAATAACAACGTTGTTGTATCTGTGATTGCCGTGGTTTTCCAACCACAGCAATCACAAATAGAACAACGTTATATTTTTAATTGGTGCACCTCAGCTTTTTGCCTTCATTTGACTTTTTCTGTGCTTCCCTGGGCTTGGGGAGCACAGAAAAGATAACATGAAAGTGAAGGCAGCCTCCTCAGCTCTGCTCAGGCTGCAGTAAGCAAAAGCTCCCAATAGGGGGGTTTTGCTGCTTGTTTAGTGCCACAAATGCAGAGCCGAGGAGGCTGCCTGCAATCACAAAATGGATGCCCCCTAGTGATTGTAATTTTAAAGTTTGAGCTTCATTTGCTCGAAACTTTCCATAGGGACTTAAAAAAAAACATTCCTTTAATTTCTTTGCAGGGCAAGATCTGCAATTTATAATTAGCCAGTCAGGAATCCGAGGTGACTGGCAGGTCATGGGACCCTAAATCAATAAATCATATCAGAGCTCGTGGTGGAGCCAGTTCAGGACCACGCACGCGCAGATACTGCTGCTGTTTATGAACTTAACAGCGCCTGCCTTCTTTGGGCTGGCTGGCTCCGTGCAGGAGACAGCTGGTGATCGACATAGGAAGTCTGTTTGCAGTGGTTACATGTGTGTGCTTAGATGTGTGCAGAATTAATCCCTTATGGTGTTGTTGGTGTTGCCTGCGAAATTGCAGGCAACAGCTCACTTCCTGAGTTTGGATGACGATTCACACACCATCTCCGTGTCTTATGACATAGCATTTCAGGCTGTATTTTTTATTGCATTCGCCTTTGAGTTGCATCTTTTTGCCACTCTTTTGAAAGCCCCTTCACACTTTCCCTGGGTAGTTGTGCCATCTGGCTTTTTCTCAAAGTGGGGGGTGTTTTGAATATATTCAGCTCTTCAGTGCCCACAGCAATTAGTAGCAGTGCTGCCCTTCTGCCTGCCAGCACTTCCTTTGCTCCTAGTGGCCCAAAGAACACTTTCTAGTTGGTCCTCCCCTGGCCCAATGTGATCACTAGTGTGCCCGTGGTGGGCAGAAATACCAGCTGTGGTGTTAGTCTGTGTGCCCTGCTGCTGTGTTTTTGCTCCGAGCTTGTTGTTGTTGTGTGTAGGTCTTCTTGCTCTCCCGCTTCCACCTGAGCCCCTGCTTTGTTTGCATATATCCCACCGTCGTCATTATTGTGGATGTTTTGCTGCTTTGCCAAATTGTGCTGAATAAGTACAACTCTGGCACAGGAGATGATGGGCACGTGCCGAGGAAAGTGCATAAGCCACCATGTGTAGCGATGGAGCCTAAACCAAGCAAGGAGGTTTCGGGTAGGGGATGGGACATTTAAAAAATATTGGGTTAAAATGGTGCATTTTGCAGCATACTTTCTGTGAAAGATTGGGTCAAAAACCACGTTTACATTTGGTTTTGTAGGGTGACAAATGGAAAAATCCAATAGATGCAAGTCACCAACACCGCACAGATCATTTTCCAACTAATTTTCTTGATGACTTTGGCCACAGTATATTCCAGTATAAAATAAATGTCATTCTCGCTGCACCAATACATGACAGATTTATCATATTAGAACATTCTCCTGTTGGCTTTGCCAGTAAAAAATGCCATGCTGCAGTTAGAAAATATATCTAGAATAGTTGCCCCAATGTAGGCATTATAGCACTATAGTAGCACTCATGTCTGCTTTAACCCTGATGCTCAGTAAAAATGCTATTCCACAGGAAGAAAAAGTAGCCATAGTGGCTGCAGGGATGTCAATGAAAGTCAAAACAGACTGAACATTAACTTCTTTGCAAATTCATGCCAACACCTCCTCATCCTGGTAGCGCCTACAGACTTTGGGCAAGACTCACATTAAATTGCGCAAGGTACACAATGAGCACAGAATGGGCTTTTTATTTTATTTATACCACTTTAAGAAATGCGCAGGTCACCTTATTGAAAAAGGTGACTTGCATGTTTTTGGAGGCTGTGCAAACAGTGCAAATGTTGTGCTGACCAAACCACTTGCATACACTAGTATGACAGTGTCTGAGCACACAAATTGGTTATGGGATCCTATTTCACCAAGGGCCCATTACTGTGAAATGCAAACAAACAAAAACATTTCGATCCCTCTATAGGGGATAGAAATGCATATGTGACAGCAGTGTTTCATACACTGAGGCATGTATCTCTGATCATGCCATGTGTTGCGCATCCCTAAACAGGTGCACGTTCCGTTTGTGAATTCAGGATGCCCACAGAAATACACAGAAACACCCCCCTCTTTGCACAAATGGGGTTAAAAAAAGGGGTATGTGAATGAGCGCACTATTATGGGCACATTCACATGCCCTTTTAGAATTGGGTGCATCTTTTTTGGGCACAAATAATGACATGTGAAAGCATGTCTCATCACTTGCACCCAAAACGTTTTCAGGATATGGCCGACTGAGGTCCCAGTTTTGGGTTATACAACCCTCCTCAGACAGTCAGTCAGTGACTCACTCATTCATTCATTGGCAGACTAAATATTATAAATTTAGATACAGACTGGCAAGCATTCACGTGGGAGTTAGCAGTAAGATACTGCTTACGTTTGCACGAAAGACAGCCGAAAACCCTGGCTGCCGGAAGTCGAGAGGCAGGCAGTTCACTGTTTCTGCTCCTTACATAGAAATGTAATGCAAGCCAAATAGCACAAGGTTAAATCTTCCGGGCTTCAGTCTGGTTGCACGCTGTGTAGATGAGAGCAACTTGAGGACGAAACTTTATCAAGGGTTGTGATGCAATTTGGGCGCCCATCCAATGGGGCCTTGTCGGATAAAACAAAGGAGTTTAAAGTTGATCATGGAACGGGATGACAGCTGGCTAAGATTTCTTCTCTGAGTCCAAATATTACTCGAATATCCGTGTTCTGTGTTTGTCCGAAATTGTTCAGTGTTTTTTTGCAAGTGTGCAAGGCCAGTACGATGGAAAGGCACCATTAACTGTACGCACAGGACACCTCCAGCACTGGGGTGCCGTCGGTAATAACCAATGTAGGTCTATTTGCTCGATCCTATTATCATCACATTAGGGTTCAAAGAGGAATCGTTTGGGTCTTTCCTAAGTGGCAGACACCAATCAGGATCGGGCCTGCAATAGCTTCACTGATCAGTTAAGAATGATCCTAGTATAATACTAATGATTTTCAGCTCAATGATTCTGTTTCTCTCAGATAGGCTTGGCCTTAACTTGTAAGACAGTCATTTGGATGTGCAATGTTTTGGGCAAAACCGTTTAGTCTAATTTAGGGCAACAGTTAAAACTTTGTGTTTATACATATGTTCACATGTTTGGGATGCTCACAACTGTTTTAATTTTGGAAGTAATTTTCTTTGTTTATGATGACTTTTCATTTTTGACGTCCAATGCATTGTTTATTGGGATCTAATAGACAGGATCCATGACTCTTAAGTCGCTGCTATCCAGAATCACATGTGGTAGTGATATAGTGGCGTTGTTAAAGGTGTACAAGAAAGAGGTGCCACACTGCTGTCATTCTTCATTTTGACAACGTTTGAACACTGTGTTCTTTTGTGTTCAATGATTCTGACCTTAGGTATGTTTTCCCCCTCGTCTTTACCATGAGGGTCTCTTCCTTTCTGCTATCCATCATTTCCCCTTCCTTTCCCCTCACCCTCTCCCAACACTTTGCAGTTCTTCACTCGGTACTCGTTCCTCTAACTCCATCTCCTAATATATTCTCTCCTCCCTTTCTCTAATGCCTCCAGCTCTGCATCCACTCTTTCCTCATTGTTGTACTAACACATGCCCCATCGCATCCCTCGCCACTGATGAACACCTAGGGACTCCATATATCACGTTGTCATTCTCCCTCCCCATGTTTCGCATCCTCTACTACCCTAATATCTCATCTTCCTCCCACCCCTCTACCGACAATGCACAATGGTACACTAAGTCATACCCTTATCTCCTCATTCACCAATTCATGCATATAGTGACGGCACATACTTCATACTGTATGTAACTACTTTCCTTTCCGTCACCCCGGCCTCAATTGTGGAAACCCCTCTTTCGCACGCTATCTGAACATAAGGCAAATCTCTTTCTATCTACAGGGTTTTTGGAGGCTGGGGTGGGTACAAGTTGGGGGTAACCTATCAGACAGTTCGCCTAGTGCAACTAAATACCTTGCACCGGCCCTGCAGAAAGGTACAGCATGGGAGGCAGCAGGTCAGAATTCCCTCACAGAAACCCATAGGTCGCTGTCTAAGCAGTGGTGCTGCAAAGTTTCTAAAAGTACAAGCTTTCCTCCCAACTACAGCACATACAGTTACTATATGCACAGGACCAACACATTCCTCCCTCACAAATAGAGCAATGGGCAGAGGCTGAGCTTATGAATGGCCAGCAAATGCGTTCATCAAACAGATACAACATAGACCAGGCTATTGCAATATTTCCTCAAAAACTGTCTGGTGCTGCATAGGCAGGGCCAGTGGATGCTTTCCACAAACAGCTACAGCATGTGCAGGGTCCCTAAAACCTCCCCCTTAACCATGCATATGTACTGCATGAAAAAGGCTAGTGCAAGATGCCCTCTTAAACAGATACACTATTTATACAAGAGCAAACCTTTTTCACAAACGGTTCTGCATGGTCAAGTGTAAGATGGTGCACATCAAAAGACAATTCACACGTCCCTCACAAGCACTGTCAGGTATAGCGATGACCGTCCAGTGCATGTTTCCATCACAAGCCGGGACGGGTACAGCATGGACAAGTCTATGACATATTTCCCTAACAAATGGGTACATGGACAGCGTGGCTAGGGGCAGGCAAGCTTCCTTCCCAAAAAGATACATTATGTGCAGGGGCAATGCAAGCATCCCTCACAAACAGTTACAATATGGGCAAGGTCGTTGCAAGTACTGTACAAACAGGTACTGGAACAGCACGCCAGGGTCGGTGTACATTTCCCTCATACATGTGCACAGGTGCAGCATTGGCAGAGCATACCTCAATCAAATTGGTCCATTTATGGCAGATAGGATCAGTGCAAGCTTCCCTGACAGACTGGTACAAGTACGGCATGTGCAAGGCCAGCGCAGGTTTCCTTCCTACACTGTACAGGTGCAGCATGGCCAAAGCCAGGGTAAGGTCCCTAAACAAACAAATTGCACAGTATAGGCTGTGACAGGTACAGCAGGAGCTATAGGGCCATGCAGCTTACTAGCTCCCCATGTGGAGAGCTCTTCTTTCATATCACCCTCTACCCCGGTCAGCAGCTTTTATCATTTACTGTGTGCTGGCTGAGAAGTGGGCCGGGTACAGGGTGTGCACTGTGCAAGCTTGCCTCCTTTTTGCACTCATCAATAGCTCATTACCAGGAGTGGAAGGGCCAGGTGAAGATGGGATGTTAAGCACAGCTGTTGCTAGCCTGCATAAAAATCACACAAACACACACTCCTACTCCGCCCCTACCCCCTGCTAGCCCATTGCAGAAAGTCTCCACTATCAAGTCTGCCCTGCATACTCACTGGTCAATCTCAGGGTGTCCATGGAGGTGGGAGGGGGACAGCCGGAGAGCAAGGCCTACGACTGCAGGGCACTGCGCCTTAGCTGGGTACCAGGTGGCTGTTTGGAGGGAAGGTGCACCACAGACAAAGTGCCATCCCTGTCCCCTATGTTCAATGGCACCCACAGTAACTTATTAGTTGCTTTTGCCCACGATTTAAAATTTCCCTCAACTGCGAGGGTCCGACCTATTTTTCCACCATCATATTGCGGGTAGTTCTGTGTGTTTATTACTTTTTCACTATAAGTTTAATGTATGGCCATCATGTTTTAACATCATAACACCCATATAAAGCTTTGACAGGCTGAGTGCTATGCATTTACCCTCAGCATGCACATATTCTCAGCAAGGCTTGACCAGTATAGGCCTGTATTGCTTTGAAAGTTAGCGCAGAAAATGTCAAATTAATCGGGCATCTTTTCTTTGTTATCTTTCTAAGAAATTATAGATAATGCTTGGAACTGTGAATTCACCTACATAGAAAGAATTTCAACTTTCAAATAGTGTGTTTGCCCAGAATTAAGTATTTTTATTCATGAAGTAGTTTTAAAGCTGCATGAATGCATTTACATTACTTCCACTTGAGAGCAAACATTGCAACACATCAATTGTGGGTGAGTGCTTGGAGGCCGCCCTGCCGGCATTGCTTAAAAAGTTCTATCAGGTTCTTAATGCTAATGAAAATGTTTCAGAGTAAATGTGCTGCAAGCACTGCCTACTTTGGCCTATTCTGAGATTATGCGGATAAGGAACGTTAGCTCCTTCTTGCTGAATTTACATGAGGGCCCCCAATCCCACCCCATCTCCCTGCTGCTCCGACCTTTTGGGTGTACCTCACCTGGGCCATGTTCTGCGGGCAGAGGTTCCTGGAGAGTTCGGACATGATTCTGGACTTCCCTGGTGTGAGGAACCCATATTTTGCTAGGCTGTCACATCATCGCTGTCCTTGTCTGATATATGCATCCACACATTTTTCTCGGCTGTCATTTCATGGCCCTCTTCGTTCGATAGAAGATGCCCACGTTTTGTTGGGCTGTCACTTGGTGACCTTCCTTTTGTCCTTAAAGAAGTCCCCATTCTGACATGCTATCCCTTTATGCCCTCCCTTTTCCCATTACAGAAGCCCATGTTTTGATAGGCTGTCCCTTTTATGACCATGTGACGGTCTGTGTTCCATGCAAAGGGTGACTATTTTGCTAGGTTGTCACTGCTGACCTTACAATGAACCTGCATTGTGTTTGATTGTCACTATATGAGTGTCCTTGTACCCCATGAGGTGTCTGCTTTAGAGTAGGGTGCCAATGTCTGAGCTATAGAGGAGCCCACCTTTTTTCGGCTGTCATGTTATAAGCTCCCATGCAAACATGGCGATGTGTTCATCTATCACATCACTTATAGGAAGCCATTCTTCCAGACTAATGGTGTAGCAGGAGAGATTTTGAAATGCGGTGGCAAAGCTGTGAGATAAGCTTGCAATCTTGTGGTGTTATCCATGCTCTCAGAGTCACTTGTTGGCCACTATTTCAAACAATGTGTTTGAAACTATGTGCTTTCTTCACAAATACGGAATCATTCAGAAACCTCCCAATGTGGCTCCTTGTTTTTTCTGACAAGGCATATCTCGTGAATTTAGATCTTCCAATGGTGGCCATCCTGTGATTTGTTAGTTAATACTCCAGAAAGAGTCATTCGAATTTTGGGGACATTTTAATTCTTAATTGAAGGAGGAACTTAACAACTTTGCCGACTATGGTCGAAAAAGATCCTGGATACGTGCCCTGTCCCACCCAATGCATAAAACGGCATGTCTCGTTATTACCTCAAGCTCACTGCAAGTTTCCTCTTGGTAAGATCACCTTTCAAATCACCGCACGGCCTTTCCTGATGTCATTAATCATATGCCCAATAATGTCAATGACAAAGTCTTCTGTGATGTCATGGAAGGGAATGGGCTATGCCAACCCCTTTGGCAGCTACGCAGCAACATAAGTGGTGGAACTTGATATTAACTTGCTAGGAAGTGCAGGAGCCTAACATGGGAGGCAGGGCAAACCTCAATGTTTTGAGAAACCAAGTCTTCAACATAACTCAAGATCTTACCTGGGTCGTCTGTTGCAATTCCTTTATGCTCAATATTGTCGTATCTTGCTGTTAAGCTACAGCTATTGTATGCCGGCATACATCACACAACATCTTAGGTAAAATAGGTGCACTATAAACTATATATTTTTTCTTTTTTATAACCAACATCTGGAGATTGTAATTGTTAATCTCGAAATCCAGATTTAGGTATGGTATCCTGGATAATGACGTCCTACCGCAAACAAGAAATTTAAGAAGTAGCAGGGGCTTGCAAACTCTTAATGAAAATCAACCAAAACATATGGTAAGGGGGAAAAGTCTTATTTGAATACAGCAGTATGCAACTTTCTTTTTGTGTGTCGTTTTGTTTCAAGTGCCAAGGCGGAATGTGTAAAGTGTTATTTGTGCAACTCTCAAGTCCTGTAGGGAATCTGAGAGCCGAGTCCGATTAAAATGTGATTTTCATGTAGGTGTAAATTCCAGTACCCTACTATAACGTCAAGAGTACCCTACTATAACGTCAAGAGTCACGCGAAGGCCTTATTGACTCCTGCTCTGGAGGCAAATATCCCAGAGCTGGGGCGCCTTTCTGCTCCCCAGTTTGCCTAAATATACATATGCATCGCAGGGCAGCAAATCGGATAGCAGGCGCGGCCTCTCCTCTTTCGCACACTTGCAAATTGTGGTGGTGATAAAGGACTGCTGACATTGCAGAAATGACAGCAGACTGCCATTCTCTCCTTTCAGCATTATAAAATTGCAAAGGTCTCACTGAGGATTGTTGTGAAAAAAAGTAGTTTTCCCCTTTAATGATTGTATTTATAACTTGGAACAGATTTCATGATTGACCCAGTTTGTGGTGTCACGCAGTATAAAGGACACCAACTAAATTATTTCTATGTACTAAAGAAACGGGAATGTTCAAATACAATAAGCCTGGCGTTGCAAATGTAGAGGGAACGCCTTTTTGTCTACCCCATGTACATTTTACCTTATAAAACGTACCCTCTACGTTTGCAATGTCCGAATTATTGGCTTTGCCAATGCTTATTTACACATTTTCAGAACAAACTGGATTCTCCACATGTGTATGCCCATCTGCCAGCTGTAATGCAAGGCTTTCTAAATAACGGGGGCACCAATATCCACACTTCATGCGAACACAGCTCTTCAGATGGGCACGTGAGCCTTGCTCATTTGTACAGTGGATCATTGACTAAGCAGCAAGGCATTTTGGTCAGTGAAGTGACGCAAAACCCCGCCCCCTGGATCATGTTAGCAGGGCTTGGCCCCAGCGCCGGCCTTAGGTACGGGTGACTTGGTCAGATGTCCAGGGCACCAAATTCATGTCATTTACACAGGGCATCATAACCACTGTCATGCCAGCATGGAAGAGCCTTTGAAAAGTTCCCTTGTGCTGGCATGGCGTCCGTGGCACACTATGTAAGAGAAAGGCATCCTCATGCTGGCACGGTAGCAGCCCCCTGTAAGTAAAAACCTCCCCACTTCTGGGTTCGGGGCAGCGGATCCAGTAGCGGGGGCGTGTTTCTCTTCCATAGGGCCCTGCTGCCACACAAGGACTGGGGAGCCTTTGAAAAGCTCCCTTGGGCTGGCGGGACAGCAGCCACGGCATCTTATGTATAATGAAGCCCCCCTCCAGGGTGGCACAGTAGCATCGCCCTATGTTAGAGAAAAGCCCCCACTGTGATGCTGGCACGATGCTGCTGCTGCACCAGCATGGGGAACCCATTGAAAGGTGGCGCAGTGGCAGTGCCAAGCTTAAGCAAACCCTTTCCCGCTCCTGTGCTGGCACTGGCAGTGCCATTACGGGAAAGGAGATTTTCTCTTACATAGGGCATGCTGCCACGCCAGCATGGTGGAGCCCTTGAAAAGCTTCCCCAACCTGGCATAGTGGTGGTGTCCTATTTAAGTGAAAAGTGCCCCGCTCCCGTTTAAGAGACACGAATTGTCAGAAAATGCAATTGTACAGAAAGCTTTTTGCTCTATCATATAGTATTAGACAATTTGTGTCTCTTCATTTTTTGTTTGTATGGGGTTTATAAAAGCGTATACTTGGCTTGTTGGCTTGTTGTCCAACTGGTCCTTAGCTTCCTGGTGAGTCGCAATCTTCTGGTCATTGGCTCTTCTCATCTGTCACCCCTTTTAAAGAAAGGAGGCAGTGTAATGCTTTTCAAAGATAGACACAAAAGAATATATGATTATCTTACGATGCGGCTGTCACTCTGTTAAAATGTAGACAGCATTAAGCTATGGGGTACTTACACCCAGATTCCTATGTGTTTTTTCTCCTGACAGGGACCGGATGGGCTCACCTGATCTGTCAAACACAGATGCATACTGGAATTTGAATTGTCGCTCAAAAAACAATCGCACCTGAAGAGGATGGCATAAATTACATTCTCCATTGAAACCGGTCGACCAACTGGTCATGAGGGGTCTCATGGACATTGCGATATCCCAGAAAAGAATGGTGGATACGGCATAAATATAATCAATACTCACACGCAGTGAGCTTTTTCAGTTGTCCCAAGTTTGCAGGACTTTTTTATATACTAACCTATTTCAGCAGTACCCATCTTGTTTGGAATATTTGATTCCTGTGGGTGAATAAATCATTTATACAAAATGCCTTGGTTCCAATTTCTCCATCCAATTAGTCACTTGGACTGGATCTAATCACCAGTCCAGTCCATACAAGAGTTGATTGGTTGTTCTCTTCATTTTTTAAAAGGAGAAAGGTTTGACACAAGCAATTCAGTTAGCAGTGATAAGGGGCAGTTTCTTCTCCCACTCTCCCTATTAGATAGGCGGCACATCACCTACGACCTAGGGTAAGGCAGTCTTTACAGGGTCATGGTGTTCTTCTAGCAGGGACAGCTGGGACGTTGTTTCAATCAGAGCTCTTGGAACGAATGTGTCAGTAAAGTCTACGTTAATCTTTTCTCCCAAAGAACTGTTTATGTTGTGTTGTAATACCTTGCATAGCTGCCAGGTAGCCCATGTTATGTGTGACAATATGAGCCAGTCTGGACATTTCCTGTGTAATGCTGGGCCTGGTATTTTTGTTCTTCCAATTGTAAGTATGTGCCTAAATGTACCAGCAAGCAAAGTGAAAATCCAGGTCTGGTTCATGGTGTCATGCAAGCCTTTGTGAGTAGCTCCTCTTGTCCATCACTCCACTGGTCGTTGACTGCCTGGTTAGTCACTCCCCTATGGTCAGTCACCATTCAGGTCCTTGGCTGCTTGGTGTGTCGACTCATCTGGTTCATCAGCCCTCTTGTCATTGGCTCCCTTGTGAGTTGCTACTCTGGTCTGTCACTTCTCTGTTTGCTTGGCTGGTGGTGCGTGATTGGCTTTGTCAGTTGATAGTGCAAGTCCATCTGCATTGTTTCACATAATGTGTCCAAATGAGTCTCCTTCTAAAAAGGAAGGTCTGCAAGCGTAAAACTTGATATATATGAATTAGAAGACATTAGGGTCAACTGTGCAGTACCTCAGGGTGCCTGCCTGTTCCCGTTTCTGTTTAACATTTATCTAAAACCGTTACATGATTGGCGTTGAGCCCAAAAGATTTGCATCCAGAAATATGCTGATATTTCGCCTTCAAACAGCGAATTTACAAATGAACTTAAAACTAGTAACCATTAACAAGAGAGAACATTGGATGAATACGAACCTGCTGCATCTAAATGCCTCCAAAACAGAATGGCCCTCATTACGATACTGGCGCTAAACCATGGCGCTATTAGCACCATGGTTGGTGCCGGTATCATAACGAGTCTGCCAATGTTCAATGGGGAATTACCACCCCATTCCAAGGTTGGCGGGGCGGTAATTCCCCATTGAACATTGGCCCTTCACCATTCCCATTTTTGCCCCATAGGGCTCAATGTGACTAGGGAAGGTGCTAAGTCACCAAGGTCCCTTTGCGGGTCCCTACTTTAACGGCTGGTCTAGACCAGCCGTTCAGGTCGGGTCCCGCAAAGGGACCTCGTAGTAAGGCGTAGTAAGGCGTAGTAAGGCCGTTAACCCATTAGCGCCAGGGTCGTAATGAGGCTCAATGTCTCAATACAGCAGTGAGCCATTCTTCATCACAAATAATCATGAAAGATATTCCCCTGCATAAAATTGACATTAAGATTCCGTAATCTGTATGTAATCGGGAGCCTTTTTGACACTGATCTTACAATGACCCAGCACGTCAACAAAATAGTCAGTTCATCAAATTATTATCTGATGATCCTTAAAGAAATCAGACCATTAATTACAGAAAATCATGCATCATCTATAGCTTGACCTATTATTAGCTCTAGGATTGACCATGGAAATGCACTGCTATTAGGAGCCTCCCAATACTTACTAGATTGTCTTTAAAGTGTCCAAAAGAGAACAGCTAGAAATGTAACAGACATCCTGCAAAGAGCACATTCTTCACCAGCGCTCAATAAATTGCACTGACTGCTCGTCACTGCCCATTCAAGTTTAAGGCGTTTATGTTGGTATTTATGGCCATTAATTAATTTGGCCCTGAGTATCTTGTAGGAAAAAAAGAGGGCTCCAAATTTTTACTGAGGCTCTGAATTTCAACAAAAATGAAAACTTGTCAGCAAGAGTGTGAGTCTCTGGGCTGAATCTTGTGTAAGTCAGTATTGTGAATGCACAGAGCACATGCCAGCTAAACGGGGGGTTTGAATTTGGCACTGCGTAAGCGCTGTTATCATGACACATCACATCACAGTAATATGGACTGAGTGCAATGAAGAATAAAACTAACTTTCACTAATTCTCCTAATACTCCTAATTCATTAACCCATCCTTTACTAATATTCAATGTGGTTAAGTGCATAGCTCTTTGGTGCAAACATTTGATACAAATTGGCACCCTATAGGAGATGGCAAACACAGGCTGTGCAATATGTTTGGAGAGCGCATAAGAAAATGAATGTGCAGAATAAAAATTGTGTTTGCAGTGAAGATGTGAGGAATGTGAGCTGCGGAATTTAGAGCCTGTTTTGCTTAAAGCAAACTCATTGTTCATTTTCAGAACAAGAAACAGTGCAGAGAACTGGAACACTTTTCATCTGTTTGATGCCTTCTAATGGTGCAGGCTTATCACAATTTCTCTACAATAATCTAGTGAGTTGCTTTGTCAAAGGGAGGTGACTTGATTGGCACATGACATCACTTTCAAAGCGGTATCTTCTTACATTTTATGTAGGCAATCATGTTCATGGGCAGGTCACAAATTGGGAGTTTAAAAGGAGCTGCAGAGAGAGGCTGGCTGTCTCTCCGGCTCTGGGTGGATGTCCTGCATTTGCTGTCGGCGAGTAGGCTGATATCTCTCTCTGATGAGTGGGAAGGAAAAACCAGATAAAGAAATTCTGCAGTGCAGGCTCTGTCAAGGTAGACGGAGGGGGCCCTGACCTTGCTATACTGGGGGCAGACAGAATCAAGCATTATTTTTTGTAAGACTCTAGTGAAAATTGAGGTGTGCATTTGTTGTCTGTGGGTGCTTTTTATAGGCAGTTGCAGGCTGGGGAAAGTGTGTTCTTAAATGTAAACAGATATTTTTCATGTGTTACTCATTCCATGTAACAAGTGTCAAATATAGTTGAAGTCTTTAAACTGCGAAAAACAGATGCCATGTTCCAAGGTCTCTTGATAACAATGTTTTGAATTGCAACACTAAAAGGAGGGTGCTTAAAGCCTGTTATGAGAAAAGCTATTTGCTGTGGGGCGACTTTCTAATGAAATGTATGTGTGCCTGTCTTTATTTATTTTCACTTTGAGTCACAAGGGATGTTATAGAAAAAGGTTGTGCATTGCACATTGTTTTAATTCCTTCCATAAATTCTAACTACTTATAAACAAAAAACAAAAGCAAGTCAGACTCTGTCTACTTATTATGTGTCCTAGTTTCTTGTACTAGTATACAGACAGATGAGGAGCAGGTGGTAGTTGCATTTTACCACACGTGGTTTCGTCATATAACTGCATGTAGTAAAATATAAAACAAAACTGGTCACTGTGAATTGGGTCAATTTCAGGGGCTGGTTGTAAGAATAAGAGCATTCAAGTGTCCTGGTAAGTGTTTTTTGGATTACAACCAAAGTGGTATTGTAGATAAAATACCACCTAATAGTGAAATTGTGCTCTAGTGTGCATCAGGTCCAGTTGTTGGTTTACCACTCATGATCCCAATACAAGAATAACATAGTATCTTTGGGGCTCGCCAAAACTACCGAAAATAACCCTAACAATCTCCACCAATATTACTTTCCACCCCGCAATCTTCGATCTGCTCACTCAGTATTTGCAACAAATGGACAAGAGCAATGGGACGCTCATTCTAGGTCCAGGCAACTACATTGTGGAATAACCTCTCCAAAGATTTATGCTCCTTAGATGAACTCATGAATTTCAGACGTAAACTAAAAACATATCTGTTTCAGTAAACGCCTCCTCTCTTCCTCTTTCAATTCAGTTTTAGCACTTAGATGCCCTTTGGGCCAAAGGTGCTTTATGAACACACAAAGGATAGATAGATAGATAGATAGATAGATAGATAGATAGATAGATAGATAGATAGATAGATAGATAGATAGATAGATAGATAGATAGATAGATAGATAGATAGATAGATAGATAGTGCCATAAATCCAAGACTGAGCGGTGCCATACATGCCAACATGCCCCATTTAATTCGGGAAATACAAGTCCAGTCTTGGTTTTAACGTTGCATTCTGGGCTTCTAGTCTGGGCTTTCCCTACAGCTCTTATATCACGATTCACTCACCTCTGCGACTGGACAGCTGGGCAGAACACACTGCATGCAATCAGTGATGTTCTCTCACTGTGAAATCTGTTCCAACTGTCTTTGTACCAGATTTGGAGTTTTTGATATACAGTGCTAAACAAGTGGTGTTTCATGCACGCAAATCATATTTTGAACATAACATGTAGTCCCATTGGGAAATATGTGGTGTGGCAGCTTTTGGGCTAATTCCGACCTCCATTTGGGCTATAAACTGGTTTCCTTTTCTGGCAATGCTAATTTAGGGAGATGTGCAGGCATTTACAATTGCCAAATAGTCGTGCTTCCAAATGTGCAGAGACGCTACGGCATTTGCATACCCTTAATGCCAGATTTCGGTGAGTGGTGTTTTAACTCAGTATCCCCATTATGGGTGTTCTACAGGTGGATGGGGGCTCAAAACTCACACCAGAGCGAATCCCTGGACAGTCTCACAGGCCGTACATGGCTTCTGCTGGCCCACTTACCCTACTTTTTGGAATGTTCCCTTCTGCCGTGAAAAGTAGCCAAAATCAACCCAAAATTGTTTGGGGGTGTTCCAAATTTTGTTTCGCCTGGATTGTTGACAGTGGGCCAGCCCTGGATGCCCCGCAGCTTCGCCTGTTACAACCGTGAGCAGTGCTGTGCCAGAACCTTACCTCACAGGCCCATTTTTGATGTTACAATTGTATTCATTGACTGAGTGGAGGGGCGAGGGAGCAGTCCCACTCTCTCCTCGCCTCTCCCCGACACACCCACAAACACTTCCTTTAAGACCTCTTGTGAAGGCCCCCAGAGAGTGGCCACCAGAATTCGACTGCAGTAGACACTGGCATGTATTATCATATTTTATCTCGCATTTTTCCCATGATAAAATGTCACATTGCAAGTTCTTTGAATTTGCAACACCGTACATAGCTTAATTCAAGAACTGCGCTTGTACTGTGACGTGCGCGGTGATTTGTGTGCATGGGAATGGCCAGTAAGCACACTGGATTTTATTAACACCAGCTAGTGTGGATCCAACACTGCGCTTTCTTGGATGCAAAACCTATAACATTTATATATCACACTAAAGCATAATTCACTTTTCAGATTCCTTCATGGATAAAAAGCATGTCTGTGTGGATTTTGTAGCTCAGAAGCACTCGGTCTTTGCCAGTTTACGCCGTCAATTACTAGCGCTTTATTACAGAATAACTGCAGTCCTCTGTAGTGGACAGTAAATATTCCCGCCGGCCAGTATGAGTGGAGTGGAATTCCATAAAGTAATTCCACTCTGCCTGAACACACGGTAAGTACCTAGGCAGTGCTGACTGATTGACTGCCTGTCTGGTCATTTCCCCCCATCGGTCACATCGACCGCCGTAAAGAAATACCTCAGCCAATAGAGGGAGGCCATGTAGAGGCTTCCGCTGGGGAGGGGTCATTTGTGGTACCAACCCTAGAGGGAGATGGGTCCCCTTGACCCCCTATCAACGTGTTGACTCGAAACGCAAGGGAGCCTCCGACAAAATCTGCCCAATTTTAATCAGCACTAAAATTGGGCATATTTGCTCCATTGACCTCCAGCTCACAAAACCAAACTGGCACTCGGAGGTGGGACTGGGCGGTGGGTCCAAATTACAAAGGGGAATGGCCCTTGCCAATACATCCCGCCCAAGCTGGTGGCACGGCAGAAGTCACCACCAGAAGGATTGTTTACAGCGGGCAGGAACTTCTGCACTGTACAGCCAGGTCTAATGTAGTGGGCGACAGTGGGCCATCTGAAAGCAACAGGGCTACCAGTGGGTGTAGCACTACCTCCCATTTCTGTAAGGAGGTCTCTGCTTTCCAACTGACATATGTTTTGAATGACTTCCCAGCCAGTCACAAAGAAACAAAGTCGACAATTCTAGAATCCACACATAATTTAAAAGCAGAACACAGACAGCTAAAGGTAGCCTCAGATGGAAAAACAATGAGAAAATCACACTCATTCCGATATCTCTCCAGTGGCTACTGGTGAAATAAAAGGCTGGAGACACTGTACACCACACAGGAAGCCTACCGGGACATCTACCTTGCTTCCCTTCCCATTCTACACCACCTTAGCACCCAACACCAGACGACTAAAGTTCAGCCAGGCCACAGCATCCACCCATCAAGCTCATCTGTAAAACACCTGGAGGCCGATCTGTCTGATACCACATACAACCCTTTGATCCTTCACTGAAGACTAACCATATCTGGGTCGGTAAAGGGTCTGAAAATATCACTGCTCTGGCACACTACTGGACAAGGATCTGGCCAAATGAGACAATTTCCTTAGCTGTGTGCCGGGGCCACATCTGGGCTAAATCTGCTATCGCAAAATGCCAAATATACTTTGATATACTCATACGCCAAAGGGGCCAGGAGGCAACGTGCAAGCACTTGACAAAACACCTTAATCAGTAAATGGATATATTAGTAGACACGGGTGCTGACTTGGAGGCTCTGTCGCGCACATTCTAGATATAGGATTTCTGCACTTCCACTGCACAGTTTAGATAAATTGTCTCATGGTTGGGTCCTGAAGCAAAAATGTATTTTCATTGACAACAAACATATTTACTTTTGGCTCACAGAGGAGCTGCTAGACACCTTCATGAGAACATTTACTGATAGAGAAAGTATATATGGACTTGGCACTCTTTTCTGGCATTTTTGGGGGGCTACATATATGCCAATAATATGAACAGTTTATTTTATTGTCATTTGGAAGGACAGTAAAGACACATTTGATGAGTTCTAGCTTAATGAAACGACCCCCTTTTAACCTTTGTGATAATAAGCAGAATATAAGAGCTACTTTTTCTTGACTTAATTGTTAAAATCAAGGAAATGGTTACATTGAATGGAAAATTGAAGATCTGTATGCCACTGTATAGAAAACCCACTGATAGGAGCACTGTTCTTCAATGCAGATGCCAACATCCAAAATCACAATGGGGTGGGCTTCCTTTTGAACAATTTCTTAAACTAAGTCTTCATTGTCCATCGCCTATAGATTATTGTAAGGAAGCAGAAGTAATTTGTGTTGGGCGCATAAACCATACTTAACATAAAAGATTGATTAAAGAATCCATGAAAAGAGCATTATATATGAAGAGGATACGTTTATACCACATGCAGAAAAAACTCTGTTAGAGACTGATATGTGCAATTACAATTTCACGCTATTGTCAAAGTATTAAACAGACTATCAAAAAGCATTGGTCAATATTGGATGAAAACCTGGAAGACACAAGATTACAATTGTTTGCCTTCAAATGGGGAAACAATCTTAGGGATCCTCTACTAAATTACTTAAGAAAAAAAGTAGTGTCAAGTCCATTGATTACAACATCATGGGATTTATCCCTGGTAGTCAGGCATTTCCCCTGCGGAAGATGTTCGGTAGCCCATTTTACAATTGAAGCTAGTGTTTTCAGCTATGAAAACATACCTTTAAAGTTATTAATTCATACAAACTTCCAAAAAGTAGATATATGTTTTTTTATTTTGTTTTATTAAACTGTTTGGAGTTACAACAACAAAGTAAAAACCTTTAACACTACATACAATAATACAAAATTCACCAATAGATTAACATTTAAATTCATAATAATTAATAATTCATATTGTTCTGTTAAAATATTAAAAAGATAAAAGATCAAATGTTCACATTTCCAATTCTCTTAATGATCAATTTCCAGATATGATACAGATTATAAATTAAATGTGTATTTTGGCCTGAATAAATGTACGCCCACATTAGACCTTCCCTTATATTATTTATATGCTTAAAGCCTCCATAACCTTTACAGTAAATGTCAGTAAAATAGGGCAGCCTCTTAACAAATGTCTGGAATTCTCCCAATGACATAGACGAAAAAGTCTTTCCTGTCTTGGGATAGCAAGCCAGGAAGCAAGGCCTGACCAACTAGAGAGCTTCTCTACTCGCAGCTGTAATATAAATCTTCTCGCTTTGGGATCTCTGATATTCAAAGTGTACATAGCTGTCCTGTCAATAGTAAAACTCTGTTTCACAAAGTCCATAAAAGACGATTTTTTCTTAGTTTGCAGCGGTTAGCATCTCTGTCGGGAATTCCCACCTTTTTATTTATTTCACTGCCACCCCGACGCCTTTAGGGTCTTGTGCTGAGAGTTTAAGGACACTATATTGAAAGAAGATACCTGTAGCGTTTTTTTTCATAGTGACAAGGGAGGTAAGACCTAACTCACATCGAATTTCTTTGATCAGAGGTGAGGAAGAGATGCCCAAGGTAACTCACCAAATTCTGCTTTCTAATTGCATGAGTCACTTGACCTCATCGTTACAGAACACCTCCATCCCATAGAGAGCACTTGGTATGGTGGAACTGTTGTAAATCCTAACCTTCCATTGAAATTTAACACCTATGGTCGGAAAATCTTCTTATAGCATTGCATGTTTTAACTATTTTGGTGATAAAGTCAGAGGCCAATTTCTTCACACTCAGCGAATCCAAAAGGGAAATGCCCAGCGACATGTATTTATCAATTTTATCAATAGTTTCTTCCTTGATTTTCCACCTGGAACTACTATATTTGAATTAATGACCATAATGTTGGTCTTTGTGCGATAAATGACTATAGGAGTTGTATCAAATATAGCCAAGTCATCCGCGTAGACTAACCACGCAATGGCTTTGGTATTAATACGTGGAGGGAAATTCCTACATTCAGCCAATGCACTATCGAGGTTCGAGATGTACAAATTAAAAAGCATGGGTGCTTAAGTCCACCCCTGCTTAAGACCATGATTAATAGAAATGCTTTGCTAAGAATGCCTTCCTGACTAAGCCTAACCTGCACTGTGGTATTGCTGTACAACCTTTGTATGAAATGCAGTATCTGGTGATGAAGGCCCATACTTTTCATTTTCTGCCACAAAATGTTTAGGTTAACTGAGTCAAATGCCTTTCTATAGTCTTTGAAACATATGTACAATAATGTTGATCTATCTTCTTTAGCCTTACGAATCAGGTACATCAATGTCTACAGACAAGCCAAGGTGTCTGTTCCCTTGCAACAACCCACCTGCTGGGTACTGCGAGGAACCTGAGGGTCTCCTCACTTCTTTTGCCCCTGGATCCTCCTCTCAGGTGGCCAGGGAAAGGTCATCGCTTTTGGATTCTGACCCTGGGGGTGGACATGCAAGGGAGGATCACCTGGTTGGAGGGACGTTTGGGAATGGGGAGAGGGCGTCCTTAGGTGAGACATGGTATCCCCCTTTCCCTTTTCAAAATGAACCCTCTATCCCTCAAGCCTTTGTAGGCTACTGTTAGTCCCGTTCCCTTTCCTCCCTTTAAACTGTCCCCCAGAAACACCACATCAACAATGGGACGAGGAAGAGACCAACTAGGAAGACACATCCTCATTTGGTTGGGACAAACACATGCCAACCTCATTTTATTCATATAGGCACATGTCAACCTCCTTTGTTAATACAGAAACCTATGAGCTTTGCTGTGTACTGGGATGAAGAGGAGGGCAACACGAGTAAGACCGAACTTCCATTCTAATGATGAGTGGTCTAGTCTTTTCTGGACTCAGTATGTGGCAGGCACTTTAAAACCCGACTTCTGTTTGAAAAGGGGACAGCTGTGGAGGCAGAGTCAGCTGTGGAGGCTGAGGCAGCAACTGGGGAAGCAACTCCAATTCAATGGCGTGGCAAGTGTAGCACTCGAGACCCGGTGGCAGATGCAGAGTTCATGCAGCAAGAAGCGAAGCTAAGAAAAGCTGAAGGCCTGTAACGGACCGCATGAGGGAGATGGGAGTGACCGAGTGAAGCCGTCACAGAAGTCCTCGGCTGCAGGTGGAGAATCGCTGGGAAGCAACGCCACGGAGAGCCGCTGGGAGAGGAGAGAGATACAGCTCGGGCAGGCGAGAACCTGCAGCGGCAGTGACCTTGCAGTGGTGTAAGCTCTGACCGGTGAGTGAGTGGAAAGCACCAGGTTGACAGGCAAATGTGCATCGAACATAGTTGTTTTGGATACCGAACACGCTGAAAGTCATTTAAAGAACTTTTGAATGCCGAAGCAAGTACTTCTGAATATCGAATGTAAAGAAAGTCATTTCAAGTGCTTATTAATGCTGAAACAAGTACTTTTGAATACAAGTACTTTTGAATGCCGAACCGATACTTCTAAGAATCAAATGTACTCAACGTCATTACAAGTACTTTTGAATGCTGAAACAAGTACTTTTGAACACTGAATGAACTGAAAGTAATAATAAGCACTTTGAATGCCAAACAGAGTAAAGGCAAAGTTTTGAGCACTTGTGAGTGGAGTCAAACAAAGGTGGTGCTTGTAGCAGATACCATGGACTACATTGTATGGAACACGAGTATTGGCAAAGTCAAGAAAATACCAAGAAGAGTATGAGATAAGAAACCATGTATTATCCAAAGCTAAAGAAGCTCGAGAAACTGCAGGTTAATAGGAAACCTTTATTGGCCAGAGCTAGAAGATTACAAGTAAGTGTAATGAATGCATGGTGACCAAGCAAGCCACAGTACCACGTCAAGAGAGTGGGCTGTATTATCTGAAACACAAGTATTAGCAAATCTAGTGAACACAGAGGGCATGATATGAGGAAAAGAATACTGGCAATAGCCGGAAGAGTTCAAAGACCTTCATATTAAGCGGAAACCTGTATTGGCAAGAATCAGAACCAGAGGGCCATCACCTACTAGGTGGTCATAGCTAGATGGATTCTCCAATTCCTTGGAACTTCTAAAATACAAGTATCGTGTGTACTTTACCCAGGTGAGTTCCTGTCCAGGATTCATATCTCTTTTATTGAGAGCCGGGGAAGAGTATCATTTAATGAGTGCCCAGAATTTCTTGGAGTCTGAGCATCTCAGTGCCTTAAACATTATCTGCCAACTGGGTGATAACACTGAACCTTGTGGGCCTGGATGCAGTTCTTATAGACGGTCTTCAAATGAGCAATCTCACTATTCCTTTCCTGCAGGGTTATAGATTTATGTCTAGCATCTTTAATTTCAATTGCTTGTTCCTACAGGTAATTGCCATTTTATGAATTCCTAGTTCACAATTTCTTTGATAGTGATGTTTCCGCAATACACCGACCATATTACAGATAATATCATTAATTACAGATTCCTATCCTAGAATTTCAATGATAGTTAACAACTTCTCTTACAAGGTAAGGTAAGGTAAGGTAAGGTAAGGTAATGTTTATTTGTATAGTGCCTATACACAAGGCAAGTGTTTCAAAGGGCTCAAGGAGGGAGGGAACAAGGGGAAAAAACAACAGTCATTCAGAGTCCTTGAAATTCTGAGACAATGGCATATAATACATTTAACAATAGAGGTAACAGCAAATATGTCTGACGACAATTCTGCAGTTTTTCCAAGTGCCTTAGGGCATCACCATGCAGGGAGGGAAGACAGGGGGAAAACACGAGACAGATCTTTAGGCACGGTACGTTTGGATTTGCGCAAGTGCACAGACGGTTACAGGGAGGTGGGGGGGTCAATGGGGATGGTGGGGGTACAAATGCGCCCAGTCAGTAGTGACTGGGGTAAGTGCAGAGAGATGCCACTCTCTTGGGTCACTGACAAAGTGCAGTGATGATGAGGTGAAGTGCAAGGCCAGGATGCAAGTGCGGGAGGACTGGCGGTGGTGCCAGGGACCTGTGAGACTGATATGATATGATATGATATGATATGATATGATATGATATGGCATTCATAACGCACCTATACACAAGTGTACACTCTGTGGTACACCAGGCGGCCAGTCAGCAAGCAGTACGGAGAAGGGGGAGGGAGGGAAAAGAGCAGAGAGATAGCTTAGCAGGGTAGAGGAAGAGAGAAGGAAGAGGAGAAGAGGAATTTCTTAAGGAGTTTCTGGAACTTAAGGAGATGAGGCTCTATACGGAGGGTCGCGGGAGTCTATTCCAGAGGGAAGTCCCTGCAAAAGATAAAGATCTCGCGCCAAATCTCTGCTTGGAGAACCGGCTCACTCGCAGAAGGTTGGAGGTAGATGAGTGGAGGGCTCGGGAAGGACAATATTTAGGTAGGCTTCATTAATGATAGGTAGGTTCCAGGCCCCAGAAAGCCTTGTGGACAATGCAGAGGGTCTTGAACTTGATCCTTGCAGCCACAGGGAGCCAGTGGAGGCATTTCAGCGCCGGAGAGATGCAGTCACTGGGCTTAAGGCCAAAGATAAGTCTTGAGGTTGTGTTCTGGATGAGTTGTAGAGGGCGCAGGGCAGAGGCAAAGAGGTTAAGAAAGAGGAGGAAAGAGGCTGTTGCAGTAGTCCAGTCTTGAGAGGACCAGGTCTCTGGAGACAGGGAGCCGCTGGGGGAAGGTGAGAAAAGGAAGAGTACCTCTGAGGAGGTGCAGCTGGTAGTTGGACTTCTTAGAGATGTCCGGAATGTGAGTGGAGAAGGAAAGAGTGGAGTCGAAGATGACCCCAAGGATTTTTACCTCGCAGGTGGGTGTGGGCGCTTGCCAAGGGAGGCTGGCCAAAGCGAGAGTGGGAAAGCGGGAGATGGGGAGTCCCATTGCGCACAATCTCAGTCTAACTGGCGTTGAGGCACAGGTCGTTCGTAGCACACCAAGACTGAATTGCGGACATTCAGATATGAGCGAGGTAGAGGAGGTGGCTGAGGGTAGCCTGAAGGAGAGTTGCATGTCATCCGCATAAAATTGGAAGTTAGAGATGGAAGTGCCAATCACACATCCCAAGGCAGCCATGTAGACATTGAAGAACCAGGGGGACAGGATAGAGTGCTGGGGAATGCTACAGGTTGAGAGAGTGTAGAAGAGAGAAAGGACCCAAGTTCCACCTGGGATGGGCGGTTGGATAGATAAGAGGTTAACCACACCAGAGCCTGACCTGTGATTCCCAGGGTATCACAGAGATGTGTGATCAGGATGTTGTGGTTTACCATGTCAAAGGGAGAGTAGAGGTCGAGAAGAATGAGGACAGAGGGAATGTTAGTGTCAAGATTTGAGAGCAGGTCTTCACAGGTTTTCAGGAGAGCCGTTTCCGTGCCTCTGGATGCTCTAAAGCCAGACTAATGATCGTGGAAGCAACCAGCAGATTCAGTGTGGAGGGTGAGTTGAGAGATAGCCAGCTTCTCCAGGAGATTTCCTAGGAATGGGATGATAGAGATAGGGCGGTAGTTTGCCGGAATGGAAGGGTCGGCAGAGGGTTTCTTAAGCAGAGGGTGCACAAGGGAGTGCTTAAGAGGAGTTAGAAAAGCTCCAGTGGAAAAAGAGAGATTGCAGAAATCAGCCAAGGCTGGAGCGAGAGAGTCAATGTTGCCCTTAATGGTTTTGGAGGGGCAGGGGTCCACCTGTTTGGATGAAGCCTTCATAAACCGGACTTGTTTGGCAACCTCTTCAGGTGTGACATGGTGAGAGAAGAAAGGAGAAGTCGTGGGGGCGCCAAGGAGGGTCAAGAGGTGTAGGTGTGGGATCTGATGTGGAAGTGAGAGAGGAAAGGATGTCTTGAGTTTTTGTAGAGAAGGGTGCAGCCAGGTAGTTCCAAAACAACACACATTAAATGTGGTAACATTCTTTTCTGTTCAAATCACTCTGTTACCGACATTGGGTAATTGGATGTCCCCTTTCAAAATCCCACCAACATTATTCTTCTTCAGATCCATGGCAAATCCTAAAATCTTATGGTCACTGTATCAATCAAATGAAACCTCATGACCTTTTCAAATAGCTTTTTCGATAACATGATATAATCTACCAGTGAGTGGCTGGATTAATTAATCCAAGTGAAAGAACATTTATGTGCACTTTTTGCAGACTCCACCAGAAAAATTAAATCTTGTATCGCAAAAAACTCATGCCATAGACCCTCCCCAAAGGCTGGTGTTTCTCATACATGAACAACACCATTTACCATATACGGACTTATTAAGGGGGCGTAGCAAGTAGTATATTCTTATTTCTACCATATAATAGTTGAAAAATAATGTCCCCAGCAATAATGCAATGACCTTGTGGACTTTGCAAATACCACTGTGCCATAGTATCCTTTAACGCTTCTGTTTTCCTTTCCAAATCTTCATGATCAAGCAGAATGTACACGTTGATAAAAAGGCTATGAGACTGATCACGAGACTGGGGGAGAGCCACCACAACCACCAATAAATTTGAGTTCTTAATCATCAGTTCAAAGTCTTCCATTTGGAGATCGTTTTTGACCCCTATCACCAAGTCCCCCCAAGGCCGACCCTTGATAGGGCGTGTTGCAAGGCTTTGTGTAATTTGGTACCCATCCAACGAGTATTGCCCCAACACCCAGGTCTCCTGCAAGAGAAATATGTCTGCTGCCAAAATGTAAGCTTGCCCAGCAGGGTGTATGGTAAATGACTTATAAACTCTCGTGTTCATGTCATGCCCTGGATGAGGCTCGGACCATATTCCTTGTATCATCCTGTTCAATTATTTGTTTTCTGGCCAGCTTTGTTTCCTTGGGACATACTGATTATTCATTGTGAGAATACTTTACGCTCTATTATTCAAAATCTTTATGTCCTGTTGTTTCGAGGTAACTTCCGCAATAGACATCTCTGGCTGTATGGGCCTTTCATCCACCTTAATCACTTGTTCTATGGTGAAACCCTTTTCCTCCTGCTCTGAACTGTGCACAATAATCAGATCCACTATAATAGTGGAAACTAAATGGACTAATGCCAAATGTTCTTCTTCTGTAGACCACAGGAATTCTGCCTTATCAATGTCTTTGGAGATAACAACACGTAAATCAATGCAACTATGTAATACAGATATTACATTACTTCTACTAAGAAAGGAGCTATCCATACCCGCTTGGATCTCACTGATCTTTATTGTACTTAGTACCCCATTGTTGTTCCAGCATATAGCACATTTTATTCATCTTGGCCTTCTTAGTGTTGTCCCCCAAAGATGGTAGCTCACCAATATTCTCCCACGCGGCCTCTTCCAGCAGAGGTTTAGTTTGCAGATGATGTTGGCTTTCAGTGCTTTCAATTACTTTAGTGTTTTGTCCCACAGTAACAATGTCCTTGCCGGCCCCATTTATCCATTTGTCCAGGGGTTTGCACAAGTTATTTATATTGGATGGACCCATAGGTTTGTGATATTTTTCAGTAAACAATGGCCCATTAATTCCTAATAATTGACCCACACTGTAATCCGAGGATATATCTGTCACCATATCTACTGTTTCCGAGACCTCAGTACTTTTTACTTACTTAGCAATGGGAATAACTTGCTCTTTAGTTTGGACATTGTTACTGGCACCTTTAGGAGATTTACTTTTCTTCCCCTGACATTTCTTTCTTGTTAATAATCAATTAATCGGTGACTGTTTTCTTATTCATCGCACCATTGGCCTCTATCTGACCCCGCGGTACCCGTAGTTATTACTGGGTCCAGTTTCTGACCTTCTGACCTAGCCGATTTTATTTTTTTACCCGTCTACATCTATTGTACCCCTCTGGTAAGTAGATGCATTTACTGCTTATACTGCCCATGTGGTAAGATCTATATTGGGCACACTACAAGACAAGTGAAGAAGGGTATATGATAAGACATGATAGGTTATTTATAATGCGCTTAATACCCAGAGGTTTCTAAGCACGGACGGGGATCAAACCTGTGTTGATCCGTGTCGTCTTGATTCCAAGGCGAGCACGTTGCCCTGAGCTACCCTCCCCAGACAATATAGAAGAACGTCGATCAAGGATCAGGACTCAAAATATGACAGTTCCAAATGCACACCATTTTATAGCGCAAAATCATACATGTGGGGATATTACATTATTAAATGGCTGGCTTTAGAACGGATAAACTGAGTAATAGAAGTAGATGCATTACAGACAGAACGTTTCGGAAGAGTGCAGGATCCTGTCACCCAGGTGCATGTCACAGGATGCAATGGTTTAGTGGAATGGTCAGTGCTATTGCAATTTGTCTATATGGGGCAGTAGTCTCTTTTGTGCTCATGATGTTAAGGACCACGTCCTGAAGTTGAACAAATAGAAAGTTTGCTGTATTGGTTCCCAGTGTAGAATCTTCCTAGACGTACTGCATGGAGGTAATAGGGATATGTTTTCTCCAGATTTTGAAGAAGAGCTTCATATAGAAGCAGTGTTTTCTTCCTTTACATGATATTGATTGACATCCTCAAAAAAAGGATCCCTTTTCAATGACAAACCTAATAAATTGACTATAAGCTGTAGATAAATAGCACAGAAAGATAGTGGCAGTAAGAAGGTGTTGGGTTACCTTTTCCTGAACTTTTGGTTTAAATAAAGTATATCTTTATAAAATTGTGTGGCAAGGTCAGTAACCTGACTTTTTAAGAGGGCAGAGAACCCCCTTTCAGCCTGTGGTGGGGGCCTACCTGGGAGGAATCCCGAGCCAGTCTTTCCACAGATGGGACGGTGGGAGTTGAAAGGGCCCCATTTCCTGGCCCCTCCACAAGTCCCGGGTCTATACATTTGCAGTACCCATTTGCATCACCCTATGCCTCTTAACAGGTGCAGGCCAAGGTCTCTCTCTTTTCCAAATTGCCAGAGAAACCACAAACAGGAGTGGAGGCCACCCGCAGGACACAACCCGTCAGCTTTCCATGCATTCCAATAGTACACACCAACCACTGAGGGAGAGCCAGCAGAAAGAGAGCTAGAGCACCTCCACGTCTGCATTGAGCCCTACGCAATCGGCGTACAGGTGCCACTGGGAGGAAGTACAAACAAACGAGGAGCCAGAGCTCCTGCGTGGCTATTTCAGACGCTGCACAACCACCGCCTAGGCACGCACAGTAGCAAAACCGATGTGGCCACCCTAGGCCACCAGGGACCTAAAACAGAACGACAACAACTCACTGTTGTTGTCTGTTGTTGTTGTTCTGTTGTAAACTGAATTTACCTTAAGGAGAACCACACCATGGTCCACTAACTGGAACACAGACACTTTGCAGCATAGACTGCCATTGTTTCAGCATGGCAGATCAGTGTTGAGAAAACCTACTTTTTAAAACCTTCTGTAATTCTGATCCCTTCCAGGAGGAGAAGACAGGGCCAGATTGGCCAGGGCCAGATGTGCAACCAGAGGGGGGGAGACCGGGCTGTTGCGTGCTCTATAAATGTTAATAAATAAATAAATAAATACATACATACATACTTACATACATACATACATACATACATAAATGCATACATTATAAAAGAACACCCAGGAAACTTAACATTTTGGGATGTTTAGGTGAAATCAGAGGTAGAGATTGCAGACCATGATGCTAGTAGGAGGAAGGATGGTGGAGAAGGACTTGGAGGACAATTGTAGAGTGGGTGAGGAATGTGTTAATGCTAGTGGTACTTAAGAGAGGGAGTGAGGGAGTGAATGTCAATATGAGAATGAGGCATCTCATAAGAAGGTGGGGAGGAGATATTGTAGTAGCAGTGTGGAGGAGGGTGTAGTAATGTGATGGGGGAGTGGTAATATGGAGGCAGAAGTAGTATTGTAGAGGAAGGAGAAGTAGTGTGGAGGGGGAGTGGTAGAGTGTAGGCGGAAGTAGTAACATCTACGTATAGAAGGAGTGAGAGACATCAGTGGAACAAAGGAGGAGAGATGCAGGGAGTAGAAGGGGTAAAGGTGGGAGGAGCTGGGAGTAGGAGAGTAGAGAAAGAGGAGTCAAGAGTATAGGGAGAGGGAGAGAATTGGAATGGCCCCAGAGGAAGATGAGCAAGTTGGGCAGAGTGTCTGAAGACACATCCCCGCTCCTTTGATAGGCACTAGCAAGTGATAGTGGAGGGCGAGTCTACGAAGGCCCTCAGGGAGTCTAGATATTAAAGGAAACTGCCTTCAGTCTATCATGACCAGCTATCCTAAAAATAGACCGTAGGGCATCAATATCCTCTGTCTACTTACCTGGCGATTGGGGCGCCTGAGTTAGGGTTATAAACGTCACATCGGGATGAGCGAGACAGAGACGGTCCTAGCACCCCGCTGAAACCTTTAATACACAGGCATCTGTGACAGTAGGGAAAGCTCAAAATAGTAAGTAAGATGTAATGAGATGGGGCCATCTACTAAATAGCCATCCACGCGCTATCTCAAGGGAAGATAATGTAGACACAGAGTATGGGAAATGGAGCTATGATTTGACTGCATTTTAACAATGGTCGCTGGCAGCAACATTACTGACGGAACAACTATCAGTGCACATGAAATGGAGTGCGACTGGTGCATTTGAATAGTGTCTCCTGTTTGCAAACAGCTTGGTCTGCATATGTGCTAGGCAACCGCTTGTATTGCCAGCAGCGCTCTCACAGCAACACTTCTGAAGTGGTGAAGCCTCTTGAATATGCACACGGAAGCCCGAGCGCTTTGCACATGCAATAGAAGCAACCTTGGCTGCTCCATCTCTTCCCTTGCCTTCACGTCCTCCTCCTCCCTTGCCTTCATCTCCTCCTCCTCCTCCTCCCTTGCCTTCACCTCCTCCTCCTCCTCTCTTGCCTTCACCTCCTCCTCCTTCCTTGCCTTCACCTCCTCCTCCTCCCTTGCCTTCACCTCCTCCTCCTCCTCCTCCCTTGCTTTCACCTCCTCCTCCTCCTCTCTTGCCTTCACCTCCTCCTCCTTCCTTGCCTTCACCTCCTTCTCCTCCTCCTCCCTTGCCTTCACCTCCTCCTCCTCCTCTCTTGCCTTCACCTCCTCCTCCCTTGCCTTCACCTCCTCCTCCTCCCTTTCCTTCACCTCCTCCTCCTCCTCCTCCCTTGCCTTCACCTCCTCCTCCTCCTCTCTTGCCTTCACCTCCTCCTTCTCCCTGGCCTTCACCTCCTCCTCCTCCTCCCTTGCCTTCACCTCCTCCTCCTCCCTTGCCTTCACCTCCTCCTCCTCCTCCTCCCTTGCCTTCACTTCCTCCTCCTCCTCCCTTGCCTTCACCTCCTCTTCCTCCTCCCTTGCCTTCACCTCCTCCGCATCCTCCCTTGCCTTCACCTCCTCCTCCTCCTCTCTTGCCTTCACCTCCTCCTCCTGCCTTGCCTTCACCTCATCCTCCTCCTCCCTTGCCTTCACCTCCTCCTCCTCCCTTGCCTTCACCTCCTCCGCCTCCTCCCTTGCCTTCACCTCCTTCTCCTCCTCTCTTGCCTTCACCTCCTCCTTCTCCTCGGAGGATTATTGAGGAGGAAAGGTTAGAGGAGATGATCACCAGAGCGATGTTCATTACCTTCAGGGAACTAAAAAGGCCGCACTGGTGGCAAGACGTGATCATTCGGATGCTCCCCCAAAAGAAAGGCATGTAATAGAGGGGTGCAGCTGGCTGTAGCCTTCCAGACTATCAGGGATAGGCCACATTTACTGAAAGCCCTGCCATCAGAAGATGAGGAGGAGATAGCGGTTAAGACACTATGAAGCCCTACAGCTGAAAGGACTGTCTATGCGAAGGCAATGTGTAGTATTTTCCTAAAAGGATGAAAGGCTGAGCCTTCAATTTGTGATTAGATACTTCAATCTGGTCAGATCTGAAGCTGGTAGGTAGCCAGCCTGGGATGATGTTAAATTAATTAGCATGGATTAATTAAGCACAGACAGGCCTATCACTGAGGCTGCTGTACCTGTAGATTCCATCCTTTTCGCAGAAGTCCTCTCTTGCCATATGATTATGTGAGCTGCATACTTTGCAGAAATCTGGCTATGGTGTGTTTGGCGGCTCCTTGACTCATTACTGAATCAGGGGGTGGGGGGGCGGTTTTTCTGATAGAGATGCAGCAGACTTGCAGGTGACTGTCTGATGGAACCTTTGATGGCCTCTCTGCATCTGCCGCGGTTGGCAGGCAGATGTCATATTTGCAAGTGCCGGGCAGGTTGGATTCCAGATAGAAAGTGTTGCTGCATTTCCGGGATCTGAGTGTGTATGGAGGGCCTCATGACACAACAGCTGGTGATTGGAAAATGATCTACCACATCAAACAGCCATCTGACAGGTCTTTCCCTGCTGAGACATCAGCAAGAGCGGCTCAAGCTCAAGGGTATTGTGGCAGGCAGCACCCTTGAGGTGGGGCGGTGGCCGGGGGAGCCGTTCTCCAGACATTCTGGTTGCTTAGCTCCTAGCCCCCCAATTACCATGCTCAACCCACTCCAGCAAACTCATGATCATCTTCATTCTAAATATGATCAGGCACCTGATGGGGCATACCACGGGATTCCTGGAACCACCACAAACCTCTACTACAGACCACTCATCTCTTCAGCCAATCCAAGAAGGGTCAGAATTAGACAGCCAGGCCATCGTGCAAGCAGAGCATGTGGAAGAGAATCTTGTCTCTTCTGGCACAGAGAGGGACGGTGGCAACGTCTCAGCAGCAGGAGGGACGGGGAACTTACCCTATACTCCTCTTTTGTGCAGAAACCATCTGGGGATTTCGAGCCCGCACTGGCTCTGTGGCACATCACCACTGTGTTATCTATAGCCGATTCAGGGAGGCAACTACAGACACGAATCCCCTTAATTTAGGCGGGGGGTCATTTGGTATCCCCATGCCTCGTGGATGCACACCGACATGCAGTGAAACCTACGCATCAGGCCTTCCTTAGATTTCTGGGGAGCACTTCAAACTGGTAGTCCAGTCTTTCCCAAGTTGGAGTCCTTTATGTTGATGAGTGAATCATTGAAGCGCCTTTGCTTTTATTAAGCCTACGAAGATGTCAAGAGAGTCCCTAGCTTTATCCAGGAACACAGATTGATGTTTAACTGAGACAAGTGCTTTGTTAAACCATCTCAGTTGTTGGCTGTTATAGGGGTTCACTTATCGACAGCCAGATGCTAGAGAACTGGGCAGCATTCCCTTCTGGCCAAAGAAAGCGCTCAGGTCAGGGCTGGGATGTCATGTCAATTCTCTGGTTTGCTGTAACTGAGAGTTCTGGACATTTGAACACCAATTCCCAGTAGACGAATGTTCTTTCCCTCACTCGGTGTCCAAAGTTCTCTGTCAAGTCCGACCTTCTTCCCTCTGGAACAACCTGCACCCTCACCCACTCCCTCACTTGCGGATTTAACCATCTTACACTCTGTTTAGGAAGAAACTCAAAACCCACACGTTCAACTAACTTTTCCTCTCTTCAACTACAGATCCCCTCATCTCAACGGTGTCTAGATGCCCATGGGCTATGGGTGCTTCTATAAATGATCAAATAAACTAAAATAAATAAACTACCCCTTCTTCATCAGCGGTGCCTTGCAATTCCAACTTCCATTTCTAAACTACCTTACTTTGGGCCTGATTCCCAGTGTTGCAGGTGCTGGGGAGGCCAGGCCCTACTAAGCCAAGCGCTGCAAGGAATGACACAGAGTCACCTGGTGCTTTACACTTGCCTGGCTAGCGGGGAGCCACCCGCCCCTTTTACTTCATTAACACACTTGACCACAGCCGTCTCAACAAACGACGTGCTGTGGTCACCAAACCAACATCAGGTGACTGCATCGTAGCGCTCTGCATTCATAACACATAGAAGCGTCTTATAATGGCGCAATCCCATTGGAAAACGCTCTGCCAACCAGGTCCTTTGTCTCTCAATGGTTCTCCAGTTAGTTATTTCTGCTCCACCCCTTTGTCGTAGGGCTTGGTGAATTCTGCCTTGAATTCAAAATGTGCCGTCCATTTTGCTTGGCCCGGAAATAGCATGAAGAGGAGCAAGACTTCTAACACGTGACGTGCGCGTGCTCGCTCCTCTCTGTAACACGTGACGTGCGCGTGCTCGCTCCTCTCTGTGCTGGTTTGCTTGCATTTGGAAGAGGCGTCGCTCCGGCGGGGAAATACAGACGGCCCAGTGTTTGTTTCCATGCCCGTTTCCAGCCAACAAAAAAATGTTGATGCTGCCCGTCAAGTACGTGCACGCTTGGTGGCATTCGCGTGCATCCCTTTGCGTTCACCTGGTTTTTGCAGGTAGAAAAAGAAGCCAGAATCTATAGGGGTTCCAGGATCTGCGTCCACGTGAACATTACATGCAGGCGGACATGCATGTGGGTTTACAGCATAGAGCTGCGCGGGGACCAGAAGAAAACGTTAGCCTCCACCCCGCAGCTACATGAAAACGTAGAAAAATGGCAAGGATCGTCATTTAATGGCGAGAGTGCATTGTTCCCCTTTTCATAGTTCTTCTTTACTGGGTCTGTTTTGGTGGTGTGACTTTTTGGAGTTTGATCTTGGTATCCCTTCCACTTCTCTCATCCAATGTGGCTTCTCGTGGCATTCCCTCTATTCTATTTTCTAAATTGCTCGCTCCTCAACTTCGCTTCTCTCTGTGGCAGCTCTGTCAACTGAGAGACTAGGAGCACACCTTCAGTTTCTATAAATCCCTGTAGACTTTTGAAAAGTAGTGGGGGGCAAGCGAGATGAAGCGGCCTTGACACTAGATGGTACAGACAATGAATGGACAGCAGCTCTGCTGTTCGCTCTCTGTGGCACCCCTGTCCATGGTACTGCCCCCATCTCCTCAGCAACGTGTCTGCAAGGTCTCCACACTTTTGCTGGTAATTCCCCTTCCCATGGCGCTTCATCTGGCTGGGTGAAAGCGGCAACAGATCTTCCCCTGTTCAGGGGACATTTCTCCAGAGGTTCTATTGTAATAGTAATTGATTATTTATAACGTGGTTAATACCCAGAGGTTTCTAAGCGCGGACCCGGGGATCGAACCTGTGTTGCTCCACATAGTCTTGCTTCCAAGGCAAGCACGTTGCTCCTGAGCTATCCTCTCGAGACCCTCTACGTCTCCAGTATCCTGTAGGTAGGAGTCTCTCTCCAAGACCCCCACTCTGTTTCCAACAGAGGGCAGTTTCTCACCCCTTCTCCTCCCTAGCATGACTTCCGTGCGGTTCTGTCCCACTGGGTGAGTAGCAGGTGTCAAGTTTGTGCCTCACTCCACTTCCTCCTGGCATGAAGCGACTCACTGCCTCTTCTCCCTTTCTCATTCTCCCACAGTACCCCCGGGCACTACCCCACAGTGATTTTGCCTTATTAGTACCCGCTATCAAAAGGCGCAAAATGATCAGAAATAAACGTGGCTGGGATTTGGGGCTATAGACTCAGTGTAGTCATCAAGGTGGAGCTTAGTACCTGAAGAAACCTCCCCTACCACTTTCATGATACTAATATGGACCATGTGTGTTTCAAATATTCTCATAAGGTTACCCTTTTTTTAAGATAAAGATCACAGGGTGTGTTTGAGTGGAATGCAGAAAATTGACTGCATGGTAATTTTACTTTTAACAGTGCCTAAATATTAGAACAAAGTTCCCATGTCCTTTCATGGGTGGCCAGAATGCCTGAGAATGCCTTTGGCTCCATGGGGCCACCATAGTTGTCAGAGTTCTGACAGGGAAGAGAATGAGCTTTCACAATGCAATGTTGGCAGTCAATATTCCTATATAAAGATTTAGTAGCCTTGCGCAAACGTCTGTCGCACCTGGCCTTCCCACACAAGCACCTCAGGCTTTGCACACTTAACTTCCCCATTCTGCATGATACAAAAGCAGCACCCCGCTGCTGATGCCCAGTGGGGCTGGAACATGTCTTGGGTTGCCTGGGGTCTCGTGCAGCAGGTATGCGAACCAGCAGTTTGGCCTGGATCACCGCCTTTGTGGTGGGACAACTCCCGATTGTGCAGATTTGCTTCTCTGTAACAGCATGCAAAGCTGACAAATGATGGTCTGCAGAGTTTCCCAGAGCAATGCCTGAGGTAATGATTAATTCAAAACCTTCCAGCCACCAGCCTTCAGTTTTGCAGACTCTTGGATGATGACAGGTTGACTGAAACTTAACCCAGCTGAAATCGAGCTTATGATTTGCGGCACCACACTTCTGATCCACCGCAGCAAACCTGGGACCCAAAGAAATGGGGACTTGCCCTGTGCCAATGACATGGGTCAAAAACCTTGGACTCTAGTTGGACAGCAACCTCACACTCAAACTGCAGCTTAAAGCTCTCGCAAGGAGCTGCTTCCTTTAACTTGGAAGGATCCGGCTCATTGTGCCTTACCTGACCTTCATGCACAGAAGCATGCAAGTCACTGCACAGGCGCTCTGAAGATTAGACTGTGCCAGCAGCCTCTATCTGGCACTTGCGCGGCAGCTAGAATTTGGTGACAGAAACACATGACCTCGGCCCTGAGAAAGACTCCACTGGCTCCTGATCCATCAAAGGGTTGTCTTCAAAATAGTATAACTCATATGGATTTCCATGTCTGGAATTCACCAGAAAGAAGTTAATCATTGCAAACCATTGAGAAGACATGGATCCAGCCAGGCAGCCTTATTACCGGTGTAATGTTTTGGTCGGAAACAACACAGAGGATCCTCTTTTTCCTTCCCTTCAACCAAACTCAGCGGTGCTACACCCAGACATTTGTGCACACAGGAAGCAGAACTTGCCCCCAGAAAGTCTCTGAAAACTTGCCTATTTAACTGAAACCAGAAAGTTATAAGAATGTGTCATGAACCTACACCCAACACATCAGCCAAGGATTATAGGATCTATGATGTTTCCCGACAGGCCATTTTCACCGAAGCCCAGGTCTCCGAGCCTGCTTTCGACACTGCAGGGAAACACCATTTTATCTGAGCACCCCTTTCCATGCCCCCCCCTGAATGCGTGCGACTCCCCAGCAATGCCCATTCTCTCCACTGAACAGCCCCACTCCTTGCCCTGTGTTCGCAAGGAACACCGCACAACCCCCCAGATTCCTGAGTCACCCCCTTTGCCTTCCGTTTCCCACATATAGCACACACGCACCCACACCCACACACACACACACACACACAGCCTTCACCACAGTCCCCCTCCTTACCTTACACTGTAAGCGATCACTTCCTGGTCCGCTCGTCCCATATGTGCAGTGAGCACATGCACTGTTTCCTGAGAGTTGGTGGAAAGCAGCAAGTCAGGGACATCTTTACGACCAAAGCAGCCAGAACGGATTAGAGGAGATTGGACCCACTGAGATGAGCCCGCCCCACAACCATGAAATAGAATCGAGCCAATACGTCTGTGAACATATAACAGACCTGCACACAAAACAGGAGCCTATAGCTTTGGGAGACTGGACTCATTAAGGTCCTTCTTCCGGCGCCTCTCAGTGAACCCGGAACAGCAAGAACCCTTCATCAACAGAGCTGACAATACTCCAACTACAAAGGACCAATTCACCTGGAACCACATTCCCCCTTCTCCCATTAACTGACTCAACTCCTTTTCGATCTCCACCTCAGACTAATCCTGCAATCAGCCATCACGCATGGCAGCAAGTTGCCTAGAAACCCACAATATAACAGCATGTCACTGACCGCTTCTCTAGCCTTACCACACACTGCCCCCACCTATTCCCACCTCCCCCTCCCCGCCAGCAGCTAACTACGTCCTCGTATCTCTGACTTCAATGGATCAATCTTAGGCTCTCTCTTCTGGATGAAACACACATGCAAGTGTTTCTGCCTCTCCCAACCTGGAGTCACACTGACACTCAGGACTTGCGTACTCCTGGCCTGCAAGCGTCAACAAGATAGGATTTGCATCCGACTTTCCCTCTATCCCATTAACAACCTCCACCTCTTTTCGTACAGATAGATCCACATGTTGCAAGGCCTCCAAAACGGCATGGGTGCTATACAAGACCAGTTTACCTTACATTACATTACAAAGACTATAAGTTAAGTATTTCCCTATTACAAATTACACTCAAAATGTAACCTAAAGGTCCATAACTGTTTTTAAAAATGTGTTTTTTCCACTTATTTCCTCCAGTGCATGTCGTATTTCCCTGTTTATTCTGAATGTAATTTGGGTGAGTCTTCTGTGGTGAATCCCATGGTATTGTCACATCTTCCATGGGGGAGGCCCCCTTCCATGAGGCCAGGGAGGTAAGGCCGCTACACAATATTCCCCTCAGGGTGGTCCTCGGAGAGTGAATCTTGTGCGGAAGTAAACCCTTCAAGGGATTGGTGACAATGGACCTGGGAGAACATACACCACTATGGTGTCTCCACCGTCCTTGACCCCAACTCCAGTACCTCTGATCCCTCACAGCACTATGTGTTACAGTTTAATAGAGGGCATTCTTAAAAAGCCTGATGCAGAATATCACTGTGACAAGAAAGAGGAAGCAAGGAGGCAAAAGTCCACCACAGAACCAAACCAACAGACGCGAGACAGCTGCCCAAAGGCAAGTCTGATAGTAAAAAGGAAAGAAGGACTAATTGAGTGGTCGAGCAAACAACCACGGCAGAGCAGGGAACGGGATGCTGGTCACGTACCATGGAAACCAAAGATTGGTGGCCAGGACACGGACTGCCACAGGTACCTGAGAGGTCTTATCAAGGTGGACGTGCTTGGTGGCAGAGACACGGGAAGCCACACAACTGAAAACCGGGTAGGAACAGAGACGTGGGCAGCTGAAGACGAGAGGGAGAGAGAGAGATGCTGGAGCTGCAGAACCACGAGAAGGAGAATGCAGAGAGCAGAAGGAGCACAGAAGCTTCTCTGCAACCCCAGAAGAGATTGCAACCGCCCGAGAGTTCCCAAAGGTAAGGAAAGGGCCGAACCATTCAGGGGAGCATTGAGGGAGCTGAAGAGGCTCATGAGAGCATCCCGGAAAGCCCAAGCAAGTGAAAGGGATCCTGTGAAATATAATACGAACTTTGCAAACTTTACAAAAACACCCTGAAGATTCCAAGGGGATGAAAAGGAACGCATGCAAATAGATACAAACTATATAAGCCCAATAAGAACACCCCGAAGAGCACACAGAGTGAGAAAGAAAATCTACCATATAGCACGAACTGGGTGAAGCAGATAAGCATGTCCCGAGAAACACAAGGAAATAACAAAAGAGGCATACAGACATATACAAACATTGGGCATGCACCTTGGTGGGACAAAACCTGGCAGGGGAGAATACCAGCTCTGTCCAAGTGGATACTAGGTAATGAGGGGACAAGCATCCTGTCAAGCCAAGGGAATAGGGTCTGGAACCCATATGAAAGCGGGCAAAGCCCACGAGCGGAATGCATAAGGGTTGAGGACCCACCTTAATACAAGAAGAAGAATAAAGGTGAACATTGGGGAAGTCAAGTCTGCCAGGTGAGTAAACCAGACTTGATACACTATTTGAAAAGTCTACAGTGAGGTGTGGCAGATTAGTGAACCAGGCCCGAAAAGAGACTGGGAAAGATCGTTTTTGTGCTACGGATTGGGGGAGAGGAATTCCCCAGAGGACCTATGAGGAACATTATTTTGTGAGAACTAGTAACCCAGGAAGAGGATTCCACAGGAGAGCAGGGAGATGGGTTATCTTTAAGTATGGCTGATTTTGTAAACAGTGAACATTCAACTATTCATATTCTTTGACATAAGAACTGCACTTTGGTGTCAACATCCAGAACGGGAGAGGCCTCCTTCTGGAATTAGAAGACATCCCTTTTTCCTTTATTTAGATTGAATTTGTAAGGGATGGAAATAGGCCCAGACACAGGACGGTGGGCATTTTTGATGGACATCCTGACCGGCTCCATAGTATTCTTTTGTTGAGACAGGGCAGCCCCTCATAGTAGTTAGGGATAGTTAGGCCTTTCCCCAACCCCTTTTCCTTCCATTTTGGGCAAATAAAAGTGTGTAATAACCATTTCCACCATACTTGTGTCAAGGTTCGTACTTCTGCACCCTTACACTTACTACAATCTGCCTTTAGGTGTATGATGTGTATATGTTCTGTATGTGTGTTATTTCGAGCGTACTGGTGTTGGCCAAGGTGTTGGCTTGTATGTGCATGCATCATGCCAAAATGGTCACACTTCACATTGTACATGTTGTATGTGCATGGTTTTTGGAGCATGTCTAAATTGGTGATAATGTGGTCTTGCCTGCGAATCTGTCACAGGCAAAAGCACATATGACTATATTCCACTTGCGGCATTTGCAACGCGCATGTTTTCTCCACATGTTATTCCAAGCTTGTTGATGTTGGTAATGCATGCATCATGGGCGAAAGTGTGCATAGTGACATTCTGCCATTAGGCGTACTACGCCTGCGTGTTGTTTGCTGCTGGTCCTTCGCGGGAGTTGATGTTGGCTCTAATATAGCACTTACATGTTCCACCATTTACCAAACGTGCCTGTTGTCCGTGCATGTTGTTCCGAAAACGTTGATGTTGGTCATGGTGTGATCTCTATGTGCAGGCATCATACACAAAAACACGCAGGGATGCCTATAATGCTTTAACTGTGCATGCATCTGTACATAGCCTGATCAGATATTTTGGTGGATATCATATGCGGGGGTGTGTTGTGTGTGCATATCCAGGAGTGGTGTGCCGCCAATGATCTCTGCCTTAATGCCAGTAAGACTGAGATTCTCTTAATTGGCACACCGGCTCCCTCCTTTCCTGTCACTCTCTGGCCGGCCTCTCTTGGCCCTCTTCCTGCTCCCACCTGTGAGGCTAAAAACCTCGGGGTCATCTTGGACTCCACACTTTCCTTCTCTTCTCACATCTCTGACATCTTTGACGTCTCTAAGAAGTCACACTATCAGCTGCACCTCCTCAGAGGTATTCTTCCTTTCCTCTCCTTCCCCCAGAAGTTCACTATCTCCAGAGCTCTGGTTCTCTTTAGGCTGGACTACTGCAATAGCCTCTTTCAAAATCTGCCTGCCTCTACTCTCCGCCCTCTGCAACTCATCTTAAACAGAATTGCAAGACTTGCCCTTGGCCTCGAGCCCAGGGATCGTATCTCTCCAGGACTGAAATCTTTGCACTGGCTCCCAGTGGCTGCGAGGATTAAGTTCAAAACCCTCTGCATTGTCCACAAGGCCTTCTGGGGCCTGGGTCCTCAATACATTCAACTCTCTCTTCCTAAATATCTTCCTTCTCAAGCTCTTTGCTCATCCGCCTCAACTCCCTCTGAGTCAGTCGTTCTCCAAGCAACGAGTTGGTGGCAGATCTCTTTCTTTGGCTGGGTGGGGTGTGCCTCTGGAACAGCCTCCCTGCCTCTCTGAAAATTGAGGATAACCACCTCCGGTTTCGGAAGCACCTCAAGACCTTCCTCTTTGCTTCTGCTTTCTCTCCTCCTCTCCCCTGCTGAACTCCTGGCTGAAACTGAAACTGCAATGGTCACATGGCAACCCTCTGTTCTCGGGCTCAGGTCCCCTCCCCCAGTTGCACACCTGCACTGCCCCCCTAGCAACTCTTGCACTTGGGGCTTTTTCTGGATCGCTAAAGCCCCCTACCAGCACTTGGCACCTGATGTCTGCACTTACCCATGTACCTGCCACCAGCTGACTGGCAGTTCTTATTATTGTTCTTATTCATTGTTTTTATTTATTAACTGTTATCCTTTGTACTGCACTTACCCTCCCCCTCGCACTTTCCCCTTCCCCCCTCCACTGAACTTGCACGATCTCAATGTCACTTGGCCTAGTAAGATCGTTGTCTCTGTCTTTCCTCTGTTCCCCTCCCTGGTATCGTTGTGCATTGAAACACTTGTGTATAGGTGCGTTATAAATGCCATATCATATATTGGTCATTTGTGTTCTCTGAGCCCATACTGATCAGTTGTGTTCTAAGATTATGCGTGGCACACGTGTGTGTTGTGCATTCCTGTTGTCTCTGGATATTGCATTGAATTGATTTTTTGGGGGGATTTTTTTTTAGGGGTCTAGTCTTATTTTTAAGACCCTTTTTTGAATTTAATTGAATTGTGTGTGTCTGCGTTTTGGTTATTTATTTTACCTCACCATATGCTGAACTAAATTAAGCATGGGATACCTGCATGTTGTCCCTGGCTATTGTCTTTAGGCGGTACATTGTTGTTGTGTGTGCACGTTGATAGTTTGTGTTGACTTGAGCTACTGTGGTCAAGTACAGTCTACCATTACACCTACGACTTCTGGGCGTTAGTCGTGTCTGTTTGACTGAATTGCAGCAATATGTGTGCCTTGCTATGAGCATGTTATTGTTGGTCATGGTGAACTTGTGTCTTGTCTTTGCTCATTGGTCATATATGCACCCTAGGCGGTATACATCACTTTTGCTGAATGGCAACTTTGCTGAATACGTTTTTGCAGCATTTACTTTGCCTTTTTTTTTTACCAGAAACTCGTAATTGGTAAGTTGGGGTATGGTGGGAAAGGGTGCAGGAGGACTCCCCTGCGGTTTATGGTTTAAAAAAGCACATTTGGCTAAAATAAATTTGACGAAGTGGCCATTCGGCAAAATAAATGCTGCAAACCTTCGTAGAACCCTTTGGGCCCAGTGTTCCGCCCCTACGCTTTTGATTGTTGAACCTTCTTAGTGCATGTTCTGCTCTTACTGAACATTGTCCATTGTGCTTAATGGATTAGCTACATATTATTCTGGGAGTGTCAGTGTTGGTCATAATGAGTACCAACTTCAGTTGGGTGATATTGAATGTAAATATGTTCTATGTAAAGCGCTTTGGCGAAAGTGCTATATAAATAACACATCATTATCATTATAAAATTGACCATACTGGCATCTTTGGAGCCGGCCAGATCACTTGCCAAATTTGCTGACGTTTCCCGAACCAGGTCCAAGGTTATGGAGTAAAAGAATTTTGCATTTTCCTATGTAAATTATCATGAAAATTGAACTATAGAGTTGCGACCGCGCTTCTATAATGTATCACGCATGCATTATCGCTTTGAAAAAATAGCGCATGTCAGGGTTTCATCTGACATGTACTACTAAAGAATAGCAGTGCCCTATGCCGCATCAAGACCCCACCCCTTGGCCCCCCACCCCCAGCACCCTAACCTAAATCGGGGCTTTGCGTCTTCTTTCAGCGATGGAAGCTGTTTAATTAGTATATAATTAGCATTGGTCGCCTGTGTCTGTTTGACATTGAGAAGGTTAAATATGCATTTTCAAGTGCTTTGAAACTAGAATGCATGTGGTTAGGAATACAAGTGATGTCCCTCTGAAATTCTAATATTCAAAAGTGTATAATATCCAAGCTTCCCCTTGAGTGCACAATTGCAAGGTAGGCACGGACTGGTTACTCAACCAGCGGCATGTTCTTTTACAAGGACTAACCAGCAATAGTTTGTGCTTTTGTGTAGACATAGATTTGGCATTTGCCAGGCAGTCTCATAATGGTACTACCTGGCCATAATATGTCAACAACTGGACAATTGTGTGATTACATGGGCATATTATAGCAGTGGCAGGCAAATGTCTATCTATACCTATATACAAGCCAAAACTGTTGGATTTGTCAATGCCCACTTTTAATCGGACTTCAGTACAAGGAAAATATGTAAATCAAGTGGCACACTTAGTTAAGACATTTTTATTACACCAGTAGCATATTTACAGCTGCAATTAAGCCAACAAATCTCAGCAGACTGCTTAGAAATAACACTGGCAAGCCAAAGTTTGATGTGACTGCTTGATAGGGCTACCTGAAAGAGGTCCCAATAGGATGTGTTTGGGGTGGAGAGAGGCAGGTAGTGGGTGGGAATGGCCTTAGGGAATAGCATGGCCATGGCAGTCAAGGGGTGGGTAAATACCAAACAACACCCACAAGCTGTGTGTCCTTCCTCGTATGGCATCTTCCTCCTAGCTGTGCACCAGTGCATTAATTTTGGCTTACAAGTGATGCTAACCACCACCTAATACCCAAAACTAAACAGTGACATGAAAGGAAATGCTATGTAGTCCTGTTCTCTTGTAGGCAGGTACACCGATTGGAGCAGGCGGCGTATGCAACAAGGTGCATGAACCACTGTAACTTCCCCAAGGCCCACTTTTCTGTTGGATGGATACCAGGGCACAAGACACCAGTAGTCCTCTGATCAATAGCAAAATCAGTCTTACTTTTCATATGAAAAAAGTACGGCAAGCTGAAATGTAAAAATGTAATTTGTTTGATACAACCTGGTGTTTTTATTAGATCACTGTACAAATGAAAGTCTTGCTGCAGTGCCCCAGAATACCAGCAGTCAAAGGTCTCAGCCACACTGCAATACCCAAGAACGCCCACAGTCAGAAACCCTACACCTTAAATTGCAGAATACAAAAAATGTAGCAGGTGTCCCTCTCTCGAAAGAACATGGCATGATAACCTGTGTTTTTTTTGCCACTTTGAGAGTCCATAGCCATCACTTTTAGCTCACTGTACCTTTCACAAAGGAGCAACATCCATTTGCATATCAGTGTTTGTCCCGACCACAAGGGCAGTCCAGCACCGAAATGCCAGGCAAACCTCCTTTGAACAAGAGTAGCAACAGCAACCCCTGACACGTTTTTCAGCCTTGTTGGGCCTCATCAGTGAGGTGGAGCTGTGCCTCTCTGAGCACAGTGAGCAAGGGGTCCACGTCTGGGTTCCCCCAGGTAACTTAGGGTTACCAATCCCAAGTTCCTTGCAAAATACAAAAAAGGTAGCAGGTGACCCTCTCTAGAAAGAACATGGCATGATAACCTGTTCTGTTGATTTTTCCCACTTTGAGAGTCCGCAGCCATCACTTTTAGCTCAGCCAAAAGTCTCAGCCACACTGCAATACCCAAGAATGCCCACTGTCAGAAACCCTACACCTTACATTGCATAATACAAGAAAAGTAGCAGGCGCCCCTCTCTAGAAAGAACATGGCATGATAACCTGTTCTGTGTTTTTTTTTCCCACTTTGAGAGTCTGCAGCCATCACTTTTAGCTCACTGTATCTTTCACAAAGGAGGAATATCCATTTGCATATCAGTCTTTGTCCCACGCACAAGGACCGTCCAGCACTGAAAAGCCAGTCAAACCTCTTTTGAACAAGAGTAGCAACAGCAACCCCAGACACGTGTTTCAGCCTTGTTGGGCCTCATCAGTGAGGTGGAGCTGTGCCTCTCTGAGCAGTGAGCAAGGGGTTAGATTGCAGGCCTGCTATAATTCTCCAGAAAAAAAAACAGCCAGGACCTGAGACGCAGTGCAATACTCCAGAAAAAAAAGTCAGAGTTCAGAAAAGAAATAGTGAGATACCCAAAGCTCACAGCAGTGCTTCGGCATACCACCATTTAAGAAGTACAGCAATACACTCGAAACCACACTCACTCCAAAATGGCAGAAAAACAATCCCCAGAAGCCTGCATCCAAGGTGTACTGCAATACCCCAGAAAGTCAAGCATCGGGATCGCAAGGCCCACAGATATACTGCAAGAGGCTGGATCATTCCAGAACATGCCATCAGGGCACCTGTCACTGGGAAAATCCAGAAAACCAGGACTCCAAGTTCTAGACGCACTGCAATACCCAACAAAATCAATGGCCAGACCAGGCTCTCTGCAGCACTCGCCGTGAAAACACCACTGGTCAAAGGAAAGTCTCATGCAATATCCCGGCAGCAACGCAGCAGTCAGGGGCGCCCGACTAACCGAATTATTCTGTGAAACTACGAACAAAAAAGCCCACATTACCAAGAGTCAAGGGCCCAAGTCACATTTCTCTGCGTCAAAGGCCACAGACAGTATGCAGCACCCCAACAGTGCCTCGAGCACACTGCATGACACAGAGTATCAGGAGTTAACAGCACTGGCCAGACTGCAATACCCCCTATTAGTACATGTCAAGGTCAGGCTTGTGATTTAGAGGTCACTTGAGGTCATAGCTGATGCCTGAGACAGCCTCCTTCGAGTAGAAGGGCTTTTTAATAGCCATGTTTTCATTCTGGGTCTCCAGCCCCTGGCTCCTCCACTGGCTCCTCCCGCATCCCGCCATCCTATTGCTGCTGAGGGGGTTAGGGAAGGCACAGGATGGTTACCCTTCTTACAACCCTTTCCCCCGGAAGTGGAAGGCGCTGCGCGTGCAGGAAGGATAGGTTTGGGGCGAAGCATCACTGCTTTGTCACCTTCACCTGGCACAGATGGCAGGCCAGCTTCCCCAGCTCTTCAGGGCCCCCACTATCATGGGAGACTCAAGGTAAAGAAGCCTGTGCTCCTTCTCCCACCCAAAGGAGCGTGCATGTGCCAGGGTTCCAGCAGCATTGTTTTATTTATTTATGTTTTATAATGCACCACATAAATCTATAGCTGCTTCACAGCACTATCAGTAATAGAACAATGCTGGTGGCACAGCGCTCTAAAAGAACGCTGTAAAGGTTGCACTGGGGGTGTTAAGGTTGCACTGGGGGTGTTAAGGTTGCACTGGCGGCATTCCTTGGATCAAAGGTCCTCTACATGTTTCTGCTTCCAAGGAAACCTTTTGTTTGAAAGAAAAAGCCAAGTTGTTTGGGAGTTTCCAGAAGTCAAGGGCCAAGTGACACTACAGAACCCCATGTTATCAGTGGTCGAAGGCCCAACAACACTGCAAATCCCCACATTATCACTAAACGCTGCACAATCCAACATTCTTTTTGCGGAAAGGTCCACATCATAAGGTGCCAGAGGCTTACAAATCACCAAAAAAAGGACCACTAACACTACAAACACCCAAATTGTCTGGAGCCAAACGCCCAGCATCAGTGCAACACATGACCAGGTGTTACCAGGTGTTAGTCACACTGCTGTGCCACAATGTGTGAGCAAGAAGATTATATAGGTGGCGTGTTGAATATCTTCTAATTAAACAAACGAGGAAAGCAATACAACCTTTTTGTAATATACTGTGTGAGAGTTTATTTCTGAAGTTAACTTATTCAAGTGGCAGATACACTGCGTGCAGTCAAATACAAAATGGGACCCTATCCCCACAACAGGTTAGGTGGAGGCCCTTTAGTACATAAACAAGATCATTCAAGACACTTGAGGGAGTAAACGCAGACTGGAAATTCCAAGCCACCTGATGACCGGTTCCCCTGTCTGCCCATTTACCCCCACACTCCGTTACCTTTATTTTATTTGTATTATTACCCCCTTCCCACTTACCTCTTTGCGGCAGCGATGAGTGCCGCCGCCACTGCTCCTTCCGCATTGCCCCTGATGGCCTCCATGGAAAGGGAAGACGGGCTCTGTATGGAGCCCCACCTTTCCATTCCATGGCGGCCATATTTGAATAGTCTTTTCTTTCAGTGAATGGGACGCCACGAAGCGACCCGTTCACGGGAAGAAAATACTTTCAATTAGCCCTGTCCCAGCCCATGGGAGGGATGCTAATGGCATTAAGCACCCATTCTAAGGGCTAGAAATGGTGGTAAATGCCCAGGGCTCTCTTGAAAAGCCCTTGCTTCGCTTGACCATTTAACTTGGGCCGCCGGGCCGTTATTACCCATTGCAGCCCTTGGTGCTTAACGCCACATTAATAGGCATGTCAATCGTATGAGTGGTCGAATGGTGGTTAATGCTGTGGTTGGAGAAATGATGTGAGACAAAATTTACTGGATGTGACTGTGTTAGATGATGTTGTTGAGAAAAATCCTAGCACCTCATCTATGGCGCTGTGCAATTTGCCTGCACTTGTATGTGTATGTTTTTGTATGTTATTTATATTTATAAATCACTATACGCCAAAGCGCTGGACAGAAATTATTCAACAAAATGGTACAATATGTGGAGAATAGACATGACCAATATGAACCAAATAAGGATGAAGGAGATCACACACCTGAGAGCGGAACAAAGGACAGGAAGAAAGAGAACATAGAGCGAGTGGTAGAGCGTTCCAGTGATATGGGGTCAATAGGGAGAAAGAGCAAAAGTGAGAATCGGCACAGGGAGGACGAGTCGTCACTAGGAGGAATAGAGACTGGGAGCAGAGAGAACGAGCAGGCGAGTAAAATGAGACAAGAGAAGAAAAATGAGGGTAGAGACTGTGAAGACACTTGAATACAATGCAGAGATAATTAAATTTAAGACGGGAATGAAAGGATAGCCAGCAAAGAGTAGAGAGAGCAGGGGACCATGTGGCGCCAAAGCAGAGGTATACCATGCTGCCCACGTGTTGCAAACACCCCCACCCTCATGGGATGGCCACCATCTTGGCTGGGGCTAGAGCAGTAAGGGACAGGATGGCCACGCCTCCTGAGATCTCTAGTGTAGCTGTGTGCATTTCCAGGGTGGTTCCCCAAACTCTAATGCCTGGGAACTCAAGCTGCAAGCTACGCAGAGCATGTGGAGAGGCAAAAGACTGTCCCAAAAGGTTGATGGCTGCTGCTGTTGCATCAGTTATTTCCCTATGTGATTGGTGTGCACACTGTGCACTCTCAACAATAACTATTGAAGCCGCTAAACTCAAACACCTGGATAGTGTTGCTGACAGTCTTGCTTTGTAGTCTGGAACTTATCAAGCAAATTAGGGGAAATGTGATCTATCGTCAGGCGTTTCCTAGGTGTTTCCCAAGGAAGGTGCAGTGTCTGAGAAGATGAGGACCTGGAAATTGATAATGACTTTTCTGAAGTGTCGGAGAGGGCTGCACAGGTAGTACCACGTTGCCCCTGGAGCCCTGGGCGTGGCCCCATGGAGTTCCTGGTGGCCTGGCCTGCACAGGCTATGGTTGCTGCCGTGAGTGGCATCGATCTTGAACACCCCATGGTGTGTCTTAGGCACCAACATTGCTCGGCCTTAGACTGAGAAGATTGAGGCTGCTGCCGATATGTCAATAGAATCTGTGAAGACCTCCCATCACCAGTCCATCAGTGTGACTACTGCTTGCGTTATTTCAGTACGGGAGCATGCTGAGGAAGACCATGCATCGTCGGCATGTGACACTAAGCTCGGCTCCAGGGTCTATGTGAGCTTCGATCAGGAAGGTGTAGCAAATCCCGTGCAACTGAAGGAGAAGTCAACCAATGCATGATGGAGCAGGCCAGCCAGTTGATTGGGAAAAGCTCCACCTTATATGATCGTTATGTTATTCGGCTGCGTTTGAGGCTACCCTAGCCGTACATGGATTCGATGTATTCTTCCAGCAGTCCCAAAGCATTCTGCTCCTAGTACTGCCCACCTGTGCAAGAGGAGAGGAAGCTGCCGCAAGATCCACAATGAGGGATAGCCCAAACTTAATTGTGGATCAAGTACTGGACAAACCTGATGTGGCTCTGATAGGAGACAGAAATACCCTATCTGGACGCCAACAAATTCCCATTCTCATTCGAATGACAGGACGACTCAAGGCAGGGTTCTAAGTTCTGCAATGGGGATGCCGAAATTGGCACAGCCCATAACCTTACACACTCCCTCTCTTATAGGATAGAGCTGTTCATCCTTCAAGCACCGTTCCCCAGCATATGGTCTGGACTGAAACCATGGAGGCGGATCGGACAATGCTCCTGACTGCCAATTCATCTTCAGCCACAATTGACCCAAAGGACTGCCTGAGAGAAGGTCACTGGCAGCTATGAAGGACAAGAATGTGGATTGAAACCCAGCATCATGCGTATCAGCTGAGCAGAGGGATGTTCAGCCATAAGTTAACTGAATAATGGGGGTTGTGCTATCCTTGGGTTCCAGAATGGTTCATAGATGCTGTGGAAGTCAAAGCAGACCATTGGCTGCAAGACAAGGTTCTTGTTCACTTAATCAACCAAAGCAGGCATAACCCGCTATCAGGTGCAGATCCTTGCAGGTACATCAATTACGCTCTTGCTGTACGGAGGTGAGGGCGCAGCATTTCAAATTCAAAAGTTTCATGTTTAGGACAAGCTGTGTGTACTCAAGTCACAAGTAACACTGTTGATTGGTCAACGTGTTTCAAAGCTTCATCCCTGTTGGTGTGTTGGACCTCCCAGTTGTTATCCCAACGAAACAGAGTAGTAATTTCTGGATCAACCACATCCTTTCCAACAACCACGGACAAGATGGGCCACAACTGAGGAAGACACTCCTCTACATTGCTAATTGCCATATTATTGCCTCTTGCTTGGAAATTCTCTTCTTGATCAGCGTCCAGTAGTGGAAAATATCGGAGTTTCCCGCTTAGGATGGTTTAATGAGCTGTACTCGTTCCGTTCATGTGGCGTTGCAGCTAAAGCTTTTTTTCCGACCTCGGATCTTTACACCAAAAGCAAATTACAGCTCTAAGGGAAGACACACTGTTTGTAAGGTGATTGATCTTGATCATACTGACTATTCCTAATAAAGAACTTGCTGATAGAACTACGCCCATACTGAACCTGTCCTACTCTACAAGGGACAGGCGTGCAGATTGAATCTACACTACTACCTAGACCCATTTAAAGGACCCCACCACAGATGTAAACGATCTTGGAACAACACTGTATCCACCCGCCGGAGCAGTTCAACTCCGAGAAAATGTCTTCACTAAAGGAAGAACTAACATTTTATTGCAACTATAGTCCAAGTGGCCTACCTCCTGATGAATGTTCTGTAACAATGCTGAGAACAGAAACATGTTGAGTTTAAATTTCTAGTATTAGCTAACTAGAAATACATGTGAAGTAAAACAATAACTGTTACAAGCAGAAAGATTATAATTACTCTGATGCTGTATTACTACTGACCGAGCTGACTCACGGCCCAGTGCCTTAATAATTAGGGTTTCCTGTCACAAGACTATTGTTTTTATACTAGTTTTTATTATGTATACACTTTATTTCACAACATGATGTGATTGTTGTTTTTTAATCTACGAATCTCTTAATAAATTTTGATATATGCAGATAATTATTATTGAACTGTTGCACTATCCAACTACCTCCTTTATCCTTCACACAACATAAGGTCTGCATGGCATTGGAAGCGGCCCGTGTAACCCTCAACAAAAACAAATGTGAATTTGGCAAAATACTCTTAAATTGTTTGGGCACATATTTTCTGACCAAGCCATGCTCCCCGACCCAGACAAAATCGCGGCATTGCAAGAAGCTCTGACCCAGCATACGTATCAGATAATTCTTGGGACTAGCAAGTTATTGTTCCCGCTACCTAGAGAACTTCACAACAGTAAAACAACCAAAAATGTGTCTGGACCCCCGAATGCAAAGCCAGTTTCAAGGACATGCAGGCACGCATCACATTGGCCACAGACATGGCCTACTTCAGTTCCATCAATGACACCGAAGTGATGGTGGTTGCTAGTCTGGTGTGATTTGGCACAATAGTAGCACAATACGACCCCAGGACCTCGCACATCAAGAAAGTCATCTCATACTCCAGCCGTAGTCTGATGGCCACAGAGCAAAAATACTTGCAGTCTGAAAATGAGAGCCTGGCGGTTGTCTAGGCCTGTGAACACTTTCACCTGTTTCTCTTCGGAAAAGGCCTTCACAGTAGTAACGGACCACCAAGTGCTTCTCACTATCTACAGAAATCCACCAGCCTGAATGCCGCCACATATCGAGAAATGGGGGGTAAACCTTCAGGACTCTAAATTCACCATCCAACACAGTCCAGGAAAGGACAAGAACCCGGCTGATTATCTCTCACGCCACCCGACAGGACCGCCACAACCCGGACACTCGATTGCAGATGCATATCTGCAATACGTTATTCACCAAATGAAACCATTCCTGGTGGCATGGAAGACCCTCCAGCAAGAGTCAGCAGCCGACCCAGTATTAGCAGTCATCTCACAGTGCATTGATCAAGGAAAAATGAAACACGCCAAAGAAAGGACCAAACACCTTGATGAGACATTGCAGGGTGATATCAGAACCCTGGTGCTGACACGGGATGAACTCACTACCACTGAAGACCAGATCATCATGAAGGGGTGCAAAATTGTACTGCCCACGTCGCTGCACCAACAAGTCGGAGACCTGGCTCCCGAGGGACACTTAGGGGTCGTATCTACAAAAACATTGCCTCGACAGAAGATCTGGTTCCCTGAATTGTACAAGCAAGTACAGGACACATTAAAAAAACGGCACCATCTGCTGCGTAATGGCACCGACCTCACCACGGCCTTGTTGTCATCAATGAATACTCAAGATATCCTGAGGTGCAGATCGTGCCATCCACAGCAGCGACAGCTGTCATTATGGGCTTGGACCCCATCCTTATGGCATAATCTGTCCCACAAGTAATCAAGTCTGATAATGGGCCGACTTTCACCAGCGCATACTTTGCCAACTTTGCACAATATATGGGGTTCAAACATTGAAAGTTCACACCCCTCTGGCCTCAAACCAATGGCATGATTAAGCGTTTCATGGAGAACCTCAAGAGAGCGCTACTAGTTGCCCACCTGTCCCACAAACCTTTCAAACAGACGTTATACCAACTTCTAAGGGACTACCTTAACACACCTCACAGCAGCACGGTTGAGTGCCCAGCTGACCACCTGTTTGGCTGGAAACTACGGACCCAGCTGCCACAAGGGCCCCCACTGAGAGGGTCCATGCCAGAGGACTAGGAAATCCGAGCCTCAGATGACCAGGGGAAACACAAAAGGCAGAGATCAGCCAATGAGCAAAGGGGTGCTCTAGAGAATAACTTTGAGGAGGGTCATCAAGTCGTAGAACGCCAGACCCAACAGAGGAAAGAAGATCCCAGGTTTGCGCCAGACCCCCTCACAGTCACAAGAATAAAGGGCACCATGATCACTGCAGCAGACAAAGAAGGAAGCAAGATCACTCGAAATGTGTCACACTTCAAAGCGTGTCGAAGTGAAGTGACCTCCTGGGAGGCACCTTGGGACGATCCTGACAATGTCTGGTCCAGAGAGGATACAGAGGACTCCTACATGGGGGACAGGGAAGCCTCGGCGGATGAAGGTAGGGAATCACCGAGCGGCTCTCCCCGCTGCTGTCCTGAGCATTGCAGGGAAGGCCGGCCTGTCCGGGCTAAGACTAAATCCGTTAGACTCATTGAACAAATGGGTTAGCATGCTGACTATTTAGTTAAAAATCGTCAAGGTTGTCATGTTATAGCCTCCACATTATTATGTGGGAGGTGGGCTAGGGTGGGGGGAGATGGAAGGGAAGTGACGTTGCGAGGCAGGAAGTCTCAGTTAAGAAATAATCGGAATTGAGACCAGGTGTACCTGTGTGGGCCTCCTCTATTTGCATGGTGCCTGCCCGCTGTGTGGCGGGCAGTATAAGTAGCAGTTTCCAGACAGATCCTAAGATTATCATGTAAGGGGATGTGCACAACCATTGACAGGGAGCTTGCGCTTTAAGGAGGGCACAGGACCCTCCCTCCTAAGGAGCTACCACACATGGAAAGCATGGATCTGCCCCACCGGAGAGGGGGCTGTCAGGGAGTTTGACTGAACTCTGGGGAGACTTTTGCACCCAGGTGTGATGAATGATGGACTAACGCCTGTTAGACGCTTAGTATTGGACTTGCTAGGCTCCCAGTTTAGTACCTTCCAGAAACAAGAGAATGATTGAAATGGGAGAAGAAGCAGGATTGGGGAGCAAAGTAACAATCGCTTGTGTATATTCCCTAAACTAGTCCCTTATAGATCACCCACAGATCCGAGTGCAGCTGCGCCCTTTCCCCCTGATTATTGTGCCACTTCACCTGTGCGGCTTTCGGAGGTCTTCCTACCGCTGATTTTCTTTCAGGATTTGAGGGTACACCTTCCATCAAAAGGTGAACCATGTCTTTCACTTAAACGTGTTTTAGAAATGCTAGGTTATGTCATTCAATATTTACACTGCGCCCCTCTAATCCGAGCTATACCAATGAATAAGATCTCTCCCATGGATCCAGAACCCTGATGAAATGTTAGAAGAAAGATAGAAAAATGTAGTAAACAGGTGGAGCGTTACATGCCTTATGATGTAACAAAAGGTAACAGCAATAAACATGTTGTGCAATATAGTTAGGGTGACCAGACGTCCGGGTTTTCCCGGGACAGTGCAGGGGAATCACCCGATGTCCCGGGGTCCCGGGAGATTTTTTATTTTATAAACCCCCTCCGGGGTTTCGCCTCCGGTCCTTTTTTCCGCCGGGACCCGATTTCGAAATCCCGAAATCAGGTCCCAGCGCAACTTTTCCTGTGCGAATGGGGGTGTGAAATGCTTTTCATGCCCCCATTTCCTCCCCTTCCCCTCCCCGGCACTCTGCTCCAATGAGATGAGTTTGCCTGTTAGCATCCCCCTTCCTCGCCCACTCTCCATCCCTCCGCAACAGGACAAGGACATAGAAGTAGGTCTAAAGTGGTATGTATATTTACTTTAGTCCTACTTCTATTTTCATTGCCCGTCCCAGGTTTTTAAAAAAAATCTTGTCACCCTAAATATAGTTCTTGAACGAGAGTTTCCTTTAGTTTATTTCTGCCGTTCACATATACAGGTGCCAGAGACACTGACTGCAGTGACATACACAAACGGGATCCCTGCCCACACAACAGGACATGTGGAGGCACTGCTATGCACAGACAGCCTCATGCAGAACACTTGAGGGGGGAAATTATGAGGAATTCGACCATCTGCACAGTGACTGTGCACCCGCCTGGTTTTTAAAGACTTTTTACATGAAATTGAATGTTAGTAGGTCAACCACTGGAAAATGTGTGGGGCTAATTCCCACACATTTTCCCATGCTCACTGCACGCCATACACATAGGTAAACCGAAGGGAAGGCCCTATGTATTGGGAAGGTCAGGTTAAGGGCATCAAAAACGCTGTTATACAAACAAGGAGCTGACCTCATCCCGGTAAAAATGTTCTTCTTATTATAACACACACTATTTCTTCCCGTGTGGTACTCTGCGAGCAGAAGGCTTAAGACTAATTCACCTATAAACCAATGAATGTTGAACCCAAATGCTCTGGATATCTGATTAATTTGATATCCCAGGCTACCCCGAAGCATCCAGTGTTGCTATTGCTTATTAGTTTTACAGTTGTTGTTCTAACAAATGAACATGATCTCCCAAAGGAGCATTTACAAAGATGATACTTTCAAAAAGAAGCAGTGGTCATTTAAATGCACAATAAATTACATCAGATAGTATAGAACATATACTCTGGTGTTGGCAAGAAATAAACATTTTCAAACACAAACCATCCACAAGGTGTATAGCGGAACGAACAGTCTATCTAATGAAAAATAAAGCAAAACAAAAGAAAGGAAAAACAAAGCAAAAACCCCAACACTTCCTGGTTGTGTATGATAGGGCAAAGCAACCAAATGCGACCCCCACCAGAGTCGGGTGTGTTTGTGGCCACGGCCAAAGAACCAAATGTCAAGTCCTAAGGTTTAGAGCCCAGGGCATACGTAGTTCCAAACCAGTGCCAGCGGTCAGGTCCTCCTGGTGACTTGGAGGATCAGCTGATGGGAGTTTACAAAGAGATCAATCCTAGGTCAACGTCGGTGGTTGTATTCCTGCTGATTTTGAAATTTTGATTGACGCACACGCCGACTTCTGACATGACTCTCAGCTTGTCTGAAAGCGACATCCGCATGTCCAGATGAAGGTAGCCTTCACTGCCCGCCGAAAAGCCTTATTGGACACGTAATTGCTATACAGCCCACTTTTCAAAATCAGCAGGAATACAACCACCGACGTTGACCTAGGATTGATCTCTTTGTAAACTCCCATCAGCTGATCCTCCAAGTCACCAGGAGGACCTGACCGTTGGCACTGGTTTGGAACTACGTATGCCCTGGGCTCCAAACCTTAGGACTTGACATTTGGTTCTTTGGCCGTGGCCACAAACACACCAGACTCTGGTGGGGGTTGCATTTGGTTGCTTTGCCCTATCATACACAACCAGGACGTGTTGGGGTTTTTGCTTCGTTTTTCCTTTCTTTTGTTTTGCTTTATTTTTCATTAGATAGACTGTTCGTTCAGCTATACACCTTGTGGATGGTTTGTGTTTGAAAATGTTTATTTCTTGCCAACACCAGAGTATATGTTCTATACTATCTGATGTACTTTATTGTGCATTTTAATGACCACTGCTTCTTTTTGAAAGTATCATCTTTGTAAATGCTCCTTTGGGAGATCATGTTCATGTGTTAGACAACAACTGTAAAACTAATAAATAGCCACTGAGCTATTACAGTATTTTCCTTTATGTATTGTCTTTCGCTCCAAGGCATCAACACTGAATGCTTCGGGGTAGCCTGGGATATCAAATTAGTCAGATATCCAGAGCATTTGGGTTCAACATTCATTGGTTTATAGGTGAATTAGTCTTAAGCCTTCTGCTCGCAGAGTACCACACTGGAAGAAATAGTGTGTGTTATAATAAGAAGAATATTTTTACCGGGATGAGGTCAGCTCCTTGTTTGTATAACGCCATACACATAGACCTGTGTACTCTGTGGGGACACAGCATACAGGCGCAATCCCCCCTGTATTATTTAGTTGGGATAGGACAGCCAGGAGTACACCAGGTAAACTCAGAAGGGGGAGGGGCAAACGTTCACCCTTTCATGGCCAGCCTAATTGACTAACAAAGGCACCATGGACCAGCCCTGTCCTTTTGTTTAGCTCTGTAGCTGGTGGCACCATGTGAATACTAATCATCAGCGTTTAATTCAAACAGGCACACATGGGGCCTGGCCGTAGAGGCTAACAAAAGAGACAGGAAACCCCAACACCCTTTCATGTGCACTGTGTCAACCTGAAGCCAGCCCACAACAGACAGGACGGTGGGTGGGACTTAGTATTAAGGGTTTTCACCCCTTTACCTTTTCTGTTGCAAAGCACTCTGATTATGATCTCATGCATACAGGAGATTGTTGGTTGGGACCCAGGATTGGTTCATTGAGGTAGGCTTAGCCTACACCAATTTCTGTGGTCCATTTTGGCTTTAAAAGAGGGTCAAAGCCTTCTTTTTGGAAGACCATCTGAAGACTTCACAAGGAGTAGCAAGAAGAACTCACCATTGGAATCTGGCTGAAGGTACAGTCTGTCTTACATCTTCTGCCAGGTAAGGAAGGCCATGACCTCCAACAGGGCAGCAAGATCCCTCCTGTAAACATTTCCCAGGGAACAGAGGGAGATACTGAAACCAGAGGACCTTCCAGCAGCTCCAGAACCGGTAACCAGCCAGCACACAGCATGCCCTGCTAGGCTCTGCAGCAAGCTTCCAATGTGGGAAGTGCCAGAAAGTCTCTGAACCCAACCAAGGACAAGGCAGTTGCCTGCTACACTCTCACCAGCTTTGGGCCATCCACCTTAAAGGATGACTCTAGCCCCGCCAAGAAGCTAGAAGGAGTGCATCAGCAAGCATCTACCGACATCTGCCTTAAAGGACATTTTCATGTCAGTCGAGTCCCTCGAGCTGCAACCAACTGCACCGTTGACTGTTGTTACACTGCAGTCGCTAAAACCGCTCGAGACACCTCGACCAGTGCTTAAGAACCACCAACCAGCATTGAGACAACGATTCCTGACCCTGAGCCGCTGTGTAGGCCAGCCTACAGCTATCCATGCAGCTTCACTCACCGAATTGCCTGCCACTTGATACCCGCAGCTGTCTCCCGTATTGAACTAAGTCGCAGAAGCTGCAAAGCACCCTGAAACCGAATCGACCCTGTCAAGCACCAAGAACTGTTACAGCACACAGTACATTGTGGTTCTGTCCCCCTGGTCCTTCTCTGGAGGCCCCTAGTGACATTTTACAAGTCATTGCTCCCTTTGTGTTGTAGCCAAGTCTCCTTGAACTATTGTGATTAATTACTATACCTACTGCCCTCCTGTCAGTATCCAGAGTGCATCCCTTTTCCTTCTTTGAAACTGTCTGTCCTCTGCATTCCTTTAAAGGGTGTGTTGTTTTAGAGGTGTGGGGCTGATTGATGGTTTAGAAAACGATATTCATCCCCGGAACACTGGTGCCCCAGAAGTTGATTTGTCACAAATATCCCCACTGAAAAAGGACCAGGGAGCAGAATGATAAACCTCACGAGTTATGCAATGAAACAAGGAAACTTGGAGTGCACTCACATCATCCAGGGTCAAAGTCCAGTGCTACCACAAATCCTCACACTATTTGGAGTTGCATGCCCCATCACATTGTCTCCCCATATTGTGGGCAACAGGGGCGCTTGACCCCCTGACGATACGAAGATTTGCTGTCCCATGGCCCCTGAGTGGCTTTTGTGGCACGTTATAAACTACCCCTTTCCAAAAGCCTATTCAAGGTTTAATACCAGTGAATGATCAGGGCCCAGGGTGAGTGTTACCAACTTTGATACTGCATTTTCTTTTTGGTTTCCTCTGAGGCTCCTCTGATGCAATGAGACGGGGCTACAGCTGAACAACTGTGCCAAGCAAGATTGCATAGCTGTGGAATGCAAGTTACGCCTCAGGATGCCTGGCTCGCTCATGCCCCCCCCCCCTTGAGAAGTACGTGGCTAACGTGACAAAGACGGCTGAAGCAAGATCCCCAAAGCCAGAGGCTGCCTCCCAGATATGACAGAGGAAGCATTTTGCAACTGCGATTATACTCCTTACACCTTTTCTTTAGAATTGACCTTTTTGTTATTATACATGCTGTTTCATGGGTGGAGAATGGTTTTAGCCACTCCATTTGTATATTAGGATGAGCCACACCTGACGGTGTGGGGGGTAGGGCAGTGAGCAGCCCTCCTATGTGCTGGTCTGAATGTATTACATGCCATTTCTCTGTACTTCTGGTCTCCTGTGTATTATTTGTGTCTGAGTGCCCAAGAGGTCGTGGGGGAGCAGGACGAGCCTATAACATATTGGTGCCAATATCCGGGAGCTCCCCTTCCTCACGTGTGCAACTGGGGTATATGGCAGGTAAGTGAAAAAAGTGTTTTTTGCTGTATCTGTTGCATGCTTGACTCGGGGACTCTGGAGTCTTCAGAGGTATGCAGTGATTATATCAAATAGGAAATAACGAATGCAATTTTCTGAAAAAAATACTGAATGTTAAATATTTAGGAGGTGGGGAAATGAGTTAAAATGTGTGGGGTGGTTTGAGGTGGGGTCAGAAGCATGGGTAAACAGGGTTTTCGGGGGGCAATTTAAAATAAAATCCATATTTATCTTCAGTAGAAATGTGTTATTTCTCAATTCATTATAATCACATGTAACCTTCTCCAGGGACTCTAGGATTCCCACAGAGAAAGTGCCCGGGAGTGCTAGAGTGGTACAGGGTTCGAAGGGTCACTACAGGACTACAATTGGGTCAGAGCATTCTTAGGCACCTGTGATATAGTCAGAGCGCTGGTCGTGGAGAAAACGATGCTGTAGAAGGCACAGGGAAGAGTGTGAGCTCGGAAGCCTGAGTTAACTTGCGGTGTGGTCGATACCGGGGACAGTTACAATATGGTGGACGCCGCTCCACTTAATAGGCGGTAGGAGGGGCAGACCTGTCATATAAATCAGGGTCCAGGGCAGTGGTGGAGAGGTTTAGGAACATGGTGGACAATTGGGATGTGGGGATCGCCCAGGGACAGCAGTTACAAAGAGAACCACAGGGAAAGGACGAGGGAGATCGTGAACCACAAGCAAAGCCCCAAGATATCACAAAGGTGATGAAGATAGGAAATGCTGAGTGACGCAGAATGCTGTGGGGGCGGCTCTATGTATTTCCAAAAAAGCGGTGGGGGAGGAAGAGGGCGGTGTGGAGACACATGCTGGCTGGGTACCCGTGAGGCAACTGTGTGCAACAGAGGGGCAGGAGGACATTCTGGAAATAGGGGGTGCGAAGACAGATTTGACATATAGGTGCCTGCAGGGAGAGAGAGGCAGGTTACAGGTAGTCCCAATGGTTATGGCGATGGCCGCTACTAAGAGTACCACCAACATTCTGACACATACAAACAGGGTCCTGACAGCATGGGGGGAGACAGAAGGGCAAGAAATAAACTGGATTTTGGAAGGATGGGTAACTGTGCAGTGTGCACCTTATATGGGACAGTGAGAAAATGCCAGTGGAAGGGGTAGTGTCAGACGAACCACATGAATGCAAGTCAGAGACTGTCAAAACCTACCAGGATGTTTTCAGGGCATGTGCACCAGAGAAGGACATTGACGTGCCCACATATAAAGAAGGTGATCAGTGCAGTAGCTGCATGACTCGATGGTGTTGGGGGGAACCGAGCACAGTATGGTGAATTACAATCTGTGGTGTTGGCTCTGAGAATAATTAAGATAATCCCATCTTGTCGAGAGTGGCCCATGACACCTGGCAATGACCTACATCTGCAGCCACTGGCATGCATAGAAGATCAGGAGTGGCGTGTGGTGGAGGACCCACAGATTAAAGTGACGAAGATGATCCTACAGAAGGGCAAGACGGAGGATCAAGGGAAATGTGGGCAGCTCCTGGCAGACCTGCAAGGGGAGGATGAACAAATGATGCAATAAATGAATGCGGAAAAAGAGCAAGACAATGGGTATCAGCAGCTGACAGAGATGGCCTGGTGGCCCGTGGCCAAAGATGAGTGACAGGACTGCGTGGACAATTGAATGACTCGTTGAAAAAGAAACAGGAGCTAAAGAAGGCGCTGTTGAAGCAGATGGATGTGAAAGGCACACAGTCGAGTGAGAGGCTGCCAGTTGTCCTCAATGGCCTACGAGTGAGACCAGGTATTCACCATACAAGGTGCCAATTGGGAGAAATATGCCAAGGACTGACAAGTTGCTGCTGACACTGACTGGGGGTGTGCCTAAGGTATGGGAGGTACTAGAGGCTGTCTATGTAGTGGAAACTCAGAGACAACGTATGATTGATTGACAGTGCACACGAACATAACAGTGGTGCTGGTTGTTAGAGTGACAGGGATGCTCAGAGATAGAAAGGGGGACATGTAATTATGTCTGTTTTTTATGTTTTTAGATGCACCCTAGAGCATGGCTGATGAGTGTTTATGATAGGGCACACATTAGTTGTTGCCTTGTCTTAATAATGTTTATTTTTTTTATTTTGCTTCCTTACAGAATATGTTGTGTTATTTGTATAGCGCCTTAATCCGAAGCACTTTACAGAGCACATATTTACATACAATATCACCCAACCTGTGTTGGTATTCATTTATCAACCTCTGAAGGATGAAAGACTGAGTTGCCCTTGCCAGGATTCGAACCTGCGACCTGCAGATCACGCTCAGATCGCAGCAGTGAGCGCTCAACCCGCTGAGCTATCTTAACCGGCTTAATGTATACAACAGAATAGTTCTATTGTAGTGTGCTTTAAGAGTGGGGTCGGAGATTGCAATTATGCAAAGCTTTGGACAGCAATTGTAGTGGATTAAATGAAAAGAGAAACGAGAAAAAATGCCCATGTTACCAACTCTGATACTGCATTTTCTTTTTGGCTTTGATGCGATGGGACTGGGCTGCAGCTGAACAAGCATGCCAAGCAAGGTCGCAAAGCTGTGGAAGGCGTGTTACGCATGGCCCCCTCCTGAGAAGTACATAACTGGCGCAAATAAAGGCTGCTGAAGCAAGATCCCCAGGGCCAGAGGCTGCCTCGTAACAGTGAGGCCTCGGGCAGACTGCAACAGCACGAACCACTATGAGGCAACGGACTCGGGTGCACTGCAATGAAAGCCTGATTGAGACACCAATGGCACTGCAAGATGCCCTTGGGCCAGGCGCGCTATACAAATAAAGAAATACAAATGCAAATATACACACCCCTGCTGTGACCTGGAGCCGAAAGCCCATCCGCACTGCAATGCCACACACTATTAGGCACCTAATGCCTTTCTAGCAAAGCTGCTGTACTTGTTTGCGGGCGCCAAAGGCCTTGTGGCAACGTAAGAGCACTGCGGTTGTGATGGGCGCAGTATCGAAGCGTATTAACATAATATAACATCAAAACGCTGAGCACATCTCCGAAGTGCGGTGGGTGACCTGGCAAAAGAGATGTGTGTCTGCCTCCCACGACCAGAGGGGTGCTTACATGTGCAGCTCTAGATCTTGTTGATGTGTGTGTTTTGTTTGTTTTTAATGAAGCCAATATCTTTGGGCACCATAAAAGTGAGTCCCAGCTGGGAACACCCTGGTACGTTATTCACGTCCTTCTTTAAGGAAATGCCGCCGCCTTTTCCCATACGGGGGCGCCCGGCTTCGGGATGCGAGCGCTGCCTCCGACAAGGTCACCGTAAGCCGGAGATGCAACAAGCATCCGGGGATATGAACTGGCGATCTGTCATCACAGAAAATAAAAAGGCACATGGGAAGTGCCCTTGCTTCGAAGCGGAATATTTGGCAGAACGATGAAACGCACCACCTTGCATCGCACAGCAACAAGGTCATTAACTGCTCAACCGCCCCTCCCCCCACGCTGTTCCAGGACACCTCGGACTGTCGGACACTCTAAAACTGGAAGCCGAGCGAGATCGCGAGCGGCAGAGCGGGTGGGGGCCTGGGTGCTAAACCGCGGTGGATCCTAATATCCGCCCCTCCCCCGGGCAGTGGCATGTTTTGGGTGGCACTTCCACGGATGGTTGCCAGGGTCTCGCCCTTGGGGACAGAGGGTGGCCCACATCCCCATCTCTAGCCCCTGCGCGTTGACAGCTGTTCCTACTATAAATACGGTAACATATCGGGGGAAGGGGGTCAGTGTGGTCTCGAAAGCCAGTGCGCCGTACCACCTCTGCACTCGCTCTTCCAGCAGTCACTCACATCCCCAAGGTGTCGCAACCGACAGGGATACACCGCTCATTCGTGGGCTGTCAGCAAGCCAGCTGCTTCAAATACCCGATACGGGGGCAAGGGCACGGGGGGCGCCCTCGCCCTCTACCCGCGGAATGCGGGCCATATGGAGATGCGACGCATGTGTGGTGTTAAAATACTACTCGCCCGACCAACTCCCTTCAACCTACCAACACACGTTGTTTTAATTAGCAGAATATTAAGAATGGAATGGCGTGAACGCCACTGGGGTGTTTGTGGGGATGGATGCAGCGATAAGGGGCAACGCGTTCCTCTTGGAAGCAAGACGGAGCGGAACAGCACAGGTTCGATCCCCCGGTCCGCGATTAGAAACCTCTGGGTGTTAAGGCATTACAATTACAATTTTCTTGTCAGTGTGTCCAACATGGTTTTCGAAGACCCATTCGAGGCGTCGAGTCATTGTTTTTCTCTGACACGCGCTTCGTGCACTGCAATATCAGACTACGGTGGCCAAGGTCATATTCCTTAATACACACTGCGTCCCCTCGAAGCCACGGGCGATGCCAGACGTGGCGCCCTAGTGGGCTGAAACACTGCAGTGGCCGCCTATACTACAGCTGGAAGATGACAGGTGACGGGGAGGAGGGGGCCACTGCCGGGGACACGGATTGCAGGACAAAATGGCCACAGCGTGCAGAGTAGAGGACTTCTTCCGCGTCAACACATGTGTGCCTGGTGCAGAAATACCCGAGGACTGGCGCTTAGATGGTCAGGTGGAACAAAAAGGGGAGAAGGTGAGAGAGGGCGGCGATGAGGTAGCGTTATCTCTGGGTTGCCCCCGTTGTGCTGGGCGGTGTGTGTATGTGCGGGTGTCTCGAGCAGGGATGCCCTGCCAGTGTGAGGTAGGAGCCGGCACCTTGCTCGCCTTACCTGTTCTTGTGGCCTTTGAAGCCCTGGGGTCCCTGTCGTATTCACGGCGGTGGCCCCCAGTTCGCTGGTCCGCTTCTCACGCCTGCGTGTGCGTGTGTGCGCTTGCACCAATGATGCCCCGACGGGGATGCAGGAGGAGGCAGATCCTGGGTACCAAAAGGATGCTCAGCAGCCGCTTCTACACATCATCACACAGGATCACTGGACCGTTCCATTTTGCGGTGTGGGGGGAGTTTGATATTTAGCAGATGACAATGAATACACGGATTCGTTCCACTCCAAATGATAAACGCGCGTGGGTTGTGTTCATAGACTGGGGTATCTGCGTGTATTTGGGGAAGCTGTGCCGTCCACTGAGTTGTTTTCAGCAGAGACCGTTCTGGGCATCACCCCTACCCTGGCAGTCAGCATTGGTTTGTTCTTCTTCATTGACATGCAGTGAATGAGGTGGCACTGGTAATGGGGTATTATTAGGCAGCTGAGCTGGGATGTGTTAGATGCTCAGAGGAATCGGAGGCAGTGGAAAGGGGGAGGGATAGTAGGAGGCACCCAAAGGGCACCTGGCAACCGAGGTACAATCAGAGATCGTTTGTGGGATCTGCATGCCTCAACGCAATGGTGTAAAGTTTCTATTGAGGTGAAGAGCAGATTGCATGAAGGAGGCCGGCTCCATTTGCACTCTCTTGCAATGCTGACCTCTCCACGCAATTTTCTTCATTCCCAAGACGCAGTGAAAAAGGGGTTCTACCTGACAGTTCCAGGTTAACCCCTTTTGTGCACTTCGTTTTGCAATAGCGGTAAATACCTCTTCCAATTAATGATTGCGGGAGGCACATAGAATGGTGTCCTATGGAATCTGCCTGATATTAGCAGCTGTGGATTCCGTATAGGCGGATTCCGAGGAAATCTATTTGTTTAACACCAGCATGAAAATATCCTGCTAAGTATTATTACTATTATTATGGTATTTATTAAGCGCATACCTAGCTTAGAGGAGCAAAAATAGCGCTTTACAGAGGTATACAACATTACAGATGCATAAAGGAGCACAGAACAGATACAGAGCGGGGGTTGGATACAGAGGGGCACAGAGAAGGGGTACAGCAGGACCGGGCGGCGGGGAGAAAAAGGGGTGGTGGCATTAAGTGAGTCAGGTGACGCGAGGGGCAACGTGATGGCCTAGGTGTTCAGGAGGAGCGACTGCTTGAAGAGGTGGGTCTTGACTTCTTTTCTGAATCGTTGGTGCGTGCTAGCGTTAAACCAAACGTTTTTGCAGGAGGAGCGAGAATGCAAGGCATCCAGTGCAGTATTCCACTCCACCTGCGAAAATGATGAAAATGGCCCGGATCTGAAAAAAGTGCTTAAGGCAGGCGTGTCTTCAGAGGCGTTGCTAGAGTGGTGCGGGGGGTGGGGCGGGCAAATGGGCTCTATAGCACCAGGTCTTTTGGTTGTAACCCCGGATAGAAGCTCAGGGGCTACAACCAAAAGTCTAGCTAGCCCCGAGTCCTGACATTCCCGACATTAGTGAAGCCCTGGATCTTTTCCAGACCTAGCAACACCCCTGTGTGTCTGTATCACCTTTTTCTCTGATCGGAGGGGCTGGAAAATGAACCTTAAAAGGGGGTCATTTTGTTAATAGTGGTGATTGTCTGCAGTGGACCAACAACAATAGCATTTCGAAAAAACAGTTTTACAAAGAAAGAGACGAAAATTAAATAGTAAAAACAGGCAAAATGTTTTTACTCTTTGGCAGGGGAGTATCCAGCATTGCAATAGTGGTGAGGCGAGCCACGAAAAAAGCCCTGCTACTTTCCCCCCCAAATGCAGTGCATATGATTGCATATGTGTCATCTGCGTGACCCCAAAACCCCACAATCAACTTTTTGGGTAGCATTAGTGACAGATGAGATTTTAACACACAGGAAAAAACATTAAACTGCAGGATCATTACAGATGAAAGAAACTCAGCTATTACAGCTCTGTCCAGGCTCTGCGGGGCAAAATACATGCAAACCTCCTAATTTGCATATACTTTACACTACAGCCCTCTTGGGTTTAAAGCCGGAGCCATTATTTCCTGAAGCATGCAGCATTATGCACCCTTTACATTTCTGATCACCCCTATTCACATTTCTTAAGGGGCAAAAGTCCCTGCTAATAGTCCCCTCTCCCTCCCATCACTGCCCAATGGCTCACATTGCAATGCGGTTCTCAGGAGAGCCACTGTGCTACCCAGAGCTCTGCGGGACACTGTCCAAAGGTACACCTCCCCCGTTCGGCACCCTCATTGACAATGAAGTTGCCGAATGGGAAAGGTGTCCTGCTGCCAGGACATTGAGGGTGCTGAGCAGGAACACTGGGCTGCTCGGCACCCTCATTGTCCTTCCAGCGGGAACCTTTCCCGTTTGGCACCCAGGTGTCCCATTACCAAATGTCCCATTCTGGCTATTGAAAGAGCTCATATGGAGGAGAATGTAACAAAGAATAAAAGTAAAGTGTATAATGGCTCAGCCTTACTTTGATACTCTGTGGGACTTGGAAAATCACCCCCAAAAGAGCAGTGGTGTACCGATCGAGGTGGGAAGGAGGGGGCAACTTTCGCCCCAGTGTCTCTTTCAATAGCTAGAATGGGTGCTGCTCAGAGCATGCCACTGGGCTATTTGGGGCGCAGCCGCGCACAAAGACTAGTATTGGAAAGAGATTGCAGGATAATGAGGGCACACAAGTGCATGTAAACAGAAGGGCAATGAGCAACCAGCAGGCATAAACAAGGGAAGATTCAGAACATCGCATATAGCGTGATTTTAGTAAGGAACCAGAAACGCCCTGAAGAGGACACTGTGGGAGGGTCGAAACATGTGTTGGCACCCTACCGACATACCATCATTAAAAAAGACAAATGGATAACTTCTGGCTGCTTTGTTAAAATGCTTATTGTGTACATTACAAACGTGTAATTAATACTTTGGTGCATGTGCGAGTTGTCAAGGACACTTACTCGTTGTATGCCTTCCAGGTAGCTGCTTCAGAACTCCAAGCTAGCTCCAGGCAGACAGCAGTGAGGAGGCTGCTGGTCACGTGACCAGGCCCTGCCACTCAGTTGCTCGCCCCCACCATCAGGTTTTGTGCCTTCCAGGCAGCAACTTAAGGAACCCAGGCCAGCTCCATGCAGACAGCACTGAGGAGGTGGCTGGACACATGACCAGGTGCTGCCACTCAGCTGTTCTCCTCATTACCTATTTGACCAGTCATCCTTTGGCATCTTCATTGCCGGCGTCCTCACCAAAGGAAGGAAGAAGACAAGGACCTCACCTGTTTGTGCCTTTTTAGGCCTTATTTTAATTTATTTTTATTTATTGAACATTTGTACGGTGTCTATACACAAGTGTTTCAAGGCACCACAAAACAATGGGGAAGGGGACAGAGAAGCAATAAAAATGTGGAGCGGTCCTACTAGGCCTTGTGACATTCTGATTGTGCGAGTGCAGTTGGCAATAAGTGCAATTGGGAGGGGGAAGGTCAGAGAGGAAGGGAAGGTGTGAGGGAGGGGGGAGAAGTGCAGGAGGGAAGGGGGCCCAAGATTTGGGCAAGTGCAAAAAGGAGGTCCGGGAGGGCAGGTGCCAGGGAAGGAAGCGGTAAGGGTAGGCTAGTGCAGGGGGGAGGTGGGCCAAGTGCAGGCTGGTTAGGAAAGGGTGCCCAAGGCCAAGTGCTGGTGAGGGATACTGTGGCGACTAGATGAGGAGGGCCTGGGTCCAGTTTGGGACATAAGGGTCCAGGCACCAGGCACAGCGGCAGGGGACAGTTTAGCAGGGTAGGGGGAGAGGGAAGGAGGAGGTGAAAAGGAAAGTCTTGAGAAGTTTCCGAAATTTAAGGAGATCTGTCTCAAGTCTGAGAGGGGCTGGGAGGCCGTTCCAGTGGGATGCTCCTGCTGAGGAAAGAATTCTACCCCCCACTCTCTGCTTGGAGAAGTGTCTGATCAGCAGAGAGTTAGAGCTAGAGGACCAAAGGACTATAGCAGGGAGGTATTTAGGGTGTGAAAGTTGGATGTAGCGGGGTCCCAGGCCCAAGTAAGCCTTGTGGATGATGCAGAGTGTCTTGAATTGGATGCTAGCAGCAACTGGGAGTCAGTGGAGAGATTTTTGGGCCAGAGAGATGCAGTCCCTGGCCTTAATGCCAAGGATAAGTCTCACTGCCCTATTCTGGATGAGTTGAAGGGGGTGAAGGGAGGAAAGAGGTAGATTGACGAAGAGGCTACTGCAGTAGTCAAGCCTATAGAGAACCAGAGCTGTGGAGACATTGAGCTTTTGGGGAAAGTAGAGGAAAGGGAGAATGCCTCTGAGGAGGAGGGGCAGAAAGTTGAACTTCTTGGCAAGGTCCGTGATGTGAGGGGAGAAGGAGAGAGAGGAGTCGAAGAGGACCCCCGGGTTTTTCCCTCATAAGTGGGTAAGGGGAGGGGGCTCAAGGATGGAGGCCAGAGAGTGGGGGGGAAACAGGGATCAGGCATCCCAATGAGAAGGATCTCCGTCTTACTGGCAGTAAGGCAGAGATCATTAGAAGAACACCATGTCTGAATAGCAGTCAGGCAGTCAGGTATGAGAGAGGAAGAAGAGGAGGAAGCGGAGGGAAGCTTGAAGGAAAGCTGTGTGTCATCAGCATAATACTGGAAGTGAGGAGAGAAGGTGGAGATCAAGTGGGCCAGAGGGGCATGGTAAATGTTGAAAAGCCACGACGATAGGATAGAAACCTGAGGAACGCCTCTGGTAGAGAGGGAGGTGGAGGAGAGGAAAAGGCAGAGATTCACTTGGGAAGGTCCATTAGAAAGGAAAGAGGTCAGTGAGGCCAGTGCCCGGTCGTCAATGCCGAGGGTGTCATGGAAATGATTTATGAGGATGACGTGGTTGGCTGTGTCAAAGACAGAGGAAAGATCAAGGAGGATCAGAACAGAGGGAGAGTTGGAATCAAGATTTGAGAGCAGGTCATCACGGGTGTTCAGAAGAGCAGTTTCCGTGCCTCTGTAAACAGTCAACACATTCAGTGTGGAGGGTCAGTTGCGGGATGACCAACTTTTCCAGGAGTTTAGCCAAGAAAGGTCGATAGTTGGCAGGGCAGGCAGGGTCAGCAGACTGCTTTTTTAAAAGTGGGTGTACAAGGGGATGCTTGAGGGGTTGTGGGAAGGAGCCAGCTGCAAAGGAATGGTTACAGAAGTCAGCCAAGGCAGGGGATAGAGAGGAGATGGTGTCCTTTATAGTTCTAGAAGAGCAGGGGAGCACCTGTTTGGAGGAGACTTTCATAGAGCGGACTACACTAGATACCTCTTCCGATGTAATGGAAGAGAAGGAGGAGAGTAAGGGGTAAGGTGGGGGGCAAGGAGAAGCAGGAGAGGAGGAGGAGTGGGGAGGGGAGTAGAGAAGAGAGAGGACAGGATGTCCTGCCTTTTGGTGGAGAGGTGGGAGGCCAGCGCAGTGCACAGGGCCTGGGAGGCAAGAGGAAAAAAGGAGACTACAGTAGGATTGGCAAGTTCCTTGCAGATTTTGAAACGTTCAGCCGTGTTGTTGATTGCCCCAGAGATGCAGACTTGGACATGAGCCATTTTCTTAGAGCAGATGGAGAGTCGATATTGCCTTTGGAGCAGGCGGTAGGCCAGTTTGTCAGAGGATGTGCCCGAGGCCTGCCACTTCCATTCAGCAACTCTGCACTTGCTTTACAGAGCAGCCAAGTCAGAGTCATGCCAAGAGTTGCACTTGGAGGCAGGCTTTATTGCGACTCCTCATGGCAGGGGCAAGGATGCCAGAGTGTTAGAGATGGAGAGATAGTGCTTAGCCAGAGATGAGTCGATATGAGAGTCAAAAGCGTGGGTGGGGGGAGGAATGAAGGTGGCAGCAAATACTGCAACTGACACACGCTTCATCGGTCGAATGATGGTGAAGGAGACTGGCAGTGAGGGATGAGACAATGCCGGGGGTCCAGAGAGCTCCAAATGGGAGGATAGTAGAGAGTGATCAGACCAGGAGACAGGAGTAGTTAGAGGGTTGGAAAGAGAGATGTCTGCTGAGATAAGACCAAGAAGGGTGTGACCAGCAGGGTGACTCAGACCACAGGGAAGAATTGTGAGGGAGAGAGAGTCACACAGGTTGCAGAAAGATACAGTGGCCACATCAGAAGAGTCTAGATGAATGTTAAAGTCCCACAGGAAAAGAAGTTTGGGGGAAGATGTAAGGATAGAGGAGAGGTCCGCCCATTCAGAGAGGAAAAGGGGGGTAGGACCAGGGGGCCTGTAGATAGTAGTGAGAGTGAGGGAGAGGGTATGGGAGATACTGAGCCTACAAACGAGGCATTCAAAGGAGGGATGAGATTGAGTGGGTATGATAGTTGCAGGGATCCAATCAGGGTAGACAAGGGAAACTCCACCAACAGACTGGTGGGTCCTGGGCTTGGAGAGGATCTTGTAGCCCTCAGGAAGGAGAGCGTTAAAAGCAGTGACAGGGCTGGCATTGAACCAGGTCTCAGTGAGAGCAAGGATGTCAAGGTCAAAGTCTTCAAGGAGGTGACAGATATCAGAGGAGGGGTACAGGGACGTGGTACACCTGTCAGGGAGGGGCAGAAGGGAATACAGAAGGTGGGGTGGCAGGAGAGGGGAGGAAGTTAATGAGAGATGGGAGATGCTTATCCAGAAGGAGGAGATTGGGATGAGAGTCTTGGGCCATGATAGTGCAATTATGATAGACATTAATGATGCACCTAGAGCATGCGAAGTATGCCAAGAGAACCTCTCATCTGGTTCCACCATTAATGGGAGAGGAGGAGAAAGGGGAGAGACCATATGAGGAGTCCATAGGTCAGGAGAAGGGACAGTGAAGAGCATATCAGTGATAGTCTGTCTGGAGGAAGCATGAACGAAGGTATCAGCAATGGGGAGGCCTGTGTTGGAAGCCAGGAGGGATTTCTTAAACTTATTCCTTCCAGACTTCGAAAGAGAGGAAAGGTATGTGACAGAGTAGCAGTTAGAGTAGATAGGGGAGACAGAGAGCACCATGGGCATGGCGCAGGGGTGGACGGTCGGGCAGATATACTACTGGAATACCACCAGGCGACCCAGCAGCTGATATAGGCGAGAGCGGGAATGGAATGTAAAGTAAGGACAGGTCACATGGATTACAGAAAGCACAACATTAGATAACAATGTAGCATAGATTTGAAAAACAAGTAATACAGTAGGTGACCAGTGAGAATTTGACTGTTGATTGTTCACATGCAAAAAGCAGATGGCGAGTACAAAACATCTACGTTCAAACTTCAGACAATTAGACTAGAGTTTCGCACATACAGAATGCACATGGAGTGTGGGAGACATCTAGATTCGAATTTCAGACATATGATTAAAACTGCTCACATGCATAATGCAGATGGTGTGTGGGAGACATCTAGATTTGAGATTCAGACATAAGACTAAAATTTCACATATATTAAAACCAGACAGGAGTGGTGACAACAGCAGAGATAGAGCAAGTGTGACAATGCAGGCAGATACAGTAGGGAAGCAAATATTACAACGCCCTGATTTGAGAGTAGAATGTGGTGCTGTGGGCAATTCAATAGTATCAGGCAAATATATTTGGGTTTATACGTTGTAAGGAATTCATGGTGGTAACAGTAAAGACAGACACAAGTGATCACAGTTCAACAGTGATTATTAAACTGTATAGGTAGGTTGGAAAAACACCTAATATAAACCTAAATCTAAGATTGGGGCAAGCTATAACCATCAAATAATAATAAGGCAGTCCTAGCGGCATCTTGTCAAATAAAAGGGCCTATAATAAAAATAAAATATTGCCAATCCTTACAACTAAATACAAAAAGAGTGTGGGATAGTGTTCACAGGAAAGAAAGAAGTGTTCACAAATGATAAGTAAGGATGTTATAGCCAGGGGTCTCCCTTCCCCACGTTTTGAACACGGGACAAGGCGGAACTCCTCAGCGTAGCACATTTTCAAGTTTCCCAGCACGAGACTACAGTTCCGTTCTCAGGTATAAGGATCTTCAGTGGTCAAGTCTCTTTTCTACAAAAAAGTCTCCTGTCTACAAGGATCTGATGGGTTCAAAATAACAAAACAAAAAGTTCCTTTCTGTATGCACGGTCGGTGATGGCTTTACACCCCTGGATCCACCTCTTACGGGCTCAGATGCCTCTCAAATAGCAGCCTCCGTCTGTCGGGTTAACTACAGGTTTTGTTTTCACAAGATTCCATCTATTTCGTAATGTTGGTTGATGGTTTTCACCTCTGGGACCTCCTCTTCCGGGCTCAGACCCCTCTCAATGTCAGCCTACCTCCGTCAGGTTCACTATGGCTTTTATTCATAAGATTTAACCTGCTGCACTCACAAGTCATTGGGTGATGGCTTTTCACCCTTGGATCCCCCTCTTCCATACTCAGACCCTTCTCAGATGTTATTAAAAAGATTTTGCCTGTGTTATTCACAAGTCGTTGGGTGATGGCTTTTCACCCTTACATCTCCCTCTTCCGGGCTCAGAACCTCCTCAAATGTTAGCCTGTCTCCGTCGGGCTGAGTACGGCTTTTATTCCAAAAGATTTCTCATTTTGCATTTACAAGTCTTAATGTCTGTTTAAACAATCCACTGTGGACATCCCTTCATCGGGTTCACTCTTGTCAACACAATTTTAATTGGGGCATCATGCTTCGCCCCATTCTGTCGGCCTCCCTCCGTCGGGTTCACTCTTGGCAACCACACAGTTTCCTTCTCCTTTCTTACTATGCAGGATTCACCTCCCTTAGCTTTGCAATAACGTGCCGGTTAAAGACTTTTGACTGTACAAGTGGGTTTGCTATACCCCTCTATGACCACTTTGACCTTTTCCTTGCGGCTCTCCTAGGTACCATGGTAGCAAGCATCTTCCCTTTTCTTGATCATCAGTGTAGGAGGGTTCTGTGTACCATTGACATCTGCTTCAATACACAGTGGCTATTGTTCGCGGTCTTAGGATTCCTTTTACAGAGGCTTTGTGGGTCGGGGTCGAAAAAGGGCAAGGATGCTTCTTTCCTTGTCGCCCCCTCGGTTGTTGCTGCCTTTCTCCTCCTCTTGAACTGCCGGCCTGGGATAGCTGACTTGTTGTGCAGTTTGCCTTGCTCGTAGTTTGCTCTTGTGTCCCACCTTTTATCCCTGTGGGGAAGGGAAAGGGCCGTCAGGTGTGTGTGGTTCTGTTTGATTGCCTGACTTTGCCTGACCCTTGTGTTGGAACATGTCAGATAAACAGCTTTAGTATTAGTCTTTTGTCTTTCATGGTGTAAGAAAATGTTTGTGTCAGAAAAGGGGGGCGGGAGGTAGAGTGTCTGAGTATCCTATGTGGTAGGATGGGGAAAAGATGCTATAAGAAGGGGGATACCATGTCTCACCCATCAGTGTCCCACCTCCACTCCCCAAGGACCCCTCATCCAGGTGATCCTCCCCCAATGGCCCACCCTCAGGAACTGGATCCAATAGCGATGGCTGTGTCCTGGCCACCTGGATGACAGATCCCCGGGGACTAGTAAGTGAAACACCTTCAGGTTTCTCACAACATCCATATGGAAATATTGATAGTGATTATAAGAGGGGAACTGGGGGGTGGTCAAGTCCCACACAGGGAGTTGAAGAGGCAGTTTTTGGATATCCGGTATGGGAATGCAGGAAGAAGATAGAGAGCGTACAAAGTCACGAAGTGGAGCAAATAACATGGGCAAGCAAAGTCATTCCAGGTGAGTACAAAATGGACTTGGATCTGGAGACAGAAACAGCATGGCGAAGAGGGCAACAAGGGCTTTGCAAGGAAGATGATTACCACACAGCGACACAGTGGGGAAGGAACAGGCTGTGCGTATCCCTTAGTAAGTTGCAGGTGCCTGATGCGGGTTCCTCAAGGGCCTGGAGGAGCAAAGGCATGGCGTAAAAAGGTGAGGCAGAGCAGAGAAACCGAAGACCCGGTGTCCATGGATGGACAGGCCAGACAGAGGCCTTTGTGTGGACCTTCATGCTGGGGCTGGCTCACGCCTGCCGGCTCCTGGTAGGTCTGGAAGCTGCGCCTGACAGCCAATCAGGAGCGTGCTGTGCGGGCGTAATGGCAACGCTCGGACGATGATGAGGGCGGCCATCTTCAAACGGGAAGCCTCATTGTTCAGCAAATGTAAATGTAACACCCCATGTGCTTTTTAGGATGTATGCAGACAAAATGCATTAAATTCCCAGTAAATCATGGCGTCTTCTGCCAGTGGATGAAACAAGTTAACTAGCACAATTAGGGTGTGTTACAGCCCAAAATCCTTACCTGCAGAAAACAGTTCAGCACCCCTCTGTTACGCTCACCTGGTCTCTGCGGAGGCGTTGGGGCATGGTTGCAGCCCTCCCTGAACTTGAACCACCCCCTTCAGGCCTCTCTCTCAGTAGAAAAGCTTTGAGCGGTGATATGTGGTGATACAGCTCCTGCATGGAGATAAGAGTGTGTGAGTGTGCCAAACTGTGATTGTTGTACCTCTCGAACCCTTCACCCCAAAGTATGGTTTCTGTGAGCATACGCCGGTCCATAATGCTCACATGTGAATTTTGGAAGATAAGCTCTCTGTCCTGCTACTTCTGGCAGAGGCGCGTCGAATGGGATCTAGTTCCTTCACAGATCCCTGATCCGGATTAGTCCTATCCAGCTGCGACTATGCTTCTCCTTATGATTGGTAAGTCTTTCTTGAGCTCTTGTGATGCTGTTCGTTCTGTTTAATGTCTTTATATGTTGCTCCTATTTATGCCCACAAAAATGTCTCTCTTTTGTTTTCCGGAAAGTGTAAAGATGAATACTTAGTTCACCAAAGAGATGTACAGGTAAGAACAGCTTCCCCCAGTTGGTAAGTATGCTGGCAGGAAGCAGGATGTCCAGGAAGCAGGATCTTCAAAGGTAAGTCTGACCTCAGGTGGCAGTGAGCGTTAAGCTGCTTGCAAGTGCAGAATAACGCGAAGCGTCTGTATATAGGATCGGGGCAGCTTATATAGCTGAGATTGTGGGCACGCCCATTAGGGCCGGCTTACCAGCTACACCCTGCCACTCCTAGAGAGTGAGCACGTGCAAAAGTAATCCATTAGCAGCCGCACCCAAGAATACACTTGGGGCTGCTTAATGGATGGAATGTTCAAGGTTAATGCATCCTGCTTAATGGATGCAATGTTCAAGGTTAATGCATCTGAAGGGCTATGTCCATAGTAAAAGCTTTTTGGTGTTAAATGGATGTTCTTGTTTACTTTTGTTCATGAGCCTGGTGCCAAAGGCGCCAGGACAGTGTACACCTAGGTCTCCAGTGCATGCGACCCCTGCATGCCTGTGCCCCTGACTTCATGACCATGACAGCACTCCCCCTCAAGGCCCCTCTCAAGGGTGGTTCTCCTCCCAGTCCTGGTTTGGTTGGATATTGCGATGGAACTGTCTGATTAAACGCGGAGCATGGATGTGTTCACTGGGTTACCAAGTTCGGTCTTGAGGTCTGTAACCTTTCCAGTCAATTAGGCAATACAATTTTGATCGAACCACCTTGGAGTCCAGGATGGATTTGACTTCATATTCTGGTTCTCCATCTATTACTTTGGGCTCTGGCGGAGAACTAAGCCGTGTATTGGACTTCATCGGTTGAGGAGAGGGAGACATGAAATACGGGGTGAATTTTCATGTGAAATGGTAACTCCAATTTCATGGCGACAGGAATGATTATGGACTTTATGGTATAGGGGCCTAGGTATCTTCGGCGGAAAGCTCTTGGCCCCTTCACGGGAATATATTTCGATGCTAACCATACCTTTTCTCCAATCTGATAGGCGGAGCTACCTTCCGATGTCGATAAGAACTGGAGCAATGGTTTTATGCAAGGATTTTATGGCTGGTATTTCCAGGGTATCGGGTGGATCAAATACGATGTTCTCGGATGTCTTCCGTGCACAGTGTAGAATGGAGTTTGCCCTGTGCTTGTGTGAACTGAGTTGTTGTATTCATACTCAGCTATCCAGAGTATATTTTTCCAAGAATCCTCAGACTGTTGCAACATACACCTGAGATATTGCTCTAAAGTTTGGTTGGTTCGTTCAGTTTGCCCATCAGTTTGAGGGTGATGGCTTGTGGACAACCAGAGATCGATTTTGGCAATCGTACAACACTTTCTCCAAAAGGCAGAAACAAATTGAGTTCTGCGATCAGATACTAATATTGATGGAAATCCATTCAATCGAACAATTTGCTCTAGGAACACAGAAGCGAGAGTTGATGCAGTTGGGAATCCCTTCAGAGGGATGAAATGGCCCATTTTGGAGAATAAATCCACAACGACTAATATGGTGTTGTATCCATTGCAGGGTGGAAGATCCGCGATGAAGTCCATCAACAGGGTATGCCAAGGTGCTGACGGTACTGTTAGGGGATGTAGTAAGCCAGCGGGGTTCTGTTTATGATACTTGTGTTGTGCACAGATACCGCAGGTTTCAATAAATTGGGTGATGTCATTTCGCCAGGTTGGCTACCAGTAGTTTTCTTTTACCTTAGCCTGAGTTTTGGCTATTCCTGGGTGTCCTTCCACTAATGAATGGTCGTAATTTGTGATTATTTGCTTTTGCAGTTCTTGGTCTTGGACATATAATCCTCCTTGTAAATACGGTAGATTGTCTTCGATGGTGTACTGGTCAGCTTTTAACAGCCATTCCTGTTGTGTTGATTGATCCATCAGGGATTGCAAACTGGTTCTTTGGTCATCCACACATGTGCTGGCAGCTATTCTGGTTTAAATCCTTTCCTCAGGAATTATGGCCATGGGGTTGGATGCTGTAAAAGCCTCTTTTTCTTCACTCATGCGTGATAGAGTGTCTGCTTTCCCATTGTGTACTCCAGGTCTATAAGTGATAATAAAATCGTATTCCGCGAAAAAGAGAGCCCAACGAAGTTGAGGCGAGGATTGTGCTTCATCGGTTTTCAAGTATTGCAAGTTACGGTGGTCCGTGATGACAGTGACCGAATGTCTCGCCCCAAGAAGGTAATGTCTCCAGGCCTTGAATGCTGCTTTAATCGCCAGAAACTCCTTATCTGTGGTTGCATAGTTCAAATCGGAGGCTGAAAATTTGCAGGGCCAGAATGCGACAGGTGTAGTTGTCCTGTTTCATGGTCTTGTTGTGACAATACTGCTCCCATGTCTATTTTTGAAGCATCTGCCTCAACTATGAAGGTAGATCTGGTTGTGGGTGTTGAAGGACTGGTGCTGTAGTGAATGCTAGTTTCAACTTCGGGAAGGCGTCTTCAGCTTCTGTCGACCAATGGAACTTTTGATTTTTCTTTAACAAGGAGGTAATTGGATGTACAATTTGTGAAAACCCAGGTATGAACGGATAGTAAAAGTTGGTGAATCCGAGCACGCTTTGCACTCCTTTCGTGGATGTTGGTGAGGGCCATTGGAGGATTGCATCCACCTTTCGTGTATGCATATGTAAGCCTTGTGGTGTGAGCATGAAACCGAGAAACTCGACCTCGGTTACATGGAAAACATTTTTTTCCAACTTGGCATACAATTGGTGTTGTCGAAGCTTCTCTAAGACTGCCCGGACATGGCCTACATGTTCTTCCATGGAACTTGAGTAGATAAGAATGTTGTCAATATAAACAAGAGCGCAAACGTCCAGTAGTTTACGGAGTACATCATTCATAAAGAATTGGAACGCCGCGGGGGTATTGCATAGCCCGAAAGGCATGACCTGGTATTCAAAGAGGATGTACTTCGTGCGGAAGGCCGTTTTCCACTCGTCTCCCTCTATTACTCTTACAAGATAGTATGCTCCTCTTAAATCCAGTTTTGTGTAGATTTGAGCATGTTTCACTTGGTCCAGGAGCTCTGGTATTAGTAGTAAAGGATATTGATTTTTTACTGTGATCTGATTGATGGCTCTATAGTCGATGCAAGTTCTTAAGTCCCCCTCCTTTTCAGGCACGAAGAATAAGGGCGAGGAGGCAGGTGACTTGGACGGGCGAATGAAACCGTTCGCCAAGTACTGATCCAGGTAAGTTCTAAGATGCTGATTTTCCTGTTCTGTCAGAGCGTAAATTCGGCTGAAAAGTATCTGGGCTCCTTGCAAAGTACAAATTCTATTTGACAATCGTAGGGTCTGTGCGGGGCAGAACGTTGGCTTGCTCTTTTTTGAAGACATCCTGGTAATGTTGGTATTCAAGCGGTAGGGAGCTGATGAGGTCCAACACGATTCCTTTCTTCGGTTTCAGATTGGTGTCGTCTTTTTTGTAACATGTATCGGCACAATCATGAGGAAATGTCAGAACTCGTTTTCACCAGTCGATCCTAGGATTGTGGGTCTCCAGCCAGGGCATTCCCAATATCATCTGGAACTGAGGAGCACTGATGAGATCGAAAGTAATGTCCTCTTGATGCCCGTCCTGACACAGAAGCTTGACTTTCTCAGTGTATTGTGTCACTGGGCCGGATGATAGCTGAGAACCGTCCACAGCAGTGGCATTTTCCGATTTCTGCTTCTGTCAATGTAGTTACCCACAGCTCCACAATCAATATATGCCTCCAAGGCATGTATTTTTGATGGTTGCTTGTGATTCACCAAAAGCACTGGAAGGACTAGATGTGAGGTCTGTATGGATTCCTTTTTCATGCTCGACAAGCGGACCCCTACACTTGACGGGCATTGGCATTTCCTGAGTTCTGTTCTTCTTCTTCATCAGTTTTGTCTGTTGCCCCAACCGTTTTCTTGGGTGGTTTTACCGGGCAGTCACGGAGGAAGTGACCTGCTTGTCCACAGTATAGGCAAAGCTGTTGTTGTCTTCTTTTTTCCCTTTCTGCTTTGGTAAGGGGACTTCTTATCACAAGGTCATACATAAACTGACCGTCCCTCTGATCTGATCTGATCTCGAGCTTGTCGGTACCACCTCTCTCACATTCCATGCTTCCAAACTCCTAATCTCCTCCCTCATTTTCTCCCCCCTCTTCTACTGCTCCCCTCTCCTCTTTGGACTTCCTGGCGCTCACCTAACTCCCCTTAAATCCATCTACCACTCCTCTATCTGTACTCTATGCCTCCTCGGCCCTCGAGACTCTATTTCTTCCTCTCTCTCTCAACTTGGCTGGCTTCCCTTCCTCTCACAACTGAAATTTCAATTCCCCTGTCTTGTCTTTAAATCTCTCCATGACCTGGTGCTCCCCTACCTTTCCTCCCTCATTTTACTCCCCCTCCCGCTCTCTTCGCTCAGCAAACCTCTATCTCCTCACTGTACCCCCAGCCCCATGTGCCTCCTCACACTTCCGCTCCTTCCAACTCTTGGCCCCCCAACACTGGAACTCCCTCCCGCGCTGCATCCGCTCCATCCCTACCTACTCATCCTTCTGCCACTCCCTGAAAGCTCATCTTCTACACTCCCCCCTGACTTCCCTTCCCTAGCCCTCCTCTCCTACCCTAGCCTCCCTCCTTTCCCCCATCCTCTCTCCTTCCCCTCGATCCTTAAATTAGTAACAAATACTACTTAAAGGCAATGAGGACACCAGATCACTCCCTCTTGCCTTCCCCTCCCCTCCTCCCTCCAGCCCCCACCTCAAATCCTACACCGTAACTCCCTTCACCTACCCCCTCCTCTACCCTATCCCACCACCCCTTGTAAATAGTTCTACTTATTGTTCTAATGACCTGTTCATGTTTGTAAATATACTTCTCTCACTTTTGTACCTGTTGTTATATTGTAAAGCGCTTTGGCTTAAAGCGCTATATAAATTCAATAAACATAAACATAAACATCTAGCTCGATCCATTTTCCGATTCTGCAACCTATGATCGAGTTGCACCGTCAGGTTTATGTAGTCCGCACACCTCTCAGGGGGATTCACCACTTGCGCCAACACATCCTTAAGTTCTCCACGTAACCCTCGGTAAAAGAGTGTAGTCCTCTTCTCTTCTGGCCAGTTGGTCTGGGCTTTGAGACGATTGAAGGTTTCAATATAGGCTAATAGATCTTGACTCCCTTGTCTGAGTGACAGCAACTCGTTGTCCAGAGCTTGTCCTTGAGTATGACGGGCAAACAATTTCTCCATCTCATGTTGGAAATTCCCAAAGTTTTGGAGTAAAGGGTCATCTTGATTTACCAAAGGTATAGATCAGTCCGCCGCACTACCTCCTAAATACGAGAGTACAAACGCCACTTTGGCTTGGTCATTAGGAAAGGCTCCTGGTCTTCACAAGAAATGAAGGCGACATTGGTTCATAAATACAGCAAACTTGTTTGGGTCGTCGATGAAGCGTTCGGGAGGAGCTAGAGGCACTGCTCCTGGAAGAACCACCTGAACCGGTGTTGATTGTTGTGGTGTGGAAGAATGAGAAGAATGGGTCACTCCAGGCAGTGGAACCTGTCCTGCTTGTGCTTGTAGCATTTGTCTTGCCAATTCATCAGTTCTTTCTCGAGTTACAATAAGATCCCTCCGTAATGCATTGGTTTCCTGTCTTGAAGCATGTACTTCAGCCCATAATTCCCCTAGTAAGAGGGCTAACTGATCTGTTTCTGAAGTTTCCATAATTCCCAGGCAGAGAGTATTAGAGGCTTTGCATTCTGTTACGCTCACCTGGTCTCTGCGGAGGCGTTGGGGCATGGTTGCAGCCCTCCCTGAACTTGAATCGCCCACTTCAGGCCTCTCCCTCAGTAGAAAAGCTGCGAGCGGTGGTACGTGGTGATACTGCTCCTGTGTGGAGATAAGAGTGTGTGAGTGCGCCAATCTGTGATTGTTGTACCTCTCGCACCCTTCACCCAAAAGTACGGTTTCTGTGAGCATATGCCGGCCCAAATAGCTCACCTGTGAATTATGGAAGATAAACTCTCCGTCCTGCTACTTCTGGCAGGGGCGCGTCGAATGGGATCTAGTTTCTTCACTGATCCCTAATAAGGATTAGTCCAGTCCAGCTGCAACTATCCTTCTCCTTATGATTGGTAAGTCTTTCTTGAGCTCTTATGATGCTGTTCGTTCTGTTTAATGTCTTCATATGTTGCTCCTATTTATGCCCGCAATAATGTCTCTTCTGTTTTCTTCCCTTAGATGGAAATGCGGCCTCAATGCAGCTGTGAGACGTGAGACACGGCCAGATAGAAGATGGATGCTACCGCAATGTTCGACAGCAGGTAAGTGATGGTTTAAGGAAAGCATGAAGTATGGCGAAGCGCAACCTTAAACGGACTGTTTTTTCGATGTGTAACCTTGTCTTCTGTTTTTCCTTGCAGGCGCTGCTGTCGACGATGGAGCGTGTCGTGTTGCAGTGCCAAGATGAAGATTTCAGCGTCCCGGAAAGTGTAAAGATGAATACTTGGTTCGCCGAAGAGATGTACAGGTAAGAACAGCTTCCCCCAGTTAGTAAGTATGCTGGCAGGAAGCAGGATGTCCAGGAAGCAGGATCTTCAAAGGTAAGTCTGACCTTAGGCGACGGTGAGTGTTACGCTGCTTGCAAGTGCAGAATAATGCGAAGCGTCTGTCTTGAGGATTGGGGCAGCTTATATAGCTGAGATCGTGGGCACGCCCATTAGGGCCGGCTTACCAGCCACACCCTGCCACTCCTAGAGAGTGAGCACGTGCAAAGGCAATACATTAGCAGCCACACCCAAGAATACACTTGGGGCTGCTTAATGGATGGAATGTTCAAGGTTAATGCATCCTGCTTAATGGATGGAATGTTCAAGGTTAATGTATCTGAAATGCTATGTCCATAATAAAAGCTTTTTGGTGTTAAATGGATGTTCCTGTTTACTTTTGTTCATGAGCCTGATGCCAAAGGCGCCAGGACAGTGTCCACCCAGGTCTCCTGTGTATGCGACCCCTGCATGCCTGTGCCCCTGACTTCATGACCATGACACCTTTGAAAATACTGCACGATGGTATGATGAAGGGGGAGTGAGGGCACGCCAGCAACCACCACCAGCAGAGGAAGCAGGAGAATAGGGCCAGGTGCTAGACCTGCTTTCTTGCATTTCACATACAAAGTAGTACCTACTGCTACTACTTGCCAAAAGACATCACCATGTGGCTCCTCCCTCCACAACATATCCGACACTTGCTAGGGTTCAAATGGCTAAGCGTCGTGGGAAGACCCGGCAAGCTACCTCGAAGGCCCATTCCCCAGCACCCTCAAGACTGGTCTCATAAAAACGACCATAGACCCAGACGACCTGGTCAACTACTGGGCATTACGAACCTCCCCTTTTTTGGCAAAATCTTGGAAAAGTAGTTGCTACACAAATACTCGTCAGAATTGAACAACTGCATCTCCTAAATGACTATCAATCAGAGTTCTGCCCCCAAGTGCAGCATTTAGACAGAAACCATCCAGGTGGTGGATGATGCCCTCCAAATCATGGATAAAGGTGACTCATGCTTCCTCATTCTCCTTGACCACTTGGCTGCATTTGACACCGTCGATCACCACATCCTCCTTTCCCTCCTCGCTGACGGGATGGGATTCTCTGGTACTGTCCTAAATTAGTTTACCTCCTACCTCTCAGGTAGACACCAGGCTATCCAGATGAACACCCTTTCTCCTGCGGAGTCCCCAAGGCTCTACCCTCTCAGCAATCCTTTTTAACCTTTACATGGAGCATACGGGAACACTCCTCAAAGATCTGATATACCCATCTGGTAATACGCGGACGATACTCAGTTGTGCATGAGAGTAAAAAGCCCACAGGACATCAGTCATTTCTGCGATTGCCTAGCCATCATCCAGTTCTTGATCGAGACTGCCCTCCTCAAACTTAACCCATCCAAGACTGAATCCGTCCTCCTCCTTCCCACCTCCTAAACAGCAACTTGTTTAACAATGGCTCAACAATATGAACCTAGAAGGATTTGATACACAGGTCTCAGATGCAGCTAAATCCTTAGACTTCACCGCTGATCCTTCCAGAAGGCCTAAATGGCCCGACTCCAAATCTCCACCATTGCAAAAATGAAACCCTTCATCCCTCCTCAGGACTTCTGGGTTGTAGTGCAAGCGCTTGTGTTGTCACACATTGATGGGGAAAATGCCCTCCTGTTAGGGCTGCCAGCCACTCGCTTGGCTTCCCTAAAAACAATCCACCACATTGCACCATATCTTATTACAAGTGTCCAGAAATTCTGTAGTGTCACCCCTCTTCTTATGCAAAGCACATTGGTTCCTCTCCAAGGCAGGATCCTGTTCAAGACTGCATGTATCATCTACAAAGCAGTCACAAGCAGCACAACAGTGTGCTTGGTTTCTAAGCTCCAAATTTCTGGTGGCACACGTTCCTCATGCAGCAAATCAACCAACCGGCTCGAATCACAATTCATCTGCAAACAGAGCACCCACAAACAATCCTCCTTTTGTCACACACCCACCCCCTAGAACTTGATTTGATCCCAGTATCAGCTTGAAATGCCTTCAAAATCCTGCAGTTTAGCTAATCAATCAAAATGTGGCTTTTTCAAGGACACTTGACAAGGACTAATCCCAATGGAGGTACAAACGGCACCTCACAGCACTGTGCTACCGTTCAAAGATGCTAGCCCAAATGCTGGCTATCCACACCCTGTATAGTGCCCTGCTGCTCCAGAGCTAGGTCCGCACTTTAAACAATAAAATAAATTAAAATGAAATACTGTGGCTGGGCAACTGGCTTGTTGTTCTGGTGGAGGGCTGGGCCTCAATTGTGGCTGCTGGCGTTGGGGTGGTTTCCCCGTGGATCAGAGTCCAACCCAAAGTCTTGGCCAGGATATTTGTCCCGTCTTGGTTGTCATCATCATCCCCTTCATCACTGGTGTTTTCATGGTGCCCTGTGTCTGAGCACAGCATCTAGGGGGCACAGAGCACTTGCATGCATATAGCCATCATACATATATGTCGCTAGGTTCAGTTGAGTGTTCTGACACATAGACATATGCTATTTTCTATAACCATAATTCGAACGTTTGTATCATTTTAACATAGTATTACACGCTTGTCTGACCAGGGACCCACTACAAGCCCAGCATCTCTTGGCTGGCACTTCGGCTTGGATGCACCAATCTGTGTCTGTCAAGCTTTTTGAACTGAATGTTCCCTCCCTAATCAAGTGAGTAGTCTTATTCCCCTATTATTTAATTAGAATCATGCAATGTCATGCCTCAACAGGAGTTGGGCGCTAGCCCTTAAATGGGGTGGAAACGCTATTACCGCTGCATTTAAGGACTGACCTGATCGCGAGTTTGGTGCTAAATTGCCTTTAGTAACTCCAGCTTTTTGCTGGAAGTAAAAATAACATTTAGTGCCCATTTTTGGTGTAATTAGCGCCAGCGCTAATAGCCCTCCCATACCCATAGGATCTTCTTGAATATCTCAGATTTAATTTCTATTTAGTTGACTGGGCTGCCAGTTACTTCTTATTTTCCACATACTTTCTGCTTCTGCGATGCATTACTGCAGATATCAACTTTTATTATGAAATAATGGTAGTGGCAACTTTTCCCAACATACACTCTTTAATATTAATAATATTAATTCCACTGATATAGACTCAATAAAAAAAATAGTTAACGCATTCCATCACTCTTTGTGATTTCAGACTCATGTTTTAAGAGTGGCTTAATTAATGTGATGTCAATCGTCGCTAATGCCTCAGAGGTTTATGACGTGTTCATGGATTCCAAGATAGGCATTTTATTTATTACAGAAACCTGACTCAGTGATGATTGTGAGGCCTTTTTTCATACTTTTGTTCCTCCTCACTATTCCATCTCTTGGCTTAACAGGACTGAAAGCCATGGTTGCAGTATTGCTTTTATGAACATCTTTTCGAAGTATGCCCTCTCCACAATTTTGATTGGCATACAATAACTGAATGAATTTTACCAAACTATACAGCCAAAGGACTTTCATAATTAAAATTGTTCTTTTATAACGTGCTTAATAACAGCAAGTGGCTTCTAAGCGCGGGATTGGGATTTGAACCTGCGTTGTGCTGCGTTGTCTTGATTCCAAGACAAACGCATTGTCCCTGAGCTATACTCCCTTCCTTTCAGAGCTTTGCTGGACCACCATCCAGCATGTACCTCAAAATTGTTTTTAGATTACCTTGAATGTGGCCTGACGATAAGGCCTTAGATTTTAAACAGTGAATGATTGGTTAGATTGTGAGAACTGTGTGAAAACGAAGCCTCTCAATCAACTATTTTGTTCAACTATTTTGTCTGCCTCCCAGTGGCCACTATCCATTCACAGGTTCACTGCTTAGACTAAGTGTTTTTCAGAGATCTTACCGTATTGCATGATGACAATCCACAAGTTTCTTGGTCCGACCATCTTATTACATTTTTCATCATGGAATACCCATCTTGTTCTGCATCTATATCAATGAAAATATTTGCACTTCATTTCTAAAAAAGAAATTGATTTCATCACAATTAATGAGTGAGCTCAAGAATATCAGTATAAACTGGACCCTTTAGTTTAATTAATGTAGTGAATGCTTTTATCATCATTCCACAAAATCTATGACACTATTGCCCCACTTCAATCTTTTAGTAATAGCTTCAAGAAGAATTCAACTCCTTGGTTTTCTCCACAAAAAAGTGAAATTGAAGAAGAGCTGCTCCAAGCAGAAAGAACCTGGAAGAACTCAAATTCGAATCATAAAGGTTAAATTGACGTAATATAAAACAGTGATCCACAGACAATAAAATAATTTTTGCTCAAGGAGATGAACAATGCAATAATGTTTTTCGAAAACTGATTCAAATTATCCAATCGCTAATAAACCCACTTGTAGCTGATGATAAAATTTCCATTTCTTATGACCATTGTCTTGCCTTAAATGATTATTTTATTTCTAACATGTAAGATATCCAATCAAATATTTTGATGGGAAAAGCAGTCAAGCGTGATCAAAAGATGGAATGACACTGCCAATTTAATTAGTTAGATATCTCTTTCATTCATTATTTGGATTTCTAGTCTACTTAGAAATCTTCGTTCCACTCATATAGAAGATGCACACCCTACTCTATTGGCCAAGACCTTTGCAGATTCCATCAAATAATGAATTACATTAATTGTTAATAATTTGTTATTTGAGGTTACTGTCACAGTCCAATTGAAATCCTCTATCCTCTCTCCTTTATTGAATTGAATCCTTTGGCACTGAATAATTATCAGTCTGTGGCAGGTCTAACTTGGCTGTTAACATTTTTAGAACAAGTAGTGGCCATCCCAACTTCAAAGCTTTAATGAACTTAATTTGCTACTGGATGGCTGTCATTCTGGGTTTCTTCAACCCTACATACCATTCATTTCACTTTATCATACCATCATTCACACAAATATTCTGTAACCTTACACATTAGGTCACCCTACAATTTTCTAATATAACTTTGTTCTGTTTAGAGCCTCTTACTACAATCTTAACCTATGAGTATCTGCCTGTCTCTCAATCAGACAGTATCTCGACACGTGTTTCAGGGTGTATTTTCTAGACTTTAGTCAGTCCACCTAAAGTCTAGAAAGCCCTACAGTATGTAGGGTTGAATATTTATGTGGATCTTAAATAAATGCAAACTGTGTTTTATGTTTTAAACAATTTGTACACCGTTGGGTGTTTTTTGATACAAAAAATATTTAATTTTTTTTTTCTAAATGAAGATATTGAATCATTTGTGAGTATTTATAAAAAGAACAAGTGAATATATTGTCATCCTCTATCTAAGGGTTCCATTTTGTATTGTGTTGACCATCTAAGGGAAACGTGGTATGCCAACCCTTTATCACCTCTACCCACCTACTTCCCATCCTCCCATCCCTTCAATCAACCCTCTGCAGCCCACACTTCCATTTGCCTCTGTAGCATTAATAACATAAGCTTAACTGGGACGAGGAAGAGTAATGGTGACTTTAGAAAGACTTCCCTGGAATATACTGGGACGAGGAAGAGTAGGGATGACTTTAGAAAGACTTCCCTGGAAGGTACTTGTCAAGACGCCCTATAAGCGCTGGTCTTGGTTGCGCCGCAGAAGGGGAATTCACTGTGTCCTCCCTACATCTTGTTCTTCACCCAAGATGGCCGCCGTATTGCCTCCCGCTCTAATTCCTACTTGCTTTCTAGTCTTGGCGAGATCCCTGACTTGACGCACGTCAAGCCAGGCTTATCAGCAGTGGGAAACAGAAGAGCTATGCGTCGCTAATCCTTTCGTAGACGCTCTGAAGTTCGAATCTAGGTATTCCTTTGTTAGATTCTACTAACAACTTACTGATGCTTCATCTGATTTCCGTACAAACCTCACACTGACACTCACTCGCATTGCCTTCCCAATTCTCTCCCCATTTCAAGGCGAGCCAGTGCGGACATCCCCAGCGCTACCCTGACTACCCTCGCTGGCAGTCGAGCCCTGAACGGATACAAAGATCCTCCCGACTCAGTAAGCCCCTTTCCCTAGTTCCGTTGCCGCTCGCTGCTCGACTGAACAAACTTATTGTTGTTCCTCTTCTTTCAACTTCAGAGTCCCGACTCAAATCCGCGCAATCTGTCTGAGGTGCTCTGGGGTCTTTAAGACTACGACGGAAACAGATACAGGTTACACCCTTTTCCTTACTTACATTGATCCTTTCCACTATCCCTTTTCACTTCTATAATCTGTTATTACCTCTCCTTTAGTCATCACCAGGGAAGACCGCAGTTGGGAACATCCCGTACTCCGCCACACTTCTGAACAATAACTGCTTGTTTCCTGACAAACTCCAAACAATGCACCTGAGTCCAGTTCTCCAACTGTAAACAACGCACCCGACTCCAGTATCAGGGTTTTTTATCCCAGATGGTTTCCCTGAGGCCTCTGTTTCCTCTTGAACTTATTACACTTGGTCGGAAGACTAGAGGCTTTGGGGAGACTTTTCACATTCAGCTGCTGCACTTGATCCAGGTTAGTGGGTGTATAAGGAATAACTATTGGTGATATTGCCTTCCCGCATGACAGTACTGGGATGAGGAGAACATGCAGAGCAATGAAAAGTCCCCAAGAGAAAGTACATGGACGTTCTAGTTGTTTTGCTGGAATAAAAATAAAAACAGGTCTACCGCTGCCTGGAGGAACAGCGAGTGTAAAGGCGGTACGGCACGAGAAGCGGAAGCAGATTAGGACACAGAGGAGGTAGCAGAGAGGCCCAAAGTCGGTCCAAGTAGGAAGGACAGCACAGCATGCTACTGGACAGAAGGTACAGGCATTCTTGAAGCCTGGAAGGTGTAGAGAAGAAAAGCAGCACAACTGGGAAGAAGTGAAAGACTGCGACGCAGCCACCACAGGACAGCAGAAGTCCACGGAAGCCACAGGGACCCCACAGCTGTTGGCAGATGCCCAGGAGAAACCAGAACCCTTGCGGACCACACACAAATGTACGCGGGTTGCAGTGAAGGCATTGGGGAACCAAGGGGGCTGTGGCAGATACAGAGGAGTTGCAGAGAGCCACCAAACTCTTGCTGTGACCGGTGGGGAAGCCCAGGAACCAGAGAAAGACAGAAAGTGTTGGGTGGGAGACCCTACACAAATTGTGAAAGCCAATGTGAAGGTAGAGGACATCTTCCTTTTCACAGTATTAGCAGGAAGACTGAAGAATAAGATAAATGGGGCGGAAGCCCACCTAACTGAGACTAACAGGACCACACTTGGCAGGTTAGTGAACCAAGTTGGTCCACGCCAAGTGAAGGGAGTCATTCCCCCTGACATTGTGAATTGGGATAAGAAACCGACGAACGTCAGGTGAAGGGAGTCATTTACACTGGCATTGTGAACTGTGATAAGAAACCTGAGAAAGGTCAGGGGAAGGGAGATATTCCCCTTGACATTGTAAACTGTGATAAGAGGCCTGAGAAAGGTCAGGGGAAGGGAGTCATTCCCCCTGGCATTGTGAACTGTGATAGAAACCTGAGAAGGGGAAGGGAGTAATTCCCCCTGACATTGGGAGCTGAATCAAGCCAGAGAAAAGGCCCTGGGATGGGAGGCATGCCCCTTGGTGTTGCATACTGTGAAAATAACAATCAAGAAAGTGTTGGAACAAAGCCAAGGATAGTCAGGGAAAGGGAGTCATTCCCCAGGCATTGTGAAAACACTGATAACAAGATACGTGGAGAAGGGAGGCATTCTCCAGGTACCCGATAGTGAAGAAACAATTATGGGCAAAAAGGAATGCTGATGTTTGAACTGGAAATGTACCTTTTGGGTTTGAACTGAGAACTTTACTGCTTTACAATCTGGGAAATTGTTTGCTTCTTGGTGAGGGATTGAGACCTCAGGAAGTGTGTCATTTCCTTAGTTAGAGATTCCACCTTAGAATGTGAGCTGTCATTATCCAGAAGAAGGGAGACATTTTTCTGGACCAAGAAGATCCACCACTTCTTTAGTTTAGTTTTCAGTGTAAGGGACAGAAGTAGGTTTTTGACACAAGACAGTGGACTCTTGATTTCGAAGGATATCCTGACTGACATAGTATTTTAGTTGAAGTAGGCAGACCCCTCTTAGAGTTATGGAGACGTAGGTTTTCTCTTTATTTCTGGTATAATGATATGATATATGATATGATAGTTTATTTATATCGCGCTCATACACAGGTGTTTCAGAGCGCGACCAGGCAAAGGGAGGGGAACAGTGGAGAGAACAAAAACAATGATTTTACTAGGCCCAGTGACATTGAGAATGTGCATGTGCATGGGAAAGGGAAAAGGGGGAAAGTGCATTGGATGGGGGAGAAATTGGAGAGTACAGAGCATAACAGAGGAAAAATAAATAGGAAGTGGATAAATAAATAAATAAATAAATAAATAAATAAATAGGGTGAGTCAACAACAGTGGTAGTGCAGCCTGTGAGGGCCAAGTGCAAGGTTAGTCAGAATAGGGAGTAACCGATTAGTGCAGATCAGGGGCGTTGCTAGGGGGGGGCTGAGGGGGCTATAGCCCCTGATCTTTTGGTTGTAGCCCCGGATAGAATCTCAGGAGCTACAGCCTAAAGACTAGCTAGCCCCCAGTCCCAACAGTTCCGACATCAGCATAGCCCCGGGTCTTTTCCAGACCTAGCAACTCCCCTGGTGCAGATAGAGTGGGGGGACCTGGATGGGTACAGATACAAGCCCCAGTGCAAGGGGTTCCAGGGGACAGTGCAGGAGGACGGCAGGGTGAGAAGGTACGTGGGCCCAAAGGCAGAGGTTGGCCAGGTGCGGCATTGCTGAGCGAGAAAGCAGATCAGCAGGGGAGAAGAGGGCAAAAGGCAGAGGCAAAGAGGAAGGTCTTGAGGAGCTTCCGGAACCGTAGGTGGTTCTCCTCAAGTTTCAAAGTGGCAGGGAGGCAATTCCAGAGGGAAGCCCCCGCAGAAGACAAAGATCTACCACCAACTTATTTCTTAGAAAAACGACTGACCCTGAGGGAGTTGGAGGTAGAGGAGCGAAGGGCTCTAGAGGGGAGGTATTTACGGAGGAATAGTTGAAGGTAAAGAGGACCCATATCCCAGAAAGCCTTGTGGACAATACAAAGGGTTTTAAATTTGATCCTTGCAGCCACAGGGAGCCAATGGAAGGATTTCAGAGCTGGAGAGATACGATCCCATGGCTTCAGGCCAAGGACAAGTCTCGCAGTTCTGTTCTGGATTAGTTGTAGAGGGCGGATAGTGGAGGCAGGTAGATTTAGAAAGAGGCTGTTACAGTAGTCCAACCTAGGGAGAATCAGAGCTTGGGAGACAAGGAGCTTCTGGGGGAAGGAGAGGAAAGGAAGAGTGCCTTTAAGGAGGTGTAGTATGAACTTAGACTTTTTGGAGACATCCGAGATGTGTGAAGAGAAGGAAAGTATGGAGTCAAAGAGGGGCAGGAGGAGGGCCAAGGGAGGCCGGCCGGAGAGAGAGGGGAAAGGATGGAGTGGGTGTACCAATGAGAAGGATCTCAGTCTTGTTAGCGTTTAAACAAAGGTCATTTGCAGCAGACCAATTTTGAATGGCGATTAGGCCATTCAGATTTATTATTTATTAGATAATAAAAGTGTATGCCAACAACCATGCCACCTGTGTGTCGGTCTCCACCTTCTGCCCCCTTACAAGTCCTAAAAGAAAATTACGTGCCCATACCAATATATGTCCCCCCCTTCCTATTCCCTCAAGGTATACAACTTAGGTTTCTACTGGCAACACTTGGACCTACATACTCAAATCAATCAACATCTAAAATCCTCTTTACAAAAGGTCCTTTTTCTTAGAAGAGGCTCTCCTTATGCTTATAGCGATCATCTTCTCATGGTTGTTGGCTCGCTCATCAACTCTAGGAATGACTACTACAACTCATTATATCTAGGCATTCTTGACTGTCAATTGGAATGAGTTCATAAAGTTCAGAATGTGGCAGTTTGTTTGTTCTTTCAAATTTCTCATGTAGAATCGATCACTGTTTTTCGCCAATCCCTTCATTGGGTTCCTTCTTAGACACAATTCTTCGTCCGGTCTAAGTGCCTGCAGGGGCGTGCTCCTCTATATCTGCAAAACAAAACTCACCAATGTAGACTATCCCGTTCACTACAATCAGCGGAACAAAATCTACATGGAGTCCCTAAATCCAAGTTTAAATATAGGGGGATCGCAGATTTGCTGTTGATGTGCTGCAACTTTGGAACACTCTTCTATTATACAACTGGTTAATGGATAATTCTGTGCAATTTTGTAAAGCCCTGAAGACCCGACTCTTATGATATTTGTTCACTTTAAATGTTATCCTGCGCCTTGATACAGTTTACTCTGAAAATGGCACGGTGCAAATATAAAACCCAACTTTACTTTTGTCGCCTCAACAGTGATCTTCTCTGTCCATTGTGCACCACATGTAATGCTGCTGGGCAGCTGTTTTGGCCAGAAATAAGGACTTTATGTTGTGGGCAGCAGGTGTCAATGGCATCACTGGTTAGGGATGGTGACGAGGTGTGAGCCTAATAATAAGTAGGCAATGATTAAAGGAAAAGAAAATGACTGGGGTTCTCAGGAGTCATTGGGTATTCCCAAGCCTACTATTGCTCCAGCATTTGCACCCATGTCATTGTTGCCAAAATGCTATAGATTATACACCCCTTTACTTTCTGGTAATCCACTTCAACCCCCTGATCAGGTATTACCATTCCACAGTGGCATTAGAGATTATGCTCTCCATGTCAGATGGTTGGGGTAATGTTATGCCATGGGTAAGCTGGCACTTCAACACATAGAGCCGCAATCATGCACACATGGCTGTCTGTGTAATAGACTTTGACTTGCCTGCATATGGGGAACTGATGCTATGGAAGGTTAATTATGGATGTTTCCTAGCACTTTCATTATGGAGAGTAGACGTGCACAGTACAAACTTGCTTAAGACTTCTCATTTGCAGGTACATGGCTTGGTACTATGACACAGCTTGAGGTTTGCAAATAAGGTAGATATGCTAGGACATGACATCAATGTTTTTTGTTTCCTCCCCTCCCATGTGTCTCCACAGGCGTGCTTGCAGATGACTGATGGGCAACCTTTCCCTCTCCATCGCACATTTCCACAGTGCTGGCTTTCAGAGTTGGATGGGGACAGGGAACAGCATGGAGATTATGGACACAATCATGGGCTCTGCATGCACTTGGGATATGCATGTAGGCTTGCATGTTATTTCCATGGCATACAACATGCATTTCCTTCCCAATGATCCATCCAAATTTGAACAGCTGTGAAGAGGTAGTGTTCATCATGGTAATCCTGGGTAATTGCTTACCCACAAGTGTCAAAGTTTTGATGCACTGACATCTCTTCAGACATCAACGTGTTTGTGATTGATTGAACATCATTTCTGCATTCTCTTTCATGCAGATTGAGGCTTTGCAGTGCTTGCCAATCCTTTTGCCTGGAGAGTACTGCTGTTTATGTAACGGTTGGATTTAGGAACATGCAAATTCCATGTATTCTCTCATGTGTCCTAAATTCTACCTGCTACAGGGTCCTGTGTGTCACTACACTACATTGTTGGAGCCACACACTCAGGCATGCATACAGGCGCTGTGCCGCCGGGTGGTATTGTATCATGTCATTCTGTGGAGGTGTTGATCTGAAATGAGGTACATTAGATGCGATACATACCACAGAGGCTGTCCTTTGCGTCATTGCATTAAACTGGTAGGTGGCTGAATTGATGAGGCCAAACCCTTTGAAGTGTTCCCCATGCACAATAACCACCGCCCCCTCCTCACATCCCTGTCCATCATCGACACATTTATCATATATAGGTGGCTGCATTCTCCTCGGCACTCCCCTTTGCACCTCTAACCTGCACCTATCTGTCCTCAGGTCCCATTAAACTTCCTGATCATTCCCATCTCCTTACTCAGCCCCTCCCTCTAGAATGCTTTCCACCTCCACCATCATAGAGAGATTACCCCACCCCCTCTTCTGTATTAGATGCAACTGAACACTGCTCAAGGAACGGACACCTCACTTTCTGGGACAGACCATCACCTATTGGAGCACATCACTACTGTGAGGATCTCGCCGATAGACAAAGAAGGTATACATACAATATACTGTAAGGTTCCCCTTTGTGTGGACAAGTCTTGCCATAGGTACCTGGTAAAGGCCTCTCTATGCTACCCTTCATCCTTTCACTGATGTCTGTAGGGCCATTGATGAAACGTCCCAAGAGGCCAACTTTGTTGGAGAGAAGGCACAGAGGATCTGGGTGTAACCAACCAAGAGGTGATAGTGGTAGTCAAAGGAAGAGACATATTCACCCAGGGAGGGGGTTTAGCGAATGAATAAGAGTTGGTGTCTGGGAGGTGTCTGGGAGAGGGCGTGAAATGGAGAAGGAACAGTTGGAGAGGTAAGAGGCCACCCAACGGAGGGAAGTGTCCTTGAAGGACAAGGGAGGTGACAGTCATAAGGAGTGAGGGACAGTCCACAGTGTCCAAAGCTGGGGAAAGATGAAGTAGGAAACCTATCAGGAGAGGCAAGGGTGTTCAGATGTAATCCGGGGCTATCAGTGGGATCAATTTATTGGAGTGATTGCTCCTGAAGCCTGATTGCAGGAGAGTGTGAGTGGCCTTCACGGTAGGAGACAAAGACGGGTGGGTGATGCAGGGTTGTTGGAATGTTAGGGGGTAAGGAGTAGGGAATGGCAGCTGTGAAGTGTGCTAGAAGGGCAGTCAGGAGGCAAAAAGGCACAAAGTCACAACAGGGGAAGTCTCGGGTCCGCGCTTAGAAACCTCTGGGTATTAAGCACGTTATAAATAACCTATAATAGCACATCAGCAGTAAGGGTGCAGCAGAGCACACAGAGGGCAACATCAGTCAGGGCTGCAGAATGGCACTAAGGGAGACAACAGAAGAGGTGAAGGGCACAATGGGTATCCTGCCATCAGGGGAGGAGCAGGGCATTAGGGAGCAACAGCAGTCAGGACCCAATGAGGTCCTAACCTTTTCTTGTACAGGCAACTGGTAAGAGGAGAGTTTAGTGATGGTCATCCTGATTCTCTGTAGATTGCTTCTCTTTATAGTTTACTCACTGAGAAACTTAGTAGTTGGGGCTGCCAACCTTGGATTCTGCAAGATGCAGACTCAAACCAAAGGGGCAAGCAAACAAGTGTGCTCTACTCTAATGAGTCTGTAAAGGCCATCATGCGTTTCGATTAGTGCCACGAGTCCATTCGTTCAGAATTGCCATTACTCAGTCATCCAGGTTTCCCAGTTCACGCTCACAGAAGTCTTCAAAACCTCTCAGATACCGATTCTGAGCTCTTCCAAACTTTTGACAAAGGCCTCTGGCATTCTACTACATTTTCTGTGTGCATTCCTACTCAGCTGCAGAATTGCTTCAATTCCACTCTGGGGTAACTGTCTAAATAACCAGGTATACTTATCTAACTCATTTTCTGTGTGCATTCCTACTCAGCTGCAGAATTGCTTCAATTCCACTCTGGGGTAACTGTCTAAATAACCAGGTATACTTATCTAACTCATTCACGTTGTGCACAGTGCACGCCATTAAATGGTTCTGTCATTATCTCAATTCTTGTAGGGCGCCTAACCAAAAGACCGATTTTCTTTGGCCGATTTTAGGCGGCCTATAAAAATAGAATAAATGACATTTCTTCACCCCCGACCCCCACCCTCTCTTGCCCCATTTGATAAAAATTGGGGGGTTCAATCCCCAAACCTCCCTCCCGCAGTCCCTGCCACCTCCCACCCCTCCCAAGACCCCCCCACCATTGCACACACAAACACGTACACACACACACACACAACACACACACAAACACACACACTTGAATTTACCTGTTATCCCGCGTGGCCGCTTCGGGGTCCTGGCGTGCTTGTCAGCCCCTGCGCACAATTATCTCGGGAGGATAGCTCAGGGGCAACGTGCTCACCTTGGAAGCAAGATGACACAGAGCAACACGGGTCTGATCCCCGGGCCTGTGCTTAAGAACCTCTGGGTATTAAGCGCGTTATAAATAACCTATCATATCATATCATATCGCAGGGGCCGACAGTTTGATTTAGAAAGTCCGCTCTAAATTAAAAAATGTAATGTCGCTTTAAAAAAAAAGGTCTTTTGACCTAATACCCATTAACCAATATAAAATATTGGCACCAGCAATATACCCTCTGACCACATTTTTAATGTGATGGGGACTGACAGAATGTCCATATCCTGTCTTGGGAATGCTGATCGGATTACTTTATTTTTCTGATTCAAGATCAATTTTCTTCAGCTTGATATGGTGAGCCTTGTTATTTTCTTTCTCTGCCAGATCATCTTCCCTCTCAAGGCACTCAGGTCCCATGCACTCCATTTTTGTGTCTCAGGCTTGCTTCTGTTCAGCCAGCTGGGTTTTTCAGATTTCCACCTTGAGTTGTTTCAGTCACAGGCTTTTGCTTTCTGCTGAGCTTGCTTCTGAGATGGACCGTGCGTGAGACTGAGACAAGGCTGTAGAGATTGTTGCTGCCTCTGCATTTTCAACTTCATCTTCCTCGTCTTGTTCCTGCAGGTTGCCATCTTGCTCCCATTGATATCTTGGAGTTACTGCCTTAAAATGTGCTATGGTCAGGCCACTGTGATGAATACAAGGAGTTTGTCTCCTCTCCCCAAGAGGGAGCCACCCTTTTTGGGACTAGGGAGGTGATTCCCCTACACTTAGCAGCCCCTAGAGGACATGGCAAGTGGGACCCCACTGAGGGCGACTGCCCCTCACGGGACAGGAAATCACCAGAAAGGGATATAAGTTATCCTCCTTCCACCAACCAGTAATACCTTTGTTGACTATGTGCAATAACTGGTGGAGGGAAGATGAGGATCCTGGCCCAGGCGATCTTGCTGGCTAAAACATTGGTTAAGCCACAGACTCTGTCAATTATGTAGGAAAAGCATGGTATCACAAGTATGACACTGACAAAATGGATACAATGTGTAAAACCTTTATTGAAAATGTTGGGGTCGTAGAAACTGTTGCTCTTTAACTAAGATGGGAGTAGTCTCGACCATCAAACGATAAAACATTCCCGAACCACTGTTGGCAATTCTTATTGAATTACATCATAACTCTACACTTAGATTCAGACTATCGACTGTGGGTGATCTATCACAGTTGATTCGAATTCAGAGAGGGGTTTGTCAGGGCTGCTTGGTGGCCCCCTTCCTATTCAATCTTTATATCTCAGATATATTAGATTCCTTCTTGACTCTTCTGTTGGCCAGCCCTAAGATTGGTGAGACTAAGATATCATTCTTAGTTTATGCGGACGACATAATGGTTTTGGATTAGACGCAAATTGGCCTACAAAGGCTTATGAGGGCACTGAGCGACTATGCATTAGTTAATGATCTGAAAATCAACCAAGATAAATCCAAGGTGATGATTTTCAAGTGGCCGCTGACAAAAACGAAGTCATTTTTATGGGAAATTAATGGTGCGGTTGTACCAGTGGTGGGAGAACTCACTTATATTGGCTTAAAGATCACACCATGCTGCACTAAATCAGATCTGATAAGCATCTTAGACCTGAAAGCAGCAAAAGTGGGTCACTCATGATAAAGATACATTTAAAATATTGTAAATTTACACTTACCCCCTTGATAAAGTATTATGTGGGTAAGGTTATACCAATGCTGCTTTTTGGTCTCGAGTTCAACACTCAAGGCTTCCTTATCAACTGGGAACGGGTCGAGGCGAAGATATGGAAAAGAGCTCTCAGTCTCCCAAATTCTGTTCCAATGGCGTTGGTAAGCTATGAGTTGGGTCTGCTTTCCCTCTTATTCTCTATGGAACTAAGATGGGTCTCATTGTTTAGATTGATAAATGATCCCCAACGTGAAACTCTCTACAGGGATGTTCATTACCAAATGATTAAGGGGGATAATATTTTTTGGGAAATGCTCAAATCAAAATGTCTTGATATCATCACTGCAGCAGATTCGGATGTCGATACCCTAAGCTCTAACCCCCCAAAGATCGAAGGAATTTATCAAGAGAAGGGTCTGATCTAGGACTATTGAGGGGGCAAGGGCAGCTAAACTATGTACTAACTTCTCCCTATATGATAGACCTAGAGCTACCCCTCCTACCTACCTGAGACAGTTTCTGGACCCTAAGGCTACGATTAATTTTTTTCGATTTAAATTAAATATTTTACCAACGTTGGAAAAACTACACATTCATGATAAGCATGTCTATCCATCTGAAGTTAGTCAAGAATGTGATGGGATTGCTAAACAGACTATGAAACACTTCATCCTATCCTGTTCGGGAACAAGGGAACTTATTCAGGGGAGATTACAGAGGTTTTTTGACAGAGGGAGATGGCCCGACCCGAATGATTTTTGGGAAATAATAATTGCTGGCATTGAAGTCTTCTTGTCAATGGAAGTAATTAAACTACTTAAAGTTTTAAAATTGGTCGATTATGTGATTGTATAATTTGTAACAATTAAATGTTTTATTCTTTTTTTGATACACTTTGTAAAAAGTAAAAATTTGTTTTGGCTAATATGCACAATAAAAAAAATTAAAAATAAAACATTCCTATTGGAATCCGTCAAATAAAAATGTCCTATGCTAACAAAAACCTGATGCCTACCCTATCTCTTGTACAAAAAGTGTAAAAAGGAGAAATATATGCAATGGAAAAAATCAGTGTTCAAAAGAGAAAAGGTAGTTGAACCAGCTCTCCTCCTAACATTAAACCTCACAGAGTAAGTCTGTCCTTGTAGGCAGGATAACACACTCGGGCTCAGTTTCTAACACTCTAAGCAGTTCCAAACCGTGGATTGAGGCCCGCCTGGTCTTCCACGTTAAAGTCTCTTTCTTGACTTAAAAAATTGTATTCCAGCGTAAAGTTCACAAAGGCCCCACTCTGCCGGGCACAGACCTTACAGAACACAGTTCAAGTAGGTCCCCCTTTGTCGGGCTTAGACCTCTCACGCCACAGTTCAACACAAACTTGCCGGGGGGCTCCCTTCCCCAAGCTTATAATACTTCGAGTCTCCCTCCATCGGGCTCGGACCTCTTTCGGATGTTGAAGATATTCGAATGTGCGAGGCTCTCTTTACAGACCACCGAAGGACCACTTCGACTCAAAGTTCACGTTTACTCTCACTTAATTCACTTTTGCTGTTTGTTCGCTTTATAGCTTCAAACAATGTACCTTTCACTGAGGCTTTCAAACGGGCTACTTCTTTCGCCGGACCACTCCGTTACTTAGTATTACTAATCTCACAGCTGCCTTTTTCTTCAAAGTTCATTCACAGGTCTGCCTTTCTTTGCATCTCATCCACACGCGTGCAGCCTTCACTTGTGATATAATGTTGCTACTTAATTCGCTTTAACACACACCAGTCTCTCAGGTCGCTTGCCAACTCACCGGCTGTGTGCACATCTTTCTTGTTTTGCTATTTCCAGTTCACGAGTGAAGTTTAGTACCACAGGCTTGGCTTCACCTCCCCAACTCTGCCATTCATGCAAGAGGGTCGCTGGCGTCTTTGAAACACAATGCAATCTTCACTTGTGGGATCTGGCCTTCTCCACATGTCTTTTGCGGTCTGTCGTAGGCAACGACCTCCAGTAGGGAACCCTTAGGGTTTTCGGCCCGCTGCTCTCGTCCCTTGATCCATTGCTCTGCTCCAGTAGGTGTGCCTTCTTCCTAGAAGTTCTGCTCATACTCGTGTTCCGTCTTGCTCAGAGTGTGTCTTTAGGTGTTGCCTTTTATTCGTGTGAGGAGAGCTAACTGGTATCAGGTGTATACACTTAGTGTAAAGTGCCTGACTTTGCCTGACCCAATTAACGGGACATGTCTAGTATGCTGTGAGAGAGTTAGTCTGGTTACTCTCAGTTACCCTCTTCCTCTGCCCACTGTTTATGTAAAAAGGGGAGACTTTTGGAAAATCCTACAAAATAGGATGGGGTAGATGAACAAAAAAGGGGCGAATAGCGTGTCTCACCATCGGCTGTCTTACCCCTACTCCCCGAAGGCCCCTCACCCAGGTGATCATCCCGCATTGGTCCACCCCCAGGAACTGGATCCAAAAGCGATGGCCGTGTCCTCGCCACCTGGATGACAAGTGCCCGAGGACTAGTGGGTCAGACACCCTTTGATTTCTCTTCATTAGCAGGTGTCTTGGGGAATGTCCTCTCACATCTACTTTGTAGGTTTCAGCATGGAGACTTGAACAGAACAATCAAGACTTTGGAAGGACACAAAGTCCAAAGGCATCCCTCTCTACCAGAACCTAGGTTTCTGCCTTTATCTTTATTTTACATTTAGCTTTTTATTGTGCATTAGTCACAAAAGGACTTATTACACATTTGAATTACAAAAGAAGATTATCATTACTAAAATAACATGTTATCGACAGCAGAAAAAAAAGAACAGTACATATCCATATCATAAAACAAAAACATCTACAATTCATTTCTTTCAGACAAATAAAAACATGATCTAAGACATATAAATCACAACAAAGAGAGCAACAAAAGGGAACAATTTAAATCTTGCAAGCCATAAACAGAATCAATTGATTCCCTCTTAAGAATTAAAGATATAAACTCAAACATATTGGAATCAGTAAATCCCATAATTATCACTCATAAAGACATTTAAAAAAAATGTAATTCATTTAAGAATTTTAACAAGGAAGTTGATAATGGAATTTCTTTCCCAGAGGATATCCTATGCCAGAAGGCGTGGGTAAGAAGCCAATCTGGATCGTGAATGAAGTGGGTAAAATATTTTACTCGCAGCTCAAAAGTGGCAGAACAGGATATGAGTAAGTGATATTAATCTTGTATGAGACCTTTGCCACAGAGGTTACAATGGGAAGCTGCGGGATCAAGTTTTTTCCAAATACATTCCATTTCATTCGTTTTGAGCAAGTTAAGGCGAAAGCTTAACAATTATGCGCGCCTTGAGGGATTAGGAAAGCGCCTAATATACGGAAGAACATACTGGGCCTCATTACACGGATGGCGGTAAGGGTTTACCGGTACCGGTATTTTACCGGTACCGGTAAATCCTTACCGCCTTACTACGAGGTCCCTTTGCGGGTTGGGGAATTTAACGCCTGCTTTTTGCAGGCGTTAAAAACCAACCCGCAAAGGGACCCAGGGAGCTAATTAAGGTACCGCATGGGAATGGGGAAGGGCAATGGTGGAAGGGGGAATTACCGCCCCGCCAACCTTGGAATGGGGCGGTAATTGCCCTTTCCGCCAAGGCGGTGCCGGTATTTTACCGGCATGAACCATGGCGCTAATAGCGCCATGGTTCTCCGCCATCCGTGTAATGAGGCCCACTGACTTGGTTGTTCACATGGAGTATAGCTTTTAGTATGTTTCAAACTGCTAATAGAAGCTCCGGTCTGAATCCAGTGTGCGCACATCAAAGCACGTTTCACCTTATCGGGATTGGCTTTTAATATATCACCATTGCAGTCCCAATTCTGAAGAATAGAATCAACTTCAGTATATAAACTTGACAAATAAGGATTCTGGTGTGTAGCAAGATCGATATTAATGTCTACATATAGGGCCTCATTACACGGTAGGCGGTAGGGGTTTACCGGTACGGGTAAGGGCACCGGTACCGGTAAACCCCTACCGCCTTACTACGAGTTCCCTTTGCGGGGCCTGACTTTAACGGCTGGTTTTACCAGCCGTTAAAGTAGGGTGCCGCAAAGGGACCTCGGAGCTAATTGCGGTACCGCAATTTGCGGTACCATAATTAGCACCTTCCCCATTCCCATTATGCCCTATGGGGGCAAAAATGGGAATGGGGAAGAGCCTTGGTGAATGGGGAATTACCACCCCCGCTCACCTTGGAATAGGGTGGTAATTCCGCTATCCATCAAGGCGGACACGCTAAAATACCGGCGGCAACCATGGCGCTTTTAGCGCCATGGTTACCGCCTACCGTGTAATGAGGCCCATAGTGACTGATCTTGAGGTATGAGAATAGATATATAAAGAGTGAGAACCTTCCAGTGATATTATGACTGTAACTCATACCTTAATTTTGCAATGGGTAGTGATGATGGTAAAGATAAGCAGTTCTTCCATAAGCGGCCTTCAAGGCGTTCTCAATTGATTTTATTGGCACAGGGATGACATTCCATGCCATATAAAATTGGAGGTAAAATCTTACCTTTGTAAAATCGGATATGAGGCAGAATCTACAAAATTAATGTAATCATTTTTTCATTTGGCAAATAAATCCTAAGTATTTGATATTTTTTTCTATGGGAATTGTTTGGCCAATTAGTGGTGACCAATGTAATTTAGGTGTGCTTTTACAGTGTTTCTCAAACTTGATTATGGCAGATTTGTCTGGGTTGACGACTAGCTAATTATCTGTTACGTAGACCTCAAGAGCATTAAGGAGACGTTGCAGACCTACTGGGGTGTTGTGGATTAAAGCTATATTACCGGCATAAGCCAGAAAATGGATTTTGCATTTGCCGATCATAGGAGATACAAAGATGGAATTTTGAAGAAAATCAGCCAAGTCAGAAAGATATAAGTTAAACAGGAGAGCAGCAAGTAAACAATCCTACCGTACTCCTTTTGCAATTGAGATGGGAGGTGATAAATCACCCTTTTGATTTAGCAAAATCTTGATGGTACTATTGGTATGTAGCGCAATGATTATATGCAACAAGTCCTCTGGAATGTCCCATGATCTTACATTTTTGCCAAAGTTTTGACCGATTTATTAGGTCAAAAGCTTTTGAAAGATCGATGGAGGCAATATATGATGGTCTAGCATTTTCCATTTGAGACTGTGTTTTTAAGGTATTAACTATTAGGCCATTAAGCAATGTAGATAAGCCTTTACGAAAACCGACTTGAAATTTTGAAAGAATTCCCTTCTTCTGTGCCCATGCTTCGAGATCCTGCAAAACGAGCCTGGTAAAACATTTACTGTCAGCATTCATTAGCGCAATGGGTCTGTAATTTGCAGGATCTGAGCGAGGACCATTATAGATAGGAATGACTATGGCTTGGATCTATGAATGTGGAACTACTTTTTGGATCTTAATTATCTAGCGAAAAAGATGACAGAGAATGACTACCCAGAAATCAGGTTCTGCATGAAATATCTAATTTGTGAGACCATTAGGACCTGCTGCACGAGATTTAGAAAGATGACTAATAATGTGGTGTATGTCATCCTCTGCTATCCTTAAGGTCCAGGATGTTTAACTTATATAAGAGATGGTAGACAACAAGTATTAGATTTAGAATTGTCAGTAAAATATAACACCCAAGTGGCAGAGGGGATAATAGTAGTTTGGCAAGCACTTTGGGGCTTGTTTTTTGTATTGACCAACACCCAGAAATTCCTTGCATGCATAGGCAATAGAGAGATTCACATATTTTGTCCATCTTTAATACTCCATACAACTCTGTGTCCTCTAGACCAGCGTTTGTAATATTTGATCAATTTTGATCTTTCTAAAACGTAAAGATTTAATTCAATATGTGCCGATTTTAATACATGCACATTTTTTTTAGGGTTTTCTTTTTAATATAGGTTATTTCGTCAACAGTATGAGCATGGGAAGTTGTAACGACATCAGAAGAGGACTTTGGTGGATTAATTTAGATGTCAGGTAAAATTGACAAACTCTCCTGGACTACAAGACCTTTTCAAATCAAAAAGACAATCAGAATTCACAATTGAAGTTAGCTTGTTGTTCAACTGCTGCCCCCCTTTTCTAAAGGAGACAACCCGATTCCCGTGTGTGTTCACAGAAATATTGAAATCATAATGATCTGGAAGATCGTACGGTTTGATGGAAAATGCTGTTAGAAATGATGAGTGATCCCTGTGTAACATGGGAGCTACATGTAACGAATTACAGTGCTGAACTAGTTTGTTACTTGCAACAATATAATCTATAGTGGATGAATTGTTTGCGTTCGATCATGTACAAGTCAGAGGGCAATCAGATTGAATATTGCCATTAAAAATAATAAAATTCCATTCAATGAAAAGACACTCCCACATTTCATTGTGACAATTATTTAACTTAGAATTAGACAAATGCCTTTATCTCTGTTTTGAGTAAACAACCACAGGACTCAGGCTCTGCTGGGCTCTGGTAATCTCACTATCCAGGGGTCTACCCGGGTCTGCACAGGGACTAGGAAGCAAGGCTTCCTGTGAGCAAAGGATCCTAAAGAACTTGTGGCTCAGCTGTTTCCATTTTACCAAGAAAAATGTACACACAATTGGCCTCTGTCAGGTCAATAGAAGCCCAGCGTCTGCAAACATTGTCAGAGCTTCATCACTAGAACAGTTCTGTCAGTATTGCAGGCCCAAAGGAGCTTCCTCACAGTTCCTCTTCAGCTTAGCCCATTAGTCTGTTTTTCAGCACTCATCCTAAGATTTGACAAATTAAGGATTCAGACTCACACGTTTTCTTAATAGCTCAAGGGCTCAGTGGGAAACTCCATTCCCACTCACAGGCTCACACTCAAACCCTTGGCAGTCAACCCATCACTGAGATCCTGCCAGATTGAATTTTCAAGGTTTTCTTCCCAGGCCTCAGCTCAGACGAAATGCATACACTTGTCATATTAGGTTCTGGGAACTCTCACATTGAATCAGGCTAAAGTCATGACCATGTATGGAAACATCCATGTACCACTCACTCTCATGCAGGACACACTACAGGCCCTGTACCAGATCTACATAGGGGTTCTCCTTAGGAACACCTCCAGGGTATACCATTCTGTAAGTCACTATAAAGCATTCTGTAAGTCACTAAAAGCTGCCAACAATTGAAGCAGAAAGACTCACACACCAAGCAATTAGACTCACAAGGGAACAGGGTGCCTTTGGGGCACCTTAATCCTAAAATGTGTATGGCCTCTCAGGTGCAGATTTGCCTTCCTAATAGGACCTTTGATGAGGACTCATTAGGGAAAACATTGGTAAACCAGTCAGGAAAAAAGAAAACGGAGTTTGCACATACAACCCTAAATTCTGTAATGTGAAATCTTTGGGCAGGTGTGGTAAAGAACCTATAAGAGAAGCTGGGGAATAAACTGTCCAAAGGGACAGGTAGTGGGATAGCAACATGTAAGATGGAAGTATGAAAAAAGAGATGGGTTGCACAGATCATTGAGCGTCAATGAGTTCTTGGTCTATAGTTTGAAATAGTTGGGCAAGTGAGTGTGCTACCTTCAAGGGCAAACCATGAACTATGCACAGAATAGTGAATTGTCTCAACCTTGATTGGAATGACACAAGCAAACTCCAGGATAGCTGCAATACAAATGTTTGGTAAACACAATGCAACAACAAGAATGCATGAACAGACAGATTTTAGCAAATTAAAGTATACCCAACTCAATAGTAGGGATTAATACTTCTTTAAAAGCTTACGTTTTGTTATGGGTTTTGTGATGAATCGATGGAATGTGTGCCTTCTGCCCAAAGGGGACCGCTGCCCCTGTGAGGCTAGGGAGAGGAGCCCACTCCACAACACCATCTCTAGGGGTCGACGCAAGTGGGACCTCACCGGGAGAGACTTCCCCTTGGGGGACAAGGACTCCTGTTCCTGTGAGGAACTCCCTAACCCACTCCACGTGATGGCATATATGGGACTATCTAATGCACAAACTAATTGCAAGTTCCAAGAGTTGACTGAAAAATAAGTCAGCTCATGCCATTACAAGGAAGAAAGAGAAGTTCTCTCTTTAAATAAACATCCCCAATTAACTGCAACAAGTAGGTTAAAGAGGGAGGGCACGCTGAACGAACAGGAGAGAGAGAGAGAGAGAGAGAGAGAGAGAGAGAGAGAGAGAGAGAGAGAGAGAGAGAGAGAGACGCAGACACAGGCAGGGTAGTCCCCCTGGAAGCAGAACACCTGAAGGAGATGAGGCTGAAGGGAATCGCGAAGCCCGGTAGGTTCAGAAAGGCTCTGAACAAGCGAAGGAAGTGCTGGAAATCCGGCACATGCCAGAAGCGAGAAACCAAGACGGCTGGAGTGCAAAACCCGGTGGTGGCATGACCACGAAGCAATCATTGTGAGCAGGATGCCCATCCAACGACACCAACACCAACCCAGGAAAGACACAGAAAATGGTCAGCATACCCATAGCAGAGAACCGTTAGGCCCTTTTAAATGAGGTAGTGTGTCATTAAATGGATGGAGATGCAGAATAACTCTTACACCAATAATCAGACCGACTCAGGAAGTTGGCAAACCTAATCTGTTTTAATCTCAATTTTCTAAAACAGGGAGTACAACGGACATCAACGGATGTCTCACAGCATAATCTCAACTCATCACATAAAAAATAACACTTTTATAGTAAAAACTCATCATACGTGACGTCATACTACATGGCAAAGTACCAAAACTTACATGGGATTGTGATAGGTCTACTGGGAACATCTAGATATTTTTTCTGAAGGGGATTTGATTGTGATTGGGTCTCTATAGTCAGGTGGACAATTTATGCCTACCCCTAGTGCAAATCATCCTCGACATTTGTTAGATACACGACACATCATTGGTTCTCAAACTATAGGGCTCTTCAATACATGGCCCTCTATAATTGGTTGGCGCGCTTGTACCCTTCTGGAATATTCAACTCGCTAGCAGCACATAAATTGGTACCCCAGATGCTGTTGGGTGGACTTGACCATGCCTCCCCACCCAATTAGCCCATCATCACTCATGCCTTCTGCCATTTGAATTGTCTTTGAACTTCGCATTGCAAAGTATCACTGCTCCTGAGAATAAAAGGGAGTGCAAGCACGTTCTTATCTTCAAGTCTCGGTGCAGCTTGCTCATTTTCTATTTCCATCTACCCCATGTGACAGAGACTGTGTTTTAGCTCCTTCTTCGCATTAAATGGCATTAAATGAATGAAACTTGGATGTCATAGTGTATTTTCTTTGCACCTTAACAGGTACCCGTCTCGCTTCTCACGTCTTTTGTATCTTCATAGATAGATAACCAGTTCTTGGCTGCCTCAACCCTTGACACTGGGCCAGACAGCCTTCTCGATCCTTCTTCGATCTTCAGCTGTTTTTCCTACTGCGCCAAACTTTCAGCCCTTCTCCTTCACGGGTCCTGGCTTACCAAAATTGTGACATTTAATATCCAGATTCTATATCATGGCGGCACCACCTGCAGTCTATTTACTCCTCAGAGGTCGGATTTCTAGGGTTCGTCCTAACCCCCTAATGAATCAGAATAAACAATTGAAAGGTGGATGCGATCCTCAACTGGCCCTCGCCTGTGTCTATAAAAGGAGTCCAGAGCTTTTTATGGTTTGCAAACTTTTATCATTGTTTCATTCCCGGATTCTCCCAGTTAGTCCATCCAGTTACCTCTTTGCTTCGGAAGCACAAGAAATTTGACTGGTCCCCGGAAGCCAAAGAGGCATTGCAGACTCTAAAGCATAAGTTCACCACATCCCCAGTCCTGCAACACCCACACCCAGACCTCCCATATGTGGTTGAGACAGATGCCTCCAATGTCGCAATGGGAGCAGTGCTTTCACAAAGGAACCCAGTGACCGGCCAACTGCACCCTGTGGCGTTCTGGTCAATGAAGTGTTCTGCAGTGGAAATGAACTATGCTATCACAGATAAAGAATTATTAGCTGTCAAAGCAGCCTTCAAGGAATGGAGGCACTACCTGCTGGGAGCAAAACACACTGTTACAGTCATCACTGATCATCGTAATCTGCAATACTTGTGATCGGCTAAGGCGCAGCCAACGTGCCAGCTCGGATGGGCATTGTTCTTCACAGAATTTGACTTTGTCATCACGTATCGACCTGGAGTACGCAACGGCAAAGCCAATGCTCTGTCATGCCTGGGGAAGGGAGAGGATGCCTATGCTACACCTGAACCGGTAGCCATCATCCCAAGAGACACGCTCCTTGGCATCCTAGCAACCACAGCTTCTCCCCTTGAAGACCTGAAAGCAGGAGTAAAACTACACATGTCCGCAGAAGAATAACAGGCATGGGCTACTGAAGATACTCAACACACTATTCTCGATGGCTTACCGTATCATCAAGGGCGCTTGTACCTCCCAAAACATGCCTTACAAGAGCAAGTTATTACAAGCTATCACAACACATTATTGGAGGGAAACCCAGGGGGTCGCCAAGCCCATGGCCAAGATTGAACAGTTTTACTGGTGGCCAACCTGTCGTAAAGACGTCACACAGTACGTACTATCATGCAGGATCTGTGCACAGAATAACGCCCAAAAACAAAAACCGGCAGGACTCTTACACCCATTAGCAATTCCACCAATGCACAGACTTACCTCCCTGTAACAGGTATAACACCATTCTGGTTGTAGTGAATCTGTTCTCCAAAATGGCTCATTTCACAGCCTTGAAAGGGCTTCCAACAGCGTCAACCCTGGCTAAGGTCTTTTTGGAAACAATAGTTAGGCTACAACAAATCGAACCACACTTCTATTGAACATAGCCCTTTCTATGTACTATATGGGCGGCATCCGCAGACTTCCATCTACGACCCACCGGAAGCGCTAGAAATGCCAGCAGTAAAAACTTTGCACACAACTATCTCCCAAGTATTTCAGAAAGCAACTGGGCAACTGACAGCAGCCAAGGAAACGCACAAGAAGTTTACAGACCATCACTAAAAAGAGGCCCCTACCTATCGAGTGGGTGGCGCAATATGGCTGGCCACTAAAAGAAGAAGAAAGGGCCACGAACAGTTCATCCCAAGCACCTGGGCCCATATACCATTGAGGCCGTAGTTACTCCTGTTGCAATGAGACTAGCTCTGCCCTCCAACATGCGAATACATCAATTTTTCCACATATCCTTACTTAAGCCAGTCCGACACAGCACTCGTGTCAAGGCACCCCCAGCTCCAATAACTGTACAAAGTGAACCGGAATATGAGGTCAAGGACATCCTAGATTCCAAAATAGTCCGAAAGACTCTATGTTACCTGGTTGATTGGAAAGGATACTGGCCACAAGATAGAACATGGGAGCCCAGTAGTAATAACCATGCATCTCGATTAGTTTAAAGGTTTCATCAGAGTCATCCAACTAAGCCTGGACCCGGCCACCCATCCTTGAGAGGGGCTTTAGGGGGTGGGGGAGTACTGTCATGACCAACAACATAACCCTGCAAGCATACACCCCCCTCACACTGTAGATATAGGTTGCCTGGTTGTTTCCCTACTCATGGTGCTTTCAGGTCCAAGCCTCAGAGGACTGAGAGGAAGGCAAGCTGGTTTCATTCTTGGTGCATTTGGCACCTAGCTCATAACCCTTAAAAAATGGGTTACGGTGAAGGGGCTAGAGACTTCCTGTTTCCCCAAGATGGCTGTTCAGTGGGCTGTAGAACCGTATTATTGGTTGCTGTCCTGTTGCTGGGAGTGGCTGGCTATATAAGCCACTCCCAGACACTCAGCCGTGCTTTGCGTTATTCTGCCAATACAGACAGCATGACGCTTACCGGCAATCCGGCTTCAAAGGAAGGAACAACACGTTAGCGGGTGTAGCCTTGCAGCAGAAAGACAGAATCCAAACCCCACACTTACCGCTGAAGTCACATGGTTCGTCCTGGCCCAGCTGCACCGTAGGAGACTCTCCCAGCGATTTAACTCAGCCAGCTCACGTGTCTCTGCTTCTTCGATCCTCCGCTCCTGAAGCTCCGGACCCACTCACAGCTGCCCCGATTCTCTGCTCCTGAAGCTCTGGACCCACTCATAGCTGCTATGATCTTGCAGTCTTCACCGCGAACGCCTGGAAGGGAACAACACATCATTAACAGGCAAGCTAACGTACCGTAGAGCAATACAAAAGCAAAGCGCACGCAGTTTGCACACCGACCTGGCTCATAACAAGCATACTGCAAACTTTGCAATCAGCAAACCGCACGCAGTGCACGAAAACGGAACACAATTAATAAGTCAACCGCAAATCATAACAAACCACACGCGGTGCACGTAATGAAACTGATTCCACACGTGTATGCAGACAAACTACCCAGCAAGATCTATGACAACTCTAGGAAGTACAAACACCATACCTACAAGCAACAGCAAGTCTGCTTCCATACAGACTTTACCTGCATCTTGGAAGCAATACATTGCAGCACAAAACAGGAAAGACATTCATGATGCACCCTTAAGTCGCAGCCAGGTTGGGCTTGAGCATCAGCGAAGAAACTGATAGCACATCATATAGCTGCACAGACGTTTGGTGCCCTTGCAAGTGGTAGCAGGACGGAGAGCTCACCAATACTAACATTCAGGTGAGCTGAACCACAGAGGGACACAAAACCAGGGGAAAATAGAGAGGAGGGGAAGAGTACAGAGGTGCATAAGTTAATACCTATTCTCTCACGCTAGGTGCCATCCCACAGACAGTGCTAAACCACATCCCAGATGCAACACCAGATCAGAGGCTCCTGGCGCTCCTGCAGAGACATGGTAAGCGTAACAGCTGTCTCTGCACTTGCTCCGGCAGTCCTTGACATAAAATGTGGTAAAATACTGCCACTGATTTCACCCAAGGCTCACGTGTTTCCAAGAACCATTGCTCCTGGATGGATTGAATGTAAGCAAGCGGATCTTCGTCTGGTTGCATTGTATGTGCCATATTTGCACCCATATCTGAGGTATCAGAATACTGTACTCTCATAGCTCTCCAAACATCTGCTCTACAATTGCTAAATGGTGCCCCATCATGAGCTGTATTCTGTGCCATGTCACTTGAATAGCCTGCTCGTGTCCAAATGTCATCAGCCCTTTCCCCAAGAATGGCTGCTAGGAGACCTTTAATGTCCCCTATAGCTAGAGTATTTCCTCCTGTCATTTTCTCTAGCTCATAAATCAATTTTCCTGCCCCAGCCATCAAACTAGGGAGTTTACACCTTAAATTATCCTTATCCATCTGCGGCATGTGATATACTGTGGCCTGGCCCCTCATTTCTCTAATAGGGGGAACTGCGTATACCCAACTCCGGCATGAGCTCCCATCGCCTGTCTATCCATAGTAGGGACAATGGTTCTGCATCAACCTCTACCGAGCAATGACCTTAGCTTGCTCACACATGGTGGCGATTCTCCTCTCTCACTATGCACTCATTCTTTAGGGCGCTCAGGACATACCATAGGTTCTGGCATTTTATCTCTATATTGTTCTTGATCTGACCATCTTACTTCCTTGTCTGACAACATGCATCTTTCTGGGCCACATGCACTTTCTCCCTCTTCCCCTCGGAAGGCTTCCCTTTCTTTTTCTGACATATAGAGTCCCCAACTACTTTGGCTTACATCCCTGTCATTCTTATCCAAAGTTAACCTATCTAAAGACAAGGTTCTGTGCTTAAAACTGAACGGGCTTCCTTCCTTGCCTTGTGATTGGGTAATTATAGATTGATCTTCTTTTCCCCTGCTTCCCAATTCGCCCTTCGTCCTCATTTCTGGATAAACCTTATTGATTCTATCTCCGATACATCCTATCTCAAGGTTTTCCTCTAGGTCTATTGTAGCTGACCTAGGCATTGCTTCCTTTAATGGAAGAAACTCCTCTAAGTTTATTCTAAGCGGTTCTGTCGTTGCTCCCTGTGACGGGAGGAACTTCTCTATATGGCTCCACGATATTACTGGACTCGGTTCCATGAGCTCTTTCTCAATGCGATCAATGTCGCGTGCCCTCTGTCTCCTTTTCGCTCCATTTCCTCATCTAGTTCTCTTTGTTTCTACGCTTCCGATCTAACTCTTTCCTCCTCTTTTCTTTTCTCTTCCCTTCTCTTGTTTGCTCTATGCACATCTCTCTGTCATTGCATTATCTTTTCCTCTCCAATCTATCTTGTTCTTTGAGTGCTCTCTGCCCATTGTCATGTTTCCTTTATTCCTCTGCCCTCTCTTCTTTTCTCTGCTGTTCTTGCTGATACACCTGTTCTCGCTGTTGTCTATTCTTTCTCTTGTTATCATCTTCCCTCAACCTTCTTTCTCGTTCCCTGTCTTTTTAATCTTGTTTGGCTTGATCTTCCCCTTTCCTTACTTCCTCGATGCATTTCCCATCAAGGTTAAGTAATATCTGTCACCCATCCATTATTCTGCATGAGCGTTATCTCCTCAGCTTTATCCTTTTCTCCTTTCCATTGCTTGATCTCTCGCTATATCTCTGTGGTCAAGTTTGATCGTTCACTTTTCTCCTCCTTGTTCTGTAAGGACTTAAAGATTTCTTCTTTTTTCTACTATCTTCCGAACTATCACCACTGCTATACGTGGGTGGCTCATGTATCGGATTAGTATACCCTGTCACTGCTTTAATTTCCTTAAATGGATACAGCTCTATATCTTCTGTACTATCGCTGTTTATTTCCAATGGAGTAGGGGGAGCAGAAGGCTCAACACCCTTCTGCTTGCTCTGGTTAAGCATCCATTCTTCGGGGGGAGGATCCTCTTGCTCCTCCTGGTACATTTTCCAGAGCTCTAAAATAGCTAATCTTTTCTCTAATTTCTTCCCTGTGAATGCTGCGTGCAGGTATGTGGTCATATGTTGCAAAACTGCTTTCGACAGCGTTCCCCCTTGTGGCCACGGCATGAACATCCTATCTGCCATGTCTTTCAACCATTCAGCACTATACTGTTTGATCTTGGGCCTGTGTTTGGATAACGTCTTACACATATGCATCAGTGATGTGTCCTCTCCCATTTTGACAAGTCTCAATCGACTGTCTATACTTGCCAGGGTTTACACAAAATTACATATCAGAAAAATAATCAATATGAGCGTGCTCCACACTCGCCGCCCAAAGCCTTTATGTCTCAATAATTGTAATTGACTCTACGATCAACATCATTTCTAGTCAGCGCCGACAATGACCTAAAATGTGTAATGACTTTTGGTCTCCATACAACACAGCCTATCTCTACAGTTTTCTCCTAACACTTCTTTAAAGATAAAATTCACAAACAGACAAACAGTCGACTTCACATAAAAGTCATGACCTCTTTTCAAGTAGCCCCTAAAATACTCTGATGGGAGTTTAAATCGAGTCCTTTCACAGATCTATCTTTGTGTAGCCTATATTATCCACTTGGATTTTGAAATGATTTCTTCTGTGTTTCTTAAACGAGGACTATCGGGCTTTCAGGCGATATACGCCTCACCATACCAGTTCATCATATATCTTTGACTTTCCTTCATCATACACTAAAACAACCCCGTTACTTTTGACTATTACTATCCCCTTTTCCCCACAATATTGCCAGTCTCTTAGTCTACTCACCATTTGCTTTTCAGCTGTAGGCCCTCGGTATCCTCTCCCCTCCCGCCATCGGGCCGCTGTCGCCTTCAGTCCACTCAGTGCCTGTGGAAACCATGAGGGATTTTGTCAAAGAGGGACCCGTCCTACGTATATCTTCTTTACTTGCAAACTTTACTATGTTGGCCGTTCTCCACAGGAAACTTTGCGTCCTTCCAGCTAAGGGGTAGAGAGTGTTGGATAATCTGAAGGTCTTCAGTCTACTAAATCGACTGACCTTTTATTTCAACCATCCGACCCGCTACTACTTGAACCCGGATAAAGGGCATTTTAAGACGAGGTGGCACTCCTATGGGAAGGATGGGGGATGCAGAAATTACTCAAACACCAATAATAAGGTCTACTCAAGAAGTTGGCAAGGTGTACACTGTTTTATTAACAATTATCTAAAACAGGGAGTACAACGAACATCAGCAGATATCACACAGCATAATCTCCACACATTTCATAGAAAACATAATTATATACTAAATATTCATCATCATTGACATCATACTACGTGGCAACTTGCAAAACCTATGTGGGGCTATGAAAGGGTAACACGGAACATCTACATATACTTTCTATGGGGGTTGAAGTTATGATTGGGTCTCTACTGTCTGGTGGGCTCCTAAGGCCTCCTCTAGTGCAAGTCATCTACATGATCACAAAATACACAACGATCAATTGGTTCTCAAACTATAGGGCTCTTTGCTACGTGGCCCTCTATAATTGCTCGGCACACTCACACCATTCTGGAATATTCCACTAGCTAGCAGCACACAGGCTGGCAACACAGGTGCTGGTGGGCTGGTCTTGACCATAGCTTTCCAGTCAATTAGCCTGACATCCATCATCAGTCTTACTCTTTGTCAGTCAATTAGCCTTTGAACATGGCCTTACAGGCTTCACATCTCCTGATAATATTAGGGAGCATGGGTATTGTTATGAAGATGCCTTGTTATTATTATGCTGATGTTTACTGTATGACTTCTCATTGAGTTGCGCGGTGAGGTCATGCAGTTCCAGAGTTAGAGTGTGGGTGTGGGATTAGGGTGAGAGTTAGGGTGTGGGATGTCTCAAGGGGATGGTGCACAAAATTATTTTGAATGCCAAACTCAGACCGTTGCCAATGTCAATGTGTAATGCTGTGCGTGAGGAGTAGGAGAAGCTGAAAAGGGCTGGCATTATTGAACCAGCCAAAGCTGTAGAGTGGATTTCCCCAGTAGTAGTGGTACAGAAGGCCAGTGGGGATTTGAGAGTGTGTGTTGACTTGAGGGAACTGAATCGATGTGTGATAGCTGACCGACATCCACTTCCAAATACGGGAGAGCTATAGAGTCGGATTGGAAATGCAAAGTTTTTTGCAAAGTTAGATATGTCAAGTGCATATCACCAGATTAACTTAGATGTCGAATCACGCAAGCTCACTGCTTTAATCACATATGAGGGGATTTATCAGTTTCATCGCATGCCCTTTGGACTAATATCAGCCTCCCTGGTTTTTTCAAAAAGTTATGGACAAGGTGCTTAAGGGGGTGAGTGATGTTTGGTGTTTTCAAGATGATGTGTTGATATGTGGGAGAACTGAGGAGGAATTGTGTCAAAAAAAAAGAGTGGAGGTGGTGTTGGAGATTTTCAAAGGACGTGGCAAAACCCTGCGAGGGGAGAAGTGTGTTTTTTCTACCCAGGTGGTGGAGTACTTAGGTCACGAGATATCCGAAGAGGGGTTGAGGCCAAAGAGGGACTTGGTAGATGGAATAAAGAGAATGCAATCGCCGAGAAATAAGGCAGAATTGAGATCGTTTTTGGGAACGATAGAGTTTTACCATCGTTTTGTGGAGAATTATGCTGATAGCGTTGTTGCGTTAAGGGCATTGTTGAGGAAGGGAGTAGAGTTTGAGTGGGACGGAGAATGTGAAAGGGAATTCAATTAAATTAAATTTAAAATAGACATGGCAAAACCTTTAGCCATGTACGTACTCTCTGTAGATGCCAGTGAAATGGGTATTGGAGTTGTGATGTCCCAATTGGGAGTAGATGGCACTGAGGCTGTGGTGATGCATGCTTCCCGTATGTTAAAAGGTGCTGAGCTTAACTATTCTGTTTTGGAGAAAGAAGTCTTGGCATGTCATTGGGGCATAGAGAAACTCAAAAATGTTATGTGGGGTCAAGAATTTGTCCTGAGAACTGATCATAAGCCTTTGAAAGCGATTTTTGAATGTAAGGGTCTCAATAAAGTTTCGAGGAGGGTTGCCTGTTGGGTAACCAGGCTACAATGTCACACATTTAATATCGAGGTAGTATCAGGTAAAGACAATGTGCAGTCAGATCATGCATCTAGACTAAGAATAGATGATGCCAATGATGAAGATACTGACAAGTATGTGGAGGTAGGGAGTATGGTGTTTGCTACTGTAGAAGGTGTTATTCGTAAAGAAGAATGGATTGAAGCATTGGAGTCAGATGAAAGGTGGGAACGCATTGTCAACTTCATCAGGGAGGAATGTCCTGAGAAGAGGCTGCTGTCTGGAGAAGAGAGATCTCCATGGGAAGTGAGGCTGGAGTTGTCAGTGAAGGATGGGTTAGTATACCATTGGGACAAGTTAGTTGTTCCTGGTTGTTTGAGGAAAAGCTTGATTAGCATTGCCCATCAAGGTCATATTGGAACGTACAAAACCAAGGAGATAATAAAAGCTGATTATTGGTGGCCGGATCTTGATCGCGAGGTTGAAAGAGCGGTTGCAGGATGTGTGGATTGTGTCAAATCGGGAAAGAATCTCTCAGCTGTGGTGCAACCAGTGAAGAAAATGGAAGGACCAAAAGGCGTCTGGCAGGACCTGGCAATAGATGTTTTGGGCCCAGTGGATATGGGTAAGGGCCGAGGTAGGTTTGTGTGTGCACTGATAGATATGTTTTCGCGGTGGACGGAGTTCAAAGTGATGAGGGAGGTCACGTGCCAGAGTATTGTGGGATTTCTGGAGGAAGTCTTTGAGAGGGAAGGGCTGCCCAGGAGTGTGCTCGCGGACAATGGTCCACAGTTCACTGGGAGATTCTTTCAAGAGTATATGCGCAGGTGTGGGATAAAGCACAAGAGAACTGCGCTTTATTATCCCCAGGGGAATGGCATGATTGAGAGAGTAAACTGGTGTATAATGGAAGGAATTAGAGGGGCGAGTGCATGTGGTGTTGATAGGAAGGCTGCGGTTAAAGAAAGCGTGTATGCTTTGCATATGGGGCCAAATGTCGAAACGGGGGTCAGTCCCTTTGAGTTAATGAGAGGTCGAAAGGGGAACACGTTGCTGTCTCCAGCATGGCTGGGTCGAGCAAGAGAAACAGATAAGGTGGTGGATGAGGTGAAGAAGAGGATGGAAGAGCGAAAGGAAAAATGGGTTAAAAAGACCAATGAGAAGTTTCCCAGGAAGAGAACGGCTGTTGAGATGGGTGATTTCATTAGAATAAGGAGAGCTGTTATTTCCAAGAAGGGTGATCCTCTGTATTCGGATCCGGTCAGGATTGCTCAAGTATTTGAGGGTGCTGTGAAATTAGAAAGCGGTCAAATAGGGAATTTATCCAGAGTTGCAAGGATAAGGAAATGAGGTAAGACCTTATTTCAGGTTCAGTTGTTTCTCATCTATTGGCAACACACATATTATTATCAATCTTTGATATTATGTCTTTTCTTTCTTTTCTGCACATTCATCTTTTCATATGCTGCACCTTCATTGTATATATTGTTTTTTTGTTTCAGATAAGGGAGGGGGGTGTGTTATGAAGATGCCTTGTTATTATTGTGCTGATGTTTGCTGTATGACTTCTCATTGAGTTGAGTGGTGAGGTCACGCAGTTCGAGTCAGAATCCTCAAAGAATGTTATTGCTTGACATCAGCAGTTGATGTTGTGCTGTAGGGCTGGTCGGGGGTCTCTACCATGTATCTTCAAAGCTAAGCATTAAACTTATATTTAAGCTTACCTGGTCTGGTTTGTGTCCCAACAGGTATACTCGCATCTGTTTGCCTCAACGTCATCTGCTTGAGTCTATTTCCATCTTGGTCATGTGTCAAAAGACCACGCTTCAAGCTTCAATTCTGTATTGGATGGTATTAAACAAATAAAACTTGGCACTCGTTGTCTCTCAGATGCACCTTTGCAGGAGTTGGCTCATCTCTTGTATTAATTGCATCCTTTAAAAAGACAACCAGTTCTCTGCTGCACTGGCATTCTTGACACTGGGCCAGACAAGCCTCCTTCATTCTTTCTTGCCCGTCAGCACTGTTTGTTAACTGCGACACACTTTCAGACCTCCTGTCCATGGAATCCCAGGTTGCTAAAACACAATGTGGAACATCCAGATTTCTGATGCGTTCATATACCTTGGTGGCACCGCCTGCAATGTATATACTACGTATAGCTACCTTCTATGATCACTTAGTCTACTTGCGTTACTGGCTCTGTACAATTGTTAAACAGCTTGCATTTTCTTCCGTGCTCTTCACACGTGTAATCTTTATTTTGTATGTAACAGGTTACTCGATTCTTTACTTCATCATCAGGTTTCATATGTTTTCTTTACAGTCTCCACTATTACCTTTTCTCAGTGTGTCATGTTTACGTGTTGTGACGTCACCAGTCTGCTCTTTCATTCATTTTCTCGCGTTCTTCTGGGATCTTCCCTAAGAAACTATCAGCTCTCTGTGGATATATAAAGAATGGCTTCCTCAATGGGTATTTTGCTTCAAAGGCTGCTGGTGTTGTTGGCATCATTACATGTGTCGTCCATGTTGCTATCTCTGGCTCCCAACATATAGGCAGGTTAGGGGTGGGTCTGGTAGAGGCTTGTGGCTCCTCCTCTACAGTATCTATTAGTGGTGGCATGTCCCTCCTCTAGATGGATCGAGGCAGGTACGTGTACACACCCTGATGCCACTTGCATGGGGTGTGTGTGAAATGCTGAGATCGGACAATGGACCACATTTTTTTTAATTAGTTATTTGAACAAATAGGGTTTCTATTGAGTATAAAACACATGTTTTCTTCTGCTTATCACCTGCAAGTGAACGGAATATGGGAGAAACTCAATGGCCTCCTTAAAGAAAGGATTGTCAAAATTAAATTTACTTTGAAGAAGGGATGGCGATATTGCCTACCTCTAGCCTCATATGCCCTTCGGAATCAGCCATGATCAGACTGTCACCTCACCCCTCATGAACTAGTGACAGGGCAGCATATGGGAACACCCGTTACACCTCTATCTAGGAGTAGAAGTGATGCCCAGAGTGTAGCTAAAACGTTAGATAATAACCTCTAGCATTTCTTTAATTTCAGATCAGGTCAAGCGCAAGGGGGTTGGTCTCAGAACACAGAAGAAGACAATTCAACAACCAACTTAATTAAATTACCATCAGCGCCTAAGTTATATGTTGGAGACCTAGTCCTAATCAAGCATTTTACTAGAAAGTGGCATGAGTCGCGTTTTTATGGTCCCTTTTTTATTGAGAATATAACCCCTTCAGCTGTGAAGGTCCAAGGGAGACGAGCTTGGCTTCACCTGGGTGATGTAAAGGCCTATAAAGGTGACACCCGCCCTCCCACCATTGCTGATCCAGAAGCAAGACAACAAGAACCATTTAAGCATGTGCAGACTCGATCGATGACAAAGAAGGATGACAAAGCAACCAGCGGTTAATACAGGTTTATGTTGGACTGAAATTCAAGTGGACACTCCTTATAGATATTTTAGAAGAGAGTGAAATGACTTGCAGAGAATTTCAGTAGGCTGAAAATGAACTTTTAGAAATACGCATTGAAGCTTCAGAGTTATTCCTAAATGTCAGTTCTTGATTTGAAATCAGAAACGAGATCAGTATCTAGATTCATTTCATGAAAAATATCTGTTTTAAACAGTTAATCATATCGTGCTTACTGAAAGTGACGTTCATTGACTTTTGCTTGCTGTCTCTGTGTTTATACTTCAAGCGTACCCTGCTCTTATGAGAAGAAACATTGATGTTTGCACTTTCTTACAGGCTCTTAAAAATGGACCAGTGGTAAGGAGGCTCCTTATTGCCATCATCAAGCAGATTTTGCAGTTCCAAGTATAAAAGAATTTTGATGATTGTATTAAAAAATTATTAAAGAGGAAAATGGCACGGTTCTAGGAGAAGAACAAGTGTAACGAGTAGTAGGATGGCGCGAGAAATGGATGCCTATGTTCTTATGCATAATATATGCTTGCAGGATTATTATCCTTGCCTCTCTGTTCCTCATCTTTCACACTCTCTATAATGTTAGTACTTCCACTGAAGGAGAGGTCTGTATGGTTCTCCCCACTATGAGATCTACTTTTGATTTGCTCCATGATCATTACACAACCTTTGAGAGACACAAGAGAGATGCATAGGAAGATAGTGAGGGTATAAATACCTATCTAGATAATGCGACACACTTGTGCAATAACATGTGGTATCAGCACGTGAGAAAAGTGGGAGAAAGAACATCTATGGAGAGTTGCTACGTCTGCTCTCTCTCATACCCTATGCCATGAATACAGTACGAACTTTCATCACCAGAGAAGTTCCAGTACACAATGCTAGGTTTCTTAGCCATCTTGCGGCAGGTATGACCAGAGGACTATTTCAAGGAATTTGGGCCACTTTATGATGGAGATCGAAATGGTCATTTCCATACCAAGATGACTATATCAAGACCACACAGATGGAAAAGGAAACTGGATGGAAAAGCAAGATGCTTGTGTATTCTGCAACAGAACAGGATGAGATGGTCATTGAGGAGATGAAGAAAATAAATTGTCCCAATGTGACAGAAATAGCTGGCTCACCTGGATGTTGGGAGCAAACTCAAGTCTCAGTCTATGGATGAGTGAAATCCAAGAAGGGATGGGAAGAAGGACTGGTGATGAAGATCTGGACCCCGAAGAAGCACTTCTTCAAGAGAACATATCAAGTTGTGGAAACCATTGAAGAGGTGGTCGAGGACTCGTCCAGAGTGGGGAATGTAGAGGAGCAGCTGCACATCTCTACAGGAAATCCCACCCTACTACCTCCTATATGTTGGAAGTCTGAGACTGTGCCATGTCTGATACCAGCAGTTGTGCCAATACCGCAGCAAATCTTTGAAAAAGGGTATCCACTGAGGAAACCCTATCGCATGTATCCCCGAAGAGATGACAATCTGAGGGAGGAACTCCCTGAAGGAATATGAAAATGAGTAAAAGAGAGAAGCTAGTGACGTCACAAGAGACAAGCGTGACGCCCTGAGCATACTGGCTGAAGAGAATGTATAGACCTTACAGAATCTGATGACGAAGTTAAAAAACAAGTAAACTTTCATGTGCGAGAAGAAGATTGCACGTGTGCGAAGTGCTAGAGAGAATCAACCGTTCAATAATTGTACATAAGCTGAAACGCAAGTAGACCAAGTCATCATAGAAGCTGGCTATATGTAGTGAATAGACTGCAGGAGAAGCCGCCATTGTATAGAAGTTGGACATCAGTGTCATGAATTTTAGTACGCCAGAACCCATGGAGAGGAAAGACTAGGAATTGTGTCACAGCAAGAATAAGCTGGAATCATGGAAATGCCTGGCTAGGCTGTCTGGCCTGGCATCAAAACAGAAGCAGCCAAGGTCAGTTATCTATTCTTGAAAGCAGTGAATGTGAGAACGATGAATCATCCCTTATTAAGGGGCAAAGAAATAACACCAAGAGTGCCAAGTTTTATTTATTTAAGACATTTAAATGCTGCCAAATAGACCAAAACATGGTCTCCTGTCACGTGAACCAAGGATGCAAATAGTTGAGTTGAGCTTCGAGTCCTAGAACAACGATAGTGAGAGCCTGTACTCCCATATATTCTCACAGACAAGGATATTGTGCATGGCCAAGTTCAAAGACAATCTTCATGGCAGAAGGCATGGGTGATAAGAGATGTTGGGCTAATTGGGTGGGGAGGTAAAGTCAAGTCCACCACCTTGCGCCTGGGTTTGAGCTTACGTGCTGCTAAGTGAACCAAATGTTCCAGACATGGCACGAGCATGCCAACCAATTGTAGGGGGCCATATAACGAGGGCGTTATAGTTTGAGAACCAATGATAAACCGTGTACTTAATAGTGTTGGAGATGACATGTTTTAGAGGTAGGCATAAATTGTACACCTGCCAGAAGGGCAGCCAAGCACAATCCTAGTCCTTATTAAATGTATACTTGGATGTTCCCCTGGAACCAATTATAATCGCGTATAGGTTTTTCTTATTTGCTACATAGACTTTTTAGTATCAAGTCAATGTTTAATGAGAAAATTGACGAGAGCTTAGCAAACGTCCACTGATGTCAGTTGTAACCTACCTGTTTAAGATAATTGTTCATAAAACAGCAACCTTTGCCATCTTCCTGAGTTGGTTCGATTATTTGGACTCAGAGTTATTCTGTGAACCCATCCATTGCATGCACGTTACTAAAGAACCATAAGTTCAAGAGCGTAGTAATCTGACATGCTCTCTGATGCCATTATTATTTGCTTTGCTTTTTCTATTCAGCCTCTGGCAGCAGACTCTCAGGCCACAGTTATGCATAGTCTACTGATGGGGAGGAGCACAGACATTAATTCCCACTGAAGGTATGCCTCTCTGGTTGATCTGTAGTGGAAGTAGAAATCTGTAAGTGATTGTAGCCATTATTGCCAATTGGAAGCAAATTATTATATTTTAACTAACTAGCTACACATTTGAGACATGAAGTCGATTGGGAAAATAATGTGGTCTAAAGTGTCATGTGGAAATATATATTTTGTGAGTTGCTATCCAGGATAGGAACAGAATCCATACTCAATATGTCAGTTTGTAACAAATAATGTGGCCACTAATCAATCTAGCGCCCTCATCCTATTGGCACTATCAGTCACTTGATCCTGAAAAAAGAAATGAGAAGACATTGGATTAACAGGAAACACATTATGTTGGATCCCTTCATTTCTAGCCAAGAGGATTCAAACACACATGGGGCCCTTTCAGGACACCCGCCAACAATCTGATATATGGAGTACCTAAAGGATCCAGTCTCTTGCCCCTGCTTTTCAACATCTGCAAGAATCTGCTACTTCTATCATTTACTGATAAATTGGGCTTCACATGCTTCAACTATGCAAATGCTCCCCAAATGATCCACAGCCTTACAAATGACTCACATTAAATGCACTGGCTTGTAGTGCATGCCTCACTCACATGCACATCTGCATGAACTATGCATATGCCACTGCTCCTTCCATCACAGGGGCTCAAAATCCACTGCATGGAATTTTATCCATCAAGACTGCTTTGATGCAATAACGCAGCTTTTGTAAACTGTGCTTAACCTCTACCGGAAACTTTCTTTTCATTCCTCTAAACCAAACTCTGGAATTATATGCCAAAGAGCCATCTGTATTGAAAAAGAACACGTGATAATAACAAAACAGCTGAAAACCTGATTATTCAACCTCAACCAAATGGCGCCTACTCATGTTAACATCAACAATAGCCTAATTACACAACCATGCCGCAAACCCACACACAACCTGACAGTAAATGACTATGGGAGGCCCAACTCATTTCGGTCAAGCTCTCCACAATCTCAAACGAAATCGAATGAATACTGTTCCACTATGTAATTGACCAACAGACAATGTGTCAGCCTAATAGTATGGGGGGGGGGGCAGAATCATCTGCCCGAACTCCCCACAACCCAGTAGCTAATTCAGAACAGCAAGACCCTTCGCCAACAAGGTCTACAACTGAGTAATCAAACACTGGACCAGCCATTTAGACTAACATTAACACAAAATCAAGGGTAAAACCTCAAACAACAAGCACCACAAACGGTACCATTGCTCAAATAGAACTTCTTCTGCCTAGCTTACATGTACATACCACTAACCAGCACTCAAACAATCCATGCAGGACCTTTGGAGACCGGACTCAATCGGGTTGGTCTCCGCACAACCTTTAAATTGAATTGAACTGATGCTGCCACCAGCAGGTCAGTTCACAGGGAGTCAGCCTGGGATTATGCCCCTTATCTAACCCTTGCCAACAGAGGCTACAACCAGGTATAACCTAATAATCAAACAGCAATGGGTGACCTACCCTGTACCCAAGAGTCTCACCTAAGAGTCTCACCTAACTACTTCCATTCTCAACTAACCCAGAAATATAAACTCCTCTCTCCACCTTACACTACTCAATCACACAATCGATACCCACATGTGGCAGCAAGGTGCCTCGAAACATACACACCACACAAAGTGTGGCAACACACCATCCCGTCACACCCCAATATCAGAAGGTAACTAGGTGGTCACAGTGCTGACCAACTGATCAATCTCAGGCTCTCCCGCCTGGACGAAACACACACACAAGGTCATTTTCAAGGACCACACAGATATTCACTGACAATGCATTTGGGCACCTCTGGTCTGTATGCATCAGCACTACAGGACTGCCATCTGCCTTTCCCTCTAACTACTCCTCTCCCCCTTTTTTCTTGCAGGGACATTTAGCAAAGCTGCTAAAGTGGCAGAAGTGCGCTACACAGGACCACGCTACATCACATTTGTTTTGTTTTGCATGTTTTGCATGAACGTGTGGAGGTATTCATTATGCATGCTTTAACACGTGTGAATTGTGAAATGACCTGAAGTGTTTAAATATAACTTTGTAATAGTTTCCATAATTTTATTGACTTTATCTGATATGTAGTGTGTGGCGCCATTAGGCCCCTGCAAAGCCAGCTCGGGGGAGTCTTTCAAGGGCTCCCCCAAGCTGGCGTATTGGGAGAAGGTGCAGGAGGCGCCCTATTCAGATAATTAATTACCTCCCCGCTCTGACGCGGGAACGAGGCGGTTTTCATTGGAATAGGGCGCTCATACATTAGCATGAACGTCCTATTCCAGTGATTAACTCCCTGCCAGGCGCCGCAGCGGGGAGTTAAAAAGAAAAAAAAGATGGTGCTCCTGCCCTCCTGCTCATCCCTCCCCGTGTTCACCAGGGGCACGCAGTGAGGGTCAGGGGGAGCACCAATTTTTATATTTTTTTTAATTTTTTTATTGCATTTTAACAAACATCAACAGTGGGACCCTTAACATCGTTCCTCATCCCTTCCCTCCCTCTCTCCCCCCACTCCACCAGACTGCTGAGTTCTTGAAATCTCAAAGGGGTACCCTTAGAGTCATTATCAAGTCATGTAAACATGTCCAATATACGTATTCTGTGTGGGCACCACTGTTGCATATAATCGCTTTGTAGATATTCTGTCGCCAAACCCAGTCTGACTTAAAGTTTTGGCAAGCCCCCTGTATGTTGTATGTGATGCGCTCCATCGCTAAATATGAAAACACTCTCTGAAGCCATTCCAGATTGGATGGTGTCAACCTCTGGTTCCATTTTTGGGCTATTGCTAGCCAGGCGGCTGTAAGGAGTCTAAAGTTCCTCTTTTGAGTTTTTGTCATCGTCCTATCCCGGGGTTCCCACTTGCCGCACATCCATACCTCTTCTCCTAAGTCCTCTGCGCCCTCAGACATTTCCTGCATTTGGGACTTTACCTCCGTCCAGAAGCCTTGCAGTTTCGGGCAGTCCCACCATATCAGTTTCCCTCTGCATCAGAGCCCATCTAGCACTTATTTTGTGTAGTGTTGTACATTCTATGTAACCTTTCCGGTGTATAATGCCATTGGATCATTATCTTTGTCCATGCTTCTCTTGTCTGGATCGCCCGTGTCCATTTGGGGATTATTTGTCAGACGTAAGTCCACTGTTCTCTTGTGATTTCTCTTCCTAGTGTTGTTTCCCATCTCTTCATATATTGCCATTTTGTCTCTACTGTCTGGGCAGGGGTCTAGTTGCCGCCTGTGTTATTCTCGGGGTGGAAAGCCACTGATGAAGTTGTTCGTATTTGAATCTGTCTTTTTCCGTGAGGCCGAAGAGCTCCCAGCATTCTGCGAATGTTCTGATCTGTTGGTCCTCGAACATGTCCTCCACCTTTGTGCAGTCCGCTTCTACCCATTTTTGGAATGCTCCACTCTCTGTGCCCAGTCGGAAATCTAGGTTCTCAAGTATCGGCATGATATTTTGTTAGTGTTCCTTTCTTGGTTGCTCTGTTCCAGATCTCCAATGTTGTGCTCATGATCTCGCTTATGCGAACATTTGGGTGTCTATGTTCCGTGCCTATCCACAGTAATTGCCGGAGGCTTATCGTCGCCACTTTCCTTTCCTGAGCTTCCCATAGCTTCTCGGATGTGTTTGGAATCCATTCCTTCAGGACCACAGCTGGGCTGCCTCATAATATTTTCGAAAGTGTGGGAGTGCCATGCCACCCATTGTCTTTTGCGCTGTAAGTGATAGGCTAGAGAGCCTCAGAGTTCTGTTCTGCCTGATGTATTTGGACACCATTTTGGTGAGTGTTTTGAAGAAAGAGAATGGGATTCAGATGGGAAGCGCCTGGAAGAAGTATAGAAGTCTGGGCAAGATTGTCATTTTGATGACCGTTATTCTGCCCCACCATGTATTTGAGAGTGTGTTCCAACTTTCCAAGTCTTTTCTCACCTGTTCTACGAGATTCGGGTAGTTCCCTGCGTAGAGGCCTTTGATCGTACTGGCCAGGGTGAAGCTCCCCTGCCCACCTATGGATTTCTTGTTTGTCTCCGGCCACGACCATTACCACTGATTTTTGCCTATTGATCTTCAGTCCAGAGATGGCTCCGTATTCTTCAATTTCTTGTATGAGAAGTGGCAGTAATATTACCGGGTACGCCAGGGCCGTCAACATGTCGTCCGCATATGCCAATGTTTTATGGGATATCCCTCCCATGGCTATGCCTTTAATGTTGGATGTTTCTCTAATTTGCACCAACAGTGGCTCCAGGAAGATTGCGTACAGGAGCGGGGAGAGGGGGCACCCCTGCTTTGTACCTCTTTCAATTCTGATCATGTCTTAGAGTTCTCTGTTCACCACTATCCGGGCTGAGGGTGAGTTGTAGTTGGCGCGTATCATTTTGATATGTGTTTCTCCCATGCCCATTTATTCCAGAATGCAGAACAGCATGGACCACTCCACCCGGTTGAATGCTTTTTCCTGGTCTATCGCCAATAAGAGTCCCGGGATGTTAGTGATTCCCACCTTCTTGATCAGATGGGTGATTTGCCTGATTTTATCGTCTGTTGTTCTGTTGGAGATGAATCCTGATTGATCCTGATGTATCAGCTGCGGGAGCAGCGGTGTGAGTCTGTTAGCTAGTATCTTAGTATATAGTTTGGTATCTAAGTTTTTTAAAGCTATGGGGCGATATGAGCTCAGGCACTCCGGGTCCTTCCCTTTCTTGTGGAAGACCAGCACTTTTGTTTCATTCATAGAGTGTGTGATATTGGATGTGTCCTTAAAGGTATTAAAGAGGTCTGCTAGGATAGGAGTAATGGATCCCGCATAGGTTTTATAAAAACTGGCCGTGTAACCGTCCGGCCCCGGGGCTTTGTTTTTTGGTAGTTCACTGATTGCTCTTGTTACCTCCTCTATTGTGATTGGTCCGTCGAGTTGTAGTTTCTCCTCTGGTGTTATGGTTGGGAGAGTTATATCTCTTAGATAGGATGTCTGTTCCTCTTCTCTTGGTTTGTCCGATGTGGACAGTCTTTGGTAGTAGTCTCTAAAGACATCTTTTATGTCCTTCGGCAGTGTTCTAGTCTGATCGTACTTGCGTCTTCACAGTCTGGTTTTATTGTTTTCCTTTTATTTGTCTTGCCAGGAGTTTGTCCGCTTTATTTGCTTTCATTGCGTACCAGTGTTTCAGATGTATCAGATGATTCTCTGCTCTTTTGGTCTGGATAGATTCCAACTGGCCCTGTACGTGTCGGTAGGCTCTCTTCAATTTTAGGGTGTGGTTGTTTGACATTTCCTCTCTAATCTTCGCTAAGTTACTTTCTAGCTCATTTTCCCATTTTCGGGATTGCCTGTCTTTCTGCGCTTTCAGCGCAATCATATGCCCACGCATTACGGCCTTGAAGGCTTCCCATATTGTGGTTGTTGTCACTTCTGGCGTATTATTTCGTTCAAAGTATTCTGCTATATGTTCTCTGATTGTCTCTCGCATGACGGGATCTTGTATGATTTCCCTTGGTAATGTCCATCGCCATAGACCTGAATGTTTACGGAGTGTGGGGAGTGATATCCACAGGGGTGCATGGTCTGATAGTGACATGGAGCCTATCTCCGCATTCTGAATCTCCCATAGCAGGCTCACCGAGGCCCAAATGTAATCGATTCTAGAGCTTGTGCCATGAACCGGTGAGTGATATGTGAATCCCGGGGTCGAGCCCCTGATTCTCCGCCATACATCTTCTAGAGCCATCTTTTCCATGGATTTCTTTAGCGACTGTGTCGGGTTCCCCTGATGTGAGAGCTTGGGATTTGAGTGGTCCTCTCTGGGGTTCCAAGCCAGGTTGAAATCTCTGGCTAGTATCACTTCTTCTTCTGCAAAGTTTTCTAATTTGTTCAAGGTGTCCCTTATGAATCCGTCCTGGCCCATATTTGGGACATAGATTGTCACGACTGTCAGTGGGCAATTCTCAATCTGTATTTTCACAAATAGGAACCTTCCTTGTTTGTCTGATAACGTTTCTCGAATTAGCACATTGAGAGAAGTGGCGAATGCAATCAAGACCCCTTTTTTCTTCTCCCCAAAGTTCGCTTGGAGGATCTGGTTATAACCTTTTAGGTGGAACTTCCCTTTTTCCTTTTTCTTTATATGTGTCTCCTGAAGTATAATTATATCAGACTTCTCCATATGCAGAAAGTGTTCCATCTTTTTTCCTTTTGACTGGGGAATTCAGTCCTCTGATATTATATGTTAAGATTTTCAGCCCCATCCTGTTTTGTATGAATCATGTCTTTCGAAAATCTTTCGGGTTGGCTTACAGCGTTAGCAGTGCGTCCCAGTGGTTTTCACTTCTCCCCCTTGTAACAGTCCCATAACTTCCCCCCTACTCCTCCCCCACCAAAAAACTTCCCTGAGGAGGGCACTGGGCCCTATGATCGCTTGGGCGTGAGTCCCTCGCACCATGCCCTCAATAATCTCAGGCATAACTCTGTCTTGGGGAGTCCTAAACCCCACTGGTAGGTCTTTATGGGTCCCAAGGTTGTCCCCCAGCCCAGCCGCATCTATGTTGCGGTCTTTGGTCCTTTTTTGGATCTTTCAATGAATTGTGTCTCTATCGCTGATGTTTATCGAGACTTTCCTCCCAGCATGGTGGGGTGATGTTAGCTGGCTTCCGGATTCCATGTCGGGCGTCTGGATCTTTTATTCTCTGTCTGCCATCCCTGTGGGACTCACCGACCGCGGGTGGCTTCTCTGCTCTCAGTTAGTTCCTTCTCCTGGTCTTGCATGTTCATTATCCGGAGGCCTTCCTCGCAGGTGGTGATTCTGTGCTGTTTCCCTTCCCAGGTAAATAGGAGACCAAACGGGAAGGTCCATTTGTATCGTATCTGTTTTTCCGTCAGCATCTTTGTGACTGGTGTCATATCCTGACGTTTCCGGAGTGTGGATTGTGCCAGGTCTTGAAAGAGGAGAATTTCTTCACCGTTCATCCTTATATGGTCTATAAGTCTGGCTTTCCAAAGAATTTGTTCCTTCTGTGTGTATTGCGTCATTGCTACCAGGACGTCTCTTGGGCGGGCCCCCGGTTCTTCCAATCTATGTGGGCCTACCCTGTGAATTCTATATATCTGGATCTCTTCTCCTGTTCCGTGGGTCAGAAATATCTTGGAAGACTTGCTGTACTGCCGTCCGAAAGTCCTTATCTTCCACTAACTCTGCCATGTTTTTTATTCTTATGTTAGACCTTCGGGACCGATTTTCTAAGTCTTCACATTGAGTCTCTTAGTCCAGGGACAGTATGGCCAGACGTTCCTGAGCTTCTGCATACTGTAATGTTTCCTCATCGAGATTCTGAACCATTCTCTCTAATGTGTCCGTTCGCTCTTCCAGGTTTCCTATGTCCGTCTTCAGTTCTTGAATCACCTGTTTCATTTCTCCTATCATGGTATCGAATTGTGCGTGCATGGAGGACATAAATTGTTCCTGAAACTCTTTGAACCAGGTCTTCATATCGCCTTTGGTGGCCATTTCGGCCCCTTCGGTCTGTTCTTGTATTTTCTTTTCCCTGCCCTTTTGTGTGTTGGTCTTCGGTGCCGCCCCTGTGTCTGCCCCCCAGAGGTGTACCAGATTCTGGTCCTGTTTCGCCTTGGTGGTGAAGGCCTGTGTTGCCAATTGCGTTTGGCGGTTCCTGGATTTTGACATGTATGCACCCTAAACTTCTTTGCCTTTTCCCTTTCTGGTTTTTCGCTGGTGTCGCGGTGCTGGCCGATGGGGATCCGAGTGGGTAGTTTGGTCTTGCCTCTGGCAATATTGTTCTTATGGTTCTGTGCTTTCGTTTGGTTCCCAGGTCGTCAAATTGGGGGTGCAGTGGGGGGCGGTCGCACTTGTCTATTTTCTTTCCGGATGCAGTACCCCTTGTTCCTCCTTTATCCATGGTGTATGCCCTCTCCTCCTCCGTTGTAGCCTTATGTAGGACCTGGAGTTAGCATGCGCTGATGTGTCTGGGGTCTCGGGGGACCTCCACTAAGCAAATGCGTCCTGTACTGTACCCCGTATAGTATTGTTAGGTCCTATTTGTGGGGGGACCTTCTTTGATGTCTCCCGGTTGCCTCCTTTTCTGTTGCCCCCGGGGTTCCCTTGAGTTCGTATGCAGAGGGGGAAGGTTTAGGGTATGGATGGGCTGTTGCCCTTAGTTTATCTGGTCAATCCTCCTTACCGTATGAGTTGACTTTGTTCCCTTCCCCTCTTGGGTGGCGCCTCCAATGTTGGCCGATACCTCACTCCCTGGTCTTGGGTATGTGTGTGACGGGGCCTGATCCGCTTCACCCGGTCCATGCTATCCAATTTGCCGTCAATCGGGGCACTCCTGGGGGGGTCTGTTTCTGTCGTTGCGCTCCTCCTCTCCCGAGCATTCGAATATCTCCACTGTCGGGAGAGTGGGCGACCCACCTTCTCCGCATGCCCAGACGTGGCGTAGCTGGCTTTCCCGGCGGGGGCTCTGTCCCCTGGTGCCTTGTTTTCAGATCCACCAGATGGGTTTGGGTCAGCGCCGGAGTCTTGCCTGGTTCCTGTGCACGGGCTCCGGCTCTTCTGTCTGTGCGGTGGGTCTCCTCTCCTGATCCTGTCATCGGAGGGCTTGCTGCTGTTGCCCTGCGCCCGGCCTCACTTTAATTATATTCGGCCCTCTGTCTTCCGATCCGTCTCCTCTCACGCTCCACTCCGCCGGTGGTCCTGGTGAGGCTGCGTGTTATGCGGCCGCTCTGTGCTCCGTCGGCGGGCCGACCCTCCTTCTGTCTGTGTTCTCGGGATGGGTCTTCCTTGCTTTATTTTATTGCCCTCTGCTATTTTCCATCAGGGGAGACGCGGTTTTAGGGACGGAAGAGCTTCTTCTGCAGTTCTTAATTGTCGCGGCCCGAGCTGGGAGACGGAGCAGCACTCACGCACGTCTGCCCGGCTCGGCCGCCATCTTGGAGTCCACCAATTATGTTTTTACCAGCCCAGGGCATTGCTGCCACTAAGGCCGGCCCCGACTGCACCCCTTGTATCGGCTTCTCGCTGATTTCTTTCTTTTTTTCTTATCACTGATGGGCCTCTGGCGAGAACACGTGCAACGCTTCACTCAACGGTTTGGTGCCTGAAGTGACAGGTATACGCTACACATTCTGCATCCAAAAGGGGGACACGGGCAATAAATCATGCTTTGCTGAGCTGTACCGCAACAAGGACACACAGTACCCTTTTGTCCCATGGCAGGACATGCATGTGTTTTGCTTGGCAAGGATACAGTACTGTAGTGCACACAGTGTACAATAGGGTATTGAAAGAGAGAAAGAGGAGTCAAAGGCTACCCTTGTCATTGACGCACAGGTGGTGGTCAACTATTTTGCAGTGGGGCTAGTTCAACATGTATACTAGCTTATGGACTTATAAAAAGATTACAGACAATGTCTGTGTATTGTTAGCATTCCAACAATACTTGAACTAATAGTCACGTACTATTTACTAACTCACTTACATGCAAATCTAATGTTGTATTTATGTTTTATGCATATGTTTCGTACTTGAAAAGGCATTTGTTGCCCTTTTAAACCTTGTTCCATGCATAAAATTAAATTCTTGTTTTTGATTTTGCAAACACTCCTATTCTGTTGGTGATATGAGTCCATAAGATAGTACACACGATGAACTAGCCCTACTGCAAAATAGTTGACCACCACCTGTGCGTCAATGACAAGGGTAGCCTTTGACTCCTCTTTCTCTCTTTCAAAAATCTTGTTTTACCCTCTGGAGTCAGGCCCCCATACAGAAAAGAGGGTCTCCACCCTTATTTTACACATCCAATAGGGTATTGGTCATAGCTCTTTCTCTACATTCAGTTTTCAGTAGAGTATAAAGTTGATACCTCTTTTCACTTTCATTTTAATAAGAGACAACTAAGCGCAAATCTACAGTATGACGGTATCATTCAGCCTGAAGATAGACTTGGAATTTCCCCCAAAATTAGACATGTCGGTGACACCAACCTCAAGCAGATAGATAAGTGGATTACTCTTCAGCCCCATTTAATTATTTACTAATGTATTTAATTGGCACATCTTTGCGAGATGAAGAGCTGAGGTCGGAAATCTACAGTTCTACTCCTCTCGTCCGCGTGAAATGGAAATGTTAGCTGCCCATTTTGTTTTATATGGAATCTTACCTTGGAGCTGTTTAGCCAGGACAGGCCTTTGTCATGGGGGGCACAGAGCACGTTTAGCTAGGGACACTCCCAAAATTCCTTGAGGCTGTCTCCCACTCTGGGAGACAGGATTACCTGTTAATGTGGCATTTAAATGTGCACCAGACATGCTGCTACGTGTATTCACTGCCAGATATGCCTCACAGCGAGTGTTGATTGATTTGATTGATATTTTATTTCTATCGCACTCGTACACAAGTGTTCCAGAGCGCGACAAGGCAAGGGAGGGGAACTGGGGAGAACAAAACAGCGATCTTACTAGGCTCAGTGACATTGAGAATGTGCAAGTGCATGGGAGAGGGGGAGGGGAAAAGTGCATGGAAGGGGGGAGAAGTGGAAAGGGGGAGAAGTGGAAAGTGCAGAGCAAAGGAGAAACAGATAAATAATAATAAATAAATAATAAAGGCAACAAACAGTGGTAGTGCAGCAAGGAAGTGGCAAGTGCTTGGTTTAAGGCAGCAGACAGGGTAGGTCTGATAAGTGCAGGAAGAAAAAGGGGTCGGGGGTTGTATGGGTACAGATACAGACCCCAGTGCAAGGGGTGGCCCGGAGCCAGTGCGGGAGGGTGCTATGGTGAGCAGGTACCTGGGCTCGGAGGACAGAGGGTGGCCAGGTGCACGGTGCCAAGAGAGAATATTTCAGCAGGGGAGAGGGAGGGCGAAGGCAGAAGCAAAGAGAAAGGTCTTGAGCTGCTTCCGGAACCGGAGATGGTTCTCCTCATGTTTTAGAGTGGCAGGGAGGCTGTTCCAGAGGAAGGCCCTAGCTGAAGCAGAGATCTACCCCCAGCTCGTTTCTTCGAAAAATGACTGACCCTGAGGGAGTTAGAAGTAGAGGAGCCAAGAGCTTGAAAAATGAGGTATTTGACGAGGGATAGCTGAAGGTATTTTGGACCCAGGCCCCAGAAAGCCTTGTGGACAATGCAGAGGGTTTTGAATTTAATCCTTGCATCCACTGGGAGCCAATGGAGAGATTTCAGAGCTGGAGAGATACGATCCCAGGGCTTGAGGCCAAGGATAAGTCTCGCAGTCCTGTTCTGGATTAGTTGAAGAGGGCAGAGAGTAGAGGCAGGGAGATTTAGAAAGAGGCTGTTACAATAGTCCAACCTAGAGAGAACCAGAGCTTGGGAGAACATGAGCTTCTGGGGGAAGGAGAGGAAAGGCAGAGTACCTCTGAGGAGGTTCAGTAGGAAGTTTGACTTTTTAGAGACATCAGAGATGTGGGCGGAGAGGGAAAGTGTAGAGTCAAAGATGACCCCAAGGTTCTTAGCCTCGCAGGTGGGGTTAGGAGGAGGGCCAAGGGAGGCCAGTCAGAGAGTTGGGGGAAAGGATGGTGAAGGTGTGCCGATTAGGAGGATCTCTATGTCTTGCTGGCATTCAAAGATCATTGGCGGCACACCCATCTTGAATGGCATTAAGAGAATCAGAAATGAGAGAGGAAGGGGAGGTGGCTGGGGGCAGCCTGGAAATGAGTTGAGTGTCATCAGCGTAGCACTGGAAATTTGAACAGAAAATGGCAATGCAGTGGGCGAGAGTTGACAGGTATTGGTTGAAAAGCCAGGGCGAGAAGTGAGACCCCTGGGGCCTAGCACAGGTAGAGCAGAAGATAGATGATAGGAAGGACCCAAGTTGGACCTGGAAGGGTCGATCAGAGAGGAAAGAGGTCAGCCAGGCCAGAGCCTGATCAGTGATAACCAGGTTATCACAGAGACGGTTGAGCAGGATGGTACGGTTGACCGTGTCGAAGGCAGAAGAGAGATCGAGTATGATGATTACAGAGAGAATGTTAGAGTCAAGGTTGGAGATCTTCGCAGATGTTCAGGAGAGCAGTTTCTGTGCTTCTTGCAGCTCTGAAGCCAGACTGGTGGTCATGGAGATGGCCAACGGAATTGGAATGAAGGTTAAGCTGAGAGATGGCTAGCTTTTCCAGGAGTTTGCCCAGAAAGGGAGTAATGGAAATTGGGCGATAGTTAGCCAGACAAGAAGGATCAGCGGTGGGTCTCTTCAGAAGAGGATGCACAAGGAAGTGCTTCAGAGGGGAGGGGAAGGATCCTGAGGCAAAGGACTGATTGCAGAAATCAGCAAGGGCCAGAGCGAGGGTGTCAATTTGGTCTTTGATGGTTTTAGAGAAACAGGGATGAACCTGTTTTAACGAGGCTTTCAAAGATTGGACTTGTCTAGCGACCTCATCAGGGGAGAAAAGAGGAAAGGATGAGAAGGAGGGTGGGTGGTGGCTGAAGGGTGGTCAGCAAGTACACACTGAGAGGGGAGGGGGCAGAGGTGGTGAGGGTGGACAGGATGTCCTGGGTTTTTGAGATAAAGTGAGAGACAAGGGCATTGCAAAGGACCTGGGGGGGTAACAGGAAGGTAGAGACTGCAACAGGGTTGGCCAGCTCCTTGCAGATTTTAAAGAGTTCGGCCGAGTTGTTAGATGCCGCAGAGACACAAGCTTGAATTTGGACTCTCTTCTTGGTGAGGACAGAGAGTCGGTATTGCCTTTGGAGCAGGCTACAGGCCAGTTTGTCAGAGGATGAACAAGAAGCCCTCCATTTCCTCTCAGCCGCCCTACACTTACGTTTAAGTGTAGCGAGGTCAGAGTCATACCAGGAATTGCACTTGGCTTTGGACTTCAAACAGATCCTCATGACAGGGGCAAGAGCATCAAGAGTATCAGAAATTGAAGAGCAGAGCAGAGACAGCGCTGTGTCAGGATGTGAGACAGCCAGAGGTGGAGGGGGGGGAGAGAAGGTGGTGGCGAAAGCCTCAACTGACACACGCTTCATGGGCCGGATGTCCAAGAAGGTAGGTGGCAGTGTTGGGGTAGGCTTGGCTTGGGGGGAAGAGAGAGAGGGAGATGAGAGGCGAGGAGGGAATGATCACTCCAGGAGAGAGGAGTAGTCAGAGGGAGGAGAGGGGGAGTTCAGAGGAGATCAAGACATCGAGAGTGTGCCCTCAGGGTGAGTCGGGGCAGAGGGGAGGGTGGACAGGGAGAGGGAGTCGCAGAGGTCACGGAAGAGTACAGATGAGGAACAAGGAGAGTCTAAATGGATGTTGAGCTCACCAAGGAGGAGGAGGAGGAGTTGAGTGGTAGAGGCCAGGAGGAGAGGTCCGCCCACTCAGAGAGAAATTAGGTGATTTGACCAGGAGGCCGATAGATGGTAGCCACAGTAAGATAATGTGTAGGAGAGAGAACGAGCCTACAGACAAGGCATTCAAAAGAGGAGTAGGTCTGAGGGGGAATGATAGAGGCAGGAATCCACTCAGGAAAGATCAGGGCTACCCCCCCCCCACCGGACCGGGAGGATCTGGGTGCAGAGAGGATCTTGAAGTCATCAGGGAGGAGAGTGTCAAAGCTTGTGACAGAGTTTGCCATGAACCATGTCTCAGTCAGACCAAGGACATCAAGGTCTAGTTCTTCAAGGAGGTGGCAGATGTCAGAGGAGTGCTTGACAGCAGATCTAGAGTTGAGAGTGTCAATTTGAAGAAGGTTGCCAGCCTTAAAGACCTTCCTGGGAGGGGTACAGATCAGAGGTATGCCCTGTGGAGGAGAAAGAGCCCTAGTATGGGGCAGAGGAGGAGGAGAGAGAGGGCAAGGTAGCCAAGGGGTGAGAGGAGGGGACAGCAGGAGATGAGTGAAAATTGATGAGGATAGGGAAGCACCTATCAAAGAGGAGGAGATTGGCCTGAGGGCCTTGGACCATGACAGTGCCATTAAGGTAGACATTCATCATGAATTTAGAGGAGTCAAAGGGAAGCCATGAGAACTTCACAGAGAGTGCCACTATTAATGGGAGAGGAGGAGATAGGACAGAGCACAGAGATCTTATGAAGAGTCCATAGATCTGGCGAAGGAACTACAAAGAGGATGTCGGTGAGGGTCTGTCTGGAGGAAGTTTTGGAGTAGGTGTCTGTGATAGGAAGAACAGGGTTAGAGGCCAAGATATCCTTTTTGAAATTCTTCCTACCAGGCTTAGGTGAGAAGGGAAGCATAGTCAATGGAGAAGCAGTTGGAAAAGATAGGAGAAAAAGAAAGTGCCATGCCATAGGGGTGAAAGCGAGGAGAGGATGGAGATACAGGGGGGGGCTAAGGCAGGTAGGTGTGGGACAAAAGAGAGTGGTGAGGTTACTGGGCAGGCAAGTTACAGAGAAGAAACAATATACAAGCAAAATACAGAGAATTTAGCATTGTGCAGCGAGATTTGACTTTCTAGCAAAAGGCAAAAACAGCAGGATTTGACTTTCTAGCAAAAGGCAAAAACAGCAAGATTTGACTTTCCCATCAGGGATTCAGATGTTAGCAAAGGGTTTTAAGAAGCACTGCACAGCAGGATCACAACGTGGGAGTAACAAGCAGATAGAACAGTGATAGTCAAAGGTGGTAGGAGTGAGTCCAAAAGGAGCGAACTAACCCATAGTTCTGGAGGTGACAATGTCAAGGCAGTCCGGAGTTCTTATAGGAGTGAGGTGGCAGCATCATTGTGGTTAAGGAGCAGGGAGGTCCCCCGGGTTCCAGAAGTGGACAGGGAGCAGACAGGGGCCTGAGAAGTGGGCCCTTGCTGAGAGGGCTGGATAAAGCCTGCCGGTCCCTGGTTGGATGGAAGAAAACTCTCAGCAGCCAATGGGAGTGCGGCACAGGGAAAGGCAGTTCAGCCAGCATGCATACACAACAAAGAAAACCATGGCAGTCCTCTTGGAAGGGCCAAAAATAAGTCAAATAAGCAGGCAATAGTGCGAAAACCTGTGCTTTCAAAATAGCAAGGCAGCTTTGGGTATTAAAAAGCTCAAAAACCAGCAGCACAATAAAAATACCCAATAAAACAGTGTTTTTCCAACAATTGTAAGCAATTTTCCTTTTTTCTTCTTTTTTTCCAATTTTTGATTTTTCAGGTTCAATTATTCAGGTGCAGTAATGCATAGAAAGTGCACCTACCTAATTGAGAGGTCAGCAGCCAGGCACAAACTCCACATGTGCAGGAAACAACAGATGACCAGGAGGGTGGAAACAGGACCTCACTCTCAGTGAAAAGCAGATGAAAGAAACCAGATCTAGGCAGTGCTGGTCCCTGATTCGATGGAAGAAAACACTCAGCAACCAATGGGAGTGCTGCACAGGGAGAGGCAGTTCAGCCAGCCTGCCTACACAACAAAGAAAACCATGGCAGCCATCTTGGAAGGGCCAAAAATTAATCAAATAAGCAGTCAATAGTGGGAAAACTCATGCTTTCAAAATAGCAAAGCAGCTTCAGGTATTAAAAAGCTAAATAAAAAAAACGGCAGCACGATGAAAATACCCAATAAAACATTGCTTTTCCAACAATTTTAAGGAATTTTCCTTTTTTCTTCTTTTTTCCAATTTTCGATTTTTTCAGGTTCAATAATTCCCCTGGAGGTGCAGTAATGCACAGAAAGTGCACCTACCTAATGTTGTGCTATTAACGCAGGGCATGTGTAATTTTGTATGTTTGTATAGTGACCTTTGTGCTATTCATGCAGTGCATGCTGGGACATGTAGTGACAGCCAGATATGTGTGCAGATTGAGTTTTCTGCTATTAGTACAGTGGGTGCTGGGAAATATAGTCACTCAAAGATATGCACCCACAGTGAGGTTTGAGCTCTTAACAAGGTGCATGTTAAATGCAGTATGTTTGTAAACAGGTTTTGTGCTAATAACTGAGTACATGTGTAAGTTTGTTTATTTGTACAATTTACATAGTACATGCTAGGACATGTAGTCACTGGCAGATATGTGCCTATAGTAAATGTTCTGCTTGTAACACAGTGCATGCTGGGAAATGTAGTCACAGCCAGCTATGTGGCAGCAGTGCGCTTTGTGCTATTACCGCAGTGCATGGTGGTGCATGTGTAATTTTGTATAGTTGTACAATGAACACAGTGCATGCTGGGACATGTAGTCAATGCCAGATGGGTGCACACAGTGAATTGTAGCCTCTTAATGCAGTGCATCTGAAATTTTGTATAGTTGTACAATGAGTGTTGTGCTCTTACGGCAGTGGATGTGTAGTTTTGTACATTTGTGCCACGAGTTTTGTATTCTTAACGCAGTGCATGTGTAATTCTGTATATTTGTACAGCGAGATTTGTGATATAAGTGCAGTACCTTTTGGGATGTGCAGTCACTGCTGGTTATGTGCCCACAGTGGGTTTGGCGGTATTAATGCAGTGCATGCTGGGATGTGTAGTCACTGCCAGATATGCTCCCACAGTAAGTTGTGTGCTCTTAATTTAGGATACTGACACCTGTCTGCGTAATGCAGACCATGACAAGAAGGTCCGTCCCATCATGCTTGAGCAATACTGTGAAGAACTATGCATGCAAATGGAGTAGTGTTCTTGGTTTTTAGACCCATTGTTCTGAATCTAGAATACTGAACATGTGCTGTACTGTCCTCTGGTTTCATGTTCTGCTGTTGCTACCCCAAATAAAGTATGCAATGTAACGAGTAAAAGACACATGTAAAAGATCCAAATGTTATTGCATCAATGAATGCGCAGCACTGAAGATAGTGTAGATCAGTGACACTCATTATACGGAGTGCATTAAGTGGTATCAGAAATCCAGGGGTGGGCTAATCAGTCATGAAAAATGATTTATTTGGGTGTGCGTCCATCAGTAAGGATTATCAGGGATTGCTGTTTACCAGGGAGAGGGAAATGGCTCACTAAATGGGCTGACCTTTTGGTCAATGTGAGGCGTCGGACAAGGGTGGGGTGAGATGTGGGTGGTGTGCAGGCAGGGCAGGTATGAGGCTGATATTGTGGGCGAGTGAGGTAATGAAAGAGGAACAGGTGTGTGTAAGGAGCTAGGTGCCAAGGCAGGGAACACTGGGATTGTGTTAAATAATGGTCTTAAGGTCAATTGGGACAAGTCATGGGTGCTGTGGACTTGGGGATCCACTTGGTTTCAAGCAGGTAAGGGCTTTGGCTGGGATTTGGGCACAGTAGGGCCAGCAATTTCACCTTTCCATACACACAAATGTGTGATTCAATTCTTGCAAAGCTGCAAATTATCAGCTTTGCATTTTACATATACAAAGGCGAGGATAGCCATCCATCCTCCGAGGAAAAGGCAGCCCGGACTTGTTGTCAGTATCATGAAAGTTGACTCACTTGTACCTCTGCTAATACGGCCGAACGGTTACCAAATGTCTGAACAGTGTGAGTACCCTATTGCCTGGGAAGTGGTTGCACTTAGCAATAATCACTCGCTCATCCTGGATTTCAGTGGGAAGTCCAGAGGCCAACACTCTTCTTCCATTGAGTCATGTATCGGGGCCGGTGGGGCCGTGCGGTTTTCAGGAGCAGACACCACACAGGGGTTGGAGACAGGGAAGCCAAAGAAGGCATGGTGGGGACAGCCTCAATATGGGATTGGTGAGAACTGATTGGCTTCGCTCGGGCCTATAGCTATGGGCCCCAGGGCATTACCTGAGTCGGTAATGCCCCCGCCGCTCGGGTTATATTGCTTAATTATAGTGATACCGTAACCATATTTTTCGGACTGTACTTAGGAACAATACTTTGTGATGCCACTTCCTGTGATGCCGCTTCCCGGATTCTTACTTCAGGGTGGGGTCAAATGACATCACTTCCTGTGATGTCATCAGAAGTCAAGGGTCGTGTGATGTCACTTCCTCTACCCCTGGAATTTTGGTGAAATGACTTCCCTGATTGTAACCCTAATGTAGATTACAAGTAGACCCTTCAGAGAACATGTACACTGTTAATACAGTAGATATATTTGGATACAATTATATTAATGAAACAGTTTTTTCCATGACGCACTACATTTCAATTACTGTCACAACAAAATTCACATCTTTACTCAGAACAAAGCAGCAATGGTGGATCTGTAATAGCCAGTAGTGAGTTAACATTCATCCAGTTACAACTAAATCCACTATTCACAAATGTCCATACCCTTCGACCATTGTCAATTGCGTCAATGTCATTAACCTCTCTGAATACGGTATGTTTTCCTCGGCTGCCAGTCACTCTTTACATCATCATCCATGTACTTCACCATCAGTTCTCACAATTCTCTCTTTACTCTTATTACCATCCTTCAAAATCACATACAGTGTCTGTTCTACTTTCACCACTCTTTTATGCTTCAGATAAACTGGTTTGAAGTGCACAACTGCACTGCACTGTACCTTTGCAGAGTCCCTGAGATGGTCATTTGACACACCAGTTCCCAGAAGGTGTCCCGATCTGGTGCCCGCCCATTGCATGGCGCTATCCAAGGGAGAACTTGAGGGATTCTAGAAAAAAGCTAAGATACAGACACATTGTACAGCAAAGTTCAGTAACCGTCAGCACATTCTGTGTTCACTGGAGGGCCAGGATGGTTCAGGGGATAGCTCCAAGTTGGCACCTACTATTTGCAGCACTCCCTCAATCACGGGAAGGTCCCCCTGTGCCAGAGCCTGCACGCCATCACTACCTTCAAAGTCCCACTTATGGGTTGAGTCCAAGACCTCCACGTCCAAAAGTACCAATGACCAGTCCAGCAACTAAGCAGGTGTTTCTGGCAAAAGAAATGACAAGCATTGTAGATTGCCCATGCCAATGTGAGAAATGGAGAGGAAACTGAGAAGGAGGAGGGGATGAGGGGAGCGAGAGAGAGAGCAAGAAAGAGACATACTGTACAGTGCAGCTTCATACTGTAAACTTGCACGCGGCTTCGGAAATGTGGCCTGCGTGCCTTTAAGAAGATGGAGTGGCCACATTTTGGGTTGTCAACCCTCAATTTCCTTGGGATATTTTAAGTGCACCTGACGTAGAAACTTCCCCTCTTTAACTTGAGCGATTCTATGAGGTAAAAACAGACAGAGGAAGGAGTGAAGTTCTAGCAACAGTGAAAAATCTAATCAACCACAGCCGTTTATGGTCGAGACAGGCCCACACGGGCCATTCGCATGTTAAGTGCAAGACACAGGTGGGCATTGATGAACACGCGTTTTCAGAAAGTAACTGAAGTACAAAATACAGTGTTACACTTTTGCAAACATCAAATTGTAGAGTCTAGCAGTTTCAGTATTTTCATACTGTCTGTGCCTGAAAAGAGTTACAGCATCAATGGGTGGGTGGAAGGATTGTAGTGCAGCATAACCATGTGATCCTGAACATTCATTCAGAGCTCTTGTGGTCTGTTTGAATGCATTGCTTGTCATATTACAGATTTCATTAATTAATTGAGTATATAGAGCAGCAAGCTGTGTTGCCTTTTCCTAAACTTGATCACATTGCCACACATGTCCTGCCATCTCCTCTTCAGGCCCCCGTTTTAGTATTATCTGTAACTCCTTTCATTTGGGCTCTTCCAGTAATCAATGCTGGTCCAATAGCACAGCGAGTAGAGCGCTCGCTTTGACATCTGTGGAGCGCCTGCTAACGCAGGTTCGAATCCTGGCAAGGGCCAAACTCAGCCTTTCATCTTTCCGAGGTCGATACATGAGCACCACACAGCGTGGGTAATAATAAGTAGCGCTCAGATACCTGAGGTTTCTTAGCGCTATATAATTGCTAAATTATTATTATTATCTGAGCCAGAATGATGCTCTTTCACTCCTGTCGGGGAGATTTGTTTGTGATGATTCATTGGGAAACAAAGCACTTAAGTGTCCCCAACTCTACGGACTGTAATAACTAGCGAGAGAAAGTAGCCCCTGGCCTTGCACCGTCAAGCAATGCAATCCTTCCACTGCCCTGCATGTTGGACATGGTTAGCACCTGGCAAGCTCTGCTCTGTGACCTTTGCTAGATCAAACTTTTAATGTTCACATCTCACTTGTGGCACAAAGGTTAAACATGGGGGGCAGTTCTATATGCAACTCTTTACCAGACTGGAATGGACATCAATCATTTACCTGAGTATTGTGTACTAGCAGAGATCCTGGCCACTAAAATGGATTCCCCGCACTGAGCACAATTAAGAGGGGTCCATGTCATGTACGTGCACAATACACTGTAATGGCACTTGGCCGTGAGTTGTCTGAGCCCTCGCAGACAGGCTATGGTCTCTGTTACTACAGCCGGGTGGGTTGATGGGCAGCTAGAGTACAGAATAATGGCAGGACTCACTGTGGCCTCTAAGCACCCTGGTCTGCGTCAGTACTGGCAGGCCTCCTGTGCTAGGCTGAGGTGCAGACATGTTGGTAAGAGATGTGGGGATTACTGTAAGGACGGTGAATGCCATTGAAACCCCATCCAGTAGTCATAGTAGGCTAATACTGTCACATGATTTTCGTATGTGGCGCCCTTGTGCAGATACTGCAGGATGCAATTTCTGACCAGGGTTTATTTCTGGCAAGTGACGACGCTTCAGCTACCAATAGGAGCCACTGCTATAATTATTTCAGCTGATGCTGGAAACCCACTCTGCCATAATGTGTTCTCACTGTAATAGCCAATGCTATTATCGGATCACTCTGAGCATCAGCAGCTGCTCTACAGCCTTTGTGGCAGCCCACAGTACAGGGCCATTAAGTGGGGAGGGGCTACTGCAGTACTGGCATACATTCTGTATGAAACGCCTGAATAACCACTTGTATTCAAGCTCTCTTACCCCCTACACCCACAAGTTTTAGATGGGGACGCCTTGGCAAGGCGGGAAGTTATGTTCTTGGAAAGATTGGAATTGTGCATTTGAAGGCTGGTGGCATTGGTGAGGGGGCCACATTGAATGCACACGAGGGACCGGGATTATGGCTCTGACAAATGACCAGCGCAGTGCTACACTTTTGCAAACACTAACAAACCAAGTTACCCTCACCACTTTTTGTCCGCAGTAGGAAACAAGAGTAATTAAGGTGCTACTGCGCAGTGTGTCAAGCAATTGTAAACTTGATTCTGTGTGCTGGAAATACTACTTTTAACATTGCATACGTTTATGTGGTGTATATGTGTTTTTTAAAATGTTTTTTGATACTTGTGCAACGAATAAGTAAATGAATTAAAAGGTGACATTTTACTTAATGGCGTGTACATGTTATTAATCATAGTACACACAGCCCATATTTGCTGAGTGGCTGTGGTAGCAGTTCTGAGTGCTGAGGGTAACTTCGTTTGTTAGTGATTATGTATGTGTCCCTTCTTTTGGTTAAATAGATATATTGAAGCCTCACTTGGTAGGAGGGACAATCACCATAGTGTGGGGCAACCCCTGAATGAAATAACACTTTTACAAACATCATATGGCACTCTGGAAGTTGTCTCTTTGGAATCGGTACCGAAGTGCAGGGATGTATGCTTTACAGTGTGAAACAGCATCCCGAACGATTGTGTACGACTAGCGTCACTGATAGATTGGGGCCACCTTACCACAAAAAGAGATTCCTGATGCAGCTTGTTTAGCTGATAAAAGTGAGGAGATTTTTAAGAACTCAATGGGCCTCATTAGAAGTTTGGCGGTAGCCTTGCTGGTAAAACCGGCAGGCTGCCGGCAAACTTCATAAAGTTTCCGGCGCCTGCGATTGGGCAATTACTGGGTCAATATGACCCTGCCAGACCCGGTAATTGCCCAATCGCGGGCGCCGGAAAAAAGATGCTCCCCATTCGGCACCGTAGGGCTGAATGGGAATGGGGAGGTCGGATGCAAACAGTGCCGGTGCATACGACATGCTGTGCTCGCGGGTGCCTTTCTGCCCAAGGTCTGACCTGGCAGGCAAAAGGCACCCGCATGCACAACTCGTAGTTTGCCGGTCTGGGAACTACAGTACCGGCATGCTTACCGGTAACGTAGTTCCCAAACCGGCAAACTTATAATGAGGCCCAATGACATGTAATGTAATCTGAACATGTATAATAGTTGGGTTGAGCTATCCCTTGATAGTGCGCCGAAAAATAATGGAATGGCAAGTAGTGATGATTAATCAATTCCTGTTTATTTTTGTGATGTTAGAGCCTTTGTGGATGACACGTGTTTCGGCAGAGCTGCCTTTATCGAATCCAGGCTATATAGATAGCTCATAAGTCACTGCATAATGCATAAAGGTGCTGAAGTTCACAGGGATGAATCCCTCCTGATACAAAGAAGTCCTCCGAGCGGAGATCATCACATTCCACACCGGCCCATTGTTATGGGGCTCAAAAACTGCAATTGCAGCTGCTGGTCCTTGACCCACCCCTGAACAAAAGATCTGGGACCTAGGAGACATTATCGAATAAAATCTAACACGAAAATGCCCAAATCATCGGAGTAACCAGGATGCTACATTTCATCCTCAATTTGTTCCCGATTGATCACAATCTAACCATTCACGGCCGGGGGAATGACATTGCAGACAATGGCTACATTCTGGCCTTTCACTTGGACTTCAGGACTAACTCCTGGTTGGGCCCTTGGGCGGGTTCTAAAAAGCTTAATTTGCAATGGATTCCATTAGCACCCTCAGCGGAGGAGCCAGCCAATCAGGAGGCTAAGAATGCAGGCTGACTCACCCGATGTTAGCCCGCATGCCAAGCCACCTGATGACTGTGTCTCCCACCCACCATCTTTCCCTCACCCAGACCCCTTTTTAACAAATCCCCCCTCCCCACTTATCTCATTGCGGCAGTGGCACTCGCTGCTTCCTCTTCGTCTTCTTCATGCATGAGGCCGCCATGGAAAGGGAAGAGGGGCTCCGTACGAAGCCCTGCCTTCCCTTTCCATGGTGGCTATCTTTGAACAGTCTTTTCATTCCATGAACGAGACGCCTCAAGGCGACCCGTTCCCGGAAAGAAAATACTTTAAATGAGCCCCATCCCAGCCCATGGGATGGGTGCTAATGGCGTTAATCACCCGTTCCAAGTGCTGGAATGAGTGGTAACATCGCAGGGCCCTAGTTAAAAGCCCGTGCTTTTCCCGGGCCTTTAACTCGGCCCGAGCCGTTACCACCCGTTAGAGAACTTGGATAGACTTCCTCTCCGCCAATAAGAATGCGTAGAATGCCTTCTACATGCTCTGGCACAGACCTTGTTTCAAAAACTCATTATAAGCTGAACGGTCCGGTAGTAACGGCGCTGGTAAGCTACCAGCGCCGTTACTACCGGACCGGCAAACTACGAGTTGTGCTCGTGGGTGCCTTTCTGCCCGCCAGGTGTTACCTGGCGGGCGAAGCAACACCCACAAGCACAACTCGTCGGATGCACCGGCACCATTCATGAATGATGCCGGTGCATCCGACCTCCCCATTCCCATTGATCCCTATGGGGCTCAAGTGGGAATGGGGAGTAATGAATACTGGCACCCAGCAATGGGGACGGACCAGGTCAGCCGGGGTCGGAATGCCCCGTACGTCCCCTTTGCCGGGTGCTGGTAATTTCACGGGTTTGGCGGCAACCGTGCCGATTTCACCCGCACGGCTACCTCCAAACTCGTAATGAGGCCCATCCTCACTTCAGCAGCACACTGACAAGCAGCACAGAAATGTGTCTCAGCTCTGTATAGCCAGAGAGGAGAATGCTCAGTTATATTCCGCAGACTAACAAACAACAATGAAACACACAATTTGAAAAGTTTATCAGGACTTTTTCCCTGATGACTAATTTAACATGTTATGTTACTTGTCAGTGCTGATATTTTTCATCACAATAAAAACACTTTTCTTTTTAGTTACACAACTCCAACTACTAAGAGGCGTATAGTACTCAAGAGGGGTCATTATCATTTGGGATAAGAACCCTTGCCAATTCGGGCAAAAACTGGAGTAGGTCATTAATGCACGATAACGGACTCTCCATCCATCGGGCAGGCTAAATTATGAGTGTTCTACATATTCATATGCATAGGTGTAGTTCGTAACATTACGCTTTTCACATATTTACTATGAGAGTTCTGTTTTGCGCTATGCGTTTCATGCTTATTGCTACGTGTGGCATTGGGGATGACTCATACAACATTGGCTGCAGTACTTTGAGTTGTAATACTATTTAGCTCCAACTATGGCAAAGGCGGTGTAAAGCAACCACTGGAGGGGGTGTGTCTGTACTCCTGCTCTTTATATGTTAGAGGAGCGGCACAGAGGACCCCAGCCAAGATTCTCTATATTGGTAAACGTGGGGAGCAATCAAGGCCTAGCTTCTCAGGAGCTTGCGGGCTGGTTCTTAAGTACAGTGTAGTCCCCAAGCACCCACAAAGGAATGTCCACACACTGTATTAGTTAAAACATAGTCTTTATATAAATAAGGTTCACAGTTATGTACACAATCACGATAATACACTTTGTGCTCCGACAATTCTAAAATGGTAAATATATACAGTTCTAGGTGGTACCACTATTACTCTGATTCCATTCAAATGCATCAACTGTACTCAGTTCAAATAGCATACAAATCAACACAGTAAAACGATATCAACCATAGACTTAGGAGGAAGGTAAATTGGTTAGACAATTGGCAGAATACTGACCCTGTTACCTAGACACAGTTCTGTCTCAGGACCCCCCCAGCTGGGCAACCTATAAATGAAGATGCACTACAAGCCCAGTCCTTATGTTGTCTATTAAAGTCGTATCTTCTTCTATAGTTCTGCAACCCAAATGTACCTTGTGTGTTAGAGTTCTTCGTCAGGGAATCAACAGGCCCTTCTTGAGTGCGCTCCCTTTCAAACAGAAGCCCCGGGTCGTCAAACTTCCGAGATGAAGAAAAGCTGAACATTGTCATTGAGGCAGCATCTCGGTCCTTGCGGTGCTCGTTGACGAGTGATCGACAACGTCCTGCAGCAGGAGAGGCGTGCAGTTCACCTCGATGACGATGGTTTGTTGCCGCAAAGAGTTAGTGAAGAACTTTGGCCCAACAAGGGCGTTGGGTCATCAGTGCCTGGCATCGGCGAACGGGATGTGACCACGGCTGGATTCAGTAGCTTCGTCAGCTTCTCTGAGGTCTTCGGGTGGCGAGAAACCCACCAGGCCCCAAGATATACTAGTTGGTCTCCCATTCATTCTGCCGGGTCACACCCAGGCAACCAATCGCTCAGGAGGGCATTCAGGCAGTCAGGCAATCAGGCATACAGTGCATTCAGGCCATTCCCCTCCATCCAGACACTCACAACACAGAATGTGGATTTGGACAAGCACTCTGCCATTCAGCACTACTCGCTGCATTCATACCAGTTTCGGGCAGGGCTGTCTCAGTCATTGTGTCACACACCAGATACTAGACACCCATATCACATAATGCATATTCATCACACACCCCATTCACCCAGGTCCCACCCCATGGGCGTACCCACAACATAGGATTGTTGGGAAGGCTCCAGCCAGTCTGGTCGGCACTTCCCCACACTAACAGCCTGTCAGGGGGAAGGGACAGAGTCAGGGCTTCCCGGGACTTCGGGAATCCAAGGTAACAGGCGATGGAAGGCAAGAGGCCACAGGGGCCATCTTGTCTCCATCAGTTATCCACTGATTCCAATGACAGGCCCTGGGCATCCCAAAACGGAGGACGCTTAGGGCACCTGTCAGTTCAGCACAGAGCTGCCACCAGTCCGTACCTTGCTCTATGGGCCAGACACAGGTGCCCAAAAATATACACTAGGAGTACGGGGTCGTACCCCCACCCATGGGTGCCATAAGGGTATCCCAAGGGTCTGTTCACCAAACCAAATACAGGAAGAGCCGCACCGGCAGGAGTCCCACATGAACTCCTGCACGGAAAACAAGTCAGAACATACATGATAAAAAGCAACAAAGGACAAGGATTCAGAGGCCCTGTCCCTCTGATGCATTTCCAGCATCACAGGCGGCGATCATACTTCAGTGAGATCATAAGTGAGATCTGACTAAAAAGGTCAAATCCATTTCATTAGCCTGGTCTGAAAGCATGTTGAGCTCATAAAGGAGTGAGCTGGATGGTCCAGGCTGAGACCGCAGATTTGGAATAGGTTATCATCCAGCTGCAACAAGGTTTGAACCCAGCTAGATTCAAAATACTATTGAAGTGTATCTTTTCTGCTTGTGTCTGGCCACTTAAACAAGGTTTTTTAATCTAATGGAGAATGAAATCTGTGGGATCTGTGCCGTTGGTGCGCTAGTGACCACGCTAGATTAGAACCCAAACTATATGTTGATCTATGGACCCTGGCAGCAAGATCAAACCTCCCCCTCAAGTGTCTTGTGCTCAAAGTCAGTCCTTTCAAAAGGAAAATCGTTTTAGATGACATTGCAAAAAGTCCAAATCTTGTAAGATGTGGTGTTTATTATCCAATGAAGAAAAACAGCCGACACGTGTTTCGACCCCTTTGGTACCCTTTGGGACAACATCACTCCAAGAGCCGAAAGGCGTTCCCTAACATGAATTGTGCAAGGAATTTTCCATTTAATTAAGGCCATTTAACAACATACATACCAGAAATGGCTCCATGAAACGTGAATTCTTTCAATCTACCATTTCACACTAAGATGCTTCAATAATCTACTCTTTTGGAAGCAATTTTTTGATACTAATGCAGGCTTATGAGAAATTCATAATTCAGTAATGATTATTGGTGTCAGATTAATCTCAGGCCTTGACAATGACCAGGGGTCGAAACACGTGTCGGCTGTTTTTCTTCATTGGATAATAAACACCACATCTTACAAGATTTGGACTTTTTGCAATGTCTATCTTAAACGATTTTCCTTTTGAAAGGACTGACTTTGAGCGCAAGACACTCCCCCGACAGTCTAATCTACAGGGTTTTTAATCTCACTTGTCATGTTTCGTCTTTAATTAAGGCTTTCTTTCAGTTCCATTTAATGCTTAACACTTAACTATTTCTGAGTCTCCTGTTCTATGTAGGGTACTGTAAGATAACATGACACAGGACATAAACTTAGTGTTTGGTAGATTGAGTTTTAAGGGAAAGAAAGACATCGAGGGTTCAGTATCACGCAGAAAAGTCCTGTGGCGGAGGATGTCCGCCAAAGATACCCAAAGTTAGAGTTGGTTATCACCTGTATAGCAATGGATTGCAATCCCTGATCCTGATTTTACGCGGCTGGCTATTAAATAGCATGGGAGATAATAACTGGGGGCACGCGCCATTGGGAAGAGGGTCAGACCTGGATGAAACCATGTAGATGAATTGAGTATGCCCAAATATGACATGAAAACTACTCCAGGACATGATCCACCAGACCCCTGCTAGAGGCAATAATGAAAGCAGGACCCCATGGTCGACGCTGTCAAATTCCTCCCAGTGATCAAAGAGCATCAGCAAACAGGCAACGCTCCAATCCAGTGGGTGCATGCATTGTCCACCAACCGCAGGGTGCGAGCCTTGGGGCTGCATCCTGGATGCTGCCCAGAGTGATATAAATGAAGCAAGGAGTGATAAGAAAGGTGCTCTTGAAGTTCTGTACTACACAGGTTTTAAGGCGCTTCCCTAAAAAGGGAAGGCCTGCAATTTGGCCATTGCTGTGTAGCCATCCGAATGAGTGTCAAATTGTTTTCAACCGCAGTAGCAATATTGTGGAAGGCCAGAGCACCTCTCCCTGGCGCTACCTGGCACCCGATGAGATCCGTGTTAGGGCTGAGTACATGATCAAGCCCTCCTCCCAGCTGCCTACACTCAGAGCTGTACCTCCCCACACACGGATATCATTTGTCAGTGCCTCCCCACCTATTTTTTGAAGGGCCACAGGACCCTGACTTCTAGTTTAAGACATGAAGTAACTTTCCCGTACACAACCCAATCATTGCTTTGCGAAGAGCCATGTGGAAGGATGTGACAGGGACTCCAGTCTGGAATCAACCTTAGGTGCTGGTTGATTGTGAGTGAGTAGTTTCACAATGATTGTAATCCGTTTTTGGCCTGCTTTATGCACTCTTTTGGAGTGGTGTGAGTGTTTTCTTCAAATTCGAATACATTTTATTTCTCTCCTCAAATTGTATTATTTATTTATTTATTTACTTAACCATTTATGTATTTATAATTTTTGGTGAGCACTGTGTACTAATCTGGTGTCTGTCTAGTGCTTGTTTTGGCTTCTGAGGCAGTTTTTGTGGTCTGCGCTGCATCCAAAGGGTGCAGTCTGTGGGGTGTAGTCCTTTGTTTGTGTCTGGCCTTTTCCCAGTCCTACTCTCCCCCCTCCAACCCACCCTGATTGGTACATTCACCTGGTCATAACTGACCATCCCAGGGCAGCCCTCTGCCCGGCAGCCCCTGCGGCTAAGGACCCCAAGGCAAAGGACGATTCCTGCAATGGCGGCTCCAGAAAGTGTCTGCAGGTGTCAGCAGGGGAAGCCAGTGAAGCCAGCAGTGAACAGACACCAACAAAACAACTGTAAGTGTGGCATGGGTGGGGTGTAGAGCAATCACTCTACTCCAGAAAGCCCCTGCCACTCTACTTTATCTTTCATTAACGTAAACTGCCATAGATCCACCATGCACACCTAGAGAGATTTGACCACCAAGCTAAAACCATTCAAGGCTGGACTGTACATTTTGTCCTGCATAACATACTAACATATTTACCAATGTTAACTTGTGCCACTCCCAGAGACAATGATGAAGATTAACCAGCCTCACACTAAGACAGGTGCAACAATGTTACCAAGAGCCACACTTAGATGGAATCATGAATGATACCATGTCCCACACTTAGATGGAATTGAAAATGATAGCATTTACCTCATCTAGACAGAATTATGACTGGTAGCATATAGCTCACTTAGTTGGTACTGTAAATGATAGATAGAATTGCGAACGATAGCATGTGCCATACCTGAAAGGAATTGTGAATGATAGCATATCCCGCACTTAGATAGACTTGTGAATGATATCTAGAGAGTGTGCCCGTCCTAATACCGTCATTATCTTAAAGTTGAATCTAGAAAGTGTGCCCTAATAGCGTCACTGTGTTAAAGCTGAACTTAGAAAGTGTGCCCTATTAGCGTCACTGTGTTAAAGCTAAACTTAGAAAGCGCGCCCTTATAGCATCTCTGTGTTAATGTTGAATCTAGACGGTATTCCCAACATCATTGAGTGTGCCCCAATAGCGTCACTGTGTTAGAGCTGAATCAAGATGGTATTCCCAACATCATTGAGTATGCCTAATAGTGTAGTGTGTTAGAGCTAAATCTAAAAAGTGTGCCTTAACAGCACCACTGTGTTAAAGCTGAACTTAGAAAGTGCGCCTTTATAGCATTATTAAACTCACAGCAGGTTGTGATTTCTTGTGATTGTTAGCATATCCCACTCTAGGTTGGAATTGTGAATGTTAGCACGTCCCACTCTTGCAGAACGCTGAATGATACCATATCCCACTCTTAGTTGAATTGTGATTGTTAGCATATCCCACGCCTGGTTGGAATTGTGAATGTTAGCGCGTCCCACTCTTGGCTGAACGGTGAATGATGGCATATCCCACTCTTATTTGGATTGTGATTGATGGCATGTCCCACTCTTAGTTTAATTGTGAATTGGCATGTGCCGCACTTAGACACCATTGTGATAAATAACATGTACCCTAATAGCATCAATGTGTTAAAACTGAATCTAGAAAGTGTGCCCTAATAGCGTCACTGTGCTAATATGGAAGCTAGGCGGTATTCCCAACATCATTGAGTGTGCCCAATGACATCAGTGTGTTAAAGTTGAATCAAGTAAGTGTCACCATGTGAAAGCTGAATCTAAAAGTGTTTCCTAATTGCATCGCTGTGTTAATGTTGAACCTATAGAGTGTGCCCGTCCTAATAGCGTCACTGTATTACAGCTGAACTTGGAAGGTGTGCCCTAATAGGGTCCCTGTGTTAATGTTGAATCTATAGAGTATGCCCGTCCTAATAGCGTCACTGTATTACAGCTGAACTTAGAAGGTGTGCCCTAATAGCATCGCTGTGTTAATGATGAATCTAGAAAGTGTGCCCTAATAGTGTCAAAGTGTTAAATTTGAATTTAGAATGCCTACCGAATAGCGGCGCTGTGTTAAAGTTGAACTTAGAAAGTGCGCCCTAGTAGAGTTGCTGTGTTAAAGTTGAACTTAGAAAGTGTGCCCTAATAGCGTCACTCTGTTAAAGTTGAACTTAGACAGTGTGCCCTAATAGCGTCACTCTGTTAAATTTGAACTTAGAAAGCCTACCGAATAGCGTCACTGTGTTAAAGTTGAACTTAGAAAGTGTGCCCTAGTAGAGCCGCTGTGTTAAAGTTGAACTTAGAAAGTGCGTTCTAATAGCGTCGCTGTGTTAAAGTTGAACTTAGAAAGCGTACCCTAATTAGCGTCACTGTCTCAATGTTAAATCTAGAAGATATTCCCAACATCAATGTCTGTGCCCTAATAGCGTCATTATCTTAAAGTTGAATCTAGAAAGTGTACCTAATAGCGTCACTGTGTTAAAGCTGAACTTAGAAAGCGCACCCTTGTAGCATCTCTGTGTTTATAATGAACCTAGACAGTATTCCCAACATCAATCAGTGTGCACCAATAGCGTCACTGTGTTAAAGTTCAACCAAGAAGCATCTCCTATTAGAGTCACTGTATTAGAGTTGAATTAACATAGAATCACCAACAACATTGAATGTATCCTAATAGCGTCACTGTTTTAAAAGTTAAATTTAGTAGGTAGATTGTGCCTGATTGCATACACTTCACTGATTACCACAATATTACACTACTACGCTTACTCTCTCCTATACACCACCATTCAACTAGAACACAGCAGTACTATGACACATTCAGTAAAGCTGTTCTCATACTAGCATGACCCATCAAACCACCCATCATCCTAATAAAACACAGCTAGCTAGCACACACCGGCTATCTTAGGCGTCTCCTCAGGCCTAACGCAGCCATAACTCAGTCTGGATGTCAACCCTCCAGACTGAGCACATTCAACTGATCTCCTCAGCCCCACATCTACCGCTAAGAAGCAGCTATCATGCAACAACCACACCGGCTGCACACATACCCGGTGCGCCCACGCACTTGACGACTCTCTCTCTCTCAACTGACTTGAACTGCGGTTCCCGAGGGCGTTCCACCTACCACCGCCTTGAGATCATACCAATGGTACATAAGGCGCTATACAAATGCAAAATAACATAACATAACATATCCCCAAGGGATGTGTGTGATCTTTTATTTCCTTACATAAAGGTTTCATATTTGAACACTTATTCCATAGTGCTGACAACATAAAAGATGGAACCATAGCATAAGAATTCAATACTGGATTTAAAGGAATGACCCGTCACCAATGTTGTTTTTACTCTTCAGGATTTAGTTCATCCCGACCTATCACCAATGCCAAATAAAGAAGTAGCTGGCCTTTCAATAACAGTGTTTTTTTTTACTCCTGGCACCATTTCCAATACCCAAGACATCTGTCATAGTGAGTGTCTTCACAAGTGGGTTACATTTGCTCACCAGGATGGACGCCAAACCATCACTCATCTAATCTAACAATATAATAAAAGGCCAGATGTATGTTTGTCCAATGCAGTAGCTTCGCCTGTTGTCACCGCTAGAGGGGGCTTATTGGCTTAGGATATGTAGTGGTCCTACTGTGCTAATGAAAATCTGCACTTTGGCCCGTGTACATGGGCTATTACACTAGTTTGGAGTATTTGCTGCCTGAGGGGCAACACACCTTTAACACTCAGAGAGGGGCACCTGTACAGAGGCACCTTGACCTGGGTGACAAGCTGTCACTACCTCACCTCAGAGCTCTCAGGTTTTCAAAAGTGTTAAGAGTGAGCACTCATTTGCATATTCAACGAAATCCCATGAAATTATGTTACATGACCTTTGACTTCAATGACATCTCAGGAAGGGACACCACCGGAAGTTGATCAGAAAGAGTACATAAAAAGACCCCAAATTACGCAGCAATTAATCCAATAAAACGAAAAACAAAAAAATAGACATATGTTACATATGCATATCAATAAAAGGGAAAGCACATTCCGAAATGGCAAATTCACCCGTCATGCTTTATGAGTAATAATGGCCCCTGCAGAGACTATTCTATCTCACCCATCTCAAAAAGGCTTGGTAAAGAGAGGGGAGAAAGTAGTTAGGGCATTCTCAGGCATGTTCCACGTGGACAGAACACAAGTGGGTCTCATTAGGGGTTTGCCGGTACGGAAACAAGGGTGCCAGTAAGCTCACCAGCACCCTGGTTCCTGGATCAGCAAACTCAGAGTATGCATGACGTGGCCGCTGTGCCGGCCAGGTCGGACCTTGCCTGGCACAGTGCCCACGTTAGGCAGTCTCCTCACGGAAGCACCGGCACTGTTAGCAATGGTGCAGGCGCTTCCGTGTCCCCACTCCCATGGGGACTTACATTTTACTGGCGCTTAATTTCCCGGGCGCGCCGGACTCTTAATCAGCCGGTCGCACCGGGAAGTCAGGCGTCGGTAAAATATTACGAGTCCAGCGGCAAGTAATGAGGTCCAATGTCTCAAATTTGTGTCATGTGCCTGATATCGTCTCACCATCTGTGCAACAAGTAATCAACATAGCAATTACCTGTCAGTCACCACCACAGTCACTCATGCTAAGTGAGCACAGCTGAGGCAGAATCTAGTAAAGCTCTCACATTGAACCATGTCAAGTACTTGAAACCCATTCTGTCCTTTTTTACGTGCTGGGGCTTGCAGTCCTGCATGTAGAAAAGACAAGAAAATGTGCAACTGCCAGAATGCAAAGAATAAAAACAGCCTCGATAGAGCTGTGCCCACCTGACATTTGTCTAATTGAGTTATGTTTAATTATGCACAGTAAGCACAGTAGTGCAAGATTCCATTATACCAATTGGAACAACAGTGTCAGATTCCATCATGCCAGTTCAGACAGCAGTGTCAAATCCATTTATGCCTAGAAAGCGCAATAATAGCTGCCTCCGTTATACGGCAGTACCAGATTCCATTATGGCCAGTAAACAAAGGAAGCTTGGGCAGAGAAAATGATGTCCAGTCACAACGGCAAAGCAGAGGTACAATTATTCATGGCCATCAGTCAGGCTTGGTATCATTAGGATTAAGAGCAGAGGGACTGGAACCTTTAGACCAAGTTATTTCATGTGTTCATGTATTTATTGGGTTTTTGTAATGCACCTATACACAATGTGTTTCAAGGCACAACAACACAGGGGGGAACAGGGATGAAAAACAAAAACGGCATTGTGACTTTCAGATCATGCAAGTGCAGTAAACAGAGTGCAGGGGATTGGGTAGGGGAAGGTGGACAGGTGGTGGGGGGGTGCCAGAGGGTTGAGAGTGTCAGGGGAGGCCAGGAGGACGAAACCCAGGGAGTAGAGAGTGCAGGGGCAGACATTCCGCGTGTTAAGTGTGAGGATCGGGCTGGAAGGGCTCAGGCGGTGCAGGCCCAGCCAGCGTAGTGAAGGGGGAGGGAGCCCAGAGGGAAAGTGCAGGTTGGGGTTGCGGGGTCAGGAGAGACGAAGTGTAGGGGTAGACTGGTCGGGGAGGGCCTACTGCAGTGTAGTAAGGAACCAGGCAGCCAGTCAAGAGGCAGAGGGGGAACATTATCAGGGGAAGACAAGAGGGAAGGAGGAAGAGAAAAGGAGGGTCTTGAGAAGCTTCGGGAATTTAAGGAGATCCAGCTCAAGTCTAAGAGGGGCAGGGGGGCCATTCCAGAGGGAGGCACCTGCAGAGGAGAGCGATTTACCCCCACCTCCCCACCACTCTCTGCTTGGAGAAGCATCTGATCTGCAGAGAGTTGGAGGTAGAAGACCGAAGGGCTGTACACCACAGAGGTATTTAGGGAGAGAGAGTTGGGCGTAGCGGGGTCCCAGGCCCCAGAAAACCTGCATGATTCAGAGGGTTTTGAACTTGATCCTCACAGCAACCGGGAGCCAGTGGGGAGACTTTAGGGCTGAGAGATGCAGTCCCTGGGCAGTTCTTGAGGTCAAGGATAAGTCTTGCAGTCCTATTCTATATTAGTTGAAGGGGCCGAAGGGAGGAGTTAGGTAGGTTGAGGAAGATGCTGTTGCAGTAGTCCAGCCTGAAGAGGACCAGAGCTCTGGAGATATTGAGTTTCTGGGGGAAGGTGAGCAAACGGAGAATGCCTCTGAGGAGGTGCAGCTGAAAGTGGGCCTTCTTGGCAAGATTTTTTTGTGAGGAAAGAAGGAGAGGGAGGAGTCGAAGATGACACCAAGGTGTTTTGCCTCAAAGGAAAGTGAGGGGAGGGGGCCCATGGAGGGTGGCCGGAGTGTAGGAGGTAAGGAAGGAGCTAGAGTCCCAATGAGAAGGATCTCAGTCTTACTGCCATTAAGGGAGAGATTTTTAGCAGAGCACCCTGCCTGAATAGCAGACAGTCAGGAATTAGAGAGGAAGAGGAGAAGGCGGAGGTGGGGAGCTTGAAGGAGAGTTGCGTGTCATCTGCATAAAACTGGTAGTTAGGGGAGAAGGAAGAGACCAAATGAGCTAGGGGAGCAAGGTAGATGTTGAAAAGCCAAGGTGAGACAATAGAGCCCCGAGGGACACCACAGGTGGAGAGTGAGATGGAGGAGAGAAAGGGGCCCAGTTGAACCTTGGAAGGTCGTTATAAGGGTGGCATGATTGGCTGTATCAAAGGCAAAGGAAAGGTCAAGAAGGATGAGAATGGAAGGAGCGTTGGAATCAAGATTAGAGAGCTAGTCCTCACAAGTGTTCAGGAGTGCAGTTTCCGTGCCACTGGCAGCTCTGAAGCTAGACTGGTGGTCATGGAGACAACCAACTATTTCAGTGTGGTGGATAAGCTTGGAGATGGCCACCTTCTCCAAGAATTTGCCCAGGGGTGGGGGGGGTAATGGAGAGGTTGGTAGTTAGCCAGACAGGAAGGGTCAGCAGAAGGCTTTCTGAGGAGAGGGTGCACAATGGAGTGTTTGAGGAGTGGCAGGAAGGATCCAGTGGCAAAGGAGTGATTGCAGAAATCCGCCAAGGCTGGAGCAAGGGAGACAATGTTGTCCTTGATAGTTCTGAAGGAGCAGGGTAGCACTTGTTTTGATGAGACTTTCGAGAGCAGACTTGTCTAGAAACCTCACCAGGTGATATGGGAGAGAAAGAGGAGATTAGGAGGGAAGGAGAGGGGGCCAAGGGAGGCCTGGCAGCTGGTGAGGGAGAAGGATGAGGTGTAGAGGAGAAAGAGGACATGATGTCCTGAGTTTTAGAAATGAAGTGAGAGGCTTGAGAGTTGCAGAGGGCGAGGGAAGGCAGAGGAGAAATGGAGACTGCAGTAGGATTGGTGAGTTCCTTGCAGATTTTGAAAAATTCTGCCATGTTTGTTAGTGGCCCCAGAGATGCAGGCTTGGATACAGACCCTCTTTTTTGAGCAGATGGAAAGTCTGTATTGCCTTTGGAGCAGGCGGCAGGCCAGTTTGTCAGAGGATCTGCTAGAAGCCTGCCACTTCCCCTCAGCTGCTGTACACTTGCATTTCAGAGAGGCCAGGTCGGAGTCATACCAGGAGTTGCACTTGGAGGCAGGTTTCATGCAGATCTTCATGAAAGGGGCAAGGATGTCTAGAGTGTTGGAGATGGAGGGTTGAAAGTTAGTAAGGGCTGTGTCAGTGTGAGAGTCAGTGTCTGGAGTGGGAGAAGGAGGAATGAAGGTGGCGGCAAAAGCAGAAACTGACATTTGCTTCATAGGTCGCATTACAGAAAATGAGACTGGCAGTGGGGGCATGGCTTTGCCGTGGGACCCATGAGGTCCAGGTGGGAGGACAAGAGAGCATGATCAGACCAGGAGAGAGGAGTAATGAGAGGGTTGGAGATGTGGATGTCTGAAGAAATGAGAGCATCCAAGGTGTGTCAAACTGAGTGCGTCGGACCGGAGGGAAGAATGGAGAGGGAATGAGAGTCACAGAGGTTGCGTAAGAGTCCAGAGGCCACATCAGGGGAGTCAAAGTGAATATTGAAGTCTCCAAAGAGGTGAAGCTTGGAGGTGGAGGCCAGGAGAGAAGAAGTGAGGTCAGCCCACTCTGAGAGGAAGAGGGAGACCTGGCCAAGGGGTCTGTAGATGGTGGCCAAAGTCAGAGAGAGGACAGGAGAGACACCAATCCTGCAGACGAGGCATTTGAAAGATTAGTAGGCCTGAGTGGGTATGATAGTAGCAGGGACTCACTAAGGGAAGATCAGGACCACTCCACCCCAGACCGGCTAGGCCTGGGCTTAGACAGGATCTTGCAACCCTCAGGGAGGAGAGTGTCAGAAACCTGTGACACAGCTGGCATGAACCACATCTCGGTGAGAGCGAGTACATCAAGGTCGAGGTCTTCAAGGAGGTGGCAGATGTCAGATAGTTGACTGCAGAGCAAAAGTTGAGGGTAGCTAAGTGGAGCAGGTTGTTACTTTTGAAGGTCTTATGAGGAGGGGTACAGGAGTGTGGTACACCTGTTGGAGATGGCAGAGGGGCCAGAGGGATGGCAGAAGGAGGAGTGGCAGGAGAAGGGAGGAAGTTGATCAGAGATGGAGGACGCCTAGCAAGAAGGATGAGGTTGGGCTGAGAGCCCTGGACCATGATAGTGCCATTTAGGTAGACATTAATGATGGCCCTAGTGGACAGGAAGGATGCTAAGAGTACTTCCCAATGGGCGCCACCATTAATGGGAGAGGAAGAGAAAGGGAAGAGCAATGAGACCATATGGGGAATCCACAGGTCCAGAGAGGGAATAACAAAGAGGATGTTGGTGAAAATATGCCTGAAAGCAGCGTTGACATAGGTGTAAGCGATGGGCAGACCGGGATTAGAGGCCAGGAGCACCTTCTTGAACTTTTATCTTCCAGACATTGACAGAGGGATAGGATAGGTGATAGAATAGCAGTTAGAGAAGATAGGGGAGATAGGGATCACCACTGACAGAGAGCGCGAAGAGAAGGAAGGGGGGAAAGAGGGAGAGAGGGAGAACTGCAGTTCACAACACCAAACTACACCACACAGCAAAGCAACAATCTAGAATAAAGAGTCCTGGAAAGGGAATAAAGTTAGCACAGAGAGCCTTCCTCAATACACCCAGAGAACATTTAAGTGCATGCGTTGAGTGGCATAGCCTTGCCAGACACCATAATTGTCACACTAAGGCAAAATGTAAGTGTTGAGAATTACCACATGCTTCTATTAGGCCAAATGAGCACAGTAAGGTCAAATCACATTGTTACCAGTAAGACCAATGATCAATAATTCCATTAGGCTCAATAAGTGAAATAAAGTCAAATATCATTATTTCCAGTGTGTGCCCTGAAGGCTGGTTCCATTAAGCCCACTAAACACAGTAAGCTCAGAAATCATAATTCCCAGTTAGGATAGAGTCTGACTATTTTTGCTCAGTAAGATAGATACCATTCATTCCAGCTTGAAAAGTGAGGCCTGTTCTATAAGGCTACGTAAGTAAGTACACTAAAAGTGTGAGCTTTATAAGCTTTGGGAGCTTGCTCATCTAACACTTTGTCTTCTGATAATTTTGTTAGCATGCCTTCTGGGTTTCAGTGCCATATATGAAATATATACCATAACAATCAGGTACCCTTATTCCACGTTAGAAAAGGGAGGCCCAGTTTCACAAGGCCTAGTAACCACAGGGAGGCCAGATAACAGTATTCCCAGGTCCTGCAGTGAGGCCTAAGTCCATTAGGCGCTGTAAGCACTGAAACGTCCAAAAAGCCAGAAAATAAAAGCTGAACAGCCGAAAGGTTCGACCAAATCCCCCATTCGGTGGTAAGGGCTGCGGGGGCTGAGGCAGTGTACCCCGCCCCCTTGTTCACTATATTGTAAGCAGCGGTTTTGGGGGTGTCCCACGCAGCCAATCTCAAAAAGTAAAAAAACAAAAAAAGGAAAGGACCCTGTGGCGCCGGTTCGTGATCACGCAAGTGAAAGGGAACAGGCGTTGCAGGGACACAGCGAGTCGTGTGCCGCTGCAAGGTAAGTAGGTGTGTAGGGGTATGGGGGTGGGTGTGGGTGGGCGCGTGAGCCAAGTCGGAAATGTTCAGGGGAAAAAAGACAGAAGGTTATTTTCAGAAAGATTACATTCGGTCTTTTTTCCCTCGAACATTTCCGTCACAGGCTTCTAACCCCAATCTGTAAGCACAGTGAAGCCAGATGTCAACCCTCCCAGTAAGCACAGAAACGCAAGATTCAGTACCCAAGTATGCACAGTCAGGCCCAGTCCCCAGTTAACACAGTAATGCCTAATTCCTTTAAGCCCAGTAACCATAGTGGGGCCACATGTCAGTATCCCCAGTAAGCACAGTGAGTTCAGATGTCAGTACTCCCCGTAAGCAGTGTGAGGACAAATATAACTATTCCCAGTAAGCACAGTGAACCAGTGTTCCCAGTGAGGACACATTCCCTTAGGCTCAGTACCTAGAAGCCAGTATTCCGAGTAAGCAGAGTACGGCGATACACCATTATCCAGAAAAGCAGAGTGAGGCTGTAGTCTCTCACGCCCATTAAGCACAGCAAGGTCAGAAGCCAATATACAGAGTACGCACAGTAGTCCCATTAGGTAAAATGATAGCCATTCCATTAAGCTTAGTAAGCATAGTGAAACCAGATGATAGTATCGCCACTATGCACAGTGTGATCAGATTCTAGAACTCCAAGAAAGCACAGTAAGACCAGATACCATTTTCCCCAATTAGCACAGGGAGCCCCAATTCCATTAGGCCCAGTAAGCACAATGAGGACAGGTACCCACAGTAAGCCCAGTCAGACAATATTCCATTAGGACAGGTAAGCACAGTATGTCAGATGACAATACTCCCAGCAAGGTTAGTGGGGTTTTATACCCCATTAAGCACAATGGAGTGTGATTCCATTCAGCCTAGTAAGCACGGTGAGACCAGATGACAGTGCTCATAGTAAGCCTAGTGAGACATTATTCCAATAGGATCGGAATGCACCGTATGCCAGATGCCAATGCTCCCAGTAAGCTCAGTGAGGCTATATGCCAATACCCCCAGTAAGCACAATTATGTGTAATTCCATTAAGCCTAGTAAGCGCAATGAGGCAAGATGACAGTCCTGCGAGTAAGCACAGTGAGTCCAGGTGCACATATTACCAGCAAGCACAATGTGGCCTAATTCCATTATAGTGGGGCCAGATGTCAGTGTTTCCAGTAAGCACAGTGTATCCAGATGGCAGCATCCTTAGAAAGCCCATTCATACCAGGGATTAATATTGCAAAACAGTACAATTATGTGATGGCTTTGGGACTTATACTGTGCACTGCTGCCATTTTTATGGTCTATAGAAATGTTGGTGGATCTGATCGAGTGGGGTTGGTGTGGTTGGTGGGGAGTGGCAAAAAAACAAGGTAGCTTTGCTGTTTTGTTGATGGGTGCAGACAGTTGTGTGTGGGTCAGTTTCTAGATGTTCTGTGTCACGTGCATGGAGGCATTTGCATCCAGGGGGGCACCTGGGTACCTGTACTGCTGGGATGCATTGGGGGAGATGGGGCTGTGGTTGTAAATTGGTTGTGGCATAATGTGCTGATGATTGACATCTTTTGGGAGGTGTGATTAACTGCCATGTGGGGTTGTGTGCCGGAACACAGAACTTGTCCATGTTAGTGAGGAGAGCAGTCTGAGACGATGATGTGCAGGTGCGCGATGGACTCAGGCACACCTGCAATAACATACAGCTGATCATAGCATGACATTGCAACGCATGCAGTTCCTCATAAAGCATTAGACGGCATAGCAAGATGTGCAAAATGCTTTACAAACCAAAATAACCTGTTGTCCTCCCTTCACCGTCTTATATTGTGCCCGTCAGACCGTGTGCCTGCATCTAGCCTAGCAGCACAGAAAGATGGCAGGCCCACATCAGAGTAAGGTGCATGGTCTGATTTGGGCATAAAACTGTCTGGGGCAGCAATGAAAAAGTGGCCCGCAGTTGCAAATGGCAATTCATTCCTTTTGTAACAGACTGTTTGAATAGTACCCAAGGGCACGTTATTTAGCCACATGTGTTACAAATTAAGCATTTTAAAGGATATATTTTCAGTAACAGTGTTCAAAACACTAGTCGCATATAGTGAAGTAACTAATCAAAATGGCCCAATTTGGCAAAAACGGGGCCATGTCATCCCCATGGTTTTAGCAGTCACTGGTTCTCTTACTAGTTTGAATTTGGGGGCGTATTCATCGACATGGTGCCTCCATTATGAATGAATGATGTAATTTTTAGCACGTAAATCGAATTATAGATTTTTGTATTTTGTTTCTTTCTTCTTTTCTTTCGCATTAAGGGGCTGGGCTGTGTGTTTTTTTTTCTTGTTCCTTTTTGTGTATTGAAGGGATTGTATAATTCACTGACACATATTTATAATTTTTTCTGCTTTTGTTCGAAGACATTTTATATTCGTCTTTATGTATGGTATTGTTGAGGTTGAACATGTGTTAACCATAATACAATTACAAAAAAGGCCACTTTTTTACCACAAAAAAAACAAGCCCACACTAGCATGGTGGGCCTTCAATTCGGGCATTGCCCCTTTACCCTACAGGCCAGTCTGAGCCTGGCAAGGTGTGATTGCTGTTATAGAGGAAAAACTGACAAAATGGGAAGAGAGATAAACAGGTGCAGCTGACTTTAAGCCACTCCTTCTTTCCCTATGCCTCTGTGAGGAATTCGACCATCCGCACAGGGAGAGTGTCCTCGCCTGGGCTTTTTTGATTTTTTTAATGTATGAAAATGAATGATGGGAGACCAACCTGAGTGAGGCCATTCTGCACTCATTTCTTCTAATTCTCTTGCCAAACACATAGTCACCTGTACTCTGGAAAGAAACAGCCTACAGATGCCGTCTTCCCCTGTCATATTCACAAGGAATGTGACAGCCCTGGGTACATCAAAGCACTACAAGAAGTGGGAAGGCAGACCTTCCTCCAGCCATGAGCTGCCTAATTAAAATATCAAAGGCTCGATGGATCTGCATTCTTTTGTTCTCCGGCTGGTGGAAGTGCATACTAATGAGAGATAATTGAGGCAAGCCTGTAGGCTTGGTTGCCGGAGAGACAACAGGAAGGCGGGACTAATACCCCTTTGGTGTGCAATGTGTCAACTTGAAGCTAGTTCCCAGTTCACTATTTACTGTAGGTAACCCCTTGCAGAGCTGACCCCTTTCAGAGGGGAGAATTGTGTGGTTTGGTGGAGACAGGAAGTCTACTCCCAGAACATACTTCATGGGAAAACCTGCTCTTTAATCAAGAGTCACAGATGGCTCAGTTAACCAGGGAGACAATTTGATCTACAACAGACAGGAAGGTGGGTGGGACTTAGATATATGCTGTCATCTGTTGTCTGTCCAGTTGCACTTGCAGAGCACTTTGGTCCTGACCTAATGCACAGCAGTAGATTGTTGGTGGGGACCCAAGATTGGTTAATTAAGGTGGGCTTATCCTACACCAATCACTGGGCCATTTGGCTTTAAAAGAGGGCTGAATCCTTCACTAAGCAGATCATCTGAAGGCTTTGCCAGGAGTAAGAAGGACTAATTTGGACCCAGGCTGAAGGTACAGTCTATCTTACATCGTCTAAGGGGGAAGCAGGATCCCTCCCCTAAACATCTCCCAGGGAACAGAGTGAGATACGTGACTCAGAGGACCCGTCCAGCAGCTCCAGAACTGGTACCCAGCCAGCACACAGCGTGCCCTGCTAGGTTCTGAAAGCAAGCTACCTAGGTGGGACGTGCCAGAGAGTCTCTGGACAAAGGACAAGGCCGTTGCTTGCTAACACCGTCCTGAGCTTTGGTCCGTCTGCCTTGAAAGGACACGAGCCCTGTGAAGAAGCTAGGAGGAGTGCCATACAAGTATCATCCAGCGTCCATCTTCTTAAGGACAATTTTGAGACAGTCAAGCCCTTGAACAGCATCCGGCTGCACTGCTTACTGTTGTCATGCCGCAGTCACCAGAGCGGTCTGAGGCGCCTCAACCAGCATTCCCGATCCACCAACAAGCACAGAGACGAAGATTGTTGTCCCAGAGCCACCGCGCCGGACATCCTGCAGATGTCCGTCCTGCCCCGCTTGCCGAACTGCCTGCCACCTGGTACCTGCAGCTGTTTCCCTCCACTAACTCTGTCTCAAGGGCTGCAAAGCGACCTGGAACCGCCTCGACGCTGTCAAGCACCAAGAACCTCTTCATCACCAGGTACATTGTGGTTCTGCCCCCCCCCCCCGGTCATTCTCTGAAGGCCCCTCGAGATAGTTACGACCCTTTGCCCCTTTGTTGTTGAAACCAAATAACGTTAAAAAGTAAAACTGATTGCTTTACCAACTACCCCCCTGTCAGTATCCAGAGTGCATCCCGTTCCTTTGTGAAACTGTCTGTCCTCTGTGTTCCTTTAACAGTTTTGGTTGTAATTGTAGTGTGCTAGAACTGTCTGTTGTAGTAATAATAAAGTTGATATTTGTATACAACCTTGACTGGGCAGTACCTTTTATCACTGGGTAATAATTGTGTTTTCGCTGTGTTTTAACTAACCAACGATCCAAGACCTTGCGGAGATGAGCCTTCCGTTCCGTCCACATTACTAAAATTGGACAGGGCAGTCTTATAATTCACTTGTTTTCCAATCTGTTTGGATCCCTTCTGGTTTACTAGAGGCTGTGGGGCTGATTGATGGTTTAGAAACCGATATTCATCCCTGAATCACTGGTGCCCCGGAAGTTTATTCGTCACAGCCTCAGATTCTAATTCTAGGTAAAAGTGGGGACCTGCACCACCTCACAGCAGGGTCTCCCTTCACATTTTTCTACTGAAAACCAAGCTTACTTCTTCATTCAATGACAATAAAGTTCCTGCACCCAGCTTTCCAATATTAACAGCTTTACTGCATGGCACTAACAGAGCAGCTTTCCTTGACAAAATTTTTATATGAAGTGTTTGACCTCTAGGTATTAATTGTAAGTTAATCAGGACTACAACTCCCAAAATATATTACTTTGTCAAAAGAAAAGGCATCCGAGGGAACCTGAGTCATTAGTCCACCGTACGTTAACGGCCTTGAAATTAGTTGGCCGCTTCCCTGACCAGTGTCTGTTGGGTGTCCTGACCCACGTTTGAGCTATCATGCTGCAACATTTGGTGCTGTGGGCTTAGAAAATCCAAGATGGCCAAAAAGCCCACATGTACGCCAGAATCTAGGAGAACCACGCAGTTTGTGCACACTAAAATGGTTGCCTAACTTGCCATCCACCAGTGCGAGCAGGATGGGCCGGGGTGCCATGAGTGAAATGTGTGCCAAAGGAAAAACCGCACTTTAAAATCACCTTTTGTTTCTCTGAATGCCAGCTCAAAATGCCTATTTTCAAACATTGCAACACATCCAAAAATCTCACTGAACACCAGCGGACATCTGGCAGAAAGAAGTATGTGTGCATACTAAATCTGGGAAGTTGAAGAGCCCCAAAACAATGTTCATAACAAGAGTGGCTGAGCGCTGCAGGTCTGCAGCAGCCTAACTGAAACTGGATTTAAAACTACCAAAAATCGAAAATGTTTAAATTAACTTAGTGACCTACTTTGAGTGTCACATAGTTTCTCACTGTTGAAATGTCATAGTTTTGAACTTAGAATCAGCATTCTAGCTGCATATGTAAAAAATTGTCTTGACTTAAACTGGGGAACAAAAAGTGACATTTTATCTGAAACCTGGCCTAATGAAACTGAATTCTGCCTGACATCTACCCCCACAGGAGTAAAACCTGCTCAGCCACTCTTCCCCTTGCCAAAAGGAGTTGTCACCTCTCTGATTAGATTAGGGGTGGAGCAGCTACAGGGAGTTGAACAAAGGCCTGTCCTGGGCCCAGGCAGATGGTTTATTAGGGTGGCCGTAAAATAGCTTCCTCTTGGCAGAAGCTGGGAGGGGCAGGGTCTCTGAGCTTGGCAGAAACTGGATAAACTGGTTTCTACACCATGTGACCTGAAAAGACATACCCCTGTTGGCCAGAATATGATTCTAAGAAAGATGTATAACTCACAGTGCGGACTTGTCAACATTATTTAAATGATACCATAATTCTTGTGATTTTTCTGTGCACGTTTTAAGACACGTTGGGAATTTGTGTGATGTCCCCCGCTCCCCTGACTATGTAAATCCCCGCTATAAGGGAAACCGACCAATCCTGGGTTATGTGTGGACTCCTCCAGCCCAAGGGGGGGGATCCGGCCAAGCACCTAACCCAGGGAACTTCCCTCCCAACTTCCCACAGGAGGGCAGAAATTCTCCAAATCCTGGGCAGAACTTTTTCCCCAGGTATCCGCCCAATTTCCAGCCCCAAAATCATCCATCCTTCTTTCCCCCAATTCCCTGAGCCCAGACAACCTAATCCGGGAGAGGGGAGGCCAAGGGTGGAGGGGTACCAAAATCTTCCCAACCAGGGGTACTACCAGAGAAGGGATAGCTACCCTTCCCGGGATCAGCCCAGGGGAGAAAATAGAGCCCCGTATCAGCCTGAGCGGGTTTCACAACTTGAGCGCCAGGTCCAAAATATGGCACGAGATCTGGGTCACATACTGAGGGCTCAACAGAACCCGCAGATGAGCATGCCACCGCAGAATGCTCCAAACTCTGGACCTGGTGCTCCAGAACAATGACGGGGGCAGCACCCCGATAACACACCGGTTCCCAGGGAGGAGGCACAAGGGGAAGGGGGTGTAAAGCCTTGGAGGAAGCTTCCTTCCCAACTTGTAAACAGCCCCTGGAAAACCAGGAACCGGAAACAAAATCTCCTGCCCCTGAAAGCCTGCCTCCCAAGGAGCAGAGGGGGGTAGGAGAAACAAAGGACCCAAACAGACCCACTTTGTGGAGGAGGTACAGGTCTTCCAATTTGAGGGAGAGGGATCCTCAGAAGATCCTGGGAAAAGGATCTTCTCCTTCAGAGATGGGGGAACTCCTCCCAAGGAAAAATGGGTCCCAAGGGATGTCAATTCAGACTGGGGAGATATGGAGACTGAGCTACCGCCGCCCATCATCTCATCCCAGAACCCACAATACCGAAATCCCCTGGTTCAAACCCATCCTGGTGACTGCCTCCAAAAAGGGGGGGGCGGCCCGGAACCGGAACCAGGGGAACCCACAATGGCTCTGATCTCCAGTTGCCAACTTTTTCTTTCAGATTCCCAAGGCTCTCCACAGAATTCTGCCCAAATCTCTTCGCTAGCAATGTCCAAACCCAGAAAGTTAGCCCACCAGTTGTCCAAAAATGTGCATTATCTGTGCCCCCTTGAGGAGAAGGAGGGAAGATACTATGCCCCGGTACAAGTACAGGGGTAGGGTACAATTTTGGCACTGGTGGACACTGGATCCCAAGCTACCCTTCTGTCCAAAAGGGCCTTTGAGGAACTAAATGCCGGAAGGGGGGAGAATTACCGTATTCCTCTCACCTCTCTTCCTGGACAACTGCAGAACTTTGACGGGAAGGAAATTCCCGTTGAGGGGACTGCAGACTTGGACATTAAAATTGGGTGACACAAGGTGAAACACCCGGTCATAGTAGTGACTCCAGAGGACACCCCTTGTTTACTAGGGAATGACCTCCTGAGAAGGTTGTCACCCCTAATAGATTGTGTAAACAAGGTCCTCTGGACCCAGACTAGCCGACCAATAAAATTAAAACAGAGTGTCAACCATGTTAGTTTAAACGGCACCTGCCACATGGTTGAACAAAAATCTGACCAAGTAGAATTTCACTTCCAGAACAACCAAATTCCAGACGTGACAGTAATAGCAGTAGGACAACAGACTGGTGATTGGGGGGTCCTCTCTATTTCTGAAAATCAACCTTCCTTCCAGTTTAAGGTGGTATTCCACACTGGAAGGAAACACCCTGAAATTCTTTACTAATCCACAATCAGAAACTCCCACTCCTATAGTCCAGAAAGATGTGAAATCAGCTCAGAGCCTGGCTGATATTCAGCAAATTGGAGAGCGGTTGTTCATCCCTGTTCAGTTAAATGATGGGAAGGACTCTGTTCTCGCTCGAGTGTGCGTGAACAATGGTAAGAGCTTCATCAGCGAAGCCATGTTCCGCCAACTCCCAAAAGATCCAGCCATTCCCACATTCAAACTGATAGATAAATGGGAAATGGACCTGGAAGCACCCAATTCCAAACATCTCCTGCCAAGCAGGTGTATGCTCAAAATCTCCATTGGCAACAAGAGCATAGTCCATAATTGTTGGGTCGTGCGAGACGTCACTGCCGCCTTTTACTTAGGCAGTGACATTCTCAATCGCTTTGCCATTAGTTTGGACCTAATAAACTTCAAAGCTTGGTCCCGATTAGCGGATAATCCCATGGGCTTTGATGATCCAGAAAAAGCATTTAGGTCAGCTCAATTGCTACCTTATGCAGTTGAAATTCAGATTAAAGAGGAAGTCACTATCCCAGAAAGGACCCGACAATTCTCCCTGGAAGTGAAAGTTAAAAGAGGACAACATTTGAAAAACCCTGATGCTTATATACATCTAAACACTTCTCTCCAACAGCAAGGGTTGGGGGTAAACCCAACTCCATTAGTCAACATAGAACATGACACCATTCTAATAGAGGTGGATAACAGCGACTTAAAGAGTATTACTCTAGCCGCAGGCACCATTATTGGAATGGCGGTTGATGACCGACATTTTTCAATCGATTTAGGAAATGGACTGTTAGGACCAATCCCCAAGGACTGTTTTGAGAGTGACAGTGATGACAATACAACACCAGACAGGATTTTTACCCGGCATGGGGGGAACTTCCTGGTGTACACTTCCTGCCCTTATGGTAAGGAAGATGTGACTTGTGACTTCAGGAGGGATGAGGTGATTTTCCAGGTCCATGAGGGTGGCCTTTCCCACCTGAAGCCTCCAGTCCAAATCAGCACTCTGACCAGGGACTACTCCACCCAGCTGGAGGAGGCCGCTGAAATAGCCAAACCAGAAGTCTTTCCAGGCTTCAGGCAGATGGTGGAAGAGAGAGTCAACCTAGCTGATGCCTGTGTGACTCTGGAACAGAAGCAAAAGTTGAAACAAGCTTTCTTGGATTTCCAAGATCTCTTTGCGGTAGACTCATATGACTGTGGTCGCACCGACATCCACACAACAACAATCCCCACGGACCCTGGAATGACTCCAGTGTTTGTGAAGCAATATCGCTTGCCTCTCGCATCCATGGAGTCCCTTACTGAAATAATTAAGAACCTTGAGTCCCGGGGAATAATCTGTCCAGTTCACAGTACCTTCAATAATCCGGTGCTGGGAATATTGAAGCCAAACGGCCAGTGGAGACTCTGTGCTGACCTTAGGGAGCTCAACAAACGGGTCCATACTTCCCGATGGCCTCTGCCCCACATTGACCAAGGGCTGGCCCAGATCCAGGGGTCACAGGTATTCACTGCAATAGACCTGACCAATGGATACTGGACTGTGCCTGTCAGTAGGGAGGACCAATACAAGCTGGCTTTTACCTTTGGGGGCCAGCAGTACACATGGACCCAGGCTCCCTTCGGATACCTCAACTCCGGCAATTAATTCAACATTTTCCTACACAAGGCCATGCCCGACCTGGGTGCAAGGGGTAACCTGGCTTATGTAGATGATGTCCTCATCAAAAGTTCATCTGTGGAGGAACACATAGCGGAGATCCGTTATGTTCTGACCCAGTTGAGGGCCGCCGGAGCAAAACTTTTCTTTCAGAAAGCACAGTGGTGTAGAACCCGTGTTAATTTCTTGGGGCATGAGATTACTCCTCAGGGTCTCTGTCCCCAGGAAAAGAAAGTGGAAGCACTTCAGAAACTGAAAGAACCCACAACTCTGCGGGAACTAAGGAGCCTCCTTGGACTGACTAATTACAGCAGAAAGTTCATTGAGGGCTACGCAGAGTTCACCAGACGCCTGATTCATCTCCTGAAGGGGGGGGGTCAAGTGGGAATGGGGTCCAGAACAAGCCGAGGCAGTAAGACAACTCAAAAGAAGCCTCTCACAAGCGCCCTGCCTAGCTTACCCAGTCAGAAACAAGGAGTTCTTCCTGGAGAAGGGGTTCTCTAATACGTGCTTGACGGCAGTATTATACCAAAAGCCTGACAAGGTCAATAAAGTAATCTCCTATGCGAGCAAAACTTTATCCTCTGTGGAGGAAAAATTCAACGATTGTGAGAAGGCACTCCTGGCAACGGTGTGGGCATTTAAGAATTACCGCCCGTTTATCCAGGGGGAACACATCATAGTGGAGACTCCACACCAGCCTCTGCAATATCTCCAAAGTGACAGAATCTGGGCCGGAAATGTGAGTAATTCCCGAATTACTTCCTGGATTCTGTCAATGCAAGGCTTTCCTGTGGAGGTCAGATATGGCCAAAACAAGAAGAGTCCCCTCGCGCAAGGTCTGGCTGACTTGCATGATTGTGCCAGAGAAAACTGTCTCGAGAACGAAAGTCTAAAAATCAAGGACAACATGGAGGCTTACCTTAATTCCCCACACAAAGTCTTTGAAGAGGACAAGTGTGAGGGAATGGCCACTGTCTATGTGGATGGATGCTCTTACCATGTTGACAACGACGGGGAGAAAGAACTGGTGGCTGGCGTAGGGAATGCATGGGTGAATGAGTCCCCAGAACCCTCCGCGGGATACAAAATTGGTCCCCGAAGTAGTCCGGTGGCAGAATTGATGGCTGTGCATCAGGCCATCCTCACTGCTGTCCAACATCAACTCCACGAACTGGTCATAATCACCGATTCGGATTATGTACGGAACGGGTTTGTGGAGCACCTGGTTAATTGGAAAACCAGAGGCATGTTATGTGCTAATAACAAACCCCTGAAACATGGGAAGTTAATCCAAAACATTGATGATCTGGTCACCTCGAAGGGGATGACCATCTATTGGAAGAAGATCAAGGGTCATTCCAAAGTAGAGGGACCAGACAAAACTGGAAATGACTTAGCTGATCAGCTGGCCAAAACCGGGGCCATCCAAGGGGATCTAATTGAGATTGAGTCCCTGTTGGGGGAAATCCAGGTCACTGCTATCAGTAGGTCCCAGACAAATGCTCACAATGACCTTTCAATTGCACAATGGAGTAAGGAGACCCCTGATGCTGATTTGATTACCGCTCAGAAGGGGGATCCAATAATTGGTAAATTTTACCAGCACCTTGAGGACCCTGAGAACTTTCCCCTGACGGATACCGATTACATTGGGAAAGAGGACCTAAGAGTGTTAGTGAAATGTCCAAAAAGGTTCCGAATCCAAGACGGTTTGCTGGTAAGGAAATCCAAAGCTGGCCACGATCAGTGGGTGGTTCCTACCTCATTCCGAAGCCTGATGTTAAGTCACGCCCATGATGCGGCCACCGCCGGTCATAGGGGGTTTCACACAACACTGGAAATCTTAAGAGAAGTTGCATACTGGCCACACATGGGGCAGGACCTTGACCAATACTTGAATGGGTGTCTTGTGTGTGCACAATTTCAGCCATCATCCCTCATGCACCGTGCACCCCTCCAAAAGAGGGGGATGTCACTGCCATGGTCAGATTTGCAAATCGACTTTGTAGGCCCTGTGATTCGCTCGACTAGAGGAAACAAGTACATGTTGACCGTTACATGCTTGTTTACCAAGTGGGTGGAATGTCTCCCAGCCCCAAATTGCAAGGCAGAAACTGCAGCTGCCCTGATGATTAACCACATCTTTTCCCTTTTCGGTCTACCTCAAAGGATTGAGTCAGACAGGGGTAGCCACTTCACCAGTGAAGTAATGACAAAGATGTGGGAGATACTGGGGGTTAAAAGGAAGCTACACATTGCTTACAGGCCAGCTTCTTCTGGAGCAGTAGAGAGATACAACCGAACCATTGTGAGCATATTAAAGAAGTTTGTGGCAGATTCTGGGGCAAGTTGGGATATCCGATTACCTCTGGTCCTAATGGCCATTAGATCTACCCCTTCATCTGCAACCAAAATGTCACCATTCGAGTTGATTACTGGACGCAAGATGGTGCTTCCGCAGCATTTGCTCTACAGGACCCAAGAGCAGACACTAATAAATGCCTCCACAACTCATGAGTATGAAGACCCACTATGACCTGAAAACTTCCAGGAAGGAATATCAGGTGGGGGACTGGGTCTATTTATACAATTTCCAAAGGAACCAGGCCAAACAGCGAAAATTTTTGCCTACATGGAAGGGACCCTTTGAGATTATAGACAAGATCTCCCCTGAGGCCTACACGATCCGCATCCCCAAAGGCGGTTTGGCAGAGGGGGAAGACAAGTGGGTCCACATTAACCAGTTGAAGTGTTGCCATCCCAGGCACACTCTGCAACAACTGGAGGAATCCTCTGGAATCCTAGAGGGTACTGTCTCAGATGAATTCAGTTCTAACTTAAAATATCCTACATATCGCCTATCAAATTCTGAGTTTCTCAATGTGGGTGTTTTCGTTTTTGAATGCAAAAAGAAATGTGCATGTTCATATGTTTTGACTATAAATTTATATGCCACCCCACTATATCAATGGTGGGGGAAAAATGTCTATGAAAAGGTAATGCCGCTCTTCCTTTGTCGTCCTAGGAGAAAGAAAACCTGGAGACTGGCCAAGGAGGACGATCCGGAGACTGGGAGGACGATCTGAGGGGCCCAGGGTACCGCCCAATATTCCCATCAGGACCGGCGAGGAGAACCGATCGATCAGTACCGGGTGGAGGAAAAGATGCTGAGCTGTGCCATTTGCAGAATTGGAAGAAGATTATGCGGACAGACCAGTGCGTGGGTCAAAACCCGTGTGCACCCGACTCCCCATCGACTCAAATTCAAAGGGTAGTCACGTGGGGGGGCTTTGTTGGGTGTCCTGACCCACGTTTGAGCTATCATGCTGCAACATTTGGTGCTGTGGGCTTAGAAAATCCAAGATAGCCAAAAAGCCCACATATGCGCCAGAATCTAGGAGAACCACGCAGTTTGTGCACACTAAAATGGTTGCCTAACTTGCCACCCACCAGTGCGAGCAGGATGGGCCGGGGTGCCATGAGTGAAATGTGTGCCAAAGGAAAAACCGCACTTTAAAATCACCTTTGGTTTCTCTGAATGCCAGCTCAAAATGCCTATTTTCAAACATTGCAACACATCCAAAAATCTCACTGAACATCAGCTGACATCTGGCAGAATGAAGTATGTGTGCATACTAAATCTGGGAAGTTGAAGAGCCCCAAAACAATCTTCATAACAAGACTGGTTGAGCGCTGCAGGTCTGAAACTGGATTTAAAACTACCAAAAATCGAAAATGTTTAAATTAACTGAGTGACCTACTTTGAGTGTCACATAGTTTCTCACTGTTGAAATGTTATAGTTTTGAACTTAGAATCAGCATTCTAGCTGCATATGTAAAAAATTGTCTTGACTTAAACTGGGGAACAAAAAGTGACATTTTATCTGAAGCCTGGCTTAATGAAACTGAATTCTGCCTGACATCTACCCCCACAGGAGTAAAACCTGCTCAGCCACTCTTCCCCTTGCCAAAATGAGTTGTCACCTCTCTGATTAGATTAGGGGTGGAGCAGCTACAGGGAGTTGAACAAAGGCCTGTCCTGGGCCCAGGCAGATGGTTTATTAGGGTGGCTGTAAAATAGCTTCCTCTTGGCAGAAGCTGGGAGGGGCAGGGTCTCTGAACTTGGCAGAAACTGGATAAACTGGTTTCTACACCATGTGACCTGAAAAGACATACCCCTGTTGGCCAGAATATGATTCTAAGAAAGATGTATAACTCACAGTGCGGACTTGTCAACATTATTTAAATGATACCATAATTCTTGTGATTTTTCTGTGCACGTTTTAAGACGCGTTGGGAATTTGTGTGATGTTCTGGGGCAAAACCCCGCTATTTATGGATACTACAGACTCTGTGTTTAAGCTAGAGACATGGGAATTTACTGGAGTATGTATGGACAGGCCGTGTATATGTGTATAATTTTTAATGAAGAACCAAAGTTGCATAACCCACTAAAATCGAAAATGTTGCCGTTTCTGAATGCAAGCCCTCAGGAAGAGCAGATTTGGGACAGACACTACCTCATGTGATAGGTAATATGTACATGCAATGACAAACCACTATGTATTTGAGAAATGTGTATTTTGATCAAATATATATTTGTGGGCAAACTGACCAGGGGAGGATCCTCTGACCCATAAAACCTACAGCATCACTCTGACTCACAGTTCCTTCCCCAATCATGGGAGAGGGGAGAATTGGGCCAATGACAAGTTGAAAGAGGGGCTGGCTAGTGATGCTGCACATACACCCACTTTCAAAAGACATAAAAAGAGCCACTGGAAGCTAGAGAGGACATTCAATTCCATTTGCTGCGGAGCATGCTGATCGACGACTTCACATCCAGAGATCCAGACTTCAAATCCATCAATCTCCAGAACCTGTAGCAGTGCTGTACCCCGAGAAAGCAGAGCAGTATCCAGAACCAGAGACCCAGACCGCTGTTCGCAGAACCAGAGAGCTGACCCAGATCACTGTGAAGTGCCGAGACCAGACCGGAGTCCAGTCCAAAACCTGACCAGATCCGTGGCGAGGCCTATTTCTAAATATATTGTGAGTACCTAGCAGAACTGTGCAGAACCAATCACTTAGTTAAAATAATCTAATCCAAACTATTTTAATCTAAGTAGAACTGCCTCCTAACTGTCACTTGTCAATTCTAGCTGCAAAGCTGTCACCTGTCATTTTCTAGCTGCAAGCTGTAACCTGTCGCTTTGAACTTTTAAAATTTCAAATCCGAAAAACAACCTTCACAAAATCGTTCATAACTCCGTAACCGTTTGTGCTAGGAACTTGGTTTAACTTTCCTCTGAAAGCTTAGGATCTCAGCTTTTCAACAAGCCTAGGCTTATACTTTCTCCGTAATCACGATTCACGCACCCGCGAATTTTGCCGCGATTTGGCCCGATTTCTTTACTTGTAAAAAGATAGCTGCTTTTGCCTGAACTACTAAATTTCGTTTGCCTTTTAAGAACCATCCCTGAATCATTGCTAGAGTGAGCCTGGACTAATATTAACTAGATACCACTCACCCTGAACCTCCTGAAGGGAATTAAAAGCATTTTCAGCATATTTCTACTGCATTGTCACCATATTCAAAGCACTTGGGTCTGTGTTTCAAAACTCCTATCTGTTGTATAAGCTGCTGGGGGGGAATTGAACTGAACTCTATTTGATTGCATTCCTAAGAACTGAGTCCCATTCTATTCATCTCCTTACATTGCATTAAGGGGGGGTGAATTGTCCAAGAAAGGGATTACATTGTCTTTTGCTGAAATCCTATCAAGTTATTTTCTGTACTGCATTTCATTCCACATTGCATCCATTTGAAACCATAAAAGTATTGTTGCTATCGTATCCATCGTATCCATCCTATAACCACTCATCATTGATTATAAAGAAGTGTGCTAGTGCCGGACTATCCATTATTGATTACTGCTCAGATTAAGTGCGATATTCAATTATTAATTTATTATAAAGTGTGATATATATATATATATATTGTTTAAATTATCAAATAAACCTTTTAAACTTGCAAAACAGAACTACTTCTTGGCTCAGTGGGGTCAGGGGGATTCCAAGAGAGGGGTGTTATATAGGGGTAGTCATCCAGAACTCATGAACTGGAAGTAAAGATATATCAATAAGGGTTTCCATTCAGTATCCCAGACTAGGCATTGACTTAGCTGTAGTATTGAATTGAATCCTCTCACATGTCCAGAACACATACAGGCGTCCCAGACTTGCATGATGCAAACATGATAACCCCTGCATCTCAACATACACACAAAAAACATTCAAAACCAAACATTCATACACATCCGACATCTCCTCACCCCCGCATCTCAACATACACACAAAAAACATTCAAATCCAAACATTCATACACATCCGACACACCCCCACTCCGCATCTCAACATACACACAAAAAACATTAAAATGCAAACATTCATACACATCCGACACCCCCCCACCTCGCATCTCAACATACACACACAAACATACAGCAAAACAGACCCGACACACAAACACAAACAGACCACTTACCGGAGACGTGCTGGAAGGCAGGTAAGCTGGAAGTCGCTGGAATCGTACTACGGCTGGCGTGGTCCAAGGCTGAAATGCCTTCCGGCATCAAGCCTTATGGACCACGCCAGCCGTAGTGCTGGCCCTCCATTGGTGCAGCACACACGTACTACGTGGCTCGTAGGAGCGACGTGGTGCGTGTGCGCTGAGCCAATGGCGGCCAGTGTTTTGTCCGGCCCGGAAGACGACAAAGACTTTCCTAATGGAGGGCGGCCGATGCTGCTTGCGGGCCGCCCTCCATTAGGAAAGTGTTTGTGCCTCGAGGGCCGGACAAAAGAGCATGGCAGGCCGCAACTGGCCCACGGGCTGTATGTTGTGCACCCATGCTGTAAGGTGAAATCAAATGGAGAAATGTGTAACACGCCACTAATTCGCAACAAAGAGGGCTTTCCTGGCAACTAGTAGATGAGGAGAAAGGGGGATCAAAGAAAACCTGTTTAAAATTGTTCTTGCACTTAAGATGAAAGGTTGTGGCTGTGGCCTACTTGGCAAAATCAGTGGTACAATGATAATTCGGCAGAGGCTCGCGGCTCCCCTGCAAAACCTCTAACAGCTGATTCCCCTGCAGGGAAGACATGGAAACTATTTTTGCCCAACGGGAAGAAAAGAAGTTTACATCTGATGTGTTCTCTCTGAATTAGTTTATGGTGTTTCAAGATAACTTGAGTGTACACACCAAACTGCACCATGAACACCTCCCCTCCCCCCAGACCCTCTCTAAACATTGTCTTCTATAAAACGCTATCCACGGAAAGTCCCCTCAAACCCAGCATACACATGTTGCAGAAGTTCGTTTCTTATAGACCATTGGTCTTCTAACTGTGGGCCTGCCCCCCTGGGTGGTGCCCAAAGGATGTCAAAGGTGCTTCCAAAAGGGAATATGGGACTGCTTTAAATAGAAAATATAAGCAGATATGGCATATTGGGTGGGGGAGGGAGGGGGCTCTGTAAAAGTATTATTACTGGAGGGGGCTACGCAACCACTATTTTTACTCAAGGGGGGCCACTGGGCCAGCATAAACAAATTTGAATACCATTGTTACAGACACATGCGCTGGCAGTTACAACACATTTCATGAAACAGCATCTCTGTTGCGACGGCAAGAACTTAAGTAAGGTCTAATCATAGGCTCGTAGGTCCATGGCCGCCCTCCTGCTCCCACTCCCTCCGCGCCTGTGTGGATGGCCCGTGGTGATTTCACCTTCTCCCTCCTCCAAGGCAGGAAAGGTGAGGGCCTGCGCTCCACATTCTTTGCCAGCCTGCGCGCAGCCTCTGCCAGCATAGCTCTCAGCCTTTTCTGTCCCCAGGGTGGGGGAAAACAGGTTCCTTTTTTGGCGCATGAGAGCCCATTGAATTGAATGGGTGTGTAAGGCGCTTGGAGGGTGAGTGACTGGATTCCATTGCAGGTGAAACCGACCAAAAGCGAGTTAGTTGAGATGTCTGCGCCAGACGCCAGGGCCACACGTTTTCAATTTAGCAGTTGGCACGAACGTTCACATGTATGAGGAGAGGCTCTTCGGGGGACAAACTAGAAGGAGAGCTCCCCACGTGGTCCAAATAATTCCTACAGCCTGGTCTGCAAAGCTGTTGCTGATAACAACATTGGAGGTCAGGTGCAGTTGTCAGCAGGCTGCATGTGTTCCTACCAGGTCTGTGTGACAGCTGAAGCTAACCTCCATTTGTGTGAGACTCAAGCAAGATGTGTGAGACTTGAGCTCTCTCCACCACACCATATGGTTGCTGTCACAATCATGGGCGTAATTTTAGGGGGGGGCAGGGGTGTTTGTCCCCGCCAACTTTCATGGCACACCCTTGTGTCCCCATTCATTTGGCTGGGGCACCTTTTCTTCAGATGTCATGTCCCCCCAACATTTTCAGCAAAGTTACTCCACTGGTCACAATATACTTACGGAGCCACTGGAACTCACTGGATATAGAGATTCTGCTGTCCCTTAGCTCCCCTCTCCATAACTGATTTTAGATTTGATATACCACAGGTCCTACCAGCCTGTCAGTTTGTCATCAGTACCTAATGATGTCTCATCCGTTCCTGGGTGCCTCTCCCATACCTGAGCTGATGAGGTTGCACCTCTCTTATTTATTCATTTATATAGCGGGTACCTCTGCCATTGTGTCTTGGTTCACATAACGGCAGTTTTCCTGACATTATGTGTTTGAGTTTTCCACTCCAAATAATCTGAGGCAATTCATAAAGGGACTCTTTTCAGCCAGGGACTCAGTTTACAGCATCACTGACTTGAAAAAGCGTCTGTTCCCTTTCACTGCCTCACACACTCCCCTCATAGATAGTCCCTACTTCCCTGTCCTGTCATCAGTCCACACACTCATTGGCTCGGTCAACTGTCAATCATTCAGTCACTGAGAAACAGGTAATCTTGTCTAGCCTCCACAGGGACACACACTGCCACCTACTGTCAAACCCTTGCAACCGAAAAGCATAGCCACCCTACCAACGATCAACAAGCATTACATCACACCAGGAACTCCTGATCTGAAAGCTTAACCCCTTAGGTCCCAGGCAGCTTTTGAACAATTTACTGGCCAGGCCAGTTAAATATGGACAATTGCCATTCTGAGCCTTATAAATGGCATGTGGTCACACATGTGCACTGGATGAGGATGGAGAGGGAAGGGAGGTAATAAAAGCCAGCAGTTTGGCAGTCCAAGCTGAGGGTAGAAGGATCCAACTCCCACTTTAGAGATAGCCAAAGTGGGGGCGAATGAATCATAAGTCAGGCAAAGAACCAGAGAAAGGAATGATGATATTGTGAAGCAATTCAAAGGGAAAAGAAGCAGAGGTAGAAATCCTTAAGTGAGAAGAGAAAAGATTCAAGAGTATTGCCCACATTGTGAGAAGGTCAATGTGATGGGCCAAGAACAAAGTAGAAAGCAAGCTGGTTAAATATTTATTTGTATACAGGAGGAATAATGCTCTTTTGATCACAAAGGAGCGTACACTGGATAAGAAATCAGATTTGATGGGAAGCCGGGAGTTTCTTACAATGGGGTGAGTTTGAGGGACATTCTGACCAGGTTGTGGAGGGGAGTAAATGGAACAGTCACCAGGGAGAATACATAAGGACACATTCATAGATTAAGAACAATGAACACTGCAAATGTTTAAGTGCAGGTAGACCGTACGGCCAGATGTGCTCGGGATTTGACCATGATGGGTGAAGTGCTAGAGGGGAGGCAGAGGAAGAGAGGGACGGAGGCAGGTTAGAGGTGACGGAAAATGGTAGCTAAGAGGTAGGTAAAAAGGATAACTCTGAGGTGAGGAGGTAGGATTTTATTTGGTTTTTAATCAATCCTTGTGGACTGTTTCTCAGATGTCCAGCGGAAGAGAATTCAATGCAAATGGAGCAAGGAGAGAGAAGGAGCGGAAGCGAGAGGAAGCACAGGGAGGGCGAGGAGCCGAGGAGCCACAAAGGTAGTTGAGGAGGCAGAGCGAAGATTACGAAAAGGCTCGTAAAGTTGGATAGAGGAGGAAAGATACAGTGGTGCCTGACCATGGAAAGATTTGTAAACCAGGAGAAAAATTTTAAATCTAGCCCTTTTTTGCATTGTCAGCCATCCAGCATGATGACAGTACGAGGAAGTAGGTGTGAAGCGAGGGAGTTCAAAGAGAGTCCTGGTAGCGAAGTTAATGATCTTGTCGGGATGACAGAAAGCTTAGTTGGGAAGACCAAAGAGGATGCTGGCACAGTAGTCCAGTTTTAGAAGACAAGAGCAGTTAAGAGATACTTGTCACTGTTGAAAGGAAGGAGGTGCCTGATTTTTCTAATATTTAGGAGGTTGAGGTGACCTGCTGTACCAGTTTTGTAGATGAAAGCAGAGTGGGTGTGAGAAGGGTCATAGATGACACTTAGGTGTCTAGCTGAAGAAGACTGGGGGAGAGTGTCAGGTGGGAACTGGATAGGCAGAAGACGAGATGAGAAAGAGCTTTTGGTAGGGAAGAAGAGCACCTCTGTTTTGGTAGAATTTAACATCAGAGAGTGCAAAGCCATCCAATATTGAATGGCAGAGAGACAGTTGGAAATGTTGATAGAGAGATCAGAGGAGATTTTGGGAAAAGAGAATAAGATTTGGGTGTCATCCACAAAGAGTTGATACAATAACCCACAGGAGGCGATTAGTGCCCCAAGAGCAGAGATGTAAAGTGTAAAGAGGAGTGGACCTAAGACAGAGCCTTGTGGAACACCAACAGTTGGAGGAGTGAGTTCAGAGTGGTTGTTGCTCCAGGATACAGAGAACTGATGAGGTGTGAGGTAGGATGATTAAATCCAGACAAGGGCTTGATTGTCAAGCCCAAGAAAAAAAGAGAGTATTTAGGTGTTCAGAGTGATCGACAGTCTCAAAGGCAGCAGACAGGTCAAGGTGAATTATGATAGAGGATAAGTTGGAAAGCTTAGCAGAGGCAATGAAGTTGGGCACATTCATGAGAGCCGTTTCTGTGGATTGATGGGAGTGGAAACCTGCTTGGGGGGATCTCGAAAGTTGTGGATGTCTAGGAAATTGGTAAGAAGATTGAACACACACTTTCCAGCACTAAAGAGTAGTGCACAAGGAGAGACACAGGGTGAAGGTTAGCCAGTAGGTCCGGGTCAGCTCCTTGCTTTTTTAGGAGAGTGAGAACTGTGGATGTTTTGAAAAAAGAGGGAAAACAAGGACAGGTTGAAGAGTTCACTGAGGTGAGAGGCCACTAAAGGGCAAAAAGGCTTAACTAGCTGAGTAGCAAGAGGATCGGGTGGGGCACAAGAGAGGTTAGCCTTCATCAGTAGAGATAGCACTTCATCAGAATGTGTGAGAGAGAGGTGGAGATGAATAAGAGATCGAAAGAGTTACCTGCTGTGTGGGTAGGTATGATATGGATAGAGTAGAGAGCGTGGTCACTAAGAAAAGTCTGAAGTTAAGATTCCTGAGAAGTGGTAGGAGGGGGAAGGTTAAAGTCACCTAAGAGAATGAGGTGATTTTTAGTGGAAAGAGAATCAAGGAGTTGCCCAAGATCATCAAAGAATGGTCCAGTGGGACCAGGAGAGCAATAGATATAGATGATATGAACGGAATAAGTCAGAGCAATAATAGAGATGGCGAATTCAAAAGAGGTAGGAGAGAACGTGGCATTGGGATTTTGACGATGCTTTGAGGCAGGAAGATATGGCGTCATGTGATGTCACAGACTCTGGCCTAGGCAGAGTCATGTTGTGACATCACATGACTCTTCCTGGGCCAATGGCTGAGCTCTGGATGTTGACATGGTCAGAGCCTGACCAGGGAGGACAGAGGCAGAGAAGCCAAAAGAAGGAGAACCTGCAAGAGACACAACTGCAGCATGGTCAGCCCAAAATGGCCAGAAGGGCAGCTGCATTCTAAAGTTTTTGCATCTGGATCCAAAGGCTAGGTTTTTAAAGCTAGATAGCCTTCATTATCACTAGCTAGTGAGCTAGCTAACTGAGCTAAGTTCTCCCTGCTGGGATCTGTTTACAATCTGCAAGTGAAAGGCGAATTTAGGCTGTGTTGATCATACTTCCGAGGTCGATGAATGGACATTAGAGTGGCCAATGATGGCACCTGTAACTTTCAGCGATTCAAGACTGCAAACAATATGATAGCAATAGCTATGTGCATAGTAAAGAAGGCTTACCATAATTATTTTTAGGAGGCTTTGTTAGACAGTGTCGGTCCACCTAATTCTCATTATCAGACTCTCTGTCTTTCCTTCTGGTTCACACAATGCCCTAGAAGTCATGTGTCGTCCAAGTCAAATTCCCAAGTCATGCTGGTGAAAGGAGGAAGGATTTCTGTCAGAGCCATTTTAAGAAATTTATGGGGCCTGTCTTACATATGCATTTGGGCCCCCACAACCCCAAGCCAAAGAAATAAAGGGATCCCGAGTCTCTGGCCATGCCCCTCTCATCACAATCACAACCCATAGTGTGACATGCTGCCCAGCAGCACCCAGTATATGCATGGGTACACCCGTTCAGTCCCTTTACCCTCTTCTGAAATGCTGGAATCAAAATAATAAACAAGTGGTATTTCAAGGGCAACATCAGTAGCCAATGACATGGGTCCTTGTGTTCTAGCATGGTCGCAGGGCATGTTTTAACAATAGAAGCCACAAAGAAGGTGCAGTATAAATGCAGGAAAGAGATTAGCAGCCTTATGAAAAAGGAACATATACCCCAGCATAGACAGATGACTCAGATTAGAAGCCGCACAGAATGTAAAAGCACTTAATCATGGAGACATATTGGATGCAACAAGAAAGCTGCACTTACCATAGCATAGATAGTGCATATAGATTAGAAGCTACCAGAAAGGTCCTTGTGTCCTGACACAGACTGAGATTAGTCGATAGCCATGGTTTTCAAGGGGTGTTCCTATTAGCAACAAAACAAATGACTTTGTGGTGTGCAATATATACATTTTTTAAGAACATAGGCTGAGAACTAAATCACTCTTAGGAACTGACAATTCTGAAATGTTTAGGGACTGGGTATCTTTCTCGGGTTATGTGCCATGACAATAAATGTGTTACCCAGGATCACACATTTTCATTAAGAGGTGAAGTACTATAGAGCAAAGTGCATTTAATTGTGAATGTTTGACTTTCATGATATTAACTAGTACCCTGTTTTGCAGAACTGGCTTGGACAGTACACAAATCACATAATAATCCAACATGACAATATTTCAAAACAGAACTTTATAGAAGCACTTCATTCAAAAGGAGAATAATTTGAGCTTAATTTTCTCCATCATCAAGTACCAGAATAGTAATTGATGTGAGCTTCAAATATTGTATCATGGATTTTCGATTGTATTTTAAATCTTGAAATACACTGAACACAAATACTTGCGCACCATTATTTGATGTACAGAAGTACCTTTCACATAGTACCAAAAAGCAAACCGTTTTTTGTGTGTCAAACAAGCAGATCTAGAACTATGCTTGGCAGATGCCTGTGGCATTGTGTTGGGTCTCTTCTGTCTAGGGTCTCTTCCACTCAAATGTCCTAGATACAAAATATTGATAAAGGAACGGGCTAAATAATGGCACCAATACATGAGAAGGAAAACATATTCAAGGAAAAGTGCACACTACTATACAGTGAGATAAGATGATTTGTCCAGTATCTCTTTATCATCCGCTGGCAAAGCTGGGATATGAGCTTTAACACATTGGTACCACAATCTCGAATTTGACTGTCTAATCATCTCTTTCCACTAACTCTGTATGCTCTCCACTGGAGGTGGCTGGCCAGTTTTTTACATCCCTTGTCTGGAGGAACAGAACTCTAGACCTTTCCCATGACAGATGCTTTTACTTTTGTAACTATCTAGGGCACGTATGCTGTTTTGTAGCACAGTAGGTGCTATTACAAAAGGATATATATACATGCAAGGGTATCAACCTCTGATATTAAAAAGGCTGTTCCGGCATTGATGGAATTTGGTACTGTGATGTGTGTACAGAAAGCGCTATAGGGATAATATATCAGAGCAGAATGTACTTGTCAACAACAGCCAGGTTATGAGCCTCAACAGCACACCATAAAACATCCTGACATGTGCTGTTTATGTTTTTTTTAAATATGGGGACTGCCTTCTTTGAATCAGACAGCCAAGTGGACTCTGCCACACCCCCTGCACCGCCCCTCCCACAGATACCCAAAATGGGGTCCTGGGCCACGCGTCCCTTTTCCCCCCCTTAAAGTCGCCACAGTATCATGTAGTCGAACTTTTTCAGAAATGTGTGTATGTATGTGTGGGTTGTGTGGAGCAGGAGAGATAGTTCTCGAAAAGAGAGACTGCACACACACAGATGTGTGCGCAACAGGGAGGAAATGTGCTGTGTTGAGAGTCACACTCACAGCTCTGAAAACTCCAATGTTCACACGTTTATTTTTAGGTTAATTGGTAGGTGGAGATAGAAGACAACGCTGCGGAAACACGGCAGGGAGGAGAAGTGAAAAGCTGACAAATTGCCATCCCTGGAATCCAAACTGCTGTACAAGCATCGCCGTCTAGGAAACAGGACAGGTGCCCACGCCCGGGTCTTGACTGCAGGGTTGGCTGAAGTCGAGCAGTGGCCCATTTCAACATGGCCCCCACCTCCATATCCCCTCACCCATATCCGACTCACATCTATTTTGTTTGAAATCTTCCTCAGTCAAAACAAATGTGCAACACAGAAGGGTGATGGTTGAAGGTTTCAGAACGGAATAACAAAAACACTTGAAGAGTTTTGGACAACCCTCCAGCCCACACATGTTCAGCCCGTTCTGCAAATGCAGAAGGGTGAATGTCCAGAGTAATGCCAGAGGTTATGATTCACTCAAAATCATTCAGCAGTCACCCTTCTCTTTTGCTAAAGTCACCTGAGAGGGGCAGTCATGCCCAGAAGGGGGGGCCTGGGCTTGCCATGCTTTGAGACCTAAGCTACATATCACTGTCATTGGCCAATGAGGCTGATACATGTCTGGGGTTGCTTGTGGTTTCATGCAGAAGGGATGTATTGTAGCATTTTGGGCTAAAATGCCCCTTTTAGGGTGGGATCAAGACTGATTTGCACATGATAATTCCCCTTCTGTAATCGCTTGGCAGGGTGAAAAACGATGGTCTGGAGCGTTGCCCCAAGCAATGCTAGTGGTTATGATTTATTCAAAACCCTCCAACCATCACTCTTCGGTTTTGCAAAACAAATTTAGCACTACTTTATGAATGGAGGGCAGAAAATTCTCAAAGATGAGCCATAAACACAGACACGTATTCCCCAATTTGGCTTTATCACAAGTAAAATGTAGAACTCCCTCTGCCCTTTTCAATGTATGAGGTTTTTTGGAGCATTAAACATCAGCGTGTTTCAAATTTCTGTCAGCTTGGGAGTCAAGCATTACACCTAATGAAGTGAGCCAAGGCGGGTATTTGGTAAGTCCTCTTTCTTAATGTTACAGGAGCTCTGCTCCACCTCAACTGCTTTTCCTCTCACCTGTCCATTGCTCCGAATCCCCCAATCTCAAACTCCCCAGCGTTCCTCCTCACACATTATCACGACAGACCTCCCTCTTTTCAGAGACGACACTACCTATTGGACATGTGCGGTCTGCAGGGTATCTTCCTTGTTCTTCTTTTTTCTTCTCCCCTTCACTGGTGTGCTTTTTCCATGCATCTTTAGATAAGGAAGCCAATTGCTTACACCTTTTACCTCCTTCTGGTCCACTCTTGCATACCATCACTCTATCCATATTCCAAACTCTACCATCTTCGGTCTCCTCAGCATCATGTAACACTTGTGTTACTTCAATGGGTTCAGGTAGCCTGACCCTATTCCAACTTCCTACATTTGGATATACAGGATCTTTCCCACCTTTCCCAACATATTCTCTTTTATTTCTCAACTGGACTCCCCTTTTCCTGTCATCCATGCTCTTTCAGGCGACTACTTCTGGTCCAGCCTTGTGGAACAATGGGGGTTTCAAACTTATGTTGGCTCACCTACCACTAAATGGTGATGTGCCTGTAGTGGAATGTGATCTGAACTCATGTGTTATCATCATCTCCTGGTCCACAATCTTCCATTCTCTTTGGTTCAACCAAGCCCACCTAATTGTGTCTTTTATAAACCTGTTGAATGGTTCAACTACCCCATGGGTTTGGATGTGATATATCACACTAGTGTGATGCATGATCACATTTACCCTAAAAAAAATCTTGAATTTCTTTGTATTCACCCAATCATGAGGTAAAATTAATTTTAAAGTGCTACTAACAGCACTACAACCAGTACAGTATATTCATATCTCTATGCCATGTAGTCCAACATTTGGGAACAGTTAAGAGAGAGATTTCTCAGCCAGAAGAGGGAGGTGTGAATGTCATTGGTTGAAAGGGCATCAGCAGGACAAAGTTATACGTTTTGTGGCACATTTTTACTTCAGCTGAGGCTGCAAATGAGTATTTGGGTGCAGAAGAGAGAGTCAAGATACCAGAGCAACAGCAATTGAAATGCAACCAAGAACCTCTGGGCGACACAAATCTTTGCAAACAACAAAAGCTTTTTTTATGGTGAATAAGAATGAGTACTAGTATTGTACATGGAGAAACACTAGTGCAGTAAAGTGAGACTTTTTTGGAATAGCGTATAATACAAACAAAACCACTTCTGGGGACTAATTATGGGTAGATAAGGCACAGTTAGATTAAATGAGTTGGCAAAGATCATGAACTTTGGTTGAGTGGCGAAGCCAGGATTTGCCCCTAGTCTGAAATTTAGTCTCCGGCCCAAATTGTTACAAATATTTGTTAATGTTTGGGTTTGAAACTCTGTTTTTTAGAGGTGACTTTAGGCACGCACAAGTCACAGAATAATGCAACCTGCCAATCCAGAAATCATTCTAGAAACACATTAAGCAAAAAAGAGTATGATTGCCGCATTATGTTCCCCATCCTTAAATGGATTCTACAAGTTCCAGAATACAAGGTAATGCGAACCTACACAAATATCCAACAGAGCCACATCAAAAGATCTATTGGCTTTGTTAATGCGGTGTTTAACTCATATGCTTTGATTTAGTTCCCTTTGTGTGCAAGCTTTTATAATTGCTGCTGTTGGGTAAGGTGGCAATTATAAATCTAATACACACGTTTTTAATTATCCTCTGAAAAATGTTACATTCCTGCCCCACCCCCCAATGTTAACCTCTCTCCCAGCATTGTGGGAAATGACTTCAGGGAAAGTGATTTAAATCTTACTTATTACAGGTCCGTGCCAGGATGAAACTGGTCTGTGAATTTCAAACTTCAACTTTGAACAATAAGAAGACACAATACCAGTAGCTGTTTCAAAAATTCTGAACCTGAGGGAAGTGAAAGGTTGACTTACTTACAGACGCTTCATGATGGAAGGCATACACCTTCTGAGGGGCAAATCTCAGAGAAGAAGGCTGGCTTTTATGGTTAGATCTGAAGGATGCCTGTTGTGTATGCGTTATGTATTGTTGCTCTGTGCAATGTGCCAATGTAAGGGGAGGAGATGTGTTGTGTCTGGCTTAGCTTGGTAGTGGGAATGTAGAAGGAATGTTGTGATGGGGTGCAGGAAAGAAAAGGACAAGAAGAAGGACAACACTGCCCCCAATACAAGTAAGACCCATCACCCAGGGTGCCAGAGGGGGAGGAAAAAGACCCCATAGACCCGGTAGAATGAGGGACCAGCAGCTCATGATCTGGAGGGAGAGCTGGGTGACCATCAGGCATCACATAAGAGATTATACAGTTCACATTGCATTGCTCTATACATTTGAAATGATGCATTTTTTTTTAAATCACCCTATTTCATGAATTCCTAACCAATCCAATCCTAATAGTCCATGTTGCAATTTAGCGACCTAAACGCTGAAAATCCTCAAGAAGGTTAGTTCTAGACTCTAATACAATTCAATAAATCTCATGCGCACATTTCCATAAACAATCATAAATGTCCATGTCGCTATAAAGTGGCCTAAAAGCTGAAAGTCCTCAAAAGGTTAATCCTAGTCTTCAAACATGACCCACACCACTCACAAATAATCATGAGAAATCCATTCAGCAAACACGCATACGATTACCTGAAGTAGCTAAACAGAAATGCATTTCCTTAAAACAAGACGTCAATGTCACCTATGTATCTACAAATCCTCAAAGTGTAACCATCCACTCTTAAAACACCAAATATCAGTGGCGCAACACACAAGGATAATATCACATAAGGATATTTAAGTCCCTTTTCCTTGAATCCTTAGAAGATAACTCGTCACCATCTCAGTGGTCTGTCCATCAGTTTTTGGACAACCAAACAGCACCTCGGCCCCCGCACCGTTCCTCCTTCGGTGGGTAGAATGATAGATCTCCAAGTCTGCGTTGCATTTACAATACATAGACTTATCCCCTCTCCATGCCGCTCAGAATGCATAAGTAGTACTCCAACGGGGCATTGTATACTTTCCCTTCGCTGGGTAGACCGCTACCTGAACGTCCCGCCACAGTACAACACAGTGCACACTCAACTTCTGTGTGCCATACTATTCCTCAATGAACGTTACACTGCATCCTGAACACGCAGACTCACGCCTTTGTGTTCCTTACTCGGAAATTCCCATCATTTCTCACCCTTGACGCGATACAGCCGCATTGTTTAAGCCTCCCGATTCTTGCAACTCCTGAAAGTTCAGCTTGTTTAAACCTCGCAAGCAACAATTCCTGCATCTCCTGAGCATTGGGCTCATTCGCCAACTCCGTTCACTTCCATACTGACGTCACCATTCCCTTGCCAGACGCAGGGTAGTGAAGATCTCTGCTCACCCAACGGCCACTGTCTCTGGCATCTACTGACTCTCCTTTATGCGCCATGATCGCTTTACGCTTTACCAGTACAAAGGACACATCCCTTCAGCCTGGCTTCATTTACTTTCATTTTCTTCATCATGGGGAGCTTTCCCTTGGTTTGACTTGTCCCTTGTTTCACCTGCTGGGACATATGATTACACCTAATGGGACAGCTCTGCTCTTCCTTTATGGGCAAACCTCCCACTTTACATTGAAAACAACTACTTCCCACTACACTTTACCGGGACAGCATCACTTTTCTCCCTATGGGCCAGCTCCTTTCTACATCCTATGCAGCACGACTTCTCATTTCATTACTGGGACACAGCTTCCTTTCATCTTCTGGCCCAGCTCCCTCTCCAGCCCCCGGGACTCAGCTCTCCATCCAGATCATGAGCTGCTGGTCCCTCATTCTACAGGGTCTACGGGGTCTTTTTCCGCCCCCTTTGGCACCCTGGGTGATGGCTCTTACTTGTATTGGGGGAAATGTTGTCCTTCTTCTTGTCCTTTCCTTTCCTGCACCCCCGCAGCAGGTTTCTTCAGCTTCCTACTTTTTCTTTCACTTGGGTTCTTCTTCTTTAAGACCTGTTATAATGTTAAGCATCTCTTCATTCCACCTGGAATGAGAATGCTCTGTTCCCCATGTTCCACCACGGAACGCTATAGCCCATTTCCCTACTGGCAGCCCTCGCCTCCGGTGGCCGTAGAATAAAGCTCATTGCTCACTCACCTCGCCTCCGCACTTTATTTCATTTGGCGACGAGGCTCATCTCCCCCAGTTTCCCAGTGAGCGACAGCCGGCCCCCGGAGTTCCTCCTCCGCGTTCCTGGTGGTATCCACAGCGGCATCCTCGGCGCCCCCTCTCCCCGGCGGCCCTCCATCACTGCGGCCTCCCCGAGGCTTCTACCCTGAAGGAGAAGGGGCCAGGCCGTCGGCAGCCACTCGGCCACAGGCAGGGACAACGTGAGAGGTACCAATTTTTCATACTTGGGGCAAAAACTCTATCTCCGCAACGATCCTATCGCGCGAGCGCGCATCCTTCGACTCGCCGACCAACGGCGGTCAGAGGAAAGGACCTCTCTGCGTGCCGTGCGTGCGGCCATTTTGGGCAGGCCCAACCTTGTTGCGACGACGCCGCGGAGCTCCAGCTGTACTCGACATAACGAATCACCAGCTGTTCATCCCGGAAATGAAAGAAATCTCAGATTTAATAGACTGAGACACGATTTAGCACTGCATAACCCCCAGAACCTCTGGATTGACTGTGCATCAAGCAACTACTGGATTGATAGTGCTTCATATTCAGATTAAAAAAAAACTGTGACATGATTTAACACGATTAGCACTACTGAATGGGCTGACAGTGCACCAAATCTACCCCTGCATAACCTCCAGTACCTCTGGATTGACTGTGCATCAAGCAACTACTGGATTGACAGTGCTTCATATTCAGATACAAAAAATAAAAAATAAAAATGTGACATGATTTAACACTATTAGCACTACTGAATGGGCTGACAGTGCACCAGACTGCCACACATCATCAGTCAGTCATTCACAGCAACTAAGTACGCCACTGAGAACACTCACAGTGCCATAGCCCACCACTGCAACGCAGCTCAACTCACAAAGCCTTCACCATCCTCACCAGCCAGTCATGCAGAACGTGCCACATCCCACCAAGTTTCTTCCCTGCCCTGGAACACCAACCTGCCCTTGGGAGCAATGGCTTGACAGCTTCCAGATATATCTCAGAGCCATAGGCGGGAGTAAATTTAACGATGACCTCAAAGAAGCAACCCTCCTGAACTGCTTAGGAAACGAGGGCCTGAGGTTATTCAGGGCGCTTCCAGAACCAGATGGTGCTGGTGGAGACAGCAATCGAAAATTTGACACTGCCTTAACTAAGCTCACCAAACATTTCGGCAGCAAGACAAACGTGGTGCTGGAAAGGTACAAGTTCTTTTCTCGAAAGCAGGCTAAGGGTGAGTCAGTCGATACTTACCTAGCTTCCCTCAGAGTACTGATGTCCACGTGTGAATTCACGGGCGTTGGTGACGAGTACTTAAGAGACCAGCTTGTGCTCAATGTTGCTGATCCCCGCATACAGCAAAAACTGTGGCAGACAAAGAATCCCTCGTTGGACCAGGCCACTGAAATAGTGAGGAGTATGGAATTTGGGGATCATTGCATGAAAGAGAGACTGGCCCTTAAAGAAGGTGTTGAAGTGAAATATGTGGAAGGCAGCTCTGACTATGATCAAGATGGCACGTTAGTAGCGGCTGTGAGAAGTGTACCCCAAAACACTAGAGGACACTCCAGAAGAGGGAGAGCATCAGCCTATGACAACCAAAACCCCACGCGCTGCCAGAAGTGTGGGTGGTATAAACGCCACGACGCTGGGAAAATGTGCCCGGCTAATAATGTTGAATGCTACAAATGTGGCCAGTTGGGCCATTTTGCCAAAGTCTGCCGAAACAACCGAGGAAGACCAGGGAGATCTGGCAACGGCAACAGAAGACCTGTCAACAGACACGGGTCCGTGAAGACAGTGGACTATGATCAAATGTCAGACAACATGTTATCCGTCAATCTGGCACACCCACAAGTGCAAATCCTCACGGTCACTTCCGTCCAAGAATCAAGCGGTCCATGGGTCAAAATGTACGTCAACGACATACCTTTGAAAGTAATGGTGGACACAGGGTCCCTCTATACCATGGTGGACCTTGAAACCCTTGTGAAGGTACTCTCTGGCAAAGTCCATAATCTACGAAACTCTCCGGTGAGAGCCACGGGGTACGGAAAGACCCCAATTGACATCATTGGGTACACATGGATCAAGCTCAAGTTTCATGACAGGCAAACATACTGCAAGTTGTTTATAGCCAAGAACGGGTCCTCTGTAGTAGGATGGGAAGAGCAAGCAGCCCTCCAAGTGAGAATTCATCCCGGGGAAGATATCCCTGTTCTGAGTGTGTTAAAGAATAATACTGACATCAAATCCAACTTGGCTGAGCAATTGGCTGAGCAATTTCCCAAAGTGTTCTGCAATAAAATCGGACTACTTAAAGGTTTCCAACACAGGATCATATTGAAAAGAGGTGCTGTCCCCGTAATCCATCGAGTATGTGGAGTTCCCTTTGGAACCAAAGCAGCGCTTAAAGACGAACTCACACGTCTATGCAATGAGAACATCATACAACCCATAGAGAGTTCCGAATGGCTGGCCCCATTGTCCTGGTGAAGAAACCCGACAATTCCATACGGATGTGTGTTGACCTGAGGGATTTAAACAAGAACATATGGGTCGACAGACGCCCACTTCCTAACATATCCGAACTTCTCTCGACCATGGAACTGGCAAGTTTCTTTAGCACCTTGGACCTCTCCTCAGCATACCACCAGATTGCTCTAGATGACAGCTCTAAAGCCCTCACCTCCTTTGTCACACCTTTGGGAGCATACATGTTCAATTGAATGCCATTTGGGCTCGCTTCTGCCGCAGCAGTCTTCCAGAGACTCTTGTCGCATCATATCAGCCAAAACTGAGGAAGAACACGATGACATGCTAATGGGCGTATTACGAATAATCCAAAGAAGTGGACTCACCCTCAAGCTGGAGAAATGCAACATAAAGTGTAGTCAAATTTCCTATCTTGGACATTCAATTGACGCCAGGGGCATCCGTCCCAAGAAAAAACTCCTGCATACAATATTGAGTTTAGCTGAACCCACCAACAAAGACCAGTTGAAAAGTTTTTTAGGAATGACGGAGTACTACTCCAAATTTGTGAGTAACTATGCCAACAGGACGGAGAACATGAAGAATCTCATGAAGAAATCCAACAGGTTTGAATGGTCCGCAGAATGTAAGAACAAATTTGAGAACCTCAAGTCCGACATCAACCGAGCTCCAGCCCTGAACATGTTTGATTATAAAGCCAAAACAATAGTGTCAGTAGATGCCAGCAAGATCGGCCTTGGTGGAGTACTAGAGCAGCAACAGAATGTCAACATCGTGACCATCGCGTTCGCTTCCAGAGTACTAAGAGGTGCTGAATTGAACTATTCCACCATCGAGAGAGAGAGGCTTTGGCTGTCAAGTGGGTCTTACAACACTTCAGAAATCTGATTTGGGGCCTACCCATCCTCCTAAAGACTGATCACAAACCTCTAGTCAACATCCTGCAATCAAAATCACCACACCTTATTTCACCGAGAATAAGACGCTGGTTTCTGGTCATCATGCAATACAATCTCCAAGTTTACTACAATCCTGGTCCACAGAATCAAGTAGCAGATTGTCTTTTCAGACTACCCACCATTGAAAACAAACAAGACGTTAAAAACGAAGTTCAAGACGAGGACATTATAGCCACCATAAATCCTGCCATTCCCTCCGATGAATGGACACGCATCACCAAAGCCGACACAGAACAACAGGAAATCAGAAGAGCTGTGATGAACGATTGGATCGGTGTTGGTCAAAATTTGGCGAACTTCACACCATTTAAAGATGAGATATCCATGAACGAAAACCACATCTTTAGGGGAAGCAGAGTAATTCCATCCATGGCACTCAGAAAGAAACTACTTGACCTAGCCCACGAAGGACATCTGGGAAGAAGTTTGACAAAAAACAGAATGAGGAACAACTACTGGTGGCCCAATATGTGGAAAGAGGCAGAAGAGACAGTAAAAAACTGCAGTACCTGCGCTTCCTGTGACAAATCAAAAATCTTAAGGAAAACCCCAATTGTAGAAACACCCAAACATGTATGGTCAAAGCTGGCAAAAGACATTATGGGCCCCTTCGAAAATCTGGAGGAAGCAAAAATATTCATCATCGTAATCGTTGATTACACCTCCAAATGGACTGAATGGGGTGTGGTGGAAACCAGCGAAACCACAAAGAAGGTCATTGACTCCCTAACCGAAATATTTAACAGGGAAGGTGACCCCAGAGACATAGTCTCAGACAACGGGTCCCAGTTCACCTGGTTGGAATTTAAAGAATTCCTCGATAAAAAATCCATCAACCACATCACTACGTCACTTTACCACCCAATGTCCAACGGCTTGGTAGAAAGAATGAACAGACTGATAAAAAGTGTCATTCAACTAGCCACTGCCAATGCTATGCCTTGGAGAGAAACCCTCAAGGAAGCCTTGTACGCATATAGAACAACGCCACACTCCACCACTAACTCAGAACCTTTCACCTTAATGCGGGGCAGAACCGCAACTGATCAACTGAGACCAGCATGGATCTTCTTAGACACCGGTGAGGCAAGAATGAACATGGAACCAAAAGTGGACATGGAACAAATCCACAAAACTATAAAGGAGAAGCACAAGAAGTACAAAACATACTACAACCAGAAGAACGGAGCAAAACAGATGCTCCTTCAGGAAGGAGACTGGGTATGCATTAGAGAACCCAAGAAAATACTCAAGGGTGAATCCAAATTCAGATCTCCACAAAAAGTCACACATTTGTCACGACAAATCCATCACATTGGATGATGGAAAGAGATGGTCACACGATGACCTCGTGAAAATAACCAATGACACCTGCAGACCCAGCACTTCCGAAAACTATTTCAATGACGCTTGGTCAAGAGAGAACGTGAAGAGAACAACCAACGACACATGCAGACCCAGCACATCTACAGACTCACATGATGGCGTAAGATCAAGAAATGAACTTTCTTCTGAAGAGACATACCACCCCAGACACACAAGAAACTACGAACCTTGTCACTCCAATGAGGAATGACCGGCCAAGAGTCTGTCGAAAAGGAATCGCAAGATCATCCAGAACTTCAGCAACGATTTCATCCATTACTGAACACCAATGCCTACCTGGTTAATTTCTCTTAGCCAACCATCCCACTCTCCTTGTTTCCCCCGCCCCTCCTTTCCGTTCCCTTCTTTCCCTTAGGTAAGGAGATGTTATAATGTTAAGCATCTCTTCATTCCACCAGGAATTAGAATGCTCTGTTCCCCATGTTCCACCACGGAACGCTATAGCCCATTTCCCTACTGGCAGCCCTCGCCTCCGGGGGACGTATAATAAGGATCATTGCTCACTCACCTCGCCTCCGCACTTTATTTCAGACCGACTCATCGCCAATGTTACGAAGCAGCTCCCAGCCTTCTTAGGTTGACATGCTAGGTTTATTACAGCTTCTCAGAACACCTTCACAAGCAGTTACATAGTCCTTAAATAAGTTACATTAATAGGACAGAAACACTGGCAGCCCATCACCCAGGTTTCAGGCTGACTACCTGCCCAACATAGAACCTTCCCTCAGGCATTCCCACACTCAGACACAAACACTCCACGTGACATCACAACATTCCTTCTGCATTCCGACTACCAAGCTAAGCCAGACACAACAATGCCCATCTCACGTTTCCTGTTTGAGCTCAGGACAGGAGATTTCTCCAGTTTAGGTGGGCAGCCAGACTGTGGGAGTTCACGTGTCTGCCCATTGGGCTCTCTTGAATGCTGCAGTGTTTCATTAAGGCCGTGGTGGCTTCCCTCAGAAAAAAGGGATCCGGCTGATTCTCTATCTCAACGACATGATCGTCATGGTGAAGGGCAAGCAGAAACTTGAGCAACATCTTCGCTCAGTGACAGAGCTGCTACAATCCTTAGGGTTCCTCATGAACAAGTAAAAATTAAACGGTTGATACCCAACAAACGGTTGGAGTTTCTAGGTTTCATGATATTCAGCAACACTCCAGCTTCTGGAACAGAAGATGAACATTTGTATTTATTTATATTTGTTAAGCGCTTTCGCCAAAGCACTGTACATTAGTAACAATTTAAGCTGTACAATGCATTAAAATAAATGAGGATATTTAAAACAGACAGATTATTGAGGAAAATAGGCTTTAAATCAGGTTCAGAAAATGTGAAGGGAAGGGGAAGCTCTGACAAACAGAGACAGGGCATTCCAGGGTTTTGGTGCAAGGAGAGAGAATGGTCAGAAACGGGAGGTGGAGCTGGGAGGTTTAGGCACAGTGAGAAGAAATTGGGACTGAGAGCAAAGGGTCAGAGAGAGAGCGTAGAACGAGAGTAGAGATGATAACAAAGGAGAGGCAAGACCATGAAGAGCGTTGAACACAGTGCCAAGGAAATGAGAAGATAGACGAAGAACAAACAGTAAGAGAGAGATTGCGAGAAAATATACAAAGCTTGGTCGCTCTAAAAGAAAAAACTTGAGAAGGACAGAGGTTAAATAGATGAAAGCGACAGATACGAGCAGTGTCAGAGATTAATAAAGAAACAGATATACACGAGTCAAAGATAACCCCAGGTTTACGGGTAGAAGTGGAAAAGGAAGGAAAGTAGGGGGAACTAGTAGACCAGTGAGGGAACAAAGGGAGGAAGAAGTGAAAGAAAAAAAAAGGATTTCTGTTTTAGAATGATTGAGATGCAGAAAATGTGACAACAGGATTGTATATCCATAAGATAGGAGGAGACAGAGGAATGAAGAGAGTCAGGAGAGGAGGAGAAAGATCAAAAGATCTGAGTGTCATCTGCATAACAATGATGGAAGAGATCACGGAAGAGAGAGGAAGAATATGTAGTGAAAAGAGTAAGGGACCAAGAACCGATCCCTGAGAAACACCATAGTGAAAAAGCTAGGAGGAGAAAGTCTGGCCAGCCCATGAAACAGAATACAAGTGGTCAGAACGATAAGAGTAGAACCATTGAAGTACTGACCCTGAGAAGCCAAGCGAGGCCAGAGAAGAGAGGAGAGTAAAGAGGAGAGTAGAATGGTCTAACATGTAAAGGGCAGCAGAAAGATCTAAAAGTATATGAATGGAGGACTGTGGATGTGTCGTGAATCGAGAAAGAGTTAGAGACATGCAGTACCGCAGTTTCAGTAGAGTGAGAAGAGTGTCAAACAAAGTGGAAACGTGGGAAAACTGAGTGTGGAGTAATAAAGGTAGAGATTTTGTTGTAAACAGCTCTTTCTTGTAGCTTAGAAAAAACATAAGAGAAATTGGGCGACAATTAGATGGGAAACAGGGATCCAGTTAAGGCCTTTTAAGAATAGGCATGATAGTATCCTGTTTAAGTGGCAAAGGGAAATTACAAGACCAGAGAGAAAGGTTGAGCAGGGAAGTCAAGCATGTGATGGGAGATGGATAGACAGAAGGAATAAGTAATGAGGCAAGAGGATCAAGAGGCGATGCAGTGAGGTGAGCAGGTGTGAGTAAAAAGGAAGTGTTGCAGTCGCACAAAGGTGAGAAAAGTGAGAGGGAAGGACTACAGGGGAGTAGAGGGGGTGAGAACAGGATTAGAAGTAGCATATGGAAAAGAAGCTCAAAGAGAGGAAACTTTAGTGGTGAAGTAGTCAGAAAAAGCAGAAGAGGAAGGAGGAGATGAGAGAGAAGGATGAGCAGGACGAGGACAAATTTGATTTAAGAGCTGAATTAAGTGTCGCGGGCGAGCAGAAAGAGATGGCATGAGATCAGACAAATGCTGTTTTTTAGCAGAGAGTAAAAGAGTGTAAAGTAGTAAGAGTTGTCAGGTCAGTGGGAGGCAGGGATTTTTCCATTTTCTTTTGGCTTTCTGAAGAGATGAATGGAGAGAGCGGAGATGAGATAACCAAAGCTGTGGGGCTATTATGAGATGGTGTAAATGGTAAGGAGGGATGATATGTGTCAAATGTTGACAGAATACCAAAGTGAAGTGTACGTGCCGCATGATCAGCAGAGAGAGTGGAGAATTGATGAGGAGGAGGCAAAGAAGAGGAGAACGAAGAAAGAAATGAAGACGAGTCAAATCAGCAGAGGTCACGCCCAGTGGTCGAAGTGTATGAAAAGAAGTAGTGGAACTATGTTCCCTGATGGCCTGCCCCCAAATACCCACAAACCCCATCGCTGCACCCTCCCACACTCAATCCAAACTCCCAAACAAACACACCTGCTATTTAAGGGAATTTTCAGTGCAGTGCACCGAAGTGCACGCTTCAACTTCTTCCTAAAATTTTATTTTAAAACTAAACCATTCCAGAATGGTTTCTTTTTAAAATAAAAGTATAGGAAAATTGACCGCTCCCGCCCACTTTGAACTCTGGTCACGCTGAGAAAAAGAGGCTGACAGAGGTGAGTGATTAGTAGAGAGAGGGACAGAAGGGGGGGTGGTGAGTAGAAAATGATCAGAGGAATAAATAGGATGATATGTAACAGAAGTATTATGGGGAAAATAGAGGATCCTTAGATATGGGATAGAGGGGCATCAAGAGAGACCGGTGGTAAGATTCAAGAAATAGTAGGAAAGAAGAAGATGAGAGTGTGGAATTAAGATGTAGATTGATATCCCCCAGGATAAAAAAGGGGGAAAGCAGTGGAAGTATGAATGAAAGAAGTGTGTCAAGGTCTTTAATAAATGAGGAAATAGGACCCGTGGGCAGTACAGAGTAAGGCAGGAGAGAGGATAAGAAAAGGTGCTCAAGTTGTATTTGAAGGATGAAAAGTGCAGAAGAGAAGGACTAGGAGAAGCAAAGGTCCAAGAGGAATAATAGAGAATACCTACACCCCTGCCTTTACCAGTGAGACGAGGGATATAAGTAAAGGAAGTGGAAGAAGAGAGGCTATCATTACAGATAGAGCTGGCATTCCAAGGTCCAGCAGATATAGAAGATAGAGTAGTGGAAGAGAGTAAAGGGTACGTAAGATTAGACTGGTTACGCAAACGATATGGAGGGGAAGATGGGGATCTGGAAGAATAGTGCACAGGAATAGAAAAGGTCATAATCAGTAGGAAGAGGGGAAAAAGCAGAAGTTGTCGCAGGGCAAAGCAGCATCATGACATGGGCGAGATGGTAAAGTCAATGGGGAGGAAAATGTAATAAGGACAAAAGGTTAGTATGCGCTACCAGAGAGAACAGGGTCAAACAGGGAATGAAAACCACCCTTTGAGATGTCCACCCCTAAAGACAGGACGCCCTAATGGACAATGATTTAAAGGGGAAAAGTATAACACATTAGAGGACCTGTGAAGGCCCGGGTGGATGAGCCTGCTGCCATGCTTTGTTGCTGGATGGAGCGCAGGGGGGTCCGGCAGTGACAGCAGTGGTAGAGAGGCACCTCCTGACAGCAGCGGTCCAGTTCCAGAGGTGAGTCACCTCACCAGACAGCACAGGCAAGACAGCAGTTTTGGGGACCGGCACATTGAAGCAGGAGAGATGTTAAGTGCTCCTGATGTTAAGTACTCCTGAAGTCACGTGACAGGGGACAATGGTCAGGAAGGACCTCAAGAATTCCATAAAGGGGGAGTGTCGATCAGGTAGTTGGTGAGAATTGTGGACATACTAGCGTCCTCGACACAAGCAATATTCTCGGGCAGGGATGTCATTTGAGATCTCCCTTGCTACCACTAAACAAAAAGCTTTTCCTTCTTTTAAATGGAAGCTCCTGGGCTGAGCCCAGTGCCATGTGGCTGTTTGTTGCTGGAGTGGCAGGCCTCTTAAATAAAAAACAGGGGGTTACACAAGTGTAACACTTTGAGCAGTGACCCTAAATAAGAAAGAATAGGAATAACAAATAGTTTGTCTTTCTGGAATTCTATACAATAATTGCTTGTGTAGAGGAGCAGGTGGACATTTTATCCCTAGCTCCCGCCCCCTCACCTGCGTCATATTGTAACAGGAGAAGAGCCCTATGTGGGACACCAGGTTTCATCCCAATACTGCATCGAGTGTATGAGAGATGATATGCACTCAGACAACCGTATCAAATGTACCCTCATACTAAGAGGGTGGAAGAATATCTGCACACACCATTGGACATCATAGAGCTATAAGTGAAATCTGACAAGAGCAGAGTGACGTCATAGAGGAAAGATACTGAGACTCACTGAAACGATATGCAAATACTCAAAGAATAAGGATTTAACTGAAGTAACAAGAGAAATATGGAATCGAATATGAGGAAATTGAATATGCAAAGAAGATAAAGTTACCTGCTGATTAATAAATGTATATATGCCGAAACGCAAGGTAGATGAGACATATACAAGCTTGTTGCACAGGAAAACATAACATGGCTAGAGCGGCTATGATGGAAAGAAGGACGTCGGACTTGTATTAAAACCATTCAAGCTACCTCAGAGACAGAGCAGGGCTGCAGAATCAGGAGATGCTGGAAAACAGCTTTGTGTGAGGAATAAAGAGGAGTGTATTGGCCTGGGATCAAGGATGTTACTTCAAGGAATAATTGCAAGGCACAAGGCGAGTCAATAGGATAAGCCATGTACGTAAGACATTTTTCTTTTATATTAAGCAAAGGAGAAAACATCTGCAAGAGCCAAGTATTAGACAATTAATTATGCGGAAAACCCATGTAAGATGGAGTGAACAAGTCTCCAGAAGCCAAGAAGTGTAATGACACCCAGCAGTGAATCAAATAGCAGTAAATAGAAGGTTGCAATGGACACATTTGTGGCCTCCTCACACGTGATTCAGGAGCTTAAAACAAAGGCTATTCATTAAGCCCAAAATGAAGATAATAGTGTGCCTACACTCACATGAATGTCTCAGAACAGAGAGCAGGCTTAGAGGTCAAATACAAAGGAGAACCCTTGGCTTGGGGCCTGACTGATGAGAGACGATGGACTAATTGGGAAAGTGGGGAGGAGTCTGATGTTGCTTGCATCACCTGAGTTTCGTTTTGCTTACATGCTGCTAATGAGACGAAAGCCCAAGGTTGGGAAGCATGTCAACCAATCAGAGTATCTATGTAGCAACATGCTATACAGTGTTGCAAAGACCAACGCGCTGCCATTTGTTCCACTATAATCAGTATTATACGCATTTAGAGTTAGTTCAGGCATGCCCACCAGATAAGGAGCAGCCAATGAAGTTACTAACACTTATATATACTATAGGTACATTTGTTCCCTTAACCAATCCCTCCCTTCAATAGGTTTTAGTTTGCCACGTAGGATAACGTCATAGATGACCCATATCGAGGTATAAAACCTTTGTATAATCACATTTGGGTGTGAGCACGTGAATTACTGCCTGTTATTCGCCCGATGACCCTACTTTATTTCTATGCTGATAATAAAGTAGTACTTTGCCATAATCTTTGAGTCTGTCCGGTAATTTGGGTCTGAGATCATTATTGGTCATTCCATCTAGCACATGAGACGGACGCTTCAAGGTGCTAGAGCACACTAGACTCAATAACGGTTTATTTCAGGACACTTCAAGGGGTGAGTCACTGATTTAGTCTGTTCTTAAACACCTCAAATTCACAATGCAGGCAAAAAATTCCAAAAAGCATTTAGAGTAGAATAAGCATCCATTTCGGACTCTGTAGTTTGCTTTTCGCAAGTTGCAGTTATCGCATGTTTTTTTCTGCCATTGTCTCTGTTACAATCATCAGAAGACCTTCCATCTCGGTGTCCTCTGTTACTTGACAAAATCCTTGTGCCTAAAAGCTTGTGTACAATGTAGATATGTTTGACCATAGCACATAAAGTGGCGCTTGATTTCATTGTGCCACAAATAATGCTTTGTTGAAATGTGTCTATCTTTCCTATCTCCCTGGCATGCTATTCAGATTGTTTGTTTGCATGTATAAGGTAACGAAAGCCCAGAGTATGGCAAGTGAGTGTGCTACTTTCACTGTGCTACTCTAAATTCTTTAATACGCAGTTATGAACCCACCCAATGGCATCTATTTTACCAACATCTGAAGCATGAAAAGTAGATCCACACAGGCTTGACGTGTAGCCAACTTTGCATCAGACGTGTAGATCAAACAGCCTGCTGTTAAATCTCAGTTACCAGTTTAATGGTATCCACTACAGAGTGTAATTTGCTTTCTGACTTTGTGAGCATTCAGTCATGTAATTGCTCCTTTTACTATAGTTGGTAAGTAGCTCAGTGCGTTTTGCGCTTACTGCTGTGATGTTTGTGTGATCTGCAGGTTGCAGGTCCAAATCCCACCAAGGCCAACTCAGCCTTTCATCCTTCTGAGGTTGATGAATGAGTACCAACACAGGATGGTTGATATTGTATGTATATTTGTTCTATTTAAAGCGCTTAAGCGTGAGTGCTATATAATAACACATCATTATCATTTGCGCTTTGACATCTGCTTGCATTCACAGTAATTTAGTAAAATGGGCCTATGCACATGAATGTTAATGATACATATGGTGATCCATTCTTGTATGAAATGTATATCACGTTACAGTGATATTGTAACCATATGTTTCGTAGTGTACTAAGGAACAATGCTATGTGATGCCACATTCTGTTTTGTCAACGGGTGAAAGGTCGTCTTCCATAGCTTCCACTGATGTCACTTCAGGGTGGGGTCAAACGGCATCATTTCTTATGACGCCATCAGAGGTCAAGGGCGGTGTGATGTCACGTCCGCTACAGCTTTCAAGGGTTGATAGTAGAGCAGTTACACAAAGGCATAGGGTATCAGCACATTTTCACCTAGATCAGGTCCGAGTGGTGGTTACGTCAAATAGTGGTGTGAGCTGTCTGAGCAATTTTCGAAAACGCTCCAGATATCCTGATAGAATCAGACGCTAGCAGATTGGGCTAAGGTGGTCAACGCGGGTCAGTTAAGACAGGAGGTATGTGGTCAGTGGAGAAACCCAAACTAAGCATACAATGCTTACATTGAAATTAGTCTTTCACAGTATGCTCACTACGTTCACTGCTGGGAGAGCAAGCTGATCCATACGTTTACGCATGGACAACGAGTCACGGGTGAGATATACAAATCATCTTGGAGGGTTACAGTCCAAGTTGCTGCCAGATCTGGCAAAGGGCATTTGGAATTACTGCCTGGACAATCAGCTAGCAGAAACAATGGTGCTCGAGAGAGAGAGGAGGAAAAGAAAAGAAGAAAAAAAAGAAACAATGCTTCTCCTGCCAGGCTCCGGGAAGACACAGTGGTGGGCTGGAACTCATGATTCCTCCTGGACATCAGCGATTGGAGGTTGGACCCAGACGTGTTTTGGGAGATCTATTTGAGGTTATCCACGCCCAGTGTAGCCGTTTGCTTTGAGGCTGAATGCTCAAATCTCCAAGTTCCACAGTTGGAGACCAGACCTGAATTCAGCCAATACCGATGTGCTACAGAACTAGAGTCGGGAAATGACGTAGCCTTGCCTCCTGCTGCACTGACTTCCAGAGTATCAGTGAAAGGGTGAGATGGCGATGTTGGTGATTGTGGTTTCCTGGTGGGCCGCTCCAGCTTGGTTTCCAGTTGTTCTGGGCCTTTCTATGGATTTCCTGCAAGTGTAGGAGACAGTCATTTTGAATCCGGTCAGAGACGGTCACCCGCTGATCTGGGAAGAATCTGTCGTGCTGGTGGCTTGCATGGTTTCGGGATTGTTGGGGATGCCAGCACTTCCAGATATGGCTGCAGGGCTCATTGGAGTGTCCTTCGTGCTAGCAACGCCAAGAGTTGCAGGAGATCCTGGAACAGATGGGAGCATTTCTTCATCCCGTTTCAGTTCCTCTGGTAGAGGTGCCGAGGTCTCTGGCATGTCTTTCGCAGGAAGGGAAGTCAGTTCGGACGATCTGAGTGTTTAGCATCTGGCCATGACCCGGTTGATGGTGTAGCAGCAGAGGAACACGCAACAGTATGTTGCCTCATTAAGGGAAGGAAGATGTGGAGGACACTGGGTGCAAAGTACTCTTCTCTCTGGGACGTCCAGAAGATTTTTCAGTTGTTTCAGAGTTGGCAGGACAATGGCGCCTTGAGTATTACACAGCTGTTGCTGTTGTTATGCTTAGTGACATGCAGATGAGGTAAGTAGACGCCAGTGTTTCCCAGAGAAAGTGACATTCTTCACCAGGAAGACCACTAAGTGCAATTGCAGGTCGATATCCTACCCTTAACTGTCAGAGATACCAAAGCTTTATGTGGTGAGGTGCCACAAATAATTCAAGAAGAGAACAGCAGAATATAGACTTGTGGGAGTGTTGCAGTTGCTAATAGCCATCAGGAAAATATTTTGGCCGGTGACAACAGCTACACCAGCCAGGAGCGTCCGAGAGGTGATGCTGGGGATTGACGAGTCTGTTTTCAGTGGCTTTGAAGGTGTTGTTAAGCGGAGCGAGTTTGAAGTGTATTATGACTCTACCATCTAATAACAATAAGGGTACCTGGTCACTATCTATGGTCCTCCAGGTGAGTTTACATAGGCAAAAGCAAGAATTGGACCAATAGGGTAAAAATAAAAGGATTCTACTTTGGTTTTACGAACTCTCAAAAAGATATGGCGTTTATTTCACAGGTTTTTTTTTGTCTACACATGTTTCGGTAGTAGTTCACTGTGGGCTGACACTTCTTTGGCCGAATATTCTAGCCAACCTTCATCAGGATGGAGTTCAGCTGTCCAATGTATGTTGCCTCTTGACAGGATGGGTGAGCCTTTCAGTCTCCACTGTACATTCAGTGGGCGGTGACTTGATAGTGGGATGAATCCCTGTTTTGGGTATATTCTGTATGGCCATTGTTCGGCATCGGAGGGATCACGCAGGCTGCATCCACCCGGGATTTGAGACTGGGATACTGACTAACACAGCTGTAACTACCTAAGAGACACCTTTCGTTGGATTGTTTACTACGCCCATGGGAGAATTGCTCTGCTGATATATAGACCCTATCACACCACCAGTGAGAATGGTGTGAATAAAACACAAGGGTACTTTTTTCTGTTCTGATACAGACCATACAGATGACGCCAGATTTACAAGCTACAGGAAAAGATTACTAGTGTATACAAACACTTCTTGGTTATGCTACCATACGAAACACGTGTAGACAAAACAAAACTGTATTAACACAGAGGGGCACATCTAATAGACACGAGAGTGTTGGACTTCAAATTTCAAATTATTGTTTGTTTGGGGACAATTATTACACACATTTGAAATATGTGTTAGTATGAAGATGGTATGTATGAGTTAGGAATGAATGATGAATGATAGGAGAAGGTGTGTAGAGGCTGAGCCTTCCTTTTTAGTATGTTAAGTTTTCACAAGTAAATATGTATCACTTTTTTTTTTTTTTCCTCTTCTACTAAAAAGTATCACTTTTGTTATGTGAAAGAAAAACCATATCTTTTTTAGAGTTCGTAGAATCCTGTTATTTTTACCCTATTGGTCCACTTCTTGCTTTTGCTTATGACTCTAGCAGACTGGTCAAATGACTGGTCTTTTAAGAGTTGTTAGTTCAAACCTATTGGCGAAGTAACATTAGTGGTGGTGAGTAAGCTTTAAACTAGCATACTGCTGTAGAGGAAGTCTCACTCCTAACTGGTTTGGCAGCCCATAGTGGTGTCCCATATACAGAATTAAAATATATATAGGCCATCCTGCAACCTGAATTGCGTTTCTCGTCTCCCATGGCAACAATGAGTGAGTGTTTCTCTCAAAAGAAAGGGAAAGACATTGGGCCTCATTACGTGGTTTGCGGTAAAGTCATTACCGGCATGGTGATAATAATGTGTCTGTGTAGCCTTGACGCCGCAAATAGCAGGTGATTACGAGAGTGCGTGCACGCCCGTACCGGCATGCCGGTAAAGGCCGTACTGCCATGCCGGTAACCTCCCTCAAACCCCCGATGGCGGCATCATGAAATGCGCTAATACCTACTCCGCCCCTGACCACCCCTAGATAACAGACCTGGTAATACCGCTAAGGGTATTACCGGGTCTGTCATCAGCGGAACCGGAAGTAGCGTCATTGCACCCGAACGGGAAATACACTGGCGGCCATCTTCAAAAACACAATCCATTGCAATCCTTGATAGACAGGACCTGTTCTGGCAAAATACCATGCACACCTTGAAGAAGATGTCTAAAGCCACCCATAAAGGCGCTCCCCGCCAGCGCAAGGAAAGATTTAGTGACGAGGAACTAAATATGTTGGCTGACACTTTAGCAGAGAAGGCGGACGTGGTATTCTGCGCAGACCTGAGGCGTCCGGCACAGCTCCGGAAGAAGCAGATTTGGGAGGAAGTGGCGCAGAACGTCAGTGTGGTTGGAACCACCGCACGCACCGTGAAGGACTGTAAGAAGCGGTGGGACGATCTAAGCCTACGAGTAAGAAACATCCTGCCGGCAAATCGCAGCCAGGGGCAGGCAACAGGTGGCGGGGCCCACTCCCCCATAAAACTTACAAGGTGGGAAGAGACGTGCAGCTCCGCAATAGACATGGACGGTATCGAAGGAGTTGGTGCAGCAGAGTTCCCATCATCAGCTGATGAAGGTGAGTGTCTCCACTAACAACTGACATGCAAAGTACAATGTCGGCCAACAAATGTGATAGTGATGTAAGCCAATACATGGCCCATCATTCACACATACACATATCCCTGTCCAGATGCTGGCCCCACCACTGTCACATCAACATACATGCTACATGCTGCACCCATTCCCAAAACACACCCGACACACAGATTAACAGCATGTGTCACACTGCATGCAAGCCACAACACACCTGTAGGCCCCACAGCAGACACCACGGCTAACATATCAAAACCTGAGGGATGCCAATTCCACCCCCCCTAACATAGCACACAACCTGTCTGCCACAACAACAAGCATGCAATGATCTACATGGCACAAACTGCACAGAGACCAATGCATGCATGATGCAAGTACCATCATCACTGATGCCCTGCCTCTCTTTGTCCCCCACAGGCACATATGCAGAAAGCGATGAGCATGAAGCAGGTGCCCAGGCCAGTACACCAGTCAAAAGGGCCAGGGCCGGGGACGATGGCACCAGGCCATCGATGTCCTGGGGCAGTCAGATGGTCCGAGTGCCACGCTAGGCACACACCAGTGCACCACCATCTTCCGAGCCCCCAGCACAGGACAAACAAACACCTGCCGCCACACCCCTGTGTTATGTATATGCTTATTAAAGGATGTATTGCATTCTCAATGTCTTCTATTACAATGTGTAGAATGTTATGCATCATGCTTAGCTTGGTGTGTCAGAGCATTCTTATTAGAACTTCAAGGTTGTTTGTTATGTCTCAAAGTTGTCAGTTGATGGAGGTTGCTGAACAGGTTGGGGGTCTTGTCTGTATATCTTAATCTATGCTAATAAACCCACTTCAAGGAACTGTTCCGGTGTGGTTATTAGCACAACAATGGTGACGAGGATGGGATGGTGCTAACTGTACCCCACCCTGACTTTCAATGAATGATTTTCTGAATGACATTGTGGTGAGGAGGAAATCAGTCCCTGTGGAGTCGCATTTTGTGGCATTTCTGGTGGCATTTTGGTAATTGATTCCTGATTCTCTATAAAGACACCAGGAAGCTAGTGAACTTGCAGCCCCTGCTCAGCTAGGGAGGAAATGGCTTTATCGGGTGTACCGGATCCGCAAGTATTTATGCCTACTCCAGGCCCACCCAGAATCAAGTGGGCCCCTTGGAAGAAGGGATTCCTACATTATGTTAAAGCCACGTGTGGGAATATATGTTTATGGAACGTAAAGTTGCGATGTTGATGCACTTTCTTGGGTATGAGGGCCAAAGAATTTATGATACTCTTCCTGATGCTTCGGAGTTAGACTTAAAAGACAGAGCAACTGATCTTGATGTAGCACTGCACAAACTAGATAAACATTTTGAAGCTTAGATAAGCACGGTACTTGAGAGGGATCATTTTGGTATGAGGTATCAACATGAAGGGGAGTCAGTGGAAGATTGCATCACTGCTTTAAGACATTTGTCTTTAAACTGTAAGTTCGGTGGGGGATTGGACGAACACATGAGAGACCAATTTATGATGCACTGTTCCAGCGACAAAATACGTGAGGAAGTGTGGCTCAAAGATGACCCTAATTTGGAGGAAGTGATTGGTATAGCCAAAAGGATTGAGCACACGTTGCAGTGTGTTGCGAAGTTGTCTGTCAATACCACAAAATCTAGCCAACCAACAGTAGTTCTGAAAGTGGGAGATAAAAAGAAGGACATTATGAAGGAAAAAAGGAGACATAAAGCAAAGCCAGCCAAGCAGTGTGGTTCCAGTCACAGCAAAGGTGGTCTAAATGATCCGAACATTAAACGGCCCCAAAGTGACAACCTGCAAGGGGGTATCAAAAGAGATAATAGGTTGTGTTTCCGTTGTGGTAGTGCGCGACATCTGTCCAACTCTCCGGTATGTCCCGGGAGACGGACCAATTGCAGCATTTGCAAAAGATGTGGCCACTTTGAAAATTGTTGCAGAAAGTATCGCATTGGTGGTGGGAAAGGGAGGGATAATGGATTGATAATGATAATATTTCATCTGAAGAAGGAGATATTTCTGAGAATTAAATTGTAACTGTAAATATGGTTCAGTGTGCGGGTCAAGATGGCTGTGAACATCCCTCTGCCTGGGTTGAGGTAAACGGTTATTAGGTAAAGATGTTGGCTGACTCATGCTGAAAAATCACCCTAATGTCCAAGTTAGTTTACGAAAATATAATTGGAGGATTTATGGGAGACTTGAGTCCCTCTGATAAGAATCCCGGGGGATACAATGGGAGTAAAATTGAGATATTGGGATGTTGTAATGCAAAATTTAAATTTAAGGGTAGGATGACTTATGGAAAGATTTATGTCACTGAAAAAGGGGAGACTTTGCTTGGATGGAGAGAGCAGAGGGGACTTGGTATCAAGCTCGATCCCAACAGCAGGGAACAAGTTCTCAATGTGGGCAGTAATGAAACCTCTGACAAAATTGCATGCAAAGGTCAAGATATTATTATCAATTATCCTGAAATCTTTTGTAAAGGAGTGGGTTGTCTCAAAGGGATGTTACACAAGATAGTAGTGAAGGAGGGTAGTGTACCGGTTACGGCCAAACTAAGGCCTTTGCCATTATCCATGCGAGATGCTGTCCGTGAAGAATTGAGCAAATTGGAAAGAGATGGAATAATTGAACATGCTAAAGCCGTTGAATGGATTTCCCCGGTGGTAGTTGTGAAAAAGGCCAATGGTGATCTAAGAGTTTGTATAGACTTAAGAGAACTTAATCGTTGTGTGGTCGCTGATAGACATCCCCTTCCCAATATGGGAGAGATGCTAAGTCGCATAGGGAATGCGAAATTCTTCGCTAAATTAGACATGGCAAGTGCGTATCACCAGATAAATTTAGATGTTGAGTACAGAAAACGTACTGCTTTTATTACTTACGAGGGAGTTTTCCAATTTCGACGCATGCCTTTTGGGTAAATCTCTGCGTCCTCAGTATTTCAGAAGGTTATGGATAAGTTATTGAAGGGTGTAAATGGAGTGTGGTGTTTTCAGGATGATGTCCCAATCTGTGGTAACAGTGAGGAGGAATTGAGAAAGAAAGTTGAAACTGTCTTGGAAATTTTTAAAGCAAAGGTCATTACATTGAGGGGTGAAAAGTGTGTCTTCTCAACCCGGATAGTAGAATATCTAGGCCATGACATTTCAGAGGATGGGTTGAGGCCTAAAAGAGAGCCTGTGGATGGTATTGTGATAATGCAACCGCCTAAAAATAAAGCGGAATTAAGATTGTTCCTGGGAACAATTGAGTTCTACCATAGATTTGTGGAAAGTTATGCCGATAGTGTAACCGCTTTGAGAGCTATTTTGAAGAAGGGGGCTGAATTTTTGTGGAGCGAGGAATGCGAGCAAGAGTTCAGTAGTATTAAACGAAAGATTGACATGGCAAAGCCATTAGGCATGTTTGATACTAGAAGGAGAACCATTTTGGCTGTAGATGCCAGTGATACGGGTATTGGGGTGGTGATGTCGCAATTGAAAGCAGACGGAAACGAAGAAATTGTATTACATGCTTCTCGCATGTTGAAAGGTGCGGAACTTAACTATTGTGATGGTTTCTAATGTGCATTTCGCCTTCCGACCTATTTCCAACATGGCCGCCACTTCTGCACTAGGAAATCGTCTACTCCACAGTCTAGTTGAGACTGATTCCAAGATGGCCGCCACAGCGGTTACCATCGCTAGCGTACAATGCAGGCTAGTTGTTAATTCCCAGGAAGCCTTGCAACCTTCCACCATCACTCCCTGTTCACTCCCTTATAATCCAGCAACAACAGAAGGAAGATGCGTTGCTACTCTCTCAGGAGCCGGCACACGCTTTGTAAGTTTGCCTCACTAGGATTACGAAGACCTTTCCTCTCAACCATTTTTTGTCTACTTTACTCACCTTCTTGTTCTCCATTCCTCCCTTTTATTTCAGAAGGCTTTACGGAACCTTTCATTTTCATTTCCGGCATTTCCGGGATCGATTCTACTTCTAAGCACGCTTAGACCCGGAATCTCCTCCATACCTCCCTCCAGGGAGTCTCCAGGTACTAATCTACTTTTCATCTTACTTCATTAATCACTCCCAGCTATCGGACTTCTGTTTCTAACTCCTCACCCTTCCTTTATAGCAATACCTTGTTGGGAACCTCCAGATTTTCAGGCTGGCTCAAAAGGACTTGGAAGTAAAAGGGTAGGCTTTCTCCTAGTTCATCCTACTCTTATAGAACTAGATACATCCACCCTAAATCTTACGGGTCTTTTCTTTCCCTCATCATAGTGCCCTCTTACTTTTGCAACACGACGGAGATTCCTTACCTCTCCGCTCTCTTCATGTTTAGCACATGGTAAGCTCTCAGAACCCTCTATAGGAACTTCTCCTTTCCTTACTTTCAGGAATAACTGTGTTCATTTTTACCCACTATATTTAGCTCAGTTTCAAAGGCCTCTCGTCTAAAACAGCCAGAAAGAATACCCAGACCAGCTCTCACCGGGTCTCCACAGGAAGACAACGCCCACCAGCAGCTCTTCCAGGGTTTTATCCCCTATGAGGGTTTCCCTCAGAGTTTCACGAAGGACAAGCTTTTGCAGGTCCTTTGAGGAGTTCTCAGGGGGATTTCTCCTATTCTTCGAAGATCCACCAGGGTTTCTTCAGACATCTGTTCACCATATAAATCCCCAGGTAGGTGGTTTTTTGTTTCTTCCCAGTGTATTTCGGAACAATTTTGTTGTCTTCACAAAACAGTTAACAGTTAGCAACGCCCGTGTTATCTTTTGTTCCTAGTACTCTGGGTAGAAACATAGGAATCACAAGTCATGGATCAGCAGCAACAAATTCAACAGCTGATTGCTGCTGTTCAATCCCTAAGTACAGCAGTTAAAGCATGAGAATGCCTCCTTAAGACAGCTCCAACAGCAAACGGCCCAACAGGCTGCAGCCCCTCGTATCCCACACTGCTCAGACGTTCCTCCAGGACCCTTACCAGGAGGACAGTTTGATGGTAACCCGCATAAGGTTAAGGAGTTCTTGGACTCCTGCTCTATGCAATTTGCCTTTAAAGCAGCTTGTTTTCATACTGATAGAGATCGTGTGGGATATATGGTCTCACAAATGACTGGACCAGCATTGGCTTGGGCAACACCTTTAGTCACAAACAATAACCCTATTTTAGACTCTCATACAGCATTTTGCAATAGCATCCGTACCATGTTTGGCCGCCAAGAGATTTGTGTAGCATCACAAGAACACCTCCTTGACCTAAAACAAGGAAGTTTAGATATTTTGGCTTACATAACCAAATTCAAACAGATGGCAAGCGAAACCACTTGGTCAGATGACGCTCAGGTCACACTCTTCAGTAGAGGTTTATCTGAAGACCTCAAAGACGAGGTGTCTCGGGTCCCTCGCCCCTCTACACTAACTGAATTCATTGCATTGGTAATGCAAATAGATTACCGTATGAAGGAAAGAGTAATGGAGAGAAAAAAGGGAAGGAATACACGAACTACGTTCTCTCCTTCTTCTTCTCGTCCTCAGTCCAATGATGAACCGATGCAATTGGGTTCAACAGCTCGAGGCCCCTTGACTCCCGAAGAGAGAAACCGGAGGAGGACCTTGGGTCTTTGTATGTACTGTGGTTCAAATAACCACACGGTACAAGATTGCCCAATTACACCGCCTCGGCGTTCGGGAAACGCCAGCTCCCGGCCGTAAGGGGAAACACGGTACGGGAACCAACACCTAAACAGGGTTCCTCACAAACCTCTTACTCCTCCTTCTGTGCTAGTCAGACCGATTCTCATATGGTGGTACTCTTGGTCTCTTTCTCCTTCGGTGATCGTCTGCTACAGAACATACCGGCACTAGTGGACAGTGGAGCGGCCGGAAATTTCATTGATGATCAATGGGCCATCTCACACAGAATTCCCAGGTCCACTAAGGTAGAACCTATTCCAGTGGAAAGTGTGGATGGTAGCCCTTTGGCTTCCGGACCCATCAAGGATCAAACTAATCCAAACTTGATGAACATCTCTGGTCATCAAGAGATTCTCACGTTGGATATCATTCGGGCAGCCCATCATCCAGTAATTCTAGGATTACCTTGGTTAAGGAAACACAACCCGTTCATTAACTGGACGTCTGGATCTTTCTTTCTGGGGTCTGAATACTGCATAACCCATTGGGTCAAATATCAGCAAAAGGTGATGGTTGACTCTGCTCCAGTTCCCTTGAATCACCAGTGGGTAACCTCCCTTAACCATGTATCTGGGCTTCCAGAACGCTATCATAAATTCCAGGAAGTTTTTTCTGTCTCAGAATACACTCAACTTCCCCCTCACCGTAGGGATGACTGCTCTATAGAGCTGGTTCCTGACCAGCCATTACCATTTGGGCGAATGTATATTTTATCTGAAAACGAAAAGGAGGTCCTACGTGAGTATCTTCAAACCCATCTTAAGAATGGACTGATCACCGAATCCACTTCACCTGCGGCTGCCTCTTTGTTTTTTGTTTCCAAAAGAAACTCTACGGAACTGCGCCTGTGCATAGATTTCCGTGGGCTGAATAAAATCACAGTTCCTGACAAATACCCTATGCCATTAATACCCGACTTTCTTGAAGCAGTCAAAGGGGCCAACATTTACACCAAATTGGATCTCAAGGGAGCGTATCATCTTATTCGAATAAAACCGGGTGACGAATGGAAGACAGCATTTAGAACTCCGTTTGGACATTTTCAATACAGAGTGATGCCTTTTGGATTGTCCAACGCACCGGCTATTTTCCAAAGGTTTATGGATCACATCTTTGCAGATCTGGTACTTCATAATATGGTCGTCTATTTAGATGATATTTTGATATTCTGTTTTAATATCCAAAAACATCAGAAACATGTTGAAGAGGTGTTACGGCGGCTCCAACAAAACCATTTGTATTGTAAAATAGAGAAATGCTCCTTCCATCAAACTCAGGTTACCTACCTAGGATATGTTCTTTCGGCCGAAGGAATAGCAATGGACCCTGAAAAGGTGTCTGCTGTCCAGAACTGGCCCACTCCCTCTTCCGGCAAGGACATTCAACGCTTTGTTGGATTCGCTAATTTCTATCGAAGGTTTATTCCCGAATTCTCAAGACTTACTCAACCTTTGACGAATCTACTAAAAAAGGGAAAAAAGTTTTTATGGTCTCCGATCACAGAGCAAGCATTCAATAAACTTAAGGAATTGTTTACCTCAGCTCCTATCCTGTTAACACCTGATCAATCATGCAGGTTGATTGTTGAAACCGATGCCTCACAGTACGCTCTAGGAGCAGTTCTACTTCAACTAGACGATTCTAATCAAGAACGCCCTATAGCATATCTATCCAAGACACTTGCTCCTGCCAAACTAAACTATACTGTTCTAGAAAAATAACTCTTAGCCATCAAGCGAGCCTTTGAGGAGTGGTGTCATTTACTCTTAGGAGCCAGACATCCTGTTGAAGTCAGGACAGATCATCACAACCTCCGGATTCTGCAGTACGCACAAACCTGTAATAGCCGCCAGGCTCACTGGGCTCATTTCTTCTCTCCATACAGGATCACTTTCTCATTTATTCCCGGAAGGGATAATTCGAAGGCGGATGCTCTTTCACGGAAGGAACACCTTCCCAACGAACATTTCAAGACAGAACCCATCTTTCCCCTGATGGCTTCAAGTTTATAAACCACATCAGAATTTTTGTCACGACTTAAGGTCCAATCTAGGCACATTACCAAGGACCAACTGTCATTTACAGATAAAACAGCTTTGATCAAGAAAGACAATTGTTATTTTGATGGAAATAAGGCATTCACTCCCACTCGACCACTTCAGAAAGAAGTCTTGGACATGTGTCACTCTTCACAGATAGCTGGACACCGTGGAGTCCTGTCAACTCTGGAATTGATCTCATGTTTTTTTTGGTGGCCTACATTCCGGAAGGATGTCAAGGAATACGTTAGGTCCTGCCCCGTCTGCCTACAAACCAAGGTTCCTCGAAAAGCACCTCTTGGGGAATTGGTAAAGATACCATTACCCTCTCGCCCTTGGCAGATAATATCAACGGATTTTATTGTTGATGTTCCACCTTCAGGGGGTTGTTCCACTATAATGGTAACCATCGATACCCTTACCAAAATGGCTCACTTCACTCCTCTGATAGGAGTACCATCGGCAGCACGAATGGCCCGCATCTTTATCAGTAACATCTTCACCTTACATGGTTTACCCGAGACTATCATCTCTGACAGGGGTTCACAGTATACCTAACGATATTGGAAGCTTGTCTGTTCACACCTCGGTATTTCTCGGGCTCTCAGTTCAGGCTATCACCCTCAATCGAATGGCCAGACTGAGAGACTCAATCAAACATTGGAAGGATATCTCCAGAGCTATGTTTCTGCAGCCCAAGATAACTGGAAGGAACTCCTGCCCATGGCCGAATTCAGATACAATAACTCATACCATTCTGCCATTAACACAACTCCTTTTCATTGTACATATGGATTCAATCCCACTTCTTTCCCGATAATGAAAAGATCCGAAACCAGATTTCCAGATGTGGACTCTCTAATGCTCCAGATACGTCACGGACATAGCTCCGCCTTGACCGCATTATAAAATTCACAAGTCAAAAGGAAACATTTTGCAGATCGCCACAGAACCCCAGCATCAGTGATCAAGAAAGGGGACTGGGTTTGGCTATCCTCTAGATTTCTCCCTCGCCATTTAGTACCATATAAGCTTTCTCCTCGATTTTTTGGACCTTTTCAGGTTATTTCAACGATTGGTACCGCAGCTTTTAAACTCCGACTCCCGACTTCCTGGTCCCGGATTCATCCTGTTTTTCACATATCACAATTGAAACCAGACAATCGAAGTATTTTTCACCCTGTGGTCTCGGTTCGTCCTCCCCCAGAGATGTGTGAAACCGGACCAGAATACGAAGTCAAAGAAATTTGTGACTCTCGGTACCATCTGGGTCGGTTACAGTATCTTGTGGACTGGAAGGGGTATTCTCCTGCCGACCGCACATGGGAACCTGAGACTGAGATTCATGCTCCCCGCCTTATTAAGAAATTTCACCTCAAACACCCGTCTAAACCGGGAGGAAGCAGGTCTAAAAAGGGGCATACTGTGATGGTTTCTAATGTGCATTTCGCCTTCCAACCTATTTCCAAAATGGCCGCCACTTCTGCACTAGGAAATCGTCTACTCCAGTCTAGTTGAGACTGATTCCAAGATGGCCGCCACAGTGGTTACCATCGCTAGCGTACAATGCAGGCTAGTTGTTAATTCCCAGGAAGCCTTGCAACCTTCCACCATCACTTCCTGTTCACTCCCTTATAATCCAGCAACAACAGAAGGAAGATGCGTTGCTACTCTCTCAGGAGCCGGCACGCGCTTCGTAAGTTCACCTCACTAGGATTACGAAGACGTTTCCTCTCAACCATTTTTTGTCTACTTTACTCACCTTCTTGTTCTCCATTCCTCCCTTTTATTTCAGAAGGCTTTACGGAACCTTTCATTTTCATTTCCGGCATTTCCGGGATCGATTCTACTTCTAAGCACGCTTAGACCCGGAATCTCCTCCATACCTCCCTCCAGGGAGTCTCTAGGTACTAATCTACTTTTCATCTTACTTCTTCAATCACTCCCGGCTATCGGACTTCTGTTTCTAACTCCTCATCCTTCCTTTATAGCAATACCTTGTTGGGAACCTCCAGATTTTTCTCATCCACTCAGGCTGGCTCAAAAGGACTTGGAAGTAAAAGGGTAGGCTTTCTCCTAGTTCATCCTACTCTTATAGAACTAGATACATCCACCCTAAATCTTACGGGTCTTTTCTTTCCCTCATCATAGTGCCCTCTTACTTTTGCAACACAACGGAGATTCCTTACCTCTCCGCTCTCTTCATGTTTAGCACATGGTAAGCTCTCAGAACCCTCTATAGGAACTTCTCCTTTCCTTACTTTCAGGAATAACTGGGTTCATTTTTACCCACTATATTTAGCTCAGTTTCAAAGGCCTCTCGTCTAAAACAGCCAGAAAGAATACCCAGACCAGCTCTCACCGGGTCTCCACAGGAAGACAACGCCCACCAGCAGCTCTTCCAGGGTTTTATCCCCCACGAGGGTTTCCCTCAGAGTTTCACGAAGGACAAGCTTTTGCAGGTCCTTTGAGTAGTTCTCAGGGGTTTTTCTCCTATTCTTCGAAGATCCACCAGGGTTTCTACAGACATCTGTTCACCATATAAATCCCCAGGTAGGTGGTTTTTTGTTTCTTCCCAGTGTATTTCGGAACAATTTTGTTGTCTTTACAAAACAGTTAACAACTATTCTGTGTTGGAGAAAGAGGCTCTGACATGTCACTGGGGAATAGAAAAACTCAAATATTTTGTGTGGGGACAAGAATTTACTTTGAGAACTGACCATAAACCTTTGAAGGCGATTTTTGAAATAAAAGGTCTTGATAAAGTATCAAGGAGAGTCGCATGTTGGGTGACTAGGTTGCAAAGTCACAAATTTGTTATAGAGGTTGTTTCAGGTAAAGATAATGTACAAGCAGATCATGCGTCCAGGGTGAGAACAAAAGAAAATAAGGATGGGGAGAGAGAGGAATATGTTGAGATGGGAAATATGGTTTTTGCCACTGCAGAGGAAATCATACAAAAAGATGAATGGATACACATAATGGAGTCTAATGGGATGTGGAAGCGGATAGTGAATTTTGTTAGGGAGGAGTGGCCTGAAAAAAGGTTGCTGTCTGGTGAGGAAAGGGCATTATGGGAAGTAAGGTTTGAGTTGTCGGTAAAGGATGGGTTAGTCTACCGGTGGGATAAATTGGTTGTCCCGTATTGTCTGAGGGAAAGACTTGTAAAAACTGCACATCAGAGACACATAGGTGTGTACAAAACTAAAGAAATAATCAAAGCTCGGGCAGGTATGGAGCATGAAATTGAGAAGTTGGTTGGTGGATGTGCTGATTGTATCAAGTCCGGGAAGAATTTGATGGCTGTGACACAACCAATGGGGAAGGTACAAGCACCCAGGGCAGTGTGGCAAGATGTAGCAATTGATATTTTGGGACCTGTTGATATGTGAATGGGGCGATGGAGATTTATTCTTGCTTTAGTAGACACATTCACAAGATGGACTGAATTTAAAATATTGAGAGATGTAACATGTCAGCAGGTTGTGGAATTTCTGTCTGGAATATTTGAAAGGGAAGGATTACCCAGGAGCGTACTCACGGATAACGGTCCACAATTTGCTGGGAGATTGTTTGAAGAGTATCTAGTGAAATGTGGTATAAAGCACAAAAGATCTGCTCTGTATTATCCACAGGGTAATGGAATGATTGAAAGGGTAAACCGGTCCATAATGGAGGCCGTCAGAGGAGCAAATGCGTGTGGTTATGATAAGAAAGTGGCAGTGAAAGAACAATTGTATGCCTTGCGGATGGCGCCATGTGCAGAAACTGGTACCAGTCCTTTCGAGCTTATGAGGGGTCGCAAGGGTAACACAATGTTGTCACCTGCCTGGCTAGGAAGAGCAAGAGAAACTGATATTGTTGTGGATGAGGTAAGAAGAAGGATAGACGACAGAAAGGATAAGCTGGTGAGAAGAATGAATGAGAGGTTTCCTAAAAAAAGAACAAAAGTTGAGCTGGGAGACCTCATTAGGATAAGGAGAGCCGTTATATCTAAAAAGGGAGAACCGCTGTATTCCGACCCAGTGAGGGTCACACAGGTTTATGAAAATGCAGTGAGACTGGAAAGTGGACAAGTGTGGACTTTGTCCCGAGTGGCGAGAATGAAAAAGTAGGAAATGTGTATATATTATGATGTTGGGTAGTCCAACATTCCACGGTGAGATGTCACTTAATTGGTATGTAAATATAGAATGTTGGGATAGTTCAACATTCTACAGTGAGATGCTACACTATTGTTCTAAAAGTATAGAATTTTGTTGGTTTTTGTTTTTTTTTAATTAAGGGAGGGGGATGTGTTATGTATATGCTTATTATAGAATGTATTGCATTCTCAATGTCTTCTATTACAATGTGTAGAATGTTATGCATCATGCTTAGCTTGGTGTGTCAGAGCATTCTTATTAGAACTTCCACGTTGTTTGTTATGTCTCAAAGTTGTCAGTTGATGGAGGTTGCTGAACAGGTTGGGGGTCTTGTCTGTATCTCTTAATCTATGCTAATAAACCCACTTCAAGGAACTGTGCCGGTGTGGTTATTAGCACAACACCCAGGAGTCAACCATCACACAGGACATGGCCACAACCGATGAATTGGGGCATGACGGAACACAGTCGGTTGCACAAGTTCTGTTGGGGAGGTAGCTGCATCTGCGCCCCAAAGTGGCGATGAGGAAGAGGGTCATGATGAGGAGCACCCTCACGAGGGAGGCACCCTGTCTGAGGATGCCGTGCAAACCCCAAGACCCCAGGTCACCCCACAGGGAACCCCTCAGCCGGAGTCTGGAGGCGAGGGCACACATGCGGCATGGTCCCCATCTGAGAACACCCCCGTATTGACTACATCAGCAAATGAACCATCCACCTCCATCGCAATATGGGACATTGAGGGGCGCATGACACAGATGGAGGGCCGGCAACAGGCGATGCATGAACTCGTCAAACAATATGTTGCAGATGGGGAGGCAAACAGGCGTGAAATGCGTGCCAACACTGTGGCCATCATCAAGGCCGTAAACAGGAACAGCCAGCGGGTCCATGATGTTTTTGCAGCAGTGGCCCAGATCCTGGCCAGAATAGCTGACAACATGGAGCAACAGCGTCCAGCACCAACCGACTCGCAACCATCCACCTCATCATCTGCCACACCTGCCAGCTCCACGCAGACCAGCCCTGTGCGCAGGTCCCTGCGCAGCATGCAGCGCACTGGAATGCAACCCCCTTCTCCGAAGAGGGGCCAGAAGTAGCAGGGCCAGCTTGCATGTGTTGACTGCAAGTGCATCATTAAACATTTAGTGCACTTCATGTGTGAGGATGTTGGGGGGAGGGGGCAGGGGGTGTGTGGGGGGATGGGGAGGAGGTGTGTGAGGGGATGCGGGGAAGGGGGAGGGGGGAAGGGTGTTTTGGGGGATAGGGAGGGTGTGTGTGTGGGTGTGGGGGTGGGGGTGTTGGGGGAGGGTGTGTGTGTGTGAGGTGGAGGGTCTATGCACGTTGTAAATATCACCTGTTTAATATACCTGTTGTGTAAAAAAAACATGACTGGACATTGCTTATTGGGTGTGTGTGAATTTATTGCATTGCAGTGCACAGTGTCCATCTACCCCCACACCCAGTGCCCAGAGTCCCACATCCATGGCACCCTCTGCATTCATGTGCATTAGTAAAATTGGTATATCACAGACTGGCGCACAGCACATCCCTCATGTGCATCGCCACCTGGCTGATGTGCAACCCCTTCTCCTTCATCATCCTCATCCACACCCAGTGGTTGCTGGTCAATGTCAGGCGGCAGAGGTACGTTCCGTCGGATGCAAATGGTGTGCAGGATGGCTCATACCATGATGATCTTGCCCACCTTCTCAGCCCGGTACAGGAGTGCCCCAGCCGATCTGCTGAGGCAGCAAATCCGTGCCTTCACCAGCCGAAGGTCTGCTCCATCACGACACGGGAACATGTATGCGCCCGATTGTAGTCCTCTTTGTGCCTGTTCCGCGGATTTCTGACAGGGGTGAGGAGCTACAGCTTCAGGGGATAGCCTGCATCACCTGCATGGGAGCACAATAAAGTATGTGTGAGGGTAATTCTTCGATTCCATCTGTGCTCAGCCTGTACATTGTTCATGTTCATATGCAGGATATTTAGGATGGCAGCCATTGACTACACATATGGGCAACTATCTGGCCTGTTCATAGCTTGCAAAACCATGGTGGTAGGCATGTGTGACATGCAGGACTGAGGAGACTTGGCATCAGACTCACCACTCACCCAGATGGAGTGAGAGAGACCCTGATGTACTCACATGTGAGGGATGTGTGGCATGACCAAATTCATGTAGGCCAGTGTTTGATGATATAGGCTCATATACACCATGTCACATGTTGTTTGGAGTATCATGCTTGCAGTATTTTGATGACGCCATCCACATGTCCCTACACGTCTGCACACATGTAATCATGCCACGATGTGTTTGGTGGTATGGTCCACAAGTGTAGGGATGCGTTCTTTTGATGATGCAGGGTGTCCACTTGCATGCTGGTGTGCAGTGGATGATCACCACTCTGATCGCTCTCATATAGATGATGTTGACTACTTGATGGGTTGGATTTCCAGCAGTCTTGTCACAAGTAGATTATTGCGTTGGCATCCATCTACACATTTCGCCATGGTGGTATGCGTTGTTCCTGTGGTGGAGGGCCAGTGACAGTGGATTCCCTGAGCGGAATTTAATTCTACGCACTCATACATGCATGATCTGTGAGGTGCTTTGATGCAGTCTTGTATATTACGCCTTGTGACTGCATGTTGGTGCATTGTGGTGCTGTGGGTACAGTCTGATGATGTGCAGTGGATATGATGAGGGTAGTGCACTGCTTGAGAGGGTGACATTTTGACATTGGGGTGTGGTCAGAGTATGTCGGCATACATTGTCAGTGTCATGTTCAAGTTGGGATGACTAGGGGCGCAGTGTTTGCCAGTATGGACAGTGTCCAGTCACCACCACATTCACGCTCATGGGCCAGAGGACGGACAGGTAGCATATGCATGTTTCTCCCCCAAATACACCCAGGTAGCATATGCATGTTCCCCCCCAAACACACACAGGTAGAATATGCATGTTCCCCCCCAAACACACCCAGGTAGCTTATGCATGTCTCACCCCCACCCAAACCCTACCATGGGCCTGTGAGCAGACTTACCCAGCAACCAGGCACGTCGTGCAGCATGTCGCTCCATGAAGCGGGTAGCGAGGAGTTCTGCAGCACTGTTGCATCGTGCGTTGATCCGGGGAATCGGGCACAGCAATGTGTGATCATCTTGCTGGCGTCACACATCTGCACATTGATGGACTGGTATAGCTTGCGATTGCGGTACACCACCTCCATGGCATGCATGACCACCAACTCCATGTGGGTGCAGTCGAGGGCCCCAATGCAATGTGGCATGTATGCCAGTGCATGTAAACCTATTTTTGTGTCGTTCACCTCCTGGCCAGTCCGTGGTAGGGATATGTAGTCCCCTGCGTGCTTCAGGAGGGCATCCAGCACTTGGTTCAGCATGCCTGAGAAACATGGTTGTGATATGCCATGCAGCTGCCCCACTGTGTGCTGGTAGGTGCCTGTGGCCAGGAAGTGGAGCACAGATACAACCTTCCGTAGAGGGGGGATGGCAGTACAGATTTCAATCAGGCTGACTATGTCATCGTGTATTAGATCCACAATGGTGGTGATGGTGTCCCTGTCCAGGCGGTACAGGGTGTGGATCTGTGCAGGAGTCAAGTTGAATGGAGTGGCCCTTATGCAAGGGATTGGTGGCTGCCTGCGTCGTACCACTGCTTGCACTGGTGGTACTTGCTGGGACTGTCTCGCTCTACTTCTCCTCCTGCATCTCCTCTGTAGTACCTCCTCTGAAGTACCTGACCACTGGAAGTTTCGTAAAGATTAGGAGAAAACGTAGCTAAACATTGTGCGGGATCTTGCGCACAACCAGTACCCTGCCTCCAACCTATCAGTTAATTACAGATTTATACGCCCTGAGGACGGCCCGGTTAGGGTTGAAACACGTGTTGGCGTTTTTTCTGATGCAATTTTGTATTGTGGGTATTTCTGTTGTAATTTCGCAAGAAGGCGATTTTTCTGATGTAACTTCATATTGCGGATTTTTCTGTTGTAACCTCGCAAGAATTTGTAAAATTCCAAGGGTTAGAATCTGTGTATTTTATGCTTACAAATCCTTTGTGAAACTTTCATTTGTGAAACTACTCTTTGTGAAGTTCATACTTTTAATTTTTCGACACATATTGTCTAATAACAAAATTTGCAACCAAAGGTGGCTCTGTTATAGTTCTTTCACATCATTCAAGATCACTTGTGTCTCTCTATCTGACTAGTTGATTGATATAGGTGGGCAGCGCAGACAGTGAAGACTCTCAAGCATTTTGTCATTATTTTCTTGAAGGTTTTTTTGAGAAATGTTCTTTCTTGTCCTCACTGCTGATGCACACCTTCCAATAACTAAATATCTTCAAGACACACACTCAGCTCTTGCGTATATTGGGAGCTGTGCGCTCCTCCAACTACAGGATCATTTCTCATACACTTTAACAGTACCTGATGTAGTGCCTGCTCATGGAGTAGCAGCGCAGGCATGTCCTCCAGCTCCAAAATCGCAAGTGGGATCATTCTGGTCTAGGAAGGGGTGTGGTGTGTGGGTGTGCTCCTTTTGTGCTGGGCTACGCTCCATTGCCTCCACCTGTGCTGATTGTGTGCACCTGTGGCAGTTGGGAACACAGCAGATTGCTATTAATGGGTGATCCGCGATGCTGGGGATACTGGCATAGTGGTAACCCTTATTACTGCCATCTGGATGTCGGTAAGTGCATGTCTGTGTGACTCGTAATGTCCTCCTGTTTGCGGCATGCCGGTATTGCCACCATGAAGGACGCGTACCCGCGCAGATGCCGATACGCAGGTGAATGGTATCTCCATTGTGTCATCAGCTCATATTTAGGAGGTGTTTTGTGCCCCGAAGTGAAAACTAAAAGGTTTGCACCCACGTTCACAGGGTCTGCAGGATCCGAGGGAAAAGCAGCCACGGGGCATGATCATGAAGAGGAGAGGCAGCATCCCAGGGAAAGGCAAGCATGGCATGCTCATGAAAAGGAGCGGCAGGGTCCCAGTGAAAAGGAGCCAAGGCATGCTCATGAAGAGGAGAGGCGGGATCCCAGGGAAAGGCAGCCATGGGGGCATGCTCATGAAGAGGAGAGGCAGCATCCCTGGGAAAGGCAACCATGGCATGCTCATGAAGGGGAGAGGCAGGATCCCAGTGAAAGGCAGCTAAGGCATGCTCATGAAGGGGAGAGGCGAGATCCCAGGGAAAGGCAGCCACAGGGCATGCCAATGAAAAGGAGAGGCAACATCCCAGGTAAAGGCAACCACGGCATGCTCATAAAGAGGAGACACAGGATCCCAGGGAAAGGCAGCCAAGGCATGCTCATGAAGAGGAGAGACGGGATCCCAGGGAAAGGCAGCCAAGGCATGCTCATGAAGAGGAGATGCAGGATCCCCGGGAAAGGCAGCCACAGCATGCTCATGAAGAGGAGAGGCGGAATCCCAGGGAAAGACAGCCACGGGGCATGCTCATGAAGAGGAGAGGCGGAATCCCAGGGAAAGACAGCCAAAGCATGCTCATGAAGAGGAGAGGCGGGATCCCAGTGAAAGGCAGCAAAGGCATGCTCATGAAGAGGCAAGGCAGGAACCCATGGAAAGGTAGCCAAGGCATACTTGTGAAGAGGAGAGGCAGGATCCCAGGGAAAGGCAGCCAAGGCATGCTTGTGAAGAGGAGAGGCGGAATCCCAGGGAAAGGCAGCCAAGGCATGCTGGAGGAGAGATGGGATCCCAGGGAAATGCAGCCAACGCACACTCCTGAAGAGGAGAGTCAGGATCCCAGGGAAAGGCAACCACTGGATGCTCATGAAGAGGAGAGGCAGGATCCCAGGGAAAGGCAGCCACGGGGCATGCTCATGACGAGGAGAGGCAGGATCCCAGGGAAAGGCCGCCATGGCATTCTCATGAAGAGGAGAGGTGGGATCCCAGTGAAAGGCAGCCAAGGTATGCTCGTGAAGAGGAGAGGCGGGAACCCATGGAAAGGTAGCCAAGGCATACTCATGAAGAGTAGAGGCAGGATCCCAGGGAAAGGCAGCCAAGGCATGCTCGTGAAGAGGAGAGATGGGATCCCAGGGAAATGCAGCCAACGCATACTCGTGAAGGGGAGAGTCAGGATCCCTGGGAAAGGCAGCCACGGGATGCTCATGAAGAGGAGAGGCAGGATCCCAGGGAAAGGCAGCCACAGGGCATGCCCATGACGAGGAGAGGCAGGATCCCAGGGAAAGGCCGCCACAGCATGCTCATGAAGAGGAGAGGCGGGATCCCAGTGAAAGGCAGCCAAGGCATGCTCATGAAGAGGAGAGGCAGGATCCCAATGAAAGGCAGCCAAGGCAGGCTCATGAAGAGGAGTATCATGAACATGACAGGGAAGGACAGCCATAGCATGCTCATGAAGAGGAGTGGCAAGATCATCACAGGGAAGGACAGCCAAAGAATGCTCATGAAAAGGAGTGGAATGTTCGCAGGGAACGACAGACACTGCACGCTCATGAAAGGGGAAGCATGATCAGAGGGAAGGGAAGCCACGGCATGCCCATGAAGAGGAGTGGCATAATCACCACAGGGAAGGGCAGCCACACACGCTCGTGAAGAGGAGAAGCGTGATCACAATGACGGGCAGCCACAGCACGCTCGTGAAGAGGAGAAGCGTGATCACAGGGAAGGGCAGCCACAGCACACTTGCGAAGGGGAGAAGCGTGATCACAGAGAAGAGCAGCCACAGCACGCTCATGGAGGTTAGAAGCGTGATCACAGGGAAGAGCAGCCACCGCGTGGAAGAGCACAGGCAGGATCACAGAGCAGGGAAGCAGCGCCGTGCTCATGCAGGGGTAACGCGTGATCACGAGCAGCGGGCGCGCCGCACGCTCAGAGAGGCGGCAGCACCAACACCTCGCTGCCTGCAGAGGGAAGCAGCGTGTCAGTTGTACGGCGGGCCTGCTCGCATAGCGGTACAGCGCGCGCAGAAATGAGCACAGTCCCATTAATTCTCATTCTCGCCAGGCGACAGCAAATACCGCAGGGGTGTCAGGGGACCGGAGGTGCGCGATGTGGCAAGCGCCCGAGGGCTCAGTTCTGCAGTACATTATAATTTCCTGCTGGGATATGGATAGCCCTGACGTCTTTCCAGAGCCGCCGCGGTGCTGTCAGTGCCGTAGAGGACTAGTCGACCTAGTAAATGAGGAGGGGATGGAAATGAGTCCTGACACGCCTCCAGCCCTGTAGCACAGCAGCAGCAACCTTGCCCCCTTGCCCTCCTCCCGGTAGTCCAATACACATCTCACCCTCCTCTCTCACAGGACTCACGTCGTCAGAAGAGATCGTGCTATTCTCACACTTCCTTGTGCACTTAACGGGTTGACGAGCACCAGAATAACTGCACACCTGCATTACCCCACAGCACTCATTTAAACATGAGGAGAGGGGGCACACACGCCCGTGCACCCATTTCAAATACACAGGCATGCAGTGACTGTGGTGTCCTCGTCGTGCGTCCCTGTATGCCTGCCTTCCACGTCTATCGCTGGAGGCGAGCATGAGCGGCGCGCGGATGTGACAAGAAGGAGTGCGGAGGGGGCGGCTACATACAAGTAGTGACAGGAACAAGAAAGCGGGGAAGGGGACGCACAAGAGGAGAGGGGGTGTGAAGTGGCGAGGGGGTAGCGTGAAGGGATTGTGGTACACGTAGAGACGGGCATGTCAAATCCCGAACAACCAGGTGTATGATGGGTGATTGTGGCTCCGTGTGCCGGGGCAGCGTGGTATTCCACAGAAGAGGGGGGGGGGATCATTTGCGGATCGCAGGAAGCATGCACAGCAGTGTGTGATGCAATGGCTGTCCTCAGGTGTCACCTGTGCGTTCATGCTGTATCTTTGCTTCACTTTGCTGAATGTGTGCTATCATTTGTGGGGTGCCAGTGCAATGTGAGTGCTGTTTGACGCCCCCGGAATGATAAGGAAGCTAGAAGTGTCAGACGCGCTGGATTTCGCAGCATTCTTTTCTGTCTATGGGATTGTTGGCAGGAGGGTCTTTAAAGCCTGTCAGAGGACTCTAGTACATACATGCACCATAGCCCTGAGCTTTACAAGATGGCGCACAGCCGCATACACGCCAATGCCATTGCTCAGTGTCCCCGGGGATGGCGTAAGTGCAGGTGGACGGTAAGTGTCCTGTTTAGCTCGTACAGGACTCGTTTCTGAGCACCTAGATGGATGGGTTCAATTTCTCCACTGTGGGCCTCCTCGTCCTCGACTTTCTCCTCTGCTCTGTCCCTTCTGCTGCTTCCTGGCACCATCCTCAGCGACCATATTCAAGGCTCCAACTCCCAGCACGTTCAATCGTGGTTTGCTTCTATTTTGAGTGCTGCTTGTATATCCTTTACAGGCGGCGGGAACTTAGGGGCGGCGTCCGGGCCTTTCAACTTTTTCAAAGGAACGGGCCTTGAGTCTCAGTGGTGTCCCCAGAAACTGCTCCTATGTTGCCAGTCAGCAGATTTATGAAACGGTATTATTTTCTTTCGGGATTTTTCATTTGCTGGAGCTGTTCAGGTCGTCGGGGGCACCTTCCGGCGCTGCTGGTGGCCATCAAAATCGAAGGTTCTCCAGCAAATGAAGTTTGCAACAAGAGCGCGGCAAAAAGCACATTTAAAGCTGAGAAATACACCCGACTGTTAATAGCCACCTTTTATCACGGGAAGGCCAGCGAACAGGAAGCTGAAACACTAAAGGCCCACTAAAAATCTATGCATGCTTCTTTACCAGCAAGGGGCTGATGTGGAGTAGCCGGTGTTAAAAGACGATGGGCTAATCAGTGAGCATTTAGTGTTTCAGCTCCCTGCTGGCTGGCTGGCCGTCTCGTGATCATCAGCGGCAATTAACCCCTGGCTATATTTGTCTCCATTATAATGTGTGCACCCCACGGTGCCCCAGATTGTTTTCAACTCTAAAGCAGGGGGGGGGGGGGGGAAGCAACCATCATGTTGAAATGGGTAAGCACTGTGTTGCAATATTTACCGCACTTTAATGCATCCTTCCAGTTCATAATCACATAGTGTGGGGACATCACGTGATCGCGGGAGCGTGTTCTCGCGAGTTCTCGGCATAACGTGATCTCGCGAGCCCACGTGATCGCGGTAAAACGTTCCCGCCAGTGTTGATGCAGCGGCAGACCAAGCAGGTCATGCCACAGCGCTGCTCCTGATAAGGAGGCAATAACAGGAGGTTTTGAGCAGCCTCCAGTCACAGCTTCTAGGGCATAAGTCCACAGCCACAGGAGGCTACATGGGGGCCCTAGAAGCTTGCAGCGTGCCATCATTGTGCACACCCTTCCCACAGTGAGTTAACTGGGAAGCCATGAAACTGAACCGAACTGTGAGTAAATGTTTGTCCCGAGTTAAGGCAGTTTAAAGTCCACCCGTTTGTCTTACAATAAAGACAGTTGGAACCCCTTACAGCATCCTGTTGTCCTTTAAGGCCACAACATAATTGGCGACGAGGATATCAAAATACCCACGGCCCCACCATGCAAAGCGCCACACCGCCCCCTGCCTTTCTCCCTTCAGCAGGGACACCAGCAATTCCATGGATGCAGTGGGAGCCCCTTTTCTCCACCTATCTGGAAGCAGTGGGCGGCACGCGGTATGCCCCCGTCAGAAAGAAGGCGATGCTGTTAAATGCATTGGGGGTTGAAGGTCAGCGCATTTTTGCCAGTTTGAAGGCAATACCTGCGGCCGATGATGATGACAACGTCTACAAGGAAGCGACTCGTCGCATTGTGAAGAGGTTCACCAATAAGGAGACCGTTGTACTGCACAGGCTGAGGTTCTACACCCGCAAACAAGAAGGGAGCGAACCCGTGGACGACTACATCACCAGGATGAGGGAGCTGGCTTCTCTTTGCGCCTTTGGCGAAAACACAGAACAGGTCATCTGCGACATGCTCGTCGTTCACACTAACTCCAGGAAAGTGCAGGACAAGTTCATAAAAGAAAAGGAGGTCACCCTTGACAAGGCCATCCAAATTGCCAGGGCGGAGGAAGAAACCTCCAGCAGACGCAAAGAGGCGGGAAGTCACCTGCCCGTGCCCGAACTTGCGGCACTACAATGGAGAGGGCGCAGAGACAAGCAGTCCCGCGACAGCCCCAGAGACAAAGGTCCCAGGCAAAAGGAGGCACCCAAATGCTATAGATGCGCCAGCACCAAGCACATGGCGAATGATCGTGACTGCCCCGCCAGGAATAAGGAGTGCTCTAAGTGCGGACGCATTGGTCACGTGGCTCCGGCATGCACGTGGCGGGAGAAAACTGTTTCCCGTGTCGATGGTGACTGCGCTTCAAGCGATGATGACGATCTACAGGACAGACCCATGGTCGTCATGGTCAACGCCCCCCATGCCAGGAGGGAAAAGCCCCACTGCACCATTAAGGTTGACGGAATGGAAACGCGCGTCATGGCAGACTCGGGATCTGTCCTCACTATCCTCCCCATCAACACATACAAGGAGATGATGGGACAAGCAAAAGTAGAGATCAGAACGACCAGGCAAAAACCGACGGTGTTCGGTGGTGCAACTGTCGACCTTTTAGGCTACATCAAAGCCCGGATCGATTTCAAAGGGAGGTCTACCACCACCAAAGTGTATTTCTCACCCAAAGGCCCAGCCGTGCTGGGATGGGACGATCAACACAAACTCAGCATGAAACTAGATCCCAGCACTCCGGAACAGGTACTCATGGTCTCCTCAGGAGCAGCGCAAAATTTCAAGGAGATGTTCCTGAACCTGTTTTCCGAGAACCCAGGGAAGGTGAGAAACTTTGTCCACAAGATTCGCTTGAAACCCAACGCGATCCCGGTGAAACACAAAGTCAGGGCAGTACCTGCCACAGCGAGACCTGCATTGGATGCCCACCTTCGGAAGATGGTCGAAGAAGGAACCATCGAGACCGTGGAATCCTCAGAGTGGCTGAGTCCAGTAGTTTTGGTCAAAAAGAAATCTAGCAACGACCTCAGGATCTGCATCGACCTAAGAAGCCTCAATCTAGAGGTAATCACGGATAGCTTTCCACTCCCCAGCATCAAGCAAATCGTCCTCATGATGAAAGAGGCGGCACTCTTCTCTAAGCTGGACATGCGTGATGCCTATCACCAGATCCCCCTGCACAAATCCTCTCGCCCCCTTACAGCGTTCATCACTTCTTTTGGCACCTTCCAATATACCCGCATGCCATTTGGGTTGTCGTCGGCAGCATCCGCATTTCAGAGGATGATGAACTCCTTACTTAAAGGACTCACAAATGTTTCCTTCTTTCAAGATGATATCCTCGTGTATGCCAAAGACAACGAGACCCATGACAAGGCACTCAGGACAGTCTTGAGCAGGCTTCAAGAGGAGGGCATTCACCTATGCCATGAAAAATGCGTCTTCGGAGTGAACAAGGTAGAATACCTTGGGTACTGCATCTCAAGTGACGGCGTCAGTCCCAAGAAGAACCTCATGCAGGCCATAACAGAAGCCCCGGCTCCGATGTCCAAAGAGGAGTTACGCTCATTCCTGGGCCTAGCGGAGTACTATGCCAAATTCGTCCCTAGATTCTCCGAGACCACGTCTCCCATGAGGGAGCTTCTGGAGAAGGGGGAAGCCTACTCTTGGGGCCCTGAACCGAACAAAGCTTTCTGTGAAATCAAAAAGAGAATTCTACACGCGCCGTGCCTGAAACCATACAACCCTGAATGGGACACTTGCATTACCACAGACGCCAGCGCGTATGGCCTGGGGGCCACCTTGACCCAGAAGAAGGGAGACACTGAGAATATTGTGGCGTTTGCATCCAAAGCGCTGTCATCATCGGAGAAGAATTACTCCACGGTTGAGAAAGAAATGTTGGCATGCTCATGGGCCGTCGACTACTTCAGATCGTACGTATGGGGGACGAGATTCAAGCTGATCACCGACCACAAACCCCTCATTCACATGTTGAGCCCGGGCGGCACCAAGACTGCCACCCCGAGGCTGGCCAGGATCGCTGCAAAGCTTCAAGAATATACATACGAGATAGCCCACATTGCGGGTTGGAAAAACGCACAAGCTGACTGCATGTCCAGACTCCTGAACCAAAGCGCCCCCGGTACCACATTCTTGGAAGATGAGTGTGTCGTAGCCTCCATCAGCGACTTAAGGAACGGCGAGTACATGGACCTGAGTGAGTGCCACTGGCAGGAGGAGTTCGAACAGGACGATGCCCTACGGCACGTTAGTACCTGGGTTCGCGAAGGATGGCCCAACGAGAGAGTGATCCCCGAAGGCCTTCGTCCCTCCTGGAAAGTGAACGAGGAAATCACCACCATGAACGGTCTCATCCTCAGAGGCGATCAAATCATCCCGCCCAGCGGAATCCGCAAGGTGATACTGTGCAGAGCACACTCAGGCCACCTGGGATGCAACATGACCAGACGCAGGATACGCGACTCCTACTGGTGGCCAGGCATGGACCAGGTCATAAGACAAATGGTCGAAAGGTGCCATGAGTGCACCAACAGTGACAAGCGCCTAGCTGTGAGGCAAGCCCCCTTGCTGCCCACCGAAGTCCCCAAAGGGGTGTGGTGAAAACTAGGTTTGGATTTCATTGGGCCCCTGGACAACATGCCCCCAGAACACAAATACGGGATAGTCATGGTCGACTACTTCTCCAAATGGGTGGAAGCTGACTTCACCTCAGACATCACCACAAGCACAGTCATTGAAGCACTCACCGCCGTATTCCAGCGGGAAGGTCTACCAGAAGAACTCTTCACAGACAACAGAGTCCAGCTAGTCTCCCGAGAAATGGAGAAATTTCTCAAGCTCAACAACATTCGACAGCGGAGAGCAAGCCTATACCACCCACAGGCCAATGGCCTGGTTGAGCGGGCAAACCGCTCCATCAAAGGGGCGCGACAACTGGCTCATGCCTCGGGCCTAGACCCGTACAAGACAGTCAAGGAAGCTGTAGCAGCCCACCGCCTCACCCCCAACGCCGTCACAGGTGTTTCACCATTCCATCTGCTGAGGGGGAGAAGGGCAGCATCCTCACTGGTACCACCCTGGCTCCATCAAGTGAGGGCTGACGAAGACGTGGACATGGATGACATAGCGTTTCGCATGCAGCGCAACAAAGAAGCCATGAAGACCCAAGGGGACTTGCGTCGAGCCGCTCGACACACAGCAGTTAACAGAGGTGACCTGGTGAAAATACGCCTTCCCCACAAAGACACTTCGACTGGATCCAAATACAGCAGTCCCATAGAAGTCATGGAGAGAGGGTCAAACCACATTTGCACCAGCGACGGAAGGAAATGGAATCTAGAGAGAGGGGCCATGTACCGCAGGAAGGAAGACAGGGAACAACCACACTGGGATACCGGAGAAGATCAAGACCGCCAGGGGATATTCGAAAACCCTTGCCTCTCAGAAAGAGATGACTTGGAGCCACACCATGGCAACGAGTTCTCAAGCCCCAACTCTCCAACTACACCCAGGGAGGCACAGCGAAGAACAAGACAAGGAGAACTCGAATCACCCGCACCTCCTCAAGAGTACTCCAGCAATCCTGCCCCAGATACAGATCTAAGCAGACCTCAGAGAGAGAGAAGGAAGCCCAGCAAGTTTGCGGACTTTGTCATGGAATGACCATCCATCCTTTTCCCAGCAAAGGAGGTGTGTGGGGACATCACGTAATCGCGGGAGCGTGTTCTCGTGAGATCTCGGCATAACGTGATCTCGCAAGCCCATGCTCTGCAGGAAAATGTTCACACCAGTGTTGGTGCAGCGGCAGACCAAGCAGGTCATGCCACAGCGCTGCTCCTGATAAGGAGGCAATAACAGGAGGTTTTGAGCAGCCTCCAGTCACAGCTTCTAGGGCATAAATCCACAGCCACAGGAGGCTACATGGGGGCCCTAGAAGCTTGCAGCGTGCCATCATTGTGCACACCCTTCCCACAGTGAGTTAACTGGGAAGCCATGAAGCTGAACTGAACCGAACTGTGAGTAAATGTTTGTCCCGAGTTAAGGCAGTTTAAGGTCCACCCGTTTGTCTTACAATAAAGACAGTTGGAACCCCTTACAGCATCCTGTCGTCCTTTAAGGTCACAACACATGGCATTTTCCTTGTGTAGTATTTGTGAATAATGAATGCAGAATTTAAAGGGCTGCCGTGGCATGCAGTAAATAGCCCATGCGATGATACCACGTGCGGTGCTAGCTCAGAATCATGGCGTCAGTATGAACATATGAGATTCGTGATATTGCGTGTTTTGCTTGTATCGCAACACTTGTAACGAGACGCAGTGCACGTGCAGTTATCAGCTCAGTTTAGAGTTTCGTTACAGACTGAACACCTGCCCTGTGCCAGAGTACGTGTATGGTGCAGTTCAGTATAGAGTGAGCAGCCGCACTATCCTAATGCACCTGCACTCAAGGTCGGATTAGCCCCTCTGCCTTTCGGGCCATGGCTGGGCCGAAAACATCCCTGGGGAGTGGGGCCGGGTTTTGGCCATGCCTAGGCCGGTTTGGTAAAAAGAAAATTGAAAAAGAGCATCATTTTTTTTTCTCAAAAAGCCTTGCAACCTTCTTAGGTCCATAAATGAGTACCAACACAGGTTGGGTGATATTGTATGTATATTTGTTCTATAAAAGAAGAGCTTAAGCATAAGTGCTATACAATAACATTATCACTTGGCCTTGGTCGTCTGCTTGCATTCACAATAATTTGGTAATATGGATCTATACACACAGATATTGATGATACAATGGTGATCCAATCTTGTTTGAAATGTATATCACATTAGTGAAATCGTAACTAGGACATTTTCTTGAAACAGGCCTCGATGCCTCCGGGCTGCAGGCGCTTTACAAATGCAAAAATAAAAAAATAAATAACCATATTTTTCGTGTTGTACTTAGGAACAATGCCATTTGATGCACTTCCTGTTTTGTCAAGGGGTGATGTCATCAGAGGTCAAGGGTCGTGAGACGAGTGGTGGGCCACTTTTTTTTGGGTGACCGGGCCTATTTCTTGTCCCAGTCCGACCCTGCCTGCACTATGCGGTCCAGCACACACTGAGCACCTGCATTAGTCTTATGTTCATATTTAGTAGGTTTCAGTGTAAAGTGCGCACCTACAATATCTCTCACCTTCAACTGCAGTCTGTTGCCCATTGGTCCCTTTCCTCACCTGCATTCTGTCACTCAGGGATCTCCTCTTTAACTTCTAAGGGGGCGCCGGCGCTGGACCGGACATGTGCATATAACTTCAAATAGAGTGTGTCTGCAGTGCATTCCATTTTGGTGCTCCTGCAAAGACAGGCCGCACGTTGATTTTAATGCATTGCTAGCAGTGCACTGAGCATTCTCGGCTGTGTTGCTTTCACTTCCCCAGGTGGGTGGCGCCTGCCAGCCAGACCTCAGGCCTGGCCGCACGTGCCCTCCTTCAGCATATGCGCTGACAGTCACACAGGGGTTAATTGATTGGGAGCAGCCAGCCTGCCCTGCTATGACTCTGTGGCAGTTGCCGTGAAAATTGCTGGAGGAATCATCAAGGGAGGCCCAGCCAGCCAGGCAGGACGTAGGTAGTCAGGTGCCCAGGCCAGCCAGAAGGAGCCCGAGCCCAGAGAAGCCACCGTTGTTGTACCAGCTGCTGTGCCACTGCCAAGATTGAACAGTGTTTTTGGTAAGTAACTGTAACTCTATGAGAGTGTAAAACCAAATGTATATATAATCCAGCAATGCATTATCCACTGTTACCTTGATGAGGTGGCTGTCATGCTATTTTTCGAAGTATAGTAATTAATGTTCAAAGGCGCATGTGGTGTGTTGCATGGTTAATGACTCTAAGATCAAGGGATCTGCATCTGCGAGAAGATACCTCGATGCGTTAAGGCGCCTCCTGAAGAGATGTGTGTTCATGCGTCATGTGCACAAGGAGCCCTTCTCCCCCCAACGCCAGCAGCTACACTCCTGCATCCCGCCTTAAACCGACATCGAGCGACGCAAGCTGCGGACCGTAATTTCCCAGAATAAGATATCCTGAGATGATGCGCCTCCCAGCAGTACTGGTGAGCACTTTCCGAGCCTGCCTACTTGTTTAAGTTCCCATCTGCGCGAATCCGGCACCAGATCAGCTGTTTTCATACATCAGCCTGATTCAAAGATGGCTGGTGCAACGCGGCCCCATATTGAGGATGCTTACCATTGCTAAGCAACGGGCCTCCTTTTGTCTACAGCAGGGGTGCACAACTGATTTTGACAGAGGGCCGAAAGTACCTTACATGAGGGCTATAGTGGGCCGAAAAGTAAAAGTGGGCGGGGCGGTAGGCGGGACATGTCAGGAGGCTTTTTCAACCCCCGATTTGTATTAAACACATGGAAAAAGAATATGTTTTTGAGGGGTAATGATTTTTATTGCATTTCAAACTTACATTTTGTACTACACATTTTCCATTGTTATAATTTATTTCGATTTAGTTATTGTATATCGTCTGTTTAATTAAATTATATATATTTTATTGACCCTTGATTGGACATTCCGTTATATTGGACTGCTATAGTTTGCTGTTTGGTTTGCCCAAGAGGAGTATGGCCTTCGTTGAGTCAGGTTTCCTCAAAAAATCAAAGGGTGTACACATCTCCTAACTGTGCCTGTTTTAGCTTTATTATTGAGTTTACTCTTTGAGTGCAACACTATGCCCCATGGCTCCCACCCCCAACCAAACACTATGCCCCCTGTCCCTCACCCCCCAAGCAAACACTATGCCCCATGGCTCCCACCCCCAACCAAACACTATGCCCCATGGCCCCCACGCCTCAAGCAAACACTATGCCCCCTGTATCTCATCCCCAACCAAACACTATGCCCCATGGCGCCCTATCCCCCAACCAAAAACTATGACCCATGGCCCCCTCACCCCCAACCAAACACTATGCCCCCTGTCCCTCACCCTCCCAAGCAAACACTATGCCCCCTGTCCCTCACCCCCAACCAAACACTATGCCCCATGGCTCCCCCTCCCAACCAAACACTATGCCCCCTGTCCCTAACCCCCAACCAAACACTATGCCCCATTGCCCCCTCACCCCCAACCAAACACTATGCCCCAAACACTCAAGCAAGCACCCATACAGACCCGAACCCCCCAAATCAGCACACTCTCAAACATGCACCCATACAGACCCGAACCCCCCCACCCCCCAACTCAGCACACACACTCTCAAACATGCACCCATACAGACTCAAACCCCCCACGCCCCCAACTCAGCACACACTCTCAAGCATACACAATGAACCCATACAGACCCTAACCCCCCACCCCCCAAATCAGCACACACACTCTCAAGCATGAAACCATACAGACCCAAACCCCCAACTCAGCACAGAAACTCTGAAGCATGCACCCATACATGCATCTCAACATACACAACACGAACATTCAAAAACAAACATTCATGCACATCCGACACTCCCCAACCCCCATCTCAACATACACAACACAAACACTCAAAAACAAACATTCATACACATCCGACACGCCCCCCACACCCCCATCTCAACATACACAACATAAACATACAGCAGAACAGACCTGGCACACAAACACAAACACACAGACCACTTACCAGAGACGTGCTGGAAGGCAGGTAAACTGGAACGCTGGCGAGGTAAGTGGAATCGTACTACGGCTGGCGTGGCCAGCAAGGCTGAAATGCCTTCCGGCATCAAGCCTTACTGGCTACGCCAGCCGTATTGCTGGCCCTCCATTGGTGCAGCACACACGCACTACGTGGCTCGTAGGAGTGACGTGGTGCGTGTGTGCTGAGCCAATGACGGCCAGTGTTTTGTCTGGCCCGGAAGACAACAAAGACTTTCCTAATGGAGGGCGTCCGATGATGCTTGTGGGCCGCCCTCCATTAGGAAAGTCTTTGTGCCTCACGGGCTGGAAAAAACAGCATGGCGGGCCGCAACTGGCCCGCGGGCCGTATGTTGTGCACCCATGGTCTACAGCAACATCTGCTGGCAGGCGGAAGCCGGCCCTCACACGAGAAGACCCGGCATGAAAAGGCCCTGTTCTGCGCTGTTATGCGCTTGAATGAGCACCGTCCCTATCGTCGGCGACAGCATAAGGTATGATCCAACCCTGCCTCTTCAATCCTGCTATATCCCTACTCGCCCCACAAACGTACTCCTTCATGCTCGCACGACGGTGAACTGGCCCCACTATCCGCCCACCAAATCTAAAACTATTAACGGGCGGACACGAATGTTGAGCCGCATACTCCTCCACCTGCCCAAACACCCTTACCCATATCACAATCCTAAACTTTAAGGATTCCAAGTGAACCAGCCGGCCAACTCCCATCCGACTCGAATGACAATGCCACCTACCTCTTGTAACTATATACTACTTATCTGTATGACCAGATAGTCCAGGTAGTCACCCCCTTAACACAATATGGGTTATATATGCAACTGGCTCACACAACTGCCGCATGCAACCGTCCCAGGCTTGATTATATGCATTACTACTCACCCTTACAATCTTCTCGCTAGCCTACCTGTGCAATTGATATCATCCTACTTGTGCAATTGATACTTGCCTACCTGTGTAATTGATACGGGCCTACCTGTGCAATTGATACTGGCGTACTTGTGCAATTGATATTAGCCTACCTATACAATTGATACTAGCCTACTTGTGCAATTGATATCAGCCTACCTATGCAATTGATACTAGCCTACTTCTGCAATTAATATTAGCCTACCTATGCAATTGATATTAGCCTACCTGTGCAATTGATACTAGCCTACTTGTGCAATTGATATTAGCCTACCTATGCAATTGATATTAGCCTACCTGTGCAATTGATACTGGCCTACTTGTGCAATTGATATTGGCCTACTTGTGCAATTGATATTAGCCTACCTATGCAATTGATATTAGCCTACCTATGCAATTGATATTAGCCTACCTATGCAATTGATACTGGCCTACCTGTGCAATTGATACTTGCCTACCTGTGTAATTGATACTGGCCTACTTGTGCAATTGATATTAGCCTACCTCTGCAATTGATATTAGCCTACCCTTGCAATTGACATCATCCTACTTGTGCAATTGATACTTGCCTACCTGTGTAATTGATACTGGCCTGCCTGTGCAATTGATATTAGCCTACCTGTGTAATTGATACTGGCCTACTTGTGCAATTGATATTAGCCTACCTATGCAATTGATACTAGCCTACTTGTGCAATGGATATTATCCTACCAATGCAATTGATACTAGCCTACTTGTGCAATTGATATTAGCCTACCTATGCAATTGATATTAGCCTACCTGTGCAATTGATACTGGCCTACTTGTGCAATTGATATTAGCCTACCTTGCAATTGATACTAGCCTACCTATGCAACTGATATTAGCCTACCTATGCAACTGATATTAGCCTACACGTGCAATTGATATTAGCCTACCTGTGCAACTTATTTCTTGCCTACTCCAACCCACTAGTGTAATTGTTGTACAATCAACACTAACCTGCTACTAGCCTACGAAGTGAATCTCACCTGACCCAAAACACCAACTGAGATCCCACGGCATAGCCCTGAACATGCTTGACAACCTGAGAACCCAACCTTTAGCATTTACACTTAGCCTCCTAGTCACTATGTCTCTAGCCACCCTCCTAACGCGCCCTCCTCTGGATAGAAATATGAGACTTAGAACCAGACTATCCCAGCTCTAGGATCCTAAAAATACCAATTACCGTACAGTGTTACCTACTCCTAATAACCGAATTCCATCCAATATAGTAAAAAAAAATCTTGCTAGTCCCAATAAACCAGAAACCAAACCTCCCCCCTACCCTACAAATAAAGGCACACTATCTCTATCTGGATCACTTATCAACGCCAGATCCCTAGTAGCCCATGCTCCTGAAATTGCAGACACACTACACAATGAGAATCTAGACCTACTAGCCATAACTGAAACTTGGCTCCATGATGCGGCAGGTCCTGCCCTCATGATAGCAATACCTGAGGGCTACCAGATACTCATAGTGGATAGGCCTAACTCTCGCGGTGGCGGCCCAGCCATCATAGCCAAAACTAGCCTCTCCATTAGACTTGCCACTCCAACTACATGTCCCACATGCGAAGTGCTCACGGCCAAACTTCCCTTATCCAACAACCGTACTTTAACGATCCACTTGATATACAGACCTCCTGGCCCACTAGGAACCTTTGAGGAGGACCTTACAGATATCATAACTAGCAACACTAAAAACACTCACAAATCCTGCTACTGGGGGATTTCAACCTCGACTTCAATGAGGATGGAAACAAACACACCCAAGCCATAACTGCACTTCTCAAAGATCATGCACTCTCACAGAAAGTCCTATCCCCTACCCACATCAAAGGCAGAACCCTGGATTGGGTGGCTGACTTGAACTGTAACATTATTATTACAGATAATGCACCACAATTATGGTCCGACCATCACCTCATTACTTTCTCAGCCACACTCGACCGCCTTAGTCCTAAAACCATTGAGATGGCACCCCCATTCCCCACAAGAAGTAAAAAGGACATCACAGCAGAAAAACTACTCCCTCATCTCCTCCCTTCTCTGAACAACGCTAACAATAATGCTGACCCTAAATCTTTAGTGGAAATCTTCAATACTGCCATGTCCCAAGCCTTGGACTCCACCGCCCCACTAAAAATGCGCAAAGCCATACAAAAATCCCACCTCAATGCATGGTTCACACCTCAATTTAAAGAGTTAAGATTACAGAAAAGAAAACTGCAAACTATCTGGCGCCACTCCCCGACTACTGTCAATAAGGCTAAATTAACAGAACTCTCTAAACACTACAAAAAAGAAATAACCAACACAAAAAAATATATTCAATAATAGCATTGCAAAATTTAGTTACAATACTAAGAAACTGTTCTCCATCCTCCGCGAAATGGAAGCCCCAACTCCACCTGCAGACACTGTGCCTAAGGACAAGCCATGGTGCACTGCAACTCAAAAAGCCCTCCTAAACAAAATCACTACACTCCAACAGAAAATAGCAATCAAAAAAGCCTCTCTGTCCCCTTCTGAGCTCTGAGCAACAACCATCCCCTGACACAGGGCATAACACAACTACACCATTTACCTTTAAACAAATCTCTATTCTTGATACGGAAAAAATAATTCTCTCTTTAAAACCATCTAACTGCAAGGGCGACAGCTGGCCGGCACAAATTATAAAGGATGCGGCTAGAGACCTTGCCCCATTTATCTCCAAGCTCATAAACGCTTCCTTTAAAACCAATACAGTACCTAATATCCTCAAAGAATCCTGGGTCCTCCCCCCTGCTTAAAAAACAAACACTAGACCCCACCATCCTCACCAACTATAGACCGATTACCACTGTCCCCTTTCTACTTAAAATTATTGATAGAGCAGCCTATATTCAAATTCAGGAATACCTAGAAGCTAATCACCTACTAGGATCACAACAGTCTGGCTTCCGCCCACTCCACAGCAAGGAAACTGCCCTGCTAGACCTTAAGACTCAAATTGACGAGTTGAAGGACAAGGGACAAACAGCTATGCTACTTCTCCCGGACCTCTCTGCAGCGTTCGACCTAGTGGATCATGCAGTCTTATGGTTTTATGCAACCATCTTAGGTCGGCGGCGCACCTTTCAGGGGAAGCCATAGCCTGGGTCCAATCCTTCCTGGCCAACAGGACAATGCAAGTCTTTTCCCCACTAACGGCTGCTGACCCAACTCAAATTTCCTGTGGAGTACCCCAAGAATCCTGTGTCTCACCCACTATGTTCAACATCTTTACTAAGCCTTTGTTCGACAAATTGGACAGACTGGGTATCACCTACACAAATTATGCAGATGATACCCATATCCTCATTCCCCTTTCGGGCAACTTTTTTGGAGGACACAGCCTTAGCAAACAGAGTCTACCTCCTCATTCAGGCAGGGGCATCTCACGGCCTCTGCCTGAATGATGATAAAACTGAGATACTAATCCTAGGCTCTGAAACTAACAAAAAAAACTTAGCCCTAGCTATACCACCTTCAATATTGACAACAATCTCATCAAGGTGATGCCAGTGGTCAAAACACAAGGCTTCTATCTTGATGCCACTCTCTCGCTTAAGAAACAAGTCAACTCACTGGCATCCTCCACAGCTTATACATGTAAGCTTATCCGAGCATGTAGACCATTCCTCTCTACCTGGAGTTGCATCACCTTGGCCAATGCCCTCGTAATGTCGAGATTAGACTACTGTAATGCTCTCTACTCAACAAAATACAAAGAATGCAAAATAATGCCCTAAGAGCAGCCCTGAATATCCCTAGGAGAGAACACATCTCAGATGCTAGAAGAGAGGTTCATTGGCTAAAAATATCTGACAGGATACTCCCAAAAACAGCCTCCCTCACCTCCAAATGCTTAAACAACTTATCCCCACCCTACCTTGCTGAAAGGATAAACAGAAGATCGTCCACACGTCCAACGAGAGCAGCCAATGCCAATACCCTGGAAATTCCTAGATTTAAACGTGTTACAGCTTGTATCCAGGGCAATGTCAGAAGTGCAGGCTCAACATGCTAGTGGGGCCATATTTTATTGGTCAAAGTGGGCCAGGTTGATGAGTTTTTCGCTGTGCAGCTAGAGGTTTCGACCAGTGTTATGGATCAAATATACTTAATGTGCAACACTACAACAGTCTCTCAAAAAAGGATCAAAATGACTTTATTGATTAGGGGAAACATTTTCATTGTGGTCCAAACCAAGGCTCCAGTTTGGTCCTGGGTTCAATCCTTCTTTTTAGGAGAACTCAGCATTTTCTCGTGTTGAGATCCTTATACAAGGTGCTTGGTAGGGGTTCAAATCCCAGAGAAGTCCATTCGTCCTTTCATCCCTCTGACGAGGGCAACATGGAGATGGAGAAAGTAAACACACGTGGGGTCAGATTACAGAACCTTTGCCCCACTGCATGTGCAATTCTGCATGGTATTAGCACTAGGGCAAACTTGGCTCTAGAGCAAAGTAAGTATTCATTCAATGAATCTTTGCACCAGGGCAAAGTTTGTACATGTTCTAATAAGCGATGTTACTATCTTAATGAAAAAATGTATTCTTTCAGTGCCTTTTTGCACCAGGACAAAGCTTGCCATAGTATTAGCATCAGGGCAAACTTTGCCCTGGGTCAAAAATGCATTGAAAGAAAACTTTTTTTGCAGATGGGCAATTTTTGACCGAGTGCTAATATTGTGCAAAATTGCACTTGCATCGGTGCACCATTTCTGTAAGGTGGGCCTGGGATTTACACCAAAACAAGGCTGTAATCGTGTGATAGAACGTAAATAGTATATTCCCACAGTTGTGCCATTTTGTTTTAGAAGCTCTTTACAGGCATTGCATTGGGACTAATGGAGGAACACAGGCACACTGAAATTGGAAATGTTATTAACTCTTTTGTTTTTGAGCCAGAGCTGTCTATAAACTCTTAAAAAACATTGGTTTTGAATCGAGCATTGTAACATTCACTTACTGAACAATGCAAAACGGAACAATGCAAAACACGCGAGTGCAAACACTGCTGACTGCTCTGGTCTGAAGAGCAGGTGTGCACTGAGCCCAAGTCTGTTGTGGGGCTGGGGGTGCACAGCCAGGTACATAAACTAAAGAGAATAAAATAACTAGAGTAGTAATAGAATTCACATATAATTTCAGGTGCAGGCGGGCTGTCGTCACAAGACCACTTGGGACTCAAAATTAGTACACAACCTGAACTGCATATTGCTAAGCAGTAAGCCCAAATGCACTCCAAAAGAACCTCAGTTCAAAACCTATAATTTTGCCACATTGGCGGATTATATCTCTTTACAAGTTTCTATTCATCATTCTCATTTGGAGAGATTTGCATACTCAGAATATGTTGGTTCTTCAAAAAACAACTTCAATCAATAATTCAATGAAGAGCAATCACTGAAAAGCAACTGTTGCAATAGACCAAAAAACATATCAAGCAGCGTTTACCACAGTGTTCATGGATATGGTTCTTTTTAATTAACCTGTCACCATTAATTTTCAAAGTTAAATCACAAAACTAAATTTCAATTTCCTGATAAGGTTATACAAATCAGCAATATAAAAAAACATTAAAGTACATCCTAGAGTACATGACATAAGTTTTCACATGGCATAGACATTCATCAAACCTTGCTCATATTAACGTATTGCATATCAAACAACAGATATCGATTTGTCATGTGAAGATCAGTTCCCTATAGGGAGACTATCTATTGGAAGTTTGTACTAAGTAGTAGCTCCATCCAGGGAAGCCCTTTTAGTAGATATTGCAAGTGACCAATGCGTTTCGAATCTATTGATCCATCTTCAGTGTGGGGGCTTTGCTGTTCCTGTATGTAAAGGGTAGTTAATGATAGATAGTTTCTTAAAGGCTTATCCTGTAGGAAATTCAAAAGGACAGATATTATGATCTAGGCTAATTAGTGAGGCTGGATAACTTGGATTGGAACATAAGAGAGAGGTTATGGGTACTGACCTCTCCCCGTGGATAGCGGTATTCAAATTCTGACCTATCAAGGAGAAATAAGAAAGTAACTCTAATAAGTACCTTCCCTTAAAATGGGCAATCTGTTCAAAATGCGATAGTAAAGTGGTACTAGATCAAACCACTCATCCAGTCTTCAATTAGACTCCACTGGAGACTGGGAAGCGGCAGAGTGCGGCTGGCGAAATCCTATAAAAAATTATTGTAATAATTACAATTGGGCTGTCAGCCCTATGTCAGGCCGATTGAGGGATAGGCATGTACTATGCCAGTTATTGGACTGGTTGTACTATTAGTAATTATTATATAAATAAAGTTAGGATTGTCACGTATATAAAATCGTAAGTGAGTAAAGGGACTGCAAACAAAATAAATACGTTCACATTCTTCCCAGCAAAATCCATACACTTACCTAATGTACGGAGCTTCTCTGAGCGAGCCGACTACTGTAAGGACAGCGGCTCGACTGAGAGAAGCATCTTGTGTAGTCCTGGCAACCACGCGCATGCGCACGGGCCACCCGGGAGTCAGCCATGTTTTTGTGGGCGTACGGCAGCGTTACCGTTGCTGTGGGAATGCCTCCTGCTAATGGTGTATCTCAAATGGAGTCGATCTCCATTGTATTGTGCAGTTTCACCCGGTCCTCATACAGTTCCAGAGGGCCGTGCCTAATCATGTGGCAATGTAAGGTTAGTTTGGATCGTGTGTGCTGTAACCCGGAATGCTAGATCTCTTACCACTGACTTTAGCGGCGGAGATATGGCTGCTCATGAAGTCCGTTCTCTTAATGGATGCGAGATGGGGGCACCCCGCGGACCCAATGGAGACGCGGTTGTGCCCCCACTCGCATCATGTAGCCGTATAACTTTGACCATCCGGAATGCCACAGGGATCCCCGGATACTAATTACAGACGCACGATCCAAACTAACCTTACATTGCCACATGATTAGGCACGGCCCTCTGGAACTGTATGAGGACCGGGTGAAACTGCACAATACAATGGAGATCGACTCCATTTGAGTTACACCATTAGCAGGCGGCATTCCCATAGCAACGGCAACGCTGGCATACGCCCACACCAACATGGCTGACTCCCAGGCGGCCCCGTGCGCGGGGTTGCCGGGACTACACAAGATGCTTCTCTCAGTCGAGCCGCGGTCCTTACAGTAGTCGGCTCGCTCAGAGAAGCTCCGTACATTAGGTAAGTGTATGGACTTGGCAGGGAAGAATGTGAACGTATCTATTTTGTTTGCAGTCCCTTTACTCACCTTCCGATTTTATATACAAGACAATCCTAACTTTATTTATATAAAAAATACTAATAGTACAACCAGTCCAGTAACTGGCATAGTACATGCCTATCCCTCAATCGGCCTGACATAGGGCTGACAGCCCAATTGTAATTATTACAATCATTTTTTATAGGATTTCGCCAGCCGCACTTTGCTGCTTCCCAGTCTCCAGTGGAGTCTAATTGAAGACTGGGTGAGTGGTTTGATCTAGTACCACTTCACTATCGCATTTTGAACTGATTGCCCATTTTAAGGGAAGGTACTTATTAGAGTTACTTTCTTATTTCTCCTTGATAGGTCAGAATTTGAATACCGCTATCCACGGGGAGAGGTCAGTACCCATAACCTCTCATGTTCCAATCCAAGTTATCCAGCCTCACTAATTAGCCTAGATCATAATATCTGTCCTTTTGAATTTCCTATAGGATAAGCCTTTAAGAAACTATCTATCATTAATTACCCTTTACATACAGGAACAGCGAAGCCCCCACCCTGAAGATGGATCAATAGATCTGAAACGCATTGGTCACTTGCAATATCTACTAAAAGGGCTTCCCTGGATGGAGCTACTACTTAGTACAAACTTCCAATAGATAGTCTCCCTAGAGGGAAGTGATCTTCACATGACAAATCGATATCTGTTGTTTGATATGCAATACGGTAATATGAGCAAGGTTTGATGAATGTCTTTGCCATGTGAAAACTTATGTACTATAGGATGTACTTTAATGTTTTTTTATATTGCTGATTTGTATAACCTTATCAGGAAATGGAAATTTAGTTTTGTAATTTAACTTTGAAAATTATTGGTGACAGGTTAATTAAAAATAACCATATCCCTGAACACTGTGGTAAACGCTGCTTGATATGTTTTTTGGTCTATTGAAACAGTTGCTTTTCAGTGATTGCTCTTCATTGAATTATTGATTGAAGTTGTTTTTTGAAGAACCAACATATTCTGAGTATGCAAATCTCTCCAAATGAGAATGATGAATAGAAACTTGTAAAGAGATATAGTCCGCCAATGTGGAAAAAATATAGGTTTTGAAGTGAGGTTCTTTAGGAGTGCATTTGGGCTTACTGCTTAGCAATGTGCAGTTCAGGTTGTGCACTGAGCTCAGGTCTGGCCATTTGTTAGTTTTGTTAATATGATGTGCCAAAAGTAAGCTCCTTCAGCATACTGTGCAGTTCTTTATCTCATTTATGAGAAAATGTGATAATGTATATGACTTTTGATAACTTCATGAAGACCTCTTTGTCATATGCTAACTGCGCACACATTCCATTGTGTCACCACATAGCGCTCAAGGAATGATTTTAAAGTTCAGAATGGGTGTTAACGGCTGCCCTCATTTCCAAAGAGTAACAACGAGGAGACGAGTCCAGAGCGGGGGTCGATCACACTCGCAGGAGACATGTCCCAGGCCAGCCTAGGACAACTCGAACAAGGATTGGCAATGCCAACAGTTTGAGCTTTTGTGTGGTCATGGAAAGGCACTTACCATTCACAGCCATTGTGGTATTAACTACCCATTGTTGGTAGCAGGTGCAAAATGGTGCGAGAACCCAGGCTTCTAATAGCAGTGCCTGGCAAATGCTTAAAACGTATGCACAAGCCATACATGTTGTCTTTTGCCAATGCTCCTTTTAAACAGGATCTCAGTGAAGGACACGCAAAGTGCTTATAAATTGAATGGCTTTATTTCCATCTCATTCTTTATTGAGTGCCCCTATTTACAACATTTGTAATATCAAATGTTTGTTGTTATTTTGGGGAGGGGTGCTCCAATGATGCTTCCTGCCTGGGGTGCAATCTAGTCTAAGACCGGCCCTGACCATGAGTGGATGCCAGTGAGAGAGCCAGTTGGGGACAGACAGGCAGAAGGGAAGGCCAGAGCAACAGCGACATGTGCCAGTATTGGCCACGGGTACGAGGGGCCCGGGCGAAGGCAAGAGACCAGCAATTGCATGTGCCAGGTGGGAGTAAGGGTAGGAGGGTTCCAGGCAAAGGGAAGAGAAATAAAAGCTGCATCCTTGTATTGCAGGCGTGGGCGCAAGTAGGAAGGGGCTGGGTGGAGGCAAGAGGAACGGAAAGTGGCTGCCAAATCTGAATAGGAAAAGCACACGATGGCGGCGGGGCCTGCAGCAGCAGCCACAAACACCATAAGAAGCCCCCAGGGTTCAGAATGAGTTCATGCAAGGTGGCGGCAGAAACACACAGAATCTAGGAGCCATCAATCTGTGGGGAAAAGGCACGCTGCAAGTCATGTGCACTCGCTCCCATGGCTCTTAAATATGATATGATAGGTTATTTATAATGCGCTTATTACGCAGAGGTTTCTAAGCGCAAGCCCGGGGATCGCACCTGTGGTGCTCCATGTTGTCTTGTTTCCAAGGCGAGCACGTTGCCCCGGAGCGATCCTCCTGAGACGAGGAGGATGACAAATAGCCACGTGGTACCGTCCTCCCACCTGTTGTGCCACCCACATGACTGCGCATCAGATTGTCCTAACAAGCATCAGCACTTTGTTAGGTTTTATCAAGACCTCCATTCTGGATCCCTTCAACCCAGAGCTCTCCAAAGGACAAATAGCACCTTTGAAAGTAGGTCTGTGATTCCCATTCCAAAAGTTTGGCGTGCTGTGATCTTTCCGGGTTCAATGATCTCTGCACATATAAATCCATCAACTACCCGTTAGGGGCAGGATCAAGTGGTTTGGCATAGTTGGTAAGAGATCACTGGGCTTTCACAGGGCAGAAACAGTTTCCTTAGAGTAGACTATATCCAAAAGATCTCATACATGGTAGAATCCCAGGTATCCTCTGGACAAAAGAAAATGGATGCTCCCAATGTCCATTTCCTCCTATCAGAAGGTATATGGTCACCTCTAGACAGACCTCGCACTGTTTCATCTGTCAGCCCACTTGTTTCTTCAGCTGGATTCGGGTTCCAGAAGCATTAACCTAGATGCTCACCTTCAGATTTGCTCAAGCAACTGATTCCGAGGTAAGTGTTGCCAGCGTTTGTAACACCATTGTGACCCTCTCAGATGCAGTTTCTGGCCCGTGAAAGGCTGTACCTACACAATTCCAGAGTCCTCTAGGTATTTGCCCTGTCACTCACAGATCTGGTGGGACATTGCCATGACGTGGACTTGCTCAGTATGTACCTTCTCTCTCGAGGGTCTTAAAGAGAGCCTTTTGTAAGCCATTGAAGACCTGCAATATCAGGGATGGAGCCGAGTACAATTCCTCATGGTCCAAATGGATTTGGTGGTTCCTGTACGTGAAAATCATTGATGATTTGCTTTTTCAGTAGGAATGTCGATTTTTGCCTGTTTATTTGTAGAAGGACTCACCTATAGAACACCGCGTGGGATTTGATAAGACGTTTCAGTCTGACAGTTTATTTCAAGGTGATCCAATAGGTCAATTAGCGAGAAAGGAGATATAGCCATTTATTCTGCGGATGCCTCCTACGCCAACATAGTGTCAACTTGTTTCCTTTGGTTCAGTTAAGAGAGTTAGTATTTTAAAACAACCAACTTCAAAATTATCTGCGAATTGGACATCTTTCAATAGTTTTTACTGTAAATGAACGGGAAATCGAAACAGCATGACCACTCCACAGGGGGTTAATATTTTGCCTAACATGATATGCAAAACCCATATCTTCCTCAATTTCTCATTTGTTTTTCCTGTAATGACAAGTTATGTTTGTGAAATGTTATCAGTTGTAGGAACAAGCAACATCTCGTGTGGTTTAGCAAGCTTCTACGCATGGATGAGATGGGTAATGAGCACTGCTGCAGATAAGATTCTCAAGTGGGAGTAGTTTACTCCCTATTTTTTAAAGTTGATAGTAAAAGGATTTTTCGGGGAGAAAAAAGTAAGTCGCATTCCCAATCTGAGTATTTTATAAGCAGGTAAAAATGTGTTTTAACTGGAAACAGGCCATTTAAAAAAAAAAAACGATTTCTCTACATTTAGTTATTCGTGTGCATTAAAAGATGCATGTTAACCTCTTTGGATCAGGAAGTGATAATAGTTTCATTCTGTGGTGCTATGTGCACTGCTGGTCCAAACATAGCCATGGAGCTGTGTGGGTGAAAGCAGGTGCCGAAGGCGTAAAAGTGTCCGACACATCCTTATCCGTAGGGTTGGTTGCAAAGGAAGATTTAAGTGATGGTTCTTCCTGGGAAAAGCCTTGTGCTTGCAAAGTCGTGGCATCAAAGACTATTGCCTTGGTGGAAAACTGAAGGATAAAATGAAGGTCGGAATACACATTGGGCCTCATTAGGAGTGTTGCGGTAAGGCAACAACGGCGCCGGTAGTGCTACCGGCACCGTTGTTACCTCGACACAACATTACGAGTTTGCTCGAGGGTGCTGCTCTGGACGTCTGGTCAGACCAGGCGTGCAGAGCGGCACCCGCGAAACGACTAGGATGGTAGCAGCGGTACCGTTATTAACGTTACCGCTGCTACCATCCTCCCCATTCCCATTGAGCCCTCTGGGGGCTCAAATGGGAATGGGGACGTACCGGGTCCGGGTCCCGGGAATGGGAATTACCGGGCCCTCCAAGGTCGGAATGGACCAGTAAGTTCCCTTTTGCTGGACCTCAACCCGGGTTTGGGGGTAGCCATGCCCAAATTAAGGGCATGTCTACCTCCAAACTCGTAATGAGGCCCACTATTCATAAAAGAATTCAACAATTTTCATGTAATGTGTTAAAGAATCATTAAACCTCCATAAACACCTGTCTTCATTCTTGCAGCAAAATGCCTAGTTTCGCTCACTAACGTGAGAAGAGGTTGTTATGGGGGACCTTGTATGTATGGGCAGCACACAGGTTGACAAAGAATACAAGAGACATGGGTATGTTCAACTACTTCTTTATTTCTCTACTTTGCTCTACCCCCTCCCTTACCCATGTGTTACCTACCTTGTTTCCCCAGCTGGCCGCCAATGGTCATAGCAAAACAAAAGAGGTGATGGCTGGAAGGTTTTGAATGAATCTTAGCCTCTGGCATTACTCTTGGCAATTCTCCAGACCATCATTCTTCGCCTGCCAAGCCATTAAACAAAAAGGGAAAGGCCATGTGCAAATCAGGCTTGGACCCACCTCAAACGGGGCAGTCCAGCCCGAACTGCTTTTGACATCCCTTCTCCACGGGATGACAAGCATCCCCAAACATGTTTCAGCCTCATTGGGCATCATCAGTGCGGAGTAGCTTGGGTCTCTAGGGCCAGCAGGCACGGAACCCACATCTGGGTATACCCATCCCACTCAGGGTGACTACAGCAAAACAAAGGAGGTGATGGCTGGAAGGTTTTGTATTATTCTTAATCTCTTACATTCCTATGGGAAAACCTCCAGACCATTGTTCTTCACCTGTCAAGCCATTACAAAAGGGGTAAAGACCATATGCAAATCAGGCTTGGTCCCACCCCAAAATGGGCAGTCCAGCCTGAACTGCTTGGCCTTAATTCCAAAACTTCCAGCTATCACCTCTTTTGTTTTGCATACACCAATGATCATAGACAGAAGACACTACACCCCCCCCATTCCTTAAATAATGACATAAGTCCTTAACCCATTTCCCCAATCCATCACTTAGGTTTCCTTATTATGCAGGAAGGGCACTCAAACTTCAGTTGGAGAATAAGGCACCTCCTCACAACTTTCATCAGCGTCAATGTCACCATCAACATCCTCTGAATCACATGAGGTAAAATAAACTACACATGACTCTTCACTCATTCTCTCACCTTGAAAAGGAGCCTTCCCGAAGAATGATGAGTGATCTTTTGACCCTCTCTTTCAGCCGAGATCATGGATTCTTGAAGGTCTTTTATGACCATAGGCAACGGGCAAAATGCAGGCATTGCGTCTTGTACAATTGTGGTGGTTTTACCAACACGGCATCACCTACCATCAAGGAAGTTGTCTGTGCTCTTTTTTTCATATAGGCATAACGCTTCATTGTGCCTTTGTTATTTGCATCTCTCTCTTGTGCATCCTTCAGATGATTCTCATTCAGACCAGTTCCACACACGCGCGGTATTCTAGTCCGGACATCCCTTTGAACATCAGCTCAGCTGGACGTGTTCCAGTTGTACTATGAGGGGTCATCCCAAAGTAACTGACACAAAGCTTGTATGGACTAATCTTTTGTGATGTAGCATGTGTGTAGTGTTCTCTTGGAATTAGCCATAAAGCATTAAACTGTCGCATTGGGCTGTGGTCACAGGGGCGTGAACTTGAAAACCAAGATATTTGCCAATCGCGGAAAAATCTTGACTGCTAAATGGGGGTCCATTGTCTGATTTCACTATTCTCTGGATGCCATAGAGGGCAAACAGGTTATCAAGTACTGGAATTACAGTATGAGAAGCTGACAAAGACATGATTTGAAGGTCTGGATATCTGGACATTTCGTCCACAGCCTCCAATATATATGTGTCATTTGGTAAAGGTCAAGATACATTAATGGCCACTTTATCCCACACATCACTGGGTAGCTTGTCATTTCTTAGCGGTCTGGGAAGGTGCTATGCTCTTGCAGGTGGTGCAGTCATTTAGCACCTCCTCCAACAATGTGTCAGTTTTATAAAATCACACATTTTGTGTTAACAACAGCTTCATCAAACCTATGCCCAGTAGTCCTTTTTGTCCTGTAAGGATGTTGGTATAAGAATCATTTGTTGTATTTTAACAGGACACCTTGTGTTGTGTCTGAAAGTTCATCTTTGACCAGTGCGAATGTCTTCAATGCCAGTCTTTCATCTGTGGACAGTTGGTTGACTAGAAGCATCAGGTATGTTCTTCCATGGTGCAGAGTTGACACATTCCTTCACAAAACTAAGCAAGTCATCACCCACTGATTCACGCACAATCACGTCTATTGGAAGCACCGAGGTCATGCATGATGTATCACGTAACTAACCTACTCATCAGCTTTCGGCGCTTGTGTGGTTTGTCTTTGGTAGCGGATGTCTGGATAGAAAATCTGCCAGGTTGTTGTCCTTCCCTGGTTTGTAAACAATGTCAAAATGATATTCCTGCAGCTGCAGACCCAGCAGAGCTATTGGTGGTGGCATACTTGCATTATGTTTCCCATAGATTGTCATTAATGCATGATGGTCTGTTAGGACAGTGAACTTTGTCCCATAAAAAAATAAAAGCCCATACTACTGCAAGGCGCTCTTTCTCTGCTTGTGAATAAGCATTTTCGGTCTTGGTTAGACTACGACTTGCATACAAAACTATACAGCATGATAGTATTAGTTTGTCATTTATATAGCACCGTTATCCCATTAGAATGGCCTCAACACGCGTGTGGGGGAACAAGGTGTGGGAAAATATTGCCAGAGCATATTATAATGCATGTGTGCATTTGGCCGAAGTTGGGAGTAGGTGGAATGGTCAAGCCCCCGTGAGCTACCCATGATGGTTAGGCGTGTGGATGGGAGGTCAGGAGAGAGCGCAAGTGCAAGAGACTCAATTATGTATCCAGCTACACCAAATTTTTGTCATAGAACACAGCTGCATTCTGATGGCAGAGGGTGTTGTGCTATGTGTTTAGTTTGGTGTATGGTGAGCGAGTGTGTCAAAGAATGCGGCAGAGCCTGCGGCTGAGGATTCCATAATCATGGTGAGGAGGAATCAGGTTTGTGTTGTGCCAGGATGGCACCCAGGCCTAGTGGGCTGGCGTGAACTGTCAGTTCCATGTGTAGGTCCGAATAATAATGAGCCATGCATGTGCCTGCAGCAATATGGTCTTTGAACAGACAGAAAGCCTGTTGGAATCCAATTGCAGCCCTTCTTTGTGAGTAAACAAAGTGGTGTGCTGCTAGACGCAAATTCTTGAATGTACTGCATGTAATAACTAGCCATTCCTAGAATGGACCACACAGCAGAAATGTTGGCAGGGCTTTGAGTTGTGATCAGTGCTTGTGCGTTGTCTCGGTCAGGGGGTAGACCTGTGTCTGAGAAAATGTGACCAAAGAACTTTAGTGTTGATTTGTTGAATTCACACAGTCAGCATTCAATGTTAGGTGGGCATCCTCTAGTGCCATACAGACTCAACTCAGTGTGGAATCTGGCGATACTTGGGTCGAAAATAGGATTTGTTGTCCAGAAGCAAAAAAAGCAGCTCCTTGGTATTAGACAACACCTGTTAGGTAGGAGCTACCTCTGGGGACCAGGAGTCAGCCCACAGCGTGCAGCAAATGTAACATGAATGCAAGATGCAAACCTGTCCCGAGCCGACTCAGAAGAGCGTGACCCCCATGGAGGAACAGGAGCTCCCCAAAACACTGCAGGAGCATTGTCCCAGAAGCCAGAGTACCCACCCACTGTGAGGTGATTTTACATGCGCGCTAGGGACAGACCTTGGCCTATTTGGTCCTGTCCAGTAACTCACCCATTTGCCTCCAACCTATTCATATTGCACAAACCCACCAATGCTCGCCTTCCTTTCTAAACTGTATGTGTTCAATTGCATAAGAAGCACCTATGGGTTACTGTATCACCCTACGCTCGACTGCCTTAGTAACTGCATAACACTACATGCTTAGCCATTACCCCCATACAATCGCGAGGACTCAATAGCAATTGTTTTGCCTTAGTAACTGCATAATACCATATGTTTGCCCATAGCTCCCACACAATTGTCTCCAACTTTGATCACCGCCATGCCACGTACTACGCACCGAAGATGCGTCGCATACTGCGTAAATCCTATGCTGTAAATTCTAGCTGAATTAGTTTAAAATATTCTGTTGCCCACTGCATTCAGTTAAACTAGGCTACTGCATCGCTGTGCTGTACCAGCCCATGGCCTCTGTACCTAACTTGCCTATAGATCTCAAGAGGAACTAGCCCACTGTAGCATTGCCCATTCTTTTCAATACTAACCATTACACCATAGTATTGTTGTTTTACCAACCCACGGCTTTACCTGGCGAACCTGCTCACTGTTTCTCTAGTCGTACCTGCCTTCTGTACTACTGCGGAATACTACTTCCAACCCATTGTATCCAATTAATCACTAAACCAACTGCCACTCTGATTTGTTACTGGGTATTCTCCCTTGATTTAGGTAATTGGTATTAAATTGCAGATTAGAGAACTGTATACCTGCCGACCCCCCCCCCCAAAGAGCATTCAGACATGCTTGGTCTGCTATTCATCATCATGTTCCCATTATGTATTATGCCAGACTGCGTACCCTGCAGGCAACTTTTACATTATACATGGAAACGGCATCACTAGATCAATCTGCCTCCGGCACCATCCCGTCCCCTGGCCCACGCCATTCCTACCCACCACATCTCCATTCTTGCCCATCCAGGAGAATGTCAATACACCTAGAACCATTGACAGACCTGAGATAGCACCGCCGACTAAGCTCACATCTATGCTAGACCAGAATCTCTCCTCAAACAACTTGACAGAGTCAACTACCTATCCCATTCAGGATACTATTAGACTATATAGACTAAGAACACGCACCTCCACTAATCACAACTCAGTCTGTATCCTGTTCAAACAACCCAAGCCCAACCCACAACCTAATAGCAAACAGCATAAGAAGCCCTCTGGAGTCACGGCTAAACACCCCAATATTGCAATGATTGATCAAATCCCCAACACTACTCTAGAGCCAACTACTGATCCTTCATGTAAAATTAAAGGTGCCCTCCTTAACACACGCTCATTAGGAGCCCACGCCATTAAAATCCATGACCTCATTATTGAACAACAGTTGGACCAACTAGTAGTTACAGAGACCTGGCTGCACCAAGCATCTGGACCACTACTAGCTTTGGCCATCCCACCAGATTACAATATTATCAGGACTGATAGAACCAATGCACAAGGAGGTGGTGTAGCCATAATTGCCAAATCTGAATTGCAAATCAGATCCTGCCCTACTAGGTTATGAACTCCTATTAGCCACTGACCAGAAAACCACACTTAACCTTGTGTTCATTTACAGATCACCCAATAGCAATATTCATCCAGACCTAGACATATCTTTGTTGCTAGCTCCCTTCATTAAACCTAACACCAAATGCATTATCCTTGGCGATATCAATCTAGGTTTCAACGAAAATGCGGAACACCAAAGCAGAAGCCCTACACACTGCACTCAAAGACATGAACTTCACTCAACTAGTGAATGCCAGACCATCACTGTCTACTTCCTACACATCCAAACTGATCGTCCTGAGTCGACAGTACCTAACGCCTACCAACTGTGTTACCCTAGCCAGAGCCTTAATGCTATCAAAGTTAGACTATTGTAATGTACTCCTACTAGGGACCTCTAACTCCAACCTAGGAAAATTACAACTAATGCAAAACAATGCACTACGAGCAGCATTGGGAATCAAAAAGTTGGACCATATCTCTAACATCAGGAGGGAAACTCACTGGCTACCTATTAAGGTGAGAATTATTTTCAAATCACTGGTATACCTTACCAACAAAGCTCCCACATATTTAAATAACACAATAAGCAAATAATCGTCCGAGAGAATGCTGAAATTCAACTACAAACCGCTCTTTGGAGTCCCATGATTCAAAAGTGCCAGAGCAGGCGGCAGCAGCTTCCTATTTATGGTACCGAAACTCTGGAACAAGCTTCCACTCAACATCAAAAACAAAGACTCCTTCCTTTGCTTTAAAAAATTGCAAAAAACGTGGCTTTTCAACCAATATTAGTCAACCACACGCAATCTGAAATATCTATCCACCTTAGACCCATATACATGGCTCCCTCGGGTAGACTGCCATGAGAAACTGTAAATATTGTAAGTGACTTTGAAATGTATTAACCTTTATAATGTATTGTACCTTTGCTTCTTCATGTATTTGGAATCTTGTTCATTGTATTATAAGATGCCTGCAAAAACGCTGTGATACCCGAGGGTCTGGGAGTTTAAAAAATGTAATAAATAAAATAAAAAAAATAAGCTTTAACTTGCCCATTTGTATATTATACAATATGCTTTAAATGTCCATTATGCATGTCTTTTATTCTCCTTTAAAGACACTCCTGTGGAGGCGGTGCCCGGTTCGATTCACACTCCAAACCGCCCATTTTGAAGTTCCAGGAATGGTCATGCCAAAATATGTGACGTATGATGAGCAAATAAACCAGCAGAGAGCCGCAGCTGGGCTCTGTCCAGTACCTATCAGAAGAACAGCACCTGTTGAAGTACCGACACCTAAGAAAACCTGGACAGTAAGGTACCCATCGAGGAAACCATATCAACACTTGAGACAGAATGGCGATTGTCAGAATGCAATCCCTGAGGAAGCTAAAAAGATACTGAAGGAAGACGAATGGTGACATCACAAGAACCCGGACTGACTCACATATAGAAGATATGACGACCTGTGAATGATGAAAAGAGACGAAACACCATGGATAAGTGACATCCTGAGTCTAAAGTGAAATAATTGATGTCAAGATGTCAGAAATAATGCCACATGCGCGATGAAGATATTCAGTTAGTTTAAACGTGTACATATGAAAGGAACCGCAAGAAGCAAGAAATCATGAGGCGTGCTTAGCTTAGTAGTAAAATAGATTGCCGCAAGCGCCACCTATACATATCTACCTCAAAAGGAGCACTTTATATAAGTATACTTCCACTATATACAAGAGCAGAATCAACCAACGATTACTAACGGTCTGAAGAGGAGAGCTTTGCAGCAAACAAATCGAGAATTAAAGACGGAGAGAAACCCAGACAAAGGTAAATCGTGCCAAGAAGCCATGGTCATATCGACTGAAATAGACCAACAGTGGATACAATTAATGAGAAGAAGAACAGAGTATCCTGTTCAGAAAGGTCAAGATAAGCCACAGATGGCAAATGGATGGAAGAATTAAATCAAATACATGCAATTGCATGAAGAATAAGATGATTTCACTGTGTTGAAATCACGTGACCAGACGAGCAAGAAGGGATGAAACTTTCACACCTACGCATGGACCTGTGCCATGCACAGGTGCCTTAACTTTTCCAGACCAAGAAGCAGTCTCGAGGCCAACCACAAAGAAATAATTGACACATGGCCACTGAAGCGATGATTGATTGTAGCAATAATTGGAGGGAAACTGGGGTTGAAGACGAACTCCTTGCACCTGGCCGGCTCTTCTGCACACTGCTAAGCAAGTGGAAAAGTATGAGTGGGGTCGATGCCAACCCAATCATAGTGGACCAAGTAATCTAGGGTCCTATAGTTAGTAGAACCAATGAGACGTTGTACTTTTAATGACATCTACAGTAGCCATTTTGAAGGAAGGGCTTAGATGCCCCACCTGACAGTGTTTATCCAATCCACACTCCCTGTTACCGTATACAGATATAGTGCCTATATTAAAGTTACCTTCTTAGAACCAATAGAGTTGCATGTTAAAGTTTTAAGAGTTACACTTCAGTGAGGACGAGTTTTTGTTATAAATACTATGTTTTTTCTGAAATTAATTGGAGTTGAAGCGAGAAGGAAGATCGAGCGATTGCTGATATTCATGAACTCCCCGTTTTTTGGAATTGTCATTAAACAGGCTCCCTTTGCCAAACTATCGACCTCACTGAGCTGCTATGCAGAGTGGAAACTTCTCTCACTATACCGCAATATAATCACAGCCAGTAAGGCCACCCTCTTTTTCGACATAAGTCAACATCTAAAGAAAGCAAAATCAAACCAGCTATCGAGCCTAGAAAAGAAGATCGGGCAGATTCTGCATAAGCTTGATTTAACAACAGAAATCCTGCTACAAAACCCTTTGAAAGTAAAAAAAAATCTAAAAATGGCTGACTGGATCGACACAATCACAAGAGTCAGAAACCTAAAATCACCGAACTATTTCCTGATAGTAGACAGGAAACTGGGAACCATGCCACGCTATCTGGAAAAATTCCCAGATCGTGAAATAAGAAACAGTTTTCTCAGACTACGTCTGAATTTAGCCTACACAGGAGAAATACTGGCTCAAAGAAACCAGGGAGAGAAGGCAATAAAATTCTGTGAAATCTGCAAAACCTCGAACCTCCAAACCTTGAAACATTTACTATTGGAATGCGAAGGCACATGGGCCATAAGAGTGTCTTTACTGAGGAGATTCGTCAGCAGAGAAGAGAGCCTAATCCAAGATGCATTCTGGAACAGACTGATCTCCGGCCAGGAAATTATGCTCACTGCAGCGATAGTAAAAGTATCAGAGGAACTCACCATTCTAACAAAGTATTAAAAGATGACACAGACTAATGAGCTTCCTGGTGGTCACTCATAGGCCTTTCAGGATTTCTAGCTATTCCCTCGTTTCCGAGAACCGTTAGTAATTTTATCTAAGGAAACGCACTATTCTTTTGTAAAGGTTTTCTTGTAAAACCAAAAAACAAATTAAATAAAAAAAAAAAAATAAATAAAATAAAAAATTTGCCAAACTATCGGTTTGTCATTATTGATTTGATGCGAGAGTATTAATCTGCATTCCCATCCATCTTAAGGGTGGTGCTGCTCATCCTAAAGTGCTGTTGGGAAACCCCCAGTCCTATTGGCCAGATGGGGTCCAACTGCACACTCGGTAGCAGGGATTGATGGTTATTGATTATCGATTAGATAAGACACCCATTGGCCGTCGACATAAGTAACTCAGCAATATCTCTAGTCCTTTGCCATCCGGCTAAGTAGACCGAGAGGCTCCCCGTAGATAGTGAATAGTCTAAGTGAAAACCCTGCAGGTTGAGTTCTGAAGGAACCTGTGCTTTCCCCCACAAACCCCTTTCCACTTCTACAAGCAGCTGATTGGACAAACAGCAAGGAGAGGCGGTAACAAAGGCGGTGATCCCGAGCATCCAGAGAGGAAAATAAATGCAAACGATGGGTAAAAAAGACTAACTACTTTGGCAAAAAGTTGCATGACTTAGAACAAGTAAGGGAAAGTAACGGAGGGAGGTGAGACAAAAATAACATCAGAGTAAGAGTATAATGTATATATAAGGGGAAAGAAATATTGATTCGAGGGTGGCCGAGCAATAGAGGAAGATACCGGGAGGACCCAAGCTAGAGAAAGATACCGGGAGGATACCCGAGCTAGACAAAGATACCGGGAGGATACCCGAGCCAGAGAGAGGATACCGGGAGGATACCCGAGCCAGAGAGAGGATACCGGGAGGATACCCGAGCTAGAGGATACGCCCAGATACCTACGCTTTAATATAGCGCTAGAAGAAGCCTGCATTTAAAGTCCTGAAAAAAAGGACGCTCCAGGAGACCAAAACGATTAAAAACATGTTTTTGAAAGAAATGGGCTTACATTCCATGTCAGAATAATGATAGGGGTATGAGTTTTATGTAGCCGGCCGGAGTCTGTCGCGTCTATCTTGTGTTTTTCTTATTTCTCTGACGTCATGAGGTAAGAACATTTTTGGGGGAAATAGCATGAAAATTGTGTGATTGTGTAGCCAGAATGTTGTATGACATGAATTGATGGTTGTTGTTTTATAAGGTAAAAAGGAAATGTTTGTGAAAAAACGGGATTGAAGCTTGCGACGATTGGTGCTCGCTCATATTGTTGATTTTGTTTGAGAAACGTAAAACAAACTGTATTATGAGGAAAAGATAAACAAATTTAAGCATGGAAGACATTACACCATTAGTACACTTGTGCAAACAGTTGCCAAAACATGCACCTAAGCTGAAAAAGTACAGTGCCGAATGGGTTAAAGGAATCGCCCACAAAATGTTTATGCCATGACCCCAGGGCGGATCGCTATCTAAAACGGTCCTGCAACACATGATGATATATTTGTCTAACTCTTTGCCAGTGTACGTGGCATGCAAACGCCTAGCTAGTTTAGATCTTTGGAAGATGTACCAAGAGGAAAAGGAGGAGGAGCCACCGTTAGATTGGATACTTAACATATGAACAGAGGGAGGTGAAACGCCTTCTGCACCACCAGCCCCATCTGAAACAAAAAGCAAAGCTAGTAAAGATGAAGGATTATACCCTGTGAGGGAGCTTAAAGCAGCCACAGGATATAGCAGCCCATCATATGAGTCACCTACGCAAAGTAGTGACGAAAACCCAGAGAAAGATAGGGACAGAGATATCACCTCCAACGTCCTGAGAGACAAGGAGAGACGCGATAAAAAGAAAAAGGAGACCAGGCACAAGCAAGTACATCTCTAGATACAGGTAGAGGGGGAAAGAGATGGAAAGAAGATGAGGACAGAACTGATGAGATGGCATTCAAACAGAACGAATGGATGGGAGGTCAGATTCTATTGATACTCGATGGAAAAGGCATTGAGGACATGAGAAAAAAGGGAGAGCCAGACAATTCAAAAAGAAAAGAGAAGGAAAAAGAAAAAGGATTGAAAGACGAAAGAATCAGGAAAAATGATGGACAGAGACGAGAGCAGTTGTATCGCGAAGAGCAAGAAATGAAACGCGATCATAAGCAGAGAGCAGCTAATGATCAGGACAGGCAAGAACAAAGGAGAATAGAAGAAGAAGAACAGAAGAGACAGGAAAAGAGAATAAAGAGACGGAGGGATGAGGAAATGCGAAGGGCAAATGAACGTAGAGATGCGAAGAAACAGGAAGAAGATAGGGTCAGCGAGGAAGCGTAGAGAGTTTGATGATGACATAGAACGCAATCGAAGACAGAGAGCATGAGATCTTGAATATCTGGAGAGAGAGGTGAAAGAAACGATCCATTAGTAGACTGGGAAGACATAGAAGAATTCTTTCCTGAGTACGATTCAATATCAGGCACATCCAGGGCAAATATGGAAGATTACTTTGACACCAGAAGCATCGGGGAGACAATCGATAGTGACTTGTGTAATACATCAGTTACAGTAGATAACAGTCACAATCTGTTAACCAATGCAAGAATGAGCAAGAAGAACACCAGATCTTTAACCTGGAACATGAGGGAAATCATAAGATACCACCCCTGCGGGATGTGCTCATGCAGCAGGTTTACCAGAAAAATGTCCTCATTCTGATTGACGATATGGCCTCATTACGAGTCCGGCGGTAACCAAGGTGGTAAAACCGCCTGGTTACCGCCAGACTTGTATTACCATTCCACCTCTGTGACTCCCGGAAATACCAGGGCGTTACGACCCTGGTGTCCCAGAAATTCCGGAGGCGGAATTCGGTAAATCCCCATTCCCATTGAGTCCCATAGGACATGGTGCTGGTGTTTCCACGTCCGCCTGCAGGCTGGCGGTGTTAAACCCGCCAGGTCAGACCTGGCGGGAACATCACCTCCCGCCTGCAGGACTTGGGATCGGGCGGTCCGGAATTAACAGTGGCGGCGGGTTTACCGCCACTGTTAATTCCGGACCGCCCGACCTGTAATGAGGCCCATAGTCTGGAACCTCCTCCACTTCTCTAATTGCAAAACAACTAATGTAATCTATGCAATAGAATGCCCCTGTGGACTTAGATATGTTGGCCAAACTAAAAGAAATGTTCACAAAAGAATAGGGGAGCATAGGTCCAGAATCCGACGCAGAACTCTATCAGCTCCCCTGGTAAGACACTATGTGGAATTCCAAAATGGCCCTGACAATATTCTATGGTGGGTCCTTGACATGGTATCTACTTCCTCCAACACCACCAGTGCCCTCAATCATAAAGAGGACTGGTGGATGTTCAAACTCAATTCACTAACCAAGGGTTTGAACGAGGTGGTACCCAGTGGCCCAAACGGGTAACCATCTCTCCCCCCGGGCAACACATCCATTACCTCGGGTCTCAACTCCTTTGATTACCCTTCCGAGCCATCTCTTCCTTTATGCTCCATTTAGCCAGACAGCTCTGTGTATAATACCACACAATGCATCTTGAATTCCCATCTGCCTGTGTTGATTCTCTTCTTTACAAACCCATTAGCCTCCATCCAACTCGGCGGCATATAGCTGATTCCTCCAACCCCAGCAATACAGGTCGTGCGTGCACAGCTACAGGCATTTCCATGGTTACCAAAGCTAATACCGATGCGCATGCGCCCAGAGAGTATGTTACCCATCCCGGCGCATGCTCACCAGTCACTGTGCCTGCAACTCGCGCACCAGCAATTTCAGGGTGTGCCCGCCCCCTTCACAGCATACAGGGACTCTATTTCCCAGAATGGCCCACATTCTTAACCCAGTCCTGGGTGCCTCATTAAACCGATGCTCCACATCCCCCCAGCACCACGAACATAAGTGATATACGCATGCGCGCATAGAGACTAGCATCTCCTGCGACGCATGCGCACTCCAAATCAATACTACAGCTCAGATTGAATGTATACAGGGACCGCACCATTAACAGCGAGCAGATCCTGTTTCCAGCTACTGGTCCGGCTGCGTGAATCAGCCCACCCAGGTGAGAACCACCACCCGCCCCTTCCCACTCTTTCCTTTAGACTCTCCTGAGCCCTTGCTTGGTCCACAAGTAACATGGTCCCTCTCTTTGTTTAGGATCCCGCACCTTCCATCTACACTCTGCCTACTTTAGGTGCCTGGCCAGCAGACCACAACTATGTCTCTCCACCCTTTCTGAGGAGGTGACAGCAGATCATTAATCAGCCTCATCGGAATCTGCTCATCTTCATGAAGCAAGGTAACTACTCTTATGTCACAGACCCCACCTTGCTACTTTACGAACCTATACAGATTTTAAACAATGTTCACACATGTCTTCCACAGTGTCACAACCCTAGGTCAAGTCTTCTTTTGACTCGCTGCCCCCAAATACCCTGAAAAATGTAACACTATCCTGCAGAGAGATCCTGGTCCCAGCACACTGAAGGTCAGTGTCTTTTCACCTCACACCCAGTACTGTCTCCATGTGTCAGCAGAAGTTTCTGCCTTTTTAATGTCATTGAGTTGAAATCACCTTTATAAATACACATGCAACACTGCTAATACTAGCCCTTTTATATGTTCCTCCTGTAGGGAAATCTTCTCAGACCACAGAAAAAGGCTCTTGAACTTAATTTTGCCGAAACGTCCGGGGCCTCCTACTGTCTTCATTTAGACTACCCCCAACTACATCTAAACTATTGATTCATACCCAGACGTTGACCTTTGATTAGGCCACCCCTTTTGATGTCTGGCTTTTGCAACTATGTACTCATACAGAATGCTTTAATGTGACTGTTATCTACAGTAACTGATGTATTACACAAGTCACAGGAGGGGAAAGGATTTATTCACAAATAGCACCAAGTACCATTGAGTGTTTGCTGTATATATCACCACAATTACTCTGTTCTAAAGATTATAAAACAGAATAAGACCACCAATAAATACTGGTCAATTTAATAAGAACTTGTGTATTACATTGCTTAGTGTGGTTGAAAAGAATAGGCACGGTACACGTGAATCGTCTTTCAGAGTACCCCTCATGAAAAAGGCATAAGTCTGTTTTACCAAATTGATTGTAAAACAGCAAAACACCAAGGGAAGGACACCCCCCGTACCTATATATTCTATCCTATCAGTGACACCAAATCCTCATGAGGAACCAAGGGTAGATGTCATTATAGGGGATAAAGAATATTCCTTCTTAGCTGACACAGGGGCAACACACTTGTGCATACGTGAAGGCAAGTTTTCCTTGTCCGGCGATGCCATAAATACTCAGGGCTTCACAGGAGCAACAAGTCGTGTTCCTTTTACAAACAAACTTCCAGTTTCTATAGGAGAATGTGACATGAAGGTGCCACTACTGTATTCACAGCAGACCCCAGTAAATATATTGGGACGAGACCTAATGACGAAGTTAAACATGACAATCTCGTTCACGGAGAAGGGCATGGTATGTTCAACTCCAGGAATGCATAATTTGAAGGTATGCAAAATGATTAGAGCATACGCAGGACAAACGGCTATGAGAGCTGTTCCATTGGAACCAGAAATATTCACATATGGAGTGCGTATACTAATGGCAGGGCTACCAGGCCTTGCAGACAAAACCATGAGAACCCCCGATGAGTTTCTACTCAGGCCAAGAATACCTATGCATGAGGAAAAGGGACAAGTGTTTTCATTGGCAAAACACACAGCTATATTATGAGGAAAAGTGGCTTTGATCGATGGGTGTGATGCTGAAGGCAGACAATGGTGCGCAGTGATCACCATTGAGGAAGGATACAGATTGACTGACGTCACTGATGACGATCTGTTTGAAGAGCAAACAGGTATAGATGAAACACCAGTAGAGGTTAATCTCGTGTATTGGGTGAAAGTGATCAAAAGAGAGGTGCCCCAGAGAATGATGCTGGCACAAAAACGTCCTGAATATTTTAATGACGACATGACAGAGGTGCCTGTCTCAGTGTGGACTACAGGTGTCATGTTGCCTACCTCTAAGGAGCCAGGCCGGGCCCAGCAACCCCAGAGGCAGACATCATTTTCCCCAGGGAAGTCTCAGCGGGCCCAAGTCGGGGCCCTTTGGACTCAGTCCTGGCGCCTTAGGCGCCAGGCTCATAGAAGAGGATATGTGTTTAAGTGCTTGGGTGCACACTTACCTGATGCAGACCTTGCTGCTTCATCCAGGCCCTCTTGAGGCCTGAATGGGACTACTTAACCTGTAGGACTACTTCACCACCCGGGTGTGGTCGGGGAAGGATACATACCAGGAACTATTTAAACCCCACCCGAACAGCCACACATGCTTCGCGTTGTTCTGCACCTAGCAGCTGGACGCTCACCGTGTCAGCTCCTGCATCCTGACTTCAGCCACGCCTGCCAGCACCCTGGAACACCTGCAAGGGGAGAAAGGAAGAGAATAGGAGAAGAAAAGCCCTTACCTGCTAAATCTGCATCCCGGAGTGATTTCTCCAACGGCCCTGAAAATGAAGACATCATTTTAAAGGCATTTCGTTTCGATCGCTGCAGCGCTGCATTTTACTCACCTTTGCAAGGCGCTTCCATCTTCAGCAGTGATCTTCTGGATTCAGCTACGCCCCGGCGCCTAGAGGAAAAAAGACAAGAACAAAGGTGAGAGGGAGAAAAGGAATAAGGAAAGCTCAGTTTCCTTTTAAGTCTTACCTGTTGGATTATTCCCACTGCATTTCGGGTCCTGCCGCTTCCTGGCATCTCCGGACCCCGGCCCCTATGGGGGAAAAAGACAAAGACATTGAATGAGCGAATGCAAAGACATTACCTGAGCGCGCATCCAGAACTGTTTCACTTCGGGTCGGCGCCATATCTCCGGCACTCCGAACCCCGGCCCCTAAGGGGAAAAAGACATAAGCATTAGCGCTTGCTGCAATTAGACAACAAACATTATTATTAAGCTTGAACTTTTGAACAGAACTTTTACAGCGCCTTACCTGAACAGTCAAGCTTACCTGAACTCCCATCAATCCTCAATCCAGTGAAGTAACTGGATTTCAACGCGCCCCTGCATCAGAAGCAGGATGGAGAGCTCATCCTTCCAAACCCTAAGGTGAGGCTTCACGGGGAATCGTGGAGGAGGTATCGTGGAGGGTTGAAAGGGAGTGGGAGGCTTGAGCATTGTTCCACAGTTGGTAATACTCCCTTTTCACGCACAGGAGGGTATCCAACAAGCCAGGGAAGCCAGAATAGAGGGGCCCTTCCTGTCCATCTTCAGAGTTCTGCGCCTTCGACGCCGCGCCTCCGTGGGAACCAGGTGAGCGTTACAGAACGCGAAGCCATACCACAATTTCCCACCTGGGCGCTATGGAGACTTCCGAGACAGATCAGCTGGCCCATCTTTTAGGGGAATTACGGGCAGAAGTGCACTCAGCCCGCCAGGAGACTAATGCTCTCAGAAGGGAACTAATCCTATCCAAGGAAAGAACTGATGATCTGGCCAAAAGGTTATTGCAGGGCCAAGCAGAGCACACTCCTTTACCTGTTTCCGGAGATATTTCTACAACAATGGGTTCGAATAACCCGGTACAAATCAATCTACCTGGACACATGCCTTTGGCCCCGCCGGAACGTTTTGCGGGGGATCCCAAGAAATATGCCGTTTTTATGAACCAATGCCGTTTACACTTTTTATGCAGGCCCGGGGCCTTCCCCAACGACCAGACCAAAGTAGCCTTTGTACTATCTTACCTCAGTGGCTGTGCTGCCGATTGGTCTATTCCATTGGTAAATCAGGATGATCCCATTCTCCGGGATTTCCAGGGCTTCCAGGCCAGCATGGAAAGATTGTTCGCTCGACACTCGCAGGGACAGGCCCTTGACAACGAACTGCTATCCTTACGACAAGGTAATCAGGATCTTTTGTCCTATATCGCCACCTTTAATAGACTAGTTGTGGAAACCGGATGGCCTGAAAATAAAAGGATCACATTGTTTCATCGAGGCCTGCGCGGAGAGCTTAAAGATGTTATAGCTCAGATAGTAGATCCACCCCAGGCCTGCGCAGACTACCGCGCCCTAAATCAGATAACGATTAAGAATCGTTACCCTTTGCCCCTGATACCTGAGCTTATCGACCAAGTAAAAGATGCTCGTGTGTACACCAAGCTAGATCTCCGAGGAGCTTACCACCTGGTACGTATAAAAGAGGGCGACGAGTGGAAGACTGCATTCCGCACCAAATTTGGGCTCTTCGAATATCAAGTAATGCCCTTCGGTTTGTGCAACGCACCTGCCGCCTTTCAGTACTTCATGAATGATGTTCTTCGGGAACTTATCGATGTTTGTGTCATCGTTTATATTGACGACATCCTGGTGTATTCCTCCTCAGAATCTGATCACAGAAACCATGTTAGGGCAGTTCTTGAGAAATTGCGCCAGCACAAATTATTTGCCAAGCTCGAAAAATGCGTTTTTCATACCACAGAAGTGGAGTTTCTCGGATTCATCCTGACACCTCAAGGAATCCGAATGGACTCGCGGAAAGTGGACGCCATTCTCAAATGGCCATCTCCTAGCTCTGTGAAGGGAGTGCAAAGCATGCTTGGCTTTGCCAATTTCTATCGAAGGTTCATCCCGGAATTTTCTCGAACTGTTCAACCCATCACAGCTCTCCTAAAGAAAAACAAACGCTTTGAATGGACTCTTGAGGCTGAACAAGCCTTTCAGGACCTGAAAACCAAATTCACCTCTGCACCTGTATTGAAGCACCCGCGCCCAGATCTCCCTTACATCGTGGAAACCGATGCATCCAGTTCGGCCACGGGAGCTGTCCTGTCGCAAAGAGACCCAGAAACTAACCAACTACACCCTGTAGCCTTTTGGTCCAGAAAATTCTCTCCACCTGAACTCAATTACCAATTACCGACAAAGAACTACTGGCTATTAAATCAGCTTTCAAGGCTTGGCGTCACTATCTTCTCGGTGCAAGACACACCATCACCGTAATTACGGACCACAGAAATTTGCAGTATTTAAAGACGGCCAAAGCTCAATCTTCGCGACAACTCCGATGGGCTTTATTCTTTGCGGAATTTGATTTTGTAATTACCTATCGCCCTGGCTGCAAGAATGGTAAGGCAGATGCCTTATCCCGGATAGGCATGGAAGAACCCAATTCGAGTTTAGAACCTGTGCCAATCATACCGGAACAAAGAATTCTGGGCTTGACTTCATTGCAAACGATTGAGGACATCCAAGCTCAAGTAAAACAGCTTTTTGACTCTTCTGGCTTACTGGAATGGAGTCAAAAGGGTCCTCACTACACCGTTAAGGATGATTTACCCTACTTCCAAGAGCGGTTATTTCTGCCAAGTAAAGAATTGCAGGAACTTGTCATTACCCGTCATCATGAATCATTAATGGAAGGACACCCCGGTATCGCGAAAACAGAAGAAAAGATCAAACGCCACTTCTGGTGGCCTTCTTGGAGAAAAGACAGTCATTTGTGTTGTCTTGCGGAATCTGTGCCCAAAATAAGAGTCAAAAGAAAAGGCCAGCCGGCCTACTTCAACCTTTGGACATTCCACCAGCACCTTGGCACACCTTGTCAATGGACTTTATAACTGACCTGCCTCCTTGTGGTGGTTACAACACGATTCTCGTAATAGTGGATCTATTCTCCAAAATGGCCCATTTTATCCCTTTAAAAGGATTGCCGTCAGCTTCCACCTTGGCCAAGGAATTTATGGAAAATATAGTGCGGTTACATGGTTTCCCTTCCATATTAGTCTCAGACCGTGGAACTCAATTAATCTCCCACTTTTGGAAGAAATGTTGCCAACTAGCACAAATAGACGTGCGGTTATCCACCAGCCACCACCCCCAGACCGACGGACAAACCGAGAGAACCAATCAGACTCTCGAGCAATATCTGCGGTGCATGTTACACCAATCCGAGTTGAATTGGAAGGACATCCTTTGGATTGCAGAATATGCATACAACAATTCAGTGCATTCTGGAACCGGACAAACTCCTTTTTATACCCTGTATGGTCACCATCCTCGGACCTCTGACCTAGATCCACCTCTGACCCTGGAGATGCCTGCAGTAAATCACCTACATTCCACAATAACCCAAGCCTTCAAAGAAGCTACAACCCACTTACAGCAAGCCAAGAAAAAGTATAAAGAAAACGCTGATTTGCACCGAAGTAAAACTCCTCCTTACCAAGTAGGAGATCAGGTATGGCTAGCAACTAAACATCTACCCCTCAAGGGTCAGCGAACTTTTAATCCCAGATTCATTGGGCCTTACCCCATCAAAGCTATTATCAACCCAGTGGCCTTTAAACTGGATTTACCATCCAGCATGCGGATTCATCCCGTTTTTCACGCATCTCTTCTAAAACCAGTACAACCTGGAACCAGACTGTCTGAGCCCCCAGGCCCTGTCCAAATTGATGGAGAATTAGAATTCGAAGTGAAAGACATTTTAGATTCCAAGATAGCTAAGTCGAAACTCTTCTATCTTGTTGATTGGAAAGGATATGGACCTCAGGAAAGATCTTGGGAACCCAGTAACTATGTTCACGCACCACGATTAATTCAAAGATTCCATCGAAGATTCCCGCACAAACCAAAACACCCGGAGGAAAAGACCTTGGGAGGGGCCTTGAGGGGGGGGGGGGGGGGTACTGTCATGATGCCTACCTCTAAGGAGCCAGGCCGGGCCCAGCAACCTCAGAGGCAGACATCATTTTCCCCAGGGAAGTCTCAGCGGGGCCAAGTCGGGGCCCTTTGGACTCAGTCCTGGCGCCTTAGGCGCCAGGCTCATAGCGGGCGCCAGGCTCATAGAAGAGGATATGTGTTTAAGTGATTGGGTGCACACTTACCTGATGCAGACCTTGCTGCTTCATCCAGGCCCTCTTGAGGCCTGAATGGGACTACTTAACCTGTAGGACTACTTCACCACCCGGGTGTGGTCGGGGAAGGATACATACCTGATTGGTGGAAGGATACATACCAGGAACTTCTTCCAAGGCTATTTAAAACCCCACCCGAACAGCCACACATGCTTCGCGTTGTTCTGCACCTAGCAGCTGGACGCTCACCGTGTCAGCTCCTGCATCCTGACTTCAGCCACGCCTGCCAGCACCCTGGAACACCTGCAAGGGGAGAAAGGAAGAGAATAGGAAAAGAAAAGCCCTTACCTGCTAAATCTGCATCCCGGAGTGATTTCTCCAACGGCCCTGAAAAGGAAGACATCATTTTAAAGGCATTTCGTTTCGATCGCTGCAGCGCTGCATTTTACTCACCTTTGCAAGGCGCTTCCATCTTCAGCAGCGATCTTCTGGATTCAGCTACGCCCCGGCGCCTAGAGGAAAAAAGACAAGAACAAAGGTGAGAGGGAGAAAAGGAATAAGGAAAGCTCAGTTTCCTTTTAAGTCTTACCTGTTGGATTATTCCCACTGCATTTCGGGTCCTGCCGCTTCCTGGCATCTCCGGACCCCGGCCCCTATGGGGAAAAAAGACAAAGACATTGAATGAGCGAATGCAAAGACATTACCTAAGCGCGCATCCAGAACTGTTTCACTTCGGGTCGGCGCCATATCTCCGGCACTCCGAACCCCGGCCCCTAAGGGGAAAAAGACATAAGCATTAGCGCTTGCTGCAATTAGACAACGAACATTATTATTAAGCTTGAACTTTTGAACAGAACTTTTACAGCGCCTTACCTGAACAGTCAAGCTTACCTGAACTCCCATCAATCCTCAATCCAGTGAAGTAACTGGATTTCAACGCGCCCCTGCATCAGAAGCAGGATGGAGAGCTCATCCTTCCAAACCCTAAGGTGAGGCTTCACGGGGAATCGTGGAGGAGGTATCGTGGAGGGTTGAAAGGGAGTGGGAGGCTTGAGCATTGTTCCACAGTTGGTAATACTCCCTTTTCACGCACAGGAGGGTATCCAATGAGCCAGGGAAGCCAGAATAGAGGGGCCCTTCCTGTCCATCTTCAGAGTTCTGCGCCTTCGACGCCGCGCCTCCGTGGGAACCAGGTGAGCGTTACAACAGGCCCTTATGACGTAGGCTTGTTGAAAGGAGTCGGAGAAGTAAAGATTAAATTGAAGCCAGGAGCAATTTTACCAAAAGCACGACAGTATCCCATGTCTAGGGAAGCAGATTAAGGGATTTTCAAGACAATTTCAGCTATATTGGAGCAGGGCATTTTAGTGATGTCAGAGTTGTCATGCAATACCGCAGTGTACCCTATCAAAAAATCAAAGGGAGGCTCTTGGTGTTTAATCCAAGATCTATGGCCGATAAATGATATTGTAGAGGCCGAGTTCCCTCTAGTCCCTAACCCATCCACAATCCTATGTAATATACCCGTTGAGGCAAATTATTTCTCGGTGATTGACTTGAAAAATGCATTTTTCTCAATCTCATTGCACAAAGACTCACAAGATTTGACGTCATTCACGTTCAGGCAAATGCGTCTGAAAAGCGCAAGGTTACCTCAGGGATAATGTGGGTCTCCTTCGATTTTCAACAGAGTCCTACAGATGGACTTAAGCAATATCGCATTAGAAAGTGTTGTCTTGCACTATGTGACCGACATCTTAATTTGCAGCAAGACAGAGGAAACGTGCAGACACAATTCTATTCACCTAACTATATTGGCTGAGAAAGGATATAAAGTTGACAAAGAGAAGTTACAATATTGTCAGCAAGAAGTGCTGTACATAGGCCAGCTAATGTCACATGAGGGGCCTTGTTACAAGAAAGCACAGGTGACGAAAAAAAAAAATGGAATGGACCGATACCATGAAAGAAGGGTTTGTTGAACTCAAAAAGGCCATTTGCACTGCACCAGTTCTAGGAATTCCCAATTATGCAGAGGAATTCTACCTGTTTTCATACACAAATGGCAGTGTTATGACGGCAGTACTCACACAGAGAACCACGTTGGGGTACAAGCCCCTGGCATACTACAGTGGGAATCTAGACCCAGTGATGAGGGGTCACTTCCCATGCAAACAAAGTTTAGCTGCTGCAGCGTTCGCCATAGAGAAGGCTACAACCATTGTGATGGGATGCTCAATGACGTTGTTCGTCGAGCACGCATTATTTGCCATTCTAGAGAAACCGAAAGGCACATTGACATCTCAAAGAGCTTCTGCTTATGAAGCGATCATGTCAAATCCATCGATTAAGATAATTTGATGTAAGATAATGAACCCAGCTAGGTTAATAGCAGAGCCAGTCAATGACGGAGAGCCAATCCATGACTGTGCGAACTATGAAGAATTTTATGATGAGACTCCCAGAGTGAAAGAAAATGCATTGGCAGAAGGAGAAATTGTCTTCATTGACAGTTCTTCGAGAATCTATCAAAATGACGGGCAAAGATATACAGGCACCACTGTGATGAAGCACACGACAAATGGAGAATTTCAAGTACTCATCAGTGCACGATTACCAACTCATTATTCAGCGCAAGCTGCAGAATTATTGGCGTTGATCCTCGCTATTGAGAATCATGCAGACCAGGAAGTGACAGTGTACAGTGACTCCGCCTATGTGACATCAACAGTGCACACAGGCCTAACCCGCTGGAAAAGGAGGGGCTACCTCTGAGCAGACGGCACGCCAGTGCAGCACTCATCCTTATTGAATGGGCTCATTGAGGCACTACAACTCCCAGTGGGCATAGCAGTCGTGAAATGCGCTGCCCACATGAAAGGGACAGATTTTATCTCACATGGAAATGAAGCAGCAGACACTGAAGCCAAGCATGTAGCAACCAAGGTTGAAATAATAATGAATGTGGAAATAACTGATGTGCATGAGAGAATGATTGTTGCACAAAGTGAACCTGAAGGTTATAGTAACATGGGGCAAACCCAGTTAATGGAACTCCAAGGGGAGACATCACAGGAAGAAAAAAATCTTTGCAAGCCGGGAGGGTGTTCTTTAAACCCCTCCGAGAGCTTGTGGTGACAAGACAGCACTGGTAAACCGGTGATGCCTATAGCCCTACTAAAAATAGCATTGGAATAGTTGCAGTATCCAGCATTATCCAGCGCACCTGACAAAAGAGAATCTAGCAGCGACGATTGCTGAAGACTGGTTTATACCGAACTTAGCAGAGAATGTTGCATTTTTTATGGTGAACTGTATAATCTGCCAATAGTTCACGGCTGATCATACACTACGAGTAATTAGAGGAGCCATCCCAAGGCCCAATGGACCTTTTCAGCACTTGCATGTCGATATGATTCAAGTATGTAACGGGCACAGGTATCTAACTGTTGTGGTGTGTCCATTCTCTAGATGGATAGAAGCAGTCCATGTACACACCCAGACCAGACAACACATTTCTGGTAAGAAAGGTATTTCCCAGATGGGCAATATGTGAGGTCATGAGGTCAGATAATGGTCCTCATTTTGTTAATGCAGTATTTGAACAGATTAGCTTGCTGCTTGGTATAAAGCACAAGTTTTCTTTGGTGTATCATCCCCAAGGGAATGGGATATGCGAGAAGCTCAATGGCTTGTTAAGGAAAGAATAGCCAAGTTGAAGCTTACTCTAAAGAAGGGATGGCTGCACTGCCTTCCACTAGCACTGTATGCGCTCAGAAACCAGCCTGGTTCTGACCACCATCTTACGCCGCATGAAATCGCGACAGGCAGAAGGATGCACACACCATTGACACCCGACAGGGGATGTTTTAGGACCAGAAATGCAAAATTACTTGAATTGCATGAAATCTTATGTTACTGTAATTTCAGGACAGCTGCAGTGACGACAAAAAGGATGTAGGGTAGCACAGAACACAGAAGGAGATACCTCAACAGACCAAATTCAAGGTTTACGTCTACCAGAACTGTTCCCTGGGGACACGGTCCTGGTGAGAAACCACACAAGAAAAAAGTGGGACAAACCAAGGTTCAACGGACCATTCAGAGTGGAGGACGTCACTCCCTCTGCAGTCAAGCTACAGGGAAGAAGAGCTTGGATATTCCTGAGTGACATCAAGCCATACAACGGAGAAGGCCCTCTGCCTGCAACCCAGTGCATAGAGACTACAGACGACGGGGAAGAACCACAGCACATGCAGACGAGATCCATGATGAGGAAGAGGGACGCATGACCAACAAAGCAAAGGCAAAGAACTTTTATGCAAAGTTGTGGCTTCATTTTGGACATTTCCTCTGAGCAAAATAAGGGGATAAGGACATACACACGGACACTCTGTGCTTCCTAGTTGCAGGGTGAAGAAGAAAAATTGCACGTATAAGCCAAAACATAGTTTATTTATTTTTATTGATTGGCTGAATAGTACAACCTTTCAATTTATACAAATGCATCATACAAAACTTTTTTTTTAAAACAGAGTTAACATACAATAACATTTTCTCAACAAAAAAAAAATTCAGACAAAAATTCAGCGTAAGTCATAATTAAACATATATCAGTGAATTTTAAATATCAAGGTTAATAGCACAATCTCAGGAAAAATAAAATAATGTATATATATCTCGCTGTTCTATCCGACCAAGTTTCAGCTCATGTAAAAAGCCAATAATGGCTATTCGTACAGGCATTCGCTTGGCACCAAAAACTTGCAGCCAAAATTCCTCATATACTGTTACTCCCAAGGAATCAAAGCAAAGTGCAAAATATTTGTAACGTTACAGAGAGACTCCAGAGCAATACGCAATGATAGGCTTCAAGGTTTCAGGAAACCTGGGAAGATTGCAAAACCTGCAAACATTCCCATGTGAGGCCAGAAGATGCTGTCTGTATTGTAAATCACGAGTGGGCCACAGATTTAAATGGAATCGCATAAAATCTTGCCTAAATTTATGAGAAGGGTATTTTACCAAATACGATTCCGGGGTTCTTTGTGTGGTCAGGGTTGTTAATTAAAAGGGCAATTATAATGTCAGCATCAATGAGAATGTTCATGGCCATGTTCCGCCATCTCTTTGGAAAATGTTGCATAGATAGCAGCAGATATCGGCCTAGTTTATAGGAGATATCCTTGTACTGCAATTAAATTATACATTTCCGTAGTAACGAAACTAGTTTCCAGGCAAACATGCTATATAAAGATAGTGAGCCTAATTCAATGCGAATTTGGGCAATCGGGACACAGTTAGGCAGATTGAGTGCTGAACGCCAAAATTTGCCTTCCAATAGATCCCAAAATACTCCAGGTTACTGTGTCCGAGATTCGGAACCATAGGTGATAATTGGTACCACTTTAATCGAACAAAAAGGTTAGTATGGGGCTGCATGTACATTTTCCAAATTTATAGAGAATTATTTTTGATTGGGAAATTAGAGCCTGCAATTTGGAATTTATATCTGCTACATAGAGCGAATCATTCTCAGTGTCGCTAACTATCACACCCAAATATTTGTAGACAGAAGTGGAGAGGATAGGTTCATGGTTAAAAGTCCAGATGAACAGTTTGCGGATTTGACGCCTCGTATTATAACATTCCATAACTTGGGTTTTTGCTAAGTTAATGTTTATGGTGTTTTCATGGGCATATGAGGTTAGACCTCCGATTAGTCTTTGCAATCCCACTTGTGTTTTTGAAAGTAGGATCAGATCGTCTGCATAGAGGACCCATGGGATTTGATGTGATCCTAACTAGGGTGCATCAGAGTTAATATTTGTAAATTTTTCACCCATGTCCAGAATGAAAAGTTTGAAGATGGTGGCTGCCAGAATACACCCTTGCTTCAGGCCTCGATAAGTCGGTAAAGGGTCCGTCAGCTGGCCATCATGGGTGATTCTGACGCATATTGATGTATTAGAATGGAGTAGTGAAATTAATTTAACTAAGGAAGGAGGACAGCCCATTTTAATCAGTTTATGTAGCATCAGAGCTCGATCGATAGAGTCCAAGGCCTCCTTGAAATCGACAAAGGCCATAAACAGTTGCTGATTTTGTTGAAGGCAAAGGGCCTTGATTGAGGTGATAGTTGCAATGTTGATAGATGTGCCCTTTCCTGCAACAAAACCAGTCTGGAACATGTCCTGCATGCGCTTTGTTTTGATCCAGTCCATAGTTTATTGACTTAGAACTTTGGACGGAGGCACACTGAAGCCTTGATGAGAAAAGGATATGCCAAATTTTGATAGAGGACACATAAATTCGAAGGAAATACAGTATCCAGACTCTTTTCATACAGGAGCCTTATTTGGACTCACTTATGGTGTCCCACAGCAGTGACATCACTAAGGATGTTTTAATAAATTTCGAGTTAGTATTAAGATCGTACCCGTCGTTCGTGGGAAGGCTCACTAACATCACTGAATTTCTTCAAGACCCAGAAAACGAAAAGACAATAAGGAGGCTGTTCATTGTGATTGCCAAGCAGTTCCTTCTGCTTCCGGAATACAGGGAGGACAAGACAAATGTCCCTGTCACCAGAAGATAGCAGACTGGCAAGCAATGTCTTCTTTCGCCTAATTGAGGACTTTCTGGAGTGTGTGGGGAGGCCTGGCGGTGTTGACGTCCTCACTTTCATCAGAGACCCAGCGAACGCTACTCAGATGAGCATGCTCCTGCATGGTATTGTAATGCAGGTTGAACTTTCTAATCATCATCAGAATTTCCGGAAAAGATTGTAAGACTTTCCGAGAAAGCGTTGCCAGCAACTTCCCTCTCGTTTATGCTGACAAGGACACAACATGTCTTCTCGAGTGAAACAGATAAGAGGCATTGACTGCGAGCTTGTTTATTTTAAACACGCAAACTAGAGACTTGCTGAACTCATTACCTTATTTTGACATTTTCGTATACAGAAAAGAGAACTGTTTCCAGGGACAAGAGACAATCTATTATTCAGGCAAAGAAGGACAATTGTTCCAGTACCTGCAACCTACGAGCAGAGACAGCAGAATCCAGAGATAATATTACCTAGAATGTATTAACGAGTTAGTTTTCTTTCCTTAAATGTTCGAGATGGGCAACCAAAGTAGTAATGTTGTCATCCCTCAGGGGGAGAGATGCTCTCATTGTCCCAAAACTAAGTGTTGTAGATTAACCTATAGAGGAATTATGTACCTATGCATTGTATTCATCATTGTTTTACTGTCACTAACGATTCGAACAGCATTTTTTATTGGTGCATAAAGTGTTCCAATTCCAGTGCACCCACCTAATGATGTACGCATGAAACCCACAAAGGCACCCAGACCTTACATAGTCATTCCAGTCCCTAGAAGGTCTGACAGAGGAGTGAGTGAACTTGAAATGGATGTGATTAACAATGACACACACACACATTTGGTAACAAGCAAGTTGAAAAGCCGGAGACAGGGTCAGCAGAGTAAGCATGAGAAAAAATTAATGAAAGACACACACGCAAACAGCGAGTGCACATATACCAGGTCTAGTGTCAATAACTGCAGAACCAAGGAATGGGAGAAGGTTGGACAACCAACGATGAGAAGTTCTACTATAAGTGAAGTGAAAGGACAAATGGAAAAAGCTGAACTTTTAAAGAGACAACAGGAGTTAGAGAATAAACCAACAGAGACAACATATGAAAGGTAAGCACCCCTGAGCCAACAATGAAAGGGGCAAGTGCAAGTCCAGCAAAACTATCACGTGCAGAGATGATAGCAGAATCAATATGGCTGTTTATAGCCAGAGCCAGGAAAAGACAAGAGGACAAGGAAAGAATTACCAGACTTTCTCCTACTCAAATGGTACAGATGAAAATGCCTGGACCATGGATGGAGGTACGGAGAATCCTCCAGTGAGAAGAAACTACATGGATGCTATTAAGGATGTGATGATAGCAAACTACATGAAAACCTTGAGGATCAGAAGGAGCACACAAGAATACAATAATGAACTAAACGACTACCTGGACAGCAACGCACACATGGGAAATAACATCTGGTACCAACATATGAAAGAAGTTGGAAGACCAAATTCTGAGGAACAATGCTTTGTTTGTGCACTTCTACCTTACAGCATGGGGAATTCAAAGATCTTTGTAGCTGTTGAAATAGATGTGCAGACGGCGCACTGTCTATCACACGTAGCAATGTGCAAGACCAGAGGCCAGTTCATGGGAAGTGATGCTTCACTGAAATGGGCAACTGAAGCAACGGATCAAAATGAAGATGATTATGTCCAGGACATAAAGACAAGAAACAATGGAAAAACAAAGAACATTGTGATCAGATATGAGAAGCCTGGAGTTAAAGGAGCAGAGATCAGAAGAGAGACAAACCAAAAACTGAAGGTTCAAGGAAAAACTCCAGAAGAAGCTCGGAGTTGGAAGAACAGAGGCCAAATGCAAATCTGGGGAACAGTGCTTTCACCAGACGGATGGGGGAAAGGAGTAGTCATTTGCAGAGCATGGATGGTCATAAGTCGTTACCAAGGTACCATTGACATAGTGCAAAATGGATGCAAGCCATTATGGCCAAGACTTGCAAAATTATTGACATGTGTCGAGGACAGAGGAGGACCCTTGCAGATAGTGCCACTGGAGAGTCCAAAATTCTGCTTGAGGAATAATGGCACAAGGAAAATGGGAGAGAATCAGAACTGTGGATGAGTTTTTGACACTCCAGGAATGGTACATGGTACTGCAGTGATCATGGATCATTATTGGGCATGTGGATCCAAAGCATATATCAGGCTGCCAAAGAACTGGGGAGGTATATGCACACTGGTGAATGTTCATGTTCCAGCATTGGTGATTCCAAAAAGTTATCTGAATATTGACAGTTTCCCGAAAGCAGATGCTCACCTGAGGAAAAAGAGATCTGTGGAACTGATGAACCGAATGAAGAGAGAGAATGAATTTTCTGCCAAATAAGAAGAAGCTTTTCATGCAATCCCGAATGAACACAGGCTGTTCAGCTTGACTGCATCAGTGATCACAACAATTCTGATGCCAAAAGTTCAGGTTGGAGCAAATACTAAATGGTTGCAGATAACCAGATGGGAGTTACTGCAGACCATCAACACGAAAATAAAAGGATTCAATGTAATCAAGGAGAGTTAAAAGCGATTCGACTAATGACTCTCCACAACAGATATGTCCTTGACATGATCACAGCTATGGGTGGAGGTGTTTGTGCAAAAATTGGAGAATCATGTTGCATATTTATACTATATCACAATGACGAAAATTGAAACTTAACAGAGGCCATAGGTATGCTGACGAAACTACAGAGTCAAATGATAGATGAAACTGATTAAGTAGATGACGACAGTTGGTTTGGATCACTATTTTCATGGGTTCCACAGTGGATGGCAGATGCATTCAAATTCCTAGGAGTCCTGATAGTAATGATATTGCTCGGATTCCGTGTTATCAAGATAATAATCTCTCAGTGCCAGAAAACTGTGAAAGGGCCATTGGGATGAAGATCATGATTGATGTCGAGTCAGACTGGAAGCCCAAGGACCTGACTGATGAAGAAATAAGAGACTTTGTGAAAGCCAGCATTTATGCACCAGAAGGAACAAAGTTTTGATATCCAAGGAAACATAGAAATTATGTGGGAAAATTGATCTATTGTAGTCCAAGTGAACAATGTCAACTAATGACTTGGAACAAAGATGAGCACGTAGGAACAGCAGGAAGCTTGAAGGGAGTCATAAGGATATGGACCCCAAAGATATATTTCTTCAAACCTCTATGTGTAGATCCAGAGGTTGAAGTAAAGGTGGATCCAGAGGATGAAGTAAAAGTGGTCAATGAATCGCTCAGAGGGGGGAGTGTAGAGGAGGTACCAAGCTCGATTCACACTCCAATCACCCATTTTGAAGTACCAGGAACGTTCACAAAATATGTGACCTATGATGAGCAAATAAACCAGGAGAGAGCTGCAGCTGGGCTGTGTCCAGTACCTATCAGAAGAACAGCACCTGTTGAAGTACCAACACCTAAGAAAACCTGGACAGTAGGGTACCCATTGAGGAAACCATATCGACACATGAGACCGAATGCTAATTGTCAGAATGCAATCCCTGAAGCAGCTAAAAAGATACTGAAGGAAGAAGAATGGTGACGTCACAAGAACCCGGACTGAATCACATATAGAAGATATGACGACCTGTGAATGATGAAAAGAGACGAAACACCATGGATAAGTGACATCCTGAGCCTAAAGTGAAATAATTGATGTCAGAAATAATGCCACATGCGCAATGAAGATATTCAGTTAGTTTAAACGTGTATATATGCAAGGAACCGCAAGAAGCAAGAAATCGTGAGGCTTGCTTATGCTTAGTAGTAAAATAGATTGCGGCAAGCGCCACCTATACATATCTACCTCAAAAGGAGCACTTTATATAAGTATACTTCCACTATGCACAAGAGCAGAATCAACCAAAGGTTACTAAAGGTCTCAAGAGCAGAGCTTCGCAGCAAACAAATCGAGAATTAAAGACAGAGAGAAACCCAGACAAAGGTAAATCGTGCCAAGAGCCAAGGTCGTATCGGCTGAAATAGACCAACAGTGGATACAATTAATGAGAAGAAGAACAGAGTATCCTGTTCAGAAAGGTCAAGATAAGCCGCAGATGGCTGGCAGAATTAAATCAAATACACGAAATTGCATGAAGAATAAGACGATTTCACGGTGTCAAAATCACGTGACCAGACGAGCAAGAAGGGATGAAACTTTCAAACCTACACATGGACCTGTGCCATGCACAGACGCCTTAACTTTTCCAGACCAAGAAGCAGTCTCGAGGCCAACCACAAAGAAATTATTGACACATTACCACTGAAGCAATGATTGATTGTAGCAATAATTGGAGGGAAACTGGGGGTGAAGACGATCTCCCTGCACCTGGCCGGCTCTTCTGCACGCTGTTAAGCAAGTGGAAAAGTATGAGTGGGGTCGATGCCAATCCAAACATAGTGGATCAAGTAATCTAGGGTCTTATAGTTAGTAGAACCAATGAGACGTCGTACTTTTAATGACGCCTACAGTAGCCATTTTGAAGGAAGGGCTTAGATGCCCCACCTGACAGTGTTCATCCTATCCCCACACCCCGTTAACATATACAGATATAGTGCCTATATTAAAGTTACCTTCATAGAACCAATAGAGTTGCATGTTAAAGTTTTAAGAGTTACACGTCAGTGATGACGAGTTTTTGTTCTAAATACTATGTTTTTTTCTGAAATTAATTGGAGTTGAAGCGAGAAGGAATATTGAGCGATTGCGGATATTCATGAACTCCCCGTTTTTGTACTGGTCATTAAACAGACTCCCTTTGCCAAACTATCGAGTTGTCATTATTGATTTGATGCAAGAGTATTAATCTGCATCCCATCCATCTCAGAGGTGCTGCTGATCATCTTAATGTGCTGTTGGGAAACCCCCAGTCCTACGGGCCGGCTGTGGTCCTACTGCACACTCCTAAAACTGCAGAGTTATGTGTTTTTCGCACTCTCAAAGAGGAGTGTAGTTCTAACAGATGATAACCCTCAAAGCAGTCAAGCTTTGAAAACATTGTTGAACCATGTAACAGGTGCATCATGTCTGTCATCCCTGGTGTGTAGTGTCTTTCTCTGTGAATAGCTTGATTAGGTGTGTGCGTGTCCAAACAAAGACAAATGCAATTTTCGGGGTCCTTCTTAAGCACAGGTACAATTGGTGAGGTATGGAACGACGCCCTAGTTCGATAATGTCTTGGTCCAAAAATATGTGTAATTCTCCTTCGACTTGTAATTGAATATTCAGTAGTATACCTCTGTAATGTTGCATGATTGGCTTCACCGATTCATCAATGTGCAACTTGATTTTAGTTTTCCCAATACTCGTCGTATGTTGGGCAACAGTTGTTTGACGATAACTGCATTTGTGGTGTATGCTGTCATACATTTGTAGAATATATATATTAATTTTGTCTGTATAGTGAATTAAAAGCAGAGTATACATCCCCCATGGATTGTCTGCATCTTATGGCTTTTGTGTTCACAGATTGCTGAAGAGACACCCTTACATGGGAAGGCGGAAGCAGGTCCATACGGGTAAATGTCAAGATCAGAAGTTTAAGAGCAGGTGAGACATGGAGCGGAATGCACTCTCACAAATTACATTTACAGTAACTCCCAAATCAATCAGGAATTCCAATGGGTTTTCATTGAGTTGCAACAAAATGAGCAGGCTATGTTCAACGGCAGTAGGGTTGCCTAATGCAAATAATCCACATTTTTGTATGGAGCAAAATGTATGTTGAGGCTGTCCTTTAAGTCGCAGAAAGTGTATGTGCTTTACCCTGGCAGTTCATGGCATACCATGGGGCCAACATAGTACAGTAATATGCCTCTTGCACGCCAGTCATCCTGAATGCACATAACATCTGTGACAACATAAATATTCCTGAGCCACTGATCCCACCCAGGTTGCTGGTGTCTCCAATATCAAAAGGAAGGGGTGTCTGATTGATAGGTTATTTAAAATGCACCTAGACACAGGTTTTTCAAGGCACAACCAGGTAGGGAGGGGAAAACACGGGGTGAACAAGACAAACAACCTTACTAGGCCTGGTATCTTTTAGATTGTGCAAGTGCACAGACAAGAAGTTCAGGGGCGAGGAAGGGGGAGAAGTTCACCCAATGCAACAGGGTCCTGGGTTAATTGCAATGAAGGCAGGGCCTCCAAAGAGAACAAGTCCCGGAAGTGCAAGGTAGGCCCCCTAAGCCAATCCCAACCCGTAGTAGGTTTTTCATTATTGCCACGTAGTATGACATCACCTCTCACGTATTTTTGATATATAAACTATGTTTTGTGTGAAGATCGCTGAGGGAACCTGAGCATAAATCCGTTGATGTTAGTTTTAAACTCCCCGTTTTAAATCATTGTTAATAAAACAGTACTTTATCATCTTCCCAAGTTGGTGTGGTTATTTGGATTTTGGAGTTATTGTGTGTGATCCCATCCATTACATATGCACATTCCTAAAGGGCCCTAAGCTCACTTGATAGTGTTGCAGGTGGTTCAAAGATCCAAACTAGTGCAGCTCCAGATTTTTTGGACGATCTGGCATCCCCTGCCATTGCTGGAAGAATGCAGAGTTTCCCGTGGAAAGCGGCCGAATAGAAAATAAACTTGCAAGAAGAACCGAGACAGTGGGCAGGTCCCCCTTTGAAGAAATCCCTGCCCGGCTTCCACAGGCGCTCTGCGGATGGAAGGCGAAGTGGTCAGAATGGAGGAGGAGTCGATACTGAAGGCCTCGAGTCGATTAACGAATGGTGAGTAGACTAAGGGGAATGGCAGATAAGGGGACAGGATTGTGATAATTTTGAGTAACAGGGAAATATTGTGAAGATAAAGAGATACCACCTAGGAGTCCTAATTCAAGGGAATTAGAAGGAGACATTTCAAACCCCAATGGGGGTAGAGATCAATATCAAACACACAGGTCAGGACCGTGTAAGGTAATGCCTGAAACCCTGTACAGGGTAAAGAATAAAAGCGAGGGAAGAGATGATCACAGTGTTTTATAAAGTGTTGTTTGTTGAGTAAAATATCGAGGAGCGATAGAAATTGTGAAGAGTTGAAAAAGTAACAGTGAGTAAAGATAAGTAAATCAATTGGTGCCAATAAAAAGAATAGATAGGGCAGTGAAATAAGAAGATTGAGAAGCAATTGATGGTGCCTGCTCATATTTGTTGTTTTAAAATGTGGATTTAAGTCAAGGTAAAAGGTTTATTTAAGGATCTGGTAAGTATTGACAGTCAATTGAGGCTTGTCATTATGGGGGATACTCCTCTCATGCACCTATGCAAGACACTGCCAAAACATATGCTCAAGCTCAAGCAGTATGGTGCAGAATGGGTAAAAGGCACAGCAGATAAAATGTTCATGCCGTGGCCACAAGGGGGATCGTTGTCAAGAGCGGTATTGCAACACATGACCACCTACTTGCACGCTGCGTACACAGGAAAGAAATTAGTGAAAAGATTAGCAATTTTAGAACTTTGGAAAATGTACCAAGAGGAAAGAGCAGACCCTCCACTTAAGGAGTGGATGTTTAATCAGCATAAGGAGGAAGGCGTTGAGCCCTCAGCTTCCCTTACCTTACCTGAAGCAAAGTGTTGCTACATAAGAGATAGGAGTGTATCCTTTAAAGGAATTAAGAGCAGAAACAGGGTACAGTAATCCAACATATCAACCCCCGCTTACAGTAGTGCGATAGCCCGGAAGAGAATAAAAGAAAGGAAAATAATATTACATTTGTCGATGGAAATAGACAGGAAAATCAAGAAATGGAAAGGAGAAAAAGATAAGGCTGATGAGGCAGCACTTGTACAAAATGAATGGATCAGAGGACCAATATTAATCAAGATGGATGGGAAAGGTATCGAGGAAACTAGGCAAAGAGAAGATACGGACGAACAAGAAAGGAAGGATAAGGAATGAGAGAAAAGATTGAAAGAGGATGAGCAGAGAAGGAAAGTATGGAGCAACGAGAACAGATATATCAGGAGCGACAAGAGAAAATTGAAGCAGAGGAACAAAGAAAGTACAGTAGACAAAAAGTGATAGAAGAAAGGGACAGAAAGGAAAGAAAGAGGAGGAAGAAGCACAAAGACTAAGGGACAACAAATTACAGATTCGAAGGGAAGGCGTAAGGAGAGGAGAAGAATGAAGGCAAGAGGAAGAAAGAATTAGAAGGGATGCAAGAAAGCGAAGGGAAGTAGATGAAGAAATAGAACAAAAAAGGATACAGCGAGGTTTTGATGCTAGTCTCATTCATAAAGAACAAATGAGGCCCAGCACAGAAATACAATGGGACAGAGTGGAAGAGATTCTTCCAATAAAGGAAGTAATGCCAACAGTAACTAGAGTAGCTCTAGAAGAAGAAATATTTCATGTGGAAAGCATTGGGGAAAGGATTGATAAGGTCTATCAACAGCTAAGACGAGATAGCAAGTATGGCGCTCAAGGGAATGATGATAGATCCCCAGTACCTCAAACACAAAGTGAGGAGGGTAACCTGTTCAGTGATGATTGTCTGGCATTTTCTTTGAGCAGACTGAACTTAGACAAGAGTGAGGGGGAAGATGGTCACACTAGATGGGGCCTAGACATGCCACACGAGGAAAGAGTCCGGTCTTGAGACAAAAGGAAGGAGCATGTGCACCCCTGAAGGAAGCCCGCAACTAGATAAGGAATTGAGATGGTTGGATCTGGAACAACCTAAAGATAGAACACCAGATTCCCATAGCATATCCTGAGCGTCCCAGAGGATGATCATAAAGTGACAAGGGAGAATCTCCACCATATGTAAGCAGGTTAAGGTCATTACCGACAAGGACGATTATCCCTGCCATGAATAGACTAATAGTGGGATCCGCCTATGGGATGGGATTCACACAGTTCCCCTTGTTGGAGAAGGGGGGAGCAAGACTGCAATACATTCCATGGACAAAGAAGGACAAGGATAAGTGAAAATGCAAGCTTTCTAGTTTGACTTCTGGGCTGTGAAATGGATATACGAAATAGATAAAATGACAGGAGGAAATACGCTGACCATAGGGGACATTAAATGTCTCCTGGCAGCCATTCTTGGAGAGAGGGCTGATGACATATGGAGGAGAGCGGGATATTCAAGTGTGACTGCACAAAGCACAGTCCATGATGGAGCGCTTCTTAATAATTGTAGAGCAGACGTTTGGAGGGCTCTCATATACTGACACATCGGATATGGGTGAAATTATGACATGCAAAAATAAAGAAGACGAAGACCTTTTGCTTATATTCAAGATATTCAGGAGAAATGGCAGCTTGAAACTCGCAAGTCGTGGGAAAAGACAGTGGCATTATTTTACCACGTTTTATGTTAGGGGTTGCCTGAAGAAGTACAGAGTCAGATGAAAAAACAAGTGGGGATGGAAGTGAAGCCATGGGCTGAGATACAGTTGACAAAAGTACACCATTGCCGGTTATTACAAGAAAAGAACAAGAAGAAAGATGAAACTAGAAAGATTGAGGAAGCCCAGTTAATTCAAAAAACGTTATCAAAATTTGCCATGGAAGCGGTGGTATTGACAAGCGGAGAAGAAATGGCAATACAGGAAACAATGGGTACATCTCAGCTAAATAATCTGCACCCAGTGGACCAAGGTTGGAATGGTTTTACATCACGAGGCAGAGATATGGTTTATCGAGATATGGGTTATAGGGGATGAGGAAGAGGATTTCAGAATAACCAAGATGGGTTTCAAAATACATAGAATGAGAACCAGAGTGCACAGGCAGGATATAACCAAGGAGGGATTAAAAGAAGGATTCCTCCAATATGTTGGAATTGTGGAATGACAGGACATATTGCGCACATATGTGGCAGCCAAGGGAATGTACAAAATGGCCAATTTTCCAGAGGGGGGACAGCTTATCCTCTGAGTTACAACACACAAACCAGAGAGGGTTTTGCCCAAGATGACACATCTTATGAGGCAGAAGCACTGCAAGTACAGCAGGTGCAACAGCAGGGACAAGCACAAGTGAATCCACCACAAGGGATGTCGCAACAAGCCCCTATGCAGACACAGCAGTATGTGAATACAGGACAAGTATCGACACCTAGAATAGGAGGTGTCACTGTGGTAGGAGGAAATCCTTTCACAGAGACAGGGATGAGCTTGTATCCACAATAGCTCATAGGGTGACCTGATATGTTCAGTACTATCTGTGACATCAGACCCCCAAGAGGAACCAAGGGCTGATGTGACGGTAGGAGGCAAATCCTTTTCTTTTCTTGTAGACACTGGGGCAACCCGTTTGTGTATACAAGAAATATCCAATGTCATGTATTGCCATGAATGCTCAAGGATTCCCTGGAGCTACGAGTCAAGTACCTTTTACTGGTAAATTACCAGTCTCCATAGGAGAATGTGACATGTCCATTCCTCTGTTATATTCACGACAGACACCGGTTTACATTTTAGGAAGAGAGTTAATGATGAAACTTAACATGACAATTTCATTCAGTGACCAAGGAATAGTTTTCTCCACTCCAAGAATACACTATTTAAATGTGGGAGAGTTCATACTGGCATTCACAGGGCATGTGGCTCTGCGAGGCGTTCCAGTACATCCAGAGATTTTTCTATATGGGTTAAGCATTATACTGACATGGCTACCTAGCCTGGTGGGAAATATTGTGAGGATTCCTGATGAGTTCTTATTTAGACCTCAAATACCTATGGATGAGGAGGGTGGACAGACTATTCTTATAGAGTTGGAAGCAGCTATAACACGAAAAGAAATGGCAATGCTCGAAGGGATAGACAATGAGGGTAGACTGTGGAGAACAGTGATAGGGCATGTTTCCCGCCTGGGGGAGAGAAGTGGCCTCTGCTACCATCCGATCCAGTGTGCACAACTCTCGCTGAGTGAGAGCGCGATGCAGGCACCGCTGCCGCAGTATATTGTTGCAAGAATGCGCCTGGGGAGATGCGCAGCAAGGACTGCCCCAGCATTGAGGAAAGCAGCACGCTACCGCAGTAAATAAATACATCTCCCACCGGAGAGAGAAAGGGCGGATGTGGCTACTACCACCGCCGCGTTATGATGATTCATTCCTGCCTGGGGGAAGAATGGCGTGGCCCACAGCCTTGCTGCGACATCAGCCACTCTCACCTAGAGAGGAGACTGGCTGTAGCGTGGCCCAGTTCTCCATTGCAATAATTAGGTGAACTCCTTTCTGGGGGAGCGTGGTGCTGGTGCGGCATCCACGGCCGCATTGAGGCATCCAAAGCTCCCGCCTGGGACGAGGAGAAGTGGCATGTCTGTGACCGCCGCCTTTCCTGTGTACCACACACTACCATCATGAACTCCCACCTGGAGGAGCCTGCAAGCAGATGTGGCCCCCAATGAAGCTTTGCCCGCCAGTGGAGGGTGTACTGTCTACCCTGGCAATGGCCTGAAAGCCTGCCCCACCATCAAGAGCTGAATAGTAAAAACAGTTTTTAAAGGAGGTTCCTCCATTACTGTACTCTGTGTTGGGAGGAGGAGCAATAGATAAAAGCAGCTCCTACCTGGGGGAGAGGAAGAGGTGCAGAGTGCCCCCAAAGTGAAACCTGCAGAATTCACACCCAGGAGAGAGGAAGGAGCAGCATGTACTGCCATGCAGTAAGGAAAGTAACTCCCGCCTGGGGGAACGCACATGCAGCACGGCGCAGACACCCTGCTACCAGTTTCTTGCCGCTGCTGCCCAAACGTCAAGAGACTTCCGCCGATGTAGTGCCCGGTGCCCTGGTGTCTCCGAGAGTGGTTTTGAAAGTTTGAAAATTGTGCCCTCAGCTCCTGGACGGATAAAATGTAAGTGCTCAAGTGAATGGACTCCCTGCCAGGACAGACTTGACCGCTGCATAGCAGATGTGGCTCCAGCATCACTGCATGCAGCTTTGACTGCACGCGGGCAGAGAGGAGACTTTCCCCAAAAAAAATATCTTACTGCCCAAGTGAGTGTTCACCCAACCCCATGACCGCGACCATCCTTGTAGCCACAATACACAGCGTATGTCAGGAGCTGGTCATGCCCCCTGCTTCCCACCGACAATGGGGTGTGTGATGTTAAGCTGTCATCCTGCATTGCCCTAAATGTTCAAAGAGTACTCAGTAAATATGTACATTTGATGCTGTGATCCCGCACGTTGTTGATGTGCTTAAAGTGGTCCCAGTAGTTATGGGCATGTGAAGCAGAAATCCCACAAATTGTGTGCATGCTTAAAATGGATTCAGTAACAGGTCACAGTGTTGTTGGTTCGGGGGAGTTCCCACCTCCCCTGTGTAATAAAAGTTCCCTTGTGGTGTGTTTGCCGACCCATGATCAACTGCCCGACGCGAACGAGCATGGAATTGTGTGCAAGTAACGGAATTATTTGTAATGCACCTGCGGCTGTGAAATTGGGTAACATGTATGATGCCGGTTTGTTATTGTGTTTGTTATGAAAGAGGAGGAGTGTAGTGATTGCCCATTTAAGGGGGGATTCATGACTTCCAAAAAAAAGAGCCTCAGCTGGCACGTGCGGTTACTATAGCAGCAGACTCCATGACTGGCACTTCTGTCTCTCATTTGGCTCGCAGGTTGAGCCCATGTGATCATGGTACTGTAGCCCCCACTGATCTGTGTGATCACAGATCTGTGTGTGTAGCCTAGGTATCGCTGGGCCACTGTCCACCCGTGTGCTCACAGCCACAGTAAGAAGTCTGGGGGCTCCCGGCAACCAAATAAGTCCGTGTGACTGCAGCAACCCAACTGTTAGACCTGTGTGACTACAGCAGTCTCCTGGTGTGCTGGCTGCCCCCAGCACTGATCCGACCACAGGTCCAGCACACAACATTCCCCAGTACGGAGCACAGACTTACCCGAGAAGCAAATAAGACCAAAGTGTCTGTGGCACGCGACAAACACTGGCGTGAGCGGTTACTCAGCCTCCCTCCTGTTGGGGGTCTCAGGATGCCCCCGTGCGTGCCCGTGAGCCCATCCACCCACAGACTTCACGCAGGACACGTCCGTGTGTTTCGGGCTCCCCGGTCGCTCTGCCGCGGCTGGGCACGCCCCGTTTATTTAAGCCACACGCGGCGACGTGCAACGTCACGCTGCCGCGTGCGCGTACCCTCACGGGGCAACGCCACACTCCTCCTTTTTCCGGGAGGAACAACAACAACTCACACTTCTAGATATTGCACTGCACACAAAACAACAATTGAAAAAACTCAGAGCCCATGCCCCTTTAATGTCAGCCACCCGAGTCCCCTCACTCCGGAACACAATCAATCGGTCCCAACACATAGTCCCCGAGGTAGGCAGGTTTCCCTCGCCCAGCCCTCTGGGGGTACCTCCCGCCTACCTCCACCGCAGGACTCCCTTTGGTTCCAGTCCCTCGATCTGGCGACCCCGAGATTTCGCCCCGGGGGATGTCTTCATCCGGGAGGTCCGTCTCATCCGGGTCCGGCGGGAGTTCGGCTCGAGAGTCACCCAGCTTCTTAAAGAAACTCACATTCCGAGTGACGGCCGATTTCCCATCCGAGGCCGTCACCATTGACCCTTTTACTGCCACCACATCCAATGGCTCCGGTTCATACGGGAGCGAGAGCTTGCCACGAGGATGCCGGTTCCGAATCAGCACTTCGTCCCCCGGTTCCAGCCGCTGTGGACGGAGACTCCGCCGGATATTTTCTTGGAGTGTCCTTGTCTGTCGCTCCGCCTCCACCCGTTGATCGTCTATCACGCCAGGCTCCTTTTCTCGTACCTCCGGCAGGAGGCCTCGGGGGCATCGTCGGAATAAAACTTCCGCCGGGGCAACCCCCGTCGAGGCGTGTGGGGTGGTGCGGTACACCCTCAGGAATTGGTATAATGCCCGCTGGAGGGGCTGGCCCTGCCCTTGGGCTATTCGGAATGTTTTATTCAGTGTTCTCATCAGCCGCTCTGCGTCCCCGTTCGCACGGGGCCACAGCGGGGATACCTTCCTGTGTGTCACTCCGCAGCTCTCCAGGAACTCCGAGAACCGTGCGCTCTGGAATGGGGACCCATTGTCCGAGCATAGGGTTACAGGAAACCCATGGGTGGCAAAGATCTTCTCCACTGCTCCCACCACGTGCTCAAAAGCCACCGACTCGACAAACTCTACCTCGGGGTATCGGGAGTATTCATCGACAATGGCCAGGAAATGGGTGCCCACAGCTGTGGATCCAAAGTCCGCATGTACGATCTCCCACGGCCGGGTCCCTCGTGGCATTACCTCGATCTCAGGCTCCCGCTGGACCGGGGAGGCCGCCTGGCACCACACGCAGGCCGCCACAAAGTCGTCCACCTTCCTTTCTAGCTCTGGAAACCACACCTTCAGCCTCAGTCTCGCCTTCGTCTTGGCGGCTCCTTGGTGTCCCTGGTGTGCCAGACTGATGACCTCATTGACTTTGGAGCCCGGCACCACCAGGCGATCGCCCCGCAGCAGAAGGCCTGACTCCGAGAAGGACAGCTCGTCCTTCACTTTCCAGAGTTGCTCGAGGGTCACTTTGGCCTCTTAAGTGCGCCCCGCCACCAGCTCCAGCACGGATTTCCAGGATCCCGATCGCATTGAGCTTCTCAATATGCGGAAGCACTCGTCGTTGGCCGCGGCAGCCTCCAGTTCGGGTAGCGGCATTGCGTTGGGAGTGGCACCCTCTACCACCATTCTGATGTGGTCATCGGCTTCCTCGGCGCAGGAGTCTCGCACTGATCCTCCACCACCTTCTGGGTGTCGGGACAGGTAGTCAGCCGCGTTGTTGGCACCCGGCCGGTAGACCAGGGTGGCGCCATATTCCAAGAGGGCAAGCATCCACCTCTCGATTCGGGCCGGCGGCTTCGATGATGACCCAGCCATTATCGGGAGCAGTGGCTTATGATCCGTCACCACCGTTACAGGTCTTCCCAGCACATACAGCCGAAAGTGCCAACAGCCCCACAGGACGGCCAGAGCCTCGCGCTCTATCTGGGAGTATCTCTGTTCGGTTTCAGAGAGGGCTTTTCTGGCGTAGGCCACTGGTCTGATTCCTCCATCTCGGCCTACTTGAGTGAGCACAGCTCCCAGGCCGAACGGGCTCGCGTCCACCACAATCTCAGACTCAAGGGCCGGGTCGAAGAAGGCCACGGTGTCATCTGCTGTCAGGGCGCCCTTGATGTCCTCGAACGCCGACTGCTCCAACGGGCCCCACTGCCAGGCTGTACCTTTCTTTGTCAGGGCCCTGAGTGGCTCCGACCTCGAGGCCAGGTTCCGGATGAAGCACCCGCAGTATGTCACCATACCCAGGAAGCTTCGCACGTCCGATGCCGACTCAGGCGGTCGCGCCGTCTTGATGTCACGGACTTTCTTCGGGTCCGGCGATACACCGCCCTCCTTGAATATGAACCCAAAGAACTCAATGGTCGGGCGGAGGAACTCGCACTTGTCCTTGTGGAGAGTGAGCCCCAGCGACTGCAGCCTCTCGAGGGTCTTGGCAAGACGTTTCAGATGGTCCAGCTCAGTCTTGGCGAAGACCAAAATATCGTCACTAATGTTGAGGACGCCCTCCAGATCTGCGAGGGCTCCTCGAATTAGGTTTTGAAACACTTCGGCTGCTGATGATACTCCGAAGCTCAGCCGCTTGTATCGATAGAGCCCCCTGTGAGTAGTGAAGGTCGTGATGTAGCGGGACTCTGGGTGGAGGACCACTTGATGGTATCCGGCTCGTAGTTCCAACTTGGAGAAGAGCCTGGCCCCCTGCACTTCTGCTATTATGTCATCGATGGTCGGGGTCAAGTGCCGTTCTCTCCTGATGGCCTTGTTGGGCAACCTCATGTCCACACAGATCCGGACAGAGTCCGGCTGTTTCGGTTTCCTCGCCACTACTATGGGGGACACCCAGGGTGTCGGGCCCTCCACCTTCTCGATTATGTCCAGGTTCACCAGGTTGTCTAGTTCCTTGTCAACCTGGTCCCTCAGATGAAAAGGGATCCTCCTATGCTTCAGAGCCACCGGCTGCACCGACTCATCAATGTGGAGCCTCACCGGGTCGCCATTCATTCTCCCAATCCCCTTAAAGATTGCAGAATACTTGTCCAGCAGGTCGTTTATGTCCTCTAGGTAGACTGAGTATGCTAAACTCACGATGCCAAGAGCCTCCGCTGCTGCACAACTCAACAGGGTGTTGCTGCTCACTGGAGTCACGTAGAATCGGGCCTTAATCATGGACCCGTCATGCTCCACCTTTGCAACGAACGCACCGTCCAATGGCAAGGGCTCCCGCCCCCCAAATGCAAAGATGCGGGCTCTCGGCGTCGCCAGACTCGGTGGTGGTTTGAGCGCGGCATAATGTCCTCTCGCCATTACATTGACTGATGCCCCAGTGTCGACCAGCACCGGGACAGGCGAGCAGTTCACCTCCACGACACATCTCGGCTGTCTCCTGCTCCTCCCTTTTAGGACTTCCACGCTGGAGATGAAGAAAATGTTTTCCTCGTCCTCCTCCTCAGCTTCCTCCGCCGGCGCATCCTCTTCCGCCTGCGCCACCTGAGCTACATTGGGCGGGCGACTCTGGCGAGGAGTCCACAGTCGAGGCTGCCCTCTCGGAATCAGTACAGGTAGGGTCGCCCTGCACACCCTCGAGAAATGGTCGGGTATCCCGCAGCGTCCACAGATCTTCCCCATTGCGACACACTCAGATGAGTGGGGGAGGTCATAGCCACACTTTTGGCATGGTTCCACGGGTTTTCCTGCTCGGTCTCTGGGAGCACCACCGGGCCTTCGCACCCCTCTGCCACCCCGCCAGACGGTGCACACCTCTTCCGGCCGCGCGGCACGGGATCCGGCTTCCATTTTGCTGGCACGGGCCTCGGCCACCTCATGACACCGCCCCAGCTCCATAATGCGGGGCAAGGTGAGGCCAGGCTCTCTCAGGACCTGCCGCCTCAGTTTGCCCGATGAACAAGCCTGGATCAGCATGGTCCGTATCATGTCCTCCGCATCCCCCCATGCACACCCTTGGGAGAGGCGGCGCAGGCGACCATAGAAGGTGTCGAGAGTCTCATCCTCCTTCTGCCTAGCCGACAGCATGACGAATCTCTCGTAATCCACGTTGGCAAGGGGAATGAAGTGTGCGAGGAGAGCGGCTTTGGCTTGGTCGTAGGAGTTGTCCACCGGAGTCAGTGATTCAAATATCTCTTGGACGGCGACTCCGGCTAAATATAACATTGTCGCCACCATGCTATCATTGTCCGTCACCTGGGCGGCCCGGAAATACATGTCCAGACGTCCGATCCATCTTCTCCACCGGGGGCCCAGGCTGGATGGGGGACCTGCAGTGTCAAATTCTGGAATGGGCTGCAGGGCCGCTTGCGCCCTGGTCTGGGCCATGGCCAGAGGGGGTTGTTGCGCGGCACCTACCGCGGGGGGGTTCTGCCGAAATAGATCTGCCAAACCTTCGTCCTGTGAATCCTCCGAGGTCGTGGTAGCCGCACCCTCCAGGGCGTCGATATCACTCATAGGCCCAAGCGCACAGGCACCCTCGTTCCAGTCCTAAGGGCCGCAACATGGACCTCTCCCCACACTGCCACCACCCTCGTGATGATGAAGGGGTTAAAGAAGCTTTCTCGAGTTGGAGGTTCCAAAAATTGAGCTTGAAAATTGGAGTGGGCTGAGAAGGCCCAGCCACCTCAGTCCGTCTCCCAGCTACTACACGACGTCAGAGACCCAAAATTGGCCAAAACATCAAAACCCAGGCATGGGCCTGCAGGTTAGGCTGCCCGCAGTCAGCATATCCAAAAATTTGGCTCGGATCACCTTCCGACTCCAAACCGGAGCTCCTAGAAGTTCTGCAACCACGTGTGCAAAATGGCCGCCAGCCACGTGTATGGTTCGTGGCCATGGCGTAAAACGAAACATCCGTGGATGTTCCGACAAATGGAAAAATTCTCCCGGATGACTCTCACCGCCGGGCCCGGGCATCCAGAACACTCGTCGCCACTGTTGGGGGTCTCAGGATGCCCCCGTGCGTGCCCGTGAGCCCATCCACCCACAGACTTCACGCAGGACACGTCCGTGTGTTTCGTGCTCCCCGGTCGCTCTGCCGCGGCCGGGCACGCCCCGTTTATTTAAGCCGCACGCGGCGACGTGCAACGTCACGCCGCCGCGTGCGCGTACCCTCACGGGGCAACGCCACACCTCCTAGGGGACGTGCGGCAGGGGGGGCGCAATAACCTGGAACACGAGCGGGACTGCCTTGTCTGCATTGTAATGGGGGACCTTGTATGTATGGGCGGCACACAGGTTCACAAAGAATACAGTAGCCATGGGTATGTTCAACTACTTCTTTATTTCTCTGGTTCGGTCTGCCCCCCCCCCTTCCCTTGCGTCACTTCCCTTGTTTCCCCACCTAGGCGCCAAGGATCAAGACAGAGGACATTACCGATGTGTACTATTAAAGATATGAAGGGGAGTATTATCCCATCCTTAACATTCGTTTGTTTATTCCCTGCACAATTAAGTGGTTTATGCCAAAGTGTTTGAGGCAAAGGACTTGGCATCATTGATTTCTTTTCCTGGGATGTTTTAAGAGTTTGAAAAGTTCCAGTTTAGTTGTTGGTGAATATTTAAAACTTGTATGCTATCAATGAAAGCAGATTAAGAATACTGTGTGCAGTATCTACACCATCTATGATTAGGCATTAAACAAAATAATTCGCCTTGCAAAAGCAATACACTTTCTCCTAATGCCACTTCAACAAACAAAGCCCCATTTACTACCAAGCCCCCAGTTAGGCCTATTAGTGGATCCAGACAATAGTCTAGATAACAACTCTGGTACAGGTGGCGGCTCCGAGCACAGCAGCACCTTACTTCACTATTTACTATTAGATTTTCCACTTTTCGATTAACTCTGCAGACAGGAATGAGACTCCTGCAATACCACACATCTGCCAACAGAGGGCAATATTCTGCTTGCTAATCAGGCGTCAGGCAGAATGCTACAAAATCGACCAGGAAACCCTTTTTCTCAAGTTAGAAACTGTGGCGACACAAAACAACGGACACAAGGTTCAACAGCTAATAAAGTGGAAGACGACGTTTACCTTGGTTCCTGGTTCAACGAACAAACTAAATAATACGCACAAAGTAAATCAACAGGTTCTCGCAAAAAACAAAAATAGTAAGCGTAAGAATCTCCAGTGAGTAGAGCTTCTTTCAAGCTTCTTTCCATCTTTTCTCATACATGGCAACATTCTGTGACCAAAAATCTGTAGGAATCTTAAAGTTTCAAAAATAGTCAGGCAAGGAGGTAATGATAGGAATAGGGCACGTCAGCAGCCCATTGTCATTGAATGAGCCTGCCGCCGCGGGTGCATTCAATGACAATGAGGCGCCTGCCACGCCTTCTGCCATCACGCCAGCTCGGGGGAGCCCTTGAAAGACTCGCCGGAGTTGACATGGTGGGGGGCTAATGGCGCCTTTTGTGAAAGGCACTCGCGGCGGAGGGGCGCCCTTAGCCCACCGCCGTGGGCGCCTTTTACATCAAAGGCCTGCATGCTGCGCCTTCTCCCGCTACGCCAGCTCGGGGAAGTCCTTGAAAGACTCCCCCGAGCTGGCGTGGTGGGGGGCTAATGGCGCCTTTGGCCAAAGGCACCCGCGGTGGAGGGGCGCTTTTAGCCCACCGCCGTGGGTGCCTTTGACATTAAAAGCCTGCATGCTGCGCCTTCTCCCGCTACGCCAGCTCGGGGAAGTCCTTGAAAGACTCCCCCGAGCTGGCGTGGTGGGGGGCTAATGGCGCCTTTTGCCAAAGGCACCCGCGGCGGAGGGGCGCTTTAGCCCACCGCCGTGGGTGCCTTTGACATTAAAAGCCTGCATGCTGCGCATTCTCCCGGTACGCCAGCTCGGGGGAGCCCTTGAAAGACTCCCCCGAGCTGGCGTGGGCAAAAACAAAAAATGTAAAAAAAAAATATATATGTATATATATATATTTTTTTTTTTACAAAAAAATCGGTATTTGGTGTCAAAAAATCGGTAGGCGGTAGGACTGCTTAAAAAGCGGTATCCTACCGCATAAATCGGTAGGGTTGGCAAGTATGTTTTCTGGATACCCCGAAACCGTGCAGGGAGTTCAGGAGGACACGCTCCAGACTGTCTCTCTACAGTCCATGGTCATCCTAAAAAATGAGCATTGGACACACGGATTCGCCGCTGTCAAACTAAGGCAGGCCCTGATTCGGAGCTGTATGGTATATTGGACAAGTGTCGTGTTTCAGCTGAAGGCCACTTTTTCATGAAGCAATGGATTCTAAACTCACCTGAGAGTAGAGGTATTAAATGACATCCTCCACTCATGCTAAGCCGTGTTTTATACCATATAACGAAAGCCCTGCCGACATTGGCAACGAGGACGCCGATGAATGGGGAGAGAAGCTCGGAATCGAATGTTCGGTTTCGAAGCATTTTTTTTTCTCAGCGCCCACTAGATGCGTCACCCACGCGGTGCACGTGCGACTGCCATTTCGTGTGCCTAATGGTAGCAACCCCTTGTGGGGTGCTCGTGCACCGCTGAGGACAATTTTTGGACCCTTCACGGCTAATTTGGAGTCTGGATAGGCATTTGGAGAACCTTTTCCCACGTTCCAAAGCCATTTTCATGGGGAGACCTGTGTTTGGTGGGCAATCCTGCTAATGGGTAGACATATCTGGAATTTTGGTGCCTAGACAGGCATGTGGAAGGCTGCTTTTCTGCTGTCATGCTGATGCAAAACATAGGTATGGGCAGTATTCTCCTCATGGTTTCTTGGTGGATCCCTTGCTAGTGCATGTCTGCTGATGGAGGGGCATGGGAGATGATGGTGCCAACAGGAGGTCGGGTGTAACCTATCTTCCAAGTCTGTACATCATCTGCTTGGAAGCCTGAAACAATTCTTCACCCTCGTAGAGGGTCATTTTTCGGCGCCAACATCCTGGAGCATCCTGTCAAGGGTGGGCACGCCTCGCACTGGGCCCAGTGCGGACAACTACTGTTTTCTTCTCCTGCCCGCAGTTGCGGACGTGCGGCCTCTGTGGACGGGAGAGAGCCTGTGTGGTCCGCAGCCATGGTTGACAACAATGGTGCTGAAGGGGGGGGCACCTCCTCTTGGTGCGCAACCCCTTGTCAGGCCCATTCCCAGACAACAGGGCACGCTGGGGCCCATGCCAGAATTCGACATGTCCGCCCCGCCATCGAAACTGAGCCCAAAGTGGCTTCTGTGGGTCAAGAAGTTGGAGATGCACTTTAGGGTCACAGGGGGGACGGAGGATGAGGCGAAGGTAGCAACCCTACTTTATGCTGCCGGTTCCGAGGTCCATCGGATTCATGAATCGCTGAACACTCCTGCTGTCACTTACCAGGCTGTTAAAGACACCCTCAAGGAACATTTCCTGCCACAGGCCAACCGAGACTTTGATCGATTTGTGATGTGTGATGAAAGGCAGCATGAGGACGAGTCTCTCGACAGTTTCTTTGGGAGACCGAGGCTCCTAGCCAGCACGTGCCAGTGGGAGAATGAAGAGGGGATGGTCAGGAATCGGCTCATTCAAGGTTGCAGTTCAGGCAAACTACGGCGCCAGGTGCTCTGCGAACCGGGGCTCACTCTGACACAGATCCTGGATATGGGTAGGGCGTATGAACTAGCTGACAGTCGTGCCTCTAGAATGGATGCAGCAAGTCCAGGAAGGGTGAAGAGGCTTACACCGTCGCGCGTACAGCGAACTTTGGGTCCCAGCGCCCAAATTGGACTCAAAGGAAAACCGAGCCACCGCCGAACGTCGACTCGCCACAATAGTGTCAGAAGTGTGGGAACGATCTCCCGCATTCCGGCGACAGCCCAGCAAGAACGAGGTTGTGTGGGCAATGCAGCACCGCCGGCCATTTTGCCAGAATATGCCAGGCGGCAAACCCAGTGACCGTCTCGAGAGGCCCAAGCAGATACAACAATAGTGGCCTGCGCAAAAGGAAATGCGTGGCCGCCGTGAAACAGGATCTCAAAGAGCATCGCTAAGGAGGAGGATGAAGAAGAAGTATTCTTTCATTCGAACATTGATTCTTTTTAAAGAAGTGTTGACAGCCCACGTGTGTGGTCGACATCTGTGAGACTCCCAACCGGGTCCTAATAGATATGGGTGCATGTCCACGTGACACAACAAGGCACTGCCTGGACCACCAGCGTTGGCCGAGACCAAGGCCAAAATATACTCGTTTGGGGGCGATCATCCACTTCCCCTCCAAAGGGTTTGTTTGTTTATTAATTTATATTGTGCACCGGACCCAAAGGTATCAGGGCGCAGAGGTTACAGGGATATTCGCAGCTTAGGTTACAAGAAGGCAGAAATACAAAACATCAGTATAGAGAAGTACAGTTATACAGTAATATGTCATAAGAAAATACAGTTGCAAATAACATGGAAGGTGTCATACATAAGCAATCAGAGGTCAAATATAATACAAAGCAGCAAGGCCTTACTGGTCATGGGTCATGGTTGATGAGGTTTTGTCTGAAATGCATATATAGTTGATCTGCTCGTAGAGGTGGTGGCAATGAGTTCCAAAGCCTAGCCGCTTTCACAGGAAATCTACAAACCCGACCTTGGCTAGCTTAGCTCTTGGGACAATGAGGCAGTTAGAGTTAGATGTTCTTGTGGGCCTGCTCGAGGCTTTTCTGAAGAATCTTTCGCTGAGTTAACAAGGGGCAGGGTTATTCGGACATTTGTGGGTAAGCGAGGGAGTTTTAAGTTATATTTTGTCACTCGTTGAAAGCCAATTATTTTGTCTTCTGATCTCAGAGATGTGCTCTCTCCTTGTAATACCCAGGGCAGCTCTAAGGGCATTATTTTGGATTCTCTTGGTGATGTCCTTGTTGGAACCAATGTAGAGAGAGTTACAGTAGTCCAACTTGGATAGCATAAGGGCTCTGGCGAGGGTAATACAACTATCTTTAGATAAAAAAGCTTTTCTTGCTCTTATAAGTTTGCATATATATGCAGTGGTCGATGCCATGGAGTTAACTTGTTTAGTAAATGACAGAGTAGAATCAAGGTAAAAGCCTAAAGTTTTTACCCCTTTGGCAACTTTGATAGGATTGCCGCCAATCATGAAGGAAGTGTATACATGTCCTAATTTTTTGAAGTTGGAGGTGGTGCCCAGAATGAGTTCCATTTTGTCATCATTCAGGCATAGACCGTGTACTGCCATCCATGCCTGAATGGTGAGGTAGACTCTGTTTACCAAGGCCAAATCCTTGTCATAATCCCTGAAAAGTGGAAGGAGAATCTGGGTATCATCTGCCTAGTTAGTGTAGGTGATACCAAGATGGTCCAGATCGTTGAAAGGGGCTTGGTGAATATAATGTACAAGGTAGGTGACACACATGATCCTTGGGGCACTCCACAGGTAATGGGGACAGGGTCTGCAGCAGCTGATGGAGAGAAGACCCTCATGGTCCAAATGCTTAGAAATGATTCACTCCAGATTATGGCTTCCTTAGAGAAATGCGCGGCAGAGTTTAACTGGCTGCATAAGACCTTGTGGTCCACAAGGTCAAATGCGGCTGAGAGATCTAAGAGGAGAAGTAAGGCCGATTTCCCTTTATCCCTAAGTTCATCTATTCGAACCTTTAGGTCAATTAATGCGGTTTCTGTACTGTATTGTGGACGGAAACCTGATTGGCAAACTCCTAATAAGTGGTTGTATTCGAGGTATTTCTGGATTTGTAGATATGCAAGCTTGTCTATTATTTTGAGGAGAAAAGGCACTGCAGTAATGGGACGGTATTTAGTTGGAATGGATGGGTCTAGTGTCTGTTTTTTCAAGAGAGGGTACCCATGACTCTTTGAGGTTACTTGGAATGGAGCCAGATGTGAAGGAGGCATTGATAAGCTTCCATATGAAGGGTGCCAGGTCCCTCGATGCGTCCTTAATAAGTTGGGCATTGGTTCCCCTGACAATTCAAAGGTTTAAATGACAATATAACTTTCTTGCTCTCAAGAATGGACACTTTAGAGAAGTAGAAGCAGGTTGAGTGGGTAGGGGAGGGAGCCGTGGGTGAGTTTAGGCTGGGACAAGGAAGGTAGAAAGGCTTTTTATTTGCAATTTTGTCTTGAAGGGTGGTAACTTGTTAGCTAGCGCAGACTGAATATTAGTACACCACGTTTTATCTTTCGTGCACGTGTCTTGTACTGGGATGGGTGTTTCTAATTCTTTGAGAATTATGAAAAGTTCCTTCATACTGGATTTGGCTTGTGAAATTCGGTTGTTATAAGATTCACATTTCGCCAGACGTTTCTTTTTTTGTAAAGATATGTTGTCAAGGTTGGTTCTATTTTCCAAAGAGGGGAGGAGTCTCCAAGTTGTCTCGCATTTTTGTTTCTCCAAACATAAGGTTTTCAAGTATGGGGTAAACCAGGAATTGAGATGGGCTTTAGGTTTACTATGTCTCATTTTGAGAAGGGCAATGGAGTCAAGAGGTTGTCATAATTTTATTGCACTCCGCGACTAACAGATTGGGATCCATATTGTCGATAGAGAGTTGAGGGTTGGAAGAATCAGAGGTATAAGTGTGTCCACTGTAATATTCTTTTTATTCCTCGTTAGGGTCGGGGAGCTGTAATCATGTTTTTAGGTGTCGGCTTTGTAGTTGCAAGTTTGAATGACAGTAGGTGGTGGTCTGTCCAAGCTTGAGGAGGGATAGAGGTAATGATGGCATTACAGTTGTAGTCCGCTACCCAGTCAGGAATTCTCCCTTTGTCATGAGTGGGTCAATCCTAGTTCTGACAGGATGTAGGCAGTATTTTTTGCATGTTTATCTTGAGGGTCATTGAAGCCCAGGTTGAAACCCCTAATAGTAGAACTTGTGATGTGCTTTTTCTGTTGTCTGAGAGAATAGTAGAAATGTCTTCCTCGAATGACCTGATAGGGCCTGGAGGTCTATATATGAGATGAATAGTGAGAGTCTGTGAATTGGCGGTAGGCAATTTAGCTGTAAGGGCCTCACAGGATATAATGTGTGGCGACGCAGCAATTCTCATAGCCAGACTAGATTTGGCGATGAGGACAATGCCTCCTCCTCGCGCCTTGCATCTGTCATCTCTCAGGAAGGTGTTACCATCCAGAACTGGTAGCATAATGGCAGGGCATGGTGCGTCATGCAGCCAGGTTTCGGTGATCGCAAACAAATCGTAGTTTTCAGCGAAAATCAGGTCAGATATCTCTAGAGGGTTTGCAACTAGAGATCTGGCATTTAATAATGCTCCTTTAAGGACTGGGATGGGATTGTCTAGTAATGGTGCAGGACTTGTCAAAACTGACAGTTGTGTGGCGGCACACGTGTGATTGGACTGTTTATGTAATATCTTAGGTATGTTATGCGTAATCCGGGGAGGTGCCTGGTTAAGGGTGTGTTTGTCTTTCATTGAAGTTTGGGAGAGTGGTACGCTTTTCCTTCCAAGATCGCAACTAATGGTGGATCTGGCGAGGGGTTCAAATTAGTTGGCTAATCTAGAACAGAGCTTTGTATTCCTAGAGGCTGTATCATTGGGTCCGGTAGGATAGTAAGGCGTCTGGGAGGGCTTCAAACTGCTTGGTAGGTAGAGATGGTAGGATGAGGAGGCGGGATGTTCAGGGTCATAGTAGAGTTAGTTATCCGCAACAAGTCAGGCCTATGAATACTTGTAGCTATCATCAGTCTTGCTAGGAGGCCTAGTATTAGTAGGGTGCCTAAGGCAACCAGATTAGGGACAGTAATAGGCATGTTACTACAGGAAACAGTTAGCAGGGAATAACATTAACGTTTAAAGGATAGTTCCGGGACTTTTTTTTTATTGTCCCTACGGTTCGGCCATGTGTTTTTAAGCATAACTCGGTAGATCGTAGAAAACTTTCCTATGGACCTTACCCGACTTTTCGTCCATTAACGCACTCGAAATCAGCCGCCATTTTCTGATAATCCTATCATTTCCCCCCATCGCCCTGGCTCACCTGCTTTTGCGGCACTAAATCAAATCCCCCGCCCCTGAGCCTGACATCAGCAGACGCGTACCGCCCATTTCCCAACGCCAAAGCACGTTTCGTGTCAATAATCGCTGCGCCTCAGCTAATGAAGTGTCGCCATGGAAATGGCAGGACGCCTCTTTCCTCAATAAGTATAAACACACCGTTTCACAACACACAGCAGCAGATTTTCGATTCCATTACTCTCTCTGTGTTACTTTGAGTATTCTGTGACTCGTTTCTGTGCTCTGGTCAGCTACCTTCGCCGCTTCTAGGCCTTGTGAACACCTGTACCATCTCTGTAAATTATTTTACTTTCTTTACCACACAATGGCTACAATAATGCCGTATATGTACGAGCCCGAGTACACCGAGCAAGAACTACTGGAAAGGCAAGCACGCGAAAACGATGGGGATTCGGACGGCAGTTGGGAGGACCAGTCAACGGATGAAGAGCCTGGACCATGTCGCATGGACGGCATCTCCACCTGGTGCATGTGCAATCGGTGCGAGCTAATGCCAACTGAGGAGGAGAACTGCTGCTGCCGTGAAAATTCCGGGTGCTTGGCCTACATTTCGGAAGGCGAGCCAAGTCCGCAATGCATCACCGAGCTGCCAGAGTTCAGGGAAGCCTGCCTCTCACGGACCGTGTTGAGGATGATGATGGTGCTTATGCACGAACTTCGCGGCACTGTTCGTCCGCGTAATCCGAGTAACGAGTAAGTATACCCTGGTTTTGATGTCAGTGATGCAACTACTATGTCATGGTCGTCTCCCACATATAAAATGACATCTACATATCATTCGAATGCATGTAAATTGGTTCCATATTGTGCATTTTCTAGAAAGATTTTTTTTCAAAGCAGAATGACATTTTTTACCTGAATCGACAGTGATAAGAAAGTTTTGTCATTTTAATACAGTTTGCATCTTTCGTTTTCACAGGTGGTACATGCTGGTGGCCTATCGTTGCTTCACTTGGTGGCTTCACGGGAGGCTCGGACACCGCGTTCGGAGAGTAATACCTGCATGTGCGGTACTTGCCATTAGACAACATTTCCCCAGCGACAGTGGACAATACCGCAGATTTTCCCTGGATGTGCTGCAACCGGAACTTTACAATGTGTAATGTTTATTATTTATGTTCAATTGAAATTAAGATCTAAAATAAAACCCAACATATATTTTAACAATGGTTGTTTTGATTTTTTAAATGAATCTAGTGTGTCTCCATTGAATAGTCTTCCTGTGCCTTGTCTTGTCACACCACATGTCTCCGGCCAGCATCCTCCCTCACGCTGGCCGCCCACCTTCAATCCACATAACCGTTGAACCCATATGCAGCAGACATACATATGTTATTTTGCAGGTTGGCATCAAGCCTCCCGGCCTTGCCTCCTCCCCCAAAAATACTTACCACACCACTTTGTTCAATCGTTGGCAATAAAAGGAAGGCCGTTGGATTTTATTGATACAAAACATGGTTATAGGTAAATAATCAATATGGTTGATCATAATAAATCATCCTTTTGGGCACCGGGTACAGAGATGACCCCCTCTGGCCCGTGCCGCCTTGCCACCACAGGCCAGCCTGCTGCTGACTAACTGCCTAGGCATCCAGGGTGAACTGCACCCATATATTCTCCTTGGAGGGTGAGGTATTTATAAACTCACCCCCCTGCCTTCCATGTACTAGATCCTGCAGCCTGCCTCTTACATGCAGTTAGATGGCCTCTCCTTGGTGAGGCCCTGCGGCAAACAAGTCTTGTCTGCACGACCACCGCCCTAATCCACACCCCCCCCCGCCCTATCAAAGGCAGTTCGCACCGGGGTACTTGTGCTGCCAAGTGGAGCTGTCAGGGAGCGATAAAGGCCAAGAGGTGCCAAAGACCATGTACACTTCAAAGTGGTCTATAGAGCATGGGTTGTTGTTCCCATGTCTACCTCCAGACCCTGTGCCTCCTGCCAAGCATCCCCCCTCACGCTGGACGGCCCCCTGCAAACCGCATAATGCCACGACATATACACGTCATTCATTCACAAACACACCCCGGTTTCAAATTCTTTATAACCCACTTCATATTTCTAATGAGAACTTCTTTGCGCTTTGCTAGTCAACCCGTGAAGGTGCTGGTTATCTGCTCTTCGTCTCTGTGAACTTCCGTGACCACTTCGAGGAAACTCGTCAGTTTGCAACCTGTGAACTGCTCCCTGTTCTACGACAAGAAACTACTCTGATCCCTGCATCTAACGGTTTGTTCGTCAAGGTAAGGCCATGTACCATAATCATTTTGCGTCCAATTTCTTTTCGTTCAAGACAGTACATGCAAGGAACTAGTCACATGTTCTGAGTTTACATTGGTATTCATAGAGAATTGTTGATCTTTACTTTTCAGAACTTTCCACAATGCCTGCCTGTTCCATTGGCGGTTGCCCTTCGAAGACCCATAATAAATCTGAAGGTACTATAATGCATGTTTTCCCTAAGACAATAGATCAGATAAGAGAATGGGTCCGATATTGCGGATATCCACCGTCTGAGCTTGAAAGTAGAGTCCTAGAAGTCTTTGCGGACAAGAGGGGTGATCGATACCGCATCTGCAGCAGGCACTTTAGCTCAGACATGTACTCCACATCATTGCTAATAAAGAAGAACACACCGCGAGCGAGGCGAAAATTGCTCTCAACCGCTATTCCCACTCTATTCGTCCACATCCCTCCACTGGTGAGTCAAGTTTACGTATTTATCTCTCGGCCTTGCGGTAGTGTGTAGCATTAGCTAACAATAATTTCCCCATTTATGTATCCACTCAATATGAAGGCGGAAGATTCTCCATCCGTGTCGTTATTGCAGTCATCAGCCACTTCAAGCGCCTATTGGGTAATCTTACTTAGCTATTCTGCCACTGACTTGTTTTAGGCATGTAAATCAATAGTTTTAATTTATCGTGTAATTATTTTACCTAATGGTACACCCTTGTACTCGTCCTCTAGTCTTTGTTTTCAGTTATAATTATTGTTATCCAAAATAATGCAAGTACTGTCTTTCAGGGAGATGCTGAGGAGTCCAACGTATTGACGACAACCGTTGATGTCACTCAGATGCTCGAGGTACGTTTCCGGACAGTTCCATCGATGGAGATCATCAGATCTTGCATTCTTGTAGCGTGATTGTTACACACAATGTTTCTTTCGTTTTTAGCCATTGATATGTCCTTCTGTCGTCGCCCTCCTATGCGTCTTCTTTTTTCAATATTGTGTTCATTACTAATGAAAGTCCTATGTTTCAGGGAGTCGATGGAGCATTAGTCCAAGAAAAAGGGGGAGCATGCAGTTACGGGTCGGCGCAACAGCTTGCAGAAGTGTGCCCCGCAGTTACATCGTCCCTTGATGTTCTTATGCATTTCGAGGTATGGATACTGACAGTTCGATCAAGCGAAATCATATGACGTGATTACATCCGCTATACTTCCTTCTTTATTAACGCAAGTACTATGTTTCAGGGAGATGACGGAGCTTCTTCTACAAGAACATCACCCCTAGTAGTTGATGCAGATCTCTGGGTGGTGACACTTCCAACGATCGAGCAAATTGAATCATATTTACATATCCATTATTTATTTTAGACAACTGATCATTTGTGCAGGTCTATTTAGATGAGCCGTTGACGCCTGCACAAAGTTTATGTTCTTTTTAACAAAATAGAAAACCATACTAATGCAATTACTGTGTTCCAGGGAGTTACTGAAGCATCATCTTCAATAATATCATCAATGGAAGTCTATGAGGAGCCCGAGGTATGGATCTTGACAGTTCCATCTAACTAGATCAACAATGCGTGAATAATTGTCGTTTGAATGTTCTACACAAAGCGTTCATTCGTGTTTTGCGATTGAGATGTACGTGGGTATTGGTCCCCAAGTACATTTTGTGTTTTCGATATTATTATACATACTAATGAAAGTTCTATGTTTCAGGGAGTCGATGGAGCGTCAGTGCGTGATGGATGTGCTTATCATGAAAATATAGTCGTTGCAGCGCAAGAGGAAGTGGAGACATGCACACACGAGTCGGAGCAACAGCGTCCTGATGTTGAAGTTCGAGGCAAGAAAGTTTCAAAGAAAAGAAAGCAAAAGAAGGTTAGTGTCCTGGTCACTATATTATGTTGTTTTTCACTGTTAATAGTTCAATACTGTAAGTTGTGTTTAAACTGAACATCCCTTTTCCAATCTGTACTCTAGTTGCGAGTGGGTGTACGAACTAGATCTACACAGACAGTGAAGCGAACGAGAGATGTTGCTTGTCAAACCTTTTGGCAGGGACTTGAGACTGGAGATGCATCGTGCCAATGGGAAGAATATGAAGTGATTGACAACGGAGCTATACCACATCCAGCCATTGATAGTGAATGTCCTCCTGGTAGTTCGGATGCAGTCGGAGATCAATTCACAGAATCCACACCCGCAAAAACTAAGACCGCAAGAAAGTTGAATAAATTGTTTTATTCACCCATCGCCGGAGAAGGAACAGATGTTGCAATGGAAGAGAATGAAGTGGACGACAATGAAACACCATCAATATCACTGAACATAGCGGAAGACGATATCAGAGATTCTACCTTTCATGTGAGTGACATGTCCTCAACGTTACAGGCCGAACCAGCTGGGATGCAGAGTGACAGTATAAGGAAAGAGGCCAAATTCATTGTATTCGATAGTTGTTTGATTGATATTATTATTCGGATGAAATGTGGGCATTCGGTTGGTGGGGAAGTATGTGGGGAGCCATTGATTAATGTGACTCGTGCAATTTGAGGCACTAACCTTAAAATATATGCCACCTGTACAAAATATCATCCTTTCTCATGGTCTGCACAACCCATGCTGGGGCAACTGCCAGCAGGCAATCTACTTTGTGCAGCGGCTGCACTTTTTAGTGGTTCAAGTTTTAAAAAGTTAGAGTCTTTCTTTCAGTTTGTGGGAATCCGTTTCATTGCGAAAACTCAGTTCTACAAATACCAAACCGATTATCTATTTCCAGCCATTAGCGAAGCTTGGAGAATGGAAAAAATGTCTATTGATAGTACATTCGCGGGCAAACGGTTCAGGCTAGCCGGTGATGGACAGTGCGACAGCCCAGGATTTTCAGCCAAGTACTGCACCTACCACTTTCAGGACATGGAAAGTAAGAAAATTGTGAGTTCGGTGGTCGTGCAGGTGTCACAAAGTACATCCTCAGTGGCCATGGAGAAAGTTGGCTTTGTAGCATCATTGCAAGAACTACAATCGTGGGGAATGGTGATCGACCTGATAGCCACGGACAGACACGTTTCAATTGCCAAGACAATGAGAGAAGAGTACAAAAATATAAATCACCAATTTGATGTTTGGCATCTTGCAAAAACAATCAATAAAAAAATGTCGGCTGCAGGTAAAAAAAAAGATATGCAAGGTATTTCACAGTGGTCCAAGTCAATCAGCAACCATCTTTGGTGGAGCTCAAAAACATGTGGAGGGTCGTTGGAAATTCTACTGGAAAAATGGCGGTCAGTAATGCTACACTGTAGCAACGTTCACCGCTGGAACACAAACCAACATTTCCACAATTGTGAACATGGCCATTTGTCCACAGAGGAGGCACGGAAGAAGAAGTGGTTGATTCCTTCATCACCCACTCACAAAGCCATTGAAAAGATTGTATTTGATAAAACTATAACAAGAGATTTGAGGGGACTCACGGAATTCTGCCACACAGGAGATTTGGAGGTGTTCCACAATATGTGCCTAAAGTACAGGCCAAAACGATTGCATTTTGGCATGTAGGGCATGATAAATCGGACTCTTCTAGCGTTCTTGGCACATAACCATAATGTTGGCCGTCAACAAAGTAGGACGACCGGAACTTTAGGGACGCTTCGCTACAATAAGGCCTTCACTAAAAGAAGTAAACAATGGGTTATCAAACCAGTGTTTGAGGATATGCAATATGACTTTATTGAGAGACTTATTGTTGATGTCCTAGATAGGCACATACATGGAGTTGTGAACGAACCTGTGCAGGGGACAACTGCATTGCCACCCAACATTGCCTCTGTTCCATGTCCACCTAAAGAAGAGCTCATTGAGAAATACACATCACGGTTTAAATGATTGTAATTTGATTGTCTGTTCTCTCGAGTCTCCTCATGTCGCAGGCCCATTGAATATGTGTATCTATGTAATGTGTAAATAAAAGTGATTGCTCAGTGTACATGCAATGTGTCTCTCCACCGTTGCCCCTCCCTTCACCGTGCAGTTGTGCGAACCACCCGGGTGTCACCTGTGACTTTGCTCTGGAGTCTCCTCATGTTACAGGCCCATTGAATATGTGTAACTATGTATTGTGTAAATAAAAGTGATTGCTCAATGTACATGCAATGTGTCTATCCAACCTTGTTCATTTGCGCATTAAATTAAACCAAACAGTAATATAAATCATTTTTCAAAAAATATAGAATGTCTCCGTATTTATGGTTCTCTGGGGCTGCAAATGCACGCAGACAAAATGCAAAGATGGAGTGTAAATTTCAAGTCCTGTGAGATGGCCTTACACTGAATGTAGCTAACTAGGAATGTGTGCTCGTTCAAAGTGAAGGTCAGCTGCTTTGATTTTTTGCTCGGGTGCCGGAATGGCCCACGACTCAGTATAAGGTTCTATTGTTATTTGACCTTGACAGGCCGGGACCATCCCGAAAGACTTCTTTTTGGGGGTGTGGGGCAATAACGTAAGAAACGATAATGAATATAATTTCAGAAACGAAAGCCATTTAATGTTCGTTCATTAGAAGAAATAACGTCGGCATAGAAGGAGTGGTATTTCGGGGCTGCCCTACGCACAGACACAATGGAAAATGCAAATATAATGTAAGTAACTCTTTAGATGAGTTTATACCGCAATTTAATTACTATACAGTAGCTTTAAAGACGGGTTAAGTTGTACTTGTTCGTTCTATGTGGCATATTTTTTTGTACCGCGCACTATCTTGAGGAGAACCATCTCCTTTTACGGAAGCACCTCAAAACCTTCCTCTTTGCTTCTGCTTTCTCTCTCCCTCTCCCCTGCTACAACTGGTCCACTGTCTGCGACCTCGGTCCTGGGCCCTTCCACTCTCCACCTGCACTGCCTCCCTGTCAACCCCTGCACTGGGGGACTGTCTCAGTATCCTACAGCCCCCCCTTGACGTATAATACCCAGTTGCACTGTCCTAGCTATGAAATAATTTCCCGACCTAATATATAAAATGAATAATTTTAATAAAGATCTGATGGTGAGACTAATTTCATTTTTTATGTTTTTAAAACAGGTACATCCTTCATTATTGTATGTGTCACGAGTACCAGACACCGGCGGATGGCTTTTATAACCGCCAGTTGCTTCTCCGCGTGAACAACGTTACCACCCTGACCATTTTATGGGACGATCGCCAAGTACAAGTATACCCTTACGTGGTACTAACGGCTAGATGCAACATACAGACCGTTGTGGTGGCCTAGTGCCTCGTTGTTGGAACAGCCATGCGATTATCAGTGCGACCGAAGAGCTTATTTTATCGTAAACCAACACCCTGTGTACTGCACACGAACATTGCTTGCCTCAAGACGAACTATTTTGGATCGAGAGCAAAGAAAAATGCAAATCGCTGAATATTCTCAAAACATTTGATATCAAATAAATGTACTTTGCCAAATGTACAATCTTGCCGTTTGCTTTTAAACCACAGTTTCATATTCCGAATTGTGGCGCTGTATTGTGAGATGATCTAAGACCCTGTGTACAGCAAAGGAACATCGCGTGCCTCAAAACGAACTTTTTGGAACGTGAGCAAATAAAAATGAAAATCGCTGAATAGTCTCAAAACATTTGATGTCAAATAAATGTACTTTACCAAATTTACAATCTTGCGGTTTAATTTAAAAGTACAGTTTCATATTCCCAATTGTGGCGCGCTGTGTTGTGGGAGCTCATCTGTGTTGATTTCCGGGTTCTGTGTGGAGTCGCGTAGAAGACGCCTGGGCGCGTTTGCCTACGCAGCTCAGTCACGTCACGGATAGAGGCAGGGAATATGAATGTTTTGATAAAGTCTGTTTCAGGGGCGGGGGATTTGATTTAGTGCCGCAAAAGCAGGTGAGCCAGGGCGATGGGGGGAAATGATAGGATTATCAGAAAATGGCGGCCGATTTCGAGTGCGTTAATGAACGAAAAGTCGGGTAAGGTCCATAGGAAAGTTTTCTACGATCTACCGAGTTATGCTTAAAAACACATGGCCGAACCGTAGGGACAATAAAAAAAAAGTCCCGGAACTATCCTTTAAGCCTTGCAATATTTGCGACAGTCCTGGTCGTTAAATATGGGCTCAACTTTGGGTGGTTAAATTAGGTATCTACATAGATTAGAACATTTCACAATATGCATATTTGTAGGCACTGTAGATGGTAGAATGCTAACGCAGGCTTCAGTTTTTAACGAGTAGTAGCGGCAGATAACCTCGAAATACAGTCTAGCATGGGGTGCAGTGTTTGGTGATATACATTATAGATGCCGTCTCACCTGTAATGCAGTCATTTAGCACCAACATTGTCCGCTGGCCTCATAAAAAATAAACTGACAGAGATGTAGTACTAACAAAGTTGCAGCGGTAACCGCCTCATAAATAGAATCTCGCAAATGGTAGGCTGACACGGATACAATATTTAAGGTTGCATCAGTCTTAGCAATGCAAACTTTCATATAACACCAAAATTAGAGCTAGCGATAGCAGCTGGCCTCAGGGAAAGCTGAGATGCAGTATTATCAAAGGTTATGGCAGCAATTGGTCTCATAGGTACAATCTCGCACACTTTACCATATTCAGACAAACAATGGTCACTGGCCACTTAGGTAAGAGCAAGGCAGCATTTCAGACAGACTTGCAGGACAACTGGCCCCAGATATGCACACTAGCATATGAGGTAGAGATATACTATGCATCCGGTACAGTTGGTTTATGAGCGAGAGGCTGATACAAGTACGTTGATGGCCAGAGTCCGTGTGGATGCACAATCACATCAATAGTTATATGAGAACTCGGTTAGGTACAATGCCAGTTGGGTGATAACAATACAATATTATACAAATATTAAGCTGCGGACAGACTAGAAAAGCTGGGCAGACAGAGAGGCCATAGCGGTCAGTAAATCTGTACTGACAAAGGCAAGCAATCAAAGATGAGATATAGATATGGGGAGGAAGAGATGAGGCAATGGTTGAATGTCAGCTACGTACAGCAGAGTCAATATATATTCGGCGTGGCCGTGCATGGTTACAAATGTTAGCAGGACACGGTGCCGGGAATAGGTTTTGGGCAACTGGGCATGTTGCAGGGAGGGCAGTTGAGATCGAAGTTGCAACGGTGCGTGGACCGCGGCGTGAGCCACAAGTCTTTGTATGCAGTGGATTTAGATCGGTCTCCCGTTCTTTGGGTAGTGCTCAGAATTGTTTGTGGGCGCCATTATACACGGCCATTATTGGAAGTCATACGAGGTAATACTGAGAAATAGTTCAAGACTAGGCTTGTAAAGAGATGTTACCTGTGGTAGCTGGACAAAAGAAGATGCGCTCCTCCCCGCGAACAGACCGCAAACAGGGCCTTATCCTGCGGGCCATTGCTCTGTCGGGCTGGCGAATGAGTGAAATTAATATGCAGCTTGCGTTGCTTGGCAATGTGGAAAGGACGCTGCATCACGGAGGGCAGGCATCTTGGGGGAACGAAGATAATCTTGCACGCACAATAAATGGAAATATGGCAATCCATGGACCGGCATCAAGAGGAGAAGGAACCAAATGCACAGCAGTGTGCCCAGGGCCTCACCTTGGACATGTGAGATGCCTGGTGCCATGGTCAGGTCTCATTGTGGCTGTGATCCTGGAAACACTGTATTTACAACATCCATCACGCACGCCAACCGCTCAATCAAGGCCAAGTTCTTTGTGACCAACATCAGCCCGCACTCTCTGCTGAGCTGCTCAGTGTCAGAGGCCCTGGATATAGTGCACTTTGCGCTCTGAGTGTATCAATCGAACAACCATAGCATCACCAAATGATTTGCAGGACTTTTCAAAGTAGTAGGCAAGCTAAAAGGGGAACATATACGCCTACACATCGACGAATCGGTGAGACCAATGGCGCTGAAACACTGACGCATTAATTTTCATCTAAGGGCGCGGGTGGAGCAGGAACTTCAGAATCTCATAGACATGGACATCATTGAGAGGGTTGAGGGCCCTACTCCGTGGGTGTCTCCCATAGGCCTGGTAACAAAACCCCAACAGCCGGGGGCAGTACGCATTTGTGTGGACATGAGGCTGCCCAACCTGGCCATCAAGAGGGAACGCCACCCGACGGCAACGCTGGATGATGTGGTGGGGTAGTTGCAGGGTGCCAAAGTATTTTCAAAGTTAGACCTACGTTCAGGTTACCACCAGCTCGAACTGCATCCGGACTCCCAGTATATCACCACTTTCACTACTCACAATGGCCTGTACCACTACAAGAGGCTGAGTTTTGGGATATCCTTGGCCGCAAAGGTGTTTCAGAATGTGATCAGGGGTGCCCTTGCTGGACTGAAAGGTGTGATCAACCTAAGCGATGACATCCTGGTATATGCCTCCTCAGAGATGGAACACCTGGTCAGGCTAGAGAGGCCGCTGGAGAGGATTTGTGACCTGGGGCTAACCCTGCATCGTGAGAAATGCTAGTTCTTGAAGGAGAGCATCAAGCTCTTTGGGTTCATTTTTCACGCAGGTGGGATATCACCAGACCCACAGAAAGTCAAGGAAATTCGAGGGGGCAGGGCCGCAGACTCTCCCTCCGAGGTGCACAGCTTCCTGGGGATGGTGAACTACTGCAGGAGGTTTATCAAGAACTTTGCTTCCATTTCGGAACCACTCAGGGCCCTCACAAAGAAGGACGCCGCCTGGACGTGGTTAGCAGAGGAGCAGAAGGCTTTTGACACAATGCCGTTCTTTGACCCCGAGAAGGAATCAGAGCTGGTCGTTGATGCCAGCCTGGTGGGTCATGGGGCAGTACTGCTCCAACCGGACCCTCAAGGGCAGATGCAGCCCATAGCTCACGCCAGTAAAGCCCTAACAGACACTGCGCAACGATATTCTCAGATTGAGAGAGAAGCGCTGGCCATTTTGTGGGGCTGCAAACATTTTCGTATATACATCCTGGGCAAACTGCTCTCAGTCGTCAAGGACCACAAGCCCCTAATTCCCATCATGACAGGGGCATCCTCCAAACTGCCCCCAAGGATTGAGAGGTGGATGCTCACTCTTATGGAGTATGGGGTGAAGCTACAGTACAGGCCTGGCACGAATAACCCTGTAGACTACCTGTCCCGCCATCCAAGGGGTAGCGGTGCACATCCTGGACAGTCAGGAGGGGACTGTGCCGAGGTCATTCGTCATGTGGTGGAGGCAGCCATGCTGATTGCCTGGACACTGGAGGAGTTGGGGGAAGCCTCAGGGGCCGACAAGTGTTTCCAGCTGATACATACCGCTATGGCCACTGAGGACTGGAAGCTGGTCCTCGCAGACCTGTCCTCGAAAGGAACTGCTGCACTATGACGAGCATGTCATGAACTGTCTGTATCCGATGAAGGACTGCTTGCTATTGAGGGGAAGGCAGATTGTGATCCCGCGGGCGCTGGTGGATTGGGTATTGGAGCTCCCTCACAGCGGACACCAAGGCATGGCCAAGACAAAAGCGCGACTGAGATCCAAGGTCTGGTTCCCAGCTCTAGAAAGGAGGGTCGACGAGCACATACAACGGTGCGTCTGGTGTCAAGCGAACGCCCCAGTGGCCAAAGAACCCTGTATCGAGCACATGGAGAGGAGCGACAAGCCATGGGGTACTGTGCATGCAGACTTTGGATCCACCGGCAGGGGCATGTACTTCCTAGTCCTCATGGACCAGTGGTCCTGCTACTCGGAGGTGGAGCTGGTTGAGTCCACGCCCAGTGATCATACCATCCAGGCGCTGGACAAGATCTTCGCCACCCATGGGTTTCCGCATGAGCTGTGCTCGGACAATGGTCCCCTGTGCCAGGGCCGCCAGTTTGCCGCTTTTATGGACAAGTGTGGCATGACGCACAGGAAGGTTACCCAGGGTGGCCACGTGCTAACAGGGAAGTGGAACGATTTATGTGGACACTCAACAAGGTGCTTGGATCACTCAGGGTCAAGGGGGGGAATTGAGGAGAAATCTGTACCAATTCCTCTGTGAATATCGATCCACACGGGCCCCAGGGGTCATTGAGGACCAAAGGACCCTGGAAGTAAGGCGTGTGCGCAATGAGCGCAAAAATGTCCGCAGACATCTGAAGCAGCAAACATCGAAGTAGGAGACACCGTCCTCGTACACAACCAGCATTCAGAAGAGAAGTCGTCCCTCAATACAAGCCCACCCCCATGGGTGTGATTCATGTCAACAGCTCGATGGTGACAGCGTCCGACCGGAGAGGAACGATCACGAGAAATTCTTGCTTTTCCAAGAAGGTCCAGCATCTGGGCTTGAAGAACACCCCAGGGATCCAGTACCAGTGGGGCCTCCCTGTGATGCAAGCAGAGAGGAGGGACGCTATCCCCGCCCGGAGGGTTGACGATGCCCGACCTGCTTCAAGGACTACATTCTGGACCGAATTCCTAAGGGCCAGAAGGGACAGTAACTGCCCACGTTGGGCCTCATCTCATTTGTCTGATGAATATTGCTGTGTGTGTCACGTTGACATTTCCCTGTTTAGATAAGTTGTAAGACTGTTTTGTTTGTTATGAAAAAGGAGGGATGTTACGGAGTGATGTACGCATGCGTGACCCAGAGCAGGCCTCACATGCGTGTGGGAATAAAGAAAGCCTGTGCTCGGCAGTTGCCACTGGGACTGCGTAGTAAGCAGACCTTTATCCGCAACTTCTTTCAGGTACCAGGGTTGGGGGGCCCACCTACGGAGGGGACCCGGGGCTGTAATTACTATTCAACAGCTGGGACTGTATTCTGAAACCAGAGCACCCTTTCTGCATCAGCCGAAACAGGTGTTAACTAACAGCATCAACAAACAACAAAACCCTGCGAGGTGTCGTTCAGGACTAGAAAGCATCTTGAGCTGTATGTAAAACAATAAAAGCGTCACTCCATGATGGAACGACACTTGTCTTATTTGCTTCCTATAATTTTAGCTACAGAATTTGGAGCAAATTACAAAAGTGTCTTTCCTTCACGAAATTACACTTTTGTTATTTTACATGGTGCTCGGAACTAGCCCGCTTGTCACAGAACTACGATAACGGTAGCAGACAGTGCAGCACCGGTTCTTAAGCACAGTGAAGTCGTGGATCTCACGACTGCTCCACGCCATTCGTTACACCAACCTTAGAACGTGGGTGATGATTTTTGACATGGAGCATGTCGTATGTCTATGCCATTTTGCTGACAAGATTAGAATCTGGCCCAGGGTCAGCAAGGTACAAAAGCATAACAACATAAAATGCCATTTGCACACACAAGTGTGGACGTAGAAATTATTGGACAGGCAGGAGAAGAAATATCGCTTGGGTTTAAAGCAGGCCACTACTAGCCAGTTATTGGGACACATTAATGGGGAGAAAAGACCTCCTTATTCATGTGCACCTACCGCTAAGATGGTGACCAACTAAAGTGACCAAGGGGTGGTTTTGGGCAGGTTACAAAATATTTAGAGGAACCCCCCGCCATTCCCACATACAGCCAGCATACTTTCCCTGTGGCAGGGACTACCTGAGTTTTCGTTACTTATAAATTGGCTTGCTTCATGCAGTGGGTCCATTTGTGGCACAAAAGAGCTGGCCAAGCTCTCTTGGTTCTGTTCTGCTCAACGGGCAGACTAATATTTTCAGGACTCCGAAAACAGTGCAGATGAACTCAAATGGTTTAGAATTGACTGCATGCAACCAGATGTGAATGATTACAGCACTGCAAATATTGAAACACGAACAAACGGATCCTCACACTCCACACCCACACAAATGGCCTCAATGTACAGATCAAATGCAACCTTTCACTTTCTTATTGCCATGGATTGCTTTTGAAATACTTTCTATAATCCTATTCCACAAATGCGTTTGCCATCAATGTTCGCCTGTAGTGTATTCCCCACAACAATCTGGCAGGTTTCTAGCAGAGTTAGATGTATATATTGCCAGATGATTGCTCTTTCTCCATTGTGCTCAAAGTTCTCCTTCGTATGTGTACTTCAGAGCATACTTGGAACCATCTGCCCTTACCATACATCTGGACAGCTCACTCTCTCACCAGCTCCAGAGAGGAACAATGCCAGGACACTATATGGATAATTTATAATGTGCCTGTACACAAGTGTTTCTAGGCGTGACAAGACAGGGGAGGGAGGACAAACAAACGATATTACTAGGCCTTGTGTCATTCATATTGTCCAAGTGCAGGGAAAGAGGGTGAGGAGAAGTGCAAGGGGGAGGGGGAAGTGCAGTCAGGGAAGCATTGGTCAGAGTAAGTTCAGCCAAAGAGCCAGTGCTCTGGATATGTGCAGGAGGCAAGGGCCTGTAGGGTGACAGATACAGCCCCTAGTGCACAGTAGGCCAAAGGCAGTGCAGTAGCTACTGGTTATGGAAGAGTCTGATACACATTAGGTTCATAGGGTAGTAAGGCAACCATTTGGCGCAGTAGACCGGTAGATCAGCATGGGAGAGAAAGCAGAAGCGAAAAAGAAAAGTCTTGAGCTGCTTCCGGAACCCGAGGTTATCCTGCTAAAGTTTGAGAGGGGCAGGGAGGCCATTCCAGAGGGAGGCACCTACAGAGGAAAAAGGGATATACATCCACTCATTGCCTCGAGAAGCATCTGGCCGTCCGAGAGTTTGAGGTAGCCGAGCAGAGGGCACGAGAAGAAAGATTTTAGGGAGAGTTGGATGTAGCATGGGTCCCGGCCCAGAAAGCCTTGTGGACCATGGAGAGGGTCTTGAACTTGATCATTGCAGCCACTGGCAGCCAGTGGAGAGATTTCAAGGCTGGAGAGATACAATCCCTGGGATTGATGCCAAGAACAAGTCTCACAGTCCTGTTCTGGATTAGTTACAGAGGACGAGAGTAGAGGAAGGTAGGTTGAGAAAGAAGCTGTTGCAGTAGTCAACCTAGAAAGAACCAGGGCTCTGGAGACGCTGAGCTTCTGGGGGAAAGTAAGAAAAGGAAGAATACCTCAGAGATGGTGCAGGTGATAGTGGGACTTCTGAGAGGTGTCTGATGTGGAGAAAGTGGAGTGTAAGGTGACCCCAAGTTTTTTTGCCTCACAGGAAGGCACAAGGAGAGGGCCCAAGGAGGGCGGTCAGAGTGAAAGAGAGAAAGCGAGAGCAAGGGTCCCATTGAAGAGGACCTCTGTCTTGCTGGCATTGAGGCAGAGATCGTTAGGAGGCACACCATTCCTGAATCGCAAATAGACAGTCAGGAATGATAGAGAGAGGAGAAGAGGAAGAGGGGAGCCTGAAGGACAGCGGAGTGTCATCTGCATAACACTGAAAGTTAGAGGAGAAGGTAGAGATGAGGTGGGCCAAAGGGGCCACGTAGACAAAGAGCCAGGGTGAGAGATTGGAGCCCTGGGGAACACCACATGTGGAGAGATAGGTGGAGGAAAGAAAGGAGCTCAGTTGGACCCGAGAGGGATGGTCCAAGAGGAAGGTGGTTAGCCATGCGAGGGCCTCATCCGTGATGCTCAGGTTCTCACAGAGATGATTGATATGCTCCTGTCCTATGCTCAATGGTGAAGTCAACGCCTTGAAGGCTTAAGGACCACCTGAACAATTTAGGAACTCTCCCTTTATGTTCATTAGCCACTTTAAGGGTTTATGGTCAGTCTGCACAGTGATGCGAGTCCCAAAGATGTAGGGGCTCCACTTCCTAAGGGCCCACACAATAGAGAAGCATTCTTTCTCCACACTCGCCCACCTGAGCTCTGTCCTTAAACTGGCAACTAATAAAGCATATAGGATGTTCCCTGCCTTGGTCATCTAACTGTGACAGGACATCGCCTATCCCAGTTTCAGAGGCATCTGTTTGCACAATGAAAGGTCTCTAGCGGTCAGGGTCCCTGACAACACGGGCCTGACACAGAAGTCTTCAGGCCCTGGAAGGCCTTCTCACACTCCCCAGACCAAGATATTTTTGTATGTTTCTTTGGAGTAGTGAGGGCGGTCAAAGTGGCAACCAGAGGAGTTGCTGGGTCTGAAAAAGACCCGAGGCTATGCTGATGTCGGAACTGTCGGGACTGGGGGCTAGCCAGCCATTTGGTTGTAGCTCCTGAGATTCTATCTGGGGCTACAACCAAAAGACCAGGGGCTATAGCCCCCTTAGCCCCCCCTAGCAACGCCTCTGGGGGCAACTATGACTCCATAGTCCGCCATACAATTTCTGTAATACCTAGCGAGGCCTTGAAAAGCTCTCACCTGGGTTTGAGTTGTGGGAGTTGTCCAGTCATGTACAACTTGTACTTTACTGGGTAGAGGCTGGAACCTGTCCCCACCAACCTCATGCCCAAGGTAGTTCACTGAACCTTGACCAACCAGGCACTTGGTAGCCTTTATGGTCAAGTGAGCCTGCTCAAGGGCATAAAACACAATACTTTGGTATCACACATGTTCTTCCATAGTAGGACTGAAGACTGCTAGATCGTCCAGACATGCCATGCAGAATTCATCTAACTCATTCAAGACATGGTTGGCCAGCATCTGGAAAGTGGCAGGTGCATTCTTGAGACCAAAGGGCATTACCCTGAACTGGTAAAGTCCATCAGGCATAGAGAATGCAGTCTTCTCCTTGGTATTTTCGGTCAGCGATATTTACCAATACCCTGCAGTGAGATCAAAAGTGTGAAGGTATTTGGCAATGCCTAGCTTGTCCACCAACTCCATCAGTTTGTGGTAAGGGGTAAGCATATGTCTTAGTGACTGCACTTTAGAGCACAGAACCTTAAATCTCAAGTTCCAGCTTTTGGGACCAAACCCCCTGGGATGGACCAAGGACTATCAGAAGGCTCTATCACCCCAAGATCCAATGTCTTGTTGACCTCATGCGAGACTTTAGTGGCACGACAGTCCACAACTCCTACTGTTGGTAGGCCCACTATTTCCAGTGTCAAAGACATGCTCACACCAAGGTATTTGGGATTAAGGGAAAACAATAGGGAAATATTTCCTAGGCAAAGCTTTCACCTCACCCTGTTGTTGCAGAGTCAGTTGAGAAGACTCAAGGTCATCCGCAAAAGGACCGGAGCAGGTTATCGGAAGTACCCATCTCCTTCTGTGGGACTCCTCTGGGGCTCCAACCATGCGTTTCAAGGAATCTCTCCAATAGACCATTTAACTGTGGAGGATATATGGAGAAGGGATGCGTCAGCCCATCTTCCATACACTTGACCTTGTTATAGCTAGACATAAATAGCACACAACACATCATTTGTATCTGCGATTACCTAGCCATCACCCAGTCCTGGATGTCGGCTGCCTACCTCAAACTAAACCCTTCCAAGACTGAATTCCTCCTCATCGGTCCACCCGCTAAAAAACAACTTGTCGAACAATGGCTCAATGATATGCGCCTAGAAAGTTTTTTGATCCACTACTCTCAGACTCACGCTTTGGCTTCACCATTGACAGCAATCTGTCCTTCCAGAAACATATAGACAAGAAGGCTCAAATAGCCTGGCTCAGACTCTCTACCCTTTGGAAAATTAAACACTTAATTCTGCTGCAGGACTTCGGGACTGTAGTGCAGGCCCTTGTGGTCTCACATCTGTCAATCTGGAAAAGTGAATACCCTTCATTTGAATGACAGACGTAACTTGATGGCCGTAGGCCAACCGTCTTATGCATCGAATTATAGAAATACAGACTGCTATGCTTGACCAACAAGCGGCCATTTTAAACGTAGCAAGAATCGCCATTTTGCTTGTTCACCATTGCTCATTGTTTTCTGTCTAAAACTGCTTTGCAGCTTGCAATTCTTGCGAATTCTGCTTACTCTGCTCAACTGTTAACATTGTTGTCTGAATATGAAAGGGCAAGGTCGCGGGACTGAGGAGTTCGTTGAAACTCCTCATGAGTAGCACAGAAAGGAATGCCCACGCTCCCTCTCTGTAGCCTTGAGGGAGAGCTGCAGGGCATTTAATCATTTCACAGCTGCCAGCCAGTCTCGTACTGTAGTGGAATATGTTAGAATAAAGCAGCTAAAGGCCTGAATTATGCTCTTCTTATGGCCCCCTTCGCAAAACCCTTTAGAGCGTGCCGGCTCCCAGGACACGAATAGTACCTCATAAGATAGCAAAGCTTGGAATGTGACTCTCCCCCGTGTGCAGCTGGCTTCCAAGAACAGAACCACCGTGTTCTGTTCAACAACTAAAAGATGCCTCCGCACTTTCTAATTGCACATTGTTACTAGAATAGACATCGAAAGTGTCATAATTGTCATACCCGTCGGAAATGTCCATCGTCATCCCGAGTTCAAAGAAACTTAATAAAGAGGGGTGTTAAACATGACATAGCTGATTGTATGATATGCATTTTGTGTATATGCAACTGATGTACGTAATTCGCTCTCTTGCGTCCCTCGAGGTCTAGGAAAATCACGTCGCGGGGCGTGAGACCACAGTTAGCCAATTGGGACTATTTTTGCTTGCAATAAACCCTAGCATTGGGAATTTGAACCTCGTGTCTGGCGCATCCTTTCGTGTATGGTTATTGCCTTGTTTCCATATCGCGAGGGACCCCTAGAGGCCCCTTTCAAGATGGCGCCCAAATAGGGACCCTCCCCCACTTGCCCCATCGTATACATTGTAACGGAGTAACGACGGAAGAACGGCAAGGACGGGACGATCGAGTCGGGATCAAGAGGTGTACGGGGCGCCCTGTAGAAGTGAGGAGAGATTCCTTCGCAGATCTGCACACATCTGATCCCTGATCGATGTACCGGGCCAGAGGGCAAAGGAGGCGAGGGTCCCGAAACGAGGCAGAGGCCAGAGAAGCGCAGACACGACGTTGGGAGAGGTTGCGTCAGGACAGGCGACTTGTTTTATCAGACGAGTCATTCCCCGATTCAAACAAAAACCTGATTTTTGGTAGAGTGTTGATTTTGCAAATTCAAACGTCCAGGTAAAGGTTAGTTAACCAAAGGGGAAGGTTAAAAAACATGCCTGGGGTACTGTCCACTTTAGCGGGGCTTTTCCGCTGCGGTAGACAGTCCTTGGAATATGGCCAAAGTGCACCGCCTTGGGGAACGCCGGCTTATGACATGTATGCAAAATATGGTGTGGGTGCGATAATATTTTGTGAAATTTGGCATAGGCAAACTAGAAAGCAACAGGACCATCAGTGGCCGATTAATGGTAGCTTTGAGATTGCGAGGATAGATAACCTAAAAAGGGTGTTAAGGAAAAAAGCGCGACCCGCAGCTTTTGAGACTATCAAAGATTGGAGGAGGGACGCAATGCTCCGACTTAGGAGTAGAGAGAAGCACGCACGTAGGCACAAATCGAAGCTTGAGGTAGCAGAGGAAAAGGAGGAGGAGTGGATGGCGAGTCTAAGACGGAAAGGGAGACAAGAGCAAATGAACATAGAAGGAATATACCCGCAGCGGGAACTACAGATAGCAGACGAATTAATGGAACATTTGCTAACTAATACGGGTCGAGGCCCAAAACCAGAATCGAAACCAAACACACCAGTAGTAACTGCGCAGGCCAAACCAGTAGCTCTCATATCCCCTCCCAAAGCCCAAGCACTTCCCCTCACGCAAGCATTAACCCACGCCCCAACCACAGCTCGAGACCTCCCACAAGCGCAGACCGCAGACACACAATTTCCCAGCACCCAGGAAGACCCTTCACAGATGCCACCTGTGTCACTTGTCCCATCCGCACCTCCCGCTCCAGAGACATTCAGCACCATCCGCCCCTCCCGAAGTCGAAATTGAGACCGGGGAGGCGAGAGATGGGGCTGAAGGAACAGGACTTGGACAGGTAACTCGCAGCGCGATCAGCAAAGAAAGAAAGATTGAATTACAGCAAGAGGCAGAAATGTACATAGAAGGAAATGATGGGACGGCAGCATTGGCCTCATTGTATGGGTACCGAAGAAGCAACGAGAGACAGGTAGTGTTGGGATGCATGGGGACATTTTTGGTGGAAGAATGGAAAAAGATACTTGGGAATTTACCATCACAACGATTGTTAGATTTGAATAAGTTAGCACGCAGTGAGCAAAGAGATGAGGATGTAAGAAAACATGTGTACAAATTCATTTAACTGAAAAATTAAATGGAAGATAGATATGCTGAAATGTTTGCTACACCTGAATATAGTAAGGAGAGTGTTAAGAAAGGTAGGAAGGAGGCGTCGAGGTTGTATATGCAAAAATCGTGGCTGACAGTTTTTTCAGGTGGTGCAAAGCATTTGCCAGCACCGAGACAAATGGGTGATAAAGATTGCAGGCATGGGTGGGGGAAACAATGCGATGGATGTCAAACAAAAGAACGTCAGTGAAGGAAGTAAGTGAGATATGTAATGGGTACCCATTGGAGATGAGAAAAGAAGCGATGCGAACGATAGTAGGGGTGTTACTGCAGCAGGTAATTGGATACAATAGAGGTAGAGGAAATGCACAAGGCAGGGGAAATTTGAATAATATGCACGGGGTGTCATTGGGATTAAATCAATGTGCGTTCTGTAAGGAGGAAGGACACTGGCGGGCGCAATGCCCGCGCCTACAGAATAGAGGTGGTTTTGGCCAGAGAAGGCCTCATAGAGGACATCAGGGGTCAAATGGCCCAAGCAGAAATAGCATGCAGCAGCAACAGGGATATACCAATGGAGGTAATCAAAACCAATCCTATGGTCAAAACCAAGCTCAACAGAACCAGGCATTGAACCAAAGTGTTCCGAACCAAAATCAGGACGGGCAGGGCCAACAGAGAAATGAGTGGAGGAAACGAGGGGGAAATGGGAATATTTTTGATACACAGCCAAACACGTATTATAGCAGCAGCGGTGACTACACATCGGACGATGTGTTATTTTCGCAATAGGACAGCCCACAGCAAGGGTCGGAACCAGTGTCTATTCCCATGAATCAGATAGGACCCTACGTAGAAATGAGAGTCGGGAATAAGGAGCACCGTTTCCTTGTAGATAGAGGGGCACAGAAGTGTTCGATAGACCACCACTTCGTTCCGGAGATCCCACTGTCGGGGCAAAAGAATGTTTCTGTAGGGTTCGCAGTTACACCAGTAATTAACCCCATGTCCGAAGCTGTCCCAATTACAATAGGACCATTTACGGAACAGTGTCCATTTCTTCTGACAGAAAATTGTGGGGAGAACTTGCTAGGATTAAATTTGTTGAGAAGATTGGGGGCAGTTATACATTTTACGGCAGATGGGGTGTCCCTCACGATTTAGCCTCACAATGCACCGGTGACGGAATTTATGTCAAAAGAGTTACCAGAAGAGCTAAGTAGAGTACCAACTTGTCTGTGGGCAACGCATGACAACGATGTAGGATGCTTGAAAATAGAGCCAGCAAAAATAACTTTGAAAGAATGTGTTACATTACCACGAATTCCCCATAATAAAATTTCTGTTGAAGGCGAGAAGGGATTAAAGAGTATTGTTACTGACCTGGTGAGATTGGGGGTGGTTGAAGAAATTGTAGGTAGTACGTGCAACAGCTCGATTCTTCCAGTTTACAAGAAAGGAGGCAATGAAGTACCATATCGTTTCATAATTGATCTGCGCGCATTGAACAAAGTGGTAGACCCACAATTCCCTTTGGTCCCAGATGTCACAACAATACTGACAATGATACCGGCCACTGCAGAATACTTTAGTGTAGTTGATTTGAAGAACGCGTTCTTTAGCATTCCAGTGGATAAAAGCAGTAGATATCTGTTCGCGTTCACTCTAGGAGGTCGATCATTCACACGCATTCCACAAGGATACACAGAAAGCCTGAGTATTTACAGCAGAGCGCTAAAAGAGCAGCTAGACATGTTAGAATTACCCGAAGGTTGCATACTCTTGCAGTACATAGATGACTTATTACTAGCTGCTGACACAAAAGAGATCTGCAAAGAAAGTACTATATTACTATTGACACACCTAGCGACCCATGGTCACACGGCAAGTTTGAAGAAATTCCAGTATAATCAAAAGGAGGTGTCTTATTTGGGTTACCTACTTCCGAAAGAAGGGAGAAGATTAACACCAGAACGCATAGAAAGTATTTCTAGTATGCCTATTCCAAAAACTCAAAAAGGAGTGAGAGCTGTAATAGGCATGACCTCTTATTGTCGGCAGTGGATCAGTAATTTTGCGTTGATTGTGAAGCTGATGATAAAATTAACTAAAAAGGATGCAGTGATGCCTTTACAGTGGGATGAGGAACGTCAGAAAGCGTTTGAGCAATTGAAAGCTGCATTGTGTGCTGCGCCAGTTTTAGGCACTCCTAACTATAAAAAGATCTTTAGACTATTTGTGAGCGAGAGTGACGGATGTGCATTGGCGGTTTTGACACAGGAACAAGGTGGAAGAAATAGGCTGTGCGGCTATTCTTCAGCGCTGGACCCTGTAGCGCGCGCACTACCACGATGTTTGCGATCCGTCGCAGCGGCTGCTGCATCAGTGAAACAAACGGAAGGAATGGTATTGGGGCACAGGAATGGTATTGGGGCACACTTTAATTCTGATGGCGCCACATGCCATAGACGTTCTATTAAACAGAACACAGACGCAACACCTCACCTCTTCTAGACTAACAAGATATGAGCTCATCTTGTTTGCACCCCACATCCAAATTATGAGGTGTAGCGCATTGAATCCCGCAGAATTAATGCCATTGCCCATAGCAAAAATTGGTGACAACGAATCACCACCCCATGATTGCTTAATGGTCACTGAAGAAGAAACAAAGGGAAGATTTGACTTGAGCGACATCCTACAGAAAGAGCCAGATGGGGAGTTGTTTTGTGACGGCTCTTGTTTTAAATTACCTGATGGCACATCAACGGCCGCATATGCAATTACTACCCTAGAGTGTGTTGTAGAAAGCAGAAGAATCCCCTACAATTCGGCATAAGCCGCAGAAATAATAGCACTGACCCGAGCCTGTGAACTCTCGGAGAATTTGAACGTGAATATTTATACTGACAGCCAGTACGCCTTTGGCGTGGTTCATAACTTTGGCCGACTCTGGGCTGAGAGGGGTTTCTTGACATCACATGGGGCCAGGATTCAGCATGGGCCTTTGATTGTGCGATTGTTGTCTGCACTCACGTTTCCAAAGCGCCTAGCTATAGTGAAATGGGAGGCGCATAAAAAAGTAACATGTAAAGTGGGAGAGGGAAACGCATTTGCAGACAGGATTGCAAAACAAACAGCCACAGATTTGGGAAATAAAATGATGACAGTACAGACTGAGGAAGTACCTTGTATGATAGAGAATGGAGTTGCCACAGTCAAAGAAATGCAGGCTGAGGCCACGACCGAAGAGATTCAGGGGGGGGCTAAGGGCTCTGCTGAGTTAGATTTGGAAGGATGTTGGGTGGACAAAGAGACCAAGAACTGGATGTTGCCAAATTGTTACGTAACCGCAATGGTTACAATGGCGCATAGCCCTACCCACATTTGCGCGAAGAAGATGGTACAGCATTTATCCACAGTATGGAAAAATGAGCACATAAAAAAGAATGCAGAAAGGCTAGTGCAGAATTGTATTACGTGCCTGCAACACAATGTAGGGAAGGGAACCGTGACTCCAGTAGGTAGTTTTGGCCCACCCTCTATGCCATTTGAGGTGATCCATTTTGATTTCATAGAAATGGAAAGGTGCCAGAACTACAAATGTGTTCGTGGTGATTTGTGCATTTAGCAAGTGGGTGGAGGCATATCCTTTAAAAGACTGCACTGCTAGGTCAACGGCAAAAGGAATGTTGAAAGAGTATTTCTCCTGGTTCGGGTTGCCCCGTGTCCTGTGGTCAGACAACGGCCCACACTTTGTGGGCGCAGTAGTACTACAGATCTGTGCAGGTCTACAGATAGAGAAACGATTCCACAGTTCCAGGCATCCCAGTTCTGCCGGGCTTGTTGAGAGACATAACGGTATCTTAAAGTCAAAGATAGCTAGAATCTGTGCTGGGAGCAAGTTGAGTTGGGTGGATGCATTACCCCTAGCGCTATTGTGCATGCGCACGTCTGTGCAGGCTAAAACTGGGCTCTCCCCCTATGAAATTATAATGGGGAGACCGGCAAATGTATGGTGCGCACCGCAGCCCAAATGATTATGTGAGGTCGAGCATCCTCTGTTAAGCACGTACTGTGGCCTTTTAATGCAGAAGTTGCGTTTAATTCATCAGCAGGTGCAGGAGGCGTTACCAGTGCGATACACCGGACCGGGGCACTCGCTTGAGCCTGGAAGCTGGGTCCTGATTAAGAATTTTGAGCGGGAGACAGCATTAGCAGCCAGGTGGCGCGACCCCTACCAAGTACTTTTGGCGACGCAAACGGCCATTCGAGTGGACGGACGCAAGGCATGGATCCATGCGACACATGCCAAAAGATTCCCAGGACTGCTGACAACTTCCGACAACCAGAGAAAGGAAACGGTCTCGGAAACGAAAGAAACTGTTGCCAGTCCACTGCCACAGCATCAGCCTGAGCGAGAAGTGAAAGTTGAAACAAAGCCCAAGCGAGAAGTGAAACTCGAAACAGAGGCTGAGGAGGCTGCCAGAAAGGGGAAAGGGCGAAAAGTGCCCCAACGTTGCTCAGCAGAAACAACATTACTGCCGAGCGACACAAACTCTGCATTGCAAACACCAGCAGAAACAACGCGTGTACCCCTTTGGCGCCCACCAGTTTCTGCAAATGCACCAAAGCCAAAGAAAGAAACTACATCATTGCCACGGCGCTCATCGCTAGCCATCATTGTGCCACAGGCTGACACTGAGCCTGATACTGAAAGTGCAACGGCACTATTCACGGATCAGACAATACCAGGAGTGAAACGGTATAATTTGCGGCCTCAACAGGCAAAGTGATCTACAGATCTTTGGTGCTTTTCTTTTGCCTTTGGTTCCACTCACGGACAGAGTAGGAGCCAGGGGCGTAGAGGAGAGAAGTGTGAGAGTTGTGCAAGTCGGACAATTCAAGACTCACTGCTCCTCGGTGCGCTTATAAAAAAAAGTACATGTGTCAGGAGCCAGAGCAGGACAAGCTGGACGCACATAAGTACTAAGGCTGATAGAGTACATGTGTCCTAAACCAGAGCGGGCCAAGCTGGATGCACATAGTACTCTATCAATAAAGAACTGTTCAGAAATCATCTGAGCAGTGGGAGAAAGAACAACTAATCTTGCTCGGAGTGGGTAAGTGATCTAGGCTGTGAAAGGGCTGGCAGAATTGAACTGTGACATTTTCGTGGAACTTTTCTGGCATCAAGAACGAGAGACATTTGCGACGAACTTTGCCAGCAAGAAGAAGGACGATGAAGAACAAATCAAGACTGGTTTCAGCCTCCTCCTGCACCCCTGCTGAAAAGATGATAGTTTTAGAGACTGTAAATTTAGGGAAAAGCATGGTAAAAGGAATAAGGTACTGATTTGGACATTGGTCCTGTGTTTCTCAAGTATGGTAGTACCAACAATAACAGCTATTACACTATGGTTCCTGGAGTCCGCGCACCCATTAGAAACACTTTTGCCAAAAGCAGCTACTGAAAGCCCGGTTCATGTAATCACTGGTACTTTGTCCCCAATGGAAGAAAGACAGAGAAGGATATGGCAACAATACATTGTTGCTCATAATGAACATGACCCATGCGGTTTTAAAGAAAAAAGATTGCTGGGTTTGTGCCCATTTACCACAGCACGGTGGGAAAGGGATAGGCTGGTATGTACAACCGTTACCATTGGTTTATTCATGTGAAGTATCGTTGAGTGCAATGTTCTTTGGGAAATGGAACAAGAGTAATACGGGTCAGCTAGATGAGACCAATATGAATGAATTTGAGGAAGTGATCATGAGACCTGTGGGTTGTTCCATATTCCACAAAGCTTGCGTTTTTTCACCAGATCCCATGAGGAAGAATACACGAAAGACAACAAGACTAGATAAATTACATAGGCAGAATAGACCGACCCCGCCAGCAGAAGAAACATCCGTAATGACATTTCGAATGAGGGATGAATGGAATAAAGATGCTGTGCCCCCTGCCTTTACAGTGGATCACAGCCCCGAAACTGCTCCCCTATGTTTACAGAAAAAAGGTTCCTATAAAGTAGGAACGTTTAGCAGCTGCCTGAACACAGTGGTTTTAAAGCACGAAATAGAACCTGTGTACGTAGGGGACCCTGTTTACTTTATATGTGGGGAAAAAGCATATCCATGGTTACCTAGGAACTGGGGAGGTACATGCTACCTAGGTCTACTGTTTCCAGTAGTGTTCCTCTTGGAGACAGCAGAAGTAGCCAGACGAACAAAAGGTAGAACTCAAAGGAGTAGCGAGGATGGAATGATGGCAATAGATATAGCCAAATCATTTATACCATTCTTGGCCCAAACAGAAAATTCCTATAATATAAGAAAACTGTCTAGAATATAAAAAAATACAATAGATTCAACAACAGATATTTTATTGAATATGACGTTAGAAGAGAAAGGAATAAGACTAATGGCACTACAAAACAGGATGGCTCTCGATATAATATTAGTTGATCGTGGGGGAGTTTGCAAACTCGTAAAAACTGCATGCTGTGTGTATATAGATGATTACTCCCCTACGATATTTAAAGCAATCTGGAAATTACATGTCTTAAGTTCCACACTCTCTACTGAAGAAGGGGATTGGGGGATAGGATCCTGGTTGTGGGGACTATTGCGATCCTGGTGATGGAAGTTAATTTCGATACTAATGGTGGTACTTGGTATATTCATAACATGTTGCTGTTGCATACAATGCCTACCAATAGTTTGCACTGAAACAACTGAGGGATGTACTAAGGGATGTATGCACATGGTGTCGAGAGGAAAACAAACGCATGACCGAAATAACAGACACTGATGAAACAAAAACAGTAAAACAATTCATGGCTATTGTAACGCTCACCTGACTCCCACGGGGGCACTGGCCTGGTTCGCGCTGCTGTGACCTCATCTAAGGTGATGCGCAGGGTTCGGAAGACGGACTGGACCGGGCCCCAGATCTGGCTTGTCTGACTTGCAGAAGTATCCTTCTGTAGGTGAGAATAGGGGGGTTAACTGTCTGCGGGGTAATGCAATCGGCCTCCCACTTACCCCTCTCACCCTCCTCAAAACCCTTCTGTGCTTCCCCGTAGCGTCTCACCTTAGGGTCTGGAAGGACGAGCTCTCCATCCTGCTTCTGATGCAGGGGCGCGTTGGTATCCAGTTACGTCACTGGATTTTCGGATGGGTGAGAACCAAACTTGTTTGGCTTCCAGGTAAGTTTTTCTATAAGTGGTTCCCCTTGTGTCCATGGATTAATGTTCTAATGCTAGTGTCTTTTTCCCCATAGGGGCCGGGGTACGGAATGCCGAGGAACAGGCACCGACCCGAGGTGAGCGGTGAAATCCTTGTGGAAATCAGGTAAGTCTTTAATGAGTGTTTTGGTAATGTCTTTTCATTCACTCATTAACGCTGATGTCTTTTTCCCTTTAGGGGCCGGGGTCCGAAAATGCCTGGATGCGGCGCGGACCCGAAATGAAAAGGGAATGACCCAACAGGTAAGTCTTGACATGGAGTTTTAGCTTCCCTTTTCCCTTCTTTCTCTCACCTTTGTTCTTGTCTTTTTCTCCCTAGGCGCGGGGGCGCGACTGCGAATCCGGATGGTCGCTGCTGAACATGGAGGCGCCCTGTAAAGGTGAGTAGAATGCGGCGCTGCAGCGATCGATGCGATGTGCTTTTAAAAATAAATGTCTTCCTTTTCAGGATTGTCGGCGAAATGTCTCTGGGATGCAGATTTAGCAGGTGAGGCGTTTTCCTTCTTCTGTTCTCTTGTTCCCTTCCTTTGCAGGTGATTCAGGATGCTGGCAGGTGTGGCAGAAGTCAAGATGCAGGAGCAGACACGGTGAGCGTCCAGCTGCTAGATGCAGAACAACACGAAGCACGTGTGGCTGATCGGGTGTGGTTTAAATATCCTTGGAAGAAGTTCCTAGAATGTGTTCTTCCTCCAATCAGGTATGTATCCTTCCCCGACCACGCCCGGGTGATAAATGTGTCCCACAGGTAAAGTAGTTCCTTTCAGGCCTCAAGGAGGCCGGGGTTCTGCAGCATGGTCTGCATCAGGTAAGTGCACCCAAACACTTTCATAATGAGCCTGGCGCCTATGGCGCCAGAACTGACGTTTTCTATGAGCCTGGCGCCATAGGCGCCAGGACGCTGTCCAAAGGGCCCCTATAAGGGGTTGCTGGGACCTTCCCCGGGGACTTGATGTCCGCTTTCGGGGACGCAGGGCCTGAGCCGGCTCCCCGGGAGCGGGCATCGTGACAGCACTCCCCCCCAAGGCCCCTCCCAAGGTTGTTCCCTCCGGGGGTTTTGGTTTGTTTGGGAAGAGTCGGTGGAATTTCCTGACTAATCGAGGTGCATGCACATGGTCACTGGGTTCCCACGACCTCTCCTGAGGTCCGTACCCCTTCCAATCAGTAAGGTAGAAAAGCTTTGACCTAAACATTTTTGAATCTAAAATGTTCTTCACTTCGAATTCGGGTTCCCCATCTATTTGAATAGGTTCTGTAGGTTTGAGTAGTCGGGTTCCGGGTACCACTGGTTTCAGAAGTGACACATGAAAAACAGGGTGAATTCGCACATTAGCTGGTAAATCAAGTTTAACCGCTACTGGGTTAATTATTGCCGTAATAGAATAAGGTCCCAGATATTTTGGGTTAAAAGTTCGAGGCCCTTTGAGCGGTAAATGTCTGGTAGCTAACCACACTTGATCCCCAATCTGATACAGAGGTGCTTCACTCCGATGTAGGTCAGCATTCTCCTTGTATTTTCTCTTGGCTTGTTGTAGATGCGTGGTTGCCTCTTTGAAGGCTCGGGTAATGGTAGAATGCAGATGTTCTACTGCGGGCACTCCGAGGTTCTGAGGTGAGTCGAGGTTTGAGGTTCGAGGGTGATGTGCAAACAAGGTATAAAAAGGACTATGGCCAGTTCCAGAGTGTACCGAATTATTATATGCGTATTCGGCTATCCAAAGAATGTCTTTCCAGTTGCTTTCAGATTGCTGTAACATACACCGTAAGTACTGCTCAAGGGTCTGATTTGTCCTCTCGGTCTGACCATCGGTCTGAGGGTGGTGACTGGTCGATAATCTTACGTCGATTTGTGCCATTTGACAACATTTGCGCCAGAAGTGGGAAATGAATTGGCTTCCCCGGTCAGAGATTAGTATAGATGGGAATCCATGTAGCCGAACAATATTTTCGAGGAATTCTTTGGCTAGGACAGAAGCTGAAGGTAAACCCTTCAAAGGAATGAAGTGGGCAATTTTGGAAAACAAATCCACAATTACCAGAATGGTATTGTATCCCGAACAAGGAGGCAAGTCTGTAATAAAATCCATTGATAGGGTGTGCCAGGGTGCTGGCGGTATGTCTAGAGGTTGAAGGAGACCGGCTGGTCTTTTCTTTTGACCTTTATTTTGGGCGCAAACACCACAGGACATCACAAAAGATTTAACATCTTTTCGCCAAGAGGGCCACCAGAATTGTCGTTTCACCTTTTCCATTGTCTTGGCAATACCGGGGTGTCCCTCTATTAATGTATCATGATAACCTGAAATAACTAGTTCGTGTAAATCCTTGTGCGGCAGGAATAAGCGTCCTTGGTAATAAGGTAAACCATTATCTATGGTAAAGTCTGATCCCTTTTGTATCCAATCCTGTAGGACTGTAGGGTCCAGGAGTTGTTTCACTCTGACTTGAATGTCTTCAAGCGTCTGTAACGAAGTCATGCCTAGAATTCTCTGTTCGGGAATTATTGGTACTGGTTCTGAGTTTGTATCAGATTCTCCCATTCCAATTCAGGATAAGGCGTCTGCTTTGCCGTTCTTGCAGCCAGGTCGATAGGTAATCACGAAATCAAATTCAGCGAAAAACAAAGCCCATCGGAGCTGCGGTGATGACTGAGCCTTGGCGGTTTTCAAATACTGTAAATTCCGGTGATCAGTGATCACCGTGATGGTATGTCGAGCGCCAAGCAGGTAATGCCGCCAGGCTTTAAAAGCGGACTTTATGGCTAACAGTTCTTTGTCAGTGATTGCGTAATTAATCTCTGGTGCCGAGAATTTTCTGGCCCAAAATGCTACGGGATGCAGTTGGTTGGTTTCAGGATCTCTTTGAGACAGAACTGCTCCCATGGCTAGGCTGGATGCATCAGTTTCGACGATATACGGGAGATCTGGACGTGGGTGTTTCAATATAGGTGCGGAGGTAAACTTAGCTTTTAAATCCTGGAAGGCCTGCTCAGCTTCTTCAGACCATTCAAAACGTTTATTTTTCCTCAAGAGTGCAGTAATGGGTTGTACTATGCGTGAAAATTCCGGGATAAACCTGCGATAGAAATTGGCAAAGCCGAGCATGCTTTGAACCCCTTTTACAGAGCTAGGTGATGGCCATTTGAGGATGGCATCCACTTTTCTTGAGTCCATTCGGACTCCTTTGGGTGTCAGGATGAAACCGAGAAACTCAACTTCTGTGGTATGGAAAACACATTTCTCCAGTTTAGCAAATAGTTTGTGTTAGCACAGTTTTTCCAGAACTGCCCTAACGTGTTTTCTGTGATCAGATTCCGAAGAGGAGTACACTAGAATGTCATCGATATAGACGACAACACAAACATCGATGAGTTCCCGAAGGACATCATTCATGAAGAATTGGAAGGCAGCAGGCGCATTGCACAACCCGAAAGGCATTACCTGGTATTCGAATAATCCATATTTTGTACGGAAGGCTGTTTTCCATTCGTCTCCTTCTTTTACTCGCACCAGATGATATGCCGCCCGGAGATCTAACTTGGTGTATATGCAAGCGTCCTTCACCTGGTCAAGGAGTTCAGGAATCAGAGGCAGAGGATAACGGTTTTTAACCGTTATCTGGTTCAATGCGCGGTAATCGATACAAGTTCTAAGGTCGCCTTCTTTTTTAGGCACGAAGAACAAAGCCGAGGATGCCGGGGACTTTGACGGACGAATAAAACCATTGGCGAGGTATTGATCCAAATATTGTCTCAAATGCAGGTTCTCAGGTTCGGTAAGGGCATAAATCCTGCTACAAGGGGGTTGTGCACCGGGCACCAGATCGATTTGGCAATCGTACGATCGGTGAGGAGATAACGTGTTGGCCTGTTCCTTTTGGAAGACGTCCTGAAAGTCCTGGTATTCCGGAGGTAATTGCATGGAGGCAGAGGTTACAGATGCTAGATTAATCTTCAGGTTTTCTGGGTAGCAGGTTTGTGCACAATCCGGGAAGGTTATTCTCTTAGCTCGCCAATCAATTCGAGGATTATGTGTCTCTAACCAAGGAATTCCAAGAATAACCTGAAACTGTGGAGCCTTGATTACATCAAACACAACTGCCTCCCGATGGCCGTCAGGACCAATAAGAGTCACCTCAGTAGTGGAATGTGTTACCGGTCCAGAGGCAATTTCAGTTCCATCGACTGTGGTGATGACATCTTTGCTGGTTTTAGGACGGAGAGGGAGGTTAATCCTAGAGACCAATTCACGATCCACATAGTTTCCAATAGCCCCACTATCGATGTATGCCTTTATTGCATGCAACCGCTTAGGCTTTTCTGGATCTACGAGAACCATTGGCACAATGAAATGCGAGGTCTGAGAGTTAGTTTTCAAGCTCGGCAAGTGGACCCCTACACGCTTGTCGGGCTGAGTCGTTTCCCGAAACAGAGTCTTCATGGTTTTTATCAGCGGCTCCTACCGCTTTTCGGGGCGGTTTTGCCGGGCAATCTCGTAGAAAGTGTCCAGAGTTCCCACAATAAAGACATAATTTTAACTGCCGCCTCCTTTCACGTTCCTTTTGAGTTAAGGGTTCTTTAACCCCTCCAATTTGCATAGGCTCAGAGACATCAACTCCCTTGGGGTTAGTGTGGGTCTTGACCAACACCCGGGTCTCAAACCTGGACCGATCTGTTATTCTGTTTTGAAGTATGTGATCCAATTGGACCACTAAGTCTATATATTCTGTGCATTCTTGGGGCGGATTTACAACTTGGGCCAAGACATCTTTAAGTTCTCCGCGTAGACCTCGATAAAATAACGTGACTCTTTTATCCTCTGGCCATCCCGTTTCCACAGTTAGTCTATTAAAGGTTGCAATATAGGACAGGAGGTCCTGATTGCCCTGTTGCAGGGATAGAAGTTAGTCATCCAGAGCCTGCCCCTGAGAGTGTCGAGCAAATAACCTTTCCATGCTTGCTTGAAATCCTTGAAAATCACGGAGAATCGGGTCATCTTGAGTAACCAGTGGAACTGACCAATCGGCAGCGCAGCCCCTGAGATATGACAATACAAAGGCTACTTTGGTCTGATCATTAGGGAAGGCCCCAGGTCTGCATAGGAAGTGCAAACGACACTGATTCATGAATACGGCGAATCGTTTGGGGTCCCCAGCAAAGCGTTCGGGTGGGGCCAGCTGCATGTTTCCAGGTAGATTAATCTGCACAGGGTTACTGGGAACCACAGGAGCGGGGTTCCCTCCGGAACAGGGTAGAGGAGTTTGTCCAGCTTGACCTTGCAAAAACTGTCTGGCCAGGTCATCAGTTCTTTCCTTTGATATTATTAATTCCCTCTTGAGGGCATTAGTCTCTTGACGAGCGGCATGTACTTCGGCCCGTAATTCCCCCAGTAATTGGGCCAACTGATCAGTCTCAGAAGTTTCCATAGCGCCTGGGTGGGAATTTGTAGGAAGGCTTCGCGTTCTGTAACGCTCACCTGACTCCCACGGGGGCGCTGGCCTGGTTCGCGCTGCTGTGACCTCGTCTAAGGTGATGCGCAGGGTTCGGAAGACGGACTGGACCGGGCCCCAGATCTGGCTTGTCTGACTCGCAGAAGTATCCTTCTGTAGGTGAGAATAGGGGGTTAACTGTCTGCGGGGTAATGCAATCGGCCTCCCACTTACCCCTCTCACCCTCCTCAAAACCCTTCTGTGCTTCCCCGTAGCGTCTCACCTTAGGGTCTGGAAGGACGAGCTCTCCATCCTGCTTCTGATGCAGGGGCGCGTTGGTATCCAGTTACGTCACTGGATTTTCGGATGGGTGAGAACCAAACTTGCTTGGCTTCCAGGTAAGTTTTTCTATAAGTGGTTCCCCTTGTGTCCATGGATTAATGTTCTAATGCTAGTGTCTTTTTTCCCCATAGGGGCCGGGGTACGGAATGCCGGGGAACAGGCATCGACCCGAGGTGAGCGGTGAAATCCTTGTGGAAATCAGGTAAGTCTTTTTTTTAAAATATTTTATTGATTTTATCTTTTAGAAAAACAAACGGCACACAACACAATACAACTGTTAATTATTTACAGAAACACCAAAGAAAATACGAAAAAGAAAAAGAAAAACAGAAAAGAAAAAAAAAAAAAAAAAACTCCCCCCACCCCCCATCAAGCCAGAGCCGGCTCCCTTGTATCCTCAGTCGGGGCACTGTCAGGAGGAACATTGTCCGTAGGCTCATCTTCCGAATTCTCAGATTCGTCTAAGCCCTGTTTGTGGGTTGGTCATAGAGGCCACCAATTGTCGCCAGGCCAGCAAGGGCCCTATCTCCTCCTCGCCCCCTCTAGTGACCGCTTCAAACCATACCACGGATTCAGCCTCCGCCCACCTCATAAGGTCCGCCCACCACAGTTCCACTCTTGACCTGCTAGCCGATTTCCAGTTCATGGCAATCCTGCGTTTGGCCAGAACATATGCCAGGTCCCTCAGCTTGCTCATGTGCCTAAAGTGTCTGGGCCTGGGGAAGATCCCAAGCATACACGACCAGGCAGATCCCACGTCCAACACCACTCCCCCACCTGCGAGCTTCTTAACCTCCTCCCAAAATCTATACACTTCCGGGCAGGCCCAAAACATGTGTAGCAACCCAGCGTCCACCTCCCCACACCTGGGGCATTTTTGAGTGATCGAGCCTCCGAACCGTGCGATCTTCTGGGGAGTCAGGTAAGCCCTGTGAGTAATGTAGAACTGGAGTTGTTGGAGCCGTGCATTTCGGGACACCTTTTTATGATGCCCCAGGACCCTCTTCCACTGACCCTCCGTCATGAGTCCACCCATCTCCTCCACCCATTCATGCCTCAGTTGGGGCAACTCTTTCCCAGCCTTCGTTCAGAGGAGTTCGTATATCCGTGATATTTCATGCCCGCCCTCTGAGACATCATACATAGTTTCAAGGGTGGCATCCGGATCATCTGCCAGTGCCGTCTCCGGCCATCTCTCTCTTACTCGTTTTACTAGCCTGGCATAGGTGATGTACTGGCCTCTGTGCACCCCCGTCTCATCCTGCAACTTTTGGAAGTCCAACGCCTCCCCCTCCCGCCATATGTCCCCGAGCGTGGCCAGGCCCACCGGCTCCCAGTGCCTCCGGACAGACTGAAACAGTTGGGAGTCGTCTTCGCACAGGGCCACCAGCGGGACCTGCCAAGATAGCGGTTCTGACTCCCCCATCAATTTCCATGTTCTGTACCAGACCTCCCATCCCAACCTCAATAGCCGCCCTCTTCCCGTCAGTTTATTCCTTTGTAGCCACACCACCTCTCTCAGGAAGTATGGGGCCGCATCCTCCCGCAGCAACCTAGATTCCGCCGAATCTTCATCAGACAACCACCTGGCCACATATAACAGCTGCCCCGCCAGATAATATAGTTCGAAGTTGGGCAAGCCTATACCCCCCTTCTCGTACGGGTTCTGGAGCTTCCACAGGGCCACCCTATTCCTGGAGTTACCCCACACGAAGCCTCTACACATACTATGGAGTCGTACAAATAGGCTCCTAGGGATCAAATACGGGACGTTCACGAAGAAATGCAGGAGTCTGGGAAGGAACACCATTTTCAGCAAAGCCGCCCTCCCCATCATGAACAGGGGCAATCTGGACCAGAATGTCATACTGTTCCTGACCCCCTCTATGGCTCTCTCTGTGTTATGCTTGTGTACCGCCTCAGTCCGGTGGTAAATATTTACCCCCAGGTACCTAAACGTGTCGGTCCGCCATGGTATTGGCAACACAGGCAGCCTCACCAGCGGGACGTCCCTGTACCCGCCCAGAGGGAACAGGCTAGACTTCCCGGGGTTCACTGATATGCCCGAGAGGACAGCGTAATGATCCAGTACTTCCAGTACGTACTGCAGGTTCTCCTCCGGGTAGCGTAAGTAAAGCAGCATATCGTCCGCATAGAGAGATATTAAGTGGCTGCCGCTGGCGGTGTTAATGCCCACCTCTCCGTATTGTTGCCGCAGGCATATCGCCAGCGGCTCCAGCGTGAGTATATATAACATGGGTGACCAAGGGCATCCCTGCCTGGTCCCCCTGCTAAGTTGCCAGGCATCCGAGACTGTGGCCCCAGTCTTGACCCTCGCCACCGGGCTGCTATATAACAACTGGACCCATCTGATATACCCAGGGCCCACGCCGTATCCCTGCAGGGCCGCTTTCAGCCAAGGCCATCTCACCGAATCAAAGGCCTTGACCGCATCCAGCGACACTACCGCCATCTCGCCCGTGTCATCCTTAGTATGGTCGATAACATGGTGCAGCCTCCTATGGTTATCACTGATATTCCTGCCTGGGACATATCCCGTTTGATCCGGGTGGATCAGCTTGCCAATCACCTTCTTCAACCTGTTGGCCAGCACCGCCGTGAGTATTTTGCTGTCCTGGTTTAGCATGGACAGAGGTCTATAAGATCCACACTCAACAGCCGGCTTGCCTGGTTTCAGTAATGGGACAATAATGGCCTCACGGAGGGACAACGGGAGTTCACCCTGTTCGTATGCCTCATTCAACAAGGCCAGCAGTGGCTGGAGCAGCTCCTGCACGTACACCTTGTAAAACTCACCAGGCAGTCCATCCGCTCCAGGGGCCTTACACGTGGGGAGGCCCCGGATCACCACCTCCAGCTCATCTGTAACGCTCACCTGATTCTCGCAGAGGCGCCGGTCTTGACTGGGCGACTACCGTATCTTCAAAGGTGATGTGTAGCACCCGGTTGGCTCTTTGGGCTGGACCTCTGTGCACTGTATGCCTGACGTTTAGAGTAAGATGTCTGCAGATAGAAAATATGGGGTTAATGAACTGGGGTTATTGGGGTGTCCCTATCTCTTTCCTCTTCTCCTCTCCTGTAGACCCCCAAAGTTTAACGCTCTCACCTTAGGTAAGTGAACGCCGAGCTCTCCATCTGCCTCGGGGCAGGGTGCTGTAACCAGTTTCTTCACTGGATAGGTAGCGCAGGCCTCTTGACTTCAGAGGACTGCTGTCCGTCGTTTACTGCACGAACGGTAAGTTTCGAGTCATTCAAATGTCTTTAAAGTCTTTAGTAATGATGTCTCTTGTTTTGCAGGGTTCCGGCGATGGCGGATGACGGGCTGAAGTGAGTTGAAGATGGAGCCCGTGTGATGAATAGAAGCGCCTGGTAGCACGTAAGTAAGCGCTTGTTGCCTGCTTCACTATGCGCTCTAACTGTCTTTTTATTTTGCAGGTACGAGTTCGGAGCGGCTGCAGGGTGCCGGAATACCCACTGGATTAGATGTGGAAAGGAGTAATGGCACGTGAGTATTAAAGTTCCCCAATGTCTTTAAACGCACCTTGTTTTGTCTTTCAGATGCGGGATGCAGCGCCGAAGGCCTCCGGAGCGTGCGAAGAGTTGGTAAACTTTTGTCTTTCAGATGCCGGAATGCAGTGTGAAGACCTCCGGAGCGCACGAAGAGTAGGTAAGCCTTTGCCTTTCAGATGCCGGAATGCTAACCTGTTCTTTCTTGTCTTTATAGGTGTTGCTGAAGACTGGATTCAGGATGGTAAGCCTTTTTCCTTGGGCCCAGGACCGGATGCAGAAGACACGATGAGCGTTCTGCTGCAGAGGTTGCAGAATAACGCAAAGCAAGATTCATCCACCGGGTGTGGTTTAAATAGCCTCCTGTAGTGCTTAGGTGTCTCCTTCCACAGCCACGCCTAAGTAAGAAAAGAGTTCCTGGTAAGAAAAGAGTTCCTGCCTTCCAGAAGAGTTCCAGTGTTCTGAATCTAGGGAGTGGCTCCAGCCCCACCCAACAGGAAAAGTAGTTCCAAACAGAAGAGGATCAGAGGCTCAACTGGCAGGCAAGTAAGCAGCATGGTCTGCTGAAGGTAAGTCCACCCAAGCATTATGAGCCCGGCGCTTCCAGCGCTGGGACTGGGCATATTTATGAGCCTGGTGCCACTGGCGCCAGGACTGGGTCCAAAAGGTCCCAATTGGGACTGGTTGGCACTCGGAACCTGGGTTATGGATCTGCTTCCAAGGGAGTTGGGAAAACCCTGACCTTTTGGAAGCAGAGATCATGACATCATCTGAAGTGATAGGGGCGTCCAGTTCCTCCCGCTCCAGGTCGTCTAGGGTGGGCAGACCAATGTCTTCCAGTGTGTTCAGGATGTCCTGGCTCCTGTCCTCCCCAGTGTCCTCATACAAACGTTTGTAGAACCTGAGGAATTCCTCGTTCACCCCATCCTGAGTGTTGCGAAGACAACCGTCCTCACCACGGATCTCATGAATAACCACTCGGGGGGACTCGCTCTTGTACAGCCAAGCCAGCAGTCTGCCTGGCTTGTCACCCCCCGCGTGCAGCCGCTCGGTGTATTTCCTATGGTTCAATCTACATAGTCGATCCCAAAGAGCGCTGCACGCCACCTGGAGGTCCCTCATCCTAGTTTTGTCTACCTGAGTGGCGTTCGAGACGAGCCAGGCTCTCCAGTTCCCTTTCGGTGTCCTGAAGCTCCCTCCCGATACCCCCTTGAAGTCCCTTGGATTTAGAGATGGCCACTCCGCGCACCACCACCTTAAAGGCCTCCCACAGAGTTCCTGCAGAACGCACGCTAGCCGTGTTTATCTCAAAATATTCCCCGATGGCAACCCTCAGGTCTTCCCGGAATCCCTCATCCTGCAGTGCCTCCGACCGGAGCCTCCATGTGGGGACCCGAGGCCTAGGGGGTTGGTGTCGCCACTCTACCACCAGGGGCGAATGGTCCGACAATACTCGAGCCTTGTATTCCGCCCCCACTATTTCGCCCGCTATCTCGGCGGTTCCAAACACATAATCCAATCTCGTATATGAATCGTATGGCGCCGCATAGTGCGAATACTGCCTCTCTGTGGGGTGGAGTTTCCTCCACACATCTACCAGTCCCAGGTCTCCTAGCAATGTCCCGAGCGCCTTGGCCGCCGGCGACATTTTCCCTTTGGTATCGGCGGACCGGTCGATTTTGGGATCTAAGACGCAATTGAAGTCCCCACCCCACACCATCGCACCCCCTACCAAGGGGCCAAGTTTGCCATAGAGGGATCTAAAGTAGGCTGCAGTATCATGATTGGGGGCATACAGGTTGAGGATGTGTACTTCCCTGTTCTCCAGGAGTCCTGTTATCGCCACCATTCTACCCTCCGGGTCCACTATCGAGTCAAGCACCCGGAACGGCACGTGCGGCGCCACCCAGGTGATGACCCCTCTAGCATACGCCGAGTACGTGGCACCCACTACCTTGCCCTTCCACTTCCTCTTGACTACCTCCAATTTCTCCCTGGTGAGGTGGGTCTCTTGTAGCAGGGCTATGTCTATCCGCATCCTCTTCAGGTATAGCATTACCTTGTTCCGCTTGAGGTAACTATTGAGGCCTCGGACATTCCAGGTAACTATGCGGAGACTATCCGATGCCATCGGTTTGGTCTGTATTCAGCTCCGCCCTCCCCACAATACCCCCTTGGTCTAACACTCCGCCGGCTCTTCCGCCCTTGATCCCCATCCCCCCTCCCTGTTTCCCAACTACAAACCACAGCAAACAACCCCTCCCCTCCCAACAAAAGCCCAGCTCCATCCCTGGATCTCAGGCCCACCCGCGTCTGGTCTTATCCCGTATTCAAGGAGTAGGACCCTGCGGGGCGTCGCCGATCTAACAGCGACCTAACTAACTAGATATGTTACTACTGGGGACAAAGGAAGCCTCTAGGAGCTCCCAACCAAGTAACCACGGGTAGGCACGCCCAATGGGCCAGCCAGTCAGCACCATATCATACTCATCATATACCGTATGAATGACTATATTCAAGTCCCAATGTCTCGGCCCCATTGCCCTAGGCGACCCAGCCGTAAGCTACTTATCTTCCGAAGTCTCTGCCTGGATGCCCGATTCTTGAGGACTGCCCAGCGCGTCTAGCCAGTCCATCGCTTCAGTTGGTGTTTCAAAGAACAGGGATCTGCTTCTGTAGAAAACTTTCAATTTGGCCGGGTAGAGTAGCATGTAGCGATGGCCAGCTTCACGAAGCCTCCTTTTCACCGCCCCAAAGTGCATCCGACTCCGCTGTACTTGTAGCGTGTAGTCAGGGTAGGCCGTGATCTTGGCCGATCCTCTGTCAATCGTTCCCCCTTTTCGAAAGAATTCAAGGATTTTTTCGCGATCTCGGTAGTTCAGAATTTTCGCGATCACCGGCCGCGGGGGGGCCCCAGGAGGCGGCCTCCTGGTTAGGGCCCTATGCGCTCTCTCGACTGCAAACCCCTGGGTCAGTATCCCGCCGGTAATCTCCTGCAAAAACATGGATTCCACAAATTCCGTGGGGTCTGGCCCTTCCGTTCCTTCAGGTAGGCCCACGATGCGAATATTGTTGCGCCTGGCACGTCCCTCCGCCTGCTCCGCTCTGTCCTCCAGGTTGCCCACCCGTTGCACAAGGGCGTGTAGTTCCTTTTTATGAGCAGCGCAGTCTGCCGTGTTCATGGCCGTCTCCTTCTCGATGGTCCCCGTGCGCTCCAAGATCGCCCTCACATCCAGTCTAAGCAGGTTCACCTCCTCCTGGACGGCACCGATCTTAAGGTTTAAGCCTTCCTGTAGCTCTTTCAAGGCGAGGCCCAACTTGGTCTCCCATGACACTTTTAAGTCCGCAATCGCCGCCAGCACCTCCTGTATCGTGCCCGGTGACTCCGCGGCCGTCACGGGGGTCTCTTTGTTCTTGCCTCCTTCCGCCCCTGAGGGGGACTTGGCGTAAGCCTCCATCGTGGGCTGTTTGGCCTTGGGTTTCACACCTCTCGTGGCCATGTTGTTATATGAGTCGGGTGGGGGGCACCGAGGGGGAGTCACGCCACACAATGTTCAAAGCCAGGCCCACCACACCCTGGGGCATCCAACACGCCCGGAGCACCCCAACCGCCGGGCCCACGGTCCCGTCGTCACAGCTACATCCGTTCGGCTCTCCAGCTTGCTGGGCCACCGTGCGTCCTAGGCGGCGCTCACGTGTTTTGGTCTCCAAGCAAAGGGACCCAAGGGTCCTGCACTCGTGATCGCGACACTGACTTCACGATCCTCGGTGTTCGCAGCGTGTCGCCATTTTGTCTTGTCCGCCTGCTCAGGGCTCGTCCCAGTCAATCACATTTATTTCGGTTTCTAGGCCTTCTAGACATCAAACTTTCACCGGGTGTAGTGGTGGCATTCACACAACTGGACATCGATTTCCAGCGTCGGCCGGCCCCCGTGGACGTACCCCTCCATCAGGATCAAAACAGGATCTGCCAATCAGGTAAGTCTTTAATGAGTGTTTTGGTAATGTCTTTTCATTCACTCATTAACGCTGATGTCTTTTTCCCCTTGGGGGCCGGGGTCCGAAAATGCCTGATGCGGCGCGGACCCGAAATGAAAAGGGAATGACCCAACAGGTAAGTCTTGACATGGAGTTTTAGCTTCCCTTTTCCCTTCTTTCTCTCACCTTTGTTCTTGTCTTTTTCTCCCTAGGCGCGGGGGCGCGACTGCGAATCCGGATGGTCGCTGCTGAACATGGAGGCGCCCTGTAAAGGTGAGTAGAATGCGGCGCTGCAGCGATCGATGCGATGTGCTTTTAAAAATAAATGTCTTCCTTTTCAGGATTGTCGGCGAAATGTCTCTGGGGTGCAGATTTAGCAGGTGAGGCCTTTTCCTTCTTCTGTTCTCTTGTTCCCTTCCTTTGCAGGTGATTCAGGATGCTGGCAGGTGTGGCAGAAGTCAAGATGCAGGAGCAGACACGGTGAGCGTCCAGCTGCTAGATGCAGAACAACGCGAAGCACGTGTGGCTGATCAGGTGTGGTTAAAATAGCCTTGGAAGAAGTTCCTAGAATGTGTCCTTCCTCCAATCAGGTATGTATCCTTCCCCGACCACACCCGGGTGGTAAATGAGTCCCACAGGTAAAGTAGTTCCTTTCAGGCCTCAAGGAGGCCGGGGTTCTACAGCATGGTCTGCATCAGGTAAGTGCACCCAAACAATTTCATAATGAGCCTGGCGCCTATGGCGCCAGGACTGACGTTTTCTATGAGCCTGGCGCCATAGGCGCCAGGACGCTGTCCAAAGGGCCCCTATAAGGGGTTGCTGGGACCTTCCCCGGGGACTTGATGTCCGCTTTCGGGGACGCAGGGCCTGAGCCGGCTCCCCGGGAGCGGGCATCGTGACAGCTATAGACATTAATGATGAAGATGATGCTCATGATAGCATGAGAGGTTCAGACATAGATACCCCAGACTTATCCTCATCGGAGGAGGATACAATGAATGAATAAGACGTTTGGCATATGGCCAAAAGGAGGGTTTGTCAATCTGGAAAAGTGAATACCCTTCATTTGAATGACGGACGTAACTTGATGGCCGTAGGCCAACCGTCTTATGCATCGAATTAAAGAAATACAGACTGCTATGCTTGACCAACAAGCGGCCATTTTAAACGTAGCAAGAATCGCCATTTTGCTTGTTAACCATTGCTCATTGCTTTCTGTCTAAACTGCTTTGCAGCTTGCAATTCTTGCGAATTCTGCTTACTCTGCTCAACTGTTAACATTGTTGTCTGAATATGAAAGAGCAAGGTCGCAGGACTGAGGAGTTCGTTGAAACTCCTCATGAGTAGCCCAGAAAGGAATGCCCACGCTCCCTCTCTGTAGCCTTGAGGGAGAGCTGCAGGGCATTTAATCATTTCACAGCTGCCAGCCAGTCTCGTACTGTGGTAGAATATGTTAGAATAAAGCAGCTAAAGGCTTGAATTATGCTCTTCTTACGGCCCCCCTTCGCAAAACCCTTTAGAGCGTGTCGGCTCCCAGGACACGAATAGTACCTCATAAGATAGCAAAGCTTGGAATGTGACTCTTCCCCCCCGTGTGCAGCTGGCTTCCAAGAACAGATCCACTGTGTTCTGTTCAACAACTAAAAGATGCCTCCGCACTTTCTAATTGCACATTGTTACTAGAATAGACATCGAAAGTGTCATAATTGTCATACCCGTCGGAAATGTCCATCGTCATCCCGAGTTCAAAGAAACTTAATAAGGAGGGGTGTTAAACATGACATAGCCGATTGTATGATATGCATTTTGTATATATGTAACTGATGTACGTAATTCGCTCTCTTGCGTTCCTCGAGGTCTAGGAAACTCACGTCGCGGGGCGTGAGACCACAGTTGGCCAATTGGGACTATTTTTGCTTGCAATAAACCCTAGCATTGGGAATTTGAACCTTGTGTCTGGTGCATCCTTTCGTGTATGGTTATTGCCTTGTTTCCATATATCGAGGGACCCCTAGGGGCCCCTTTCACATCGATGGGGGAAATGCTCTCCTGACAGGGCTCCAAGCTGCTCATTAGGCTCCCCTAAAAGCAATCCACCACGCTGCAGCGCGTCTTGTTAGGGGAGAACGGAAATTTGACCAAATGATCCCCATCCTATGTCAACTACATTGGCTTCCACTCAAAGCTAGTATACTGTTCAAGACTGTATGCATCATCTACAAAGTAGTCATGAGTAGCACACCAGCGTGCCTGGAGGCTAAGGTCCAAATATCAGGTGGCACACTCCTCGCGCAGAATTATCTAACCCATTCAAGACATGGTTGGCCAGCATCTGGAAAGTGGCAGGTGCATTCTTGAGACCAAAGGGCATTACCCTGAACTGGTAAAGTCCATCAGGCATAGAGAATGCAGTCTTCTTCTTGGTATTTTCGGTCAGCGATATTTACCAATACCCTGCAGTGAGATCAAAAGTGTGAAGGTATTTGGCAATGCCTAGCTTGTCCACCAACTCCATCAGTTTGTGGTAAGGGGTAAGCATATGTCTTAGTGACTGCACTTTAGAGCACAGAACCTTAAATCTCAAGTTCCAGCTTTTGGGACCAAACCCCCTGGGATGGACCAAGGACTATCAGAAGGCTCTATCACCCCAAGATCCAAAGTCTTGTTGACCTCATGCGAGACCTTAGTGGTACGACAGTCCACAACTCCAACTGTTGGTAGGCCCACTATTTCCAATGTCAAAGACATGCTCACACCAAGGTATTTGGGATTAAGGGAAAACAATGGGGAAATATTTCCTACGCAAAGCTTTCACCTCACCCTGTTGTTGCAGAGTCAGTTGAGAAGAGACAAGGTCATCCACAAAAGGACTGGAGCAGGTTATCGGAAGTACCCATCTCATTCTGTGGGACTCCTCTGGGGGAATGCTCTCCTGACAGGGCTCCAAGCTGCTCATTAGGCTCCCCTAAAAGCAATCCACCACGCTGCAGCACATCTTGTTCGGGGAGAACGGAAATTTGACCAAATTATCCCCATCCTTTGTGAACTACATTGGCTTCCACTCAAAGCTAGTATACTGTTCAAGACTGTATGCATCATCTACAAAGTAGTCATGAGTAGCACACCAGCGTGCCTGGAGGCTAAGGTCCAAATATCAGGTGGCACACTCCTCGTGCAGAAAATCAACCAACCGGCTTGAATCACAACTCATCCACAAAGAGCAGACCCACAAACAATCCTTCTCTTGTCATGAACCCACCCTCTGGAACTCGTTCCCGGCGTCAGCTCGGAATGCCCTCCAATTTCGCAAATCTCTCAAAACATAGCTCTTTCAACAACACCTGACCAAGGACTAATTCCAATGGATGCACATACCGACGCACAGACCTCACTGTACTGCGCTGTTAAAAGATGCCAGGCCAAATGCAAACTATCCACACGCTGTACAGCGCTCTGCTGCTCTGGAGCTAGATTCATACTTTAAACAATGAAAAATAAACTTCAGGGAAGCCATCCCTGTTAAAGGTGTCTAGTAATGCTGAAGTAACTGAGTTGGCTGTTACAATCTCTTGTGCGATGGCTTTAGGATACCTTCTGAGTGATCAACTACCAGTATGATCATCCCGAGGCTTTAATAGGATTTAAGGGACTAATCACAGTAATCCATACCTTCAGAAAAGGTACATCCACTACTGGTAGTGGAACCAGTGGTGTCTGAATCACAGTTCTACTTCATCAGACGACTGGAAAGTTATGGAACTCCTGTAATGGTTTTCAACTTGTGCTCCCATCTTAGACCAGAAGTATCGAGATGAACTGCAAGAGGGCCTTCTTGCACCAGCTGCAGGAGGAAGGGCTGCACATTGTGAGGGACCACCAACTTCATATGGTCTTCCCCAGTGGGCTCTGTGGGCTTACAAACTATTAACCCACCTTCCTTTTGGATTCTTCGCTTCTCAGAGGATTCAAATTCCAAATGAGAGCAGGCCTGGCTTCCAAGGCCTTCAAGCAATTGACACGTATGTTGACCCTTACTCATCTCTTCCTCCATGGAGTACTATTCTGCAAGCAACCATGACAGGTAAGGATACTCCTGGGGATAGAGATTTTCCAACAACCCTTCTTCCTCGTTAGGTTATGGGGTTTAGCCAACTAACTTAACCGGAGTTGGAAGTAAGACATGGGGAATATTCTCCTTCCATGATGCTGTCTTTCTCCTTTAATCTTCGGTTTCGCCTTTGGCTTAGGCTTGTCTGAGGCAGCCTGGTTTCGAGACCTAGTGCTTGAAAATTCTGCAGCGTTTGCCTCAAGACCTAAGTCTTGGAGTTTTATCTCGGACAGAACACTTTGTGAACTTTCCGCCTCACACCGACAGGTGTCCTGTCCACTTCTATTCTGGCAGCTAAAGTGACAGGTATTTCTGGAAAGTTATGGGAGGGATCATCAGTCAACTGGGAAGTCTGGCCAGGGCCTCTTGGTTTACCAATGTGGAGTCCACCACAGTTGGACTGGACACAGTGTTCCTAATAGTAGAGGTAGTTACACCACCGAAGAGTACCCGATCCTCCAGAATATCATTCTGGGGGTTAACAGATATGGGAGAAGCTCCAGAAATTCTAGAACTCCAGGTTCCCAGGGAAACTAAATCTACTTCAGATCCATCACTGCAGGGTAGTCCAAAGAGAAGGATTCTCCTGTGATAATCTCTTCCTCATCAGGAAGGGTCAGATTGAGAGAATGGACACACACGTAGGACCTACTCTTACCTCTGGGGTCCCCTTCACATGGTGACTTGCCCCACAGACTACCCAAGGTCCAGAGGACCTTTGTATATAGGGAGGCTTATAGTGTCCCACCACCCTTAACAAAATCATGTGACTTAGCACCCATATTAAACCTTGTGTGATACTCGTGGGAAGAATTTTGATCAGTATGCCCACTCTCCTACTTTTTCCCCTCCTCGTGTTTACCAGAAACAGGTTTGTCCTTATGGGGCACTATGTGAAACCCACAAATCAGCAGCAATGGCCAGCTTATTAGGATCAAACTCTCTGAAATGCTGTTTCAGCTCAGCAAAAATATATTCAAGCATGACCAAATTGATCAGGACTTCAAATGTAGTTAACTTATGGCCTTCCACCCAGCCTCACAAGTTCTTCAATAGGCCCATTACAAATGACACCCAAGCATGACTCCTTTTCTTATATTCTCTAAATCACTTTAGGTATTGGGCAGAAGCCTGTTTCAGTGTATTAAAATATTTTCTGTCAGCTTTAGACAAATCCATAAGGGCACTGCAGCCACAATGGGGTAGTCTGTTACAGACTCTCCTACTTCTTGCCCTTCACAGGCATATTCAAAAGCAGTCAACCAATCAATGATATAATTTTCCTCAGCAGACATACTCAACAGATCCATAGGAAATCTTGGATGAGGAGGCCCAGAGCCACTCCCAGAACCTCTGGAGGAGCCATGAGACACTTGGTCTGGCCAACTCCAGCTGGTGCTCCCTGTCCTTGTGCTCATCAATTCGGCCAAATTCTAGCTTAACTTTATTAAATTCAAGCTCCTTCTCTCCAAGATTAGGTTTTTCCTTCTTTCCCCTCATGCAAAGTGTAAGAGTGCAGAAGTACGAGCCCAACACAGTGGTGGTATGTTTGTTGGCAAAGACTTATTTATAAAAGTAAAAGTAAATGAAAAACCTATCTTGACCTTTTACTATGAGGGGTTGCCCTACCTCAACAAAAATACCAAGGACTCTGTCAGGATGTGCGTAAAGTAAAATGTCCACCATCCTGTGTCCAAAGCGATTTCTGTCCCTTACACTCTAAACATACAGAAATAATTGGGTGTCTTCTTGATCCAGGTGGTCCCCCTCGTTCTGGATACAGACTCAAATGTTCAAGTCTTGATAAGAAAACCTTATGAATTAATCTTCAACTTAAAAGTTCTTGATCTTAAAAAGTCCTTCCTAACTTTTACAAAACACAGTTCCCAAATATCAGGGGGGAGCCTCTTCCCCGGTCCTTTCTTTAGCTCAAACATAGCATCAAGTTTGGTTCACTATCCTGCCAGATCTGACTGTATACTTTCTGTTCACAAAACACAATATCCAAATATCTCCAAGTCACCAATGTAGTGTCAAGCCGTGTTCACTATCCTGCCAGGCTTGACTGTGGACCTCTTGTTCACACAACACAATTTCCACATCGTGGCATCAAGTGTGGTTCACTATCCTGTTAGACTTGTTTGTAAATCTTAAGCGTTTGAAAGATATATATCTCCCTCTCTCTCCCCCTCTCCCTCTCTATCCCCCCCTCTCTCTCTCTCTCTCGCTCCCTCTTCCTCCCATCTCCCTCTCCCTCTCCCGTTGGTTTCTCCTTTTTGTGGGTCCAAGAACCCTCAATATTCTCTTGGGACCTCCCCAGACTTACTTAAGGCCCAAGCCCACTGATTAAGTGTTTCTTTGCACTTGTGTGGGTCCTTGACCTTGGTGTATTTCTTTCACGGGTTTTGCCCACTTTCATGTGGGTCCCAGACCCTGGTATCTTGTTTAGGTGGGAGGTCAGCCCCCGTTTCACTCAAAGTCCAATTAAACATAACTGGTGTACTCTCCCTGCCAGGTACTGTTCCACATAGGATGTTTCACAAAGTTCATTCCAAACTGTATATTTCTTCCGTTATCCCTTTTTGCTCCTCGGGACGTTACGTGCGCCTTTTTAATCCATTTAGCTCCCTGCATGTCCCAGTAGCCAGCCCAACCCTTTTCCTACCTTTAGTAAGTGATGTTCTGGACTTCGATCTATCCTGGTAGCAAAGTGGGGCTTCTGTGCTGCTATCACATTTGGCGCCCTGTCTTTGGCGGCTTTGCAACGTTGGACTCTCTTTTGCGTCCTAAGCTGCACACCTTCTTCTCGGTTTGGCTTCACCAGTCAGGTTTTCCCTTTCCCCACCACTGGCCAGGTGCCTATTGCATGGACCTCCTGGAGAGACTGATCCCTCCTCGACAGAGTCTCTGATTCTTTCCTTTGGGTCCCTCGCCAAAGAACCAGCACCTGGTTCCTCGTTCCGCTAGGTCTGGTGTGACAACATATGCAGTCCTTCCTTGCTTTTTATCATCAAGGCTGCCTCTAGTAAAATGTACTGTGTATGTTGGTTCTGCAGTGGGCTTTTGCCTACTTTCATCTTCGTGCCAGTGATGCGTTGTATTCTACATGGGTACGTCTCACTCTTCCTTGTCCCAGTAGGATTAAGTCCTTGACTCTACTAAAATACATAGAGGTGTGTGGGACCAGAGGGGACTGAGTGGGGGTGCAAGGATAGTGGCGATAGTAATGGAGGGGGCAAATACTGTGTTCTCCCAAGGCTATCGTCACTGGTCCCATGGATGGCTTCCCTCCCCATGAGATCCACAGCTGAGTACCACCCCCAGGGGGACCATCGGGTAGCAGCCTCGCCTTCCTGGCCTCATGGGAAGGGGCTCCACCCATGGGAGCAGTGACAATAGCCTGGGACTCGTCACAAAAGCATCAGCTTCTGAAGTTTGCATTGAAACATCTATGTTCTCAATAGTAGCAGTTACTACAAGACAAGTCCTACTGCAAGGCCCTGCCCCAGCATCAACTGCATCACTACCCACAGGTAAAGGACCAATCCTACATTCCCCATGATCCATCAATCTATCATCAGATCGATCCGCTTTTAGGAAAGGCATGATCAACTTCAAGATTATAAGTAGGTACTATTGGTAACTTCTGTTAGGAATCTTTAATCTATAACATGTTATATTCAGGGAGAGGACCCTGAGATATTAATGTTATTGCAGGTTGCCGATTGTTTTAACCCAAAGGCATTCTAAATTTAAGTGAATTGAAACAATAGGACTGAGTTTGAGTCCATTTAAGATTCCAGTGAGTATGTATTGCTGGAATTAAACAGATTTTGATATTGTACATTATGGATAGATATTGATTTCCAACTATTAACAGAACTATGGACAACCACAAGATATTTTCTTAACAGAGGCAGATTGAAAAACAACACAGTTTGTGAGGTGTTAATCATTGGTATTTTTTATCACATACCCCACAGTACAATTAATAAGATTAAATGATATTGTATTAAACTGTAGGATTTATATTCAGGAGTGTCTCCCGATGCAGAACAGGGAACAATTCAAAATGCGTTGTGCCACTTTACTACAGTCTCATATGTTTGACAAACTTGAATAAATTATATTGATGCATCAATGAACATTTTGATAGGACAAATTCATTTGGATTACAAGATTTGATTTTTACATTTCTAACGCGCATACCTTATCAGGTCTTGGCAGAAACTGCATCTGGGCGCAGATGATAGTTACTAGCTATTGACACACTTCGCTAGACAATAGCTTGATGCTAAAGTGTAGTTGGTAAAAGACACATTACAGAAAAAGATACGTTTTTAATTGTTTCCTGAAGATAGGGATTTAATCCCTCGGAGGTCATAGGGAAGAAAATTCCAGGAGCGAGGGCTGAAAGAGGAGAAAGGTCTATCACCTGATGTTGCAGTTTTTGAGAAAATGAGCATTAATTACTGAAAAATAAAATCGTTCTATTGTTTGAGCAAATGTTAAGAAAAACATTTACATAAGATGCTAATTGGACAAATTGTGAATTAAATGTAGGCATGCGTTATGAATCTTATTGTTCAACGCTTACAAATATATCATTTTCAGATTTATAAAGAATTTTCAGATTAAATCACAATTTATTCTAAGAGAAGAGTTAGTCACTAGATTAGAGTGCAGAAGGTTTAACGGAAGAGCTGTTGTGACCATTTTGATAATAGAGGGTTTTAGCTAAAACAAGAACTCTTGATACCTGCTTGCATGGCAAATTTGGTCTTCTTTTTTATGAATTGATTAGATTTATCAACAATTATTCAAATAAAACCCGAGAGCGCACCACATCCCAGATCAGCTTTTACACCACAGGATGGCAATCCTCTGTCTAAACAATACTTTTTCAAACGATCTACCTTGAGAGCAGTAAGAGTACTCATGGTGAATGTTTGCAATATATATCTCAAGAGCAGGCAACTGTCATACAGTCTTATCTAAAAATTACAATGTTATGTGTAAACAGAATTATGGTACACCACCAGTGAACAACACTTGGCCCCCAAGGCTTTATCCTCACTGCCAAGTACCAACATGTTAAAATTGATTTCTAGAATCTGGCCTGGTATGCGCACATTTTAAGAGGCCGCCGTAGTTATAGTGAACAAGGAACTCACAATCAAGATGCATGGAGGAGCTGTTAAGACTGATTCTCAGGAATGAGTGGGGTCGGGGGCCCTTCATGAGTCCACACAGTATGGCACACAATCAATATAGACAGCAAACATTTATTATAAGCCTTCTGGTAGTATTATCGCACACTACTCTATTGCACATTCACCATAGGTTCATGAATGCATTAAAAATCACTTATTTGACAAACAGGTAAGTAGATGATGGAACCAAGTCACCAGTTAATTGCCTAACTTAAGTAGTCCAAACCCTAAGAAGAATGGGGCCTTGTGCCCAAAAGCCACAGTAGCCACAATGTTTCTCCCCTGAAGAGTCTCTGCAGGTCAGTTGCAGTTTCCTTGTGTTGGCGATAGTTCAAAAAGTACTTCAACAATTTTACCAAAGGTAAGAACATGTTTTCTTGTATTTCAGGTTTCTCTACCCAGGTCCGATTAACAAAAGAGTGAGTGGAATGGAACACAGACCATGAGACTTGTTCCCAGTGTTATCCTATGGATGACAGGGGGGACAGATACACTGTGTTTACTTACCCCGCCCCCTCACTGATGTCATTGTGGATCATCGGAGGGTTCCCGGGGATTGGTCTTTCGCTGCCGGTTCTGGTGGGTGATGGCCAGGAGTTGCGGTTTAGGGGATTCTTCCGTCAGGTGCAGATGCAAGATTCAACCTCTTGCAATGAAGAAATGCAAGGAACACTGATGCAGAGCTCCTCAGGACACTTCACAGGTTGGAGAAAGGCGAGTTCCAGCAATGGTCTCTCCTCACACAGGTCAAGACAGGCGTCCTTCCAGTTGTGGTCACAGAAGCTGCTCCAGCACAGGATCTCTTGATGCAGGGAAGCTGAAATTCGGGGAGAAAGTGACTTGTGGCATGAGCTGGCGACCACCGAAGTTCCAAGCTTGAATGCAGACTGGCAACACTTCTGGCGAGGTAGGGTAGCACCGGAGAGAGCTGGTCAGACCACCGGGCAGTCCAGGGACACTTCTGAAGGCTCAGAAGGGCAGCAACCTCGAGAATATGTGAAGACTAGTTGGTCCCACTAGTCCAAGGGCTGAAGCAGCGCTCTGGGTCTTCGGAGATCAGGAAGTCACACAGGGCTTCACCGGGCCAGACATAGGAAGGGATGCTGAGCCACTCCAGTAGTAGTCTTCGGATCTTCAGCAGGCTGTGCTTGTTCGAGGGATTCTCGGCTCCATCGATGGTCTGGAGATATAGCTACAGAGGTCCTGTTTTTATACAAAATCAGAGCTGGAAGTAATTCCAAGCCCACTTATGTTAAGGATCTGCACCATTCACACTGCCAATAGTTGTCCAATCAGGGATAACTACTGGTTTCACATCTGCCCCAAACCTAGACTTTCTGGCACCATGATGTGGAGTGGGACTGGACAGTCCCACCCCCCTTCCTGGACCAGACACATAGAACGGCATCATTAGACCAGCAGCAGCTTTCCCGGGCAAGTGTATGACCTTTAAGGGATTTCCTGGCCTGGCAAGGCAGGAAGCAGGCCAAATAACAAGCGAAAAATATCAGGGCACAGCCCTTGTAAGGCACTGGCCACGTTTAGTAGCCAATACGCGGTAAAGACAAAGAACACTAAAAACAATTCAAAATGGTAAAAATGAATTTGCTCCCACCAGCTTGATTTAAGGCACATAAAAAAGTAACCAAAAATCCCCAGTATAAAAATCTATGGTGACACAAAAGTATCCCCATTGCACTGCACTGTAAGGTGCTGTTTGCAATGTTAAAAGTACATGAATTCAAAAAGGGAAATAGTTTCCCAGTACTGGAAAACTGAAAGACTGATCAGATTCCCCATAAAAATGAGCAAAAGGGAAGTGAAGCTGAAGCTAAATAAGTCAGAAAAGGTTTAAAAACAGAGCACTCGTAATAGCGTTCAAAGGAACACTGCATTAATATGTCATGGCTGTGGCCCTGATGGCATGAGCATGAATGCCCTTAAATGGCTTGCGCTTCTGCATGGATTAGCAGTGTCTGATGCCATGAGAATAGCCACCTGGCATTAGTCGTCCCAAGAGGCCCGTAAACCGAGGTGCTGACCGCCAAAAGTAATGAAAATAGCATCCGATTTCCTGAACTGTTTAGTTTGATGCAGGTAAAACTTGAAGGGTCTCCTGACATCGAGGGAGTGAAGAGCAAAGTCAGCCAGAGACTGAGGATTCGGAAAAAAAGGTGGGTAATATCACCTCTCAATTGATCTGGAATGAGAGACCACCTTAGGTAAAAAGGCTGGGTGAGTGTGTAAAACTATCCTGACCTTATGGAAAATAGTGTAGGGCTCTGAAACAGATAGGTCCTGGATCTCACTGAATCTGAACACTGATGTGAGAATCACCAAAAGTGCCTCCCTCCATGACAGAAACTTCAGCTCAATGCAAGCCAAAGGTACAAAAGGTTTGAGCATCAGTGATGAAAGGATGATGTTCAAATACCAAACTGGATGAGGTCTCTGGATCGGCGATAGAACCTGGTGAGACCCTCTAGGTGTTTGCGCACAACCGAGCTTGAGGTGGAAAAAGACATGACCTGGGTGGTCCGATATGCCCATATAGTTGAGAGATGAGATCAAGTCAACTGAGGTCTTAAGAGGCCGCAAGATGGGAAGATAAAGGAAAGGATCTCGTGCAGACACAAGTCAAGGGATGGGCGCGCTTATCCAGAGCTCAGTAACAGAACCTGGTACACTTGCTTCTTTACCTGGCCTGGGCAAATACCTTCCTGGCTGCCTGGGTTACTTCCATATTTTCTGCAGATAAACCCATATGGCCTAGGGTGAGCTGCTTAGGAATCATCCTGCTAAGCTGTGCAGTTGAGAGGAGGAACCTGCCCTTCTGTTGATGGAGGATATAGTTTACTGCAGAAAGGGCCAACCGTTCGGCTTTCGCCACGTGGGAGAACCAGAAGCTGGCTGGCCACTGAGGAGCGATTAGGATGAGAGTGGTGTTCCTGCTGTCGAAAAATCTATATAGGACCCTGGGAGGGGATTGGGGGGGGCAGGGAGTCCCAATGGATCACTAGTGCATTTCTCAAATAATTCCGCACACTCCACCCCTTGGGTAGAAGAGACGGCACTTGCTGTTCTCGGCCGTGGCAGTAGTCTACCTGTGGGTGACCAGTTGCACAAAAATGTGCTTGATCCCCCACTCGTGATCCAATGATGTCAACCTGCCGAGGTCTGGGACCGCATTGAGCATTCCCGGGAATGGGATGGCCTTCAGGGAAGCTTGATGCTCGGTGGCCCACTCCCAAATCGTTACTGTCAGTGGGAACAAGTGGAGTGGGCAATCCAGTTACCCCTGCTCCTTCAGATTATACCAGGAGGTCAAGCAGTTCTGTTCTGACTGAGAAGCTCTCAGGGCACTGAAAACCACCTTAAGTTAGAGGATGTGTATTTGAAGAAGGCTCTCCTCCTCGGATCACAGGCCATGTGCCTTGAGAAAATGCCCCCCGGCCCCCAAAGTGGCTCACCACCCCGCTAGGGAGGAGTTGGTGGCGACACCCTCCATTGGGTCCGATTGTCTCCCCATAGACTGGCTTCAGGAGCTGGTAAAGTGCAACTGGAGACGTCTAATTTTTATGCATGCCAGGGGAGTGCAGAGTACGCATGCATCAATCACCTCAAAGATCTTCTAAAATAACCAAGCAGAAATCGCCGATCTCCGGGGAAAATGGCCCAAGGCATCCGAGATATCCAAGATCCTTGGATAGGGTGGCAAAATCCTTGCAGCCTGCAATTCCCACACAGAACCCAGAAAAGGCCAGTCTCTGTCTAGGGAGGAAGGTCGATTCTGATGGTTGATGAAACATCCCAGATTGAAGAAAGAGCATGTCAATAATTGAGCCGATGCAGCTGCTTGGAAGACCAACCAATTATTTATGTATGGGTAGGCGTGTATCCTCTTTGGACGAAGGGAGCTGGCTACTGTGCATCAGTTTGGTAAATACACTCAAAACGGATTTCCATCAAACTAGGAGGTGTGAGGGGTCAGAAATGAGAGGTGGACACAAAGTTATAATGTTTTCATCTTTATTAAAATAACAGGGTTGGATAAAGACCTTTCTGTCCCTATCCTAAAGATGGTTTCCCTGCATAGGAAACTAAAAATCACTCTCTCTTGTAAACATTATGCAAACTGTCCTTGTGTCCAAAACATATCGGATGCTCACACTAAAAATGAACAATAAAAAGGTGCAAGTGTCTCTGTTTTTGATTTAGCAAAAAGTCTATACAAATCAAACATGAAAGAAAAAAAAAATCAACAAACAACCCTTGAATCCAGGAGGTGGTTCCCTTTCCCCGAATTATTTCAGGTAGGATAGCAAAAGTGTCCTTTTCAAATAATGATTCTTTAATGGTAGCAGAAATGTCTCTTCCACACAACACTTTCTTCAGGATGGCAAAAAGGGTCTTTTCAAAGGATCCAAGTCATCCGACCACGGCTGATTTTGCTGCGATCAGAACGTTCGCATGAGAAAGGTGCGAACTACCAAATGTTTGCACCTTTCTCCTGCGAACACACGTACATACTACAGGGCTGCAGGAGTTTCCCCACACCCCCTGCTCACTATACTGTTAAGTATAGTGAGCGGGGTGTTGCGGGGGACACCCCCGTAGTCTTTTTTTTTTTTACTTACCTGTAATGCTACCACCAAAGGTTCAACCTTTTGGTGTTTGTACCTTTGGTGGTAGCATTTTTAGAACTTTATGTCCTTGCGGACCTTTTTTTTTGGTCAAAAAGTACAATTCCCTTTTCAAATAATGATTCCTCAGGAAAGGTAGAAATGTCTCTTCCACATAGCACTTTCTTCAGGATGGCAAAAGGGTCTTTTTAAGAATAACAAAAGTGTCTCTTTTTACAAAACTTGTTATGGATGGCTAAAATGTCTTTCAAACAATGATTACTCAAGAGTAGTAGAAATGTCTTTCATACAACAATAAGGATGAATGTCTTTTCAAACGATGAGTTCATAATAGAAATGTTTCTTTCAGACAACACTTTCCTGTGGATGGTCTCCTGGTATACTCTGCTGCCAGGAATCCTTTTGGGCTTTGCAGAACCTCCGGTTTCATAATGTCTTTTCCTTTCATATATTTTACTTGGATTACCTGATATACTCCCCTGCCAGGAATCCCCTTCTGGGTTTTGCAGATCCCCTGGTATACTACCCCGACAGGTATCTTTCTCCCAAAAGGGTCACTGCCCGATTTGCATCTTTCACCAGGACTTCTGACAATGTTCTCTTCCAGTATAACAGTTGTACTCCTTCACTGTTTCATACTTCATTGAATTTAGATACTACTTGTTCCAACATCCCCCATATTGACCTCTCATATATGGAGACTTGTACAAATTTTGCCTTTCAACTTCTTCATTAATGTTCATCTGCTGGTCATAACATTTACTCCAACTTTCCCCCATATTGACTTCTCCTATATGGGGAATTGTGTAAATTCTGTCTTTCTAATTCACTATGTTGGTTTTCAAATAAACGTTTCAATTATTCATGTGCCTATCGGCATGCCCGGGATCCTCCAACACCTATGGGCAGGCTCACCGGTGTTTGATGGCGTCTTCAAACCATGGCACGCCGCTGCTGTGAAGTTTCAACACTGCAAAAGCTTCCCCTGCTTTGCAGTTGCTCATTCAGGTTCCCTGCTGGCTCCGAATTCATCTGCCAGCTGAACTGTGGCTGCTTAGCAAGACTGCGTCTCCAACAGCCTCGCTTTTGCTGTCAGTCTCTCAGCGGTCCTTCCAAGGCACCTGCAGCGCTTCTCCTGGTCTCATGCCTCTCTGTTAAAGCATGCTCAGAAGCGGCTGCTTGTGAGAGTCTGTCTCTCTCTGCATGGTTGGACTCTGCTTCTGCCTTCGGTTCTGCTTTATGCCCCACCCCTCTCTGCATCGCTCTCTTTTCCTTTCTTAAATGGAAGGTGTTCACCTGGTTTAAATGTCCTGTGCAGCCGATTTCCATTGCGACATCTAGACCACATGTTTAGCTTGCCGTTTTCACATAAACTCCTCCTTCCTCGTCTCAGCATTTGAGGCTGTATTGGAGTCCATGGAAATAAAGATCTTTTAAAGTTGTATTGTTTTGGATCTTTGTTTAAATCAAAGATATCAGAGACAGGAGATGTGAAGTGGGTATTATGTGTATATAAAAAAAAGGTATGAATATTATTCTGCTCAGGTTGTTTTGCAGGGAGGGTTTTTTTGGATCTTACAATGAGAGGAATTTGTAAAATGACAAGCCATCAGGAATTTAGGGTCTTCGTTTGGAAGGGAAGAATACCGTGTCTCTCCTGCTGGGGTCACCACATCTCCCAGACAGCTATTTGCTCCCATGTGATCCTTCCTTGTAATACCACCCCGAAGATCAGGTAGAGGCTGCCGTCCCCTGGCCACATGGGAGATTTTTTTCCACAGGATTCATCAAAGAGGGCCTTGCACTGAAAATGCCTCCTGCTGATAAAGAAACACAGGAATCTCGAATGGTGTTGCCAATTTGGAATGTGAAGGTAAGCGCCTATGAGGTCCATGGCACAAAAGCAGTCTGGTCAGGCGTGACTATCGTGTGCTTTTCATTGGGGGGGGTGGGAGGTAGAAGGCCTAGGACGGTTGTTCTTGGGCACAGAAACATGATGGGAACAAATACCTGGACCCTCTGGGCCTGGGGAAATAGCATTGATGGCCTCCATGGAGAGGTGCTTGTTGACATCTACTAGAAGAAGGGTGGAACTCATCTGGATGGGTTTAGAGAGAAAGAACGACAGTAGATCCTGGACACTATGGAGAGTGTCCAAGGGTCCTGAGAGATGGTCTGCCAGTGTGAAAATTGACAGGGAAGCCTCAAGTCAACTGGTGTTATGTGGACCTTGCTCAGCCAGTCATTGCTTCTTATTGATCTTCTGAACTTGTAGAGGAGCATCTGGTGAAGAAGCCCTTTTAAGAAGAGTGATGCTGCTTCCTTCTGTGGCCAATGAGAAGTTGTCAGGGCGTCTGGCCTTCCTGTCAATGGAAACACGAAACCCACCAATTACTCTGTCTGGCATCCTTGGATAAAGATGACAGCTGAAAATGCGCCACTTTGAGATGACCGCCAGAGACTTAGCGGTCTGGGTCGAAGTCTTCCCTTTGTTTATTTCTCAATCCATGGATGTACAAAATAAATCCTGAGCAATGAAGGGCAAGTCCAGTATCTGTCTTGAACCTACTGTATAAACTTGGTCGCATGCATCCATGCCACTCTGCTAAGTCAGCGTTCAAAGCTGGAGGTATCGATGTGGTGGACTGAAACTTCGAAGAGGTCCCAAGTGATGAGCCTGGCCTCTATCATGTCCAATTTGAAGACACGCTGTTTGTTAGAGGAAATGAAATCCTGAACTAGCCAATTTCCCCATAGAGCTTTTGGTTAACAGTAGCCAGAATCTCATCAGCATTGGCCTGATTAAAATGCAAGGCAGCGTTGGTGAAGACTGTGTGACCATAGGCCTCCAGAAGCTTTTCTTCCTCATTCAATAAGGCTGGTGACGTGGAGGAGCTGCCTGAAGTAGGCGGCTTAGCGTAGAGCGATGCAGAAGCTACCACTGCCGAATGTGGGAGAGTGGTGAGACACACTTTTTCAGAAGCGAGGTGCCTGTAACGTGCCTCGAGCATCCTATTGGTGGCTTGCACAGCATGGGGCTTTTGCGAACTCTTGCAAGCTTGCACCAAAACATCCTTCTGGATTTGTAATACAAGTCTACTGGAAGATCTGAGGGCCAGGACCTCTGAGAGGACACCCGACTCCTGCTGCAGCTTCTCAGGAGTGGGAACACTTAAAAATGCAGATACTGCAAGCATCCTGTCATGGAAAGCTTTAGCTGAATGAGAAATGTCATCTTCTGCTTCGCTTTACAATGAAATATTCGCCCGGTGGGTCAAAAAGATCCATTGCCGGAGGGAATGGCTGCTGGGGAGCTGGCAGAACATCAGAGTCCGTGGTTGAGTTGGAGGTGCAGTCAGAGGGTCGGGCAGCACCATGGTGGCAGGTGGCTGTATGGGGGCGGGAGCAGAAGGATGCTTGGCACCACTGTAGTCATGGTCTTCATAGGCATGACTGGAGGAGTCAGAGATGACCGGAGATGCAGGCGGATGAGGCATCATCTCATTGCTAATCCCATTAAAATATTCAGTCTTGGCTCCATAGACCTTATCACGGTTGGAAACCGGTCTTCAGGCTGGTCTGATACTGGGTGGCTGACATCAGATTTCATGACAACATAGCTGGAAGCCAGTATGTTTGCAGTGTTGAGCCATCCAAGACTTATTTTTTTTGTATTTATAAAGCGCCTACAGCCCAGAGGCATCAAGGCGCTGTTTCAAGAATGTCTTAGTTGCGTGAACAGTAGGCATTGCATGGGTTACAGTTAAGGAATACAGTAATACATATATGATACAGGGTGAGTTGAGGAGATAGACATACATACATGATAATTGTGCGATTAGCACCTAATTCTAAACAGTGTTTTAATTGATTTCCTGAATGCTGTGAGTGACTCAATGCCTCTCAGTGGGGGGTCAGGGGGTAGCAAGTTCCAGTTGGTGGCTGCGATCACTGGGAAACTCTATTTTCCTGCTCGCGCCCAACACTTTTTGGGATGGCTACACGGTTAGTGTAGGCTGTTCCTGTGGGTCTGTCGGTGTTCGGTAAGGAACAAGTTACTTACCTGTAACTGTTGTTCTCCAGCATGGGTCTGGCATGGATTCACATGCTCATGAATATTCCCCGTCGTCAGGCTGTGAATCCTCGGTAAAGAAAAAACCAGTATCAGTTTCGTTTCTGATCTGTCTTTCGTAGTAATAACCAATCACTGGTCTCTGAGTCATACTGACCACAGCCAATGACTGCCCTCTACCTAAGCACCGCCTCTGGCAGCCATCTTCAGATTTGGAAGCACGTGAAGTGGCAGTATGACCAAGTGAAGAGCCGCAGAGGGGTAGGCGGGAGGGTTCGCATGTGAATCCATGCCAGACCCATGCTGGAGAACAACAGTTACAGGTAAGTAACTTGTTCCTTCTCCAGCATGGGGTCTGGCATGGATTCACATGCTCATGAATAAAGAATACATAGCAGTACACACATGCACAACCACGGGAGGTGGCAACGGCTCAACATTAAGCAGTACATCAAACTCAACATTAAGCATCTTACCTCCTCACCAGGCTCACCTCAGGCGAACAGGTTGCGCAGCACTGCTTGGCCGACCCTGGACTCCTCCCTGGAATCCCGATCGACGCAGTAGAATTTCGTGAAGGTGTGCGTCGACCTCCACGTAGCAGCCCTGCATATGTCCAGCAGGGGCACACCAGAAAGGAACGCCGTGGTAGCTGCGATCGCTCTGGTGGAATGGGCTCTCGGACGGCCAGGCAGCGGTCGGTTTGCCAACCGATGACAGTACATGATACAGCCGGAGAGCCATCTGGAAATGGAAGCCTTCGAGAGAGCCTTCCCCCAATTGACAGGTCCAAAGTTCACAAAGAGTTGTGACGTCTTCCGAAAACACTTCGTGCGGTCCACGTAGAACTTCAGCGCTCTAGCTACATCCAGCGAGTGCAAAGTCCGCTCAGCCGGCGACGAAGGCGACGGGAAGAACACAGGCAACACCAAGGGTTCGTTGAGATGGAAGTCCGACGGTACCTTGGGCATGAAGGAGGGGTGCGTCCTGAGCACTACCCTCGTGTCGTGAAAAGTCAAGTACGGGGCCTTGCATGAAAGGGCCTGGATCTCTCCCACCCGTCGTGCGGAGGTGATGGCCACAAGAAACGCTGTTTTCCACGACAGAAACTTCAACGGGGCCGAGTGCAGAGGCTCGAACGGAGGTCCCATGAGCTTGGTCAGCACCACGTTGAGCTCCCACACCGGGGCCGGAGCCTTCACCGGCGGGAACGATCTGAACAGTCCCTTCATGAACTCTTTCACCAGACGATGAGACCACAGGGACGACCGGCCCGTGGTTCTGGTGTATCGGGAGATCGCAGCAAGATGAATCTTGATGGACGCGTGTGCCAGTCCAGCTTTGGCCAGCGTCAGCAGGTACGGCAGTACCTGGGGAGCCGTAATCCCTAGAGGGTTAATCTTCTGTGCGTGGCACCAGACAGAGAACCTCTTCCATTTGTGTCCGTAGCATTTAAGAGTCGAGGACGCCCTGGCCTTTGCAAGAACCTCTCTGCAGTCGGCCGGTATGTCGTATCTGTAACGCTCACCTGAAAACTCTGCGGGAACCTTCTGGAACTCCAACTGACTTCTACCTTCCTGGGAACTAGACACTGAATTTCTGTGGAGAAAATAACAATTTTCCCTTCCTTAGTTTTCTCGCGTAAAACAGAAAGTCAAAACTGGTAATATGGGGGCCAGCAAATATCTCACCTTGGTATTTAATTTGTTGAGCTCTCCATCCTGTTCTATACAGGGGCGCAAGCTCTGAAGAATGGGATACTGGATAATAGTTTCTTTTGAAAGGGACTAAAATGGCACTAAACAAATGACAGAAACCCTATGCTACTTGGACCTAAAGGGGGCATAAGCTGAGGTGTGATGCAAGTGTAGAATTACAGAAAAAACTACCTCACTACACTACGGGACGGTAATGGAAAACACCTTATTACTGAGCGTAATATGAACCTTAGTGTGACCAAAATTATCTGACTAGAAAATCAGCTTCCAAGACAAAACTCCACAGGAAAAGGGCGCGAACCCGCTACAAACAACGTAATATCCTGAAAATGCGTGAGGAATCCAAATAACATTTATACACAATTTCAATGTATCAGATAAGGCAACACAAACGGAGCAATTGCATTTGCACTTAATAGGTGTACTTGCGTGAGAGAAAACTGCTACGAACTGAGAGATGAGGAGACCGCTATGACAGGACTGAGCCGGGAACGGCAGCAACTGGAAAAACACAGGAAGGGAGCTGATAACTAATTAAAGTTACTCAAGGAATGAATGGAATAAACTGTGGACAAGGTCTATTGAGCGGTGACAGGGAACGGAGGTACGCGGCGAGCGTTCAGTCTGAACTCAGACAAACGACGCGAAGCGCGAGCCTCCTGAGGGGCGGGGCTTAAATAGCTGGCACATGAAAACAACTAGACCCGCTAACTAACTGACCCAGAGGCACCACCTAGCGGCCATTAAAGAAACTCAACTAACCATTAATATGGGGAGTTAGAATCAATAACTAGCTAGGGCAAATAAATTCCCAATAAACCTGCAACTCTTAGGACAAGTATGGGAAAATAAACTAACCTGTGGTCATGACAGTATCCTCCAAACTCTAGCGCTGCAGGAGCCAGGCCTGCAAGTTCAGCGATTTCGGGTCGTGGTGGAGGATGGCGCCTCCTTCCCTGGAGAGTAGATCCGCGTCCACCGGCAGCTTGATTGGCGGGGACGCTGACAAGTCCAGAAAGTCCGGGAACCATATCTGCCTCGGCCACGCAGGTGCGACGAGGATCATCCTGCACCGTGACCTCTTGAGCTGGTTGACGAGCCGGATTAGCAGTGGCAAAGGAGGGAACGCGTAGAGGAACAGGCCCTCCCAGGGGAACGAGAAGGCATCGCCCATGCTCCTCGCCTGGGGAAACCTGCTGGCGAACCTCCGGCACTTGGAGTTCGTCGCCGTCGCGAACAGGTCGATCTGGGGTGTGCCCCACCGTCGGAAGAGGCGATCCACTAGATCCTGCCGTAGTTCCCACTCGTGGCACGAGCGCAGCTCCCTGCTGAGTGAGTCGGCGATGGTGTTTTTTATCCCTGCCAGATGAAACGGCACCAGAAACATCCTTTGGGCGACGGCCCAATGCCACAGGTCCTGCGCCTCCTTGGACAACGCTGGGGACCTGGTTCCGCCCTGTTTCCTGATGTAAAACATGGTGGTGGTGTTGTCGGTGAAGATCCTCACCACCTTGCCCTTGAGGGACGGAAGGAAGGACCTGAGGGCCCAGAACACTGCACGGAGCTCCAGGACGTTGATATGGAGGGACTTCTCCGTCGGGAGCCAAAGGCCTCTCGCGTGCAGATTTTCGGTGTGCGCTCCCCACCCTTCCAGGGAGGCATCGGTGGTCACTGTCTCCTGGTGGTCTGGGGTCTGGAAGTCCATGCCCGCCGTCAGATGCGTGCGGTTGCCCCACCACCGGACCGCTCGGCGGAAACTCTCGTCGAGTGTGATCCTCTCCTCGAAGCTGCCCGTCGTTTGGATCCAGCGCGCGTCCAGGAACTCCTGCAACGGGCGCATCCGGAGCCTGCACATGGGAATGAGGTAGATGCAGGAAGACATCATTCCGAGGAGGGACTTGATGGACCTCACCTTGGCCGCGTCGGAAACCAACATCCGCTGTACCTTGCCCAGGATAGACCTGGTCCTTTTCTCCGACGGGGAGGCCAGAAGAGACACTGTGTCGAGCTTCGCTCCCAGAAACAGTGCGTTTTGCGCGGGTACCAGGTGAGACTTGGCGTAGTTCACGGAGAATCCCAGGTCCGTGAGAAGTCGGACGGTCCTTGCCGTGTGATCCACGGCGAGCTCCCTCGTCTTGGCTCGGATGAGCCAGTCGTCCAGGTAGGGGTAGACGTGGATCCCCTCGCGGCGCAGCTGCGCCACCACCGGTGCAAGGCACTTGGTGAATACCCTGGGTGCCGACCGTAGTCCGAAGGGGAGGGCTTTGAACTGGTAGTGACGCCCTTGGACCACAAACCTGAGGAATTTTCGGTGCCCCTTTAGGATGGGAATATGGAAGTAGGCATCCTCCAAATCCAACGACAACAGGAAGTCTCCTTCCACCAGCTGACCCAGGACGTGCTGGAGGGTGACCATCCGGAACTTTTGCGCCTTGATGAACTTGTTCAGACGTCGCAGGTCCAGGATGGGGCGCCATCCCCCCGTCTTCTTCTTCACGAGGAAGTATCTTGAGTAAACTCCGGAGCCCCGAAGCCTCTTTGGGACGAGTTTGATGGCGCCCTTCCTGAGCATCGCCTTTACCTCCAGGAGAAGTTGAGGGACGTGAAGTTCTTTCCTGGCCACGGGGGGGACGCGCGGACCCCTTCTTTGAAACTCGAGCGCGTGGCCCCGGGCCAAGGCGTCCAGCACCCAACGGTCGGTGGAGATGGACTCCCACACGCTGACGAAGCTCGCCAGCTGGCCTCCCACCGGGGTGCTTCGGTTGGGGCCCGACCCCACGGTCGGTTCAATCCTGCTTCGACGAGGCTTTGCCGCCTTGACCTCCTTGGCGACGACGGCGGGGTCCGCCAGACTTGCCTCGTCCTCTGTAGGCCTCCTGAGCCGACGAGCGGGCCGCTTGACGGTAGGTGGAGAAACCGCCGCCGGAACTTTTGGAGGCGCCCTTGCCTCCGCTGCTCCGAAAGGGCGTCCGTCGTTGTTGCAGAACTCCAAGGGCCCGGGCCGTCTCGGTGTCCGCTTTAATGGCCTGAAGGGAATCGTCCACTGTTTTCCCAAACAGGTTGTTCCCATCGAAGGGCATGTCCAGGACTCTGGTCTGAACGTCTTGACGGAAGTCCGTAGCCTTGAGCCATCCACGCCGCCTAAGGCAAACGCCGTTGCCCAACTGGCGGAACCCAGTGTCGGCGATGTCCGTCGCAACGGTAATGGCGTGGTCCGAAGCCACCTCACCTTCCTGCAGGATCTCCAGGGCCTCTGCCCTCTTGTCGTCCGGCAAGAAGTCCAGTAGGGGAGCCAGTTTGTACCAGAGCTCCCTGTCGTAGCGGGCCACGATAGCCAAGGCGTTGGCCGCTTTAATCGTCGACGCCGCAGACGAGATGACTCTGCGTCCCATAGCGTCCAATTTCTTTCCCTCGCCGTCCGGTGGGGAAGTCGATGTGGAGGCCGCACCCCCCCCCGCTTTTTTCCTGGCCGCCGCGGAGACGACGGAATCCGGGGTAGGCTGCGCCCGGAGGCACAGGGGGGCCGTGTCCGGGACCCGGTACTTCTTCTCGTACCGGTCTCTTCTAGCTGGCGTCGTGGAAGGGTTCTTGAGGAGGGTGAGGCCCTCATCCCAAATGTCGTCCAATAGAGGCACTGAGAGGACCGTCTTCCTCTTGGCCTCGCGCCGCTGATAAAGGAAACCTTCCTTCTTCTCCTCAGGGCAGAGTTGGAAAAGCTCGGATGCCCTGGTGATCATGGAGTGGAACGATCCAATCTCGTCGGGCGGAGAAGCCCTGGTGGGAGGCGACGACGGTACATCCTTGTCGTATACCTCGTCGTCCGTACCCGTCGCTGCCGTGTCAGTCCCCGTATCATCCCCTCGGGTGGACGGGGAGGAGGGCTGGAAGGGGCGCGACGGCTGAAAAGGAGGCAGAGGGTGGATCCTTCTTTTCTTGGTAGGGGGAACACCAGAAGGTCCCGGTTCTGGGTCCCCCGACGGGAGAGGTTCCGTCGGCAACGGTAGTCTCGTCCTTATCTCTGAGCATAAGGACTGTATAGTCAACAAAATGGCCGCCGAGTTGTCTCGCGGCGCTGGCAGAGGGGAATCCGACGGGCGATCAGGGGATCCATCCCGACGGGCCTGTCTTCTTCCACGCCGAGGCCGTGGCTTAAGACTTCGACCAGCTCCTCCTCCGAGGTTGAGGCCGAATCTACGACGACGCCCTGCCCCCCCTTTTTCTTCCCCACGGGGGATTTCACGGGGGTCCTATCGATGGGCACAAAAGAGGACTCCCTCCGAGGTGGCAGGGAGACTCTGAGCCCCGAGGTCGCCACCACTGGTGTAGCCTCCACAGGCTGAGCCAGGGCCGCCGCGACAGTATCGATAGAGGGCTTGGCCGGATGGATTAAGGCCTTCACCACCCTAGGTGCGCTCACCGCCTTATCCTTGAGGGGGGGGGACACTGCCTCGCTCCCCCTCCGCCTTCGAGCTCGACCGGGGCATCTCCAGGAGCTTCGCCGGGTGCTCGGCCTTCCTCTTACCCGACCCAGAGCGTTGGCTCGTGGTTGATGGTGCCGGGGAGGGTGCGCCCTGCCTGGCGCCCGTAGAGCCCGACCGTTCGGCGCTCCCGGTGCCAGCGGACTTGCGGTGCTTGGCCTTATGTTGGACCCCCGTCGCCGGGGCGTCCTCAAAGGTCTTAGAAGACCGCTCGGCTTTCTTCCTCTTCTTCTCGCCGGACGGGCTCTTCCCTTCCAGCCAGTTGGCGAGACGTTGATGGCGGTCCTTCATGGTCCGCTCCGACATGTTGCCGCAAAACGCACAGTCCTTCTCCACGTGCGTCTTGTCCTCATGTAGGCAGTAAAGACAAAAAGAGTGTTCGTCCTCCTTGAAGACGTTCTGCAGCTGGCATCCAGGGCAGACCCTGAACAGCTTTCCGGGCGTCGAGCTTCCCTTCTCCTGGGCCATGACCGGGCCTGGGAAACTTCTGGAGTCCTCCAAAAGCGTAGCTCGACGAAATCTTCACCCTTGAGGGGCGCAGACGAATCCGACACGGGTCCCCGTTGATCGGATGGAGAATCGGTGGAGCTTGAGGCTCTTTTGACCGAAAAAACGAAGTTTTTGAGAAAAAACGTGAAAAAAATAGCACTAACGCTCGAGAGCAGTAGCACGAGGATCCCAACACATGAACGTGCGGTAAAAATCTGAAGATGGCTGCCAGAGGCGGTGCTTAGGTAGAGGGCAGTCATTGGCTGTGGTCAGTATGACGCAGAGACCAGTGATTGGTTATTACTATGAAAGACAGATCAGAAACGAAACTGATACTGTTTTTTTCTTTACCGAGGATTCCCAGCCTGACGACAGGGAATATTCATGAGCATGTGAATCCATGCCAGACCCCATGCTGGAGAAGGTGAATCTCTGAGCGAGGTAGCAGGGTGCTGAGTTGTGGAGACATTTATGGGCAAGTGCGAGAGTCTTGAAAATGATACGCTCCTCAATGGGGAGCCAATGAACACATTTCCTAGTGGCAGAGATGTGGTCCCTCCTTGAAATGCCAGTGGCTGCTCTAAGGGCATCGTTTTGTACCGTCTGAAGTTTCCTAATGTTTTTTGCAGAGGTACCTAAAAGAAGTGCGTTGCAATAGTCAAGTCGGGACCCAATTATTGCTCTGGAGATGGTGAGGCAGTTTTGTTGCATCAGAAATGGTCTGGCTGTAGTGATTAATTTCGTGTGATAGGCCGATGCGGATAAGATGGCGTTAACCTGCCTAACCATTGTGAGGTTAGAGCCAGGTAAACGCCCAAGAGCTTTTACTACCTGCGATACAGGGATGGGGGTATTGTCGATCAAGAAAGAGTTGCATTTTGCTTAAGTTTGAGTGTTTCCAGTGAGCCGATGAGTAGAAGTTCAATTTTTTCCACTGTTTAGGCACAACCAATTCGCAGCCATCCAGGTTTGGATTGTGGCATAAATAGTGTCAAGGGATTCCTTGTCAGCCTCGTAATCTCCCGTAAGGAGTATGAGGACCTGTGTATCATCAGCACAATTAGTATATGCTATGTCTAGGGAGTCCATACAATTAAATATCTATCTCATGAACAGGTTGTAGAGAGTGGGCGAAATACAAGATCCTTGTGGAACTCCGCATTTGATTAGTTCGGGCCTGGCACAGGCTTGGTCTGAGAAGACTTCATTGCTCTTTCCATTGATCAGGCAGTGGCATTTGGTGCAAAGTTTGCGGCTGTGGAAAGGTGGTGGCATAGGGTAGCATGGTCAACCAAATCAAAGGCTGCGGACAAATCAAGGAGCAGCAGGAGGGCAGGTTTGCCTACATCTCGGAGGTCATCCATCTGGTTTTTAAGGTCCAATAAGGCAGTTTCCATTCCGTGGTTAGGACGGAAGCCTGACTGTCGGAGACCTAGTAGGTGATGAGTTTCCAGGTATTTGTGGGCCTGCAGGTATGCTGCCTTATCCAGAATCTTCAGTAGGAACAGGACCGTTGCGATAGGTCTGTAATTTCAAGGAATTTCGGGTCCAGTGTGGGTTTTTTTCAACAGTGGACGCACCCACGCTTCTTTGAGGCAGGAAGGGACACGGTTGGTTTTGAAGGAGGTGTTGATGAACGCTGCGATGAAAGGTGCCAAGGTGGGTGCACTGTCTTTGATGAGCTGTGCTGGGCAGGTATCCCCCTTACAGTTTGATGGCTTGATCGACTTAAGGATTGGCAGGACTTCTAGTTCATTCATTTCTTTGAATGAGAATCCTGGGACTTCACCTGAAGTATTCTGGTGTAGGTTGGATAGTTGTTTTAAAGCTTTTTGGTGGCAGACGAGGGTGTTCAGTTTGTCCAGCATAGCATCCTGGATCTTATTACACCAGTCCTTGTGCTTGCCTAGGGATGACGGGGTGGGCGCAGGAGCTTCCAGTTCCCAGAAGATGGGGAACATTTCTCTGGATCCTGATTTAGCATTAGCTATCCTGGAGTTGAAGGAATTGGCTTTGGCTGCTATAACAGCAGCTTTATATTCTTTAGCAATGTTTTTGAAGGCAGGTTTGGTGGTATCACTAGGTTTGGCCATCCATGTTGCGAGGGCTGTCCTTTTCTTGGTGCGTAGTTTGAGTAGTTCAGGAGAGGACTTAATGGTACATGGAGGAGGTTTGTGGCATCCTCTCATGCTGCTGGTGATTTCAGATAAGAAGTGCACCAGCTGTTGGACTGCCAGCCCGAATAAGGTATGAATGATCCTTGTGGCACTGAAGGTGGCAGAGGCACCAGCGATTCAAGGTCTCTATGTGTAGACCTTGCAGCCAGCTCCACCGGCTAAGAACTGGCTGTTGATCCTTAGTCGATGACATCAGAGTCTGTACCATTGGTGGGCATCCCTTCGGGAATTGTGCGTACATGCTCCCTTGACGTACATGTTCATCTTCTTTTGACCTGACATTTAGTGAATACTGTAGCCTGTAGATTTAGGGACACTAGGACTTTTGCCTACCAACAAGGGCAATCTATGTCTCGGGCATAGACACGAGAGATACTGAAAAACCCTCAGGAAGGAAGTGGCTGGTAACTCTGCCCCCCTTGGAACATAATACGGTACTAGGCTCTGAAGAACACTTGGCCCTAGAGCGGATGTCAGCGGTTCAGGCCTTGGGGCCACCCAGTGGGTCTTGGTACAAGGCTCCGAAGATCCATCTGCCCTAGAGCTGGTGTCTGCTGTTCCCACCTCGGGACCACCCCAGGTGGGTCCTTGGGGATCCAGAGGACTCCTCCCATGCATGGCGGGAGTTGCCCCGGTGCCTGTGGAAGACGGTAGGAAAATGCCAACAGGACCCCTCCACTGACTAAGCGTGTGGGAGCCAAGTGCTGAGTAAACATTCCAGATGTGGTTGTGGTCCAGGCACCTCAAACAACGGCTGTGCATGTCCGAGGCCGGGAATTTCCTGATGCTGGAAATGCAGGAGTTAAATCCTGTTAGCACAGACACATGACAAAAGCTAAGGCGGCGAAGCAGGAGGTGAAAAAGCACAAAGGAATCAACAAAAAAAATCTTTAATGAGGTAAAGCTGAAACGGCAAAAAGAAAAAAGGTTGCAGCGGTCCGTAGAGCATCTAGTCCCATCAAGCAATATAAAGGACCGATGGGTGAGGCCGGTGGAAGGAGTAAGTGTGGGAGGACACAGAACAGTCATTCAAGGCCTCAGACACAGGCACTCACTACTAACTCACTGTGGCAATGCTAGCTCAGGTAGCCACAAAGGAAAACCTTATTACATTTGTTGAAGCCCAAGGAGGACTGTGGTCCAGTTTCACATCCCATCTCCTACCGCATGCAAAGAAACAAAGATTTGAAAAGTCACTTTAGCCAAATGAGCGCCATACCCTCTGGTCCTCATGGTACTTAGAACAGGCATGCCCATGCTTGCACCAAATTAAGGAGGGGGGGGGGGCGGGAGATGTTTTATTGTGCTGCAAAAGGCTCCGCTTCCTGATGGACTCCCATCAGTATGGAAGAAAGGGGACCGGATGTAGAAGTATAATGAATGTTCTGCGGGTGGATTGGTGTGTGTGCGAGGCACAGAAGTCTTCCAATAATGGCGATTGACAGACTGGTTGTGTAGAACATGAGCTAGTGTGCTTGTCTACATACTTGATGAGACTTACCATGACTTACTTACCTGTAACTCCTAAAACAAGAAGATTAAAACAACCTTTTCTTTTCTCTATGGTCTCGGAGTCGAAGGCAACCAACAGCTTTATGTTTCACTAAACACATGTACATATGTAAAATGTTCGGAGTTTAAAAAAAACACCTTTGAAAGGGTATTGTCCGATCGGACGGAAAAAAAAAGGTCCGACCATACAATACGACCGAACAATGCAACAACCTTTGGTGGTAGCATTGCAGGCAAATAAAATAAAAAGACTGCGGGGGTGTCCCCCGCAACACCCCGCTCACTATACCACACATTAGCACCGGGCACAACGGGAATACTGCATGGTGATTGGCTCATTTGCGAGCCATACCACACAGTATTCCCTTTTACGCCGTGCGTGCCGGCTACTCTGTTCCCGGCGAGGGGCGTGACAGCCCCTCAGCCAATGAGGAGGCTCGAAACGGGGCAATCCCCGCTCCGAGCCTCCCCATGGCTGCAGGCTTCCTTCGTCCCCCGCCGGGGACTCAAGTAAGAATTTTTTTTTTCTCCTCCCTCCTCACCCGACTTACCTTCTATCCTGCGATCTCCGGCGGGGGACGATGGAAACCTCCAGGCGTGTGGCGACTCGGAGCGGGGCCATCCCTGCTCCAAGCCTCCACACAGCCGGAGGCTTCCATCGTCCCCCGCTGGGGAGACTGCAGTACTCCCCCCCCACCCCCACCCCGTTCCCCTCCCTTCCGCCCTCCCAACCCCACTTACTCTCTTTTTTCTTCTGGTCTTGGGAGTGAACGCGCTGGGAACACTTGTGTTCCCAGCGCGTCTGCTCCCGATGGCCGCCATGGAAAGGGAAAACGGACTACGTTTTCCCTTTCCCGGCGGCCATTTTTTTTCATTTTTATTTTTTTTTCTGTTTCGAAACAAGCGAAACAGGAAAAAAAAATGCCATTAGCAGCCCGGTCTAAGGGGCCGGGGTGCTAATGGCAATAAGACCCTCGGCGACGGGCCAATACCGCCCACGGTAATGCCCCCGGGGCTTTGTTAAGGCCCTCGCTACGCTCAGGCCTGTAACTATGGCCCGGGGACATTACCTGGGGCGGTATTGGCCGCCGCCTCGGGTCTTATTGCCACAGTATAGTGAGCAGGGTGTTGTAAGAGTGTTCGCATTAGAAAGGTGCAAACTTTTGGTAGTTCGCACCTTTCTCATACGAACTTTCCGCCCGCTGCAAAATCAGCCGCGGTCGGATCACTTAGAATCTTTGAAAGTGCTTGCCAAGAGCAATTATTTATATTATGCATAGGAACAGAAAATACTTTTTGTTTGGAAGCTTGCATAGGTCCATTACAATACCTGCCTTCGGTTTTCCATAAAAGAAAACATGAATGTTATGCATTGCCCAAAATTCTTATGTAGTGGTGCATAAACATGTTGCTTATTTTCTGGCATGTGTATAGGTTCTCACTGTCAAATGAAAAGTTATGTCTGCAACTTGATTAAGAAGAATTCATACAGCTGCGGAATTGCTATGGAGAAAGTACAAGTTGTGATATTTTATCAGGTGAATTTCCAGTAGTGTTGTTTCTATTTTTATATAAAGGAGCCTGATGTCTCAAACCCCATGTGCTACAGATGGAACCTGTAGAAACCAATTTTTAGATCATATCTGGAAGTCCACTTTCATGCGCTACTCACAGCTGAAATGGAAGCACCTGGGATACCCCATCCAGACCGCAATAGACCTCTGCTGTCTCACGTGTTTTTTTCATTCAAGGCAGTGTACCCTGGGAGAAATTTTCATTGAACATTACCAAAAGGATTCCACTGGATCAGGTTCGTGTCATAGGTTTTTGTACATCTCCTGAACAGCTACGAAGAAAGCTTCAGTTGACATTATTGTCTCTCTGTGTACAATGCACCTCTCTCAGTCCATACATCTGCAGGCAGCATCCTGCAAGCCCCAACTCATTAACTTCATGTGCACTTTTCTTTCCTTCCATGCCCCTTGTTCCACTATGTATAGCAAAGCTAAAATTAGTGGCTTGGACAATGCTTCCTTTGTACAGTGCTCCTTTTGCTTTCTAGCCAGATAGGCCTACTATTGTGTTCGTATTTCCCCTCTACTCTGACCGAAACACGAAATAGGTTTTTATATTGTGGAGTAAGAGGGCTGGGGGATAGCTCAAGTGTAAGATGCTTGCCTTGGGAACAGGACAACCCTGTGCATCATGATTTTGATTCTCCAGTCAGGCCAACTCAGCCATGCACTCTACAAACCCCCATGTGATAAACATAGTAACACACACCAAATAACTCTTAGGGAGCTCGAATCCCCAGCACCCCCCTTGGACAACGACCCAAAAGATGAAGCCTGGTGCACCCTCATCCAATCCTCCCTGGACACTAAAACTCAAACTCTAAGGGATCAAGCTATTCTTAAAAAAAAACCTTCTACCACCCCTGCCACCTCCACCCCAGCCAGCACCTCCTCACCTACCACCCACATTCCCCTTTTTCAATTCTCAACTGTCTCCCCTCCTGAAGTCCTCACTACCATTCAGCCCCTAAAAGCATTTAATTGTGCTGGAGACACCTGCCGAGTCCACATTGTCAAATTGTGGGCAGAATCCCTGGCCCCTACCATAGCTACCTTCATACACGCTTCCCTTAAATCCAATTCCATTCCCACTGCCATCAAAGCAGCATGGGTCACGCCTCTCCTGAAGAAACCCACTCTAGATCCTACCATCCCTACCATCTACCACCCCATCACTACCGTGCCATACCTCCTTAAGATCCTGGACCGCACTGCCTTCTCACAATTGCAACTACATCTTGAAAGCTATAATCTACTGGGCACCCGCCATCGGGCTTCAGATCTAGACACAGCACCGAATCTGCCCTCCTTGACCTCGAGATCCAGCTCGACCACATTAGGGATAATGGCGAGCTCGCCATCCTCCTACTGCTAGACCTCTGCAGCTTTCGACCTGGTGGATCATGAAATCCTCTGCAAACACCTTACTGCCACCTTCCACCTCGCCCCAGAAGCAACCCTATGGATACAATCCTTCCTATCCGGCAGAGCCACTAGGATGTCTTTGCAGGCCAGGAATCTGCTGACCCCATACCTGTCTCCTATGGTGTTCCACGGGGCTCCTGCCTCTCCCCCACCATCTATAACATGTACACCAAACCCCTCTCCGACCACCTAGACAGCCTTAACATCCCATATACCAACTTCGCTGACGATATGCAGGTCCTCCTCAAAATCACTGGTGACCATGACTCAGACTCTGCCAATATCAATCATGTCTTCAGTATCATACAGGCCTGGATGGCCACCCATCGTCTCTGCCTGAATGATGGAAAAACAGAGCTCCTTATTGTGGGCTCCCCACATCGTTTAAAACTCCTCAGTCCTGCCTACTCTTCCTTCTGCATAGACAGTTTATTTATTTATTCGTAGTTTTAAAGCGCACATCAGCCGAAGGGCATTGTGGTGCTGTTACAGGATATACATTGCTGGTTACAGGGAATACAAGAGATACATGGTGGTTTCATGGTTACATGAGTTTCATTACAGATTCAAGTTTTTAAGGATGCACATGTATAACTTTACAGATTTTTTGGGTGACATAGGGCCTGGACTGTGGGATGTACAGTGCATTATCGGATAGTCCTAGTGAAGGTGTGGTGGGGGTTATATGAATAGTGTGGTTTTGAGCGATTTGCGGGATGCGGATAGGGAGGGTTCTGCTCTGAGTGCATTCGGGAGGGCATTCCAGAGTTTTGGTACTATGTGAGGGAAGCCTATGCCACCGGCATTGGCTCTTTTTATGAGTGGTATGCGGAGTCATTTAGCAAGGTGGCTTCTGGTGGGGTGGCCAGAGGCGTTTTTTAATATGGTTTCTGATAGTTAGGATGGGGCGAAGAGGTTGATGCATTTGTGCGTAAGGGTGAGAATTTTGAAGTTGATCCTTTCCTTAATAGGGAGCCAATGGGCATTGCATCTGATCTGGGATATGTGGTCCCTTTTTGGAATGTGTAGGGCTGTGCGGAGCACGTTTTGTATTATTTGGAGCCTGTTGATGTTTTTTGGGGACGTGCTTCGTAGGAGAGCGTTGCAGTAGTCGAGTCTGGCTCCTATTGTGGCTCTGGCTATGGATAGACAGTTTGGAGTGGTAAGAAAGGGTTTTATGGCAGTTATAAGTTTGGCGGTGTGAGTGGAGGTGGAGGAGATGGCACGGACTTGTTCTGTCTTTGAGAGTGTAGAGTCTAAGTACACACCAAGGGTCTTTACCGATGATGAGACTGTTATGGTAGAATGATCAATGGTGAATTGAGAGCATTTAGTGTTTAAGTTTGGAGAGAGTTTCCTTGGGACCAAGGATGATGATCTCGGTTTTATCCCCGTTTAAGCAAAGACCGTAGATTGCCATCCAGGTTTGGATGGTAGCATAGATCTGGAGGTGTGCTGCCGCGTCAAGGTCGTAATCTCCGATGAGAGGGAGGAGGACTTGGATGTCGTCGGCATAGTTTGCGTAAGTAATGCCGAGTGCATCCAACAAGTCAAAGAGTGGTTTGGTGAACAGGTTGTAAAGGGTGGGGGCTGTACAGGAACCTCGGGGCATTCCACAGTTGATGGTTGTGGGGTCGGCGTGGGCCTAATCAGAGTAAACCTTCATGGCCCTTCCTTCAAGGAATGAGGCTATCCAGGAAGATGCTTTGTCCGAGAAGTGGGCTGTGTTGGATAAGTGGGCGGTGAGGATCATTGTCTACAAGATCAAACGCAGCGGAGAGATCGAGAAGAAGCAGGAGAGCAGGTTTGCCGTTATCCATTATTTTGGTGATTTGGTTCTTAAGATCTACGAGGGCGGTTTCTGTGCCATGGCCTTTTCGGAAGCCCGATTGTCTTTTACCAAGGATGGCATTGGATTCCAGATATTGTTGGATTTGGTTGTGGGCTGCTTTATCAAGAATTCTGAGGAGGAGGTGAACGGTAGTAATGGGGCGGTAGTTGTTTGGGCAAGTGGGGTCTAGGGTGGGTTTTTCTATGAGTGGGCGAACCCAGGCTTCTTTTAGGCTTTGTGGTACGATGCATGTGGAGAAGGATGCATTGATAAATGCAGTGATGATGGGGGTGAGCGAGTCCGCACATTCTTTGATGATAGTTGGGAGACAAATGTCGCCCTTACAGGTGGAGGGTTTGATATTTTTGAGGTCGGTGACTTCCAATTCTGTGACGTCTCTAAAGACAGAGTGGTATTTGAGGGAGAGGTTTAGATGGAGAGGGCAGGTGAGGAGTGTCATGGTTGGGAAGGGCTTTGCGCTGGGTTATTATTTTGTCTTGGGAGCATTTTGACTTTGTTGATGAGAGCACCCTGGATGCTAGAGCACCAAGCTTTGGCTTTAGTTATTTCGTCTGGGGCAGTAGCGGGGGAGGTGAGATCTTTGAAGATGGTGAAGATTTCCTTGGTTTTTTAGTTAGCATTGGTTATTCTGTGGTTGAATGATTCAAATTTGGCTAGGAATATGGCATTTTTATACGTGGATGAGACTGCTTTGAATTCATTAAGGGTGGACTGGTTGGGTGAGGATTGCCGGTTAGCTAGCGCTCAGCGCTTGTTGGTAGTCGATAGCTCTTCCGTAAACCAAGAATTAGAGTGCATAGATTTTTTTTTCTTTTTTCGCTTCTAGGGGAGCTACGGACTCAATTGCTTGGGTGAGCATCTGAGTATAGGTGTTGGTCAGTGGGATAGGGTCTTTGTTAAAAGGGGGTTTGAGTTTGGGGATGTCTAGAAGCGGTTCCAAGTTGGTTTTTGTTAGTTTTTTAGAGCTTCTGACTTTGGCGGGAGGGGCGTGTGAGAGTATGGGTGGGGAGGGTGGGAAAAGCAAATTGGATGAGGTGGTGATCTGTCCATGGGAGGTCTGAGATGTTGGTGACTGAGGATGAGCAATTGTGATCTGCGATCCAGTCGATGGGTGGGAGGATTCATTTTAAGCTCAAAGCCAATGTTGGTGAAATCTTTGGCTCGGGAGGTGGCTTTATCCTTGGGATCGTGTAGGGCTAAATTGAGGTCACCCAATAGGATGGTTTTGGTCGAGCTTTTTAGGTTTTTCGCTAAGATTTGGAGGAGGTGTTTTGGTAGTTTAATGGTGAGCCAGGTGGCCTGAAGGTGATTAGAATGTTTATGGGGCAGTTGGGGGGAAGAGAGATAGTTTGGCAAAGAGGAGATCAGAATTGTTTCCCCACTGTTGGTTGCAGAGTCTAATGGAGTAGGTGTCTTTGAATGATTCAAAGGGAGGATTCATTTTAAGCTCAAAGCCAATGTTGGTGAAATCTTTGGCTCGGGAGGTGGCTTTATCCTTGGGATCGTGTAGGGCTAAATTGAGGTCACCCAATAGGATGGTTTTGGTCGAGCTTTTTAGGTTTTTCGCTAAGATTTGGAGGAGGTGTTTTGGTAGTTTAATGGTGAGCCAGGTGGCCTGAAGGTGATTAGAATGTTTATGGGGCAGTTGAGGGAAGAGAGATAGTTTGGCAAAGAGGAGATCAGAATTGTTTCCCCACTGTTGGTTGCAGAGTCTAATGGAGTAGGTGTCTTTGAAGATGAGGGCTACGCCCCCCCCCACCTTTAGAGGATGTTTTGTGGTCCTGTTTTAGGATAGTGTAACCTTGCTGAAGGGTGAGGGAGGGGCCTGATGCTTCATGTAGCCAGGTTTCAGCGATGGCTAGTATGTCGAGATTAAGGGTGATGAGGTCATTAATCTCCAATGCATGTGCAGGGAGGGATCTGGCGTTGATGAGCACGCATTTCAGTTCTGGGTATGATGAAATGGGTGGTTTAAGGCAATAGATGCTGGGGTTTGGGCCGGGTAGAGTATTGAGTGGGTGATTGTCGGGATGAGAGGGGTTAGGGTTTGAGCTCAGTGCAATGGGAGTGGGTGTTGGGCAGCTGGTGGTAAGGGGTGTGTCTTTGTGTGGACTGTGTAAGGGTGCGAGAGCAGAGTCTGGAGTTTCTGATGTCCAGGGAAGGTGGTGTGCTGCGGAGAGTGACGTGTAACTTGGTGTCGGCTCCAAGTCTGCAAAGCCTATGGGTGAGGAGGGTTTGACCATTGAGCTTGAGAGTGTGTGAACTGGGCTGGGTATGCTGTGGTGGGTGCAGAATGCAGTGATTCTGGTGTGGTGGAGGAGCAAAATCTGTGGGCAATAAGGGCATGTTGCAGATGGCCCAGAGGGCGAGTGTGATAAAAGATAGGGCGAAGTGGGAGAAGTGAGGAGAGGTGGCTGGTGATGCTGTCTGGCAGGGTGTAGGTGGATACCTTAGTATCCACCTACACCCTGCCAGTGACAGTAATACCATCACTGTATCTGCCCATGTTGGAACACTAGGCGTCTATCTGGACGCTTAACTAAATATGCCAAACAGGTCAAAGCCATCACCTCCTCTGCAGCCTACTCTACCAAACTTATCAACCTTTCTAGAAAATTCCTCACTTCCAATAACTGTCTTCCCTTAGCTAGAGCCATCATAGGTAGCAAACTAGACTAATGCAATGCTATCCTAGCAGGAACCTCCACTAAAAATATAATAACGCTTCCCATCAAAGCCTGCATAGAATTCAAACTTCTCGCCATCACCTATCGCTGCCTTACTGTCCTCCCTTACCTTACCAACCGAATCACCAGGAAACACAACATGTGTAATCTCCGCTCTTCTACCACATCAGCCTGGAACATACCTAGATTTGCTAGAAAGAGAGCTGGGGGATCCTTTTCACCACCACCAATCCCACCCTGTGGAACGCCCTCCCTCAGCAGATCCAAGATGAACCAACCTATGCACTGTTCCGTAAGAAAGTAAAAACCTCATTGTTCAACAAATATCTCTAATATTCTGGCCGACCTTTCAAAAAAAGGTAGCAGGCGCTCCTCTTCAGAAAGAACAATGCATGATAACCTGTTTTGAGAGGAGTTTGCAGCACACACCTTTTGCTCACTGTACCTTTCACAGATGGGAAATATCCATTTGCATCTCAGTCTTTGTCCCGCCCAAATGGGCAGTCCTGCACCGAAATGCTATGGCAATTCCTCTCTGAACAAGAGTACCAACAGCAACCCCATACACGTGTTTCAGCCTTGTTGGGCCTCATCAGTGAGGTGAAGCTGTGCCTCTCTGAGCACAGTGAACAGGGAGTCCTGGCTGACCTGCCTACTCTCAACTTGGCTTACTATCTTGATGTGAAGCAACTACCTTCTCTGTATGACTCGCATTCTAAGATGTAATGCAACCACCCTATTCTGAATGACTCACGCTCTGTTGTAATGTTACCTCACTATTCCCATAGTCCTAATTATGTACTTTTAGCGCCACGATACCTCAGAGTTTGGGCGCAACCAAAAACACAAATAAAATAATGGTTGCGAAAAGTAACACTGTTAACAAGCGCGCTGAAACTCGATTTCTGGTGTTAAGCAGTGTAATATAAAACACAAAAAAAATACTTTATGATAGTTACAGGATGGATTCTGGGGTTCACATGTTGAAGGCCCGAGCTTAGCTTTTAGATTTGCTTATATTGTTAATACACATGCTCCAGTTCACTCCAATCCTAGAGCTTCCTGGCACTGAAGGGCTAGGATTACAGGAGACAATACAGTACCCTTTGCACTTTCAAAACAGGGTGGTACGGTGTCTTGCACTATGTGAGGAGCTGGGGTGTCTCCTTTGTTACATATTATCATTCCACTTTAACAGGTCCAGGTCATCTTGTACCTAATTTAAATTTTTATTTAAAAGGAAAGCTGCAACTAAAACTGTATTGTTACTTGCTACGATAAATCATTATTTTAGTTAAGTGTAATGGTGACGGAGAAGACAAACAAAAGAAGCAATTCTATGAAAAAACGGCCTGGTTTTATTTACGTGGCTGAGCCGGCTGAATTCACATTTAGATTTGTATTTAAAAAATGGCTTGTACTGTCCTATAATAAACATGACAAATAATATTGGATCTAAGAATTAGAAAGTAGGAAAAAGCAGAGTCCTGTTGACCAATAAACTCCAAGCATATCGTCTTTCCTGTAGGAATGTCAATGTACAGGTATGACTTGGCACTAGAAAGACCATGAGCCAATAGTAAGGTCTTTGCACGCCTGCGGTTCCTCACTGAGGCATGGGTGCCCTCATAGGGACCAGTGGTCGTTGCAATGGCCGTGGAGGTGGGAGTGGTCCCCCTCTGTAACCATATGGTGGTGGCCGAGGTGGTCCATTGAAGGCATGGGGTGGCATCAGTGGGGGAGGGCCACGCATTCCGTGTGGTGGCATGTGACCTGGGTGCCCTAAAGAAAAGAAAGCAGAGGCACAAATTAACAAGAGTTGCTCATATCGTTTCAACAATATCGAACTCTCACTGGAGCTCACTTCCTTGGGAAACCCCAGAACAAACAGAAGCAGAAAGCCATCCTCTGAGACAACTCCAGATGGAACAAAGGAAAAAGCTCACAGCCTCTGAAACAGCCCTAGAGCGACTGTATTTTATTGCACATCAAACTAAAACAATAATCCCACACCCCAGTTAAAACACAGGGAGATTATTAACTGGCTCAACATCCCATATGAAACCGGAGCAGAAGCTCCCTAATCTCTACCAGGGCCCTGATAGAACCAACAATCTCTACAATACCCCAGATGAAAGCAGGAAGAAACTCAAGACTTTCTGAAAACCTTACAAAAACAATATAGGGCACATTGGTACTTCAACCGAATGAGGTTCCCTGTGGGCCACATGATCATATTTTCTCTCCAACCCCATTCCAGCTTCAAGCTCCAGATCAGCGACTCTAAAGCATATATTTTTAACACTATTTCTTGTCAGGATACTCTTAGGATAAACTTCTATGTCAACTAGGGTTTTACCTACAGATAAAGAAATATTCCTCTTTTGGAACCAAGTAAAGGGTATCAGTCTGGGATAAACTAAAAAGGTATACAGGTTTGTTCTTTTAGTAGAAGTATTTGACTCCTCGAAGAGCTCTATTCAGTCACACTAATATGGCACTGTTCGGAGAGATGTTATTTCACTGCACTGATAGTTTACAACTACTTAGTTATGTCACACTGAAGCACAGCACTTTAGACAAAAGAGCAATCAAATCCCAAATCTATGCAAACAACAAGTGCAGCAATCTTGGTCTCCCTTTGTGGACTGTACCCCACTACACTCACCCTGTGAAAAGTGGGAAGTTCTCAATATGATACCTTAGGAGGGATTTCAGATCACAGTACCAAAAACCAAATCCCTGTGAAACCAATTCTCCAGAATGGGTTATTTTTTCAGCACTGTACAGTATAGAACATCTTTGGGTTCCAGGCACAAACTCCTGAAAAACTTCCACACATCTCACTTAAAACACTTTCTGAAATCACAGAAGACCAAACCACACACTAACACACATGGAGATGCAACAGCAGCTGTTTCCTTCTAGCACCCTTCAAACCATCTTCTTGGGAGATTAAATGCACTGCAAACCTACTCACCCATGGGAGTGCCGAAGTGTGGGCCTCTGGGTGGCATGCCCATCGGAGGAGGGCCAGGATGTGGCATACCATGAGGAGGGCGTGGTGGAACCTGCCCAGCAGAACCCGGGGGCCCTGGGAGATGCTGCTGCATCCCAGGAGGTCTGAGGTGATGCTGAACTTGCATTGGTGGCATTCCTGAAAAACAGCCAAAGTATTATGAAAACTCCGTCACAATCATGATAATGACAGTAAACCACCCCCCATTCGTTTTAGTGAAAACATCAAGTAGCACCCACTCCAACATCAACTGCATATTAAGGCCACCAGGCACCTACATTTAATGGACTGCTATAAAGGGGCATCAAGCACTCATTTTTCTAATATATGCAAACATTTCAGGATGGAACTGATGCGAACTAGGTTTTTGGAGCAAAGTGTAGGCTAGGTTCTTCTGACCATTAGCATTTCTTTTTTGCTTTCATGCAGTAAGAAAAGCATTTGTTTTCTCGCATAGGCATCCATATGTCAGGAGTGCCATTTCCCTTCACAAATAAATACAACAACAAGAAAAAGCTCAAACGTTGCCTTGAGAAAACAGCACATTTGAGGTGTCCAGTGCCGTGCTGGCAGGGTGTTCGCTTCGCTTTCCCGGTTCCCCTGCTGCTTCTGCCCAGGACCAATGGGCCTGAATCAGGCTTGCAGTCCCTCCCATCAGCCCTCCTTACCATCAGGAATACTACTCCAGAGCTCTGTGGGCGCTTGCTTTCCTGGTTCCCCAGCTGCTCCAACAGGCCTGAACAGGGCTTGCAGCCCCTCCCACCCCCCCTATTCGCCATCAGGACCGCTCCACTAGGGCTCTGCATGCCACACTGGCTGGCACTTGCTTTCCCAGCTCCACAGCTGCTACTGGCCAGGATCAAAGGGCCTGAACTGAGCTTGCAGCCCCTAAACCTCCCTTCTCCCTATTTTTTTCTCTCCTTGCTGGGCGACACTGCCCTGGGTGTCTCTGCCAAAGGGTGGCATCTCACAATGGCTCAGTCTCTTCTGCCCGGTTTGGACTTCGTCCTACTCATTAGTCTCCTACTATGTTTTCCACTGTTCCTCATTTTTCACCCTCCCATACCGCTCATGGGCATTGTTTACATTCTCCCACAGATTATTTCCCCTTTTTAATTCGCTCCATTTCATATTTTCTTTTCCTCTCACGTTCTCACAGCTTCTTGCTCCTCTGTTTCCTATATAAACCTATGCACTCACAAATCCTAATAATCTCTATTCCCTCTTCTGATATCTCTTCATCTCTTTCAATTGGTTTACTGAACAGTCGGTCTGCGAGTAACAAGCCTCACGCTATTCTGGATTTCTTCTTCTGTCTTAATCTTCAATTTCTTTGCATCACCGAAACTTGGATCCCCTTTGATACTGTTGCCCGTGCCTTCATTATTCCCATCAACATCCTTTCCTCTTTCAACTCGACTGCATCAGCAATGGCGTTATAAATTCCATATCATATCAGTTTCATTCTTCCTTTTCCCCCTTCCTACACCTGCTCTTCAATCATTGTCTTCTTTTGAATATATTTCTCCTCATTCTCCAGGCCCTAAACCCTTACCTTTCTTACTATTTATCGGCCTCCTGGTCCTTTATCCTCATTCTGTGATGATTTGGACACCCTTCTTTCCTCTATTCTTTCTTACCTTTTAAACTTTTTCTGCTAGGTGACTAATTTCCATCTTTCATCCTCCCATGCCTCCTGTCCTCTGCTTCCCTTGCCCTTTTCCTATGATCGTTTGTCTCTTCAATCCACTGCATCGGACATCTCGGGTTCTACTCTCGATTTAGTCTTTTCTTCCTCGGATTCAACTGCCTTCTCTTGGATCATGCTCTACTCATTTTCCGTTTCTACCCCTGCTTCTTAATCTATTCCTCCCCTTACTAAAAAATCAAACATCTATAAGGAACGCAAGGTGGCAATAGTAAGATAGACGCAAGTCACCACAGTTAAAGGGTGTTTATTCAACTTTCACAAGGGGATGATTAACGCCTATCTAAACCTAAATCTAAAGATGGGAGCAAGCTACGACCATCAAATAATAATAACGCAGTCCTAGTGAGTTTTGTCAAAAAGGGCTTATAGAAAAAAAAAAAAAAAAAAACGATTGCCAATCCTTAACACTAATTTACAAATAATGTGGGGTAATGTTCATGAAAAGGAAGAAGTGTTCACAAAATGATATGTCAGGATGCTCGGGCTGTTGGTCTCCCCCACGTTTTCAGCACAGGGTAATGCGTGTCACTAGAGCAAAGCACACTGGGGCACGAGGATGCAGTTCAATTGCCACAGTTCAAGACCTTCTGTATGCAAGTCTCTTTACTTGTTGCAAGTCTCTTGAGTCAGAGGGCATGTTGCACAAAACAATAAGGAAACATTATTTCCCTTCAGAATTTCGCATGTACACACTTCGGGTGTTCACCCTGGGTCCCCCTCAGCCGGGCTCAGATCCCGCTCAATTACCCGGGCTCGGACCAATGGCGATGTACTTTAAATGATCGAAGACTTTCAAATGTGCACAGAATTTAGCTTGACCCGCTGCATGACCACTTCGATCTCAATCTTCCTTTTAAATGACTCAACATCAGCTGAATACCAAACAGAGACTTTCGAATAAGCACCCACGTGGCACCGGACCACTCTGAATATGGACTCTTGACTTTATCTCATAAAGTCCAATTACTCCATCGCTAACGCCTCACACACTGTTCTTTTTATACAAAGTTGCCAATTGCAACCTTGTTTCAAAACACAAGCTGGTTCGGTATCAGTCTCTCCGACTCACGGCTTTGCTGTCTTGTCGGACGCTGCTTTGTTGTAGGAGCCAAGGACAGTACCACGGCTGCAATCGCTCCTCCCCGCCAGAGTTATCGGTGCGGGAGAGCCCTGGGTACCTCCGACACAATGCACAGGTTTGACCAGCCTTTGTTTGTGGTCTTTGGTTTCTTACGTTCCAAGGTTCACAGAAGTAACAGTCTTTAGAGTTCCAGGGTACTTTCCTTCTAGTGACCCTCTCTGGTCTCGCCGTCTTTCTACTTGTATTAAACTGCAATGTCGGAACTGCTGTCTCCTCGTGTGTTTTGAGTCTGTTTGAGTGCTCTGCCTTTTATCCGTGTGGGGAAGTGGGAGAAGTCAGGTGTGTGTAATGATCCGTAATTGCCTGACCTTGCCTGACCATGGTGTTGGGACATGTCAGGTATACGACTCTGGTGTTAGTCCATTGTCGCTCACGGTGGGCTGGGGGAAAGGCGTCATAAGAAAGGGGATACCGCATCTCACCCTTTGGTGTCCCACTTCCACTCCCAGAACACCCCTCATCAAGGTGATCCTCTGGCACTGGCCCATCCCCAGGAACTAGGTCCCAGGAACTGTCATCCAGGTGGCCAGTGTCCTGGCCACCTGGATGACAGATCCGTGGGACTAGCGGGTGAGACACCTTCAGGTTGCTCACACATCCCTTTGTTGACGTAATCTAAGTAACTTATTGCCTCTCCATTCTTCCTCTCGACTCATTGCTACCACCCTTTCCTCATAACCTCCTGACAAAGCTAGATCTCTTCTTTTCTCCACACTTACGTCTATGCTAGACTCTCTGCATCTTTTGTGCTGCTTTACTCCTCCTACAAGAAAAAATCTCAACCCTGTCTATCACCCAACTCCGCTCTCTGCAAACTTCTGTGCGGCAGGCAGAACGTCGCTGGAGAAAATTGCATTGCGAGTCTGATCTTTCTGCTCTCTCCCTTCTTCATTCTTCCTACGATTCAGTCTTTTTCAAGCTAAAAAATCCAAAATCTCATTCAGCTTTATTTTCCCCACCCTCGTCTTTTCCAGTTGGTTGATCGTTCACTCTCCCCTCCCTCTTCTGAAACCGCTATTTTATCTTCCCTTTAGGCTCTCGGTTTCTCCAACTATTTTTCATCCATGATTCCTCAGATGTGTGCCTCACCTCCCCCACTCATCTACTTTCTCATCCTCTGTCTCATCTAGTTTACTCCAGGTCTTAGATTCTGAAACTGCCTGGTTTCTTTCCAGAGCTATTCCCACTGCTTCCCCTGATGTTCCTTTACCCTCCTCCCTTATCCTCAAAGTCTTTTTAATTTATTATACCATATCTTTCATCATTCATTCATTCTCTTCCTCCATTTTCCCTATATAATTTCAAACACGTGATTATATTCAATATTCTGGAGGAAAGAAAACGTGCCTTAATCTCTTTCCTCTAATTGTTGCCTTACCCTTCCCTTCTTCCTTTTCTACAGGTTTCTCCCTCTTCCTTTTCTACAGGTTTCTAACTATCTACACTCTCATTCTCTTCTTCCTCTTAATCATTTTTTCACCCTATGCACTCGACTGAAACAGCTGTGTGTCACCAACTCTCTTCTCACTGCTAGGCATTCTAAACACTCCTCCATACTAATCTTGCATGATCATTCCTTGGTGTTCAACAAGGCTGGCCACCCTACTCTTCTTTCCACTAAAATATGGTGTCCCCAGGGCTCCTTCCACTCCTTTTTCCTCCTTTACACTTCCTCTCTTTCTGAAATTTCTAAATTCGGGTTCTTGTTTCACTTGAATGCTGGTGACCCTTAGTTCTTCCTTTGCTGACTTTCCCCGAGACTCTCCATACCTTCCTTTCCTAATGCCAGATTGGAAGCCAACATAAGATGCATTCTCTGTCCTTTCATCTAAACTCAAAGACTGAAATACTTCAGTCTCCCTCTTCTATATCCCCATCTGTCCATGCGCTTTCCTTCTACTGTGCACGGTTGCCCTTTTCCAAGACTGCACGTAATTTGGGTGTATTCTTCGATTCTACTCTTTCCCTCCATCACAATATTAAGCTCACTGTCCATGCCTGTCAGTTCCATTTACACAACATCTGTAAGATGCACAACCTCTTGTCCTTTTCTGTTGCAAAAACCCTTATGCCAGCCTTTATCTTTTCTCGTTTGTTCTATTGCTCCACGCTGTTTTTTCATCTTCCTGCTTACCATCTTTCCCCACTACGTTCAATTGAGCATCCATCTACTCGTACTCTTCTTTCTCTGCCCTCACGGTCAGCAATTTCCACTGGCTTTCATTTGAACATTGTCTTCTTAAAACTTTGTATGCATTGTCTTCAAATCTCTACATGGTCTTTTCCCTACACTATATTTCATCCCATCTTTTTATTCCAAGCTTTGCCTCCCTCTCTCCACAGTCTCTTTAAACAAATGGTTTTTAACCATGTGAACTCAAAAAGGTCACTCTGAATTCGATAGCAATTTAATTCAGCGCCTAAGCACTTTGTAAATACATATATACCTTCAGACATCACTCTCACAAGCTACTTTGCATTCACTTACAATCTGCACTACTATTACTACTTTTAGCTCCAAACATAAATCTTTGTTTCTCCAAATGTAACCAAACCACAAGCACCATTTCACGGCAAGAATATTTCATAATTTTAGGAGCAAAGAGAGAAGAGAAAAGAGAGGAAAGAGGGGAGAGACTTGTTAGCGTTTTGACAACACAAGATTCAAGCCACTATCCATCTTTCTATGGATTGTTGAGAGGCTGAGTGACGGCCATATTAAATGAAGAGCTGTTTGGTAGCTCTAAACTCCTTGGTCTTGTCTAGATAATAGTGAAGAGCTTTCTTCACATCTGAGGTGTGCAGAGATGGTTTGGTAAAGAAACTGTAGGCAAGGAAATGGTTTGATTAATACGGAAAGCAGACATCACCTTCGAAAGGAAAGAGGGGTGGTGCCTAAGCATTTCCCTTTGGTTTATGAAAAGCAGCAGCTGGCTTTTCCATACATCAGGCTTGAGTCTCACTAACCTATCTAGCCGATGTCATTGCAACCAGAAAAGATACTTTCCAAGTTAAATGTTGGAGGTCTTATTTGTGCATTGGCTCAAATTGGGGGCACCATCAATTTGAAAGGACATTTAGTTTCCAGGAAAGAAAAGGTCTTGTAATGGGAGGGTACAACTTCAAAACTAAAGGGGCTTTTCTGTAAGGCATAAGGGCAGGCGGACTTATATAGATGAAAACTGCAAGTCTGACTCAGGAAAGTATAAAAGCCAAAGCCGTACTGCTTCTTCTTGACAGGATACAGGGTTGGCTTCTCTCTCCCAGCACCAGAGAAAGAAGATCTACCAGTTGGCCTGGTCAATTGTCTTCTGGCCTCCTTGAGCACTTGTATGCAGTCAATCAGGAGATTCAAGTGGCAGCATTTCGAACTCAGAACCCATGCTATCAAGTTCAGAATAGAGTGACTGATGCAAGATTCTGGTACCTAAACAGTAGATCATCTATCTATGCATTGCAAAGTCCAGTGTGGCTGAATGGACAGATGAACTAGGTGTGTGTGCCACCATTGCCATGCCCATGCCAGCCCAATCAGATAATCATTGACTTCAACAGTCTGAATTTTAGGATTGCATTCGGTATTAGAGGAGTTCGAGGAAAAGCATTGAGAAAATCTTGCGAACAGTCTATCAAAAGGGTATTCCCCCATGGCAAATGTTCTGTAATACTGAAGATGAAGTCTTGACATCTAGCTTTTTCCATTGTGACCAAGAGGACGAGAGACTTCTATAAAAAGCAAATATTTCTCATACCACCTCCTTGTTTAGGACACGCTCTTATTCTTCTCGAAAAGGACCTGCTTGCATGCAGTTTCTTTATTACCGGCAGATGTATTGCCACTATCAAGAAATTCCTTGCCAGAATCCACCACTAGATGGTTTCAGCTTCCCTCGCAGAGGTCCTCGTCATCCTGCCTACCAATTTTCTCAGGTAATGACTAGCAGTGTGTTACCAACCTGTATGAGATTTCCAATTGAGGTGATGGAAAGCAGGAACAAGTTCAATGCAAACATGGGCTGCCTTCAGCTCCAAAATGTATGTGGTTGTTCTATATACTCACTGACCACGTACCCTGGCAAAGGAGATGGTCTATATGGGTACCCCCTTCCTTCCATTGATGTATGGTGGGTTGGTAAAGGTTGTGCCTTGCAGCATGTTCTCCCTTTGGCACCACCATGGGAGTGAGGTTTGTGCCACCTGGGCATGGCTAAGACAATCCTTCCAGTTGCTGCTTTTCAATGGTTCGCCAAGCATTGGCCTCATATGGAGTCTTTAATGGGCACAATGAAAATACAGGTGGTCATCGCTCCATGGAGAGAGATCCAGCTCGCTGAAGGGCTAACTTCTTCAGAAGATCGCACCTCATTTTAATAAATAATAATCTTGCTTCTGCCTCTATGGTATTCATGGTCCATCCGAGAAAGGCAATAGTCTGGCGGGGACATGGACAGATTTCTTTTCATGATTATTTGAGCCTCACCTCTTCCAACACAGCACTCTCAGTTTTAAAGTCCTGGCTTCCACGCGGTGGTGAATTGGCCTCGATTAGCCAGTCATCGTAGTATGGGTACACTACTATTTTGCCGATGTTTCTCACAAGGTGCAAAAATTCAAGCTGTAAGCTACTGGCTATACATACACACAGCACACCATTTCTTACTCGCAAAAAGTCAAATATCACTGGCCAATGGGCGAGTTCAAATTTTGCACCCAGCTTTCTCAGGTGTGCTACCACTCACATGCACCAGTTATGTGTAATGTTGTGGGAAAACCCTGACTGGGTTCTAAAATGGAATGGTTAGCGTTAGGCAGTATTTATTGTACCACTGAGTGTGTTCAACTATGCACATTATTAAAAGAAAAATAACTATTATTTGACTGCACTGAGCTACTACCCACTCTGCTGCAGATGTTTTCTTTCCTATTTAAAATGAAACCATCTTACCTGGTGGTGGCAGGCCTCCTGGCTGGAAATGATGAGGGACTTGTGGGTGAGTCTGCACTGGAGCGACTGTGGTAGCTGGACCAGGAGCACTTGATACTGGTGGCAAGGGCATGGGTGGCAGAGCTGGAGGCAGTCCAGGGGGCATCGCGCCAGGTGGAGGAACAGGAGGTGGGAATGTGCCCATGGGAGGAATTCCTGCAAAGAAGAAAAATACACCCAACTGGTCAAAGCAATTCTAGGGTTGGTAGATTGTTCACCTGCTTAACGCTGTGCTAAGGGGGCGGGGGATCTTCTACAATATGTATAACCAAAATTATTTGCCCTACTGTTTAGAGGAAAGTGGGGAGGGAGGCTCTAATAAATTTCTGGAGTAAATCCAACCAGTGCTCCTCTTCACTCACTTATCTGAAGCAATGCTGAGAAACCTGCGGTCATGTGCTCAGGAGAGCAACACACTTTGTAAAACAAAACAAAAAACAGCTGCTGGTAAGCAGGCTGGGACCATTTGCTTCATTACAGGCATTTCCTTAAGCTCAATTAAGCAAGACAGTGTCCAGCTTGTAATGGGAATTTGGCAGCAAGCCCAGGGACGAGATGGCATGCAGAAAAGGGGATGATTGCCAGTTAGACAATTCTTCCTGCACACAAAGGGATGGCAGGCCAGTAGCATAAAGGGAACCCATCAAGTAATATTTTAAGTGAAAACGTTGCGCTTTAATTATTCTCATTTGCTTACCAACTGGGGTAACACCGCCCTGCCCCATGGATGCAACCACGGGCGTTGGTGCTGAGGGAGGAGGAGGGGCATCTGCGAACAGCTGGTGAGGGCGATCTGCTTGGGACAAGGGGTTCTGTGCCGCCAGCAGCCGTTCGGCCGCCGAGCCGTGACGCTCGCCCTTTGAATCCTTTTTGAAGGCATAGGATACCGTAATGGGTCGATTACAAAGATACTGTCCATTCATAGCCTCGATAGCAGCATCCGAGGCATCAAAGCTTGCAAAATTGATGAAGGCATAGCCCTTGGAGTTTCCGGTGTCAGGGTCTCGCATGATTTTAGGTGTCTGTAGGATGACCCCAAAGGCACTGAAAGTGTCATACAGCAGCTTTTCATCGATCTCGGGGTCAAGGTTGCCAATGAAGATGTTCGCTCCCACGTCCAGATTTTTGTTGTGAGCAGAGGCCTTGTTCACTCGAATGGGTTTGCCATATAGCTTGATCATATTCATAATCTTGATCGCATAGTCTGCATCTTCCTCACTAAGAAACTCCACAAAGCCATAACCTGTGAATGGAAAGTCACAAAAAAGTTAGGATAACTATTCACAGATAGGAGATTAATTATGTTTCAGCAAAAAGGAGGTTACAGTGAACATATTGTGTGGCCAGGAGTGGAGACAGCACACATGGCCACAGCGCCATGAAAGGATGAAAACCAAGATACGCAGTAGTGGTACTATGTCTTTATCCCGAATATTAAAGGCTGCAACACAAAAAAGCCGGGTTTTTTTTCGGCCGATTTTGGGCGGCCTTAATATTCGAAGCACTTGAATACCCCCTCCCTACGCCTTTTGAAATCGGGGCATTCACCCCCAAGCCCGCCATTCAACCTCTCCTGCAACCCAACCCTGCTGCATACTCACACACACACACACCTTTTCCCCAGCACCGCCTTACATACCAAAACACTCAAAAACACACACGCAGACACACTCCTTTCCCCTAGCACCCTCCCCACCACAAACACTGTCCCGTTTCATTCACACACGCGCGCGCACACACACACACACACACACACACACTTACCTGTAACCCATCTTCAACGGCCCATCTCGGTCTGTCAGCCCCTGTACTGGTGTGCAGCAGGGGCGTGGCAGTTCCGATTTAGAAAGAACGCTCCGAGACTTCTCAGAGCGGTCTTTCTAAATCGATTTAATGCATCAGAATCAATGATTTGGGTGTAAACAGCAATACTCTGGTTCAAATCCTGGAGGGCTGACGCCACCATCCATCCAGAAGAGGTGCATAAAACAATTACCACTACATTTAGTAATAAGTAGTACACATTAAAGTGCATAATGTGATGTACGTAATGTAAATGGTAATTACCATTATTATACTAAGACAAATCTCAACTTAATTACCTCAATTTATGAAGCCAATGAGCAATTGAGGTCGCTTCAAACAGATCATCAGCTGCACCCACCCCCTTTATGAATCAGCTGCCCCCCCCCACCACCTTTATGAATGGACAGGTTAAAGTTATACAGGGACAATTTAATTTAAATAATGCTTCCTCGAGCGCGACACTAAATGGAAGCAAAACACGTGTATTTGGAAAATACAAATAATGCAGACATTTACAGAGAAAGCTTTGTTGACATGTCTCAGTGAGCAACAATGTGTACTTCAACCAAACAAGTAATGGTTTACATTTTATTTATAAAATCAAGCTGACAAGGTCGCTTAATCAGGGCCCTTGTGCTCCTGAGGTAAAGCCATAACACTGATAAATGACAGAAAAGCAGGATGACCTCCAAACAAAAATTACACAGGATACAGAAAAAATGAAGAATGTTATGGGGAATACAGGTTTCCACAAGTGCTGTTGTCCTACATGTGGTTATCGACAGGAGGTAGGATATTTGATAAGAAATGGTCTTGTGATGTTACGATTTACAGTGGTTTGCATGGGAGACATATAGCCAACACAAAGGGAAGAAAACAAAGTTGCAGAAAAACAGTCGAAGGAACTGTAGTATAGACTCACAAAATAGATGGATTTCATTTATATTACGTATAAAAGGATTATACAATTAATGATTGTAGCTTATAAAATAAACTACTTCAAAATGCATTCCAGGTGTAGTGGTTTGACCGTCGTCTTTTATAAATCGTGTTCCAAGTGATCCAGATAAAGGCAGCAAAGCATTTTTCAGCAACAAACTTTACCTCACTCTAAGAAAATAGGAATTCCTGTGTCACTCCATGAAGTACATCCGAGAAACCACCTGGATGAAGAGGTAGCAGTTTCACTAACCATCGCCTGACCTACACGCCCACAACCCTGCATAGGCCCAGGGAAGGGATACGTGCATGAAAGACGAACTGGAAATCCTTCATGGAGCAATAATACATCCGGAAAAAATACAAAAGGGGAACCAAAAATGTCTTTGGCCCAGTGAAGCTATACTAAGTTTTTACACCCACAGATCATTTACAAAGTACTTTTCCTGGCAACAATGAGGCATGTAGTCGGGCGTCTGGCTGCATCTCCAGCACTGACCCTCTGAAGAAATCTAGGTTTTTAAGCGAGTCAACATCAAAGTAGACGTTATTGGAAGGGGGGTGGGGGGTGAAGATGGAAGGGAAGAGACAACTTACATGACTGACATTGCAATTCTAAGTCACAGTTGAGGAATCTACATGGCCTGTCGAACAGTTCAGATGGACGAATGCCAACCCCACCTTATTATCTGCTTAAGAACTCACAATTGATTAATGCACCTACGGCAGAACTGTGTTTAGTCTACAGCCACCGTCTGCAATCTGTGGCTCTCTGCATTATTTGGACTCGAAGTCATGATCCTTCACTACTGACCATGCTGGCAGGAGCTGATGGAGTTGCAAACATATGCAGCACCAGAGGCCATTAAAATGGGCACCGTTTAATGGGATAACAGAAACATGGTCACAGGCATGCTAAGATTTCAGGGAGTTAGTGCTATAATAAAATATCCAGGCAGTCCTGTACTCACAGATTTAGCTTGCAGGCCAAACAAGATCTAGTGCGGACTGCAAGATCATTCCAGTATCTAGTACCAAGAAAATCCAGGAAAAGGCTGCATTTTCCCATACATATTGAATTCAAATAATTTAACTTCAATAGTCTAAAGTCACGCATGGAAGTCCGTTTCCTGTACTGTCATTTTGTCAAGAAATGTGTGGCACGGAGGCTCGAAGGGTTCAATTATTTAACCATTTTTAAAAACAAGTTATTGAAAATCAATAAAATAATGAAGCCTCAGACCGTTCATATACCCGGTGCTATGACACAGCAATGATTTACGAGACCATAAGAAGCTTGGTACATTAGGACCTTACAGGTAGATATCCTGCAAAGTCTATAAGGAACCGCTTCTTCCGTGTTTGCTGGAGCGTGATCCTGACTAATCAGATCTTGGTAAGATATGGCATGTTAGGGATGGATCATGCATCGTGTCGTTTTTGCAAGGTTGAAAACCAATGTGAAACTCTTAAGCACGTGATGCTGTTTTGTTCAGCTGTTCGAGGCCGGGGATGAAGAACAGATTTGGTCAACTTGCCTGGTATACTACCTCAACAGTTCTTGCATTCATTCATTTCTTAAAATCGGACTTTTTTTTAGAATAGTGTTTTTATGATATACATAAAATTGTGATTCTGGCATAGAATGAAATGACTGCAGTTCAGATTTTTTTCCTTCTTGTGTGTTGTCTGGGTATTGATGAATATTCTTTTGCTTGCAATTTCTTTTCATTCTTTTGTTTCAAATTTGTTAAAAGGTTAAGTTTTCATAGCCATATAAAAATAAAATTAAAAAAGTAATGATTTACGAGAAATGCTTGTTTTGTTGACCCTAAAGATTATCCGATTAAATATATTTAATCCATCGTTTCGAGAAAGCATGTGTCCTTTCTGGGGATTTTTAAAATCGAAATCCGTTTTCTTTCAATCACAGCCAGTGCACCCAGTCCTGTCAATATAAGTACTGACCCTACCAATCTGATGCGTGGGAGAAAAACATGGAGGGTGTTACATGAAGCACCCAGCAGCCACCATATTTGGGATTTGTTTCACATCAGAACAAGGTGCTCCGCTTCTTTTGGAAAAAATAGTTTCCAAGTCTTCATTGAGAGCCAGACACAAATATACCACCAAGTAGCTGAACCTGTCCCGCCCTCCCCTCAACCCTACACAGAGTAATAGTCGCCTCATAGGTGTGTAATACTCGCCTCATAGGTGTGTAATGATTCTGAAGTTTAAAAAGGACCATGACGAGAGTGTCAAACTCGTGAGGACACCACATGCAACGTGGCGCGTTCCTGGTGGCCTTGAATCTCAGTTCAAAAAGATACTCAAATGTAAAGGAAAAAGTTTTTGATGAGGATTCGAAACCAGCCAAATTCTCGGGAGATGGTTCTGTGGCTATGAAAACCGATTTGCTTTCAATCTACACCACACCACAACTTACCTTGATGTTGGCCTGTAACCCTGTCCTTGGGCATGTGCGTGTTGACCACCGGCCCCGCTTGTAGGAACAGCTCCCATAGCAGCGGCTCACTCACTTTCTCATCAAGCCCACCAACATAGACTGTGGCATCTGGAACAGAATGAATTCAACATCAGAAAATCTGCTGCAATAATGTATCATTCAAAAAAATCATATTAATGATTATTGCAACTCAGGACGAGGAGCAACATTCTCATTGCATAAACCAAAGGGAGTTTTGGAGGACTCTGCTTCTAAGATATGAAACCAGAAGAACATTAGATTGATGGGTGATTTCAATCTCCATCTCTCTTCTAACCCTCCCACCTCTCTCCTTTCCATCCTTGATTCCTACTTTCTCACTCCTCTCCCCTCACTTCCCCGCCTACCCACCAATCTGGCTCCACCATTGACCTCATCTTTACCTCCTCTTTCACTGCTTCTCCCATCTCTTCTCTACCTACCCATCTCTCTGACCACTCCTTACTCTTCTTCTCACTCACCCCCCCTCCCCACCTTCCACCACCCCCTTCTTCCGTCGTGACCTACGTAACTTTAACCCTTCTCGCTTCCTCATTTCCTGCTCCTCCACCCCCCTCTCTTAGCCACTGAAGCCTCTTCCACCTTACCCTCCTCCCTCACTTCTACTCTAGATCTTTATCCTCTCACCTCGTTCCGCCCCTCTTGTCGACCTGCTCCACCTTGGCTCTCAGCTCATCTTTCCTCTATGCGCTGCCTTCTTAGGCGTCTTGAACGTTCCTGGCTCAAACACCCCTCCCCCTCCAACCAAGCTGCATACTTCCACTATCACACCCTCTATGACTCCTGCCTTAACTCTGCTAAGCGTACTTGCTTCTCTGACCTTCTCCACTGTCTTCTCATCCTCGCCGTATTTTTCAAACCTTAACTCAACTTCTCTCTCCACCTACCCTTGACCACTCCATCGCCTCTCCTCTCCCTGCCTCCAATCTGACCACCTCCTTTTCCAACAAAGTCCTTGATCTCCGCCAAACTATCCTCTCCTCCCCTTCCTATTCTCCTCCCCCTTTTCCTTGTCTTCTGACACCCCTATCACTCAATCTGAAGTTGCACTCCTCGTTTCTAAAACTCATCCCACTGCTTCTCCCACTGACCCTATTCCTACCTCCCTCATTCCCAAAATCTACCCTCTTCTCATACCCTATCTCACCTCATTTTTCAACACTTGTCTCTCCACATCCACCTTCCCCACTCCTTTCAAGCATGCTACTATCATCCCCATTCGTAAAAAACCCTCTGCTAATCCCCATCTCCCATCCAATTTCCGCCCCAATTCTCGTCTACCCTTCCTTTCTAAACTTCTAGAACGCATTGTCAATTCTCAACTCTCTACCTACATCTCCAACCATTCTCACCTCCCGCCCGCACCCAATCTGGCTTCTGCCCTCTACACTCCACTGAAACTGCTCTCATTTCTGTTCTCGGCTCTCTTCTCTCTGCCCGTTATTCCAAGCATTCCTCTATTCTTATCCACCTCGACCTCTCTGCTGCCTTTGATATGGTCGACCACCCTGTACTCCTTAGCTCTCTCTCCTCATTTGGCCTCAAAGACTGTTCTCAGAGGAGAACCAACTTATTTTACTAACCGCTCCTTTTCAGTCTCCTGGGGTGGCTGCACCTCCCCTACCTTTCCTCTCAACCAGGGTGTTCCACAGGTTCTGTCCTTGGCCCCCTTATCTTCTCTAGCTCCCATTATTTCCTCCTTTGGTATCTCACACCACTTCTATGCAGACGATACCCAGCTCTTCCCCTCTTTCTCTCCTGACATCCACCATAAGCTTTCCTCTTGCCCTTCAGCCATCAAATCTTGTATGTCCTCTCACTTCCTTACTCTTAACACTGACAAAACCGAAGTCCTATAAACACTCTTCCTCCCCCATCCCCTCCTCCATTCATTCTCTTTCCCCTCTCTCCCCATAATATCTCTCTCTCTCTCTATAATATATATATCTCCCCCCCTCCCTCAATCCCTCTTCCACATCTACAGTAACCATAAAATTCGTCTCGGACTCTTCTACTGCTCCACTCTTCGCTTTGGACTCCCTTCCTCTCACCTTTCCCCCCCTCAAATCTATCACTCTGCCATCCATTCCCTCTGCCTCCTCTCTCCTCACGACTCCATCTCCTCTTCACTTCACACACTAGGTTGACTGCCTTTTCACTCTCAGCTCAAAGCTCAAATTTAATTTCCTCTGCCTTGTCTTCAAAGCCCTCTATAGTCTTGCCCCTTCTTACCTATCCTCCCTTCTTACTTTCCATACTCCCTCTCGCTCTCTCCGTTCAGCTGATCTCTTCCTTCTCTCTCCTTCTGACTCCACAGCTCCCAACAGTAAAAATAAGAGGTACGCACCGAATAACCTTAGAATTGAGATTTGATGTGCAGAGGATTTGATGCTTAAAGTGGAGTGACAATTTCTTTGAATATATACTGTCTGTGTTCTTCACAATGACACTAATAGGTTTATTAGTGTCCAAATATACATTTCTTCGTGCAATCCTGCTAATTTGCCAATAAGTGCCAAGGCTTCAGCAGGTGTAAATGGTATAATTGGCACTCTGATCCCCTGCCTTTTTCCAACTTAAATTAATCCAATGCCATGACCAGCTGAGTGGTGGCGGGACTCTATAGGTAGGCTCATGCGTTGAAGTGAGCGTTTTATTCCCAGCGGTCCCTTAGGGGATTTAACAGTGGTCCAGAAACAGGATTCACTGTTTTAGACCATGCTCTGTATGAAATGCCTCCATTTTCCATTCTGAAGCCCAGGTTCAATTTTCTCTTGCCTCTCTCTTACCCTATCGTGCCCAGTCAGTCCTCTAAGTAGTTATAGTTTTCAAGCCTATACCAGTTCTCCTTTGTCCAAAAAGATTGAGTAATGGGTTTTAGCTTCAAAAAGGGTAGACTATGAACACCCATTTTCAGCTAGTGAATCAACACCACTACAACAAACCCCATTCGTGGTCCGCAAGGGCTACCGTCCAAGAGAGACAATGATGAACTTAAAAAGGTGGGATATCTAAACAAACCCTTTCCAATCTACCAGAGAGGGATTGCAAATACCTAGGTGGGGCGGTGGGAATGGCATGAAATTGCTAGCAATAGCATGGGTTAAAGTAAAAAACTGGGCATCTGTGGCATGCAAAATTACACTAGTAAACAAGCTGCTTTTCTGGGTCCAGGACAGCTGGATATGCCCGTTAACAGAACAACACTAGGAATAAGCATCTATAAACAACTATGGTCTAAAAGGCTTGTACATTTCGAGCCATGGCGTGGCACACAGAACTGGGAGGCGAGAAACATCGGGGCGAGTGCAGGATGTAAGGGCACAATGTATGCATGAACTCACAATGCTCTGCCAACTTCAGTGAGATCTGGGAGACTGCAGAAACAACCAATTAGGTGGAAGAATGGCATAGTGTAACTGTTCGCCTGCTACTATGAGTCTTACCAACCCACTTCTGTACCTACACGGATTCAAACAGAGGCTAGAGAAGTATGTGGGCTGGGACGCTGGAGACAGGAGGCAATCGGGGACGTCAGGTCCTTCACGTTGCTTTCAGAGGGAGTGGGATCTTTATCCTGACTGCTCACATTGTGAGGCCCACTAGCACCCTCAGAGACACTATACCATTTATTGAAAACGCAAGAAGAGTATTTGTACTCAGTTTGCATATGCAGCAATAGTTTCCTTCTTTGCTGAAGTATGCAAAGAATAAAAGGTTAAAAAAAAATGGGTGTGCACAGCTACAGCACAATTGAGGCCAGAGATAGCATACCCTAAGACTTACTGACAAAGGTGGTTCAGGAGAAGAAAAAAACCAATTGGCTAACGACAACACTATAGTTAAGTTAATGTATTCCCCCTTCTACTACCACCACCACAGACTCGTCACCCCAACTTTGCAGCTTTTACCACAAAGACCATCTCCCCGCCGTCCCCGTTCAGCTCCCGAATTACTCAGATGAAGCCCCTAAAGCACATATTCGATGGCCACAGCACAGAGGGTCTATGGCAGTTGCATTCACGCGTTTTTATGCCGAGGACTCCCTTGAGTAAAAAAAATGTTTCCGTGCCCCGGCACAATATTTAACTGCTTAGATTTTCGATTGAAAGCAGTCACTGTAATCCCTTTTTATACAGCCTCGCACCCCCACTGTACATCCTTCGGTCAGTCCACAGTTTGAAGAGCTGTGAGGAGTCGCTGCATAGTCAGATTCCCAGAAGCACTAGGTTAAGAAGGTACGGTAGCCTGAGTGCAGAGCTCCGAATTACAGGGAACAGTAGATGCTCCAACTATGGAAGACACATACACATCTAAATAGAAGATCGAGGGAAGCTGTTAAGAACACGTTATACCGGTCACTGCCCAGATTCTCAAGTAAAATCTGACTGAGCAGCCATGTAAGCGGGTGAAGAGAGGTGTAGTTCCAGCAGGAAGATGAGGATATCTGCAAGTAACACTACCTGATGTCTGTTATGGATAATGTACCAGCATTCACAGCAAAGAAAAAGCGGAGCAGATTTGAATGAAAATAACGTCCAACCATGATAAAAATCAGAAACACTGGTCATTTAAAAGACCGAGTACTAACAGATTGCCTGGAAATCCTTGAAAGAAAGCAGGAAGACTCACGAGCGAGTGTGAAACTGCCAATAAATGGCTAATCAAGCAAGATAACTATTCCAGAAGGCCTTTGTATGTGTGTCTGAATTTTCCGACAGGGTCTGAACATGGTAGACAGACTGAATACCTCCAGCGGGAACTACCTACATTTCTGGGCCTACATGCTGGGATGCATTTGGGGATTGAGAAGGCATACAGGTCCCATGCGACGAAGTCTAAACTGGGCCAGCTCCCAGTCCTGCTTTTGTCAGGGAAAAAGTTTTCAGGAAGATCAGGGAACGTCAGAAAGTTTACAGGGGTGATGAACGACTAAAAATAATTTTTTCAGTTACCTTTAGAAGGTGATCATGAATCAGAGAAAGCAGTTTATCACAGGTAAAGAACATGCAAAACCTAAGTATTTTAAGCTATTTGATCGTATACTCTGCCAAGCTAAACGTGGCCAAGAAGGAACAAACGCATACAAACGCATGCATTCAATTATCGAAAGGCTGTTGAAAACGCTTCGCATGTGACGCAGTATATTGTGCCCCCAAAGCAAATTGCAGCTATAAAACACAGTTGCGTGTCAGAATCAGCAGATGGACAAGCTGGATTAAGTGGTTCTTTAACAACCAAAACGTGTCACTAATTTTGTCAGCCCTAGTCTACAGGAAAAAAATGAGTCTAAAAGGGTGCTCGCCAGAATGTAACGGCGGAACTTTAGCAAAAGTAAGGGCCAAGGAAATGCTGGCTGGTTCCTTACCCCACCGTTATGTCTCCTCAGAAAACGGGTATGGGGGCCCTTGGCACAGTCCGAAAATAAAGATGCCAAATGTCTCTTCTACCTTACTCTCCTCGGGTTGTGCATTTGTTGCTAGTCTTTTTCTCCTTGTACTGCCAGGGATTTTGTCTCTGGAGTTCTTCCTCACCCTTGGGATCGCCTCCTGGCTCGTAAATCCACATCAGCCCCCTCAACAGTTAGGCAGAAACCTGTGCAGTTCCTTTAGGGACCACTGCAAAATGTTTAAGACTACATGTGTTGGCAGTAAACCCAATTGGTAGCAGTCCACACCACCCAGATTTACCTGGTAGCTGTGGCTGAGCAGTCATACTTCTCTCAAGAGTTAGACAGTATATAGAGTATACACATTAGGTACAAAAATACAGTAGCACAAGCAAACACTGACCAGAGCTTTGGTATAAAAGTATATAATTATTTATTTAAAAACACTTGTAAAAAATACACTGGCACTAATATGTCAAGCAAGTTCAAACACAGTCACTAGAAATATATACACCTCCCTAATATACACACCTCCCTGATTAATTATTCGATAAGTCTTAGGAAAAGAACACCACTTATCAATACAGAGGTGAGCGCTTAACCAAGATGGCACTATAATAATTATTTAAAAAAGGAGGGAAAAGGCAGAATTAGGAAAGCACACAATACAATACCAACACTTTTAGAGAACCACAGTTAGTCAAGAAAGGCAGGGTCTACTGTAGAGCAAAAAGTTCATAGGCCAGGCCCACTCTTGGAGAGAGCAAGGCGGAATGTGCCCAAGGTCACACAGTTGAAGTACACTTTAAAAGTCTTTGCAGATAGTTCAAGAAGGAGTTAAATCAGTTCAGAAAAGTTAGTTAGCAGGTCCCAGGACACCCCAGGATAGAGAGTCAAGGATTTACGGGACACCTTGAACAGTCTGTTGCAAGGGAGACCAGGCGGGACACAGTAACTGAAATGGTGAGAAAGCTCCAGCGGGGGCAGTTGTTCCTGGCAGCAGGTGCAAGTCGGTGCTTCGTCCAGGGGAAGAGAAGATCTCGACGTGGAGGAAAGCTGGAGGTCGTTGCACTGCCAGGGAAGAAACCAGCCACTGAGTTTCCCCGATTAAAAGGTACGACCCTTTTATTCGTGGTAGTGGTGAAGCGTGGCTATCCGGCCGCCGGGGTGCTTGGCACTGGCGATTGACCACGAGATGATCCAGGAGGCGAAAAAGAGGAAAACTGGTTAACCCCACCAGCTCAAAGGAAGAAGACTCTCCTGGATGAAGATCTTCTCTGTCGTTGGTAAGTGGTGAGGCGGTTCAGCAGGGCTCTACCGGTGGTGTCGTCGTTGCAGGTCGGCTCAGCTTCTCCCTCTTCGGATTCTTTAGGTCCTGTGGCGACTTCTCCAGTCCCCAAAGCCCTGCTTTTATGCAGACAACCCCCATTCACCAGTCCTAGCTGTCAATCAAACATGCTAAGTGGTGAGCCAGGAGGCTCACCACTGGGCCAATCACACAAGAGTGAGAGGGTGCCTATTCCCCCCTCCCACACATCCTGTAGACCCAGACAGAGTGGCACCACTTTTGGAGGCTTCTGTGTAGAAGCCCGCCGAAAGTGGAACAAAGGGCTCGACTTAGGTTGGAGTTACAGAGGCGAACACAAACACCATTTTAAAACAGAGTCCTGGCAAAAAGACCAAACCGGGGAATAAATATTAAATAAATAACCCGGCAGTATCTTTAACATTGCACCAAAAAGTGGTGCGTTTAAAATGAATGGGAAAATCCCATAGTAAATATTCTTAAGGAATATTTTGCGTGGTAACCACTGCCACCAGCCAGAAACTCGACAAGGCGGGACTGCACAGTGCCCCCTTGAAAACAGACCCAGGGGTAATCTAATTAACCCCTTCAAGTACTTCCACAATATGATGGTTTGTACTGGTTCTGTTCACAAATTTGGACTAATAAAGCCAATGGTGATTTACATGCCCTGGGAGACAGTAGTCAGTCCCAGGGTATGGAGTCTATGTTTGGGGGCCACTATGACACCCCTGTGTTAAACACATACCAAAAACAAATGAAGCCCTATGTAGTAAAAGACCCCATAGCCCATAAAACGCATACAAAGTCAAAAGGCTATCTCAAATCATGCCTAAGAGTGGGAGAAAAAGAGTCACTCTTAGCAGGAGAAAAAAATAAACCCCAAAAATCCAGCAAAGCTGCTGGGGGACTCGCTAGGTTTGGGAAATTAGCCGTAAGAGAATTCTCCTTAACATCGACCCCCCCAAAGCCTTAGGTAGGTCTTGATTTGCACCCCTTCTTGTGGGCTTTGCACCCACACCTCGCCCCAGGGTCTGGTTTCTCCCTCTCTCTCCACATTGTGGGGTCTGGTCTCTGCTACCCCGGCTTGGGGCCCAGTCTGAGCTACCCCCACCATGGAGTCCGGCCTCACCTCTCAGCCCTCCTCACCATTCCATGGAGCACCTGTGTACCTTATGTCAGCAGGCAATGCTTCTCCAGGGCTGTTTTCACATAGGTGGAAGTGGCTTCTTCGCTGCGGGTCCTTTTTTGGCATTCCACATTCAATAACGCTAGCATTCTCTTCCTGCTCTCCTCCTGCGGGGCTTTGGCGTTGGTTTCTTGTCACTTCACACATCTGACTCATGGACAGTTCCCACTACAGGACTGTCTCCTGGGCTGGGTTTCTCTGGTTTGTTTCTCGGCAGGTGCAATCCGCGTTCCATGGGATCAGCAGCCACCCGATCTGCCACGCACGTACTCGCTTCCTCCTGCCACTACTTCCAGGTTGAGGTCTCTCCGTCTATGTAACTCTGCAGGCTACCTTCCTCTCTAGTCTTAACACTGATTGAATCTTTATCTTCCCGCACAGTGAGGGGTGGATCCACATCGTGTTCACTCCTCTGAGATTAAGACAGTATATGAAAAGGGCCAGAAACCGTATCTGAAAAGGGTCAGAAACCATATCAGCCATTTGTGTAGGGGATTGCCAGATATTACACACTTCAACTGCCATATAATCAATAATCTGGTAGGTTCTTGGCACAAAGGAGGATAACATATCCCTGGTTAAGGGTTGCCTGTCTTCTATAGTGGGTCACCTCCAGCGGGATCCCGCTTGCCCTGTCCCCTGGGGCGTGTTAGTTTAGCATGTTCACCTCCCTAGTCCCAAGGGGAATTGTAATTCCCTGGATTCCTCACACACGCCACTCTACATACTGCAATTCATTGGATATCTCCGACTGCCCATTTGTGTAACCTGTGGTGCTACAGGTAAAACAATGTACAGAACATATTCTAACACAAATGCTGTGCGTTAGAAATAGGAACAAGTTACTTACCTGCAACTATTGTTCTCCAGCATGGGTCGGCATGGATTCACATGCTCATGAATATTCCCCGTTGTCAGGCCAGGAATCCTCAGTAAAAGAAAAACTGTTCACTTACAAACTGTATTTATCATCTAAACCAATCACTGTCTTCTGGGTTATACTGCCCACAGCCAATGACAGTCTTCTTCCTAAGCCCCTCCTCTGGGAGCCATCTTCAGATTTGGTAAGCATGTAAAGTGGCAGGATGTCCAAGAAGAGCTGCAGAGGTGTAGGAGGGAGGGTTCACATGTGAATCCATGCCAGACCCATGCTGCAGAACAATAGTTCCAGGTAAGTAACTTGTTCCTTCTCCAGCATAGGGTCTGGCATGGATTCACATGCTCATGAAGAATACATAGCAGTACAACATTACACAACCACAGAAGGTGGCAAGGCTCAACAGAAGCAATACTCTTACCTCTGGAACAGACTCACCTCAAGCGAACAAGTTGCGTAGCACTGCTTGGCCGACTGTGGACACTCTCTGCAATCCTTGTCGACTGAGTAAACCTTCGTGAAGGTGTGCGTGGACCTCCATGTAGCAGCCCTGCAGATGTCCAGCCGGGGCACAACAGATAGGAACGCCTTCGTTGCAGCGATCGCTCTGGTGGACTGGGCTCTCGGATGGCCGGGCAGCAGTCAGTTCGCCAAACGATGACAGTGAGTGATGCAGCCGGAGAGCCATCTTGAGATAGAAACCTTGGACAAGGCCTTCCCATGGTTCACAGGACCAAAGTTTACGAACAGTTGAGACGTCTTCCGAAAACTCTTTGTGCGTGCCACGTAGAATTTCCGGGCACGAACAACGTCCAGCGAGTGCAAGGTCCTTTCAGCCGGTAATGAAGGCTTAGGGAAAAACATACGTAACACCAGAGGCTCGTTCAGGTGGAATTCCGATGGAACCTCGGCATGAAAGAGGGGTGCCTCTGCGGCACCGCACTCGACTCGTGGAATGTCAGATATGGCTGTTTGCAGGACAGGGCCTCTGGATCTTAGGTCACAAGGGAAGCAGTTTTCCACAAGAGGAACTTGAGAGGGGCCTGATACATAGGCTTGAAGGGGGCCCCCCCATGAGCCTCGTCAGAAGCACATTAGGTTCCCACGCCGGGGCAGGAGCCTTCACTGTTCGGAAAGATCAAAACAGTCCTTTGAGGAACTCCTTGACGAGACAGTGAGACCAAAAAGGATTGTCCTGGAGACCTGGTGTACTGGGAGATAGCCGCCAGATGCACCTTGATAGAGGCGTGCGCCAGTCGGGCCTTCGCCAAGGATAACAAGTATGGAAGAATTTGCAGGGCCATGACTCTCAGAGGAGTGATCTTCTGCAACTAGCACCACGTAGCGAAACGCTTCCACTTGTGATGCTCTGGCCTTGGCAAGGACCTCCCTGCAGTCCGCTGGCAACTTGTATCCTCCAAACTCTAGGGCTGCAGGAGCCAAGCCCTCAGGTTCAGCAATCCTGGGTTGTGATGCAGGATTGCGCCTCCCTTCCCTGGCAAGAAGATCCATGACCACTGGCAGTTTGACCAGAGCGACGCTGACAAGCTGCAAAAGTCCGGGTACCAAATCTGCCTCGGCCACGCCAGGGCGATGAGTATCATTCTGCCTCGGCACTGTTTGAGTGTATGGATGACTCACAGCAGGTGAGGAAATGGTGGGAATGCGTACAGAAACAGGCCTTCGCACGGGAAGGAGAATGTACCCCCATGCTCCTCGGTTGGTGGAATCAGCTAGCAATCTTCTGGCATTTGGAGTTTGCCACCGTCGCAAACAGATCCATCTGGGGCCGGCCCCACTTGATGAAGATGCAGTGCGCCTGGTGCTCCCGAAGTTCCCACTCGTGGCAGGAACCCAACTCCCTGCTGAGGGAGTCAGCGATGGTGTTCTTGACTCCCACCAGGTGAAAAGGGGCGAGGAACATCTCGTGTCCAACGGCCCAGCACCACAAGTCCTGCGCCTCTTTGTAGAGTGCTGGGGATCAAGTGCCCCCCTGCTTCCTAATGTAGAACATTGTGGTGGTGTTGTCTGTGAAGATCCTCACCACCTTGCCCTTCAGTGACCGAAGGAATGACATGAGGGCCCAGAACACTGCCCGCAGCTCCAGCATATTGATGTGAAGATCCTGCTCCGCCTGCCATAGGCCTCTGGCGTGTAGACGTCCCGTGTGGGCTCCCCAGCCAGGGAAGAGTCTGTGGTGACCATCTCCTGGTATGGGGGGCTTTAAAACCCTGTGCCCCGGGCGACGGAGTAAACGCCCCACCATCGTATCACCCGGCAGAACTTCTCATCGAGCAGGATTTTGTCTGTGAAGCTTCTGGACACCTGAATCCAGCCAGCGTCCAGGAACTCCTGAAGAGGTCGCATCCGTAGCCTACAGAGCTGGATAAGGTAGATGCAAGATGACATCATGCCGAGAAGCGAATTGATGGTCCACACCGTGGCGGTCTTCAGTGACAACAGCCGTTGCACTTTCCCCAGGATAACCACTACCCTCTTCTCTGAGGGTGATGCTAGGCAGGTGACTGTACTGAGTCTGGCTCCTAGGAACAGCACGTTTTGCGATGGTGTCAAGCAGGACTTCGGATAATTGATGAGGATCCCAGATCCGTCAGCAGCTGGACGGTTGCCTCCGTGTGTCCGACGGCCAACTCTCGCGCGAATGAGCCAGGTGCGGTGAAAGTCTTCTGCTTCCAGTTGGCAAAGCATGTGCTGCATAGTGACCATCCTGAATCTTTGGGATTTGAGAGATGGCCGCCAGCCCCCAGTTTTCTTTTGACTAAAGAGTATCTGGAGTAGGCTCCGGAGCCCCGGAGTAGTTGTGGAACCAGCTCTATCCCCCCCCTTACGCAGCATGGCCCGAACCTCCTCCAAGAGTTGAGGGGTGTGCTGCTCCTGCCAGGCCACCGGAGGGATTCACGGACACCTGTGCTTGAAACTCCAGGGTATGTCCGTAGGCTAGAGCATCCATCACCCATCTGTCGGTGGAGATCTTCTCCCACTCGCTGACTAATCCTGTCAGCCGGCCTCACACCGGGGGTGCATGGGTGGAGGCCCCGACGTCTAGGCCAGTTCAGCTCTGCTTCGGCGCCGGCGTCCTGCCTTGAGGGTGACAGCAGCGCTGACCACCTCCACCGTAGGCCTTGGAATGGCCTCTGTAAGCCTCCTTGGTCGTGGACCTGGAGGGCTGGCGGTACGACAAGGAGAAACCTTTTGTCGATCTGCCCAACTTCCCTCTGAGGAGCAAAAGGAAGAGCAGTGTTGCTGGAGTGCACCCAGGGCACGTGTCGTCTCTGTATCTGCATTGAGGGCCTGCAGGGACTCGTTGACAAGCTTACCAAAAAGGTTATCTCTGTCGAACGGCATGTCCAGTACTCTCGCCTGAACCTCCTGTTGCAAATTTGTGGCCTTCATCCAGCCTTGAAGACAGAGGCAGACACTGTTCCCCATCTGCCAGAACCCTGTGTCGGCTATGTCCAGCGCCACTGTAATGGCATGGTCAGAAGCCACCTCTCCCTCCTGGAAGAGGGTGATCGCCTCCATCCTCTTGTCGTCGGGCAGGAACTCCAGAATCGAGCACAACTTGTACCACAGCTCCCTGTAGTACCTGGCCAGAATCGCCAGTGCGTTGGCCACCTTGATGGTGGATGCTGCAGTGTAAATAACCTTCCTTCCCATGGCGTCCAACTTCTTCCCCTCGCTGTCTGGAGGGACTGAGGACGATGAGGAAGGGTTCGACGAGCTATTTGTCGCAGTCGCCAAAACAGCAGAATCCAGCGATGGTTGCGACTGTAGGCACCTGGGTGCGGACTCCGGCACCCGGTACATTTTCTCCAGCCTATCCCGCTTGGCCGGGGCCATGCAAAGGTTCTTCAAGAGGGCCAGGCCCTCCTCCCACACGCCGTCCAGAAGGGGTACCACCATGATGGTCTTCCTTTTGGCCTCGCACCTGTGGTACAGGAAACCCTCCTTCTTGGTCAGCTGGAAAAGCTTAGATGCTTTGGCGACTATGGAATAGAACAACCCCACCTCATCCGGTGTGTACGTCCTCGGCTGCAGAGTTCTTTGCTAGCGATGTGATGGACGGTGTGCCTATCAGCTGTAGATAAAGCCAACTATAAATTGAGATCCAGCTGTCACAGCTCGCTAAAGGCGTTGTGCAGCCAGATGGAAGGAACATTGCTAGTGCCCTACGCCTGTGCTGCAGGGTAACTTGCGGGTAGGCTGCTTGCAGTGGTCCTAGTTTCTCTGAATACCACTAGGGTATGACTTCATTTCTGGATGGACAAGACCCTAATATTATTCTCAATGTCTGTAGTTGTACCCACCTGCATCCAGCGGTCCTTGAGGTTGCCGAGCAGGTGCTACACCTTGCTGTGCTGCATATTGTTGCACAATATTGTGCAATGTGTGAAAATGGGTGGCTAGCATTTGTAGTCAGTTTGCAAATACGGGCCTCCACGGTTTGGATGAAACTGGGCTAAGAATTCTAGTGACAGATTGGGTGTGGCTAACATTCCATTCCTAGAACTTGTTTGTGGGTAAACTAGATTACCTCCAAACCAGTTGACATGATTTGTATGTGTTAAAGCCAATTCAGGAAACTGGTATGGGCGATACTGGATGGTGTCTAATCTCCCCTCACCGGGAGAGTTGCATATATATTATTTGTCTTTTTAGCTGGGGTTTTGAAGTAAGTAAAGAGCGACTCTGCTGGCAATTCCCTAATTGTGCTAATGCGAAATTGGTATTCACTGCCTGATAGTGAGATGATCGAAGCCATTCATTCATACAGCGACATTCTACAATGGATGGGAATATTGATTTTCGATGAGCCATCTTCTCTACTCCCTCTAACCTCTTATTTAAAAAAGCTTTTTAGATTTTTTGTTTTGCTTTGTCTGCAATATCGTGACTGGGCATGAGGTTATTCTACTATTAGTAATGCTATGGCCCTCTCTAAAACGTCCCCATCTGTTACGGGTGCCACCAGACATGATCGCCTGTGGTCAAGCTTGACCCCTGACCCTTACCTCGACCTCATTTGAGGCTGTGGAAAGCGGACACAGTCAGTAGTCATGTTTTATGATAATACGCACCCCAGGCAGTGACCTAGCGAGTGTTTGTGCCCATCAGCATAATTTAACCAAATACAGCCAAGAAATGTGTGAAGTTCTTTAGACTCAAAGAGACACCATTCTATGTCAAGACAGGAGGCGAGCATTATGCTTTACTCATAAATCCATGAGAAAAGGGAAATCCAATAGTTTAAAGCGTTCAGACATGGAATTGTAACTATGGCACTTCAAGCCCCATGAACCTCCAGTCCTTGGTAGTCCTGAGGCTCACATCCTCCACCTATCAGGTGCTAGCCCCCAGTATATGAGACCCCTGCACTAGGTCCCTTCCTCTTTCTTTTAGCTGCAGCTCTCAGATAAGTATTCATATTTTCACAGTTAATGCACCGCATATATTTTCCTTGTTGGAGTGGTGGCAGCGCGAAAAAGAGATTTAGTTTCTCTTTATATTTGAATTGTATGTGTGAACGCACGAGTGCGTGCATTATAGTTTCATATAAAAATATCCTTCTGGTGAGGGAGTGCGACGGAAGCGTTGCCACGCAGAAGCAGTGTTGGAGATATTGAAGTTGTATTTCCCTCAGGAGTCGGGACCGGAGCCACGAGCAAACGCGGTCGCATTAGGTAGCCGGCCCGCTCCAAGAATATTTCTCCTCAAGCCGGAGCGCGCATTACCGCTGGCGAATAATATGGGCAGTAGGACCCAAGGGAGCGGGAGGCATCGAGCCTACCCATCACCGCCTGGGTCTTCCTTACTGTTTTCTACATCGCGAAAGTCGCACACGACACAGACCTTGCCATATTAAGTGATTTTCACGGAACAGACGAGGGATTACAAGCCGCCACAATTGTTATACTGCTTTGAGCCTATTACAAAGCTGACAGTCCGGATTCTGGCCCTGCAGTCCCTATCACCCATGTCTCACTATGATGAACCGGACAGGTCTCATTCAACCACACCTGAGTGAAGTGAGGAAGAGTGGGTGGAAGAACCCACAGAGAAAGAGACAGAACTGTCCCTCAGTTTCAATAAGGTCCTAGGGGACTCCCTGTCCCAGGCTGTTTCCCAAGGGGTGCATCCCATAGAGCAGCGTTTAGATATGTTGGAAGCACTAATGTGTAAACAGAAAGCAGACAGCTAGCTGCTAGAAAGAAGGGCAGACAGCCCTGTGAAGGAACGTCAGCAAGACACCCCCACAAAGGGGTTGAACAAAAGGGGTGTAGGAAAGCTCAGAAGAGGCTGACCTCTTTCCCCCCCCAAACCAAACAGAAAGGGTAAACTCTGTTCCCCAGGAAGTGACCAACCGAGTCACCAGGCTAAAAAAGGCCTTCCTATTGAAGTCTGCTACCCACGACCGACCCCCTACCTTAGGGGTGAATAATTTAGGGGAAGATGACTAAGGCTACTCGCCAGACGACGAGGAGGAAATCATCCCAGAAAAGCCCCTCAAGGAAGAGCCAGCCCCAGGACAGGCAATATGTTCGACCCAGAGTCCACCGACATCCAAAGTCCTGAGAATGGTTACCGTCGCCGAGTGCAGCCCTATATATGTTGCAGCACATTCGGAAGCCCCTGGACACAGAGATGCGTGCACAAATTAAATGAGAATGTCCACAACCGGAGTTGCCTAGCTAATTAGCAGATACCCCTGACCAGGATCCAAAGATGGTCACGTTTGTGACGAAAGCGGCCAGAGACATTAGAAAAGGCGTCGACCACGCCTGGAGAGGGTGCCAGGATAAGCTGCTAGACCTGGCAGGGCCATTGGTCAAAATAATGGACTTGGCAGAGAAAGCCAAAGACACTGGAAAGCCAGTGGGCGCCGAATCACTAGGGAACTGGGCTCAACGCGCAGTATGCCTTCTAGGCAATGCGAACTGCGCGCTATCCTCAGAGAGGATGAGAGGTGTCCTGTTAAAAATTGACAGCAAACTCAGTGACTTAGCTTTGTGTGAAGTGTGCGAATGAGCAAAGGGATTGCTATTCGGAGAGGCCTTCGCCAAGGAAATGACGCAGTTTGTAGGGACCTGCTCCGCTTTAGAGAAAGCCCAGAGTGCCATCAGAAAGATCTTCCCCGGGCACCGGGGTCGATCATCCGTTTACTTCAACCTACATCGCAGACCCCAGGGCACTAGAGCCCAATATTGGGAAGGGAGACAACAAGACACTTACTTCCCAGGTAGAGCGTGATGACGCAGAGGAAGAGGCTCAGACAGACAGCCGGGCGCATCAGGCGGCGAGCACACTAGACACACTGTTGTCCAAAGTGGGAGGAAGGACTCTATGTTTGCGCGAATGGCGAGAGCTATCCAGCGATGCTTGGGTACTGCAAGCAGTAGCAGGGTTATCCCTAGAGTTCACGGGCGAACCAGAGTAGAGCCCCAGCCAATACACGTGCCACAGGAGAAGCGAGAGCTCATACAAATCGAACTGCGCAAGCTGGTAGACAAGACTCGATAGAGAGCGACTCCCAGGGGGCCCAGGGTTCCTCAGCAATATGTTCTTAGTCCACAGAGGAGAAAAGATAATGTCGGTAATAAATCTGAAGGGTCTGAACGAATGGTTAACTTACAACCATTTCAATATGGAGGGAATTCACCTCCTCCGGGACCTCCTACGCACCAGGGATTGGCTGCCGTGCTTAAACCTCAGAGACATGTACCTCATTATCCCAATGGGGACAGCTCATCAGAGTCCTCCGCTTTCGGTGGAACAAGGAGACGTGGTGCTTCACAGGTCTCCCTTTCGGCCTGGCATCTGCCCCTTGGGCCTTCACCAAGATAATGAGGCCAGTGGCCGCAGCCATAAGAGAGAGGAATAAGGATCCTCATCTATCTAGACGATACCCAAGTCTTAGCCCAGAACAGAGTGGCTCTTCAGGAGAATGTTTGCTGGATCTTCACCCTAGTGTCCTCACTGGGATTTATTGTAAACACAGACAAGTCTCAGCTTCAACCTGTGCGGAGAATAGAGTTCTTGGGGTTTATGATGATCCCAAGAAGATGGTGCTAGAATTGCTGACCCACAAGGTCAAGGTGATCAAGAAAGAGCACAAGGCGGTCAAAGCGAATGGCCTACTAGCAGCCTCAAATCAGGCAATCTTTCCCGGGCCTCTTCATTACAGAGCCTTGCAAAGGCTCAGATCAGACACTTACAAGGTGGAGTGGGGTATCATCAGATAGTAACCCTGGACCAAGAGGCTCTGACAGAGCTCCACTGGCAGCTACAGAATATAGAAGCCTGGAACGGCCGAGCGATTTTCGGCAATGTGCCAGACTTAGTCATAGAATGGGATGAGAGCAGAGCAGGCTGGGGAGCCAGATGTGATCGAACAGAGACAGGAGGACATTGGTCATCGGAAGAGTTAAAATTGCACATAAACTGCAGCAAGCTCGTAGCGGGCTCATTTGCGGTGCAAGCATTTACCAAGGGCAAAGCCAGATGAGTCTTACTTAATAATGGACAACAGTTCAGCGGTGCGCTATATAAACAAGTTAGGAAGCACAAAATCCAGAATGTTAGCAGAGCTAACAAAAGATTTCTGTCATCACTGCCTGCAAAATCAGATTGCGATATCAGCAGAATACTTACCAGGTGTACAGAACAGTGTAGCAGATTGGAACTCTCGGTATCTCACAGACTCCAGCGACTGGAGACTACATCCCCAACTGTTCAATCGATTGCAGGAGATTTGGGGTCCGCTGAACCCTACCTGTCCGGATCCAGGTTGAATGCACATCAGTTGGAGGCTAGACCCAGGAGCAGTAGGGACAGACGCATTCTTACACCCGTGGAGCGGAGCAGTGCACTATGCCTTTCCACCATTCATCATGCGGATGAGAGTACTAGCCAAAGTTCGCAAAGAGGAAGCAGAGCTTGTGATGATGATACCGATTTGGAAGTCCCAAGCATGGTTTCCAGTAGTAATGATTTCCCAAGGATAGTTAATCGGCGGGACCTTCTGCTCAGCCCGACCGGTCTCCAGCAACCCCTGATAGAGGCAGTCATACTCCACCTGATAGCCTGCAGGGTTTCAGGAAAAGATGGGAATTGCCAGCAGTGCTCCAGATAAGATTTTGAGGTGGGAGTATTTTACACATGATTTTTCAAAGTAGAGCGTAAATGCAATTTCAAGAGAGTAAAAATTAGTTTTCTCCTCTGCAAGAGAGTAAAACTTATCCAACACATACGTTATGGGTATGAACACATTTTAAAAGGGTGCATGCTTTATTGTGTTGCTCGCTTAGCTGTCACAGATTTGGTCTTTCAGTTGGAAATTCACCATCATGCATAAGAAGGCTATGCCGCTGACAAAAGAAATGCTACATTGCCATCTAGTGGTGGAAAGTATGTTTTTTAATGAATAAATCAAAGCGTACACGGTACGCAGTACAAAATTTAATGGTCCGTATTTGCCATATTTACATGCGTAAAAGGGCAAGATACGCACGTTAACTGGTAGGCTGATTGGCAGGCATTTCACAGCATGCTACCGACTGTATTAGAGATTGCTGGGTACCTTCCACCATACAGAGCTATTGCGCTGCTTGGGACCGGTGGTTCTAGTGGTGCACGGAGCGCGATATTCATCCCGTTTCAGCCCATATAGTTTACATTCTCATATAGTTCACATTCTCAATTTCCTGCCCGACAGGTTCCACGACGGCTGCGCCTACAGAACAATAGGATCAGCAGTGTCAGCAGGTCATGATAAAATATAAAGGAAGCCAGTGGGAGAACACCCCACAGTCATTCGTCTGCTCAAGTGAATAAAGATAAAGAAGCCGCCGGAGCCTAAATATGCAGTATTATGCAACGTCAGATGTATTTCGTCTCTTTTTCGGCTGGCCAGAGAATAATAGCCTATCCTGTTCGCAGCTATCGGGGAATATCTGCTTAGCGGCATGTCGAAGAGTATCAAATGTTAAAGCACTAGGGATAGATAGGAAGCTATTTTATCCGGAGGGGGTTGCATTTAACATAGCCAAGAGAACAAAGTGTGATTCTAGGATCATTTCCTGTCCATATTTTGCAGAGAATAAAAAGATGTGTAGCGCTGCATTAAAGATTATGAAGCAGCGACAGCGCACATTAGACCAACAGGGGGACGCAGCTGCTTATTGTACAGAGGAAGTCGTATCACGCAGTAACTAAAGCGACTATAGCGAGATGGGGTAGCAAAGTGATGCACTGGGCGGGCATATACCTATCCATATTTGGCGCGCATTCCGCTAGGTGAGCTATGGCATCTAGAGCGTTTTCAGCAGGGGTGTTACAAGACATTATGAAGTCAGCCAATTGGTCTTCTGAAGCGACGTTTAAAACATTTTATTGCAAACCTGTGTCTGAGATAACTAGTTGAGTGGTGGCGAGCGTTGAACAAGCATAATGCTTGCCTGATGTCTTGACATAGAATGAAGATTACCCATGCTTATAGCGCAGGGTAGTCTTGATTCTATTAAAGACACGGAGGCAAGCATTATATCCCACCCTAAAATGGCAAAGACTTGAGCTCTTCATGTATATTCATGCTGTGGAAGCTCTTTAGCTCATTTCCCACCCTCATGATGTACTCTCCATTCCTCATAGGAGGTGAGCAGAAGGCAAGACAGCCTGAGTTTTGACGAGAACAGCAGGAGATTTGCCGCAGAATACGCACAGTGTCCCATTGGACCGGAGCGACCGTGGAGTGGGCAGGACAGTTGAAGTCCGGAACACAGAGATGTTTGCAGAGAGCAAGTTTTTATGTTTGGAATCGGGCAGAGAGGAAGGGACCTAGTGCAGGGGTCTCTTATACTGGGGTCTGGCACCTGAAAGGTCGGAGGATGCGAGCCTCAGGACTATCACAGACTGGAGGTTCATGGGGCTTGTGGTGCCATAGTTGAACTTTTGGAAATTCCATGTCTGAACGCTTTAAACTATTGGGTTTCCCTTTTCCCATGGACTTAGGAGTAAAACAAAAATTCCCAGTTTAAATGTTCATGTTTCTGAAAAGCTGTGAGTTGCAGTATTAAACAAATATAGCAGAATGCTCGCCTTTGTGTCTTTACTAGAATCAAGACTACCCTGCGCTATAAGCATGGGAAAACTTCATTCTAACACATTACTCAGAATTATGCAATTGACAAACAAAATTGCAAATGGCCCTAAATCCACAAAGGCGCAGGATGCCCTCATTATGTCCCTTAGCCGATAATGGACACAAATAACCTCCCTAACTCACGGCGGGAGAGGGAAATGGATTTACACTTTTGAAAAACACACTGTAGGGGTGCCCCTCGCTATAGGAGACATCAAAAGCTTGTTAGTATCAGCAGTGGGAGATCAGGAAGAAATCAGTGTGGGAGAAAGCAGGGTACCCAGGAGTAACACTGAGTAATGACTCGCATGATGGGGCATCGTTCAACAATATTAGGGCACATGTCTGGGAGCACTGCGAAGGACCTTCCCGTATACTCCCGATTTACAATCGATCATGCAATGTACGATGGGAGATAAGGAGGATGCTGCGCAGTACATTCTTCGGGTTCAGGAGCTGTGGAGAGCAGAAACAGGCAGCACATGGGATCAATCAACGTCTGTTTTATTTCATTGTGAAGCGGGGGCTCCCTAAGGAAATGCAGAAGGCGCTTGATAAGATAGCTGGGGTGGAAGCAAAAGGTTGACTGAAATTCAAAGCATCATAGTGCACCATTGTAAGAGGATCGAAGAACCTGAAAAGGAAACTATTCAAAGGAGGCAGGCAGAGGAAGCAAAACTAGTTCAAAATAAAAACTAGTTCAAAATAAACGAGTGAAAGTAGCAGTATCAACGGTGGTCCTGCCCCCAGAACAGATGGGAGAAGAAGGGTGTGCCCCCGTTGCCACACAGGCGAGGATGGCAGCAGTGTGGGCAGACAACAGGCAAGGTCAGTGGGGAGGAAACCAACACTATACAGGACCACAATGGCAAGGAGGGCCGCAAAGAGGACGAGGTGGGTTTCGAGGGCAGAGAGGAGGGGGATTTGGTGGGCAAGGACCAAGAGGAGGTGGACAGGGGCAGTATTTGTCATGTGGAAGGTGGGGACACTTTTCCAGGGAGTGTTGCAGCAGACCGGGAGGGAACTACAATGAACAACCCTATGGGAACACCCACTCCGGTAGCCCACAGGGGCCCATTCATGGGTCGACCATGATCCCAAACGAAATACACCAAGCATACACCCAGCTACCACTGCAAATCCCTGGGCCCTACCACCCTCTGGGACAACAAGCCATGCAACAACGCCAGACCTGCCCAACCCACAGGCTGAGGGAAACCGACACCCTTTCACCACTGCACCTAACAGTGCAGCAGCCCCCCCCATCAAGGGGACGCCGTGGTAGGGGGGGGGGGGGGAGGGGACCCTTTCTCGACAAGTATCCCGACTATGACAGCCCACAGAGAGCACTTGCGTGTCCAGTACTATCAAATGACCTTGCACGCGGAAGAGGAACCACTGGTGGGGGCAGAGATGGGAAATAAGCAACTCATCTTTATGGTGGACTCAGGGGTGGAAAAGTTGTGCATTAGTGAAGGTGACTTCCCACTATCAGAAAAAACTCAGGGATTTTCTGGGGCTGTAGTTACGGTTCCATACACAGAAGATTTAGATGTTAAAATAGGAGGGAAGGTGGTGCGGGTGACCCTCCTTTACTATGAAAACTCCCCTGTCAATTTACTGGGAAGGGACCTTCTCAGCAAACTAAACATGACCATATCATTCATAGATAGAGGGGTTGTCTGCGCCACCCCTGGCATGTGCCCCCTTTCGGGCGATGCTAGTGATACATGCAGTAGCAAATGAGATGATGGTGAGGGGGATACCTAAAAACCCACACATGTTTGTGTATGGCAGTAGAGTGCTTGCCAGACCAGTGCCCCAGCTTACCAGGAAAGAATGGAGAGTACCTGCTGATTTCATCTTTTGACCTGTAGCACTCCCTGAAGTGGTTGCGGGTACTATCTTGTCCCTAAACCTAGAGGGGTTGCAGGTGTCTGCCAAGAGAAGAGAATTGTAGTACTGGGGACAGATACCCATGGATGCCAATGGCGCACAGTGTTGTACATAGATCCCAATATACCCCTACGAGAACTGTTGATAAAAATTTGTTTGAAGATGACAATGATGTGGAAACTGTGCTCGAGATTTGTATACCTGTGACATTATGGTGCAGTATCGAAAGGTTCAGAGCCCTCCGCATGGCTATTGTTAGCAGGGCACCACCATTCTGTGACAGTGATCTACAGCAGGTTCCACCCCACTTATGGACCACTAACCCCCATGATGTAGGGATGCTAAAAGAAGTGACACCAGTAAGAATAACACTCAAACCCGGTGCAGTACTCCCAAGGGTTGAACAGTAGCCCCTGTCCAGAGAAGCAGAGGAGACAATTCAAGAGACATTACAAGCCCTGTTACAGCAAGGGATTATAGGGCCATCCACGTCACCATGCAACCCCGCTATCTATCTGATCAAAAAAGTAACAGGGGGTAGTTGGAGGATGATCCAGCACTTGCGCCCCCTTAATCATATTGTACAGAAAGAATTTCCTTTCGTTCCCAAACCTGCCTCCATCCTGTGCAGCATCCCGAAACAGGCCACCCATTTCACTGTGGTGGACCTGAAAAATGCATTTTTCTCTGTGCCCCTTGACCCAGGATCACAATATCTCACAGCATTCAGGAAAGTGATACTGCAAAAGCCCCAGTATCTTCAATAGAATACTGCATGAAGATCTCTGTAATATTCAGGTGCCAATGCGATCATTCACGTAGATGACCTACTGGTCTGCAGTGACAGTGAGCAGAGCTGTCGAAGGGACTCCATTACCTTTTCCCAGCTCCTAGCACAAAAAGGGTACAAGGTGGATAAGAAAAAGCTCCAGTACTGTTTACCAGAGGTTTTGCACTTGGGTCAGCTCATCTCCAAAGATGGCAAAAGAATAATTCCAGACAGATCTGCCACAGTGCGTGGAACTGCTCAACCAACAAAAGTGAAAGAGATGCAAAAGTTCCTAGGACTCTGCAATTATTGCAGGGCCTGGATTTTAGATTATGCAGCATATACCAGACCATTCCTACAAGGTCTCAAGGAGGCACAGAAAGAGGGAACAGACATTCAGTGGACCGCAGAAATGATAACTGGGTTTAGTGATCTGAAAGATGTAATTTCAACAGCCCCAGTTCTAGCAACCCCAGACTACACTCGGAGTGCTACCTGTTTTCCCATTCAAATGGCACCCTCATGACCGCGGTGTTAACACAATTGAGTTCCATCGGACACAAACCTTTGGCATATTACAATGGCACACTCGATTCTGTCATGTCATGCATTCGCCACTGAAAAGAGTTCCATGATCGTGATGGGGTGCTCAGTGCCGTTATATGCTGAGCCCTGACTGTTAGCGATACTAGAATGATCAAAATCCACCCTGACTACCCAAAGGGCATCTGCATATGAAATAATAGTGTCCAGTCCCAACATTCACGTAGTGCGGTGCAGGACAGTAAAGCCAGCAACATTCCTAACAGAACCATGCACTGTTGAAGAAATGCAACAGCATGACTGTGCAACATACGAAGGAGAAGGGGATGAATTTCCCAAAGCAAAAGACAGTGCTTTGGAAGAAGGGGGGGGGTAGTATTTTTCGTTGATGGGTCAGCATCCATTGATAAGGAGACAGGTGAAAAACATGTTGGGGCAGCAGTAGTAGGAGGGAGAATATGAAACACTCATCATGAAAAGATTACCCAGACATTATTCCGCACAAGCAGCAGAGCGTGTAACTTTGATAGAGGCTCCGAGGGCTACAAAAGAATGTTGCGTTACAATTTACTCCGACTCTGCATATGTTACAATGACCGTGCATGCAGGTCTATCCCGGTGGAGGAGAAGGGGGTTCAGAAGGGCAGATGGTTCCCCAGTGCAACATGCAGAATTACTAAACACATTGATTTCGGCCCTCGCAGAGCCCTCTGTAGTAGCAGTCGTTAAATGCTTAGCTCACACTCAAAACACAGACAAAACATAATGGGGAATGCTGCAGCTGATGCGGCCGACAAAAAAGCAGCATACCTTCCAATGGAAATGGGGGCAGAATATGTGCTAGCTACCTCTGTAACGCCCCAGACAGCAGAAGCCTACAAGCCCTATAGTACAAATCATTGAATTGCAGCGAAGGACACCAGCAGATGAACAGGATCTATGGCTTTAACACAGGTGCATTCAATCACTCACAGACCTCCTTTGGCGACAACTGGCAACAGGAAAGGTGGTGATGTCTGTCGAGCTACTATACACAGCATTGGAACAGTTACATTTTCCATCCCACAGTTCTAAGCAACACATTGCTGCCGATCTCCAGGAAGATTGGTTTATTCCAAATTTGCAAGAGCACCTCACACAGATGGTGGTCCAGTGTACCACGTGCCAAGTATTCAGCACAGGTTTGACGCTGAGAACTCTGAGGAAAATTGCTTTGCCCAGTAGGCCCTTTTCGTGAGCTGCACATTAATCACGCAGACATGGGAGAAAAATGCAATGGGGCCCCGATATGCGATTGTGGCGGTGTGTCCATTTTCTCAGTGGGTGGAAGCGGGCACATGTGCCCACCTTGATGCCAAGTGTTCAGTGAAGTTTCTTGTTAGAGAGGTTTTCCCTCGATGGGGAGTTTGTGATGTCCTACGGTCAGATAATTGGACTCACTTTTTCAATGAATTAAAAGAAGTGACGGCCCTATTGCGAATAAAACACAAAATATGTTCCATTTACCACCCACACTCAAAATGGTTGGTGGAAAAAATAAACGGCCTACTTTGACTCTCCAAACTGTGCAACACCCTGAAAAATAATTGGGTATACTGTCTACCCCTGGCATTGTTCCAGTTGCGCACACAGCCCACCAAGGACCACCACCTGTCCCCTCCAAAAATAGTGACTGGCCGGCGCATGCAGATGCCATCGTCACCAGTAAGAAGAGCATCAGATGCTCCCAGAGCAGCCACTATTCTGGGAGAGGAATTAAAACACCACCTGACAACTCACATGCGCAATAAGGTGTACTTCAAAACAAAGCGCCGCCCCCGCTAGGGAGAACTCTCATACATGTAGTAATTCCCTTCACTTAGAGACCCCCAGCAACTTTGCTGGATTTTGAGGACTTGATTTTTTTACCTGGAAAGAGTGCGAGCCTATTTTCCCCCCACCCTTTCATGTATTTTGATGTGTGTTTTACTCTGGTGTTCTTTGATTATGGAGTTTTAGACTCCATAGGCATCATCTTGGTGTGTTACACAGCACCTTCAGTGCCGTGACACAGGGATGTCTTTTAGACTTCCCAAAGGTTTAAATACCTTCTCTGGGATAAAATACTGTTTCCCAGAGATGTAAGGTTAAATTGACTTTACTAGTCTTTTTAAATTCCTAGATCCAGCACACACTATCTTCCTATAGAGTGCTAGCGTGTAGCAGTCAAATGCTACCCTTTTCTATCGAAATGGCTGGTGGCAGTGGTTTTACAACTAACTACCATGATTTTCCATACCGCAAACACTGGTAGCTAAAAATCGCTGGAGCCATGTTTTTCAAGTTGGTGCCTTAAGCCCTTTTGTTTAGGTCCCGGTTTTCTTTTTTCGCCTTTTCTTTATGGAAAGGTCCCTTTAGTGTTTCTCTCTGCGCGCCAAACTAGGTTTGGTCCCTTTGTTCGTATGCCTTTGGTGGGCTTCAGGACTGAAGACCGCCTCTGGCGTCTAGTGTCTGGGGTGGGCAGGAAGTGAGGGAGGTGCTAGAAACACCATGTGCTTAGTCTCCTAGGAGACCCAAATACACTCTGGCGTGATTGGCTGGCTGACTGTCCGGCAAGGACAGCCACCCTGCTGGGTGAGTGGCAGCTAGGCTGGAATGAAAGGAAGAAAACTGTAAAAGGCGAGTCTCTGGACTTGGAAGGCAGAGTCGACCACTGGAACGAAAGAACCTAAGACGAGCTGGAAGAGGATGGTTGCTGCAACCACTGGACCGTTGGTTTGCCCGGTGAAGCCCTGCTGCAGGTCCGAATTGCCAAGTTCATCTCGACAGAGAAGCCCCTTCAAGGGCGACTTCTTCCTTTGAGTTGGTGGGACCAATCAACTTGTGGGCCACCTGGATACCATTCTCAAGGCTGGTTAGGATTAACAAGGGAGAGGGACACCAGCTTGTGTGCTTGAATTACAGCTACTGGAACAAAGTGACTCCATTTTGTCAGCATTTTCCAACGATTCCGTGCAGTGCAGGATTCCCCCGACATCCTCCCTCTTGTCCCCACGACCGAGGCTCAGGAACAGTGAGATCTGCAGGAACTGCCAGGAACCAACGTCTTCAGCTGCATCTGGTTCTTCCTATTAAGGTACTGTGCTAACCCGATTGAGAAAACTCATCTCTCGTGGTGAAAGTTTAAGGAACTTTGCCAACTTGCAGGCCTAATCAGCTTGTGACCCAACAAATGATTATTTTTCGTACAAACTACTTCTGAGAACTTTGGCAAAGACTTTACCGTTCACTACAAGAACTGCTCTTTCCTATCCAAGACACTAGCCCGTTGACTTTGGCCTAAGCCTATTGAACTGAATTGAGTCCACTAGTGAACTGAAACTATTTGCACTGCCTAAAAGTATTTATGATCTATTCTATTAACTTGTGCCTTTGCTTTCCCATTTAAAGTGACTGAAATGCCATTTGGCTCCTATTTCAGGGAAGCTTAATTTACTCAGAAACTTATTGGCTTTGTGTTGAAGTATATTTGTGCACAATATTAAGTTGCCTCCTTCTAGTGAATGTTTTCTAAATGATTGTGTACTACATTTATTATGAGTGTTTAACCAAGAAACCTTGAATGTAAGTGTCTACTTGAACCACTGTGATGGTAAGACCTCTTTGTAACTTAATTTACTGCTCACATTCCCTCTTGAGAGAAGCCTGGCTGCTCAGCTTGCTACCACAAACGGTGTCGTACAAAGGTTGGTTTTGCTTACACCTGTAGTCCTAATTGTATGTGGTGGTCCCAGAGGTTACTGCATGCAATTTTGCCAATACAGAGAAACTAGAACTACCTCCCCAAATGACACAACCCAGACTCAACCCTTATTACCCAGAGATTGGATATATGTCAGAAGTTGTGTCCGAAAGTGGAACACACCCTGGTTCCATGGACCATGGTTTTCCACCCCTCTTGCAGTGAAGGCGAAGGGGCTAAGTTACTGGATACACCTCTCAGATGTTTGTAAGACTCCAAACCACGCTGCACAAGGCACATCGACTGAAAACAATGAGACTACCTCAACATAAGTAGCCCTATGCCAACCTTATCTGTGCATGCAAAATGAGTTAACATGTATAGCTGCTAGAGCATGAGCTACAAAAAACGAAATCTCTCTCTTTTCCACATTTTTCTACCCGTCTGGTTTTTTTCCCTCTCTGCAAGTGCCACGATCATGGAAATGTCACTGCTGAGAGATTCTTCACATGTAGATAGCAGTAGGAGTAGAATTAGCTTCACAAGAGCATATAGTTACGATTGCGGTTTGCACTTTACAGCCATTTTATTTACTGTTCTAATGTTTGCATTGGGAATCTATTGGGGAACGTCTTTCATCTGGGCTCGTCATAAAAGGAGGGGAGGAGGGGGGTTAGGGGGTGTAAATGGACATGGGACAGGTATAACTGGACCTGGAATGAAAGCACACCCTTGAATCTTACAAGTTTATATTGAAAAAGAACATGAGGGATCCCAAGTGTTACTAGATCAGTAGGAAATAAATGAAACGCCAGTAGATGGTTCAAATGCAACCCGTGTACCCCCCACCCAGTGCTTGAATCCCAAACGCCCACCTCCTTCCCTGACACGACCAAAGGGGTTTTCTTTCACTTTACCCCAAATTAAGGAATAAATGAAAGCACACCTGTAGGGAATGTTGAATCACCCGATCTATTAACAAACCAAACAATGCATAACATTACAAATGCCACCTGTAGCAACTCCCAATATGCTCCATTTAACAGCTTAATGTTTCAACTACTAAAACCATGCATACAACGATCCCTATGTATCACTAGTACCTCTCGACAGACAATGTTGGGGGAGGGGAGGGACAAGAATCCCCTTGAGGAGTAATAGAAGAAAACAGCAGACACGCCAACATTAATATGATGCATACCATGGTTTAGGATAAGATGCAGTGGAAGACCTTCGCCATCCCGAACACTCGAACAGCTGGTACTCCAACATGAGTGCGATGGGAAGGCAAACAACTAACGGGAGTTGCTACGTTTTTTCCTTAATACTGCACGCATCTAGGGTGCCCAAGGTAATAGTACCCCAAGAGGTACCCTTAGTAGAAACACAGTGTCCGATTCATCTTGCAGTATGTAGGGTAAAAGGTGCCTTTCAGGCACGCAGCATCCGTTTACAACTTGTTGAGCCAGATAACTGCAAGTGCAAGACGTGTTCCACCACCCCCAACTGTTTCAAGGAAGCGCACCTAGCCATTGAAGGGGCAAAATATACAGACAATAAGTGGCAAGAAACAACGCTCGTGTGCAAAGCCGAAGGACTTGTCGGTTACCCAACAAAGACACTAGCACTTGTAGAGCAAGAATGTGCATAGATATGGACCTAACACGTTGCAAAGCTGACGTGGATCACAGCAATTGAAAAGCCAGTGAAGGAGCACCTAGAAGAAAATTATGAACTATGTTTTTACAGCGAGGGAACTGTCTCTGTGGGATCGAACAAACGATGCAACAGGACACTACTCATTCCATATCTCCGAAGAGGTAACACAGCGCTGATGGATTACTACTGGGTCTGCGGCCAAAAGGCATACTTGCACCTACCATTATAACTGGAGGGTAAGCTCATGAACAAGTGGAAGGACTTGGGAGCTAATAATATTTGAAACAAGTGGGGAGGCGTCCTGCCACTTACTTTAGGTCCATTTACCTGTATGGTAAAGGCTGAATTTCTTTGCATGCTAATTATGACAGTGGTTATATTATTTAACTGACTGTCATAGGTTTTCTTAAAAGATGAGCAAGAAATAGACCCTTATGGAAATACATCATAGCATACTTTTATTATTCTGCTAGTGCTAGTAGGTAAACAACATATTTTATGCTTTTAAAGTTTTTACAAAAATAAGTGTAGAAAATGCTATTTCATAATATGCATCTTAAATCAGAATACATTCATTTTGTTTTACAAATGCATTGGAAAAAAGAAAGAGTGAGTGACAAACATGGTTGTGACAAACATTCAACAAATGCACTAAAAGAGTGTAACAAATGTGATATACAAAATCACCATTAATATTGTTTGTTCGTGTCTTGAATAAAGCATATAATCAAGACTGTATGGTGTTTGTAAGCTCTAGAGAAGACAGGGACCTAGTCGTTGGTCAACGTCAGGAATCAAATCAGGTTATGAGACGGGACTGTGGGAATGTAGCCCACAAAATTATGTAGCCCCGTGACGTTTCGGCAATAAGCCTTCTTCTTGGGCCTTGACTTGGTCTCCCCTGTGTGTGGAGAAAAGGAGGGAAAAAATAAAGAAGATTCCAAGTAAAATTCAAGGGCAGACTTACTACAGAATACATCTAAAAAGAAAGCTGAGTCTGTAGGTAGTTTGACCTGCATGCTTTAAAAATTAATCAGGACCAATATAGGTACAACAGTGGAGTTGTCCTAGTGCTTGCTGGACACTTAGGTACTAACCTGAAAAAAGTACAGGGTTCTAAAGGTGGCTTCACGGAGATGGAGGCGGGGAATACTGTTAGGCTCTCCAACATCAGGTATCTGGTAATTCGAGAGTTGTGCGTGGATTGTTTGGTTACTACAGATACTGGAAAGGAGACAGGGAGACAGAAAAAGTGTCTCAGTCATATGTTGAGATTTAACATACTCTGGGTGCTGTTAAAATAAGTATACAGAGTGACCATGCAGTACCTGGGGTATCTTGGTGTTGAGCGGAAGATCAGACACTTTTCCAATTGAAAAACTACCAATGTAATATACATCATCGAATGCCCCTGTGGGCTCAGGTATGTTGGCCAAACTCAGAGACAGGCCAACAAGAGAATTGGTGAACATCGCTCCAGGATTCGATGTCGAGTTCATTCAGCACCATTAGTGTCTCACTACATGGAATACCAACATAGTGTAGATGACATACTATGGTGGGTTGCTGATACAGTGGTTAATACCACCAATGCTTCTAACACCCTTAACTACAAGGAATCATGGTGGATCTTCAAACTCAAAACCATTACAAAGGGCCTTAATGAAGCCATACCAACCACCTATGGCTGAACAGGGATATTCCCCTACCTAGTGTTCCACCTAGGCCTAACAACAGTACTTTAACACCTTATTCCGACATTCCAAGGTCAGCCTCCCATAGCCTCTTCTGTTATATCAGAAACTCTTCATACTAGATGTGCTGTCACATATCTAGTAGTGCCCATTAGGCTACCGACTATATACCTGCACTTTGTGATAAATATTAACAACAAGCGACTACAAGAATAATGTCTATCCCAATGAGTTGTGAATTTGTTTCCGCCAAATTTGTATTTCACTTTTGATACAGTATATTTTATTGTCACCTTGTTTATATGTGGTACTAGCCAACTCAATTACGCCCTAACGTGCATCAATTACACATGCACCCATCCCTGTGAACATTTGTCATTCGTTGCACTCCCAATGTGTCCTTTATCCTTCCCTCCCCTCTTCTTTTCCTCCGTCCTATGAACCATGAGACTTCAAACTAACATCTAAGAAGTAGGTAGTACCTACCCGCACACACGGTCCAAATATACAACCTAAAACAATACGAGGGGTCGCGGCCAAGCGTACAGTAGCTAGTTCCGTTACGGGTGCCATGACAACCCATAGACACCGTACTAAGTACGCATGCGCAGAGACTAAAACAGAGGTTCCCTGCGCAAGCGTACTATATAGATAACGTTACAGCTTTGTCTCCCTTTTCCATGCGCAGAAACTAAACAGAGGTTCCCTGCACATGCGCACTGTATAAACAGAGTTTTAGCTTCTCTTCTTTTGTATGCAGCTACGCGAGCCGCCGCATCCGTAGCAGCCTTACAGCGCACGACACCACAGGTGAGAGACCCATTGAAGTTAGACCATGTGGGGATCAGGAACGCCAAATTCTGACCCTATGTTCTTGGCCCCACTAGCTGATCCTCACCAGCAATCAGAACACACGGGCTGTGCAACAAACGTGCGCTTTCAGCCGCACGTGTGGATTTCTCGTATTTCGCCACCCCCACTAATCAGTTGCCGTCCTATTTTACTTTATTGTTTTTTACAGGGTTACTGAATAAATCAATAGAACGGCCCACAGCTGTCCACAGTACCCTGTTACCGGCTATGTGACTGCCCTTTCAAATCCTGATATCTAATACCAAGGCATCGTGTATAGAGGACTGCCTTCACGTAGAATTCAGCACAACAGTTTCTGCGGGCTCAACACCAAGATACCCCAGGTACTGCATGGTCACTCTGTATACTTATTTTAACAGCACCCAGAGTATGTTAAATCTCAACATATGACTGAGAGACACTTTTTCTGTCTCCCTGTCTCCTTTCCAGTATCTGTAGTAACCAAACAATCCACGCACAACTCTCGAATTACCAGATACCTGATGTTGGAGAGCCTAACAGTATTCCCCGCCTCCATCTCCGTGAAGCCACCTTTAGAACCCTGTACTTTTTTCAGGTTAGTACCTAAGTGTCCAGCAAGCACTAGGACAACTCCACTGTTGTACCTATATTGGTCCTGATTAATTTTTAAAGCATGCAGGTCAAACTACCTACAGACTCAGCTTTCTTCTTAGATGTACTCTGTAGTAAGTCTGCCCTTGAATTTTACTTAGAATCTTCTTTATTTTTTCCCTCCTTTTCTCCACACACAGGGGAGACCAAGTCAAGGCCCAAGAAGAAGGCTTATTGCCGAAACGTCACGGGGCTACATAATTTTGTGGGCTACATTCCCACAGTCCCGTCTCATAACCTGATTTGATTCCTGACGTTGACCAACGACTAGGTCCCCGTCTTCTCTAGAGCTTACAAACACCATACAGTCTTGATTATATGCTTTATTCAAGACACGAACAAACAATATTAATGGTGATTTTGTATATCACATTTGTTACACTCTTTTAGTGCGTTTGTTTGTCACAACCATGTTTGTCACTCACTCTCTTTTTTCCAATGCATTTGTAAAACAAAATGAATGTATTCTTATTTAAGATGCATATTATGAAATAGCATTTTCTACACTTATTTTTGTAAAAACTTTAAAAGCATAAAATATGTTGTGTACCTACTAGCACTAGCAGAATAATAAAAGTATGCTTTGATGTATTTCCATAAGGGTCTATTTCTTGCTCATCTTTTAAGAAAACCTATGACAGTCAGTTAAATATTATAACCACTGTCATAATTAGCATGCAAAGAAATTCAGCCTTTACCATACAGGTAAATGGACCTAAAGTAAGTGGCAGGACGCCTCCCCACTTGTTTCAAGTACTTGCACCTACCAGCATCTTGGAGGGGCTACTGTTCGCTTACAACGCTGCACTCAGCCCTGCTAGTAGTACCAGAGGAGCACCTAAAGGGGGGACTGTTGCCGGATGAAGAACCCACGGGGCCCCGAGACCACAGAATTATACCCACCATGCCACTGCATCCTCCCGCAAAAAGAATTTTATGATCAGCTAAGAAGAATGAAACAGTCTTCCAATTACTTGTTTCAAGATTCCTCTGACCTACTCGCCCAGATACCAGACGAGTATACATTTTACAGTTCCGCAGAGACGTTTTTGCATCCCTAGTGCCCAGCATCCAGACAAGGGCCAACGCCAAGTGGCTCCAGATTGTTAGATGGGAACTGATCCAGCTGTCAAATGATACTGAGGAAGAGGGGTTTAACGTCATCAAGGTGGAATTAAGGGCCCTTCGGCTAATGACAATGCAGAACAGATATGTCCTTGACCTTCTGACAGCAATGGAGGGTGGTGTTTGCAAAAAGATAGGGAGTTCATGTTCCACCTTTGTACCTTCTGAAGACGCTGAAAATGGGACACTATCACATGTCATTGCAGCAGTACATGAACTTGGGGTAAAAATGAAGAAGGAAGCTGGGGTCAAAGAAGATTGGTTTACTATGGCTTTCAGCTGGGTCCCTTCATGGCTCGGAACATTGGTGAAGATGCTGGTCCCCCAACATCGTGTTTATCCAGGTGATTTTTTGCAAGTGCCAACTGGGTCTCCGTTTTTGTGCCAAAGCAGTACCTAATAGTGCAATGATGATGGTGAAAATTGGGAAAATAATAAAAGTACCTCATGATACACAGGAAGTAGAGATCCAAAAACAGGACGATGGCCCCAAACCCTGCACGATAGCTCTTCCCCATGGGTGATGAGGTTAACACATTGTACCACACCACCATTGTACCGCCCCCAGACCCTAAAAATTACAAGGAAGTTTGGGTAGATTTAACAGGGGATGGGGATGCATATAAATGACCTGCACACCTGAACAGTATGCACAGCATGGGGAAAGTCTAAGGAGCATCTGTAGGGCATGGATGCCCATAAAAGGTGCGCCTGCATGGACGAAGCAGAGAGACATGCCAACAAGTGGAAATATGGGAGGAGGGGTACATTTTTTACTGTAGAAGTAACGAAAGGGGGGGAATGTTGGGATGGAAATGAACCTATCCCACGCCCCCTAGGCGCTTACAAATAAGGCTAACCCCTTACGAGATAATGTAATGTTATGGATAATGGACAACGAGCCTGGTAAAACAGTTGGCCACAGATCAGTTGACTTTACGGATGAAACAAACAGTCAATAGCAAGAGGCTGCAAATGTTTGTTGAATACAATGCACACGCTTCCACATAAGTACTTTTGTTAAGAAGCACATGCAGACATTTGCTTTAGAAAATATACATGGCAGGAGGCCAGGAAATCATAGCTTCCCCCTCCAGCAGAGAAACCCTTCCCCCTCCAGCAGAGAAACCTAACCACAAGTGGCAACTGTGATGCCGGAAATGCATCGGAGGGAAAGGGCCTCTGTATCATTGTCCTTTACTGCTTTTTAATCAGGTGTTCTGTAGTGTTTTCCGTGCAGAATTTATTGTGGGACTCCTGGCAGTGCAGCTCTTTCCTTTGGTTTGGTGTACAGACCCATGGGATACCCTTATGGCACCCATGGGTGGGGGTACAACCCTGTGCCTCTAGTGTATGTTTTTGGGCACCTGTGTGTAGCCCACAGAGCAGGGCACGGGCTGGTGGCAGCTCTGTGCTGAATTGACTGGTGCCCTGAGCGTCCTCCATTTTGGGATGCCCAGGCCCGGTCATTGGAATCGGTAGATTCCTGATGAAGACAAGAAGGCCTCTTGCCTTCCTTCCATCGCGTGTTACCTTGATCTGTCCCTTCCCCGACTGGCTGTTGGGTGGAAGTTCCATATATGGTAGTGAGGGGAAGTGCCGACCAGCCTGGCTGGAGCCTTCCCAACGACCGTATGTTGTGGGTACATCTGTGGGTGGGACCTGGGTGAATGGGAGTGTGTGACGAATCTACACTTCTTGTTGTGGATGTCTGGTATCTGGCGTTTGACACAATGACTGAGACAGCCCTGCCCGAAACTAGTATGAATGCAGAGAGTAGTGTTGAATGGCGTGGTACTTGTCCGCATCCACGTTCTGTGTTGGGAGTATCTGGATGGAGAAGAATGGCCTAAATGCACTGTGTGCCTGATTGGCTGCCCTTCGAAGTGATTTGCTGCCCGAGTGTGACCCAGCAGAATGAATGGGAGATCAACAGTATGTCTGGGGACCTCTCACTGCTAGGAATCGTGTTCAGAAGCTGAAGTACGAAGAGTAACTGAAGTGAAACTGAAGCTTGACTTTGAAGCCCCGCTGTTGCTCTTCTTCTTCAATCTAAAAGCTGTGGTGTGCTAAGGACTGACCCAGAGAGGACCTGGTAAGGCGCCCTCTTCCCGAGATACGAGGGACCATTGTGCACCAGCTGATCTTTGCCAAAGCTCCCTGGTAGACAGACCTACGAACGGCTGCTGACCGGAGACGGGGTCTGCCGCAGAATCCCAAAGAGAAGCGTCCAGACTGTTGTCCGCCACCGTCGACGACCGCCGTCGCCGCTGTGCTCCCGTTGCCTAAGAACTTTCGATTCACGGACGCACTCATCCGCCTGCCTTATCCCGCCGGAGAAGGCCAGGCCGTCAATGCGCCGAGGAGCATCCGCTGGTGGGTTTCCCGCCACCCAAAGACCACAGTGACGCCGACGACTCGACGCCCCTGCTGGGCCACAGTTCTTCAAACTCTTTGCGGTCCAGAACTATCGACATCGAGGCGTCCCGCACGCCTCTTCCTTGCAGAACGTTTATGCTTCCCCGTCGACGAGCACCGCTAGGAAAGAAGCTGCCACTTCACTGTTGTAGTTCACCCTGTTCTTCGCCGAACGGTCAACGACCCGCGACTCCTGCCTTAAAGGGAGGGCACTCAAGAAGGGCCGTCGATTTCCTGATGAGGAACGCTACAGCGCTAGGTACTTTGGGGTTGCTGAACTATTGGAAAGACTCTTGTGAACAATATATGGACTGGGCTTGTGATATATCTTTATTCTACAGGTTGCCGGGGGGTGGGGGTGGGGGGAAATCTCCACACAGAACTGTATCTAGAGGTAGGGACCAGTATTCTGCCAATTGTTCTAACCAACTGCTTTCCTCATATCTATTGTTGGTTTTCTTTACAAACTGATTTGTGTGACATTTAACCGTACAGTTGATGCACTTGAGATCGAATAGTAATTGGGGTACCACGTGGAACTGTATAGATTTGCCATTATAGACAACCGAGTACAAAGTGAGTCATCGTGATAGTGTACATAACCCCTTCAATATTAATTATATAAAGACTGTGTTTTAACTAATATGGTGTGCGGACAGTCCTTTGTGGGTGCGTGGGGACTACACCAAGAACCAGCCCGCAACACCTCCTGAGAAGCTAGGCCCCAATTGCTCGTCCATTGCTACCAACAATAGAGAATCTTGGCTGGGGTCTTCTGTGCCTCTCCTCTACCATATAGAGAGCTGGAGTACAGAACCCCCCTCCGGGCTTTACAGCAACTTCCTGTTTTAAACGGCAAGTAGCAAGGTAAAGAGATGCTTTTTACATTATTTAGATCTGATAAGCAGTCAAAGTACAGGAAGCACCAATAGACACCAAATAAACGCAGACAGTAAGTTGTTAATGACTCCAATCAAGCATTCCCACTAAGTCAGTGCCTTATCGGGGATTGTTCAAGGGAAGCCCTTATTTATATATTTTTATGACAAGTTATAATCTGGATGATGAACCCTTGTATAACGCCCCTCTCTTAGAATCCCCCTGACCCCACTGAGCCAAGAAGCAGGTTTGTTTTACAAATTAAACAAATGATATATATCACACTTTAAAATAAAATATTTGATATCACACTTATGAGTATAATGTCGATCAACAATGGATAATGTTATACAAGCACACTTATTTTATTACTTAGGAGTTGGTACGGAAAGAACAAGGTAGCTGGGAATGGTTTATGGTTTCAAGGAGATGCAGAGATGAATAAAAGGCAGTACAGAAATAAACTTGATACGATTTCAGCAAAAGATAATATGATTACTTTTTCTCCGACAATTCACCCCCCCCCTATGCAATGTAAGGAGATGGAAGTAACACACAGTCTTCAGGCATACAATCACAGTACAATACGAATTCAGTTCCCCCCCTAGCAAGCTTATAGCACCAGGGATGATTTTGAAACACAGGTGAAAGACTTTCAGGTGATTTGCAAGGGAGTAAAATATGCTAAAATTGATTTTAATTCCCTCTAGAGGTTCAGGGTGAGTGAGAGATACTTTAAATCAGTTCAGGTCCACACGAACAATGATTAATGAGGGATTATCAGTTTGAAAACGGATTTCAGGAATGGAAGCAAAGGACAGATCTTTCTACACATGGTTGAAATGAAGCAAATGTCAAGTCGCGGCACTTTTTCTGAGTGCGTTGAGCGCAATTACGGAGGCGCTCTAAGGAGTAGCAAGTCGGTATAGAGCTTGTTGGAAAGCTGGGAATCTTAGCTTCCAAATGAAAGTTAAATCTCGTTCCTAGCACAAACTGTTCAAGAGATACGGACACTTTTATGAAGGTAGTTTTTCAGAAATGAAATAATGATTCAAAATGGCAAATGACACTCTACAGATTTAAAATCGGAGAAGGAACACACAATTCTATGATGCAGTTTTGGACAGGTTAAATGTTTTGAATCAGATTATTTTAAGCTAAGTGATGGGTTCTGCACAGTTCTAGCTGGGTACTCCCACTATAAATTTGAAAGGAATGGCCTCATCACAGATCTGGTCAACAAGTTTAGCTGCGGTTCTCTCTGCTCGGCGGGTCAATCAGGCACCGGTTCTGCTCACAGCAGTCTGGGTCTGGTCTGCGGTTCTGGATACAGCGGTCTGGTCTGGCACTCGGCACTGCACGGATCTCTGGTTCTGCTGGTCTGGATCAAATGGATTCTGGATATAGCACTGCTTTCTGGGTACTGGTTCTGTTCTGGATACACAGGACTCTTAGCAAGCAGCAAACCGAACAGCCTGGCGGTTGAATAGTTTGCAAAAGATTTGGAGGCCTGCTGAAGAGTTCAGCTCTTTGGAGTTTTTGTTCTGGAGTTAGCCTGGATCTCTGAAGTTCTGGATTCTGGAGTTCTCCGTCAGCGTGCTGCGCAGGAATTCAGTTGAAGGTTGGAAAATGAATGTCCCTGTCTGGCTTCCAGTGGCTCTTTTTTATGTCTTTAGAAAATGGGTGTGTGTTGGCATAACTAAGCCTGCCCCTCGCAGCTTATCATTGGCCAAGTTTTCCTCTCTCCCTTGATTGGGGGAAGAAAATGGAGTGTCATCGTGATGAGGTAGTTTATGGGTCAGAGGATCCACCCCTTTTTAATTTGCAAAATAAACCTACTTCTTGGCTCAGTGGGGTGAGGGGGATTCTAAGAGAGGGGCGGTATACAAGGGTTCATCATCCAGATTATAACTTGTCATAAAAATATATAAATAAGGGTTTCCATCAGCATCCCAGACTAGGCATTGACTTAGCTGTAGTGTTGAATTGAAGCCATTAACAGAGTGGGGGCTCGTAGCCGGGGATTCTGGATTAGATCTACCGCTTGTGCAGCTTAATACAGTGTACTGATAGGCTACATAAATCTGTTGGATCACCACTCTGTGCTACGCTGTGAAAACACCCCTCAAAAAGGAACGCTCTCAAGAAACTGTCTGTTGTGCAAAATAAAATACTAACTTCGGTAAGTCAGGAAGGAAATCAATTTCCAGAATGACGACACTGGTAGACATCAAAATAGCGAGAGAGCACCTCTTACATAAACTGTTTGTGAGAGGTGAATGGTCTGAACAGGACCAAAATGTATGGTTGCAGGCGATCACACAATAGGTCACTACAACTGGGTCAGATATCTGGAGAGATCAGGGTCCCTTACATGTGGCCCTGAGTGAACTATATATGGCTCCTAAAGCTAAAGATGAACACGACAAGATTGTCAGGATAGCAGCCAGTCTACCAGTTAACATGCGTATCTTGCCCTTTTACGCATGTAAATATGGCAAATACAGACCATTTAATCTTGTACTGCGTACCATGTACGCTTTGATTTATTCATTAAAAAAAACATACTTTCCACCACTAGATGGCAATGTAGCATTTCTTTTGTCAGCAGCATAGCCTTCTTATGCATGATGGTGAATTTCCAACTGAAAGACCAAATCTGTGACAGCCAAGCGAGCAATACAATATAGCATGCACCCTTTTAAAATGTGTTCATACCCATAACGTATGTGTTGGATAGGTTTTACTCTCTTGCAGAGGAGAAAACTAATTTTTACTCTCTTGAAATTGCATTTACGCTCTAATTTGAAAAATCATGCGTAAAATACTCCCACCTCAAAATCTTATCTGGAGCACTGATAGCAGCATATTTGTATCTATATATGGGAGCCATACAGGACAAGATCTAGCAAATAGCCAACAGATGGCGTTAGAAAAGGCCCAATCTGACCTGGTCTCTTCCGAGCAGAGGCTGCACAGGAGCCAGGAGTCAGAAAATGATAGTAGACAGTACATCATTAAAGTAGAGGAGGACATGGATATCCTGCAACAGGAAAAGGCTGACCAGGATACCAGAATTCTGGCTTTGCCGAAGGAGCACAAGACAGTTTGGACTCCTTACTGCAGAGCCAGAAAAATCTGGAGCAACAGATCAATTTCAACAGTGCGTGCACAGAGCAGGTAGCCACCCTGCAAATCCAACTAGAGAAAGAGGAAAGCAATAAAATGATTTTGAAAGACCTGGATACCCAGGCAGAGTTTGATGAAGAGCGCCAGAAAGCTGGTGCCCTTCAACGGCAGAGGGACGACCTGGCGGCACAGATGCAGGCTCTTACTCAGGAAAGGGATACCTTAGGCCAGGAAGTCTGCCACTTAAAAAGGAAAATGGAAGAAAATCACCTGGCCCTCCAGGGACTGGGTGACCTCCAAAAAGAGCACCACGACTTGTTAAAGCACACCAGGAGGGTGGAAGATGCTCTGGCAAGAAAGGAGCAGGCCAGTAGGGATGGTACCCAGGAGGTAACCCTCCTGCAGCAAATACTGGCCCAGTATTCCAGGACCAATCAGGAGGCGCAGAGAGAAAATGAGGCTCTCTGTCAGCACAATGATAGGCTCCAGCAACAGGTAGCCATGCAGGAGAGACTGCAGGAGAGACTGATGGAGTCTAGTAAGGCCTTAACTGAGGATCTGAAAGCGCAGGCTCTTGCATTGCAACAGGGAGCAGGGGCTGACAAGAGATGAAGTTCGCTGGGAAAGGGAAACACCTGAGCATAACCTCAGGAGCCCTAGTACCAGAGGCCTTCATCTCTCCCGGTCCTTGGACTCTGCCACCCCCATGTGCCCTGGCGCACATGAGCACAGGGCCACAGGGATGGCAGATACTATCCAGCCAAAAGTATGGGGTTCATAGGCCAGTACCTCCCAGGAATGGATGGGCGGGCATCCGGGAATGGGCACCCAAGCACAGTGAAATTTAGTGGGGAACCCCAGGAAAGAAGACCCACTAAGGGCATCCTAAAAACCTCTGCCCAGTTAGGTCAGTGGGGCGGGGGCACCCATCAAATCCTGGCAGCAAGGAGGGATCTGAAGACTCCTCTGAGCGGCCCAGGACACAGGAGACCAGGACCCCACATTCTGCCAGCCATTCCCAGGCTCGCAGAATCCGGGAAAACCTGGAAGATCAGACGGGCACCTCTGGGAGCAGTGCCTCCGAGTCAGAGGATGAGTGGACCAGGGTTACCCGAACCAAAAAGGCCAATAAGGCAAAAAGGGCCTTGCTTAATGAGCCCTTAAAGCAGATCAAGGCAATAAGGAGTGTCATCACCCCTTATCACAAGAACGCCAAGTATTCTGTTTGGGAACACTTGGAGCTTTATGAGTAAATGATGGAGACTTTCCATTCGAAGGACAGCAGTAGCTGCATCCAGTACGTCAAATGGACATTCTCCCCGGAATACTCCAGTTTCTTTGCGGGGCTGGAGGACCAAAATCATTCAAGATGGTCCACCTATAGGGCGGCCATCTTGAAACATTTTTCTGTTCATAGAAATTCTCAAGAGGCTCGCAAGGAAGCCTACAATTTGCAATGTGGGGAGGATCAGGCCCCACAAGAATTTCTGCAGGAGTTAAAGCGTGTTTTTGCACAGACTACCAAAAGGGTGCGCAATACGTTTTTCCATGCCTTACCCAAATACATAATGACCCAGCTCGTGAGAGATTTTCACGAGAAAAGCTCTTTAGACTGGGTCATTGAGCAAGCCACCCGCATCTATGAGGTGCAGAAACCGGTGGAAAATAAGAATCAGCCCAAAAACCCCAAAACCAACAGCACCCCTGCAGCTGCCAAGGTGGCAGGGGTAAAGGTTGCCACCGTTTTAGATTTGGAGATGGGGGGGCCTAAAAACCTGCCTGCACCAAATAATTCTAAGCCCAGAAGGCCTTCGGGCCAGTCACAGACAGGGAGTCAAGGAGGTAGTCCCACAAATGGCGTCCCTCACTCCCCTGATTATGTAAGTCCCCATTACAAGGGAAACCGACCCATCCTGGGTTGTGTGTGGACTCCTCCAGCCCAAGGGGGGGGATCCAGCCAAGCACCTGACCCAGGGAACTTCCCTCCTAACTTCCCACAGGAGGGCAGAAATTTCCCAAACACTGGGTATAACTTTTTTCCCCAGGTATCCACCCAATTTCCAACCCCAAAACCATCCATCCTTCTTTCCCCAATTCCCTGAGCCCAGACAACCTAATCCGGGAGAGGGCAGGCCAAGGGTGGAGGGGTACCCAAATCTTCCCAACCCAGGGTATTACCAGAGAAGGGATAGCTACCCTTCCCGGGATCAGCCCAGGGGAGAAAACAGAACCCTGTATCAGCCTGAGCGGGTTTCCCCAACATGAGCGCCAGGTCCAAAATATGGCCCGGATCTGGGTCACATACTGAGGGCTCAACCGAACCCTCAGATGAGCATGCCACCGCAGAATGCCCCAAACTCTGGGCCTGGTGCTCCAGAACAATGACGGGGGCAGCACCCCAATAACCCACCGGTTCCCAGGGAGGAGGCACAAGGGGAAGGGGGGTGTAAAGCCTTGGAGGAAGCTTCCTTCCCAACTTGTAAACAGCCCCTGGAAAACCAGGAACTGGAAACAAAATCTCCTACTGCTGAAAGTCTGCCACCCAAGGAGCAAAGAGGAGGTAGGAGAAACAAAGGACCCAAAGAGACCCGTTTTATGGAGGAGGTACAGGTCTTCCGATTTGAGGGAGAGGGATCCACAGAGGATCCTGGGAAAAGCATCTTCTCCTTCAGAGATGGGGGAACTCCTCCCAAGGAAAAATGGGTCCCAAGGGATTCCAACCCAGACTGGGTAGATGTGGGGGAATCGAGCTGTCGCCGCCCATCATCCTATCCGAGAACCAACAATATCAAAATCCCCGGGTTCAAACCCATTCTGGTGACTGCCTCCAAAACGGGGGGGGGGGGAGGAGGGCGGCCCAGGACCGGAACCAGGGGAACTCGAATATCCTCTTTCAAGTTGCCAACTTTTTTTTTCAGATTCCCGAGACTCTCCACAGAATTTTGCCCAAATCTCTTCTCTCTCAATGTCCACAACCAGAAAATGAGCCCACCAGTTGTCCAAAAATGTGCATTATCTGTGCCCCCTTGAGGAGAAGGAGGGAAGATACTATGCCCCGGTACAAGTACAGGGGCAGGGTACAATTTTGGCACTGGTGGACACTGGATCCCAAGCTACCCTTCTGTCCAAAAGGGCCTTTGATGAACTAAATGCAGGAAGGGGGGAGAATTACCGTATTCCTCTCACCTCTCTTCCTGGACAACTCCAGAACTTTGACGGGAAGGAAATTCCCGTCGAGGGGACTGCAGATTTGGACATCAAAATTTGGGCCACACAAGGTGAAACACCCGGTCATAGTAGTGACTCCAGAGGGCACCGCTTGTTTACTAGGGAATGACCTCCTGAGAAGGTTGTCACCCCTAATAGATTGCGTAAACAAGGTCCTCTGGACCCAGGCTAGCCGACCAATAAAATTAAAGCAGTGTGTCAACTATGTTAGCTTATACGGCACCTGCCACATGGTTGAACAAAAATCTGACCAAGTAGAATTTCACTTCTAGAACAACCAGATTCCGGACGCGACAGTAATAGCAGTAGGACAACAGACTGGTGATGGGGGTCCTCTCTATTTCTGAAAATCAACCTTCCTTCCAGTTTAAGGTGGTATTCCACACTGGAAGGAAATACTCTGAAATTCTTTACTAATCCACAATCAGACATTCCCACTCCGATAGTCCAGAAAGATGTGAAATCAGCTCAGAGCCTGGCTGATATTCAGCAAATTGGAGAGCAGTTGTTCATCCCTGTTCAGTTAAATGATGGGAAGGACTCTGTTCTCGCCCGAGTGTGTGTGAACAACGGTAAGAGCTTCATCAGCGAAGCCATGTTCCGCCAACTCCCAAAAGATCCAGCCATTCCCGCATTCAAACTGATAGACAAATGGGAAATGGATCTGGAAACACCCAATTCCAAACATCTCCTGCCAAGCAGGTGTATGCTCAAAATCTCCATTGGCAACAAGAGCATAGTCCATAATTGTTGGGTCGTGCGAGACGTCACTGCCGCCTTTTACTTAGGCAGCGACATTCTCAATCGCTTTGCCATTAGTTTGGACCTAATAAACTTCAAAGCTTGGGCCCGATTAGCGGATAATCCCGATAATCCCATGGGCTTTCATGATCCAGAAAAAGCATTTAGGTCAGCTCAATTGCTACCTTATGCAGTTGAAATTCAGATTAAAGAGGAAGTCACCATCCCAGAAAGGACCCGACAATTCTCCCTGGAAGAGAAAGTTAAGAGGACAAAAATTGAAAAACCCTGATGCTTATATTCATCTAAATGAATCTCTCCAGCGGCAAGGGTTGGTGGTAAACCCAACACCATTAGTCAATATAGAACATGATACCATTCCAATAGAGGTGGATAACAGCGACTTAAAGAGTATTACTCTAGCCGCGGGCACCATTATTGGAATGGCGGTTGATGACCGACATTTTTCCATTGATTTAGGAAATTAACTGTTAGGACCAATCCCCAAGGACTGTTTCGACAGTGACAGTGATGACAATACAACACCAGACAGGATCTTTACCCAGCATGGGGGGAAATTCCTGGTGTACACTTCTTGCCCTTATGGTAAGGAAGATGTGACTTCAAAGGGGATGAGGTGATTTTCCAGGTCCATGAGGGCTGCCTTTCCCACCTGAAGCCTCCGGTCCAAATCAGCACTCTGACCAGGGACTTCTCCACCCAGCTGGAGGAGGCTGCTGAGATAGCAAAACCAGAAGACTTTCCAGGCTTCAGGCAGATGGTGGAAGAGAGAGTCAATCTAGCTGATGCCTGCGTGACTCTGGAACAGAAGCAAAAGTTGAAACAAGTTTTCTTGGATTTCCAAGATCTCTTTGCGGTAGACTCATATGACTGTGGTCGCACCGACATTCACACAACAACAATTCCCACGGACCCTGGCATGACTCCAGTGTTTGTGAAGCAATATCGCTTGCCTCTCGCATCCATGGAGTCCCTTACTGAAATAATTAAGAACCTCGAGTCCCGGGGAATAATTCGTCCAGTACACAGCACCTTCAATAATCCAGTGCTGGGAATATTGAAGCCAAACGGCCAGTGGAGACTGTGTGCCGACCTTAGGGAGCTCAACAAACGGGTCCATACTTCCCGATGGCCTCTGCCCTACATTGACCAAGGGCTGGCCCAGATTCAGGGGTCACAGGTATTCACTGCAATAGACCTGATCAATGGATACTGGACCGTGCCTGTCAGTAGGGAGGACCAATACAAACTGGCTTTTACCTTTGGGGGCCAGCAGTACACATGGACCCGGACTCCCTTCGGATACCTCAACTCTGGCAATGAGTTCAACATTTTCCTACATAAGGCCATGCCCGACCTGGGTGCGAGGGGTAACCTGGCTTATGTAGATGATGTCCTCATCAAAAGTTCATCTGTGGAAGAACACATAGCGGAGATCCGTTATGTTCTGACACAGTTGAGGGCCGCCGGAGCAAAACTTTCCTTTCAGAAAGCACAGTGGTGTAGAACCCGTGTTAAATTTCTTGGGGCATGAGATTACTCCTCAGGGTCTCTGTCCCCAAGAAAAGAAAGTGGAAGCACTTCAGAAACTGAAGGATCCCACAACTCTGCGGGAACTAAAGGAGCCTCCTTGGACTGACTAATTACAGCAGAAAGTTTATTGAGGGCTACTCAGTGATCACCAGACCCCCGATTAATCTCTTGAAGGGTGGGGGGGGGGTAAAGTGGGAATGGGGTCCAGAACAAGGCGAGGCAGTAAGACAGCTCAAAAGAAGCCTCTCACAAGCGCCCTGCCTAGCTTACCCTGTCAGAAACAAGGAGTTTTTCCTGGAGACAGGGTTTTCTAATACGTGCTTGACAGCAGTATTATACCAAAAGCATGACAAAGTCAATAAAGTAATCTCTTATGCGAGCAAAACTTTATCCTCTGTGGAGGAAAAATTCAACGATTGTGAGAAGGCACCCCTGGCAACGGTGTGGGCATTGAAGAATTACTGCCCGTTCATCCAGGGGGAACACATCATAGTGGAGACTCCACACCAGCCTCTGCAATATCTCCAAAGTGACAGAATCCGAGCCGGAAATGTGAGTAATTCCCGAATTACTTCCTGGATTCCGTCAATGCAAGGCTTTCCTGTGGAGGTCAGATATGGCCAAAACAAGAAAAGTCCCCTCGCGCAAGGTCTGGCTGACTTGCAAGATTGTGCCAGAGAAAACTGTCTCGAGGACGAAAGTCTAAAAATCAAGGACAACATGGAGGCATACCTTAATTCCCTACACAAAGTCTTTGAAGAAGACAAGTGTGAGGGGATGCCCACTGTCTATGTGGATGGATGCTCTTACCATGTTGACAACAACAGAGAAAAAGAACTGTGGGCCGGCGTAGGGAATGCGTGGGTGAACGCGTCTCCAGAACCCTCCGCTGGGAACAAAATCAGTCCTCGAAGTAGTCAGGTGGCAGAATTGATGGCTGTGCATCAGGCCATCCTCACTGCTGTCCAACATCAACTCCACGAACTGGTCATAATCACAGATCCAGATTATGTATGGAACGGGTTTGTGGAACACCTGTTTAATTGGAAAACCAGAGGCATGTTATGTGCTAATAACAAACCCTTGAAACATGGGAAGTTATTCCAAACCATTGATGATCTGGTCACCTCGAAGATTTTCCATCTACTGGAAAAAGATCAAGGGTCATTCCAAAGTAGAGGGACCAGACAAAACTGGAAATGACTTAGCTGATCAGCTGGCTAAAACCGTGGCCATCCAAGGGGATCCAATAGAAATAGAGTCCCTGTTGGGGGAAATCCAGGTCACTGCTATCACTAGGTCCCAGACAAATGCTCACAATGATCTTTCAACTCCACAATGGAGTAAGGAGACCCCTGATGCTGATTTAATTATGGCTCAGAAGGGGGATCCAATAATTGGTAAGTTTTACCAACACATTGGAGGACCCTGAGAACTTTCCCCTGACGGATACCGATTACATTGGGAAGGAGGACCTTAGAGTGTTGATGAAATGTCCAAACATTTTCCGAATCCAAGACGGTTTGTTGGTAAGGAAATCCCAAGCTGGCCATGATCAGTGGGTGGTCCCTACCTCATTCCGAAGCCTGATGTTAAGTCACGCCCATGATGCAGCCACCGCCGGTCATAGGGGTTTCATACAACACTTGAGATCTTAAGAGAGGTTGCTCACTGACCACACATGGGGCAGGACCTCGACCAATACTTGACGGGGTGTCTGGTATGTGCACAATTTCAGCCATCATCCCTCACACACCGTGCGTCTCTCCAAAAAGAGGGGGATGACACTGCCATGGTCAGATTTGCAAATCGACTTCGTAGGCCCTGTGATTCGCTCGTCTAGGGGAAACAAGTACATGTTGACGATCACATGCTTGTTTACCAAGTGGGTGGAATGTCTCCCTGCCCCAAACTGCAAGGCAGAAACAGCAGCTGCCCTGATGATTAACCACATCTTTTCCCGTTTTGGTCTACCTCAAAGGATTGAGTCAGACAGAGGTAGCCATTTCACCAGAGAGGTAATGACAAAGATGTGGGAGATACTAGGGGTCAAAAGGAAGCTACATATTGCTTACCGGCCAGCTTCTTCTGGGGCAGTAGAACGCTACAAACGGACCATTGTGAGCATATTAAAAAAAGTTTGCGGCAGATTCTGGGCCAAGTTGGGATATCCGATTACCTCTGGTCCTAATGGCCATCAGATCTACCCCTTCATCTGCAACCAAAATGTCGCCATTTGAGTTGATGACTGGACGCAAGATGGTGCTTCACCAGCATTTGCTCTACAGGACCCAAGAGCAGACGTTGATCAATGCCTCCACAACTCATGAGTATGTGGAGAATTTGAGGAAACGCCTCCAACATGCTTTTGCCTATGCTCAGCTGAATCTAGAAAGATCATAGCATGAAAACTCACTATGATTTGAAAACCACCAGGAAGGAATATAAGGTGGGGGACTGGGTCTATCTATACAATTTCCAAAGGAACCAGGCCAAACAGCGAAAATGTTTGCCTACATGGATGGGACCCTTTGAAATTATAGACAAGATCTCCCCAGTTGCATACAAGATCCGCATCCCCAAAGGTAGTTTGGAGGAAGGGGGAAGACAAGTGGGTCCATATAAATCAGTTAAAGTGTTGCCATCCCAGGCACACCCTAAAGCAATTGGAGGAGTCCTCTGCAATCCCAGAGGGGGTCGCTCCAGAGTAATTCAGTTCCAACCCTAAAATATCCCACATATGGTCTCTAAAATATTATGATTCTTGAAGGAAAATGTCTCAATTATATCTTCTTAAAATAAGACTGCCAAATGTATCATGATGTATAAAATGTATCTGTTCGCCACACCATTAATAGTGGTGGAAAAATGTCTAGGAATGTGGATTGCTGCTTTGCTTTGTCATCCTATGAGATAGAAAACCCGGAGACTGACCACGGAAGACCACCTGGAGACCGGGAGCAAAGATCCCAGGGGCCCGGGGTACCGCCCAATATTCCCATCAGGACCGGCGGGGAGAACCGATCGATCCAACTGGATGGAGGAAAAGATGCTGAACTGTGCCATCTGCGGAATTGGAAGAAGATGATGCGGACATACCAGCGCGTGGATCAAAACATCCTTTGCACCCGACTCCCGCTCGACTCGAAATCAAATTGCAGTCGAGCGGGGGGGAGGGGGCTTGCCAGGGGTATTGACCCACGTTTGAGTCATTAAGCTGCAACAGTTGGTGCTGTGGGCTTAGAAAATCCAAGATGGCCGAAAAGCCCACGTTGCGCCAGGATCCAGGAAAACCGCACAGTTTTTGCGCACACCAAAATGGTCGCCTGACCTACCACCCACCAGTGCGAGCGTGATGGGCCAGGAGTGCCATGAGCGGAATGTGTGCCAAAGGAAAAACAGCAGTGCCTGTTATCTCAAAAAGCGCTTTGAAATCACCTTTGTTTCTCTGAAATGCAGGCTAAAAATGCTTATTTTAAACATTGCAAGATATTCAAAAATCTCAATGAACACCAGCAGACATTTGGCAGAATGTAGTCTTGTGTGCATACAAAATCTGGAAAGATGAAGAGCCCAAAACAATGTTTATAACAAAACTGGCTGAGCTGTGGATGTCAGCAGCCTAAGTTAAACTGGACTGAAAGACACTAAAATCTAAATGTTTAAAATAAATAAGTGACCTACTGTTGAGTGTCACATAGTTTCCAACTGTTAAATGTCATAGTTTTGAACTTAGAATCAGCATTCTAGCTGCATGTGTAAAAATTGTAAGTTTGACTTGGATGAAGAAAAACTGGGAACAAAAGTGACATTTAGCTGAAGCCTGGCTTAAAGGGATTGAATTCTGCCCGGCAACTACTCCGGACAGGAATTGAAACTTGCTCAGCTAATGTTCCCAGGCCTGGCTGCATTCTGCTGCCCCCACCAAAAGGAGATGACACCTCCCTGATTGAATCAGGGGAGGAGCACCTAGGACTGAAGGGAAACAGAACAATGAGCCTTCCTTGGCTCAGGCAAATGTTAAATTAGGGAGGGTGTTCGTAAATGGCTTTCTCTTAAGAGAAACAGGGAGGGGCAGTGCCTCTGTGAGCAACTTGAGTTGGAGGAAGTGGACCAACCAGAAATTCCACCATGTGCTTTGGGAAACCACACCCCTTTGGGCCAGAGCATAGTTTTAAAAAGATGGATAATTCATAGTACGGACTTGTCAAAATTATATAATTAATATCATTATTCTTGTGATTTTTCTGTGCACATTTTAAGAGGTGTTAGGAAACTGTGGTATGTTCTTGGGGGTAGTAGTGGAAAATAAGGTATTACTCCAAATGTCTGTATGTTAAAAATCTGACACCATCATCTGATGCCCATATTCCTTCTGCATGTTTGTGTAAATTCTGGAAAAGTTTAGAGGTTGTGTTCTTGATGAAAAGGGCAGAATTCTGTCATAAGTGGACACGACATCTTACAAAGACAGGGATCGGATGGTTTGGTGCTACAGAAAATATGTTAACTGAACCTATAATAGTAGAAAAATTGTAAGTAGATAAATATGTATTTGGATCAAGAATAGATTTGTGTGCAAATTGACCATGGGTGGATCCTCTGGCCCATAAACTACCTCATCACGATGACACTCCATTTCCTTCCCCCAATCAAGGGAGAGAGGAAAACTTGGCCAATGATAAGTTGCGAGGGGCAGGCTTAGTTATGCCAACACACACCCATTTTCTAAAGACATAAAAAGAGCCACTGGAAGCCAGACAGGGACATTCATTTTCCAACCTTCAACTGAATTCCTGCGCAGCACGCTGACTGAGAACTCCAGAATCCAGAACTCCAGAGATCCAGACTAACTCCAGAACAAAAACTCCAAAGAGCTGAACTCTTCAGCAGGCCTCCAAATCTTTTGCAAACTATTCAACCGCCGGGCTGTTCGGTTTGCTGCTTGCTAAGAGTCCTGTGTATCCAGAACAGAACCAGTACCCAGAAAGCAGCGCTATATCCAGAATCCATTTGATCCAGACCAGCAGAACCAGAGATCCGTGCAGTGCCGAGTGCCAGACCAGACCGCTGTATCCAGAACCGCAGACCAGACCCAGAGCGCTGGGAGCAGAACCGGTGCCTGATTGACCCGCTGAGCAGAGAGAACCGCAGCTAAACTTGTTGACCAGATCCGTGATGAGGCCATTCCTTTCAAATTTATAGTGGGAGTACCCAGCTAGAACTGTGCAGAACCCATCTCTTAGCTTAAAATAAATCGGATTCAAAACATTTAACCTGTCCAAAACTCCATCATAGAATCGTGTTTTCCTTCTCCGATTTTAAAACTGTAAAAGTGTAATTTGCCATTTTGAATCATTATTTCATTTCTGAAAAACTACCTTCATAGAATCGTCCGTATCTCTTGAACCGCTTGTGCTAGGAACGAGCTTTAACTTTCATTTGGAAGCTAAGATTCCCAGCTTTCCAACAATCTCTATACCGCTACTCCTTATAGCGCCTCCGTAATTGCGATCGACGCACTCGGAAAAAAGTGCCGCGATTTGACATTTGCTTCATTTCAACCACGTGTAGAAAGATCTGTCCTTTGCTTCCATTCCTGAAATCCGTTTTCAACCTGATAATCCCTCATTAATCATTGTTAGTGTGGACCTGAACTGATTTAAAGTATCTCTCACACACCCTGAACCTCTAGAGGGATATCAATTTTAGCATATTTCACTCCCTTGCAAATCACCTGAAAGTCTTTCGCCTGTGTTTCAAAATCATCACTGGTGCTATAAGCTTGCTAGGGGGGAACTGAATTCGTATTGTACTGTGATTGTATGCCTGAAGACTGTGTGTGTTACTTCCATCTCCTTACATTGCATGGGGGTGGGGGGGGGTGAAAAGTCAGAGAAAAAGTGATCATATTATCTTTTGCTGAAATCATATCAAGTTTACGTCTGTACTGCCTTTTATTCATCAGTGCATCTCCTTGAAACCATAAAGCATTCCCAGCTACCTTGTTCTTTCCGTACCAACTCCTAAGTAATAAAATAAGTGTGCTTGTATAACATTATCCATTGTTGATCGACATTATACTCATAAGTGTGATATCAAATATTAATTTATTATAAAGTGTGATATATATCTATTGTTTAATTTTTCAAATAAACCTTTTTAATTTGCAAAACAAACCTGCTTCTTGGCTCAGTGGGGTCAGGGGGATTCTAAGAGAGGGGTGTTATACAAGGGTTCATCATCCAGATTATAACTTGTCAAAAATATATAAATAAGGGCTTCCCTTGAGCAATCCCAGACAAGGCACTGACTTAGTGGGAATGCTTGATTGGAGTCATTAACAAAGTGACATGCTTTACATTATAAATTTGCACATCGGAATGTTGTATGCTCAGACAAGGAAATACTCTAAGCGGTGAGCTTTAACCGCCCCAAAATAACAGATGTCACGCATAGGTATGATTTCTGTGTTACATATAAAACGCATGCGGGCTTAAGGGAGGGGTGTTTTCGCGGAAAGCAATCAGCAGACACAAGTAGTGAGGGCTGGTGAGAGATCTGTTGCAGGTCCCAGAGGCAAGAGAGAGATAAGCAGACCCAGCTGGACAGGAAACCATGGTCGGTTTGTGTGCTGCACATCTTGCTCTGAAGCGCGAGTTGAATGTGGAGTTTTGCTGTGTGCATTTTGAGACTAAAAGGTGTTTGGTATTTTTCACCACTCCATAGCATAGCTAAACATAATATAAATCTCAGGTCACTCAAGCTGCTAAACTAGAAGGATCACTTGTTCTTTTTTCCTATTAATGTAATCATGTTTTTCTCTCATATAGTAGTCCTTTCCATATGTGTAGTAATGCGCTATTTTGTAATTGCTTCTTGTTAGGCAGTATCACCTGCAGTACCCTTTGGAAACACTACAGGCAATTAGGACTACAAGTGTAAGCACAATTTCACCTTTGGTACAAGCCTGTACTACACAGTAAAGTGGTAGCGATGGCCGAGCAGCCAGACTTATCTCAAGAGTTTAAAGGCATGGTCTAGTAAACATTTTTTATTGTCCCTAAGGGTCGGCCATGTTTTTTTAAGCCCAAGTGGCTCGATTTTAGAAAACTTTCCTATGGACCTTACCCGAGTTTTCGTCCATTAAACGCACGGGAAAACAAGCACCAGGGAGCCGCCATTTTCTGATAATCCTATCTTTTCCCCGATCGCCCTGGCTGACCTGCTTTTGCGGCACTAAATCAATTCCCCCGCCCCTGAGCCTGTCATCAGCAGACTCGTGCTGCCCATTTCCCAATGCCAAAGCCCGTCTCGTGTCAACATTCGCTGCGCTTCAGCTAATGACGTGTCGCCATGGAAATGGCAGGACGCCTCTTTCCTCAATAAGTATAAACAGACCGTTTCACAACACACAGCAGCAGATTTTCGATTTCATTCCACTCTCTGTGTTACTTTGAGTATTCTGTGACTCGTTTCAGTGTTCTGGTCAGCTACCTTCGCCGCTTGTAGCCTGTGTGAACAGATACCAGTACCACCGCTATAAATTATTTTAGTTTAACACACAATGGCTACAATAATGCCCTACATGTACGAGCCAGAGTATACCGAGGAGGAACTACTGGAAAGGGAAGCACGCGAAAACGATGGGGATTCGGACGGCAGTTGGCAGGACGAATCAACAGATGAAGAGCCTGGGCCTAGTCGAATGGACGGCGTCTCCACCTGGTGCACATGCAATCGGTGCGAGCTAATGTCAACTGAGGACGAGGACTGCTGCTGCCGAGAAAACTCGGGATGCCTGGCCTACATTTCGGAAGGCGAGCCACGACCGCAATGCATCACCGAGCTGCCAGACTTCAGGGCAGCCTGCCTCACACGGGCCGTGTTGAGAATAATGATGGTGCTTATGCACGAACTTCGTGCAACTGTTCGTCCTCATAATCCGAGTAACGAGTAAGTATACTCTGCTTGTCATGCCACTCCTATATCATGTTCTTCTACTATATCCAAAATTACATCTACATATCATTGTAACGCATGTAAGTCGTTCAATAGTGTGCATTGTCTAGATAGCATTTGTCCGTGCAGAATGCCATTAGTTACAAGAATTGTCATTGACAAGAAACGTTTATTAAACTTATCTTGGTCATTTAAAAACAGTTTGTTTCATTCCTTTTCACAGGTGGTACAGGCTGGTGGCCTATCGTTCCTTTACATAGTGGCTCCACGGGAGGCTTGGACACCGCATTCGAAGAGTGATACCCGCCTGTGCCGTTCGTGCCATTAGAGAAACGTTCCCGAGTGACAGCGGTCAGTACAGGGGATTTTCTCTCGCTGTGCTGCAACCTGACCTGTATAATCTTTAAAGTCTTGGTTTTTTGTGTCATGAAAATAAGATACAAAATAAAACACCATATACATTTTAACAACGTTTGTTTCAATTTTTTAAATGAATCAAGTGTGTCTCCATTCAAGGATGGACGTCAGACATCTGTGCTACGAATGGGTGAAGGTCTGGTCGCTGTGAAGCAGGGTGGTCACTATCTATCTAAGCTAACATAACATTCTCGAACACTTGTTCAAAGTCTTTCAGTAGGTTATGTCTCTATAAAAGTCACACATATATCTATACTAACAATTACCATTGGATTAAACAGGCCTTAGGGTCTTGACCACTATAATACACCGGTTGAAGTGTGGGGCTGTGCTCACAAGAATCTCCGGTATGTGGCATTTGTTATTGATAAGCAACGATATACTATCATTGATATAAAGGCGATATACTATATATTGATATAAAGGCGGTTCGCGCCAGTGGATGAGCGCTGGCATGAGGGGCTGTCAGGGGGCGCGAAAGGCCAAGGTGCCAAACTACATGTACACTTCAAAAGGTGTCCCACGCCAAGGGGCCATCGCTCACATGGCCTCCTCAGACCCCGTGTCTCCAGCCAGGCCTCCCCTTGAAGCAGGCTGCCCCCCCCGCAATCCACATAAGTGTGTCTCCATTCAGCAGTCTTGCTGTGCCTTTTCTGCACGCCCCAGGGCCATCCATCCCACCCCCCTGTATCAAAGGCAGTTCGCGCCAGTGGATGAGCGCTGGCATGGGGGGCTGTCAGGGGCGCGAAAGGCCAAGGTGCCAAACTACATGTACACTTCAAAAGGTGTCCCACGCCAAGGGGCCATCGGTCACATGGCCTCCTCAGACCCTGTGTCTCCATGCAGGCCTCCCCTTCAAGCAGGCCGCCCCCTAATACCACGACATACATACGTCATTCATTCACAAACACACCCCAGTTTCTAATACTTTAAAAACCACTCGATATGTTTCATGAGAACATCTTTGTGCTTTGCAAGTCAACTCCTGAACGTGCTACCTGGGAACCACTGAGATCTATGCTAATCTGCTCGTCGTTGTGCTATCCGTGAACTTCTGTGACCGCTTCGAGCATACCCATCAGTGCGCTACCTGTGGCCATCCACCTATTCTCCCGCAACATACTGCTCTGCTTGCTGAATCCAACTGTTTGTTGGTCAAGGTAAGGTCATGTATCCTGGTCATATTTCGCAGATTTTTAAATTTCTATCTATTTGCGAGTAGAGTACCCAATAGTGCTATGTTCATTGGTCTCATTGCTATTGACTTGCATTTCCATTGCTATGCTATCAATAGATCTATTTATTTTCATCTGTGTCAATTGTCATCGAATTGCACCCTTCGGGGATCCAGTCTATGATGTAAGCATGTTTCCTTCTCGTACAATACAGAACATCCAAGGGATGAGTCACATGTTCAGTTTTTAGTCACATTTATACATTTCTGCAACTTATGCAAATACTAAGCCGCACATAATGAACTGGTATAGTTCCTGCGACCAAAACAAACCTTGCATTGATCATTGTATGATTCATTTACTTTTGTATCAAATCTTTATTCTTGAAGATTGTATAATAATGTCGATATTTACTTTTCAGATTTATCAACAATGCCTGCCTGTTCGATTAGCGGTTGCCCTTCGAAGACCCATGCGAAATCTGAAGGCACTACAATGCATGTATTCCCGAAAACTGTTGATCGAATAAGAGAATGGGTCAGACATTGCGGATATCCCCTGGATGAGCTGGAAAGTAGAGTCCAGCAAGTCTTACAGGACAAGAGGGGTGATCGATACCGCATCTGCAGCCGGCACTTTTCCTTGGACATGTAAACAACATCTTGGGTAACAAAGAAGAATAAACGGCGAACGACACGGAAATTGCTCGAAAACGCTATTCCCACTCTATTCGTCCACATTCCGCCACCGGTGAGTCAAGTGTCCGGATTTAGCTTTAGGCCTTGGGGTAGTGTGTAGGTATCCGAACTGATTAATTGATATTGTAGGTGTTCTATCCCTTGTAATAATTTCGATATTGATATGATTGTATAGTTTTTTGAATAATGACATTTACCAATGTATTCTTTTTCGATTTCATAACCCACAAACGCAATGTATATATATATGGGGACAGGGAACTGTGCTGTATTGAGCATTTTTCAAGTATTCTGTCGCCTTACATGGCTATTTTTAATATTGGCATTTCATTATCAATCATTAATTGACCTTTACAACTTCTTGACTATCCCTTGAATCTGAAGCAAGAACATTCTACATCCTTGACGTGGTCGCAGTTATCAACCACTCCTTCACGTATCAGGTAATCTTACTAGGCTAATCCGCTAATACTTAATGCATGTCAAGTAATAGTTTTATTCCATCGTGTAATTATTTTACCGAATGTTTGGTTACTGCTTTCCAATTGATATACACCTTAGTTATCGTCCACTGGTGTTTGTTTTCAGTTATAATTAGTGTTATCCATACTAATGCAAGTACTGTCTTTCAGGGAGATGCTGAAGCGTCCGCCACATCTACAACATTTCTAGATGTTCTTCAACAGCAGGAGGTATGGATACTGACAGCTCCATCGAGCGTCATCATCAGAGCTGGAATTCTTGTCGTTTGATTGTTCTACACAATGTTTCATTCGTGGTTAGCCGTTGATATGTACCTGTGCTGTCGACCCCAGGTGTGTGTTATGTTTTCACAATTGTAATCCTCACTAATGCAAGTACTATGTGTTTCAGGCAGTTGATGGAGCGTCAAACCCTGCACTTGATGCAGAGCCTGACATTCAAGTATACGAATCGGCGCAACAGCTTTCGGAAGTGCGCACTACATTTGCAACATCCATAGATATTCTTCAGCAGCACGAGGTATGGCTAATGACAGCTCCATCATGCGTGATCATATAACGTGATTCCATTTGCTATACTTTCTTCCCTATTAACGCAAGTGCTGTGTTTCAGGGAGACGACGAAGCTTCCACTACAATCACAATATCCAATTTAGATTCGTTGAAAAAAGTCAATGAAATGTGATCATATTTGGATTTTCCTTGATTCTTTTGGACAATGCATCATTTGTGGTTATCTCTTTATATGTACCTGTGCCGTCGACCCCAAGTGTGTGTTGTGTTTTCAATATTGAAAAGCATACTAATGGAAGTAGTGTGTTTCAGGGAGATGTGGATGCCTCCTCTCCAATACAACCATTCATGGCAGTCCATGCAGAGCCAGAGGTATGGATACTGACAGTTCCATCGAAATAGATAATCACTGGTCGAATAATTGTCGTTTGATTGTTGCATACAATGTTTAAATCGTGTTTGGCTATTGAGATGTACCTGTGTGTTCGTCCTCACGTGTGTTTTATGCTAACAATATTTTGATACATAGGGCCTCATTAGGACCCTGGCGGAGAGGGTTTTACGCCAGCGTAGTGCATGGCGTACCTCTCCGCCATACTACGAGTTCCCGTAGCGCCATGGAGGTTTTCTCCGCCTGGTTTTACCAGGCGGAGAAAACCATGGCGCTACGGGACCTCGTTGTTAATTACGCCACCGTATTTTACGGTGGCGTAATTAACTCCTTCCCCACTCCCATTATACCCTATGGGGCAAGAATGGGAATGGGGAAGGGCAGAATGGGGATTGGGGATTTACCGCTCCGCCGAGGTCGGAATGGGGCGGTAAATCCGCCAACCCCCATGGCGCTATCGACGGCTTTCCGCCGTGCTTCGCGGTGCATTTAGCACCGCGAAATCCGCCTGGGTCCTAATGAGGCCCATAGTAATGAAAGTACTATGTTTCAGGGAGACGATGGAGCCTCATTCCGTGCGGTCTATGCGGATACAGAAAATATAGTCGTTGCAGCGCAAGAGGAAGGGAGGACATGCGGAAACGAATCGGAGCTACAGCGTGCAGATGTTGAAGGTCGAGTCCAAAAAGTTGGAAAGAAAAAAAAACAAAAAAAGGTTACAAACAGTTCATAACTTTAAAAAAATGTTTGTGCTGGGGACTATTTTATGTTTTTTTCCAGTCAATTCTACTACACTCCATCTTGTGTTTAAACTGAACATCATTTTTCCAATCTCTCCTCCAGTTACCCGTGGGTGTCAGAACTATACACACACAGACAGTGAAGCGAATGAGAGATGTGGCTTGCCAGACCCTGTACACTATGGAGGAACTATTAATTGAGGCGAGGCGTGTTCAGGCTCGAGATGCTCATGTCCATTGGCCAGAACATGAATTAACTGTGTTTGGAGACTACAGCAAAGTTGCATTGGAACATAGCTACAGTGCGACCGCACCACCACAAGAAGATGTTATTGAATGTATAGCTCTGAAGTAGTTGCAGATCAATTTACACAATCTACACCCGCCAAAAATTTGCCACCAAAAAATCTGTCGACATTGTTGTGTTCGCCCATCAATGTTGAAGTAATAGATGTTGAAATGACAGAGAATGAACCAGCCGCAGCATCCATAGACGCATCAGAACTTGATATGAGCGATATTACTTTCCAATGTGTTGAAATCTCCACAACGTCAAAGGCCGAAACAACGTTGACGCAGGATGACAGTCTAATGAAAGAGAGCAAATACATTGCATTCGACAATTGTTTGATGGAAATTATAAGTATGCTGAAATGTGTGCATTCCATTAGAGGGAAAGTATGTGGGAAGCCATTGATTAATGTGACTCGTCAAATAAAAGGCAGTAACGTCAAAATAAATGCCGCCTGTAGATTAAATCATAGGTTCTCATGGTCTGCACAACAGATGCTGGGGAAACTGCCAGCAGGCAATCTACTTTGTGCAGCTGCATCACTTTTTAGTGGCTCCAGTTTTAGAAAGTTAGAGGCTTTCTTTCAGTTTGTGGGACTCCATTTCATTTCTAAAGCGCTGTACTACATATACCAACGTGATTATCTGTTTCCGGCCATTAGTGATGCTTGTAAAATTTAACAATTGTCTCTAGCAAGTACATTCGAAGGCAAACGATTCAGGCTAGCCGGCGATGGACAGTGCGACAGCCCTGGATTTTCTGCCAAGTACTGCACCTACCACTTTCAGGACATGGATAGTAAGAAAATTGTGAGTTTGGTGGTCGTGCAGGTAACACAATGTACATCCTCAATGGCCATGGAGAAACTAGGTTTTATAAAATCAGTGGAATATCTACAATCGAGGGGAATGCACATCGACCTCATAGCCACGGATAGACACGTTTCAATTGCCAAGACAATGAGAGAGCAGTTCCCACATATTAAACATCAATTTGACGTATGGCATCTTGCTAAATCAATCAATAAGAAAATCTCGGCTGCAGGGAAAAAAAAAGGTTTTGAAAGTATTTTGCAGTGGTCACATTCTACCACCAACCATCTTTGGTGGAGCTCAAAAACTTGTGAGGGGTCAGTGGAAATACTACTTGAAAAATGGCGGTCACTGATGCACCACTGTACCAACGTTCACCGCTGGACAGCAAATGAACAGTTCCAACAATGTGAACATGGCCCTTTGTCCCCAGAGGAAGCACGGAAGAAGAAGTGGTTGATTCCATCTTCACCGACACACAAAGCCATTGAGAAGATTGTTTGACAAAACTATATCAAGAGATTTGAGAGGACTGACAGAATTCTGTCACACAGGAGATTTGGAGGTGTTCCACAATATGTGCCTAAAGTACAGGCCAAAGCGCTTGCATTTTAGCTTTCAGGGCATGAAACATCGCACTCTACTAGCGGTCTTGGCCCATAACAGCAATGTCGGACGTGAACAATCTAGGACTAGGGGTAAAGTAAGGATGCCTCGCTACACTAGGGTGTTTTCAAAACGAAGTAAGCAATGGGTGATCAAACCAGTCTATGATGAAATGCAATTCGACTTTGTGAAAGGCCTTATTGTTGCTGTGTTAGAGAAGCACAGATATGGAATTTTGGACGTTTCTGTGCAGAGCAGTGATCCATTACCACCGAACATTGCGACTGTGCCATGCCCACCCGAAGCACAGCTGATTGTGAAGTACAAATCCCGGTTTAAATAATTGCAATACGATTGTCTTTTTGTAAATAAATGTTATTGTACAGTGTACCTGTAAACCTAACCCCTACCTTCACCATCATGGGTGGCGAACAAGCTGGGTGTCATCTTTGAATTCTCTCTATTCACCTCACATATGTGTATGTATATATTTTTCTCATGTCTCATCTCATGTAAATGTAAATGCTGCGCACTGTTAACGGAGGGGAGGCTTGCGTATTGCAAATAATAAAACAAACAAACAATATATCTCACTTTTAACTCAACTCCTGTGATACTTTATACTTTCCCCGACCTTCCGCCAAAAATTAAATGTCTGAATTTGGGCTGCAAAGCTCGCAGACAACGGGGACAAAATTGGGGCACTTAGAACGCGCCAGCCAAGCGGGCCGTGGCATTTGGGAGAGAAGCCAGTTCGCATTTGCACATTGAGGCGCACTACATAGACTGATTCTAAACTTTAAGTTCTCACAGATGCCTATACTACATGATGTTGCAAATAAAGAATGCGAAGGACAGCGCCCAGATGAGGCCCACAAGTCGCACTGGAAGTATAAGGGTCTATTGTTTTTTTGACCTTGAGACAGGGACCATGCCGAAAGAACTACATTTGAAGGGAGTGCGCAATAACGTAAGACGATAAGGCAGAAAATTCAGAAACTAGACCGAGTTTCATTTTAGGTCAGTATACGAAAAATTGTTGTCAAGAGCACGGGCCGTTTTACAGACTGCATTACGAAGAGACACAATGGAAATTTCAAATATAATGTAAGTAAATATTTACACGCTTTTATACCGGAATGAAGATTTAATGAATGGATGCATGAATAAATGAATGAATGAAGAGCTAGGAAAAGCAAGTAAAACTGTTCGTAGTGGGCACATGGGCATGCAGGTCCACTGGTCTCACCGATCTCGGTCCTTGGCCCAGCCACTTTTCCCTGCACTGCCTACCTGCACTACCAAACTGTCTCTGTATCCTTCAGCCCCTTCTCCTGGCATTTACCTTGCACTTGCCACCAGCTGGCCCTATTATTTAATTTGTATTCAACTAACTATGTACAGCCCTTCCCCATGCGCGATCAGAAAGACACCTGGCCTAGTAGGATCGTTGTTGTCTGCCCTTGTTCCCCACCTGCCTCGTCGCGCCTAGAAACACTTGAGTATAGGCGCGTTACAAATGCCATATCATATATCATATCATTCCTCACGCATGTAGACTAACTGTCGTTTATCATTGTGTGTTGGCCTCGATTTATCTCGTTACTTTTCGCATTGATTTTAGAGACGAACATACTCCATTGAACTATCCTTGCAAGCAAATAGTTTATGATCGGCCGTAATAAATAAAATGAGTAACATTAATGAAGTTCGGCTAGCGAGACTAATTATCATTTTTTTGTTTTCATAACAGGTATTTGATCCCATTCTGCCACTGCCATCCGTTTGAGACACCGGCGGATGGATTCTTCAGCAGACACCTGCAGCTTCGTGTCAACAACTGCAGCACGATCACCATATTATGGGACGATCGCCAAGGGCCCACATGCCCTTACGCTGTACTAGTGGCTAGAAGCAACATAACCTTTAGGCTGGACTAGTGCCTAGTTGATGGAACAGCCTTGCGGTTCACCGTGCTTCCAAAGTGATTCTTTTTACGAAAATGAACACCCTGTGTACCATAAAGGAACAGCGCGTGACTCAAGATGAAACGGAACAGTTATTGCGGATACAGATAAAAGAAAATAAATGGCTTCCGGAGTTCATATGGCAATTGCTGAATATGCTCTAAACATTTAATGTCAAATAAATGTACTTTACCAAATGTACCATGTTGCTGTTTCATTTTAAAGTACAGTTTCATATTCCGAATTGTGGCGCGCTGTGTTGTGAGTTGATCTGTGTTGGTTTCCGGGTTCTGTGTGGAGTCGCGTAGAAGACGACTGGGCGCGTTTGCCTACGCAGCACAGTAACGTCACGGAGAGAGGTGGGGAATATGAATGTTTTGATAATGTCAGGCTCAGGGGCGGGAGAATTGATTTAGTGCCGCAAAAGCAGGTCAGCCAGGGCGATCGGGGAAAAGATAGGATTATCAGAAAATGGCGGCTCCCTGGTGCTTGTTTTCGCGTGCGTTTAATGGACGAAAACTCGGGTAAGGTCCATAGGAAAGTTTTCTAAAATCGAGCCACTTAGGTTTAAAAAAAACATGGCCGACCCGTAGGGACAATAACATTTTTTACTAGACCATGCCTTTAAGTGAGCAGTAGAACAACTTACACAAAGGACCAACTGATACAATGATTCAAGTAAACACTTACACAAGGTTTCTTGGTAAAAGAATATACATTTATTTACTCAGTTAGAAAACATTACACTAGCATAGGCAGCTCAATATCACACACTAATACACCACAAAAATCCAACCTGTAAGTAATTGAACCAGTTTAGCTCTAAAACGAAGTGGTAGCAAAACGGCACTTCAAATACTTCTTAAAGGGATAAAAAGACACGGTTAGAAGAATAGACAGCCCAAATACATTCATAGGCAGCGCAAAGAGTTTCAGTTAAATACAACCAGCAATTCTTCTCATATGCCTGGGCCAAAGTCAATGGATTAGAGGCTTGGTATAGGATAGCACAGTTCCGGTAGATAACGGGTAAGTCTTTGCTACAGAGTTTAGAAGAATTTGGCTAGGTGAAAAGTTTGACGAGTGTTTAGGGAAGAACAAGCATTCGAAGTTGATGAAAGTTTCACGCATTTTCCCGATGGCCGAAAATAGTTCTGGACCGCGTTTGCACAGTACCTTGTAAATGAAGAAAGCTGTAGCTGAGGAAGTTGTTCCTGGCAGTTCGAGCCCATCTCGCTGTTCCTGAGCTTCAGTCGTGGGGACAAGAAGGAGAACGTCGGGAGGTTCCTGCACTGCCCAGGGATGAGGCCAAAAGCTGTAGCAAGTCGTCGGTTTAAGGTGGGAGTGCCTTTAAGTTCACTAGCTGGTTTCCTTCCCACTGGCTATCCGGTTTTCAACAGCACTCTGATGAAAATTCGACCAGTTGGGGACGGTGTCCAGGTGGCTTACGAGTTGGTTGTTCCCACCAAACTCAAGGGAAGAAGTTAACCTTGAAGGTATTCTCCGTCGATTGGAGTTTCAGGCAATTCGGACCTGCAGCAGGGCTTCACCGGTCGTCCAGGAGTTGCATGCAGCAGTCCTCTTCCTTCAGCTCGTCTTCGTTTCTTTCGTTCCAGTGGTTGACTCTGCTTTCCAAGTCCCAGAGACCTGCTTTTAAACAGTTTTCCCCCATTCATTCCAGCCTGGCTGTCACTCACACAGCAGGGTGGCTGTCCTTGCCGGACAGCCAGCCAGCCAGCCAGCCAATCACGCCAGAGTACATTCATGTCTCCTAGGAGACTAAGCACAGGGAGTTTCGGGCACCTCCCTCACACCCTGTCCACCCCAGACACTCAAGACGCCAGAGGAGGGCTTCAGCACTGAAGCCCGCCAAAGGCCAACAAACAAAGGGACCAAACCTGGCTTGGTGCACAGAGACAAACACAAGAAGACCTTTTCCTAAAAGAAATGGCGAAAAAAGATGACCGGAGTCTGTTTTTACAGATAGGTCTTGGGCGCCATATTGAAAAACATGGCTGACCCGATTTTTACGACCGTTGTTAGCGGTTGCGAAAAATCACGGTAGTTTTATCTAAACCACTGCCACCAGCCATTTAAAGTAGGAAAAGGTAAGATTTTACTGTTACATGAGTATTTTGACTCAGGGGAAGCTAAGCAACCCCTTCGGCACTCCATAGGAAGATAGTGTGTGCCGAGTCAGTAAATTTAAAGAGACTAGTAAAGCCAATTTATCTTTACATGCTCTGGGAGACGGTAGTCAATCCCAGAGAAGGTATTTAAACCTTGGGGAGTCTGTGCACTGAAGGTGCTGTGTGACACACAGAAAAAGATGATGCCACTGGAGTTGTTTTAAAACTTCATAACCAAAGAACACAAAAGTAAAACGCACACAAAATGAAAAGTTCAAAGCCCCAAAATATAGCAAAAGAGCTGGAGGGCTCTAAGTTAGAGGGAATTAAGCACTTGTGTGAGAATTCTCCCTAACACTTCTATCATAGCATGTGCAATGCAAATCAGATCTTGTAGAAGATAGATGTGATATTAAATATATAAACCTAATACCCTCATTGTCAATTGCATATTTTCTGAGTAATGCATAAGAATGGTGTCTCTTTGATTCCAAAGAATTTGACACATTTCCTGGCAGTATTGGATAAATTATGTTAATGGGCACAAAGCGCTATGTAACCTTCTGGGGTGCATATTATCATAAAACATGACTACTGACTCCATGCTCACGTTCCACAGCCTCACCTGAGGTGGAGAGAAGGGGCAGAAATCATGCTTGACCACAGGCAATCAAGTCAGGTGGCACCCGTAACAGATGCAACGTCTTCGAGATGACCATAGCATTACTAATTGAATAACCTCAGGCCTAGTCACGATAAAATGGACCAGGCAAAAGTATTGTTTCTAAAAAGCTTTTTTAAAATAAGAGGTTATAGTGAGTACAGAAGACAGCTCTCATCAGGAAATCAATATTCCCATCCATTGTAGAATGGCACTGTATGAATGGCTTCGATCTGCTCACTGTCAGGCAGTGAATACCAATTTCACAGTAGCACAACTTGGTGGATTGCCCGCAGAATTGTTCTTTACCTGGTATGGGGAGATTTAGACATCATCCAATCGCCCATACCAGTTTCCTGAATTGGCTTTAACACACACAAATCATGTTAACTGGTTTGGGAGTAATCTAGTCTACCCACAAACAGGCGCCAGGCATTGACCGTTAGCCACACCCAATCTGTCACTAGATCTATAAACAAATTAAGGCAGTTGCTATGGGTACCAATTATGCACCATCATTGCCAAACCTTTATGGGAATCTATGAAAAAGTTCATCTCTACTCGCATGAGGAATTCACTCAACATATCACGTGGCATTGTTTCATAGATCTCGCTCTCAAACGGAGAGATACCGAGAAATGCCTATCCTAGTTCATCAGGTATCTAAATTCCAATCGTTTTGTCATTAATTTAACATACAACACAACCTACTGAAATAAACATCCTTGATGTACATTTATACATTTATATATTGGGGCCAATAGGATCCAATCGTCCACCTTTAGAAAGGCAACGGAAGTCAATTCAGTACTCTTAGCTACCAGTTGTCACTGAAAGTTTGCGATTAACAATATACCGACTAGTGAATTTATTTGAGCACATGGGAATTGCAGAGCAGTCATTTAGGCAAGAATGTGCTACTCTTATTGAGCGATTTCAAGAACTAGGTTACGATAGAGATCAATGGTATCAGGCTCAAGAGAAAGGTTTGAGCAAGGACAAAGAATTTGATACCCAAGAGGAAGGCACCTCACAAGTGCCTCCCCCACCCCCTGCCAAGGGTGTCAGAATGATTACGCGTTATACTACCGACAAACAGTTTTAAATATTTTTTTAAAACCTTGGCATCTCTGGGTCAAGCATTATCAAGGACAACCCCACTTTTGTATATACTAGAGTTCGAGTCAAGGGGTAAGTTTACTGCCCGACTGAGCACAGGTAAGATCAATGGACAGAGTACTGAAACACCCATCCTTGCCAGCTGGTATCTCATAACTGTACCTCTCAAAACTATAGAATCTGGTCACTCAACACACTTCAGCATTCCACCTCACACAGCAAAGCCAATTACAACACTTCTCCCTCCCTAACAATCACAAAAGGAAAGGATCCACATCTCACACACCAGCTTTCGCATAACCTACGTGTGGCCGGCACGCAGACCAATAAAGACCCTCACGAAACTCCCAACACATGCGGGCCCAACACCAAACACAGTGGTGTCATACCAATGCACTCCACCTCTGCGGAAACAGGAACTAGGAAAAACCCATGGCGATAGACAGTTCACCACGAAGCAATAACATCAACACCACTATATGGTCACACCCGCATACGTGAAAACATGAAGAGATAGCATGGTCAAACGCCTAAAGCGAATACGCTTCACCAAAGAAGAAAAACTGGAACCTGCCCCGATGAAAAATGTAAACGTGTTACCACATGCACAAGCCCCAGCAAACTGAAACTGGTATGGAAACGCCAACGGACACCAACGAAAATGAATCCAAGACTGAATGAAAACCCAAACTCAATTCCCAACTGGAAACACATCCCAAAACAATTCCAACACCAATTGGAACTAAAACAACAACTCCGCTCCCTCCTCACACACCACCACCTAGTTAAGGCATTACGCAAAAGAACGCGGACACCAGAACACGCACTACACCATAAAATAGGTCACTGTAACCAACAGCCATCATGACCCACAACAACCATCACAACCTACAGAACCCACCTGGCGTTCTACGCCAGGCACTATAACTAACAGTGAAAACTAAAATCCAATACCATCACTCACGGAACCCACCCGGCTTTCGGTAATATATCAAACACTGTAACCAACAGTGAAAATGTATACACACGGCTGTAACCAACAGCCACTGCAATCCTTCAGCACCCACCCGGCATTATGTAATCACCAAGCAATGTAAAACACACAGTGAAAACAGCTGCAACCAACAGCCGACACCAATTGCAGAACCCACCCGGCATTCAGCAACTCACCCTACACCATTCACATATGCAAACACATGGACAAAAACACACAGATGGGGGGGGGGGGAAAGAAGCAAGGAGCAAAGGACAAACACATAAAAAATGTTAAGCAATACATCATATAATTACAGTTAAGCATAACCAGCTCCCCGCACCCACCTGTCCGTGGAATTTCAAATCCCCCAAAACACCTGCAGCAGAAAAAAGTCAATAAAATAATCAAGAACAAGGAAACAACCCTGCTCCCTCAGGTCTATGCCTCCCCACCTGAAAAGGAAAAACAATGACATCATGAATGCAATTTGCAATTATAGCTAAACGGGCACCCTGGGTTCACACCAAAAGCACTCGCAGAGTTGTTAAGCAGACCCCAAACAAACATTTACCGGTGACCAACCCCATTATGTAATATCACTAACCCTGAGGCCACAACACACAAACAACTAAATCACCAGCCTTCCCCGACACAGGCAGATCCCAGCCTACTCCTCCACTTCCAACACGAGATTCTTAAATCGACATATGAAATCTTCACAAATCATTAACCAAACTCTTCAGGTTGAGCATAGGTTTCTTGAAAGACCAACTACAACCAGTGCAAACAACGCACATTTGCAAATGTCAGCCCACCCTTCCGAAAAGTTAAGACATCTCTCGGGCAAAATCCACATCCATCACACACTTCCTGCCAATAGCGGCTGAACACCAATATTGGAATCCAGCAGGCCCCAATATCCTTACTACCTTGGTGACATAGCATGTTAAACTGGCAGTGAGCACTCTCTCTGACTCAGGAAGGTCACAGACACTGCCCTCGTCACAGCCTCTGCAATGTTCAGGCAACCTCCTTCCTGACTCTGCCGCATGCAATCCAATGGGCCTTAGTTGACACCGGCGCACCCCACGCACTGACATGGAGGGCCAACATTCTCCAACCTTCTACACTACCGCATCTTTGGATTTAAACCGTATATCAGCCTACTCGCATTGTGACTGTACTAGCACACCATTTGGCCCACCGACTACTGTTGAACTAGCCTTCACCTAGACCTGCCCACCTCTTTCTCTGCCTTATGAACATTTACTGTCACTACCTGCTGATCCACTTTATAGGTGCCTAGACAGTGCGTATTATGCATCTACCAACTATTTACACGGTCCTATTGAGGACTATCCTTAATCTATTTTGCACCCGGAACGTCACCATGTCACCTACTTACCTCTCAACAGTGACCAATCCCTGCATTGCGGCGTCATCCCACAATACTCTTCCCAGGTAGCCCAATCTGGACACCAGACCCTGCTGCCTCCATCAAAGAAATTATAAACTGTGCCAGGCTCCCCAAAATATTCGAACCATTGGCAAAAACCATATGCTATCACAGAACAAGCACTACTAGAACCACAGGCAGCCCTCAATCCCTTACTAATAAATCCATCCGCAAAATCACTGCCACCAAGCTCTCATTAGCAAATAACAGTCGGCCCAATCAAGAAACCATCACCCTCTCTAAACGCCCCCATAACGCCCAGGCTCTGCCTACTGAAACCACCCAGACTAGTATCAAAGGTGCCCTCATAAACGCCCACTCCATGGTTGCCCATGCCACAGAAATCGCTGACCTACTTCAAACCGAAAAAATTGACTTCCTCGCCATTACCGAATCCTGGCTCCACACAGCAGCTGGCCCAGCGATCATGCTAGCCATTCCCGAGGACTATACCCTCCTTAGAATAGATCGAACAAAATCCTGAGGTAGAGGCCTTGCCATAATCGCTAAAACTAACCTAGCCGTAATACTCACCACGTCACAAAACCTTGACTCTTGTGAAACACTAACAGTCAAACTTCCCATCTCCAACACTCAAACCCCGACCATCCACCTCATATACAGACCTCCTGGCCACCTAGGATCCTTTGAAGAAGACTTAACCACCATGCTATCAGATAACCTCAAAAACTCTTCACATTGCCTCCTCCTAGGTGATCTGAACCTAGGGTATAACGACCCTCTATGCCACAATGCCGTGCAAATTAATGATTCCCTTGCTGAACTGGGGTTTACACAAAAAGTGTCGCTCCCAACCCACATTAAAGGAAGGACTCTTGACTGGATTGCTGAGCATAACTGCCAGACTTCCATCACATCCATAACGCCACAACATTGGTCCGATCATCACCTGATAACCTTCATCTTAGAAGCCATGCCATTACCCACTCCCAACAACAATATAGCACAAGGCCCTCTTTGACGATCTAGATGGTCTGGGTATCACCTACACTAATTATGCTGATAACACCCAGATCCTCATCCCGCTGACGGGATATTACAAGAAGGATTTGACGTTCAAGAGTGTACCTCATCATTCATGCATGGATGGCCTCGCACATGCTATGCCTGAATGACGAGAAAACGGAACTCCTTATCCCCGGCATCTCATCCAATCTCAACAAACTTTGCCACAATTACAGAATAGATGACAATAACATTACAGTAGCAAAGGAAGTCAACACCCTTGGCTTTTACCTTGACTCTACCTTAACATTTAAAAAACAAATTAATTCCATGGCCTCATCTACTGCTTATACATGCAAGTTAATTAGAGGAGCCAAGCCTTTCCTCTCCACTAATAATTGTATCACCCTCGTGAGAGCCCTTATTTTGTCTAAACTGGATTACTGCAATGCCCTATATTTAGGAGTAATAAATATATTACCAACAAAATCCAGAATTTGCAAAATAATGCTCTAAGAGCAGCCCTAGGCCTCCCTAAGAAAGCTCATATTTCTGCTATTAGAAGAAACAATAACTGGCTTTCCACCAAAGATAAAATTCTCCTGAAAACAGCTTCCATGACACATAAATGCCTCCACAACGACGCCCCACAATACCTCATAGCTAGATTTATGAGGTAGTCTTCCACCCGCCCCACAAGAACTGCCAATGCCAATCTCCTAACAGTGCCTAGATTTAAATGCACAAAGACGGGTGGTAACAGCTTCCCGGTTAAAGCTGCCCAATACTGGAATTTTCTCCCACCTCCCCTGAGGGAAGACCTACCCTATCCTCGCTTTAGGTCTAACCTAATTAACTGGAACAAGGAAAACGACCTCTAATCACTCCACTACCACACAATATGCTCATTAGGTATCATGCATTGTGTATTTTGTATAAATATGTAAATATGACCACATACACTATGCTTTATCTACTGTACATTCTTGTAATTATTCTTATGCCCTAAGTTTTCTCATCTTGTATAAACTTGTTCCTGCACAGCAATGTAACTAAGCTGAACAATCTATTGATGCCTATTGCGCCCCGATACCATCGGGTCTGGCGCGCATTACAAATATTAAAACAAACAAACGTCATCACTGGTGTAGTGACTGTAGAACAGCGAACATCCCCCTGCCGTCCACCAGCCCTCCTCTTGCTCCGCTCCATACATGCCTCTCACCAGCAGGATACTACCATCCAAAGCGCAGTCGCCGGCAGCTGAAAGACAGCGGCAGCCCCTACACTGCCCACTCGGACAGCGCGCTGACCTCCTTGAGCCCTGATCACCAGCAGACAACAGCTTCTGCCCTGGTTCTGCACCACACTGGGTGACCGTTCCTCTCCCGAGGTGCCCGCCTGGAAAATGCTCACTGGTCGTCCTCTTGCACCCAGTACCTCAGCACCGAACGTCCTCCTCACAACCAGGCCTGCTGACAGCACCCACCCATGGCTCTGATAACAGGCCTGCATATGCCCCGGACCTGTACATCCTGGTCGCCTTCCAGGGACCAGATTTGCTGCAGCCACGCACTGCACTGCAGCTCCTGCACCACCCGGCCTGCAGGATCGCCCAGGACCAGCTCCTTCTGGTACCAAGGGCAGCTGGCACCTTCCTGGATGGATTTCACTGCTGGATGGCAGTATCTCATCCCCTGCTGCCCCCTCCCAGCAGCCAAGACCACCATGTCTCCAGTGTAGTAATGGGTTTTGCCTGCTCACACACCACCAGGAGGTAAGTTTACTTGTGAGTTTATTCCCCGACTGTGAGCACAGGTAAGATCAATGGACAGAGTACTGGAGCATCCACCCTTGCCAGCTAGTATCCTATAACTGTCCTTCAGAACTATAGAATCTGGTCACCAAACCCACTCCCACATCCCACATGACATCACGCCATTCTACCTCACACACCAAAGCCAATTACAACACTGTTCTAACATACGAAAGTCTGAACAGATTTGGAAAATTACACGATTGAAGGTCAACTGGAACATTTTCAGGAGGTATGGAAGTGTTTTGAGTGAAGGCTTTGATTAAGGTATTTATTGGCACTAGAGGATTCTCTGTTTAAAGTTGTATTTTAGACCCAGCACTTTTTTATTTTCACTTGTGGATGTTTGAGGAATCCTATCCGTTTCTCTTTGCATCTGTGACAACGGATAATTACACTTTCTGTGCATAGAACCAACATGCATGCATGAATGAATTCATACACGTCATTCCCGGTTGTAACATTATTGGTATTCACAATATAGGGTGTTGTTGAGTATGGATTTACACTCGTCCACACTGGCAGTTCTATTTATATATGCCACGGCTTTTATGCATTTTATAGATGTACATTTTGTCTTTTTCATTGCCCCTCTGCAGTTTTGTTCTTCGACTATGTTTTTTATAGTGTTATTGTTGATGTTCTTTAACTAGGTTCATTGTAAATACTTGTGATATTGATCAATAATCACATCTTTTATAATCTTAGCCTTGAAAAAGAACCTTCCACTCATCACTTTTGTGGTCACAGTTTGTCTCTCCATGTGAGAGATGGTATGCCCAGACGTGGGTCCCTTGCTCGCTGCGCCATAGGGAACCAGGCTGCACCTCACTGAGGAGGTCCAACAAGGCTGAAACATGTCTGGGGTAGCTTGGTTTTCTGTGCAGAGGGGACCTGGCCTAGCAGTTTGGGCTGGGCTGCTACCATTGGTGGCGGCAGCTGACTGATTTGCACATTGCTGGACACCTTTTGCAATGGTGCAGACAGGCTAAAAAACGGTGGTGTGGAAGGTTGCCCAGAGCAATTGCCAGTGGTTCAAATTCATTTGAAAGCTTCCACCCATCACTTTTGTGGTCACTGCACGGGTCAAAACACAGGTTGATGCAGTAAAAGCAATAATAAAAGAAATCTTAAAACAAAATATACTTTGATGGCCCATTGTCTCATATGTACAGTCATCAGACCCAGACCCATTGTGGTCATTTGCTCTAGAAACGACGAGGGTGCACGTTGGTCAGGACATTATGAGTTTTCATTTATGTCTTCAGTACACTCAAAGAATATGAAAGACAACATCTTTTAACCCCATTTTACTAGCACCTTGAATCCTGTTTCACATGAATCCCTTTTTCACCAGACGAGTGACATTAGGATTGTATATAAAACTAGGGTCAACTGTGGAGTGTCTAGATCAGGCAGGCATTTTGGCCATTGCTCGAACCATTCCCTATGGTATAAAATTATTTGCATGTTTAAGATCCGCCTTCTTATTTTGTTATATGAAGTGATATGTTGTTGAACAGGTTATACATTTCAAGAAATACACTTCACAAAAAAAGGCAGTCTGGTTTATGATGGACACGTCTGAGCACATACATCTGCAGATGTACTTGTCCCTATTTAAAGAGACAAAAAAAGTTCCCACAATAGGGGAACTCCCATCCCCTGCACACTATCAATAGCTAACATAGCTAAACTATTATGAGAAATAATAATAGTAAATTCGTAGATCCTATGGAGAATTCAATATGAACGGGTCGTAGTGAATGTATTGTTTAACTCATCTGAATACCATAGCAACATTCAACATTAATTTATGTTTCACAACTTCAATACAATCATGAATCTTGAAATGTAAATTCGTTTTTTTCTTCCTTTATTGTTGCAATGCCCAAGGCGTTTCGTTTCAAGCTGTAAAAGCTCTTCATCAGGGGGTCAATAAAACTTCATACAGAAAATCTTCATGCAACTAAAATGTAACAAATAATGAAACTCAATCAGTTCAAGTATGTATGTCTGGTCAGTGATATTTCATCAATTAGCTGTTGCGAGTATACAAAAAATAAATTGCCTCCATGCTTCGGTTATCTGCGGCATGTGGGTGCTAGTGCCCTGCAATCTTTCTATCCACATACTTTCTGCAGTAATAAAACGTAAGGGTCACCATATGATGAAACAAATATGATGGTCGCTCACCCTTTCCATGTGTACATGTGTGGAATCCACTCCGTTCATAGTCGTCACTGCACACTCAGCTTTATATATACCGTGATGAACTTCACACTAGAAAAAAAAATATCGGGAAATATCTAACTCAAAGTGTGCCGTATCCAAACCGCTCAATGTACGGAATTTAGTAATGTAGATGCTTACTATAAGGCTTTTCCGTAGACTGGAAACTTGTCTGCTGATAAGGGCGAAAAACCTGCGTATGTTGCAATGTTGGCGTCGACAAAACGTTCTTGCATGCCTCCTTCAGTCGTCTTCAATGAAGGGAGCCTTGGAAGCGATATTGCACCATATGCTCTCAAAATGGGCACATCACTACGTCTGTATAATGGAGTCATGATCGAATAAACTTACCGGTAGATAAAACCGTTCTGCAGATCATTCTCGCTGCACACGGCGGCTTCCAGACGGCAAAAAATAGTTGTGTGGGTTGGTAACCTTGACTTCCACGTTATAGATGTACACGTGAGTCGTGTCGCGTTGCCGAATGAGTTACTATATTATGGCAACTGATAGCCGTCCACAATTTATACGCTGTGTCAATGTTATTGTATCGTTAAACCAAATGTGTTACTATATAGAAATTGCAACTGCAGGCCATCTACTGCATTTACTTTGCTGTGTCAAGGCTCTCTCTCTAAATACCTGTATTCAAACAGACTGGTAATCACCACACTCCTACTGTGCAAGAGGCTGAAGGTGTGGAAGTATCACTCGATTTATGTTAAAATGCACCCCAATTGAGGCATAGAGCTACTGTCATCTTCAACAACACATAAGTATAGCGTGTAAAGTTTATCGCAGATCTGTCAGATTAATGTAAACACATAATTCAACCGGCACATCAAATGTACTTATGCCAGAAAATATGAATTCTGCCTACAAATCTTAAGTGCAAAAATCACTACATGTACCCATTTGTGCCGGCCATTATCTCTTACACTTTCAGTTCACAAAATGTTATGAGCCGTAAACCTGCAAATATGTTTCATTTTCACTTGTCCCTATTTAAACATGCCTACATACACGTTACTACAGTAAGTTTTCATCTCATTGTATGAATTGAATTTCTACGTCTCCCATGTCCTGCTACTTAGAATATTCAACGGCACTGTTTGTGGCATCAGCTTTCAGTGAGGCATTTTCGTAATTTAGGTCCGGGACTGGGCATATGCTGGCTCTCGATAGGCATGAATGTCTGCAGAGGCATACAATGGCCATATATGTTCATTTGAGGCTGTGCCCGGCATTAAATGGTATATGGATGCACAAGGGGGGGTGTGGAGGGTGAAATCACTGGGCATTTATAAAAGTAGCTGCATAAAAGCTGAAAGTGGCATGTAATAAAGGCAGACCTATTGGCTTTCTCAATGCTTGTGTAATCATTGTGATGATGGTGATATGGGGTTGTACAAAGACCACTTCAAATACCACCTAGGTTATACACAGCCATACATATAGTGAACCAGGTACTTTTACTCCCTAAAAACAGACATACACTCCCAATATAAAAACATACATCCAACCACATACTAGAACCTGCCTCCTGCTTCCAGCCCAGCATATCTACTGATACGTTCAGATCAGTGGTACTGGCGGAGCAGTGTCACAGGAAGGGACTAATCTTATTACTGCCTGATGTGAAAAGGAACTTGAAGATATTCATGAACTACTAGGTTCAAAGATTGTATTACAAAAAATAACTTGTGGAGTTAGACTATACTTGACAAACTTGTTTATATATTTTCTGTGTATGTACAATAAAGGAAGTACCCTTGCCATGTCTGTGGACCTGGACCCAAGGGGCTAAATCGTGATATGTGGGTCTGCATATTGCTCTGGGAAATCCCTGAGATATTACTAATCAATGTTCGGTCATCTATAAAAAATATATATATATATATATAAAAAAAATGGACAGGCTTGCAGAAACCACAAAAAGATTGTGCGCCAGACCAGATCCCAGGTCCTTGCAAAGGATTGGTGCTAATCTGTTCAACCCTCTGAATAAGAGACAATATTTTCCAAAACAATCCAAAGTCAAGTCTGTATGTCTTTTTGGAAAGTTTTGTGTTAAGCCACCAAAATTAGTTTTTCTTGTGTGCAGTCGAACTTGGCTGAACTACAGGTCGCTTGTGCTCCACATGCGGGGGGGGGGGGGAAATGGCAAGCTACCAGCCAAGCAGAAGTCACACTGCATCATCAATTCTCCACATGCACACAGCACACCATTCCTTACTCCGCACTAGTTAATGATCATTAGATAATGCACATTTTGATCCTTGGCAATTGTGTCAGTTGGCGAGGCAAAATCGAAACATTTTAAGATTATGAACTTCTATGGGTTAGGGAGGGGGAAGGAGCTTTCCAGGGGAAAGGTAAATAATGCAAATATGTGTTTTCGACGGGACTGTCATTCTCGAGGGCTGGTTATCCTGAACCAAGCAAACGTTGGAAGTGCTTTGATTGACTACCCACCAAAATCCAGAAATATACAAGTCTAATACAGTTCTTGAAATAGTTCCAAAACATTAACGCATTACGCGACTGGCTGCTACCACTGTGTGAGAACGCGCACATTGCATATGCTGCAACATCAACAAAACATCAATGTAGCTAAATTAACACAATTTAACATAATTACAGCGGTAGAAAGGAATAACACATGATGTGTTATTGCATTCAGGGCACTGCTGCCTTATGTGTGTTGTGAGAAATTCAGGTTTAAAAAAAAAAAAAAAAAGGAGTTCATCCGACATTCCCTGTAGGGCCTATCTTGTAGGCGATGTCCATACTTGCCAACCCTACTGATTTAGGTAGTAGGCTACTGCTTTTTAAGTAGGCTTACAACCTACAGATTTGGGTGACAGATCCAACTGCTTAGGTAATTTATGTGACTAAGGCAGGCAGGCTGCTTGAGAACGGGCCTAGGACAAAGCATGCAACACAATTTGTCTGTGGACGGGTACGTGATTACTTTGAGTGATCGGCTTAGATCAATCCATTGATCTGACAGCTACACGACTCTGCCCTGCACTCTTGCTGGGACAGACTTTTGGTGAACCTCCACTGAAGACAAGTGGCAAAGCGTACCACCATAACACAGCATCTGCCTATCAGACGAAGGAGGGCATCAGTCCATACATGCCAACCCTCCCAGTTTATGCGGAAGACTCCCGATTTTTTGGGGAAAAATAATGCTATTTTTCACGTTCTCCCGCCTAAAATAGTAATTTCCCCAATGCATTCCTATGGGGAAATTGTTGTCTCCCGATTTCTCTGTAGAAATCTCCCTCCCAGGCTCGTCAGAATGTTGGCATGTATGTCAGTCTGTCATTCAGTATTCACCTTGCACTGCAGGAATAAGTATGTACTCCTAGCCTGCTGCTACAGAACAGTGGCAAACGTTGCCTACCAGCTCTGTGTGAGTATCTTCTTTAAAGTTAGGTTATTGAATTTGGTGTTAACTTACCATTCAGAAGTATACATGTTATTTGTACATCTTTCCATGTCGTGTTGTTTGAAGGGCTGTGTATTTTGGAATGCTCCAGTAGTACCAACAATGTATGTTTTGTATTGTCCCGTTATGTCAGCATTCTTTCTGAAACTTGAAAAATCCTACATCTTTTTGGTCACAGAATGTTGGCAAATATGGATGTCTGTGGCTGAGTTAAATAAAGTGAATCATGCTCAGGCTACAAACAATGCAAGGAAAGGACCAGAAAACAAGAAACATTTTAATAACTTTACAAACATGTTTTGAACCCGAGAAGGACGTATGGGTTAGGGTGCTCATCATACTGGCAGTCAAAGGCTCGCTGTGGCGCCACCCTCGCCCTCTTCAAATACACAGAACGCCCCCAAGACTGGACAAGACGTCTTTACCCTCAAAATAAATCTGAAGCGACCCTCTATTAGGAGTTGTGTGCCGCACTGCATAAATAAAAAAAAACAGTTTCCTCCAATGACAGTCCACAACGCTCATCCTGTCAAATGCATTCCAATGGGATGGATTGATTGTGTAAGGTTCCCCCCAAGCCTAATTACAAATTTGGAAACTATGCCCAAGTCCACAATCCTAGGGATGCAGATGTTTGCTTTCACGATAACGAATATTAGCCAGAGGAGAAGCAGAGCACAAGTGAAAACTGTTTTTTTTGGAACCGACCTCTCCTCGCCTTGCCACCGCTCGCATCTGCAACTCTCCCTTACCTTGGTTCCTCTCAGATATAGGACCCGCCGCCATTCTTTAAAGAAACCAGGAGCACTACACTATTCCGGAAGTAGTCCCTTTCACCTCTAACCCCTGAACCAAGACAGTCTAGAGAACGGTACCAACTAGTCTACATTAGAGGAAAGAACGTAGCAACGCCTATAAACAGCACGTGACTACACGTCACGTATCAAGCACGGAAGGAAGAGGTGCAGGTTGTGTTGCGAACTAGGCATGCAGCGCAGACCCTGCTGCGCACCACTTAAAGAGGTTCAGCGGGGATTCTTTACAGAGAGAGCACTGGGTAGCTGAAAGGCTTAGTTGCCAACCAAGTTCGCAGTGTGGTCGAGTTTCACTTGCGTGTTAACTACACCTTCATCCCTTGTCCTCCAAGATGTGCATGTTTGGTTATATAAACATCGCTATATAAATGCAAAATAACATAACATTTGCTTTTCCCCGCTTACTAGCACTACACTAAAATGGTACAAACCACTGTGTTTACGCTCTCCATGTTTTGCGAGGATGAAGACGACTGCATCAAAATCTCAAACAGAACACCGTTTTCTCCGGTTTACCTTTTGAAATAGTTTAATGTATTTCCACAAACAACGTTAACAGTTCCTTAGTTAACGTGTTTTTCAATTACTTGGACAGGCGTATCATACTTAGTGAAAGTGTTAACTGCATTGTCCTTTTATATGCGTTTACCCTGATAGAATGTGCTGATGTAATGTAGTATGTGTTGTGGACGGAAACGTCACAAGGATCTGATGGGATTGGACCACACTGCACTGGCTTGTAAAATTGGGTAGAAAATAGATGCCAATCTTATAAAGTGTGCTGGAGTGTCACTTGTGGGTGTCTGCCACTCACGTGCCCTGCCCTCCAAAAATGTGACTTTGCATAATCACATCCACAAGTCCACAATGTGCTATGAACCCACCAGCGCTGACCCTGTGAAACCAACTCTACTGTAGCAAGATAACAGAGATCAAGAAGCAACCCAAACCATGACTACACTTTCAACCAGAGAAATTGGAGTGATGAGGCTCTGCCTCGTATCCAACAACATCGCTGACCGATCAAAACTGTCAGCAAGATAAAGAACGAACGAGGTGCAGGATGAGCCCACCACATTGAGTGCAAATGGCATTAGAATGAGGATTAGGCAAGGTTCACTTTGATTTACCTTTTGTAATAATTATTAATACTGTAAATATGTGTATTTGCCCCAAAAGATATGGCTGCTCTTTGGTTGATTGTGTTTTGCCACTAGTTGGACAGGTGAGCACTTCATCATATTTGAATCATTCAGTGAAAGTATGTATTATATTCATCAAATTTGAGATTTAATATATCTGAAGGTGACAACGGAGAAAACCCCAAAAATGGAGGAGGCGCCCCGATAACTCGGGCAGGGTCCTCCTCGCCTCCCTCCCCATGGGTAAGGGGGAGGAACAATGAGAAGCGCGCCGGAAAAGACCCAGAAGGGCGAACAAAGAAAGGGGGTGGGCTAACCCCCATATAAGCGGCGGGGAGCCAGAGCAGGAAGTATCCAGCCCCTCTGGTAGAAGGACGTCGCCCGCCGCAGCAGAAAGGAGTATTTCGTTTTGCCTCTTTGTTTTCTGCTCCTGGTTCGGGTTGTGTGATGGAAGCGGTCCAGTGTGAGGCGATCCAGAGGTTCCAGTGAAGGAGAGGGCCAGTTCCAGTGGAAATGGATTGTAACTTTGAGAACCATTTCAAGAAAGGAGGTAAATACCTTAAACGGGAAGGTTTTGTGCTAAGGGCAGGTTAATTATGCAAGGTGGTGGCTTGATATGGGATCGCGGTAAGTGAGGACGTCGGAAACTAGGTATATTTAATTACAGCCATATCCTGGGCATTCGAGCACTGGGGGAGGGACGTTGTGCTGTATGGGTGTCGCAGTGGGAAAGGGGCTTATGGTCCGCATGCAAGGGTTTGGTGAGCGATTTGTTGCTAGTTGGATGTGGTGGTGCCCAAGATTACTGCAAGCAGAGTATGCGCGGGTTAGCCCAATCAAGTTTGGGGTTGCGGTAGGCACTCGTCTAAGCGCTGGAATCAGGAGGTGATAATATGATAGCCATTGGCAAATGGTTACCTTGGTGTTGTTCTAGACTGTACATGCGTAATTTTCACCACAGCAGAGTGGTGTCGCTGTTAAAACTACCATTAAGGAAAGAGTACCTAGGTGCAGTGCGGGTTCCGTGTATGATTGAGTAGGCCTTTGAGTGATGGGCCCGGTAAGGTGCTGCTGGTAGGTGTATATATAATGCAGCCTCGAAGTGGTTGATGCACATGGGATGAGGCGATATTGGCTCGGGGGAGCATGCAGTATTGGTGGTAACTATATATGTTCTAAACCCAGCCTTTCCACAGGGAGAAGGGAACGCTAGCCAATATACTTAGTAACGGAGCCACAGAGCCCCAGTGGCTTTGTCACGGGTCACTGCGGTGCGCAGTGCTTTCAAAGTTGTTTAATGGTGAGAATGGGTGCGTCCCATACTTGTTCGCCATAAGGGCAGAAATTAAGTTCTTTGCATGTTTCGGGAGGGGACGATAGCAGGTGCACTGCTCGCCTTGGGTGCGTCGGTGACAAAACAGTTTCTTCTGTAGGGAAATTGCGATTGCTTATTAGTATTGAAATACCGGGTACCATGACATTTGTTCAACGTGCTGCCTCGCTTGAATGAAATTAGTTGTGTATTGTCGGAGGGAAGGAGGTGCCTTTCCAGGTGCTCGGAGGTAGTGAAATTAATTGTTTGTACCGGTGGTCATCACATGTTCAGTACGGAGTTTATAGTCATTATGGGCATCACATTGTGTTTATGAGCAGCAGCATTTTAACACGCAAATGTATAGCGGCAGCTAATTACACAGAGGTGCTGTGGTAGAGGTGACCCCAATGCAATTTAATGTATGCACACTATGGTTCACCATGTGTAGGGATTGAAAGGGCTAAGCGTTACAATCAAGGTAGTTGCTTCTGTGGGTACGATGTTAGATTCACTTTGAAATGGAGGGGGCAGCAGCTGGTCCGGTAGCACAGCGAGTAGAGCGCTCACTTTGACATCTGTGCAGAGCTTGCTGACACAGGTTCGAATCCCGGCAGGGCCAAACTCAACCATTCATCCTTCCGAAGTCGATAAATGGCCACCACACACTGTGGGAAATAAGCAGCGCTCAGGGGTCTGAGGGTTCGTAGCGCTATATAAATGCTAAATTATTATATTGGCCTGTGGCTGGCACTTTGCATCAGTGATTTCTAGAGACTTAAGCGGTGTGTTGGTCATAGGGGTGGGCAAGTATGCTGCATGAATGATGATAAATAATTGGCTGGTCTCTGGTGATTCCCAACTGAACGTCTTGTTAACTACAGATGTACCAGGTGAAAACATTTGTTTATAAGCAGGTATTGCAGAGATTGGGCTTGGCTTTGAGTTTGAAATATGCTGAATGGAAATTGTTCTTTTCAGCTATGGGGGAAGAGGAGTGTTTGCCATTAAGCTGGATTGTGTGGCCCTGCTACGGGGGTGTTTCGTGACAGAGCCATGCAGATTGTAAAGGTGCTGTGCAGTAGCAGTGAAATTGCTGCCCGACCACATGGGGTGGTTTAGTGGCAGAGATATGGTGAAAGAGAATTATTTGTTGCAGTAATTTTGATTTTATTGCCCGGTTTGGGGAGTATTTCATGTCAGCGCCATGGGGATGGTATATTGGGCATTTCAGCAGCTTTGAAATTGCGGCCCGGCTACGGCTGTGTGGTGAGACAGCCTAACTATGGGGAAGGTTGTGTGGAGCATGCATGGTGAGGCATGGTACTATGGGGAGGGCTGTGTGCAGCATGCATGGTGAGACGGTGACTATGGGGAGGGCCATGTGCAAAACACAGAGGACAGGGTAGCGTGTTGATGGTATGGTGGTGTGCAGCATTCACGAGGTGATCGGGTAACTATTGGAGAGAATGCAGTATGCTGCAGAGATGGACAGGGTAGCATGAGCGTGAATGTGAGTGTTTGAACATGATAAATGGGGCTATGGGGGGGTAGTTTCAGATCCATGCAAGGAGCTACAACCTGTTTCTCTGGGGGGGAACTCTCTGCTGCCGGCAACCAGCAGAGAGTCTTGGCGGATTCACAGGTTGATCCACTAGAAAGCACTGGCAGACCCGTAGGGGATTGCTCAGCCAATAGCTTAGAATCTACGGCGCCCAGGAGTAATAGACTCAGGGGAGGCCCTGGAAAAGAAATGGTGGAGGGGTTTGGAAGTCATTCAAACCCCAAATGCGGGGGTGGCGGTGCAAAGGGGAGAATGAAGAAAACGGAATGGGCAAGAAGGGAAGTCAGGGGGGGAACAAGAAGAAGGTGGCACAGTAAGGTTGGTAAGGAAAACAAGTAGGGGAAGGGATAACTGAAGAAAAATACCTAAGGGAAGAGTAAGTGGGGAAGGGCTCGGGGGGGGTGATAAGGGGTCAGGAGGTCCAAGTGGTTTGGGGAAGTAAGCACAAGGCTGGGGGGAAGAGACTGGGCAATTTGGGGGATAGAGAGAACATAACATGGAGGCCAGGGGGGGCGGGTGCAATGGATTACAGGGAACAGAGCATGGAGGCAAGGGGGGGGGCGGGCAGAAGAGAAGAGACCCAGAAGGGGGAGGAGGAGTGACCCTCAGGAACAGAAGTGTAAGTGCAGGGGATAATCGGAACGGGGGTAGACCGGGGTAAGATCACTGAAGTTGGATAAGGGGGAGAGAGAACAAGGAGGAATGGAATGAAGGTGAATCAGAGCACACCGAGACGCGAAATGGGAGATAGAAATGAAGCAGGGATCACTTAGCGCTAGAATTGGATGATTGGTTGGGCAGGTAGAACAAGGGAACAGGAACGTACAAAGGAAGAGTTGGTACAGAAAGGGGACGGGAGCATAGAGCAGAGTAGAAACGTGACTGTGATTAAGGACACCGAAAAAGCCATGTGTTTTTAAGCCTAAGTCGCTCGATTTTAGAAAAATTTCCTATGGACCTTACCCGAGTTTTCGTCCATTAAACGCACGCGAAAACAGGCACCAGGGAGCTGCCATTTTGTGATAATCCTATCATTTCCCCCATCGCCCTGGCTGACCTGCTTTTGCGGCACTAAATCATATCCCCCGCCCCTGAGTCTGTCATCAGCAGACGCGTACCGCCCATTTCACAACGCCAAATCACGTCTCGTGTCAACATTCGCTGCGCTTCAGCTAATGGCGTGTCGCCATTGGAAATGGCAGGATGCCTCTTTCCTCAATAAGTATAAACAGACCGTTTCACAACACACAGCAGCAGATTTTCGATTCCATTCCTCTCTCTGTGTTACTTTGAGTATTCTGTGACTCGTTTCTGTGCTCTGGTCAGCTACCTTCGTTGCTTGTAGCCCGTGTGGACAGATACCAGTACCACTGCTATCAATTATTTTAGTTTGTGCAACACACAACGGATACAATAATGCCCTACATGTACGAGCCCGAGTATACCGAGGAGGAACTACTGGAAAGGGAAACCCGCGAAAACGATGGGGCTTCGGACAGCAGTTGGCAGGACGAATCAACGGATGAAGACACTGGACCTAGTCGCATGGACAGTGTTTCCACCTGGTGCACATGCAGTCGGTGCGAGCTAATGCCGACCGAGGAGGAGAACTGCTGCTGCTGTGAAAACTCGGGATGCGTGGCCTACATTTCGGAAGGCGAGCCACGACCGCAATGCATCACCGAGCTGCCAGACTTCAGGGCAGCCTGCCTCACACGGTCCGTGTTGAGGATAATGATGGTGCTTATGCACGAACTTCGTGCAACTGTTCGTCCTCATAATCCGAGTAACGAGTAAGTATACTCTGCTTGTCATGCCACTCCTATATCATGTTCTTCTACTATATCCAAAATTACATCTACATATCATTGTAACGCATGTAAGTCGTTCAATAGTGTGCATTGTCTAGATAGCATTTGTCCGTGCAGAATGCCATTAGTTACAAGAATTGTCATTGACAAGAAACGTTTATTAAACTTATCTTGGTCATTTAAAAACAGTTTGTTTCATTCCTTTTCACAGGTGGTACAGGCTGGTGGCCTATCGTTCCTTTACATAGTGGCTCCACGGGAGGCTTGGACACCGCGTTCGAAGAGTGATACCCGCCTGTGCCGTTCGTGCCATAAGAGAAACATTCCCGAGTGACAGCTGTCAGTACAAGGGATTTTCTCTCGCTGTGCTGCAACCTGAACTGTACAATGTGTAAACTTTTGTATTTTTGTGTCATCAAAATAAGCTACAAAATAAAACACCACATATATTTTAACAACGGTTGTTTCGATTTTTTAAGGGTTTTAAGGGTCAGAATGGCAGTTACTTTCCACTGGCGAGGGTGCGTGGGCAAGGACACGTTTGTGGAGATGAACGAGCCATGTGCATGGTTCAAGCCGGTTCACATGCAGGACCGTGATCTCAGAGAGTGATGTGTTACATTTATTAGCTGTTGCAAATACCTCTGGAGTTTTCGAGTCAGAGTGGGAACGAGGCTGTGGGCCATGTGCTCTGTGCGCTGTACTATCGCAGTGAGGCCTGGTCACCAAAATGGAGTGGAAAGGGGGTACAAAAATGGATGCCCCGTGTCCTTTAACATCACATAAGGGCAAGGCACAGGCGCAAACGGCCAAGGTGCCAAACATCATGTACACTTCAAAATGTATCCCACGCCCAGGGGCCATCGCTCACATGGCCTCCTCAGACCCCGTGTCTCCAGGCAGGCCTCCCCTGAGGCAGGCCGCCCCCCTGCAATCCACATAAGTGTGTCTCCATTCAGCAGTCTTCCTGTGCCTTATCTGCACGACCCAGGCCCATCCATCCCACCCCCTCTATCAAAGGCGGTTCGCACCCAGGGATGAGCGCTGGCATGGGGGGCTGTGACAGGCGCAAACGGCCAAGGTGCCAAACAGCATGTACACTTCAAAAGGTATCCCACGCCCAGGGGCCATCGCTCACATGGCCTCCTCAGGCCCTGTGTCTCCAGGCAGGCCTCCCCTGAGGCAGGCCGCCCCCCTGCAATCCACATAAGTGTGTCTCCATTCAGCAGTCTTCCTGTGCCTTATCTGCACGCCCCAGGCCCCTCCATCCCACCCCCTCTATCAAAGGCGGTTCGCACCCGGGGATGAGCGCTGACATGGGGGGCTGTAACAGGCGCAAACGGCCAAGGTGCCAAACAGCATGTACACTTCAAAAGGTATCCCACGCCCAGGGGCCATCGCTCACATGGCCTCCTCAGACCCCGAGTCTCCAGGCAGGCCTCCCCTGAGGCAGCCGCCCCCTTCAATAAACATAATACCACGACATACACACGTCATTCATTCACAAACACACCTCTGTTTCTAATACTTTATAAACCACTTGATATGTCTCATGAGAACATCTTTGTGCTTTGCAAGTCAACTCCTGAACCTTCTACCTGAGAAGCACTGAGATCTATGCTAATCTGCTCGTCGCCGTGCTATCTGTGACCGCTTCGAGCAAACTCGCCAGTGTGATACCTGTATCCATCTACCTGTTCTCCTGCAACATACTGCTCGGCCTGCTGAATCCAACTGTTTGTTGGTCAAGGTAAGGCCATGTATCCTAGTCATACTTCGGTCATTTTTACATTTCAATCTATTTGCTATTACAGTACCCAATAGAGCTATGGTCATTGGTCTCATTGCTATTGACTTGAGTTTCAATTGTTATGCTACCAATAGATCTATTTATTTTCATCTGTGTCAATTGTCATCGAATTGCATCCTTCGGGGGTCCAGTCTATAATGTAAGCATGGTTCCTTTTCGTGCAAGACAAAACAGACATTTCTGTAACTTATGCAAATACTAAGCCGCACATGATGAACTGGTATAGTTCCGGCGACCAAAACAATCCTTGCATTGAGCATGGTATGGTTCATTTGCTTTTTTATGACATTTTTATTCATCAAGGTTTTATAATAATCTTCATATTTGCTTTTCAGAATTTTCAACAATGCCTGCCTGTTCGATTAGCGGTTGCCCTTCGAAGACCCATGCTAAATCTGAAGGCAATACAATGCATGTATTCCCGAAAACTGTTGATCGAATAAGAGAATGGGTCAGACATTGCGGATATCCACTGGATGAGCTGGAAAGTAGAGTCCAACAAGTCTTTGAGGACAAGAGGGGTGATCGATACCGCATCTGCAGCCGGCACTTTCCCTCGAACATGTACACCACATCTTGGGTAACAAAGAAGAACAAACGGCTATCGACATGAAAATTGCTCGCAAACGCTATTCCCACTCTATTCATCCACAATCCGCCACTGTTGAGTCAAGTGTCCGTTTTTAGCTTTAGGCCTTGCAGTAGTGTTTAGGTAGCCGAATGGATTCATTGATATTTTAGGTGTTGTTTCCAGTTTGTAATACTTTCGACATTGGTATGAGTGTATAGCTTTTTGAATAATGGCATTTATCAATATATTATTTTTAGATTTCATAACCCACAAACGAAATCTATATATGGGCACAGGGAACTGTGCTATATTGCGCATTTCTCAAGTATTCTGTCTCCTTACATGGCAATTTTAAATATTGGCATTTCATTATCAAACAATAATTTACCTTTACAACTTCTTGACTATCCCTTTAATCTGAAGCAAGAACATTCTACTTCCGTCACGTGCTTGCAGTTATCAACCACTTCTAGCGCGTATCAGGTAATCATACTTGGCTATTCCGCTACAGACTTGTTTTATGCATGTCAAGTAATAGTTTGTATGTATCATGTGATTATTTTACCAATTGTTTGGTTAGTGCTTTCCAATTGATATACACCTTAGTTGTCGCCCCCTGGTGTTTGTTTTCAGTTATAATTAGTGTTAGCCATACTAATGCAAGTACTGTCTTTCAGGGAGATGCTGAAGCGTCCACCACATTGACAACAGCCCTAGATGTTCTTCAGCAGCCCGAGGTATGGATACTGACAGCTCAACTGACCATGATCATCAGGACTGGAACACTTGTCGTTTGATTGTTCTACACCATGTTTCATTTGTGGTTAGCCGTTGATATGTACCTCTGTGGCCGACCCCAAGCGTGTGTTGTGTTTTCAATATTGTAATCCTTACTAATGCAAATACTATGTTTCAGGCTGTTGTTGAATCGTCAACCTCTGCACTTGATGCGGAGCCTGACATTCGAGTTATTCCGGTGGATGCGGGACCATGCGGATACAAATTGGCACAACAGCTTTCGGAAGTGCGCACCACATTGACAACAGCCCTGGATATTCTTCAGCAGCATGAGGTATGGATACTGACAGCTCCATCGAGCGTGATCATATAACGTGATTCCATTTGCTATACTTTCTTCCCTATTAACGCAAGTACTGTGTTTCACGGAGATGATGGAGCTTCCACTACAATCACAAGATCACATTTAGATGATGCAGATGTAAAGACATTGGAGAAATAAGTCGATTAAATCTGATCATTTTTAAATATTCCTTGATTATTTTAGATAATGCAGCATTTGTGGTTATCTCTTTATATGTACCTTTGCCGTCGTCCCCAAGTGTGTGTTATGTTGACGATATTGAAAACCATACTAACGCAAGTACTGTGTTTCAGGGAGTTGCTGATGCCTCCTCTTCAATACAATCATTCGTGGAAGTCCATGTAGAGCCAGAGGTATGTATACTGACATCTCCATCGAACTAGGTCATCAGAGCTCGAATACTTTTCTTTTGATTGTTCCACACAATGTTTAAATCATGTTTGGCTATTGAGATGTACATGTGTGTTCATCCTCACGTGCGTTTTACGCTAACAATATTTTGATACACAGTAATGAAAATACTATGTTTCAGGGAGTCGATGGAGCCTCATTCCGTGCTGTCTATGCGGATACAGAAAATATAGTCGTTGCAGCGCAAGAGGAAGGGGACACATGCGGATACGTATCAGAGCAACAGCGTGCAGATGTTGAAGGTCGAGTCAAAAAAGTTGTAAAGAAAAGAAACCAAAATAAGGTTAGTTACAAGCAGTTCATAACTTTAGAAATGTTTTTGTGCTGGGGACTATTTTATGGTTTTTTTTCGAGTCAATTGTACTATACTTTATCTTGTGTTTAAACTGAACATCCCTTTTCCAATCTGTCCTCTAGTTACCCGTGGGTCTACGAACTATACATACAAAGACAGTGAAGCGAATGAGAGATGTTGCTTGCCAACCATTTACACTATGGAGGAACTATTAATTCAGACGCAGCGTGTTGAGACTCGGGATGCTCATGTCCAATGGCCAGAACATGAAATGAATGTGTCTGGAGAATCCAGCAAAGTTTTATTGGACCATTGTTACAGTACGACCGCACCACCGCAACAACATGATACTGGAAGTATTGAAGATAGCTCTGAAGTAGTCGCAGATCAATTCACACAATTTACACCCGCCAAAAAATTGCCACCAAAAAAGCTGTCGACATTGTTGTGTTCTCCCATCAATGTTGAAGTAACAGTTGAAATGACAGAGAATGAACCAGCAGCAGCATTCACCGACGCATCAGAACTTGATAGCAGCGATATTTCTTTCAAATGTGGTGATATGTCCTCAACGTCACAGGCCGAATCAACTTTGACGCAGGATGACAGTCTAATGAAAGAGGGCAAATACATAGTATTCGACAGTTGTTTGATGGATATTATAAGTATCCTGAAATGTGGGCATTCCATCACAGGGAAAGTATGTGGGAAGCCATTGATTCATGTGACTCGTCAAAAACAAGGCAGTAACGTCACAATACATGCCGCCTGTAGATTACATCATACATTCTCATGGTCTGCACAACCGATGGTGGGGACACTTCCAGCAGGCAATCTACTGTGTGCAGCTGCATCACTTTTTAGTGGCTCCATTTTTAGAAAGTTAGAGTCTTTCTTTCAGTTTGTAGGGCTCCATTTAATTTCAAAAACGCAGTACTACAAATACCAACATGATTATCTGTTTCCGGCCATTAGTGATGCTTGGGAAATTGAACAATTGTCTCTAGCAAGTACATTCGAAGGCAAACGATTCAGGCTAGCTGGCGATGGACAGTGCGACAGCCCTGGATTTTCTGCCAAGTACTGCACCTACCACTTTCAGGACATGGATAGTAAGAAAATTGTGAGTTCGGTGGTCGTGCAGGTAACACAATATACATCCTCAGTGGCCATGGAGAAACTAGGATTTATAAAATCAGTGGAATATCTACAATCGAGGGGAATGCACATCGACCTCATAGCCACTGACAGACACGTTTCAATTGCCAAGTCAATGAGAGAGCAGTTCCCACATATTAAACATCAATTTGACGCATGGCATGTTGCTAAATCAATCAATAAGAAAATCTTGGCTGCAGGGAAAAAAAAGGTTTGGAAAGTATTTCAGAGTGGTCCCAGTCTATCAGCAACCATCTTTGGTGGAGCTCCAAAACTTGTGAAGGGTCAGTGGAAATACTACTTGAAAAATGGCGGTCACTGATGCACCACTGTACCAACGTGCACCGCTGGTCAGAAAACCTACATTTCCACCAATGTGAACATGGCCCTTTATCCCCAGTGGAGGCACGGAAGAAGAAGTGGTTGAATCCATCTTCACCGACACACAAAGCCATTGAGAAGATTGTTTTCGATAAAACTCTATCAAGAGATTTGAGGGGACTGAAAGAATTCTGTCACACAGGAGGTTTGGAGGTGTTCCACAATATGTGCCTAAAGTACAGGCCAAAGCGCTTGCATTTCAGCATACAGGGCATGAGACATAGGACTCTACTTGCCGTCTTGGCCCATAACGAGAATCTCGGCCGTGAACAATCTAGGACTAAGGGTAATGTAAGGATGCCTCGATACACTAAGGCCTTTTCAAAAAGAAGTAAGCAATGGGTGATCAAACCAGTATATGAGGAAATGGAGTTCGACTTTGTCAAAAGCCTTATTGTTGCTGTATTAGAGAAGCACAGATATGGAATTTTGAACGTTTCTGTGCAGAGCACTGATCCATTGGCTCCCAACATTGCCACTGTGCCATGTCCACCCAAAGGAGAACTGGTTGTGAAGTACAAATCCCGGTTTAAATAATTGTAATATGATTGTCTTTTTGTAAATAAATGTTGTTGTACAGTGTGCATACAAAGTACGCTAACCATAACCCCTACCTTCACCATCCTGGGTGCCGAACTACCTGGGTGTCATCTTTGAATTCTCTCTCTATTCACCTCATATTGCTGACCTTGTCTATTTGTGTATGTATATATTTTTGTTGATGTAACTAATTTTCGCAATCTCTTATGAATGCTGGGCACTGTTAACCGAGGGGAGGCTTGCATATTGCAAATAATAAAACAAACAAACAATAAATCTCACTTTCAAATGAACTGCTCGGGTACTTTATACTTTCACCTGACCTTCAAGCAAGGGTGAGGTGCACTCCCAAAGCAGGGTTGACTGGTGGAGTTGAGCAGCGGCCGGTAGAGGTGGCACAGAAATGGGAGCGGGGGAGAACTTTCAATGAGCACCGGGGAGCAGCGAGATACACATGGACAACCAGACTGTCTGGTAAAGGGATAAAAGCTTGTTTAACGATTACTTTGTACCTTAGCATCGAGGTAGTCGCACGCGAGCAAGGCGGTTGCGCATCAATTTATGGGCCAAATATGAGATCCTGCATTCATGAACGATGGCCTGCCAGGAGGAGCCAGCCGCAATGTGCGTTCGCGACGAAGTGTGTATGCAGGTTTGTGTGGGGGATGGCCAGGTGTTGCCGCCGGGAGGCGGGAACGAGGAGTGGATACACCAAGTGCAGACGCTTGCATGGAGGCACGTAGCAGGCACCAGTGGTCTCTGGAATGGTGCATCGTGTACACAGAGGAGGACGTCTCTTCAAAGGCAGGGATAGCGAAGGGGCAAGGCGTGCTTCCGGCTAATGGAGGCCTCTGGGAAGTGGCAGGGATTTGTGTAGGGAGAGGATGCGATTGTAGGCAAAAGTATTAGACTGGGTACACAGTTGTTAAAGGGAAGTAACTGGGGCTGGGGTGAGGAATCGAGCATTTGCCCAAAAGCCCTGGGGGTAAGATGAAGTTTCGGTGTGGGCACGTTCGCCGGATATGGTTAAAGCACGGTAGCATGAAATAGGATGGTACAAAAAGGGAGAGAGAGAAGCGAATAGAGGCCCGTGTGCTTCGATCGGATGCTGTAGGAGGCATTTAGTTTTCCCAGGTGAATGAGTTATGGTACAGGTTGGTAATATCAGAGTACAAACGGTAGACCAAAAGGGTATATCAAATCAGAGTAGCAGCAATGGTGGGGAAGGTGATGTGGCTGTGCCCAGTTTGGGGGTAAACAACCTTTGGGGTGAAGTGAAGGTGATGTGGACTGTTGCTGTGCCCAGTTTGGGCACACAGCGGTTCAATTTGCTGCCGGGGTCAAGTCCTAATAATTAAAGTGGGGGGACTCATCAACAAATACAATGGGATGTGACATCGCCAGAAATTAGCATGTCAAGGTGAAATATGCACATTTCATTTTATTGTCTTTGCATAAACACCCAAATTGAACGGGACGAATGGCTTTTGCCTTTCATAAAATCCACACACACACAAAACCAAGAGAAGATATTTTCATCTAATTGTGTTTTTGAAAACATTAAAAGGTGTGCATTTTTAACCTCCATGAACCAATACAAATGTTTTCCCTGAAACTCGCTGTATCGAAATGGGACATTTCACCTTCACTTGTTTGTAATTTTTCATCATTTTATATAGTGCAGTGGTGAAGTGTCTGGTCTGCAAACCTAACAACTGCGGTTTGAGACCCGAGGTCAGCTTTCATTCATGAATTCATAGAAGATATTCAATGCTTTTCATTTTGACTGGGGGCGAGGGGGACTGAGACCTGAATTACGGTCTATCCAGCCAGGGACGAGTTGCATACGGCTAGTAATTTTTGCCAAGGGGGCTAAATGTTCAGGCGTTGAAAGGCAGACTGGGGCGGGACAAGGTGGGTGTACCATGTCTTAGCAAGGTCTGCTAGTGGGGTGTCTGGAGATAGGTCTGGGGGACATGTGGCAGGTGTGACCAAGCTACAAGGTGATTTAAGCAGGGTTCATTTCGAAAGTAAGGTGTCAAGCAAGGCAGCACGGTACAATGTTGGCACACTAGGTTGGCAGTGCTGCAGTGTTGTTTATCAGGTCAGCAAGTCCAACGCTGCTGTTCAGCCTGCTAAGGGAATAGAAGTAGGGAAGGGCCCAGCCCTTCCAAGTCAGGAGCTGCACTACTCCAGCCCCCCAAAAAAAATGTCCTGCAGGGCAAGCAATCCGCTAAGGATTAGGGTTGGGGTGGAATTGGGCCCACATGACAAGGAATATGGAAGGGGGGAGCCTTCCTTTAAAAGATAAAGAAATGGATAAGAGTGAGAAAAGGAGCAGTGAAGGCAAAGTGGTTTTTGGAAAATAAAGCAAAAGAATACAGCTCAACCTCACCCGCCTGAAACGGCGCTTTCCCAACATGGTAACTCCTGCAAGTGCAGGCAGAGCAAGAATAAATTGGTTGGGGAGCATTTGCCAGATAAATGATGGTGGATGAGCCATTGCAAGGCCAGAAGGGTCTTAACTCTTTCGGACCAGCACCTCTTGGGAGCCTAAGCGGCAGGGACGTCTGGTGGTAGCAATGAGGGCTCAGCTTCCTGCATAAACCGGGAGGGTCTTTACTCTTCGCGTGACCAGTGCCTCTTGGGAGCCTACGCGGCAGGGGCGTCTGGTGGTAGCAATAAGGGCTCAGCTTCCCCCGAATAACGGCGCTCTCCCAGCCCAGGAACACCTGCAAGGGCAGGCGGGGCTCAGACACGAAGGGCTGGGGGAGTTGGGCCTAACTACTGTGGACTTTGTTGGTCAGAAGGGGGAAGCAGTTGGCTGGGCAAGGAGCAGTCTCCGCAAGTAGCTCCTGCAAGGTATGCCACTAAACTGGAAGGGGCTTGTCTCGTGACCAGCACCTCTTGGGAGCCTAGGCGGCAGGGGCATCTGGTGGTAGAAATAAGGGATCAGCTTCCCTCAAATAACGGCGCTCTCCTAGCCCAGGAACACCTGCAAGGGCAGGCAGGGCTCAGGCATAAAGGGCTGGGAGAGTTGGTCCTACCCACTGTGGACTTTGTTGGACAGAAGGGTGAAGCAGTTGGCTGGGCAAGGAGCAGTCTTCGCTCGTAGCTCCTGCAAGATATGCCACTGGAGATAAGAAGTCGGTAAGGCGGGAGCCGCGGTGGACGGTAACCCACCATCGGCGTGGCAGTGTTTTGGCAACCAGTGACAAGACACAGACTCCGAATGAGCCATGGGAAAGCCGGAAGGGTCTTCGCTCTTCTCGGTCCAGCGCCTTTTGGGAGCCTAATGGCAGGGGCGTCTGGTGGTAACAATGAGAGGCTCAGCTTCTCCGGAACAAACAGCGCTCTCCCAGCCCAGGAACACCTGCAGGGGCAGGCGGGTCTCAGGCACAAAGGGTTGGGGGAGTTGTGCCTACTATGGACTGTGTTAGGAAAAAGAGGAAGCAAGTTTTTGGACACAGAGCAGTCGCCGCAACTTCAGAGCTATTTTCACAGATGTTGGCTGTGTTTTATTATATGTGCGAGAATAAAATCTGAGGCCTTTTATGCCAAAAAGGAAACATGTCTCAGTCTGCACCTTACTGTTTGGGGAAAGTAAGGGGCCAAGAGAAATGAACAAGAATAATGTATGTTGGCATAATAATGGACAAATGGCCAGGTTATGAAGGTGATGACGGAGAAAACCCAAAAATGGAGGAGGCGCCCTGATAACTTGGGCAGGGTCCTCCTCACCTCCCTCCCCCTTGTGTAAGGGGGAGGAACAATGAGAAGCGTGCTAAGCGCCAGAAAAGCCCGCAAAGGGCGAACAAAGAAAGGGGGTGGGCTAACCCCCATATAAGCGGCGGGCAGCCAGTGCAGGAAGTATTCAGCCCCTCCGGCAGAAGGATGTCGCCTGCCACAGCAGAAAGGAGTATTTCGTTTTACACCCACCAACAATACTGGAACGACATCTATGGGAAGGCCTGGCCGTTGACGTCGCAGGACGGCAAGGCAATGTGGCGGTGTTTTGGCAACCAGTGACAAGACACAGACTCCGAATGAGCCATAGGAAAGCCGGAAGGGTCTCTGCTCTTCTCGGACCAGCGCCTCTTAGGAGCCTAACGGCAGAGGCGTCTAGTGGTACCAATGAGAGGCTCAGCTTCCCCCGAACAAACAGCGCTCTCCCAGCCCAGGAACACCTGCAGGGGCAGGCGGGTCTCAGGCACGAAGGGTTGGGGGAGTTGTTAGGAAAAAGGGGAAGCAAGTTTTTGGACCCGGAGCAGTCGCCGCACCTTCGGAGCTATTTTCACAGATGTTGGCTGTGTTTTATTATATGTGCGAGAATAAAATCTGAAGGCTTTTATGCCAAAAAGGAAACATGTCTCAGTCTGCACCTTACTGGTTGGGGAAAGTAAGGGGCCAAGAGAAATGACCAAGAATAATGTATGTTGGCATAATAATGGACAAATGGCCAGGTTATAGCAATGGACCAAATACCATTTTCTGGACTTAAGATATGATATGATGTGGCATTTATAACCCACCTGTACACAAGTGTTTCTAGGTGTGACAAGACAAGGAGGGGGAATCAAAAAAGGAGAACAAAACAACTACCTTACTAGGCCATGTGTCATTCAGGTCGCACAAGAGCAGGGAAAGGGGTGAGGGGAGAAGTGCAGGGGGGTAGGAGTAGGAAGGAGAAGTGCGGGACAAAGTAGAAAAAACAAGAGTCCAGCCAGCAGGTGGCAAGTGCGAGTATTCATAAGTGAAGCCACGGGGTTCTAGGTCAAAGGATCGACAGTAAAAGGGTCGAGAGGTCAAAGGATCGACACCAAAGGGTCGACAGGTCAAAGGATCGAATTTTTATTTTTATTTTTTCACATTTTTTTGGGGGGGTTCCAACCCCATCCCCCCTTTTTTTGCTAAAAATCACTTTTTTTCCCTAAACGAAAACCCCCAAAAATATATAATTTTTTTAAAAAATCGATCCTTTTACCTGTCGATCCTTTGGTGTCAATCCTTTGACCTGTCGACCCTTTGGATTCGATCCTTTGACTAGACACCAAGCCACGGGTGGCAATAAGTGCAAGGGAGGGGACTGTAGTGTTACAGCTACAGACCACAAGTGCAGAGGAGCCAGGGGGCAGTGCAGGATTGCAGCTGGACAGGCAGGGAGCTGGGCCCGAGTTCAGGGGGTGACCAGTGCATGGATAGTTCAGGCAGGTGATCAGCAGGGGAGAGGAAGGGAGAAGGCAGAAGCAAAGAGAAAGGTCTTCAGTTGCTTCCAGAACCGGAGATGGTTCTACTCAAGTTTCAGGGAGGCTGTTCTAGAGGGAGGACCCAGCTGAAGAAAGAGATCTGCCCCCACCACTTTGCTTGGAGGAGCGCCTGATCCTCTTAGAGTTGGAGGTTGAAGAGCAGAGAGCTTGAGAAGGCAGATATTTCGGAAGAGAGTCTGAGGTAGTGTTGTCCCCAGCCCCAGAAAGCCTTGTGGACAATGCAAAGGGTATTGAACCAGATCCTTGCCGCCACTGGGAGCCAGTGAAGTGATTTCAGAGCTGGAGAGATATGATCCCTGGGCTTGAGGCCAAGGACAAGTCTCACAGTTCTGTTCTGGATGAGTTGAAGAGGACGGAGAGTAGAGGTAGGAAGAATTAGAAAGAGGCTGTTTCAGTATTCCAGCCTAGAGAGAACCAGAGATCTTGAGAAAGTGAGTTCCTGGAGGAAAGCGAAGAAGGGAAGAATTCCTCTGAGGAGGTGCAGCTGGTAATTTGACTTCTTTGAGACTTCGGAGATGTCAGGAGAGAACGAGAGTGTGGAGTCGAAGATGACCCAGAGGTTCTTAGGCTCACAGGTAGCAGAGGGAAAAGGGCGGCCAGAGAGTGAGAGGAAAGGAGGGAGCTGGCGTTCCGATGATGAGGATCTCAGTCTTACTGGCATTAAGGCAGAGATCATTGGCGGCACACCACTCCTGGACACAGAACTCGAAATACAATGTTTCTTACGCACAGTGAGACTCTGCACTTCTTTTCAAGATAAAGATGATGGCGGGCCAGCAACTGATACGGGTCTCATCCTAAATCCACATTTACCCCTACTGACAATCAAGTCCTAGGCGAACTACTCACTTTTGAACAGTGTGTCCTGAGGGATTTTAAGCAACTGAGTAACAAGAATAAACCAAGAATACACCAAAATCTTACAAAATTGGAAAGAAATGCATTAAAACAACTTGCGGAAAACCAGGATCTGGTATTAGAACCTGCGGACAAGGGGGGAGGCATCGTCATTATGACCACTGACCAGTATTCCAACATGGTCATGCGACTCCTAGACGATACAGACAGTTACCGATCTCTCAAGAAGGATCCCACTAGGGAAATAAAATTGGAGATCTCTGAGAAGGTCTCGTTTGCACTAGAGCACGAATGGATTACAGAAAAGGAATCTATTTTCCTCATCACATCTGAGGGTAGGATGCCTTGTCTTTATGCCTTACCAAAGATACATAAAGATGCTACGAACCACCCAGGCAGACCAATAGTCTCTGGATGTGGGTCTGTGCTAGAACGTCTATGCAAATGTGTAGAGTACTTCCTCAAACCGATCAGTATCACGACATAATCATATATTAGGGACACGATGCACAGCATGCAAATCTTCAAGAATCTTGATTTTGACCCTAACACTCAATACTTGGTTACTATGGACGTCAAGTCCTTATACACCAGCACAACCGACCGCCATTGACTGTGCCTATGAACATCTGACAGAGACTAATTTGCAATCACGGGTTCCAACATCATTCATTATTGAATTAATGACCCTGGCTTTATGTAAGAATTTTTTCACATTGAACAATCAGTTCTACTTGCAGATTAAGGAAACGGCCATGGGCGCTATGTTTGCCCCTAGCTTAGCCATTCTTTTTATGGCCACCTTTGAGAACAAGCGCATTCACAGTCAATCAAATCTTTGGCTATGTAACATCAAACAATGGTGATGATACATTGATGATATCATCTGTATATGGGAAGGATCTGAGGAGTCACTCAAGGCTTTCTACACCTGGCTGAATACATGTAGTAGTGATATTCAGTTTACCATGCTAGCATCAAGATGGATAGCCTCCTTTTTGGGCCCTCGCATGGAAAGGGTTTGCGTGGGAAGTAATCAATCCAATCCCATCTCTCAAACTTGTGGGGTCCCACAGGGTTCTTGTCTGTCGCTGCTACTTTTTAATTTGTACATTCGACCCCTCCTCGATCTTTTTAGCAAGCTTGGAGTTCAATATACAAACTATGCAGACAACACTCAGGTCGTCATACAACTGAGCGGTTTGTATAAGAACGATGTTGAAACGCTAATAGCATCTACAAAGCCATCCACGACTGGATGGCCTGCAACTCCCTAGCTTTGAACAACAAAAAAACCGGCTCATGATATTGTCCTCTAAGAACACCCGGAACAAACTAGATTCTGACTATGCCAACTTCCTTATTGCATGAAACAAGAGGGATGGCGTCCTGCCACTTACTTTAAGTCTCTTTACATATATATTTTGGTAAAGGCTATGTTATTCAGCATGCATAATATAGCAAAAGCTATTTCATTAAGCTAACTGTCATACGTATTCAAAAAGATGAGCGATTGGGCCCTTCAAGGGTGCACTGTAGCTTTTTATTTAGCCAGTGTTAGTAGATGCAGAGAGAATTTTCTGCATTTAGGTTTAACATGAAACTTTTTTGTTTTCTGGTGTACATGTGGATCAAATCACATTCATCTTATTAAACAGATGCAACAAAGAAAGAATGGCAAATGCTTAAGAAAAATTTTACAAACAAAACAAACAGATGCACAATCATTGGTGGTTTGCCTAAGTGTGCAATGAATGCAAAGAAACATAGTATATTATTTAAACATAAGGCAAACACCTATATGGAATGTGTGGAGTCAAAACCATGTGTCAGAGAAAAGGCATTATTTCTTTCTGAAACTGGGTTAATTTATTGCTGGCTCCTAGAAAAAAGGGACCTAGTCGTTGGTCAACGGCTAGAAACGGATCAAATTATGGAGCGGGATTGGGGGAATGAAGCCCTCAAAATGATGTGGTCCCGTGACGTTTCGGCGGAAAGCCTTCTTCATGGGCCTCGACTTGGTCTCCCCTATGTGAGAAACAAAGGAAAAGAGAGAAAAAGAGAGGGGGTCAAATTATTGTAGAGCTCATCTAGAAGGATTAAATCTGATGCTAGTGATACTGGCATGCAATAAAATCTAATTGGGACCATGTGGGTGAACAATGGTGTCATTGTTCACTGGCTTGCTGGCACTTGGTTACTGACCTGGACGGAAGTCAGAGGGTAGTGTTTTCTTCCAGTCGGTGTTGGCAGGGAACTGGGAGTGATGTTTAGCGGACCTCTTCAAACTGTAGGAGCAGGTTCCTGCAGATAGGTAGCTGGTGTGCTGGCTGCACTAAGGTATGGGGAAAATTATAAAAAAACATATATGTATAGGCAAATGAGTATAACCAGAAATGGTAAAAATCACTAATGTATAGTGGTGTGCTTGACTAGAAAAACTGACATAAACGTACCTGTAGGCACAGTCTTGCAGCCACTTGGAGATTCTTGGCTGTGCATGGTTGGGAAAATCCCTTTGAAGGATGCTTGTAGATGGCGATCAGGCGGTGGCCCACATGTTTGTGGGGCTCCCCGGTTTCTCGGGTCTGAATTTAGCCGTGCCTTGGTGTGGCTACAAGACCCTAGAGCAGGAAACCAGGGCAAAGTTTAAGAGAAGACGCTAAAAAGATTTTTTGACGCTAATAACATTTCTGAAAGCAGGGGGCGAGAGGCGCCGGCCCGTGCTGTGTTGGTCTGAACCGTAGTGGAAAGGTGGAGCTCTGCTTTTTCACTGCTTTTTCACTGTACCTGCGCCGGCTCTCGCAGTCGGTATCTGCAGCCCAAGAAAGCGAACGACTCATCTCTGGACACGCAGGTATGAGCGTCCTGCAGGGCTAGCCGCGTGGAAACCGGGGGTCAATCGCCCCTGCCACGGAAGCCATCCGTGCTTACAGCTCCACCTTTCCACTACGGTACAGACCAACACAGCAACACAGTTTCTAGACGTTGACCAACGACTAGGTCCCTTTTCTCTAGGAGCCAGCAATTAATTAACCCAGTTTCAGAAAGAAATAATGCCTTTTCTCTGACACATGGTTTTGACTCCACACATTCCATATAGGTGTTTGCCTTATGTTTAAATAATATACTATGTTTCTTTGCATTCATTGCACACTTAGACAAACCACCAATGATTGTGCATCTGTTTGTTTTGTTTGTGAATTTTTCTTAAGCATTTGCCATTCTTTCTTTGTTGCATCTGTTTAATAAGATGAATGTGATTTGATCCACATGTACACCAGAAAACGAAAAAGTTTCATGTTAAACCTAAATGCAGAAAATTCTCTCTGCATCTACTAACATTGGATAAATAAAAAGCTACAGTGCACCCTTGAAGGGCCCAATTGCTCATAATTTTGAATAGGTATGACAGTTAGCTTAATGAAATAGCTTTTGCCATATTATGCATGCTGAATAACATAGCCTTTACCAAAATATATATGTAAAGAGACTTAAAGTAAGTGGCAGGACACCATCCCTCTTGTTTCAAGTATCATTAGCTCTTAAGTCCTCCCACTTGTTTATGAGCTGACCCTCCAGTTACATAGATTAACCTCCTTATTGCAGACAACACCATTACTGTCCAAAGGAAAGTAAAAACTTTGGAGTCGTTCTAGATGAGGAGCTATCTATGAAGTCAGGTCAAGCTGTGGATTGATTAACAAGCAAATCAGTTTCATTTGCCCATTCATTACAGCTGAAAACTGTGCATTCTTGTCAACTGTGTTGATAAACTCCAGGCTTGACTACTTAACAGTCTACTGTCTGGCACTACTGCCGCCAATATTCGATCCCTTCAGGTGGCTCAGAACAACGCTGTGCGCACCATCTTTAATCAATCTCGTCGCACTCATATTTCCACCTTCAGAAAGAAGCTACATTGGCTCACTGTAAAACATTGCATAACACATAAAGTGTTAACGACAACACACAAGTGTCTGTCCTTCAGCAATCCCACCTATCTGTCTGAACGCATTAACATCAAAACCAATGGAAGAAACCTTCACTCCTCCACTGCTACTATTCTTGCTCCCCCTAGATTCAAGACAGCTAAATTTGGGGGCACTACCCTTGACGTCCAGGGCCCCCTCCTCTGTAACGCCCTAACGGCTGGGATACGACAGATTCAAAACAATCCCCTTTTTAAGCGAGCCATAAAGACTCACCTTTTTAATCTGGAGTAACTCTCCCATGGCCTCTCTCTTCTCCTGCTAGTCTTTTGTTGTGTGTCTTGTCCTTGTTTCATGGGCGCCCTGAGGCCTATGGCCATGTGGTGCGTAATAAGAATTAAAATAAATAAATACCATGGACTTTAGCAACTCTTCCATACACTTTCTGAATCTTAGAATCAGTCACTGTGAGGGCAAACTATCCTGCAGTCTATTTCGTAAGCCTACTGATTGGAATACCCTGTTGCATTTTACTAGCAATCATCCTAAACACATTAAGGAGAACTTGCCCTATGGGCATTTTTTCAGAATTCGAAGAAACGGCACTTCCTTGGATGATTTCTAGCATAATGCAACACTCCTTAGTGAAATACTGCACCAAAGAGGATACCCCAAGAAATGAATATCCCAGTCCAGGAAATGGGCTAGATTTACGGGTCGGGATTCTCTTTTGATCCCCAAATCTACCCCAGGATCGAGTGGACCAAATTACTTGTGTGGTCACCCATGGCCAGTACACATTTGACATTAAAAAGATTATTCATAAGTACTGGCTGATAGTCAGGCTCTGTATACCTGACCAACAAGAACAACGTTTTGCATTCAAAAGACCCTGTAACCTTAACGACCATTTGGTCCACTCAGCTTGCACCAAAAGGACCCTACGGACCAGCCTTTGGAACCTTCGGACCACAACAGGGCATTACCCCTGTGGCTCATGCCCGGTCTGCCAGTTTACCAGCAAGATCCAACAGTTCCAAGTGGGACAATTAACGTGGCCTTTGAGAGATCTGTCTAATTGTAAAATGAATCAAGTCATCTATTGTGTGGAATGTCCCTGTGGTTTGCGCTATGTAGGGCAAACCATGCGCAACGTTGCTACCCGGATATCTGAACATCGTTCACGGATCCGTTGCAAAAATGTGTCCTCTCCCCATGTGCACCACTACATTGAGAACCACCATACCCCCAATGACTTGAAGTGGTGGGTCCTTGAACGAGTCCGGACTGGTCCAAACATACAAGGTCGATTATTAGACCTTGAATGTAGATGGATACACAGGTTAGATTCTTTCGAGCATGGTCTCAATGAACAATTGCTTCCTCAACATTAATTCTGGCTTATCTATAGCCTTTTGATTCCGTAAGTATCCGCAGCCAGAGAACTTGGCTCTTTACATACATCTGCTACTGTGTGACACTGGCTCTTTTGAGCATGAGTGGAGGCAACACAGTTAGCTTCACACTTTTGCTGCTCAGCACTGCAGCATGCAATAGTTTTCCCGCAGGAGCTCTGCTGTCAAATATGCAAATTAGTCCATTTTACACTCTTTGCTTGCGAGCATTGAATCCTGTAACCATGACTTCACAAGAGTTTGACTGCTAAATATGCCCAATATATCTCTATTCCTGGAAGGCGAGCCTGAGACATGCTACGACGCCCCAGGCATTAAAATCAGAGAATGAGGCCCCGTCTCAATCCGAGGAGAGGATGCCCCGGACTCTGGTTCACTATTTTTTCATTTTTATTTTTATATCTTTTATCTATTTTACTTCCTTTATGTAGCCGCGTGTCCGACCGTACGTGCAATGGAACGTTCTTTCATTCACAAAGCCCTTCTTATGCAGTTCAGCCCTATGTGCTCAACTTCTTCTCTGGGACGCAGGATGTTGCAGTCATGCCTACTTTGTCTTTTCGATCGGTCTGCAAGCGGCATGATTTTTTGGCACATTTATACTCAGTCCGTCAGACATTTCTCCCTCTCTGTGCCGCAACACATGCAAGACTCCGTCACATCTCAATATTTAATTGCAGTGCAGCGGGTCCCGCTCAGGACGCCTGGCCAGACCAGACGTCCTTAGCAGGACCTGCTAGCAGACCAGGATGCTAACAATGGGCCCGTCATTAACGGGCCCATTGTTAACATCCTCCCATTCCATTGAGCCCTATGGGGGCTCAAATTGGAATGGAGATGTACCAGGTCCCGAGAATGGGAATTACCGGGCCCGTTAAAGTCGGCATGGCCTGGTAATTCCCTATTCCTGGAACCCGGACCTGGTACCCGGTATGGGGTTAGCCATGCCGCTAAAAGCGGCATGACTGCCTCCATACTCGTAATGAGGCCCAAAGGGCCTCATTACGAGGAAGGCAGCCATGGAATGAACGGTGCCGGTAAGGGACCTGCACCGTTCATTACGGGCCAACCTATTACGAGGTCTGCAGTGTGTCCCGCTCAGGACGCCTGGCCAGACCAGATGTCCTTAGCGGAACCCGCTAGCAGACCAGGATGCTAACAACGGGCCCGTTACTAATGGGCCCGTTGTTAGCATCCTCCCCATTCCCATTGAGCCCTATGGGGGCTCAAATGGTAATAGGGATGTACCGGGTCCCGAGAATGGGAATTACCAGGCCCGCCAAAGTCGGCATGGCCCAGTAATTCCCTATTCCTGGAACCCGGACCCGGTACCCAGTATGGGGGTAGCCATACCGCTGAAAGCGGCATTGCTACCACCATACTCGTAATGAGGCCCATTGTCTATTGCCACAACACCTATGTCTAAACCACTCAGATTGAGCCAATGTACCACAGCCTGTTTTACATTCTCCCAGAGATCAACTCCCTGTGGGATTTGCTGTCAATCCCTTCCATACACAGGGTGGCCTGTTGGCGATTGGCAATCAGTGGCTCCTCTTCTGAACTTTGCTGCTGAGAGCTATGGAGGAAGGTGGCTGGTGATGGCCATGAAATCAGTGCTTTGAGCTCTGGTCCACTTGTCTATTATCAGGTGGACCTTCCTACCCTTGATGATCCAGTATTATTCCCACTGATTTTAGAATGTGCTTGTGGGGGTGTGGGACTACATTGAGCATGAAGTAGTGCCAACTCTGAATTTTCCCGTGTGGATCAACCAGGCCAAGGAGCTGTCTCAAGTCTCATTTTTCCACAAAGGTGTGTAGGGCAGCAAATCTGTTGCCAACAGTACAGCAAGGTGGTCATTGAAGAGGCTAAGCTTTTCATGCTGTTTTGTTCACACACTACATACGCCCATTAAAAGGGAAGATTATGGAAGAGAGTGTGCAGAAAATGTCCTACCTCAGTGTGAGGCTGCAGTCAAATGAGAGAGCAAAATCTAAACTGCATGTGGAATGTTACAGATCTCTGCTGGGCCTGGCATGATTGTGGGGATTGGGGTGGAGATAGATAAGAGCATAGGCCCCTGTCTCCTGTTGCTGGTCTGAGAATTAAAGGAGCCCAGGGATGCAACCATAATAAAATGTGGTGGGCGAGAAAGAGTGAAATAGGGAAGGATGTCTTCTGCAGAAAAGCATCCACATCATGGGGAAAGGCACAGAGAAATATGCTAGGCCACATGGTTAACATGAGCAGGGTGACTTTCGGCTGTGATGAGAAAAGGGGTGAACATTCAACAGTGAAACGGGATGCTGTGAGAAAGTATCCTTTTGGTGTATTGTGGAACCCTGTCAGAGATATTAATACCTGGTTAGCCTTGCAATCGCAATATCTCCATCGCGTAGACCCATGCCAAGGTTTCTGCTGTAGGTAATGTTTTTAATGCAATGAAGTGTGAATGTTTAGTTAAAGTGTCTGGTACCACCAAGATCACTGTGCATTTGTCAGATTATGGTTGCTCTACCACGAAATCTAAGGAGATCTGCCATGGGTTATTCACCATTGGCAATGGACATAGTAGCCTTACTGGCCATGATGTCTTGGCTCTGGCAGACTCCATGAATGATTGTCCATATTTGGGTGCCTGTCGTCTCATAGAAGACCACCAACATTATTGTGCTAGCAGGTGTGGGCGTTTCCAGCATATCATGCTAGTAGTGTTATCATGACACCATTCTAAAGCCATGCCTTGAGAGGCCACTCCTGTTCGGAATAGTGATTGTTTGCTAAACAACCCCCCTTATTCCAACTTACTTTCACTTTCCTGGTTCCTTCACTATCAATGCCTCCATATCAATTGTTCTGCTTGTTGGTCCCTGATGGAACATTAGTTCAATCAGGGACAACATGAAGGGTTCTGAATGCATAGCTGTGTCCTGTGTGCCTTCTAATCTGGATAGATCTTTCCATGTCTATTGCCTGGTTGATACAAAATGATTGACTGAAACCCGTAGAACAGCATCCAAGGGGTGGTCTGTCATTTGATCATTTAGATGTTCCCAGGAATCCTACGTTTTTGTGGTCTGTCCATATGTGTGCTGGACACATGGATCCCTCCAGTTAATGCTGCCATTTCACAGATGCTTCCCTGATGGTCAACAATCTTCTGTTGTAAATAGTATAGTGTTGTTCCAGCTTGGAAAAGCGAATCTTGGGGAAGAAAGCAACTGAGTGAATTTCTTCAGACGTTCATCCTTTTGTGAGAGTATGGTGCCAATCGGTTTCTAAAAGGATTTGAAAGGAAGGCACAAGTCTGGATGCCGAAGAATGGTGGCACAAGTAAATATCTCCTTTATCTAAGTAAATGTGTGTTCCTTCTCCACTCCCCACGCAAGCTTTTAGGACTTCTTGGATAATTGGGTTAAGTGTTCTGTGATTGCTTAAAATCTATTTATGAATTTCATGTAGATATTGGCAACTCCCAAAAACCTTTGGGCCTCATTACACGGTAGGCGGTAAGGGATTACCGGCACCGGTAAGGGCACCGGTGCCAGTAATCCCTTACCGCCTTACTACGACGTCCCTAAGCGGGTCCCTTCCTTAACGCCTGGTTTTACCAGGCGTTAAGGAAGGGACCCGTTAAGGGACTTCAGAGCTAATTCCCTATGGGGGCTCAATGGGAATGGGGAATGGTTCCCGGAATGGGGACTTACCGGGTCCTCCAAGGTTGGAATAACCTGGTAAGTCCCTATTCTGGGAACACGGACCCAGAATGCGGAAGCGGGTAGCCATGTCGCTATTAGCGACGTGGCTACCGCCTACCATGTAATGAGGCCCATTGAACCTCTTTCACTTATGTGGGTGTTGACCATTTAAGTACTACCCCCACTTTATGCGGATCTATTTCAATCCCTTTCACTGAGGTTCTAAACCCTAGAAAGGCCACTGCATCAATCTCGAATTGACATTTCTCTAACTTTGACAATAGCATACATTTTTGTAATCTGATCAAAAGTTCCCTTTCATGTTTCCTATGATCTTCAATGATTTCTGAAAAAATCTAAATGTCATTCAGATACACAACAAAAAATGTTCCCTGTAGATGTCTAGAGGTAGCGATGATTGGGTGTTGGAAGGTTACTGGAGCGTCACATGCATAATTGAGAATTGCAACCTCTGGTGTTAAAAGCAGTCTTCCATTTGCCTCCTTTACTTATTCAGACCAGATTATATGCTACTCACAGGACACATTTTGAAAACAGTTGTAGCTTTATGTAACTGGTCCAACAGTACCAATATGAGTGGTAAGGTGCATTGGGTTCATATCCTAATCCTCTTCAGCTAGCAGTAGTCCACACAGCCTTAAGGACCCATCTGTTTTTAAAACATAACAAACTGGATCCCTTGTGGTTCATATGGAGTGTCTGATTAACCCTTTCTGGAGATTCTCATCCAGATAATTCCTTAATTCTACATTTTCCATCAAAGTTAACACATACATTCATCCATGTGGGATCTTGGAGTCTAGGACCAAATCAGTAGGGCAATCATACTCCCTATGAGGTGATAACTGTTTAGCATCCTTTGAAAACACATCCTTGAACTCTTGATAGTGGGGGGAATCAACTGCTCCTTTTCAACATTGATTACTCCCACCACCTCTTCTAAGGCGAATGTCTGGTTCACCTAATCAAAACATGGATTATGTTTCATAAGCTATTAAGTGCAGAGTAGGACTAGGAAACGTGAGTTTCATCATTTATATTGTCTGTATTTATTCTGGTTTTTGTCTAATTTGTAATGGTCGCCCCTCCCACCTTTGTTTACAGTGCATGACAGATGCTGCCCCCTGACGTCACCAAGTGAGCTCATAACTACGTACAAATGCAATTTCGAAATCCATGGTTTCCCTGCGATTCGAATTTTGGCAGCAGCGGAATCTCCATGCTGCCGGTTTTGTGTGCAATCCGTGCCATAAAGAAGCCTGTCAAGTTCTCATACCGTACGACTTTTCCTGCACAATAGCTGCATGCTAGACACAGCTGTGGTATCCTTTGGTAAATGTCAACCTCCTAAAAGGGCAGTGGCCATCCGTTGCAACACAGAATGGATCAGGGCTTCCCAAGAAAGCCACGTAAGGGAAATCTTCTAGGGGAAAACCCAAAGAGGATCACTGGAAACACTAGGCACGATGAAAAGGAGCAGGGTCAGACGGAAGACCAGGATTGACCGGTCAGAATTATGATTGGTCACAAGGAACCAGAAAGGGGCTGCAAGATAGGGAAGATGGATGGGACGGATGTAGGCAGGAAGAAGAAGAGAGGGGCGAGCATCCAGGAAGAATTAGAAGAACAGAGAGTCTGCACAGGTAGGAAACCAGAAGATTGCGACATCTGGTGAAGGCGACCCTTATACTGCTATCCGTTGGGGCTGCCCAAGTTTACTTCACTATGGTTGCAGCATCCTACGCAGTTGCCATCTTAGAGTTGGCACCATTACATCCATTGGTTTGACGTTTGTCCTGGCCGCCATGTCGGATGAGGCTAGCACTTCTGTGCTTGCACCAGAATTGCCATAGGGACCATTGCCTGTACGGCAAAGTCTTGACAAAGCCTTCCTATAGACATGTATGAAACTATTATCAGTTATGTTTTTCTGTGTCCAGATATTTCCCGATGATTCTGTTTTTCACATTATGGTCATCACACACATCAATGATATGTCATGTTTTGAATTTAGCACAGGACACCACACCTTTCAATCTGTCAACGTTTTGCACATAAATACAGACATAGTGGTATGACTTTTTTAAGCAATAGTGTCTAATTTATAAGCATGCAGACTGTTGTTAAAACACGTAAGTTATTCTGTGTACTGTGTACTCTTTCTATTGGTAAATGTTTTGATTCTATATCTCTCATTTTGTTTTCCAATAGATATTTCAATGAGTACCTAAGAACGTGTTTGATTGGTGTTACATTTTCATATCATCTATTCATGATTTTTTTTTACAGTGTTTGTGGATTTAAAATTTGCATTTCATTAACATTTGCAACAGTCAGGTCGAGTCGTGGAGTATTCCCTGGTTCAAGTCTTCTAGTGACTCTCCAGTCGGCCGCAGTGTCAAGCGGTTGATTCAAGCATAGCAGGAGAAGGGCTCAGCAAGGGCACAATGCAACGTCCAGTGGGCTTGAGATGATGCAGGCACTGTAGTTTGAAGGTTCAGAAGACTGCCAGAAAGTATGGCATTGAACTCGGCTTTGACAGCAGTTCAACCAGCTTTAATGCAGCAGAACTGGGAGCCTTAGCTGATCTGGTCCCCAATGCTGTGAGACCCACTTCAGGGGCTTGAAGACAGGATGAATCATTCCAGGATCTGCTCTCCCAGCCATGGAAGATTCTGGTGCAGAGTGGTAGGTCCTGATCTACAGCCTGACTCACTCCCAATGCGCCCTGCGAGTGGTTTGGGGGCAGATCTCTGCTGTGCCTGGGACTTCTCCTTCTTCATCTCAGTGGTTGAGGGCTTTGGAAAGCATAACTCTCTCAAAAGAGGTCCAATGAATCCTTCTCACATTTTTTTTCCAGAGTAAATTAAATTAGTGGGGGAAGGACCCTTTAAAGGTAACATTTCACAGGTGATTGGACTGTTTTAGGTGTCCAATCCCTGCTCCTGAAATCAGTGAACATTGCCTCCTGACATCACAAATAAAGTGCTTTGTGCTTCAGGAGGTGGAGCAGACAGAAAAGAGGGATAGAGGTAGAGAGAAACACAATGGTGGAACCTTCCTCCCGTTGACAAGAGCTCCCCGCCCCCGATCTTCTCAGTAGAATCAAAGGCCTTTGGTTATGTAGCACTATGGTCTGAGGCTACTACTGTTTGAATTAATGTGCCCCTTTGATCCCTGTTCCCCGGCCAGCTTCCTGTAGAGTGGCTGTCTCTCTGGAACAAAGGAATCAAAGAGAGGCACACCCCAGAGCTACAGTCTTGCTACAGGTGCAGAGACAGCCCTGTCTGGGCAAATTCCTATAGCACATTCTCAGATGAGCTAGGTCCACATGGCTGACACATGTGTGATATAAAACCGCTGTGGCTGTAAGAATTATGAGAATGCCATCCACCATATCCTAACTCATGTATGGCTTATTTTGGGAGATTATTCTGCCACCAGGACAGGAGAATCATAATTATGGGTTTTGGTACAAGGGTGCATGTCTTGAATGCAGCCCTTGCGCTGCAGAGACGTGGCTGTCAATGCAGCTGTCAAATTGGCGCTGGTATCCAGTGAAACTGCTCTATGCCATTGACAGAACAGGTGCTGCAGATCAGGATACTGATGCAGCAGTACACAAGTGTACACTATACCTTTGGGCATGGAGCCTATGACAGGGGAATCTGATCAGCATGTTGCCCTTTCAGAGATGGAATTACCCACATCATCTAATTAATTAATATAAATTAATAAAAGACAGGGCTTCTACACTCTTGTCAGATGGCCCTTCCTCGCAGTGATAATTTTCAGTCTGCATTTGTTTGATATACTGCAACAGTAACTTTATTTGTTCAAAACTGCAGTACAACCTTTGCCAACAGGATATTTGCAGTACCATGAAACGTTTCCATGGTCTATCTTTCAAACCCAAACGTTCCAGCCTTAAGCAAATCACTTCCACAGTGGTCTTGAGTCAACTATTCCTACATTCCTGGTCTTTGTAACCTACCCCTTGCTGATAGATATGTCACCTTAGCTGACTACTTTGTCAATGAAACCCTCATCAACATGGTTAACTGTGACTGCAGTCACAAAACCACCTCTGACCAATGATGTCCTTGACACTTCTAGAGGGTTTCACAGAGGAGGCAATATTTGTGAGATGTTCCAATGTTGGAGAACATGTTAAGGAATTTCCAGAAGCATTCCACAACTTCTAACTAAACCTAGAAATTCATCTCTGCCTGCAAGTGCAATTCAGGAGGTTGAAGATGAGGATGAATTTCCCCTGCAGGAGTCTTTGATTAAATCCCTGCTGCAGAACCTCTCAAAGAATATTCACGTGTGCCTCCCACAGCAGAAGACATGGATGAGGAAATCTCACTGGAACATCATGCTTTATTTCGCTCACAGACGTCTCATACAGTTTAGTAAATGATGCATCTACCTGCTACGTTACCACCTCTTGCAAAAATTGGGCACTGTGCATCCTTAGTTCCTAAGAGGTTAGAAGATTTTGAGAACTGCAAAAAGCAATAGCAGTATAGAGGGGTGCACCCTGATCACAACAAAGAAAGAGAGGACACAGATATTGCCCAGGTTGACAAAGAGGAAGTGGGTGACTCTCACCAAACTGCAGACCTGGTGGTTCTTCTGCCAGAACCTCACCCACAGATGATAATAACATGTTCCAACATTTTATGGCTACGGCTTCCACTCTCTTTGGATTAGGGTGATGGATACTAAGGTGTTTTCTTTATGACGAAAGCAAAGTAAAACTACTATCAGACTGCCCATATCAGAATACATTTGAAAGACTGGGTCTCATCATGAAATCCCCTCTGTTGGCTCGAGTTTCCTCAGCATAACCAGACAAGAAGTACAGGGCTTTTGCCCATGTACTGTAGGAATACCCCCATAGTCAGTTTAGAAACTGAGCACTGCTCATCTAACCCTGTGATGATACTCGAGACAAGGACAAAATGCAATTGGAAGTCTTTGGCAGAAAGGTTTGCCAGCAATAATGACATTGTATATAAGGACATCTAATGGTCGATTATCACTCACTTCAACAGAGTAAAATTACCATAAAATGGATTTCGTGGCAGAGCACGTGCAACACAACAAGTAGAGAAATTATTAAGGGATCAAGACAGACTCTAACAATGCCATTGTCCTGGCTATTGACCTTCCTGGCTCAGAATTCCACCAAGTGGCCCAAGATGCAGTGTTATGGTACCAGATCTGGAAGAGGGCCTCCAGAATTTCAGGAACAAATTCTGGTCATGCTCTATGGTGACTGTACTTGTTTGGCAAAACCTCAAAGAAGATAAAGACCAAACCAGCTAGTGTTATGGTGTTTCTACCAAATAAAGGACATATATGAGAACATATTGCTCCATTTTCTTCTTGATATACACTGGTTCAGTCATATCTAGTGGAAATATTCCTACCAAGATACATATCCCTTACATATCTACATACATCGGATTCCAAAATGGGAATTTCTTGCACATATCTGGAGAACCCAGCAGAAAGAAGAGGTTGACCCACGATGTACACTGATCTTATATTTTTACGGTTTTACACTATAAATGTCCTTCCCTTAGATGGGGCCTAGAGCCCTTACAGTCACAAGTCCCAAAAAGAGCTTTACTGGAGACTAGGAGTCTTTAAGGTAGTCTGAGCAAATGTTGGCAAAGCGATCAGGCAGTTTGTAAAGTTGAAGTACAATACAAGTACATTTCACAGGAGACACTCTCCCAATCGAACCACCTTAGGGGAAGCAAAGGGGAGGATCCTTGACCAGAACTCCACTGATTGTGGTCAGGCAAGGGAGAGGTAGTTCAAGGACTTTATGCCCATTAATACCTATAGAGATGGGGCTTGGTTAGAAACATGTATGTTTACTCAACCCCATGTCCTCAGATTCACTCAGGGACCAAATCGAGGTTCCTGAAAGCACTGGGCCATCTTGTTCTGTCTCTTGGTTTCATTAGAAGCAGTCTAGGGGTTGCAAGTGCAGAGGTCACTTTCGGCGTTAGGATTTAGGTCCAGCTAGTCGGCGGTTCCATGCTCAGGAGACAGTTTCTGGCACTGAACAGCTGGACGACTTAGACACGATTATAAAATGACCACCATGTTGTCGACAACCTCTGAGGGCCCCCAGGGCATGATGCAGGTGAAGGTCAGCAATGGCCACTGTGAACAAATGGCAAAGTCGACCCATGTGGCGGAAACAAAGAAACTGGTCCTGCAAGGCCTCTCTTCTTGCTGGAGAGCTGCAACTCCAGTGGGGGTCTCTTGTTTCATAAGTTGAGGGTCTGCAGAGTCCCAGGTCCGAACTCGAGATGGTAACCGATGCAGCGCGGTAGCCCATGAGGAAGATGGTCAGCCCATAGGATGATTTCAGGACACCTCTGGAAGCTCCCATGGACAGGATCCTCAAACAAGGGTCGGGACTGGTTGTACCCACCGCTCCAAGGGTTGACGCACCAATGAAAGCCTTCTGGAGATCAGCAAAGGAGCTGGACTTCGCCAGCATAGTTGAAGACAATGCCGGATGGCTGCAACTACAAGTTCCAGGTCATCAGCAAGATAATCCTCTCTATAGGGGTCTTTGTTCAACCTTCAATCTGATGAATGGCTGCAAAAGTCCTTCTTTTATCCAGGATTCGAGCTAGAGTCACCCCCAGTCCCAGCAATGGAAAGGAGCAGAACCATTCAAATGGGCAGGGGCTGGCCAATCATGAACGGGCAGGGGCTGTCCAACCGTGGACAGCCTACGGCCAACACATCTGCCCAGACACACTTTAGCCAGGACATGGACTGTGACCATCAGTCCCAGCCCCCACATCCTGCCACAAACACATACCACAGCTTTGGCCAGGAAAGCTGAGGCTTTGTCTGGGAAAGGACTTACTATACATGGCAAATACGGCCTTAAGCAGGCAGGAAGAAAGCCACAATACAAGATGGTGAATTTTAGAGTCTGTGATATGCTAAAAGGCATTATGCGCTAAAATGCAAGAGTGCACGCGAGAATATAAAAAAACACAGTAGGAAAATATCTTTTTCCCCCAGCCCATGTTGGACCAATCATACAAGTAACCACAAAGTTACCAAAAACGTAATTATAGGGACACAAAGGGCCTCATTACATGGAAGGCGGTAAGGGTTAACGGTCACCGGTAAGGGTACCAGTGACCGTTAATCCTTACCGCCTTACTACGAGGTCCCTTTGCGGGACCCGACCTTAACGGCTGGTGTAGACCAGCCGTTAAAGTTGGGACCCGCAAAGGGACCTTGGTGCTAATTATGGTACCGCAATTTGCGGTACCGTAATTAGCTCCTTCCCCATTCCCATTACGCCCTATGGGGCAAAAAATGGGAATGGGGAAGGGCCATGGAGAAAGGGGGAATTACTGCCCCGCCAACCTTGGAATGGGGTGATAATTCCCCTTTCCTCCATGGTGGTACCGGTATAGTACCGGCGGCAAACTTGGTGCTAATAGCACCATGGTTTACCGCCTACCGTGTAATGAGGCCCAAAGTATCCCCACCGTACCGCACTGTAAAGTGATGTGTAAAGTGTAAAACAAACAAGAAGCTTCACAATGGAGGACAGAGTCCCCCTGCACTGATATCCATATGGACTGATTAGTGCCCCCAGAACTGATTAACTTAGCAAGTCAAGTGAAATAAAAAAGTCTTGACTTGACTCCAAAGGTCAGGACACATTCAAAACAACAGCATACAGTGTGGGGGTTCCATAGATGTCTATGAAAGGGAAGCAGCAAAAAGAACATCTTTCCTAGCTGGAAGGTTAAGAAGTGAGTAAAGGGGAGGAAATGGGGGAACAAATATGTTTGGTGGTCCGCTTGCTCCTGGGGTTGTGGCAGGACTAGGGCGTCAAACAAAACAGTCAAACAGGAGGCACATTATCAGTAAGTAAATAGGAGTTTGAGAAAAAATTACTCTAATGCGCCAACCCAATTTCTAAAGGTATTCAAAGGTGAGTCAAAGAAACATCCAATAAACATAGTTTCGTTGAAGTTAGATTAAAGAAATTGAAAGGAATCTGATTCAATGTTGATGGTATTCTCAAAAGCTCTTTAATTTTGTTATTTAGTTGCAAAAACAAATCATGTCTAACATGGTGTTAACATCACACCATAATCTTCAAGTCAATTGTCACCCTCAAATCCTTATTGTGGTTCAGTTTATATAGCCTTAACTCAACACGTGTTTCCCCATTGAATTTGTCAATGGTTCATCAGAAGGAATCATTTCCTAATTGTGATTCTGTTTTAAAGTTTTTAGCTCTCATCCACTTAGTATTACTTGTGGCTTCTGGTAGGTGCCAAATGTTTATTATGTCCAGGTGGACTTTCAGAAGGGCTTCAGAAATGCCTGATGTTCCTTATAATAGAATCCAAAAATAAAACTTTCTTGTATATCCACATTTCCAAAAATTAAAGATGTATCAGTCTTCACAGCCATGATACGCTGTGAAGAAATGGCCGGGCCGGATGCGCAAAAACCAATCATTTCTAACATGGTGTTAACATCACACCATAATCTTCAAGTCAATTGTCACACTCAAATCCTTATTGTGGTTCAGTTTATATAGCCTTAACTCAACATGTGTTTCCCCATTGAATTTGTCAATGGTTCACCAGGAGAAGGAATGATTTCCTAATTGTGATTCTGTTTTAAAGTTTTTAGCTATCATCCACTTAGTTTTACTTGTGGTTTCTGGTAGGTGCCAAATGTTTATTATGTCCAGGTGGACTTTCAGAAGGGCTTCAGAAATGCCCGATATTCCTTATAATAGAATCCAAAAATAAGACTTTCTTGTATATCCAAATTTCCAAAAATTAAAGATGTATCAGTCTTCACAGCAGTGATACGCTGTAAAGAAATGGCCGGGCCGGATTGTGCATCTGGCACGGCCATTTCTTCACAGCGTATCACGGCTATATAATCTGAACCACAATAAGGATTTGAGTGTGACAATTGACTTGAAGATTATGGTGTGATGTTAGCACCATGTTAGACATGATTTGTTTTTTGGCCTCAAGCCCGTGATACGCTGTGAAGAAATGGCCGGGCTGGATGCGCAATCCAGCCCGGCCATTTCTTCACAGCGTATCATGGCTGTGAAGACTGATATATCTTTAATTTTTGGAAATTTGGATATACAAGAAAGTCTTATTTTTGGATTCTATTATAAGGAATATCGGGCATTTCTGAAGCCCTTCTGAAAGTCCACCTAGACATAATAAACATTTGGCACCTAGCAGAAGCCACAAGTAAAACTAAGTGGATGATAGCTAAAAACTTTAAAACAGAATCACAATTAGGAAATCATTCCTTCTCCTGGTGAACCATTGACAAATTCAATGGGGAAACACGTGTTGAGTTAAGGCTATATAAACTGAACCGAATAAGGATTTGAGTGTGACAATTGACTTGAAGATTACTGTGTGATGTTAACACCATGTTAGACATGATTTGTTTTTGCAACTAAATAACAAAATTTAAGAGCTTTTTGAGAATACCATCAACATTGAATCGGATTCCTTTCAATTTCTTGAATCTAACTTCAACCAAACTATGTTTATTGGATGTTTCTTTGACTCACCTTTGAATACCTTTAGAAATTGGGTTGGCGCATTAGAGTAACCTTTTCTCAAACTCCTATTTACTTACATTGTATCTGTGTAGCGGCCACACAGTCTTTGGGAATTACTCATGTTGACAACCTTGGGCACTTTCCTTTAAATCAACCTTAGAATTTTGCAAAATTTACAAGAGCTGGTGCCAAGGGAGAGCTTTGTTGGCTGCAACCATTTAGTTTTCAGGAGGCACAACATCCTTTGCTGGCTGCCTACTCAACACTGCTCTGTGAGACTCTGGTGTGGATCATGTGACCAGCATCGGCAGCCAATAAACATTTAAATAAACCAAGCTATGCACTGGACTCATTGGAAGAATGATACATTTGGCTATACAGTAGGATAAAGTAATAAGGCTATAAATGGATTTGCTGGTAACAAAATTAATTACTCTAGGCATTTAAGCACAATGAAGTAACATAGCTATATAAATGATTCTCTGATAGCACAGTGAATTAATCTCAATATGTAATGTATTGTTTGATAGCACAATGAATTAATCTAACTATGCAATGAATTGTCTTATACTAAAGTGAGTTGGATTGGATATACAATTAATTCTCTGGCAGCAAAGTAAAGAAATATGGCTAAAGAATTAATTGATTGTACAGCAAGACGGTATCCAGTGATAAACTCGGCAAGGACAATGTTGTCGGATGAAATATTTATCTAAATGTACACCCTGAATTAAAGCAATCACTTTCCCCAAACATTCGAGGACTGAAGTAAATAAAACAAGTCTTAGATTATGTTGGGGAAGTCTTTTTAGGATGCAGGAAAAAATTATTGCCTCACTGGCAAAGTTTTCCTGGTGACTTTATCACACAGAACCAGCACGACACATTAATCTGGCTGTACAATAGATTCTCTTACAGCAAAATGGGATTGGCAAGGAAAAGGTTTTAAACATTGGTCATTGGTGATCCACATTAACTGGCTGTTGATTTGTCTGCTACACGAGTGGATAGATACCACAGGTCCTGGGTGCTGTGTGAACAGGCAAACAGTGTCTCCCTTTCCCTCTGCCTTTTTCTGGCTGCCCAGCAGGCTGGCCTTGGGAATTGAGTTTATGGAATACCAAGGTCAAATGACCCTCTTCAGGTGACATATCAGGGCCGAAAACAGGGTGATTCAGAGGAGGCAAGCAGAAGTTCAGTGGTAGAAGGCCAGGAAAGGCCCAAGGGGCACACATTTCAGCAGCAAGCCTTTGAATTAGGACACAAAGGGCAAAGACCTAAGCAGGCCTCAGTAGCAAGCCAAATATGAGCACTGCAGAGGGAGAGGTGTGCAGTACCTTACAGTGGGTCACGAGACCCACTGCAGGTGACCAATCAGGAGGGGGTGGGAGGGACAGAGGAGGCAAGGAGAAGTGATGTAGGAAAGGATGAGAAAGTCCTAAGTGGCATGGATTTCGGCACCGAGGCACCAAATTAGATCACAAGGGGGGAAAGAACTCAAGTCCTCAGCACCAAGCAACAAAAAAAGAACTGCAGAGGAAGATTTGTGCAGTTCCTTCTCCCGGTGCTGGACCCACAGCAAGTGACCAATTTTGTAGAGGTGGGCAGGAGGACAGAGTTGGTAAGGAGAGGGGATGGTAGGAGGCTGAGAAACACCCTATGGGCATGGATTCCATTGCCAAGGCCTCAAAATAGGTTGCAAAGGGAAAAGAACTCACCCAGCAAGAAAATACACAGGATGGTCCCAGGACACGTCAGAGGTCCACCAAAAGCAGGATGATGATGCAGAACTTGAGACTGGCTGGTCCTACCAGCCTAGGAGAGGAAGGCACAGAAGGAGTTCTTCCCTAGTTGCAGGAGATGGAGCAGAAGATCCCTGGTGATTGGCGTTGGCAATCCTGGATGTTTCTGCTGCAGTCTGCCAGATTGTCTCAGCACTGTTTCTTCTCTTTGGATTCTTGGCTCCAGTGGGCAACTTCCAGAATGGCTCCAGAACCTCTCCCCTTATACAAAATCCTGTCGGAGGGCTGTATCCCACTTTTGGGAAGACAAGGCCTTCGAGCAGGAGAGGTGATCCAGTTGCCTCTACTGTTTCAAAGAGAAGAGCACCACAGTCTGTTGTTCCATTTGGTTATCTGGTGAGGCAGAGATTTACTGTTGTATTCAGTGGAGCGTCAAATGTGCCAGAGCAGAGCTTCAGTCTTTCCTAATGGCAGCAGACCTCCCAGGAGTGCAAGTTCAAATTTCAAGCAGTAGCTAAACTGAGTGGGTAACTGAGTCTGCTTCTATCCCCCTCTGCCTTGGGAGAAGTGAGTTAACACAGAACCTTGGGGTCATCTTCGACCCCACAATCTCCTTTTTCCTCACATCTCTGACTTCTCTAAGAAGTCAGACTAACAACTGCACCTCCTCAGTGGTATTCTTCCTTTCCTCTCCTTCCCCACGAACCTCACTGCCTCCAGAGTGCAACAGCCTCTTTCTAAATATGCCTGCTTCTACTCTCCGCCCTCTGCAACTCATCCAGAACAGGACTGTGAGACTTGTCCTTGGCCTCAAGCCTAGGGATCGTATCTCTCTAGCACTGAAATCTCTGTATTGGCTCCCAGTGGCTGTGAGGATTAAGTTTAAGACCCTCTGCATTGCCCACAAGGCCTTCTGGGGCCTCAATACCTCCAACTCTCTCTTTGTAAATATCTTCCTACTCGAGCTCTTCGCTCCTCCGCCTCCAACTCCCTCAGGGTCAGTCGGTTCTCCAAGCAACGAGTTGGTGGTAGATCTCTTTCTTCGGCTGGGCCTCCTTCTGGAACAGCCTCCCTGGCTGTCTGAAACTTGAGGAGAACCATCTCCGGTTCCGGAAGCACATAAAGACTTTCCTCTTTGCTTCTGCCTTCTCTTCCTCCCCCTGCTGAATTCCTGGCTGAAAATGAAACTGCACTGGTCATCTGGCTAACCTCTGATCTCGGGCCCAGGTCCCCCCACCAGTTGCATACTTGCACTGACCCCCTGGCAACATTTGCACTTGGGTCTGTATCTGTAACCCTACAGTCCCCCTACCTGCACTTTGGACACCTGCTGTCTGCCCTTACCCTTGTACTTGCCACCAGCTGGCCGCACTTCTTTTATTGTTTGATCCCATGTACTGCACTGCTCCCTCCCCTTCACCTCACCCCCCCCCCCACTCGCCCCTGCACTCGCGCGATCTCATTCCCACCTGGCCTAGTAAGATCATTGTCTCTGTCTTCCCTTTGTTCCCCCTCGTTCGCCTCACCGTGCCTTGAAATAGCTGTGTACAGGTGCGTTATAAATGCCATTTCATATCATATAATACCCAATCACACATCATGCAGCGCTGGGATGCAGGCACTCTATTACCAAATATGGTCACTTCCTCCCACACGCAGAAAGAGAGACAAGGAATATTTATGTGACACCTTGGTCTGTCTCCCAGATAGACCAAGACCACCTCCTATTTGCGAATGGAGGAGTTGATCAAAAAGGACCCCATCCAGGTAAAAATGGTTTCCACAAGGTGGAAGCCATATTACAAAAAGAAGATGGCACAAGACTAAAACATTGGCAATACACTCTGTAGGACACTATGGGATACACATGCCTTAGCAGTCTATTGTATCCAGGGGTCGAACTAGGACCTAGTGAGGTTCAGCACTGAACTCACAGTATTTCTGGGTGGTGCTCTTGGGCTGTTTTGTAACTTGGTTTAGCCCTTTGATTTCCTACTAAGTATTAACCTCCGTGTGCCTAACCTTTTTCTTTTTAGGTATATGTGTGATACGCTGTATTAGAGGTTTGGGGTATTACAGTACCTGTTTATGCTTTAATAGTTTGAGCCCTGAATAGGACTACCATAATATTTTAATATGTATTGATGTCTGGGGCTCCATTTCGGTTCCCATCCCATAGCATTCTAAGGTACTAAGTTTACCATCGGGTATATATAATACATTGTGCTAGAGGTGTAGGAAGGGTCTCACTAGACCCTTTGCTATTTTTACACGCACACACACACACATTTTATTTCTTACATATCTGAACATTATGTTTTTATGTGTAACCCTAAAATAAAGATTATATTATATTATAAAGATCATACTTGTCAGTACCTGTTTAGTGTATTTATTCTCTTGGTGTGTCCATTAGGATTAACTATACCTAGCCCCTAGTCTTTCTTCCTCTTTCAGTGAAGTCTGACTGCTCTGCCATATCTACCAATAAGAGTTTGGTTTGGCTTCTGACTGGAACTACCTTTAGGATGTATTGTTTCACACCCCTCACCAGAGGGCTGTGGAAAAATTCTCCTCACAGTCCTCTTGAGTTTTAATATTGAACATAGGAGTTGCTAATTTAATAAATGCATGTTCGTTGTGTGATCTTCTTTAGGGGAGGAACATAAGGAAGATATGTTATCTTTGTAATCCATTTAGTAATCTTCACATAAACATTCTACCTTGTCTTGGTAGTTGAGTATAGTTTATCTTTTGACAACCTCCCCATTGACGTCAATGGGAGCCCCAGCATTCCTGCTATGAATTTAAAAACTGATTTTCGGGTGAGTGAAGTCTTTAGCCTCACTCACTGTTCCACTCATCATTTGTGGTGCACTCTGTAGCCCCTTTGGTTATCATTGTAGGAAGGAATCTCACATTGTTTTTTTACTTTCACTTTTTAATGGTAGCATGAGCACTTTAAGTGTAATACTGCGGGGACTGCATGTACATTTTCTTCTATAATGTAATTTTTGCTACATTTGAAATGTGTCTAGAACAAGCTGTTGTATATTAACCCAATTTACGTTTTCTGAGTGCACTATCCTTCTTATCAACTGTGCAGACCTGAAACTGACCGTTTCACAACACACAGCAGCAGATTTTCAATTCCATTCCTCTCTCTGTGTTACTTTGAGTATTCTGTGACTCCTTTCTGTGCTCTGGTCAGCTACCTTCGTTGCTTGTAGCCCGTGTGGACAGATACCAGTACCACCGCTATCAATTATTTTGGTTTGTGCAACACACAATGGATACAATAATACCCTACATGTACGAGCCCGAGTATACCGGGGAGGAACTACTGGAAAGGGAAACACGAGAAAACGATGGGGCTTCGGACAGCAGTTGGCAGGACGAATCAACGGATGAAGACACTGGACCTAGTCGCATTGACAGTGTTTCCACCTGGTGCACATGCAATCGGTGCGAGGTAATGCCGACCGAGGAGGAGAACTGCTGCTGCTGTGAAAACTCGGGATGCGTGGCCTACATTTCGGAAGGCGAGCCACGACCGCAATGCATCACCGAGCTGCCAGACTTCAGGGCAGCCTGCCTCACAAGGTCGGTGTTGAGGATAATGATGGTGCTTATGCACGAACTTCGCGCAACTGTTCATCCTCATAATCCGAGTAACGAGTAAGTATACTCTGCTTGTGATGCCACTACTATTTCATGGTATTCTACTATATCCAAAATTACATATACATATCATTGTAACGCATGAAAGTCATTGCCATTAGTTACAAGAATTGTCATTGACAACAAACGTTTCTTAAAATGATCTTGGTCATTTAAAAACAGTTTGTTTCATTCCTTTTCACAGGTGGTACAGGCTGGTGGCCTATTGTTCCTTTACATGGTGGATTCACGGGAGGCTTGGACACCGCGTTCGAAGAGTGATAGCCGCCTGTGCCGTTCGTGCCATAAGAGAAACATTCCCGAGTGACAGCGGTCAGTACAGGGGAATTTCTCACGCTGTGCTGCAACCTGAACTGTACAATGTGTAAACTTTTGTATTTTTGTGTCATCAAAATAAGCTACAAAATAAAACACCACATATATTTTAACAACGGTTGTTTCGATTTTTTTAAATCAATCAAGTGTGTCTCCATTCAAGGATGGACATCAGACACCTGTGCTCGGAATGGGTGAAGTTCAGGTCGCTGTGAAGCGGGGTGGTCACTATCTAAGATAACCAAATATATTATCAATAATGCATGCACTAAATAACACTTGTTCAAAGTCTTTCAGTCGGTTATGTCTCTATAAAAGTCACACATGTATCAATACTATCAATGAACATTGGATTATACAGGCCTTAGGTCAAGGGTCTTGACCACTATAATACAGTGTTTGAATTGTGGGTCTGAGCTCACAGGAATCTCCGATATGTGGCATTTGTTATTGATAGGCAACGATATACTGCAGTAGGGGTCTAATGTTAGTTGGGGATCTGCTAGGTGGGCATCATGGCGTGGTCAGTGGTCTGGCACATGAAGAGAACACCTTGCAGGGACACAGGGTCAGAATGGCAGTTACTTTCCACTGGCAAGGGTGCGTGGGCAAGGACACGTTTGTGGAGATGAACAAGCCATGTGCATGGTTCAAGCCGGTTCACATGCAGGACTGTGATCTCAGAGAGTGATGTGTTAGATTTATTAGCTGTTGCAAATACCTCTGGAGTTTTCCAGTCAGAGTGGGAACGAGGCTGTGGGCCATGTGCTCTGCACGCTGTACTATCGCAATGAGGCCTGGTCACCAAAATGGAGTGGAAAGGGGGTACAAAAATGGATGCCCCGTGTCCTTTAACATCACATAAGGGCAAGGGACGGGCGCAAACGGCCAAGGTGCCGAACAGCATGTACACTTCAAAAGGTATCCCACGCCCAGGGGCCATCGTTCACATGGCCTCCTCAGACCCTGTGTCTCCAGGCAGGCCTCCCCTGAGGCAGGCCGCCCCCCTGCAATCCACACAAGTGTGTCTCCATTCAACAGTCTTCCTGTGCCTTATCTGCACGCCCCAGGCCCATCCATCCCACCCCCTCTATCAAAGGCGGTTCGCACCCGGGGATGAGCACTGGCATGGGGGCCCGTGACGAGCGCAAACGGCCAAGGTGCCGAACAGTATGTACACTTCAAAAGGTATCCCACGCCCAGGGGCCATCGCTCACATGGCCTCCTCAGACCCCGTGTCTCCAGACAGGCCTCCCCTGAGGCAGGCCGCCCCCCTGCAATCCACATAAGTGTGTCTCCATTCAACAGTCTTCCTGTGCCTTATCTGCACGCCCCAGGCCCATCCATCCCACCCCCTCTATCAAAGGCGGTTCGCACCCGGGGATGAGCACTGGCATGGGGGCCCGTGACGAGCGCAAACGGCCAAGGTGCCGAACAGTATGTACACTTCAAAAGGTATCCCACGCCCAGGGGCCATCGATCACATGGCCTCCTCAGACCCCGTGTCTCCAGACAGGCCTCCCCTGAGGCAGGCCGCCCCCCTGCAATCCACATAAGTGTGTCTCCATTCAGCAGTCTTCCTGTGCCTTATCTGCACGCCCCAGGCCCATCCATCCCATCCCCTCTATCAAAGGCGGTTCGCACCCGGGGATGAGCGCTGGCATGGGGGGCTGTGACGGGCGCAAACGGCCAAGGTGCCGAACAGCATGTACACTTCAAAAGGTATGCCACGCCCAGGGGCCATCGCTCACATGGCCTCCTCAGACCCTGTGTCTCCAGGCAGGCCCCCCCTGAGGCAGGCCGCCCCCCCTGCAATCCACACAAGTGTGTCTCCATTCAGCAGTCTTCCTGTGCCTTATCTGCACGCCCCAGGCCCATCCATCCCACCCCCTCTATCAAAGGCGGTTCGCACCCGGGGATGAGCGCTGGCATGGGGGGCTGTGACGGGCGCAAACAGCCAAGGTGCCGAACAGCATGCACACTTCAAAAGGTATCCCACGCCCAGGGGCCATCTCTCACATGGCCTCCTCAGACCCCGTGTCTCCAGGCAGGCCTCCCCTGAGGCAGGCCGCCCCCCTGCAATAAACATAATACCACGACATACACACGTAATTCATTCACAAACACACCCCTGTTTCTAATACTTTATAAACCACTTGATATGTCTCATGAGAACATCCTTGTGCTTTGCAAGTCAACTCCTGAACCTTCTACCTGAGAAGCACTGAGATATATGCTAATCTGCTCGTCGCCGTGCTATCTGTGACCGCTTCGAGCAAACTCGTCAGTGTGCTACCTGTGGCCAGCTACCTGTTCTCCTACAACATACTGCTCGGCCTGCTGAATCCAACTGTTTGTTGGTCAAGGTAAGGCCATGTATCCTAGTCATATTTCGGTCATTTTTACATTTCTATCTATTTGCTATTACAGTACCCAATAGAGCTATGGTCATTGGTCTCATTGCTATTGACTTGAGTTTCAATTGTTATGCTATCAATAGATCTATTTATTTTCATCTGTGTCAACTGTCATCGAATTGCATCCTTTGGGGGTCCATTCTATAACGTAAGCATAGTTCCTTTTCGTGCAAGACAAAACAGACATTTCTGTAACTTATGCAAATACTAAGCCACACATGATGAACTGGTATAGTTCCGGCAACCAAAACAAACCTTGCATTGAGCATGGTATGGTTCATTTACTTTTTTATAACATTTTTATTCATCAAGGTTTTATAATAATCTTGATATTTACTTTTCAGAATTTTCAACAATGCCTGCCTGTTCGATTAGCGGTTGCCCTTCGAAGACCCATGCTAAATCTGAAGGCACTACAATGCATGTATTCCTGAAAACTGTTGATCGAATAAGAGAATGGGTCAGACATTGCGGATATCCACTGGATGAGCTGGGAAGTAGATTCCAACAAGTCTTTGAGGACAAGAGGGGTGATCGATACCGCATCTGCAGCTGGCATTTTCCCTCGAACATGTACACCACATCTTGGGTAACAAAGAAGAACGAACGGTGATCGACACTGGTGAGTCAAGTGTCCGTTTTTAGCTTTAGGCCTTGCAGTAGTGTGTAGGTAGCCGAATGGATTCATTGATATTTTAGGTGTTGTTTCCAATTTGTAATACTTTCGACATTGATATGAGTGTATAGCTTTTTGAATAATGACATTTATCAATATATTATTTTTAGATTTCATAACCCACAAACGAAATCTATATATGGGCACAGGGAACTGTGCTATATTGCGCATTACTCAAGTATTCCGTCTCCTTACATGGCAATTTTAAATATTGCCATTTCATTATCAAACAATAATTTACCTTTACAACTTCTTGACTATCCCTTGAATCTGAAGCAAGAACATTCTACTTCTGTCACATGCTCGCAGTTATCAACCACTTCAAGCGCGTATCAGGTAATCATACTTGGCTATTCCGCTGCAGACTTGTTTTATGCATGTCAAGTAATAGTTTGTATGTATCGTGTGATTATTTTACCAATTGTTTGGTTAGTGCTTTCCAATTGATATACACCTTAGTTGTCGTCCCCTGGTGTTTGTTTTCAGTTATAATTAGTGTTATCTAATGCAAGTACTGTCTTTCAGGGAGATGCTGAAGCGTCCACCACATTGACAACAGCCCTAGATGTTCTTCAGCAGCCCGAGGTATGGATACTGACAGCTCAACTGACCGTGATCATCAGGACTGGAACACTTGTTGTTTGATTGTTCTACACCATGTTTCATTTGTGGTTAGCCGTTGATATGTACCTGTGCGGTCGACCCCAAGCGTGTGTTGTGTTTTCAATATTGTAATCCTTACTAATGCAAATACTATGTTTCAGGCTGTTGTTGAATCGTCAACCCACGCACTTGATGCGGAGCCTGACATTCAAGTAATTCCGGTGGAAGTGGGACCATGCGGATACGAATCGGCGCAACAGCTTTCGGAAGTGCGCACCACATTGACAACAGCCCTAGATATTCTTCAGCAGCATGAGGTATGGATACTGACAGCTCCATCGAGCGTGATCATATAACGTGATTCCATTTGCTATACTTTCTTCCCTATTAACGCAAGTACTGTGTTTCAGGGAGATGATGGAGCTTCCACTACAATCACAAGATCACATTTAGATGATGCAGATGTAAAGAAATCGGAGAAATAAGTCGATTAAATCTGATCATTTTTAAATATTCCTTTATTCTTTAAGATAATGCAACATTTGTGGTTATCTCTTTATATTACCTGTGCCGTCGACCCCGAGTGTGTGTTATGTCCACGATATTGAAAACCATACTATCGCAAGTACTGTGTTTCAGGGAGTTGCTGATGCCACCTCTTCAATACAATCATTCGTGGCAGTCCATGTAGAGCCAGAGGTATGTATACTGACATCTCCATCGAACTAGGTCATCAGAGCTTGAATACTTGTCGTTTGATTGTTCCACACAATGTTTAAATCGTGTTTGGCTATTGAGATGTACATGTGTGTTCATCCTCACGTGCGTTTTACGCTAACACTATTTTGATACAAAGTAATGAAAATACTATGTTTCAGGGAGTCGATGGAGCCTCATTCCCTGCTGTCTATGCGGATACAGAAAATATAGTCGTTGCAGCGCAAGAGGAAGGGGAGACATGCGAATACGTATCAGAGCAACAGCGTGCGGATGTTGAAGGTCGAGTCAAAAAAGTTGTAAAGAAAAGAAACCAAAATAAGATTAGTTACAAACAGTTCATAACTTTAGAAAAATGTTTGTGCTGGGGACTATTTTATGTTTTTTTCCAGTCAATTGTACTATACTTTATCTGGTGTTTAAACTGAACATCCCTTTTCCAATCTGTCCTCTAGTTACCTGTGGGTCTACGAACTATACATACACAGACAGTGAAGCGAATGAGAGATGTTGCTTGCCAGACCATTTACACTATGGAGGCTATGGAGGAACTATTAATTCAGACGCGGCGTGTTGAGACTCGGGATGCTCATGTCCAATGGCCAGAACATGAAATGAATGTGTCCGGAGAATCCAGCAAAGTTTTATTGGACCATTGCTACAGTACGACCGCACCGCCTCAACAACATGATACTGGAAGTATTGAAGATAGCTCTGAAGTAGTCGCAGATCAATTCACACAATTTACACCCGCCAAAAAATTGCCACCAAAAAAGCTGTCGACATTGTTGTGTTCTCCCATCAATGTTGAAGTAGCAGATGTTGAAATGACAGAGAATGAACCAGCAGCAGCATTCACCGACGCATCAAAACTTGATAGCAGCGATATTTCTTTCAAATGTGGTGATATGTCCTCAACGTCACAGGCCGAATCAACTTTGACGCAGGATGACAGTCTAATGAAAGAGGGCAAATATATAGTATTCGACAGTTGTTTGATGGATATTATTAAGTATGCTGAAATGTGGGAATTCCGTCAGAGGGAAAGTATGTGGGAAGCCATTGATTCATGTGACTCGTCAAAAACAAGGCAGTAACGTCACAATACATGCCGCCTGTAGATTACATCATACGTTCTCATGGTCTGCACAACCGATGCTGGGGAAACTGCCAGCAGGCAATCTACTGTGTGCAGCTGCATCACTTTTTTTGTGGCTCCAGTTTTAGAAAGTTAGAATCTTTCTTTCAGTTAGTGGGACTCCATTTCATTTAAAAAACGCAGTACTACAAATACCAACATGATTATCTGTTTCCGGCCATTAGTGATGCTTGGAAAATTGAACAATTGTCTCTAGCAAGTACATTCGAAGGCAAACGATTCAGGCTAGCTGGCGATGGACAGTGCGACAGCCCTGGATTTTCTGCCAAGTACTGCACCTACCACTTTCAGGACATGTATAGTAAGAAAATTGTGAGTTTGGTGGTCGTGCAGGTAACATAATGTACATCATCAGTGGCCATGGAGAAACTAGGATTTATAAAATCAGTGGAATGTCTACAATCGAGGGGAATGCACATCGACCTCATAGCCACAGACAGACACGTTTCAATTGCCAAGACAATGAGAGAGCAGTTCCCACATATTAAACATCAATTTGACGTATGGCATCTTGCTAAATCAATCAATAAGAAAATCTCGGCTGCAGGGAAAAAAAAGGTTTGGAAAGTATTTCAGAGTGGTCCCAGTCTATCAGCAACCATCTTTGGTGGAGCTCCAAAAATTGTGAAGGGTCAGTGGAAATACTACTTTAAAAAAATGGCGGTCACTGATGCACCACTGTACCAACGTGCGCCGCTGGTCAGAAAACCTACATTTCCACCAATGTGAACTTGGCCCTTTATCCCCAGTGGAGGCACGGAAGAAGAAGTGGTTGAATCCATCTTCACCGACACACAAAGCCATTGAGAAGATTGTTTTCAATAAAACTCTATCAAGAGATTTGAGGGGACTGACAGAATTCTGTCACACAGGAGGTTTGGAGGCGTTCCACAATATGTGCCTAAAGTACAGGCCAAAGCGCTTGTATTTCAGCATACAGGGCATGAGACATAGGACTCTACTTGCCGTCTTGGCCCATAACGAGAATCTCGGCCGTGAACAATCTAGGACTAAGGGTAATGTAAGGATGCCTCGCTACACTAAGGCCTTTTCAAAAAGAAGTAAGCAATGGGTGATCAAACCAGTCTATGAGGAAATGGAGTTTGACTTTGTCAAAAGCCTTATTGTTGCTGTATTAGAGAAGCACAGATATGGAATTTTGAACGTTTCTGTGCAGAGCACTGATCCATTGCCACCCAACATTGCCACTGTGCCATGTCCACCCAAAGGAGAGCTGGTTGTGAAGTACAAATCCCGGTTTAAATAATTGTAATACGATCGTCTTTTTGTAAATACATTTTATTGTACAGTGTGCATACAAAGTACGCTAACCCTAACCCCTACCTTCACCATCCTGGGTGCCGAACTACCTGGGTGTCATCTTTGAATTCTCTCTCTATTCACCTCATATTGCTGACCTTGTCTATATGTGTATGTATATATTTTTGTTGATGTAACTAATTTTCGCAATCTCTTATAAATTCTGGGCACTGTTAACCGAGGGGAGGCTTGCGTATTGCAAATAATAAAACAAACAAACAATAAATCTCACTTTCAAATCAACTGCTCCGGTACTTTATACTTTCACCTGACCTTCCCCAAAAAATGAAAAGTCTCAATAGTTATGGTTCTTTGGGGCTTCAAAGCTCGCAGACAACGAGGACAAAATTGGGGCCTTAGAACACGCCAAGCGAGCCGTTGCAGATGGGAGAGAAGCCAGTTCGCATTTGCACATTGAGGCGCACTACATAGATGGATTCGAAACTTCAAGTTCTCACAGATGGCTTTACTACGGGATGTTGCAAAGAAAGAATGTATGCTAATTTCTAGTGAAGGTCAGCGGCTTTGATTTTCAGCTCGCGCCCTGAAGAGGCCCACAACTTGCACTGGCAGTATAAGGTTCTATTGTTTTTTGACCTAGAGAGACAGGGACCATGCAGAAAGAACTTCATTTGAAGGGGGGTAGGGGGGGGTGCAATAACGTTTGAGACGATAAGGCAGAAAATTCTTAAACTAGACCGAGTTTCATGTTAGTTCAGTATACGAAAAATCGTTGTCAAGAGCACAGTGGGATTTACGGACTGCATTATGCAGAGACACAATGGAAATTGCAAATATAATGTAAGTAACTCTTTAGACGCTTTTATACCGGAATGAAGAATTAATGAATGGATGCATGAATAAATTAATGAATGAAGAGCTTTGAAAAGGTTTGTGGGATCGTCCTTGTAGCGGGCACATAGGCATGCAGGTCCACATTCCACACCCATGTAGACAAAAAGTCGTTTCTCATTGTGTACCAACCTCGATTTATTTAGTTCGTTTTTCGCATTGATTTTAGAGCCGAACATACTCCATTGCACTATACTTGAAAGCAAATAGTTTCAGCTCGGCCGTAATAAATAAAATGAATAATATTAATAAAGATCGGCTGGCGAGTTTAATTATAAATTTTATGTTTTCAAAATAGGTACATACTCCCGTTTTGCCCCTGCCACCAGTTTCAGACACCGGCAGACGGTTTCTTCAGCCGCCAGCTGCAGCTTAATGTAAACAACTGCACCATTCTGATGATCTTATGAGACGATCGCCAAGGGCCCATATGCCCTTACGCGGTACTAGCGGCTAGAAGCAACATATCAACCTTTACGCTGGCCTAGTGCCTACTTGATGGAACAGCCTTGCGGTTCAACGTGCGACAAAAGTGCCTCTTTGAACGAAAACCAACATCCTGTGTACCATAAAGGAACAGCGCGTGACTCACGATAACATTTTAAGGATTTGCAGATAGAGATAAAAGAAAATAAATAACTTTCGGAGTTCATATGTCAATTGCTGAATATTCTATAAACATTTAATGTCAAATAAATGTACTTTACCAAATTTACTGTGTTGCTTTTTGATTTTAAAGTACAGTTTCATATTCTGAATTGTGGCGCGCTGTGTTGTGAGCTGATCTGTGTTGGTTTCCGGGTTCTGTGTGAAGCCGCGTAGAAGACGACTGGGCGCGTTTGCCTACGCAGCACAGTAACGTCACGGAGAGAGGCAGGGAATATGAATGTTTTGATAATGTCAGGCTCAGGGGCGGGGGATATGATTTAGTGCCGCAAAAGCAGGTCAGCCAGGGCGATGGGGGAAATGATAGGATTATCACAAAATGGCAGCTCCCTGGTGCCTGTTTTCACGTGCGTTTAATGGATGAAAACTCGGGTAAGGTCTATAGGAAATTTTTCTAAAATCGAGCGACTTAGGCTTAAAAACACATGGCCGACCCATAGAGGCAATAAAAAATGTTGACCGAACCATTCCTTTAAGTCCAGCTGGCAGCCCTAGAAGTCCCAGAGTTCGGAAGAGTTGTGGTACTTTATTTTAGTCGCATCATCTTGGAACTTGTCTGCATAGTTGCATGGAGGCCTTCTAGTTTTGGGACGTCATTGATAGCTTCTCCAAACTGCAAAGACCTCTTCAGCTTGCTGTCCTCATGAGAAAGGCCACTAAGGTCTGACCACTTTCACGCTCTTCTGTTGCTCGGGAGGGGACCTTCTTCCTTGTCGTATTCAAAGTTGCATCATCTGCTCTATTCATCGGGTTGAAAATGTTATGCCTTTTCTTCTAATTATCTTCATAAATTTTACAGGAAATGGCACATCATTTTTCATTTCAATGTTTCTGATTAACTGCTTGTTAGATTGTCTGTGTATATTTGAAATTATATTTCCCTCTTCTTCCCTCTTGTATTGTGTCTTGTTAAGTTTGTCTACCCCGTTTCGTCACATTAGTTACGTTACTTCAATTTCATCATTATCACATAGTTATTTAAATTCGTACTCATGTTCAAATATTCTATTCTTCTTAAAATGTTATTTACTATTTATGTTGTACATTTATTAATACATTAAAATGATTAACAAAAATTAATGAACAAAAAAAGTTGCATCATCTTCTCCCCATCCAGGGGTATCTGCTGGTTTGTGATGAGACCGTCTACAGAAGCCATGAACTCACAAACAGGACACCACTGCTGCACATTTCCACAGTGGGCCATTTGTCCCCAATGATCCTCTGGCCTTTAGGTGTATTTGTTTTGCTATTGCAAGTCCAGGGGGCTAGATTGCTCCTATGTCTTTATGTTCCACCTGTCCCTATTGGAAAGCTTTAGGACATGAAGTCTGCATTCAGCTCTCGTTGCATAAGGGGGTGGTTCCTATGTATGGAAGTCCTTTCCGGGGTTCCATGAAACACCAAGCACTGTTAATTCTTCTTTTTCTCTACAGAAAGCTTTACTTTTTAATAGTGACCTTATGATCCAAATTGTTCCCCAACAATGCAGACTGACTTTCGAGCATTCTTTTGAGTCACTTCAAGCTGTAGGGAAATGTATAACAAACAAAATTATGGAAAGAAAGAAAAGCACCAGCACAGAATCTGAAAAATGACACGTGCTTGGAATGTGCAATCTTTGCAGCCCATCTATAATAAGTGTATATGTCCAAAGTAACTGATGAAATCAATAAAATAAATCCTTACAGTCACCAGTAAGTATCCAGCAACTTTTATTAAAATGGAAGAACTGTCCAATCTGAGATGAAAAGCACAGCATTTGATAGGAGAGGAAAAACTGAATTGGGCCTTGCCTTTTGTCTATTTTCCTTTAAAGGACAGAAAATCAGCTTTACAGAAAGAAACATACAGCGATATAAAAAAAACTGTGACAGGTGTTTAGTTGCAAACACAAAGTATAATGTAGCTGGGATTTGTGGACATGTGAAAACAAGGGGAAAATAAAATGTGACTTTGAAGGATGCAACTGTGAATGAAAGTACTGGAATGAAACTAGGCCAGAACATGGATGGCTTGTTTGTTGCCTTTACTATTTATTTATTATATACATATATATATATATATGGATCCTTCAATCACACACCAATTGCAACACCAAAATGGTGGTCTATATCAAAGAGTGCCCCTGTGGTCAATTTTTTGTTGGCAAAACAATCCGAGCAGTGAAGCAACATATCTTTGAGCATCGCTCCTGTATCAGAAACCAAGTTCCAGCAAAACCTTTAGTTGAACAGTGCATCCAGAAGAAGCACTCAGACAGAGAACTGAAATGGTTTGTCCTTCAAATGCTGACCCCGCAAACAAGAGGAGGGGACATTAAGAAACTATTAAAGCAAATGGAACAGAGGTGGATACATCGCTTAAACACTGTCAACAGGGGCCTAAACATCACGGTGCAGTGGAACCACTTCATAGCAGCCCGATAAGGCCTGTTTGTTTGTTTTTTTACCATGATTTCTGGCCATGATGTGATTAGATGTACTCACTTTATTGGTACTCTTTCAGCAACGTAAAAAACGAAATACTTCTGTAATCCACTTCTACTTCAAAGCAACTCTGTGTGTACATATGGATATTAGTGTAGTTTTCTCGAACAAAACACACCTATCTCGCTCTTGTCTACCATGTAGTGTCGTGTTATCTCCTACATGATCATTGGGTTGCATTCTCACTTGTCAGTTCTAAGCCCATTTTAAGATGGCCATCCTTTTTCCTTGACCAAAAACGGGTGGGCGCCATTTTCATGACAACCAGCTCCTCCATTATACACACAGCGTCCTAAACTCTGCTTCAATCATACACGGCGACCACGGGGAGTCCGTATGCCTGACAGATCACACCACACATTTCTGTCAGGTTAGAGAACCTGGACATTCTGCCAGGATTGCTTACAATCACTATTACTGGCCCTTACTACCTGATCGGCCCGCAAGTTTTACCCTTTGCATGCCGTACACACAGATCCCATGCAGACGACTCATTTTCTTGATTGAACGGTTAGTTGCACATTCCTGCATGCAGCAACGCACAGTTTCCATGCAGACACCTCAAGGATTGTTTAGAAACGTTCCTGTATCTCGCATACGGGGAGACCGTATGCCCGACAGATCTTACCACGCATTTCTGTAAGGTAAGAGAACCTGGAAATACCGCCAGAACCACTTCCAATCACTAAAGGATCAACCCACCAGTTTTACCTTTTTCATACCTGTTTTGTGTCTATTTGGCCCTGTGGGGAAAGCACTAACACTTGTGTCTCCCCGGCCCCTCAGCAAAAACAAGTAATTGGACTTAGACTAACAGAAAAAACACACATACATCATATAAGATGATAAAACAACTGGCTTGTTATAGGCCCTTTATTTATACAATATATGTATAGATACCAATAAACAAACATACGCTTAGATATATAAGAATTCGAATATAGGTTACATCATTGTCAGACATGAGGAAGAAGAAAACCTCATCTTGGCCACCAACAACACTGCTTAGTCCCTCAGCAGGTAGGCAAAGAGCATACAATGGGGTCTGAAGCGGAGCATCCTCCCTTTCAGCGAGATTGCATCACCCGGGGTCCAGATTCCAACTAACTTTCTCCATACAATTGAACTGAATAACCTCAGCCCTTTAAGATGCGTAGCAATTACCCTGGAGATGGATGGTGATGCAGATTTTATTCATACATCAATAATCAAAATGACTCAGTTAGTTGGTATAAAGGATAAATGTTTTATTTTCAATTGTCTAAAACAGGGAGCACAACGAACATCAATGAATTTGCTCGATCCCCTTACTCAACGATTTTCATAAAAAACAGAGCTTTTATATCCAAAGCTTGTCATCATTGACGTTGACCTACGTCATTACCAACGTCATCCTACGTGGCAAACTACAAAAACCTAGTGGCAACTGTGATAGGCTCTAAGTGAACATCTAAGTATTTGATCTATACTAGTATGGGACAGTGAGGAAAAGTGATAGGTTTCTTAACATCAGGAGAGGCAACTAAGCCCTCTCCTCGAAATGGCCACTATGAACGTCACTAAATACACAACGTCCCATTGGCTACACAAACTATAGGACCCTTAATTACACGGTCCCCTACAATTGGTTGGCACTCTAACCTTAATCAGTACTTTTCCACCTACGTCTAGCAGCATGCAAATTGGACTTCCAGGTGCTGGTTAGCTCGTCTTAACCCCAGTTTCCCACCAATTAGCATATCAATCTATTATCACCTAAGTGGTAAGCATAGTCAATTAGGCATTGAAGCTCGGCCTTGAGTTTGTTCCGTACTGAAGAGAATTCAAGGGAGTGAAGGCACGCTCTGCCCTCATGAGTAGGTGTGAGCATCTTGCTCGTCCAACTTCATCCTTCCATGTGACTGAAGACCATGATTTTAATTGTTCACTGTCTTTACAATACAATTTTTTAATATACCTCTGATGCCTTCCTTGCTTGTTCGTGTGTTTTGAACAGGAGTTTTATTCTTTCCCACAATTTGTATCCAATGCTAGTTAACTTCATCCTGATAAGACCCTGGCTTCTTGGCTTGGCTTCATGGCTCATCCAGCCTCGCCGTTTCGAGATTCACTTTTAATTAATGTGTTTTATTACTGTGACACACTGGGAAGAGGCCTTATATTTTTTAGTCCAACTCTGCTGTGACACATAGTGGAAACATCCATCGTTTACTCTTTCTGCATATATATATTCACAATCAAAAACATTGTTAAAGGGATGTTATGGTTAAGTTGCACTACCAAAAACCTATGAAATTCAATGTAAAAAGGTTGTTACAGGGACGTTATGGTTACAGGTAAAACCGGAAAACCCCCGAAATTCGACATTTATGGTAAACTAAGCAACCATAGCTCATGCCACCAGTGCGCACTGCAAGGACTAACACCCATGACATCAAAGATGCCATCACAAATCTCATTCATGACATCACTGATGACATCAAATGTGCATGTAGCTTTAATAGGAAGCCTCCACAAGGGATTGTTATTGTAATGGTGGCAGAAAACTATGAAAGATTATTGGAAGAACTATCATGAACTATCATGAGATAAGTAGGTAATGGAGGAATGCATTGCTATACACACCATTGTATTACACACTTCCTCACTGTACATGAAGGAACTTATGTGCAAACGTAGCCATTGTCTGCACCATGCCTCATGGAAGTGTAACCTTCAGAATCATTCCATGTTACATAGTGAAATCATGAATGCATTTGTTTTAGAGGGTCGGGTATTGTGAAACATGTAAGAAGTAGCTACCATTGCCTTTATAAATACATAATTGCACTACTGCACAGAAACCATAAAGACATAACAATGCATACAAACATGACCATATACACGGGAATAAAAATAAGCTAAAAAGGAGCAGTATTGCCAGAAACTGTTCATGACATAACTGATTATCTGCATGCACATAAACCAGTGCTGTGTTGTATGCTTTCCCCTTCTCCTATATGTATATGTATCATATGATGTGAGTGAACCGTAAGGAAAGTAGTGTAAGAACACATGAGAAGGGTGCCGTACACAAATGTAGAACATTTTGAATTGTTTGTTCCTGAATGTTAGCGAAGAAAAACACGTGACCTACTTATTTATGGTAGTGAACAAAACATAGGGAGCCACACATATGATGTCATCAGTGATGTCATGAATGAGATTTTTGATGGCATTTTTAATGTCATGGGTGTTAGTCCTTGCAGTGCACACTGGTGGTACGAGTTATGGTTGCTTAGCTTACCACAACTGTCGAATTTCTGGCGGTTTTTGATTTTACCTGTAACCATAAAGTCCCTGTAACATTTTTCCATTGAATTTGATAGGTTTTTGGTAGTGCAACTTAACCATAACGTCCCTTTAACAACGTTTTTGTTAGTGAATTTCATAGGTTTTTAGTAGGGCACTGTAAGCAGAACGTTGCTTTAGCATAGTGTATTTAGAAATGATGCTATGTTTGCAGTACCGTAGCTGCACCAAAACGTCCCTTTAGCAATATTTTTTCTGGTTTATTATTATATAAAGCTCCTTGTAGAGTGTCAAAATATAAGTGACAATGAAGGGAGGCAGTGTGACGCGCATCGTATACCCTCCACAAAATTGTGTGCTAAATGGAAGGAACCGTGGTACTGTGGAAAACACTGCTTTGGAAACAGGTAGAAATGGGTGGCTGTTGAAACAGGTGGTTGTGCGTGTTGCAGTGCGTTTAAAAGAGCGCAAGTGCGCAACAGCAAGCACAAACATTATTCCTATACTTCCAAAAAAGGGCAGCAAGGCAATGTGTGTAGAGCGTGTAGAATTCGGAAATGCAGTAATATCAACAGGAACGCTATTTGTGGGGAAAACTGTTCGTGTTGTGAAACGATCGATTCCCATTTGTGCAGTACCACAATGGCACAAGTTCTAAAAAGACACAAACACACCTCTTCATAATGTACTGTGCTTTCTCCATTTTCGGGCCAAATAAAAAATAATGCACCTACATGGTTGTCTGCATAATGGGATAAACAATTATGCAGGAGATCGGAAACAGAAGCATTACCTGGCTTACTGCCTCCCTTAGCACAAACGGCACAGAAAATCGTGTTACATAGTGTTCAGATGTCCCTCCACAGTCAACAACAATAATATCATCGTGATTGAGTGTCACCAAAGTCTCACACAGACAAACCAAAAGCAATCACTTCAGTGTAGCTGCTCCATACGCGTACAAACCCACATGATACACTCCACACACAACTCCCACCGGACTCTGTTTTCCATTCAGTGTCAATTAATGTATGTGCAATTCACCCACAAAGCATATGCTGTGGCTCGTACAGCACACAGGCATGTGTAAATTACGTCCTTCATGCGTTGATGCTGCGTACTTACGCGGCACGCCTATGCAGCTCACCACGATGATGCTGTGATATAAATTGCATGACGCGCTTTGCCAGTTGTGCACTTGAAGGATAGGTACCATGAGGAGTTTTGCAGTCGGTTCAATTTTTTTGCCACAGAATCATTCCCTTCAGGTACTGCGTACCCATTTTCTTTGAGGGGGGAGATTTGCCTCTGCCGTATGTGCATGTTGTTTTGTTTTATACGAGGCCTAAGGTGTGTCACGTACGCAACCATTGCTCGTTTGTTTGTCTATTTATTTATAATGCGCTCCAGACCTGAGGGTATCAGGGCGCAGGGTACAAGACAGTTTTCAGCTTAAGGTTACAGGTTTACAGAGGTACAGGTTAGGATACATAGGTATTTTCAGATAATGGTTACAAGCTTACATTAGTACAAAAATATGATATACGGATATAATACAATACAGTTACTATCACAGCGTGGAGATGTACAGGTTGGGTGCCAATGGTATCACCAGTGACACCAAATGCATGTCTGGGATCCTCTGTGTATCGCGTACCACTCTTTTAGCTTTACGGAAGCTATCCGGGTATCGCGTACACAATTCTTTGTGTTTGGAGGGTGCCAATGCGTATCTTGTACCATTCTTTTAATTTTTCGGAAGCTCTCCAGGTATTGCCTATGCAATTTCTGCTTTTTCAGGGTGCCAGTGCGTAACGCCTACCTTTCTTTCCACCTTTTGGATACTTTTGAGCTTTGCAGGACCACACATCTATGTCACACATCACGTAGACTGCCCTCTCACTCATATTGCCCAGGACAATACCTTGGTGTGCCTTCCATAGTTCACTAACACCTGTGACATGATTGGAAAGGCCCCAAAAGGGAAAGAGGGCAGACGGGGTCAGGGTAGGGGTAATGGTGGTGAAACACCTGACCAGCCCCAGGTGGTCGGGGACGTTGTGGTGAAATATCTGCCCCATCCCCCGGAGGACATGGCACCTGGATGCCAACATGGTTCCAGCCAGACAGGGGTAGCTCCAACCCCACCCTGCCACTCGTGGCAGGAAGGGATGCCCTGCACAGCAGATAGATGCTCATACCCCAAGACACGGCACAGGACACTGTCCCGCACAGGAAGAAGAACTTCTCTGATGAGGAGCTCCAGATCCTCATTGACTACATGACCGATCACCATTGGGACATGAGCACACATACAGTCGCACAATGTATGGTGCTTTGGCAGCATGTCACAGAACAGATAAATGAATTAGGGGTGGAGATAGCACAGCGGAACAGGTCATGAAGCGCTGGAATGATCTCACCCATCAGACCAAGCACAAGCTGAGTGTCAACCTGACCTCTGCACTGGCAACTGGAGGGGGGGTACCAGAGGAGGAGAGCTGACCCGCATGAAGAGACCACAAGCCAATTCATCCCCATTGAGTGACACCTACAAGTAGTGTTCATTGCTACATTCTTGTTGCGTTTCACTCTGCACTGCTAGACTGGTGCATGCACACATAGTATCACTTACTTGCCATGTAATGCAGAGTCGCATATTCCATTTGTCACCTGATCCTATGGGTGTCCTTCTCACAATGCATATCTGAGCTGTCTGTCACATTAACGTGTTCCCAGAGTAGTTGAATGAGTGTCCACAGACCACATACACATTGACTCAATTCCAGTGCCACAGAGAGTGGACTCATTGTGACTAGGGGTGTACCGAATAGTAAATTTACTATCCGGCTGAAAACTGAATAGTAAATTTACTATCCGTCCGGAGACGATTAGTGAGCCGAATAGTACTTTTTGCCTTTTGTGTAGGCATGGGAAAGGCACTTGCCCTGCAGCGCCGTAGTGTTATTAACTGGCTATTGATGGTTGCAGGTGCAAAATGGTGCGAGTACCTAGGCATATAAAAGCTGTTGGATTTGCCAATGCTTGTTTTAACACGACTTCAGAGAAGGACATGCACAGTATATACAAACACTTGTGCATAGGCGCGTTATAAATGCCATATTATATCATAGTGCTTATAAATTGTCCCAATGAGAACTTTCATTCACAGTCCCATTGTTCCAAGGTAATTGCAACAAACACACATTTCATTAAAGCTTTACAAGGGTGACTTGCCATTCCTTCCCTTTCAAAGATATTATCTTCTACGAAGAAATATATTTTCACATCTAGTCATAATTCTGTTAGGACAATGGCAAGTAACCCCCCCCTAGTCACCTCCGAAGACACGACAAGTGTGCCCGCCCCCAGCTCTGTAGTTATGTGAAATGGACTTGATGGTTCCAGTTTTGTGTGCTGGAACCAGAGGGGGCACGGGATTCCATTAGCTCCTTTTGTAATTGGGTTACACTCTTCTGTGTTTGCATTTGTGTAACTTCAACTTGGCGGAGCATTTTGTAGCCATGGTATCCATTTATAAAACTTTTCAAAACTGATGTGCTTTTCTCTGCAAGTGGCCAAACAATTAGGGGGCAGGCAAGGAGATTGCGCATATTCATGCCTAGCAAATAGCCACAGAGATGCAGTATTGTGCACATTTACTTTGCAGCCTTGTTAGCAGAGCAAGCCTGCATTCACTACAGAACAGTTCAGTAGGCTAACTGCTATTGAAATTCGGAAATGCAGCTAGCATCACATGCTTAAGGGGCCACTTCTTTGTACAGCCACACAAAGAGATGCCATTAATCATTGCCTGCCCAGTGCCGTTGAGGCGGGGGCTGGCATTAGCTGTTAGTGGGCGCACCTGCAGGGGGGCGATAGTCACTGTGAGCACAGCGCCTATCAGGAGCCTGAAGCCCTGAGGTATTATGCAGTGCAATGAGACTGAGACCAACCTCTCCCCCACCCCCGGGCACAATAACCTCCTGGGGACTCTGATATCCTCCCAGCCCATTGAAATCCAAAGTGCCCCTCCCCTCCTTTACCAAGCCCGTCCCGTCCCACTTAGCAAAGCAATGCGAACTGGTTGCGTGCAAGTCCTGCTTAGAGAGAGAGATGTTCGTCAGCCCTCCGATCCGATTTCCCAGGCGCAGGAGGTGCCTTCAAGCAATCAATTGATTCTTGCTGCTAGGCGTTTCCAAGCGAGTTGTGCATAAAATCCATATGTTAAAAGTGACTGGATTGGTGGCAACATGAGGGATGCGATATAAACACTGTTCATGTTCATAGTCCTAGCAGCTCGGTTTTTCAAGCAATGCAAGTTCTTTTGTGTGCAACTCGACTGCCATCTAGTGGCTCATATGGTTTGTGCAGCAGCTGCTGTGTTTAAGCTCTGCATACAAGGCGAACATGTTGCTTTTATATGGGAGCAGGTCTTTTCAGTGCAGGAATATATGGTGTGTTAACTTCGGCTTTGAGTAAGGCTTCAAGTATGCATTCGGCCGAAACCGAATAATGACTTTTTAGCCGAATTTCGGCCGAATACTTACTCGAAGCCGAAGTTCGGTACACCCCTAATTGTGAGGCATGCTCCGTCCTACCCTCCCACACTCTCTGCCCGCTCCATGTGGCCACTCCCCTCAACCTCTTGTGGATTTTTGGACTTTGTTCACATCACCTAATCCACTCTCCATCACTCTGCACTTCAGGGACCTTGACCAGAAGTCACACTTTCGGGTGTACCTACTCATGGGCTTCTTCCCCTTCCATGCCTTCCTGCAGGTCCTCATTGTCTCCTGTTTCGTGTCCCAGACCTGATTAGTGTTTCATGTGTAGACCGTGGTGTTGTCTGTAGATATGGATGTCTGGCTGTTTCCATGTGATATCATTATACATTAAAATCTCACATGTGCATTAATTTTCCCATAGTATGTGGGGCGACTTGACAGTCGAATGTACCCTCATTGTGTATTTACAACACTGTTGAATGTCAATGTGCCCAGTGCTAGCATGGACATGATGAGGGGGGGCACTTGTCAGCAAATGCCATGCATCAGTTGCTTACTGGAAGTGTGTGAATGCACAATGTCTGATGGGTGAGCGTCATGCCATTTCTTGTCAGAGTGCTCCTTGGAGCATATGAACATTATTGTCTCTTTTGACATGTATCAATATGTCTTTCTCTGTCCATGTGCAGGGGAGGATGCACCAGATGCAGAGGAGGAGGAGGAAGAGGAGGTTGAGGATGAGGAAGATTCGGTTGTGCGGCAGACCACCAGTGGGGGACGTGGTGTGGTAGGCCGTGAGAACCCACTGGTGCTGCAGACCATCCTGAGTCATGCTGCATACTATTCAGACTCAGATGTCTCTGATGCTGAACCAGATGTGGATGCCTCAAAGAGGGCAATGGTGAGTGCCCCCATGGGTCGATCACTCAAGGCCTGTGAGTCTGTGGCGGGAGGCTGGCTTCACAAGGCCATTCAGTGGTGGCACCCCTGTCTGCAATGGTAATTGCTGCAAGGCCACCCTCCCCTGAATTGGTATCAGGTCCTGTACCTGATTTCCAAGGGAGGGGTGCAGACCTGCAGCCAACGACAGGGGCACCACAGCAAAGGATATAGTCCCTTGCATAAGGATGCCATGGGCCTCGCACACATGGGGCCGTTTGCAGGCTGGGGAGACAGAGTCGGAGCAGCAGATGTTACATGCCGCCCTCCAACATGGATATGTGTTGGATAAGATATCTGAAGACTTGGATAAAATGGCCAAATCCAATCCATGACCCAGCCAGTGGCATTGGTAAATCAACAGCTGCAGATCATGCAGTCCTTATGCTGCTCCCACAGACTGCGCATGGAGGCCAACGTCAAGAGCCGATGGGCTGATTTGGTGTGTCTGCAGGCTTCCCTGCATGCAGACGCTCAGGCACATAGAGAGGCCTTGAGGCTTTAGATGGATGTGCAGAACAAACGGCCACAAGGAGACTGATCCACGATGAGGTGGTTGCCCTCAGGCAGTCACTCTCAGAGGAACTCCATGCATCATGGGTGGGTGCACATACATACTCTGTTGCCTTCTGTGATGCAATGCATACACACATCACCAACCTAACTGTGCTGGCTCATTCATCAGTGTCACACATGGCCGCCGCCTCTGAAGACCAGACATTGGCACTGCGTGGTCTGCAGATAGAAACGCCAGCACTACGCCCACCTGCAGATCAACCACAGTATGGGGGTCCCAGCGCAGACAAGCCTCCTGGTCCACTGTTGCTGTGAGGTCCATGAGTCCATGGAGGTTTTTTTTGTTCATAGTCATGCACCCTGCCCCTACGCCCTCCAGGGTGGACCCCGACCCCCTGTCCATGATAGTCAATTTTTCTTATAGTTTTGTTTTTTATGGCCATGGCCTATTTTGTTTATTTTTTGTGTCCCTTGCTTTGCCATGAACATGTTTTTCTTTGATTTCAAGACCCCTGGCCCAGATGTTGGCATGTGTTTTTGGTCATCCCTTTCCAAGGTGGAATTTCTTTCTATTATCTTTTTGATATTTACCATTTCCCTTGAGTTGTGCAGTCACCCTCTCAAGGCCATGACGTATGCAGTGGTGGACATGCAGCCATGCACAGTGATGTCAACTGCCATGGTTGCATCGTGGTGGATGGGATGGCATGTGCAGGTAACATTGGGTTGAGTGAATATTGACACATGTGCGCTGCGTGCATGGTACTCGACTATGGCTGTTATAATGTTTTGTCCCGTGTTGTTACAGTGTTCCAGAATGAGGCAGTGACTGCACTCCCGGGGGGACACCCTGTACACTTTGACGCCCCTACTCCCCATGCCCTCTGCATGGCACTGGAACTCCTGTCACGCATTGGAGGCACTCTTCCTGGTGGAGGTATGTGGGAATCATATCATGCTGGCTCAGTCAGCAGGTAAGCATGTGCACTGTCTTGCATGTTCCACCTGTGCAATTGTTCCCCATGGTTTCTGCATGCAGTACACATCTCGAGCAGCTGGCTGTGTTCACCTTGTGTCACAGTGAATGTCTCTGCTGATGTGTGTCTGCACACATGCATGTGTGTGTGTGTGCATTTGCACTTCAATACCAGTGCATTGTTTCTGTGGATGCACTCATGATGTTGACAGCATGTTTGGAAGTGATTGTGCAGCACTATTGGCACTATCCTCATTGTCAGTGTTTTGTTCAGTGTGGATGCACGTACTGCTGGGCCACATGCATTATTGGTGTTTCTGCACTCTGGTGGTTTCTGTTCTCCATCACTAAGCACACTGACCATGGTGATGCCTCCTTACTGCCACCCTTCTACTCCCCCAGTCCCTGTGTTGAATGCCGTGCCCTGCAGGTGTTCTCCCTGTGCACACTACTCTTTGACCGTTTCCAATTCAAAATACAATTCTTTCTCCGCTTACAGGTCCCGCCCAGCCAAGTGTAAGGAAAGGCTTGTTATCATCAATGAAGACCGACACAAATAATGCACAGTTCAAGGGTGTCTATTGAACGTCAATGGGTTGGTTGAACGCCTATCTAACCCTAACTCTAAGGAAGTGAGCAAGCTATGATCATCAAATAATAATAATGCAGTCTTAGTGGAGTCTCTGTCAAAATAAAAGGGCCTATGCTAATAAATCTATTGCCAATCCTTCTTAATACAAATGAGGTGGGACAATGATATATGCAAAAAGAAAAGTGTTCAAGAAATAATATGTCAGGATAATTGAGCAGGTGGCTTCCCTTCCCCACACTTTCTGCACAGGGCAAGGCGGCACGTTCAAGCTTCGCACAGACTCAGGCTTCTCTGCCACGAGGATATAGTTCAAAGCATAGGTAAAAGGGCCTTCTGCCAAAGCCTTTTCCCAATGACAGTCTCTTATTGCAGAGGGGCTGTCGTAACAAACAAGCACCAAAGTTCCTTTCTTATCAGGATTGTCAAATTCACAAGTTATCACTTCCAGTGTTCAACATGGCTCTCCCTCCTTCAGGCTCGGTCTTCTTTTTACCACAATGTTCACAATTGGTCTCCCTTGATCGGGCTCAGACCCATTTAGCACAATGTTTACAAATGGTCTCCCTCGTTCGGGCTTGGACCATGGATTTCCTGCATTCGGGCTCGGACCCCGTTAGCACAATCTTCACAATTGGTCTCCCTCGTTCGGGCACGGACCATGGATCTCCCTCATTTGGGCTCTGACCCCTTTTTACACAAATTCAATTCGTCAAGCCCTTTCAAATATCCCAGGTTCCTTCCACCAGAGATGCAAGGTTCACCATCTCAATTTGTTCAAGTATTCCTTCTTTTTCTTTTGTTAATGAAACAATTCCATATAACACACACTTGCTGGATGGGGGGGGTTTGGTCTGAGACTTTCGGGAACGCAGGGTATCGGACTTCCTCCTCCTGCGCGACCACTCAGACACACTACCCCGTCACCTAATTCCCCTTTGTTCTGCTTTCTTCCTGTTGTGATACCTCTTGCACCCTCTTTTCACTTGTTCAGGCCACGTGCCCTCTCTTGACTGTCTTTCAACTTTTGCTTGGGGTAGCCCAGCCCACTTGCCTGCTGTATTTTCACATTTTCCCTTTTCTCTAGGTTTCACCGACCCTTTTCTGTCTTCCTTTGCAGCTGGTGATTCACTTGTGCTAACACTGGTTTCTCATAACCCTTCTTGCCGGTTTGTATTCAATGGGCCTCATTACAAGATCGGCGGAATGGGTTAACGGGTTCCGCTAATGGGTGCAGACCCGTTAACACCATTCCGCACGATTACAAGGTCCCCTCGCGGGACCGGGTAAGGAACGCCTGGTCAAACCAGCCGTCGTTACCGGGTCCCGCGAGGGGAAGAGGGAGCAAACAACGGGCCGCTCGTAATCGGCTCGGTGTTTGCTCCCTCTCCCATTCCCATTGAGCCCTATGGGGGCTCAGATGGGAATGGGGAAGGCCCGGGTTCCCAGAGGGAGGAATTACCGGGCCCTCCGTACTCAGAATGGCCCGGTAATTCCCCATTCTAGGAACCCGGTAAAGGAGCCCGGTTTGGCGGCAGCCATGGAGCTAAGAGCTCCATGGCTGCCGCCAAACTCGTAATGAGGCCCCATGTGTTTTCTTCTTTCACTGCATTGTAAAAAGAACGTCAAGTCCCATAATGCCTTTCATTCGCCTTTTTATTTCCTGCTTTCTTTCTCAAATTCAATGTTCAGGTTTCTGCTCCAGCCACACACACACGCTCACCAGAATTTCCTCTCTCTTGCCATGAGCCTCACCCAGTTAGCATGGCTCTGGCAAGCAACTTCTCTGGTGCTCTCTGGCTCGAGGTCAGGGCCTTCCCGCCTGCCCCTGAGGCACCTGCGCTTCCCTTCATATGTCCAGGGGAAACAAGCACTTCTGTGGACAGAGTCAGCAGGATATGATCTGCCCTCTATGGCTCTTGGAAGGCACGGCTCTGCAGCCCTTTACCAACACAGGATCAGTGTCTTGGCCCTCAGCTCCCTTCCAGACTCTGCAGGGTTATTCTAGCACTCTCCTCTGCTCTTCAGCTCCTCTGGTCCACACTGCATCCGCAGTTCGCTCAGAGTGTGTTCTTGTTGTAACGCTCACCTGATTCCCGTAGAGGCGCCGGTCTTGACTGGGCGTATACCGTATCTTCAAAGGTGATGTGTAACACACGGCTGGCTCTTTGGGCTGGACCTCTGTGCACTGTATGTCTGGCTCGAAGGGTAAGATGTCTGCAGATAGAAAATGTGGGATTAATGAACTGGGTTATTGAATGTCTCTCCCTTCTTCCCTTTCTCTTCTCCTGTAGAACCCCAAAGGTTAACGCTCTCACCTTAGGTAAGTGAACGCCGTGCTCTCCATCTGCCTCGAGGCAGGGTGCTGTAACCAGTTTCTTCACTGGATAAGGGGAGCAGGCCTCTTGACTTCAGAGGACTGCTGTCCGTCGTTTACTGCACGAACGGTAAGTTTCGAGTAATTCTAATGTCTTTAAAGTCTTTAGTAATGATGTCTCTTGTTTTGCCGGGTTCCGGCGATGGCGGATGGCAGGCTGAAGTGAGTTGAAGATGGAGCCCGTGTGATGAATAGAAGCGCCTGGAAGCACGTAAGTAAGCGCTTGTTGCCTGCTTCACGATGCGCTCTAACTGTCTTTTTATTTTGCAGGTACAAGTTCGGGGCGGCTGCAGGGTGCCAGAATACCCACTGGGTTAGATGTGGAAAGGAGTAATGGCACGTGAGTATTAAAGTTCCCCAATGTCTTTAAACGCACCTTGTTTTGTCTTTCAGATGGGGGATGCAGCGCCGAAGGCCTCCGGAGCGTGCGAAGAGTTGGTAAGCTTTTGTCTTTCAGATGCCGGAATGCAGTGTGAAGACCTCCGGAGCGCACGAAGAGTAGGTAAGCCTTTGTCTTTCAGATGCCGGAATGCAGCATGAGGCGTTGGTGACAGCCGATGGACCAGGTAAGTGAAGAGCTGTCACTGAAGACCGTAATGCTAACCTGTTCTTTCTTGTCTTTATAGGTGTTGCTGAAGACTGGATTCAGAATGGTAAGCCTTTTTCCTTAGGCCCAGGATCAGATGCAGAAGACACGATGAGCGTTCTGCTGCTGAGAATGCAGAATAACGCAAAGCAAGATTCATCCATCGGGTGTGGTTTAAATAGCCTCCTGTAGTGCTTAGGTGTCTCCTTCCACAGCCACGCCTAGGTAAGAAAAGAGTTCCTGCTTTCCAGAAGAGTTCCAGTGTTCTGAATCTAGGGAGTGGCTCTTGCCCCACCCAACAGGAAAAGTAGTTCCAAACAGAAGAGGATCAGAGACTCAACTGGCAGGCACGTAAGCAGCATGGTCTGCTGCAGGTAAGTCCACCCAAGCATTATGAGCCCGGCGCTTCCAGCGCTGGGACTGGGCATATTTATGAGCCTGGTGCCACTGGCGCCAGGACTGGGTCCAAAAGGTCCCAATTGGGACTGGTTGGCACTCGGAACCTGGGTTATGGATCTGCTTCCAAGGGAGTTGGGAAAACCCTGACCTTTTGGAAGCAGAGATCATGACAGTACCCCCCCCTCAAGGCCCCTCCCAAACCGGGCTTCTCCGGGGATTTTGGCTTGTCAGGAAATGTTCGGTGAAATCTTTTGATTAGGCGAGGAGCGTGGACATATTCAGCAGGTTCCCAGGATCTCTCTTGGGGGCCGTAGCCTTTCCAGTCAATTAGGTAGAATAGTTTAGATTTGGAGATCTTGGAGTCCAGAATGCTTTTGACTTCAAACTCGAGTTCTCCATCAACTAGGATAGGTTTTTGAGATTTGGTTAGTCGGGTTTGAGGTTGCACGGGTTTTAATAGAGAGACGTGGAAGACCGGATGTATCTTCATGTGCGGGGGCAAGTCCAATTTGACCGCTACTGGGTTTACTATGGTAGTGATGGAATAGGGACCAAGGTATCTTGGGTTGAATGTGCGTGGCCCTTTTAGAGGTAGATATTTGGTGGATAACCAGACTTGATCCCCTACTTGATATTGAGGGGCTTCCTTCCGATGTTGATCTGCTCCTTTCTTGTATTGTTCTTTAGCCCTTTGAAGGTGAGAAACAGCTTCCTTAAAGGCTTGGGTGATTGTAGAATGCAGGTAGTCTACTGCTGGTGTTTCAAGATCTTGGAGGGGATCCAACTCCGAGGTTCGAGGGTGACTGCCGTACAAAAGAAAAAACGGGGTTTTCCCAGTTCCCGAAATGGACAGAGTTATTGTAGGCATATTCGGCTATCCAAAGGATGTCTTTCCAAGTTTTTTCAGTTTGTTGCAGCATGCAGCGTAAATACTGTTCCAGAGTTTGATTGGTCCTCTCGGTTTGTCCGTCAGTCTGAGGGTGGTGACTGGTCGATAGTCTCACATCAATTTGAGCCGACCGACAGCAACTTCGCCAAAAATGAGAAATAAATTGACTACCTCGATCCGAAATTAGAACCGAAGGAAAACCGTGCAGTCGGACGATGTTTTCGAGAAATTCTCGGGCCAGAGTTGCTGCTGTTGGCAAGCCTTTGAGCGGAATGAAATGCGCCATCTTGGAGAATAAGTCCACGATTACTAGAATCGTATTGTATCCGGAGCATGGAGGTAGATCGGTGATGAAGTCCATAGAAAGCGTATGCCAAAGGCGAGGTGGGATGTCAATAGGGCGTAAGAGGCCTGCTGGTCTTTCCTTTTGACTCTTGTTTTGGGCGCAGACTCCCCAGGACATTATAAAGTCTCTGATATCTTTTTTCCAAGACGGCCACCAGAAGTAGCGCTTGATCTTTTCTGAGGTCTTGGCCATACCGGGATGTCCTTCCATTAAAGAATCGTGATAACAAGAGATTACTTTTTTCTGTAAATCTGTGCTGGGTAGGTATAATCGTTCTTGGAAATACAATAAGTTGTCCTTTACTGCAAAGTCCTTTCCCTGCAGATGCCAATTCTGTATGTCTGCTGGAGTTACAAGTTGCCTGGCTTTATCCTTAACTTCCTCTATGGATTGTGTGGCGATTACACCCAGAATTCTTTGTTCGGGAATGATTGGTACAGGTTTAGGGTTGATCAAGTGTTCTTCCACTCCCATCCGAGAAAGGGCATCAGCTTTACCGTTTTTTGTACCAGGTCGATAGGTAATTATGAAGTCAAACTCGGCAAAGAATAATGCCCAACGGAGTTGTCTAGAGGATTGGGCTTTTGCGGTTTTCAAATATTGCAGGTTTCGGTGATCCGTAATCACAGTAACGGTGTGTCGGGCCCCCAGCAGATAATGCCGCCAAGCCTTAAAGGCAGACTTGATAGCCAGAAGTTCCTTGTCAGTAATCGTGTAATTGATTTCAGGAGGCAAGAATTTGCGGGACCAAAATGCCACGGGATGCAACTGATTGGTTACCGGGTCCTTTACAGCCTTGGGACAAAGAGTTAGATTCATCCTCAAAACCATTTCATGATCCACATAATTGCCGATGGCACCGCTGTCGACGTAAGCTTCAATTGCATGTAATCGATCCGGATTATCAGGGCTGATGAGGACCATAGGTATCACGAAATGCGAGGTCACGGAACTGGTTTTCACGCTCGGCAAGAGGACCTCTATTCTTGTCGGGCAAGGTCGTTTCCCTGCTCAGAGTTTGTAACTTTGGTAACTGCAGCTCCTACTGCCTTCTTGGCAGGTTTCACCGGACAGTCTCGAAGAAAGTGCCCTGAGTTTCCGCAATAGAGGCATAATTGCAACTGTTTTCTCCTTTCCCGCTCCTTTTGTGTTAGAGAACCTTTCAGACCCCCTATTTGCATGGGTTCCCCGGAGTCTACTCCTTTGGAAGGAGTTGGCGGTTTGGAAAATACTCGAGCATCAAACTTGGAACGATCGGCCTTCCTGTTCTGCAGTCTGTGATCTATTTGAACGACTAAGTCTATATAGTCCGAACAATCTTGTGGGGGATTCACTACTTGGGCTAACACATCTTTGAGCTCTCCGCGTAGACCTCTATAAAACAGCGTAATCCTTTTGTCCTCAGGCCAGTGAGTTTCCACTATCAGTCTGTTGAAAGACGCAATATAAGCCAAAAGGTCTTGATTACCTTGTCGCAACGAAAGAAGCTCATTGTCCAAGGCCTGCCCCTGTGAATGTCTTGCGAACAGTTTTTCCATACTGAGCTGAAAAGATTGAAAATCATGGAGGACCGGATCATCTTGATTTACTAGAGGGATCGACCAGTCTGCCGCATTGCCACTAAGGTACGAAAGCACGAAAGCTACTTTAGCTTGATCAGTTGGAAAGGCTGCTGGCCGGCATAAGAAATGCAACCGGCACTGATTGATAAATACTGCAAACCTCTTTGGGTCACCAGAAAATCGTTCGGGCGGAGCCAGAGGTACATTCCCAGGTAGGTTGATCTGCACTGGATTCATAGAGGATGTAGAAGGAAGATTTCCCCCAGATGCGGGTAACGGGGTCTGTCCGGCTTGTGACTGTAGCAATTGTCTAGCGAGATCATCTGTTCGCTCCTTGGAAATAATCAGTTCCCTTCTTAGAGCGTTCGTTTCCTGACGGGCTGCATGCACTTCTGCCCTTAGTTCCCCAAGTAACTGGGCTAGCTGGTCGGTATCCGAGGTTTCCATAGCGCCTGGACGGGAGTTTTGTGGTAGGCTTTGCGTTCTGTAACGCTCACCTGATTCCCGTAGAGGCGCCGGTCTTGACTGGGCGTATACCGTATCTTCAAAGGTGATGTGTAACACACGGCTGGCTCTTTGGGCTGGACCTCTGTGCACTGTATGTCTGGCTCGAAGGGTAAGATGTCTGCAGATAGAAAATGTGGGATTAATGAACTGGGTTATTGAATGTCTCTCCCTTCTTCCCTTTCTCTTCTCCTGTAGAACCCCAAAGGTTAACGCTCTCACCTTAGGTAAGTGAACGCCGTGCTCTCCATCTGCCTCGAGGCAGGGTGCTGTAACCAGTTTCTTCACTGGATAAGGGGAGCAGGCCTCTTGACTTCAGAGGACTGCTGTCCGTCGTTTACTGCACGAACGGTAAGTTTCGAGTAATTCTAATGTCTTTAAAGTCTTTAGTAATGATGTCTCTTGTTTTGCCGGGTTCCGGCGATGGCGGATGGCGGGCTGAAGTGAGTTGAAGATGGAGCCCGTGTGATGAATAGAAGCGCCTGGAAGCACGTAAGTAAGCGCTTGTTGCCTGCTTCACGATGCGCTCTAACTGTCTTTTTATTTTGCAGGTACAAGTTCGGGGCGGCTGCAGGGTGCCGGAATACCCACTGGGTTAGATGTGGAAAGGAGTAATGGCACGTGAGTATTAAAGTTCCCCAATGTCTTTAAACGCACCTTGTTTTGTCTTTCAGATGGGGGATGCAGCGCCGAAGGCCTCCGGAGCGTGCGAAGAGTTGGTAAGCTTTTGTCTTTTAGATGCTGGAATGCAGTGTGAAGACCTCCGGAGCGCACGAAGAGTAGGTAAGCCTTTGTCTTTCAGATGCCGGAATGCAGCGCGAGGCGTTGGTGACAGCCGATGGACCAGGTAAGTGAAGAGCTGTCACTGAAGACCGTAATGCTAACCTGTTCTTTCTTGTCTTTATAGGTGTTGCTGAAGACTGGATTCAGAATGGTAAGCCTTTTTCCTTAGGCCCAGGATCAGATGCAGAAGACACGATGAGCGTTCTGCTGCTGAGAATGCAGAATAACGCAAAGCAAGATTCATCCATCGGGTGTGGTTTAAATAGCCTCCTGTAGTGCTTAGGTGTCTCCTTCCACAGCCACGCCTAGGTAAGAAAAGAGTTCCTGCTTTCCAGAAGAGTTCCAGTGTTCTGAATCTAGGGAGTGGCTCCTGCCCCACCCAACAGGAAAAGTAGTTCCAAACAGAAGAGGATCAGAGACTCAACTGGCAGGCAAGTAAGCAGCATGGTCTGCTGCAGGTAAGTCCACCCAAGCATTATGAGCCTGGCGCTTCCAGCGCTGGGACTGGGCATATTTATGAGCCTGGTGCCACTGGCGCCAGGACTGGGTCCAAAAGGTCCCAATTGGGACTGGTTGGCACTCGGAACCTGGGTTATGGATCTGCTTCCAAGGGAGTTTTGAAAACCCTGACCTTTTGGAAGCAGAGATCATGACACTTGTGCGCTGCTTTTTATACTGTTATGGAGGTTTAACCAGTTTCAGGTGTGGGTGGTTGAAAAGGTAGTACTGACTCTGCCTGTCCTGGTTAATGGGACAAGATGGAGACTGTCCATAGGCATCCACGGTACATTGGTTCCTATGGGCCATCTTCATAGCTCTGTTCCTCTTTTTCTTCGTCCCAGTGGTTGTGAAAAAAAGGCTATGGGACGTGTAGTTTTCCCTAATGATGGAGGGAAACGTCTGTTAAGTGTTTGTCATGGTGAAGGGGACAGATGTAAGGTTGTAGCTGAGTGGGTTTTAGATGATAATGTCCCGTAGTGACTAAGGGGATGTCGGATAGGGATCTATTTCTTCCACGCCTCCCTTTAATTTTGGTACCTGTTGGAATTGGGGAGAGGGCAACGGGACAGGATTCATAACAACCTATAAAGGTAGGGGAAGCGTCAGTTAGTTGGGAATACTGTGTCTCTCCCCTGGATGTTTCCTCTTTACTCCCTAAGGTTCTGGGCAGTGAAATACCCTCAGGATTTTCACACAGGCCACTGGTCAATATGGCCCATTCACATTGATAGCCATGTATGCATAACCAGCAATGCAGCACTTCATGACATGGGCTCGGGTGACTCCTTTGTAGACATTTGATATGATCTGATATGATATTTTATTTATAGCGCACCCATACATTCGTGTGCATTCACTCCACTGGACATGTTTGTCACACTTGATGTATGTTGGTTTTGACAGATATTCACATGTGTACCCCTGACTGACTGCTTCTGTGTTACTAAGTATGGTGACTTTTTGTGCATGCATTTGTGCTAGTGGTTATCATCACTTGTGTGTATCACAAGTTTTCTGGTTTTAATTTCTGCTTCATGTTTACTGCCACGGTCTGTGGGTGTACACTACATCGAAACAATGCAGTTGCATGCATGTCTGACATCCTCCACTTCTCACTGCTTGACTTTATCTGGTGTCCCTGTGTCAGGTTCAAGTGAGCCCTGGAATCCATGTAGAAGTGTGTTGGGGGAATAAATGTATTGCCCAAAAGGGGTATATGTTGTTTGATGTAGGGTTGGGGTATATGCTTTCAGTGCTTTAGTTGCGTGAAAGTGGGGTACATGTGTCTTGTTGCCATGGTGGGTTTTTGCCTTGGTTTGTGTGAGATTGGGCTAATGATTTATCCTACACATGTGCTATTATTTGCCCGCCTGCCCTTCACTACCCACCACTTTTGTCCTTCATGGCTTCTACATGTGGATATTTTCCTTCTATGTGCCTTCCGTGATCTCATGCCATGATGGTACTTCCAGAGGTATTCATATCACCATTGTCCTCCCTAGGTCGACTTCTATGTGCCCTCACCCACAGTGATGTTGGGCATGTCCATTCCTGTCTCCACTACAGACAATGAATTTGTTGCTGTGGTTTTCACGTGTCTCTCTCTCTCTCTCTCTCTCTCTCTGTCTCTCTCTCGCTCTCTCTCTCTCCCTGTATCTCTCTCTCTCTTTCTCTCTCTCTCTCTGTTGTGCTACTCTCCACTCCTAGGCAATTCTCAATCTGTGTCCTGTCTACCTGCACTGGGTGGTCTATGCCTGTTTTCTGATTCCCTAAATGGTTGTCATGGATGTCCACTGTCTTTAAGTTGTTGCAATGCATGTCTTTACAATTTGAGGATGTGTTTCCCGGTGGGATGCAGTGCATGCAGGCCGGGTGGGTACCTTGTGCAGGTAGGTGAAGGGCACTCAGGGTGTCACTTGTGGTGTGGTGTTTAGCACAGAGTCTGGCACTGTGTGCATTCCTTTTTCTTTAACTTGTTTTGAGGGGCACAGGTCAAAGTTCGTGGGTGCAGGTGTCACATGCTGTTTTTATGCTCATGTGTCTGTGCATGCTGATTTCACACTCGTATCATGGTGCCACAGGGTGCGGGATCGTAGTTGTGGGTGGACGATCTCTGTAGGGCTTTTCTGGTGGAGTTGTCAAGAGGGTGACAGGGCCAGCTGTTTGTGGGCTGTGACAAGTGTTGATGGTTGTGGTGCTGTGTTTCCTTGAACTTTTCACATGTGTATTGCCTGACACATGGCATCTCATACAATGATTCACCAAAATTGATTCATGTACACAGAAGACACTATTTAGCCTTTCTTGGTCCAGGTTCACCATTCTTGTTGTGTGGTTCAAAGAATAATCCACACACATGACACCATTGATGCACAAGGTTTGGGAGGCTATGTTGTCAGCAAACACCAGGCACACTACATTGAGCACGGTTTGCTGTTTGCTCTGCATGTGGGTTAGCAGGTCAGTGAGAACAAGCAAACACGTGTTTCGACCAAGGGTCTTTATCAAGGCTGTGCAAGGGTCTAATTGAAGGGGTGCGTGGTGGTGATCCGGTGAGTTGCAGTTAGTTGTCAATTAACAATTGATTATTTAATAGACATATATGTTTGTACATTTTAATTGCATAGATACACATTCAGTTAATAGTAAGGCTGGTGTGTGGTGGTTGTGACATGACATATATGCACAGGCTCATGTACTAGATTTAATGCATTAGTGTAATGAAATCACAGGCGGTATGATTTATCAGGGAAAGGTTGCACCAAGAGTGGAAGAAGAGAAGAGTATGCGTTAGATTGGTTGGGCATGGTGCCTGAATGTACTGTTTAAGTAGTAGGAGTGATGGTTCTTACCGGAGGAGTGTAGAGCTGTGTAGTCTCCTTAAGTATGGTGCTGGTTATCATCTAAAAGGGAAAATGCCAAGGGTCACAAGGTGAGTGTGCAGCTCAAAACCTGTTTAGGTGCGATGCATGTTCATAGTGGCCGTTGATTATCAAACAAGATTGTACTGAGGAGAGCCAGCTGGCCAGTGGCCTAGGCAGTGATTTCGACTACCCTCTGCGGTTAGGGTGTGCAGGCAGCACTGCATAGTTGGCTGCCGGCGCGGGCAATTGTCGCAGCTGACATCCGGGTTGGTTAATTGCTAGTGTGCATGCTTGTTGGGTGAGTGGCTGGCGTGTGTGTCCTCTAGGTAACGGGTGTGTCTGGTCGCATTCCCAGGGGGTAGTGCCAGAGTGGTGGAGTGGCCTGTTGTGGCATGGCCCCCCCCAGGCAGTGTGTGTGCCACTGCAGAGTGTGATGCGAGGGAAGGCCGGGTGGGGGTATCTTGGGCGTTAGTGGAGCACGTGTGAGGTATATCTCTGAAGGGGAATGCACTGCAATGTGCTGTGCCATGCTAGCTGTGCTCGTTCCAAACCAAGGGCGATCCAGTGGCATGCTAACCACGTTTAGTGCCCCTCTTATAGATAGATGGAGCTCTGGTGTAATGTGCTAGGTATGGGCACGCAGGTGCGCCGGAGCGGGTAAAATGCTGTAAAAGGTTGTGAACCAAGCAAGTCGGGAGCAGAGGACGCGCAGTGTGTCCATGGAGGCACCGATGTGATGGTGGCCGAAAAGATGACAAGAAACACTAATAAACAATGTGCGTTAACTCTTGCTCATGCTTGCAAAAGGCTAAGTAACTGTGAGGTCAGGTGTCCCTTAGCTGTGAGGTGCGCGCGATAAGCGTGGGTCAGGGGAAATGTGGGGAGGTGTGCTTATCTATGTGGCCGGGCGGGCCATTGTGTACAGTCTGGCTCACAGCAATCGTTAGATCCCGTTCGCCATTTTGAGTGACATAATATAGGAGCATGTCCTGGATTGGAGGGGAGGCTGGTTGAGAGGCCTGCTCTAATTGGCTTCACAGAGGGTTGCATAGCTTGTTAGGTTGCTAGGCAACAGCTAGTGAAAATAAATGGAGGCATGGTAGATGCACACTAGGCATCCCCGGGGGTGCCTGCATAATGTTGAGAATGTTGTTCGGAAGAACTGGTTAAGTAGGCACTAGTGTCTGGAGTACCATGTCGTTAATGTTATGAAACAGGGGGCGCCGGCCCCTCGTGGGACATCTCCAATTACCCGTGTTAACTCTCGGAAACGTCCTGCCAGAAATGACACCTTTTATTTTCACAAAATACGGCGCTTTGCAGCCCCTTTCCACGGTCGCTGGAGGTTGCTGTAATGTGGGCAGTTACGCTGTGGAACTACATTTCCCATCGTCCTTGAGTCCCCATTCTGATCCTTCCAATGGGAAACTTTGAGCCTTGTTTCGATTATTATTTCAGGCTCTGAAGGATACGGATAATTGCTTCTTATTGAAGTTACTACGGTGGATTCTGCTCCTGAAGTTCCGTCTTCATTCGTCTACAGATCCTCGTTCCCTTGCTTACCTTCCTGCCCTCCCGAGTACCCTGGCTCCTCCTTCCTTGCGACTCCCATTGTGTTCCATTTCCTCCGCTCGCCTCTAGGACTGATCTCTGTGTACCGGACTCCCTGCCTGCTTACGGACTGCCCTTCGTGATCCTGAATTGGCCTTTGGTTTCCTTCTCTTGTGCATCAGTACTTTTGGCTTGCTCACAGACTGCTTTCTGGTTCTGATTTTGTCTTGGATTCTACCGCTAGTGCACCAGACCCGGACTTCGCCTTTATGGACTGGCCTTCTCTGTCCACCTCTGCACCAGTTTAAAGAAACACTGCAAGTATATTTTGCTTACCTGGGCATACCTACTGTTGCTCTCTAGTACCTACTGGTACACTATCCCGTGTCTATAACATTGCTAATCCATACCTACAACTAGTTGTGATTTGTCCCATTCTGATAACACACCGCTTCCGCATGTGCACACTGGGACGCTATGCTGAGACGTGCACCACCCAGTCTCTAGTACGTTCCGCGTGCTGTCGGGATACAGTAGCACCCATACTAACAAACCCTGTTTGTTGTTTTGTACCAGTTGTTTTGGGACTTCATGTCTTTTGTACCTAACTTACTATCTTAACACGGTAAGAATTGTAACCCATTACTAGATACTTCTTCTTCTCCTTGATCTGTTCAGCCTATGGGAATATAACGCTTAGTCCAGTGTCTGTTTTCTCTCCAGGGTCAGGTTGTCTAGAAGATAATTAGCTGCTAGTTAGTTCAGGTATTATATTATTGCAATCTAACGGTGCTTTGGCTGTATTCATTACCTACTATTAAAACACTGTTGTTTCCTTTACAGCTGGTGTTCATAGCAGTGTGTGTTCCCGCTCTTATGCGTGATTGGCCTCCTTTGACAGTCTATTCCTAACAGTCTGGTGGCATCTCGCTAAAAAGAGTTATAATTCCCTCAACAGAGAGGAGGCCCTGGGTTAGGTCTAACTATGGCTCTACTATCAAGTCTGACCGGGTCGCTGCAGTATCACCAGGAATCTCACCTGGTGAGTGACAGTTAAAGTGCACATGTGCGTGCTTCGTTAAGGGAAAATTGTGAGTTTAAGGTGGTTGTGCAGTGGAGATGGGATCAGGGTTGGCAAGGGAAATTTGGTGGTGGGTCATGCAAGTACACACCCATTGTGCTCTAATGAGAGGATTGATGTAGAGCTCCATATTAATCAATGGATTAGGCGTTAATATAGTGTGGGCAATTGTAGGCGCCAAGGGCGTGTCAGCCCGATGGATGTGGTAGAATTCTCCCACGCCCGATATTTGGAGGTGCTGGATAAGTAGGCACCAGTTTTTGTGTATGTTAGGCAAGCGTGGAGACTTGTCACACTTGTGTGTAGGTGGGTCGGGCCAGCAGTGGTCCCTGAAGTGGGTACCAGTCAATTGTTCGTTATGGTCATGGTGGATGGGCCACAATGTTTATTGTCATATACTCGATACAAAGTATGTATAGATAGACAGTGTATACGTTTTAGAGGAAGACATTAAGCTCATGATCGGTGTTCAGTCTGAGGCTGACACTCCTATATTTGCAGATCAGTTTTGCCTCTAGTTGTCATAGTCTCAATTCTCTGTCGTCACCTCTTGCGTCACACTTGACTAGTTTGAGCCCCATGAATTGAATATCCTCTTTCTTCTCCCTTTGGTGTTCCTCCTGCCAGTGCAGTGCCAAGGGGTATCTCGCATCTTGTGATTTTAGTAAGCTCAGGTTGTTCTCTTATCCTGGTTCTGAGTTCTCTAATAGTGCTGCCAATGTATTTCAGATTACAGATGCAAATAATGACATTGAGGACAAATTTGGATTTACAGTTTATGAAATCAGTGACTTTGTGATTGTGAGTGCCCATGAAGCCAATTGAGATGGCCTCATTAGCGTGTTGGCACATGAAGCACATTCCACATTTGTAGAAGCCAGTTAGAATTATCCCTGACAAACACCATTTTCCTTTTCAACCGGATCTACTACAAACAAATCAAAGGCACATATGCTGCTGCTATGGCAAACCTATTCATGAACCAATACGGACAGGTTCATGTTTTCGCCAATAGTGATTTCAACCCTTTGATCCACAAATGGTATCGCTATATTGACGACTTGCTCATGATTTGGTCCGGAACACCTGTCCCCAACATTTGGCTTACAAGGAATATCTGAATACCAATCAGTTCTGCATAGGGGACACACAGTGACCACACAATTGATTTTCTGGACATAAGAATCACAGTGGACAACCTAATATTGAAAACGATACTACCTACAGGAAACCAATGGAGGTCAACTCTGTCTTATTTGCAACCAGTTGCCACCGCAGATCTGTAATCGACAACATCCCAAAGGAGAATTTATCAGACCATGTAGAAACTGCAGCACCAGCGAGGCATTCAATTCAGAATGCAACCTTCCATGTAACAGATTCTCAGAAAGAGGTTATTCCAAGGCAGTAATTGGATCAGCAGTATGCTTAGCAAAGCAAACTATGCAGGAAACACTACTAACTCCAAAGACCAGAGTAAGAAACAAGGATGATGTGATCAGATATGTATCAAGATTCGATCAGATTCAAAGAATTCTGGGTAAACATTGGCACCTCCTTGGCATTGACAAAGACATCCAACAATAATACCAGCCAAACCACAAATGCCATATAGCAAGGCACCTACCCTGCAGAACATGCTAAGCCCCTCTTATATGCCACCGGAGGTTACTCCCAGAGAATATTTAGCTATCATCAACTAAAGCAGCTTGCTTCTTCAAATGTGGCATGTGCTCCATGTGTGCACACGCTAATAATGACAACTCAATTGACTTCATGGGCACTCACAATCACAAAGTCACTGATTTCATAAACTGTAAATCCAGATTCGTCATCTACGTGCAACTTGCACTCTCAAATAAAATAGCCCTCCTGCAAGCAAAAATAGATTCCAAAAAAGCTAATGTCGCTGCTAAAGACCATACTAACCATACCTCCAACTCACAATACCCCAACTGCCCTCTCTTCCACTTCTCACCAGTCACAGAGAACGAAGTCTTTAATATAATTGCCAGCTTGAAACCATCCAACTGCCTAGGCGACCTATGCCCTGCCTCTGTGATCAAGGAAGGTGCCAAAGAATTAGCCCCATTTATCACCACCCTAATCAACTCCTCCTTCAAAAACCCGGTAGTCCCACACAACCTCAAAGAAGCTTGGGTCCTACCTCTTCTCAAAAAGCCCAACCTCGACCCCAGTACGCCCACAAACTACAGACCCATCACTACTGTCCCTTTTCTGTTAAAGATAATAGACAGAGTAGCCTACCTCCAAATACAACAGCATTTGGAAGACAACAACCTACTAGGCCTACGGCAATCTGGCTCCAGACCCAGGCACGGGACTGAAACAGCCCTCCTGGACTTAAAAATCCAAATGGATGAAGCCAAAGACAAGGGCAACCTGGCCATCCTGCTCTTGTTAGACTTGTCCGCAGCCTTTGACCTAGTTGACCACCAAATACTCATCAACACCTCTATTCGGCTGCTGCATTCTCCCAGGATGCCTCCAATTGGATTCAATCCTTCCTCTCAGACAGAACAACCAGGGTCTTCGCTCCCTCAGGTGGCGCAGCCGCGGACCCTGCCCCGATCCAATGTGGAGTACCTCAAGAGTCCTGCATTTCCCCGACACTTTACAATGTCTTCACCAAGCCTTGACGACCTGGGGGTCACATATACTAATTGTGCTGAGGACACCCAGGTCCTTATTGCGCTCTCGGGACACTATGATGAGGATGCTGCAAAGCTAAACGAGATTTACCCCGAAATCCAAGCATGGATGGCCACCCACAGACTCTGCTTAAACGATGACAAGACGGAACTACTGATAGTCGGATCACTTGCCCGTCTCAATAAACTTGACCCCTGATACTAATCCTTTGTCATTGATGGTAATCTCATAAAAGTCTCGAAAGAAGTCAAAACACTTGGTGTGTATCTTGGCTCTACCCTCTCCCTTAAAAAATGAATCAACGCCACAATCTCCTCCACAGCATATACAAATAAACTTATCAACGCTTGCAAACCATTCCTGTCTACTAACAGTCGCCTTACGTTGGTCAGAGCTCTAATATTGTCCAAACTGGACTATTGTAACACACTATTCCTCGGCTCCACAAACCACATTCTGAACAGACTACAAATACTACAGAACAACGCACTCAGATGTGCACTGAATCTCCCACGCAAAGCCCACATTTCCACAGCGAGAAAGGAAGCCCATTGGCTACCTATCCGCGAGAGAATTAAACTCCGAGCACTGGTTATCACACATAAATACCTTTACCTGACAGCTCCACAATACCTCTCAGACAAATTCAAAAGACAGAACTCCAACAGACCTACCAGATCTCCATATTTACACCAACTCATCATCCCGAGATTCAACTTGAAAACAGCGGGTGGAACTAGCTTCCCTGTACTAGCAGCCAAAACCTGGAATGCTCTTCCTATGACAATCAGGGCTGAGACATTGTTCCGGTCATTCCGAGCCAAAGTAAAATAACTCTTCACTACTCAACAATAGACAGTTAACTGCACTTAGCTAAATCATGTGTCCGAGCATCTTCATATTTATGTTTATAAGTCTCTGTCATATGTCTCCTTGTATCTTTCACCCTTCATATGTCCGGCGATAGACCACAGGTCACACATACTCCGATTGCACTGTTTCACAGTATAACCATGACTGTATGTGCAACTATCTGTAACATTGCTGCTCCTAAGTTAATGCTCCCAGTTACCCGAGGGTTCGGCTGCACACTACAAATAAACAAACTAAACTAAACTATGTCATTATTTGCATCTGTAATCTGAAATACATTGGCAGCACAATTAGAGAACTCAGAACCAGGATAAGAGAACACCTGGGCTTACTAAAATCACAAGATGTGACATACCCCTTAGCACTGCACTGGCAGGAGGAACACCAAATGGAGAAGAAAGAGGATATTCGATTCATGGGGCTCGAACTAGTCAAGTGCGATGCAAGAGGCGGCGACAGAGAATTGAGACTACGACAACAAGATGCAAAACTGATCTGCAAATATAGGAGTGTCAGCCTCGGACTCAACACCGATCAATAGCTTAATGTCTTCCGCTAAAATGTATACACTGTCTATTTATACCTACTTTGTATGGATAATATGTCAATAAACATTGTGGCTCATCCACCATGACCATAACAAACAATTGACTGGTACCCGCTTCAGGGACCACTGCTGGCCTGATCCACCTACACACATGTGACAAGTCTCCCTGCTTGCCTAACACCCACAGCCCAGTCATGCTGACACTATCCCTCCCCCGTCCACATCAAGTATGTCCATCCACTCACATGACAGACTCTGACCATTTACTTATCTGCCAGCCCTATATGGGACACATACTTCCTGTACTATATTACCTTAATCCTGAGGGATCACTCTACCACAGCCATTGGGCTGACAAGCACTTGGCACCTACAATTGCCCCCCCACATTAGCGCTCACTACATTAACAACGTGGGGTACTCCAACACTCCTCCCATTAGAGCACCTATGGCGTGCCCTCTTCCTGACACAACTCTCCTTCCAATTCTGATCCCAGCACCAGGCAGTTTCCCACTGCCTGACCTCATCCAGCTACCACCTTCCCCTTAACGAAGCATGCACCACGTGCACTTTAATGACATGATTCTCCGTAAACTGGTGCCTACTTATCCAGCACTTCCAAATATCGGGTGTGGGAGAATTCAACCACATCCATCGGGCTGACCCACCCTTGGCGCCTACAATTGCCCACACTATATTAATGCCTATTCCATAGATTAACATGGAGCTCTACATCATTCCTCTAATTAGAGCACGATTGGCGTGCCCTTGATGACCCACCACAAATTTATCCTGCCAACAGTGACCCCAGCTCCACTGCACAACCTCCTTAAACTCACAATTTTCCCTTAACGAAGCACGCACACGTGCACTTTAACAACATGGTTCTCCAGACACTGGCGCCTACTTAGTTCTTCCGAACAACGTTCTCAGCATTATGCTGGCACCCACGGCATGCCTGGTGTGCATTTACCATGCCTCAATTTATTTTCACTAGCTGTTGCCTAGCAACCTAACATGCTACGCAATCCTCTGTGCAGCCAATTAGAGCAGGTCTCTGAACCAGCCTCCCCTCCAATCCAGGACATGCTCCTATATTATGTCACCCAAAATGGCGAACAGGATCCAACGATCGCTGTGAGCCATACTGTACACAACGGCCCCGCCAGGCCCTATAGGTAAGCAAATCTTCCGCCATTTCTGCTGACCCACACATATCGTGCGCACTTCACAGCTCAGGGACGCCTGACTTCACAATTACTCTGGCTTTTGCAAGAATGAGCAATGCTTAATGTGCATTGTTTATTACTGTTTCTTGCCATCTATTCGGCCACCATCACATCGGTACCTCCCTGGATGCAGCTCACGTACTCTGCTCCCGACTTGCTTGGTTCACAACCTTTTACAGCATTTTACCCGCTCCAGTGCACCTACACGCCCATACCTGGCACATTACACCGGAGCTCCCTCAATCTACAAGTGGGGCACTCCACGTGGTTAGCACGCCGCTGGATCGCCCTTGGTTTGTAAAGTGCACAGCTAGCATGGCACAGCACATTGCAGTGCATTCTCCTTCAGAGATATGCCTCACACGCGCTGTACTAACTACTGCAATACCCCTGCCCCCTCTCTCCTCACACCGCACTCTGCACTGTCACACACACACCACTTGGGGGGCGATGCCACAACAGATCACAGGTCACTCGACCGCTCTGGCACTACCCCCTGGGAATGCGACCAGGCACGTACACACGCCAGCCACTCACCCAACAAGCAAGCACACTAGCAATCCACCAACCGGGATGTCAGCTGCAACAATTGCCCGCACCCGCGGCCAACTATGCAGTGCTGCCTGCACCCCCAACCACAAACCACAGAGGGTAGTCGACATCACCACCTAGCCCACTGGCCAGCTGGCCCAACTCAGTACAATCATGTCTGATAATCAAAGGTCACTATGAACATGCATCCCACCTAAATAGGTTTTGAGCTCAGCACTCACCTTGTGACCCTTGGCATTTTCCCTTTTAGACGCTAACCAGCACCATGCATAAGGAGACCACACAGCTCCACACTACTCCGGTAAGAACCATCACTCCTACTACTTAAACAGTACATTCAGGCACCATGCCCAACCAATCTAACGCACACTCTTCTCTTCTTCCACCCTTGGTGCAACCTTTCCCTGATAAATCATACCGCCTGTGATGTCATTACACTAATGCATTAAATCTATGTACATGAACCCGTGCATATATGTCATGTCACAACCACCACACACCACCTTACTATTAACTGAATGTGTATCTATGCAATTGAAATGTGCAAACATATATGTCTATTATGTAATCAATTGTTAATTGACAACTCACGGCAACACCACCACGCACCCCTTCACTTACACCCTTACACAGCCTTGATAAAGACCCTTTGTTGAAACACGTGTTGGCTTGTTCCCATTGGCCTGCTAAACCAGCCTTACATGTGCTTATTAAACAAACAGGAACATGAAAACCTTTTTGTTGCCAGAAGTGATTTCTTGACCTAACATGTACGCACCATTGTAATGATTGGCAATAGCCCGACCCAGCGCCATTACCACCGGGGATCCAACCAAAACTCTAATTCTCCTTACCCCATGGGACTCTAGGAGCCTTGTCCCGTAAGAAACCTGGAACGACTGCAGGTGATATCTGACATAGTCGAACCATTTATCAGAACTGCGCAGTGATCTGCTTTCCAACAAGCTCCTTCCTTCTTCAATCTATACCTTCTATTCAATGCACATTTGACCCGATGCAATCAAGTCACAGTCAAGTCTGCATTATCTTGCACTTTCGAGTTGCCTGCTCCCTTGTGTGTGCATTTGTCTTTTGTCTATGTTTCGCATTGCTTTGTCATGTCTGTTTGTGTGTTTCATGCCAGTTACCTCGGTGCCCAGCCTTCCAGTCGGACATCTGCCTCTGTGAAGTGCTGCCTTCTGCAGGATCCTGTCTTCAGTGCAATTGGTGAGTATTTGGGTTCAGACGTTCTTGGGCTTCGCATCATCGGCTCCCGTGCCAGTGTTCACTGCACTGTTCCAGTGCTACGCTGATGATGGCATGTCATGTTATGGCATAGGAAATACTACCAGGGGTGTACGGCCTTTTATTTGTCTCAGTGATCTACTTTTTGTGGGTCCTATCATTGTCATGCTGACTGTTGCCAGATGCATGTGTTCAGTATGTGCCATCAGCTTCATAATGGGGTAGGTGTGACATGGGCATTCACTGCATGACACTCGGGGTTCAGGCAGTGTGTGGGTTGTGAGTGGGTGTTTGTCAGTGTGTGTGTGTTTTGTGTGTTGGATTAGCATGCAGTGTGCAGATCTGGCTGCATGTGTGCCAGGCTACATGTTGATGGTTGGCATGTGAGTTGATGTTTGCATTTTTTGCATATCATTCAAGGGGGCACGTGTTGCTGTATGTTTGGGTAAATGGATGTGTTTGCTATGCTCACATTGATTTGTCTTTCTCTGCAGATCCATTTGTCATGATAGATGGGTGATGGGATTGCAGTCGTATGCATGCACAGGAAATAGGTAATATGTGCATTATACTTGCAGTGCACTTTTGTTGCTCTTTTGTTTGTCATATTCAACAGGACTGCTTTGAACCGCTGAGTATTGGGTGCACTGCTGCAGTTAGGGAATGAGTTTGCCAGTGAACATGTTTATTGTTGTGTAAAACGTATTGTGGTTTCAGGGCCTTCCTTGCATCGGTTAATTGGCTCCAAGATAGTACTGTGCCTTACTACTTGTGGTCTCATGTGTGAGGTTTGGTGTCTACGTGCAGTACAGTTGTTGTCCTTGTGACAGTCGTCAGGTAGTTAGTCTGTTGTGATGTGTTGTTTTTGGTGTACTACATGTACACTATTTGTTTCAGTTGCTGTGACTGTGACGGTGAATGGTGCAGTGCCATGCGACTTATGGTCATGACTCGCTGTTGATTTTGCTATGGAATGGCTACGTTACTTGCTGCATCTGTGACTGTGGCCATTTGGGTGTGTCAACCACTTTGTCTCACTTGTCAATTGTTTCCTTTTCAGTGCATTCTTTGATATGGGGTGCATTGTCTCCATATTGGCTGTATGTATGTTACATGTGGATCCTGACACCACTGCTTTTGCGCTGATAGCAATAAGAATATGTTTGTGCTTGTCAGACACATTCTTACAAAGGTGTGCAACCCTATTTCATTGGGCTTATGGGGATTGGTGGAAATGATACTTTTGGAGTCCATGAATGCCTAGCTGCTCATAATTGATAGTTGGCGAGTTGATTCATTTAAACATGGCAACACATATTTTGGATGATATTTTTTGGGACATTAGTGATGTTTTGTGCCTCAGGAGTGGTTTCACTCCATGCTTACCGTGGTGGTATACTCCCACTTAGGTGTCTTTCATTTGGCCACACTGTGCATGTTGTTTTATGTTTAATGGATGCAAACAATTTTGCCCTTTATGGGGCACATTCTCAGGGTGTTTTTGTGGGCACAGAGGGTTGGCCCATGGTCATCATTGAATTGCACCTGGGATGTGGCTTGATCGTGTGCACTCCACAGGGACAGGACTTTACACAAAGTAGGATTGCACAAGCTGGGTACATGCAGCCTCTCCACATGCCCTTTGGCCAGCCATGTGCAAGATTTGTGCCTGTGGCTGCAGGCGGTGGCCCATGTGTCCATGTGGCGACATTGTGCAGGACACATGTTGCCATAATGATCCTGAAAACAACTGGTGGTGCATATAGCAACACACAACCAGAGTGGTCAAGGGAGGGGAAATGTTACTTAATCACTACGAATGTGCACTCCACTATGCCCCTCATCGCTACATGGGCAGTATTGTACCTTACCTCAGCTGGTGTGGTGGGATTCCGTTTGGGCGTCATCATGAATGTGCTCAGCAGGTAGGCACTGTCCCCTGTAAATATGTACATGGTTGTCCTTACATTTGTTGGCAGTCTCGATTGGTCAGTGTGCAACGTGCATGCATGTGCGTGTTCGCTCATATTCACCAATGAGCCATGCTTTCCCATATTTGCCGGCTAACAGGCTCTGGTGTAGTGGTGGCATCTGGAATATATAACTGTTGTGTGTGCTTCCTGGATAGTTTGCATACACTTCAGTTATGATGCCCTTGGCATCGCACACAACCTGAACATTGATTGAGTGGCAATGTTTGTGGTTGCGGTATAGGTGCTCTGTCAATCTGGGAGGACGTAGCGTAACATGGGTGCAATCTATTGCACCAAGCACTTGCGGGAAGTGGGCCACAGTATACAAGTCCTGCATTACTATTTTCCTTTCTGCCGGTGTTCTTGGCATATAGATGTGGCGGCATTACTATTTGCCTTTCTGCCGGTGTTCTTGGCATATAGATGTGGCGGCACACAATAGGTTGTGCAGTTATGCACGCCAGCACCTGATGTAGGCAGCGTGACTGTGTGGCCTGGGACACCCTGCCTACTATGGCAGTGGTCCAATGGAAGGATCCAGTTGCCATGAAATGTAAGGAAGTGAGCACTTTTTGTGGGGGGGCTAAGGGCCTGGGAGTAGGTGGTGGTTGATGTTAGCCCATTTCCCCACTCCCTGACAAGGTCTAGGATGATATGGGGAGGGGGGTCTGTACCTGCCATAGACCTGGTCATCCAGCATCCCGAAACGGGCGGTACGTGGGTTAAAGATTGTCTTCCTCCTCCTCCTCCTGCAGTGTCCGTTCACGATTGCTCTGACAAATGCTGAAATCGTCGTGGCTAGATACATTTGTTTGGTGTGTATTGCATGCTTTATATGCATTTGTTACGATGCACGTTGACATTTACGCCTGGCAGAAGTGTACCAGGATTTGCGTGAACTTTTTAGTGACCCGATGTTCAGAGTTCGAATCCATGAATACGTATATATTTGCTCTGGTATGGGCATGCTACTGATTGACTGTGGACCAGCCCTCAACGCGCCCACATGTACACGTGTTATTCCTCATTCTGCATGTTCCGCCCCCTATTTTGGTAACTGCGTAGGCCCAGCCCATACTCTTCTTGAAGTCTTGTGCAAGGCATTCCTCCACTCGCATAGATGTGCCGAGCCACTGCAAACTCCACGCAAGTCTTGAAAAAGTGCAGCACAGTCGATTCCATGAATCAATAAACGTGGATTTGCGTGCAGTTTGGCGCACAATTGCCCTATTTTCCCTGCAAATAATTCCATGAATCCTGACCTATGTTGCTATCTTCTGAGGTGCCAGTGGTTATTACTTTAGGGACAGTTATGCATTCAAGTGCCACTCTATTGGGGAGATCTGGACACTTAGAATGCTCTCCCTATTCTCACCCATATTAAATATGTCAGTATTACTCCTCATATTCAAAACATGAGACATATGTATATGCAAATATATTCACACAGCCTCCATCATTACATTACTGTTTCCAAATTCACAAACTCAAAGCATTAAGCTTAAAAATAACACATTCCCTGGATCAACAAATACTGTGTTTTAATGTCATTCATTTTAAAAATAGAGACAATGGGCCTCATTACACGGATGGCGGTAGGGATTTACCGGTACCGGTAAAATACCGGTACCGGTAAATCCCTACCGCCTTACTACGAGGTCCCTTTGCGGGTTGGGGGATTTAACACCTGCTTTTTGCAGGCGTTAAAATCCAACCCGCTAAGGGACTTCGGAGCTAATTACGGCACCGCAAAATTGCGGTGCCGTAATTAGCGCCTCCCCCATTCCCATAGAACCCTAAGGGGCAGAAATGGGAATGGGGAAGGGCAATGGTGGAAGGGGGATTTACTGACCCTCCAACCTTGGAATGGGGCGGTAAATCCCCTTTCCACGAAGGCGGTGCCGGTATTTTACCGGCATGAGCCATGGCGCTAATAGCACCATGGCTCACCGCCTACCGGGTAATGAGGCCCAATGTCTGTCAAATATACAAATCAGAAGAAGAAAATACTTCATATTCCAAAATGTGTATCATATTACAACAGCGTAATCAGCATATCAATCATGCGACACGGCCACTTGTGCATGGCTCCATGTCATTTTCCCAAAACAAAGGATGCGATTTGAGGATGATTTGTTAAATGGGATGGGGCGAGGGGTGGATTGAGGAGTCTCGCTGCTCCCCTTTTCAAGCCCCAAAACAAACTGGTCACCTCCCCAACCCTATTCTGAGCATGACACCTCGAAACAAGCCCATTCATAGCTCGCCCCGCTCTATTGGCCTGTTGTCAGGATGCGCATGGCCCCCCTACCGACCCATTCACAGGCTGACAACCACCCCACCTGTGGCACATAGTAAGGCGTGCTCTTCTCTGGCCCGCCCATTCTCGGTCTGGCCCACTGTGAGTTTGGCTTTGCTCCTTTATTCCTAGCAATTTCTCACTGGAATCCTCTCTACCACTTGAAATGATGACAAGTGTGTGGACACCTACACAGGCATATATATACAGGAGGTCAACATCGCTAGGACACATTGGTTTTCAAAAAACAACCAATTCACATTTAGTATACTTAGGCTATAAAGTCTGTCTGAAAACAAATGCAAAAGTGTGACTAAATGAAACACAAAGGAAATGAGGTTCCATATAAAAACCCTTGTAATGTACCTTTCGTAATTTGTAACGTGATGTTTTTTTGTATGTGCATTGTATGAATTACCAAAATGAAGAGATTGCTCATTATACAAATAAATTATTGAGTATGTTGTACTTGATGAAAACACTTAGGGGGTAATTCATAGAATTCAGCGCACAAGTGGCGCATGCGGCTGGTGCACAGTGTGCGCATGTAACAATCTGCGCCAGCCGCGTGCGCCAAAATCCTTTTCCGCGCACAGCGTATTCATGGATTTTAACATCCATTACCAGCTGTGGTGCAGAGTGGCGCAGCGACCCTGCAGCAGCGCCAATTATGCCCCCAACCCCTCCCCATGCGCCATGCACAGCGCACAAATCCCGTACACGGCGCACAGGCCAGTGGACTAGCATGCAGGCCCCCAACCACGAAAACGCCTGTAAAACTCACCCCTTCGAATACACGTACACCCCTGCGCGGGGAGAATCACACAGGATTGTCCCTGTGCGAGCGGGGTATGTGTATTACTTGGGTGCGCGGTGAGTTTCACACGCGATTGGCCCTGTGCGAGCGGGATACGTGTATTTCGGGGGTACGCAGGAAGATTCACACGCGATTGGGCCTGTGCGAGTGGGGTACGTGTATTTCAGGGGTGTGCGGGAAGTTTCACATGCGATTGGCCCTGTGCGAGCGGGGTACGTGTATTACTGGGGTGCACAGGGAGTTTCACATGCGATTGGCCCTGTGCGAGCGGGGTATGTGTATTACTGGGGTGCGCGGGGAGTTCCACACGCGATTTGCCCTGTGCGAGCGGGGTACGTGTATTATTGGGGTGCGTGGGGAGTTTCACACTCGATTGGGCCTGTGCGTACTGGGTACGTGTATTACTGAGGTGCGCGGGGGTTCCACACGCGATTGGCTCTGTGCAAGCGGGGTACGTGTATTACTGGGGTGCACGGGAAGTTTCACACGCGATTGGGCCTGTGCGAGCGGGGTATGTGTATTTCGGGGGTGCGCAGGAAGTTTCACACGCGATTGGCCCTGTGCAGCGGGGTACGTGTATCACTAGAGTGCGCGGGAAGATTCACACGCGATTGGGCCTGTGCAAGCGGGGTACGTGTATTTTGGGGGTGCGTGGGGAGTTCCACACGGATTGGGCCTGTGCGAGCGGGGTACGTTTATTACTGGGGTGTGCGGGGAGTTTCACACGCGATTGGGCCTGTGCGAGCGGGGTACGTGTATTACTGGGGTGCGCAGGGAGTTTCACATGCGATTGGGCCTGTGCAAGCGGGGTACGTGTATTAATGGGGTGCACGGGGAGTTCCACACGCGATTGGCCCTGTGAGAGCGGGGTACGTGTATTAATGGGGTGCACGGGGAGTTCCACACGCGATTGGCCCTGTGAGAGCGGGGTACGTGTATTACTGGGGTGCGCGGGGAGTTTCACACGCGATTGGGCCTGTGCGAGCTGGGTACGTGTATTACTGAGGTGTGCGGGGGGTTCCACACGCGATTGGCTCTGTGCGAGCGGGGTACGTGTATTACTGGGGTGCACGGGAAGTTTCACACGCGATTGGGCCTGTGCGAGCGGGGTATGTGTATTTCGGGGGTGCGCAGGAAGTTTCACACGCGATTGGGCCTGTGCAAGCGGGGTACGTGTATTTCGGGGGTGCGTGGGGAGTTCCACACGGATTGGGCCTGTGCGAGCGGGGTACGTGTATTACTGGGGTGCTCGGGGAGTTCCACACGCGATTGGCCCTGTGCGAGTGGGGTACATGTATTACTGGGGTGCGTGGGGAGTTTCACACGCAATTGGGCCTGTGCGAGCGGGGTACGTGTATTACTGGGGTGCTCGGGGAGTTCCACACGCGATTGGCCCTGTGCGAGTGGGGTACATGTACTACTGGGGTGCGTGGGGAGTTTCAAACGCAATTGGGCCTGTGCGAGCGGGGTACGTGTATTACTGGGGTGCGCGGGGAGTTCCACACGCGATTGACCCTGTGTGAGGGGGGTACGTGTATTACTGGGGTGCGCAGGGAGTTTCACATGCGATTGGGCCTGTGCAAGCGGGGTACGTGTATTACTGGGGTGCACGGGGAGTTACACACGCGATTGGCCCTGTGAGAGCGGGGTACGTGTATTACTGGGGTGCGCAGGGAGTTTCACACGCGATTGGGCCTGTGTGAGCGGGGTACGTGTATAACTGGGGTGCGCAGGGAGTTCCACACGCGATTGGCCCTGTGCAAGCGGGGTACGTGTATTTCGGGGGTGTGCGGGGAGTTCCACACGCGATTGGCTCTGTGCGAGCGGGGTACGTGTATTTCGGGGGTACGCGGGAAGATTCACACGCGATTGGGCCTGTGCGAGCAGGGTACGTGTATTTCGGGGGTGCGCTAGAAGTTTCACACGTGATTGGCCCTGTGCGAGCGGGTACGTGTATTACTGGTGTGCACGGGGAGTTTCACACGTGATTGGCACTGTGCGAGCGGGGTACCTGTATTACTTGGGTGCGCGGGGAGTTCCACACATGATTGGCCCTGTGCGAGCAGGGTACGTTTATTACTGGGGTGCGCGGGGAGTTTCACACGTGATTGGGCCTGTGCGAGCGTGGTACGTGTATTACTGGGGTGCGCGGGGAGTTTCACACGCAATTGGCCCTGTGCGAGCGGGGTACGTGTAGTACTGGGGTGCACGGGAAGTTTCACACGCGATTGGGCCTGTGCGAGCGGGGTACGTGTATTTAGGGGGTGTGCAGGAATTTTCACATGCGATTGGCCCTGTGCAGCGGGGTACGTGTATCACTGGGGTGCGCAGGAAGATTCACACGCGATTGGGCCTGTGCCAGCGGGGTACGTGTATTTCGGGGGTGCGCAGGAAGTTTCCCACGCGATTTCACTGTCAGAGCGAGGTACTTGTATCCAGTGGGGTGCGTGGGGAGTCCTACACGTGAATTGGCAGTGTGGGTCCTCCCAGGTGTGCCCTCTACCCCCTCCACGGCCCCTGCAGGCAACCCACACCACAGGGGACTACCCTGCACCCCTGTAAATGTCCCGCAGGCAGCCCATCCACCAGGGGCATGCCCCCCAGCCAGCCCACATGTCACCTTGCACTAGTGATCACCAACTCATGTCCCCCTGCACCCCCACCCACCCAGCATTGACGGGCACCTGCCAGCAGGCCCCAACTCATGTCCCCCAGCACCCCCACCCACCCAGCATTGACGGGCACCTGCCAGCAGGCCCCGACTCATGTACCCCAGCACCCCCACCCACCTAGCATTGATGGGCACCTGCCAGCAGGCCCTGACTCATGTCCCCCAGCACCCGCACCCCCCAGCAGTGAGGGGCACCTGCCAGCAGGCCCCGACTCCTGTCCGCCAGCACCCCCACCCACAACATTGACGGGCGCCTGCCAGCAGGCCCCGACTCATGTCCCCAGAACCCCCACCCACCCAGCATTGATGGGCACCTGCCAGCAGGCCCCGACTCATGTCCCCCAGGACCCCCATCCTCCAGCAGTGAGGGGCACCTGCCAGCAGGCCCCGACTCATGTCCCCAGCACCCCTATCCACCCAGCATTGATGGGCACCTGCCAGCAGGCCCCGACTCATGTCCCCCAGGACCCCCATCCTCCAGCAGTGAGGGGCACCTGCCAGCAGGCCCTGACTCATGTCCTCCAGCACCCGCACCCCCAGCAGTGAGGGGCACCTGCCAGCAGGCCCCGACTCATGTCCCCAGCACCCCCACCCACCCAGCATTGACGGGCACCTGCCAGCAGGCCCCGACTCATGTCCCCCAGGACCCCCATCCTCCAGCAGTGAGGGGCACCTGCCAGCAGGCCCTGACTCATGTCCCCCAGCACCCGCACCCCCAGCAGTGAGAGGCACCTGCCAGCAGGCCCCGACTCATGTCCCCCAGCACCCTCACCCACAACATTGACGGGCACCTGCCAGCAGGCCCCGACTCATGTCCTCCAGCACCCCCACCTCCACCAGTGAGGGGCACCTTCCAGCAGGCCCCGACTCATGTCCCCAGCACCCCCACCCACACAGCATTGAAGGGCACCTGCCAGCAGGCCCCGACTCATGTCCCCCAGCACCCCCACCTCCACCAGTGAGGGGCACCTGCCAGCAGGCCCTGACTCATGTCCCCCAGCACCCGCACCCCCCAGCAGTGAGGGACACCTGCCAGCAGGCACCGACTCATGTCCCCCAGCACCCCCACCCACAACATTGACGGGCACCTGCCAGCAAGCCCCGACTCATGTCCCCCAGCACCCCCATCCCCCAGCAGTGAGGGGTACCTGCCAGAAGGCCCCAACTCATGTCCCCCAGCACCCGCACCCCCCAGCAGTGAGGGGCACCTGCCAGTAGGCCCCAACTCATGTCCCCCAGCACCCCCACCCACCCAGCATTGACGGGCACCTGCCAGCAGGCCCCGACTCATGTACCCCGGCACCCCCACCCACCCAGCATTGATGGGCACCTGCCAGCAGGCCCTGACTCATGTCCCCCAGCACCCGCACCCCCCAGCAGTGAGGGGCACCTGCCAGCAGGCCCCGACTCATGTCCCCCAGCACCCCCACCCACAACATTGACGGGCGCCTGCCAGCAGGCCCCGACTCATGTACCCCAGCACCCCCACCCACCCAGCATTGACGGGCACCTGCCAGCAGGCCCCAACTCATGTCCCCCAGCACCCCCACCCACCCAGCATTGACGGGCACCTGCCAGCAGGCCCGACTCATGTACCCCAGCACCCCCACCCACCCAGCATTGATGGCACCTGCCAGCAGGCCCTGACTCATGTCCTCCAGCACCCGCACCCCCCAGCAGTGAGGGGCACCTGCCAGCAGGCCCCGACTCATGTCCCCCAGCACGCCCACCCACCCAGCATTGACGGGCACCTGCCAGCAGGCCCCGACTCATGTCCCCCAGGACCCCCATCCTCCAGCAGTGAGGGGCACCTGCCAGCAGGCCCTGACTCATGTCCCCCAGCACCCGCACCCCCAGCAGTGAGGGGCACCTGCCAGCAGGCCCCGACTCATGTCCCCCAGCACCCTCACCCACAACATTGGCGGGCACCTGCCAGCAGGCCCCGACTCATGTCCTCCAGCACCCCCACCTCCACCAGTGAGGGGCACCTGCCAACAGGCCCAGACTCATGTCCCCAGCACCCCCACCCACACAGCATTGAAGGGCACCTGCCAGCAGGCCCCGACTCATGTCCCCCAGCACCCCCACCTCCACCAGTGAGGGGCACCTGCCAGCAGGCCCTGACTCATGTCCCCCAGCACCCGCACCCCCCAGCAGTGAGGGACACCTGCCAGCAGGCACCGACTCATGTCCCCCAGCACCCCCACCCACAACATTGACGGGCACCTGCCAGCAAGCCCCGACTCATGTCCCCCAGCACCCCCATCCCCCAGCAGTGAGGGGTACCTGCCAGAAGGCCCCAACTCATGTCCCCCAGCACCCGCACCCCCTAGCAGTGAGGGGCACCTGCCAGCAGGCCCCGACTCATGTCCCCCAGCACCCCCACCCACAACATTGACGGGCACCTGCCAGCAGGCCCCGACTCATGTCCCCCAGCACCCCCACCTCCACCAGTGAGGGGCACCTGCCAGCAGGCCCCGGCTCATGTCCCCAGCACCCCCACCCACCCAGCATTGACAGGCACCTGCCAGCAGACCCCGACTCATGTCCCCCAGCACCCCAACCCCCCAACAGTAAGGGGCACCTGCCAGCAGGCCCTGACTCATGTCCCCCAGCACACCCACCCAGCATTGACGGGCACCTGCCAGCAGGCCCCGACTCATGTCCCCCAGCACTCCCACCCACCTAGCATTGACGGGCACCTGCCAGCCGGCCCCGACTCATGTCCCCCAGCACCCCTACCCCCCAGCAGTGAGGGGCACCTGCCAGCAGGCCCTGACTCATGTCCCCCAGCACCCCCACCCGCCCAGCATTGACGGGCACCTGCCAGCAGGCCCCGACTCATGTCCCCCAGCACCCCCATCCCCCAGCAGTGAGGGGCACCTGCCAGCAGGCCCTAACTCATGTCCCCCAGCACCCGCACCCCCAGCAGTGAGGGGCACCTGCCAGCAGGCCCCGACTCATGTCCCCCAGCACCCTCACCCACAACATTGACGGGCACCTGCCAGCAGGCCCCGACTCATGTCTCCAGCACCCCCACACACCCAGCATTGACGGGCACCTGCCAGCAGGCCCCGACTCATGTCCCCCAGCACCCCCACCTCCACCAGTGAGGGGCACCTGCCAGCAGGCCCTGACTCATGTCCCCCAGCACCCCCACCCCCCCAGCAGTGAGGAGCACCTGCCAGAAGGCCCCAACTCATGTCCCCCAGCACCCGCACCCCCCAGCAGTGAGGGGCACCTGCCAGCAGGCCCTGACTCATGTCCCCCAGCACCCCCACCCACAACATTGACGGGCACCTGCCAGCAGGCCCGACTCATGTCCCCCAGCACCCCCACCCACCCAGCATTGACGGGCACCTGCCAGCAGGCCCTGACTCATGTCCCCAGCACCCCCACCTCCACCAGTGAGGGGCACCTGCCAGCAGGCCCCGAATCATGTCCCCAGCACCCCCACCCACCCAGCATTGACAGGCACCTGCCAGCAGTCCCCGACTCATGTCCCCCAGCACCCCCACCCACCCAGCATTGACAGGCACCTGCCAGCAGGCCCCGACTCATGTCCCCCAACACCCCCACCCACCCAGCAGTGAGGGGCACCCCCAGCAGGCCCCGACTCATGTCTCCCAGCACCCCCACCCACCTAGCATTGACGGGAACCTGCCAGCCGGCCCCGACTCATGTCCCCCAGCACCCCCACCCCCCAGCAGTGTGGTGCACCTGCCAGCAGACCCTGACTCATGTCCCCCAGCACCCCCACCCACCCAGCATTGACGGGCACCTGCCAGCAGGCCCCGACTCATGTCCCCCAGCACCCCACCCACCCAGCATTGACAGGCACCTGCCAGCAGGCCCCGACTCATGTCCCCCAGCACCCCCACCCCCAGCAGTGAGGGGCACCTGCCAGCAGGCCCTGACTCATGTCCCCCAGCACCCCCACCCACCCAGCATTGACGGGCACCTGCCAGCAGGCCCCGACTCATGTCCCCCAGGACCCCCACCCACCCAGCAGTGAGGGGCACCTGCCAGCAGGCCCTGACTCATGTCCCCCACCCCCACGTCATGACGATCCTCAATCATGGGCCTTATGGCCACCCACATCACACCCCATGCCACCCCAGTCCAAACACACAACCAGGTATCACATCCACCCCACAATGTAATCCCTATCACATGACACATCACACATGGCAAGTATGCACATCAACATACTACTCAAACTACACTAGCACTAGCTAGGACACTAGCTCAAACTACTTAGGAAAGAGAAAGCTAAGGCTCACCACACCTGGAAGACTAACCCCACTGCGGAAAACAAATCCAACCTCACTAACTTATCCTCACTTTACAAAAGCGAGATAATCCGGACCAAAAAAGGTACATACAACACCAGGATCACTCAGGCAGGATCCTCCACTAAAGAATTATTCAAAATTCTGAAGGAACTAGAAAACCCTATTTCGCCCCCGGAAACCTGCCTGAAAGACAAATCCTGGTGCACCAACATTTTAGGACTCCAAACTAAAATCAAAAACAAACGGCAACAACTCTTCAACAATAATGTCACCAACCTTAGCCCACCCACACCTAACAACACTAGCGCAGGCTTTTCGTTCAAAAAAGTCACCATCCCGGAAGTTCAAAAAATCATCACCTCCCTGAAACCCTCTAACTGTAAAGGAGACAGCTGCCCGGCTCAAATCATAAAAGATGCAGCCAGAGAGCTCTCCCCCTTCATCACCAAACTCATCAACCTATCCTTCACCAATAGCTCCATCCCCAGCAACTTAAAACAATCATGGGTTCTCCCTCTCCTGAAAAAACAATCCCTCGACCCACCCGGCCACACCCACAAACTACAGGCCAATCACCACAGTCCCCTTCCTACTGAAAATCCTGGACAGAGTCGCCTACATCCAAATTCAGGAATACCTAGAATCCAACCAACTGCTAGGAATACGTCAATCTGGCTTCAGACCTCAACACGGAACTGAAACCGCCCTTGTTGATCTCAAAAGCCAGATTGATGAAATTAAAGACAAAGGCAATGCCGCAATCCTACTCCTCCTAGACCTCTCAGCGGCCTTTGACCTGGTCAGCCATGAGGTCCTCTGTAATCACCTTGCCACCGCAGCCCACTTCTCCTCCCCTGCCATCACATGGATACAATCCTTCCTGGCAAACAGAACCATACAAGTCTTTTCCACTACAGCTGCAGCAGACCCCATCCCCATCACATGCGGGTTCCCACAAGGTTCCTGTGTATCCCCCACTTTGTACAACATATTTACAAAGCCTCTATTTGACCAACTGGACCATCTGGGTGTCACCTACACAAACTACGCAGATGACACCCAGATACTCCTCACTATCTCTGGTAATTACCAAGAAGACTCCGCCCGGATCAACAAAATATTCTCCATCATTCAGGCATGGATGACCTCCCATGGTCTCTGCCTGAATGATGAGAAGACAGAGCTCCTAATTGTCGGTTCCCCCAACACTCTAACTAAACTTGACCCTAGCTAAAATAACATCACCATCGATGGTCATTCCATTCCCATAGCCAAAAGCGTAAAAACCCTTGGCTTCTATCTAGATGCCAACACTAACCTTAGCAAACACACCAATATGACCGCCTCAGCCGCTGCCTATACCGGCAAGCTCATTAGGGCCAGCAGACCCTTCCTATCACCCAACAGCTGCCTCACCCTTGCCAGGGCCCTAATACAATCCAAACTGGATTACTGTAACAGCCTGTACCTAGGCGCTAATCAATCCATACTCAACAAACTGCAGGTAATACAAAATAACGCCTTGCGCGCAGCCCCCAACATTCCCAGACAAGAGCATATCTCTGCCACTAGGAAAGCCTGCAAATGGCTATCCATACGCCAAAAAATTGATCTAAAAATCATCTGCCTCACGTACAAAGCCCTCAATCACCTAGCACCACCTTATCTAGCTAATAAACTTACCGTGAAACCTGCCACCAGATTCACCAGATCCTCCAACACTCTTTGCCTACTAGTGCCCAGGTTCTACCTAAAAAGAGCTGGAGGGGTAAGCTTCACAGTGCTTGCCCCCCAACTCTGGAACTCCCTACCACTTAACATCAAAACTGTCGAATCCTTCCAGATCTTTAGGAAGCAGGTCATCAGCTGGCTGCTAAACAAAGAATAACACCACTAACTCTAGACCCGTGCGGATACTGGTTTAGACACTGGCCCTCATTACGACCCTGGCGGAAATCGAAAAACGATGGCGGAAATGCAATACCGCCATCGAATAGCGCTCGGTGCGACTATGACCCGTCACCGCAAAGTACGAAGCCATTAGCGACACCGTAGTGAACGCCAACGCTAACTGCACCAAGCACGCACGCGCGCGCGCGCCATGCCAAACCGCAAACACCACCATGGTGCAACGGTACGCCAATTCCGACCCTAGCGGACATGTACCTAACGCCATCAGGCATGGCGGAATGTACCATTCCGCCATGGCGAGAAGTACGGCATCGCGAATCAACCGTAAACGGCCCCACTGAGTGCCTGTACACCGCTCCCTGCCCACAAAGTACAACTCCCCGTAGGTGCAATGAAGCCACAATGCAACCATTGAAATGTACAAGTCACCCATGCATGCCAACGAACAAAAGAAACACAAGAGGGGCCAATGGGAGCTGCAGGGCACAGATGGCACGAATACAGAAGCCATCCCAATGGACATGACCACAGTCCCCCACCAAGAAACGCACGCAAACACAGGCACCTGTGACCAGCAATATTCCGAAGACCACATCATTCAACCAGTCCACCTGGCTGACCGGCATCTGTTACACAAAACCCAATCCCCCGCCCCTGAGCATGACAACATTCAAACTGGCATATTGGCAGCCCCCATCCCTGACCTCACTGGGCTTCGTAGGCAAACGCGCACAGCACAGTACCACGCAAATAAACCCCGAAGCTGGAACCCAATGCAGATCTCCTCACAATACATCGCCCCCCAAATAGGCATATGCCACATCACTTGCAAAGAAAAACGCTACACGGGCCAAATCAGAATAGAAATTTTATGCACATCAAAATCACAAAGCACATACAGCCATCAGGCCATGAACTCCAAAACACCAATCACCATTGTGGGCTGCTTCCGCAAGAAATGACCAGCCACTACCTGTGTGTCGCCCTGTTCCCCCATGGTACACAGAGCCACATTCACGTACGAAAAGGCAACATGGAAGCGCACAGAACCGCAGGGCCGTCCCAATGGGGAGGCACTAGTCCAGCTGAAAGGCCGAAATGTTGCTCCGAGCCACCAGTACTGCGTAAGGGCATGTGGCCCATTGGCGATCGTCCCATAAGATCGTAATGCTGCTCCACTGATTAACACGAAGCAGCAGGTGTCGGGAGTAAAATCCATCTGCAGGAGTGGCATACAGATGGCAGTGGCAAAAGGGGAGGAGATACCTGTCAACCAAAAGAAAAGAAAAAGAACAGAATGGCCATCAGAACTACATACCAACAACTCACTTCAATGATCACACGAAATCCACAGCCATATGCATGCTAGCCCACTCCAAAGGAACATCACCACCCCAAAACCACTTGCGACTCATAACCATCTATATCGAGGTGCAAACACCATCACAAACGAGTGTCTGAGGGCGCCTCGAGACAGGGAGGGCTCAACAAGGCCAGATGGACGATGGTCCCACTATGGCAGCCCTGCATCACATAGCGTAGGGGAGGCGGATAGATCCCAAGAAGCCCTGTACATGGCAAACTCTGTATCAAATCACCTGCCCATGCATCCATCCATCATTCCCTCATCCCGGGATCAAAATGCCAGAATAATTACTCACATAACATTAGAAACATCCATTGAGTCTGTGCGTTATGCAGCCTGCTAAATCCACAGTGCCCCAGCCCGTAATTCCAGTGTTGTGAAGTAACATGTATTTGGTAACGGACGGCCTCATCGCCCACGTAGCTATTGCGCATCCCAAACTATTCATATCAATCATTGCTCCCTCGCCATGGGCCCTGTCTCAAGGACATAGAACAATAGAACGTTACATTTGCAGTCAGACCTGTGGGCATCTCCTCGCCGCTAGCTGGAAACCGAAAGCGCCGCCCTTCGAATTCCTCATTTGCAACATCACGTCGAAAAGGCATCTGTGGCCGTTTGAAATCACTAATTATTCCATCGAGTGCGGCTGTGTGTGAAAATGGCAACTGCCTTCACCCACGAATGGGACGCCCCGCCCGTCGTTGCAACTCGGTACAGTGATGCATGAGGGCCCACCGTTACTCGAGTACTACGTCCCACTGACCCCTCACAAGTCTGTTCGCGACTGCACAGATAGTATGTGAAACAATGGGACCACAGCAGAATGAACATATCAACCAATCTTACACGGCCATCGGGTACAAATACATGATTGCAATAGCAAGATACAATTCCCCGAATTGCAGCGTTGTGCGCGGGACGTGCTCGGCCAAAGGGGAGAGCAGTTTGCACAGGTGGAATCAATCACCACAGGTGGAGGCCATACAGCCTGAAAACACATAAATTGCACAGCCAGTCTCCTCCCACAACCACACCGAAATGCTACCGGCAGGACTCGCGATGTTGGCCCTGGGGGACCTGATAGCACTGCAAGTGCTCCGACTCCAAGAAGTAGACGAACACCAACTACAACCAGCCGCACGGAGGAGACGCAGGAGGAGGAGGAGGCCAAGGCAGGGCCAGCAAGGCCCACCAGCACAGCCACTACCACAACGCAGGCAGCCCGCAATTCAACGCCTCCGAGCACATCCGTTCAACCTCACTGATGAGCAGATCCACACCCTCTACCGTCTGGACCGGGACACCATAGCCGCCATTGTGGACATGACACAGGCTGACCTTGTCAGCATGATAGATAGCCCAACCGCCATCCCACCCCTACTGAAGGTGGTGTCTGTACTCCACTTCCTGGCCACAGGCACCTACCAGCACACAGTCGGACAGTTGCATGGCATTTCTCAGCCACTGTTCTCACGGACACTATTGCAAGTGCTCGATGCCCTCCTGAAGCACGCAGACGACTACATCTCTCTACCACGCTCGGACCAGGAAATAACCAACACAAAAGTGGGATTCCATGCACTTGCCGGCATACCGGGTTGCATTGGTGCCATCGACTGCACCCATGTTGAATTGGTCGTCCCACATGCCATGGAGGCCCAGTACCGCAACCGAAAACAATTTCATTCCCTGAATGTACAGATGGTGTGTGACTCCAACAGGATCATTACACATTGTTGTGCCCGATTCCCTGGATCAACCCATGATTCTATGGTCTTGAGGAACTCTACAATACCACGCTACATGGAGCGACACGCAGGGAACAGATCCTGGCTACTCGGTGAGTCTCATTACATGCATGATGATGTGGGGTATGTGAATTGTCAATGACCTGCCAGGAAGGGGGGGGGGGGGGTGTGCGTACGTATCAATGGCATTCCACATCATACGTTTCTCGTCCACATACAGGTGATGCTGGATATCCACTGAAGAGATGGCTCCTCACACCAGTCCGGAACCCACGGGACCAGCATGAGGAGGACTACAACCATGCCCACTCACGTACCCGTGTAGTCATTGAACAGGCATTCGGCCTACTGAAGACCCGTTTCCGCTGCCTCAGCAGGTCTGGCGGGGCACTCCTGTACCGCCATGAGAAGGTTGCAAAGATGGTGATGGCATGTGTCATGCTCCACAACATGTGCGTACGTAGAAATGTGCCCATGCCCCCTGACGCAGAACTGCAAGCACCTGATGATGGTCATGATGAGGGTGGGGATGTGGCAGCACCTCATGGAGTCTGCGAGGCACCGGAGGCCCGTGACATTCGTCAGCATCTCATTGATGTATGCTTCTAGCACTCACGCCTGGTGGCTGATACATGGACACGGGACTCGTGGCACTGCGTGTGTCTGGGACATGCACAATATGGACTGTACGCCTATGATGGCCTAGTACACAAAGATCAATGTCCACACTTCTCATTGGTTGATCGTGCACTTTTTATGGCATATGTGATATCATGTTGAACACCCTATCGACCCGCCACCCAAGTGAGCCCAACACACCCCCTCCACCCTCCTACCTCCCCCCCGAACACCAGTGTCCAAAGATGCTCATTGTCAGTGGGCTGTCGCTATTGCATGCCCCCTCTGCGGGTATCAGGGGCACCCCTGCCTGTGGAGCGCAGGTTCCTTCCAGATCTACGTTGGGGGCTGCCCTGGACGGAACTTGCAACGGATGATGTGTCTGCCTGCTCACGTCCATGCATGTCCCTAAGGGTTTGCGAGAGCTCAGTGAGCACACGGCGCACTGCGGCAAGTTCGGCACATACGTCTTTGGACGTCGCATGCAGTTCCCCCCTCAGGCTCTCGGTGCTACTCTCCATTTGGACTCTCAGGCTCTCGGTGCTACTCTCCATTTGGACTCTCAGGCTCTCGGTGCTACTCTCAATTTGTGCCCTTAGCGTCTCTGTACCTCTCTCCATTTCTGCCCTAAGTGTCTCTGTTGATGTTTCTATGTCTGCCTTGGTGCCCCCACATTCATCGGCATGGCCCTTGAGGAGTGTGGCCATTTGCTGCTGTTGGACGATTAACTTGTCGAGGGACTGTTGCCTCTGCTGGGCCATGGCCATTTGCGGTGGTGTCACAGAGGGGCTGTTGTCCTCATGTTGCCTTGCCACAGGGCTTGTGGGGGATGGCCAGTCGTCGTCTTGTGGCTGCACCTGCGTGGTATCCTCATGTTGTACGGGAGGGGACAGACAGGGGGATTGGGACAGGTCATGGATGGATCTGACCTCGACATCCCCGTCTTCTGTGTCCGAGCATGCTGCCATCAATGGGGTGTCACCTATGGTGCTGCTGCCACCAGAGGCAGTGCCTTCTGTGGCATCCATTGGGGGGACCTGTGGTGGTGGTGTTGTGGCCATGCTGGCTGCTGGGGTGCCTGTTGATGTTCCCTCCTCTGTGCTGCCACCTGATTTGTGCTGCTGCCGTGTCTTGATGCGTGCAGCTGAGGTGGAGGGTCTCTGGCCGTTGGTCTTGGCCCTCTTTGCAGGTGTGCTGGTAGGGGTGTCCTGTAGCTCGTCGTTTGGATCGGACCCTGTGGTGGAGTAAAGGAGGGCGAGGGTTATTGATGGGTCAGTGGGAATTGGAATGGCATTGTATCACATGCATTGGGGTGGTACCTGAGGGTGATTTGGGTCGGGGTCTTGGAGGTGCTTTGATTTGTGTGTGGAGTGAGGGTGCAGTTGTTTGGCAGCCTGCAGTTAGGGTGTGCCTGCTGCACGTGTAGTGCGTGTATTAGGGGTTTTTAATTATTTATGTATTTATTGTGGGTTTTAACGTGCGCTATCAGGCCGATGTGTGTGGGCGTTCTCCTGGACATGTGTTTCTGTTGCACTATGTGGACGCATGGTACTTCACATGGATGGACTGTGTGGATTTGGCATTGTTTTATCTGGCCCACCTACCTGAATCTTCGGATGTCTGCACTCCTTTCTCCATCCCTCCGACTCCCTCTATGCTCTCCATTCCGATGGTGGAGGCACAGATTTCTTCCCAGGGGGTCAACTTGATGGGTGATTCAGGACCTCCCCCGGTGGCTGTGGCAATGTTGCGGTTGGCAGAGAGTATGCTGCGGACGCGTATCCGCAGGTCGTCCCATCGCTTGCGGCATTGCTGTGGGGTGCGGGGTGCGGTCCCCACCGCACTTACCCGCTGTGCCACCAGAGCCCATATGGCCTTCTTGTTTGCAAGTGCCGTCCTGGTCATTTGCGTGGAGAAGACGACGGCTGCATTCTCCTGGAGGGTCTCTGTTAGCACGGTGAGTTCCTCACGGGAGAAGTGGACCTGCCGCTTGCGGTCGCACGCTTTCTTCGCTACTTTTCCCATTTTTCTTGGTTTCGCTAGGGTGGTTGACGGGTTGGGGTGTGTTTCAGGGTAGTGATTTTAGTGGTTGTGTTGTTTTGGTGTTTTTATAGGTGTACGCCGGGATGTTTCCCGTTCCGGGCCCATGTTTTAACTTCCGTTTCCGTATATTTCCGGGCACCGTACTTTCCGGTAGGCGCACACTGCGGTGACCGCTAAGAGGGGTGGCGGTATTGCACCTAGGGCGCCGTACGGCGGCGGTGTGGGCCGTTTTGGGGTCATTTCCGCCATCGCGGACTTTGCACTTCCGCCGTGGCGTGGTGCTCGTGCCCGATGGGTCGGAATGGGCCGCACTTTGCTCCTTCGTACAATGGCGGAAACGCTATTTACGCTGTGGCGCTCCGGTCAGTCGCTTTCCGCCAGGGTCGTAATGAGGGCCACTGTATTTATTCTGAAATTGTATATTGTACGTACTGCATATGTTCTGTTTATTGACCACTGTATAAATATATGTATATATTATAAACCTGTACGAAGTATGCAACACACAGATACTTCTCAACTCTGTAACCAAATTCTTAGCGCCCTTCTACCTCTGGGTTTGGAGCGCCATACAAATAAAATAAACAAACAAACAAACAAACAAACACAGTTCTGTTACACCCACACAATGTGTGCATGAGATTGAGAAAACACACATCCTGACATGCAGTTAACCAAAGAGAGAATACCACACATTGAAGTATGAAATGAAAATGTATTAAAAACAAAAGCAAGGGAATGAAATGAAACACACAAGAATGGAAATGATGAAGAAAAAGCTGCATGTCCAAAATATAAAAAGAAAATGAGTGAACGCAGAATCGAAATCAATCCAAATGCATATGGGTCCAAAGTGACTGTCCGGCAAAACAAATCCAAAGTGATAAACCAAGACAAAACCATTGATCCATGAAAAAAAAAATCAAAATAAAAAGTGAAATCCAGTGTTGAACTATTTACAAAGTACAAATCCAGGGTCCATGAGCCCAACCTTTCAGCTGAAAACTAGAAAAAACCCTACCTAATGAAGAACTATATACAAAAACGTGGGGCATTGTCCAAGCGCCCCAAAATAAATAATAACAGAAAGGAAACCTAACACTATCTAACTATATACAATGGCGGCGGACAAGTCCTGCGGCTCACTCTGTGATGTCCCGGGCCAGGGCATCATCGAACTCCATGTCGATGTCCCGGAGGCAGGACTCTGCCCTGGCCCTGAGGTCTCGCAGGGATGCACTCATGGCCTGTTCCAACTCCCTGCGAGTTGCCTCGAGGCACTCTGCCCGCCTCAACGCCCGACGCATGGAGAACTCCGCCCTGACCATGGTGAGCCGCGCCTCTTCTGCCCGCCACCGCTCCGCAGCTATACGCTGGCCCAACTGAGCCACATGGAATACACACCCATTCCAGGGTCCTCCTGCCCTCTGGCCGAGGCCTGCCCCTCTGATGTCGATGGCCCCAAGCCATCATTGCTCCCACCTGGAGCCTGCTGCTGTTGCTGCTGTTCATGTGCCCTGTCCGATGATGCCTGCACATCCTCCATCTGCTGGTCTCCAGTTGTTGGGGTGTCCACCCCTGCTGGACCTCCGACTCCTGACTGTGGCAGGGATGGGATCTCCACCAAGCTGGCTTTGTTGGTCAGACCAGGTCCACAGGGGGCCCTGGTGGAATCTGGGCCAGAAGACGGCAGGGAGAACGACTGGCGCATAGTCTCCACAGAGGAGGAGAGGTGGGCCAGAGTGCGCAACACATGTAGGAACCCACCGACCAGGGCCCCTCCCAACAGTGCCACGTCGCGACGCTGCTATTCGTGATGCCGTGCGTGCTCCACCCAGGAAGCACGCACATCATCACGAATGTCACGCTTGCGCAACGCGACTCCAACCAGGACGGAGCCCATACGGTCGTGGGACCGCTCGTCCGCAGGTAGTGGAGAGGCAGATGACGTGGCACTCCCCCCTACCTGCGGACGGGCCTAGGACGGGGCATCCCTGCTGGTGCATGGTGGTGCAGTCACAGGGTCAAGGACAGCGACATGCACAGGCCCCTCCGCGGTAACCAGTGCTGCCTCCTGACCCTGGCCCTGGACTGCATCACTTGCACCAGTGGTACTACCCCCACCAGGCCGCATGTGCGGTTCAGTAGCGGGCTCCTCCTCCTCTGTGGAGACCACCAACCTGGATGTCTCTGCACCGTCTTCCCCCATTGCAAGCCCCTGTGGGGGATCACCCGGCCCTTCCGCTACAGCCGTAGTGGCAGACACGGCACCAGTCCCCCACTCCCAGATGATGGCAATTCCTGGGAGGGTGGCTGGGCCTTGCGTCGCTGCCCGCTGGAGGCATCCCCGCCGCTTGGCTCCACAGCGCCGTCTCCGCCCTCTTCTTCACTTGACGCTGTGTGGAGGGAGACATAGAATACAAGCATCAGGGCACATTGCAATATTCCCCTAGACAGGAAGCAATAAGACATGAGTGGCACTGTCAAATGTCACTTCCATCTTGTCCCTCCACAATACATGGGTGAATGCACGCAACACACATGCACAAACAGGCACGGCGCCTGCAATCAACATCAGCATCCATGTACAAGCGCCTCTTTTAACCAAAAAGTTGCCTTCAAACTCACATGCATCATGGCTCACACTGATCCCATGCACACACATCACCGGAGGGTCATGCATCATGGCTTGTACACACCAGACACAGTGGATAGACACAGTAGATACAACGGTGACGGCACTGCATGAGTGAATCTACACATCATTACGGACATGTGTCATGCATCCATGGCGTTTCAAAGTCACACACACACTTTTCAGACACACACACATGTGCACCATACATGTACATGAGAGCAGCACCCATTCCTCAACCCCCCTCCATGTCCAAGAACAGAGACTGGCATGCATTCATGTGTGCATTCCGCATACAGCTCCCCATGTTGCATTGGGACACATGCACCATCCATGTGGTTCACACATTACTGGTCTCACATGCATGACCATGATGTCCCTGCACACACACATCCATACATGGCCTATGTCACACATACAGGCAGGTATCAGACTACCAGCACACTGCAACATGCCCTGTCTCACACAGCAATGCTTGGCCACTTACCGCTCAACTCCAGACAGGTCTGCCTCTGAAGGATCTGGGCATGGAGCGCTGGGCCTATGCATTCCAGGACCCTCATCTGGATGTTGCTCATGCTGACCCGGCCCCCCTCCGCAAGGCGCTGGGCCTTGTAGAGGGTCCTGGACCTGAAGTCCTCCCACCGCTTCCGGACGTGCTTGATGTCCTCCCAGATCCTCTCCCGTCCTTCCTTGTTGGCGCGTGATGTTCCGAAGAGGGCATCATAATGCCCCAGGGCATGCTCCACCAGGACACCAACTTCCTTCTCACTGAAGCTGGTGGCCCTCTGCCTCTCTGGCTGGGGGTCGCCAGTGGTCTCAGATGGTGTTTGCCCCAACATGGCGACCCCCGAGGCAGGCGTGGGTGGTCAAATGGCTCCTGGGGCTGGGCTGTGGAGCGATGGTATCCCAGTCGGGAGTCTTCTGTTCCAGCAGGGGTGGACACAGCAACTGGACCCCTGCAGATGGCTGACGTGCAGGCACCAAATAGCAGGGCACGTGGGCAGCAGGCAGGCAGCAGCAGATGGCTGGTGGGAGCGTGCTCGGGGCTCTTGGGGGCAGGAAAATGGCCTTCTGGGCAGGAGCGTGGTCTTCTATGTGTTTTCGCGTGGCCAGCTTAATACGGAGTGATTTGGCACATGAAGAAATTGCACATCAGCGTGTAATTCGAGGAAAGGCCCTTAGCGCATAAGCGTGTCTGTGACGTAGCGCGCACGGGCGTTTCCCTTGTGACGTGGGCATAGTGGTTCAGCGTGCGTGTGAAAAACCTGCACGTCCGCGTGTGAATGCGTGTAATCCGAGGAAGAGGGCTACGTGTGTAAGTGACGCGACGCACGTGGGTGTTTCACTCAGCACGGGTTAAAGGTGAGTGGGGCCAGCAGTTCGCTGTACGTGCCTTTCATGGAGACCGACGTGTGTTGCTACTTCGTGTTGTTTCGCACGCCATCACAACTTCACAGTGGATTAAGGACGTATCTCTTCTTTTGGCAGGGGTATTGGCTACGCGTGTTTTTCATTATCACGCTAGTCAGATGCTGAGTCGCGCACGCTATTTTACCCACTGCGGGTGCCCCTGTGTATCGCACCCGTTTTCGAGGTCATAGTAGCCTGCGTGTTCCACGCGTACGCGTTTTTCGTGTTACTGGGTGCCACCGCGTACTGCGGGAGGTTAATTCCACACACGTAGGCTGCAGGGTTGCATGCACGGTTTTACTGCAGTTTTGGGGTGCCTGAGCATTGCATGACCCGTCACTACATCACCGGGGTCATATACAGCCTTGCAGGTGCAGGGGGGCTGTTAACATCTTGCATCCCACCTCCTTCACCCCAATTGCCCAGGACAATTGTGGTGTATACCTCCCATTGGCACTCCTCCATCTGTGCCAGCACTACTCCATCTGTGCCGAGTTTGGGAGGCCACCAAAGGTGAGGGGCGTCTCAGCTGGGCATCCTCCTCGTTGGGGGCATGGTCAGGGACGTGGCCGGGGTGAGTAGGGGGACTCCAGGGTGTCCAGGGTGGCCGCAGAGGGGGAAGAGGCAGGGGTGCGCCACTTGAGCACGATGTTGTCCCATGTGTCGGTGCAGTCATGCCACCACCCCCTGTGGTTCTGGGAGATGCAGCTTCTGCATCTGGCACTAGCGCCCGTGTGACCCGGCAGTCCGTTTCATCGACTGCCACGGGCCCAAGGGTAGTGGTAGCTGCAGGTGCAGCTGTGAACACAACCACCCAGGCTCAGGGTCTGCCAGCGCAGGCTGCGTTTGCACTTGAAGGGTCCTTGGAAAATTTCCAACAGGCCAGGAGGGAAACCGTAGGTGCACGCAGGGCTGCCGTGACCAAGACACGTGTCCCTGGGGCAGTAATGTCATCTGCTGCCCCGAACAGCTGGGTGTTGGCAAGTGCAGGGGCAGATGCAGCCAACAACACCCCGGTTGTGAGTCTGCCAACCAGGACAGTTGCGATCAATGACCCTGCCACAGCGGATGTTGCTGCGCGGGGTTCATTAGAGGGCACCCAGCTGCCACTGACGCAAGTCAGGCCTTTGGTCGTCCCTCCACCTGCCACTCCCTTGGCTCAATCCACCAGTGCCACTAGCCATACTGATCAGGGCGGCATTTGCCAGCCAGGGTCTGCGCCACAATCCAAGAGGAGGAAGGTTGCACCTGCAGCACAGGCAGGGACCCCACACACAGCCACGACCTCCTGCATGTCGAGGAAGAAGCCTTTCTGCAACCAGGAACTGGACTTCCTCGTGGACTACGTGCGGGACCACAGCCGTGACATGCTAGTGGGTCCTAATTGTCAGACTAGGGCTGCCCACCGTGATACCCACTGGAAGCAAGTTGCGGAACATGTGAGTGCATTCGGCCATGAGCTGCGCACGGCGCAAGAGTGCAAAAAGCATTGGAATGACCTCAAAGGCAGCGTTAAGGCTAAGCGTGCCTCAAATTACAACTTGACTCTGGTGACTGGCAGTGGGCCTGAACCTGAGGAGGAAGACATCACTCCCCATGAGTCACTCGTTGCAGAGTTCATACCATCTGAATTGGTTGAAGGAGTGGGAGAGATGCCGGACTTTGATGCCCAATCCAGTGAGTGTTGCTGCGTGTTTGTTGAGGACATGTGTGTTTTACTTGTGTGATGTGTTGTGCATGACTGCCACTACATGTCACGTGTATATGGTTCTAATGTGCAAGTAATGCAATGCTTCCCTGATGCATGGCTGCTCTGCTGGATGGTGGACATGTGGAGCAGACGGGGACTGTCTGCATCACCACTATTGCACCCTACTCACATGCTGGTCACCAGGATGCCCCTCCAGTCCATGTTCCAGCTCACTGGCCCTTCTTCATGTAGCGTGGGGTGACCTTCCTCTCAGCCCAGGGACTATGTCATAGCATGACTAACGTGCATGTGTCCTCTGCCTGCATGCGGGTACTCCATGGAGGCATGCTCCCTTTCCCCTCCACCCCCCGCTCTGCACCCCAATTCCACCTTTGCACTGGTCTGCTTCAATTTTGTCATTGAGTACTTCCCTGTTCATGCGTCCTGTGTACATGCTAACTTCCAGCGGCCAATCTGCCAGACATATGCTGTGTGGTACATCCTTTGTACTTGATGCTGGGTGTCTCACCTGGACTGTGCAGAGGTCAGATGCCCCGCAGGGACATGAGTGCCTATTCATGCACCATGTGTATTCCACGCATGCCCCTATGTGTCCTTGACTGGATGATCATTGTAGTACAAGTCCAGGGTGACCTACATTGCATGGCATTTCATCAGCCTTCCCATGTCCACTGTGGCTCAGTCCTGCGTCGCACACATGTTTAGGGTGTGACACTCTGTGTGGGTGACAGGCCTCAGCCTGTTTAATGGCCAATGACTCTGTCCAACTGGTGTAGTGTCTTCTTCACACGTGGGTGTACTCCAGAGGCTTCATCATGTGTCCTGCTTACTGTCCCATCATCATTTGCTGTGTTGTCACTTGACTCACATGATGCAGTTGATGCTAGTCAACAATGTCTGTCAATACACAGGTCTATGGTCACCCTTTTGATACCACACTAGGCATCCCTGCATTTGCACTTGGGGGAGGGGTGGTTTGCTTGTAGCCATGCTACGCATTGAATGCACATTGCACGTGATGCCTGAAGTTGACCTTGCACTGCCTTCACATTTTCTGACACACATCATGAAGTACTTGTACATGTAGATAGTGAGTAACGTACACATTTGCTGCACTGCATCGACCCACTTCTGTGCAAACTGATACCATTCAACATGCCTAATCACAGAAGCAATGACAAGTTGACCCAGCATGCATGGCAGGTGCTATTTTGTGTGTGACATGTCTGCTTGATGTGTTTGGTGTCTGTGTGATGTCTGTGTGTGTGTGTGTGTTGTGTGCTTCTAACATGTGTAGTGACCTTTTTCTCTCTACTTTTCAGATGATGATGCAATGGAGCCAGAGGATGGTGTTGTCATGCCAGGCACAGGGTTGTTATCACTACAGCAACCCGGCACAAGTGGGGGTCGTGGGGTGGTAGGCCACGAAAACCCACATGTGCTACAGTCCATCTTGTCTCTGGCTGGCAATGAGTCCAGCCCTGATGAACACTCTGACGTCCATGTCGAGTTGGATGTGCATCAGGTCCATATGCCAGGGGTGAGTGATTCTGATGTGGGCACTCCTCTGTTCGCGACACCTGCACTGAGGGGTCAGACAGTGTTGGACCCTCCGCCTGTGGTGGATCAGGACACAGGGCCACCCTCCACACCAGTCACTGATGTGCCTGGGCCATCACGTCGACGGGGGCATGTAGTCGTGCAGCCGTGAGCGGTGCAAACACAACGAGGACACCCGGTCCTTGGGTCCCACAGGGGTCAAGCCCAGCAACGCGGTCGCCGCGCAACCGTAGTATACTGAGTGGGAGCAAGACATGACTGCCAATTCTGAACGGCAGGGGGCGGCAATGGAGAACATCGCTGAGAGCATGGAGCATGTGGCCCAGTCCATGCTCCCCCCTGCTAGGCAGGTGCTTCTCCAGCAGCAGGCGGCACGGTCCATGGCCCGCTCGCTCAGGCTGGGCATGGCGGCCTCAGACAGGGCACACCAGGCTGAAATGTTGTCTCTGCGTCAAGCAATTGCTGCTCACGCAGAGGCACACATGGAGGCCCTGAGGCAGGAGTATGCTTCCCTCAGATCCACTCTGGGTGTCCTTCTGATGTCCCAGAGGGAGCGGGCAGAGGAGAGGTTTGGGCAGCTTCAGCGTACCATCTCGGCTGAGTTACATGCTTGCCGGGAGGTGCAGCAGTTGTCCAGCTCGGCCTTGCAGGAGGAACTCCGTGTTACACGTGCTACCTTGCAAGGGGAAGCACGTGTATCACGGGAGGTTCTGCATGCAGACCTACGTGTGATCGCCACACAGAACCAGGCTCACCCGTCCGGCAGACTTGCTGCCGACGAGGGGCAAGCTGCGGCCAGGCATGGTCAGGCTCCTGTGTCACGTCCTCCTTCCCAGGAAGAGCCAGACTCGGACGACAATGTATCTCCCACATAGGTCGGGCTGTGCAGGCGTTGAGCCCATGGAGGTTTTTTTTTTCCTCAACATCATCGCATGTGGGTGTTGAGCATCACCCTGTACCTCCCCCCTCCTGGGTGCCTCCCCCCCCTCGGGTTGTAGGTGGCCATTTTTGATTTTTCTTTTAGTTTAGTTAGTTTAGTTTCAATTTGATAGTTAGTTTAATTAGGTAATGTAGGTTTTTCATAGTTAGTGTAATTAGTTAATATAGTTTAAAATTGCTTGTCTATTGTGCTTTCATGTGACAGTGTGGTGCTTTGTGGCTTTTTAAAGCATCCACTGTCTGTTCCAGCTGGGCCCTTCAAGCTTGTCTTGTGTATGTGTTTGCAGCTTGGGGTCCTTGACTCACATATGCCACTCCTGCTTCCCTTATCCATGGGCTCGCAAGGATGGCTCGGTGTAACAGCCTATTACACAAGGGCTTTGGACTGTCATATCTGTGGCATGTCTGCTGCTGTCCAACTTGTGCTAACACCCCTAGTGGGGATGATAGGGGTGTTATTGACCACTGTTCTTTCTTCGCTAGATGGGGGGTTTCATGATTCATGTGTACATTAATTGCTATGCATTGTGTAGTATGTTTCTTATCTTTACTGTACATGTGCTTGTTGCAATTCATGCCGTAGATAGTGTGTTCCACACTTTGCCTGTGAAAGACGCACTGATGGTGTGATTTCTGATGTACGTCTCTGACATGGTCCAGTCATGAAATGCCTGCAGAGACACACATAGATGATTTTAAAGCATTAATCATGTGTTTCATGCCCTTTCTGCAGGGGGATGAGCCTCTAGACCACCTTTTCCAGCAGACATGGGCCTTTGGACGTCTGGAAGCTGGACACGTTTGGTGGTGCTGACATGCACATGTGTGCGCAAGCAGAAGCACAGGTATTGCGCTCATACATCCAAAAACAGCTGACGTGTTTCAAGGGACTCCAGGCAAGGTGAGCAGCACAGGGGGGCCACAACGCAGCAAACCTTTCACCAGGCCAGTTACACATGCATGCTTAGTAGCAGCACTGACGGTGAGCTTGGACAAATATTGGTGTTGAAGCGCACAATACAGCTGAGATGCATTGGTGGACTAATGGCTAGTTGATGGGAAAGTTGTCTAGGGCACCTGCAGGGGCAGTGGCACATACCCTCCGGTCCACCATGATCCATTGAGGCACTTTTATTAGCCATGTAGCATTCCAAGACATGGAAAGAAGCAGCTCACAGGGACAGACAGCAAGGGACAGACTCGTGTGCAGTGCATTTCATTCCCATGTAGAATTTGACACATGCACTACCTACTTTATTTCGGTCATGGTGGAACACGACTTGTTCTGAAGTCATACCTTGCTATATGTGTCTGGCTGCTTACCAAGGGAACATTGCATGTTGTGTGAATCGTGACACTTTGGTCTTCCATTTGCCACGCACCAACCGGCACCTGACTTACTGCATTGACTGTGTGTGAACCATCACAGTTACGTATGAGTACGAAGCATCCACACCAGACTGTTTGTTTGTAGAGTAGTTTGTTACTTTGGGGCATATATGGTGGTGTGTTTGTGTGTTATGGGCACGCACAGATTAGTAACTGTGGCTCTCTTTGCAGCATTGAACTGCTCCTGTTACCGGACCTGAGAGTGCGCATGCAGGAGGCCAGCACTCACCCCAGAGATAAGTTACTCTTTATCTTCCATTTGAGTAATTTGTTACTATGCGCATGATGATCAAGTTTGGTTTACTTGTGTATGTGTTAATGTGAGTAGTACAGTTTTGTGCATTTCCTACTTTCCCGTGTCAATCCTACTCCCCTCTCCTGCCCCTCATTCCGGTTATCCAGTATTGCAATGCCTGTCCCGACTGCATATCACTGACCATCCTTCCGCACCAGGGTCTCGGAGGCCTGTGTGAGTTTGACCTTGTAGGCACCCAGACCACGGTGGGGGTGGTTGGTTCGTGCCACTCCTGCACCTGTACACGGGAGCTGTGACAGTACACATCAGTTCGTGGTGCATCATTCTGTGTTATGTACCACACATGGTACACATCCTGTTGTGACATTGTTTTACTGTGCTACCTTGGTTGTTACGTCTTTGTGGTAGTACTTGGGCTTTGTGACGTACTGCTACTTCAAGTCATCTACTGGATGCTCTTCTGGTTTGTTTTGCTGACTGCAGGCTTTTTGCTTGGCTTCTGTTTTTGCCCCTGCTTTGAGTTCTCTTTGATTTGTTGTTTTTGCAAGTCAAGATGGCCTCTGAGGGTGCTGGACACTTTTTACACACAAGGTGGGAGATGGTGACAAAGGGGAAGGGTGATCCTGTGGCCAGGTGAACTTCAAGGATGAAGGCTACATAACCCAGGTGCAGTTGTTCAGTGGGTCATGGTGAATTGTGAGGGAGAGGGGGGGGCTGTTGTTGACAGTTGCCTTGCCCTACAGTGTGATGCGCACCCTGACATTGTAATTGCGGTATCCTATGTTCATGATGTATTCTGCTGATCAATGCCTGGTCATGTGTTGTGTTTACCTTTCAGGTGTGAGGGAATAGTTGTGGCTTGACATGCTGGGGTGTACACATGGTCAATGTTCACATGTGATGTGTAGAGGAAACTGATGGTCACTTGATTGCACATATTGAGTGCATGTCCCTACTGACCCACACACTCGCACTATGATCCACTACATGTAAAACCACCCTTCCATGTCCACATGTACACTCTGTTTGCCTTCTGGTGCCCACTGTGTCCCTGCAGCACATGATCTATGACCAATTGTGGATCCTGTACATGCATAATTTGCTTTTTGATGTAGTTTGTCGCTTAGATGTGATGCTCAGGGTGTGCGTCAAACACAATGGCTGTTCACTATGCTGTGCGCTGAGCAGTGTGTTGCAGGAGGTGGACACGGCACACAGAAGCTGCAGTGTTGATTTTGCAATGCATAATGTGCATGTAGACAGGCATTCATTGTTATGTTACAACTACAACTGTTGTAATGCATTTGGGTATGACTTATTTTGGGTAGGAGGTTGTTGGTCAGTCATTCCATCTGATTCCATGTCAGGCATCATTGTGTGATGCCACTTTACATTTTTCACATGTCAATGTGTACCTTATTGGTACTGTGCTGGTGTATAGCTATTGCTTGCCATGTCATGTTGTGGTTTGGGAGGGTTTTGGTGACATACCAGTGATAGTCATGGCCTGTGTTGCAGGTCTGTGTGATTCACACCTTGCATGTGTGCCTTTTGGTCACACAGGATTGCTTATGTTTAAGTAGCTAGGGATGCACACAATGGGGCACTTCCATGGCATCATTCTCGGGGTGGTAAGGTTGTGACAGTTGACTGTCTATCATCATCGATTGTCACCTGGTATGTGCCAGGCCTGTGTGCACTCCGCAAGGGTGGGAGTTTAGGTGAAAAATGTGGCCACGGCTGGGTCCGGGCTTCCTCGCCACGTGCTCTATCCCCTCCCATGGGCAGCGCCTGTGCCTGTGGTTGGGGATGTGGGGGCACCACCATGTCCACCGGTACGCCCTGCCATGTTGCAACATTGTGCAGGACACATGCTGCCACAATGATCCTGCACACTACTGGAGGTGCATAGAGTAGCTGCCCGCCAGAGCGGTCAAGGGAGCGGAAGCGTGACTTGAGCACTCAGAATGTGCACTCCACTATGGCCCTGGTTGCAATATGGGCCGCGTTGTATCTTACCTGGGGTGGTGTGGTGGGGTTCCGGATTGGCATCATCATGTGGTTGCTCAGAGGGTAGGCACTGTCCCTTGGAGAGGTGTTGATGGTTGGTGTATTTGTGTGTGTGTGACATGCATGCATGTGCACGGGCATTTGTGCTCACCTAGGAGCCATGTGTCACCATGCTGCCCAGCTTCCAGGGCCCGGCTCAGGGCGGACATTCTGTATATGAAACTGTCATGAGTCGAGCCAGGGTAGTTTGCATAGACAGAGGTGATGATTCCCTTTGCATCGCATACCACCTGCATGTTGATGGAATGCCAGTGCTTGCGGTTTCGGTAGATGTGCTCAGTGGTCTAGGATGATACGAGGTGGAAACCTATACCTGCTGTAGACCTGGTCATCAGGCATCCCAAAAAGGCTTGTCCGGGGTGAAAAAATGTGGGCCCTGGCAATTCTCCTCCTCCTACGGTGTCCCACGATCAGTGCCGCGACAAATGGGGCATTCATCGTAGCTGTCTATACGTGTTTGTTGTTTGCCTTCGTGTGGCGGATGCGTTGACGTGCGCGGGTTTCCCGTGTTCGAATCCATGAATACGGGTTGTTCGCGTGCGTGTGGGCGTTCCGTGTAGTTCCCTGCAGTACTTTTGTTGTGTGCACCGCGCTATGTGCACGTAGCGCACGCCGTTTGATGACGCAGGATTTTAGCGCACATCGCAGGATTTACACATGCATGGACTTCCATGCATCGATATGTGCGGATTTTGCACGCTTGCGCTACGATTTTCGCGCTTGCGCTGCGATTCGCACGCTTTCGCACACTTGCGCGGCACACATTAATTCCATGAATCGGCCTCTTAAAATCCTGAGTCTGGGTGTTTTACATTGTTTTTAGAATGACATAATTATTCATTTGTCTTCAAGTGGTGGATGTATATTGTGAAAATTCACAGGAGACAGGGGTAGATTGTGTTTCATTGCTTTTCCACACCTACACAGGCTCAATATTGTCACCTGATACGCATTTGCTTTTGTGTTCGCTTTTTGCGCACTTTAGTCACCTCCAGAGCTTGGACGAGGAGGGATCAGGGTGGTGGTTGCAAAGGCCCACAGCATTCAGCAGAAGTGGCAGACGACAGCAAAGGAAATGGCAAGTGTGTGAGTTCCAACTTCACCTCGTATAGGAAACCAAACGTTTAATAAACGACTTTCAGTGAATGGTACAAGCCCTGGGGCTATCCTCTAGTCACTGGAGAAGCCTTATACCAAAGGCTGCCTAGCAGGAGCAGTAGCAGAGGCAGCTTTTGGGGGGAAGGGGTGGCTAATACATCGCCAGCAGGAGGCTGGTGGGCGCACTGGGCTCCAGCGGGGAGTTATGGAGGGCGTCAGCCCTCCTACCCCTTCCTTGTCTGGGAAGTGTGTATAGGCCAAAACTAAAAAAAATGTTCACACCCTGCCATGTCTTGGCCTCTCCACCTCTATCACACTGAGCCCGATATGGGGGTATGATGTATGACTCACTAAATCGCATTGTCTCCGTGTAGCTCTGGTTTCTACACAGGATGATGGCCAGGCAAGGAATTTGTGTACATATATTATTAACTATTACAAGTATGTTTTGATGAAATTGTCTTTTTTAATTTGGTGATGTGTGTTATATATGTCAAATGTATTGTGCCATTTGTTGCATACTGCAGAACACAGTTTATGTATATTGTTTATGTATACTGTTAAATTAATATTTTGTTTTTCGTTGAGAACATATCTGATAAATACTGTTTATGCATGTTTTGCTTTTGATTCCTTATCTGGTGGAAATGAAATACCCCAAATTGATGTAGGACTTATCAGTCTACAAATAAAAGTTTATAATTTGAAAATACCTGTTTATTTTATGTCCGATTAATTTGATTGGATCTATGTCCACTATAGCCACACTTTTCATTTAATGTGTGGTTTACAAAATCAGATCTATAAATGGTTCATTTGGGGACTACCCTTCTCTGTTAAGACCTTCCTTGGCTCCGCCACTGGACACGAAGGGCCAGAGTATCTAGCATTTGCACCAGTGCTAAAAATGATTGAAATTCTTAGAGAATGCGGAATAAAGCAAACATTTTTTGCTACGATCCGTGTTATCTGAGAATGTATGCCTCGCGTAAAAATGAATCAAACATTTTTAATTTGTGCTACGTTTGCTGCATAACATAAAAAATAAATATGTTTCTTACGTTTCTTTGCATGTTAGGCTGCAAGCACTGTAACTACAGGAGACTGCATTGTTTTTCTCTAGGGCAAACAGTGTTACGTAATCAGGACTGAGGCTACACGTGCCTGCTCCATTCAGTATTCTCCAAACATCGGAATCGGTGCTAAATTAATTTTCTCTATTTCCTCGCTCGAGGACCAGGCTTTCATAATGTGTCCCCATGTGTCCAGTCACACAGGCTTCATTTAATAAAAAATATGCATTTGGGAAGTTGTAGCAGCAGCAGCAGCGCCACCCTCCTACCGCCCCTGGTCACGCTGGAGCCTTTTTCAATGGGCGCTGATGCAAAAGCATCAGCGCCCTATTGCTATTAAATGTGCCTCGCTCCCAACAGCGGGCGCATTTAATTTCAATAGGGGGCCTGCCGCGCCTTCTACCACCACGCCAGCTCGGCGGAGACCTTGAAAGACTCCCCCGAGCCGGCATTGCGGGGGACTAACGGCACCCACCCCGGGCGGACGCCCAGGCGGCCCTGGTCACGTCACTGTAGAAATGAGACTAAAGTAGCAGATACCAATGGCTTGTGAAAGGAGGGAGCCTTCTCTCCTCAGTGATAGCAGGCCACATAGGGACGCCTCGTGCATAAAACCAATGATGGCCACTAATCGCGGCTCCACCTGGACAGCCAAATGCCATTCCAGGGGCTGGATGCCTTCTAAAGCAGCCAGCATTGTGGAGCCAGTGAATGTAATGTTTGCCAGCAGCAGGGGGCACAAGGAAGAATATTTTCATAATCAGTCGCACATGTACCAACCACAGATTAATTACGACGTTCTGCCTTCTCTTTTCTTGCATTTGTTTTCTAATTAGCAATACGAGCTCTCATATTTCATTTTCCTTTGTACAGCCAATTTCAATGTATAAATGTATTGAATTAACTCTACCTCTGGCCTGAAAAACACATCACCTCAAGGCGCTTCCAGCCTGGGTCTGTATCGAGGGTTTAAAGTGAGATACAGCATTGCATGATGTATAGTACACATGTATAATTGACTATTTTGTTAATGTCAAGGCACAGAAAAAAAACTGTTTAGTTTAATTATGGCAAAAAAGGGCTTTGTGTTTTGAGTGGTGCCTTAAACTAAACCAGTCATCAAAGCCGATTTGTTCAAACCACTATTGTGTTTACCACTGAAGAGCAATACCCGCAAGAGAAGCCTTCCCTGATGATAAGGCCACAAGGAGGCAATGCCTGGTGCACAGGCCTAGTCATTTACAACATATTTCGATAAAGTGAATGCCTGGTCTTAATCATTTCTTCACTTTTTTCCTAGATGCGCTATTGGTGCTCACCTTTCATTTACGAAAACCTGGCAGCGGGTGATATGGAATTGCTTTTAAAAAAAGCTTGAAGCGAAAAGAGAGCGATAGATGGGCAATTTAGGGAAGGCACTTGGTAGCTCTGCTGTTCCTTAGGCTTTATACGCATTTGTTACGAAGCGCATTGATGTGTACGCCTGGCAGAAGTGTACCAGGATTTGCGCAAGCTTTTTCGCGACCCGACGTTCAGAGTTCGAATACATGAATACGTTTATATTTGCTGTGGTATGGGCGTGCGATTGCTTCACTGTGCACCACCCATCAACACACCCCCATTTACACGTGTTATTCCTCATTCGGCATGTTCCGCTCCCTATTTTGGTCGCTGCGTAGGCCCAGCCCATACTCTTCTTGGAGTCTCGCGCAAGGCATTCCTCCACTCGTAGAGACGTGCCGAGCCACTGCAAACTCCAGACAAGTCTTGAAAAATTGCTGCGCATTCCATTCCATGAATCGACAAATGCGGATTGCCGCGCAAGTACCCTATTTTCCGCGCAAATAATTCCATGAAAATGGCCCTATGTTGCTATCTTCTGAGATGCCAGTGGTTATTACTTTAGGGACAGTTATGCGTTCAAGTGCCACTCTATTGGGGAGATCTGGACACTTAGAATGCTCTCCCTATTCTCACCCATATTAAATATGTCAGTATTGCTCCTCATATTCACAACGGGGAGACATATGTATATGCAATATATTCACACTGCCTCCATCATTGCATTACTGTTTCCGAATTCACAAACTCAAAGCATTAAGCTTAAAAATAACACATTCCCTGGATTAACAAATACTGTGTTTTAATGTCATTCATTTTAAAAATAGAGACAATGTCTGTCAAATATACAAATCAGAAGAAGAAAAAAGAAAATACTATATTCCAAAATGTGCATCATATTACATCAGCGTAATCAGCATATCATTCATCCGCGACACCTCCACATGTGCATGGCTCCATGTCACTTTCCCAAAACACTTTCACTGGGGAAAGACATCAGAAAAATAGATCAATTCCATGCAGTGAAAAGGAAGCAATTTGAGGATGTTTTAGTTTTATTATCGAAAATAAGGGCTTTGTGTTTTGAACGGTGCCTTAAACTAAACCAGCCATCAAAGCAGATCCGTTCAAACCACTATTTTGTTTACCACTGAAGAGCAATACCCCCAAGAGAAGCCTTCCATGATGATAAGGTCACAAGTAGGAAATGCCTGGTGCACAGGCCCAGTCATTTAAAACATATTTGGATAAAGTGAATGCCTGGTCTTAATCATTCTTCACTTTTTTCCTAAATGCGATATTGGTGCTAACATTTAATTTACGAAAACCTGACAGCAGGTGATATGGAATTGCTTTAAAAAAAAAAAAGCTTGAAGTGAAAAGAGAGCGCTAGATGGGCAATTTAGGGAAGGCACTTGGTAGCTCTGCTGTTCTTTAATCGGTTATGGTCCATACTCCCTAGTTATTTATTCTACATCTAAATGTGAGTCTCATGTTCACAATGCGATCCTCAAATTATTGTTCATAAAGTTTATTTTAACAAAAAATCTCACCTTTCTAGAGAAATCCTAGGATTGTCTAGAACAGGTCTGCAACCTGCGCTCTCCAGATGCTCTGAACTACCAATCCCATGATCTCTTACCATTGACTATGCTGGCTGGGGCTGATAGGGATTGTAGTCCCAAAGATCTGGCAAACCAAAGGTTGCACAGGGTGATATTCAATAACCTCCCATTTTCGAAGTAGTGTATAAAGAGCTCTGTATTTGTTCACTCTCCTTACATAGCACATTGGTTTCCAAAAAAAAGGCCCAAATAAGGACATCTCTAGTCAGACTGCTCGGGTTTGGGAGGATGATTTTGAGATGGAGACAGGAGCGGCACAGCCCATTTATGTGTATACAACTAAGATGCACACATCCATGGCGCACATACATGTTGACGTTGGTGGTGTGCAGGTGAAAAGAGCATTCTTCATTTTCAGTGCACAGGAAGACCCAGCGATAGCTCAAAATAGATTTCTTAAACATGCTTGACATGGTAACGGGAGGTTTCATTGTGGTAGATTTGCTCACAGCCAAATTCATCACATTTTACGGCCGTATTGCGCCGCAAATTTATGTGGTGGGGTGAGTAAGGGTCATAAATAAGATGGGGGACAAGGGAGGGTTGCGTGGGGGGTCTCCCCTCTTATATTTATGCAGCAAAATGGTTCACAAGAAAATAAAAATGGATGGATTTGGCCACAAGCAAATCTACACGACGAAATCACATGGAAACATTGACATTCCTCACAAATCATTACTGTAAGAAAAACGAATTCTGTGATTGGCTCTGTGTGGTTCCACCTGACAAAGAAACATACAATCAAAAATGAAGTATACTTTTATGATAGAACATTAATTGGTACTCTTGGAAAACTGATGACAACAAGGACAGATTAGTTCCATGTAATAATGTCCCCACAAAAATGTCTCCTGACAAAAAAGTCCCTGTTTTTTGTGGAGACATTACATTGAACATGCGATGGAAACCCCTGATTTGTTCTTTTTTTTTACACGGGGTGCAGGGGACATCCCCGCAACCCGTCCCCATACATAATGTCACCATATATAACATCGTCAATGGCTTTTCCCGGCGACATTATGTATGGGGACATCATTACCTGATAGCGACAGATCTTAATGCGAGCTAAAGAGATGCGATTTGGTCCTGTCCAGACTCACTGAAAACCCTAAGCAGGCCTTACAGCGGGGCAACAATTCAAGACTCATGCGTGTGTGTGTTAACGCTGTGCACATTAGTGGGGGACAGTAACAGCAACTCTGTGGAAGCCGAGTCACATATATAAGAGGTGCAGGTTGAATGTATAGGTTATGCCAACATGTGGTCATGAATTATGGCTGCATATGCTACTCACAAACATGCAGAAATGATACAATAAGAATTCAAAGGCAAATGTGCATGTCTGTCGACTCTGGATATGTGATCCTATGTGCGTGTGCTTTGAGCGATGCTTGCATGGGCAGCATTACAAGAAGTAATGTTGAAGTATTAACTTTGATTTCAGTTTTTCTTGTCTAAAAATGTGCTTCAGTTTCTGCTGTCTTCCTCCCAACAGGCTGACAAAATCACGCCACGTGGTACACTTTCTCTCATTTCAGTGGCCGAACCAAGCGCATCCCGATAGACAGTGGGATACGATGCGCAGGGTGGCAGATTTGAGGCGCTTTCTCCACTGTCCTTGATCTAAGCGCATCCCAATAGACAGTGGGATACGATGCGCACAGTGGCAGATTTGAGGCGCTTTCTCCACTGTCCTTGATCTACCCGGTCACGGACCAGGCGCGGGGAAAGTGCTCTGAAAAGGACACCTGGACTCATTGATCTCCCCCAAATGGAAATGGTCCGCCTTGACCTGAGTCTTTCTTTTCTTTTTATACACTTCACGTACAGAGCTGAGGTGATCATTTCATTGCAGTGCAAATCAGTGGCGTCGCCAGGAATCAAATTTAGGAGGGGCACAGAGGGAGCCAAAGACAAAAGTAGGGGGGCACAGACAAAAGTAGGGGGAGAACATGGTCACTGCTCGTCTTAGGTAGGGGGGGCACAGGGTTTCGCAGGGGGGGCCCCGGCCCCCCCGCCCCCTATAATGACGCCACTCGTGCAAATGTGTTTGCAGTGACTATCATATTGTCCATTTCCGCCTCCCCTTTTCTCCCATCAAACAGCATTGAACTGCAAAGCAACGTAAACTACTTTTAGGAGGTTGTCCAATCGTGGTCAGCAAATCAGAGCAGCGGCTCATCGGCGGGCACACTGCTTTTGTACCAGAACAATGACCAGGTACCATTCTCTGTTATGCCAGCAAGGAAAACACTGACAACTATCCCACCATTTCAACAGTTATCAGAAGTGAAGGAACATGTATACAGCCGCTGTACAAAATGCCAAAATAAAAAGTGACACTGTACATTCTTGGGCAACATATACATGAGCCTGACCCCATGACAGCAGTGGAACTGCTCCTTCCAAAGGCTGAGGAATAAATACTCGGGCGGATCCTGGGGAACACCTGTGCAAACACGTGTGTGCCGCATGCAGGCTGCAGGTTTGCGCCTCAGCTGTTCATCCTTCTGATGGTGATGCCATGAGTAACATTGTGCTAGATACTAGCAGCACCTCAATGCTGCAGATCTGTGTCAGTGTTAACAGGTGCGTGGGGGGACTTCCCACATGCCTGGGGTGGGGCTCACACTGTTTTTACCAATGGCATGTATATTTGCTCAGCGACTGCAAGTTTATGACAAGGGGGGACCCTGGGGGAACGCGAAGCGTTTCCCCCCGGGGAGTTTTTTGGCGCTGCACACGGCCAGCGAGTGGCCGTGGGGGTGCAGAGCGCCCCTACGGGGGTATTTAAGGGCTCAGGGAAGGTTCGGGAGGCAGGCGACGGTTAGGACTTGGCAATTGTCCTGGTAGCCTGCTCCCGAGCCTTCCCTGTGTAGCTGGGCCTAGGAGTGTGCGGGGTAGGGCAGGTGAGGTGGGGGATTGTTAGGATAGTGGTAGTATAGTGGGCGGTCAGGTAGCTTTGTTAGTTAAAAAAAAAAAATAATAATAATAATAATAATAGTAGGAATAGCAGAGTTATATCCAGTTTGGGAAGGGTTATTTTGGGGGTGCCGTAAATAAGACACCCCCCGCTACTTACCGTAGCCCCGGTTCCGCGTCGTGGTAGAGGGGTTTTTGTCGGATCGAGGGCGCGGGTTGCCGTGGGCGTGCAGGGGAAGTTTGTTCAAGAGCATCCGTGCTCCGTTCGCTCGCCGGCGGGGGGCGCGGTGTGGTGAAGCATCGGGCTGCCACGAACGGCATCCGCACGGGAGCGGGTGGGGGACAACGCATTTTCTGTTATACGGGATTCGAGGTCCCGTGTTGTGTCATCGGGGAGAGGGGAACGGTGAGTGCGGTGTCCGTCGAGGGACAGAGGGGGCAGAGCGCTCCCATTTAAAGGGGCCTCATCCATTTGTGGGCCTGAGGTGCGGTGGTGCTCATTAGCCGCCAGGGGGCAGTGTGACAGGGAAGAAAATAGTCCCTGATATTGGTTAGGTTGATTTTTGGTGGGATTTTTTCTTTAGCTGGTGGCACTTAGTTGCCTGGGCAGGGGCTACAAGGGATAGGGCAGTATTTTGGAGGTATTTAGTGGGGCAAAAATTTAAAAAAAAAAAAAAAAAAAAAAATTTTAGTTAAAAGTTATCAGTTTCAATTTTTGAAGATTTCCACGGGTAGTTTCGGCTCGGGGGCTTAGGTTTGCTAGGTCATTTTTCAGGGGGTATATATATATATAATTGTGGTGCACAACCAATTTATTAGTAGTCCACGATGGTGGGCCAGGGAGCCAACAGGAAGGGGTTGGTTGATGCCAAGGCTCTTAGGGAGGCGTTGGAAATTATTAGTATGGCGTCCAGGGCCCAGTTAGAGGGGGCGGTGGGGGAGGTCACTAGGGAGGGGGAGATAAGGGAGGGTAGGCCGCAGCGTAGAGCAGCGGCAGATGGGGCCCTCGCGGCAGTGGTGGCTTGCACCCCATCGGCGGGAAAAGGGGAGGTTTGGGAATCTAGGGGTAGGAGGTTGAGGAGGGAGATAGATAGGAGGGCGGCGGGGGGAGAAATGATATCGGGTGGACAGCCATGGAGGGAGGGAGCGTGTCAGGGGGCTGGGGAAGATGGGAATTTGCAGATGGAGGGGGCGCAAGGGAATCAGAGTGGAGTTGGTGATGGGATGCAGAGGGGGGTAATGGGGAAGAGGGGGTAAATACCTGCAGAAGAGTGCAGGTGGGAGAAGGGGGGAGAGGTCACCGTCATTGGAGGAAGTGGGAGTGGGGTGCGGAACGGCCCCCTCGGGTAATAGGAGTGAGGGCGGAGGGCGCTGCGCAGCTCCCGCTGGCCAGGTGGAGGTTGAGGGTTTCAGTACGGCCCCTCCTCGGTCAATGCAAGGAGAGCCTAGAGGGCGCTGCACAGCCCATAGCAATGAGGATTCCAGGGTGGAGGTCGGAACGCCTCGCCCGAGAGAAGAGGACCAGGCAGGGGTTTCCACAACCCCGCCGAGAAGACGTCAAAGGAGTGGCGGGGCGGACGCCCCGGGCTCGCAGGAAGATCATCAACTGAACTCGGGCATGAGCTCGCATCCGCAACGGTATTTAAGGGGTGATGAAGTTGGATGGGAGGAATATGTGGGGCAATGGGAATTGGAAGATTACAGGGCGGAAAGGGAAAGGGGGGAGGAGAGAAGAAGTTCAAGGTGGAATAGGGAAAGGGAAGTGCAGGGTGGTCGGGGTGAAAGGGGTCAAGGGAATTATTGGCTGGGTGATTGCGCTGACATGTTTTGTCCCTGCAGCAGGAGCCCTCTAAGAATGGAGAGGAGGAGCACCGGTGTGGATGCCAGGCCGCAGGTGGCAGGCGTGGAAAGAGGTGAGCGGGAAAGGGAATGGTCATCTGCATGGCAGAGAGGGGTTACGAATAGGTGGTTGGGGGATGACCGGGGTGGTTTTCAAGGTGTGAGGAAGGAGGTTGGGGTGCAGGCCATTGGAGCCGAAGGGGTTGAGAAGAACATTTGCTCAGTGGAGGTCCAAACGGACAAAGTGGTGGAGCCATTGGGGCTCGAGGTGCAGGTGGGTAAAGATAAAGAGGTGGAAGTAAAAGGAAAGGAGAAGAAATTGCCATACATGGGGATAACAAAACCATTGGGGGCACATTTGATGGCGGCGACCAGGGAGAAGATACATGCAGGTGAATTTGTGGATGTCTTCAAATTGCTACATAGGGAGGTGAGAGCGAAAGAGGGGTCTAAGGAGGAAGAGAGGGAACTGGCTTCACGCCCGAGGGTCCCGGTGACCATTGAGAATTGGACGTCGGCGTTTATCATTTATGCCAGTGTGTATTGCGAAAAATTCCCGGAGCGTTGCGTGGCCCTGCTTAAATATATGGACGTAATAAGGAAGGCTTTTACGAGCTTTGGGGGCTTTGCATGGGTAAGGTATGATGAGGAATTTAGAGCGAGAATGGCAGAGGACAATCAGGCGGTCTGGGGGGAGATTGATATGGATCTTTGGCTGCAATGGATGGCCCCAACGAGGCCTGCCCCGACATTACATATGGCGAGTGGGCTGCCAGTGCCTTTCCGGCCCTTTCTTGGTCGCCCCACCCATGAGGGGGCGGGGGGAGGAGGCAGGGGCCAGTCCTCAGCAGCGTGCTGGGGGTACAATAAGGATAGCTGCGCAAGAACCATGTGCAGGTTCAAGCACGAGTGTAGTAAGTGCGGGGGAAAACACCCTCTCACGCAGTGTTTCCAACAAGGAGACGGGGGAGGGGGAGAGGTGCAGGAAAAGGGGTTGGGGGGAAAAGCTTTTACTCCAATTAAAGTGGGGGTGTTGGAAAAATGGTTGCAATTTTATCTGGATAGGGAGGGGGCTAAGATTTTGAGTGAGGGGTTCGGGCAGGGGTTCAGATTAGGTTACCAGGGTCCAAGGGTACGGCGGTGGGCGGAAAATGTGAAGTCGGCGAGAGAAAATGCGGAGGTGGTAAGGCAAAAATTGAGCAAGGAAATAGCGGCTGGAAGGATAGTGGGTCCATTTGATGACGTACCGGGTGATTTAGTGATATCTCCACTGGGGGTGGTGCCCAAGAAAGCCCGGGGGAGTTCAGACTGATTCATCATTTGTCATGGCCGAAGGGTATGTCAGTTAATGATTTTATTGCCCCGGAAGAATGTGGGGTTGTGTATGCGAGTGTAGACCAGGCAGTTGAGCTAATAAGGAAGGAAGGGCGAGGGGCCTTCATGGCCAAGTGCGATATCAAGGCGGCGTTTAGATTATTGCCAGTGCACCCAGAGGATTTTTGGTTGTTAGGTTTGCAGTTTGAGGATCGTATTTACATAGACAAAGCATTGCCTATGGGGTGCGCAATTTCCTGTGCGTTGTTTGAACGATTTAGCTCTTTTCTACAGTGGGTCTTCTCATTCAGCTCAGGGTGGGAGAGTGTGTTGCACTATTTGGATGACTTTCTGTTCATTAGCGGGGCAAAAAGGGAGGAGGATTGCAAAGGAATGCTAAAGTTGTTTCAAGACTTGATGGAGGAGCTGGGGGTACCATTAGCCAAAGACAAAACGGAGGGGCCGGCAGTGGTGTTAACATTTCTGGGAATTGAGTTGGATTCAGTGGCCATGACCTCACGCTTGCCGCACGACAAGGTGAGCAAATTGGTGGTACTGCTGGAAAAAGCGGTGGGGGCCAAGAAAATGATGTTGGTGGAGATGCAGAGGTTGGTTGGGCATCTGTATTTTGCATGTAAGGTGGTGGCCCCGGGGAGGACGTTTTGCAGGAACATGGCAAGGGCCATGGCGGGAGCGAAGTGCCCACATCACCGGATAAGAGTATCGGGGGCAGTGAGGGAGGATTGCAGGATTTGGTTGCGCTTTTTGGAGAGTTTCAATGGAACGTCAATGTGGTTGCAGGGAGACCCAGTGACATGGGAAGTTCAGATTCTCTCGGATGCAGCGAGGGCCGGTGGTTTTGGAGTGTTTTGGGGGGGAAAATGGTGTGCCGAAAAGTGGCCAGAGAGATGGTTGAAGGAAGGGAGGAGCATAGCATTTTTTGAATTTTTTCCATTACTAGTAGCATTGGAGTTGTGGGGGAAGGAGTTGCGAAATAAGAAGGTGAATTTCAATGTAGACAACGAATGCGTGGTCCATGTGGTGAACAGGCAGTCAGCGAGGGATCAGAGGGTGGCAAGGTTGATGAGAGAATTTGTCCTGCGTTGCATGGAATGGAATGTGGTGTTTAAGGCAACACATGTGCCAGGGAAGGATAATGGCATCGCTGATGCATTATCTCGTTTTCAATGGCAGAGATTCCGTGGATTGGCTCCAGAGGCAGATCAGGAGGGGCAGCAGATTCCGGAGGAGCTGTGGAAGATAGGAAGCTGAGAGCGCTTGCACTGGTGGAGGGTTCATTGGCCGCGGCATCTAAGAAGTCATACAGGAGGGCCTGGGAGGATTTTATTAGAGGAGGAGCTTGTAGTTGGAGGGGTAGATGGGATGCGGAAGAACGGAGGAGGGACAATGTTATTAATTTCCTGCTGAGGTGCATGGACAGGGGCTGGTCAAGGGCAACGATAACAGGAAAGCTAGCGGGGATTTCCTTTTACGAAAATGGTTTTGGGGTTTTCAACCAAGTGGGGGGGAGATGGCGAGTAGGATGTTGGAAGGATGGGCAAGGGAGAGTAAGAGGGATAAGGATAAGAGGAGGCCGATATCGGCTGAATTGCTGCAGAGGTTGATTGAGGTTTTGGGGGGAGTTTGCTGGTCGGTATGGGAAGGGGAACTGTTTGCGGCTTGTTTTACATGGTTATTTTTTGGGGCCTTCAGGGTTTCTGAGTTAGTCGGGGGACAAGGGGGGTTAGGGGGGCTGCAGTGGGAAGATGTGCAAATTACAGAGGAAGGTTTAGACATCAAGATTAAAAGGTCCAAGACGGATCAGAAGGGAAGGGGCTCCTGGGTCCTGCTGGGTCGAGGGAGCGAGGCTCTATGCCCAGTTCAGACGGGTAAGGTATGGAAGGAGCACTGTGGGGTTAACTCAGGTTTGGTTTTCCAGCATTTGGATGGATCGCCGGTTACAGCAGCACAGGTGCTGGGGGTATTGCGTAAGGCGTTGGGCAGGGTAGGAGAAAAAGGGGAGGAGTTTGGGATTCATTCTTTTCGGATGGGCGCAGCATCTGAGGGTAGCAGACTGGGTTTTTCGGAAGAAAAGGTGAAAAGCTTGGGGCGTTGGAGGTCGGGAAAATACAAGGGTTACGTTAGGGATTTTGGGAAAGGGGATTGTTGAAGAAAGATGGTGGAGGACCTGGTGGGCAAGTTGTGTTGTTTTGTAATAAGTTGACTTGTCAGTAATTTGTTGTAATTTCTGTTTCAGATGCTGCGCAAAGGAAGGGGGAGTTGGCGCAAGTTTGGATTGTTGGACATTCAATTGTGAAGTGGGCTGGCAAAGAGGCGGAGAAAAGGGTGTTTGGAAGGCAATTGGGGTGCAGTTATAAGGAGGTGGTGGTCAGGTGGCACGGTTTGGGGGGCCTGCGGTGGGATCAGCTGCTGCCCATATTGGCAGGAATGAAGGAACGCTATGGAGTTCCTCGGGTGGTGATGCTGCATGCTGGGGAGAATGACCTGGTTAGGGATACGGGGGTGGCTCTGCTGAGAAAAATGAAGAGGGACTTAGGGTGGATTAGGGATATGTGGCCTCAAGCGGTGGTGGTGTGAACTAAGTTGTTGCCGAGAAGAGTGTGGAGGGGAGCAAGAAATGAGGGAGCAATAGAGCGGGCCAGGAAGGGGATAAACAGGGAAATGGAGAAATTTTGTGCGTCAGTGGCGGTGAGGGTCATGGACCATAAAGAAATAACATATGAGGGGTTTCTTATCTTTAGAGAGGATGGGGTACACCTGTCCATGTATGGGAATAGTCACTACCTGGCGGACTTGGGTTCTTGGCTGGGAGACTGGGTGAAAAGTTTGAGGTAGAAAACGGGGGTGGGGGTTGGGGCAGAAAGAACTCCTCGGGGGAGGGTTTTTCTGGTGCCGGGGGCATGGCCCCTTTTGATGTGGGGGGAGGGAAGCACAATGGGGGAATGACACGGGAAAGGAGGGGGTGGCGCTGTTTGCACAAGCAGGTCACCCCGGGGGATCAGGTATTGAGCCTGGAGGGGCATGGCCCCTGGGGAGAAAGCGGGACGCCTGGAAAAGGGGCAAGGATACGGTAGGATCCAAGGGATCATTAGGGAGGAAATTGGTTATTTAATTATTTAATTGTTGGGGGGAAAATGGAAAAATGTTTAAGTTATTTAATTGATTTTTCAAATAGCTATTTAGCTTGTTAGGCCATGGAGCCAGTTAAGCGTTTTGATTGTAAGCTTTGGCCTGTCACATTAAAGCAGCCTTTTCCACTTTTAAATGAGTCTGGGTTTTTGTGCAGTAAGCCAAAAGGGGGCCCCGGGGGGAACGCAAAGCGTTTCCCCCCGGGGAGTTTTTTGGCGCTGCACACGGCCAGCGAGTGGCCGTGGGGGTGCAGAGCGCCCCTCCGGGGGTATTTAAGGGCTCAGGGAAGGTTCGGGAGGCAGGCGACGGTTAGGACTTGACGATTGTACCGCCCTCCCACCCCTTCATTTTGTTTAGGGTGTCAGTTATGGAATAGGGGGGGGCGTTTTTCAGGGGATTGTGCGGGGGGGTTTATGGTTTTGGAGGTCTGTTAGGAGGGTAGGGATGGTAGTTTTGTGTGACAGGTCAGGGCATCGTGAAAGGTGTGTGTAATATTGTTGCTGATGTGGCAGGTCAGGCTGGCTGCAGGTCACAGGAAGGGGGAGTTTGGTGTAGAGGGGAGTTTAACGGGGTTGAAGTGGGTCGGGGCGCCGGGGGCATAGCCCCTTTTGATGTGGGGGGAGGGAAGCACAATGGGGGAATGACACGGGAAAGGAGGGGGTGGCGCTGTTTGCACAAGCAGGTCACCCCAGGGGATCAGGTATTGAGCCTGGAAGGGGCATGGCCCCTGGGGAGAAAGCGGGACGCCTGGAAAAGGGGCAAGGATACGGTAGGATCCAAGGGATCATTAGGGAGGAAATTGGTTATTTAATTATTTAATTGTTGGGGGGAAAATGGAAAAATGTTTAAGTTATTTAATTGATTGTTCAAATAGCTATTTAGCCTGTCACATTAAAGCGACCTTTTCCGCTTTTAAATGAGTCTGGGTTTTTGTGCAGTAAGCCAAAACGGCTTTATTTGAAAATAGAAATACAACCGCGCCACCAGAAGGCATGCTGTGGCGAAGTGATGAGCCGCTACCAGTACTGCTTCAGGAAATGATGGCGTCATCAGGAGCGAGGCGCCGCGGGCTAGTAGCTTGTGGAATGTTTTCTTTATCCTTTATATGGGGTTCTGTATAGACCCACATGCTGCTGAGACGGCCTTACAGAACTGCAAGTAGGTTTTCATGAATGTTTAAGCGGGCAGCTATTTCTCTTTGAGGCAGATGCTTTAAAGAGAAATGTGAGGGCCTGTTTCAGATCCACTGAGAAACACGCCTGTGATGTCATCACGCAGGGATACTGATCTCTGTTAGGGAATGGGGTGTCATTTAATTAGTGGCACTTAAGAATATTTCTAACGCTTCCACAAAAAATTGCATTCAATGCACGTGCAGAAAACGAGTTCCCAAATGTATTGATATGCCTGGAAAAACGCCAGGCTCACCTTTAAGGCCCAATTTTCTATTCAATTGGTAGGTGTGCGTGGAGCGGTAGTGGTTTAGGGGTGGCTATTGTGCAAGGAGACAGGATGCTCTCACAGCAGGGAGGGTGCCAACTGGGTAGGCGGATGCCTGTACGCCCCCTTTCCACGCACATAGCTGTGTTGCAGCAGACACACTTTATGTGTCAGACCTTCTGTGTGACTTGCAAAGTGACATCACGTGACACAAGGCCTTCCCCGGCTGTTCACCACCACCTCCCAAAGGATCACATGTAAAGGACCTTCCATTATTAATAAGGATATCTGTTCCCAGGACAGGATTATGTGCCAACCCCTCCAGGCATCGTGGTGTTTGCTCGACACTCGCCTCCTCGCTAATTTAATTGTTACATTTAATTGAATTCAATACATTTTTAAAGCGCTGGGGGGCTCGAAGGCGTAAGGGCGCTGATCCAGTACAGGGTACGAACATAAAAACCTCAGACAGACAGGCCTATACCTAAGTAGACAGCAAAAGTCATATATGGACCGTGGAACCCCAAAGAGAAGCCCAGCGTCCAATGAGAAGGTGTGTCTTCAGATTACTCTTGGGGGCTTGGAGGGATCCCCTAGTTCTCACATCTGGAGGCAGGCATTCCATGCTCCAGGTGCTACCGTACAGAATGCACATCTCCCCATTGTGAGCAAAGAGCATGGCGGCCTCACTGCATCTTCATTCCCTCAGCGCTTGCGGTCTGCGAGGCGTGCAGGGTCATTGCCTGAAAGACATGCGTCTAATACCCCGACAGCCCAAGCCTACTCCAGGCTGGCCAGCATTTGCCATGCAGAAACTCATTTTCTCTCAACACTTAAATAATTATATAATGCCATGTAATGTAATAGGCATTAGTACTACCCCCCTAGTGGTCTCCCCCAGCACCAAGGCTTGTCCAAGTGACTACATGCCCTACATTTACCAGAAGATACCTTTAGGAAGGACAGGAACACGCTTCCATCAAGATACATCTGGCAACGTTCTGGAATAAATATAACACTTGCTAATGAGTTTATTTTTTGGGGGGATGGCTATATTATGCAAATCAGGCACTGACAATTATAGACTGTCGGCTCCATGTGTTGGCCGGACTTGAATAGAAAGTTCGGCTCTGTCTAATAATAATAATAATTTAGCGTTTATACAGTGCGGCGAATCCTCAGGCAACTGAGCGCTGCTTATTATTACCCACGGTGTGTGGTGCTCATTTATCGACCTCAGAAGGATGAAAGGCTGAGTTCGGCTCTGCAGGGATTCGAACCTGCGTCCAGGCTCTGCTCGGATGTCAAAGCGAGCGCTCTACTCGTTGTGCTATCTGACCGGCGATCTGTTGTCTAGCCATGCACTTTCTATCCCCTCCAGGAATAATACTATAATGTGCTAAAACTATGGCGTTTTGCATTGCTAGAGAGCTGATGCTCGTCTGCTGCTATGGAAAATGTAAATCAAACATGGTTTAGTCACACTCTGTTTAGGAGGATTCTTACGTCATGGTAGAGCATGCCATGAGCACATGTTTAACACCAGGATGGCATTCTGATTCCAGACATGACTGAACTGCCTACAGGGAGTAAACCTGAAACATACAACTGTTGAACACACTTTTCTGTGCAATGTTTGGGAGGTTCCTTTTGGTTTAAATAGTGGTAGGGGAGGAGTTACCCAGCCCAGACAACCAAACTGGGAGATGCCACCTGTTGACGGCTTCCCTTTTCATAAGCGTAGGGTATCATTTGCCAAAGAAGCATGAAATGTGACGGTAAGGAGAGCCAATCACTTCAGGCGAAGACTGAAGGCACTAAGAAGAGAACCATAAACCTAATGCACCTGGACACAACAAGCCCGTGCAATCAGGCCAGCCTCCGGGATATGTGCTCTTTCATATCTCCCACTAAGAACCACCCTCCTCTGGATAACCAGCCAAAGTCCACCCTGGAGCCTAGGTCGCTGACAGACGTCAATGCAATGACACATGTGTCCAGAGCCTGCCCAATGATCCTTACTCAAGAACTCCCTCTGACTTTGCAGGACAGCTCCTGTCTAGTTTAGTTTTCACCGTCTCCTCAGCCTTTCCCTACCAATTCCGATCAGAGAAGTCTGGAGATGGAGGACTGGTGAACCCACACCCCTTTCTTAAAGCAGCAGGATCGGAATGTGCCAATGTCAGACACATTGAAAAGGAAATAGCATGGAAGCAAAGTGGTGAATCTCCTGCCGCTTTGTTTTTTTTGCAAAATCTTCAGACCGAAGATCCTTCCCTAAGCCTTCACAGAGTGAACAAAGCAGACTAGGCCTTGCGGCGATGCATGCAATGCCATGCTTTACACAGCCCAATCTCTTCCTCTTAAGTCGGTTCTTTTATACACCACTGCACGCGTGGTAAAAGGTGCAGTAAAAGAAAGTTGCCTACGTGTGTGCACACAAGAATCCCGGTGACACCCATGACCACGCTCCAGAAAACACAAGCACTTGTGGTAAAATATGTACGGTTCAGAGTTGGCTACTAGTTGACTACTAGGGTTAGTTATCCTTTAGCCGGCAATGGAACTGGCCTGAGACAGGATTGGCGTGTCATTGGATCCAGTCGCTCCGGCTCATATTGGAAGACATTCGGCCAGGGAACATTGGAACATCAGCTCAAGAGCCAAGAGTAGGAAAAAAGAACCGCTTTAGTGTTAGACATGTCTTGAAAAGCCGGTAAGAGGTTAAATGCACGCTGCACATCACAGCTTCAAATCCTGGCGGGCCTCATTCAGCTTCTCATTCTTATGAGGGCAAAGGAAATAGTGCCGTTGAGTAAGGCAATGGTTATGCTTATGATTTAAGTGCCAGGAAAGAGGGAATTCCAACACTGGTGGGTGCTATATAATTGAAAAGCATTATTATCATGTTAAGGTGTTTTTGAGCCACAAAATAACATTTGCGTCCTGCTTCCCCGCATCGCCACGGGCATGGTGTCCTTAGGCTTATTATATTTCCTAAATAGATTGAGGTTCCATTATAGAAATGTTGGTCCCTGGAATAGGTATCCTAGTGGTCAGTGGAAGAAAAAGGCTACAAAATATAGGTATTTTAAAAACTGGGATTGCTTTGAAGGAATGAAGATCCCCCATTAGCTATTCTAGGAATTACTCATTGAATAAGGTGCTGAGGCAATCTGAGGAGTGGGTCCGGGCCCAGTATAGCCACTGGCATAGCATGGGATCTCACAGCACTTCAGCTCCCAAATACCACAATAGTTTATTCTAAATGGACCAAGAGGCTTCCCAGGGTCTCACCAAGAGGGCCCAGATTCTGCATTCCTTACTGCCGGTGATGCTCGAGAGAAAACATTCTGGGGAGACGGGCCAGCCGGTAAAGAACCAGATCCTGTACTTCCCCGGATGTAGCTGCCACTTCTAGTCTTTCACATACTCATATCCGTATCAGATAAATAAGGTTCATTCATATGAACCACTTTTAGAGCAAAGCGGCACATAGGCAGCAGGTTAAAACCAAAATTCTTATTTCCCCAAATTGCTGACACCCCATTGAATAGCATATTGTTCTTTGGTTAATTGCCTGTTTGCAGGAGTCCAGGAATGCCAGGGCAGTTTTGCCGCTGTCAACTAGACTATAATAGGAGTATGACAGATCATTTTCGCAGCACACACTGAAATCGAATTGTAGCTCGACACTTAAAAAATAAGCATGATTATCAACCAAACAAGCATTGCTCAATATCAATGTTATTGAGCAAGATAGGATAAATGTCTGAATTGGTTTTGCCAGCATTCACACTGGTGATCTGCAAGCTTAACTCAGCTACACTATCTACCAGCAGAAAGAAAGGCCTGGCTCTCTCAAATCTTCCTTGTGCCATTATGCCTACCCATCTAGTCTTGCAGTACAAGAGTCTCCATGGGTAGCTTAGTTGGGGAGAGGAGAAGAAGCCCAAATGGATGGAGGCGCTGATTGGTTTCTGATCCCCAAAGTCTGAGCGAATGGACTTCCGCGGTTGGACATAGACTAACATGTTCGGGGACACTGTAAATTGCATGAAAAAGGTGAAGACACATGCACATGACATCAAGTATAAAATGGCCCCCACCCCCAACCCCACCTTTGGCCACTGGGTTGCTGCACAGTGTTGCGACAGTGCCGATCGTTCAAAAATCAATAACACCATTGACTTGTGCTTACTCCATTGAAAACCCAGTGGATGGTCCCAGTCCAGCAGTCACAGAAACAAAGAGCAAAACCACAACACAAGTGAAGCGGGAAACTATGCACCGGACACGAGAGGGATGCAGGAAAATAACGCTCTCTGGTTGCCAGTGCATAACAAGGCCCTCATTTCAGATTGGAGTTCATTCTTTCCATCGTACGTGCACCAAAGTGTAAAAGGATAACCTAACTTGTCAATAATGGCTTTTCAGGAAGTTAGGCACAATCAAATGAAGCCTTCATCCAAGTTCCACGTAGTTAACAACCTCTAAAACAGATCACATGTGTTAGTGTTTCTGAGAACTCTTTAAAAAAAAACATTTTGAGGGACTCCTGCAAATCTGAAACAGATACCCCATAATTACTCATCACAGTCTCCCTGCGCTTTTACACCTGATGTTTCCACGTGTGCAAATACCAGGAAATGGCCCTGCTGGTAGTAAAAAGGAACCCCAGAGCCTATGCACCAGAATGTCAGCAGCCAAGCATGAGAACAAACAGCGACCAACACGCAAGAGGCAATGCCCCTTCCAAGACAGAAAGAAGGCCCCTTTGCAACCCAACTTCCTATGGCCGCCATTTAAACAGCAAGCACTTTGGAGAGAAATGTTCAGCAGGAGAAGGCGTGAATCGTTAGGGCTGTGAAGACGACATCTCTGCCTTACGACTTTGAGTCTCGTACCATAAATAACATCATTCTCCATAATCATGAGGATCACCACACGGAGATCAAACCCTCAGCCAACAGCAAGCAGCGTACATGCACTCCGCGCAGGAGTAATACTTCATGGTCAGTGCAGGAGACCGCGATAGCCTATTCAGAGCTTCCTGAGGAAGCCCATGTGATGTGGTACCTGTAGGTTCACGATTCTGGAAGGCCTGTCAAGTTCGTGTTGTCTCTCGCAAGTGTGCAATCTTATATTCGACAGTCCACTTTCAAGAATGTGTGAGTTTGGTCATCCTGGCTTGTTTTACAGTGCTCTGTTACTCTGAGCAAGCATTCTTGCAAGAGGGACCAAACCCTGCAGGTTCCCAAAGTCAAACCCGATGCACAATCAGAGCCGATCAGTTGCTCACATGCCCGGCCTCGTTGATCTGCTGTAGGCAAGATAGTGGTCCAGGTGCTGCCTATCTCTCTCTCCGCTACGTTCCACCGGCTTGGTGGTCAGTGCCGTTGGTGAATTTGCAGGAGTGCTGGTTACTCAGTCTCTCCTGTAGCAGCTGAAGTTCCTCCGACAAGCTGGTGATGGTGGGGGAGTAAGAATTCACCTAACAAGAGCAAAAGGGGAGAAATAAGTCTTAAAAAGAAACAGCCATAAAGCATTGTTTTGAAAAATATATACATATATACAATTAAATCCCGATCCCAGCCCACGACAGAGTGCAGAAGAAATCGTGAGTTTTTAGGGAAAACCAACGAACATTGTTGTCTTTAATGGAGCAAACTGATTATCCACCATTTCCTTTCCTGCGCAATGAAAAGAAATGTCAATAAAAAGTGGATTCCTACATCACAGAGTGCAGTTTAATATAAAAATAATATTGGCGTAAAGAAGAGCATTTTAATAAAAAATGAAAAAATACATTGAAATAATTGGGATTAAGAAATCATTTTGAGGTAAAAAAAAATTAAATCTGATGGCACGCCAGGAGCAGAACCAGACCAAAATTAGCATTGCTCGCACGGAAGCTCGCCCACATGTATGAACATCGTTTTACCTACTCATGACAGCATTGAAGTGCAAGATGGGCGCAATGGATCATGTATGTTGTAATATTTATGAATACATTCTAAACTCTTCCTAACCACAGCCATTTGCATCATTTGCCAATTAGTTGCTGTCTCAATGAAGTCTTGAAGGCTATTGGAAGTAATACTGTGGGCAGAAACATGCGCCCCCATTTCAAGACCAATAGGAATTTAGCACATTGGATGAGAAAGACTGATTGTCAATCTATATTTATTGTGTTAACCAGTTAATCAGGATAGGGTCAATTGATGAAATATTTTTAGATTCGTCTGTTCTGGATGGCACCATATTTCTATCCATACATTTGAAATGTAATTTTTTTATGGAGGGGTATGTAGGCATTGTCTATGCCATTCTTGGCAAATGATTTCTGTTCCTATGAAAGTAATGCTTGGTGACGCATTGCCTGAAATTGGTGCAAGGGTCCCACTTGGAGACACTACATACAATAGCCATCCACATGGTTCATTTTCTATTATACGTATGTAGACGATGTCTAGTCCGCTAGGCTACGTCTCCTAAGCTCCATTTGAAGCTAAATGATTTATTACCTGAGTGTCCGGGCTACCCCGCAGGTAGCACCTTCTCCAGAGCCGGATCCAGGGCCCGGTGTGCAGGGGATGCAGCATCTCATCCGAGTGGGGGAGCGCAAACGTGGGCTTGATCCCCCTGACCGACCTCTCCAGCTCCACCAGCAGACTTTCAGAGGACTGGGCCCGGCGGGAGCCTCGCTTGTACGATGAGGACGTCTTCCAAGGCAGAAACTGTGTCAGCAACGTCAGAGACCCTTTCTGGAGCAGGTACACTGTACAGGTGCCAGAGGGGCCCAGCTGGAGAGGAAAGGCATGTATTTATTACCTCAGACATCATTCATGGCATTAATGCTGTCCTCAGAGAGTTTCAAAGAATTGTTGTTCCTGCCATCTCAATCCATTCCACATTTCACATCCGTAAACTTTGGGTAATACAAGTGTTTTAATGCATGCATTTTCTATAAAACGGTTTAGTTTATCCCAGTATTAATGTCCTGCTATCATCCCAACAGCGCTGGGTTAACTTTTGTTTTTAAATAATAGTTATAACATCAATAGGTATCAGAGTTCCCACATATGCATCGTGTCTTTTCATCATTTAAAATTCCAGGTACTCCGCATTCTTGGAAATAGGCATGGTGATATGATGATATTTTATTGGTATCGTGCTCATACACAAGTGTTTCAGGCGCCGGAGATGAGGTAATATTGTATGTCCCAGGTTTTTTATTTCTTCATCTGGCTCTGGTAAGAAATACAAAACCCTAAATCTTGTTTTCATTGTGTATAAACCAACATTTTGGGGGGTGTCTGCAGTGGCCAGTGATTGCAGCGCAGGCAGGAGATCATGCTGTTTCACCTTGCTAGGCATGTTCATGTCGTGCTATTACGTTTAATGCTTTGTTATGTCTTTAGTGTGTTGTCACACCTGTTGCATGCCATGTTTTGCCTTGCTAGATGTGTCTTCTTGATAGTTTGCGCCTCTCACAGACCTGTTCACCGTTCCACTTTCTACCTTATGCTATTGTGATTATGCTCCTAGGTGTCCTACTGATGCTCTGCTTCTAGAAGGTACACTGGGATTATGCCAGCTACAATGTGCTCCAGCCTGTCCCACTATCATTTTGCTCCCATCTATCCCAGTGTCGTTATTTTACTCCTAGGTGCTCCACTGCAATTTTGCCCCACTGCAATTCTGCGCCTAGGTGTCCCGATAAGAGATTTTCCACTGTTGACTTGGTACCCACTGCTAGCTGCTTGCGGTTGTCCTCCCCATCAGGGGTGTTGCTAGGTCTGGGAAAGATCTGGGGCAACGCTAATGTCGGGACTCTGGGCTAGCTAGCCTTTTGGTTGTAGCCCCTGAGCTTCTTTCCGGGGCTACAACCAAAAACACTCGGGGCTATAGCCCCCTTAGCGCCCCCCGATAGCAACGCCTCTGTTCCCCATCTTTCTTCAATGTGATTTAGTACCAGTATCACGCGGTCCACTGCACAGCACACCAGGCCTCTCCAGGGTGCCTTATGTCTTTTCCTTACAATTATCCTACAGGGGTCCACCACTACCGGAATGTGGGCACAGCCAAACTCGATGGATGCTTCAGTGGTCTGTCAAGGTCTCTTGACTGCTTGCCACAGTAACACGCTCCACTTCTACCTCCCAACACATAATATCAATTCCAACTAAGCCACCCACACAAGACAACTGAACACCTTTCCCAACATGCACCCCTTCCACTAAAGTATACATTACAGTCACCACCAATGCACCCCGACACTAAGGGCACATGAGGCTTGTCGATAACTCAAGTGCTCTCAACACAAACCACCTAGAAACAGACCTACATACAGTACCCATGTAATTGCAAGCTTCACACATCAACACAAAAGCAAAGCTTTCTTGCAGGTTCCCTCTTTCCTCTGAAACCAAACCCAGCCCTCCTTGCTTTCTGATCCGCCAGAGTAGCAAGAGACCTGCCCATGCCCACGGAACGTGCATAACACCCAATAGCATAGCAGTCTGTGAAGTGATTTTATTGAGAGCAGATCTGCCATCAGGACATACTGGAAGAAGGATGCTAATTGAGACTTTATGGATGAGGCTCTCATGTTCCACAAAGCCCTCGGGCTGATTCGAAGTTTCCCAACCACGCCAAGAGAAAGCATAGCTATGTGTTGGGTATTTATTTTTTCCAACATACATACAGGTTTGGTTTGTGCATCAAAAATGCCTATTTATTTTATCTATTTTTCCATGTATAAAGCGCGCTCAACCCTGAGCCATCAAGGCCTTGTTGCATACATGTTACACATAGAAAGCAGGGTGGGATAGTTATGGGGGGATCTCTTCAACTCAAGCGAAGAGCAACCTTTTTAGCACTTTCCTGAAGGGCCAGTATGTTCTGCTCGGAAGGCTGGTGGCAAACATTTCCAGTACTTTGTTGCGATTGTGGGAAAGCTTGACCCTCCCGCATTGACTCTTGAATTTCGGTTGGACCAGACGGTGTGCATATGCTGTTCTGGTTGGTCTGGTGGATTGCACTCTATGGAACGTATTTGCCAGGTAAGGTGGTGCAGTGTCAGAGGGGCTTCTGTGAGTTATTGTGAGTGTCTTGAAGATAATCATTTCCCGGATTGGGAGCCAGTGAACCTTCCTTCTATGTGATATGTGTTAATACGTGACACATTCTACTGTGTGATGTGGGGTTCAGATCTGTCCAGTATGAAAGGTTGATTGGAGGAACATTGTCATAGCATAAGTACACATGCCTGACTCGTGTTGCAGACGAGGTATAAGTTTGGTCCACTAAGTTATATCCATCCCGAGGTAGGAAACAAAGGGTTTGCACATAAAGCCACGGTCAACGTTTTGGGAACCATGTATTTTTTGGGCTGCCAGAAGCTGACATTATGGCCCCTTGTTACCAGTGCATGGCAGCCTTCGATGACCCGCAACATCTCTCCTTTTTTCTTCTTGTATCAGCGTCGCTTTATGGAATCAATCCCAGAAACACAATGCAGCCAACTTGGTTAACCCTAAAAAAAAAACAACCCAGAAGCGAATTCTCGCTCACACTCTCTAATTTCCAAAGTACTAAGAACTACAAAGAATCATAACCTGCATTCCACTCTAGACAACTACAGTCTGGGTCTGCTTCGGCATTCACGCAGACAGCATGAGGGAAATGCCAAGATTGACCTATGAGAGGCCAGTCACAGTCTTTGATATTCTGTTATTAAGGGAAACTGGAGAGAAGATTTCCTGGGCCACACAGAAGTCGAAGTGGGTGAGAACTAATGGGAACAGAGTCCCACTACTTTCATTTTTACTGTTAAAGGGGTAGTTCACTCAAAAATGGCATTGTTTAAAAAGATGGCCATATTCAAAAATATATATACAGAAGGTTCCTATGTAAAATTTTGAGGCTCAAAGTCAGAAATTTTAAGCACTTAAAGGCATCCATTTTGGGAAATGAATGAGCCTCCTGTGCTTATGCTACTCTCTGCTCTCGCGGCAATAATAAAGCAAAAGCCCCCTACTGGCAGTTTTTTCTTATTATAGCCAGAGAGCAAAGAATTCTGTCAGCCCCTGCCCTGTGCTCCAGGTGAGGTTTTTTTTCTTCTTTTGCCTGCTTTCCCGGGCTCCTCTGGCCCGGGGGTGCATAGGAGACTTAAAGTGAAAGTCCTGGCAATCATAATAACCTTGCCGCAGGCCATTATCAGTGTACGGCGAGGTATTTATAATTGCAGTGCCTTTCGTTTTAAGTCTCCTGAACTCCCCCGGGCCTGGAAAGCCCGGGAGAACTAAAGCGAAAGTACTGGCAATTATAAATACAATGATGTTATATTTATAATTGCTGCACCTTTCGTTTTGAGTCTCCCGTGCTCCCGCGAGCTGCGGGAGACTCAAAGCGAAAGCACCGGCAATTATAAATACAACAGTGTTGTATCTATAATTGCTGCGCCTTTCGCTTTAAGTCTCCCAGGCTCCCTGAGCCGCGGTGAGCCCGGGAGGCTTAAAACGGGAGTCGCAGCAATTATGAATAATTCGCTGGACGCCAGCAGAGTACTCATAATTGCATCAATTTTTGTTTTCAGTTTCCCATGCTCGGGAAACTTGAAAACAAAGTCACAGCAATTATGAAAACTCCACCTGGGTCCTCCTCGCTTCATGTTAAGCTATGCTCTCTGGTAGCAGTAAGCAAAAGCTCCCAGCAAGGGGCTTTTTCTTGATTAGTGACGCGAGAGTAGAACGTAACATGAACAGAGGAGGCTGCTTTTTTTCACAAAATGGATGCCCCAATTTAAAAACTTTGAGCCGCTTTTCCCCAAAATTTTACATAGAAACTTTCTTTTTAAACAATGAAATTTTTGAGTGAACTACCCCTTTATTTGTTCCACAACTTTTTACAACCATTTATATAGTTCAAAAACTGTTGTGTTTATTGTTAAAACATGCCTCTTCGTTTTACTGAATAGGCTCGTCAAAGATACTCGCTCCAGTTGGCAGTAAACTTTTGTGTACGGCCTTGTTAAGTGCACCTTTGCGGTTCATGTATGGGTGTGGAGGGGACCACAGGAAGGGCGTGCACTGCGTTAAAAAAAAAGAAATTATGTTGTACTCGTAGAAAAACACACATTCATCACATGATGAACAGGTGTTGTTCTTCTTCAGAACCTTGGTGCCTTCATGTCGGCCATAACAAATAGTAAATGTAATAGACCCATGTATCTTTTTGGTATTATTGTTTGTCTTTGCTCCACTTTATACTCCCTCAAATGTGTCTTTAGCCTCTCTTACGGAATCTGCCATAGCCTGTTCAGAAGAAGGGGAGACGATTTAGCAAAAAGATCATGCTACATAAAAGTCTGGACTTTTTATCCTGTATTTATTTATTGTTTAACAGCATAGAATTCATTTTTATTTTATTATTATTATTACTTAATGCTTGTATCACGCCACCCACTCATAGACCTCAGGGCACATAATAATAATAATAATAATAATAATAATAATAATAATAATAATATTGATTTCTTGTTACACGCAACTCGCCCATAGGCCTCCATGCGCACATAAAAAGGAAAAAACAAACAAACACAAACAAAGAAAAGTCAGGCTGGATAAACAGAGGTAAAAAAACATGAAATCATAGCAATTAAATACCATTCAATCATTACAGTTAAAAAATAGTATTTTTATCGCCTTCTTAAAAGAGAGTACATTCGGCAGTGTATGAAAAGTTGAAGATAGGTTGTTCCAAAGATCAGGCACACATACGTTGAAACTTATTCCTCCAAAGATTTTGAGTTTAAAGTGGGGATGGTAGAGCTTGTTCTCTCCATTAGATCTTAATGCTCTTGTTGAAGGAGCATCATGCATACTATCAGTAAGATAGGTTAGGGATTTCCCTGCTCGACTCTTGTGCATAAGCATAAGTATTTTGTGTGAGATCCTGTGGTGAACTGGAAGCCAGTGAAGTGCTCTTATGGCTTTCGTAACATGTTCCATTCTGCCTAGTCCACGGACCACCCTTATTGAGCCATTTTGTATAACCTGCAAGCTGTTATGATTGGTTTTTGATGTGCCTGTCAACAAACTGTTGTAACAATCTATCTTCGAGTTAACCAATGCGCCAGCCAGAAAAGTCAAGTTGTTATTAAACAAGTATGGTGTAATTTGTTTAATCAGCTTGATAGTGTATATGTAGGTTGATCTCAAACGAGCTATATGTTTTTTCATGTAGAGGTTAGTGTCAAAATACACTCCACAGGTCTTAACCGATGGCACAACAGGTATTATATGGTCAGCAATTTTGAACTGACAGTATCTCTCATCTAGCTTGTTCAGATGCTGGGCAGTTCCACCAATAAGCAGCTTGGTCATGCCATCATTACGCGAGTGGGAATTCATCACCATCCACACCTGATCAAGTGGATATTTGGTTTTTATTTATCATTGATGAGTCAAGATCATGAACAGGTTCAAAAATGACCTGTGTGTCGTCGTCATAGTTGATATAAGTCACCCCAACACTGTCCAATGGGTCAAATAAAGGACGGGTATAGATGTTAAATAGTGTTGGGGATAGACATGGGTCCCTGAGGGACACCACAAAGGAGTGGAACTGGTGGTGCCTTAAACTCATCAATTGCAACTCTTGATAGCCATGCCCCAAGAAAGGATCCAATCCAAGCTGATGCAGCCTCAGAGCAATTAGTGAGCTTGTTCAGTCTCTCAAGCAGTAAGGCGTTGTCCACAAGATCGAAAGCTAAAGAGAGATCAAGAAGTATAAGCATGGCAGTCCTACCTTTTGTCAGGTGTATTGACCCACATTTGAGTCATTAAGCTGCAACATTTGGTGCTGTGGGCTTAGAAAATCCAAGATGGCCAAAAAGCCCACATGTGAGCCAGAATCTAGGAGAACCGCGCAGTTTGTGCGCACACCAAAATGGTCGCCTAACCTTCCACCCACCATTGCGTGCGTGATGGGCCATGGGTGCCACGAGTGGAATGTGTGCCAAAGGAAAAACAGCAGTGCCTGTTAGCTTAAAAAGCCCTTTGAAATCACCTTGGTTTCTCTGAATGCAAGCTTTCAAGCATTGCAGGATATTCAAAAATCTCACTGAACACCAGCAGACATTTGGCAGAATTAAGGTTTGTGTGCATACAAAATCTGGAAAGAAAAAGAGCCCAAAACCATGTTCATAACAAAACTGGCTGAACTGTGGAGGTCAGCAGCTTAAGTTAAACTGAACTGAAAAGCACTAAAATCGAAATGTTTAAATTAAATGAGGGACCTACTTTTGAGTGTCACATAGTTTGTAACTGTTGAAATGTCATAGTTTTGAACTTAGAATCAGCATTCTAGCTGCATGTGTAAAAAATGTCAGTTTGATTTGAATGTAGAAAACTGGGAACAAAAAGTGACATTTAGCTAAAACCTGGCTTAATGAAACTGGATTCTGCCTGACAACTACCCCCGACAGGAGTTGAAAATGGATCAACAGCTGTGTTCCCAGGCCTGGCTGCATTCTGCTGCCCCACAAAAAGGAGGTCACATGGCCCTGTTGATTGAAAGGGGAGTGGCAGCTGGGAACTGCAGGAGGTTGAACAAAGCCTTGTCCTGGACTCAGGCAAATGTTATATTGGGGGGGCCGTAAAGTGGCTTCCTCTTGGGAGAACTGGGAGGGGCAGTGCCTCTGCTAGCAGCTGAGCTTGGGGGAAGTGGATAAACCAGTTATTCCACCCTGTGATGTGGGAAGCCACACCCCTTTTTGACCAGGGCATAATTTAAAAAAGATAGATAACTCATAGTGCGGACTGGTCAAAATTATATAAATAATACCATTATTCTTGTGATTTTTCGGTGCACATTTTAAGAGGTGTTAGGACCCTGTGGTATGTTCCTGGGGATAGTAGCGGAAAAAAGGTTGTTACTCCAAATGTCTGCATGTTAAAAATCTGACACTTTATCATCTGAAACCCATATCCCTGGTGCACATTTGTGTAAAATCTGGAAAGGTTTACAGGTCGTTAGCTGGATGAAAAGGGGAGAATTCTGTCATCAGTGGACACAACATCATACAAAGACAGGGATCGGATGGTTTGGTGCTACAGAAAATATGTAAACTGGACCTATAATATGAGAAAAATGGTACATAGATAAATATGTATTTGGATCAGAAATAGATTTGTGTGCAATTTGACCAGGGGAGGATCCGCTGACCCATAAACAGACCTCATCATGATGACAATCCATTTCCTTCCCCCAATCATGGGAGAGGGGAGAATTGGGCCAATGACAAGTAGAGAGGGGCAGGCTTAGCTAGGCCCAGGCACACACCCATTTTCAAAACACATAAAAAGAGACTGCTAGGACAGGTAGAGACATTCAATTCCATTTGCTGCGGAGCATGCTGACCGACGACTTCACATCCAGAGATCCAGACTTCAAATCCATCAATCTCCAGAACCTGTAGCAGAAATTAACTCCAGAATTGGTAGCAGAGAGGCCTGAATACACCAGCTGAATCCTCTTCAGCAGGCCTCAAAACCAACCAAACTATTCAACAGCCGGGCGAGCTGTTTGAATTTTTGCCAAGAAGTTTTGCAAGAACCTGTAGCAGTATCCAGAAAGCAGTGCTGTATCCAGAACCCGAGAGAACCACAAACCAGACCGTTGTGAGCAGATCCGGTGCTTGACAGACCCAGAGAGCAGAGCTGACCCAGATAGCCGGGACTTTAGAACCACCCGCCGGAAGTCCCGTCCAACCTGACCAGACCGTGATGAGGCCTATTTCAAATTGATATTGTGAGTACCTAGCAGAACCAATCTCTTAGTTAAAATAATCTAATCCAAACTATTTTAACGTAAGTAGAACTGCCTCTTAGAAATCGTGTCATCTGTCATTTTTAAAGCTGCACAACTGTCACCTGTCAATTCTGCAGCTGCAAGCTGTCACCTGTCATTTTGAGTTTTACTTTAAATCCAAAAATCTACCTTTATTAAATCATCCGTATCTCTTGAACCGTTTGGGCTAAGAAATTTAACTTTCATCTGAAAGCTTAGAATCTAGGCTTTCCAACAAACCTAGAACCGACTTCCTACTCCTTATACTTTTCCCGTAATCGCGAGACACGCACTCGCGAAAGTTACTGCGATTTGGCCCGATTTCTTCATCTGTAGAAATCAGCAGCTTGTTGCTTCTCTTTGTTAAAATCTGTTTGAAACCTGGTAATAACTCATAGGGCATTGCTAAAGTGAGCCTGAACTAATACCAACAAGCATCTCTCACTCACCCTGAACCTCTAGAGGGAATTAAAAGCAATTTTAGCACCTTTTCACTTCCTTGCAAACCACATTAAAGTAATTTGCCTGTGTTTAAAACTCATCCCTGTTTTCTCTAAGCTTGCTGGGGGAACTGGAACTGTGTATTGCATTATAAAGTGTGATTTGTTGGGATTCTTGAAGACTGTGTGCTCTCCTTCCATTTCTTGTATTGCATAGGGGGGGAGTGAATTGTCAAAAGAAAAAGTGATCATATTACCTTTTGCTAAAATCAGAACAAGTTATTTCTGTACTGCATTTTATTCCACCTTGCATTTCCTTGAAACCATCAAGCATTTTCAGCTACATCATCCTCTACACTACTCCTAAGTAACCAAATCAGTGTACCCCTGTAACATTATCCATTGTTGATCACGGTCGTATTGTGATGTGTGATATCAGTTATCAATTTATTTATAAAGTGTGATAGATATATATTGCTGAATTGTCCAAATAAACCTTTTAAATTTGCAAAACAAACCTACTTCTTGGCTCAGTGGGGTCGGGGGGATTCTAAGAGGGGGGTGTTATACAAGGGTCGTCATCCAGAGTACTGAACTGGATATAAAAATACATCAATAAGGGTTTTCCTCAGCATCCCAGACTAGGCATTGACTTAGCTGTAGTGTTGATTGAATATCGCTTACACTTTATCAATGATCTCACATCAAGTAGCGCAGTCTTGGTTCCATGCATTGCCCTAAAACCATATTGACGATGATCAAGGAGACAGTTGCTTTTAACATGTTCCTGAAGCTGCGGGTAGGCCTTCCAGTCCAAGATCTTTAGGAGAAACGGTACGTTAGTGATAGGACGGCAATGGAAACCTCAGGATCAAGCCCTTTTAAGCACAGACGCATCAAGGCAGTTGCAAATGATGAATTAATGATATTGGTGATCAATGGTGAGAGACAATTAATGGCTTTCTTAACAAAATTGCTGGGCAGGAGTAGCCCTTACAAGAAGTCGGCTTGATACTTGTAAAAATCTCAGCAATTTCGCTCTGAGATACCGATCGAATGGTGAACTTCGGTGGAACAGGGGTAATGTCCCTGATATTACTCTGTTCAAGTTCTAGGAGAGAGGGGGGTACCCTGCACATAAATCTGGCACTTTTTCATATTGTGTTGGTGTTGCTCAATTTTCCTGGCAAATTCCATCTGAATGTTCAGACACCAACTATCACGTTAAGCGCACAAGCTGCCACAGCTTTTCTTTCCTTCCAATTCTTTAAACGACAGAGAACAGCTCCCTAGAGCTAGATTTTGTGCCGAGGATTCTGTTATCATAGTTGTCCTTTTTGAAAAGATAAATCACATTTATGTAGCCTGCTGCAGCAAGCTTATAGAGTTTTTGTTTGTCTCAGAACAAGGTTCTTACTGCCAATTCTGTTCACAAGATGTTTTTATTTTTCAATGCAAGACAAGATTGCTATTTAACCGGACTTATTTTTAACTTTGCTTTTTACTACCCAGACTTTCTCCAGGGCCAGCATATCAATCACCGTAGATGTAATCTCCTGAAATTGGCCCACTAAACATTTATGTCATAGGAAGGAGGCTTATTAATAAGCATTGGTGTGGCGAGATCAGCAAAGGGCTCTGGAGTGGCCTTCCCCAGGTTTTTTCGCCTTCTTAAACAATCTTGGGTTATAATTTACCTGTTTTACAGGAGATAGGAGACATACCTTAAAAGATATTAGGAAATGATCTGTCCAAGGCTATGGAGTAATAGAAAGAGATCTGAAGATTGTAAGATAATATCAAATCAAGCGTATTGCCATCCCTATGAGTAGAGGAAGAAATGTGCTGGGAAAAGCCAATAGCGCTATTTATTAATTTGTATTTATTGTGCATTTGTAAGGTTCTTATACATCAAGTAAATTGTGTTTCAAAGGGCCCACAGAGCAACAGGGAGGGAACATGGGAAAGAAAAGCAAATATAACAGAGAAAGATAGAGGTGGGTCTACTAAGCCTTGTGAGCAATCAGAACGTACAAGTGCAGAGAGAGCGAGAAGGGACGAGGAAGAGAGGGGTAGTTGCTAGTTGTACCAAAATGGGAAGTGCTGGGAGCAGGCAGAGACTGAAGGCGATTGGGTATGGGACGCCAGGAACCAGGAGGACACATAAAGGCCCTGGCCACCAATCTCAGCAACTGTGGGGCTTAGCAGAGGAGGGAGGAGAGGAAGGAGGAGGTGAAAAGGAAGGTCTTGAGGAGCTTCCGAGTTTGAGGAGATCCGGCTCAAGACAAAGAGGAAGGGAGATGCTGCTCCATAGGAGGGAGCCTACAGAAGAAAGAGATCAGACACCAGCTCACTGTTTAGCGAAGCGCTTGACACACAAAGAGTTGGTGCCAGAGTAACATAAAGGTCTGGAGGGAGAGTATTTAGTGAGAGACAGTTGTAGATACTGTGGTCCCCGGCCCCAGACCAGACAGCCTTGTGGATGATGCAGAGGGATTTGAATTTGATCCTTGCAGCAACCGGGAGCCAGTGGAGAGATTTTTGGGCTGGAGAGATGTGGTCCCTGGGCTTGAGGCCAAGAATAAGTCTTGCGGCCCTATTCTGGATTAGCTGGAGGGGTTGTAGAGAAGAAGAAGGTAGATAAAGGAAAAGGCTATTGCAAAAGGCCAGCATAGAGCAAACCACAACTCTAGAGACATTGGGCTTCTGGGGGAAAGTGAGGAAAGGAAAAATTCCTTTGAGGAGGTACAGTTGAATGTGGGCCTTCTTGGCAAGGTCCTGAATGTGAGCGAGGAAGGAAAGAGAGGAGTTGAAGATGACTCCAAGTTTTCTGGCTTCGTGTGAAGGAGAGGGGGAGAGCCCAAAGAAGATGGCCAGACTGAGGGGAAGAAAGCAGGAGCAGGAGTCCCAATATGAAGGATCTCAGTCTTTCTGGCGTTGAGGGAGAGATCATTGGAAGTACACGAGGACTGGATGCCAGATAGGCAGTCAGGAATGATGAAGGAAGTAAGGAGAGGATCAGAGGGAAGTTTGAAGAGAGTTGTGTGTCATCTGCATAACACTGGAAGTTGGGGGAAAAGGGGTAAATGTGGTGTGCAAGCGGGGCAAGATAAGTATTAAAGAACCAGGGAGAAAGTTTGGAGCCCTGGGGGACGCCGCAGGTGGAGATCGAAGTGAGGGAGGAGAAAGAGCCCAGAGTAACCTGGGACGGTCATTGAGGAAGGAGGTCAGCCAGACCAGTGCCCGCTCCGACATACCTAGGGTATCGTGGAGCCTTTTTATAAGGATGGAGTGGTTGACCATATCAAATGCAGAGGAGAGATCAAGAAGAATGAGAACAGCTGGAGAGTTGGAATCAAGAGATGCGAGTAGTTCCTCACAGGTGTTCAGAAGAGCAGGTTCCTTGCCTATGGATGCTCAGAATCCAGATTGATGGTCGTATAGGCAACCAACAAGTTCAGTATGATGGGTCAGTTGGGGGAAGACTAGCCTTTCCAAGAGTTTCCCAAGGAAGGGGGTGCTGTTTTTTTTTTTTTAGGAGGAGTCACACAAGGGAGTACTTGAGGGAGGAGGGGAAAGATCCAGTAGCAAAGTAGTGGTTGCAGAAATCAGCAAGTGCAGGGGCAAGAGAGCCAATATTGCCCTTAATGGTTCTAGGGGAACAGGGGGAGACCTTTTTGGAGGAGACCTTCATGGAGCGGACAACTCTGGTGACCTCATCAGGTTTCATAGCAGAGAAGGAGGAGAGATAAGCAGAGGGAGGATGAGAGACCATAGGAGGCACGGGATTAGGGGGAAGGGAAGGCGTGAGGGACGCAAAGGTGCTCAGGATGTCCTGAGTTTTAGCAGTGAAGTGTGCAGCCAGTACGTTGCAGATGGCCTGGGTGGGAAGAGGTGAGGAGGAGGCTGCAGAAGGGTTAGCTAGTTCCTTGGAGATTTTAAAGAGTTCATCTGTGTTGTTGTATGCACCAGAGGCTCGAGCCTGGATGTGGGTCCTTTTCTTGGAGCGAATGGAGAGTTGGTATCTCGCCACTTCCATTCCGCAGCTCTGCACTTGCGTTGCAAGGCTGCAAATTCAGAGTCGTACCAGGTGTCAAATTTGGAGGCATGTTTCAGGCGGATCCTCATGACTGGGGCAAGAATGTCGAGGGTGAGCATGAGGTCTGCCGCTTCCATTCCGCAGCTCTGCACTTGCGTTGCAAGGCTGCAAATTCAGAGTCGTACCAGGTGTCAAATTTGGAGGCATGTTTCAGGCGGATCCTCATGACTGGGGCAAGAATGTCGAGGGTGAGCATGAGGTCTGCCGCTTCCATTCCGCAGATCTGCACTTGCGTTGCAAGGCTGCAAATTCAGAGTCGTACCTGTTAAGCGGCTTCACTTCAACACTACAGCTAAGTCAATGCCTAGTCTGGGATGCTGAGGGAAACCCTTGTTGATATATTTTTAGGTCCAGTTCATGTACTCTGGATGACAACCCTTATATAACACCCCTCTCTTAGAATCCCCCTGACCCCACTGAGCCAAGAAGTAGGTCTTTTTTGCGAATTTAAAAGGTTTATTTGAGAAATATAACAATATATATCTATCACACTTTAATTAAGATTGGATATCACACTTAAAATATGACAGTGATCAACAATGGATAATGTTCTACTGGTAAACTGATTTGGTTACTTAGAAGTAGTATAGAGGATGAGGTAGCTGAAATGCTTTATGGTTTCAAGGAAATGCAAGGTGGAATAAATGCAGTACAGAAAATAAACTGATATGGTTTCACAAGAGATAATATGTTCACTTTTCCACTGGTGGCAATTCGCCCCCCCCTATATGCAATGCAAGGAGATGGAAGTAACACACACAGTCTTCAGGAATACAATCAAATACAATACAGAATTCAGTCCCCCCCCCAGCAAGCTTAGAAAACAGGTATGCTTTTTAAAACACGGGCAAGTGTGCTTTGTAATGTGGTGGCAAGGATGTGAAAAATGCTAAAATTGCTTTTAATTCCCTACAGGAGGTTCAGGGTGAGTGGTAGACACGTTAAATCAGTTCAGGTCAGCCCTAACAATGGTTCAGGGATGGTTATTAGGTTGCAAACGAATTTGAGCAGTTCAGGCAAAAGCGGCTATCTTTTTGCAGATGACGAAATCAGGCCAAATCGCGGTAAATTTTGTGAGTGTGTAAATCACGATTGCGGTAAAAGTATAAGGACAAACGGTTCCAGAGATACGGACGATTTTGTGAAGGTAGTTTTTTCGGATTTAAAGTAAACTCAAAATGACAGGTGACAGCTTGCAGCTGCAGAATTGACAGGTGACAGTTGTGCAGCTTTAAAAATGACAAATGACACGATTTCTAGGAGGCTGTTCTAATTAGGTTAAAATAGTTTGGATTAGATTATTTTAACTAGGAGATTGGGTTCTGCACAGTTCTGGCGGATACTCACTCCTAATTTTGAAATGAATGGGCCTCGTCACGGATCTGGTCAACACATCCAGCGGCGGTTCTCTCTGCTCGACGGGTCAATCAGGCACTGTGTCATGTCTCCCAATGTTCATCATCATCACCCACCTGTCATTCACCACCATCAGAGCTCACGTGACTTTCGTGTCCCTGCACACGAACGGCGGCGATATCCCGCCAAACAAAGGAGACCCGTTCATTACGGCCCGAGGGCTCTTCGCCCCTTTCTTCACTGGCACCTCCCATGGAGATTCTCGCAAGACTGGGGCTGCCGCTTGGGCACACACAGGACCGCGTGTCACGTGACGAGGCATCCACAACGGCCTTCGTCATCATCACAGGTCATGTGACACGGACCCTCATGTCCCCCCGTGATGTGAATCAGGTGACCCTCCACACAGTTAAAGGAAGCAGAGAAACACGGAAGCACCGCTTCACAGCTGCTTCCTTCACGGACTGCTTTGGCGTTTTTTGGATACTTTTGAATACTACGATTGCTCGACCACGGAACGTTACACGGATTGCCTCATCTCTGCCCCTGATATCACGCTGCTTTGTCTGCCTTGCTGGAAATCATCCCTGGATTGTCAACCTGCTGGTTTCCATTCCCTCCTACTGGTTTCTTGACCCGGATTTGTTCACTGGACTGCCCACGGATATCCTTTTGTACTGAATACTGAACTTTATGGTTACCTTTTTGGCCCTCGACCTCGGAACTGCTTTTCTGGACTGCTCACGGATTGCCCTACGTATTTGTCTCAGGTGTTTTCCATCTTCTCGAGTACTGTCAGAGAAACAAACGACCAGTGTATGCTGTACCCCCACTACTCCTCCATATCTCACAGGCCGCCATCTCCCTCACTTTTGGGTAAGCCCCTTTCTGATCTTCTATCACATGGTATTGTTGTTCATTCCCTGTTTTGATTAACCCTCCATTGCCTTACAGTGGTCAGGGGGTCCTTTGGCGTTTCTGGTTCCTGATCGACGGCATTCTTCACCTGTGACGTCAAGTGCCGCACGGGTAGTGTTTCTTTACTTCTGTCCGTGTGGTGCTTGGGGACGGAGGTAGTACTAATCTGCACGACCATCAAGACTTGAACAGACTGTGAAGCCTCTTTTTTTTTGGTCGTCCAGATTATGAATGCCTCGGCCGAGGACCCTGTGACCGCTCTAATGCAGGCAGTCGCGGCCCTTAGGACAGACATGGCCGCAGCTACGACTGCCATTCACCATCGCCTTGACGCCCTACAGAGTGCTCGTCACCCTTTACCCGAAGACACTGACTTCGGGGACACCCCAGCTCGTGATCCTCCATCTTCCACTCCACCCACCACGCCTACACCCTTGGTTCTCCCAAACCCGTTCCCCCTTGCAGCCCCGAAAAGATACCAGGGTGACCCGAGGAAGTATCGTACCTTCATAAATCAGTGCAAGCTCCATTTTCTATGTCGACCCCAAGCGTTTCCAGACTCTGTTACCAAGGCCGCTTTTCTCCTCTCCCACCTGTCGGGTGTAGCAGCCACATGGGCGAATCCCTTATTGGAAAATGACCACCCTGCACTTTACGATTTTGACCTCCTGATAAATGAGACGGCCAAGGTGTTCGACACTAGATACAAAGCACACTCCCGTGACCTGGAATTGCTCGACCTCACACAGGGCAAACAAACACTCATCGAGTACATCACTCGGTTCAACCAACTCTCTGCAGAGACATCATGGCCGGAGAACAAAAGAGCTATTGTATTCTACAGGGGCCTCTGTTGTGCAATGAAGGATGCTCTTTCTGTGGTTCCCTCTCTCCCGGCAGTTTTTTTCGGACCTGGTGGACCTAGCCCTGCAGGTAGACGCTCGACGCACGGAGCGGAGGGCAGAAGCCGGTCTTTCCATGCAGTCACCTTCCTTGGGGGACACAAAACCCGAACCCATGCAAATAGGAGGAATATGTAGTCCTATAACCCAGGCTGAGCGAGAACGCAGAAGGACAGATAACGCCTGTTTTTACTGCGGTATCAATGGGCACTACGTCAAAGAATGCCCCTGTCGCCCAAGAAACAAGAATCCGGGTTTTCCGAAAGCTCGCCCTTGAGACCGGGGGGACGGGCGAGCATTTCTTTGACCCCCACTGAGCCCTCGTTCGGTCCCATTAGACCGATTATTGTCCAGGCTCTATTGAAACCCACCGGGAATTGCATTCACCCAGTGCATATAGTAATTGATTCAGGAGCCACGGGTTGTTTTATAGACATCGCGCTGGCCCACCACCTCAACTTGCCTCTGATAACAAAGAAAAACCCAGAACCCGTACAAGCGGTGGACGGTACCTCCCTTGCTTCTGGCCCAATCAAGCATCAAACCGCTCCTCTAGAAGTGGTGATCCAGGACACCCACAAGGAAACCATGTCCTTCGATCTCATCGCCACACCGCAATTCGGGATCATTCTGGGTATTCCATGGCTTAGGCAACACAACCCATTGATTAATTGGGGCACTGGACAAGTCTCATTCGAGTCCGAGATCTGCCAGCATTACTGCCTAACAGAACCCGAAAAGTGCCTATTTCACACAAAGGAGGTCGAATTCCTGGGTTTCCACCTAACGCCTGGGGGTTTATCTATGAACCAGTCAAAGGTTCGGGCCATCACGGATTGGCCTGCTTCAAAGAACCTCAAGCAATTACAATCTTTTCTGGGTTTCGCTTATTTTTATCGGAGATTCATTGCTGGTTTCTCCTCCATAGTGGCTCCCCTTACCGCTCTTACCAGTCCGCTGGTTCCATTCTCTTGGACCCCGAAACATCAGCAGGCGTTTGAGGAGCTCAAAACCAGATTCGTAACAGCTCCTGTGCTCCAGCATCCAGACCCAGAACTCCCATTTGTTGTGGAGGCAGATGCTTCCTCTTTTGCTTTAGGTGCAGTTCTTTCCCAACCCTGTCCAACCACTGGTCGTCTGCATCCCGTGGCTTTTCACTCACGGAAGCTTACCTCAGCCGAGTTACATTATACTGTTACTGAGAAAGAATTACTGGCCATAAAGGACGCATTGCAAACTTGGCGTCACCACCTCCTTGGGGCCAGACACCAGACCACGATTTACTCCGACCACAAGAACTTGCAGGACCTGGCTACCCTTAAGTGCGTTAATAGCCGACAGGTACGCTGGCACCTGTAATGTTTTGTTATGATGAAATGCATATGCTGCCCCACTATCTCAACAGTGGTGGAAAAATGTCTATGAATAGGTATTGCCGCTCTTCCTTTGTCGTCCTAGGAGAAAGAAAACCGGGAGACGGGCCAAGGAGGACGATCCGGAGACCGGGAGCAGAGACGCAATGGGCCCGGGGTACCGCCCAATATTCCCATCAGGACCGGCGAGGAGAACCGATCGACCAGTACCGGATGGAGGAAAAGATGCTGAACTGTGCCATCTATTGGAAGAAGATGAGGAAACATCCCAGATCTTGCGGGTCCCACCAGTGAAGGATCAGATGGCCACCGCAAGAAGGGGGGCTTGTGGGATGTATTTACCCACGCATCCGAGCCCTACCTCAAAACTGTGCAGTACTGACATGGAAAACATCATGATGGCCAGAGCTTCCCAGAAAATGCACAGGGAAATGCATGAAGAATAGGCTGCCACTCATTTTTGCCGATGTTATGGGCACAGAAGGACACTGCCTAAAACCACCATTGGACTACCCACACAGTAGTCTGAAACCATTGGGAATGGCAATGCTGATTGCCAAAAGCAAACCCATAACTGTTGGGAATTCATTTTCTTAAATCCCAAAAAGGGTGCAGTACCAGTACTCACCACTATCCAAAAGCCGGCATTTTAAAACAACACCAGATTTTACTTTTTGTAAAACTGAATAAATGAACCCAGAGCATGCCAAAGAAAGACTTACTGAGAGGTGGATCCAATGTAAAGTTATATTCTGAAGTGACTTGAAGGTTTATAACAAGACTGGCTGAGCTGTGGATTTCAGCAGTTTAAGTAAATTTGGACTGAAAGACACTAAAAAATCTAAATGTTTAAAAGAAATGAGTGACCTATTTCTGAGTGTCACATAGGTTGCAATTGTTTAAATGTCATAGTTTTGAACTTAGAATCAGCATTCTAGCTGCATATGTAAACATTGTCTTGACTTAAACTGGGTAACAAAAAGTGACATTTTATCTGAAACCTGGCTTAAGGAACTGAATTCTGCCCACCAGCTACCCCCGACAGGAGATGAAACTTGAGTCACAGCTGTGTTCCCAGGCCTATCTGCCTTTTGCTGGCCACACTAAGGATATGCCATCTCTCTGATAATTGAATTAAGGGGAGCCCCCACAGAATACAGGAGCTCTGAACAAAGCCCTGTCCTGACTCAGGCAAAGGTTTTATTATGGCGGCAGTCGTAAATGGAGCTTCCTCCTGAAGCAAAGGGGAGGAGCACTGCCTGTGAGAGCAAGCTGGCTTGGCAGAACTGGAAAAACCAGAAATTCAACCTTGTGCTGGAGGAAAACCACACCCCTTTGGGGCCAGAACATAACTCTAAAAAGATGAATAACTCATAGTACGGACTTGTGAAAATTATTTAAATGACACCATAATTCTTGTGATTTTTCTGCCCACGTTTTAAGACGTGCTAGGACCCGGTGGTATGTTCAGGGGGGTTTTAGCGGAAAAGAGGATATTTCTCAAAATGTGTGCATGTGAAAAATCTGACACTTCATCAATTAATGTCCATACTCCTTGCGCACATGTGTGTAAATTTGGGGTAATGTCCGGTATTGCAAACCAGTTAAAAAGTGCAAAATATTGCCATTTCTGAATGCAAGCTCCCAGGAAGAGCAGAGTTTGAACAGGGTATACCTCCTGTGATATGTGAGGGGTGCGTGTAATTTTAAAACAACATGTACCTCTGCAAATATGTATTTGGTTCAAATCTAGATTTGTGTGTAAGTTGACAGGAGGAGTGGACTTTCTGCAGGCCGTAAAATGACATCACTCTGACACAACTTAGCTTCCCCAATCAGGGGAGAAATGAAAGCTTGGCCAATGATAAGTGGAGAGGGGTAGGGTCTAGTGATGCTGCACACACACCCATTTTGAAAACACATAAAAGCAGACAGACAGGACAGATAGGGACCTTCAAATCCATTTGCTGCGGGACGCTCTGCTGGAAAATCCATGCTTTACCTCCATCAATCTCTAGAGAAAGCTGTGCAGAAAGATCCAGACTTTAAATCCCTCAATCTTCAGAATCCAGAGAGAGAGCAGACCCAGATCACTGTGAAGTGCAGAGACCAGAGTCCAGTCTAAAACCTGGCCAGATCCGTGGCGAGGCCCATTTAACTCAAGAATATAGTGTGAGTACCTAGAAAACTGTGCAGAACCAATCTCTTAGTTAAGATAATGTAATTCAAGCTATTTTAATCTAAGTAGAATTGCCTCCTAACTGTCACCTGTCATTTGTAAAGCTGTCACCTGTCATTTTCTAGTTGCAAGCTGCACTTGTCTTTTTGAACTTTAAAATTTCAAATCTGAAAAACGACCTTTATTTAATCGCTCATATCTCCGTGACCGTTTGTGCTAGAGACTTGCAGTAACTTTCTTCTGGAAGCTGGGAATCGTGGCTTTCCTACGAACCTAGAACCGCATTCCTACCCCTATAGTTTTGCCGCAATCGTGAAAAACGCACTCGCGAATTTACCGCGATTTGCAAATTTCTCCACGTGTAAAAATCTGCTGCTGCTTGCCTTTCAGTTGCCAAAAATTCGTTTAACCTGCTAGTTACACCCTAGATCCTTGCTAAAGTGAGCCTGGACTAATATTAACTAGATACCACTCACCCTGAACCTCTAGAGGGAATTAAAAGCATTCTAGCATATTTTTTCTTCATTTCCAGCACATTTAAAAGCATTTGGGCCTGTGTTTTCAACTTCTGTAGTCTAAGTTGCTGGGGTGAACTGAATTACATTTGATTGCATTTCTGAGAACTGTGTGCTTTCCTTCCATTTCCTTGCATTGCATAAAGGGGGGAGGGGATTGCCAGAGAAAAGTGATTACATTGTTTTGTTGAAATCATATTGAGTATTTTCTGTACTGCATTTCATTCCACATTGCATCCATTTGAAACCATAAAAGTATTGTTGCTATCTTATCCATTTCATGTCAACTCCTTAGTGATTATCAAGAAGTGTGCGAGTGCCAGATTCTCCGTTGTTAATCTTTATCATATCAGATTAAGTGTGATATCCAATTATTAATTTATTATAAAGTGTGATAGATATATATTGCTTTACTTCTCAAATAACCCTTTTAACTGGCAAAACAGAACTACTTCTTGGCTCAGTGGGGTCAGGAGGATTCCAAGAGTGGGGTGTTATATAGGGGTAGTCATCCAGAACGCATGAACTGGACATAAAGATATATCAATAAGGGTTTTCATTCAGTATTATAGACTAGGCGTTGACTTAGCTGTAGTGTTGAATTGAATCCTCTTACAAATTGGGGGCTCGTGCCGGATGTTTGGGTTAGATCTACCATTTGTGCAGATTAATACAGCGTGCCAGCTGACCAGATACACATATCCGGTCGGATCACCACGCTGTGTTACGCTGTGAAGCACTCCTCAAAGGAACGCTCTTAGGAAAAGGCCTGTTTTGCAAAAATAAAATACAAACTTCTGTAAGTCAGGCGACCTTAGTAGACATGAAAATAGCCAGAGAGCACCTCTTACATAAACTATTTGTGAGAGGTGAATGGACTGAACAGGGCCAGGATGCCTGGTTGCAGGCCATCACGCGACAGGTCACTGAAACAGGGTCAGACCTATGGAGAGATCAGGGTCCATTACATGTGGCCCTGAGTGAACTATATATGGCTCCTAAAGCCAAAGATGAACACAATAAGATTGCCAGGATAGCAGCATACCTGTACCTATATATGGGAGACATGCAGGATAAATGCATTGAAAGCCAAGATCTGGCAAATAGGCAACAGATGGCAGTAGAGAAGGCCCGATCTGATCTGGCCTCTTCTGAGCAGAGGCTGCAGAGGAGCCAGGAGTCAGAAAATGATAGTAGGCAATATATCGTTAAAATAAAAGAGGATATGGGCATCCTCCAACAGGAAAAGACAGACCAGGATACCAGATTTCTGGCCCTGCAGAAGGAGCACCAAGACAGTTTGGACTCCTTACTGCAGAACCAGAAAAAGTTGGAGCAACAGATCAATTTCAACAGGGCATGCGCGGAGCAGGTAGTCACCCTGCAAAGCCAGCTAGATAGAGAGAAAGAGGAGAGCAATAAACTGATTCTGAAAGACCTGGATACCCAGGCAGAGTTTGATGAGGAGCGCCAAAAAGCTGGTGCCTTTCAACGACAGAGGGACGACCTGGCAGCACAGATGCAGGCTCTCAGTCAGGAAAGAGACACTTTAGGCCAGGAAGTCTGCTACTTAAAAAAGGAAATTGAAGAAAATCACCTGGCCCTCCAGGGGCTGGGTGACCTCCAAAAAGAAAACCAGAACTTGGTAGAGCACACCAGAAGGGTGGAAGATGCTCTGGCAAGAAAGGAGCAGGCCAGTAGGGATGGGACTCAGGAGGTAAACCTCCTGCAGCAAAGACTGGCCCAGTTCTCCAGGACCAACCAGGAAGCACAGAGGGAAAATGAGGCCCTCTGTCAACACAATGATAGGCTCCAACAACAGGTAGCGATGCAGGAGAGACTGATAGAGTCTAGTAAGGCCTTGACTGAGGAACTGAAAGCACAAATGCAGGCTCTTGCATTGCAACAGGGAGCAGGGGCGGATAGAGATGAGGTCCGCTGGGAAAGAGAGACTCCTGACCAGAACCTCAGGAGCCCTAACACCAGGGGCCTTCATCTCTCCCAGTCCCTGGACTCTACCACCCCCATGTCCCCTGGCGCACATGAGCACAGGGCCACAGGGATGGCAGATTACTATCCAGCTAAAAGTATGGGGCTCATAGGCCAGTACCACTCAGGAATGGAGGGGTGGGCATCCGGGTATGGGCACCCAAGTACAGTACAGTTCAGTGGGGAACCCCAGGAGAGTAGGCCCCTTAAGGGCATCCTGAAAACCTCTGCCCAGTTAGGTCAGTGGGGGGTACCCAGCAAATCCTGGCAGCAAGGAGGGATCTGAGGACTCCTCTGAGCACCACAGGAAACAGGAGACCAGGTCCCCACATTCTGCCAGCCATTCCCAGGCTCGCAGAATCCGGGAAAACCTGGAAGAACAGACAGGAACCTCTGGGAGCAGTGCCTCTGAGTCAGAGGATGAATGGACAAGGGTTACCCGAACCAAAAAGGCCAATAAGGCAAAAAGGGCCTTGCTTAAGGACCCCTTAAAGCAGATTAAGGCGATCAGGAGCATCATCACGCCTTACCATAAGAACGCTAAAAACGTATTAATAAATTCTCTGCTATCCGTGCGCACCCTTCTGGTGGTCTGCGCAAAAGCACGCTTTAACTCCTGCACAAATTCTTGTTTGAGCAAATGATGGAGACTTTCCATTTGAAGGACAGCCAAAGCTGTATTCAATATGTAAAGTGGACCTTCTCCCCGGAATACTCCAGTTTCTCTGCGGGGCTGGAGGACCAAAATCATTTAAGATGGTCCACCTATAAGGCGGCCATCTTGAAACATTTTTCTACTCATAGAAATCCTCAAGAGGCTCGCAAGGCAGCCTACAATTTACAATGTGGGGAGGATCAGGCCCCACAAGAATTTGTGCAGGAGTTAAAGCGTGCTTTTGCGCAGACCACCAGAAGGGTGCGCACGGATAGCAGAGAATTTATTAATACGTTTTTCCATGCCTTGCCCAAATACATAATGACCCAGCTCGTGAGGGATTTTCACGAGAAAAGATCTTTAGACTGGGTCATTGAACAGGCTACCCAGATCTATGAGGTGCAGAAACCGGTAGATGGCAAAAGTAATGCCCAGAAAAACCTCAAAGCCAACAGCACCCCTGCTGCTGCCAAGGTGGCAGAGGTAAAGGTCACCCCTGTTTTGGATTTGGAGATGGGGGGGCCTAAAAACCTACCTGCACCTAATAATGCTAGGCCCAGGAGGTCCTCGGGTCAGTCACAGACAGGGAGCCAAGGAGGCAGCCCCACAAATGGGGTCCCTCGCTCTCCTGATTATGTAAGTCCCTGTTACAAGGGAAATCGACCAATCCTGGGTTATGTGTGGACTCCCCCAGCCCAAGGGGGGGGATCCAACCGAGCACCGAACCTAGGGAACTTCCCTCCAAACTTCCCACAGGAGGGCAGAAATTTACCAAACCCTGGGCAGAATTTTTTTTCCAGATATCCACCCGACTTTCAGCCCCAAAATCCTCCACCCTTCTTTCCCCAATTCCCTGAGCCCAGACCACTGAATCCGGGAGAAGGGAGGCCAAGGGTGGAGGGGTATCCAAATCTTCCCAACCAGGGGTACTACCAAAGAAGGGATAGCTACCCTTCCCGGGATCAGCCCAGGGGAGAAAACAGGGCCCCGTATCAGCCTGAGCGGGTTTCCCAGTTAGAGCGCCAGGTTCAAAACATGGCGCGGGATCTGGGTCACATACTGAGGGCTCAGCAGAACCCTCAGATGGGCGTGCCGGCGCAGAACGCACCCAACTCTGGACCTGGTGCTCCAGAACAATGACGGAGGCAGCACCCAGATAACTCACCGGTTCCCAGGGAGGAGGCACAAGGGGAAGGGGGGTGTAAAGCCTTGGTTGAAGCTTCCTTCCCAACTTGTAAACAGCCCCTGGAAACCCAGGAACCGGAAACAAAATCTCTTGCCCCGGAAAGCCTGCCTCCCAAGGAGCAGAGGGGGGGTAGGAGAAACAAAAGACCCAAACAGACTCAGTTTGAGGAGGAGGTACAGATCTTCCAATTTGAGGGAGAGGGATCCTCAGAGGATCCTGGGAAAAGGATCTTCTCCTTCAGAGAGGGGGGAACTCCTCCCAAAGAAAAATGGGTCCCTAGGGATGCAAATCCAGACTGGGGAGATGTGGAGACTGAGCTACCGCCGCCCACCATCTCATCCCAGAACCAACAGCAAGAAAATCCCCTGGTTCAAACCCATCCTGGTGACTGCCTCCAAAAAGGGGGGGGGGCGGCCCAGAACCGGAGCCAGGGGAACCCACAATGGCTCTGATCTCCAGTTGCCAAATTTTTCTTTCAGATTCCCAAGGCTCTCCACAGAATTCTGCCCAAATTTCTTCTCTTGCGATGTCCAAAACCAGAAAGTTAGCCCACCAGTTGTCCAAAAATGTGCATTATCTGTGCCCCCTTGAGGAGAAGGAGGGAAGATACTATGCCCCGGTACAAGTACAGGGGCAGGGTACAATTTTGGCACTGGTGGACACTGGATCTCAAGCTACCCTTCTGTCCAGAAGGGCCTTTGACGAACTGAATGCAGGAAGGGGAGAGAATTACCAAATTCCTCTCACCTCACTTCCTGGACAACTCCAGAACTTTGACGGGAAGGAAATTCCTGTTGAGGGGACTGCAGACTTGGACATTAAAATTGGGCGACACAAGTTGAAACACCCGGTCATAGTTGTGACCCCCAGAGGGCACCCCTTGTTTACTAGGGAATGACCTCCTGAGAAGGTTGTCACCCCTAATAGATTGCGTAAACAAGGTCCTCTGGACCCAGACTAGCCGACCAATAAAATTAAAACAGAGTGTCAACCATGTTAGTTTAAACGGCACCTGCCACATGGTTGAACAAAAATCTGACCAAGTAGAATTTCACTTCCAGAATAGCCAAATTCCAGACGTGACAGTAATAGCAGTAGGACAACAGACTGGTGATGCAGGGTCCTCTCTATTTCTGAAAATCAACCTTCCTTCCAGTCTAAAGTGGTACTCCACGCTGGAAGGAAACACTCTGAGATTCTATACTAATCCACAATCTGAAACTCCCACTCCTATAGTCCAGAAAGATGCGAAATCAGCTCAGAGCCTGGCTGATATTCAGCAAATTGGAGAGCAGTTGTTCATCCCTGTCCAATTAAATGATGGGAAGGACTCTGTTCTCGCTCGAGTGTGTGTGAACAACGGTAAGAGCTTCATCAGCGAAGCCATGTTCCGCCAACTCCCAAAAGATCCAGCCATTCCCACATTCAAACTGATAGACAAATGGGAAATGGACCTGGAAGCACCTAATTCCAAACAGCTCCTGCCAAGCAGGTGTATGCTCAAAATCTCCATTGGCAACAAGAGCATAGTCCATAATTGTTGGGTCGTGCGAGACGTCACTGCCGCCTTTTACTTAGGCAGTGACATTCTCAATCGCTTTGCCATTAGTTTGGACCTAATAAACTTCAAAGCTTGGTCCCGATTAGCGGATAATCCCATGGGCTTTGATGATCCAGAAAAAGCATTTAGGTCAGCTCAATTGCTACCTTATGCAGTTGAAATTCAGGTTAAAGAGGAAGTCACCATCCCAGAAAGGACCCGACAATTCTCCCTGGAAGTGAAAGTTAAAAGGGGACAAGAGTTGAAAAACCCTGATGCTTACATACATCTAAATGCTTCTCTCCAACAGCAAGGGTTGGGGGTAAACCCAACACCATTAGTCAACATAGAACATGACACCATTCTAATAGAGGTGGATAACAGCGACTTAAAGAGTATTACTCTAGCCGCAGGCACCATTATTGGAATGGCGGTTGATGACCGACATTTTTCCATCGACTTAGTAAATGAACTGTTAGGACCAATCCCCAAGGACTGCTTTGACAGTGACAGTGAAGACAATACAACACCAGACAGGATTTTTACCCGGCATGGGGGGAACTTCCTGGTGTACACTTCTTGCCCTTATGGTAAGGAAGATGTGACTTGTGACTTCAGGAGGGATGAGGTGATTTTCCAGGTCCATGAGGGCTGCCTTTCCCACCTGAAGCCTCCGGTCCAAATCAGCACTCTGACCAGGGACTTCTCCACCCAGCTGGAGGAGGCCGCTGAAATAGCCAAACCAGAAGTCTTTCCAGGCTTCAGGCAGATGGTGGAAGAGAGAGTCAACCTAGCTGATGCCTGTGTGACTCTGGAACAAAAGCAGAAGTTGAAACAAGTTTTCTTGGATTTCCAAGATCTCTTTGCAGTAGACTCATATGACTGTGGTCGCACTGACATCCACACAACAACAATCCCCACGGACCCTGGCATGACTCCAGTGTTTGTGAAGCAATATCGCTTGCCTCTCGCATCAATGGAGTCCCTTACTGAAATAATTAAGAATCTTGAGTCCCGGGGAATAATCCGTCCAGTCCACAGCACCTTCAATAATCCGGTGCTGGGAATATTGAAGCCAAACGGCCAGTGGAGACTCTGCGCCGACCTCAGGGAGCTCAACAAATGGGTCCATACTTCCCGATGGCCTCTGCCCTACATTGACCAAGGGCTGGCCCAGATCCAGGGGTCACAGGTATTCACTGCAATAGACCTGACCAATGGATACTGGACCGTGCCTGTCAGCAGGGAGGACCAATACAAACTGGCTTTTACCTTTGGGGGCCAGCAGTACACATGGACCCGGACTCCCTTCGGATACCTTAACTCCGGTAATGAGTTCAACATTTTCCTACATAAGGCCATGCCCGACCTGGGTGCGAGGGGTAACCTGGCTTATGTAGATGATGTCCTCATCAAAAGTTCATCTGTGGAGGAACACATAGCGGAGATCCGTTATGTTCTGACTCAGTTGAGGGCCGCCGGAGCAAAACTTTCCTTTCAGAAAGCACAGTGGTGTAGAACCCGTGTTAATTTCTTGGGGCATGAGATTACTCCTCAGGGTCTCTGTCCCCAGGAAAAGAAAGTGGAAGCACTTCAGAAACTGAAAGACCCCACAACTCTGCGGGAACTAAGGAGCCTCCTTGGACTGACTAATTACAGCAGAAAGTTCATTGAGGGCTACGCAGAGATCACCAGACCCCTGATTCATCTCCTGAAGGGGGGGGTCAAGTGGGAATGGGGTCCAGAATAAGCCGAGGCAGTAAAACAACTCAAAAGAAGCCTCTCACAAGCGCCTTGCCTAGCTTACCCTGTCAGAAACAAGGAGTTCTTCCTGGAGACAGGGTTCTCTAATACGTGCTTGACGGCAGTATTATACCAAAGCATGACAAGGTCAATAAAGTAATCTCCTATGCGAGCAAAACTTTATCCTCTGTGGAGGAAAAATTCAACGATTGTGAGAAGGCACTCCTGGCGACGGTGTGGGCATTGAAGAATTACCGCCCGTTTATCCAGGGGGAACACATCATAGTGGAGACTCCACACCAGCCTCTGCAATATCTCCAAAGTGACAGAATCCGGGCCGGAAATGTGAGTAATTCCTGAATTACTTCCTGGATTCTGTCAATGCAAGGCTTTCCTGTGGAGGTCAGATATGGCCAAAACAAGAAGAGTCCCCTCGTGCAAGGTCTGGCTGACTTGCATGATTGTGCCAGAGAAAACTGTCTCGAGGACGAAAGTCTAAAAATAAAGGACAACACGGAGGCATACCTTAATTCCCCACACAAAGTCTTTGAAGAGGACAAGTGTGAGGGAATGCCCACTGTCTATGTGGATGGATGCTCGTACCATGTTGACAACAACGGGGAGAAAGAACTGGTGGCCGGCGTAGGGAATGCATGGGTGAATGAGTCTCCAGAACCCTCCGCTGGATACAAAATTGGTCCCTGAAGTAGTCAGGTGGCAGAATTGATGGCTGTGCATCAGGCCATCCTCACTGCTGTCCAGCATCAACTCCACGAACTGGTCATAATCACAGATTCGGATTATGTACGGAACGGGTTCGTGGAGCACCTGGTTAATTGGAAAACCAGAGGCATGTTATGTGCTAACAACAAACCCTTGAAACATGGGAAGTTGATCCAAAACATTGATGATCTGGTCACCTCGAAAGGAATGACCATCTATTGGAAGAAGATCAAGGGTCATTCCAAAATAGAGGGATCAGACAAAACTGGAAATGACTTAGCTGATCAGCTGGCCAAAACCGGGGCCATCCAAGGGGATCTAATTGAGATTGAGTCCCTGTTGGGGGAAATCCAGGTCACTGTTATCACTAGGTCCCAGACAAATGCTCACAACGACCTTTCAATTGCACAGTGGAGTAAGGAGACCCCTGATGCTGATTTGATTACCGCTCAGAAGGGGGATCCAATAATTGGTAAATTTTACCAGCACATTGAGGACCCTGAGAACTTTCCCCTGACGGATACCGATTACATTGGGAAAGAGGACCTAAGAGTGTTGATGAAATGTCCAAAAATGTTCCGAATCCAAGACGGTTTGCTGGTAAGGGAATCCAAAGCTGGCCACGATCAGTGGGTGGTTCCTACCTCATTCCGAAGCCTGATGTTAAGTCACGCCCATGATGCGGCCACCGCCGGTCATAGGGGGTTTCACACAACATTGGAAATCTTAAGAGAGGTTGCATACTGGCCACACATGGGGCAGGACCTCGACCAATACTTGAAGGGGTGTCTTGTGTGTGCACAATTTCAGCCATCGTCCCTCACACACCGCGCGCCTCTCCAAAAGAGGGGGATGACCCTGCCATGGTCAGATTTACAAATCGACTTTATAGGCCCCGTGATTCGCTCTGCTAGGGGGAATAAGTACATGTTGACTGTGACATGCTTGTTTACAAAGTGGGTGGAATGTCTCCCAGCCCCAAATTGCAAGGCAGAAACTGCAGCTGCCCTGATGATTAACCACATCTTTTCCCGTTTTGGTCTACCTCAAAGGATTGAGTCAGACAGGGGTAGCCACTTCACCAGTGAAGTAATGACAAAGATGTGGGAGATACTGGGGGTCAAGAGAAAGCTACACATTGCTTACAGGCCAGCTTCTTCTGGGGCAGTAGAGAGATATAACCGAACCATTGTGAGCATATTAAAGAAGTTTGTGGCAGATTCTGGGCCAAGTTGGGATATCCGATTACCTCTGGTCCTAATGGCCATCAGATCTACCCCTTCATCTGCAACCAAAATGTCACCATTTGAGTTGATGACTGGGCGCAAGATGGTGCTTCCGCAGCATTTGCTCTACAAGACCCAAGAGCAGACACTGATAAATGCCTCCACAACTCATGAGTATGTGGAGAATTTAAGGAAACACCTTCAACATGCTTTTGCTTATGCTCAGCGGAATCTAGAAAGATCAGCTGATAGCATGAAGACCCACTATGACCTGAAGACTTCCAGGAAGGAATATCAGGTGGGGGACCGGGTTTATCTATACAACTTCCAAAGAAACCAGGCAAAACAGCGGAAATTTTTGCCTACATGGAAGGGACCCTTTGAGATCATCGACAAGATCTCTCCTGTGGCCTACAAAATCCACATCCCCAAAGGTCCTTTGGCAGCGGGGGAAGACAAGTGGGTCCACATAAACCAGTTGAAATGTTGCCATCCCAGGCACACTCTGCAACAACTGGAGGAATCCTCTGGAATCCTAGGGGGTACTGTCTCAGACTAATTCAGTTCCAACCATAAAACATACCACATCTAGTCTCTAAAATATTGTGATTTGCATGAAACTGTCTCTTAGTTATACCGTTTTTTTTTCAAAATAAGAATGTAATGTTTTGTTATGATGAAATGCATATGCTGCCCCACTATCTCAACAGTGGTGGAAAAATGTCTATGAATAGGTATTGCCGCTCTTCCTTTGTCGTCCTAGGAGAAAGAAAACCGGGAGACGGGCCAAGGAGGACGATCCGGAGACCGGGAGCAGAGACGCAATGGGCCCGGGGTACCGCCCAATATTCCCATCAGGACCGGCGAGGAGAACCGATCGACCAGTACCGGATGGAGGAAAAGATGCTGAACTGTGCCATCTATTGGAAGAAGATGAGGAAACATCCCAGATCTTGCGGGTCCCACCAGTGAAGGATCAGATGGCCACCGCAAGAAGGGGGGCTTGTGGGATGTATTTACCCACGCATCCGAGCCCTACCTCAAAACTGTGCAGTACTGACATGGAAAACATCATGATGGCCAGAGCTTCCCAGAAAATGCACAGGGAAATGCATGAAGAATAGGCTGCCACTCATTTTTGCCGATGTTATGGGCACAGAAGGACACTGCCTAAAACCACCATTGGACTACCCACACAGTAGTCTGAAACCATTGGGAATGGCAATGCTGATTGCCAAAAGCAAACCCATAACTGTTGGGAATTCATTTTCTTAAATCCCAAAAAGGGTGCAGTACCAGTACTCACCACTATCCAAAAGCCGGCATTTTAAAACAACACCAGATTTTACTTTTTGTAAAACTGAATAAATGAACCCAGAGCATGCCAAAGAAAGACTTACTGAGAGGTGGATCCAATGTAAAGTTATATTCTGAAGTGACTTGAAGGTTTATAACAAGACTGGCTGAGCTGTGGATTTCAGCAGTTTAAGTAAATTTGGACTGAAAGACACTAAAAAATCTAAATGTTTAAAAGAAATGAGTGACCTATTTCTGAGTGTCACATAGGTTGCAATTGTTTAAATGTCATAGTTTTGAACTTAGAATCAGCATTCTAGCTGCATATGTAAACATTGTCTTGACTTAAACTGGGTAACAAAAAGTGACATTTTATCTGAAACCTGGCTTAAGGAACTGAATTCTGCCCACCAGCTACCCCCGACAGGAGATGAAACTTGAGTCACAGCTGTGTTCCCAGGCCTATCTGCCTTTTGCTGGCCACACTAAGGATATGCCATCTCTCTGATAATTGAATTAAGGGGAGCCCCCACAGAATACAGGAGCTCTGAACAAAGCCCTGTCCTGACTCAGGCAAAGGTTTTATTATGGCGGCAGTCGTAAATGGAGCTTCCTCCTGAAGCAAAGGGGAGGAGCACTGCCTGTGAGAGCAAGCTGGCTTGGCAGAACTGGAAAAACCAGAAATTCAACCTTGTGCTGGAGGAAAACCACACCCCTTTGGGGCCAGAACACAACTCTAAAAAGATGAATAACTCATAGTACGGACTTGTGAAAATTATTTAAATGACACCATAATTCTTGTGATTTTTCTGCCCACGTTATAAGACGTGCTAGGACCCGGTGGTATGTTCAGGGGGGGTTTAGCGGAAAAGAGGATATTACTCAAAATGTGTGCATGTGAAAAATCTGACACTTCATCAATTAATGTCCATACTCCTTGCGCACATGTGTGTAAATTTGGGGTAATGTCCGGTATTGCAAACCAGTTAAAAAGTGCAAAATATTGCCATTTCTGAATGCAAGCTCCCAGGAAGAGCAGAGTTTGAACAGGGTATACCTCCTGTGATATGTGAGGGGTGCGTGTAATTTTAAAACAACATGTACCTCTGCAAATATATATTTGGTTCAAATCTAGATTTGTGTGTAAATTGACAGGAGGAGTGGACTTTCTGCAGGCCGTAAAATGACATCACTCTGACACAACTTAGCTTCCCCAATCAGGGGAGAAATGAAAGCTTGGCCAATGATAAGTGGAGAGGGGTAGGGTCTAGTGATGCTGCACACACACCCATTTTGAAAACACATAAAAGCAGACAGACAGGACAGATAGGGACCTTCAAATCCATTTGCTGCGGGACGCTCTGCTGGAAAATCCATGCTTTACCTCCATCAATCTCTAGAGAAAGCTGTGCAGAAAGATCCAGACTTTAAATCCCTCAATCTTCAGAATCCAGAGAGAGAGCAGACCCAGATCACTGTGAAGTGCAGAGACCAGAGTCCAGTCTAAAACCTGGCCAGATCCGTGGCGAGGCCCATTTAACTCAAGAATATAGTGTGAGTACCTAGAAAACTGTGCAGAACCAATCTCTTAGTTAAGATAATATAATTCAAGCTATTGTAATCTAAGTAGAATTGCCTCCTAACTGTCACCTGTCATTTGTAAAGCTGTCACCTGTCATTTTCTAGTTGCAAGCTGCACTTGTCTTTTTGAACTTTAAAATTTCAAATCTGAAAAACGACCTTTATTTAATCGCTCATATCTCCGTGACCGTTTGTGCTAGAGACTTGCAAGGAACCGCATTCCTACCCCCTATAGTTTCGCCGCAATCGTGAAAAACGCACTCGCGAATTTACCGCGATTTGCAAATTTCTCCACGTGTAAAAATCTGCTGCTGCTTGCCTTTCAGTTGTCAAAAATTTGTTTAACCTGCTAGTTACACCCTAGATCCTTGCTAAAGTGAGCCTGGACTAATATTAACTAGATACCACTCACCCTGAACCTCTAGAGGGAATTAAAAGCATTTTAGCATATTTTTTCTTCATTTCCAGCACATTTAAAAGCATTTGGGCCTGTGTTTTCAACTTCTGTAGTCTAAGTTGCTGGGGTGAACTGAATTACATTTGATTGCATTTCTGAGAACTGTGTGCTTTCCTTCCATTTCCTTGCATTGCATAAAGGGGGGAGGGGATTGCCAGAGAAAAGTGATTACATTGTTTTGTTGAAATCATATTGAGTATTTTCTGTACTGCATTTCATTCCACATTGCATCCATTTGAAACCATAAAAGTATTGTTGCTATCTTATCCATTTCATGTCAACTCCTTAGTGATTATCAAGAAGTGTGCTAGTGCCAGATTCTCCGTTGTTAATCTTTATCATATCAGATTAAGTGTGATATCCAATTATTAATTTATTATAAAGTGTGATAGATATATATTGCTTTACTTCTCAAATAAACCTTTTAACTTTCAAAACAGAACTACTTCTTGGCTCAGTGGGGTCAGGAGGATTCCAAGAGAGGGGTGTTATATAGGGGTAGTCATCCAGAACGCATGAACTGGACATAAAGATTTATCAATAAGGGTTTTCATTCAGTATTATAGACTAGGCGTTGACTTAGCTGTAGTGTTGAATTGAATCCTCTTACACACCTGTTTTTCGCAGCTTACGACTTTGTGATTAGGCATAGACCGGGTGCTGTCCAGGGGAAGGCTGATGCACTGTCACGTTCTCCAGGGGGGGAGTCTCTTCCGTCTTTTCCTGCCACGTTGCTGGAGGGGGGTCATGTCATTTGTGTTTGTACACCGTCCCCGTCCATGCAGTCCACCATCCGTCATTGGGTCTCCCAACATCCACACGCGCTGGCGGAATGGGACCTGGTTCTTCAGGAGGGGTTACCTTTCATTCAAGACAAGCTATTTCTTCCCACTAGTGACACACGCAACCAGGCACTAGAATGGTCACACGATGCCGCCATTAATGGTCACCCGGGGCAACGTCGCACTCTAGAACTACTAAAACGCTGGTGCTGGTGGCCATCAATGAAGCACGACGTGGAGAACTACATAAACACGTGTTCGGTGTGTGCACAGTGCAAATCACGCAGGGGTCGCCCACTGGGATTACTCCAACCACTACCAATCCCCCCCAGACCCTGGCACACTGTCTCGATGGACCTCATCATGGACCTACCACGCAGACAGGGTTACGACACTATCTGAGTAGTGGTAGACTCCTATACCAAGATGGCACGCTTTGTACCTTGTACGGGTATACCCTCTGCTCCTACACTGGCCCAGTTGTTCTTTAAATCTGTTTTTTGCCTCTTTGGTCTGCCACAGATCATAATATCAGATCGTGGTACGCAGTTCACATCCCGTTTCTGGCTAGCCCTGACAAAGCTACTCGGCATTGATGCCCGCTTTTCCTCGGCCTATCATCCGCAAACTGATGGGCAGACTGAGAGGGTGAACCAAGCCCTAGAACAGTACTTACGCTGTTTAACCCTCCAGTACCAAGACACATGGCTTAATTTACTACACCTGGCGGAATTTGCCTATAACAGCTCCTTGCATTCCTCCACTGGCTTCTCTCCCTTTTATTCCATGTACGGTCAGCATCCCCGCACCCTTCCATTCCCTGATTTCGCTTCATCCACTACTCCTGCTGCCAATACCTGTGCCCGTGATCTGGTCTCGGTCCATGCGCAAACCCTAGTCCACCTGCGCGAAGCCCAGATCTCCATGAAATTAGCGGCTGACAGAAAACGGGTGGCGGCTCCCAAGTATCGGGTGGGGGATCGGGTATGGTTGTCCTCCGGCCACCTACACATCCCTGGCTGTCGCAAGCTGCTTCCCCGGTTTGTGGGTCCCTACCGTATTACTAAAGTCCTGAACCCTGTGGCTCTACGGTTGTCTGTTCCTTCCACCTGGCGTATCCATCCGGTTTTTCACACCTCCCTGCTCAAGCCTTGCCTAGGTCCTACCCGTCTCACTACCCCTCCTGCCCCTGTCTCCTTGTCCTCTCCTGATGTCTTTGAGGTCAGTGCCATTTTGGGCTCATGCTTTATTCGGGGTTGCTTGCACTATCTCGTGGACTGGTTGGGTTACGGTCCTGAGGAACGGTCCTGGGTGCCCTCCGGGGATGTCCGGGCCCCCCGGTTGGTTGGCCAATTCCATCGTGATCATCCGTCCAGCCCACGGGGTCGTGGGCCTTTAGGGGGGGGGCTCTGTCATGTCTCCCAATGTTCATCATAATCACCCACCTGTCATTCACCACCATCAGAGCTCACGTGACTTTTGTGTCCCTGCACACGAACGGCAGCGATATCCCGCCAAACAAAGGAGACCCGTTCATTACGGCCCAAGGGCTCTTCGCCCCTTTCTTCACTGGCACCTCCCATGGAGATTCTCGCACGACTAGCGCTGCCTCTTGGGCACACACAGGACCGCGCGTCACGTGACGAGGCATCCACAACGGCCTTCGTCATCATCACGGGTCATGTGACACGGACCCTCACGTCCCCCCCCTTGATGTGAATCAGGTGACCCTCCACACAGTTAAAGGAAGCAGAGAAACACGGAAGCACTGCTTCACAGCTGCTTCCTTCACGGACTGCTTTGGCGTTTTTTGGATACTTTTGAATACTACGATTGCTCGACCACGGAACGTTACACGGATTGCCTCATCTCTGCCCCTGATATCACGCTGCTTTGTCTGCCTTGCTGGAAATCATCCCTGGATTGTCAACCTGCTGGTTTCCATTACCTCCTACTGGTTTCTTGACCCGGATTTGTTCACTGGACTGCCCACGGATATCCTTTTGTACTGAATACTGAACTTTATGGTTACCTCTTTGGCCCTCGACCTCGGAACTGCTTTTCTGGACTGCTCACGGATTGCCCTACGTATTTGTCTCAGGTGTTTTCCATCTTCTCGAGTACTGTCAGAGAAACAACCGACCAGTGTATGCTGTACCCCCACTACTCCTCCATATCTCACAGGCCGCCATCTCCCTCACTTTTGGGTAAGCCCCTTTCTGATCTTCTATCACATGGTATTGTTGTTCATTCCCTGTTTTGATTAACCCTCCATTGCCTTACAGTGGTCAGGGGGTCCTTTGGCGTTTCTGGTTCCTGATCGACGGCATTCTTCACCTGTGACCTCAAGTGCCGCACGGGTAGTGTTTCTTTACTTCTGTCCGTGTGGTGCTTGGGGACGGAGGTAGTACTAATCTGCACGACCATCAAGACTTGAACACACCGGTTCTGCTCACAGCGATCTGGATCTCTGGTTCTGCTCACAGCGGTCTGGGTCTGGTCTGCGGTTCCGGCAAAAGTTCTTGGCAAAGAATTCAAACAGCTCACCCGGCTGTTGAATAGTTTGGTTAGGTTTGCTGGATTCTGAAGGCCTGCTGAGAATACTTTTGCTTGCAGTGGGCCTTCTAGGTTCAAAGTTCTGTAGTCTATGGGTCCCTGGTTCTGGTCTCTGTCTGGATGGGAGGTCGGCCATCAAAATGCTCCGCAGAAATGGAAAATGAATGTCTCTACCTGTCCCAGCAGTCTCTTTTTATGTGTTTTGGAAGTGGGTGTGTGCGTGGCATAACTGAGCCTGCCCCTCTCTACTTGTCATTGGCCCAATTCTCCCCTCTCCCATGATTGGGGGAAGGAAATGGATTGTCATCATGATGAGGTCCGTTTATGGGTCAGAGGATCCTCCCCTGGTCAATTTGCCCACAAATCTATATTTGATTCAAATACATATTTCCCAGATACACAATTTGTTGAAATTGCATGTACACATTATATATTCCTTATGGTCCATGCTTGTCCGCCTCTGATCTTCCTGGGGGCTTGCATTCAAAAATGACAACATTTTGCGCTTTTTGACTGGTTTTGCAATATTGGACATTTACCAAAAATTACACAAATGTGCGCAAGGAGTATGGACATTAATTGATGAAGTGTCAGATTTTTAACATACAGACATTTGGAGTGAGACCCTATTTTCCGCTAGCAACCCCCCAGAATACACCACAGGGTCCAAACGCCTCTTAAAACGTGCACAGAAAAATCACAAGAATAATGATATTACTTATATCATTCTGACAAGTCCGTACTATGAATTATCCATCTTTTTTTAAAATTATGCTCTGGCCCAGATGGGTGTGGTTTAGGTTCCAAAGCACATGGGGGAAGCTTCTGTCTGTCCCCGCCTCCAGCTCAGGTGGCTCCCAGAGGCACTTCTCCTCCCACTTCTCCCAAGAGGAAGCTACTTTACGCCCCCCCAATATAACATTTGCCTGAGCCAAAGAAGGCCCATTGTTCAGTTCCCTGTAGTCCCCAGGTGCCACTCCCCTTTCAATCAACAGGGCCATGTGATCTCCTTTTGGTGGGGCCAGCAGGATGCAGCCAGGCCTGGGAAGAGTTGTTGAGCCAGTTCAACACTGTCGGGGGTAGTTGTCAGGCAGAATTCAGCTAAATGTCACTTTAGTTCCCAGTTTTCTACATTCAAATCCAACTTACATGCAGCTATTTTTTATATATACATTAAATAATTACTTCCTTCAAGTCATCTCAGAATATAGTTTTACATTGTATCCACCTCTTAGCAAGTCTTTCCTTGGCCTGGTTTCGGTTCTTTTGTTCAGTTTTACACAAAAGTCTGGTGGTTTTAAAACGCCGGCTTTCTGATAGTGGTGAGCACCGGTACTGCATCCATTTTTGACATTAGGAAAATGAATTCCCCACAGTTCTGGGTTGCTTTTGGCAATCAGCATTGCCATTCCCAATGGTTTCAGGCTACTGTGTGTGTAGCCCAATGGTGGTTTTAGGCAGTGCCCTCCTGTGCTCACAACATAGGCAAAAATGGGTGGCAGCCTATTCTTCATGTTTTCCCTGTGCACTCTCTGGGGAGTTCTGGCCATCATGATGTTTTCAATGCCAGTACTGCACAGTTTTATGGTAGGGCTTGGCTGCATGGGTAAAACATCCCACATACCAGGTGTCACATTTGGAGGCATGTTTCAGGCGGATCCTCATGACTGGGGCAAGAATGTCGAGGCCAAGGGTATTAGTAATGGCAAGATGGAGGTTGCTGAGAGCAGAGTCAGGGGTACAGTCTGTTGTGGGGAGAGAGGGGGATGAAGGTAGATGTGAAGGCAGAAGCTGACACTCGTTTCATCGGAAGGATGTTCGTGAACAAGGTTGTCAGGGCTGGGGGAGGTGCGGCCAGAGGGCCGAAAGGACCCAGATGAGAGGAGAGGAGGGAATGGTCTGACCAGAAGAGTGGGGTGATCAGTGGGGAGAGAGTGATAGATCCATTTGATTGAAGGCGTCAAGAGTGTGTCCAGCCGAGTGGGTAGGACCAGATGGCAGAATGGAGAGGGAGAGCAAGGTGCAGAGGCCACGGAAGAGAGTGGATGCCATGATTGAGGAGTCAAGGTGGATGTTGAAGTCACCCAGGAGAAGAAGTTTATAGGTGATTGTGAGGAGAGAGGAGTAGAAATCAACCCATTCAGAGAGGAACAGGGTAGTAGAGCCAGGTGGCCTGTAGATAGTGACAATGGTCAGAGAGGAGGTGGGAGAGATGACCAGCTTGCAAACCAGGCTCTCGTAGGAAGAGTAAGGCTCGGTGGATATGAGCAAAGAAGGGACCCTCTCAGGGAAGATCAGAGCAACCCCACCGGCAGCACGGTTTGGGCGAGGCTTGGAGACGATCTTATAGCCATCAGGAAGAAGGGAGTCAAAAGAAGTGACTGAGCTGATATTGAACTACGTCTCGGTAAGAGCAAGCATATCAAGGAGGTCAAGGTCAAGGTCTTCAAGGTGAAGGCAGATGTTGGCAGTGTGCCTGATGCCAGAACGAGCATTAAGCGTGCCTAGAAAAATGGGTGGCAGCCTATTCTTCATGTTTTCCCTGTGCACTCTCTGGGGAGTTCTGGCCATCATGATGTTTTCAATGCTAGTACTGCACAGTTTTATGGTAGGGCTTGGCTGCATGGGTAAAACATCCCACAAGTCCCCCCTCTTGCGATGGCCATTCTGATCTTTCACTGATGGAACTCGCAAGATCTGGGATGTTCGCCTCATCTTCTTTCAATTCCGCAGATTGCACAGTTCAGCATATTTTCCTCCCTCCAGTCGATCAATCAGTTCTCCTTGCTGGTCCTGATGGGAGGATTGGGCAGTACCCCAGGCCCCTCGGATCTCGGCTCCCGGTCCCCGGTCGTCCTCCTTGGTCAGTCTCCATGGTTTCCTCTCTCCTAGGATGAGAAAGCAAAAGCGGCAATACCTATTCATAGACATTCCTCCCCCACTATTGATATAGTGGGGCGACATATACATTTTAGAAATCAGAAGATATGAACATATACATTTTCTTTTTAATTAGGAGACAAGAACATATATATACAAGAATCACAGAATTGTATATGCTATATGTGGAATATTTTAGGGTTGGAACTGAATTACTCTGGAGCGGCCCCCTCTGGGATTCCAGTGGATTCCTCCAGTTGTTGCAGAGTGTGCCTGGGATGGCAACACTTCAGCTGATTAATATGGACCCACTTATCTTCCCCTTCCGCCAAATTACCTTTGGGGATGCGAATTTTGTAGGCAACAGGGGAGATCCTATCTATAATTTCAAAGGGTCCCTTCCATGTAGGCAAAAATGTTCGCTGTTTGGCCTGGTTCCTTTGGAAATTGTATAGATAGACCCGGTCTCCCACATGATATTCCTTCCTGGTGGTTTTCAAATCTCTCAGCTGATCTTTCTAGATTCCGCTGAGCATAGGCAAAAGCATGCTGAAGGTGTTTCCTTAAATTCTCCACATACTCATGAGTTGTGGAGGCATTTATCAGTGTCTGCTCTTGGGTCCTGTAGAGCAGATCCTGGGGAAGCACCATCTTGCGTCGAGTCATCAACTCAAATGGTGACATTTTAGCTGCAGATGAAGGGGTAGATCTGATGGCCATTAGGACCAGAGGTAATCGGATATCCCAACTTGGCCCAGAATCTGCCACAAACTTTTTTAATATGCTCACAATGGTTCGGTTGTATCGCTCCACTGCTCCAGAAGAAGCTAGCCGGTAGGCAATATGTAACTTCCTTTTGACCCCCAGTATCTCCCACATCTTTGTCATTACCCCGCTGGTGAAATGGCTACCTCTGTTTGACTCAATCCTTTGAGGTAGACCAAAACGGGAAAAGATGTGATTAATCATCAGGGCAGCTGCTGTTTCTGCCTTGCAGTTTGGGGCTGGGAGACATTCCACCCACTTGGTAAACAAGCATGTGACGGTCAACATGTCCTTGTTTCCACTACACAAGCGAATTACAGGGCCTACAAAGTCGATTTGCAAATCTGACCATGGCAGTGTAATTCCCCTCTTTTGGAGGGGCACCCGGTGTGTGAGGGATGTTGGCTGAAATTGTGCACACACAAGACACCCCTTCAAGTATTGGTCGAGGTCCTGCCCCATGTGTGGCCAGTATGCAATCTCTCTTAAGATCTCAAGTGTTGTGTGAAACCCCCTATGACCGGCGGTGGCCCCATCATGGGCGTGACTTAACATCAGGCTTCGGAATGAGGTAGGAACCACCCACTGATCATGGCCAGCTTGGGATTTCCTTACCAACAAACCGTCTTGGATTCAGAACATTTTTGGACATTTCATCAACACTCTTAGGTCCTCCTTCCCAATGTAATCGGTATCCGTCAGGGGAAAGTTCTCAGGGTCCTCAATGTGTTGGTAAAACCTACCAATTATTGGATCCCCTTCTGAGCTGTAATCAAATCAGCATCAGGGGTCTCCTTACTCCATTGTGCAGTTGAAAGATCGTTGTGAGCATTTGTCTGGGACCTAGTGATAGCAGTGACCTGGATTTCCCCCAACAGGGACTCTATTTCGATTAGATCCCCTTGGATGGCCCCGGTTTTGGCCAGCTAATCAGATAAGTCATTTCCAGTTTTGTCTGGTCCCTCTACTTTGGAATGACCCTTGATCTTTTTCCAGTAGATGGTCATCCCATTCGATGTGACCAGATCATCAATATTTTGGATTAGCTTCCCATGTTTCAGGGGTTTGTTATTAGCACATAACATGCCTCTGGTTTTCCAATTAACCAGGTGCTCCACGAACCCGTTCCGTACATAATCCGAATCTGTGATTATGACCAATTCGTGGAGTTGATGTTGGACAGCAGTGAGGATGGCCTGATGCACAGCCATCAACTCTGCCACCTGACTACTTCGGGGACCAATTTTGTACCCAGCGGAGGGTTCAGGAAACTCCTTCACCCATGCATTCCCTACACCGACCACCAGTTCTTTCTCCCCGTTGTTGTCAACATGGTAAGAGCATCCATCCACATGGACAGTGGACATTCCCTCACACTTGTCTTCTTCAAAGACTTTGTGGGGGGAATTAAGGTATGCCTCCATGTTGTCCTTTAGTTTCAGACCTTCGTCCTCGAGACAGTTTTCTCTGGCGCAATCATGCAAGTCAGCCAGACCTTGCGCGAGGGGACTCTTCTTGTTTTGGCCATATTTGACCTCCACAGGAAAGCCTTGCATTGACAGAATCCAGGAAGTAATTCGGGAATTACTCACATTTCCGGCCTGGATTCTGTCACTTTGGAGATATTGCAGAGGCTGGTGTGGAGTCTCCACTATGATGTGTTTCCCCTGGATAAACGGACGGTAATTCTTCAATGCCCACACCGTTGCCAGGAGTGCCTTCTCACAATCGTTGACTTTTTCCTCCACAGAGGATAAAGTTTTGCTCGCATAGGAGATTACTTTATTGACCTTGTCATGCTTTTGGTATAATACTGCCATCAAGCACGTATTAGAGAACCCTGTCTCCAGGAAGAACTCCTTGTTTCTGACAGGGTAAGCTAGGCAAGGCGCTTGTGAGAGGCTTCTCTTGAGTTGTCTTACTGCCTCGGATTGTTCTGGACCCCATTCCCACTTGACCCCCCCCTTCAAGAGATGAATCAGGGCTCTGGTGATTTCTGCGTAGCCCTCAATGAACTTTCTGCTGTAATTAGTCAGTCCAAGGAGGCTCCTTAGTACCCGCAGAGTTGTGGGATCCTTCAGTTTCTGAAGTGCTTCCACTTTCTTTTCTTGGGGACAGAGACCCTGAGGAGTAATCTCATGCCCCAAGAAATTAACACGGGTTCTACACCACTGTGCTTTCTGAAAGGAAAGTTTTGCGCCGGCGGCCCTCAACTGTGTCAGAACATAACGGATCTCCGCTATGTGTTCTTCCACAGATGAACTTTTGATGAGGACATCATCTACATAAGCCAGGTTACCCCTCGCACCCAGGTCGGGCATGGCTTTGTGTAGGAAAATGTTGAATTCATTGCCGGAGTTGAGGTATCCGAATGGAGTCCGGGTCGATGTGTACTGCTGGCCCCCAAAGGTAAAAGCCAGTTTGTATTGGTCCTCCCTACTGACAGGCACGGTCCAGTATCCATTGGTCAGGTCTATTGCTGTGAATACCTGTGACCCCTGAATCTGTGCCAGCCCTTGGTCAATGTAGGGCAGAGGCCATCGGGAAGTATGGACACATTTGTTGAGCTCCCTAAGGTCGGCACAGAGTCTCCACTGGCCGTTTGGCTTCAATATTCCCAGCACCGGATTATTGAAAGTGCTGTGGACTGGACGTATTATTCCCCGGGACTCAAGGTTCTTAATTATTTCAGTAAGGGACTCCATGGATGCGAGAGGCAAGCGATATTGCTTCACAAACACTGGAGTCATGCCAGGGTCCGTGGGAATTGTTATTGTGTGGATGTCGTTGCGACCAGTCATATGAGTCTACCGCAAAGAGATCTTGGAAATCCAAGAAAACTTGTTTCAACTTTTGCTTCTGTTCCAGAGTCACACAGACATCAGCTAGGTTGACTCTTTCTTCCACCATCAGCCTGAAGCCTGGAAAGACTTCTGCTTTGGCTATTTCAGCGGTCTCCTCCAGCTGGGTGGAGAAGTCCCTGGTCAGAGTGCTGGTTTGGACTGGAGGCCTCAGGTGGCAAAGGCAGCCTTCATGGACCTGGAAAATCACCTCATCCCTCCTGAAGTCACAAGTCACATCTTCCTTACCATAAGGGCAGGAAGTGTACACCAGGAAGTTCCCCCCATGCCAGGTGAAGATCCTGTCTGGTGTTGTATTGTCCTCACTGTCACTGTCAAAACAGTCCTTGGGGATCGGTCCTAACAGTTCATTTCCTAGATCAATGGAAAAATGTCGGTCATCAACCGCCATTCCAATAATGGTGCCTGCGGCTAGAGTAATGCTCTTTAAGTCGCTGTTATCCACCTCTATTGGAATGGTGTCATGTTCTATGTTGACTAATGGAGTTGGGTTTACCCCCAACCCTTGCTGTTGGAGAGAAGCATTTAGATGTATGTAAGCCTCAGGGTTTTTCAATTTTTGTCCTCTTTTAACCTTCACTTCCAGGGAGAATTGTCGGGTCCTTTCTGGGATGGTGACGTCCTCTTTAATCTGAATTGCAACTGCATAAGGTAGCAATTGAGCTAACCTAAATGCTTTTTCTGGATCATCAAAGCCCATGGGATTATCCGCTAATCGGGACCAAGCTTTGAAGTTTATTAGGTCCAAACTAATGGCGAAGCGATTGAGAATGTCACTGCCTAAGTAAAAGGCGGCAGTGACGTCTAGCACGACCCAACAATTATGGACTATGCTCTTGTTGCCAATGGAGATTTTGAGAATACACCTGCTTGGCAGGAGATGTTTGGAATTGGGTGCTTCCAGGTCCATTTCCCATTTATCTATCAGTTTGAATGTGGGAATGGCTGGATCTTTTGGGAGTTTGCGGAACATGGCTTCGCTGATGAAGCTCTTACCGTTGTTCACAGAGAACAGAGTCCTTCCCATCATTTAACTGAACAGGGATGAACAACTGCTCTCCAATTTGCTGAATATCAGCCAGGCTCTGAGCTGATTTCACATCTTTCTGGACTATAGGAGTGGGAGTGTCTGATTGTGGATTGGTAAAGAATTTCAGAGTGTTTCCTTCCAGTTTGGAGTACCACCTTAAACTGGAAGGAAGGTTGATTTTCAGAAATAGAGAGGACCCCCCCATCACCAGTCTGTTGGCCTACTGCTATTACTGTCACGTCTGGAATTTGGTTTTTCTGGAAGTGAAATTCTACTTGGTCCGATTTTTGTTCAACCATGTGGCAGGTGCCGTTTAAACTAACATGGTTGACACTCTGTTTTAATTCTATTGGTCGGCTAGTCTGGGTCCAGAGGACCTTGTTTACGCAATCTATTAGGGGTGACAACCTTCTCAGGAGGTCATTCCCTAGTAAACAAGGGGTGCCCTTTGTCACTACTATGACCGGGTGTTCCACCTTGTGTCGCCTAATTTTGATGTCCAAATCTGCAGTCCCCTCGACAGGAATTTCCTTCCCGTCAAAGTTCTGCAGTTGTCCAGGAAGAGAGGTGAGAGGAATACGGTAATTCTCCCCCCTTCCTGCATTTAGTTCATCAAAGGCCCTTTTGGACAGAAGGGTAGCTTGGGATCCAGTGTCCACCAGTGCCAAAATTGTACCCTGCCCCTGTACTTGTACCGGGGCATAGTATCTTCCCTCCTTCTCCTCAAGGGGGCACAGATAATGCACATTTTTGGACAACTGGTGGGCTAACTTTCTGGTTTTGGACATTGCTAGCAAAGAGATTTGGGCAGAATTCTATGAAGAGCCTGGGGAATCTGAAAGAAAAAGTTGGCAACTGGAAATGGTTTCGGGTTCTGGGCCGCCCCCCCCCCCTTTTGGAGGCAGTCATCAGGATGGGTTTGACCCATGGGATTTTGGTACTGTTGGTTCTGGGATGAGGTGATGGGCGGCGGTAGCTCAGTCTCCACATCTCCCCAGTCTGTTGATTTGGTTTTAGGTTCCCCTGGTTCCGGTTCCTGGCCGCCCCTGCCTTTTGGGAGGCAGTCACCAGGATGGGTTTGAACCAGGGGGTTTTGGTTTTGTTGGTTCTGGGATAGGATGATGGGCGGTGACCGCTCAATCCCCACATCTACCCAGTCTGGATTGGAATCTCTTGGGACCCATTTTTCCTTGGGAGGAGTTCCCCCATCTCTGAAGGAGAAGATCCTTTTCCCAGGATCCTCTTGGGATCCCTCTCCCTCAAATTGGAAGATCTGTACCTCCTCCTCAAAGTGGGTCCGTTTTGGTACTTTGTTTCTCCTACCCCCCCTCTGCTCCTTAGGAGGCAGACTTTCAGGTGTAGGAGATTTTGTTTCCAGTTCCTGGGCTTCCAGGGGCTGTTTACAAGTGGGGAAGGAAGCTTCCTCCAAGGCTTTACACCCCCCTTCCCCTTGTGCCTCCTGCCTGGGAACCGGTGGGCTATCGGGGTGCTGCCCTCGTCATTGTTCTGGAGCACCAGGTCCAGAGTTTGAGGCATTCTGTGCCAGCATGCCCGTCTGGGGGTTCTGTAGAGCCCTTAGCATGCGGCCCAAATGCTGTGCCATGTTCTGAACCTGGCGCTCTAACTGGGAAACCCGCTCAGGCTGACACGGGGTCCTGTTTTCCCCCCTTGGCTGATCCCGGGAAGGGTAGCTATCCCTTCTCTGGTAGTACCCCTGGTTGGGAAGATTTTGATACCCCTCCACCCTTGGCCTCCCCTCTCCCGGATTAGGTTGTCTGGGTTCAGGAAAGTGGGGAAAGAAGGATGGATGATTTTGGGGCTGGAAGTTGGGCGGATACCTGGAGAAAAAGTTCTGCCCAGGATTTGGAGAATTTCTGCCCTCCTGTGGGAAGTTGGGAGGGAAGTTCCCTGGGTTAGGTGCTTGGCTGGATCCCCCCCTTTAGGCTGGAGGAGTCCACACATAACCCAGGATGGGTCGGTTTCCCTTGTAGTGGGGTCTGACATAATCAGGGGAGTGAGTGACCCCATTTGTGGGACTACCTCCTTGGCTCCCTGTCTGTGACTGGCCCGAGGGCCTTCTGGGCTTGGCATTATTAGGTGCAGGTAGGTTTTTAGGCCCCCCATCTCCAAATCCAAACCGGGGGTGACCTTTACCTCTGCCACCTTGGCAGCAGCAGGGGTGCTGTTGGTTTTGGGGTTTTTCTGCGCATTATTTTTATTTTCGATGGGCTTCTGCACCTCATAGATCCGGGTAGCCTGTTCAATGACCCAGTCTAAAGATCTTTTCTCATGAAAATCTCGCACGAGCTGGGTCATTATGTATTTGGGTAAGGCATGGAAAAACGTATTGATAAATTCTCTGCTATCCGTGCCCACCCTTCTGGTGGTCTGCGCAAAAGCACGCTTTAATTCTTGCACAAACTCTTGTGGGGCCTGATCCTCCCCACATTGCAAATTGTAGGCTGCCTTGCGAGCCTCTTGAGGATTTCTGTGCACAGAAAATGTTTTCAAGATGGCCGCCCTGTATGTGGACCACCTTGAATGGTTTTGATCCTCCAGCCCTGCAAAGAAACTGGAGTATTCTGGTGAGAAGGTCCATTTGACGTACTGGATGCAGCTACTGCTGTCCTTCAAATGGAAAGTCTCCATCATTTCCTCATAGAGCTCCAAGTGTTCCCAAACAGAATACTTGGCGTTCTTATGATAAGGCGTGATGACACTCCTTATTGCCTTTATTTGTTTCAATGGGTCCTTAAGCAAGGCCCTTTTTGCCTTATTGGCCTTTTTGGTTCGGGTAACCCTGGTCCATTCATCCTCTGACTCAGAAGCACTGCTCCCAGAGGTGCCTGTCTGATCTTCCAGGTTTTCCCGGATTCTGCGAGCCTGGGAATGGCTGGCAGAATGTGGGGACCTGGTCTCCTGTGTCCTGTAATGCTCAGAGTAGTCTTCAGATCCCTCCTTGCTGCCAGGATCTTATGGGTACCCCCCTCCACTGACCTAACTGGGCAGAGGTTTTCAGGATGCCCTTAATGGGCCTACTCTCCTGGGGTTGCCCACTAAATTGCACTGAGCTTGGGTGCCCATACCCGGATGCCCGCCCATCCATTCCTGGGAGGTACTGGTCTATGAGCCCCATACTTCTAGCTGGATAGTAATCTGCCATCCCCGTGGCACTGGGCTCATGTGCGCTAGGGGACATGGGGGTGGCAGAGTCCAGGGACTGGGAGACATGAAGGCCTCTGGTACTAGGGCTCCTGAGGTTATGCTCCAGAGTTTCTCTTTCCCAGCGAACCTCATCTCTATCCACCCCTGCTCCCTGTTGCAATGCAAAAGCCTGCGCTTTCAGTTCCTCAGTTAAGGCCTTACTAGACTATCAGTCTCTCCTGCATCGCTACCTATTGCTGGAGCCTATCATTGTGCTGGCAGAGAGCCTCATTCTCTCTCTGTGCCTCCTGATTGGTCCTGGAGTACTGGGCCAATCTCTGCTGCAGGAGGGTTACCTCCTGAGTCCCATCCCTACTGGCCAACTCCTTTCTTGCCAGAGCCTCCTCCACCCTCCTGGTGTGCTCTAACAAGTTCTGGTGTTCTTTTTGGAGGTCACCCAGTCCCTGGAGGGCCAGGTGATTTTCTTCCATTTTCCTTTTTAAGTGGCAGACTTCCTGGCCTAAGGTATCCCTTTCCTGACTAAGAGCCTGCATCTGTGCCGCCAGGTCATCCCTTTGCCTTTGGAAGGCACCAGCTTTCTGGCGCTCCTCATCAAACTCTGTCTGGGTATCCAGGTCTTTCAGAATCAATGTATTGCTTTCCTCTTTTTCCCGATCTAGGTGGCTTTGCAGGGTGACTACCTGCTCAGCACATGCCCTATTGAAATCTACTTGTTGCGCCAGCTTTTTCTGGCTCTGGAGTAGGGAGTCCAAACCTTCTTGGTACTCCCTCTGTAAGGCCAGAAATCTGGTATCCTGGTCAGCCTTTTCCTGTTGCAGCACATCCATATCCTCCTTTATTTTAGTGATGTACTGTCTGCTGTCATTTTCTGACTCCTGAGCAGCCTCTGCTCAGAAGAGTCCAGATCAGATTGGGCCTTCTCTAACGCCCTCTTTTGCCTATTTGCCAGATCTTGGCCTTCAGCACATTTGTCCTGCATGGCTCCCATATATAGATACAAATATGCCGCTATCCTAACCATCTTGTCGTGTTCATCTTTAGCTTTAGGAGCCATATATAATTCACTCAGGGCCACATGTAATGGACCCTGATCTCTCCATATATCTGACCCTGTTTCAGTGACCTGTTGCGCGATTGCCTGCAACCAGACCGTTTGGTCCTGATGAGTCCACTCACCTCTCATAAATAGCTTATGTAAGAAGTGCTCTCTGGCTATTTTGATGTCTACCAGTGTCGTCATTCTGGAATTTGAGTTCCTTCCTGACTTACAGAAGTTTGTATTTTATTTTGCAAAACAGACCTTCTCCTTAGAGCGTTCCTTTGAGGAGTGCTTTACAGCGTACCACAGCGTGGTGATCCAACCGGATGTATGTATCCCGTCAGTTATCACACTGTATTAAGCTGCACAAGTGCTAAATCTAACCCAGAATACCCCCGGCTCCGAGCCCCCACTTTGTTAAGCGGCTTCACTTCAACACTACAACTAAGTCAATGCCTAGTCTGGGATGCTGAGGGAAACCCTTATTGATATATTTATAGGTCCAGTTCATGTACTCTGGATGACAACCCTTATATAACACCCCTCTCTTAGAATCCCCCTGACCCCACTGAGCCAAGAAGTAGGTCTTTTTTGCAAATTTAAAAGGTTTATTTGAGAAATATAACAATAAATATCTATCACACTTTTATAATAAATTAAGATTGGATATCACACTTAAAATATGACAGTGATCAACAATGGATAATATTCTACTGGTAAACTGATTTGGTTACTTAGAAGTAGTATAGAGGATGAGGTAGCTGAAATGCTTTATGGTTTCAAGGAAATGCAAGGTGGAATAAATGCAGTACAGAAAATAAACTGATATGGTTTCACAAGAGATAATATGTTCACTTTTCCCCTGGTGGCAGTTCACCCCCCCCTACATGCAATGCAAGGAGATGGAAGTAACACACACAGTCTTCAGGAATACAATCAAATACAACACACAATTCAGTTCCCCCCCAGCAAGCTTAGACAACAGGTATGCTTTTTAAAACACGGGCAAGAGTGCTTTGTAATGTGGTGGCAAGGAAGTGAAAAATGCTAAAATTGCTTTTAATTCCCTATAGGAGGTTCAGGGTGAGTGGTAGACACTTTAAATCAGTTCAGGTCAGCCCTAACAATGGTTCAGGGATGGTTATTAGGTTGCAAACGAATTTTAGCAGTTCAGGCAAAAGCGGCTATCTTTTTTCAGATGACGAAATCAGGCCAAATCGCAAATCACTGTAAATTTTGCCATTGCGTAAATCGCGATTGCGGTGAAGGAGGTATAAGGAAGTAGGAAGTCGGTTCTAGGCCTGTTGGAAAGCTTAAATTCGAAGCTTTCAGGGGAAAGTTAAATCTCGTTCCTAGGAAAAACCGTTCCAGAGATACAGATGATTTTGTGAAGGTAGTTTTTCGGATTTAAAGTAAACTCAAAATGACAGGTGACAGCTTGCAGCTTTAAAAATGACAGATGACACAATTTCTAGGAGGCTGTTCTAATTAGGTTAAAATAGTTTGGATTAGATTATTTTAACTAAGAGATTGGGTTCTGCTCAGTTCTGGCGGATACTCACTCCTAATTTTGAAATGAATGGGCCTCGTCACGGATCTGGTCAACACGTCCAGCGGCAGTTCTCTCTGCTCGGCGGGTCAATCAGCCACCGGTTCTGCTCACAGCGATTCGGATCTCTGGTTCTGCTCACAGTGGTCTGGGTCTGGTCTGCGGTTCTGGCAAAAGTTCTTGGCAAACAATTCAAACAGCTCGCCCGGCTGTTGAATAGTTTGGTTAGGTTTGCTGGATTCTGAAGGCCTGCTGAGAATACTTTTGCTTGCAGCGGGCCTTCTGGGTGCAAAGTTCTGTAGACTACGGGTCCCTGGTTCTGGTCTCTGTATGGATGGGATGTCGGCAGTCAAAATGCTCCGCAGAAATGGAAAATGAATGTCTCTACCTGTCCCAGCAGTCTCTTTTTATGTGTTTTGGAAGTGGGTGTGTGCGTGGCATAACTGAGCCTGCCCCTCTCTACTTGTCATTGGCCCAATTCTCCCCTCTCCCATGATTGGGGGAAGGAAATGGATTGTCATCATGATGAGGTCTGTTTATGGGTCAGAGGATCCTCCCCTGGTCAATTTGCCCACAAATCTATATTTGATTCAAATACATATTTCCCAGATACACAATTTGTTGAAATTACATGTACACATTATATATTCCTTATGGTCCATGCTTGTCCGCCTCTGATCTTCCTGGGGGCTTGCATTCAAAAATGACAACATTTTGCGCTTTTTGACTGGTTTTGCAATATTGGACATTTACCAAAAATTACACAAATGTGCGCAAGGAGTATGGACATTAATTGATGAAGTGTCAGATTTTTAACATGCAGACATTTGGAGTGAGACCCTTTTTCCGCTAGCAACCCCCCAGAATACACCACAGGGTCCTAACGCCTCTTAAAACGTGCACAGAAAAATCACAAGAATAATGATATTACTTATATCATTCTGACAAGTCCGTACTATGAATTATACATCTTTTTTAAAATTATGCTCTGGCCCAGATGGGTGTGGTTTAGGTTCCAAAGCACATGGGGGAAGCTTCTGTCTGTCCCCGCCTCCAGCACAGGTGGCTCCCAGAGGCACTTCTCCTCCCACTTCTCCCAAGAGGAAGCTACTTTACGGCCCCCTCAATATAACATTTGCCTGAGCCAAAGAAGGCCCATTGTTCAGTTCCCTGTAGTCCCCAGGTGCCACTCCCCTTTCAATCAACAGGGCCATGTGATCTCCTTTTGGTTGGGCCTGCAGGATGCAGCCAGGCCTGGGAAGAGTTGTTGAGCCAGTTCAACTCCTGTCGGGGGTAGTTGTCAGGCAGAATTCAGCTAAATGTCACTTTAGTTCCCAGTTTTCTACATTCAAATCCAACTTACATGCAGCTATTTTTTATATATACATTAAATAATTACTTCCTTCAAGTCATTTCAGAATATAGTTTTACATTGTATCCACCTCTTAGCAAGTCTTTCCTTGGCCTGGTTTCGGTTCATTTGTTCAGTTTTACACAAAGGTCTGGTGGTTTTAAAACGCCGGCTTTCTGATAGTGGTGAGCACCGGTACTGCATCCATTTTTGACATTAAGAAAATGAATTCCCCACAGTTCTGGGTTGCTTTTGGCAATCAGCATTGCCATTCCCAATGGTTTCAGGCTACTGTGTGTGTAGCCCAATGGTGGTTTTAGGCAGTGCCCTCCTGTGCTCACAACATAGGCAAAAATGGGTGGCAGCCTATTCTTCATGTTTTCCCTGTGCACTCTCTGGGGAGTTCTGGCGATCATGATGTTTTCAATGCCAGTACTGCACAGTTTTATGGTAGGGCTTGGCTGCATGGGTAAAACATCCCACATACCAGGTGTCACATTTGGAGGCATGTTTCAGGCGGATCCTCATGACTGGGGCAAGAATGTTGAGGCCAAGGGTATTAGTAATTGCAAGATGGAGGTTGCTGAGAGCAGAGTCAGGGGTACAGTCTGTTGTGGGGAGAGAGGGGGATGAAGGTAGATGTGAAGGCAGCAGCTGACACTCTTTTCATCGGAAGGATGTTCGTGAACAAGGTTGTCAGGGCTGGGGGAGGTGCTGCCAGAGGGCCGAGAGGACCCAGATGAGAGGAGAGGAGGGAATGGTCTGACCAGAAGAGTGGGGTGATTAGTGGGGAGAGAATGATAGATCCATTTGATTGAAGGCGTCAAGAGTGTGTCCAGCCGAGTGGGTAGGACCAGATGGCAGAATGGAGAGGGAGAGCAAGGTGCAGAGGCCACGGAAGAGAGTGGATGCCATGATTGAGGAGTCAAGGTGGATGTTGAAGTCACCCAGGAGAAGAAGTTTATAGGTGGTTGTGAGGAGAGAGGAGTAGAAATCAACCCATTCAGAGAGGAACAGGGTAGTAGAGCCTGGTGGCCTGTAGATAGTGACAATGGTCAGAGAGGAGGTGGGAGAGATGACCAGCTTGCAAACCAGGCTCTCGTAGGAAGAGTAAGGCTCGGTGGATATGAGCAAAGAAGGGACCCTCTCAGGGAAGATCAGAGCAACCCCACCGGCAGTACGGTTTGGGCGAGGCTTGGAGACGATCTTATAGCCATCAGGAAGAAGGGAGTCAAAAGAAGTGACTGAGCTGATATTGAACCACGTCTCGGTACGAGCAAGGATATCAAGGAGGTCAAGTCAAGGTCTTCAAGGTGAAGGCAGATGTTGGCAGTGTGCCTGATGCCAGAACGAGCATTAAGCCTGGCTAGATGCAACCGGTCACCACCTTTGAAGGTTTTCCGGGGAGGGGTACAGGGGTGTGGTACCCCAGTTGGAGGGGGGGGCAGAGAGGTCACTAAGCTCTGACCCCAACACTATAGCCTCATGATCTAATTCATTGTGTGTCCAAAGGTTTAAATCACCTAGCACTATCATATGTGTAGTGGTTTTCAGCGAATCACTCAACAAAGTAAGAGGTTGTTCCTCAAAAACAGGAATATCTCACGTGATAGTTCATATAATACCACGGAATTGATTGTAGCATTACAATGAACAAATGCTCACAATTGTGCAATACGCCAGTACTGGTTGTGTGCATATTCAAAGAGCCTTTAAAGATAATGGCAATACCCCATCCTCTAGAATCCTTACGGTCTGCTCTAACGATTTTAAAACCACTGGGGTGGCTAGCTGAGCTGCATGGGCGGCGATGCCATTAACATGTCTAGATCTAAAATAGTAATCAGATCACAGAGATTTTCATTTGATGTAGAACTAATGATCTTGTGTTAAGTAAGGCCACTTTCAAATTACGGCGAGACAGAATACTATTTGATATTCCAACTCCTACCTCTTGCTCTAAGGACCCAACATCAGGGATCTGATAATCCTGTAAAGTAGATTGCAAATCACATACAAAATCTGTATAACGGTATCACACAAAGCTACACTAAGTAGTTCATCCTGCTCTCCCTCCACAGAATATGTAATCAAGTTATCACACAAAGCTACACTAACACATACACACAAAAAGGAACTAAGAAAAAACAAAAAGTGGGCCAGAGCCAAGGAGCACCTATTAATTCTTCATGTTGAATAGGTGCGTTTTGACCGCTCTCTTAAAAGGATTCAGGCACATAAAGTAGTTGGGGGATCATTCCAGGGACTGGGAGCCCATGCATCAAACCTTGTGCCCCTGAATTTCTGCAATTTGAAGCACGGCTGAAATAGCTTTTTCTAGTCATTCGAGCAAAGCAGTGTCCTGCTCAAAACGGTCTTAGATTGGTCAGAAAGATACCAAGTTGCATAACGTCCTTCATTTGTGCACCAATGTACGAATTCTGTGGACAATTCTATGCTTGACTGGCAACCAATGAAGGGATCGTCTAGCTGTGGTGACGTGATCCTGCCTACCAAAGCCAGGGATGGCCCTCACTGCCCCCATTTTGGATGGTCTGGAGTTTTTGAAGATTAGCAAGAGAAGTGTCTGCTAGCAAGCTATTACACAAATACAATTTGGAATTAATTAGGGCACAAGTCAAAAGGGATCTATTTGCCTCAGATGAATAAGATTTAATCAGTCTCAGTAGTTTGAAGCCATATGCATAGGGTGACCACAAATGAGCACTGTGCTTCTTCATAGAACGCTTGGAATCCAGGTACACTCCTAGTGTTTTAACAAAGGGTGCCACTGGGATGGTACAGCCAGGAATCGTGAACTGTTTTTAACAAAGCTTCAGCTTTTTTAGCCGAGGACTAGATCCCAAAATCATGAGTTCGGTATTGTTGTCATTCAAGGCGAAAGAATTAATGGACATTCATGATTGAATCGATTTGTAGATCCGGTTGATGGCATCTTGAGTCCCAGACATAGTCACTTGAGAGTTCTAGTAGTATCTGGATGTCGTCCGCATAGTTCGTATAGCTAACGCAGACTATCCAGGAGTTCGAAAAAGGAATGAGTATAGATGTTGTAAAGAGTCGGTGAGAGACAAGTACCCTGTGGAACCACACGACAATGCAGCTGGGTGAGCTTGGAAATCACCCACAGAGACCCTGGCAGAGTGAGAACCCAGAAAGGATTCTATCCATGCTGCACCGCTACTTGAGCACCTTGCAATTTCGACAAGCCTTCTGACCAGCAAGGTGTGATCAACCAGATCAAAGGCTGCTGAGAACTCAAGTAACATTAGAAGGGCAGTATGACCACTCTCAACAATTCCCGAAATGTTGGACTTGTGGTCGAGAAGGGCCGTCACAGTGCCATGCTTGACGTGAAAGCTAGCATTGCGAACCCCAAGCAAGTTGTTTGACTCAATAAACTCCTGGAACTGGAGATAAGCTATCCTATCCAAAATCTTTAGCAGGAATGGGACATTTGTGATAGGCCGATAGTTGCTGACCACAGCTGGGTCCAGATTTTCGTTTTTTAACAAAGGTGTGATCCATGCCTCTTTCAAACAACCCGATACACTACAAGCTGCAAACGAGGAGTTGACGATTTTAGCAGTCCAGGGCGTAAGGGTCTCGTCTCCACCTACTCCTGGGCTTTTGCGTGCCTGGATTCTCGGGTTGATGCTATGCTGCAGCTCTGGCATTCTGCTCTCTGCACATGAGCGAGTTTGAAACTTGCCAGCTCTCTGGTTCCTGCTTCCTGCAGAGGTTGTGCAGCTCAGGACCTCTCCGGGCTGACATCTGAATGGGAGTTCTTGTCTTCTAAGGGGGAGACTCTCCTGGTGAGGACCCACCTGTCTCTACTCTTATGGGTAATGCAGAGCGGGCTCACCCCACTAGCATCATGGGGGCTCCCCCTTGGGGAGAAGGGTTGAATTCCCTTGATTCGTCACAGCCGCTTATCAACGTTGAGACATCTGGACTGAAACGTTTGTTGCTCTTATGGCCTTCTCAATGCTGTTGGGCCTTCTGCAAAGAATTACGGTAGATATCTTTTGGGCGAGCCTCACATTTCAGGGATTCTAGGCTTCCTCCTCCCCTGGCCTTACCTTGAGCCCAATAGACCAATTAGGAGCTTTTTCCAAACTTATCCAAAGAGAATCTGAGGAGTATTTGTGTGTTCTTTCCTTTTAAATCATTTTGCAAACGTTCTCCTCCTGAAGTACAGTGCCCAGAATATTCTGCCTCCTTTAAAAAAAATATGTGCACACCCCGCATGCACAACCAGAATGCACACCCAGCATCTATTTTCTATGTGTTTACTCCCGCAGGGATGGGTTTGAATTGGTGCATTAGTAAAAATGACATTTTGATATAACCTTGCTTGCACGCTACTTTTAGTTTGGTGATTTAGCCTACCTTCTGCCCACAAAAACATACCAAGGCGAATCAGGTGATGACATACCTTTATTTATTTAACTTTCACAAGTGAAACATCACTAAGCCAGGTTATGGTACACGTTTGTGTACCATAGAAGACCTTGCCCCCCTCCCCGGTACTTCTTCTGGCCAGAATACGATTTCATCAAAGATGTACTTGTTTGAGACCTACACTGAGGCTCACCTTTTAGTGTTTCAAAGACGCTGTCCTTTGTGAGATGAACTTGTCTCAGTCGTGCAGCAAGGGTCACCCCTCAGTACTGCGGAGGCGGTGTCCTGTACTGAGCGAGGTTGACCTGTCTGAGTCCTGCAGCGAACGTCATATCTCAGTACTGCAGAGGCGGTGTCCTATGCGGAGCGAGGTTCATCTGTCTGAGTCCTGCAGCAAGGGTCACCCCTCAGTACTGCAGAGGCGGTGTCCTGTGCTGAACGAGGTTCACCTGTCTGAGTCCTGCAGCGAACGTCATCTATCAGTATTGCTGAGGCGGTGTCCTGTGCTGAGCGAGGTTCACCTGTCTGAGTCCTGCAGCGAACGTCATCTATCAGTATTGCTGAGGCGGTGTCCTGTGCTGAGCGAGGTTCACCTGTCTGAGTCCTGCAGCGAACGTCATCGGTCAGTATTGCTGAGGCGGTGTCCTATGCCATGCGAGGTTCACAAGTCTGAGTCCTGCAGCAAACGTCATCTATCATTATTGCTGAGGCGGTGTCCTATGCCGTGCGAGGTTCACCTCTCTGAGTCCTGCAGCAAGGGTCACCCCTCAGTACTGCAGAGGCGCGGTGTCCTGTGCTGAATGAGGTTCACCTGTCTGAGTCCTGCAGCGAACGTCATCTATCAGTATTGCTGAGGCGGTGTCCTATGCCGTGCGAGGTTCACCAGTCTGAGTCCTGCAGCGAACGTCATCTATCAGTATTGCTGAGGTGGTGTCCTATGCCGTGCGAGGTTCACCTTCTGAGTCCTGCAGCAAGGGTCACACCTCAGTACTGCAGAGGCGGTGTCCTGTGCTGAGCGAGCTTCACCTGTCTGAGTCCTGCAGCAAACGTCATATCTCAGTACTGCAGAGGCGGTGTCCTGTGCTGAGCGAGCTTCACCTGTCTGAGTCCTGCAGCAAACGTCATATCTCAGTACTGCAGAAGCGGTGTCCTATGCGGAGCGAGGTTCACCTGTCTGAGTCCTGCAGCAAGGGTCACCCCTCAGTACTGCGGAGGCGGTGTCCTGTGCTGAGCGAGGTTCACCTGTCTGAGTCCTGCAGCGAACGTCATCTATCAGTATTGCTGAGGTGGTGTCCTATGCCGTGCGAGGTTCACCAGTCTGAGTCCTGCAGCGAACGTCATCTATCAGTATTGCTGAGGCGGTGTCCTATGTCGTGCGAGGTTCACCAGTCTGAGTTCTGCAGCGAACGTCATCTATCAGTATTGCTGAGGCGGTGTCCTATGCCGTGCGAGGTTCACCAGTCTGAGTCCTGCAGCGAACGTCATCTATCAGTATTGCTGAGGCGGTGTCCTATGCCGTGCGAGGTTCACCTGTCTGAGTCCTGCAGCAAGGGTCACCCCTCAGTACTGCAGAGGCGGTGTCCTGTGCTGAATGAGGTTCACCTGTCTTAGTCCTGCATCGAACGTCATCTATCAGTATTGCTGAGGCGGTGTCCTATGCCGTGCGAGGTTCACCTGTCTGAGTCCTGCAGCGAACATCATCTATCAGTATTGCTGAGGCGGTGTCCTATGCCGTGCGAGGTTCACCTGTCTGAGTCCTGCAGCAAGGGTCACCCCTCAGTACTGCAGAGGCGGTGTCCTGTGCTGAATGAGGTTCACCTGTCTGAGTCCTGCATCGAACGTCATCTATCAGGAGGTGTCATCTCCTGCTTCCGTTTCATTTCTACAGTAAGGGTCGGTTTTTCCGCATCCCGTAGCAGCATCTCACACATTGTTGTCTTTGGGCACTACTACTTTGTTGGGTGATCATGAGGTGTGCCCCGATTATAAACAGCTGAACCCAAAAAGCAAGTACTGAGCAGTCAATTGTATAATATACAAATACGAAGTTCTGCTCTTCTGGAGGAGGCATGGGTCATGTCACTCTGCAAAACCTATCTGACTGATGTAGGCTGTGCAGGGCATCGAGCTCAGCCAGGAGGCAGCACTGCATATGGAAACGGGGGGCCTCTAAAATTGTGAATCAATGGGAAAGTGTCCCCTTTGCTCATGCTTTAAGCTGTCCCTGTACATCAGCTAACTACAGGCCATTTTGCCTGACCCACTTCTCAATGGTGCCTTAGCAGGTTTTGCTACCATTGTTTCATCCTAGCTGGCTTTGACAATGGTTTGTTACGTTGGGTTTCACGTTGCCTCAGCCTTTTGTGACCGTTTGTGCTGCTTTTCTGAGCACTCTGCTGCTAGTGTAAGGATTGCTAGGTTGTGCTGCATGCCAGCCTCTGTTGCTCAGTGTAAAGTGTCTTTCCTTTGCCTGTACGGTGCAACTTCCTTAATGTTAGAATATTCCTTGATTGTCCTGAGAGCTCTTACTAGTTTTTACTTTCTTTCTGACTATTTTGCGTTTTCTTTCATCCAGCCCTTTGGCCCTTTGCAATAATCCTTTACCTGCCGCACCTGGAAATCTCTATGAGAGAATTTTTTTTTATTATTTTTATTTCAATCCTTTTGCACTACACTTACATTTTTTTACACAGTAAAAAATGTGGATTTAAAAATCAATTACACAGGCATATATTATACAGTACGGTTTAGTGTTCCCTGCCTTGGCTCTAAGACACTGCCTATTGTGTTAATGTTTCATTTCAGTGTATTTGTGTAATGCTTGGTTACTTGCAATTTCCTTACTTTTCTTCATTTGGTTTATAACTTCTGGCAATAATTTCCATTTTATGCAACTGTGTTTAATTTGTCTTTTGTCATTTCCCATTGTTTTGTAAAGCACACATTTCCTTTTCCAAGTGGAGCCTATAATGACCCCTTGCAGGAATTCAAGACGAACATACTCACCCTTAGCACTTAAGGGGTTAAACGTCCCTTGGACTTAAATAAAGAAACAATTATGAGATCCCCTGTGATGAAATATTTCAATGCAAAAAAATATTGTAAAGAGTAGAATTTCTCTTTAAATCAATGATCGTTCTGCCAGGCCAGTGCACGTACCTTGTCAGCGCTCGAAGGGACGCAGTTGCCGTTGGACAGCCCTTGCTTCTGATTGAATCTGTACACCAGGTTCCTAAACAGCGCCCTCTGCTGATGGCTGCAGCATAGGGACCACTCCCAGACGCTGGGGTAGCGAGCACCCGATTCCTCCTTTGAAGGGTCCCTTTGTTTCAGGTGCATTCCTTGGCTGGTGAGGTCCCGCCACCCATTGATGGGCGTGTAGATTTGGCTGAAGAGATGTCGCTAGAGTAACGGATAGACACAAATGTGAAATAACTTCTCGGTTTGCCACCAATCCAACCCACGCAAGGTTATCCCACATCTTTTGGGGAGGGTGAAAACCCTTAGATCCGAGTTGTCCAACTCCAGGATGCGAAGGCTGGAATCCTGATGGTTTTTGAGATATCCCTCATTAATAATATTCATGCGAAACAAGTTAATAACATTTAGAATCATTGTATGCAAATTTATCTAATGAATACTGATGAAGGGTGTCCTGAAAATCCGACATGTTTCCCGCCTCGAGGCCTGGAGTTGGACAACCTTGCCTTAGATCATCAATTTACCAATCTGCGGTTTTCATGGCTTCCCTATGCACACTTTCCGACCAAGTAAAGGATTTTTTGTTCCTATGAGATTTGCTGTGTTTCTCAAGTAGGAGGTAAACCATCACGGCAATCATCATAAACACTCTGCTGCCTTTTTGTAGGATTTTGACCTAAAATGGATCTAGAAGCATACAGTGTGTAGTGTGCCATCATTCACAGAGAATGCCCACCCTTAAAATGGGCACCTAATCTAGGGGGTAGGCCCCTGCAAGGTTGGCGCACCATATAGAAAAACTCCCTCTACAGTGCCCCTGCGGGCATGGATGCAGCCCGACAGCTATGCATTCTCCCAGGGAATGGAGTTTGATTAATAAATTACAAACAACATCAGTCATATTGCCACTTTCCACCTAAATATCATAATGGAAGCTAATTTACTATTCCAACTTAAGTCAGGCAAAGTTGGGGAACATTTGTTGCCTGAGTGGCCCCAGAGCCCAGGCTCCTTTCGAGACGAATAGGGACTTTCCAGGGAAGACTTTGGATAATAGCGCCTACCCGGCAAGGGCTGCTTCAGAGCACTCCCACGGGACACATCGTGCAGGATGTCCATACATGTGCAAAATGACAAAAGGAAGTCCAGGCGAAGGAGCTTTTCATGTTGTCAGACTCTCCTTCGTGGGGTCAAATATGAAAGGCCGCATGGAGGTTATGCCAAAGAAATATTAAGTTTGGCTGTACATCCTTTTGATATCTTCTCTGACAGCAGAAAAGGCAAAGCACACGTACATACTAGTGTGGGAGGGGCACCCTACAAATGACCATAATAAATAAAATTACTCTAAACCGCACTAAGAACGTGATGCTGTGCATGAATCACTCGTGTCATTTCACCAAATTCCTAAGGCGGATGTGATATCACATGACCTTTGAAAGTGATGACTACACAGAAGTATAGAAAGGTTTTTACAATAGATGTGGAACTATTAACTAATAATTAAATTCAAACTCTTATGAAGTCAGTTAATGCGAGGGTATAGCAGTCACAAGGGGGAGCCTAAGGGTCACTGTTGCAACTTGTGACAACCCTTAAACAATTCCTCTGCCATCAGTTGCAGGGCCACAGAGTGCGTTCCTGGCTGGATCCTGCATAAGGCTGGTTTTGCACAAAACAGTCTGCATCTTTGCTCCTATACATTTTAGGGGTTCATAAAATGGCCAAGCTCGCAGTGTGACTATACAAATTGTCCCGCTCACTAATTCACGCACTTATCTTAAAGCAATGAGTGTACCAGGAGCATATGGATCACTGGGGAACAAAAGGAATTGCGATTGTAAACACTAGATGACCCTAAAAGACATACATTTTGACATTTAGCCCCAGGAACCACCCTCAGGCCTCCTCTCTTCCCACTTCTGCCCAACACCAATGTCTTGGCACGGCCCTCCCCAGTTCTAATGGGCTGATGGTACCATCTCACTTGGCTACCGCGGCCTCGCTCCCACTGGCAGTTGAAAAGGAAGGTGCTGAAGAAGGGCTGGTAGGTGCTGCCGTGCAGGGCGGTCAGATACAGCTCAGTGAATTCAAAGGAGGTGGGGAACTGTTGCAACAGCTGCCACACGCAGTCCAGGAAGAGCAGGAATACCGGGGACTGGAGGAGAGCAAAACGTGGACAAGTAAGAGACACAAACAGCCATGCACCAAACAACACTCAAACTGTGAACGCTGCTGGGACCAGAGGATGGTCAAGGCTAGTGCAAGGAGTTATGGTGACCGAACCTAAGACACATTTAATGTTGTTAAGACCTTATCGGCACCCTTGGGTTCCCTTTTGCCGGTTTTGCTATTGACAGCTGCCTAGAATTGCGAAATAATAGAACTGGCCCTGATGATGGTGGAAGCAGTCCTGTTGTGGTTGAAAAACTCAGAATTCACAGTACATTTTATATTCAGAAACAAAACTATTAAGAGGTAAGTTACTATTGCCTCCTCATTGTATAGACCCCAAAAGGATGAAAGACTGAGTCAGCCCGTGCAGTCTGCAAGTTACTCAAAATCCTGAAGGAGGCACATTAATACTATTGGATCTTTAATGTCAGTTCCTCTACAACACATTTTAAAGCAGCACAAGATGGACCCATGCATCTCCCCACTAAAACAGTGCCTCTACTAGCAGAGACTGCATAGAAAGACAGCGGATGATGTCGAGTGAACCCACCTGGTCCTTGTCCACCTCCCTGAGGATACTCATGCGCAGAAGGAAAGGATGCCCGGCTGCCACCCACTCCTTCTGAACCAAGCTCTGGAAGCCTGACAGGGTCCGAGCATGCGGGTCGGAGATCACCTGAACCAGAGACGCCACCAGGCAGTTCAGATCCCGGTCACCAGGCTCTGCAACAAAACAGGGAAGAGTCAGACCGGAAGAGCAGGCAAAGAGGATATGTCACAGAGACCGTTTGGGGCATGCTTAGAGTCCATATAGCTAGATTCATGGCTACCAAGCAGACAGACCGCACGTGTTACACCTTCAGCATACCCTGGATTTTCAGTCAACACCATAACTCCTGCTGGCACTTGGAAAACCAATCTTGGAATGAGAAAAGCAGAAACATGCGCCCCAAAAAGCAAAAGGACAATGGCTTCAACGTGTGGACCCTTGGCAGTAAGATAATGATAGTGTGGCCTACAACCCATAACAGCCCATAATAACTCATGCCTATGCCTTCTGCTGGGACTGCGGCCTGCATCTGGGTCTGGAAGCTCCCAGAAATGGTGGTGGTGATATTTCAAGAGGGCTCTGGAAATGGCATTGCGGAGTTAGTTCTTCGCAAAGATAAAACTTGTTGTGAAATGTACTTGTTTGCCAATAGGTCTTCATTTTATTTTGGCAAGATGTTTCACCAATGCACCATATTTCGTGTGTGATATGCTTCTTGGTTGAGTAGTCCATGATCCAATGTTTCATGCCCACACATTTCATAGATTGGCGGCATGGGATCGTCCGAGGCCGATGCATATGCTTTGCAGTATTTATGAACTTTCTGATGAGATATTAAGATTATTTCAGTGTGAATTCTTCTTTTACGATTTAATTGAAGGAATTCCAAGATTGTATAGAAGAAATTCAGAGAAACCAGTAAACTGGTTTTAACGGCTTAGAACAGTCCACTCGCCATACTTGTGCATTTGAGGTCACAGAAAAATGGTAAGTATGTAATCGGGCAGTAGTTTCTGCATACAGGACTCCAGAGGTGGAGCTGGTGGAATCAGGCCCCAGGTCACACATGATGTTTGCATCACAGCTCGCATCTGGTCATTGAGGAGGACTAGGACACAACACAGTAACTTGCACTATTTGACACAGCAAATCTTGGCGCATGACAAGTGATTTGTCTCAGACTTACATACAATAGTGTGTTCATTAGAACAGGTTTCATCCAAAAGGCTCTCCCCTTGCAACCAAACAGTTCTGCATTTAATTTGGGAGATTTTCCTGGCAGGCCGGATTAGTGCACCGGAAAGGTTGAGGCAGTCAGTCACATGACAGGCACCATAGAAGGGGTCCCTAAATTAGGACACACAGTACGGTCACAGTTAATAGTTTTCCATTTCCACTAAAAAGGATATGGCCATGTCCAGCCCACAGAGCCGGAGTGGCACAGAGAAAGGGAAAGGGCCCTGTGGCTCCATGGATCGGACTTATTGTAAGAGATGCAGTGTTACTGGATAGTTTCACTTTTAAAAACAATGTTTAAGCAGTATGGTAAAAGTTCAATTATCCAGCACCATTTGCAATCCAATGGTGTCCTTTAATCTCCAATGCTGTTTAACCAAATGTTGGTTGTCCATTAGTATTACATCTTAACTATATCATCAAACTGATGGTTGGTTAACAAAGCAAAAAGACCAGATCAAAAAGCTTCCTGGCCTGTTTGCACTGTTATCCATCTCCAGAGCTTTGTTATCCGCCATGAACCATTACTATTACCGCAAAGGCGGTGCCAGTTAATAGAGTGTTCTTGTTAATAAGGTGCCATAAACAAAGCGCCTACTGCAGATACCCATTACACATTACCTACATCAAACATTCTATGTAAGATAGCTATTAACCTGTAGCAATGATCTTCCAGTGATTATATCTTTTGAAGTTCTAGATACTTGGAATTGCAATTTGTGCCCTCAAGCGTATTCATCTATTGGAGTCCAAGCTCTGGAACACACAGTCTAACATACAATGTGCTTCCAGTAAGGGGCTACCTGTGCCATTTTGGTGCCCACACACTCCCAAATGTTCTCAATGCAGCGATCCAGGCACCCAATACATACGGTACCTTGTAAAACCACAGACCGGCACCTGTCCGCAAGCAGGGAAGAGACGTCACTAGCTTTCTTCAGGCAAGACCTGCAGGAGCAGCACACAAAGGCAACATTAAAAGAGAAGAGCACACTGTTAATTAGTGGAAGAGGATCATAATAATTCTCTGAAGAGGGCAACATAAATGCACTGCTAGTGAGTGCTTAGCCAAAGCCCATCTGTCAAATAGGAACATTGAGTTGGATTTTCAGAATGACGAAAATATGCGAATAATCTCAATTAAAGTTCATTATATTTGAATTATCATCACACCTATTGATTGTGCAGATCCAGAAAACCTGACTTGATTTGATTAACTGGTGATCGACAAGCCCAGCTGTATAGCTCACAGCATCGCCGAATGTTGCTGCTTCGGTTGGGCTACTGAGCTGAAAATGTTTTAATTTATTTTTTCATATGTTTTCCTGGAACGTATCAATGTTTTGATAGTATACAGCGTCATAACAAAATACATTTAAGCATGCCAATTTATTTTAATAATGTATTATTAACATGCCATCCAAAAACGACGAGTTAGCTTATATAGCACAATCAAATAGTACAAATATAGAAACTAAAACATTTTTTTTATATAAGTAGAAGGACTGCAAGAAAAAGGCATATGAGGGTATTGGAGGGTGAGGTACACCGGTCCATCTAACCAGATAAATATAACTTTAAATCTTAAATATATCAAACAAGGATTGAACTAGACCCGCCCAAGCCATATCATGTATGCTGAAAACAAAACTGCAGAAAACTACTCCTTTTCGCAGCAGAAAAATACTACTAATAGTAATCTTTTTTTGTTACTGTGTGCCAATGCATTTTTACAGAGAATGCATTTGCCACCAAGCATAAAGCCTCAGTTATTTGGAGACCACATTTTATGATCCTCTTATACAAAAACCTGTTTGTGTGACCTATATATGATGTTTTGATTTCTATTATAAACTATCAAGAAAAAGTATGTTATAAGAAACACAACTGCTTTAGCTTGTCATTTGTCCTATCAAAAGTATTGTATATGCTATTTAAGGACTCACGTCACGTACTAACCCCACCTTGAAATATCTTTTTATTACAAGTACTTTTTGTTTTTATTTGTGTTTCAAAATAATGAATAAACTATTTTTGTAAAGAAAACGGGTTATAAGTATAATGTGAATGACCAAAAAGTTCAAAGGTTATTGAGCGGTGCACAAACCCAATCAAACGGATAAAGAGGGGGGTAATCAGTCTTCCTTTTATTATACATATAGCCTGATTCATGGAATTTTTTTGCGTGATAAACGCAGATTTGCACGCATTTCTGCCCGAAAATCCCCATACTTCAAACAGGGATTTTCAGGCAGAAAGGCGCGCAAATCTGCGCTTTTCACACAAATAATTCCATGAATCAGGCTCATAGTCTGTATCCTTCCCATTTTGGGACTGATCCCCGAAAACAAAAAATAGGGAAGTACCCAACGATCTACTGTCATAGAAATTGTAACTCAAATTCATTAACTTCAGCAGGATAAAAGTTTGAGTTAGCCCTGCCTCAGTTCAAACCTACAATGTGCAGATCAGAAACCAATCTTATCAGTGAACCTTTTAACTTGCTTAAGCCATTTTACTATAGCAATAAGCACCCATTCGGGGATTTTCATTGGGGTCCCAGTTTTAGGACTGAGCAAAGCGACAGTATTCACGCTGGGATCTGGCGCATTAACATCCAGTGAAGCCCTCAGAACAAGGGGTTATTGCTATTTTGGTCAACTCTCGGGAACGAACATCAATACATTTGTGCGAATCAACGGATCGCAGTGAGCATGACCTGTTGATTCACACAAAGGCATCCTCACCTAACATGGCTAACATAGCAATCATGGAAATAGATTTAGGGCGCTGTGCAAAGCTCCTCTTCTATTTCCATAGCAACCGTGGGTGGAGGGTGAGGCACGGCAAGGTGGCTCTGCCACCAAATCAGTTGAGTGGGGGGGCGGGGGTGGCTGACGTATGGTGACCAGACGTCCTGGTTTTGCCATGACCATCCTGGAATTAGGCCCCTGTCCTCCTGTGCCGAGAGATTTCTTTTATTTAAAAACCCTGTCCCGTTTTTAGGAAAGGGTTGGTAACCACTGTAGAGATGCAATAAATCAAGTTAACATTAATTGATAATAAGCAGTTTGCTTGCTTTGTTATTAGATTTGTCTCTTCCACCCCAAAGTAGGCTCGAACCCCAAACCTTCTATTCAATGCCACCTGCATTTACTGATTGCACCACAGGAGTGATAAAGGAACACTCATTGCAAAGCCTGTAATAAAAATCAAAGGAAAAGCTCTCTTGTTTTTAGCATGCTTAGGGCCTGAGTCTCAGAGTGTCAGAAATACGAACTGGGGCAAGCCCAGACGGCTATATCAGAGGAAATGAGTATAAAACTACAGTACCCAGTAGGCTTTGGGGTGAATGTAGTTCCAGACTCCCGCCACTAGCCAGCTGCATGTAATTGGGGCGTTTACTAAACCGCCGGCCGCCCGTGTACGGGTGCTGATAATTGTTGATTATACAGCACGGGCGGTCACAGCGTTTCGCTCTCGGAGGAAGGATGCAGGAGAGGTCGTCATTTTGCTTGGAGTCACGCTGCGGCCCGCGGCCGCCGTTCGAGTGGAGACACGGTTTGTAAGTGGTGCGCTAGCTCCATTACTCGTTGGCACCGAACACGGTGAACCCTTTCTACACGGTGTGAAGATTCATGCACCGGTGGTTTCCTCGGCAGTGGACGTCTTGTTCATGGAGGTTGAAGGCGCTACTACTGCAAGTCCCGGTGCACTCACGAGGCACCCGGACAACAAGATAAGTGCTTCTGTTTTCTGTTACATGTTTATTCCACGAGGGTGTCAAATCCCATTCCTTGTTGGAAGTGTTTAAGTTTGGAGTGGACGTAGTACATGAACGCTACGCTCACTCTTGGTTCTATGATGGGCAATAGACCTTTCCCTTAAGTGTGATTATATTCATATATATAAAATTACCAGGCACATCACGTTTTCATGCTCGGAGTACCTAAATGACTGTGCAAATAGCCCAGACCATGGGTACCATTCTCTGAATTCAGAGTGCAGAGTTCTGTCCTCAGTTGGCTGCGCTTATGTTGTATGTTGCTTGCCTGCCCCTTCGGGCCATGTGTTCATGTCCATTTCATATGGGAGCAGCTCCCTTGTTTGTGTCATCCTGCTTACTGCTTATATGTGTCCATGCCAAAGCTGATGTACTATGTTAAGCAATTACGTTTATATGCATATTCAGGTAGAGTTCTTGTGAGTCTGTAGTAGGTGGTGTTCAGGATCAGGGATACAGACTGGTGAGTAGGTGTACGTAGGAATTGTGACTTGTATGTTGTCTTCCCTCCTTTCCTTTGTCAGTCCACCCCCTTTCCCTAACTCCGTCTTCCCCCCATTGGCTGCCACGTGGTTATCTGTTATATTGCTATTCAAACGCCCGTGCCAACCACGGTGGGAAGGACGATCTATTCAGCTTCTGTGGTTCGGGAGAGGGGTCGATCCCCTATCATCCCTTACGGTTTTGACAGAATTATCAGCCCCCTATTGGGGTAACTGAACCACCCAGGCCAAATGGATTTGAATCCTCCCTCTTTAGCAGAAGTGCTAAAAGCTTTGCAGGACATTCAAGGGGAACTGGTATATGCAAGACAGGAGTCAGACATTTTGAAAACTCAGGTGCAAGGTTTGGTAGCTCAGAGGACTCCCTTGGAGACTGCCGGTCCATCCAGAGGGAGTAGTGCCGAAAGCACGTCCACAGTGATAGTACAGCAGCCAAGTAGTGCACCTTTGGCGGCCCCAGAACGATTTGCTGGTGACCCCAGGAAGTTTATGACATTCTTAACACAATGCAGATTACATTTCTGTGTAAACCTTCGGCCTTTGAATCCATCCAGGCCAGAACCGCATTTGTAATCTCATATCTAACAGGGGATGCTGCAGCCTGGGCCACGCCATTAGTACAAAAAGAGGACCCATTATTGTATAACTGGGATGGGTTCTTGGCAGAATTTGGACGACTGTTTGATCGTAGAGAAATTTCTTTGGCCCAAGATAAGGAATTACTGGCATTAAAACAGGGAACGCGAGATTTGGTATTTTATGTCACTCAGTTTAACAGATTGGCCAGAGAATAAGCAGACTGTATTGTTTTATCAGGGATTGAAAGAAGAACTAAAAGATGCTATGGCACAAGTCGAACCACAACCTGCCTCTTGTACCGCTATGATTGATTTGGCATTGAGATGAGATCACCGTATGAATGAGAGAAAGGGAGACAAGAAGAGACCCAAGGTGGTACTTTTTGCACGATTCACGCACGGTAGACGCATGAGGACTAACGAAGGAGAGCCGATGGAAATTGGGGGAGTCAAGGGCCCATTGTCAGTGGCAGAAAAAGAACAACGCAAGGCTAATAATCTATGCTTGTATTGTGGACAACCAGGTCATTATATCAGAACATGTCCCAACACACCCAAGAGAGGAATGAAAAATGAAGGGAACAAGGTGGAGGCGGGAAAAGGATTGGGCCGGCCGTAGGGGGAACTCCGGTGTCGGGCCCTATTTTCAACAAGTTCCCCAGTTGGGCAGCAAATACGGTAGCAAAGAATCATTCTCATGTATACTTATTGGTAACATTATTATTTGCTTGTACAAAACAATTGGTATCAGCAATGGTGGATTCAGGCGCTACAGGGAATTTTGTGGACATCAGTTTGGCCAAGAGGTTGGGTTTACCTTTGAGAGAGAAAGTGCAGGTGGAAGGGGTACAGTCGGTAGATGGGTCTCCCTTGATTTTGGGTCCTATTTGCCAACAAACTGAACCACTTCAGATGTGGTGTGGATCAGGCCATGTAGAAGAGATTGTGTTTGACCTGATAGCAGCACCTCAGTTTGGACTTATTCTAGGTATGCCCTGGTTGGTAAAGCATAACCCTAGTATTAATTGGGTCATGAGAGAGGTGAAGTTTGAAAAGGCAGTATGTGGAGAACATTTGGAGGAAGAAATTGGTCCAGCTCTGTTTTTAGCAGATCAAGCATTTGACATTCAAAAGGTGGGTTCTGTAGTTGCTGGTATTCCAGAACCATACATGGAGTTCGCCGGGGTGTCTGACAAAGGGAGAGCTGAAAGGTTGCCCCCTCATCGCTCATATGATTGTGTGATTGAATTGGAACCTGGGGCCAAGTTACCATGTAGCCGCATTTATGCATTAACTGAGAAGGAGAATCAACATTTAAGAGAATATTTGGATGATATGTTGATTAAAGGCTTTATAAAGCATTCTACTTCTCCTGTCTCATCACCTTTATTTTTTGTGCCGAAGAAAGAGGGTACACTCAGAACCTGTATTGATTACAGAGCCTTGAACAAAGTAACCATAAAAAACAGGTATCCATTGCCATTGATTTCAGTACTGCTGGATCAGGTAAAATCAGCAGTGGTATACACGAAATTGGATTTGAGAGGTGCAAATCATTTAATTCGTGTTAAGGAGGGAGATGAGTGGAAGACTGCTTTCAGGACGAAGTTTGGTTTGTTTGAGTATTAGGTTATGCCTTTTGGTTTGTGTAATGCCCCTGCAGCGTTTCAATACTTTATGCAGGAAGTGTTGAGTGAGTTTTTGGACATCTTTGTTATTGTTTATATTGATGATATTTTGATTTACTCATCTTCTGAGGCTCAACATCGAGATCATGTGAGAGCGTTGAAAAAATTGCAGGACTACGAGTTGTGTGTTAAATTGGAAAAATGTGAATTCAATACCAAAAAGGTAGAATTCTTGGGATTCATATTAACACCTTTGGGTATTGTAATGGACAAGAAAAAGGAAAGCAGTTTTGGAGTGGCCAGTACCTAAATGCGTCAAAGACATTCAGTTATTTTTGGGGTTTGCCAATTTTTACAGACGATTCATTGTGAATTTTTCTCAAATGGTTACTCCAATTACTAAATCGTTAAAGAAATCATCAGGGTTCTGTTGGTCTCCGGAAGCAGAGAAGGCGTTCCAAGAATTGAAAGACGCATTCACGTCTGCTCGCGTGTTGAGACATCCAGATTCGGAAAGACCTTATCAAGTGGAGACAGACGCCTCTAATGTTGCAGTGGGGGCTGTGTTGTCTCAACAGGATGCGGAAGGCATTTGGCACCCGGTTGCATTTTATTCAAGAAAGCTAACCAGTTGTGAGCAAAACTATTCCATTACTGATAAGGAACTGTTGGCTATTAGTGCGGCATTTTTGGAGTGGAGGCATTATTTGTTGGGGTAAAAACATCAAGTGGTGGTCCTGACAGATCATAAAAATCTACAATATTTTAAAACAGCACATACCCTCAGCCAGAGACAATTGCACTGGTCGCAATACTTCAACGAATTTGATTTCTTGGTAACTTTTAGGCCAGGAAACAAAAATGGTAAGGCCGATGCGTTGTCCAGGCAACAACAATCAGAAAGCATGGTGACAGAAGTAGGAACTATCCTGCCAGTGGAAAGAGTGGTAGGAGCCATCACTAATGGGTTGTTGCAGCAACTAAAACAAGAGATGAGGAAACAACAGAGTGGACAATGGGGGCGGAAAGGATCACTAGAAACTGTCAGAGATGGTCTTCCTTACTACGCAGGGAAGTTATATTTGTTGACTCCTGCATTGCAGACGAATGCATTACACTGGTGCCATAATTCACCATTGGCTGGACATTCTGGGGTAAAAAGACACAGGAGATGTTAGAAAGGTATTTTTGGTGGCCCACTTTGAGACGAGATACCATAAAATGCATTCAAAGATGTGAGACGTGCATACGTAGTAAGACTGATCATGTAAAGAAAGCAGGATTACTGCAACCACTGCCTACCCCGGAAAAGATTTGGTCTCATATTTCAATGGCTTTTATAACTGACTTGCCTCCTGATAACAAATATGATACTATTTGTGTAACAGTAGATTATTTGTCCAAACAAGCCCATTTTGTACCTTGCCGGGGAATCCCAGGAGCGGGTGAATTGGCGAAATTATTTCTGCAACACATTGTTAGATTACATGGATTGCCTCAAAGCATTGTGTCGGACAGAGGTTCGCAGTTTACCTCCAGATTTGGCGGGCTTTTAGTCGTTTATTGGGCATAGAGTGTGCATTTTCTACCAGTTACCATCCTCAGACTGATGGGCAAACAGAGAGGGTAAATCAAACTTTGGAGACGTATTTACGATGTTACTTGCATGAAGGAATAGACTCATGGGTGCAAGCTTTGTGGCTAGCAGAGTTCACTTATAACAATACCGAACATGCTTCCTTGGGCATGGCCCCTAATGAATGTTTATATGTACAGGTACAAAATATGTTGCCCGAACGGCTACCATAGGTGGAAACATTGCCAGTATTGCAGGAAAGAAAAGAGTGGCTTATGACTATTAGAAAAAGGGCTAGAGATAATTTGCAACAAGCAAAAGAGGAATATAAGAGACAAGCAGATAAAAAAAGATGTGGGCCACCTAGCTATAATGTAGGTGACAGAGTTTGGTTATCTACAAGCAATTTACCCATGGTGGGGTCGCATAAATTTGCACCAAGATTTATCGGTCCCTATGAAATTGTAAAATGTGTGTCAACAGTGGCTGTTAAATTGAAATTGCCTGCTACATTAAAAATACATCCTGTGTTTCATGTGTCTGTCCTTAAACCCGCAGTTCCTGGGACACGTGTAAAGAGGCCTCCTGCTATTATTAAGGGAGAACAGACTGAATACGAAGTCAAGAAAATCCTGGATTCCAGACGAAGACACCAAACATTATGGTACTTGATTCAATGGACAGGGTACGGCCTGGAGGACTGTTCATGGGAGCCGGCTGGTTCAGTTCATGCCCCACGTTTGGTAAGACAGTTTCATGCACGTCATCCTGAAAAAGCAGGTCCCAGGAAGAGTCCTGGGAGAGGCCCTGGGAGAGGAGGTACTGTCAGAAATACGAACTGGGGCAAGCCCAGATGGCTACATCAGAGGAAATGAGTATAATACAGTACCCAGTAGGCTTTGGGGCGAATGTAGTTCCAGACTCCCGCCACTAGCCAGCTGCATGTAATTGGGGCGTGTACTAAACCGCCGGCTGCCCGTGCACGGGTGCTGATAATTGTTGATTATACAGCATGGGCGGTCACAGCGTTTCGCTCACGGAGGAAGGATACAGGAGAGATCGCCATTTTGCTTGGAGTCACGCTGCGGCCCGCGGTAGCCGTTCGAGTGGAGACATGGTTTGTAAGTGGTGCGCTAGCTCCAATACTCGTTGGCGCCGAACACGCTGAACCCTTTCTACACAATGTGAAGATTCATGCACCAGTGGTTTCCTCGGAAGTGGACGTCTCGTTCACGGAGGTTGAAGGCGCTACTACTGGAAGTCCGGGTGCGTTCACGAGGCACCCGGACAACAAGACAAGTGCTTCTGTTTTCTGTTACATGTTTATTCCACGAGGGTGTCAAATTCCATTCCTTGTTGGAAGTGTTTAAGTTTGGAGTGGACGTAGTACATGAGCGCTACGCTCACTCTTGGGTCTATGATGGGCAATAGACCTTTGCCTTAAGTGTGATTATATTCATATATATAAAATTACCACAGACATCACGTTTTCATGCTCGGAGTACCTAAATGACTGTGCAAATAGCCCGGACCATGGGTACCATTCTCTGAATTCAGAGTGCAGAGTTCTGTCCTCAGTTGGCTGCGCTTATGTTGTTATGTTGCTTGCCTGCCCCTTCGGGCCATGTGTTCATGTCTATTTCATATGGGAGCAGCTCCCTTGTTTGTGTCATCCCGCTTACTGCTTATATGTGTTCATGCCAAAGCTGATGTACTATGTTAAGTAATTACGTTTATATGCATATTCAGGTAGAGTTCTTGTGAGTCTGTAGTAGGTGGTGTTCAGGAACAGGGATACAGACTGGTGAGTAGGTGTACGTAGGAATTGTGAATTGTATGTTGTCTCCCCTCCTTTCCTTTGTCAGTCCACCCCTTTTCCCTAACTCCGTCTTCCCCCCATTGGCTGCCACGTGGTTATCTGTTATATTACTATTCAGACACCCGTGCCAACCACAGTGGGAGGGTCGATCTATTCGGCTTCTGTGGTTCGGGACAGGGGGGGTCGATCCCCTATCACCCCTTACGGTTTTGATACAGAGCCTTTTCCAATGGGATTACGTAATTATGAAACACTCCTGAGAATAAGGCCCTTAGTGTCACAGCCGAATCTGCAGTTTATATGGAAGTAGAGATGTGCTGTAAATTGTATTTATTTTAATGTGCAGTGACTGCAGTCCTACCCTGTAGGGGAGAGCTGAAGGGTTAGGGGGGAGACTGGGGCAGTTGGGGGTTCAATGGCATGGTGTCGCTAGTCCTACTTTTATGTTTGTGGCCTGTCCTGTTTTTTTTTTATTTTCAAAACCTGGTCACCCTAGGTTGACTGGAAGAGCAGGGAGTAGGAGGGAAGATGGCCGTCGGGTGTCTACATTGCTCGGATTGCTCCAAACCTGGGCTTGTATTGTAAGATTTAACCTGGGTTTTGAGCAAATTGATTGGTGGACGCACCAGCCAAGAGTGCTAATTGCTGATAAAGCCAACTGTTATCAAACCCTAGAATGTGTTGGCAGACAAGGAGAGCGGCCTGTCCAGGCTGCTCCTTTTGTTCAACCATGCTAGGTACACAGATACAACTTGATCTCAGGCTTTACTGTAGCAGGTTAGCGACTTAAGCTCTCCTCCCATCCCCACTGAGCCCGCAAATCATACATCTCTGCTCCAAGCTGCACGGCTTAACTTCAGATTCTGCGTCCATTCTAGTACACGCAATACCCCCATTGTAAGTGACACTGAACTGGCACAACTATTGGCAGTCTCAGCAAAAATGTTAAGGTCGAAAAGCTGCTAAACCTAAATATTCTCCCCTTATGGGAGCATGTTTGATGCACAAAAGTGGGCAGTGTGGGAAGCTCTGTGAGGTATATCTCCTGGCATTAGCAAACGTTTATCCTAGGCACAGCACACACAGTTTAGATCGCCTCTAAATATCTGTGTAACATGTCTGGGGTTAAGTGCAAGACAACCCTTCCTTCTTGGAGGCACCTTATATGGCACATAACTGGGTGGCGCAATTTATTAAGTTACACAGGTGACCCCCGCATTGAAGATACAGGAAGCAATGCGCAGACCTTGCAATTCATGATGAAAATAGGTTTTAAGAAAACCAAAGTCTAGTAATTCCTAAAAAGTAAGCAGAAAGTTTACCAATAAGTAAAACTCTTCCTGAAAATCCCAAACCTCACAATAAAATCTTCATATTCACCCCACACCCTGTTTTCTTGTGATGGCCGCCTGGCTTCGATGTGAAGCCGGCACATCTATTTAGCATTTTGATTGGGCACCTGTTCAGTGGGCCCCCAATACAGGAACGGCTTCTCTGATGGAAGTTTTCTCCTGATTAAGTCCAACTAATTATTATTGAAAATCGAAGTAAATGACTCTAATTAGAATTCAAAGTCGGAAAATATTGCTATAACAAGGTGGGAAACATGTGTGAGGACGTGATTAATCATTTGGCATCTTGGTGTCTTGTGGGGCATTGCAAGGGAGCACCTTTGCTTCCTCTCTCAGGCAGATCGCTGCACAACAGAGGATCACAGATCCATGAATCCAACAGTACAGTTGGACTGGTCCGATCGTTTGAAACTTACAGAAATATAGCTCCAAGTGGATCCTCCCTAACCCAAACCGGGTCCATCAATAGTTCCCTAGACTGTATCCCCTGATCGGAACTCTCTATGCCGCTTCTCTCCATCGCCTTCGAACTGTATACTTAATAGTTTATCCTTCTAAGTCTATCCATATTGTATCATGTTGCTCTATGCCTTTTTAAACCGTTTTTCATTGCCTCCCTCCCAGGTTTGCACCAAATAAGACCTGATAAATACATACGGACAACAACTTCTCAAGAGCTTGGCTACAGTAGGTGGTGATGAGAAATATTAGGCAGGACTCCAAAAATGTGAAGGGTAGGGTAAACTGTTGTCAGGTCAGGGAAAGGAACTGAGTCCAATCTTGAGGCTCTGTCCAGCTTCCGACACACTTGAGTGCATCCGTATGAGGCATTTGCCCAAGTCAAGCTTTCTACGGCAGCCACTTTGCTTCTGCAGGGGCCAGATGAATGCAGCTCCCAGATGTCTGTTTTCACATGTTGAGTTTCTCCTGCACGCAGGGCGGCCTTGGTTGCTAGCTTCTTCCGCTGAATGTTGGGGCTTGGCATTCAGTGGGGGAAGGATGGACCCAGAGTAACGTCCCAGCAGCTTAGATAACATACCTGGTGGTGGAAATATGAGCGGAGCCGCCCAAACATTTAAGTTAGGGTTCAGACTTTGAAAGTGGGTTGTAAAATCCCACCTACTTAAAGTCTGCAGTTAAATGTTCATGCACAGACATTTCAGCACACACTGCCATCATGCAGACTTTAGGCTTTTGGGGTTTTTCAACCAGGTTGGAGTTTTTCCAACAGGTCATGGTATATTCCGGCACAATGTAATCTTTTATAAACAGCGATGGCGTGCAGACGTCACACTCTTTCCAGGTGCCAAGGAGGGTCTACTAGTAGCCCAGCGTCTTTAATTAGGGTTTGTGAGTGAGGCATTCTGGTTTAGTGTGAACCCACTGAATGGGAATGCTTCACCAGGGAGTATGAAGGGTCCAATGACTGCTTTCACCTTTGCATCCTCACAAAGACTCCTTGCCAGGATGCTCGTCACTGGCACTGTTCTCTGCCAGTATTCACCACTACTCCGAAGGATGCCCTGATGAGTAAACAACTCTCTCTCAGGGTCTGCAGAACAGAAACATGCAGCCTTCCAAGGCAGTTACAGTATCCATGCTGAATGCACAATGGCACCATTTGAAACTCCTCTGGAAGCAGAAGACCACAGACGTATGTACTCCCAAGCCTGCCTTGGCGGCCAGGGCGAGTAGCTCGCTCTCGTGCTCTCATCTGTGATGACCTTGAAGTGGCTGGAAGTGTGAGAAGCTGGCACTGGTGATTTGCCTCAGAGGTTTGCATTGTTGGGGGCGGTGTGAGAGGACCACAATGGTCCGCTGTGTGAGAAAGTAGTACTGTTGGGATGCATGAGATGTTTGCCCTGGTGGTCTGTGCGAAATGCAAGTACTGGTGGGCTGTGTGAGAGGTTTGCCCCGTTGGGCAGTGTGAGAGATTTGCACTTTGGATCAATATGAGATGCTTGCATTGCTGTAGAGTACTTCTGACTCCAGTGCTCCCCATGGAGCATCTTTCAACAGCACCAAATCCACAGCCTAGAGTTATTGCGATTCATTAGCAGCTATTGCCTAGGAACACTCATGTATAGTTCATTGTTCTTCAACCCAGTTCCTACGCACAGGGGAGGTCCCCTTTAGCACACTACAGTCCTAATTTCTCCCAAGTGCCAAGAGGCAATTCAGTTTGCAATTTGTGCTATACAAAAAACTCATTGAACAATCCTATCCTCCTGGAGGAGGGAAGGTAGCTCTAAGATGAGGCTTGTGTGATCACCAGTAACACACACAGATGATTTGTAAAGCAGTGAACAGTGGCTGCACTGAACGAGCTCACATCAGCATTATCTGGCGATAGGCTTGCTCTAGCATATTACTTGTTTGGAGGACAACTTAGAGACACGTATATTGCAGCCTGTGCACATAGAGTTTACGAAACCCATGTAGCAGGAGTTTTTAAACATTTGAGTAAGAGAGTAGATACTTTGGTAATACAAGGTTTACAGAGACAAGCGTCATTAAACAACAATATACAGTAAGCTGTAATATACATACCAAGCCTAAGCATTTGGTCCCTTACCTGACATAATCCAGCCAGCGCGTCCCTTCAAGACTGGAGAGCCACCTCTCATCAGACGCAGTTATAGAGATCTCTGCAAAGAATAGCATCAGCACAATGATACAGGCTCAACCTTTCTCAATGGTGATCACAAAGCGGTCACTGAGAGAGTAGGAGACAGAGCAAGGGACAAGAGGCAGAAGGTTCACAAAGGTGTTCAGTGTGAAAGGAGTAAGAGGTTAGGTAGGGCAGGAGGCTGGGTGATCAGAAGGAGCTGTAGACCAAGAAAGAGATTAGGAAAATGAAGCAAAAAGAATACACTTGGTGGGTGAGCCAGATCGAGGAGTTAGAAGCAGTGGAAAAAGAGAGAGTGAGAAACAATGTCAGTTCAAGGGAAGCCTTGCACGACACAAAATGACTACAAGTTGGGTAGTTGTGCACTTTTTCCATCTTACTGAAAACTGTTCATTGGAAATAGACAGCACCAACTGGTACCAGCTCATCCACCAATCCAAAAGTTGATGATATTAAATCAATAAACTGATGGTCTTGCCCTTTCGTTGAAAAAATGTTTTAAAATTCTACAGATTTTCCTGTTTATTGTATTTGTAACAAGCCGCAGATAAAATGAATTGTATCAAGGTGCAAACACTCGCTCTATTAATGTCAAATAAGACACCTGAAAGAGATGCGAAAAAGCCCACGCTGTTAACATAAAAGCCAGGTGTTAATAGCTTTGCAAAAAGCCAGAATATTAATGATGGAACGAATTTGAATAGAAGGCTGTTTCAAAGGCGAGGGGCCGTGACCAAAAAACTTGGATCACTTCTGTGTTTAAACTTAGATTTTGGAATCGTCAGCAACAAATAGTCTTTTGGGTGCAGACCTCTCGTGGCCTGGTAACAAACAATTTTATTTTCCAGTTAGGGAGGAGTCAGGACGTACAGGCATTTAAAAGTGAGACATAAGACCTTAAAACTTAATCCTGTCTCCAAACGGAAGCAATCGAGTATTTGTCGACATTGGGAAATATGGTGCGATGAAGCGGATAGCTGCATTTGAAATTTTTTGTAAGAAATTATTTTGATGATCTGGAATCCCCAAGGAGAGGGAATTACAGAAGTTTGTTTTCAAATGAATGAATGAGCTAAACACTACGGGCAAAAAAATGTTGTCCAGAAATGTGATACCTCATTGAAGAAGGCAGAATGTTGAGAAGGAGGATTTTTCCAAAAAATTAATTTGGGAATCGATACAAATCATGACACCAATAGAAGCACAGGTTGTTTACTTTATATGGGAATGCCATTAGTAAATTAAATAACAAAGGAGAAGGGCACGTTTTCATAAACTCCAAAGACTTCGGTTTTGGACCCAGAAGTATAATCTCTATTGTGTTAGGATTTCACTGAAGGAAGTGTTCAAAAACCCAGTTTCCAAACTCGTTGAGACATATGGTCAATGCATCCAAGTTGGATTTGGGATCATTTGCTCCCAGGTAGATTTGAGTATCATCTGCATAGGAATGGTAGAATAAGTTATATTTGGAGAAGATGTTGTATAGAGGTTTTACGTATTGACCTAATTTCACTTGTTCAGTTATTTCTGATAGAAAGGATCTGACCGATTTTAAGGTGTGATCTGAGCGACGTGCACGTTGTTCCATTTGGTAGATGAGAATATTGTGATTTACTGTGTCGGAGGCTGCCGACAAGTCACGCATGACCAATACGGTCATGCCCCCCCTTATCAGTTTGCTGGAGGATGTCATCCCAAACTTTAAGAAGGGGAGTTTCAGTCCCATGGTTAGAGAGAAAATCAGACTGAAACTGATCCAGAATGAGGTTGCTATCCACAAAAAGTTGTGACTGTGATGATACAACCTGTTCAAGAATTTTAGAATGCCATCGTAACCTGCCACAGGACAATAATTGTTCAGGTTTAGCGGTTCCAAAAAGGTTATTTTCAAAAATGGCTTAATAATGGCTGATTTAAATTGGGCAAACACAGGAGACTATTCACAAGATTTATTAATTAATACAGCGATGCTCACTGCAATTTACTTGACAAAAACTTTGCCGTAATGTCAACTAGAAGATCTTCAGGTTTTATGGTGGGATGAAGTTTATAATTAAAAGAGAGATTTGCTGCACTCTGACATTGTTGAACCTAGACAGATTTGAATCTGACCAAGGTTTAGGTATATTACAGGAGTTCTATGAGATGTTTTTATCATCAAGCCTGAAGATATGTTAATTTCAATATCCGAGATTTTGGATACAAAATGATTGCTCAACGCCCCATAATATTAATGAGTAATATGGATGCCATTATCGGCCGCAGCAGAATTCAGGAAAGATTTTATTGTTAGAAACAATTTCCTAGAATTATTGTCAGCCATCCCATCTGTTTGTTCAGAAACTTCTTTTTAGCAATGAAAATCGCTTGTTTGTATTTCCTTCGGGTGTCATTAATTCTTATCTTCTGCAATACAACAGTTCTATCAACTATATTCCAAAGTATTGCAAACATAGGATTAAATAAGCACCAATACAGGGTAATTATAATCGTTTTCCATCATAGAAGTCTTTCTGGGATTTTTGCTTACGTTTCCTGGTAATGCACTCTTTTTTCCGTTAATAGATAAAAAAAGAAACAGGTGCAAACATGAGTCTGCGGTGTAACATTCTTTATTCAAAGAGATGCAGTCCAAATTTATGAAAAGTAGTTTCCCACTTTTTACATAATACATAATAGCATTGTTCATCTTTTTTCTGCTACTTTTGGTGGATAAGGGTATTGTAGGGTAACTGGCCGAGGATCACATACACAAAGCACAAAATTATAATATGGAGCAATGTCTGGATGGGTATGGATCCATTATTTTGTCTGAAGTGGAGGGCCGCAAATTTCAGTGTGTAATTTCTTTTCCCTATTACCTTTCCTACATGTGGGGCCCCTCGAGGTTTGGCTTCATCACATGTATTGTTTATAAGGTGTAAGAGAGCCAGGACCCAAGCAATCGACAGCGGCATCCTTTGGAGTCAGCTTAGTGACATTGATTCGGTTGGAAATCCCACGGGACTATGATAGCAATGAGGCAGCGGTTGTCTGGAAGTGGTGTGATGCTGGAAAATGGGCTACATTTACACTGTGGTAAGGCTAAAGCCCTGCTCCGGGCATGTGTAGGCTTGAATGAATCCATTCAAGTGAGGGGGTCATGTGGGTTCTGCCTCTGTCCAGTGGCATCACTCCCGAAGCTGAAGGTGATCTTAGACAACCCTTCAAGCCCTTGGCTGATCCTGTAATTAAAACGGCTCATTTGCCCCTTAGAAACCATTTTAAGATATTCACCCTTTTTACAAACAGATCACCTGGTGCTACTGGGTTAGGCCCTGGTACTATCTAAATAGCAACACTGCCAGGAGGTTACTTGTAAGTATGCATAACCTTCTGCATAAGCCTCAAAGTGCATAAATTGTGCAATACAAATCCTTTGCCACATTAAGAAGTTAGATCAATTTAAATGGATATAAATGAGTCCTAAATACAGATTAGAATCCCAAGCCTACTGTGGCAATTGGGCAATGGAGTATCTTTTTGAACTGCTTGAACTCTAAAACCTTGCACAGGTTCATCGCTCCAGTGCCAGTTGTAAATTGCCATACTGCAGTATATTCAGGAGTGGATAAACGGCAAATCCCCGAAGGTTAAGGGTGCTCAATTGCAAATGGCGCTGCCCAGCTTGGCCTGGGCACTCTGTCATCTGAAAAGACGTCTAAAAGATTAGGCCTGTCAGCAGGAAGATTGAAGTTCTATGACCTCTTAACTTTCTAAAAGTTGGTCCTTTGCTGTTTTGGGGTGGATATGTTTGGGTGTTATTTTGTGTGGTCTTTGATGAGTGTGAGGAAATGCTACCTTCTTCATCTTCAAAATACTGTTAGGGCGACTACCATCAGAAAATTGGACGATTTGCACCCTCTGTCATTTGATTTAACTTTCCACAATAGCTTCCTCCTTTTCTCTGTTTCAGCAAAGTCATGTGATATAATCTGATTCGTCCTATTTTGCTTTCTGTTTCCGCCTGGCCCCGTTATATCTGCAAGCAATCTACTTTGGATTGTTTGCTGGTAGGGCACTGTGCAGCTTTTTGATATAGCATTGCGCTCCAGACTAAGTGGCCAAGTAAATGAAACGAAGAAAGGAGAGACCAGCGGAGGCCAGCGATTTTCCAGACAGCAAATTAGCCACTAGATGGGGCATCTCCTCCCTCCGCCCTTTCATTACATAAACACAGGGAACGAACAAAGGGCAACTTTAAGATAAAATGGCACAGGGCCAACATGCACTCCTGTGATTGTTCGTAACACAGTTACTAGAGTGGAAAAATACACCGCGTCCACCCAGGTCACCTTTCTCCCATTCCTGGCATCCGTACATGTAGCTCATGAATGGTCCATTAAAAGATACTAAATGACGCATACATGCAACCTTTGCAGATTTTCTTGAAATCTAAGAACACAATCATCAATTTCAATCGCCCAACATTCTTCCTACAGTAGTCACTTACTAAGCCTTTCTACCATTTCTAGACAAAATGTAGTCATCGTTAATGTCATGATTTGTATTAACTTATTCAGCCTGGGTTCAAAATCATTTCCAGAAGCTGCAACTACTACCTCCAAGCTGTCTCAGGAAGATAGATCAGCGGCAAACTGCTTGCCTTGGAAGCAAGACGTCGGAGCAACACAGGTTTGATCCCTGCGTCCGCACTTAGAAACCTCTGGGTATTAAGCGAGTTATAAATAACCTATCATATTCTATCAAAAAAGCAGCCCAATCCATACTGTAAATCTTGATGCAGTAAAACATAACAAAGGTCCCTACAGGTGGAGGCCAGACCTTTTCACTTCCAGCCTTAGAGATGGCCTCGCATTCTCTCAGTGTTCGAGCACCCACCGATGCAGTGTGATGTACTTTCATCACTAGTGTATTCTATTCCAGAAAGTTCCATTACTATTATAAGGGTATTTATTGAGCGTGGGCCGAGCTTCGAGAAGCAACGGAGCGCGGGGAAAGAACACAGTGAGGGGGGCAGAGGAACAAAGTAGTGCAGAGCTAGGCAAAGCAGAGGGGAGGGCGGACAGTGTGGTAGCAAGGGATCTACAAGCAACCAGGGGAGGAAGCAGTGGGGAGCAGATCACCCAGTCTGGGTAGGGCGGGCAGTGGAGGGTGTGTGGGCCCAGGTGTTAGGGAAGAGCCAGTAATTGAAGAGGAGGATCTTGAGCTCCTTGCTGAACTGAAGAAGCGAGGGGTCGACTCGCATGTTGACAGAGAGCTGGCTCCAGGCGCTGGTGGTTCTAGGTGGTCCCATCATAGGAGATGGCCATGAGAGGTGCAACTGAAAGTAGTCCTATCCTTACCATTCATACAAAGGCTGCGCAGCTTCAGGTAGGAGAGCTGGATGTCGGAGATGCCGGGGAGCTCATCGGCCGTGTCCACTATCACACACTGGGAATGGTTGGCAAACATCAGCCTTTCCACGGACCTAGAAACAGGAAAAATGTGGACAAAAAAAAAGACTAACTTGTCTTCTCTGTGTTTGTGATAATAAAGGCAGGCGGCCTGATTCGCAAAGCGTTTTTTCAATGGAAGGCACTTATTGGAAAACGCTTTGTGAATCAGGCCCATGGTGTGCAGATGTCTCCATGCATTTGGCACAGCATTTTTCCAACCGTGAGCTTCCATTCAGACTAATGCATTCTGGGAATTGCAGTTTTGGATAACTTCAAGAGAACCACTTTGACATGCGGGGCATATCCAATGAATTGTGAAAGGAAAATCTCGAAGTGGAAAAGGGATGTTGCAGTGGTAGGATAATGATTTGTTATTCATGTAGTGCTTTTGCCAAAGCGCTGTCTATAGGAAAACAATCATACAATTAACACACATAGTTGGTACTCATTTATAGACCTCGTAAGGATGAAAGGCTGAGTTGGCCTTGCCCGGTTCCGTACTTATGACCTTCAGATCCCACACAGACCACAGCAGCAAGCACTCAACATGCTGAGCTATCTTTCTGGCCCGGATATTGTAAGGTCCTCTCACAGCTCTAAAAAAAACTATTAACTTTAATCTCTTTTGGTGAGATCCCACTCATGATAAGAAAGTCTCAATTAAGGGTCTGAGGCTCCAGAGACTTCAGTAAGACTTGCATGGGGTTAACCTACAATATTATTATTTGGTAGAAAAACTCCAGAAATGTTCATTAGGAACATTTCTCGGTTTAGATCATCTTTGAGCTCAGAACCACTGAATGGCAGGAAAAGGTGTGCATCTCATGTCCTCGAGGACCACAATTGTGTTCGGTTTTTAAGCTTCTCCCAGAGCCTATATGTGGTTTCCATTTAGATTCACCACAAGTGGATTCCTGGGTATATCGAGGCCCCACTGGTGACTGCAAGCCACTAAGGGCTGGAGTTGACCCCAAGCAAGGTATCCCATGCGTGAGAAATTGAACAAATCAGCCGTGTGCCAAAACGACCTTTCCAACCCAAGTGTTCGCACAATAAACAAGCCTGGGAAAACGGGCATTCACTGACTGCGTGACCCTCAATTGTGCATATCTGTAATCTGTGTTTGGATGTGGGTCCCCCACTGACAGCCGGTCACCCAAAATAATGTGTTGCAGAGCAACAGTGAATGATGCCTTGTGGGGCCGTAGCAGCCCTTCCCCCAAGTGCTAGGCATACATTGCAACTGCTTGATATCGCTGCTAGAATACTGGCCAACTCTCGGATATTGGCACATGAGCAGGCAGTTCCTTTTCTGGAATCCAGCACATAGCAGGCACATATGTGGGCTCAAAAGTAACCCTAAAGACAACTACTTGCATCTCAAATGTATCCTCCTCACACAAGGAACATTGTAAGCTTTATGTTAGATATAGCTTTCCCTATCAGACGGAACTATCTTTCGGTAAAAGTGTTTCTGTGTGATGTTTAAAATGCATGGCTTCTTTTACTAAATGTCTTCTTGTATGAGCTGCGTTCAAGGGCAAGGATGGGAAAAGGACGTGTAACCCCACCTGGGCTCAACAAATGTAACCAAGGACCTCTTAGGATAACCATAGGAAAGGGCGCTTAAGAGCCCCCTGCTGCGTCTCAGGGAATGCTCTGCTGCCATTTGGAAGCAGGCGTCTGTGTTGTAGTGAACTAAGTGCCCAGAAGACGAAGTGCTCTTTTCTTTGGCAAATATGTTCAGAAAACACAACGGGCACTCTCAAACACAGGAGACAGAGATCACATGCAGCGCCTTCAAATAAACAATCTAATCCCCTTTCTCTTAAATATTTGCTGGAGTGTGAATGCAGCATATTTGAACAATGCAATATAGCTATTGTTCGGCAGCTGAAATATATAGAGAGAATGTAGTTGTTTTAAGAGTGCATGTTACACTACTACGGATTTTAGGTGTGGCTACGGCTCTATGTGATTAGGCCGAAAACCGTTTTTCATCGAATGTTTGTTTTCTTTTGGTCGAATTTGCCACTGATATATGGGGGCTCAGACCGCTCCCCCCCCCCCCCACGCAACCCCTCCATTACCCTCCGCATAAGTTATTACCCAGCCACCACATATATTTGAGGCAAGATTCCATCAATCAAAAAAATTGGTTGGAAACGAATTTGAAGGATTCTCCCACGACAAAACCTCCCTATCCAGTGGCTGCTTAGCAACAACCAGAGAGACTCAACGAGTCATGGGTTTGGTGCAGGTTAACACAGCCTTTCACCTTAGAGTTGCCAGCACAAAGCTAACCCAGGGGTTTGGGTGTGTTTGACCGAAAAAAATGTGATTGTGGCAAACTGACCGAAAATGAATTGCTCGCGGCCTAATTTGAATGCACATTATTTATTTATTTTTATTTTGTCCCCCGCCTCCAATTTTAAGGAAGCGGGGGACACCCCTGCACACCTAACATTGCAAAATATCAAAGCTGGGGAGCGGGGGATACCGCAGCTCTCCATGGTCGGTATTTTGCAATATATGCAACCAAATTGCCCCGAAGACCAAATCACCCATGTAAAACTCAATCAAATTGGTCATTAGGTCAATTGTTTTAGGTCAAATAGGCTAATATCAACCCAGGTTGTCACTGATCAAACTTCATTCCAGTCTAGCAGGGTACAGAATCTTCTATCCCAGCAAGTGCCAAGAACTCATTTGGTCCAGGGTGTGTGCTACACAACAATACTTTCTCAAGAAAGCACAGGGGGGCGTACATCTGTGTATGCCCTCTGCAACCCACCCCTCGCGTTCAGAAATAGTTTCTAAGTGCTTGAATGGCATTTTGGATGAACTATGCAGTCAACAGTGTGCCTGCCCACCTCACATCCTCCTTCTCTGGGTCCGTGTTGGGCTGGAAGTTTGCCGCTCTCAGAAGGTCACTGCCTGCGGGATGGTGCCAGGATAATCTCTGGAGAAGAAACAAAACACAGACACAAAAGACTTCATCAAAGAACAATCTGCTCAGAGTTCAACTGTGTGATAGGAAGTAGCCTGCCCAAGCCGATGCACTCTACTGTATCTTGTAAGGGTTACGGTCATTCAGTAACCTGCCCAAGCCGATGCACTTTACTGTATCTTGTAAGGGTTACGGTCATTCAGTAACCTGCCCAAGCCGATGCACTCTACTGTATCTTCTAAGGGTTACGGTCATTCATTAAATGGTTACAAAACAGCATATATGATGACCGCTGTATTATGGAATCACTGGGAATGCAATAGCTATAAAGGGGGGATCGAGAGGGGAAATGTCTGGAGAGGCGCAGAATGGTATGGGATGTTAAGCTGCTTCTATTCAATGCCAATTGTTTCTCACAAAAGTGAACCCAACATTCTCGCTTACATTTCAATATATTTTTGCTGCAATCAATGCCAATTAGTTACCCAGGACTAAATACTATCAACCAATGTATCCATTTTATTTGTATGTTTCTTTTTTAATTTTAAGTTATTTGCATTAATTATTTCGGACAAAAGATAGGGCCTCATTACACGGTAGGCGGTAAGGGTTTACTGGTACCAGTATTTTACCGGTAACGGTAAACCCTTACCGCCTTACTACAAGGTCCGTTTGCGGGTTGGAGAATTTAACGCCTGCTTTTTGCAGGCGTTAAAAACCAACCCGCAAAGGGACCAGGGAGCTAATTACGGTACCGCAATTTGCGGTGCCGTAATTAGCACCTTCCCCATTCCCATTATGCCCTATGGGGCAAAAATGGGAATGGGAAAGGGCAATGGGGGAAGGGGGTATTACCGCCCACCAACCTTGGAATAGGGCGGTAATTCCCCTTTCCACCAAGGCGGCCCATAGTGTTATTAATAACATTTCCAAAGCACTTAGATTAAATGTCTTCAATGAATTTTGCATCTTGCTTGCCATGCTTGTGTAGGCAACTTATGATTTTTCAAAACACCATACCGTGCAAAACATTGCATATCAAATATGGATATAATATTCTATTCTATGCCAAAGCAGCACCCTGGCAGTCACTAAGCAACTGGCTTGTCTGGAAGGAGGTTGTTTATTGCACCCTCACGTAGGGTATGCAGGATATGATGGGTTATTTATAACGCGCTTAATACCCAGAGGTTTCTAAGCGCGGACCCGGGGATCGAACCTGTGTTGCTCGGTGTCCTCTTGTTCCCAAGTCGAGCGCGCTGCCGCTGAGCCATCCTCCAGGAGTCTGTGGCAATAAAAAGGAAACTAGCCGGGCAAGATGAGAGGATGAAAAGAAGGTGAAGAATGACGAGCAGTAGGGTGTGCAGCGAGGCAAAGATGGCAATTATATTATTGGGGGTACACGTGGATCCTTTGGGGGGACCATATATCAATTATGAAGAAAATATTATTTGAGGTATTTATTGAGCACACACCAAACTTGGGGAAGCAAAGAAGCGCTTTTCAAATCGTAGGACGAAGGACATGGTGATGGGAGCAGAGAAGCAAGAGCGTGGGGAGCTAGCAACAGGAGAGGGCGAGTGAGGGCAATCGGCAGCGAGGGATCTACAAGCAACCAGGTGAGGACACAGGGGAGCAGATCACCCAGTCTCAGGTTAGGTGGGAGTGGAGGTGGGTGAAGATATAGGGCCTCATTACACGGATGGCGGTAAGGGTTAACGGTCTACGAGGTCCCTTTGCGGGTTGGGGAATTTAACGCCTGCTTTTTGCAGGCGTTAAAACCCAACCCGCAAAGGGACCTTGGTGCTAATTACGGCACCGCAAATTTGCGGTACCGTAATTAGCACCTTCCCCATTCCCATTATGCCCTATGGGGCAAAAATGGGAATGGGGAAGGGCAATGGTGGAAGGGGGAATTACCGCCCCACCAACCTTGGAGTAGGGCGGTAATTCCCCTTTCCGCCAAGGCGGTGCCGGTAATTTACCGGCATGGACCAAGGTGCTAATAGCACCTTGGTCCACCGCCTACTGTGTAATGAGGCCCATAGTCTGTGCACTTAGGCTATGTTCAAACCCAATATCTATGTGAGGCATTTTGATGGATAATATTTATATAACATTCTTACAATGTTTGGTTGCTTGAGGGGTTCAAGAAGTGCTCAAACCACATAGTTGATTTGGTGGAGGCCTTTAGCCTAGTTTGTTGTTACTTTCGAACCATTATTCAGATCTGAAATAGTAATTCCCGAAAAAAAAGGTAGGTCTAGGACTGGAGTTGCCTGGTCTAGAATTGGCCACGTGGAAGCAGAATACGGTTGGAGAACACAGGGAGAGGAGGAGGGGGGTGCTGGTATGTTCATAGTTTTGCATGAGCTGCTCCAAGCCCATCGTTAAGATGAGGGCCCTTGTCAACTTCTGTGATCAATTATGTTAGACTTCTCTAAGTTATGTTATGATATTCTACTTTCATACTGCGCCAAATCAGCACCGCGGCATTATCTGAGCGCTTACGAAGGAGGTCACTGCAGAAGTGGAGCTGGTAGAAAGGTCTTTTGGGGTGGAGAGAGATGCCGGAGGCCTGCGTGGAACACAAGCTTTACGATGTAGTAAGGCTAGTATTCCTGGCCACTTGATTGGCTGGATCCTTGCTCCCTTGTTGATAATAGCACGTGTAGCTCATTCCTAAACCATTTTCCACTGCAAGGAAGGCATCTATCAGCAGGTGCTTGATTAGGGTTTAAGCAGCCCAAGTGCCGAGGGCAAATGCCCACCTCAATGCTAATTTGGGGAGCTAGAGAAGGGCTCGTCTCCATTGCCTGTTTTCTGTCGGACATTTTCGAATCAACCACTCATCTGGCCTGCAGCCTAACCACTGTGATGACACCTAATACATCTAAAACACTCCTGGTAAAGTCCAGTGACAATTGAACCTAATTCCTCATTTATAACCCACATCTGCACATGTTCCCAGTTGCAAGTATAGCTTTGTTGCTGCCACCTTTTGTAGGGTTGTCAAATTTGTATTTTAGGGTGAAATAGTAAACTGCATGCATATCACGGCAAGTAGCAACGTGGTGCGCTGAAGCGCTGCATTCAGAACGCTAGGTGCACGTGCTCAGGTTACACGCAACTTAAGCCATTGTATCCCCCACACCTTCTGCCAAATGAAGTACAGTGGGGCTGCTGCAGTACAGGATGATGGTAGCAAGATGGCTTCATCATTGGCTGAGCCTGTGGTGGACATGTCTTACTCTGCTCTTGGCACTTTCAGCCATGATGAAAGAAAGGAAGCCGCATTATGCTCAGTTTGGCACTGGAGTTCATGGAATGGCCTGGCACAGCAGAGCATGACACTTTTGCCCCTTGCTGCAGCTGTAGAAGGCTTTGGAATACAGAGGAATATATGCAGGAAGATACCTAGAAGACAGGCCCACGGCTTCAGCACAGCTCCAAAGAGGGGACCAGAACATTAAATGAACAGGAAGGAAACCTGGGCAGATGGGGTTCCTGTGCTGATCAACCAGAAGCCTGTTAGGACAAGCCTGTGTTTCCCATGTCTGCTAGCAAAATACCGGATATACCTTTAATAGGCAGAGTCAGCACATGCTACAAAAGGGGCTGCCTTGATCCATACGAGAAGCCTGTTAGGACAAGCCCAGATACTGTTTGTTTCTGTTCGTTAGATATTTGTTAAGGAAAAAGTTATCTGGAGAGAGAAATTGAGAGAAAAGCAGTGCCTGGGTTACCGTGGAGAATCCTTGTCTCCACTAGCAGACGGCAGTCTGAGGCCTCTATTGCAGCAGCCAGCTGGGGAAACTACTGACATTGTGGACAGCCCCCCCTTACAATTGGGAGGTACAGACGAATATATCCTTCTTGCACTATTAAGTTCTACGTAGCAAAAAGCCACGGGAAACAGTACAAAAAAGTGGTGCGGACATAGAATCTCTATACCTAGTCCCCCTCATGAACCAAAGGTTGGGGCCAAGGAGAATCCCAGGGCTCCCCCCCTATCCCATTACCAAGATATAACACTTACACAGGAGAGTTGATTCCATTAGCCCAAATCCCGAAAGGTCCCAGAGCTCTCAACAAGAGGCTCTACAAGGAAAACATTCCTCCATTGACAGGGTCAAACCTTGCCCAATTAGGAGGCCCTCAAATACACTGGGCTAAAAGCGTCAGGGAAAAGGTTTTGGCACGTAAATGTCCTCCCTCCGTTCTCATGGTCAATGTCCCCTGACTAATGCCTAGATCATATGAGGACCTTGAAGCTTTGATTAATAAATGTACGCATTGGTTTAGACATAGAAGGGGATGCCTATCCATAATAACAGATGATATTGTCAAGTGTTCTAGGGGCCCTTTACCACAGTCTGCACTAGACTATATCCAGGTATATTTGCACTCCTGGGAGTTAGTGGATGGGATCCTGCGAATTGATCTTAGGACTTACCCGTCTGACAATGTCAGGATCATTTTGAAGTCGGCCGAATCACTCCAAAATAGTCAAGAGAGGTGAGTGCAGGATCCTCTGGACAGAACGGGTGAAGAAGAGGGGACAAGGAGAAAGGCTTGAATCTTGAAGACAGCTGTGCCCCAGGGAAATGTGAGTATAGCCGATTGACTGGCTAGAGACTCAACTAGCATAACAACATCTGACTTTGCACTCCTATCATGGACTGTTGCGGGATTGGCCAGGCTTCTGGGAGATCCAAATTGGTGCTTGTTTGTACGTGGTTACATGGTTATCAGATGATCCTATTACAGGAGACATGGATATACGTGTCAGTCCCACTCCAGGGCTATAAAACATTTTATGTCCCTGCAGTAACAGGGTCTAGGGGCAGGACAATTGTGGGTCTTCTTGTGTGGGTGGATGTCAACTTGGGCTGGAAGATTGCTAGTCATCCAACCAATTTCATGTACCCAGAGTTTCTAACAGTGGAAACTGGAGAGGGTAAAGCCTGTATCTATTTAATGTTTAAAACAGCCCAACGGGCCCGCGTAAAATGGAAGTGGTGGAGAAGCTACAGGGGATTGTTGATTCTAGGGTGTTTGGAAGGCCGGGAAAAAAACTGTATTATTCTCGTAGAGAAGCTTAATCTGCAAATTGAGCTGATAAGGGGTACTAGAGGGACTATGGACAGACCAGAACATAGCCAGGGACATCCCTGCATTAGTGGCAGTCCCCCCTAGGAAGGTCCAACCCTTAGCGACAGATATAGCCTGTTTTCTGTATAATAAGAACTTAAGAGCATGTAACGGGTGGTTGCAGAATGACCAACCTGCAGGGGATTATTTATTATTTTCAACTTGAATAGTCTTGGAACCACACGACCATTGTATTTAATAACAGAATGCACATTCGATCATTTCCTAGATCGTTCCACAAACACGTAATCACCCTGATCAACAATCTAGTTTCCTCGCGCCAAAGCGCCATTCAGGAAGTAAGTTAATCATATTTTTACTGTGACTCCACAGACAGCGTATCTTTCTTGTGTGATATTAGCAGACTTGTAGCAACTCAGTATACCTACTACCCTTGCAGGACTATCCACTGTGAACTGTCACACGGTTCACTTGAAAATTGCCCGCCTGAGGAATCTTAACTCCAGGTACATTGAACAGCATTTAGCTTTATTTATCCACATATAATGCAGACCAGATATGATCTGTCATTGAATCATCCTCTTTCTCTTTTTTTACCCTCTTTACAACACCCACTATGTTGTTGCCTACGCCACTATGGTATGTACATTTTCGACATGTTTATTTCATTTGTGATATATAAATGCTGACAATATGGACAATATGGACAATATGGATACTTATGACAATTGCTATTCTTGTTACCATTGATGTTTTTTTATGTCATTTTCAATACTATTATTGGCAATGAATGTAAATAAGAAGAATCCATTTGAGGGTACAGCCCTGAAGAAGGGCAAAAGTCTCCCCGAATGCATTGGCAATAAAAAACTCTCTATATTTAATACATACCCAGATTGACTATGGTTCCTTCACTATTTTGGAGTATTCACAGCAACGCCACAGCGTAAAATAATCACAATGACCAAACAGTGATAAGAACAACTCATAAGGTTAACCTAATCAGCAGAAGTTTATTCTACTTTGTTTTTACGATTCCCAATCTCGGATGAGATTAAGAGTGAGCGGCAGTTTAGTTGGGTGTGACTCACCCATCTTGTTTCATGGATTACATACATGTTTGGCCTAGGTGTCTCTGGACTCTACACAGCCAGCTCCTCGAAAATTTAAAAGAACTTTAAAATCTTTGTAGTGAAATTTGTTAACTTTAAAAAAATTGGTGGTGCCCGCCTCATCCATACTTTGCAACCTGCAACTAAAACATTTAGGGGGAACAATGGTGATTCCCATATAGATTATATTTTAATTTTAGGGAATGACTGGGCTCTGGGTGAGTGAGTTTAAGGTTTGGGCCGATCATAACATCCAGCCAATTAGCATTTCTGGCCATGCCCGCAAATCAATCAAATGGGCCAATCAGAAAGAACTCAAGCCAGTTATTTATAATGCCATCTTGGATAATATGGCAACTATTAGCAGAGAAGGAACTACAAATAATGAGATCTTGAGGGAGTTTGAGAAACTTAAGGGAACCTGGCCCCACAAATAACACCCCCAGCGATGGTAGTAAAAACGAAGATACTGACTCAGATAGGCTGGTATGACCACTCATGTAGAGAAGCAGAGAAAAAATCATGGCTTGGCTCCGTGCAGCCCCGGGGTTTGAGATAAATTGCACTTTTTAAGATCAGAATATAAAACCCTAATTAGAACAAGGAAAAGCAAGTTTGTCCGGGAACAATGGGGGTGCTCAGCAGAGCACTTAAGAGTGCTATTTTGGATGCTGGTCACTGACAGGGATCTGAAGGGAGAACGCTCACTCCACTGTAGTATTTATGCAGATGAGTGGCATCACCACTTTTCAAATCTGTGCAAATTGGCTGATGAAAACACAATACCGGTGCTGGTATGTGATGAAGCCGTTGCACAACCCCTGTGATCCCCAATCATATCAATATAAGAAGTGGAGAAAGCATTGAGGGCCCAAAAAAGTGGCAAGGCTCCTGGACCTGATCACATTCCATCAAATCTTTTTAACGATGAGCTGGGAGTATCGCATCGATATTGTCTAGAGTTAGCAATGCAATTATTGCGTTGGGTTCGGTCCCCACCTCGTGGCAAAGATTAGTTATTATACCAGTCTATGAAAAGGGCGTCAGGGAAAGCCCTGCCAAATACTGGCCAATAGTGCTACTGGATGGAGCATGGACAACATTTGTCAAGATAATCCTGAGCCATCTACAGGAATGGGCATATCTGAATAACATGATCACTGATCTCCAAGCAGGTTTTAGAAAAAATTGGGGGATGATAGATCAGTGCTTCATGTTATATTCGTTGATCCAGAAGCACGTAGTTTTGCAAAATCAGAAACTATATGCTGTGTTCCTGCATTTTAGTACAGCTTTTGATTCCGTTTCTGGAGAAGCCTTATGGAGGATCTTGTTAATTAGAAAAGCCCCCCCTCCTTTGTTCTCGATAGTCAGGACACTATCAGCCTGATTCATGGAATTATTTGCGTGAAAAAAGCAGATTTGCGTGCCTTTCTGCCTGGAAATCCCTGTTTGAAGTATGGGGATTTTTGGGCACAAAGTCGCGCAAATCTGCGTTTTTCACGCAAATAATTCCATGAATCAGGCTATATATATGAATTCCTTGGCAATACTACGTTATGGCTGTGGGGGTTAGGAGATACATTTGTTTAATGTAAACAAAGGATTCAGACAGGGGTGTGTCCTGGCCCCTCTTCTTTTTAATATATATATATATATATATATATATATATATATATATATATAGAGGAAATCATAGATGTCTTGGTGAGAGAGTGCCAGGACTTCCCCAACACGGCGGACAAGAAATAGCCAGCACTTTTCTACACAGACGATGTGGTTATTCTCTCCACTGCACCCCTAGGCCTGAAAAAATCTTTTACGTTTCTTTTTTTTAATCAAAATGCAAAGAACTGTCCATACTGAAAAATCTAAAGTATTGGCCTTTAACCGAAGGTTTACAAAAAGTAGTGTCCTGAATATCAAGGTAAATGATGTTCCTTTGCAGCAGGTTGGTTTTTGTGACTACCTGGGAGTCCGGTTGCACGAGACCAGTGGCTGGAAACCAGAGGTAGAAAATTTGTGACTAACACTGTGGAAATACAGCGGGGCTATTCAATCTTTCCATATACGCCATGGGAGTGGATCAGTTTCCCCAGCTCTTAATCTTTATAAAAACCAAGCCCTTCATGCAGCTCTCTATGGTTCGGAAATATGGGAATATATTCCCTCAGGGAAATTGGATCTTTGAAAACGCAACTTCTTGAAGAAATTGCTCATACTTCTCAAAAGTGATGTTAATACAGTGTCGTCTTAGTTGGCACTCAAACCTGCACTCTACTGGATAACAGTGTGGCAAAATGAGAGGCTGGAGAGTTATAAGCACATGATGTTTGATCTAATGACTCTGGAAGGAGGTAAAAGCTTGGGCTGGGTGGTTCATGTTAACAAAACCTTGTATACCCTGGAAGCAGGTGAATTCTGGGAAAACCCTATCGCTTCCTCACAAAGGTCATTCAAGGACTTGCAAAAATTTGCCAAAGACAGTTCAAGGGCTCAATTGGTAATGAAAGCCCAGACTAAAGACTGGGAGAGAATACATTGAACTGGGATTGGTAGGGGGATTACAGAGGTACTTAGATTTAATTAACCCACCATATGAAAGATCCTTGTACTTACAAATGAGGTTGGGATTATTCGCGATCATCTCATTCACTAAATCTTGGAGGAATTCAGAGGGGGGAAATACCCCATGTGTGGAGCAGCCTGTGAAACCCTGTTACATTTCTTATTGATTCAACCAAGTACATTAACCATGAGAAAATTGTATCTGAGACCAATTTTGAGGCTTGTGAGAGTCCACTTTGTAGCGGAAACAGTGAGGTTTCCTAGTCAATCAGTGTCCCCTAATGTTGTCTTTGCAACTGCGTGATATCTACACAGGGCTTGGTTGCAAAGACACGAGGCCTGATTCAAAATGGCAGCCGCCGTGTTTGTATACACAGGTTGCTAACCAACCCTTCGCAGCTGCTGCTGCACTGCTTCCATTGGAGGACCCGCTCTACTTCCTCCGCTGGCCATCGCCAGAAAGGCATCAGCCGGACCTTACTCCTAAGGACCTACTCTAAGGAGCACACCTATCTTGGCCTTATTCATCTCACCAAAGATGTCGAGGAAGGGCAGGACCCCTTTCTCATCTGCCTCCCACGAGACGCTGTGCCGCTGCACCGACGACGGAGAATAGAAGGTAGCTGCTATTCTGCCTTCACTCCATGCCTGTGCCCATGTGCATTCCCAGCCCTGCGCCTTACGCTACATTTGGCTGCTGATATAGGCATTTCCCATTTATTTACCCACGATTTCGATGCAAAAGATACGAGACCTGTATCAAAATGGCTGCTGCCGTGTTTGTATACACAGGTTGCTAAGCAACCCTTCGCAGCTGCTGCTACACCGCTTCCATTGGAGGACCCGCTCTACTTCCTCCGCCGGCCATCACCGGAAAGGCATCAGCCAGACCTTACTCCTAAGGACCTACTCTTGTCTTGGCCTGTCGTGGCCGGACAAGACCGTTGGGCCGCCCAGGCTGTACATTTCCACCGAGCGCTGCTTCAGCAGAGGTAAGATCCCTGCTCACCATAACACCCAAACTACCTTCCAGCAGCCTTGCATGAAGCCCAGCACCCCTACAAACACTAACATTGGTCGGCAAAGAGATTTTAAAGACACACCTCGATAACTCCAAAGTATCTCTCGACCTGTAACTCCTTCACACTGAACCATAACTAGGCGTTCTGCCTATAATATATCGTATGTATAAGAAACTAGCAATGTTCCAACTAGAAAGTTTCTCTTAATATAATTGCATAACTGTACATAGTGTCTCCTTAAACGTGCCTTAAAACCCTGTTGCCTCTTTCTGCATTGGAGAATTTGAAATGTATTAGTACCATTGCTGTTTTTTCTTATTTATTCTTTCTCGCTCATGCATGCAATCATTGTGTCAATCCACTATGGAGACCCTCCCTTCTATCTGGCTGCCACTAATGATTTGTATTTATATTATGGCTATCAACCGTTACTACGACATAGCAAACCTTCCTCATCACTCTCGCTCCCTCCTTGCCTCACGGAGCTAGGCCTATTAAGTACCAGCCTTCCATACCTTCTAGTACGAATATTTCTAGCTATACAGACACTCCACCCCCATCATGCCAACCAAGGTTCCATATTATGCACACAACATCTGCCCACACATTCTGTTCCTAGTTGCTGTGCTCTTCACAACTATCCACAAAGTATACGCTTCACATTGCACAGCGATGATGCATACATCCCCCTCCCAGGCCCCAACACATCGCACGCAATGCACACTACTGCACTATAAAACACCCTCTATGGAGGATACATTAGCGCCTGTATTTCTACAAACCATAGCGTCACGCTGTCTCAACCACCCAATGTAGTTCTCAGACTTTGTAGAATGAGAACTCATACACTATCTAGAGATGTACCATGTTCTCCCCTACCTCTCTCTTAGATTAAGCGTCCGCACAGCACGCAAACCTCTTACACTAGCTACTCACAGCAATGTTGCTACACCCTCATCTGCACACCTCAAAATCTCGCCAGCACCTTCTAACACCAAGCCACACATGCCATTGCATAATGACAAGCCTACCCACTCCTCAAATGTGCACTGCTTAACGTACGCTCACTACCAGCGCACGCACTAGAAATAAATGACCTCCTATCCACCCTTAATCTCGACCTACTGAGCATCTCAGAAACCTGGCTTCATGACGCTGCTGGTCCAGCTATCACTCTAGCCCTCCCCCCAGGCTACACCATCCTCAGACAAGGTAGACCTGACAAAATAGGAGGTGGAGTTGCCCTTATATACAAGGACCCCCTCTCTATCAGGCTCATTTCTAGTACTTGGGGCAGTAATGCGGACATCCTATCCGTTAAACAAACCCTCTCACCTAACAACACTATTAGCATCCACACTATATATAAGCAGACTTTCATGATCACCTCACCCACAGACTTAGCAACAACATCAAAAAATCCTCCAAAATCTTACTCTTAGGAGATCTAAAGTTAGGCTTCAATGATCCGAAGGATGAACCTGCCACAGTTCTAGCCAAAGAACTATCTGACCTAGGTTTCTCACCCCCACCCATGCAAAAGGCCGTACCCTAGATTGGGTAATGGATCATAACTGTGCATCCAACATTACCTCAAACACAGCCTACCCATGGACACACCATACCTGCATTGAATTCACCATCCCTACTACACCTACCTCTAGAGCCCTCACACAAGCTCCACCAGCTAAAACAAGAAGCTCTAAAAAGCTAAATTCCGACAACCTCCGACCATACCTTGACAATCCAAGCCTAGCCCCTCCATTCTCCAAAGATCCAAAAGTGACCTCCTTCAATGACAGGATCTCTAATGCCGACTCTCAAACTAAAGAGATCTTCACAATTTTCTACGAGATTGTCACAACTCCCACACAGATGAGATCATTAAGGACAAAACTTGGTGCGCAAGCATTCAGTCTGCAATTCTCAACAAAATAGATCTCCTCCAAAAAAGAATCCAAGATCACTATAAAGCCCTGCCAAATCAAACGATAAACACCTGTACACAAACTAAGCACAATGATGCCCCTCATTCCCAATTCTTCTTTAAAAATATCACTGAATCCGGTCATTGATCTCATTAAACATCTCAAACCTTCTCTCTGCAAAAGTGACATATGCCTTCCTAAAATCATTAAGGAATGCGCCTCTACCTCGCCCCCCTCATAACCGCTTTCACAGGGCTGTAAGTGGGGTAAGAAATCGGGGATGTACCGGGTCCGGGTCCCACGAAAGGGATTTACCGGGCCCTCCAAGGTCAGAATGGTCAGGTAAGTCCGGTAAGCTTTTAACGGCATGGCTACCGCCATACTCGTAATGAGGCCCTAGGTGTGTATATTGACGCCAACCTATCAATGAACAAACAAGTTAGTGCCATTGTCTCTGCTTCAGCATACAACACCAAACTCATCAATGCCATAAAACCCTACCTCTCTAAACCCTACTGCCTCGCAATAGCCAGAGCTACCATAGGCACTAAACTCGACTACTGCAAAGCTCTCCTAGCAGGCACCTCAACCAGAAACTTACACAGACTTCAAACGACACAAAACAATGCCTTTAGAGCCACCTTGAGCATCCCGAGAAGAGACCATATCTCTCAGGCCAGAAATTCAGCTAATTGGCTCAGAGTAAAAGACTGCATCACACTCAAAATTCTTACCATCACGCATAGATGCCTTAACCACACTGCGCCCACTTACTTAACTGAGGCTATATCCAGAACCACCTCTGCACGCCCCACTAGAACAAAGTACACCAACCAGCTACATATACCCCGTATCCGCAGAGTCAAAGCAGGATGGATAGGGTTCTCATACTTAGCTCCTAAACTATGGAACTCACTCCCCGCTACATTTAGAGCTGAAACCTCCATCCATGACTTCCGTAAGAATCTTAAACTCACATACCTAAACTAACTCTCCTCGTACCCCACTAATCACCCTCACACTTTGTTCATACTTTAATGTAATCATGTTTTAAACATTTCTAATCTATATCATCAGTATTAACATATTTGCATTAACTGTAAATGATAAACTGTATAACTCTGCAACTAAGTATGTATAACACTAACTAAGTATGTATAAATTCGGTATCTAAGTGTGTCCATTCTATGTAAAAAGTACCACAATGCCTCAGGGCTGCTGCGCGCTATACAAATAGGAATAAATAAATAAATAAAGAGGGCCCTGAAATAGACATTAAAATTGAGCACCTTATTTTTTCAACCCACATACTGTGACATAATCATTAATGAAGTTGCTAAGGCCTGATGGCTGATTGTTATTACATGGTTTCAGGCTGCGAGCAATCCTCTCCTCTGTTTTATTATTCTCGAGATTAAGTGGTCTGTTGTCTTATTTGTTCATATAAGGTCAGAGGCTGCGAGTAATGCACTTTTCTGTTTTACTATATTTATTATCATGTGGTTTTTATTATAGGCTATTAAGGAATCTTTCTGGAATTTTGTTAAATCTGATACTTGATGTTTCTATTTTTCACGTCAAGTCAATCGGAATCTTACTGGGGAGAGTTGATTAGTCTGTTTGGTAGTTTCCAGTGTGATGTGCACAAGAATAAAATGTTCAAGCTGCTTATCTAGTGCTTGAGTTGCAAGTGTTCAGATGCCATCACAGGGCAATGCCCTGAACCCAGGAGTACTCACTGGAATGCGCCTCTCATTGAAGTGAGCGAAGGTCCTCTTCAGTTCTGTATCCAGGACCTTGCTGGGAACCAGGAAGTACTTGGAAAGGCTGGAAAACACAACCAGTCAAATGTTCAAAGGGACATAAACAAAGGCGGGATCTACAGAAGAACACAGAGGAAAGGACAACGCTGCTTGTGGGGCCTTGCATTTTTAACTGTGTTGAGTCTTTATGAAGTTCCTTTCACTATATCTGCATGCATATAACAGTATATCCTTGTGCTAGTGCCGCTTTTTAGTCTTTAATGTTTAGGAATACTCTGAAATGCATAGAATATTTCATGTACGCCCACACAACAAGATGACTGGTGTATGATTAACGCCACCATCTTTCCCTAGCTTGAAGGAATCTATAATCCTTTAGCATCTCTAATTTCATGAAGGGCTCTGTGTCACATATAAGTGAGCCCTGAAGGGCAACATTACATATAATGGGAAGTCCTTGCATCAGTCGTCCTTCCTGTTTCTATGTGTATCTATGTTCTGTAAGGACAAAAGCACGTAGGGCACTGTTTAGTATGGGTGTCTGTGAGTACCAGAAGTGGGATGCCAGACATTAATCACTCCCTTCTGTGAGTAGTGCAGACACTCAATGCTGGAGAAACAGCCACAGGATTCTGCAAGTGGGTCGCAGCTGCTGGGTGCTAGCAAGAAGGTCATTGCAGCACTGCAAAAGCGATATAGTAGCCTGTTTTTCCAGCAATTTTAAAACAGATTCAAAGTGTTCTCCAACCTACCGGAAGTCTTTAGCCACACAACTCACCGTCTGAGATACCATACTAGCTGGACATACAGGAGCTACCAGAGCCAATCAATGACAGGGAAAGTCAAAAGGGCTCTTTCCCTGATGAGAGACCTTTGCTGACTAAATGGAACAGACATTACTGAGTTGTATATGCACAGATGATGGTGTAATAAACTCAATATTTTACAAGAACAACTCAACCCCTGAAAAAGGGTTTACAACATTGGGTAGGATGAAACATGTTGTGCTTAGGGTCTTCCCCCCCCGCACCCCCCCTCAGGAATTATATTTGAACAAGAGGCTTGAAACAATATTAGAATGTAATACCAATAAATGACAAAAGACCCAAAAGAAATGAAGAAGGGCATTGGGATTGAGTGCTGAACTAATTAATATAGCAATATACATGTTTTGATCATGCCAAACGGTGACATGGTGGGGTTGTGTTATTTAGAATTGGATTAAGACTCTTTTGAGGAAAATCAGGCAATCCTAAATTTTCATTTGTTGATCAATTCCAATTGTTTTGAAGATGTACATTGACCACAGAATCGATTCATTTTGTGTAAATGCAAAATGGCTTGATGTGTATTTTTCTAACGTGTCATAGGAATAAATAATGCTGTATAGAACTTTCCCAAATTTCAGGTTGGGTTGCTCAGGCAAACCAATTTATATCAGGCCTAATGAAAGTCAGATGTTTTGTTTGTGTTTAGTGTGTAACAATGAACACTTGATACTTTTTTACAGTGCTCCCTTGTTTTCCACGAAGGTTCACACTTGATAAATCACACACATACATGTATACATACATTCAAACGTACAGCTTTTGTAGCCTGTATATAGCGCAGTGCTTATCTATGTGTGTCCTTGTCAACACAAGGTACATGATATAACAGGCAGATTGTGCTGTGTTTACAGTTCCTCGGTGCCTACTTACACCAAGCACATGTTACACATAGTGCTGTGCTTATACAATCAGCGTGTGTTTACACTAAGCTTATAATCTAGATAGCGTTGTGCTGAATGTTCATGTGTGTCATCCTACACTAAAGAATGTTACAAATAGTGCATAGGTGACAGTCACTCTGTCTCTGGCTGTACTAAAAACGACAACTATAAAACAGCTTCCCAGAAATGAATGCATGCCTTGGAACTTTGCCATTGCATGCTACATGGGTTTTCCTGCCCTGCCGCCGCACCCCGTACACTTTCACTGAAGTGACAATGTTCCTCTTTGGAAATGACTTCTTTTTTAACTTCCCAGTGCTGGGCGATACATGACATCAGCATGTCATTGCTATTCCATTCACTGAGTCATAATAAACTGCATTTGTTAGGCGTGCGGCCAGTTTATGCCCTAAAACATGTACGTAGATCTAAGTCATTCTGCAACCAATTACTTATGTATTCTCTAACAGGGACCGACACGTGCCCATGTTTACGTTCCATTCAATAGTCTTTTCCTGTACTTTCTGATCATATAAATGTACTACGCAATCAATTAAGTCACCGTAAAAAGACTTTGCTAATCACATGTTTCTTGGTTTATGTTAACCATGTGTTATACATGCAGAACATGACAGTGCACTGCTTACATAAGAAATCCATGCACTTTGTCTTCTGGTTCAAAATTATTTACTAGCCACATATAATATCGGGTTATACCCCTCTGCCCCATTTGGTCCCCTCTCGGAAGCAATACTTTCTGGGATGTGGGCAAAAGAAAAATACCCATTCAGTCAAATATCCACGAATTGCTTAAGGAGGGGGAGAATATGCGTATGTTGTGTTTGGTTGCGTGTTGTGACAGAGTTAGCCATCTCACAGCATGGCAGGTCAGCAGGAGACCCTGGGAGCAGTACGAGGCAGCACAGAGACACTGTATTAGGATGCAGTTTGAGCGAGGTGAGAGACTGTGAGATCAGGGGGTGACAGTAGGAGAGCACTAGGACCTGACAGAGAGCACGGAGCAGAGTGGACAGGGCTGCACTTTGCTTCGATCCTCCCCCACCAAAGGTACGGTAAATGATACATACATGTGAAAATACTGCTACTGAAGAGAAAGCTGGAAAGAGGGGCAGCTGGCCCTGCTGGAGATGCCACCTCATTTCCTTGAGGCTTCAGGTGTCCCACTAGCAGATCCTACCGGGTTGAAAGGCGAGTGCGCCAATGGGTGCTGAAGCACAGGGGATAGATGGCTTGTCCATGGCTCCCTGACCCATCCTGACAGGAATCTAGATCTGGCGCCTATCCCCAGCCAGGACCCTATCGTCATGGCATACAAGGGCTTTGGTCATATTTGGGATGCGTGGATCACATTGAGCTATTCTTGTTTCAGAATGTATGGAGCTACAAGTGGCCTTAGCAAGCAACATCCTCATACCAGCTTTAATTGGCTGGTCCGGTCAACAGGCCACTGGAAGCAGAACGCGGCGGCCCACTCCAGAGGACAGCAGTGAGAATGCCCTGCTTCTGCAACAAGGAGGGCAGCAAAGTGGCAACTGTTTACAGAACCTGCCCAGTGTGTTCAAGAGATCCGAGGCCCGAGTCCTTTTAGACGGTGCCAATGTCAAACCGTCCACATTCAGGGAGACCATCCCATAATCCATACTTGGAGTGCATGGCCCCAATAGAGAAACAATTAAAACTTTGTCTCATGGTCAACATGTCCGCAGATATTGAGTCATGTGTATCCATTTCATTGAGGTCTGAAACACATGTGGTTCTTCTGGGAGGTTTGTGGCTCCATGTCAAGCTCTGGGAGATGGTTGGTCAATAGGAAGACTGTGTGGGATTGGTATGTTTTGACTGGCCCCTTAGCAGGCAGCACAGAACCTGGGCTCTCACCTTGTGGATGTGTCGAACCTTTCGTTGATGGGGCTGACTCTCCAGTCCAGGGCGCCCAGGCGTTTCAGCTCATTCTCCCAATCCGTGGAGGATTCAAAAAGCAGTGTGGGGAAGTCTGTGTATTCCTTCTTCAGGCTTCCTGTGCCGTTCTCTGGAATTCATAAAGGAGCAGAGTCACACCCGCTACAAGTCAAAAGTCCCTTAAACAAATCGCTGGGTGAAGCCCAATAGCAAATATGAAGGCACATAATTTGGACACGTTAACAGACAGTAGATGGGTGAGGCTGAGTGGGCTAGGCTGTTTTTCCTTCAGGGAAAAGGCATGTGAGGGGGATATGATTACCCTATGAATGTATACAAATGGGTCATGCTAAGAGTTACCTAGGAACGTGTTCAGCCATAGAAGAAGAGAGGGGACTTGTTACTAACCATCATATTGGAGGGAAAGTATTTTAATCACTGCCATAAAGAAAGATTATTTTGAAGTACAAACTGTTACACGGTCCGACGATGGTCAATGCTTTGAAAGCCAGGTTGGGGGAGTTCCTAGCGAGTCGGGGAATACTGGCTGGCATTAGGGAAATTGCTATCTAGAGGGGAAGCCGAGTTTGTCAAGATTTTGATGTTGGGGGCAATAAAGGCAGTTTCTGTTTTCTTTTCTGAAACTATTTTTTTAAAATATTTTCTGGACAGTTGAAGTAAAGGGTTCTGGGAAATGATTACGGAAACAGGAGGCACTTCCTGCCTGGTTATGGGCATGACTGCTACCGGGCATTAGGTGCCACACATTTACAGAGAGCCTACAGATGATGGTTGACGACCGCCATTGCCAGGAGTTGCAAATGGGATCATGGCAGCTGCAATCGAATCGCGTTGTGTAACATGTAAATCTGGCCCAGCCCCAGGATACGCTGGTTGCGTATAACAAATGATACGCCCTTGCATTCGAGGAACGAGGGGATGTCTTCCAACCTCCAGTAAAGGCACAACAGAGAGCCACCCTACCCACAGTGGAAAGGGCAGCAGGAACCACTTTTGTCCTTTAAGTTCAGTTGTGGTGCACGGTGCAATTTGCTGACGGGGTGGGAGACCAGACACTCAATTATTTTTCCTGCCTGTCCAGGTAGAGTAAGATTACTTTTCATAAGCTCACTCTTGAAGGGGATTTGCAGTCCAGCATGGAATTATCATACCACCTTGAAGGATGGTAATTATTTGTTTTTAAGACCCTAACCATGTAACATTCCTGACAAGAATAAACCATTTATAAAGCAGAATTGGGGCTCATAGCTCCATAGCTGGCTGCTTACAGAAGAAATAATGCCACCCGAGTTAAGATGCCAGCCAATTACCAGTATTTGGGCAATTATCCAGTGGATGAGCTATAAAAGCATTTAAATACAACCTACATACATTTAAATGGAACATTTGCCATTCCTGCTCCAAAACAAAAAAAGACAACAAACACTTTCTGTAGCTAGATATGATTGATGAAATAATGTAAAGCAATTGTGTAGTTCTGTCTGAAGAACTAACCATCAAAGCAAACAAGTATCAGCCCTCCCTACTACCAGCCTCAATATGAGGATAGTGGCAGTGGTAAAAACAGGGGTACCACTTCTTTTTAAAATAATGCCTCATTTTGGGTTTGTCGTGCGTGAGATACTTAACAAGGGAGGCATAAAAAGCACTGCATGTTCCATGTAAATCTTCCATACCATCCCAAATCATAATTAAGTGCAGTTCCACGGTTTACATTGCCACCATACTCCTAATGAGAACCACATATCTAGAAAAATTGTACTATCCACCAAAGTCTTGTCACTGTAAGAAATCATCCGACATGGGGTTTGTACAAGTGATCGAGGCTACAAGCACAACCTAGGAAGGGAGCGAGTTCCATTGGGCATCTGAGCACGCTGGGAAACCTGGAACAAAGTCTTATGCTTTCTACTATGGCGTAACCTTGTATGAGATTAGTTAAACAGGGAATTTGAATCTGTATGATTGTACACAGGTTAATCCCATTCTGAAAGACCTTGGGGTTGTGACTCTGAAACTGTTTCTTTCCAATCCCTTATGTGGGGATTTGATTCTTTCCTTAGTTTATGTTATTGTTTTAAGCTAGTTACTGTGTGTAAACCTTGCCATAAGGTTCCAAAAGCACAGTGCATACAGTGCCATGTATTTCACAAAAGGGAGAAAACCAACAACATTTCTGCAGACCCACTGGCAATGATACATTCTTACAATGGACAGCTATGGGCAATTCTCTCTTCTGTAGCACGTATCTTTTTAGTTTCTTTCTCATATAGCGATACATAATTTCTCAATTTCAAATTTTTAATTATAAACCAGATTTTTCCACCCCATCTATATCGTGAACTGTCACCTCGGATCCCCAGTTCTAGGCTATTTGTATTTTTGGCCTTTTGTTTTATCGGAAAAGAGATTTGGTTGTAGAGGTGCACACAATGGTTATAGTCAATAGATGCGTCAATCAAGTATTTACGTAAGTGTCAAACTATTCTCAGGTGCACCCTGTTAGATCTGTGCTACCAGATCAAAATATAGAAAAGAAAGAATGGTACCTCAACAAATCTCGAGATACAAACAGGGGCTCAGCCTTTAACAACCTAACAAGTTGTAATAATGTTTCATTCTTTCATTGATATTTACATATGAATTCAAAGAAATTACACAATATGGATTTAAGAAGTAAATTATTATTGTAAATAAATCACTATCTTGTGAGGACAATACAGAATAGTTAATTCAAGTGATAATACACAACAGTATAGATCACAACAATATAAATCAAGTTCCATTTGTCTGTATCAAAAAGCTTAGTTAATTAGAGTCACCACGGACACATTCTTTCTGAAACAAGTGTCGGGTAGTGCTTGAATACATGAATAGAGTTAAATCTGTTTGTAGTTTAACATATTTTATCCTGATATCTAGACAGGGAGTTGCTGGTTGAATGTGTTTAGTGTTCCTCCTGCTATAGGTAACATAATATCTACATTAATTGTTGCTAGTTAGAAATAATGGTACATTCAGAACATAGTTCGTTTAATAAAATAATAAATCAGAGAGTTTGTTGAAGGGTCACTTTACTAACCTGATGTGGCAATCTGTTAGATGGCCAGTGTTTAATAACACGCTCTTTGGAAAGATATTAAAATCCTGTAAGTAAAAGATATGGCCAAAGGTGAGAAGTCTATGATTTCTCATATATCTGTCGCATGTCGTAGGAGCACATGTTGTAGGTGCATGTGTCGTAGGAGCATGTGTATGTGTGTAGTAGGAGCATATTTTTAGTAGTTGCACATGTCACAGGTTTACGTGTTGTAAGACCGTGTGTTGTAGGAGTGTGTGTCATAAGAATATGTGTTAAGTGTGCATCGTAAGAGAGTGTTGTGGTTGGAACATGTGTAATAAGAGCACTTGTCGTACATCCACATGTTATGTATAGTAGGCGCATGTGTAGTAGGTGTGCTTGTCACCAGAACATGTATTATAGGAGTATGTGTTGTAGGAGCGCATGTTATAGCAGCACATGATGTAGGAGCACCTGTCATAGGAGTGTGTTTCATTAAAATGTGTGTGGTAAGTGTGTTGTAAGAGTGTGTGTGGTAAGAGTGTGTGTGTCATATAAGCATGTCTCGTAGGAGCACGTTATTAGTGTTCATATACACAATGTTAATATCATAAATGTACCTGTAGAGTTGTAATATAAAATGTATCCACCATAGTGATCGGGAGCTGATAGTTCATGTGTATTGTAATTCCTATCATCTACCCAGTCCATGAATGGGTACAGAGTCACTCTCTCTGTTTCCCCGGGGAAAGCCTCGAACTGATGTTTTATATTGGCAATAATGATGTACTGACTTCGCATTTATTCTCAGGGAAACCATTGTTTAACTGGTAAATCATTATTCAAAAAGATGAATTTGCCACTTGTATCTCTCTTATCTGGATAATACCATGAATTCACTCAGTTAAATAGTACCATCCTCTCTGTTAGGGCTTTTCACGGTCAGTGTCACAGGTCAATTTAGGCTGCTCTCGGAACCAAGTTCGGAAAACAAATCTAGAATCAAGTACGTTCTCCTCTCAGTTTCATTTCACAGGTGCCAGGAAGATATGTCATTGTATGTAAGTCATGAAGACGGCATGTGCAAGAGAATGGTCTCAGCTATCCAAATGTTTCTGGAAACTGACAAATAGGAGCCAGGACAGGCCAAAAAAATCAGTAGATATTGCAGCTGTGACGTAAGGGGGTCAGGTAAAACACCTGGCAAAGGATTATAAAGAATGGAGGTCGAGTCCGCCTTTGGTGCACCTTTTCCATGCCAGACCTAATGCAGACACAGGTAGAAAAGATGGGGGATCTGTTAGCCTATTCAGAATCCCAAGCTTCACTCTAAAGGAAAACCCTAAGCAGTGGGCAAAAGGTCTGATCGCTGTATTATAAGACGTTGTCGTCACAAGAACCCCCCACCCACTCCCTGCTCTGGGTGGGATACATTGCAGTATGCAAAGGCAAAGAGGGCTGAGGTCTGACTCTAGACACTAGAGATAATACCTCTGTTGATTAATAGGGCGCAGATGTTTTCTAATTGGTTTCTGGCACACCTGAGATACTGGCTGCATGATGCAGGAAAGTTACATATTTTCCATTCTGGGTTCAGAGCTGACGTGTCTACATTACTCTATTGTTATATACTTTGGGGTTGTGACCCAGGAGCAGGGGGTCGGCCTTTTAAATGCTGCTTTGTAGATTTTAAGCCATTTTTGGATTGGGTGGATCGATCATTACGCTACTGCCAGCATTATTGCACCTGGTGCAGGTTCTGCATGGCTGTTTTTGGTGCCAGGTAAAACCAGGTGTGTGCGGCCAATTTCCAAAAGAAATCAGAATCCTAAATGGTCTAAAGCAGGGCTGTCACTGGCCCTGCTTTTTTTTACTTTGCATTTATATGATCTCTCGTATTATGTACTTGAGGCAAGCTACTTTGCACCAATTATTCAGCCGGATTGAATCAATTACCACTTGTATATTGATGACTACTACTAGAATACTAAATCATAGCGCATAGGGTTGCAACATCAGTTGGACAACCGTGAGGCACACTATTATCAAAACGCTCCAATGAACAAAAAACTAAGATTGGGTCCAATGGTTGCAAGAATGTTATGAAATTCTGGGTAGGGGAGAAGGTCTAACCCACGTTGACTACTGTACCTATCTGGGGCTCACCTTTTCTAAGACGTTATCCTGTAGTATTCATGTGGCACAGCAACAAGAAAAGGGTGTGGACGCATTTGGGGTTTTAGATATTTTTCATCCGATTGTGGGGGCGGGGCGCTCACTGCAAAGGCATTGCTTACCTGCTACAAGAGGAAATGTCCAGTTATTCTGTGTGGGTCTATAATTCGGGTGGGCCAGGGGGGCAGCTTGCGGCTTTGTGCTGAAAGTAATGAAGGTAAGCCTATTGAGGCAGCTTTTGGGGCTGGTGTGTGGCAGTTGTTGATGCTCTAACAGAGTTGGGGCTAATGGGATTTGCTGACCAGGCCATTGCCCCTATCAAATTCGTCCCTGGCTAAGTGAGTGCCAGATGACCTCATTGGTGGAATGGTGCTGGCCTGCAGAGGATTCCTCTGGCTTGAGTTAATCTATTACTAATGCCTAATTTAGAATGCTTAGAGCCAACAATAATTCAGCCCTCGAGGTCCCGCGTTTCAACAACTCCAGAGCAGGGGGAATTAGTTTCCCAGTCTTGTCCCCCAAACATTGGAACTCTCTCCCTCTAAATATCAAAAACAAAGACTCCCACCAGCGATTCAAAAAACGACTAAAAACGTGGCTATTCACCCAATCCTAGCCAGCCCACGTCCAGCTAATACTAGCCAACCACCCCATTCCCAAATCATAGCAATGATGAAGTCTGACCACCAACGTGTGTAAATAATGTAAGTAACTGAGTCATTAGCTGTAATATGCAATCTTTGTGTAATTTCTTTGTGTCTGATCTGCTCTAGACACACATGTACTTTGAATGCCAATGTTTTATTATGATGTCTGTAACTACGCCGTGATACCTCAGGGTCTGGGCGTGCAATAAATACAATTAAAATTAATAAAATAATAACTATGAACTATCTCTGAAAAATGTCTGAGGCAATATGATGCGATAGAACTGTGTTTGTCAAAGGGACGTATTCCTTAAAAAAGCATTTTGTGCACTGGTCCTGGATTAACAATCAATCTAAATTCATTTATGTATGCTTGCTGATGCAGTATTACATGTCCAATCTAGCACGTAAAGATCCTTACTGCTCACTTAGGCCTTTTCCCTGTGGAAGGGGCCTGAGCGCTTGGGAAAAGTACCAAAAAAGAAAAAGAGTGTGCCACTGCGACGGACGGTCATGGGCTAGTCCCAGCCGCCTGTTCTTCTCTCCGTGGTTCCCTAAGGAAGGAGCTCTGCTATAAGAGGTGAGTACCCGAGGACTCATCCGGGGCTGTGCAGAAGCTGTTAGAAGGAAGGAACGCAGGCATGAGCAAGGCTCTGGCAGGCCTTTTAAGAGTTGCCTAAAATAGAGAAAACACATAGCGAAATAGTTGTGGGTCTGGGGAGTGAGCTAAGGGCTCAGGCTCTAAGACAATATAAGCTACAACGTATTCCAGGATCACAATGAGGGGGTTCAGTCGTTGAGCTCAGTATCTGTCTCTGTGTACATACCATGGACAGGTTTGTTTTACTGGTGCAGATTTGATGACTAACGTGTTTGTTGTACTTTTTGTACTGAAAGGCAAATACTTATCATTTTTATAAGAGAGTTTTGGGATGACTTCTTCCTTTTACCCCTATGGATTTAAAGGCACTGTTGGGTTACTAACTCGGTTGTGTTGTAGGGACTAACTTGTAAAGGCTTCTAACCATAGAAAAATAACAATGAAAATCTGAAAATGATGCAATATTCTAATCAATGTGAAGAGATGTGTTTTTTTTCGCTCTTTGTTTCTCTTGCAGGTGACTGGAAACAACTGCAAGAGAAATTAAGTGTGAAAAATACAAGTACCAGAATCCTTAGAGACACTATAGTCAATTAACCTGCTACACCTGAAAAGGAAATGAAGACACGCCTGAAAAGGTAAAGAAACACACCCTCCCTGAAGATTGATGGAGTCATGAAAACGTGCATTTGGAGGAGAAGTCAATGCAGGAAAACTTGACTGGCAACAGAGTGTGCGCCTTGTCACTCATTCTTAACCATTATGTTCCAGGAGTCCCAGCCTCAAAAGGCTGCAGCACCAGGCCATCATGCCTTAAAATGGAGAGCCACAAACATGGTTTTCCCCCTCCCCCTATCAAGGGTAAGGTCTGTGCTATGGAGGGAGTTGTTTCCAGTCACCTGCAAGAGAAATTAAGTGCGAAAAATACAAGTACCAGAATCCTTAGAGACACTATAGTCAATTAACCTGCTACACCTGAAAAGGAAATGAAGACACGCCTGAAAAGGTAAAGAAACGCAGCCTCCCTGAAGATTGATGGAGTCATGAAAACGTGCGTTTGGAGGAGAAGTCAATGCAGGAAACCTTGACTGGCAACAGAGTGTGCGCCTTGTCACTCATTCTTAACCATTATGTTCCAGGAGTCCCAGGCTCAAAAGGCTGCAGCACCAGGGCCATCATGCCTTAAAATGGAGAGCCACAAACATGGTTTTCCCTCTCCCCCTATCAAGGGTAAGGTCTGTGCTATGGAGGGAGTTGTTTCCAGTCACCTGCAAGAGAAATTAAGTGCGAAAAATACAAGTACCAGAATCCTTAGAGACACTATAGTCAATTAACCTGATACACCTGAAAAGGAAATGAAGACACGCCTGAAAAGGTAAAGAAACACAGCCTCCCTGAAGATTGATGGAGTCATGAAAATGTGCGTTTGGAGGAGAACAACAGAGTGTGCGCCTTGTCACTAATTCTTAACCATTACGTTAAAGTCTTACACAACCCATAAAACACATACAATACATCAGGAATTGTGGAGCATGAAAACAATAATAATACATTTAGAAATACACTAATAGTGAGAACTCTCCTGCAGAGCCCCATAAAATGCCATATCTCCCCTCCGAACAGCTTGCTACACTACCACAAGTCCATGGAAACACATTGGGCCTCATCAAGACTCCGGCGGTAGCCGTGCCTATAAAGACGGCAGGCTGCCGCCGGAGTTGTGTATTATTTTTGCGTCGGTGAAAATGACTCCCTATTCCGAAGACGGTACCACCGGCACCATTCAGAATGGTGCCAGTGCTACCGTCAAAGTCTGCTAGCGGGTGCCTTTCCACCCGCCAGGACAGATCTGGTGGGCGGAAGGCACCCGGCCCACAAACTTGTACTCTGCCAGTTCGGTAACAACCGTTGTTACTGGACCGGCAGGGTTGTACTGAGGCTCATTGAATTTTATCCTACACTAGGTTTGGTAAGCGGCTTATAACTAGACTTGGAAAAGCCATGTTCTAATCCTGCTTCCCCATGTGACCACCAAATTGGGGGTATTCTAGGCAAGCAAATGATTTATCCGCCGAGAAACAGTGCTTAGAAAAAAGTGAACACTCGACACTGCGTGCAATATATGTGCTTTTACAGTTATTTCTACAATTTTAAAATGCAAAATAATGTATCCCATGCAGTATTTTCTAAGTGATTATCACAACATAGAGAACACCAGAGTATTGCTGTTGTTTTAGTCACTGATTATGCTTGTACATGAAGTTATTTTTCCATCCAGGATGATCTGCAATTTTATTACATATTGGTCTTGTGTAAAATTCTAAAAAATAAATGCAATGATATATTTTTTAATGGTGTTGATCTGCCATGTGGTGTGGTGCTCCATTACTCGTTTTTGAGTTTGGTGCACGCCTTATAAAACTGTTAAATAAATAATAGAGAAGTTGGATGCTTCATGACTACCCTTACAATGTAGACTCAACAAAGCATTCCACTCCCCTCGAAAGCAGCACGCCACATAGCTACGCATCCTGTTGGGTAACACATCATTGGCTTGTCTGTTCATTGCATACAGATTTTATTATAGCAATACCACACGTGGAAGTGGGCGGGATGGGCCGGTAACTGCCCGAGGCCCAAGTTATGGGCACGAGCAAAGCGAGGGTCTTAACGGAGGGCCTTGGTGCCTTTACCAGGCCGATCCAGCCCGCCGCCACGGGTGTTATTGCTATCAGCACCGCGGCACTCAGCTCTGAGGCGCTGACTGCAAGTTAATCTTTTTTTTAAAAGCTGCCCTGCAGCCTTCCTGTGGGTCGCAGTGGAGGCTGTCCATTTCCATGACTGATAGGAGACGGCGCCTGATTGAGCCGGTGAGTGGAGGCTGGTGGAGAAGATAAGAGTGAGGCGGCGAGGGATTGAGGAGGCAGCGGGCGAGGTAGGTGGGAGATTTAGCAGGCAGCGGTGGTGGGAGAGACTGCAAGGGCACCGCCACTTTGGCAGAGCGGCAAGGTCTTGGGGAGAAAGGTGCCAGCGAGAGGCTGATTCAGCCCGCTATTAATGGGACCTGATTGGCTTTGTGAAAGAAAGCTACAAGCACCCACCAGGCCTAGGAATAACAGCTGAGAAAAAGCAATCATAAATAAGAGACCCGAGAGACCACAATCAATGTGATGTTTTCAAGTCATTTACATGCTCTTAGATAGATTTCTAGTTTACTAGAACTTGCACACATTAGCATTTAGTGACCTGACCCCTGAAGAAGGTATTTTAATCACTAGGAGAATGAAACATATGGGACAACATGTCCACCCCTAAGATTTTGGAAAAATAAAATAAAAAAATATGTAATAGTAGGTGGTATATGCAGTCCGAATCAACCAATGCAAGGTGATAGAAAACCCCAAATTAATGAAAAGGATCCTCTCCTTTGTACAATAGGACTATTGTAATTAGAACAATAGGGGGCTGGGGTCACAGATCACAGTCTTTTGGTGGTGATTGTGAATGTAAACTAACAGATTAATATAATAGCAAATACGTGGTATGATGTTTGTATTAAATAGGTTTTTAGCTAATACGTTGACGAATGGCGCCTTGTGTGCAATAATGAGTTTAACTTGGCGTATTCTAAACTAAGCTATGGAGTAACAATATAATACATATGTGACATAGAGATGACTCCACGGTGTGTTACCGGGCAGTGCAAGTAGTAATGTAGGCTTCATAAGAGATGTTTTCTGTGTTACATGCCTTCTATGTCCACATGTGGTTAATATCCCTTGCCATCTCAACTCATAATTAGGTGGTATTTTAAAAAACAGCATTATTTAATCCTTTCACTGCTTTTAGGTTGTACATATACATCCTAATACCCATAGGAAATGACTGAAGTCCCAGCAGTGAAAGGGTTAAGATACTACATGTATTAACCATTACCACTGCAATCATGATGTGGCTTTTAAAGTATTCTATTGTTACTTAAAATAATGTTGTAATGGAAATACTTTCCTCAGATGAGGTTTTAAAGTTTCAGCTCCTAGACATATGGTGTGAGTCTCTCCCACCTGTTTTTTCACACTTCCTTTGTGTTCGCATTGTGGTGGCAACTAGCACACGCACTTACCCACACTCCACGGAAGAGCCTTCTCGATCTGCATGAGCGCGCTGCACACCTGGAGGGCCTGAGCGATGGAGTTTGTGATCTGGATGGGAGGAGGCAAGGACACAAGCATTGAGGTTGGCTTTAGAAACGAAACCCTTTGTCATCACGTGAAAAAATACCAGGTATCTGTGCACGAGACCTCAGAGGTGGGTCCATCGGTGGGTCAGCTGCCCCCAGACTCAATTCTTGCTAATCGGTTCTGAAACTCTGCAGAATAAGCCCACTACTGTACCAGAGCCCATTCATCCAGCTGGACAAAGTACCCTTTATCCTAGAACTGAATATGATGCAATCCCCTTCCTGGAGTGGTAGCAAGTGAGAACTGCGTTTGAAAAAGCCCTTCGTCAATTTATTTATTTTTTATTTAATTTGCATTTTTAAAGCGCTCACACAGCCTTGGGGGCATCGAGGTCTGTTACAGGAATATGTCTTAGTTGCGTATTTATAACGCGCTTAATACCCAGAGGTTTTTCAGTGCGGACACGGGGATCGAACCTGTGTTGCTTCGTGTCGTCTTGTTTCCAAGGCGAGCACCTTGCTGCTGAGCTATCCTCCCAGGAATCCCCCCAATGATCTCTTCCTGAACATGGTGAACGTAAAAACCATATTAAGCAGAGCTGAAATGGGTTAAAGGGACGAAAATAGTAAAGGAGAGGTGAGGCATAGGAAGTTTACTGCGCTGGAGATTTGGTCGAATCCAAATCCATCGAATTTCTTTGACCGTATTTGACTGCAAATATATGTGGGGGAAGGGTAAGGTTAATAATTAAGGTGAAGGTGGAGAAGGTGGGGCTGCGGGGGGGGGGTCTCCCCCCACATATATTTGCAGCCAAATAGAGCCAAAGAAAAAAAAAATCGATGGAATTGGATTCAACCAAATCTCCTCGATGTAATCACATAATACCAAAGGTGATAGGAGGGAGGAAGCTGGGGGGTAGGTGGAGGATCCCTCAGACCCCATAGAGAAGAAAGAGAAAATAAACTACAAATGGCTAAATTCGGTTGACCTTATTGACCAAAACCTTGTTACAAAGACGTCAGGGCATGTGCAGTCCTGTGTCAGGGACTGTGCTTTCTCCTCCTCACGCTCCTACTAGGAAATCCAAGCTGGGACGTTATCTGCTATTCGAACCCGGGAAGGGCCATTGGCCAATCAGATGGCTGGAACAGTGGGCGAGAATATACATTCTCCGACCGCTATTTCAGCCACCCGAGAGCCTTGCCCGGGTGGCACCATTATTTTATTTTTATAATTGATGTTGGGTCAACAGGGAGCCTCTCCCTGGTGCCTCCCCACCTCCCCCTAACCCCCAAAACCAAAAAACTCACCCCCTCCCAAATTATCTGCGGGACCAGAGCTTTGAGCTCCGGTCCCTGCACTCCTTTCTGATCCCGGCCGCCAACGTAGACATGGAAAAGGGACTTAGTCCCTTTTCACTATGGCAGCGGGCATCTTTTTAAAATGTTTTTATTTCTTCCCTCGGGAAAGCAGCGTATCTCTGATGAATGAAAAAAAACATTTGAACCCCGGGATGCCAATGGCTTTCACGCTTTGCTCGGACCTACCATGGCTCGGACTGGTGAGCCGTTACCGGCTGTGTCCGCCGCCCCCCTGCCGCGGCGTGAAAGCCGTATTACAGTGTCTGGTATATCTCAAAACATGACACCAGGAGCAGTTTCAAGACCCTTGTTCCCAACTTCTGGTGCAGATGATAGAAATAAGTTTGGGTGCGGATAAGCAGCCGAATTGTATGAGTACAGTTTTGTCCAGGTAATTTAAAAAGAGGGATTTTCAGTGAGCCTTGGAACTACAGATGATAATGTCATTCAATACCTCTATATAATTTCATCCAGTGGGTATTGTTTTCCCTTCCCAAGAGCACAAGGGTAGGGTCTTGGCTGAGGTGATTAAAGTGGTCCACCAGTCACTGCTCCGAAACATTGGTGGCAGGACACATGATTGGACAATCCATAACCCTAAATCCCATGGGATTTGATCCTTTCCACGCTACCAGTCAACCAGTTAAAGACTAGCATCAAGCGGCCGTATAAAAGAAAGTTAGTCACACACTAAAACAAAATAGCATACAACTTTAGGGATGAACAGCCATTCTGTGAAATTCATAACTTTGAACAATGGAAGACATGTGAAAACGGTACCACCCAATTTGTTTGAATCAAACTGTCAGTATGGACGTCTTGATCGAATTTGGATGGTACCATTTGTTCGAAGCCTAATATACCGAACATGAGGAGCGGGGGCTGGAGGGATGTCCCTCACACCCAATGTTCGTTTATTAGGCTTTGGAGTTGCGGGGTGTCCCCTGCTATCTCGACATTGCAAGTGGGAGACTAAAAAAATAAAAAGGGGGAACCATGCGGCGTCACCACCGGCCCGCGTTTGAGGGACGGGGCTGATGCCGCAGGGCTGTGGAAGAAGCACCGGCGGCCGGCGAGATGGTAAGTAGGGGATGGGGGATTAGTATAAGGCTGCTTCGGGTGCATGCTTTGGGTTGTTTGAACAAAGGTCAAACAGAGTTGCAGCGGAATCGACTACGAACAATTCCACCGCAAACTGTTTGACTTCGGTCAAACAACCCAGATCCATGAAAACCATATCACCCACTACTCCCTAAACAATGTGAAAATGGCCCTTTGGCTAGACATAAAAAAAGAATGCATGAATCCTGCTTGGAGGAACCAGAAAAACCTCAAAAACAACCAAACATTGCTAAAGCAATTACACATAGCTCTCAACTCACACGCTTTTGGCGGGTGTCACCCGCCTTGTAAAAGGCTGACTCACCTGCCAAGCCACCTGCACGCCCATTCATTCCAATGGGCGTCTCACCCGCCAAAAACAAAATCGGGTGATTTCACCCGCCTTTGCAACACAAATGGTTGAGAGCTATGAATTACAATTGTCCCATAAACTATCCAATGACCATATTAATCACCATATGCAATCTAGGCTATAGTTATTCATTTCCCTGTGAAAAGGTGCCCAACAGTTTTCTGTCCACTGGTCAAAATGTGATTGCACAGCTCCTGATTGCAGGACTGCACTGGTCACTGTATGGACCATGCCCTCCATAAATGCAAAAACATTTCATAATTGTTGCAGGCTTGCACTCGAGCTAACTTGCATACACACAATGCACTGCTCACGCGGCTCTGAACCGGAAGTGAGCTTAGTGTGATGGCTACTGAATGGCACTCTGTGTGCTACTTAGCTGAAATGGCCTAATGGCCTATTCTACTTTCATAATTATTGTGTTTAATTCCATACTTCCCAGTTGCAATACCAAAAATCAGACCGCGCTGTGGCAGTGGGCATGCACCCACCAGATATAAGCCCCTTCCACACAAAGAATGGGCCGTTTGCCTTTTTGCCGTGCAGGGCTCCGATATCGGGTTCTCACCCGAAAGGCTTGCGTCTCCAGCCCGCTCTGGTTGAAATGGAAGTGCATGACCCGGAAGTCCTTGCAGTAGATCAGCAGCTCTTCTGGGATGAACTTCAGCGTGGTGTTCGCTGTCAGAATCTTCGTCTTTGGAAGGCTGTTCACTAAACAAATGACATCAAATGAAAAAAAAATATATGTATTATTGTACGATACAGTTAAACATGAACCACCTGTAACACTACATTTACACAGTTATTATATTTCATCAACAAATGTGGGTTTAAGCCATAAGCTATATAAGCTTAGACGTTTTGGGACATGTTGTGTCCTATTTCCATGGACATGTTTTGTTTATAGTTGTTGTAAATCCTTCTTCCCTGTTCATAAAAGGTTGTGGCGTAGCCACGGGAAAAAGGAAGAGGCGGGGTTACCGCCTCGGACGCCAGTTCTGTCGCAGTGAATAAAGAAAGTGCATTGCAGCACCCCGGCTCCCGGTATTATTGATTGCCATAATTTCCACGCCTGATTTAATTGTCCTAGCCTCCGAACGAACTCGGAAGCTAACAGGACATATTGAGAAAGTCCCTGTTTTTTCATAGGCACACATTAGCATAACTTACACCAGTCCACCTGCGAAACAATATTCATAAAGAAATCAGTCACTTGCTCTTCAGCGATGTCTGACCCATTGGCACGGCAAGGGCGGGGACCCACCACTTGTTTTTAAAGGAAATCAATCATTGTTTTATAGCTGACAATGTCAGCCCGTCAGCAGACATTTATATATTTAGGGCCTTGAAAAAAAAATAAGGAGTTGACATGAAAGCGTAAGAAAAAGAAAACTCTGTTTTCTTTTTCTTACTCTCACGTTGATGATTAAGCGTCAATGTTGCTGCCTCAAATACGATGAGGCAGCAAAGCCCAGGGCTGCCTGTGTAACTGGTGGGGACAGCTGGCTGGCTGGCTGCACTGTGTGTGTGCAATGGGGAGAGCGCACTAAAGAGCCATCCCCACTGTACATGCGCAGTGTCGTTTTGAGGCCAGCAAGACTTCAAAGAGTCTCAAAGACGGGCTCAAATGGATGCCTGGGGGCGGGAAAATTGAATCCCTCTCCCCCCCCTCTCAAGGCATAGCCCACACTTCATCCTGTCTCCTGTCCTGTCTCTCGTACAAATGGGGTGGGGTTAAACTTTGCTGACCAAATCCAGCCTACATAATAAACAGTGAAGAGGGCAGGGGTAAGAGATATGATGCCGTATTCCAGGGGTGCACAACTGATTTTGACAGAGGACCGAAAGTACCTTACATGATGGCTATAGTGGGCCGAAAAGTAAATGTGGGTGGGGCGGTAGGCGCGGTGGGGCGTGGTGTGGCAGGAGGCTTTTTCAACCCCTAATTTTTATGAAACACTATGCCCCATAGCCCCCACCCCTCTAGCAAACACTATGAGCCATGGCTCCCACCCCTCATGCAAACACTATGCCCCAAGGCCCCCACCCCTCAAGCAACCACTATGCCCCATGGCCCCCACTCCCCAACCAAACACTATGCCCCAAGACACCCACCCCTCAAGCAAACACTATGCCCCAAGACACCCACCCCTCAAGCAAACACTTTGCCCTATGACACCCCCCTCAAGCAAACACTATGCCCAATGACACCCACCCCTCATGCAAACACTATGCCCCAAGACACCCATCCCTCATGCAAACACTATGCCCCATGGCTCCCACTCCCCAACCAAACACTATGCCCCATGGCCCCCACCCCTCATGCAAACACTATGCCCCATGACACCCCCTACTCAAGCAAACACTATGCCCAATGACACCCACCCCTCATGCAAATGCAAACACTATGCCCCAAGACACCCACCCCTCATGCAAACACTATGCCCCATGGCCCCCACTCCCCAACCAAACACTATGCCCCATGGCCCCCACTCCCCAACCAAACACTATGCCCCAAGACACCCACCCCTCAAGCAAACACTATGCCCTATAGCCCCCACTCCCTGACCAAACACTATGCCCCATGACACCCACCCCTCAAGCACACACTATGCCCCAAGACACCCACCTCTCATGCAAACACTATGCCCCATGGCCCCCACTCCCCAACCAAACACTATGCCCCATGACACCCACCCCTCATGCAAACATTATGCCCCAAGACACCCACCCCTCAAGCAAACACTATGCCTTATAGCCCCCACTCCCTGACCAAACACTATGCCCCATGACACCCACCCCTCATGCAAACACTATGCCCCATGACACCCCCCTCAAGCAAACACTATGCCCAATGACACCCACCCCTCATGCAAACACTATGCCCCATGGCACCCACTCCCCAACCAAACACTATGCCCCATGACACCCACCCTCATGCAAACACTATGCCCCAAGACACCCACCCCAACACCCACACTCACAAGCATACACCATGCACCCATACAAAATCCACCCCCAACTCACCATACAAACTCACAAGTATACACCATGCACCCATACAGACCCGGACCCCCCACACCCAACTCAGCACACAAACCCACAAGCACACACCATGCACCCATACAGACCCGAACCCCCACCCCCAACTCAGCACACAAACCCACAAGCATACACCATGCATCCATACAGACCTGAACCCCCCACCCCTCAACTCACCAAACAAACTCACAAGCATGCACGCATACAGACCGGACCCCCCACCCCCATATCTCAACATACACTGAACTTGCACACAAACACATTCAGGCAGACCTAACACCACCCCCCCCCCCTCCACATCTCAACACACACTGCACTTGCACACAAACACATTCAGGCAGACCCGACCCCCCCCCCCTCCGCATCTCAACACACAATCCACTTGCACACAAACACATTCAGACAGACCCAACACACACCCCACCCCCGCATCTCAACATACACTGAACTTGCACACAAACACATTCAGGCAGACCCGACACACACACCCCCTCCGCATCTCAACACACACTGCACTTGCACACAAACACATTCAAGCAGACCCGACACACACACACCCCCTCCGCATCTCAACACACACTGCACTTACACACAAACACACCCATACACACCTGACACCCCCCCACTTCCGCATCTCAACATATATACAAAAACAAAAAACACAGTTAGGATGGACCCGAGACAGACACACACACACACAAACATACAGCCCCCCCACCATGTACTTACCCAGACGTGCTGGAACGCTGGCGAGGCTTCTGGCACTTCGGCTGGCGTGGGCGTGACAAGGCTGAAATGTCTTCCGGCATCAAGCCTTACTGTCCACGCCAGCCGTAGTGCTGGCACTCCATTGCTGCAGCACACACGCACTACGCGGCTCGTAGGAGCTGCGTGGTTCATGTGCACTGAACCAATGAGGGGACATCCGAGATGGTCGGCTGTCAGACTCCCTGAGCGAGTGGGGTGATTGCGCAGGGGCAGGAAGCCGTACACGGAAGGCTTTCATGTGGGGAGCAGCATTTTGCATGCGCTTACAGACATGCAGAGGAGGTGGACCCAGGCAGGGCGGAGTGGTGACTGGGTGGAGGGTGCTGGGCTCGAGGAGGTGGAGCGGACTCTTGAGGCAGATGCAAAGAGTGAGTGTGCTTGGAGGAGGTGGTAAGAATGGGTAAGGGGAAATGGAAGGTTGGAAAGAAGGGAGGGGTGGAGGAGGAGGAGGCGAAGAGGGGGAGAACGCCGACTGTGAAGTTTTGTGAAGGTTTGTCTTATGTGGAGGCTGTAGCAAAGGTGAAACCCGTATGGGTTGTGAGTGAGGTGAGTGGGAAAGAGCCGGTGGTGGATGAGGCTGTGGGAAGGAAGAAAGTGGTGGGTGAGGTGAAAGGCGTAGAAATGGTGGTTGTCCCGAAAACTGAGTTTATGTGCTTTATAGTGAGTGTTCTGGAGCTGGTTCAGGGGAATTTGTCTGTCAGTGTGTCGGATCTTACGAAAGGAGTGGTGGAAGCGGGGAGGAGGTTTTTGAGTGTTGTGGATGTGGTGGAACAGGATGTGTTTAGGATGGTTTCTAAAGTGCGGAAGCAGAGTGGGGTGTCGGCATGAGGATTTTGCAGTGCAACGCGAGGAGTTTGTTGAGGAATGGGCAGGAGTTGAAAGCGGTGTTGTGTGGGGAATTGAATGTTGATGTGGTTTGTATTCAGGAGACGTGGTTAAGGGGTGATCTGAGGTTTGTGATTCCGGGTTTTGGGTTGTTTCGTAAGGATAGGTTGGAGGGGGGGGGGGGTGTGGCTCTAGCAGTTCGGAAGGGGTTGGTTGCAAGGGAGATTGTGGTGGATGGAGCAGTGGAGGCGATTGGGGCGGGGATTCGGGTAGGGGGTTCGGAAATATTGGTGTTGAATTATTATAATCCGTGTGAGGTGGTGGAGGTGGGTGTGCTGTCTGGAGTGTTATGGGGACATGTGGGACCTTGTGTTTTGTGTGGCGATTTTAACAGCGCCAACACGTTGTGGGGTAGTGATCGGACATATGCGAATGGGGAACTGTTGGAGGACATGGCTGATGAATTGTGTCTGGTATTGCTGAATGATGGTTCGGGTACGCGGTTGGATGTGAGGACTGGGAAGTTGTCGTGTTTGGATTTGACCTGGGTGTCTGCTGCGATTGCAGGTGAATGTGATTGGGAGGTGCGTGAGGATGGGGACATGGGGAGCGATCATTCTGGTATTTTGGTGACTGTGAGGGGAGATATAGGGATCAGGCCAGGGATGTCTGGGAGTCGGTTGAATTTTAGGAAGGCGGATTGGGAGGTGTATAAGGGAGTGTGTCGGGAATTGATTGTCCCTCAGGGAAGGGATGGGGGGGTGGATGAATGGAATGAGCATCTGGTGCAGGGAATGAGAGCAGCGTCTGTGGCAGCAATTCCGGAGATTGAGAAGGGGAAGGGAGGGAAGGTCGAGGTTCCTTGGTGGTTGGTTGAATGTTCAAGAGCTGTGGCTGCACGTAAGAAGGCTAGGGCCAGGGCGGTGAGATCAGGAATGTTGGTGGATCTGGTGGCATACAAGAAGGCTAAGGCGGGGGTGCAGAGGGTGATTAGGGAAAGAAAGCGTGGATATTGGAGGGGCTATTGTGGGACCCTGGGGAATGATTCCGGTGTGGGTGAGGTTTGGAAACAGTTCAAGCGGATGTCCGGATTGATGAGGCCACAGGGTGGTGTGTCTGTGTTGTTGAAAGGGGAAGAGGTGGTCAGTGAGGAAGGGGAGAAGGCGAATTTGTTGGGGGAGTAGGAGATGCGGAAGTTGTTGGCGGATGTTGGGCCTTGGGAGGAGCAGTACGAGGTTCCGTTTTCTATGGTGAAGTTGGATGGGGCGATTCGGAAGGGGAAGTGGTCTAGCCCAGGGGTGGATGGAGTCATGTATGTATTTTTGGAGAAGTTGCCAGTGGAATGTAAGCTGGAGGTATTGGCTTTGTTCAATGAGATCTGGAAGAGTGGAGTTTTGCCGAAGTTGTGGAAGAGAGCGATTGTGGTGGCGATTTTGATGGGTGGCAAGGTTCCTACGGAGTGTAAGTCGTATAGGCCGATTGCACTGACTGTTGTGATGTGTAAGGTAATAGAACGGATAGTGGTTGAGCGATTGGGGTTTTATTTGGAGTCGAATGTGCGTTTGAGTATGATTTTCAGAGTGGGTTTAGGAGGAATCGGTCGGTGGCTGATCCGTTAGTAAGGTTGGTGACTGGGGTGGAGGAGGCGTTGTGTGATGGGGAGTTGGTGGGGGCGTTCTTTTTGGATTTGGAGAAAGCGTATGATATGGAATGGAAGAGCGGGTTGTTGATAAGATTGTTGGAGATGGGTGTGAAGGAGAGGATGTTTCAGTGGATTAGGGCGTTTTTGGCTGATAGGACCTTTCAGGTGAGAGTGAGGGGGATGCTGTCTGAGGTTTGGAAGATGGAGAATGGGACGCCGCAGGGGAGTTTGATTAGTGCAATGCTGTTTAATGTGATGGTGGATGGGTTGATTCGGGCTTTAGCGGGAATCGGGTGTCAGGTGGATTTCTTCGCAGATGATGGTGTGGTATGGGTAAGAGGGCGGAGTTTGTTGTTGGTGCAGAGTCGGCTGGAGGAGTGGTGTGGGAAATGGGGCTTTTCGGTGTCTGTGGATAAAAGTGTGAGTATGGTCTTCTCGAGGAGACGGGTGCAGCAGGAGTTGGACTTGTTTTTGAAAGGTGTGAGGGTAAAGAGCGTAGAAGAGTTTCAGTACTTGGGGGTGATTTTGGATAGGAAGTTGAACTGGAATGTACAGGTGGATGGTGTAGTGGATAAGTGTAAACGTGGGTTGAATTTGTTGTGGGCGGTGTCTGGGAAGGAGTGGGGTGCGCAGCAGAAGTGTTTACGAATGTTGTATAAGGGGTTGATTTTGGGTGTGATGGATTTTGGATGTCAGGTGGCAGTGGGTTTCACAGCGAGTCAGAAGTTGCGGATGGATAGGGTGCAGGCGAGGGCATTGAGGGTGTGTTCGGGTGTGATGAGGTCCTCTCCAGTGAATGCGGTGCAGGTGCTTGTGGGGAAGATGCCGTTGGGGTTGAGGAGGGATGCGTTGAATATGAGGTGGTGGGTGAAGTGCAGTGCGAAGAGCGTGGCTCATCCGGTGCGTGAATGTTTGAAGTATAATTGGAGGTTTGACTATTATAGGGACCGGTGGAGGAGGAAAGGAGGCACTTTGGGGTTTCATATGTGGGAGAAAGGGGTGAAGTGGGGTGTAGGCGAGTTGTTGGCTGTAACGGGTACGGATTTGGTGAGATGGCCGATGTGGATGATGGGGTCTCCAAAGGTGTGTTTAGAGTTGGCGAGTGTGGTGTCCAAGAAGTGGGGTTTGCGGGGTGAGATCAAGGCTTTGGGTCAGGCGTATGTGGCAGGGGAGGAAGGATGTAAGGTGTTCACGGATGGTTCGAAAGATCCTGTGTCTGGGAGAGTGGGTATGGCGTATTATTTGGAAAGCACTGGGGAGTATAAAGTGGGGCGTCTGACGAATGATGTGTCTATTTGTACGGCTGAGTTGGTGGCGATTGCATTGGCGATTGATAGGGTGTGCAAGTTGGGGTATGAAAAGGTGGTGGTGTTCTCGGATTCATTAAGTGGGTTGCAGGCGATTGTGGCAGGGGATGGTGATAGGAAGGATGTGATTTTGGACATCAGGAGGAAGATTGATCGGTGTGTGCCTGGGGGAATGGATTTGGAGTTGGCGTGGGTCCCCAGTCACAGTGGCATTTTGGGTAATGAGTTGGTAGATCTGGCGACGGGTGAAGGTATGAGGAGGGGAACGGTTGATGTGAGGTTGCCTTTAAGTGTGGATGAGGTGAAGGCTGTGGTGGTGAGACGGGTCAGGGATGAGTGGAAGGAGAGGTGGGTGAGTGGGATGAAGGGCAGGTGGATGTTTGGTGTCCGTGGGAAAGTGTCGGTGAAGGTGGACGCGGGAAGTCTGGAATGGAGGAGGAGGGAGGAGGTGATGCTGAATCGGTTGAGGATAGGGCATGTGGGGATGAATGACTGTCTGCATCGAGTGGGGAAGCGTGAGTCGAGGGACTGTGCAGTGTGTGGGGTGCCTGAGACTGTGGGACATTTTTTGCTTAGGTGTGAGAGACATGTTGTGGAGAGAGAATTGATGAGGGTTCGGTTGTCTGCGCTGGGTGTGGCTGAGATGAGTGGGAAGGCTTTGCTGTGAGGTGACGGTGTGAGAGGCAGGAGGAGGAGCAGTGTGTTGTTGGATTTTGTGAGACAGACAGGGCGGTGGGAGGAGTTGTGAGTTTATGTGGGCTATGTGTTGATTGGTGGGTTGGTGCACAACATCCTATTGGATGGGGAAGCGCCTGCGTGGGTCCACCCATACATTCAGTAATTAAGAAGAAGAAGAACCAATGAGGGCCAGTGTTTTGTCCGGTCCGGAAGACAACAAAGACTTTCCTAATGGAGGGCGGCCGATGCTGCTTGCGGGGCGCCCGCCATTAGGAAAGTCTTTGTTGATGGCGGGCTGGACAAAACGGCATGGCGGGCCACAACTGGCCCGCGGGCCGTATGTTGTGCACCCATGCCGTATTCTGTCACGAGCTGAAGCAGGTCCAAAGTGGTATTTGCTCTCCAGTCCTCGCCTATACCCTCCCTCATCTCATAACATTTTTGTTTTGCCGAGACCACGCTCGTGGAGGAAGAAGTCCCACCGACCACCCATGCCAGCAGCAGCCCAGAATGAGGGAAGAAGAAGGCCTGGAGGACTCAGAAGAGAGCAACCTCTTTTGGTAAGTACCACAGTAAGCATCAAGACATATTTTATTTTAACTCACCTCTCGACTTCTCATCTATAGTTCGTTGCTGCATTATGGGGTTTTCGGATTTGCAGGTTTCTTAAGATGTCTGATTCAAGATGAATCAGAAATCTTAGGAAACATGGGACCCTCACAATGCAGCAACAGGTTTTGATTGCTGAAAGACAATTCGTCCATGCATGCCTGCACCATTTTGTAGTGAACCTGGAACATTGGTTGACATGCCTGGGCAAATAGCACCATGTTTAGTTGTATAGTTTCAAACTTAAAATGCCCCTATTTTAGATACGGGTATTTGGATTTTGAATCTACAAAAAATTAAACATTGCTCTGCTGTTTGCTGTGGCAATCAGTGTCACAGTTTATCTTCACAATGGTGAAGTAGGTCGCATTTTATCAGAGGAATCATTGTTAAAGAGCCTGATCAATTCCCCTTGCAAACTGGGTGTGGTGTACAGGGGCACGCAGTCAGCTGGTCAGGAGTTCCCCCTGTGGGCCAGCAGCATCAAAGACCCCAGGGTTGAACTCGTGCTAGGATGCAGGGCTGCCCAGTGCCTCTGCATGTATTCCCAACCCCACCACCGCCAGCCCAAGGGCTACCACAACAACATGAGGGGGGTTGGGATCACATGTGGGTCCTCCTGCTACCCAACCACTCACACGTCATTTATTGACTTGTGGGACAGATAGCTCAGTTGTCTGGGCACTTGCTGCTGAGATCTGTGCTCACAGTGCATATAAATCCTGTAATGGTCAATACCGTTTTTTTTCTCGAGTTGATAAACCGTGTACCATTAAAATGACCAATAACACTACTTATGGGAATCACGGTAAGAAGCACTATATACAAAACACTAACAAAGAGGCTTATATTTACCATGGAGTGTGCACTCTGCCTTTGTACGCAACATATCTCTAAGATTCAGAGCAAAGTGTTTGTTGGGGGGTCAATAATCCATTCAATGGTGACAGATCAGTTTTAGCAATGGATGCAGAAGTATTTTTTGTGGCAGTGCTTGTGAGAGTTCAGGCATTTTACAGTGGTGTGTATGGAGGGGAATACATGAAAAGTTTTCAAACTGGGCTGGAATGCGATACTGCCCATGCTACTGGTGACCTCCCAAACTACCCACAGTTATGTGCTTAAATGCAAATCTGTTTGAGTCATAGCAGAGTGAACATGGTTATAAGAAGGAGCGGAAGGGGCAAAGAAAGGAGCTGGCCGACAGGAGGTGCCAGTACAAATGCTTTTGTTCAGAAATCAGACTTGCAGTCCAGTCATTGTACAACAAGGTGTGGCCTGTTTATATTGTGTGAAAGGGGAGCTAATGCGCCACGCATCATGGAGGAGCTGTCTATCAACTGAGCCAGCCAGTACACTGTGAAAAAAGCAGACTCGAGAGAACAACATAATCCAAACCAATGATTTGCAAGATTCAGAGAACAGCACATCATACCCAACAGTGAAAGCTTACACCAACTTCTGGGTTTCAGAGCTATCATGTAATCTGGGTGCCATTTCGCAAAAGGAAGTGCCATTCCAATATACAAGAAATACCCTCCACAGGCAACACTATCATGGATGCAACTACAGAGGACCTCCAACAATCGCTCAATGAAAACGCTCAATGAATGACTGATTCATGGCACAGCTAGAAGAGGAAAAATGCCCAATTAGGAAGATCATTCCAGCCAAGCACAGATCATAGGAACTCAACTGTGTCACTCATTGACAGGAAGGAGCTGATGTAGTATCCTTTACCGTCATGTCCCTCCCTGCAGCCTGTCCTCCTGTCTAGGCTCCCATATCCCTCCCAATCGCATGCACATCTTCTGGCTCCTCGCCACTGCCCATGCACAGAAGGCAAAAGGTATCAATGACATGAAGTGCAGGTTTGCCGCATGTGAGAGGTGAGCAGTTAACTCATGAGCTATCCACCCGAGCCCAGAAATGTACTATTGAAGTCCTTTCGTCAATTGCATGATGTGTGTTACATGGTGCCCTTGTCAACAGTTATTTTCCTGTCAATGCTTGAAGCTTCATTAACAGAAGAGTTCATAACAGCAATACATTCACTCTTAACACAACTAAAGATCACTCCTGAAGAAAGTCCCATTACCACCTAGAGGACTGAAACATGTCGAGTTTACAGTCTAGAATAAATAATTGATTGTTTTTTAGAAATAAGAGATCATAAATGATTTAAATCAAGACCTAATAGGATTCTTTCTATAGGCCGATTTATGTATTGATGTGAGAAATCCATTTGCCGTTTTTCTACTTTTTATATAATTATGTATAAGTGTTTTGTCTTTATATGTAACGAGTATATATATTTTTAGAGTGTTGTGATGTTGATAAAGAACATGAATTTTTTCTCTATTTCGTAGAGACTTTTTATGCTGAATGTATTAAAATAAAAAGATATTTTTGTGTAAAACACATGTAGTGGACAGTCACTGTTGACCAAACCATTTCCCTACCTTCTTTTATAATAAAACATGGTGCTCTTCACCTGTTCCAGCAACTACCGGACTGTATGCCATCTGACTTCACCCAAAGACCCATGTGACTTCTACTCCCAGCCACACCTGCACTGCAGGAACATCCAGCCCGAGAACTGCTCTGCGCATAACCGCCCAGTGCCATCCTGAATCCTGCTGGACTTCCAGCACCTACCCACTTAAATGGGTTTGCTGGCTCAACCCATTGGGATACCTCATTTCGAATCGTTTCAATGCGGACACACCCAAGGGCAGCCCGACCTGACCCGTCTCCATACCGTTTTCAACTGTAGAAAAGCACCTGGAAGCCTGTCTTGACTGTATTGAGCCCCAAAGGCAAGTGTTAAAAGGTATTTGAAGTGGTCCTTCCCCCTGATTTGCCGGAACGGGCCCTAGTGACTTGTACGATCCCATGCTCTACGTTTTCACTGACCTCGTCAATATCCTTGACATTTTCTGTTGAACTGTTTGCCTGTGCTCCCCTGTATTCAAGCCAAGGGGGCCCCCTTTATTCCAAAGTCTGCATTCTCTGTGTTTTAATTCACTTGGGTGGGCTACACTGTTTTTGACCAGTTTGTTTTTATTTGCTAGTTTAATTAAAGCACATTCTTTGTATAGAACCTTGATTGGACATTCTGTTATTTTTATACCCTACTACTGTTTGGTTTGCTTCTGTACCAGCTCACACCCCTCCTAAAAGGTATAACCTGCCCTTGGCATGCTCAGGCTGTGCCCGCTATACCTTTATGATTAGGATCGCTGCTTGTCTAGTACCAGTGTGGGCTGAGTACGTGTTTTATTCACTACTCATCCCCGTACCCCTGCAGTGCAGCAGTCACTTACTCAGAGTACGTAATTACTCTATGCAAATAAAATTGGCTGAAGTTGAAGGACCATCAACAGGGTTTAGATTGGACTAAAGCCACAGTAAAGGTGATATTGTATTGGACAATTCAGCCCTACCCAACCATCTCATGCCAACAATCATGACCGAAGACATGGTCAGTTCCCTTTAACAATGAATCTGTTCTTCCAGTGTCTTAAGGACAGAGTGAGAGAACCCATCAGATAAGTAGCACATGTGTTCCTTGTCTCTGTATTCGCAACCGGGGAAGAGAGTTTATCCAATGAGAAACTGTCTTTCCTGCGCATGAATCAATATTCACCGCCGCTCCCTTTTTTTTCCCCTCGGGAAATTGGCAGCTCAAGCGATGCCAATCTCCGGAGGAAAATAAAAACCATTCACACGCTGGATAAACCCCGGGGAGCGAATGGCTTTCACCTCCGGCTGTTAAACGTCATGTCCGCCCGCCGCAGCAGGGGTGAAAGCCATAATAAATAGTTTGAGAGGCACGTGATATGATAGCTTATTTATAACGTGCTTAATACCCAGAGGTTTCTAAGTGCGGACCCGGGGATCGAACCTGTATTGCTCCATGTCGTCTTGCTTCTAAGGCGGGCACGTTGCCGTTGAGCTATCCTGCAGAGAAGAGCTACAGTAGCTTGCTATAATAGGTTATCCCACTCCATTGAAACATTTCTGCCTACAAACCACATTGACCCTTTCATTACCATTCTCACAGTATTGATGATTCTTTCTACCTTTATAAACCGTACCGTCAGCTTTGTAGACATTCAACTTCTCAGGCAGACTGATCTAAGCGGAAGCTAATAATAACATTAAAATGATATTTTAAACTTTGTCCAGAATGACTTATTAATTCACCAGAGCATTTTCAATTCCCAAAGGTCTGCCAGCTATACCTTATAAGGGGCAACATGGTCAAAGTAATCATTAACTAGTAATGCCGAGTTTTCATTAATGCAGTCATTGGGGACAAGAGCTTGTCCTTTTGGTCCAGGAATAACTTGTCGTGTTTTTCTTGATATTGGCAAGCCTGGGTGCAGTGGTGGACACCACCTTATGCACCGTGGCACGGGACGATAAGCGTACTGGTGTTATAGGCATCCGCCGTGCACTGGACTCCTGTACCTTCTTGGAATACGGAACATAACTGGATCTCACCAAACCGGGAAGGACAGCTATTCAGACCATTCCAGCCTGGCAGAAAGGGCACTGAACCCTACCCAAACCCCACCCCACACCTCAGCGTGTGGTGCTCCTTCCTGCTGTGAAATAGGTGCACTCATAGGCAAAGCCTGTGAGTCTTCCATGAGCATGGAAAGAAATAGCTATCACTCGCCATAGGGTATGGCTCCACGTACCAAGAAAGAGACATATTAACATGTAAAAGGATATGCAGAGCACATATCAGCATCTGTAGATTCACACAAGCCACTGCATATCATGGAGAAATATCCGCTCAGGAAAAATGGTGCTCATTAGCCAGTAAGATTTGAGAATAAAGACACAAAGAATCGATGACAGCAAATCAATGCCAGCAGAACATCCTTACAGGCTGGAACATAGGCAGGTGCATACACTGACTCTGTCAGATGTGTTTGGCTAATAATACAGTTGTGTGTTCCATTATTTGCATTCTGCAACTCACCCATTGAGTGGCAGATATTTTTCAATCAGAAAGATCCACCTGGTGGTCAATATATCTTTGCTCAAAGGGGTATGCTAGGAGAATCTGAGGAGAACACGCCAAGTGCTGTACTGTTGCACCCATGCATCCTTGATGCTACTGAATTGTGGCTCATTTTCAATTTGGAGTGAGGGTACACGGGGCCGGACTGTTGGAATTCATCCCCATGGGTGTCCAGGCCTGCCTCCATGCTGTGACTGGCCTGGGTTCTCCAGATCTTAACACTCTTCTCCGGGGAAGAGCGTGAAACCTCTGGGGTTCCGGCATAGTGAGAGCCAGAGATGCATAGCTCGCAAGTGGCCCATGACTCGCATGCGTGAAGGGCAGTTCAATGATGGTTTACGCGAGTGAGCTGCAAAGGCTGACTTCGGGCCACTTCTTGATTGATGGCTTCCTCTGGTGTTGGTCTGGTGGAAGATCTCAGTTTGAATAATTGATTTTGAAGGAACAAGTTACTTACCTGTAACTGTTGTTCTCCAGCATGGGTCTGGCATGGATTCACATGCTCATGAATATTCCCCGTCGTCAGGCTGGGAATCCTCGGTAAAGAAAAAACCAGTATCAGTTTCATTTCTGATCTGTCTTTCGTAGTAATAACCAATCACTGGTCTCTGCGTCATACTGACCACAGCCAATGACTGCCCTCTACCTAAGCACCGCCTCTGGCAGCCATCTTCAGATTTGGAAGCACGTGAAGTGGCAGTATGACCAAGTGAAGAGCCGCAGAGGGGTAGGCGGGAGGGTTCGCATGTGAATCCATGCCAGACCCATGCTGGAGAACAACAGTTACAGGTAAGTAACTTGTTCCTTCTCCAGCATGGGGTCTGGCATGGATTCACATGCTCATGAATAAAGAATACATAGCAGTACACACATGCACAACCACGGGAGGTGGCAAAGGCTCAACATTAAGCATTACATCAAACTCAACATTAAGCACCTTACCTCCTCACCAGGCTCACCTCAGGCGAACAGGTTGCGCAGCACTGCTTGGCCGACCCTGGACTCCTCCCTGGAATCCCGATCGACGCAGTAGAATTTTGTGAAGGTGTGCGTCGACCTCCACGTAGCAGCCCTGCATATGTCCAGCAGGGGCACACCAGAAAGGAACGCCGTGGTAGCTGCGATCGCTCTGGTGGAATGGGCTCTCGGACGGCCAGGCAGCGGTCGGTTTGCCAACCGATGACAGTACATGATACAGCCGGAGAGCCATCTGGAAATGGAAGCCTTCGAGAGAGCCTTCCCCTGATTGACAGGTCCAAAGTTCACAAAGAGTTGTGACGTCTTCCGAAAACACTTCGTGCGGTCCACGTAGAACTTCAGCGCTCTAGCCACATCCAGCGAGTGCAAAGTCCTCTCAGCCGGCGACGAAGGCGACGGGAAGAACACAGGCAACACCAAGGGTTCGTTGAGATGGAAGTCCGACGGTACCTTGGGCAAGAAGGAGGGGTGCGTCCTGAGCACTACCCTCGTGTCGTGAAAAGTCAAGTACGGGGCCTTGCAGGAAAGGGCCTGGATCTCTCCCACCCGTCGTGCGGAGGTGATGGCCACAAGAAACGCTGTTTTCCACGACAGAAACTTCAACGGGGCCGAGTGCAGAGGCTCGAACGGAGGTCCCATGAGCTTGGTCAGCACCACGTTGAGCTCCCACGCCGGGGCCGGAGCCTTCACCGGCGGGAACGATCTGAACAGCCCCTTCATGAACTCTTTCACCAGACGATGAGACCACAAGGACGTCCGGCCCGTGGTTCTGGTGTATCGGGAGATAGCAGCAAGATGAATCTTGATGGACGCGTGTGCCAGTCCAGCTTTGGCCAGCGTCAGCAGGTACGGCAGTACCTGGGGAGCCGTAATCCGTAGAGGGTTAATCTTCTGTGCGTGGCACCAGACAGAGAACCTCTCCCATTTGTGTCCGTAGCATTTAAGAGTCGAGGACGCCCTGGCCTTTGCAAGAACCTCTCTGCAGTCGGCCGGTATGTCGTATCCTCCAAACTCTAGTGCTGCAGGAGCCAGGCCTGCAAGTTCAGCGATTTCGGGTTGTGGTGGAGGATGGCGCCTCCTTCCCTGGAGAGTAGATCCGCGTCCACCGGCAGCTTGATTGGCGGGGACGCTGACAAGTCCAGAAGGTCCGGGAACCATATTTGCCTCGGCCACGCAGGTGCGACGAGGATCATCCTGCACCGTGACCTCTTGAGCTGGTTGACGAGCCGGATTAGCAGTGGCAAAGGAGGGAACGCGTAGAGGAACAGGCCCTCCCAGGGGAACGAGAAAGCATCGCCCATGCTCCTCGCCTGGGGAAACCTGCTGGCGAACCTCCGGCACTTGGAGTTCGTCGCCGTCGCGAACAGGTCGATCTGGGGTGTGCCCCACCGTCGGAAGAGGCGATCCACTAGATCCTGCCGTAGTTCCCACTCGTGGCACGAGCGCAGCTCCCTGCTGAGTGAGTCGGCGATGGTGTTTTTTATCCCTGCCAGATGAAACGGCACCAGAAACATCCTTTGGGCGACGGCCCAATGCCACAGGTTCTGCGCCTCCTTGGACAGTGCTGGGGACCTGGTTCCGCCCTGTTTCCTGATGTAAAACATGGTGGTGGTGTTGTCGGTGAAGATCCTCACCACCTTGCCCTTGAGGGACGGAAGGAAGGACCTGAGGGCCCAGAACACTGCACGGAGCTCCAGGACGTTGATATGGAGGGACTTCTCCGTCGGGAGCCAAAGGCCTCTCGCGTGCAGATTTTCGGTGTGCGCTCCCCACCCTTCCAGGGAGGCATCCGTGGTCACTGTCTCCTGGTGGTCTGGGGTCTGGAAGTCCATGCCCGCCGTCAGATGCGCGCGGATGCCCCACCACTGGACCGCTCAGCGGAAACTCTCGTCGAGTGTGATCCTCTCCTCGAAGCCGCCCGTCGTTTGGATCCAGCGCGCATCCAGGAACTCCTGCAACGGGCGCATCCGGAGCCTGCACATGGGAATGAGGTAGATGCAAGAAGACATCATTCCGAGGAGGGACTTGATGGACCTCACCTTGGCCGCGTCGGAAACCAACATCCGCTGTACCTTGCCCAGGATGGACCTGGTCCTTTCCTCCGACGGGGAGGCCAGAAGGGACACTGTGTCGAGCTTCGCTCCCAGAAACAGTGCGTTTTGCGCGGGTACCAGGTGGGACTTGGCGTAGTTCACGGAGAATCCCAGGTCCGTGAGAAGTTGGACGGTCCTTGCCGTGTGATCCACGGCGAGCTCCCTCGTCTTGGCTCGGATGAGCCAGTCGTCCAGGTAGGGGTAGACGTGGATCCCCTCGCGGCGCAGCTGCGCCGCCACCGGTGCAAGGCACTTGGTGAATACCCTGGGTGCCGACCGTAGTCCGAAGGGGAGGGCTTTGAACTGGTAGTGACGCCCTTGGACCACAAACCTGAGGAATTTTCGGTGCCCCTTTAGGATGGGAATATGGAAGTAGGCATCCTCCAAATCCAACGACGACAGGAAGACTCCTTCCTCCAGCTGACCCAGGACGTGCTGGAGGGTGACCATCCGGAACTTTTGCGCCTTGATGAACTTGTTCAGACGTCGCAGGTCCAGGATGGGGCGCCATCCCCCCGTCTTCTTCTTCACGAGGAAGTATCTCGAGTAAACTCCGGAGCCCCGAAGCCTCTTTGGGGCGAGTTTGATGGCGCCCTTCCTGAGCATAGCCTTTACCTCCAGGAGAAGTTGAGGGACGTGAAGTTCTTTCCTGGCCACGGGGGGGACGCGCGGACACCTTCTTTGAAACTCGAGCGCGTGGCCCCGGGCCAAGGCGTCCAGCACCCAACGGTCCGTGGAGATGGACTCCCACACGCTGACGAAGCTCGCCAGCCGGCCTCCCACCGGGGTGCTTCGGTGGGGGCCCGACCCCACGGCCGGTTCAATCCTGCTTCGACGAGGCTTTGCCGCCTTGACCTCCTTGGCGACGACGGCGGGGTCCGCCAGACTTGCCTCGTCCTCTGTAGGCCTCCTGAGCCGACGAGCGGGCCGCTTGACGGTAGGTGGAGAAACCGCCGCCGGAACTTTTGGAGGCGCCCTTGCCTCCGCTGCTCCGAAAGGGCGTCCGTCGTTGTTGCAGAACTCCAAGGGCCCGGGCCGTCTCGGTGTCCGCTTTAATGGCCTGAAGGGAATCGTCCACTGTTTTCCCAAACAGGTTGTTCCCATCGAAGGGCATGTCCAGGACTCTGGTCTGAACGTCTTGACGGAAGTCCGTAGCCTTGAGCCATCCACGCCGCCTAAGGCAAACGCCGTTGCCCAACTGGCGGAACCCAGTGTCGGCGATGTCCGTCGCCACGGTAATGGCGTGGTCCGAAGCCACCTCACCTTCCTGCAGGATCTCCAGGGCCTCTGCCCTCTTGTCATCTGGCAAGAAGTCCAGCAAGGGAGCCAGTTTGTACCAGAGCTCCCTGTCGTAGCGGGCCACGATAGCCAAGGCGTTGGCCGCTTTAATCGTCGTCGCCGCAGACGAGATGACTCTGCGTCCCATAGCGTCCAATTTCTTTCCCTCGCCGTCCGGTGGGGAAGTCGATGTGGAGGCCGCACCCCCCCCCCGCTTTTTTCCTGGCCGCCGCGGAGACGACGGAGTCCGGGGTAGGCTGCGCCCGGAGGCACAGGGGGGCCGTGTCCGGGACCCGGTACTTCTTCTCGTACCGGTCTCTTCTAGCTGGCGTCATGGAAGGGTTCTTGAGGAGGGTGAGGCCCTCATCCCAAATGTCGTCCAATAGAGGCACTGAGAGGACAGTCTTCCTCTTGGCCTCGCGCCGCTGATAAAGGAAACCTTCCTTCTTCTTCTCCTCAGGGCAGAGTTGGAAAAGCTCGGATGCCCTGGTGATCATGGAGTGGAACGATCCAATCTCGTCGGGCGGAGAAGCCCTGGTGGGAGGCGACGACGGTACATCCTCGTCGTATGCCTCGTCGTCCGTACCCGTCGCTGCCGTGTCAGTCCCCGTATCATCCCCTCGGGTGGACGGGGAGGAGGGCTGGAAGGGGCGCGACGGCTGAAAAGGAGGCGGAGGGTGGATCCTTCTTTTCTTGGTAGGGGGAACACCAGAAGGTCCCGGTTCTGGGTCCCCCGACGGGAGAGGTTCCGTCGGCAACGGTAGTCTCGTCCTTATCTCTGAGCATAAGGACTGTATAGCCAACAAAATGGCCGCCGAGTTGTCTTGTGGCGCCGGCAGAGGGGAATCCGACGGGCGATCAGGGGCCCCGTCGGTACCCTCGACGATGTCGTCGTCGTCACCTGCGTCGGGATCCATCCCGACGGGCCGGTCTTCTTCCACGCCGAGGCCGTGGCTTAAGACTTCGACCAGCTCCTCCTCCGAGGTTGAGGCCGAATCTACGACGACGCCCTGCCCCCCCTTTTTCTTCCCCACGGGGGATTTCACGGGGGTCCTATCGATGGGCACAAAAGAGGACTCCCTCCGAGGTGGCAGGGAGACTCTGAGCCCCGAGGTCGCCACCACTGGTGTAGCCTCCACAGGCTGAGCCAGGGCCGCCGCGACAGTTTCGATAGAGGGCTTGGCCGGATGGATTAAGGCCTTCACCACCTTAGGTGCGCTCAGCGCCTTATCCTTGAGGGGGGGGACACTGCCTCGCTCCCCCTCCGCCTTCGAGCTCGACCGGGGCCTCTCCAAGAGCTTCGCCGGGTGCTCGGCCTTCCTCTTACCCGACCCAGAGCGTTGGCTCGTGGTTGATGGTGCCGGGGAGGGTGCGCCCTGCCTGGCGCCCGTAGAGCCCGACCGTTCGGCGCTCCCGGTGCCAGCGGACTTGCGGTGCTTGGCCTTATGTTGGACCCCCGTCGCCGGGGCGTCCTCAAAGGTCTTAGAAGACCGCTCGGCTTTCTTCCTCTTCTTCTCGCCGGACGGGCTCTTCCCTTCCAGCCAGTTGGCGAGACGTTGATGGCGGTCCTTCATGGTCCGCTCCGACATGTTGCCGCAAAACGCACAGTCCTTCTCCACGTGCGTCTTGTCCTCATGTAGGCAGTAAAGACAAAAAGAGTGTTCGTCCTCCTTGAAGACGTTCTGCAGCTGGCATCCAGGGCAGACCCTGAACAGCTTTCCGGGCGTCGAGCTCCCCTTCTCCTGGGCCATGGCCGGGCCTGAGAAACTTCTGGAGTCCTCCAAAAGCGTAGCTCGACGAAATCTTCACCCTTGAGGGGCGCAGACGAATCCGACACGGGTCCCCGTTGATCGGATGGAGAATCGGTGGAGCTTGAGGCTCTTTTGACCGAAAAAACGAAGTTTTTGAGAAAAAACATGAAAAAATAGCACTAACGCTCGAGAGCAATAGCACGAGGATCCCAACACATGAACGTGCGGTAAAAATCTGAAGATGGCTGCCAGAGGCGGTGCTTAGGTAGAGGGCAGTCATTGGCTGTGGTCAGTATGACGCAGAGACCAGTGATTGGTTATTACTACGAAAGACAGATCAGAAACGAAACTGATACTGGTTTTTTCTTTACCGAGGATTCCCAGCCTGACGACGGGGAATATTCATGAGCATGTGAATCCATGCCAGACCCCATGCTGGAGAAATTAACATTGCAAGAGCTGACAGCGGCACTGTATGGCAGAGCAAGCAGGGCAAAAGATAAGACAATATAAGCGATGGGTGGAAGCCTGTAGATTGACAAGGAAAGTGTTGTAGGCAAGAAGCATTTGTCACTGCTCAATATTTGGGAGAATTTTCTCCTTGGCCAAGCACCAGGTTTAGGTCTAGAATTTTAGCGGCCTTAAAAGACAGCAATCCTGCTTTGCCCTCTGAGATGAAAAACACAATTTGGATAGAATGGAAAATCTGCCATAGTTGACTTTCAAAGGAAACTTGTAATTTGCAGGTCTCTCAATCCGCCCGTGTCTCATTTCAGACAGAGGTTCTCAAGAGAACCTTTTATCAACATAGACTGGGAATGGTCTTGCATTCACATCCAAACGTTCTACATCGCAAGGCTTAAACTCGGTGCCTCATAGCTGTTTACCTTTCAATGTTGCAATGTGAGACCTTGGACAGAGAAATGCTTGTGCAAACGGGGTCCCCTGGTGGGAGATTCCCTATTTGGGCAGGAAAAATATTTTGTTGGACACTTTACTGTTATTCAGGAATTTCGCAAATTTCAGATATTGGTCAGAGGCAATATGTGGTTTTCTGTAATGTATGGATGCATATGTAGTATGTTGTGTGGAACAATAATCCAATAAATCCCAGTGGGAACATGTGTAGCCACACGTGCTCATATGCAAATGTTGGTAGCCATAGAAGTGTGATACGACGCGGAGGGGTGCTGACAGGGCGCAATAAGCCAACCCACATGTATAGATCTCACAGTCACTGTTTGGATTTTCTTTTTCCACATGTGGGCGGGGCAGGTGGGTGGAGTCTTAAGCACACATGGCAGAGTCTTGAATGGCTATGGGCGCTGCGTGACATAAATCTGAGGCGTTTTCATTTTCAAATATAGGCAGGTCAGTGTCTGCCCACGCCGACCCCACCCCCCTATTACGTTGAAGCTCTCACCTGCCAGAATCTTCTCAATGCAGGGAAGGGCGACATCATGCTCCCCGCTCAGGATGACTGCGCTGCCATTATCCTAGAGAAGGAAAGAGACATACGTTACAGTCCAGCATTGCCTCCTCCACAGCTCGGCCGATCTTCTCACCAAGGACAGTTCCGAACCTTGACAGCCGATTCGCCGTACAGAATGCATTCGGCTTTGCTGGTCCTCTTTCACCAGAAACGGCCAGATAAAGCCAAAAGCCAAGGTTTGGGATTACACAGTCCAAGGAGACCAGGGATCTTTCTTCCTCCTAAAATACACCTGCACATGTTCAACAATCCTATAAAATGTCCTCTTTCACACGTTCCCCAATTCCAGGGTGGACTGGCAACATGATGTATCCATGGCAGGGACACCCACCTCAATCCGTGTTTTAGTGCAGCCATGGAGTTGCCCCCCTGTCTGACCAGTGCAAGGACAGTGGCATGTACCCCAAGCATGCTTCCCTGCCCTTCTGTAATTTCTAATAAACTCAACTGGTGTACATCATTGCTATCTTTAAGCGTGGAATGTTTACTTGATGACCTGATGCCAATGTTATAATCAAGACACCATATAATTGCTTAATTTGGATGTTTTGCATCTAAATTCAAATCCCCGAGCTGGTTTGTGCGCCTTTGATCCTATGCTACCAGATGGGTTCTCTTTGGAGACCCTAGGAGCTGTTCGATTGTCATTGTGTTTTGAAGGATTTAAGTAATATTTAAATCCTGATAGCCTGTGTGTGTCCATGCTTGGCCCCACTCATAATAGCAGCACAGTGATCTCACTAATATTCATGCACTCTGCTGTGACCTGTCAATGTCGATGGAATGGTTTGCTAATGATTCAAACACATCTTACTAAGATCTAAAAGACTTGAAGCCCTGTTACAGAATGGGCGGTCTGAACACTGAGTCTCAAGGGGTGGCTCTTGCAGGAGGGGGGAGATGCACAACCCTGCTGGTAGACAGTGGGCAGTCAGGGCTATCATGTGGGTGTGTCGCTAGCCAGCGCCATTTTAAGAGAGTCCAGCGGGATTCAGGCCAGCTGTCCTGCTCTGCCACTGCCTAGTCTGGATGGCAGCCACTCAGGAATGCAGTCATGGCTACATCCTCTCTTGCTACCCCGGAAGCAGTCCGGCTGGGGACAGATTGGAGATGGGCGCCTGTACGTTCAAACACTTGGCTCTTATTGTAAGCCTATTGTGGGTAATATTCGAGTATTTGGTCGACAAAGCTGTCCACTAGATATAGCTCACACGATAGGTCAGTGGGTTGAGCTCCTGCCGCAGAGCTCTGTGAAAGATCTGCAGATCCAAAGTTCCATACCCAACGAAGGCTACTCAGATGTTCATCCTTCAAGGTTGGTAGTTTTAGTATCACTGAGTTTGGTAATAATAACTCTTAGTTCACATCAACTGTCCACTCGTTCAACAACCAGTGCACTGGCTAGGAAATCCACAGGAGCACAGTGCATTAAAATAAAACATGGATCTTAAAAACACAACAACATAACACAATTAGCTGTGACTCCCTACCAATAAGGCCAAATAATCTATTAGATCAAGAGATTGATTGATTGCTAGAGTGATTTTGTGCATGATCATTGGAACCAATTTACAGATCCGCTAATAAAGTAAGCTTAAACTGGGCAATAGTTACACTTTTTACACAAGTACCTAAGGAGGCTGTTTGTGGTGTAAACACTAATTATAGATTCATGTTGCAGTCTCATGCCTTTTTCAAACAACTTCGCCTGGTCATTTGTTTAACACATTTCTTTATTCCATCTTGTGCTTTTTTTAAATAAAAAATCTTTAAAACAAATTCCAGATTTCATATTTTTTGATGCAGAAAATAGATGTAGCCTTTGTATTTATTTATTTATCAATTAACATTTATATAGCGCACAGCAGCCATGAGGTATGTTTTGGTAACATTAAAGTTGTCCCGTGTCCCGCCTATCGCTGTTTTGCACACCGCAGTTTGATGTTTAGGGTGCCACTGTACTCTCCGGCACGTCCCCATCGCTTCACCATGAATGTTTTTGCAAAATTCGCAAATATGTTTTTAATAAAAATGTTTTGCATGTTTGAATAAAGAAATGAGTTAAATAACGGGGCAAAGTTGTTTGAAAGGGTGGGATTGTGCACTATGCGTTTATAATGGTTAGAATACTATTAGTGTGCAGGTATTTGAAGAGCTCCTCCATAGTTATGGATACTGTAATACCCATACACACACACACACCATCGTCAAAGCCTACCAGGGACAGCTTTCATCAAATAGCGAAATATTTGACCTGACATTTGGGAACGTCCACAATTGTTTTGCAAGATATCATTTGTCCAACTGGCCACACATCTCACAACACCAGGCTAGAGACCGGCTAGTCCATATGAAAATTGGGATCTTTTCCTACTGCTACCTTTTCAAAAACCCTAAGCAGCATGTTTTCTGAAGTCAGGTCAAATAGGTACTGAAATAAAGCAGCTTCGCAGGCACTTCAGGTGAGTTACGATTAAGTTCCTTTATTCCTTCACATCAGGTTACAATAAGATGTCTTGGCCCTCCTCCTACCCCCACCTGTGCTCCTTCTCTCATCTCCGACTGCCTATCTGCCATTCAGGATTGGTGTGCCGCCAATGATCTCTGCGTGAATGCCAGCAAGACTAAGATCCTCCTCATTGGCACACCTTCACCCTCCTTTCCTGTTACACTAGCCGGCCTCCCTTGGCCCTCCTCCTACCCCCACCTGCAAGGCCAATAACCTTGGGGTAATCTTTGACTCCTTGCTTTCCTTCTCTGGGCACATCTCTGATGTCTCAAATAAGTCAAACTTCCTACTGCACCTCCTCAGAGGTACTCTGTCTTTCCACTCCTTCCCCCAGAAGCTCACTGTCTCCCGAGCACTGGTGCTCTCCAGGTTGGACTATTGCAACAGCCTCTTTCTAAATCTACCTGCATCTACTCTCCGCCCTCTGCAACTCATCCTGAACAGGACTGCGAGACGTCCTTGGCCTCAAGCCCTGGGATTGTATCTCTCCAGCCCTGAAATCTCTTCACTGGCTCTCAGTGGCTGCAAGGATTAAATTCAAGACCCTCCGCATTGTCCACAAGGCTTTCTAGGGCCTGGGTCCAAAATATCTTAAGCTGTCCCTCCGTAAATACCTTCCCTCTCAAGCCCTTCACTCCTCCACCTCTAACTCCTTCAGGGTCAGCTGCTTTTCTAAGCAACAAGCTGGGGGTAGATCTCGGTCTTCGGCTGGGGCCTCCCTCTAGAACAGCGTCCCTGCCACTCTAAAACTTGAGGAGAACCACCTCCGGTTCCATAAGCCCCTCAAGACCTTCCTCTTTGCTTCTGCCTTCTCCCGCTCTCCCCTGTTGATCTGGTCTGTATCAGCATCGTGCACATGTTCTCCCTCTGTCTTAAGGGCCCAGGTACCTGCTCACTCTGCCACCCTCCCGCACTGTCTGCGGGCAATCCCTTGCACTGTGGTCTGCATCTGCATCCCTACAGCCCCCCCTTTTCTGCACTTATTCAGACACACCCTGTCTGTCGCCTTATTCATAGCACTTGCCACTTGCTGGCAACACTACCACTGTTTGTTGCCTATGTTATTTATTTATTATTCATGTTTTATTTACTTCTTTTTATTTTTCCTGAGCACTTTCCACCTCTCCCCCACTCCCTTGCACTTACCCCTCTCCCTCTCCCAGGCACTTGCGCGTTCTCAACGTCACTGGGCCTAGTAAGATCGCCTTGCCTCGTTCGCTCTGAAACACTTGTGTACGAGCGCGATAAAAATAAAATATCATATCATATATCATATCATGTCTGACAGGAACCCAATGGCTCCCACCACCTAGGCTTACATCTCTCCAACTGCCTGGGCTGGATCCTCCCCACACAAACATTCCCTCACTCATACATGTGACCTCACACAGTCCATCCATCCATCCATCCAAGCACTTCACAACACATCTCCCTTCCTTACCCAGCACTCACCAACCAAGCACTTCACAACAGGTACCTGTACAGAGAAGGGGCATTGTTTTGTCCTAATAGAAGGAAGTGTCTGCCCTCTACAAAGGGACACTGCTGAGAATGAACAGGCAGCTCCTCAGCCAACTCACATACCCACCTCAGCTGAAGGGGCTTGCTCTGGCCGGAACGCCACCCTGAAGTTGGTGCAGCACAGGGTGCCGGGAACAAACCCGCTGCCATCCTTGTATGACACACTTTTCCTCACGTGACTTGCCTCTTCGTAGACATGTTCACCTGAAAATGAGAGGCCCCAACAGTGAACCTTCAAATACCACATACGTTAATCAGCTTCGCAAAATATGTTCATGAACCCCTCCACATACTTGAATTGTGTGACGGGCAGTTCCACTTATTTCAGTAAATATACAAAACCTATAAAATACAAAATGCAATGGGCAGTTCACAGAAAACCTCAGGATGGGCAGAAGGTGTCACACACATATGACATAAGCAGTGTTTAATTGGTGAGGATGTTTGCCAGGGCTGAAGCCCAGGACTAATTTCTGAGCACTGACACTTATTGTCAGTTCAATTATTGTATTTATTTATTTTATTTTTGCATTTGTAGCAGCGCACTGATCCCTCAGGTATCTAGGCGCTAGTTACATTAGGGAATGGTGCAAGGGGTGTACAGGTAAAGGTAAACAGGGAAAGCAGGAGGCGTACGTTCAAGCAGCAGTGATACAGTGATGTGTTTTGGCAACTTTACTTTACAAAATGTCAGTCAGTCTCAGTCACACAGGAAGCAACAACAGTGTGAGCCATGCTGGCGCTCCTGTGCCAGTTGCTCAATTTCATGTAAGCACATTGCTCTAGTCGCTCCAGGCAGCCATGGCACCAGGTGCAGCCCACGCATTCAGTGGGTACATGGACACACACATACATATATGCAAGTGCCAGTACATGTAACTATGTTGCGCCTCTGCAGGTGGGGCATTCACGAGGCATACACAGGGCATTGTTTAGGTGGTCCCTTCCACTTTTCTTCTGGCATGCACCAAAACGCAGGCCGCCACCTCACTGACACAAAACCTCACACTGGCACAGGACTGCAATCAATGCCACAAAGTCACCAATCAGTCACCCTTAGTGGGGTGGAGAGGCACCTGGTACATAGGATAAGAACAGTGCAGTCGCCGGCTAACATCCCACCCCTCTGTTCCCCCCAAATATGCAAAGTCAGGGAAAAGCCCACTGTCAAGGAGGAGTACCTGTGATAGGTGCCACAAAATAGACATTCTTGCTGCTGTGCTCGACAGGCAAGTTAATCATTTTAGAAAGTACGTTAACTGCCTTTGTCCATCACTTTACTGTTTTCTGTGGCTATAGATGATTAACATATTCCAATTGCCAGCTATCGAATCAGAGGATATTGATGGAGACGATGAGGTGTTGAACGAAGCAGTTAAACATTGGGTGTCTCATTTTAAGCTTCAACCACTATCTTATGTTATTTTGATTGGTGTTTGCAAATCGCACATCTGCCATGGGCAGTGCACACATCGCCCCCAATGTGGGAGTTGCAGCCACAACCCCAAATATGTCACACTGTGGGGTGCAGCAGTGGGGGGAGGCAGCGGCGGCCAGCGAGTAGCTACGCTGATGTGGCACAGGCGTGTAAGAAAATATTTGGGCCCTGGCACTTCTTAATTTAGAAATCAAGCGCTGGACGTAGGAACACTTGGAAACAGGGCATTCGCAATCCCCAAAGGCCTTTACTGAGAATGTAGACTCCTGGATCGAGGTACCAGCAGCAGGTGAACACATGCACATTTTATTGGGGAAGGCCCAGTTGGTTGTAAAATACTTGCAAGCAAACAATTAGAACAATTTATATTTAAAATCTGCTCGTTTCAACTTCATTTAACCTGTCAGTTTGTTCAGTGAACATTTTATTTAAAAATGTCTTCTGAGTTCTTTGGCATTCAGTTATTCTCTGTGACTATAAGGGGGTGCTTTATTTCATATGGGTTTTGCATCAAATAGCTGTGCTTTGAAACGCTGGCGCTTCTCAACAAAAAAAGTCAAAGAACTACGCACAAATCCAGTCAGCGGGAAATAGTCGAACCAAATAATTTAAAAGATTTTATGTAAGTGTTGAAAGTGCGAGTTAATATGAAGTTTATATCAATGTCTGGGGATCTTCACCGCCAAGATATCAATGCCTGAATATCAAGATCTGAAAGAGGCCTTTGGATGTAACCTACCTGCACCTTCCTGTGAGGCTAAGACCCTTGGTGTCATCTTCGACTCCACCCTCTCCTTCTCGCCTCACATCTCTGACGTCTCTAAGAAGTCACACTATCAGCTGCACCTCCTCAGAGGTATTCTTTCTTTTCTCACTTTCACCCAGAAGCTGTAGGCTGGACTACTGCAACACACTTCTTTCTAAATCTGCCTGCCTCTACTCTTTGCCCTTTACAACTAATCCCGAACAGTACTGCAAGACTTGTCCTTGGCCTCAAGCTCAGGGATCGTATTTCTCCAGCCCTGAAATCTCTCCACTGGCTCCCCGTGGATGCAAGGATCAAGTTCAAGACCCACTGCATCGTACACAGCGCTTTCTAGGGCTGGGGGCAACACTACATCCAACTTTCTCCTCCTAAGCATCTTCTTTCTCGAGCCCTCCGCTCATCCACCTCCAACTCTCTGAGGGTCAGATGCTTCTCCAGGCAGAGATTGGGGGGTAGATTTGCCCTCGGCTAGGGTCTCCCTCTGGAACAGCCTCCCTGCCTCTCTCAAACTTGAGCAGGACTGCCTAAGGTTGTTATGCAATACTAGAACCTTAGGCTAGTTACAATAACTCCCGATTGAATAGGTTTGGAGGTCTTACCTGAGCAGACTGATATGTTCAACGGGAAAGCAAATGCTGAGCTCAAGAATCTCCCCGACCAATGCGTCAACCTCTCAACCGGTAGGGAAACTCAGCGTGAGAGGTACGCACCAGTCAGGGAAACCCTCTGGGGAAGAAAACCCTGGTCGAGCGCAGGATCCGAAGATTGGAGTGTGGTTTGAGTGTGGTTCGCAGGCTGATGACTCCTATTCGATCATGGCGTTGAGTATCGGAAGACTGCTTCTGGAGAGGGGAGAGATGAGAAGCGAAGAGATGAATAGTAGCAGTACAGGAAGGGAAATGGGTAAAAACAGGCAGGAGACTGATTTCCCTGACCTCTTAACCAGCCGGATTAGAAATACCAGGAGAGAAGCCGAGAATACGGGACACAGAGAGTGGTAACTGGAACACTAGTCTGTAAGAAGAAAGTAAAGGTAAGTAGAATCAGATCCTAAAATACTCGAAGAAGGAAGGGACTTGGACGAGAGTTTTTGTTAATACCCAGAATGCAGTAACTCGAGAACTCTGAGGCAGCGTTTCAGAATGAGACGCTAGATGAATCCGGGGAATATGTATCTGCCAAGAATGCTGGATAGAGGATCTGGAAGGTCAAGAGAAGAGGGGTTAGTAATGGTAGAGGTAGAGGCTTTACGAAGGATTGAGATTGCCTAGTTGCGAACTCACGGAGCATCCGCTAGCACAGTAGCGACGCGAAGAGCTGGAAGTCTCCATGGCCTATGAAGAGTCACGTGAGCGGTACGCCGTACCTCTGGCGAACGTGAGAGGACTGGAACGGCAATAGCGGAACCGTTCGTACTGCGATCCACCATCTTGGAGGTACCATTCCGAACGGAACCGCAGAGCCGGCTTCTAGACCAAAGGGACCAGCGCTTCGTGAGTGTAACAGTATGCCCCCTTCTCCTGGGGGGCGACCCTGGTTTCCCTGGATGCAACCTAAAGAATCGTCGGACCAGACGTGGAGCATGAACTCCAGAGGCCGGCTCCCACGTTCTTTCTGCAGGGGAGTACCCCTTCCAGTCCACCAAGAACTGTAGCCTCCCCCTCCGATAACGGGAATCACAGATACTGGCGACTTCATATTCTGGACCAGTATCGGTAGAGATAGGAGGAGGAGGGGTACAATCCGACCGGTGAAATCGATCCGGTACTGTCAACCGAATCTGGGAGAGGTGAAAAACAGGATGAATCCGGGACCATGACGAGGGCAAATCGAGCTTGACTGCCGCAGAACCCACCATCGATAAGATCCTGAATGGACCGAAGAACCTAGGGGATAACTTGGAAGGGACCAGATGCCGGGGAAGAAAGCGAGAAGCCAACCAAACAGTATCTCCCGGGCTCAAAGGTGGGACGTCTTGGCGATGTTTATCAGCAGTCCGCTTGGCCCTATCTTGAGCCATTCGTAATGAGACTCTAGCCGATTTATGTCCTTCTTGTATTTCGGAAATAAGGCCATCCACTCCTGGACAACTAGAAGGGGATAAAGGGACAGAAGGAACAAAGGAAGGATGGAATCCATAAGTACAATGGAAAGGGCTAGTATGAAGGGCCGAATGAAGGGCATTGTTATATGCAAATTCGGCTAAAGGCAACAAGTCCAACCAATTGTCTTGGGCGGCTGATGTGAAACACCGTAGATAGGCCTCCAAGGTTTGGTTAAGGCGTTCCGTCTGTCCGTTCGTCTGTGGGTGATATCCCGAGCTGAGAGCCCGCTTGATTTCTAAGACTTGGCAAACCTTTTCCCAAAACTTGGAGGTGTATTGAGGGCCCCTATCGGAGACCACTGTGTCCGGTAGGCCATGTCTGGAGAAAATTTCAGAAAGGAAAATCTTAGACATTTCCCCAGCCCCAGGCAGCTTGTTCATGGGAGTGAAATGTGCCAATTTCGTAAGATAATCAATGGTGACCATTATGGCGGTCTTGTTGCGTGAGGGAGGAAGATCTACTATAAAGTCGGTAGAGATCACTTGCCAAGGTTTCTCTGGAATCGGCATCCGGGTGAGCAGCCCCAAAGGTGGAGTTCTGGGATTCTTGGATTGGGAACAAACGATGCAGGCTGCTACATAGTCCTGTACATCCTTGCGGACTTCCGGCCACCAAAAATATCTTAGCACTAGGTTCAAAGTGCCTTGAACGCCTCGATGCCCAGCGGCCCGAGAGTCGTGACACATTCGTAATACTTCATGCTGCAACTCTGAAGTAGGGATGAAGACTTGCGATTTGTGAAAGAAAAAGGAATCGTCCTGGGAAAGATGGTAAGTACTGGCTGTCTTCTTGCAAGCGTCAAGGTTAGAAACCGATGCAGTCCTCAATTCGCTTAAGAAGTCGGTGATGACAGCGATGAATCTTGCTTTGGGGAACAATTGTTCAGAGCTGAATTGGGAGACAGGAACGTCCTTACGAGAGAGAGCATCCGCCCTCTGGTTTTGTTTTCCTGGAAGAATAGTGAATTCGATCCGGAATGGAAGGAAGAAATACGCCCAACGTGCTTGTCGGCTGTTGGTTGTATGTGCATTCTGTAGGACCCTGAGATTTTGATGATCTGTTCGTACCACTACAGGAAAGGGTGAACCTAGTAACAAGTGTCTCCACTCTTCAAACGCCCTTTTTATAGCCAACAATTCTTTTTCGAGCACAGAGTAGTTCTGTTCCGAAGCATTGAAGGTTTTAGAAAGATATGCAACTGGTCTTTCATCTCTTTGGTCGGTTTGTTGGAGTAAGACCGCGCCCAGAGCATGATGAGATGCATCAGTTTCCACAAAAAACTGTTTATTCTGGTCGGGGGTAATCAAACAGGATGCAGAAGTGAACAAGGATTTAAGTGTTTGAAATGCAGAATCGGTGGATTTATCCCAAACAAACGGAATTCCCTTCTTTAACAGTCGAGTCAGGGGCAGAATAATATCCGAAAAGTTAGGGATGAATTTCCTATAGAAATTAGCAAAACCTAAAAACCGTTGGATCTCCTTAACGTTAGAAGGTATGGGCCAATCAACCACAGCGGAGATCTTTTTTGGATCCATGGAAATGCCTTGGGCTGACATCACAAACCCGAGATAGGTTACCTGTCTTTGGTGAAATTCACATTTAGATGCTTTACAGTACAGCTGATTTGACTGCAGTCGTTTGAGTACAGTTTCTACATGTATCAGGTGTTCTTCTTGAGAGTAGGAGTATACTAAGATGTCGTCTAAGTAGATGATTACAAAATGGAATAGAATATCTGCGAACAGATGGTCCATGAAACGCTGGAACACAGCAGGTGCGTTCACCAATCCAAAAGGCATGACGTGATACTCAAAATGCCCAAATGGGGTTCGAAATGCTGTCTTCCATTCGTCTCCAGGGGCAATCCGGATGAGATGGTATGCTCCGCGAAGGTCCAGTTTAGTATAAAAGGAAGCTCCTCGGACTGCCTCCAAGATGTCAGGGATTAAAGGCATAGGATATTTATCTGCCACTGTGATTTTGTTAAGACCCCTGTAGTCAATACAAGGTCGAAGTTCATTAGTCTCCTTCTTTGGAATGAAGAAGAGAGAGGCTCCGGCCGGGGAAACCGACTCAGTAATGAGCCCGTTCCTTAAATTGGTTTGGAGATATTCTTTGAGGACTACCTTTTCTTGTTGGGAAAGGACATACATCCTCCCAAACGGGATAGGTTTGTCCGGAAGAAGTTCAATGTGACAGTCATCTCTTCTATGAGGCGGTAGAGTAGGGAACTGGGGATTGGAAAAGACAGACTGATACTTAGAATAGCATTCCGGAACAATCTCCAAGTTGTTTATTGAGGATACTGGTGAAGGGATCGAGTTTTCAGTCGGGATGTAGATGCCAACTGATTCCTTGGCTAAACAATGGCTGACACAGTATTCCGAGCCGAGGAAAAGAGTACCTGCTGTCCAATTTATAAAGGGGTTATGTCTCCTTAACCAGGGGAGACCCAATATAATGGGGAAATGGGCTGCCTTGATTAAATCGAAAGATAAGGTCTCTTTATGAGAGGCAATTTGACAGACAACAGGTTCTGTCTGTTCTCGGATAGGACCAGAACTTAGTGGATGTCCGTCCACTCCTTGAATAGGAGTGACCATCGCTTTGGGTATACAGTTAATTCCATGTTTATTGGCCCATTGGTCATCAATGAAATTCCCTGCAGCACCGCAATCTATCAGAGCAGGTATGTTCTGTACCATCTGAGTGTGAAAAACAAGAGTAACAGAAATAATAACCATGTTTTGAGTGGTTGCTACTGAGTCCAGATTTACAGGGATTCTCTTCGGGGAATCAGAATCTTGCGCCCCTACCGTTGTTCCCCCTGCGGTAGGGCTTTGAAGTTTCCCGACCCCTTGGCTGGAGTGCGTCGGGGGGGAACTAAAGGACAATCTCGTAACTTATGAGACGAAGCTCCGCAATACATGCATAGTCCCATACTCTTCCTTCTCTCTTTCTCACCTATCGATAGGGGCCCTCTCACTGTTCCTATTTGCATAGGCTCGTCTGAAGTGATAGCTTTATTTGTTACGGGGGGATAATCGAGTTGAGATCGTATGCCTCTAGTTTTCTTCTTTTCAAAAGAACGTTCATGTAAGCGGTAATCGATTTGCATGATGAGTGTGATCATATCCGCTAGATTTGCCGGACGCGGAACCTTAGCTACCTCATCCTTTAATTCGTCTGAAAGTCCTCGTCGGAATAAGGTGAGCAACCCATCGTCTGGCCATCCTGACTCAGAGGAAAGCTGTTTGAAGAGAGTGATATAGGTAAGTAGGTCTTTGTTACCTTGTCTAAGATCTAACAGTCTTTCTTGCGTGGATACCGAGATCTCTTGTCTACTAAACATTGCTTTCAAACTGTTGGTGAAAGCAGAATAAGAGTCCAAGATCACATTATTAGAGGTCACTAAAGGTGTAGCCCAGGCCAAAGCAGGTCCGGCCAAATGAGAAATCACAAAGCCAATCTTATCTTTGTCTGTTGGAAAGAAGCGGGACTTGAAGGTAAATTGCACAGTGCAGCTATCAAGAAACTCCTTGAGTTTGTGTGGGTCTCCGTCAAACTTGCCTGTATTCAAACATACTGGAGGAGAGTCTGAGAAGGCACGAGTAACCTGTTGTCGTAATTGGGCATTATCCTGTTTAAGAGCTTGTATCTCTAGGGACATTGATTGCATGGCGGCAATTAGTTGTTGCATTTGCTGTTCCATTGAATCACAGTCTGCCGTAGCCTTATTTTATATTTTTTTTTTGGGCGTCGCTAACTGTTATGCAATACTAGAACCTTAGGCTAGTTACAATAACTCCCGATTGAATAGGTTTGGAGGTCTTACCTGAGCAGACTGATATGTTCAACGGGAAAGCAAATGCTGAGCTCAAGAATCTCCCCGACCAATGCGTCAACCTCTCAACCGGTAGGGAAACTCAGCGTGAGAGGTACGCACCAGTCAGGGAAACCCTCTGGGGAAGAAAACCCTGGTCGAGCGCAGGATCCGAAGATTGGAGTGTGGTTTGAGTGTGGTTCGCAGGCTGATGACTCCTATTCGATCATGGCGTTGAGTATCGGAAGACTGCTTCTGGAGAGGGGAGAGATGAGAAGCGAAGAGATGAATAGTAGCAGTACAGGAAGGGAAATGGGTAAAAACAGGCAGGAGACTGATTTCCCTGACCTCTTAACCAGCCGGATTAGAAATACCAGGAGAGAAGCCGAGAATACGGGACACAGAGAGTGGTAACTGGAACACTAGTCTGTAAGAAGAAAGTAAAGGTAAGTAGAATCAGATCCTAAAATACTCGAAGAAGGAAGGGACTTGGACGAGAGTTTTTGTTAATACCCAGAATGCAGTAACTCGAGAACTCTGAGGCAGCGTTTCAGAATGAGACGCTAGATGAATCCGGGGAATATGTATCTGCCAAGAATGCTGGATAGAGGATCTGGAAGGTCAAGAGAAGAGGGGTTAGTAATGGTAGAGGTAGAGGCTTTACGAAGGATTGAGATTGCCTAGTTGCGAACTCACGGAGCATCCGCTAGCACAGTAGCGACGCGAAGAGCTGGAAGTCTCCATGGCCTATGAAGAGTCACGTGAGCGGTACGCCGTACCTCTGGCGAACGTGAGAGGACTGGAACGGCAATAGCGGAACCGTTCGTACTGCGATCCACCATCTTGGAGGTACCATTCCGAACGGAACCGCAGAGCCGGCTTCTAGACCAAAGGGACCAGCGCTTCGTGAGTGTAACAAAGGTTCAGGAAGCAACTCAAGACCTTCGTTTTTGCTTCCGCTTTCTCTCTCCCTCTCCCTTGCTGATGTCCGTTTGCTGCGCATACTGGTTACCTGGCCCCCCCCCACTGAACTTACGGGACCAGGCTCCTGCGTGACCAGTTGCCCTTGCACTGCCTCCGGGCCTGGCACTTCTCCCTCTCTCTCCCACTCGCACTTGCACAATCTCAATGACAAAAGGCCAAGTAAGATCATCGTTTTGTCCTCCTCCTGTCTTCCCTTCCTTGCCTTGTCGCGCATAGAAACACTTGTGCACAGGCGCGTTATAAATGACTTATCATATCATATATCATATTATAACCTCGGGTGGGCCAGAAGACTATTTTCTCAAGCAATGTGAAGGGTAGCAGGCAGTAGCTTTGTGCTTAAGGTCTAATATTGTGCATTTAATTTTCTATTCAAGAGTTGGCGACTACAGCTTCTTTGCTGTTAACTCTAGCAGTGGTATTCAGAGACTTATGGAATCAGTTAATATGTGTGTTTTATGTGCAGGACATTACACTGCCGATGCTCATGCTCAAGGTCGTTGACAATGATTACATGTTCCTTTGCTCCAAGAACAGCTGAATCTGCCTGAGGAAGGGATTGCACTACAGTTGGGATTGGCCAAGCAGTGACACACAAATCACATTGTCTTTTCCCTTATTGTGAATAATGAATCAAGACACAGGTTTCTGGTGTAAAAGTTGCATTCCTCAGTTTTGATTGTTCATGGTACCCAGACGGGGGAGCCAGCCAATCAGATGGCTAGGAACACGGGCTTGAACTGCTGGTACAAGCCCACGTTCCAAGTTGTCTGACGGCCGGCTCCCCTACTTACCTTATTTCTGTGGCAGCGGCAACCACCGCCACATCCGCTCCTTCCCTTTGCCTCCCGCAGGACGCCATAGAAAGGGAAGAAGGGCTCTACACAGATCCCTGCCTTCCCTTTCCATAGCGGCCTTGTTGGTAAAGGATGTTCCTTCCTACAGCGGGATGCTGCACGTGTCCCATTGTAGGAAGGAAAATCGTTTTTTTTTAACCATCCTGGGTTACTGCTTTTGTAACCCGGGGTGCTAATGGACTTCATCCCCCGTTCCAGGTCCTGCAACCGGGGATGACGGCCCGGAGCCCTCATTGTCCGCCCTCTCTTCACTAAGGCCAATAACTTGGGCGGCAGGGACGTTCTGCCCCATTCCAGTCCCTGAAACGGGAGATGAACGCCACAATAAAAGGGATCTTAGAGGTGAGCCATGATAATCAGCTCTTGACTTTGCATAAACTGATTATTCGCACTGGAATGTGTTCATTATTTCCAGTTTAAAGATTTCACATCCAGTAAACTGGTTCTGGGTCGATGGTCACTTCCGGTACAGAAAATTGGGATACTTCCTGTCTGACATCACCGTCTGCTTGCGGTGGCTAACCACCAAACACAGTACAAATAGAAAGGGACTACTGGATGGGGTCACTACTAAGGAGACTGCCCGCCAAAGCTCACATGCAGTACACCAATAAACACATTATTTAAAAAAAAAGACATTTCAAGAATCAGCGGTGTTCCTCCTAGAATGAGTTAAACACTAAACTTTCCTAGAAACTGGTATCTCATCCAGGTCCTTTGAGTCTACCCCTTAGTTACTAGACACTTGGATGAGTGCAGCAAGATACATGAAGGGCACCCTATGCTGCAGTGTGGTTAATAATTAATGTATGAAACAGGCAGCTGCTACAGACTGCAGCAGGAAGAACCGTAGCTAGGGGTGTGTATGTTTGTACTGAATTAGATAGGAGATCATTGTAAGCTCTTTACACTGCGACAATAAAGTGTTACAGGCCAGAGTAGATGATTGCGTAGCACTATATAGCCGTTAATCACAATATTAATAATGGGAGATTACTTTCACATTACAAAGCTTGTAATGGATGATTACTTACACATGCACATTATCAAAAACGCAATTAAGCTTTATGATTAACAGTATACCCTATGCATTATTTTCCCTTTCTTTTCTTACATGTTGTGTATACGTTGTGTACTTGTTAGACGTCTTGTGGCTTGATGCACCATGGTACCATGACTGAATTGTGGTAATGTACTGATGATGTATGGATCACTGAATGTCATGAATCTGGTTTTTGTGACAAATACTGAATGCTGTGGACTCCTGATGTTGTTGCATTTGTTTGACTAAAGATGATGAATATACGCCCTGATGAAGGACATATGCAGTCCGAAATGCATTGGCCAATGATGCATCGGCCTATAATCAGAAATTAAATACATGCCTCCCTTGAGGACCATTGTGACCAGTGAATTAAACTTATTTATTTTACTTGAACTTACCTTGAATTCAATCCTTTACTAACATGACCAAAACTGAGGATAACCACTAAGTGGATTTAAGGGTGTGTAGCTCACACCGAAGGCTGAACAGCCTAGGTTCTCTCTCTTCTAAATATGTATTGGCAGCCATTGATGAAATGTCTCGATACCCTGAAGTACAACTGGTATCGTCCGCAAGAGCACATGCCATCATCCCCGCAGGTGACAAAGCATGCGCAGACTACAGAATCCCCTTTGTGGTAAAGACGGACAATGGTCCCCCTCTTAGTGGACAGGAATTTGCCATGTTCACTGAACAGCTGGGATTTCAACACCAAAAAATCACACCGCTATGGCCCCAGGCAAATGGAACTGTGGAAAGATGAATGGCTAACATCAAGCGTACACTACAAGTATACACCATCACATATGGGTCTCTCATGCAAGCCATCTGTGCGCTACTAAGGGACTATCGGAACACCCCACACAGCACCACAGGGCTATGCCCCTCGGAACTCATGTTCAACCGCAAGATCCGCGTGTGCTTGCCTCACATGCTGGACATGGATTCTGAAGATGACAGGACACAACGTGCCCACGAATCGAACAAAGTCAACAAGTGGTAAAATGAAACAATATGCAGACACAAGAAGGAGAGCAAGGGAGCATGATATTCACATAGGTGATGCAGTGCTAGTGCATCAGAGACAGGCTCATAAGGACATGCCCGCTTTTCACCCCAAGCTGCTGCGAGTGACGGACATCAACGGGTCTATGGTCTCAGCGGAGAACGACGGTCACTGTGTCACCCAAAACTCGTCGTTCTTTTGGAAGGTGGGCCAACCGTTCATGGAAGGGATATCGTCGGAAGAAGATCTCAGCAATCCCTCTGACAGTTGTTCCGACTACATGGACGCGTATGTGGACACTGCAAGTAGTGGCAAAATACAAACAGTGGCAAGATATCAAGGCAGCAAAATCTACTTTTGGGGCACTCTAGAGGCTAAATGCAAGTAGTGGCAATATACGAATAGTGGCCAGATACAAAGTAGGCATCCATATTTTAAAGAAAGGGCTAATATACTTGAGATATAATTCTTATGCACCAAGAGAGATTTTTTTAAAGACAACCTATTGTCGCAGTAGTCCCACAGGTGAGGTAGCAAGTTTTTGTTTTTGTCTTGGTCAGTATCTTTAGTCTGCTTAGTGGTGGTTGGTAGGGATTTTGAGGCGTTGCGAATTCTAGTAGGTGGTTCCAGTTTAATGGGGGTGTGATTTCATTCCTCTTTCTTATTATGTTTTCCAGGCTTGTTTCTTTGTCCTTCTTGAATCTTGGCAGGTTTGTGCTCTTGATGTGTCATGTGCAAACAAGTGAATTCTCCATTTGCACCTCTGCTTCGTCAGCATTGGTGTGTGCCAGTACACCCGCTGGATTTTCAACACCTGATTCAAGAATCTCAGAGAAGTCAGCTTGAGGTGCTGAGGTTGTGAGGAGTAGGATGGATATACTCCCAACATTTGTCTCTCTTTCCATCCTCCTGGTCTTGGTTGGCGGAGTATGCTCGACCTCTGCCGACTCTTCTCTTTGACCACCTGATCGCTGTGGCCACTACAGGGTATCTTCATCGTGATGGCATCATAGCTGTGGGAGAAGGTGGTGAGTGGTGCCCAACCTTAGCCAATGGGTGGGTTCCTGCCGTGCTTCTGTCCACCATCAAGTTAATTTCCCTCTTCCCTGGAGGAAAAGGGTGATGGGCCTTTCTAAAGAAAAAGATCTGAGCTCAAGCATTTCGTAATGAATATCCTTGCCGTTCTAGGTACTAACTAGCATGGTCTCCGCTTGTCCAATCTAGACCATTCACAATAGGGTAGCGTCCAGAAATTCACCTTAGACTATTAAACAATTACAAAATGCTAAAAATATTTTTTAAAACACCTCTCCGTTGCTCGCGCAAGCACATGGTGACTATCCAAGGTGGTGGCAAAATGCCACTGTCTGGCCACATTTGCAACCAGGCCCTTGTCTGATGATCTTCCACCCCCAAGAGAGCGCCTGGTGCAATGAAGCGAAGAAGGCATAGGAGACTGCGTGCTCTCTTTCACCCAAGCCTGACTGAGGCCCTGGTGGGCCCCAGACTCAGGAGTACATGACTAGAGAAGGTCCCAGCTCTGGCCACAAACATGGCTGGCGGCCGCGGGCAGCAGCATTGTACTATCATTTTTGGAAACACGAAACGGATCCCAAAGTCTTCAAAAACCTCAACAAATAGTCTTGATGGGGTTGTGTGAGGTGGCAATAAGGGGGCATTCTTTAAGGGTCCTCTGGTTAATTGTTCATGGTAACATGCTGGCTTCGTTGTCTTTCGGGGGCGACCTGGATTGCCCCTTACGCCTCCCCACCCCCGCTCCTTCTGCAGATGACATCTACATGAATATTCGTTGAAAAGCATTTTGAGCTCAGAATTTGTTATGTCATGGATCGCTTCTTTATTGTCACCCCTGAGCATTTAGCGGCTTCTGCCCACTCCACAGAAGCTGCAGGTCACTTGTTTCTTTTGTGACTCTTTAACACTCTTTGATTACAGGATATATTTAGCGGGTGCAGGGAAATCCTTACGCAATAATTACTCTGTTCTGATATATTATTTTCATGGAAGATTACACCGGCTCATGCGGTGCAGTAAAATCAGAGCTCTCAATGTGTCCCAGCCAGGCGTGTGTAGCTCATCCAGTCCTACTTTTATTTTTAGCATTCTGGTACTTGATGGTGTGCTTTTTCCATTAGAAATACAGGACTAAACGTGGCACCATTAATAGAAAGATGCGTCTGGGCTGCACCCGTCTGCAGGGGTAAACTGGCCTATAGGAAACTCTGCAGATTTCCCAGTAGGCCTCTGCACCCCAGGCCTCTTTCGTGTGGTATTTCCAAAACGTTCCCGTAGGAAAAGGGTTGAGCTTGCTGAAAATGTGTAAACTGGGGCCACTTTGAACATTATCTCCAGGGCCTCTTTTGGTTGCTAGTCCACCCCTGCCCGTCTGCCATGGTTCTATTTGGGAGCTGTGGGTGACGTGGATGTGCTGGATATGGTAACTAGCTGACAAGTGGCTGTGCATCATGTGTCACACCTACAGCCAGTCCCTCTCAGACCTCCCTTTGCATGACAGCCCTTGCTAGCCTATAATCATAAATGGTGAAAGCAAAACGACAAGTCCCAGAATGCTATGGTGTGTTGACTAGGAACCCTCTGCTACAGGTTACATCCAGGACATGTGGCCAGTTGGCAGCTTGGCCTCTATGCGTTAGATTAGTTTCAGGTTACATAGGCCTCTATGCGTTAGGGTAGTTTCAGGTTACATCCGGAACGTGTGGCCAGTTGGCAGCTAGGCCTCTATGCGTTAGGGTAGTTTCAGGTTGCATAGGCCTCTATGCGTTAGGGTAGTTTTAGGATACATCCGGAACGTGTGGCCAGTTGGCAGCTAGGCCTCTATGCGTTAGGGTAGTTTCAGGTCACATAGGCCTCCATGCGTTAGGGTAGTTTCAGGTTACATCCAGAACATGTGGCCAGTTGGCAGCTAGGCCTCTATGCGTTAGGGTAGTTTCAGGTTACATCCAGGAGGTGTGGCCAGTTGGAAGCTAGGCCTCTATGCGTTAGGGTAGTTTCAGGTTACATCCAGGGCGTGTGGCCAGTTGGCAGCTAGGCCTCTTTGTGTTAGGGTAGTTTCAGGTTACATCCAGGAGGTATGGCAGTCGGCAGCTAGGCCTCTATGCGTTAGGGTAGTTTCAGGTTGCATCCAGGAAGTGTGGCCAGTTGGAAGCTAGGCCTCTATGCGTTAGGGTAGTTTCAGGTTACAACCAGGGCGTGTGGCCAGTTGGCAGCTAGGCCTCTATGCGTTAGGGTCGTTTCAGGTTACATCCAGGACGTGTGGCCAGTTGGTAGCTAGGCCTCTATGCATTAGGGTAGTTTCAGGTTACATCCAGGACGTGTGGCCAGTTGGCAGCTAGGCCTCTGTGCATTAGGCGAGTTTCAAGTTACATAGGCCTCTATGCGTTAGGGGAGTTTCAGGTTATATAGGCCACTATGCGTTAGGGGAGTTTCAGGTTACATCCAGGACGTGTGGCCAGTTGGCAGCTAGGCCTCTATGCGTTAGGGTAGTTTCAGGTTACATCCAGGGCGTGTGGCCAGTTGGCAGCTAGACCTCTGTGCGTTAGGGTAGTTTCAGGTTACATAGGCCTCTAAGCATTAGGGGAGTTTCACGTTACATCCAGGATGTGTGGCTAGTTGGTAGCTAGGCCTCTATGCGTTAGGGTAGTTTCAGATTACATCCAGGACGTGTGGCCACTTGGCAGCTAGGCCTCTTTGTGTTAGGGTAGTTTTAGGTTACATCCAGGAGGTATGGCAGTTGGCAGCTAGGCCTCTATGCGTTAGGGTAGTTTCAAGTTACATCCAGGAAGTGTGGCCAGTTGGAAGCTAGGCCTCTATGCGTTAGGGTAGTTTCAGGTTACATCCAGGGCGTGTGGCCAGTTGGCAGCTAGGCCTCTATGCGTTAGGGTAGTTTCAGGTTACATCCAGGACGTGTGGCCTGTTGGTAGCTAGGCCTCTATGCATTAGGGTAGTTTCAGGTTACATCCAGGACGTGTGGCCAGTTGGCAGCTAGGCCTCTGTGCATTAGGCGAGTTTCAAGTTACATAGGCCTCTATGCGTTAGGGGAGTTTCAGGTTATATAGGTTACTATTCCTTTAGGGGAGTTTCAGGTTTCATCCAGGACGTGTGGGCAGTTGGAAGCTAGGCCTCTATGCGTTAGGGTAGTTTCAGGTTACATAGGCCTCTATGCGTTAGGGGAGTTTCAGGTTACATCCAGGATGTGTGGCCTGTTGGTAGCTAGGCCTCTATGCATTAGGGTAGTTTCAGGTTACATCCAGGACGTGTGGCCACTTGGCAGCTAGGCCTCTGTGCATTAGGCGAGTTTCAAGTTACATAGGCCTCTATGCGTTAGGGGAGTTTCAGGTTATATAGGCCACTATGCGTTAGGGGAGTTTCAGGTTACATCCGGGCGTGTGGCCAGTTGGCAGCTAGACCTCTGTGCGTTAGGGTAGTTTCAGGTTACATAGGCCTCTATGCTTTAGGGGAGTTTCAGGTTACATCCAGGATGTGTGGCCAGTTGGTAGCTAGGCCTCTATGTGTTAGGGTAGTTTCAGGTTACATCCAGGACGTGTGGCCAGTTGGAAGCTAGGCCTCTATGCATTAGGGTAGTTTCAGGTTACATCCAGGACGTGTGGCCAGTTGGTAGCTAGGCCTCTATGTGTTAGGGTAGTTTCAGGTTGCATCCAGGACGTGTGGCCAGTTGGCAGCTAGGCCTCTATGCATTAAGGTAGTTTCAGGTTACATAGGCCTCTGTGTGTTAGGGTAGTTTCAGGTTACATCCAGGACGTGTGGCCAGTTGGAAGATAGGCCTCTTTTCGTTAGGGTAGCTTCAGGTTACATCCAGGGCATGTGGCCAGTTGGCAGCTAGGCCTCTGTGCGTTAGGGTAGTTTCAGGTTACATAGGCCTCTAAGCGTTAGGGGAGTTTCACGTTACATTCAGGATGTGTGGCTAGTTGGTAGCTAGGCCTCTATGCGTTAGGGTAGTTTCAGGTTACATCCAGGACGTGTGGCCACTTGGCAGCTAGGCCTCTTTGTGTTAGGGTAGTTTCAGTTACATCCAGGAGGTATGGCAGTTGGCAGCTAGGCCTCTATGCGTTAGGGTAGTTTCAGGTTACAACCAGGAAGTGTGGCCAGTTGGCAGCTAGGCCTCTATGCGTTAGGGTAGTTTCAGGTTACATCCAGGACGTGTGGCCACTTGGCAGCTAGGCCTCTGTGCGTTAGGGGTTTCAGGTTACATAGGCCTCTATGCGTTAGGGTAGTTTCAGGTCACATCCAGGACGTGTGGCCAGTTGGCAACTAGGCCTCTGTGCGTTAGGGTAGTTTCTTCTTCATACTTTCATCGCAATTTAAAGAGAACGGACTTTCTTTTTTTTAATCACCGTAAAATTGAAATGTATTCCTGTGGTGCAGCCAGGGCACCAACCCCGAGGCGAAATGCTGTTTTCTTAGCAACGCTACGCCTTTTTTCCAAGTTCAAAGGCCTGTGTTGTTGAATCAGTGTGTTTGTGTTTCTCGCCGTACAAAGGAATAGTGAATCACGCGTATAGACACAGTGTTATTTATGTTCACTCGTGAGTTTGGATTCACACACAAAGGCGCCTGTCCTTCAGCCAAAAACACCTTGGGAACTATTTAGTGGCGACAATAAAAGTTTACAATTCACTAGGACCGCGCCCACCAAGGCCAGCGACAGGGCACCCACTGAATCACAGAGCTCCCCTTTCGTTTAATACGTGGCTCTGGCTGCTGGGCAGGATGGGCTCCTCATCCTGCCCACCATGCCATGGCCTTGCACTGCCCACCAGAGCAAGCTTCGCACAGTGGCCAGGACTTCTCGCCTGCATCAGCCCCCACTCCTCCCCGCCCACCAGCTCCGGTCTTCATTTCGCCTAGCAGTGCCCGTTAGCACCTGCTTCTGTCGGTGCTCGCCAATGCCAGCTCCTCACTGTGTTTCCCAGCGCCAACTTCATAACCTGCCCACAAGTCCCAACGTCTCACTTTCCCCACCAATCGCACCTCCACACAATTAGCCAGAGTTTGACGCACATAGGCCAAAAGAGCGTGTCGCATGTTAAATTAGGTTGCACTGTGTTATGTCATGCGATTTTATACCGGGCATAATCAACACCGTAGGGGGTCTTCGAGTGACTCGGCGTGTCTGGAGGCTGGCACACTGGGCCACCGTCTGGATGCCACAGGCACAGCGGATGCAGCAGGCAAAGGCATGCGTTGTGATAGTTTGGCTGCACGTAGGTCCAGAAAAGCTGCCCATAGATCAGGCTTGCTGGAAAGAGGGATATTCCAGCAAATGTGTCAGCTGGGCTCTCCAAGTGAGGCAGATCCAATCGAAACAAATGACTAATAACCGTTGGCTGCAACTGGAGGGGAAGGAGTTAATCACGTTTCAGATCTTTGTCATACCAGACGACACAATCCATTTGAACGTCTGTCTGATCCCACCCTCAAGGGCAGTCCTATGCAAAAGACCACCATCGGCCAGGGGTGTTGCTAGGTCTGGAAAAGCTCCGGGGCTACTCGATTGTCGGAACTCGGCTAGCTAGCCCTTTGGTTGTAGCCCCTGAACCTCCTTCCGTGGCTACAACCAAAAGACCCGGAGCTACAGCATCCCCAGACCACCCAAGCCAGAGGCGTAGCCAGGATTGTCTAGCAAATGGCGCCTGATGCTAATGTACTTGGGCCCACTGCACTGACAAAAATATCTGTAAAATCCCACACAGCGCTGCCGAGTGGGCATTTACAGATTTTGGGTGGACCTTGCCCCTCAGGCCCTACCCTGCTTACGCCTCTGCCCCTAGCGACGCCTCTGCATCAGCGTCCCCAGACACGTGTTTCTGCCTTGTTGCTGCTTTGCCAGTGAGCCACTGCTGTGGTGCATCTCTCTCTCTAACACATTATACAGCAATGTGAGAAATCCCTTGCTGCCCTCCAGTGCTGGAGATGGAAACCATTTATTGGAGGAACCGTCACTTCTTAGGAGGGGCGGGCTTTGGGAAGGAGGGGGCAGGGCCAAGGCATGTGGCCCCGGCCAGGTTGCGCAACACAGTATCTCTATATAGAACCCAATCCTGCATAAAAGCAAGAGCATAATGTCCACAATTTTAAACGTTAAACATGTCTTATAGTGCTTCAGTAAGAAAACCTTTGAAGAGAAAAATTGACTCTTTTGATTGGTCACAATATTCACCCTAATTAAGAGATGCTTGTAAATTGCAGGACATATATACCAGTTTGTACAGCTACAAAAATGTTTGTGAGGCTTCCGGCAGTGTTGTGAACACTAGCCCCGCTCCATCTTGTTCCGGCCCATTGCCTGGGCTGCTGCCCACCAATGCAGGCTCTTTTCACTTCCCACCAGTGCCAGCTCTTCACACTGCCACCAGTTCCAGCTATGCATGATGCCACGCACTGTCATCACCAGCCCCTTGCAATGCCCACCATTAAGCATTGAACTTGAACTGGGTGGCGACCAGTCTTGTTTACAGTCAACACATGTCCTGATCTCTTGGCCATGGTGGTTCCAGGGACCACTTTGCTCTTGTAGTAATCTCGCGCAATAATGGGAAGCCAAGGGGTACATTGGGCGAAACATAAATGGTGTCCAGAGAAACATATTCTTGGGGAATCGTGTCCCCGCTCTCACGACTAGCATATGTCACAGCTCCTTGTGGAAACAGTACTTGGTCCTATTGAGGACGGGCGCAGTGAGTATTGCTCACAATGGCAATATCTTGTGAAGCGACACTGATTGCATCTCATTGTATACAACAATGTGGCCTTGTGATTTATTCTGACCCGGTGACTGCGAGCTTGTATCTGTCACTTGAAGCACAAAGAGCACACAGTATGAACGCGTTACACACGATACTTTGTGTAACATTTCAGTAATTCGGTGAAAAGTACATTCAAAAGAGGGCGCAAGGAAGGAAAGGGGAGAGCTAGAGAGAGAAACTGAGAAATAAAGATATTCAATTGTGAGAGATTGTGAAGAATAGGGAGGCTACAATTTGGAATGTATCCAAAGAGCAAACGCTTGAACTAGCACTATCCAACTAGTCACAAACACTCGAAGGCCCAAGGGCTGCTTAAAGTGCTCACCTTTAAGTAGCGTGGGCCAAGCTCAAGACCCAGGTCCACTAGTGGTACTGTGATGCATGGTTCACAATCACAACTGCAAGAGAGCCAAGTAATTAAGAATGTGAGGTTCTAGACGACCGTACAGATACATATTATGTGCCACACAAAAGGCTCTGCAGGAAAACTGCAGAAAGTGCATTACAATTGGTCTTACCTAATTTGGTCAGTCAATGGTGGCCTTGATATTAAAGTTTGTGATATGATGAGCTGGAATAGGTGGGAAAGGAGTTAAATAAATCTCTTTCTGGATCTTTTATGTGGGATTGGGACCAGTGGGGAAACTTCCATTGGGATTTATTAGACAACAAGGTGCTCAAACTTCTCCAGCAGGAGCTGGCATCATTCAATATGGGCTGATGCCCTCTGGTAGGCCTGGCAATAAGTACCCTGTAGTGCAGATGGCTGACAGAAGTTGAAGAGCTCATCGCATGAAAGGCCTAATCTTCTGCTATCAGCGGGGGCCTCTCATAATCAGTTCCCTGATTTTGGAAACCCTTAAACATGAAGGCTTGTGACACTGGTCGCAAGTGGCATCAATTGATGGTAACAGCCGCTGATGCGCACTGCTGGAGACTGCAACGAAGGGTCTCCATGATCATTGAATGGGTCTGACACAGAGAACTAGAGCAGACTACGAGGGGAGTGTACAGACATCAGTGTCAAAGGCATAAATCAGTTTTGAAAAATTGATTAGCAGAGTTTGCTAATTACATTTTTCATGATTAGCAAACAAACCCATTTGATTAGCAATGTTGTACTAATGTTTTTAATGCCACCAGAAGATACTTGTACCCAAGATATAAAAATACCAACAATACAGAAGTTTTGTATACCGCTGAAGTAAGACATTCGTGAGATAAGTCAGGCCTTGCAAATTCCTTCTGTAAAATGGTGCATGTCACCACAAACCCACTTTAGTGTGCTGCCACCCAGAGGTCAGCCATGCACAGGGAAACTTGTATTTGACATTTACTGCAAACAAAGCAAAGTTTCCAACATCCCCTGCAAATAGTACTGGCCCTTCTTAATATCTACTCTACAATGCGAGTGGGCAAAACTGCTTTGCAAGCCCTGGATGAGTGTCTGTAAAAATGTTAGCTGTATGAATGGACACAAATAAATAGATATGATAAAAAGGCTATGTATGAATGGACACAAATAAATAGATATGATGAAAACAGTTTGAAAGGCTCACTCTACTGCAGGTGCAAATATATAATGCAATCATAATCATAAAGCAAAGTGAGCTCTGGAGGCCCACTACAGTGTACAGTTTTGCAGTAGGTCTTTAGATGTACAGACTGGATGAAACTATTGATCGCTACTTTAAGTAAATATCAAGTTAGCTTTGTGTATTCATTATGTAAAAGACTAAGCAGAGTGGATGGCTTAGCAAGCAGAGAACTGGGCAAATTATGCAGAATATTGTAGTTTGCGGGCATCTCACTTTCAGGGTAGCGGGTATAAGCCAACATAGTAAGATAGAATGTCAAGGAGTATGGGGTCAGCTCATGGGTTGAGCACCAGTTGCAAGTTGTATGCAACCAGCAGGCCACAGGACTAGGTTTGCCATCAAAGCATTTGGGCGCGTGGTCAGGTCCACTCGTCGATATGATGCATCTTTCACAAAAAAATTAAATCTACTTCACAATGAAATTTAGATACACTTCACTGTAAAGCATGGAGACAGTGCAGTGTTTTACACTACCAATACTGTAATTATGCACTATGTAACCTATTGCATTTCTAGAAAAGGAATAGAAAGCCTTTTGTAAAAATAAATTACAAAAACGAACACATACTGTCTTTGGCAGACAGGATATGGTTAGCTTAATAACAGTATTATCCCGATTATTTCTGGTTTGCAATTATTTGAAAAATAAAATGTGCTTAGCACTCCCATGAGTGAAGGGGACGATTACTGCTGCACTCTCTCCAGTTGCCCCTTTGAACATGCAGTGAACAGAGAAAAGGAGGATGGAGAGAGCTCTGAAGGCAAGAGAGGAATGCAGGGCGAGCTGTGCTTTCATTGAACAGGGTAATTTAAATAGCTAACTTTGCTACACAAGTGCCAATTTAATTAGCAAACCTACAGAATTGCATAGCAAATTGCTCTGCGACACTGTTTATTTTATGCCTTGAGTGTCCCACTCTGGCTCATACTTGGAGGGCAATACTTTGGTACTTAAGATTTATTTTTCGGACCCTGTTACCAGATCAGGCTCAAGACTTGCCTGGAATTAATACAGTGAAATCAATTCCTGGTTCCCATTCTGTTCTGCTGCCATACTTTAAATTCACTACTTTTAGTTTGCTGGGCAATATTCTACGGGTCCTACCAATAGGCCCCAAAGTGGCCCTGCTTTCCCTACTTGTGATGTGTAACTAGGCACAATAATGTTAGGCTCTGCTTCCTAGGGTGGGCTTCCATGTTTTGGTCTGAACAGCATACTTGGAAAAAAGGAAAGGACCAGAAAATAAGCCTTCTATGCCGACGCCCTAAGACTATGGAACCTCCTCCCCCTCAGCATCAGACTCGACCCCAAGCTCCTACAATTCAGAAAGTAACTCAAGACCCACCTCTTCAAGGAATCTCTCTGCCTCAACACCTAGGCCATCACATCGCCCGTCGCGCCACCTGACTCACCATACGCCGCCCACCCCTATTCTCCCCGCAACCCGGTACAGCTGTACCCCTCCTCTGTGCCCATCTGTACCCCACCCTTTGCTGTATATCTGTTCTGTGTTTACCTCTGAAAATTGCTGCGTTATGCATCTGCACTGTTGTATACCTCTGTAAAGCAGTCCCGTTATGTATCTGTATTGTTGTATACCTCTGTAAAGCACTCTGTTGCTTCTCCAAGCTAGGTCCACGCTCAATAACTACCATAATAATAAAAATAATAATAATAAAGATGGCTTCAGTCTCCACACAGGTATGCAGCAACCTTTATTATCCCTTCTGGCTGTTTCAAATGACTAATATTTCCAAACCTTGGAAGCAAATGTTCAGCTCCACCAACTGTACTACACGAAAACCCCCATCTTCTTTACAGCGGGACACGTGGGTCCTCAAAGATCCTCTAAAAGAATCTGGCCGTTAGGGGTGTTAATGTTTCAATACTCCAGCTTGATGTTAAATGGAGAAATCTAGCAATGGAATGAGGCCCTTTTTTAGTGTAACTCAGCAACCAGTAGTGTATGGCTTTTGCCACCCAACTTGTGTGGCGAGAACCAACAACTCTGAACTGTGTTTCAAAGTCTCTGATCTTCATTCCGGTCAGTCCAAAATAGTGACATGGAGGAAACATTTGCCCTAGACTAGCCCTGCAGGTCAGATAAAAGAACCCTCATGTAAAAGTGTCACGCACCCCCTGGTAGCTTGGAAATAGCAAAACAAAAGAGGTGATGGCTGGAAGTTTTTGAATTAATCGGAACCCCTAGCATTGCTCTGGGCAACCCTCCAGACCACTGCTCCTTGCCTGCCAAGCCATTATAAAAAGGGACGACCATATGCAAATCAGGCTTGGTGCCACCCCTGAAGGGGCAGTCCAGCCCGAACTGCCAGACCACATCCCTTCTGCAAAAGACCACAAGCAATCAAAGACATGTTTCGAAATGTTGGTAATAGCAGACGTGACACACTATTATCTTTAGCTGAAGCAGACACCATCTCCTTCCCTTGTATTTCTAAGAATAAATCACTGTGAGACTTGCGAGGGCTTTGACCCTTGAGAAATCCCGCAAGAATACTGTGGGGCAGGTTTAACCGACCCAGAAAAGCTTAGCTTTCCTGTGGGGCAAGTTTTGGAAATTTTGAGCACCCCTAGTTGGGATGTATGTAAAGCTTTTGGTGTTTTGGCCCAGAAAGCAAGCAAGACAAGGGGCCTCATTACGACCCGGGCGGTAAGGGAATACCGGTACCGGTAAGGGCACTGGTGCCGGTAATCCCTTACCGCCCTATTCCGAGGTCCCTTTGCGGATCCTCCCTTAACGCCTGGTTTTACCGGGCGTTAAGGACAGGACCCGCAAAGGGACTTTGGAGCTAATAACGGTACTGCAATTAGCGGTACCGTTATTAGCGCCTTCCCCATTCGCATTGAGCCCTATTGGGGCTGAAATGGAAATGGGGAAGGGCCATGGTGAATGGGGAATTACCGCCCCCGCCAACCTTGGAATGGGGCGGTAATTGCTCCATTCACCATGGCGGAATTGGTAAGGTTTTGGAGGCAACCATGGCGCTAATAACGTCATGGTTACCGCCTGGGTCGTAATGAGGCCCAAGGGGTGTAATCTTCCCTTATTGTCCGGCAGAACTTTCATGGACACAATTATTATTGTGGTGGTGATAATACGTTGTCATGTTGTGGATGTGTGATGACCTTGGGATTTGTGCAAGAGTTCCTAGGAATTGTGGGGGCTTCTAAACAGATGATCATATCTCAAAGGGGGTTCTAGTAAAGCCAAGCCCACTGACTGAGGTGTCAGAGCCAGAAATTGGCTTTGGGTAAAATGAGTGCTTGTGGACACAAAAGTAGAGTCTGACAAATAATCTCTCCCATCCCGAACCATAACAGATTCAACATTTCGAACTTCTTGTGGGACCTCTACAATGTCAGTTTATAGTAGTATGTGCTCTTTATGTTATGTTGCTTAACTTTATGTGAATGTTTAAATTCTCTGCATCACACTTTTAAGATGTCTTTCCTCCTCAGTATGCTTTACCTATAGTGAGTGACTATTTTTTTGGACCTTACAGAATGGTATATGCTATATATGTTACGCTACTCTGCTTTTCTATAAATGTTGAACCTGTACACATTTTGAGATTTCATTACATCTTAGGAGCTCCCCGCTCCATTGCCTAGGCTACCTCAGCTGCAAATCACTGGTGAGCGCTGTGTGCTGAACACAGTATTTCGTTTTATTTTTTTACATTTTCGGTTTCCCTTTACTCACTCGTTGCAGTGCATTTGTTGTCCCCACCTCTCCCTCACACCCTCCCACTGTACCATTGGTCTGTGTCTTTGGCACACATGACTGGAAGGCACCCCAATTAACTTTGGAGTGCCTTTTATTTTACATTTTAGGAGCTATTCGCTCCATTGCCAGCAGCCCCTCAGCTAGGAAGCACTGATAAGCATCGTGTGCTGACCACATTCTTTCGTTTTGTTTTTGTGCATTTTTGTTTCACTTCCCTCGCTCGTTGCCATCTATGTGTTGTCCCCACCGGCCCTCTCCCACCCACCCACTGTACCACTGGTCCGTTTGTTTGGCACACGTGACCATAAGGCCCTGCTTCAGAGGCTTTCATAGGGCAGCCTTGCCCGGGCAGCCAGCTAAGTGCTACAGCAAAGGACAGATTCTCCAGCCCCTGTTTGCCCCTGTTTGCGCATGGACACTTGGGCACCCTACAATGACAATTACAGGTAGGGTGTCACCCATTACTATGCTCGGGTAAAACTCTGACACTTTTAAACTCCTGTAATACCTGACTCACTATTGTATCATGCCACAGTTTTAAAATTGCCTGAATTTGGCTATTTCAGGTACTGCATATGTCTTGAATTTAGGCTCCTTCGGGTGCTGTAGTTACTTTGAATCTGGATGCTTTTTAATACTGCAATTGTTTTGAATCTAGCTGCTTTTTATTATTGAAATTGTTTTTAATCTAGGTGCTTTTTAATACTGCAATTATATTATATTTATTGTGTGTTTCAGTTAAATGATTAACTTTTCACACAGTTTGAAGAAATGAAAGCTAAAAATGCACAATGATAACTAATAGATCATAACAAATAGTAGGTCATAACAACTACTCAATCCTCAAAAGGGTTGAGACAGTATCTACTCCAATACAATGCCACTAGCTCATAGCTCCAATTCCACTGCTTGCAAACCCCTAGTCAATGCCCTCATTAAGGCCGAACTGTGCCCTGAAACAAAATTAAGCTAAAATGTTTCATTCTGGATAATGTCTAGGTTTTTCATGTGTTTCGCATAAAAAACAGCATGGATGTACCTTAATTCTGGAAAGGAGGTGAAGACATGCTTTATAGATTCAATTGCAGTGGCGTCCCGGCATATTCTGCACAAGCGATTTTCCTCCAGCTCACCTTCCCAAGAGACAGTAATCGCACTAACATACCATTTATTGAGTCTTATTAACATAAATGTTCGACTTAATTCTGGGAGGGGAACTGGTAGATAGATATATTTGTGGGGCTTTTTGTATGGAAAGTACATTTTACAGAAAGTGCTTAAAGATTTCAGCCTGCTCCCGTAATCATGTTTTATTGCCCAATCCCAGTGCTCTGCACTCTTTTTGAGAAACACTGTCAACACACCCACACCTAGCATCCAGTCAGGGTACCAAGCTATCTGTTCAAAGAAATGTAAATCCTTTTCCTTGAACTTTAGGAGGATTGGGCTGGCACCACTCCCTATTTCTTCTCTAATAAGTGAAAATAATTATCCAGCTTCTGCACACATTATTTTAATATATAACTTCCCCCTCTCTATTAATCTTAACACAGCCTCAGAGGTAGGTGATTTTTAATACTGCAATTGTTTTGAATGCAGGTGCTTTTTAATATTGGATTTAGGTGCTTTTTAATACTGCATTTGTTACTAATCTAGGAGCTTTCTATTACTGCAATTGTTTTGAATGAGTTACCTTTTAATACTGAAATTGTATCAAATCTAGGTGCTTTCTTTTTAATACTGCAATTGTTTCAAAACTATGTGCTTTTTAAATTTACAATTGTGAATTTAGGTGCTTTTTAATACCGCAATTATTTTGAATCTAGGTGCTTTTTAATAGTGCAATTGTTTTGACTCTAAGTGCTACTGTAACTGTTTTGAGTATACATTATTCTAATACTGTGATTGTACACAAGCTATCTCCCCCCGCTCTTTGATTACAGAGGGGTAAATATGGTATTTAGGGTCAATAACCCTCTCTCCTGTCTAACATTGTAAAAATCAGGAGTATTGCCTATTGGGGCTTGATGACACTCGATACACATATTAGGGACAATATAGAACATTATGGTATGCTTAAATTATGCTTACATTACGCACAAACATAATTAACACAGAATATAGATTTCTGATGTAGAATATAAGTTAGCAAAAGATAGCCATTGTATTACAGATAGCTACAGGCCTCAATGTTCCAGGAGGATTTAAGAGTGGTGAGCAGATATGTGGTTTTCAGTGGTCTGACTCATAAAATGAAACTGGCTTACAGTCAGAAAAGTTAAGATGGCGAAATTAACCAATAGAAAACCATACAGTCTATTTCTGTTGTAAATACAGTGTGCTAAAAAGTCTGAAGACGTCATTTCTAGAAATTTGTTTTTGTCCAGCTTTAAGGTTGCAACATATGTCGATGATTCTGTGAAATTTCGGAAACTACCTAGTCTTGCTAAATTAGCATATAAGTCACGTGTTTCAGGAAGTGTTTATGTCCAATGGGAAATTAAGTGATGTTTGACCTTTAAGTAAAATGCCCAATTAGAACATAAATGATTGTGCAATGTATTGCTATTGCATGAAACCCATGATGTGTGCAGTACAAAGTTGAGATGTTCCTTTTTCAACTGTAAAGAGCAGAGATTAAACAAATGCACTCCTAGCCAGCTGCTCAATATGTCTCTTCTTTGCACAAGTGTATATTTACTTCCAGAGATGGCTGGCTGCAGAGAATTATGGCTGAGAATGTATCTTTTAACATGATCATGCCTAGCCACAGCTCTAAGGCCAGAGGAGCTCTTTGGCACATGAGAATCCAGTCCTCCCCCACTCCCTCCCTGCCAACCCGCCTCCCGCCCTGCCGCCCCTGTCCTCCCTTCAAGACCCCTCATGACTAACCTCCTGCATATCCACCACCCCACTTCCACAGCACCACCCCCTTCACTACCCTTCACATTCCTTCCCCCCTCCCTCACCCAGCCTTCCCATCTCTAAGCGCAGCTTGCGCAGCCCTAGCAAAGAACACTCATTCATCAGCACCTCCAACTCTCACACATACACCACAGACACCCTCACACTGCTCAAAACCCAGAGGCAGCTCTCACTGTAATCTCTCATCCCGACACCCATCCCCTATCCTCCCTTCCAGAACCCTTTCCACTACGAACTCCTATACCCTGATGACCTCCCCCATTCCCAACCCTATCCATCCACTCTTCTCCCCTTCCAACTCGCCAAGCTCTGCCACCCCCTCTGAACTCCAAGTACCCCTACCATCTTGGGCACTCTCCCCCCACTTTTCCAGTTCACCCCCAGCACCTACCCTGCTGCACCCCTGGAACACTCCCCCTCGCTTTCCTCTCTTCTCACTCCTGATCACCCCTCCACTTCCACCTTAAACTCCCCCACCCAATCATCCTCCCCCTTGAATCCCCCCTTGGAAGTTCCCCTCTCAAGCCCCCCCCTTTGGAAGTTCCCCTCTCAAGCATGCTCTTAACCCCACACCTAGTCACCCTTCCCCCTTACCCCATCTCTGCCGCTCTCTCCACATCCTCTCATGCATTCGTACCAATGCCAGATCTGTCGCCAAAAACAAACATGTTATATTCGACTTTATCTCCTCAGAAAAACCAGACATCCTCTTCATCACTGAAACGTGGTCCTCTGATGACTTCCTTCCCACCGCACACAAGGCCATCACACCTGGATACTCCCTGATAGTACACAATAGATCCAGCAGAGCAGGAAGGGTGGCCATCCTCCACAAACTACATCTCACAGTCCTACACGCTGAGAATAAACCCTACAACGCTGACTGTGAATCTCTAAATTCCAAATTTCCCCCATCCTGACTCACAGTTTCTTACTCCTTTACAGACCCCCTGGCTATAATAGAAATTTTGCAGACTCCCTCAATAACTCCTTATCAGCCATCCTGATCTCACACACTTTGCTTACCCTGATAGGACAGCTAAACATCTGGCTTGACCACCCTTCACACCCCCATGACCCGTCTGCTCATCGACAACTTGGAAGCCCTCAACATGACCCAACTCGTATCAGGTCACACCCATATAGCAGGGCACACCCTTGGCGCTGTATTCAGCTCCACCGATTCGATCTCCCCACCCTCCTCCCGCCTCCTAATATGGACTGCATCATCTTCTCTCTTAAGGCACCTCTCTGCTCTTCGCTTTCCGCACTCACTCCTAATCGCTCTGCAATGCCCTGTCAGACCACCTTTACAACATCGCCATTGAAAGGAACCTCACCATCAGCACTAGATTAGTAGGGTTCCCCCAGTTTACCCTCTCGCAAAGGACGTGCAAAGAAAAGGACCTCACCTGTTTGTGCCTGTTCGGGACTGATAGGGTCAAGGGTCTGACCCGCTATCCTGCCTTTCACCTAAAAGCTAATCAGTACTACTGCTACTCACCAAATGACATCACCATGTGTCTCCTCCCTCCAGAGCCCATCCCCAATCTCATTAGAGATCGAATGGCCAAGCCCTGGGCAGCCCCGGCAAGCTACCCTAGTGAACCTCATCAATATTGCCCTTTGCCCATCCAACGCCCACGGACCACATGCACACGCTCTCTCATGTTGATCAATGCTCGCTCAGCAGTCGCTCACGCTGCAGAGATTGCTGACCTCATCTTGTACAACAAACTTGATACCCTGTTCATCACTGAAATATGGTTTACCCCATCCTCCCCATATGTTTTCGACATCCTCCTACCCCAAGGCTACTGCATCAAAAATGCCGACCGGCCAGGAAGGATGGGAGGCGAGTGGCAATCATCCACATGAGCAATTGGCCATGCACCATCCACCCCTCTCCCAGAACAAGCTCTTTTGAATCACTCGTCTGCAGGTTCCCTCTATCGTAAAAGGAATCCATTACCTTCCACCTCATCTACAGACACCTCACAGGAGTGACTCTTTCATTGCAGACATCTCAAACGTAATCTCCTCTGCCAAATTAGCAAATTCAAATAATGTCTTTCTCAGTGATTTAAACGTCCCTGAGCCACAGTCTGACAAATACACTCAAAACACGCTTTTCGCACTGACTGCTTCCATGGACCTTAAGGAAAATTGTGATTTCCCATGCCCAAACCTACTGCTTCCAGACCTTCTAGAGCCGCATATTCCAACACATTAATCGTACCCAGAACACGCAGAGTGCAAGCTGGTGGTTCCAGCTTCCCTACCGTGGCTGCCACCACTTGGAACGCCTTTCCACCCCACATCAGGCAAATTGACTCCATGCTTCCTTTCGCAAGGCCATTAAAACCAGCCTGTTTGTGTAACCTGCCTATACCTGTAGTCACGCTCTGTGTGAACAAGTATCTATCTGTGTAATCATGTACCGTAACTATGAATGTCTCTGTTGGGCGGCTTCACTGTAACCCTTAAGTAAGCCCTCTTATGCTCCTTGTCCTCAGCGCCTCGACGCCCGTAGGCTGTAGTGCGCTCTATAAATACAAATAAATAAATACAACAAAGGCAACGCAGTAAACTTAGTCTTCACATCATCCCCCTGCACCACCTGTACAGGCGATGTACCACTTGACTGGTCTGACCACGATGCCATCCCATTATCAGTCACCCACTCGACTAAGGCTCACAAAGGTCAGGCTAAACACCTCCTCACTCAATGCTGCGTATTCACAACCTTCCCTTGACATAACAGGGCGACAGTATTCTGTAAGTTACACCTAAACAAGGGCTACCCTCAGCTGGGATTGCCCCTGAGTTGTGCTATATCACCAATTTTGTGAGTCACATGGGACTATAACGCTACAAGAGGCTATTGGAATATACTCTGCAGCAGAGATAGTCCAGAAACAAATTCATCAGGTCATCAAACATATCCCCAACTGCCTCAATTATAGCGATGACATTTTGGTTTTTGTCAAGTGCACACAGGAACATGATGATACGCTACATCAGGTCTGCCTGGCCATAGAGTCTGCCCGTGTTATGCTGAACAAAGACAAATGCAAATTTCGGAAGAAGACCCTAAAATTCTCTGAAGAAGGCATGCACCCCGATCCAGAGAGTAGCAGCGCTAAATGTTGCCCCTCGTCCAACTAATGTGACTGACCAGAGGTCTTTCCTTGGGCTGGCCAGCTACTGCTCACAGTACCCGGAAAATGATGCCACTGTGAGCACACCCCTCACCACAAAGGAAAAACAGGAATGTGTGTGGACCCCCAAGTGCCAGAACCGTTTTGGAGCAATACGGTCCAGCATCACTTCAGCCATAGACATGGCCTATTTCAGCTCGACCAAGGAGCAAGAGGTAACCGTAGACGCCATTCCAGTGGGTCTGTGTTCCATTTTAGCTCAATTTGACAAAACAACGCACACATCCGCCACATTGTGTCATATGCAAGCTGCAGCCTGTCGGCCACCGAACAGAAATATTCCCAGGTGGAGAAAGAGAGTCTGGCGGTGGTCTGGGCCTGCAAGTATTTCTACCTGTTCCTATATGGCAAAGCCTTCACGATTGTTACAGACCATCAGGCGCTCCTCATCATTTATGGCAACCCGAAAGCAAGGTTGCCTCTGCGCATTGCGAGATGGGGGCTTCATCTCAAGAACTACAAATTTACAATCTGCCACAGGCCAGGGAAAGATAACCCGGCAGACTACCTGTTGCGCCATCCCACTGGTACTACCCGGCTGGACCACTCGATAGCAGAGGCCTATCTGCACTACGTCATCCACCAAATGAAGCCATTCCCAGTGGAATGGCAAACTCTCCAGCAGGAGTTGGCGGTGGACTGAGCATGGGCCACCATCATGTGCTGCCTTGCAACTGGGAAGATGAAGCATCGTCCTGGTACAGGACCAACTTCTGGACACAGAGGACCACAACCTAATGAAAGGCAACAAGGTGGTGCTTCCCAAATCTCTGCGTCAGCAGGTCATCAACCTGGTTTACGAAGGTCACCGGGGGGGTAGTCTCCACCAAGAAGCTCTTGTGAGCCAAAGTATGGTTCCGGGGACTGGATTGTTTGGTTGAGGGTCCCTCCGGAACTGCTCAACATGTTGTGTGGTGGCTCCCAGCCCCTGCACCATCCGCTTCGGAAGTCTCCTCTGCCGGGTGGTATATGGGAAAAGCTAGAGATCGATTTCTTCGGCCAAGTCCGGGGCGGCTCATATGTCTTGGTGGTCATGGACGAATATTCCAGATTCACGGAAGTACAACTGGTACCATCCAAGGCAGCTACGTCAGTGATACTGTCATTAGATCGGATTTTCACAGCATATGGAATTCCCAAAACGATCAAGTCCGACAATGGTCCCCCGTTTACGAGTGTGGATTTTGCCAACTTCGCACAGTACATGGGCTTCAAGCATAGGAAAATCACGCCACTCTGGCCCCAAGCCAATGGCATGGTCGAACGGTTTATGGGAAATGTCAAACGGATATTACAAGTCCCCCATGTGGCAGGCAAACCTTTCAAACAAACCCTATACCAGCTCCTAAGTAACTATCGACACACACCCCACAGTACCACTGGCATGTGCCCAGCTGACCTCATGTTAGGCCGACGGATCAGAACCCACATCCCACAAGGTGCATGTCTGGACATACCGGAAGTCTCGGATCTAATCAGAGACGTTGCTAGGGGGGGGGGGCTAAGGGGGCTATAGCCCCTGGTCTTTTGGTGGTAGCCCCGGATAGAATCTCAGGAGCTACAACCAAAAGGCTAGCTAGCCCCCAGTCCCAACAGTGTCGACATCAGCATAGCCCCGGGTCTTTTCCAGACCTAGCAACACCCCTGGATCTAATAATCTGGGAAAGGGATGGAAAGGAAAAACTGAAGATGAAAATGGCAGCTGATGCCAAGAGGAGGGCGTGAGAAAACTCACGGACTGAGGGTGACAGAGTGGTGGTGCGTCAAACAAAGGAAGATTTGTCCCGGATGTTCTTACTGTTACCCAGGTGAAAGGTACAATGGTCACAGCAGAGGACAATCATGAGAAATGTGTCTCATTTAAAAGCGTGTACAGAGGAACACGTGGGATGGCGTGGATTCCCCGAGGTCGTGGGACTCTGAGGGGTCCTACCAAGGTGACAGTGAGGCGTCCGATGAAGAGTGGGAGACACAGGAGCCTTCGTCACAGAAGAGCCCTGCAGGCTGGGGGAGGCCCGTAAGGGCCAAGATGAACCCCGTAAGACTAATTGAAGAGATGGCTTAAGTTACGCTGACTGGTGGTTTAAGAAAAGGGGATGTGTCATCTTGTCACACTGGGGGTTAGCCTCGTCATGTAGAGGTGGGCCTAGGGTGATATGATATGATAGGTTATTTATAACACGCTCAATACCCAGAGGTTGCTAAGCGTGGACCCGGGGATCGAACCTGTGCTGCTCAGAACCTGTGCTGCTTCGTGTCGTCCTGCTTCTAAGGCGAGCACGTATCTGCTGAGCTATCCTGCAGAGACTGGCAGCTTGGCGACGGTGGGGGGGCATTATTGGAGGAAATGACGTGCCGGGCGAGCCGAGGCAGTTTAGTGTAATAAAGGGTTTTGGAGTTGGAGCATCCTACATGTGGGTCTCCATTATTTACAGCAGCGCGACTCTGCGGGGTGTTGCTGGGGGCCGACAGCCAGGCTGACAGCAGGGATCGGGGGCACAAAGGGGTATGCCAGGCAAGGTGGCACAGCCCCAGCATCTCTGAGAGAATGACTCTGACATGTGAGACAGCCAGACTGCTGACACCCTCACTTTCTGCCGTTTCCCACGTCCAGTGAAACCTGACTGGTTTGATCACCGTTGCAGGCAATCAGAGGCAGGCCCCACATCACTGTTTAATGAATAAGCAGCTTCAGCAGCAGCCACCCCGGTGTAAAATGACGCCGTAGTCCTCTGGTACAAGACGTCCTTTAATAAAAACAGTCTCTGTGCGTAGCGAGAACGTAATTGACACCCCACCTTCCATAGCTCTTGCAACCACCACACCCACCCTGGCACTGCGGGGCCTGTCGTAATGGCGGTCTGGCTGTGGGACGACATATGCCCTGCTGTAAAATCTCTCCTGTGTGCTACAAGGACTTCGACAGGCATCCGCAAGGCTAGCAGGCCCGGCCTTGTCATTATACGTTTTATAAGCACCGTTGGCTGCCTGTGAACACTGCACTATTTATAGCCTGCGCTCAGTGGCAGGCTTTTAATACGCCCGGTGCTACCACGAATTCCCAATCATGAATAAAGAAAGCAATGTTCAGTTAGACTAAGTGGAAAAAGTATCATATTTTATACGAGCTCAAAATACAGGCTATTGGTTCTGAAAAGTGGCAGTGTAGACCTACAGAACTCCGGTGATATAAAGAGGCACCCCCCAATTAGAATGAAGTGAGGAGTTGGATGCTCCCAGGGGCGATAATATCCCCAATGTTAAGACAGAAACCCTCCAAATCAATCGGAAATAAGTGATGCTGAGCTGGACAACCTTTCGTCCAATAGAAGTCTATGTGTTTTTTCTCATAGGCCATACACAGACAAAGCACTACAGACTAACAGGAGCTGTTATAAAAGGTTTACTGTAGCAACGAGACCAGGGAGGCAAACAGCCTTCAGTAGAAGTCTATGGAGGGAGTGTCACGTCAATTTTTGCTATCTGTCAGAAATTCCTATACCTGCGTACTGAGCATGCGTCAGATTGTCCTACCTAGGATTTTCTGACAGCAAAAAATGACATTACACCCGTGCTAGGCGTGTGCAGCATGTGTCGGGTGACCAGATTTCCAAAACGAAAAACAGGGACAATCATCAACATAAAAGAGGGACTACCCCATCGCAGCCCACCAATTACCGCCCATCTCCCAACACGCCCCCACAACCGCCACCCAATCATATTTCTAGCACTTCTTTCTATAAAGTGCACATGATCTCGTTTGAGCAGTTTTGTCTGTGAATCTTGGCATGTTAATGTAAAACAAGCGTTTGCTCTCATTGACATTACATGGCTTGCTGTGCAACTATTTCCAAGCCAGTCTCTGTGGCACAGTGGTAAGGGTTGAGATTTGTACCTAAAAGGTTGGGTGTTCGAACCAATCCTCCAACTTGAAATTCTGATAGTGGTGTGAAAAATAATTACAATTTTAATTACCGTAGCCACCCACGGGGTTTCTGAAATGAAAAAACTCCCAGGACCCGGGGATGAAGGGTGATGTCCCGGGAAAACCGGGACGTTTGGTCACCCTAAACATGTGCGGCTGCATTTGGCCCCGCACCGAGCATGCCGCTGACTCCCTCTTGCAGCCTGGGCCGTGTGCTCAGAGTCCCTACACTTGCTGCGGTCCACTCTGAGCACACAAGCGGCACATGCTGCAGGCTGCATGACGAGGAAGCTTGCCAGATGCCGGAATATCTTTTACAAAAGCGGCGGCTGTCCCTCGAAGTTTGGCTCCCTTTTGTTTCTACTGGTGAAGCAACTTGTCACCTGTCAACCTCCTGCTGTGACTCTGGAAAGACAAACCCCCTGCTCCCAGCCGTCCAATAGCCGCAGCAGGCCTCATAGGCACTGCTGAGCACATTTTATCTTAAAGCAGAGCGTTTAAAGTGGGTGCAATGTACTATTGATGGCCTATTTAAGAGACCATTGTTGTGTTAAGACACTTCAAAGGGGCATTTTTATTTTGAAAGCACATGCAAAGCAGCAGTTAGCTGCCTAAAATCTGTGCCTTCCTCCAGCACAATTAAACATATTGCAGAAAGCCGTTTTAGCTATTTGCCTTGTTGCCACATGTTTATATTTCCCAAGCCAAAAAGTGTTTAAGTAGAATGTAACAATGTCCTCACATTATATAAGAAGCATGCAAGTGAGCCATCAATATTTACCGAGGATGTAACAAGAGAGGTTGTCATCCTGGAGACTGAAGGTGGATTTTCAGGGCACAAGTTGATACATGTGAGTGGACAGCGTCCGCCCACTTTTTTCAACAGCTAGACGCAACCCCAGTCCTGTGTTTTTGAGGCCAGCATTAAAAAAAACTGCTTTCTCAAGTGTTCAGCTACTTGAATTTCACATCAGGTTGTCACGTTTCCAATGCAAATGCTTACCTACAAGAGCACATTAAAGTGCCATTAAAGCTCACGTCTCATGTTTGGATTATGTTTTCTTTGGAATATTTCATTATAAATTGTTGGGCACCTTTTATACTTTGCTACTGTAATTATTGTAAATTCTCCTCTTGGATTACCATGTTTTTGCTGCTGCCTACATACGTAGTGGTCATTATCATGTGATGTCACTTCCTGTGATGTCACTTCCTGTGATGTTATCACGTGCAAATTAAGGGGCCCGCACTTAATTTGCTGCACTTGGCCCCGCAAATCCTAGGGCCAGCCCTGACCCGCCAAGGCTCTCAGGGGGTAGCCAACCAGCCTAACTAATGCATAACTCTCCTTTCACACCTTTTTTTGAGGGAGAGCAGATGCTCCATCCAGTCAGGGCCAATGTCTTGTAGAGCACGGCCGCTTCTGACTTTATGAAAGTCAGACAGGCAATCGACATTAGTATTACACTGTAGTGAGGGATGGGTTTCATAGAGAAGCCCCCAGCGAGGGAGTGGTTGGGCTCCACTGAAAAGCCTGCTTACCTGAATGTGCACATGGTGCAAGATGCAATGAAAAATCAGATCCAGGTAAGGGCGTCAAATGTGGCTTTGCTCCTAATCACATGCCTCCCAAGACATCATGGCTTTTGGGGGCTGGGTTACAATGTCACAGATTCTCCCCACCAATCACTAGTGTTACTAAGTGGCACTCCAGTAGGTTGTGCTGCTAATCGGGGGAGAGCAACACTATGGGGCTCAATTTACGTCACACCCCATTTTCATTCAATTGTATGGCGGAGAGGAGGGGCAGAACATAACTTGCATTCCGCTGCCTCACTTTCTCTCTGCCATACAAATGCCCCAGCATTTGCGCCGCCATGCAAATCCTTAGGTTCCCTATTGAGCCCACTAGCTTTATGCGCCAGCATAGAGCAGGCAGATTCCATAGGATCCATAGCAAGCACTGGCAGGCAACGTTTACAATTAAACGCTGCCTAACATGCACACATGGCAGGCAGTGTTTACTCATTTGCACGGCGGAGAATAAATGAGCAGGGTAAAAGTCAGCATATAGGTGTGTGTATATTTGTACTCTGCTGTAAAAACGACCAAAATATGAGGGCGGGGAGCCAACCTGCGCGTGTATGTCTTCACATCACGGCTCCCTGCCGCCAAATTACAAGCTCTTTGAAAATGAGCGCAGGTATGTCTCCTGTACACTGGCACACAGTCCCCATTGAAAATGATGTCAACCAAACAACTTCCAGAAATGGTAGAGTTCATGAGAACATCCCCACAGCTCCCTGTCCCCAAATTAGACCAGCTGAGAAGTGTCTACTGCACGTTCGCTTTGTAGTGGGTCACATATTCTTGGGAGTCATCCAGCGCCAGGCTGATCAGAATATTTCTTAAAGGATGGTGAGGTCCTGGAAACAGCACTAAGATCTTAGGGTTCACGCTAGAAAGCCTTTGCCATAGTTTGTGTCTTTCTGCAATAGGGCTGCCCACCACACTCCCTTCCAACCATACCATATGGCTAGGCCTGGCAAGCTTTGCCCACAGGCTCATCCATTCCAGGCTCAAACCATGACTTGTAAGAGGTGAAAAGCAAACTGGCTCCTTTCCAACTCAGGTATACGCTTTGGCACGTTGGCCGGTGGCATGAACTTTGACATAGGTATGGGCAGGTAGGCATAGCTGTGTTCCTCCTACCTCACAGCAAAAGCCAAAGGCAAGTTGGAGGACCAAGTCTCTTACCATAATCTGAAGAAAAATCCAATCCAAGCACTTGTGGGGCCCTAAACCTCAGAGCCCGATTCAGACCATCAGGGCTATCACAGCTTTGTAAACACCCCAATCAGACCGGATGGGCCAACTGGTGGCCAGGAAAGAAACCAGAGCCTTTTAAGGGATTGGCCCCGCTGTTGCATCAGCAGAGCCTTGGAGGCCGCACCATCTCCTCTCAGTATGTTTTACGGCAGCCTCGAGAACCAATGGGTGGGTGGTGGCAGGAATCTGAACCCACTTTCTGTCATAGTGGGCACGTGGGCTCTCTGCTTTGGGCCAGGGTTCCTCTTTCCCCCCTCCCCACTGTTTAGCCCCATACCCATACGCCTAACTGTAACTTCTACTGGAGACCGCAATCTCCAGGGTCAGCTGCAGACAGATGGTCTGCAGCTGACGAACTGTCCAGACATGTACTTACAGCGGGATTGAGCCTGGTTATTACGTTCAACCTCTATTTTATCCGAATATTTTGGCATCCTGATACAGTACTAATGTGCTGATAATATGTGATAAAGCAAGCCCTGGTTTGAAAAAGGCAATGATGTACTTGCCGAAACACGTGTCACCTATGGGCTAAAACATGATCAATACCTATGTTTCTGTTTTATGATCAATAAAAAGTACTTATTTCAAGCATACTTTCCCTTGTGTGGTGCAGAATCAATTTTTTGAGGGACTGTTCTAATACCTATTGAGAGAGGTGGGGTTCTGACCTCTGTCCCTCCCGAGTCTGTGACCCTCACATTTTTTCACTGCCAAACATTATTTTTGGGCGCAAAGTGTTACTAGGTTGGTGCCATTTCCCCATGTTTTACTATTCAGCTGCAGACAGGTCCCTCAGACGCTTGGGACATCGTGTTCTATTCAGGATTTTGGCTGTGGCGAGGTCCATACCATCTTGACCCAGGAGGTGGTACTGGAAAAAGAGGCTGTGCACATTTCCCCTGCACACATTTTCGGCATGGAGAGTAAGGCTCTTTTTGAATTGCTTAGAACCTTCTGCGTACTTTAACCAACTCCTCATGACTCTTGTGGTGTTTGCATTCCTATTTCTATTTCCATTATTAAACCATCGCTTATTTTGCCACTTTTTATGCCCTGCAGATAACATTGTCAATAAAACCTGCCCACTTTGGTAGGCAGAGAGTTACGCAAATCAGGCAATTGCTCTCAGTATTCACGTTCGCTGGGTTGGCATTCATTGGCGCGTACCATTTTCAATATAGATATAAAGAAACTAATGAAAGTGTTCTGTTGCTTTTCGGAAATCCAAGCCTTTTCAGCAGGAGCCAATGACGTGAGCTGCCGTCTGACACGTGAGGTCAGAGGTCACGTGTTTGGCTCGAGGTGTGATTGCGGTGGCAACGGGTGCTTTTGTAGTCATCCTGCTCTATTGCGTGTTGGACAAAAGCCGTGGGTCTCTGAGCCCAAAACACAGGCTGGGAATGGCTCGATACCATCCCAAAGACGAGTGTAGCCGGGGCAGCCGTGTTATGTAGGAAAGGGGTTGCATGTTTGCCTTCCCCAAGTGACAAGTGCTTTCACTCTCTTGTGGCAGTCTTTAAATGCAGGTGGTAGTTTTGTTTTTCACAGTGGCCCCATGTTTCCCATTTCTCAGATACAACACAAATTCCTCTATTTTCCACAATTATTTCTCAGACAGAACACAGGCTCCTCAGCACGTGTTTCGCAACTTCACGAGGAGTGGACAGTCTGTGCTGTGAACGCTTAATAAGGAAGACCCCAATATCAGGCGAGGTTAGAATTCTGGTGCAGATTGTAAGAAGCGGCGCTCTGCCAAAGTGTGCAAAGGTTTGTGGGCAGAAAAAAGACCCCCCCCCAATGAAAAAGAAAATAAAGTAACAGCATGTGCAACTAGCGCCAGATAAACATAGCTCCTCCTTTCTACTATTCAGTCTAGAACCTTTGCTATCTCCTTCTTTCTACTGTTCGGTCTGGAACCATGGCAAGACAACCCTAGCTCCCCTTTTCTACTGTTCGGTCTGGAACCTTGGCAAGACAACCCTAGCTCCTCCTTTCTACTGTTCGGTCTGGAACCTTGGTAGGACAAACTTAGCTCCTCCTTTCTACTGTTCGGTCTGGAACCTTGGCAGGACAAACCTAGCTCCTCCTTTCTACTGTTCAGTCTGGAACCTTGGCAGGACAACCCTAGCTCCTTCTTTCTGCTGTTCGGTCTGGAACCTTGGCAAGACAACCCTAACTCCTCCTTTCTACTGTTCGGTCTGGAACCTTGGCCGGACAAACCTAGCTCCTCCTTTCTACTGTTCTGTCTGGAAGCTTGGCAGGACAAACCTAGCTCCACCTTTCTACTGTTCGGTCTGGAACCTTGGCTGGACAAACCTAGCTCCTCCTTTTTACTGTTCAGTCTGGAACCTTGGCAGGACAACCCTAGCTCCTCCTTTCTACTGTTCGGTCTGGAACCTTGGCAGGACAAACCTAGCTCCTCCTTTCTACTGTTCAGTCTGGAACCTAGGCAGGACAAACCTAGCTCCTCAGGTATACTGTTCAGTCTGGAACCTTGGCAGGACAACCCTAGCTCCTCCTTTCTACTGTTCGGTCTGGAACCTTGGCAGGACAAACCTAGCTCCTCCTTTCTACTGTTCAGTCTGGAACCTTGGCAGGACAACCCTAGCTCCTCCTTTCTACTGTTCGGTCTGGAACCTTGGCCGGACAAACTTAGCTCCTCCTTTCTACTGTTCTGTGTGGAAGCTTGGCAGGACAACCCTAGCTCCTCCTTTCTACTGTTCGGTCTGGAACCTTGGCAGGACAAACCTAGCTGCTCCTTACTACTGTTCAGCCTGGAACCTTGGCAGGACAACCCTAGCTCCTCCTTTCTACTGTTCAGTCTGGAACCTTGGCAAGACAACCCTAGCTCCTCCTTTCTACTGTTCGGTCTGGAACCTTGGCCAGACAAACCTAGTTCCTCCTTTCTACTGTTCTGTATAGAAGCTTGGCAGGACAAACCTAGCTCCTCCTTTCTACTGTTCGGTCTGGAAGCTTCGCAGTAGAAACCTGGCTCCTCTTTTCTACTGTTCGGTCTGGAACCTTGGCAGGGACGCCTCCTCTGTTTGCCTGCGGCATGTCTTGCCCCTTTCTTGAATTCAAAGTGGGAGCACTAATATCACCCTACGGCCCACTCACGTGTCTCTGCAGTAAATGTTCCCTTTTAACTATTGATCGAGTGGATGGTCCGTCAGCACCCTGGTAAATGCAGGCAAGGAATAACGACTCATGAAAACAGAACGCAACGTGAAGTTACTCAAAAGAAATTGGGCTATAAAAGCAGCCGTTTTATCATGGAATGTCTGGTGCACTTCATGACCCCTTGACTATCTGATCCACCATCTGACATCACTGAATCTCTCCTCAGGGAATGTGTGATGGCATCAATGACATCACTGGCTGTCTGCTGCACTATTTCTTACCTCGGAGCGTCTGGTACATTGTTGGGCATCTTGAATAGCTGATCCGCCGTCTCGCATCACCGACTCGTTCCTCACTTAATAGCTTGGTTGTCACCACTGAATTACTGACGCCCTATTTGACACCAACATCTGTTGCACTGTGTAACATCACTGTGGTTTGTACTGTCTGACATCAATGAGAGGTTCAGCGTTTGACATCAATGAGTGACTTGTGAGCTCTTTGACACCACAGAATGTCTAGTTCATTGTTTAATATCACTGAATATCTAGTGACATCACCGAAAAAATCACTGCCTGACTTCACTGCACTGTCTGACACCAATATCTTGTACACTGTGTGACATCACAGAATCGTGCATAGGCTGGCATGTTAAAGGGTTCAGCGTTTGACATCACTGAATTTCTGGGGCATGGTTTGATGACACCAAATATCCGGTGCATTATTTCATATCCTTCTCTGGTATGCTGTCTGCCATCGCTGAAAGGCGAGCGAGCTTTTTGACCTCACTGCACTGAGACCATATATTGCTCACTGTGTGACATCAATGAACCGTGCTCTATAAAACTCCACTGAAAGCTGGTGCAGGCTAGAACATCGCTGGACGCGAGGAGAACCTCTTATCATCAACTTAGACCATACTTGGAAGACCACCACATTTTGGACTCGCAACAACTTGGCTTCCGCCCCTTATTGGGTACGGAGTCAGTTTTGGTCTTGGTACCAGAGGATCTGGCATTCATCAGAGACCAGGGTGGCACAGCAGGTCTAATTCTATTGGACCTGTCTGCTGCCTTTGGTACAATTGATCATGCCATCCTCTTGCTTAGGTTCCAGGAGATTGGCATTTCCGGATCCGTCTTGGACTGGTTCCAAGCTTTTTTGGCTTATAGGCTTCAGTCTGTTTCTCTACCTCCTTTCTGTTCTGTCCCAACCTTGGTCACTTGCGGTGTCCCTCAAGACTCGGCCCTCTCCCCCCTGCTTTTTAACATTGATGTACAACCCAGTGCGCAGCAGAGGAACCGATCGGGGGAGCTCCCCTCCTGCTTGCAAGTCCAGGAATGAAACATTGAAGGCCCAGGATACTGGTGTTCCCCCTTTTTCCGCCTATTGCCCTGATCCCGAAGCATGTACAATTCCCCTTGTCCGCCTTCACTCAACTAATAGCGACTATCTTGGCACCCCTCCCCTCTTGGCTCCCCTCACAAACATTTCTCTGACCTGTTGTTGACGTTTATGTTCTTTTTGTTTATTACATGCACCTCTAAGCTCGATTACACTGCTTGCAGCGCTCTTCAAGTATATGCCACATGTGATACAGTGTATATATAAAATCAATAAAAATATATTTTGAAAAAAAAAAACATTGATGTACAACCACTTGCTTGCCTGATTCCCTCACAGGGTTTCTGTTTCTTCCCATACGCAGGCGACGTCCAACTCCTGTTGTGCCTTGATGACGATCAGGCTGGTACAGCAGCACGCCTGCGTGTTTGTTTGGAAGAAGTGAGCTCTTGGATGAGTTACAATTGGTTGAAACCGAATGGGGAGAAAACAGGTGGTTTGGTGGTGGGCCCTCCCGATTCCTCTGCACTATGGGTTGCGGATGTCCTGCCTCCACCTTTAGGCCCTCTCCCAGGCCCTGTGAAAGTGGTAACAAATTTTGGCCTAAAAGTCTCTAGCTTATTCTCCTCCGAGGCTCAAGTAAACTCAACCTGCAGTGCAGGCTTCTTCAATTTGCCAAAGTCGAGAACAATTTTGCCATTTATCCTCATCAATTTCCATTCTCCAGTCACAGCTGCTTCTGTCTATGGTAGATAAGACTACTGCAATGTAACCTTCTTATTTCAACCTAACTAATAGATCAATCGATTGCAGGTATTGCAAACTTAAGATGTCCGCCTGTCCAAAGGCATCCCTTATGGCCATCACGTTTCTGCAGCCCAGCGAGTCCTTCATTGGTTGCCCTGGGCAGCGTGTATCAAATATAAGTCCCTTTGCTTGATTTATCGAGCTTATCACAAAAAGGGATGTTTGTCCCTGCAGGAGAAATGTCTCCCTTATCAGCCTAACCGTCCGCTTCTTCTTATCTGGTAGTAGGGCTGTCCTACTGACTGGAACGTTGCAGTAGCTGTGCCTTTTCAGTAGCAGGGTGTAAACTCTGCAACTCCCTACCTTTATTTATTTATTTATAAAGCGCTCAAACAGCTCTGGGGCATCGAGGCGCTGTTATAGAAATGTTTGTTGTTGTCTTAGTTGCATATTTATAATGCGCTTAAACACTGAGAGGTTTCTAAGCGCGGACGCCGGGAATCGAACCTGTGTTGCTTCGTGTTGTCTTGCTTCCAAGGCAAGCACATTGCCCCTGAGCTATCCTCCCTTTGACTTTATGTAGCCTGCCGGACTTCGAGCAATTTAAAGCTTCTCTCAAAATGGCCTTATTTGCATGAATCTGTCTTTTCCTTGTATGTTCATTTCTCATGTTAGCGCCTTGCTGCCTTTGGTGATTAGTTGCGCTAAACAAGTGCAACGATAAAGATAATGAGTGCATGGTTCATGGTGTCACACCACTGAATGGTTGACACAGTGTGTGACGTCATCGTGGAAAGTCTGATGACGGGTGTGACATCACTGCATGCCATAAACCTCCACCCCTTGACAGTACTTGGCACATCGGGCCTGTCCTTGCAGACAGTGCTGACTCAAAACAGCTGATCAATGCGGCACGTTTAGAAACAGATGTGAACAAAACACGCGCCCCGAGCCCCAGACTCCCCTAAATGAGGTCAGATTGAGGCTCCCTCCCGCTGTCCATCTGCCACGCGCATAGAGACAGATTCACGTGAACTGAACTCTGCCCTGTGGGTGCCAGTCCCTGTCTGTTGGTCCTAAGCTATGGAGCAGTGATGTTCACTGTGGCTGTTATAGGCCTTATTAACACTCAACACATCCCTCCATTGTCCCCCTTACATCATGACTGAGGCCTTTGTGGGTTGTTGGCAAAAAAAGGCTGTGTTTTCTTATTGCATGATACATACATCATAACAATGCCTTATATGTAATTTTATTTATAAAATTCCGTCATGAATAAACAATAGTCTCATTACTGTGTGTGCTTTTGGGCACAGGGTCCGGGTTGTGACCTCCTGGGCCGTGCCGCCTTTTCTTCGCACGACTGTGCTTAGACAACGTGTGTTGCCCTGTTTTTCTCTCTTGCCCCCTCTGTTCTCCTTGTTTGGGGTGGGTGAGTTCTGGGTGATGCGTTCGCAGCATAACTTTCTTTGTGCCCCGTTCGGGAGTGCTGGGGAAATGGAAGGGCGTGCTCCAGCTGCCCTTTCTTTTATCGCCATCTTGTGCCCTGAGGCCATGCATTTGGTCGTGAGCTTTGCTGCCCAGCGCCAGCCGGCCACACTAAGGTGTGCTTTCTCTTTCTTCCTTTGTTGTTACCTTCCTTCCTGATTTTCCCTGATGTTTGTCACATGCCGGCCACCCCTTTTGGCACCTTGGTATGACCCTACTTCCTGTCCTGGGGATTACTATGATACCTGTGCTGCGGCCTTATGCGAATAGGGGGAAGGGGGGAGGCAGGTCAGGAGCGGGAAGTGCGGCGGGAAGACATTGCTTAGTGCTGCCGGGGCTGTGGGGATTCCAACCCCTATATTATGGTATGGATATTATTAGGTCTGCGTGTGCCCCTCTGCCCCTGGTTACATGCCCGTGCCCTTTAGCTCCATATATTCCTTATTCCGCGGCACTGGGCAGAGATAGCTAGCATGGCATGACCCGCCCTAGGCTTTCCCTGCGTATACGGGCCGGTCCCCGCTCCTTGAGTAACAGATTATCGACGCATGTCCTGAAATGCACACGCGTTGTGTGTATTCAGACACCCGAGCAAAGAGCCTTTCTGCACTGGCTGCAGCAAATAATCCGCGAGGAACTGACATTCTGGGAGAAGAAAGCGGCCCTTGCCCCCTGCTCAGACTGGACCTGTCCTGCAGACCACCCGGCCTGCCTGGAAAAGCTGGCCCACTTTTGGATTCTTGAGCTATTTTGGACTGGAGTGCTATTCACTGCAGTGGTGGTAAACTGCAAGTGAACACATTTTGCACGGTGGTGGCAAATTGCACCCGGTGACATGTCTCCACTTGCCAAGGGAGCTGAACTATATTTTTGTGTCTATTCGATATGGGAACACATTGAGGGATCTCCGATTCAAGTCCTCAAGCGTTAAATCCACTCCGTGTTTTCATGGCATCCACATGGCCTACATTTGAATTCAGTGAATCTAAATAGGAATGATTTACATAACGAGTGGTTATCCCGATAACCTGATAAGGTTGGGTTTTAGGAGAACTGAACTTAGTGCCCTCTTGGCTGCACATTTAAGAAATCAATAAAAAAAACCACATGACAAGGGAAACGCGCCACCAGGTGCAAATGACCAGCACCATGTGCAATGCTCCCTTGTTTAGCAACACAGGAGCAAAGCAACACAGGAACCCAATTGAACACAACAATCTTAACTTCCACGTGTGGTAATTATATAATGTCGTTTTTATATAATACAGCCTCAGATTTTCCAGTAGAGCGTCGACCTCGGCCCCGATGCCGCTATTCCATGCAAGGAACCCCCATGAACATGGCGTGCTGCTGAAGACATTTAATTTTTTTTAATGCATTTCCCCCCTTCCAGTAGGCTGAGAGAATAAACACAGCAGGCCCCCGTCTTTGAAATCTTGCTTCTACCATCACAAGGCCCAGTGAGTCACATATGTGGTCTAGTGGGTAAGTTGTAGCTGGAACTGCAACCTCTACTTCTGGTGCTGGGTCCCTCACTTCACCAAAATATTGAATCCTTCAAAAATCACATCATCACTCTCAGAAGGTCTCGGTTTCCCTAAGTGCAACCTTTGGGAGCGCTCGCCACCAGCATCAAGCGTTCCATGGAAGCTTGACAGTTGCACTTGGACATTGTGACTGCACTGTGAATAAGTAGCCATGGTGCCTAACCTGCTCCATCCGCCAGTAACCCTTTCAACATCCCAGCAGCCGTGAAGAGCAGTGAACCAGCAGCGTTCCTGCAACGCTCTCCGGAAATTGCATTTAATTATTAACCTGCAACAATTACAGAGGCAATAACTTGTGTTTACATTCGAAGTGGCGAGGAACAGAAACGTGACAGCCACACGGGCCTCGGGCCCCAGCGGGCTCGGACTGGCCTATCGGGCAATAGGCCCATGGCCGAAACAAAAACACAAAATGCTGGTGTGGCCCGTTTTTTTTTGGTCAAAGTGGGCCCCTTTTTTGGCCAACGTGGTCCAGTTTGACGAGTTACTTCATTATGCAGCTAGTAGTTTCGACAGGTGTTGCTGAACAAATATTCTTTAAAATGCAAAATTTACACCACCTCTTATCAAAAAACTCCCTCTTGGGTACTATTCAAACCGTGTCAAGGAATGAATTGCCATTTGCAACTGGGTGCCACTTTTTCATTGGTGCCCGAGACAATTGCCCAGTCCGACCCTGGCCCCCAGGAAGGCCTTCTCCCCTCGCATCACTTTCGCGCCTGCATGCTGATGCCAACTTATCAGGTAGTTATCACAATTAATAAGGGATTCTAGCCGCCCCTGGCTAGTGTTAGTAAGGGGCAATGCCATCCAGGTACCAGAAAGTGGCAAGACAAATGCCATTCAGATATCCCTGTCAAAAAGGGGCAACATCTCCCAAATATCAGTTATAAAATGGGGCAGCATAGTGCAACACCAACATATTATCAGATGGGGGCAGAATTACCCATGTATCACAAAAGGACGGCATCACACAGGTACCAAAATGGAGAAACATAATTTAGATAACAATGTGGGCAAGGGGCAGCTCCACCGGGTTATCATGGGAGACACTAGAAAGGTATCAGTGCCAACAATGGGGAATGCCAACCAGGTATTAGTAAACGCAAGGGGCAACTCCAGCGGGTGCCAGTGACAGTAATGGGCAGCCCTGGCATCCGCATATCGGTATCAGCAAGGGGGACACTGGGCCGTATGAGTGCCAGCAAGAGGCAACACCTGCCAGGCAATGCTAGCAGGGCAGAGTCATGTGCCAATACCAGTATCCACAAAAAGCAACACCACCGCGGTCAGCAATGGGCAACACTAGCCGGGTATCAGTGCCAGCAAGGGGCAACACCTGCCATGCAATGCTGGCAGGGCAAGGTCATTGCCAATACCAGTATCCACAAAAAGCAACACCACCGCGGCCTGCAATGGGCAACACTAGTCAGGAATCAGTGCCATCAAGAAGCAACACCTGCCACGCAATGCTGGCAGGGCGGGGTCATGTGCCAATTATGCACAAAAAGCAACACCACCGTGGCCAGCAATGGGCAACACTAGCCGGGTATCAGTGCCAGCAAGAAGCAACACCTGCCAGGCAATGCTGGCAGGGCGGGGTTGCTCATAATCATGCTGATTTTAGTTGTCCTTTACTGGTACTAATACTCTGCTTCTTGTTGTCTCTAGCTGATACTGATACCCACTGCTGTTACTTGTAACTCACAATGATCCCTGGTCGACATTTTTTCATTGTGATAACTCATTGCCAATACCAGTATTCGCAAAAAGCAACACCACCCCAGCCAGAAATGGGTAACACTAGCCGGCTATCAGTGCCAGCAAGAAGCAACACCTGCCAGGCAATGCTAGCAGGGCGAGGTCATGTGCCAATACCAGTATCCACAAAAAGCAACACCACCGCGGCCAGCAATGGGCAACACTAGCTGGGTATCAGTGCCAGCGAGAAGCAAAACCTGCCAGGCAATGCTGGGAGGGCGGGGGTCATTGCCAATACCAGTATCCACAAAAAGCAACACCACCGCGGCCAGCAATGGACAACACTAGTCAGGTATCAGTGCCAGCAAGAGGTCACACCAGTCCGGTTTGTGTATGAGCACGGAGTAAGTCCAGAAGGCTATTAGTAACAGCTAGGGATAATACCACTGTGTATCATCATGAGAAAGAGACCATACCAGGTACCAGTAATAGTGACTACACCAGGCAGGTATCAGTTAAGGACAATCTCCATCGGGGTATCCTTATGAGCTACAAGTACCACCAGCAGACATCAGTAGCAGCTAGGGTGAAGAAGAGCTGGTTACTGATATAATCTAGCAGCAACAATAGGAGGGTATTAGTACTGCCAAGGGGCAACGCAAGTTGGCATGATTATGAACAAGGGGCAACACCAGGTGGATAACTACAATCAGCCAGGGCTATTACCAGCAATATCATTCTTATTGTATTTGTTTTTGACATTAGAAACGTCCTTGGATATTTCAATATTTGGTTCGAGAAACAAACTGTGTTAGCGCCCAGAAGCCTAAGCTCCTATATGGCTAGCGTCCACCGCAAACAAATCATAAAAGAAGTGACGCATTCCGCAGATGACAAACTCGGAGAAACCTAATGCAAAGAAGGCATGACAACCACCTCCCAGACCATTCAGATCTTCTGGAGTTACAATCTAATGATACACTTTTCTGACAACACACCAATACAAAACTCCTGGCACACAAAGCAACCACCACCAGGAGAAATTGGAAAACACTAAACCTGCTACAACAAAAAAAATCATAGAGGAGTGTAGCCAAATGTCATCCATCAGGGTGGAGTAGCCCGAGCTTGAGCTAATCAGTCACCCTTTGATCATACTCCATGCTAGAAAAGCCCAGTGCACGCATATGACTTGTTGAGCTATCTACTGAAATCTCTCAGCAGCTGCCTTATGGTGTGGCATGATGACAGTCACAAAGTGACATGTAGTCATGCCAGCAACTACTGGAACCAAAGGTGCAGCATGTCGACCATATCGACCATCATTGTGAGTTACAAGTAACAGCAGTGGATATCAGTATCAGCTAGGGGCAACAAGAGGCAGAGTATTAGTACCAGTAAAGAACAACTAAAATCAGCATGATTATGAGCAAGGGACAAAACCAGTTGGGAAATGAGTATCAGCGAGGGGCAATACCATTAGGTTATCAGTATTACTATTACATATTTGTTTTTGACATAATAAACATTCTTGGAGATTTAACAGTTGGAAACCCTGTACCTAAATGAAATGATATAATAGTGGATCTAAGCATCTGGTGTCAGAGGAGAAATCTAAATATAAGCCATTTCTGGTTATGACTTGGTGATCTCTGGGACTCCACAATTATATTCACCAAAAACTATTGCTATCATTGTATTATCAGCTTAGTTACTTGTGATACTCCTGATCAGTGGCTCTTGCATATTCACTGGCTGGGGCTGAGTTTCTCCCAAAACAAACCATTTGAGCTCAGTCTCAGCACAAACCTTTGCCTTCCCTGGGATAGAGTTGTCACCTCCCAAGATCACATAAACTGCCCCACTGGGTTGTGAGTGATCCAGTGCTTCTAAGGTCAGGCTCTATCAGGCCCAAGGAGTCACATCAGGGTTGTAACTAAGAGAGAGACCCTTTGACATAGGCACACAGAGGAAGAGGGCAAAGCAGAGTACCCTAAAGAGCACTTTCCAGTTATAGAGTGGATTTTCTTAGGACACCCACACTTCCTGTCCCCATCACCATGTATTGCAGACAAAGCACTCTGGGTATACACTCACCAGGTAAGAAGATAATGAAACAACTGTCAGAATTGGAACCCTTACAAAAGACTAGAAAAGGACGAATCCCCTGTGACCTTTTGCCAACATAAGGTGGGGAGAACCTCCCCTTAGTTGATTCATCTTTGAACACTTGAACTAGGAATAATCTGGAAAATGGTTGAGGGTGCTGTCTGCTCCAAAGTCGTCTGTGATACTGGTAAAGATCTGTAGAGCAGCAGGTGGACGCATTCTCCTTAGTCACAGCCCCCTAGCCCCCGTCCTATTGGAATGACGGACGAAGAGCTACAATTGGGAACCCAGGCGTAAGTTTATACGATATGTCCATACCCCGTCGGCTATATGAAAGACGATAGGCACGCAGACAGCTATTCAAAAGATACCTTATGTTGAAACAGTGGAAGAAAACTACCAAGAAGGATGTCCCTTGCCGAGTGGTCGAAATGCAGCCATGGATAAAATGGTGTGCGACATGGATGTACGTTAAACTAATTCAAATGGCTGCAAAAGAGTGTCCTAAAGAAGATATATGAACCTATGTTGAAACAATATAAAAATAATTAAGAGTGACAATGTAATTGGAGCACTAAGAGAAACATGTACTCCATGATGCAGTATTTACGAATACAAAGAATAATGAAGTGTCTCACTAGTCAATAACTGTAAATACGCTAAAACGCAAGGTAGAAAGAATACATAGAATCTTGCTTATAAGAGGTACATATTCAACGTTAAGGATTACCATCAGAACACGATGGAAGATGGCTTCTGTCAATCAACCCAACTACCTCAAAATACAAGCCTAGAATCTGAACATGGAAAGATGCTGAAGCGGCTGTTTTCCTTGCGAAATAGAGGAGTACAATGGCTTTGAACGAAGGATGCTATGTCTAGAGATGAAAGAAAAGCACGAAGGGAGTCTGACGAGCAGACCATGTGCAAGGACATATTTCCCAAAGTTTAGGAGGAAGAAGAACATTTACTGATGACAAATATTGGATAATTAAAAGGGCATAAAGTCAATATGGGATAGAATGAGCAAGTCCAGAAAGGCTTCAAGGTGAACTGCATCTAGCATAATTGAATCAAATGGTGTTAAATGCACTGCAGAAATGAACAAATTCATGTTCTTGCAAAACGTGATGAGGAGCTCCCAAACAAGGACTATTCATCAGGCCTGGAGCTAAGATATGTCCCGAGACAGTGCAGACCGGCAAGGTCAGTCTTCAAACAGAAGACACCGGCATGAGACCCACCGATCAGAGAGGGTGTTCTAATTGGGAAACAAGGGGAAAGCTGACGCATCACCAACCACCTGGGTTTCCTTTCTATGTACGTGCTGCTAACAACATCCCAAGGGAATATTTGTGGTGACAAGCTGGCTGTACAAAGCCTACTGCAGCTGAGAGTATTGGAATCCAGGAACTGCTCACTGGTGGTGACAGAATCCTGCAAGTGCTCCTTACAAACCGTCCTGGTTGTGAATTGCCGAAGAAAGGACATACCTTGCCTATGGAGACCCTGGTCGCCACACAGTATTCAATAAACCACTCTTGACACGTTTTGTCACATTTAAACCATCTCAGAGTCAACTCTAACATCTCAAGGAGCTTTGCAAGCCGCTGCAAACAACCATAGCTGTTTTTGCCACTCACTGCTTTTGATCCGTGTTTGAACCGTCTCAATGCCAGCTCGACCCAGAGGAAGCCATCGAGTCACCTGTCTCAACATGACTGGAACCGCTGGAAGAAATTGGCACAACCCTTATTGATGCCGACTCGATTTTAGGGTGTTTCGCCTGTGGGTATTCGTGGAGTGGGTAGGTCTAGCAGACTACATTTTGTTAATTTTGTACGACAGGTAGGCCGGGGCCTCATTGGTTAAGCATTTATGAGTAATGGCTAACATTTTCAAAATCAGGCACTCTCTGGCTGGGAGCCAGTGAGCCTGTTTTCTGGCCGTGGATATATGCTCACACTTCGGGATCTTAAGGGCAGCTCTGAGGGCATTTTTCTGTACTACTTGTAACTTGTTGATATTCCGGGTGGATGTACCAGCAAAGAGGGAATTACAGTAGTCAATCCTCGAGCTAATGAGCCCCCAGGCGATATGTAAGCAGTTGCCCGGAAGAGAAACGGTCTGCTAGCATTGAGTAGTTTTGTGTTGTAGGCTGCAGAGGAGGCAATGGCATTGACTTGCCACATCAGGGATATGGTGGCATCAAGGAAAACGCCCAGGGTCTTAACATAGCTCGATACTGGGAGCGCTATCCCCTCGATGATGAAAGAGCTGTAGGCTTTGTCCAGTTTATTGAGGAAGGTTTGGGAGCCAACAAGGAGGATCTTTGTCTTGTCATTCAGGCACAGCAGGTGAGAGGCCATCCATGCCTGTATTGTTTGGTATACTGAGCGCAGCAGGTCAGAGGCATAGATGCCAGAGAGAGCGGCAAGGACGTGCCTGTCATCAGCATAGTTGGTGTAAGAGATGCCCTGCTCATCGAACAGATCAAATAGCAGTTTTGTGAAGATGTTATACAGGGTTGGAGATGAGCAGGATCCTTGTGGTACACCACAGGTAACTGGGCAAATGGAGGCAGCTGCACTGTCCGAAAACACTCATGGATCTGTTGGCCAGGACTGAGGCAATCCAGGAGCTCGCTTCCAGTGACAAGTTAGCTGCTGTGGCAAAGTGCTGGCACAGGATTTGGTGGTCCACCAAATCGAAGGCAGCCGATAAGTCAAGCAGAAGCTGGATTGCTGATTTACCAGCATCCTTGATGCCATTAAACTGTTTTTTTAAGTCAAGTAGTGCTGATTCAGTTCTGTGCCCAGGTCTGAAGCCAGATTGGTCTAGAATGTTAGCTTCGAGGTTACGTTGGATTTGGATGTAAGCTGCTCTATCGAGGATCTTCAATATACATGGGACAGTGGTAATTGGGCAGTGGTTGGTGGGTATTTCTGGGTTAAGGGTGGGTTTCTTGTTTAAGGGGAGCACCCAGGCTTACTTCAAGCTAGCAGGCACTTGACAGGATGAGAAGGAGGCATTGATGATAGCTGTGATGAAAAGTGCTAAGGATCCAGTGCAGTCCATGATGACCATGGCTCGACAGGAGTCTCCTAGGTATCGGTATGTTTTAGGCCTTTCATGAGCAGAGAGACCTCAGCCACATCGACTTGATGAAAGTGGAATTGTGGTAACTTTGGTCGGTTTGTCAGAGGAATGTTGATGTGTGGGGGCAGCGAGTGTGCACCCAGAGTAGTTCTTTTGGTGAGGATCTTTTTTCAGAGAGTCTCAACTTTGTTGATGAGAGCCGCTTACATGTTGGAACACCAGGCAACATCTTTGATGCAAGTTGATGGGATGGCAGGGGGGGATTCTTACTTGCACAGAATAGCGAAAAGCTCTGATGAGCTTGATCTGGCGTTTGAGATTCTGTAATTGTATGTGGTTATTTTTAGCCTGTAGTGTGGCTATTTTTTATTCTTTTGCCAATGAGGCAATGCGTACTTTGTTGCTGTCTGTAGGAGATTTCCTCCAAGTGGTTTCTGCCTTATGTTTATTTTTGTCAGATGGTGCGGATGTCATTGGTGAACCACGTGTCACGATCCTTGGTGGGTTTATGTTTGAGCATGGTCAGAGGAGCGATAGAGTCAATGCAATCAAGTTATGATTCAATTATATCAGTAAACGAAAAACATGTAATTTGTTTTCCATAACAAAAGAACGCAGCCCAAGGTGGACCTAATATTGCTTAAATAACTCTGAAAAACATCTCCAAAACTTTAAGACTGCCCACAGTGGGGTTGTCCCTTTCATGGGTACTGGTAAACCGACCCCTGCTCTCATGTTAGGGACATCACCGAGCTTGTTATAGGCTAAGTGGTCTAATTTGAACAACTAACATGCAGCCCGGTTGGAGGATGGGAACCAAAGCAGCCACCATTGTATTTGTGACACAGAGTGCCTTAAAAAAATATTGTTTCCCCATTGATGTTTATTTCCAGTGATGAAATCACATATAACCAAGAGGTCATATTTCAAATAATGATGTTTATTAGAATATAGCAAGGACAGTAGCTGAATTTCTTCCTATATTTTTATTTAGTTTTATTTTTTGGTCATTCATAAAGTGCCTATACACTTAGACAAGTGTTTCAAAGCGCTCCAGGACAGGCAAGGAACAAAGTATACAATACAATGGTGATAGCCATTCCTACTGGGCCTTGGAACATTCAGAATGGGCAAGTGTGATGTGTTATCATGGTACAAACATGGGAACTGAGGAACTATCATTTAGAATAGTGCAAGTGCATTGACATAAATAGTGTGAAAGGGGGAGGGGTAAAGAAAGGGGGAAGGTACAAAGACATTAAACAAAAAACATCCTAGACTCCTAGCAGCATTTAGAATAGTGCAAGTGTTGTGACATAAAGTGGGGGAAAAGGGGAGGGAGGAAAGAGAGGGGGTGGTACAGGCAAGGACAGACAAGATGTGAGAGCAGGACAGGAGAAGGAGAAAAAGATTGGTGTCCATCGCAAAAGGCACACTAAGGCACACAAACGAAAATGACTGCAAAGATGTAGGAACACCTGAATTCGAGTTTTTGCAAAAGGCACTATAGAGCATGCATACCATGGTGGTAATGTTTGTGCTGGACAGAAAGTTATATATAGGAAGGGGGGAAAAGGAGAAACCGTACAGTGTCAGGGAAAGGATGATGGAGCATTGAGGTGCATGCCTGCTTACCCAGGAGGGTGGAAGTCATGGGGAGCCATTGCTGCAGAGAGTCCGGGAATACATCTATGCAGGTGAGCTCCTTCATGCTCCAACAGGCTCAGACAGGGGCCTCAGTGTGGGCCTTGGGAGTGGGCGGGTGATTGCCTGCGGACATTGGTCTTCTTCTGCAGTAAAAGCTGCAGGCGTCCAATCACGCAGTCTTCCTACGGGGGCACGGCAACAAAGATCAGCTCTTTGAAGTTGCCGCGCAGGGAGGCCATAATGAAAAAGAGGCCCCCGTCGGCAGAGTGCACCCGGAGGGACCGCATGCAGCATCCCCAGGAAGCAAAGAGGGAAGAGGATCCCTTGCAGCACACAAAGCCCCTAAATACTGGGCCAGGGAGGGGGCCAGCGATCGCCTGCCAGCATCAGTCTCCTTCTGTAGTAAAAGCTGCAGGCGTCCAATCACACGGTCTCCCTCCGGGTGCATGGCAACTAAGATCAGCTGTTTCAAGTTGCCACGTGGGTAGCCATGATGGAAAGGAGGCCCCCGCCGGCAGAGTGCACCCGGAAGGACCGCATGCAGCAGCCCCAGGAAGCAAAGAGGGAAAAGGATCCCTCACAGCACACAAAGCCCTTAAATACTGGGCCAGGGTGGGGGTCTGGCGATCACATGCCGGCATCAGTCTCCTTTTGTAGTAAAAGCTGCAGGCGTCCAATCATGCTGTCTACCTCCGGGAGCACAGCAACAAAGATCAGCTGTGTCAAGTTACCACGTGGGTGGCCATGATGGAAAGGACGCCCCCACGGCAGCATGCACCCGGAGGGACCGCATGCAGAATCCCCAGGCAGCAAAGAGGGAAAAGTACTAGTACTATTTTCTATAATCAAAAAAGGTCATTGGATCGGCCTCCTAGGACGTCAGGTTGTGCAGTGTGACGGTGGCTTGTGAAATTATGTAGAACTAATTATATGATCATAATATATTAGTTTAATAGACAATACAAGAGGAGTGTGAATGTTTTAGATATGTGCAAACGTTCTGCATATATCTTACTCTGTTATCCTAAACCACATAAGGTTCACTATTCAAGTTGAGTACATGATCAGTTGTTCAAACCAAATTGGATTTCTTTAGCTTCTTGTTTTCAGAGATTTAGGGAGTGATTTCCTCACCAAGGTGATGGAATGATGGAATGATATGTTTGATGTCCATTAATATGATTTTTTCGGGATCCCGTCCACCATGTGCCACTTTCCAATGTGCTACAAGAAGGTAACATGGATCCACAATTAGTTATGCTCTCAAATGTTCTTGTATTATTAGAGTGGCCTAATGGTCCTTACAATGTACAATGTGTTACTGCTGCTGTTCATATTAAGGTCAACTTTCCATTTTGTGCTCTGCATTTTGCAATATGAATGTGAGATGGGTGCAGGGAATGAGTAGACTGCAAATTCAGTTTAAGCCTTGTTGGCACTGCAGCCCGCAAACCATACATTTGTACCAATCCAGCCTTTCTAATATCACAGAGGTGATACAGTACTAAGACTGTATAAATTATTTTGGTACTGTTAATTCATAACAATTCTTATGGTCTGTGTGTCCTGTATTTGTACGATAATGTTTTATTTTGGCAAGTTGGGAAACATTGCATGTATCACACATTTGAAAAAGCAGAAGGCAATGTAGATAAGGAAGTAGGATCAGAAGAAATCGGTTTTAGAAAACGTAAGCAGAGTTTGATACGAAGCTTGTCAGCCTTTTTGAAGGTAATTTGTGGTTTGAATACTAATATGGTCCTAATCTTTGTTTATAAGGAAAATATAGTCAGTTCTTGTTAATTAATTGGTAAATATCATTGCTTACTTGGCTGTATGGTGTAAAGAAATTGATAGTATCTATTGTGTTAAGAAGTTTTATTGAGCAGATTTTGTCTTGAAGTCTGAAGTACCTGTCATTGTTTAGATAGAACGAGATCATGATAGCCACATCTTTAGAGTAGTCAATGTTCCTTGTGTTGCTGCAGCACACCAAATGAGGTTTTGTTCTTTTTTTAATCTGCCAGGGTGTCTGCTGGGAGTATGCAGACCAAGACAATGAGCTACTTTCTCCATGGATATTTTAGTCTACATGTGGTGATTGTTTTCCAGATCTGAAAAACATACTTTCCTCTGTGTGACTGTTCTGGTTATTTCAATATTGTATTGATTATTGCAGAAATAATGGGTAAATAGATCAATTTTCTTTAAGCTGTCACCCCAGATTAAAGGTTGTGAGCACCAAATCCATCCCAATATTTGATGAGATATTTAATGAATAATGATGGATGTTGCCAGAGCATATGTTGTTACTTGAACAGGTTTGCATACATAAGGGCAAACATAGAACCCATTGCAGTTCCTTCTCATTGGTAGTTCCCAGTATTATTGCAAAGAAAGATATTGCTATAACATACATATTGTAAAGAGTGGTCTGGAAGGTTGCTCAAGCAATGTCTGTTTTTTCTAATTCATTTAAAAGCTTCCAGCCATTACCTCTGTGTTGCAATCCATCATTGATACATGTGCATAAAGATACCACATCAAGGGATACAAAGCGAAACATAGGGGACCATGTGTGCTGGTGTAGTGTTCTAATGTCATCAGCAGGTGTCTTAAATAAATGTAGTAACTAACATAAACAATGCATTTTTTTAGGCTCTTTGGAGGGAGTGTGTTCTTGCAAAGAGATGATCGCTACGCAACCTGAGATTCAAGAATAGGCACACAGAACTAGTAGCAGAAAATAATGAGTGTTTCGCACTTGTAGTTGTCCCACAGGGTAGAAACTGGGACCCCATTTATGGGGTTAAGGTAAAATATATGGCACATGTTTTACAAGTAAATAAAGGGTGGAAGAGATATTTTCTTAAGCAGACCCAGTGCTTCCCAATGGTTTCATTATTTTGTTCATTTATGCAGAAAGGCCTGGAGGCCAGTCAGATAATAGTATTTTACAATGTTTGTCATTGTTTAATTGTCCAATGTCGTCTTTAATGCAGTCATGTCTGTTTCTTAGTACACTAGTCACATCTTTTTCTGCCTCTTTTATGGTAATTCTGGTCCATTGTTGTAAATGTAGAACTGCATGTTGTTGTTGTCTAGCTAGATTGTGACAGCGTTTTCTTGGCATCCACAACATTACAAATAGAGTTTCTTTCATCTTTCTTCTTTCCTAGGCTAGAGGCTTGCATGAGAAATAATGGCAAGGCTACTTTTCACACACACATTACATTGACCCTTCATGCCTATCTCCATGGAATACACAATGTAGGTGTGTCTGCACAGCTTTAGCATTCCGCTCCTGACTAGTGGCTGGCTCTCAAGGGTAAACTCACTCTTCTTGACTGTACATCGTTACCTCTCCGACCGTTCCTTTCCTTACCTCCTCACCTGCTACTAACATGGACTGTTAATGATGATACCCCATCAATACATTGAATGTGACTGCTTGGTTGATTTACCCCCTCAGCTGCACAGTTACTGCTACCAATAAGGTCCAATATTGAATAGCTCCTAGTGGGCAGTCATGCTGCCCCATTTCCCGGCCCATTGCAAGACTTTAGATTCTACTTGGTCTCCAGCTCGAACTCTGGGCCTTCAGGTCATGTGTGAGCTTTGTTCACATTTTGCATACAATTGCCAATGAAATGTACCCCTTGTGGGTTCCTCATGTGAGATGGCTTCACATGAGAACATCATGCCCAAAAGGCATTTCTGTATATTGCACATGATTTCTTGGGCTGCATATATCTCGATTTGTATCCGGACTGGACTTCACATTATTGTGCGGGCATAGTTACATGTTGATGCCTGCTGTCCTTTCCACATACTTACAATATAGAGCATAATTACAGGTGAGTGCCCGATATGTTCCAATTAGCCCCCATCATCGAGGTTTAAATATAAAATTGTTTTCATCGCCCCATTGCGTTCTCAGGTGTATCATATAGCTTTGAAGAACTTCCACTGAGAGATATTTCGAAGAGGGCAACCGAGACCCAGAATCGACTCCTTGATGGTCAACGCAATCAATCGGAGGCAAGGGCTCACACAAGGCACGATCAAACACAATGCCAATTGCTCTCATGTACTCTAATGTGTGATTGCTCACTCAGCAGTTTCCCAATAAGTGGTAGCAGGCATGCATGCATGCCATGAATCCGTTTTGAACAAAGTATCATGCAGTAATTATCCCCATGTGCAGCTATGAACCAATGAGCAACGGTTAGACCACGAAATCCCACTGTTTATACAACAATCAGTGGCACATCTTTCCATCCCACCAGTAGCACTGGAGTGTATCTGCTCAGTCCTTTGTGGAAGAAATCCGAGACTCATGTCCAGTCAAGCAGGGGAGCCACGGGCAACGACCAATGGCATACCAAGGCGTTTCGATTCAGTGAACCATTGAATTGACTCTCTGGTTATGAGGGACTGTGACTCCTCTGCTGAGTGACATGCAGCCTCTTGCCAATCACCAAAAAGCATATGCCACCCAAAGGTCTACACTCCCGGGAGCCCATGAAGGAATCAGGAATACTGGATGCACTACTTCACAATACTGCAAGAGATAACCTGATGGGTCCAAATGGACTCAGACTTCACTGCTGTTATGGCGAAACACCACCCAAGACATGCAGTATTTAAGAAACAAAGCATGGAGGTATTTCTGAAATAATTCATGCCCATTTTTCAGAAATGTAATACTGTATTTACAGCCCCATTTAAGTGATGGCAATGCCTACACACTAGTGAGAAGATGCACAAAAGGGTCAATGCTGGCACTTCTGCGGATCACGCACCCCCGTGCATCATAGACGCTGACATGCCCATCCCTTGCATCATAGACGCAGACATGCCCATCCCTTGCATCCCTTGCATCGTAGACGCTGACATGCCCACCCCTTGCATCATAGACGCAGACATGCCCACTGCATGCATCATGGACGCTGACATGCCCACCCCATGCGTCATAGACGCAGACATGCCCACTGCATGCGTCATGGACGCTGACATGCCCACCCCTTGCGTCATAGATGCAGACATGCCCATCCCATGCATCATAGACGCAGACATGCCCATCCCTTGCATCATAGACGCAGACATGCCCATCCCTTGCATCATAGACGCAGACATGCCCATCCCTTGCATCATAGACGCAGACATGCCCATCCCATGCATCATAGACGCAGACATGCCCATCCCATGCATCATAGACGCAGACATGCCCACCGCATGCATCATAGACGCAGACATGCCCATCCCATGCATCATAGACGCAGACATGCCCATCCCTTGCATCATAGACGCAAACATGCCCATCCCTTGCATCCCTTGCATCATAGACGCTGACATGCCCACCCCTTGCATCATAGACGCAGACAGGCCCACTGCATGCATCATGGACGCTGACATGCCCACCCCATGCGTCATGGACGCTGACATGCCCACCCCATGCGTCATAGACGCAGACATGCCCACCCCAAGCATCATGGATGCTGACATGCCCACCCCATGCATCATAGACGCTGACATGCCCACCCCTTGCATCATAGACGCAGACATGCCCACTGCATGCGTCATGGACGCTGACATGCCCACCCCTAGCATCATAGATGCAGACATGCCCATCCCTTGCATCATAGACGCAGACATGCCCATCCCATGCATCATAGACGCAGACATGCCCATCCCATGCATCATAGACGCAGACATGCCCACCCCTTGCATCATAGACGCAGACATGCCCACCCCTTGCGCTGCTCCTCTGCGAATAAAGGGGATGTCCTAATGCTCCCTTCACTAGCACGTGAAAACATTTTGTAATGCAGAGGTCCAACAGATGTTTTCTCTTTTGGGTGGAGACAAAAGGATGGGATGGTTCAAGTGGCAGTTCAACTCATAATCGTTCAGTGTTTGCCAAATGCGGCACCTGAAAAGCACTCCATAAGGTCTTCTGAGTATGGTTTGTAAAACCAGGTGGTATTTCAACCATGCAGTGTTCATTTTATTCCTTAGGGATTGATCCCTAAAAAGAAACAAAGAACAGACAATGCACAGAGCGCCCCATTACCCTGAACAGATGCAAAGAGGGACAGGTGTGTTCACAGGGCTTTAAGTGGGGTAAGAAATCGGGGGGGGGCTCTCATTTGGGGGCGTGGCTTGTGGGATGGCCGTGGCCTTAACAACATCCACAAACCATGGTAGGGTACGCACACATTTTATATATTTTTATGCATACCTTACTATGGTTTGTGTAGTATGCACGCCATCTTTTATAAACATAGAAATATGTCACATATTTCTAAGTTTATAAAAGATGGCGTGCATACTACACAAACCATAGTAAGTTACGCACATGAATCATGAATATATAAGTGCTTACATTTATATATTTGTTTGCGTGCCTTACTACGGTTTGTGCACTTCAAGATGGCTTGAAAAGTACATGAACCATAGTAAAGTAGGCACGCAAATATATAGCATTTATATATTTGTGTGCGTGCCTTATGGTTTGTGTACTTCCCAAGCCATCTTTGTTAAACATTTCTAATGTTCCTAATCCATATTTTATAAAGCTTTGCCGACGGACAAAGCTCAGGCGTCTTTGTCCATCGGCAAAGCTTTATAAAAGATGGCTTCAATTGTGCACTTTTCAAGCCATCTTTTATAAACACAGAAATCAGCACAGTGCCACACAGTCCCCAGGTACGCAGAGGATTAAAGACGCCTCGGCGATCTGGGGAAACAAAGTCACAGTAACTTCCTCTGGTGACCCCTGGTGACCCCTCACGCGAGGGGTCACCAGAGGAAGTTACAGTGACTGACAGAAGTGCCAGCAAGCTACAGAGATGCTGTCACTGGTTGACACTTCTGTCAGCTTGCCTGACCTAATGGCGGGCGCACCTCCAGCCGCATCTGCGGCTACAGCCGCGACAGGATAATGCATCCCGCCAATGTTGTGGTGGGACCAAGGGGCCTCGGCCGGGCCCCGGCTCAACCCCACTTTTGGGAGACTGCTAGGGCCTGGCCCACTTAAAGCACTATATGTTCAGTACCAGAACAGCACTAACCGATGCATGTCATCACACAACCGGAAAAACATGTAGGAGAATAAACATGAGCCCCCTCCCTGAAAGTTTATTTCTCTAGTGTTACCACACCTGAGTTTGATACAACAGCACAAGCATCTAAATGGAGCCCTCTTTCTCTGGTGCACAGAATTACGGGATATGTCAATAAATAGAAGGCTGCAATCCAGCATGGGGATAAAGCCGGCGATGTATGTCACATCCTAAACTAAAGACTGGCCATCATTTCATAATGCATAGATGCGTGAAAAGGTATGGTTACGATAAGCTCTCATAAATACTGTAGAGTTGCCCATATGTTACTCATTCACATGCACTATAAAGTCAGAGGATGTAAACAGTAGAACCGCAGCGTCAAGAGGATAGCAGGCACACAAGAAATAAAAATAGCGATCAAGTGACATAGTGGCGCCTTCGTGGGTGGAGTTTAGGCGACACGCAGCGGCGTCGCTAGGGTGGGGCCTGGGGGGGCCCCTTCTCTGAAATCCCGTGACCCCACATTATATAGTTGGCAAGTGCGCTTATTATAAGCTACTTTGGGCTTGGTTTTTCCCCCAAAGTAGCTTATAATATGTTGAGGTCGCTTGTTGCAGGGTTTTGTCGGCTTGTTTGATCAAAAGTGGGCGTGTAATTGGACTTGTTGACAAAACAGCCAAGCCCATTACACAGGGCCACAGAGCATCCTGGAAAGGGCTGCTGGCATCCCTTAACGACCTGCAATTATTGCTGGTCATTAAAGAGCTGACTGCAGCACAATCACTCCTTTGTTCCCAGCCCCAATCTGAGTGCTCTCCTCTCCTTTGCATATGAAATACCCTTACAGATGTGTACCTGTCCAAAAGGGGTCCTATCAGTGTCAAATGCCCAAACATAAGCAAAAGAAGAGAAAGCCCACTTTTAAAGTTGTCATGTCTGTGATTGACATGCAAGAAAGGGATTGCCTTGCATAGATAGCAAATGTTCCTAACACTAACCGCAAGCTGGGAGCTTGTCACAAAGGTGATCTGTATCCACTCCTTTTTTTGTGATACACAAAGTATTTAAAGAATAACTGTGGTGTTAAAAAACGATTTTTCAGGCTTGCATTCTTTTGCATTTTGGGACTTGTAGCTTGCCAGTCAGCATGCAGATACTAAACCTAACGACATTATTTTGGCAGAACATGTTTCTCTAAGAATTAAAATACTGTACGTTTGCTTTCCTATAAGATGTGTATTTTGCAAGTAAACCATCAGAGCTGTCAAGTTTTCTGTGGCCATGCGTGAGATCACCCAGACCTCTTTTTATTTCCCTTTGGATTCTGGAACTTGTAGTTTTCCTACATTTCAAATGGGTAAGAAAAAACTGCAAGTATAAGAATTCCAAGCAAAAACAGGACTGGATAGCTTTCCCACGCATGGCCATGGGAACCTTAGAGCGCTTTTCTACAAGACCTTATTGCAGGCCTTGAAATCCAAAAGGTAAATATGTGGATGTGGCGCAGCTTAGAAGGTATGTGTTCAAGCGCCTAAACTCTAGAATGCACATCCCACCTTCACTGTTTAGCTAAAATGTGGGATCCCGGGAAAATAATGTCATCTCTTCTAATACAAAAGACTTGCCTCAGCAGAGCCAATATTAATGTTCTTCCCCTTTTGCTGCCATTCACAAAGGTGGCATGGGCTGTCCAGTATACTGCCCCACAGGAGAATTAGTGAAGCTCTTTCCTATGCCCCGTTATGCTATGTTATTCAGTCTGGGGTCCGTCTACGGGCACGGCAAATGCAGTGAAGAACACACCATAAAGGTGTACACAGGACAGCGGCACAGGGGTGACGGTCAGCAGTCCGAGTCTAGGGCTTGCCATTGCTAATGCATGTGTGCGCACACATGCACAGCTAGGTGAAAAGGCACGCCCAGCCCCCTGCCCTGCCTGCGGGAGTGAGGGTACAGTGAAAAAAGACCCCAATTTGAATTTCAACCATCGGGCCGGCCCGGCTGCCGATAGTTGAAATTCACATTGGGTTCTTAGTAGGTAACTCGTCGCTGACAAGGGTTTCCTGACCGAAACCCCAGCTTCACTGAGGGAAGCAGGGGGCCTGGTGATCTAATCTGCTGTTCTCCTTTCCCCAGCCGTCACTCCCGCGTTTGCAGGCTTTTTGTTCATCCTGTTTTCTTTCTTCTTGCCTGAAAGGGACACACTGCCCTCGAGACATTAGAATTGCTCCATCTCTGCAGAAGACACTGCTTTAAAGGGTCATATCTGGTTGACTGCTCTTATAGCGCACACACTGACACACACTGTGCTCCTGTAGTTCACATGCCCACTCTGGATATTCTCAGTGCTCTTGCTACATTTGCACTATAAAATACCCACACAAAGACACTGCTGGGAAAGGACCCAAAGCTCCAATAGCGATCTGCACAGACCTTCCAGAAAAGCAACCGCAGCCAGATGCAAGATGCACAAAAAGGCATTGCGGAGCATGGGTATTAATGGCACACTTGTGAAAGGCCACCTACAGCACATGCGATCAGGACACAATATGGTCACGGTATCACGGTGCATAAAATGGCAGGTGTTCATTACCAGCCAATGACAACAGGCAACATCTGTAGAAATTGCCCATGAAGGCCCGAAACCAAGAGTGAACTTAACTGGTGCTGTGTGTGCACTTTTAGAATAAAAATGTCCCTTTGCATTAGAAACATTAAGAACATTTTGTCCAAAAGAATGCTCTCTTAAATGGGCAATCACTGGTAAATCGCTCGCACTTTGAATGCTATGCCAGAAAAAAGAAAGATAGTGAGTCATTAAGGGCTCCCTTCCATTCCCTCAGCTGCGTCTGTGTCTTGCCATCACACTTTCATGTTTCTCATGAATATGTCTTGCAAAAGACTTTCTATGATCCATGTTCACAATAGCTCACATATGTTGCAGGATCCATGCTCTTAAACTGCAAATAGCACTGCCAACATACCACTCATCACACAGACTCTGCAAGACATATACAACACATTCAGTTCCAGTTGATTCTGTATCTGATGTCCATGAATTGCCCCGACCCCGGGTTCTGATATTTAGATGTATTATATGCGTACCGATTGGCCTTTTGTTTTTTACATTTGAAAAACCTTTATTCTTTGTTGAAACCCAATTTAACTCACTATTAATTGTTTTGGGTCGATGGAAACTTGGTGCCGACAGTTGCTTTAGGGTGCCTTTCACCAAAATTAACTTGTATTTCTCCATTGGACCTCAGGGTAGAATCCTTCCATGGCAATTCGATACTTTTTAAGTTCATTTGCTTGATCAGTATATGTGGTAATAAACCTAATTTTAGAATCATTTGTTGTTGTTATATTAGTCAGTGATGGATTTCTTTTCTGTTTTTCATTTTTAGTGATCAGAAGATCAACATGATATTTCTTACTAGGTTTAACATATGGGGTGTCTATAACCCATTTCGGATACTTTCTTTTCCCAAGTCGCCTAGCTGCAATAATGGATACAATAAGATATGGTTCAGGCATGAAACAGTTTCTCCTAATTGGCTTTTAATTGTTAGGATGGCAAGCATCTGCCTGCTACAAAGAATGAATTTGTACTTGTTTATTTTCTACAAATAATGGCCCGAAGATGGTCAGATTCAACACTGATCCTAAGGTATAACTATACAATTTGACCAGGATTATATGCTTCCATAATTTGTAAATTCAAAGTGTTCAGATTGAGCTGGCATACAGATTGTATCAGTTCTCTTTCTTCGCCATCCCAAATTAGGAATAAGACATCTCTGCACCTAACCCAAAGTGAGATTTTCCCTTGATATGTCTCCCATTTTGGACCACCTGCAACAATTCTTCCGACCAGCCCATCATTAAATAAACATAATTCGGAGCAAATAGCCTCACCATTGCCGTCCCTCTAAGCCGGTGAAAACGCTCATCATCAAAGACAAAGATGTTGTGTGTGAGACAAAAATGTAACATTTCTAGTAGCATTATTGTATGATTTCAATACTGTAAAGACTGGGGGGGTCTGTACTTCTGCTCTCTATATGGCAGAGGAGAGGCACAGAGGACCCCAGCCAAGATTCTCTATTATTGGTATTGTGGTCGAGCAATCAAGGCCTAGCGTCTCAGGAGGTGATGCAGGCTGGTTGTTAAGTACAGTGTAGTCCCCAAGCCCCCGCAAAAGAATGTCCACACACTGTATTAGTTAAAACACAGTCTTTATATAATTAAGTTCAAGGTTATGTACACAATCACAATAACCCACTTTGTGCTCACTAAATCTACAATGGCAAATATATACAGTTCTAAGTGGTACAACAACTATTATTAGATCCCATTAAAGTGCATCAACTGTACTCTGGTTAAATGTCACACAAATCAATTAATAAGGGTAACCAACAATAGACACAGGAGGAAAGCAGTTGGTTAGAACAATTGGCAGAATACTGGCCCCTACCACTAGACACAGTTCTGTGTGGAGATCTCCCCACCTGGGCGACCTGTAAAGTAAAGATATATCACAAGCCCAGTCCATATATGGTACTATGAGTCTTATTTCCTTCTATAATAGTTCTACAACCCCAATGTACCTGGAATAGCAGAGTTCATCGTTGAGTCGTCGACAGATCCTTCTTGAGCGGCTCCCTGTAAGGCAGGAGCCACGGATCGTCGAGATCCCACGAGGAAAAGGGTTGAATGACGACGGTGAGGTGGCAGCTCTGTTCTTAGCAGTGCTCTTCGACGACCGAGCGTTGGCGTCCTGCAAGGAGGAGGCGTGCGGGGCACCTTGGTGATGATATTTCAGGACCGCAAAGATTTTGAACAACATTGGCCCAGCAAGGGCGTCAGGTCGGCATCGACTCTGCGGTCTTCAGGTAGCGGGAAACCCACCGGCGGATGCTGCTCGGCACGTCGGCAGCATCGACATTCTCCAGCGGGACAAAGCGGACGGTGGTGCAGGCAACAGCGTCCTTGGATCAAATGTTACTTAGGCAAACGGAGCACCGTGGCTCTGGTCGGCGATGGCGGTCATCGACAGTGATGGACAACAGTGTCCGGCGCTTCTGCTTGTGATTCCGCGGCGGTCCCCATCTCTGGTTGGCAGCCTGTCGTAAGTCTGTCTACCAGGGAGCTTTGGCAAAGATCAGCTGGTGCACGATGGTCCCTCATAGCTCCGGAAGAGGGCGCCTTACCAGGTCCTCTCTGGGTCAGTCCTTGGAGACATAGCAGCTTTCAGATGGACGAAGTAGAGCAGCAGCAGGGCTTCAAGGTTAAGCTTCAGTTTCAACTCCAGTTTCTCTTCAGCTTCTGAGCACGAATTCTAGCAGTGGGAGGCCCCCAGAGATACTCGTTGATCTCCCATTCATTCTGCTGGGTCACACTCAGGCAACCAATCGGTCAGAAGGGCATTCATGCAGGCAGGCAGCCAATCAGGTTCATAGTGCATTCAGGCCATTCACTTCTCTCCAGACACACACAACAAGTTATGTGTTATTGGGTATTGGGATAAGAACCCAGCCATCCAACACTACTCACTGCATTCATACCAGTTTCGGGCAGGGCTGTCTCAGTCATTGTGTCAAACACCAGAAACTAGACATCCACAACAAGAAGTGCATATTCATCACACACTCCATTCACACAACATACAGTCACTGGGAATGCTCCAGCCAGTCTGGCCTGGATTTAACAACAACACCATATATGGAACTTCCACCCAACAGCCAGTCAGGGGGAAGGGACAGAGTCAAGGCTTCCCAGGACTTTGGGAAAACAAGGTACCAGGCAATAGAAAGCAAGGGGCCACAGGGGCCATCTTGTTTCCTATCAGGAATCAACTGATTCCAATGGCAGGGCCTGGGTATCCCAAAATGGAGGATACTCAGAGCACCTGTCAACTTCAGCATGGTGCTGCCACCAGCCCATACCCTGCTCTGTGGGCCACACACAGGTGACCAAAAACATACACTAGGGGCACAGGGTTGTACCCCCACTCATGGGTGCCATAAGGGTATCCCATGGGTCTGCACACCAAACCAAAAGAGAGAGCTGCACCGCCAGGAGTCCCACATGAACTCATGTGCGGAAAACACAACAGAACACAATAAAAAGCAGTAAAGGACAAGGATACGGAGACCATGTCCCTCCGATGCATTTCCAGCATCACAGTCGCCCCCCCCAGACTGAGGTTTGGGTGCCTAATCTCCCACGAGATAGACACCCTCACCCAGACGGTCAACATGCCTTCTTGAAAGGTCATCTACATTATCGTGACTCTTCCCTGGTCTATGCTCTATGGTGAAGTCTAGCCTTTGCAGGCTAATGGACCACCTGTGCAGTTTCGGGTTCTCACCCTTCATCTGCATAAGCCACTTCAAGGGCTTATGATCTGTTTGGACCTTGAAGGTAGACCCCGTAAGGTAGGGCCTAAAACGCCTAAGGCTCCAAACTATGCTAAAACATTCCTTTTCAACAGTAGCCCACCTAAGTTCTCTACCCTTGAGTGGTCTACTGATGAATATGATGGGATGTTCCCTCCCTTTGCCATCTAACTGGGACAAGACAGCTCCAATTCCAGTGTCGCAGGCGTCAGTTTGAATGATAAAGGGCTTGTTGTAATCAGGCACATACAACACAAGTGCCCTACACAGACTTTCTTTCAAGCCATCAAAGGCCCTCTGACAGTATTCAGTCCAATTAACCTTCCTAGGCTGTTTGGGTGAAGCCAGAGCTGTCAGGGGTGCAGCTATGGTTCCATAGACTGCCATGAAATTGCGATAATACCCAGTGAGGCCCAAAAAGGCTATCCTGTAGTTTACTGTGGAGAGGTTGGATGTGACCCTATCCTACCTCATGACCAAGATATGTGACTTTCCCCTGAGCTATCTGGCACTTGGTGGCCTTGATAGTGAGGTTAGCCCTTTTCAAGGCCTGCAACACCTTATCCAGATGTGTCAAATACTCTCCCAGGTAGAACTGTAGATGGCAATGTCGTCGAAGTTGGCCACACAAAAGGCTTCCAGCCCACTGAGCGCATGATTGACCAATATCTGGAAGGTGGCAGGGGCATTCTTCAACCCAAAAGACATGACCCTTGAAAAGACTGGAGGGGGGGTGTCTGTACCTCTGCTCTCTATATGGTAAAGGAGAGGCACAGAGGACCCCAGCCAAGATTCTCTATTATTGGTAACGTAGTCGAGCAATCAAGGCCTAGCTTCTCAGGAGGTGATGCAGGCTGGTTCTTAAGTACAGTGTAGTCCCCAAGCACCCACAAAGGAATGTCCACACACTGTATTGGTTAAAACACAGTCTTTATATAATTAATATTCAAGGTTATGTACACTATCACAATAACTCACTTTGTGCTCAGAAAATCAACAATGGTAAATATATACAGTTCTACAGTGGTACCACAACTATTATCAGATCTCATTAAAGTGCATCAACTATACTGTCAAAATGTCACACAGATCAATAAAGAGGAAACCAGCAGTAGAGAGAGGAAGGAAAGCAAGACGGTTGAACAATTGACAGAATACTGGTCACTACCGTTAAAAACAGCTCTGTGTGGCGATCCCCCCCCCACCTGGGCAACCTGTAGGATAAAGATACAAGCCCAGTCCATATATTGTTCATACTAGACTTCCCAATAGTTCTGCAACCCCAAAGTACGTGGCGTTGTAGCGTTCCTCCGCGGGGAATCGACGGCCCTTCTTGAGTGCCCTCCCTTTAAGGCAGGAGTCACGGGTCGTCGAACGTCCGACGGAGAACAGGGTGGCTTCGTTCCTAGCGGTGTTCATTGATGGGGAAGCGTAAACATCCTGCAAGGAAGAGGCGTGCAGGGCACCTCGGTGTCGATAGTTCTGGACCGCAAAGAGTTTGAAGAACTGTGGCCCAGCGAGGGCGTTGCGTCGTCGGCGTCTCTGTGGTCCTTGGTGGCGGGAAACCCACTGGCGGATGCTCCTCAGCGTGTCGACGGTCAGGCCTTCTCCAGCAGGATACAGCGGCGATGATGCGGATGAGTGCGTCCTTGGATCAAATGAAGTTCTTAGGCAAACAGGAGCACGGCGCCTCCAGTCGGCGACGGTGGTTGTCGACAGTGGCGGACAACAGTCTGGGTGCTTCTCTTTGTGATTCCGCGGCGGTCCCTGTCTCTCGGGTCGGCAGCCTGTCGATGATCTGTCTACCAGGGAGCTTTGGCAAAGGTCTGCTGGTGCACGATGGTCCCTGGTAGCTTGGGAAGAGGGCTCCTTATCAGGTCCTCTCTGGGTCAGTCCTTGGAGACACGGCAGCTTTCAGATTGTGAAGGAGAGCAACAGCAATTCTTCTCATTCAGCAGGGCTTCAAGGTCAAGCTTCAGTTACTCCAGTTACTCGTTGCAGTGGACTTCAGCTTCTGAACACGATTCCTAGCAGTGAGAGGTCCCCAGATATACTGTTGATCTCCCTTTCATTCTGCTGGGCCATACTCAAGCATCCAATCACGACTAAGGGCATTCAGGCAGGCAGGCAGCCAATCAGGCACACGGTGCATTCAGGCAATTCACTTCTCTCTAGACACTCACAACAAGATATGTGTATTGGACAAGTACCCAGCCATTCAACACTCCACACTGCATTCATACCGGTTTCGGGCAGGGCTGTCTCAGTCATTGTGTCAAACGCCAGATACTAGACACCCACAACATAGAATGCATATTCGTCACAGACTCCATTCACCCAGGTCCCACCCACAGGAGTACCCACAACATACGGTCGTTGGGAAGGCTCCAGCCAGTCTGGTCAGCACTTTCCCACACTACCATATATGGAACTTCCAACCAACAGCCAGTCAGGGGGAAGGGACAGAGTCAGGGCTTCCCGGGACTCCAGGAAGATCAAGGTAACAGGCGATGGAAGGCAAGAGGTCATGGGGGCCATTTTGTCTCCATCAGGAATCTACCGATTTCAATGACAGGGCCTGGGCATCCCAAAATGGAGGACTCTCAGGCTCAGGACACCAGTCAATTCAGCACGTAGCTGCCACCAGCCCGTACCCTGCTCTGTGGATCACACACAGGTGCCAAAAAACATACACTAGGACAGAGGTCTTCAAACTGTGGGGCGCGCCCCCCCAGGGGGGGCGCCAGAGCCCAGCATGAAATGTAAAAAAAAAAAAAAGAAAAAGTTTTATTTTTGATTTTTTTTTAGATTGGGGGAAATGGGAGGGGGCAGCTCACATGGTCAGACTGGACCATAAAACGGGCTTAGGCACCAATGAAAACATGGCCAGCAGTTGCAAATGGATATGCAGTCCTTTAGTCGCAGACTGTTTAAATAGTACCCAAGGGGTTGTTATTTATTCAAATGTAAACAAATTGTGATATTTAAAGAATATTTATTAAGCAACAATGGTCAAAACTACTAGCTGCATAGTGAAGTAACTCCTCAAACTGGCCCACGTTGGCCAAAAAAGTGGCCCATTTTGATTGGCCTACACTAGCATTTTGCATTTTTGGTACAATCATCGCCTTAACGCCCTATAGTCCAGTCCAAGCCTTCCGACTCATCCCTAATGGGTTAAGGGGCATTCACCCACTGGCCACCTCACCCATTATGGAGGAACCGAGGAGCCAGCCCAGTGAAACACTGAGAACTCCCTCAGCTGCTTTTTCCAGCTGAGGGAGTGCTCCTGGGCTGGCTGAACTGTCAAAGGGAAACACTGTTTGCCTTTGACAGTTCATTTCCCCAGCCGCACATGATCACTGAGCCATGCAACGTTGGGGGTGTTTTGCTTCGCCAGCCTTGCATAGCTCATTGGAAATGCTGGCTGGGGCACTGCATGTATGTATGTATGTGCGAGGGGGTGCTCCTGCGCCTCCTCACACATATAGGCAGAGCAACCTGGAGCGGGGCGTTTTAGCAACCATGCGCAGGCCCCTGCAGAAGGTAAGTTCATGGCGATTTATTTTTTATTTAAATGTGTATGGGTGTGTGTATGCTTGTGTTATGGGACTGTGGTGGGAGCAGGATGGGCGGCAGAACTGGGATAGTGGTGGGAGTATGGTGGGGGAGAGCCCAGGGTCTGTACTGGGAGTAGAGCGCGGTGATGGAACGCAAAAGTTCATGGCGATTTCTACATACTGTCCATCCGGCACTTTTAGGGGGGCCCGGCCGTTCCAAACTTGGCTCAGGGGGGGCCTGAGCCAAAAAAGTTTGAAGACCACTGCACTAGGGGCACAGGGTTGCACCCCTACCCATGGATGCCATAATGGTATCCCATGGGTCTGTTCACCAAAACCAAGAGAGAGAGCTGCACCACCAGGAGTCCCACATGAACTCCTGCGCAGACAACACGACAGAACACACGATAAAAAGCAGTAAAGGACAAGGATACAGAGGCCCTGTTCCTCCGATGCATTTCCAGCATCACAACCCTAAATTGGTAGAGTCCCTCAGGTGTTGATAACGCTGTCTTTTCCTTGGCATGGTCCGTCAGAGCTATTTGGCAATAGCCTGAGGTGAGGTCAAAGGTGCTTACAAATTTGGCAGTACCTATGGTGTCCACAAGCTCATCAGCCCTGGGCAATGGGTGTGAGTCAGTTTTGGTGACGGCATTGACTCCTCAGTAGTCCACACAGAACCTCCAATCCTTGGTACCAGCCTGGGAACTTGCCTTAGGGACAAGGACCACGGCACTGGACCAGGGACTGGTTGAGGGCTCAATAACACCCAGATCCAGCATCTTGTCGATCTCAGCCTAGATGTGGTTCTTAACGGTATCTGACAAACGGTAGTACCTGCTTTTGACAGGCACACTGTCACCAGTGTCAATTTCGTGCCTACACCACGGTGTAAGGCCTGGTGTCAGTGAAAACAGAGAGGCATACTGCCGGAGCAAAGCCCTGCAAGCCCTTTGCTGCTCTTTGTCAGATCGGGAGAGAGATGCACTCCCTCCACTGAGCCATCCTGAGGGTTGCTATGCAGCAAATCAGCAAGGGGCACACTCTCATCCTCTTCTTGCTCTGAAGCTAGCAAGAGACATAAGACTTCTACACACCTGTGGAAAGGCTTGAGGCTGATAACATGGAATACCTGAGGGGCTACCCCAGGGACTCCCATGTCAACCAGATAATTGACTTTGCCCATCTTGGAGATGGTCCTGAAGGGTCCAGTCAACTTGTCTGCCAAAGCTCTAGGCTTGGTAGACTCCATTACGTGGATTTCCTGTCCCGGAGCCCAATCCACTTGCGAGGCTTTCAGGTCATACCAGTACTTATTCAATTCCTGGCTGGCCTTGAGATTTGCTGTCGCCTGACCCTCCTCCATCTGAGGCCTAACACATAGTCCCCCACTTGCTTGTCGGGACCGGGAGGGGTGGCCTCCAAACCTTCTCTGATCAAGGCAAAGGCCCCCTCACGAGATGTCCAAAGAGTAACTCAAAGGGGCTGAAACCAACACCCTCTTGAGGTACCTCTCTCTAAGCGAACAACAGGCATGGCAGGAGGAGATCCCATTTCCTCCTTAGGGGCTCTTCCAAAGCGCCCAGCATGCCCTTGAGAGTTTTATTAAATCTCTCAACGGGACCACTGGTTTGGGATGGTAAGAGGTGGAGAACTTGTAGGTTACCTCGCACTCTTTCCACATGGTTTTCATGTAACTTGACATGAAGTTGGATCCTCTGTCAGAGTGTCAGAGACAACCTCCTTAGGGAATCCAAACTGGGTAAAAATGCCCAGGAGAGCCCTTGCAACCACCTTGACAGTAACAGTCTGAAGGGGTATAGCCTCAGGGTACCTGGTGACATGGTCAACTAAGACCAGGATGAACTGATGTCCACCTGAAGTGGGAGGGTCAAGGGGACTGACAATGTCGATGCCCACCCTCTCAAACGGTGTGCCAACCACTGGCAATGGTTGCAGTGGGGCAATGACACTGCCTCCAGTCTTGCCAGATAACTGACAAGTAGGGCAGGTCCTGCAGTGGGACTCCACTTCTACTCCCATCCGTGGCCAGTAGAAATTAGCAGAGAGCCTCTGCTTAGTCTTCTTGGTACCAAGATGACTAGCCAAGGGCACCTCATGTGTCAACTGCAGCAGGAAGGGCCTGTAAACCTGGGGTACCACCAACCTCTTGGGCACCAGGATCAGGCTTAGGGGGCTCACTAACAAGGAGCTCACCCTCCCAATAGATTCGGAAGGTCCTAGGCACTTCTCCTTGTGCCGGGGACAGGGCCTGTTTCCTCAGACCCTCGAGAGAGTGGCACTCTCTCTGTCCCTTACAGAAGTCCGCCTGGGAGGGTCCCGCTTCAACCAACAGGCATTGAAGATCGGGGTGGTTCTCCGTGTTGAGAACCTCTCCCGCAGGAGGGTCTTCTGGCTCTTCTCCCTCAGGAGTTGAGTTGGGGTTTACCACTGGACCCAGCCCGTCCGGAGCATGGGTCCCAATGGGTGCTGTAAGAACAGCAGGAGGAGAAGGAGCCCCCTTCACAGAGGTGGCCTTCTTGTTCTTCCGTCTTCTTGCCTTAGGCCTCGCCTTTGGCTCTTGTAACTGACTCACAGCCAGACCCTGTGTCACCTGTGACCTAGTGACTGCAGCAGCAGTCATGGGTAGACCATCCGAGATCAACCCCAACTCTACTAGGTCATTTCCTAACAGAATGTTAGCAGAGACATTGTCCTGAACCAGGACAGGAAGCTTTGCTGTCTTATCTCCAATCATGAGTGTGACTAAGGCTACAGGTGATACTTTAGGAGCCCCACAAGCTAACCTGGTGGTTCCCAGAGGAGCACCTACGTAGTCCTCTGGCTTGAGCAGGGTCCTGCCCACCACTGTCATGCTTGCCCCAATGTCTCTCAAACCAGTAGAAGGCTAGCCATTCAAGAGGACACTTCTCAAAAACATATGGGTGTTCTGTGGGATAGTTGCCAGTACTTCTGCGTACTGGTCCCAGTCCCCAAGGGACATTAAGGACATCTCTACAGGAGCACCAAATGTGATCCCTGTAGAGATGGGGAGGACAGTGGCCTCCACCTCAGACATGAGGTGAGGGTAGGTCAGGCTGACAGCTTGGACTCCAAGTGCCTTACCTTTACGCTTGGATCACCCCTCTTGTGATCCAGAGCCCCACAGTTCCAACAAGTGCCAGGAAGGCGGGGTACGGTACTGGGACGACTGGGAGCCTGCTTTGCAGCAGGTGGACCACTACTCATAGTCCCACCAACAGATGACTTATCCCACTAGATTTTTGGTTCTTAGGAGAGGAAGGTTTTGGTTTACTCGAATGTGATTGCTTCTGGGTCTCCTCAGCTTTCTGAGAGGTCCCCTTTTCTTTGTTCTTGTCCTTCCCACTGGAGTCCTTAGGGGAAACCCGGTGAGAGACCCACTTGTCAGCCAACTTAGCCAGCTCAAAGGGATCCAAAATGTTCTGGTCAGCAACATACTGACGCAGCCCTGGTGAACAGGCTTCAGACACATGCTCAAAAAACAAAAGGTGAGACAATTCAACAAACGTTTTCACTTTGTAACCATCAATCCACCCCATCATGTTCATGAGCGCAGCACTCACCCAGTCAACCCAAGACACATTCTCTCTTTTCTTAAAATCCCTGAACCTTTTATGGTATTGGATAGGTGTCTTGCCAAACTTGGCAATCAAAGCAGACTTCATGCACTCATACTGACCCCTTTCTTTCACACTCAGTTTCAGAATACAGTCATATCCAGTCTGAGGCACTCTGCTTAATAAACACTTAGCCCAATCTCTCTTAATAACATCATGAATTGCACAAGCCATTTCAAACGCTTCAATATACTGGAGGATATCAGAACCCTCCACAAACACACCAACCAAATCTTTCATAAACTTGGTGGCTGGAGACCTGCCACTCTCAACTGGTTTAGCTGACGTCTCCACTCTAGCTTTCGCTAGCTGGATTCTCTGACATTCAGTGTCCTTGTCTTTGAGTTCAAGATCCCTATTCTTGAGTTCCACTTGCTGTGCCAGCTCCCCTTTCGTAAGCTCAGCTTCTAGTTCCAACTTGCGATATTCAAAGACAACTCAAGTTCCACAGAATTGCTGGGAGTTGGAACAGAGGCATCAGGAATGGTGGCATTCCCAGAGACAGATTCAGCAACAACCCCAGGGGCAGAGTCCTCATTGGTTGCATCCCCCCTTCAAGAGTTTCACCATCAGTCTGGTAGTCCACCAGGGCAGCTATCAGCTCAACCCTAGACTTATCCACAAAGTCTAACTCCCTGGCTTCACAAGCACTCTGGAAAGCCTCTAAGCTCTTCCTAGTCAATTTACCATTTGCAATAGACTCCATTGCTTGTTATGCAGTTATCTTGTACACAACTAAACCTCAATTTAACAAAGTGCAGATATTTTGTAAGTGGCATGGTTATGCACTGATTCTTAAAACCATAAACATCCCACCGCTGCCACCAGTGTAAAGACTGGAGGGGGGTCTGTACTTCTGCTCTCTTTATGGCAGAATAGAGGCCCTTAGGACCCCAGCCAAGATTCTTTATTATTGGTATTGTGGTCGAGCAATCAAGGCCTAGCGTCTCAGGAGGTGATGCAGGCTGGTATTTAAGTACAGTGTAGTCCCCAAGCCCCCACAAAGGAATGTCCACACACTATTAGTTAAAACACAGTCTTTATATAAGTAAGTTCAAGGTTATGTACACAATCACAATAACTCACTTTGTGCTCAGTAAATCTACAATGGCAAATATATACAGTTCTAAGTGGTACCACAATTATTATTAGATCCCATTAAAGTGCATCAACTGTACTCTGGTTAAATGTCACACAAATCAATTAACAAGGGCAACCAACAATAGACACAGGAGGAAAGCTGTTGGTTAGAACAATTGGCAGAATACTGACCCCTACCACTAGACCCAGTTCTGTGTGGAGATCCCCCCACCTGGGCAACCTGTAAAGTAAAGATATATCACAAGCCCAGTACATATATTGTTCTATGATTCTTATTTCCTTCGATAATAGTTCTACAACCCCAATGTACCTGGAATAGCAGAGTTCATTGTCGGGTCATTGACGGATCCTTCTTGAGCGGCTCCCTCTAAGGCAGGAGACACAGATCGTCGATATGCCACGAGGAAAAGGGTTGAACGATGATGGCGAGGTGGCAGCTTCTTTCCTAGCGGTGCTCGTCGATGGCGGAGCGTTGGCGTCCTGCAAGGAGGAGGCGTGCGGGGCACCTCGGTGATGATAGTTCAGAACCACAAAGAGTTTGAACAACATTGGCCCAGCAAGGACGTCGGGTCATCGGCGACTCTGCCGTCTTCAGGTGGCGGCAAACCCACCGGCAGATGCTCCTCGGCGCACCGGCGCGCTCGACTTTCTCCGGCGGGACAAAGCGGTCGAGTGCAGGCGACAGCGTCTTTGGATCAAATGTTACTTAGGCAAAGGGAGCACAGCGGCTCCGGTCGGCAACGGCGGTCGTCGACAGTGATGGACAACAATGTCCGGGTGTTTGTCCTTGTGATTCTGCGGCGGTCCCCGTCTCCGGTCGGCAGCCTATCGTAGGTCTGTCTACCAGGGAGCATTGGCAAAGATCAGCTGGTGCACGATGGTCCCTCATACCTGGGGAAGAGGGTGTCTTACCAGGTCCTGTCTGGGTCAGTCCTTGGAGACACTGCAGCTTTCAGATCGACGAAGTAGAGCAGCAGCAAGACTTCTCTTCCAGCAGGGCTTCAAGGTTAAGCTTCAGTTTCAACTCCAGTTTCTCTTCAGCTTCTGAACACGAATTCTAGCAGTGAGAGGCTCCCAGAGATACTCGTTGATCTCCCATTCATTCTGCTGGGTCACACTCAGGCAACCAATCGGTCAGAAAGGCATTCATACAGGCAGGCAGTCAATCAGGTTCATAGTGCATTCAAGCCATTCACCTCTCCCCAGACACTCACAACAAGTTATGTGTATTGGGACAAGTAGCCAGCCATTCAACACTCCACACTGCATTCATACCAGTTACGGGCAGGGCTGTCTCAGTCATTGTGTCAAACACCAGAAACTAGACATCCATATCAAGAAGTGCATATTCGTCACACACTCCATTCACCCAAGTCCCACCCACAGGTTGTACCCACAACGTACAGTCACTGGGAAGGCCCCAGCCGGTCTGGCCTGGACTTCACAACAACACCATATATGGAACTTCCACCCAACAGCCAGTCAGGGGGAAGGGCCAGAGTCAGGGCTTCCCAGGACTTTGGGAAAACAAGGTAACAGGCAATAGAAAGCAAGAGGCCACAGGGGCCATCTTGTTTCTTATCAGGAATCAACTGATTCCAATGGCAGGGCCTGGGTATCCCAAAATGGAGGATACTCAGAGCACCTGTCAACTTCAGCATGGAGCTGCCACCAGCCCATACCCTGCTCTGTGGGCCACACAAACATACACTAGGGGCAAAGGGTTGTACCCCCACCCATGGGTGCCATAAGGGTATCCCATGGGTCTGCACACCAAACTGAAAGAGAGAGCTGCACCGCTAGGAGTCCCACATGAACTCCTGCTCGGAAAACACGACAGAACACACGATAAAAAGCAGTAAAGGACAAGGATACAGAGGCCCTGTCCCTCCGATGCATTTCCAGCATCACAAATACATAAGACATCTTGCTCTCATGCTATAATACCCTTGTCATGTGCTGTGCAGTTATATTGTGATTAAAATGTAGTTCCCCTTGCTGAACTCTTCAACCTGTCCATCGACTCTGCTTACTTTCCCTCTGTTTTCCAAACAGCCACGGTCAACCCTCTCCTAAAAAGCAAGGGGCTGATCCGAACCTACCAGCTAACTTTCGCCCTATGTCTCTCCTTCCGCACTACTATTAGTGCTCAAAAGGGTTGTGTTCAACCATTTTACCAATTTCTTAGACATCCATAACCTTCGAGACCACCTAGAAACAGGTTTCCGTTCCTGTAACTCTACGGAAACTGCTCTGTGCAACTTCACCGTCTCTGCTTCTATCCTAATTCTCCTTGACAAGTCTGCTGCATTGACACTGTCAATCACTCTGATCTCCTTAATACTTTCTTTCTTCTTGCCTGGATTGAATCCTACCTTGCACCTCACCAATTCTCTGTCTCTTGGAGCAACAACACCTCTCAACTCACTCCTCTAACTGTTGGTGTTCCACAAGATTCTGCCTTGGATCTGCTCCTCTTTACACTCTACACTTATGCTCTTGGGTCACTAATCTCCTCCTATGAGTTCTACACCAACGTTTCACAGACGGCACCCAAATCTTCTTCAATTTTCCTGAATTCTCCTCTGATCTCTCTATCAAACTTTACAACTGTCTCTCTGTCATTAAATACTGGATGGCTTCACAATCTCTGGTGTTAAACTACCTAAACAGAGGTCCTCTTTTTCCCTGCCAAAATCTCATCTCTTCCTCTGCCTATCCATTTCCCACCTGACACTCTCCCGTACTCTTCTTCAGCTAGAAACCTTGGCATCGTCTAAGACCCTTCTCACACTCTCTCTACTTTCATCTCCAAAACTGGAATAGCAGCTTGCGGCAAACTTTGAAATATTAGGAAAATTCAGCACCTCCTTCCTTTCAAAACTGCCAAGTATCTCTTGACCACTCTTGTCTTCTCTAAACTGGACAACTGCTATTTGGCCTCCCCATCTATGCTTTCTGTCCTCGCGACAAGATCATAAACTTTGCTACCAGGACTCTTTGAACTGGTGTATAGGCACGTTATAAATGCCATATCATATCATACTGTCACCAGGCTGGATGGCTGATGATGCAAAACAGGGCCAGATTTAAATATCTTCTCCTGGTTGATAAATCTATCCACGGTAATGCAACACTGTATCTATCCTCCTCCATTCAACTCTATAAGCCTTCTCGTAATCTTTGCTCTACCCCCTCGACTACCCTTCTGGTTCCTCGCCCTCCCTGTGTTTCCTCTCGCTTCTGCTCTTTCTCTCTTCTTGTTCCACTTGCATGGAATTATCTTCCCCCAGACATCCACGAAACCGTCCACAAGGATTTGTTCAAAACCAAACCAAATAGCCAACGTCCTGGCCTCTGAGTTACCCTCTTAACCTAACACTCATTTGCCTGCTAGCTAAAAATGTTCTCTTGCTTCTAACCTGCCTCTGTCTCTCACTTCCTCTGCCTTCATTCTAGCACTTCACTCATCATGGTCACATCCCAAGCACAGCTGGCTATCTGCACTTAAAAATGTCCAATGTTGGTTGTCCTTAATTTATGTATGTCCACTTATGTATTGTCCCCAGTGACTGTTCCATTTACTCCCCTACACAACCTGGTCAGAATGTCCCTCAAACTCACACCATTCCAAAAAGTTCACTGCTTCCCGTCAAATCTGATTTCGTATCTATTGTATGGTCTTTTGTGATCAAAAGAGCATTGTTCCTCCTACATATAAATAAATACATTAAATCAATATAAACTGGTACGTTTAGTTTTAAACTAGGTATTAATCATTGTAGTATTAACCCTGGATCATGCTCTCAAGTTTATACGCTGAAGGGAGTGCATGTGTTAAAGGTGTTTATTTCTCAAAAAAAAAATCTTTAATTGGCTCTTAGAACTGGATAAGAACATTAGGGTCATTCTGACTTATGTAGAAAACAGACATCATGACTATATTTTCCCAGAAATCAAAATTGAGCCTTCCACTCAACTTCCAAAGAATTTCAAATTTCAAGGAAGCGCTTGTGCTTTTAGAAATATCAAATTTCAAAGACAGCATATTAAAGAAAATCAACGAAAGGAAAACTGATTTGATTTTGATAAACTGTACTTCACCAAATGTCTCTGAAAACATCTGTTCAGTTTTAGAAAGCAAGAAGTCCCTACCTGATATGCTGAAAAAATCTAAAACCTACCAGTGCATCAAAACATCACCTGGACAGAAACTACAGGAAATGAAATTAGAACTTACCCTGGTGGATTTTTTTTCTCAAACCGGAAGTGGTACCAGACCATGGATTTCGTACAAGGCCATATAAAGGCTCATAAAAGGGAGGCGGGGGCGCTGTTGAGAATCTGCAAAATGGCTGCAGCCTGAGAAAGCTCTAACGAGGGCTCATGCATCCTTCTGATTATCCTGCCCTTCCTGAGGCTCCCAGCACCAACTCCAATATAGGGCGGCAGCAGAGGATGGCGCTCCAGCGGGACACTGCCTTTTCAGCCCCTGTGTGCCCATACGATCAGGGCTTTCGGTGAGGCCAAGAGACCCGGTCTGGGTCTGTACAGAGACGCTTCGAGCTTGCCCAGCGGCAGTGCGATATACAGCTGGGACAAATGCGGGGAAGTCTGGCCTGGCCACCCCGGGGACTCACACTGTGGAATCCAGCACCAGGACAATGGCGGTGCTCACTGTGTTCGGTGGAGGGACCATGGGGAGACATACCATCCAGGCGGTGCAACGCTGTGCCTTACTCCGACCACTGCGGAGGTGAAATGCTGAAGGGAAGATGCTGCAAGTCTTCATGCGGCGGTGGACCAGGCCTTGATCAGTGCTAGACCGCCTTGAGAAGCCATACACCCTGCGGTCATTCATCCTAGGGAGGCCTCTACAGGGGGATCTACAGCTGGAGCCGGCTCCCTCCGGGGCCGTGTTGAGTCCTCCTGGCCGGGGAGGCCCCTTCCTTCCTGCGGTGGTGTGTGGCGTCATCCGGGGCCTTCTGGGAGTACTACTGAATGCTGAGGCCCTCCCCCGCTGTCAGAATGTTGTAGTCCGGATGAGGGTCACTGGGGGAGCCTGGTGACTCACTAAGCAACACCTGTGTCTTCATCCTGCAACAACAATGACCTAAGTGGGACCAACTGGGACTGTTACTGCAAAGTAACCCTGCAGGTGAGCGCTCCTGTTCAGTACACTATTTGTGCCACTGAGGAGGTCAGGGACAACATGCCCCGGCAAGACGGTAGCCTTGTCTGGATTGCCGCGCCAAGGTGCCCCTTCCAGTGAACTTGGTGGTAGGATGGTGGCTGGTGACATCAGAACGCACCACCCCGATTGCGGTATCTGGAGAGGAGATGAGTTTACCCTGGTCTGGACTTTGGCCATAGTTGGAAGCGGCCAATGTGGGGCTCACTTGTCCCAGACAGGGGTTCAATTGGCTCGGCATGTTGGTTGCCTTTTCTACCGTAGGGTGCTCTCTGGATCTCGTTTACTGGTCTCTTATGTACTGAGTTTGTGGCCACTAGGCCTGTTAAAATGCTGCAATAACATGGTGAACACCAAAAAGCAGGCGAGGATGGATCAATTTGCTAGGCACAAACATGTGGCACCTGCCCAACCCTCAGAACCAGGTCCCTCTCACCTTGATGTCTTGGCTCGTAATCAGGCTATGTTGGTAATCAAAAACAGCACAGACAATCTTGGTGCGAAAATCGATGTCCTTACCTGTAAAGTCGACGTTTTCACCGTACAAATAAAGAAACTATGTGGCCGCATGACAGAGGTGGGACAAAGGATTAGTGACGGGGAAGACAAAGTGGCAGGGTTACAATGGGAGGTTGCACTTCTCCAAACGTCATTAAGGTTGTGGCCAAGAACGTTGACCTGGAAGCTAGATCAAGAAGAAATAACATCTGCATCCTTGGGGTGCCAAGTCTCCCTCTATTGATAACATGGAGAAGTTCATCGAGAAGTTGCTTATGGAGGTCCTAGCTAACCTGCCGATCTCAATTATGTTCCTGGTGGAGCGTGCACATCGCTCTATGGCCACCAGCCCCGCTCCTGGAGCCCCTGTACGGCCAATAGTTGCACACATCTTTAACTATCGTGACAGGGAGGTGTTGCTCAGAACTGCCAGAGAAAATGGGGAGCTGTGTTGGGGATCAGCAACAATCCAATTGTTTCCGGATTTCAGCCCGCAAGTACAGGAGCAAAGAAAGAACATCCTGAGGAGGAAAGACGTCCGCGATGCAATGCTGTACCCAGCTAAGTTGCGGGTTGTGCACAAAGGCAAAGCAGTGTTCTGTTACATTTCCCGAGGCCACGGAGCGGTTCGCACTGGAGCTGCCTGATCCGGGGGGCTCTCTGCACGACTCTCCATGATGACTGCCAGCCAGTTATGGCATGTGAAAGCAGCACAGCGTTATCCATGTGGTTACAGCGTGCCTCCCTTTTCGGATTCAGCATTTTCGGATTTGAAAAAACGGGTGGTGCAGTAATCATGTAGAAATGAGAGATGTCAGGGGTCAGACAGTTACTACTGGAATGCTGGTGGAAATAACTGATCTGTTATAGTATGGGAGTGATGCCTGTTGCCACAGGGTCTGGGGATAATATTTTGCTATTATCTTGAAACATACGTGGGTTCGCCATTATAAAAAAGCTGGATTGATTGCCAATTATATTAAGAACCATCATGTGAATATTTTATGTGTACAAGAAACACACCTTGCCTGGGAGGGCAGGCTTCCCAATATTTCAGGATGGGGTGTACATAGATACTGCTCCTTCTTTACCTCTCACTCACGTGGGGTGGCCACATATATTCATCGGTCGTTAGAGTTCAAATTCCACGAGCGGAATGGGGGTGAAGCAGGGCGTTTTCTACTACTGGCGGGGAGGTATTGGAGAAGTGGTTCCTTAGGTATTACCCAATTTGACCGAATAACTTTTACTGTATGGCCCATTTGACTGAATTTAGGCTGTACAAAATGATTGTACAACCAAACATTCGGCCAAATGGGAAATACAGTTCAATTATAGCGAACAGAGCGAGCGGTGGTGTCCCTTGCTTCCCTTGCTTGCTATAATGGGAACAGGGGTGTCCCCTGCTTCCCAGACATCGAAAGCGGGGGACTTAAAAAAATAGAAAAACAGAGTAAGGGACCCTGTCGCATCAGTTCTGACCCACGTTGCAGGGACGGAACTGACGCTGCAGGGTCAGATGGTAACCGGACGGTGAAAGGTAAGTGGGGGGGGAGGTGGGGATGTATTGGGGGATGGAGGGAGGATGGATTGGTATGATTTTGCCTGCGGCAAAATTGGGTTCATGGCAAAATTGACCAGAGTCAATTCTGCCACAAACAATTGTGCCACGACCAAATCACACCAATCCATTCCTTATAGTTAACATCTATGCCCCAAACACTGATTGCCCTGAATTCTTCCAGTGCTGTGCCAATCATTTACATACATTCCCGAACTACTAGGCAATTTGGGTGGGGGATTTTAATATTGCACTCTCCCTAGACCTTGATACAACTCAATCTGTGTTTCCCAAAGCCGCTCTAAATTGGCAGGTCCTAGCGGAATATCATGGGCTCTACAGTACCTGGAGGTCGTTAAATCCTGAAGCTAGGTAATACTCCTTTTATTCAGGAGTTCATGGTACCTCCTCCAGGATAGACTACGTTATGGTTTCATCGGAACTAGTTCACCATATAGTAGAGGCTAAGATATTTCCTCAAATTCTTTCCGACCATTCCCCGGTGTGGGTCTCTTTCCTGCCCGGCCTGACCCCTTAGACGACTGCGCTGGTGTTTCAGAGCCTGTCCACTGGAGGACGCTGTCTTCCATAAAAACTTAACACAAGACATACAAACCTTTTTTCAGGCTAACAAGGGTTTGGTACCTGACCATGGGGTGGTGTGGGAGGCCTTTAAGGTGTATATCAGGGGGTGTTGTATATTCAGGGAGAATGGGGTCCTAAAGGTTCTGCATAAATCAATGTCTATACTTGAGCAGGAAATCGAAGGCTTGGAGTTACAGCATGGAGCACACTGATACCCCAGAAACCAGGGCCCACCTCCGGGAGAAAATAGAGGAAATTATCCTTCTGACAGGAAGGTAGGAGCAGTTTATTGGGGATCCCATTCCTGCAGCGGCATATGGAGAGGGAAGTCGCTGGCCTAGGCTCTCGAAAGTGAGCACCAACTAGAAATCATAGTCGAGGTTGAAGACTCGGATGAGGAACTCACCACAAGAAGATCAATGACTTGTTTCGTGACTATTATGCACACTTACATACTTCCTGAATGACATCAGGATGAGACTCCATTGTTCAATATCTAGATAGGGTGGCACTGGTTGTGACTGGACCCCTCACTTGGGGAGGGTTTGAACGTACCTCCCTCTGTGGAGGAAATCCGAATGGGAAATCCTGGCTGGGATTACAGCTGAGCCATATAAAGAATTTGCCGATTTTCTCATCCCACGCTTGTGTAATATTTACAAATCAGCCAGAGACTCAGGAGTGGTGCCTGAGTCCACCAAGACTGCCCCTGTGGCGATATTATTGAAACCAATAAAAGATCCCCTAAAATGTTATTCATATAGACCATTGTCTTTAATTAACACTGACAATAAAATTGTGGCTAAAATACTTACTGACCGAATCCTACCTCATATACCAGCATTGGTCTTCCCCAACCAGGCGGGCTTCATCCCTGGAAGGTCCACACAAAATAATTTGTGGCATCTGTTCTCACTCATGCATAATGTGAATCCCAAGGTCCCGTTCGCGGTTGCCGCCCTGGATGCAGAAAAGGCCTTTGATTCCGTGGAGTGGCCATTCCTGTTCGAGATTCTATGGTGCTTGGGAGTTGGGCTGACTTATCTCAAGTGGGTCCATCTGCTGTATACGGCACCCAGAGTGGCAGTTTACACTAATCGAATGATATTGTACTGTATTAACCCAACACAGGGCACAAAACAGGGCTGCCCTTTGTCTTGTATCCTTTTTGCCCTCACATTTGAGCCTCTAGCCTGTTGTCTCAAAGAATATCACACCTACAGGGGGGTTAAAAGTACTCCCACATCTCCATAATCTCACTGTATGCAGACGATATGTTAATATACGTAAAACACCTTTGGCTAAATTTACAACTACTGGTACAAGAGATCTGCCAGTTCGGAGAACTCTCAGGTTTGAGGATAAATTGGGCTAAATCAGAGGTGCTCCCAATGACACCGGGAGTAGAACAAGAGGATATAGGGGAGGCTTTAAGATGGTGTCCACAAGCAATTCGATACTTGGGAATTACGATTACCCCATCCCCGACTGATTTATACAGGTAAAACTTTGTGAAAGTCCTCGAGAATTTGAAACACAAGGTGGAGGCATGGATCCTCCTTTCCATCTCCCAAGCCGCTCAAATATCATTGGCCAAGATGGTGAGGCTCCCTAAACCTCTCTATATATTTAATAATGTATCAATTTGGCCCCCTGCTGGCTTTTGGAACCGACTTAAGATTCTGATGGTCCGTCTTGTTTGGGCAGGCAAACAGGCTAGGATAGCATACAATACTTTAACCCTACCCTATGAGAAATGAGGTCTGGAATATCTGATTCTGTATATCTATTTCTCAGCTGCACAGATTCAGTACTCTCCCTGGTGGTGATCCACATCCACGGAACTCCCGCATATTCGGCTTGAAAAGGTGGCTACATACCCGAATGATATAAAGGGGCTGTTATGGGAGGGCCCGCTCAAGGTTGACAAAGCCGAGATCCAAACGATGGAAACCACCTGCAAGGTATGGAAGCAAATGCGGCACGTCGAGGGCTGGGGGCTCTTCACTCCCCGGTGTTCACCATATATAGAGTATGAGCGGTCCTAATCACTGACAAGAAAATACTTCGGCTTCATTTTGAGAGGCTGGGGGTTCACACTTTGGGGATCGTATACATGAGGCGAAGTTCATCACATGGGAAGCTCTGAAAGGCAGGGGGTAATGGACAGTGGTGACAATGCTGTTGTACTTTCGACTACGAGAGGTGATCAAGTCTAGGTGGCCCAACTATCCGAACGCTCCTACTGACTCTCCTGTACTTCAATATATCACTGCCCCACCATCTACCAGAAAACTGGTTTCCTGTATTTTTAAGGGCATTAGGTCACAGAAGACAACTGAATCAGGCAGTTTTAGAACAAAATGGGAAACCGGACTGGGCAGGGTCTTGTTGGAGGGGCAATAGAGGGTGATCTGTATGCAGACACTGTGGAGGGTTTTGACCCATGTGGAATCATTAGATGGGGTGAATGTGGGGATTAAGCTGTCGCTGCCCATCATTTTGCCCCAGAACAAAAATAAATCGTTGGAGTGGGTAAAGATGGGGATGCGCTGTCGCCGCCCATCATTTCATCCCAGAATCCAGGAGAGCTGCGCAGTTGTGCGCACACCAAAATGGTTACCTAACTTGCCACCCACCAGTGTAAAGAAAGGTCTTTGTTAACAAAATCCACTGTTACTGATGTCAAAAAGTTGCTGAAATCGTGACTCATTGGACCACTTTAAAGATTCAACCCTTTTTGTGGGGTTCCACATAACCATCTTACTGTAAGGAGCCCCATCAAAACAATGTTAAGCAAGGATTTACTACCATGTAAGAACCATTCCTGTTTAGAATGCATTAATCCAAGAAAATCCCAAAATTGCATGCAGTACCAACAAAATCCTCAAGGGGGCGCTGGCGGTCTAAACTCTGACAGGAGAATTGAGTGCAGTTGCTGACAAAGGGATTTGACTCAGCTGACTTCAAAGGCTGCATTTTAATTAAAAATTAGCCACATGCTGTTCCCAGAGGCCTGAAGCCTGGGAAACCCTATCACCTCCAGAGCTTCACACTAGGAGTTAGAATCTCACATGACATTTTGATTGATAGAAGGCAGACTGGCTGGGAGCTTCCCAGAGACCACACAAAGGACCCTTTCCTCTGAAAGGAATATGTTAATTCTGAAATGTTTAATGTCAACAAAGCCCTGCCTGCCCAGAGGACTGACCCACCCAAGTCTTGGAGGCGGACCTTAAACACTCTGAGGACTGAATTGAAAGGAAAATATATATTTTACAAAAACACTGATAACTCTTTGTAATCAAATGACAGAAATGTATAACTTTGAGAGCTTTAATTTAAAAAATGTACCTTTAATTCAAGGCCAAACTCGAATTTGTGTGATGTTCTGGGGCAAAACCCCATTGTTTATTAATATTACAGACTCCCTGTTTCAGCTAGACAAACGAAAATGCATTGGTATGTGGGTAGATATGTGAGGAACAGTTGTATAAAATTTAATGAAGATCCAATGTTGTTCAGCACATGAAAAAGTGCTAGAAGTTGCCATTTGTGAATGCAAGCTCCTAGAAACAGCAGATTTGGACAGAGACATGGCTAAATTCAGCCACACCATGTATATGTAATTTCAAGCAACTGTGTAACTCTGAAGTATGTATTTTGATCATATATAGATTTGGGTGCACAGATGATAAGGGAGGTTCTTCAAGAGATCATAAATGGCTGACATCACTCTGACACAACTTAGTTCGCCAATCAGGGGACGAATGAAAGTTTGACCAATTAGAAGCTGAGAGAGAGGTAGGGTCAGTGATGCTAGAACACACCCACATTCTAAACACATAAAAGCAGACAGTCAGGACAGATAGGGGCCTTCCAAATCCATCTGCAGCGGGACGCTCTGCCGGAAAAATCCATACTTTACCTCCATCAACCTCCAGAAAGCCAAACTAGAGACTTCAATCTATCCAGAACTAGAGACCAGACCAGAGGGAGAAAGCAGTGCTGTACCCAGAGAGAAAGCAGTGCTGTGCCCAGAGAGAGACCCGAGCCCAGTCCAAAACCCTGACCAGATCCATGGCGAGGCCCATTTCACTCAAGAATATAGTGTGAGTACCTAGAAAACTGTGCAGAACCAATCTCTTAGTTAAAATAATATAATTCAATCTATTTAACCTAAGTAGAACTGCCTCCTAGCTGTCACCTGTCATTTCTAGTTGCAAGCTGCACTTGTCATTTTGAGCTTTTGAAATTTGCAAACCCAAAAACGACCTTTATTAAATCGCTCATATCTCCGCAACCGTTTGGGCTAGAGACTTGCAGTAACTTTCCTCTGATAGCTTAGAATCGTAGCTTTGAATCGCACCAAGAACCGCATTCCTACCCCTTATAGTTTTACCGCAATCGCGGAACACGCATCCGCGAATTTTACCGCGATTTGCAATTTCTTCACATGTAAAAACTGCTGCTGTTTGCCTTCCATTTGCCAGAAATTCGTTTGACCTGCTAACTATCCCTGCATCATTGCTAGTGTGAGCCTGGACTAATATTAACTAGATACCACTCACCCTGAACCTCTGAAAGGGAATTAAAAGCGTTTCCAGCATATTTCTCATCCATTGCCAGCACATATCAAAGCAATTTGGGCCTGTGATTCAAAACTCCTATCTGTTTTCTGTTGTCTAAGCTTGCTGGATTGAACTGATTACATTGATTGCATTTCTGAGAACTGTGTGCTTTCCTCCCATTTCCTTGCATTGCATAAAGAGGGGGGGAGTGAATAGCCAGAGAAAAGTGATTACCTTGTTTGTTGAAATCATATTGAGTATTTTCTGTATTGCATTTTCATTCAACATTACATCCATTTGAACTCTATAAGGCATTCTCCACCACATTATACGTTTGTTCCTATTTACCAGTGTGCTACCTTATCCATTTCATGTCAACTCCTTATTGATTATAGAGAAGCGTGTTAGTGCCAGATTCTCCGTTATTAATCTTTATCATATCAGATTAAGTGTGCTATTCAATTATTAATTTATTATAAAGTGTGATCTATATATCTCTTGTTTAAATTATCAAATAAACCTTTTAACTTGTAAAACAGAACTACTTCTTGGCTCAGTGGGGTCAGGGGGATTCCAAGAGAGGGGTGTTATATAGGGGTAGTCATCCAGAACGCATGAACTGGACCTAAAGATATATCAATAAGGGTTTTCATTCAGTATTATAGACTAGGCGTTGACTTAGCTGTAGTGTTGAATTGAATCCTCTTACAAATTGGGGGCTCGAGCCGAGACGTTGGGTTAGATTTACCATTGTGCAGCTTAATACAGTGTGCTAACTGACGGGATACATACATCCGGTCGGATCACCACGCTGCATTACGCTGTGAAGCATTCCTCAAAAGGGACACTCCAAGAAAAGTTCTGTTCTGCAAAACTAAAATACTAACTTCTGTAAGTCAGGACAGAGACCAATCTCTAGAATGACGACCTTGGTAGATATGAAAATAGCCAGAGAGCACTTCTTACACAAACTATTTGTGAGAGGTGAATGGACTCACCAGGACCAAACAGTCTGGTTGCAGGCCATCACGCAACAGGTCACTGAAACAGGGTCAGATATATATAGAGATCAGGGTCCATTACACGTGGCCCTGAGTGAACTATATATGGCTCCTAAGGCCAAAGATGAGCACGACAAGATTGTTAGGATAGCGGCATATTTATATTTATACATGGGAGCCATACAGAATAAATGTGCTGAAGGCCATGATCTGGCAAAAAGGCAACAGATGGCGTTAGAGAAGGCCCAATCTGATCTGGACTCTTCTGAGCAAAGGCTGCACAGAAGCCAGGAGTCAGAAAATGAGACCAGACAGTACATCACTAAAATAAAGGAGGATATGGATGTGCTGCAAAAGGAAAAGTCAGAACAGGATACCAGATTTCTGGCCTTGCAGAAGGAACACCAAGAAGGTTTGGACTCCCTACTGCAAAGCCAGAAAAAGCTGGAGCAACAGCTAGACTTCAATAGGGCATGTGCTGAGCAGGTAGTCACCCTGCAAGGCCACCTAGATAGAGTGAAGGAGGAGAGCAATAAACTGATTCTGAAAGACCTGGATACCCAGGCAGAGTTTGATCAGGAGCGCCAGAAAGCTGGTGCCTTCCAAAGGCAAAGGGACGACCTGGCGGCACAAATGCAGGCTCTTAGTCAGGAAAGAGACGCCTTAGGCCAGGAAGTCTGCCATTTAAAAAGAAAAATGGAAGAAAATCACCTGGCCCACCAGGGGCTGGGTGACCTCCAAAAAGAAAACCAGAACTTGGTAGAGCACACCAGAAGGGTGGAGGATGCTCTAGCAAGAAAGGAGCAGGCCAATAGGGACATTGCCCAGGAGGTAACCCTCCTGCAGCAAAGACTGGCCCAGTTCTCCAGGACCAATCAGGAAACACAGAGAGAGAATGAAGCTCTCTGCCAGCACAATGATAGGCTCCAACAGCAGGTAGCGATGCAGGAGAGACTGATAGAGTCGAGTAAGGCCTTAACTGAGGAACTGAAGGCACAAATGCAGGCTCTTGCATTGCAACAGGGAGCAGGGGCGGATAGAGAGGAGGTTCGCTGGGAAATGGAAACTCCGGAGCATAACCTCAGGAGCCCTAGTACCAGAGGCCCTCATACCTCTCAGTCCCTGGACTCTGCCACCCCCATGTCCCCTGGCGCACATGAGCACAGGGCCACAGGGATGGCAGATTACTATACAGCCAGAAGCATGGGGCTCATAGGCCAGTACCATCCAGGAATGGAGGGGTGGGCATCCGGGTATGGGCACCCAAGTACAGTACAGTTCAATGGGGAACCCCAGGAGAGTAGGCCCATTAAGGGCATCCTGAAAACCTCTGCCCAGTTAGGTCAGTGGAGGGGGTACCCATCAAATCCTGGCAGCAAGGAGGAATCGGAAGACTCCTCTGAACTGCGCAGGACACAGGAGACCAGGTCCCCACATTCTGCCAGCCATTCCCAGGCTCGCAGAATCCGGGAAAACCTGGAAGAACAGACGGGAACCTCTGGGAGCAGTGCCTCTGAGTCCGAGGAAGAATGGACAAGGGTTACCCAAACCAAAAAGGCCAATAAGGCAAAAAGGGCCTTGCTTAAGGACCCCTTAAAGCAGATTAAGGCGATCAGGAGCGTCATCACGCCTTACCATAAGAACGCTAAGTATTCTGTTTGGGAGCACTTAGAGTTGTTTGAACAAATGATGGAGACTTTCCATTTGAAGGACAGCCAAAGCTGCATTCAATATGTAAAGTGGACCTTCTCCCCGGAATACTCCAGTTTCTTTGCAGGGCTGGAGGACCAAAATCATTTAAGATGGTCCACCTATAAGGCGGCCATCTTGAAACATTTTTCTGTTCACAGAAATCCTCAAGAGGCTCGCAAGGCAGCCTACAATTTACAATGTGGGGAGGATCAGGCCCCACAAGAATTTGTGCAGGAGTTAAAGCGTGCTTTTGCACAGACCACAAGAAGGGTGCGCACAGATAGTAGAGAGTTTGTCAATACATTTTTCCATGCCTTGCCCAAATATATAATGACCCAGCTCGTGAGAGATTTTCATGAGAAAAGATCTTTAGACTGGGTCATTGAACAGGCTACCCGGATCTATGAGGTGCAGAAGCCCATAAAAAATAAAAGCAATGCCCAGAAAAACCCCAAAGCCAACAGCACCCCTGCTGCTGTCAAGGTGGCAGAGGTAAAGGTCACCCCCGTTTTGGATCTGGAGATGGGGGGGCCTAAAAACCTACCTGCACCTAATAATGCTAGGCCCAGAAGGTCCTCGGGCCAGTCACAGACAGGGAGCCAGGGAGGCAGCCCCACAAATGGGGTCCCTCGCTCTCCTGACTATGTAAGTCCTCGCTACAAAGGTAACAGACCCATCCTGGGTTATGTGTGGACTCCTCCAGCCCAAGGGGGGGGATCCAGCCAAGCACCTAACCCGGGGAACTTCCCTCCAAACTTCCCACAGGAGGGCAGAAATTTACCAAACCCTGGGCAGAACTTTTTCCCCAGATATCCACCCGACTTTCAGCCCCAAAACCATCCATCCTTCTTTCCCCAATTCCCTGAGCCCAGACCACTGAATCCGGGAGAGGGGAGGCCAAGGGTGGAGGGGTACCCAAATCTTCCCAACCCGGGGTATTACCAGAGGAGGGACAGCTACCCTTCCGGGGATCAGCCCAGGGGAGAAAACAGGGCCCCGTATCAGCCTGAGCGGGTTTCCCAGTTAGAGCGCCAGGTTCAAAACATGGCGCGGGATCTGGGTCACATACTGAGGGCTCAGCAGAACCCTCAGATGGGCGTGCCGGCGCAGAACGCACCCAACTCTGGACCTGGTGCTCCAGAACAATGACGGGGGCAGCACCCCGATAACTCACCGGTTCCCAGGGAGGAGGCACAAAGGGAAGGGGGGTGTAAAGCCTTGGAGGAAGCTTCCTTCCTCTCTTGTAAACAGCCCCTGGAAACCCAGGAACCGGAAACAAAATCTCTTGCCCCTGAAAGTCTGCCTCCTAAGGAGCAGAGGGGGGATAGGAGAAACAAAAGACCCAAACAGACTCAGTTTGAGGAGGAGGTACAGATCTTCCAATTTGAGGGAGAGGGATCCTCAGAGGATCCTGGGAAAAGGATCTTCTCCTTCAGAGAGGGGGGAACTCCTCCCAAAGAAAAATGGGTCCCTAGGGATGCAAATCCAGACTGGGGAGATGTGGAGACTGAGCTACCGCCGCCCACCATCTCATCCCAGAACCAACAGCCAGAAAATCCCCTGGTCCAAACCCATCCTGGGGACTGCCTCCAAAAAGGGGGGGGCGGCCCAGAACCGGAACCAGGGGAACCCACAATGGCTCTGATCTCCAGTTGCAAAATTTTTCTTTCAGATTCCCAAGACTCTCCACAGAATTCTGCCCAAATCTCTTCGCTAGCAATGTCCAAAACCAGAAAGTTAGCCCACCAGTTGTCCAAAAATGTACATTACCTGTGCCCCCTTGAGGAGAAGGAGGGAAGATATTATGCCCCGGTACAAGTACAGGGGCAGGGTACAATCTCGGCACTGGTGGACACGGGATCTCAAGCTACCCTTCTGTCCAGAAGGGCCTTTGACGAACTGAATGCAGGAAGGGGAGAGAATTATCAAATTCCTCTCACCTCTCTTCCTGGACAACTACAGAACTTTGACGGGAAGGAAATTCCCGTCGAGGGGACGGCAGATTTGGACATTAAAATTGGGCGACATAAGTTGAAACACCCGGTCATAGTTGTGACCCCAGAGGGCACCCCTTGTTTACTAGGGAATGACCTCCTGAGAAGGTTGTCACCCCTAATAGATTGCGTAAACAAGGTCCTCTGGACCCAGACTAGCCGACCAATAAAATTAAAACAGAGTGTCAACCATGTTAGTTTAAACGGCACCTGCCACATGGTTGAACAAAAATCTGACCAAGTAGAATTTCACTTCCAGAACAACCAAATTCCAGACGTGACAGTCATAGCAGTAGGACAACAGACTGGTGATGGGGGGTCCTCTCTATTTCTGAAAATCAACCTTCCTTCCAGTTTAAGGTGGTATTCCACGCTGGAAGGAAACACTCTGAAATTCTTTACCAATCCACAATCTGAAACTCCCACTCCTATAGTCCAGAAAGATGTGAAATCAGCTCAGAGCCTGGCTGATATTCAGCAAATTGGAGAGCAGTTGTTCATCCCTGTTCAGTTAAATGAGGGGAAGGACTCTGTTCTCGCTCGAGTGTGTGTGAACAACGGTAAGAGCTTCATCAGCGAAGCCATGTTCCGCCAACTCCCAAAAGATCCAGCCATTCCCACCTTCAAACTGATAGACAAATGGGAAATGGACCTGGAAGCACCTAATTCCAAACATCTCCTGCCAAGCAGGTGTATGCTCAAAATCTCCATTGGCAACAAGAGCATTGTCCATAATTGTTGGGTCGTGCGAGACGTCCCTGCCGCCTTTTACTTAGGCAGTGACATTCTCAATCGCTTTGCCATTAGTTTGGACCTAATAAACTTCAAAGCTTGGTCCCGATTAGCGGATAATCCCATGGGCTTTGTTGATCCAGAAAAAGCATTTAGGTCAGCTCAATTGCTACCTTATGCAGTCGAAATTCAGGTTAAAGAGGAAGTCACCATCCCAGAAAGGACCCGACAATTCTCCCTGGAAGTGAAAGTTAAAAGGGGACAAGAGTTGAAAAACCCTGATGCTTACATACATCTAAATGCTTCTCTCCAACAGCAAGGGTTGGGGGTAAACCCAACTCCATTAGTCAACATAGAACATGACACCATTCTAATAGAGGTGGATAACAGCGACTTAAAGAGTATTACTCTAGCCGCAGGCACCATTATTGGAATGGCGGTTGATGACCGACATTTCTCCATTGATCTTGTAAATGAACTGTTAGGACCAATCCCCAAGGACTGTGTTGACAGTGACAGTGAGGACAATACAACACCAGACAGGATTTTTACCCGGCATGGGGGGAACTTCCTGGTGTACACTTCCTGCCCTTATGGTAAGGAAGATGTGACGTGTGACTTCAGGAGGGATGAGGTGATTTTCCAGGTCCATGAGGGCTGCCTTTCCCACCTGAAGCCTCCGGTCCAAATCAGCACTCTGACCAGGGACTTCTCCACCCAGCTGGAGGAGGCCGCGGAGATAGCCAAACCAGAAGTCTTTCCAGGCTTCAGGCAGATGGTGGAAGAGAGAGTCAACCTAGCTGATGCCTGTGTGACTCTGGAACAAAAGCAAAAGTTGAAACAAGTTTTCTTGGATTTCCAAGATCTCTTTGCGGTAGACTCATATGACTGTGGTCGCACTGACATCCACACAACAACAATCCCCACGGACCCTGGCATGACTCCTGTGTTTGTGAAGCAATATCGCTTGCCTCTCGCATCAATGGAGTCCCTTACTGAAATAATTAAGAACCTTGAGTCCCGGGGAATAATCCGTCCAGTCCACAGCACCTTCAATAATCCGGTGCTGGGGATATTGAAGCCAAACGGCCAGTGGAGACTCTGCGCCGACCTCAGGGAGCTCAACAAACGGGTCCATACTTCCCGATGGCCTCTGCCCTACATTGACCAAGGGCTGGCCCAGATTCAGGGGTCACAGGTATTCACTGCAATAGACCTGACCAATGGATACTGGACCGTGCCTGTCAGCAGGGAGGACCAATACAAACTGGCTTTTACCTTTGGGGGCCAGCAGTACACATGGACCCGGACTCCCTTCGGATACCTCAACTCCGGCAATGAATTCAACATTTTCCTACATAAGGCCATGCCCGACCTGGGTGCGAGGGGTAACCTGGCTTATGTAGATGATGTCCTCATCAAAAGTTCATCTGTGGAGGAACACATAGCGGAGATCCGTTATGTTCTGACCCAGTTGAGAGCCGCCGGAGCAAAACTTTCCTTTCAGAAAGCACAGTGGTGTAGAACCCGTGTTAACTTCTTGGGGCATGAGATTACTCCTCAGGGCCTCTGTCCCCAGGAAAAGAAAGTGGAAGCACTTCAGAAACTGAAAGACCCCACAACTCTGCGGGAACTAAGGAGCCTCCTTGGACTGACTAATTACAGCAGAAAGTTCATTGAGGGCTACGCAGAGATCACCAGACCCCTGATTCATCTCCTGAAGGGGGGGGTCAAGTGGGAATGGGGTCCAGAACAAGCCGAGGCAGTAAGACAACTCAAAAGAAGCCTCTCACAAGCGCCTTGCCTAGCTTACCCTGTCAGAAACAAGGAGTTCTTCCTGGAGACGGGGTTCTCTAATACGTGCTTGACGGCAGTATTATACCAAAAGCATGACAAGGTCAATAAAGTAATCTCATATGCGAGCAAAACTTTATCCTCTGTGGAGGAGAAATTCAACGATTGTGAGAAGGCACTCCTGGCGACGGTGTGGGCATTGAAGAATTACCGCCCGTTTATCCAGGGGGAACACATCATAGTGGAGACTCCACACCAGCCTCTGCAATATCTCCAAAGTGATAGAATCCGGGCCGGAAATGTGAGTAATTCCCGAATTACTTCCTGGATTCTGTCAATGCAAGGCTTTCCTGTGGAGGTCAGATATGGCCAAAACAAGAAGAGTCCCCTCGCGCAAGGTCTGGCTGACTTGCATGATTGTGCCAGAGAAAACTGTCTCGAGGACGAAAGTCTGAAAATCAAGGACAACATGGAGGCATACCTTAATTCCCCACACAAAGTCTTTGAAGAAGACAAGTGTGAGGGAATGCCCACTGTGTATGTGGATGGATGCTCTTACCATGTTGACAACGACGGGGAGAAAGAACTGGTGGCCGGCGTAGGGAATGCATGGGTGAATGAGTCCCCAGAACCCTCCGCTGGATACAAAATTGGTCCCCGAAGTAGTCAGGTGGCAGAATTGATGGCTGTGCATCAGGCCATCCTCTCTGCTGTCCAGCATCACCTCCACGAACTGGTCATAATCACAGATTCGGATTATGTACGGAACGGGTTTGTGGAGCACCTGGTTAATTGGAAAACCAGAGGCATGTTATGTGCTAACAACAAACCCTTGAACCATGGGAAGTTGATCCAAAACATTGATGATCTGGTCACCTCGAATGAGATGACCATCTATTGGAAAAAGATCAAGGGTCATTCCAAAGTAGAGGGACCAGACAAAACTGGAAATGACTTAGCTGATCAGCTGGCCAAAACCGGGGCCATCCAAGGAGATCTAATTGAGATTGAGTCCCTGTTGGGGGAAATCCAGGTCACTGCCATCACTAGGTCCCAGACAAATGCTCACAACGACCTTTCAATTGCACAATGGAGTAAGGAGACCCCTGATGCTGATTTGATTACCGCTCAGAAGGGGGATCCAATAATTGGTAAATTTTACCAGCACCTTGAGGACCCTGAGAACTTTCCCCTGACGGATACCGATTACATTGGGAAAGAGGACCTAAGAGTGTTGATGAAATGTCCAAAAATGTTCCGGATCCAAGACGGTTTGTTGGTAAGGAAATCCAAAGCTGGCCACGATCAGTGGGTGGTTCCTACCTCATTCCGAAGCCTGATGTTAAGTCACGCCCATGATGCGGCCACCGCCGGTCATAGGGGGTTTCACACAACATTGGAAATCTTAAGAGAGGTTGCATACTGGCCACACATGGGCCAGGACCTCAACCAATATTTGAAGGGTTGTCTTGTGTGTGCACAATTTCAGCCGACATCCCTCACACACCGGGCGCCTTTACAAAAGAGGGGAATGACACTGCCATGGTCAGATTTACAAATCGACTTTGTAGGCCCTGTGATTCGCTCGGCTAGGGGGAATAAGTACATGTTGACTGTGACATGCTTGTTTACCAAGTGGGTGGAATGTCTCCCAGCCCCAAATTGCAAGGCAGAAACTGCAGCTGCCTTGATGATTAACCACATCTTTTCCCGTTTTGGTCTACCTCAAAGGATTGAGTCAGACAGAGGTAGCCACTTCACCAGTGAAGTAATGACAAAGATGTGGGAGATACTGGGGGTCAAAAGGAAGTTGCATATTGCTTATCGGCCAGCTTCTTCTGGGGCAGTAGAGAGATATAACCGGACAATTGTGAGCATATTAAAGAAGTTTGTGGCAGATTCTGGGCCAAGTTGGGATATCCGATTACCTCTGGTCCTAATGGCCATCAGATCTACCCCTTCATCTGCAACCAAAATGTCACCATTTGAGTTGATGACTGGGCGCAAGATGGTGCTTCCGCAGCATTTGCTCTACAGGACCCAAGAGCAGACACTGATAAATGCCTCCACTACTCATGAGTATGTGGAGAATTTAAGGAAACACCTTCAACATGCTTTTGCTTATGCTCAGCGGAATCTAGAAAGATCAGCTGATAGCATGAAGACCCACTATGACCTGAAAACTTCCAGGAAGGAATATCAGGTGGGGGACCGGGTCTATCTATACAACTTCCAAAGGAACCAGGCCAAGCAGCGCAAATTTTTGCCTACATGGAAGGGACCCTTTGAGATCATCGATAAGATCTCCCCTGTGGCCTACAAAATCCACATCCCCAAAGGTCCTTCGGCAGAGGGGGAAGACAAGTGGGTCCACATTAACCAGCTAAAGTGTTGCCATCCCAGGCACACTCTGCAACAACTGGAGGAATCCTCTGGAATCCTAGCGGGTACTGTATCAGACTAATTCAGTTCCAACCATAAAACATACCACATCTAGTCTCTAAAATATTGTGATTTGCATGAAACTGTCTCTTAGTTATACTGTTTTTTATCAAAATAAGAATGTAATGTTTCGTTATGATGAAATGCATATGCCGCCCCACTATCTCAACAGTGGTGGAAAGACGTCTATGAGTAGGTATTGCCGCTCTTCCTTTGTCGTCCTAGGAGAAAGAAGACCTGGAGACGGGCCAAGGAGGACGATCCGGAGACCGGGAGCAGAGACGCAACGGGCCCGGGGTACCGCCCAATCTTCCCATCAGGACCGGCGAGGAGAACTGATCGATCTGACCGGATGGAGAGGAAGATGCTGAACTGTGCCATCTACAGAATTGGAAGAAGATAATGTGGACATACCAGCGCCAGGGTTCAAAACCTCCCTTGCAACCGACTCCCCCTCGACTCAAGTCAAAGCGCAGTCGGGCGGGGGGGTTTGTGGAGGGTTTTGACCCATGTGGAATCATTAGACGGGGTGAATGTGGGGATTAAGCTGTCGCTGCCCATCATTTTGCCCCAGAACAAAAATAAATCGTTGGAGTGGGTAAAGATGGGGATGCGCTGTCGCCGCCCATCATTTCATCCCAGAATCCAGGAGAGCTGCGCAGTTGTGCGCACACCAAAATGGTTACCTAACTTGCCACCCACCAGTGTAAAGAAAGGTCTTTGTTAACAAAATCCACTGTTACTGATGTCAAAAAGTTGCTGAAATCGTGACTCATTGGACCACTTTAAAGATTCAACCCTTTTTGTGGGGTTCCACATAACCATCTTACTGTAAGGAGCCCCATCAAAACAATGTTAAGCAAGGATTTACTACCATGTAAGAACCATTCCTGTTTAGAATGCATTAATCCAAGAAAATCCCAAAATTGCATGCAGTACCAACAAAATCCTCAAGGGGGCGCTGGCGGTCTAAACTCTGACAGGAGAATTGAGTGCAGTTGCTGACAAAGGGATTTGACTCAGCTGACTTCAAAGGCTGCATTTTAATTAAAAATTAGCCACATGCTGTTCCCAGAGGCCTGAAGCCTGGGAAACCCTATCACCTCCAGAGCTTCACACTAGGAGTTAGAATCTCACATGACATTTTGATTGATAGAAGGCAGACTGGCTGGGAGCTTCCCAGAGACCACACAAAGGACCCTTTCCTCTGAAAGGAATATGTTAATTCTGAAATGTTTAATGTCAACAAAGCCCTGCCTGCCCAGAGGACTGACCCACCCAAGTCTTGGAGGCGGACCTCAACACTCTGAGGACTGAATTGAAAGGAAAATATATATTTTACAAAAACACTGATAACTCTTTGTAATCAAATGACAGAAATGTATAACTTTGAGAGCTTTAATTTAAAAAATGTACCTTTAATTCAAGGCCAAACTCGAATTTGTGTGATGTTCTGGGGCAAAACCCCATTGTTTATTAATATTACAGACTCCCTGTTTCAGCTAGACAAACGAAAATGCATTGGTATGTGGGTAGATATGTGAGGAACAGTTGTATAAAATTTAATGAAGATCCAATGTTGTTCAGCACATGAAAAAGTGCTAGAAGTTGCCATTTGTGAATGCAAGCTCCTAGAAACAGCAGATTTGGACAGAGACATGGCTAAATTCAACCACACCATGTATATGTAATTTCAAGCAACTGTGTAACTCTGAAGTATGTATTTTGATCATATATAGATTTGGGTGCACAGATGATAAGGGAGGTTCTTCAAGAGATCATAAATGGCTGACATCACTCTGACACAACTTAGTTCGCCAATCAGGGGACGAATGAAAGTTTGACCAATTAGAAGCTGAGAGAGAGGTAGGGTCAGTGATGCTAGAACACACCCACATTCTAAACACATAAAAGCAGACAGTCAGGACAGATAGGGGCCTTCCAAATCCATCTGCAGCGGGACGCTCTGCCGGAAAAATCCATACTTTACCTCCATCAACCTCCAGAAAGCCAAACTAGAGACTTCAATCTATCCAGAACTAGAGACCAGACCAGAGGGAGAAAGCAGTGCTGTACCCAGAGAGAAAGCAGTGCTGTGCCCAGAGAGAGACCCGAGCCCAGTCCAAAACCCTGACCAGATCCATGGCGAGGCCCATTTCACTCAAGAATATAGTGTGAGTACCTAGAAAACTGTGCAGAACCAATCTCTTAGTTAAAATAATATAATTCAATCTATTTAACCTAAGTAGAACTGCCTCCTAGCTGTCACCTGTCATTTCTAGTTGCAAGCTGCACTTGTCATTTTGAGCTTTTGAAATTTGCAAACCCAAAAACGACCTTTATTAAATCGCTCATATCTCCGCGACCGTTTGGGCTAGAGACTTGCAGTAACTTTCCTCTGATAGCTTAGAAACGTAGCTTTGAATCGCACCAAGAACCGCATTCCTACCCCTTATAGTTTTACCGCAATCGCGGAACACGCATCCGCGAATTTTACCGCGATTTGCAATTTCTTCACATGTAAAAACTGCTGCTGTTTGCCTTCCATTTGCCAGAAATTCGTTTGACCTGCTAACTATCCCTGCATCATTGCTAGTGTGAGCCTGGACTAATATTAACTAGATACCACTCACCCTGAACCTCTGAAAGGGAATTAAAAGCGTTTCCAGCATATTTCTCATCCATTGCCAGCACATATCAAAGCAATTTGGGCCTGTGATTCAAAACTCCTATCTGTTTTCTGTTGTCTAAGCTTGCTGGATTGAACTGATTACATTGATTGCATTTCTGAGAACTGTGTGCTTTCCTCCCATTTCCTTGCATTGCATAAAGAGGGGGGGAGTGAATAGCCAGAGAAAAGTGATTACCTTGTTTGTTGAAATCATATTGAGTATTTTCTGTATTGCATTTTCATTCAACATTACATCCATTTGAACTCTATAAGGCATTCTCCACCACATTATACGTTTGTTCCTATTTACCAGTGTGCTACCTTATCCATTTCATGTCAACTCCTTATTGATTATAGAGAAGCGTGTTAGTGCCAGATTCTCCGTTATTAATCTTTATCATATCAGATTAAGTGTGCTATTCAATTATTAATTTATTATAAAGTGTGATCTATATATCTCTTGTTTAAATTATCAAATAAACCTTTTAACTTGTAAAACAGAACTACTTCTTGGCTCAGTGGGGTCAGGGGGATTCCAAGAGAGGGGTGTTATATAGGGGTAGTCATCCAGAACGCATGAACTGGACCTAAAGATATATCAATAAGGGTTTTCATTCAGTATTATAGACTAGGCGTTGACTTAGCTGTAGTGTTGAATTGAATCCTCTTACAAATTGGGGGCTCGAGCCGAGACGTTGGGTTAGATTTACCATTGTGCAGCTTAATACAGTGTGCTAACTGACGGGATACATACATCCGGTCGGATCACCACGCTGCATTACGCTGTGAAGCATTCCTCAAAAGGGACACTCCAAGAAAAGTTCTGTTCTGCAAAACTAAAATACTAACTTCTGTAAGTCAGGACAGAGACCAATCTCTAGAATGACGACCTTGGTAGATATGAAAATAGCCAGAGAGCACTTCTTACACAAACTATTTGTGAGAGGTGAATGGACTCACCAGGACCAAACAGTCTGGTTGCAGGCCATCACGCAACAGGTCACTGAAACAGGGTCAGATATATATAGAGATCAGGGTCCATTACACGTGGCCCTGAGTGAACTATATATGGCTCCTAAGGCCAAAGATGAGCACGACAAGATTGTTAGGATAGCGGCATATTTATATTTATACATGGGAGCCATACAGAATAAATGTGCTGAAGGCCATGATCTGGCAAAAAGGCAACAGATGGCGTTAGAGAAGGCCCAATCTGATCTGGACTCTTCTGAGCAAAGGCTGCACAGAAGCCAGGAGTCAGAAAATGAGACCAGACAGTACATCACTAAAATAAAGGAGGATATGGATGTGCTGCAAAAGGAAAAGTCAGAACAGGATACCAGATTTCTGGCCTTGCAGAAGGAACACCAAGAAGGTTTGGACTCCCTACTGCAAAGCCAGAAAAAGCTGGAGCAACAGCTAGACTTCAATAGGGCATGTGCTGAGCAGGTAGTCACCCTGCAAGGCCACCTAGATAGAGTGAAGGAGGAGAGCAATAAACTGATTCTGAAAGACCTGGATACCCAGGCAGAGTTTGATCAGGAGCGCCAGAAAGCTGGTGCCTTCCAAAGGCAAAGGGACGACCTGGCGGCACAAATGCAGGCTCTTAGTCAGGAAAGAGACGCCTTAGGCCAGGAAGTCTGCCATTTAAAAAGAAAAATGGAAGAAAATCACCTGGCCCACCAGGGGCTGGGTGACCTCCAAAAAGAAAACCAGAACTTGGTAGAGCACACCAGAAGGGTGGAGGATGCTCTAGCAAGAAAGGAGCAGGCCAATAGGGACATTGCCCAGGAGGTAACCCTCCTGCAGCAAAGACTGGCCCAGTTCTCCAGGACCAATCAGGAAACACAGAGAGAGAATGAAGCTCTCTGCCAGCACAATGATAGGCTCCAACAGCAGGTAGCGATGCAGGAGAGACTGATAGAGTCGAGTAAGGCCTTAACTGAGGAACTGAAGGCACAAATGCAGGCTCTTGCATTGCAACAGGGAGCAGGGGCGGATAGAGAGGAGGTTCGCTGGGAAATGGAAACTCCGGAGCATAACCTCAGGAGCCCTAGTACCAGAGGCCCTCATACCTCTCAGTCCCTGGACTCTGCCACCCCCATGTCCCCTGGCGCACATGAGCACAGGGCCACAGGGATGGCAGATTACTATACAGCCAGAAGCATGGGGCTCATAGGCCAGTACCATCCAGGAATGGAGGGGTGGGCATCCGGGTATGGGCACCCAAGTACAGTACAGTTCAATGGGGAACCCCAGGAGAGTAGGCCCATTAAGGGCATCCTGAAAACCTCTGCCCAGTTAGGTCAGTGGAGGGGGTACCCATCAAATCCTGGCAGCAAGGAGGAATCGGAAGACTCCTCTGAACTGCGCAGGACACAGGAGACCAGGTCCCCACATTCTGCCAGCCATTCCCAGGCTCGCAGAATCCGGGAAAACCTGGAAGAACAGACGGGAACCTCTGGGAGCAGTGCCTCTGAGTCCGAGGAAGAATGGACAAGGGTTACCCGAACCAAAAAGGCCAATAAGGCAAAAAGGGCCTTGCTTAAGGACCCCTTAAAGCAGATTAAGGCGATCAGGAGCGTCATCACGCCTTACCATAAGAACGCTAAGTATTCTGTTTGGGAGCACTTAGAGTTGTTTGAACAAATGACGGAGACTTTCCATTTGAAGGACAGCCAAAGCTGCATTCAATATGTAAAGTGGACCTTCTCCCCGGAATACTCCAGTTTCTTTGCAGGGCTGGAGGACCAAAATCATTTAAGATGGTCCACCTATAAGGCGGCCATCTTGAAACATTTTTCTGTTCACAGAAATCCTCAAGAGGCTCGCAAGGCAGCCTACAATTTACAATGTGGGGAGGATCAGGCCCCACAAGAATTTGTGCAGGAGTTAAAGCGTGCTTTTGCACAGACCACAAGAAGGGTGCGCACAGATAGTAGAGAGTTTGTCAATACATTTTTCCATGCCTTGCCCAAATATATAATGACCCAGCTCGTGAGAGATTTTCATGAGAAAAGATCTTTAGACTGGGTCATTGAACAGGCTACCCGGATCTATGAGGTGCAGAAGCCCATAAAAAATAAAAGCAATGCCCAGAAAAACCCCAAAGCCAACAGCACCCCTGCTGCTGTCAAGGTGGCAGAGGTAAAGGTCACCCCCGTTTTGGATCTGGAGATGGGGGGGCCTAAAAACCTACCTGCACCTAATAATGCTAGGCCCAGAAGGTCCTCGGGCCAGTCACAGACAGGGAGCCAGGGAGGCAGCCCCACAAATGGGGTCCCTCGCTCTCCTGACTATGTAAGTCCTCGCTACAAAGGTAACAGACCCATCCTGGGTTATGTGTGGACTCCTCCAGCCCAAGGGGGGGGATCCAGCCAAGCACCTAACCCGGGGAACTTCCCTCCAAACTTCCCACAGGAGGGCAGAAATTTACCAAACCCTGGGCAGAACTTTTTCCCCAGATATCCACCCGACTTTCAGCCCCAAAACCATCCATCCTTCTTTCCCCAATTCCCTGAGCCCAGACCACTGAATCCGGGAGAGGGGAGGCCAAGGGTGGAGGGGTACCCAAATCTTCCCAACCCGGGGTATTACCAGAGGAGGGACAGCTACCCTTCCCGGGATCAGCCCAGGGGAGAAAACAGGGCCCCGTATCAGCCTGAGCGGGTTTCCCAGTTAGAGCGCCAGGTTCAAAACATGGCGCGGGATCTGGGTCACATACTGAGGGCTCAGCAGAACCCTCAGATGGGCGTGCCGGCGCAGAACGCACCCAACTCTGGACCTGGTGCTCCAGAACAATGACGGGGGCAGCACCCCGATAACTCACCGGTTCCCAGGGAGGAGGCACAAAGGGAAGGGGGGTGTAAAGCCTTGGAGGAAGCTTCCTTCCTCTCTTGTAAACAGCCCCTGGAAACCCAGGAACCGGAAACAAAATCTCTTGCCCCTGAAAGTCTGCCTCCTAAGGAGCAGAGGGGGGGTAGGAGAAACAAAAGACCCAAACAGACTCAGTTTGAGGAGGAGGTACAGATCTTCCAATTTGAGGGAGAGGGATCCTCAGAGGATCCTGGGAAAAGGATCTTCTCCTTCAGAGAGGGGGGAACTCCTCCCAAAGAAAAATGGGTCCCTAGGGATGCAAATCCAGACTGGGGAGATGTGGAGACTGAGCTACCGCCGCCCACCATCTCATCCCAGAACCAACAGCCAGAAAATCCCCTGGTCCAAACCCATCCTGGGGACTGCCTCCAAAAAGGGGGGGGCGGCCCAGAACCGGAACCAGGGGAACCCACAATGGCTCTGATCTCCAGTTGCAAAATTTTTCTTTCAGATTCCCAAGACTCTCCACAGAATTCTGCCCAAATCTCTTCGCTAGCAATGTCCAAAACCAGAAAGTTAGCCCACCAGTTGTCCAAAAATGTACATTACCTGTGCCCCCTTGAGGAGAAGGAGGGAAGATATTATGCCCCGGTACAAGTACAGGGGCAGGGTACAATCTCGGCACTGGTGGACACGGGATCTCAAGCTACCCTTCTGTCCAGAAGGGCCTTTGACGAACTGAATGCAGGAAGGGGAGAGAATTATCAAATTCCTCTCACCTCTCTTCCTGGACAACTACAGAACTTTGACGGGAAGGAAATTCCCGTCGAGGGGACGGCAGATTTGGACATTAAAATTGGGCGACATAAGTTGAAACACCCGGTCATAGTTGTGACCCCAGAGGGCACCCCTTGTTTACTAGGGAATGACCTCCTGAGAAGGTTGTCACCCCTAATAGATTGCGTAAACAAGGTCCTCTGGACCCAGACTAGCCGACCAATAAAATTAAAACAGAGTGTCAACCATGTTAGTTTAAACGGCACCTGCCACATGGTTGAACAAAAATCTGACCAAGTAGAATTTCACTTCCAGAACAACCAAATTCCAGACGTGACAGTCATAGCAGTAGGACAACAGACTGGTGATGGGGGGTCCTCTCTATTTCTGAAAATCAACCTTCCTTCCAGTTTAAGGTGGTATTCCACGCTGGAAGGAAACACTCTGAAATTCTTTACCAATCCACAATCTGAAACTCCCACTCCTATAGTCCAGAAAGATGTGAAATCAGCTCAGAGCCTGGCTGATATTCAGCAAATTGGAGAGCAGTTGTTCATCCCTGTTCAGTTAAATGAGGGGAAGGACTCTGTTCTCGCTCGAGTGTGTGTGAACAACGGTAAGAGCTTCATCAGCGAAGCCATGTTCCGCCAACTCCCAAAAGATCCAGCCATTCCCACCTTCAAACTGATAGACAAATGGGAAATGGACCTGGAAGCACCTAATTCCAAACATCTCCTGCCAAGCAGGTGTATGCTCAAAATCTCCATTGGCAACAAGAGCATTGTCCATAATTGTTGGGTCGTGCGAGACGTCCCTGCCGCCTTTTACTTAGGCAGTGACATTCTCAATCGCTTTGCCATTAGTTTGGACCTAATAAACTTCAAAGCTTGGTCCCGATTAGCGGATAATCCCATGGGCTTTGTTGATCCAGAAAAAGCATTTAGGTCAGCTCAATTGCTACCTTATGCAGTCGAAATTCAGGTTAAAGAGGAAGTCACCATCCCAGAAAGGACCCGACAATTCTCCCTGGAAGTGAAAGTTAAAAGGGGACAAGAGTTGAAAAACCCTGATGCTTACATACATCTAAATGCTTCTCTCCAACAGCAAGGGTTGGGGGTAAACCCAACTCCATTAGTCAACATAGAACATGACACCATTCTAATAGAGGTGGATAACAGCGACTTAAAGAGTATTACTCTAGCCGCAGGCACCATTATTGGAATGGCGGTTGATGACCGACATTTCTCCATTGATCTTGTAAATGAACTGTTAGGACCAATCCCCAAGGACTGTGTTGACAGTGACAGTGAGGACAATACAACACCAGACAGGATTTTTACCCGGCATGGGGGGAACTTCCTGGTGTACACTTCCTGCCCTTATGGTAAGGAAGATGTGACGTGTGACTTCAGGAGGGATGAGGTGATTTTCCAGGTCCATGAGGGCTGCCTTTCCCACCTGAAGCCTCCGGTCCAAATCAGCACTCTGACCAGGGACTTCTCCACCCAGCTGGAGGAGGCCGCGGAGATAGCCAAACCAGAAGTCTTTCCAGGCTTCAGGCAGATGGTGGAAGAGAGAGTCAACCTAGCTGATGCCTGTGTGACTCTGGAACAAAAGCAAAAGTTGAAACAAGTTTTCTTGGATTTCCAAGATCTCTTTGCGGTAGACTCATATGACTGTGGTCGCACTGACATCCACACAACAACAATCCCCACGGACCCTGGCATGACTCCTGTGTTTGTGAAGCAATATCGCTTGCCTCTCGCATCAATGGAGTCCCTTACTGAAATAATTAAGAACCTTGAGTCCCGGGGAATAATCCGTCCAGTCCACAGCACCTTCAATAATCCGGTGCTGGGGATATTGAAGCCAAACGGCCAGTGGAGACTCTGCGCCGACCTCAGGGAGCTCAACAAACGGGTCCATACTTCCCGATGGCCTCTGCCCTACATTGACCAAGGGCTGGCCCAGATTCAGGGGTCACAGGTATTCACTGCAATAGACCTGACCAATGGATACTGGACCGTGCCTGTCAGCAGGGAGGACCAATACAAACTGGCTTTTACCTTTGGGGGCCAGCAGTACACATGGACCCGGACTCCCTTCGGATACCTCAACTCCGGCAATGAATTCAACATTTTCCTACATAAGGCCATGCCCGACCTGGGTGCGAGGGGTAACCTGGCTTATGTAGATGATGTCCTCATCAAAAGTTCATCTGTGGAGGAACACATAGCGGAGATCCGTTATGTTCTGACCCAGTTGAGAGCCGCCGGAGCAAAACTTTCCTTTCAGAAAGCACAGTGGTGTAGAACCCGTGTTAACTTCTTGGGGCATGAGATTACTCCTCAGGGCCTCTGTCCCCAGGAAAAGAAAGTGGAAGCACTTCAGAAACTGAAAGACCCCACAACTCTGCGGGAACTAAGGAGCCTCCTTGGACTGACTAATTACAGCAGAAAGTTCATTGAGGGCTACGCAGAGATCACCAGACCCCTGATTCATCTCCTGAAGGGGGGGGTCAAGTGGGAATGGGGTCCAGAACAAGCCGAGGCAGTAAGACAACTCAAAAGAAGCCTCTCACAAGCGCCTTGCCTAGCTTACCCTGTCAGAAACAAGGAGTTCTTCCTGGAGACGGGGTTCTCTAATACGTGCTTGACGGCAGTATTATACCAAAAGCATGACAAGGTCAATAAAGTAATCTCATATGCGAGCAAAACTTTATCCTCTGTGGAGGAGAAATTCAACGATTGTGAGAAGGCACTCCTGGCGACGGTGTGGGCATTGAAGAATTACCGCCCGTTTATCCAGGGGGAACACATCATAGTGGAGACTCCACACCAGCCTCTGCAATATCTCCAAAGTGATAGAATCCGGGCCGGAAATGTGAGTAATTCCCGAATTACTTCCTGGATTCTGTCAATGCAAGGCTTTCCTGTGGAGGTCAGATATGGCCAAAACAAGAAGAGTCCCCTCGCGCAAGGTCTGGCTGACTTGCATGATTGTGCCAGAGAAAACTGTCTCGAGGACGAAAGTCTGAAAATCAAGGACAACATGGAGGCATACCTTAATTCCCCACACAAAGTCTTTGAAGAAGACAAGTGTGAGGGAATGCCCACTGTGTATGTGGATGGATGCTCTTACCATGTTGACAACGACGGGGAGAAAGAACTGGTGGCCGGCGTAGGGAATGCATGGGTGAATGAGTCCCCAGAACCCTCCGCTGGATACAAAATTGGTCCCCGAAGTAGTCAGGTGGCAGAATTGATGGCTGTGCATCAGGCCATCCTCTCTGCTGTCCAGCATCACCTCCACGAACTGGTCATAATCACAGATTCGGATTATGTACGGAACGGGTTTGTGGAGCACCTGGTTAATTGGAAAACCAGAGGCATGTTATGTGCTAACAACAAACCCTTGAAACATGGGAAGTTGATCCAAAACATTGATGATCTGGTCACCTCGAATGAGATGACCATCTATTGGAAAAAGATCAAGGGTCATTCCAAAGTAGAGGGACCAGACAAAACTGGAAATGACTTAGCTGATCAGCTGGCCAAAACCGGGGCCATCCAAGGAGATCTAATTGAGATTGAGTCCCTGTTGGGGGAAATCCAGGTCACTGCCATCACTAGGTCCCAGACAAATGCTCACAACGACCTTTCAATTGCACAATGGAGTAAGGAGACCCCTGATGCTGATTTGATTACCGCTCAGAAGGGGGATCCAATAATTGGTAAATTTTACCAGCACCTTGAGGACCCTGAGAACTTTCCCCTGACGGATACCGATTACATTGGGAAAGAGGACCTAAGAGTGTTGATGAAATGTCCAAAAATGTTCCGGATCCAAGACGGTTTGTTGGTAAGGAAATCCAAAGCTGGCCACGATCAGTGGGTGGTTCCTACCTCATTCCGAAGCCTGATGTTAAGTCACGCCCATGATGCGGCCACCGCCGGTCATAGGGGGTTTCACACAACATTGGAAATCTTAAGAGAGGTTGCATACTGGCCACACATGGGCCAGGACCTCAACCAATATTTGAAGGGTTGTCTTGTGTGTGCACAATTTCAGCCGACATCCCTCACACACCGGGCGCCTTTACAAAAGAGGGGAATGACACTGCCATGGTCAGATTTACAAATCGACTTTGTAGGCCCTGTGATTCGCTCGGCTAGGGGGAATAAGTACATGTTGACTGTGACATGCTTGTTTACCAAGTGGGTGGAATGTCTCCCAGCCCCAAATTGCAAGGCAGAAACTGCAGCTGCCTTGATGATTAACCACATCTTTTCCCGTTTTGGTCTACCTCAAAGGATTGAGTCAGACAGAGGTAGCCACTTCACCAGTGAAGTAATGACAAAGATGTGGGAGATACTGGGGGTCAAAAGGAAGTTGCATATTGCTTATCGGCCAGCTTCTTCTGGGGCAGTAGAGAGATATAACCGGACAATTGTGAGCATATTAAAGAAGTTTGTGGCAGATTCTGGGCCAAGTTGGGATATCCGATTACCTCTGGTCCTAATGGCCATCAGATCTACCCCTTCATCTGCAACCAAAATGTCACCATTTGAGTTGATGACTGGGCGCAAGATGGTGCTTCCGCAGCATTTGCTCTACAGGACCCAAGAGCAGACACTGATAAATGCCTCCACTACTCATGAGTATGTGGAGAATTTAAGGAAACACCTTCAACATGCTTTTGCTTATGCTCAGCGGAATCTAGAAAGATCAGCTGATAGCATGAAGACCCACTATGACCTGAAAACTTCCAGGAAGGAATATCAGGTGGGGGACCGGGTCTATCTATACAACTTCCAAAGGAACCAGGCCAAGCAGCGCAAATTTTTGCCTACATGGAAGGGACCCTTTGAGATCATCGATAAGATCTCCCCTGTGGCCTACAAAATCCACATCCCCAAAGGTCCTTCGGCAGAGGGGGAAGACAAGTGGGTCCACATTAACCAGCTAAAGTGTTGCCATCCCAGGCACACTCTGCAACAACTGGAGGAATCCTCTGGAATCCTAGCGGGTACTGTATCAGACTAATTCAGTTCCAACCATAAAACATACCACATCTAGTCTCTAAAATATTGTGATTTGCATGAAACTGTCTCTTAGTTATACTGTTTTTTATCAAAATAAGAATGTAATGTTTCGTTATGATGAAATGCATATGCCGCCCCACTATCTCAACAGTGGTGGAAAGACGTCTATGAGTAGGTATTGCCGCTCTTCCTTTGTCGTCCTAGGAGAAAGAAGACCTGGAGACGGGCCAAGGAGGACGATCCGGAGACCGGGAGCAGAGACGCAACGGGCCCGGGGTACCGCCCAATCTTCCCATCAGGACCGGCGAGGAGAACTGATCGATCTGACCGGATGGAGAGGAAGATGCTGAACTGTGCCATCTACAGAATTGGAAGAAGATAATGTGGACATACCAGCGCCAGGGTTCAAAACCTCCCTTGCAACCGACTCCCCCTCGACTCAAGTCAAAGCGCAGTCGGGCGGGGGGGTTTGTGGAGGGTTTTGACCCATGTGGAATCATTAGACGGGGTGAATGTGGGGATTAAGCTGTCGCTGCCCATCATTTTGCCCCAGAACAAAAATAAATCGTTGGAGTGGGTAAAGATGGGGATGCGCTGTCGCCGCCCATCATTTCATCCCAGAATCCAGGAGAGCTGCGCAGTTGTGCGCACACCAAAATGGTTACCTAACTTGCCACCCACCAGTGTAAAGAAAGGTCTTTGTTAACAAAATCCACTGTTACTGATGTCAAAAAGTTGCTGAAATCGTGACTCATTGGACCACTTTAAAGATTCAACCCTTTTTGTGGGGTTCCACATAACCATCTTACTGTAAGGAGCCCCATCAAAACAATGTTAAGCAAGGATTTACTACCATGTAAGAACCATTCCTGTTTAGAATGCATTAATCCAAGAAAATCCCAAAATTGCATGCAGTACCAACAAAATCCTCAAGGGGGCGCTGGCGGTCTAAACTCTGACAGGAGAATTGAGTGCAGTTGCTGACAAAGGGATTTGACTCAGCTGACTTCAAAGGCTGCATTTTAATTAAAAATTAGCCACATGCTGTTCCCAGAGGCCTGAAGCCTGGGAAACCCTATCACCTCCAGAGCTTCACACTAGGAGTTAGAATCTCACATGACATTTTGATTGATAGAAGGCAGACTGGCTGGGAGCTTCCCAGAGACCACACAAAGGACCCTTTCCTCTGAAAGGAATATGTTAATTCTGAAATGTTTAATGTCAACAAAGCCCTGCCTGCCCAGAGGACTGACCCACCCAAGTCTTGGAGGCGGACCTCAACACTCTGAGGACTGAATTGAAAGGAAAATATATATTTTACAAAAACACTGATAACTCTTTGTAATCAAATGACAGAAATGTATAACTTTGAGAGCTTTAATTTAAAAAATGTACCTTTAATTCAAGGCCAAACTCGAATTTGTGTGATGTTCTGGGGCAAAACCCCATTGTTTATTAATATTACAGACTCCCTGTTTCAGCTAGACAAACGAAAATGCATTGGTATGTGGGTAGATATGTGAGGAACAGTTGTATAAAATTTAATGAAGATCCAATGTTGTTCAGCACATGAAAAAGTGCTAGAAGTTGCCATTTGTGAATGCAAGCTCCTAGAAACAGCAGATTTGGACAGAGACATGGCTAAATTCAACCACACCATGTATATGTAATTTCAAGCAACTGTGTAACTCTGAAGTATGTATTTTGATCATATATAGATTTGGGTGCACAGATGATAAGGGAGGTTCTTCAAGAGATCATAAATGGCTGACATCACTCTGACACAACTTAGTTCGCCAATCAGGGGACGAATGAAAGTTTGACCAATTAGAAGCTGAGAGAGAGGTAGGGTCAGTGATGCTAGAACACACCCACATTCTAAACACATAAAAGCAGACAGTCAGGACAGATAGGGGCCTTCCAAATCCATCTGCAGCGGGACGCTCTGCCGGAAAAATCCATACTTTACCTCCATCAACCTCCAGAAAGCCAAACTAGAGACTTCAATCTATCCAGAACTAGAGACCAGACCAGAGGGAGAAAGCAGTGCTGTACCCAGAGAGAAAGCAGTGCTGTGCCCAGAGAGAGACCCGAGCCCAGTCCAAAACCCTGACCAGATCCATGGCGAGGCCCATTTCACTCAAGAATATAGTGTGAGTACCTAGAAAACTGTGCAGAACCAATCTCTTAGTTAAAATAATATAATTCAATCTATTTAACCTAAGTAGAACTGCCTCCTAGCTGTCACCTGTCATTTCTAGTTGCAAGCTGCACTTGTCATTTTGAGCTTTTGAAATTTGCAAACCCAAAAACGACCTTTATTAAATCGCTCATATCTCCGCGACCGTTTGGGCTAGAGACTTGCAGTAACTTTCCTCTGATAGCTTAGAAACGTAGCTTTGAATCGCACCAAGAACCGCATTCCTACCCCTTATAGTTTTACCGCAATCGCGGAACACGCATCCGCGAATTTTACCGCGATTTGCAATTTCTTCACATGTAAAAACTGCTGCTGTTTGCCTTCCATTTGCCAGAAATTCGTTTGACCTGCTAACTATCCCTGCATCATTGCTAGTGTGAGCCTGGACTAATATTAACTAGATACCACTCACCCTGAACCTCTGAAAGGGAATTAAAAGCGTTTCCAGCATATTTCTCATCCATTGCCAGCACATATCAAAGCAATTTGGGCCTGTGATTCAAAACTCCTATCTGTTTTCTGTTGTCTAAGCTTGCTGGATTGAACTGATTACATTGATTGCATTTCTGAGAACTGTGTGCTTTCCTCCCATTTCCTTGCATTGCATAAAGAGGGGGGGAGTGAATAGCCAGAGAAAAGTGATTACCTTGTTTGTTGAAATCATATTGAGTATTTTCTGTATTGCATTTTCATTCAACATTACATCCATTTGAACTCTATAAGGCATTCTCCACCACATTATACGTTTGTTCCTATTTACCAGTGTGCTACCTTATCCATTTCATGTCAACTCCTTATTGATTATAGAGAAGCGTGTTAGTGCCAGATTCTCCGTTATTAATCTTTATCATATCAGATTAAGTGTGCTATTCAATTATTAATTTATTATAAAGTGTGATCTATATATCTCTTGTTTAAATTATCAAATAAACCTTTTAACTTGTAAAACAGAACTACTTCTTGGCTCAGTGGGGTCAGGGGGATTCCAAGAGAGGGGTGTTATATAGGGGTAGTCATCCAGAACGCATGAACTGGACCTAAAGATATATCAATAAGGGTTTTCATTCAGTATTATAGACTAGGCGTTGACTTAGCTGTAGTGTTGAATTGAATCCTCTTACAACACGCAATGTTGTAAGAGGATTCAATTCAATAACCGTTGCGGGTGACTCATTTTCTGCATCAAGTGTATTATTCTCTGGCGTGTCTGCGTGGGTTTTTCCTTGACCGGTCCTTCAAGTGCACTAGATGTGTGTGTGACCTGGCAGATTTTTTCCACATAGTTTGATATTTTCCACAAATTCATACATTTTGGTCTGCGATACAGATGGCAGTGTGTCAGATGCTGGGCGCTCAAGTGCAAGGTCCTCCAGAACTGTGGCTGTTGGCCTTGAATGAGAACGGACACAAAACCAAACGTAAGTTAATGGGAATTGCATCAGTGGTGGCTACATCTTTGATTGCTCAGAACTTGGGGAGGAGTCAGAACCTGTCGTTTAGAGAATGCTCCGATTTCTTACTGGTAATCTTCATTACTACCAGTCCTACTCTTCCTTGTACTTACCTCATGAAGCCCCTACCTCCAGCACAGGACATTGTTTTATTTCTTTGAATCCCTATAACTGCTCCCCCATAACCACATCACTCAGTTTCCTGTTACCAAGCCGGAGCATGGGACCTTCCCCGCAGGGAGGGTGAGGAGGGTCATCAGTACTGTGATGAGGAAGAGTAGGACTAGAAGTAATGAAGATTATAGTTAAGTAATCAGAGCATTACTTCCACATCCACTCGTCCTCGTCCTATTACTTGCCTCATGAGGCATACCATAGCAGCAACGGGGAAGGTCCCAATGAGACACAGAACCAAAAACAGTGCAGAAAACACACACCTTTAATAACTCCAAAATCACATCCGCACTGACAAAACCCCAACACCGAAGGAACCCTCCTCAGAGTGGGAGACATTCAACCGATAGTGGTTGACGAAAGTGCTTTGATCTGCCAAGGTGGCAGCTCTACAAATCTCCTGTAGGGAAAACCCCCTTGCATCAGCCCAGGAAGCCGCCAAACCCCTAGTGGGCCGTCCCATAGTATGCGAGGGAACAGGGAGCCCAGCCGCCACATAGGCCATGGAGACAACAACTTGGGAGAAATGATCAAAAGGAGCCAGTAAGCCGTGCCCAGCTGCTTGGGAACACTTGGCCACACGGGCAGGAGAATCATGCCCCCAACTCCTTACCTTAACCCGGGCCCGCCATTCTGGAGATCCAAGGACCCGAGCTGTGATGCCCTGCGCCGGCCACAGCCCTGCAGAAAACCGTGAAAGGAAATCCTGCTCAACCAGGCCCGAGCCATGCAGAGAGTCCGGGCGCACTGCCGCACCTGAGGGAGCCGAAGGCCCACAGCCCCACCAGGGGCCCAGCAATCGTCGTTACCCGGAACACCGTGCCAGGAAAAAAACCAGTCCAACCTGCCGCGGCAGGAAACATTAAACTGAATGACGTGGTTATGGAAGAGGAGTTATAGGGATTCAAAGAAATAAAAGAAGGTCCTGTGTCGGAGGTAGGGGCCTCATGAGGTAAATACTGGGACGAGGAAGAGTGGACGTGGAGGTAATGGCTGTGTAGTATGAATAGGTGTGAGAAAAGAGAAACACAATATGCAGCATCCCTGTCAGGTAGCAGCAGACCCCTGGACTATTGGGGCCCCCTCAGATCTTACACGATAGTCAACATAGCAGACTCGGATCCGAGGAGGGGAGTGCGACTGTCACAGCGGAGGACTGAACATAGTTCGTGGCCCAGGGTTCAAGGAGGGGCTGGGGTCATCTGTGAACTGGTCGGGGTCTACCCGTAACTCCTCATTAAAGGGACAGGATAACCTTGGGAAGGTGATGGAACTAGAGGGCTACTTCAATTGATCAAGCCTGTCTGGGTGTTGCACCATGCTCCCGAATGTTGTTTAATTGCTTGTACTTGCCAATTGTACTGTGCTGCCTGGATCGTGGTTGGAGTTAGGGAGGACTGGGTGCAGGAAGGTACCTGGGGTGTTACTGTAATGTTGAATATGAAAATATTATAGATTCTTTTTTCAAAGGCCCATAAAAGGGAATTGTAGTCACCTCCAAAAGAAACTATCAAAGCAAAATGTCTAACAGAATAAAAAATGCAATCCACTGGTATACAGTTATTGGTCCTCCCATTCAGTTATCCTGTGCTGCACAATTTTCAGTTGCAGCACATAATGGTCATCATAAGTAGGATTTTTGTATTTGGGCATGACACAAAGAGGACAACATGAAAAGACACTTTAAAAGCAGGCCCTGGCTATTCTTAACTACAGTGGCATTACTCGTGTTAAAGGTTATGCTACCGTTTGATTAACAAGCAGCTGCCACCCAGAGAATGTATTAGAGTTTGAACGGTAACTGCACAATTCTGCTAGGAGGTCATTGGAGCCCATGGTATCACTCTTGAAATTTGAAGAACAGCATTGTGCTGTTCATCTGTATTGTCATCAGAAGGAACCATGCTAATCTTATTAACATTGTAAATATGATTGGAGCTGTAAAGTACATTGGCAGACTATGTAAAAATAGTACAGTTCCATTTGATTATCCTTTAGTTATTAAACAATTACCATCAACAGCCCAGTAAATTCATGCATTTGTGTTGCTATGTGAGGAGAAACACACACTAGTACAACATGTTGCACTTGTAGGAATGGGTCTATGTGGGTCATTCTTGGCTTTTATCTACAGAAGTGCGGTTGATGTGATGAAAATAGAAAACGAGCTAATGCTACGGTGCTCCAATTGAGCGCCAGTTATCACCTTTCAGCAGGGAAGGCCCAACCTTAAGCTATATGGGGTTTGAACTGGGGCGCAACCCATGTTTGGATTATATCAGAGTACATGTTCATTAAGTGCCTAGTTATTTTTCTGTCCTTTTCTTTAGCAGGTGGCCACAGTAATAATCGTTTGGTCCAAAAACTACTATATAGTATTCGGCGCCATTAGGAATCACACATTATTGAAGTTGATAAAAATAACTGATTTAGTTAAGGCAGCATATGTGTGTGCAGTGTTGAGTTAATTTGTGAAATTCTAAAAAGGCTACCTTATTTATCTTTTAAATATAACCTGACGATTGGCCTTGACAAAGCACTGAATTTGTAGCGAGACACGTTTTGATTAGGACAAGTTCACCAACTCTGAGACGCCCCCATTGTAATTAAGGAATGGGTGATATGAAGAAGTGTGCATCTAGAACACCCAGACCTTGAAAGGGGCCAATCGGATCGCTTCCAAGCATAGCGGGGCGATTCCCTATTGAGCCCCCCCCCTGCCTAGTGTGGACACAGAATATGTCTCAGGTGCTGAAAAAGTGACTGCACCGTGGCAGCCCCCCGCCTTATGAGCGCCCCTGAGTGCCCAAGACTGGATGCCTCAGGGCCTGGGGCACGCCCCTTCAACCTCCAAGGGCAGGAGGAGGAGTAGAGTTTGATCCACCCTGGGGTGGGGCAGCCCGCTACGTAGGCTGTCCATTTTACGCCCCCTCTGTTGGCCTATCAGCTTCATCAGCTGCCTGTTGGTTGAGGTTCAATCTCTTTGCTCAGTTGACAAGTGATACACGGCCGATGCTTCAGCTGGCCTTACGAGATGATCCCAGCATTGAAGCTGTGCGAGAATGTCTACGTCATGAACACAATTTTAGTGATGGAGAAGTCTAGTCATGCCAAAATCTAGCAAGGCTAACTATGCGTGTAGAGTTATACTGCCTGATTCATGGAATCATTTGCGTGAAAAACTCAGATTTGCGCGCCTTTCTGCCCGAAAATCCCCATTCTTCAAACAGGGATTTTCGGGCAGAAAGGCACACAAATCTGCGTTTTTCGCGTAAATAATTTCATGGATCAGTGTGATAGTCTCCACTCTAGATGCCATCAAATGGGAGTTCACTTCCTTAGGAAAGAGCCACGCGAGCCGATTCTTAATCAAGCCTTTGCACAGAGGTTAGTGCACCGGCTGTTGCCAGCTGCTTCGGAATCTAGTTTGCTTTACAACTCCATGCGCCTAATTTTCTTCGTCTTCTTGTTTTGGGATTTTCTAAAATAAACATTACAGCATTACAGTGCTACCAACTTAATGAAAAGCATCCATACTTTTGGCACGAAAGCCAGACAGCTCGTGTAAAGCGAAGGCCTACCATTTGTGAAAGCAAACACCACGCTGCCTTTGCAGATTATCTCAAGACTTAAGAGCAATGAGGATGAATGTATAGATCAAAAGTGCATCCCAACTCCTGAGTGTACGGTTTCAGGGTTCATTTGATTGCGGCTTTCATGGCGATCTGTGCGTGAATCCCGAAGCCACATTTCAGGATTCAACTTCGCAAATAGGCATCGTTGTATGGGTATTTTTTCATGCAGCAGGGCACCTTTCTACCCTCTGTTGTTTTTATTTGCCTAGCCATACCTGTTATCCTGCACAGCCCTTTTTCCTAGACTCTTTGTTTTTATGAGCTAATTGCATTTTCATGATCATATGATCTATTTGATGAAGTCTCATTGGATAGCCCACCTTTCCGTCATAGAAAGACTCTGGAGACCAGTGATGCCTGCCCGCTGCACAAAGAACTACCAGGAGTCAGTAAGGTCTCCAAGGCATTTTGATGACGAGGTCAAAATTAAATGTTATGGCATGCCTCCCAGATGGACATCATCCATCCAGCTGAAGGTACCCTTATCTATAATATGTTGGGCCCCATGCAAAGCGGATAATATACACCCAACCTCACCCCTCGTTCCATGATGAAGTCCGTTTGGGAGCAACACAGAGTCCATCATGGAGCGCAGCTCAACATCACCTAGTGAAAGCATTCCCAATCAAAGCTCCATGCCTAGAAGGCACACTGACAAATACCCTGTCGCCCAACACCTAGGCTAGCCAACACATACAAGACAACAGGGTGCTGCGTCTTACTTTCACAAATGTCCAGTTGGTGGAGCAACTTTGAGCAAAGGAGTCTCAATGTCGTTGCACTAGTTTCTCTTGTGCAACCCTGTACGAGGAGAGAAAGACGTATACCTGATACGGGGGACCTCGCAAACTGACAGAGAGGAGACGAGTGAGGCCAACAGAGCCTCAAGGAAATTATCCCACTCTGCCTGACTTCAAAATGGAGGATGGATGTTTTAAGTCATCACCATTGGCACTTAGCCAAAGGGAAATAGCATGCAAAGTTATACCCCTGAACATGTAAAAGACCAAGTGGGGTCTGTGAATAACCAATCACAGGCTAAAAGGTTTAGGAAGCTGATGTTTTTTCCAATTAGAAACTGTTGAAATCTATGAATGCTCAGGTGAGACTTAAATCAGTTCAAAGTATCCTTATTACGACGGCCCGGCGCTCCCTTTGTGTCCCACCTCTCTCACTCTCACTAACCGCTCCTTGCTCACGCTCACGTTCCCCATTCTACACTCTCATTCCAATAACAACATTCTGGGCTACACATTCTGGAGTGAGCGCAAGCCAGCAATACAAATAATGGCAAACAAGAACACAACACAACTCCCCACCCCTTTATGATCAAACAAACTATGTACAGCAAACAAAACTGAGAACAAAAAAAAAAACATGAAAGATCATGAAATAGTCCTTAGCATATCTGGCATATCGCTCCATAAATTTGCGAATGACCACCATCAGTCCATAACATATTCCTTTGACCATGCTGGAAGCTTCCTAATCCTACTCCTTGACGTATCTGTTTCTCCTCTCACACCATCTACATCCATCTCTGCAAACACTCTACCTTGTTCTCCGCTCCTCAAACTGCCTCGGCTTACAATTTCCTCCTAGAACAACTCACTAGCATTCCTCTTCCTTTCCTCAATGCCACACCTCTTCCTTTCCTCACCCCTGGCCATGTCTCCCTGCCATTTCCACTTGCTTATGCGATCCAAATTCCAAACAGAACCATCCTGGAACCTGACTGCATACTTAAATACCTCCTTGACTCTCACCGGCTTGGAGCATTTTGACTCTCCCTTTCTCACCATCCTCCCCTTCTTTATTCTGACAAAATCACCAGGAACAATTTTCATCCAACTTATCTCCTTGTGATCCGTACACTTAGCATAATTAATCTTCACCCTCCTATAGTTGACCCACATCGGATTCAATACCGTATTAGGCTCTCTGCCTTTCATCAACTAAAATGGTGATTTTCCAGTATAACCTCTGACCGAGGTCCTACTACACCACAATTTCTCCTGAAGAGCTCTCTCAACTGGCATGTTGTTACTTAAAGCTTGTTCCACGGTGTCCACAATTACCCTGTTACATTTCTCAACCAAACCATTGGTTTGGGGATGATAATTTTCCGAAAACCTCCATTCAATACCTACTTTGCTGGCAAACTCGCTCATCTCTCTGCTCCTGAACTGCACACCGTTATCACTGATTATCACTTTGGGATATCCTTCCCTTCTGAACACCTGCTGCATGAATCTGATGACTTCATGAGTGTCAATCCTACTTACCAATTTGATCTCCATCCATCTAGAGAAATAATGCACCATTACAATCAAGAACTTCCTCTCATTCGCTATATTGTCATACGGACCCACCATATCTATACCAATCTGCTCCCATGGCTGTCCAGGTTTATGAATCTTTATGGGTGCCGTTTTTAAACCTTTGCAACTCTTATGACAATTCTGGCAGGGCCAACAACACCTCAAAAACCTTTCCACCATGAGGTCAACTCCAGGCCACCAAAACTTGGAACTAACATTTCTCTTTGTGCCTGAGGAGCCCGGATTTCCTAGATGAGCCTTTTCTACTAATCCTTCATGCAAACACTGGGGCAGTATGAGCTTATTTCCTCTTAGCAACAAACCATCCTCCAAAGAGCACTCATCCCTGACTTCCCAAAATTGAAGACAACCCTCATCCACCAGTCTTTTATCGGGCTACCCATTCCTAGTATACTCAATAAACGTTACTCAAAACTTCATCCCTTTCGATTTCTTCCAACCATTTCTCTCTCGACGTGACCTCCACAACCATAGCCACCCCTTCCAAATCTTTACTTTGGGGATCCATATCCTCTATGTTCAACAGCATCCTTGACAGAAAATCAGCTACTTGATTTTTCTTTCCTGGAACATACTCACCTCAAAATGATAATCCTGCAGCTGTCAACTCAACCTAGCTATCCTGGGGATGCCCTACACATACGACGCACTGATAACACCTCCACCAATGGTTTGTGATCAGTACAAAGCACAAATTGGCTTCCCCAAAGATACTTCCTAAAATAATTCACTGCCCATGCACAGGTCAACATTTCTCTCTCAACCACTGAGTATCTGCTTTCAATCTCCATTATAGCCCTTGACACATGACATATCACTTTCTCACATCCACTTCCAGAAATTTGCAAAAGTACTACCCCTAACCCAATACCACTGGCATCACAGTCACCTTGGTTTACCTACCAAACGCAAATCCACCCAACTCAATCGATTCGCAAATGCTTTTCTTAATGCATTCTTCAGACTTCTCACACTCATTATCCCATTCGAACTTAACATTTTTCTTAAGTAATCTTCTCCTTGGTTCTGTCATGCTGGCAATATTCGGCACACATTTGTTGTAATACTAGCAAAGATCTAAAAACGATCCGAGATCTTCTTTACACTTAGGGTCAGGTGACTCTTTGACGGCCTTCATAGCCTCCAGTTTCGGTCTATATCCCTTTCCACTGACAACATGACCTAAATATTGAACTTCTGCCTTTTTAAATTTGCATTTGCTTTGCTCTACTTTCAAACCCTTTTCACTCAATCTGGCCAAAACATCCTGTAATCTCTCATCATGCTCGCCTTCCCCCTTTCCAAAGACAATGATGTCATCTTGATAAACCAATGTCCCTTTAAGCCCTTTTAGTACTTGGGCCATGACCCTCGAAACACAGCGGCCGCAGAGGCTAGACCAAACGGTCCTTTTGTACCAGTACAGAACAAATGGCATGATGAAAGCAGTGAAATCTCTACAGTCTTCAGTCAGGCTAATTTGATGATACGCACTGGATAAGTCTAAAGTAGTAAATGTATCTGCCCCTTCGATACAATTTAGCATTTCTGAAATAATGGGCAATGGATACACCCACTTCTATGTTTTTGTTCACGTCTCTAAGGGCTAAACAAATTCTTAATTTGACAATTTTCTTCACTGCCACCACAATGGGGCTCACCCACTGAGAAGAATACATTTTTTCAATGACGCCGTCCACCTCAAGTCTATTCAATTCTTGCTCGACTTTATCCACCAGAGCAAACAGTAATGGTCTGTCTTTGTTGTATGAGACAGGCCTTGCTCCTTGCTTCATTATTATTCTGTGAGCATAATATTTTAACAACCCCAAACGCTCTTTAAAACATCGCCAGAGTCTTCCTTTAAATTCTTCTTAACTTCAGCCTTGCTGCTACTCTTTACCAATAATACCGATTCATTATCACACGGGTCTAGCCTTATTCTCAAAGCTGGTTGATCTCTCCAACCAAGCACATTCACTCCCTTTTAGCCACATAAATCTTCACTTCTGCTTGGCAATCTTTGAACTGAACAAAACTTTTAAACCATCCTGTAATGTGAATTTTCGACCCTTCAAATCCTCCAGGATTTTTGATGTCCAGTGAGAACATTTCTGCTTTCAGTCCCTGATAAACACGTTTTTCCAATGTCTTTTGCGTTATTATGGTGTACGGTGAACAGCTGTTCCCCATAAATTAAAGTTTTCAATTTTCCACTATTATATCACATTGTGGACATTTGAACTCATGTCCAGGTGGTTCTCTCCTTGTACGAATCTTCATCATCTTGAATCATTGACACCCTTTTCTTGTACCTGCACACCACTGCAAAGTGTCCTCTTGTTCCACAGTTAGCACATTTCTGGTTTGTTGCAGGACAGTTCCTTGAATTAGCATAGTGTCCACATCTGCCACATTTAAAACATTTGTCTTTGTCTTTGCTTTAAGGAGAAAATGTCTTTGTTTCACTCCTGAACAAATGGCTTTCTTATATTGCCCCTGACTTCCTTGTGGTCTTGTTCTCTAGGTCTGTAACTCCTCCTGTTTGAATAATCTATGTTCTCGTTATCCCCTTTACTTCGGACCACACTTATTGGAGATTGTTCTCCCGACTCTTGCGCTGGCTTATGGTACTTTGTGCAGCTCCCTGAGCTTGACCTGTCTCTAACTTCTTGTTTTTCATCTCTTTGGAGCATAGTTTAGTATGTTCTACTCTTTTAGCTATAGCAATGGCCTCTGGTAATGAGGGATTGCCCACCATCCAGAGTCTGTCCTGTATCAATGAATCCTTGGTGTGTATAATTATTTGGTCTCTGATTAATTCGTCCAATGTGATACCTGTACGGAATCGGCAGGTTAGGGCTAATTTCCTCAGAGCTGACACATATTCCTCAATAGACTCTTCCTGCTTTTGTATTCTAGTATAAAAGTTGAATCTGTTGATTGCTACATTCATCTCCGGGCATAATGTTTATCAAATTGTCTCAGAGCCTTCTCGTATTCATCTACATCACCTGCCTCGTCTACAGACAATTTGGGCAGTTCTCTGTACATTTGTTGCCCTTCCAGGCCCAAGGCATGTAACAGCAGCAGTTTCTTCTTTTGCGGCGATAACTCATCTTGTTCCACTGTCTTTACATAATTTTTCCAGTATTCTCTCCATTCCGGCCACACCACAGTTGGTTGCACTGGATTCGCCAGAAAGCTCGCTGGTGGGTGAACTGTTATTCCTTGCATATTCTTCCTTATATGTATATATACTCTTTTTTTCTTTTTTTCCACTTGGTCTCTACTAGGAAAAATTCAGTCTCTGTTCTTATTTAATGATGTCCTTGTTAGGAATGAACTGACAACATGCAAGGAAAATAAAATTTAAATAAAACTTTGTTCTTTATACTCTGAAGAGGAAGAGCATGACTTGACTTGATCAGTGAAGATTTCCACCTGACTCAATTCGAATTTCCAAGATGGCATCACGTTATCTGATGATTTTGGGTCCTTTTTTCTAATGTCAATATGAACTGGCTTACTCTTATTGCCAGTGCGCAAGTGCGATCATCCAAAAACTCACCCCTGCAAGGCTTTATCTCGTTTCTGCTGCCGCTGCTCCCGTGACTGTTTGTGGGCCCAATGGGCACTCTCATGCACCATTTAAATGGAGGATCGGCACAGAGGAAGCTTAATATTTCCTCCGGATCTGCAGCTCTCGGTTCATGCGTGGGTTCCTCTACTAAACCGGGCCGTCCTCGTCGCCAAATTGTTGAAATCTATGAAGACTTAAATCATTTCAAAGTATCTTTATTACGACGGCTTGGCGCTTCCTCCGTGTCCCACCTCTCTCACTGTCACCAACCGCTTCTTGCTCACGCTCACGTTCCCTTTTCTACACTCTCATTCCAATAACATTCTGGGCTACACATTCTGGAGGGAGCACAAGCCAGCATTACAAATAATGGCAAACAAGAACACAACAGAAACTATATTGAATAATCAGACCAAGCAGGAGAAAAATAAAAGAGCTCAGCTGGAGTCACAGGCCAGGCTGCAAAAAGCCCAGTGGCAAGAGACAGAGACAGAGAGACCAGACTAAAAAAGAAACTTAAAAGCTTGCTGACAGCTAAACCTCAGACACTGGAAGATTATAGATTGGGAGAGAAACCTTAGAGGTTACTGAGGGCTATATCTCAGATAGTGGAAGAGACCAGACTGCGAGAGAGCTAGTCGAGAGTTATACCCCAGACACTGGGAAAGTCCACAGGTTAGCAATATTACATCCTGACAAAGCAGGAACTAATACTTACTGATAGGAGGGTGTGAAAACGTATCATAAAGTGTAATCCACTGTCAGAATGGTGGGAAACGAATTCCAGAGTTGTGCTGCTTTTACCGGAACAGATCTTCCCATACCATTTGCGTGGTTGTAATTTCTTGCAAATCATCTGTTTTTCATATGCTCAGCGCAGTGCTCTAGTTGGACAGTACTGAGATATCAGTGATTTGAGGTAGCTAGGAGCAGTTCTGTGCACCCATTTGTGAACCAAAGCTCCTACTTTGAAGTTGATCCGTTCCTGAATCGGCACCCAGTACAAGTTCTTTAGAAAAGGGAAATGAGGGATACTGTGTCTCACCCAAGGGTGCTTCATCCCCCCTCCCCAAGTCTCCTCCACCCAGGTGATCCTCCCTCGCATATCCACCCCCCCATGGTCAGGATCTGATAGTGATGGCCTTTCCCTGGCCACCTGGGAGGAGGATATATTGGGGAAAGAAGTGAGGATGCCCTCAGATTCCTGACAGCAGCCCCTCCATTCCACACGTCCACCTCCTTCCGCCTCTGTCCTCTCTCTTGGGATATGGGTTGCTTTATCTCTCTGCAATATGTCCTTCTTTAACACGGACGTCCTTCACTCTTATCACTCTCACCTTTCGGACATGCCATCTCTGAAACCCGGTTCACCTCTCACCTTTCGGACATGCCATCTCTGAAACCCGGTTCACCTCTCATGACAATGTCACCCTTGCTGCTCCACCCACTGATTATTCAACTTTCAGACACTCCCTTCAACTGGCTCATTGAGGTGGAGGCATCAGCCTGATGGTCGGTAAGTCCTCACTATTTGCCCCTTTTCCACCATCCACCTTTCTTCCCACTTCCTTTCAGCTCAATGCTGGTCAACTACTGGTTCCTATCCCTCACAGTATTCTGTACATTTACCGGTCTCTGGCCCACTAAACAACTCCTTTCCAGACCTCGACCTCTACCTCGACTCCATCTTTCTCTCCTCAACCCTCACTTTCAGAGACCTCGTCACTGACCGCACTCCTTTCAACCATGCCTGCTTCATTAACAGTAGCAGTGTCTCACTCCTCTGCCACCCCCAGCATCCCCCATCAGTAACATAAAATGAACGTGACTTTATAGCTACCGATAGAGCTGAACTAATGTCCTTTCTCAGCTCTCACTCCACCACAGACCCCCTTGACTGAACCAACCTTCCCTGACTGCAAGGCTGCCCTATTCACTCCTTGGGACCACCATTATCCTGCTAGTACCTTCGCTCTTTCTCATTGCTCTATGTATGTATATGAACATAACACCATAGCACTATACATAGGGGACGCACTGAGGGGGACAGGTAGGGTGTGAGGGTGGAAGAGGTACTGGAATTGGTAGGGGAAGCAGAGGAGGGGTGGAGTAGGTTTGTGTGACGCTATCTGCGATTGGCAATATGTTGTTTCTAGAGTGTCATTACTGAAATGTCGGAGGAAGGATGAAAGTCTAACTACATTGGTAACTTGTTCCAGAGACCGAGTGCATAGCAGCAAAATGCTTTTGTCCTAGTCATTTCCCTCTTGGTGGTGCATTAGCCTCTGAGGATGGTGGGTTTCTCAGCCACGTGGAGTGGTCTTGGTTGTGGCTGCTTTGTAGGTGATGCAGGCTGTCTTGAACAAGATGCGTGCTTGACGTGGTAGCCCGTGCAGTTCCTTGAGGATGGGGGGAGGGATGGGGGATGCAGTTCAGCTTTCTCAGTCTTGAGATGAGGTGTGCTGCAGAATGTTGGGCAGTTTGCAGAGGGGCCAAAGTGGCATCTGGGACTCCTGTGAGTAGGGCATTGCCCCTGTCCATGTGGGAGATGACAGCTTTGAGAACGGTTGCCCTCAGCCTTGGACAGCACCAACCATGAGGCAGCTAATGCTATCTATACAGTTACACCCCCATAACTGCTGGTGAAAGACTCCCTCTCCTCATCCTCTTATCACTGGGTGAGAGACCCTGTCTGCCCGCAACTCAGCCCACTGACTATGCTAAAGACACGTACTATACCAAACTCATCTTGTCTCTTTGCTGCCAAAGCTGTAACCTCTTCTTTGCCCTGAAGACCATGAAAACCCTTCCTTGCCCACGTTCAATCTCCTCCTCTCTCTGCCAACGACTTTGCACCTTACTTCTGCAAAATCTTCAAAATCAGATGCATCCTGTCTACCCCTAAACCATCCCATTCTACTTCCTTCTTCTCAGCACCATTTGGTACCCTTAACACATCTGTCCTATTGCCCAACCTCTAGCGGCTCAGTTGGCTGCCATCCTTTAGTTCAGCCAAGCCATCCTGTGCTCCCTTGGGCACATTCACATCACAGATGATCAACGACTGTTAAAACCACTTGGCACTCGTTACCTGCTCCTACAAAGTAGCTACAGCCCTTCTTACCTTAAAAAAACACTTTGAGGGCCACCACACTGCAGGCAACTATCTCCCTTGGTTTCTGCAGTTCTTGCAACCAGGCTGCTGGCCTCTCTCACCGCTAGCCTCCTGCCTCTCACTCTCCCCACGGAGCAGGCCGGATCTCATAGAATGCCGGCTGTACGTTACATTGCCAGAGGAGGTGAGGCAGAGTTTAGGTGGTTTAAAGTAATTTCCTAAGGATTTGGAGACATACAAGCTGGGGCTAGCCTAGTTGAGCCACTGACTAGTAAAATCCAGCTGGGTGTTCAGAATCACTGCAATATTATGCATGTCTGGTGAGGAATCCATTGTCTGTATTTTTCTCATACATATTCATTGTTATATCCTGGAAAGTGTGCTGAATTTAACTCTTGGGTGGGTTCATGACCACCATCCTAGAAGGGGCCACAACTTTACATCAGGGATCTTTTTGCTATCACCCCAATGAGGGGCTCCTAATGCACAACCAAGACGGGAGAGAGTCGGTTTCAACATATTATGACATACATATTATTTCATTACGCAGAAAAGTGTTACAGTGTACAAAGAAATATTCCCTTTTATAACAAACTAAATTACATTCCTTTTCTTTGTGGAAACTTTATTCCAGGAGCCAACTTCAAGTTAACATTTTTAGAATTACATCTTCGGTCATAATTGTGCGCATTAGTCGTGATTTTCCGGTATACAGAGATATTAACGAATTCACAATAAATAATAACTTTAATAACGAACCCAACTAACGAAAACATGTTGAATTATTTGATTAAAGTATATTTAGGTGGGTGTGGGGTAAGGCATTAAAACATGTGGGGAGGGAGTTTGGGGTAATCAAGCTGGGGAAACAGGGGACTTGGAGGGCACCCCCCAAGTGAAAAAACAAAAACAAATTCGAAATGTTTTCTTTATTTTAAACATTATTCGTTCATACTGAATTCGTTAAGATCACATGGAACCGATTTTCCTCTTCCTGCGCTGGTCACCACCGGTTTTGTTTGCGACATGCACTCCTTAGCTCGTGGAACATTTAGCAGAACGGTACACTTAACTTCCAGAGTATGCGCCAGGTTCTTTTTCATCGAGTGCCAAATAATAACTCATTCCTTGGGTCTCCGAGGAGGGATCCGTGTGTCGCCCTGGCACTGCCAGTCTCCGGCAGTGGCAAGACTCTTTGGATTCTATTTGCATGCGCTTTGGCAGGGCGAAAGTCAAACAACACAGCGGTTTTGATGGGCAGGGCCTTCACAGGGCATTTATTGTTCGCCGAGGAGGAAACACGTTGCCAGGGAGGCCGTGGCTATAAATAGGCGGTTCCTGGGACATGATATGAGAGGCAACAATGAATACCGACACTTTACATGTCTAAATCCTGCGAGTTGTTACACCAGACACAAAGAAAAGTGAACTATTTCAGAAACACCCCTGATATCAGCATGAGTTTGCTGAAACGCTGGTTAATTTTCACGTGTGCCCAGTGTGTGGCTTAGAAGAAGGGCGTGTTTGGTTGGCACAGGGATCTACGGGTGCAGCATATTTCGACTCATAATCCTGTTATATATACATTTTTTAAACCCTGCACTTACTGATGATGCCCGAACTCGGGTCTCCTGTCTTTAAGCCCCAGCCAGTATTTATCCAGAAGACGAAACAGAGCTTATAGGTGAGTCAGTACTTCTCATCACATGGAGTACTATGGGACTCTATGGGAACTTACCGTTACTGCGCCACCTAGGGATATCGGGCGGCCCACCTAGGGATATCGGGCGGCAGAGACGGTAATGCAGCTTGACCGGTATCCCGCCAGAATTCCCGGCGGGATACCAGGAAAGCTGTAATGACGCCCTTTGACTTAATTCACAGCAGCACGTTCTATTTATGCACGCTCATTCACACGCGACATTAAGGGCCCTTTGTGTCTCTTTAGCTTTCATTTCGGAAGGTTTCACAGGTTTCAACCGGAGGCACAAGTTTTACCAGTTCTACAATGGTAAGAACGGGTACTACAGAACTGATCTGGAATTGCTTTACGCAGAGGAGTTTAGTAGGGGGGATTTAGGGGGCTATAGCCCCTGGACTTTTGGTTGTAGCTCTGGATAGAAGCTCAGGGGCTACAACCAAAAATCTGGCTAGCCCCGAGTCCCAACCTTATGGACATTAGCGTAGCCCCAGATCTTTTCCAGACCTAGCAACACCCCTCCGGTACGGCAGGTTGGTTGTGGTTCATTCATTATGTTTGTTTGTGAGACTCGAGGTGCTTTGACCTCCATACGTCCTCGATTCTTATTTTTTCGATATACTTACCAGAAGACATGCAGTAGTCTACCTCCAAGATCACGAGCAGTATCGCAACTGGCTATGCATGTCATTACATCAAGACATCTATAATTATGAGGAACCCCCTGGCTGGTACACTAGGGGGTTGCAGGCACTTAAAGAGCAGAATTTAGGTAATAAACACCCTGCTACAGCAGCACCATACTTTCATGTGCTTATATCATCCCAAATCAGCTCGTTTAGCAGGGGAGTGTATAACTTGACTAGCTGGAGGATTACAAATTGTAAGTCGACACATTGAAGTGTTCGCAAGTTTTCCCTAAAGTGTTGATTATGATCATCAGCATGTGCTGCTCCAATTAACTGTTTTTCTTTCTCTTCTCTTTTTTCTTTCCCTCACTCATGCTTGCCTGAAATACATGCACTGCAATCAATTTTTTGACAAACTGTGTGACTTGCCATGTGATTTTTTGCCACTTTTCTCACATTCGACTGTGGTCTTGGATTAAAATGTTTGCGATATTATTGACATAGTATGTGCCCTGATGATGGAACACTCTGGTCCGAAATGCATTGGCTTGTACATTGGCATCTGTCCTAGCATGATTGAATTGAATTGATCGCATTTTATCATTGAAGTTGATGAGTACTCCTTGTGATCAACTTATACGGATTATTAACAGCAACCGTTCACCACATATAGCGGGTAGGCTGTGCAGTTCTCGCTGCAGGCCTGGTGGCCTAGGTCTTTTTTTCATACTTTAGTTTGAGCGTCACGTGCAGAGACGTCCCTGGAGGGTTTGCATGCCACAAAATTATTACTACACCTTTGTGAAAATAGACTTTTCCAACAGAATTAATCATGCTATGCCCACTCACACGCTAATTCGACTTTCACACTTACCTTGCAATCATATATCTGTGGTTGCAGGTTAAGTATTAAATGTGTGCCTGTAAATTACATGGCCGTTAGGTCTTGTGGCCAAGTACTGGTCCTTGAAGGTCAGCGATCTGGGCTCATATGCACGCATTAGGTGCCCATTTGGTGCCAGGACGATTTCGACACAGCTGGTAAATGTCAGCAGCTGCACCTATATCACCCTCACGCCAAATGAGCGGTGGCGAGTTGTTGTCACGCCACTCTGGCTGCGCCGAAAGGAACTCGGCGGCCACAGTGATGCACCAAAACTTCCCGCGCTGAAAGGCTTGTGCCAAAACAGGGCGCACTGCATGGCCTCACACGGCCTGTGTATGGTCTGCCAGGCGCTGCTCAAAGGCAGTTCTACCCTCAAGCTGGTTTCAAAGTTCACACACACACATCCACTCCCAGGAACTAGTGGATGGATTAGCTACATTCTTGCGAGAAAACATTTGCTGACAGGCAGACAAATACACTTCATAGCTACTACCCCTCCCCCACCTCAATATTGCACTTGTGACAAATGCTACTCACTAAGGCAACCTTACCGCCCTTATCCCAGACAGATACAGGAGGAAAAGGACCTGATGTAACTAAAGATGCAGACTCACTGTTACCTGACACACACGCATGCAATAGACACAAAGCAAATACGCACTTACCATGAAGAAGCACAGGCACTAGGTTAAACATGCATTCATACAAAAAGAATATTGCATGCAACCATAAAGACATGAAGAACATAACATACGCAATGTATAATAAGCTGAAATGCAAAACGAACAATGCACATATTTAGTTTACTAACATAGAAACGCAAAAGTAATAGGCAGCCATCTTTTCCCAAATGAATATCGCAGCAAGCATTTAAATGAATAAAAGGCCTTGAGGCTTCATGGAAAAGCAAACTGCTGAATTTACTGAAACACAAACTCATGCAGGGCCCTGTCAAGTACCTGCACAGGCCCTGCCAAGGTTACTGAGAAATTAGGGAGGCTTTCAACAGCTCAGAAGGAACACAAGATAATAATTCCCATGGCACAAGCCATTTGTTTCTAAGATTAATTAAAGAACAACTAGCGTTTGAAAGCCAAGTGCCGGATAATTACGAGCTCAAAACTTTATAGCGAATGGATCGACTAAGTGCCTAATGGTCATGAAAGTAATAACACTTATGCTCACGTCAACTCAAATCTCAATAAATGCAGAGTGAAATAATTCAGAACATGGTCCTCTCACATGTGACCTATAATTCAAGAACACTGTCTATTCATTAGCCCCTGACACACATAGGCACCTGCTTTGACTCCCCACATAGTCTCAGAACCAAGGCGCCATGCAAGGTCGACTACAAAAGGGTTGCTCTGGCTCGTGGCCTAAGAATAAGGGATAGTATCTTATTTAATTGAAAGAAAAGCTGTTCCTGGACCTCTCTCCCCCTAATCCCATTTTGGCTCATGTGTTGATGTCCTGTCAGTTTCTCAAGGTTGGTAAGTAAGATGCCAACCAATGAAAACTCGCAATGCTAAGCTGCCCAGTGCATGTTGCATTAACCAATCAAGTAATGAAGAGATGAAATGTACTAACCATTATCAATTTAGTGGTGGTCTCAGGTGGAGCCATCAGATATATTATAACCAATGAAAAGACTAAACCATATATATTGTATATATATACAGTTCCCTTAACCAATCCCTCCACCCTGTAGGTTCTGAAACCAAGATTGTAGTTTGACATCAGTTGTGACGCGTTTTAGACTTTTCATCCGTTGTTTTGCGTGAGAAGCTCTGAGAGTGATGCGAGATCCTTAATGCTTACATACTGTCCCTGTTTTATGTGGATTGTTAATAAAGTGGGTTTTGCCATTTTACTTCGACTATTTCCGTTATTGAGTGCGGGATTGCCCAGCCTATCATTTCCGCTTAAACAGGGGTTTTCCAGACCACTTAAACACATTAATAACGTTGAGACAAATATTGAAAACTGCCTTCCCAACATCGAATTGGAGACTATGACGTGATACCTTGCTTGCACCTCGCTCAGCCATGATGATGTCATAAAAGTGTCCGACTGTTTGAAGGCTTCTAAGGACATACGCTTCCCGTTTCCTGGTTCCATCATCAAGGAAAACCTTACGATTAGAGCCCAACATCTAGCCAGTATTATCATTGGTTCAACAGAGACGTGGCAAGGGCCAAACTTACAAAATTGCATCCTTCATTATCCTCCAGTTTAAAGAAACAGACTCCAACCCCATTGTCCCAGACTACTATTGCACGATTTTAACATCCCATTTTATGGGAAAATATTGTAAAAAGGTTGTCCACAAGTAAATCCAAACATATTATGGGGATAAGTGAATTGGTTGGATTTGGGTGAATCGCGCACTGCTGTTTTGGAGTTAAATATGATGAGGATAGACTCTTGTTTCCCGATTACTAATCAGGATTTAGAATCTGCCTTTACATATGAGAAAATAACACCAATAACTCAGAACTCTTGCTCCACTAGAACCTGTGTGCTGCATATGACTCGTAGGCAAGGACATAACAGCCCACATCAATATTCTGTTGCACCACGCTAATCTCCACCTCTAGGATCCTGGCAAGTTCCTTCCTTTCCCAATGGTTGTTTAATGTCTACTTGAGACCATTAGCCTCCACCCTGGAGCAGATGTCGTAAGCCATTTAATTCTATCCAGAGGACATTCTGCTACTTAGCCATCATGGTCCATAACTGGAGGACAACCAACACATTGTAAATTCCCTATCATCAGTTCAAGATTGGGCGATGGACAATACTCTAATCCTGGATGTGTCCAAAGCAGATATCAGCTGTTAGGCTAAGCGCCCACCCTTGTTACCTCTACTTTCCTGATAGCTAGTAACCTTGGGAAGATAATGATTATGATTGGTTATTTATAACGCGCTTAATACCCAGAGGATTCTAAGCACAGACTGGGGATCGAACCTGTGTTGCTCCGCGTCGTTTTGCTTCCAAGGCAAGCGCGTTGCACCTAAGCTATCGTCCCTATGACTCTGCATCGTCTTGCTTCCAATGTGAGCTCCGAAGCATTGATCATCCCTCAGATCATCAAGTTTGTATGCAAAACCTGCTTGCAACTGCACATACTTGAGAGCATCCCGCCAACCCTAGATATGTCCAGAAAGACTCAACTCATAAGAGGACTCCTTCTCCCGAGGCTGGTCTTCAGTAGAACCATTAAAGAAAAGCATCTACCAACTCCAGCTATTCTGAAACAGAGCCGTCAGGATGATCTTGGGCCTAGGAACTGGAGACCACTTCCTTCTTAGCCTCACTAGCTAGCAGTGTCACAAGGAGCTACATTTAAAACATTGTGCATTGAACACTGTCTGCAGAATCCAAAGCCCAGGGATCCCTCGACAAAGCACCCACATAGATCCACCCAGCAGGAGTCTAAGACCCGGCTTTAGAAAAGACATCCGGTGCCTACCACACAACTTGCTCAGTCAACGAGGGATGAAACAAAGTACCCATAGCCCTGAGACTGGTGGTGGACCATACAACCTATAGGAATCTTTGAAAAAACAAGCTTTTTAGCCATGCCTTTGATCATTAAAACAGTTACTAATTCCATTGCCTGAACCTAAACCTAAAACTACTATCAATGATAATTTGCACTATAAATTGGCAATGTTCCCACTTTTAACCTTGAGCCTGCTCTCTTCAATCCCCTCCCTACCTCATTGCACGCATACCCTCTTCACTCTTGCGCCATGAAGCAGCCCCATTGGCAATGGGTTCCTTCCAAATAACGTAAATAAAATTAAAAATACCCTCATACTTCCAGCCTTTCAAAGGCGCCAGTCTGTCTGCAATCTAACAGTTTCATTAAATGCCTGACCGCCTCTCCCACCTACTCCTAGCATTAAATAATTCAATTCTCTCATAGCCACTACTAATCCCAGGGAAAGAACACCTTGTTTTATGCACATGGAGGCGCTTTTATACCCAATTGGGCGCAAGCGAGCTTCACTTGAGTCTACACTCACACACTCATGTTCAAAAAGCCACACTGCAAACTCATGAGTCTCCTTTCCGCTTTTACTAGCTTACAATTCCCTGCATATCAGGGCATATTCGAAGTACTTCTCTTGAAACCAAAAGGTTATGGCTGCAAAGAAACGAAGGACTAATCGTGAAAGGATGTGGCGCTTTGGCGTGAGTAAGCTCGTGTGCACTGACACTTCTCAAAGCCATGCAGGAAAGGTATGCGTGTGTGAAGGGAATTTCAGAGATTTGGTCCAATAACCATTAGAACCCATGCACCAGAATACCAGAGCCGAACCTGGGAACTGCCCAACAACAGTGAAGGTGAGCTTAGCCCACTTCATGCCATACTGGAAAAAGTGTACAGCTCATGGCAGGAATGCATTGGATAAACCTGCAATCCGCCCACTCCACACGGTAGGCAGGGGTGAACTGATGGGTGGCTAATTTAGTGGATCCACGTCATACAAGCATTCCTATCTTCCAATAGGAAGATGCAATCAACAAAAGGAAGTCCTGCCTTCCCAGGGGGAAGTCCTGCCACCTCGCAATGGGAAGTCCCACCCCAAAAGAAAAAGTCCCGCCCACCAACAATGAGCACTTCCATGAAGAAGGAAGTCTCCCCATAACAGGAAGGCCTGCCTCACAGCAAACAAGCCACATGTTACAATATAAATCCCACATCATAGTAGAAAGCTTGGCACACTACATACAGGGATATCTTGCTATGCCATGAAGATGTTGGCAGATCTTTGTAGCCAGGGTGTTTGCAAATATAAGACTGTCTTTATAGATGGCAAAAAAGAAAGCACCCCATAGGAGACTGGCGGAGGATGGGGACTAGCGTCAAAACAAGAATGTTGTTGTGGATCTCCTTTGAAGATGCAGAGGAAGGGGCGCCTGGGCACAGGGAGTGGCAAAGTGAATGAGTATGCACAAAGGTGCGGCACCACCAGGGGAGGGAAGGAAGGTTTGGAAAGCAGTTCCAGATTGCAGGACAGGGGAGGAATTTTAGCAGGGTGGAAGAGAGGGCGTGCTGGGTGTAGAGTGGAAGGCTGGTCTGTGGTCTTGAGGCGAGTGGACAGGATTCCAGTGACAGCAGCAGTCAGTGGAAGGACAGCAGGATTCGAGAAATGTCTGAGAGGTTGGGAGCACGATTCAGATAGAAGGGCAGGGTCTGTTGGCGACTGTCAGAGTTAGAGGCTGCTCAGACATGGCTAACAAAGACCAGGCTACAGATAAGAGTTCCAGAGGCGTGGGGGCATATTTAGCCATAATACCGGAAACCCTTAAAGTGCCCTTTCTATTTACACAGCCATTGCATTTCTCCAATTTTTCTCCAACTAGTGGGGGCGTCACGCGCACTATTCTGCAGCCCCTTTTGCAGTCTAAAGTATTTGTATGTCCCGCGCTGGAGGGATCCTCGCTGACTGGCAGCCCCACCCCCTGCCATATTGTTTTACGTCCCTGCCGGCCAGCAGATGTTTAGCACAATTGGCACTCGAATCCCTCTCTTCACAGTCTGGAATTCTCAGCGAAAGCAATACTTTATATACCAACTACATTTAAACAAGGGTGCTGCCTTCATGTGCAATGGATGGGGTCATGATAGAATCAACATAGGCCGAGCCACAGCCATAGATATGCCACTTCAGCATTGTATGGCCAGTTACTTCCATATTATGCCAGTTATATCTGCACGTCAGGAATTTTGCTTACATTATAAGTAGAGTCCGTACATTACCAGTTGCTGAAATATTACAGTATCTAAAAATCCCAAAAATGCTAGTCACCAACAATGCACAAGAGCATTAATGCTTGATTCATGATAATGGGCCTCATTACGACCCAGGCGGTAAGGGTTTTACGGCGGCGTAAACAGCGCCGACCCTTACCGCCTGAATACGAGGTCCCTTAGCGCCATGGCGGACTTAACACCTGCTTTTAGCAGGTGTTAAAATCCATGGCGCTAAGGGACCATGGCCCTCATTACGACCTTGGCGGAGAACCATGGTGCTATTAGCACCATGGTCCATGGCGCTAAGTTGCCAACTCCGCCATGGTGGTTGGCGGACTTACCGCCCCATTCCGACCTTGGCGGGGCGGTAAGTCCCCAATCCCCATTTACCCTTCCCCATTCCCATTTTTGCCCCATAGGGCATAATGGGAGTGGGGAAGGCGTTAATTACGCCACCGTAAATTACGGTGGCGTAATTAACAACAAGGTCCCGTAGCGCCATGGATTTTTCCGCCTGCAAAAAGCAGGCGTAAAAATCACCATGGCGCTACGGGAACTCGTACTCAGGCGGTAAGGGTCGGCGAAGTTTACGCCGGCGTAAACCCCTTACCGCCTGGGTCGTAATGAGGGCCATGGAGTTAATTACGCCACCGTAATTTACGGTGGCGTAATTAACGCCTTCCCCACTCCCATTATGCCCTATGGGGCAAAAATGGGAATGGGGAAGGGTAAATGGGGATTGGGGACTTACCGCCCCGCCAAGGTCGGAATGGGGCGGTAAGTCCGCCAACCACCATGGCGTAAACATAGTTTACGCCATGGTGGTAAAGTCACGGCCCAGGCGGTAACTTACCGCCTGGGTCGTAATGAGGCCCAATGACTTGTTTTTTAGATAGCGCTTTCGCCAAAGCACTATGCAAAGCACATATTTAAATACAATTATCAATCCAAACGAAGTTGGCGCTCCTTCATAAACCTCCGAAGAATGAAAGTCTGAGGTGGTCTTGCTGGGATTCGAGTCTGCAGAACACATAGCGGAGCTAACCCCTCCATATCCCAGGATAGATGCAATGATTACTTTCCCAGTCAAAATAACTACAGACACAAGGTATCTTTTTTGGAAACACAAGGTCACATTTATTGGAGTAACAAATCGGGGGGCAGTCCTCCCTCCTAAGCAACGCAATGTCCTAAAGCACCTTTTAAGGTAGGCCCAGCAGCCTCCAGCCATATGAGTGCTCCCAGAGCACGGGCCGGATATGGCTGCCCCTCAGGAGAACGCCCCCTTCCGCCTCCCTCAGGAGAGGCAAGGAGTGTTGTACCCCCAGGTGGTTGGCCAGAGGGGTGGGCTGCTATGCAGGTTGTCCTCTAGTGACCCCTTTGGGAGCTAGCCAGCCCCTCATAGAGTGCAGCAGCAAGCGCTCTAACTGCCAAGATATCTTACCGCTTTGATATTAAAAATGCAACGTAACAACAAGAAACATGTCGAAACTGGCTGCACAATGTAGGCTAAACACATCATAAGATACGGTCCATGGCCTCAAGCCCAGGGACCGTATCTCTCCAGGACTGAAATCTCTACACTGGCTCCCAGTGGCGGCGAGGATTAAGTTCAAAACCCTCTGCATTTCCACAAGGCCTTCTGGGGCCTGGGGCCTAAATACCTTCAACTCTCTCTTCCTAAATATCTTCCTTCTCGAGCTCTTCGCTCATCCGCCTCCAACTCCCTCAGGGTCAGCCGCTTCTCCAAGCAACGAGCTGGGGGTAGATCTCTCTCCGCGGCAGGGGCCTCCCTCTGGAACAGCCTTCCTGCCTCCCTGAAACCTGAGGAGAACCATCTCCGGTTCCGGAAGCACCTCAAAACCTTCCTCTTTACTTCTGCTTTCTCTCCCATTCTCCCTTGCTAATTCTTGACTGAAACTGCACTGAATCTGCAACTGGGCCACTCTCACCGATCTCGGTCCTTGGCCCAGCCACTCTCCCCTGCACTGCCTCCCTTGGCAACCCCTGCACTGCGGGACTGTCTCTGTATCCCTTCAGCCCCCTTCCCAGCACTTATCTGCACTTACCTTGCACTTGCCACCAGCTGGCCATATTATTTATTATTATTCTACTTACCCAGTACTGCACTTTCCCCCTCCCTTTCCCCTTGCACTTTTTCCCTTCCCTCTACCCTTGCACTTGCGCGATATGAATGACACCTAGCCTAGTAGGATCGTTGTCTGTCTTTCCCTTTGTTCCCCCTCCCTGCCTCATCGCGCCTTGAAACACTTGTGTATAGGCGCGTTACAAATGCCATATCATATCATAACACTTATCATGTTTGCTGTAGTCTTGGTGATGCACAGTAAAATATGTCATGCCACAGTAAGACATGCCTAGATGGGTTGCACCAAAATGCCAATCTAACCATGTAATAAAACTTACCATGCTTACTTTATCATTGATGCCCAGAAAAATATACCATGCCATATTAAGGAAAGGCTAGAATGGCTGCACTCAAATGCCAGTCTAGCCAGGTAATTACACTTATCATCATTGCTTTATCAGAGATGCCAAGTACAAAATGTCAAGCCACAGAAAGGAATTGCTAGACTAGCTGCACCAAAATGCTAGTCTAGCCACGTAACAACACTTACGATGCTTACTTCATTATATATGCCCAGAAAATATGCCATGGCACAGTAAGAAAAGGCTATACTGGCTGCACTCAAATGCCTGGCTAGACAGGTAATAACACTTATCCTGCTTACTTTATTATAGATACCCAGTAGAAATGTCATGCCACAGTAAGAAACGACTAGACTGGCTGCACCAAAATGCCAGTCTAGCCACTAATAGATATCATGTTTGCTTTATCATTGATGACCTTTCTGTATTAGCGCACCCCTCTCCTGTCCCATCCTACCCACATGTCCCCTCTCCCTACCACTCTCCTCCTCCAACCCAAAATCAACTCCTGGGCCCAGTATTATCTCAAAGCCCATATTCCTAGTACAAGTACTTATGTATGAGGCAAGGTGCTTCATATTCAAGTACTGAGATGAGGACGAATGGGACTAGGAGTAATAAAAAAATACAGGTAAGTAATCCAGCTATTAAACACAAGCACACACATTCACACACCACTTGCTCTTTTACACATGCAATCATTCATCAGTCACTCAAACAAGCATGCCGAGCCATTCGAACAGCATGCACTAATTCACACACATTAGATGATATATACAAACATTTACATTACTCAATATACACATATACTCAAACATACACTTTTACATTTAAAACAAATAATTTCCTTCCAGTCCAAAATCCGCTGCTCCTCATCTGAAGGCATGACTTTGGCTCCCATGCTCCAGCATGCACGCAAGGAACCAGCTCCACACCTCTCGATACTACCGCAGAAGTCTTGTATGTTTGCACCAGAAGAAGACATCTGAATTGCTGTTTTTTTTTCTGCCGTAAGGATTTTTCCCTGTTTGGGATATTCCCCAGGGGTTCACTGTCCTCGTTGTTGCCCTCAAAATCGAGCGCAGTGGTCTCCAACGGGGATAGACCTTATCTCCATTCCAGCGGACGGACTGTGAAGGAGAAGGAGAAACAGAAAAAGAAGAAGATGACAGAGGCTCCGTTGGATTTCACAGGTGAGTAGGTCAAACTTGAGAATTTGCAATGCCAGAAAATGGCTAGCTTGGAGCTATAGTAGGAATTGGTAGCAGCTGTGCAAGGACTCACCCATGAAATGCAGAATCTGCAGACTGAAAACGCTGCCTTAAGGCAGATTGTGAATCCTAGAGAGGACCTGAGGGGCGATCTTCCCACCCTAACTTTCTCTTTTGGGAAATACGATGGATCTCCACGTAAACTTGATGAGTTCTTGGATGCCTGTTCAGTCTACTTCACATTTAGACCGAGGGCTTACGACTCAGACAGAGCTATGGTGGGGTTCCTTATCTCCAATCTAGTGGGGAATGCTCTGGCATGGGCAACCCCCTTAGTTACTACAGCTAATCTGGTTCTCATGGATTATTCAGCATTTGTTCGACTGTTTAAAGAGAGATTTGAGTGACCAGAGGTCCTTTTTACAGCCTACGAACCTCTCTTGGATATCCGTCAAGGTTCCTCTGAAGTTCAGTCATATGTAAACAATTTCCAGCGGATGGCCATTTAAGCAGGTTGGCCAGAATCTGCCCTCCAAACCATTATCAAGAGAGGACCTAATGAGGACATTAAGGACAAACTATTTCGGGTGGCTCAAACTGCCTCCTTCCAGGATCTAGAGTTTCGAATGATTGAACAGAAGACGGAATGCTGGAGAAACAGACCTGGTCTCAGTTTACCGACCCCACGTTCCACACCTGTAGACGTCAGTTCCTCGGAAGAACCTATGCAGATTGGTTCTGCTAGAGGTCCTTTGTCTCCTTCTGAACTCAAGAGGCGGAGAGACCTAGGACTCTGTATGTACTGTGACTCACTGGCCCACTTCTTTGTGATTGCCCTAAAGTACCTCCCAGATGACAGGCAAACACACTACCCCGGCCCTAACTAGGATTAAGCCTCAGAGTTGGCAATCAGGTCCCTCCTATATCACAATCAGAACTCATGAATCAGTAGACAACCGATTGATGGTCTTCAGTGTCCTTCTCTACATAGATAAGACAGCTCCCATCAAAGTCATAGCCCTTTTGGACTGTGGAACGGCAGGAAATGTCATGGACCTCAACTGGGCCACTACAAGAAACATTCTTAGAGTGGATAAGATGGAGCCTGTGCCCATAGAGGGCATAGATGACTCACCGTTGGTATCCGGCCCAATATTACAGCACATCCAACCCATACAGATGGACATGTTCAACCATCAGGAGATGCTTACATTCGATCTGATTCGCACTGCTCACTTTCCCATCATATTGGGCATACTACAGTTGCGTCGACATAATCCCCTAATTGATTGGTCGGCGAACACTGTATTATTCAAATCGGAATATTGTTTCTCTAACTGCAAACCTAAGGATAGCCCACACGATAAGATCGATCTCGAAGAGGTGTTATCTTTGCATCTACTCACCTCAGTAAGTTTATGTGTTTCAGCCAAGTATGACTCGTTTAGAGATGTATTCAAGGACAGGTTACCCAAGGAGTTACCACCACATCGAGTAGATGATTGTGCCATCGATCTGATTCCCAATTCTTCAGTACCTGTGGGCAGAATGAAGCCCTGAAGGAATATCTTGCCAACAACCTTCAGAACGGATTGATCAAGGAATCATGATCGGCTGCTGGTGCTTTACTATTCTTCATCCCAAAGAAAGGTACAAAAGAATTAAGACCATGTATCGACTATCAGGGTCTTAATGCCATCACAATCAGGGATCGTTATCCAATGCCCCTAATTAAAAATATCCTGGAGGCGGTACAGGGAACAACAGCCTTCACTAAGTTGGTTCTACGAGTGGCCTACCATCTGCTACACATCCGTAATGGAGATGAATGGAAGATAGCCTTCAGAACCCCACTGGGCCCCTTTGAATATCAAGTGTTGCCATTTGGCCTAGTAAACGCCCCTGCCATTTTCCAGCGTTTCATGGATAAGGTTTTTGCTGACATACTTTTCTGTATGGTCATTGTCTATCTGGATGATATTTTGGTCTTCTCTACCTCTGTTTCCAACGATGTCCATCATGTAACCGAGGTCCTTCCCCGTCTACGGCTACAGAGTCAGTTTGTTAAACCTGACAAACGTGTCTTTGAGGCATCATCCATACCCTATTTGGGTTTCATCTTCTCTAAGGAAGGAGTCCAGATGCATCCTCAAAAGATCCAAGCCATCATGCAATGGCCTACGACTCAATCAGTGAAGGAGATTCAACATTTCCTTGGATTGGTGAACTTCTATAGGAAATGTATTAAGAATTTCTCTAACACTGTCCTACCCATTACAGCATTGCTAAAGAAAGGGGTTCACTTTCTCTGGAATGATAAGGTAGAGCTAGCCTTCCGTCAGTTGAAGTCAAAGTTCTGTTCTTCACCCATTCTTCTGCAACCCAATCAGACAATCCCATTTATAAAGGAGACAGATGCATCTGCTGGCGCAATTGGAGCCGTACTTCTACAAACCAGTACTGACCAGAAGGAACATCCAGTAGCATACTGCTCCTGCGCTCTTACCTCCAGCGAGATTTAATATTCAGTACTGGAAATGGAACTACTAGCCATCAGACAGGCTTGTCTAGAGTGGCGTCATCTCGTGCAAGGGGCAGCTCATCCCTTTGAGGTCAGGACGGACCATCGCAACCTAATTGAACTCCAGCAGATGATCTGTCGAAACTCTAGACACGCTAGATGGGCGTACTACTTTTCTCAATTCGGCTTCTACATCATACCTGGAAATAAAAACATCCTAGCTGATGGTCTCTACAGAAGTAGAGAAACGTACCAAAAAAGACAGACACCCAGGAAACTTTATTGCCTGGCAAGAGATTTGTATATTAAGTCAACACCTTTCTGACGGACATAAGGAACTCATCCGAAGACAGCATACATTCATGAATGTTCTTCCTTATTTCCCCCTGCTTATACTTATCTTCCTCAGATGTTGCCTTCTTTCTCCTGGAATCTCCGTGCCCCACTCCCTACTTGTTTCCCACCTTGTGCCTCTTGCTATTCTAGCGACTCGTACCCAGGTCCACGCCTCTCAATACTACAGCAGAAGTCTTGTATGTTTGCACCAGATGAAGACATCTCAATTCGTGTTTTTTTTTTCTGCTGTAAGGCTTTTTCCCTGTTTGGGATATTCCCCAGGGTTCACCGTCCTCGGTTTGTCCTCAGAATTGAGCGCAGTGACCTCAAACAAGGATAGACCTTATCTCCACTCCAGCAGTGAAGACTGTGAAGGAGCAGGAGAAAAAGAAAAAGAAGAAGACAGACTTCGTCGGATTCCACAGATGAGGAGGTCAAACTTGAGACCCGAGTCCTCCCCTAGGGGTCGCAGAGGTAATGCCAGGGCTGCATGGGGGTTGCTAGGGGTCGCAGTTGTGATCCCTGGGGCCCTACAAATTAAATCCCTGCATGTATGCCCATTTTATCATCTCATATGAAGGTGGAGACATTCATGATAATAGAATAGTTTATATAAAGTGTTGAGTATGGGGGGCAAGAGTAATGTTCACACAGCCCAGGTGATCCTAAAACCTAGGTTGTCGACCACAAATCCCCTGCCTTCTATTAAGTGTACATAAGTATCCGAGGACCCTCATGGACCAGTGAAGGGGCCTCCTCTACTGGGACACTTTCCGCTATTGTCTATGAGTAGGGGCAGGAGCCACCGAGCTGCACAAAGAGTTAACAGAGCCCATGGACGCTACCATGCGGCCTACTGGAAGGGGGGAGACCGAAAGGGTGGCTGGGCCTATCTTCTCCGAGCTTGAGAAAAGGACGGTAAGAGGAGGGAAAAGCATGGGGGAGGCCAGGGCACTGCAGAGAGTTGTGACCCATTGCATGTATCTGCAAAGGGGAACATTACAGACACAGAAGGGGACTCTGCTTGTTGCTGCAGAAGTGCACCAGACGGAGGGCAGGCACAGCAAATTTGCCTGTGGCTGCAGAGATGCACAGGCAGACACAGATGGGAGCCCTGCTTGTGACTGAAGGAGTGCACTAGGAAGGCAAAGAAATGAAGTATGTGGCTGCAGAGATGCGCCGGGCAGACACTGCTGTTGTGTGGCCCAGCGGAGTGTGGGTGGCCAAACACACGTGCACACACACACGCATGCACAGAGGAGTCAGACACGATGTTGCCGGTTGCATCACCCGGCGGCAACTGCCGCACGGACTTACTTTATTCCTTTGCGCATGCGCGGGCCCAAAACGAGGCTCGCGCATGCCCAGTGCACGCTCGGGACGTCACATCCCTTTTTATCTTTAACAACAAACAACAACATGAAATTAACTTAGCAAAACATTAACTGGAGCGACCTGGGAGCAGGTCTATTTCCATCACTTACTGACGGCCACGGATTTCCTGACCTCAGTCCCCTGAGTCCAACACATAGTCCTTGAGATGGGCAGGCAGTCTCCTGGACACTCTTGAGGGATACCTAGACATGACTGTCGGGGTCTCCGTGCTCGCTTCCGCCGCTGGGGCTCCGATGTTCATGGGTTCCTCGCCCAGCTCTTCCGGGCCTTCTTCCTGGGCGGGCACGACTTGGGGGCTGGACATTCCTGTTGATGTGTCCACCTTCTTGAAGAAAGATACATTACGCGTGACCGTACTGCGCTCACAGGCGGCTGTCACCATGGTCCCCTTTACATGGGTGACCTTCCAAGGGTGCAGTTCAAACGGTAGAGCTAGCTTTCCTTCGGGGTGACGGTTCTTTACTAGCACTGAATCTCCGACAAGGATCTCCTTGCCCTGCAGACCTCGTCTGTCACTTTCCTTCTGGTTGTGTATGGCCCGCTCTTGTCGTACCTTTTCATTGTCTATGATGCCCGGACTCCTCCCCTCCATTTCAGGTATCATTCCTCTGGGGCAACGCCCAAACAGGGCCTCCGCCGGGGCGACACCCGTGGACTGATGGGGTGTGGTCCGATATTCCCTCAAGATCTCCACTAGCTTCTTCTGCAGGTCGTCACCTCCGTTGGCCGAGATCCTCAGCACTTTATTGAGCGTGCGCATCATTCTTTCCGCTTCTCCGTTAGCACAAGGCCAAAGTGGCGAGACTCTGCGGTGCTGTATTCCCCTATCACGGAGGTATTGCGCAAATTGGTTGCCGGTAAACGGCGGTCTGTTGTCGGAGCAGAGCATCTCCGGAAAACCGTGTGCCGCAAACATTCTGTCGAACGCCCTCGTGGTGAATTCTGTTGCCGTTGATTCTACCACCTCCACCTCCGGGTATCTCGACCATTGGTCAACGGCTACCAGGAAATACATGCCCCGACCCGTCGAACCAAAGTCTACATGGATTGTCCCCCACCGCTTCTCACTCCGCTCCATCAAGCTTATCGGGGGAGCCTTTTCACCCGGGGTCGCCACCTGGCAAGCCAAACACCTCTTCACGAAGCCCTCGACCTTTTCTTCTAGATCCGGAAACCACACCTTTGGTCGTAGTCTTGCTTTCGTCTTGACCACCCCTTGATGTCCGATGTGTGCCAGTTCAAGCACCCGCTTCCTTAGTGTCTGCGGTATTACAATTTGCCTCCCTCTCAGTAGCAGACCATCGTCGGATATTGAGAGCTCCTCCTTCACCCGCCAGAGTGCCTGAAGATCTCTCTGGGCCTCCTGCTGGCGCCGGGAGTTGTTGCGCAGCATTTCCCTCCATTCTCCACTTCTAATGGCTTCTTTAGTGATGTCAAAAACTTCATCCTTGGATGACACAGAGGCAATGGTTGCTCTCGACAACGCTACGGGGAGCGCCCCATCCACCACATGACAGAGTAGTCCCTGGCAGTCTGACACTTCTCCGCCTTTGTTGTTACCTCCAGCGTTGGGGTGACGTGACAGGTAGTCCGCCGGATTGTTGGTGCCTGGCCTATACGTTAGTCGCACCCCGTACTCCATCAGGGCCAGCATCCACCTCTCTATTCTTGGTGGCGGCTTCGAAGATAGACCCGCCAGTATTGGTAGTAGGGGCTTGTGGTCTGTGACCACTATCACCGGCTTTCCCAGAATATATAGGCGAAAATGGTGGCAGCCCCACAAAATGGCGAGCGCCTCCCTCTCAATTTGCGAGTATCGCATTTCAGTATCAGAGAGGGCCTTGCTGGCGTACGCAACAGGTCTCATGTCTCCTCTTCCATCCGGCTGCAAGAGGAATGCCCCCACTCCCACCGGACTGGCATCGACGACAATCTCCGACTCTACGGCGGGGTTAAAGTAGGCCATAGTGTCCCCATCCGACAGGGCATTCTTGAGTGCCTGAAACGCCTCCTGCTCCTTACCTTCCCACTTCCACACCGCATCGCTTCTGGTCAGTGCTCTGAGGGGTTCTGATAAGGAGGCAAGGCCCTTGATAAAGCGTCCGCAATAGTTCACCATCCCCAGGAAGCTTCTTAGCTCCGTGGGGGATGTTGGCGCCGCTGCCTCTCGAATGTCCCTGATCTTTTCCGGGTCCGGTGACACTCCCGCTGCGTGAAATATGAACCCAAAAAACCCAATCCGATCTTTGAGGAACTCACATTTCTGGCGGTGTAAGGTGAGGCCTAGGTCGTGCAATCTCTTGAGCGTGCTCTCGAGCCTTCTCATGTGCTCGGCCTCTGTGTCCGCAAACACCAAGATATCGTCACTTATGTTCAACACCCCTTTTAGGCCTGCGAGTGCCCTCTTATAGTGTTCTGAAAAACCTCAGCCGCTGAGGAGATGCCAAAACTCAGGCGTTTAAATTGATAAAGCCCCTCGTGCGTCGTGAAGACGGTGATGAACCTAGAGTCTTGGTGGAGCTCAAGCTGGTGATAGCCTGCTCGTAGGTCTAATTTCGAAAATACTTTCGCTCCCTGTAATTCGCCAATAATATCGTCCAGTGTTGGCGTGAGGTGCCTCTCCCTCTTAATGGCGGCATTGGGGAGACGCATGTCCACACAAATTCTCACTGCCCCTGGCTGGTTCGGCTTTGGCGCCACTACTATGGGGGATACCCAGGGTGTCGGCCCTTCCACCCTCTCAATAATGTCATTGTTGACCAGCGAGCGAAGCTCCTCTTCCACCTTTGCCCTCCGGTGGAACGGAATCCGCCTGTGCTTCAGGGCGGTCGGCCTGATCGTATTATCAATGTGCAGCCGCACTGGTGGAGCTTTCAACTTTCCAACCCCTTCAAAAATGCCTGTGAATTTGTTTAACAGTACCTCGATGTCCATTTGATAAACTGCCATCGTGAAATGGACCAAATTCAGGGCCTCAGACGCTGCGCAGCTGAGCAACGAATGGTGGCTCACGTCCGTAACGAAGAAACGTGCCTTTATGGTCTTACCATCCTTGGACACGGGCGCTATAAACACGCCATTAATGGGAAGGGGGGTGTCCCCACCAAACGTGAAGATCTTGGCAGTTGATGTGCTTAGCGCCGGTGGTCCCGGAATCCGCCTATAGTGGTCTGCGGCCAGCACACAGACCGATGCACCGGTATCGATGAGCACCTGCGTCGGCACCCCCTGGATGTCGACTACGCATTTGGGCTGTCTCTTGTTCTTGGCGCCTGAAGCAATGTTTGAGATGAAGAATACTTCTTCTTCCTCTTCCTCCTCTTCTGCCATGTGGAGCCTCTGTATCTCCTGCTCCAACGCCGCGATGCTTCGCAATTTTCTTGAGCCACCGCCACGTGCTCTGGCTGGGCCTCTCTGCACTGACACCGGGGCGGGGGCGCGACACATTTGGGCATAATGGCCAGGTTTATCGCATCTGCCACATGACCTGTCCTTGGCAGGACATTCTTCTGAGTGGGACAGATCATAGCCGCATTGCTGGCAAATGCTGTCGGACCCCGCAGTCGAGCGACTTTCCTGCTTTCTCTGCCCCCACTTGTCTCTAGACATCGACCGTTTCCCCATGGCGAATGCTTCCTCCGACGCTCCTAGACGCATCGCCGCATCCATTTTCGCACCTCTGGACTCGGCCAGCTCAAATGTTCTGCCACTGTCCAATATCTGCTGCAGGGACCAGCCTGGTTCTCTTAACACTTGTCTCCGCAGTTTGCTGGAACTGCAACCCTGTAGAACCTGATTACGTGTCATGCACTCATCATTGTCCCATCGACAAGAGGTGTCCATCATTCGAAGCCGGGCACAGAACTGGTTGAGCGATTCCTCCTCTCTCTGCTTTTCCCCACAGAAGAGGAACCTCTCGTAATCGACATTCGAGAGCGGTATGAAATAGTTCTCCAGCGCCTTCTTCACCTCGGCGTATGTGCCTACCTGCAAGTTGAGGGACTCGTAAATTCGTAAAAACCTCTAAGCCTGCTGAGTATAACAACGTGGCCCTCTTTGCATTGTCATCATTAATCCCCGTTGCTGTAAAGTACATATCCAGTTTTTTGATCCAAAGCCGCCATCTTGGGCCCAATTTCGAAGGGGGTCCTGACACATCAAATTCTTGCATAGGTAACAAGGCTCCCTGTTGTGCTCTCGCCGCCACTGCTGCAGTTACTGCCTCTCCCTCGCTGTCAGTCATGGTCACAGGTCGCACAGGCACCTCCTGCTGGGCTGGAGGCCGCAAACCTGACTCTGGAGGGTCTTACACGTACCTTCACGTCTCTTACTGCGTGTGGTGGCCCCCTTGTTGCATTTTGCTGCTTCCAGGTCCCCTTCGTGTGGTGCCTGCCTTCAATGGGTCATCCTCTGTGCGTGGAGAATAGCCAGGAATTCCAAAAATTGGTAGAAATGGGGCTAGTGGCGCACGAGCACCTTCTCAGGCCGCTACCACTGTGCTCCTGCTTCCAAAACGTCGCCGGAGTGCCCCCGCCGGGTCCGTGACTCGTCTGCCGTGACGTCGCTGCTACAACATGCCATGTGTTTCACGAGCGCTCGTGCGGCATCCCGCCTCGTCGCCAGTTGTTGTGTGGCCCAGCGGAGTGTGGGTGGCCAAACACACGTGCAAACACACACGCATGCACAGAGGAGTCAGACACGATGTTGCCGGTTGCATCACCCGGCGGCAACTGGCGCACGGACTTACTTTATTCCATTGCGCACGCGCGGGCCCAAAACGCACGCTCGGGACGTCACAACTGCGTCTGGCTGACAATATACGTTAGGCAGGCACACAGAGGCATGGGGGGCTGCTTTTGTCCGACGATGAACATCGGCCAAGCACAAAAAAGAGCCCTGCTTCTGGCTGAGGATGTACTCTAGGCAGGCCTAGAAGTGCGGGTTCTACTTCTGGCTTTGGATGTACGCCAGACCAGCACAGAAGGGCTGAGTGGTGGACTGCTTCTGCTGACAATGAACACCAGGCAGGCACAGAAAAGGGCCCTGCTTTTGGCTGAGGGTCTACAGCAGGCACAGGAGGAGGTGGGGGCTCGGTTTCTGGCTGAGGATGTACGGCAGGCAGGCACACGAGATGGGGTGCTGCTTTTGCTGACGATGTATGGCAGGCAGGCACAGGAGGAGGTGGGGGCTGCTTTTGCTGACGATGTACGGCAGGCAGGCACAGGAGGAGGTGGGGGCTGCTTTTGCTGACGATGTACGGCAGGCAGGCACAGGAGGAGGTGGGGGCTGCTTTTGGCTGATGATGTACGGCAGGCAGGCGCAGGAGGAGGTGGGGGCTGCTTTTGGCTGAGGATGTACAGCAGGCAGGCACAGGAGGAGGTGGGGGCTGCTTTTGGCTGAGGATGTACGGCAGGCAGGCACAGGAGCAGGAGGGGGCTGCTTTTGGCTGATGATGTACGGCAGCCAGGCACAGGAGGAGGTGGGGGCTGCTTTTGGCTGAGGATGTACACCGGGCACAGGAGGAGGTGGGGGCTGCTTTTGGCTGAGGATGTATGGCAGGCAGGCACAGAAGGAGGCGGGGGCTGCTTTTGGCTGAGGATGTACGCCAGGCAGGCACAGGAGGAGGTGGGGGCTGCTTTTGGCTGAGGATGTACAGCAGGCAGGCACGGGGTGGAGGTGGGGGCTCTGCTTCTGGCTGAGGATGTATGGCAGGCAGGCACAGGAGGAGGTGGGGATGCTTCTGGCTGAGGATGTACGGCAAGCAGGCACAGGAGGAGGTGGGGGCTGCTTTTGCTGACGATGTACGGCAGGCAGGCACAGGAGGACGTGGGGGCTCTGCTTCTGGCTGAGGATGTACGGTAGGCAGGCACAGGAGGAGGTGGGGGCTCTGCCTCTGGCTGAGGATGTACAGCAGGCAGGCGCAGGAGGAGGTGGGGCTGCTTTTGGCTGAGGATGTACGGCAGGCAGGCACAGGAGGAGGTGGGGGGGCTGCTTTTGGGTGAGGATGTACGGCAGGCAGGCACAGGAGAAGGTGGGGGCTTCTTTTGGATGAGGATATACGGCAGGCAGGCACGGGGTATAGATGGGGGTTCTGCTTCTCGCTGAGGTTGTATGGCAGGCAGGCGCAGGAGGAGGTGGGGGGCTGCTTTTGGCTGAGGGTGTGCGGCAGGCAGGCGCAGGAGGAGGTGGGGGCTGCTTTTGGCTGAGGATTTACAGCAGGCAGGCACAGGAGCAGGTGGGGGGCTTGTTATAATGTGGCTTGGAGTAGCAGTGAGTGATGTAATGAGCTGGTGGAATGTGAGGGTCGGAGAGTTCTACTGGGTGACCGTTAGACAGAGCTGAGAGCTGAGAAGTATGGGTGGGGGGTGAGCCCGGTGTTTCCCTTATGATGTTCTGTCATCTGTGTCCCCTACCATCCACGTGTTTACTGATGGAGTACAGGACCAGGACAATAAAACACCATAAACTTACCTTTGGTGTTCTGGATATCCAGTTTGTTACACTGGCGACGAGGATGGGATGGTAGGTGGATTGCCTCGCCATCGGCACTGCTGGGGGGGGGGGAGCACTTCTGGAACACCGCCCCCATGGGTCCCCCACACCCAGGCGTGCCTGTATTCAGTTGGCCCGTCGTGTGGAGTTTGTTGCCCCTGTATGGTTCTCCGGGTGAGGTTCGTGCCATAAACGCCTCACATCACAGTGGGGGCAGCATTGGCCTTTGTGGCCAGTTGGAGTCAAGGAGGCCGATTTGTCGTGGTGGCGGTGCTGCAAGGCCGACAATCTGGTTGGCGTTCCTCTGACCAGGAAGAGTTAACATCCGTTCAGTGTTGCGCCTGGGTTTGTTTGTTTGTTTTATTATTTATATTGCGCACCAGACCCAAAGGTATTAGGGCGCGAAGGCATAAAAAGGGTTATTAAGCTTATGTTACATAGATGACATGAATAGTAAGTACAGCTCTGGGGACAATGCTGTATACATGAACAACTGGCAGGTGGATTTATTATATATATACAATAAATAAAGGGAATACAAAGAATAAGTGAGACACAAGTATATAACAAAAACAGTGAGGTCGCATATATAAAATAAAAGCTAGGAAGTTGTCTGTGAGGTAAGGTCAAAGGTCCTGTTCCTTTAGCCAGTAAATGAGACTAGATCTGAATTGTGGGTAGGGTAAATCTTCCCTTAAGGCAGGGGGGAGGGAGTTCCAATATTGTGCTGCTTTAACGTGGAAGCTGCTACCCCTGGATTGAGTGCGCTTAAATCTGGGTACTAATAGAAGGTTAGAGTTGACTTTTCTTAGGGGGCGAGAGGCTGTTCGTCTAGTAAATCTAGCTGAGAGGTATTGTGGGGCTGATTGGTTGAGGCATTTATGTGCCAAAGATGCAGTTTTAAGGAGGATCTTGTGTTTCGTAGAGAGCCAATTGACGGCTCTCCTGAGGTCAGAAATATGGGCATTTTTAGGGAAGCTTAGGGCAGCTCTTAAACCATTGTTCTGAAGGGTCTGAATTTTGGACGTAATGTATTTGTTGCTGCCTATATATAGGGCATTGCAATAGTCCAATTTGGATAAGATAAGGGCTCTTGCTATGGTGATGCAATTGTTAGGTGAGAGAAAGGGCTTAGCTGCTCTAATTAGCTTGCAAGTGTAGGATGTAGCTGAAGCCATAGCATTTACTTGTTTGCCGAAGGGGAGCGTGGAGTCTATGTAGAAGCTGAGGGTTTTGACTACCTTAGCCACAGTGATGTTGTTGTTGTCAATTATGAATGATAAGTAGTTTGGACCTAGTTTTTTTGATGTTGGATGGGGTACCTAGGATGAGGAGTTCTGTTTTGTCGTCATTCAGGCATAGACCGTGAGAGGCCATCCATGCCTGGATGATGAGGTATACTATGTTCACAAAGGCCAAATCCTTGTCATAATCTTCCGTCAGCGGGATGAGGATCTGTGTATCATCGGCGTAATTCGTGCAGGTGATACCTAGACCATCTAGATCCTCGAAAAGGGGCTTTACGCAGGAACCCTGGGGTAAGCTGCACAAAATGGGTGCAGGGTCTGCAGCTGCCAGAGGAGAGAAGACTTGCATTGTCCTGTTATCAATGAAGAACTGGATCCAGGCGACTGCCCCCTGAGAGAAACAGGCCACGGAATACAAGTGGTTGCAGAGTATCGAGTGGTCTACCAAGTCAAATGCAGCTGAGAGATCGAGGAGTAGCAAGAGTGCTGTCTTGCCTTTGTCTCTTAGTGCGTCTATTTGTACCTTGAGGTCTATGAGGGCAGTCTCAGTAACGTGTTGAGGTCTGAAGCCATACTGTCAAACTCCTAGTACGTGGTTTTGTTCCAGATGATGCTGGATTTGTAGATATGCTAGTTTATCCAAGATTTTGAGAAGGAATGGCACTGTAGTTATGGGGCGGTAATTAGTGGGGATAGATGGGTCAAGGGTTTGTTTTTTAAGGAGGGGGAGGACCCAGGAATGTTTCAGGTTGCTAGGTATAGTGCCTGATGTGAATGAGGCGTTTATAAGTTTAGTGATGAAGGGGGAAAGCTCGCGGGCAGCATCTTTTATGATTTGAGCTGGACATGGGTCACCATGACAATTAGCCAGTTTGAGGGTAAGAATAACTTTTTCGACTTCTTTGATGGATACTTTGTGAACGTGGAAGCAGGGGGTCAGTGGTGTGGGTGGAGTCGGGGTGGTCTGAAGTAGTGGAGTGGTATTCGTACCAATCTTGGAGATAGTGGCATCAGTGCCAGCCCTAGAGGCAGTGGGTGTCGGGCGCGGTAGCTCCTCAGGAGCATGGATGCAGCCGTTGGTGTCTCCCTGGGCAACTATCTACATGGCGCCGTGCGGCGTCATGGAGCGGACTGCCTTTGTCCTTTTGGTGACCGGAGTGATGCTTTGGTTCATGCAGGGCTGGGCAGGGAAGTTGGCCTCCCTCGAAGCTGGCCCCCCTTCCGTGTTGTGGTTGTGGAGCAGGTCCTTCCCTCATGGCATCGGCTGCGGAGAGGTGCCGGAGTTTGCTGCAAAGAGCATTTCGGCTGTCGCCCCCTGTGCTCTGGAGGAGAGAGTGACGGCCCTTGTGGGTGCTTGGGGCATTTGATGTGTGCCTGCCTGTCGGAGGGAGCTTGGAAGGAGTTTGGAAGCAGCTCCGGTGAAGTTGCTGGGACAGTGACTCCATGCCTACTGGTGACGTCACAGCTGGCAGAGGCGTTCCCAGTGCATCACGTGGCAATGATCACAGTGTCCTGCATCTCAACCCTCGTTCTCAGCGAGTCGGAAGTAAGGAGGAACGCGCCTGAGAGAGAGCGTATCTCTGGGATTAGACTGGCTTTAGTCGGGTGACAAACGCAAGCCAGTCAAACCATCTTGGAGCAATTGGAGCAATTTCTCGTAACGTTAGCTGATTCCGTACTGGGCAAATTGAATTTTGGAACCTGCCTGGTGTTCAGCGTGGCTATGGGACATTGGTCAGGTTAGTGTATCGGGCCGTGTGAGTGGGTATGGGTGCAGATTATATGTTGTGGCCCATGTTATCTGACAGGTACCCAGTGCCCTCATTTAAGTCCCGGGGGTGTCCTGTGTTAGGTTTTTGAAGGCCGTTGTTTGTTGCCTTTGGTGTCCTTTGTTGTGGCCTTCCGAGGGGAGGATAGAACCCTGTGTAGTCGAGTTTAGTACTTTTTCCCTTTTCCATCTCCCTGGTAAGGGTGGGGGGTGTAAATGTAACTACATTCCGTAAATTACTTTGCTATGGCTATTGTTTCATCGAAGGGGCGGAACGTCGTTCCAGTGAGACATTAACCTCAGGGAGTGTGCACTGAGGTTTACTCGTGAACTGAGTAATGTGAATGTAAGTACATTAGTGTCACCTCCGTTATATGGAACACTGTTTTTCATGCAGCGTGTAACTTTATGTGTATCCAGTGTGCCATCCCAGATCAATCGGTGGATGGAATTACCCAGGGTCTGGGTGACATTCCAAATATTGTCTGCACCTATTATACCATGCATATTGTAATGTTATCTACATTACATAGCTTTGTATGCTTATTGTTGTGTGTGTTGGAGTGTGGAGTGTAGTGTATAGGTGCGTGTACAATGAGTTGGTGCACGTGTGGGGTCGCGTGTTTATTGCTGCATTGGGGTTTTTAGTGCCTGGTACTAGTGCCAGGGCAGGTCGCTATGTCTGTGTGTGAGGGCGTGTGTTGAAGCAGTTAGAGCGTACGTGTTGTCTTTTCCCATAGTGCCCAGTTCTAATGCTGGGGTAGGTCGCTATGTTTATTGGTCTGTGGGTTCAGTGGATTGCCCATTTGTGTGTTCAGGGTGTTGGTGTGCCAGTTCCCATAATGTTGTCCTGACTACGTATTGCCCTAGTGCCGGGGTGGGTCACTATGTTTGTGGTGTTTCAGGGCAGTATTTTTCTGTTGTTCCATAGTTTCTGGTTTGGTGCTGGGGTAGGTCGCTATGGTGTTTTTGATCTCAGTAGTGCGTTATTCCTGAGTGTTGTGGTTGGAGTTGATGTGGTGTTGTTGTGGTCATAGTGCCTGGTGCAATATCAGGGTAGGTCACTATGGGTGTTGTTCCCAGGGCAGTGTTTTGCTGTTGTGTGTTTCATAGCGTTTGGTTTAAATTTTCAGTTTGGTCGCTATGCCTGAGTATGTATTTGAATTTCATGTTGTTCCGTAACGCTTAGTCTAGGGGCCTATGTAGGTCGCTATGATTGAGGGTTTTTCGGCTTTGCCAGTGTTTTCATAGTACCTGGTTTTTGACTGGGGTAGGTTACTATGTTGGATCTGAGTTGGTGCAGTTTACCTCCTGATTCCAAGTTTGGTAAATCAGGTTGTTTTACTGATATGTCTAGAGGTGGTGTAGCATAAGAAAGAGAAAATGCCAATGGTTTAGTGGTAGTGAAGCAATGATTGTGAGTGCGGTTTCTTGGTGGTACTGCAGTCAGTTGTGCTTTGTGGGTCCCTCGGTTGCTGTTGGGCATTTGTTGTTGCTCCGTTTAGGGGGCGGTTGGTTTGTGCTCAGAGGGGCAGCTCTGAGACTCCGGGGGGCAGACCGGAGTGGAAGGTGTTTGGTGCGTAGGAGGGTAAGTTTGGTTAGGTAGTTGTGTTAGTGTTATCTGACAATAGTATGTCTAAGGGTGGCAGCCCTAGGTTCTGAGGGGCAGCTCAGGACAGGCGTAAGTGCACAGTTTATTGTTTTTAGTCCTCAAGGGTGAGAGTTGAGGGACATGGGGAGTTGGTGTCGAAGGTCATGGCAGGTTGTTGTCATGGGAGTTAGTGTGCCATTGGCATTTTCTATGTGGTCCGTTTGCCCTGTGAATGGTTCCCTATGTTGTGGTTCCTTATATGGTTTTGGTTGCCAGGGGTTCTGGGCATATCGGCCGCTGTGTGTGGGATTTCTGGTACCATGTTAGTGTTTGGATGATTGGGGATTGGTGCTGGTTGCTTTACCTTGTTCATTCTGTTGTGTTTCCCTAGGGAGGGAGAAGTGTTGTAATGTGGCTTGGAGTCACAGTGAATGATGTCATGAGCTGGTGGAATGTGAGGGTCTGAGTGTTCTACTGGGTGACCGTTAGACAGAGAGAGAGCTGAGAGCTGAGAAGTATGGGTGTGGGGTGAGCCCGGTGTTTCCCTTATGATGTTCTGTCATCTGTGTCCCCTACCATCCCCGTGTTTACTGATGGAGTACAGGACCAGGACAATAAATCACCATAAACGTACCTTTGATGTTCCAGATATCCACTTTGTTACAAGGCTGCTTTTGGCTGAGGATGTACGGCAGGCAGGCACATGAGGAGGTGGGGCTGCTTTTGGATGAGGATGTACGGCAGGCAGGCACAGGAGGAGGTGGGGGGGCTGCTTTTGGCTGAGGATGTACAGCAGGCAGGCACAGGAGGAGGTGGGGGGGCTGCTTTTGGCTGAGGATGTACGGCAGGCAGGCACATGAGGAGGTGGGGGCTGCTTTTGGCTGAGGATGTACGGCAGGCAGGCACATGAGGAGGTGGGGGCTGCTTTTGGCTGAGGATGTACGGCAGGCAGGCACAGGAGGAGGTGGGGGCTCTGCTTCTGGCTGAGGATGTACAGCAGGCAGGCACAGCAGGAGGTGGGGCTGCTTTTGGCTGAGGATGTACGGCAGGCAGGCAAGGAGGAGGTGGGGGCTGCTTTTGGCTGAGGATGTACGGCAGGCAGACACAGGAGGAGGTGGGGGGCTGCTTTTGCTGAGGATGTACGGCAGGCAAGCACAGGAGGAGGTGGGGGCTGCTTTTGGCTGAGGATGTACGGCAGGCAGGCACAGGAGGAGGTGGGGGCTGCTTTTGGCTGAGGAGGTACGGCAGGCAGGCAAAGGAGCAGGTGGGGGGCTGCTTTTGGCTGAGGGTGTACGGCAGGCAGGCACAGAAGGAGGTGGGGCTGTTTTTGGCTGAGGATGTACGGCAGGAAGGCACCTCGTGTATGGCAGGCAGGCACAGAAGGAGGTGGGGGCTGCTTTTGGCTGAGGATGTACGGCAGGCAGGCACAGAAGGAGGTGGCGGCTGCTTTTGGCTGAGGATGTATGGCAGGAAGGCACATGAGGAGGTGGGACTGCTTTTGGCTGAGGATGAACGGCAGGCAGGCACAGGAGGAGGTGGCGGCTGCTTTTGGCTGAGGATGTATGGCAGGCAGGTACAGGAGGAGGTGGGGCTGCTTTTGGATGAGGATGTACGGCAGGCAGGCACAGGAGGAGGTGGGGGGCTGCTTTTGGCTGAGGATGTACGGCAGGCAGGCACAGGAGGAGGTGCGGGCTTCTTTTGGCTGAGGATGTACAGCAGGCAGGCACAGGAGGAGGTGCGGGCTGCTTTTGGCTGAGGATGTACAGCAGGCAGGCACAGAAGGAGGTGGGGGCTGCTTTTGGCTGAGGATGTACGGCAGGCAGGCACAGAAGGAGGTGGGGGCTGCTTTTGGCTGAGGATGTACGGCAGGCAGGCACAGGAGGAGGTGGGGGCTGCTTTTGGCTGAGGATGTACGGCAGGCAGGCACAGGAGGAGGTGCGGGCTGCTTTTGGCTGAGGATGTACGGCAGACAGGCACAGAAGGAGGTGGGGGCTGCTTTTGGCTGAGGATGTACGGCAGGCAGGCACAAAAGGGGGCTCTGCTTCTTGTGGTGTATATGCAATGTACTAAAGTTGTTAGATTCTGTTTGTGCTGAGCAAATTATGTTCAGACACGTTTTCCATTAGTCACGACAAACTATGGGTATAGATTGCAAATTATAAAGGGAATTGACATACACAAGTACTTCACGTCCCACACACATTGGTTGATTGAAATAAATTATCCATTGACTTATTACAGGCCAGACATCCAGCTTTGACAAGCAGCCATTTTGGAAATGAAGATGGATCCGGTGCCAAACAGGGGAGTTTGACAGCTTCCGGGTCCATTCCTCCCAATCTTACAGGACTACACATGCAAGAAGAGCTTTCCAGTAAAGAAGTCACGCGGGAAGGCTGACTGTCTTTCCGTTCAACTGTATTTTAGGTCCGTGGTCTTTAAAGACATCTGTAACATATGCCGTCCAAGTGGAGTCCCCCGCTTCTTGACTCTTGGCAAACTCACGGCCTCTCGTTTCTGCGGGCCATTAGCATAGGAGGTACAAAAATGCTTGGATGTGAGTGCCAAAATATGTGCGCTATAGAAATATTTTCCATTCCGCTGCCTTAATTGGCCCGGCCTGCTGTAAAGTCTGGGCGAAGCCCAGGATAAGACGTGAGCAGAAGAGTGAGTCGAATACAAAGAGTCGGTGCAGGCCCGCGCAGGCCCAGACTTCCATTTCATCGGGGAGTTTGCCTGGCTATTGCCAGACAACTTTAACAAAGCATAGTGGCAGGGGAGGCGCCAGATCCTGGCTTGGGAGAATTTAAGCCCTCGGAAATGGAGGAGGTTGCGGGCAGAAGGCGGCACTCGGCCATGATGCTCAGCCCAGGGGTGCTGATCAGGGATGTCATTTCACCAAAATGCCAGGGGTAGTGGAAGTGACATCACACGACCCTTGACCCCCTGATGACATCACAGGAAGTGAGGTCATTTGACCCCACCCCGAAATGATATTGCGGGAAGCAATGGAATACAACCTTTCACCCATTGACAAAACAGGAAGTGGCATCACATAGCATTTTGCACTACGAAAAATATGCTTACGATATCACTATAATGTGATGTACATACAAGAAGGGATCACCATATGTATTGTTAGTACCTATAGGCCATTATTACCAAATATCTGTGAATGCAAGCAGACGTCCATGACCAAATGATAATGATGTGTTATTATATAGCACTTACACTTAAGCGCTTTATATAGAAAAAAAAATACACCCAATATCACCCAACCTGTGTCGGTACTCATTTATCGACCTCAGAAGGATGAAAGGCTGAGTTGAGGTGTTTAAGAACAGACTAAATCAGTGACTCACCCCCTGAAGTGTGCCTGAAATAAACCTTTAATGAGTCTAGCAATTATTGTACAGAATTCCAGAAAGACACATTATTTGGTATTCCTATTCTTTCTTATTTAGGGTCAGTGCTGAAAGTGTTCGACTTGTGGCACTCCTGTTCTTATTTTTCTTATTTTGTTTTAAGGGACCTGAACAAGAAAGCCAGCCACTCCAGAAGTAAAGAGCCACATGGTGCTGGCCACAGCCCAGGAGCTTGCGTTACCCAAAAAAAAAAATAATAATAAAGTACTTTTTCTTTTTTAGAGGTCACAAGGGAGACCTCAGAGGTCGCAAGGGAGACCTCTGGCAACCCCTAAATGACGTCCCTGGTGCTGATGAGAAAGGGGGTGCTACCTGAAGACTTGTCCAACTTCTCACCTGGGCGAGCAGAGTATTTAGGTGTAAACAGTTATTAACATGGCAGAAGCAGCGGCATGCATCAGAGGAGAAAACCCTGCCCTGGAGACGTCAGTGTACCCCCAGGAACCAAAGACTTAACTGGTGTGCTCAGCTTTTGGAAGGCAATTGCCTCCAGTGATCAACAACTTGCTGTGAAACTCGCTATCCACTGAAATGGGGGTGAAAGAGGTGCCTAATGGGCCAAAAGGAAGGTGTAGTAGCTATTCAGAGTCCTGGGCTCAGAAGAAGGGGCCATTGGGTCAATGGCCCCCACACTCGCAACTAGCTTTCAAAACTGTCATCCAATCCACCAACATGTTTAGGCAGGCTTCACCCCTGCTTCTCTGCCATGTCTTACATTGTTGTTAGGGAACCGTGTTGACCCATATATATAGGCATCCTTTGGGGCAGGAAGGGGCAGCAACTGATTCCCATGTATTGCTAGAATCCAGACTTCTTTTCAGGGCTATGAAGAGTAGGTCTCCCTTCGGCTTTTGCTTGTTGAAGTCATTCGGAACTGTAAGTCACCGTATATTAACATATTTCTTGTTTAAGTTTTATTGGTTTTAAACTTAAAACATTGTAATAGTAAAAGAAACCTTTAACAGTTTAAAAAATAAGAGAACAGAAATCCATCAATTTTCCGTTACAGTCAAGATAAAAAAAGCAAAAAACAACAAGAGACAAGGGGTCAGTATATTAACATACTGCAGCCTAGAATGTTCAATAAAGATTTCATAAATATACAGCAGTGCACAAACTGGGTCAAAGGTTGTGTGATGTCACTTTTGCTACTCCTATGATTTTGGTGACCGGAGAGCACTGCTCACAGAGAGACAGAAAAGAGACAAAAAGGGCATTTGGGTGCCTCCTTACCTGGCAAGCACTTCAGCACGAGGTCTCTGGATTTCCGCTCGTCCATGTCAGGGAACTTTGCCCCCTTCGGAGACTGGAAAACAAAACAGGTGCACAGTTGTTATGCAGAATGCGCCCTCCTCTTTCACAGTACCATTCCTGCCCAGATTTGCAATAACAGAGAGAGGCAGCTGCCCTGTGCAGCCTCTAAGCATCAGACACGCCAAGAATTACTGGGCCTGATTCATGGAATAGTTTGCACGGTGCAAAGTACTTTTCACTGGTGCAAAGTGACTTTGCACTGCCAACAAACGCGCTGATTCATGGAACAGTGCAAAGTGTCTTTTTGCCGTGCATTGAGGCCCACTGACTGGCAGCCTCTCTGCATTGTCCATCCTTGCCACAGCCTCTGAGTGCAACCTTTGCTCTTTGTAATTCCCAGAGAGCAAATCAAATTCACAATGTTAGGCAATAGCGCAGGTTTAGCCCCCTGATATAGTTGAAAAAGATGAAAAAAGAAAGAGGCGAGAGTGCGCAGCTAATTTGCTGGTGTTTTCCTTTCTTTTCCTTTGGTAGTTGTACTTCGTGTATATTGTATATTTCTTAGTAGGGTGCAGCCCACTATCTTGTGCCACCGTGTAGGGCATAGAAAGTAAAGTAAACATGGAGAAAAAAGACCTAGGCATGTGTGCCTTCGGTGTGGGCTGCACACCCCAAATTCCCACTTCGGGTTATTCAATTCTTGTATGCTTCTTAATAAATTCAAAACCAATTTTGAGTTCGTTTTTGACGGTGTAATCTTTTTAATATTCAAAATTAGAAATAATTAAATTCAAAAAAGAATTGTGTACTTTATTGGTTTAAACTTCACCAATAAAGCTATAGCTAAATGTGAGGCAAAATAGGAAACCCATATGGCTAATGCATTTCGGAATCTATCCTTCTTCAGAGCCAGGGTTTCACTGTGCTGCACACATTGTAATTATTGTATGTTGTAATAACAACGCTCCATCAAACACATCCAAGTAGTTAGTTCAAAATTCCACAGTACATCATACGTATGAAATAAATCAATTATAACCATTGTACAGGGCGCCCACAAGGACAGACAAAAATTCAACACAAATTGTACATTCAAGAGAGAGAAAAACAGAAAAAGTATACAAGAAAGTAAACAAGTGAAACAAAGGAGAAATCTCATCATTGTCTGTATTTGCACAAAAGCATGAATGTGCCCTTGTCAAAATATTGGCGGTTATACCTTGTGTCCAATACCATTGCTCATTCATGTGATCTTTAAGTTTTATGCTGAGTGACACCATCGTGTTCTGTAACATGCCGTATGTACTGACTTCAATTGTGACTCTTTAAGTTATTGCTGCACTTGACTTAAAGAGTGGGGAAGGAGCAAATAATGGGCCCGCTATTATTTGCTCCCTGGTCCCTTAACGGGTCCTGCTAAGAACGGCTGGTCAGACCAGCCGTTCCTGGTGGGACCCACTAAGGAACCCCGGAATGTGCCGGTAGGGGGTGAACGGCACTGGCATCCTTACCTGTGCCGTTAACCCCCTACCGCCATACTCGGAATGAGGCCCAGTGAGTGCTTTGATGCTGCTGCTGGCCGGATCCTGAGATCCACTACACATCTGATGCCTTATCTCGGATCCGGCGAGAGCCGGCCCATTGGCCAGCGCTGGCTCCTATCCAACATTTCTTCACTCTGCCCCTTACTTCTCCTACATTTCTCCCTCTCCCTTTTTCTTTCCTCTTCCCTCCCCTCGCCACAACACTGGCCCTTTCTCTTCAGGCATCCCAAACCAAGGATGTCTCTATCGCCTCCTCTCCCCCGCTCATCCCCTTCTGTCTCTTTCACATTTCCCCTCTGTCCCTTGCTTCTCCCCTCTCTCGCACCCGCAGATCAATGAATTTCCTTTTTTTTTTTTTTTTTAAATGTTGCTAGGTGACAGCCGCTTATAGAGGGACTTGACATGAGGTGGACTGAGTTCTGGCCGGGCCACGAGGAAGCACACATTGAGGAAACATTTACTCCACATAGTGTGAAACACGTGATGGTCAACATTGAATAGGATCTATATGATATTTTTGGGGAAAAAATCCTGCAGCCGAAAATAGAGAATTATTTTTTCTCTCGCACATTTCAGTGCACTTATATACAGGGGGAGACCCCCGAACCCACCCCCATATTCCCCTTTCAATATGTATTACCCTAACCCACCCCGCACATATAAATGCATTGAAATGCGCATTTCGAAATTCAGCATTTTAGGCTGCAATATTTTGGGGTGATACCCATTTACTGTATCCATTGATGGACTTGAATCTGATAAGAATATGAAGTGGCTCTGTTCAGAATTGTAAATTTGGGATCTATCTTGAACCCAATGATTTAGGAAATATCATTTAGGAAATATTCCTTTGGAATTTCAATCTGAATGCTTCATGCAGTCTGAGAAAGAAAATCAATTCAAGTTAAATTATTATGTATTAAGAATAAGTACTTATAATGTAGCACATTATTACATTTGCATCAATCACAATTAAGCGTTGCATCATTCATAATTTATGTATCCATGCATTGGTGCGCTGATTCATTTCAAATACAATGCTTAGGAGCATCCTAACAGGTGTGACGCATAAGGTACAACAATGACGACACAGATAAATACTGTTATGGACAAGCTTAAGTGCAGGAGGTTCCAGAGCTCCTGTTTCCATGTATCAATTTAGGTTAGGAGATCATTCTGTCAGGAGAGGGTATAAAGGGTTACACTGGGCTGGGATTGGTCGGCTCTGTTCTAGCGCAAGCAGAAACCTAACAGGAAGAGAAGAACAAAGTCTACAAAGTGTATGCAATTAGAGAATGCTGGGAGGACTGACAAGGGACTGCTAGATCTCCAAATCAGACCAGGCGATCCAGCAGGAAAGAGTAGATCACGAGGCATGGTGGGTAAAACGTGTTGGAGAGGACCACGAGGCCAATGAAGGTGGGTCCATTAGTATGGGGGTGCAGTGCACTGTAGAAATTAGCATGTATTTCACAGTTTAGGAATATTTTAGTGTGTACAGATACAGGGCCAACGGTGTGGCTTTTTTTTTGCATTGGAAGATGCTTTTGAATAAAACAGCTTTTTATCAACTTCTGCACAGACTCGGTTGCTCTCTTCAATGGATGCTCCCAATGGATTGCTGAGTAGAGGGCTGAAATGAATGTGCAGTCATGCACTGGATTGTTCTGGCAGTGCCTACGACAAACTGTCAGTAGGGGAGGTAGACAGATCCTGGTACTTGGCCCTAAGCTTGGGGTCTGCAGCCTTTGGCTCCAGAGATGTTTTGGACTCCAATTCTCACCAGCCCTAGTCAGCATGTCAATGGTAAGGGATAATGGGAGCCATAGGCTGTGGAATAACCTTCCCGCCAACATTGCAATGAAAACAGTGCAGCTCAATGTACTGTGATAGGCTTGGTTTTATTTAATGTAATGACTGACAGATTAATAGAGCTTTGAAAACAAAACTGAAGATCAGGTTGATTTTATATGAATGGGAATGACTAGATGGGGTACCCGGCGTTGCCCGTGTCCTGATCGAGTGTCGTCTCATGTGCCCTGGAGGATGTTGCTCTTGTCGGCAAGTCTTGCTTCAGTTTGCTCTGGTGTCTCACGTGCTCTGGAGGATGTTGCTCATGTCAGCAAATCTTGCTTCAGTTTGCTCTGGCATCTCATTTGCCCTGGAGAAAGTTGCTCAAGTCCTCTGGTCGGCAAGTCTTGCTGCTGTTTGTTGTTGTGTTTCAGAAGCTCTTGATATTGATTTTCGCTTTGCATCAGATGGAACTTTTCCAAGTGACGTTCGTTTTTTGTGAGGCATATTTCAGTCACTCAATGGCTTCAGCACATTTGAGAAAATGTCCAAGAAAGATTGATTGATTGATTGTGCTCTCTTCGCATGAATGAATTTAAGGAAACTATAACCTTGCATTGTCCCATATTTGTAGTGGCATGATACAAAAAAGGTATAATTTTTTTATTCCTTTTAAAAATGCTTTAATAAACACTTTCAAACTGTATACAGTAGTAATAAATTTCAAAGGAATAACCAAAACATCGAACATTTTGCTTTAGACACTTTTCCAAATGTTGCCTCCTTCTCGTACCTACTGTAGTGAATCGGGCGGCGAGCATCAGTAAATGACGGTGTCTACGGAGTGAATTATTTGCATTCAAGCATAGACTACAATCTTGCCGCAGACAAAAAGAGAAATCCATACAAAATTCGGTAGACGTGGGTTCAACGGTGTGGATTTGTATAGCCGGACAAACATACACACATATATACATTCAGCTGTATATATAAAGATTCTGGTTACCATCAATTACAACAGGCAGCAAAAATAAATATGGTGAAATGGTGTGTAGGAGGGGGTTTCACTGTCTGCAATACAATACATGCTGTGACCACGAAGAAGTAAAGTGTGATGCGAATAACTTAGGAAATCAAAAGGGAGTATAATTCAGAATGTGACCAAATGTAGATATTCTGAAGTTACTATAGATAGTAAAATAGTTACGGTAACGAAATGTAAATAAATATTATATCTACTAAGATTTCGGTTGGGGGTGGCCACACCGAAACAGTCTAAGTAGAATATGTAAAGGGATGCTGCCCGCTGACTGGGAAGAGGGTCAACTAAAGCAAGCAAATTAAATTACAGCAGATATAATGAAAGGCATTAAGGATTATAATAAGGGGCGCCGGGGCATCAGTAGGTGAAGCAGTGCAGGTTTTGTACCAGATCCGCAGAGAACAATTCAGGGCATTTGATGAGGAGGGAGAGGCCGGATAAGACCGCTCATTTCTGAAAAAAACTCAGAAACTCTGGCAAGAGCCATCACTGGCTCCAAATTAGATTATGGTTGCAGCCTATTGGTGGGCATCCCTCAGACAGAGATCCGTCGCCTTCAGGTGATTCAGAATGGGGCGGTGAGAGTAGTGAAGGGTCTAAGCAAAAGAGATCATGTTTCCGAAGCCAGAAGGAGCCTTCATTGGCTCCCGATTGGAGCAAGAATTCGGTTTAGGCTTCTTCTTATTACCCATAAATGCATTATGGGCCAAATGCCATCACACCTGAAGGATGCCATCGTCCTGAAAGACAACGCAAGGACACTCAGATCAGACAACTCCAATATACTCAAAGTTCCCCGTAGTAATACCAACAAGACAAGACAGGGGTCATTCGAAGTAGCAGCCCCAACCGCCTGGAATGCTTTGTCACCTTCACTAAGAATGCTGGCCTCAGCAGAACTCTTTAAGAAGCTGAAGACCTTGCTCTTCGCTTAGAGAACTGTTTGTAGACACTTCGGCCTATTAAAACTCTGCATTGTGTTGTGTCGTATTTTCATGTTTTTTGTTTGTTAGTTTGCGCCCATCAGCCCTCGGGTACTAGGTGCGCATTACAAATGCCATAACATAACATAACATAACAAGAAGCAATACACACCCCGCAGGAAGATGCTTCAAAAGTGCTGAGGGCGAGTATGCCCGTCCTATTTGCATAGACATGAATAATAGCCCAGCTTTGAAGGGGTTAAAAGGAAACAGAGTGCGTACATATCAGGAAGGTAGCTGGGGGAGAAGGGGCGGGAAAGGGAGAACGTTGCGTTTAATAGGCTGGAAGAGGGTAAAATGATAGAAATTGGGGAAATGGATAGAGCAGAAGGCTTAGGTTGGGTAACCTCCCAAGGTGGCAGTTGCTAACCATGTATAGGCACTGATTTATGTATATACGAACAGGAATGAGTCAAGGCTACCTCTCCCTTTGACGCTGGGTTAATGTTGACAAAGAACTACATATAACTAAGGAATGTTTCCATTAGCTGTATTTGATCACACTGTCATAACACAAAAGCAGTTAAAACAAAGTTTATTCTAAAATTTCAACATAAAAATAGACATCTGCATAGGACTGACATAGTCCGTTATTATTTTGAAACAGTACTAAATCGGTGAGGTTAGTAGCATGAGGTGTTTGTGCTACATACATATTCATGGCACATTTCAACTGTCATAGCCTTGACTCATTCCTGTTCTGTTCGGATATACGTGAATTGCACCCTCGCGAGTCAGGCCCGCCCTTCACAAAAAAGAGGGTACCAGCCCATCTCTTGATGTAGGCACTGATTTAGCCTCAGTCATTCTTAAGAAGTGGTGCGACAGGTCTAATTGACCAGGACCTGGAGTGCGTGCCTCGCCTTCCTTCATTTTTTACCTACTGTTATGGGAGTTCCAGGCTCCAGAGGCAGCGCCACGGGGTGACTGTGCCCCACTTTGGAGAATCATAAAGATGGTTCTCTCCCTTCCCCCAAACTTGGGAAGGGCTTGTGCTATTGGAGGGGTGTCGGTTGCTGGTCACCTGTACTGAAAGAACCTTCTCACTACAACTACCAGAATTCTTTGAGACTAATCAGTAACACCTGCTAATGAAACTCAGCCTTCCTGATGATTATTTGAGATAAGAAAGCGCTTGAAGGAGTACAACTACAGACAACAGAACTGCAGCTGAAGGGATCTAACCCTGGTAACACTGAGCAACTTGTTCATTTTGGGATTTAACCCAGATATATATATTTTTTGCAACAGGTCTAATTGACCAGGACCTGGAGTGCGCGCCTCGCCTTCCTTGATTGTTTACCCACATTTCAACTGTCATAGCCTTGACTCATTCCTGTTCGTATATACGTAAATTGCACCTTCGCGAGTCAGGCCCCCCCTTCACAAAAAAGAGAGAGGGTACCAGCCCATCTCTTGATGTAGGCACTGATTTAGCCTTGGTCATTCTTAAGAAGAGGTGCGCGTACCAATAAAAACACCGGGAAAAGCAAGAAAGGGGATCAGATATTAGCAGTGGTTGTGGTCTTCTTAGCGTGTTATATTTAGCGTCTTATATTTACTGCATGGGTTCTTTTGCCCCTCTATGGCAAATTCCATTAATTAGAGGGGATCAGGAGGTGCCACATCCCTTTCCAAAATACGTTAACGCAGATGAACGAACCCCCTATTTCCCCACCTTTAAAGAAACATGTTTTTCCATTCCCATCTTCATATCCTCTGTCACATAGTGTAGGCCGGGAGATGGTTCTCTCTACAGAGGCATGGTTTAGGGTGAAGCTCTGGGTGCCAGGCTCTGGGAAAGGTTCCCGTTATGTTATGTTAAAGTCGTTTAACACTTAACTGTGGGAGTCGGAGGTGCCTACAACGATTCCTTCTGGAAATTCAGGACGAACATACTCGCCATTAGCACTTAAGGGGTCAAAACCCACATACACCACAAGTGGATTTTAACATTAAACCTAAAATGACATAACTAATAACACACATCCCTTGTCCAGCACATTCGGAACCAAATGCCTGAACAAAAAGTAACATTTTTCATTTATTTCTAAAATTAGCTAATGGCGAGGCCAGCCACGTGCAAGGAAAGAGGAAGCGCATTCTACACCTTTGGGGCCTGCGTAGCTTTCCGAACCAAACAAAAGCAAGATGTTACCAGTAAATTATAATGTTTAGATCTCAGACATCGAAATAGGACAAATGTTTTTGTTTTCAAGGCAGAAAACGCCCAGCCAAAGATTATAAACAGCAACAGTTAATACAGAGAGTTTGACTATCACTCTCTGCTTGCCTGGTAGCCAATGAAAGTACACCAAAAACAGCGAAACATGCAAAGTTTTACTAAGTCCAAAAAGCAAACGGGCAGCCCTATTCTGAAGGATCGGAAGACATCCTAAGCAGGTCTCGGGCCGACAAAGCAACACACAGTTTGCATAGTCCCATCATGATTGGATAAGTGCACAGGAGTGTAAGACGAGAAAAAGGAAAAACATGCCAAAGAACTTTCGGACAGAAAAAAACACGAGAAAGTGGCATTTTTAAGATGTGGTTCAAAAGACAAATTGCAATTAATCCTCACTCCTAGATTCTTTACTAGAAAGATGGATTTTAAAGTTTGTCCTCACAACCAAAGACCATGATCGCAGTCTTATCTACATTAAGACATAGAAATGATATTGATCTTTGGGTCAGAATAAGTGTATCTTTATCAAACACACCTGAAACAGTTCTTTCAGTACTATCATCGCCTAAACCAGGTCAGCAAGCAAAAACATGTTGACCCTACAAACCAAAAAAATGAATAGGGAGTGATGCCTTTATCCATATGATGGGATCTGGGCTGGTATACAGGTCATGAAGCCCACCTTCCATTGGCTTTAACCGTTGGGCATCCTGGAGATGCATGGAAAATGTGGCTCTTGTTATGTTATGCACAATCTTTCTCCATCGTAAACAGAAGCTGAAGTGCAACAACACACACCCAACAAAGAAAGCGTCACTCCGGGAATTGCTGCTAACTGAACTGGTACCCATCTAAGATATAAGGTATAAAAGCACACTCCCTGGAAGCATAGGCCAAATGTATTCAAGCGTCCCGACTAGGCCCCCAGGAAATCGCAGACTACCTCACCGGAACCTGAACAAGTATCCAAAAATCCCCCAAAATTGTGCTGCAAACGGGAATATACAATTTCTTGCAAGTGGCCTACAACTGAAGTTTTGTAGGAGTCATTTACATACATATCAGTACAGAAAACCATAGAGTTCAAAGTAACTATTCACCAAAAACAAAATATCCAAACGAAGGAGGCCAGGGGCGAACTCAGCCTGTGTAATAGCACAGAACACCCGGTACAAATGCTAGAAGGAGCCTGTACATTTTCCTTTTGCCTGGACACTGGATTTGTAGAACCTCAGGCAGCGGGGCGTGGTGTGTGCTGACCATATCTAATCACCCTGGTTGCTAGGTGACAGAATGCCATAATGCTTGGGCATCAGAACCGGCGGATTGCACTGCATCTACACGCATGCGCACTGGAAGTCAGAATGGGTTGGTCACCTGCACATCACCACACAGAAAGAGCAAAGGCATCTCTGTATTTAAAGAGGTGTGCAGATAGAAAGGTCCTTGCAGTGCAAAGGTCATAGTGGAGATAAGGACTAAGTGGCAAGAATCAAGGATCAAGAATTGGTTTATATTTTAAAATATTTATTAAAACGTGTTGGCTCACCTGCATGTGTATTTTTAACCAGCACAATTGATTAAATTGTTCATCAATCCTTTGGTGTTTTTCCACAAAAATTGATTTTAACCCTTTATAATGTCTCACTAAAATCCGTTTAAAAAACATTGTTTCAATTGTTTGCGATTCTACTCATCTCAAAATTAAAACATTCTTGTTAGTTGCTTCTGGGTACAATCAAAACACAGGATTAGCTAGCTGCCAGTCTAAAAGTAAAGTTTGAAAGCAAAATGGTATTCTTGCTTGTCAATGGTTTCTAAAAATGTAACCCGGACACGGCCGGGCAACTGCTCCTAAAAGTGTATTCCAAAATCTATGTGTATCATCTTGTTAAAAAGGGCCGGCTATTTTTCTCTGTGCGCTGTGTGTGGCTGCACTACCCCTGGCCAAGGGTATCTCATTAAAAAAGACAAACTAATCTAAGGAAGTTGCTTAACACAAAGGGTACACTTTCATCTCAGACAGCGTCTGTACATCTCAAAAAAAAACCTTCAATTATTATGGAATCAGGAAAAAAAGAAAATGAGTCTTAGTGCTTATCATTCGGAAACCAAACAGAAATAATATGTCCTTTATTCTTCAGACCCAGGAAACCATAATCTCATGTCCCTTGTATTTGAAATAAAAAATGGTTTAAATATCGTGCAGTCTTCCACGATGTATTGGTTTTAAGATGACATATAAAGAATGTGGGCTTGGAATCCCTCTGGGCCTTCTCTGCTAAGGTCTAATCAGCTGGCATTGCCATCCCCACAGCCCACCGACCTCAAGCTCTTCTTCTGTGAAGCACCCACAAACTTCTACCCCGAGAATCACCTTAAAGATTCGTACTCTCTGGATTTGATCTCAGTTACTTTGTGTGGACCCGACCAGGTTATGATTCATCTGTTGTGGGCAACAGGGTTCAGCTGATTTGAAAGAAAGTAGGACCGCCCGGCCGTGCACAGTTTTGCTGGCCTTGCACCAAAAATGGGCATTATTCGCTGTGGCACAGGTTGTTTTGCACGCAGCCATTGGGGCATGCCGGACTCGTGCCGCAAAAGGAGCTAGGTCGCGTGCTTTCCCCAGGCACCTTTGAACAATGAAACCTTCATCATTGCTTTGGCCTGTCGGTCTGGTTTGGAACTATCTGCTGTGCTCATTGTCTCTATGATGTGTTGCCACAGGTTCTGCTTGGTCTTCCTGTTGCGCGTGGCCCGGCAGGCTTCTGTGTAGAGATGGGTCGGCACTCTCCCTGAAGGAGAAAACAAGAAAAAACACGTTCTTTCTGCATCCTGTCCATTCCATTTCTGATGGGGCCTCGTTCCTTCTCAATATGTTGTGCTCTCATTGTACATTTAATTCAAAATGTAGTCTTAATGAACACGTATCATACAGTGATTGCCCTTCTAAGCTGTAGTCCTGTGTTTACATACATTGTATTCATTCTCCCCTCTTGCTTCTCCACTCTTTTTGACTGCTAACTCTCTATTCTCCCCTCCTTTCCCTTCTCCCTTTTCCTATCTCCTCCCCTTACTTTCTTCTATGCACTTCCTCTATCCTCTATCAGAATTTTCCCTGGACCTAGTATCATAGCAACCTCGTCTGTCTCCTCCTCCCTCCCCTTAATGTTTTTTTTCCTCCCCAACCCCCCTTCAGCACTATCTGAAATGTCATCAGGCCTTGTATGATAGACACTTGTTTTGTTCCTCCCATACCTTTCTGCACCCCTCTCCCTCACCTCTTGTTTTTTTTGCGACTCTACAAGAAATGTTGTCAGGCCTAGTAAGGTAGTCGCATGTCTGTTTCCATTTCCTTCCCACTCTCCCCCTCCCTTCCTTATCTATGTCTTCGCTCTTGCACTATCTGAAATGTCGTCAGGCCTAGTACGATAGTTAATTTCACATCCTTACTGTTCATGGCCTGTAAGAATGTCATTGTTTTTTTCCTTGTTCCCTCCCTTGCCTTGAAGCGCTTGAAACACATTGTGTATAGGCGCTATATAAATAAACTATCATATCATATCATATCATTACAGTGGATAAACCACTTACAGGGCTCTCCCTGCCCTTTTTTTCTACTTGCAGTGTATAATTTATTTGATTTGCGCCTACACAACATAGTTATGTTTCAAAGCACCATGAAGTTGTATGTGCTTTTATCTACTTCTAGGTACTTTATAAGTGCTGATGTACCACTCCTTCTGTTTCTATGTGCCTTGCTAGTACATGACTTGCATATTAAAAAATACTTGTAGGTGTTTTTTATTCTTCTAGGTGCTACCCGGGTGTTCTGTACTTATCCTGCTGTTCACAGGAAAAGTTTTAAAGTAGATTCATTTGCTTATTTTACTGTAATATCAAGAGATGTGTCGTTTCATCAAAGAAGGGGTTTCTTGATCCCAGAGACCAGCTCCTCCCAGTTCAGTCATATTCTCATTCCCATCTGTCACTCAAAGAATCTCACAGCAAGCTTCCAAACTGGGTATGCTGGACAGCTAAGTTTCATTGCTCACAAATGAAGGACGTATAGGCGAGTAGTTATCTCCCCCCATGTAACTCTGACATCCCTAGACGGAACTTAACAAATCTTTCCAAAGATAGTGAAAGTTAGCTGTACATTAATTAGCCTTGGAAAGGTTTATGCAGTTCCAGCCCTAGGGCCAAAGTTACGGCATCCCAAAATGGCCTTTTCCAGCATACCATTTGAGTCTACGGGTGTCTGAACTGAGACCTATTCCATTTAGGTAGGGCAGGCCCTTGTCATTACCCAAACATTCTAGTGGGAGCTGCTATATTGCCCTTTCAAAAAAAGGGGGAGTACAAAATGTGTAAATTAGGACCCAATTTGCAAACTCAAGATGGCTACAAGCCTCAAAATGTTCAGCCTACATCCACCCAGCAGAGTAGGCTTAGTAGGTATTCGTGCCAGCCATGGCAGTTATATGATGGTCGGATGTACCCCCAAGCATGGGATGCCAATGAAGCATCTTGGCTCAGAGTGGGCATAACCCCTCAACCCACCCACAGATCGCTGGGGAGGCACCGGAAGAAGAGCAAGTCACATCAAAATGCTGTGCGCATATGAGGAAATCGATCAAACGTGAAATACTAAGGAATCCAATGAATTAAGGAATCATCGTTACATTAAGCATGTTTCATAAAAATCAATGCAAGATTAAACTCTGAATTCCGGATAAGCACACGTGGAGAGTCCAGCGCATTGTGTAACCCCAGACTAAAGCTGATCCCCCAATAGTATCCTTATATGACTTAAGGGCTGCAAACGCATTCAAAGGAAATGTACCTCCATTTGCTTTCAGACAATATTTCCCAATAAAAAGAAAAAATACTGGCCACGTTTTTACCAACGCATTCAAAGCATGCGAGTCAAACCAAACGCTAACTTCCCGTTAAACTTTGGTGAGAAAACATGCTCAATGGTAGTTTGCATATGATTTGACAGACTCTCACGGATCATCACAAAATACTTACAAAATCAATTCTGACTGTTTATTTTGCCAAGCTTACGAAAATCGCCTTCCTAAGAGATAGTTGGCCTACACCATTAAGCTACACATGTAGCTGGGGGTCTCCTTGTCAGTTTATGGTCGTCATTTGTTGGTGAAAGCTTCCTGGAAGGACAGGGTCCTATAACATTGACAGATAACATGATGCGGTTTGTGTAAGGCATTGGAGGGGAGTGTCTCTGGCAGCACAAGGCCCCAACTTGTACCAAATGAAAGAAGTGCCAGACTGGCAGGATTGCTTATTGGCTAAAACAATGCAAAGCATACTTGAGGAACTTGGCCTGACTTCTGGTGCCCCCAGTAAGCATGGCACAGCGAAAATCACAATAAGAGAAGTAAAGCAAAACAGTATATAGCTGTTAGCTTGGCCTGTGACAGGGCACATTGTCAGAACAAACAATGTGATGTGATAACCTATCTTTGGTTCATGTGGGATCTACTTGGCAGACACTCCGGCTCTCAGAGTTACCACTCTGAGTGATGGCGGGAAACATGCGTGAGGAACGCGAGGAATCTTGAGTCCAAGACGTGTCTGCTCGGCAAAATTAGGCTTAGAAACCCGAAGAGGTGGTTAAAAGGGTGAGCCCGTTCTGCAATTGGGCGCATTAAAAAGATCATAGATAAAATGTTAGCACAACATTGGCCTTTAGTTCAAGGAAGCTGAATACACTAATGGCTGCTAAATGCCTGCAAACCAAGCTAGCAAGAATGAGCATGTGCGGGCCATTAACAAACGACATGGGCGTTAATACATGGTATAAGAACAGCTATGGGCTATTAACTCCCAGGTCCACCACAGGTGTGAACATTTCCATCTAAATGGAATATGTTTGCACACCAAGTGTAGTTGCATGTGTGCGCCTTGGGAGTGGGGCTCAGTGGCAGGGATACAAGGCTGTGAAGGGTTGGGGTGGGTCAACTGAACATTCCCCAGTGGTCAATCAACAGATGAGCACCTTGGCAGTGGGAACCAGGCGGAAGGAGAGGAAGTCAAGAAGACAGAAAAAGGGTGTAGGGCATCAGGAACGCAGCTGGAGCAGAGACATCATTATGGGAGGGCAAAAGATGTATGCGCCCTTTGCCCCAAAATCCCTTAAAATGGCCCTGAGCTAGAGTGGGTATTGGGCAGGCAAACCTACTGCTCCCTTAGCAACTGAGGCTCTTTACTGTGGTTACAGCCCATATTTCAGCAGAGGCCTTTAAACCCATCACAACCTGTCCAGGTCCCACCTGGGTGCCATTTTCCATGGAAGTGAAACCTGTTTTCACACGAATGCATTGTGTTTAGTGTCAGAAGACACCACCCAGTGTGGGGACAACACAGGGGGGAAAGCATTGCCACAGCCAACATTTTTGGCTTTCATGTAGACAGGGATAGGCATTTGCTTGGCACTGCCATAACAGTACTATGGTGTGAGTACCTGGACATTTGATATCAGTGCCTGGCAAATGCTCATCTAATACATATACACATGTCAAAACTGTTGGCTTTGCCAATGCTTGTTTTAACAGGACTTCAGTCTAAGGGACAGATATGAGAAAATACATATTGCTTGAAAAGGAAGTGGCTGAAGGTACACTTGGGTAAGACATTTTGATTACACCAGATGATCATTTACAGTGGCAATTAAGCCATTAAATCTCAGGCGATTGCTTGGAAATGGATCAGGGTTGAAAGCCCGAGTTAGAAATGTTCAAGGGAGAAAAGAGAGACGATTATTTTTATGAAATAACCTTTGGTTTTTTTCTCCCCAGAACATTTCCAACTTGGCCCCCACCCACACTCCCACCCACACCCCCACACCTCTACTTACCTTGCTACAGACTCGCTGTGTCCCTGCAACGCCTGTTCTCTTTCACTTCTGTGATCGGTACGGTGCCACAGGGGCCTTTCCTTTTTTCTTTTTTTCAGGACCGGCTGCGGGGGACATCGCCGCAACCCCTGCTCACAATATAGTGAGCAAGGGTGTGGGGGACACCCAGCAACCCCAGTACCGAATGCGTGATTTGGTCGAACGTTTCAGCCGTTCAATATTTTCGAACGGCCAAAATTCGGCCAAATCACGCATTCAGGCTTTTGAACTCCATCATTTTGGACGATACCCATAGAAATAACACTGTCAGGTGCTACATACTGCAAAGTGTGATGTTACTGCATGATAGAGCTAGCTCAAAAAGCTCCCAGGAGGAAATGTTTGCAGCAGGGAGGGTAGGTAGTGGGGGGGGGGGGGTGGATGGGTAAATAGCCAAACAGCTCCCATTGGTTGTGTGTCGCGACTCACATACTATTTCCCTCCTATCTCTAAAATAAAGCACTAAAGCACCACCTACAAGCCAACACTTAAAAAGGAAGCAAGGATGCAGGAAAAGACCCCAACATTATGGTTGCCCAACAAAGAGAAACACAATTCTTGTGATCAGAGCATAGGTATAAACCCACTTTCGACTACCTTGGGTTTCAGAACTTGAGCCCTGTAAGAGGTGGGCCCTGTGGCAGCGAGCAAGTGCAGTGAGTAGCAGAAATGAATCCATCTAATCTATTTCCCGGCAGCAGGTTAGAGGCGGCCAGCAACAGTGGCCATGTGTGGCAATGAGCAATCCAGATGGCAGAGCGTAGGGAAGCCGGCAGCTAGAGTGGGCACACTGAAGTGGTACAAGTTCACCCTACCCCCCTGCTTGCGTGTAGATTATGACTGTGACAAATTGCCATCCAAGACGGTGAGAAAGCCCCGGCGCGTTTTTTAAAAATTACATTACACGATGCGTGTAATTCTATTTCTGAAAGGGAGGTGTGTTAATTGCCCCCCCCCCTTTCATGAATTATCAATGCCAAAATTATAATGCACAATGTGCCTTTGCTGGGACAGCCTCCTGGCCCCATCAGCACCAGCCCAGCAGTGAAACATGGCAGGTTCAAAGGTCACATGTGCATTCCTAACTGCTTTTGGAATCCAAAGTTCCTGCAGGCAGAGGTGGCTTTTTAATGTCCAGTATCTTTGATCTAAATTATAACAAATGTGTACCCTAGTCAGTCTGCTGGCAGGTAAAACTGTAAATATATGCAATGCCTGGTCGAAGAATGGTGACTACTAAGAGCTCATAAGCACACATCCAAAGCAATTTGATATCACACTAGTGTCAGCTCTGTGAGCTGGGACCAGCTATGACAGGACTGAGGTGTCTGGGTTCGATTGTCTCCAGAACTGTCATGTGGAACAATGGCCAGGATGCGCCTCTTTGATTCCCTGCCTAGAGAAAGGACAACACCTTCCCCCCATGGAACAGGAACCTCCCCCAGGAGGTCTCTTGGGAAGCAGTACCTCAAAAGCAGTACTGGCATAGCAAAGCCACTCTCACACCTGGTTGCTTACCACTGGAGTCCTTTTGACTTCAGCAGGCATGGGAAAGGTGTATAGCTAGAGTTGCCTGAATGGATTTGTGGGCTGAGACAGGAGTTCTACCATCTTGGTTTCTGTTTGAGCTCTCTACCTCGCCCTGCACCTCTCCCCCATTTTCTGCAGACAAGGCACTCTGGGTGTGATGTCAGAAGGCAAAGGTCACTTGTTACATCATCCTGGATTGAACTCCTTGCAGCAGACAATTTGCTGCGACATGTTGCCTTATAAGGAAGGGAGCACCTCTTTCTTGTATTTGTCTCTGGACTTTCAAAAGAACAAAAGAAATTCACTGGCCCTCCTTTGGTATTACAGTCTATATATAGCAAGGTCCTTTGCCATAGAGGTGAAGACAGAAAGCATCCATCATAGAGGCAGGTTCTGTCCCCTAACCATCCGCAGCGAACAGTGGGCGTGCACTACTATGGACCAAGGCCTCTCCACTGGCTCTGGCACTGGAGCCAGGACCCTGCACTGGAGGTGCCAGCCAACTACCTGGAGTGGAAGTGCAGACAGTGGAGACAGTGGATGGGCCTCCCAGCAACCCACCCAGCAACCCAGAAATCGAGAAGCAGCTGGAATTCTGTTTCCCGTGAGACGGATCACCTGCGGTGGATGGCTTTGAGCCGCCAAAGGACCTGCAGTGTTGCTTTTATCAGTCTACGCAAACTTTGGACGACTTGCAGCATTTCAAGCAATTTCGACACCAGCTCAGCCCGTTAAAACAGACCAACTTGTCTTAACCAGATAACAGGTTCAATATTATGTGAGGAACTGACTCGAACACTGATTCAAGTACCGGAAGCCATCGCCTCACCCGTTTTGAAAGCAGACTCGACCCAAAAGAACCATTATCTCATCACCGACGTGGCCTCTGCTCGGAACCGTGCAATCTCCAACGACGTTTTGACCCATCAGGATCCCACCCCTTAGAACGAATTCGATGCCGACAGCCAGTGGGATCGACTCGAACATCTTGATGCCGGATCAGCCACAGCCAAAGTGCTTAGAAGCCCGGTTTGATGCTTTCATGAATTAAAGACAAGAATACAAATACTGTGAAGAGGCCCTCTCCCCCTTGATCCTTTCTTTGAAGCCATAGTAAATGTAAGCCCCGCTCCTCTACCGTTTTCTTCAAAGGTATATCCTTGAACAGCGGCATTGTTGCCAATCTCTTGCCAGAACACCCCTGCTGCATTCTCTGTGTTTCTTTTACAAGGGTGGGTATTTCTGGCGTTTTCTAAAAAGTTCACTGCATTTTATTGTTTGATTGAAAGTCAATATTTTTATAGAAATCAGCTTGGACATTCTTTTAATTTTAAAGACATTAGACTTAAGCTGTAATCAGCGCAAGCCCCTCGTGGAGTATAGCCCACCCTCGCCCAGGCTATCAAGAGGTGAAGGAGGAACACCTGTCAGGCTGTGCCTGTTTCATCTGAAGGATTGGGCCGAATGCAGGTTTAGTGGTAGTGTCGGCCGAGTGGGCGGTATAGCCAGTACTCGTGCCTTCACTCCTGCAGAGTAGTAGCCATTCGTCCCAATATCCAGCATTCCAAGCCACATGATTGCCTGTGGCACAACCGGGATTTGTTCTTGTGGTCTAATTTGTTCACGTGTGCTATTTTCTTGATTCACACTATCAGTTTGACAAGTTATTCTTTCAAGTGATGAAATACTTGCACAGTGGGAGTAGGCGGGTCTATGTCATTAATGCGACCCCCAGAAGCCCGACGTGCGATAATGCTGCCGTTTTTTTGGGGGGGGTTTCAATCCCCCTTACACCACATACATATGCGGGGCGGAGACCCCCGCAACCCCCCATACTTGTATTATATCCCATGCCCCCCTCCCACATATATGTGGTGTAAGGAGGATCGAAAAAAAAGTCAGAATTTTAGGCAGACAGACTTCTGGAGACGACATTTTGGTATATTTCCGGAGTAAACAAGAACTATGGAAGTCTACTGTTTGTTTTGGGGGTGTTGGAAAAATCACGTAAACAGTACCTCATTGCAGGTGTGGTGACTCATGTTGCACAGTAATTACATTCCAGCTGGAGTTTGGAGTGGCGCCTGGACCAGTTCAGTTAAGATAAACGCGTCGGGCCTGATTCACAGAGCGTTTTGCCACGCGACTGCGTCATTACAAAACGCTTCAGCTAGGCACCATAACGTCAGGTTATTCTTGAGCAACCTGCGACATTTTAAGTAGCGAATGCTCTTTAAACAGGTGTATTTAGAAACTCCGGAAAATGAACGAATATGAGTAAAACTCCCTTCAAACCGAAAATATGTATTGGTATTAAAAAAAAATACCCCCCTCTCACCAGACCCCGAACCCCAACACATGCACCCCAAAAAACGGCCCGTTAAAGGGGTTATTATAGATGAGAGGCGGTAGGAAATGGAAGGCCACGCGGTGTATAGCTCCGCCTCCCCTCCACCCCCATTAAAACGAGGGAAAAGGGGAACTTACTAAGACAGTATTCGTGGTGTGGGGGCTTGGGGTGAATCGCAGTTAGGAAATGTCATGGAATCTTCGAGCGCCGGGGTGGCGAGCTGGGGATCGCATTTACATATTCATGTTAGAACTGCCTTTCAGGGAACAATGCTTTAAAATGAATAATTTCACCCTTATTAAATAAGAACGCGTTACGAATTTTTCTGTTGATCTTTTGAATAACTGTGCTTAAAATCGACTGTGCTTTATGCCTGGTGAAAGTTTTGTATATTTTGAAAACACTTTACATGTGTCCAAGAGTAAAAACATTGATGGTCCAGAACATTTAAAAAAAAAAAAACACTAAGGGCCGTATTTACAAAAAAGCTCCCACCGAGAGGGCAGTGAGGCAGACACCAATCATTGCCCGGAGAAGGGAGGTCCGCTGTTTAATAGTTAACAAGGGAAACCGCAGACTGACTAGGACACTGAAGTGTGCATTGTGCGCGCGCGGGTCATCTCGGAAGGTCGTTTGTGTTTACTCTGCCAGCATCCTTCAGTGCGCTTTGGCATCCGTGGTCAGCCTGGGTCGATTGGGGTCAGATAGGGTCATTTACGGGACCACAAATCCAGTGCTTAACCCCTGAAATGCTGGGCTATTATGCAAGTCTATGAGACGCTCTAAAGGCCCGATGCATGGAATATTTTGCACGGTTCGAGTGACTTTGCTCTGCTGAAAAGTGACTTTGCACTGCCGACACAAACCCTGATTCATGGAACTGTGCAAAGTGTCTTTTTGCAGTGCAAAGTCATTTTTGCAGTACAAAATGAACTTTGTACTGACCACTGCAAAAATACGCTTTACACATTTTCATGAATCGGTGTGTGGCGGCAGGGTAAAGTCACTTTTCTGCAGTGCAAAGTCACTTTGAACGGTGCAAAAAATCCCATGATTCAGGCCCTAAGACTACAGTTATTTTAGCGCAAAATAGATTGTGGCTTGTGTGACTGATGCGTTTCACTTGGAATGAGCCCACCTAAAAGAAGCCTTCTCAGGGTGCCCTGTGTATCACTCTATGCTTCTGGGGGGTTTGATTTACAGGGACAGCCTACCTGCTTGCACACAAGCTTTTTAAACTCCGTCCACATCACATGGTACTGGTAACATGCAAGCCCTGCCATAACAATCCCGGTTTCACTTTGCATTGTCATGGTTAGAGCTTCTTCAAACGAGTCCCTCCCGGTCACCAGGCCACTAAGTTGGAGGACTCCTCCTCAGGGGCGTCATTTAGGGGTCGCAACTGCGACCCCTGTGGTCTCCCGTGCTACCCCTAAACATTTTATTTAAAAAAAAGTATTTAATTATTGTGTTTTAATACATGATCCTTGGCTGTGGCCAGCGCCATGTAGCTCTTTGCTTCTGGAGTGGCTGGCTCTTTTGTTTAGGCCGCTTAAAAAAATGAACAGGTGTTCCACAAGTCTAACACTTTTAGCAGTGACCCTAAATAAGAAAGAATAGTAATACCCAATAATTTGTCTTTCTGGAATTCTATACATTAACTGCTAGACTCATTAAAGGTTTATTTCAGGCACACTTCAGGGGGTGAGGCACTGAATTAGTCTGTTCTTAAACAACTCAGCCTTTCATCCTTCTGAGGTCGATAAATGAGTACCAACACAGGTTGGGTGATATTGTATGTATATTTTTTCTATGTAAAGCGCTTAAGCGTAACAAATCAATATTGTTTGGCCATGAACGTCTGCTTGCATTCACAGTAATTTGGTGATATGGGCCTATACACACTGATATTAACGATATATATAGCGATCCATTCTTGTATGAAATGTATATCACATTATAGTGATATCATAACCATATTTTTCGTAGTGTACTTAATAACAATGCTATGTGATGCCACTTCATGTTTTGTCAAGGGGTGAAAGTTCGTGTCCATCGCTCCTGCAATAACCCTTCGGGGTGGGGTCAAATGAAGTGATGTCATTTGAGGTCAAGGGTCGTGTGATGTCACTTCCGCTACCCCTAGCATTTTGGTGAAATGACGTCCCTGCTCCTCCTCGGTCCCACCTGCACACATGCCCAGTCACAGACACTCATCCTGGACATGTGTGCCCCCACTCTGACACAGAGCAAGAGTATCCTTCGACCAGTGCTTTGAGCAGGATGGGGAAATGAGGAGCACCCTCTAACAAGGGAGCAGTTAAGTGTTGGGCATGGCCTCTGGGAAGGGGGAGCAGACGGCTTAGGTAAGGGCGGTCTGTCCCAAACAATACATCATGTGACCCTGCAAATCTGTATTTTGAATCACTCAGCAAAGCCTCGGGTGGTTTTACTTTGTTTAAATCCATTCTGCAGAGTGTAAATAAATGTCCCTCTAGTTCGGTTTGTAAATAAATCACTGTCTCGCTCAGCATAAAACAACAATTCAACACATTCTGTAAATAAATCACTTATAAAAAATTGGGCAGGGCCGGGCTAGGATTTGCAGGCTCCTGGGTGGCAAAACCTGTGCGGGCCCCGTATTTGCATATGTAGAGGCATCAGAGACATTGCCGAAAATGCGAGAGGGGATCATGGGAAGCTCCAGTAAAAGAAGTTGCCAGGAGTCAGCCATGCGAAGAAAACGTTGCGATGCCCAATATCTGAATGATCGCGGGTTTATATGCAGCGCAATATCATGAGCAAGGCTTTTTTCAGGAGTAGTGGACAGGAATGAGTTGAATCAATTTCAGGGACTTCTAATTTTGGCAGATAGAGCACAGTGAGATGATTTGCCCAGGAGAACACCCCTTGGTTAAGTGGTGAAGCCAGGACTGGAGGCCCGTCTGCAACTCAGGCACTTGAACACATACCTTCCCTGCTCTAGTTGGTATAAATACTGCTTGCCACTGGTATTTTTACAAATGTGGTTTTAAAGGACCACCTGATTTTGGAATGCAGTGCAAATATAATCTGACAGTGTTTTGCTATTTGCCGTAAACTGTTGTTTTTGCAGCATGTACATAATTGCTGTTATTTTTACATTTGATATAATTGGCCATATTTCCCAAATTCAGAAACTAGAGATGGGGATTATTTTGACCGTCTAATGAATCTCCAAGCAATGCTTTTATTATTTTTAAAACATAAGGTGACATAGCAACATACCTAATGAATGTCTCCTGCTGTGGCGGCCGGTTCCAAGGTCATCAGGGCATGGATCGGGCCTAGGGCAGACAGGACAAAGTTCCTCTGCAGCAGGATTGACTTTTGGTGCGATCGAAGAGGAGCCTAGTCACCTTTGAGGTCTTGAGGCAGTAATGGAAAGCGATTCCTAAGGTCTTGAAATGTTCACAAAGTCAGCACAGGGCAGTGACCGCGGAAAACAACCTCTCCAGACTAGCAACCTCTCGGCACACGCCTGGTAAAGCACTCGTTTGCCCTCTCCTCCCTTCACCTCCTCATCATAATATTGACTTTCAACAATATTCTGCTTTATGAAAAGGCCTTGAAAAGTACACGAATCACAATAAATTGCTTGGACAAATATTTAAATCTCTTGTAGAAACATGTTAAGTCAAAATGTATGATTGTAGCATTATTTGCCCCCTCCCCATCTTCAATGTGGCAATAAGCCCCGAGCCGGCGGGCCATTACCGCCTAAGGTAATGCCCCCAGGGCCCATAGTTATAGGCCAGAGCGTAGAGAGGGCCTTAACGGGGGACCAGCAGGCAATTACCATTAGGCAGTAATGGCCCACCGACGAGGGGCTTATTGCCATTAATATTCCAGGGTTTTTTCAGCCCCGGGATACTAATAGCATTGTTATATTTTTCAATCAGCATTTGTTTTGCCATTTGAAAAGGCGGCCACTGTAGTATGTTGTAGTTCTAGAAAGACTAGAACGCGTGTACTGCTTTATTACCACGGACCAACAGGGCGCCATTTTCGGCCAAGTTGATCCGTAGTAATGAATAGGGAGGTGGGTGAGGAGGCTTTGAGACAGCGCGAGATGCACGCCGATGCGTACATGGGATTACACTGTGGAAAGGCTCGCAATTGAGCCAATCCACGTTCAGAGGTTCCCGTGGCATCGGCACGCCGGCTACTAATGAAAGACGAGAAATAATGGAATGCAATTCAGCGCCAGGAATGTGTTTTTTGTCTATTTTTTTTGAGACTTCAAGACTCAAAAGAAAAGAACATTTTTGAAAAGGAAAATTGGTTGGTTTTTTTGCATGGCAAAGGCATGCTTCCTGTATGATGTGAGAAAAATGTGACGTTCTACAAAACAATCTTTTAGGTGTTCAATAAGCTCACATGAAAATAAGGAGAGTTACAACTTTTTTGTGTGAACAATTGTAATTGTCTAGAAAGAAATAGATTTGGATAGCTACATGCTGCTTTGTGTAATGTGAGAAAGGGTCAGCCGTCCGCCTGTCTGAGGGTAGGGTTGGCAGGACTCTAGTTCGTACCCCAACCCGAACAGCTAAGCATCCTGAACATCATCTGGTGCAAGGCAAAGAATTACTGCACAGGAAGAGGTGGGGGGGGCCTTGCAGAATAACCCTGCAGGATTCTTCCCAAAGACCCTACCAGAGAGTCCACCTAAATCACACCCGGGATGTTAGGTGGACCAGCAGTGAACTATTCCCGAACCCCGGGGCAGAGCTACTAGTTGGGAACTACCAGGTCCCAAATAAACAGGATATTCAGGGGTGCATTTTCCAGGATGCATCATGTTTAGAGCTCCAAAACCCAGAGCGGATTCTGGAATTCAACCAGGGATTCAGAGTGAGATATGCCATGGGAAAACACTAGCACAGTCAGAGAGATCCCTTAAACAACAGGTGTGGATCCTTAAAGGGGAACCCTAACCTTTTGCAACCCTCGCTTCCAGCAACAGTGCTTGTTAATGAGAACGCCTTTCCCACGCCCTGCAGCATTTAAGAGAGTTAAACTTCCTTCCCCGTTCCCAAAGGAAAAATGATTTTTTACAGGTTGGGACTTTACCTGAAGTTTTGTTGTACCTCGGCATGGCTTTCCAAGCACCAGAAACACACAAAACAAACTGCTTTTCAGAGGACAGCCAGGAAGCAAAGCAGGAGCAGAGAAGCAGCAAAACACTGGGTCTAACTAAGTGAAAAAAATTCAAAATGTCATCAAGCCTTTTAAAGACCTCCTTTCCGTGACTTGGGATAGGAAGCCAATTAACCAATTAATTCAAAAGTTTACCTCAGCCAATGGGAGGATGGTGAGGGCTTTAAATCTGAGGCTAAGAAACAGACAGTGATGTTTGGGCAGCTGAGAGCTGAGGAAAGGGGTTTGCTGAGGAGAGCACCAGAGCAGGTGAGCCCAATGAGCCCAGAAAAGGGTTGTGCCCCAGTCAGAGGGAGGAAGGCCCAGAACAGGGTTATGCTAAAGAGAAGAGATAGAAGGAGAGTAACTTTGATCACCAGGAGAGAGGGTGTCTAACAGTAATGGAGGCCTAACAGTAAGCCCCCCCACGTCCAAGAAGAGGGGGGGGACTTAAAAAAATTTGAAAGACTGAGCGCTAAACATCACTAAGCAGGAGACCTTCCTACCTGGAACTTCCTTTACGCCTTTTATTTTGTGGTCCTTCCTATATCACCCTGACTTCAATGACTACATTTCCCAAGTACCTGTATGTTACAGCCACCCTAAACCAATTTTGACGCAATAGTCTTATATTTTACTTTTGTTTACTAAACCCGTTTAAGCTTATTCTGTTGTCAGTAGTTGTGTGTGTTTCCTGGGCCATGTGACAGTGTGCTTTCATTACAGTTGCAGTACTTATCAATGAAAGTTAAGATCTTGTAGAAAACAATGGTCACTCGCATTAGCAAACTTATGTGCATAGCGTCCCATTTAAATGGCCACCTTAACAAAGATATAGTTAAGTGTATGGTGCTCCTGGTGTGCCCTGTCTGCTGGGCTGCTACAGAGGTTGGGGAGGATCCGGCTTTACAGGTGGACGGAAAGTGACAGCACAAACAAACCAGCCACATGCCTGGAAGTAGGGAAGCCCCTCTACAAAGCACACTGCATTAGTTGGTATACTCTGAGCGCAGGGCCCTGGGTGACCAGACTGCTCATACCTAGGGCTGCCCTAAATGTGGAGGGCTGGCTGCTTTGCATAAAATCCAAGAGCATTTTGGGAACATAAGAATGACCACCGATTTGACAAATATTACTGTGATAGTAATTCAAGCGTGCAACCCTTGCAAGCACGTAATGTACTCTGGACTTGGTGCTCGTGCCGTTTGTCACAGCACTCCCTCTAACAGTGACATGTCGGCAAGCCACACACACGCCTTTGGACAGGTTCAGCATTCAGGTGCAGGCTGCCCATAGAAGGCCGACTTCTCAGTTCCCTGAAAGCCCACAGCTTGCCAGACCCAACTGCGAATACCAGCTTCAAACAGCGCACCTGAGAAATGGTAGTCCTCTCAGTGGAGGAGAGGTTTCTGGAGAGGGCTGGGGCTCTGCCACGGCCCACTTAAAGCCCCGCCCTCATCTTCAGAGGCACAGATCAGATTAGGCTCATGGAGAATGGTCACAAATGCAGTATATGAGAAGTGTTAGTAGCCCCAGTCCTGATCCTGGTGCTCGTCGTTATCATCACTTAAACATCTACATAACTTTCCACACTTTTATTAACAGATTCCCAGACGAGAATCCAACAGGAGAATGAGCGTACAGCTGAAGCAAGCCTTCCAGGGACCGGTAGCAGCACTTATTGTTGACGATGGAGGCAGGAGACCTGAGTTCTACTGTAATCCCGGCTTCTCCGCTTGAATAATATGTGTGATTCTGGGCAAAATCACATTTTCATATGTCTTAATTTATGTTGGGTATGTATTGAGCACGGGCCTAGCTTCGAGAAGCAGCCGAGTGCTTTGCAGCAAAGGGTTAATAGTAGTCCAGGTGCAGGGACACAGGTTACAGAGGGGCAGCCATACATTGTAAATAAATAAGCAGTAGGTGTGGGATCGGAGCGGTTGGTTCCATAATCTGCCAAAATAACTGAGCACTTCGAAATGGGCTAAATTCCGATATTACAGCATTGTATAATAACTGGGCATTCAATTTTTAGTACTAGCAATTTGCATATTTCACAGTCTCATATTTACAAAAAGTAGTTGGCTCACTCACCACTGTGCACTCTCTGCGACCTGCATTCACTGTCTGCGACCTGCATTCACTGTCTGCGACCTGCATTCACTGTCTGTGACCTGCATTCACTGTCTGCGACCTGCTTTCACTCTCTGTGACCTGCTTTCACTCTCTACGACCTTCATTCACTCTCTGTGGCCTGCACTCACTCTCTGCGACCCGCATTCACTCTCTGCGACCCGCATTCACTCTCTGCGGCCTGCATTCACTCTCTGCGGCCTGCATTCACTCTCTGCGGCCTGCATTCACTCTCTGCGACCTGCATTCACTCTCTGCGACCTGCATTCACTCTCTGCGACCTGCATTCATATGCTGTGACCTGCATTCACTCTCTGCAGCCTGCATGCACTCTCTGCGGCCTGCATTCACTCTCTGCGGCCTGCATTCACTCTCTGCGACCTGCATTCGCTCTCTGCGACCTGCATTCGCTCTCTGCGACCTGCATTCACTCTCTGCGACCTGCATTCACTCTCTGCGACCTGCATTCACTCTCTGCGACCTGCATTCACTCTCTACGTCCTGCATTCGCTCTGTGTGACCTGCACTCACTCTCTATGACCTGTATTCACTCTCTGTGACCTGCACTCGTCTGTACTGAAGCTCCTCCCCTGCAAGACTGTTCCTGTTTTGTGAACTTTGGCAGTCCTTGGGGGCAGTCATTGTGGTCTGGGGCTGGCCATTGTGCTCACACCTCTCCCCTCAGCTACAACAGAATGGAAACCTGTCCTGCAATTCCTTTCACTCTGGTGGTAAGAAGGAGGCGTGTGTTACCAAGGACTGTTTGAATTGCAACATGAAACGTGGCACTTGCTCGTTAGCACGAGGTTAGCCCTCCTTCCTACCTGCCAATGGAGAAATGTCCACGCAGTGTCCACCGAGCAAGACGCTGGGCCTGATCTACAAAGCGTTTTCAATGGAATTTTGCAATTGTAAATCTGTTTGCTCTCACACACACACACACATTTTTTCGGACCCATCTACCTGCAAGCCTTAACATGATGGACTCACAAATCTCTACTGTCTGCAATGTAAAATGTCATTTTATGGCATATACCAGTGACCGCATCACATTTATAATTCTACATTTGTATGTTTTATATCTTTTTCAAAAGTGATACCGCATCGTCTTCTGAGGGGAAACGCCCCTTGGTGGAGGCAGGACACACGGCAAGGGCACTGGTAGTTCGTTTTCAGCCATTTGCTTGTCAAGAGTTTAAACATCCCCCACAAAGCTGAAATCGGGGGCCGTAGCCAGGTTGGGGCCAAGCCACGACTGCCAGGGTCAGACTGGGGCATAAAAATGTCTCTGACACCAATGAAAAAGAGGCCCACAGTTGCAATTGATAATTCATTTCTTTTGCGGCAGACAGTTTGAGTAGTGCCCAAGAGGGAGTTTTTTTGATAAAATATGTTGTAAATTGTGCATTTTAAAGAATATTTTATTCAGCAACACCTGTCAAAACTACTAGCCGCATAATGAAGTATCTCATCAAACTGGCCCACTTTGGCCAAAAAAAGTGGCCCACTTTGACCAAAAAGAACTGGCGGGCACTAGCATTTTGAGGTTGTGGTTCAGGAATTGCCCTACAGGCCAGTCCGAGCCTGGTGACTGGTGACATCAACAGGCTTTACAGTGCACCTGTCAAGTGACCCCACTCTGCCAGACTGTCTGCTCTTGGTGCCTGCGCCTACAAGGCTGAATGAGGGGCCTGCCTACAGCCATGGGGAGCCCGGAACAGCGCCTGCTCCAGGGAAAGGCATGTGTAGTCAGCCAACTGGAAGTGTTCCAGCAGGGGGTATCAGAGTGGCCTTCCAACGGGTTCACAAGCATACAACATGATTCCGTGGAAAGTTCGAGTCAAACTCTCAACTAATAGTCACAGACTAAGATACTGCCAAAGCCTCCTCTGTCCTTCAGCCCCATTAAGCTGGATACCTAGAATACTGATTATCAGAGGCAGAGGCGTTGCAAGTGGGGGGGGGGCTGAGGGGGCTATAGCCCCGGGTCTTTTGGTGGTAGACCCGGATAGAAGCTCAGGGGTTATAACCAAAAGGCTATAGCTAGCCCTGAGCCCCACCAGTCCTGACATTAGCTTAGCCTCTGATCTTTTCCAGACCTAGCAACACCCCTGATCAGAGCGCATAGAAGCGATAGGATTCCAGGAAAGAAGCGATATCTAAAAGTATTGTGATTATTATCGGATGGCGAAATTGCTAGACACCAGCCTTAAAGCCGAAGTTGAATGGGTCTGCTAGGATGTCTGTGTGCCCAGGAAAGACAGCAGAAGGCACGTGTCTGACCAGACATGGGGTGAATGAAACCTGAATGCGGAGACATCAGTCCCTCGGAAGAAGAAGTCCGCAGAAGACTCCTGGAAGGGGAAGGGAAACAACAGCAAAGACTCCTGCCCCCAACTGGCAACAAGATGAATGATTTGCAACTCTTTGGGCCTAATTAATGGAACTATGCACTGCAAAAATGCACTTTGCACCGCTCTGTGAATCAGGCTGTTTGTTGCCAGTGCAACGGGGGGTACGGGGGTAATGGGTAGCGTTTACCCCCGGGGTGGTTTTGGGCACTGCGCAGGCCAGCGAGCTGGCCTGCGCATAGCACGCCGCTGAGGGGGCCATTTAAGGGGCAGGGAAGGTTCGGGAGCAGGTGACCGTTGAGGGCGAGTTTTTTTTCCAGGTCGCCTGCTCCTGAGCTTTCTCTGCGTTAGGGCCTTGTGGCAGAATAGGAGGTGCAGTGTAGGAGGTGAGGCCGTTTAGCGTAGTGTAGTCGGGGGGCGGTAAAATATATAAAAAAAATAAAAATAAAAAAAAGAATACATAGCGGGGGGTTGCTGTAGATAAGGCACCTCCCACCCATACCCTTCTGCAACGGTCCCGGGTTTTTAGGCGTGGGTGACCCGCTCCGTGGTGCCTGCGGGGTCTGGTGCCCGCGGTGTAGTCGGGGGCATCCCCTGGCAGTGCCCCTGTAGCAGGGGGTGCAGTTGGTTTGTGGCCCCGTGGTTCGCTATCTGGGGGATGCTCGTCCAGGTCCCCAGGGGCCTGTGGGTGTGCAGATTCTGCCGGGGCCAGGTGCGCTGTAGCGTAGTGTCAGCTGGCCTGCGTCCCGGCGGGTGCGGCGCCGGTTCAGTAGGCCCCGAGGGGAGGTTTGTCTGGCGGGAAAGGGCTGCCGGCCTTTGTCGGTTTTTAGTTGCGGGCGGCAGGCCCCGCTGCAGTGCTGTTCGGGGCTGCCATGCGGTGCTGTGAGGCTGCAGACAGGGGACAGAGTGTGCCTTTAAAGGGGCCGCGCCGTATTAGAAAGGAAGGGAGGGTTTTCGCCGGGTGGGGGCGTTGAGGGGGGGTATTTTGGGTAAGATTTTCCCAGGCAAGTAGGGATATATACATATATTTTAAAAAAGGACTTTAAATGAGGAGGATTGTTATTAGGTAGGTCAGGATAGGAGTCATCACGCAGGAGCTAGGAAATAATTTAATAGATAAAAAGCAAGCTCTGGGGTGACATAGAGCGTGGAAGGTTGTGTATAATTACTTATCTTAAGGGCCTCTAATATATGGTGGCCTGCTTAAGGGGTTTGGAGAGCTGGTGGCGGTGTGCGTATCAAGGCAATTTTGGAGGCTCAGCCGGTCTGGATATAAATTTCCTGGCCTCGGTAGGCGGCGGGTTGGACCGTTAGGGGGTGGGCCGCCCGGTGGTTTCTCTAGCTTCGTGGGTGGGCAGGCAGGCGCACAGGTGCGGAGCAAGATGGTGCGGCAAGGGGCAAATAAGAAAGGGCTAATTGATGCCAAGGCAGGGTATCCAAAGCACAGCTCGAAGGGGCTGTTGTGGACGTTACGGGAGGAAGGGAGGTGGAAGGAGGTAGGCCGCAGCGGCGAGCTGCGGCGGATGGGGCGCTTGCAGCAGTCGTGCATTTAGACCTGCGGCGGGTAGAGGGGGTGCCTGGGAGGTAGGGGGTAGGAGGAGCAGGAGGGAGACTCCCAGGAGAGCATCAAGGGTGGTCGGGGAAGGCAGAGATAGATCGTGGAGGGTTTCGGGGGAAGAGGATGCAGGCAAAAGAGGGAGGAGAGGGCAATGCGCATGGGGGTAATGGTCGGGCGGAGGAGGGGAGGGGTGTTGGGGTGAAGAGGGGGACGGTAGCGCAGAGAGGTAAAGGAGGTAAGAATCTACAGAAGAGTGTGAGGGGTAGAAGGAGGGAGCGGTCACCGGAGAGCAGTGAGGAGAGGGAGAGGTGCAGAACGACCTCCCCGTTTAGGAGAGCTTCAGTTGGAGGGTTTGGGACAGCCTCCACAGTTCAGAAGCAGCCAAGGAAGGGTTTAAGAACAGCCCCTCTACAGAATATTCGGATGCAGCCTAGAGGGCGCAGCACGGCTCCTAGCGAGGAGGATCAGCGGGTGGAGGTGAGGACCCCTCACCCAGGAAGAGAGGAGCAGGCAGGGGTTCCCACGTTCCCGCCGCGAAGGAGGAAAAGGAGCTGTGGGGTGGATGCCCTCAGTTCAGCAGAGTAGGAGCTGCCCGGGATGAGCATGTGCTCGCAACAGCCCTGGTATGGCATTGGGGATGATGTTGGGGTGGAAGAGTATGCGGGGCAATGGGGGAATGAGAGTTATAGGGTGGCTAGGAGGAGGGAGAGAGGGAGTGAGGGGTTAAGGTGGGAAGGGGATGTCGAAAGGCATGGAGGTCGGCATTTAAGCGGCCGGGGGAATAATTGTTTAGGCAAGACTGTTGACATGTTTTCTTCCCGCAGCAGGAGCCCATTGAGGAGGGAGACGAGGAGCGTTGGAGTTGAGGCAAGGCTGCAGACGGGCGACGGCAGGGCAAAGCAGGGTAGGGAGTGGTCAGCTGTATGGCAGAGGGGAGACACAAGGTTGGGGTAAGTGGGAGGGGTTGGGGGTGCAAGGGGCGATGAGAGAGGTAGGAATGCAGGCAGTTGGGGGCATCGGGGGGGAGAGGAAAGTGTCATCAGTGGAGGTCCAGACTGACGGGGCGATTGAGCCCGGGGCAACGGAGGTGCAGGTAACGAAGGAAAAGGGCGCAGAGGGTAAAGGGAAAGAAAAGAAGTTGCCATATATGGGCATCACTAAACCATTGGCAGCGCACTTGATGGCATCTACAAAGGATAAGAGTTGGGCTGCAGAATTTGTGGACGTTTTCAAGCTGTTACACAGGGAGGTCAGAGCCAAAGAGGGTTCGAAGGAAGAGGAGAGGGAGTTAGCATTGCGTCCGAAAGTACCAGTGACAATAGAGAATTGGACATCAGCATTTATCATGTACGCTAGTGTTTACTGCGAGAAATTTCCAAAGTGGTTTGTAGCGCTGTGGAAGTATATGTATGTCATTAGGAAGGCTTTTACGAGCTGCGGTTTGGGGGGAGATAGACATGGACCTCTGGCTGCAATGGATGGCGCCGACAAGGCCTGCGCCGACGGTGCATACGGCAAGTGGCTTAACCGTGCCTTACCGGCCCTTTCTTGGTCACCCCGCTCCCGAGGGGGTGGAGGGAGGTGGCAGGGGTCAGCAGCCGGCAGTGTGTTTGGGTTTCAATAAGGATGGCTGCACACGGACAGCGTGCAGGTCGGCACCTGGTCACACAGTGCTTTCAGCAAGGGGACCAAGGGCGGGGAGCTGGCCGAGGGGTTGTGGGTAAAGGTTTCTACTCCAGTTAAGGTCAATGTTCTGGAGAGGTGGCTCCGTTTTTATCCAGACAAGGAGGGGGCGAAGATCCCGGGAGATGGTTTTCGGGAAGGTTTTAGGTTAGGGTACCAAGGTCCGAGGGTGCGTAGATGGGCGGAAAATTTGAAATCAGCCAAAGAAAAGGGGGATGTGGTTAGGGAGAAGTTGCTCAAGGAAGTGGCGGCCGGGAGGGTGGTTGGTCCATTTGTGGTTTTGCCGGGCGATTTGGTGATATCCCCTTTGGGGGTAGTGCCCAAGAAAGTGCTGGGAGAATTCAGACTGATACATCATTTATTGTGGCTGGAGGGCTTGTCAGTCAATGATTTCATTGCCCCAGAGGATTGTGGGGTGTCATATGCGAGCGTGGATCAGGCAGTGGAGTTGATAAGGAAGGTGGGTCGCGGTGCATTTTTGGCCAAGTGTGATATTAAGGCAGCGTTCAGGTTGCTGCCGGTGCACCCAGAGGATTTTTGGTTGCTGGGGATGCAATTTGAAGATCGCATTTATGTGGACAAGGCTCTAACCAATGGGATGTGTGATTTCTTGCGCTTTGTTTGAACGTTTTAGTTCATTCTTGCAGTGGGTTTTTACTTATAGTTCAGGTGCAGAGGGGGGTTTGCACTACCCGGACAATTTTTTGTTTATCGGCAGGGCGGAGGATGAATCAGAGTGCAGGAACATGCTAAAGACTTTTCAGGCATTGATGCAGGAGTTGGGGGTACCTTTGGCTGAGGAGAAAACGGAAGGGCCGGCAGTGGTTTTGACCTTTTTGGGGATTGAGCTGGACTCCAGGACAATGACATCACGCTTGCCGCACGACAAGGTGATTCGTTTGGTGGGTTTGGTGGAGAAGGTGGTGGTGGTGCAGAAGATGAGTTTGCTTGAGATGCAGCGGTTGGTAGGTCATTTAAATTTTGCATGTAGGGTGGTGGCCCCGGGACGTACCTTTTGTAGGAACATGTCGCGGGCCATGGCGGGAGCTAAATGCCCACATCATCGGGTGAGGGTTTCAGGGGCGGTGCGGGAGGATTGCAGGATTTGGCTGAGTTTCTTGGAAGGATTTAACAGGGTGTCCATGTGGCTACAAGGGGATCTGGTAATTGGGAGGTGCAGATATTTTCGGATGCAGCAGGTGCAGGAGGTTTCGGAATTTTCTGGCAAGGTAGATGGTGCATGGAGAGGTGGCCGCCGTGGTGGCTGTAAGAGGGAAGAAGTATAGCATTTCTTGAGTTCTTTCCTTTGTTGGCGGCATTGGAACTGTGGGGCAGAGAGTTTTCAAATAAGAAAGTCAATTTCAGTGTGGATAATGAGTGCGTGGTCAACGTCGTCAACAGGCAGTCAGCAAGGGACCAGAGGGTGGCGAGGCTAATGAGGGAGTTTGTGTTGCAATGCATGGAATGGAATTTGCTGTTCAGGGCAACGCACGTGCCGGGTAAAGATAATGGCATCGCTGATGCATTATCTCGTTTTCAATGGCAGAGATTCCGTGGATTGGCACCTGGAGCAGACCAGATTGGGCAGCGGATCCCAGAGGAGCTGTGGAAGCTAGGAAGTTGAGAGCTCTGTCGCTAGTGGAGGGCTCTCTGGCCCCGTCGTCTAGGGCAGTTTACAGGAGGGTGTGGGATGAATTCCTAAAAGAGGGGGCTTGTAGCTGGAGGGGCAGGGAGGGCACTGAGGAACACAGAAGGGATGATGTGGTCAATTTTCTTTTGTGGTGTATGGATAAGTGTTGGTCGAAGGCAACCATAGCTGGGAAATTGGCGGGAATAGCCTTCTATGGCAAATGGTTTTGGGGCTTTCCACCTAATGGCGGGGAGTTGGCGAGCAGGAGGGCTGGGCGAGGGAAAAGGGTGGGGAGAAGGATAGCAGAAGACCGATATCGGCAACCCTGTTGGTCAGCTTATGCCAGGCTTTGGAAGACGTTTGCTGGTTGGCTTGGGAGGGAGTTATGTTTCAAGCTTGCTTTATGTGGTTGTTCTTTGGGGCATTCAGAGTGTCGGAGCTTGTGGGGACGAAAGGGGGAGCGGGTGGGTTGCAGTGGGAAGATGTCCATTTCTCAGATTTGGGGGTAGATATTTGGATTGGGAGGTCAAAGACGGACCAGGGGGGGGCGGGGGCTGCTAGGTGCCGCTGGGGTGGGGAAGTAAGGAGCTGTGCCCGGTAAGGGCGGGTTTGGCATGGAAGGAATTATCTGGAGGAAGGTCAGGGATGGTTTTTCGTTATATAGAGGGGCTAGGGGTGTTGGCAGCGCAGGTGCTGGGGGTACTGAGAAAAGCATTGGTGGTAATGGGGGAGAAGCCTGAGGAGTTCGGTACGCATTCATTCAGGATGGGTGCAGCATCTGAGGGTAACTGTTTGGGGTTATCAGAGGATAAGGTCAAGAGTTTGGGCAGGTGGCGGTCTGGGAAGTATAAGGGATATATCAGGGAGCTGGGGAAAGGGTCTGGTTGAGAAGGGGCAGCGGGTTCGTGGTGGGAGGTTTTGGGGGGTTGAGGATCGTAAGTGACAATGTGTTCTCTTTTTCAGAGACGGCGAGGAGGCCGGGGCAGATTCGGCAAATCTCAATTGTCGGGCATTCGATTGTGAAGTGGGCGGTTAGAGAGGCAATTGGGCTGCAGTTATGAAATAGGGATTGTGAGGTGGTCGGGTCTTGGGGGGCTGCGCTGGGATCAACTGCTGCCCATGCTGGTTGGGATGAAGGAGCGTTTTGGGGCCCCGGACGGGTTGATCATAAATGCTGGGGAGAATGATCTGGAGCGGGATACGGGAGTAGCTTTGTTGAAGAAAATGAAGAGGGACCTGGCATGGCTTAGGGAAATATGGCCTAAGGGAAGTTTGATATGGACTAAGTTCTTACCGAGGAGGGTGTGGAGGGGTGCAGCAAGTGAAGGCGCGGTAGAGCAGACAAGAAAGAAGATAAACAGGGAGATGATAAAATTTTGTGGTCTGGCATCAGTGCGAGTTCTTGAGCACAAGGATATTGAATATGAGAACTTCGAGGTTTTTAGGGAAGATGGAGTTCATTTGTCGGTTTACGGAAATAGCTACTACCTTCTGGATTTGATGTTGCTAGTGGAGGGCATGGTGAAGAGTTGGAAGTGTTAAGCAATTCAGTGGTGGGGCAGAAAAGAACCCCTCGTGGGAGGGTTTTTTCTGGTGCCTTGGCATGGCCCCTTTGGATGAGGGGGGAGGCAGGCAATGGGGGGAATAGCGCGGGTAAGGATGGGGATGGTGCTGTTTGCACGAATGGGCTACCCCGGGGGTGCAGAGAGGGGAGCAGGTCTGGAAGATGGAGGGGCATGGCTCCGGGGAGATGATGGCAGAAAGCGAGAATGAAGGCTTGAGAAGATGGTAAGGGGATGGTAAGGACCTGGAGATAGGTAGGGAGGAAGTTGGGGTTATTCATTTAATTGTTGGGGGCATAAAGAGTTAATTATTTATTGAATGTTTTGGCAAACTGTTAAAGCGGTTAATTTTAGTCTGTAAGGTCAGGGGCCAGGTTAGCGTTTATTTTGTGAGCTTTGGCCTGTCACATTAAAGCGACCTTTTCCACTTTTAAGCGAGTCTGGGTTTTTGTGCAGTAAGCCCAAAAGTCACTTTGCACCGTGCTAAAAAGTCCATGAATCGGGCCCTAAGTCTCAACATGCCCTCCATATACAGCCAAGAGACGTTAGAATGTCGGACAGAATAAGCCACAGGTAATGTAAGTGCTCTTGTGCAGCGGCCTTCTACCACAGGTGATGGCCTCGCTGCACGGGGGTCGTTAGTGGGAGAGCACAAGAGGCAAATGCAAAACCCACAGTGTTGCATTGTGTTCCACCAAGACTTGTAAAGCGCAACTACGGCTCGTGGGCGTCGGGTTGATGGGTGCAGTTCGGAAGTACCCCGTTCCTGCGCGCCAATCCGCTTTCCATGAGTTTAGCAAAGACACTTGGGAGTATATTCTCTATAGGGAAGAGCCTACACTATGTGGGACAGGTGGCGGAGCTCTGGAAGCAACGAATCTACCAAAGGTACGCGTGTGTTGTGCACCATCAGAAAGGCATCGCACGGAATGAGAAGGAGAGCCGGAGGGGACAGCTGCCCCAGCCTGACTTCCCCCCGCCCCAGCCCGCCTGTGGGTTCCGCATGTCACGCCGACGCCCTCTGGTGTACACTTACACGCCTTGCAGGCTTTTTCGGAGTCTGCCTCTCTTTAGAGAATGTTGTACCGAGTGGATCTTGAGTTGTCCCACGTCAGCAGGTGAGAGTAACTCTCATAGTCCACTGTTTACTTTCTTTTTTTTTAACCAATGTATTTTTTGCAGCGTTCAGTTTTCTTTATAAACGTAGCACAACCGGTTCTTGCATGGGCAGGTGGAATTACTGACCACTGACACGAGAGAATCTATGTAAGTGCATGTGGTCTACTGGTGGGAAAGAAGCCAGGAGTTCTAATCCCGGCTTTCCCACATGAGCACATTGAGTGATTCTGGGCATATTACTTTAGCCTCTCGTTCTAGGATAACGTGAATATAAGGGTGCATTGCCCGTATCCGCTGAACAAATAATGCACTTCTCCATGTTGCGAGCATCTCTTTCATGGAGATTATGTGTGTGTTATTTGTTATATATAACGCGTTATATTAAACCCGATGCTCCGATTTCCAGGAACAGCGCCAGGAAAGTTCTCACGCCGCGCCTAGTGTAATTTCACACAGGAAGAACCCCTCTGCGCACCTGCAGGCACAAGGAAAAGAAACCAGGCCAGTGCTCTGGTGTGCTGACACACAATGTGGGTCTGCGTGTGCTGAGACACAACGTGAGCCTGCGTGTGCTCGCAGCAAGCCCTATGCCCTTGGGTTCTTATTTAGTAGAAAAAAAAATATTCCCCACACCTTCCCGCAGTTCCTTGTCTAGCGCCTTTCCCCATACCTCTCGGGCCTTCTGGTCTCCAAGGCGGGGGAACACAGATGGTTCTGGTTTTTGCGGGTGGCAAAACATTGAAGTCTATGGACAGTTAATGGCTCCACGGCGGGTGAAACCCACCAAAGTAGTGTGAGATAAGAGGCGTGGTTAACCCGGAACCTAGGCAAAGGTCGGAAACTAGAGCTATAAAGTGGGAGGGGGGGCACTCACCCAGACCATAGATTCGACTCGTGCCTTGCTTCTGGCTAACCATGTAACCACATGTCACCAGGCCACGACTTTGCCAGTCCTAGGCTTATATTTTATAAATGATTTCCACCCTGGCCGAGTGCAATATTTTCAATTGACGCTAATCACGATTACAACTCCAAAAATGCATTTGTGGGTTAAATGAAAGAGCAAATCTAGCCAGCTGGTGGCCCGGAGCCTGGAGTCACGTGATCGCTCTGGCACGTGCTGTGGTCATGTTCATGGAGCGGCGCGTGCATCTCTGCTCATGCTCCTTATAATGAACTTTATGTCACAATTACTTGTGTCAGCTGATCCCTGGGGTGGTTCTGTTCGGGTCCTGGAGTTTAATTACGCGCACGCCCTTCTCCCTAGTCCTTACCCAGTGAAGTGGACCCCACCTGACCTGAGACAGGAGCCCCTGTTTCTTTAAATAATTTCAGCCTTGTTCAGGATCAGCATGAGAGGGCTGGATTACCCAGAACCCTCCCTTGTCAGTCTCCTGTTGTAGACAGGTTACTATATTGTTTAAGGGAAGGGAGGGGGGGGGGCTTGAGTTGCCTGCATTCTGTTGCAGCCCCCACCCGCTCTTGCTAAGCATGCTGGAAGTTGGAAGATTTCTCCCTTATCTTATGCTGGGAAGGGGGCTCGGTTCAGCTGCTGCTCAGAGCACTTGACATTCTACTGGGTCCGTCGATTTTCGCTCCTTAATTTCTTGCACGTCTTGTGATCTTCAGCCTGTATCCCACATCAGTATCTCGGCGGCGGGGGCACGGGGGTTGGGGAGGGGGGTGTTGGGGGGGGGGGGGTGGTGAGCTTACCATTTCACCCTGGTGCTGCTTTTCATTTACCGCACTAGTGGATTGTGGGGGATGTAGTCTTGGTTCACTTCAACTGAACTAATGCATCAAACAACAATGATTTGTTGTGAGAAGGCACAGGGTGTAAACAGGGTGTCCAGTTGGCATGGAGTACAATAAGCTCTCTTCCTAAGCGCTGCCTTCCAGATGGCTAATCAGTGAATGTGTGGGGCACCTTTAAAGGATGGCAGGACTGGAGGGGCGGTGGGTGGTTAGGCTGCCTGATGTGTGTAAGTGTGTCAGTATTATGCCAGGTGGAAGCCCTTTGCTGTCGTTACTCTTAATGCCTTGTTTGGGAATTAATATATAGGCCGCTTTCTGAGGTTTTCATTTCTGATGTCGTATAGGGCAGAGCTCAACATTTCACCCATTTACCCCCTGGTGAGATTTTTAGTCTGCTCGTACATTGTTGTGCCCTGAAAACGATAAGTGTGACGTCGGCAGGACATCAAGATGCCTTTCTATCCTAAAAGAGGCAGGTGGGGAGGTAGGAGAGGGGGTGGAGGGGCTTCTTCCTGGCCTGTCGCTTATGACCTCTGACATCAGATATGACAATACATGTGAAATAGGGAGACTTGTGTTGTATCGGGGTCTTTTCACAGGCCAGTGGAAGCCTCTCTTGTCTACGACCTTAAAAAGAAATTGAAAAACTGTATCATTGCTGGCTTCTTATAAAACAAAATGAGCTGGCCCATACTTCACACACAAAGCGACACTATGCATGTGGTGTGTCTCAGTGTGGGGGAGATGTAGGAGTGCAAGTTATTCAGGAAAGCTCTGCCCTGCCTGGCCGAGAAACTCTCCAACTCCTGAGGCCAGTGCACCACCAGAAGCCAGAGCATCGCCAGAGTGGAAACAAAGAACTGCCAGCACCACCAGAAGCCAGAGCATCGCCAGAGTGGAAACAAAGAACTGCCAGCACCACCAGAAGCCAGAGCATCGCCAGAGTGGAAACAAAGAACTGCCAGCACCACCAGAAGCCAGAGCATCCCCAGAGTGGAAACAAAGAACTGCCAGCACCACCAGAAGCCAGAGCATCGCCAGAGTGGAAACAAAGAACACCAGAAGCCAGAGCATCGCCAGAGTGGAAACAACCTGGAACTGGGTCTTCTCCTGCTATGCACCGTCTCTGCAACAAGTTAGCAAAGCAAATAAGACAGGACCCTTCCATCATACAATCCAAGAAGCACCAGAAGAGAGTGCCAATCGCTGCTGGCTCCACTCTACCCTAATTCTCTGACTCTAGTGCTCCCCTGCTCCCCCTATCCATCCCAGCTCCTCTGCCACCCCGTACCCTCACTTGTATTCCCTGGGTGTGCCCCGCATGTTGAGCACTCTGTTGCTTCCCACCTAAGTCGGCCCCTAATGACCCCCATAGAACCATAACTACGAGCTGCCCCAAGGATGGGAGAATATCCGCCATTGCACTATCAGGCAAGTCAGGCACCACTGGGTCCCTCAGTCGGCCAGTATCGCACATGGACTCCTAGAGCAGAAAGTAGAAGCTGGAAATGTGTATTTACTCCAGAAAGTGATATAGGCGAAGTGGAACTACAATTTTCTTCAAGCATTTTCAATTCACTAGGAAAACTATGTGTGCATACATTGAAAAATCACCAAATTGATATAATGTTATTATTGAATCTACAAGTTGGACAAAACAGAGCTGGCTTGGTGATGACCCACACACTGGCAGGAAAGTCATCAGCTGGATGATAAGAAGGAGAGTAGACTCGTCGGATTGCAGCAAGCAGTCTGCGGCAAGAGAAGAGGGGACGGTAGGCTGTTGCTGCGACAAATGGAATCCAGGTTCATTTGCAGACTACGGAGTAAACACACCGGTCGGTCTAAACAATGAGCATGAGATGAATGTGTTGTTGTGAACCCTTATAGAATTTCTGGAATGAAAGGCCTCATGGAGCTGCAAATTCAGGACATAATGAATCCATACTACTGAACCCTTAGACGTATCTATTTAAAATGGCCGCCAACCATCTTCCCCCTCTGTTATTTACATTATTTCTGGTTTTAATCTTTGCTTGCGAAGGAGATTGCTGATAACAACTGATGATATCCATTGAGAAATGAGTGTATGAAAATAATTAAATAACGTGTGCTATTTAGATTAGTCTCAACTGTGAACAAGAAGCCAATGTACATGTCTGAAGGCACAATGTCACCTATCATAGGATCTCTGCAATTACTTGAGAATATCACTGAGTGCAGCAAGCTCCGTCCGACTAAGTTACATATAAGTGGATGCCAAGTGTCCCAACATAGACAACTAGAACAGGGCTGTCATTCACCCATTTTGGGCATAATTATAAACACATATTCCTTCTTATGTTATCACAAGCAATGATCATTGTTTTACTGAATTAGCCATTTAAGGGTAAATTACACCAACCAATCTTCTCTTTTCGTTTAATAACGGAAGCTTAACCATGACCAGCATTTTAAAATGTGTTTGGACTGATATGGCTTAATGCAAATATAGCATATCATGGCGAAGGATTCGAGCAATGTATTTATTCGTGCTGATCTCATATGTGTTAGGAAGTGGAGGATAGACACACAGGTGCTGGCAGGGTATGCAACTTCTGTGTTGAAATTAAAGGAACAAGAAGAATTATCTTATGTGGAAAGCGTAGATTACGGCAATGATGTCACACGCATAGAACGTGTGATGCCACTCATTTATTTATATACAGAAACAAAATGGCACCCCTGTGCTTACACACGGGACACCGATTTCGGCAGAGTATCGTACAGGACACTCTTATCAGAATCCGAATTTGGGTAAGTTATCAGTCTGCTCACATACCTTTGTTATCATTGATAACCAATGCTAGAATGTATCTAGACATAGCAAACTTAATTCTACCTATATAGATTCATGACGACTGAATTGACGCCTTAATACATACCTCTATACCTAGTATCAACATTGAGAAACCAAAGTGGCGAAAACTGTTATTTTATCTGTGATTTAACTAAATTATCCACGCTAAAGTCTCATTATTAACAGTCATTACATACCGGTTCAACAGATTTCGGCCTTAACAACCTCTATTAATATCAGCAACCAGAGAAAGTTTGCGGCACTGATTGGATATCAGTGAGTTTGTGATGAATATGATCCTCAAATTAGTGCACTATTGATCCCATTTGCGTTGGTTTAAACAAACTGAATAGCTAAACGCAATTTAAATTGATCAAACCCTGGACAACTTAAGTAGACAACATGGCAAGATGTCCCATAATTACGTAAGAATGGATAGTATCGAGGTACGGATGCACTTGATATGGGCGCTGCACCGCTTCGGAGCATCTGTGTGGGTCATCACCAAGCCAGTTCTGTTTCGTCCAATTTGTATATTCAATAACAACCAGTACATTATATGAATTGTGCAATGTTTTGTGCAATGTTTTGTGTCTCTCTATCTACTTCTTGTTTTTCAAACTGTTTAATCTTATCAATGGTCTTTTTGAATGCTGGCTTTGTTTGTATTTTGCACTTCTACCCTCTCTCTTCTTTTTGGTTCTCTAATGGACATGGTATACTGGGTGCTTTAATGTTGGTTATACTAACAATGATAGAAGAATCAGTGAATTCAAGTGTCTTGATCTTCTGCCAATGTACAGCCTTGAAAAAGACCATAATTGGTCGAAACACATGTCAGGTTGGCTTAGGCATAGATCCACTTTTCTAGACTTGTGATCCAATAACAATACCAACTGACTAGTTATAATAAAAATAAATATTATTGTTGGGATCAGCGCAGTGTCGTTGGTGGAATATTTTTAGTACTGTATGTTATAGCGGCTTGGGCAACACCTCTTATCACTAAGATACGCAGTGCCCCACAACCTTATTTACCCATCAATCATTTGTACGTTTAAACTGTTCCAATAAACTCAACCAAGGCACACCAGACACTTGACCTGTCCAATTTGTATAACCCTACAAATATTGAAAGTTTCCATGCAATTCTGTGTTGTTTTGGATGAATGACCTTACTTCATAAATGGGGGGCATTGATGTTAGAGCCTTGCTTGTAGCATAAACTTTGGCATTTTACGCCATGCCTGAAGTCCACCTGGCTGAGATTTGCTTTGAGCAGCCTCCAATTCAGATATTTGCTGAAGGGGTTTTTCTAGATATCTTTGGTTGCCATGGATATCCCTCAGAGTCGAATGATATAGAAAGTCAAAGAGTCAGAATCCTGAAAAAATGATGACAATTCTGCCATCCCTGATCTCAGGCAAATAAGCCTGCTCTTAAAGGACGCAGTCACATGGTCAAGGATAGGGGTCATCCTATTGTGTACCTTCTCCCCTTCTCCAACTTAAGTGGTGAGAGGGGACATAGGTCCAGGCTCAGCAAGCACGATGAGTCTACTCTACAGTGTCACCTACGATTACATCATGTCTGCAGACACGAAGGTGACTCTCTCAAAAGATGTGTGTTCTCGTTTTCCCTCAGACCAGTCTTCCCAGGAAGGGAGGCTAGAGAGACTTGAATCCGGGGACAATTTGTTTTGTCAAATTAGGTTCTGATAGCCCCAGAGGCCAGTACATGCTGGATTAATGTTATTACAAGACATTGAGGGGATGGTTTTCTGGGACTAGGAATATTCAAGGCATCTCACCTATTACCCAACATCTCTGTGCTGCTGTGTGCTCTGTATGGTCTGTTTGTACTTCTAAGAAGGATAGCAGTGCCGGCCCTCTTCCATGTGATATAACTCTTCGTGGTATTCTTTGCGGCTATCAGAAGCAGGCAGCGTTTATCTCCCCTGGACACATGCCACACCTAACTCTCCAGTCCATGCTCTCTATCCCAGTGCAATGCATTCCCAGGCTGGCCTGACAGTCCTTGTTGAAGGATGTGTGTAGCTTGTTCAGGAAGTGGAGGAGGTAGCAGAGTGCTAGTTATTGCTTGGTGAGTTTTAGAAGCAGGTGTGAATTGCGCTCAGGACTGGCCTCAGGCAGGGTCCATGGCATGGCATGGCAAGAGAGCACCCTTCAGAAAAATGTTCCCATGAAAATGCCTTGTTTTAGTTATAGAGACTTGGGCAACACCTCTTATCACCAAGATACGCAGCGACCGACAACCTTATTTACCCATCAATCATTTGTATGTTTAAACTATTCCAATAAACTCAACCAAGGCGCACCAGATAATTGGCCTGCCCAATTTGTATAACCCTACAAATATTGAAAGTTTGCATGCAATTCTGTGTTCTTTTGGACGAATGACCTTACTTCATAAATGGTGGGCACTGATGTTAGAACCTGGCTTCTAGCATAAACTTTGGCATTTTACGCCAGGTCTGAAGTCCACATGGCTGAGTTTTGCTTTGAGCAGCCTCCAATCCAGATATTTCTTGGTGCCTATAAATCAGCTGGGATGAAATATTCTGCCTAATTTCCACGGCACTGTGTCTGTGGGACCTCCCTAACATGGGGCAAGACAGACCTAGAAATGTGCAGATGCTGCCGTCATATTCAAACTGCATCCTTTAGTTTGTCAGTAATGATATCTAATGCACATGAATGAGTCATGTCCATGGCATAGTCACCATATGTAAAGAACATCCGCACACGTGCACATGTTGCCATCCTATGCCAAGGGCAGCCTCAAGCCCCTCAATAAAGTCATCAAATGGCAATGAATGCCTCATACCAGGTAGATGATATTATCTCTGGCTCACTGGCTCCTGATTCTGATTCCTGCATCATTTAGTCATCCTATGTAAAGTGCACCCTCACACATGCAGAGGCTGCCATGCTATGCCAAGGCCAGCCTCAAACCCCTCAGTAAAGTCATCAAATGCCAGTTTGCGCCTGACCCTCCAGAGCTTATTTTAGCTCTACCTCATTGGCTCCTCGTTTCATTCCCTGCATCGCTTAGTCATCATATGTCAAATGCATCCTCAAACATGCAGAAGCAGCTATCCTATGCAAAGTGCACTCCTGAAGCCTTCAGTAACATCATCAAATGCCAGTTAATGCCTGATACTCGGGAGATGGTTTTAGCTCTGGCTCATCAGCTCTTATTTTGATCTCTGCCCGGCAACGTCAACATATCAACACTGCACAGATAAGAGGCGTGGTGTGGGAGGTGGGAACATCTTGGGAGGATAGCTCAGGGGCAACGTGCTCGCCTTGGAAGTAAGACGACACGAAGCACCACAGGTTCGATCCCTGGCACCTGTTAGGGCCCCGCACCAAGGGAACCGTTGACTCCCTCTTGCAGGCTGCAGCGTGGGCCTTGTGCTCAGAGTCCCTACACTTGCTGCAGTCCACTCAGAGCACACGGACGGCACACGCTGCAGCCGCATGATGACGGGGAAGCTTGCCGGATGCCAGAATATATTTTTTTAAGCGGCTGCTGTCCCTCAAGGTTTGGCTCCCTTTTTGTTTCTCGGGTGAGGCAACTTATCACCTGTCAACCTCCTACTGGGACTCTGGAGAGACAAACGTCCCCCCACCCCCCAAATCCCCCTCATCGGCCCAATAGGCGCTGCAGGGGCCACATAAGCACTGCTGATCACTTTCTTTCTCAAAGCAGAGCGTTTAAAGTGGATGCAATTCACTATTGATGGCATATTTAAGAGACCATTGTTGTGTTAAGAACTGCAAAGGGTATTTTTATTTTGAAAGCACGTGCAAAGCAGCAGTTAGCTGCCAAAAATCTGTGCCTTCCTCCAGCACAATTAAACATATTGCACAAAACCGTTTCAGCTATTTGCCTTATTTTCGCATGTTTATATTTCCCAAGCCAAAAAGCGTTTAAGTCGAATGTAACATTTTCCTCACATTGCATATGAAGCATGCAAGTGAGCCATGAATATTTTACCAAGGATCTGGCAGGAGAGGTTGCCATCCTGGACACTGCAGGGGATATTGTCTCTGGTTCTGGCCCTGTACTGATTTTCAGGACACAAGTCGATACATGTGAGTGGACAGCGTCCTCCCACTTTTTTCAACGGGTGGACGCAACCCCGGTTCTGTGTTTTTGAGGCCAGCATTAAAAAAGTGTGCTTGCTCAAGTCTTCAGCTACTAGAATTTCACACCAGGTTGTCATGTTTCCAATGCAGATGCTTACGCACAAGAACACATAAAAGTGCCATCAAAGCACACGTCTCATGTTTGGATTTTGTTTTCTTTGGAATATTTAATTATAAATTGTTGGGCTTAAAAGGTGGGCACCTTTTTTACTTTGCTAGAGTAGTTATTGGAAATTGTCCTCTCAGATTATTTATTTATATATTTATTTATTTTTTACCATGTTTTCGCTGCTGCCTACATAGGTAGTGGCCACTACGTTGTGATGTCACGTCCTGTAATGTCACTTCCTGTGATGTTATCAAATGCAAATTAAGGGGTCTGCACTTAATTGGCCGCACTTGGCCTTGCAAATCCTTGTGCCGGCCCTGGTCGCAAGGGCACTGCTGGCCACACAAAATGGATTATCGGGCGGAACATCAGACAACCATGCCATAACTTCTAGTTCCACGGTCACAGTCCCAGCACACCTGTGGAATAGCGAGCAGAGTCTGGACAAAAGTCACTGGTGTCATAGGGCCATTTAGCAGCGATGTTTAGGGAGGACCCCGGCTTTTAGTGGTCTGCTCCCCCAGAATGTCACTAATGTGCACATCTATTTGTGGTTAGGCCGCCTTCATATGGACATGCATATGCTGCAATTGCCTCTTCAGAATCCCAGGAGGCATGGAGAGAATGGAATTGCATTTTCGCTGTGGCCAGGGGCTTGCTTCGAAAACAACCAATAGCCCTATAATGATGACGATGGTCACTATGCATATAGTATGCATCACACATTGAATTGTTTCTTGGGATTTTAATAACCTGGTATTATTGGAAAGCTATGAGCCAGTTCATTTCTGGGCTCTTCATCTCTTAGTCCAGCACACCCACAGGCCTTTAGACGATGTGTCATGATGATGTGGTGTACAAGTCGATTTTTAAAAATATGATTGTATTTGGTTCGCAAACGGACACCTTTATAATTACACTCATATAACATGTATCCTTCAAGATACAAATCCATGATATACAAAATACAATATACAAGAGGAAAAAAGAAAAGTCACTTTATTCCTTCATTCAACAATGCATAGATATCATGGCCAATCTAAACTCGAAATGACAACTTAAGGACACTTAAATTGCTTGTAGTGCTGTGGCGATCAGACAGCGCAGCTGAGAAAATGCAGCTAGCCAATGAAAGGACGTATAACTCATCACCCATTGGTCCTCAACACTATTTATTTATTATCTCAACAGCTCTGGGACACCCTGGATTCCCGCCGTATTCGCCTTCCATGCAGAAAGAGGTGACCTACTTCCTATGCAAGGAATGCAGAAATCTGACCCAGTGCAAACACACAGGGCCCTGGCAAACACACCAGAGTACTGTTGATGACACGGGCGCTCCAGAAAACACACATACCCAACTGCAGCGAGAAGAGCAGAACTTCAGCAACTACCAGAACACCTTCAAAAATAAGGAATGGCTCAAAAAATAGAAAACGGGCCACCAAACATACAGGAATGCCAACAAACATATAACCCCCACCCACGCACCTCCAGCAAGCACACCAAAGCAGCAGCAAAATACAGCAGAGCTCCAGCAAATATGCACACACCTCCAGCAAACACACTGCTGCTCCAGCAAACATATAAGGCAGTCTGGCCAACATAGATAGCTCCAGCAACAGTACATGGTTCCAACTTCCAGTCAACAAACCTAGCTTGGGTGAAAACACAACAAAGCACCAGAAAAAATCCAGGCAGCCCTTGCAAACACATGCATCTCCAGTAGATAAACACACACAGATGCAACCAACAAACACACAGTGCCAGTAAAACACACCACAGAGCTAGCCACACACAAATCCATCAATCACATCAACACACTCTCACACAACTGCACTAAAGCATGCTACAGCTAACATAGACACCCAGCTCCAGGAAAAAAAGACCCTACGGTTCAAACAAACAGTTCCTGCAAAAATGCACAGTTCAAACAAATATGGATGCATACACCAAACACACACAAATACTCAAGCAGGTGCACGCTCCAAGAAGCACATGCCATTCCCACCAAAGCCATGCCACAGAGAGCTCAAGCAAAAAATTCCATAGCTCCAGTAACCCCCCTTCCCCCCCAGTATCAGCAAGCATGCACATGCGCACACAGCTGCAGAAAAACACAATAGCGTCGGCAAAGACATGCACGGGAGCGCGAGAAGATGTACACACACCACCAACAAAAAGAGAGACGCAGCAAACACCATGAAGAAAACACACCCGGCTGCAGCAAGCATGTGCAACTCTAGAAAACACCGACACACAACGCTTCATTAAACGCATACTCCCACATCTACACACAGCTCTGGTAAATACATTGACAACTGTAGCTAACAAACGCACACGCAGGGCCGGCAAACGCATAGGTTGGAGGCCCGGCAAGTGCGCACGCAACTCACAGACCAGGCTAGCCAGTGCAGTGGCACAACTCATTGTGTCGCCTTTGCAGCCAATGTTCCCCGTCTGAATGTTGCTGCCCGCGGTCGGCCCGGGGGAGCGGCAGCACAGCCTCAGGCCAGCGCGGAGGTGTGTTGCTGCTGTATCTGAATTCGGTCAGAGCGAAAAAAGGGCTTCCGGTGTCAAGCATTCAGAACGTTTAGGCTACATTATGCCCAACCGCAGAGGTCCTACTACACAGCCGATAAGGTTGCTAGGCAACTTGCACTCCTCCCGAATAACGCATTACTCATGATATCACACAACTTCTAACATTGACTAAAGTGTATGTCCTTCACATCACTCGTGGCTTAATGCATGGACAGACCACAACCCCTCCGTTTTGTAAACGTTAAAACGTGCGATTAAAAAAAGAGACGTATAATAAACACGTGGCATGCTTTCTAAACTCCCGTTTCCCCTGTGTCTGCATTGTGTGCTCTTTGGCAGATTTCTACAGTATGTCTCCCAACATATTATCACTCCTCCCCGCCAGGCAGAAGGCATTTTAAGACGACCACACAAAGAAAATACGCCATGCTAACTACGTAATTATCTGACTCGGCAGGAACCACTCAGAATACTGTAAAACGTTTTCAACGCATCTCTCTTTGGGGAGTAGAAGTTCTACTTTCTTTTTTTTATTTTTTTAAAATGGTCGACTTCTGCACTCGCTGCCTGCAGCATTAGCCAATCTAATGTTTTCATATTCCCCACCCAACCCCCCTTTAGTCTTCTTCCAGACTACGAGGCAACCTGCTCATAGTCGTCCGATGGAAACTTTGCTTAAGCCCAGCCATTTCTCGCCACTTTTCTCCCAGAAGCAGCGCCTGGCGAGGTTCTGAGTCTGCTCGGATCACTCCCCGACATAGCTCCCAACTCACACGCTTTTGGCGGGTGTCACCCGCCTTGTAAACAGCGGACTTACCCGCCAAACCTCATGCACGCCCATTCATTTCAATGGGCCTCTCACCCGCCAAAAGTAAAATCGGGTGTTTTCACCCGCTTTTGCGACATAAATGGTTGAGAGCTATGCTCCCCGATCCGGGCCCCGGGTTCGCGAGGCCCGCTAACATCGATCTCCTAAGAACGGGGTCGATGTCATAACAACCAACCCCAGGACTGGCAATGACTGTCACCGCGACGATCACGTGAGGGTAGAAGCAGGGCATGACGACGGTGTCTCGTGAGTGACAGGCGTGCTTGAACCTTGGAACGGTCCTGCTCGCTCACCACTGTGCACGTCCCACCAACTTAACTTTCTGTTGGTCTATTTGGGGCAAAGAAAAGTTTGGGATCCGACGTGCGTAGGTCCCAGACAGTGTTTTTTAATCAGGCAAACGGTCTCCCGGATCCACCAGCGCCCGGGTTAACCATGGCAACGACAATACTAACCCACCACCCGACACCACCGTGCCCCCACACACACACACACCCAGCGCCGGCGGCATCGACGCTATATTGCTGCAGAAAACACCAAAATAAACAGCCACACAGAGACACAACTGTGTGGAAATGGAGGCAGCCCCCTCCCGCAGTGCCCAGCTCTCTACTCACCATGTAGTGCCCGGGCTGCTGCTTGATGTCGAAGGAGTTCCTGGCGCCAGATAACATGTTGGGACCTTTGCACCAGGGCAGGCAGGTTAAAGACTGCTGCCGGGAGCGGGCGCCCCGCTCCCTCCCCGGTGCAGAGCCAGCGGGCGCATAAAGGTTACTTTGTTCTGCTGCTCGGGGCTGCTGGAAGGAGGCTGCAAGTCGCCGCCGCCCGCCTTGCTTTCACGGGAGGCTGGGCATTATTTTTGTTTGGGGGGAGGTTTGGCTTTCTTTTCCAATTCCTGCCCATTCCCTCCAGCGAGGTGCCTTTTCTGGAGAAGTGAAGGGAGGAGAGGGGGGTAGACTCCCAGCGCTCCAGTGAGAGCCGAGGGAAGGGATGGAGGGATCCCGTCTCTGCCCTCGCAGGCGAGATGCAAGTGGGCGGGACGGACCCCTCTTCTGTCAATGAGTGCGCGTTCTATTCTGGTATAGAGACCAGTGCAGATCGGCCCGCTACTTCAACGTGTTTCTGAGGACTTCATTTGTGGGCATAGGAAGCTGGACTCCGCAGTGTCAACCCACACTGCCGCCCAGTGTGCACTAGGTCTGCTCAGGTGCACACAGCACGCGCGCCCATTCGAGTAAAAGGACTTTCTGCTGAGAATTCTAGCAGCTTTGTGCAAAGTCTGATTTCCATGAGAAATATAATGGGGGGAGGGGGGTGCAAGATTAACCCAAAGGGAGGGCCTTGTCACCCTGCTAGGAATGGGACACAAACATATTCACAATTTAGGGCCCAAAATCCGGCACAGAAATGGTGCAAGGGCTGCGCACCGAGACGGACCCTGCGGGAGCCGCAGCGCAGAAAAAAATTGCACGCCACGCGTATTCATGGATTCCAAGACGCATTACTAGCGTCACGCAAGTCACAACAAGCTGTGCAAGGAAATCCTACAACACGCTGCCATGCACACCAAAAAGCAAGCCAAAGGACTAACACGACTCAAGCCTCAGCACCACCCCAAGCCCATCATCCAGTACCCCAGCGAAATCCCGCACCTCACCTCGCAATCCTAGGCCGCACCCCAGAGAAATCGTGTACCTAACCTCGCAATCCCAGGCCGCACCCCAGAGAAACGTGTGCCCTCCCTCGCAAGCCCAGGCCGCACCCCAGAGAAAAAGCGGGCCCTCCCTCACCTGTGACATGCCCCACAGGCAGCCCCCTCCAGATGTGACACCCCCCTCCAGCCCTCCTCACCTGTGACACCCCCCACCCCCACAGGCAGCCCCCTCCAGATGGGACACCACCCTCAGCCCCCTCACCTGTGACACCCCCTCCAGATGAGAAACCCCGCACAGACAGCCCCCTCCCAACAGGACAACATCCCCAGCCCCCCTCACCTGTGACGCCCCCAGAGGCATCCCCACTCCAGTTGGGACACCGCCACACGGGCAGCCCCCTGCAGACAGGACCCCAACCCCCAGTCCCCCTCACCTGTGACCCCCCCAAAGGCAGCCCCCATCAGACAGGACAACACCCGCAGCCCCCCTCACCTGTGACATTGCCCCACAGGCAGCCCCCTGCAGACGGGACACCACGACCAGCCCCCTCACCTGTGACACCCCCCCACAGACAGACACCTCCAGGTGGGACACCCCCCACAGGCAGACCCCTCCAGATGTGACACCCTCCTCTAGCCCCCCTCACTTCTGACACCCCCCCACAGCCAGCCCCATCCAGATGGGACACCAGCCCCCCTCAACTGTGACACGCCCCGAAGCCAGCCCCCTCCAGATGGGACACCAGCCCCCCTCAACTGTGACACCCCCACAGGCAGCCCCCTCCAGATCGGATACCACCCCCCCAGGCCCCTTCACCTGTGACACCCCAAAGGTAGACCCCGCAGACGGGACACCCCCCACAGGCACCCCCCTCCAGATGGGACATCCCCCACAGGCAGCCCCCTCCAGATGGGACACCACCCTCAGCCCCCTCACCTGTGACACCCCTTCCAGATGGGAAACCCCGCACAGACAGCCCCCTGCCAACAGGACACCACCCCAGCCCCCCTCACCTGTGACGCCCCCAGAGGCATCCCCACTCCAGATGGGACACCCCCCCCCACGGACAGCCCCCTGCAGACAGGACCCCAATCCCCAGTCCCCCTCACCTGTGACATCCCCCCATAGGCAGCCCCCTGCAGATGGGACACCAGCCCCCTCACCTATGACACCCCCCCCCACAGACAGATACCACCAGGAGGGACACCCCCCACAGGCAGCCCCCTCCAGATGTGACACCCCCCTCCAGCCCTCCTCATCTGTGACAGCCCCCTCCAGGCGGGACATCCCCCACAGGCAGCCCCCTCCAGATGGGACACCACCCTCAGCCCCCTCACCTGTGACACCCCCTCCAGATGGGAAACCCCGCACAGACAGCCCCCTCCCAACAGGACACCACCCCCAGCCCCCCTGACCTGTGACGCCCCCAGAGGCATCCCCACTCCAGATGGGACACCCCCCACACGGACAGCCCCCTGCAGACAGGACCCCGCTCCCCAGTCCCCCTCACCTGTGACCCCCCCCACAGGCAGCCCCCTCTAGACAGGACAACACCCCAGCCCCCCTCACCTGTGACATCCCCCCACAGGCAGCCCCCTGCAGATGGGACACCAGCCCCCTCACCTATGACACCCCCCCACAGACACCACCAGGTGGGACACCCGCCACAGGCAGCCCCCTCCAGATGTGACACCCCCCTCCAGCCCTCCTCACCTGTGACACCCCCCACCCCCACAGGCAGCCCCCTCCAGATGGGACACCACCCTCAGCCCCCTCACCTGTGACACCCCCTCCAGATGAGAAACCCCGCACAGACAGCCCCCTCCCAACAGGACAACATCCCCAGCCCCCCTCACCTGTGACGCCCCCAGAGGCATCCCCACTCCAGATGGGACACCCCCCCACGGGCAGCCCCCTGCAGACAGGACCCCAACCCCCAGTCCCCCTCACCTGTGACCCCCCCCACAGGCAGCCCCCTCTGGACAGGACAACACCCGCAGGCCCCCTCACCTGTGACATTGCCCCACAGGCAGCCCCCTGCAGACGGGGCACCACGCCCAGCCCCCTCACCTGTGACACCCCCCACAGACAGACACCTCCAGGTGGGACACCCCCCACAGGCAGACCCCTCCAGATGTGACACCCCCCTCTAGCCCCCCTCACTTCTGACACCCCCCCCACAGCCAGCCCCATCCAGATGGGACACCAGCCCCCCTCAACTGTGACACGCCCCAAAGCCAGCCCCCTCCAGATGGGACACCAGCCCCCCTCAACTGTGACACCCCCACAGGCAGCCCCCTCCAGAATGGATACCACCCCCCCAGGCCCCTTCACCTGTGACACCCCAAAGGTAGACCCCCCCAGACGGGACACCCCCCACAGGCACCCCCCTCCAGATGGGACATCCCCCACAGGCAGCCCCCTCCAGATGGGACACTAACCCCAGCCCCCCTTACCTGTGACATCCCCCTGCAGGTGGGACACCCCCCACAGACAGCCCCCTCTAGATGGGACACCACCCCCAGCCCCTCTCATCTGTGACACTCCTCACAGGCAGCCCCCTCCAGACGGGACACCCCCCACAGACAGCTCCCTCCAGCCCCCCTCACCTGTGATACCCCCACAGGAAGCCCCCTCCTGATGGGACAACCCCCACAGGCAGACCCCTCCAGGTGGGACACCCCCCACAGGCAGACCCCTCCAGATGGGACACCCCCCACAGGCAACCCCCTCCAGACAGGACACACCCCACAGGAAGCCCCCTCCAGATGGGACACCACCCCCTAGCCCCCCTCACCTCTGACACCCCCACAGCCAGCCCCATCCAGATGTGACACCAGCCCCCCTCAACTGTGACACCCCCCAAAGCCAGCCCCCTCCAGATTGGATACCACCCCCCAGGCCTCCTCATCTCTGACACCCCCCACAGCCAGTCCCCTCCAGACAGAACACCCCCCACAGGCAGCCCCCTCCTGATGGGAAACCAGCCCCTTCACCTGTGACACCCCCCTCAGGCAGACCCTTCCAGATGGGACACCACTCCCTAGCCCCCCTCACCTGTGACACTGTTCTGGAGGTGAGGAGTTCACTGACGGACCCATAGGTCAGCGCTCACCCTCTAGAACTTGTAAGACAAGATAGCTGCAACATGTGAGGACAGGGGGTGCAGGATTCACTTACTCCAACACGACTCAATAATGAGGACTCAGTAAGTTGGCAAAGGGAAGTCCGTTTAATGACAAGTACATCAAACGGAGAAACAAATGGAAATCATCAGCATTGTGATCACCTGTCTCGCTCCGACTTCCTCGAACTTCAGTCGAATAGTCATTGTTATAGGCAAAACTCGTCATCACTGACATCTAATTCTATAAAAAATCATCATGCCATGTAATTGGTTAGGAAAGGTAACTTAAGTATATGTGTTATATCTGTATATGATAATAGGGCATGCGGATTGGATAACTCTTATCGGGTGGGCGTCTACGCCCATCCCTCTACATCACGCATGATAGACGTCACTACAACTACCACGTCTCGTTGGTTCTACAATCTGTAGGACTGCAGATAACTTGGTCCATTGTGATTGGCCAGATTAAACCCCTAGACATAAATTTCCACTTTTAATTAGCAGCATGCAGAATGGACACCCCTGTGCCTGGTGTCCCAAGTTTCACCCTACCTCCCTTCCATCAATCAGTGTTTTAGGTCGATGTGTCAATTAGTTGGCTAAGGATGGCCTCGAAACTGTAATCTCTTATCGGGAAAAGTTATGGCATCCTCAGGTCCTGGATGACATCAGGTGGTGGTACTTCTTTGCGCCTGGCTGGTCACGTGTTAGTTCACCATGAATCTGCTTCAGTTTCCAGCTTTTAGTGCATTTAATTCTGTTTCAGCCTCGCCACCTGCATGGGCCCCCCTTATCTTGACCTTCATGAGGCAGGCTGGTATGCTCTGAAGTTTGAGTCTTGTTAGCTGACACTCTCCTCCCTTTCTCTGGTTGACCTCGATTTCCTAGTCGTGAGCCGCTCTTTGTTGAGTTTCGATTCCGCTCCTTCTCTTGCCTTTGGCTGGGTTACGAAACTTGGCCTGTCAGGCCTCTGAGCCGCCTGGGTACATTTCTGCTTTTACAAAATGGAGTCGCACTTGTATAATGTGCCTTATTGAGGTAGATATATTGTTGGTGCTTGCCGCTCTATCTTCTACTAAGCATTGCAATCAGTACCGATTTCTTAGCATCTTGCGTTTCAAGCCTATTTACACACGTTTAACAGGTCGGTTGCTTCCATCTTGTCTCGTAGCACCGTTTCCTTACGTTTTAACATTGTCTCTTCTCTATGTCCATTACATTTATTTTCGTAGTTACTCGCACTGGCATGCTTGTCTTCGATAGCCGCTTTTGTTCATTCACAAGTCTGTTAAGGCCCTTGTGTCATTTCCAATGGCCTTCCATTAAGGCTTTTGGGGTATCTTCGTGGACCGTATGTAGGTACTCCTCATTTCGTATCAGTGGCTGGTATGGCTTTCTGATATGGTATGGTGCTGCCCAGGGTTGTCTGGTTATGGGTGCTTCGACAGGTATGGATCTTCTGATGTATACTGGGCAGAGTCCCAGTGCAGCTCTTTGTAGGTTAATTTGCCCTTCATACGTCACATACCTTGGTGAGTGCGCTCCTGATACCTTGAAATGAGGGGAAGGGGTGCAGGCCATGTCTGGGACCTCCTCTACACTCCCCTCACTGGTCGGTTCATCGACCACTTCTGCAACCTTCTTTGCATTTATTTCTTTTGGTTCTTCAGTGTCATGTTCATCATCGTCAGGGTGTGTACATGATGGTGTGAATGTGTGAGCCTTTGGAGTCCATATTTTTATCACTCCCTTCAAACTGCTTGCTGTTTTCACATGTTCGTCTTTGTTCCATGTCATTAGCTGACATTGTCCATTTGGGCTGCAGTAGATCCATTTTCCTTCATACCTTCTTCGTTTCTTAGGGTATGTGAACCTTGTTCCTTCTGGGCAAATTTGCTGGCTTTCACAAAGTCTCTAATTTCTTCATCAGTCAGGTCTCTGGGCTTCCAACCTGGCTCGACATCAACCATTAGTTTCATCCCTATGGCTTTCTTCGCAGTTTTCTAGCACTGTGTAATGATTATCTTGATAACACAGAATCCTAGCAATACCATTGCTAGTAGAGCTCCCAGAAACTTGAATATATCTACCATCCATTGTGGGACCCACGAGAATAGGTCTCCAAACCAGCTGTCATCGTCCACTTCATCACTTTCATCGATTGTCTGGTGATTCAGGTTTGTCAACATGCTTATGGCCTCTGTTAGGGTTCTGTTTTCTTCATCGTGTGATGGTACAAATGTGCAACCGATTTTTGCACAAACACCTCCATCCATTGCAGAGATCATGTCAAGCACATATCTGTTTTGGAGGGTCATCAGTCTGATTGCTCTCAGCTCTTCTTTGATCGCGTTGAATCCTTTTATAGTGGTATTGATGGTCTGCAATAACTCCCATCTGGTTATCTGCAACCATTTAGCATTTACTCCAACTTGGATGTGGGGCAGGAGTAGTGTTGTGAATACTGTTGAGGTGAGGCTGAACAGCCTGTGTGTGTACGGGATTGCATGGAATGCCTATTCTGATTTGGGAGAAAAGTAATTTTCCCTCTTCATCCTGGATACCAGTTCCACAGATCTCCTTCTTCTTAGATGAGCATCTGCTTTCAGGAAACTGACCAACTTCAGGTCATTCTTAGGGATTACTAGCGCGGGAACGTGGACGTTCACTAGTGTGCATTTGCCTCCCCAGTTTTTCGGCAGTCTTATGTATGCCTTGGATCCACACGCCCAGTAATGGTCCATGATAACTGCGGTACCTTGTGGCATTCCTGGGGCTTCAAAGATTCTTCCGCAGTTTACATTCTCTCCCATCTTCCTTGTGCCATTACTTCTGAAGCATAGTTTCTGGCTTTCCAGTGGTACTATTTGCAGGGGTCCTCCTCTATCTTCGACCCATGTTAGCAGTTTTGCCAACCTTGGCCACAGAGGTTTGCATAACCTCTGCAAATTCTCTATTGCTTCTTTGCAGGCCCCAAGGACCATCCACGCTTGGCAGATCACTACTCCTTCTTCCCATCCATTTGGGGAAACCACTGTTCCCCAGATCTGCATTTGGCGACTGTTCTTCCAGATTTGTGCCTCTTCTGCAGTTTTTCCGTGAATGTTCAGTCTCCGGTTTGTCACCCATCGTGTCCCTGATCCTTTGACGTCAGGATTCTTGTATCGGATCACGTGATTCCTGGTGTGCGCCCTGTTTCTTTTTCTAATGTCCTGGACGTAGCCATCTTCGTCAGGGTAGTACTTTTCGGTGGCCCATATCAGTGAAGCGTCTCTTCCCATAAATTGTCCTCTGGTGTTGCACATTACTACGTGTGACATACAGTGTGCTGTAGGGACATCAATTTCTACAGCCACAAAGATCTTGGATTTTCCCATGCTGTATGGTATGAGAGCACAGACAAATCATTCTTCTTCTGACTGTCTTCGTCCTACTTCCTTCATGTGCTGGTACCATATGTTGTTTCCGAGATGGGCTGTGCTGTCCAGGTAATCATTAAGGTCATTGTTCTCTTTGTGTGGGCTTCTCTTGATTCTCAGCGTTCTTCTGTAGTTTGCTATGACTATGTCTCTAAATGTGTCTGTGCTGCTTTTCCTCTATGGGTGTCTCGGTGGAGCAGGCTGCCTCGACTGCATCGCTGTGGTAGGAGAAGGTTTTGTGTTTCCTTTCCTTCCCTTTTGTATTTTGTCATAGACTTCCTCTAACCGCCATTGGCTCCCCAGCCTCCCAACACGTGGTCGTGTTGTAGGCCTGAGGCTTGTTCCTTGCGTTGGAGCAGGTGTGCTTGCGGTTATAGTCACTATAGTCCTGCCTTTCAGCTCCTCGTGCAGTTTCTTTGCTCTGACTATGAAAGGGAACAAATAGTCTATCAGCATGTGTGTTTTCTCTGTGAATTCCTTCGTGGCTAGTTCTGTTCTTTTGAGGGATTTTGTTATGCCCTCTCTCTCTAGTATTTCACTTGGCTCCTCTTGGGTACTTCCACTGTTTTCTGGAACTGATTGTTCGGCAGGCAGTCTCCCCTTCTCTGCTGACTTTGTTGGAGGCCCTGTAGCCATTGACACTTGCCCATATCTGTGTGCATCCTATGTGTGGGTGCATGCAGTGGTCAGTGCAGCGTTTTCATTCATTCCGTGCTGACCCTGTCTCCAGCTTTTCTCTTCATTTGTTACCTCAAATGTGTCTAAATCATTGCTCATTACATTTAAATTTAGTTTGTTATTTTTATCATCAGGTTTTCTTGGGACTGGAATGACTATATAGGGTCTGGGTGCTTTCGTAGGCCCCAGATGTTCATTATCTTGTGGGTGCACTGAGGTTGGGACACTTTGTGCACCAATAAAGAAAGCAGTTCTGATTGTTAATGACAGAAAAACAATAATAATAACTATACAGATACACATAATCGTTCGGAACGACAATTTGCAGCATTTTCTTCCAGGGAAGTGGGGGTGCCCTTCTGTTGGGGGCAAAACCAAGTTACTGTTCTGGGGCCCCATTTCGAATGAGTTCATAGTCAGTTATTTATTCCTTCTCTTGCTCTGGTTTCGTAGTTCAAGAGTTCATTACTGTTAAAGTGACGAGTGCTTCTCCAAATGTCCCCCCTCATGTGAGTGACGACGGTAGTCTCTGGGTACTCAGTACAGTTTCTGTGCTAGACTATGGAAAAGGGTTAGGCTAGCAATTTTGGTACATCACATTCATTATGCATCTCTATAATAGGTGAGGTCCCAGGGCTCTCCTCGAATTTGCTTTGGTTTTGAGGACATGCTGGAACTTGCTCAATGCGAAGGAATGAAGAGATGGAACTGCTAAAAATCACACAAAAATAAAATGTTGTAAAAATAAAAACAAAAATAAAAATAAAAGTGAACATATGAAAAAATAGGAAAAAATGAGAAAAATGAAGAAAAAGGAAAATAAGATGGTGAAGTTCTTGTGTCTGCTCCTTTCGCTCAGACTCTCTGTGACAAGTTGAAGAACATTGTCTCTCTCCTCGATCTGCTCTGCGGCGGAAAGTTTGAAGAACTGTGTCTTTGTCTCTTTGATTTGTCCCCGGTGGAAAGTCTCACTGGAATCTCCTTAGGAATTCTCGCTGGAAGTTGTACAGCTCCACTTGGAGCATTATACCATGGAGAAGTGTGCCCATGTGTGGGGCGTTGGCCGGATCTCTAAGGAAGGTGATGACGTCAACATCTTCAGGCCTTCCTACCATTTCTGGATAGTCTGTGACTAATCTAAACAGGGCGTTCTGTGCCAGCCGGGTGTCCTCGGGTGATAGGGACATTTGCCCTGTTTGGGTGTGTCCTGATCACAAGCTTTTCTTTTGATTTGCGCAGTCTTTGCACCTTCCCGTTGCGTGAATTACCACCAAATGATTTAATTTAGTCCACAGCTGACTCAGTTGAGCTAGGTTTCTTGGATCTCTGATATAAGTGCGTGTATCAGTTCTTCTCCCATCGAGCCCTGGGCACTTCTCGACTATTTGGAAGAACAAATTAAACATGAGTTCATCAATGTCTATTGGCGGTGGAAGCATTTGTGTCCTTCTCACTATGCTCCGGTAACTCAGCGAAGACCTCTGCGATGACGGTCAGCAGCCGCCTGATTACGTTTTTGTTAGCTGGATCTTGAATAAAGTCTGTGACAATGGCTCCTCTCCCTATGAGTGATGGGTAGGATAACACCACAAGTTGGAAATAGGTTAGCACATCCCACTTGAGACTTCTGATGGAATGTACCATAAATTCTGTGAACAAAGTCTCGATACAGATTGCTTCAGGATACTGTGTTACACTCTCAGGCAATGTCTTATTTGCAGTCTATCAGAGTCTTGATTCTTTGTATTACTTGGGCATGACATGCTTTTACAAGTTCATTTTATCAATGTTGTTGTGGCTGTGGATGTGCTTCTCTTCACCCTGCAACTGAGATGTACAGAGTGTTCGTTATGTCCTTATCCCCCTTTGCCTAGGGAACCTGTCCAGTTTGATGCCACAACTTGCATCAGGGTTCTTTGTCTTGGTTTTCCTGCTCATGTGTCCTTCTTCCTCGCAATGGATCTTGTCTGCACGTGCTGAGGTTCTTCCCCGACGTCTGTGGTTTCTTCGCAGTTGGATGCAGAAGGAGGGCTCTCCCCTACATACGGTTTAATGTCATTTATGAAGATCCATGCCCTTCTGCCCTGGAGCTTGCTGGTGGAGGGGGTGTAGTCCTCTACGATGAACGGGCCATTAAATCTTGGCTCGTCCCACCTCTTCCTGGTAAAGTTCTTCACAAGCACGCTGTCACCAGGGAAGACGAGGGGCACATGTACACCTTGCTCGGTGTCTGCTTCAGCACTTCCTGCTGTGTTTCGTGCTGTGCCGTCCCCTTTTCGCTGTCGCTGCAGCTGGCCTGTAATGACAGAGGCACTGGATGTCATACAGCTTAGGTAGTCCTGCATCTCTGTTCCTAGAACCTCACTAGTCGGCTGGGCATCACATCTAGCACCATCTCGGGAGGTAAGAGGGGTCCTCATCCTTCTGCCTGTAACTATCTCGTGCGGCATGAGATGATGGCCGGAGCCGGGTTGGTTCCGAAGTGCATACAATGCCAATGGTAGACAGTGCAGCCATCCCTTCTTTAATATGAGCTTCAAACTGGCTATCCTCTCCTTAAGCAAGCCATTGATCCTTTCACATATCCCATTCACCTCAGGATGATACGCCGATGAGAACTTGTGCTTTATACCAAGCAACAAGCTAATCTGTTTGAAAAACTGAATTTACAAAGTGAGTCCCGTTATCTGATCTCATTACTTCGCACACCCCCCATCTAGGGAACACTTCCCTCACTAGGAACTTGGCAGCACAGGTAGCGTCTGGGTGTGTACAGGGACCTGCTTCTAGCCATCTAGAGAATGGACACACCACCACAATTAAATACCTGTACCCGTTGCACACTTGAATCATGTCGACGTAGTCGATATGCAAGTGCTGGAATGGCCCATTCGGCCTGGGGATGATGCATCTCACTACTTTTAATGTGTGCCCAACGGTGAATTGTTGGCAGATTATGCAGTTCACCATAAAAAATGCAACATGCTCCACTAAATTCGGTGTTAACCAGTCTTCTGCGAGCATTGCAGCCAGGTTTTCTTTTGACATGTGAATAGGGTAGTGCAGTTGCTCTAACGCTACTTTTAGAAGGGTGACAGGCATTACTGGTTTAGCAGTGCTGTCTTGCCTCCACAACCTGTCAGAGGGGTTTAAAGAACACCGTCAACGCTTCCACAAATTTTTCTCCTCCTGAGGTGCCTCGCCCTGGAGCTCCATTAGCTGAGTCTGCCCCATATTGCTATAGGCTTCTGGTGTCGCTCGTGCTACCATCATCCGCTCATGGGTATGTGCCACCTCCACGTCCATGATTGTTTCATTCTTGGATGCTATGCGCTTGGCTTCCGTGTCTGGTTCATGATTTCCACGTGACACGAAATCTGTCCCCTTGGTATGAGCGGCGCATTTCACAACCGCTATGCCCACTGGGAGCTGTAGTGCTTTTATCAGCCTGTCCAATAAGGCTGCATGTTGCACTGGTGTGCCGTCTGCTTGGAGCTAGCCCCTCCTTTTCCAGCATGCTAGACCTGCATGTACTGTGGACGTCACATAGGCTGAGTCACTGTACACAGTTACTTCCTGGTCTGTATGATTCTCAATGGTGAGTATCAGTGCCAGCAGTTCTGCAGCTTGCGCAGAATAGTGAGAGGGTATTCGCGCACTGACGAGTACTCAATACTCTCCATTCGCTAAGTGTTTTACCATGGCCACGCCTGTATACCTTTGTCCATCTTCTTGGTCGATTCTCAAAGAACCGTCAATGAACAGGATTTCTCCACTTGCCAGGGCATTTTCCTTTACCCTGGGGATTTCATCATAGAATTCCTCATAATTCGCACAGTCATGTATAGGTTCTCCTTCTGCGACTGGCTCAGCTATGAATGTAGCAGGGTTCACAGTTTTACATCGAACTGAGATGTCAGTGTGCCCTTTGGCTTCTCTAGTATGGCGAACAGCGAATGTTCAACATACAATGTCATGGAGCAACCCATCACGATGGATGATGCCTTTTCGATTTCGAATGCAGCACCAGTTAGATCTTGTTCGCATGGGAAGTGGCCCTTCATAACCGGGTCCAGACTCTCGCTGTAATATGCTAGGGGCTTGTACCCCAGCGAGGTTCGCTGCGCGAGCACTGCCGTCAGAACAGGTAGAATTCCTCTGCATAATTAGGAATCCCGAGAACTGGGGCTGTTAAGTGACCTCAATTTCAGCACTCCAACTAAGTCAATGCCGAGTCTGGGATGCCCAAGGGAAGCCCTTAATTATATATTTTTATGACAAGTTCATAGATCTGGATGATAAACCCTTCTATAATGCCCCTCTCTCTGAATCCCCCTGACATCACTGAGCCAAGAAGTAGGTTTGTTCTGCGAATTATAAGATTTATTTTACAAATGTACACAATATATATATATATATATATATATCACACTTTTATAAATAATTAATATTTGATAGCACACTTATGAATATGACAGTGATCAACAATGGATAGTATTATACTAGCACACTTTTTTATTTACTTAAGAGTTGGTATAGAGAGGATAAAGTAGCTGAGAATGCTTTTATGGGTTCAAGGAAATGCAATGATGGAAAACAATGCAGCACAGAAATAAACTGAGATGGTTTCCACAAGAGATAATATGATCACTTTCTCTTTTGACAATTCACTCCCCCCCTATGCAAAGTAAGAAGATGGAAGGAGAGCACACAATTTTCAGGAATACAATCAATTGCAATACCAATTCAGTTCCCCCCTAGCAAGCTTGGAGCAACCGGTATGCTTTTAAAACATGCCGAAATACTATTAATGTGATTTACAATGAAGTGAAAATATGCTAAAAATGATTTTAATTCCCTATAGGAGATTCAGGGTAGGTGATAGCTACTTAAGATTGGTTCAGGTCAACACTATCAGTGATTCATGAGGGATTATCAGGTTGAAAACGGATTTCAGCAGTTGCAAGCAAAAGACAGCGATTTTGACAGGTGGAGAAATTTGATTCAAATTGCAATTCGCTGCACTTTTACCGAGTGCGTGAAAGTTAAATCACGTTCCTAGCACGTATGGTTCAAAAGATACAGACAATATAGTGGAGGTAGGTAGATTCTAAAAAATAAAGTAAAGCTCAGAATGACAAATGACACTTTCACAGGTTTGAAATCACAGAATGGACACACGATTTCTATGATGCAGTTTTAAATAGGTGGAAATGGTTTGAATTAGATTATTTTAAACTAAGAGATGACTATGCACAGTTCTGTGGGTACTCACACTATAAATTTGAAATAGGCCGTCAAGATCTGGTCATGTTTGGGCTTCACTCGCCACGAACGGTCTCTGGTACTGGTTCTGCTCACAGCGATCTGGTCTGGGTTTCTGGTTTTGGCAAAAGTTCTGGCACTGCACAGCGGTCTGGTCTGGATCTGGTCTTCTATTGGCACTACAGGGCGGTCTGGATACAGCTCTGCTTTCTGGGTTCTGGCACAGGGTTCGCCCGGCTGTTGAATAGTTTGGTTAGGTTGCTGGATTCTGAGGCCTCTGAAGGATTCAGCTTGTGGACTAGTCCTCTCTGCTACAATTTCTGAAGTTTGGATTCTAAGTTCTGGTTCTGGAGTCTTCTGCCAAAGCGCTTCGCAGGAAATCAGTTTGAAGTGGGAAGTGAGTGTCCCTACCTGGGTTTCAGTGGTCCTTTTTATGTCTTTTGAAAGTGGGTGGGAAGGCTGACTTTCTATGCCCAACCCTCTGAAGATCCTGATAGGTTAGCGTATTTTCTGTGCTCGCACTGGAGAACAGAGTTGTGAGTCATCCGGTGTCATTTTTATGGCATACAGAAAGAACACTCCCCTTGTCCCTTTGCACACAAATCTATTTTTGATCCAAATGCGTATTTATCTAATATTATATGTCCAGTTAACATATTTTCTGTAGCACCAAACCATCCGATCCCTGTCTTTGTAAGATGTTGTGTCCACTTCTGACAGAATTCTGCCCTTTTCATCCAGAACACAACCTCTAAACGTTTCCAGAATTTACACAAATGTGTGCAAGGAATATGGGCATCAGATGATGAAGTGTCAGATTTTTAACATACAGACACTTGGAGTACCACCCTATTTTCCGCTACTACTCCCCAGAACATACCACAGAGTCCTAACACCTCTTAAAATGTGCACAGAAAAATCACAGGAATAATGATATTATTTACATAATTTTGACATTTCCGTACTAGGAATTATCCATCTTTTTAAAATTGTGATCTGGCCCAGATGGGTGTGGTTTAGGTTCCAAAGCACATGGGGGAATTTCTGTCTGTCCCCGCCTCCAGCTCAGGTGGCTCCCAGAGGCAGTGCCCCTCCCATTTCCTTCTAAGAGGAAGCCATTTACGACCCCTGATTTAGCATTTGCCTGAGCCAAGGAAAGTTCATTGTTCTGTTTTCCTGCAGCCCCAAGTACCGCTCCCCTAATTCAATCAGAGAGGTGTAATCTCCTTTTGGTGGGGGCAGGAGAAGACAGGCCAGGCCTGGGAATGCAGTTGCTGGGCAAGTTTCAGCTCCTGTCGGGGGTAGTTGCCGGGCAGAATTCAATCTCTTCAAGCCAGGCTTTAGCTAAATGTCACTTTTGTTCCAGTTTTCTTCATTCAAATCAAACTTACAATTTTTACACATGCAGCTAGAACGCTGATTCTAAGTTCAAAACTATGACATTTAAACAGTTGCAACCTATGTGACACTCAAAAGTAGGTCACTCATTTATTTTAAACATTTCGATTTTAGTGGTTTTAAATCCAATTTTAAATCCAATTTCACTGAAGCTGCTGACATCCACATCTCAGCCAGTTTTGTTATAAACATTGTTTTAGGCTCTTCATCTTTCCAGATTTTGTATGCACACAAGACTACATTCTGCCAAATGTCTGCTGGTGTTCAGTGAGATTTCTGAATATCTTGCAATGTTTGAAATAGGCATTTTGAGATTGCTTTCCAAGAAATAAAGGTGATTTCAAAGCGCTCTTTGAGCCAACAGGCACTGCTGTTTTTCCTTTGGCACCACGTTTCACTCATGGCGCTTCTGGCCCATCACGCTCGCACTGGTGGGTGGCAGGTCAGACGACCATTTTGGTGTGCGCAAAAACTGCGTGGTTTTCCTGGATTCTGGCGCAAATGTGGACTTTTCAGCCATCCTGGATTTTCTAAGCCCACCGCACCAAATGTTGCAGCATAATAACTTGAACGTGGGTCAAAACACCTGACAAGCCCCCCCACCCGACTGCGCTTTGATTTCGAGTCGAGGGGGAGTCGGGTGCAAAGGATGTTTTGATCCACGCGCTGGGATGTCCGGATCATCTTCTTCCGATTCCATACAGTTCAGCATCTTTTCCTCCATCAGGGTGGATCGATCGGTTCTCCTCGCCGGTCCTGATGGGAGTTTCGGGTGGTACCTCGGGCCCCTCGGATCTTTGCTCCCGGTCCCCGGGTCGTCCTCCTTGGTCAGTCTCCATGGTTTATCTCTCCTAGGGTGACAAAGCAAAGTGGCAGAAACATATTCGTAGACATTTCCCCAGCACTATTAATGATGGGGCGAACATATACATTTTATACATCAGGAGACATTTGCATTCAAGAATCAAAGAATTTTATAGGCTATATGTGGAATATTTTAGGGTTGGACTTGTATTACCGTGGAGTTGCCCCCTCTGGGATTGCAGAGGACTCCTCCAGTTGCTGCAGAGTGTGCCTGGGATGGCAACACTTTAGCTGATTTATATGGACCCACTTGTCAATTTCAAACGGTCCCTTCCATGTAGGCAGACATTTCCGCTGTTTGGCCTGGTTCCTCTGGAAATTGTATAGATAAACCTGGTCCCCTACATTGTATTCTTTCCTAGTAGTCTTCAAATCATAGTGAGTCTTCATGCTATCGGCTGATCTTTCTAGTTTTCACTGAGCATAGGCAAAAGCATGTTGGAGGTGTTTCCTTAAATTTTCAACATACTCATGCGTTGTAGAGGCATTTATCAAGGTTTGCTCTTGGGTCCTGTAGAGCAAATGCTGGGGAAGCACCATCCTGCGTCCAGTCATCAGCTCAAACGGTGACATTTTGGTTGCAAATGAAGGGGTAAACCTGATGGCCATTAGGACCAGAGGTACTCGGATATCCCAACTTGGCCCAGAATCTGCCACAAACTTTTTTAAGATGCTCACAATGGTTTTGTTGTAACGTTCTACTGCACCAGAAGAGGCTGGCCGGTAAGCAATGTGTAGCTTCCTTTTAACCCCCAGTATCTCCCACATCTTAGTCATTACTTCGTTGGTAAAATGGCTACCTCTGTCTGACTCGATCCTTTGGGGTAGAGCGAAACGGGAAAAGATGTGGTTGATCATCAGGGTAGCTGCTGTTTCTGCCTTGCAGTTTGGGGCCGGGAGACATTCCACCCATTTAGTAAATAAGCATGTCACCGTCAACATGCACTTATTTCCCCTAGAGGAGCGAATCACGGGGCCTATGAGGTCGACTTGCAAATCTGACCATGGCAGTGTCATACCCTTCTTTTGGAGTGGTGCACGGTGTGTGAGGGATATTGGCTGAAATTGTGCACACACAAGACACCCCTTCAAGTACTGGTCGAGTTCCTGCCCCATGTGTGGCCAGTATGCAACCTCTCTTAAGATCTCAAGTGTTGTATGAAACGCCCTATGACCGGCGGTGGCCGCATCATGGGCGTGACTTAACATCAGGCTTCGGAATAAAGTAGGGACCACCCACTGATCATGGCCAGCTTGGGATTTCCTTACCAACAAACCCTCTTGGATTCAGAACATTTTTAGACATTTCATCAACACTCTAAGGTCCTCTTTCCCAATGTAATCGGTATCCGTCAGGGGAAAGTTCTCAGGGTCCTCAATGTGTTGGTAAAACGTACCAATTATTGGATCCCCTTTCTGAGCCGTAATCAAATCAGCATCTGGGGTCTCCTTTCTCCATTGTGCAGTTGAAAGATCATTGTGAGCATTTCTATGGGACCTAGTGATAGCCGTGACCTGGATTTTCCCCAACAGGGTCTCAATCTCTATTAGATCCCCTTGGATGGCCGCGGTTTGGCCAGCTGATCAGCTAAGTCATTTCCAGTTTTGTCTGGTCCCTCTACTTTGGAATGACCCTTGATCCGTTTCCAGTAGATGGTCATCCCGTTCGAGGTGACCAGATCATCAATATTTTGAATTAACTTCCCATGTTCAAGGGTTTGTTATTAGCACATAACATGCCTCTGGTTTTCCAATTAACCAGGTGCTCCACGAACCCGTTCTGTACATAATCTGAATCTGTGATTATGACCAGTTTGTGGAGTTGATGTTGGACAGCAGTGAGGATGGCCTGATGCACAGCCATCAACTCTGCCACCTGACTACTTCGGGGACCAATTTTGTACCCAGCGGAGGGTTCTGGGGACTCATTCAACCATGCATTCCCTACGCCGGCCACAAGTTCTTTTTCCCCGTTGTTGTCAACATGGTAAGAGCATCCATCCACATAGACAATGGGCATTCCCTCACACTTGTCTTCTTCAAAGACTTTGTGGGGGGAATTAAGGTATGCCTCCATGTTGTCCATGATTTTTAGACTTTCTTTCTCGAGACAGTTTTCTCTGGCACAATCATGCAAGTCAGCCAGACCTTGCGCAAGGGGACTCTTCTTGTTTTGGCCGTATCTGACCTCCACAGGAAAGCCTTGCATTGACAGAATCCAGGAAGTAATTCGGGAATTACTCACATTTCCGGCCCGGATTCTGTCACTTTGGAGATATTGCAGAGGCTGATGTGGAGTCTCCACTATGATGTGTTCCCCCTGGATAAACGGGCGGTAATTCTTCAATGCCCACACCGTTGCCAGGAGTGCCTTCTCACAATCATTGAATTTTTCCTCCACAGAGGATAAAGTTTTGCTCGCATAGGAGATCACTTTATTGACCTTGTCATGCTTTTGATATAATACTGCAGTCAAGCATATATTAGAGAACACTGTCTCCAAGAAAAACTCCTTGTTTCTGACAGGGTAAGCTTGGCAGGGCGCTTGTGAGAGGCTTCTTTTGAGCTGTCTTACTGCCTCGGATTGTTCTGGACCCCATTCCCACTTGACCCCCCCCCCCTTCAAGAGATGATTCAGGGGTCTGGTGATCTCTGCATAGCCCTCAATGAACTTTCTGCTCTAATTAGTCAGTCCAAGGAGGCTCCTTAGTTCCCGCAGAGTTGTGGGGTCCTTCAGTTTCTGAAGTGCTTCCACTTTCTTTTCCTGGGGAGTAATCTCATGCCCCAAGAAATTAACACGGGTTCTACACCACTGTACTTTCTGAAAGGAAAGTTTTGCTCCGGCGGCCCTCAACTGTGTCAGAACATAACAGATCTCCGCTATGTGTTCTTTCACAGATGAACTTTTGATGAGGACATCATCTACATAAGCCAGGTTACCCCTTGCACCCAGATCGGGCATGGCCTTGTGTAGGAAAATGTTGAATTCATTGCCGGAGTTGAGGTATCCGAAGGGAGTCCGGGTCCATGTGTACTGCTGGCCCCCAAAGGTAAAAGCCAGCTTGTATTGGTCCTCCCTACTGACAGGCACAGTCCAGTATCCATTGGTCAGGTCTATTGCAGTGAATACCTGTGACCCCTGGATCTGGGCCAGCCCTTGGTCAATGTAGGGAAGAGGCCATCGGGAAGTATGGACCCGTTTGTTGAGCTCCCTAAGGTCGGCGCAGAGTCTCTACTGGCCGTTTGGCTTCAATATTCCCAGCACCGGATTATTGAAGGTGCTGTGTATCGGACGATTATTCCCCGGGACTCAAGGTTCTTAATTATTTCAGTAAGGGACTCCATGGATGCGAGAGGCAAGCGGTATTGCTTCACAAACACTGGAGTCATGCCAGGGTCCGTGGGAATTTTTGTTGTGTGAATGTCGGTGCGACAACAGTCATTTGAGTCTACCGCAAAGAGATCTTGAAAATCCAAGAAAACTTGTTTCAACTTTTGCTTCTGTTCCAGAGTCACACAGGCATCAGCTAGGTTGACTCTCTTCCACCATCTGCCTGAAGCCTGGAAAGACGTCTGGTTTTGCTATCTCAGCGGCCTCCTCCAGCTGGCTGGAGAAGTCCCTGGTCAGAGTGCTGATTTGGACTGGAGGCTTCAGGTGGGAAAGGCAGCCCTCATGGACCTGGAAAATCACCTCATCCCTTCTGAAGTCACAAGTCACATCTTCCTTACCATAAGAGCAGGAAGTGTACACCAGGAAGTTCCCACCATGCCGGGTAAAGATCCTGTCTGGTGTTGTATTGTCATCACTGTCACTGTCAAAACAGTCCTTGGGGATTGGTCCTAACAGTTCATTTCCTAGATCAATGGAAAAATGTCGGTCATCAACCGCCATTCCAATAATGGTGCCTGTGGCTAGAGTAATACTCTTTAAGTCGCTGTTATCCACCTCTATTGGAATGGTGTCATGTTCTATGTTGACTAATGGTGTTGGGTTTACCCCCAACCCTTGCTGTTGGAGAGAAGCATTTAGATGAATATAAGCATCAGAGTTTTTCATTTTTTGTCCTCTTTTAACTTTCACTTCCAGGGAGAATTGTCGGGTCCTTTCTGGGATGGTGACTTCCTCTTTAATTTGAATTTCAACTGCAGAAGGTAGCAATTGAGCTGACCTAAATGCTTTTTCTGGATCATCAAAGGCCATGGGATTTTCCGCTAATTGGGACCAAGCTTTGAAGTTTATTAGGTCCAAACTAATGGAAAAGCGATTGATAATATCACTGCCTAAGTAAAAGGTGGCAGTGACGTCTCGCACGACCCAACAATTATGGACTATGCTCTTGTTGCCAATGGAGATTTTGAGCATACACCTGCTTGGCAGGAGATGTTTGGAATTGGGTGTTTCCAGATCCATTTTCCATTTGTCTATCAGTTTGAATGTGGGAATGGCTGGATCTTTTGGGAGTTGGCGGAACATGGCTTCGCTGAAGCAGCTCTTACCATTGTTCACACACACTCGAGCAAGAACAGAGTCCTTCCCATCATTTAACTGAACATGGATGAAAAACTGCTCTCCAATTTGCTGAATATCAGCCAGGCTCTGAGCTGATTTCACATCTTTCTGGACTATTGGAGTGGGAATGTCTGATTGTGGATTAGTAAAGAATTTCAGAGTGTTTCCTTCCAGTGTGGAATACCACCTTAAACTGGAAGGAAGGTTGATTTTCAGAAATAGAGAGGACCCCCCATCACCAGTCTGTTGTCCTACTGCTATTATTGTCACGTCTGGAATTTGGTTGTTCTGGAAGTGAAAGTCTACTTGGTCAGATTTTTGTTCAACCATGTGACACGTGCTGTTTAAACTAACATGGTTGACACTCTGTTTTAATTTTATTGGTCGGCTAGTCTGGGTCCAGAGGACCTTGTTTAGGCAATCTATTAGGGGTGACAACCTTCTCAGCAGGTCATTCCCTAGTAAACAAGGGGTGCCCTCTGGAGTCACTACTATGACCAGGTGTTTCACCTTGTGTCGCCCAATTTTAATGTCCAAATCTGCAATCCCCTCGACGGGAATTTCCTTCCCGTCAAAGTTCTGAAGTTGTCCAGGAAGAGGGGTGAGAGGAATTCAGTAATTTTCCCCCCTTCCTGCATTTAGTTCATCAAAGGCCCTTTTGGACAAAAGGGTAGCTTGGGATCCAGTGTCCACCAGTGCCAAAATTGTACCCTGCCCCTGTACTTGTACCTGGGCATAGTATCTTCCATACTTCTCCTCAAGGGGGCACAGATAATACACATTTTTGGACAACTGGTGGGCCAATACTTTAGTTTTGGACATTGCGAGAGAAGAGATCTGGGCAGAATTCTGTGGAGAGTCATTGGAATCTGCAAGAAAAAGTTGGCAACTGGAAATCAGAGCCATTGTGGGTTCCCCTGGTTCCAGTTCTGGGCCGCCCCCCCCTTTTTGTGAATCCCTTGGGACCCATCTTTCTTTGGGAGGAGTTCCCCCATCTCTGAAGGAGAAGATCCTTTTCCCAGGATCCTCTGAGGATCCCTCTCCCTCAAATTGGAAGATCTGTACCTCCTCCACAAACTGGGTATGTTTGGGTCCTTTGTTTCTCCTACCTCCTCTCTGCTCCTTGGGTGGCAGACTTTCAGGGGTAGGAGATTTTGTTTCCGGTTCCTGGGTTTCCAGGGGCTGTTTACAAGTGGGCAAGGAAGCTTCCTCCAAGGCTTTACACCCCCCTTCCCCTTGTGCCTCCTCCCTGGGAACAGGTGGGTTATCGGGGTGCTGCCCCCGTCATTGTTCTGGAGCACCAGGCCCAGAGTTTGGGGCATTCTGCGCCGGCATGCTCATCTGAGGGTTCTGTTGAGCCCTCAGCATGTGACCCAGATCCCATCCCATATTTTGGACCTGGCGCTCTAACTGTGAAACCCGCTCAGGCTGATACGGGGTTCTATTTTCTCCCCTGGGTTGATCCCGGGAAGGGTAGCTATCCCTTCTCTGGTAGTACCCCGGGTTGGGAAGGTTTGGGTACCCCTCCACCTTGGGCCTCCTCTCTCCTGGATTAGGTGGTCTGGGTTCAGGGAGTTGGGGAAAGAAGGATGGATGATTTTGGGGCTGGAAATTGGGTGGATACCTGGTTTGGTGAATTTCTGCCCTCCTGGGGGAAGTTAGGAGGGAAGTTCCCAGGGTTGGGTGCCTGGTTGGTTCCCCCCCCCTTGGGCTGGAGGAGTCCACACATAACCCAGGATGGGTCGGTTTCCCTTGTAGCGGGGACTTACATAGTCAGGGGAGCGAGGGACCCCATTTGTGGGACTACCTCCTTGACTCCCTGTCTGTGACTGGCCCGAGGGCCTTCTGGGCTGAGAATTATTCAGTGCAGGCAGGTTTTTAGGCCCCCCCATCTCCAAATCTAGAATGGGGGCAATCTTTACCTCTGCCACCTTGGCAGCAGCAGGGGTACTGGTCGATTTGGGGCTTTTCTGGGCGTTATTTTTATTTTCTATGGGCTTCTGAACCCCATAGATCCGGGTAGCCTGTTCAATGACCCAGTCTAGTGACCTTTTCTCGTGAAAATCTCTCACTAGCTGGGTCATTATGTATTTGGGTAAGGCATGGAAAAATTATTGACAAACTCCCTACTGTCCGTGTGCACCCTTTTGGTAGTCTGCGCAAAGGCACACTTCAATTCCTGCACAGATTCTTGTGGGGCCTGATCCTCCTCACATTGCAAATTGTAGGCTGCCTCGCGAGCCTCTTGGGGATTTCCGGTGAACAGAAAAATGTTTCAAGATGGCCGCCCTATATGTGGACCATCTTGAATGGTTTTGGTCCTCCAGCCCCGCAAAGAAACTGGAGTATTCTGGGGAGAATGTCCATTTTACAAACTGGATGCAGCTACTGCTGTCCTTCAAATGGAAAGTCTCCATCATTTGCTCGTAAAGCTCCAAGTGTTCCCAAACAGAATACTTGGCGTTCTTGTGATAAGGGGTGATGACACTCCTTATTGCCTAAATCTGTTTTAAGGGGTTCCTAAGCAAGGCCCTTTTTGCCTTATTGGCCTTTTTGGTTCGGGTAGCCCTGGTCCATTCATCCTCTGACTCAGAAGCACTGCTCCCAGAGGTGCCCGTCTGATCTTCCAGGTTTTCCCAGATTCTGAGAGCCTGGGAATGGCTGGCAAAATGTGTGGACCTGGTCTTCTGTGTCCTGTGATGCTCAGAGGAGTCTTCAGATCCCTCCTTGCTGCCAGGATTTGATGAGTCCCCCCCCCACTGACCTAACTGGGCAGAGGTTTTCAAGATGCCCTTAATGGGCCTACTATCCTGGGGTTCCCCACTAAATTGCACTGTACTTGGGTGCCCGTACCCGGATGCCCACCCATCCATTCCTGGGTGGTAATGGCCTATGAGCTGGATAGTAATCTGCCATCCCTGTGGCCCTGTGCTTATGTGCGCCAGGGGACATGGGGGTGGCAGAGTGCAGGGACCGGGAGAGATGAAGGCCTCTGGTACTAGGGCTCCTGAAGTTATGCTCAGGTGTTTCCCTTTCCCAGCGAACCTCATCTCTATCAGCCCCTGCTCCCTGTTGCCATGCAAGAGCCTGTGCTTTCAGTTCCTCAATTAAGGCCTTACTAGACTCAGTCTCTCCTGCATGGCTACCTGTTGCTGGAGCCTATCATTGTGCTGACAGAGGGCCTCATTTTCTCTCTGTGCCTCCTGGTTAGTCCTGGAGTACTGGGCCAGTCTTTTCTGCAGGAGGGTTACCTCCTGAGTCCCATTCCTACTGGCCTGTTCCTTTCTTGCCAGAGCATCTTCCACCCTCATGGTGTGCTCTAACAAGTTCTGATGCTCTTTCTGGAGGTCACCCAGTTCCTGGAGGGCCAAGTGATTTTCTTCATTTTTTTCTTTTAATTGGCAGACTTCCTGGCCTAAGGTGTCCCTTTCCTGACAAAGAGCCTTCATCTGTGTCGCCAGGTCGTCCCTCTGCCTTTGAAAGGCACCAGCTTTCTGGCGCTCCTCCTCAAATTCTGTCTGGGTATCCAGGTCTTTCAGAATCAGTTTCTTGCTCTCTGCCTTCTCCCTATCTAGGTGGCTTTGCAGGGTGACTACCTGCTCTGCGCATGCCCTATTGAAGTCCAGTTGTTGCTCCAGCTTTTTCTGGCTCTGCAGTAGGGCGTCCAAACCTTCTTGGTACTCCTTCTGCAAGGCCAGAAATCTGGTATCCTGGTCAGACTTTTCCTGTTGCAGGATACCCATATCCTCTTTTTTTTAATGATATACTGCCTACTATCATTTTCTGACTCCTGGCTCCTCTGCAGCCTCTGCTCGGAAGAGACCAGGTCAGATTGGACCTTCTCTAATGCCATCTGTTGCCTATTCGCCAGATCTTGGCCTTCAGCACATTTGTCCTGTATGGCTCCCATATATAAATACAAATATGCCGCTATCCTAACAATCTTGTTGTGCTCATCTTTGGCCTTAGGGGCCATGTATAGTTCGCTCAGGGCCACGTGTAAGGGACCCTGAGCTCTCCATATATCTGACCCAGTTACAGTGACATGTTGCGCGATTGCCTGCAACCACACATTCTGGTCCTGTTCCGTCCATTCGCCTCTCACAAATAGCTTATGTAAGAGGTGCTCTCTGGCTATTTTGATATCTACCAAGGTCGTAATTCTGCAAATTAATTTCCTTCCTGACTTACAGAAGTTAGTATTTTATTTTGCAAAACAAACCGTCTCCTTAGAGCGTCCTTCTTTTGAGGGGTGCTTTTACAATGTAACATGGCGTGGCGATCCAAAAGGATTTATGTATCCTGTCAGTTAGCACACTCTATTAAGCTGCACAAGTGGTAGTTCTAATCCAGACGTCCCGGCTCGAGCCTCCACTCTGTTAAGTGACCTCAATTCAGCACTCCAACTAAGTCAATGCCGAGTCTGGGATGCCCAAGGGAAGCCCTTAATTATATATTTTTATGACAAGTTCATAGATCTGGATGATAAACCCTTGTATAACGCCCCTCTCTCTGAATCCCCCTGACCTCACTGAGCCAAGAAGTAGGTTTGTTTTGCGAATAATAGATTTATTTTACAAATTAAACAATATATATATATATATCACACTTTTATAAATAATTAATATTTGATAGCACACTTATGAATATGACAGTGATCAACAATGGATAGTATTATACTAGCACACTTTTTTAATTACTTAAGATTTGGTATAGAGAGGATAAAGTAGCTGAGAATGCTTTTATGGGTTCAAGGAAATGCAATGATGGAAAACAATGCAGCACAGAAATAAACTGAGATGGTTTCCACAAGAGATAATATGATCACTTTTTCTTTTGACAATTCACTCCCCCCCTATGCAAAGTAAGGAGATGGAAGGAGAGCACACAATTTTCAGGAATACAATCAATTGCAATACCAATTCAGTTCCCCCCTAGCAAGCTTGGAGCAACCGGTATGCTTTTAAAACATGCCAAAATACTTTTAATGTGATTTATATTTAAGTGAAAATATGCTAAAAATGATTTTAATTCCCTATAGGAGATTCAGGGTAGCTGATAACTACTTAAGATTTGTTCAGGTCAACACTATGAGTGATTCATGAGAGATTATCAGGTTGAAAATGGATTTCAGCAGTTGCAAGCAAAAGAAACGGACAATATAGTGGAGGTAGATTCTAAAAAATAAAGTAAAGCTCAGAATGACAAATGACACTTTCACAGGTTTGAAATCACAGAATGGACACACAATTTCTATGATGCAGTTTTATAAATAGGTGGAAATGGTTTGAATTAGATTATTTTAAACTAAGAGATGACTATGCACAGTTCTGTGGGTACACACATATAAATTTGAAATAGGCCGTCAAGATCTGGTCATGTTTGGGCTTCACTCGCCACGAACGGTCTCTGGTACCGGTTCTGCTCACAGCAATCTGGTCTGGGTCTCTGGTTTTGGCAAAAGTTCTGGCACTGCACAGCGGTCTGGTCTGGGTCTGGTCTTCTATTGGCACTGCATGGCGGTCTGGATACAGCTCTGCTTTCTGGGTTCTGGCACAGGGTTTTAGGCCAGAATCAAACAGCTAGCCCGGCTGTTGAATAGTTTGGTTAGGTTGCTGGATTCTGAGGCCTCTGAAGGATTCAGCTTGTGGACTAGTCCTCTCTGCTACAAGTTCTGAAGTATGGATTCTAAGTTCTGGTTCTGGAGTCTTCTGGATTTGAAGTCTGGATTCTAAGTTCTGGTTCTGGAGTCTTCTGGCAAAGCGCTTCGCAGGAAATCAGTTTGAAGTGGGAAGTGAGTGTCCCTACCTGGGTTTCAGTGGTCCTTTTTATGTCTTTTGAAAGTGGGTGGGAAGGCTGACTTTCTATGCCCAACCCTCTGAAGAGCCTGATAGGTTAGCAGATTTTCTGTGCTCTCACTGGAGAACAGAGTTGTGAGTCATCCAGTGTCATTTTTATGGCATACAGAAAGAACACTCCCCTTGTCACTTTGCACACAAATCTATTTTTGATCCAAATGCGTATTTATCTATGTACAATTTTTCTAATATTATATGTCCAGTTAACATATTTTCTGTAGCACCAAACCATCCTATCCCTGTTTTTGTAAGATGTTGTGTCCACTTCTGACAGAATTCTGCCCTTTTCACCCAGAACACAACCTCTAAACTTTTCCAGAATTTACACAAATGTGTGCAACGAATATGGGCATCAGATGATGAAGTGTCAGATTTTTTTTTTTTTTGAAAATCAATTTTATTAAGTTTCCTTGGTGCATAACGAGGTTACATTCTTGCATTGCATTTATTAATGTGAGTTAACATAAAGAGAAAACCAGACGAAACACACCCCATGCCCCCCCCCCTCCCTCTCCCTCCCCCCACCCCCCTTCAGTTCGCGCTTACATAGCCTTGATAAACACTTGCACAACGGGCTCTCTTAATGATGGAGGCGTCAATACAATATGCGTGTGGCACGCCAAAGTCATATGGGCCAAACGAGTTCAGTTCTCAGCCGGGTCCTTGGCCCATGGTCCCACATCCGTGGGGAGGAGGGGAATCCCTCAGCTCAGTCTTCAGGACCTAGACCACTCGGCCGTACTTATCAAAGAAGGGGAGCCAAATTTCCTCGATACTGGACTTAGACTCATCGAGCAGGTGTGTGAGGAACTCCATGTCGTAGATGGCCCTTACTTTGGTCACCCAGGTTTTTTCCCCTGGCATTCTCGGGTGTTTCCATTTCTGCGCTAGACAGCATCTAGCTGCTACCAGCATCACCTGGAGCATGTGATCATGAGTGTTACCCCGGTCCTCTTCGTTACTAATCCCGAAGAGGAAGAGCCACGGGCAGGATACTCGTTCTATCCCATCTACCCCTTTGATCCAGGTCCGCACCTTGTCCCAGTATTTCTGGACCACTGGGCATCCCCACCACATGTGGATATAGTCACCTCTCTCTGTCCTACATTTCCAACAGTGTGGGTCATATCCTGGACGCATTTTGGCTATTCTTTGCGGGGGGTAGTGCCATCTATGTAATATCTTGAGGGCCTGATGGCGATATTGGGGGGAGGATGTGGATCGATTGGCCCGTCTACACATCTCTGTCCATCTCTCGTCATCAATTTCCTCGCCCAGGTCCCTACCCCATTGTATGCGTGCTGGTGGCGGGTCTCGGGGGATGGAGAACAGAAAGAGCTTGTATAGGCGGGAGATTATCCCCTTGGAGCCCCTTGCGGTCAGAAGGAGTTTTTCAAAGTCTGTGAGTTCCCTCCTGAGGGTATCACCCCAAGATGGTTCCGTGAGGGCACCCTTAAGCTGAAGATATCGGAACGGGGAAAGCGTGCCTATTCCCAGGGCTTCCTCAAGGTCCTTCAAGGGGAGGAAGGAGCCCCCCACCCACAACTGGCCGGTCCTACCAAGGCCCGCCTCGAACCATGTCTGGTAGGCTGCTGGTTCCGCTATTTTGGCCAGGAAAGGAGGGGCCCAGATGCAGCTCAAGGGGGAGGGCCATGTCGTGAGCCATCTATAGTAACCTCCCTCTCTCCACAGGGACCACAGTACTCTTAGAATCGGGTGGTTCAAGACTGATCTGGGGATCGTTCTCCTTGGGACCCAGAGCCATTCCTCTAGTGTGACGGGCGCCAGGGGCCTATTGTCCATGGCTACCCACTGTTTTTTCGGTCCCGGTGAGAAGTGATCGACCAGGATCCTCAACTGGGAAGCCCTATAATACGTCTCGAGATCAGGGTAGCCCACCCCTCCATCTTCCTTGGTCCTAGTCAGAACCTCGTATGAAATCCTGTGTTTTTTGCCCTGCCAGAGGAATCTAAGGAGGATGCGTTTTGTCTCGTCAAAAAAGGCCTTGGGGACTTGGACCGGGAGCATTTGAAAGAGAAACAGAAATTTTGGGAGGATAACCATTTTTATAAGGTTAAGGCGTGCCATCCATGAGAGACCCGTTCCCGCCCACCTTTCTATGTCTCTCCTGATTGCTGACCAGAGGGGGGGGAAGTTGGCCCCATACAGGTCCTCAAGGTTACGTGTGATTTGGACTCCCAAGTAACGGAACCCCTCATCGCTCCGCTTGAAGGGGAGACCCTCCACAAAGGTCACCTCCGTGTCTGGCAGGTTCCCACCCATGAATGCGACCGATTTGTCCAAATTAACCTTATACCCCGATAGTTCTCCATATCTTGCGAGGCCCTGCAGAACCCGAGGGATTGTTTGGGACGGTCTGGTGACATAGAGCAGGGCGTCATCCGCAAAGAGGCAGATCTTGCAGTGCATATCCCCCATCTGTACACCACTGATGTCCGCATCATTGCGGATCGAGATTGCCCACGGTTCCATCACCAATGCGTAGATTAACGGAGACAGGGGGCATCCCTGCCTCGTGCCACGTTCAAGGGGGAATTCCCTAGACTCAATCCCGTTAGCCACCACTCTGGCCGAGGGGGAGGAGTAGAGCGCGGATATCCATCCCAACCACCTTGGACCCATCCCCACTGACAAGAGAACCTCCCTCATGAAAGCCCAGCTGACCCTGTCAAAGGCCTTCTCCGCGTCAAGAGCCAGTAGGAGAGCGCCTTCATTCCTGGCCTCGGTCGTGGCCAATACATGGAGGGTCTTCCTTAAATTATCGGAACCCTGTCTATTGAGGACGAATCCCGCCTGATCAGGATGTATCAGGCGTGGGAGGGAGTTTTCCAATCTGGAGGCCAGGATCCTAGCAAAGATCTTGGCATCTAAGTTGAGAAGTGAAATGGGTCTGTAAGACCCACAAGCTGCCCGGTCTTTACCAGGTTTAGGTATGACGGTGATGAGGGCCTGTAGGAAAGTCGGGGGGATCGTGTCGTTGCCTCTAATTTGGTTGAACAATTTGGTCAGGGGCTTCACTAAGGTGGACTGGGTCTGTTTATAGAAATCCGCTGTGTAGCCGTCAAGGCCAGGAGCCTTTCCGGCCTTCAGTCTCTTGATGGCTCCCTCCACCTCCTCTTCTGAAATTTCCCCCTCGAGGGCCTCCAAGTCCTGGTCGGTCAGTTTGGGGAGGGGGTGTTCTGCCAGGTAGGAGGCAATGTCCTCCCGAGATTCGCCCGCTTGCCTAGAATAGAGTTTGCTGTAGTACTCAGCAAAGCATTCCGTCACTTCATGCCGGTTCCCATGAACCCTGCCCTCTTCGTCGGTCAACCGGGTAATCCCTCTCTCCACTCTACACCCCCTCGACCTCTGAGCCAGCAGAGTGCCTACCCTGTCGCCCTGTTCGTAGTATCTCTGTTTGGTATATCGCATCCTCTTAACCACCTCCCCTATGAGAACCGTATGGAGCTCCTGTCTTTTGCCCTGCATCTCGTCCAATAGTGCCCTCCGGTCCACTCCCGGGACTCCCAGTCTGGCCCGCAAGATCTGCAGCTCCCCTCGGAGTCTGCTCTCGATCAGGCCCCTCTCTCTTTTACGCCTCGAGCCCTCCGCTATGAGGAGGCCTCTGAAGGTGGCCTTCCCCGCTTCCCATACCATGGACATGTCCGTCTCCCCCGTGTCATTTGTCTCGAAGTAGGCCAGCATTTCCTGCTTCATGAACTCACGGAATACTGGATCCCTAAGGAGCGTGTCGTTGCACCGCCATCGAGCCGATCTCGGGGCGATGGGCAGGGACCAGTTAGCTATAAGTAGTTCATGGTCCGACCACGTTATGGTCTCGACTTTTGGTTGGGTCATCGCCCCATCTCCCTCCTCTGAGGCCAACAGAAGGTCGATTCTGGTGTAGGTGCAGTGCGGGGGAGAAAAGAATGTGTAACCACCCTGGGCCGGGTACGCCTTGCGCCAAACATCTACCCAGTAGTGATCCTTCAAGAGGTTCTGCAAGGCCAGGTTATCCCTCGTGATCCCCTTGGGTACCCCACCTCTGGCGGACCACCAGTCCAGTTGGGGGTCGGCTATGAGATTAAAATCACCCCCGAGAATCATGGCCCCCTCGGCCCATTCATCCATGACACCAAAGATCCGTGTGAGGAACTCCACCTGGCCCGTGTTGGGCGCGTATACGGTGGCGAGAGTAACTCGCTGCCCCTCGCAAAGCCCCTTGACACCCAGAAATCGACCCCCAAACCCCCTCTTGGTTTCCACCCCCGTTAGTTGGAGAGCCCTTCCCAGGAGAATGCCCACCCCCTCCTTCTTCGAGGTCGGGTGTGAAGCCCAATAGTTGCTACCGATGTCTTTCCCCTTGATTCTGGATTCCCTCCCGCGCTTATAATGTGTTTCCTGTAGAAATAGGACCGTCAGGTGTTGTTTTCGGAACATGTTGCCCGTGAGGGATCTTTTATTTTGAGAGTTTAGACCCTTGACATTTAACGTGCCCACCTTCCCTTCAATCGTTGTCATCATACCGTGTGCGTATTCTGAACCCCTCGTGGTGATTGAATTTTAGTGCCCCTTGCCAAGCGTATTCTTGCGGTCTGAACTGAATTTCCCCCTGAGTCCCCCAAACTACCCCGTTATCCCCCCCATCCCCTCCCCCCTTGCAACTGACCCCCCTCCCCGTGTCTTCCCTCCCCCCTCCCCACCCTTGTACCTTGAGGCGTCCGTCCACTCTCCCCAACATGTGTTGGGGCCGGTCAACGAACCACCAAGGACTCCAACCCCAGCCCCGGGGTTTTCGTGTGTCTGGAGAGTCCCAGATCGCAAGTCCGATTCAGGTCGGCCCCTGCAGGCCTTCGGTGCACTTAACCGAGACAAAAACCAGAGACCCCGCCCGGGCCCTCAACCCACAACCAGAAACCCAAACGCGGGGCAACACAAATAAACAGTTAACTTTTTAACATAATGGTCTGCCGACCCAAGGTCCGGTGGGCCAAACGCGACACCGCCGCGGTGTCCGTTCAAGGCAGTTCGTGGGCCCGGGGCCTCCTGCGTCCGTACCCTGAATCGTCTCTCACCTCATGATTTTCTCTCCTTCCAATCGAACGTCATTTTCATGAGTCAGTGTGATTTTCCGGGTTCATCGACGGGTGTCTGGTTTTCCGAAACTTTCGGGCCCCCTTGACCTTAGATTTCCCACTGTGATTTCCTGGGCCGTCGGGACCCCTAGGGGGGTCCCGTGGTCCTCCCTCCTGGGCGCCCGAATGGCCCGCCTGGTCGTTCACCAGATCGTCCGTGGCTCTTCGTATGTCCTCCTCCGACACCAGGTGGTGTTTCTCACCTAGCCACTCAAACTCCAAATAGAAGGGGTGACCCCACCGATATCGGACTCCTTTTCCCTGCAACCATCTTGTGAGTGTGCCGCATTTCCTCCTCATTGACAGGGTTAGGGCCGAGAGGTCTTGGAAGATGGATACCTTTGAATCACCGTACTGTATGGTGCCAAGATGTCTCGCCTTTTCCAGGATTCTGATCTTGTCCCTGTAGTAGTGCAGCCGAACCAGAACCGAGCGTGGGCCTCTGCCTCCCCCCCCCGCTCGGTGCACCCTGTCGAAGTTGGTCGCCCCCACGTCTTCCGTTCCCAGGGCGATCCTCACGATATCGTGCACTTTGCCTTCAAGTCCTTGTACGGATTCGCCCTCAGATTCCATCAGGCCAAAGATTCGAAGGTTGTTCCTCCTCTCCCTATTTTCCATGTCGTCAACCTTGAACCGAAGCTCTTCCTCGCGCCTTTCCATGTCTCGGAGTCTCATGTCCATTTGGGTTTCGAGGAGTGTCGCCGAAAGTTGGTTATTCTCGACGCCCTCCACGCGGTCTTCTAGGGTGGCGACCTTGGTGGTGAGGTCGGCCAGTTTGGCCCCCATGTCTGTCCTCATACCTCGTATCTCCTCCAGAATCGTTTGGATGTTGTTCTGGATAGCCCCCAGATCCGGGGGTGGGACGGTGGGGCTACCGGCGGCCATGGTCCTTTCTTTGGGAACAAACTGATATTTCAGCAAGTTCTCTCTCCAGTTCATGAGGGGTTCGTGTCGGCCAGTTTACGACGGACGCCGCCTTTCTCCGGGTCAGGCCGGGCCTCGGGCACCAGAGGCGCCGGGCGTGCGTTCCCTGTGTGGGTGGACGGTTTTCTTCAAGTCGGAGGATGCCCAGGGGAGGAAGCGCCGCGGGCTCACCCTCTCGGGCCTATTCGTGGGCGGCGCGGCTCGTGCTGTCTCCTGCGCCACTCCGCGCCAGGTCGTGGGGGAGGGGCAGCCGATATCGCCTTGGTCCGTGTAACTCCGCACAGGAGCGTCGGATCGGAACCAAAGTTGGACCCAGGTGGGGGCCACAGGCTTCCACGTCTTTTGGGGGGGGTCGCGTAGTATATGGGACCCTCGTTTCGCCGATAAATCGTGATTCACCCGGGGCTGGGTGCGGAGCTCGACGTTCAGGCGTCCATCCTGCCCGCGCCCCCTGGTGGCCTCTCGAAGTGTCAGATTTTTAACATACAGACACTTGGAGTAACACCCTATTTTCCGCTACTACTCCCCAGAACATACCACAGAGTCCTAACACCTCTTAAAATGTGCACAGAAAAATCACAGGAATATTGATATTATTTACACAATTTTGACACTTCCGTACTATGAATTAACCATCTTTTTAAAATTATGCTCTGGCCCAGAAGGGTGTGGTTTAGGTTCCAAAGCACATGGGGGAATTTCTGCCTGTCCCCGCCTCCAGCTCAGGTGGCTCCCAGAGGCAGTGCCCCTCCCATTTCCTTCCAAGAGGAAGCCATTTACAACCCCTGATTTAGCATTTGCCTGAGCCAAGGAAAGTTCATTGTTCTGTTTTCCTGCAGCTCTAGCCAGGTACCCCTCCCCTAATTTAATCAGAGAGGTGTAATCTCCTTTTGGTGGGGGCAGGAGAAGACAGGCCAGGCCTGGGAATGCAGTTGCTGGGCAAGTTTCAACTCCTGTCGGGGGTAGTTGCCGGGCAGAATTCAATCTCTTCAAGCCAGGCTTCAGCTAAATGTCACTTTTGTTCCTGTTTTCTTCATTCAAATAAAACTTACAATTTTTACACATGCAGCTATAACGCTGATTCTAAGTTCAAAACTATGACATTTAAACAGTTGCAACCTATGTGACACTCAAAAGTATGTCACTCATTTATTTTAAACATTTCGATTTTAGTGGTTTTAAATCCAATTTCACTTAAGCTGCTGACATCCACAGCTCAGCCAGTTTTGTTATAAACATTGTTTTAGGCTCTTCATCTTTCCAGATTTTGTATGCACACAAGACTACATTTTGCCAAATATCTGCTGGTGTTCAGTGAGATTTTTGAATATCTTGCAATGTTTGAAATAGGCATTTTGAGCTTGCATTCAGAGAAATAAAGGTGATTTCAAAGCGCTTTTTTTAGCCAACTGGCACTGCTGTTTTTCCTTTGGCACCACGTTTCACTCATGGCGCTTCTGGCCCATCACGCTCGCACTGGTGGGTGGCAGGTCAGACGACCATTTTGGTGTGCGCAAAAACTGCACGGTTTTCCCGGATTCTGGCGCAAATGTGGGCTTTTCAGTCATCTTGGATTTTCTAAGCCCACCGCACCAAATGTTGCAGCATAATAACTTCAACGTGGGTCAAGACACCTGACAGGGCCTTACAAATTGCCCCCTTGAGTTCTGCAAACCCTTTCTCCATTGCCTCAGTCTATTCAATTTCTCCTTTTGTTTCCTGGGCTTTCTTCAAAGCCTGAAGCAAGGGCTTGGTATATGAGCTGTAGTCAAAGACCCATGCTCTGACATAATTGCACAGGCCTAAGAAGCTCTGCATTTGTTTTATTGTGCGCGGCTTGGCCGTGTTCATGATAGCTTCAGCCCTTTCTGGGGTTACCTTTTTTCCCTCATGAGAGATTAGTTGCCCTATGTACAACACCTCCTGTTGACAGTACTGCAACTTTTCCTTATCAACCTTGTATCCCTTTTCAGCCAGTATAGTCAATAGCTGGACAGAGTCGCGCCTGCATTGCTCTTCAGTGGTGCTGCAGATCAGAATGTAATCTACGCACTGGAAAACAACACTGTCCACCACAATATTGCTTGGGTCCATTTGCAGGAGTCTGTTGAAAATAGACGGGGACTCGCAATACCCCTGTGGCAACCTCGTGCTTTTCAGACGCATCTGTCTGAAAGTGAATGACGTCAGGTCCTGAGAGTCACGGTGCAGTGAAATTGAGAAAAATGCGTTTTTCAAATCGATCACCGTGAAATATTTTGCCTCGGTGGGTATGTTACACAGTATTGTGGATGGATTAGGGACTAGAGGGAACTCGGCTTCAACTATATCGTTTAATGCTCGTAAATCTTTGATTAAACGCCAGGACCCTCCCTTTGATTTTTTGACAGGGTAAATCACTGTATTGCAAGGTGATTCTGACGTCACTAGGATGCCCTGCTCCATCATGGCGGAAATTGTCTTCGCGATCCCTTCATCTGCCTCTCTGGACATGGGATATTGTCGCGCTCGTGGTACAATTGCTCCTGGTTTCAGTTTAATTTTCACTTCACCTGCCCCCTTTAGGAGACCTACGTCATAGGGCCCTGTACTCCATACTGCGGCAGGCACTTGGGCCATGTCGTCATCAAAGTATTCTGGATGTACCAGCGTCAACATCATTCTCTGTGGCACCTCCCGTTTGATAATTCTGACCAAAAATGTGAGACTTACTTCCACTCTTGTCTCCTCTAGGTCAGGGTGCTCTTCGAACAGATCGTCATCGGTGACGTCAGTCACTCGATACCCTTCCTCGATGGAGATAATCGCACACCATTGTCTGCCTTCGTCATCATATCCTTCGACCAATACCACTTTCCCTCGCACTGCGGCAGATTGTATCATTAAGGGAAAAACGTGTCCCTCCTCTTCGTGCATGGGTATTCTTGGCTTGAACAGAAACTCATCAGGTGTCCTCATAGTTCTATCTGCGAGGCCTGGCAATTCCGCCATAAGCACCCGCACGCCATATGCAAAGACTTCTGGCTCTAACTGTACAGCTCTCATGGCTATACGTCCTGAGTATGCTCTGATCATTTCACACATGTTTGAATAATGCATTCCTGGAGTGGAGCAGACTATACCATTCTCGGTAAACGAGATGGTCATGTTTAATTTAGACATCAGGTCTCGGCCCAGAATATTTACTGGGGTCTGATGTGAATAGAATAGGGGTACATTCATTTCACACTCTCCCACTGAGACTGGGAGTGCGGCTGTAAAGGGAACTCTACTATGAGCTCCAGTGAAACTCTGAGTATCTATAGCCTTGCCAAACAAGGAAAATTTGCCCTCTGGTATGCTCGAGCGCATTGCACCCGTGTCAACTAAGAAGAAATATTCTTTACTCCCTATGATGACATTCACTCTAGGTTCCCTGTTAGGGTCTGGTGTCACTGATAGGATAGAGCACATCAGAGTCCCCAGTGACCTGTCCTATTTCATATATAAGTTCGGCCCACTGTATACTGTTGATTTCCCCCAGCCCCAGGGTTAACTCCCCCTCCGGAGCTGGTGCCCTGTGACATTTGCGGTGGTGCCTGCTGAGATTGGCCCTTTGGCAAGTTCCCCATGTTCGGTGGTTGAACCACTTGCTGTGCACCTTGCTGCACGCCTGGCGCCTGCTGCTGCACAGTGTAATTTTGTGCACCGCCCTGTTGCGGGACGGCAGTCTGATTCACCATGCCTGCCCCCATCCCTTGGCCATTTTGCCACATGATTTGGCTTCTGCGCATGCGAGCCACGTGTCCTGTCATTCCACACAGCCAACACACTTGCGGTGGTCGGGCCATCTGTCCATCTGGCGTAGCTGGACTGCCCATCTGCACGTTCTGAAAGCCACCTTGAATATTCTGAAAACCTCTTTGGTTACCTCGAAACCCTCCTTGATTATTCTGCCATCCTCTTCCTCCAAAACCCCTTCCTCTTGGGTAAAATCCTGCGTTACCCTGATTATTCTGCGATGGGTTGGTCGCTTGTTGTACGCTTGGTTCGGCTGGGCTGGTGAGCATGACTCCCTCGAGAGCATACTTCGAGAGCTTCTTTTGCACCAGCTTCGCCTCCTCGCCCTTACGAGTTGCCTCCTTTTTCCGATTCTTTTCTTGCAACAATCTATAGTAATGTGCAATTGTCAACTGTATTTCGGCCCATGGTTTTGCTTCTACTCCTACCAATTTTTTTAGCTGCTTCTGCACCGGTTCAGGCAACCCCTGGCATAATATGTGGTAGAATACAGGGATAGATTTCGTCCAAGACTCATGCGTTTTGAGCACCCACGCGTCTTGAAAATTCTGGATATAAATCAACGGATCCTCTGACTCTTTCATTTTCTGAGTCATTATAGCCCCCATATCAGAAGTGTCTGGATATAGCGTTCGCAGCGCTTTCCACACTGATGCCCTACAGTTATTAAATGGCACTCCATCATGGGAGGTGTTAGTTAGGGTTACCCTAGGATAGCCTGCCCATTTCCATACATCATCTTCTCTTTCACCAAGTATGGCAATTAGGAGGCCCTTAATGTCACCTAGAGCTAAGGTGACACCCCCCGTCATTTTCTCTAACTCATGTATCCACTTTCCGGCTCCCGATATCAGCATTGGAAGCTTATTTTAAAGGTTCTCTCGGTCCATGTGTGGCCATGGAATATATTGTGGTCTTACTCCCCCTTTCTCTAGCAACAGGAATTGGAATGCACAGTCCTCATTCTCTTTCCCCATAGCTCTCCGGTCTATCGCCGGGGTGGCATTCCCGCCTTGCCGTCTACCTGGCAATGCCCTTAGTCTGTCTGTATAGGTTGGTGCTGACGCCCCCCTCTGACCGTGGGGTGTTTCTTCATGTCGGCTGGACTGTCCAGCAGACTTTGGTGTCCTCGTTACGGACCCACTAACGTCTGACCATCGTACCCCTCGGTCCCCTGGGAGCCGTTTTTTGCACCGTCTCCCTTGTTCATGTGCCACATCCTCCGTTTCCCCACCGGAGTCAGATTCTGAATACTCCCAGTTTACAGAACTCCTTGCATCTTCTTCGTTCGGCCCAATCTCCAGCCTGTCTAGGGACAGTCCCCTGCTCCCACTACTTCGGGTGACATCCTCAGTGTCATATTGCTGAGTGCTCTCTAAGCGCTCATCTTCCCTTCCCCCTTGGGAAATTAGTTCCAGCCCCATTTCGTCATAGATTTTATCAATCGTTTCCCCGATGCTTCTGGTGTTGAAGTCATCTTCAATATTTGTCCCACTTGTACCCGGTACTGCATTGCTTGCAGGAAAGAATTCTTCTACGTCTTCCCATTCTACTGTAGGATTGGGTTTAATCACTTCCCGCTCCAAATATTCAAGATCACGTGCCCTCTGTCTGCGCTTACGTTCCATTTCCTCAGCTATTTCTTTTCGCTTCTTTGCTTCTTCTCTCGCCTTATCTACTTCCCTCATCCGTTCATTTCTACGTTCCTTTGCCCTTCTACTTTCCTCATCTTCCTGCTTTTTTACTTTCCTTTTGTGCACTCTCCTTTCTTCCTCTAACCTTAACATGTTCTGCCTGTACTTTTCATAGGCTGCGTATTGTGTGCGACTGAGCGGTATTCCTTGCTCTTCGCGATATAGTTGTTCTCGCCGGTGTCCAGTCAAATGGTCGAAAATAAAAGATCGAATGACCATTTGATCGACAGTCAAATGGTCGGAAAAAAAAAGGTCGAATTTTTTTATTTATTTATATATATTTTTTTTAGTTTTGGTTGGTTAAAAAATATTTTTAATAAAAAAAACGGGGGGTTAGGGGGGAAACCCCCATAAAAAAAAAAAATAAATAAATTAAAAAAAAACATTTTTTTCGACCATTTGACTGTCGATCAAATGGCATTCGATCCTTTGGTTTTCGACCAAATGACTGGTAACCATTCTCGCCTTAGCCTGTCTTTCTTTCTTGTCCTTTCATCCCTTCCTTCCATCCCTTTCTCTCTCTCTCTCCCCTTTGCGTCTCATCAGACCTCTCCCTTGGCCTCAAATCATCACTTCCTTTTCCATCCAACTTCAGTAATATCTGACCTCCCATCCATTCGTCTTTCGCGAATGCTATCTCATCACCTCGACCTTCATTTCCTTTACGTTTATTTCCCTCTTTCTCCTTATCTGGAGGTGCACAACTCCATGCCCAATCTTTCCCTTTATCTTCGCATCTCTCTTTGTCCCTTAAAACCACAGAGGCGATATTGTTTTCCTGTTCTTTTCCCTTATTATCGTCACTACTGTACGTAGGCGACTCATATGCAGGGTTGCTATACCCCATGTCTGCCTTAAGTTCTCTTAGTGGGTAAAGCCCCTCTGTTTTACTCCCTTCAATGAATGGCTCAGGCGGGGCTAGTGGCGCGGTAGGCGTCTCACCCCTCTCCGTACATACATTTAGTATCCAGTCTGTGGGTGGTTCTTCCACCTTTGTTTCTTCAAACATCTTCCACAATTCTAGAACAGAAAGACGTTTCTCTAGCTTCTTGCCTGTATATGTGGCATACAGGAAAGTCGTCATATGCTGTAAGACGGCTTTAGAGAGTGACCCGTTCAGGGGCCAAGGCATAAACATCTTATTGCCGGAACCCTTAACCCACTCCATGCTGTATTTCTTTAGTTTTGGTGCATGCTTGGGCAGTTGCATGCACAAATGCGCAAGCGGGGTAACTTCCTCCATTTTTAATTTCGTCACTAACAGTATTTATACAGTTCTTTAACCTTCCAATAGTATGAGCGAGCACCACATGCGCAAGCTCCAATCCAATCTTTTCCCGCCAAAATGTATACCAACAATTTACTGAAAACCCATCAATTCAATGGCGATTCCCTCTTAGTTACAGAATCTCGTACAGCCAAAATGCATTTCAAACAATCATTAATACAATTATTTTACATTTGACATACAACAAGACACATATGACAGACACTCGACAGACTAGACGAACACCAGCTGGACACACGGATACGGGCCTTCTAATCAATACCCCGACATGGGGTGTAAACAAACCCCTTTGATGCCGTCTTTAATCGTCACCGTAGCCTAATTGTCCCCCCACTGTGGGCCCTGAGTTCACGTTTCTTCTGACCGCTGTTTTAAAGCGCAGGAATAAGGCGAATCCTTACGTTTTTATCTCAGGTGCCCCCCTGGTAATCCTTACGTTTTTATCTCAGGTGCCCCCCTGATAATCCTTATGTTTTTATCTCAGGTGCCCCCCTGATAATCCTTACGTTGTTATCTCAGGTGCCCCCCCGATAATCCTTATGTTTTTATTTCAGGTGCCCCCCTGGTAATCCTTACGTTTTATCTTGGGTGTCCCCCCGGTATCCTTATGTTTTTATCTCGGGTGTCCCCCCTGGTATCCACTCTTTATTTCTTATGCTCGAGTCATTAACCCCCTATATATATATATACAGTCTTCTCTACTTCTAACTACTTTATTTTTTCTCCACCACCCTCCGTTACCTTTCCCTTACTTACTCTAATGCCTACAAGAAATTTGCCAAAGTAACGAGTTTACTGTTTCACTCACCGATCGCATCTTTTCCTCTCTGGAACTTCGGGATCACCGCCCCTTCCTCTTCCAGCTTTTAAGGTTTTCGTCCGATTGGCTGCCCGTGGGAATGAGAAGGGTTATGCTTGTAAAGGCGGGTTCCTTCAGACCCACTGCAGATTTTTGAAATTTTACTCTATACTTGTCCACGGGGAGCTTCTCAGTCTACTCAGCCGTAATGGCGAAAGGACTCATGATCTTGCCCAGAGTTACTTCGTGCTGTTGGTCTAAGGCAGTGGTCTTCAAACTTTTTTGGCCAGGGCCCCCCTGAGCAAAATTTGGGCAGGTCGGGACCCCCCAGAAATGCCAAATGGACAGTATATATTGCGCGCCGTCACCTGCTCCCATCAAAGTCGCTGGGCTCCCTCATCCCACTCCTACCCAGTCGCTGGTCTCCCCCCACCCCATCACACACCCAGGGCTCTCCCCACTCTGCTCCCATCACTATCCCATGGTTCCCGCCCATTGTGCTCCCACCATAGTCCCTCGGTTCCCCCATCCCGTTCCCAACACAGTCTGAGGGCCAGTGGCGGCTGGTGAATCTTTTTTAAGTGGAGGGGCATTAAGGGGAGGTTCGGGGGGGTTTCCCCCTGTGAATTTTTTTTTAAATAATAGGTTAAAATGTTGCATTGTAGAGCATACTTTTAACAAAAAATGGGTAAATAGCCAAACAGTTTGCAATTGTTGCTGGGAGTCCAGGGGGCAGGCATTGATATTTTATTTCTATCGCGCTCGTACACAAGTGTTTCAGAGCGTGACAAGGCAAGGGAGGGGAACAGAGGAGAATAAAACAGCGATCTTACTAGGCCCAGTGACATTGAGAACGCGCAAGTGTGAGGGGAAAAGTGCATGGAAGGGGGGAGAAGTGGAAAGTGCGAAGCAGAGGAGAAACAGATAAATAACAATAAATAAATAATAAAGGCAACAAACAGTGGTAGTGCAGCCAGCAATTTGCAAGTGCTACGTTTAAGGCAGCAGACAGGGTAGGTCTGATAAGTGCAGGAAGAAAGATGGTTCTCCTCAAGTTTTAGAGTGGCAGGGCGCTGTTCCAGAGGGAGGCCCCAGCCGAAGACGGAGATCTACACCTAGCTCGTTTCTTTGATAAACGACTGACCCTGAGGGAGTTGGAGGTAGAGGAGTGAAGAGCTCGAGAGGGGAGGTATTTGCGGAGGAATAGCTGAAGGTATTTTGGACCGAGGCCCCAGAAAGCCTTGTGGACAAGGCAGAGGGTTTTGAATGATAGATGTCCGGTAAAAAGATACCATCCCTGTCCCCTGGGCCCCACTGGTCCTAACACAATGAACATGATTATGTGTATATGCAAGGCGCTGCACATTCATACAGCAATCACTCTATCATTCACATGAGCATCCATCACCATACACTCACTCATAACGCATCCATACACATGTTTAAATAAAAACAATGAACATAAACGTACCTTCTACATTGGCCTGTGTGTGGGTGCTGCTCCAGCTGCTCTGTCCGTATGTGCGAGGAGGCGCAGGAGCTCCCCCTCGGACATACAGACATGCAGTGCCCCAGCCAGCATTTCCAATGAGCTATGCAATGCTGGCGAAGCAAAACGCCCCAGCACTTGCATGGCTCAGTGAGCATGTGCGGCTGGGGAACTAAACTGAACTGTCAAAGGGAAACAGTGTTTCCCTTTGACAGTTCAGCCAGCCCAGGAGCACTCCATTAGCTGGATAAAGCAGCTGAGGGAGTGCTCACTGTTTCACTGGGCTGGCTCCTTAGCTCCTCCATAATGGGTGAGGGGCCACTATGCAGTTAGTAATGTTGACCATTGTTGCTGAATATAACACAAAGCACCCCTTTGGGTACTATTGAAACAGTGGGCTTCATAACTACTCTGGCGGTAGCTGTGCCGGTAAAACCGGCACGGCTGCCACTGGAGTTGCATCCGGGTCTGGCACCCGCGAATGGGCAATTACTAGGTCATGCCGAGTTAGGCGGACATGATAATTGCCCTTTCGAAGGTGCCGGTAGATCCCCATTCCCATTTGAGCCCCATATGCCTCAAATGGGAAGGGGGAGCTCGGATGCACCGGCACCGTTAATAACGGTGCCGGTGCATCCGACGAGCTGAGGTCAGACCTGGCGGGGGCTGTCAAGCACCCACGAGCACAACTCTTACTATGGCGGAACGGTAGCAACGGTGCCGGTAGCTTACCAGCACCGTTGTTACTGGTCCGCCATAGTAGTAATGAGGCCCAGTCTGTGACTAAAGGAATGAATATCCATTTACAACTGTGGGCCACTTTTTCATTGTTGCCCGAGACAGTTTCATGCTTCAGCCCGCCCATGTGGGCCACCCCTGCCCATTTCTTCCAATCTAAAAAAAAAAAAAAAATCTTTTTTCATGCTGAGCTCTCAGGGCCCCCCTGGGATGCACCCGCGGACCCCTAGGGGGTCGCGGCCCACAGTTTGAATACCACTGGTCTAAGGTGTCTTAGTATTATTTAACCAATAATTAATGGCCAAAACCATCCTCACGCTACCAAGTGTTCTGGAGGAGAGGAATTCACTGACGGGCCCATAGGTCAGCGCTCACCCTCTAGAACTTTTAAGACAAGATAGCAGCACCATGTGAGGACAGGGGGTGCAGGATTCACTTACTCCAACACGACTCAATAATGAGGACTCAGTAAGTTGGCAAAGGGAAGTCCGTTTAATGACAAGTACATCAAACAGAGAAACAAATGGAAATCAACAGCATTGCGATCAACTGTCTTGCTTCGACTTCCTTGAACTTCAGTCGAACAGTCATTGTTATAGGCGAAACTCGTCATCACTGACGTCTAATTCTATATCATGCCATATAATTGGTTAGGAAAGGTAACTTAAGTATAAGAGTTATATCTGTATATGATAATAGGGCATGCGGATTGGATAACTCTTATCGGGTGGGTGTCTACGCCCATCCCTCTACATCATGCGTGATAGACGTCACTACAACTACAACGTCTCATTGGTTCTACTATCTATAGGACTCCAGATAACTTGGTCCATTGTGATTGGCCAGGTTACACCCCTAGACATAAATTTCCACTTTTAATTAGCAGCATGCAGAATGGACACCCCTGTGCCTGGTGCCCCAAGTTTCACCCTGCCTCCCTTCCATCAATCAGTGTTTTAGGGTGATGTGTCAATTAGTTGGCTAAGGATGGCCTCGAAACTGTAGGCTCTTATCGGGAAAAGTTATGGCACCCTTGGGTCCTGAATGACATCAGGCAGTGGTACTTCTTCGCGCCTGGCTGGTCATGTGTTAGTTCACCATGAATGTGCTTCAGTTTCCAGCTTTTAGTGCATTTAATTCTGTTTCAGCCTCGCCACCCACATGGGCCCCCCCCTTATCTTGACATTCATGAGGCAGGCTGGTATGCTCTGAAGTTTGAGTCTTGTTACCTGCACTCTCCTCCCTTTCTCTGGTTGACCTTGATTTCCTAGGCATGAGCCGCTCTTTGTTGAGTTTCGATTCCGCTCCTTCTCTTGCCTTTGGCTGGGTTACGAAACCTGGCCTGCCAGGCCTCTTGCCGCCTGGGTACATTTCTGTTTTTACAAAATGGAGTCGCACTTGTATAATGTGCCTTATTGAGGTAGATATATGGTTGACGCTTGCCGCTCTATCTTCTACTAAGCATTGCAAGCAGTACCGATTTCTTAGCATCTTGCGTTTCAAGCCTATTTAGACACGTTTAACAGGTCGGATGCTTCCATCTTGTCTCGTAGCACCGTTTCCTTACGTTTTAACATTGTCTCTTCTCTGTGCCCATTACATTTATTTTCATAGTTTCTTCTTCGATAGCCGCTTTTGTTCATTCACGAGTCTGTTCAGGCCCTTGTGTCATTTCCACTGGCCTTCCATTAAGGCTTTTGGGGTCTCTTCATGGACCGTATGTAGGTACTCCTCATTTCGTATCAGCGGCTGGTATGGCTGTCTGATAGGGTACGGTGCTGCCCAGGGCTGTCTGGTTATGGGTGCTTCTACAGGTATGGATCTTCTGGTGTATACTGAGCAGAGTCCCAGTGCAGCTCTTTGTAGGTTCATTTGCCCTTCATACGTCACATACATTGGCGAGTACGCTTCTGATACCTCGAAATGAGGGGAAGGGGTGAGACCATGTCTGGGACCTCCTCTACACTACCCCCCACAGGCAGCCCCCTCCAGGCAGCCCCCTCCTGACAGGACACCCACCTTAGGCAGCCCCCTACAGATGGTATCTTTTTTCCTCTCTGGAACTTCGGGATCACCGCCTAGAGCGGGCTGTTCCGTCTAGAGCGGGCTGCCTGTGGGGGGGGTCCCCCCACAGCCCCAAGATGGTACACCACCCGCAGCGCCCCCTCACCTCTGACACCCCCTCCAGAAGGGACACCACCCCCAGCCTCCCTTACCTTTGATGCCCGCCAAATGCAGACTCCCTCCAGATGGGACACCCCCCACAAACACCGCCCTCCAGATGCGACACCACACCCCCAGGCCCCCTACCTGTGAACCCCCCACAGGCAGCCCCCTCCAGACAGAACACACCCCACAGGAAGCGCCCTCCAGACAGGACACCACACCCAGCCCCCTCACCTGTGACACCCCCTCCAAATGGGACATCCCCAACAGACAGCCCCCTCCTGACGGGACACCACCCCCAGCCCCCTTCACCTGTGATGCCCCCCTCAGGCAGCCCCCTCCAGGCGGGACACCCCCCACAGGCAGCGCCCTGCAGACAGGACACCACCCCCAGTACCCCTCACCTGTGACCCCCCCCAGAGGCAGCCCGCTCTAGACAGAACAGCACCCTTAGCCCCCCTCACTTGTGGTACCCCCCCACAGGCAGCCCCCTGCAGATGCGACACCACACCCCAAGGCCCCCTACCTGTGAACGCCCCACAGACAGCCCCCTCCAGACAGAACACACCCCACAAGAAGCGCCCTCCAGACGGGACACCACACCCAGCCCCCTCACCTGTGACATCCCCCACAGGCAGCCCCTTCAGGTGGGACACCACCCTCCAGCCCCCCTCACCTCTGACACCCCCCATAGTAAACCCCCTCCAGACGTGACACCCCCCCAAAGGCAGCCCCCTCCAGACAGGCCCCCCCCCCACAGGCAGCCCCCTCCAGATGGGACACAACCCCCCAGACCCCCTCACCTGTGACACCCCCAGAGGTAGACTCCTCCAGACAGGACACCCCCCACAGGCAGCCCCTTCCAGAATGGACACCACCCCCAACCCCATCTCACCTGTGACACCCCCTCAAGATGGGAAACCCCCCACAGACAGCCCCCTCCAGATGGGACACCAGCCCCCCTCACCTGTGATACCCACCACATGCAGACCCCCTCCAGATGGGACACCCTCCACAGGCAGCCCCCTCCAGGCAGGACATCCCCCACAGGCAGCCCCCTCCAGATGGGATACCCCCCATAGGCAGCCCCCTCCAGATGGGACACCACCCTCAGCTCCCTCACCTGTGACACCCCCTCCAGATGGGACTCCCCCACAGATAGCCCCCTCCCAGCAGGACACCACTCCCAGCCCCCCTCACCTGTGATGCCCCCCAGAGGCAGCCCCCTCCAGACGGGACACCCCCCACAGGCAGTCCCCTGCAGACAGGACACCAGTCCCCCTCACCTGTGACCCCCCCACCCACAGGCATCCCCCTCTAGACAGGACACCAGCCCCCCTCACCTGTGACATCCCCCCACAGGCAGCCCCCTGCAGACGGGACTCCACCCCCAGACCCCCTCACCTATGGCACCCCCTCCAGATGGGACACCCCCCACAGGCAGCCCCCTTCAGAGGGGACACCACCCTCCGGCCCCCTCACCTCTGACAACCCCCACAGCCAACCCCCTCTAGACAGGACACCCCCCCACAGGCAGCCCTCTCCATATGGGACACCTCCCCAGCCCCATCACCTGTGACACCCCCCACAGGCAGACCCCTCCAGACAGGACACCCCTTACAGGCAGCCCCTTTCAGATGGGACACCGCCCCCAGCCTCCCTCACCTGTGACACCCCCCACAGGCAGCCCCCTCCAGATGGGACACCACCCAGCAACCCCCCTCACCTGTGACACCCCCACAGGCAGACCCCTCTGGCCATTACACCACCCACAGACAGCCCCCTCCAGACTGGACACCACCCCCAGCCCCCTCACCTGTGACACTCACCCACAGGCAGCCCCCTCCGGCCAGCACACCACCCACAGGCAGCCCCCTCCAGACTGGACACCACCCCCAGCCCCCCTCACCTGTGACACTCCCCCACAGAAAGCCCCCTCCAGACGGGACACCACACCCAGCCCCCTCACCTGTGACACCCCCCACAGGCAGACACCTCCAGATGGGACACCCCCCACAGGCAGCCCCCTCCAGGTGGGTCACCACCCTCCAGCCCCCCTCACCTCTGACATGCCCCAGACAATCCCCTCCAGACGGGACACCCCCTCCACAGACAGCCCCCTCCAGATGGGACACCATCCCCCAGCCCCCCTCACCTGTGACACCCCCCACAGGCAAACCCCTCCAGACGGGACACCCCTTAAAGGCAGCCCCTTCCAGATGGGACACCGCCCCCAGCCTGCCTCACCTGTGACACCCCCCACAGGCAGCCCCCTCCAGATGGGACACCACCCCCAGTTCCCCTCACCTGTGACATCCCCCACAGGCAGCCCCCTCCAGGTGGGACATCACCCTCCAGCCCCCCTCACCTCTGACACCTCCCAGCCAACCCCCTCCAGATGGGACACCCCCCCACAGACAGCCCCTTCCAGATGGGGCACCGCCCCCAGCCTCCCTCACCTGTGACACCCCCCACAGGCAGCCCCTCCAGATGGGACACGTCCCCCAGCCTCCCTCACCTCTGACACCCCCCAGCCAACCCCCTCCAGATGGGAAACCCCCACACAGACAGCCCCTTCCAGATGGGACACCACCCCCAGCCTCCCTCACCTGTGACACCCCCCACAGGCAGACCCCTCCAGACGGGACACCCCACACAAGCAGCCCCCTCCAGATGGGACACCACTCCCCAGCCCCCCTCACCTCTGACACCCCCCCACAGGCAGCCCCCTCCAGATGTGAAACACCACACAGACAGCCCCTTCCACACCAGACCCCCCACAGGCAGCCCCCTCCAGATGAGACACCACCCCGCAGCCCCCCTCACCTGTGAAACCCCTTACAGGCAGCCCCCTCCAGAAGGGACACCACCCACAGGCAGCCCCCTCTAGATGGGACACCACTCCCCAGCCCCCCTAACTGTGACACCCCCCTCCAGACAGGAAACCCCACACAGGCAGCCCCCTTTAGATGGGACACCACCGCCCAGCTCCCCTCACCTCTCACACCCCCCCACAGGCAGCCCCCTCCAGACAGGACACCCCCCACAGGCAGCCTCCTCCAGACGGGACACCACCCCCAACACCCCTCACCTGTGACACCACCCACAGGCAGACCCCTCCAGATGGGACCCTCCCCACGGGCAGCCCCCTCCAGAAGGGACACCACCTGCAGGCAGCCCCCTCTAGATGGGACACCACTCCCCAGCCCCCCTAACTGTGACACCCCCCTCCAGACAGGAAACCCCAGACAGGCAGCCCCCTTTAGATGGGACACCACCGCCCAGCTCCCCTCACCTCTCACACCCCCCACAGGCAGCCCCCTCCAGACAGGACACCCCCCACAGGCAGTCTCCTCCAGACGGGACACCACCCCCAACGCCCCTCACCTGTTGAACCCCCCAAAGGCAGACCCCTCCAGATGGGACACTCCCCACAGGCAGCCCCCTCCAGATGGGACTCCAGCCCCACTCACCTTTGACACTCCCCACAGGTAGCCCCCTCCAGATGGGACACCCCACAGGCCACCCCCTCCAGATGGGATGCCACCCCCAGCCCCCCTCACCTGATGCACCCCCCACAGACAGTCCCCTCCAGACGGGACACCATCCCCCGAGCCCCCCTCCAGATGGAACCCCTGCCCCACTCACCTTTGACACCCCCCACAGGTAGCCCCCTCCAGATGGGACACCCCCACAGGCAGTCCCCTCCAGATGGGATACCACCCCCCAAGCCCCCTCACCTGTGACACCCCCCAAAGGCAGCACCCTGACAGTCTGACACATTACCACTGCAATGCATGTATGTTGCTCACCTGAACTTCGGGGGTGTGACAGCACCATGAATTGCAACATCAACATGTATTCCGCAAATACGAACTAATGCAATCACCGGAGGTCCATCCATGAGTGGAGCATCTGTTCACACACCCTTCCAGGCGTTAATCATCCCCCAACATACACATGTGACAGGTGAGTGCAAAACATGTGCATGATGCCCATTCCGCATTGACAAGGCATCAAAGCACAGTGACAGAATGTGTGTCCACGACAGAAGCAAACATACCATAAGTTGTTGCAAGATCCACAAACAATGGCCAGGCATGTCACAGCCTGAGTATGAGTGAGCTGGGTAGCAAAATATCTGTCAGGGAACTATCACATGACAGGTCCATGCAAGGGTGATGGTAGAGCAGTCAGAGAGAGCATGACTCACAGAGACTGGAGAATTGTGCAGCCAGTCAGGATGATCACATATGTGCCACTACTGTATTCCAGTGGCAGAGGTTGAGCAACACATGAGAGAAAGCATTGTATGACTGCACATGCTGGTGAAGGTATATGCACGACATGTGTTTTACACAGCAATAACAAAGTAATGTGCTATGAACGCGACCTTGGAACACTCCCACAGTGAGCCCACCTCCCTCCACCCTAACCACACTGATGCCAAACACAGAGTGATGCAGCACAGGTAAATGCTAATCCAAATATACAGCGCACACACATTTGTCTGATGGACACACCACCACATGTCAGGCACATGTGCATCCTGCCATCCGCAAACATCCCTGCAACAACAATACACAAGCATGTATGCAACAAGACACAGGACTTGCAATGTAGAGATGCTCTGGCTGAAAATAGAAGTAGCATACAGGCCGACACACAAATGAACTGCACGAACCATGGAATTTAACAAACAGAATGATATATATTGAAGAAATATGAAAAAAAGAAAAACTTCAAATGAAGCTAAAAGTAGTCCATTTAAAATATGTACAACAATGAAATCCTTAAGCCTAAAGAACTATATACAATAAAAACGGGGAAGGAATGTCTAAAAAGTCTTGGTAAAATAATAAATAAAGAAAGGAAACCTACACCTAAATAACTATGTACACGGGCAGCGGGCTAGTCCATCTCCTCCTCGACAATCTCACTCAGCCTCTCTATGAGGGCTGAGTCCAGTGCCACGTCCTCACTCCTCAGGTGGGCCTCCGTTCTTACCTGGAGGGCTTGCAGGGTCTTCAGCATCTGTGTCTCTATCACCTCGGCTTCCCTGCAAGTGGCCTCCAGGATGGCAGCCTGCCTCCTTGCCCGACGCAGTGCAATCCCAGCCCTGGTCAACACAATCCTCACTTCCCGAGCCTGCTGCCTCTCTGCTCTGATCTTCTGCCCATATCTCCAGAACACGGAAGGCATCCTATCCCTCAGGCCCATGTGTTCCTCCCGCCTCACGTTGCGCACCTGCCCCTTTGGATGTTGTGCCCTGAAAATGGTAGCCTCCTCCTGGTTGCCAGCTGCTGCCACAGTTCCTGGTGCCTGCTTTGTGTGTACGCCCTCTGGCCTGCTTCTGGGGCCCTGCTGTCCCTCCATTGCCGGTGACCCTGTCAGTGCCTGGATAGGCACAGTGACCACCTCAGCCGATTGACCTCAGACTCCCAACTCGGTCAGGGATGTTGGCTCCACCAGACTGGGCAATGTCGGTGGGACTGGTGCACAGGGGGCCATGGTGGCATCTGGGCCGGAAGGCACCCCGGATGACAACTGGAGCACAGATAAGGAAGATGAGGAGGGGGTCACATCAGAGAACAGTCCATGGATCAAAACACAGAACATGTATGTTGCATGCCATTTGATGAGGCGGCATAACTCATAGTGATGATGTGCAAGCAGACTACATGTAGCCTGCTCATCATCACAGTTGACGGCTGCACGCCTCTCCACCCAGGCCTGCAGGGTTAGCACATAGTCCCAGATGGCAACCCCAGATGGTAAGGGGGTGTCGGTCTGGGTGGACACAGCCGAGACTGGGTAGTGGGTATAGGTGAAGACATCCCGGCAGGTGCATACAGCTGCATTTGATGACCCAGGGACTAGAATTTGCACAGACACCTCCACGGCGGCCTGTACAGCCTCATGCCCCTGGGACAGGACTGCAGTAGGCACGCAAACCTCAACACCCCCAACTGTACCCACTGACTTCAACAGCCACCTTCTCCCCCTCCCCTCCGCAAACCTGGATGACTCTGGGTCGTCTTCAGCCATGGATGGCCCCTGTGTGGCATCACTTGTCCCCCCCCTGCCTTTGAGTCCACTCCCACCTTCACCTTCTTGAACTTACCCACAGCAGCATTGCACAATGTCACCGGCACGGCCACAGCAACATTGCTCCCCAAAGAAGTGCTTTCATGGGGGCATGGCTGGGCCTTGCGCCTCTGCCTGGTGGAAGCATACCCACGGACATGCTCCAGAGCACTGCTTCCACCCTCTTCATCAGGTGCAACTGTGGAAAAGGAGACACAGCTCAGAAACATCAGTGTACTGCACCAATTTCTACATGGAAATAACAACATTCACATGACCATGACTAGTCAAGAGAACAACCACCATTCTCCACCTACACACACATGGACATGCAATCCACATCCATGCAGATACATGCGTGCCCATCAGTCCAGACATTCACATCAGGGTACATGCCACTGGCACAACCAATCAATTGCGTGTGCTCCACACACATACATCACATGCCGATGTCAGCATGCCACAGCAACAAGCACATACACATGTCATGCACACACATTAACAGAGAGGCCACATGCAGTGTGATGAGCAATCACATCAGAGTCCTGTTAACTGTAATCCCTCTACATGACTAAGTCAGACATCCGAATGCACATGTAGCATCCAGGCACGAGTGATGGTCAGTCACACATTCCCATCTTTGGCACATACACATGAACATCATGCCTGCACATGACGCAGGCAACACTACCTCAACTGACTGTCACACCTGTCACAGGCATGTCTCAGACACAAGTAACAAAGCATTTGATATCCCATTCAAAATACATATGCTCCAATGCACACATGGAGAGCAATGTCTGGGACATGCACGCAGACATCCGTCTCAGAGGCATGCTTGCTGCAAGCCTAAGTGGCTCACTACCAACATGCAGCAACATGCACATGCACCGTAGAGCACAGCAACACATGGATACTCACCAGTCGACTCCAGACGTACAGGCAACTCGCAGACCTGGGTGTGCAGCGCCAAGTAAAACTTCTCCAGGAACCACATGTTGGTATTAGACAGCTGGCACCTGCGTACACAGTGCACCTCCGTGGTAGCACCGGCCTGGATGTAGCGCAGGGCCTTGCTGTGGGTCCTGGATTTCAGGTCCTCCCAGCGCTTGTGCACAGTCTTGAAGGTCCGGGTTGCCACCCCCTCTGTGTTGATGGCATCCGTTATCCCGTCCCAGATCTGCTGACGTCCTTCCTTGCCACGTTGCATCACTAGGTTGAAGAGGGCATCATAATTCTCAAGGGCCTTATCCACCAGGGTGTCGAGTTCCCTGGCAGTAAAGTTGACAGCTCTCTGCTTCGGTGCCATGGGGTTGCTGCCCTGGTCTGAAGATGACGGTGCAGACATGGCAACCCCCGAGGCAGGTGTGGGTGGGAAAGGTGGTTCTGGACCTGGGCTGTGGAGTGGTGGTGGTATGGCATGGTGTGAGTCCGGTGAAGCAGCTGAGGTGGTCACAGGGCCAAGGACAGGCGCACTGGCAATGGCTGGACAGCAGGCACTCCAAACGCAGTGCAGGCGGGCAGCAGGCACACACACTGGACAGGCAGCAGCAGATGGCTAGGTAGGAGGCAACTCAGGCCAGTAGGAGGCAGGTAAAATGGCATAGAGCCAGGAGCATGGGTCTTCTGTGTATTATTCTGTGGCAGCCGGAAACAGAGTGATGGGACTTTGCGTGTAAAAAATGTGCATGGACATGTGTAATCCGAGGACAGACCATCAGAGCATAACTTAAGTGACATGCGCTGTGCGCTGGTGTTGAGCACGCCAGAATCGGGGATACATAAGTACACGTAGAAGCAACTCCAACCATACATTTGAAGGGGAGGAGGAGGACAAGTGGAATACTGTGATTTTTCGGGTCCCACGCAATTCGTTCACTTCAGGGACCGTACAAACCTCTTATTTTGGTGAGGGATTTGCCTCCGCACATACATGTGTCTACTTTTGTGTTTTCAGAGGCTAGCAGAGAGTCACGTATGCATTGTTCCTACTCTTGGTGCCCCTGTGTATCGCATACCTCTATTCCTACCTTTACTGTAGCTCTCTGGGGTTCGTGCATGCATTTTTAGTGTTGCTGGGTGCCACTGCGTATCGCGTAATGCTTTTTTTTTTACAGAAGCTATCCAGGTCTCGCAGGCGCAATTTTCCATTTCTTGGGGTGCCTGTGCATTACGCATCCCGTATTTTTGTCACCTGGGGTACTTTTGAGCCCTGCGGGACAACAGAAGTACATCTTCCATCACGCAGACTGCCTCCTCTCTCTCTCTAATTGCCCAGGACAATTGCTTGGTGTGCCTTCCATTGTTCACTTACATCTGGAACATGAGTGGAAAGGCCCAAGAGGGAAAGGTGGCAGAGGTGGTCGGGGTCTGGGACGTCCTGCAGAAGCAGCTGTCCTAGTCCCAAGGGTCCAGGGACATGCAGCGGAAGCAGTTATACCAGCCCCAATGGTCCAGGGACGTGCAGCTGAAGCAGCTGTCCCAGCCCCAAGGGTGCAGGAACGTGCAGCGAAAGCAGCTGTCCCAGCCCCAACGGTCCAGGGACGTGCAGCGGAAGCGGCTGTCCTAGCCCCAAGAGTAAGGGACGTGCAGCTAAAGCAGCTCTCCCAGCCCGAAGGGTAAGTGACATGCAGCTAAAGCAGCTGTCCCACCTCAGTGGATTATGCCATGCTCCCGGCCACTAGTGGTCCGACATCTGGAGCCCAGAGTGGTCCCAGCCACACAGGGCCAAGGCCAACACCACATGCCAAGATGGCAAAGCCTGCACATCAGGAACAGGCTCAACCCCATGGTACGGCATAGGACACTGGTACGTTGAGGAAGGGGAACTTTAATGATGAACTCCAGATACTCATGGACTATATGACTGACCACCACCGTGACATGTGCCTGCAACCGGGGAGCACACACCCACTTGCTCATCGTATGGTGCATTGCCAGCATGTCACAAATGAGATCAGCACTTTAGGGTTTGAGAGGCGCACTGAATGACCTCACCCGTCGCACCAAATCCAAACTGGTTGCCAACCTTGCATCTGATGTGGCAACTGGAGGGGGTCACCAGAGAAGGAGCTCACCCAGCATGAAGAGACTATGAGCTAACTCATTCTAATGGAGCAGGTGCAAGGTGTGGAAGGCCTGCCAAATTACAAGGATACGTCCAGTGAGTGACCAAGATTGTACATCCTGAGTACGTCTAGTGAAGCATAACCAATATGTATGATTGTGTTGCGCCTCTGGCTGCATTTGAATGACTGCCCTGGTTAAACCATGCTGTGGTGTACTGATTCCTGTCCAGTGTACTGAAGATTGGATACAACCCATGTGTTGTACATCTGTTGAACATGGCCGTGTGACAGTACTCATCCCCCACTAGCATACCCACCCAACATCTGCAACATGATACTACAGCGTGCCATCTTGTTAGCTGCATCCTTGATGTCAGTGACTCTGCTCTGCTAGACATGTGCTTGTGTCTGAAGCACGAGTTACACTTCATGCACTGCAGGGTATAAATTCTCTATTCACACATGTATTTAGGTGCTTCCATGCTACATTGAACATCCAAGATGACTACCAACGCGCCTCACGGCGTGCCATGAGTGTGCATATGTCTAGACTGTGCACATCCCTGCTGCCGCCATGGCAATATCTCCGGAGTCAAATCGTTGTGGGGCCTTATCCCCGTTACCCTCCCACACTCAGCACACACTCCACAGGTTCATGCCCCTGTACCTCTTGTGGGGCACTGTTCCTTCTTCCTATCTCCAACTGAATTTACTTACTCTCTCCACTTCACAGACTTTGGCAAAGTGTTACTTTTACAGTCATACTTCAACTGGGACTGTTTCCTTTTTTCCACACCTAGGGCATGTTCCCATTGTGTGCAGTCCCTCTGCCAGGTCAACACTGGTGTGGCATGTGATGGATGCGTACTTGTATGTGAAAATATTTGTGTCTGCCTGTTGACATGTAATGTAATAGCATGTCACAGAGCCACATGACCATGCCCATTTCACTGCTATTAGTCAACAGTTAGCTGTGCCATGTCCCATAATGTGCTTGCTAACGACCATGTTTGTTGGCAATGTGTCCTCTGGCTGCATGGCCCTGAGCAGGGAATGTTGATGCCAGTCTGCATATGCAATGATCAGATGGCTTCTTGTACATAGTGTGTGGATGCTGTTTCTCTCATGGTGACATACCCTGCATTTTGTTGTATGACAGCAATGTGATACACATGTTTACTGTAGACACGTTGCACATGACTCCTCATGTCTTTTTCTGTGCTTGTGCAGGTGAGGAGGCACCAGATGCAGAGGAGGAGAAAGAGGAGGAAGAAGAGTCTTTGGCAGTCCAAACCACCAGTGGAGGATGTGGCGTGGCAGGCCGGGAGAATCCACTGGTGCTTCAGACCATCCTGGGCCTTTCTTCATACAATTCAGACTCTTTGGACTCCAGTAGCTCTGATGCTGAACCGGATGTGTAGTCCTCAATGCTGGCAGAGGTGAGTGCACCATTTGTTGGAGTAGTTGGGGCCCATGAGTCTGCAGGGGGTCAGGTGCCTTCACAAGGCCAGTTAGTGGTGTCAGGGTCATCTGTGGTGGTTACAGATGCAAGGCTACGCTTCCATGTATTGGTTTCTGGTCCTGGGGCAGATGTCCAAGGGAGGGTTGCAGTCCTGCAGCCAGAGACAGGGAATCACAGCAAGGGCCATGCTCCTTTGGTTCAGGCAGGAGTGGACCCTGCACACGTGGGAGACATGTTCAGCCTGAGCAGACCTAGTAGGAGCAGTAGATGTTGCATTCTGCACACTGACAGGGTGCTGCCTTGGAGAGTTTGGCTGAGGGCAAGGTTAGGGTGGCCAGTTCCATTATCCCACCAGCAACACAGGTGGAGCAACAGCTGCAGGTATTGCGGTCCAAATGCCGCTCCCACAGGCTTCTCATGGAGGCCAACATCAGGAGCCGACGGGCAGATCTGAGGTCTCTGCAGGCATCCCTGCTTGCAGAGTGTCGGGCACACAGGGAAACCCTGAGGCAAGAGCTGTTAGCCCACAGAGCTGCAATCCGTGAGGAAGAGGCAGCCACCAGGAGACTGTCCCAACAGGAGATGCTAACATTGAGGCAGGATATCTTGGGGGAACTCTGTGCATAACATGATGTTGTGCATGGTGACTTCCAACCCCTCATTGTGCTGGTGCATTCATCAGTGTCACGCAGGGCCGCTGCCACTGAGGACCAGGCCAGGGCACTGCGTGGTCAGCCTCAAGCACCACTACCACCTTCAGATTCAACTCAGTATGGTGGTGCCAGCAGAGACATGCCTCCTGGTCCTCCATAGCTGTGCAGTCCATGTGCCCATGATTGATTGATTGTTTATTTGTACAGACAATGTGTTTCAAAGCGCTTCAAGGCAGCGAGGACAAACGAGCTGTTATCATACAGGTCAAGTGACATTTCCGATAGAGTAAGTGCTCAGCATACAGTGAAGGGAGGGGGGAGAGGAGAGAGGTGGGGACAGCAAGAAGAGGGCTTCAAATAAGCAGACATCTCAAGCAAACAACAGAGGGGGAGTTTATTTTTTTTTAACATCCATGGAAGTTGACATGCACCCTGCCTCTCCCCCCTCCTGGGTGGACCCCCAGTCCATGATGGCCATTTTTGATTTTTGATTTTATTTTTGGTTACTTTTGTTCACCCCAGGCCCGGATGTTGGCATTTTCATTTTTGAGTTGCCCTTTCCTGGTTTATATTTTAGTATTTTTTTATTAATTTTCCTTGAGGTGTGCTGTTAACATCTCAAGGCCATGACGTTTGCAGTGGTTGACGTGCAGGCATGCATAGTGAGGTCAACTTGCATGTTTGCATGGTGGTGCACAGGATAGCATGTGCCGGTAAATATGGTTTCTGTGTTCCATCGCACATGTGTGCCGTGTGAATGGTACTTCACTATGCCTTTTGTAATGTCTTCTCCCATGTTGTTTCAGTAATCCGTGATCTGGCAGTGACTGCTATCCCGGGGGAGACAACCTGCACCCTTTGACGTCCATGCTCCCCATGCCCTCCACCAGGCACTGTCCCTCCTGTACCTGATTAGGAGACAAAGTTCCGGGGGAAGGTGATGCGGGATTCACACCATGCCGGCGCACTCAGCGGGTAAGCATGAGCACTATCTTGCATGTTGAGCATGCGTGATTGGTCTGCATGTTTGCTGCATGTGTTACTTAATATATATGTGTTTTGCATGCCAACGTGCCGGTATGGTTATTTAAGTAGTGCGCATGTCACTGTGTTACCTACCTTGGTGAATTCCTCTTTGGCTGCACCTACTGTGCTGTAGAGCATGTCATTGTCCATCTCCAATCCAGGCTGTGCACTCCTTGATGTGGTATTTCCTTGGGCTTCCCTCTCAGTGTCACTCTTCCTCCCTCTGTTGTGGTACACTGCACTCCTTTGCTGATCACAATCTATTTGATGTCACCCTCTTGCACCCTGTGTTGCTCCTGCAGTGGGTGGTCTCTGCATATTTTCTGTATCAAATCATGTGTTGTCATGTATGTGTGTGTTGTTTCTGTTGTTACTATGCATGTGATTGCATTTAGGGGAAGCGTCTCCCGATGGTGTGCATCCTATGCAAGCTAGGTGGGTACCCTGTACAGGTAAGTGAAGGGCATTAGCAGAAGCTTGTGTGGTGTTTGCATCGGAGTCTAGCACTGTGTGCGTTCACTTGGGAGTGACTTGTCTTGTGGGCCACCAGTACTTCTTCATGGGTGCATATTTCACAGGGTGTGCTTCTGATGGTGGGTCTGGGCATGGTGTTGTTTTGATGTATTGGTGGGGCCACTGGTTTCACATTCTAAATTGTGGGCATTCAAACTGTGTGGGCTTTTCATGGGTGTTTGGGAGTGGGTTGCATTGCCGGCTGTTTGTGGCCTGTGACAGGTGTTAATGGTCGTGCTGGTGTGTCTCATAGCACTTTGAGCATGTTTAATGAGTGACACTTCACACCCCTGGCAATGGTTGTGGGATTATGGATCGATGGCACATTTGGACTGTCCTGATTATGGATCAACCATTACGGTGTGCAAACATGTGGGTATTTATGCACTTTTTTGGGATGCTATGTTGTGTACCAAAACATTAGGGTTAGTGGTGGTGGTGCTTTCTCATGCATGTACCATGCATGCTGTATCATGGTGTTTGCAGCTTCAAGTTCACTGCATCTGGGTGCATGGTACTGCTGCATTCTATTGAATGCAGTATTTGATCAATTGTATGCTGTGACAATGAAGTCTACATTGATCATGCTCTTTTTGTTTGCATCCTTCATTTAGCATGCATTTATCCTTGCTTGCTGTATCACATTTCTTTGTGTTGTCTTCCATAGCAGTTCCCTCGGTGGCCAGCATTACATTTTGACATCGGCCTCTGTGGATGTATGCATCAAGCATGGTCCGGCCGGGAGTGCAAGAGGTGAGTATTTGTGTACTTGCATTCTTGTTCTTTGAATCACGGCTGCACTCTACAAAATGTGCTGCCAACTTGCAAACCCATTCGCTGTATCTTCTGCCCCTACTCCTTCACAGTCCCTTTGTAATGCACTCGCATCTCATTGACTTTAAAAAAGCCAGGACATAATAAACCTCCATGTGACAGGCTCTTCAAACACAACCCTCCTCCCTCTGACCCCCACCACTCACACTCCTCCTTCCTCCTTCTCCTCCTTTGCTCCTGTCTCCCCTGAAGAAGTCACCAGAGTTGTCAACTCCATGAAGGTCTCTTCCAAACAGGTGGGCCCATGCTCATCCGGAATCATCAAGGGCAACATCACTGGCCCCTGCCCATGCTGATCTCTGCAACCACTGCTTTGCTGCTGTTTCGTTTCCATCCTCCTTCAAGCACTTCCTTGTGTGCCCCATCTTTACAATACCATCTACAGTGCCTTCCTGCCCAGCCAACTACCACCCCATTTCAATCACCCTCTTCCTGGGGAAACTGCTTGAGAAGTTGGCCCTCCCCCAAATGAAGGCCCATGATGTACTTGTTGGCGGTGTACATGCACACCAGTGTGGGTGCCAACCTTCCTGAGCCACGGACACTGCTCTCCTGAAGACCCATGAAGAACTGCTTGCATCCCTCAATAATAATCCCCTGCTGTCCTCACCCTCCTTGATATCTCATCTGCATTTGACACAGTGAACCATTCCATTATCATTAAAATGCTCCATGATACACTTGTTATCTCGGAGCGGGCAGTGGACTGGCTTAGCTCATTCCTAAACAACCATTCCAACAAAACCATTCTGTGCTCTTTCTCCTCCCCTACTTCCTCCTCCACCTGTGGCATCCCAGAAGTCTCCATTATTTTGCCATGTGTCTTTAACACATGGCAAGTGTTCCCTGCTGCAACACTTCATTGTCTCATTCTCCCACAAATTACAGTGCTATGCTGATGACACACAACTCTTCGGCAAAGTTCCTACTGACACACTTGCACCTTGATTCACTCTGACTGCCTCTCCGCCATCCTTGCATGGTGCACTGCAAATGACCTTGGCTTGTATGCTATCCAAACCGAGAGTCTCCCTATTGGATCCCCTGCAGCCTACATCTTCCATTCACTCTGGCTTTCCTCCATGGGCTTGTCCCCTAACCCCTCTTCCGAAGCCAGGAATCTTGGAGTCATCTTCGACTCCCTCCTTTCCTTCATCCCTCATATTCTGGACATTGTCAAGAAGTCCCACTTTCAGTTCTTCCTTCTCAAAGTAACTGTACCCTTCCACATCTTCGCCCAGAGACTCAATGTTACCCGTGCTCTGTTTCTCTCCAGCCTACATACAGCCTCCTCCTTATTCTTCCTTGTTCCACCCTGCGACCCCTCCAACTTACCCAGAATAGGGCAGCAAGACTTATCATTGGCTTCAGACAAAGGGACCGCATCTCTTCTGCCCTACAAAGCCTTCACTGGCTCACAGCCTCAGCACAGATTACATTGTAATCTCTCTCTATCATCCACAGGGCTATCTGGGGCCGGGAACCACTCTATCTTCAATGCTTCCTGATCAAATACTCCCCTTCTAGACTCCGGCGTTCCTCTGGCAACTACTCCCTGCGTGTGAAGCACTTTGGTATAGAAAGGGCTGTTGGTGGATCCATTTCCTCTGCGTGATGCCTTCTGTGTAATAGCCTCTCTCTCCCTTTGCGTCTTGAGCAGGACCTCCTTAAATTCCCAATAAGCCTCAAGTCCTTTCTCTTCTCCTCTTACTTCTCCCCCTCTCTTCCGTGCCAAACATACAGTAGTGTGTCTGATGTGCAGGGCACTTATGTGTCCTCGGGCCCTGACCCCCCACATGTATCATCGAAGCAACTGTGTATATACTGCACTTGCTCACGCTCAGCCTCACCACGGGGGTTGCACTTACGTTTATCTTTTATTTTCTTGCCACTTCACCGTAGCTGTTCTCCATGAACAAATCAGAACCTTTTCCCTTACCACCCTCCCCTGTACACTTGCACGCTGGGAACACTCACAAGGTATAGTGGGTTTGTCTCCCCTCCCAGTTATTGTCATAATTTTTTTGTAATATTGATGCTATTATTTATCTCTGTTAGTAATTCATTGTCTACCTTCCCCTGTACCCACCCTGTTGCTCTGTGTGCACTTAGAAACATTTAGGGTAATTGTATAAGTGCCTAACAAATGACCAATACATATGTTCATTAATAATGTGCTCCCATGACTGTGTTCAGTGCACTGTCCCAATACTACGCAGGCAATGGCATGCCTTATCATGTCATTGGTAGTCTTTCAGGAGTGTACCTGCTTTTTTGTGGGATCAATTATCTGAATATGTGATGTCTTTTCATTTTCATACAGCATGTTGAGTGATGCATGCATTGTGTATGTGCCATCGTCTAGCGAATGGGGATGTGTAACATGCACATTTGCTGCATGTCATTGAGGGGAACAGGCAGTGTGGGGGATGTTGTTTGTCAGTGTGTGTGTTTGATTTTCAGGCAGTGTGCAGGTGTTTGTGCATGTGTGCTGGACAAATGTTGATGATTGTTGTCATGATCTCTAACCCTGGCCCCCACTGGCAAGGGAGCTTGCCAGGTAGGACCAGGTTTCGGGAATCCATTATGGCCTTAAAGGCCTTAAAATCTCACCCAAGACTCTCTTGGAGTCAGTCCTGGCGCCTTTGGCACCAGGCTCATAATCACTATGGAGAACATCTTTAGGTTGGGACTATTTTACTTGGAACTACTTTCTTGGGGGGGCTTCAGTCAACATGGAGGCACTCACATAGCTCAGTTACCAAGAACTGAGCTGTGCAGTATAGAGTTTAAGGTGTGGTTGGCCTGGGACTACTTTACCTGGACTACTTTTCCAGAAGACAATTTAAACCGCACCCAAACAGCAGAACACGCTTCGCGTTTTCTGCTGTTTGCAGCGAAATGCTCACCGTGTTCAGTTGGGCCTCCAGTATTCTTTGATGCCAGCTATTCTTGGAACCGCGTGACTGCAGAGAGAAAAAGAACATTGTTATTGGAATCTTACCTGCGAGTAACATTCTGTCTTCAGCCCATCGTCAGCTCCTGATTCTGCTTACCTGAAGACAGTCGATCCAGCGAACTCCATCATCTGGGCACCACATGCTTCCCGGAACACAGCCACCTGAAAAGGAGAGAGAAGAACAGCATTAGTGAGCGCATTCTCATGATTCCACACGAACAACTAAAACCACAAGATTCTGACCTGGTTAGTTGCCTCTTGGTCAGCATCATTCTGGAACATCACTGCAACCGGCGAAGAGCACCGCGGCCTCCTGAAGGAAGGGGAAAGACATAGGTTAGCATTTACAAGGCAAAACAGCACCACGCATCGCGCATTACTTACCGGCTCGTTCTCAGCTCCAACCCGCATGAAAATGCCAAAATCTCTTGCACACCTAAAGAGAAGAAATAAGACAATAACAATAAGAGGAAGGAAGGAAAGAACAGAATAGAATACAAAGACTGTAAAGTAGCAAGACCTACCTTAAAGGCACTCAAAAGGGCTCGCACCAGTGAAGCAACTTTGTCGCTCACACCCACACGAGACTACGCACCCCTGCCACGAAGAGCATGACCATGACGGAGAGCATGCCTTCTAAAGAATTAAGGTGAGGAGAGGGCCAATGGAAGGTTTTGAATCCAAGAGAGGTGTGAAGACACCCTACCAGAGACAGTTATGTCTTGAATCCAGCCCTCCTGTATTTCAGGCTCAACTTCCATCGGAGGCACTACCCAGGGATCATCCGACCAGGGCTGAGTGGCGTCCCCGTGGATACCAGGTGAGCGTAACAGAACGCGAAGCCCAAAATAACATAATCTACCTGGGCGTGATGGAGACATCAGAAATTGACCAATTGGCTCAGTTGTTGGGACAGATACATGCCGAAGTACATTCAGCCAGGCAAGAAACCAATGCTCTCAGGAGGGATTTGATTGTTACTAAAGATCGTACCGATGAAATCAGTAGACAATTACTCCAATCACAGGCAGGACAAAACCCATTGCCTGTAAACATTCCGCTGGCACAAGCACGGACCTCATCAACCAGTTCAGTACAAATACCTCTTCCTGGGGCAGTTCTTTTAGCTCCACCTGAACGATTCACGGGGGATCACAGGAAGTATGCTACGTTCATGAACCAGTGTCGTCTTCATTTCCTTTGCAGACCTGGTGCATTTCCCAACGACCAGGCGCAGGTTGCTTTTGTTTTGTCATATCTGAGCAGTAGTGCTGCGGATTGGTCGGTACCATTAGTAAGTCAAGATGATCCATTGTTACATGACTTTGGGGGGTTTCAGATGGAAATGGAGAAACACTTTGCTCGTCATACCCAAGGACAAGAATTAGACAGTAAACTTTTATCACTCCGTCAAGGAAATCAAGACTTGCTAACGTGTATAGCAACCTTTAACAGATTAGTCGTTGAAGCTGGGTGGCCTGAAAACAAAAGAACCACGCTATTTCATCGAGGTCTACGGGGAGAATTGAAGGATGTCCTAGCTCAGGTGGTTGACCCAGCTAAAGACTGGGCCGAATTCATCAATCTGGTTGTGCAACTAGATCACAGACTACAAGACCGAAAGGCAGACCGGACTAGATTGAACACTCGGGCAATGTATGTTCAGTCAAAGGATAATGTCTCACATGTATCGGAGAACACTGTAGAACCCATGCAAATCGGGGGTGTACAACCCCCATTAACAAAAACCGAAAGAGACAAGAGAAGTCAACAGCAACTATGTTTATACTGCGGAAAATCAGGTCACTTCCTCAAAGAATGTCCAGTGAAACCTCCAAGGAGAATTGTAGGGGCCACAGAGAAGGAAGATAAAAAGGAGTCGGAAAACTACCAAGCTCGGCAAGCGTAGAGGTCAGTTTGTCGAGTGAGAAGAATGAGCCAGCGACCTCACACTTTGCACTACCAGTGAACCTAATCAATCATCAACAACCATCTTGAATGCATGCCGTCGAAGCATACATAGACAGCGGAGCAGTTGGGAATTATATAGATCAAGAACTGGCAGCAGAGATGGAGCTTCCCTTATGTTTAAAGGCGACCACTGAAAAGGTTACCACTGTGGATGGGACAGAAATAGCTTCCAGACCAATAACCCAATGTACAGCAGAACTAACCCTACTGTGCCATGTAAGTGAATTAAATCTGGCACTCACCTAAGGCAACGTCTAGCGTGTAATGCACAACTGAAATCCTTATTTATTTGTGTCTAAAAGTTCTCTTATTCTGAACAATGTACCACTCATATCACGCCCCCCTCCTGGAACCCCCCTGGTCACACCTAACCAGGAATCAGGCTGGTTTGCAAAGTTAAAATATTTATTTATGTAGTTACAATTCAATCACACTATGTTTTAATGGGTATACAATGATCACCAATGCAGTGATTTACACTTAACAATCACTTTAATGCACAAGGAGCAATAGTGAGCAAAACAATTCAGCACAGAAATAATACTTTTGTGTGTGTGTTCAGATCAAATAGCAGCGTGGTTACTATTTCCCCCTGCACACCCCTCAGCCCCCCAATATGCAATGTAAAGAGATAGGAAGGAGGGAGCAGGTATTTAGGAATGGCAGAATTCAACACAGAATATCAATCCCACTTTCCCCCCAGCAACACAAGAGAAAAACAGAATTGATTGGCAAGTTGTCATAATGGTTTTAAAGTTATCTTGAGAATGGATTGGGTAAAACACTAAATATGGACTAAATTGCTGAAATTGTTTAAATTCGTATGGGAGCCACTTTGGATAGTTGCACATAAACACTAGCAATGGTTTAATACTAATAAAACAATGTGAATTCTTAAAATTGGGGTCGGAAGCAATCAAAAGCTGTTTTACACGTGTCTGAAATTCCCTGAACGAAAATTTGCGGCAAACCTTTCAGTGCGCGATAATCGCAATTACGGGAGAACTATATGGATTTGGAATGCGGCTTTAGATGCGAATTAAAGCTATGGATGTTAGCTACAAGCAGAAGTTGAAATTTTATACACTGAGGAAGTTATGGATGTTTTAGTGGAGGTCGTTTTTTCGAGATAGGCGCAAGAATGGGAAGCAGGAATGCACTTTAAAATGAAAAAAAGGATTTCTTACACTAGAGGATAACTATGAATAAACGAATACCACACAAGAACACAGCCACTTGATCAGGGCGACTGCTGGCAGTGAAGAAAAGATCAGCACAGAGATAGTTTTAGCAATGCTAACACAGTAGGAAAGATAGAAGGGATAGAATAGAGAGTTCAGGCAATTCAAAAAGATTTCTAACAATGCAGGTTCTGAAGACAAGATTGGTTGGATTTAAGATAGGGATTGTACTAAGGCAGTTACATAGGCTAGTGACACAGTTCTATTCTATAGATACTCACTAGATATGTTTTGAAACAGAACCGTCAGGATTCTGGTCAGGGATTCTGGCCAGGGATTCTGGTCAGGAATTCTGGTCAGGACAGACTGCTGGGCACACCGGACTGGACTGGGTCTGTTCACAGCATGGCACAGGACTGGATCGGGTCTGCAATGGCTCTGGTCACAGCACAGGACTGGATTGGATCTCTTGGTTCTGATGATAATGATTTCAGCAGGCAAGCAGTACAGCACAGCCCGGCTGTATTTTGATGCTCCCCTTAGGTTTCTGGGGTTGGTTCTGGTTCTGGAAATTTAAGGCCTAGCTGAGAATGGTTCAGCTATGTAATGGGCCTTTCTGCTTTGCCAAGTTTCTGGAGTATGGAGCAAGTAAGATGGATGGTTCTGCTGCAGGGTGCTCCGCCAGCAATCGGTTAGTGGGAGAATCTGTCTCTGTCTCTTAGTGCTGAGCTGTCTCTATTTATGCTTATGATAAAGGGGTGTGTGTGTTGGATTATCCTAAGTGCGCCCCTTTGCCAGGGATTGGTCAGGGTCGCCTCTCTTCCTTGATAGGAGGAGAAAAACAGAGTGTCATCATGATGATGTGGGTTTATGAGGCCTAGAGTCCACCCCCAGCCTCTTGAACACCAAATCTACTTTGGTACAATACATATTTCCATGTGTGCCACCTCTATAACAATCATATATACAGATTACATATTTTGTGTAGCAGATACTCCTCCAAACCCTGTCGCTGTAAGATCTTGTGTCTGCTTTTTACAAAATGTTGCCCTTTTCATCCAGAACACAATGTCCAATTTAGGAACAAATTTCTACAAATGTGCGCATTGAACATGGGCATACGTTTACAAAGTCTCATGCTTCTATCAAAAATAAATTTTATGTAATATCACATTTTCCGCCGTTTCTTCCCAGAACATGTCACAGAGTTCTGGCGCCTTTTAAAATGTACAGCCAATATTTACATTAACAATGCTGTTATTTTTGACAATTTTACACAGTAAGTTATCAGCCTTTTTAAAATGTGTCTTTGGTCCTTGTTAAGCAACACATTGTTGTTTGTCTCCCCCTCCTTCTATCTCCCTGCAGTTCAGAAGCAGTCTCCTCCTAGTTCCTCCTAGGCAGAGGCCATGTTACGACCCTTCACACTTGGCAGTTCTTTTGGCTGGAGGATGTCCATTGTCTCCTTCCCCCTGCAGACCAAATTCTTGCCCCCACCCTATAATCATCACTTAGGTGTGATTTCCTGGTGGAGAGAGCAGAAGGGAGAGGCCTTGCCTCCGTGGGGGAAGCTGTTATACTGGTTTGGTTGCTTTTAGCTAGGCTTAAATTCAAATGTTATTCTGTTGCATTTTTCCTTAGTTTAAAACCAACTTGTAATTTCAAAACAAGCAGCTAGAACACTTATTCCAGATTCTAAACCATGGGATTAAACAGTTACAACATAGGTTACTCTCAGTAACAGGCCACTTAGTTTTTAACATGTGATTTCAGTTTGTACAAGTTTTAAAGTTTATCATGCAGACTTCTGACCGCTTTCATTCAGGCAGCCGAGGGTACTGCGCCCAGATTTTGACAGATTCCACAGGCAGGCAACTTTTGCTGTGGATGTTTCTTTGACCAATTCAGCTTTTCAGGATATTGTAAGTTCACAATGCTTTCTTGAACTAAGTGAATTGTAGCACCCAGCAAGAATATTGGATGGTTGAGGGTGTTTTGTACCGACATTCTGCAGTTTCATCAACCAAGAAAAAAGGATTAAAAGCAAGATTTTGGATTTCTTTCAGCAAAGCACTGCTTTTCCCTCTGTGCTCCATTTTCACTTGTTGTGAAGCCCAATGACATGTTTCAGGAGTGAGATCTCTGTTCCACCACTGACAACATGCATGGCAGATTGCGCCACCATCTTTTTGTGCTCTGCAAGCACGATTTTCAGTGGTTTTGGTGCGCACAAGGGTTTTTCGGCCATTTTAGGATTTTTGGCACCATCAGAACAAAGTGATGCCACATGGCAGAGCAAAGGTTGGTCAAGACATCCCACAGAGCCCCCCCTCACCACTTGAGGTTGACAGCCCATGAAGGGGACGTCGGGAGATTGGGATGTTCTTTCTTTCTTTTTGGTCCAGATGGAGAAAGTCGTCTGCTTCTCCCATCAGTGCTGGATCGATAGGTTCTCCACGCCAGTTCCGGATGGGAGTATGGAGCGATACTCCAGGCCCCTTGGGACTTTCCTCTCGGTCCCCGAGTGGTCCTCCTTGGTGCTTAGAATCCTTGGTTTCCATGCTATGAGACAGAACAGAGCATGGTTATGGACATTTCCCCACCACTATTCATGTAGTGGGGCAGATGCATAAATTTGACATACAATTGACAATATTTCCTGCCTGTAATTCCTAATGATTTTAACAGATGGAATGGTTTTAACAGTTGGAATTTTCTAGGGGGCCGGAATGCCCCCCTCAGGGTTTCCGGTTGGCTCGTCTATTTGCCGCACAGTATGCCTGGGATGGCAACTCTTCAGCTGGTTGATGTGGACCCACTTGTCTTCCCCTTCTGCCAAACTGCCCTTGGGGATGCGGATTTTGTAGGCGACTGGTGAGATTCTGTTTACAATTTCAAATGGACCCCGCCAAGTAGGGAGGAATTTGCACTGTTTGGCTTGGTTCCTTTGGAAATTGTACAAGTAGACCCGGTCTCCTACTTGGTATTCTTTTTTAGTTGTCTTAAAGGTCATAGTAGGTCTTCATACATTCTGCAGGTCTTTCTAGATTCCGCTGAGCATAGGCAAAAGCATGTTGAAGGTGTTTTCTCAGATTCTCAACATACTCATGAGTTGTGGAGGCATTTATCAAGGTCTGCTCTTGGGTTCTGTAGAGCAGATGCTGGGGAAGCACCATCCTTCGTCCAGTCATCAGCTCAAACTGAGACATTTTTGTTGCAGAAGAAGGGGTAGATCTGATGGCCATCAGGACAAGAGGTAATCGGATGTCCCAACTTGGCCCAGAATATGCCACAAACCTTTTTAATATGCTCACAATTATCTTGTTGTATCTCTCAACTCCACCACTAGAGGCTAGCCAGTAGGCAATGTGTAGTTTCCTTTTTACCCCAAGTATCTCCCACATCTTTGTCATCACTTCGCTAGTAAAGTGGCTACCTCGGTCTGACTCAATACTTTGGGGTAGTCCAAAACGCAAGAAGATGTGATTGATCATCAGGGCATCTGCTGTTTCTGCCTTGCAATTTGGGGCCGGGAGACATTCCACCCATTTAGTGAACAAGCATGTTACGATCAACATGTACTTGTTCCCCCTAGAGGAGTGAATCACGGGCCCAATATGATCGACTTGTAAATCTGACCAGGGCAGTGTCATCCCCCTGTTTTGGAGGGGAGCACGGTGTGTGAGTGATGTTGGCTGAAATTGTGCACACACAAGACACCCCTTCAAGTATTGGTCGAGGTCCTGCCCCATGTGTGGCCAGTATGCAACCTCTCGCAAGATTTCTATTGTCGTATGAAACCTCTGATGACCGGCTGTGGCTGCATCATGGGCATGACTTAGCATCAGGCTTCGGAATGAGTTAGGGACCACCCACTGGTCATGGCCAGCTATGTATCTCCTTACCAACAAACCGTCTTGGATTCAGAAAATTCTTGGACATTTCATCGACACTCTGAGGTCCTCTTTCCCTATGTAATCGGTATCCGTCAGGGGAAAGTTCTCAGGGTCCTCAATGTGTTGATAAAACTTACCAATTATTGGATCCGCTTTTTGAGCCGTAATCAAATCAGCATCTGGGGTCTCCTTACTCCATTGAGCAGTTGAGAGTTCATTGTGAGCATTTGTCTGGGACCTAGTGATACTAGTGACCTGGATTTCCCCTAACAGGGACTCGATCTCAAGTAGATCCCCTTGGATGGCTCTGGTTTTGGTCAGTTTATCAGCTAGGTCATTTCCAGTTTTGTCTGGTCCCTCTACTTTAGAATGACCCTTGATCTTTTTCCAGTAGATGGTCATCCCATTCGAAGTGACCAGATCATCAATATTTCATATTCATTTTCCATGTTTCAATGGTTTGTTATAGCACATAGCATGCCTCTGGTTTTCCAGTTAACCAGGTGCTCCATGAACCTGTTCCGTACATAATCCGAATCTGTGATTAGGACCAGTTCCTGGAGTTGGTGTTGGACAGCAGTGAGGATGGCTTGATGCACAGCTATCAGGTCTGCCACTTGACTACTTCGGGGACCGATTTTGTACCCAGCGGAGGGTTCTGGGGCATCATTCACCCATGCATTCCCTACGCCGGCCACAAGTTCCTTTTCCCCGTTGTTGTCAACATGGTAGGAAAACCCATCCACATAGACAGTGGGCATTCCCTCACACTGGTCTTCTTCATAGACTTTGTGTGGAGAATTAAGGTATGCCTCCATGTTGTCCTTTTTTGAAGACTTTCATCCTCGAGACAGTTTTCTCTGGCACAATCATGCAAGTCAGCCAGACCTTGCGCGAGGGGACTCTTCTTGTTTTGGCCATATCTGACCTCCACAGGAAAGCCTTGCATTGACAGAATCCAGGAAGTAATTCGGGAATTGCTCACATTTCCAGCCCGGATTCTGTCATTCTGAAGATATTGCAAAGGTTGGTGTGGAGTCTCCTCTATGATGTGTTCCCCCTGGATAAACGGGCAGTAATTCTTCAATGCCCACCCCGTTGCCAGGAGTGCCTTCTCACAGTCATTGAATTTTTCCTCCACAGAGGATAAAGTCTTACCCGCATAGGAGATTACTTTATTGACCTTGTCATGCTTTTGATATAATACTGAAGTCAAGCATGTATTTGAGAACCCTGTCTCCAAGAAGAACTCCTTGTTTTTGACAGGGTAAGCTAGGCAAGGTGCTTGTGAGAGGCTTCTTTTGAGTTGTCTTACTGCCTCGGCTTGTTCCGGACCCCACTCCCACTTGACCCCCCCTTTAAAAGATCGATCAGGGGTCTTGTGATCTCTGCGTAGTCCTCAATGAACTTTCTGCTTTAACTAGTTAGTCCAAGGAGGTTCCTTAGTTCCCGCAGAGTTGTGGGGTCTTTTATTTTCTGGAGTGCTTCCACTTTCTTTTCCTGGGCACAGAGACCCTGAGGAGTTATTCCATGCCCCAAGAAATTGACACGGGTTCTGCACAACTGTGCCTTTTGAAAGGAGAGTTTTGCTCCGGCAGCCCTCAACTGTGTCAGGACATAACGGATCTCTGCTATGTGTTCCTCCACAGTTGAGCTTTTGACTAAAACATCATCTACATAGACCAGGTTACCCCTTTCACCCAGGTCGGGCATGGCCTTATGTAGAAAGATGTTAAATTAATTGCCGGAGTTGATGTATCCAAAGGGAGTCCGGGTCCACGTGTACTGCTGCCCCCCGAATGTAAAGGCCAGCATATATTGGTCCTCCCTACTGACAAGTACAGCCCAGTACCCATTGGTCAGGTCAATTGCAGTGAATACCTGTGACCCCTGGATCTGGGCTAGCCCTTGGTTAATGTAGGGAAGAGGCCATCGGGAAGTATGGACCCGTTTGTTGAGCTCCCTTAGGTCAGCACAGAGTCTCCACTGGCTGTTTGGTTTCAAAATTCCCAGCACCGGATTATTGAAGGTGCTGTGGACTGGACGAATTATCCCCGGGACTCAAGGTACTTAAATATTTCAGTAAGGGACTCCATTGATGCGAGAGGCAAGCAATATTGCTTTACAAACACTGGAGTCATGCCAGGGTCCGTGGGAATTGTTGTTGTGTGGATGTCGGAGCGACCACAGTCATATGAGTCCACTGCAAACAGATCCTGAAAATCTAAGAAAACTTGTTTCAATTTTTGCTTTTGCTCCAGAGTCTCACAGGGATCAGCTAGGTTTATTCTCTCTTAAACCATCTGCTTGAAGCCTGGAAAGACTTCCGGTTTGGCTATCTCAGCGGCCTCCTCGAGCTGGGTGGAGAAGTCCCTGGTCAGAGTGCTGATTTGGACTGGTGGCTTCAGGTGGGGAAGGCAGTCCTCGTGGACTTGAAAAATCACCTCATCCCTCCTGAAGTCACAGGTCACATCTTCCTTACCATAAGGGCATGAAGAGTACACCAGGAAATTCCCCTCATGCCAGGTGAAGATCCTGTCTGGTGTTGTGTCATCGTTGCTATCACTGTCAAAACAGTCCTTGGGGATTGGTCCTAACAGTTCATTACCTAAATCCATGGAAAAATGTCGGTCATCAACCGCCATTCCAATAATCGTGCCTGCGGCCAGAATGATACTCTTTAGGTTGCTGTTATCCACCTCTATTGGAATGGTGTTGTGTGGTGTTCTATGTTGACTAGTGGTGTTGTGTTTACCCTCAACCCTTGCTGTTGGAAATGAGCATTGAGATGGACATAGGCGTCAGGATTTTTCAGTTTCTGTCCTCTTTTAATTTTACTTCCAGTGAGAATTGTCGGTCAGTTCTGGGATGGTGACTTCTTCTCCAATCTGAATTTCAACTGCATATGGCAGCCGTTGAGCTGACCAAAATGCTTTCTCTGGGTGATCAAAGTCCATGGGTTTACCCGCTAATCGGGACCAAGCTTTCAAGTTTATTAGGTCCAAACTAATGGCAAAGCGATTGAGAATGTCACTGCCTAAGTAAAATGCAGCTGGGACATCTCGCATGACCCAACAATTATGGACTATGCTCTTGTTGACTATGGACATTTTGAGCATACACCTGCTAGGCAGGAGATGTTTGGAATTGGGTGTTTCCAAGTCCATTTCCCATTTGTCTAACAGTTCAAATGTGGGAATGGCTGGATCTTTCGGGAGTTTGCGGAACATGGCCTCGCTGATGAAGCTCTTACCGTTGTTCACACACACTCGGGCAAGAACAGAGTCCTTCCCTTCATTTAACTGAATAGGGATGAACAACTGCTCTCCAATTTTCTGAATATCAGCCAAGCTTTGAGCTGATTTCTCATCTTTTTGGACTATAGGAATGGGATTTTCAGATTGTGAATTTGTATAGAATTTCAGAGTGTTTCCTTCCAGTGTGGAATGCCACCTTAGACTGGAAGGAAGGTTGATTTTCAGAAATAGAGAGGACTCCCCATCACCAGTTTGTTGTCCTACTGCAATTACTGTCACGTCTGGGATTTGATTATTCTGGAAGTGAAATTCTATTTGGTCAGGTTTTTGTTCAAACTAACATGGTTGACACTATGTTTCAATTTTATTGGTCGGTTAGTCTGGGTACAGAGGACCTTGTTTACACAATCTATGTGGGGAGACAATCTGTGCAGTATGTCATTCCCTAGTAAACAAGGTGTGCCTTCTGGAGTCACAACTATGCCCGGGTGCTTCACCTTGTGTCGCCCAATTTTAATGTCTAAATCCGCAGTCCCCTCGACGGGAATTTCCTTCCCGTCGAAGTTCTGAAGTTGTCCAGTTAGAAGGGTGAGAGGAATTTGTTATTTCTCCCCTTCCCGAATTCAGTTGACCAAAGGCCCTTTTTGACAGATGGGTAGCTTGGGATCAAGTGTCCACCAGTGCCAAAATTGTACATTGCCCCTGTATTTGGACCGGGGCATAACATCTTTCCTCCTTTTCCTCATGGGGGCAAAGATAATGCACATTTTTGGTCAACTGGTGGGTTCGTTTTTTGGCTTTGGATGCCGACAGAGAGGTGATTTGGGCAGGATTCTGTTTGGGATCTTGGGAATCTGTAAGAAAAAGGTGACAGCTAGATGTGGGTGAAGTTTTGGGCTCCCCTGTTTCTGATTCTGTGCCGTCCCCCCCTTTTTGGAGGCAGTCACCAGGATGGGTTTGAACCAGGGGATATTCGTGCTGGTCATTCTGAGTACTGATGATGGGCAGTTCTAACTCGGTCCCCACATTTACCCAGTCTGGATTTGGATCCTTTGGGACCCATTTTTCTTTGGGAGGAGTTCCCCCATCCCTAAAGGAGAAGATCCTTTTCCCAGAATCCTCTGAGGACCCCTCTCCTTCAAACTGGAAGATTTGCACCTCCTCCAAAAAATGGGTCTTTTTGGGCTCTTTATTTCTCCTACCCGCCCTCTGCTCCTTGGGTGGCAGACCTTCGGGGGCAGGAGATTTTGGTTCTGGTTCCTGGGTTTCCAGCGGCTTTCCACAAGTGGGGAAGGAAGCTTCCTCCAAGGCTTTACCCCCCCTTCCTCTTGTGCCTCCTCCCTGGGAACCGGTGGGTTGTCAGGGTTCTTCCCCCGTCATTGTTCTGGAGCACCAGACCCTGGATTCGAGGAGTTCTGAGCCGCCATGCTCATCTGAGGGTTCTGTGCCATGTTCTGGACCTGGCGCTCTAGTTGGGACATCCGCTCTGGCTGGTACGGGGTCCTTAGGTCTCCCCTGGGTTGATCCCGGGAAGGGTAACTATCCCTTCTCGCAAAATACCCCTGGTTAGGGAAGTTTTGGTACCCCTCCAGCCTTGGTCTCCCCTCTCCCGGGTTGGGCTGTCTGGGCTCAGGAAAGTGGGGAAAGAAGGATGGGTTGTTTTGGGGGTTGAAATTTGGCGGGTACCCGGGAAAGAAATTTGGTCCAGCATTTGGGAGATTACTGCCCTTCTGGGGAAAGTGAGGAGGGAAGTTCCCTGGGTTTCCTGCTGTCTAGTTGGATCCCACCCACTGTTGGGCTGGAGGAGTCCACACATAACCCTGCGTGGGCTGATGTAGTCAGGGGAGTTACGGGTCCCATTTGTGGGGTTACCTCCCTGGCTCCCTGTTTGGGATTGGCCCAAGGGCCTTCTGGGTTTGGGGTTGTTTAGATTATGTGCAGGAAGGTTTTTAGGCCCCCCCATATCCAGATCTAAAATGGGGGCAACCTTCACCTCTGCCACCTTAGCAGCAGCCGAGGTGTTGGTTGTTTTGGGGCTTTTGCTACTATTTTTATTTTCCAACGGCTTCTGCACTTCATAGATGCGCGTTGCTTCTTCAATGACCCAGTCTAGTGATCTTTTCTCGTGAAAGTCCCTCACTAACTGGGTCATAATATACTTAGGGAGAGCATGAAAGAAGGTGTTAACAAATGCTTTACTGTCAGTGCGCACCCTTCTAGTAGTCTGCGCAAAGGCACGTTTCAATTCTTGAACAAATTCTTGCGGGGCCTGGTCTTCCCCACATTGTAAGTTGTAGGCTGCCTTGTAAGCCTCTTGAGGGTTCCTATGAATGGAAAAAGGTTTCAGGATGGCCACCCTATAGGTGGACCATCTGGAAAGATTCTGATCCTCCAGCCCCGCAAAGAAGCTGGAGTACTCAGGAGAAAATGTCCACTTTACATACTGAATACAGCTTTGGCTGTCCTTCAGCTGGAAAGTCTCCATCATTTGTTCAAATAACTCAAGGTGCTCCCAAACCGAATATTTAGCATTCTTGTGTTAGGGTGTGATGACGCTCCTAATAGCTTTTATTTGTTTCAGGGGATCCTTGAGCAAGGCCCTCTTGACTTTGTTGGCTTTTTTAGTTCGGGTCACCCTGGTCCACTCATCCTCTGACTCAGAGGCACTGCTACCAGAGGTGGCTGTCTGGTCTTCTAGACTCTCCCGGATTCTGCGAGCTTGGGAATGGCTGGCAGAATGTGGGGGCTTAGTTCCATGGGTTGTGTGGCACTCAGAAGAATCTTCTGACTCTTCCTTGCTCCCAGGATTGGCTGAGTTGCCCCCCACCCACTGTCCTAGCTGGGAAGAGGTTTTTAATATGCTCTTAGTGGGCCTACTCTCAGGGAATTCCCAGCCAAATGTTACCGTCTGATCTCTGGGAAAGTTATATTTCTGAGGATCCATTTCTCTGATCCTCCTCTCACTTGAGTCTCCCTGATCAGAGAAGATGGCCGTAGCACTTGGGAACCCATACACAGACGCCCGCCCATCCATTTCTGGGAATCCATATTCCCCATTGGGTTGAAGTCTACCAGCCCCATGGCCCTTGGCTCATGTGAGCCAGTGGACATAGGGGTGGCAGAGTCCATGGAATTAAAGAGATTGAAGTCTCTGGTGCCAGGGTTCCCGAGGTTATGCTCAGGGGTTTCCCTCTCCCATCTGACCTCATCTCTCTCAGCCCCTACTCCCTGTTGGCATGCAAGAATCTGACCCTTTTGTTCTTCTATTAAGGCCTTACTGGTCTCTATTAATTGTTCCTGCATGGCTACCTGTCTATGGAGCCTGTCATTTTTCTCACAGAGAGCCTTATTGTCTCTCTGTGCTTCTTGTCAGATTTGGGAATATTGGGCCAATTTTTGGTGCAGGAGGCTCACCTCCTGAGTTCTGTCCTTACTTGCCTGATCATTCTTTGCTAGAGCATCTTCCACCCTCCTAGTGTGCTCTAACAGTTTTTCATAGTCCATTTTGAGCTCACCCAGTCCCTGAAGGACCAGGTGATTTTCTTCCACCTTGGTTTTTAAATAGTTGACTTCCTGGCCTAAGGCGTCCCTTTCCTGAATTAGAGTACCCCTCTGTGCAGCCAGGTCGTCCCTTTGTTTTTTGAATGCACCAGCTTTCTGGCGCTCTTCATCAAATTCTGTTTGGGATTGAAGGTCTTTAAGAATTAATTTATTATTTTCTTCTTTTACTTGGTCTATCTGGTCTTGTAAGACAACCATCTGTTCTGTGCAAACTCTATTAAAAGTTAATTGTTGCGCCAGTTTTTGTTGGCTGTGTTTTAGAGACTCCAACCTTTCTTGACACTCTTTTTGCAGCGCCAGTAATTTGGTATCTTGTTCTACCGTCTCTTGCTGCAGGAGATCCAGATCTTCTTTTACTTTTGTCAGGTACTGTCTGGTTTCACTCTGTGATGCTGGCTCTTTTGTAGCCTTTGCTCTGCAGAGTCCAGATCAGTTTGGGTCTTCTCTAGTGATTGTACTTGCCATTATGCCAGATCTAGGTTTTCAGCATATTTTTCCTGTATTTATCCAATGTGGAGGTACAGGTACGCCGCTATTTAGGCAATTTTACATTGCTCTTCTTTGACTGTTGGAGCCATTTACAGTTCACTAAGTGCCTGGTGTAATGGACCCTGGTCCTGCCATATATCTAATTCTGTGGCAGTGGCTTATTGCTTGATTTCCTGCAGCCAAAGATTTTCATCCTGCTCAATCCATTCACACCTGACAAATAATTTGTGCAGTAGGTGTTCCTTTGCCATATTAATTTCCAATGGGGTCGCAAATTCCCGGAAATATTAATTTCCTTTTGACTTATCTCAGGGTTACTTTTACTGTTGCAAAAAAGGCCAAACTCCTTTCAGTGTTTCTATTGAAGGGTGTTTTTACAGTGTAGCACAGTGTGGTAGCCCAACAAGGTGTATGTACCCATTCAGTTAGCACACTGGGCCTCATTACGACCCTGGCGGAGTGGGTCTACGCCAGCGTTATTCGCGGCGGACCCGTCCGCCCTACTACGAGTTCCCGTAGCGCCATGGAACGTTTTCCGCCTGGTTTTTCCGGGCGGAGAAATCCATGGCGCTACGGGACCTTGTTGTTAATTACGCCACCGTATTTAACGGTGGCGCAATTAACGCCTTCCCCACTCCCATTATACCCTATGGGGCAAAAATGGGAATGGGGAAGGGTAAAATGGGGGATGGGGATTTACCGCCCCGCCAAGGTCGGAATGGGGCGGAAAATCCGCCAACCCCCATGGCGCTATCGGCAGCTTTCCGCCGTGCTCCGCGGTGCATTTTGCACCGCGATTTCCGCCAGGGTCGTAATGAGGGCCACTGTGTTAGACTGTCACAAGTGGTATATCTAATTCAGAAATCTTGTGACGAGCCCGCAATCTGTAAGTGATTTCAATCCGGCACTCACCAAAGTCAACGCCTAGACTGTCATGCACAACTGAAATCCTTATTTATTTGTGTCTAAAAGTTCTTTTATTATGAACGATGTACCACTCATATCACGTCCCCCTCCTGTAACCCCCCCGGTCACACTGAACCAGCAATCAGGCTGGTTTGCAAAGTTAAAATATTTATTTATGTAGTTACGATTCAATCACACTATGTTTTAATGGGTATACAATGATCACCAATGGGGTGATGTACACTAAACAATCTCTTTAATGCACAAGGAGCAATAGTGAGCAAAACAATTCAGCACAGAAATAATACTTTTGTGTGTGTGTTCAGATCAAATAGCAGTGTGGTTACTATTTCCCCCTGCACACCCCTCAGCCCCCCAATATGCAATACAAAGAGATAGGAAGGAGAGAGCAGGTATTCAGGAATGGCAGAAGTCAACACAGAATATCAATCCCACTTTCCCCCCCAGCAACACAAGAGAAAAACGGAATTGATTGGCAAGCTGTCAAAATGGTTTTAAAGTTACCTTGAGAATGGATTGGGTAAAACACTAAATATGGGCTAAATTGCTGAAATTGTTTAAATTCTTATGGGAGCCACTTTGGATAGTTTCACATAAACACTAGCAATGGTTTAATACTAAAACAATGTGAAATCTTAAAATTGGGGTCGGAAGCAATCAAAAGCTGTTTACATGTGTCAGAAATTCCCTAAACAAAAATTTGCGGCAAACTTTTCAGTTCGCGATAATCGCGATTACGAGAGAACTATTTACTTTAGATGTTAATTAAAGCTATAGATGTTAGTTACAAGCAGAAGCTGAAATTTCATTTCTAGCATAACAACTGAGGAAGTTATGGACGTTTTAGTGGAGGTCGGTTTTCAAGATAGGCGCAAGAATGGGAAGCAGGAATGCACTTTAAAATGACAAAAAGGATTTCTTACACTAGAGGATGACTATGAATAAACAAATACCTCACAAGAACACAGCCACTTGATCAGAGCTCGCCTACTTCAGATGAGAAAAGATCAGCGCAGAGATAGTTTTAGCAATACTAACACAGGAGGAAAGATAGAAGGGATAGGATAGAGAGTTCAGGCAATTCAAAAAGATTTCTAACAATGCAGGTTCTGAAGACAAGATAGGATGGATTTAAGATAGGGATTGGACTAAGCCAGGTACATAGGCTAGTCACAAAGTTCTATTCTATGGATACTCCCTAGATATGTTTTGAAACGGAACCGTCAGGATTCTGGTCAGGGATTCTGATCAGGAATTCTGGTCAGGACAGACTGCTGGGCACACCGGACTGGACTGGGTCTGTTCACAGCACGGCACAGGACTGGATCGGGTCTGCAATGGCTCTAGTCACAGCTCAGCACAGGACTGGATTGGATTGGATGTCTAGGTTCTGAAGATAATGATTTCAGCAGGGAAGCAGTACAGCACAGCCCGGCTGTATTTTGATGCTCCCCTTAGGTTTCTGAGGTTGGTTCTGGTTATGTAAATTTAAGGCCTAGCTTAGAATGGTTCAGCTATGTAATGGGCCTTTCTGCTTTGCCAAGTTTCTGGAGTCTGGAGCAAGTAAAATGGATGGTTCTGCTGCAGGGTGATCCGCCAGCAATCGGTTAGTGGGTGAATCTGTCTCTGTCTCTGAGTGCTGAGCTGTCTCTATTTATGCCTATGATAAAGGGGTGTGTGTGCTGGTTTATCCTAAGTGTGCCCCTTTGCCTGGGATTGGTCAGGGTCTCCTCTCTTCCTTGATAGGAGGAGAAAAACAGGGTGTCACCATGATGTTGTGGGTTTATGAGGCCTAGAGTCCACCCCTAGCCTCTTGAACACCAAATCTACTTTTGGTACAATACATATTTCCATGTGTGCCACCTCTATAACAATCATATATACAGATTACATATGTTGTGTGGCAGATACTCCTCCAAACCCCGTCGCTGTAAGATCTTGTGTCTGCTTTTTACAGAATGTTGCCCTTTTCATCCGGAACACAATGTCCAATTTTGGAGCAAATTTCTATAAATGTGCACATTGAACATGGGCATACGTGTATAAAGTCTCATGCTTCTATCAAAAATACATTTTGTGTAATATCACATTTTCTGCTGTTTCTTCCCAGAACATGTCACAGAGTTCTGGTGCCTTTTAAAATGTGCAGCCAATATTTACATTAACAATGCTGTTATTTTTGTGTTTTTGACAATTTTACACAGTAAGTTATCAGCCTTTTTAAAATGTGTCTTTGGTCCTTGTTAAGCAACAAATGGTTGTTTGTCTCTGCCTCCTTCTATCTCCCTGCAGTTCAGAAGCAGTCTCCTCCAAGTTCCTCCTGGGCAGAGGCCATTTTACAACCCGTCACACTTGGCAGTTCCTTTGGCTGGAGGATGTCCATTGTCTCCTTCCCCCTGCAGACCAAATTCTTCCCCCACCCTATAATCATCACTTAGGTGTGATTTCCTGGTGGAGAGAGCAGAAGGGAGAGGCCTGGCCTCCGTGGGGGAAGCTGTTATACTGGTTTGGTTGCTTTTAGCCAGGCTTAAATTCAAATGTTATTCTGTTTCATTTTTCCTTAGTTTAAAACCAACTTGTAATTTCAAAACAAGCAGCTAGAAGACTTATTCCAGATTCTAAACCATGGGATTAAACAGTTACAACATAGGTTACTCTCAGTAACAGGCCACTTAGTTTTCAACATGTGATTTCAGTTTGTACAAGTTTTAAAGTTTATCATGCAGACTTCTGACCGCTGTCATTCAGGCAGCCGAGGGTACTGCGCCCAGATTTTGACAGATTCCACAGGCAGGCAACTTTTGCTGTGGATGTTTCTTTGACCAATTCAGCTTTTCAGGATATTGTAAGTTCACAATGCTTTCCTAAACTAAGTGAATTGTAGCACCCAGCAAGAATATTGGATGTTTGATGGTGTTTTTTCACCGGCATTCTGCAGTTTCAGCAACCAAGAAAAAAGGATTTAAAAGCAAGATTTTGGATTTCTTTCAGCAAAGCACTGCTTTTCCCTCTGTGCTCCATTTTCACTTGTTGTAAAGCCCAGTGGCATGTTTCAGGAGTGAGATCTCTGTTCCACCACTGACAACATGCATGGCAGATTGGGCCACCATCTTTTTTTGTGCTCTGCAAGCGCGATTGTCAGAGGTGTTGGCACGCACAAGGGTGTTATGGCCATTTTAGGATTTTTGGCACCATCTGAACATAGTGATGCCGCATGGCAGAGCAAAAGTGGGTCAAGACATCCCACAGCCAGGACAGACAACGAGAATCTATTGCCTTTGATCTCATCAAGGCTCCTCAGTTTCGACTAATATTATGGATGCCATGGTTAGTAGCTCACAATCCTAGGTGTGCAAAGAAGCTGGCCTTTTCCGATGACTGTGCTCTTAGCTGCTATTACCAAGAAAAGGAGGAACCCGACTTATGCACATACGCGACGCCCAGAACAGCGGCATAAGTACTTGGCGCGACTAGTACTTTACCAAGTGAATGCCAAGATGTTCAGGATGTGTTCCAGAACGAACAAGCTAATACACTACCACTGCACAGGCCCTACGACTGTTAGATTGACCTCATATCTGGTGCACAAATTCCTTGTGGCAGAATCTATGCACTCACAGAACCAGAAAACCTGCATTTGAAATCTTACCTAGACCAGTACCTGGCAAACAGGTTTTTCCGCCCGTCTAAATCACCGGCCGCCAGTCCCTTATTCTTCGTAGCAAAGAAGGAAGGGGATTTGAGGACTTGCATCGACTATCGTGCACTAAACCAGATCACCATAAAGAATCAGTATACACTGGCATTCATTCCCGAATTATTAGACCAAGTCAAGGATGCCCAAATTTATACCAAACTAGACCTTAGAGGGACGTATCACCTGGTTCGAGTAAAGAAAGGAGATGAATGGAAAACCGCCTTTCATACCAAATATGGCTTGTATGAAAATCAGGTAATGCCTTTTGGACTTTGCAACGCTCCTGCTGCATTCCAGTACTTCATGAACGATGTCTTGCGGGAATTAATCGATGTTTGTGCCTTGGTTTACACTGATGATATCTTAGTATATTCTGCCTCAAAACAGGACCATGTCAAGCACGCCCGCTCCATTCTTACCAAGCTCCACCAGCATCAACTGTATGCTAAACTCAAAAAATGCTCTTTTCATATAACCAAATTTGAATTCCTTGGTTTCATCCTCACTCCGAAAGGCATCAGACTGGACATGCACAAGGTAGATGCCATTCTAAACTGGCTGTCACCAACTTCGCTTAAAGGAATCCAGAGTATGCTAGGTTTTGCAAACCTTTACTGCCGATTCATCCCAGACTTCTCTCAAATTGTACATCCGATTACATCATTATTATGAAAAAACAATAAGAAGTTCAATTGGACCGAAGAAACAGAAAAGGCTTTCCAAGAGCTTAAGAAAAAGGTCACTTCTGCTCCAGTTTTACGACACCCTCGCCTAGACCTCCCTTACATCGTAGAAACAGATGCCTCCAGTATGGCTATGGGGGCTGTTCTCTCACAAAGGTAACCTGAAACTGGCCAGCTACATCCCGTGGTCTTCTGCTCATGAAAGTTTCATCTCCAGAGCTCAACTATGCTATCACAGACAAATAACTTTTGACTATTAAATCAGCTTTTAAGGCATGGCGACATTAACTTCTTGGAGCCAGACATACTGTCACGGTAATAACAGATCATCGAAACCTGCAATACCTAAAAACAGCGAAGGCTCAATCTTCAGGTCAACTGCGGTGGGCCCTTTTCTTCGCCGATTATGATTACGTAATCACATATCGACCTGGAGTCCGAAATGGAAAGGCTGATGCCTTGTCCCGCATGGGCATTGATGAAAAGGTATATACAACTCCAGAGACAGTAGCCATCATTCCAGAGGACAAACTCTTAGGCCTTGCAACAACTTTGACACAGACTGAACTCCAAGACAAGATTCAGCATTTAATGGATCCTAACGCTTCACTAGAATGGTGTGCTCAAGGAGAACAGTACACAATTGAAGATCAACTGCCATATTTTAGGAACCGTTCATATTTGCGAGAAAAAGAACTACAAGAGCAAGTCATTTCGGGTTATCACGATTCCCTGATTGAAGGGCACCCTGGAATTGCCAAGACCCTAGCCAAGGTAAATTAAACTATTGGTGGCCACTTGGTCTCAAAAGCAGAAGCCAGCTTGTCTTCTTCAACCATTGGAAATCCCTCCCACACCATGGCACACACTTTCCCTCGATTTCATTACAGACTTACCTCCCAGTCAGGGATTCAACACTCTTTTAGTGGTCGTAGACTTATTCTAAAAAATGGCACACTTTATTCCTTTTAAGGGTCTTCCAAATGCATCCAGTTCAGCAAAAGTGTTCCTGGAAAAAATTGTACGGCTACATGGCTTTCCATCAGTTCTGATCTCTGATTGGGGTAGTCAGTTTATGTCCAACCTCTGGAAAAAGTGCTGTTCAATGACCCAAATCAACATCTGACTATCCACCAGTCACCATCCTTAAACAGATGGCCAAACAGAAAGAACTAATCAAACACTCAAGCAATACTTGCGTTGCATGCTGCATCAAGTGGAAGGAAATTGGAAGGACTTGTTATGGATAGCAGAATATGCTTATAATAATTCTTTACACTCCAGCACTGCACAAACCCCTTTCTACATCCTATATGGTAGACATCCACGTAGGTCTGAATTGGATCTTCCAACCACTTTGGAAATTCCAGCGGTTAAAAACCTACATACAACCATTTCCCATGCCTTCAAAAAGGCAGCTGAACACTTGCTCCAAACCAAGCACAGACAAAGGAAATTCACTGACCAACATCGTAGAAAGGCCCCCGACTATCAAGTTGGAGATGAGGTTTGGTTAGCATCAAAATATGTACCCATAAAAGGAACCCAGACCTTTCATCCTCGGTATTTGCAACCTTACTCCGTCAAATCCATAATCAATCCAGTAGCCGTCAAATTAGCATTACCATCCAACATGCAAATTCACCCTGTGTTCCACATATCACTCCTGAAACCAGTACAACCAGGTACTCGGGTTACAACACCACCAAAACCAGTATTGGTCAACAGAGAACCCAAGTTCGAAGTGAAGGATATCCTGGACTCCAAATACACCAGGTCCAAGTTATATTACCTAGTTGATTGGAAAGGATACAGCCCTCAAGACAGATCCTGGGAACCTAGCGAAAACATCCATGCACCACGCCTGATAAAAAAATTCCATTAGAATTATCGAACCAAACAGGACCAGGCAGAAGAAATACCGTGAGAGGGGCATTGGGGGGGGAATGCTGTCATGATCCCTACCCCGGATCCCCACTGGTAAGGCAGCCTAGCCTGCCAGGTATGACCAGGTTTCGGGGTTCCATTATGGCCTTAAAGGCCTTAAAATCTCACCCGAGACTCTCTTGGAGTCAGTCCTGGTGCCTTTGGCACAAGGCTCATAATCACTATGGAGAACATCTTTAGGTTGGGACTATTTGACTTGGAACTACTTTCTTGGGGGGCTTCAGTCAACATGGAGGCACTCACATAGCTCAGTTACCAAGAACTGAGCTATGCGGTATTGTGTTTAGTGTGTGGTTGGCCTGGGACTACTTTACCTGGACTACTTTTCCTGAAGACTATTTAAACCGCACCCAAACAGCAGAACACGCTTAGCGTTATTCTGCTGTTTGCAGCGTAACGCTCACCGTGTCCAGTTGGGCCTCCAGTATTCTTTGATGCCAGCTATTCTTGGAACCATGTGCCTGCAGAGAGAAAAAGAACATCGTTATTGGAATCTTACCTGTGAGTAGCATTCTGTCTTCAGCCCATTGTCAGCTCCTGATTCTGCTTACCTGGAGACAGTCGATCCAGCGAACTCCATCATCTGGGCAACACATGCTTCCCGGATGCAGCAACCTGAAAAGGAGAGAGAAGAACAGCATTAGTGAGCGCATACTCACGATTCCACACCAACAACTAAAACCACAAGATTCTTAGCTGGTTAGTTTCCTCTTGGTCAGCATCATTCCGGAACATCACTGCAACCGGCGAAGAGCACCGCGGCCTACAAAGGAAGGGGAAAAACACAGGTTAGCATATACAAGGCAAAACAGTGCCGTGCATCGCGCATTGCTTACCGGGCAGCATCGCGCACGCTGCGCCTTCATTTACCGGCTTGTGCTCAGCTCCAACCCGCACGAAAACGCCAAAATCTCTTGCACACCTAAAGAGAAGAAATAAGACATTAATAACAATAAGAGGAAGGAAGGAAAGAACAGAATAGAATACAAAGAATGTGAAGCAGCAAGCCCTACCTTAAAGACACTCAAAACGGCTCGCACCAGTGAAGCAACTTGGTCGCTCACGCCTACACAAGACTACGCACCCCTGCCACAAAGGGCAGGACAGATAGCAAGCCTTCTAAAGAATTAAGGTGAGGAGAGGGCCAAGGGAAGGTTTTGAATCCAAGGGAGGTGGGAAGACACCCTACCAGAGACAGTTAAGTCTTGAATCCAGCCCTCCTGTATTTCAGGCTCAACTTCCATCAGAGGCACTACCCAGGGATTGGGGAGAGTGTTCAAGGTGCATATCATCCAACCAGGGCTGAGTGGTGTCCTCGTGGATACCAGGTGAGCGTAATAGTTATCCTGTGAGTTGTTGTTGCCCGTGGGTCTTCAATTTTTAGGGGCAAGCATGTGTTAGCTGCACTATGTTTCACTTTGTTCTTTGTCTGCAGATCCTTCCATCAAGGAATGATCGCTATTTCATGAGATGAAATTTGACTGTCAACTGCATGCCAAGGGGAGAGGTAAGATGTTCATTTATATTGATCGTTATGGAATGTTGAGGAACTTGTGGGTCAATACTGCACTGCTTTTCTACACCCCACAATAAGGACATGTTTGTGCACATCATGCACAGTCTAGTACATGTGTACATATATGTGCAATTGTGCTTGTTGAATGTTGTGTACATGTAAATAGCTGAGGCCATGTATCGCTTGCAGCTCAGACATGATGTTTCTGGATTTATCGATGCTTACACATTTGACTAGTATGTTAGTTAGTCAGATTCACCACAGCAGAAGGGGATCACTACAGTGGGTATGGTGCACAGTATAATTATCCTTTTACATTACATATGGGATGGTTTTGGTGACACAGAGGTGATTTAATTGAATGGTTGGCATGGTGGTAGTGGCATACTCCCTCTTTAATGTATGTATTTTGGAAACACAAGATCAAATATCTTTTAGTTGTAAGTGATGCAGACAATTTAGTACTTACAAGGGCACTTTCTCAGGGTGGTTTTGTGGGCACAGTGGATTGGCCCATTGTCATCATTGAACGGCACCTGGGATGTAGCGGGATTGTGTGCACTCCATAGGGGATGGACTTTAGGTGAAATACGTTTGCACAAGCTGGGTATGTGGAGGCTCTCCACGTGCACTTTGCCCAGCCATACGCAAGTAGTGGGCCTATGTGTGTAGATGGGATACCGCCACCATGTTCACTGGGATGCCACGCTGTGTTGCAACATTGTACAGGACACATGATGCCACAATGATCCTGCAGACTATTGTTGGTGCATATAGCAACACACCATCAGAGTGGTCAAGGGAACAGAAACATGACTTGAGCACTCTGAATGTGTGCTCCACTATGCCCCGAGTTGCAATATGGGCAGTGTTGTATCTTACCTCGCCAGGTGTGTTGGGGTTGCATATGGGCGTCATCATCTATGTGCTCAGAGGGTAGGCACTGTCCCATGTAGAGGTGATAATGGTTGTCATTGTCATTTGTTGACAGTGTCTATTGATCTTTGTGCAACATTCATGGATGTGCATGGCCATTCATACTCACCATTGATCCATGTGTTGCCATGCTTCCCAGCTTCCAGGGTCCAGTGTAGAGGGGACATTCTGAAGATGTAACTATCATGGGTGATGCCAGGATAGTTGGCATACACTTCAGTAATGATGCCCTTGGAATCACACACAACCTGAACATTGATGGAGTGCCAGTGTTTCCGGTTGCGGTAGATGTGCTCTGATGCTCGAGATGGATGTAGAGCAACATGGGTGCAATCAATGGCACCTAGCACTTTTGGGAACTGCATCACCCCATAGAAATCCTGGACCACTGCTTGCCTTTCTGCAGGTGTTCTGGACATATAGATATGCCAGCAGACTGAAGGGTGTGCAGTTATTATTGCCAACAGCCGGTGTAGGCAGTGTGACTGCATGGCCTGTGACATGCCACCGACTGTGGCGGTGGTCGCGGGAATGAGCTAGTGGCCAAACAATGCAGTACAGTGAGCACCTTTTGCCAGGGGCTCAGTGCTTGGGAGCACAGGGTGTGTGATGTGAGGTCATCTTCCCACTCCATGACCAGGTCTAGGATGATATGGAGGGGGAACCTATACCTGCCATAGACCTGGTTGTCAGGCATCCCAAAAAGGCTGGTCCTTGGGAGTAAGATCAGGGCCCTGGCCATCCTCCACATCCTGTGGTGTCCCAGGATGACTGCTGCAACAAATGATGCATTAATCGTGGCTGTATACATGTGTTTGATGATCGTGCATGCTTTTAATGCATTTGTTTGTGTGCATGCTGACGTTTATGTCGGCTATCACATGGCGTAGGTCTTTCGGGATTTGTGTGTGCTTTTTCACACGCTGGCGATCCCTGTTCAATTCCATGAATACAGTTGTTTTGCGCGCGCATGGGCGGTGCAATTGCTTGAGCATAAAACATCCCTGTAACACCCACATTTTCCCTTGTTCTTCCTCATTCTGCATGTTCCACCCCCTTTTTAGATGGCTGCGCAGGCCCAGCCTACCCTCTTCTTGGAGTCTCGCACAAGGCATTCATCGGGGCGCAGTGACGTGTTGGACCGGCGTGGATTCCTCACAAGTCCCAGGTAAGCCAGCGCAATGTATTCCATGAATCGACGAACGGGGAGTTGCGTGCAATTTTGTGCACAAGTACCCAATTTTCAGTGCCCATTATTCCATGAATCAGGCCTTTAATTGCTCTGTTAAAAACAAAAAACATGTTTGTTTCTGTTACCTAACTCAATGGTACTCAACACATACAGAACATAAAAGGATAAAAGGCTAAGTCAGCTCTGCCGTAATTCTAGCCAGTAACCTGCTGGTTACAAGCAGATTTCAGCAACAAAGATTTCACATCCATTTATTGTGGTCTCTAATATACTTTGAGTGCAGGCCACAAGCCTTTGCACATGTGCTTACTACATGCTCAGTGCCACCGCAGATCGCCAGTTGGATGGTGGATTTCCAGAGTATCATTTTGTGGTGGTGTATGTGCATGGCAACTGGAATCAGTTGTCTGTCCATCATGGCTTTTGCCACCATTGGACATGCTGCGTGGCTATGTGAGAAAATGCAGATTGCCAGTGTGCATCCGGCCATTGACAAGATGGAGTGGTTATCAGAAAGTGATAGCGATGCAGCATTTAACTGGATTCATACAGGTCTTATGAGGGGATGGTGCCACAGGGAGCACGTGGTCAAAGGATATAGGGTGGTTCAGGAAGAACAGCTGAAGGTTCATGGTGTGTTACCAAAGGGGACGGGTTGATTCCTGCAGAAGTCTTGAGGTGTAAGTTATTGTAATTGGCCCATGAGGGGCATCTTGGTTGAGCAAACCTAACGGTGGTCACATGGGCAGGGATGTGGAGGACCTGGTCTGAGAGGGGGTTTCATGTGGGCTCGATGATAAAAGTTAAATGGTAAAGCTGCTGAACCTGGTAGAGTTGGTGGATAAGCTGTGGAGCAAGCTGCCCATTGACACATACTGGGTCAATTTGATGTCCTGGGCAGTAGGTGCAATTATTTCCTTAGTCCTGGTGCATTATACATTTAAATGGTTGGAAGTAGCTGCTTTGGAAACAGTGACTACAAAGTTATAGATTTTTTTAAAAGGGGTGTACTTCCCCAATCTTTGACAGACAACTGGGTACAATTCATATCCCACAAAATGGCTGAATTTCGGTGTAGTCTTGCCATAGAACATCATAGGTATGCTCTTTACAACCCAAGAGCCGATGGGTTGGTGGAGAGGACCAACTGGGTTTTAAAGGATTTCATCCAGCTAGCCCTCATTAACAACCTGGATTGAAAGAGGGTTGGAAAGAAGCTTTCAATGCATACAGGCGGACTCCCAATGTTTTGATCAGTCATATCCTGTTTGAGAAGATAAGGGGTACGAGGGTTGATTCCAAGATATATCCTCCATGAAAAGGACACAGTGGTGATGCTAGTGTGGACATGCAGATAATGATGTGCCTCGGCAGGTGCAAGGAGTGCACAGAACAGCTGCGTCATGACTCCGAGTGGGGTGTCAGTACTCTTGATGTCAAGGACGTACATGTGGTGGGGGCCCACAGCCCCACATTTGAGGCAAAGGGTTTACCTGTGTGTTTGGCCCTGGGGGAAGTTGTCAAGGCAGGTACGGCTTGAATGCGCTTGAGGGTTGCACGACCTTGAGCACGGATTATGTGTCCATCCAGGCGCAAGGGAGTGTGCTGAGAGACAGCAGGCAAGTGACAGAACCTGCATGTTCGGGAGACGTTGCCAAGGTGCATGCACAAGGGCATTAGAGGGCACTGGGCAGCTATACCAACAGGGAGAGCAAAGTGTGTTGGAGCATACTGCTTCTGCCAGCAGTCCTGTTCCCACTGTCATGTTGAATCTGTCATGCAGACCTCACTGTCTTGGGTGTAGTCTTACCTTCTGCATGTCTACCAGTTAATGGGTATTGTGTCACCTGTGTCGCTGTTCATGTCTAGTTAAATATTTCACCAAATTATTAAATTCAACGTTTTACCAAACTGTGCTGTATGGGAGAGGTGTTAGAGGAAGCGCATCTGACTGAGAAATGCTGTGAGGGAGACCTAGGCTTTTAAGGCACCAACTGATGTAAGAACACTGAGAGCTCATAACCAGTAGTAGGTGACCAGAGCTAGTGGATATGGGTTGCCTTCAGTATAGCTCTTTTGGCCATATCTCTGGTGTGCTTGTTTACTTATTCTACCATCCCTGCATTCATCAGATCCCTGTGAGGACTCTGGTCCCTTGCCGGCCCACTCTCCCCCCAAGCAAGAGGGTAATGGTTATCAGCAAATAGTTTTGGGGGCCTTTTTTGATGGGAAACAGGTAACATGATTGGCGCATTTGTTGAATTCCTTTTAAAAACAACTACACACACCAAAGTGGCTGCCAGGAAAATAGAAAAGCTGCATAGTCCCTTTTCTATTTCTGTGGTGTACAGTCAGTATGCAAAACCAGAGAGGGAGGTGCCAGGTAGGTAGGGTTAGTGTTGAGTGGGTGACAGATGTGAGAAGGAAGGGCAGGGGCTAAAGAGAAAAAGAAGATGGCGGATGGGGAGAGGCACTGGCTGCCCACAAAGGAATATGGGTGGACAAAGTGGATTCCCATCTATGTTCCCGGCAATTTGAATGGCTCTCCCGAATGGCTTTTTTTAAAAATAGGTTAACATTTTATTCAGAAACAATTCCATGAACAAACTCGATAAATCAAAACCACAATTAATAACAAAAACCTGATGTAACACTTATCCTAAAAACCTCAGAGTAATCTTTGACATCTTCTAAAAGCTGCTTTAACAAATTTCACAACATCCTGCATAAAAACGGAGTCATTATAATTCATGAACATTGTCATGGTATGTTTGATCTGGTCATTAATATAATCCTTCTACATCCAGAGACTTAATTTCACTTCTACATTTTTTGTGCTCAGCACCCAAATAATCAATGACAAATATCAATGAGTTAAGATTTGTTATGGAGCGCAAGCTTTGACATTACCCCACTTCCGCAGGCCTTCCTTTGAGCAATGCCTTGCATTGTCCTTTGGACATATTATTAAAAGCTGAAATGTTTCCCAAACCTCACCTTTTTAGCAAGGCAATTACATTTTTATACCAGCTGTATTTGTTCTGAGCAGGGGAGGCCACCATCTCTATGCGCGGCTTACCTATGTTATGGTTCGCACACGGATCTAGATGAAGCTTCAAGAACAATTCTAAAAAGCTCTGCTGTGCCTGTATCATTATGCTGGGTACTCCCAACTCATGCCTCGATCTGCCTCCGTGGGGATCTGCCTCCGTGGGTATTAGCCAACAGACCCGTCGCTTTTCTTAAAAGTGTCTTCTGAGTGGCCTCCAAAAGGACGCAAATCAAGTGCCCTCAGATTTCACTTCAATGTAGCATCGACAAATGGGGTTTAATCTCACGCACTTTAAGACACTTATACAACCTGCATCCCCAGTGTAGCATATAGACACATAGCAGCCCACCGAACCCCAGGACAGCACAGTTAGCTACAGTCTTTAAATGTGGGGTCCAGCTGCCACTTCTAGAGCTATAGAAAACTTACTCTAAATAATTGAAAAGTCCGACGACCTCCATTTTGTTATTATCAATGACCCAGCTTTGCTTTATTGTCCGTTTAACTAAAGACCATGATCTTTGGGTTAGCTAAATTTCATCTCAGGATATGCTTGTTCAAACATCAATTTGCATACCATGAACTTTTTTGGAAACCGTCTGAGGTAAGATCTAGTAATGCCATGTTGTCAGCATACAGCAAAACGCCGACTTTGGTACCATTTACAGATGGAGGGATATGCCTAAATTGTAATCTGTGATGAGAAGAGGATAAATAAAAGAGGTGCTAGTAGGCAGCCTTGCTTAGCACCCTTGTTTGTAGGAAAGTCCTTGGTGTATTCGTTCAACCCGGAGCAGTGTACGTCCGCTGACATATCTGAGTACAGCTATTGGATTAACTGTAAGAGGCCGAGGGGCGAGGTGGGGGGGCGGGTTGGGTTGGGAGGAGCATCAATTCCATCCATTATTTTCGTAATATATGACAGGCAAAAGAATCAACGGTTTTGGCTAAGTCTAGAAGGGTGCTAATGAACAGATACGTAAACAAATGAAACGTAAGTAAATAAAGTAGATTGAGAATGAGGAAAACAAAATGAAAGAGGAACAGAAAGAGGGGCTATGGCGGCTGTAATCACGGGTGACTGGTGGCCATATTGAGCAGCTCTTTTTCAATGAATCTTTAAATTTGCTCTGACAAAAGGTGGAGGCACCAAGGCTCCATGAACATAGCTAATAGCCCTGAGTGGAGACAGTCAACGTTTCTGGTTTTGCTTTCAGGGATCTGCCAAGACGAGAAACCCAGCAACTCCACCCACATGAGGTTGTATCTTTCATCTCTAACTCAGGCATTGTCCACAATATTGAGAATTGCTGTCTAGATTGGCGAAGCAAAGGACGTTTTAAGGTTCTACAGGTCAGTAACAATGCAGGGCCATCATCAAAACAGCTCTACATTCCAAGCAGCACTGGATTGATACCAACTCTCACTAACCTTTTCAGCCACATTTTCACTGACTCGCCTGTCCCATCTGGTCCAACGGCAATATGGCACTCATTCTCAAGCACAACAAAGATCAAACTGATTACATAGTGTATCATTCCACATGACTGCTTAATGCTAAAGCTAAGATATGTGCTCTGTCCAACAGATACATCAGAGAAGTAGCTAAGGGTGATGAAAAAGGCGCTATGCCTAGAGACAGCAAATCAAATTTGAATCACATTGTGGTAAAAATGCAAGTTCGATCCACCAGGGGGCGCAGAGATGGTCTGACGCATCTCGGCTCGTCTCCCTGCCAGGGCGCTGATTGTGGGTCCTGAGCCCCCCCCGACACCCCCGGAGTGAGGAGCCGACACCGCCCCCACCCACACGAGTGCCCCGGGCGCCCCTGGCCCGAATTTGGGATCCCGAGGTGGAACCGTGCCGGAGAACGAAGCCTCCGAGTTTTGAGGGACGGAAGCCCCTCCCCCCTGCGGCGCCGCGGCTCCGCGGAGATCTACTCTACCCCCGGGCCTGAGCGAGGCCTGCAGAGGGGTCGGGCGACCCGGGCTGGCAGCTCCCCCCCCCCCTGCCGTGTGCAATCTCGTGGGGGTCGGGTGTACCTGGGGCACCCGCGGCGGATCCGGGAACGTGAGGCGGCCCCACGAAAGTACAGCGGAGTTGTGGGTCTGGACGACGCCTATGCGACCAGGTGAGGAGGGGAGCACGGCGGCCCCCAAGAGAGTGGGTGGAACTAGAGGAGCAAATTGGGCAAATTGGAGTCTTTGGTGTGGGCTCGCACTGGCCCATGCTGGCAACCCACGGTTTTCCATGAGTGGCGACCTCGCACTCAGGAGGTGAGGTAGTGCTGGCCCAGTCTGGGCAACCCCCCTGGGGACCGACGGCACCACAGGAAGAGACAGGAGCGAGGCTGGGGAGAGCCAGCGACACACATACAAGCCTCGGAGGGGTCATGGGCGACGGGGCGTCCCCCGAGCACCGCATTTCCTAGGCAGACTGACTTGCCACGCGGGGCCCTATTGGGAGAGTTAGGCCCCGGCAGGCCACACCTCGCGTCCAGCCACTGGTGCGTTGAAGGCCCTCACAGCTCCGACGGGAGCACAGTTGCGCAATTTGGGGAGGGGAGAGGCGAGGTGAGAACCCTGTGGAGGAAAAAACAATACCTACGGGAGGGAACTAGTCGGGGACTAGGACTCCAGGTGCTGGGTCTTCGCTTCCAGCTTCACAGCGGACAGTGGCCCTCGCCCCCGGCGGCGCTGTCTCCGGGTGGACCAGCGGGTCACGTTGATCCTGAATTTCTGGGGGACCCCCCGCGGAGCAGGGATGCTTGGGGAGAGTCTATGTGCTGGAGAGAATCCCTACAGAAGTTTCGCCGCACGTCCCCTGATCCCCCGAGGCCACCTGGAATGGCGACCCAGACGCAACAGGAGCCTGCTGATGCTAACACGGTCACCAGAGGCATGGCAGCCCTACTGGAAGAAATTAGAGACTTTAGGGCGGATATTGCTCTGAGACTGGACACCTTAGACAAAAAGGTGGACAATATTGATGACAGAGTCCAGGCACTAGAGAACACCACAGCTTCGAGCAACATCTTTGAGACACAATTCGACATGCGCCTGTCGGAGCTCGAGAGAAGAGAAGAGAGATGCTCTTTAAAAATGGACGATTTGGAAAATAGGGAACGCCGCTGTAACCTACGTTTCCTAGGCTTCCCGGAACACGAGGGGGAAACTCAAGCAGACGTCATTAAGGCTGTCAATGCAGTAATAGGGGTACTCTTCGAAGGGGCCAATACCAGCGAACCCACCATTGACAGGGCCCTAGAGCAGGTGCACCCTCTAGAGGCCCCAGATCCGTCTTAGTTCGCTTTCATTACTTCTCGGAAAAGAGCAGGATCTTGGAACTGGCTCGTAAGAAGGGCCCTGTGGAGTGGGAGGGGGTCCGGATTTCGGTGTATCAAGACCTGTCGGCCTTCACCCTTGCAAGACGCCGCCTCTGCTCCCTGCTGACAAAGATGCTACAATCCAAGGGGGTCCGCTACAGGTGGGGATATCCTTTCTCCCTCTCCTTTGAATTCGAGGGCTACAAGTATGCCCTGATCACTGAAGATGATATCCAGAGAGTGTCAGGTGAACTTTTGGACAATTCAAACATGGTAATGGGGGAGCAGGAACGCGAGCGAACACCGACAGGCCCTAAAGGGAACAAAGCTCCCAAGGAGAGGCGCAGAGTGCGAGGTCAGAGGAAATTTAGGAGAGTGACCCCAGCTTCGCCGGGCCTTCCAAATAGTTGAAGCGAACATTTGGTGCCTGACGACTAAACCGGCATCTGCCTATGCGAATGGAGGGTGATGTAGCTGTTTGTACTTTACATTGAACCTGGGGGTGGGGGAGGCTCGGAGTGTTGGTTATGACGAGTTATTGAGCCCGAGGGGGGGGGACAATGGTGGCCTGGTCTGGCGATCGGATGAAGCCATGGAACGACCAGGCGATTAGGGGGGAGGGGAGAGGAGGGGAAAAGGGGGAGTTATGTTGTTGGGGTTACAGTTACAGTGCGCCAAGTTTTTCGGGTATTCTCGCACCCCTGGGGCTGTCTCGAGTCGTCAGTGGGTTGCGGAAGTATTGTGGGAGTAAAAACGCTTGCTTTTCTAAGAATGGAGCTATGAGCCTTTATCTGTGCTTTAATGATTCGCTCCAATTCTTGACAGTGGGGTCACTGAATGCTCGCGGGCTTAACTCGCCTACAAAGAGGTCCCTAATTGTGAGGGAATTTGCGAGGCTGCGGCTTCACTTTCTTTTTGTGCAGGAGACTCATTGGGTTCAGGGAAAAGAGCCTAAGCTCAGGGCCAGACCCATAGCTCAGATGTACTCGGCCTCTGTTCAGTCTAAGAAGCGGGGAGTAGCTTTGTTGATTTCTCCTGGGGCCCATTTTGCGTTTAAAGCCTTAAAAGCAGACCCTGAAGGCCGGTATCTCATGGTGAAGGGGGAGGTGAGGGGTTGTTTGTTCACACTGGTTTGCATATATGCTCCGAATGAAGCGCAGGATACCTTCTGGGAAGGGATGAGAGGGATAATAATGTCATTTTCTGAGGGTACCCTTCTGGTTGGGGGAGATTTTAACATGGTGCTTTGCCCCGAGAGAGATAGGAAATCTGATAAGCCTTGCCCCAATGTCCGTCACCACAAGAAGTTGGCGTTGGCCTTCCAGGAAGTGAATGGGGAATTAGGTTTGGCTGACACGTGCATCCCCGTGAAGGGCCGGAACCCAGATTACACATATTATACAAAGACACATGCTGCCTTCTCTCGTATTGATTACATCTTGGTTGACGCCTCGCTGCAGGGAGAGGTCACTAGTTCAGGAGTGGAGATTGTCCCTTGGACGGACCACGATATGGTAAAGATTAAGATTGGCCTTCCTCCTGTCCCGGCAACCGGATCCCGGTGGAGGTGTAATGACCTGCTTCTGCAGGACAGGGAGATTCGCCAATCCCTCCTAGCAGCCATTGAGGATTATTTCACTCTTAATGACAATGGGGAGGTTGGAACTATGGGAGTGTGGGAGGCATTTAAGGCAACTATTAGAGGCACCCTTATCGGTATTGGATCCGGGAGAAAGAAGGAGAGGGAACGTGAGGAGAAAGTGTTAAAGGACAAAATAGAGGCCATCCAGCCGGGGGGGAAGTTAAGGTCACAGATGTTTCCCGGGCAATGGGAGGAACTACAGGGGTTGCGAACCAGGCTGGCAGACCTCCAGGTGGGTCAAACGGAAAGGAAGCTCTCTTTTTTGAAGCAGAGGTATATGGAAAGGGGGGAAAAGGCAGATAAAATTTTGGCTTGGAGACTTCGAGACCTTAGAAATAGCAGGAGGGTGAACTCAATTCACACCCCGGAAGGGGACTCGACCGCGAGAGATACCAAGATAGCTGAACAATTCAGGCTATATTATGAAAAGCTGTATCGCTCGGAATATACAGGGGATGGGAACGACGTTGAATGCTTACTGGACTCCCTCCCTGTTCCGGGCCTTCTCCCGGACAAAGCGGATTCTCTTGAGAGTCCCATCTCCCCGGAAGAAGTAATAGATACCATATCCTCTTTGAAGAGCGGCACTGCCCCGGGGGACGATGGTTTCACAGTCAAATTCTACAAGACATATAGGTCCACGCTTGCCCCATTCATGGCTAAGATGTTCAATGCGGCACTTGACCAAGGTTCCCTCCCTCCACACGATGATGTCAGCCTTGATTGTTGTCCTGCCTAAAGAGGGCAAGGATACCTCATATTGCCAATCATATCGCCCCATATCCCTCCTTAATACCGATGTTAAAATATTAGCCAAGCTCCTAGCGAATAGACTGGCGAAGCTGCTCCCTACCCTAGTGCATGGAGATCAAGTGGGCTTCATCCCGGGCCGCCAGGGGTCAGACAATATAAGAAAAACCCTCGACCTCATGCATGAGGCATCTAGACAGGGAGTGGAAGGGTACCTCCTCTCACTAGACTCAGAAAAGGCCTTCGACCGTGTCGAATGGCCTTACATGGGCAGGGTCCTTCGAAAGATGGGGCTGGGTGACAATTTCTGTGGGTGGGTCGCAGCGCTCTACAATGGCCCCTCGGCGAGAGTGTTGGTCAATGGGGGCACCTCAGAGCCCTTTTCCCTCTCTAGGGGCACTCGGCAAGGATGTCCCCTGTCGCCCCTATTGTATGCTCTGGCAATGGAGCCTCTAGCCATAGCGGTTAGGAATGACCCGGAAATTACGGGAATACATTGTGGCGAGTGCGAGTTTAAACTTTCCCTCTTTGAAGACGACATTTTGAGCTACCTAACCAACATCCAAGATTCCTTACCCCGGCTGTTCGATCTTGTACACCTCTTCGGCTCCTTTTCGGGACTGAAGATAAATACGTCCAAATCAAGTATCATGCCCATGGGTTTGGGGGATCAGGACATCGGAAATAACACCGATATTCTTGGGGTTAGAATTGAACGGGTATCCACCAGGTACCTCGGCACCACCATCCCCAGGGATCTATCCCAACTATACCAGAGCAATTTCCCGGAGATCCTCGCTCAAGTCAGTAGTGACCTCAGGCGTTGGGCACCCCTCACGCTTTCCTGGCTTGGGCGCATGGTCACAGTGAAGATGAATATCTTGCCCCGCCTCTTCTATCTATTCGCAGCGCTTCCCACTGTGATACCCGAGTCTTTTTTCGAGGTGTTTCAATCCTGAGTCCTTATGTTCATTTGGAACGGTAAGAGGCCAAGGGTCAAGACCTCCACCCTGACCCTCCCGAAGTCCCATGGAGGTTTTGGCCTCCCCGACTTCCGGATTTATTACAAAGCAGCCCAGCTCCGGGTGATGTTGGAGCATATGCAGGACGACATGGGTACCTATTGGACATATATTGAAGACGTTCACACCCACCCGAAAAAAGTTGGAGACCTCTTGTGGGCCCCTCCAAGGGTTCTCCCCTCTCAGATCAGAACACACCCCACCCTGGCAGCCCTGTGGGCATTATGGAAGCCCAATAAAGCTAATAAACTATTGTCATCATGGCCCTCCCCGCTGTCCTCGCTCTGGGGCGCCCCCATAGATCTGGGCTCTAGGGGTTTCCAAGACACTCAGGCCTGGTCAGATATGGGGCTGGAGAGGGTCTCCCAACTCTCGCGGGAAGAGGGCTTTATAGAGTGGGTTAGCTTGATCGAGGCTTTGGCAGGTAGACCCCCCACGGTCTTTGAATACCTGCGGTTGAAAGGGATTTTGACCCACCCTAGGTGGGCCGACCAGCTTAGACGCCCCCTCACTCCATTTGAAACCATACTGGCTAAAAGTATAACTCGGAAGGGCTCGTTATCCAAGTTTTACGGGGTTTTGATAACTGCTGACCTAGAGGGTAGACAGCCCTTCAAACGCATATGGGAAGAAAGGCTGGGCATGCCATTGGATGACCACACTTGGAGGGCTGTATTCAAATGTATTTTCTCGGGTTCCCTATACACCGCTGCCATGGAACATAGTTTCAAAATTCTTCATTCGTGGCATCGCCCCCCGGCCTTGTTGGCCAAGATGTTTCGGGATGTGTCCCCCTTTTGCCCAAGGGGCTGCCACCAACGGGGAACCTGGTTTCACATGTGGTGGGGTTGTCCGGCCATACAGGTTTATTGGTCGGAGTTGCTCAGCTGGATTAAGGACATTGAGGGGTTCAGCCCGTCTCTTCACCCGCTGGAGGTTCTGCTGGGCACTCCCATGCCAGAGACTGAAGCTAATGTGTATCCCAAGGTCATCGGTGCCATGCTGCGAGCAGGGAGATTGGCGCTTGCCCAAAAGTGGAAGAGCGTCCTGGCTCCCTCTAAAGAGGAATCTTTATATATGAAAAACTTACCGCAATAGCAAATGATACCATGACTGATTTTGTACAAGAATGGACTGCAGTTCTTCTGCATGATGATTGTGTTTCCATGAGGCTGTAAAATGAATACTGAGCTAGGTTGTAACGGCATACCTTCTTACGCCTCCCATGAACCCAAGATGACTCCTGATCAATGGTCCTCTTGTCGGGCCCCGCTGTCTCAAGTGATATTTATTACAATCATGTGATAAGCAAGTGTTCTCCCCTAAGGTTGGATAGTTTGCAACACCCCAAGACTTGGCATGTTAATTGTTTGGGGGGGTGGGGTGGGAGGGGGGCAAGGGGGAAAGGAGTTAATGTAAAAAAAAAGAGAAAATACTACTGACAACTTGGTTCACTTTGATGTTTTTGCCGGCTGGGTCAGCATTCTCGCTCAACCTCATTTGAGTATTGTCAATAAAAACAATTAAAAAAAAAAAATGCAAGTTCAGTGCGGTAAAAAGGTGCAAACCTACCAGCTGCGGGTTTAGCCCACTACAGCCCTCAGCCTCAGGATCAAGGCCACCCCCTTTTTACCTGCACTGAATACCTCTAGTTTTGACTCAACCATCAGGCTTACATTATTCCTACCTAAATTACACCAAGCCCCATCTTGGAACAGTACAAATCCACCCCCATCATCATCACTGCCAAAAACATACCTAAACTCATAGCAGGAATACCTACCACTTGCCCCAACACCACGGTCAGAAACTCTAAACTAAGATCCAGGATCTATACCCACTGTAGCCGTATCCCCAAATATAACCTTAAGACTACTATAAAAAAAAAACAAAGAACACACAGACCAGAAACTAACTCACAAAAGACCTAACGGTAACCTGAAAGAATCCACAGCCTACAAAATAAAACAGAAGCAGACCATAAAAGGAGCCTTATTAAACGCCAGGTCCCTTGTAGCCCACGCTACGGAGATTGCAGACATCATCTTGTCAAACAATCTTGGCTTCCTCGCAATTACAGAAACATGGCTGCATGCTGCTGCAGGCCCGTCACTTGCCCTAGCAGTCCCCGACAACTACTCTACCCTAAGAACTGATAGACCTAACTCTAGAGGTGGAGGTACTCTAGAGGTGGAGGTATCGCCGTCATCTTCAGGTCTACGCTAGACATGAGAACAGTCACTTCTACACCCATCGCGTCATGCAAACTCCTTTCAGTTAAACTCCAAACATCACCCAAAAGTACCATCACCATCCACCTAATATGCAGCCCTCCAGGTCCCATAGGATAATTCGAGGAAGACATATCATCATTAGCTGCTGACAACACTAAATCAACTGTGCAAATCTTATCCTAGGAGATTTCAACCTTGACTATAATAACCCAAATTACTTACATGCCTTATCATTAGCCAACGCCCTGTCAGAATTTGGATTCTCACAAAAAATGATCCAACCTATCCACGAGAAAGGCAGGAACTAGACTGGGTAGTAGACTTAAATTGCAACATCACAATGAATGAGTCATCACCCCAACCATGGACTGACCACTACCTCCTATCCTTTGAGCTTAACATCAACAACATACAGAAGAAAAAAAGCCATGTTGAACCACCATGTCCCACATGCAATAAACGCAGCATCACTACTGAGGCCATCTAACCTCTAGTAATCCATACACTAAATGCTCTACCCTTCAAAAGTGACACTAACCTTCTGCTAGACACCTGCAACAAATCCATGGCCAAAGCCATTGATACTATCACCCCGCTAAAAATGTGCAGTGGGAAACCAAGAGATCATTTGAACTCCAGGTTTACCCCCAAATTAAAGTTGTTATGTACAGAAAAAAGGAAACTAGAAACACTTTGGAAAAACACCCAACCTGCAGAGAATAAAACCAACCTAGTGAATATTACAGCTAAATTCAAAAGCGAGATCATCCGCACCAAAAGAGAGACCTTCAATGATAGAATAACCAAAGCAGGCTCCAGCACCAAATAATTGTTTAATGTCTTGAGAGAGCTGGAAAATCCCAACACCCCCCCCCCCCCACCTCCCACCCCGGACACCTGCCTTAAGGATAAACTCTGGTGCACCGGCATCCAAAAGGCCCTTGCAAACAAAATCAAAGGCCTCCAGACCAAAATAGCCGACAAACTACACCAACTAACCACCCGCAGCCCAATTAATCCGACAACTCCTACCTCCTTGCATCAAACCTCAGGCTTTAAATTCACCAACGTATCAGTACCAGAGGTACAAAAAATGATAGCCTCATTGAAACCTTCGATCTGTCAGGGTTATAGCTGCCCAGCACAGATCATCAAGGATGCGGCCAGAGACTTAGCCCCATTCATCACCAAATTAATCAACTCATCATTCTCCAGCAACTCTGTACCTTGTAACCTGAAAGAATCAGGGTACTCCCATTGCTCAAGAAACAAACCCTAGATCCATATATACCCACAAACTACAGACCGATCACAACAGTCCCTTTCCTATTAAAAATTCTAGATAGGGTTGCATACTTACAAATTCAAAACTATCTAGAGACTAACACGCTATTGGGAACGCGACAATCTGGCTTCAGACCTCAACATGGAACAGAAACTGCCCTTGTTGACCTCAAAAGCCAGATTGACGAACTAAAAGACAAAGGAAAAGTGGCCATCCTACTCCTCCTAGACCTGTCCGTGGCATTCGACCTGGTCGACCACAATGTACTTTGTGATCACAATGCCTCGGCAGCTCACTTCTCGAGCACAGCCATCACATGGATTCAGTCGTTCCTCAACAACAGGACCATGCATGTCTTCTCACCCTCGGCAGCAGCCGACCCCATACCTATCACCTGAGGCGTGCCACAAGGCTCATTCTTCTCGCCCACTTTATACAATATCTTTCCAAAGCCACTGTTTGATAAACTGGACCTTCTGGGTGTCACCTACACCAACTATGCAGATGACACCCAGATACTCCTCCTCTTGTCAGGCATCTATGACACAGATGTTTCTCGAATAAATGAAATCTACACCATCATTGAGGCATGAATGGCCCTCCACGGCCTCTGCCTGAATGATGACAAGACTGAAATCCTCCTGGTTGGCTCACCAACTAACCTTAAAAAACTTACCGCAACTACACAAGCATAAGCATAGATGGAAATAACATACCCATTGCTAAATACATAAAAACACTAGGTGTTTACCTCAACGTCAATTCCAACCTGATGCCCACGGGCTATCGGCGCTATACAAAAAATAAATACATACATACATACAACCTAACCAAACAAGTAAACATGATTGCCTCAGCCACCACCTACACAGGCAAGCTGATCAGGGCGTGCAGACCACTACTGTCATCCAGCAGTTGCCTTATACTAGCCAGAGCACTCATACTGTCCAAATTGGACTTCTGTAATGGTCTCTACTTAGGTGCCAATAAGTCCATACTCAACAAACTGCAGGTACTGCAGAACAATGCGCTAAGAGAATGCCCTTAATAACAGTGTTTTAAGCTAATAACATATAGGCAATAAAGTTGCAACACAGGTAAGTATACAAGGTTTAACGTTAGACCAAGGCGCTGTGAACCGGCCTCAAAGCATGCTCTTTTAGAAACAAGTTCACATATCATTAACTTGCTTAGTAGCCACAGACGCTGGCAACACATTGCAAATTCAAATTACACGTTCCCAGGATCGCACAGTAGGAAGCGAACAGCCTTTGTTACTTTTGAGGTCAGGAAGCAGAGCTTATGGGTCCCATGGAAAAAACGTGAATAAACAAGCATTTTATAATTCAGCATATTAGTTTATGAAGCTGGTCCACTGATGGTTTCAAAATGCCCATGGCAGTTTCAAATTGACCTTAGTACATCTCAGCCTGGGAAGAAGTTCAAAGAGTTGCTAAAATGCAACATTCAAATGGTAACTTGCTTGTGGTTCAAGGCTCTGAGAGTGTCATGATCGAATACTTTCTCATGATAAACGGATGGAGATGACCAGTGGCAGAAGAATAAAGATCCGATGGCCATCTCAAATGTTTCAATTGGCGCTATGATGTGGGAATTGTGGGCTGGACTGTGATGTCATAAGGGTGGACAAGGGTGGTGTGGTAAGGTTTACGGGACCCAGTCGTTTCAAGATAATGTATGTCCCTCTATAGGGTAAGGACATGATCCCACCAATTAGCCTCCCACAGAGGAATGTTCTAATGTTGCAATGTGTTTTGATGCTGATTAGTTTATGAGATTATAAAAGCTTTTGTTTTTGGGCGTATCTTTGACAGCACTTTTCATGCAGTCCTGTTCCGCATTCTGTTTGATTTCACTTTCCCAGCTGTGCCTGGGCCCAGAATAAGTTGCGTTACTTCTTGCCTGGTGTACACTCCTTTTTAGACTACTTTTGTAATTTTTACTGGTGAGTTTGGAAGCAACCTGCAGTACAACATAATGATTGGCTCAGTTGAACTGGCAGTAAACCACAAGCTTGCAGTGTTGATTGCCCTGATCAATGCCAAAATAGCTCTTGATATGGGCTCTTGGTCCTTGCTTTGAGCCACCTCAATGCTACAAGCTTTAGGGAGGGGTGTATGCGAGGAGTTCAACAACTAAACAAGGAGGTTAATGCCTGTCTAGTCATCAATGGTAAAGTATCCCAAAGATTAACATAACAATACGTACTTGCAAGGGATGCCCTATCTGACCTCTTTTATTTTATTTTTGCACATAACTCCAGCACAGTCCCTAAGAGGTCAAAGACTAACATGTTTCTTTCATCCACGTTCACTAGGCCGCTTACCCGGAAGCCCAACACACTAAAGACCGCCTCAAGAAACATCCAAAGTAGCGGGCTGGAGACCTTTGGATTCGGCAGTGGAGCAGCTTCAGGTAATTGGTGGTGGCAATGGGGAGGCAGGGCTGCACCTCAGAGGAGGGGGAGGTGCTGAGTGGACCCCCAAATAGGAACAGGAGAAGGGGGTGGAAACAAAAGAACAACCTTGCAGGGGTGGCCTTCACAGGCTGCATTCCATATAGTCTGTCTTTTGTTCCCAGTCTTCACATCCGGACCATTTTTTTTAAACAATAATAATACCAGTTCTTAAGGTAGGATTGCTAAATAAAATTGCCACTTCATGCTGTTGACCTTGCTTTATACACATCTAAACACCACGAAGTATGGATCATATTGGCATGGGAATAGTGGATCATTTCTCAGCATAAAACACATATAGACAGAACAGAAATTATATCATGGACTATCACAGGCCTTATGCATGCTAAGAAAATCTTACACGATTGGATGAGAAGGTCTATTTCAGACCAGGTAACATGTCAACTATGACTCTATAATAGCTGTGCTCGAGAAGTCACCAGATAAGTAGCACTGTTTCCCGTAAAAATCAGAATAGGCCAAAATGACTGCATCCAAATTACCGACCCCACCAAAAGACCTAAAACACATACCACAAAAAGTTCAAAATACCAAAGTTTGAACTTTTTGTGGTAGTGGGACTTTTGGTGGGGTCGGTAAAAAAAAAAAAAAGCCGGGGGCTGCAGGTGTGTCCCCTGCAACAACCTGCTCACTATACTATACAGTATAGTGAGCGAGGGTTGCGGGGGACACCCTCGCAGTTCACCCATTAAAAAGTAAAACAAAAAAGAAAAAAAAGAAATGGACCCTGCAGCAGCGGTTCCCGATCACAGAAGTGAAAGGGAACTGGCGCTGCAGGGACACAGTGCATCGGAAGGAAAGTAGGGGGGTGGGTTGTGGGTGGGGATTTGTGTAGGGCTTTGCACACATCGGGAATGTTCAGGGGAGAAATGACCAAAGATTATTTAGAGCAAATCATCTTTGGTCATTTCTCCCTCGAACATCTCCGTTGCGCACAAATCACACAGATTCTAAAAATCACAGGTAAATGAATCCTAATTAAAATGATGATTTTACCAAAGTTCAACTTGCTCTGTGATAGATAACATCCCTCCGTATGTCTCAAGTTCTTTCTTTCTGAAGTCGGGGTCACCAGTTGATAAATTCCTGAGGTATACAAGGTCATAAGAATCAGTTGGTGAGCCTGACAAGGGTTAGTTAATGGGTGTTGGCAGGGCTGTATGCATCTGGTTTCAGGATTTATTACTGTGCAGCTCACATAAAACGATTTTGGAATCTATTGGTAGGGAATGCACACAATCACAATTTTCTTTTCAACTGAATGAAGCTATGGTCCTTACATCATAGACTTTGTCTCAAAAGTGTGCTACCCAAAAGTATTTAAACATATCAGCATGGGCGTAATTTTAGGTGGGGACAGGGGTGTTTGTTCCCCCAACTTTCATGGCACACCATTTTGTCCCTGTTCATTTGGCTGGGGCACCCTTTCTTCAGATATCACGTCCCCCCAAAATTTTCACTAGAAAATTTCACTGCATTTCAGACTAAAGTAATTACAAACCTGTTGCAGAGATAGGGCAGACATAGGTGCCCATCTGGGCATCCCGTACCTAAACAGCACAATTCCGTTATGCAAATCACTGTTTTTTTCAGCAGTCTCTGCCGGGATGCACTGTTCCTACCAGTCAGAGATGCAGGATTCCTTCTTACATGGGAACAGATGGAACAACAAGTGGGAGTAAAACTAAGTGCACTCAAATATCCTCAAATAAGTAACATTTTCACACCAAGTTAGTTCTTCTATGTAAAGACACATGAAGGTATGTCAGGAAACATAAATGCACTTTTCATTAACTGTGGTGGTTGTCACTGACATTTGGAATATTTGCCGACACGTAATGCACGCTTTACCGCAATACAAGACCTTTCCTCTGTACGAGTGACCAATGGTTGATTTCTTTCTTTTTTTAGCATTGCTGACAGGCCGAAAGAGAAACAAAGAGTGCCTTTCCACAGAGTTTATGGTGCGGCGCTAGATGCAAACTACACTGTCCATGTAGAAGATTTTGTCAGAGCCAAGTGCATGGTGACATACAATGATGTGCCCGGCTCTCTTATACCTTATGTATGCCTATGTGGGCTTTGAAGTTACAGCATTGGGTGTGAAGTGGTTTGGATGCTGCTCTCTGAAAAGTAAGTAGCCATGGGACCTGGATTCAAATCACACCTCCAACGTGTCAGGAACTTTGGAAGTGAAGGATGAGTGGCTAAAATAAACTGATAACAGAAATCGTCCTTACGGCGGGAGAAGCATTGTCTAAAGGAGTTTGTTCTGTGTTGATTAAGTATTTGCTTGCAGCTATGATGATTATGGCACCCTGTTAATACAAAATACCCAAAACAACTGTAGGCGCCCAAAAACAATGTAAACATGGTAAAAGTTACTTTTGTATTGCAGTCATTTGCAAGGCCTGATTTCATATGTAAAGCCAATATTATATATGCAAGTGTTAGGATGTACCTTTATGGCCTCAGCGCCGAAATAAAGTGATTGACTGACAATATTCTAGATTGCATATTTTCTTTCAACTACTTTATGACATTTCAAAAGGACAAGATTAAGAACCAAATAAAAACGATGCTTCTCTAAAAGATGGCCATTAACATTTGAGTTTATTTACTTCCCGAAAGAACTTAGAAGGCTCAGAATGTTTGTGGAAGAACACGACACAGATATAGGAACGTCCGGGATATCATCACAAGTGCAATGTTCCTGGCTTCCCAGTATACAAAGAAAAGCAATTTATATTTAGTGTCCTGTATAGAGAAATGTGCCTGAAATTTAAATGGGATTGTATTCAAGGACCATATTTATTATGTGTTTGAAGTACATAAAGTTATAAATGTTAAGTCCTGTTGCAGGATTTAGCACAGGAGATCTAAAGGAGACTTATGTGGAATAGAAAACTATATTCAATTTCAATGACAGTTGTTGCAGATGTTTCATCTTACTTAAAATAAGGAGATATAGAGCAATATAGGAACTAATATAAAAGTACCAATTCATTCTACCATACATACATTTCACATGGAGTCCTTGCATTTGAAATTCAAATGAACCTGTCTGAGTCTGGTGATTGAAAATGGTAGTTTTAAAAACTGCTTAAAAGGGGAATTTGAAACCCTTTACATATTCCAACCGTCCTGTTCTAGCCCCGCTTAGGAGTTCACAATTAAAAAACATGCAAAGCCTATACAAAGGGCCTTTGGTCACGTATAAGCCGGTTGTGAAGGCCAGCTTGGGAAAATACCAGATGGCTGATCCAGGCCATTGAGCTTCAAAGGGCTTGTACAGGCTTGCCATAAAAACTGCATTAGCAAAGAAGTCCAGGAAAGGTTATGAACCTGATGCACACCAAAAGACATTTGTTCTCTCACACATTAATATTATTAAAAAGGAGTATGTAGGTGATCCACTACCACTGGCCCCTGCAGGAAAACATCAGCAACTCCACACTAGAAAACCTGATTTGTATTAGCATGAGGGAAACCTTACATGAAATGCTTAGTCACCAAATTAATCAGTGCATCACAATGCAAGCTCAAATCAACACACAATTTGACACTGTAAAGATAGAAGTAATATCTGTCAGAATATGTAAAAAAATAAATAGTGTACCACATTTTAAATCGGCAAAAAATGGCAAATACGTGTAACTGTGTCAAATTGTATCATTGCCTGATCATTGACGTCTCTAAATGTGCACATCAATGTGCATAATCTGAAAATATTTGTTTTATTCATCACATATTTTAATCAGCAATTAGAGTCCAAAAACGAAATTGGCATTTTGTTCAGTATGAGTGGTTTTCCCTCCCACCTTTTCTGGGTGTCATGGGACTGGGAAAACCACACCTCTTTCACAAGAGCAGAGGTGGGGTCAGAAGGATATATCATTGCATGCACACAGGACAAAGGGACTACAGATGATGGAATAGGAGGATGATTATGTAATATTGGGGGCTGGAAATGGAAGTCTGACCCCAGGTAGATAAGACATTGGTAGAAGCATGACCAGTTTGTTTTTGGAATTTGGTTTCCAGATAAACCACCTGAAGAGAGACTTTTCTGAAGCAATGATTTCAGGCTGACTGTGTTCCCGGCTGACTCTCCAAAATCAAAACCCACATTAAAAAGGTAAATTAAACCTCAATCAACTCCAAACTGTCGAGATAGATCGATCCAGGTAAAATCTAGCATGATAAAGTAAAGGGGACTGCAGGGAATCCAATTAAAAACATTGGAAATCAGGTGCTGATATCTCAATGACTTGTGCTCCCCATATACAGTAAACACAAAGTGAGATATTTCTTTAAAGCCCAATCTACTTTGTAGTGAGAAATGTAAAATTTTAAACTGAATGCATGTTGGTGCCACGTTACTGTGGAAAATAATTCATGACTGAATCTGGTCCAGAGTAATTTTGGGCCATGATATTGTTGCAAAATACCATTGCCTAGGGTGATAGTGTGCATTACCTCACCCAGGGATGCCATAGTTATATATTAGATGTTTGTGTAACAAAAATGCAGGCTAAAGGAATTCATTCTATTTAATAAGAATTGTGTGTAATGCAAACCACTGTATCCCCTACTTTTTAATGCACAGACAGAACCATGCATAATGTGGAAGGTACGTTTAAAAAAAAAACATTGTACATGTTACAGGGGAATAGTATATTTTCAACCTGAAAATACAAACAAGCTGAAAAACAAACATAGATGCATTAAAATTGTGCACGCATACATAGATTGAAAAGATGCACATGCAAGTATCTTGAAAACAGTACATACACACATGACTTTAAAGCTGCATATTTAGCTGTATTAAAAGTCACACACAACACACACACAGATATAAACTGCAAGTAACATATTCATGTTTAGTGGATGTCACACTTACATGTTTAGAGAAAGCTGTACCCATGTTTTTTGATAACGCAGTGTGCATGTGAGTTCAGAACAGAATCATCAGATCCCTGAGAGTATTAACCTACCGCAGGCAAACATAAACTGGCTATTGTCTACAGTCAAGTGGCCTATACATAGCCAATACATTCACTACCTCAGACCTGCACAAGGATGTTGGTTGTTTTTAAATGTATTTTTAATGTTAGTTTCATGTAACTTTCTCTGATACCATACTTGTTTTGATACTGTAAAAAATGAGTATTCTGAGAAGAGTTTTGAGCGGTTTCCATGTAAATACACATACACTGGCCGAGTACAATACAAATATCTCGAATTGAGAGTGAATGCCTTTCTGGGCTTATAATAGATTCAAATAGGCAGGACATTTGTTTGATTGACTATTTGATCTTGGACTTGCTATACCTATATTGTAGTGTTCTCCACAGTGAAATGTTGGAGACCAACTTAGTTGATGTTACATTTAACTTTTAAATAGATTTCAATTTCTGACTACATCACTGGCTGTTCCTTGCCAAGAATTGTGAGATGGGGTTGTATAAATGGGAATGTTAGATTGGATTGGGGTGCCTAGATTAAAAATACACAAATATTACTACAAACACCCTTTTGAGTTCCTCTTTGGCGTGGGTGTACTCCATTGAAAAATACATAGGTAGATAATATAAGGTCACATCTTATGTACACTTGGGCTGCCTTTAATTCTCTCTTTTTTTCCATTTTGGGTTCATGTGGGGAGATTACAACTCCCTCACAACTTGCTTAGTACATTGCAATGTGATTTTCACATAGTGTGCCAAGGTTTGTGGGAAGAGCTCTACATATTCTATTATGCATGATTTGACTCCGAAGGTACATTTATTTTTTCTGCCCATTTGTCAAACATCTGAATATTCCCAAGATGTCTCATTATTGAAATGCATGCTTTCTTTCATGTGCATTTTGGGTTGGGTTCCTGTGGGTGAGTGGGTGCCCTACTGATCTGGAGATATTAACCTCCTGCACAGGACCCAATACCACCTCTGGCCGCTTGCATGGTGTTTGCACCTTTTCAGATGGTTATATCTATCTACCCAGGATAGAAAATATCAATCAGCTCAGATTTAGGAATCACTGATCAGGCCCTGGCCTGGCTGACCTCTTTCCTCTCTGATCGACCCTCCCAGGTCCAAGTTGGGTCCTTCCTTTCTTCTAGCTCACTCTCTAACTGTGGTGTTCCCCAGGGGTCTAACCTATCTCCCTGGCTTTTCAACCAATACTTGGCACCCCTTCTAATCTCTGACTGTCTGCTATCCAGGAGTGGTGTGCCGCCAATGATCTCTGCCTTAATGCCAGAGATTCTCCTCATTGGCACACCTGCACCCGCCTTTCCTGTCACTCTCTGGCCGTCCTCCCTTGGCCCTCTTACTGCTCTCACCTGTGAGTCTAAGAAACTTGTGGTCATCTTCGACTCCACACTCTCCTTTTCTCCTCACATCTCTGACATCTCTAAGAAGTCAAACTACCAACTGCACCTCCTCAAAGGTATTCTTCCTTTCCTCTCCTTCCCTCAGAAGCTCACTGTATCTAGAGCTGTGGTTCTCTCTAGGCTGGACTACTGCAACAGCCTCTTTCTAAATCTACTCTCCGGCCCTCTGCAACTCATCCAGAACAGGACTGTGAGACTTGTCCTTGGCCGCATCCCTGGGATCGTATCTCTCCAGCCCTGAAATCTCTTCAATGACTCCCAGTGTCTGCAAGGATTAAATTCCAGACCCATTGCATAGTCCACAAGGCTTTCTAGTGCCTGGGTCCACAATGCATTCAATTCTCCCTCCGTAAATACCTTCGTACTCAAGCTCTTCGCTCCTAGAACCTCCAACTGCCTCAGGGTCAGTCGCTTCTTGAAACAACAAGTTGGGGGTAGATCTCTTTCCTCGGCTGGGGTTTTCCTCTGGAACAGCCTCCCACCTCTCTGAAACTTGAGGAGAACCATCTTCGGTTCCGGAAGCACCTTAAGACCTTCCTCTTTGCTTCTGTCTTTACTTGTGTTCTCCCCTGCTGATTTGTCTGCTTTGCACCGGGCACATGGTTACCCTCTGATTTTTTCGGGCCCAGGTCCCTGCCCACCCTGCCACACAACCGCACTGCCTCCTGGCAACCCCTGCTCTTGGGCCAGTATCTGTAACCCTACAGTCCTTCTACCTGCACTTACCAGACACCCCTGTCTGTGCGTTAACCTGAACTTGCCAACTTGTTGGCTCCACTACCAGTTTTCTTTTTTGCCGTTCCTCAGCACTTTCAATTCCTCCCCTCTCCCTTGCACTTTCCCCCTTCCCTGTCCCCTGCACTTGCGCATTCACAATGTCACTTGGCCTAGTAAGACCGTTGTTTTGTCCTCCCTTGTTCCCCTCCCTTGCCTCGTTGCACTCTGAAACACTTGTGTATGAGCGTGATAAAAAATAAATGATCATATCATATCATTAAGGTACCACGCATTGATGGCTCTACTTAAGATGGTACCCTGAGAAACAATTATAATCCATAATTGTGCGTGCCTTGTGTAGCCTTCTTCTTTTCATACTCATTTAAAGGCCTCAGCTTTGAAGATAACCATACAGTATTTCAATGTGCTTGCAACCTTTAATCGACATTACCAGATGTACCTGCTGTACTCTCTAATGTTCTTTCATTGCACATGCCTAAAATCACTTGCACAAATATTAACAGTTGAACAGGAGGGCCTTTTTGTCATGGAAGGCACCTGTCTAGTAAACGAAAGATGAAGCACTCAATGAAAGTCCATGTCTGGGGGTGGCAGCTTCAAGAATAGCCCAGGTCACAAGGTAATTGCTGAAGGTATAATGGACACAACCTTCTTCAAGGAGTACATTGTCTGTGGGGCACTGATCTCACTTCTGAAACGTTTTTTTCCTCAGGTCACTGGAAAACAAAGAATAATACAGGACGTGAATCATAAACATTGCTTGGCTGCAGGATTCTTTGAGAGCCAGGTTTTCATTGGGTCGGAACTCGGAATTTCCAGACTTGGAATCTAAATGGTGTGCATTGTTTGAAGTGGGATTCATAAACCTATGCACAAGGTTGAGCTAATTGGCAGCATCAACACATTTTAAAGTACTTTCACAGAACATTTGCAACAGGAGAATTGCTCATTTTAAAATGGTCCTACTGTCGGCCGGCGGAAGGAATAAGGTATTTTAATGCACGTTCAAGGAATTTGATTATTTCTTTTGGCCTGAAACCTTGATGAAATAAAAAAAAAAATCTTATTCTGTATCAGCATCTTTTATGGCAATCTCGACTGGGAGCCATTTTGGGGGAAGAGGGTGTTGCTGGTGGTGGTTCATGGGGACATGTCGGGGGTTTATTATATACAATATAATACAAAGGCTAAATGTATCTTTGTCTGATGCAGACATGCGCAGTAGAGACTGCCCGCTTTGCCTGTTGCCTCCGTTAGAGGAAGCTGTTGCCTTAGGAACAGAACACTGAACATATCTGTCCTCACACACTTTGGCCTGTGTACATGGGCTTTCACACTAGTATATATATATACATATATATATATGGGATACATTACTCACCGTAATCGTATTTCTGGTGCTTGTATCTGCTTAGATTCACATGCTGTGCATAGGCCGACATCTAGTGGAAGCTGCGGAGTATTACAGTTTGTTTTTCGAAACTCGAAAATGGGCGTCGACACAGGGCGTGCCAGTAATACTACTCCACTGTACCCAAGATCCCTCACGCGTCTAGGATCCTCAGATTGTATTTTTTCTGACATGAGGTAGCATGAGGAGTAGCGTGAGTACAGATAATCCAAGCAGATAGACAGAAAGGTAAGACTACAAGCAATCATGCGCCTTCTCTCAGAGGGGAGGAAGGGTGGGTCGCATGTGAATCTAAGCAGATACAAGCATCAGAAATACGATTACGGTGAGTAATGTATCCCTTCTGAGGCTCGTGGAATCTGCTTAGATCACATGCTGTGCATAGATTAGCGAGCAGTACCTGAAGAAGGAGGTGGGATGTGAGAAGGGTCATGAGCAAATAAGTATCTTAGAACTGCTTGTCCCACTTGTGTATCTGCTTTGGAATGGGTGTCAATGCAGTAATGCTGAGTAAAAGTGTGAATAGAGCTCCAAGTGGCTGCTTTGCAAATGGTGACAAGGGGTACATTTGCAATGAAAGCCAGAGTGGCCCCAATGCCTCTAGTAGAGTGGGCTCTTGGCGTGAAAGGCAGAGTTCTTTCAGAGAGTGAGTAACACAGCTGGATACAGTTAATAATCCACTTCGAGATGGCACCTTTAGAGACACGATCACCCACTCTGCCTGTAGCTACGGAGACAAACAGTTGATCTGTTTTCCTTAGCGGTCTGGTTTTATTTACATAGTAGAGGGCCGCCCTACTCACATCTAGGGTGTGTAGTTTCACCTCAGCCGAGCTTTGCGGGTCCTGGAAGAAAGCCAGAAGCTCGATGGACTGGTTTACATGGAATTTTGATATAAATTTAGGTGAGAACCTAGGGTGTGTGCGTAAAACCAGTTTGTCTTTATGGACAGTAAAGAAGGGATCCTGCACTGACAGAGCCTGAATTTCACTGACCCTTCTTATAGAAGTGATAGCTACTAAGAAGGCCGTTTTATAAGTCAGGTGTTTGAGACTGCTTTTATGCATGGGTTCGAAAGGGGGGCCCATGAGCTTGGCTAGCACCACATTAAGGTTCCACCCTGGTGGTGGGTTTGAAATAGGAGGGTGAAGTCTCTTTACTCCTTCCATGAAGGCTTTAACTACTGGTACTTTCCACCACGGAACCTTGCTATGGGAAGTGGTGTAAGCCGACAGGGCTGCCAGGTGTACTTTCAGTGAGTTAAAAACAAATCCTGCATCTAGCAGGTGGAGCATGTATGTAACAATAGTGGAAGGAGTGCAATCAACCGGGTTGATTTGTCTACTCTGGCACCAGATAACGAACCTCTTCCACTTGTAACTGTGCCTTGTGTTTGGTTTCCTAGATTCCTTTAGGATGTCCATACACCTCTGTGGCAAATTGAGATGTCCAAACTCTATAACCTCAGGAGCCATGCTGCCAGGTTCATTGAGTTGGGTTGCTGGTGCACTGTTTGACATTGGTGCTGGTACAGTAGGTTGTACCAGGCTGGAAGTTTGATGGGCTCGCACACCGCCATCCTGCGTAGGTGTGGGAACCACGGTTGTCTTGCCCACATGGGAGCAACTAGGACGGGCGTCATCGACTCTCTGTTCATCTTGTTCACCACTTTCCTGATGAGAGGAGTTGGTGGAAAAGCGTACGCAAACATCCCTGACCAGTTCATCCACAGGGCGTTCCCCTGGGAGTCTGGTTGGGGGAACCTGGATGCAAATCCTGGGCATTGTCTGTTTTCGCTTGTGGCAAATAAGTCTACAGTGGGGAAACCCCACTGAGAGAAGATATCTTCTACGACCTCTCTGTGTAGAACCCATTCGTGTTCCTCTGGGAGGGAGTCTCTGCTCAGAGCATCCGCTAGGGAACTGAGCTCCCCTGGAACATGTTGTGATGACAGGAAGATGTTCTGTCTGAGTGCCCATATCCAGATTTTCTGGGCAAGCTTGGACAGATTTGGCGAGCGAGTCCCTCCTTGCTTGTTCAGGTAGAACATGGCTGTTGTGCTGTCCGTCCGGATTTGCACTGACAGGTTTAGTAGGTGGGGCTCGAACGCCGAAAGCGCTCTGAATACTGCCAGAAGCTCTAGCAGGTTGATGTGGTTCTTGGCCACTGAGTGAGACCAGAGACCCTGAGCTGTGTGGTGGAGATGGTGAGCTCCCCACCCCGTCAGACATGCATCTGTAGTGACTACTGCCTGTACTTCGGATCGTAAAAGGGTTTCCCCTGTGCGAGATTCTCTCTTGTCCACCAGTGAAGGCTTTGTACCAGTGTTGGTGAAACGACCACTAGATCGTCCCACTGACCACTTGCCTGAGACCACTGTTTCGCCAACCATTCCTGCATGGGACGCATGCGCAGGCGGGCGTGGGGGACCAGGTAAATACATGACGCCATCATGCCCAGTAAACGCATTGCTTTGCGTACCGTTATTTGTTGACCGGACTGATAATGCAGAATTTGCAGTAGTATATTCCGAATTCTTTCTTCTGAAGGAAAGGTCAACCCCTCTTGGGTATCTAGGATTGCTCCTAGGAATTGTTTGGAGGTGCTTGGCACGAGGCTTGACTTTTTCTCGTTGATTGAGAAGCCTAATTCGTGGAGGAGGTCGATAGTCCTTTGAATGTTTGTCCTGCGAATTCCTGGAGTTTCCCCCGTTATGAGCCAGTCGTCCAGATAAGGGTACACTGGGATTGCCTCCCTGCGTAGGTGTGCAGCCGCCACCGCCAGTACCTTGGTGAATACCCTTGGTGCTGAAGCTACCCCGAAGGGCAGTACCTTGAATTGGTAGTGTCGACTGTCCACCTTGAAGCGCAAATACTTTCTGTGCGCTGGGAACATGGAAATATGAAAATAAGCATCTTTCATATCCAAGGTTGCCATGTAATCCCCCTTTTTTAGGAGAGGGATTACCTCTTGTAGCGTGGTCATACGAAATTTTTGGGGCTTGACATACTTGTTGGCAGGGCGTAAGTCCAATACTGGGCGCATTGTCAAATCTTTCTTTGGCACAAGGAAGTAAGTTGAATAAATACCCTTGTTTACCTGGTGTCCCGGGACGAGTTCTATCGCGTCCTTTTCTAGCAGAATGGCAATCTCCTCGAGGAGAATCTTCTGATGTTCTAAAGAGTGTACTCTTTGTCGTGGAGGATTGTTCCAGGGACGCTGCAGTAGCTCTATACAATATCCTGTGGATACTGTTGACAGCACCCATCTGTCTGATGTGATCCCTTCCCAAGCCTGGGTGAAGTTGGAAATGCGTCCCCCTACTGGGGTTGCGTGAGAAGGGACCCTGAACTGAGCGTCACTGCTTTGGTGGAGGCGTGCCACCTCCCTTGCTGGGGCTGCCTCTGCCTTTACCACAACCTCTCCTATTACCCCTGCCGTAACCCTGGGTAGACTGTTGGTTGTTGTTCCACTGTGTACCCTGCCCCTGGGAATAGTTAGATCCTCTCTGGGAATTCTGGCCGCGTGGGCGACGAAAATTACTATTCCCTCTCTGGTTAAGGGGTTTATTGGTTAGCTGGCCAAGGGACTTGAGTGTTTCGTATTCGTCCTTGGCATTCTTCAGTGCGTCTTCGACCGCCTTACCAAACAACAGATCGGTTTCCACCGGTTTGTCCAACAATGATGCCTGGGTTTCTGCCTTAAAACCAGACTGCCGTAACCACGCATGTCTTTTGATAACAGTGCCTTCTGCTATCAATCTGCCTGCGTTGTCCGCGGCGTCGAAGGTTGCTTTCAAAATGCAACCAGACACGGCTCTACCGTCTGCGGAAATCCGACCTACCTTGCCCTTTAAAGGTTCAGGAGCAGAGGCTATGAGTGCAGCGACCTCTTCCCACTGATGGCAGTTGTAGCTGGCCAACAGGGTGGTGGAGTTTGCAATCCTTGCTTGATAGGCGGACGTTGAGGCTGCTTTCCTGCCGAAACCGTATAGTTTTTTGCTCTCCTTGTCGGGAGGAGCTTTGGACGACGACAAGGGTGTTCCAGCCCTCTTACAAGTGTTGGTGACAACTAGGGAGTCTGGCTTCAGATGTCCTCTTATATAGAGAGGGTCAGACTGGGCCACCCTGAAAAGTTTTTCAACCCTGGGATTGACTGCTCTGGTGAGGTTCGGGTTCACCAGGGACGGGTCTATTCTTCGTTGAATGGACTTGAGGATAGGGATGGTCTGGGCAACAGGCCTCCTTTCTCCCACTAACTCTTCTGCGAAGTCCCTCTCCTCCTGGACACCGTGGGTGTCAATATGGAAATGTTCTGCTGCGCGTGCGAGAACCTCGTTTAGGAGGGGTTGGTTATCGACCGGGGAGTCGGTAACCGGGGCTTCGTTCTCTAACGGGGAATCTACTCTGTATGTTTCCGGGTCTTCCTCTTCCTCTTCCTGGTCCTCATCATCCCCATAGTAGCCCGTCCCAGTTTGCTCTTCTACCATGCCAAATTCTTGGTCCTCACCAAAGGAAGCCTCTCCTTGATACAGTGAGTATGGTCTTGAGTATGGTTGTACCTCAAAGGGGTCTGACCTCATCGGTGTTTCAAACCGGGGCTTTTTACTTGGGGGGATAGGATCATTAGAGCCTGAGGGTGTCGCCCCTTGTTGATCATACGAGAGGAAATGTTATGGATTTTTATCATAAAAATCAGCCAAAGAAGACATCCTTGACATGACCCTATCTATGTCTTCACTCGACCATTTTTTGGAACTGGGAATGACTCTCTCAGCAAGTCTATGGGATTTATCTTGAGTAGATTTGCTGGTTTTAGACATATCAGCAGACCTGGTTGTGTCTGTCTGTTTAGGGGGAGTGGTGTGTTTCACAGGTGTGGAAGAGTGCAGAGGCTGCTTCTTCTGCTGTTTTCCCCCCTCCCCGTGAGTGGAAAAATGTTTTCCCTGTCCTTTAGTGGCTCCGGAGGTTTTCGACGCCTGGCGTCGAGGATCGGGGGTGGGGTCCCTGTCCTTCGAGCATGGGGCCTCGCTGATTTTGACTGCGGGCTCCGACTCCTGGAGCGCGGCCTGGGGGTGGAAGTCGTCTTCGTCTTCCGACGATCGAACTTCTGTTAGCCTAGGGAGCGAGGCACTCTTGGCAAGATTGGATGATTGCCTGGAGTCATGCAGCGATCTTGATCATGAGCGCCCAGAGGACACCGAATCGGACCGTTCTGTTTGTGCCTCTTTCCGAGAACTCGACGTCGTCGAGTCTCGGTTGGACTTCGTGTGTTTAGTGTGTGTAGTGTGTGAAGAGCTTGTGTCGCCGGGGATCTTCCCCATAGCTGCCCTGCCGGACGACCTTCCGAGGTCGGGGACCTGCGCTCGGCTGTCTTTCGACGCCATAATGCCCTCGCCGTCCGAAAGTACGGCGTCGCTGCCATCGCTGAAGGCGCCCTCCGCTGCCATGGCCGCCTGCCTGGCGTGGTGGGCCCAACGCTTCGTCGAACGGTCCTTAATTGTCTTAGGTTTAAACCTACTACACGCTCTGCAGTTCGCTTCGGGGTGGTCCCTCGGCAAGCAGAGATTGCACGTGGCGTGCCTGTCGACCCAAGGGTATTTGCGATTACACTTGGGGCAGAATTGAAAAGGGGTACCCTCCATACGCACCTTGAGGCAGCGGGCAGTTAAGTGTAGGAAATGTATAAGGTGTACCTATATACCAAGAGTGTAGAGTATGTACAACCCCCCACTCTCCCTACTTGCAGGGCTGAGGCCAGAGGCCTTCCAAGGCCCGGGCCGAGGCCAGAGGCCTTCCGAGGCCCGGGCCGAGGCCAGAGGCCTTCCTAGGCCCAAATCCGTTGTGCAGCAGCCGACGGTCGATTTCTTCTCCAGCCGGCGTCGAGTGTCGAAGTTCGACGTTGGGGTGGGGAAGGATGTCAATAGATTAATATTTTAAATATTTTAGCAAAAGTATGGCTAAGGCCAGGGGACTCTGCAAAATGCTTCCGACCAGTATGGCGGAAAAAAACAATCTGAGGATCCTAGACGCGTGAGGGATCTTGGGTACAGTGGATGTCACACTAGGGATAGTATTACTGGCACGCCCTGTGTCGACGCCCATTTTCGAGTTTTGAAAAACAAACTGTAATACTCTGCAGCTTCCACTAGATGTCGGCCTATGCACAGCATGTGATCTAAGCAGATTCCACAAGCCTCAGAAATATATATATATATATATGTAGGAAAGTCCGTTTGAGCCAAGTCACACATTCCACAACACCACCTAGTAGTCATCGCTGGAAGTTCAGCTCCAGTTAGGAGGCACAACAGCAAGTCATTGTGGGTATGCCAATTAGCTCAAATGGAAACCTTTCTCACCAGGAAATTGTCTTTGTCTAAGAGGGCAGTACTACTTTATACATAGCCAAATCAACCCAAGACAGGCAGAACTGGAGGTGAACTTCCAGCGATGGCTACTAGATGGCGTTGTGGAATGTGCGACTTGGCTCAAATGGGCTTTCCTACTTTCACATTTCAGGTGAATGTTTTTTCCAAACCTTTGTAAACCCACCACAACTTTCTTTGTGTATGTATATATACCTATACTGGAGGATGAGGATGGGAGGATGGGAGAGGGGAGAGTTTGTGCCACAAAATAGACAGAGACATAATTTCAGTTAAAAAGCACATTGTTTCTTACACTAACAGGCACAATTGCAGCGTCTGGATGCACACTCCATTGGTAATCATCATGTAGCATGGAGTGCAGGCACAGAGCAAAGTGCCCCTGAAGGATGGCCTGAAAGCGTATTTTTACTGTAGTCCTTGGGCATTGGTGTTAATGAGGGGAACAGTGGGACATTAGGAGCTGGAGTTGGGTTCCAAGCCGTGGATAGGGACTTCCTCAGAAAGGCTGGCAGTAAGTAGTGAGGTACGTAGAGAGGGTTGGTCTCCATTTCTCTCTTATTTTTGGGCACAGTGCCAAAGGTTCACTATGGTGACACTGAGAATAAAGTGTATATCATTACACTGTATCTTGTAGCAGAGTAGCACACTAATTTAAGGAGTTGCTACCACAGCTAATGCTGTATCTCTTAACACACTCTTTGAAACAGATGCCACAGCAACTTACTGTAGGCCTTAACTAGTTCACGTTGACTACTGACACACTTTCTATGTACACATTAACAAGAATGTAGTTCAGTATTTATATCTGTCTGAACAAATGCATTATGGAAACATTTTTGCCATCATTTTTTGTGAGACCCAAATCAGTTTCATAACAGGGAGCTATCTTCTGTTTCTCCTGAGGAAGATCTGGTCAAATTGAGGGGTGGCAAAGTTAAAACTTTCCCCACATAAGGCCGGAACACAGGTCTGTAGACATTGTTTTTTTTGGTACACACTGCATTAAGTAAAAGAATGTGGGTCTGAGATGGAGCACATGATATTTCATATTTTCTTTAGACCATCATGTGTTTGCCGACATCATTTGGCTGTAAGAAAACATGTATGTGGATTATGAATTCTGTAAATGGCCAGAAGGAAGGCATTAAGGCTACAAGTCCAGACCCACGTCTGTGTAATAGAAAAGTGAATTTGCTGTTACAGATGTTGTTAGTTATGTTTATAATATATCTGTTATTAGTATTTTGAGTCACTTTTACTAACCCATCACACACTTCTTGTGAAGAATAGTCCACCCAGAGTAGTGAGACTATCATTTGGTTTATTGAGACATTTTACCCACTTTTATACAATAAAAAGATGTATTTTTGTACATCAAAACATAGAGTGTAGACACGTTCCCGCAGGAGGAGAATGATTTGAATGGAGTGTGATTGTGTAAGACTGATGATAATAGGTGAATGGTCAGAGTCATGATAATCATACATGTCTCCTATTCACAAGCATACAAGCACAACGAGAAGGAGGTGTGCCTGAACGCCTGAGTACTTGAAAGTGATTCTATGTCACACACTTTGATGGCCTTGGTGTAACATGTCTACGTAACACATTTACTGGAGTCTCGTGCTTACTACATATCCAATTAGGATGCAAATACCATTTGTCATGACTTCATAGCTGTGGGACTAGAACTTTAACCCAAATAAACAGCAGGGAATAAATGAAACAATAAACAACTAATAAGTAAATAGCAATAAATACTGGTTAAATTCACTAGGGTCCCCAAATTATACTTTATTAGGTTTCAGGAGTTTGACGCACCCAAACAAATTAGAGTTAAATAAAACACAGATACTGAAATATGCTTGACCTGACTTTATACGTATGGGACACTTACATTGACCCGAAAATAAGCATCAAATAAATAAAACTATAATAAATGACTACATAACAGCAAAATACAGTACGCTCAGTAGTGTTGCCCTTATACAGTACAGCAAAATAACATTGGTGGAGTTGATCGAAAAACCTGGTGTCTAGTTCATTGAGTGGGTCACCAAGCTCACAACCTGGCTACCAGTCTATTGCAGTTGCCCTAGGCAGGCATTCAACCTCACATCCATTGATGTTACAGCGAAAGACAGGAGCTTGAACGCCAATTGAAATGACCTCTATGACAATGGTGAAATGAGAAACAGCTTCTTGGAGGCTGTGTCTGGTGTGTATCAGAGATACATTGGGGCCAAAATAGTGGCAAGATGAGTTGGCGAGATGGCCGATTAGGATGATAAAACGGGCAACATGTACAAACGTAAATGCAGGAATGGGAGCCACCAAAAGCTAAATTGTACCAAAACATTAACTCCTTCTCCTCGAAGAAATAGACAGACAAGCTGGAAATGCAAGTACCCTCTAAACTAATCACTGATTCATTGTACATGATTTGATTTGTGTTTGCATAAAGCGTGTACATAGACAAAGGCTTCCCAGCACTCGCGAATGAGAACCTTAGTGCTGAGGTAACACTTCGACCTACTATACATTCTTGGTTAATAGTCAAGTTTTCAAGCCCTTGCAGAAGGCTACATGGTCCTTTGTAGGGCTGTGCCAAATAGCATATTTAGTATTCAGCCGAATACCGAATAGTATGTCAACTATTCGGCCAAAGCCAAATATGAAGCCAAATAGTTGCTTTATTTAATAAATCATGTTGCAAACTTGAAAAAACACAGTTATTAAAAAAAACACCATTTTAAATGCATTCTACTCTTTTATTTCTCTTCATTGATGCAGCATCTTTATTTAAGTATAAAAGCCAGAAAAAAGAAAATTTAACCAAAATGAAGGAACCAAATGTACAGAAGGTTGCGTTACATATTCAAAGCCAGTGCCAGTCAAAGAAGAGGCTTCACAAATGCAAAAGGACTAGGTTGCAATGAACAAAATGGATATTGCAATTTGCAACGGCCTTTGTGAATCAGACGCACTGCATTCTCTCTATCCAGTTGCAAAGTCGCTGCGGTGGAGTTTCGAAATCTCTTTGCAGCTCACAAAGAAATGTATAAAATGTTTCATGTCAGCTCATGCAGGACACAACTCAAGAGGAAATCTGAAATGAGTGTACCCCATCTCACCACTATTCACCACACCCCCTCATAGGCCAAACAAAGGAGAGGACTCTTCCAGATAGGCCGTTGGTGTTTGGTGAATAGGTAAGCACCCGTTCATTTATTACAATTGATTTTGCACATCAGGTCTAACTATGGTTTGCATTAAAAAAATATCTAACATTTCTGCATCATACACAGGGGAAGTTTGTTTGTGTAACTCTGATGGCCACCAAAACAATTAAACAAATTCTAGCAGCACAAAAATATACTTTAACATCTACTTCATACTTAATTGAAATACAGCCCTATTCTAAAAACATATTTGCTGAGGTATTCCACCAAATTTGCTGTTGCTTTTGTCAATTTCATCTTTTTGCCTGTTTAGGTATGTTTTTGTTTTGTTTTCGATTCTTTGGGCAATAAAGAAAGCTGCTTGGATAGTCTGGTGTGTTAAAGCAGCGGCAACCCAGAATTAATCTGAGTGGCTTGCAGGTATCACACGATTCAGCCTTTCATTCTTCAAACAGTAATTTCTCAAGCATCACATTTGTACTACAAAGCAATATATATAAAACAGACAGGTGTGCAAATGTACAAGGAAATCTGCCCCATATATGGACTGCAGCCCTCTGGTGGCTTTGAGAGGGAGCTTTGCAAGATCGTCCTTTCTCCATTCCCTCATCCAGTTGTGTCCATGCTGAAGGCTCCCCTGTAGCGCTTAGACCCATTTCTTTAAAAAAGGCTAGTGTGACCTGGCCCCTTCTCCCGAGCGCTGCCGGTATCCCTCTTGCCCCTGCATTCAAATGCTGCTAGAAGTGATTAAACAGCAATTATGACCTTCACCCTGATGGAAAGGGGTTGTGTCTCAGCCGGGTCTGTTCCTTTGTCACCTTTGCAGCACCTAGACCAGCTGTTAATATGTTTGTCAAAAGAGTAAATTGGTCATTTTGAGAAACAAGCGTGTGAAGGGGCCTAACATTTAGGAGAGCCAAAGCACATATCCAAACCCCTTTCATGTATTAACTAGACAGAAAGGCCCTACATGCACATTCCCATTAGAGAATGGCTTTATGTCAGAGTTGAACCCGCTGCCACTAGCCAAACTAAATAAAAAATGCTTTAAAGGAAACATTTCCGAGGAATAGTCCTATGTTTTGCAGAACAAAAAGGCAATTTAATCACTACTACCTGCTAGTTTATTTTTTTATTCCTCATTAAAGCAGAATCATTTTCTGGCTCTGGTTGCCTTCATTGTCTCATTGCTCCGAGTAGGTGTAGGGTGTTGTCCCTCTGCATGGTCTTGGGAGGTGGGAGGCCATGCCAGGATTTATGTTTAGTAGGGATGGGCAAGCAGAATTCCCGGTAGGGGATTTGTGTTGTTGGGGTGGAAGGTGGAATTCCATGTCTGGTATTTGTGTTTGGGGTGGCAGGCCCCAAGTAGTACGATTGTGGGGGTGTTGGGGAGTCAGGATGCCAGCAACAGGGGCGTGCACTGTATGCTAGGAGAGTGTCAGCAATGGTGTCTTTGGTTCCAAGACTTACATGCTCATTTTGCCGGTTCAGCCCACGTTTGCCACTTGGAGCCAAGCCGGACTTCCAGGAAATCTCTGGCTCTCCCAAATCTACATCCTACAAATTCCACCAACAGAGCATAGCTCTCTGACTGCCTCATACATAGTCTTCACACCTATCTTTACCCGCTGTCACACACTGGACCACTTTGGAACTGGAGAGATTACCCAACATAAATTCCTCTGAGAGGCCTGTTAGGTGGGGGCATATTACGCTGCCTGACATAACCGAGCCCTTCTAGTCTCCACTACCTATTGTGAATTTGTAATGTTTCTTGATGGTCATTGCCCATAGAAACAAATGCTGCTCACTTTTCACTTATACTTGCCACTCTTCTCACCAGTACACAAACATATCACCTTATCATTCCTGATAAAATATCAGTTAATGTTAAACTCAGGACTCAAATCCTTCAAAAAAGGAAAGGGTGGACTACGACGTACGCAATGGGAAGTGACATGACAGGAGCTCAATGTATCCTTAAGTGAAATATACACATTTCTTCCAGTTTGTCTCTCACAACTGAAGAAAGTGCACATTGCATATAAATATTCGCCACTAGAAAAGATGTTCTTGAATTGTTGCTGGCGAAGTATAAAAGGTGAGCACCTTTTATGTCTAAGAATCTGTAACAAAACATACCCTAAAGAGCAGATTACAATATAAGATATTTTACAGCTGTGCGATAGCAATTTGCCTGGTCTTGTGGCTAAGCGTCTGATCTAATTCTTTTTGCAAGTTTTGCAAACTGAAGTCTATATTTGCCTTTCTGAGTTCTTGCTGCACTTTATTCAAATGAGAATGACTAAGTATTCGGCAAGAGTCGAATAACAGGAAACTATTCAGCCGGAGCCGAATAGCTTTTTTTCAGCAGGATTTCAGCTGAATACTTACTCAAAGCCGAAGTTCGGTACATCCCTAGTCCTTTGTGGCTCTCAGTGACAGAGGTAGAGCATTCCAGAGACAAGGAGCCTTTCCCTGAGAATGCATTCCCACATTTTGTCTTTCGGGAAGTAGGCTTCTGCAACAGGAGGCCATCTAAAGAGTGAAGATTCTGATTCCTGGATGTCAAGGATTCTACTTCACCCCGACAGGGCTTCAATGGTTGGCAGAATTTACTAAGACTAGTTGAATGGAAAATATAATTGCAAGACCTAGAACAGTTTGCTGGAACAGAGGGAAGCCTAGCTGATTTGATATATCTGATGCGCCACAAGTTCCACTAATATTAATATCAATTCTGTTAGCGGCAATTGTAGCATGAAAAAGCATTCCTAAAAATATATACAGAAAACTAAAAATAGCATGCAAAATAAAATGAAACATTAACCAAAATGAATAAATATTCAGAAGAAATGATATTTAGGGGAGGTACTCAAAAGGCATGACTCTGCAATGAATAGATCAACCTCCTCACGAAATGGGAGACAAGCTACCAGACGATCATTCGCTGTGTGATTAATTCTAATGAGGGTAACACTACCTGAAAATCTATTAATAAAAAGAAAGTAGGAACCAGGAAGGCATCTCAGTGTTAGCCCATTATGGTCTGCTAACAAATACAAGTTCTCTCTGTTCTATTAACAGGATAGCAAGCCTGCTTAGAAGGTCCAATAGTGCCCCCTTATGGTACGGCATCCCTGGTCACAAGAACAGGTATTGTCAGCCCATTAACGGTAGAGTAACTAACTAGAAGTGTAAGCGTTGTACCATTACAGTATAGCTGCCTTGGTGACAAATACAGGTGCAGTCCATGATATGATATCATATGATGTGGCATTTTTAACCCGCATGTACACAAGTGTTTCTAGGCGCTACAAGACAAGGAGGGGGAAACAAAGGGAGGACAAAATAACAATCTTACTAAGCCTTGTGTCATTCAGATTGTGCAGGTGTGGGGAAGAGGGAAGGGGAGAAGTGCCAGAGGGGAGGGGAAGGGGGAAGTGCAGTTAACTCAGAAGTGTAGCCAGCCGATGGCTCATATGTGCAGAGAGAAGGGACTGTAGGCTTGCAGATACAGACCCATAAGTGCTGGGGAGCCCGGAGGCAGTGCGTGGGCAACTGGACATGCAGGAGACTGGGCCTGGGTTCAGAGAGTGACCAGGTAACCAGTGAGCGAAGCAGTCAGGTGCATCAGCAGGGGAGAGGAAGAGAGAAAGCAGAAGCGAAAAGGAAGGTCTTGAGCTGCTTCCAGAACTGGAGGTGGTTCTGCTCAAGTTTGAGAGAAGCAGGGAGGCTGTTCCGGAGGGAGGCCCCAGCCGAGGGGCTAGATCTGCCACCAAATCTCTGCTTGGAGAAGCATCTGACCCTCAGAGAGTTGAAGGTGGATGAGTGGAGAGCTCGAGAAGGAAGATTTTTTGGAAGAGAACGTTGGAGGTAGAGCGATCCCAGGCCCCAGAAAGCCTTGTGGATAATGCAGAGGGTCTTGAAGTTGATCCTTGCAGCCACAGGGAGCCAGTGAAGACATTTCAGAGCTGGGGAGATACGATCCCTGGGCTTGAGGCCAAGGACAAGTCTCGCAATCCTGTTCTGGATAAGTTGTAAAGGTCAAAGAGTAGAGGCAGGAAGATTTAGAAAGAGGCTGTGGCAATAGTCCAGCCTAGAGAGGACCAGAGGTCTGGAGACAGTGAGCTTCTGGGGGAAAGTGAGAAAAGGAAGGATACCTCTGCAGATGTGCAGCTGATAGTTTGACTTCTTAAAAATGTCAAAGATGTGAGGGGAGAAGGAGAGGGTGGAGTCACAGGAAGGAGCAGGAAGAGGGCCCAGAATGGGCAGCCAGGGAGAGAGAGAGAGAGGAAAGGAGGGAGCGGGTGTCCCAACGAGGACGATATGGCATTAAGGCAGAGATCATTGGTGGCCCACCATTCCTGAATTGCAGACAGACAGTCTGGTATGAGAGAAGAAGCAGAGGTGGCTGAGGGGCACCTGAAAGAGAGCTGAGTGTCATCCCATTAAAAGTATATGAACACTGCCTAGAAGTGCCAGTGGTGTCCCATTATGGTATGGCTAGTAGCTCCCATTATGGTACGGCATCCCTGGTCACAAGTACAGGTATTGTGAGCCCATTAACAGTAGAGTAACTGTGACTAGAAGTGTAAGCGTTGTACTATTACAGTATAACAGCCTTGGTGACAAATACAGGTGAAGTCTATCCCGTTCACTGTTTTTTTAACCCTGCCTAGAAGTACTAATGTTGTCCCATCAAAAGTATAGAAGCCCCGGAGAGTAGTAGAGGCAGTGTCCATTACACACATTGTGCCCCTGCTAGGTAAGGCCAATACTGTACCAGTTAAGACATAACAATTTGCTTTAGAAGTGCCAGTACTGTCTCATTCTGTACAGCAGCGCTTCTTAGATTTGAAAGTACTTCCCCAACAAAAAGGCTTTTACTCACAGGTGTTTTTGCTCTGAAAAACGTTCAGTGGTGAAAGTGGTGAGGGTAGGAGGAGAGATTTCTGAGGCAAACCGAGATTTTAACCCCCACTGGCAGCACTGCTTCTGGGACACTTGGGCATTAAATGGCATGGCTCAGTGGAGGGGGGGGCGGTATGACAGCCCGTCAGAGAAGTGTTAACCCATTAAACAGACCCCCAGTCCCAAACACGCATTAAAAGTATATTGGTGAAATCCTAACATTTTCCAAACCTAATTAAAAGTAAGAAGGCGGGAAACGCTGGCCATGCTGGCTAGCAAGTTTCGTTTTGCAGACTGCTTTGAGACTGCTTAATCTTCTGAATGCAGTCTGCTCATTACATTGCATGCAGAGTAACCCGTTTTTCAACTGAGTTTACAGAAGACTCAGGGATGTCATTTGGGGGTGGCCACGGGTCGCAACTGCGACCCCTGAGGTTTCCCTAGCTACCCATGTGGTCTCCCTTGCTACCACTAAGCAAAACAAAAAAACTTTTTAAATGGAAGCTACTGGGCTGTGGCCAGCACCATGTGGCTCTTTGTTTCTGGAGTGGCTGGTTTTCTTGTTCAGGCCTCTTTAAAAAAAAACAGGGGGGTCCACAAGTGTAACACTTGGAGCAGTGATCCGAAATAAGAAAGATAGGAATAACACATCATTTGTCTTTCTGGAATTCTATACAAGAATGGCTAGACTCATTAAAAGTTTATTTCAGGCACACTTCAGGGGCTGAGTCACTGATTTAGTTTGTTCTTAATAACCTCAAATTCACAGTGCAGACAAAAACTTCCAAAAAAGCATTTAGAGTAGAACAAGCATTCATTTTCTGACTATCGGTGTTCATTTTTGCAAGTTGCAGTTATAGCATGTTTTTTTTCTGAGGTTGTCTCTGTTACGATCATCACAAGATATTCCATCTCGATGTCCTCGGTCACTTGACAAAATCCTTGTGCCTAAAAGCTTGTGTACAGTGTAGAAATGTTTGACCAAAGCACATAAAGTGTTCCTTGATTTCATTTTGCCACATTTTCATTAGCCACCGTGGGCAGGGCAGGAGCCCCCCATCTCGTGGCTTTACTGCGAGGTACGTGCGCACACTCATGCAATTTGATATAGGTGGGTGCATCCAAGCACCAACATACTAAGTAAGGTACCAATGCCCCCTTACTTCGCCACCCCCTCATCACCGACGTGCTACTATACTGCTCGCATCTAGAAGGTATCGGCAGCAGTCATTTGAAGATGGCCGCCACGTTCCCCTCGATGAGCTCCTGAGCCTGTTCGCCGTGCCGAACAGCTGATTGGCCGTGACCCAACACTTAGCCCCACATCACGAACCGGAGGCGGAAGCTGGTCGCATCCAACCAAGGGCCGCGTCTCTAAGGGCCTGTCTGCGTCTGTCCGCAGCCGTTCGTGCCGTCGGCCAGACCCCTTGCCCGATTTGAACTCGAATCCATGTGAGTACATTGACCTTTATTCTCCCGACTTCAGACAACGATTCAACCTCCCCACCCTCTCCTGGTTACCAGACTTTCTTCCCCCTCCCTGCTTTCATCGCATCGCCCTGCTCTACTACCTATTTGAATACATTATTTTATCTATCTGCCTCACCAAAGCCGTTCAGTCCACTGTTACCACGGCTCAAGAAAGTCCACTCTGACGTGCTCGACCGCATGCCTTACTATTGTCATGGTGAACCGTCAGCTGGCCTGTATTGCATACCATCAACTGTAATTGACTATGATCAATGTCCATGTAATAGCCTAGACTACGGAGTGTACTAATCAGTTTAACATGATACCTAGCATGATGTTCGCTTTGTAACCAGTTGTCTACTCACACTGTAAATGCACACTATTGCCTATTCATGCACAGCTACATCTTTTGCATCAAGGTAGTCTTACTTGGTCTGCTTGCCTTGAAACCATTGCACCTACACCGCGTATTGGTGAAGCCCATTTCCTTGCTGTTAAACCCAGCGTCCTTTTAGACTAGAGATGTAGTGTTACTTAACATCACTAGTCCAGACTATTACAGCCTTACTATTTTTGCCACAGTAGCCCATGTTTGTGCTGACTGTGCTTTATGCATTCATAGACTAAACCACCACCACTATATTTAGGTGTCTCCTGTTGCATGCATTTTAGTCACGTATGGGATTGCCAAACCTAGGTGCCGCCTTTTTGTATGCATTTTGGTCACTTATGGGATTGCCAAATCTAGCTGCCGCCTGTTTGTACGCATTTTGGTCACTTATGGGATTGCCAAATCTAGGTGCTGCCTGTTGTATGTATTTTAGTCATTACTGGGATTGTCAAACCTAGGCGCCCTCTACTGTGTGCATATTAGTCATTGCTGGTACTGCCAAACTTTAGGTGCCTTGTTACCTGTCCCTCAACATGTGCATCACCAAGACTTGCCTAACATACACATTCTGTTCCCTACTCTGCACTAGTCTAACTATCACCTTAATAAAGACCCCTACCAACTCCACACCTCGCAACTTGCAAGAGAGAAACATACGACTCAGAGCGAGGCTACCTCGCCTTTACGACCTCAAAAATAAAAGGACCAGACCATCAGCTTTTACATTAACACCAACTGCCTCTGTCCCTAACCCCTCTGCCCTAGCGGCAGTAAGGCGCCCTAAAACACAAATCGACTACCTCCATAACCAGAAGAGACCTAACCCCCCCAATCCTAGACTTACCCATGAAAAAATCACAACTCCTTCCCTATCAGGAGCTCTCATCAATGCAAGGTCCCTCATAGCACACAATATGAAAATAGCCGACATACTTGCCATGGACAACCTAGACCTTCTCCGAGACTTGGCTCCACGAAGCCGCAGGCCCCGCACTCATGATTGACATACCAGACGACTACAATATAATACAAGTCGATCGACCCAACGCTAGGGGAGGTGGCCTGGCCATCATTGCCAAAACTAAACTTGCTGTAAGACTTAACCCACACCCTACAATCACATCCTGCGAACTTCTCTCTGCTAAAATACCTATCACCAATAATAGCACACTAACTGTCTTTCTATTGTATAGACCACCAGGCCCACTAGGTAACTTTGAGGAAGACCTATCTAGTCTCCTCACTAATAACATCAAAGATTCCACCCAGTTCCTTCTACTAGGTGACTTTAACCTGGGATTCAATGATGCTGAAGATAAACAGGCCCACACCATCCAATCAATCTTAATCGATCATGGCCTCACCCAAAAAGTCCTAGCCCCTACACATATAAAAGGTCGGACTCTAGATTGGATAGCCAACCGAAACTGTACCACCACCATCTCTAATATTTTACCACAATCTTGGACAGACCACCACCTCATCTGTTTCACTTCCACCACAGAACCTCCTAAACTAGATAACCCAGAAATAGCACCACCTATGCCAACTAGAAGCCAAAAAGAAATCGTGGCTGAAAAACTTCTCCCACTCCTCCTGCCTGCCCTCTCTACTAGCGCTACCAACTCTGACCCTAATATGTTAGTCGAGACATTCAACAACACCATGGCCAAAGCCCTGGATATAATTGCCCCTATCAAACTACGTAAAAGCAAACGAAAATCTCATCTTAACTCATGGTTCACCCCTCACCTCAAAGAACTACGAATTCAAAAACGTAAACTCCAAGCTATTTGGAGGCATACACCTTCAGTTGAGAATAAAACTTTATTCGACAACTTTGCGAAAAAAAACAAGAAGGAAATAATCCTAACCAAAAAAGAAACATTCAACGAGAGAATTAGTAAAGCCAACTCTAATTCTAAAGAACTCTTTTCCAACCTCCGGGAAATGGAAAACCCGATTGCTCCCACAGATAACGTCCCCAAGGACAAACACTGATGCACTAGCATCCAAAATGCCCTAGCTAATAAAATCACAACATTACAAACCAAAATTGCCAAAAAGAAAGCATCCTTGAGCTCTATCGTAACCCCTACTCCCCATCTGCTGCCGGATACACCCAGAACAGTCACGCAAAGTAACGGCACACCATTCAGATTCACCAATAAATCCACCTTGGAAACTGAAAAGTTGATATCATCCTTGAAACCATCTAACTGCCAAGGTGATAGCTGCCCAGCACAAGTTATTAAGGATGCAGCTAAAGACTTAGCACCTTTCATCACCAAATTAATAAACACCTCCTTCAGATCCAATACTGTACCTACCAACCTCAAGGAATCTTGGGTACTACCTCTCCTTAAAAAACAGACCTTAGACCCTGCCATCCCGACCAATTATAGGCCCATCACCACTGTCCCATTCCTCCTCAAAATCATTGACAGAGTAGCTTACCTCCAGATCCAAAATTATCTGGAGACAAACCAACTACTAGGTTCACGCCAATCGGGATTTAGACCACTACATGGTACTGAAACGGCTTTAATCGACCTTAAGACACAAATCGACGAGTTGAAGGATAAAGGTAAAACAGCTATGCTCCTCCTCCTTGACTTATCGGCGGCCTTTGACCTGGTGGACCATGCAGTGTTATGCAACCACCTAGCGTCTGCTGCCCATTTCTCAAGCGAAGCTATAGCCTGGGTACAATCCTTCCTAGCCAACCGTACGATAAGAGTATTCTCCCCCTTAGCCTCAGCGGACCCAATACATATCACCTGTGGCGTCCCATAAGGTTCATGTGTCTCTCCTACAATGTACAATATCTTTACTAAGCCACTCTTCGACAAACTTGACAGACTCGGGGTAACTTATACCAATTATGCGGACGATACGCAGATCCTCATACCACTATCTGGCAACTTTATCGAAGACACAGCTTTAGTAAACAGGATTTAGCTCATCATTCAGGCATGGATCGCCTCCCATGGCCTCTGTCTGAATGACGACAAAACAGAGATACTGATCCTGGGCTCCGACTCTAATCTCAAAAAACTCAGCCCTAATTATCTCGCCTTCAACATAGATGGCAACACAATCAAAGTGGCAACCGAGGTAAAAACACTAGGTTTCTACCGCGATTCTACCCTATCCCTCAAAAAACAAGTTAACTCCCTGGTTTCCTCCACAGCCTATACCTGCAAATTAATCAGAGCTTGCAGACCGTACCTCTCCAAAACCAATTGTATCACACTAGCCAATGCCCTAGTTATGTCTAAATTGGACTACTTTAACGCCCTATATGCGGGCGCTAGTAAAACCGTCATAAACAAATTGCAAACATTGCAAAATAATGCTCTTTGAGCAGCCCTGGACATACCTCGGAGAGCACACATCTCCAATATCAGAAAAGACCATCATTGGCTAAAAATCAGTGACAGAGTTCTCCTCAAAACACTCTCTCTCACCCATAAAAGACTGAATAATACTGCGCCCACCTACATCTCGGCCAGACTGACCTGAAAATCCTTTACTCATCACACAAGAGCATCTAACCACCTCCTACTTGAAACTCCCAGGTTCAGACTAACCAAAGCAGGTGGAGCAAGCTTCCCTGTTAGCGCTGCCCGAGCCTGGAATGCACTCCCCATTACCTTGAGAGCTAACCTACCCTACTCCAGATTCAGAGGGAATGTGAAAAACTGGCTTTGGACCAACAACGACCACCATACTGATCCCCTGATCTAGGCCCGGATTAATCACCACACATAACTACCAGATACTTCCGGAACCTCCGAAGCAGTCTATCTCTTTGCGCCCGTGATGTGAGAGACTCACACAAGTCTTCTCTTATGTTCTTATTGTAAATATGTTAATAACCGACATAATGTTTCTCCTGTTTGTATCCTTTGCATGTATGTAACCTAAGCTTAAGTATTCGTGTAACTGCTGCGCCCGGCTACCCCTCGGTTTGGAGCGCATTATCAAATAATAAACTAAACTAATGCTTTGTTGTAATGTGTCTATCGTTCCTATCTCCATGGCATGCTGTTCAGGATGTTTGTTTGCATGTATGAGGTAACAAGTTACCATAGTATGGGATGCCGTGTGAGCGCACTGCTTTCCCTGCGCTACTCTAAATTCTTTAATACACAGTTATGAACCCTCACAATGGTATGTATTTTGCCAACCTCTGAAGGCTGAAAAGTAGATTCACGCAGGCTTGACATGTGGCCAACTTTGCACCAGACCTGCAAATGAACTGACCTGCTGTTAAATCTCAGTTACCAGTTTAATGGTATCCACTACAGAGTGTAATTTGCTTTCTCACTTTGAGAACATTCAGACATGTAATTGCTCATTTTACTATAGCTGGCAAGATAGCTAGACTCTGTAAAATAGCTAAGTGGGTTGACCACTTGCTGCTGCAATGTGTGTTTGATCTGCAGGCTGTAGGTTCGAATACCGGCAAAGCCAACTCAGCCTTTAATTTTTCCGAGGTTGATAAATGAGTACCAACACAGGTAGGATGATATTGCATGTATATTTTCTCTATATGAATCACTTAAGCGTAAGTTTGGCATCATTTGGCCTTGGACGTCTGTTGCATTCACAGTAATTTGGTAATTTGGGCCTATACACACTGATATTAACGATATATATTGTGATATATTCTTGTATGAAATGTATATCACATTTCAGTGACATCATAACCATATTTTTTATAGTGTACCTAGGAACACTGCTATGTGATGCCACTTCCTGTATTGTCAAGTGGTGAAAGTTCATGCCTCATCGCTTCCTGTGATGTCACTTTGGGTGGGGTCAAACAACATCTCTTCCTGTGATGTCATCAGAGGTCAAGGGTCGTGTGATTTCACTTCCGCTACCCCTTGCATTTTGGTGAAATTATGTCCCTGCGAAGACTTTGCACTCCAGGCAGAAACTGCCAAATCCTCACATGCAGTGTTGCAGCTGTCCAAACTAACATATATGTCCTGCAATTTACAGACATCTCTTTATTAGGGTGAATATTGTGACCAATCAAAACATAAGAGTCCCTTATTCACTTAAAATGGCTTCTTAGTGAATCACTATAGACATTATGGTGTTCCCATAATGTGTTTTGCTTTTATGCAAATCGCTAGGATTGGGTACTTAGAAGGGATACTGTGTTGAACAAGCTGGCCAGTGGCCATGGCCCTTGGCCCCGCCTCCTCCTTCCCACAGCTCTGCCCCTCCAAAGAGGTGACAGATTCCCCAATACATTTTTTCCATTTCCAGCACTGGGTCACGTAAAGTAAGGGAACCGACTATGACAGATTTCCTTGAGAAGTAAGGGAACATCGTACACTTTAGTTTGCTCCTACTTTGTCCTCTAGATAAAGCACCCCACTGCAGGTGCACAGTATGGAAATGATTATCTAAGTGGTCCTGCTAAAATGTACGCTGAGCCAATCAATAAGTAGTAGACATGAATACTCAGACTCTTGTTGCTGATAAACGTAGTTTTAATGCTGCCTTTTCATTTAATAGAGAAAACGGTTGGACACATACTTCACCTCCATGGGCATCCTTTCAAAACCTCCATATTTGTTTTTAACAATTTCATTGTGATGGACAATGGAGAAGGGAGCACATGAAAACAGAAACAAATGCACATTTGCTCTTCAAATAGACACCTTTTAGTGAATACATCCATAGTTTACAAGATATAAGACGAAATGATTTGATTGCATGGCTCATGTCTAGGCTCCCCCAGAATGGTTGTGATGCTATTATGGAATTGAGTGCCAGTGGCAGAAAAGACTATGAGTTAGTTAAGCTGGCATTAATAGCCAGATTTGGGTAGACTCCTTCCCAGTACCTTAAGAGGTTTAGGACCCTCAAAAAGATAGATAGTACCCTTTGGGTTACCTCGGTATGTGAGAACCGAGGTCAGGGTGCAATCACAACAATTCTGATGGTCTCTCCAGACAGTGTGACAGACTGGAAAATAAGATTAATCCAGGAGTGGATTAAATCCTCCTGTCCCTTAGTCTGGGGGGGACGAGTGTTAGGGAGAATTTTCATTTCTGTGCTAATTTCCTCCCACCTTAGAGACACCCAACTCTTTTGCTGGATTTAGGACTTTTTAATTTTAACTCCTGAGTGAGTGGGACCTTTTCTCACTCTTTTCTCTATTCTTCCCTGACTAGGACTTTATGTTTTCACTGTTTTAGTAGTCTGACAAACTCCATAGGCACTTGTGATTCGTATAGTGACATACAGCACCCTCAGTGCATTGTCACTGAGATGTCTCTTGGATTTCTCTTAAGGTTTAAATACCTTTTCTTTGGTGAACTACTGTTCCCAAGAACAGTAAGGTGAAATTGATCTTACTTACCTTTTTACTTTATAGGTCCAGCACACACCATCTTATGTGGAGTGCTGGGGGGTTACCAAGTAGCCCCTTATCCTACTTTCTCATGTAACATGTTTTAATACCCATACTACTTTAAATGGCTGGTGGCAGTGGTTTACTTTTTACTACCAGTGTGCATTTTTACCGCAGGCTGAACCCTCGGCTGCAGTACGGCACCCATGAGTGACCATTTTCTCAAAATGGCCCCTGTCTTCTTTTTTTGCCATTTTCTGTTTGTGAGGTCTTTCTTAGCTTTTACTCTGTAAGTTGAGACAGGTCTGAGCCCTTTGTAGGTTTAGCTTTTGGCGAGTTTCAGCCCTGAAGCCCACCTCTGGCTCCAGTGTGTCTGGAAGGACCGGAAGTGAGGAGGTTACCGAAACTCTCCTGTCCTTTGTCTCTCGGTGTCCCGGAAAAAAAACAGTCTTGATTGGCCGGCTGGCTGTCCTTGAAGGACAGCCACCCTGCTGGGTGATTGACAGTCTAGGGCTGTGAATGAATGAGAACAAGCTTAAAAGGCGAGGTTCTTGGGACTACAGGCAGAGTCGACCACTGGAAGAAACATCCAAAGAAGAAATCGAGAAGAGAAGCCCGCTGCAACCTCCTGGACCTCGAAGTGCTGCTGTGCTGACCTCCTTTTTCGCATTGACAGAGAAGCTTCGGACGGAATGAGTTCTCCCCTTGGACTGGTGGGACCAACTAGCCCCGAGACAAACTCCACTCCACTTTGGCGCAATCCCCGACTTGCTGTGCCTCTCCAATGCTGCAGAAGTCCAGTGCCAGTGGTTGAGTGTCCATTATCGAGTGCAAAGTCTTCCGCAGAACAAATCCAGCCAAAAGCTCCAGGAGTATCCTAAGGACACGCCAGAAACAGGAAATCCCAATCCAGAGTCCCCTCACCAGAGTCCAGGACCGAGGGAGCATGGAAAGTCCAAACGGGGATATTCGTTCTGCATCAGTGCTGTTTGCGAGACGCTGAAACCACGAAGAGCCGCTGAATCTAAGAAAATCCATAGCTGACGTACCTCTCTCCCGAGTACTGCTGCAGGAGCCCGACAGATGTCCTCCATCTTGTCCCCATGACTGAGGCCCAGGAATAAGGGTCTGCTTGGATGTAGCAGGGCAGAATCCAGCTGCATCACTTTCTTCAAAACAGAGGTACTGTGGGGGTTTGGGGTACTTACCTTATTGCCATACGTCATGTTTTCTCACTTGAGAAGTGCACTGGCTTACCTTTTCTGAGTTGACTTCAACTCCCCTTGCACAGGCTTAACAGCTTGTGTTCCTTCAGTGATTTTCTTGAACTATCTGACTTTGTGAATGACTTTATCCAAGAAGTAGTGCATCAGAACTATTGACTGTAATTTACGTTGGCTGTCTTGGCACCTTAAAGGCATCCTTCTAATCTATTGACTTTGGCACTGCTTGTCCTTCATAGGTTGTAATTTGTGGAACACTTTTACTGCTGGGAAAGGCTTGCCTAGATTTAATTAGAGGATTCAAACTGTCTTCATGTTATGAGAAAGTATGTTCTAACCTTTTTATTTCCTAATCCCTTCCTTTCTGAAACCCAGAGTCTAAAAAGTATATTGATGTTTAAGATACATGCAATACTATCCTTGTTACTGAAGTCACTTCAGGGTGTAGGGGAAATGTATTAGCATGTCCAAAGAGTTTTCACCAACTTTGTTGACTTTGTAAAGTGATTTCAAAGTGGGCTTGACTGTTACAAACAATTGCCTTTTTAAAGATTGCTTAACTAAAACTGACGTGTAAAAAAATAAATATTTATAACTAAAACCTTGAGAGTGTACGTGTTACTTGGTTGCTTGTATTGACTGATTTCATCTGTACAGCTCTACAGCTCACAGTTACCCCTCTTGAGATAGGCCTGGCTGCTCAGATACACTACCAACTTGTGTAGAACAGACCTATACCAAAAGGTGGGTTATCTAATACCACACAGAACCGTCTTGTGTAGTCTCACAAAGTGTGACTGCACCAATTCGTACCTAACATAAAGTCAAATGCATTCTGAAATGTGAAAGTAGAACAAATGAGCGCACACTCTTATGTTTCCAGTAAAAGTACAGCAGCAATTATAGAACGTTTACCAATAAAAGTATTGCAGCCTGCTTTGAAATCCAAGTACTATCCTATTTAAAGTATAGCTGCCTTTATCAGAAGTCCCAGTACTGCCACCAAATGTGCAACCTATCGCATGATGACATCCTTAACAGCATGGAATGATACGCCACGTGAAGTGCCCTGGCTCTACTCACAGTTTGGGGCGGCATCCTGCTGACCATGGCCGATGGCGCAGACTGACCCTGCGTGGTGGTCTTTCGGGACCGGTCTGCAGCATTTGACACCATCACACACAGCACCCAGATCAAACTCCGCCGAGAAGCCTCCAGGGCCCGCGACTCCTCGGCGCAACCGGCGAGTCTTTCTTAGCAACCGACGGCAGCGAGTGAAACTGGACCCAGTCCTCTCCGAAGCTTCCCTGGTAACCCGCACCGCTCCCCAAGGGACCCTCCTGTCCTCATTACAATTCAACATTAATGAGTAGTGAGGAGATAAGCACAGTGCGTGCCCCGCCTGCAGAACACTTCAGCACTACACGCCTCGCCCGACTCCTGTCAACCCTTGAAGGTAAATCGGAGGGAAAATACACAGACCTCTAAAAGAATTCCCCTCCTCGCCACAACACTTACTGCAAACATTGATGGGATGGCTTTTTTTCTCCAAATATAACACTATCCTGAGAGGGAGAGAGGATGAACAGGCAGGGGAGGGGGGGCGCTTCATACCCCCATTGCTCCACCCAAACCCTCCCGCCACCCACTACAGTGGCAGCTGGTTAACTTACCTATGGCCTATATGTCAGGCTTGTGCAAGCAAGTCAGAGATCCCTCAGGAGGGCTTGGGGCCGAGTAATTTTGAAAAACTAAGATCATGTGCACAACAAGCATTACCAAAGTCATCAGTTTGGGCCTTTATTTAAGCACGGGAAAGGCATTTTCTAGGCACTGGCATAGTGCTACTGTCTGGGCATAAGATGGTAACAGATGGCAAATGTTGTAAGCACCTTGTTATTTTATGACAGTGCCTGGCCAATGCCTATACAAGAGCAAAAACGATTGCCTTTGCCAATGCTTGTTATTATCAGTAATTCAGTGCAAGGAACAGATGCAAGGACACACATATCGATTATAAATAACGTGCCTGATGTCACACTTGGTTGAGACTTTTTTTTACACCAGGAGCTGGTTTATAGTTGCAAATATGCCATTATCTAACAGAAGATTGCTTATATATAACACAGGTTCCTACTTAAAAACACAGCCCTAACTCAAAGAAGTCCTGTTGTAACAGTGTTTTAATTTGGAGGGGCGGGTAGTGGTTGAGAATGGTTAAAGGGATGAGTATGGCCATAGGTTGGCAGTGGATGGATTCAAATCCAAACACTACAGACAGCACGTGTGTCCCCCCTCATATCCCATCTCTATCCTTTCTTCACGTCACATGGCAATAGTTGTGCCTTATTGGCAGCACTTTAAGCACCAACTAAAATGTCAAAATTGAAAAACTTTGAAGAATCATACCCAAATTCCTTCATCTCATTGTTGTGCTACTTTATAAACTAGTGCCGCAACAAGAAGCGATAAACGGGCGACTGCAGCGGTTGTGTGGCGCAAACATATGAAAAAACCTCAAATGCTTGGAGTACTTACCAGTAATCTTCATTACTCCTAATCCTACTCCTCATCAAAATAATTACTCTATGAAGGCGCGTCGGCTTCCAACAGAATCCTTTCCCAAAATGGTTTTATTATTTTTTCATTGGCCCCTTCACCTCATAGCCCAGAGTATAAAGCACCTGACCAATCCCATAATCCTCATGTCTATACTGGGACGATCTTACCACCAGGGAAGGAGAGGAGGGCACCACTACTGTGACAAGGAAGAGTAGGACTAGGAGTGTTGAAGATTACCAGTGGGTAAGCACTGGGACAAGGAAGAGGGACATGGAGGTAATGCTCATATTACCCTATGATGTATATACCAAAGATCCAAAGATCAGACCAGCACATACTTAGACCATAAAGGCATTACCTCCACCCTGAATAAATAACAGGAGCAGCGGCCATCCAATTAAGAGTCACAAAACCCACGAGAAAGAAGGAAGTGTGGAAGATATCGCTCACAGAGTCCAAGAGGGAATGTGTAAAAAGTCACATGCAATGTATAGGCAAATATACAGACCATTCAACAGGCCTACATAGGCAGGCTGAGGGCCATAGCCTTGGACAGTTTAAACCCAGGAACCCCCAGAGAATCACGGAATCCCCAGACAGAGAGCTAGGATGAAAGCAACCCTAGGCCAATTCCCAAATCACAGAGCGCCCAGGAACAACCAAGCAACAGAAGGGCTCAGCATTCCCTGCCGCATAAAATGGCAACAACCGTATCCCTTTTCCCAGGGGAAGATGATCAGGAACAGCCTTCCAGAAGGACCCCATCCAATAACACTCCACCGACATCTGGCCAGCGGTAGACCAAGTGTGGGACTGTCCAACCATTGGAAGGAACAACCAAAGGGATTCAAATGGGCTGCCAGGGTCGGAGGGTGATGACTGAGTACCAAGAAAGGTACTTTCCAAAGAAGCAGGAAAGTAGGACGTAACTCTTAAGCCCCTGACCCAAATTGTGGTCTATGACTAGTGAACTATGGTCAGTGGGGAGAGACAAGCCCCTTGAACAAAGGGTATGCGCTGAAGACTTCCTACTTCGTGGCCGGTCCATCAAAAAGAACCAACATGTAATCTAGCCCACCAAACCACAGTCCCTAGAGCCACATCTCAGGTGGGCTGAAGAAGCAGACATTGAAGCAGCTAGAACCAGGTGCCAAAGTGCCCACGTTCAGACCCCCATTGTAAATGTCAAACATGTCGGCCAAGCAGATCCTGCTTGCACCTAAATAACCTGCAAGATCTGTGGTGAGAGGCTAAGGAGGACATAGGCTGATTCAGAGAACATACACTGCAAAACCACTTGAATAACACGAGGCTCAGCCGTCCAGCTTACCCAGCGTGAGAATGTCCGCACCCTCTCAATTAACAGAATAGTGTCAGGGGACTGACAGAGAGGACCCTCTCAACTATATTTCCAAATTTTAAAAATGACACACTTCCATACTGCAAGACCAGGCCAATTGCCTTCAGCAGTCAAGAAGGTGGGACTGTGGTATTCAAACTGTGGGTCTGGTTCCCCTAGGAGGGCTCCAAGGATGTCCATGTGGTGCAATGGTCCTTCAAAGCAGAGCAGCTGCTCTCGCCCCTAGCCCCAATCACTCTTTCACTTCTAAAATGCACAATTCCTCTGCAACAAGTCTCTCTACATAACTGATCACTCCCTTCAACTGTACAGACTGTGACAATGTAAAAAAAAAAGCTTTTCTGGTTAAAGTACTGTCTTCACGTAACAAGATTACAAATTGTCAGAATATCACAGTCTCTTGATCGAAAATCTTGAGAATAAGCAAAGAAAGGGAAATGTGACCTGACTTTTCTCCTTCAAAGCAATCTCTGTTCAGGAAATTGAGAAAATATTTGCTAATCTACGCCCTACAGCCTGTCCCGAGAGACCTTGTACCAACTAAGATTATACTAACCAACATTAAATCTTCTCCCCATTTCTCATGAGATTTGTCAATGCATCACAGAACACAGAATAGTTCCAACCACCATCAAGGAGGTAGCGGTAACTCACTTTATAAAGAAACCAGGGTTGAATCCTAAGGATGCAGCAAACTTAAGGCCACTTACAAATACACCTTTCTTGTTGAAAACTTTAGATAAAGTCACTTCATCGCAACTACAGATCCACCTAGAGGCATCATTGGCATTTCACCCTAAACAGCTGGGTTTTAGGAGCAATCATAGGACAGGAAGTGCCCTTCCTGACTTACAAGACCAAATGCTAGAAAGGCTGGATGAAAGCAAAACAGGGCCGCTGATCCTATTGGATATTTCATCCGCTTTTGATTTGCTAGACCCCACACACCTGCTAAAAACCATGGCAACTACAGAAAGCTCCTCCGACTATGCCATTGAATGAATAAGCTCCTTCCTGAGTGAAAGGAGATCCAACATACGTTGGGGAGACACCTGCTCTGACCAGCCCTGATCAACTTTTTTTAACATATACATAAAGCCACTATGTGAACAGCTGGAAAATAGGGACCTGCATTTCACCAACTATGCCGATGATTTTCAACTAGTAATGGGCCTTAGTGGGAACTACATTACAGACGCTGCAAATTTAAATTCCATCTATTCATTCATCAGGGAGTGGATGGGCAACAATTGGATGTGCCTTAACTGCTTGAAAACAGAACTCATGATATTCGGTACTAAACAAGCAATGGCCCAACTCAGTCAGGAATACACAAGCTTCAAGGTGGATGACTGCCTCCTTCCAGTTGTTGACAGAGTAAAGACACTTGGCACTATGCTGGAAGCATCCCTTATCACGGATGCACATGTGAATAATGTGGTAAAAAAACTCCAACTACCATCGAAAAGTCCTGCGCCAGATTAATCCACTAGTCTCACGCAAGAACTGTCAAATATTAGTTAGAGCCATCATAATGCCCCGACTGGACTACCCTGCACAGTCGCGCCAGTCGGGAAAGCGTGCAAAAACTCCAGATTATTCAGAACCATGCTGTTAGGATAATATGCAATATTCTCAGAATAAAACATATCACCACGTTCCGGAGGGAACTCCATTGGCTACCAGTGGAAAAAAGGATACAGTTTAAAACTCTTTCATTGACTCACAAATGGAAGTGCCCATCAATATCTAAAGCAATCACGGACGTGACACAAACCAAGCAGATCCCTGCGATCTGGCACGGCACAACTGCTCTCCGTACCTCATGTTAAAAGAACTAGAGGCAATGGCAAGCTGCTCATACACGGAATGCCCATGCCATGTGTCCCATGTGTCTGTGCACGGAAGAAAACTCCCTGGTATTCAGGAAACACCTGAAAACACTACTGTTTGAATAAAGTCTCACCCTGATCATTGATGGTCTTTGTCCAGTTATCTCTAAAATGTTACTTGTGTAAACGTGCTCCCTGATGCCTGTGGGCTATGGTGCGTTATAAATAAATAAATACATGAAATAAACTCTTATTACCCTCAGCATTCACTTCCTTCAACTACTGAAATCTGGAACTTCCCTCATGACTATGCTACACTAGCAGCTCTCCACACTGACTCTTCTAACTTCTCCCACTATCCCTTAGACAGGGCTCACAGAATCTACTAGTCCACTCGCATTGATGAGTAGATGTTATGAAGAACGAGTACCATTTACATGGCACTAGACCTTGCTGGAAAGTATTTGGCATTTACTGCTAACAAACATTATTTGCAGTAAATGGCGGCAAATAAATGTTTCAGTGTGCATGGCTGGCCTTTCAGTGGTAGCATTGTGCATAATATGAAGTGTGCTTATGGTGACAAGCATCATTTTGCGGAAAACACTGGCAAATAATTTGTCTCCAGTCACCATTACAGACACCTACCCTACTCCTAGCCATTAAAAATTCCCTGGCTGCCCTAAACTCTGCACTACACTCTGTCAACTCCTCCTACTTCACAAACCTAATCTCCTCCCTTTGCAATCACCTCTGCAAACTAGAATCTGCCCTCCAATTTGTCCACACACCTCCCAAACCAATATCCATAGCTCCTTCCTTTCTGCTTATTTCTTTGCTCACAACTTTTCCTCTAAAATCTCTAAAATTCATCACACTCTCACACCTCTCTTCTCTCTCCCTCTGAAGCCCTCTTTCTGTCCACCACCTCTACCATCTACCTCTTCTACTCTGGATTAATTCTCCCCATCACTTTTATTGAATTGGCATCCATCCATCCTTTGCAGTGCAAACCCATCTTGCACTACTATCAACCATTTCTCTCCCCAAATTGTCAAAGACCTAGTTTCAATCACCTCTCCATATCTCTGAGCTCTTTTACCTTTCTCTCTGCACTGGACTCTTACCTGCCTTATTCAAATCTGCAACTGTCTAATCCCTATAGAAGAAACCCTCTGCTGAGCCAAATGCCCCAGAAAATGATTGGCATTTATCCAGTTCCTCTCCTTCCACATTTTTCAAAGGTCCTTGAGCCGGTGGTTTTCGACCAGATCAATTAGCACCTTGAGGATAATGGCTTTGAAGATCCATTTCAATCTGGCTTCCATATTAAACACTCCACCAAGACTGCACTCATGCATGTCTACAAACTGTTCTCTAATGCACACCACTCCAAACTCTCTTCTATACTTGGACCTTCCTACCTCTTTCACACTGTCACCCCCTCCTCTCTCCTCTTCGCTCTGTAGGATCTAGGGTTTTGCAAATTTGCTCTTGCCTAATCACCTCCTACCTGAAAGGTTGATCCTTTAAAATCTCTTGGAACTCACAAATCTCAGACCCTGCCCCTCTCCCTGTAAGCATCCCACAAGGATCAGTCTTTGGACCTCTGCTATTCACCCTCTAAACCTCTGCCCTAAAATGACTTATCTCATCCTTTGGCTTTCACTATCACCGTTTTGTTGATGGCACTGACATTTTTTTCTCATTTCCCTGCTTTGCCCCAACCATCTCGAAATGGATTACGAACTAACTCACTGCAATTTGTCACTGGATGGCAATCCATTGCCTCATGCAGAACTCTTCAAAATGGAAGTCATCTTTTGTCTGGCTTCGAAAGCCATCCATACCCTTCCTTTTCCTTTTCCTTCCTTTTCCTATCTCCTTCTCACCTGATCTTTTTGCTGCCTCCACAAGGCTCGCAATGTTAAGGTTCTCTTTGGTAGCGACCTACAACTGCCTTAATTCATCACTACCACTGCCTCTGCTGTTGGTATGGACCTCCTCAACATTCGGAAAATGCAACCTTTTCTTACAAACCATGCTACATAAACTCTAATCTCTCCTCTTGTGCTCAGAAACTTTGACTATTGCCCAAGGCTCCTCCTTGGCCTTCCTATCTACTCCTTCCTCCCTCTAGACAAAGTCCTCAACTTTGCTACCTGCACTTTCTACAACCTAAACAGATCCCCCCACTTCTACCTGCCAACAACATGCTGTTTGGCTCTCCATGCACAACCGCTCTCTTTTAAAATTCCTTCTCCTAGTGAACAAAGCAACCAGTAGTCTTGCTTCTCAGTACCTCACTCATTGTATCTCAGTTTACTCACCATCTCGTTCCAGCTGATCTTCCTCTCTACTCAACCTCACCATCCCATGCCTTCCCTGTGCCTCTTCTCAATTCCACACTTTCTCCCTACTCGCCACACTCCACTGGAACCCACTATCCATAGCCACCAAAGCCAGCCCAGCTGTGGATCTTTTTAAAGCTCGGCTTAAACTTCACTTACTTGCCAAATAGGGAGCTCCCCGACCTCTACCCATCCTCCCTATCTTTCCCCGCCACTGCCTTCAGTGATGCTTAATAATGTCATTTTGTATATTTAAATAACACTCATTTAGTTTTATGCACTTGCCCCTTAGGTTAATGTTACCTTTGTAAGTCACCTGTTTTCCTATATATTTTTTTCTGTTTGTTTTGTTTTGTCCCTGGTATATGTGCCTCTTTTTTAGACCCTCATGGACTTGCTCACCACTTGTTCTCATTGTTGTGCTATTGTACAGGCACCCTTCATGGGAATGCCTCTGCCATCTGTAAATATGTTGAGAGTCACCTGACTGCTGCAGGTGGAATGGCCAGGAGTACTGATGCAGCACCATGGACAATGTCCCTGTAATGGAAACTAGGCAGTCATGTGAACCCAGAACAGCCACAACTTGATGATACATTCCATTGTGTTTGAATACTGTGTGGACCACTGTATGTGTGTGTTGTAGCGACACTCCATGCAATGAGGAATGGCTCCAAGAGGAATCTGCCTTTGTTGATCGTTTTGTCTATGGTGGCAATGCATCATTTGAACACTCCACTGGACATCAGTTAACTGTGTTTAGCACACACTTACCTGAGGTGGCCATGGATGGTCACACCTTCCCTACTGATGCCTCCAGTGTAGAGGATGAGGCATGCACTGTACGAGGCTGTGGAATTGCAATTCCACACAGGTGCATAGTGGTCGACATTGTCAGCAACACCATGGAGCATTGATTTGATAAGCAACTTGCAGTCATGGCACTTTCACAAACATCACTTCATAAGAGGAGGGTGTTGTTGAGGACCACCCTTGCAGCCCACACGGAGAAGTGACCAAATATTTCAAGGCCTGTTTGATGCCTTGCCCAGGGATGTGGATGACTGGCCTTGTGTGACTCCTGCGAATGACACTTGTCACATTCACCAAAAAGTATGATGTCATTGGACACCCATGACAGAGGGTGTTCTGGGTGTTCATGAGTAGGAAGAGGATGTGACTTTTAATGTGTGTTTACTCTATTGGGGACTGTGTGTGGTTCAGAGAGCAGAGAATGCACTGGACACGTTCCTCCAGCCAATTGTTACAGAATCGCCATGGCTATGGAAGACAGTGGTGACGAAGGTGTGGGTGTGATGTAGAGACTTTGTGGTGTGTAAGCAAGTCTGTTAAGTCTCTGATTGAACATTGACTGTGCTTGGATGGGAGTGCCAGGAAGTCAAAGCTGATTGTGTCTGTAGTTGAAAGCGGGAAACCGTCAAAAAGTCTACTAAGAGTAATCCAGTGGTGTAGAGGTACATTGGGGTGCATGCACATGAACCATAGTGAATGAGGGGGACTCATATCACCATCTTCCATTGATGGACAGAACATATTAAGCAGTAGGCAATGTGGATGAGGACCTCTGGCCTGAAGGTGTAGGTGGGTGACATACAGGTGTCAGTCATGAAGGGGAAATGTTGTGTGTGGGGATCAGCTTGTCAATGTATAATGCATGTCATATACATCAGTATATTAAGGGGAACATCCCTTCTTGTGTAGTGGGGGCAGTTGCAGTGCATATGTGCCCGATAGGAACATGTGTGAGTTAGCCGCAATGCCATTTCCGTAATGGATGTGATCAGCCACGTCAACAATGTGTGCAGGTGGTACTGCTGGCCTGCAGGGAGAGAGTGAGTAATTGAAATCCTTACAGGGAGCACAGATGATGTGTGAGGAGCAGGGCTTCCTGATGTGCTACCTCATGGTCCAAAGCGGTCCACACAATAACTATGCTGCAATATGTCAGTACTACCCTTCAGATGGCCGGCCAAGGTATGGCCAATGACCTAACAGTGAAAAAAGCATATCAAGGGAAATGGCAGCACAAGTTGGTGGGGCACAGTTCACATCACCTACAACCAATAGCCGTCATCCTGTGAAATGGCACTTGTCTCCCAAAACAGACACCTTCCCTTCAAGGTACACATAGCAATAAACCAGGAAAAACATCACTAGCGATAAGCACCCTTAATGAAACCCTATTCCCTCATCCTAGCAAAATAACACCTGCTATTCAAACTATGATCCTCGCCCATCTTTGTGGCCTCCGTGATCACAACAAAGCCCTTATGACACTACCCTTACACACCAGAAAAAAAGTCCTACATGATGCCCCAGCATTCATAAAAGGACTGTTAATTCTAATACAGCTAAACAAGCCTCATCAAACAGCTTTGGATTATACCTCAGACACCGGTCACATTCAAAATAGCATGAACCGGACTTCAAGATGGCCGCCATGGTGAGCACACAGCGAGGAGGTGCACTCCATCCCCACAGGTGAATAAAAGTGCCCGAATGCTGATGAACACCCCTCTCCAGGCATTTTAAGGCAAACAAAGGCTCGACTACCAACCTAACCCTGAAAATCCTACATAATAAAGGCGTCCAGACCGTAACTGCTCCATCACAGGGCCGAGGGCAGGAGAGGACTGAGGGTCACACCCCGCAAGAGAATTACGACAAGACAGCAGGGTGAAGCATCTCCAGGCGAGCTGAGCCACACAACTGGAGAAACAACGATCCACCCGGAGGGCGGATCGACAGCCAGCCACCCAAGCCACACACCCAGGCACTGCTGTGGTCCTGGCTTCCTCGATGCAAGGTGACCTGGGACCAGCATAAGCCGCAACCCTCAAATAAACCAGGGGTCCCGTGAGGAACATCAAGCCACCATCCGGAGGTGACGAGCAACGCAGGAGCGAGGGAAGACCAGGCTGGAGGCCAGGCACATAGCGCAGCCTCATCAGGAATATCAGCAGTAAGGCTCCTGCCCCCCATCCCACGACCACATAACAAAGCCCCACCAGATAGCTCCCCGAGCACCTGTCCGCCCAAGTGCACAGTGCAGGGACAAGATGGAGAGGATAGCGGAGTGGGGAAGTAGAAGCCCAGCCATTAACACTTCATCTCCCCGGGCAGTGCAAGCATAAAACTTCACCCAGAACCCCCTGTATTAAAGGGAGGCAAGCACTAACAGCAAGGGGCCTCCTTTCAAGACAAAAGGGCCCCCAACAAGATAACCCTCCCAGAAAAAAAGAAGTAGGTCTACCATAACAACTCAGAGAAGGCGCAGTCCCCCAAGGCAAGGACTGGCACCTACCTGTTGAAATCACTTGGCCAAACCAGGAGGGGGACCAAACACTAAAGCACATACAGGCATCTAACCCCTCCCAAGGAACAGACTGGCAAGAATAGAAAGGATACCTAACTAGAGGGGGCCTATTAAACCATATAGGTCAGGAGAACAGCCCACAGGGCCCACACTAGGATCTGGGCCTCAGTGGACATAGACACCCATGAGAGAGCGAAGGAGGCGGCGCAAGAAGGGAAGACATGCTTTGGGGGCAGCGAAGTGGGAAAACACCACCTCATTTCGCAGGATCCAGTCAAGAAGGGCCCCCCTCCCCTCCAACCGGCAGAAGCGAAGAGTCCACAAGACCATCTAAGGTCCACAACTGGGCATCACAATGTCAAAAAACAGAGGGAAAGACCCCGACCAGACCCCTGTGAAGGGGGGAAGAAAAAGACCCAAGAGGGACCGATCCAGAAGTTGTGGAGAAAGGAAGGGGGAGCCCACTCAGACACAGAGCATGAGGGGGACAGGGAAGATGAGGAACCCACACAGTACCAGCCCCTGGAAGGCCTAGTGGATCAAACGGTCAACCAAAAGGTCCTCGAGGGATGCCTCCAGACTTTCAGTGAAAAAATGGCCTCCACCCTACAATCCCAAATGGACAAGATGAGGGAGGACCTGTTGGGGGCACTAAGCAAGGTGAAAGGGGAACTACTTACGCTAGAAGCAAGAGTGGACACAAACAAACGAGCGCTGCAGGATATGGCCGACGACACGCACAAAATGGAGGACTTGATGGAACATTTGGCTAGGGCCACCCACAACTTGAAAATCCAGACGGAGGACCTAGAGAATAGGTCGAGGAGAGTGAATATTAGGGTCAAGTCACTTCCAGAAGCAGTGGGAGACGTGGAGCTACCCCAAATGATCAAGCAGATATTTGCAGATCCGGTAACCTTGCCAGACCCTGCTGAGATCCAGGTGGACCGAGTGCACAGAGTTGGACCGAAAAGAAACAAACCAAAGGCTTGTCCATGATATGTCCTGGTGGCTATGCAGGATTATGCTGAGAAAGAAAAAAGTCTGGCAGTAGCTAGACAAGAGAAAGATCTAAACTTTAGCGGTGCCCTCGTAAGGCTTTACCAGGATATCTCCCAGGTGACCCTCACGAAAAGGAGAATGATGTGCCCGGTCAAACAAGAATTTACAAAAAAGGCAACTAGAAACAAATGGGCATTCCCATTCGGGCTACTCTTCGACCATGAAGGAAGGCAAAGAAGAATAACAACGGTTGAGGAGGGAGCAGCCCTTCTGGGAATTGAGGGTGAGAAAGCCAGCAAAGAAGATCGTGCCCACCAAAGGACAACTCAAGGAGAAAGTCATGGGAATGGACAACCAAGGGATAAAAAAAGAAGGCAAGACAATTATGAGGGCCAAAGGGGAAAGGAGGAACTCCTGGGAGGAACCCAGCAGGGGAGACGTCACCGGAATAGGCCAAGACACCAAAGACACCCAGAGAGGAGATACTTAACACAAAGCTGTGGGGGGAGACTCGGAAGGGGACTTCTTGGGAGTAAGTCATGGGTCGGGAGACCTGAAACGGGGCGTGCTGGGAGTGGAAGTGAGCCCAATCCCTGAGGAGGCAGATTGGGGGGGCTAGAGGCCAGTTGGGCCACTCCAGGGAGGGGGGGGTTGGGTGAGAGGGAGAGGGTGGGAGTGGGGAGCAGAGGGGGCAGGAAAGCCTTGGTCCAAACCAGAACAAACACTCCAACACGTGACACTGTAACATACGTACCTCCAACAGATGGCTAGGCAGAATACATTAAATGTTCTTTTGCTGAATATTAAGGGCCTTAACTCCCCAATAAAAAGAAAGAAACTGGAGCACGTCCTGACAAGAGAAATCCCGTATGTGGTCACCCTTCAGGAGACACACATACACAACAGGGACAAACACAAGCTGAGAATTCAGGGATACAGAAAAGTGCAGCAATACAACAATGCAGCCAAAAAAGGGGGAGTCCTTATAGCACTAAAGAACGACCTGGACCTCACACTGATAGACCATATCAGGGACAACAAGGGGAGATTCCTAGCATTGATTCTTCAGGGAAGAGGGAAGGTCTTCACACTGGCCACCCTCTATGCTCCGAATGAGGCTCAGGACCGGTTCCTACAATCCACACTACAGAATCTGGAGGGATTTGCAAAAGGGAGGATTATCCTGACAGGCGACTGCAACCTAGCATGGGACCCAGACAGGGATAGGAGCGCAGGAATCTCATACTCCCACAATAAGCCCTCGAAGGAGCTTAAAGAAAAAATCGAGTGCCTGGCGCTGGTGGACGCTTGGAGAGAGAAAAAGGGTGAGGCGAGGGGTTACACATTCTACTCCATGTACATAAATCTGCTTCGAGAATAGCCTATATGTGGGTGTCATGCTCCTTAGTGGGACAAATTGAAGCCATAGATGTGGGGGCAATAACATTGTCAGACCATGCTCCCATTACATTAAAGATCAGAAGGAGGTTGGGACCCGCAGTGCTTCGGAGGTGGAAATGCCCTGCACATATCTTTAGGGACGGGAAGCTGAGAGAGGAATTAGGGGAGGATATGGAGGATTTCTTCCAAAATAACGAGAGTCCAGAAGTCAACCCCTGCACGGACTCAGACGTGTTCAAAGCTACAATTCGAGGGAAAATAATAGCAATCAAGGCCAGGAGGGACAGGGAGCTTAGACTCATGGAAGAGGAGGTCGAAACCATACTAAAAATGGTAATGCTAGAGAAGGCTTCGGGGACAATTGGTGAAATCAGAAGTGAATATGGGGCGATTAGGAACCAACTAGAGACCCTCCAGGCCAGACGAGTGGAGCGCTCAAAAGCCTATCTCAGACAAAGGTATTACGTGAAAGCGAACATATCCGACAGCCTAATGGCAAGAATGCTGAGAAAGGAAGAAAGGGAAGGGACTATCGTAAAATGAAAGAAGGTGGTCGGGGGGGAATGCTCTGATACACCAGGAATTATGAGGGAATTTGCAACGTTCTACTCCACCCTATAGATGACCCTCCATCTAGAGCCCAATTCGACTAGTTGGAGGGCTGCAATCTACACAGATTATCGCCCCAGGAAAGGGAAGACCTGGAGAAACCCATCACACTCGAAGAGGTAAAGAAAGCAATTTTGTCGCTCGCAACCAATAAGGCCTGAGGCCTCGACGGCTTTACAACTGAGTTCTACAGGACTCTCAAGGACCAGATGGCCCCTCACTTAACTGCCCTTTTTAAGTTCTCCCTCTATGGATGAGGCGAAAGTGGTCCGCCTTACTAAGCCAGGGAAGGACGCCACCGCATGCAGTTCTTACAGACCAATAGCTCTAATCAATACGATGCAAAAATCTATATCAAGATTTTAGCAAACAGACTGGAGCACCGTTTAACGCATCTGGTGGACTCCGACCAGTCGGCTTTTTATAAAGGCAGTCAGACACACAACGTCCGTAGAATCGCCCACCTGATCGAAAAAGTCAGCAAAGCCCACACTCCCACTCTGCTAGTTGCTCTGGACGCGCAGAAAGCATTTGACAGGGTGGAGTGGTGGTTCCTACTCCACACTATGGACAAAATGGGCTTTGGGGAGGCCTTTTTAGAAAAAGGTTTTGCTAACTACCTCAACCCCTCCCTGCGCCTCCTAGTCAACCGGGAAATCTCAGCCCTGGTAAAGGTGTTGAGGGGAACTAAACAGGGATGCCCTTGTCCCCACTCCTCTATGCACTACACTTAGAACTGCTGCTTAGCAAAATAAGGGACACAATGTAAATAGAAGGTATCCCGTTCGTTCGGTAGGAAGGAAGACATGTTCGAGGGAGGGGAAATAAAATCCTTCTCCCAGTGCAAAAGAGACTTCGGGTGGGGGAAAGGTATCAATACATCCAGCTAAGACACTGGCTATTAAAGCAAAGTTAGGGACACAAGACCAGGGAGTTAACCCCCTTTGAGAAATACATTACTGCTAATGCAGGAGACAGCTACTTGGTGGGGGCACTATATGGACTAATCAAAGATGGGGAGGAGATGGGAGCTAGATGCTTCATGACCAATTGGGAAAGGGGAACAACCAATTGAAGAGGCCCAATGGAGGAGACTATGGACCAACATTCCCAAATTAGCTAAATCACTACAAATATAGGAAACATGGATGAAACTGATGTACCAATGGCATATGACCCCGGTCAGGATGGCAACATTCTCACGCTCTACCTCTGCGCTGTACTGGAGGGAATATGGGGGGGGGAGTTGGAGGCACATGTGGTAGCAATGCACAAAGCTCAAACTTGACTTGAGCAGAACCATCTCTGGTTCCGGAAGCAGCTCAAGACTTTCCTCTTTGCTTCTGCCTTCTCTCTCTTCCGCTACCTTGCTGATCTCCTGTCCAGTACTGCACTGGCTACCTGGACACCCTCTAAACCACGAGCCCAGGTTCCTGACCCCCAGCTGTACGCCTGCACTGCCACTGGCAACCCTGCACTTGGGGCTGTATCTGTAACCCTACAACCCCACCCTTACTTGCACTTATCTTTCACCTGCTCCTGCACTTAACCAGTGCCCTGCCACCTGCTGGTCGCACTTTTTGTTCCATTGTCTGATCCTATGTCATGCACTTGCTCCTCCTCCCCTTCCTCTGGCACTTTTCTCCTTCCCTACCACCTGCACTTATGCATTTTCAACGTCACTGGGCCTAGTAAGATCTTTGTCTTGTTCCCTTTTGTTCCCCTCCCCCGCCTCGTCGCGCCTTGAAACACTTGTGTATAGGCGTGATATAAATAAAATATCATATTATATCAGACGGTTTTGGGAAACGATACAAGGAACTGTGGCGCATATACCAGGGTGACCCTTGGGGCTAACATGGGCCTGTATATCCTGGGCTTGGGGGGTGAGCTGGAGAATCTACCCACAAAGGCCCAACGTAAAGTATATGTGACTCTGCTTTTGGCAGGGGCCCTACTAATAGCTCAGAAGTGGAATAGGATAGGCAAAGTATGGGACTTTGTAACTGTGGAATGGGTTTCATACTCGCTCATGGGAGAACACCAGAAATTTTGCATGGACTGGGACCTCGTGATGAAATTCCTCATGCGAGATGCCAAAAGTGCTTGGTGTCCAAAGAGCGTGCAACTACTGGGCCTGATCTGAGGAATCCAGCTGCCTCACGGCTTACTACAAATACGCAAGGTGCAAAGATAAGGGCCCCAAGGGGGCTAAGAACGGGAAGTGGGAAGGGGCGGAAGCCCACAGCGAAAGTGGTCATCAAGTTATCCCAGACTCATCAGAGAAAGAGAACGGTTGGAACAGGACCAGGGAGGAGAGGGGGGTTATGTTTCTATTCATAAATTGTCCTACGTTTTGTTTGACCGAAATGGCAATACAAATTTAAATTAAAAAGAAATAGCATGCACCATCTACCACCCTGTCTCATTCAAGTCCCAAAGCCACCTTCATGATGCCATATGCATCCCTACAATCCATTAGAAGCAACAACATGTACAGACTTCCACTCTGCTGTGCTACATAGGAACGAAAGGAACACAGGCCTTGTCTGCCCATGACCACAGACCCTTCAGCACCCTCCCCACCACACTTATACTACTCAGGAATAAGCCTAATACCATAATCCCCATTAAAGGGCTCATCCACACATCCATGCACCTTTCAGTGCTCACCAAACCTGACATTGCATCTTCTCAGCTCTCTGCTACATCACCTGGCGGCATGCACATTCCTTGCTGCATATTTGCATGCTCCCCCCCATTGTTACTTCCCCACTCCCTTGGAATGATCCCTTGCCAGCTGCACCCATCTATGTGCACATCCCTATATGGCCAAATAAGTGCACCGTGCCTTCCTGAATCAAGCTACACCCTGAAGAAACACAAAATTGAAATCAATAGGAAGAAGAATGCAAAGCTTATCACAGCCGCATCGCTTCCTCACCCACCCGCCATTCATAGTAATTAACTGCCTGCATGTCTACCAAACATTGGAAGCTGCAAAGCAAGTTATGTGTTGGCCAGAGACTCCAAAATGTTGAAACTGGGAACACGTCACCCGTTAACACTACTCAGTGCAGTGACCATCTTCATACAGTGCCCATCGTACACTGATACATATTTACACAGTGCCATAATGTCAATTACCAATATGACTCACAGAGTATTGCATCTAACCTTGTGAGAATCATGCTACAGACCCTGGAACATGGAGATGATGTGCCAAACAAATAAGGACATGCGCACTAACCCACTCAGGCACACTTAAGACAGCATGCAAACACATTCACCACTTGCTACAATAACAATGAAACACCAGGGATTTTCATAGAAAAGGGAGAAATGTATTAAAAAACTCACAAGATATGAAAAACAAGAACATATGTACAAAAACATAAAGGGAACATGTCAAATGAAATCCAACCCTACATGTCCCAAATAATAAATTAACCCAGACAACTATATACAGGAATCAAATGTTAATGTCCTCCTCCAGAGCTGCTAATGCCTGGGCCAAGGCCAACTCTCCCTCCGCACTGGTCTCCTGGAGCTGGGCTTCCATCTTCATGTGGGGTGTCTCCAGGGCCTGCCTCATCTTCACCATCATCTCTTGTGCAGCCCTGGGAGACTCCTTCATGACTGAAACCTTGCACGGGCCATGCAGTCTTTCACTTCCGCCCTGGCCCTAGCAAGGGCAGCTTTGCATGGTGCAGCCCTTGCTGCCTGCCTCATTTCCTCCAACATCACTGTCACCTCGGTCCACACCCTGGCCTTGCCTCCTACCTTGCACAGGTGATGTTCCTGATCTGTTGCGCCTTCCTATCTGTTTTGATGGAAATGTCCAGCCTTTTCTGATGCACCAACTCCTGATACCTGGAACTGTGTCCCAGCTGCTGGTTCTCCATCCTCCAAGATGATCGGCAGAGGAGAGATGACCCCACCATGGCCTGTTCTCCACTGGAGCAGTGGAGAACAGGCCGTGGTGGCCTGCACCTCCCCTGCTGTCCAGTCATGGATGATACCTCATCTGCCTCTATTTGGACCTCCACCAGGGACAAAGGCACATCCAAAGAGGCCAATGGCAGGATAGCAATAGAGGAGCCAGAGAAGATGAAACTTAACAGAGAGAAGTTCGGAGCCCGAAGTCCTGGTGGTTGGTCCATCAAGCTCCTTAGCGCTCTGGACAAATAATGTCTGTCCACCGACCTTGGGCCACTACCTATTCCATCTCAAACAGTATAACTCTTGGCATTACAATCTTGGCCTCCTTACTAATGGAGGCTTCGGTTAGTTCCATTTGTAGTGCTGAACTTAAACAGTTGAAGAAAGTAATGCCATACATCCTAAGTAGCGTTCATGCCTCTGTCATATCTGCCTCCATTAATGGTAGCCTTAATGGTAGTCAACACAGTGCAGCTGGCGCAGCCTCTCTATCTACTCACCCGCTTGCAGGTGTTGCAGAATGCTGCTGTCCGCCTTGCCAAGGGTTTTCCCTGTGGCCATTTGGTTCCAGCTGCTAGACGGGACCTGCATTGGCTTCCCGCCATAGCTTGCATTCAATTCAAATCGCTCTGTAGCATTCATTGTGTCTAGTATGTCAAAGGCTGTCTAGCTCGGCAAAAGAAATGTCAGCCTTATCGTCCTAGGCGGGCACTAGGTGCTGCCTCCTCATCTCTCCTTGCTGTTCCGTTGTTTAATAGGGAACGTTGTGATGCCCGAGCCCGGTTGCAGGCCCCAAATTATGGAGCTCACTTCCAGTAGCCCTTCGAGGCACCTCGGATTTTAATCAATTTAAAGCTCGACTTAAATCTCATTTGTTTATGTAACTTTGTAGTCTGTCTGTCGGTATCTTTTAAGCGAACTATAAAGAACAGGGTGAGTCAAGGCTACCTCTCCCTTTAGCGCTAGGTGGCGGTTGACACAGTTCTTAGATATAGTGTAACATGATTAGATCACACTAGTGAAGCACACATCTGGTTAAAACAAAATGTATTCTAAAAAGGTTTACAAAATTGTGACATAAAAACAGAAACAGCTATCATGTTGCTATCTACTAGCCACCCATAATAAGTCACTTTCCACCTCAATTCCTCACAGCAAATCATTGCTTACTCAGCAAGAGTCAGTTATCACTAGGTAATGGCTAGTGACAAGTGCCAATTATGAGCCCTACATATGTCTACCGGAAACCGTCATATGTGGCCAAGCAGCCATGAAACCAACATGTACAGCATTCTCTGGACGTAAATGCATTTCTCAAGTGGTTGTCAGCAGAGAACTTATAATAAAAATTCACAGTGTAATGGAGAATGAAATGTCTATCTGACATGGGAACAAACGATGATCGTCCAGGCAATGTTTTCACTTGTGGGCCAATCTACTAACCTGTCACATTCACCTTTCAGAGCCCCCATGGCCATCAACCCATCACCCCGCACATGCATGTATGATACTGCACCAGATGGGTGTAGTGTGAGCAGATGATGAGACGTGTCTTTCAAGACTACACTTGTAAGAGTATCACAACATCTGTCTCCTCATGGGACCTTGCGTTTGTAATACTGGTCACACACATTAGATTCAATTCTTGAAACATCTTTATGCTTAACATCTACTGGCACAGGAGTATGGGCCTGCTGGCACCTGCTCTGGACTTAATAACGGCATGTGTGGCAGATTGGCTATATGCTATACCGAAAGGCCATTGGTGGGGGATTTAAATTCAGATTGTATGGGGGCCCTTACACACCGACATGCCTAGCAGAGTAAGAGGGTATAAAAATGAACAATGGGAGAGCCTGGTTGGATTGTCTTAGGAATGTGGGTCTCGTACCCCTTTACGGAGCTATTGTTATATCCCGCACTCATCCACATGGATGAATGGGAAGAGCTCATCTACTATTGATTTTGTGTTTGTGGATGGGGAGGGGATGAAAAAGTGTGAGAATTTCGAGGTGCTGCCGATGGATATCAGCGATCATTCACTCTTAGTGGCCCATTTCTCCCTGGAAGATTTCCATCTCTCGGAATCTTTGGGGGAGCAAGTGACGCCTGGTAGATCCATGTTTACATCCAATCCACAGGAGAACAGGCTGTACTAGTCCCCATCCCTAATTAATAGAGCAAATAAGCGTTTAGTGGGAAGGCTAACAGATATATCAAGACACGAGAAGGAGGCATCCCTCGTGGTTGACAATTTTGAGCCCTTTATTCATAATATAATGGGGGAGTTATCACAAGGGGGCGGGGGATCACAGATCAAGAAAGTACTTGCAACTTCATGTATATAATCTGGATCTGGTTAAAAGAAGAAGGGAAGTCAGGAAATCTATAGATGCATTCATAATGATGCCCTGCTTACCCACTGCTTAAAACAGGAAAGAATTAGACATATTCAACAGGGTCAGAAGAACTGGTTGCAACATACAAGGGTGGCTCGTCTATAGGGAGATGCCGAGTCTATGCTGACAGTGCTGGTCCGCAAGGACTCTGGTGCTTTTTGGGCACTCATTAACTCAAGAGGAAATGGGTGGGTAGGAACTCTGGTTAACAGATGGGGGAAGAGAAGTGGCTGTAGCATTTTAAAGGTAATTATGCATCTCCATCGCCAGCGTTGAAGGGGAAGGAGGGAGAGGTTTAAGTTAAAGAGACGGCTCCACTGTTGGACCTTTCCTTCCTGAACTTGACAACTATAATAAACAGATGTAGCAATTCCAACGCACCAGGCCCGAATGGTCTCTCAAATCGCCTCCTCAAAACTAACCCACCATTGTGAGCGGAAATACTACATTATCTATTTATAGATATTGCCTGCACTCTACAATTCCCCCCTACTTGGAATACTGCTCATAATATTCCCATTTTTAAACATTGGAAGAGAGATAATCCACCAAACTATAGGCTTATTGATATCCTCGATGCGGATTCCAAAAGCTTCTCCATATTACTCCAGGAACATCTGGAGGAATGGGCTTCCAACAACCATCTTTTGGCAAAACGGCCGACAGGCTTTAGGATGGGAATGTGGACACTCTTAAAGGGAATGTTGGTGAAATGCCTGCAGGGGACGGCCTTTGATTTGGCGTAAGCTACGCAGGTGGGGAATTCCCCCAGGGCTACTAAGGCTACATATTGGGCTACATAAGAATTAATCTATACAAGTTTGCCTTAACCATCAAGGCAATCTATCTCGCCCAATTAAAACCTCTAGAGCAGTCAGACATGGCTGCATTCTAGCCCCCTTTCTCTATAACTTGTACATAGCAGATATAGGCCCCAATTTACAAGCTGCTGCACTGGCATCGCCTAAGATTGTTCAAAATATGGTGGTGTGGACAGGGTATGCCGATGATTTTCTTATTTTTGATACTACTCATGTGGGTTTGCAGAGGGTTTTGAATGCCTTTATTGCGTTTGTTTGTGGGAATGCCTTGAAGTTGAACCCCTCGAAGACTAAAGTAATGAAATCACGACCAAGCAGAGGCCAGTACCATATAAATGGAACACACAAGCAACACCAGTTGAGAGGATTGATTCCTTCATTTACTTAGGTTTTCTTATTTCAGCCAAACCTTCATTGATTCCAACGCAGTAAAACCTGCAACACAAATGCAACAAGTGGACACTAAATTACTCAAGTTTTCTCTGCTGCCTTGCATTCAATATTACAAAGGTAAGACTATCCCAAAAAGAATCTATGGGATTGAGATTCATAACCCTGGATTGATTGAATATTTTCTGACTTTGGAAGCCCGTATTTGGCGTAGAGTGCTGTGCCTGCCCGCATCCGTACCTCATTCATGCATTAGATATGAATTAGGATTGGTCTCTCTGAAAGCCAGAGTATTGTGGCAATATATATCATTCTTCAGGAAGACATTAACTCTGCTAAGAGATTCACTTTGGGAGACATTTGGTGAGGAGTCGGGCGGGGGGGGATCAGGTGGCTTGCTAGAATTAAAATAACTTGCACATGTGGCACTGCAGGAGGTGGGTTGTTCGGAGAAAGATTTGATTGACAACCCTGACAGGGTGAAAACACTGTTCTTTAAGCCCGGTTGGGCGCAAACGGTTGCAGATTTGCATTCACACTCTGTTGCTTCTCACCTTGCCCTTGACCCCAAAAAGCAGGGCTGTCTGGCACCCTATCTGTTGATATATGCAAGCAGAGTGTCCCGCTCTACTTGTTTGAGATTTAGTCTAAATCTCATGGAAACCAGAGAGACCCTTCTGAGGTATCGGCTGGTTGGGGAGGCAGAGTCATTCTGTAGGTTTTGTAAGAACCGCATGGTTAAAGAAACAACACAACACCTGTTGCTAGATTGTCCTGCTCTACTAAAAGTGCGGATCAAATGTTCCATAAATGTACAGGAATAAAGTCCAAAAGAGATGATTTACCTTGGCATTGCTACCTCTCTGGGAATCTAACGTCGACTGATAGTGCATGTTTGGACTATCGGACTTCAGGGGGAGATAATTGTGAAATAGCAGCTATGTTTGTATTATTTTTTAATGAATGATCCATTATATCATGAGATTTTTTTCTGGATTTTGAACAAATGTAACTTTTTTATATATTCTTTATGTCTTAACTTGGTTAAGTTTTAATGTCTGATGATGGAATTTGTATGTACCTTCTTTTTAAAAATTTTTTAAAGTTTACTTGCTTAACCAATAAAACATTTTACAAAAAGAAAAAAGAAAAAACACCTCATATGAATACCGCTGAAGAGCAGCATATGTACACAGGTTTTATTAAAAATGACATGTCCGCATGCCTTGGACAGAAGCCAGAGCTTGTTTCTACTACTTGACCCCATGTACCCAAGCCCATTGTGTACCCACTAGGCCTATGTGCCCCATACCATTGTTGCAGTGTGCCAATTAATCACCACACAACAAACATGTTTTACACCACCGAGCTTCTTGCCATCTCATCTCATCCATGACATTGTAACAATGCAGAAGCTGATTCCCTTTGTGTACCTACCAGCAGCTTGGAGCTGGGCCTGCAGGTCAAGGACCTGGGCATGACTCGCAGAGCCCTCTTGTTCAGGATCCAGACCTGTAGCTGTGTTACATGATGGCGGCCATGAGAATGGACCTCCACACTGTGTCCTGCTTCAAGTGCTGCCCTCGCCTTTTTCTGGCTCTGGATTCCCATGTCATCCCAGCACTTCTTGACGTTCTTAACATATGTATTGCCAACCCCCAGTGTTGAGGGCAGCGATGATGTCATCCCAGATCCTCTGATGGGCAGAGGCCAGAAGCTGCTTGCCAGCACTGATGAGGGACTGACTGGTAATGGCTCAGAACCTGGTCACTCAGGATGCCAAATTAATTGTCCAAGAAGGTGACAGCCCTCAGCCTCACCACCTTGGAGGTGTGAGATGATGCAGCAGTCATTGCAGAGGGGAGACCATTAGGGGTGACAATGGGTCCTGTGATTACCTGAAAAGAGGAGCTGCAACGGTAGAATGGTACTTTTGCTGTCCAGATCAGGCAGATGAGGTGGTCAGGAGGACTAGATGGTGAAATAGTGCACAGTGCACCATCAGGAGGATGTGGTGTTCAAACAGTCACTCCAGGACAGTGCAAGTGGCTAGCCACCAATGGTAGAATGCCAGGTAGCTGGAGTTACACGCAGAGAAAGCAAATAAGGCAGGACGAGGCATGAGATAAGGTGAGGCAGGATGAGAAGCAAGGTATAGGTGACATCAGAAACAGGACGAGGCAGCAAATGGAGGAAATTGGAGGAAAGGCCCTCAGCATACGTTGCACAAGGAACGTTATACACATGTGGAGTGTAATTGAATTACGGTAAAAAAGGGAGTGCACATGCAGATTGCTATTCTGTGGCACAATCGTAAGGGGCACCTGCACGTTTGCATTTCTGTTACACAAAGACAGGGGGTCTGCCCCACAGTCGCAGTGTGCACATACGCGGATTAGCTCTATGTGACTCCATCTTCATGCATGATTAGGACAGAGCACAGCACATGATTCAAGGGGAGCCACGGAAGGAGAATGGGCCCACTAAAGAGAAGGGGCCACCAAGGACAACAAGATTCACAGATGACGAGCTGTTCATCTTCACAGACTTTGTGGATGAACACCAAGGGGAACTCTACACGTGGGCAGGCAGTACTCTCTTACTTAGAGAATGTGACCACATATGGCAGGAGGTGACAGATGATGTAAATGCCTGTGGGTGGAACATCGCACTGCCATGCCAAGGAAGTATCTAACACGCACAGGAAATCTGACTAGGAGAACAAAGGAGAAATTGAGTAGAAATGTGAATTCAGCACTTGGCAACAGATGGAGAACCCTCCTAGATGGTGGAGCTGACCAAAATTGAAGAGGTAGTCAGTGGCTTCATGACAAGTGAGCCTGTCATGGATGGTGGAGGCATGGACACATATATGGCCACATCAGGTGAGAGACATATGTTTATTATGTGTTTGTTGTGGCCGTAGATTCAATGTGAGCATATGTGCATGGGACATTATTCAGTGTCCTTCTCCTCCTTCCTTCATTACACATGTCATGTAAATACACCCTGTCCCACAAAGGGTGTTGCAAGCTTGACAAATGCATCATCCCAAGGACCTTGTAACATAGCTATCCTTTCACTCATGACTTTGTCATTTACACAAGAAAAAGAAAACTATTAGCTGGTAATGTGCCTTTTGAATGCATCACACATGTAACAGCGGATAATCCCAGTGTCAGGTCAGGGGGTGGGCATACGGCCTACTACAGTTTCCTTTTCCTGCATTACACTTTTTTTTGCTGTGCATGTAGGAGTCATGTCTTGAGTGCCCAGACCATCCACTGGGCAAGGAGGGGCTACAGAACATGGTTTACATGTCATCTTGTGTTCTGTGCTCATGCACAATCCTGAGATGGCAGTGATGGAATGCCGGTCATCACACCGTGCTAGACTGTGAGTGGCTAGCATAGACTGCCTATCAGTATCGATTGTGTACATGTCCACCTTTGACTCTCGACAAACAAGTGTACTTATGTAATGCTTCAGGAAGAAGGTGGAAAAGAGGATGTAAGTGCCACATGTTCTATCATGCACGTTTTGGTTGTAAAGCATGACATCTGACCCTTGGGGTAGTATGTTGGTAGAAGTCGTTCACATATGGAACATTGAAGTCTGACACTGGCAGAGGCTATTGTTACAGATGAAATACAAATGTATGTAGGTATGGCGATAGCCACATCCTCTGAGTGCCTTGATTCAGGCCTCTAGATTGTGTGCATGAGGATGTCTAGTGTGCGGTTCCATGTGTGGGCGTGTAGCAGGGTTGCTCCATTTATTTGGAAGTGCATCACATGATGGCCAGTACGTGCACCCACAACTGCAATGACTTACCTGTATTTGTAGATATCCACCCAATCACATTGGGTAAAGCACCACCAGTGGTTGCTGGTAACCAATCCTCCATCTGGCAGTTGTTCTTCCAGCTGTTGGGACACACATTGAACAGAGGTCAGGAGAGCCACCGTGAAGAATGGCTACTCAGTAGCTCTGCATCTGACATGGGTGTGTGGGGTACATGTGCTCTGTCACATGAGCAACCCTGGGTGGATGTATGATGACAATCATCATGAACTGCTTCTCCTGGTTTTGTCTTCCAAAGGATCAAACAGGCAGTGCCAGGTATAAAGGCAGCAGAATGTCTGCTTATGAGTGATCGGCCCAGTGTTGCATTTTGTAAGGGGGAAACATTAATGGGTTATGAAATGTGGATCTGGGTCTACTGAAGCTTGGCCAGGTAATTGGAGTCAGACTGGGAATATGTGGAGTGATAAGGTGGAAAGGAGGGATAATGGTGTTTCAGTAGTATTGTGTCCAGTGTCCTTGGCATGCGTGCTGTAGTTGCATCATGGCAGAAAACTGCTGCACACCCACTGAGTGGTGCAGGTCTGTCTCCATGACAATGGCCTTGCATGATGTACACCATCAAAGGACGTTTTGAATGTTGAAATGCATTGCATGTGTTTGGTGTGATGACAGTGCAATGTGCTTTTCTGGCATTTCCAAGGGAAAACACAGATGTGATTGTGTGCAGGACATTGGCACTGAGGGAACATTATATGTATTATGTTTGTTTGCTTTTCCAGCGTGTGATTTGCTCTGTGAGTGGGTCATATGAAACTGGTATAAGGGGCCACTAGCCTGCTAGAATGCATGTGATGCTGGGTTATTGTGGAACTATGTATGAATATTGTAGTTCATGTGCTTAAATGCTTAGGTGTATGATAGTTGTCTGTTCTGTTGCAGGTGACGATTCCCCAGAGGAAGATGCGTCTGAAGCTTCTACCTGCACATGCCAGTTAGGTGTGTCTCGTGAACATCCCCAATGATTGCAGTAAACAATGATCAGGCCTGATGACTCTTCTTCCTCAGGAAATGTGGCTAGCGATGTGGATGGCATATTTCAGTAATGTATGCATGGGGACGGACTCACAAGCCAGGAGTGGGGGGAGTTTCACCAGTTCATGTCAGAATGTGGGTCAGCGGAAGAGACCTAGGTCACTTGGCCTCCTCTGGTGTGAACATAGCACAAAGCTAGTGGTGTCATGGACAGACGGAAAAACATGAGTCAAGATTCAAGTGTAGCTTGTACTGGTGTGTGAACAGCTGCAGGGCCTACATCTGGGCTGCACAATTGCCAACACCAGTGGGGTTTGCAGTGCTGGGTGGGCCCAGTACATCTGGTACAGGATATCATCCACATACTGTAGGGTCAGTATGAAAGGGCAGACCATGTTCATCATGCCTGGCCACTGGATAATGGGTGCCAGTGACTGTGGACATGTTGCCTCTCCTGGACTGGCTTACATGTGGTATCCACGCTATTTTATTGGCCCTACCCTGTTGGTGTGCTGATATTGAGGGTGGTGTTTGGTATGTCTGCTGGTGTGATGTGTTTTGTATTGCAAGTCATCTTTAGAAGGTATATTTGTCAAGTGGTCTGCTTTGGTTGTGTCCAGCATATTTTGTTAAACAGTTTTATCCCTCATAGTCAAAGTTATATTTCATGGCACAGGCTTGTCTGTGATATGTCACCTGCAGGTATATGTGCTGACATCCTGTCACAAAGAGTGCACTGCTCTGCTACTCATACGGTTGTATATCTTGTCCTTTTGTTACATCTGTGTGGGTTATGGGATCTCTGCCGAATCACAGGTACTCGTCTGTTCTCCCCAAAGGGGGCACTCCCCCTGTGAGGAACTCCCTAAACCACCTACTATAGCCGCAAACATTGGAACTGCCTAAATAATAGGACATCTTTTCATTTGGCTGCAGGCAATGCAAAGAGAAGCCCATGTGGAAAAGAAAACGAAGATGTCTTTTTAACAAGAGACGTATACTTATCTGAGACAAGTCTGAGGAGAGGACAGCATTGTGTGCAGGGCAGTCCCCCTGACTTCATCACGCCTTGTGGAGGTGGAGCCAAGGTGAGTCGCGGAGCCTGCAACTTTGAACGAGGCAGAGAACGCCAGTACAAAACACTGGAGGCCCAGGGTGTGCAGATGCAAGGAAAGCATTGTGAGTAGAAAAGAAGGGGTGAGGTATCTGGTGGTGGTGTGGCCACGAGGGCAGCGTGGTGGGCAAGACGTCAGAACAACGATGTCGAGATTACCATTGCGGGAAGCGTTGATGACTTCCAGTCATCTGTGCCAGTGTTTGGCAGGGACCCGACGAGGACCAGAGAATGAGAAGCCGACGACTGCGAAGAGGGAGAAAGCATACCCGAGCCACCTTCCCCTGCATAAAGAGAAGTACCCGGGGAAACGGGAGAAGCCGAGAGCCGCTGGGGCATCATTATCAATCTGAAGAAACCCGTCCTAGTGCTAAGGCCTAGAAAGTAAAAATCACACTGTGTAATTGGAAATGTAAAAGGCAGTGACAACAAGTAACGAATAACCCGGTTGGGGAAGAGGGTTATTTTAAGAAGAGTGAAACCCCCACCCCAGTCTTCAGGGCAAGATATTAAAAGGGAAACCAGTTAAAAAGAGAAGTAACAAAAATATACAAAAAAGGGGTTTATCCAACACAGGTGGGGAACAAGCAGAGATTGGAAAAAATCCCCTGGGAGGAAGGGAAGATACTCTATACATGCACAGTGGAAGACTGGAGAAAGTCTGACATAGAACCACATAATGAGAGACAGGAAATACAACTGTCCAATAAACAGGATGAAAGAGGAGAGGGTCTAAGACAGAGAATTCATTACAAGGAAAGCCTAAAAATAAAAGAGTCAGGATAGGCCCAACTCAGGAAAGCCTGAATCTAAAGACTGGGAAGAGTCTACAAGGGATGACAAGAGTGTGAGGAGACACCACCAGAGAAAACATTCTAAGTATAGGACTGCAGAAAGCACAAAAGCCAAGAGTGTCTTTGAAGAACCACAAGAGTTTTGATATCAGAGATTATACAAGGATATTACGTTAAGAAATATATGTACCACAGATAAAGGTTGTAAATAAAGAAACTATCTGATGAGAAGAAAGGACCAGGCAAACCCAAGTCACTCTCCTGGCCTATTTAATTTAATTAGATATAATGTAGGGTCAGATAGAGTTAGTTTGGACAGAGGACACATTTACTTTGGACTTCCTGATAACTGACAAGCACCTTTAGTTCCTTTAGATAGACACAGTATTCCCTCTAGCAATAGGGAAATTTAGACCTTTTACTTAACTGTCTTTAAAGATATTGAATAATGTCCTCTGCATGTCCGACTACTTTTTCCGACCTGTCACAACTCTCACAATTATGAATAAAGTCTTCTGTCAGTGTCATGTGTGGTTATGTGTATTCTTCGCCATGTTCACTGGCTGTTTGTCATAGGGTTTTGGTTGGTGAGTCCTTAACATGTTGGTTGCAGTGTGTTAATCTCCTGATTTATGTGGGTTTCTGGGGTTTCTCCATGGTAGTGGTATTGTTATGATTTTGAGAATTTTATGTTATATTTGTAAAGTGCATACTGGAATAGGTAATGGCATTGAAGCACTGCAGAATGCATGTCCCCTCAGCAACCTGTAGTCAGAAAAGACATGAGAGAGGAGCAGCGCAGTGCATGCAGCAGAAATGGTAATTTAGTTACTATGCGGAAAGCAGAGACGTCCAATGTGGCGATGTTGTAAAATGAAGAGAGGATGGAGAAGAGGCAGGGAGTGTATTAAAGATGTTAGAACTCATGTGAACGATGGACTGAATTTGTGTGGAACTCAGCTGTTTGCCATGAGGTAGAGTGCTACATGCAGAATATGTGCACAGTGAATGATATGGCATCACATGCAACAGATATTGAGTAGCTCTTACCTTGACTCAGCAGTGCTGTTGCAGCACACTTTCATCTGTATTGGCACCACTGGCCCCATAGCAGGCCACATGTGCATGGGGAAACCGAATTGCAAGTGGTCTTGTATGGCACCCGAATGCCACTATCCTTGGCTCTGTAAGAAAAAAGGGGGAAAACATTAGTGGGACAATGGGATAGGCAGATGCAAAACATATGTTGTTTTGTGGTTTAGGTCGGAAATATCTGGTACCTGTGTGATAGTCTGCTTTATATGGTTTTGGCAAAGTCATTTGGGAGTAGGTTATCCAATGGGAAGAGCCCAAGATGTATTTATTTATTTATATGTTTGATGGAAATTACAGGGGGAAACATATAACGATGATTAAACAGAGCGGAGAATCTGCCTCCTTTTACAATGGGTGAGAGGATGTGAAATAAGGGAAATGCCCGAAAATGCTGCAAATAAATGCTGAATGCGCATTTACAGCACATTCGGCATGGACACAAATGTTGAATCCCATAATGCCAAACAAGGGAAGCGGGGGCTGCAGGGGTGTCTCCCGCTCCCCTTGTTCAGCATTATGGGTTTGTGGGTTGCGAGGGTGTCCCCTGCTTCCATAACATGGAAAGCTGGGGGGCGGGGTGAATAAAGAAATAAAAGTGCGCTGTGGCAGAATTTCCGTCCCACAATTGGGAGAGGGAACTGATGTCGCAGGGAGAGGGCTGTGGGAAAGAAGTTAAGAGCGCCGTGCAGTTTTACGGGGTAAGTGGATACAAGTAGGAGGAATGCGGGCAAGGGTGAGCAATGGGATTACTGCATGCTGCCGTTTTCGAATTCAGAATTTTCTGATTTTACATTTTCGGTGGCGCAGTAATCACGTAGACCCGAATTAAGGACCAGATTGAAACATAAACCATAGGAAAGGTCATAGGAACAGTATAGTGGAGGCAGTGCTTAGTTAGGGAGAAGGTGAGTTGGGGAAGGGGAGTAGGGATTGTCATGAAGGGGTAGGGAGAGAGGAAGCAGTGAGAAAAGGTAGCGTAGTATTCTGAGAAAGTGGTTCTTCAGAAAGGAGAGGGGCTTTGAGGTAGGATTTAAATAGTGGTATGGTTGGAGTAGTGCAAATAGAGAGAGCGATCATTCCAGAGTAGAGACGAGAGAAAGAGCAGAAACGGGAGGGAATACGAGGAGCTCGAGAGGTGGCAAGGAGGTGAACTGAGGATGATCTTAATGAGCAAGGAGGAGAGTAGGGAATGAGATGGGCTGATAGGTAGTATGGGGGCGAATCCATGTATAGTTTTGAATATGATGAGAATTCATTTGTACTTCACCTTCTGTTTCATGGATAACCAGCCAATTTGATGGTGAGTTAGGGAGGTGAGAATAAAGCGGGGAAGATTGGAGAGTGTGTGGACTGCCAAGTTGAGGACTCTATCCAGAGGTAAGAAAATATAGTTGGGAAGGCCATGAGTGGAGATTAGCACAGTAGTCAGAATGAGAAAAGACTAAGAGGGTGATTAGCTGTATGGCATTATTAAAGGACGGAATATGATGCATTATTCTGATGTTAAGGAGGTTAAGTCTGGCTGCAGTTGTAGATTTGGAGATGAAGACAGAGAAGTTGTGAGATGGGTAAAAGAGGACACCTAGGTTGCGAGCGGATGCACAGTAGGGAAGGCAGTCAGAAAAGAAGAAGAGAAGAGGGGGAGAGGAAGAGATATCTTGTTTGGAAGGGAAGTAGAGAACTTAATTCTTAGTGGAGTTGAGCATGAGTGAGTGAGTTGCCATCCAATATTAGATGGCATAGAGAGTGTTGGAGAATTTAGATCACAGCTCATCAGACAAGTAGGGAAAGGAGAAGAATGTCTGAGAGTCATCAGTGAAGACTTGATAAGAGAAGCCAAAATCAGTGATATGGGCACCAAGAGCAGAGGTGTAGAGAGTGAAGAGAAGAGGATCCAGGCCAGATCGTTGGGGAACACCAAGAGCAAGTAGGGTGGGTGGGGAGATGAGGTTGTTCCAGGACACCTGTAAGTGTCTAGGTGGGAGATAAGAAGCAAACCAAGCTGGAGCCTTGTCTCTGTTGCCAAGGAGAGATAGTGTTGAGTGTAAATCAGAATGGTTGAAGTCTCAAAGGCCGCAGAGAGGTCAAGAAGAATAAGAATAGAAGAAAGGTTTGCATGACGGGCATGGAAGATGTGGTTGCTGACATTGAGTAGAGCTGTTTTGGTGGAGTGCACAGGTCGGAAAGCCCGATTGAAGAGGATGTCAGAGGCTGTGTGCATCAAGGAACTCAGTGAGTCGGTTGAAAACCGCTCCCTCAAGCATTTTAGAGTAGTGAGGTGGAAGAGAGACAGGACAGAAGTTTGTAGACAGTTTGAATCTAGGCCAAGTTTCCTAGGGATAGGGATAGCAGTCGCTGACTTGTAAGATGCTGGAAAAGTGGCATTGTCAAGAGAGGTCTTGAAGAGGGAAGAAAGGAATGGAGCAGCATTGGGAGCTTTGGGTTTTGCTAAGTGGGGGGATAGAGGGTCGATGGGGGCAAAGAAATGGTTGGCCCTGTGGAGAAGGGTAAGGATCTTGTCAGGGTTTGGTATGATATCAGATCTGATAGACTACAGCACTGTGGGCTGGTTAGATCCTGATGTGGGAGAGTCTGATAGGGCTAAAGAGGAGATCTCAGTCATGATTCGATTTGTGTTAACCTTTGGTGGCCGCCTGTGGGGTGTATGTGTATGTAGTGTAAGGAGGGAGGAGATCTTAGAGTGGAGTAGGTTAGTCTGGCAGCAGAGGAATAGACCTTACAACCCAGCACTCCCACCACTGGCCTTTCGCAGACGGGTCCAATTCTTTCGCTAGCTCACATTGCCGAAGTTAACCCCTCCCCCATTTTCTCGCTCTCAAATCGATTCATTGTATGCCGTGTGCAACAAAACAGGCATATGCGAGTTGGCAGATGTGGTGTGGGTGGGCAATCTGGAAAATTCACTCAATATTCACTCAATTATCATAAGCTGCATGCTAAGGGTTATGGGAGGCAAGAAACATTTTTTCAGAGAAAGGGACATCCATTGAGTCATTCTTAGTAAGCTGGTTGGCAGGCTGAGGTTGGATCAAACCTCACTCTAGCATGCCCAGTTTGCAGTCCTCAAAAGTGCAGCACCTTGGCCTAAAGGGGGTGTGGCAGCTGCAGGAAGGAGAAGAGCAGGGTGCTGGCAGTGACAGAAAGGTTTTTCTTGTGGGGGGCAGGAGGGATAAGATGGACAGTCAAAGGCACTGACATTTCGAGTTTGCACTCCCTCACGCTCCTTGCTAGGTAAGGGTCTCTGGGCAATGTCCCTGTAGAGTTTTTTGCCACAGCTAAAAGATGGAGACAGAGCAAAAACAACAATTTATTTAATGCAGATATTAACAGCCGTAATTTCCAAGGTTGGGAAGGGTTGCCAAGGATTAGCATGTGCACAAGGTGTGTGCGGCGCCCCAACAAGTGTCTCCTGCAGCAGAAAGGTATTGCCTCACCAATTAACTGCTATTTACAATGCAAAAGAGAGGAAGGAGAAGAAAGTCTGCCTTTACACAAGTTGATATGATGTCTAAAGATGAACGTCATGGAAATGAGTTTGAAAAGGATTGGCAAAGCAGGACTTACAGCAGGTCACATGTGCAAGTGATGATGGCACTGGATGTAGTCCATATGTTGTTCTGGGTAGTGATGTTGTGAGGCATGTGTTATGGGTGTCCTGGGTGTTTTTGTGTATGTTTGCAGCAGGTAGAGGGCGATTGGTTTACAGTGTGTTGTTTCCGCTATTGTGCACACATTCATTGCCCCTCTAAGACGCATTCTCAGGGTGTTATATTTGGTCAGATTGGATTTGCCCTCTTTCTTCATTGAAACCAGTCAGGGATGTGGGTTTGGAGTGTGTCTACAACACAGGGTGTGGTTTAGGCAAAAACAGTGTGCACCACATGGTTGTGGGTGGCCTGTCCCGGTGCACTTAGCCCCACTAGGGATATAGGTGGGTCCTGTTGATTGGGGTGCAGTCCCCTCTGCACCTCTACAGGTATGCTGCGATGTTATGCAGAAACATGCCAGTATGATTGTACATGCCACTGTTGGTGTATACAGCAATATACCACCTGAGAAGCATAGGGAGTGGATGCGTGACCTGAGCACTCTGAATGTGCACTCCATTATGCCCTAGTGATAATGTGCGCTGCATTGTAGTGAGCCTCCCCTGGGTTTGCAAGATTCCTTATGGGTGTCAGGTGGAATGGTGAGAGCAAGTAGGCACTGTCCCCTGAAAATGGGTAAATGGTACATACTGGTTAGCTTCAGTGTTGTGGTAAGGGGATATTTTTAATGTGTGGGGGGGAGGGGTGTGTGTGTGTGTGTGTGTGTGTGTGTGTGTGTGTGTGTGTGTGTGTGTTTGTGCACGCGCGCGCGCGCGCACACACACACTCACCAATGACCCACAAATTGCCAAACGTCCCAGTTTCTAGTCTGGTTTATGTGCTCTGTTTCTCTGGGGGGGGTTGTAGCGCTACATGCCTGCAAACAGTGGCTCAGAGGGCCCAGGGGAACTGTGCAATGGCATAGAACTACAGGGCCACGCTTTGCTTTTCCTGTGTGGGGCATGTCTATGTGCTTATGCAACACTGCAAGACCTGATGCAGGCACTGTAATTGTGTGGGCTGGAAATTAACCTACAATGGCTGCGGTCTGCTGGAATTAACCAGTGGCCAAGAGGTAAAAGGCATATAATACTTTCACATGCAGAGGTACTGCATGTGAGCACATGGTGTGCGATGCCAGGTCAGCTTCCCTCTCACTGCTCATGTCCAGGATAACATGTGAGGAAAAACGGTATGTGCCACAGACCTCCGCATATGGCATTCCAAAAATGGTGGTGCGGATGTGGAGTACCCTGGGGCTCCTCCTCTTAGCATTTTGTGCAAGCACACGTGCAAGCAATGCGTGGTCGGCCATTCTCGCTGGGTTTCACTATGCTTGCGGGAGTTTTATATGTTGCTCCTGCTCCAGATAGGCTATATGTTTCAGGATATGTTGGGTTTGCATGAGATCGCAGTATTTCTTGTGAAATAGGTTTGTTTTGCACTTTGGTGGGTGTGTTTGGGAGTTTGCCTGGTGCCTCCCTGGTCGCACCCATGTCACTCCTCTATTTTCCCAATGTAAATATGCCCCTTGCATATTCTGCCCCCTTTTCCGCCCTTGCACTGGCCCCTCGTTTGTACTGTGGCGCTTACGCCGTGGGACGCAATATGCTTGGCCAGGGCGCAAGGGGCACAGGGTCAGCACAAAGTGCATTATGTGAATCCCATTCAGTCATTTTGTGCCACGGAAAATGCACCTTTTCAGTGCAAAGTCACATTTGCAAAGCACCAAAGATTTTGTAAATCAGGCCCACAGCCTTTAGAGGCATTTCCAAAGAGGCACTTGCAAAATATTTCAATACTTCATGATGAAAAGCGGTACCAGTTGACATTATTTCTCAATAGCAGCAAGTATTGTCCCAGGTCCAATGCTTGTGGGCCATTTATCAAAGTGGCCCCATCTAAACACAAAATAGACTCACACAAGCACATGCTCTTTTTCCATCACACACATATCACCTCTAACCCCCGACATTGCATCCATCAGCGTCACATATGTACGCAGTGTGCTAACATATCACACTAAAAGAACCCTGCAGATGATTAATCATCTTGCTAGAACACACTGGACCCTATTCCCATAAAGATGCACTTTTGGACCCTGTGCCACCACAATAATGCACTGGTCAGCCTACTGCATGCATTAGTGTCGTACAGCAGGCTCCCAGCACGCACCGCGGGTGCCGAGAGCACATTTCACTGCGACAGGCCCATACAGGGCCACTCACTGCACTGTTGCACCAGGCCGCCTGGTTCTGTAGGAGAGCCATGCTGCTGACCACAGAGCAAGCCATCATCCCTTGGTTTCCCATTTCAGTCCCATGCTGCACCGGATCCATTTCCTAGAGATGCTGGGCCTGTGGGTGGAGGCACGCCCCCTTCCGTTCTCCAAGCCTCGATCAACGAATCAGTGACCAAGGAACGCAGCTTTGTGACTGGCCGCTGCTTTTATCTTCCTGCCACTGATCACTTTACATCTCGCCGGGAGGCGTTCCCCTTTCTACAGAGTTGGCAAAAAACAGGGCGATGCATCACCCCACTTCACTCTCCCCAAAACAAGGGGGTGCTTTTTACAACCGCAGAATGAGCTCCCAAAAACACAGCCGTTCCCCATAATCAGGCCACAGCTCAAATTCAAGTGACCTTCATTGGGAAGATCTGACCTCATTGGCCTTAATTCTTGACCAGTTTTTGTTGCATCCCCAACAATGAATCAGGTTGTTGCGGTTCAATACATTTCAATGGAGAGGTCAAGCTGAAGCAGCATGTCGTTGTTTGAAAACATGCACTATAACTTTGGGAGCTTGAGAACTCTAAATGTAGAGTGTTCCCAAGCGGAAATGGGTATCACGCCGCTGCCTGCTCAACACAAAGCTATTCACCCGGCCTGCCACAGTAGAGCGCCTCCAAAAACAGGACTTGTCCAGCATCATAGCACTCCCTGGTTAATAACCATGCGTGTCAGTAACTGCAATGCAACTGCTAATATTCACTACCAGTTTCCAACGTCCTCCTAATTCACAGTGTCGGTTTTTATGATGACAATAATGTGTTATTTACAGAGCGCTTTCACCAAAGTGGTTTATATATAATGTATTTACTATTATTCAACCAGAGTTAATTCTCATTTGTCAACCTCAGAAGGATGAAGTGGCCTTGCCGAGATTAGAACCTGCGACCTGCAGAGCACACTCTGATCAAGCACACTCAGCTCCAAGCCATAAAACATGTTTTTCACGGCAGAAAAAAACATAGGGTATATTCCCCGCTATTTAGTAAAGTACCCGGACCCCAGAATAAGATCTAACTTTTTGCGGGTAAGACTGAACCTTCTTCCCACGGTGAGGTTTTGGCTACAAGAAAACAGGAGGATCGCGCAATCAAACTATACAAAATTTGCACTGACCCAAGATCTCAGTCTCTCCGACACATTCTAATGGAGTGCAAAGGGACCTGGGCTCTGAAGGCAGCCAAGCTAAGAAGATTCACCTTTAGGGAGGAGGACCTTGTTTCAGAACATCTTTGGGCAAGAATGATTGCAGGCCACGAAGTCCAGCTAACTGCAACGTTGGTAGAAATATTGGAAAAACTGAACTTCCTAAACTAGATCTGAAGGGGAGCGTTTATTAGCATGGCAAGGGGTGGGCTGTATGGTCGAAACATCACCCTTGGACATATGAACTGGGAGTAATTGCTTCACTATGATTTTGAGAAGTGGGGAGAATGGATTCATTTTACTGAAGCTATAATGTGTAAAAGGCTATTAACTTTTGAAATTTCGGTTCCTTTTCTCCATTTCCGTGAATGATTAATTGTGCTGTTTGATTAAGAATTGTAAAGGTTCCTATGAATAGTTTTTTCGAACCAAATACAATTTAAAAAAAAGATTGTAATTGTAATTGGTTATTTATAACGCGCTTAATACCCAGAGGTTTCTAAGCGCAGACCCAGGGATCGAACCTTGTTGCTGCACCTCGTATTGTTTCCAAGACGAGCAGATTGAGCACAATCAGATCGCAGCAGAGCTCAACCCGCGGCGCTATCGTACTGGCCATTAATAATGCTCAGCTATAGGCATTGCCAGTTTCCATAATGATCAAAGCTATGGCTACTGTACACACAGCCAGCAAACTCCTTCCTTAGGGAGCAGCTCTACTCCTTTGGGTTTTGCAGATCTTCCATGCTCAGAAAGCAGAGCTGCCACTCTGGCAACACTTACAGGCTCAGTCAGCCAGAATATCCCGCAGGTTACACCGAGTTTACAGTCCCAACAGCTGATTTACATGGTGGCAACAAGGTTACTGAAAGCCATCAATATAGACCATGACATTCCTCCACCTGAGTTACTCATCAACCACAACAGAGGTGAAAATGACCCGGCTTGTTTTTTTGTGTGCCTGTAGAACTGTGCTTTAACTTGATCTGCACACTGTGATACATGCGTCTAAGTGTACATAGGATCTACGTGATCCGACTGCGGCTGATTTTGCCGTGGTCGGAACGTTCGCATGAGAAAGGTGCAAACTACCAAAAGTTTGCACCTTTCTCATGCAAACACACGTCCATGCTACGGGGGTTGCAGGGGTTTCCCCCGCAACCCCTGCCCACTATACTGTGAAGTATAGTGAGCGGGGTGTTGCGGGTGACAGCCCTGCGCCGCCTGTTTTTTTCCTTTTTTTGCGGGTGTGCTGCGGGGGTGTCCCCCGCAACACCCCACTCACTATACCAAACAGTATAGTGAGCGGGGTGTTGCGGGGGACACCCCCACAGCCCCTGAAGTCTTTTTATTTTTAACTTACCTGCAATGCTACGACCAAAGGTTCAAACGTTCGGTGTTCGAACCTTTGGTGGTAGCATTTTTAGAACTTTTGGTCCTTGCAGCCCTTTATTGTCGGTAAAAAGGTACAATCCTGTGTACATACACATACAAATACCGTTAACATGGCTATTTCACTTCAGTGATTAAACATCTTAAATATGTTACATTGCTTACAGACTCAGAGTTATGGACAGTGAAGTGAAACGACCATTGCAACAATCAGGAACGACGTAGATGTCCTTGACAGAAGGTATTAATAACAAATTCAGGACGTTTTATGAAAAAATATACTGCTCAGAGAATAAATGTGAAATCTCGAGAATAGAAGACTTACTATCTCACATTGATATGACACTTTTAACTGAGATGGATACAAATGCTTTAGAAGAAATTATCTCGGTCAAGGAAATTTGCTCAGCCATTCTCAGCTTAACCACAAATAAGATGCCTGGTTCTGATGGCTTACCAAAAGAATCCTATCGTCTATTCCCTGACTCTGCAGTTAATCTACTACATGGTACATTTGAAGAGAGGGTCCCTGGAAGGACCCTCATGACTCCTATACGCATGACAGGCCGAAGACTGAGAAACGAGAGATGCCAGTCACTGTTTGGCCAACACCCAGGAGGGTCAGTACATCCTACATATGCGAGCAGATATTCTCTTAGACAACCGTTCAAACCATATCCAGCTGGAGTCTTTGCAGACACAGGTGCCTCCTCACTGAATCAGGTTGACTAACGATAAATATCCAGCTGTGTTGATGTCGTTAGTGACCCCACGACATAGTAACATTAACCATGAAGCAAACTTCCATCCCTGCACGAAGTTACACGGACACATATGTGCACACACGAAGAACATAAATACACAGCTCTATAGATAGAGGACAGATACACGCACAAACTGTGAGAAGTCTTTCTTATTTTCTTTCATTAGCCAAATGCAGAGACGCAGAAACGCAAGAGAGCAAGAGTCACACAAAACAAACTTGCACCCGCTTATTGCAACTAACCGTATGGAACTTTAGGGACATATAAGGAACCTGGAGGAACCAAATACTACTAACCTCAAGAGAAAGCAATACAATAACATATATAGACATAGAGAAACCATACAACAACTGTAGTGAAATTGCACGAAGCCACAGGCCTCAGAACAAGGAACGAAGACATGCAGACTCTGCAGCCCGAAGCAAAGGGCCAGTGCTCGCAGCCAAGGACAAAGGTGGAACATTCCTGACTCCAGGGGCAAGGAGCCACCTGCAAAAATAGCAGAATAAATCCACACTAATTGCAGACCAAAAATCTCAGTTTGCAGTCCTCATCCACCTGACGCATCCAAGCCGAACAATAGCCATTTATCCGTGGTGGGAAGAGAAGCTGTTCCGAGGGAAGCAAACAAGACTGATGCATGTGTTGTCCAACAAACATCGCAATTCGCAGGCACTCTCTCAGGCTAGGTGGCCTGTTGGGTGTCCTGACCCACGTTTGGACTATTATGCTGCAACATTTGGGGCTGTGGGCTCAGAAAATCCAAGATAGCCGAAAAAGCCCACATTTGCGCCAGAATCCAGGAAAAACGCGCAGTTTTGCGCACACCAAAATGGTCGCCTGACCTGCCACCCACCAGTGCGAGCGTGATGGGCCAGAAGCGCCATGAGTGAAACGTGATGCCAAAGGAAAAACAGCACTGCCTGTTAGCTCAGAAAGCGCTTTGAAATCACCCTTGTTTCTCTGAAATGCAAGCTAAAAATGCCTATTTTAAACATTGCAAGATATTCAAAAATCTCACTGAACACCAGCAGACATTTGGCAGGATGTATTCTTGTGTGCATACAAAATCTGGAAAGAGAAAGAACCTAAAATAATGTTCATAATGAAACTGGCTGAGCTGTGGATGTCAGCAGCCTAAGTTAAATTGGACTGAAAGACACTAAAATCTAAATGTTTAAAATAAATGAGTGACCTACTGTTGAGTTTTCACATAGTTTGCAACTGTTAAATGTCATAGTTTTGAACTTAGAATCAGCATTCTAGCTGCATGTTTAAAAATTGTAAGTTTGATTTGGATAAAGAAAAACTGGGAACAAAAGTGACATTTAGCTGAAGCCTGGCTTAAAGAGATTGAATTCTGCCTGACAACTACCCCCGACGAGAGTTGAAACTTGCTCAACAAATGTTCCCAGGCCTGGCCTGCATTCTCCTGCCCTCACCAAAGGGAGATGACACCTCTCTGATTGGATTAGGGGAGGAGCAGCTGCGGACTGCAGGAAACTGAACAAATGGTAATTCAGGGGGTCGTAAATGGCTTCCTCTTGAGAGAAACGGGGAGGGGCAGTGCCTCTGTGAGCAACTTGAGTTGGAGGAGGTGGACAAACCAGAAATTCCACCATGTGCTTTGGGAAACCACACCCCTCTGGGCCAGAGCATAATTTTAAAAAGATGGATAATTCATAGTACGGACTTGTCAAAATTATGTAATTAATATCATTATTCTTGTGATTTTTCTGTGCACATTTTAAGAGGTGTTAGGACTCTGTACCATGTTCTGAGGCAAAACCCCATGAATTATGGAGATTGCAGACACGGGGTTCACGCTAGAAAAATGAAAATTTACTGGAATATGTGTAGAAAGGCGGTGTACATCTGCGTAATTTTTGTAAAAAATCCAATATTGGTAAACCAACTAAAAACGAAAATAAGTTGCCATTTTTGAACCCTGGCTCTTAGAAACATCAGAGTTGGAACAGAGACCTACCCGAAGTAATATATGATATGTACATGTAATGTCAACCACTTGTGTATTTGGGAAATATGTTTAGTTATGAAAATGATTTTCTAAGGTAAAAGCAAAGGAGCGTTTCTTCAATAGACTGTAAGACTCGGACTCACTCTAACTCACTGCTCCCTTCTCAAATCAGGTCAAAGAGAAATCCGTGACCTATCAAATCGTGAGTGGGTTGGGCATAGAAAGTTAGCATCCACACCCATTTTCAAAAGACATAAAAAGAGCCATTGGAAGCCGGACAGGGACATTCATTTTCCAACCTTCAACTGAATGCCTGCACAGCACGCTGACGGAGAACTCCAGAATCCAGAACTCCAGAGATCCAGACTAACTCCAGAACAAAAACTCCAAAGAGCTGAACTCTTCAGCAGGCCTCAAAATCTTTTGAAAACTATTCAACCGCCGGGCTGTGCGGTTTGCTGCTTGCTTAGAGTCCTGTGTATCCAGAACAGAACCAGTACCCAGAAAGCAGTGCGGTAACCAGAATCCACTTGATCCAGACCAGCAGAACCAGAGACCCAGACCAGGCCGCTGTGAACAGAACCGGTGCCTGATTGACCCGCCGAGCAGAGAGAACCGCAGCTAAACTTGTTGACCAGATCTGTGATGAGGCCATTCCTTTCAAATTTATAGTGTGAGTACCCAGCTAGAACTGTGCAGAACCCATCTTTTAGCTTAAAATGATCTGATTCAAAACATTTGAACCTGTCCAGAACTGCATCATAGGAATCGTGTGTTCCCTCTCTGATTTAAACCTGTCAAGTGTCATTTTGCCATTTTGAATAATTATTTCATTTCTGAAAAACTACCTTCACGAAATCGTCCTTATCTCTTGAACCGTTTGTGCTAGGAGCGAGTTTTAACTTTCATTTTAAAGCTAAGATTCTGGGAAACAAACCCAGAACCAACTTTCTATTCATTATACTTTTCCCGTAATCGTGCACTACGCACTCGGAAAAAGTGCTGCGATTTGCGATTTGGCTCAAATTTCTTCACTTGTCAAAATAGCAGCTTCTTGCTTTCCTTTGCTGGAATTCGTTTGCAACCTGACAATCATTCATAGAGCATTGCTAAAGTGATCTTGAACTAATTTAAAGTAGCTATCACCCACCCTGAATCTCTTATAGGGAATTAAAATCATTTTTAGCATAATTTTCCCTTCTTTGCAAACCACATTTAAAGTATTTTGCCTGTGTTTTAAAATCATCCCTGTGATCTAAGATTGCTAGGGGGGAACTGAACTACATTTGATTGTATTCCTGAGAACTGTTTGCTCTCCTTTCCATCTTTTTATATTGCATAAGGGGGTGGGGGGGAGTGAATTGCCAAAAGGGGAAAAGTGATTATATTATCTTTTGCTGAAATCATAACAAGTTTACTCCCGTGTTGCTTCTTTTCCACCTTGCATTTCCTTGTACCATATAAAGCATTCTCAGCTACCTTATCCTCTATACTACTCCTAAGTAATTAAACCAGTGTGCTAGTATAACATCATCCATTGTTGAACACTGTCATATGTCTAGTTGTGATATCAAATATTAATTTATTATAAAAGTGTGATATATATCTATTGTTTAATTTTTCAAATAAACCTTTTTAATTTGCAAAACAAACCTACTTCTTGGCTCAGTGGGGTCAGGGGGATTCTAAGAGAGGGGCGTTATACAAGGGTTCATCATCCAGATTATAACTTGTCATAAAAATATATAAATAAGGGCTTCCCTTGAGCAATCCCAGACAAGGCACTGACTTAGTGGGAATGCTTTATTGGAGTCATTAACAGGCCATACCAGTGGCAACAATTGGAACATACAGTCATCACTTTGAGAAGGTATGGAGAGCACTGAGAACAGAACGGGGCCCTAGGCCAGAGGAGACCCCCCCCCCAGGGAGCACAACGGGAGCACAAATCCTAGGGTGCAGGGTAATGGGCAAACCTTGCAACAATGTAAACGTTTTTGGGGAAGTCTCAGGCGAGACCACCTGACATGGAAGGACCAGTTTGCTAACAGATATAGGTGCCTCCGATGGGTGTTCCCACCCTAGCCACCCAATAGAGTGGGCTCTTAGGTTTTTGGGGAGAGGTCAAGAGTTATGACGAAATATGGTAACAAAAGCCTGAGACACGGGCCCAGGGGCTTTGATTGCTGGAGATTCTTTTTTCCTGTATGATCCCTGTCTGTTATGGAAAATAAAGGACAGTTCTAACTTGCCCTTTGCTGAATCCTCCGTCATTGCAGGTGGACGGTTTGTTGGGCCTGGGCACTCTGCTGAACAGTGACTGTATAGCACACACCTTGGTCCTCTGGCATACTGTTTACACATTCACTGAGTCCCTCCAATCAGGCAATTTACCAATTTGCATGAGGCATCCTTTAAATACAGTCCTGTTGAAAAAAGACAAGTCACTGACGTGATGTACTAGTTATAGACCAATAAGTCTGATCAACACTGACTCCAAGATCTTGGCTAAATGCGACTGGGACAAGTGATACCCCTGCTGGTCCATGGCAATCTAGTGGGCTTTATCCAATGGAGACATAGTACAGACAACATACGAAAGCTATTACTAACTTTGGAACACAGTCAACATGCAACTACTCCTGTATTCGCAGTGTCCCTTGACGCTGAGCAAGTGTTTGATCGAATTGAATGGGATTACTTATTTGCAACTCTGAAAAAGATGGGTCTTGGAACACGATTCTTCAGACGGGCAAGCCTTCTTTATAAAGATCCTTCAGCCATTATTAAAACGAATGGCCTCATCTGTGGGATGTTTGACCTCCATAGGGGCACCAGGCAAGGGTGCCCTCTGTCGCCTTTGCTATTTGTTATTGGAATGGAACCTCTGGCTATTATGCTAAGGAAGAATAATGACATTCAAGGAACTGGTTATGGGGTAGAGTCCGGAAAAATAAGGCTATATGCGGATGACCTTTTGGTAGTCCTACAAAACCTCATGGATTCCATGGCCCTCTAATGGTTGTGACATTCTGCGCACATTTCGGGATATAAAAACAAATAGAGCAAATCAGCCATATTGCCAGTCTCACCTTCCGGAATAAGGTATCAAATTGATGACTGGGACTTTTTGTGGTGTCCTTCAAAAAATGAAATATTTGGGAATCTGAATATGCCCTGAAGTCAATGATATTATGCGGCTGACGTTTGAGGCCTTGTTTCCAAAGATCAAGCTGGATATTGAGAGATAGTCACTACTAAAGCTTTCCTTGTGGGGAAAATTCAACACTTTAAACATAAATTTGTCTCCTCGGATCAACTATCTTCTTTCAATAGTCCCTCTCTGACCACCAAGAATCTCTTCAAGAATAATGATGCTAGATTACAGAGATTTATGTGGGATGGTAAAGCTTCAACTACCTACTCATCTGGGAGGGATGAACGTCCCCAACTTCTCCAACTACCATTTGGGATTCTCTGTGTGGCACACACATAAACTAAAAGGCCCAGATTTTGATGTATGGGCTCAGACGGAGTGGAGTCAGATGTCATATTTGGCGCTACTTGCCCTGTTAAACACTGAGTCCAGGTCTACACTTGAGAAGAAGCCCCTTGCTGAGTTTCTGAAAATAGGCTGGCAGTCCATATGCCATGCATTTGATACAGACCCATATATCTCGTCAGAGTCATCGATATGGTTAAACCCTAAGCTCAGAATCCATGGGCAGATGTATTTTTGGCCGAATTGGTTCCTGGGTGGAGTTTGTTATACTAAAGACTTAATTGAAGATATGGCCTGGATTTCTTATGACAAACTATGCCACCGTGATAACCTGTGACACTGCACCTATGCAGAATATGTACAGTTGAAGTGAGTATTGATTACAAGTAATGGGGATACGTCTTTTCTGTCTGCTGAAGATACTGTCTGGTTGCATATGATGTCATGTTTTGCTAGTGGACGTCCAGCAGCAGCACTATATGGACATTTGCTCAAAACCCATGGGAAGGATGTGGGAATCATACCATTGTGGCCCCTGGAGATCAGGGGGTTCCATGTAATAATGTCCCCTCAAAAATATCGCCATGCAGAAATATCGCTGAAAAATTGCCGTTTTTTGTGGGGACATTATTGCATGGAACATGCGGGGAACACCCCCGCAACCCCAAAACCCTTTTTTTAAAAGTTTTTTTTTTTTGCTGCCCCTGTCCCTACATATAAAAGGGTACCCATATAATATCGCCACAACCTTTTCCCGGCGATATTATATGCGGCAACCATATATATGGGGTTAATATAACCTGATACCCATCCTGGATGATCTAAATCAGGACATCTGGGTGAGGTGCTGCCACAATAGACAATTATCCTTGCTGGACTGGATCCTTCGAGCGTGCCAAATCAAGCATTTACGCTGAATGTATTAGACGCCAGAACAAATGTTTAAAAGGTGACTGACAGATTATGATATTTGTTGGAAGTGCAGGAGAACACAGGGGCCACTGAAACACTTGATTTGGCTTTGTCCAAAAACCAATGAATTCTGGATATAAGTAACTGAAATGCTAGGCCTTGTACTTCAGACTGCAATCCCTATGGAGGCTTCCTTCTTAGTCCTAGGCGATGACAGAAGAATACATGCCTTGCCCAAGGAAAACAATGCTCGACTATTCAGGGACGCATGTTAGCAAAGAGGTTGATCCTGCGTGCCTGGAAATTGTCTAAATATAGACTATTGTATTCATGACTTATTGACTTTATCGACAATGATGAGAGCTATTTACAAAAAGGGAGGTGATTCAGATGTGTTTCAAGAAATGTGGGGTCCATTCCTGGATGTGTATGGCTGAGCCAATAGACGGGGCAACCTTCTTTGTGCACACACCAGTTATAGTTTCTACATGTTTTTGCCATGCTGATCTCCTGTTCCCAACCATCCTTAACCTTTTTAATGTTATCCCTATTACACATTGCTTTGATTTCTACCTGTTTTATATCGTTGTATATCACAGTCTTTTTTTATCTGCTGTTCAGTGCATAGATGCACATTATTCTATTAATATAAAAAATCAAACTGCAAAAAAAGAAAGAAAATGGGCCAGCTTAGAGCATGGAATGTATGTCATAATATGAGCAGCATGTGTCACGAAATTGTCTTAAATAATCACTGGAATGTAAGCTTAAAATATTTTAGGGATGCTCTGATTTTCTCTGAAAGTTGTAGCTTGTTATCTTCATTAAATCAACTAATTTGTCAACAGAAAACAGCACGTCTTTTTCAATAAGAAAATTATGTTATCAAATACTGTCTTTTTCAGTCATTACAAAAACAAATATTTTAGAGTTATACTTTTCTGAAAACACACTAATTTTGTTTTCAAACATCAGCATCTCACTTTGTGAAAATGCACTATTTTAATCTGGAAAATCAACTTGTAATTTGTATTAAATGCCTTGATCCCACCATTCCAGGTCCACTTTATTTTTCCTGCCTATATCTAACTTGGGTCTGCAATGACAGATTTCTGACTCATATCCACCAAAGAAATGTCATATGCCAATGTATAGCAGTTATGAACCATCTTCATATGCCCTGCCCTGGTACAGCTTCAAATGCCCAGAACAGCCAATAGGCCGCTCCATATGCCCATGACAAGCCTGATAGCCATAGGCACTCCTTGATACTTCCACTGCCCAGGGATCGTCTCTTGTTCATAGGGACTGCCATATATGTGGAGATACTGGGCCTCATTATAAGTATGGCGGTAAGGTAACAACGGTGCCGGTAGTGCTACCGGCACCGTTGCTATTAAAACCGCCATACTACGAGCTGTGCTCGCGGATGCCTATCAGCCCGCCAGGTCTGCCCTGGCGGGCAGAGCAGCACCCGCAAGCCCTGCAAGTGGATGCACCGGCACCGTTGTAAACGGTGCCGGTGCATCCGACTTCCCCATTCTCATTGAGCCCTATGGGGCTCGAATGGGGATGTACCGGTTGCTGCACCCACAAAAGGTCAATGACCGGGTCCGGCGGGGCCGGAATACCCCGGCAATTGCCCATTTGCGGTGCCGGAACCGGTTGCGAGTTTGGAGGTAGCCTTGCCGGTTTTACCGGCAAGGCTATCTCCAACCTCGTAATGAGGCCTTCTGCCTCAAGTGTCTAATCACTTCTTCATATGGCCAGGTAATGCTGTATTATACTGCTATAGAACATCAGAGGCCAAGAAAAGCCTCAGATGCCCATGTACAGTGCCATATGTCCAGGGAATGCATTATTTGTGTCCACTGTCTGATCACTGCCTCATATGCATATGTACCAAACTCACATGCAAAAGTACAGCTTCCTATACCATGAAAAGCTATATAGGACCAATTACTGACTCATCTATCAAGGGGTCACACAGTGCATATTTTAATGCTCAGAACTCGTGTATATTGCAGCATTGCCCCATATGCCCAGGTTATGCCTCAAATGCCAATACACCAGCAGCTACTGCATGATGTGCCAGGTAAATACTACCATTGTACAGATTTAGTTCTGATGGCCAATATTCAACAAAAGTATAGACTCTTGTGATTTAATTTACGGTTCAAACTTTAATGGCAGTACATTCTAGCTGTCCGGTTGTGTTTTTCCTTCTTCTTTCAAACAGGGTTTCATTTTACCTATTTTCTAAAAGCATTCTCCCTAAACTCCGGAATAATCTATTTCATTCTTTACAATCTTCCTCTAAGCTTTTTACTTTTCATTCTTCCCCTCAAACCTATCTTCTCTCTTTCTGGTGAATGCAATGTGTTCTTTATGATTTAACATTGTGTGAGTAATGTAATCCTTTTGTGACAGTTTATGTAATTCTGTGCAGCACTTTGGCGACAGCCCTCTCTATATATCTAAATACATAAAAGCAAAAACCTTTTACTACTTAATCATATCTTGGTTCATTTAATTCAGAGCTTGTTGCCACATTTAATTTTAGTGATCCACTTAAACGTTCCATTATTCATACAATTGTCAATGGTAAATCCAAACAATTTTATCAGAAAGGTTTCAGGGTTGTTTTCGCATACAGCGATAGGAACAATCCCAATCCACGCAGGAGGACTATCCCAACAATAGGCATAGGTAGATGTAAAAGAAGCTACTTAATGATGCAAATAAAACCTATCCTGGATATCAGATAAGCAAGGCAAGGAGTGAGATTGTCAATGGTCCCCGGGAGTCTAACAAGCTTAACTTGGCCCGTGATTTATGATGTTCAAGTTGCAGGATCTTTTTCGGCTAAAAACACGAAACCTCAGCTCGTACTACAGAGAAGCCAAGGTGCATGCATTTACCATGGGCCAGCTAGCCAGCCTTTTAACTTTCTCTCCCCTTTATTTTTCTTCATCCTACTTTCTGGTTCCACACACCCACTTTCTGTTTGGTTGGTACCACATCTCCCCCTTTTCACCCCGTCCTGTTCCCCCCAACATAATTTCCCTTTTCCCTACTAGGAAGGACCGGCAGCCCCAGGATGTAGTAGGTGGGATTCCTGTCAGCGACAAGCAGTGGCAGCAGCACCTCGCCCAATGACGAGCACTCCACGTCGAACATCAGCCACCAGCAATGACACCAGCATCGATTGGCATGATAACAGCAATGACCTCCACCGCCATGACGATGACGACAACCTATGAAGCTGCAGCTGACTTCCACCTGGACATCTCCACAACGCAGATTGGTTTCAGCCACAGCATGTTTGGAACACTGTTCCCACCGCCACTGTCCAACTCAGACGAGGCAACCATCCTTGAGGAGCTGCAGTAAGGGGATGTGTCCATTTTGCCACATTATCTTTTTTTTTAATAACATATTTTATTGATGGTTTTTGAACACTCATACAACATACCAACTGTTTCCCCCCACCCCTCCTCCCCCTATTGCCGGGTCGATCTTCGATCTGTTCGTCTCTTGCCACTCTGTACATCACCTTTCCAGTAATATGTTCTTTGCCGTGTTCCATGGTGTGCTCCTGCGCTTCCCGCTCCCCCCTCTCTGACCGATCTCAGGTCACATGTTCTTCCCACTTTCCCCAGATTTTTGTGGCCTTTGCCGGGCATCCCAGTGCTGTATAAATTCTGAGTTCTTTCGCCGCGCAGATGTCCATTTCGTTGGACCATTGAGCCACTGTCGGGCACTCCAGGGCTCCCCATGTCTGTGCTATGTCAGGTTTTATCTGGCCCATTGCTGTGTAGATAAGAATGCCCTCCCATTTGCTTGAGATGTTCTCATCTGGGACCCCCAGTAACATTATTGCGGGTCGCAATGCTATTGTGCGATCCAGTGCTCTTGCCAGAATTTGAAAGCATTGTGTCCAGAAGGTCTTGATTTTAGGGCAATCCCAGAGGAGATGGATGAAGGTGCCTTCTTCCCCCCGGCATTTCAAACAGTTGGGATCTGTTGCCCTTCCCCAACCAAAAAGGGCCACTCGGGTGTAGTATACCCTGTGAAGTATCTTGAGCTGTATCAGTCTTATTCTGGAGTCTATTGAAATTTCGCGTGGATGCATGAGAACCTGGATCCAGTCCTCAGGTTCAATTTTCCTGACATCCCGTTCCCATCTGGCTTTGAGGCTGGTCAGCTCTGGGGTGGCGAATGCATTAATAGCTTTATATAGAATGGTAGTTACCTTGGTGGGGATGTGTTGTGGAAGTAAGTTGCGTTCCAGGGGTGTGTAATCTGGGGCGCCGGCAAGTGCTTGCCTGTGGCCACTGAGTGCATGTGATAATTGTGTGTAGTGGTAGTGTTCTGCTGCCGAAATACCATATTCCCGCTGGAGCATTTCAAACGAAAGAATAGAGCCATCTGTTAAGACATCTCCTATCGTGGTTATCCCGGCCCTCACCCACCGGGTCCAGGCGGACAGCTTCCACACTTCCGTCAACATGTGGTTATTCCATAGTGGTTGTGCCTTGGTAATCTTGTTCCCCCAGCCTATGTGCTTGTGTGCCTGCCTCCAGATGATCGCGATGTGAGAGGACATCGTCTGTGTGGGGGGTCTGGATAGGCGCTGATACATTGTTGCGAGTGGTGGGGTGTCCTGCCTGAAGGGTAGTTCTGCTCTAATGTGTGGTAGGTCGCGGTCCCCATGGAGGAGGTCATTGACTATGTTTAATTGACTGGCCCAGTAGTAGGACTTAAGGTGTGGGACTCCAATACCCCGCTCCCAGATCGATCGCTGCAGAGTGGTCAGCGTAATTCGAGGTTGCCCCCCCTTCCATATCAATTCCCTGAGGAGGCGTTCCACCCGGACAAATTCCGAGTTTGGTATGGCCAGTGGGGCTGTAATGCATCGACCTTGGAAGGTTTGGAACCGATGGAAGTACACCTAACATGGATGCTGGAAGCTTCGTGTTGCGGTCTATGCATCATCCAAGATGGCCGCCAGCACGTATTTACGCACAACGCACCAGTGCTCCGATGCGTTGTATCAAAGTACTTTTGTATCTTACCAGCGCTGAGTTTCTGAATCTCTCGCTACCTATTATTGCTTCCTGTTGTTTATTCTTCTCTCTTCTTCCACTATCTTACACCGAGGTTTACATACTATTTTTGGGTAGCTTTCCTTTATACGGTTGGATCTTTATAATCGCATTTTGATGTTAGTTCTTTAACTCCTCAGTCTCTGTATCTATCCTTCCTGCTACGTACCTTGTTTACTTTCACCTTGCCTACCGTTTCATTTCAACTTACTCTGTTTTTCTTCCGCCTGGACTTTCTTCTCTCTAGTGACAGTCTACCCTTTCTAGGCTACTAATCACCAGTTCGTTGGTTCGCCGTCTTGGCGTTCTTTTACCATCCGGCCATTATTCCTGTGCTCCTGGTGTGCCTCAGTTCCTTCGGCACCACCGGCTACTATAAACTGCCTTTTGGACACAAATTCTCAGTTCTCTCGATCATACTACACCGAAGAAAGGACTGGACTCGCTTCTACTCTTCTACCCAACCTGAAGAAGACCATTCACACAGGGTTTCTTTCAGCTTACGGCGTTTTCCCTGGAACAGCGGGTTGGCTCCTGGGAGGCTTCTGGGATTTGGTTCCTATCCGGTCACGGTGGCCTCCGGGGAGTCATGCCCGTATTTGCATCAAAGAAGGAGTAATGAAACCAGAAATACACGAAGGAAAAAGAAGACAGAACTCCAAGAAGATTCCGCCGGTGATTCAGGTGAGGAGGAGTTGGAAAGGAGGGGAACCAGGGTTGCAAGTTTTGACAGTATACAACGCCAAAAGACAAAGAGAATGGCTACTCCAGAACAGGTTCAAGAAATGTGTAATGCCATTCAAGGGCTACGAGTCGATATGCAGAATCTACAGGCTGAGAATCAATCTCTTCATCAGCATATAGCTACCCGAGATGAAGGAAGAGGTGAACTACCGCCGATGCCCCTGTCCATTAACAAATATGATGGTGACCCTAAGGGAATGAAGGAATTTCTCAACGCTTCTACCGTGTATTTCTCTTTCAGAAGGAGGAATTTTGAGTCAGGTAGATCACGGGTTGGATTCCTGATAGCTAACCTAACGGGTAGTGCATTAAAGTGGGCAACACCTCTAGTTACCTCTGATGATCCTTCGGTAAATGATTATGACTTATTTGTTTGCAATTTCAGGACTGGGTTCGAAAGACCTGAGGTTCAGTACTCTACCTATGAGGCCCTTATGGACGTAAAGCAAGGGAACCAAGACGTACATACTTATATTTCTCACTTCCAAGGTTTGGCAAGCTTAGCAGCATGGCCAGACACTGCGCAGCAGACCATATTTCGAAGAGGGTTGCACGAAGATATAAAGGATGAGTTGGCACGGGTCGAAAGACCCGAGACGTTCTCCGATCTGGTGTCCTTGGTACTCCGGATAGAATTCAGGTTGAATGAGAGACGCCAGGAGAAACGGAAGGGTCGAGGACTCCAATGGAACCACCAAACTGGTGCACAACTTAAGGATTGTGTTTCTGCAGAGGAACCAATGTACATTGATGCAACCAGAGGACCCCTGTCTTCTAATGAGAGAAGACAAAGGAGAGAACACAATTTGTGCATGTATTGTGGGTCTTCAGATCATCAGTTGAAAGATTGTACAGAGATTCCATCTCGACGTTCGGGAAACGCGCAACACCGAGTCTACGCAAGGGAGACTACGGGGAAGGTGGCACAAACCCTTGCAACACCACTAACACAGGAGAAGACAACCGACTGATGATATTTCAAGTATCATTGAACCCTACTAATGGAACCTCGATTCCGGTATTAGCCATGTTGGACTGCGGTGCTGCAGGCAACTTTATTGACTCCTCATGGGCACAAGACAAGGGAATTCCGCTCAGGCATAAGAGGAAGCCCATTCCTGTGGAAGGTGTTGATGGACGTCCATTGTTGTCAGGACCTGTTACTATGGAAACATTACCCCTACAGGTAACCATGAAGGATCATACCAAAGAGATAATCTTTGACACTATCAGGGCTGCCCATTTTCCAGTAATACTTGGCATTTCTTGGTTGAGACTTCACAACCCTTCTATTGATTGGAGTGCTAATCGACTGAGTTTTAACTCAGATTTCTGTGGAAGGAATTGCATCAAGGAGCAACTGGTTGAAGTTCCTGCTTACCCTATCAACCAGTCTACACCAGTAGTTCACCTCTTCCTTCATCTCGGGTAGCTATATGCTGATGAAGAGATTGATTCTCAGCCTGTAGATTCTGCATATCGACTCGTAGCGCTTGAATGGCATTACACATTTCTTGAACCTGTTCTGGAGTAGCCATTCTCTTTGTCTTTTGGCGTTGTATACTGTCAAAACTTGCAACCCTGGTTCCCCTCCTTTCCAACTCCTCCTCACCTGAATCACCGGCGGAATCTTCTTGGAGTTCTGTCTTCTTTTTCCTTCGTGTATTTCTGGTTCCATTACTCCTTCTTTGATGCAAATACGGGCATGACTCCCCGGAGGCCACCGTGACCGGATAGGAACCAAATCCCAGAAGCCTCCCAGGAGCCAACCCGCTGTTCCAGGGAAAACGCCGTAAGCTGAAAGAAACCCTGTGTGAATGGTCTTCTTCAGGTTGGGTAGAAGAGTAGAAGCGAGTCCAGTCCTTTCTTCGGTGTAGTATGATCGAGAGAACTGAGAATTTGTGTCCAAAAGGCAGTTTATAGTAGCCGGTGGTGCCGAAGGAACTGAGGCACACCAGGAGCACAGGAATAATGGCCGGATGGTAAAAGAACGCCAAGACGGCGAACCAACGAACTGGTGATTAGTAGCCTAGAAAGGGTAGACTGTCACTAGAGAGAAGAAACTCCAGGCGGAAGAAAAACAGAGTAAGTTGAAATGAAACGGTAGGCAAGGTGAAAGTAAACAAGGTACGTAGCAGGAAGGATAGATACAGAGACTGAGGAGTTAAAGAACTAACATCAAAATGCGATTATAAAGATCCATTAAAGTGGGCAACACCTCTAGTTACCTCTGATGATCCTTCGGTAAATGATTATGACTTATTTGTTTGCAATTTCAGGACTGGGTTCGAAAGACCTGAGGTTCAGTACTCTACCTATGAGGCCCTTATGGACGTAAAGCAAGGGAACCAAGACGTACATACTTATATTTCTCACTTCCAAGGTTTGGCAAGCTTAGCAGCATGGCCAGACACTGCGCAGCAGACCATATTTCGAAGAGGGTTGCACGAAGATATAAAGGATGAGTTGGCACGGGTCGAAAGACCCGAGACGTTCTCCGATCTGGTGTCCTTGGTACTCCGGATAGAATTCAGGTTGAATGAGAGACGCCAGGAGAAACGGAAGGGTCGAGGACTCCAATGGAACCACCAAACTGGTGCACAACTTAAGGATTGTGTTTCTGCAGAGGAACCAATGTACATTGATGCAACCAGAGGACCCCTGTCTTCTAATGAGAGAAGACAAAGGAGAGAACACAATTTGTGCATGTATTGTGGGTCTTCAGATCATCAGTTGAAAGATTGTACAGAGATTCCATCTCGACGTTCGGGAAACGCGCAACACCGAGTCTACGCAAGGGAGACTACGGGAAAGGTGGCACAAACCCTTGCAACACCACTAACACAGGAGAAGACAACCGACTGATGATATTTCAAGTATCATTGAACCCTACTAATGGAACCTCGATTCCGGTATTAGCCATGTTGGACTGCGGTGCTGCAGGCAACTTTATTGACTCCTCATGGGCACAAGACAAGGGAATTCCGCTCAGGCATAAGAGGAAGCCCATTCCTGTGGAAGGTGTTGATGGACGTCCATTGTTGTCAGGACCTGTTACTATGGAAACATTACCCCTACAGGTAACCATGAAGGATCATACCAAAGAGATAATCTTTGACACTATCAGGGCTGCCCATTTTCCAGTAATACTTGGCATTTCTTGGTTGAGACTTCACAACCCTTCTATTGATTGGAGTGCTAATCGACTGAGTTTTAACTCAGATTTCTGTGGAAGGAATTGCATCAAGGAGCAACTGGTTGAAGTTCCTGCTTACCCTATCAACCAGTCTACAGTTTCTATTTCTGCCATTCCCATCCAGTATCAAGAATACAAAGAGGGTTTTGAAGATGCTGTTCCCAAACTCCTCCCACCTCACCGACCTGAAAATTGCAGGATAGACTTAAAGGAGGAAGTCTCACTACCTTTCGGTAGGATGTATCCGTTGTCCCAGCAGGAACGGACTGCCTTGAAAGAATATCTGGACTCCAATCTTCACAACGGTCTGATTCGGAAGTCAAGATCCTCCGGAGGTGCATCACTTTTCTTTGTAGCTAAGAAGGGAACAAAATAACTATGCCCATGTATAGACTATCGAGAACTAAACAGAATTACTGTCCGGGATCGTTATCCCATGCCCTTGATAAGGGACATTCTTGAAGCTGTTAAGGGCTCCAAGATCTTCACTAAGATCGATCTACATGGAGCATACCACTTACTCAGGATCCATGCAGGCGATGAATGGAAGACCGCCTTCCGAACACCGTTGGGGTTGTTTGAGTATTGTGTGATGCAGTTTGGATTAGTCAACGCCCCATTGGTGTTCCAGCGGTTCATGGACCACATTTTCGCTGATAGGCTAGTAACTTCCGTAGTAGTGTAACAAAGGGGGGTCTGGGAATCTCTCTACCAGCACGAACACAGCCCAATGACCTGTTCTTGGGTGAATAACCCCTGGGAGAGACTCTACCAAGTCTTTAGCTCACTGTCCCTTTCAGAGAGAAGAAATGTCCCCGCATATCAGCCTTTGTCCTGCCCAGGGGCAGTCCAGCGCCGAAATGCTAGGCAATTCTCCTCTCAACAGGAGTACCATCAGTAACCCCATACACGTGTTTCAGCCTTGTTGGGCATCATCAGTGAGGTGAAACTGTTGCCTCTCTAAGAACAGTGAGCAAGGGGTCCACCTCGATTCAAGAGAATACACCCGGTATTCCATACTTCCTTACTAAAGGCTTATGTGGAAGATCCTTATCAGAGGAGTGCTAAGAAGACGAGTGTAGCAGATCTCAAAGAAACCAAGGAGTACGAAGTGGACAGATTGGTTGATTCACGTTATCGACAGGGTATTTTGCAGTATCTGGTACACTGGAAGGGATATCCCAGATCAGCGAGAACCTGGGAGCCCAAAACCCATATAAGTGCTCCAAGACTTGTTCAGAAGTTTCACAGGTTGTACCCGAGTAAGCCAGGTGGTGTCCGACATCAAAGGGGGCATACTGTAATGCATCGACCTTGGAAGGTTTGGAACCGATGGAAGTACACCTAACATGGATGCTGGAAGCTTCGTGTTGCGGTCTATGCATCATCCAAGATGGCCGCCAGCATGTATTTACGCACAACGCACCAGTGCTCCGATGCGTTGTATCAAAGTACTTTCGTATCTTACCAGCGCTGTGTTTCTGAATCTCTTGCTACCTATTATTGCTTCCTGTTGTTTATTCTTCTCTCTTCTTCCACTATCTTACACCGAGGTTTATGTACTATTTTTTGGGTAGATTTCCTTTATACGGTTGGATCCTTATAATCGCACTTTGAGGTTAGTTCTTTAACTCCGCAGTCTCTGTATATATCCTTCCTGCTACGTACCTTGTTTACTTTCACCTTGCCTACCGTTTCATTTCAACTTACTCTGTTTTTCTTCCGCCTGGAGTTTCTTCTCTCTAGTGACAGTCTACCCTTTCTAGGCTACTAATCACCAGTTCGTTGGTTCGCCGTCTTGGTGTTCTTCTACCATCCGGCCATTATCCTGTGCTCCTGGTGTGCCTCAGTTCCTTCGGCACCACCGTCTACTATAAACTGCCTTTTGGACACGAATTCTCAGTTCTCTCGATCATACTACACCGAAGAAAGGACTGGACTTGCTTCTACTCTTCTACCCAACCTGAAGAAGACCATTCACACAGGGTTTTTTTCAGCTTACAGCTTTTTCCCTGGAACAGCGGGTTGGCTCCTGGGAGGCTTCTGGGATTTGGTTCCTATTCGGGCACGGTGGCCTCTGGGGAGTCACGCCCGTATTTGCATCAAAGAAGGAGTAAAGAAACCAGAAATACACGAAGGAAAAAGAAGACGGAACTCCAAGAAGATTCCGCCGGTGATTCAGGTGAGGAGGAGTTGGAAAGGAGGGTAACCAGGGTTGCAAGTTTTGACAGGGGCGTTCTGCAGAGAAACCGTGGAAGTGCCATCATTTTGAAGAGGGCCGCCCTTCCCATGAGTGTAAGGGGGAGGTGCATCCAATGTCGTACGTCCCCCGCAAAGTGGTCCGTTAGTGGGTGCAGGTTGTGACGCACATAGTCTGAGAGAGCCGCGGAGACCCATATGCCCAGGTAGCGGAAGCCTTCTCTTTCTATTCGGTATGGGGAGTCCGAGGGGATTGCTAGATCATCCCCTTTTACTGGGAAGAGAACTATTTTGCCACATTATCAACTTTGTTCTTTGCTGAACTTGACCTGCCATCGCCAGTCAAGAGGATGGGGGAGAGCCACCAATGTGTTTCAGCTGCAGACAAAAACAGATGCCGATGACATAGTAGTCCCACCAGCGTAGTATAGAAGACAAGGAGGGAAGCAAGCACAACCAGCAGAGGGAGCTTTGCCTGAAGCAGCATCAGCACAGCCCGGACCAAAGTGAGCACCAGTGCCAGCACCACCATCGGCCCTGCCTGGACAATAGGGAGAACCAGTGCCAGCACCACCACCAGCCCGGGCAAGAGACAGAACCAGTGCCAGCACCACTACCCATTCAGCCCAGACCAGAGCAAGCACCAGCGCCAGCACCACCACAGCCCGAGGACCAAAGCCACTTCCTTCTTCTGTGTCGTCATGCACCTGGGGATACTACTCTGTTCCAAAATGTGTTCCACGAGGTAGGCTGCTGTTGTTACCTGTATGTGAATGGCATACGGAGAAAAATCACCCCTGTGCCATGTTTTCAGCTGGTACATCAGCAATGTTTGATCATCTTTACAGCTACCAAGGCACAAAGGGGTTGACTGAGACCTCCTGCCTGCAAGCAACGACAGCAGTAGCAGCAACAGCAGCAACAACAGTGGTGGCAGCAACAGCCTCCTGATTTCTCAAGCACACTATGAATCTGAGCTGTGACTTGGCCGTACAGCACAGAGATAGCAGTGCAAGGGGTGTAATGCTGACTTGGGACCACCCATTTGGGTGCAACATATGCCATGAGTGCAAGAAAGACAGGATTCTCCGCACACAAAAACGGCAGCAGGTCCACAGCCAGCATTTTGACTGTCACAGCCTTAATCGGTCACGTGACAGGATGTTTGCGGTCATTATAAGTCAGCTTCTCCAAGGCCTCCATCAAAGTGGGGCGGAGTGCCACACTTTGAGCTTGTTCATTCTAGAGTTGCCCCGGAGTTGTATTGTTGCCAGTGGCTGAGTACCACTCAGACCTGCGGTGGACCTGCATATGTGAAATCTATCCTGATATATCGGAATGGGAGCCCACCTTGCTGCTGCTGTCCTCCATTTTCCAGATGGCACAAATTGCAATGTTGGCCTTGGTCACATGGAAGTCAAAGTAGGCCCCAACAGCTGATTTTGCTGATGGGCATGTACTGGTTTCTGGCTGTGAGGACTTGGCTCGAGCAGTATTGGTGGAGACTTGTGTTTGCAGAACATTCTGGGCGAAATGGCATAAACTGCATTACGTCTCTGCTGGGTGGGATGAAGTGATGTTGGTGGATCCGTGGATGGGGGCAGTGGATACTACCCTCCTGTTCAGAGCCTTCCATGGGTTCCTCGCTCCGTATGGTCTGAAGAAGTACTTTTGAAATCACTGAAGGCCTGCTTTATCTCCTCCGGCTCTCACTACCTAGCTGATGCTCGTTGCAGTGAGCATCTCCTCTGCTTTGCTGGTGGGCTTGGACTGCAGAGCTCTGGCTCTAACTAGTGCACTCTCATGCTGAACTTGCATATTTTCCATTAGTACCCGGCAAGGGTGAATCGGAATCAGAGGACCAAAGAGGAAAATCGAAGCAGGGCCATCCCCGCTCCGAGCCTTCACACGGCTGCAGGCCGCCTTCTTCCCCCCTCCCCACCCTCAGGTAAGTGTATTTTTTTTCTTCCTCCCAACCCCACACACATTTTAATTTCTTCTTTTTTTTCGGGAGCGAACACGCTGGGAACACTTCTGTTCTCAGCGCGTCAGCTCCCGATGGCCGCCATGGAAAGGGAAAATGGACTCCGTTTTCCTTTTCCCGGCGGCCATTTCCTTGGACTTTTTTTTTCTTTTCTGATCCAAAATGTTTCGGAACAGAAAAGAGTGCTATTAGTACCCCAGTCTCGCGAGCCGTGGTACTAATAGCAATATGCCCCTCGCAGCGGGGGCATTACCTGACTCAGTAATGCCCCCGTTGCTTGGGGCATATTGCTTAATTAATGATTAAGTGCCAGAGACGAGTATTATTGTCCTTTTTGCATAGACTTGCATAATAGCCTGGCACTTATGGGGTTTTAAATGCAAGGGTGTAAATATTTCCTATAAATATGCCAGAGAAATCCAGTGTAGGTAGGGAGATTGAACTAAACAAGAGGGGTTCGTGGAGGGGTCTCCCCTGTGAAAAACTTTGGCTTATGGGTTAAAATTGTGCATTTTGCAGCACACTTTAAGTGAAAAAATGGGTAGAAGCCAGACAGTTTACAATTGGTTTTGTATGGTAACTCATGAAAAAATGCAATAGATGCAAGTCACCAGCTGTGCACAGGACCATTTCCCAATGCATTTTCCCGATTACTCGGGAGCACAGTTCAGGGGCAACGCGGCTGACTTGGCAGCAAGATGTTGCGGAGCAACACAGCATCGATCCCCGGCCCGTGCTTAGAAACCTCTGGGTAATAAGCTTGTTATAAGTAACCCATTACAATTACAAGATGCCTTTGGCCACAATACATGGCAGTTTAAAAACATTTTTACACAAGCTCCACCAATCTATGCGAGTATAACTATGCAAGAACAAACTCAAGTTTGCTCTGTGCATAATGCCAGTAATTATACTATAAGAAAACATGTCCATGCTTGTTCTGCCGATATGTATGCCAGTACCTTCATGTAAGAACATACCTCTGATTCGTTTTGCCATTAAAAATGCCATGCCACAATATGCAAACATGTCCAAAGTGGCTGAACCAAACTGCCAGCCTAGCCATGTAATAACACATCATCAGCTTAAACCCTCCCAAATTGAGGAAATTGAAGGCAGGAGGCAGTGAAGCTGGTGGGAAAGGGGCCTTATAGCAAGAGGCTGTCACATGTCACACCTCTGAGCACAGAGCGTTTAAGTTTAAATAATAATTAGCAGGCAGCCACAACACACATCCAGTGGGCAGAAGCCTGCCCTGCCCATATCAATAGGCCCCCATGAGCCAAAGACTAAACTGATGTGCTCAACTTTTAGATGGCTCCCACCCTCCAATTATTAGCGTCTCTGTGAATCTAAACTTCCTCTGACTTGGGGTGAAAAATGGATCTACTTGGCCAAGTAATAGATATTCAGCCTTCTGGTCTCATTGGAGGAAGGGGGGATTAACAGCGCAATTGGTTAGTGCACCCACTGCACACTAGACATCCTGCGGTGGTGAGGTACCGATACAGGGTTGCTTGTTATACTGGTGTTAGGCAGAGTTTGTATGCAGTACCCTCTGGGACCACTACACACAACTATGATCACATAGTTACACAGGTGTAAGCAAACCAACCTTTGGTATAAGTCTGTACTACACATTTGTGGTAGCGGAGCTCAGCAGCCAGGCTTATCTCAAGAGGGGAATGTGAGCAGTAATGGTGTTAGACAGAGGTCTACAATCACAGGTGTTCAAATAAACATTTACACTCAAGGTTTCTTTGATAAATACTTATTCATTTATTTATCTGTCAGTTATAAAACATTCATAAGAAGGAGGCAATTATATAATACACAAAAATACTTCATTACTATTTCAAAATACTTTTCAAGAGTAGTAAAAGGCAAAGATTATTAGAACATGAAAGGTTATAATTATTATTAGACAGTGCAAATACTTGGAGTCCACCAGAAGCGTCACTTCAATTCAAAAGGCTAGGCCAAAGTTAATGGGCTAAAGTCTTGGATAGGATAAAGCAGTTCTGGTAAGTAAACGGTAAAGTCTCTGCACAAGTTCTCAGAAGTAGTTTGTAAAAAGAAGAATCATATGTTGGGTCACAAGCTGATTAGGCCTGTGAGTTGCAAAGGTTTCAAGCACTTTCACCGCGAGAGGTAAGTACTCTCAGTCTCATTTTACAGTAACTTTCAATGAAGAAAAAGATGCAGCTGATGACTTCTGTTCCTGTCAGTTCCTGCAGATCTCGCTGTTCCTGGTCCTCAGTCGTTGGGACAAGAGGGAGGACGTCGGGGGACTACTGCACTGCACTTGAAGAGTCAAAAGCTTGCAGTTGGCAAACTTCAATTCCGGTGGCTGTAAGTAACGCGCACAAGCTGGTGTCCCTCTCCCTGGTTAACCGTTTTCCTGCAGCATTCTGAGGAAAATGCAACCAGCTCTGAGATAGGTGTCCAGGTGGCTTACTGTTGAGTTGATTGGTCCCACCAACTCAAAGGGAGAAGTCTTCCTTGCAGGGCTTCTCTTTCGAGGAGAACTTGGCGATTCAGACCTGCAGCAGGGCTTCACTGGGCAAACCAACGGTCCAGGAGTTGCAGCAGCTGTCCTTTTCAAGCTCATCTTCGGTTCTTTCATTCCAGTGGTCGTCTCTGCCTTACAAGCCAAGAGACTCGCCTTTTATTCAGTTCTCGCCCATTCATTCCAGCCTAGCTGTCACTCACCCAGCAAGGTGGCTGTCCTTGCCGGAGAGTCAGCCAGCCAATCACCACAGAGTGCATTTGAGTCTCCTAGAAGACTAAGCACAGGGAGTTTTGGGCACCTACCTCACTTCCTGCCCACCCCAGACACTCAGAAGCCACAGGCGGTCTTCACTCCTGAAGCCTGCCAAAGGCGAATGAACAAAGAGACCAAACCTGGTTTGGCGCGCAGAGACAAACTCTGGAAGGACCTTTCCACAAAGAAATGGGGGAAAAAGAAGACCAGGACCTGTTGTTAAAGAGGGGACTCATAGCCATCTTGAAAAACATGGTTGCCGCAATTTAAAGTTACCGGAGCTACGGAGAGTTTGCGGTCAGGAAAAATCATGGTGGGTGATTGTAAAACCACTGCCACCAGCCATTATGAGAGGAAAGGATAGCATTTGACTGCTACATGAGTATCTAGACACAGGGTATACCAAGTAAACCTTCCAGCACTCTACTGTAAAATAGGGTGTGCTGGGTCTAGGAATTTAAAAGACTAGTAAAGTCAATTTCATTGGCCCTCATTATGACCCTGGCGGAAAGGGGAAAACGATGGCGGAAATGCAATACCGCCATCGAATAGCGCTCGGTGCGACTATGACCCGTCACCGCAAAGTACGAAGCCATTAGCGACACCGTAGTGAACGCCAACGCTAACTGCACCAAGCACGCGCGCGCGCGCCATGCCAAACCGCAAACACCACCATGGCGCAAGGGTACGCCAAATCCGACCCTAGCGGACATGTACCTAACGCCATCAGGCATGGCGTAATGTACCATTCCGCCATGGCGAGAAGTACGGCATCGCGAATCAACCGTAAACGGCCCCACTGAGTGCCTGTACACCGCTCCCTGCCCACAAAGTACAACTCCCCGTAGGTGCAATGAAGTCACAATGCAACCATTGAAATGTACAAGTCACCCATGCATGGCAACGAACAAAAGAAACACAAGAGGGGCCAATGGGAGCTGCAGGGCACAGATGGCACGAATACAGAAGCCATCCCAATGGACATGACCACAGTCCCCCACCAAGAAACGCACGCAAACACAGGCACCTGTGACCAGCAATATTCCGAAAATCACATCATTCCACCAGTCCACCTGGCTGACCGGCATCTGTTACACAAAACCCAATCCCCCGCCCCTGAGCATGACAACATTCAAACAGTCATATTGGCAGCCCCCATCCCTGACCTCACTGGGCTTTGTAGGCAAACGCGCCCAGCACAGTACCACGCAACTAAACCCCGAAGCTGGAACCCAATGCAGATCTCCTCACAATACATCGCCCCCCAAATAGGCATATGCCACATCACTTGCAAAGAAAAACGCTACACGGGCCAAATCAGAATAGAAATTTTATGCACATCAAAGTCACCAAGCCCATACAGCCATCAGGCCATGAACTCCAAAACACTAATCACCATTGTGGGCTGCATCCGCAAGAAATGACCAGCCACTACCTGTGTGTCGCCCTGTTCCCCCATGGTACACAGAGCCACATTCACGTACGAAAAGGCAACATGGAAGCGCACAGAACCGCAGGGCCGACCCAATGGGGAGGCACTAGTCCAGCTGAAAGGCCGAAATGTTGCTCCGAGCCACCAGTACTGCGTAAGGGCATGTGGGCCATTGGCGATCGTCCCATAAGATCGTAATGCTGCTCCACTGATTAACACGAAGCAGCAGGTGTCGGGAGTAAAATCCATCTGCAGGAGTGGCATACAGATGGCAGTGGCAAAAGGGGAGGAGATACCTGTCAACCAAAAGAAAAGAACAAGAACAGAATGGCCATCAGAACTACATTCGAACAACTCACTTCAATGATCACACGAAATCCACAGCCATATGCATGCTAGCCCACTCAAAAGGATCATCACCACCCCAAAACCACTTGCGACTCATAACCATCTATATCGAGGTGCAAACACCATCACAAACGAGTGTACCTGTGCATGCGTCTGTCAAAACAGAATCCATCAGATGGGAATGTTAACGTGCATGGACACAAGTGTCTGAGGGCGCCTCGAGACAGGGAGGGCTCAACAAGGCCAGATAGACGATGGTCCCACTATGGCAGCCCTGCATCACATAGCGTAGGGGAGGCGGATAGATCCCAAGAAGCCCTGTACATGGCAAACTCTGTATCAAATCACCTGCCCATGCATCCATTCATCATTCCCTCATCCCGGGATCAAAACGCCTGAATAATTACTCACATAACATTAGAAACATCCATTGAGTCTGTGCGTTATGCAGCCTGCTAAATCCACAGTGCCCCAGCCCGTAATTCCAGTGTTGTGAAGTAACATGTATTTGGGAACGGCCGGCCTCATCGCCCACGTAGCTATTGCGCATACCAAACTATTCATATCAATCATTGCTCCCTCGCCATGGGCCCTGTCTCAAGGACATTGAACAATAGAACGTTACATTTGCAGTCAGACCTGTGGGCATCTCCTCGCCGCTAGCTGGAAACCGAAAGCGCCGCCCTTCGAATTCCTCATTTGCAACATCACGTCGAAAAGGCATCTGTGGCCGTTTGAAATCACTAATTATTCCATCGAGTGCGGCTGTGTGTGAAAATGGCAACTGCCTTCACCCACAAATGGGACGCCCCGCCCGTCGTTGCAACTCGGTACAGTGATGCATGAGGGCCCACCGTTACTCGAGTACTACGTTCCACTGACCCTTCACAAGTCTGTTCGCGACTGCACAGATAGTATGGGAAACAATGGGACCACAGCAGAATGAACATATCAACCAATCTTACACGGCCATCGGGTACAAATACATGATTGCAATAGCAAGATACCATTCCCCGAATTGCAGCGTTGTGCGCGGGACGTGCTCGGCCAAAGGGGAGAGCAGTTTGCACAGGTGGAATTAATCACCACAGGTGGAGGCCATACAGCCTGGAAACACATAAATTGCACAGCCAGTCTCCTCCCACAACCACACCGAAATGCTACCGGCAGGACTCGCGATGTTGGCCCTGGGGGACCTGATAGCACTGCAAGTGCTCCGACTCCAAGAAGAAGACGAACACCAACTACAACCAGCCGCACGGAGGAGACGCAGGAGGAGGAGGCCAAGGCAGGGCCAGCAAGGCCCACCAGCACAGCCACTACCACCACGCAGGCAGCCCGCAATACCACGCCTCCGAGCACATCCGTTCAACCTCACTGATGAGCAGATCCACACCCTCTACCGTCTGGACCGGGACACCATAGCCGCCATTGTGGACATGACACAGGCTGACCTTGTCAGCATGATAGATAGCCCAACCGCCATCCCACCCCTACTGAAGGTGGTGTCTGTACTACACTTCCTGGCCACAGGCACCTACCAGCACACAGTCGGACAGTTGCATGGCATTTCTCAGCCACTGGTCTCACGGACACTATTGCAAGTGCTCGATGCCCTCCTGCAGCACGCAGACGACTACATCTCTCTACCACGCTCGGAGCAGGAAATTACCAACACAAAAGTGGGATTCCATGCACTTGCCGGCATACCGGGTTGCATTGGTGCCATCGACTGCACCCATGTTGAATTGGTCGTCCCACATGCCATGGAGGCCCAGTACCGCAACCGAAAACAATTTCATTCCCTGAATGTACAAATGGTGTGTGACTCCAACAGGATCATTACACATTGTTGTGCCCGATTCCCTGGATCAACCCATGATTCTATGGTCTTGAGGAACTCTACAATACCACGCTACATGGAGCGACACGCAGGGAACAGATCCTGGCTACTCGGTGAGTCTCATTACATGCATGATGATGTGGGGTATGTGAATTGGCAATGACCTGGCAGGAAGGGGGGGGGGTGTGCGTACGTATCAATGGCATTCCACATCATACGTTTCTCGTCCACATACAGGTGATGCTGGATATCCACTGAAGAGATGGCTCCTCACACCAGTCCGGAACCCACGGGACCAGCATGAGGAAGACTACAACCATGCCCACTCACGTACCCGTGTAGTCATAGAACAGGCATTCGGCCTACTGAAGGGCCGTTTCCGCTGCCTCAGCAGGTCTGGCGGGGCACTCCTGTACCGCCATGAGAAGGTTGCAAAGATGGTCATGGCATGTGTCATGCTCCACAACATGTGCGTACATAGAAATGTGCCCATGCCCCCTGACGCAGAACTGCAAGCACCTGATGATGGTCATGATGAGGGTGGGGATGTGGCAGCACCTCATGGAGTCTGCGAGGCACCGGAGGCCCGTGACATTCGTCAGCATCTCATTGATGTATGCTTCTAGCACTCACGCCTGGTGGCTGATACATGGACACGGGACTCGTGGCACTGCGTGTGTCTGGGACATGCACAATATGGACTCTACGCCTATGATGGCCTAGTACACAAAGATCAATGTCCACACATCTCATTGGTTTATCGTGCACTTTTTATGGCATATGTGATGTCATGTTGAACACCCTATCGACCCGCCACCCAAGTGAGCCCAACACACCCCCTCCACCCTCCTACCTCCCCCCCGAACACCAGTGTCCAAAGATGCTCATTGTCAGTGGGCTGTCGCTATTGCAAGCCCCCTCTGCGGGTATCAGGGGCACCCCTGCCTGTGGAGCGCAGGTTCCTTCCAGATCTACGTTGGGGGCTGCCCTGGACGGAACTTGCAACGGATGATGTGTCTGCCTGCTCACGTCCATGCATGTCCCTAAGGGTTTGCGAGAGCTCAGTGAGCACACGGCGCACTGCGGCAAGTTCGGCACATACGTCTTTGGACGTCGCATGCAGTTCCCCCCTCAGGCTCTCGGTGCTTCTCTCAATTTGTGCCCTTAGCGTCTCTGTACCTCTCTCCATTTCTGCCCTAAGTGTCTCAGTTGATGTTTCTATGTCTGCCTTAGTGCCCCCACATTCATCGGCATGGTCCTTGAGGAGTGTGGCCAGTTGCTGCTGTTGTTCGATCAACTGGTCGAGGGACTGTTGCCTCTGCTGGGCCATGGCCATTTGCGGGGGTGTCACAGAGGGGCTGTTGTCCTCATGTTGCCTTGCCACAGGGCTTGTGGGGGATGGCCAGTCGTCGTCTTGTGGGTGCCCCTGCGTGGTATCCTCATGTTGTACGGGATGGGACAGACAGGGGGATTGGGACAGGTCATGGATGGATCTGACTTCGGCATCCCCGTTTTCTGTGTCGGAGCATGCTGCCATCAATGGGGTGTCACCTATGGTGCTGCTGCCACCAGAGGCAGTGCCTTCTGTGGCATCCATTGGGGGGACCTGTGGTGGTGGTGTTGTGGGCATGCTGGCTGCTGGGGTGCCTGTTGATGTTCCCTCCTCTGTGCTGCCACCTGATTTGTGCTGCTGCCGTGTCTTGATGCGTGCAGCTGAGGTGGAGGGTCTCTGGCCGTTGGTCTTGGCCCTCTTTGCAGGTGTGCTGGTAGGGGTGTCCTGTAGCTCGTCGTTTGGATCGGACCCTGTGGTGGAGTAAAGGAGGGCGAGGGTTATTGATGGGTCTGTGGGAATTGGAATGGCATTGTATCACATGCTTTGGGGTGGTACCTGAGGGTGATTTGGGTCGGGGCCTTGGAGGTGCTTTGATTTGTGTGTGGAGTGAGGGTGCAGTTGTTTGGCAGCCTGCAGTTAGGGTGTGCCTGCTGCACGTGTAGTGCGTGTATTAGGGGTTTTTAATTATTTATGTATTTATTGTGGGTTTTAACGTGCGCTATCAGGCCGATGTGTGTGGACGTTCTCCTGGACATGTGTTTCTGTTGCACTATGTGGACGCATGGTACTTCACATGGATGGACTGTGTGGATTTGGCATTGTTTTATCTGGCCCACCTACCTGAATCTTCGGATGTCTGCACTCCTTTCTCCATCCCTCCGACTCCCTCTATGCTCTCCATTCCGATGGCGGAGGCACAGATTTCTTCCCAGGGGGTCAACTTGATGGGTGATTCAGGACCTCCCCCGGTGGCTGTGGCAATGTTGCGGTTGGCAGAGAGTATGCTGCGGACGCGTATCCGCAGGTCGTCCCATCGCTTGCGGCATTGCTGTGGGGTGCGGGGTGCGGTCCCCACCGCACTTACCCGCTGTGCCACCAGAGCCCATATGGCCTTCTTGTTTGCAAGTGCCGTCCTGGTCATTTGCGTGCAGAAGACGACGGCAGCATTCTCCTGGAGGGTCTCTGTTAGCACGGTGAGTTCCTCACGGGAGAAGTGGACCTGCCGCTTGCGGTTGCACGCTTTCTTCGCTACTTTTCCCATTTTTCTTGGTTTCGCTAGGGTGGTTGACGGGTTGGGGTGTGTTTCAGGGTAGTGATTTTAGTGGTTGTGTGGTTTTAGTGTTTTTATAGGTGTACGCCGGGATGTTTCCCGTTCCGGGCCCATGTTTTAACTTCCGTTTCCGTATATTTCCGGTCACCGTACTTTCCGGTAGGCGCACACTGCGGTGACCGCTAAGAGGGGTGGCGGTATTGCACCTAGGGCGCCGTACGGCGGCGGTGTGGGCCGTTTTGGGGTCATTTCCGCCATCGCGGACTTTGCACTTCCGCCGTGGCGTGGTGCTCGTGCCCGATGGGTCGGAATGGGCCGCACTTTGCTCCTTCGTGCAATGGCGGAAACGCTATTTACGCTGTGGCGCTCCGGTCAGTCGCTTTCTGCCAGGGTCGTAATGAGGGCCATTGTATTTACTCAGGGAAACAGTAGTTTATCCCAGAGAAGGTAGTTAAACCTTGGGAAAGCCTGAAAGACTTCCCTGTGCCACTGCACTGAGAGTGCTGTGTGACACAAATGAAAAGATGATGCCTATGGAGTTGTTTAGACTCCATAACCAAAGAAAACACAAGAGTAAAACACACATCAAAATACATGAAAGTTTAGTTTAGTTTAGTTTATTCATTTGTATTGCGCACCTGACCCGAGGGTATGAGGGCGCAGGAGCAACAAGGTTATTCACAGCTTGGTTACAGGTTACTATGCATTACAGTAATTACAATGGGACAGTGGAAGGCAAAGGTTTACACATTTACAAATAAGGCAAAGAGTTTACAAATTTACACATAAACATAATTTACATGGTATACAGTGGTGCAGTGGGCTGGATAGTATTAGTGGTCGTCATTCTTTATCTACTGGATATAGTTTCGTCTAAAGTGTGTTTAAGTTGGGGTGTCCTTAGGGAGGGTGGTAGGGAGTTCCAGTGTTGGGCTGCTTTCACCTGGAAGCTGTTGCCACCCATTTTGGTGCGTTTGAAGCTGGGAACTGTGATCAGGTTTGCGTTGGAAGTCCTGGTAGGTCTATTAGAGGTGTATTTGCTTATTCTATCAACTAGGTACCAGGGGGCAGCGTTGTTGAGGCATTTGTTTGTTAGTGAGGCTACTTTGAGCAGGATTTTATCTGAAGTGTTGAGCCAATTATAGGTTCTCCTAATGTTAGAGATGTGTTCTCTCTTGGGGATGCTGAGCGCTGCTCTGAGAGCGTTGTTTTGTAGCGTCTGTATTTTGTTAGTGACCTGCTTGCTAGCTCCTACGTAGAGGGAATTACAGTAGTCCAATTTTGATAATATAAGGGCTCTGGCTAACGTAATGCAGCTCTGGGTGGATAAGAAGGGTTTGGCTGTTCTTATAAACTTACATGTGTAGGCCGTGGAGGATGCCATAGAGCTAACCTGTTTATGGAAGGAAAGGGAGGAGACGATGTATATTCCTAAAGTTTTCACTTCTTTGGCTACCTTGATCGGGTTCCCATCTATAATGAAGCTGGTGTAGTTGTGGTCCAATTTGGTTAGGTTTGAGGTTGAACCAAGGATGATGAGATCAGTCTTGTCATCATTCAGGCATAGACTGTGAGAAGCCATCCATGCCTGGATGATGAGGTACACCTTGTTCACCAAGGCCAAATCATGGTTGTAATCTCCCGTCAATGGGATGAGGATCTGTGTATCATCGGCGTAATTGGTGTAGGTGATACCCAGACCATCTAGACCATCAAACAGAGGCTTTGTGAACACGTTGTACAGTGTAGGGGAGACGCATGAACCTTGGGGGACTCCACATGTGATGGGGATGGGGTCGGCGGCAGCAGAAGTGGAGAAGACACGCATGGATCTGTTGCTGAGGAATGACTCGATCCAGCCGATGGCTTCTTGGGAGAAGTGGGCAGCTGAATCCAAGTGATTGCATAAGATTTTGTGATCAACTAGATTGAATGCCGCGGAGAGGTCCAGGAGAAGTAATAAAGCTGTTTTCCCATTGTCTCTAAGGGTGTCAATTTGAGCCTTCAGGTCGATAAGGGCCGTTTGTGTCCCGTGTTGGGGTCTGAAGCCTGATTGCCGAATACCTAGGACATGGTTTATTTCTTGGTATTTTTGGATTTGTTGGTAGGCTGTCTTGTCTAATATCTTGAGCAGGAATGGGACGGTGGTAATAGGTCTGTAGTTAGTGGGAATGGAAGGGTCAAGAGAGGGCTTTTTGAGAAGGGGGAGGACCCAGGACTCTTTAAAGTTGCTGGGGACGGTACCTGAGGAGAAGGAGGCGTTAATGAGTCTGGTGATGATTGGCGAGAGGTCTCTTGCCACATCTTTAATGATTTGTGGGGGCTAGAGGTCACCCTGACAGTTAGATGGTTTTAGGCTGAGAATGATGTTTTCCACTTCAAGAGTGGAGACTTTGGAAAAGCTGAATCGAGTCGGGTTGGGTTGGGGGTGTTGGGGTGTGGTGCGCAGGGCGGTATTATTGGGGTTGGTTGGTTTAGCTATGGATTCTTTCTTATTTTTAATTTTAGTTTGTAGACCTGTGACTTTATTGTTTAGGGCATTTTGGACACTAGTGCACCATTGTTTGTCCTTCACAGAGGTGTCTGGAGTTAGCACCGGTGTTTCCAGTTCTGAAAGAATGGGAAAAAGGGTCACACTCTCTCCAGGTAAAAAAAAATCAAGTCCTCAAAATCCAGCAAAGTTGCTGGGGGTCTCTAATGTGAAGGAAATTAGCACATTTTTGAGAATGCTCCCTAACAACTGGGACCTGTACTCACCTCACATCACCCCAAGAAGGTGCCCTGTTAATTTCCAGCATAGGTAACGGTTCAACACTGAACCCTACATTTCACTTGATTCAGAATCTTTTTCTGGACAGTTGGGAGCAGGGAGACTGCTTATTTATATGGCTTGCGGAAGCCAGATTCCACAAAGCAAAGGCAACACAGAGTGGGCATACAGGCTTTTGGTGGGGCATTAGGTATTAAATAATCACTCATGGCTCCACCCACAACACACTTTTTAAAACTCTCTTCTAGCCCCCCAAGGTTTTGCAGCTAGTTCCACCACTGACTATGCTCCACACGCCCTTGTGGACAACTCCAGGCCGCACAGTTTGCTTCTCTCGTGGGCACTGTTGTTTCTCCCATCACCCGTGCATTGTCTGGTGCTCTTGCATGCACTGTGTGTTCCCGTGCCTAGTGTGTGATGCTGTGCGGCACGTAGTAGGACTAAGGTGCTCATCCTCCTCACCATGATTCTGTATCTGTGCATGCACACTGCACAGCATCCCTCTCGGGGGGAGGGGGGGAGGGGGGGAGTGACAGAGTAAGGGATACAGTGGTCACCTTGGACAGTTGGTGGGCCTTCTAGTGCAGGCTGCGAGAGAGAATGTCTGCTCATTTCCATATTTACGGATTAACAGAGGTTTGTACTTTTTTGTCCGAAAGCCAAAGAGTGGATTTAGCTTAAGGTGCCACTGTGTCAAGTGTGTTTTGCCAACTGAAGAAATGCATGTTTCACACGCAAAGGGCCCACAATCTCAAAATCTGTCTGGTTTGTGTTGCAACATACATGAACACCTCCCAATCTTGTAATGACCTTAAATGTGTTGCCTCTGATAAGCCCTTGTCCCTTCCTGGCAAAAGCTAGGCCTGCCCAAGTTCTAGAGCTCTAAATTCTCCTTACTTGCTGAAATTAATACATAGTCATGCTCTGGATCAACGTGAACATCACATATCGCAGGATTTGATGGGGAGCAAAAAGCAGGTGAAACCCTGGAAGTTCAATGTGCAGAACTTTGGGAGGGCCTTCCACATGATCGGTGCGGCATTATCTCATTTCAGCGTTTACAGGGTCAAACAAACCCTTCTTATCTGGCTACTGCAAAATCATGGACGTTTGGGTATTTGTTTGGTCTGATTGTGTTTTTGTTGCGAATGTTGCACAGCATGTGATATATTTATTCTTGTAGGATTACTTTTTGTATTCCTGTGGCTCCTTGATGCTACTTTGTTGTGGTTTTGGCTCGCCATCAAAAATAAAGGCAAATAAGCGAACAAAATGGCGGGTGAGTTGATAGCCTTGCACGTGGCCAGATGAAGTACAATTCATGGGAACGTTGTGCTTCGTGACCTTGGATGATACTAGGAGTACAATGGTCTGAAGCAGGGGCTTCTTGTGGGTCCCCCCTCATGATCCGGTCTCTTTTTAAACTATATTTATTTATTTACATACAGAAAGGAGCAAAGTTCTTTTGATCACAAAAGAACGTACGAAACATAAGAAATCAGATTTGACAGGAAGCAGCGTGCTTCTTAAAATGGGGTGAGTTTGAGCGACATTGTGACCAGGTTGTGGAGGGGAGTAAATGGAAATGTCACCGGGGAAAATACATGGGTGAACGTACAGAGATTAAGGACAATCAACATTGGGCATTTTTAAGTGTAGGTAGCTGTGTGCGGGATGTGAGCATAATGGATGAAGTGCTAGAGTGGAGACAGTGAAAGTGAGAGACAGAGGTTAGTGGTGAGCGAAAAATGTTAGCTCGAAGAGAAGACAGATGAGAGGTAGGTTAAGAGGGTAACTCAGAGGCAGGTGAGGAGGTACGCTTTTAGTTTAGTTTTCAATAAATCGATGTGGACTGTTTCTTGGATGTCCGGGAGAAGAGAATTCCACGTAAGTGGAGCAAGAAGGGAGAAAGAGCAGGAGCAAGAGGAAGCCCAGGGAGGGAAAGGTGCCACAAGGGTAGTCGGGGAGGCAGAGCAGAGATCCTGAGAAGGCTTATAGAGTTTAATAGAGGAAGATAGATATGGTGGTGCCTTACAGTGGATAGATTTGTAAACCAGGAGGAGATGTTTAACATTGGCCCTGTTTTGTATCGTCACCTATCCAGCCTGGTGATGGTATGAGGAAGTAGGTGTGAAGTGAGAGAGTTCAAAGAGAGTCCTGGTAGCAAAGATAATGATCTTGTCGAGAGGAGAGAACGCATAGTTGGCAAGACCAAAGAGGATGCTGGCACAGCAGTCCAGTTTACAAATGACAAGAGTGATTAAGATATGCTTGGAGGTGCCTGATTTTCCTAATATTTCCTAATATTTAGGAGGTGGAGGCCAGCTGCCATAGCAGTTTTGGCGATGTAAGTAGAGATGGCGTGAGAAGGGTTATAGATGACACAGAGGTTTGTAGCTGAAAAAGAGTAGGGGAGGGAGTCAGGTAGGAATTGGGTAGGCAGCAGAAGAGAGGAGAGTATTTAGCAGTATAGATGATCCTAGAATGGTGGGTGAGAATTTGAAATGGGAGAGGGGATATGGGCTAGGAGTACTGGAGATTCTGATCATGGCCTTACTGAAAAGAAGGGAAAAAGGTGACAACAGTGGCTTCAGGTGAAAGAGGCAAAAGGAGCAGCTGGGCAAAAGTGACCATTCAGATTATAAGAACGCCAAAATAAAAAAACATGTAGAGTACACCAAGAGGCTGCCCGACACATCTCTCTGCTAGGGCCAGTATTCTGGGAAGACACGGAGGCTTCCTTCACCCTGTAGATGAATGACTATGGACACCCTCTTGATCAGTTTCTGAATAGCTAGCAAACCCCACGAGCAGCAGAGGCAACGGATGCCAAGGTGTGCAATGGAAGCCAAGCCTGTCCATTCTTTCCCACCCAAGATGGCCGAATTCTACAGTGTGCGCAATGAGAAAGCTCAGTGCCCTACTCACAGACGCTAGCAGAAATAAGCCTAGAAACCCAGACTTGGAGAGAATCATGATCCTGCCTCACACGTAGCTGACTCTCCCCCAACCCCACCATCGCTTTAGATGGGCCAGCATAATAGGATGGACACCCCGGCCCACCAAATGTCGATAAAGGCAATCCTATTGACGGGATGAATAAGTGTTCGGCGATTCATTTGTTATTGAGGCAAGTAGGGCGCTGAGCAGCAGCAGGTCTGAAAGCTGTGTGGTAATCCTGCAGTCTGGCGCGCAATCGTGTGAGTGGAAAAAGCCCTCCTCACAGACGGCCCATCTGGTTCGGATTAGCCACATGACTCCTATTTCAAAGTGAGGAGCCGGATCTTTTCTTCCAGACCCTGTCATCTCTCTCAGACACATTTAGCTCTGCAGCCTGCAAGGCAGCTTCTGAAATTCGTTGGTCCACAGTGATGTGGTGTTGAAAAAACATTGCCCACGATTCCAAGCTCACCACACACTCGGCTCTACCACTGTAGAATGGGGCTGGGGGCGTGGGCAGTGTAATGTCAAGAATAACAAAGGGGTACTCAAGTGGAGGGAACACGTGGGTGGACGGAGTCCCCCCACTTTTTTCAGAGGGCCCCTTGATATGCTAATTTCTGGTGACGTCACATTGGTATGTTAATGTGTCCCCCCCACTTCTTTTTAGGACTTGACCCCTCCACGAGTGTACAATCCCACTAGTCTGGTGATTAAACATGTGCTTTCAGCTAAACCCAGCTACCCCTCAGAGTGCCTGTGGACCTGTAAAGCATAACTACCTACTGCCCCATGGGGGAGGAGGCCGCTCGTGCTGCCAGTGTGAGCAAAGAGCCCCTCATAGTTGGCATACTCCTGTGCCCTGCCCTTATCCAAACAAGTATTTGTAAACGGCGCTACGTGACACAGAACAGATCACCGAATAAATAAAACAAGAATGGCAAAGCCAATAGATTGTTTGTCAGAGATCAGGCGCAGACATAAGGCCCCACTAAGGCTATCATTTCCGCGCGGTAAAACACAACCATTGCTGGAAATGGGGGGAACAAACAGGGACGTCCTTTCACCAAAATGCCTGGGGTAGTGGAAGTGACATCACACGACCCTTGACGTCTGCTGACATCACAGGAAGTGATGTCATTTGACAGCACCCCGAAGTCACATCACGGGAAGCGATGCAACACGATCTTTCACCCCTTGACAAAACAGGACGGGGCCTCACATAGCATTGTTCCTAAGTACACAATGAAATGTATGGTTACGATATCACTATAATGTAATATACATTTCATACAAGAATGGATCACCATATGTATCGTTAATATCAGCGCGTATAGGCCCATTTACCAAATTACTGTGAATGCAAGCAGACGTCCAAGGCCAAGTGATAATGATGTGTTATTAAATGGCACTAACACATAATTGCTTCATATAGAACAAATATACATACAATATCACCCAACCTGTGTTGGTACTCATTTATCAACCTCAGCAGGATGAAAGGCTGAGTTGACCTTGCCGGGAGCCGAACCTGCAACCTGCAGAGCACACGAACATTGCAGCAGCAAGCGCTCAAGGCACTGAGCTATCCTACAGACCCTAGCTATCAGAAAGTGAGCCACTCTAGAAACACAGAACCACATGCTGCCAGCCACAGCCCAGGAGCCTCAATTAAAAGTTTTTTTTTTTTATTTTAGAATGGTTTTTTGTACTTTTTTTTAGGGGTAGCAAGGGGAGACCTCGGGGGTCGCAGTTGCGACCCCTGGCGGCGCCAAAATGACATCCCTGGGAACACGTCCTCTGAGAGCCCACTACCCATGCAGGTGGCGGGAGCAGCTGTAGCAGTGGGACTGGAGCTGAATGCAGAGGCTATGCTGCATTCATAGCAGACATGTGGCAGGCTCGTAAAACGCGGAAACAAATTGCTAAACTCATACTCTGTCTATAGAGATGACTACAAAATCACACACATCATATCATAAAGCAACTGGCGATGCGTAGAGCATTATAGTGTCACACAAAACAAAAAAATCATAGATTTATTTTCCCAATTCTAAATGCGAGCCTGTAAGTATCAACATTCAAGGTAATATGAGGCTAAAGAAATCCCCTCTTGGTTTTACATCTGTACTATCAATACTTAAAGACACACAGTGAAAAACATCTGATATGCTCACCTGTGTGTAGGCCTTGCTTCACGAAGCATGCAATACTTTCTGCAACCCTCCCATTTCTAATCACTCACCATTGACACTTAAGGCACACGTCACAGACACTAATTACCCACAATTGCACCCCTCGCTGCTGTCAGCAGCCCTCTTCCACCAATCGGTTCCAATTATGAAACTCTCTGCTGGAACCGACACACATGTTAAAAAGAAATGAGACTCCTGTGCGAGACCTTGTGCCACCCTGTTGCCGTCTTTGTGCTTAAACACAACACGAAGAAAAAGAAAACTAGGAACAGACCTGTTTGAGTGCAAGCATGGGGTAGTACTCTCCACACCCAGAGAGCAGCTCGTTTTGCCATTTTGACCAAATTCAACCAAGTTCGTACAGGGGTAGAACCCCAATAATGACATATATACAACTTCCACATACAATCATTTGTAGTAAGCAAAAAATCCTTTAATAAGGAATCTCATTTAACTTATATTGACTTATTTATTAAATCTTTTCAATCTTTTTTCCATAAATCAATATATGTGATCTGAGTAAGAAATAAATCTCCTTATTACCTGACAACAAAAATATGTGTGTGCATAAGACAATCTCCCTGTTATCGTTTTACATTTCTCTTTTTACAATGTTACAGTGCACTTCCTATCAGCCCCAAGGTTGTGGGACAGGGAGGAAGGGAAAGAGTGGAGCACACAGCGGCCTTCAGATGTACAGCCAGGGACAGGTTTGGGTCTGCGTGAAACGCAGTATTTTTTCTATGTCTTTTACATTCTAGGCGGGGCCTGAAAATCCCGGTGGCGAGTTAGTGTTGGGATTCACGAACCCCTAGTGACCTGAATTTATTTGCAGGTGACTAAACTTCAGGGTGGAGGAAACACAAATATTCACTGATCACTTTTCATGGAATTCTAGAACCAAACTTTAATTTACATACAGTACAGCAGCAGGTTTATCCATCAAGGAAGTTTAACTTTTCTGAGATATCACAAAACAGACAGTTGCCTATTTCTCCAGTGGTTTGAACACCTCTGCTCCTGCATTTCAGACACATTAGTAGGAAGTAGCCTGGTCATACGGCAGAAATGTTCCCGCCTAGGCATACGCAAGCGCTTCCCCCTGAATGATAGAATAATTCTATTCAGCTGCAAGCAAAGGGCTGAAGGCAAAACATTATTTACATTCACCCCACACCCCATACAATCTCCTGCTTTAGGTTGCCCCAAATCCATGGACACATGCATCAGCTGTAATGTTACCTTTATATATATTTTTTTTTATTTTTTTATTGAACGTGCATTTGGTTAACAAAACCTTAAGCACAACACAGGACATTTTAAGACATGGTACAATATTACAATTAACATAAACATTCTAATAATAAAAACACATTCATCATATAGTACAATACAGTAGCTCACAATAAACATATATGTGAAATAACAAATTCAGACAGTCAGTGTACTTGCTCCCAATGTGTGCGTATACAAAATTTAAAACCGGATTCTATAATTAAAATGATGTCAAACATCAATACCACTTTCTGATAAAAAAACAATCAATGACCAACATAACCAAATACAGACAACTGATCATTGAGCAGGAGACACTACAAGCAGCTTCACCGCCTCTTTCCAGACAAAAAACCCAGCTCCTGTGATTACTAATGATTTAGCTCCATACAATGTACTCCAAAACTGTTCGCCTTGAATGTTCTCCAAATTATTGAAAAATGGCTGATATGCCCTCGTGTATTGCTCAATTAAGCTTGGAGATTGTGTTAGTATGTTGCAATTTGTTTACACTGCATGATGACATAAAGTCTGGCACTATGGGCTATGTCATACCAACCTCTGATATACTCATATGTTGGCAAAATATTAAAACGCAGATGTGTAATAAACTCTTGCATTTTTCCATCGCAGATTTTAAGTAGGTAGGGACAGGGACTAACAATGCTAAGCCTTGCAAACTGTATTCACAATAACGCCTTTTATTGCTTAGCTTGTGAATATTATTTGCCTTGCCCCATGCCGTAGTCTTCCTTTTAAGCCGATATAAGAAAGCCGGCATCTCTGAGACTTTATCCGCCGGTAGATCAATATCCCGGATGTGCCGACTGGCAGTCTCCCTAAGTGCGCATAGAAAAGGATTTGAATATTCAGCACCTAACATGGTTGCGATAAGTCCCATTAGAGTGTTACTATTAGGTGTAATTATTAATACAGATTGATATAATTTACACCGTTTTATGAGCCAGTGAGATCTAAGAGAATAAAGTCCTAGTTCACATTTGAGAGCCTCCACCGGGGTCGCACTAGGTACTCCTAAGAGTGGTTTCAAGAATGTACCTTCTATCTTGTCCACAAGCCCACAAATGGTTCTGAGAATAATCAAGCCCATATGTCAACCCAGGAATAATACTAGTGCAGTAGATTTCCATGAAACCTTCCAAGTTGTTTCCTCCTGAAGTGGCAACAAAACCCTTTATCATCATCCACTTCCTGAGTATACAAGATGAAATATACTCTCACTGATGATGCCCAACAAGGCTTAAACACGTGTATGGGGTTGCTGTTGGTACTCTTGTTCAGAAGGGAATTGCCATAGCATTTGGTGCTGGACTGCCCATGTGGGCGGGACAAAGACTGATGTGCAAATGGATATTTTCCATCTGTGAAAGGTACAGTAAGCTAAAGTGTGGCTGCAGACTCTAGAGTGGGTACCTTCCAAAAGAACAGGCCATTTTTGCCATGCTAGTTCTCATAGAGGGGCGCCCAAGACTAAGTTTTGATTTTTGAAGGGCCTTAGGTCTAGTCACCCTAAGTTTCCCAGGGTCCTCCCGACGTGGTCCCCTTGCTCACTGTGCTCAGAGAGGCACAGCTCCACCTCACTGATGATGCCCAACAAGGCTAAAACACACACGTGTATGGGGTAGCTGTTGGTACTCTTGTTCAGAAGGGAATTGCCATAGCATTTCGGGGCCAGACTGCCCATGTGGGCGGGACAAAGACTGATGTGCAAATGGATATTTCCCATCTGTGAAAGGTACAGTGAGCTAAAGTGTGGCTGCGGACTTCAGAGTGGGTACCTTCCCAAAGAACAGGCCATTTTTGCCGTTTTCATTCTCATAGAGGGGCACCCATGACTAATTTTTGATTAATGAAGGCAGTGGGGGTTGGTGAGGCCCATTAGGGGAAACCCAAATATATATAACAGTCAACTACTTCCAGCACAGAATTATTTAATTTCCAAACAAATGAGTGCTTCTGCTTGGGTTTAGATCCTATTACTATGATTTTGTTTTACACGTATTGCTGCCTAGATGTTTTGCCGCTGCATAGGAATTAAGGGTGTAAATTGAGCGCTGCTGTCTGACTTGCTTATAATCAATGAGCACAGTGTCGTCTGCATACATTAACCATGATGCTTGTCAGGGGGAAAATGGCATATCCCAGACAATGCTACATCCAAATCTGAGACATACAAATTGAAAAGCGGGGGTGCAAGAAGGCATCCCTGCTCCAAACCAACATTAGTACTAATTGGATGTGAAATCATCCCCTCTTAGTTCAACCGTATGGATACCTTTGTATCACTATGCAAAGCCACTGGCGTAACAGGGGTCCCCGCAGCCCAGCGGTGCGGGGGGCCCCGCGACCACATGTCCTGGGAGGAGGCGCCACTTGAAGTAAAAAAAAATGAAAAAACATTTTTTCTATTTGTTTTGTATATTTCTTTTTGAATTCACTCTGCATTTATAAAGAAATTATTTCTGTAGCAGAAATAACTTCTTTATGAAGGCAGAGTGAATATAAAAAGAAACTTTCTTTTTGAAGTCCCTCCATGTCATGGGGTGGGTGAAGCCCTATGACTTCAAAAATAAATAGCTTAGTTTTGAAGTCACTCTGCCTTGAAATTATTTCCATTATGGTTCCGTCCTTAACGGAAATTATTTCTTTATGAAGTCAGAGTGACAAGTATTATGCCTCCACTCAACCCCATGACATGTGCGTGTGTGAGTATATGGTGAAAGAGTGCACACAAATGTATGGGTGGCTAGGTATGCGTGTGTGCATGTACGGTGAAAGGATGCACACTTAAATGTATGGGTGGCTGCCTGGTGTGCCTGTATGGTGAAAGGGTGCACACTTAAATGTATAGGTGACTGTCTTGTCTGTGAGAGTGTGTGGTCAAAGGGTGCACACAAATGTATGAGTGGCTGGGTGTGCGTGTACAGTGAAAGGTTGCACACTTAAATGGATGGGTGGCTGCCTGGGTGTGCCTGTATGGTGAAAGGGTGCACATTTAAATGTATGGGTGAGTGCCTGAGTGTGTGTGCCTGTATGAGGAAAGGGTGCACATTTAAATGTACTGGTGGATGCCTGTGTGTGCCTGTGTTGTGAAAGGGTGTACACTTAAATGTATGGGTGGCTGCCTGTATGGTGAAAGAGTGAACACTTAAATGTATGGATGACTGGGTGTGCGTGTGTATATATGGTGAATGGTGTGTGTGTGAAACCTACATTTCAGGGGGCTAACCATTCAAATGTTGTGAGAGGCGCTAACTTCATGTGTGGTGGGAGAGTAACAAACTTATTTGTTTGGGGGCATCAAACTTCTTTATGCATTTTAACGAGACCATTCTAGTGCAGCTTCAATGTTACAAGCAGTTAACTCTCTCCTTTACGTCTGAGAGCACCCACTTATGGACTGCTGTGAGAATGACTGGTCTCCTGTTCCCTCTCAACCCTTCCAATCACTCCCCAGGCATGCAAGTACTAAACCCACATCACAATTACAATTGCCTAGAAAATTTGGCATTTGAATGCAGGTACTAACAGTGAAATGCTGTACATTAGTAATTGCCAGGCCGGGACCTTGTTAACAGTGAAACCCAGGTGCTGTTTAACATCTGTGTCCTTTTCTGTCCGGCAACTGCTCTGTAGGTCAGCCAGGTCAAGTCAACATAGCCCACAATTTCAGGGGCAGGGGAGTGCTGAAGCCCAGTCAGCTCAATGGTGTTGCACCACTACTTGTGTTTAATGCTTTGATTACTTATTGGTAATCTTCATTACTCGTAGCCCTATTCATCCTCATCCCAGTACTTGTGTATGAGGCAGTACTTGTGTATGAGGCACTATGCCACATACACAAGTACTGGGATGAGGCAGAGGTACGTGAAGGTAATGCCTAACTTAGCTACCTGTAATCTTCATTGCTCCTTGTCCCACTCCTCCTCATCCCAGTACTTACCCAAGAGGCATGGAGCCTCATGCGTAAGTACTGGGACAAGGAAGAGGGACGTGGGGGTAATTCTGGGTCAATGAGCTGATTTTGGAGGTTGGGTAAGGGATGGGAGGGAGAGGGGATGTGTGGGGGGTGGGATTGGGCAATGAATCATAATGGCCATCCATATCCATGCTAGGCAGGAATGATATGTGGTATTAGTGGCTAGAGAGGCATTTTGGTGCAGCCAGTCTAGTCATTCCTCAGTTTGGTATGACCTTTTTTTAACTGGGGATTTCTGATAAAGCAGTCCTGCTAAGTGTAATTACCTTGCTAGACTGGCCTTTTGGTTCTTCCAGTCTAGTCATTTCTTACTGCGGCATTATATATTTTTCTGGTAATCTGTGATAAAATTATATGATATGATAAGTCATATATAACGCACCTGTACACAAGTGTTTTTAGGTGCAACTAGACAAGGGAAGGAAAACAGAGGGAGGACAAGACAAATGATCTTACTAGGCCTTGTGTCATTCACATCGTGCAAGTGCGAGAAAGAGAAGTGCAAGGAGAAAGGGAGGGGGGAAGTGCAAGGGGGAGGGGAAAACAGGGCACCAATGCTGTGAGTAAGGGCAGCCAGGGTAACTCGGCTCTCGATACTGCAAGGAGACCAAGGGCCTGTAGGGTTACAGTTACAGCCCTTAACTGCGTGGTAGGCCCAGAGGCAGTGCAAGGGTGACTGATCAAGAAAGAGCCTGGACTCAGTGAGACTGAGGGTAGACAAGCAACCAGTTGGTATTGCAGACAGGTAGGTCAGGTAGGTCAGCAGGGGAGGGAGAGAGAGACAGCAGAGGAGAAGAGGAACGTTTTGAGCTGCTTCCAGAACTTCAGGTGGTCCAGATCAAGGTTAGGAGGGGCAGGGAGGCAGATCTACCACCCCCCCATGCTCTGCCTGGAGAAGCATCTAACCCTTAGGGCTCAAGAAGGAAGGTATTTTGGATGAGAGTGTTGGATGTAGTGTGGATCCGAGCCCCAGAAAGCCTTGTGGACAATGCAAAGGGTCATGAACTTGATCTTTGCAGCCACCGGGAGCCAGTGGAGAGATTTTATGGCTGGAGGGATACGGTCCCTGGGCTTGAGGCCAATGATAAGTCTCTCAGTCCTGTTCTGGATTAGTTGCAGAGGGCGGAAAGTAGAGGAAGGCAGATTGAGAAAGTGGCTGTTGCAGTAGTCCAGCTTAGAGAGAACTAGGGCTCTGGAGACAGTGACCTTCTGGGGGGAAGTGAGAAAGGGAAGAGTCCCTTTGAGGAGGTGCAGATGGTAGTGGGACTTCTTGGCGACGTCCGAGATGTGAGGAGAGAAAGAGAGAGTGGAGTTGAAGATGACACCAGGAATGAGCGAGAGAGGAGAGGAGGCTGAGGGGAGCCTGAAGGAAACAGTGTGTCATCTGAGTGTCAATGAGTGACAATGAATGTCATCTGCATAAAATTGAAAGTTAGAGGAGAAGGTAGAGATCAGGTGGGCCAAAGGGGCCAAGTAAAGGTTGAAAACCCAGGGTGAGAGGATAGAACCCTGGGGAACGCCACAGGTAGAGTGAGGTGGTGGAGAGAAAAGGACCAAGTTGGACCTGGGAAGGGTGGCCCAAGAGGAAGGAGGTCAGCCACTCCAGAGCCTGATCCAGGATGCCCAGGTTCTCACAGAGTCGATTGATCAGGGTGGCGTGGTTGACCATGTCGAAAGCAGAGGAAAGTTCAAGGAGGATGAGGACGGAAGGAATGTTGGAATCAAGGTTAGAGATCCGATCTTCACAGGTGTTCAGGAGAGTAGTTTCCATGCCTCTGGCAGCTCTTGCTCCAGTCTGATGGTCATGGAGACAACCAACAGATTCAGTGTGGAGAGTAAGCTGGGAGGTGTCCAGCTTTACCAAGAGTTTGGGAGAGGGGAAAATTCCAGTGGCAAAATAATGATTAAAGAAATCGGCCAAGGCTAGAGCAAGGGTGTCAATATGGTCTTTGATGATTCTGGAGGAGCGGGCACGCACCTGTTTCGACGACACTTCCATAGATTGGACTTGTCTAGAAACCTCATCAGGTGTTAGAGAGAAAGAGGTGAAGGGAGGAGGAGAGGGAAAGATGGCCAAAGGGGGACCGAGAGAGGAAGAGGGAGAGGAAGAGGAGATAGTGGACAAGATGTCCTGAGTTTTAGCGGAGAAGCGAGAGGCCAAAGCCATACAGAGGGCCTGTTGAGGGAACAGGAGAGGTAGAGACCGCAACAGGATTGGCCAGTTCCTTTCAGATTCTAAAAAGTTTGACCGTGTTGTTAGAGGCCGCAGAGACGCAGGCTTGAATGTGTGCTCTCTTCTTGAAGAGTCTTATTGCTTCGACTGCCATTTTGGTGCAATCAGTCTAGGTATGTCTAAATGTGGCCTGGCATGCTTTACTGTAATGTTATTACGTGTCTATACTGGTCTACATTGTGCAGCCAGTTGGACATGTTTTCATTGTGGCATGGCATTTTTAATAGCAAAGCATTAATGTTCCTGTGCACTGTTGGTGACTTGCATGTCTTGGATTGGTGTTACCCTACAAAACAATAGCAAACACTGGCTTTTTAGCACATGTTTCTCAGAAAGTGTGCTGTATATTGCATTAAAACACATATTAATATCTTTCTCCTAGTGCAGTGTGCGGCATACCCCTTCAGCAGCATGTTTGTGCATATAGCGCTTGCGTGGTAATCTAAATCGGCCCAGAGTGTGGCGCGACCCGTGATTTGTTGCCGAGTTGGGGGGGCCCCCACAGCATGGCTCGCAGGGGGGCCCCAGATCTTGTGTTACACCACTGTGCAAAGCCTTAATATATTGGAGAAGTGGAGAATCGAGGCCCCAATGTAACAATTTGCCCCACAATTTCTGATGCAGGATTGTGTCAAAGGCTTTGGAAAAGTCCACCAGGCACGTATAGAGCTTCTGATTATGTAAAGTTGCTTCAGCCAAAAGGAAATGAAGAGCATAGATGTTATGTATCGTACTATGGGGCCGATTCATGGAACAAACGTGCGCCGAAAATCTACGCAAGCAGGCGCAAGCAGGCGCAAGCAGGCGCAAGCGGAAAAAAAGAGGCGCACGCGCACGCGTGCGATTCATGGAAGTCCCTGCGCGTGTCTTCCTCGGGATGTGCGCCAAACCCGTGCATGGCGCACACATCACTGCAACATCCCGAAAGACGTGCGCGACGCGCACAGTGAAAGCGCACAACCTCTGCGCATACACTAGAAAGTGGGCGGAACACGGGGCATAACGCGCGGAATGGGGAACAACTTGCGAAAACAAGGGCGTAACTGGGGATGTACTGCAGGGAAGCAGAGGGAACGCCCACACGCACCCGAACCACATGTATTCATGGAACCGAATAGGGCAAAGCCACGCACAGCGAAAGACACGCACAAGCCGATACACGTCCGCCACACGAAGGCAGGCGGTAGCGTCCCTGCACATTACAAAAGTGGCAACATACAGCAATTGTGCGAGCGGGACACGTGTATTTCGGGGGTTCGCGTGAACTAACTCACGCGATCGGGCCTGGGGGAGCGGGCTACGTGTATTTCAGGGGTTCGCGTGAAGTTTCTCACGCGATCGGGCCTGGGGGAGCGTGCTACGTGTATTTCAGGGGTTCGCGTGAACCTTTTCACGCGATCGGGCCTGGGGGAGCGTGCTACATGTATTTCAGGGGTTCGCGTGAAGTTTCTCACGCGATCGGGCCTGGGGGTGCGTGCTACGTGTATTTCAGGGGTTCGCGTGAACTTTTTCACGCGATCGGGCCTGGGGGAGCGTGCTACGTGTATTTCAGGGGTTCGCGTGAACTTTTTCACGCGATCGGGCCTGGGGGAGCGTGCTACGTGTATTTCAGGGGTTCGCGTGAAGTTTCTCACGCGATCGGGCCTGGGGGAGCGTGCTATGTGTATTTCAGGGGTTCGCGTGAAGTATCTCACGCGATCGGGCCTGGGGGAGCGTGCTACGTGTATTTCAGGGGTTCGCGTGAAGTTTCTCACGCGATCGGGCCTGGGGGAGCGTGCTACGTGTATTTCAGGGGTTCACGTGAAGTATCTCACGCGATCAGGCCTGGGGGAGCGGGGTACCACTCACCGTCTGCCTTGCGTGTAGAAGAACGCGTAGCCAACACCCGCTGTGAAGTAATAGCGTGTGAACCCCAACGGATGGAAAACACACGCACTGCACGAAAAGCACGTACAGAACATAAAGGCACGCGGGATCTCCAAGCCCTGCCAGGGCAACGCCCGTGCGCAAAACGTCACAGATGCGCTTACGCTGTAAGGGCCTTTGGTCCAATGAAATCGCGTACGCGTGCTGACGCGCTTACGCGCTAAGGGCCTTTCCTCGATTTTCACGCTGACGTGCAGGATTTTCACGTGCCAAATCACTCCGTATCAAGCTGGCCACGCGAAAACACACGGAAGACCACGCTCCTGCCCAGAAGGCCGAATTACTGCCCCCCAGTGCCCCGAGCAGCCTCCCACGTGCCATCTGCTGCTGCCTGCCTGCCTGCCTGCTGCCACCGTGCCCTGCCATTTGGTGCCTGCACATCAGCCATCTGCAGGGGTCCAGTTGCTGTGTCCACCCCTGCTGGTACAGAAGACTCCCGACTCGAATAACATCGCTCCACAGCCCAGCCCCAGGACCCAGTTGCCCACCCACTCCTGCCCCTGGGGTTGCCATGTCGGGCACATCCACATCTGACCCCAGTGGCAACCCCCGGCCAGAGGGGCAGAGGGGCACCAGCTTCACTGCCACCGAAGTTGGTGTCCTGGTGGAGCAAGTCCTGGGGCAGTATGATGCCCTCTTCGGATCGTCCCGCGCCAACAGGGAAGGACGGGATAGGATCTGGGCCGACTGTGTGGTTGCCATCAACGCGGAGGGGGTGGCAACCCGCACCATCCAGAAGGTCAAGAAGCGCTGGGAGGACTTGAGGTCCAGGACCCTCATGAAGGCCCGGCGCCTCGTGGAGGGGGGCCGGGGCCGCATGAGTTCCATCCAGTTGAGGGTCCTGGAACGCGCACACCCAGCGCTCCACGCCCAGGTCCTTGAGAGGGAGACCCGTCTGGAGTTGAGCGGTAAGTGGCCAAGCATTGCTGTGTGAGACAGGGCATGTTGCAGTGTGCTGGTTGTCTGATACTTGCCTGCATGTGTGACATAGGCCATGTACGCATGTATGTGTGCAGGGACATCATGGAAATGCATGTGCGACCTGTAATGTGTGAACCGCACGGTTGTTGCATGTGTTTGAATGCGACATGGGGAGCCCTGTGCAGATTGCACACATGAGAGCATGGCAGTCTCTGTTCCTGGACATGGGTGGGGGCGAGGGATGGGTGCTGATGCCAGATACATATGTGGTATCCATGTCTGTGTGCCTGACCTGCGTGTCTGTGACTTGTGAGTGCCATGGATGCATGACACATGTCTGTGACAATGTACAGATTCACTGATGCAGCCTAGTCATCCTTGTATGCACTGTGATTGGGGTGTACGGGGCCAGATGGATGTGACTGAGGTGAAGTGTGTGCATGTGATAGGCATGACCCATGATGCATGTGAGTCCCATTACATTGTATGATTCGAGAGTCCATTGGATATGCATTGAAATGTCCATGGCACGCACCATGACTGTCACTGTGTGTGTTTTGCCTGGACTGACACATGTGTTGTGGTGTGACATGATGGAAGTGTACTTTGACAGTGGCACTCATCTGCTATTGCTTCCTGTCTAGGGGACCATTGTACAGTACCCTGATGCTTGTGTTCTATGTCTCCCTCTACGCAGCGGCTAGTGAAGGAGAGGGCGGAGACGGCGCTGTGGAGCAAGGCGGCGGGGATGCCCCCACGGCTGCAGCGGAAGGGGTGGGTGAGCCCCCACAGGGGCCTGCTACGGCGGTAGACGGCGAGGAGCCATCCAGGTTGGTGGTTTCCACAGAGGAGGAGGAGGCCGCCACTGAGGCGCACATGGGGCCTGGTGGGGGCATCCCTGCTGGTGCAAGTGGTGCAGTCCAGGGGCAGGGGCAGGAGACAGCACAGGTCACCATGGAGGGGCCTGTGCATGTCGCTGTCCCTGAACCTGTGGGTGCACTACCTTGCACCAGCAGGGATGCCCCGTCCCAGGCCCGTCCGCAGGTAGAGGGGATGTCCATGTCATCTGACTCCCCTCCACCTGCGGACGAGGGGACCCCTGGCCGTGTGGAGAAGGTCCTGATTGGGGTCGCGATGCGCACGGCTGTGATTCGTGATGCCGTGCGTGCTTCCCAGGAGGAGCACGCACGTCATCACGAAGAGCACCGTGCCGACGTGGCCCAATTGGGATCGGCCATGTTCGGGGGTTTCCTGCATGTGTCGGCCAATCTGGCGGCCCTCTCCTCCTCTGTGGAGACTATACGCCAGTCGTTCTCCTTGGCGTCTTCCGGCCCAGATGCCACCAGGGCCCCCTGTGGACCTGCCCTGACCAATGCAGCCAGCTCGGTGGGGATCCCATCCCTGCCACAGTCGGGAGTCAGAGGTCCAGCAGGGGTGGACAACACAGCAACTGGACCCCAGCAGATGGAGGATGTGACGGCATCATCGGGCAGGGCACGTGCACGACGGCGTCGGTGGTTTCCATCATCCTGGATGCCGTCGTGCTGGCAGAGGCAGTGGCGTCGGAGGCAGCAGCAGGCTCGACGTGGGAGGCATCATGGCTCGGGGCCATCAAGATCAGAGGGGCAGGCATCGGCCGGAGGGCAGGAGAACCCTGGGATGGTAGTGTCTTCCGTGTGGGAGCAGTTGGTCCAGCGGATAGGTGCGGAGCGGCAGCGGGCGGAAGAGGAGCGGCTCACCATGGTCAGGGCGGAGTTCTCCATGCGTCGGGCGTTGAGGCGGGCCGAGTGCCTCGAGGAAGCTCGCAGGGAGTTTGAGGTGAACATGGGGTTATCCCTGCGAGACCTCGGGGCCAGGACAGAGTCCCGCCTCCAGGACATCGACATGGAGTTCGATGATGCCCTGGCCGGCAACATCAAAGAGTGAGCCGCAGGACTTGCCCGCTGCCATTGTATATAGTTATATAGTTAGTGGTAGGTTTCCTTTAAATTATTTTTTTTTTTATTTGGTTGCGATTGGACAATGCGCCACTTTTTTGTATATAGTTCAGTTTTTAGTTAGTTGACATAGTTAGGTTTCATTTGGTTGGGCTCATGAACCCGGGATTGTCTTGTAAATAGTTCTTCTATGGATTTTTTGATTTTTTGGATTTTTTTCATGGACATTCATCTTCTTTTTGTTGTTTTGCTTTGGGTTTTTCTAATTTCATTTCCATTCTAGTTGATTTTCAATACATTTTTATTTTCATCCTTCAATGCGTCGTATCATCTCATTACTTTCATGCATGTCATGTTGGGTGTTTTAACATTCACTTGCAGCCATTGTGTGTGACAGACATGTGTTCATTTGCATTATTTACATTGGGTGTGTAACATGTAATTGCCTTTGATATGTGGGTGGATGTGATAGTTGGTTGGGCCTTTTGGCAGGGGAGGATGGCCATTACGGACATGATTGGGGATTGTGGGGACCCAGGTGCAGGGGGGCATGGATGGGACATGGGCGAGGGCCTGGTGGAGGGTGCCCCGCAATGCTGGGGGGTGGGGGTGGTGGGGGACATGAGTTGGACATGGGTGGGGGCCTGCTGGCAGGTGCCCCACAGTGCTGGGGGGTGGGGGTGGTGGGGGACATGAGTTGGACATGGGTGGGGGCCTGCTGGCAGGTGCCCCACAGTGCTGGGGGGTGGGGGTGGTGGGGGACATGAGTTGGACATGGGTGGGGGCCTGCTGGCAGGTGCCCCACAGTGCTGGGGGGTGGGGGTGGTGGGGGACATGAGTTGGACATGGGTGGGGGCCTGCTGGCAGGTGCCCCACAGTGCTGGGGGGTGGGGGTGGTGGGGGACATGAGTTGGTGTTCATTAGTTCAAGGAGACATTTGCCTTTGCTGGGGGGCATGCCCATGTTGGGTGGGCTGCCTGCGGGACATGACCAGGGATGCAGGGTAGTCCCCTGTGGTGTGGGCTGCCTGCAGGGGCCGTGGAGGGTGTACAGGGAACACCTGGGAGGACCCACACTGTCAAATCACATGTAGGACTCCCCGGCACCCCTGAAATACACGTACCCTGCTGAAATCGCGTGTAAAACTTCCTGCGCACCCCTGAAATACACGTACCCTGCTGAAATCGCGTGTAAAACTTCCCGCGCACCCCTGAAATACACGTACCCTGCTGAAATCGCGTGTAAAACTTCCCGCGCACCCCTGAAATACGCATACCCTGCTCGCACGGGGCCAATCGCGTGAGGTACTTCCCGCGCACCCCAGTGATACACGTAGCCCGCTTGCTGTGCTGGTACAGGGTTAGCGCAGCCCTTTGCGCTGGATTGGGTATGTTGATGGCTTTTCCCTGCGCGGGAGGCGTTCTTGGGGTCGTAACTGGCGCTGCTGCAGGGTCGCTGCGCCACTGTGCGCCACGGCTGGTTTTGGTGGCTGGAATCCATGAATACGCTGTGCGCGGAAATGGATTTCAGCGCACGAGGCTGGCGCAGGGATTCGCACGCGCACACTGTGCGCCAGCCGCGTGCGCCACTTGTGCGCTGAATTCTATGAATTACCCCCTATGTGTCCTACGGAAGCCTTTTTGGAACTTTTTCAAATGCCCTGTGTCCTCTGCCCATTTGTTTAATTTCTTTAGTAGCAGCGAGGCAAAGATTTTGGCACTACTGTCCAGCGTGATAATGAGCCTGTAGTTGGACGGGTCAGTCACCCCCATCCCCTTTTGAAATATGAGGACTAATATCGACTCCCTCCAACTATCAGAAATCTTGCCAGTTGACAAAATCTTCCTAAACCAGTGGTGTCCCAGCCCAAAACGTGGGATTGGATTTAAACACCACATTTGGGATGGTGTCCGGGCCGGTGGCTCTACACACTCTAGATCTCATGATCACCTCAATAACCTCTTCTGCTTCCGTCAAAGCCAATTAATAATCTTAAATTGTCTGGACAGGGTGACAGTGCAGAGTCAACCATGTTTGGATCATTGTAAAGCGTCTCGATGTAAGTGACCCACATTGCCTCAGAGATGGGATTCAGCTCCTGTACCAGTGTTCCAGCCAAATAGCACTGATGGTAAGACCAGAATGTTCTTTTTTCATTACAATGTAGTAGTCTAAACTTGAATTTCTAGTTGGCGCTATGCAGTGAACTTTTATGTTGATGAAGCCAGTTTTTGTATTTGGTGGTGAGGGAGGCAAGTGATGCAGCGCCGTCAGCACAGGACTGACCAGAGATCTTAATAATCGTTGCCCTCTCTTTGTAGTATTATTTCTTCCTTTGGTGAATAATCGCATCAAAAGGATTTCTGAAGACTTCGCAATTTGAGTTGATCAGATAGTATCTTCATAGTGGCACACATATCCCAGTCAAATAAGGGTAGCCTATTCACGATCCATATATAAACTTTATCTAGGAATGCATTCAGTTGCTCTAAGTTCTTACCAGCCAACACATTTGATTACCCTGGTTATTAATCTAATCGTTACTTTTGGAAAGCTTCTCACAAGTTGGTGTCTACAAATGGGTCCCAGTGAACATGACCAAGTCAAAAAACAATGATCACTGAGCTTAGACCAAATGAATATCATTGGGCCAAAAAGGTGCTATAGTTCATCACTGATGAACACATAGTCCAAACAAGAAGAGGATTTTCCATTCCTCCAAGTATGTTCTAATGGTGCACCCCATCTCTCCTTGGTATTGAGACACGTCAAATTATGAACATTCAAACATTGGCTCCATCCAACTTTTCTTATGGGCTTTATTAGGACAATGAAGTAATAGATTAGTAGGGTTAGTTTTACTAGGGACCATTTCATCCCCATGCATTTTAGGAGAGATTTGCCCATTAAGGTCCCACGCAATTATCACCCTGCTAAGAGGATGTACACTATACCAATGAGATAATAACTCATCTACCTACCCCTCATTACATTTAGTGTATTTCACTCCAGGTGGATCCTATGCATTAATGATCAAGATGAGAGGACAAGTATGAGACAAAAGAGATAGGAAGGGCACCTTGAAACCTTTAACCTCTTTGGTAATTCATTCCAATATGATGTTTTCAGGCGATCGCTAACATTATGCTTTAGCACAAATAATAATATACCAACTTCATTGTAGACCAGTGTGGCAACCATTTTTTGTATGGTGCAATAAGATAACACCCCTTAATTTACCCGATATTAGACCTTTTGAAATGGTGGTATGATCCTTTCACCTCTTGACCTCTGCCTACTTTGCATGGGATTTCAAGGTCAATTTGAGAGAACGTTATTGGACTACCCTAAAATCTTCCGTAGTACTCCCCTGCTGGCAACATACACTTCACGCAGCCTTGAAATGGCCATTTCGGCCTCGCCCCTGGGACGAAAGGAAATTCAGTTTGAGAGGGTGGGTTTTATAAGCATATCTGTGGGCCAAAATGTTTTCCAAACCATATTAAATACAGTAGAGGATTATGCCCGTATTGGATGTTTAAAACTTCAGTTCACCTTCTTTTCCTACTTGCTGCAGCTGTGCTGCTCTCTCGCGTGTTTGTGTACCTACCTATCTAACACTTCTAATACAATGATAGACCCGCCACCATGGCAAAATCAGTCCAGCCCGCCCAGTTCGATGGAACTTTCAGATTTTTCAATAATGACTCTTGGTGAGCAGCCCGAGAGCATGAGCCTTGTTGTAGAGTGAACATACCACCTTAAATGAGGTACGACCTTAAGGGCAGAAGGAAGGACACCAAACGAGGAAGAGGGGTGGCTGCTAGTGCCTGGGCAGGCAGAATCCTTCAGAGAGAGAATAAAGGAGGTTCTCCATTCCAGTTGTTTCCGTCTCATTATTGGGCCTCTGCCTATCCTTCTCCCAAAAACTGGCTCTGCCCATCTACCTTATACTGGTCCAGTTAACACACCCAAAACAAGCCTGACTGACTGCTCGTGTGCACGCTGCTGCTGGAGGGTACCGGCGGTGGATCCAGTTACAGTGGAGGTAATACATTGTGCATGGCTACTTTATCTTTAAGGCCCATCCTCTCTGCAGGCGGTCCCGCTCGCTGAGAGAGTCCTGGGTCCACCCGTTGGCTGCCTTCATTGACAGATACAAGCACAACATAAGTCTACATCGGAAAGTAAGTAAAGAAGTATTGATGATTGCTTGATTCGCTACCAACACTAGGCTAGCTGCTAACTGTCTTCCATGGACTAGTTTCATGGGTGAGCTCCAATGTGGGGAGGTGTGATGAACTGACTTCTTTCCTGCAGGACTTCATGGATGAGTACATGCTAGAATTCTCACTGAGTCTTACCACTGCTACAAACCAAGAGTCGACACAATCATAATGGTAAAACAGGCACAGTCAAGAGATATATATATATTTGCCTTTTGTGGTACTGTGGGCCGAGGGAAGCCTATACTCTCCAGAGGAGTCTGAATGTGGTTCAGTAGCAAACCAAACAGTGAAGTATAGCAGTACAAAATCCAGGTTCTATAAAAATATATACATTAATCAAGCACACCGTGCACAATAATAACTAACTAGAAACCACTGTAAAAACCCACCCTTGTAGAATGAACACAGATATGCAAAGATTGAATAGATGCAGCACTCTGGGTCATGAGGCTGGGGAAGACAAGGCAAGTAAAAGACCAAAAGTTCAAAAAGGATATTTCATGACGTTGAAAAAGGAATTAAAATGACCTATCCAGTCTCTATGGTCCATAGATGCCAGAGGGGGTGGGGGAGGGAAAATGAGGCCTTCAATAGTACCAGTCCAGCAGCACCAAACAAGACTTCTTGGTGCTGTGCAAAGACAAGGAAAGTGAAAAAGGCAGCAACAGAGGGTCCAAGCAGTTCCATGGCAAAAAAACACTAAGTTCCTGTCTGTCTTGGCTTTCCGCTCTTACCGGTAAGGCTACCTCCAACCTCGTAATGAGGTCCACTGTGTTTAAGCTGTGAAGCAGGATTTGATTTAAAACCATACTGCAACTCAGTTTCACCACAAACTCAGTTTCACCACAAAGACAAGGGCCCTCATTACGAGCATGGCATCTGGGAAGTACGGTACCGGTAAGCATGCCGGTACCATACTTCCCGGACCGCCATACTACAGGCTGTGCTCGCTGGGAACCGTTTCACCAGCCAGGTTTTTCCTGGCGGGTGTAACGGCACCCGCAAGCAGAGCACGTCAGATGCACCGGCACAACTCTGAATGTGCCGGTGAATCCAACGTCCGCATCCCCATTCAGCCCTATGGGGCAGAATGGGGATGCGGAGGCTCTTGATTCCGGCACCCGAAAATGGGCAATTACCGGGTCCGCCGTACTCGGCATGACCCGGTTCTTGTCCATCCACAGGTGCCAGAAAAAATACAACTCCGGCGGCAGCCGTGCCATTGTTAACGGCACGGCTACCGCCAGGGTCGTAATGAGGGCCAAGGTCACTTCCCCCATCTCTAAGGCGCTCTGCCTCCTTCACTTCCTTGGTCGGTGCCTAGTTGGGCTCTATGCGTAATGCGCCCTGGCCTCACGTCACTAGGCGCTAACCAGAACGGGGAATAAAACAAACGAAATATGCGTTCACATATTTCAGGCCAACTTCTTCTAAAACCTTCCAAACATGTTCCAGAGGTGTACTCAGGCACTTGAACACAAATCCGCCCACGTGTTGATGGACGAAATGTTGTTTGCTGCAGGTTTGAAAACACCATCTGACTTGGGAATGCAGTGGAAACAATTGTGAATGTGTTTTGCTAACTGGCGTGAAATGTTGTTTTTGCAGTGGTTTTATAATTGCCTTTACCGTGGTTCTCTCCTTCTCATGACTGCATGTCTAAGTAAAACGGACATTTGTATTCGATATTTCTGCTGTTCGACAAACTTATTTTCGAGGCTAATTTTTCTTGGAGTTCCTTTTTCCGAGTGTGCCATCCCTTGTGGACTGTAAAAACATGGAGCTACAAGCATTGTTTTTTTTAAACATAAGGCAACTACACAACTAAAACAAACAATTCCTGTAACAGCACCTGTATGCCTGTAGGCTGTGTGAGCGCTTTAAAAATGCAAATAAATAAATAAATAAATAAAGGTCACCCCAGGTTCCACAGACCTAATGGCAGGGATCTGGCAGGGATCTGGCAGCGAGGGCAAAGTGATTCAACTTCAGGACTGCAATATCCCTGGATCAAAGCAGAGCCAATTTGCTGTAGAGGTCTTGAGGCAGTAAGAGTAAGAAATGAATCAGGTCTTCAAATGTTAACACAATTGGAACAGAGCCAGGAGCCGGGAAAACCACCTTGATGGTCTTCAGACCAGAAATCTCTCTTCTCACATCCCAGGACCTGGCAAATCATCATGGCCCGCTTGCCCTCTCCTCCTTTCCTCTCCACACCATCCTGGTTGTCTTTCAAACGAACTCAATGTGTTAGAGATGCCTTGAAAAGTGCAGACATAATAATAAACTACTCAGACAAACATATCAATTGTGAGAGAAATGTGTTGAGAAATAAAAGAGTACAATGGTAACATTATTTCCCGTCATCCTGAATGGAAATACCACAATGCACTTCTACGTGGGGCTAGAAAAGGGCCTGTGGGTTTTGTAAATGTACTTTCAAGAGTTAAAGACTTACAACAAAAGCTAATGTGGGAAAAGTTAACCTGGCTGTGTTTTATAGTTTGACAAAGGCATGATGTGAGGAAAATGTAACATTTGCAAAACAAATTCTTTTTGATGTCACATCAGCGTACATAAAAATAAGGGGACTAGTTTAAAACTGTGTTTTTGTGTGACATTTTCATTGTCCCAAAAGAAGGCACAGATGTGGGTGGCTAACTGGCGCTTTGCATATGCTTTTAGAATAAAACTGCCCCTATTGCAGTTCTTATTACCTAAACGTCAAACACGTAAGGTCTTCTCAAAAACAGTGGTTACTCAAACAAACCAACACATATCATTAAATAACTGCCTAATGATATGCTCTGCCATGGCACAGAGGGTTAAGTGGTAGTATTTGCAGGTCCCAGGGGGACCTGCTGTCTGTGCATCATTTGCTGACCCCCCCCCCGGGAGATCTAGAAAGAGATGATTTGTCCACAAGCCTTAGGGTGCTGGGCGGTTACAGCGCCGCCTCATGGATGACAGGAAAAAGAGCCTCACCCCAGAACACAGTGCAGTCATTCTGGAAGTGCTCCTCTGTATGCTATACACGTGGCAGCTGGTAGCTGAGGCCCCCCCCCATGAGCACAGGACCCTGGGTGATAGCACAGACTGTCCAGGGCCGGCCCTGGTAGTAGTTAATGGGAGGGCGCTGGAGTCACTAGACTAGTCTGGGAGTTGAAAAGAGGGAGTTTCCGCCAGCCGACAGGAGCAAGGGACGAACAGTAGTGAGACAGCAAGGAATGGTTCCATGTAATAATGTCCCCGCAAAAATGTGTCCTGACAAAAAAATCACAGCTTTTTGCAGAGACATTATTACATCGAACATGTGGGGGACATTCCCGCAACCCATGATTTTTTATTTTTCTTTACAAGGGGAGCAGGGGACATCCCCATAACCCGTCCCGATAAATGAAGTCACCATATATAATGTCGCCAATGGCTTTTCCCGGCGACATGGGGACATTATGTACGGGGACATTATTACCAGATACACAAGGAATGGCCCTGCTACATGTGTTACTGGGATTACAGGGCTAAAGCCAATCCTACAGCAGAAGTGGAGTGGTGGAGTTGGGAAGGCTATACTCCCTATCCCGTCCCACTGGGCCTATTTGTTTGTCAAGAATACCATTACCTATGACTCCATGCCTGCACAGCACCATTCTGGCCAGTGTCCTTCTTTGTGTCTCGCAGACCCCATGACGCCAGCAGACATTTCAATGGAGCAGCCAGCGGACAACCAGAAAGGGAGAGAGATGAGCGAGCACGGCGCCAGAAGAACCACGTAGCAGCCTGAATATAGCAGGCCACTATGCGACCCACCGCAGTGGAAGAATCAGCACAAGAGTGGGGAGAGTGAGATGGCTCCACTCGTCCAGGCAGACCAACCGGCATCGGTACAGCGCCAGCACAAGTCGTGGTGCGGAATGTCCAGTGAGACTCACTCGCTAAAGAAAATTACATTCACCAGTTGCGGAGCCGCCAAGCCACACCAGCGTCAAGCCAGCATTGTCCACTAGCCAGGAAGGACTCATATGATTTGAGACCTTGATTTTTGAAGGCCACCATTGCTACAGACTAGAATATGTTTGTATGAAAAGAGGGTAGGGCTTAAGAACCAGTTTGAATATTCTGTTGCTTGTAACACCTCTCCGAGGCAAAGGAGAAGCATCAGTTGGCTTGAGGAACCAGTAGAGTCAGAGGGCCAATGGAGGGGGAATAAAAGGAAGGACAGGAAGCATGAACATGTGGGTTGTTTAGGGGAGTGGTCAAAGGAGGAGCAGGAGGGCCAAAAGACCAGGTGGAGGAAGGACAGAGCAGAAGAGGGTGGAGGAGATTTATTTCCAGAGTGTTCCAGGTGGGTGGGGGGTATTGGTTTGTGGGAGAGTGGTGTTTGTGCTTAAGTGAGACTGAATGGTTTGTGTGTGAGCATGAAAGGCGTGTGTGTGTGAGGACTGGGGGAGGCGTTGGTGGAGAGTAGAGTAGTGGTGGTGTGGAGAGGGGAGTAGCAGTGGTAGAGTGGAGAGGAGAGTCATGTGTGGAGATGTGAGGGACGGAGGAAGAACCAGGGAGTACGATTGGAGGGTGGGGGTAGTGGTCAAAGTGGGTGGGAGCAGTTCTACTCTACTTAAAAAAAAGGTTTACTGTTGCTATACTTTTATTTGAAAAAGAAACTGTTCCAGAATGGTTTCGCTTCAAAATAAAAGTGTAGGAAGGAGATGAAACGTGCACTTGAGTGCACTGCACTGAAACAGCAGGTGCGTTTGTTTGGGGGTTGGGATTGTGTGTGGGGGCGTGGTGATGGGGTTTGAGGGACCCGGGGGCGTGCCAGCAGGGAACATAGTTCCACTACTTCGTTTTGTACACTTCGAGCACTTGGTGGGGGTAGTAAGCAGAACGAGAAATAGCAGAGAGACAGGAGAGAGGTTATCAGAGAGAGGAAGGAGAAACAGTTGGTGGTGTAGGAGGGAGGAGAATGGTAGGAGGAAAGGGAGAGAGATAGCAAGACGGAGCAAGAGGAACGGAAGAGTGTGGGAGGATAAGACCTACTGGGGCCTGGGTGTCTGAAAGGCCTGAACCCCTTAACTTCCATTTGGGGAATCTTACAGAAGGGTTCCTCTAGATTGTTTCCTGAGGAACTTTAGGCAGATAAGGCGTGTGTTCACCTCTAGGCCATCATCTGGAATCCAGCGGTTTGCCGATAGTAGGGGTTACCAATCTCAAGTGACTAACCTGGGGTGGAGGGATGCATGGGTTAGGAAGCGAACGCCCCACCTCTAGCCAAGAAAGAGAGGGAGAGTCCTTAGAGAGCCCCTTTACTACAAAAATGCTCGAACCGTCTTCGACAGGGTGTGTGTTCTGGAGGCCATCCGAGAACTCGCTAACTGGTCTGAGTGATGATGTCTCTGTTGGTAAGAAAAAAAGGAATATATGGTGGCTTCCTAAATATTTACACAAAACATTACATGCAGCGATCACCTTTGCCCCTCCACAACCTCCATATACAGCGTATTGTGTAAAGTCGTGAATTACCACAATTTGCAAAATTGGGGCACTTTTTGGGGATGCACAATCCTATTTCTTGTCCCAAACTGATGCTGACTGTACCTCACGGAGCATTAAAGAGGTTATAAAATGCCAGAAAATATCGATGTTCTGGCCCCCATAAACCTATAGATTTCTTTTTCAAAGGATGCGATTTCCCCCTTAGTTTCGATGTGGGAGGGAGGCACGGGAAGAACCAGGAAGTGACTTTGATGTAAACTCACTTTTTAGCGCTCCAGATTATCTGCACAGAGCTTGTAGCAATAGACTTTGATAAAGGAATGTATTGTTTTCAGATTGACTCCAAATATTAAGGCTAGTCAGTCTGAGATAATACCAACTCTGGACTTGGCAATGGACAATGTTGTTACCGGCTTTATTTTCGGATGTTTTACCATTGGTGGGTTCTTCAGGCCCACAGGCATACATTCGTTTTGAAGCATATTGTGTTTGCAAAAGCTGCATACACTTCGTTCAAGCTTCACTTCCTGATACCTGGTGCTTCACAGGACCTTTGTGTGACTACAGGCACAACATACCTGTGTCACCGCTGACAGCTGCTTAAACCGTTTGACCGTCCTTAGCAGAATTTGGCAAATAACCTCCCTCAACAAACTTGCAAACCTTAGCAGCTGCACAACATTTCTTAAGTGCCCCCACCCCGAAGCTTCAGCCAGCAGTGACTCTCCTTTCACTGCTCCAGGTGTGTAAGTGAACACGTGCTCTGCAGTTGCAGATGCCACAAAGACAGGCCATGCTATTACTGGGAGACATCTGGTTTTCTTATTCAAATCGGTGACTTGCTTTAGTCTCTGGTACCTCCCAATTACTCATGGCTCCTTCATTTTATTCTTTGCTAAACCAAGATAGCTGGTGGCGGCCCTGCTACTATTTTAAAATCTTCTCTTAGGATTCACAAAATCCACCTTTTGGGCCCACCCAATTTTGAAGGTTCAGCCACTAACTGCCTCTTGTCACCTCATCTGACCATCAATATTTTCCTGGCTTATCACCCCATGCATTTGTATAAAATGGGTTTATTTAAAATGTTTCCACACTTCTGGAAACTGGATTGACAGTCAACCATATTCTTATATTAGGTCATTTTAATATAAGGGCATGTAATCCCTCAGACCAGATGACTCAGGACATTAATTCCCATATCCGGAAACTAGGTTTTATACACATATCTCTGGTGGCTACTCACACGTGAGGTCAATTATGAAGTGGATAATACATAATTATCTATCGATAACCACTCTTATACAACTACTAGATTGAAGCAACTATAGCTTGTTGGGGTTTAACCTTTCTCGTTCCATTTATCATATTTCTTCATCTTTTCCTCCTATTTTTATTTTTACATTTTTTATTTGTGTCATATGGTCTAAACAAATAAACCATAACACAAAAGCATACATAAAATTACCAATTCATTATCCCTAATTACAAAATAACAACAAAAGAAAACAACGGGCCTCATTATGAGGTTGCGCTAACCCACCGTTACCACTGGCGGGTAACCGCCAACCCCGTAACACAGAATCCGCCGCCTGACTTTCCGGTGCCGCCGGGACATTACAAGCGTCAGCGGCATGGAGAGTCAGGCGCCGGATTTTGTAAGTCCCCATTCCCATTCCCAGCCGCCATGGTCCGACCTGTCAGGCGCAGCAGCCCCGGCAGGCAGACTCATAGTGTGGCGGGCCGGAACAAGGGTGCCAGTGAGCTTACCAGCACCCTTGTTTCCGGACCACCACACTTTTAATGAGGCCCATTGAGTCTTTGTAGGGGAACCACATGCTCAAAAGTAGTAATTCTCACATTAACTAAATCAGGGCATTCAAGCAGTAGATGTTTCAACGATTAAGAAGATTTAGAACAATAACGACTGGTTGACCCTGATAAATCATTCTCCCTCCATAAAAATCTATTTTCCATGGTCGGCAGCAGATTAAGACAGAACCGGAAAAGAGTTCTAGTAAATTTCCATGAAGAATACATTCAATAATATGAGGCACTGTAGCCAGAGTTCCAATGACTCCTACAGAGGTCCTTGTATCTTTTGTAAGACTGGATTTTCTCAGAGGTTTGGACCCAGTCTTTTCGCCACAGACATTTCTTAACCAATAAGATGTTACTCTCTACATCCTTCATACTGATACACTGTTTTTCCAACTGAGTCCTACAAGTCTGAACAAAAGGATTCTTGATTCTAATATAATCTTTGTTCATCAACTCATAAATAGAATTAGGTGGAGGTTGATGGAAAGTCCAACAAAGTTGATTTTTTTCCCCATAGAACCTTTGTGTTCAGAGAAGTAAGACCCAGTTCGTATCGTATGATAAGTTATAGGGACCACCTTAGAAGGCCCAAAGTACCCTTTCACAGGATACATTTGATATAATTAAAGTTATAGGGCCTCATTACACGGATGGCGGTGAACCATGGCGCTATTAGCGCCATGGTTCATGCCGGTAAAATACCAGCACCGCCTTGGTGGAAAGGGGAATTACCGCCCCATTCCAAGGTTGGCGGGGCGGTAATTCCCCCTTCCACCATTGCCCTTCCCCATTCCCATTTTTGCCCCATAGGGCTCTATGGGAATGGGGAAGGCGCTAATTACGGTACCGCAAATTGCGGTACTGTAATTAGCTCCACTGGTCCCTTTGCGGGTTGGTTTTTAACTCCTGCAAAAAGCAGGCGTTAAATTCCCCAACCCGCAAAGGGACCTCGTAGTAAGGCGATAAGGATTTACCGGTACCGGTAAAATACCGGTACCGCTAAACCCTTACCGCCATCCGTGTAATGAGGCCCATAGTCATTTAACTGATGATGGACTTCCAGACGGTAGTATATGACTGGAATCACTTTAGATTGATAGAATTTCTTTAAAGGTTCAAGTGAAAATCTTCCAAAACGAGAATGAAGGACTTTCATTGGAATGAAGGACTTTGATTTGGCATAACATGTGTTTGGCCTTAATAAGAAAGTGCTCAGTCAGACATAGTTTTGATTGGGTACTGTAAACGTTAAAACCCAAGCATTTAATATAACAGATCTCTTCTATTCGTTGAGTGTTTAGGCTCCAATTTAAGCCAGCCGTTTTACGGCGAGGTCTAAATACCAATAACATGGATTTAACAAGGTTTATGGTCAGCCCATTCTTGGCAGCAGAAAGACCACAAACATCCAAAAGACAGGAAATTCCCACTCGGCTGCAGTCCAAAAGCAAGATGTCATCCGCATATGATAGCCAAAACTATTTGCATCCATACACAGAAGGAGAAATTAAGAGTCAGCAAGTTCGTCTCCAATATCAGACAAATAGATATTGAATAATAACAGCGCCAGGACACAGACCTGGTGCAACCCGTTTGATGTCACAATGGGTTGAGTGTGTTACTTTGCTGGTTGAATCTAACTCTTAAAGTAGTGTTGGAATATAATTGAATCAAAATTTCCAACAGATTTGGCGAAATCCCATTTTTGTAGCTTACTCCACAACCGATTTCTATCCATCTTGTCAAAAGCTAGTGATAGGTCGATGGACACGGAATACATTTCGGAAGTACGCTTTTGCCAAGCAGACATCTGTAAATGGTCAATAATAAATCCTGCCATGGATTTCCCCACTCTCCCTGTGAACCCAATTTTATTTGGTTGGAACACACCCACGGCAGAAGGCCCTGCAGACCAGAAGAAAGCACACATTTGAATACTTTTCAACACTTATTTAAACGGCTCATCAGAGGGTTTCTTCTTCTGACAATCCCCCCTTTATTCGTCAATCACTGATAATACAACTCCCATCTATATAAAGGCGGTATCACCCAACACTCCAAAAATCTTGGTATACTCCAAACTTTTCCATTATTTTGATCAACTTAGAAAAACTGGCATAAGTATAACCATTGAAGAACATCTAGACTCACAATTACCAGGATGCTATTATTTCATCAAATTAAACTGTGTTTTCTTTTTCATCAGCGGCCCGGTGTGGCTTAAACACCCCACCACACACATCCACGCAACATCCACTTGCTCATTCACTCAGCATTCACTTGCACACACATACACCATACAATCACTAATTCATACACGCACCCAGTACCCATCCTTGCATCATACACTCACCCATTCATTTATTCACACGCATGCATACATAATACATTTTTCTTACCTTCTGCCCGGGTCCTGACTCTGCTCCACTCTACGCACCGGCAGCAACATGGAAGCCCTACAGCACCTGCTGCATGCAAACAGGAACCAGGAAACAATGAGCACTACCTGGTTCCTGCACAGCCTGAGTGCTGTCTTAATGCCACCAGAGACCCATTGAATGTGCAGGAGGCATGGGCATGACCCCTTGCACATTCAAAGGTGCTCTCCTCAGCCTGCATCCCCTATGAGCCATGCAAGGCTGGGGAAGCAAAAAGCCCCTTGCATTCCTCATTGAGCATGCACGCTGGGGAACTAAACTGTCAAAGGGAAACTTTCCTTATGTTTCCCTTTGACAGTTTAAGCCAGCCCTGAAGCGCTCCCTCAGCTGCAGCAAGCAGCTGGGGGAGCAGTCAGTGTTTACACTGGGCTGGCCTGACTCCTACATGATGGACGAGGATTCTGGTGGGTCGTCGCCCCCTCAGCCATTATGGAGGAGCCACCACTACCTTTCATCACAGTGTGGTAAGATCCCCAAAGAACTCAAAATAGTACAGGTTTCTCCCTTGTTAAAAAAAACCTCTCCTGGACCCCACAGTGCTCGCTAACTACCGCCCAATCTGTCACTTACTATTTGTGAGTAAAGTACTGGAGGCGGAGGTAACATAAAAATTACATACATTGGTGGAAGACGCTGGATGACTAGATGAAATCTAAACTGGTTTTTGGCCAGGTTACAATACAGGAACAATGTTACTAACAGCAATGGATGATCTAAAGCTGTGGTGGGATGCCGCAGGAACAGGAGTCCTTATCCTTTTATAGCTGCCGCACGCTTTTGATACAGTGGATCATGACATCCTTTTAAAATGGATTTATGAGTTTGGACTGCAGGGTAGGCATAGGAATGGGTTAAGTCTTTCATTTCCGCTCGGAAGCAGACAGTCTATCTTCTGCCTTAACAGTCCTCAATAAGAAATATCCCTTGCAAAGTTCCACAGGAATCATTGCTTATCCCTCTTTTATTCAATCTATATATGAAACCATTGGCAGATTGGATGTGAGGTTCTGTTATGATTTGTTATATCTATGCTGACGATACTCAGCTAATTCTTTGCCTTGGGAACACTGATAACAACCATATAGATGGGTTTAAACTCTGCATTGAACAAATAAAAGGCTGACTGGCATCTAATTACCTTCAGTTGAATGAACAGAAGACCAAAATACTTACCTTCACATCTAGTAGATGCAACCTACCAGAAGAGGAATGTCCCAGGGAATGGGATCTTTGGCCAGTAGCGCTGAGCCCCTGTCCGAAGCCTTCTTTATTGCTGCATAATCTTGTGGTCTGACTTGATCCACACTTATCTCTGAATGGCCATATCAGCAAGGTGACGAATAGCTGTTTTTTTCGATTGAAAACTCCAGCCGGCTAGATTATTGTAATGCCTTTTACATGGGCCTTCCATATAAATCTCGGAGTAAACGTTAGTATATTCAAAATGTGGCTGCCAGGCTGATTTCAAAATTTAAATATCGAGATCCCATCCCATATGCATTGCTCACCATGCACTGAATGTTCCCAGGATAATTGGACAGAATGTGGTGTTCTGCCTCAAGTGTTTCTTAGCAACGTGATGCCTCTGGCGAAGCGAGTTGCTGCGCTATATAAAAGAAACATCTACCTATCAGCTGGCATACACCCCAAGTGAACCAAGTAGCAGCCACAATCAATCGTGCTAACTGCCTGAACTGTATAAATGTTCTCTCTCTTATGCCTAATCCTATCCCTATAAACACCTGTCATTGATTGCACCTGGAAGCCGATGGCGTAACACCAGCTCTCTGGGGCGTTGGCTTTTCCAGTTTGTTCAAAACATTATTTATTTTGCTTCCAAGAGGGTCAATTAATAGTTCTCATGACACCAATCTAGCTCTGCACAATGAGATCTTTCAGGATCTTTTCTCCACCAGTGCTCCACTCCCTTAAGTGTTCCTAAGGCTACACTTCAGTTTCTTCAAGTAAGGTGTATGCCAGCTATTAATCTTGTTAATGATCTTGACTAATATCATTTTTAAAAGGGCAGTAGATAAAAAATATTGGAACAGAAAAATATGAATTTAATTGGAATTTTACATTAGGAATGTCGCATGAAGGAATTAGCTATACCAAGGATGAGTTGCAGCTTCCATATATTCCTAATTATCAATGCAACTCCACCCTCTCTCATTAGGGTTCTGTTTATAATGAACATTGTAAATCTCTCTGCTAATGAAAGGGAGATAGAAGGTCCAGAATTATGCCGCAGTATCAGCAAGGACATCTAAGTCAGCGTTCTGTATGAAATCAAAGAACTGTGTGGCACGACAATCAATGGAATGTGCACTACCCAAGGCAGGCTGGAGATTATGAGAACATTTTGCCTTAGCAGTTGTACCTTGGTGCCTAGGAAGAGAATCGTCCCTGGTCCTATCATAAACCTCAGAGGGATGTTGGATAACAGAAGGGGAGTGAATAAACACCACGGCCATTGAATACTGCAGCCAAGAGCAAGTTCAGAAAGCCTATTATATAGATATAAGTTATAATAGTCTGAAGAATGGTTATATGGCCGATGATTAGACATGTCAGGATCGACAGTTAGTTTAACATAAGATACTGAACCATATAACTTGATCCAGTCTGCACCAGACTTCAATGGCTCAGTAATTCTGGGTTGTTGGTCTCCTGGACTGGATGTTTCGAGACCAGCACTCCTCCATCCTGACCGCAATTTGGAGTGACATTCGCAGCAGCTGGCTTTACATATTTGCACAATAGAGTCCGTTTAAGCAACAGTGTTGGAGTTACATCTATCCATTGACTAAATGTCATATTATGGAATAAACCTTAATACAAGTATAAATACTCAAGTAGCTCTTGTGGGCCTATTTTGATGTGGGGACTTTCAAACTCCAACCATCAGAACTTCCAACCCCAATGTATTCAGTAACTGTACGTGTGTTGAGAGGGCTTCGAATATCTATTACATGTTTCATTTTTAGCATGTAAATACTGTTATCTCTTTCACTCTTACATGTTATAGATTGGGCCTGTGCTAGACCAGCATTTGAAGGGTCTGGAACGTGGTATCATCCAGGCTCTAGATTGTGAGGGGAGCAAGGATTCCCTGAGGAACTTTGGAGTCAGTTGGCGCTGTTGACCAGAGGTAGAGGCTGTAGCGTGTTGTTGTTTCTAATAAATCTTCTGAAGATTTACCTAGCCTCAAGTAGCTGATCTATCCATGCCAGGATAAGCACCAGGGATCAACCCTAGGAAGGCCCAGGAAGAAGCACTGAGGAAGGAGCACCATGTGCAAGGAAATATTACCCTAATTGGCCCCAGATGGCTCCCCTGATCTCAATGTGGTAGGTCTCTGCAACTTATTATGCCCGAATATTGCCTTCAGTTACCGCCTGTGTGCATGCTTGCACTACATCGTGTCTTTCAGGCTTTGACATCAGGATGCTTCATCTCAATTATTCACGCAAAGTGAGCTGAGGAAGTTCAACATACCATTGGCCGACAAAGGTGATCGCCAGAGGCATTGTGGAGTGTCATTGTTGACTGGGCATCCAAGTAGCATAAGGAACCAGTGGCCCCACACAGACTGTGGCTTTACCCATTGTGATGCTTGGTGAATCATCTTGCCTGTGCTATTGTGATTACTTACTGCTGAGGAAGTAGCCACAGGGGACATGAACACATATGATGAAATGAGACCCATAAACAACTTGACAATCACTATTTGCCAAAGACGAACGTTTCTATAAATAGGTGCAAATTATATTCCAGGAAACAAACACTGGAGGAGAGTGTGGAAGATAACCACTCAGCTTTACATAAACTAGCACTATCTTGCAGATCCGAGGCAAGCATAAGTCTGGACAAATTGATTAGGGACCAAATAATAACCATTACAAAGAACCCCACAGTGCAAGTCATGAGCATGAGGGACCATGTAAGGCTAAAATTCAAATACCCAACCTCTAAACTGTATCTTGAAGGACATGAGGAGAACACAATGCTTGACAGTAGTTTGCTACTTACCATCATCACTGCGCACAAGTAGGAAGAGTTTCAACAGAGTGGCGCAAAGGTGCACATAGAGAAATCAGACATAAGAAACCCAGGATGATTCAAAGGGCCAAATAAAATGATTTTGGCTCATTTCCAAGCTGCAACTGAGGTTAAGGATTATATAGCTAAAATTAAATATGTCGTTAAAAAGAGGAAAATGTAATAGGTTGGAGGGATAAAGTTGCTTTAGGCATGAAGCTCAACCTCAAAAGTGAGGAGAAGGGGATGGGTGGCTGCTAGTACTGTTTTCTAAACAAGAATGCGCAAGAAGTGAGGTACCATGAAGTGTTTTAGAACAATATTGGAAATCTCAAGGGTTATGTATCGAGGATAATTTTCTAAAGACAAGAATGCCATTCCAGTAAGCCACCAGGTGAGGATCAACACAATTATGCTGAAAAATAGTCATAGCATTGGTAGAAGAAGGCATTATTGAACCAAGTGAGGCTGCAGTGTGGCTGAGCACTACCGTGGTGGTGCAAACGTAAAATGGGAAGGTCAGAATATGTGAAAACTTAAGGGAATGTGGTGGCCAGATTCCCAATCCTCATCATTCCAGAAATGTTGAATTGTGGGATTAGAGCAGATCTGTTCAGTATGTTGGATCTAACCACTGCATACCACCACATCACTCTAACGGAGTATAGTAAACACTATTACATGCATAATAAGACACTTTGGCCTCTACCACTGCTGTAGAATGCAATTTGGAGTGACATTCGCAGCAGCTGTCTTTCAAATAGTAATTGCTGGATACAAGCAAGTCCAAAGTGATGACCATAAAGGTAATCAAATGCAAATTCTCAGCCAAAGAAGGAGATCACTTGGGCTACCTAACAGAAGGCACTCGCTGCAGACCAAAGAAGGGCCTCACATGGGCTATCTGAGAAGCACCGATGCTGTGATGAATTGGATTCCGCCTCGCAGGAGTACAAGGGTGAGCAGGGACAAAATGACTCAGTCACTCCAGATAGTCCCTGGGAGTGGTTCAGGGACAGATCTTCCTTTTGTCGTGGACAGCTCCTTCTTCAACTCTGGTGGAGTGCTTTGGACAGTGCAACTGTCCCAAAGGAAGTCCAGGTGAGAGTCCCCAGAGCATCTCTTCGGCCTTATAGGATCATCGAGGAACTGAAGGTATTCTGTTGAAGGGGCATGAGACTCCTTCTTTTAAGTGCATAAGTCCTCAGGTGATTGGTCTAAAGCTAGCCTGCTTTAGGGAACCAAATCCTGCTCCTGGTGGCAGTTCTCTTTGCCCTATTGATCTTGCACACAACATGCTTTGCTCCGGGGAAGCAGTAGACAGGAAAGGGAAAGAGGCAACAAGAAACAAGATGATGGAAGGCTTCTTCCATTGTCCAGAGCATTACTGCCTGTGCTACTCCCACCCCTGTTACCTCCTACTCACAACTAAAGACCTTCAGACATGCAGCACCCTGGTGTGAGAATGCTCCTCCTGAATGGGTGTGCTCCCTCCATACCTGGCCCAGGGCTGCTGCTTGATGTGTTTTAGTCTCTAGGGTAGGGGGTTACCGTCCCGCTCAAAGAGAATCAAAGAGAGGCTGGGTCCTCTCGGATCTGTCCTGCCGGGTTACAGTATCGGCCTGTCTGACCCTAATACACATTCCCTTCCACAGCAGACTCTCAGGAGCTGACACATCTGCAATATCATCAAAAACCGTTGAGCCCATAAATGATAACATGTTTCGGCTCCACTGAGCCTTTTTCAATCAAGTACCTGCCGACGCGTGTGACTGTTTGTGTTCCAGGAACTGATTGTTACTGGGGATTTTACCCCGTTACTACTACATGGACATAAGTCATAAGAACTGGTTACATCCAATTTCGGCCCGGATTTGAAAAAGGCATGTCCAGTACTCTCTTACCTTGCATTCTACATACAACTTCATGATAGAACATTAATATTTCTCACAGTGGAGCCGAAACATGTTATCATTTATGGGCTCAACGGTTTTTGATGATTAATAAATCAGTAACTATGATATAAAATCAACTTTATTTGTTGGCGCAGAGTCCTGTATTTCCATTAATTAATTTCTTCGGTGTATGGGACGGTTAGGCTTTTCACCGTCCTTATACAGTTGACCTGCGACTTCACTGACCGGATTTTGAAACTTTTACTTTGTACGAATAACTATTGGGATTGTAAGGAGTCGCCCTTGTGGAGCAAGGTTCTTCAAAGCCACAGTTCTTCAAAACATCTGCAATATCAATTGTATTGTGATGGCCACGATCGAAAGTATCTCCATGCACTATGCCTAAACTCAGGTATAGCTTATCCTTAGAAATGACCCTGCCACCAGCATGGGTTACTCATGATCGTCGTAGTTTGGGTACAGGGGGCATATCTTAAATGTTGGCCCTATGTTGCAGTGACTTTGCTGTCACTCCGGCTATCGAGCGCATCTTGTGTTCTTTGAACTTGATCTTCACCATGAGCAGGGCAGGTGCTGCAGATCAGGCTACTGATGCAGCAGAGCACATGTGCACTATGCTTTGGCATGGTGTTGCGGTAAAGGGGGATCTGGTTAGTAGATAACCGCTTTGGAGAAACAATCATATGCATCATTTTAGGTACTAAGAATCAAAAAAAGCCAGGGCTTTGCACCATTGCCAGATGACAATTCCTCATATATGCCTTCGAATAAGAAACAGGTTTATTCCTTCCATGATGTATCCAAATTATATTGTAAATTAGTTAACAACTTTGCATGCAGAGTTTACCCCCACCTGATTGGAATTCTGACAAGAAAGAATGGAACTTTGAGTGGGCAGAAGAGCGTGAGAGGGCTGCTGAGATTATAAATGAAGGGATAAGGCAATCCCCCAGGTCAGGGGTTTTTGAACTGCATTTGCTGTTGCTATCAACTGTAGGCCTACGCGCCAAAGGGCTGGGACTGCACTCAACTGATAGGAGATAGAGAAAGGATCATCTGCCATGCATCTAGAGCAGTTAGTAACACTGAGTCCTATTGCTCTAATTGGGAGCGAGTTAGCCTGTGTGTGGGGCACTGGATACGTCTGTAAATGTATATTGGGGGACATTTTCACAATGCACACTAATCACAAACCAATATTTGGAGTGTTAACAATTACAGGTTTGTCCAAGGTGACACCCTACATTTCCTGGTTGTTCTTAAGACTTCAAGAGTATGAGTATCAACGGCCCAGAAGCACAAAACATATCTGCTGATTATCTGCAAAAGAGGAAAGCATGGTAGCAAGTGTGAATTCCACTATTACTAAGCATGAAAGGGTGTATGGATAGAGAAAGGACCCTGATGTGTTCAACGTGAGCAAATGGATAGAGGATGGTTTCCCAGCAAAGCACAAGATGGGTGAGAACCTCTTTGCATTGTGGGAAGTGGGAGATTAATTATCTGTTGAGGGAGAGGAAGTGCTGAGGGAACAAGCTAGTTCTAACACAGTCACTGCAGGAAAAGCTTTCTCAATCTGCACATGAAGGTCATCAAGGGATAACAGGCACCAAACAGAAGGCCTGTGAGAAATATTAATGTTCTATCATGAAGTTGTATGTAGAATGCAAGGTAAGAGAGTACTGGACATGCTTGAATACTGAGAAAAGTCTGATGTTACTTAAACAGCCCTTGTGCCACTTCGACATTCCGTATGGGGCATGGAAACGGCTAGGAATTGATGTAGTTGGATCCTACCATACGCTTGTGACAGGAAAAAGTGCATGATCATGATGGAAGGCATCAGTGAACAGAGCTCAAATTGGCAGAAAGGCTAATGGATATGACGCAGCGACATTTTTAGAAAACATCTTCAGGAGATACAGCTACCCTAATGAAAAAGGAAGACACAATGGTCTCCAATTCAGGGGTCCTGAAGTGGCTGGATATGCCAAGGAGAGAGACATTCAATGGACATTCCCAGATGTATACCATCCAGAGAGCAATGGGCTTGCCAAAAGATTTAACAGAATGGTGACAGAAACTGTACAGTTGATCTGAACCAATCACCTTGATGTCACAAATGAGTTGAATGGGATGTTGTGGAGTGTGACATTTTCACCGAATTAGAGTATCCCCTTCTACTTTGTGTGTGGACAGGAAGTGAAATCCATGATGACTTCAGCATGGGTTAATGCGGCTTCCAACGGGGAGAGGCAAGCTCAGATGAAGTGAGAACGAGCATTTTGAAGGCCCAAGACAGATGCAAGCAGAACTATGACAAGCACATGTGTAAGCAGAGGAAGTAGGTGTATAAGGTATGTAATGAAGAATAAAGGAGCACATGAGAGGAAGCAAGGATGTGTTAAAGTTCTCCACACCTGTGAAGGTGACAAAGTTATTTGCCAATTTTGTAAGAGTGAAGAAGGATTCACATGGAGTCTCAGCAGGATAAGGAAGTAGGAAGGAAAGAGAAGAGTCATTGACATTAACCATCCCTATGGTGTTGGGCCTTGCAACCCATGGGGCGATGACAGTGTCACATGATTTGCATAGGGAGTGTAGAGGATGCCTTGAGAGAGGATGGCATGAGTCGGGTCATCCACTAAACACAAGTAGCGCTGCTCTTCAATCGGGCACTGCCCAATCATCATGAATACGGAGATCGGCAGTCAGGTTGCGTGATTATTAGGTGGACGGTGCCAGGTAGGGTCCTGCACACCTATTGCCTTAACATTCACCAGGAAGGGGGATGTTTTGTGAGGGCAACAACAATCTATTACCTGTTTCATCCTTAGCATGTTATTATTTTTTTCACTCATACATGTTATTGGTTGCGCCTGTGCTGGACCTGCATGTGAATGGAGTTGGAACATGTTCACCTCCAGGCCCTACATTTTGTGTGAAGCTAGGGTGCCCTGAGGAATTTTGGAGTCCATTGGAGACTGGTGGCCAATAGATGTATGTAGGCTCCTGTTTCCTACATACAAGAACAGCATACCTTAATCTGATATTTAATGATTTGGGCTGAAACATACTCAGAACACAGACCACTCTCTCAAGGGGAGATGTGCAGTACAAGTCCTTAACTGTCTCTTAGCACACTGCCGACTAAAGTGTATACTGTACGGGGCTCTTTGCTAACAGAAGCACACACAGTAAACATGGTTTCAGACATTATAAACCCTTCCTTTTGCTAATTTAGAATGGACGTAGCTGGATATTGCTAGGAGAGCAGGATCCTTGTCATTTTTCTAAATACCAAGGTTATGATGTTTGCTCACAAGGTACCATGGTTCAGTGGTGCACTAACAATAGAGAATTGGAATTTTTGATGGAAATGAAATTTTAAGAGCTAATTGTGTGCAATCTAAATGTAGTGGCAAACAATGCAATTGTGTATTAATTTTTTTTAATTAAAATGATTTAGTTTGTTATCAAACTTTTCATTATACAATGTTTACATGTTGCATGAAGTATAAAAAAGAAAAAAGTATACATTCTTCAATGTCAATTGAGTGTAATTCCGTTCGTTAGGATGCTTTGTCCAATTTCATAATCGCTTCCCAAAATTGGATTACTCTGATGGTCAGTAACTTATTGTTCCCCAAGACAATGTATTTCCATCGTACTTGTATTTCCATTTTTCTCACTTCCTGAGGTAACATATTTGCAAATATTTCTCATTTGTCTTTCAGCGCTAAACATTCTATAATTAGGTGTGCAAGGGTTTCTTCCATCTCATGATGTTTGCAGAATCTGCAGCCAGAGTCTTCTGGTCCTATTGGTTTGGTATGCAAGAAGTATTCTCCAGTAGGAAGCACATTTAATCACAATCTTAAGAAAGTGTCTCTGATGTGCTGATCCCGAGACAAGGCTAAATACAAGGGAAGTTGATTTAATGCCCTTGTTTCTACCTCAGGGTGTATGTTTAGTTGATATTTTATAATGTCTGTTGATGTTCGTATCCAATCATTTTGTTGCAGTTTCCATTTAGCTTTATTTGGTCGAATGATTAGCTGCTCTGGAGTTATTTCTGCGTTCTTCTTTAACTGATTACAAGCTTTTGCCCATATGGTTATTATGGTATCATTTAGAAAAATAGGTTTTTACACACAGTATGTCGATTGATGGAATTTTATCTGCAAGTAGTGTTTTCTTTTACATATCTAGCTTCTTCCTGAGAACTATTGCTTCCAATGATAAAAAAGCCAACTCATATCTTATAGTTGCATTGGATATACCGCTGGTAATGATAAGATTTTCCTCCAGAAAATGGCTGCCAGTTGAATCCCGGTTTGTGGAGGAATATTCAGGACTGTCTTGCTTCTATATGACAGGATGGCCACAACTTTTTGTCAATAAAAGGTGATGAGTGGTTTAATGGAACATTTTCCATATTTTTTATGAATTACGCACCCTTGACGTGCTAGTGATAAAGCTTTTATTTTTAGGTGTTCTACGTAGCTTGTTGCAATTTCCGACTGATTAACCCATACACCTGAATATTTCACTGTACTTACTGGTGTAATTTGTTCTCCTTTTATAGTTATCGTCAGGGGTTTCTTCTTTGAAGCAGAATGGTATGTAAGTGTCATTACTTCTGTTTTCCTAATGTTAATTCTTAAGTGCTTTCTCTCTGTGTATGACACAAAATCTAACAGTCCCTTCTGTAGTCCAATCTCCGTCTTGTCTAAAAAGACAATATCATCTGCAAATATCATATAAGGAATTTCTGTGTAGTTCAATCTTGGCGGATTATCAGTTGTGGCATCATCAGTCATTTTCAAATCAGATATGTACTAGATAAACAATGTGGCTGCCAATGGACATCGTGTGTTAGCCCATTGTATGTCTTTATTTCCATTGAAGTTGTGCCCTGTTGTGATAGGTACACTTTTACAGAAGTCTGTGAATATCAGGCTATAATAGGATTTCGAATGTCATTTGGGCATTGCCATTGTTTACATTTTTCCCATAACTTATGTTGATTTACTGAATCAAAGACCTGTTTGAGTTCCACAAAAATGGCATATGATCGAATGTTTTGCCTGTATGCTTCATGTTTTAACATGTTCAGCATTATTAAATTTATATTTGTTCCAACGTTCTTTGTAAAACCCGTTTGTCCATGGCCAAAGAGCTTATTCATGGATGCCCATCTAGTCAAATTCTTTTGTAATGCTCCTGCAAATAGTTTGCCTAATGGGTCTAGCAGCGCAATAGGTCGATAATTTGAAGCAATGTTCCTATTGCCCTGCTTGTAAATGGGAATTAGTGTTGCGGTTTTCAGGTGTTGGGTACTTCTGCATATTCACTTGCTATTTTAAATAAGCAAAGACAAATATCTGTCCATTGTTCTGGATTTATTTAAATAATCGCGTTGATTAGGCCGTCAGGACCCAGAGCTCTTGACCCATTTAGATGAGTAATGTGATCTAAAATATCATTCCTGTCCCAATTTAGTTCCCAGGCCTCTGACAATGTTCTTTCAGTGTTTTCCGATCTTTCATCTAGTTTACCATACAATTTCGATAAATGGTCGATCCATGCACCTTCTGCTACTCCAGAAATCATTTTAGTTATATAGTCTTCGTTGTCAATAAGTAATTTCAACAAGTCTCTGGTGTTCCTTTGATTTAGTGCCTTCAGCATCTTCTCAGCATCATTTTGCATGATTTGTGCTTGATTATTTTTCACCCAGTTTCTGCAGTGTTGTTTTAATTGATGGATTATTCTCGATCGTTGTTCTGGGTAATTGTAATTGTGTATTAAACAAAAAGGTATGTGCCCCTAAAAGTGCAACACCATTGATTGATTGATTGAATGATATTTTATTTCTATTTCTATCGTACACAAGTGTTTCAGAGCGCGACAAAGCAAGGGAGGGGAACAGGGGAGAACAAAACAGCGATCTTACTAGGCCCAGTGACATTGAGAACGCGTAAGTGCATGGGAGAGGGGGGAGGAGAAAAGTGCACGGAAGGGGGAGAGGTGGAAAGTGTGAAGCAGAGGAGAAACAGATAAATAATAATAAATAAATAATAAAGGCAACAAACAGTGGTATTGCAGCCAGCAATTTGCAAGTGCTAGGTTTAAGGCAGCAGACAGGGTAGGTCTGATAAGTGCATGAAATAAAAAGGGGGGGCTGTATGGGTACAGATACAGACCCCAGTGCAAGGGGTGGCCCGGAGGCAGTGCGGGAGGGTGGCAGGATGAGCAGGTACCTGGGCCCAAAAGACAGAGGGTGGCCAGGTGCACGGTGCCAAGAGAGAACAGATCAGCAGGGGAGAGGGGGAGCGAAGGCAGAAGAAAAGAGGAAGGTCTTGAGGTGCTTCAGGAACCAGAGATGGTTCTCCTCAAGTTTTAGAGTGGCAGTGAGGCTGCTCCAGAGGAAGACCCCAGCCGAAGACAGAGATCTACCCCCAGCTCGTTTCTTAGAAAAACGACTGACCTGAGTGAGTTGGAGGTAGAGGAGCGAAGAGCTCGAGAGGGGAGGTATTTGCGGAGGGATAGCTGAAGGTATTTTGGACCCAGGCCCCAGAAAGCCTTGTGGACAATGCAGAGGGTTTTGAATTTAATCCTTGCATCCACTGGGAGCCAGTGGAGAGATTTCAGAGCTGGAGACATACGATCCCAGGGCTTGAGGCCAAGGACAAGTCTTGCAGTCCTGTTTTGGATTAGTTGCAGAGGGCGGAGAGTAGAGGCAGGTAGATTTAGATAGAGGCTGTTACAATAGTCCAAGCTAGAGAGAACCAGAGCTTGAGATACCATGAGCTTCTGGGGGAAGGAGAGGAAAGGCAGAGTACCTCTGAGGAGGTGCAGTCGGAAATTTGACTTTTTAGAGACCTCAGAGATGTGGGCGGAGAAGGAAAGGGTGGAGTCAAAGATGACCCCGAGGTTCTTAGCCTCGCAGGTGGGGGTACGAGGAGGGCCAAGGGAGGCTGGCCAGAGAGTGAGGGGAAAGGATGGTGAAGGTGTGCCAATAAGGAGGATGTCCGTCTTACTGGCATTCAGACAAAGATAATTGGCGGCACACCAATCTTGAATGGCAGTTAGGCAATCAGAGATGAGAGAGGGAGAGGAGGTGGCAGAGGGCAGCCTGAAAATGAGTTGAGTGTCGTCAGCGTAGAACTGGAAATTTGAGCAGAAAATGGCAACGCAGTGGGTGAGAGTTGCCAGGTATTGGTTGAAAAGCCAGGGTGAGAGGTTAGACCCCTGGGGAACACCACAGATAGAGAGGAAGATAGATGAAGGGAAGGACCCAAGTTGGACCTGGGAGGGTCGATCTGAGAGGAAAGAGGTCAGCCAAGCCAGAGCCTGATCAGTGATACCAAGGTTTTCACGGAGACGGTTGAGCAGGATGGTATGGTTTACCGTGTCGAAGGCAGAAGAGAGATCGAGGAGGATGAGGACAGAGGGAATGTTAGAGTCAAGGTTGGTGAGCAGATCTTCACGGATGTTTAGGAGAGCAGTTTCCGTGCTTCTGGCAGCTCTGAAGCCAGACTAGTGGTCATGGAGACAGCCAACAGAACTGGAATGAAGGTTAAGCTGAGAGATGGCCAGCTTTTCCAGGAGTTTGCCAAGAAAGGGAGTAATGGAAATTGGGCGATAGTTAGCTGGACAAGAAGGATCAGCTGTGGGTTTCTTGAGAAGATAATGTACAAAGGAGTGCTTCAGAGGGGAGGGGAAGGATCCAGAGGCAAAGGAGTGGTTGCAAAAATCAGCAAGGGCCGGAGCGAGGGTGTCAATGTGGTCCTTGATGGTTTTAGAGGAACAGGGATGAACCTGTTTTGAAGAGGCTTTCATAGATCGGACTTGTCTAGCAACCTTGTCAGGGGTGAAAAGAGGAAAGGACAAGAAGGATGGTGGGAGGGTGGCTAAAGGAGGGTCAGCAAGCACAGATGGAGAGGGAAGAGGAGGAGTGTGGGTGGAGAGGGCGGACAGGATGTCCTGGGTTTTTTTAATGAAGTGAGAGGCAAGGGCATTGCAAAGAGCCTGGGAGGCAACAGGAGGGGTAGAGACTGCAGCGGGGCTGGCCAGCTCCTGGCAGATTTTAAAGAGTTCGGCCGAGTTGTTAGATGCCGCAGAGAAACAAGCTTGAATATGGACTCTCTTCTTGGTGAGGACAGAGAATCGGTATTGCCTTTGTAGCAGGTGACAGACCAGTTTGTCAGAGGATGAACAGGAAGTCCTCCATTTCCTCTCAGCTGCCCTACACTTACAGTTAAGTGTAGCTAGGTCAGAGTCATACCAGGAATTGCACTTGGCTTTGGACTTCAAACGGATCCTCATGACAGGGGAAAGAGCATCAAGCGTATTAGAAATTGAAGAGTAGAGCAGAGACACGGCAGTATCAGGATGAGAGACAGCCAAAGGTGGAGGGGGGAGAAAAAGTGGCCGCAAAAGCCTCAACTGACACACACTTCATAGGCCTGATGTCCAAGAAGGTAGGTGGCAGTGTTGGGGTAGGCTTGGCTTGGGGGGGAAGAGAGGGAGAGATGAGATGAGAGGAGGGAGTGATCGCTCTAGGAGAGAGGAGTGGTCAGAGGGATGGAGAGGGGGAGGTCAGAGGAGATCAAGTCACAGAGGTCACATAAGAGTACAGAGGAGGAGCAAGGAGAGTCTAAATGTATATTTAGGTCACCGAGGAGGAGTTGAGTGGTAGAGGCCAGGAGGGAGGAGGAGAGGTCTGCCCACTCAGAGAGAAATTAGGTGATTTGACCAGGAGGCCGGTAGATGGTAACCACAGTAAGAGAATGGGTAGGCGAGAGAGAAAGCCTACAGACAAGGCATTCAAAAGAGAAGTAGGTCTGAGTGGAATGCTAGAGGCAGGAATCCATTCAGGAAAGATCAGGGCTACCCCCCCCCCACCCGAACCGGGAGGATCTGGGTGCTGATAGGATCTTGTAGCCATTAGGGAGGAGAGTGTCAAAGCTCGTAACAGAGCTGGCCGTGAACCATGTCTCAGTAAGACAAAGGACATCAAGGTCTAGTTCTTCAAGGAGGAGGCAGATGTCAGAGGAGTGTTTGACGGCAGAGCGAGAGTTGAGAGTGGCAATATGAAGAAGGTTGCCAGCCTTAAAGACCTTCCGGGGAGGGGTACAGATCAGAGGTACGCCCTGCGGAGGAGAAAGAGCCCTAGGAGGGGCAGAGGAGGAGGAGAGAGAGGGCAAGGTAGCCAAGGGGGGATAGGAGGGGACAGCAGGAGATGAGAGGAAATTGATGAGATGAGGGAAGCGCCTATCAAAGAGGAGGAGATTGGCCTGAGGGCCTTGGACCATGACAGTGCCATTTAGGTAGACATTAATGATGACTTTAGAGGAGTCGAAGGAAGCCATGAGAACTTCCCAGCGAGTGCCACCATTAATGGGAGAGGAGGAGAGCCTATGAGGAGTCCATAGATCTGGCGAAGGAACGACAAATAGGATGTCGGTAAGGGTCTGCCCTGTGGAAGCATTGGAGTAGGTGTCGGTCATAGGAAGACCAGGATTAGAGGCCAAGATATCCTTTTTGAACTTCTCCCTACCAGACTTAGTGAGAAGGGAAGGATAGTCAATGGAGAAGCAGTTGGAGAAGATAGGAGAAACAGAAAGCGCCAATGGGTTGGAAGTAAGGAGAGGATGGAGATACTGGGGGGGCTAAGTCAGGTAGGTGTGAGACAAAAGAGAGTGGTGAGGTCACTGGGCTGGCAAGTTACAGAGAAGAAACAGTATACAAGCAAAATACAGAGAATTTCGCAATGGGCAGCAAGATACGACTTTTTAGCACAAAGCAAAAACAGCAAGATTTGACTTTTTAGCACAAAACAAAAACAGCAAGATTTTCCTTTTTCAATCTTGGAATTGGATGTTAGCAAAGGGTTTTAGGAAGCAATGCGCAGCAGGATGACAACATGGGAGCAACAAGCAAAAAGAACAGTGATAGTCAAAGGCAGTAGAAGTGAGTCCATAAGGAGGGAACTAACCCATAGTTCTGGATGTGACAAAGTCAAGGCAGTCCGGATTACTTAGAGGAGTGAGGTGGCAGCATCATTGTGGTTAAGGTGCAGGGAGGACCCCAATTAGCGTTCCGGAAGTGGACAGGGAGCAGACAGGGGCCTTGGAAGTGGGCCTTGCTGAGAGGGCCGGCTGAAGCCTGCCGCTCCCTGATTGGATGGAAGAAAACACTCAGCAACCAATGGGAGTGCAGTACAGGGAGAGGTGATTCAGCACAGCCTGCCTACACAACAAAGAAAACCACTGCGGCCATCTTGGAAGGGCAGCATTACTGTTCCATGTTCGGAAATACTTCCTGATGCAAAGCATAAATCAGATAGCCCCTCACCAGCAGGCCTTTCTGGCCGTCAAAAATAAAAACTAAATAATCTGTTGTCAAACCCGTCACCAACAAGGTGAATGTCACTCCAGCAGAAGAGGGGACGGTGGGTCCGCCATCAACCAATGATTTTCAGGATCAGGTTGCCTTCCTTCCTCCCACACTCTAGCCACTTTATGAACTGTCTGCCCTAGTTGAAATGCTGTGCCACTATATTTTGCTCCATAGCTTCCTAGATTTCCTCACTATATTAATTGTTTGCTGTACTTTCACTGGGGACCACTGTATTTTTCCCCTTAGTACTGTATGAATGATGCTGAAGTTAGCTTCTGATTCGGCCAGCTTCTTATTCGTGGCCTGAACCTAGCTTCTTCTGCACAAATGAGACATGCATTTTATGGTTTTTTTTTCAATCAAATGAGACATGCATTTTATGGTTTGTTTTTCAATCTTCTATATCAATTGAGACATGCACTTTTTTTATTTGTGAAATTCAACTTGGTTTACACATGTTCACATTGTATTTTACATCACACTTTGCAAACCCCAAAAATATAATTTCAGTTCAATGCAATTCTACTGAGATAAGTCCCAATGAGGAATTAGCATTTCCTATAGGAAAATCCATTTGGATCACATATCTATTTATTTTTCTTCACTGAAAACGCATCCTCTATGAGATGTAGGTGTATTTAGCCTGAGCCAAACACTATAGGCCTCATTACGAATCCGGCAGTAACCCTGCCGGTGCTACCAGTGGGTTGCTGCTGTACTCGTAAACAGTTTTACTGGCACCTGACTTCCCGGTGCCACCGGAAGATTACAAGTCTGGTGGCCCGGAAAGTCAGGCGCTGGTAAAATGTAAGTCCCTTTTCCCATACAGTCCTATAGGACTCTATGGGAGTGGGGACTCGGAAATACCAGCGCCGTTGCTTCCGTGATGGCTCTGCCTACCGTGGCCGCTGCGCCAGGCAGGGTCTGACCTATCGGGTTCTGCGGCTCTGGCAGGCAGACTTGTAATTTTCCAGTCCGGAAACAAAAGCGCCAGTGATCTTACCACACCCTTGTTTCCGGACCAGCAGGGTCATAATGAGGCCCTATCTCTCACGAAAACAAAGTGTGTGCCACATGTAACGCAATGTATTCCTATGAAGGTATGTCAAAATAAGTAATCATTCCTTTCCTACTTCAAAATCAACTTGGATCACAGATATCGATGTTAATAGGCACACGTTGGGAAGCCCTCTAACTAAATCTTGTATAATTTCCCTATGGGAAAATCCATTTGCTCACATTTCTATTTATTGTTCCTCACTCACAAGGCATCCCTCTATGAGATTCAGGTGTATTTAGCCTGAGACAAACACTATCTCTTACGAAAGGAAGAGTGTGCCACATGTTACTCAATGTACACCTATGACGGTATGTCCGAATAAGTAACCAGTCCTTTCCTACTTCAAAATGAACTTGTCTCACGGATATCAATGTTGATATGCACACAAGTCGCTGCTCAGCCGGAGATTTCAATTTTCCCTGAGCTTGCTTTAGGACACCTGCGTTATCGTTTGACAGGTGTACCGCCCCAGTCAAACTCCCCTCCTACAATTGGTCCTGGAGCCGGTTGCGTCTGGCAGGCGCCGGGTGCTTGGAGCCAGGCGAGAGAGCCCCACGGACCACCCATTTATCATACACCTCTCATGTCTCTTCACAGTGCCAGGCTAGAGTCAAGCTCAAAAGGGACTTCTTTCCCAGTGGATTCTACCAAGCCTGTTTCCTTGGCTGTGGTTTCGCTATTAACTAGGTAGGGACAGTGGGAATCTAGTTCATCCATTCATGTGCATCACTAATTAGATGACGAGGCATTTGGCTACCTTAAGAGCACCCAATTACCCATTGTGATGATTCCGGTGGAGTCATCACTGACTCCCCAACACCAGGCACCTCCCATATGGCCAGGGGACGGCAGTCACTATCTGATCCTGACCCTGCAGGAGGCTATATGAGGGTGGATCACGTGGGAGGAGACAGCTGTCGGATGGATGTGGTGACTCCATTGGATGAGACACAGTATTCCTACCTTTTCCCTGACAAAGACCCTATAATACCCAAGTGCTTGATGGCTTGTTGTCACCCCACAATTCCCCCTTATTGTAAACATCAGATATCGATTCCATCATGTCACTCTAGACAAAACTCCATTTATACCTCAAACAATCACAACATACATGTAACATCCCCTGTTTCGGATGCTTCTTTATATGGAAGTTTTGAACAACATAATTTTAGAAATCTAATAACATCTATGGACTTCTGCTCCCATAAACCCTCAGGTACTGAGACGAAGAAGAGAAGGGAGGAGTTGATGCAAACTAATAGAAGCCAGAAGCCTAACATACAGACTAGTTGTTTGTTGAACCTAAAGGGCCCACAACATTTAAAAATGGAATCCAACCTAAACAGCGAGGTAGTATGGGAGAGAACCATGCAGGAGAAGGCCCACAGAGAAAATACGGGTTGCGGCGGCTCTCGAAAGCGACTCACACATGCCGGAGGGGCGTGAAGGAAGGAGAGGCGCGTCAGGCACACCTAAAGGACCATGGTGGCACTGGGAGCCGCAGCAGAGCTCCTGGAGGTACGGTTGTGCCAGGAAACAGCATTCTCCACTCCAAGCCACAGAGGGAAGCAGGCGAGTGAACGCAGAACTGCTGGAAACGCTGGGGAAAAGTCTGCATCATATGGGAAGGTGACCCAGGGAGGAAGCTTCACTGCAGAGGCTCGCCATAAATCGGAGAGACTGTGAACTGCCGGTGGAGTCTGCCCAGAGTCATTGGGGACCCCAGGGAGTACTGACAAGCATGCAAAGCTCCTGGAGGTACGGTTGTGCCAGGAAACAGCATTCTCCAGTCCAAGCCACAGAGGGAAGCTGGCGAGTGAACACAGAGCTGCAGGAAACGCTGGTGAAATGTCTGCATCGTATGGGAAGCCGACCCAGGGAGGAAGCTTCACTGCAGAGGCTCAACATTAGTCAGAGACACTGTGGACTACCGGTGGGTCTGCCCAGAGTCATTGCGGACCACGGGGCTTACCAACAAGCATGCAATCAAGTGAATTAATTATGTGAGATTGCTGTTATGCACAATGCTCAAAAGCTGTTTAAATACAGACCAAACGCAATGTCAATGCAATGTCCAATGAGAAGAATATTTGAATACTGACAAGAGATGTCAATGTGGGGAAAAGCTGAAGCAGGTGTTACCATAAGCAAATATATTGAACACAACAAAGTAGATGATGATGTGGCCTAGTGAAAAAGATAGTGAGATCAATAAGAAATCTTGGTAAAAGAAATACACCAGCCAGCTGAACTTTGGGGGGTAGATACCTGGCAGGGAAGTATACCAGGGGATCTGCAAAAACCCACAAAAGGATTCCTGGCAGAGAGCTATACCAGGCAATGTACCAAGGTTGTATAAAGACCCTAACATTGTGGCAAGATACCTGGCAGGGGAGTATAACAGTGCATCTAAGAAGTCCATAAAAGAAGCCCTGGCAGCAAATATACCAGGCGTTTGAAACTGTATAAGAACTCTAACATTCGAGGAAGATACCTGGCAGGGGAGTATACCGGGGGATCTGAAGAACGCACAAGAGGACTCCTGTCAGAGAGGAATACCAGGAGATCCATCAAAGTTGTAGAAGAAAGTCTAATAGTTTTGCAAAATACCAGCCGGAAGTTTGGCAGGGAATCTGAGAAGCACACGAAAGAAGTCCTGGTAGATAGATACACCAGGTGCTTAAAGTTGTATAACTCTAACATGTTGTGAAGATACCTTGCAGGGTAGTATACCAGGAGTTCCATAAAAGGATTTCTGGTAGAGGAGTACACCAGACAATCCTTCAAGGTTACAAGAAAGGTTTAAGAAAGACTATTATAAAATGCATCCTTTGAACAAGAACTTTGTGAATGCAGTACAAAGAAACAAAAGAATTGTTGGCTGTTATAGAATGTATTATTTGAACAAGCACTTTATGAATCCAGTATACAGACTCAAAGGAACTGTTGGAAAAAGAGATACTTTTGTGATACAAAGGAACTGTTATTCAAAAGAAACACTTTTGCCATCCTACCTAAAAATCCAGGGGAAGGGAATTACCCTCTGGATCCAGGGATTTCTCATTGGAAAGCACTTTTTGTTAGATTTATCTTTATATTCAGTTATTTTTTTATATTTATATTTTTTATTGTGAATATTTAGTTTTTTTGAAAACTTTTGAAAACATTTATATTTTGATTGCGGAACATTATACTAAAACTTCAAGCCAGAGACATTTCCTTGCACCTTTAGTTGTTTGTTTATAGTGTTATAGACATTTTTGGACACAAATACAGTTTCTAAGTTACTAACTAGTTGACACAGAGTGATTCTTAATTTTAGTTTCCTAGTTACCTAGTTAGGGAATCTCTTTCTTTAGGATAGGGCTAGAGATGCATTTTTCCAACCCAATTCTGATTAATAAAAATGTCTGACAATGAGAACATTGCCACTTTGTGACTGGCTCTCATTTCTTCACTTAGACATTCAGAGCACTGGGCTGAAATCGCATCGCGTCAACACCCACTGGAAACCTTTGCGATGCTTTGTTTTAATTAAACAGTTGGATTCCCCTTGAAGTCAGCTTCTAGCAATCTGAGGCAGAATGCCAGCCCCGAACCCCAGGAGGGGAACAGAGAGAAGTGACCACCGCAGCTGGAAAAATCCACAGGAAGCGCCCGGCCTCTGTCCATACGTCCAGAAACGACAACGACCCTGGCCAGCGAGCCGGGCTTCTTACCCATTTAAAGTTAAAGAATAGGTTGAGGTCATTTCAGCCCCAAGATCTCTAATCATTCGCTTTATCAAATAAAACTGGGGTTTCCAAGCGCCAGCTATTCTGTGGTGCAACTTCGGAGGGAAGCAGCTACTAGATGGTTTGATTAGTCTTTCGCCCGTATAGCCAGGACCGATGACCGCTTTACACGTCAGGGCCGCTATGGACCTCCACCACGGTTTGCTCTGGCTTCGCCCTGCCCAGGCATAGTTCACCATCTTTTGGGTCCTATTACACAAGCTCATGCTCCACCTGCCCGACAGAGTGGGCAAGATGGGCCGGTGGTGCGGATCGGCGCCGCAACGGGATCCCACCTCAGCTGGCGCTTGACGGCCCTCATCTTCATTGCGCCAAAGGGTTTTTTCGGCCCTCCATCGCGCACATGTTAGACTACTTGGTCCGTGTTTCAAGAATGGGTCGGGCCAGTAACCTCATCGCAGACCCCTGGTACCCATTGAGGGCTTCCCTGCCCAGCAGCGTGACGCAGTCGGGCCACCCCAGTCGACAGTCGCACCAGGAGTAGGGGGCCCTGTCCCTGTCCCCTGTCGCCGCCCCAGCAACCCCCGAGAGAGTCCAGAATGGTTGCCAGAGGAGGGGGCATTGGCGGTCAATCTCCCTCTACCCCACGGACACAGCAAAACTGCTGCCAGGGGGCTGTAACACTCTCAACCGGGGCGGAAAGCCAACTGCACGCGTGGCCTTCCCAGTCGACCTGGAGCCGATCATGAAGCACCACCACTGACGAAATGCGCCCTCCGGGGCCTGGATGCGCCCAGGTGGCAGGCCCACAAGGGAATCTACTGTTCTGGGTGACAGATGTGCCCATCGTGTTATATCCTCTGGGTGGACTGCACGGACACCACCCATTTACCTCTCTATAGTTTCATGTCCTCTTGAACTCTCTCTTCAAAACTTTCCTCAGCTTATTAATAAGCTTAAATTCAGCAGGTCACCATGTCTGATTTGAGGTCGTAGTCGGGGAGCCAAAGCTCGGGGCAGCAGGCCTCTGGGCTGTTTGGGGGGGTTGCACCATGCCTCCAGCACAGCTGAGTGTGCGCTGTCCCGATCTGCAGCCAAAGCCCATGTGGGGGGAGGTTGCCCGCTTGTCACAAGGCCTGTGCTCAAAGGCCGTCCTACGCAGACAGCCTTGGGACACCACAGACAGCCACACGCGGCACAGGCATGTGTCCCAGCGTAGGGGAAGCTGCACCAGTTTTTTTCAGGCCTGCGCCTCCATCACCACCGGGGCACGCTGGGCACTTAGCCCTCCCGAACCACACAAGATAGGGAAACAGGGAGGCCAGGACATGCCGGCAACAAGCCTGCACGCCATGTCCAGGGATTCTGTGACAGTGCTTATCAGGGTCCCACCTTAGGTGGACAAAGGGAACAGGGTCCTCGCAACAGCCCCAGCCGTGCCCGTGACGAGGGTCCACAGGACGATTGACGTTCCAGCGACCCTCAGACAGATGTAGCCCCAGGACGAACCAAGGCCTGCAAGGTGCGTTCAAAGTGTTGATGATCAATGTGTCCTGTAATTCACACTAATTCTCGCAGCTAGCTGCGTTCTTCATCGATGTGCAAGCTGAGTGATCCACCACCAAGAGTCATAGACAACTTTCTTTCGAGACGGTGGCCAAACCTGCCGGTTTAGGAGAGGCTGGGGGATGCAACAGCGCTTATCACACCTGTGCGTGCTGCAAGAAGTCCCAGCGTCCCATCTAGGTTCCCCACTTGGGAGTCAGCCAAGACCATCATGGCTTTAAAACTAAATAATTCCAGACGCTCAGCCCGGGAAGCCGACCTGCCGCCTGCAGCATGATGACAGGGGCTTCCCCCGGTGACGGAGGCAGGCCACTGTGCCGCTGGACCACCCAGCCGATCCACTCATCCTTCCCCAACTGTGCCCTCCCACACCTCTTTTGTGGGGATGGAGAGGAGGGCCAGAGACAGCCATCTGCGGGAGCCGAGCATCAGAGCGTCCCCCGATGTGTGTGGGTTAGGTGGTCAGGGTGGTAACGCGGGCCCCGGCGGCCCAACCTGCTCTACCATGGAGGGGTGGGAGGGAGAGTCTAGGCCCAGGCACAACTTAAAGTGGCATAGGGTTCTTCCACACGTCACCACCAGTATGATGACAGAGGGAGTCAGCACCCCACGTAACGTTCATTTCGAACTGGAACTGGAAAAACATGCTCAGTGAAAAAGGGGCCCCAGCATGGCTTATGGGGCCTACACTGGGACTACCACCCCCTGACCCCGTTTACTGTGAGCAGACCACTAAGGAGCTGCCAGGCTGCTCAGCCTTCACTCTGCTTGGAGGGAGAGACAACCACATAAGGGGGCCCTTCGCGAGGGAGCATACTCTTGACAAAGTCCCAAGGCAGGTGGAAGCTAATTGCTTGAAACAACAGCCGAGGATGGCCATGCAGTCCAACCCGAAATGGACGAAGGGCGATCCCATGGAGTGGAGGGAGGCAGACGGGCAGGCCACCCTGGCATCTGCATGCAAGTCAGCTGAGGTTCTCTTGACGGCCAGGCACCCTGATGCCAAGGAAAAAAAAGTTGGCTTCTCGGATGAGCGCCCCAGGAGGACAATCTCTGCTGGGGCATTGGGTGGGACACAGCTCTTAGCCGGCTTGGGCAGGTGCAATGGTTTTGCCACGGAGCCCGTTTTGGGCAGCAAGAACCAGGTGGAGTGGAAACAGGCCCTCACACCCTGTTTATAGGAATCCAGGGGATGGTGACTAAGCTGTCTTGTAATCTGTGTACTCAGAGTGACAGAGGGGGACCTCTTGGCAAAAGCGTCCAGGCTCCTTATAGACCCAATTGGAGAAAAATGCCAAACTGACGCCCATACAGACTTCCAGAACAGCCCAGCCATCTTGTCCTTACATTCATTCCTAGGGCCAACTTCCAGATGGCCGGGCTCAGAGACCGGCCATCTGGTAGTGCAATTAATTCCAATGGACGTGGACAGGAAGGGCCTTTGGCCCCCCCCTGGCAAAGGACTGACAGGCACCTAAGGGCAGGGACAGCACCCCTAGCCGCCCTAGAGCTCCCTCCAGGCCATGTTAAAACTTTTCCCTCCATGGAGGGAAAGGAACCCAGCTGGGGCTCCACACAACCACTGCTGGGCTTGGGGACAGTTGACCCACGTGTGAGACATTTGCCCTAGGCCGGAGGCAGCACCGCCAGCCTTCCTGGAGATCTGGCCGGGCCACGTTAGAGCTTTTCCCTCCAGGGAGGGACGGGGCCCATGCCAGGGATCCCTGGGACCGCTGCTTGGCCTGGGAGATTCGACCCACCTGCGAGGCAGGCGCCCAAGGTCGGCGGCAGCCCCAGCCATCCTGGAGCTCTGGCTGCTTGTGCATTTTCCTCCGCATTAGAGCCTTTCCCTCCTGGGAGGTATGGGGACCCCACCAGGGCTCCCTGCGACCGCTGCTGGGCTTGAAGACGGTCGACCCATGTGCGAGACAGGTGCCCAAGTTGATTTTGAAGTAGAAAAGGACTGGTTAATAATTTGGGCATATCTTCATAGGAATACATTGACTAACATGTGGCACACTCTTCCTTTCGTAAGAAATAATATTTGGCTCAGGCTAAATACACCTGAATCGCACAGACGGATGCCTTGAGAGTGTGGAGCAATAAAGAGAAATGTGAGCCAAATGGATTTTCCCGTAGGAAATGCTAGTTCCTCATTAGGACTTATCTCAGTAAAATTGCATTGAACTGAGCGTGCCATATTTGGTGCCAAATAACTTGACTATTCCTGCTTGGCTCAGGGAAATCATACAGGCTTTAGGTCAAGGGCTTCCCAATGTGTTCCTATTAACATCGGTATCTGTGAGCCAAGTTGATTTTGAAGTAGGAAAGGACTGGTTACTTATTCAGACATACCTTCATTGGAATACATTGAGTAACATGTGGCACACTCTTCGTTTTGTAAGAGATAATGTTTGGCTCAGGCTAAATACACCTGAAACTCGTCAAGGGATGCCTTGCGAGTGAGGAGCAATAAAGAGATATGGGAGCCAAATGGATTTTCCCATAGGAAAGTTGCAAAGCTCAAGTTACTAGGCAACAAATCCACCTCAGAAACCATGTATAAAGTCTCAGCCTGGCTGATTGCCCCAGATTTGTGTAAGGCAACCTTTGTTTTTGTGTGGCTCCCGCAAAAACAAAGAGATTATGGCTCGAAGGTTTAGAATGAATCTTAAACACTCTCATTGCTCTGGGCAACCCTCCAGACCATCCTTCTTCACCTGCCAAGCCATTACAGAAAGGGAAAGACCATATGCAAATTAGGCTTGCCCCCCATCCCCCCCACCCCCCAAAGGGGGAGTCCAGCCTGAACTGCTAGGTCACATCCCTTCTGCACGAGACCACAAGCATCCCCAAATATGTTACAGCCTTGTTGGGCCTCATCAGTGAGGAGTAGCTTGGGTCTCTAGGCCCAGCAGGAATGGGACCCATGTCTGGGCATACCCGTCTAACTCGGGGTGACAAAGTAGAAACAAAGAGGTGATGGCTGGAAGGTTTAGAATGAATCTTAACCTCTGGCATTGCTCTGGGCAACCCTCCAGACCACCCTTCTTCACCTGCCAAGCCATTACAGAAGGGGAAAGACCAGATGCAAATGAGGCTTGGTCCCACCCCAAAAGGGACAGTCCAGCCCGAACTGCTAGGTCACATCCCTTCTGCACGAGACCACAAGCATCCCCAAATATGTTACAGCCTTGTTGGGCCTCATAAGTGAGGAGTAGCTTGGGTCTCTAGGCCCAGCAGGAATGGGACCCACGTCTGGGCATACCCGTCCCACTCGGGGTGACAAAGCAAAAACAAATTCAAAGAGGTGATGGCTGGAAGGCTTACAATGAATCTTAACCTCTGGCATTGCTCTGGGCAACCCTTCAGACCATCCTTCTTCACCTGCCAAGCCATTACAGAAGGGCAAGTGCAATGCCAGTGGTTCATATTCATTAAAAAACCTTCCAGGCATCACCTCTTTGTTTTGTTTTTGCTTTGTCACCCCGAGTGGGACGGATATGCCCAGACGTGGTGCTTTCACAAAATGAGGACAAACATGGGTACCACTTTAGTCTGAGAGTGCCACCACTCTCCGTGAAGCCATGCGAGCAAGCTTTCATCTAGCAGAGGCTTTCCTAAACTGACAGTAGAGCACTGTGGGTGACCCATTTTCTACCACATGTGGCCACACGAATGGCACCTCACACCATGATGCCACCCTTGCCCCTGCTAGAATAATGCCCACTCCTACAACACTGAAAATGCGAAGAAAAGTTTGAGATCATGGCAACCTACATAGGGGACAAGATTGCAGCTCCTCTGAAATATTGAACTGAGGCCACCTGCCTTTCTGCTACAGACGCCAGTTCTGACTTTATCAGGCCTTCTTGCAGGGTCCACCTGATTCATCAATCCAGTGAATAAACTAATATCATACTCTTTTCACTCAACATGTTTTAATAAAGATTCATATTTTGCCAGATTGATTTATTAAGTGATTGTGTGTATTTCAAATCATATCATCATAGAACCTGTCGCAAGTACTGTTTAAGTACTGCTTGGCTACCACAGCTGCTCCTTCAGCTGCTCCTCTGCCACTTTTGCCGCTCTTGGTGTTGGACCCTTTAAGGAGAGCTCCTCCCCCATTCAAACGAGTTTGGGCTCTTCCTACTTAAGCCATTGTGCACGCGCACCCGCGCGCATGCACCCGTCGCAAGTACTGTTTAAGTACTGCTTGGCTGCCACGGCTGCTCCTTCGGCTGCTCCTCTGCCGCTTTTGCCGCTGCTGCTGTTGGACACTTTAAGGAGGTGAACTGGACTCAAGCACGAGCGCTTTGAGGACTACTTTCTTCATTTACTGATACACTATTTTCCTTCTTTCTAGAGCTCCTCCCACCATTCAAACGAGTTTGGGCTCTTCCTACTTAAGCCATTGTGCACGCGCAACCACGCGCGCGCACCTGTCGCAAGTACTGTTTAAGTACTGCTGCGCAGCCAGCGGCGACGGTGCCCTATATTATATATTTTTTTTTTTTTAAATGTTTTGGGAGTGTTGGAAATTGCATGTTAATCTGTGCCCGCTAAAAGCCTGCTTGTTTGTTTTGCTGTACCACAGTGTACTGTGTTGTGTCACTAGTTACAACTTTCTTCACAGGCCAGTACACACGTTCTTTTGTGCTAGTACACGCTTATGGCATATTTGTTAACAACGGGAATGCCTCTAACAATAAACCAGAAGGGGCTGACTATACCATTCGCACGCCTCTCGTGCTTATCTCGTAAGACCATCACTCTCTCTCCTGTAAATACGTTGTTCAGCTCCAAAAGTACAACCGTGCTAGCGCAGCCTGGGACAAATACTGAAGTTTTACCAGATGCACACACCTCTTTTCTTTATGAACCGATAGCGCAGGTTCAATCAAAGTTTGATGCAAATGTGGCTGCGCTCCCTTTATCAGATAATACTATGTTGCATACTCCTCTGCCGCTCTTTTTCACCAAAAGGAAAGGCTCTCGACAGTTGTCGAGGCCCCTAACTTCCTCCCCGTGCTCTTACCCTGATCTCTCAATTCATGCTAGCCACTGTGAGTCCCAAAACTCCTTGCTCACAGATGCACATGGTGTAATAGATCTTATTTCAGGCACTTCAGGCACTTCAGGCACGGAGTCCTCCCCTAGTCCTCCATCCATTTCCTTTGTTTACCCCACTCCCAGAAGAGTGCAGGTTCAAGACACACAAGAGTGTTCCTCTCGGAGTCCGGTGGAAGATTGCATCTCTCCAAACATGCCTATCTCCCTCTCCCCCTGCACATTAGACATGTTCGTTGGGGCCTCTATTGCCGCCCCTCCCGTGTTAACAATTCCCCCAGCCCAAAGTCTGCAGATTGTGCCCCCGCCTTCTACATTGGAAACTGTATTAGCGGTGGCTCGTGCCCCCTCTTCAGCGCTCGATGTCACCCTACCTGCTATGCAGCTAAATCTGCAAAGTCTGTTCAAATTATTTGAAGGACTAGATGCAAAAGTAACAGAACAATCGGCGCAAACCTATCAAATCTTGTCTTTATTAAAAACCCTGGCTTGCCACCCCAAACTGAATCTGCTTGGTACTCCGACTGCAGATAAAGCTTCAGGCGAAGAGGTCTCAATCATTACTATTGGCTCGCCGGGACCTCCGCCTTCCATCCATTTGCCCATTTCAGCTCTTCCTGCATTTGCGGACATTGGGCCTCATTACACGGAAGGCGGTAATGGTTAACGGCCACCGTTAATGGTAACGGTGACCGTTAACCATTACCGCCTTACTACGAGGTCCCTTAGCGGGTAGGTGCTTTAACGCCTGCTTTTTGCAGGCGTTAAAAACCAACCCGCTAAGGGACCTCAGAGCTAATTACGGCACCGCAAAATTGCGGTGCCGTAATTAGCGCCTTCCCCATTCCCAAAGAGCCCTATGGGGCAGAAATGGGAATGGGGAAGGGCAATGGCGGAAGGGGGATTTACCGCCCCACCAACCTTGGAATGGGGCGGTAAATCCCCTTTCTGCCAAGGCGGTGCCGGTATTTTACCGGCATGAGCCATGGCGCTAATAGCGCCATGGCTCACCGCCTTCCGTGTAATGAGGTCCATTATCACTCCAGAGGGTCGCGTGAGTGCTCCCATTGACCCTGCTCCTCTGAATAAGTCATGGGCGAGCCTCCCGCCGTCCCCACGTGCTTCTGGGCCCCTTGCCACCCCAATTTCGGTGTCTCGCACGAATCTCACCAAGGAAGGGAATAGCACACCTTGTTTACCGGTTATGAGAAAAAGAAACAAAGCCTTGAAGGTGTCTCGCCCCGTAACCAAGAAAAACCCCAAACACCTCATACTGAGGGTTCCGAAAACAAACAATGAAAACCTTCTTTCAAACTTTGAAACCAGTGTCGGTGACAACAGATGATGTGCAAGCCTCTCAGCCTTCAGTGCCTCTGCTAGTCCCTGCACTCCCAATGCCAATACTTGCCCCTGCTCTGCCACCCAATGCTAGCTTCGAGAAAACTGGCCCACTTGTGCAGGCGCTCACAGCTCCTTTGGTAGTCGACTCAGTGCTACCATTAAAAGACAACCTGCCTGCTCTACCATTGAGACAGGGCCATTTAGAGTCCCTTCTCAGGCCCTTCGCCCCAGTGGTACAGCCAGCGTCTAGTATCACTGCAGTTTTGTTTTATCCTCCCTTGGATGCGCTAATCCGCGAATTAGATTTGGCAGCTGCGCGAAAGCAACCCATCCCTGATAAAAGCTCCATGGGCCAGGCTGAGTGCCATAACATCATAACCCCTGTTACCAACTTGAGATCCAAAACTGCTTCTGAACTCTCAACCACTCAAATACGTGAGGCGGTGGATGCATATTTAACATCCTGTACCCAGTCCATTCCCTCTATTCCACCCCACAAGCCATGCAAAATAAATTCGAATTTGCACCAATGGCTCCTTCCAGGTCCCTTGCCAACGAGAGCTGGCATTCCTCAGCTTTCTATGTTATCTCTTAGTCTGCCCCAGGCTGCTCCAGCCCAGCGCATGGAAATACCCAGACATTAACCTACTGATGCACCTAAACCTGTTAACCTCCAGCCACAAAATGACTCGGCATTGACAACCAAACCCCATGCCCTAGCTTCCCGGAAATGTCACTCATTGATTTTAAAATGTCGGGGAGGGGTTTTTGGCACCTATGATCTCAATCGACGTAGCGTGCTAAATATTTTTTCCGAACTAGTGGAACTCGAAGATATTTGTTCAAGTGACATCGAACAAATTGAATTTATCTCTGAGAACACTTGTTTGGTTGTACGATTGTGGATACCTTCGGGAATTGTTCTAAACACTGTGGAAATCAAAAATGCAATTGTTTAACATGGGCTTTTTACTAGCACAAGATCCAGCACGTATGAATGTGGGATCCAATGTAAAACAAATGGCTTCTTACACCAATTCGATTGAATCAACTGTAAATAGTATCCATGGTTCCCAGTCTCACATGTCATAACCATCAGTGACATCGAAAGAATGCCTTATTACTGTTGCTAGTTGGAACACCCGAGGCCACGCACATTTGCAAACTTCCATTGCTGGTTTTCCAACTGTATTTGATATAATAACACTTCAAGATACTTGGCTTTTGCAAACCCCAGCACGGAATAACTACGAGATAGTTCTACTTCCAGCTATGGCTGGCCAAAAGGGCTGACCGTCATCAGGCCTACTAGTGGGAGTAAATATGTCTAGAGGCTTTGCTATCGAGGCCTGGGCCTCGGTATCGGTTTTCATTCAGCTTGTAAAAATGTCATGCCCATTGCATACCATTGCACTAATCAACATTTATCGTAACCCTCTTGGGCTAAATGGTATTGCTTTCTATGCGGGCCTGACTAGACTTCTGGATTTGGTACTTCTATCTTCAGACATTACGGACACCCTTATTGTGGGAGATCTCAATTTAGATTGTCTCCATCCTAAAGGGAAAACCACCATTGATAAGGTTAAGCAGTGGTCTTCCTTTATGATGGAACGCAATTTCCACATGACCAATGGTGTAATACAAGGTGATATCCCAGCCCAGCCAACATGGCAAAGAGGGTCGGTACACTTCACAATAGACTATATGTATACTCATACCAACCTAACTGGGCAGATTAAATCTTTCCAAATTATTCCTCAGGTACATAGTGATCACCACAATGCTAAGACACGTTTTCGTTGGTCAGTTAATAACTTATCAGCCTTATCCCATTTGATCATTTCAAACAATAACTCCGATAATCCAAAACAGTACACTAATCTTCTAATCACATTCCGTCATTTAGCGAAACATGGCAATCAAATAGAGACCCCCCACAAACACTCTTTCAATCCTCTAGTCAAAACTAGAAAGACTGAATTCCATCGTAAAAAAAGGGTAATCTGTAAATTAAATCAGCCTAATTGTTTTCAGCAATTGAGAGCAGCCAAATGCAGATACCGCAATTGGATGCGTCAACATCGAGCACATATACTGCAAAGAGATAGTGAGCATATGCTCAGACTAATAGCGAACAAAAATACAGCTGAAACCTGGGTTATCTTCAACCAATGTGCCCACAAGAGCCAGAGTGATTTACAGGTTTTTAGTGTATCTGAGGCCCAGTGGATCGAGCACTATACCAATCTATATGCGGATCCGTCCTTTGTGCATCAGGCCCAGTTACCTGATAGCCCTCAGAGTTGGTCTCTTGATAGCTGCCTGCTTATTCTTGAGAGTTACATTAAACATATTAGCTCTTCGAGAGCCAAATGCCCTGATGGCCTTACCAACTTTATGTTTAAATCGAATCCCTCAATGTGGGCAAAAATCTTGAACAATCTTTTTCAAAACATTATTTTCTTTCGTAACATTCCACACTCATGGAAATCCTCCATCATCGTACCAATCCACAAGAAGGGTGATCCTACCCTTCCCTGCAACTATAGGCCCATTGCCCTTCTAGATGCTCCAGGCAAGTTGTTCTCCAAACTTATCCTTCGGGACTTTAACATATGGACTAAAGCTGCCCATACAAGAGACCCCTTTCAGACAGGCTTTCTTGCTGACTTAGGTACAAACATCAACTTGCTTTGTCTCAATGCTATTAAATCCCAAGCACAAAGTTCCAAACAAGCACTATACTTTGCCTTTGTGGATCTTCATACGGCTTTTGACGCCATTTCTTGTCTCCTGCTTTTTGCCAAACTCACCAGAGATAAATGCCCTCAGACATTACAGCAAATTATTCAATCACTCCATTGCGAGACCTCTGTGCGCATCAGACTAAATCTAGAAGGTCTACTATCTAGGGCCATTCCAACCACCCGCGGCCTAAAGCAAGTCTGCAATCTTTAATTATTTCATGTATGATGTGCGTCAGGTTTTTGAGGCAATATCATCGGACTCACCCAAAATAAACAACCATAAAATTCAGACTCTTATGTATGCTGACGATTTGGTGCTAATTTCCAAAACCCCATGTGGCCTCCAAAAACTACTTGATGGTTTTAACAGCTATATCGTGGCTAACGAACTGCGGGTTAACACTGCTAAAACCCAAATTGTCATTTATAGACCACATAACACGGCTAGATCCACGTCTTGCTGGTCCATTAACAAAATAAAATTGGCTACGGTATCGAGTTATGTTTATCTGGGTATGATCTTTGATGGTGATCTTTGATGGTAGTGCCTCATTTGTTGCTCTCTTGGATGCTATGAAGTGTAAACTTGATTCGGACATCTCACAGACTAAAATCATAATGCACCGCTATGGTGCCATTACTATGAAACCGGCAGTACTCTATTGGAAACAAAAAGCGACTCCATGTATTTGATATGGGCTTGAGTCACAATCACCCTGGCAGTCAGGAGTCTTAGATAGGCTAGAAGGTAAATTTTGGAAAACAATTCTTCAACTACCACAATGCATCCCAATAGTTTGGGTGCGTTATGAATTGGGCCTAACCTCCCTGAATGCACAATACCTGTGGAGAACTTGTGCCCTCCTTCGGAAATGTCTGATGCCTAATTGGGAACATAATGTTTTGCAATTTCTGTCGAATTATATTTTTCACACTGCACATCATTTTGTCAATCTCTTAATATGCTTTTGACAAATCCCGACAAAGTAAAACAGCTAATTTATTGTAATGATTGGATCAAGACTCAATCCAAATGTCTTCAATACAAATCTGCAATACCCGAAAAATTTAGGCACAAAAGATTGGGATATATAGAACCATATCTTCTAAAGTTCCCGTGTAAAAAAATACGATCAGGTCTTTTGAGAATGCGTCTGAATTTATGGCATACTCGCGAACTACTTTCTCAACGCAAGAGTTGCGAGGGGGTTGTAACTTTCTGCAGATACTGTGACTCAGGTCACAGAATCTCAGGAACACATTTTATCGTCATGCCCAGCTCTAGTTCAGGAGCACCTGAAATATTTCTCTGGTCATTGTGGCTACTTGGGGAATTTAGATCCAGTACAAAGATGGTCCACTTTACTGTGCACGACAATGGTCTCTTTACAAATTGCAATTGTAAACTTTCTCTATGCAATGAAATTGACTTGTTGAAGAATTGTGTGTTTACTTACTGGTACCTTTTACTCTTGTGTGTATCTCGTCATCTTTTAATTGCTTGGTGTTTTATATTAATTGAATAATTCATTCTTCCTTTTTTGTCTTTAATGATTGCTAAATGTGTAGTATTTATATTATAAAAAGTGTGTTAATTTTTACCTATCATTCATTGTATGTAAAGTCTTATATTGAAAAATTGATTTATTTCAACGATATCAATAAAAAAAAATTAAAAAATCATGTCTAAAAAGCAGAACATTCGTTGGAAGCCAAACATTAGCACACATCAGAACCAACTAGAGCTGGTTACATTTGTGGTCAAGTGCCTAAATTGCAGGCAGTTATCACATCCCAGCTTCACCACTTAACCAAAATGTGTGATCCTGGGATTTCATTTAAGCTCCCTGTGCATTATCTGTCAGAATATGAAGTTCCTAGAAGTGCTTCAGTTCGCTGTGCATGCTATTTAAAAAAAAAAGAAAAAACAAGCCTTGGCAGAGCAAATCGTTTTAGCTTTTGTGTAGGCATGGGATTTGCATTTTCCAGGCACTTTCATAATGTTATGGCAGTGCCCGGAAAATGACTAGCTAATGCTTATACAAGAGCCAAAACTTTTCTCTTTCTCAGTGCTTGTTTGTCTCTGGAATTAAGCTCAAGGAATAACTGCAAGAGCACATCTACTAGCTATAAGTCAAGTGACTGAAGGGCACGTAGTTAAGACATTTATATTATACCAGTAGCTTTATTAGCTAGTTTATAGCTGCAATTAAGCCATTACCTTTCTTATGCTCACTCAGAAAGCACAGAGCAATATTGAAGAGATCCCTTGGGAGTGGGTTTGAGGTGAGGAGGGGCCAGCAGTGGGTCGAAATCGGCAAACGGGCTAGCATGTCCTTTGGCAATAGATGGATCAAAAACAAACACACGCAGGCTGCGTGCCCCTCCTCACATCCCATCTCTCTCCTATCTTCACATCCCGAAGAAGTAGTTTCAGCTCATAGGTAGTGCTTAGAGTGCCACCTAGTAGACCAAACAAAACAAACGTCGTATGTTTGAGATCACAAAGGGAAAACACAGGCCACAGCAAGTTCATGGTAGGTGGGTGATTTTGTCTGTGGCTAAAAGTAGCGTGGGATGCGGCATGCACACAGAACCCAGGAGCTTAAGGCAAAGCCCACTTTCCATTTATATGGCAATGGCTTTGAGGTACCAGCAAGCAGGGCCGGCCCTAGGACTAGCGGGGCCCGGGCGAAAAGTAAGTGTGGGGCTCCTCCAATTTTCACATGTAGTGTCGTCATAGGAAGGGACACAAAATGCATACACACTGTAAAAATGCAAACCTTTTAATTTAACACAATGCCATGCAATACCCAAAACAGAATTTACACATCAAAATAAAACCTTTCAGGACTTTTTGTAGCTGAAGGCATCAATCATGCTACTGTAATCCAGGGACGCAGTGACATCTCTTTCTATCGAGACATGGGTGAGTCCTTGACAGTCTTTCCTGAGTCATTCAGCAAAAAAAGAAACAAGGAAGCCTTGGGAATTTTAAGATAAAAATGCATCTTTTAACTTACTTGAATTACTATGTGTCGAGAAGTAGGATGTACAAAAACACGAATTTCTTCTGTACGCCATTAGAAAATACTTCAGGTCCCAACTTCAAAAAAATGTGATAAAAAAGTCCCATATGTCCCTGGCTTGAAAGAATAGTTTGAACTTTGCTCTACCTTTTGCTTAAATATGTTTCCCTATTTTATATTATTAACTTTATTGATTGTTATCAGTTATACTGGTCTACGTTCTTGCCTACCATTCCTCCTCTGGTCCAGCGCTCCCTGTATGCCCCCCACCCTCGCTTCCTCTCTGCTTTCTTGCCCACTCTTCCCCCACTGGCCAATCACTCCCCTTCTGCTTTATTTCTCACTGCTCCACACCTGACCGGCTGCTCCCCATCTGGCACACTGCTCCCACTTGTGGGCACCGCCGCTCCATGCCCATGCACTCCCCCTTTTGGCCCACCATCTCCTCTCCCTTACTCATTTCGCCCTTCATACGGTGACGTTATTCTTTTAAGGTAAATCGATTTGTGTACACGAAAAATGTTTTTTCAGGTGTATTTGTTAAATGTAGTACATTTAGGGGGTAATTCATGGATTATTTGCGCCAAACAAAACGGGATTTGTGCGCCATTCTGCCCGCAAATCCCCATCTGTTAAACAGGGATTTGCGGGCAGAATGGCGCACAAATCACGTTTTTTTTTGGCGCAAATAATACATGTATTATCCCCTTAATCTCAAACGACTGCTTATGCTGGAGGGGGAGGGACACTTACCTTGGGCTCTGAAGTCAGACTGTGTGGTTATTGTGGCACTAGCATAGGGCAGGGCAGGACACAGAAGGCAGGCTCGTTGAGGGAGGCTGGGCAACAAACAAAGCGACTAATTCAGCAGGTCAGCTCAGCTCACCAAATAACTTAGGCAGGCAGCAATGTGCAGCCGGTCAGAGTTAGGATGGGCACAGGTTCAGCGACCTTCAACACAACAGAGCTGGGGAGATGCTGACCAAGTGACTTCATTATGCCTGAAAAACAGCAGCTTTATGGAGGGAGCAACTGCATTTCGCAGGCCTTCTTACTCTTCTGTGAATAGAGTACTGGTGATTTTGATTCATAGTGGGCTTACCTTCTGAAAGGATTGTTGACCATGGACTGCCTGTGGCTGCAGGGCCTAATGTTTGGTGATTAACTGCATGAATGGAGGGTGGGCACCAGAGACTATGGTTTCGTGCCGAAGCCTTGTTTCTTCCGAAATGGAGGGAGATGTGATAGCAGTGGCTCTGATGCACTCGGAGATGTCACCACAGGGCGCTCGTGATGCATTCAACCGTGAAACTGCACTCTTTTTTTGTCCGCCGGAGCCTGGGGAAAAGGTGCTTTTGAATGTGATTGCAGGCTGCACATTCATTCGGATCGAAGTGCATGAGTTAGATGCCCGCGGGGTCCACCCTGCTGCGGGGCCCTGTGCCACTGCACAGACTGCACAGGCCTCGGGCCGGCTCCTCCGGCAAGAGGCAGCGTCGTGGACATGAAGGAAGCATGGATGCTGGTGTCCGGGGGAAGGCCAACCAATGGCGCACTGGGATGTGGAGCCGGCCAGCAGCTTCAATTACAGGCTTGCATCTCTGAATGTAGGATGGTTCATGCAAAGCTGATTGGCTGGCACGTGTCCCCTACCCCGGGTACTAATAACATAAGTATCCCTGTACTCGCTTCAATTTTGGTGATTTTAAGTCACTGACTGTGCCCCACCAGTACATTTGTGAAGTTGGCATCCGTGCAGCTGAATTACAGTCCGACTTCCAGCCACCACTACCCGCGCTTGGTCCAGCATCACCCACGGTGAGCCGACCTTTTGTTTCTGAAACTCAGATCACAACATAGAATGCGAAGCAGAATTCAGGGCATGACAAAACGACCCATGGCCCCTGCTGGGAAGTAGAAATACCTACTTTCCCCACCCACATGGACACCTATGGGGACCCCTTAAATTAGGTGGGATCCTCTGGTACCATCTACCCAGCCTCATAGACGTAGACACATACACTTTTCAATACGTCTGCCCAGCCCTGATGAATGTGGCCTCTTTGCCACTGAAACCGGTAGGCTTTTTGTGGCTTTCTACATCAGGAATAGTCCCAGACTAGTAACTTATCTATCTACAACCTGCTGGACTTCCTGATTTGTGATCTCTCAACAAATAGATGGGAATTCCGTAAAAACTTTTTCAAACTGAATTCTGAAATAACAATGTTAAAAGATCAGAACAGAAGAAGAATATGGGAATCCGGAAATTTTTTAAGCAAAACTGGAAGAAACAATTGGACGCTACTTTTTCAAACTAAATAAATAGAAGTAGAGAATAGAAACACATCTATTAGCATTGTCCTCCTTTTTTAACAACCGTTGTATAGAGAAATCTAATAAAATCATCTTTTTTCATCTATGAAGCAGCTTTTTAAGAAATTCCAAGTACCTCATTTGAGGGCGAACTTTAAAAACAAAAAATTAAACAATTTTTATTAAAATACTTTTACAGAATTGATCAACCTGAGTCTTCTATTGTGTTAATATATAAGGGTACACTCAGGCCAGAGACCCGTTTCCTGGTCCTTTTTGTGACTATTATACCCTTATGGCACCCATAGGTGGGGGTGCAACCCTGTGCCCCTAGTGTATATTTTTGGGCACCTGTGTGTGGCCCACAGAGCAGGGTATGGGCTGGTGGCAGCTCCATGCTGAATTTGACAGGTTCTCTGAGTATGCTTCATTTTGGGATACACAGGCCCTGCCATTGGAATCAGTTCATTCCTGATAGGAAACAAGATGACCCCTGTGGCCTCTTGCTTTCTATTGCCTGTTACCTTGTTTTCCCAAAGTCCTGGAAAGCTGTGGCTCTGTCCCTTCCCCCGGACTGGCTGTTGGGTGGAAGTTCCATATATGGTGGTGTTGTGAAGTCCAGGCCAGACAGGCTGGAGCCTTCCCAGTGACTGTATGTTTTGGGTACACCCTGTGGGTGGGACCTGGGCGAATGGAGTGTGTGACCAATGTACACTTCTTGTCGTGGATGTCTGGTTTCTGGTGTTTGACACAATGATTGAGACAGCCCTGCCAGAAACTGATATGAATGCAGTGTGTAGTGTTGAATGGCTGGGTACTTGTCCCAATACACATTCCTTGTTGTGAGTGTCTGAGAGGGAGGTGTATGGCCTGAATGCACTGTATGCTTGATTGGCTAACTGACTGCAGAATGCCCTTCTGAGTGATTGTTTGCCTGAGTGTGACCCAGCAGAATGAATGGGAGATCAACTAGTATATCTGGGGGCCTCTCGCTGCTAGAAATCGTTCAGAAGCTGAAGTTGAAACTGACACTTAATCTTGAAGCCAAGCCTGAAGAAGAAGGTTGACTGCTGTCTCCCTTCGCCGAAATCCGAAAGCCAAAAGCCGCCGAGACTGATCCAAGAGAGGACCTGGTTAGAAGCCCTCTTCCCATGCTCCGAGGGACCATCGAGCACTGCTAACCTTTGCCGAAGCTCCCTGGAAGTCAGACCCTCGAAAGGCTGCCGACCGGAGACGCGGACCGCCGAGGAGAACGAAGTGAAGCACCCGGACATCGATGCCGTCAAAGTCTGTTGCCATCAACCAGGTTTCAGAGTATCGCTGTAACCGCTGGAGGCCCGTCGAAGCCGTGTTGCCCAGAAGAGGGGACTGCTTGATGCTGTGCCACTGACGACCGGAGCCGCACGCTCCTTTGCCTATGACTTTTTGATTCACTGATGCGCTCGTCCGCACTGCCGCCTGCCTTATCCCGCCAGAGAAGGCCAGGCCGTCGACGTGCAGAGGAGCAACCATCGGTGGGTTTCCTGCCACCCAGACACCATAGAGATGCCGGACGACTCGACGCCATTGCTGGGCCACAGTTCTTCACAAACTCTTTACGGTCCTGAATTATCGGCATCGAGGTGCCCCGCACACCTCATCCTTACAGGACGTCTTCGAATCGTCATCGATGAACACCATCAGGATGGAAGCCGCTGCCTCAATGCCGCTGAACTTCCATCGAGGATTCTCGATGCCGAGTTCACCTTCTTCGAGGCCCATCAACGATCTGTGGCTGCTGCTTTAAAGGGAGTCACTCAAGAAGGATCCCTCAACGCCTCCTCGAGGAACCCTGCTATTCCAGGTACTTTGGGGTGGTAGAAACATTATAGAAGGGAATAAGACTAATTGAACAATCTATGAACTGGGCTTGTGATATATCTTTATTTTACAGGTTGCCCAGGTGGGGGGATCTCCACACGGAACTGTGTTTAATGGTAGAGACCAGTATTCTGCCAATTGTTCTAACCAACTGCTTTCCTCCTATGTCTATTGTTGGTTATCTTAATTCATTGATTTGTGTGACATTTAACCAGAGTATAGTTGATGCACTTCAATGGAATCTGATAGTAATTGTGGTACTACTTAGAACTGTATATATTTGCCATTATAGATTTGCTGAGCACAAAGTGAGTTATTGTGATAGTGTACATAACCTTGAACTTAATTATATAAAGACTGTGTTTTAACTAATACAGTGTGTGGACATTCCTTTGTGGGGGCCTGGGGGCTACACTGTACTTAAGAACCAGCCTGCATCACCTCCTGAGAAGATAGGCCTTGATTGCTTGTCCATTGCTACCACAATAGAGAATCTTGGCTGGGGTATTCTGGGCCTCTCCTCTACCATATAGAGAGCAGAAGTACAGACCCCCCTCCAGTCTTTACACCCATGACATGTGCTATGCAGTGAGCCATTTGGGGTGTAATCAAAGGCCCAAACCAATGGAACTGAAGGGCCCACTGGGAAACTGACCTGCCAGCATTCAGAACCCTGCACGCTGAAAATGTGGGCCTGTTTAGCAGACTATGCAGGTGTCTTTCTGCAAGGGAAATCCAGAGAAGGCTAAAACAAAAATGTAATCTGAGTGCAGATTGAAAAAGCACATCACATTGTGGGCTGAGAAATAAACGCAGGCATTTTTCACTGAAACTGTCACCCAACAAAAGGGGCGTACTGTGAACATTCAGACCCGCTTTTCAACAGAAAAACAAACAGCAAGCAATTAAAAGTGTATTTTGTTAACAACTAAAAAAACAGCCCTGCATTTTCAGTGCAAAAGCAAAGGGAACTCTGATCATTAAAACACACTGTGTGTCAAAGAATAAAGGCTGATGTTAGCAAATTCAGTACGTGAGTTCTTTTCAGCCAAGGAAAATGGGCAAAATTCACGAGTGGCTTCCCCCACTGCCAGCCTGGTTTGTGCATCCCAAATGTTTACAACTGCAATAAAATGTGCTCTGCCTGAAAGGTGTTGAAAAGCTGGGCTCTGGGCAGGACAGTTGGCCCTGGCTGGTGCATGACCAGAATGTAGGGGGGAGGTGTGAAAACAGGGGCTACAATCACTGTAAACTGAAACTTTGAATGAAATACAAGAAATAGAAGCCTTTCAGATTGGAATGATGGTCCCCTTCAGATAAGAGGACAGGCTTCATGACATCCCAGGGCCGGCCTAGCTCATTACCTCAAGTGATCTGTGTGTAGCAAATGCATCCCCCATTTATGATCTGCAGCCACCAACTTCAAACAACCAACTTCAAACAACAAAGAGATTAATAAAAAACTATGATCAAAGGCTGGCCGAGAGAGACAAATGTCCTGGAGGAAGCAGAGCTCCCATTTGCTGAACATAAAGATTTTCAATTAATTTAAAAGGACTATTATAACTGAGGCCTTCTTCCCAGCAACCATAAGTCATACTGCATTGATTTGTCAATTTTTAGATAATCTCTGGCCGATTTTGTTGAAATAGAAACCATCCACCTGTGATTTAGGGAACTGTAATGACCAGCTAAAATGGGTTTCTGGCTGAACTGAAAACTCAAAAGGGCCCGAATTTAAGAGTTGGCAAACTGGCGGAGGGTAAAATTAGTCATGTGGGGATTAAATTGCGTGTTCAGAATTATTATGCATTTTATGTAAACGCTGGAAAATTGCCACAAGGCTATGCAACATGATGTAGAAATTACTGTTGTGATATTAAATTCCCCATGTGTAGGTTAAGCAGAATACATGTATATCATGGCAGTTATTAGTAAAATTATGAAGTTCTGCCACAAAACACAATTTTGCCCAAAAGTGGACATAGAAACAAAAGGGGATTTCAAAGGGAAGTTGCCATATGTATGTTCTAGACTCTTAAACCAATCCTTAGAGAGGGGCTGGATTTGGGAGGAGAGAGAAGGGTATCAATCCAATCCTGGGTGCAAGAACTCTTTCAGGGAACTCCCCAATATTGCAAACTTGATGGTATCATCACTGCTATATAAAGTGGATGAACTATGAGGAAGGGGAGGGCTCCTAAAATTACTATCATGAAAGGAGCTGATAAAACATACCATCTGACAGTCACAAGGAAACACCAAAAGGAGATGTTTCAGAGTTTGCCTCTAGGTGGAGCTGTCTATTGCTGGAAAGGCCTAAAAGCTGACTGGTTCCTATGGTGGAGAACTGGAGGGCATCCTTGAGAGTGGAGTGACCAGACCCCTGCCATATCTTTCCAGAGGGTCCTGAAATGCAGCTGCCTGTTCTGAGCTTTAAACAGAGGTTTTTCATGAAAGTAGATTTTGGCCCTTTGTAGCTAAAAGGTGGGGTCATCTGCTGGCCTTAAATCCTTTCACTGTATAGTGGGCGGGGGTTGGGGGCGAAACTGTGTAGATCATTAGCCTATTTAACAGAAAAATATTAATTTAAATAATTCCCCTTGGCAGAACACTACAGGGTGATTTTTGGTAAAATTCGAAATTAACAAAGCTCATTCCCAGTGTGCACTGAAAACTATAGGCTGTAATGTAATTGGCTAATCCTATTTTGCCTGTTAACTGTGACTTCTTTTAGGAAGAGAGGTACCTTTGTTCCTAAAGCAAAAGTTAAAGAAATATTTTAAATTTTTTCAGAAATGATATTTTATTTTATATAGCATATCGGCAATTATAATTGTAATTGCAGTTAGATTTAATATGTATCATAGATGTTTTTGCACTGTTGTGATAGTATTGAATTCGTAGAAATGACTGAGTTGAACTGTTTGTTTGTACTTATTGAAAATGAAAAGTTTACTTGTAAACTATAACACATTAAAAAAATATAATAATTAAAGAAATATCCTCATTTTACCACCCATCTTCCCCAACACAGGCCTTTAAGTGGAGGGGGTCTGAAATCCAAAATTCCCAAATTATTCAGTTTTTTCTGTCTGACTTCCCCAACACAGACCATAGTAGGAGGTTGGGGCGGTCTCAAAAACAAACTGCTAAATCACCCTGTGTTTATTTTAAAGCAAGAGTGTGGGTGAAATAATAATTGTCATATGCATTTGCACACATTTTATAAAACGAAACTATCCTTTTAAGGACGCAGGAAAATGAAATTGCACATCATTGCATATGTACATGGAACTCGATCGTTGGCCAGTGCTGATTATTTCTTGAAGTGAACTTGGTAGAAAGAAAAGTATTGTAATTTGTGTTTTCCCAACCCATTGGTATAATTTATTTGTGTAATAAGAAGTTAATTGTGAGCCACAAAGAAGGTGGCGTGTGTAGTTTAGTGTGATTTCTATTACCTATAATTCCAATAAATACAAATATATTTCCTTTACACCGGCCTGGTTCTTGGCTCATTGGTAGCTTAGGGGGTGGGATCCAAAGGTCATGATATGAGGCTGAAATAGGACTGGATAAAAGAACTGACATTAACCGTTTATTGTGTAACACTTAGCTTGGGAAGGGAAGGAACTCCCTGTGTTGAGGGTGGCCTCTCAATAAACTGTTACAGCCAAGAACATCATGCTTGGCCAGCCCTGTGAGAGGGAGATGCCATGAATCCGCAAACCATGTTCTTACAGAGTGGGAAGATGTTTGTGAAAACTTCTAAGCAAGAAAAAAAAGGCTACTTATTATGAAGCCTCACAATAAGAGAATTGGCAAATAAAATATCCCATGTTCACAAACCACTGGAATGGAAAATGAGAGGAGAAAGACGCTGCCAGGAGCACCAAACCACAGACCCAACCGACCACCATGTTGCAGTTACCTGATTGCATATGGAGTCAGCTCTTTAATGGTGAACCCATGGGACACAGCCAGCTAATAGCCAGACCCACGGTTAATGAGGGAAGATGCCACCCAATCATTGCTATTATGGAGCCACATGAGTCACAGGCTGCAGTAAGAAAAGAGGCAGAAGAAAGCCAGTACTCTCGAAGGTATTACGGCTTTCCAGATGGTTGGTATTGTAGCGGTAAGAGTAGCAGGAGAGGGAAAAAATAGGAGATGTCCAAGCCAAATAGGCCACGCTGTGAGAGAGTTAATAAGAGTAGGAGAGGATAGAGCAAGGAGCATGCTGGGAGCTTTGATCCAGAAGCTGGCAAGAGCAAAAGAATAATGAGGAGGAGAGGAAAGAGAGTAGCCTAACCCAGATCCATGCGGTACAACTGAAAGGAAACTTGCAACCTTGAGAAACTCAGAAGAGCCTATACCGGATTGAAGCCTGGGAGGGCGGCAGAAGTACAGCATGCTGAAAATGAACCAAGTAGGCAGTGAAAAACTCCTACCCAAAGATACCCCTGGGGCAAAAGGAGGAAAATGGCATGGTCTTGCTCTGAACATATTTCATGGAGTCCCCTAGGGCAAGAGTGAGGAAAAACTGTAGCCCTACACCTTAGCAGTGTGTCATGTGGCTGCAGACACACCGGGGCCCATGCATCTTCTGCATCATCTGCCAAGACCAAGGAAAGAAGTGTGCAGGGACATGATGACACCTCTGTGATTATGAGTGACTGTAAGGATGCCTTTCCAGCTGCAGTCACCCTGAAACTGTCTGGATTAGATAGGACTAAGGAAATTAGGTTTTCTCAGTTTAGGCCCCTTTCATTTGAATCCGCCACTCTGGAACACGTAAGAGAAAGTTTCCCTTTTCCGTTGTTTAAAAATTCCCCTGGGTCGGGGGACGTGGCTTGGCCCAGAATGGGATGGCAGGCTGATCCTGTGCTCCTGCTCCGCAAGCCTTTCACTATAAAAAAAGCTCCTTTAATGATAAAATATTGCATTCCTGATATAGAACACATCCTTACTTGGGTGCCGCATGTCTGTGGTGGAGCAGGGCCTGCTCACCAGTGCGCTCATCCATTGCTGCTGGGAGCCTGTTGGTAGGCCTACAAGCAGCGGGTATCCTGTGATCAGCATCCCGACGTTCCTGTCAGCTTTTTCGATCAACGCGCAATGTGCGCGCCGGAGAAACGGTGGGAAGCTGGTTTCTCACACAACACGGGCTTCCAGTCAAATTATAGTCCTGCCATGAGGAAACAAACACTTTCAAAGGTACTCTTAATTGAAATGTGAGAAATATAAACATTTTCTGTATTTCTGCTGAGCACTACCATTAAGTGCTAATTTTTCTATTAAAAGCAAAACATCATCCCGGACATTTTCGAATTTGGTCTTTTCTCACCCCTTCATGGATGGATTGCTATAATCAATTTAAGCAATCTTAGTGAACAATAACTCCTAAATTAAGATAATTATTTTAGTCATGTTCTGAGGCAATTCCCTATTGTCATCTAATGGTTTTATGGTGCAGCCACATGTACATTTAGAAATCTGAATTTCTGGTGACTATATTGTGCACATATATTATAACTATTGCATATGCACATGGGATTCTCAGAGATATATGTATTTGGGGGCTAATTCACAGAAGCGTTTTATAATGGCAAAACCCCATTCTAAAAGGTTCTGTGAATTAGGTCCTTGGTCTTCAATGACTCATCGCTGTGCAGAAATGATAACTACTTTTCAATTGGGAAGTAATTATATTATGTGCTGATAATATTTTAATATTTTAATACCTATCCAAAAGCGCTGGTTTCTGATACTTGCTCTCCTGGTTACCATACATTTGTCATTTAGTCCCTTCGGTTAGAAGTAGCATGGAGACTTTTGCTCACATCACCAGCATTACGGTCATCATCTCTGGCTTAATAGAACAAAACTATGGCGACTTAGAAAAAAAGTCAGGCCAAAGATGCTGCTTCTGTTTCATGTAATGCATTCAAAAGGCAAAACAGCGAGTCGCCAATGCCAAAAGAGGATAATATGGACCCTGCCATGCACACCATATTAATGGAAATAAGGGCCCTAAAGCCCTGTATGGAAGCCACTAATGCCAAACTACAACAATTGGATGATAAATGGTCTGCGTTAGAGTCAAGTATAACTGAAGGAAAACGCTGAGTTAGTGACACATAGGATGTTACCAACAGAGTGGTGAGGTTAGAAACCACAGTCAAGGCTCCGGAAAAGCAATCTGAAAACCTAGAAAACTGAAATAGAAGGAATAATTTATGCATCGTAGGTCTTCCGGAAAAAGTCGAAAAAAAGGACATCTTATTTCTTAGTACCATGCTCCCAAAGCTTCTTGATCTTCCAACGTCTGTACAATTAAATATCCAATGTGCTCATTGTGTGGGACCAGTTTGCTCATTACGTGACACCAACAACTCCTCAAAAACTCTCATCTTGGCTCTTTTGGAGTGCACACACATCCAACTCATAATGAATAGAGTAAAACAAGCTAAACAACTTATTTTGGAGGGCAGAAACATATTAATCTCTCAGGATGTGCCTAATGCAATTGCTGCAAGAAGAAAAGAACTGCTTGCATTTAGACCTGCGCTAAGGCAGCTTAAAGCAAGATATGGTATCATTAACCCTGGTTTGTTGAAAGTAACCCTCAAGGGTAATACTGCTACATTTGAAAATCCCAATGACCTCAGACATTTTATTCAGTCTCAGAGGTTGGCTGAAATGGATACTACGATTCCCCCTCCCAGTAATACTCCATAGGAATGAATGTGAATTACTTTACTGAACATAATTCTTAATATCTGTCGGAGTGGTGCCTTGGTTAGCCACATCTCTATCAGGTCCTCCACCCACATTACATCTCTTGTCAATGTGATCTGGTGTGGCTGTTTCCTGTTAGCCACAATTATATTTCTAGTTAAAAGTTGGTATTTTTTAGGGATTTCACTTATGTTGTCATTTGTCTTCCCATTCTCCTCTTTTCTCTTTTCCTCCCACTTGTTCCTCCCTCGGGATAATCTATCCATTTATTATCATTGGTTCTTCTACTACTGTTTGATGAGAAGTTACAATCCTTTAATCATGTTACTTCCCTTCAATTTAATTGCTTATCCATATGTTTTTTATTTTTATCACCTTTTGCTCCTATGTCGTTAAATATATTTCATGGAATGTTAAAGATCTTCATAATGCTATTAAAAGAAAAAATTGATCCAAACCACCAATTGCTTGCATTCAAGAAACTCACCTGTCAGAGACTGAAGCTGTTAAACTCAAGAGATTATGGGGTGGTCAGGTTTTCACTAGTGTGGCTCTCGGTAAGAACTGTGTTATTACTCTAATTAACAAGGCTCTTGACTACAAAGTAATAAAAAAAATTCTCATTAATTCTGTTGAGCATTCAATTCTGAATTCGTATGGTCCTACCTCACTCTATCCTGCCTTTTGGTTGCATTTGAAAGAATATCTATTTTGCTCCATTGTTCATAACCTCATTGTATGTCGAGATTGTAATGAAATAATTGACCCATTCCTTGATAGAAAGTCGAAGTTGTGCTTTAAGAACACCAAATCATACAAACAATTCTTAATTTCATTACTGATTTAAGCCTTATTGATGCTTGGCGCATAACTCACCCATCAGACATAGAGTTTACTTTTCACTCTAGTCCGCATGATTCCTTTTTCCAGAATTGACTATAACTTCATTGCTAATTCCATGTCTTCTAGCCTAATACACACTGGTATAGATTGTATCTCCCTGTCAGACCATGCCCGTGCTGATATCAAACTTGAAATCGCTTATCATACTCAAAAATCAAATAGATGGAGATTTAACTCTACACTGTTGAAAGATGAGCAGTTCATACCTTTCTTAATCAACACACACCATCATTCTTTTACTCACAATAAAAGTGATGATACATCTATTACAAATAATTGGTATTTCTATAAAGCTTAGAGAACAAATTATCTCTTTTGTGGTGATGAAAAAGAAGAAACTAAAAAACAAATCAAAAACTATTCTAAAACAGCTGAAAGTTCTTGAGAAGCAATATATCCAAAGTCTGGCCCAGAATGTCCCTAATACCCTAATAACATTAAACAATTGAGAATCAAAAATAACAAATTTACTTCAGAATACCTTAAAATTACTGTGGATTGATACTTGAATCCGTGCGCTATTCCCCAACCTATTAGCAAAATAAGTTCAACATCAGCAGCGGGAGTCTCGCAATCTGAGAACCCTCCACATGGGTTCACACTATAGTGAAAATAAATCAAATATTTCGATACTTTCTCAGCGCTTGATACTAATATTCACAAACTACTTGTTTACACTATACAAATCCATATGCAAATAGCACAAAGATAATAATAATCCACACTGCGTGTTCAATCCGATGTTGTCTTTATGTTGAAATTATATAGTTCGTAATTTATGTCACCAATAGCCGACACGTGTTTCGACCGTTGTGGTCGTTCTCAAGGCTATATTGGTACAATTCGCCATATTCAAATGTACAATGATTCACAATAAAAATAAGCAAAACATTATATTTCATGTTATCAAAAAAATAAATATTGAAAATAAAAACATACCACACAGGTTGAAGTAGGTTTCGAGAGATGCAAGCAACCATGGAAATTCAGAATAAAGAAAAGAACCAAATGTTTGATTACTAATCTAATACACATTATCATACCTTATGAATGATGTAATGAAAAAACTCAATGCATTCAAAATCTATTTACAATGTCCTGTGACCACGCCAGTTGACCACCCGTTGCTCTCATTCCTTAAATTATCCAAACCTTCACCCATGTGAAAAATCCTTGTTATTCCACCCAAATGTGCTCCTGTAGTCAGGTGTCTGAAAGTTTTGAATAGGCTTACCCTTGTCACGTATTGTTTTCTCAACATCTATATAAATAAATGCAAAAATGATGTGCACTGATTAAATAGACCTATTGATTATCCAATATGTCTGCACACTGTATGAATAAATGCCCACCTGATAATACTGCCCGAATAACAGAACAAAACTAGTGGTATCTTCTTCTAAGTCTCTGGGATAGTTCCCCGTGACCTGAAATGTTTGACAGGACACTTGTAAATGAAACTATTTAATTGTGGTTATCCATGCTATAGGAATTGAAATTATTTGGAACCTACCTTTTCCTGGGTTCAATCCCTCGTTCCCTCTTAATTGTGTCTGCATGCGCTAGATGCAATGTTGTGTTATACTATATTTTGCTGCAAAAACCGCGATTGCGACGTCCGTTCGGCGCGATGACGTCACGCGTATGGTTGCGCGTGACGTCACCACGCCCCGAACGCAACGTCACTTAGGCTGGCCGCCATGTTGGGTCCAGGCTGGTACCCTTGAAAAATCTTTCTGAAAGAATTATAAAAAATATGAGGACTTAATTGAATTGATCCTGCACTATAAGGCATATACTGATCTAGTATATTGTATGCCACTATACTGTTAACCCTTTATATGAATGTATCCTGTTGAACTGAAACAAATTTTCTATAGGTTGTGGACTACTTACAGGTGATCAACTTGGCATGTCACAGGCCATTTGGCTAATTGTGTATACCTGAATGAATCACAAATTCTTTGTGAAATTACAAAAAAACATACATCTCGTGGTCTGAATTTAAGCCATATTCCATAGATCTCAAAAGACAAATTGTTTTGGCTTGCATTCTACGTAGTAGCAATTGGGTGTCCCATGTATGTTTTTTTGTAAGAAGTACTTCCTCTTAATATCCACTGCTCCAAATACCACATTCAACCCTACAGGATGAAATGGTGCCCAAAGGGGATTCAATATCTAGACATCTAGACATACACATATCCTCTTCAACAAAGGATATCATTAAAGAAAATATGAACATTGTGCTGTCTAAGATTAAGAACCTAACAGACTCATGGTCGCCGCTATAACTGTCATGGTGGGGTCATCTTCAATCCATTAAAATTATGATATCCCAAATTGTTTTCTATACTCTATATATGCTCCTTCTATCTATTCCTTCCAAAGTCTACAAAGCAATTGATTCATGTCTAGCCAAACTTCTATGGGGTAAGAAAAAACATAGAATCTCACTGGGCAAACTCGATAGATCGGCTCAAAATGTGAGTGTTGGGTTCAGAGATTTTATTAAGTATCATTCTGCCTTTGTATTACGACAAGCTCAAGTGTGGTTTTCACTTATTGACCATAATACTGCACTGATTTGGCTACATTTTGAAAACAAATGGTTTTGCCTTTATCGCTGACAGATTGTTATATGTTTGAGAAAGGGAATAGATTCATCAAATGTACCAATGATATGTTTTCAGCCAGACATATTAGAATGTATTTATACTCTCTTAATTCATCCCAATATGTGTCGCAATATTTGTGGTTCAATGATCTAATTTGGATTAATGGTAAAGTGGTCTTCTGGAAAGCCTGGATTCTTAAAGGTATTAAATATCTACACCAATTATTTAATCAGGGGATTCCACTCACTTTGTGAATTCAGAGCGAAATTCTCTGCTCCTATTTCTTTCTGGCATCAATACTCTATGTTAATCAATTCTTTGATGGACAACCTTGAGACTTTACTGGCAGGCACACCTTCTCTCAACAGCGAAAGCTTTCAAAATATGCACAATCCTCATTTCTCTGCTTCTAGGTTTCATAAAATTCTCTCTGAGAGAACTGTTCCGGCTGGTCCCAGCTGGCATGGCTACATGATTGTTCTCATATTTGGAAAAAGATTTCCTCGACCACCACTTTTGCAAGCTTGACTCAAACATTATTCTTATTTCATCATACAATCATTTTCACCCCTGCCAGGCTGTTTAAATATAGTATTGCTCAAAATGACAAATGCTGGCGTTTTACTGATGTTGAATGCTCTTTCAAGCACATGTTCATGGAGTGCAGGTTTGTTAAAAGGTTTGGGAAAAATGTTTGGAGCACCATGAAATGTATTTTCAAAATACAAAAAGCATTTAATTTTAAAATTCTGTTATTTGGTAGTACATGCCTGCAACACATACTAGAAAGTAATACGTGTTATCTGTTTGATCTTTTTATTTTGGTAACTATGCAAACCATTACAGCCAATTGGAAACATTTATATCATATTAATCAAACAATCTGGTGGAATTCCATATGTAACACTCACAGACTTGAAAGATGTATTGCCTCTTTCTTCATCTCTATTGCGTGTACATGAATTGAAGTGGAACGTTTTTCTAGACTTCCTGTCGACTGATACCTCTTCCCACTACAATGGTATGTCATTTTATTAGATTATCCCTTTTTTCCAATCCCCCCTTCACGTCTGTCTTGTTCGTCTTTTTGGTCTCTACCCCCTACTCAAATATTTTATATTTATTAAGTTATACTCATATGCCTTGGTTTTACCTGTAATTTCTACGTAATATTAAGATAGTTTGGTGAAGTCTGTTCATCATACATAATTGTTACTTGTTATTAATGTCATATGGCTATGGTTTACACATCCTAATAAAATTCTTAGAAACAAAAATGAAATTCCTCTGGGTCTAATGCACGTTTCTCTCACCTTATACTGACTCTGTGTCACACGTTCAGAGGAAATGGTCATTTGTTTGGAGGAGAAATTGAACCAAGGAGACCATCTCAATCCAGGGCAAGACCTGGGGAAAAGAGAACCCTACAACCACAGCATATTGAATACTGACAGATAAGCCGTCATTTGTTTGTTGAGACCCCTTTTTAGTCCTGCACCTTTGCATGAACCAAGTAGGAAATCCTTTTTTTTGTACACCAATTTTCCTACCACCCTCAACCTTGATGTAAACCAGAATAACGCCACATTTCAATCCTCACATGTGTGAGTGGTCGTTGCTCCTTCGTCATGACGCACAGTTTTGAGGAAATGGACATTGCAAAAGGCAAAGCGCAGAAATAACCACAAAGTTCAGCAACGATCAGGATAATGGCAACCAAATGCCAGGGGCTTGTGATAGACTAAACCCTTGGGGCATTTGCCTTCCTTAAGGAAATGGGACAACATAGTGACAAGTATTTCTTCTCTCTTGCGGCATGTAAGAGGATTCAATTCAGCACTACAGCCAAGTCTAGAATACTGAATGAAAACCCTTATTGATATGTCTTTATGTCCAGTTCATGCGTTCTGGATGACTACCCCTATATAACACCCCTCTCTTGGAATCCTCCTGACCCCACTGAGCCAAGAAGTAGTTCTGTTTTGCAAGTTAAAAGGTTTATTTGAAAAGTAAAGCAATATATATCTATCACACTTTATAATAAATTAATAATTGAATAGCACACTTAATCTGATATGATAAAGATTAACAACAGAGAATCTGGCACTAGCACACTTCTTTATAATCAATGATGAGTGGTTATAGGATGGATAAGATAGCAACAATACTTTTATGGTTTCAAATGGATGCAATGTGGAATGAAATGCAGTACAGAAAATAACTTGATAGGATTTCAACAAAACAATGTAATCACTTTTCTCTGGCAGTCCCCTCCCCCCCTTGATGCAATGCAAGGAAATGGAAGGAAAGCACACAGTTCTCAGAAATGCAATCAAATGTGATTCAGTTCACCCCAGCAAGCTTAGACTACAGAAGTTTAAAACACAGGCAAAATGCTTTTATATGTGCTGGCAATAAAGTGAAAAATATGCTAAAATGCTTTTAATTCCCTCTAGAGGTTCAGGGTGAGTGGTGTCAAGTTAATATTAGTCCAGGCTCACTTTAGCAAGGATCTAGGAGTGATTGGTGGGTTAAACTAATTTTTGGCAAATGAAGGCAAGCAGCAGCAGATTTTTACACGTGGAGAAATTTGCAAATTGCGGCAAAATTCGCGGGTGCGTTTTTCACGATTGCGGCAAAACTATATGGGGTAGGAATGCGGTTCTAGGTTCGTAGGAAAGCCACGATTCCCAGCTCTCTGAGGAAAGTTACTGCAAGTCTCTAGCACAAACGGTCACGGAGATATGAGCGATTAAATAAAGGTCGTTTTTCAGATTTGAAATTTTAAAGTTCAAAAGACAAGTGCAGCTTGCAACTAGAAAATGACAAGTGACAGCTTTACAAATGACAGGTGACAGTTAGGAGACAGTTCTACTTAGATTAAAATAGGTTGAATTATATTATTTTAACTAAGAGATTGGTTCTGCACAGTTCTGCTATGTACTCACAATATATTTAGAAATATGCCTTGCCACGGATCTGGTCAGGTTTTGGACTGCACTCCGGTTCAGCTCTCTCTGGTTCTGCTAACAGGTCAGCTCTACTCTCTCTCTGGTTCTGGAAATTTGATAGATTTGAAGTCTCTATGTCTGCTTTCTGAAGGTTGAGGGAGGTAAAGTATGGATTTTCCGGCAGAGCTTCCAGCTGCAAATGGATTTGAAGGTCCCTATCTGTCCTGTCTGTCTGCTTTTATGTGTTTTTAAAATGGGTGTGTTCTAGCATCACTGACCCTACCTCTCTCTCAGCTTCTAATTGGTCAAACTTCCATTTCTCACTTGATTGGGGGAGCTAAGTTGTGTCAGAGTGATGTCATTTTACAGCCTGCAGAAAGTCCACTCCTCCTGTCAACTTGCACACAAATCTAGATTTGAACCAAATACATATTTGCAGAGGTACATATTGTTTTAAAATCGTATGCATCCATCATGCATTACAGGAGGTATACCCTGTCCAAATCTGCTCTTCCTGGGGGCTTGCATTCAGAAATGGCAATATTTTGCACTTTTTAACTGGTTTGCAATACCTGACATTAACCCAAATTTACACACATGTGCGAAAGGAGTATGGACATTAATTGATGAAGTGTCAGATTTTTCACATGCACACATTTTGAGTAATATCCTCTTTTCCGCTAAAACCCCCCTGAACATGCCACCGGTTCTAAAAACCTCTTAAAATGTGGGCAGAAAAATCACAAGAATTATGGTGTCATTTAAATAATTTTCACAAGTCCGTACTATGAATTATTCATCTTTTTAGAGTTATGTTCTGGCCCCAAAGGGGTGTGGTTTTCCTCCAGCACAAGGTTGAATTTCTGGTTTTTCCAGTTCTGCCAAGCCAGCTTGCTCTCACAGGCAGTGCCCCTCCCCTTTGTCCTTCCAGGAGGAAGCTACATTTACGACATCTGCAATAAACCATCTGCCTGGGTCAGGACAGGGCTTTGTTCAGAGCTCCTGTATTCTGTGGGGGCTCCCCTTAATTCAATTATCAGAGAGATGGCATATCCTTAGTGTGGCCAGCAAAAGGCAGATAGGCCTGGGAACACAGCTGTGACTCAAGTTTCACTCCTGATGGGGGGTAGTTGCCAGGCAGAATTCAGTTCCTTAAGCCAGGTTTCAGATAAAATGTCACTTTTTGTTACCCAGTTTAAGTCAAGACAATGTTTACATATGCAGCTAGAATGCTGATTCTAAGTTTAAAACTATGACATTTAAACAATTGCAACCTATGTGACACTCAGAGTAGGTCACTCATTTCTTTTAAACATTTAGATTTGTAGTGTCTTTCAGTCCAAATTTACTTAAACTGCTGAAATCCACAGCTCAGCCAGTCTTGTTATAAACCTTCAAGTCACTTCAGAATATAACTTTACATTGGATCCACCTCTCAGTAAGTCTTTCTTTGGCTTGCCCTGGGTTCATTTATTCAGTTTTACAAAAAGTAAAATCTGGTGGTTTTAAAACGTCGGCTTTTGGATAGTGGTGAGTACTGGTACTGCACCCCTTTTTGGGATTTAAGAAAATGAATTCCCAACAGTTATGGGTTTGCTTTTGGCAATCAGCATTTCCATTCCCAATGGTTTCAGACTACTGTGTGGGTAGTCCAATGGTGGTTTTAGGCAGTGTCCTTTTGTGCCCACAACATCGGCAAAAATGAGTGGGAGCCTATTCTTCATGCATTTACCTGTGCATTTTCTGGGAAGCTCTGGCCATCATGATGTTTTCCATGTCAGTACTGCACAGTTTTGAGGTAGGGCTCGGATGCCTGGGTAAATACATCCCACAAGCCCCCCTCTTGCGATGGCCATTCGGTTTCACTGATGGGACTCGCAAGATCTGGGATGTTTCCTCATCTTCTTCCAATAGATGGCACAGTTCAGCATCTTTTCCTCCATCCGGTCGGATCGATCGGTTCTCCTCGCCGGTCCTGATGGGAATATTGGGCGGTACCCCGGGCCCGTTGCGTCTCCTCCCAGTCTCCGGATCATCCTCCTTGTCCCGTCTCCAGGTTTTCTTTCTCCTAGGACGACAAAGGAAGAGCGGCAATACCTATTCATAGACATTTTTCCACCACTGTTGAGATAGTGGGGCAGCATATGCATTTCATCATAACGAAACATTACATTCTTATTTTGAAAAAAAACAGGATAACTAAGAGACAGTTTCATGCAAATCACAATATTTTAGAGACTAGATGTGGTATGTTTTATGGTTGGAACTGAATTAATCTGAGACAGTACCCGCAAGGATTCCAGAGGATTCCTCCAGTTGTTGCAGAGTGTGCCTGGGATGGCAACATTTCAACTGGTTTATGTGGACCCACTTGTCTTCCCCCGCTGCCAAAGGACCTTTGGGGATGTGGATTTTGTAGGCCACAGGGGAGATTTTGTCTATAATCTCAAAGGGTCCCTTCCACGTAGGCAAAAATTTGCGCTGCGTGGCCTGGTTCCTTTGGAAGTTGTATAGATAGACCCGGTCTCCCACCTGATATTCCTTCCTGGAAGTCTTCAGGTCATAGTGGGTCTTCATGCTATCAGCCGATCTTTCTAGATTCCGCTGAGCGTAAGCAAAAGCATGTTGGAGGTGTTTCCTTAAATTCTCCACATACTCATGAGTAGTGGAGGCATTTATCAGTGTCTGCTCTTGGGTCCTGTAGAGCAAATGCTGAGGAAGCACCATCTTGCGCCCAGTCATCAACTCAAATGGTGACATTTTGGTTGCAGATGAAGGGGTAGATATGATGGCCATTAGGACCAGAGGTAGTCGGATATCCCAACTTGGCCCAGAATCTGCCACAAACTTCTTTAATATGCTCACAATGGTTCGGTTATATCTCTCTACTGCCCCAGAAGAAGCTGGCCGGTAAGCAATGTGTAGCTTTCTCTTGACCCCCAGTATCTCCCACTGTCATGATCCGCCCCTGGAAGCTATGGCACGATTGGAAAGCACTGCCACGAAGAACCTGACAGGAACGGCCTAGCCCTCAACCAATATGGCCGCCATTGCTATTTATACCAGCCCCGCCCACTTACCTGCGCGTTGTATCTGTGATTTCCATCGATACGCTCGCTCGGCTACTCCTCTGAGTAGCCTCCCCCCAGCCTCCTTCCGTTTTCTACCTGCGCTTCACACCACTTGCCCAGCCTACGATTTGCCTTGCCTCCTTCTTTCTCCGGCGTCTGCCGCTCTTCATTCCACTCTGTTTACTTACCTTCGGCGCCTCGCCGTTCCGACTCGCGGTCTCCTCCGCCACTCTCGCGCCTCCTTGCGTTCACCTCTATTAGCTTCGGGGTTCTGTCTATCCTTTGGGTTTGGGACTATCCATAGCTTCTAGTCTCTTCCTCTCTTTCTTTTCGTTCTGCTTACATCGCTCTCTTCTGAATCATTTACGGATCCTTCTGTGACATCTCGCATATGGTATATTATTCCTGCCAGTTTGCTTCCTATGGGATCCTGAGAAGTTAAAGTCACCCCAGACTTTACCGGTCTGCCTCTTGCAACTATACTCGACTCGAGTATCCTGCCTGGAACTGCCTGCAGGGTTTTTTGTACCATCCATCGGCTTTTTCCCTGTCTTTTTGGGGCTTGGTTCCTCGGGGCCCCCCTCAAGACAGGTCCCATTCCCTGTCGAGGTGGCCTCCGAGGGAGCCAGGCCTTACTTGCATGACAGGAAGTCAAAGGAGAAACCATCTAAGGAACGTCCCAAGGTACTACGGAAGAAGTCATCCAGTGTCCCAGGATCTTCAGGTGAGGAGCAGGGGGCGGAAGGTGATCAGCGTGACAGAATACAACGCCTGAACGTAACCATGGCTTCTCTGGAACAGTACCAGGAGTTGGTTGCCGCCTTACAGAGTTTAACCCTAGAAGTTCAAGCCCTGAAGACTGAGAACGCCGCTTTACGCCAACAAGTGGTCTTCCGTAGAGATGACCAAGGGGATTTGCTGCCTATGCCTCTTACATTTGGAAAGTATGATGGTTATCCCGGCGGTCTAAAGGAATTCTTAGACGCCTGCCAAATTCACTTCGCCTTTCGACCTTATGCCTTTGAAACTGCGAGAGCTAGGGTCGGTTTCCTTATCACCAACCTAACAGGGAATGCCTTGGCCTGGGCCACCCCTTTGGTGACCAGAAACGATCCCGCTCTGTCCAACTATGACCAGTTTGTGGATCTCTTCAAGGGGAGATTCGATCGTCCTGAGGTCCTATACACCACTCTTGAGGCAATACTCGATGTGAAACAGGGGAACGCAGACGTGCAGACCTACATATCCCGATTTCTGAGACTAGCAGCGAAGACAGACTGGCCTGATTCAGCTAAGCAAACGATATTTAGGAGAGGTCTCCAGGACGAACTAAAGGACGAGTTGGCTAGGGTAGCTCGCCCACCGTCGTTCCAAGATCTCATGACACTGACCCTACAATTGGAATACCGGCTATCTGAACGCTGACAGGAAAGGAGGAGACCGCGGCTCAATCTACCATCACCTAGCCCTGCTCCACAACCCCCCAGAGACATGCCGACATCAGAAGAACCAATGCAGATAGGAACAGCCCGAGGTCCTTTGACGGCTGCCGAACGCAAGAGAAGGAGAGACTCCGGCCTCTGTTTATACTGCGGCTCCTCGAAGCATTTACTCAGGGACTGCCCGGAAGTACCTCCACGAAGAAAGGAAAACTCCAACCCTCGGTCCTTTGCAAGGGAGGTCTCGGGGGAACAAGAAGCAGCCCTTGCAACCTTACCCGACCCTCGGAACTAAGAGAAGACAACAGTCTAATGATCTTTCGAGTTCAACTATGGACTACAGAATCCTCCCCCATAGAAGTTCTAGCCATGCTGGACTGCGGAGCCGCAGGAAACTTTATGGATATCGAATGGGCTAAGGCACAACGAATCGCCATTAAACGCAAGGAGAAACCTATCCCTGTAGAAGGGGTAGACGGTGAGCCCTTGTCCTCAGGCCCCATAGATTCCGAGACTTTACCCTTGCATTTGGTCTTAGGAGAACACCATGAATCTATGATATTTGACCTGATTCGAGCAGCACATTTTCCTTTGGTGATAGGTATTCCATGGCTCAGACGGCACAACCCTCAGATTAATTGGACCACCAATGTTGTGCGTTTTGACTCTACTTATTGTAAGGATCACTGTACCATCAATCCCCCTACCCAGGGAGAGAACAGGGAGCACCAAGCACCCCAGCATAAGGTAGTAGCTGCCATTCCCCTACGATACCAGGAATATGCTGAGGTGTTTCAGGACTCTGTACCCACTAGACCCTGGGAACTGATTTCCATGGATTTTATTGTTGACCTGCCGTAATCCGAAAACAAGACAGCAATTATGGTCACTGTAGACACCTGCAGCAAGATGGCTCATTTTTCTGCTCTTTCAGGTCTTCCGTCAGCTCCAGAGACGGCTTCGATCTTTCTCAGAGATGTTATTCATCTCCATGGATTGCCTCGGACCATTATTTCGGACCGCGGAACCCAATTCACCTCCAAATTCTGGACATTACTATGTCACCAATTGGGTATCAGCCGAGCACTTTCCTCTGGTTTTCACCCCCAAACTAACGGACAAACCGAGAGACTCAATGCTGGGTTGGAACAATATTTAACGTGTTTCTGTAGTCACAAACAAGAAAGATGGTCAGCCTTTCTCTCTCAGGCCGAATTCGCCTGCAATAATAATTACCACACGTCCATTCTCATGAGTCCATTCTACTGTACTTACGGGTATCATCCACAACAATTACCCTGGACCGGAATGCAACCTACCCAATCTCCTGCCATAGACGACAGGTTGTCGGAACTCAAGGAGGTTCATAAAATGGCTAGAGAAGCACTGGAAGGCAGTCAGCTCACACAGAAAAGATGGGCGGATAGAAGTCGCCGATCCAACCCAGAATGGAAGCCAGGACAGAGAGTCTGGTTATCTACCAAACATCTTCCTAGATGGATACACACAGGCAAATTCGCACCTCGATACCTGGGTCCTTATCCCATCATCAGACAGATAGCTTATGAACTACGCTTACCTAAGGGTCTTCAAAGAGTACATCCAGTCTTCCACACCTCATTACTCAAGGAATACAAGGAGGATCCTTTTCACCGCAAGACTCAGAAGACTAAGACTCCGAAGGTAAAGGAATCCCAAGAATACGAGGTGGATTACTTAGTGGATTCACGTTACCACCGAGGGAGACTCCAATATCTGGTCCATTGGAAGGGATATTCCGAAGACGAAAGGACGTGGGAACCCAGATACCATCTTCACGCACCCAGACTCGTAAAAAGGTTTCATCGGAGGTATCCAGGAAAACCAGGGGGTTTCCGGGGAGAGAGAGGCCATACTGTCATGATCCGCCCCTGGAAGCTATGGCACGATTGGAAAGCACTGCCACGAAGAACCTGACAGTAACGGCCTAGCCCTCAACCAATATGGCCGCCATCGCTATTTATACCAGCCCCGCCCACTTACCTGCGCGTTGTATCTGTGATTTCCATCGATACGCTCGCTCGGCTATTCCTCCGAGTAGCCTCCCCCCCAGCCTCCTTCCGTTTTCTACCTGCGCTTCACACCACTTGCCCAGCCTACGATTTGCCTTGCCTCCTTCTTTCTCCGGCGTCTGCCGCTCTTCATTCCACTCTGTTTACTTATCTTCGGCGCCTCGCCGTTCCGACTCGCGGTCTCCTCCGCCACTCTCGCGCCTCCTTGCGTTCACCTCTATTAGCTTCGGGGTTCTGTCTATCCTTTGGGTTTGGGACTATCCATAGCTTCTAGTCTCTTCCTCTCTTTCTTTTCGTTCTGCTTACATCGCTCTCTTCTGAATCATTTACGGATCCTTCTGTGACATCTCGCATATGGTATATTATTCCTGCCAGTTTGCTTCCTATGGGATCCTGAGAAGTTAAAGTCACCCCAGACTTTACCGGTCTGCCTCTTGCAACTATACTCGACTCGAGTATCCTGCCTGGAACTGCCTGCAGGGTTTTTTGTGCCATCCATCGGCTTTTTCCCTGTCTTTTTGGGGCTTGGCTCCTCGGGGCCCCCCTCAAGACAGGTCCCATTCCCTGTCGAGGTGGCCTCCGAGGGAGCCAGGCCTTACTTGCATGACAGGAAGTCAAAGGAGAAACCATCTAAGGAACGTCCCAAGGTACTACGGAAGAAGTCATCCAGTGTCCCAGGATCTTCAGGTGAGGAGCAGGGGGCGGAAGGTGATCAGCGTGACACCCACATCTTTGTCATTACTTCACTGGTGAAGTGGCTACCTCTGTCTGACTCAATCCTTTGAGGTAGACCAAAACGGGAAAAGATGTGGTTAATCATCAAGGCAGCTGCAGTTTCTGCCTTGCAATTTGGGGCTGGGAGACATTCCACCCACTTGGTAAACAAGCATGTCACAGTCAACATGTACTTATTCCCCCTAGCAGAGCGAATCGCGGGGCCTACAAAGTCGATTTGTAAATCTGACCATGGCAGTGTCATCCCCCCCTTTTGGAGAGGTGCACGGTGCGTGAGGGATGATGGCTGAAATTGTGCACACACAAGACACCCCTTCAAGTATTGGTCGAGGTCCTGCCCCATGTGTGGCCAGTATGCAACCTCTCTTAAGATTCCCAATGTTGTGTGAAACCCCCTATGACCGGCGGTGGCCGCATCATGGGCGTGACTTAACATCAGGCTTCGGAATGAGGTAGGAACCACCCACTGATCGTGGCCAGCTTTGGATTTCCTTACCAACAAACCGTCTTGGATTCGGAACATTTTTGGACATTTCATCAACACTCTTAGGTCCTCTTTCCCAATGTAATCGGTATCCGTCAGGGGAAAGTTCTCAGGGTCCTCAAGGTGCTGGTAAAATTTACCAATTATTGGATCCCCCTTCTGAGCGGTAATCAAATCAGCATCAGGGGTCTCCTTACTCCATTGTGCAATTGAAAGGTCTTTGTGAGCATTTGTCTGGGACCTAGTGATAGCAGTGACCTGGATTTCCCCCAACAGAGACTCAATCTCAATTAGATCCCCTTGGATGGCCCCAGTTTTGGCCAGCTGATCAGCTAAGTCATTTCCAGTTTTGTCTGGTCCCTCTACTTTGGAATGACCCCTGATCTTCTTCCAATAGATGGTCATCTCATTCGAGGTGACCAGATCATCAATGTTTTGGATCAACTTCCCATGTTTCAAGGGTTTGTTGTTAGCACATAACATGCCTCTGGTTTTCCAATTAACCAGGTGCTCCACGAACCCGTTCCGTACATAATCCGAATCTGTGATTATGACCAGTTCGTGGAGTTGATGCTGGACAGCAGTGAGGATGGCCTGATGCACAGCCATCAATTCTGCCACCTGACTACTTCGGGGACCAATTTTGTATCCAGCGGAGGGTTCTGGGGGCTCATTCACCCATGCATTCCCTACGCCGGCCACCAGTTCTTTCTCCCCGTTGTTGTCAACATGGTAAGAGCATCCATCCACATACACAGTGGGCATTCCCTCACACTTGTCTTCTTCAAAGACTTTGTGTGGGGAATTAAGGTATGCCTCCATGTTGTCCTTTATTTTTAGACTTTCATCCTCAAGACAGTTTTCTCTGGCACAATCATGCAAGTCAGCCAGACCTTGCGCGAGGGGACTCTTCTTGTTTTGGCCATATCTGACCTCCACAGGAAAGCCTTGCATTGACAGAATCCAGGAAGTAATTCGGGAATTACTCACATTTCCGGCCCGGATTCTGTCACTTTGGAGATATTGCAGAGGCTGGTGTGGAGTCTCCACTATGATGTGTTCCCCCTGGATAAACGGGCGGTAATTCTTCAATGCCCACACCGTTGCCAGGAGTGCCTTCTCACAATCGTTGAATTTTTCCTCCACAGAGGATAAAGTTTTGCTCGCATAGGAGATTACTTTATTGACCTTGTCATGCTTTTGGTATAATACTGCCGTCAAGCACGTATTAGAGAACCCTGTCTCCAGGAAGAACTCCTTGTTTCTGACCGGGTAAGCTAGGCAAGGCGCTTGTGAGAGGCTTCTTTTTTGTCTTACTGCCTCGGCTTGTTCTGGACCCCATTCCCACTTGACCCCCCCCTTCAGGAGATGAATCAGGGGTCTGGTGATCTCTGCGTAGCCCTCAATGAACTTTCTGCTGTAATTAGTCAGTCCAAGGAGGCTCCTTAGTTCCCGCAGAGTTGTGGGGTCTTTCAGTTTCTGAAGTGCTTCCACTTTCTTTTCCTGGGGACAGAGGCCCTGAGCAGTAATCTCATGCCCCAAGAAATTAACACGGGTTCTACACCACTGTGCTTTCTGAAAGGAAAGTTTTGCTCCGGCGGCCCTCAACTGCGTCAGAACATAACGGATCTCCGCTATGTGTTCCTCCACAGATGAACTTTTGATGAGGACATCATCTACATAAGCCAGGTTACCCCTCGCACCCAGGTCGGGCATGGCCTTATGTAGGAAAATGTTGAATTCATTGCCGGAGTTGAGGTATCCGAAGGGAGTCCGGGTCCATGTGTACTGCTGGCCCCCAAAGGTAAAAGCCAGTTTGTATTGGTCCTCCCTACTGACAGGCACGGTCCAGTATCCATTGGTCAGGTCTATTGCTGTGAATACCTGTGACTCCTGGATCTGGGCCAGCCCTTGGTCAATGTAGGGCAGAGGCCATCGGGAAGTATGGACCCGTTTGTTGAGCTCCCTGAGGTCGGCGCAGAGTCTCCACTGGCCGTTTGGCTTTAATATTCCCAGCACCGGATTATTGAAGGTGCTGTGGATGGGACGGATTATTCCCCTGGACTCAAGGTTCTTAATTATTTCAGTAAGGGACTCCATGGATGCGAGAGGCAAGCAATATTGCTTCACAAACACTGGAGTCATGCCAGGGTCCGTGGGGATTGTTGTTGTGTGGATGTCAGTGCGACCACAGTCATATGAGTCTACCGCAAAGAGATCTTGGAAATCCAAGAAAACTTGTTTCAACTTTTGCTTTTGTTCCAGAGTCACACAGGCGTCAGCTAGGTTGACTCTCTCTTCCACCATCTGCCTGAAGCCTGGGAAGACTTCTGGTTTGGCTATCTCCGCGGCCTCCTCCAACTTGGTGGAGAAGTCCCTGGTCAGAGTGCTGATTTGGACTGGAGGCTTCAGGTGGGAAAGGCAGCCCTCATGGACCGGAAAATCACCTCATCCCTCCTGAAGTCACAAGTCACATCTTCCTTACCATAGGGGCAGGAAGTGTACACCAGGAAGTTCCCCCCGTGCCGGGTAAAAATCCTGTCTGGTGTTGTATTGTCATTACTGTCACTGTCAAAACAGTCCTTGGGTATTGGTCCTAACAGTTCATTTCCAAGATCAATGGAGAAATGTCGGTCATCAACCGCCATTCCAATAATGGTGCCTGCGGCTAGAGTAATACTCTTTAAGTCGCTGTTATCCACCTCTATTAGAATGGTGTCATGTTCTATGTTGACTAATGGAGTTGGATTTACCCCCAACCCTTGCTGTTGGAGAGAAGCATTTAGATGTATGTAAGCATCAGGGTTTTTCAACTCTTGTCCTCTTTTAACTTTCACTTCCAGGGAGAATTGTCGGGTCCTTTCTGGGATGGTGACTTCCTCTTTGATCTGAATTTCAACTGCATAAGGTAGCAATTGAGCTGACCTAAATGCTTTTTCTGGATCATCAAAGCCCATGGGATTATCCGCTAATCGGGACCAAGCTTTGACGTTTATTAGGTCCAAACTAATGGCAAAGCGATTGAGAATGTCACTGCCTAAGTAAAAGGCGGCAGTGACGTCTCGCACGACCCAACAATTATGGACTAAGCTCTTGTTGCCAATGGAGATTTTGAGCATACACCTGCTTGGCAGGAGATGTTTGGAATTAGGTGCTTCCAGGTCCATTTCCCATTTGTCTATTAGTTTGAAGGTGGGAATGGCTGGATCTTTTGGGAGTTGGCAAAACATGGCTTCGCTGATGAAGCTCTTACCGTTGTTCACACACACTCGAGCGAGAACAGAGTCCTTCCCATCATTTAATTGGGCAGGGATGAACAACTGCTCTCCAATTTGCTGAATATCAGCCAGGCTCTGAGCTGATTTCACATCTTTCTGGACTATAGGAGTGGGAGTTTCTGATTGTGGATTAGTATAGAATCTCAGAGTGTTTCCTTCCAGCGTGGAGTACCACTTTAAACTGGGAGGAAGGTTGATTTTCAGAAATAGAGAGGACCCCCCATCACCAGTCTGTTGTCCTACTGCTATTACTGTCACGTCTGGAATTTGGCTATTCTGGAAGTGAAATTCTACTTGGTCAGATTTTTGTTCAACCATGTGGCAGGTGCCGTTTAAACTAACATGGTTGACACTCTGTTTTAATGTTGTTGGTCGGCTAGTCTGGGTCCAGAGGACCTTGTTTACACAATCTATTAGGGGGGACAACCTTCTCAGGAGGTCATTCCCTAGTAAACAAGGGGTGCCCTCTGGAGTCACAACTATGACCGGGTGTTTCAACTTGTGTCGCCCAATTTTAATGTCCAAGTCTGCAGTCCCCTCGACGGGAATTTCCTTCCCGTCAAAGTTCTGGAGTTGTCCAGGAAGTGAGGTGAGAGGAATTTGGTAATTCCCTCCCCTTCCTGCATTCAGTTCATCAAAGGCCCTTCTGGACAGAAGGGTAGCTTGAGATCCAGTGTCCACCAGTGCCAAAATTGTACCCTGCCCCTGTACTTGTACCGGGGCATAGTATCTTCCCTCCTTCTCCTCAAGGGGGCACAGATAATGCACATTTTTGGACAACTGGTGGGCTAACTTTCTGGTTTTAGACATTGCAAGAGAAGAAATTTGGGCAGAATTCTGTGGAGAGCCTTGGGAATCTGAAAGAAAAATTTGGCAACTGGAGATCAGAGCCATTGTGGGTTCCCCTGGCTCCGGTTCTGGGCCGCCCCCCCCTTTTTGGAGGCAGTCACCAGGATGGGTTTGAACCAGGGGATTTTCTTGCTGTTGGTTCTGGGATGAGATGGTGGGCGGCGGTAGCTCAGTCTCCACATCTCCCCAGTCTGGATTTGCATCCCTAGGGACCCATTTTTCTTTGGGAGGAGTTCCCCCCTCTCTGAAGGAGAAGATCCTTTTCCCAGGATCCTCTGAGGATCCCTCTCCCTCAAATTGGAAGATCTGTACCTCCTCCTCAAACTGAGTCTGTTTGGGTCTTTTGTTTCTCCTACCACCCCTCTGCTCCTTAGGAGGCAGACTTTCAGGGGCAAGAGGTTTTGTTTCCGGTTCCTGGGTTTCCAGGGGCTGTTTACAAGTGAGGAAGGAAGCTTCCTCCAAGGCTTTACACCCCCCTTCCCTTTGTGCCTCCTCCCTGGGAACCGGTGAGTTATCGGGGTGCTGCCCCCGTCATTGTTCTGGAGCACCAGGTCCAGAGTTGGGTGCGTTCTGCGCCGGCATGCCGATCTGAGAGTTCTGCTGAGCCCTCAGTATGTGACCCAGATCCCGCGCCATGTTTTGAACCTGGCGCTCTAACTGGGAAACCCGCTCAGGCTGATACGGGGCCCTGTTTTCTCCCCTGGGCTGATCCCGGGAAGGGTAGCTGTCCCTCCTCTGGTAATACCCCGGGTTGGGAAGATTTGGGTACCCCTCCACCCTTGGCCTCCCCTCTCCTGGATTAGGTTGTCTGGGCTCAGGGAATTGGGGAAAGAAGGGTGGAGGATTTTGGGGCTGGAAATTGGGTGGATACCTGGGGAAAAAGTTCTGCCCAGGATTCGGAGAATTTCTGCCCTCCGGTGGGAAGTTAGGAGGAAAGTTCCCTGGGTTAGGTTCTTGGCTGGATCTCCCCCCTTGGGCTGGAGGAGTCCACACATAACCCAGGATGGGTCTGTTTCCCTTGTAACGGGGGCTTACATAATCAGGAGAGCGAGGGACCCCATTTGTGGGGCTGCCTCCCTGGCTCCCTGTCTGTGACTGGCCCGAGGACCTTCTGGGCCTAGCATTATTAGGTGCAGGTAGGTTTTTAGGCCCCCCCCATCTCCAAATCCAAAACGGGGGTGACCTTTACCTCTGCCACCTTGGCAGCAGCAGGGGTGCTGTTGGCTTTGGGGTTTTTCTGGGCATTACTTTTGCTATCTACCGGTTTCTGCACCTCATAGATCCGGGTAGCCTGTTCAATGACCCAGTCTAAAGATCTTTTCTCGTGAAAATCCCTCACGAGCTGGGTCATTATGTATTTGGGCAAGGCATGAAAAAATGTATTAATGAATTCTCTACTGTCTGTGCGCACCCTTCTGGTGGTCTGCGCAAAAGCACGTTTCAGTTCTTGCACAAATTCTTGTGGGGCCTGATCCTCCCCACATTGCAAATTGTAGGCTGCCTTGCGAGCCTCTTGAGGATTTCTATGAATGGAAAAATGTTTCAAGATGGCCGTCTTATAGGTGGACCATCTTAAATGATTTTGGTCCTCCAGCCCCGCAAAGAAACTGGAGTATTCCGGGGAGAAGGTCCACTTTACATATTGAATACAGCTTTGGCTGTCCTTCAAATGGAAAGTCTCCATCATTTGCTCAAACAACTCTAAGTGCTCCCAAACAGAATACTTAGCGTTCTTATGGTAAGGCGTGATGACGCTCCTGATCGCCTTAATCTGCTTTAAGGGGTCCTTAAGCAAGGCCCTTTTTGCCTTATTGGCCTTTTTGGTTCGGATAACTCTTGTCCATTCATCCTCTGACTCAGAGGCACTGCTCCCAGAGGTTCCTGTCTGCTCTTCCAGGTTTTCCCGGATTCTGCGAGCCTGGGAATGGCTGGCAGAATGTGGGGACCTGGTCTCCTGTGTCCTGCGCAGTTCAGAGGAGTCTTCAGATTCCTCCTTGCTGCCAGGATTTGATGGGTACCCCCCCCCACTGACCTAACTGGGCAGAGGTTTTCAGGATGCCCTTAATGGGCCTACTCTCCTGGGGTTCCCCATTAAATTGCACTGTGCTGGGGTGCCCATACCCGGATGCCCGCCCCTCCATTCCTGGGTGGTACTGGCCTATGAGCCCCATGCTTCTGGCTGGATAGTAATCTGCCATCCCTGTGGCCCTGTGCTCATGTGCGCCAGGGGACATGGGGGTGGCAGAGTCCAGGGACCGAGAGAGATAAAGGCCTCTGGTACTAGGGCGCCTGGGGTTATGCTCAGGAGTTTCTCTTTCCCAGCGAACCTCATCTCTATCCGCCCCTGCTCCCTGTTGCAATGCAAGAGCCTGCGCCTTCAGTTCCTCAGTTAAGGCCTTACTAGACTCTATCAGACTCTCCTGCATCGCTACCTGTTGTTGGAGTCTATCATTGCGCTGGCAGAGAGCCTCATTCTCTCTCTGTGTTTCCTGATTGGTCCTGGAGCACTGGGCCAGTCTTTGCTGCAGGAGGGTTACCTCCTGAGCTGTGTCCCTATTGGCCTGCTCCTTTCTTGCTAGAGCATCCTCCACCCTCCTGGTGTGCTCTAACAAGTTCTGGTGTTCTTTTTGGAGGTCACCCAGTCCCTGGTGGGCCAGGTGATTTTCTTCCATTTTTCTTTTTAAGTGGCAGACTTCCTGGCCTAAGGTGTCCCTTTCCTGACTAAGAGCCTGCATTTGTGCCGCCAGGTCGTCCCTCTGCCTTTGAAAGGCACCAGCTTTCTGGCGTTCTTCATCAAACTCTGCCTGGGTATCCAGGTCTTTCAAAATCAGCTTGTTGCTCTCTGCCTTCACTCTATCTAGATGACTTTGCAGGGTGGCTACCTGCTCCGTGCATGCCCTGTTAAAGTCTAATTGTTGCTCCAGCTTTTTCTGGCTCTGCAGTAAGGAGTCCAAACTGTCTTGGTGCTCCTTCTGCAGGGCCAGAAATCTAGTATCCTGGTCAGCCTTTTCCTGTTGCAGTATATCCATGTCCTCCTTTATTTTACTGATATACTGCCTACTGTCATTTTCTGACTCCTGGCTCCTGAGCAGCCTCCGCTCAGAAGAGTCCAGCTCAGATTGGGCCTTCTGTAATGCCAGCAGTTGCCTACTCGCCAGATCTTGGCCTTCAGCACATTTGCCCTGCATGGCTCCCATATGTAAATATAAATATGCCGCTACCCTGGCAATCTTGTTGTGCTCATCCTTGGCCTTAGAGGACATATATAGTTCACTCAGGGCCACATGTAAGGGACCCTGATCTCTATATATATCTGACCCTGTTTCAGTGACCTGTTGTGTGATTGCCTGCAACCACGCCTCCTGGCCCTGTTCGGTCCATTCACCTCTCACAAATAGCTTATGTAAGAGGTGCTCTCTGGCTATTTTCATGTCTACTAAGGTCGTCATTCTAGAGATTGGTCTCTGTCCTGACTTACAGAAGTTTGTATTTTATTTTTGCAAAACAGACCTTTTCCTTAGAGCGTTGCTTTGAGGAGTGCTTTACAGCGTAACACAGCGTGGTGATCCGACCGGATATGTGTATCTGGTCAGCTGGCACGCTGTATTAATCTGCACAAATGGTAGATCTAATCCAAACGTCCGGCACGAGCCCCCAATTTGTAAGAGGATTCAATTCAGCACTACAGCCAAGTCTAGAATACTGAATGAAAACCCTTATTGATATGTCTTTATGTCCAGTTCATGCGTTCTGGATGACTACCCCTATATAACACCCCTCTCTTGGAATCCTCCTGACCCCACTGAGCCAAGAAGTATTGCTGTTTTGCAAGTTAAAAGGTTTATTTGAGAAGTAAAGCAATATATATCTATCACACTTTATAATAAATTAATAATGGAATAGCACACTTAATCTGATATGATAAAGATTAACAACGGAGAATCTGGCACTAGCACACTTCTTTATAATCAATGATGAGTGGTTATAGGATGGATAAGATAGCAACAATACTTTTATGGTTTCAAATGGATGCAATGTGGAATGAAATGCAGTACAGAAAATAACTTGATAGGATTTCAACAAAACAATGTAATCACTTTTCTCTGGCAGTCCCCTCCCCCCCTTGATGCAATGCAAGGAAATGGAAGGAAAGCACACAGTTCTCAGAAATGCAATCAAATGTGATTCAGTTCACCCCAGCAAGCTTAGACTACAGAAGTTTAAAACACAGGCAAAATGCTTTTATATGTGCTGGCAATAAAGTGAAAAATATGCTAAAATGCTTTTAATTCCCTCTAGAGGTTCAGGGTGAGTGGTGTCAAGTTAATATTAGTCCAGGCTCACTTTAGCAAGGATCTAGGAGTAATTGGTGGGTTAAACGAATTTTTGGCAAATGAAGGCAAGCAGCAGCAGATTTTTACACGTGGAGAAATTTGCAAATCGCGGCAAAATTCGCGGGTGCGTTTTTCACGATTGCGGCAAAACTATATGGGGTAGGAATGCGGTTCTAGGTTCGTAGGAAAGCCACGATTCCCAGCTTTCTGAGGAAAGTTACTGCAAGTCTCTAGCACAAACGGTCACAGAGATATGAGCGATTAAATAAAGGTCGTTTTTCAGATTTGAAATTTTAAAGTTCAAAAGACAAGTGCAGCTTGCAACTAGAAAATGACAAGTGACAGCTTTACAAATGACAGGTGACAGTTAGGAGACAGTTCTACATAGATTAAAATAGGTTGAATTATATTATTTTAACTAAGAGATTGGTTCTGCACAGTTATGCTATGTACTCACAATATATTTAGAAATATGCCTTGCCACGGATCTGGTCAGGTTTTGGACTGCACTCCGGTTCAGCTCTCTCTGGTTCTGCTAACAGGTCAGCTCTACTCTCTCTCTGGTTCTGGAAATTTGATAGATTTGAAGTCTCTATGTCTGCTCTCTGAAGGTTGAGGGAGGTAAAGTATGGATTTTCCGGCAGAGCTTCCAGCTGCAAATGGATTTGAAGGTCCCTATCTGTCCTGTCTGTCTGCTTTTATGTGTTTTTAAAATGGGTGTGTTCTAGCATCACTGACCCTACCTCTCTCTCAGCTTCTAATTGGTCAAACTTCCATTTCTCACTTGATTGGGGGAGCTAAGTTGTGTCAGAGTGATGTCATTTTACAGCCTGCAGAAAGTCCACTCCTCCTGTCAACTTGCACACAAATCTAGATTTGAACCAAATACATATTTGCAGAGGTACATATTGTTTTAAAATCATATGCACCCATCATGCATTACAGGAGGTATACCCTGTCCAAATCTGCTCTTCCTGGGGGCTTGCATTCAGAAATGGCAATATTTTGCACTTTTTAACTGGTTTGCAATACCTGACATTAACCCAAATTTACACACATGTGCGCAAGGAGTATGGACATTTTTTGATGAAGTGTCAGATTTTTCACATGCACACATTTTGAGTAATATCCTCTTTTCCGCTAAAACCCCCCTGAACATGCCACCGGTTCTAAAAACCTCTTAAAATGTGGGCAGAAAAATCACAAGAATTATGGTGTCATTTAAATAATTTTCACAAGTCCGTACTATGAATTATTCATCTTTTTAGAGTTATGTTCTGGCCCCAAAGGGGTGTGGTTTTCCTCCAGCACAAGGTTGAATTTCTGGTTTATCCAGTTCTGCCAAGCCAGCTTGCTCTCACAGGCAGTGCCCCTCCCCTTTGTCCTTCCAGGAGGAAGCTACATTTACGACATCTGCAATAAACCATCTGCCTGGGTCAGGACAGGGCTTTGTTCAGAGCTCCTGTATTCTGTGGGGGCTCCCCTTAATTCAATTATCAGAGAGATGGCATATCCTTAGTGTGGCCAGCAAAAGGCAGATAGGCCTGGGAACACAGCTGTGACTCAAGTTTCACTCCTGATGGGGGGTAGTTGCCAGGCAGAATTCAGTTCCTTAAGCCAGGTTTCAGATAAAATGTCACTTTTTGTTACCCAGTTTAAGTCAAGACAATGTTTACATATGCAGCTAGAATGCTGATTCTAAGTTTAAAACTATGACATTTAAACAATTGCAACCTATGTGACACTCAGAGTAGGTCACTCATTTCTTTTAAACATTTAGATTAGTAGTGTCTTTCAGTCCAAATTTACTTAAACTGCTGAAATCCACAGCTCAGCCAGTCTTGTTATAAACCTTCAAGTCACTTCAGAATATAACTTTACATTGGATCCACTTCTCAGTAAGTCTTTCTTTGGCTTGCCCTGGGTTCATTTATTCAGTTTTACAAAAAGTAAAATCTAGTGGTTTTAAAACGTCGGCTTTTGGATAGTGGTGAGTACTGGTATTGCACCCCTTTTTGGGATTTAAGAAAATGAATTCCCAACAGTTATGGGTTTGCTTTTGGCAATCAGCATTGCCATTCCCAATGGTTTCAGACTACTGTGTGGGTAGTCCAATGGTGGTTTTAGGCAGTGTCCTTCTGTGCCCACAACATCGGCAAAAATGAGTGGCAGCCTATTCTTCATGCATTTCCCTGTGCATTTTCTGGGAAGCTCTGGCCATCATGATGTTTTCCATGTCAGTACTGCACAGTTTTGAGGTAGGGCTCGGATGCCTGGGTAAATACATCCCACAGGCACCAGTATGTGACGTGGAGCAGGCACACATCTTCGGCGGGGGGACATGGACGGCATGTAGAAAGCAGTGCATTACATGGGGAAAGATAAGATGAAGGCAAATGTGAAGTTCAAAAAATAAGCTCACACATACGGGTAAACTGTATTCTATCTCATGTCGGATCGTTCTCACCTCCACCTAAGAGGGCTTGACAGAGGCCAGATAAGTGAGCTTCCGAAACTAAGCAAAGCCCACCATTGCGAACCTCCTGAAGTTGATGGAGCAGGAAGCTGGTAAGGCCTGCTGCTCCACTAGCCCTGCTGGAGGTCTCCAGGCCCCCTACAAGTCACGCTAGATTATGCCACTTGGAAACAAATGGGAGAATGTCTTTGAGAAGGTGGAGTCAGCAAAGTGCTGATTTCAATGTGGCTCCATCTTGGGCTTTAGTGCGTGTATTTTTATATCACCAAGCTCCCTGGTTTTAACTTTATCTTTGGCTTTTACAATGGAGATGGAAAGAACTTTGGTGGTTGGAGTTGTTGGTACAATACTCCTGGAGGGAAATCGCCTCCACCTGCCAATTGTTATTTGTAGCAAGTTGTTCCCTGTCTAATGTCCCAGAGCAAACATGCATTTTGACAATGAATGCCCCATGCTGACCTCCCCTGCCACCCACAGTGATATAGATTCATCGGTCATCTACATATCAATTGCAGGAAAACTCAAACTACTAATGCAGCCATCCTCAGGGACTTTCCCTTTGTTATTTCTGTATTTGGCCACTGGTATGCTCTTCATCCTCGCTTGCTCTTCCTCCACCTTGACCCACCATCTCCATGCAGCATGGATTTCCTTGAAACACTAGTCCCCTCTTCAAATTCCTACTCCTAGTCAACACATCAATTGATGGACTGTCTCACCATCCCCAGCAGACTCTCCCATCACTCTCCTCCTTGCACTTTGCCTTTTCAAGCCCTAATCAACCCTCCTATTTCCTTGTACTGACGTAGCAAGAGCCCCGTGGGCCCCTGCCGCTTGATGTCCTGGGGAGGGCCGCCACGACATTCAGAAATAAATCTTTTCTTTCTGAAGTCAGATAGTATGCACACTGACTTCAGAAAGAAAGGACTTTTTTTCTGAAGTCATATCATTTCTTTTTGAACCCAGAGTGCAATAAAATGATATCTTTCTGAAGTCGGAGAGCATGCACTCTGACTTAAAAAAGAAATGTTCCAGTTGTGGTGTGGCTCTGTGGTCACACTGTGCATGACAGGAACTTCAAAGTTCATGTATGTGTTGTGAAGGCTGCAGAGTGGGAAACGATTGCCGGAGCGAGCAGAGGCCTTCCTTAGGGAAGACGTAAAATGGCCAAAGCAAGTAAGAAAATAAAATGTTGTATGTTTTTGTGTGTACCGTCATGCGTGCTGCATGTTTGGTGCATGTATGCATGTGTGTGTATGCATGCGTGCATGCAAGAGTGTGTTATGTATTATGTAAGTTGTATGTGAATTAGTGTGATGTATGGGTGGCTGAATGCATATGTGAATTAGCAGGTGAATGCTGTGTGAATGGGTGTGCAGCATATGTTTGTGCTGGGCTGACATTGAGGAGATGATTTGAAGGTTGGGGGTTGAAGGGCGGGGTGTGCTACTACATCATTTTTACGTGGGCATCCATCCATGATAAAGCAAGCAAGTTGTGTGTTGTGTATCTAGACTGGCCTTTTGGTGAAGCCAGTCTACTTCTTTCGTATTGTGGCATTACATTTTTTTCTGGGCATATTTGATAAAGCAAGCATGTTAAGTATTATTATGTGGCTAGACTGGCATTCTGGGGTAGCCAGCCTAGTAATTTCATATCGTGGCATGACATTTATTTTCTGGGCATCTATGATAAAGTAAGCATGTTAAATGTTATTACATAGCTAGACTGGAATTTTGGTGTAGCCAGTCTAGCTTTTTCTTTGGCATCGCATTTTATTCTGGGCATCCCTGAGAAAGTAAGCATGATAAGGGTTATTTAATGGCTAGATGGCCTTTTGGGTCAGCCAGTCTAGCCATTTTTTACTGTGGCATGAGTTTCTTTCTGGGCAACTATGATAAAGCAAACATGATAAGTGTTTTTACATGTCTAGACTGGACCACTTTGTGCAACCAGTTTGAAAATGTTTGCTTATTATGGATTGGCATTTTTAAAGGCACACCCAACAGGAGTATGTTCATGCATTAGGATATAGCAATATATTGGCAGAACCAGAGTGGACATATTTTATTATAGTATCTTTTCTGGCATTATGTGCAAAGCAAACATGAGTTGTGTTCTTATACGGGAATACTGGCATATATTGGTGCAGACATTATGGACATGTATGGGAACAGTCAGCGTGAAAATGTTTTTATACTGGCATATATTGTGGGTAAAGGCATCACAAAAATGCATTGGGAAAACCTCCTGTGCACTGTTCTGTTGGTCAGTTACATCTATTGCAATTTTGGATTGGAGTTACCCTACAAAATCAATTGCAAACTGTCTGGCATTTTATCCAATTTTTCACCGAAAGTGTGCTGTATAATGCATCATGTTAAACTATTATTCAAAAGATTTTCCTTTGGTTGGCTTTGGCTCCTTCACTAAACCCGGTCACACTGACATATTTGTGGGAAATGATTATGCCCTCCAATTAAAAAATTTACCAGTCGCCACTGGATGAGTGGGTGAATGGGTATGAATGTGTGCATGCATGACTGGGGCCCAGGCAAGGGGCATTGGAGCATGTACACTTTCTTACACGTTTTACTAGTATTTTTGGGCCAAGCTAACTTGATGTTATTACTTGGAGGGCAGTTTGGGGTGGGATGATTATAGCACAACTGGGCAGGCAGATTGGATATTTTCTTAATGTGGCATGGCATTTGTTTTACTCACATAAGGGGCAAGGCTAAGTGTGTTCTTACATGAGAGAGTGGGTGCACCTGTGCAGTCAGCAAGTACATGTTTCCTTACTGTGGCATTGCATGTTTTACTGGCGTTGAGTGCAAAGTCATCATGAAGAGTATTCTTACATGGTGGTGCAGGAATTGTGCAAGCATTTATGCAGCAGTAAAAACATATTATCTTCCTGTGGCAGGAGTTTTTACTGGCATTAAGGGCAAAGCCAACAAGAGCATGTTCGTACATGGGCACACTTGCAAACACTGGCAGAACCAGCATGAACATGTTTTCTTATGGCATCATTACTGTACATAATATTGCTGGCCATGCACAGAGTTGGCTGGTACGTTTGTGTGTCAGGACCCAGGAGCCAGTTACAGCTCCTTTGTTTCTATGCTAGCCCCTGCAGCATCATGATTATCATGTGCATTGCTCATGCATGGTGGTCCAGGCCGGCACAGAGTTGGTGAGCTTGGGGAGCCCTCAGCGTGGCTTGCGGTAGTGGCCCTCATTTTGTGTCATGCCACTGCTCCTTTACCTTCCTTGCTTCTTACCACTAGAACGCCATGCCCCTGAAATCAAACTTTCAACCACTATAGCAACGGGAAAGCACTTCATATCTCTGGAAAGTGCACCTGAGACTGAGCAAGACATTGTCCCTCAGATCGACCACCACAATCCTGCATCCTTTTTCCACCAGTACATATTTGTAAATACTGTAAAGCCACACAGTGCATGTCTGCACTGCCGCTAGTCCATATTTCCATTATTCACCCCTCCATCTTCTGCCTATTATGCATCCACATTGTCTTCTGGATGCAATGCACCCTAAAACGGGAATGTGCCACCCTCTGCTATTACTCTTGCGCAGCGCTCTTTTCCTCTTCCTGAAGTTTGTTCCGGGGCGACTGCTGTCTGTATATTGCGATTAATGCAAAATGCAAATGTTTGTAAAGCACCTCTGAAGAGAGAGAGAGAGAGAGAGAGAGAGAGAGAGAGAGAGAGAGAGAGAGAGAGAGAGAGAGAGAGAGAGAGAGAGGCGCCTGTGGTCATCTTGCAGGGGGGAAGGGGAGCTGCCCCTACTGGCAGAGGCGTTGCTAAGGGGGGACTGAGGGGGCTAAAGCCCCGGGTCTTTTAGTTGTAGCCCCGAATAGAAGCTCAGGGGCTACAATCAAAAGCTAGCTAACCCGCCCACCCCCACCATTCCCTACAGTTCTAACATTAGTATAGCCCCAGATCTTTTCCAGACCTAGCAACACCCATGCTTGCTGGCAGGGCCATCCTAAGCTGTTTTGGGGCACAGAGCACAGACACCTTCGCCCCCTCCTCTACAGAAGCAAATAAGTAGTGGAATCCAGAGTATCCGGTTGCACCCCCATATTGTGCTCTCAACGGCTTGGTATGCTGCCTCATCAAAAGAATAGTGCTCCTTTCCAGTCCTTACCTTCTTCATCCTGGCTGGAATCAGTAACAAGCAAGCAGCATTTCAAGGGCAGCATTAGCAGTCTGGGAAAAGGGCACTTGTGTCCCAGTATAGGGACAGGCACTTTTTAACAATAGTACCCACGAAGCAGGATTACAGGCCGACATATAAATATAGGACACAGATAGGTGGTCATAGGAAAAAGGTGTACCTACCACAGAATAGACATAGGACTCATATTAGCAACCTCACAGAATGTAAAAGTTCTCAAGCATGGATACAGGACATCAACTGGAAGCAACGAGAAAGGTTTGCATACCATAGCAGACACAGATTAGAATCTATAAGGAAGGCACATGTTTCTGGACTTCCCGACATAGACTGAGATAAGAAGAGGGCTATGGTTTTTAAGTGGTGTCGCCATTAGAGAGGAAAGAAACAAATGGCTGTGGTGTGTCATATATTAATGGTTACTATCATTTTATATGAGATGGGAATATACACAGTTAACCAAAGAGTGAGGCTTTTTTGAAGAGCATATCTTGAGAACAAAATCACTCTTGTGCACTGATCATTTTAAAATGTTTAGGGATGGGCAATTTTGTCAGGTTAGGCAATATGAGATTAAATGAGTAGCCCAGGATCACACACATTAATTAAGTGGTCCATCTGGGATTTGAACCCAGTGTACAATTTCTGTACTTTGCCACTTTGGTTCCCATTTCTAATAGTCCCATTTTGTAGAACTGACTTGGAAAGTACACAAATGACATAACCCAACATGACAATGTTTAAAAACAAAACGATATAGGAGCATGTTATGCAAAATCAGAATCATTCTAGCTCCATCATCAATGAAGGTATAGAAGTACCAGAATACTGTGCTATACTTCTGTGTTTTTATTTTGGTTTTTCAAGCTTTAAATAACCCAATACACAGACTTGTCGCTTATTCATGATGTGCAGAAGAGCCTTTCAAATTGTACAAAAAAGCAAACCTTTTTTGTGTCAAATCAGTGGATCTGAAAATATTCTCACCAGAGGCCGTGACATTGGGTCCGTTCTCTTCTGTCTAGGACCCCTTCGACTCAAATGGCCTACATAAAAACAGGTCAGGCAAAAGGCTAAATAATGCCAGCAGCAAGCGAGAAGGCAAGACTTTCCAACGAAGACTTAAAGTACTATACAGTGGTATTAAATAATTAGTCCAAGATCACTGTGTTGTCCGCTGGCAAAGGAAGGATACACTTTAGTTCCACAGTCTCAAAGTGGCAACCTAATCACCTGATAACAGTGTATGCTCCTCATTGCAGGTTTATGTACAGGTTTTGCAACCCCGGTCTGGAGGAATCGAGTTCTAGACATTCACCATACAGAGGCTATGTTAGTTTTGAAGCTACGACAATGTATTGCAAGATGGTTGTTTTGTAGCACAACAGGTTTTACATTAAGCAACTTTTACAAAAGGTGTCAGACATAGGAAAGGCTGAGTCAGCCCTATTGGTAGTGGTACTGTCATATGGCATGTAAACACACAGCTATGTAACACATGCTTTGCACATTGAGCTATCTCCTGAACCATAGCAGCACTCAGATTTATCATATCCACTTTGGTGATTGCACTGAATATAGTCCCCATAGAAAGGTGAGAATGCTGCAGGAGTTGTGCCCTAGTGAACGGACAAACTATGTATGCCAGAGTGAACAGGAGTCATTGGTCAGAGCAGAATATACTTGTCAACAACAATCGGGCAGTAGGTTTCGAAACCTTGACACTGGATCACAAAATATATTGAGGTGTGTTAATGAATGAATAACGGTCCCTGAGGTCTTTGTATCAGTCAGCCACTGCTGGAGGGTCTCACCTCGGATGTCCTCTAGGCGCACTTCTCTCCCTGCTCTTTCTAACATGGCAGTGCTGTTCTGACACAAGAGATAGCCGCGAGCGGGAGATAAATGCAAGCGGGCGCTCCACACAAACCCGCGCGCGGAGCTGTGAGCGTCTTTATCTGCTCCCGGCAGGTGCCAGAGACGCAGAAATGCTGACACGGCCCTGCGGGAAACCAAAATGAAAGCACAGCATGTGTTCCATATTTACCGGGAAAATAGCGTAGCAGCAAAATGGCAGTACACCAAAATGAACTCATAGGCATGCAGGTCCAGGACAATAGCTCAGGACGTCCAGGGCCCGCTGCAGAGACTTGCTGTTCATCCTCCTGAAATCGATGCATCGAAAAACCTTCCGACAAGAATTATGTCACATCAGATGACTCAGTCTGTGACTTGCCTTTTAAATGACTAGGTGTATGAATTACACTTTGTGTTTCAATGGTATTTTCCCATTGATAAACGGTTTTGTAAATCGGGCCTATGACTATTATTAAGCACAGAGGGCCTCAGTATGAACTTGGTTCTAAAACTGCCAAACTTCAGTACAATTACCACATGAAGGGGCTTATTATGGAATTACCGCCACTTTTACCATACCACCAAATTATGAGTTGGTGGTAATTCCGCTGGTGGAATTAGCCCCAGCTGCATTAGTGCCGGCGGAAGTAGCCCCACATATGGCGGAATTGGCCCTGGTGCTAATACCACTGACGGAATTACAGCTTAAATTGAAAATGGTATTTCCGCCATATTACAAGTGCAAATACCACCGGGAATGGGCAGTGATTCCTCCAAAAACAGAGTGCAGTTGTAAATGCACACAGGTGATGGAAAAGAAGACACAGGTGCACCCAATCCATCCCGAAAGTCTACAAAAGGCTGGCACCTGACCTTAACACACTTTCCAACACCATGCTGCCACTAAATGACGCGAATTCGAGCATGCAGCACCTCCGGCTCGTGCTGCAGAGGCAGGAACAGAAGCATAGGGCACAGGACGCACAGAGAAGGAGGAGATGCCATGCAAGGCGAGGGCCCACTCCCTGGGTCAGACCCTCACACTGGACATGAACTGACACCAGCTGATTACTCAAAGCAGGATTAACATCAGAGCTGCCTTATCCCCTCTGCTGAAGTTTGTGTCGGTCCTACATTTCCTTGCAACTGGCACCTACCAGCACACTGAAGGCATGATGCATTGCATGTCCCAGCCCACATTTTCATATGTGCCTGTGCAGGTGCTGGAAGCGCTCCTGCGCCTTGCTTGCCGGCACATCTCCTTGCTCACCACCACAGCCCATCACCCCTGCCCATCACCCCTGCACCCAATGCCACAAAGCCACGTTTTAAGCAGCAGCCCCTCGGCCCGACATACTTGCCACTATGGATTGCACCCATGTGGTGTTGGTCACCCCCCACACCGAGGCATCCAAAGAGGTATACCGCAACAGGAAGCAGTATCACTCCATGACTGTCCAGATCACCAGAAATGCTGTTCTTGTGATCACACAATGCTGTGCCCTCTTCCCTGGTTGCACACATGATGCCGTGGTCCTGCGGAACAGCACAATGCCTGCATATCTGGAGAGCCACAGAGGCCAAAGGACATGGACACTGGGTGAGTACAAGTGCCATCAAGTGCCATCACACAAACTGATCTCACAGCACCATTGAAATGCAAAGTGAAAGGGGGGCATTATCACAACTGAACAATGCATGCTCTTTCAAGGCCGTGTACATGCAGGACTGGCCCTCTTACCCCACACATGATAGCTACCAACCCACCGGACTAAGACATGCTGGACAATTCAGTAGTATGTTGGCAATGCATATTTCCTCAAGACGAAAGCATTACACACACAGGACTGCATGAACCACAATGCAATTGAACACATCCCTACTCATCGAATGTCACATTTCAACACTGCACAAAGACAATGCAACACTGGCAGAAAGTTATGCCATGTACTCCATCAGCCATGTATGTGAAGCCATAATGGAAGGAGCACAGTTACCACAAACCTGCACAATTAAAACTAATCACCCACCAGCTAAGCATTACACCATCAGGGCACATGCATGATAGCAGCGCACAGGCCCAACACAGCCAGCGTGCATTCTACCATACCAACACAGACCATGAAAGTGACGAGTGCTGCCTGTGAGCTGTGTGCATGGTGTAGCATGACAATGCATGTGAACCCCATAGTAAATGGCTCTACATACAAGTACTCTGATGGTAAATCATGTTGTATGACAAATCTGGAAAAATGTATTTACAGAGTGTCAATCAACACATCCACATCTGACATCTGTGACCTTTGCTCTTGCAGTTGCCTATGGATACCCCCAGTTACCATGGCTAATGACACCTGTGCACAGTCCATGTACGCCACAGGAGGTGGCCTACAATGAGGCACACGTCAGGACCAGGCTGTGCACAGGGTGGACCTTTGGCCTGCTGAATGTTCGTTTTTAGTGTTTGCACCGGACAGGCCAGAGAAGGTTGGACAAATATTTCTTGTCTGTGCCATGCTGCACAACATGTGGCTCAGGCGAAATGTCCCCCTTCCCCATGATGATGACATGCCACCCCCAGAAGACAACGACTCACTACCTGCAGATGCAGTGCTGCCACACAGTGAGCGGGAGGAAGGAAGGGATGTACATCTGGTGTGGTAATAACTAATATACAATTATTTCTGATCACATCGATAATCACATGCTGCTCAACTTTGTGCATAGCCACGTATAGAATATGTCACATTCACACAAAAGGGAATTCCCCAGCATTGCTTTAAGTTAACTTGTATTTAATACTCAAGTGTGAAAATCCCCAATTCAACACCCTCCGCACACCCTCACCCCCAACACAATACCCTCCCCACACCCTCACCCCAACACAATACCCTCCCCACACCTTCATCCCCAATACATTAGCCTTGCAGTCTGTGTTATGCATGTGTCCACTATCTCCTCCTCTTGGCACACTTTGTCGTGGGAGTAACAGCACGGTAGGTGCAGCGCTGGGAGCGCCTTGGTGGCGTGCTCACCACGGATCCCTCAGTAGGGGTGACTGAAACTGAACTGCCCAGTTCACTGCTCCAGACATGCAGAAGGGTAAGGGATGTTCTCATTAGTTGCCAAAATTTGCTCACACAATTACATCACTGTTTGGCTCATGATGGTAGTATACTAGCATTTCCCTCAGTAGCACGATGACACAGGGCCTCATTATAACTCAGGCGGTCCGGAAATGACGGTGGCGGTAAACCCGCCGCCACCGTTGTTTCCGGACCGCCTGATCCCGACTCCTGCAGGCGGGAGGTGATGTTCCCGCCAGGTCTGACCTGGCGGGTTTAACACCGTCCGCCTGCAGGCAGACGAGGAAACACCGGCAGCATTACGAGATGCTGCAGGTGTTTCCATGATCCCCATTCCCATCGAGTCCAATAGGACTCGATGGGAATGGGGATTAACACCATTCCGCCTCCGTGATTCCCGGAAAACCGGGGTTGTAATGCCCCGGTAATTCCGGGAATCACGGAGGCGGAATGTTAATACGAGTCCGGCGGTAACCAGGCGGTTTTACCGCTGCGGTTACCGCCGGACTCGTAATGAGGCCCACAGTCAGTCCAGGGCAGTAGACATCCACCTAGAGGCATCGAGCACCTCATCATGCATAACCTGTGCATCACACTGTTGCTCCTGAGCCATGTGCTCCATCCTTTTTTGCTCCGCTCCATCTGTGTGAGCCTCTCTCAGATGTCATCCATGGTGTGTTGTGCACTGGCCCTGGAGAGGAAAGGAGGTGCCTTCCCTGGCTGCCAAACGCCTGCTCACACCATGCACCTCAACATCATCTGGTGGTGATTTGGTGTCTTCCAGTGGTCTCATGCAGAAGGGACGTGACCTAGCAGTTCGGGCTGGACTACCCCTTTGGGGGTGGGGCCAAGCCTGATTTGCATAAGGGGGATGCTTGTGGTCTCGTGCAGAAGGGATGTGACCTAGCAGTTCGGGCTGAACTACCCCTTTGGGGGTGGGGCCAAGCCTGATTTGCATAAGGTCTTTCCCCTTCTGTAATGGCTTGGCAGGCGAAGAATGATGGTCTGGAGGGTTGCCCATAGCAATGCCAGAGGTTAAGATTCATTCTAAACCTTCCAGCCATCACCTCTTTTGTTTTGCTATTGTCACCCCGAGTGGGACGGGTATGCCCAGACGTGGGTCCCGTGCCTGCTGGGCTTAGAGACGCAAGCTACTCCTCACCGATGACGCCCAACAAGGCTGAAACATGTCTGGGGATGCTTGTGGTCTTGTGCAGAAGGGATGTGACCTAGCAGTTCGGGCTGGACTACCCCTTTGGGGGTGGGGCCAAGCCAATGTGCATAAGGTCTTTCCCCTTCTGTAATGGCTTGGCAGGCGAAGAATGATGGTCTGGAGGGTTGCCCAGAGCAATGCCAGAGGTTAGGATTCATTCTAAACCTTCCAGACATCACCTCTTTCGTTTTGCTATTGTCTTCCGTATGGTGCCAATGGAGGGCATGGTGAGAGGACAAGGGAGGAATCTGAAGACTGCATGGGAAAGTGTCTGGACAGGGTGATGATCCCTGGGACATCTCCCTCACAGGGGCAGCTGGAGAGGTGGATCGAGGGGTGCCAGAATCAGGTGCTTCTGCAACAGCTGGTGTGGTGCCGGTGTCCAGTGTAGTGTCCAGTTCCACTGCCTTTATACTTAGGCGGGTGGTTTGCACAATTGACAGCCCAAGAGTGGCGGGAGGTCCTGCAGGCCCTGTCGTGGGCGCTGTTGGGGCCACAACTATGGCAGGCATGCCTGTGCCCCCACAGATGTCAGCAGCAGGGACCTTGGACTGATGGGTCCTGGAGGTCTCCTACTGGGGAATGTCCTCTCTGGGTGTGGCATGGCTTGATCCCTTCCTTGCACTTGGAGGTCCAGGTGTGACAGACCCACTGGTCACCTCCATGGGGACCTAGGTGTCTTGTGTGCCTGTCACGAGACAGAAAACAGTGCATCATTACTCTTGTTGGAAGGTTGTAGGATGTGCTCTCCTGCAGTGTATGTACTATGGGTTCACAGTGACATACTACCCCATGATGGCCTTCTTTATGTGACAGGCAGTAGGTTAGATTATTAAGTGTGAATCTCTAGTGTTGAGAATGTGTGCCTGGACTGTGGTGTCATGTACTTGATGACTGTGCAAGGGAACGCTGGCCAATGTAGGGCTGGCCTGTTGTAGGCATATCCTCATCTCCTGTCGTGTGAGGGATGCCCTGCTAGTCATGGGAGTGTTGGTGTTACATTGGGTGGGAAGCACTCTTCACTGAGGCCTTACTGCTACTGTTCTGTTGCATTTCTTGGGTGTTTGACCCATATGTTCAGTGTGTTGCAGCTCTTCGGAGGATGCGTTCTTACACGAGTGCTAAACATCCTGGTAAAAGATGGTGGGATATACCTTGTGAATGGGTAACTGTCCATGATACTTGCTGTACCATCGTTGTTAGGTATGTCCTACATGACGGCCACCTCCTTGCAAATGGTGTGCCTTTTAGGGGGTTCACACCTACCATGCCCAGTGATGTACTGTCCCAAGGTTGTTTCATGTGTTTCCTCTGCATTGGCTTAGTGAATTTCTGCTTGGTGACTGCAAGTGTGTCTGTTGCCATTCCATTGTAATTGTTGTGCATAGGGCCCATGATTCACTCATTTAATCACCAGGGTATTCCTGGCTGCTGGTTCCTGCCTCCATTTTACCCAAACCCTCCAGGCCCACCATGTGGAGGATGCTTTTCACGCTCTCCTCCCATGGTGAGAGCTGCAGTGGGGCCACAGTTCCTCCACCTGTGGTTGCTGTGTCCCTACGGTGGTTGGAAACGAGCATCCACACCCTGGTTTTTAGGTCGTTTCAGCGCTTCTGTATGTCATCACAGTCCCGTGGGACACTAACCACGGCAGTCACCTTGTCCCTTATTTCTATCAAAACGGCTTTCTTGCGATGGGAGGGCATCTTGCAGTTGTGTGGGCCGCACAGCTCCTCTACATGGGCTACCACCTCCTCTGCCAGCACAGTGAGCTCCTGCTCGTAGAATTTGGGTTTTCTTTGGTGCATTTCAGGCACCTTCCCTTTGCCTTCACCTGAGGACATGTTTGTGGTGTATTTTGGGCTTGGATAGAAATCCCTTAATAGTGATTTTGAGTGGAGTGGATTTTTCAAGATGGCAGCTTGCAAGCTTCCCGTTCTGATGATGACACTATGTCCACCGATGGTAATTCTGACGGAGGTAATTCTGCCGGCAGAATTTGTGCTGAGTATTCCGGCAGTAACAGTGATTCCGCCGATTCTGGACACAATTACTGTCCGAATCCATACCGTTACCACTGATAGTGTGTGCAAACTCCTGCAAAGTTGTAATACGGTGATAATTCTGCCAGACACAATGGTGGTAACGGTAATTCTGCATTATCGCTGTATTACCGTCCAGCTCATAACGAGCCCCGAATAACAGCAATATACTGGGAGAATTTGAGTCTCCGGACTCTAAATGTATACCCCATTTTGGAGTCCCATTGGACTCTATTGGGGAGATGTGGTATTAATTTATACTTCATGGGTAATACCGCAAATGTGTGAAAGTAATTCTCTCCACAAATAAATCCAACAGATTTTCACAGTTTCAGTAACGAAACCTATAATTTGGTGGAGCACTGAAACGGATGCTATTTTCAAATACTGCCAAACTCATAATGGGGCCTGTCTCACCTGTATCCAAAAATCAATGCTGAAAGTACTTGCATTTTGCTATCAATTCCTTTTTTAATCTCAAAAGCCCTTTTTCTATGTTGTACTCAGTTATGCCTTGCACAATGCATCACAGCATGGTACTGCAAACAATACACATTTTCCCATTATTATATATATGCATTTGTAGAGCGCAAAGCTGTTGCCTTACGGCTTCTTGGCAATGAGGAAAAAGTATTCCACTACTGTGCACACACCAAAATCGATTACACAGAAACAACCTGATTTTGAGAAGTTTCCGAATATGTAACAACAGTTCAGTATTTTAAAACAAATATCAGCACGTCCTTGTTCGATCTCCACCATCGTAACTACAAATCTGAGATCCGAAAAGCTAAAAAAGCCTATTACAATAAAATAATTCTGAACTGTGGCAGCAGCAGCAAAGAACTCCACAAGATCATCTCAGAATTCGTGAAACCCACTTGCACATCTGCCCAAACCACTCCCACACAAACACTCTGCGACTCCCTCTCGCTACAGTTCTACAACACTGCACTCAACAGGATCGCAACCCTAAACACCAAATTCTCCAACCTCACCCCCTGTCCTACCAATACCCCTCCTGATCCTGCTGCCCCGACGCCCACTATGCCAACCTTTGAGTCCTTCCAACTCATCTCAAAAGAAGAGTTCCTAGACCTACTATCTGGCAGCAGACACTCCAGATGTCACCTTGACCCCTACCCCTGAAAGAAACATTCTACTCTACCTGCGCAGGAGAACATGCAAGATCCATACTAAATGACCCCCTCACTTTCGGCACCTTTCCAGAAGCCTTCAAAATAGCACACAAAAAAACGCTTCTAAAAAAGGCATCCCTCGACCCCCTTGACCCCAAGAATTACAGGCCGATCTCCAACACCAGTTTTCTCACAAAACTCATTGAGTGGACTACGTACTCCCAGCTCAACTGCTACGTAGAATACATCAATCTCCTAGACCCCGTTCAATCAAGCTTCAGACCGCGCCATGGAACAGAACCCACTCTGATCTCAATTTGGAATGATCTCAAGGTTGTGGCAGACTCTGAGGGTTGCACAGCACTGATTCTCCTTGATCTGTCAGCAGCCGTTGAAACCATTAACCATTCAATCTACTTGGCCACCGCCACTCCCTAGGAATCCATGGCTCGGCACTAAAATGGATTGCCTCCTTCCTCAGCAACAGGAAACAAATCACCTTCCCCTTCCCCTTGGTCTCCACTGCTCGCGCTGTGAACACTGGAGTACCCCAAGGAGCCTGCCTCTCTGCTCTCCTTTTCAACCTCTATCTGACTACTCTACCAGGAATCATCCGCGCCCGCAACCTCTCGTGTTACAACTACGCTGACGATACCTAAATTATCCTAAGAATTCCTAAAACAAGCACCAACCCTAGCCCCGACCTTGAAGGATGTATCAGTGATATTGACCAATGGATGACAAGTAACCACCTTCTTTTGAACCCTGTTAAACTGAAATCGTGGTGTGCAGCAATACTGCCCTTCTCCCAGAACCACTCCCATGGCCCCTCTCCCTTGGCCTCCCTCCCCCTCTTTCCAAAATAGTCAAAAACCTTGGCTGCACTATGGACTCAGACCTAACCCTCTCTCGTCAGATCAATAATGTATCAAAATCCTGTCACTACCACCTCAAACTCCTTTGACACGTTTTTCCTTACCTTTCCCTATCCCAACAGACTCACCGCTGTTATGCCTATTGTTATGTCGAGTTTGGACTATGCCAACTCCTTATATCTGGGAGCACCGGAACCCAACTCAACAACAAACCCCAAAGAACTCAAAACGTTGCAGCAAAACTCTTCTCGCCCTGGGACACAGGGACCATATCTCCCTCACTCTCCACACCATCCACTGGCTCCCTGTCAGACGAGGGGCCGCCTTCAAAACCTTATGCATTACTCACCGAGCAGTGCACAAGACTGGCCCAACGTACCTTCAAGAGAAGATAAAACCCTACCTCCCATCTCAGACCCTAGGATCTAGCACTGTCATCTTACTAGTGATTCCAACCTCCAAGTCCACCAGGATTGGAGGATCCGCCATCTCAACTTTGGCTCCAACTCTATAGAACTCCCTCCTCTCACACATTCGACACACCCATGACCACATGGCCTTCCGCAAAGCACTGAAAACCTGGCTCTTTTCATATAGCTGTCATGGCCATACCCCCTGGCCCTTGCTTTCAGGCCCTTTGGGCTGCATCACAGTGTCCCTACATGGCCCCAAGGGCCCAATCATGCCCCCTAAGACTCTCTTGGAGTCAGTCTTGGCGCCTTTGGCGCCAGGCTCATATGGCAGAAGGGGGAGCTGGAGCTCTCAATGGAAAGGGAACAACATGGCCGCTCCCACATGGTTCAGTTCCAGAACTGAAGCATGCGGTCCAGCATCTAGGGTGTGGTCAGGCCTGAAGGCACCTGGGATACCTGCAGACTATTTAAGCCACGTCCAAGCTGCAGAACACGCTTTGCGTTGCTCTGCACTCGCAGCGTGACGTTCACCGTGGTCTGTCCTCTGCATTCCAGGCCTGCACCTGCAAAAGAAGAACATCATCATCCTTACCTGCTAGTTAATCCAGCTCCTGTCGATCGCTCCAGTGTCCCGAACATCCAGCATCTATTCGGAAGCTCGTCCTCACTTGGAAGCCACAACCTGGAGGAGGAAAAAGAAAGACAGCATTAGTAAGCGTTCACATCCCTCATTCAAACATCATTCGGAAGCACACTTACCTGAGCGGAACTCGCAGTTGGTTTATTCCCGTTCTGGCCTCCATCAACTTGCAAGAGAAAGGCAAGGCGGGTTAGCTCTCATACTTACTCAACGGCGATTCGGACAACATAGACTCATCGCTCCACATCCTCCTGGCCCCTCACCATCCGGAACATCACGGCAGCCTGCAAGAGAACAATAACACAGGTTAGCAAACAGCAAAAGCACACATAGTGCCGCGCTCCGCGCATTCACTTACCATCTCGAGCATACCCCCCTCAACCAGCTTGACGTCTTCATCATCCCTTCCGCACCTAAGAGAGAAGGAAGACATTAACAGGGGCAATTACAATTACGGACAAAATATCAAGAACAATAGACTTACCTGAAGAACTGAGTCGCAGCAGGTCTGGACTCACAGGCCCGCGCCAGTGAAGCAACTTGGCTGCGAAGCGCGCCATCCACGAAGGACCCCTGCACAGAGCAGCAGGACGGAGAGCGCATCATATTGAAATCCAAGGTGAGGAAGGCTCTAAGGGGGTCGTTGGGTTCACAAGGGAGGTGGGCCCAGAGAGGAAGAGATTGTGGGCTAAATCTGAACTCCTGTATTCCAGACTAGATCCTCGGCAGAACGAGAACCCGAGGGAGGTGGATCCAGGTCGGGAGCAGTGCAACCAGATCGGGTGGCGTCCCTGTGGATACCAGGTAAGCGTTACAATAGCTCATAAGACCTTCTAAAGCCGCTGAGACCATGCAACCTGCAGACAAATGTTCAAGGAGATACAGAGCAATGACACCACCGGAAGCGACTATTAAGTCACTAATAATGTCACTCTGAGCGCAGCAATCACAATACGCGTAAATGAAATCCGGAACAGCGTCCTCGTAAGAATAACACCTCCAACCCAGACACTCACCTCTCCTATCACTATGCTCACTCTACTCTCCATCAACACACAATAGATCACAGCTACATCCCTCGATCAATTTCGGCCTAGGTGCTCATGTACAAACAATTCTCCATGAACACCTCAACACCCTGCTAGAATGCAGCTATACCCCACGGAAAATCGTCCTAGCTGCACACATAAGCGTCCTACACAGGCCTAACGCAGCCAGAACCCAGTCTCAGAGTCCAACCTCCAGACTGCACACATTCGACTGATCTCGCACTACACCTAATGCTAGGATATGATGTGATATGATATGATATGGCATTTATAACGTGCCTATACACAAGTCTTTCAAGGCGCGAAGCGGCAAGGGAGGGGGAACAGAGGGAAGACAGAGACAGTGATCCTACTAGGCCAAGTGTCATTCAGATTGTGCAAGTGCAGGGGAAGGGGAAGAGGAAAAGTGCTGAGTGTAGGGGGTGGGGAAGGTGCACTACAAGGGGTAATAGAATAAATAAGGCAATAAGAGAATTAGGCCCAGCTTGTGGCAAGTGCAAAGGGTAAGTGCAGACAGCAGGTCTTAAGTGCCGGTGGGGGACTGTAGGGATACCGAAAAACAGTCCCCAAGTGCGGGGGTTGACAGGGAGGCAGTGCAGGTGTGTAACTGGCAGGGGAGGTGACCTCGGCCGGAGACAGTGAGCTTCTGAGGGAAGGAGAGGAAAAGAAGAATACCTCTGATGAGGTGCAGCTGGTAGTGTGACTTCTTAGAGACGTCAGAGTTGTGAGGAGAGAAGGAGAATGTGGAGTCAAAGATGACCCCGAGGTTTTTTGCCTCGCAGGTGGGAGCAGGAAGAGGGCCAAGAGAGGCCAGCCAGAGAGTGACAGGAAAGGAGGGAGCAGGTGTACCGATGAGGAGAATCTCAGTCTTACTGGCATTAAGGCAGAGATCATTGGCGGCACACCACTCCTGGATAGCAAACAGACAGTCAGAGATGAGAGACGGAGAAGAGGTGGCCGAAGGTAGCCTGAAAATGAGCTGAGTGTCATCTGCATATCACTGAAAGTTGGGGCAGAGAGTGGCAATGTGGTGGGCAAGAAGTGCCAGGTATTGGTTGAACAGCCATGGAGAGAGGTTAGACCCCTGCGGGACACCACAGGTAGAGATATAGATAGAGGAGAGGAAGGACCCAAGTTGGACAAGGGAGGGTAGATCAGAGAGAAAGAGGTCAGCCATGCCAGGGCCTGACTGGTGATACCCAAGGTTATCGCAGAGACGGTTGAGCAGGATGGCATGGTTGACCGTGTCAAAGGCAGAAGAGAGGTCAAGTAAGATGAGGACACACAGGGTGTTGGAATCAAGGTTTGAGAGCAGGTCTTCACGGATGTCCAGGAGAGCAGTTTCCGTGCTTCTGGCAGCTCTGAAGCCAGACTGAGGGTCATGAAGACAACCAACAGATTCAGGGTGAAGATTGAGCTGGGAGATGGCCAGCTTTTCCAGGAGTTTGCCCAGGAAGGGAGTGATGGAGATTGGGCGATAGTTAGTCGGGCAGGACGGGTCAGCAGAGGGTTTCTTAAGAAGAGGATGCACAAGGGAGTGCTTCGGGGGAGAAGGGAAGACTCCAGTGGCAAAGGAGTGGTTGCAGAAGTCGGCCAGAGCAGGAGCCAGGGTGTCAATGTGGTACTTGAAGGTTTTGGAGGAACAGGGATGAACCTGTTTTGATGAGACTTTCATAGATCGGACTTGTCTAGAAACCTCATCTGCGGAGTACAGGGGAAAGGCAGAGAGGAGAGAGGAGAGGTGGCCGAAGAAGGGCCCGAGGAAGAGCAGGGAGTAGAGGGGGGAGAAGAAAAAAGGGAGGACCGGATGTCCTCAGTTTTAGAGATGAAATGAGAAGCCAGAGCCATGCAGAGGGCCTGGGAGGGGACAGGAGAGGTAGAGACTGCATCAGGATTGGCCAGTTCCTTGCAGATTTTAAAGAGTTCAGCCGAGTTGTTAGATGCTGCAGAGACGCAGGCTTGGATGTGAGCTCTCTTCTTGGTGCGGACAGAGAGCCGGTATTGCCTTTGGAGTAGGCGGCAGGCCAGTTTGTCAGAGCCTGTACCAGAAGCACGCCAATTCCGCCTAGCCATCCTGAAACTTGCGTTTGAGGGTGACGAGGTCTGAGTCGTACCAGGAATTGCATTTAGCTTTGGGCTTCAAGCGGATCCTCATGACAGAGGCAAGAACTTCGAGAGTTTCAGATATAGCAGAGTGGAACCTGGAAAGGGCTCTGTCAGGGTGTGAGTCAGCCAAAGGGAGAGGGTGGGGGGTGAGAAAGTGACGGCGAAAGCCTCAACTGACACACGCTTCCTGGGTTGGATAACCGAGAAGGTGGGTGGCAGTGCTGGAATTGGCTTAGCCTGGGGGGAACAGAGGGTGCAGCTTCCATCAAACAATCACATTAGCTGCACACATAATGAGTGCACTCAAGCACCCTATGACACCCTACTGTCTCAACTGCCTGGATTTCGGTCCCAGAGGGCGTTCAACCCAGAAGCACTTTGTGGTCATACCAATGATATATAGAGCGCTATATCAATGCCAAATAACATAACATAATCCCTATGGCCATTCCCAACCTGCTCCTGCCCCTCCCTGCCCAAAACAACTCCTCATGGGAATTTGTTCATCTCACTTTAAGCAAGCCTTAACATCAAACTTTGCACTCAAAGTGCCTGCCAGTGTATTTTAAGCAGTCTTCTGAGAGTTAATGACTTAATTGGAGCTATAAGCAGGCAACTAGTGTAATACAAATGTCTTACCAGGCCTGCCTTCATCCACATTGTTTATAAGCACTCTGTGTGTCCTTCACTGAAGTCCTTTTAAAAACAGGCACTGGCAAAGCCAACAGTTTTGGCTTCTATATAAATATTAGGCATTTGCCAGGCACTGCTATTAGATGCCCAGGTACTCACACCATTTTGCACCTGCAACCATCAATGGACAGTTAGTACCACTATGGCACTGCCTGGAAAGTGTATTTTTCCCATGCCTACACAAAATCCCAAACTGTTGGCATGGCCAGCGCTTGTTTTGTCTGTTCTGTGATCGTTAGTTCTGTAAATCAAAAGGGAAAATCAAGGCTCCAAGTACCAGAATGCAGAGAACAAAAGCAGGGCAGATTAGTTACCCGGGCCTGACATGGGGCACACCGAGAGCTCTGTTTTCCTCGAGCCAATCCCACAGGTAGGAACATTCCTCTCAAACCCCTGGGCGATCCCCAGTGTTAACTTTCACAGTCCTCACGCGCGATACCTGATCCTTGGCTTGCATCCAGTTTTAAGGGCAAAGTTGTGATGGGGCCTCTGGAGCCGGCTGCCATTTCCTTGCATACAATACATCCCTCTGTGCCGTACCCTGCCGTTATTGCTTGCTTCTGTGCTTTAAGTCCTCTGTGCCACATCGAGAAAACCTTAGCAGTACGAAACAAAAACTGTTTGCACGGTTTTAATCTTTGATCTGCAAAACATTTGGGATGCCAGGGTTTGGAAGCCCGGTCAGAGGCTGGATAGGGAGCAAGGTAGTATTACACACCTTTAACGCTTTTGGAGTAACCAGATGACTCCATTTCACTGGCAGCCCACTTTTCCATTTGAAGTTATTGAGATATTCCCAGAATGCACTCCTTCATTGATTGCTTAGGGATGGAAAAGTGATGTCCCCTGGATGTGGAGTTTTCTGAACTCTCTATACAGGTTTCACAGAGCAGAGTATTCACATTGTATTATAGTCACCATACTTCTAAAGATGTGCCATGTAGACTTGTGGCCCTGCATCCAGGATAGGAAACGCAGCACAGCATGCCCCAGAATGCAAATAATAACATAGCTCTCAACCATTGTCTTGCAAAGGCGGGTGAAATCACCCGATTTTGTTTTTGGCGGGTGAGACGCCCATTGGAATGAATGGGCGTGCAGGAGGCTTGGCGGGTGAGTCAGCCCTTTGCAAGGCGGGTGACACCCGCCAAAAGCGGGTGAGTTGAGAGCTATGTAATAAAACCAGCACTAGATGAGCCACTCCCTCCTTACATTGGATACATTAGGAGCTACGCAGTAGGCGCCATACACTTTAGTTTTGTTATTCCTTTCCTCCCCTTTGGGCTGGCTCCTGCTCCCTGAAAAGCGCGCAACACGGCAGCCTTTTTCCCTTCCGGGCATGACGGCAAATTCTTCCATGGCATGAAAGGAAACACATGGCATTTAAAAAAATAAAAATAAAGTGCTGTTTAATTTTCTTTGTTCTGGAGAAGGACATCATAGAGTTCCGAAGAGCTCCAAAGGGTCACTTCTTTGGTCTTTGTTGCGGGTCGGACTTCTGAACCCGGTGCACTGATCCTCGGTCCCGCATTCAGCTTCCTGGCTGACCAGACAGCTAAAATCAGCACCTCCCTCTCATTGCTCACGGAGAAAGAATGACTCGATGGATATTCCCACGTTAAGTCTCCCCCGTCAACAGACCACCGGAAGGGCAGTGGCCTTCTGGGGGATCTCAACGACCCGGAGGTGTTCTATCCTATTTCTGCACCACTGAAGCGCTCTGACCATCTCTCTTTCTGTGCCACCATCGCTTTCATATCAGTGCTACCAGGCGGCCACGAAGGGGCACGCGCTTAACTGCACACATTCACAAAACAACATAACAATGATAAGTAATGTAACCGGACCTTATGATAGTATGGCTTCTGTCATTTCAAAGAAAGGGGGTAGGTTTGTGAATGGGTAAGTGTGGGAGCGGGAGGGGGGCAGAGGAAAGGTTGTGATTTATTTCACATGGTGGTGAGTGAGCACATGTACACAGGCAATGGGTACTCCTGGCCTGCCTTCCACAATCACATTCCAGCTGCTTTTCAGAACTTTGAGTGACTGCTTATTCAAAAAAAAAATGCACATTTTCTAAACCGATATTAGCAGCAAACAGAATCTGCATAACACATGTGTGGCATGAGCAGAGCCATAAATTGAGAGTGGCCCGTGAGGCAAGAACCCTGTGCGATAGGTCCTTGGGCTCACTTCAGGCCCTAAAGAGTCCAGTTTTACAGTGAGTTCATTAAATTCGGGTCAAAGAGCTGATGCGGCTCACCAAAGAACGGTAAAGAAAAGTAATTTTTACTTAAAATTGTGACAAGGCCAGTATTCGGGACTTGTCCAGGGGGAATGGGAACCCCATGAGGGGGAGGCTTACCAGGGAGCAACCCACAGCCAGTCATTCCCCTGAGGAGGAAAAAGACATTTGGCGTCGCAATTCCTAACTCCTACCCCTCGTGGCAGCATGCTGTTATGTGTGATGTCGGCTGCCGCCGATGATGCAGGCGGCAGCAGGAAGGTGAAGTGGGCCCTCGGATGAGGCCTGCTCGGGCGCGTAGCATACAGGGCGCCGCGCTGTAATTAAACACACGACTCCATGTTGGGTTGCCTAAACCCGGACTGGCATCACTCCGCCAGTTCCGGTGATTCCTTTATTTTCTCCTCCCCTTCCCGTGTCACGTGACCGACTACGTCAGGGCACGTGACACCACATTCCTCCTCAACTTGGAGGCAATTTCACAGATATCAATAGAAAACATTTTAGCTTGGATTACCGTCTTTCTGCACCAGTTCTTTGACGGTATACTCCGTCCACGACATATCCTTGGAGGCGAAATGGCGGCTTGGGCTTCTCTCTCAGGCTGTAACGGGTGTTCCTTTCTCTGAGCGGGCCTTCTGTGGTAGTCTCTCCTCCAGTCTCCGCCTCTTCCGGATGTGGTCTATCCGTTTCTTCCGGCGCATTTCCGCTACTCAGTGGTACGCGTCTTTGGGGCGTGTTGGTTGTTATTTCTCTCGGAGATGGTGGGTGTTCTTCCCACATTTCCGGGGGTACCTTCCTGAAGTGGGACACATTCCTGGTCACGGTCTCTCCTCCTCGGGTGGCAGTGACCATGCTATGATTGGCGGTCTGGACTGTCCACGGGCGAACTTCAAAGTTGAGGGACATCTTCTTCGGCGGTGCTCGGTTCTTGACGAGAACCGTGTCTCCTGGGTTTAGTTGTCGATGGCACGCTCGTCTGGTGATGCTTTCTTGCTCGTTGTGCTTCCTCCGCCTTGCGTCCATTTCTGGGATGTCTGGCTCTGGTGCAATCCAGTGGGGATGTAAAGGGAGTTCTGCCTGTATCGGTACTCCGAACATGAGGGCTGCTGGGCTGATCCCAGTGGCTGAGTGCAGGGTTTGCCGGTGCGTTCTTAGAAACCGATACACTGCCTTCAGCCAGGGGTGCCCTTGCTCCTTGGCAATTCTGATGATTTTGTTTAGCGACCCCATGAAGCGTTCCATGTCACCATTTGCCTGAGGCTATCTTGGTGTAATGCGCTGATGTTTTACGTTCACTTCTTTGAAAAACTCCCGCAGCTCTTGGCTGGTGAACGATGGTCCATTGTCGCTTTTCACTTTCCTCGGGATGCCATGTGTGGCAAACATCTTCTCCAGCGTGAGGATGGTGGTTTCGGCGTTGGTGGATGCCACATGCTCGACTTCAGGGTACCTGCTAAATTTGTCTATCACTACAAGCAGGTATCCTTCGCCCGCAATGTTGCAGTAGTCCATGCTGACTGCGTCCCATCGCTTGCAGCTTCGTGGGACACTGCTGATCGGTTCCGGGTTCTCTGGTCTCCTGGACGCTTGGCAGGCTGCGCATGACTCCACAAGCTCTGTTATTCTTTAGTGTATGTTTGGCATCCACATTCGGGACTTGAGGTACGCCGTGGACTTGACAATCCCTTGATGTCCGCTGTGGGCTAATTTGAGTGCCCTTTCTTCGAGGGACTCTGGCAGTATGATACGGTGACCTTTCAGAAGTACCCCTTCCGGTGCTATCGAGAGTTCGTGTCTGATCCCAAACAGGGCTCTGAGTTTGGTTTGAGCTGACGCAGTGCGGTGGGTCATTGACATGAGATAGTTTTTCCAGCTTCCTGATCGAATGGCGGAGGCTGTGTATTGCAGGATGATGTCCTCTTTTGTCTCTTGCACTACTTCCTGCAGTGTCAGGGCTCGCGGCCGGGCGCAGGCCACCACGTGACAGACGTGCTCGTCTGTTTCTCTCGCGTGGTGTTGCTCGCTTTCGGTAGCGGGTCGCGGATGGCGGGACAGGTAGTCTGCCGGGTTGTCCGATCCTGGCCGATATTCCACCTCAATGTTGTACGGCTGCAGCTGCAGCATCCACTTCTCTATGCGGGCAGGAGGGTGAGGGGCGGAACCCCGGAATATCGGGATCAGGGGCTTGTGGTCGGAGAAGACTTTTGCCTGCTTTCCTAACAGGTATACCTTGAAGTGGCTGCACCCCCACAGTATGGCCAGGGCTTCCTTTTCTATGTGGGCGTAGTTCTGTTCGGGTTTCGTGAGGGCTCTGCTGGCGAACGCGATGGGGAATATTCTGCCCTCACTGTCGGTTTGGGTCAGCACTGCTCCTAGGCCCACTGGGCTGGCATCAACGAGGAGTTCAGTCTGCCGCTCCACGTTGAAGAATGCCATGGTCGTGGTGGCGGACAGGGCGTCTTTGATCTGTTGAAACGCCAGTTGGTGTACTTCGGTCCATTCCCATCTTTGGTCCTTCTTGCTTAGCTCCCTGAGAGGGCTCGCAATTCTGGCGAGATCGGGGATGAAACGTGCGCAATAGGCAGCCATCCCCATGAAACTTCTCACTTCCGAGGCAGACTGGGGTGGTTTAAAGTCCTTGATGTCATGTACCTTAGATGGGTCTGGGGATACTCCTGCTGCGCTGAAAATGTAGCCGAAGAAACATAGTTCATCTTTGTTGAACTCGCATTTTTCCGCATTGAGTGTCAAACCTGCTTCTTCAAGTCTTTTCAAGACCGCTGCTAGACGTCGGTGGTGTTCGTCTTTGTCTGAGGCGTACACAAGGATATCATCACTGATGTTGGTGGTGCCTGCCAGCCCCGTGATGACTTTGCGGATCTCGTGCTGGAAAACCTCTGCGGCGGACGATAACCCAAAGTTTAGTCGCTTGTACCTCATTAGGCCGAGGTGGGACGAGAAGGTGGTGATGTATCGTGATTCTTTGGATAGTCTTAGCTGGTGATATCCAGAACGGAGGTCGAGTTTGCTGAATACCCTCGCTCCGGTGAGATCTACGATGAGCTCGTCAATGGTGGGAGTTACATGGCGTTCTCGGCCGATGGCCACGTTAGGAAGCCTCATATCAATGCATATTCTTACAGCATTCGGCTGTTTCGGTTTCTGGGCTACCACCATAGGCGAGACCCACGGGGTCGGGCCTGATGTTCTCTCTATGATCCCTGCCTCTTCGAGCTTAGCTAGTTCTTTCTCCACAGCGCCTCTTAGGTGAAATGGGATTTGTCTGTGACGTACTGCCTTGGGTTCAACGGTGGGGTCTATGTGGAGTTTGATAGTTCTTCCTTTTAGGCACCCGATGCCCTGAAACAGCTTCTTGTGTCGACCTAGGAGGTTGTTAAGTTCGTCGTGTTGAACGCCGAATGCGAAGTGTATCAGCTTCAGTTTCTCTGCCGTTCTGCAGCTTAATAGAGTCTTGCAGCCGGCATCTACGACGTAGATCCTTGCACGGCAAATGGTGTTATTGTGTGCGAAGTCTGACTTGAACGACCCCCTCACTGGGAGGGGTCTCTTGGACCCATAGGCATACAGCCTGACTTTCTTCATGTGTAGTTCTGGTTTTGGGTGAAGTTTGTTGAATGCCATCACTGGCATAACGTTTACTGTTGCGCCGGTGTCAATTACCACTTTGAGCGGGTCCCCGTTGGAGAGGACTGTGCACGATGGTCTCTTCTTCTGGCGTGATCGGCCTGATTTGACTGCTGATATTAGGTGTACTCGGTGCACTTGTCTTCTCCCCTTTTTCTTCCTCCCTTTGTTCCGCCTTTCGGGGGATGAGCTGCTGTCGCTGTCGTCGCTGTCACTCGTGCTCGGGATCTTTGGCACTCATCGACTGCTCTGGCTTTACATTTTCTCGCTTGTTGGCGGGACGATTCTCTGGGCGCGAACTTTCTCCGTTGTTCCTGTGCTGGGCGTGGGCCTGAGTCTTTGTCATTCCTGTTCGGCGGATTCAGGCAGACGGCTGCATAATGGTTAAGGCGATTGCATTTTCTGCATGTGGATCCCCAGGCGGGGCAGGATTCACCTTTATGCCATGGGCCTCCGCACCACTTGCAGGCTTGATCTCGTCCTTGTGACGGGTGAGGCCTCTGGTTCTGTTTTGGGCGCGTGCTTTGTTGCTTGGAGATGGCTGCTACGTCTTCTGCGGGTCCGGAGCTGTCTAACGGCAGTCTCTGGATGGCTGCTTCCATTACTGCTACTTGGTCTTCTGTCTGTTCGCGGAGACGCGCTGTCTCGAGAATGCGTGATAATCGCATGTTCCTCTCTGATAGAATTGCTCTTCTTAGCTTTTCAGAGGAAATCCCATTGATGATCTGGAGGCGAATGGCGAATTCCTCGTCTGGGAATTCACAGCCCACGGCCATTTCGCGAAGGCGAGCGTGAAATTTGTCCACCGTCTCTCTCTCGCGTTGTCTCGCCATACAGAAATGGAACCGCTCATAGTCTGGATTGAGGTCAGGCTTGAACATGTTGGTGAGTGTGGCTCTCGCTGCTGCGTAGTCGATGTCGCTCCCACGGTTTGGCAAGGCGTTGAATAGGCGCAGGGCTGCTGACCCCACGTTGAGTAGGAGGAAGGTGCACATTTTTTTGGGTACGGTGATGTCCCTGGCCTCAAGGTGCATCTCAAATTGCTGCAGCCATATCTCCCACCTGATGGCAGCTCCACTGGTGAACGGGTCGAATGGGGGCATGAGAGTCGTCAGCGCAGGGTCACTGCGCTCCTCGGTGATGCTCCTCCTTGCTGATGGGTTGGTGCTGACCCTTACAGGGCTGGTGCTTGGGCTCGACATGCTGCGCCACCGGGTGTCCTTGGAGGCTGAGTGTCCCTAGTGAGCTTGTTATAGCTGCTGGGGTATTGTAGTGGGACAGCACGTGACCCCACGTGGAACGCTGCAGCTCGGAGCGGGCCGCGTATGACACGCGCGGGCCGCGTGTGATGATGCGTGCTGCGGCTCTCCTGGGGTGCGGGTGCAGCAGGTTGTGCCTTTCCTTTCGATCCGTTGTATGGATGTTTTTTTTTTTTTTTTTTTTCAGCGCGGGACGAGCGCTGATCTGAGTGCGGCCGGTGGGATCGTGCGCGGATCGTGGGTGGAGCCGGGGACGGTGCTTACCGGCATCCACGACGTTGCGTGGGTCCGTGGATGCGGCGGCTCCCTCCGATGCCGGGAGGTGCGCAATCCACTACCGCCTCGTCGCCAGTGTGATGTTGGCTGCCGCCGATGATGCAGGCGGCAGCAGGAAGGTGAAGTGGGCCCTCGGATGAGGCCTGCTCGGGCGCGTAGCATACAGGGCGCCGCGCTGTAATCAAACACACGACTCCATGTTGGGTTGCCTAAACCCGGACTGGCGTCACTCCGCCAGTTCCGGTGATTCCTTTATTTTCTCCTCCCCTTCCCGTGTCACGTGACCGACTACTTCAGGGCACGTGACACCACATTATGCAGTGTCAAGACACCTGTTATAAGCAAAGGCAAGCCGTTCCAGAGAGAGAGAGACCCTCCGGCACCACACATGGTCCCTGACCTAATAAGTAAAAGCAAACCTCTAGCATCCAGTGCTACCGGCATCCCGTGCCAATTAGAAGAGACCCTGCAGGAAGAAGACGAAGCACCTGAGCAGCAGCTGTGCAATAACAAGCAAAGCCACGTAACACACTTCAGCAGCAGCCATCAGTTTACTCGTTAGACCACCAGAGACATTACAACGGCCGTCTGACTCCCAAAAAGGGGTGGGGCTTATCCCTCCATTTAACATTTCTCCTGATTACGTCACACCCCGGGAGAGAAAGTCAGGGATAGATTCAATAGGTGAAGTGAACCAAAGGCATGTGAAGAGGGAACATAAAAAGGAAGGGCAGGACGTGGTGAGTTGTTGGGGTGAGGTCAGAGGATGTGGAGGTGGCAGACCAAGAGACCATCAGGAAGAAATAAGGGACAGTGGGTTGTGGAGATCACTGAAGAAGGTGAGTTATTGGTTAGTGGGTGCAAGTGGTACTGCGTTGTGAGGAGGCGTGTTAGTATGACGAGCATGCAGAGCCGGCCTTAGAGGGGGGTGAGCCGGGCGACCGCCCGGGCGCCACGCCCCCCAGGGTGCCTTTTTCCCCCGCCACGCCAGCTCGGAGGAGTCTTTCAAGGGCTCCCCCGAGCTGGCGTTGTGGGAGAAGGCGCAGCAGGTGGCCTTTTACTGTAAATTGTGCCCGCGGCAGGGGGGTGCATTTAAATGCGCCCCTCTGCCGCAGGCATTTTTCACAAGAAAAGGCACCATTAGCCCCACACCACGCCAGCTCCGGGGAGTCTTTCAAGGGCTCCCCCGAGCTGGCGTGGTGGCAGAAAGCGTGGCAAGCGCCTCATTGCCATTAAATGAACCTGCAGCGGCGGGCTCATTCAATGGCAATGGGGTGCTAACGCGCCCTATTTAACCTCCTCGCTAAAGCGAGGAGGTTAAAAAAAAAAAAGTGGCCTCTCCTGGCCCCGCCCCCTTCCGCTCTGCCCCCTGTTAACCAGGGGGGCACGGTGGGCGAGGGGGGGCGCCAATTCGCCCAGGGCGCTGTTGCCCTTAAGGCCGGCTCTGCGAGCATGGTTAGCTGAGTTAGAGTAAGGAGTGGATGTGAAGTGTATGGACTGAGTGTGAAGGAGGGAATAATGGTGTAGAGGAGGGAGAAGATGTGAGGAGGAGAGAGCAGTTCTGTGGGGGAGGGAGAAGTAGTGTGTAGGAGGGAGTAGGAGGGAAAAAGGTGGAGTAACATAAAAGGGGGGAAGCGAGGCCCAGACAGAATGAGAGACATCAGAGGAACAGAAGAGGAGTGGGAAGAGAGAATAGAGGTGGTTGGAGTTGGAGACAGAGTGTAGCGAGAGATAAAGAGAGGGATAGGAGAAGGTCAGCATAGTGGAAGCGGAACTGAACTATGCATGGTGTCCGTAAGGCACAATCCCCTGCCTCTATAGACCACTAACCAATGGTTAGAGTTGGGACAGTTTTAGGAATACCATGGGAGAGCCCAATTAGAGAAGGTCATTCTGCCTTTAGGTTCTCACCTTTAGTGCAAGACAGATTTGATAAAGCAGGGGGTCAATCATATTGGGGGAATGACGTCCGGGTTAGGGAGGAGGAGCATTTCAAGACAAAAGAGAGTGACAGTCTTATGGGCCCTTGAAGAATCAATAAAAACTCTTGAACCGCCTCAAAGTCTTGGAGTAATTCTTGTACCATCTACAACAAAATTCACGATAGATACACAAATAGCAAGAACCACAGCACAAGCATAGCACAAAGCAATAGGACATTTGTCACCCAATTGGATTATCAGGCCACTGAGGACTCAATTCCAACCCATACCTCTAGACAACCCTCTGACACTCAGGCAATATTTCCCCCAACAGACTGGCAACCAAACATAGTAGACATGTTCTCTTTACAGGAGGCATGAATTGTATGATGCTCTTCAAGTGGAATTGGTTTGGAAAGGACAGCACAGGGGTTATTTTCTAGCTGTTTAAGCACATACAAATTGTGTTTTCATGAATAGGCTGGAAAGTTGCATTTTTGCCTTGATATTAGTACTCTTTACAAATACATTGCCTCTACCTATCGGCAAAGTCATCTTGTCGCTGACCGCGTAGACTGGGCGATGGCTTGATGGGGATCAAAAAGGTCTTGGAAGCAAGAGGAAACAAGGGCTATTGATGAATAGGTCTGAGAGAGATAGAGAGAGCACAGTAAAGAAAGCCCTGCTCCTTTCTATACAAGTTGGGAGTGGGGACAGTGAGAAGATGTGAAATACTGGATCTGAGTGACCGCGAAGGATATAAGAAATATTTTTTGAAGTGAGGTAGGAAGGGCCATTGCCGTGGTAGGCACTGAAGGTCAGGCAGATGGCATGAAGAACATTCTTTGATGAACAGAGAGCCAGTGGAGGTTTGTAATTGAAGCAGCAGTCTTAGAGCAAAAAGAGCTCCTAAAGGCAGGGAAGAGTCTGCATCTTGAATAAATTAGAGTCTGTCAGAGGTATTTCTGGAGGCCCAGATAAAGAGCATTTCCGGAGTCCATCAGAGAATATACTAATGAAAATACCAGAATGGCTATCAGATTCCTCGGAAGGATGAGAAACATATGCCTGAGCAGTTTGATGGCATGTAAGGAGGCCTAAGTGATCACATTAATCATGATAATCAAAAGACTGATCATGTTCAAGCAGGAAGCCTGTGTTATGATCAACAGTTATTGACCTAGAGATTGGTGCCATTTCGCTGGCCACAATTGAAGACCCCATTTGCAATGACTTCTCCCACAATCATTACCTCTGTCCTCTCAATGTTTAATGTGAGCCATGAGTAGGCCACCCACATGTCAATAGCATGCATTCCCTCCTTGAACCGGGTCAGAGTACCCAGATCTTGATCCAAATGGAGCAGAATCTGGGTATCGTCATCATAAGAGTATAAGTGAAATCCCAAGTCATGGAGGAGACAGCCAAAAGGACAGAGATGGAGATTTAATAGCATTAAGGAAAGGGCAAAGTACTGTGGAGCTCTGCAGTGCGAGGGAGGACAGGCAGAGTTCATAGTTCATCAAGAGCTGTGTAAAGGAGGAGCAGGGGGCACTCTTGGCAGCTACCCCGATTACCAGCAAGAGGGTACTTGGGCCCCAACAAAATCGCTGTCGCAAGAACGGAAGACTCCGCCTTAGGGCAAAGTTTACTGTCTTTAATATCAAACAAAGTGACAGGGATCACACTAGAACAGCATAGCAGTCCACAGGTTCTTGTCCTCCAAACGTGGGTTACACCATTTTAAGGGCCACTGAGGTCATAAAGCAAATAACATCCCCAAAAAACCTAGCAGGGATGGGGATTGGTCAGTTTAGGAGAAATATATATTTAATATATAGGAATGTGTGGTTATTGGATCACCATTTCTGGTGGCTCCTCATAGGACCACCTCTAAATGTTACAATTACAGAGTTGCAGGTTAACGGGGAAATTATTGTCCACTGCAACATAGTGTGCCTTAACGTGAAAGGTAGCTAAGGATTGGACAGAACGGATCTTCTCAGCCTTGGGACCTTGGACAGCTACCAGGCTGAGTGAACCTAGTCAAGGCAATGGGAACGATGACGAAGGTGCTGTGTATTCCCAATAAGTTGCCATCTCTGATCGCCTAAGCCCTGAGAGAGTACATCAAGCTTTGAACCTGTGAAGCAATTGTATCTTTCCACCTCTGATTCGATGGCAACAGCTTTCCTTCATCTTCCTCGAATGAATAGGCATTGTCCTAGTCTTCCAGGTCACGTGTGTGTGAATCATGAAATGGAGCTCTCCTGCTTGTAATTATGAGGATGTTAAGCTATATTCCTTGCAGGTGTCTCATCGCCTTGGTAAACTGGAAACGTTTTAGGATAATTGAACTAGAATAAAAAGTTAGGAGTTGTCATACAGTAGATCATGGTATTAGCAGATAATATCTAGTCGATACTGTTTTCTGAGGGGACTCCACATGCCAATTGAAGGTGCCGATATATAGAGGTGACAATTTAGGGTGATGAAAACCTCTGTCAAACTGTGTCCTTGAAGCCCATCCATGCTGATGAGATTATGTTGGGAAAGGCGTGGAAATCAATGATAGCAGGCATGCTGATACATAGATTATGACCAACAGGCATAGGCCGCCATTATTCATGATCTGAAGGGTGTCATCCATGACCTTGATTGTCATGTGCTCAAACATGGTCGGAATCTATAAGGAGATAGGGATCCTTGAATGGATGCAGACAGCCTTTCCAATTATAATGATAGTTGACTACATAATGAGTGTCTGAAGTAGGCTTTTTCTGTAATAACAGGATAGGTCCACCCTTGAGTGCTTTCAGGGAAGGTACCCTGGTTGGGAGAGACATGATTTTCTTTAGTTAGTACTACTCTGGGCAAGGCTTCCGTGAGGATGGATGGGAGGATGCCCTCTTCATGTGAGGTTACTTTGAAGGCTGTATGAAGAGATCTGCATTGTAAAGCTTCTTGAAGGTCCTTTATATGGGTCTCTCACGTGAAGGGATGGGGATGAGAGTGGGGAGTTCGCTTGATGTTGCTGATGCAGTGGACGGTGGCTTGGTAGTATGTGACTTTGGTTGGGGTGGGCTTTTTTCTGATAAAGGGTCTTCAGTTTGAAGAGATCAGTAGGAGAATCTGCAGAGATGCCATCCTCGCGACTTAGCCCGCTTGGATGCACTGCTCTCTTGAGGCACTTTACTTGCAGTCCTGATGTCTTTCTACACAGTGATCTCTTAGGCACAGGAAACGGGGCAGCAGCTGCTGATGCCATGGCAGAGGGTGGCACTCAGGTGCAGCACAGCAGCCAGGATGGCACAGAGTCTGTGCTGTGACGGCAATACACAAACCGCATTGATTAAAGAGCATGGCGCATAAAACATTCTACTGCTTCTGCGAATCTATGAATAAAATAAGAAGACACTGCAAATTCCACACAGGTGCTAATTCCACTTCTGTGATCCCAAACATAACACGTCTTAAATCACTTTCCAGAACTTAGTGACTCTGCTTTCCTGAGGATTTTGATATTGCAGGTTGGTACAATCATATTGAGGTTTGACAGGTGTAAGTAGTCCTTTATTGCTGGGTGGTGAAGGCTGGCAATGGGTTTGGAAGGAGTCACAAAGACGCCGGCCCCGGTGCACATTTCTAGTTAGGATTACTTGTTCTGCAGCCAACATTTCCTCAAACAAACCCTAAGATCTTGAGCATCTGAATGCATGCCTTTCTTCTGAAGCACTAGAACAGTGCCAATCTAGGACTTCTAGTAACTTCATGCATCAAAGTGACCTTCAGGTAAGCAAGCAAGTGAAACAAAATGGCTGCTGAGCCAAGCGTCAGAGTGCATTTTTCAAACTCGGATTATTATTTCTGCTGGCTGCATTTCCTTAAGCAGGCTCTACATCTTGTGCATTTTGACGGAATCTAAATGCAGAGGTGAAGACAGCGTAGGGCCTGAGCGGGCAAGGCCCACCCGAAATCTGTAAATGCCCACTAAGCAATGCTGTGTGGGCATTTACAGATGTTAACGTCACTGCAGTGGGTCCAACTACATCAACCTCAGGCCCCACTTGTAAGACAATCCTGGCTACGCCTCTGTCTCAATAAAAAGATATGTTAACCCATGGCTTAAAAAAAGAGTTAAATAGAGACAACCCATTGTAACCAGGACAGCAGCTTGATGACGCGTTCATCAAAAGAGAGGCTATGGATCATATTATGCATTTTTTGTAGAAAACTTTACATCTATTTCTTTTTTAAGAAATGGGAAAAATTGGAATCTGTTTAAGAGAAAGGTACACTTAAAGCGAATCATGAGACCAGCAGCTATTTTTAGTAGGTGTTTTGGAAACTGGAGCTGCGCCAGGCCCACGACACGGAATCTCTATAAACTGTTTTTCTTCAGCATGTAATACATTTCAAAGCTTTGCCGTCTGTGTTCCACAGAAACCCTCCCTGCAGAGGGGAAATCCCTGCCAGACTCGATATAGAAGGCTATTATGCAACTAGGCCCATGTGTTTGGCGCGCTGACAGTGACCATCGCAGCAAGTTCTCCAGACGTCGAGCACTTCAGCTGGCAGCCTACGGCCGCCATGATAGACGAGGCAAGCACTCTTGGGTGCTGTGTAAAGTTTGGCACGCGGCCTGCGTGCGGCCTACTCGACATGAGCCTTTCTGGGGGTATTGAGAGGGGGGTGGCGGGACTCGCAGTTTCCGCAGGAAGAGGCTGTGTAATTATAACCTCAGCTGGGCCGTAATGAAAATGCTATGCTCAAGCAAACCTTTAGTCTCCAAACCCAACAACTGTGCGCCGGCTGTCCATCGTGGTTGGAATCAAATACCAAACCTTCCCATCAAGTGAATCATGCAAAGGACTGGCAAGTGGGGAGCAGCTGGATTACGGCTCGTGGGCCACAGTTGCTGTGGCTCGCCCCCTGACACACCCAGCCGCAGGGCCAAAGAATGCTCACGAGACGACTATTGCGGCTGAAAGTGAGAGACGCACAGCCCCTGAACCAAGGAGAGCAATGCAGAGAATGGCCCTAAAATGGAAAGCGGGACAGATGGCAAGGCACAAGGGTGGACATGTCAGCAATTAAAAAGTTGACTAAAAAGGTGGGATGAAGTTCCTCTAGGCAGAATTGATCAAGGGAAAAGTCGAGGTAGAAATTTACAGATTTTACCAAAAGCGGGAGATTCCAAAAGGCCAGCTGGGCTGAAACAAAGACAGGAGCATTTCATGCAAGGCCTGATGTGTGTTTCTGTAGACTGGCCATCCTCTGGTATATAGACTAAATCCTGAAACCAGGACACACACTGCCTGGTTTTTCCAGCCCTTACATATTTTATTGACTCCGAGCAGGGCAGGTGCAAGCACTCGTTAAAGTAGATGCTTAGGGTGCTGGCCACAATGGGACGCCAAACGGCAGTTTGTTCCCCTATTCTAAAATAGTAGTAAAACTAATCTGAAATAAAGTGGCTGCATGGTAGGGTGACCAGACATCCCAGTTTTGCCGCGACTGTCCTGGTATTTGGTGCTCTTTCCCCCTTTTTCAAGATTCTGTTCATATTGGAAACTGCAGTGGTCCTGGTTTTTTGTAGTAGGTCTTCATAGCTGGCAGGCAGGAATGCACAATCTGTCACAGAAGGAATGCTGCATTTTACAACTTTAGATAATGTTAGTTTGTGATAATTAATTATAGTGGGCCTCATTACACGGAAGGCGGTAAGGGTTAACGGTGACCGGTAAGGGTACCGGTGACCGTTAACCCTTACCGCCTTACTACGAGGTCCCTTTGCGGGACCCGACCTTAACGGCTGGTGTAGACCAGCCGTTAAAGCTGGGAACCGCAAAGGGACCTTGGTGCTAATTACGGTACCGCAATTTGCGGTACCGTAATTAGCTCCTTCCCCATTCCCATTATGCCCTATGGGGCAAAAATGGGAATGGGGAAGGGCCATGGAGAAAGGGGGAATTGCCGCCCCTGCAACCTTGGAATGCGGTGGTAATTCCCCTTTCCTCCATGGTGGTACCGGCGGCAACCATGGTGCTCACAGCACCATGGTTTACCGCCTACCGTGTAATGAGGCCCAATGTGTTTCTCTGAATAGTAACACTTAAACCCCTTCTCCTCCAAACGCTACTGAAGTATAGTGCCTTGACAGCCACTTTCAAGAGTTAGTCCTACTTTTATGTTAGTTGCCCTGTCCCAGTTTTTTACTTTTTAAATCGGTTAACCCAACTGCAAGGTGCCCTCCCGCAAAACGCAGTGCTCACAAGTCTAGGAGTCACTAACCTGGCAGCAGAAGCAGGACTTTTTCCTGCTTTCACTTGATTTCAGGCTGAACACCACAATGTCTGGCAGGAAAGTAAAAATGCAGAGACCTAGCAAGAAGAAGTCTTCATAAAACAACACCAGAACCTGCTCACTCACCGCAGGCAGCTGATAGTCACGATAGTTCCCTTCTGGAGGCACAGCATGGACCAGCCGAAGCAGACACCCTACAGGCAGAAGAGGCAGGAGGAGGAGGGTTTGGTAGTAGGGGTCACATGCAAGCAGTGCCGGATTATCCATTAGGCCAAGTAGGCACCGGACTATGGGCCACACTCCTTTTAGGGGCCCTGTGGCAGCAGATCAAAATAAAGCAGTGCAGAAAATGAAAAATATATTAGGTGTTCATTTGCGAAGGGGGCCGACATTTCGTCTGCATAGGGGCCTCCATAGGGTTTAATCCTGTCAAGTTCAACAACAAGTAGCAGAATAGGCTTTTCCACACAATCCCAGAATATCAGAGTGTGTTGTGCTTTCAGCACACTTTCTTTTACACATTTTCATTAGAATCGACCTTCACCGGCTCCCACTGCATGCATAAATCACCAAGTCTTGCTGCATCATCTATAAGGCAGCCAGCTACCTTGCATAGAAACTCAGCATCTCCGGCGGACAGCGCAACACAAGAAGCCAGGACACATGCAGACTTGAAATCCGCGGATGCAAACAGGAAAGGAACCGAAAACAAGCCTTCTCTGCCTGTGCCCCAAGACTAAGGAACCTCCTCCCAGTCAGTATCAGACTCCCCACTCTCCTACAATTCAGAAAAGAACTCAAGACCTACCTCTTCAAGGAGTTTCTCCTCAACACCTGGGTCATTACGTCGCAACCTGGCTCACTAGATGCGGTCTGCCCCTCTCCTCCTCACCGCCCTGTACAGCTGTACCCCTCCTCTGTGCCCATCTGTATCCTACCCCCGCTGTATATCTGTTCTCTTGTTACCTCTGATAAGCGTTCCGTTATATTTCTGTACTGTTGTATACCTCTGTAAAGTGCTCTACTGCTTCTCAAAGCTAGATCCGCGCTCAATAAATACCATAATAATAATATAATAATTAGCTAAGAAGAGGAAGGTTGTCAGGAAGGTATCAACAAAACAGAATGGTAATGAGCTTGGTACCTGGCACTTGCGCACTTGATAAGGGGTCATTGGCCACCAAGACAAAAAATGCCTCTGATGTGGTTTTTTACAGCCCTTAATTAATTTTGTCAATGGTAAGGGGGGTTGACAATATTTTCCCTTGATGTTTTACTGCTTTATTTGGAGCTTCTGCATGCTAGGGGTGGGTCAGGAGCTATGTCCAAGAGGCATGTGGCAGTGATAGAATTCTATGCTGGTTTGAATGGGGAAAAGGGTGGTCCAAAACTATTTTTGATCAGAAAAGCTGTAACCAGTTGGGGAGATTCATAGGGGTCAGGACTAGATTTCAGGAAGGCTTTGGATATGGGGAAATGGGGCACCATGGTATCAGCATTGTGTAAGATGTGCTTTAGTGAGTATGAGTTTTCACTCTTCAAGGCAGTGTTTGTTCTGGCTTTTTATGTGGCTTTCTAGATAGAGTTAATGCCACACAACAAGGAGTACAGCCCAGGTGGATTGGGTAGGAATGAAGTCTCAGTATTGGGAGGTAGGGTACATGTATCAGGAACAGCATTGCAGAGGCTGATGGTCATGTGACCAGGCCCTGCCACTCAGTTGCTCCTCCCACCACCCGTTTCACTCCTTCCAGGCAGCTACTTAAGAGGTCCAGGCCAGCTCCAGGCAGACAGCATGAGGGAGGCTGCTGATCATATGACCTATGCCCCTCCCACCCTCTTTGCCATGCCCCTTCCTTCCCTTTCTTAACTCTTAGCTCAAGGGCATCTCTCGCCCAGGCATCCGAAGCGAAGGGCAGATGAAGAAAAGGGCAATTCTTGTTCAGACCAGAAGAACCCAGAACCCCTACTCTTCTAACATCAAGTAAGGTCTCTCAAATATGTGTTTCACCCCTCTCTGCCAACAGCCAATCCCTACCATCACCACTATTAGCTAAGCACGCCGCTCCCCAGCAACATTAAGGACACTGCATTACAGCAATCTCACTCAAGTCACTATAGACCACATCAGCACTCCATCACCCACAACTACAAGAAACCGCCATGCAGCAGACATCCCCAACCTCATCACCACACTTGACTTGGACGTCATATTATTACTGAGACCTGAATGACATCTACCTCCGCCCACATCCTAGATGTTCTCATCCCAACTGCTACAGAATTGTACAATGAAACCGGCCAAACAAGATTGGCAGAAAACACAAAATTATTCACAAGGCATTATGGCCATGCACCCAACTGGACGTCACCACCATTGGCTCTTTCAAAAATCTTTCCTAACACTTAGCACACTCCCCTACGGACACAGTCACTTTTCACCTCATCTACAGACCACCCAAGCCCAACACCGTCTTCATCGAAGACTTCATGGACTTGGTCACCACCATGTCTCTCACGCATGACAACAACATCTTCCTCAGCAACTTCAGCATCCCTGGCAACCCAGCAACCAAGCCAATGAAAGAAGATCACCAATACCTACCCCAACACTCTGAACCTCGCGCAACACATGAAAGACTCATCTCACAGGAAAAGTAATATCCTCCACCTCATCATCACATCCCTGCCCACCCACAATCACAGAGCTCGAATCCCACTCAGATAATGTGGCAATCACCTCTGAAACTAGTTAGACCACTCCAGTCAAGCAAACCCATCGGAAGCCCTGCAAAACGTCTTCACATCATTCAAGAACTACCAAGTGGACACTCTCCCAGAAGACCTTGCCAAACTCCACTTCAAATGGGCTGATTTGCATCTGACGAATTAGGACTGCGACTCGCTCCTCCAAGAACACAACACCACCCTCACAGCTAACATCAACCGCCATGGCCCAGTGAAACAACACACCCTCAAGCCTAAACCCCCCACACCCTGGTACACTTAAGTGCCCAGCTTCAACAAATGAACCATCAGAAAACAAGAGAAGACTTCGGGCCTGATCACAATTTGGGCAGTAGCTCTTAAATGCGGCAATAACAGTATCACTGCTGCATTTAAGGGTCTGCTCAATTCTGAGCTGAGAGGTGGGGGTAAACACGCTGGAAAATATCAATTTTCAGCACAATTACCACCAGCAGTATTACCGCACTGTAATTGCACCAAAAAATTCCCCATTCAGTCTAATTGACCGAATGGGGAATGGGGAATAACAGTTAGTGCCCAGCCTGTGATCCGGCGGTAATGCCACTGGACGGGTGGGTGCTATCAGAAATCGTTTTGGGCGGTTTCCCAGTCAGGATACTGCCCAACTCGTTATGAGGCCCTCAGTGAAAATCCTGCATATGACCTCGCACTGCTCAAGGAACTCTGTGCTACACACAGATGACTGATCACCAATGCCAACTATTACCAAAATACCATAGCCAAAGCCAACAATGAAAGCAGAGACCTTAAGTCATCAAGCACTGCATCAACCCTCTGCCTGACTCACCCGTACCACACTCCATCAAGGAATCCACTGCCATTGGTGCTTTCTTCACCGATAAGAGCAGATTATCCACCAACACGTAGATACCAATGCTACAACTGACAGCAAACTAGAGAGATCCCATATTGCAAAACCACAACTACCTGGACAGCGTTCAAGACACTCACTGTGGAAAACCTCACTGAAGCACTCCTCCTTTACCTGATAATTAACAGCTCCATAAATCAAGGCACCTTCTCCTCAACCTCAAGACCAGAGAAATCCTTCCACTTCTCAAGAAACCAACACGAAACCCTGATGACCTTGGCAACTATCGCCCCATCACCCATCTTCCCATCCTAGGTAAGATCATTGAGAAAGCAGTAGCCACGCAACTCCTCCAACAGATCGAAGGCAGCAACCTCCTCCAGTCCTATCAATCTGGTTTAAGACTCAGATGCAGCACAGAAAGGGCTATGATCAAAGTGATCAATAATACCCTTAAAATCCTTTCTGATGGCCATCCATGCCTCCTGGTTCACCTTGACCTGTCAGCATCATTTGTCACAGTAGGCTACCAGACACTCACCGACAATCTAAATCACTGCATGAATCATCCTGAGTTGGTTGAAATCGTACCTTGCTAATAGCCATCAGTTCGTACAAGTTGCTCCTTCCAGATCACCAACTCTACCCATCTCCTGTGGAGACAAGCAAGGATCCATCCACTCCCCTGTGATCGTCAATATTTATATGGTAACACTTAGAACCTTCTCCGCCGCTCCATACAACATCCACCAATACACAAATGATAGGCAGCTCTACCTCAAGGAATCCTCCATCAAAGACATTCATTGGCTCTAGGCTTATCTCTCATTGATCCATATTCATGGAGAATGTTTACTCCCCTCCAATTAAAGCTGCACTGCGGTAGGCTCCATTGAATGAGGGGTATGACTGAGTGTAGTGAAGGAGCTGAAACCAATCACAAGGGAGTTGGTGGGAGGGGGAGTACTACCCCGAGAACATTCTTTAAAAAAAATCCCAATGTCACCCCACACTGTCCCTATAGAGTGTACATGGTAAATACACAGAATAGATGGCTTGAATCAAGGGGAATCTGAATTTGACAAAGACCCAGCTGCAGTGAAATATGGTGCTGTGTCTCATTGAATATAAAATGGGATGTAATTTCTTTAAAACCCAATGCATTTCTGTATAGAGAGGCGCAATTTAAAACACACAGAATTTTGTTGTAACTTAAATGCTAAGGGCTTTTATAAGATCAAGCACCATTCCATAACATTTTTTCCTCATGCCGACACAGCATTACACAGGTCATAGTGTTTCTGCACCACAATTTTGCCTAATGTGATATCATGCAAATTTGCACATGCTGTGAGTCTAGTCATACATTCGATGTTTGCACAACCAAAATGAATACTGAGTTTTCATTCTATTCATTAAAAATAGTGCAACATGTTAAACCGCTGCAGTTCCTCGTTTTGAAATTCAAAGGAAGACCTATGTCTAATGTGACAACATTGTGTATATTACAGGCGAAGATTACATCGCCAGTTTAAACTTGTAGCACAAAAGGCAAATGAATAGGAACATACTGAAAACTACACACACAGGCATATTGAAAGCTGCAAACACATTAATAGATTGCTAGTTGCACACTTATTTAGATTGAAAGCAGCACCTAGAAGTTCATTGTGTTAAGGATTCCAATCGGGCATCACACGCCATTAGCCTAGGATGTAGCGCACAATTAAAATACTTTTTCTTTATTTCCAAGAATTCAAATTGAGCTGGCACCCAACCCCGTCTCACACCCCCTTTTTAAAAATACCCCAGGTCACAATGGACCATGAACCAGGACGGTGGGTGGAAAGACAATATTTATTTTAAATTCAAAGACATCACACAATTTTAATATTGGGCAGCAATCACCAATGGGGTGATAATTTCAATGTTCAATGATGAAACGCACTTGGTTGACCTTCTACTATAACATATCCAAAGCACATATGAATGGGAGCAATTTCACTGTTTGGGTAGATAGCACCCGAGTTAAGATTTCCCCCTGCAATGCTCCCTCAAACCACTATAAATCAAATGTTAAGTGGATAGAAAGGAGCAGCAAGGAGTCAGGGATATTAGGCAGTGAACAGAATTAAAATCCAACCTTCCCCCACGAAATGAGAGGCAAAATTGGCTTTCAAAACCTTTGCAATTGCAGAAATAGCACTCGGAATTACTAATTATTTAATTTAGTGAGCGGTTGAATGAATGAGGTAAATATGAGTTCTAACCATATTAGGGATTTAAGAACACTAGCAACTACAAGGCCAGTTATCAACAAAGGGCATACAGTTAGAAAATCAACTTGGAAGTAAGAACACAGTGCTGCCACATCACACGTTGGAAAATTGCATTTTCTTCTTTTTACAGGTTTAAAGGTCAAAACGGTTTAAAAACAGGTGAAATAGACACAGTTGGAATGCAGTTTTTAGGTCGGGTGATAGCTACACATCACAGGGATAGTATGAAAGTGAAAGAGTGACTCTAGCTGAATAACTGGATGAGATTTTCAATGTGAAAGGAAATTCGGTTTTAAAAATAAAAGCAGTTAACAGAGAAAATCGGTTTAAAAAGGAAAGGAAAAGTCTTACAGAAACTATATTTTAATGGCTAGAAAAGAGAGACGCCGCCTGCGACACAGGTTACTTTGCAAGTGTAACCCCTTCACGCTGGGTGGCTCTTTAGGTGGGAATTAATTAGTTTAATCAAAAATAGGACTTACAGAAGAGCAAAATGAGTGGTAGAATGGCGCTAACGCCAGGAAAATCAAGGAACAGAATACACAGAGGATTCAGACTATCTTAAATTATCGTGGTATGGATGGGATTACTTAGAGGATGGAACCAAGACAAGTTATCAAATTGGGTTATACTATGTGTTGCTATGGAATGGGGATATACTCACAATCATCGCTGGAGTTTGGGATTTGGCACAGCCAACCGGGTTTCTAGACTCAAAGGATCTGGTCACGGCACCACAGCGGGGCTCTCCTAGCAGAAAACAGCTGGGCCTGACTGGTCACAGCACAGCGGCATGGAGGTGGTGGGGCAAAAAGCCGGTGTGGTCACAGGATACTCTCAAAAAGGGTACCACAGCTTTTCCCCCTTTCTCCCTGAGTTAGTGGGATTTTGTTATGGTGTTTAGTTCTGAATGGTGGTTCTGCCTGGATAGGATCAGCTATGCTCTGGCCTGGCAGGGTAATCTGGAATCTTGCAGGATGAATATGAAATGTCTGGATACGCAGAGCTGGACAATTCAGAAGAGTGTGTGCTTTGTCTCTGTGAGCTTCCCCCTTTTATAAGGTGGGTGACATCACAGGATTTACCATGGGGGCAGGCTTTGGCTGTACATGCCTCTAAACATCTGGATTGGTCAGTGTGTATTGTTACCACCTTCTTGTCAGCCGGTTGGACTTTAGAGACATGACATCAATATTATGGTGTGAGTTTACTATGCCCAGGGCCTCCCAAAGTTAATTTTGGCAAAAATCAGTTTTGACATAAATTGCACATTTTTACAGTTGTGGTGCTTTCGTAAATCATATAGGCAAATTGCATTTTCCACACAAAGCTTAATATTACCACTCCCAAGTTTGTAGGACTTTGTTTCGTCCTTCTACTAATCTTTTGCCATTTTCAGTGGGAAATAGTTTACCTAAAATTTTATAACTTTATACATGTATACCTATTATCACAAAGCATGCTAGTTTTGAATTTCAAAGCGGCACCATATACATTTTCCTCAGAATATACAATTTTCTACCATTTCTGTCCCCAACATGTGAGTGAGAGCTACCACGTCATAATTTAATGCCACAAAAATTGCATTTAAACTGTAAAACATTCACATTACTGCATTGTCTGGTTGTAGAAATAACAGTCTTACAGTTTATTAATTAAAATAGTCTTTTGAGCCAGATGGGCCGGCCTTTGTCTTCCAAATATGGTCATTTCATTCCACGCCAAAACTAAATGTCAGTTTAGCCCAGTGCTGCCTTGAAGTTTGTCTTTAAAGCTCTCCAGTTCAATTAGAGAGGAGGGCCAACTTGAAATGCCACACTTAAGTGTCCCAGAAATCTAGTGTACCGGGCCACAGCCCAGCCACAAAGTCTGGCGAGTGTGTGAGATGCTTCTTCTTGGTCCATTTATAGTTTTCAAGGGGCTGGCCTCTTTGGAGGAAGACAAATCCTGTTCCCAGAAAGCAAATGTCCTTTGAAGCCAGGGCAGGACACCTGTTCTGTAGCTTCAGCACAGAAATGCATTTCTTTATTTACTTATTTATTTATTTTTTCTGAATCAAAAGCAATTCTGTTGAAATAAAACATCCCATGTATATTTTCAAACAAAAACCCTCCTTACATTTCTAGGCAAGGACAGGGCCTTACTCATCAATTTACTTTTAAATAGACATCCGTTTTGCAAAAAGCAACCCTTTTTTCACGTGGTGAATCCTCCTTTTGCTGTCAGTTCCAATGCAGTTTTCTCTTCCACCTGGATGCCAAACTTCAATTGCAGCCCTAGTCAATTTCTCATACACAGCAATCTGTTCAAAGCAAAGGTCCACTGACACTAGCATAAGCAGAGAGAAATAGGGCTTCTTGTTGAAGAATTCAGCTGTGATATTTTGTTGCAAAGTAAGCCGTACGGCTGGGAGTAAAGTTCTTGGTGATTTCACAGATGTTGCCTGACACAGCCTGCCATTCAATGAAAAATGCCCCTTTTTGTTGGAGCACAACCTGAATAGGGCTGGGCATAGCTGGGTCTCACTGGATCAGAACTGTGTATTGATGAACAGATAAAAAAGAGCATCAGGGTGCCATCATTTTAAATGCCAAATATTTCCTTTTTCAATGGGAATTTGTGAGCTAGCTGCAAAACAGCGATGCTTTTCAATTCTCTTATTTGGTGCACATAAGGAAACACACTAGCAGCCTTTCTCGGTGTGTTCCCTGTTCCATCCTGCCCAATAGATGCTTGGCAAGACAGTGCAGCCATTATTTTGTAGCTGTAAAATGCAGTTTTGATGTGAAGCAATGGTGCTCAAAGGAACCAGCACAGCCATTCTGCTGGTACTGCTGAACTGCAGCTTGGTGATGGAGGGGAATTCTGCTGGGTGGGTACATGTACCCCACAAATTCCCCTCCCCCTCGACTTTCCCGAGACTTCTTGTTGAGGGAGAGTAGGGCAAAGTGGGGTTCATCAGGTGGAGTCCTTCTTCCATAAGGGAGCGTTACACCATGATCCACCCATTGTCTTTCGTTGGAGTGTGAAGTGACACCCACAGAGTTACCTTCAGTCTTTCCTTTCCAGGTCCCTGGGGAAGTCTTCCTTGGTCTATGCAGGAACAGAATCAGTACTAATCTAGTGGATGAATAAAGACTGTCTTCCCGGAAGGTTGACAGCAGTGGACACACATACCTTACAGTCATTCAAGCACTCGGACAATAACAACAAATAATTCCTTACAAGAATTATTGATATTTTTACTAGGGTTTTTGGTGATACCCTTTTGCACTGGCAATGAAGAACAGTACTCCCTGTTAGATTGATATACCTATAAACCTACCTGTTCCCTTCTGGTTGTTCTTTTTCTGGTTCTCATTCTCCAGATGTCTCCTCTATTTGACTTGCTCTTGGCTACTCAATCCGCTGCAAACTAAGTCTGGGGTGACAACTCTTTTACTGATTAATAAGGACCCATTTCTTTTCTGCCAATTCTCCTTTGGGCATGCATATTCTGTAGGTGACAGGTGAAATATTATCTACAATTTCTTAAGGGCCATGCCAGCTAGGGAGAAGTTCCGCTCCTTTGTCTGGTTCCTTTGGAAATCATACAAGTAGACCCTGTTGTTTTTAAGTCATATTGAGTCTTCACCCCCTCTGCTGATTTTTCCAGGTTCAGCTGAGCGTACGCAAAAGCATGTTGAAGGTGTTTTCTTAGATTCTCAACATACTCATGTGTTGTGGAGGCGTTTATCAGTGTATGCTCTTGTGTTCTGTAAAGCAGATGCTGAAGTAGCACCATCCTTCTTCCACTCATTAGCTCAGAGGGAGACATCTTGGTCGCAGAAGATGGGGTAGATCTGATGGCCATCAGGCCAAGCGGTAATCGGAGGTCCCAACTTGGCCCAGAATCTGCCACAAACATTTTTAGAATGCTCACAATTGTTTTGTTGTACCTCACAACTCCCCCACTAGAGGACAGCCGGTATGCAATGTGAAGTTTCCTTTTTACCCCAAGTATCTCCCACATCTTTGTCATCACTTGACTGGTGAAGTGACTTACTCGGTCTGACTCAATCTTGTGGTAGGCCAAAATGCGAGAAGATGTGGTTGATCATCAGGGCAGCTGCTGTTTCTGCCTTCCAATTTGGGGCTGGGAGACATTCCACCCATTTGGCAAGCAAGCATGTTACGGTTAACATGTACTTGGTCCCCCTAGAGTAGGGTGACCAGATTTTTCACAAAAAAAGAAGGACTAACATAAATAAAATAAAAAATATAGTCCTACTTCTATGTCGCTAGCCTGTTGCGGGCTGGGGGCAGTGGGGGGCGCGGAGGGGGTGTGCTCAGGCACACCCATCTTATTGGAGGAAAGTGGCCGGGGAGGGGAAGGGAGAGGAAATGGGGGGGTGAAATGCTTTCACGTCCCCAGTCGCGCATTTAGAGTTGCGCCGGGACCCAATTTCTGGATTTTGAAATTGGGTCCTGGCAAAAACAGGGCCCTTGGGCACCCACCCTTGCAAACCCCTGATGGGGATTGCCAAATTAAAAAACTCCTGGGACCCCGGGACGGGCGGCGATTTCCCCGGACTGTCCCGGGAAAACCGGGACGTCTGGTTACCCTACCCTAGAGGAGCGAATCACGAGCCCGATGAAATCTATTTGTAAATCTGACCAAGGCAGTGTCATCCCCGTCTTCTGGAGGTGAGCTCGGTGTGTAAGTGAAGTTTGCTGAAAATGTGCACACACAAGATATCCCTTCAAATATTGGTCAAGGTCCTGCCCCATGTGTGGCCAGTATGCAACCTCCTGCAAGATTTCTAGAGTAGTATGAAACCCCCGATGACTGGCTGTGGCTGCGTCATGGGCGTGACTTAGCAACAGGCTCCAGAATGAGGTAGGTACCACCTACTGGTCACAACCAGAGATGGATCTCCTTACGAACAAACCGTCTTGGATTCGGAAAATTTTTGGCCACTTCATCAACACCCCGAGGTCCACTTTCCCAATGTAATCGGTATCCGTCATAGGAAAGTTCTCAGGGTACTCAATGTGTCGATACAATTTCCCAATAAACTGATCCCCTTTTTGTGCCGTGGTTAAATCAGCATCTGGGGTCTCCTTACTCCATTGGGCAGTTGAGAGTTCATTGTGAGCATATGTCTGGGACCCAGTGACAGCAGTGAACTGAATTTCCCCCAACAGGGACTCAATCTCAAGGAGACCCCCCTGGACGGCTCCGGTTTTGGCCAGCTGATCAGCTAGGTCATTTCCAGTTTTGCCTGGCCCCTCTATTCTAGAATGACCCTTAATCTTCTTCCAATAGATGGTCATCCCATTACAGGTGACCAGATCATCAATATTGTGTATTAGCTTGCCATGTTTGAGTGGTTTGTTATTAGCACACAGCATGCCTCTGGTTTTCCAATTAACCAGTTGCACCACAAACCCGTTCTGGACATAATCTGAATCAGTGATTATGACCAGTTCGTGGAGTTGGTGTTGGACGGCAGTGACGATGGCCTGATGAACTGCCATCAACTCCGCCACCTGACTACTGAGGGGACCGATTTTGTACGCAGCAGCGAGTTCCAGGGAATCATTCACCTAGGCATTCCCAACGCCGGCCACCAGTTCATTTTCCCCATTGTTGTCAACATGGTAGGAGCACGCGTCCACATAAACTGTGGCCATTCCCTGGCACTTGTCTTCTTCATAGACTTTGTGCGGGGAATTCAGGTACGCCTCCATGTTGTCTTCGGTTTGTAGACTTCCGTCCTTGAGACAGTTTTCTCTGGCACAATCATGCAAGTCAGCCAAACCTTGTGCGAGGGGACTCTTCTTGTTTTGCCCATATCTGACCTCCACAGGAAAGCCCTGCATTGACAGAATCCAGGAAGTAATTCTGGAATTACTCACATTTCTGGCCCGGATTCTGTCACTTTGGAGGTATTCCAAAGGCGGGGGTGGAGTCTCCACTATGATGTGTTCCCCCTGGATGAACGGGCGATAATTTTTCAATGCCCACACCGTTGCCAGGAGTGCCTTCTCACAATCGTTGAATTTTTCCTCCACAGAGGATAAAGTCGTGCTTGCATAGGAGATGACTTTATTGATCCTGTCTGATGTCACAGGTCACCTCTTCCTCCCCGTAAGGGCAGGAAGAGTACACCTGGAAATTCCCCTCTTTTTTCGGGTGAAGATTCTGTCTGGTGATATGTCATTCTCACTGTCGTTGTCAAAGCAGTCATTGGGGATTGGTCCTATCAGTGCATTTCCTAGATCCATGGAAAAATGTCGGTCATCAGCCGCCATTCCAATAATGGTGCCTGCGCCCAGAGTGATACTCCTAGTGTCGCTGTTATCCATTAATATTGGAATGGTGTGTTCTACTTTGACTAATGGTGTTGGGTTTAACCCCAACCCCTGCTGTTGGAGATGGAAGTTTTCAGTCTCTGTCCTCTTTTAATTTTTATTTCAAGTGGGAATTGTCGGGTCCATCCTGGGATGGTGACCTCCTCTCCAATTTGAAATTCAACTGCATACGGCAGCAATTGGGCTGACCAAAATGCTTTTTCAGAATTATCAAAGCCCATGCGATTGCCCCCTAGTCGGGACCAGGCCTTGTAATTCATAAGGTCCAAATTAATTGCAAACCGATTGAGAATGGTACTGCCTAAATAGAAAGCAGCAGGGACATCTCACACAACCCAACAATTATGTTCTATGCTTTTGTCACCTGTAAACATTTTGAGCATACACCTGCTGGGCAGGAGATGTTTGGAATTGGGAGTTTGCAGGCCCACTTCTCACTTATCAATCAATTTAAAGGTGGGAATGGCTGGATCTTTTGGGAGCTTTCTGAGCATGGCTTCGGTGATGAAGCTCTTTCTGTTGTTCACGCACACTCTGACGAGAACAGACTCCTTTCCCTCATTTAACTGAATAGGGAGGAATTGTTCCCTAATATTCTGAATGTGAGCTAAACTTTGAGCTGGTTTCTCATCAATTTTGACTATAGAATTGGGATTTGCAGATTGTGAATCAGTATAAAATGTCAAAGTATTTCCTTCCATTGTGGAATGCCACTTAAAACTGGAAGGAAGGTTGATTTTCAGGAATGGAGAGGAGTTCCCATCACCAGTTTGTTGTCCTACAGCAATTACTGTAATGTCAGGTATTTGTATTGGAAATTAAACTCAATATGCTCAGACTTTTGTTCCACCATGTGGCATGTGCCATTTAAACTAACATGGTTGCTTTAATTTTAGCTTAGCTTGAGTCCAGAGGACCTTGTTCACACAGTCTATTAGGGGAGACAGCCTGCTAAGGATGTAATTCCCTAATAGACAGGGGGTTCCTTCTGGAGTCACGACTATGACTGGATGTTTCACCTTATGTTGTCCAATTTTTATTTCCAAATCTGCAGTCTCCTCGACAGGAATTTCATTCCCGTTGAAGTTCTGGAGTTGTCCAGGAAGAGGGGTGAGAGGGATCTGGTGTCTCTCCCCCCTTCCTGAATTTAGCTGCTCAAAGACTCTTTTTGACAGAAGAGTGGCTTGGGATCCAGTGTCCACCAGTGCCCTTGCACTTGAATGGCGGCATAAAATCTCCCCTCCTTCTCCTCAAGTGGGCAAAGCTAATGGGCATTTTGGGCAAGTTGGGTGGTCAATTTCTTTATTTTGGACTCCGACACAGTGCAGTGGAGTTTTCGGAAATTTTCTATGCTGGAATCTGGGAATCTGTAATAAAAATTTGATATCCTGAAATAGATGGGGATTTTGGAATCCCCTGTTTCCCTAATTCTGTGCTGCCCCCTTTAACCTGGAGGCAGTCAGTAGGACCAGGTTGTCGGGAGGATCCCTCCTTTACTACTTTACTCTCTGAATGGTAATTCTGGGGATCAGGGACGGGTGACTCTGAATCAGTCCCCACACTCACCCAGTCTTCATTCAGATCTCTTGGGACCCATTTTCCTTTGGGAGGAATTCCCCCATCCCTGAAGGAGAAGATTCTTTTCCCAGAATCCTCAAAGGATTCTTCCCCTTCAAACTGGAGGACATTAACTTCCTCCACAAAATGGGCCTTCTTGATGTCTTTATTCCTCCTACCCACTCTGTGCTCCCTGGGTTGCAGCTTTTCGGGGGCAGGAGATTTTAGTTCCCGGTTCTGGGTGTCCAGGGGCTTTTCAAGGGTGAGGAAGGAAGCTTCCTCTAGGGGCTTTACACCCTCATTTCCCCCGTGCCTCCTCCTCTGGAACTGGTACATTTTCAGGGTTCTCTCCCTGTCATTGTTCTTGGGTGGCAGACCCTTGGTTTGAGCAGGGCCATCTTAAGCACTTTTTGTGCCCTGGGTACGGAAATCTTTGGGGCCCCCCTCCACCAAACCAAAGGAATTAAGGGATCAAGAATACTGGTCACGCCCCCACCCGTTGCGCTCACAATCTATAGGTTGATATGCTGTCTCGCAGCATAATTAGCATGTTTACTACCTTTAAGTCCCCTTGTCCTCTTCATTCTTGCTATAATCAGAACGATAAACAAGTAGCATTTGAAGACCAACATTAGCAGTTTATAAAGCGGTTACTGTTCTAGTACATACAGGATAATTGTTATCAATAACATCCAGGAAGGTAGATGTAGTATTAATGCAGGACCGTATGTAAAAGGTACATGCAACCCATAATAGACACAGAACTCTCATTAGCTGCCTCACAGAATGCAAAAGTGCTCATGCATGAATAAAGACCAGCAATTGGAAGGAAGGAAAACGCTACACATGGATAGTGGAGGCTGATTAGAAGCTACCAGGAAGGTGTCTTAATCCAGACAGACTGAGATTAGAAGTGGGATATGGTTTTCAAATAGTGTTGCTATTAGGAACAAATGCCTGTGGTGTGCGATATAAATATGCTCACTATTAACACAATGAAACCATTAAAAAGGCTTTTATGAAGATCATACCATGAGAAGGAAATCACTCGTAAGGGCTGACAATTTTGAAAGTTTTAGGGACTGGCAATATTGAGAGGTTAGGCAAAACAATATTAAATGAGATGCCCAGGATTAAGGGGTGAAGGGGTGCATCTGGGATTTGTGCCTACTCTGCAATTTCTGCATTTGAACACTTTCTTTTCCAGTTCTTACATTGAACTAAAACCATCTAATTTTATATTAAAAAAACACACTTGAAAAGTACACAAATAACATTACCAAACATGATCATTTTTAAACAAAATATTATAGAAGGGTGTTATGCAAAATGGGAATTATTCTAGCTTCATTCTCTCCATCATCAAGGGAAGTATATAAGAACCAGCATACCAATCAATGTGATTTAACAAATTTAATCTGGGGTTGTCTTTTGTATTTTAAAGCTTTAAATACTTCCAAAACAATGGCTTGTGGCATTTTCATTTATAAACGTGCATGAAAACCTTTGACTTTTACCAAAAAGCAAACCGTTTTTTGTGTCAAACAAGCAGACCTTAAAATATGCTTGCCGGAGGCCTGCAACCTATGGTCAACTATCTTCTGTCTAGCAACCCTTCCACCCAAATAGCCTACATAAGAAGAAAGGTCAAGTAATGGGCTAAACGATACCAGCAGCGTTCAAGAAGGCACACCCCCCAGAAGACAGCACAGTAATGTAAGATATTAGATGATTTGACCAGGATCACTATATCGTCTGCTGGCAAATCCAGGATACAAACACGAACGCTGTCGTTCCATAGTCTTGAATTTGGATACTTATTCACCTCTTGGACTAACAGTGTATGCCATCATTGGAGGCGATTGCCTAGGTTTTACAACACCCCATCTGAACAAACCAATTTCTAGACCTTCACCATACAAATGATATGTTAGTTTTTATAGCAACCCCTATCTGGTACAGGTACATTGCTGATAATAGCAGATGTTGTTCTGCAAAACCAAGTACATATGCAGGCAAGTTTATAAACTTCAGACATAGGAAAGGCTCAGTCAGCCTTGCTGGAATGTGATAGTCTACTTTTGCATATGAACACATATCTCTGCAATGGGTGCTTCACACACTGAGCTAACTTCTGAACCATTGCATTGTGTCACTCAGTTTATCAATATGCATTTCACCATTGCTTATTGCACATGATCAACATAATTCCCACAAGAAGAAAAGAATGCTACAGAGTTGTGCATAAGGAACACACAAACTATGTATACCACAGTGAACACAGAAAGCAATACATGATGAATTGATCAAGGCAGAATGCACTTGCCAAAACAGAAAGGCAATGGGTTTAGAGCCTCAGCAGCACCCCATAAAATATCCTGACGTGTGCTATTTAAGACTGGTAAACAATGGAATCTTACTTCTTCAGATCAGCTAGCCTTGTGGGATGCCCTCCAAGGTGGGGGCCCTGGGCAAGTGCCCCTTCTGCCCTCCCATAAAAACGTCTCTGGGTTTGAGGGGTTCTGAGCGACATGTTCATCTGAGGGTTCTGCTGAGCCCTCAACATACTACTCAGATCCTGTGTTAGGTTCTGGACCTGGCACTCCAGTTGGGACACCCGTTCTGGCTGGTACGGGGGTCTCTGTTCATAACTAGGTGGTTCACGGGAAGGGTAATACTCCCTTCTCCCGGAGTACCCTGGGTATTGGGGATTTTGGTTTTTGGTAACCCTCCACCCTTGGCCTCCCCTCCCCCAGATTGGGTAGTCTGGGCTCCTGAAAGCAGGGAAAGAAAGGAGGGTTGTCCTGCAAGTTGGGTTTTTGTAGATACCGGGGAACGAAACTTAACCCAGGATTTGGGGGATTACTGCCCTCGTGAGGGAAGTTAGGAGGGAAGTTTCCCGGGCAGTAGTTACCTGGTTGGACCCCCCCTTGGGCTGGGGGAGTCCATACATACCTCAGGATAGGCTGGTTGCCCTTGTATCTGGGACTTATGTAATCACGAGAGTTAGGGGTCCCATTGGTGGGGTTACCTCTCTTACTGCAACCTGTTGCTGATTGGCCAGAAGGCCTTCTTTGCCTCTGATTTGGCTGTTTTTGGGTAGGTGCATTTTTGGGTCCCCTCCATTTCTAAGCCCAAAATGGGGGCAACCTTCACCTCTGCCACTTTAGCAGCAGCAGGGGTGTTGGTTGGTTTGGTGTTTTTTATCTGATTTTTATTTTCGGCAGGTTTTTGGACCTCATAGATCCGTGTAACCTGCCCTATTACCAAGTCCAGGGTCCTTTTATCATGGAAATCCCTCACCAGCTAGGTCATTATGTATGTTGGGAGCGCATGAAAGTAGGTAGTTATAAACTCTCTACTCTCCGTGCGCACCCTCCTGGTAGTTTGTGCAAAGGTGCGTTTTAGCTCCTGCACAAATTCTTGTGGGGTCTGATCTTCTCTGCATTGCAAATTGTAGGCCACTTTGCGAGCCTCTTGGGGGTTTCTGTGGGCTGAAAAGTGCTTCAAGATGGCCGCCTTGTAGGTGGGCCATCTTGAATGGTTTTGGTCTTCCAGTACAGCAAAGAAGCTGGAGTACTCCGTAGAGAACGTCCATTTGGCATAATCTATGCATTTCTGGCTATCTTTGATGTGAAGAGTGTCCATCATTTGTTCATAGAGTTCCAAATGCTCCCAAATAGAATATTCAGCATTTTTATGGAACAGTGTTATGAAATTCCTAATAGCCTTGATCTGCCTAATGGATTCTTTCACCAGTGCTCTCTTTTGTTTATTTGCCTTCTTTTTCCGCGTCACCTGATTCCACTCGCCCTCAGACTCAGAGGCGCTACTGTTTGAGGTCCCCGGATGAGCTTCTAGGTGCTCCCTGAATCTGTGAGCTTGTGAGGGGCTCACAGAATGGTGGGGCCTAGTTTCTTCTCCCCTGTGGTGCACAGGTGAGTAGTCCTCTGACCCCTCCCTGCTTCCAGGGTTGGTGGAGAATCCCCCCCCCCCCACTGCCCTGATTGGGTGGAGGTCTTTCTTCAGAATGCTCCTTTGGGGCCTCATTTCATGCTGTTTTTCTGAAAATTGAACCAAATGGTCCCTTTGGAGATAGTGCTTCTGCAGATCTAATTCCCTGACTTTCTCCTCATAGGAGGCTTCCTGGTCAGAGACATCAACCATAATATTTTTGTATCTATACAGGGATGCCCGGCCATCAGTTTCTGAGGGGCGCTGACCTGTCAGCTCCATCATGCTAGGCCTATTTAATTCTAACGGCCTCAGGGTTTCTGGCTCATGTGAACCACTAGATATGAAGTCAGCAGTGCACAACATATTAAATGGGTTTGAGTCCCTTAGTACAGAGGGCATCACACTGTGATCAGGGGTATCCCTGTCCCGCTCTACTTGTTCAGGGTCCCTCAAGTTTAGATTTAGCCTAGCATACTCCAACCCCCCTAGTTTCTCATTCTCACTCCCTACCTCTTGATAATAGGCAAAGGCCTGAGCTTTTTGCTCCGCTATCGGGGCTTGACTGGCCTCTATGGCCCGCTCTTGAGCTGCCAATTGCTTGTGGAGTCCCTTGTTCTCGTCACAGAGGGCCTCCTTGTCTCTTTGCACTGCCTTTATGGTCTGGGAACACTGAGACAATTTCTGTTGCAGGAGGTGAACCTCCTTTTTCTGCACATTTAGAGCCTCTGTGGCCTGCTTTAACTCGAGTTCCATTTGTCTCCTATGTCCCATGAATTTATCACATTCTTCTTTTATGCCAGTCAGTCCCTGGAGGTCTGACTCCCTTCTCTCCAGATTGGTTTTTAAATTACACATTTCCAGGCATAGGGCCTCTTTCTCCTGATACAGAGCGCCCCTTTGTTCAGCCAGTTTATCCCTTTGTTGAGTTATGGAGTCTTATTTCTGACACTCTTCATCAAATTCTGGTTAAAAGTGGAGTTCTTTCATAATTAATGTATTACTTTCCTCTTCCGATATTTTTATCTGATTCTGTAAAGTGACCATTTGCTCTGTGTTGGTGTTATTGTATCTCACTTGTTTTAATTTCAGTTGACTCTCTTCCAAAGAGTCAACCTTTTCTTGACACTCCACTCTTAGTGCATTTCATTGGGCCTCTTAGTCTGCATTATTTTGCTGTTGTAGAGCCAAGTCCTTTTTTAACTGTTTGATGTAGTTCTCAACTTGGACCTTAGAATCTTGGCTCTTTTGCAATTGTTCTCCCGCTAATTTTAGCTCAGTCTGGATTTGAGTTACGAGTTCAGATTGGCTTTTCCCGAGAGTTCTATTTTCTTCATGTTTTGCCTGCATCACTCCCACATGGAGATACATGCAGGCTGTGATTCCGACCATTTTAATGTGCTCTTCTTTAAGATTTGGAGTCATGTAGAACTCACTTAAGGCTTGATGTAACATGCTACCGTCTTGCCACACATCCATATCCATGGCGGTTACCTGTTGCACCATCTCTCCTAGCCAGACTTCCTCATCTTGCTGCTGCCATTCCCCTCTGACAAATAATTTGTGCAGAAGGTGCCCCCTGGCCATATTTATCACTACTGTGGTCATTTTGGAAAGTGTTGTTTCTTTATTAATTTATTTATATAAGGGTAACCTGTATTCTGTTGCTTTTTGTCTAGTTCGGGGTTGATTTTGCTTTAATTTTATACACAGATCTGGTACTTAGGGTCCATGTTTGGGGAAGCGCTTTTTACAGCGTAATACAGGTTTCCAGCCACACAAAGTATCACTACCTTAAAGGTTAGCCTGCTGTGTTAAGCTGCCATGGGTGAATACACAAATCTCAAATCCTTGACGAGCCCCCAAACTGTTAAGGATTCCTATCGGGCATCACACACCAAACCAGGACTCTCGCCCTTAGCCTAGGATGTAGCGCACAATTAAAATACTTTTTCTTTATTTCCTAGAATTCGGATTGAGCTGGCACCCAACCCGTCTCACACCCCCTTTTTACAAATACCCCAGGTCACAATGGACCATGAACCAGGCCATTGGGTGGAAATACAATATTTATTTATTTTAAATTCAAAGAAAATCACACAATTTTAATATTGGCCAGCAATCACCAATGGGTGATAGTTACAATGTACAATGATGAAATACACTTGGTTGACCTTCTACTATAACATATCCAAAGCACTGATGAATGGGAGCAATTTTACTGTTTGGGTAGATAGCACCCAAGTTAAGATTTCCCCCTGCAATGCTCCCTCAAACCTCTAGTAATCGAATTTGAGTGGATAGAAAGGAGCACCAAGGAGTCAGGGATACTAGGCAGTGAACAGAATTAAAATCCGACCTTCCCCCATAAAATGAGAGGCAAAACCTTTGCAATTGCAGAAATAGCACTCGGAATTACTAATTATTTAATTTAGTGTGCGGTTGAATGAATGAGGTAAATGTGAGTTCTAACTGTATCAGGGATGTAATAACACTAGCAACTACAAGGCAAGGTATCAACAAAGGGCATACAGTTCAAAAACCAACTTGGAAGTAAGAACACAGTGCATCCAAATCACATGTTGGAAAATGGCATTTTCTTCTTTTTACAGGTTTACAGGTCAAAACGGTTAGAAAAACGGGTGAAATAGGCACAATCAGAATGCGGTTTTTAGGCTGGGTCATAGCTGCACATCACATGGATAGTATGAAAGTGAAATAGTTACTTTAACTGAATAATTGGAGAGTTTTTTAATGTTAAAGGAAACTCAGTTTCAAAAATAAAAGCAGTTAACAGAGAAAATTGGTTTGAAAAGGAAAGGACAAGTCTTACAGAAACTATAGTTTAATGGCTAGAAACGAGAGACACCGCCTGCGACACAGGTTACTTTGCAAATGTAACCCCTTTGCGCCGGGTGGCTCTTTAGGTGGGAATTAATTAGTTTAATCAAAAATAGGACTAAGGACTTACACAAGACAGAAATGAGTGGAAGAATGATGCTAACACAAGGAACAGAACACACAGAGGATTCAGACTATCTTATACAAGTTATCAGGGTAGGATGGGATTACTAAGAGGGTGCAACCAAGACAAGGTATCAAATTGGGGTATACTATGTGTTGCTATGGGATGGGGAGATACTCAAAGTCAGCACTGGAGTTTGATATTTGGGACAGCCAGCCGGGTTTCTGTTCTCAAAGGATCTGGGCACGGTACCACGGCAGGGCTCTCCTAGCAGAAAACAGCTGGGCCTGCCTGGTCACGGCACAGTGGCATGCAGGTAGTGGGGCAAAGATTCCGGTCTGGTCACAGGATACTCTCAAAAAGGGCACCACAGATTTTCCCCCTTTCTCCCTGAGTTAGTGGGATTTTGTTATGGGGTTTAGTTCTGAAGGGTGGTTCTGCCTCGATAGAATTAGGTATGCTCTGGCCTGGTAGGGTAATCTAGAATCTTGCAGGGTGAATATGAAATGTCTGGATACGCAGGAGCTGGAAAATTCAGAAGAGTGTGTGCTTTGTCTCTGTGAGCTTCCCCCTTTTATAAGGCGGGTGACATCACAGGATTTACCATGGGGGCAGGCTTTGGCTGGACATGCCTCTAAACAACTGGATTGGTCAAGGTTTATTGTTACCACCTTCCTGTCAGCTGGTTGGACTTTAGAGACATGACATCAGTTTTATGGTGTGGGTTTACTATGCCCAGGCCCTCCCACAGTTAATTTTGCCAAAAATCAGTTTTGACATAAATTGCAGTTGTGGTGCTTTCACAAATGATATAGGCAAATAGCATATTTCACACAGAGCCTAATATTCCCACTCCCAAGTTTGTAGGACTTTGTTTCATCCTTCTACTAATCCTTTTGCCATTTTCAGTGGGAAATAATTTACCTAAAATTCTATAACTTTATATATGTATACCTATTATCACAAAGCATGTTAGTATTGAATTTCAAAGTGGCACCATATACAGTGTCCTCAGAATATACAATTTTCTGCCATTTCTGTCCCCAACATGCTAGTGAAAGCTACTACGTCTTAATTTAATGCCACGAAAAATTGCATTTAAACTGTAACACTTTTACATTACTGCGTTGTCCGGTTGTGGAAATAACAGTCTTAAAGTTGATTCATTAAAATACTCTTTTGAGCCAGATGGGCTGGCCTTTGTCTTCCAAATATGGTAATTTCTTTCCAGGCCACAACCAAATATCAATTTAGCCCAGTGCTGCCTTGAAGTGTGTCTTTGAAGCTCTCCAGCTCAATTTTAGGGGATGGGCAACTTGTAATTTCACACTTTAGTGTCCCAGAAATCTATTGTACCAGGCCAAAGCCCAGCCACAATGTCTGACGAGCGTGTGAGATGCTTCCTCTTGGTCCATTCATAGTGTTCAAGGGGCTGGCCCCTTTGGAGGAAGGCAAATCCTGTTCCCAGAAAGCAAATGTCCTTTGAAGCCAGGGCAGGAAACCTGTTCTGTGGCTTCAGCACAGTAAATGCATTTCCTTATTTATTTGTTTTTTTTTCTTTCTGTATCAGAAGCAATTTTGTTGAAATAAAACATCCCATATATGTTTTCAAACAAAACCCCTCCTTACATTTCTAGGCAAAGACAGGGCCTTACTCAACAATTTAGTTTTAAACAGACATCAGTTTTGCAAAAAGCAACCCGTTTTACATGTGGAGAATTCTGCTTTTGCTGTCACTTCCAATGTGGTTTTCTCTTCCATCTGGATTCCAAACATCAATTGCAGCCCTAGTCAATTTCTCATAGACAGCAATCTGTTCAAGGCAAAGGTCCACTGACACTAACATAAGCACAGAGAAATACGGTTTCTTGTTGAAGAGTTCAGCTGTGATATTTTGTTGCAAAGTAAGGTGTTTTTCCATACGGCTGGGAGTAAAGATCTTGGTGATTTCACAGATCTTGCCTGACACAGCTTGTCATTCAATGAGAAATGCCCCTTTTTGTTAGAGAACAAGCTGAATAGGGCTGGGCATAGCTGGGTCTCACTGGATCTGAACGGTGTATTGTTGAACAGATGAAAAAGAGCATCAGAGTGGCATCATTTTAAACGCCAAATATTTCCTTTTTCAATTGGAAATTTTGAGCTAGCAGCAAAGCAGCGCTGCTTTTCAATTCTCTTCTTTGGTGCACATAAGGAAACACACTTGCAGCCTTTCACGGTGGGTTCCCTGTTCCACCTAGCCCAACAGGTGCTTGGCAAGACAGTGCAGCCATCATTTTGTAGCTGCAAAACGCAGTTTTGATGCGAGGCAATGGTGCTCAAAGGAGCCAGTGTAGCCATTCTGTTGGTACTGCTGAATTCCAGCTTGGTGATGGAGGGAAATTCTGCTGGGTGGGCAAATGTACCCCACAATTGACACACATATTTTGAGAAGACTGCACACACGTGTCTGCATCGCAGTGTGAAAAATCCCTGCGAGCATTATTTATTGTGCTTCGGTGGTTGAGAGAAGCTGTATAGAGGTGTGACTGCTTGTGTGCATCTATAAATGAATGTGTGTATCAGCCTAAGTGTTCTGGTGGGTCCGTGTGAATGATTGCGAGAGGCTGGATGGGTGCATGACTGCTTTGTGTGTATGTGTCTATATGAATTTGTGTGTCTGTGTTACTGAAGTGTTTTGATGGATGCTGTGTGAATGAATCGCTCACACGACACCCACCAGAACACTTACTCAGGCAGATTCACATATTCATATAGACATGCACACACAGTCACACCCATATAGCTTCTCTCACTCATCAATAATTAAGAGAAACTGTATGGGCACTTGACTGCTTGTGTGAATGTTTATATCTGCGTGAGTGAAGTGCTCTGGTGAATGCCAGTTATATGATTGAGAGCGGCTGTATGGGTGCCTGAGTGCCTGTGTGCATGTGTCTATATGAATGTGTGCATCTGCGTAAGTGAAGTGTTCTGCTGGGTTCCAAGTGAATGAATCACCACACGGCATCCACCAGAAAACGTAATGTGTGTATCTGAGTGAATGATTGAAAGAAGATGTGGTCATTAAATCTTGAGATGGCAATGCCTGCAGAAAGCTGCAGCCCATTTGCTACAGAACGACCCCATGTTCAGTCCTTGGCTCGTGTCATTTCACTGGCTTCCGGTTCATAAGAGAATCCAATCTAAACAGTTCTGTATTGCTCATCAGTCCATTCCAGCGCACAGCTCATGCTTCTGGTCATTACATTCCTCGGTGATCATTTTGCTCATCTGAAGCTGGACACCTGGCCCTCCCTCGTGTAATGATCGCTGAGGCTTTATATTTTTGTTTGTTCTAGCTTCTGGAACCAGTTCCCCATATTCAAGGCATATCAGATATCTTAAAATCCAGGGAATAACCACCACTTGGGGGATTTACCTTGATTAGCTTGCCGTTAGCCGCCTTTTTTGTCGCGCCACGAGGTCAATGAAGGAGCGAATAAGCTCCCTACCAACGTATATCGTACAACGTTAAGAGAAATAACGTATGAAACAACGCATACGACATTAACATTGACACAAATCACGCGGGGGCATTTCCAAGCATATTTTGGCAAACAAGTCCGGTTGAGATTAAAAATATCAAACAATGGCCTCCTTAAAAAGCAACTCTCACAAAAATGTTATAAAAAACTGCATCTGGGGTGCAATCCACTCCTTGCGAAAGATGGTCCTTGCACACTTATAATCGATCTGCCGGAACAGGTGATCATCTTTGCACTAAACCATATAGTCCAAAAACCAAATCAATATAGATGTCATCATAAATATACAGAAAGCCTGGCTGTCTTCAAGGTCATGATGCTACAGTGTGGGAAAGGAATTTGTGCAGCGCATATTCACCTCAATAAGAGCTTGGAGCTGGAGCAAACTCTTCTGTACACCTGGCATCGAAATTGGATCTAGCGGTGAAAACTATGTCTTCAATTTCAACAGATGAAATAATGGGGGAGCACACTCGCATCTTCACAAATGTGCATTATTGCACCGGATACCAGCAGTGTACTTGCCTTGTTGAATAGAGACACCCGTTGCAGCCGGTGCCATGGTTCGTTTTCTTCCAACAAACAGAACCGAGAAAGCGACCAAGCCTCTGACTTCAGAAGTTCCTGCTGGGATCCCAGCCATCCCCTCCTTTACTGGAGAAAACGTGGATGCTGCGCACAGTCAGCTAGGAATCTGGCCCACGCTGCAGCCAAAAACAAGAAATGGTATTTCCTCTTGGGTCATGAAGCAGAGTTATGAGAAGTCATTGGAATTATGACTCATTGGATGGCTTCAGCAATCCAAGTCCTCGGGAGTACTTAGCGCTGGAATGTGAAGAAATACAAATAATTATCAATATCTACGTGGCACAGTTTAAATGGTTGACTACTGCAATCCACATCTTGACCCACTTCCAGCACATGTGCATAAAAACGAATTGGCTGGGTTTAGCCACTGGATTGACTCTTAACTCCCAAGCGCTGGGTCACAATCCCTGTGGTTATTTGGTGTTTCAAGCAGGGGAACTCTAGTTAAAAGCAGTGCACGTTCATAATAGAGGGAACACAGGATGGGATGGGCTCCTACCAAGATCACACAGAGTCAAGTGTGCAAATGTGGGAAGCCAGGAAGGAGCCCTCAGTTCCAAAACTGATCGTATTTAAACTAGACCAATCCACAACTTGCCCTCTCCTTTTTCCTTTGATGGCCTTTTATGTCTGATGTGCAGCCAGCATAATGTCCTGTCAGTGGCAAATGGTGTCCATATGAAGTAACGGTTGATGTTACTACGCGAACATGAGGATTGCTGGTGTTGCGGGCATGCATATTTTCAAGAGCTGCCCATCTCATGTCTCCATTGGTAGAAGGCTATGGCAGCTATGGGCGAACAATCGCGTGGCTGTGATGGAATTAAGAGAGAAAGCAAAAGGAGGATCTGTTTATTTGTTTCAGAGACCATTGAAGAGGAATGCTCTGTGTTTAGGTGAGGAGCTTAGTGTGGCCTTAAAGGAGTGTTAATCAAGGTGCCTAACACCACATTGGCACCCCGTGCAGGTGGATAGGCTGTGTGTTTGTCATTTCAGATCCACATTAATCAAGTCAAGTGACAACAACAGGAACATTCGCATAGGTTTCCATTCAGGAGCCAGGCATTTTGCACAGGAGTCAATTTGCACCCAAGCCTCTCAAGGAAAACACCAAAGGAAATTGAAGTGGGCTTATCTTACTTTTCATGATCTGATATGAGAACCTGAGCCCCGGTGATGGCACCAGAAAGCTGGCGGAAAGGGCGGCTGCCCCTTTTCGAGGCCTCCTACGCCCCTGTGCACCACCCCTGCTGCCCTCAGGGATGGCACCGCCAGGGAGGGATGACGAATAATAGAAAATAAATAGACTGCATGGAATTGAGGGCAAGCAATTGTCAGCCTTTGCTGCAGCATGTTTGCCAACGCTGGCTAACTAAGAAAACGGCTGCATGTGCCTCATCCTGCAGGCTCCCTTGTCTGCCTCCCTGCCTGGCGTCCTGTGGCATGATTTTGATGCAGATTCCTGTTGCCCAGTGCCCTGATGGTCCGGAGAGAAGTTGAATACTGAAGCAGCATAGCATGCATTTAATGGTTGGTGTGAAATTGTTTATATGCATTTGTGCATGTTTCGAATGGTATGATATGTGTGTGTGTTTGGAAGGGTTTGCGCGAGTCTATGTGCCTGCCTGTCTGCATGGTTATTTATATATGTCTCTGTGGGTGTGAGTGAGACCGAGTATGTGTGCAAGTGGCATGTGTGGGTGCAAGTGCGGTGTGAGACCCCACACCAGTAATATGAAAGTATAAATACAGTGGCAATGCTGCCCTTCACTTGTGGGTGCAACATTGTCAAAGTGATTTACAGTATGATTGCTGGTATATATTGTGAGCGTAGCTTCATTAAAGGATTTACAGGGGCAATGCCAACATATACTGTGGGTGCAGCTCAATACCGGCAGGAGATGTACAGTGGCCCATTTCAAAATTAAATTTGAGTGCCCTTTGACTACAGCTGGGTAAACCTGCTTGCATATGTTAACACAAATTCGTTGATATGTTGTAGTTTAAGGTTTCCAAATACAAAAGGGCACTGGGGAAATTATAAATATGGTTTTTGGGGCAAAGACAGCTAACATTGGTGCAATTGTTTTTTTCTGCAGCACATATAAAACCACGCAATCATTATAATATACATAATGGGGAGAATAGATTCAGCACACAATAGGTAAAGGACTTTGGTTGAGGAGGCAGTTGTTTGGTATATACATTATAATAGAGAATTTGTTTCCTAATGTAAATTGCAATTGAAGAGTTCACATGTTATTTTCTATTGAGGTTGCATGACACGAGCCACCTTGTGCTGCATTAAACTCCAAGAATATTCGCTGCCCCACACCAGAGCTGAGAGCAGGGCAAAACATGCCTGTGATAAGTTATTGCTTTTTGAAGAGGTATGTCTTTGGCCAGTAAGCACACATGTATGCTGGCACAGCTTTTAGTCTGTGCACAGTTGATGCTTCCTTAAAGGATGTGTGCACACCATGAGCCTCAGCTTGTGCCTTCATTCAGTGGCAACATTCTACATAAAGCAACTAAGCGGCTGGGGGAGTAGCTGCACATTATCACCGGATGGTTTGTTGTACTCTGCACAAGCAAACCAAGAAAAACAGCCAGTGAGGAGCTGAAACCCTAAATTACCTGTTAAGGATGCTAATGTGCTTGAATTGTCAGAGTAACAGATGACCTCCCACCCCAAGGTGTGGTGGCCCATTTCAATTGAAAAAGAAGAAAGGCCCTAAAGCAGAGGTCCAGCTTTATGAAATTGATTTACCTTGGCAATACTGACATATATAGTGTTGGCAGCATCACAAACGTGATCTGCAGGGGCAATGCCTGCACATGTGTGTGCAGCAACGTGAAAGAAATATACATGGACAATGCTGGCATAAATGGTGGGCTTAGCATCATGGAAGTGGTTTTCCGATGTGGGATCACAGCTTAATAAAAGCCATTTACAGTGGCAAACCCAGCATATTTTGGGGTTGGAGCATCATGAAATTGATTTGCAATATCTATGTTGTCATATATTGTGGACACAAGTCCATGAAAGTGATTTACAGTGGTAATTCTGGCCAGTGGTAGACTGCCCAATTTGTGCCAGTGTTGGTGTTCAGCCCCAGCACTTAATTTATAGACAGTGCCATTGCGTGACCTTTGCAGTAAACACAGATCTTAAAGCTTTGCTATCTACCTCTAAGCCTGTGGGCCTGTCTCCTGCTGACACACACCCATGCCCCTCCTTCCATCACCTTCCCTTTTTGTTGGCATCTACAAATGGATTTATGAGGGAGAGCAGGGATTTTGCTGGCAGTATTGCCCTCTTGACCCTGATGGGCTCTGACAACTTCCCCCACCCCTCCGCCATTAATTCTCTGCAGCATGACAAATAATAAAGGCACTTTCTGGATTCTAGCTTTTGGAACAGCTTAGTCTGGGCCATGGGGTAGAGCTAGCCACACATTCTTGAAGGGCAGAATGACAGTTATGGAACCTGAACCTGACACAGTAATGGTAAATGATAAATGGTAATGGTAAATGCTTACAATCTCCAAGTTTACATATGGTGTCACTGGGAGATCTGCACTTTATTTAAGGAAATTAGTTCAAAGGTAAAGTGCTTTGCATAGGTAGTTTTACAATCGTTTTTTGTAAACATATGCCATGTGTTCAAGTCTTCTCTGTTGCTGTAAATAGGAAAAGGACAGTTATGAACATGCAACTCTTGCTTTAATGTAAATCCTCCACTGTCTAATCACTCATTGATATAACTGATATAGCTTAACAGTCCTGGAGCACAAGTTGCACAATATAGTGATGGGGTGAGGTGGTTACAGAAGAGCTGGGTGCATGGAGGGAGCACTACAGAGGCCCATCCTGTGACTAGTCTATGTGATGGAGCAGGCACTATCAAGGGCCATATTGTGACTGTTATATGTGGCAATCAGGGAACACAATATGCCGTGCGGGTCGGAGCGCGGGGGGGGGGTGCAGATGATCTGGATACACGAGGGTAGCACTACAGAGGCCAATCCTATAGCTCTTCTAGGTAAGGAGAGGAGGTGCGTATTGTGACTGTTATATGTGGCAGTATGGGAGCACAACATAATGGCGTGGGGACTGGACGCATGAAGGGAGAATTGCAGAGGCCCATGCTGTGTCTGTTACATTGGAGGGAAACCTGCGACCATGGAGGCCCTTTCTATGCCTGTTCTATATAAGTAAAGCTTGCACTGCCACTGCCTACACCACCGTGTCTGTTCTATGTGATTAGAATATGAAAAGATCCATGCTGTAATTGTTCTACGTTAGGGGAGCAGGCACTGCCAAGGCCCATACTGTGACAATTATACGTGGGGTGAGATTTGGCTGCCAAGGCCCACAATGCACTTGTTTTCCTTGCGGGGCATTTGCACTTGGGAGACACATGCTATCCTTATGTTTTACATAAGAGGGGCTTGCACCGCTGAGGCCATTCCCATCACTGTTCTTTATGAGTGGAATTTGAACGGCTAAGGCCAACACAATGGCTATTGTATGTGAGGGAACCTGAGGCCCATGCACTAACTATTCTTTATGATGGAAGCTCACACTGCTACTGCTCATGCTTTCCAAGTCTGTGTCGAGGCTCGAGGGAAGGTAACCTTTCACCAGTGCAGGCCACAAGCCCACAGGGCCCTTTTCTGACTGAGCGAAAGTTTCACTGTTGAGGCCGACTTGTTCTGTGCGAGAGAAACTGTCAATCCATGGTGATTTGTTTGTGAGGGTAACATCCACTTCTGCTGCCCGTGTTGATCTGACCTATTTGCACAAACATGCACTGCTGTGGCCCATTTTGAACCTGATCTGTTTGAGGATATACTGTTCTACTGAGGCATATTGTGACTTACACTGTGAGGGAAATTCATTGGCCTGTTCTGTGTTTGTGAAAAACTGAAATGATGTAGTTATTCTGCATAAGCAAACTTGCATTGTTGTGGCACCTGATGTGTCTGGTGGTTCTGTCATTGAGTAGAGCTTGCCAGATGCACTACCAAACCAACTGGGGCCACTGCAACATATCTTGAACAAATGTGCAAACCTGTTGAAGTGTGAATTGGACAGCCAGGCCCAACACCCCTTAAAATCCATTTCCACAGCCTCTATTCACCCAGTGACAGATGTGTACGGCAGGATTTCTGCTAGTCACATTAGCTGTCAATGTGCTCGGGAAGGCAGAAGAACACCACAGGCCAAGCTGCCTTTTCTATGCGAGAGAATCATTAAAAAGCTTGTGCTCCTGCTGAATGAGTTCTACATGTGTGAGCAGCATGGACTGCTGATGCCCATGCTGTGCCTGTTCTATGAAGAGTGATCTGCTCTGCCTGTAAACTGAGCTTATATTTTTAAGGGGAGCTTGTGCTGCCTGGGCCAGTTATACATGTGTAAGAAGCCTGGATTGCTGAAGCCCATGCAAAGCCTGTTCCATGGAGGTTGACATGCTCCACCTGCAACTTAACCTGTTATTTATGAAGGAAGCAGGCACTGCTGCTGGATGAGTTCTACATGTGTGAGAAGCATGGATTGCTGAGGCCCATGCAGAGCCTGCTCTAAGGCTCTGCATGGCATGGGGAGATTGAGCTGCCCCACCTGCAACTCAACCTGTTATTTATGAAGGAAGCAGGCACTGCTGCTGGATGAGTTCTACATGTGTGAGAAGCATGGATTGCTGAGGCCCATGCAGAGCCTGCTCTAAGGCTCTGCATGGCATGGGGAGATTGAGCTGCTCCACCTGCAACTTAACCTGTTATTTATGAAGGAAGCAGGCACTGCTCCTGGATGAGTTCTACATGTGTGAGAAGCCTGGATTGCTGAGGCCCATGCAGAGCCTGCTCTAAGGCTCTGCATGGCATGGGGAGATTGAGCTGCTCCACCTGCAACTTAACCTGTTATTTATGAAGGAAGCAGGCACTGCTGCTGGATGAGTTCTACATGTGTGAGAAGCATGGATTGCTGAGGCCCATGCAGAGCCTGCTCTAAGGCTCTGCATGGCATGGGGAGATTGAGCTGCTCCACCTACAACTGTACCTGTTCATTTTGAAGGAATCTTGCTCTGCTTCCCATACTGCACCTCTATGTTCAAGGGTCCCTTCCTATGCGTGCGTGCGTGCGTGTGTGTGTAAAACCTATACCCGCTTAGTAAATTTTAAGTGAAACAATGCTATACAATGAGAAGCCTTATGCCCATATTGTCATAAATGGCCCTGAATCCCTAAAATCCTTCTGGAAGAAATGAGAATTGTTCGCTCACTATGCGGGCTCATGCAATTTACACCTCCATCTCTTTACAGGTTCACCAGTTATCACTGCCTTTACTATGATAAAAATGTTTATCATTTTGTGAATAGCCATAAAATTCCAAGTCAAAAAGTCTTCAATCCCTTCCCGACTTCCTGCCGAAACGGCAATATAAAGCATGGGTGATCATCAAAGTAAAATGCTGAGCCCTGGCACTTACTTTGTACAAATTAAGCACTTCATAGAGAACTCTGAAGATTTCCCAGTGGGTCTCTATACAATGTGCCTCTTTAGTGTGGATGCCCTGGGTTTCTTCTCCTCTTACTGTCTCTTTCAGTCACCCCCTTCCTTCCATCTCTCCCCATCACAAACATTCATTTGAAGAAAAGAATGAGTCATAAACCTTCCAGTATGTTATTCCTAACTGCTAACAAATGTATCAAGATTGTGTATTGTTAGGCTGAACTACCTTCTCAAATCTATAGGTACAAATGTGATTTGAAATAGACTATTTTGACCTATCTTTCAAAATTCCCCATGGCTAAAAATCGCCAAACTCAGATTAGAGGGGTCGGGGCAGCTCAGCATGTTCACTCACATGTTGTAATAATGGGCACTTTGAAAAGGAATTCACAGCCACATTTGGTTCTCAGTCCACCCCTGATCCTGTCATTTATTTTGGGAACAGTATCATGAAAATGATTTACAGTGGGAATACTGGCATATGTTGTGGACGCATGCATATGAAAATGTTGTAAAATACTCCTGTGTACTGTTAGTGAGCCATATCTATTGAAAGTTTTCATGTGTTACCCCAGAGGGACGATTATGTAAATTGTATGACTTCCTCGCCCATTTATCTCAAAACTGTTCTGTAAAACGTACCATTTCAACTCATTACTTAAAACATGTTCTTGCGATGAGAACATCCCCTGATCTTTCCTAGATTAACTTTGACTCCCTCATTATGCTCAGTCACCAGTGCTAATTTGGGGAGATATGCTTGCTCCTAAACTGAAAATATTCACTAGCCAGTACTGACCTTGACTCATTTACAGTGCTAGTGCCCGCTTAGGAGCTGCCTGACCCCTGGCACCAAAACCTGCCTATGCCACTTCTTAGATCCTTAATAGTGCATTGAACTCTCACCGTAAAATAGGAGTGATTCACCTGACCAAAACCTATTCCCTCTGGAACCAAGCACTGAAGAGCAGCAACATTATGATGAAAGGGGAATTCGTCTTCCCTCTTGTGACAGGTGATCATTGTAGAGGAGCAGCTGACTGCCTCTGCAGGAGGTCCTGCCCCCATACCTTCTGTATATTGGAAGCCTGAGATCGTGCCTTGCTTGATACCAGCAGTTGTGACCATACCACGAGTTCGAAAGAAGATACAACCTGAGAAAACCGTATCAAATGTATCCCCGAAGAGATAACAATCTGAGGGAGGAACTCCCAGAAGGAATATGAAAAAGATCAAAAGAGGAGGTGGTGACATCAAAAGAGACGAGTGTGACGTCCCGAGAACACTGGCTGAAGAGAATGCATGGACCTTATAGAAATTGATGACGAAGTTGAACATATGCGAAAAGAAGATTGCATGTGTGTAATGCACTACAGAAAATGCAAGCCGTTCAATAACTGTACAGATGCTGCAACGCAGATAGACTAAGTGATCATAGAACCCGGGTATAGGTAGTGTATTGACTGCAGGCGGAGCTGCCAATGTATTGAAGCTGGACATCAGTGTCATGAATTTAGTAAGCCCGGACCCATGGAGAGGAAAGGTTAAGAGCTGAATTGCAGCAGGAATTAGCTGAGATTGTGGATACGAATGGCGATGCTATCTGGCCTGGTGTCAAAACTGAAGTAGCCAAGGCCGGTTATCTATTCCCAAAGGCAGTGAACGTGAGAAGATGAATCATCCCTTGTTAAGGTGCAAACAAAGAACACCAAGACTGCCAAGTTGTATTCAATTAAGACATTTAAATTCTGCAAAATGGATCAAATTGTGGTCTCCTGTCACGTGAGCTGAGGATGGAAATAGAGTTGAGCTTGGAATTCTAGAACAACGATAGCAAATGCTTACACTCCCTTATATTCCCAGAGACAAGAATACACTGCTAGGCCAAGTTCAAAAACAATCTTCATGGCAGAAGGCATGGGTGATGAGAGATGATGGGCTAGTTGGATGGGGAGGTAAAGTCAAGTCCACCTCCTGGCACCTGGGTCTGAGCTTACGTGCTGCTACGTGAAACAAATGTTCCAGACATGGCACGAGCGTACCAACCAATTGTAGAGGCCCTTATAACGGAGGGCCTTATGGTTTGAGAGCCAATGACATTCCGTGTATTTGATAGTGTAGAAGATGACATGTTTTAGAGGTAGGCATGAGTTGTCCACCAGACAGTAGATATCGAATCACAATCCCACCACTCATAGAAAGTATAATTAGATGTTCCCCTTGAAAGTATTACAATCCCTCTTAGGGTTTTCTTATTTGCCACATAGAATGACATCACCTAGGATGACTTTTTTGTATATAGATGTTTGTTGTTTGGCGGAATCATATGCAGTACCCCTTGGGAACACCACACACAATTAAGACTAAAAGTGACAGTACAAATTCACCTTTGGCACAAGCCTGTACCACACTGTAAAGTGGTAGCGATGGCTGAGTAGCCAGACTTATCTCAAGAGTAAAGTGAGCAGTATCAATAGTTACACAAAGGACAGCAATTACTATGGTTCAAACAAACACTGACTCAAGGTTTCTGAGTAAAAGAATATACATTCATTTGCACTATCATTTGTAGAACAGTTCACTAAGTAAAGCAGCAGAAAATCACAATCTTAATATACTGCACAATGCCCAATGAATTCTGGACAAGTTAAACTCAAAATGAAGTGTGAGCAAAATGGCACTCCAGCAATTTAAAAGGGAGAGAAAGACAAGGTAAAACAAAAATAAGCAACATCAATAAGTAAGTAGGCAGGGCAATCTAGAAAAGACTTGCTACAATGAGGATTCAAATCAATAGGTCTGGGCCAATGTTAATGGTTCAGAGTCTTTGCAGAGGATTACACAGTTCAGAGTAGTTCGCGGTTAAGTCTTTGCCAAGAGTTCGAAATGAAGTTGGTCGAAGGAAAAGTTATTTAAACAGGGTCCGGTCCTCCTGGCTATCCAGTTCACTGCAGCTGTGCACAGCAAATTCGACCAGGGGAGGGAGGCCTTGCTTGGTGTTTGGCGAACTGGTTGGTCCCACCAGCTCAAGGGAGGAAGATTCCTTGCAGATCTTCTCTGTCAACGAAGTTTGGAGATTCCGACCCACAGCAGGGCTTCAATGGGAGGTTCAGTCATGGTAGTGGTCCTCTTCTTTCAGATTCTCTTCAGTTCTCTCGATCCAATGGCAACTCTGCCTTCCAAGCCCCAGAGACCTGCTTTTTATGCAGTTTTCCCCCATTCACACAGCCTGGCGGGACAGTCACCACAGCCAATCATACAGAGTGCGACATGGGTCTCCAAGAAGACCCTGTGCAGGGAGTCTCAAACCCCTGCCTCACATCCTGTCCCCCTCAGACACTCAGGCATCTAAGGAGGGCTTCTGTGCAGAAGCCCGCCAAAGGACGGCGAACAAGGGAACCAAACCTGGTTTGGCGCGCAGAGTAAAACACGAGAAAGACCTTTAAAAAAAGAAATGGTGAATAAACCCAGCTGGAACCAAATAAAAGCAAATGGGGTCCAGCGGATTTAAGTTCGAGGCTACTAACTTAACCTAAAACAGTACCAAGGCTATTTACATAGAACGCGGTAGGAAAAATAGGGTAGATACCACTGCCACCAGGCAAATCTTATCATAAGGGGAACGAACTAATGTTCCATGAGAAACAGACAAAAAGGGAAGACTATTAACCCTTTCCAGTACTCTATGTAAGATAATTTGTACTGGGTTTGTGCTTTTTAAAAAGACGAATAAAGTCAATGGCAACTATACATGTTCTGGGAGACAGTAGACAGTCCCAGAAAATGGAGTTTAAAGTGGGAAGTCTGAAAAAGACAACCCTGTGTCACTGCACTAAAGGTGCTGTGTAACACACAGTAAAAACATGATGCCTATGGAGTAGGTGAAGCTCCACAGTCTATGAGCACAAAAATGTTAAACACACACAGCAAAACACATGTAAGAGTGGGGAAAAAAAGGCTCACACTCTTACCAGGTGAAAAAAAGAAATCCAAGAAATCCAGCAAAGCTGCCAAGGGACTCAGTAGGTAAGGGAAATTAGCCACTCTGGAGAATTCTCCCTAACAGATGTGTTTTTTATGAAGATTTGTGGAGAGCTCAAGCGAACGTCCGTTGATGTCCGTTGTAACTCCCTGTTTTAGACAATTGTTATTAAAACAGTAAACTTTGCCATCTTCCTGAGTTGATTCGATTATTTGGTGTCAGAGTTATTCTGCATTGCCATCGATTGCATGCGTGCTATGCATGATGGATGCAGAAATACAGTGATATATTTATTCAAGCCTGTGAGGCAGGGTATTAAAAAATATGTTCCCAGCCGGCTGCCTTTGTGTCTCTTTTTTGTACGGTGTATATTTTTTCCAGGGAAGGCTGACTAAGGAGTTATGGCTAGGAACTGTCCTCTTTAACACAATTGCCACCTATTACCAGAAAACCAACAATTTTTCACCAATTTAAAAAAGTCTATGCAGTGGTGTTCGTTTTATTCCTTTGTTTGCAGTTGCTATACGTTTTGCTGTCTCGTTGTTTTATAATTCTCATTATAAGAATCTCTTCTTTATTTATGTATTATTCTCTTTCATTTTTATCTTTCGGATGGACAAAAATCTGAAGGTCACCCTCATTTTGTACCATTGTTTCATATCTCCTGATCTAAACACAATAAAGGTTTTACACTGACATATTTATACCCTCATACACATGTGCACTTTTAATTTTTTGTGTACGCCTTTTTTTACTTTCTTTAATAAATGCATCTCATCTCACTCTTTACCCCATTTTGGAGCTTGATACGCACTCTTCTTTTTGGCCTTTCCTCACGAATCCTTAATACCCATAGTTGAAGTTTTTAGTGTGTACCCTTCTGCCCTTCTTGGAATCAGGAATCGAGGTATTTATTTCTTCTCTTTCTAATCACAAAAAATCCTGTTACTTTATATACATATATTTACAACACAATCCCTCCCCCTATATTTGCCGCTTTCGATGCTCTACTTACATGCATGGCTCTGCTCAAGGTCCTCAGCATCGACTCTTCCCCAATCGACCAGTTCACCTTCAGTCCGCAGGGCACCTGTGGGGACAGGACAGGGATTTCTTCAAAGGGGCACCTGCCGACCAATTTCTTTTCACATGTGTGTCTTGCGCGCCGATCTCCACAGTCTTCTGACTACTGGCAGAAGTCGTTGATCATCGGAGAGTTTAGATCAAGGCACAAGTTGTCTGGACCAGAATGATCCGCACTGCTACCAAAATGCGCTATAGCACCTTGAAGCATTTAATGTGCTAGATGGAATTACCAATAAGGATCTCAGACCCAAATAACCAGACACACTCAAAGAATAGGGCAAAGTACTACTTTGTTCTCAGCATAAAATAAAGTAGGGCAATCTGGTGAACAACAAACTGCAGTCCACGCACTCACACTTCAGTGTTGATCACACCAAGATTTAATACTCGATGTGCGTCATCTATGACATCATCCTATGCAGCAAACTGTAAAACCTATTGAAGGGAGGGATTGGTTAAGGGAACATATGTGCCTATATATCATACAAGTACTAGTAATATTATTGGATGACCCTTATCTAATAGGCACACCTTGAACCACCTCTAAAAATGTATAATACAGATTATAGCAGAATAACAGCAGCGGGTTGGCCTGTGCAACATCGTATTGCGTGTTGCTACATGGACCCTCTGATTGGTTGCATTCTCTCCCAACCTTGGACTTTTGGCTCGTTAGCAGCACATAAGCAAAATGAAACTCAGGTGCAGAGAGCAACGTCAGACTACTACCCACTTGCCAAATGAGTCCATCATCTCTCATCAGTCATGTCCCAGGCCAAGCCTTCTTCTTTATAGTTGACCTTGCAGCCTGTTCTCTGTACTGGGACTTTTAAGGGTGTGTAGGTACATGATTATCTTCATCTGGAGCTTAATGAATAGCCCTTGTTTTTGACTTCTGTATCACGCATGTTGAGACCGTGATTCTGTCCATTTCCACCTTTTATTTATTGCTATTTCATTTAATTAAGCTGGGTGTCATGACACCTCTTGGCCTCTGGATAGTTGCTCACTCCACCTTGCATAGGCTTCTCGCATCTTTGATTGTCCAATACTTGGCTCTTGCAGATGTTTTCTTCTTCGCTTCATCTAAGAGAAATATGTCTTACATACATGGCCTATCCTCTTGACTCCATTTGTGCCCTGCAATTATCCCTTGAAGTGGCATCCTTGATCCCAGGACAATAGACTCCTCTTTATTGCTCACATGAAGCTGTTTTCCAGCATCTCCTGACTCTGCAGCGCTGATCTGTCTCTTGAGGTAGCTTGACTGATTTCAGCACAAGTCCGGCGTCCATCTTTCCTTCATGGCCCCATTCGCCACGTTATGTTTTCTTCTGCAGCAAGCTTCTATATGTATCAACTATCTTGTGTTTCTGTGAATATGCATTCACTTCATCTCTCCTCATGTTTATCTTATTACTCCAGTTACATCTTCATTCTTTAAGTATTTACGTATCGTGTCAGTGCATCTTCATGTCTTTCTCTCATAACGTCACCCTGCCCTCGTCCGATTTCACTTATAGTTCTTCAATGTCTGATGGTGTATGCAGACATCCTTCTACTCTTTCAGTGCAGGAGCACATTCGATATGGTTGCCTGAGTGCATATATCGCCTCTCATACACTCGATGCGGTATTGGGATAATACCTGGTGTCCCACATAGGGCTCTTCTCCTGCTGTTCCAATATCATGCAGGTGAGGGGCAGGAGGCTAGGGATAACGTGTCTACCTGCTCCTCTAAAAGTATATTATGGACGCAACACTTGCAGTGACATACTCTACCAAAATACTGTATTGCCCAAAGGAAGGCTCAATTAGAATGCAGAGGGTGCTAACAACGGGCCCATTAATAACGGGCCTGTTGTTAGCACCCTGGTCTACTCGCAGGACCCGCTAAGGATGCCTGCGCCATTATCCCCTTACCGCCTCACTCGTTATGACCCCTTTAGTCTTGACAGCCGCCAATGCTAACTTGATTGGTCTGGCTTGACAATTGGGAGTTCAATAATCCCCCAGAATGTCCTAATACTTAGCAATAGATAAGATCAAAAGGGGCACTTCAAATCTACAGGTGGAAGAAGTGAAATGGTGGCAAGCAGATGCTGACAAACACAAAAAAACTTCTTGAACTGTGAACTCCACATCTCATCCATGCCTGTCCACAGTAATCCTTGTCTTCAGTTGCTCTTGGTAAAGATACGTTCCAAGGACCCTAGTAAGCTTGGTGTGAATCGGATTGCATATTTAATTGTCAAATCTACTTGGACAAAGAGTACCTCCCTTTAATGAAAGGATCGTAACTCAGAATCCAGGTATTACATTTCTGGACAAGCCGCCATAGGTCTAGGGTGGCCCACCGTCCCGTATTTTGCGTAACTTACCTGTATTTATTTATTTATTTTGCATTTTTAAAGTGCTCACACAGCCCACGGGCATCGAGGCGCTGTTACAGGAATTGTTTGTTTTTTAGTTGCGTAATTGTTTTTTTTTGTCTTAGTTGCATATTTATAATGCGCTTAAATACCCAGAGGTTTCTAAGCGCGGACCCGGGGAATGAACCTGTGTTGCTTTGTGTGGTCAAGCTTCCAAGGCGAGCACGTTGCCACTGAGCTAAACTCACGGGAGGATGGATTTTGTCTTGTGTTTGGCAGACACCTTCTGCGGGACTCCAAAAGTCCCACATTTGCCTCCCCCGGCCTGATCAAAGCACTTTCTCCTCTGAGCTCAAACTTCCATGTGATAACTGGAACTTGAGATGAAGTGGAGGGGATACTCTCCACAGACGCGTTTCTCTGTGTAAACAGCATTACACTGGGGGCAATTAGGCACTGATGGGAGTGAGCCGGACTATTAGCAGGGACTTTGGCCCTTAATAAGTGCAATGGCAGTGTATGTTCATCCTGAATTCCCATAAGGAATCATTGTAGGCTCTGCCCACTCCCGCAGTTAAGTGGTTTTAAGAATTGTGAATGGGGTGATGAGAAATAGGAGAGGTGCATGCATAATGCCTCATTCTGTGCAAAACAGGGGTGTTGTTAGGTCTGTAAAAAGATCCAGGGCTATGCTAATGTCAGAACTGTATGGACTCAGGGCTAGCTATCCTTGTGGTTGTAGCCCCAGTGCTTCTATCCGGGGCTACAACCAAAAGATCCAGGGCTATCTCCCCCTCAGGCTTCCCCCGTACCCTCCAAGCAATGCCTCCGGTGCAAAATAAGGCTGGTTTTAAAACCCAAGTGAGATTGGTTTGTGTCACATTACTTTGCATGGTGCCATGCAGGATGGGGAACATAAAGCTAATCATTCTCCTTTTACTCCAGCTGTTTCTATTACAATTTATACAGTGTAAGTTTACTTTATTATGAAATGCTAGTGTATTATGTTGTGTGCATTATTTTCAAGGCCTCAATGAATATATCAGCTAAACCTGCAAAGATATATTTATTTATTTTTTTACTTTATTGTATATGGTTTACAAGAAACCTTTACAAAAAAAATGTATCTTTAAAAGGTAGAAAAACATTCATTACATTTAAATTTCAAGTTATACAAACAAGCATTAAAACATAGATCCAATTTCCAGTTAAAATTTCCAGAGAATGAGGGACAAATTTAAATTAAAATTTTAAAAAGTACAGTGCAGAGTACCCTGCAGCAATAAAGGATATACCGACAATTTAAAATTTACAAAATTCTAAAAAGAAAATAAACCTACAGAGAATAAGAGAAATTTCATAGAGTCAAGCATATTCATAACAGGCATAATCATTATCATAATCATAACAGCGGGGCGTATAAATCTAAAGCTTTGATAAATCCAGCCACAGCAAGTCCATCCTTAATGTTTGTAATAGTGAGACACTGAGACCAGATCAAATCTGCCACCCCCATTTGCCCCATTACATTAAAACGACCTAGATATTTGTCCCTTAGAGCTGTCAAAGCAGTGCAGTCTAAAAGAGATGCCGAGCAGTTTCAATCACCCCCAAAGTTTTGCAGAAGCGGCAGCTAGGATCTAAATCAGAGAACTCCTTCCTTTTATGTAAGACTTCCCGAGTGGGGAGGAGATTCCATCTGAGTTTAATGAGAAGGGAGCGATAATATCTGTTGGGGAATTGGTTCAAAATAAAAGACAACAGGCCTCTTTTCTTATGATCAAATTGTACATCTCTCAAAGAGGGGTACGAATGTAATTTTTCAATAGTATTACTCCAGTCGTGACAAAAGAGACGCTCCTTGACCATATTCGGATTCTTTAGTAGGGTGTCCCTATCGGAGGAAATATCCAACAGGGTCTTGTCACAGAGATCACTAAAAGCATTGAGATATAAATTCTTGACTAAATGTCCCTGAGAAGAAATCATGTGGCCCACATCAGCATAGAGAGTGTCAGGTTTTGGAGAAAGCAAGGCTGAGAAAAGTGAGAGAATCCTCCAGAGAATCCTGGCTCGAAATGAGACTAACCCTAATTCATACCGGATAGCTACTATTGGAATGGAATTTGGCAGTTTTAAGATTTTCCTCCAATAGATACCCTCGAGAGAGTCCCAGAAAGTCAAAAGTGCCGTGAAGTGGAATTCCATTCCATACAAAAGTTTTGGAGTAACCTTACCCTTAAAAAAGTCTACTACAGGCTTAAGGGAGAACATACCATATTTATTGTCTAGTTTGAGGGATTGGGAGATGAGAGGGAGCAGTTTGTTTCTGAGGAATCGTCTAAGTTCGATCGCCGAGGGTCTAGCCAAAATCAAATAACCAAGATAGACGATTTTATTTGCTCTAATTATATTTTCGCCACCTATTTTCCATACTTTGTTATTCCCCATTTTCCCCTTTGAAAAGACCATAGTACGGGTTTTGCTCGGGTTAATCTTAAGGCCATTAAGACTACCGTATTCTTCAAATTTGCATATGAGCCTCTGCAGGCCCACTTTAGTTTTATCAAAAAGAAGAAAGTCGTCGGCATAAGCCAACCATGAGAGCCTCAGATCCCCTAGTTTAGCACTCACCATGCCTGCATTTCTCAGGAAGTCATCAACATCAGCCATATAAAGGATAAAGAGACAGGGAGCTAACGAGCAACCTTGTCTCACCCCAATACGTGTCCTAATCCTTCTAGAGAGGGTTCCTGCCAAGTCGAGCCTGATGTGAACCCCTGAATTTTCATACATGGCCATGATAAGAGATAAAAGCCCTGCTGGAATGCCCCATTTGGTTAGTTTTTCCCATAGTCTTCACCTGATAACCAGGTCAAAAGCGTTTGACAGGTCAATAGATGCAACATAGAGAGGACCATCAAATTTACCCCAGGAAGAGGTCTGTAGGGCGCTGAGAATAAGACCATTAAGATTAGTTGAGTGGCCTGCCCTAAAGCCTGTTTGTTGTTTGGGGAGAATATTATTTTCCCTGATCCAAACATTAAGGTGCGAAAGCAACAGAGAGGCAAAAAGCTTACAATCCGCATCAATAAGCGAGATAGGTCTATAATTTTTGACCTCGTTACGCAGGCCTCTTTTGAAGATTGGAACAATGTGAGCTGTTTGCCAACTAGTGGGTACCTTCCTGGAATTAACGACATCTTCAAAGAGTAGAGAGAGGAGGTTAGCCCAGAGAGCTGGCTCAGCTTTGAATGTGTTGTTAGTAAGGCCGTTAGGCCCAGGAGCCCTAGATTTCTTGGCTTTGGAGATGAGTCCTAGTATTGTCTCGGAGTCAGTCGGAGGCTTCCATAAGTCCTTTGAGCGGTCGTTCCCCAGTAGACAGGAAACTGATCTCTCACCCCCAATGTCAAAGAGTTTAGTGTAGTGCTCAACCCATTGAACCTCAGGGATGGGATTTAGCTGGTCGGTGACCGCCGCATTATCTAAGCTAGATACTGTAACCCAAAATGCCCTCAGGTCTCGTTTTATAAGCACTGCAAGCATATGATCTGCATCATTTTGTAGCATAGAAGCTTTTCTGGACTTACAATAGTTTTTATATTTTTGGCGGATGGTTTTAATTTTTATGATTTTATCGGCCCATTCCATATCTAGGGATTGTACATCTCTAATGAGTTTCTTAGTGAGACTCTTTACATTAGCCAATTCTTGGTCAAATCTATGAAGGTGAGATATTTTAAAAACACCTTTCCTAAGCTGACCGTGAATACTGCGCTGTAGAGCCGTGAGAAAGCTATCGAAATGGACTGTATTGAAAACTGCCAATTTCCAACAGAAAGAGGTATGGTTAAAAGAAGAGATCAGTTTACGATTCAGTAGGCTGATATTGAGAGGAGACCAACGAACCCCTGTCCCTTGTCCCACAGTTTGGAGATGGGTAGGTCCCCCCGCGGGCAGAGACTTCGTTGGAAGGAGACAGAGAAATGAGACCCGGAGAATACCATGGTCACTCCATGAGTTGAAAGAGACCTCGACATTAGACGAGAAAGGAATGAGAGAGTGATCTACAAACACATAGTCTAAGGTAGATATTGATGAAGATCTACGCCATGTGGGTCGAGATAAATTGGTAGCGTCGTAATAACCATTAAGACAATTAAGACCCACTGAATCCATGGCGAAGTTCCAACAACGACCACGTGCGAATTTCATACCTAGGCGGGAGTCGTCCTCCAATGCTAGTCCCAAGTCGTCATATTTGGATTCGGAAGAAATAGAACAATCCGAATTAAGATCACCTGCCAGGATCAGTTTACCCCTGGGATGCACAGATCTCCAGGAAAGAAGCATGTCCGTTAACTTTTGCAAAAACGGCTCAAGAGGAGAGATTCCCTTGTGCCAATATACATTTACCAGAAGTAGAATAACCGTATGATCAAGGGAGAACACCTCCAGGGCCTGGATACCAAAAGGCGTATCCAAAAGCATCTTAGTCCTATAACCCAAAGAAGTTCTTAATCCAATGAGAAGACCCCCCGATGGCCTACCTCCCCGGCTGGGTCTAGCATTTTGAGAAAAAATATTAAACCCATCTAAAATGGGAGTTGAGAGCATCCAGGTTTCTTGAAGAAAGAAACAGTGTGAAGCCCTGATCAAAGTAACAGTGTCTAAGTTCGTAAAGAGGTGAGAGTTACCTCTAGAATTCCAGGAGAGAAACCCAAAGCTATTTACAGAGGGAGCATCTGGAGGTAGTTCTGGATTAGTCAGGAGGTACTCATTTCCACAGACCTGCAGTGACCTGTGTCCAATTGCGAAAGCGTCCATTTGATTTGGGCATAAATTGCCTCCCGTGGGGCTGTGGGGCTCTATCCGGATAAAATACCATAGTGAGATTATCCCTATATTTTGCATCCCCTCCATTGTTACTGGAGAGCTGAGTGGATTTCAGTAAATTTGCTTCAAAGCCAAGTTGCTTTAGCCCTTCCTTATGTCCCATGATTAAATCCAAAACCACTCTTGATTTAAGAATGATATTACTTACATCTACCCGGTCATGAATGGGGAAGATAATGCTATCCAAGTCATAGCTAGAGATAAGTGAGAGCGAGGGAAGTTGATGGAAGATCTTTAAAATATTACCACGGTTTAAGCAGATTGGCGTATCTTGGCCCCAGAGGCTGGTAAGTTGTATAATATCCCGAGGAACTTTTGGTTCTGACATATTAGGAAGGGAGTCAGATATCTTTTTAGTAAACTGAGCTAAAGAATCAACCACCAAGTCGGGACCCCTAGTCCCTCTTAGTATAGTCCTATTTTGAATAGCATTTGGACCTACAGGAAATCTTTCACAGAAATTAAGAGAAGTATTGTAGCCAACAGAATCGAGCCCAGAGGGGGCACCTTCACGGTCCATAGTCGGGGCGGCAATAGGCAGACTAGGAAAAACTGAATTAGAAGGGAGAGGGGCAGAAAAACCCCTCTCTGATAGGGCTCCCAAATCCCCTTCCCTTGTTATAAGCTCAGTACTCACTGGGAGACCCTCAGTGACAACAGTGAGCGTTGGCTCCAGAGGTAGAGGCGAGGTAGAAGAAGCCCCATCGAGGGACAGGCATAAGTTAGATTTAGGCACTGCCCCACATACACTTTTAGGAGCCAGTATCTCCCGGAAAAGGTGTTTGACCATATCAATGTTAACCAAATTTGCTGTAGGCATTGGCCGAGAAGTCTATAAGTGACTCTGAACTGACCCTGTTATACAGTTAGATAAGACAGTCGGGGATACTGCATCAGAGGAGGAGTCCTTTGCTTTGACAGTAGCATTAGTAGTAAACACAGTCGAGGCATTAACGGAGGTAGGCTTTGGTAAAGTTGAAGTAATTGTCAGGGTATCAGAAGCCACAGAGTCCACAACCCCATCAATATTGGGTCCCTTTACTAGTGAAGGAATGTTGTTAGTCGAGAGACCATCAACCACATCATCCGGTAAGGGAGATGGAACTGCTGTAGTGGGAAGTAGGTCAGCGGTGGCTGCAGTAACCACCGTAATAGGGTTAGGGGTCCGAGAAGCCACTGGATCAGCATGATTCCCAGTCCCCTCCAGTACGAGAGTAGTAGATGAGGAAGCCACAGTATTCGCCAAGAAGAGATTTTTAAAAAATTGGTTCGTATAAGAATTTAAATGTTTCACGTTTTTCTGATTTTTTGTTTTCTTCATTTGCTGAGTGATTTTCCTTTTCCTTCCTATACAGGGCGCAGCTTTTTGATGTAGGATTTCTTTGATGGGTTCAATGGAGATAGATGAATTCTCTGAAGATGAAATAGATATGAACTCCAGAGAAGAGGCGGTCTGGGGACCCTTGGGGAGATCTGCCAATTCTAAAGACCCTCCCATAAGGGGAAGGCCTTGTACAATAGGGTTAGCAAGCGGACCAGCCGCTTCCTCTTGGACTTTCTCCTCCATTGATACCATCGTGAGTTTAGTGTGAGGGGTAGTTAGTACTGGCTTCGATCCAGTGAGCTTTCGCAGACCCTCGGAGGTAGTTATTGGCATCTTAGCGGGTAGGCTACATGAATTCAAAGCTGGACCTTTAGGGACCGTAGGACTCTGGCCCTTAACTAGAACTACCTCTTGCATACTTGGCGTGATCATGGTAAATCCTTTATGTACGGTATGGGCTTCAGAGGGTAGTTGATTAAGAGGAGTAGGGTCATGACCGTGTGTAGGCAGAAGTGGATGTTCTTCCTTTATAATTTTAACTAGCTCTTCAAATCTGTCAAGGCCCTCTAACCTAGAATAAATTTCAGATAAGAGGAGAGAGTGAGATCTGACCTCAGACCATATATTGTCATACAGACTCACAAAGAAACTCAGAACCATATTCAGAGCCGAAATAGTGGGTTGGGAAAGTTTAATTCTTTCATCTGCCTCCTTGAGAGTGTGGTGTAAAATCGATTCACTACCCTGATCCCTTTTTGAGTCTGGGAGTAGACCCCTTTCTTTCAGCCAATTATGTTTCTCTGTGTATTCATCAATAAAATTGATGAGATCAGAAGGAGAGCCTGCAAAGGAATCATCACAGATTTGCTGGGTGACATTATTTGTATTATTATAGTTGGGGCCCAGGTGGCTATCAGCAATTGCCTTGTCTGCACATTCTATAATGCTGATGTCGTCAATATCCTGAGCTGAAGGATCTTCAATCTCCAATTTCTTAACTACATCAACTAGGTTAGTATGATCTGATGAAGATACTGTAGGAAGTGAGTGTAAAGATTTAACAAGGGTGCTAGATGTGGACCTCTTTCCAAAAAAGTGTGAAATGTTTTTCCCTTGAATTGGTTTCCCTTGGGTACCCAGATTGGATTTTGTTTTGAGGGTGGGATTCTGGGATTTATTAAATGGAGTTTTAAACAAGGGAGGCATCGATTTCCCTTTAGGCGTGTATGGAGTACCAGCCACATTAGTAGACAGATTAACATGGATAGTCGAAGTATGATTAATGGCCCTAGTTGCCGAGTTAACCTCGAATGGAGGTTCAGTGGGAGGAAGAGCAGTGTTCCCATTAACCGTTGTCATTGGTAATGCAGAGGAATTAGCTACAGAGTCAGCTGCCCTAACGGATAAGATAGGCATCGTGGGGTGGGAGTTGGCAGATGTTGAGAGAACAGAATTGACCCTATTGTTATTGGAGTAATCCAAATGGCCCCTATCCTTTTCAGGGGAAGCCCCTTTCGCAAGATTAGAGGTTAAGGTAGCTGCTAGGCGTTCTTCCTGTGTGTCTATCGAGATATCATGAGTTCCATTAAAGATGCAGCTATTGTAGACTGCATTGCGGGGTAGACTACCCATAGCATTGAGTACCTCAGACCTATCGCTGACATGAATTTGAGCCTGGGCTAGGGTTTTTAAGAGTAAAGGGTTATAAGGGGCAACTGCTGGAGCATGCTGCAAATTCGCCATTATAGTTGTGGAGGGAACTTCTAACAGAGTAGTAACTGATGAAACAGAGGGTAAATTACCAGTAGCAGACGGAGTCGAGGCCAGTGAGGCCTCCATAGCTGTCTGACTTCGCAGTCCCTTGCGTGTCATTCAGAGAGAACTAGAACCCAGTAATAAAAAACAGAGGACTTAAGAATCTAACAGAAGAGGATTAGGCTAAAAGTAGACTGAAGTTACAATGATGCCTATTTTATACACCACAGTCAATAAAATGTGAGCAAAGCAATATAATAATTGTTACAATAAAAACCAAGGCAACCTCAGCCCCCAAAAAAATTATAAAAAAAGAAACCAGTTTTCCCAAAAAACACTTTTGGATAAAAATACAGAAAGAAATGGATCTATGCAACCCCCCACCCCAAAGCAAAATTATAAACACAGCTGTATTGTGAGCTAGGGATGAGATGATCTTATTCCATACGTAATTAAAAAATAAATAAATAAATAAATAATAATTTTAGCAGAAAGCCACAATTATCAGAGGAGCCAAGAGGAGCGCTCAGTCTCAGGGTAGGGAACGCCCGACAGCTTGTGGAGCTGCCAGAGTCCGACTCTCCACCCCAGACCCTTAGAGCTGATAAAGTGTTATGTACTGTGCAACGGGATCCAAGTTCAGGTTACTCACAGGTCACAGCCAAACAGCACAACAGCGGCTCCAGCCCTTACTGCCTCCAGGGCTTAACGCCGCAAGGGTGGTTGGGCCGGCAATTTGTATCCGGTACCAGTCACGTGATGCGCACGTGTGCGCAGGAGTCCCCGCCTCCTCCAGGAAGCAGGGGGAGCAGCAAGAGCAGAGCTCGCAGTGCTGGAGGGAAACAAACACAGTGCCTGCACGTTGGAACGTCAACACGTTCTGTCCACAAAGCGCTCCTTCAGATAATTTCAGAACACGCCGCTCGGGCGGTTGGGCCGGCAATTTGTATCCGGTACCAGTCACGTGATGCGTCACGTGTGCGCAGGAGTCCCCGCCTCCTCCAGGAAGCAGGGGGAGCAGCAAGAGCAGAGCTCGCAGTGCTGCAGGGAAACAAACACAGTGCCCGCACGTTGGAACGTCAACACGTTCTGTCCACAAAGCGCTCCTTCAGATAATTTCAGAACACGCCGCTCGGGCGGTTGGGCCGGCAATTTGTATCCGGTACCAGTCACGTGATGCGTCACGTGTGCGCAGGAGTCCCCGCCTCCTCCAGGAAGCAGGGGGAGCAGCAAGAGCAGAGCTCGCAGTGCTGCAGGGAAACAAACACAGTGCCCGCACGTTGGAACGTCAACACGTTCTGTCCACAAAGCGCTCCTTCAGATAATTTCAGAACACGCCGCTCGGGCGGTTGGGCCGGCAATTTGTATCCGGTACCAGTCACGTGATGCGTCACGTGTGCGCAGGAGTCCCCGCCTCCTCCAGGAAGCAGGGGGAACAGCAAGAGCAGAGCTTGCAGTGCTGCAGGGAAACAAACACAGTGCCCGCACGTTGGAACGTCAACACATTCTGTCCACAAAGCGCTCCTTCAGATAATTTCAGAACAAAGATATGTGGTCAACTGCTTAAAGGGCCCACATCCTGTTTTACCCACTAGTCAAAGTGTGTGATCCTGGCCAAATCATTTAATCTCACTCTGTCTTATCTGGAGTCCCTGTAAGTGATTCAGTTCAAAGCTTATGTTAATATATTATTATAAGCTATTATAAAAATAATCCTCACTCACGGTTTAATGACTGAGTTGCTTCTTATATATTAATAGTGTCATCAATGTATTTCACACCACAAAGTTATTTACCTCTCAAAGTACTAATCGCAACTTATTCCAAAGCCACTTCACATGGTGGCTCTAAGTATCAAAGACTGATGATGGTTCTTGCAGTGCCCTTCCTGGGAAGTCACTTGTGTTGGTGTCAATGCGTGTGCAAATTGGGCTGTTTGAATATATTTTGACCCACAGGGCCTGGGCAGAGCTCTAACAGGTGAGTGTCCTGCATCTAAAATGGGCCTTCCGCTGCTTTGTGTTCAAGAGACATCAATGAAGCAAGCATCGGTCCATTTTTGCTGAAATGGGGAATGGGAGAGAATGTGGTGGTAGACTAAATCAGTCGGTAGAGGGCGCACATTATGAAACTCTTGGAATAATGATTCACTCACCAAACATGCCCTAAAGCACATTCAACAACACTGGGTAAAAGGCACTACCCAGGACAGGCTGTGGCGCCAAATGCGCTTCACTGAGAAGGCCTTGGAATGAACGCTGACATCAACCAACATTCAACGTACAGACCCCTTAAATATTCACGAAACAAACCTCGCACTCACACTAAATCCACTGCCCCTCTCCCCTACTCAAATATACAACTCACAGGCATGGCAGTGTCCCACTTCTTACACAATACGTTCATAGTCAATACGCAAATGTATTTCATTAGAAAAATGCCATTGACTGTATGCGCGTTTGCTGCATGTGTTTTGCTACAGTTTAAGGAGAGCATGTTCATGTTACTACCCTTTGCTGCCTCTGTCTCTCACAGGTCACCCCGACAAAGGCTCCATACGGCCCGTGTGCAATGTGTAAACTGTCCTTCAATCTTTCACCCTTTCCTAGGTCGATACAATGGGCAAAAACGCATAGTTTGCACTGACTCGAACCCGTAGCACAACAAGTCAGACAACTAATGAATTTCGTTTTTATTTGAAAAATGGAGCTATCTTCAACTGCATAGTTAAATCGTGCGCTTTTGTGATGACTGGTTATGGTGCGCCCTCTAGTGTTTTTTCAATTTTCAAAAGAGCCATCTAGTGATAATGCATGCTGGCTTTTAGAAATGTAGGCCTAGTGTAAGAGAGCTCTCTGTAGATAGAAACTTGTGTTGACTCTATAAAATAAAACTGCCACGGGCGCGGCTATGCAACTGTGCGCCTCTATCCATTCTTCTTTCGAATGGAATCACCTGTTTTCTTACATATATATGTTTTCTGTTTGTTTTGTCCCTGGTGTATGTACCACTTTTTTAACATCCTCAAACTGGCTCACCACTTATTCTCATCTTTGTGCTATTGTACGGTCATTCTCTGTTGGAATGCCTCCACTGCCTGTAAATGTGGCATTGCAAGCTATTGTGCTATTGTACGGTCATTCTCTGTTGGAATGCCTCCACTGCCTGTAAATGTGACATTGCAAGCTATTGTGCTATTGTACGGGCATCCTTTGTTGGAATGCCTCCACTACCCGTAAATGTGGCATTGCAAGCTATTGTGCTATTGTACGGGCATCCTCTGTTGGAATGCCTCCAGTGCCTGTAAATGTGGCATTGCAAGCTACTGTGCTATTGTACGGGCATCCTTTGTTGGAATGCCTCCACTACCCGTAAATGTGGCATTGCAAGCTATTGTGCTATTGTACGGGCATTCTCTGTTGGAATGCCTCCACTACCCGTAAATGTGGCATTGCAAGATATTGTGCTATTGTACGGGCATTCTCTGTTGGAATGCCTCCACTGCTTGTAAAGGTGTCATTGCAAGCTATTGCGCTATTGTACGGGCATTCTCTGTTGGAATGCCTCCACTACCCGTAAATGTGGCATTACAAGATATTGTGCTATTGTACGGGCATTCTCTGTTGGAATGCCTCCACTGCCTGTAAAAGTGTCATTGCAAGCTATTGTGCTATTTTACGGGCATTCTTTGTTGGAATGCCACCACTACCCGTAAATGTGGCATTGCAAGCTATTGTGCTATTGTACAGGCATTCTCTGTTGGAATGCCTCCACTACCCGTAAATGTGGCATTGCAAGATATTGTGCTATTGTACAGGCATTCTCTGTTGGAATGCCTCCACTGCTTGTAAAGGTGTCATTGCAAGCTATTGCGCTATTGTACGGGCATCCTTTGTAGGAATGCCTCCACTACCTCTAAATGTCATTGCAAGCTATTTCTCGTCAAAATTGACATCTATGTTCTTCAAATAAATACAAATACAAAAAGGGATACCGGCAGACAGAAAAGGCACTCTTCATAGCCAACAGAATAGTAATTCCCCTTGCCTGCAAAAGATAGATCCAACCGGACGAGAGTGATCATTAAAACACAAGACCAGGTCCCCAGACGAATCCAAACCAGAATTTACTATGGAAAAGGAACCAATCCCCGAATCCCCACCTAATGGTGTCAACTACCAAAACAATCCTCCATCCCACTCCGCCCCCCCCCCCCCGCCCTCTGCCCCTCAGTTCCAGGATAATCGACTCCAGTACCAGTGCGAGTGGGGACCAAGCAATGATCAGAATTACCCAAATCACTCCCCTAGAAGGGACCCTCACACTCCCAGAGAGGAACAGAGGTATGAAAAACGACCTCTCCACAAACAAGGGTAAGGCAAATATCTCTCACCAGAAGTGATGGGTGAAACAACTGACCGAAGCATTAGTCATATGAGACGAAACCAGTTGGTACCTCCAAGTACGAATGCTCCTTGAAGCCCTACCCAAAATGTAACCATTGTGGAAAATGACAGGGGGGAAATATTCAACCTAAAACACACAAGGATAAGAAGAAAGGGTGGATATGGTGGGAAGCATATGTGAAGCCCCCTTAGGGGGCTTCTTTTATTCCTCTATGTGGCTGCCCCCAAGCTCCCTGAAAAACTGGTCGAAACTATAAGATTTCAAGCTTTATTCCCTGACACAAACCAAAGTGAAACGAGAAGTTACATTTAAGGGAGAAAATTCAAATGCCTTGGAAGACAGAAAAACTCAACTGAGACAGTTCTGGGTGGCTTCTCTGTCAAAAGTAGATTGACACCTCCAAAATAAAAATGGACTGACCCTATACAGAAAGCAACGTACAGCCCTGAACAAGACTAGACCGAGAAACCCCTTGATCGACGCAAGATTCAAAATAAAGAAACAGACAGACTTTGTTGAGAGATTGAAAAATGAGCACGTACTTTCCTTCTCTAAATGATTCTCTGTACTTCATTCCAAGTGGGGCCAATGAGACAGAGTTTGAATAAAAGGGGGTTTCACCCCTATCACTCCAGATTTCAAATAGCTTTTTATTCCAAAGGTGCCTTTGAGAAGCCCATCTGAGCTTGATCTCTAGCAAAATGCCTCTACGCTGGTAATTCCAGGTCAAATTCATGACATCACTGACCTAACAAGAAGACATTCCAAATTGTCCTATAATAGACATACACTATTCCTTAAACAAAGGGAGGGGCAAGAGTCCCTAAGCAGAATCCCTGAAACAATAAGTCCCTGAAACACTTGTGTATGGGTGCAATATAAATAAAATATCATATCATAATCATGAGTTTAGTGGTGCAGGTAGTTTATCCTGGTAATTCCATTATTGCCACTTTTTGGGAAGTACATGAATTACTGCAGATTTTACTGCATAACTGAACTCTGAGTTCGGTTGCAAAGTGGGGGATAACAGCTGGAGGTAAATCCGAAATACTGCTCCCAGTATCTTGACTCCAAAAATGAGCATTAGAACTGCCTTATCACCACTTGCAATCCGGCAACAACTTCACCAGACTAAGGGCCTCATTGCCGCGCCGTTAGCCTATTAGCGCCTAATTATGAGGTCCCTTTGCGGGCACCGACCTTAACGGCTGGTGTAGACCAGCCGTTAAAGTAGGGACCCGCAAAGGGACCTTGGTGCTAATTACGGTGCTGCAATTTGCGGTACCGTACTTAGCACCTTCCCCATTCCCATTGAGCCCTATGGGGCAAAAATGGGAATGGGGAAGGGCCATGGAGGAAGGGGGAATTACCGCCCCGCCAACCTTGTAATGGGGTGGTAATTCCCCCTTTCTCCATGGCGGAGTCGGTAACTTACCATGGTGCTTTTAGGGTCGTAATGAGGCCCTAAGTGACGGTAACACCAAATGAGAATTCCCACAATACTTGTAATGAGGCCAATAGTATTAGTCTTAAACCTCTTCTTGGGGAATTGCACAATTTTGATGGGAAAGAAATCTCTTTGATTGGAACCACAGAAATGGAAATGACAACATGAAGAAACCGGGTAAGACATCCAGTGATCGATTGGGCTCTCCAGGTTACACCTTTTCTAATTCTGAACAATTTACTTTGAAGTCTCTTGCCTTTGACTGATTACGTGACCCAGATCCTCTAGACCCAAACCTGCCACCCGCTGAAGCTAAAGAGTGCCAATTGCATTGGCCTAAACTCCAGTGAGATACATCCCTCCAAGTTCAAATTCATTTCTGAAATGATCTGTTCCTTTAACAAAACTCAGATCAGCCAATGAGCAGAATGATGGTGATAGGACTTCAAGACTACCCTTGAAAATGTACCTACCCTGCAACAATGTGTTGTTTTCCTTTGTGGATAACAATACTTTGAGGTTTTATGCATTAATGGTCTTTAATGAGATTTAAAGTCAGCCTCTGGATAATTCAGAAAATGAAACTAGCCGCCTAGCCAGTATTCAAAATAAAGCAGAACAAGCATTTGCCCCCCTTCAAATGAATGCCAGTAAGGACCATCCTCTCTCCGAAGTATGTCTAACCAATGAAAAGAACTTTCTCAGTGAAAACCTATACAGGCAATTACAAAAAAGAACGCATCATTCCATTATGTAGTGTTAAAAATTAGTAGAAACCAGGTCTCAAAACTCTAGATTCTAAACACCTCTTCCCTACTAGGTGTAGGTGGGCAATTACCATAGGAACTAAGACAATACATCATGAGGTGGTGTGTCTGATGTTATGTAGCAAACTATTTACTCCATCATTTAGATTTTACAAATACCAATTTCTGGTACAGAATAGGGGGCATCCTACTGGATTTCGGCACTGTTCAGAAAGCATTGTGTATCGCTCAATTGCCTCTCGATGTTGTTAAAATCAAAAGAAGTTACTATCCCTGGAAATACCAGACAATTAATTTTTATTTACATAAAAAATCAGAAAAGGATAAAGCTTATCTAGTGAATTTTAATATTCTACAGCAATGAATACTCACTTCATATCCAACACTGCTAGTTGATCTCAGTGATGATCTCTGTTAGGAAAGGTTTCCATTTCATAGATAAGTTCCCTCTAGTTGTGCACCCCCAACTTTTTGCTTTGTTTAAACACCATAGTCTGACTTTACCAAAGGAGCACAGCCTTCTGCTGCACTCTCCTGGGCTTTTCGCCCACTTTGTTATGGGCAAACTGACATGCCCTTAAAGACAGTCAGTACTGGGAGACTTTGGCCCTCATTAGGACCCTGGCGTTAGGGGGTGAACGGCGCCGTAAAAGGTGTTGGCGCCGTTAAACCCTTAACGCCTGATTATGAGGTCCCTTTGCGGCTCCCGACCTTAACGGCTGGTTTGGACCAGCTGTTAAAGTAGGGACCCACAAAGGGACTTTCGAGGTAATTACAGTACCGCAATTTGCGGTACCGTAATTACCACCTTCCCCAGTCCCATTGAGCCCTATGAGGCAAAAATGGGAATGGGGAAGGGCCAATGGTGAATGGGGAATTACCGCCCAGCCAACCTTGGAATGGGCCGGTATTTCCCCATTTACCATTGGCGGACTCGTTACAATACCGGCAGCAACCATGGTGCTAATAGCGCCATTGGTTACTGCCGGTGTTGTAATGAGGGCCTTTGTTTCCCTTAGTCCTCGTCAATGTTGCAACTTTTCGGCAACATGTTGTAAGTGCACAATGTACCTTACAGTACAGTGCACTTGGGTCTTCCTGTCATTTCTAAAGGCCCTAGATATTCTCAAAGGATTCTTTAGGAGAAGTGCAGATGTGCCTCAGACAGGGCTGGTGGCAGCTTATGTTTTCATGTATTTTTAACCCTTTCCTGCCAGGTAAACTGAAGTTACCGCGTTTGGCACAAATAGGTGGCCTGGCTCCAAAATTGCCATGCCACGAGGTTCTTTGTCCTGTCCTTTGGCCATCTTGCCCCTTCACCTTACCCAGGTCAAGCCGACCTGGATCAGTCCTTATTTGGGCATGCATTCTCCCACAAAACGCCAAGCTTTCGCAGGCTTCTGCATGCCTTGTGTGTGTGCTTCCAGGATGTGGGTTGGACTGTCTGGTTCCGAAACACACCCTGGGTGCCATAGAGTCTGGTGTGCTGTGAATGCCTGGGACCACTGTGGTACATCATTGGTCCATGTATGGTATGCCTGTATGTCAGCGGATCTCCCATTGGGTCCTCTTTGTTTTGGCGCGAAGGAAATTTTGGATAAGAGAAGGCTCCAAACACCCATACCATGTCGATCTCGAGTTCTCACTGAACAAAGGATAGGATCCAAGTATCCAGAAACTAAGAAGCCGAGACGAGCAACCGCTGGTGACCCGCTGGAAGATTTGGCACCCTGAGCGCACTGTCGTCCCGCCGGACCCCTCTGCATCTGGTCGTCCTAGAGGGCCTGCGAAGACACTTCAATCCATTGGAATAGTGGGACCAACTATTCTCGGCACCTTCATCAAAACCTGCAAGTAAGCCTTTTCGGAAGTGTCCCTGGGCCAACCAGTAGACTGGCCAGCTTGAGCAGGAACTTTGCCCTGATAACACTGTCATTGCGGTGAGGCCCTTGAAACTTGGTAGGTCGCAAGCTCTGTGTTCATGGCACTGTCACACCAAATTTCGTACACCTGGCATTCCCAGGTCTGGAGTAAAGAGAGAGCGCCCGAGCCAGCATACACGCAGTTACCATGTCACCCAGCCGTGGTGACAAACTTTGCAAACTCATTGCAGCTGTGCCCCTCTGTACCCTGAAGCCTGCTACAGTGGAACTGTCCTGATCCATCCACCAGGAGCTGAGAAATTGCCACTGCCCTTCGTCGCTGAAAGCTGCAGAGTTGTGAGATTGCGGCATTTGAACCTGCAAACGAAGTGGACTCGACTGCCGAAGTTTGGTCCAGAGTGTGCTCGGGGGTCGGTGAGTAATTGCAACCCTTACTGGTGGCCCCTAGCGCATCCATCCATTTTTACACATAAGTGGCCCCTGAAGGCCCCTCTCCTTTCCACTGCTAGTGTGAACTAGCGAACTATTCCCAACTCTTGGAACCTGCTCTGCCCTCAAGGGGAGACCCTCCTCGAATAGTGGGAACCTCTTCTGCACCACCTCACCTGTCTTCCTGAGCTACTAGAAGCCCTACAAAAGACCCTGTTTCGCCCATCTGCACTATCAAGTGCGCCAGCTTCGCAAGTACATTTGAGTACTAGGCTCCCCTCATCTTAGGGATTGGACTGCCATTCAGTTAGGATTGTGTTTGATGCAGAAGGGCCTAAAGAATATATGCACTACCTGCTTCCTTCCCTTTTTAGGTTGTGGACCCATTTCGGCATTAACCCTTTAGACCCCATTGGTCTTGTATATATGTATATTGATAGGATCGTGTTGACTTAGAAATGTACTGTGATTTTATTTGTGTGTTGAATCTCATAGGCCTTGAGATAAATGTATTTGTATTTTTAATATATACACCTGACTGGGAGTGATTTGTAAGTGTCCTTCACTCTGTGTGCTCATTGCGGTCTTTCAGTCACCCTCACCCCTCCTGACACTTAGGGGGTCATTACGAGGTAGGGGGTAATTTACCATGCCGCTAATAGCGGCATGGCTACCCCCTTACCGGGTACCAGGTCCGGGTTCCTTGAATGAGGAATTACCGGGCCATTGCGACCTTGGAGGGCCCGGTAATTCCCCATTCAGGGAACCCAGACCCTGAACATCCCCATTCCCATTCGAGCCCCCATAAGGCTCAATTAGAATGCAGAGGGTGCTAACAACGGGCCCATTAATAACGGGCCTGTTGTTAGCACCCTGGTCTACTCGCAGGAACCGCTAAGGATGCCTGCGCCATTATCCCCTTACCGCCTCACTCGTTATGACCCCTTTAGTCTTGACAACCGCCAATGCTAACTTGATTGGTCTGGCTTGTCCAGACGGTTACCCTGTTCCAAGAAACGAGGCTGGCCTTCTGAACCTCTGCCCACCAGGTCAGAGTTCAGAAATCCATCTTAAAAATCTCATTGGACTATTGGTTGACAATAATGATCCACAAACCATACTTTATTTAAAAACACCTCTGTTAGAATGGCCATTGAATCACAATGGGCCTCATTACGACCCTGGCGGAGTGGGTTTCCGCCAGCGGTATTCGCGGCGGACCCGTCCGCCCCACTACGAGTTCCCGTAGCGCCATGGCGCCGTTTTCCGCCTGGTTTTACCAGGCGGAGAAAACCATGGCGCTACGGGACCTCGTTGTTAATTACGCCACCGTATTTTACGGTGGCGTAATTAACTCCTTCCCCACTCCCATTATACCCTATGGGGCAAGAATGGGAATGGGGAAGGGCAGAATGGGGATTGGGGATTTACCGCTCCGCCAAGGTCGGCATGGGGTGGTAAATCCGCCAACCCCCATGGCGCTATCGACGGCTTTCCGCCGTGCTTCGCGGTGCATTTAGCACCGCGAAATCCGCCAGGGTCGTAATGAGGGCCAATATCTTTTATTGGATCTAGTAAATTCAATTGTCATCTACCTGAGGATTGTTAGAATGCTGATGGCATCAGACCTGTAAATATCCACACTCTACAAGGGGGACTTCCTTGGTGTGTTGCTATGACCCTATAGGGTGGAAAACCTAATCTGTGACAAGATGAAGTGCTATTTTGAGTTGCAAGTATCTACCTTGACACCAAGGAGTTATAAATCCAGGTAAACGCAGTAAACACAAAATTACCTCGGAAATCACTACCCCAAAAGTATTCTCAGGGTTCCTTTAGGAGGATGGAGAACAGATTGGTTTGGCTGATGCCTGTGGTAATGATGAAGAAAGACAACAATTGAGACAGGTGTTTTTGAAAATCCATGGCATCTTTCTGTGGATTCCTAGGACTCTAGGCGTACATCGCTACATTACACAATTAAACCCACAGACCATGTTATTGAACCAGTTTTTGTAAAACAGTAATGATACAGAGATGGTTAGATCTCATGTCCATGCATTCAGCCACAGAGATTATCAAAGACTACGAATCCTGTGGCATCCTTCATCCTATTCATAGATATATTTATAATCCAGTACTGGGGATTGTCCAATGGACAAGAGAGACTATGTGCCGATGAACTCAGAGAACTAAATCAGAGGATACACATGTCAAGGTGACCTCTTTTTTTACATCTATCAATGACTTTCACAGTTTCAAGGACCAGAGATCTACTCAGCTCCTGGTTCCACATGTTTTCACTGATGGCTGATTCCACATTTGCCTTCTAAACATGGTGTTTTCGCCGCTGCCGAATTCTCTTGTTTCACCAAATGGCTATTGGTGTGTAGTGAGTTGTGCTTACCTTTGGGGGAAATAGTATGCATGGACTGTCTGCCCATTGGGAAAATCAATAGCGGTTATTAATTTGATATATTTTAACATAGGGCCATGCCCAATTTAGGTTTAACATTGCTTCCATTGAAACAAGCCCACAAATCTGGATGAATTATGCAACCTTTTAGGATTGACCAACTATAGTTGCAAGTTCAGAGAGGATTTTGCAGAGATCATTCAGCCCTTAGTCCACTTATTAAAGGCTGCAGTGAGGGGGAGTGTGGTGATTCACAGAGACTGTCATTAAATAGACGTTTTTCCCCAGCTCCTTGTTTGCTTGCCCAATAAAGAACAATGAGTTCTTCCTGGAAACAGGATTTTCTGACAACTACCTGCCTGCGGTAGTTTATCAGAAGCATGAGGAGGTCAGTAAGGCAATCTCCTATAGAAGTAAGAAATTGGGCCTCATTACAAGTGTGGCGGTCCGTAAACATGGGTGCTGGTAAGCTCACCAGCACCCTTGTTTCCGGACCACCACACTATGGGCCTCATTACGAATCAGGCGTTAGGGGGTTAACGGCGCCGTAAACGGCGCCGACCCTTAACACCTGATTCCGAAGTCCCTTTGCGCCATGGTGAGTTTAACGCCTGCTTTTTGCAGGCGTTAAAATCCATGGCGCTAAGGCACCATGGTGCTAATTACGCCACCGTAATTTACGGTGGCGTAATTAGCGCCTTCCCCACTCCCATTATGCCCTATGGGGCAAAAATGGGAATGGGGAAGGGTAAAATGGGAAATGGGGATTTACCGCCCCACTCACCTTGGAATGGGGCGGTAAATCCGCCATCCACCATGGTGTAAACATAGTTTACACCATGGTGGTAAGGGTACGACCCTGGCAGGCACAGTGGCCCCAGTAGGCAGATTTATCACGGAAACACCGGCACCGTTAGCAATGGTGCAGCGCTTCTGTCTCCCCACTCCCATAGAGTCCTTGAGGACAAAATCCGGCGCCTTATTTCCCACGCCACCAGGACTTGTAATGTCCCGGTGGCACCCAGAAGTCAGTCGCCGGATTTGGGTTTACGGGGTTGGCGGAAAAACGCTGGTGGCACCGGTGGGTTACCGCCAACCACGTAATGAGGACCATTATCAGCTGTAGAAGAAAATTCAATGCATGCAAAAAACACTGCTGGCAGCGCTATGGCCACTGACAAAATGCAGCCCGTTGATTCATGGAAAATTCCTTGCCTGGAGCACACTTGCAATCTTAGGGTAGCTTGTTGCAGTATATGTTCGCAGCCCTTAAAGCAAAAAATAGGCATTCTCTGCTCTGCAAATTGACTCCGCATCTAATTCAACCAAAACAATTGTTCAGCATTTTGAACAAATTGAAAATTCTAACCAGCCCTGTTGCTAGATGTCTACCTTCAAGTTTATGGTGTAATCCAATCATGTTGCCATGATAAAGTTGGGAATATCAGAGCATGCATAAGCGTTCTAGCGAACGTCAGTAAAGGTAATCCTATGGATGCTGGTTCCATGTCGGCGCAGGTTTTAGTATCCTCCCTAGCTAAACAGAAGGACCCTTTCGTCTTTTCCCAAATTTCTGTCCTGAAACAAAGGTTATAATCCAAAGTATTAAACCGACTAATTGCCCAGACAACCCATGCCCACTAGTATTATCAAGGTTTGTGTGGGCGTTTAAAGCCCCATAATCTCAGACTTCATTAATACCTTTCCTAGAGAGTCCACTCTCCAAGACAACATAAAGCAAGCTTGGCTTACTCCCAGCCCCTCTTCAAGAAGGCCACCCTCTACCCTTTGGAAATTGGCTGATCTTTAGCACAAACCTGTGTCCCTTTTCTTTTGAAAATCTTGTATTAAGTAAACACTCTTATATTGAATAACATGAGTAACTGAGAGATCAGTAGTCTGGCTTATGTCCATTTGGCCCTACCAAACTCACCCACATAGATGAACAAGTTACTTACCCCAAGTAACGTTTTTTCGACTGGATGTTCCTCCCACGTATTCCCCATCTTTTGATATACTATCTTCCAGTTTCAGCTACTTCGTATTTTATTTTTTGGCAGAGGGTGCTGTACGTCAATGCGGTTGACTCGATGTCCCTCGAGGGCTTCCATCTCAGAGTTGACGTCATCGTCGGCATATATAGCACATGCAGCACCCGGTAGCTTCAGTTCTGTTTTTACGCCTTCCTCCTGTAGAAATATCAGCATCAATGATTTCCAGACAGTACCAGACTCTGAAAGAGCGTAAAGTGCAATGCCTAGAAATTCTACAGCAGGGTAGGTTGCGAGGGGTGATGAGGAATACGTGGGAGGAACATCCAGTTGAAAGAACGTTAGCAGGGGTAAGTAACTTGTCCTTCAAATGGATTGTGTCCTCCCACGTATTCGTCATCTTTTGAGCAGTGTTTTGGAGGAGGGAGTACGAATTCTCAAACTTAAGATTTTTAATGGATTGAATATAGGCCAGCTTTTCCAAATCTTCCTTCCTGGTTAGAGGAGGAATCCAAACAGTAATGTTTAGTAAATGTGTGAATGGTAGACCAAGTGGCTGCCGCACAAATGTCTTTTATAGGCACCCCACTTTGCAGATCAGAAGATGTTTCCATGCCCCTTGTGGAATGAGCTCTCGGACCTTCTGGGGGATCTTTCCTGGTCAATCTGTAGCATTCTGTAATAGCAAGAATTATCCATCTGGACAAAGTTCGTTTTGGAACTGGAAGACCCAACTTGTGTCCAGTGTACCCAATGAAAAGCTGGTCATGTCAGCGTATTTTTGCCATTCATGAAACATAAAAGCTCGAAGCCCTTCTGGGATCAAGCCTATCCTCTTCCTTTGCCAGGATGAAGAGGCAGATAGAATGTAGAAAGCACAATTTTCTGGGAGAAATTAAATCAAATACAATTTTTGGCAAAAAGGTTTAACCCTATGGACAACCTTGTCTTCATAAAAAATAGTAAATGGAGGCTTACTAGATAAGGCCTGCAACTCACTCACCCTGCAGGTTGATGTCAATGCAACTAACAGAATTATTTTGAAAGTTAGTAGTGTTAGTGGACATGAAAGGAGTGGCTCAAAGGGAGCACACATCAGAAATGTCAACACAAGATTAAGATCCCAGATTGGTACTTGAAAAGGAGGAGCTGCACAATTTATTGCAATGGCAATCGGTACAAGGATTTTGTTGCTCGCCTTCTGGCCGAAAGCAAAGTATCCATTATGTCATCTGGGAGGTCCCAGTCCTTCTATCTCAACCTCTCAGAACCCATGCATGAAGGTTGAGTCTCTTGAGCTGTGGATGGAGAACCAGACCCTCCTCTCGCGAGAGAAGGTCCTCTCTTTGTGGAAGACACATTGGAGGGCAGATGGACATATCCAGAAGGTCCGGATACCATGTCCTTCTAGACCAATACGGAGCAATTAGGATAATGGATTTCCCAAACTTTCTGAACCTCCTGATCATGTAAGGAATGACGGTGACTGGAGGAAACACGTATATGAGTGGAAACTCCCAGTCCACTACAAATACGCCTCCTAGATCACCTCTTGGGGGAAATTCCCTGGAGCAGAACAGTTTTCACTTCCGGGTTGACACTGGTCGCGAACCAATCCACTTGAGAGGTTCCCCAAAGGGTGAAGATCTCTTGAAGGACTTCCTGAGCTAGTTCCCACTCGTGGGAGACTGTGCTCTGCCTGCTCAGAGCATCCGCCGCCGTGTTCTCCCCTCCGGCTAGGTGAACTGCTGACAGAGAGATTCCTTCTTGAATTGCCCAGAACCAGAGCTGCATTGCCTCTCTGCACAGTGGTAGTTCCCCTACACCTCCTCCCTTGTTGAGGTAGTACATGGACACTGTGTTTTCCGTCATTATAAGGACATTCGTTCCCCATACAGAAGGCACAAAGGCCTTCAGCGCTGGTCTAAAAAGGTTGATGTGTAGTTTGGACTCTGATGGAGACCAACGACTGCTGACCGTCAGATCGTTGGTGTGGGCCCCCCATCACGTGAGTGAGGCATCGTAACTGCTGTTATCTACGGCCATGATTGTCAAAAAGGTTCTCCCTTCAGAATAATGTCCTTGTATGCCTACTACAGGAGATCCTGTGCGACCCTATTTGGGACCTGAAGCAGGTCTGTCATCCTGACGAGAATTGTGTCCTGAGAGCCCATTGGAGCGATCTAATTCTCAGGTTAGCATGTGGCACCAGGAAAATACAGGATGCCATGAGGCCGAGCAACCCCTTAAAGTTGAAGGCCAGAAGAAGCTGGGCACTCTGAAACTTGGTGACCACCTGAAGAATGTGCTGACCCCTCACCTCGGGTGGCAAGGCTTTTGCCAAGGATGCATCCACGACGGCTCCAATGAACTGGGGCTTTCAGATGGTATCATGTGGGACTTCTTGTAATTTAGTGAGAAGCCCAGTCTGCGGAGAGAGTGGCAGGTGATTCTGAGATGTTGGTTCCATGTGTTAATATCCACACAAAAATATTGCCATCCAAAAATATCGCCATATTTTTGTGGCGATATTCAGGCATGAAATCTGCGGGGGACACCCCTGGAACCCCCACATTATTTATAAAGGAGCGAGGACACCCCTGCAACCAGAAACCCCAAAAATTATCCCCCCAAAAATATCACCTATGGCCGTTCCAGACGACCATATGTACGGCGATAATTTTGGTGGGGATAATATGTATTGATACCAAGATGCTTCAGGGCCTGTTCGGGAGAACGTGCCCTGAATAGCCAATCATCCAGGTAGTGGAAGACGTGTATCCCCCCCGCCTGAGACTCGCTGCCAACACCACCGCATGGTGAAAACCCTTGGGCGGATGTCACCCTGAATGGGAGAACTTGAAACTGATAATGAGAACTACCATCGGCGAACCTCGGGTACTTTCTGTGCTTGTGATGGATAGGCACATGTAAGTAAGCATCCTAAAGGTTCAATGACAACATTCAATCCTGTAGCTGGAGGGCCTGAAGGATCTGAGAAAGTGTGACCATCTTGAACTTGTCCTTCCTGAAGAACTTGTTCAAGCATCTCACGTCCAAGATGGGTCTCAATCCTCTGTCCTTCTTGGAGATTAGGAAATAGGGAGAGTACCACCCTTAGTTCCTCTCCATTACAGGTACTAGTTCTTTCGCACCTTTATCTAGCAGGCTCAAAATGTCCTGCACAAGAAACGGATCCAGAACTTTGAATGAATGGCTCCCCGTGGATGGTCCTGAGGCCTTTTTAGAAAGGGAAAGCAGTAACCCTGGGCTACTGTTTCCAACGCACATGCATCCGAAGTAATGCCCAGCCATTCTTGCAGATTCAGTGAGAGTCTGCCTCTCACCGGGGTCTTGTGGGTTAAGGCCGCAGGAAGATTGTAAGGCGCCTGATGCTAAAGAAGCTGTTGCTTGGGTGGACTTTGCACCTCTCCCTCGTCCACCACAAGGGACTCTTCTTCATCCCCTATGACTAGCCAGTCCTCTCGCTCTTCCAACTGAGGAGTAGAAGCAAAAGGACTTACCTCTTCCACAATGATCCACTGGGGTAAAATGGTTGTGGCTGTCTGAAGGCAGCACCAAGGGATTTGGCTGCCGCCTTAGAGGTCTGCAGCTTCTCTAGGCTTTCGTCATCCTTGCTGCCAAATACCTGATTGCCATCAAAGGGCATGTTGAGGAGCCTGGAATTGCACATCTGGTGCAAAACCTGATTCCCTCAACCATGCAAACCTGTGCATTACCATCCTTGCTGCCGTGGCCCTGCTGATGCTATCAGCAAAGCCCAGTCCTGATTGTAGAGACTCACACATAGCCTCCTTAATATCTCTTGCAATATTCAGAAAGCCGTCTTTCTCTTCCGCTTTGGGAATATAGTGAGCCGCCATAGCTACACAGTCCCACAGGGTGAATGTAAATTTTGCTAAGACACAAGTGCCGTTTGCAGATTTGAGAGCCATGCTTCCGACAGAAAATACCTTCCTAGCCCAAGCGTCGAAACACTTATAATCCCTGTCTGGTGGGATAGTTGGGTAAGCAGCCTGTTTGGAAGTAGCCATTGCTGCCTGAACTACCAGGCTCTCTGCTTTGACAGATAGCTAGGGTCACCACTTGAGGGCCTGTACTTCTTGGTGAGCTCCTTATTCACTGCTGGAACCTCAAATTTGCCATAAGCCTTTTTTGAAGTGCGACATGAAATGGAAAAATAGGATCCTTCTGTGGCCCTTTATCAAGGATGTCTGTCAGGTTGTCTTGCTCAAATGGTGGAGCTAGCCTGCCCCATCCCAGAAAATCTAAAACTCTGGTTATAAGGTGCCCATAAGAGACATCGACATGGTCTTCTGGTCTGGCTTGCCAAACTCAAGTTCCGGTGATGTGTCAACACCACTAGCATTTTGGAGATGTTCATACAAGTCTTTTAACCTGGATTCCTCTGCAGTGAGGCTTTCTGGGGCATTAGGAGTGCCAAACTCCAACCCAAATGGTGGAGTGTCATTTTCTGATAGTTCTTACTCTTCATAAATGGAGTATAAAGACTTGAAAAAATCTTTATTTGGCAAAGGCTTGTAGGATTTTTCAACTTGTTTTGAAGTTGTTGATGGTTTTGTGGGCAAGGGCGTCAATGGCTTTGACCCCGATGGCGCCGATGACCTCGACACTGCCGGCATCAACGCCAATGGCATCAAAGGTCTCAACACTAATTGTGTTGACATTATCAACGATTTCTTTTTCGATTTTGGTGCTGATTTAGCCCTTCAACGACTTGACCCTCGACTCAATGGAGTCTTCCAAAATGTTTTGTCACGTTGAGACCTTGGGGGTTCTCGACGGGTCTATGGACTACGTTCCAGGATCGAGGGCAAACTGGATTTAGCCTCATCTTTGTCGATTTTCAATGGCACGACAGGAATATGGTGTCCTTTCTCTTTCAAGGGGGTAGGGGCCTCCTTCTCAGACATTTTTAGCCTTTCCTGCCTGAATTCTTTCCACTTGGCTGGAGTGGAGGATTTGGTTGGGCAGGTTATGATTCTCTCTGGAGAGGAATCCGATAAAGAAGAAGAAGGCGATCTATAGTGACTTTTCTTTGCCTTCTTTGAAGAGGACGAGGAATGGTGCGACCCACAACTGGAGCAAGAAAGCCTTTTTTATCTCTTCCTTTGAGGAGAGTCACCTCTCGACTCGTCGGACAATATTTTCTTCGACAGAGCCCTCGATGGAGATTTAGTATGGGACCTGACCAACGCTAATTTCCCTTTATGCTCTTTCAGCGCCTTACCAGTCATGGACTGACAGGATTCACTGTCTGCCGTCCTATGCTCCACGCCAAGGCACCACAGACACACACGATGGGGATCGGTGAGGGACATCTTGGTGCCGCAGTCATGGCATTTTTTGAACCGGTCTTCAGGGTTGATGGTGTTGAAGATGAGGACATCGTACTCGAGTAACAACGTTTTTCACACAAAAAATAAAGTGTGCCATATTTCTATATTTCTCAAAGCGTTAGCTATCGCAGAAAAACAGAATTGAAGCTAACAGTCGCTGCACGTGCTATATATATACCGTCATTTATGGCGACTCTGAGATGGAAGCCTTCAATGGACATCGAGTCGACCCCATCGATGTACAGCACCCTCTGCTGAAAAAAACAATCTGAAGCAGAGGAAGCTAGAAGATATTATATCAAAAGATGAGGAATAGATGGGAGGAGAGAATCCATTCGAAGTGAAAAATTCTCTTCTTCAGATTATCGATCAGAACAATACTGGCTTACTGATTTGGCTGGAATTGTGGGCAGCTCTCGACACCTTGTATCACTCACTTTTATTTGAACATTTCAGAGAAGTATCAGAAAGGGCCAATGGCTGGTTTATATCTTTCCTGACCAACATTTCATCGAGAGTTAAATAAGGGAATACTGTCTCAAAATCTGAAAATGTGAAATACAGGGTCCCGCAGAGCAACCCATTACTTCTTTTATGTTCACCATATACATCAAACTTTTACATGATGTATTGACAGGGTTTGGCAAAGTTTTCCAAAACTCTGCTGATGATACAAAGTGTATCTAGTCTAGATATCCAATTTAACACCTCCCATACACAACAATTTTTCAGTACATTGAGTGGTGGATGTGTGAGAATTGGCTTTAATCAAGATTAAAAAAAAGTTCTTGGTGGACTCCTCCCCCTGCCTACTGCGGGAAACATCTCAAATGTATTTGATGCTGGCACTGTCGCTCTTCCGGATCAAAACCCAGCCCAAGATAACAATGTCTAGTATCTGTTTGCATGCCACCTTCTTCACGAGTGTCCAGGCTAATTACAATCTCAGTTCTACTGATTTTCACCTTGTGCTCATCAGACTACTGTGAACCCTACTTTACATTGAACAAAGCGTGACCATTGCCAGAGGTCATTTCATTTACAAGATGGACTACTATAATGGTCTATATCCTGATGGTCCTGATTATTTTATTCAGCAACTTCAGGATTCGTGGAATTCCGCTACCCATATAGTGACCAATGCTTACAGAAGATGCTCCCGAATCACATCCAATTTCTGCTCCAAAGAAAGGTCCCATCACTGATGGGTTCCAGTTAACTTTCCCTTTCAGGGATGTCCCAGATTGAATATGTTCTGCTGGTTAAGAAACCTTAATCGGGTTATGGCCAGTGGGTGATGCCTAACTCTTTTAGAAGTATCATGCTTAACCATGCCCGTTGTGAATTCACAGCTAGTCAGTCATTGGGGATTTTAAAAGGATATGGCCTTCGCAAGGCATTTTATTCGCCACACACATTTAAGTTCCTATTTTCCTGTTTGAAATTATGGACAAAATATTGCTTGTCTACAAGAGTGAAGTTCAGAAAGAGAATGGGCCTCATTACGAGTTTGCCGGTCCGGATACAATGGTACTGGTAAGCTTACCGGTACCGTTGAATCCGTACCAGCAAACGCTGAGTTGTGCTTGCGGGTGCCTTTCATTCCACCTGGTCTGACCTGGCGGAATGAAAGGCACCCGCGAACACAGCATGCCTGTAGCACAGGCACTGTTATGAACAGTGCCGGTGCTACAGGCATCCCCATTGAGCCCTATAGGGCTCACATCGGAATAAGGATCACCCGATTCCAGGACCCGCAAAAGGGCAATTACCCGGAATTGGCGGGTCTGGAATACCCCAGTAATTGCCCATTCGCGGATGCCAGACTTTCTTGCAAGTTTGGAGGTAGCCTTGCCGTTTTTACCAACCTTGTAATGAGGCGCAATGAGTAAGAAGAATGCTCTGTCCACATCCACTGTAGACATATGTGTGTATCCGTTTGAATTAGGTGTAGGTTCCACTAGGGCAACACAAACAGTTTATTTTACCGATGTACTAACCTACCCTACAATTCTGGACAGTAATCAGACAGTGATTGCTCAAAACTCAAAATGTATTTAAAAGAAATTACAATTCAAATCAAAATGGTTTCCAATTTTATACTAAGAAATCACTATAACGATACAAGCACAATTGGTCAGTAAAATTAATGTTACCTGCCTACATTAATCTCAGTATTAATTCTCATGCAAGCATTTGTTTTCTAAAATCATTATAATACCAAAAAGCTGTGCAAGGTAAGTGTTAAACAGTTGGGACACTGCGCTCTCCTAAATTTGATCATCTTTGTCCAATATTTACTATTTCAAAAAAAGAGGGAGATTGAAAATCCACTAAAATGGCAATGGTCTGGTGATTGGGACACTCAACCCAACCTAAAAATGATCTAATATCCAGATTAATTTGCAGATTACACAGTACCATTATCGGGTTGAATAAGGATATATTGCTATAAGAATTATATATTCTTAGACTCTATGAGGAAGAGGTTCAATGGAATAGCAAAGGAGAAAATATTGTTCGTAAGGATCTGGTGTTGGCTGGGCCCTGTGTCCAGTACCATTGTATGGCGTTCAGACAGTAGGTGATATCACCCAAAATTTTTTGTGTTCCAACAACCTATGCAATAAGGTCCAAAAATCAGGATTGATAATATTATACCTTAATGGAAAAAAGATAAGGATCTCGTATATGTAGGAAGTACATCCAGGACTCACATGATATTAGATATATGCCTATAGCATTCTATTTGTTAAGCAAACAATTGTTGGGGTAATATCCATAACCAGATGGGTATATCACAATATGGTTCAGGTGCGTTCATTATTCTCAAGTGGTAACCCTAACTCAGGGACCCCAACTCTTTTGGTATTGGCTTACTTGATTGAATCGATAGAAGGCATTAATGTTATCATTTTTTGCTTTAGGAATACAACACTATGGGCCTTATTACAAGTGTGCCAGTCCGTTAAGCCTACCAGCACCATTGTCACTGGACCGGCACACTACGAGTCTGCGGGCAGGTGCCGTCCTGCCTGCTAGGGTCAGACCTGGCGGGCGGAACGGCACCCGCCCGCCGAGTTTCACGGAAGGACGAGCACCTCTGTCAGCAGTGCAGGTGCTTCTGTGGTTCCCATTCCCAATGAGTCCTCTGGGACTCAAATGGGAATGGGGAATTACATTTTCCGGCGCCTGACTTCACAGACCATCAGGGCTGTAATGCCCCGGTGTTTCTGGCAAGTCAGGCGCTGGAAAAATGTGCAAGTCTGCCGGCAACCTGCCGGTTTTACCTTCACGGTTACCGCCAGACTTGTACTGAGGCCCAATGTTTTATTATAAGGTAGCCCTTTTTTGTGCTGGGTTGAGCACACTAGGAGTCAGGTTTATAATAATTGCACTAAATATTTAATGACTAATAAATCATACTTTGGACACATTGACTCGTGGTGCTTCACCCCTCTACTCTCTTCCGGACCTTCCCTGGATCGCGCACTCAGAGTGGCCCTGAATCATGCTGTGCCCAGCGTCACTGTGAATCCCCGACTACATATTCTGTTCCCTTACAACATTATGTGTTTTACTGACCTCTGCATCTGTATTCGCTGTCCACTCTGCTTCTCTGCTCTTTCCACTGTTTTACTCTCTTTTCTCCTCTCCTATCCCCTCTTTCCCCTTCTCTCTCTTTCATCCCCTCTCACTTTCTTTTCTCTGCACCTGCTCTCTCGGAATTAGCCCTGGACCTACTTTGATAGCTAAAACTGTTTGTCTCCTCCCTCCTTACCTGTTAGTCCCCCCCGCCCCTCCACCCTGCCAGCACTGCCTGAGGTGTCATAGGGCCCAGTGCGATTGTCGCCTGTTTTGTTGCTCTCCCTCCCTTCTCCTCCCCTCTCCCTCACCTGTGTGATTCTCTGCAGATGTCGTGAGGCCTAATGTTTTGTGTTTCTCTTATTTCCCCACCTTGTCGTGGGGTGCTTTGAAACGCATTGTATGTGGGCGCTGTATGAATAAATTATCATATCATATCGCTATGCTTACTCTGTACTCTACACCATCACACAACTACAATGCAGCTACACCCCTCGATCAATTTGGCCTAGCTGCTCACATATGAACACTATCCCATGAACACTTTATCATTCTAATAAAATGCAGCTATAACACACGACAACCCGGCCTAGCTGCACACATAAGCGTCCCACGGGCCTAACGCAGCCAGAACCTAATCTTGGTGTCCACCCGCCAGACTGCACACATTGAACTGATATCAATATCACCACACCTAATTCTAGGATGCTGCTACCATCAGACAATTACATCAGCTGCACACTTAACTGGTGCACCCAAGCACCCTACTCTCTCAAGTGACCTGGACTATGGTCCCCGAGGGCGTTCAACCTACCAGCACTTTGAGGTCATACCAATGATATATTGAGTGCTATATGAATGCCAAAATACATAACATAACATACTGTCCAATTCACAACCCATTCAGGAACTAGGCAGGCATCTCGCGCCCATGCCGTTAGTGACATCACAACGGCAATGATGTCATGACGTTAATCATGTAGTGACATCATGATGCTGGCAGCGTGATTGCATCATGACGCGTTAATCTGCATGCCTCCATCCAAAGAATAGGCTAAGGAAGCCAATGAAGCGTCAAGAGGTAGGGCGCTCAGTGTGAGGAGCAATATTGAAACAGGTATGCATTATAGCATATAGCAGTCTTTGTCAAGCTAGTCATACTGATAAATATGAGTTATTGCATTTTTATATACATTTTTCCTAGATCCCTTAATCAGGAGAATATTGAAATATTATCCTGTCATGGAATCAGCACATCTAAATATTCAGACTGAGACACAATGACTAACAGGTAACTACTATGCAAGTTGCAATGTGATATATTAGGATTAAGGGATCCTCCACGTAAATTCATCTGTTTGTTTCTGTGCAATGCTACTAATACTAACAAATATTAGCAACTGCATTTCTCTATATTTTTTTCTTAGCTATCCCAATTAGGAGAACTTTGAAGTAGCATTGGATGTAAATTTAAAAAGAAAGAAAATAAGGAAACAATGCTTTCTGTTATGAATCAACATATCCAAATGGTCAAGTTGAGGTGTAATGATCACAGGTAATTTACTTTGTAAACAATTTTGTGATAGATTAGCTTTAGGGGATCTTTCATGTATACTTAACTTAGATTGTGTTGGTTTCAGAAACTTTGGTTAGGCAACCAACGGATAAGGAGTATCAAGCATTAGGAGGAAATTGAATAGAATAAGACTTTTAAAATGCAACCCTAGTATAACTAAACATCAAATACAGGTAAACCCAACCTTCTGAGCACCTTAAAGAGTACATTAAAATAATATGGAGGTCATACCACTAATATAAGCATTATACAAGTCCACAAGTGGTGCCCACCATAGCGGATAGATTTTAGGATATACAGAGGTTCGAATTTAAAACACTGATACAAGTTGATAAATGTGAATCTAGTGCCCACTATGTTTGATAGACTTTAGGATGTAGCTATTCTCTGGTCGACTGTTGATGGGATGGGTGCAGCACTGTTGTCCAAAGCCGGAACCATAGTAGTCAATGAAAATGCAAAGGTAGTTGTGCCTGTAACTTATAATGCTTAAATTGTTATATTCATGTGCGTAAGGGGCAGCTGTCTAAAAACTACACTCAAATGTAACATATGATAATGTTAATAAAGATGGACATACAAATTTGCAAATGTGGTATCAATTTGCTCAATAATTTATCATATTTTAACAATATATTTATGTTTTCAATTTCTCTCTCTCCCTCACAATTCTCTCAGATAAATCATCTGCTACTAATGTATGATATGCAATTGACTATTAACAACTAGCTCTGTTAATAACCTCAAAAAAACAGAGCAGGGTCAAACAGTGGCACGTGCTGTCCAATTAGTTATTGTTGGATTGGATTGTGATTTTTGTTATCCCTTTTTTAATAATAAAACTAATCCATAGCGCAAGGATTGTGATTGTGACTCAGGTTTTTGGATAAATGTACATTACAATTGAATTTATTATAAGATTGCTATAGAGTGGTTGTACACCACGATTATATTGCTGTCCCTTTCTTATAAAACCAATCCACAGCGCAAAGGTGTCTGGACTATTTTGTATATTAGTTCATTATAATACCAACAAAGTTATGGTGGGTTTAAAAATGCTTGAAAAAAAACTTTGACCTGAAATGTGAAAGTAAAAAAATTCATTTGAGCCAAGTCACACACTCCCCAGTGCCACCTAGCAGCCATCGCTGGAAGCTCACCTCCGGTTCAGAGCCACATCATTGTAATTAAAGTAAAGAAGGCTTCAAGAAAGCCCCGCAAGGAAAGCACCAGGCAATAGAATCAATTTAGAAAACTTTCACTTGCTATGGTCCGAACCACTTTAAAAAAATAGAAAACGGTTTATCCGCAAACTGAACGTATTAATTCAACCTTTATGGACACAGCAGCAAGCTCCCATTACTTGGCTGATTAGAGCCCAAGATAGGAAAGGCATTTGGAGCTTGTATGTGCAAGAAGAACGAGACCCAACTCAATCCAGACAGGGAGAGGGAAAACAAAAAAAGGGGAAACAATATTTCATTACACCCTGACCAGGTCCCAGTGCACCGGCCACCCAACACGCTAGTCCGCTTACAGAAAAATCTCTTTGTGCACAGTGGCCGAAACAATTGTAGTCAAAGTTGCAACACTTAATTTCAAATGGATAGTCACCACTCGTCACAAACAAACGCTAAAGAAAGTAGGCTGAGGCATAGAGTACTATGAGGCAAAGCACCTTATCATTAAGTAACAGCAAACAATAGATGACTACTCAGACACAATAGATAATTGCGAATGAGGACTCAAGATGAGCTCCACACCTTGTAAAGTTAAATCCCCAGACATGGTTTAGTTTAGCTAGTTTATTTGTATAGCGCAGCCAAACCCTAGGGTAACTGGGCGCATTAGCCTTAAGGAGCAACAGAAGTTACAGAAAGGTTGCACATGCAAAGTGCATAGAGGATAATACAGTAAATGGCAAAAGAACTGGGTTACAATGTGGTCCGCGACACGGTTGCAGATTGCAGAACTAAGTGTATTACATGTATGTAGGAATTGTCTTCTGACTGCGATGAGAGCCACGTTTTCACCATAGCTCTGAATGCCCAGAATAAATCTTCGGCCCTGATTATCATGGGGAGTGCGTTCCAGTATTTTGCTGCTAGCACAGGGAAACTAGATCCACCTGCAGTTTTCAGATTGAATTTGGGGATGTTCAGTTGGTGCATGTAAGGGGTTCTGGTAGGTCTGGAAGAACTGTATCTGGAGAATTTATCAGAAAGGTAGAGTGGGGCAGTCAGTGAGAGGCATTTGTGAGTAATGACAAGGGGATCTTAGTTTGATTCTATCCCGGATAGGGAACCAGTGGACTTCTTTACTGATGGTAGAGATGTGGGCCTTGCAGGAAGGTTAAGGGCACATCTAAGGGCATTATTCTGTAAGACCTGAAGTCTGTTCAAGTTGTGATTAGTGGAGCCCAGGAAGAGTGTATTACAGTAGTCTAGTCTGGACAGTGTCAATGCTCTGGATAGTGTGACGCAGCTGGTGGTTGAGAGAAGTGGCTTACAGCCATTAATGAGTTTATTGGTGTAGGCCGTGGATGAGATAGTGGCATTTATTTGTTTTTTGAGCGATAATGTGGAGTCGAGATACGCGCCCAACGTTTTGAACTCTTTTGAAACTTTGATGATATTGCCATCAATGGTAAATGATTGGTACCTAGGGTCCGATTTGTTGAGGCGAGCCTGGGATATTACTATGAGCAGTTCCATCTTGTCGTCGTTCAAGCAGAGGGTATGGGTGGCCATCCATGCTTGAATTTCAAGGTAGATTTCATAAAGTTTTGCAACATCTTTCTCATAACTACCAGTGAGTGTGACAAGGACCTGGGTGTCGTCTGCATAATTGGTTTAAGTGACACCCAGTTCGTCAAGTCGCTCAAAGAGGAACTTGGTAAAAATGTTGTAAAGTGGGGGGAAATACAGCAACCTTGGGGTACTCCACATTGGATTGGGACTGGGTCAGCTGCAGACAAAGGTGTGAAGACCCTAGTCGACCTATTGGACAGGAAGGACCAAATCCAAGATGGACAAGTTGCCCTTGTCTTTGGCTTCATCCATTTGGATTTTTAGATCCAGGAGGGCAGTCTGGTCCCGTGCCTGGGTCTAAAGCCAGATTGTCACAGGCCTAGGAGATTGTCTTCCAAATGTTGTTGTATTTGGAGGTATGCCACTCTGTCTAGTATATTCAGGAGAAAGGGGACGGTTGTGATGGGCCTATAGTTAGTAGGTATATTGGGGTCTAAGTGGGCTTTTTAGGAGGGATAGGACCCATGCCTCTTTAAGGTTGTTGGGCACAGACTAGGGGTGTACCGAATAGTAAATGTACTATCCGGCTGAATACCGAATAGTAAATTTACTATCCGGCTGGAACCGAATAGTGAGCCGAATAGTCGTTTTGGCTTTTGTGTAGGCATGGGAAAGGCACTTGCCAGGCACCACCGTAGAGGTATTAACTGGCTATTGATGGTTGCAGGTGCAAAATGGTGCGTGTATATAGGCATATAAAAGCTGTTGGCTTTGCCAATGCTTGTTTTAACACGACTTCAGTGAAGGACATGCACAGTGTATACAAACACTTGTTTATAGGTGCATTATAAATGCCATATCATATCATAGTGCTTATAAGTTGTCCAAATGAGAACTTTCATTCACAGTCCCATTGTTCCAAGGTAATTGCAACAAACAAACCTTTCATTAAAGCTTTACAAGGGTGACTTGCCATTCCTTCCCTTTCAAAGATATTATCTTCTATGAAGAAATATCTTTTCACATCTAGTCATAATTCTGTTAGGACAATGGCAAGTCAACCCCCCCCTCCCACTAGTCCCTTGGGACACGAGAAGGGTGTCTGCCCCCAGCTCTATAGTTATGTGAAGTGGACATGTTGGTTCCAGTTGTGTGTGCTGGGACCTGGAGAGGGCACAGGATTCCATTAGCTACTTTTGTAATTGGGTTACATTCTTCGTTTGCATTTGTGTAACTTCAACTTGGCGGAGCATTTTGTAACCATGGTATCCATTTATAAAACGTTTAAAAACTGATATGCTTATTTCTGCAGGCGGCCAAACAATTAGGGGGCAGGCAAGGAGATCGTGTATATTCATGCCTTGCAAATAGCCACAGAGATGCAGCATTGTGCCCATTTCCTTTGCAGCCATGTTAGCAGAGCAAGCCTGCATGCACTGAAGAATGTTCAGTAAGCTAAATGCTATTGAAATTCGACAATGCAGCCAGCAACACATGCTTGAGGGGCCACTTCTTTGTACCTCCACACAAAGAGATGCCATTAAAATAATCATTGCCTGCCCAGCGCCATTGAGGTGGAGGGTGTGGCGGGGCGCTGGCATTATCTGTCAGTTGGTGCACCTGCAGGGGGACGATAGTCACTGTTAGCACAGCGCCTATAGGGGGCCTGAAGCCCTGAGGTGTTATGCAGTGCAATGAGACTGGGAGGTAAGGTGAGACGAACCTCTCCCCCACCCCCAGGCACAACAACCTACCTCCTGGGGACTCTGATATCCTCCCAGCCCATTGAAATCCAAAGTGCCCCTCCCCTCCTTTACGATGCCCATCCTGCCCCACTTAGCAAAGCAATGCGAACTGGTTGCATGTGAGTCTTGTTTAGAGAGGGAGATGTTCTGAAGAAACTTTAAAACCGTGCATTGAGGACGATCTAATATGTCATCCGGGCAAGCCATGCAATAAAAAAAAGCGTAAAAGTAAAAACATTCAAGCTTAGTCTGTGACTCATCTGCATGTGAGCCCCATACTTGTTAACTCACAAAGCCTCAACAAAGTGACACCAATTGGGTCATCTGCCACAACAAGCTGTGATATATTTCATAAGAAGCATGATAAGTCGGCACTTACATCGCACACCATTAAGAAAAGCAAAAACATCAAGCAAACATCAGATGCGACAAAATCAAGCTCACAACTGTTTTTTCAGAACCTGACGCTCCCAAAGAACAGGATCCAGACAATGAGCTCTGATATAGCAAAAAAATACTCCAAAATGGTGCGCCATAAAAATGCACAGAACAAATCTCAAAACTCAAATCCTCAGAATTTAGACTACGAACCATTAGATATGTTAGTTCAAATAAGTGAGCAAGAATCAAAAAACGATATTGTCTCTCCGAAAAAGCACCTTGTGCAGAAAATCCATATAAAGTGACTGGATTGGTGGCAACAGGAGGGACGTGATATAAACACCCTTCATGCTAATAGTTCTAGCAGCTTGGTTTTCAATCAAAGCAAGTTCTTTTGTGTGCAGTTCGACTGCCATCTAGTGGCTCATATGGTTTGTGCAGCAACTGTTATATTTAAGCTCTGCATACAAGGCGAACACACTCATTGCTTTTATATGGGAGCAGGTCTTTTCAGTGAAGGAGTGTATGGTGTGTTAACTTCGGCTTTGAGTAAGAGTCCAGGAAGTATTCTGCTGAATGCCAAATAGCTGATTTCAGACGAATTTCGGCAGAATACTTACTTGAAGCCGAAATTCGGTACACCCCTAATACAGACACATTTTTCAATGAAGAGTTGATCAGTGCAGTGATGAAGGGGGCTAGGTCTTTAGCTCTGTCCTTAATGACTGAGGCAGGGCATACGTCACCTTGGCAGTTTGAAGGTTTAAGGCTGGCAATTATGTTGACTACTTCATCCTCGGTTACCGGGGCGAAGTGGAAGGGTGGGCAATCAGGACTGGAGAAACTCTTTTTGATGTTTGAGTGGTCTTGGGGGGCAAGGCTAGCTTTTTTTGATTCTATCTTAGCTTGTAAGAGAGCTATTTTATTTGTGAGTGCTTGTTGGATATTATTGCACCAGGCTTTGTCCTTGATACAATCATCTGTAGGAGGCACTGGAGATTCCAGTTCTCTTAGGATGAGAATAACTCTTTCGTGCCCGATTTGGCATTCTGTAATCTCAGATTGAAGATCTCTTTTTTGGAGTTCATGGTAGCAGTTTTGTAGGTGGCTGCTGCCGTCAAGAACATATCTTTGGATGCGAGAGACAGGGCTTTTCTCCAGTTAGTTTCCGCTGCTCTTTTAATGTTGTGAAGAGCTTTTAGTTCTGCAGGGAACCATTTATTCATGTGGGCAGCTGGTTTAGCCTTTCTTAATTTAAGCGGAGCTATTTGATTAAGTGCTTGTTCCAGAGTATCGTTATAGAGTTTTACGAGTGCAGTTGGATTTGAATTAGGGATGGGCTGGTTAGCATTGGTAATTGGGTTTAGGAGAGGTCTTACATTCTCTATAGTGATATTGCGTCTATTTCTAGTCGCGGTTTGTGTAGTCATGGAAGTAGGTATGCATTTAGGCAGGTCCTTTGGTAAGGAGAAGGTGATAAGATGGTGGTCCGTCCATGCACAAGGGGTGATGTCAGTCAATGATAGGCCACAATTGCCATCAGTCAACCAATCCAGGGATCTCCCTTTTCAATGTGTAGGTTTGGGGATGTGTTGTGTAAGTCCTAAGTGAATGATAGTATCATTAATTAAGATAGCGTTGGCATCATTAGGGTCATTAAGGCCAAGGTTAAAATCATGCATAAGAATAATTTGTGAGCCAGGTTTGGTGGTAGAGGTCAGTAAGTGGGCAATGTCCTCCTCAAAGGAGGAGATGGGACCAGGAGATCTATAAATGAGATGTAGAAGAATAGTTTGATTGTTAGATAGTGGTATTTTAATAGGTAGAAGTTCAGCAGATGGTAGTCCAATGTTGGTGACTTCTCTGGTGTTCATATTAGTTTTGGCAATGAGGGCCACCCCACCCCCAATCCCTGATTTTCTATCAGCTCGGATGATGTTGCAGTTCTCTGGGATGGCGATAGAGAGTGCAGGGCCAGCTGCAGAGTGGAGCCATGTTTCTGTGACCGCGAGAATGTCTAAATGATTAGCGATGATCAGGTCTGCAATGTCGTGTGAGTGAGCTACCAGGGAGCGAGCGTTAATGACGGCACCCTTGACTGTCGTAGTGGTAGGTGTTGTGAGGTCATCTAGCAGGATATCTACAGGTATGAAGAGATCTTGGCTATTGAAGGAGTTTGTGAGTGTCAACAACTCTTTGTTGTTTCTGATCTGTTGGAAGGGCAGCCTATGATGCTTAAGCTTAGGGCTGGTGTGAGAGCTTAGTCTAGCATTTCTCAAGTGAGTTGGACATGAGACAAGATGATTAGAGTCATTGGGTGAATTAAAGCGAGAGCCTAGTCTTGTGTTTCTTAAAGGCGTAAGACAAGGGACAAGAGGTGTGGGGGGGTGGCAAATCTGGTAATCCATTCTATAGGAGACAGACGTGGTACCAATAATATGTGTATTAGGTGAAATGTTAAGCCCAGTGTAAGGCCGACGGTTCAGAGGTGATGTGTTATGAAGTAGTGGGAGGAGGGTGGCCATGGTAAGTGTTGCTCTTCTTAAGGTGGCCATGGTGGGTGTCTAAGCCACTGGATAAGCTAATGGTGGTAAGAGCCTGGAGCAGGTGGTCTGAAAGCTTAGGTGTGTTGTAGATCATAAAGCCTTACAGGGCAAATCTAGGCACAATAGGCTGAAAGTGTGGTAGCTAGTAGCAGGGCATAGAAGGCTGGGTGCAGCAATCAATAGTCTAGGCACAGTAGGCTGTATATGCAGTAGTTAGTAACAGGGCATAGTAGGCTGGGTGTAACAATCAATATTCTAGGCACAATAGGCTGTATATGCAGTAGCTAGAAACGGGGCATAGTAGGCTGGGTGTAACAATCAATAGTCTAGGCACAATAGGCTGTATATGCAGTAGCTAGTAACAGGGCATAGCAGGCTGGATATAGCAATCAATAATCTAGACACAATAGGCTGTAAATGCAGTAGTTAGTAACAGGGCACAGTGGGCTAGGTGCACAATCAATGGTCTAGGCACAATAGGCTGTAAAATCAGTCGATAGTAGCCTGGGTGTAACAATCAATAGTCTAGGCACAATAGGCTGTAAATGCAATAGCTAGTAAAGGGGCATAGTAGGCTAGATGCAAAATCAATGGTCTAGGCACAATAGGCTATAAATGCAATGGTTGGTACCCAGGGCACAGTGGGCTGACTGCATTTGTTTTGCGTATGCTATCGGGCTACCTTGTACCGTGGGTTGCAACATACAGCATTATACAATGGCGTCCAATGAGGGGTCAGTATCACTCGGAGATGATGGTGATAGACATTAGGGTAGTCGCATATGTGAGATAACAGTATTTCATGTCAAACTATGGTTAGTGCGGAACCTAACGTGCGCCCAACAGGCCTCTCTTCTCGGTCAAATATTTTCTTCCATCTTCTTTATGGCGTTTGTCAGACTCTATTTGCTAGTTAACCCTGACTATAGAGGCAGCCTCTTCAAGAGCAGCATAGAGGTTGCTATGCCTACTAAGGCAAAATGTAGCCCAAAAATGTCCAACTATATTTGAGATCAATTTGACTACGTTTCTACATTATTGACCAAAATGTCTTTCCTTTAAGGTAAGAGCTGTTATGTCTAGGAAGAGGAGTAAGGTTTGCCCTGGTACGATATCATCATAATGACGTAACAAGGTTGAGCTCTAGGTCCCCATCAGACCCCATCTTCAGATTCTCCCTGCAGTGTCTATTTTCCAGGTCCTCAATTGTAGAAGCCAGCAGGGCCATATTATTCGTTGCATCTGCTCCTTCGCTTTGTAGATGAACGACCCCCTTCTGGAGATTCTGGACACATGTTTCAGTGCCCCCACCCCCTCCAATTGGGATTTAACTTGTTTCTCGTCTTGGGACATGGAGGTTAAAGCTTTACTCAACTCCACGAGGGAAGAAGGTTCTACGTGTTTTCATAGGCACCTTTTGAACCGTGTCCAGCTTTTAATTATTTTATTTCGTTGGTCTCCCATACCTTCCCTCTGGCATCCGCCCACCAATGTTGCCTACCCACATATAAACATATATGTATAATTAGTCAGTTTAGAACAAAAGTGTGCACTTTTGAGAAGCCTATTATAGAGTAGAATCCCTCGGCCCCATTGGTGTCTTGGCACTGTCCTATGGATTCTTTTTGATGAATGTGTTAGAAATGGTGCTGTAGAGGACTTCCTGCTGTAAATGTTCCATCTGATGTAGGACAAGCATGAATGTCGGTGAAGAAAGAGGGTTATCTGACAAACTCTAGCACATGTTCACTGGCAATTCTGTCTAGCAACCACTGATCTGAAATCATGGCACGATAAGCATTTGTGTGCCTTTAGCTCTGTCCCCCACCCCCTCACATGGGGTGCCTTGTGCGGGATGGACCTAAATGAAGTCAGGCTTGCTTTTTTGCTTGGGACCAGGACTGGCCCAACCCTTTCATTTGCTTCATTGTGGAATATCTGTGCGAGGGCTGATGGTAGAGCACAAGGAAACGCGCTGTGTTGCTGCCTGGTGGTGGGATCCAAAGGCTCACCCAGAAGATCCTATGTATCAAATGGAGGACCCATAGTGTTGTGTTTCAGCTGATGGTGTTCACAGTACCAGTGTCAGTTAGAAAGACTAGTGTACAGGTGCGTTTTAAAAACTTATCATATCAATGCCTTTAAGATGGTCAGAAATATTTTTACCAAAAGATCCTTCCCCTCAAACAGGATGTCGAGAATGTGGACTTGAACTTCCAGTTCAAGGTCTGTAGCCTTTATCTAGACTTGATACTGGAGAATTGTATCATTTGCCGCTTGATCCCTGGCCAAGTCTATAGCATGGCCGGAGGCTCCTCACTTTGATAATGGCCCTCACCGCCTCCTGCATGTTCATCAGGATGTAGGCAGCAAATGTACTCGTTCTGTTCCACAGATCTTTATCATACTGGGCCGTGATTGGTAGGGTGTTGGCTCTATGCCAATGACCAAGTCTTTAGCGACTTACAGCCACATGTTTCCTACCTTCTGTATCAGGTGGAACTCTAAAAGGTGATTGAGCATTAAGTGATCAACTTCTGGCTACGGCTGTGAGATCATAATCTGGTTTGGGGTGGTCCCGGAGACAGAGGGCCATATTAGGTGCTTTATATTTCTTTTCTGGCCTGGATGGGGTTGCCAGCACTGATAAAAGGGTTTGTAAGAGTAGCCACCTTTAATTCAGGTATGGTTTTCAAAACAGAATTGGTAGTCACCGTGCGACAGCATTTTTGTTTCTATGGTCATAAAGGACATTGTTTTTCTGCTCTGTTGTGACCTGAAGATAGAAGAGTGCTGCTGCTTTAGTGACCATGGTATGAAAGGACATGATATCATCAGGTGGTGCTAAGAACGTTTCTTGGTGATATTTCTTCATAACCTGCCAAGAAAATCCTGCTTCTTTGGTTTGGAAGTTATGTAATAACCCCATTTGTCTTTAAAAGGAGGAATCTTGTGGAAGCTAATCTTCCTCTGGTGTCCCTTCGGGAGGGGTGTGGGAACGCGGGCAGATGCGTCTTGCTTTGCCTTCTGACTGGAGCATTCCTGCCTCCCCTTATGCAGAGCTTGCGTCTCGGACCTTCTGCCACGTTGGCTGGACGCTGAGGGCCTTCTCACTGAAGATTCACTAGAGGACATGATTTTCTTTCTGAGAGAGATGACCAGTCTCCTCTGCTCGTTTGAGAGGGTTTTCGATGAAACGCTTGCAGATCGTGCCCTCGTCAGGTTTGTGAGTATACAGGCAGTAAATGCACTGAAGAGGTGAACCTCTTAAATAAGCCTTGTTTCCCCCACACTGTGCAGACATCTCACAGGCGGTGTGAAGGCTGTACCAGATGAGGACATTTGAAGGTATGAGGCAAAAAGTCCAGAATCTCGCTGTAAATCACTGCAAGGTCTGTGAAGAAAGGTTCACAGGTCCAAACGACCTCAGATACAGCAGCAAACAATGCTACATAACGCTGTACGCGCTCATGGTGTGCGGTGACGCATCTGAAGATGCCTGCCCTGGATATGATATGATAGTTTATTTACATAGCGCCTATACACAATGGGCATCATTACGAGTTTGGCGGTAGCCATGCCGCTATTAGTGGCATGGCTGCCGCCGAAATCGCGTCTGGGTCCGGGTCCTCGGAATGAGGAATTACCGGGCAATTCCGAGTTCGGAAGGCCCGGTAATTCCTCCCTCCAAGGACCCGGACACGGTCCTTCCCCATTCCCATTTCAGCCCCCATAGTGCTGAATGGGCATGGGAGAGGGAGCAAACAACGGGCCATTACGAGTTGGGCCGTTGTTTGCTCCCTCTTCCCCTCGCGGGACCTGGTAAGCACGCCTGGTTTTCCCAGGCGTGCTTACCGTGTCCCGCGAGGGGAACTCGTAATGAGGCGGTACGGGGTTGCCGGCACCTTTTACGGCGCCGTTAACCCCGTACCGCCAGGGTCGTAATGAGGCCCAATGTGTTTCAAAGCACTTCAAGGCAAAGGAGGGAACAAGGGAAAATACAATTACATTCTTAAAGCCAAACTCTACCCAACTCATTTGGCAGAGGTGGAAAGGACAAAAACGAGGGTTTCTAGGCTATGAGATAAGCCTTTTCTATGTTTGTTTGTCAGGCTGTGCACGTGTGCGTCTTTTCTAAATTATAGGCTCCTTACTCCGAGACAAAATGTACATGGGAGTGTAAAAAGAATGTTGTTTCTGTCAGATCATTTCTGTTTTGTTTTAGTGTTTTGCACTGATTATTGAACTGTATGAAATGATCTATGTGATTGTATGTACATATCACAACGTTTTTAGACGTGGTCATGAATGAAGGAATACACATTGGCATTACCAACCTGGAAATATAATGCATACAAATTCACATGGATGACCTATAAAATCTACAAAAAGTTTATATATTTGACTTAGATAAATATATAATAGAAGGTCATACTAACTTGTGAATTTTGGGTCCGAGGATATGATCAAAAGAAGAGTTAGAAGAAAATACGGATACTTTAAGATAAGTACACAAAGTAGTTTGTGTATTGACACAGTGGCATGCATTAACGGCACAGCATTACGATGGAGAGGAACTTGTTTAAGCAAGTGAGTCTGTGAAAGATCCAATGCTGGAGAACCATGAAGACTAGCCCATCCTATTCATCTCCCACAATGGTCGACAGCTTCCCTACTCTGCCGTACCTGCTCCTTGAGGAGTCTGGAGGTTCTTCGAGGTAAGGCCAATCTCTCTGTGGATCCACTTTGCATCAGAGGTGGATGGCTGCATCCTGGGACATGTGAAAATACCCAGAATGATTTAAATAGTGGAGGAGAAAGCAGCAGCAATAAAAAAAAAACAACACAGACGGAAACTGGAAACAAGGGGAGCGCTCGTCGCGGCAATCAGAGTGGACGTCTCAATAACTGTTTCAGCTGAGAGATGGAAAGACTGGAGGAGCATGAAAAGGCGCTTCCAGGTCGACTGGAGGAGCACGAAAAGGCGCTTCCAGGTCACAGGCAGCCTACAATAAAGGCAAGGAGAAACAAGGGCAGAAGACAAAGAAGGCAGGAGGAAGACTGGAAACAACACGTAACAAAGTGGACTCGCAGGATCAACTGGGAAAGTGTTAGCTCAGGGAGAACCAGAGCATTGGGACATGCCGCACAGACTATGGCAACGGGGAAATCTTCCTGGTGGCGTTGAGACTGGTTGTGCTAGTATGGCAAATACTGCTGGTATCCCTAACGGAATGGAAAAAGCCTGTATTTATTGCAATGAAGTCAGGGATATCCCTAGCAAGCCATAAAATCATCTACTACACTCCAACTATCCTATGCACATTCCACAAAGCAAGTTTCCCTTCAAAACTGTCAAACATTCCATTATGCACTCCCATCATCCTCCACCTGATTCAATAATTCAGTCATTAACCAATTCATCAACCAATTCATCAGCAAAATCGCCACCATTAGGAAAAGCCAAGCTAAGCAACACTTTCAATTACGCCATAACACCATCAGGTTGCATCAACTCATGGCACACCTCACCAAAGATAACCTTGCACACATATTAGCTCGTGCAAGGCCATCACATAGATATGGGGTCATGTGGTAGAGCGTGGCTTGGGTGACTACCTCCCTCCACACCTAACTGAAACATTGCAGGGTTATTTAATGGACCACAGTAAATTCTTTAGAGTTTGATACCATCTGGCAGGGAAACTATGGAGAGTCCAGGAGTGCCTGCTTAACTTTTTGTTCACCGTTTGCCTCTATCGACCTGCTTCTCATACGACATAGTCGCCAAGATGGTTCTTGTGGAACTGTGAAACTAAACAGTGCTGTTATTCGGGCAGACTGGATTCTTTAAATGGACAAGGGACTTGGCGGGCTACCGACTGCGGCTCTGGTTTGGAACTCAGATGTCAGTCACCATACTTGAGAGCTGTGTGTCGGGGGTGCTGCAGCACCAGCCTTTTACGAGTGAATGCGGGCCATCAACTTACACGGGTACCCCATTTCAATCGTGGTGCCACATTGACAGGAGGGGCTGAGCCATTGACCATCATTACCCTGAGTGGAGACTGAGCGGGCTGTATATGATATACATTTTTTAATTAACCAGTTCCCTTGTTATTCAGTAAGGCAGTGAGCTTGGTGATGCTGGAGGTGAACCTTCCCCTTAGATGAAATCAGAAAACCACTGAAGATTTCAATAGGATTCAGGATTCATAGTTGGTTTGTTTTTCCATGACAAGTTGGATAGCTCAGTGTGGGTGGGTGATGATCATTCCAATTGCCCTATTGAAAAAAGTACAATGGTTTATAAAATGTGACAGATACAGAGTGTGGTATTGGATTGTACATCCATGTACATGTTTGATGGTCTACTGGGAAGAGGGTCTCCATCTTTCTTCTTTCTGTCTTAGTCAATGCCATCAACTATTCTTAAAGTGTCAACATGGAATATACAGGGCCAAAATAACTTCAAAAACTTTAGCAAGGTCCTCGTGTGTACCAAAAGGTATGATGTTAATTATGTCTTGCGTATACAAAATATTTGCTTCCCTTTGCAAGTCAAAAGCAAAGTTTTAGTTACAGGGAATGTTAAAAGATGTAAAGTTGAAATCGACAAACATGAGTAACTAACAGAATTTGATTTTGTAGATTGCACGCTGAATCAAATACAAAACCGAAATTACATGAAGTAGAGGAGAGTTCTAAACTAACAGGTAGAAACTAAATAAAGCGGGGACAGGCAATATTGGTTGTAGTGGGAAAAGAGCATGATCTCTATTTTAAATTTATTTCGTAGAAAATGATATGCCAACCAGAATTCTACTTCAGAAAGATACTGAGATATTTGCTGGTGTAAACAGTGAGAAAGGAAAAGAAAATGTGTGTATTAGCATAGAAGTGTGTTTGATGCCCAAATGACTGACTATGAGACACAAGTGGATTAATATACAATGGGCTTCATTACAAGGTTGGAGGTAGCGTTGCCGATTTTACCGGCAAGGCTACCCCCAAACTCGCATCCGGCTCCGGCATCCGCGAAAGGGGCATCACCGGGCCATTCTGACCTCGGCGGTCCCGGTAATTCCACTTGCACGGGTGCCGGTGCTGGTACATCCCCATTCCCATTTGAGCCCCTATAGGGCTGAATGGGAATGGGGAGGATGGTAGCAGGGGTACCGTTTGTAACAGTACCGTTGCTACCATCATGTTCTGCTCACAGGTGCCGGTACGGCCACCTGGTCAGACCAGGTGGCTGCAAGGGCACCCCCAAGCAGAAGTCCTAATATGGCGGTACGCTAGCAACGGTGCCGGTAGCTATACTGGTGCTGTTGTTGCCTTACTTCCATACTCCTAATGAGGCCCAATGTGTGTAATTAAGGGCCAAGAACTGAACATTGCACAACACCATAGGTTAGAGTTTAGGACAAAGATTAAGAACCTTTCCAGAAAAACAGAGCAGTGAGTAAGCTAAGAAGAAAGCCAAGATAAGCAGTACCTTTTACTATCCACATGAGGAAAAAGAAGTTATAAGTATCGGGTGGTCCATTTTGCCTAAAGCAGCTGATAAATCATGAAGTACTAGAATGGAAGATAACTTAGAATGAAAAGCCTGTAAAGTAGACTTGGATAGAGACAGTGACCCAGTTTCAGTAGGATGACTAGCCTGAAAACCAGATTGTAGTGGTGATAAGTTATTAGAGGTGAGATAGTTGGATAACTGGAAATTAACAATTATTTCTAACAATTTTGATAAATAAGGAAGGAGAGATATAGGGTGAAATTTAACACGGCAAGAAACATCAAGATTTATTTTTCTTTAATAATAGAATAACAGCCTGTTCACAATCAGAAGGAAAACGCAGAGTTTGAAGGGATATATTAAAGAAAATCACAAGATTAGAAACGAGAGAAGGAAATACTAATTTAAAAAGAGGGCAGGGTAGAGTATCAGATGGTGCGGCTGTGAAGTTAGACCGAGAAATGACTGAAATAACGACACAATCGCTAACAGTCAAACAGGTAGAAAGGGATCAATTAGTAGTTGAAGAGATGCAAGACAATGTCGACTTTCCAGTTAAAGAAAAATAGGAATTATTATATTTTTTTTCTAATGAAGTAAGACACCAAATCATCGAAAGCTAAGGAAAATAAAAGTGAAGGATCCACTGGAGGAGCTAAACGTAGCCTATTAGTGGAAGAAGAAAGAAAAGGAGGTGAGAAGGAATTAAATGATACAAGATCCTGAACATATTTAGCTTTTTTGCATTTTTAAAAGCCATCATCTGAGCTTTTTGCATATCAAGATAGAAAGATGTTCAGATGTTCTGCTTTTATGCCAACGATGCTCAGATCTACAGCGTTGTTGTCGTAGATTCAAAAGAGATCTATTAAACCAAGGACAAAAAGATTTAGGAGTAAATGAAGATTTATGACAAAGAAGAACAAGAGAGGATATAATAGAATCACAAATAACTGCATCACAAGTGTCTACATCGAATGTAGATATTTCTGCAAAAGAAAAAAGAAAAGAAGAAATAGATTCTACTAAAGTATTGATTGAAACACGTTGTGTGTCTCGGTTAGAGTGAGCAGGATTAGAAATGACAGGAGTATTTAGTGGAAAGGAAGAAAAGAGTAAGAAATTATCACAATGAACACAAATAGTAAAAACATAAACCAGATTAATGGCAGATGGCATAAACACGAGGTAAAAGATGCTTCCTTTATTTTGTGTTGTAGCAGAAGGAAGTAGAGATAAATTATAAGAAGACGTACAAGTTATTAATGAGGATGCATCAAAACCAGATAAGAATTTAGGTGACACATTAAAGTCACCAGCAACAAGTGTTGCTCAGAGATTAGAGACAAAAGAGAGTAATTAATACAATTCTTCTCAAAAGTACATGTCAGAACCGGATGATAAATAATTAAAATTCCCAGCTGAAAAGTGAGCAATTGACATACTGAAATTCAAAATAGGAAACCGAAGGGAGGGGAGCAGATGCAAGAGCAACAGTCCAACTAGGATGAACAATAGACCGGCCCTGACACCTTGCCCAAAGGATCTTGGAGGGGGACTACAAAAACCCTGAGAAGTATCTAAAGCAGCATTAGTACATGAAGCATAGGGGTGAAATTCAAGATTCTGTTATACATAAAAATGAGGAATGGAAAGACAAAAATTAATCAAAAGTGACATCAGTTTTGTTCACTACAGGCCTGGTACTCCAGAAACCTAGACTAAAAGATGGAGCTACAGAAGAAATTACGGGGGAAACCCGATTACTCTGGTTTGATCGACCTGAATCCTTTCTTTACAAACTTTCTAAATGAAGTTATATGAACAGGAATTTCCATGGATACAGCTAATATAGTTAAACGCCAACATAAACGTAATTGGAAAATGACAAAGCTGCATAAAATCGCATCATAAATGGCTGTTTACACAAAAGATTGCGGCAAAAAGGCTGTGGGTTTGCCGCTGCAATCCATGTAAAGGATGCAGGGGACACCCCTGCAACCCCCAGACCCATTATACCATTTAAGGGGAGCGGGGGACACCGCGCAACCCCCGCTCCCCTTAAATGGTATAATCAGGTACACCTTTACCGGGTCAAACCAGAGCGATTTTTCGTAAAGGCGACATTTTTGCCGCGATTATATTACTGCATACCATATCATGTAAGAACGATGTTGTCCTACCAGTGAATCCAGTGTAAACAGGTGCAAACCGAGCTCAGTTAATGCCCTTCAAAGACGCCCTTAAAATGAACGGCCAAGGGTAAGACAAACTAGCTAGAGCTCTAAGCAACTAGCACGCGGCCGTTAGCAGAGCATCAAACTCTACAGCGGGCAGATGGGCAGAGCCCGGAGCGGCCAGGCAGAATGATGACCCTATGCAGGAATCGCCTGCAGCAAATGCTGTGGGTCTTCAGCACCCATGTCCACCGGCGGGAGCCCGGATGGTAGGTACATCCGTGCAATTCCTGGAAAAGATGAAAAAAGTACCCACGTGACTGTGAGCAGGCCGCAAATGCCACACCCGGGCAGATGGGCAGAATTCTTTAACGGCATTGGCTATTTGTCGAATAAATACTTTGATGCAGCATAAATATGGGTGGAAGATTTTAATACTCTGTGGGAGGTATATATGTATAGCTTTGGAGAGTATTAGGCCTTTGACTAAACCTGCAAGTACAATTAAAGCCTTGATGGAATTTCATGAGGGCGATTTATACACCCAGAAACTAGGGCGTTTACCCACTACTTTGGTATACAGTTCTCTTTTGCCCATATTGCCTTTGTCCTACAACCTGCTCTTGCTGTCATTTGGGTGGAGGACTGATCATAATGGCGTGCACATTGTCAGATCAAAGATTGTAAATTATTGGCACAGATACACGATTATCTGAGAATTGCTCCATTTATTACTGGTGCTAAAATTACATTTTTAAATAGGCCTGTGGCTTTCCATCACACCTGTTAAAAGCGACAGACCCGGAAGGCTAATGGAGAAAGGGATAATGCACTATTACCTGAAACTGCTTGCATGCCCTCTTCAAATAAATGGAGCTTTTTAAAGTTATCATAATGTGTACTGTTCTAAGATCACTTCTACATACTCGGATGAATTTGCTCACTTGGAGAGGTGCCTAGTCCCCGGCTTGATCATGAAGGCGCTACTGCTTTGGATGCATCTATTCCATCCTAGGAGATAGAAGCCGCTATAGCCGAGTTTGCTAGCTCTAAATCCAATAATCCATGCAGCTTGCCCACTGATGATTCTAAGGCATCTTACATGCTGTGACTTTTATGAGTCATATGGAAAAGGTGTTTTACCTTTTTATCCCAATGAGCCTAAGATTTTCTTGGTGAAGCCTGCTAAACCTTCACATAGTTGTGGGCTGCATCACCCACATTTTATGCTAAATACTGACTACAAAATCTTAGCCAATGTATTTTAATTACATTTTTACAAAAGCATACCAAATTTCCATACAATCTCAAAACACTTCTTCATGTCTTGTCACATGAACTGACAACAAACAAGAATACCAATATAACAGCCTAAACCACTCCCTGACCAAAACCCGAGGTACATTTCTTAGTTATGCGTGCCAACTACTCCCGACAGATCGGCACAACCTATTAGTCCTTCAAGCTATCCACCTGTACACGAACCAAGGGCATATATTCGACCGTCTATAAATTCTAGGGGTCTAACATCAGAAGGGTACAGTAAGCCTTCCAGCAGTATTGTCCATTCTGCTTTATTGGGCACATCTACATTGGCTGTGGTCAACTCTAATCGTATTAGCACTGACAATTCCGCTCTGGCCCATTTCAGTAAGTCCTTCTTCCAGTCGGCAATCTATGAGCCCAGGGGATTAACCATGACATAGCTAAGCGCCTTTTAGCCGAGATCAAAGCCAAATCATACCACAATACGGCTTACTGCAGTGGATAGGGGAGTTGGGGCAGCACCCGTCACTAACGCAAAGACCTGACAGCACTGCACAGCGCTCTGGCTCTGTAGGTAGTCCGGGCCAGGTTTACTGCAGAGAATAGGAATTGGCCCTTATCGGGCCCCAACTGTCACATAAGTTCAAAAATGTTGATAATTGGCCATCCACAAACAGATCACCCCCACACCAACAGTCCCTTAATTCCCCATATCCCCTGTGATTTCCTACATGCTGGGAATATGAGTGCATATCCCATGTGAGCTTGCTTGCCCGTTCCCAAATGTTCCTGGCCAGCTCTATCATGTGGCCCCAACCCCCATTTGAATTCTTGAGCCACAGCACTTAGAGTCCACTTGGGTGAATAGAGCCTGCCTGAAGCCGTATCTCAGGCGTCACGTCATCCGACAGCCATTGGGCCACAAACTGAAGCTGTGCCCCCGGTATAGCTCAAAGTTCAGTACTTGCAGGCTACCATCTTCACATGTTCTCTGCAATGTTGATAGGGCCACTCTCCTGTAGCCCTTCGTCCACAGTTACCCTCTAATGATAGTGTCTAGTTTCCTGAAGGTGCATCTAGGTATTATGTATGGTACATTGGTAAAATAATATAACAATCGGGGCGAAATTACAATTTTCATCAAACAACTTTGCCCATCAAGGATAAGGCCAGTGAGTTCCAGAACACTGCAGATCTTTCTATCCCCTGTATGGCTTTCAGGGTATTGACTTGAAATGCGTCTGAGAAGTCTTGCCGAATTTTTATACCCAAATATGGGAAGGTTTCCATTTCCCATTTAATCGGGGGTTTCAGTAGCACTGGTGCCAGGATCCTGGCTAGAGATGCTAGAGGGAATATAGAGGATGCGCTGTTTATCCGGGGTTACCAGTCATTTGGTCGAAAACCAAATGATCGAATGCCATTTGATCGAGAGTCAAATGGTCGAAAAAATGGTCGAATTTTTTTTTTATTATTTAATTTTTTTTTATTGGGGGGTTCCCCCCAACCCCCCTTTTCTATATTAATTTTTTTTTACCAAACAAATCTAAGAAAATATATAAATAAATAAATAAAAAATTCGACCATTTTTTTTCCGACCATTTGACTTTCCATCAAATGGTCATTCGATCTTTTATTTTCGACCATTTGACCGGACACCTTTATCCGGATCCCCGATATTCTGCTAAAGTTGTCAATGATTTCCAGCATGAGCTGGGCATTTACTTCAGGATTAGTGACATAGAGAGGTATGTCATTAGTGTACAAGGAGAACACGGGTGTCTCTCCATCCACTGGTATACCGGCCTCTGCCATATCTCTGCGGAGAACACATGCTAAGCGCTCAAGTGCCATAGCGAACCGGATCAGGGATAGAGGGCATCCCTGCCTCTAATGACTGTCGTGTTCTTAGATACATAATTCCGTGTTTTCACTCTGGCTGATATAGATGTGTACAGTAGTTGAATTCAGGATATCATCATACGCCCCATGTTAAATGTCCCCAGTTCTGCCCACATCCACTCCCATCTCACTCATATTCTGGCCCGGCATCACTCCTACCTAGACCGGGTGCACCAAGCCAGTCACTACCCTTTGTCAATGAGTGGCTAACAGCGCGTTCAGGATTTGAACATCTGAGTTCCATAAAGATAGCGGGTGATAGGAGCCCAAGTCCACAGGACCCTTGTCTGGTTTGGGTAGGACGACAATCAGCGCCTCTCTCATTGAGTGTGGCAGTATTCCCGCATCAAATGCATGCTGAAAGACCCCAAGTGGTCTGGCACTCAGTTCTTCTCAGTATGTTTTAAAATAATTCTGCTGGCAGGCCTACCTAGTGGCAGGCCCTGGATAATCCCCATCATTCCTTGCTGTGTTATGGGTACATCCATCTCAATGGATAATTCCGGACTTAGTCTTAGCGTGTCTATCAATGTCAATGTGTCAAGTATCTCCCTCTTTGGGCACAGTGTTGTGTCCCTATATATAGCCAAGTAATAGCTTGCAAACAGGCCATTAATGGCTGCCTGCCAGAACACCATCTCACTCTCCTTATCATGGATTGCCAGATTATTTTGTCTCTGCCGTTCTCCGTTAACCAACCATGCCAAAAACTGACCTGCCTTATCGCCCTCTCTGTGTATATTACCAGTACGTGTTGTAGTCATGTTTTCCTACTGCTTCCCAGTGTGTTAGGCATTGTGTCCTTAATTCCTGTCGTTCTTTTTCCCCTCCCCCGAGGGCCCAGATTACCATTTTTAAATTAATCTATTACTCTTTCAGGCATATCCAATGAGCTTCTAAACGAGGATCTTACCCCATGTGTGGGAGATTTGCATATGCCCCTCTCCGCCATGTTAAATGTATTCGATTCGATCCCTGCATTTCTGACTGAGCCATCATTCAACTCAAAGTATTCCGAGATTTGTGCCACCAGGCCGTCTCAATATGTGGGGTCAGCTAGCCCTTCTGCTTGCATCCTCCATGTTGGGATTACGGACCTCCCTTTCTGGAAGCAAATCTTACTTTCCAAGGGAGAATGATCAGACAGGGTTCTTCCCAAATCTCTCGACCCTCTACACATGCAAGCGTATGCGGCACTAACTAAAAAGTTATCTGTTCTCCTGTATACCCCATATGGGTTTTAATAGTACCCAGCCTTGGTAGGGTGTTATGCTGCCACATCGCCACCAAAAACCAGTTAGCCGGGCTATTCTTCAAGGATCGAGAGGCCCTAGACGTATATGTTGTGCACAAAGATCTGTCCTATGTGGGGTCTAACATGCAATTGTAGTCGCTACCAAATATCCACATTGCATGCCTATGGTGTGCACATCTATTCAAAAGCCCGGGGAAGAATTCCTCTTTATCCATGTTACTCGCATATGAGTTTATCAGGCATACTTCCTTCCCTTCCAAGTCCCCTGGCACTATAACAAACCTCCCTTCCGGGTCCACCTGCACTTCAGTCCCTCTCAGAGGGACTCCCGTCTGCCACCCATATTAGTTACCCTAAAGACGACCATCGCCCAGGCGACCAGCATGCACATCTTGGGCTACTATGCCCTCTGTTAGAACGGGCTATTCGGCATAGGCCATTCCAGCGATGCACCGCTTGTTCCCTCTTTGCAACCGACCTGTGTCTCAACATCTGAACTCCCATGCCATTCAGAGAGTGCCTGTCTTCTCACAAGCAATGCCGCCATTTTGATCTGAGTGTCTATGTGAATCCTCTTAGTTGACTTCACCTGCCATTCCACTCTAGTATGATCAGGGTCACCCTGGGTCCTGAGTTCTTCCTCAATACGACCTGCTCCAGGCTGACTAGGCCACACATTGGCAAACCTGGCTCTAGTGTTCCGCTTATCCAAAGAGGACCAAGCAGTAACATCCCTTGTATATTCGTGTGCATTGCCCCGCCTAACCCGCCACCTGGGCCTCCTTTCTGCTCATCTCCTCAGTCTCCGGCTCTAAAGTGTCTTGTAGGCCCTGTTGCTGTATCCACGTAGAGGTCTCCTCCAGGAAATTGAAAAATAAAGTCTGACTCTGTGTCACTTTCAGTTTGGCCAGAAATAAGAGCACATAGCATATGTGTGCCCCTCTCAATATGGATTTTACCTGATCATAGAATTTCCACTGCATTTGTACTTTCCAGGTGTAATCCGGGTACACCACCAAAAGTTCACTACCTCCTTGGATGTGCCCCCCTCCCGCGTATACCAAAGGATCAACTCCTTATCCCTGTATTTCATTACTGTGGCAGTAATGGCGCGTGGTGGGGCCCTCCTGATCAGTGCTCTATGTGCCATCTCCACAACCAAGCCCTGTGATAGTTTCCCAGGTCCCACTGATTGTAGTAGCATGTCCCCCACAAAGTTTATGGGATCGTCCCCCTCCTCAGCTTCGTGCAGGCCTATAATCCTTAAATTATTCCTCCTGGCTCTGCGTTCTGCATCCCCCACCCTTTCCTCCAGGAATTCAGCACAGTCCTGGAGTTCTTTCATCTGAGACTGCATGTTGTGTGGTTATCTCTGCTATATTCCGCCTGTGTTCCCCACAAGTGTCTGAGAGGTTACGAAGATCTTGGCACAGTAATGAGACATCAATTCTCACCTCATCCACCTTATGTTCCAGGGAGGTGTGCAGGTCAGCAATTGCCTCCAGCACTGCCTGTTCCGATACGCTTTGCTGCAAGGCAGCGGGAGCCAACCCCTTTGACTTCTCAGATTACTGGGGTGAAGACGGTTTCTTTGCAGGTGCAGGGAACGCCTGCGTCAATAGCTCCATCCCTTTTTATGGTGTGTACCAATCTTCCCTTACAGGGTTGCAGCTGATCAAGTCGCAGCCAGCAAGTCTGCCCCTCCACCTATGACCAATGTTCCCTCCACATCCAGCATCAGGGGACTTGCCACGCCTATTACAGAGTGGTCACTACCAACTCACCGGTGTTTGTAAAATTCACTCACAAGCACTCTTTCTATATGCTCTGCTGCTGCAGGCCCCCAAAGGTCCAGTCTCTACTGCTGCACCAGCTGATCGGGCTCCATGTCGGGGTTCCTCAAACAATCACTGCACAAACCGGGGAATCATACCGCTGCTGTCCTCACCATACCCAGTGCTTAGAATCCAAGCTTCCTTTCGCAGGGCCATCTCCGCCACTTTCCTCGCCCCGCCCTGCAAGGTGCAGCCCTCTTGTCTCCACTAAGCTTGATGGCTGCAATATAAAGGGAGAAGGGCAGGGGCTCCCATCGAAAACCTCTCTGTTCGCATCAAGCAGGCTGCAGAAAAGCCTGCCACCGCTGTTCCAAGCCAGCATTAGGACATCCAACAGGTCAGGCTACCATTTGTTCGAACAAATATGGGCAAGGGTCACTTCAATGGGAGCAGAGCGCGGCTACATGCGTGCGCTGTGGCTTCAAGCCATGACCAAATATTAGCCAAACTTATTGCTAATCATCTCCTCCCCCAATATCTTGTTTAATCCGTCCAGCGTAATTCGTATTCTCAATCCTCAACCCACCTTTAAGAGTAATAGGTGCTTTCTTAGACACAGAATGCATATGATTGAGTTGAGTGGGCCTGTCCATGGAGTGGGCTGGAGAAATCTAGCCTGGGTCCAAACATCATTCGGTGAATTAAGCCTCTTCATAATGGGTGTAGTGCTAAAATGATCACTAATTCCAAAGCTTGCCTGCGGGTTTACTCTTGCTGAACGCATAGGGCAAGGCTGTGCAGCCATTTGTCCCGAATATTTTTTGCACTGACAATAAAACCCCTGGCCTTGCTTTAAGATTAGGTCAAAACCATTTAACATCACGGCATCTCCTTGCCACGCTATGATTTCTTGCTTTCCCTTTACACAGCTAATATGGTTTCATTTGTTACAGATACTTAAATAAATGTGCATCAGATAATTGAGATTAAGCAATTTTTCTTCTATGCAGGAGTAACTTAACTAGTCTAAATCTGAATAACTGTATTTAACCTATGCAGCAGCAATCTGAATAACTGTATTTAACCTATGCAAATACATACAAACTTTTGCTGGAACACAGATATGATTAAGTATTTAAGCATTAGATCGAAAAGTGTGTGCAGATAAGTACTCAATCAAACTTACGCTCCTGTGATGACACAATTGGAGTACAAAATACAACAATGGATGCTGCTGTTTCTGTCAATGTCAGGTAGAGCAGCTGTGATAACAATTATAGTGTTAACTACATGTTTACATGTGTTCAATGCTTTATTCCTGTAGCTCCTCTCCAAAATGTTTGCAAACCTGTAGATGCTTCTCTCAACACTGGTTTGGGGTGAAAAAATTGTCTACGCTGCAACAGGGCATTCTGAAGATTTGCCACATAAAGAAACGGATTGTATAACTGCTAAGCCAAATACTTTGCACACAACCGTTACATCATTCTTTGGCTGCCTCCCACCCCCGTGGTCTAACTCTGCTGATCAGCGGATCAGCACTGGACTTGACATGATATTTGAGGAGATGACTGTTTTCACATACATGGCAAATGTAGGATGTGCCATGAAGAATTGATGTGGCTATACATAAAACATCCTTCATATTAAGGATTACTTAAATGTACCTGGGTCTTCAGAAAATATGTTACAGTACTACATGGATAGTGCCATGGTAGAAAGACTGGGCCACTTATCCTAGGCCCCGAAGACCCGTGCCATTGTTGACAGTTATTAGTGCTACCTCTATTGCTGGGTTAATATCTGGTTTATGTGCATGGTTGCAAGAGGCCAGAGCCATATCATTGCACTCTGCCCTCATCAGTGCAGGCCAGATCTTCAAGAATCCATGAAAGATGAACATTGATCACACATTTCTGGGTTATCTTGTAACATTTCCCTCAGTTCTAGACTGCGTCTGGTACACTATATGTTCCCTATTTGTTTGGCTCCTGCTAAAGTCTCTCCTACACACTAGCAGGACTCGAAATCGAGTAGAGCTATTTAGCTCCCGCTTGTAGCCTAGAAGAGCCTATTTAGCTTGACACCAACAGCTACCAGGAGCTCATTCTGGCTCCCTACACCAACTGATGCCAAACAAACACACCTTTGTGAATTTAACGCTGTGCATTTGGGACATTGTATAAATAAACATTAGGACACATCTATCCAACATTTAAAGCATAAGGGGTCAAATAATGCACACAAGTATACGTTTCCATTTTATGTGGAAGTTTTATTTGCGGAGCGCTATGTACTAGCTTCTTGTTCCCCAATGGTAGCTCCTGATTACTGGATAATGTTGGATATCCAGGAGCTGCTTTTAGATTCTGCTGAGTCAATCTTAATTTCGAGCCATGGTCTAATCTAGATTAAATAAATGCCCTACACATGTGACTCATCCTGTTAGCATGGACCTGTAATTATACAGGAAGCATTGGAGGGAGGTTTTTGGGACGTTGTGAGATACGGTTGGACATTCTGTTCCCTTTTCTCTTCTTGAGTGTGTACTGTGACTTTGTGTTGACCATGGGAAATTGAATACTACACCCATAAAATGAGCCAAATCAACACTGCTGCCAAACGCAGAGTGTCCAACTGTGGATGTGACTGCATCATCCTGAATTAAATGATTGTTTAAGAGATATGGTTACTATAAATTAACTCTAAAGAGACTTCTACAATATGTACAGCCCATGTTCCAGAGAGCAATATATCAGAGCCAATTTGTACTTAGGTTGAGTTGGGCTCCGATATAAGGGCAGCCAACGATTTGGATTAACGTATGTGATTTTTTTATCTCGGGGCGGTGTATGCTGCTGTAACAGGATAGCCTGATATTGTAAATGCTTTGCGTAACTCTGTGTTTTGATATCTATTTGTAACTTTACTGTTGTGTTCTCATTACGCTATGGGAAGGAGGATGGGGTTCGTTTTGGCTGTCAGTTCATTTAATGCCTTCTGTGCTTTACTCGCAAGGCTAAAGCCCCACTCCCATTTGCCATATTGAATTCTGATGCACTGTCTCACACCTTAACCCAATGCACAGCAGGTAGGTTGCCAGAAGCAGTCCGTTTCGTAGACTGTCCGCCTCTTACGTATTGTCACTTTGGTTCAGAAAAGCAAAAGGTAGAACAGCATCTCGCCCAGCGAGACGGCTTCCATGTGAAGAAGTTGCAACATTATGCAGACCAGGCATTGCCCGAGTCCTGTGAGGACTGTAGACCGTGATCGATTCTGGTGACTTTCTAAAAATGTAGCGGAGTAGGTCTGCTCCACGTTGCAAAGTGTATTCTGTCCAATGTGAGAATGTAGTGTATGTCTATGGGCCGTATTATGAGGACCATGTGAAATAGGCTTGAGATAACCAGATACATTTTATGTGGTTGTCATTGAAAGTTGTTTTGCGTGCCCCTTCCATACAAGACCATGTTATGGGAATGTTTAAAAGCCATGTTAGCCGGGGAAGGGGGAGGAAAGGGGGTGGGGGGAGGGCAGTTACTGTACAGTGTTGAGTCCAAGCACTGGGATAGGGATGCTTGTGTGGTCCTGTTCTGTGGTTGTGTGTATGCTGCTTTTGCCAGCTACTATTAAAGATGCTTACCAACCTTCCTTGGGATTGGATTATTGCTTAGTGGTGATTTCTCCATGACAAAATTGTGCCACAGACGTCTGATTCCCGCTGCCCTGTGGCGAAAACCGAAGAGGGGCCGGACAGGACTCTCAGCGATCCCCAAGGTAAGACAGTTCGTCTGAAATGGGTGATCACTGACAGGTGCACCTGGGGATTCGGTTGAAGTAGGCAGAGCAGCCGCGGAAGAAGAACCGACAAAGCATGGGTTGGTAAGCACGGTTAGTTGCATTGCTATGGTATTGGGTCTTGTTTTCCTGTACTGTCACTCGTAACAGGCTGAGGGAATCATGTTTTAAGGCATTTACTCTTCGACTGAGTTCTCAGAGGTCTATCTGGCAGTACCCAGAATGTCTAGGCAGCGTCTGAACACAGGTAGGCAGGCAAAGGAAAGATCCTCAAGTGAGGAGTGGGGAAGATTCCTCTAATGTGTACAGGACTTTGAGGCTGGAAGCTTAGAGGACTAGTTCTGATGAAGATGGGGCACATCTGAAAATCAGTGCATCCGCGGGAAAGAATAAAGGCCGTCGCTAATAGGCTGTCCGAGTCCTGACCCATCAATGATGTAAAATGTTTGCTATTGCAGTGGAGCTGGGCTACAAAAGGTATATCCAAGGACAGCTGTAGATTAAAAAAATGGACTCAAGGATCTGTAACTGAGTTTCTACTGGTGAGGTGGTGAAGGAGTGAGATGATCGCAAAAGGACAATCCCCTGCAAACGGCTCACACCCATATGTCTATCTCAGGCCAGCATAGAGAACAAACGTGTGTACTGAGCCATTTCCGGATACAACGCGGGCTGTATAAACCATTTCCACAGTTACCATGGAAAGTGCAAGAAATCCTCCACAGGGCCAGTAAAAGCGGCGAGTTCGATGTGTTCCACACAGCGCTATACTCCCAGAAAGGGCTATGCAGGGAGGACCCATTCAGAGGAATGTGGAACATTTGAACAAGATCACAGCAGTTTTGAGGGGTGGGATTAAAAAATACAGGCCGGGTGCGGGCACACCGGTGCAGCGCCACCAAAGCGATTCATGCGCAGAAATAAATTGAGTCAGAGGGTTGACCCAAGTGTTCGCCTTTTGACTGGAAAATAACTCTTCTGCAGGAGGCACAAAAGTCTAAGGAAACTCCAGCCTGGCATCCAATGACGAGCGAGGGAAGTATTCTACACAGGAGGGAATGCTTTGGCTAGAATCCTTTGGATGGGTTCAAGGACCGTCTGGGAAAGTTGACTAAGAAACCCGGTGGGCTCCTTAGCTTTCCTTTGCTTGCTTTTGGTAAGCAGTCTAGGCCAGGCTCTCGCAGGAGTAATGCGATAAACACCACTTTCAAGAAAAGAAAGTTCCACAGACAGATTTTGAAAATCCTTGATTCCTCATAAACGGAGATGCATCTCTTATGAGTGGTAAAAGGTGTGAGTGTTCTTCAATAAACATTCGGGTTTAGCAGACTCCTGCTAGTCACTGGGGCAGGGTCAATGTGCTTACCACCTCAGCAGGCAGGACTAAAAAGCACCATCCAAACCGGATGCCGACCACTGACAGATGTCTAGAGAGCACAGACAGGAGAGGCAACAATAAAAGAGGCAAGATGCCTTAACCCCCATGGAGAAACAAAGTATACAAAAAGTGCAGAAAATGGCTAGTGGGTTCAAGAAGGGCTTCATGCGAAAACAAATGTCTCATAATACAACCTCCCCACTGCGCAGATATGCCAACATAAATGGTGTGCAGGAAGTTGGAGGGTGTGTTAGCCCGCACACTTAAAGGCTAAGCCACGGATATGGATGAAAGGGCTGGTAGGTAATGTCGCCCGGCTCACATCACCTTTCTTCCATACTCACGGGATATTCCAAATGGAGATGGCAGAGGTGAGGACCCGGATCCAACTAGAAGAATTCACCATGACAGTTTCACCAAATTGGGTATTTACTGTGGAATATCCAGAGAATGCCAACAGGAGGCAAAGGAGCAGCACTGGCACTGAGCCCTTTTATAAAGGGTTCCAGATTAACATGCCATTGACATGCAACTCAGGCACCTCGAGGGCTCGCTGTGTGTGGACCCACATGGCATCAAGAGGATTGTGGACGGAAACACAATGAAAGGTGCAGGACACAAGCCATTTAGACATGAAAGCTTCAGAAGCGGGCTTGCCTGTGCCAGACCCAGTGCAAGTGTTCTAACAGTCAGCCATAGCGATGGTAAACAGTCTGATCTGAAGGAAATGTCAAGACGTGCATCAAGGTTAAGCCTGAAGACTTGCCCTATCTGAAGAAGCATTCGGAAAGGCTAAAGGGTGAACGATCAGATTAACGTGGAATTCACACTTCTCAAAAAAATACTCAGATGCCAGAGGGAACACACTGAGCAATTCATTGTCATAATCCTGCCTGAACTACATTCATTCATATTTCAGACTTTACTTTCCCTCTTGAAGGTATTGGAACTGTCCTATCTAATTACACAAACTACGTGTCATATAATGTGTCTTTTGTAAGATAGGAAAACTCTGCTATTCCTATTGAACAGTTTGCAATCTCGTAAAGTCTTATAGGGCTACTATGCTTTCACTTTTCAAGGCCAAAGAGCGAGAAGGCAGATTACTTTCAGGTGTAGTGCTCCAGGTGCTGCTAATGAGCCTGTTTGAGCCCCTTGTCCTTTGCCTGCATCCTTACTTACTCCACAGTTCGCTTTTCACCTCCCTGCAGTTTCATGCTCTTGCCAGAGTCCTAACCTGCCAGTAGTTTCCTTTATTTCTGTTCAATATTTCAGCTCCTAGTTTTCTGTTATTAGTCTGTGGTTCAGTCTTGCTTATTTTCAGTCCTGAGTTTCAGTCCGCAGCTTCATAGTTTCCAACCCTAGTTCAGTCCTTAGTTTCCCAATTCCACTCCATGGTTTCCAGTCTGCCGTTGAAGTTCCCAATACCCTGTGCTTAGTCTCCAGTCCTCTAGCTTATGCTCTTATGATCCTAAGTGAAAATATCTTTTTTGTTTTCAAACGTTTAGAAAAAGATCGATTAGAAAGACCACAGAGCGGCCTTTCTAAATCGATCTGTCCTGCCCCCGCCGCACACGAGTCCGCACAGGGTCTGACAGGCACGTCAGGACCGGAAGAGCCATCCCGGGAGAACATGTACGTGATGAGGTGTGTGTACTTGTGTTTGTGTGTGTGTTGCATGTTTGTGTGTGTATTTTTGGGATAGGTGATTTCTAGGGTGGGAAGGGAGGTGGCGGGTGAAAAGGGGGATCTGGGGGTGAAACCCCCTGATTTAGAAGACATCAGGCCAGAGAGGGCGGATGTGGGGGACAAGGAAATGGTATATTTTCACTTTTTGCAAGCTGCCTAAAATCGGCCGAAAAAATTGGTCTTTTTGTTAGGCGGCCCACAAAAAGCAGAATTATCACATAGAACCTCTCTTACTGCCTGATCTCTGCCTTGAACCTGGTTTGCTTTGACTTCCTGTTCTTTTCCTGAAGATATCTGTGAAGGTTGGTGTTACTGTTCTTGTCCTCACTTGTGCTTATAAAATTCCTTTGTCTAGCATTTGCCTGCTGGGGTTTCCATCAACCAATCTCTGTCCTTTTCTTTGGTTGCCTCTCGGTATTGCATATCGGGCCATATTTGAACAGTTTGCAGGTTCCGGTTTCAAGAGCCAGTCACTCTTCAGTTCCTGATGGACCTGTACAGTCTTCGGTCTCGTGAGTATTGCTCGCTTGTTCAGGCATTAGTGTCAAGACACAGGGCCTCATTACACGTTGTCCGGTAAAAATCGGAATTTTATGGCATGGCGCTATTAGCGTGACCGCCCTCGCAAGAGGCCGCTAATAGCGTCCCATTACGAGTTTGCGGACACAAGCATAGCGCCATGCCGTAAAAGTCTGTACCGCCATGCCGCAAAAGTCCCCAAAATGCCCCTTACCGGCTTCGACCAAAGTGCTGGTAGCACCTCCGCCCCACGCTACATGCAAATAGCGGTCCCCGCTATTAGCGGTCACCGTAAAAAAGCGGAACCGGAAATAGTGTCATCACACAGGAACGGGAAAGAGCACGGTGGCCATCTTTAAAAACACAATCCATTGCCATCCTCTGCATCCAGGACCTCTTTCCGGAGAACTCTGACAAAAAAATCATCCAGGAAAGCCGAAGATGCCCAAGGCGCTAATAAAATCTTCAGATCGTCAGCGGAAGGAAACATTCTCAAATGAGGAGCTGATCATGTTGACTGGGACACTTGCAGCTAATGCTGAAGTTGTTTTTTCCAATGATATGCGGCGGGAGGCCATCAATAAGAAAAAGGCCATCTGGCCGAAGTTGCCCGCAAAGTCAGTGCGGTGGGCACTACCACCCGCAGTATCAAGGACTGCCGCAAGAGGTGGGACGACCTCCGGGTCCGTGTGCGGAACATACTAACGGCCAACCGTAACCTAGCAATGGCCACAGGAGGTGGCGCAGATTCCCCTTTGAAGCTGAAGGAGTGGGAGGAGACATGTGCCTCCACAATTGGAGTCGAATCCATAGAGGGAGTCGGAGATATGGAGCATGGTGTGGGCATTTCATCCGATGGAGGTGAGTGTATACATCAAACAATGCACAGTGAAGGGTGAGGGGTCCCCCAAATATGTGTCCATGACCAGGCCATTGTTCCAGCCACACACATACATGCATGCATCACCATATGCACGTGCAACAGAGACCCATCCATGCATGACCAAACCGACATCCCCATTACTAGAATCAATGATAAAGAGGCCCCAATGCATAGAGCAGCATGACGTGAACATTCTGCATAAGGCACCTAGAACCATTAACGTTGATATACCCTATTTTTGTCCTCTACAGGATCACCGACAGACACTGAAGGTACATGCACTGCAACACGTACCCCCCCAGCAGCCAAAAAGGCCAGGATGAATGAGAAAGGTGACACCGCCACCACCTCTAGGGGAACTGGGAGGAGTGTCCATCAGCAGAGGCCCAAAGGCAGCAGGAGCACCAGTTCCACACAGCCTGAGGGCACGGCTGCTGTTATTGCTGAACCCACGCCAGTGTGCCCCATCATAGGTGAAATGCGCACGGAGGGCACGCACTCCGCTGCCACCAGTTCAACTGGTGAGGCAGCAGCCACCGCACTGCTCACTGATGAGGAGGACGCAATTGACATTCTAGAACAAAGCCATTCCCCCAGCCCGACACATTCCATTGCGGAAAGTCCAAGGGCAACGTCCAGATCAGGTAGCCATGGAGCACATGACACCCACACCGTTGAAGGGGCATGGAGCCCTCAGGTGTCCTCACCTGACGCCGGAGGCACAGACCAGGACGCAGCAGCCAGCCCAACATCACATACCACCCAACCTGACCTTGCAACCATCAGCCGGAGGCAGGCAGACATTACTGCGCTGGTCGCCCAGCATGTGGCCGAGACAGGCCGTCTGAGGGATGACCTCAGCAAATATGCAGGCCAAACAAGGGAGGCCATTGAGGCCTGCACTAACAGGATCTGCCAGGAAATGGGCCAACTCCGCCAGGCCATTAACCGTATTGGGGACATCATGGAGCGGCAATACCAACCCCCAACACGGGATCAACCGGGCACCTCCTCCTCCTCGGGTTCCCTGTAGACAAGCCCCCTGCGCCGCTCTCTGCGCAACCTGAGGCGCCCCATGTCACAACCACCCAATGGTGGAGAGGCCCTGTGGCTTAGGTCCAGCAAGGACTAGGTGGCACATGTGGAGCAGGACACATAGGTCCTCATTACACGGATGGCGGAGAACCATGGCGCTATTAGTGCCATGGTTCATGCCGGTAAAATACCGGCACCGCCTTGGCGGAAAGGGGAATTACCGCCCCATTCCAAGGTTGGCGGGGCGGTAATTCCCCCTTCCACCATTGCCCTTCCCCATTCCCATTTTTGCCCCATAGGGCTCAATGGGAATGGGGAAGGCGCTAATTACGGTACCGCAAATTCCGGTACCGTAATTCGCTCCCTGGGTCCCTTTGCGGGTTGGTTTTTAACGCCTTCAAAAAGCAGGCGTTAAATCCCCCAACCCGCAAAGGGACCTCATAGTAAGGCGGTAAGGATTTACCGGTACCGGTATTTTACCGGTACCGGTAAATCCTTACCGCCATCCGTGTAATGAGGCCCATAGACACTATAAGGCTCACATGGGGGTGTTGTGGGGGGAGGCGGGAGAGGGTGTTTTTGGGGGTGTTGTGGGGGAGGGGGGAGAGGGTTTTTTGGGGGTGTTGTGGGGGGAGGGGGGTGAGGGTGTTTTTGGGGGTGTTGTGGGGGGAGGGGGGAGAGGGTGTATTTGGGGGTGTTGTGGGAGGAGGGGGAAGGGGCGTTTGCAAAGTTGGGGTCATGCACATTTTTATCACATTATGTTCACAATACACTGTTCTGAAGTTGAAAACCAGGCGTCGTCTCCATCATTGTGTATGTGTCATTTATTGTGGACAGGGTCCTTTGAGGGCCACAAAACATGCACCAGGGCAACAATACCCCTCTCCATCCATGTAATTTCACCTTTGTACCTGATGAAATTCCTGATTCAGATGCTGACGCACATCGTGTGCCTCCTTGACATGGCCTCTTGCATGTCCTGCCGGAGCATTTCACCCATACTCAGCCCCATCCACATCATCCTCATCTGGTGGTTGCATGTCAATGTCAAGTGGCATAGGCACATTCCATCAGATGCATATTTTGTGATGTTCTACACATGCCATGGTTGTCTTTGCCACTTTGTCACGGCCGTACAGGAGAGCCTCACCCAGGCCGCTTAGCCACCAGCGCACTGTCATTGGAAGGCCGAATGACGGCTCTATCACGACGCGGGTACGGGTATGTGCAATATTGTAGTCCTCTTCCTGCTGGTTCTGTGGGTTCCGTACAAGGGTTAGGAGCCACCTCTTCAGTGGATAGCTGGCATCGCCTGTATGGTGTGAGGAATGGGTACCTGTTACGGGTCACCTCTGGTGCGGCCTGTTGTTGTTGGTGCTGCACTGCAATCGTGTACTGAAGCCCATGTCATGATGGTGGTATTGGGACCATCTTGATGTGGGAAGGGGTGTGGTCAGGGGTGTGAATGTGCTCTTTTATGCTGCGTGTCTCCTTTGCCTCCACCTGTGCTGATTGTGTCCATCTGTGACAGATGGGAACACTGCTCAGGTCTCTTAACGGGTGCTTTTAGATGCCGTTATTTGCGCCATGCCAGTAAGGGGTTTTGGGGTCTTTTCCATGCCGCTAATGCCATGTCCGCATGGCTTGTGATGGTGTGATATTAGCGCCATGGTGCTATTTCCTGGATGGGGGTCGTGCGCCCACGGCCTTGCCGCTATTAGTGGCACCGTACTTACCGGGTCCGCTAATAGCGGTGGGTCAGGGTCGTGATTGGCTTGGGAAATTACCGGTACCAGTAATTCTTTACCGGTACCAGTATTCCCTTACCGGACAACGTGTAATGAGGCCCACAGACATCTACTCCTGCTGCTCCTGCCCATAAGCATTCATAGTGAGGCACTGCGATATGAACCTGCTCAGCAGGTTAGCGTTACTATGGCGTTGTGGGAAATTCACTATTCAGTGTACACCCTGAGTGGGACGCAAAGAGTTTGTCTTAATTGGACTCAAAGTCCTTTCATAGATAGTAACTACATTTGTTGCTAGTCTATATTCATAGCCCGGGCTTGGGTCTCGGCATAATTATTTTTTGTTTCTAGTACGTTATTCCCTTTTCAGCTTTGGGGATGCAGATCCCTCCCCGCCCGCCCTCCACCCCCAACCGACTTCCTCGAGCCCTTATCGCACACTTTCCTCTTTGTAATACCAAGAAAAAGGTGACACGATGATCAAATTATAAAGGTAAAAGGAGGGACAAACTGAAAGGTAAACGTTTATAATACAGTATATCTCTTCTTCCTTTATAGTTTAAGGAAAGGTTCCCCCTCTGTGAGCCTTTCTAACCCCATGTTTCATTGGTTTGATATCCTATGCTAGGAAAAGAAATGAGCATTGGAGAAATGCCTAAGGGCTGTGAGCGTCCCATGGCACTCCCTTCAGGGTGCATTCTAAATACAAAAGTGTCAGGATAGGTTGAATTATAAAACGCCAGAGTTCTTTCTCCAGTAGGGATACCACACTCCCCGAGCCTTAAATGTCACAACCGCTTGTTGGTCCCAATTACAGTCACATGGGTATAGCATGTACCCAGCAGCTTCGTGGTTTCATTTCCAGTCACAAGGCTATAGAACCCAGTTGCTTCTTTGCCACTCAGCACCTTGGCAGGGATATAATGCCCAGCTTGCTAATTGTTCTCCAGTCAGAAGGATAGTGCCTGGCCCACTTCCTCCTGATGTAGGGTCATAGTGCTCCAGTTCACTGGCAGTGAACATAGTGCCCCCTCCACAACTAAGGGGTGTGCTAAGGGTATTGTGCCCTATCCACTATAGAGGTATTACTCACAGTAAGGAAAGTGATGCTCTTCACACTAGCAAGTAAAACAGCCAGGGCTGCAACTGCTCCGCTGCCTCAGGCACCCACCCATGTCTTGAAACCCTCCTACCATCATCTGGGACAAATGCGTGCCTGTTTGCTAAAAAACAAAAAAAAAAACAAATGGAAACCTGCAGAAGCCGTGCATTCAAGTGTATAATACGATATGGCATTTATAACGCACCTGTACACAAGAGTTTCTCGGCGTGACAATATATGGAGGGGGAAACAAAGGGAGGACAAAACAACGATCTTACTAGGCCTTGCGTCATTCAGAACATGCAGGGAGGGCATAAATGCAAAAGGAGAGGGGCCATGGAGAAGTGCAGGTAACAGAGTGCAGCCAGCGGGTGGCTAAGTGCCGGTAATCAGCGGGAGGCTCATAAGTGCAGAGAGAGGGGACTGTAGGGTTACAGATACAGACCACAAGTACTGGGGTGTCCAAGAGGCAGTGCGAGGTGCAACTGGACAGGCAGGGGCCTGCGGGCCAAATTCAGAGGGTGGCCAGGTGACCTGTGCGTGGAACAGACGGATCATCAGCAGGGGTGAGGAAGAGAGAAAGCGGAAGCGAAGAGGAAGGTCTTGAGTTGCTTCCGGAACCGTAGATGGTTCTGCTCAAGTTTAAGAGAGGCAGGGAGGCTGGTCCAGAGGGAGGCCCCTGTCGAAGAAAGAGATCTGCCCACTACTCTCTGCTTGGAAAAGAGGCTGACACTTAGAGAGTTGGAGGTGGGTGAGCGGCGAGCTCGAGAAGGGAGATACTTAGGAAGAGAGAGTTGGAGGTAGTGCAGATGCAGGCCCCAGAAAGCCTTGTGCACAATGCAGCGGGTCTTGAACTTGATCCTTGCCACCACTGGGAGCCAATGAAGAGATTTCAGAGCTGGAGAGATACAATCCATGGGCTTGAAGCCAAGGACAAGTCTGGCAGACTGGTTCTGGATAAGTTGTAGAGGACGGAGAGTAGAGGCAGGAAGATTTAGAAAGAGGCTGTTGCAGTAGCTCAGCCTTGAGAGGACCAGAGCTCTGGAGACAGTGAGCTTCTGGGGGAAAGTGAGAACGGGAAGAATACCTCTGAGAATGTGCAGCTGATAGTTTGACTTCTTAGAGATATCAGAAATGTGAGGAGAGAAGGAGAGGTTGGAGTCGAAGATGACCCGAAGGTTCTTAGCCTCACAGGTAGGAGAAGGAAGAGGACCTAGAGTGGGTGGCGGAGAGAGAGAGAGGAAAGGAGGGAGCTGGTGTTCCAATGAGGAGGATCTCCATCTTACTGGCATTGGGGCAGAGATCATTAGTGACACACCACTCCTGAATTGCAGGCAGACAGGAATGAGAGAAGGAGTAGAGGTGGACGAGGGCAGCCTGTAAGAGAGCTGGGTGTCATCTGCATAACACTGAAAGTTGGAGCAGAGAGCAGCTATGTGGTGGGCGAGAGGAGCCAGGTATTGGTTGAACAGCCAGGGAGAGAGAGGTTAGACCCCTGGGGAACACCACAGGTAGAGATAGAAGAGAGGAAGGACCCCACCCCATTTGGACCCAAATGGGGTCTCATCAGTCAGTGAGAAAGGAGGTCAGCCAGGCCAGGGCCTGATCAGCGATACCCAGGTGTCACGGAGGCGCTTGAGCAGGATGGCATGGTTGACCATTTCGAAAGCAGAAGAAAGATCAAGGAAAATGAGGACAGAAGGAAGTTTAGAGTGAAGGTTGGAGAGCAGGTCTTCACAGATGTTCTGAAAAGCGGTTTCGGTGCTTATGGCCAGTCTGAAGCCAGACTGATGGTCATGGGGACAACCAACAGATTCAATGTGAAAGTTAATCTGGGAGATGGCCAGCTTTTCAAAACGTTTTCCCATGAAAGGAGTGATAGAGTTATCAGGCGATAGTTAGCAGGAGAAGAAGGATCGGCAGAGGGCTTCTTAAGGAAGGGGTGCACAAGCAAGTGTTTCTGGGGGAGGGGAAGTTCCAGTGGCAAAAGAGTGTTGGCAGAAATCAGCCAGGGCTGGAGTAAGAGTGTCAATGTGGTCCTGGATGGTTTTGGAAGAACGTGGAAGAACGTGTTTTGAAAAGGCTTTCATAGATCGGACTTGTCTAGAAATATTGTCTGGGGTGAACAGGGGAAAGGAAGAGAATATAGGAGGAGAGAAGGCCAGAGGCAGGCCAGGCATGGAGGAGGAGGAAGAGAGGGTGGACAGGATGTCCTGAGTTTTAGTGATGAAATGAGAGGCCATGGCCGTGCAGAGGGCCTGGGAAGGAAAAGGAGAGATAAAGACTGAAGCAGGGTTGGCCAGCTCCTTGCAGATTCTGAAGAGTTCGACCGAGTTGTTAGATTCCGCAGAGACGCGGGCTTGGATGTGGGCTCACTTTTTGGTGAAGACAGAGAGAGTCTGTACTGCCTTTGGAACAGGCGGCAGGCCAGTTTGTCAGAGGGTGCGCCTGTAGCCTTCCACTTCTTCTCAGCCACTCTGCACTTGCGTTTCAAGGTGACAAGGTCTCAGTCGTACCAAGAGTTACACTTGGATTTAGGCTTCAAGCGGATCCTCATGACAGGGGAAAGTACATCAAGAGTGTCTGAGATAGAAAGATGGAGGTTAGAGAGGGCTATGTCAGGATGTGAGTCAGCCAAAGGTGCAGAAGGAGAGAAAATAGCAGTGAAAGCCTCAACTGACACATGCTTCATGGGTCGAATGACCAAGAAGGTAGGTGGCAGTGCTGGGATCGGCTTGGCCTGCCTGGCCTGTACACACCTGTCCCCTGCCCAATGAGCTCAGGCATACACCAAAAGTATGCATCTCTCTCAAAGGTGGAAAATCATGCGCATGTCACTAAACTGTACTAAGGCAGCAGAAAATCGGAACTGGTTGCGGACAGAACCCTTATGAACTGCTGCCATGAACTCCCCACTCCTTCACTGGTGCCGCTAGTGTTGTCTCTGTTCTACTACCTCCTAACTGCCTATATGCTTGCAGCTTCAAAGGGAAGCCCGGAATAAAGTTGAAAGGTATGTGTAACATTTCACGCGGGCTCCTGATTCCCATGGCACCCCAGGTTTTGGTCACATGACCAAGGTGAATGTAAGCGTGCAAGGAGCGCTGATAAAGCAGTCTTACGTTCACTGTGAACACGTGTGGCCATGTCATACTTTTCGCTAGCGCTGCTGCGTGGGCTCTGATCCCAAGCTTGGATCCTACACTGGCAACAAGATTCAAGCCCATCTGCCTGCTCGCACATCTTGCTGTTGTGCTCCTGGCAAGAGAGGAGACATCTCCTGAGGTGAGCAGGGTCTCGATGTGAGACCGGAAGCTCACCTGCCCTGTTTCCCAATGGGGCTACGTGTAAAACGAATAGCGCGACGCACAGCAGCAGCCAGCAGCTGATAAGCCTGCTCAACCCAGAGCATCTGTGAGGGTTTATGGTGTTTCCCATGCAGAGAATAGCCCAGCTGAGCAAGAGGTGTCAAGAAGCACAGCTGCGAAAGGTACCGTCTTTAAGGCCTGGAAGAGAGGGATATATGCATGTATGTTTATATACAAGCCCACGGGGAGGCCCAGCCACTAGAATAGCCCAGTAGGCCCAAACGAGGAGTGAGGATTTCAACAAGTGACATTTCGGGCCTTACGTCTGCCCTATGTAGCACCAGAAGAAGGATCCAGAAGGACAGGACAGGCCCTCGCGACACCCCAAGTGGCTAGAAAAGGGTGGTGCACTACAGCCTGACATCTAACAGCATGTCCAAAGCAGCACAAGGGCAGGGCCCTGCACCTACGCCTACACCCCAAGGAAGGCATGCATTTCCACTGCCATCACCGCTTCCTTTCGAAACCGCTGACACCATCACCCTAGGACGGAGATGCAACAGGTGGATGAAGGAATTTGACGCTTATCTAGATGCCGTTGGCCCGCAGGATGACAAGCGCATCATCAGACTACTTAACATAACAGCTGGCCCGGATGTACGGGACATCCAGGCCCTCATCACCATTTATGGAAAATTGACTGCCCAGATGCCACCCAGGATAGCAAGATGGGGGCTTCGTCTGCAGGAGTACAAGTTCATCATCACTCACATGCCTGGTAAGGATGAGAATCCCGTGGATTTTCTGTCCTGCCACCCTCTGGCTGGACCCCAAATATCAAGCAACCAATCAGAACAGATCATTAACTATGTCATCCATCACGCAGTTCCCTAAGCCATCGAGATGACAGAACTTATGAGGTGCACTGCAGAAGACATGACATTATCTCTCGCAACATCCTGCATCCGGAATGGACGATGGTCTTCGGCAGAGGGGTCGATACTGCACAACCAGGCACTAGTTGGACCACTTTTCCAGATCCTTGCTAGGTTCAAAGATGAACTGTCAATATCCCCCACCTCACTCATACTGAAAGGGGATCAGATTGTGCTACCAGCATCTCTCCACCAACGAGTGATTGACATAGCACATGAAAACCACAGAGGCATTGTGTCCAGAAAAAATGCTCTGAAGAAAAGTGTTTCTCCCTGGGATGGAAAAAATGATTTAAACAACATTGAAGTCATGCCACATATGCCTCAGCCTACAGCCCCCATCATTTCCTGAAGTGCTACACATGACACCCCTTCTGGAGGAGTGTGGGAAGAGGTTACAATTGACCTTTACGGCCCACTAAAGTCTGGAGAATATGCACTTATAGTACTGGACTAACACTCAAGGTACCCAGAGACTGAGCAAGTGCCATCCACTGCCGCCACAGCCATGATCTACGCCCTGAACCGGATATTCTCTGCCTACAGGGTATCTAAAATGGTCAAGTCTGACAATGGACCCCCATTCACCGGTAAAGACTTCCATAATTTCGCCAACTGCATGGGATTCTAATACAGAAAAGTTACACCACTGTCGTCCTAGGCGCACGGGGCAGTGGAACCATTTATGGCCAATGTCAACAGGGCCATCAGAATAGCCACAATCGAGCAATCACTGTACCAGCTCCTACGAAATACACCCCATGACTCCACAGGAGCATGTCCCGCCGAGTTAATGTTTGGTCGACTCTTGCGCTCACGATTACCCCATGAAACCCAGCAGGAGGAGATGAACCCAGAAGAGCAGGACATGAGGAACAGGGATGGCAAAGCTAAAGACAAGATGAAGGAGTATGCAGACCACAGAAATCAGGCTAAGCACGCAAACCTGAGGGTCAGCAATCATGTCCTGGTGCAACAGATTCAATCTCACGAGGACACGCCTCCATTTGATCCCCTGCCACTGACCATCACTAACATGAAGGGATCCATGTTCACTGCTGAGAGGGCCTGTTGGACAGGGACGAGGAACAGTTTATTATTCAGGAAGACAAGTCATGGGACATCCCAGGTGGATCAATTTGGAAGTGGAGGCGAGGAACGTGTGAGAGAGGGATCTGGATACTCGGGTGGTGAAGAGGAGTCAGATGCTGACCAACAAGCACCTGTTTGAAGGAGGACGATCAGAGGAAAATATACAGCTCCACGCTGAGAACAGGCCATGTCACACCATCTGAAAGCCGAGGCGATTGATCAAAGAAATGGTGTAAGAAAATGTTATTTTGGGGGAGATGTAACGTCACGTGCGGTCACCTGAACCCAGGGACACGCGCAGTGCCTCAGGTTTTGGTCACATGACCAAGGCTAATGTACGCGCACAAGGCACGCTAAAAAAGCAGTCTTACGTTCACTGTGAACCCGTGTGGCTGTGTCATACCTTTCTCTTGCGCTGCTGCGCACACTCTGATCCCAAGCTAAGATCCTACAGTACATTAAAAAAAAAAGTGTGTACATGCCTAGTGTATGCGCATGCCTGGTCAAGGGTGAGGGATCGACAGATGACAAAGGAGAAGGAGAAGGCGACAGTGATCATGCATCAGATTCTTCTAGCACTCTTGGAACTCCGGGTTTATCAGACTTTCCTTCCTGTTGATGACTGGTATTATTCATCTCTTTGGGTGTTGACTGAACTCTCTTCTCCATTGTACAATCTGGGATCTCGTTCTTGTTCCCCTCATTTAACTTGTTCCATCGCTCAGTCTTTTTCCATATCTTCTTTCTTCCTTTTTGCTCTTTTCAATGTTTTGGTTTTCCTCCCCTTCCCTCAGTTCTTCTCCACTGCTCTCCCCATGCCACTCCTTTTCCCCCTCCCTTCCACGTCTCTTCTATCGACCTCATCTCGGATTCCTCATTACGCCATCTCTCCAGATCCTCACTGCTCAAGAACACTTTGCTTCCCTCAGTTCATCTTCCTTTCTCCTACACCTACTCTCTCCTTCACGCCTGCTTATCTGCTGTGAGCGTCCCATGGTAATCTCTTCAGAGTGCATTCTAAATACAAAAGTGTCAGGATAGGTTGACAGAGGAGGTGGGGTTTGCAGTTCTACTTGCTCAAAGTGTGCTTAACCTTGGCAGTTCCATCTATTCAGCTATACGAAATTGTCTGAGTCTGGAAAGTGTTGACTACAGCCAAAGCATTCCAGTGTCTACTGTACTTTTATCTCCATTTATGGTTGACCCCCCTCTTGGACCATAATGTGTGTCTTTGGTGGGTTTGGGGGGTTTCCAGCAGCCCTGCAGTGAGCAGCAACCTCTCGAAGCTCCCGCTAGACCCTTTATAGATTCGCTGATAGTGGCTGAAATTACCTTTTAAGCTGCAATTTCTGTTCCAGGTCATGTCTGGAGCAGACTGTTCCTGCCGGCGCAGCGCCACAACTGTGTAGCGGCCAGGGAGGAAGCCGGTCAGAAGTGCGACACCAATGTGAGCCAACATGGCGGCAGCCATCTGAAGTAGATTGGGCAGGGGAGCTGAGGCTCACTGCCATGTGGCACTGGCTGGACCAGAGAGATGATCCCAGTGGCGACATCGGGAGAGGCAGCGGTGGAGGCGGCCTGCTGAGTGGCCCCAGAGAGGTATGGACTGCTGCTGCAGTGGGGCGTGACATCGCTGATCTGACCTTGGAGAAGGAGAGGGGTGGCCTGGGCAGCACACTAGAACGGTAGCAAGAGAGCACTGCATGTGCAGCGGCCACAGGAGGTGAGGGAGCGGCTCTGGCACTGTAGAGAGCCGCAGTTGGCATCGTGAGAAGTCTGGTGTGCCTGCCCCCACTTGTTGGAACAAAGAAGGGCTCCAACCACAGATATACTTGTCAACACTCTCCTAATGTTGGAGTGTCTTAATCATGCTATTTTAAGGAAACTTGGACATAGAGCTTCAAAACGTAAGCTCAATAACCTTTAAATATCTTGTTAAATCATCAAACCAAGACAAAGCCGAGAGGCTAGGAAATAACTTCTACTCAGTAGTACTTAAATACAATGTATTGGTTTTTTCAAATTCACCAAAAAGAAATAAATATACACTCCAAAACTGTCTCATTCCTAAACAGAGAAATAAGGCATGAATACAACACTATTAATTGTTCGCACAGTAGGTGGGGTTAGTATCATCTAATAGTGCAGTAAAGAAAAGGAAATAGTAAACTGATGCATACTGAACGAAAAACAGATACGATTTTACTTTTTGATATATTTCAAAAAATGGTTCCGTTATTCTTTGACACAATTGCGATAAGTGTACTGACCAATTACTTGGTCCCCATGTTTGAACAGAGGCTAGTCAATAAGTCTAACCTAAAGATGGATAACCCACAAGTGTAAAGAAATAAATTCAAATAGAGCGGTACCCAATTGGTATAACAAAAACAATTGCTTGTGATTCATACACAGTCAACCAGGGGAATAGGAAAAAGAACACCGATTGCATCGTCCCTCAATACAGCCAGGTGCTAAAATTACCCCACTGTATTCAAGAAGATGCAAAAGGTCAAATCAAGGCATACAAATCAATTGGAAAGTCAGAGGACCAAAACCATTGGTCAGGAGTGTATAGTGCTCTTTTACTGGTATTTCTTACCAGTTTCTTCGGGTACCCTCTTGCTCTTAGTCTTTGCTCAAGATCCGCTGCATGTTCTTTAAACTGGTCTGTTTCCGTACAGTTACGTCGAACCCTTAAGAATTGCCCATATGGCAAGTTGTTCCGTAAGTTACTGTGGTGGTTGCTATTATAATGTAATAGCGTATTCCGGTCTGTTTCTTTCCTGAATAGATTACAAGAAAGTCTGTCTTCATTGACTTCTATTCTCAGATCGAGGAAGTTGATATTTTCATGGCTATAGTTCATAGTAAATTGAATTTCTTTAGTTCGAAGGTTCAACCATTTATGAAATTCATTGAGTGTTGACGTTGTTCCATGCCAGATAAAGATGATATCATCTATATACCTGAACCAGTTGGAAATGTGGCTCAGGTATGGGTTCTGTGATGTAAACACATATTGTTCTTCATAACTGGCCATGAAGATAACTGCCAGACTCGGAGCAAAAGCAGCTCCCATGGCCGTTCCGTTGATCTGTATGAAGTAATCATCATTAAATGTAAAGTAGTTCCTTGTCAAGGCTAATTCCAGAAGTTCAACAATAAAGTTGACTGGAACCCGTTTGTCTGTCAGGTGATGAGTGAGATGGTCCCTGATGCATTCTATAGCAGCTTCCTGCGGGAAATTGGAATAAAGTGCTGCAATATCCATAGTGACCAATAGATCTGTTGGCTGGTTGAAGGGAAGGTTCTCGAATTTATTGATAGTGACCATCGTATCCCTTAGGTATGTTCTTGTCAGCTGGCTCAGTGGTTTGAGGAAATGATCTATAAATTTACAGATCGGTTCCAAAATGGAACCACATCTGGAGACGATGGGTCTTCCTGGGGGGTTTGTTGCATTCTTGTGAATTTTGGGGAGGGCATAAAAGGCTGGGACTCTGCCCTCCGATGCATTAAGATATTTTTCTTCTTTGTCTGTGATCCAGCCTTGCTCCAAAGCAAAGCTGGTTATTTCTTGGATAGTGTTTTTGATGTCCAATGTGGGGTCTTTTTTAATTCTTTTGTAGTTAGTAGCATCATTCAACAATGTCAGTACCGTCAGTTTATATTGGCTGGTACTTTGAACAACAATCCCACCTCCTTTATCGGCACTCTTTATAATGATTTCAGTGTTGTTCTCAAGTTCTTTGAGTGCCCTCCGTTCTGCATTAGACAGATTATGGCGTATTGACTTGGGCTTATTCTGTAGTTTACTTACTTCTTTACGAATGCATTTTTCAAATGTTCTTACCGCATCCGGGATATCACTGTCACTTGGGGTAAATGAGGACTTGGGGTGTAACCCGGTATCTTCTAATTGGCCATCATATTCCGAATCCTGAAAGTGTATCTTAAGACGTATGGTCCTAAAGAACCCTTGGAGTTCTTTATCCAGTACGAACCAATCTGTAGGATTGGTAGGTACATAGGATAATCCTTTGGAGAGAACAGAAAGTTCTGGCTTCGTAAGGATAGTGTTTGATAAGTTGAACACTGGTATCTCCTCTACGGAGTTTGAACCTAGCGGCGGCTGCGCCGTCTCGCTCTGTTGGGTCTCCAGGGTGGATATTGGAACATGGGCATTGGTGGGGGACCCCAATACGGTCCTTGGGGCCCTCCTTGGCCTAAAAAAGGTGGTGGTCGAGAGAAAGGAGGGAAAGGCATGTTCCTGCCTGGCATCTGAGGGCCAAAGGAACTGTTTAGCCCTTTTTTCCTTCCACAGTAGGGGCTATCCCTTCAGTTATAAAATGCCCCCACTTGTTGGCAAGAGCGGAGAACAGAGCGTTTCTTACAGGCATCAGAGTAGCTGATGTGAGTGTGCTGTTGGTCTCATGTTAATAAGCTGTACACTAAAGGTGCAGTTTCGTGCACTAGGAGTATGGACATACAGGCCTGATGGACTGCAGCTGCAGGGGCTGCCCTTAGTGACCCCTGAGTTCTAGGGGCGCAGCTGTTAAATCAGACTAAACCAGGTGCTGCGGTTGTTCAGGATAACCCACAGATGCCGGACAAGCACCACAGGGCAAGACAAAGCAAATGGTCATGGAGGCATTTAAACATAGAGAGGTCAGTGACACAGCACAGCCACTGTTGCAAAGAGGAGGCGAGCCTGCCCCTGTGTCAATGAGCCAGCAAGGGGAAGACCAGATATTTGCAGCCATCGCAACACTACAACCGTCCCTGGAGCACAAGATTGAAATGGTAACTGTGAACGTTAGTCTTCTGAGGCTCGAGGTACACTCGCTTGCAGACTGGCTTGGTACCACTGAAGCTTAGTTGCAGGAGAACAGATCCAACATTGCTGGCATGCAATCGGAAAGCGCCACACTAACGGAGAAGATGCAGAAGTTGGAATGACGCACAGAGGATGCAGAAGGCAGGGCACAGAGGAATAATGTGAAGATCCTGGGACTGCATGAGGGGGAGGCAGGATAAGACCCCACTTCCTACGTGGAGAACTTTCTATTGTAGGAGGTGGGCCCTGGTGCACTGTCGCAGGGGTTTATGGTGAAACGGGCCCTCAGACCGCTAGCCAAAAGGCCTCTGCCCCCGGTCTCACAGAGACCGTTGTTTGCTATGATTCTGAATTACAAGGATAGAGAGCAGATACTGGCGTTTTCTAGGAAATGCGGAGTGATAGAGCATGCATCATCAAAGTTAACTATCCAGATTAAACACTGCTGGTGCAGAGGAGGAGGGCGGCGTTTGGCCTCAGCAAAGAGCAGCTGCGGCTGGCCAATCTGCGATACATGCTAATCTATCCAGTCAAACTGAAGGGGTTGCACAATGGACAATGTGCACAATGGACAATCGCTCTTAAATTGAAGAAACGACGGCAGCGCACTCCTGGATAGATTTAACCGTAATTGCGCTGTTTCCAGCAAGAATGAATAATAAACCATGATGGTGAAATGTGCAAGGTGTTGCAAGATCACATGGGTTTTTTGATGTGCAAACAGGGTCAGCCTGGTGGTTGACAAGTCCGCCCATTAGCCTTTTGTAGTGATAAACAGTACCCGCAGCCCCCTGGGATCCAGCCCTTTGTGCAAAGTAAATCACTCCTAATTACCTTCCCACACAAATAAGGTTTAAGACGCACGATGAACTCAGTCTGGAAAAAAGCCAATCACACAGAATATATGATGCTTGCATTTATTATCTACAGTGTCTAATGAGAACTAAGCAGCAATTTACAATAATGTGGAAATAGAAAGTGCAAGCTATATAATGCCAATTATCAATCACAGATGAATATGCAATTATTTGGTCTTACGCTCCTAATAAAATGGAGATGAAGGTACGATCTGATCACACCCAGGACCCTCGCTGCTACAGGTGCCCGGCACTCCTCGGAAGAGGAGGGGAGGACTGGCCAAGCCCCCACAGTCCTACACCAGAGCGGGGATGTGATGCTAGGAGTCTCGGCCCAGATAGTGCACAGCTGGTCGTCCAGGCACTGTTCTTCTTGGTACGCGCGTCTTTCCAACAGCCCAGGATGAGTCCTCCCTTCCCTGGTCTAAGTATAGTTCTCTTATTAGGAGCTGCACGTCAATCATCATGACGTGTCAGCTCTTCGAGAAGCTTCTAGGCTCACCCTTCCGGGCAGTAAACATGTTTTCGCTTGGAAAGTTACAAGACTGGAAACAGCCAGTCTTGGCTCCCAGGCTTCGGGCACTGTGTTTTGAGAAGATCTGACATTCTTGCCTTATCAGTGCACCTGACTCGCAGAGCGAAGACGAGCAAAGCTGTGCCTGGCTCCCAAGGGCTGCGTAGAGCCTCTCGCAAATGCTAGATGTTTTATGTCTTCAGGAAAGGCCATCGCAATTAACCCCTTGCAAGCATGCAGCCTCATCCAGTTGGAGAGGCCTGGTTGATGTCAGCATTTTCCTCCACGCTTCGAATAGGCTCTAATAGACACAAGATAGCTCAGTGGGTTAGTGCAAATGCAGGTTACTGCAAGCGCCTAGCAGCTTATCACGACATTCCACCCCTTTCGAAGTGAGGCCTGAAAATGCTGACTCAGTTCCCCGATTTGGAAGCATGTACAGTGTGCTGTAGGCCGATTAAGCGTTTCTCTAGCGCAGTCATTCTAGTATAAAGGAAAGACATTCTGCGCAACAGCCCAATGAAGACGATAAGTATGAATATTAGGGAAATCAGCAACCACAGCAATGGGTGCAGTATTATATTAAGCAGCTTAGTGGAGGAGGGAGACCATCCAGTGAATATATCCCACCAGTGGTGAGTAGTAACTGATTGCAGATGGTCAGCAGTTTTGATTAATTGGTTTTAGTCTATTATCAGCTTGTACTCTGCAGAAATAACCGAGGTAGCTAGCGTCTGGAAATCTTTCCAAGCAGTTTGGGCAAACTGTCTAATAGCTTGAAGCTGGGTAGTAATCACCCCATAGGATAGAGTCCAGTTAAGCAAATGCGTGAGCTCAGCATGCAGAGTAGTGTGAGACCACTGAGTTAAACAATATAAGGTATGAGTAACAATGTCTAAGATAGTCACAACTTGATCTACGCAAAAGACTTGAGGATTCCCTAATAGCTTATAATTGTTGATAAGCAAGGATTGATTAGTAACTACGCAAGCTTTATGCTGATCTATCTGGAAGATGTCAGTCCCATTAATGTGGTATTGCATCCAGGTGCACTCCCCTGCTACGGGATGCATGCATGGGTCCGGAACCCTCCCAGTTAGGGGACACACCCACCCCTGATCCCAGGGCATGCAGGCGTGACTGTGGATGGTGTAGTTTTGGCTGTCTAACCATTCCCCTCGTATTTGCGGAACCCACCAGGAAACATTGATTTTCATAGGCAATACTATAAAAGGGCATCATATTTCTAGAGCATAAGCGGTCCTACTAACTTGCATTAACGCATGGCATGTGTTATTCATGCAATCAAAAGCAAGCGGCTTAATCCATATGTTTGCTGGTAACTGTAGCTCTGTGTGCCAGTGGGTTGAAGATAGTCGCCCCCATTCGGAGCGGAAAGCCAACACCTGCTGATTTAGCAAAGTTTGCCATAGAATGCATCATGTGTCTTTAGCAGTTTTGTTGACCTGCCCTATGGCAGAGAAAATGTCTTCATAGCTGAAATTCTGCCACTTCCAGTGGTTGCCAATACTTGTAGCAGTGTTGAGCAGGGTAGGGCTTATCAATGGGCCCCACTGGGCCAGAAGCTTTATAGCGCCGCTGGCATCAGAACCCATAGTGGCTAACTTGTTGCGCACAGTTTCTATGTCAAAAGCATTTAAAGCCCCCGTTCCCACTCCCGCTGCACCCGCAATCAATGAATCTAAACCCCTAGCTACGCGCAATTTGGTGATGGGCCATAGAAATCGACTCCATTTATAGCAGCTTGGTAGTACTAAGGAAACATTGCCCCATGACAAATCTATGTCTAAGTGTACCTCTGTAATGATAGAAGCGTGCATCACATGTCTGCAATTTAAATGTTGTCTTACTACTGGAAAATCTAGCATGTTCACAGTTTCTACTTTGTGTGATTTGAAAAAGACCATCCTCCAAGTGGGATGCCTACCATATACAATATTGGTTTTTGATATAAACACCATACTACCATCTGGTAGAGGCTGTTTCAACGTACAATTGAAAGGCATTTGGTCAAGTTATAGTCCAGAAAATCTTGGCGAGTACACTCGCTGCAGTTCTTGGGGCAAAAGAAACATCAAACATCAAATAAATTATTTGATCCATTCACTGAAACGTTTGGGCCTAAGATTTCATAAGCACCAGTCATATGAGTTAGTGACAAAAGGTGTCCGACAATGTGCCAATCTAGAACTCTTGCAGTTCCATGTGGATACTCATTTGTAACGCTTTTCTCACAGGTTACGGTTGTAGTTATCACGCAGGACTGGAGCATCAGGTGTAGTGCATGCGATTCTCAGAGTCAATGTAGCGTCTTGCATCAACCCATTCTTTACAGAGAAAGCGTTGGTTTGGCAGGCCAGGAGCACCCACAGCAAGGCAAGTCCCATCCCCTTCATAATGCTCTACGTTCGTGGTGTCAGCCTAGTAGCGGGAATATAAACAGGCACGTCAGAATTATGCAAAAGTACAACATAAGTACTTCCAACACCATGGCCCTCATTACAAGTCAGGCGTTAAGAGTTTAACGGCGCCGTCGGCGCCGTTAAACCCTTAACGCCTGATTCACACTTTAACGCCTGCTTTTTGCAGGCGTTAAAGTCCAAGGCGCTAAGCGACCTTGGTGCTAATTACGGCACTGTGATTTACGGTGCCGTAATTAGCGCCTTCCCCATCCCCATTATGCCCTATGGGGCAAAAATGGGAATGGGGAAGGGCAAATGGTGAATGGGGAATTACCGCCCCACTCACATTGGAATGGGGCGGTAATTCCGCCATCCACCATGGCGGAATCCGGCATAGACCATGGTGCTAATAGCACCATGGTCCACCGCCTGACTTGTAATGAGGGCCCTTGACTTAACACTTCCCCAGCCTCAGGCTTTTTGTTAGGATGGTGCACCCACACCTTTTTTCCCGTGCTACCGAAGCCTCCTTCCCCCCTCAATGTAGTGTCTGGGGATTGCTTGCTCTCTACCACTAGGGGGACAACTGCTCGTTCACAAATCAATTGTGCAATTCGGTCATATTTGGTTAATGGTACTGCAGATGCACCAGCATTATGTAAAAGTACCGAAACAGTCCCTCTATAATCAGGATCAATCACACCTCCCAATATGTCAATGCCTTGTTTTGCCAGGCTGGATCGTGCAGCAATGCGTCCATAAGTGCCAGCCGGCAATTTGATGCCAATACCCAGCGAGATAGATTTGGTTTGCCCCGCCGGTATAACATCATCTTCACAGGTAGATAGATCAAGTCCAATGCTGCCTGCAGTGGATTGCACAGGCAGCTTAGCTTCTTTGTCGGTTTTCCACACAACAAGAGTCTTTGTAGATTCCACTTTCTCACTTGTCAGTCTCACAAAGGGTGCCTGGCGATTTCCCAGTGGACGATTGTTCAGTTCAAACAGCCCTTGTGCCAGATGTTTAGACCACTCCTTGAGAGTGTGATTCTTAGTCAGCTTATTTATTTGTTGCTTGAGCAGCCCATTACTACGTTCCACCAGAGCAGAGGATTCTGGGTACCGGCTGATGTGCAGTGTCCATTTTATGCCTTGCTCTAGTGCCCAGTCTTGCACATTGTGTCCAGCAAAATGGCTGCCTTGGTCTGATTGGATTTCATCCGGGATGCCATAGTGTCTGATGAGGTATTCCATGCCTTGCAAGGTAGCCCGTTGATCTGCATGGGCGGCTGGATAAGCTAATAACAGTCCAGAGTATGTGTCTACCATGGTCAACACATAATGCTTTCCATTCTCGGGCGGTAAAGGGCCAATGTAGTCAACTTGCCATACGCTAGCAGCTCTTTCATCTCTTCTCAAAGGGCCTTGAGGCTTCCTCTCCAGAGGGTAGTGCTTCACTTCACAGCACACGGAACATTGGGAGGCAGCTAGTCTGGCTTGATCCATGGTAATGGGCAATTGTCTCTTTTTTGCCCAATGATAAGTTCCTGTTTGCCCTAGATGCCCTGAGGTTTGGTGTGCCCAATCCGCCATCCCTTGCAGCACCTCAGCTTCTTGCGGTGTTGTCACTGGGCGAATCTTTGCCATTTGGTCCACTTCATTGTTGAACAGGGCAGCCAGTGAGGTGTCGGGGGGCATGTGTGCATCGACATGCCCAATGCAGATTTTGCACCTCTCACCTTTGCACCACATCTCTTCCCAGATGTCTGGCCCTCCCCAGATCGGATTGTTCTTGATCTGCCAACCATCTCTTCTCCATGCCGGTGCCCAATGTGTCAGGCCTTGATATGTGGCCCAACTGTCTGTGTATATGTATGCAGTCTCTGTTTCCTTCACCTGTTCAATCACGGAAGCCACCGCCTGCAGTTCAGCATACTGACTTGATCCTCCCACACCTACTCACATTAGCAGTGTTTCTCGGTGGGGCTGGAATGCAACAGCTTGCCAGTGTCTTTGCCCTTTATCATACTTTGCGGTGCCGTCTGTGAACCATGCAGACTTTTGTTCTTCCTCTGTCAATGTATCATAGGTGGGTGCGGCTTTGAAGGGAGATTCTCGCAACGCCACAGGGGTATTTGGGTCAGGCATCGCTTCCAGATCCATTGCCTCCAGAATTTGTTCTTGCAGTCTGGAAACCCCTGTGCGGCCAGCTTTCGCACGTTGCTGTAAATACCATTTCCATTTGACATGAGTGGCGTCTTGTGCTCTGCCACTTTTCCCGCTTGCAGCAGTGTCACGCACCCAGCCCATGATTGGAATTTCTGTGCAAATTGTCACTGGTTGCTCACCTGTGATTCTTTCAGTTTCAACTAGAGCCCAGTACACTGCAGCAACTTGTTTCTCAAGCGGAGCGTATCTTGTCATAGGATCTGTGAGCTTCCTTGACCAGAACCCCTATGGCACTCTTTTCTGTCCTTGCTTTTGCCACAAGCTCCACACAGCCACGTCATTGTAGACAAGAATTTCCAATTCAAAAGGATCAGTTTTTGTCATGGGCCCCAGCGTGATGTAATTTTGCAATGCCTCTTTAGCCTGTTGGAAGGACGTCTGTTGCGCTAGGCCCCATGTAAAGTCATGTTTCTTTCTGGTGACTTTGTAAATGGGTTTCAGTATCAGGCTTAAATGAGGTATGTGATTTCTCCAAAAACCCATTAACCCAATGAATCTTTGCACCTCTTTTTTATCTGCTGGTGGAGCCATCTGCTGAACCATATCAATTACCGGGTTGGGAATTTTCTTAACTGACCCAGACCAGATTGCACCTAGAAATTTCACCTCTTGAGCAGGCCCCTGTACCTTTTTGGGATTTATGGCCCACCCCCGATTTTGCATGTGTGTGATCAACTTTTCAACAGCGTTTTCTACATGTTCTTTCTCAGCACTGGTCAGCATGATGTCATCAATGTAATGAGCAATAAATACATCATCCAACTGCACCCTCTTTAAGTCTCTTGCAATCAATCCATGACACAGAGTGGGACTATGCACATACCCCTGGGGCAATTTAGTAAAGGTAAATTGTCTGTCTCACCAAGTGATAGCAAATTGGTCTTGTGATTCAGTGTCAATATCAATGGAGAAAAATGCATTGGCCAGGTCAAGGACCACATGCCATTCACCCACTTCTCTCGTAAGGTTTTCAATCAGGGTGATGATATCTGGCACCGCCGCAGCTAAGGGCGGCACCTTCTTGTTCAAAATGCGGTAATCAATCGTCAGACGCCATGCCCCATCCGGGCGGCGGACAGGCCAAATCGGCGAGTTGAATGGGCTGACTGCCGGCCTCATTATGCCAGCTTTCACCAATGACTCCATAGTTTCACCAATCTCTTTATGTCCTCCTGGCAAGCAGTACTGTTTCACGCACACTGGCTCAGCAGGAGGAGGTAAATGCAAGGGGGACCATTTGGCATGCCCAACCACAACGGGGTTAACAACTCTCACATGGATTTTTCGACTGCCAAAAACAAATTCGCCTAAATCTGTAGTCACACTTTTGCCCAACAACACATCCATGGCAAGGATGTACTCCGGTATATCTGCAATCAAAACATTTGCTGTGAAAGGCAATCCCTCGCCAATTGACATTTTTACATTAAAGGCTTTTGCAACAGTTTCTGCTCCCCCATAACCATTGACCAAAACTCTGGGACCAGATAATTTACTGGGATTGCCATTCAGAATGGTTACCTTAGCTCCTGTGTCTAATAGAGCCAAAACATGTTTTACTTTCTCATCCAAATACAATGTAAGTGGCACAAAAGGACGTCTGTCTCTGGGGCTAGTTCTCTTTATTAACCGTACCTCAAAGACAGAGCCAACCCTTCAATCAAAAATGGGGTCTGGGACCTCCCACTTGTCCTTTGCCAAATCAGGGTAACCTTTTGCTCGCACTTTGGGCTTCAACACCTCCTCTTCAGAAGGTGCAGAGGGCTTAGTTTTTCCCGATCCCTGTTTTCTCAACCTTTTCCATTTCTCAAGCAGCACAGATGTGGGTTTACCGTCAAACTCTTCCCTTGGAATTCCCGCTTTTAGCAGGTCCACCCACATTTGTCTGCGTGTGATCTCAACAGTATCAGTTTTCTCTTTAGACTTTACATTTTTGCCACGCTTTTTCTCGGAATCATTGTTTGCAGCCACTGGGCGCGCTGCTTTACGCACATCCAGCCCTTCTAATTGCCCTAACAGAAGTGCCACTTCACCAATGGCTTTGCCTTGCGCTGGACCCAGCAATGAAAGCAATGCGCCCTTCATGTGACTCGGTGCATTTCTTAACAAACGTGCGCGCATGCCAGCTGTAAACAACTCCATGTCAGGCCCTGCAAAATTTGCACTGTACAGTGTACACTGTAAACCGTTCTCTCTAAGCTGATCTGTTGCTTCAGTTAGTGATTGCCAACCGCCCCAACTCTCTTCCATATCCATTGGACTCCCATACAAAGTCATTAGGGAAGTCTGAAGCCAATTAAACAAGGAATGAGAGCCTTGCTGCCCGAGCGCACCGCGCACTATCTGTCCCAACATTACATTAGTAGTGAGTGAACCCATCTTTAACAGTTCTTCTAGGGTAAAGAAGATACTATCGGCACCTGTGTCCCAGAGGCGAAGGTACCACCTCAGAAGTGCTTCACCTGGCTTCTGTCTAAATAACTTAGCAATCTCTAAAAACTCTGTCTGTGTATAATCGCAGACAATCCTGGTATTCTGAATGTTTGCACCGCCAGCTTGGCCTTTTGACTTGTTAGTGATTAACGGCCGCGCTGGATAAACACATTTCTTTGGAGCACATTCCAGCTCCTCTTCATCAGAACAATCTAATTCAGCAAGCCTAATTTCAACAGATTCATTCCAGTCATATGCTTGCTCAGTTTCGCTATCACTGACTTCACCCGACCATAAATTTGGGTCCCAGTTATCTTTCCTAATTAGCGCGCAAATCCTTATCTTTGACGGATTGCCCCGCCGCTGTCTGTGCTTGTGCGTGGCCACACGCACAGCTAAAGAGGCACACCTGTCCTCTATCTGATCAGCCCGCTTAACGGACGATTCAAGGGTCTCTCTCATAATGATTTGTTGCTCCTGGAGCAGGGAAATCTCATCAGTTAATTTGCGAATCTGCGCATCTTTAAGCAATTCTTTCTCATGCACCTTTCTGAGCAGCTGCAGGAATAACCAGCCTATGTTTCCTGCTGCCTTTAGCTCCCTTCTGCATTTCTCAAGCGGTAAACTCTCCAAGCACTTACTAATAACCGCCGGGGAAACATCATTTTCAAGCATGTCCCATGCCCTCGGTGCCGAGTACCGATGCAAAATATCTACCACACGCGACCAAGCATTTGATGCCGGCCATCCTGGAATGTGACAGAGTGCACTATCTTCCCCATTGCATTCACCTTTTGCATGTTTTTTACAGAATGACATCGTGCTCGTAAACCCTGCTCACAGAGCCAAATGTAGTGATAAACAGTACCCACACCCCCCTGGGATCCAGCCCTTTGTGCAAAGTAAATCACTCCTAATTACCTTCCCACACAAATAAGGTTTAAGAGCACGATGAACTCAGTCTGGAAAAAAGCCAATCACACAGAATATATGATGCTTGCATTTATTATCTACAGTGTCTAATGAGAACTAAGCAGCAATTTACAATAATATGGAAATAGAAAGTGCAAGCTATATAATGCCAATTATCAATCACAGATGAATATGCAATTATTTGGTCTCACGCTCCTAATAAAATGTAGATGAAGGTACAATCTGATCACACCCAGGACCCTCGCCGCTACAGGTGCCCGGCACTCCTCGGAAGAGCAGGGGAGGACTGGCCAAGCCCCCACAGTCCTACACCAGAGTGGGGATGTGATGCTAGGAGTCTCGGCCCAGATAGTGCACAGCTGGTCATCCAGGCACTGTTCTTCTTGGTACGCGCGTCTTTCCAACAGCCCAGGATGAGTCCTCCCTTCCCTGGTCCAAGTATAGTTCTCTTATTAGGAGCTGCACATCAATCATCATGACGTGTCAGCTCTTCGAGAAGCTTCAAGGCTCACCCTTCCGGGCAGTAAACATGTTTTCGCTTGGAAAGTTACAAGACTGGAAACAGCCAGTCTTGGCTCCCAGGCTTCGGGCACTGTGTTTTGAGAAGATCTGACATTCTTGCCTTATCAGTGCACCTGACTCGCAGAGCGAAGACGAGCAAAGCTGTGCCTGGCTGCCAAGGGCTGCGTAGAGCCTCTTGCAAATGCTAGATGTTTTATGTCTTCAGGAAAGGCCTTCGCAATTAACCCCTTGCAAGCATGCAGGCTCATCCAGTTCAAGAGGCCTGGTTGATGTCAGCATTTTCCTCCACGCTTCAAATAGGCTCTAATACACACAAGATAGCTCAGTGGGTTAGTGAAAATGCAGGTTACTGCAAGCGCCTAGCAGCTCATCACGACACCTTTCCCCCTTTTTGGGCTGATGCGCTACTACAGACATTGAAAATGTTGATACCAGTTTTGAGGTGTCTGCTGCTGTTCGTCACCTGGGAAGATGGGAGGGGTATGTGGGAAGCAGTTTGGCCTAAATATGCTTATAGGTATTGGGTCTGTATTGTATCTTTAGGGGCCTGGAGGCCATGGAGGGTTTTTGTTGTTGTTTTAACAGTTTTTCCTGCTCATGTGTGAGGCTCTGCTATCGTGTGATGGGTTGCTTTGTGGGATGTATTAACCCACTTATGCTCTGCCCTGCGGCATCACTGTGTACTGATGGTGCCAGAATTATCAAAATGGCCGCAAAACCCCTATGCATGCCAAAACCTATGGAAATCGCGCTTTACAACACGAAAAGATGGCTGCCAAATCTCCCATGCATGTTGTCAGTGGTGGAACGGAGACCGCACTCCTGAAACATGTCACTGGGCTGTGCAACAATTAAAAATGGAGCACAGATGAAAAGCAGTGCTTTACTGAAAGAAATCCAGAATCTTTTTTTCAAATCTTTTTTCTTGGTTGCTGAAACGGCAGAATGCTGGTCCAAAACACCATAAAACATCCAATATTCTTGCTGGGTGTTACAAGTCACTTCATTCAAGAAATCATTATGAACAGACAATGTCCAGAAAAGCGGAATCTGTCATCAAAACGTTCACAGCAGAAATGTGCCTGCCTCTGAAATCTGTCAAAATATGGGCGCACTACCTCCGGCCGCCAGTATAACAGCTGTCAGTAGCTTGAATCATAAGAATTAAACTTGTGCAACTGAAATCTAATGTCTGAAAACTAAGTGACCTGTTATTGAGAGTAACCTAGGTTGTAACTATTTAAATCCCATGGTTTAGAAGCTGGAATAAGTGTTGTACCTGCTTGTTTTGAAATTGCAAGTTTATTTTAAACCAAGAAAAAATTTGCAACAGAAATAACATTTAAGTTTAAGCCTGGCTGAGCTGCAAGAACTTGAAAGGCAGGTTTCTTCCCAGAAAGAGGACAGTTCCCCCCAGCTGAAACTCACAGGGAGGTGCCAATTGCTGGGAAGCCAGACAGAGACAGTGGACTTCCTCCAGCTCAAAGGCATGCCAAGTGAGAAGGGTAGTAAATGGCGTGGGCCTCTGGAGGAAATGGGAGTAGATTGCTTCTAACTGCAGAGAACCAGAAGGAGGCGGAGACAAACAGCCATTTGGGGCTGGACATTCACAAAGAAACATTTGGTTAAAGACATATAACTTACCACTGAAAATTGTTTAAATTACAAAAATCACATATCTGACTGTACATTTTAAGAGGCAGCAAAACCGTGTGACATGTTCTAGAAGGAAACGGTGGAAAGAAATGGTGTTACTCCAAATGTATATATGCCAAAAGCACAAAACTTCATACTCTTATGCCCATATGCAATGCGTACATTTGTACAAATTTACGGATGAACTGGACATTGTGTTTGGACAAAAAGGGCGAAATTCTGTCAGAATCAGACACAAGATCCTACAGTGACGAGATTCGAAGGAACATCTGCTGCACATAATATGTGATTTATATATGTATTGTTATAAAGATTGCACACATGTAAATATGTATTGTACCAAAAGTAGATTTTATGTTCAAAGGGACAAGGGGAGGATTCTCTGACTCATAAACTCACACCATCATGGTGACACCCTGTTTTCCTCTCCAATCAAGGGGGATAAGAGATTCTAACCTGTAGCCTGCCTAGGGGGCGCGCTTAGGACAGTCCAGCACACAAACCCTTTACCATATGCATAGAGAAAGCTGAGGACTTGGAATCACACACAGATTCACCCACTATCCTGATCCTGGCAAAGCACCCTGAAGCAGATCCATCCATATTCCTTGTTCCTGACTCCAGAAACTTGGCAAGCAGAAAGGCCCATTCCATTAGTTGAACCATTTTCAACTAGGCCTTGAGTTTCCAGAACCAGAAGAATCCCACAAAATCTAAGGGGAACAAAAGAAACAGCTGGGCTGTGCTGTAACTGCTTTCCTGCTAAAGGAATTATTACCAGAACCAAAAGATCCAATCCAGTTGTTCTGTGCTGTGACCAGAGAAGCATTGCAGACCCGATCCAGTGCTGTGCTGTGCTGTGCTGTGACCAGAGAACCATTGCAGACCTGATCCAGTGCTGTGCCCAGAAGTCTGTCCCAGAACCAGAATTCCTGACCAGAAATCCATGACCAGAATCCCTGACGGGTCCGTTTGAAACCCAGATAGTGAGTATCTATAGATAGGACTGTGTCACTAGCATATGTACTGTCCATAGTAATCCCTGTTTTAAACCCATCCTCTCTTATATTCAGAACTGTATTGTTAGAAATGTTTTTGAATTGCCTGAACTCTCTATATTATCCCTACTATCTCCTTCGGTACTAGTATTGTTAAATATCTTTGCGCTCGTATATTTCATCTGAAGAAGGCAAGCTCCTCGGCAGGCAGTCGCCCTGGTCCAGTGGCTGTGCTTCCGTGTGGTATTTGCTTCTTCATAGTCATCCCCTAGTGTAAAGAAATCCTGTTTCTCTTTTAAAAGTGTTTCACTGTTTTCCCATTCTTGCGCCTATCTCAGAAAAACGACCTCCACAAAAACGTCCAAAACCTTATCAATTTTCATACTAGAAACAATATTTCAACTTCTGCTTGTAGCTAACATCCACAGCTTTCCAAATCCATATAGGAAAAGTTTGCCGCAAATTTGCGTTTTGGCAAAATATTACATGTGTAAAACAGCTTTTGATTGCACCCAACCTCAGTTTTAACTTTTCATATTGCTTATTAGTATCAAATAATTGCTAGTGTTTGTCTAACTATCTAAAGTGGCTCCCATTAACATTTAAACAATTTCAGTCATTTAAACCATATTTAGTGTTTTATCCAATCCATTCTCAGAAAACTTTAAAACCATTTTGACAGTTTGCTAATCAGTTCTGTTTCTCTCTTGTGTTTGCTGGGGGGAAATTGGGATTGACATTTTGGTGAATTCTGCATTCCTGAAACCTGTTCTCTCTCCTCCTATCTCGTTACATTGCTTGTTGGGGGTTGAGGGGTCTGCAGGGAGAAATAGTAACCACATTGATACTTGATTTGAACACTCACAAAAGTATTATTTATGTGCTGAATTGTTTTGCTCACTATTACTCCTTGTGATTAAAGAGATTGCTTAGTGTTACCTCACCCCATTGGTGATTATTGTGTAACCATTAAACATAGTGTGATTATATTGTGAACTATGAACCGGGGGTGGGGGGTTCCAAGAGAGGGGCCGATATGAGTGGTACATCATTCAGAATAAAAGAACTTTTAGACACAAAATAAATAAGGATTTCAGTTGTGCATTACACGCTAGGCATTGACTTAGGTGAAGTGCCGGATTGAAATCACTTACAGATTGGGGGCTCATCACGAGATCCTGAATTAGACATACCACTTGTGACAGTCTAATACAGCGTGCTAACTGACGGGGTACATAAACCCTGTTGGGCTACCGCACTGTGCTACACTGTGAAAACACCCTTCAATAGAAACACTCTAAGGAGTTGGCCTGTTTTGCAAAAATAAAATAACTCCTGTAAATCAGAAAGGAAATTAATATTTCCGGAATGGCGACCCCAGTAGAAATTATTATGGCAAAAGAACACCTACTGCACACATTATTTGTCAGGGGTGAATGGACAGAGCAGGATCAGAATGTTTGGCTGCAGGAAATCAAAGAACAAGCCACTGCCGCAGGATTAGATAAATGGCAGGATCAGGGTCCATTACACATGGCACTTAGTGAATTGTACATAGCCCCTAAGGTAAAAGAAGAGCAAAGTAAACTTGCCAAAATAGCTGCATATCTGTACCTCCACATTGGAGGAATACAGGAAAAGCCTAGATCTGGCAAACAGGCAAGTACAGTCATTAGAAAAAACCCAAACTGATTTGGACTCTGCAGAGCAAAGGCTACACAAGATCCAAGAATCAGAAAATGAAACCAGACAGAACCTGATAAAAGTAAAAGGAGATCTGGATATCCTGCAGCAAGAGAAGGTAGAGCAGGATACCAAAGTACTGGTGCTGCAAAAAGAGTGCCAAGAAAGTTTGGACTCCCTACTACAGAGCCAACAAAAGCTGGAGCAGCAATTGACCTATAATAGAGTCTGTGCAGAGCAGATAGTCACCCTGCAAAACCACCTAGAATCCTTAAAAGAGGAAAATAATAAATGAATCCTGAAAGACCTTGACTCCCAAACTGAATTTGATGAAGAGCGCCAGAAAGCTGGTGCACTCCAAAAACAAAGGGATGACCTGGATGCACAGAGGGATACTCTAATTCAGGAAAGGGATACCTTAGGCCAGGAGGTCAGTTATTTAAAAACCAAGATGGAAGACAATCACCTGGCCCATTCAGGGACTGAGTGAGCTCCAAAAACACTACACAAAACTTTTAGAGCACACCAGGAGGGTGGAAGATGCTCTAGCAAAGAATGACTAGGACAGTAAGGACAGGACTCAGGAGGTAACCCTCCTGCAGCAAAAATTGGCCCAATACTCCAAAATTACACAGGCAGCACAGAGAGACAATGAGGCTCTCTGTTAGAAAAATGACAGGCTCCATAGACAGGTAGCTATGCAGGAACAACTAATGGAGACTAGTAAGGCCTTGATAGAAGAACAAAAGGGTCAGGTTCTTGCATATCAACAGGGAGTAGGGGCTGAGAGAGATGCGGCCCGCTGGGAGAGGGAAACACCTGAGCAGAACCTCAGGAACCCTGGCACCAGAGACTTTCATCTCTTCAACTCCATGCACTCTGCCACCCGCATGTCCACTGGCTCACATGAGCCAAGGGCCACAGGGATGGCAGACTTCAACCCAATGAGGAATATGGGACTCATAGGTCAGTGCCTCCAAAAAAGGGATGGGCGGGCATCAGTGCATGGGTTCCCAAGTGCTAAGGCCATCTTCTCTGATCAGGGAGACTCAAATGAGGGGAGAATCAGAGAAATGGATCCTCAGAAATACCACTTGGCCAGAGATCAGATGGTAAAATTTAGTGGGGAATTCCATAAGGGTAGGCCCACTAAGAGTATATTAAAAACCTCTTCCCAGCTAGGACAGTGGGGGGGAGGGGTACTCAGCCAATCCTGGGAGCAAGGAAGAGTCAGAAGACTCTTCTGAGCGCCACAGGATCCAAGAAACTAGGCCCCCACATTCTGCCAGCCATTCCCAAGCTCACAGAATCCGGGAGAGCCTAGAAGACCAGACAGCCACCTCGGGTAGCAGTGCCCCCGAGTCAGAGTATGAGTGGACCAGGGTGACCCGAACTAAGAAAGCCAACAAAGTCAAGAGGTCCTTGCTCAAGGATCCCCTGAAACAAATAAAAGTCATTAGCAGCATTATCACGCCCTATCACAAGAATGCAAAATATTCGGTTTGGGAGCACCTTAAGCTATTTGAACAGATGATGGACACTTTCCATCTGAAGGACAACCAAAGCTGTATTCAGTATGTGAAGTGCACATTTTCTCCTGAGTACTCCAGCTTCTTTGCGGGGCTGGAGGATCAGAATCTTTCCAGATGGTCCACCTATAGGGCGGCCATCCTGAAACATTTTTCCATTCAGAGGAATCCTCAAGAGGCTCGCAAGGCAGCCTATAACTTACAATGTGGGGAAGACTAGGATCCACAAGAATTTGTTCAAGGGTTGAAACGCGCCTTTGCGCAGACCACTAGAAGGGTGCGCACTGACAGCAAAGAATTTGTAAACACTTTTTTCCATGCTCTCCTCAAGTATATTATGACCCAGTTAGTGAGGGACTTTCACGAGAAAAGATCACTAAACTGGGTCATTGAACAAGCAACGTGCATCTATGAGGCGCAGAAGCCGTTGGAAAACAAAAACAATAGCAAAAGCCCCAAAACAACTAACACCCCTGCTGCTGCTAAAGTGGCGGAGGTGAAGGTTGCCCCCATTTTAGATTTGGAGATGGAGGGGCCCAAAAACCTGCCCACACAGAATCAAAACAACCCTAAACCCAGAAGGCCCTCAGGCCAATCACAAACAGGGAGCCATGGAGGTAATCCCACAAATGGGGCTTCTAACTCCCCTGACTACATCAGCCCATGCAGGGTAATAGACCCATCCTGGGTTATGTGTGGACTCCTCCAGCCCAAGGGGGGGGCCGAAACAAACAGTAGGAAACCCTGGGAACTTCCCTCCTCACTTTCCCCAGGAGGGCAGTAATCCCCCAAATACCGGACAAAATTTCTTTCCTAGGTACCCTTCAAATTTCAACCCCCAAAACAATCCATCCTTCTTTCCCCACTTACTTGAGCCCAGACAGCCCAATCCGGGAAAGGTGAGGCCAATGGTGGAGGGGCACCCAAACTTCCCTAACCCGGGGTATTTTGTGAGAAGGGATAGCTACCATTCCCGGGATCAGCCCAGGGGAGACATGAGGACCCCGTACCAGCCCGAGCGGGTGTCCCAACTAGAGCGCCAGGTCCAGAACATGGCACAGGATCTGGGTCGCATGCTGAGGGCTCAACAGAATCCCCAGATGAGCATGGTGGCTCAGAATGCCTCAAATTCAGGATCTGGTGCTCCAGAGCAATGACGGGGGAAGAACCCTGACAACCCACCGGTTCCAAGGGAGGAGGCACAAGGGGGAGGGGGGAGTAAAGCCTTGGAGGAAGCTTCCTTCCCCACTTGTAAAAAGCCCCTGGAAACCCAGGAACCGGAACCAAAATCTCCTGCCCCCGAAAGTCTGCAACCCAAGGAGCAGAGAGGGAGTAGGAGAAATAAAGAGCTCAAAAAGACCCATTTTGAGGAAGAGGTACAAGTCTTCCAGTTTGAAGGAGCGGGATCCTCAGAGGACCCTGGGAAAAAAATCTTCTCCTTCAGATATGGGGGAACTCCTCCCAAAGAAAAATGGGTCCCAAAGGATCCAAATCCAGACTGGGTAGATTTGGGGACCGAGTTAGCAGCGCCCATCATCCAACCCCAGAATCACCATCACGAAAATCCCCTGGTTCAAACCCATGCTGGTGACTGCCTCCAAAAAGGTGGGGTCGGGGGGTCAGCTCAGAATCGGAACCAGGGGAACCCAAAACTTCCCCCATATCTAGCTGTCACCGTTTTCTTTCAGATTCCCAAGACACCAAACAGAATCCTGCCCAAATCACCTCTCTGTCAGTGTCCAAAGCAAAGAAACTAACCCACCAGTTGTCCATAAATGTGCATTACCTCTGCCCCCTTGAGGAAAAGGAGGGAAGATTCTATTCCCTGGTCCAAATACAGGGGCAGTGTACAATTTTGGCACTGGTGGACACTGGATCCCAAGCTACCCTTCTGACAAAAAGGGCCTTTGATCAACTGAATTCGGGAAGGGGGGAGAAATACCAAATTCCTCTCACCCCTCTTCCTGGACAACTTAATAACTTCGACGGGAAGGAAATTTCCATCGAGGGGACTGCAGATTTGGACATTAAAATTGGGCAACACAAGGTGAAGCACAGGTCATAGTCGTGACTCCAGAGGGCACAACTTGCTTACTAGGGAATGACATCCTGCGTAGATTGTCACCCCTCATAGATTGTGTAAACAATGTCCTCTGGACCCAGACTAGCCGACGAATAAAATTAAAACAGAGTGTCAATCATGTTAGTTTTTTAGGTTGAACAAAAACCTGACCAAATAGAGTTTCACTTCCAGAATAATTAAATCCCAGACGTGACAGTAATTGCAGTAGGACAACAAACTGGTGATGGGGAGTCCTCTGTATTTCTGAAAATCAACCTTCCTTAAAGTCTAAGGTGGCATTCCACACTGGAAGGAAACACTCTGAAATTCTTTACAAATTCACAATCAGAAAATCCCACTCCTATAGTCCAGAAAGATGAGAAATCAGCTCAAAGCATGACTGATATTCAGAAAATTGGAGAGCAGTTGTTAATCCCCATTCAGTTAAATGAAGGGAAGGACACTGTTCTCGCCCGAGAGTGTGTGAACAATGGTAAGAGCTTCATCAGCGAAGCCATGTTCTGCAAACTCCCAAAAGATCCAGCCATTCCAACATTTAAACTGATAGACAAATGGGAAGTGGACCTGGAAACACCCAATTCCAAACATCTCCTGCCTAGCAGGTGTATGCTCAAAATGTCCATAGGCAACAAGAGCATAGTCCATAATTGTTGGGTCGTGCGAGATGTCCCTGCTGCATTTTATTTAGGCAGTGACATTCTCAATCGCTTTGCCATTAGTTTGAACCTAATAAACTTCAAACCTTGTTCCTGATTAGCGGGTAATCCCATGGACTTTGATGACCCAGAGAAAGCATTTCGGTCAGCACAACTGCTGCTTTACGCAGTTGAAATTCAGATTGGAGAGGAAGTCACCATCCGAGAACAGACCCGACAATTCTCACTGAAAGTGAAAGTTAAAAGAGGACAGAAACTGAAAAACCCTGACGCCTATGTCCATCTTAATGCTCATTTCCAACAGCAAGGGCTGGGGGTAAACCCAACACCACTAGTCAACATAGAACGTAACACCATTCCAATAGAGGTGGATAAGAGCGACCTAAAGAGTATCAATCTGGCTGCAGGCACTATTATTGGAATGGCGGTTGATGACCGACATTTCTCCATAGATTTAGGTAATGAACTATTAGGACCCATCCCCAAGGACTGTTTTGACAGTGATAGTGACGATGACGCAACACCAGACAGGATCTTCACCCGGCATGGGGGGAATTTCCTGGTGTACACTTCCTGCCCTTATGGTAAGGAAGATGTGACCTGTGACTTCAGGAGGGATGAGGTGAACTTTCAGATCCACGAGGACTGCCTCTCCCACCTGAAGCCACCAGTCCAAATCAGCACTTTGACCAGGGACGTCTCCACCCAGTCGGAGGAGGCCGCTGAGATAGCCAAACCAGAAGTCTTTCCAGGCTTCAGGCAGATGGTTGAGGAGAGAGTCAACCTAGCTGATGCCTGTGAGACTCTGGACAAAGGCAAAAATTGAAACAAGTTTTCTTAGATTTTCAAGATCTCTTTGCGGTGGACTCATATGACTGTGGTCGCACCGACATCCACACAACAACAATTACCACGGACCCTGGCATGACTCCAGTGTTTGTGAAGCAATATCGCTTGCCTCTCGCATCAATGGAGTCCCTTACTGAAATAATTAAGAACCTTGAGTCCCGTGGGATAATTCGTCCAGTCCACAGCACCTTCAATAATCCGGTGCTTGGGATTTTGAAACCAAACGGCCAGTGGAGACTCTGTGCTGACCTTAGGGAGCTCAACAAAAAGGTCCATACTTCCCGATGGCCTCTTCCCTACATTGACCAAGGGCTGGCCCAGATCCAGGGGTCACAGGTATTCACTGTAATAGACCTGACCAATTGGTACTGGATGGAACCTGTCAGTAGGGAGGACCAATACAAGCTGGCTTTCACCATTGGGGGGCAGCAGTACACATGGACCCAGCCTCCCTTCGGATACATCAACTCCGGCAATATATTCAACATTTTTCTACACAAGGCCCTTATGTAGAACCTGGGTGAAAGGGGTAACATGGCCTATGTAGATGATGTTCTAGTCAAAAGCTCAACTGTGGAGGAACACATAGCAGAGATCAGTTATGTCCTGACACAGTTGAGGGCTGCCGGAGCAAAACTCTCCTTTCAGAAGGCACAGTGGTGCAGAACCCATGTCAATTTCTTGGGACATGAAATAACACCTCAGGGTCTCTGTCCCCAGGAAAAGAAAGAGGAAGCTCTCCAGAAAATAAAAGACACCACAACTCTGCGGGAACTAAGGAGCCTCCTTGGACTAACTAATTACAGCAGAAAGTTCCTTGAGGACTACGCAGAGATCACAAGACCCCTGATGCATCTTTTTTAGGGGGGGTCAAGTGGGAGTGGGGTCCAGAACAAGCAGAGGCAGTAAGTGTCATGATGCCTACCCCCGGGGACCCAGACCAGGTCCAGCAACCCCGGAAGCAGGCATCAAGTTATTTTGAGCAAGCCCAAAAACCCCTGCTAGGGGCTGTCATTGGCGCCAGGCTCATATGGAGAGTGAGTCCTGGCGCCATAGGGGCCGGGCTCATAGAGTAGCACTTACCTGATGCAGACCATGCTGCAAGCTTACCTGATGCAGACCATGCTGCAAGAGCTCCAAGCCAAATGAGGCTTGGAAGGGACTATTTTACCTAGGGACTATTTTTTACTCGGGCGGGGCTGGGGAGGAATACTTACCTGGGACTACTTTGGAGGCTATTTAAACCACGTCCGAAGAGCAGCACACGCTTTGCGTTATTCTGCACCCAGCAGCGTAACACTCACCGTGCCTGCAAGTCTGCATCCAGTCTTCTGCCACGCCCGCCTCGAGTTTGGAGCTCCTAGAAAAAGGGAGAAAGAAGGAGAAAAGGTTAGAACAAGAGCAACACCTTTGATCCTTACCTGAATTCCCGATCCATCGCGCCTTTGAGCTGGAATAAAGAAGTTATTTTATGCGCGTCGCTTCACCTACTGCAGCGCCGCGCTGAACTCACCGGCCTTTGCAGCATCTTCACATTCCACCGCAACCTCCTGCATGTTCCCGCCGCATTTCGGAACCTAAGGAGTAGACAAGAACAGCAAGGTGAGCCAAGGGAATACACAGAGGAATATTAGTTACCCCCCATAGACTTACCTGATTTTACCACCAGGGGTACTATTCCTCTTCACGGGTCGGCGCAGCTTCCACTGCATCTTCGCCGAACCCCGGCCCCTAGGGGGAAACGAAAGGACAGCAAGGTGAAACAAAGGGACTATCAAGGGGAACCCTCCTCACCACAATAGACTTACCTGATTTTATCACCGGAGGTATTATTCCCCGAGACTTCATACTTTCTCTCAGCGCCTGAATAAGGGAGAAAGCAACAGGTTAGATATTGACATTATTTATCGAACTATGTTGGAAATACAAATCCTTACCAGACTATTACTGGTTGCCATGAGGAACTCTTCACTAGGGTCAAGCTGCAATCTGTAAGGAATCGGACAAGAGTGAAAGTCAGGCATTTGAACACTTACGAACTACATAATTTTCGGAGTAAATATAGTTCTGGAACTCATCAATTCCTTCGAGCCAGTGAAGCAACTGGTTATCAGCGCGCCCCTGCGCTCAATGCAGGATGGAGAGCTCATCTTTTCAAACCTTCAGGTGAGACTATAAGAGGGGACATCAAGGGTGATCCGTGGGGAGAACAGCAGGGGTGGGGGGATTTACACTCAACTCCATGGGTGGTTAATTCCCTTTCTCCATTTGCAGAAGAATATTCCTACGGGCCAAGCAAACGAAGCTAGGTGGGCCAGTCCAGTCCGTCATCTCGGCCCTATGCGTCACATTGGTGGAGACCGCAGCTGTCCAGTTCAGATCAAGAAACCAATGCTCTTAGGAGAGAACTGATTTTGTCAAAGGAGCGAACTGATGACCTTGCTAGGCAACTATTGCAAAGCCAGGCTGGACAAGCACCCCTACCTGGTTCCGTGGGAAATCCAGCTCCTGTGTTATCGAGTAACCCTGTGCAAATAAACCTACCAGGAAATATTCCATTAGCTCCACCCAAACGCTTTGCCGGAGATCCCAAAAGGTTTGCTGTGTTTATTAACCAATGCAGCTTGCACTTTTTATGCAGACCTGGAGTCTTCCCAAACAATCAAGCCAAGGTAGCCTTTGTATTGTCATATCTCAGCGGCAGTGCAGCTGATTGGTCAATTCCACTAGTTACTCAGGATGACCCAATTCTTCGGGATTTTCAGGGCTTTCAAACGAGCATGGAAAGACTATTTGCCCGGCACTCCCAAGGACAGGCCCTGGATAACGAACTTTTCTCCCTACGACAGGGTAACCAGGACCTTCTATCCTACATCGCGACCTTTAAAAGGTTGATAGTGGAAACTGGATCGCCTGAGGTAAAACGAATCACGTTATTTCATCGAGGGCTTTGAGGAGAACTCAAGGATGTCTTGGCTCAAGTCGTGAACCCACCTCAAGACTGCGCTGAATATATAGACTTAGTGGTCCAGTTAGATCACAGACTTCAGAACAGAAAGGCTGATTGAGCCAAGTTTGAGAATCGGGTGTTGGTCAAAACCCACGCTAACCCCAAAGGAGCAGATGCTTCAGAACCCATGTAAATCGGAGGGGTTAAAGGACCCTTAACCCAGAATGAAAGAGAAAGGAGACGGCAAATGCAATTGTGTCTATATTGTGGAACTTCTGGGCATTTTCTACAGGATTGCCCTGTAAAACCACCCAAGAAGGTGGTAGGAGCTGCTGATAAAAGCTATATGGAGTCAGACTCGGGAAACCACCACGCCCGACAAGTGTAGAGGTCCGCTTGCCGAGCTTGAAGAAGGATACTCAGACCTCGCATTTCATCATACCAATGGTCCTCGTAGATCCAGGGCAGCCATCGCGTATGCACGCAGTAAGGGCATACATTGATAGCGGGGCCATAGGAAACTATGTGGACTATGAATTGGCTTCCAGGATGAATCTACCTCTCTGCCGAAAAACCACCTCAGATGTCATCACCACAGTCGATGGAACTGAAATTGCCTCTGGGCCTGTAACTCATTCCACCGCAGAGATGACACTATTGGGTCAGGATGGGCATCGAGAGACTATTGTGTTTGATCTAATCAAAGCCCCACAGTTCCAAATAATACTGGGGATACCTTGGTTGGAAACACATAATCCTTGTATTGATTGGCGAGAGAAGAGAATAACCTTCCCGGATTGAGCACAAACCTGTTACCCAAAGAAAAATCCGAACGCAGGCCTGGCCACAGTAACCACAGCAGTCATGCAACTACCTCCAGAATATCAAGAATTCCAGGATGTCTTCCAAAAAGAACAGGCAAACACCTTACCTCCTCACAGATCGTACGATTGTCAAATCAATCTCATACCCGGTGCACAACCCCCTTGTAGCAGGATCTATGCCCTTACGGAACCTGAGAACCTTCACCTACGACAATACTTAGACCAGTACCTTGCCAATGGCTTTATTCGCCCATCCAAGTCCCCTGCATCTTCAGCTTTGTTCTTCGTGCCCAAAAAGGAAGGTGACCTCAGAACGTGCATAGACTACCGCGCATTGAACCAGATAACTGTTAAGAACCGATACCCATTGCCTCTGATCCCTGAACTACTAGACCAAGTGAAGGACGCTTGTATATACACTAAATTAGATCTCCGGGGGGCATACCATCTGGTACGTGTAAAAGAGGGCGACGACTGGAAGACTGCTTTTCACACTAAGTATGGGTTATTCGAATACCAGGTGATGCCTTTCGGGTTGTGCAATGCACCAGCAGCCTTCCAATACTTCATGAACGATGTCCTTCGTGAACTCTTTGACGTTTGTGTTGTCGTATATATCAATGATATTCTAGTATACTCCTCTTCAGAATCTGACCATGTGAAGCACGTCCGAGCAGTCCTTGAGAAATTGCGCCAGCACAAACTATATGCAAAACTAGAAAAATGGGTTTTTCATGCCACAGAAGTTGAATTCCTTGGGTTTATCCTGACCCCAAAGGGAGTCTGAATGGACTCACGAAAGGTGGCCGCAATCCTTAAGTGGCCATCACCAAGTTCAGTTAAAGGAGTACAAAGCATGCTCGGCTTTGCCAATTTCTACCGCAGATTCATCCCAGATTTTTCACATGTCGTACATCCCATCACAGCACTCTTGCGAAAAAATAAACGCTTTATGTGGACTGAAGAAGCTGAAAATGCCTTCCAAGAGCTGAAAGCGAAATTCATGTCTGCACCTGTATTAAAGCACCCGCGCCCTGACCTTCCATACATAGTGGAAACTGATGCATCCAGTCTAGCCATGGGAGCCCGTCCTGTCTCAAAAGGACCCTGAAACTGGCCAGCTTCACCCAGTAGCATTTTGGTCCAGAAAGTTCTTGGCACCCGAGTTAAACTATGCGGTTACCGACAAGGAGTTATTAGCCATTAAATCCACCTTCAAGGCTTGGCGGCACTATCTTCTCGGTGCCAGGCATACCATTACTGTGATCACCGATCACCAGAACTTATAGTATTTAAAAACAGCCACGGCCCAATCGTCACGTCAACTCCGATGGGCATTGTTCTTTGCCGAGTTCGATTTCGTGATAACCTATCGACCAGGTTGTAAGAATGGTAAAGCAGACGCCTTATCCCAAATAGGGATGGGAGAGACAGAAGTGAACCCAGAACCAGTACCTATAATTTCCGAACAGAGGATTCTTGGCATGACTACTCTACAGACACTAGAGGACATTCAGGTAAAGATCCAGCAACTCTTTGATCCTACAGCCCTGCAGGACTGGGTAAAGAAAGGCCCGGACTACTCTGTCACCAATGATCTGCCTTATTACCAAGGGCGGCTATTTCTGCCACACAAGGAACTACAAGAGCTAGTCATTTCCCGTTATAATGATACCCTAACGGAGGGGCACCCAGGTATTGCAAAAACTGAAGCTAAAATTAAAAGACAATTCTGGTGGCCCACCTGGCGAAAGGATATTAAATCATTTGTGATGTCTTGTGGCATTTGCACCCAAAACAAAAGTCAAAAGAAAAAACCAGCTGGACTCTTACAACCTTTAGACATTCTGCCTACACTATGGCACACCTTATCGTTAGACTTTATTACTGATCTACCTCCTTGTAATGGATTTAACACCATTCTAGTTATTGTGGATCTTTTTTCCAAGATGGCCCACTTTATTCCTGTAAAAAGGAATACCTTCAGCCTCAATCCTGGCCAAAGAATTCCTCGAAAACATTGTTTGCATACATGGATTTCCGTCCGTGTTGGTCTCTGACCGGGGCAGTCAATTCATTTCACATTTTTGGAAGAAATGTTGTCAATTGGCGCAAATCGGCGTGAGATTATCGACCAGTCACCACCCCCAGACCGATGGTCAAATGGAGAGGACAAACCAGACTCTTGAACAATACCTGCGTTGTATGTTACATCAGACAGAGTAATTGGAAGGACATTCTTTGGATCACTGAATATGCATACAATAATTCAGTACATTCTGGAACTGGACAAAGCCCCTTTTATACCCTATATGGGCACCATCCTCGAACCTCAGACCTTGACTCACCCCAACACTTAGAAATGCCCGCAGTGGACCATCTACAGGCTACGATTACTCAAGCCTTTAAGGAGGCAACTGCACATTTAAAACAAGCGAAGGAGAAATATAAGAAAGATGCTGATCGGCATAGAAGTGATACTCCACAGTAACAGATAGGGGATCAAGTATGGTTGGCCACAAAACACATACCTCTCAAGGGAACGCGGACCTTTAATCCTAGATATTTGGGACCTTACTCTATTAAGGCCATTATCAACCCGGTGGCCGTCAAGTTGGACTTACCTGCTAATATGCAAACTCACCCCGTCTTTCATGTGTCACTTTTGAAGCCAGTGCAATCAGGGACAAGACTAACCAAGCCACCAGACCCCATCCTTATAGACGGGGAACCCGAATTTGAGGTTACAAACATCCTGGACTCCAAGATGGTGAAGTCAAAACTTTTTTATTTAATCGATTGGAAAGGTTACGGACCACAGGAAAGGTCTTGGGAACCTAGTGACCTTGTGCATGCACCTCGATTGGTGAAAAGATTCCACCAAAATATCCCAGACAAACCAAAACTACGGGAAAGAACGACTTTAGGAGGGGCCTTGGGGGGAGTGCGGTCATGATGCCTACCCCCGGGGACCCAGACCAGGTCCAGCAACCCCGGAAGCAGTCATCAGGTTATTTTGAGCAAGCCCAAAAACCCCTGCTAGGGGCTGTTTGGGTGCAGTCATGGCGCCCATGGCGCCAGGCTCATATGGAGAGTCAGTCCTGGCGCCATAGGGGCCGGGCTCATAGGGTAGCACTTACCTGATGCAGACCATGCTGCAAGCTTACCTGATGCAGACCATGCTGCAAGAGCTCCAAGCCAAATGAGGTTTGGCAGGGACTATTTTACGTAGGAACTATTTTTTATACGGGCGGGGCTGAGGAGGAATACTTACCTCGGTCTACTTTGGAGGCTATTTAAACCACGCTGAAGAGTAGCACACGCTTCGCTTTATTCTGCATCCAGCAGCGTAACGCTCACCGTGCCTGCAAGTCTGCATCCAGTCTTCTGCCATGCCCGCCTCGAGTTTGGAGCTCCTAGAAAAAGGGAGAAATAAGGAGAAAAGGTTAGAACAAGAGCAATACCTTTGATCCTTACCTGAATTCCTGATCCATCGCGCCTTCGAGCTGGAAGAAAGAAGTTATTTTATGCGCGTAGCCTCGCCTACTGCAGCGCCGCGCTGAACTCACCGGCCTTCGCACCATCTTCATATTCCACTGCATCCTCCTGCATGTTCCCGCCGCATTCCGGCACCTAAGGAGTAGACAAGAACAGCAAGGTGAGCCAAGGGAATACACAGAGGAATATTAGTTACCCCCCCATAGACTTACCTGATTTTACCACCGGGGGTACTATTCTTCTTCACGGGTCGGCGCAGCTTCCACTGCATCTTCGTCGAACCCCGGCCCCTAAGGGGAAACAAAAGGACAGCAAGGTGAAACAAAGGGACTATCAAGGGGAACCCTCCTCACCACAATAGACTTACCTGATTTTACCACCAGAGGTATTATTTCCCGAGACTTCATACTTCCTCTCAGTGCCTGAATAAGGGAGAAAGCAACAGGTTACATATTGACATTATTTATTGAACTGTGTTGGAAATACAAATCCTTACCAGACTATTAGCGGTTGCCACGAGGAACTCTTCACTAGGGTCAAGCTGCAATCTGCAAGGAATCGGACAAGAGTGAAAGTCAGGCATTTCAACTCTTACGAACTACATACTTTTCTGAGTCAATATTATTCTGGAACTCACCAATTCCTTCGAGCCAGTGAAGCAACTGGTTATCAACGCGCCCCTGCGCTCAATGCAGGATGGAGAGCTCATCTTTTCAAACCATCAGGTGGGACATCAGGGTGATCCGTGGGGAGAACAGCGGTGGTGGGGGGATTTACACTCAACTCCACGGGTGGTTAATTCCCTTTCTCCATTTACAGAAGAATATTCCTACGGGCCATGCAAACGAAGCTAGGTGGGCCAGTCTAGTCCGTCATCTCGGTCCTACGTGTCACATTGGTGGAGACCGCAGCTGTCCAGTTCAGATTGACGCCTCTGTGGGAGCCAGGTGAGCGTAACAGTAAGACATCTCAAAAGAAGCCTCTCACAGGCGCCTTGCCTAGCTTACCCTGTCAAAAACAAGGAGTTCTTCTTGGAGACAGGGTTCTCAAATACATGCTTGACTGCAGTATTATATCAAAAGCATGACAAGGTCAATAAAGTAATCCCCTATGCGAGTAAGACTTTATCCTCTGTGGAAGAAAAATTCAACGATTGTGAGAAGGCACTCCTGGAAACGGTGTGGGCATTGAAGAATTACCGCCTGTTTATCCAGGGGGAACACATCATAGTGGAGACTCCACACCAGCCTCTGCAATATCTCCAAAGTGACAGAATCTGGGCCGGAAATGTGAGTAATTCCCGAATTACTTCCGGGATTCTGTCAATACAAGGCTTTCCGGTGGAGATCAGATATGGCCAAAACAAGAAGAGTACCCTCGCGCAAGGTCTGGCTGACTTGCATGATTGTGCCAGAGAAAACTGTCTCGAGGACGAAAGTCTTAAAATCCAGGACAACATGGAGGCATGCCTTAATTCCCCATAAAAAATCTTTGAAGAAGACAAGTGTGAGGGAATGCCCACTGTCTATGGCGATGGATGCTCCTACCATGTTGACAACAACAGGGAAAAAGAACTTGTGGCCGGCGTAGGGAATGCATGGGTGAATGAGACCCCAGAACCCTCCGCTAGGCACAAGATTGGTCCCCGAAGTAGTCAAGTGGCAGAGTTGATGGCTGTGCATCAAGCCATCCTCACTGCTGTCCAACATCAACTCCACAAACTGGTCATAATCACAGACTCAGACTATGTATGGAACGGGTTCGTGGAGCACCTGGTTAACTAGAAAACCAGAGGCATGCTATGTGCTAATAATAAACCATTGAAACATGGGAAATTAATCCAAAATATTGATGATCTGGTCACCTCGAATGGGATGACCATCTACTGGAAAAGGATCAAGAGTCATTCTAAAGTAGAGGGACCAGACAAAACTGGAAATGACCTAGCTGACCAGCTGGCCAAAACCAGAGCCATCCAAGGGGATCTACTTGAGATAGAGTCCCTGTTGGGGGAAATCCAGATCAATGCTATCACTAGGTCCCAGACAAATGCTCACAATGAACTCTCAACTGCACAATGGAGTAAGGAGACCCCAGATGGTGATTTGATTACGGCTCAAAAAGTGGATCCAATAATTGGTAAGTTTTATCAACACATTGAGGACCCTGAGAACTTTCCCCTGACGGATACCAATTACATTGGGAAGGAGGACCTCAGAGTGTTGATGAAATGTCCAAAAATGTTCCAAATCCAAGACGGTTTGTTGGTGAGGAGAGCCATAGCGGGCCATGACCAGTGGTTGGTCCCCACCTCATTTTCACACGACACTAGAAATCTTGAGAGAGGTTGCATACTGGCCACACATGGGGCAGGACCTCGACCAATACTTGAAGGGGTGTCTTGTGTGTGCATATGTTCAGCCAATATCAATCACACACTGTGCTCCCCTCCAAAAGAGGGGGATGATACTGCCTTGGTCAGATTTACACGTCGATTTTATCGGGCCTGTGATTCGCCCCTCTAGGGGGAACAAGTACATGTTGACTGTAACATGCTTGTTCACTAAATGGGTGGAATGTCTCCCGGCCCCAAATTGCAAGGCAGAAACAGCAGCTGCCCTGATGATCAACCACATTTTCTTGCGTTTTGGACTACTCCAAAGGATTGAGTCAGACCGAGGTAGTCACTTCACTAGCGAAGTGATGACAAAGATGTGGGAGATACTTGGGGTGAAAAGGAAACTACACATTGCCTACCGGATAGCCTCTAGTGGTGGAGTTGAGAGATACAACAAGACAATTGTGAGCATATTAAAAAAGTTTGTGGCAGATTCTGGGCCAAGTTGGGACATTCGATTACCTCTTGTCCTGATGGCCATCAGATCTACCCTTTCTTCGGCAACCAAAATGTCACCGTTTGAGCTGATGACTGGACGAAGAATGGTGCTTCCTTAGCATCTGCTCTACAGAACCCAAGAGCAGACCTTGATAAATGCCTGCACAACTCATGAGTATGTTGAGAATCTGAGAAAACACCTTCAACATGCGTTTGCCTATGCTCAGCGGAATCTAGAAAGATCTGCAGACAGTGTGAAGACCCACTATGACCTTAGGACAACTAGAAAAGAATACCAAGTAAGAGACCGGGTCTACTTGTACAATGTCCAAAGGAACCAGGCCAAACTGTACAAATTTCTTCCTAGCTGTCGGGTCCTTTTGAAATTGTAGACAGAATCTCACCAGTTGCCTAGAAAATCGGTATCCCCAAAGGCAGTTTGGCAGAAGGGGAAGATAAGTGGGTCCACATCAACCAGCTGAAGTGTTTCCATCCTAGGCATACTCTGCGGCAACTAGAGGAGCCATTTGGAAACCCAGAGGGGGACATTCCGGATCCCTAGAAAATTATAACTATTAAAAACCATTCCACCTGTTAAAATCAGTAGTAATTACAGGCGGGAAAGATTGTCAATTGTATGTCAAATGTATGCATCTGCCCCACTACATGAATAGTGGTGGGGAAATGTCCGTAACCTTGCTCTGTTCTGTCATCATAGTACTGAAACCCAGGATTCCAAGAACCAAGGAGGACCACTCGGGGACTGGAAGGAAAGACCCAAGGGGCCCAGGGTATCGCTCCATACTCCCAACTGGAACTGCCGAGGAGAACCTGTCGATCCAGCACTGATGGGAGAAGCAGACAAATTGTTCCACTTGGACCAAAAAGAACCACAAAACCCCTATGCGCGCCAAAACCTATGAAAATCACGCGTTACAACATGAAAAGATGGCTGCCAAATCTACCATTCATGTTGTCAGATGTGAAACGGAGACCCCACTCCTGAAAGATGTCACTGGGCTGCCCAACAAGTAAAAATGGAGCACAGATGAAAAGCAGTGCTTTACTGAAAGAAATCCAGAATCTTGTTTTCAAATCTTTTTTCTTTGTTGCTGAAACGGCAGAATGCTGGTCCAAAACACCATAAAACATCCAATATTCTTGCTGGGTGTTATGTCCAGAAAAGCGGAATCTGTCATCAAAACATTCACAGCAGAAATGTGCCTGCCTGGGAAATCTGTCAAAATCTGGGCGCAATACCTCCGGCCGCCTCTATAACAGCTGTCAGTAGCTTGAATCATAAGAATTAAACTTGTGCAACTGAAATCTAATGTCTGAAAACTAAGTGACCTGTTATTCAGAGTAACATAGGTTGTAACTATTTAAATCCCACGGTTTAGAAGCTGGAATAAGTGTTCTACCTGCTTAGTTTGAAACTGCAAGTTTATTTTAAACCAAGAAAAAATGTGCAACAGAAATAACATTTAAGTTTAAGCCTGGCTGAGCTGCAAGAACTTGAAAGGCAGGTTTCTTCCCAGAAAGAGGGCACTTCCCCCAGCTGAAACTCACGGGGAGGTGCCAATTGCTGGGGAGCCAGAAGGAGACAATGGACTTCCTGCAGCTCAAAAGCATGCCAAGTGAGAAGGGTCGTAAATGGCCTGGGCCTCTGGAGGAAATGGGAGGAGATTGCTTCTAATTGCAGAGAGCCAGAAGGAGGCGGAGACAAACAGCCATTTGAGGCTGGACATTCACAAAGAAACATTTGGTTAAAGACATATAACTTACCACTGAAAATTGTATAAATTACAAAAATCACATATTTGTGTATCTAAATTCTGACTGTACATTTTAAGGCAGCAAAACCGTGTGACATGTTCTAGAAGGAAACGGCAGGAATAAAATGGTTTTACTCCAAATGTATAAATGCCAAAAGCACGAAACTTCATACTCTTATGCCCATATGCAATGCGCACATTTGTACACATTTTCGGATGAACTGGACATTGTGTTTGGACAAAAATGGTGAAATTCTGTCAGAAGCAGATACAAGGGCCTACAGCGACGATGTTCGAAGGAGCATCTGCTGCACAAAATATGTGATTTATATATGTATTGTTATAAAGATTGCACACATGTAAATATGTATTGTACCAAAAGTAGATGTTATGTTCAAAGGGACAAGGGGGGGATTCTCTGACTCTTAAACTCACACCATCATGGTGACACCATATTTTCTTCTCCAGTCAAGGGGGAGAAGAGATTCTAACCTACAGTCTGCCTAGGGGGTGCACTTAGGACAGTCCAGCACACAAACCCCTTTACCATGTGCATAAATAGAGAAAGCCGAGGACTTAGAAACACACACAGATTCACCCACTATCCTGATCCTGGCGAAGCACCCTGAAGCAGATCCATCCATATTCCTTGCTCCTGACTCCAGAAACTTGGCAAGCAGAAATGCCCATTCCATTAGTTGAACCATTTTCAACTAGGCCTTGAGTTTCCAGAACCCAAAGAATTCCAAAAAATCTAAGGGGAACAAAAGAAACATCCGGGCTGTGCTGTAACTGCTTTCCTGCTAAAATAATTATTACCAGAACCAAAGATCCAATCCAGCTGTGCTGTGCTGTGACCAGAGAACCATTGCAGACCCGATCCAGTGCTGTGCTGTGACCAGAGAACCATTGCAGACCCAATCCAGTGCTGTGCTGTGACCAGAGAACCACTGCAGACCCGGTCCAGTGCTGTGCCCACCAGTCTGTCCCAGAACCAGAATTCATGACCAGAAATCCATGACCAGAAACCCTGACGGGTCAGTTTGAAACCCAGATAGTGAGTATCTATAAATAGGACTGTGTCACTAGCATATGTACTGTCCACAGTAACCCCTATTTTAAACCCATCCTCTCTTATATTCAGAACTGCATTTTTAGAAATATTTTTGAATTGCCTGAACTCTCTATATTATCCCTACTATCTCCTTCGGTACTAGTATTGTTAAATATCTTTGCGCTCATATATTTCATCTGAAGAAGGCAAGCTCCTCGGCAGGCAGTCGCCCTGATCCAGTGGTGCCCTACTCCAGTGGCTGTGCTTCCGTGTGGTATTTGCTTCTTCATAGTCATCCCCTAGTGTAAAGAAATCCTGTTTGTCTTTTAAAAGCGTTTCACTGTTTTCCCATTCTTGCGCCTATCTCAGAAAAACGACCTCCACAAAAACGTCAATAACTTTATACAAATGTCAACTTCTGCTTGTAGCTAACATTCACAGCTTTCTATAGAACCAAAAACCGCATTCCAAATCCAGATAGTTCTCCCGCAATCGCGATTACCGCGCACGGAAAAGTTTGCCGCAAATTTTCATTTTGGCAAAATATTACACGTGTAAAACAGCTTTTAATTGCACCTGACCTCAGTTTTAAGTTTTCATATTGCTTATTAGTATCAAATCATTGGTAGTGTTTGTCTGTAACTATCTAAAGCGACTCCCATTATAATTTAAACAATACAGTCATTCGAACCATATAGTGTTTTACCCAATCCATTCTCAGACAACTTTAAAACCATTTTGACAGTTTGCCAATCAGTTCTGTTTCTCTCTTGTGTTTGCTGGGGGGAAATTGAGATTGACATTTTGGTGAATTCTGCATTCCTGAAACCTGTTCTATCTCCTCCTATCTCGTTACATTGCTTGTTTAGGGGTTGAGGGGCTTGCAGGGGGAAATAGTAACCACATTGTTACTTGATTTGAACACTCACAGAAGTATTATTTCTGTGCTGAATTGTTTTGCTCACTATTACTCTATGTGATTAAACAGATTGCTTAGTGTTACCTCACCCCATTGGTGATTACTGTATAACCATTAAACATAGTGTGATTATATTGTGAACTACATAAATAAATATTTTAACTTTGCAAACCAGCCTGATTCCTGGTTCAGTGGGACCGTGTTGGGGGAGAGGGGGTTCCAAGAGAGGGGCGTGATATGAGTGGCACATCGTTCAGAATAAAAGAACTTTTAGACAAAAAATAAATACGGATTTCAGTTGTGCATTACACGCTAGGCATTGACTTACGTGAAGTGCCGCATTGAAATCACTTACAGTCTGTAGGGGATATCACTTGAGTGAGCCCGGACATTTGGAGGCAGGGGAGCGGTGGGTGGTGGCAGGTCTATGGGAATAAACGGGGCCCAAGCACAATGGTGCATGGCTAGTAATGTGCAGGTTGTTACGTGGGATGTCCGCAGCCTAAATGGCTATATCAAACGACTTTGAGTATTAGCATACTTGCATAGGAAAGGGGTCGGGATTGCTCTGCTGCAAAAGACAAAATTTACAAGGGATAGTCAGATCAAGATGGCTGAGGGATGGAGTGGGCATCTTTATGGCTACCCCTTTCTGCATTTGCAAAGAGTATGCTTGTGTGGATCACACAAAGTAGCCTCCTCCTGCAGCAAACGCCTTGCAGGTGTTGCTGGGGAACTTTGAGTTGACAGATATTTAGAGAGCGACTCATGTGATGGGCCAATCCAATTCACACTTCTCCGCCTAGATTATATAGATTATATCTTCATTGGACATTAAGTGCTGGGGGAATTCACTGATGCTGCTTATAAGGCTAGGGTGCTCTCCAACCATTCCCCGTTAAAGGTCAGGTGGGTGAGTAGATCGGACAGACCTCCGAGTCCCACCTGGAGGCTACAGTGGGATGCCCGTCTTGACAATAGCTTTAAAGATTATCAGGGGGAAGCGATAGAGACTTTTTTCAATACTAATACTGGCAGTGTTGAGGGGACTGACACCCTATGGGAAGCTTTCAAATGGTAATGCGCGGGGAATCGATGGGGAAAATGGGTGGGCTTCAGAGGGAGTTACTATACCCCCTCATGAGTATCAGGGCAGCCATTGAAGTGTTGAAACGCATGGATGTTGGAACTGGAGAGGAGTCTGGGACCTCAATGACCTGAGGCAGCGTGCCTGGTGGGTGGGTTAGGATGGGCAAGTTTGACTTTGCGGACTAAATGCGAAAGCTGCATGCGGAGGGTGACAAACCTGGTAGGCTGTTGGCATGGTTGTGCAGTAGGGAAGACATACTTGCCAACCCTACCGATTTAGGCGGTAGGATACCGCTTTTGAAGCAGTCCTACCGCCTACCGATTTTTTAACACCAAATACCGATTTTTTTTTGTAAAAAAAAAAAAAAAAAAAATTTTTTTTTACATTTTTTTTTTTTTTTGCCCACGCCAGCTCGGGGGAGTCTTTCAAGGGCTCCCCCGAGCTGGCATACCGGGAGAATGCGCGGCATGCAGGATTTTAATGTCAAAGGCACCCACGGCGGTGGGCTAAAGCGCCCCCTCCGCCGCAGGTGCCTTTGGCAAAAGGCGCCATTAGCCCCCCACCACGCCAGCTCGGGGGAGTCTTTCAAGGACTTCCCCGAGCTGGCGTAGCGGGAGAAGGCGTGGCATGCAGGCTGTTAATGTCAAAGGCACCCACGGCGGTGGGCTAAAAGCGCCCCTCGGCCGCGGGTGCCTTTGGCAAAAGGCGCCATTAGCCCCCCACCATGCCAACTCGGGGGAGTCTTTCAAGGACTTCCCCGAGCTGGCATACCGGGAGAATGCGCGGCATGCAGGCTTTTAATGTCAAAGGCACCCACGGCGGTGGGCTAAAAGCGCCCCTCCGCCGCGGGTGCCTTTGGCAAAAGGCGCCATTAGCCCCCCACCACGCCAACTCGGAGTCTTTCAAGGACTTCCCCGAGCTGGCGTAGCGGGAGAAGGCGCAGCATGCAGCTTTTAATGTCAAAGGCACCCACGGCGGTGGGCTAAAGGCACCCCTCCGCCGCGGGTGCCTTTGGCAAAAGGTGCCCTTAGCCCCCCACCATGCCAATTCGGGGAGTCTTTCAAGGACTTCCCCGAGCTGGCCTGGTGGGAGAAGGTGCAGCATGCAGGCTTTTAATGTCAAAGGCACCCACGGCGGTGGGCTAAAAGTGCCCCTCCACCGCGGGTGCCTTTGGTCAAAGGCGCCATTAGCCCCCCACCACGCCAACTCGGGGGAGTCTTTCAAGGACTTCCCCGAGCTGGCGTAGCGGGAGAAGGCGCGGCATGCAGGCTGTTAATGTCAAAGGCATCCAATGCGGTGGGCTAAAAGCGCCCCTCCGCCGCGGGTGCCTTTGGCAAAAGGCGCCATTAGCCCCCCACCACGCCAACTCGGAGTCTTTCAAGGACTTCCCCGAGCTGGCGTAGCGGGAGAAGGCGCAGCATGCAGGCTTTTAATGTCAAAGGCACCCACGGCGGTGGGCTAAAAGCGCCCCTCCACCGCGGGTGCCTTTGGCCAAAGGCGCCATTAGCCCCCCACCACGCCAGCTCAGGGGAGTCTTTCAAGGACTTCCCCGAGCTGGCGTAGTGGGAGAAGGCACAGCATGCAGGCCTTTGATGTAAAAGGCGCCCACGGCGGTAGGCTAAGGGCGCCCCTCCGCCGCGAGTGCCTTTCACAAAAGGCACCATTAGCCCCCCATTACGTCAACTCTGGCGAGTCTTTCAAGGGCTCCCCCGAGCTGGCGTGATGGCAGAAGGCGTGGCAGGTGCCTCATTGTCATTGAATGCACCCGCGGCGGCGGGCTCATCCAATGACAATGGGCTGCTGACGCGCCCAATTCCTATCATTACCTCCTCGCCTGACTATTTTTGAAACTTTAAGATTCCTACAGATTTTTGGTCACAGAATGTTGGCATGTATGGGAAGATAAGAGGGAGATGATAGTGCCATACAGGATGAACGAGGGATCCCTAGGCATGGGCAAAGAGAGATCAATATGGTGTTTGCTAAATACTATGACCTTGTATTCGTCCAAAACAGAGCCTTGTGGTCCTGATATTGGTAAGGTGATGTCTTATATAGCACTGCTTTGTCTCAAAGCAGAACAGAGGGAAGTGCTGGCTGCTCCACTCTTTGTCAAAGAGGTGCTGGCCACTATGCATGCACTGCTGTCTGGGAAGTCCCCTGGGGCTGAAGGCCTACTAGGTAAATTCTACATGAATATACTGAGGCACAGGCACCCAGGCTCCTGGAAACACTAGAGCAGGTCTATGGGAAGTGTATCTTACCCGGCAGCCTACAGAAATCAATCATAGTCCCGGTGCTCAAGCCAAACACACAGCCGTTAGGTGTAGCTCCTACATACCCATCTCAATGGTCAACCAGGACTACAAGATCCTTAGGCCTTCTGGCTGCCAGACTAAAGAGAGTCATAGGTGCCTTAGTTCATGCTGACCAGACGGGCTATGTTCCTGGTAGGAATACCACATGGAATCTGATGAGACTTCACCATATCATAGATAGCATTGAGAATTCTGACGTTGACTGTGTGGTTGCCTCACTGAATGCTGTCAAGGCATTCAATTTGGTCAGTTGGGATTGGCTATACGAGAACTTATGTTTTGTATTGAAGAGGGCTTCTTGCAGTGGGTGCACCTAGTGTACACTGAACCAAGAGCTAGGTGAGAACTGGCAGGCAGAGTTCCAAGGGGTGGGCACTGGGAAAGGGTACCTGTCAGCTGCCCGCTATCCCTGATGCTATTTATCCTGGCCTTTGAGCCGCTGGCAGTGTTTCTACGATCTGAATATTCTGAAGCGGGCATTCTGATAGATGGTGTCTGACACCTAGTCTCGTTGTATGTGGATGAGAACTTGCAATACCTCCTAGAGGTAATAGATTGATTTGCGGAACAGTCTACTATACAGATTAATAGGTCTAGGTCTTGGTTGTTCCCTCTGGCGGGACTCCATAGGAGTCAGCTACCCACCTTAGGCCTGACGTGCGAGACGGCCAACTTTAGATACATGGGGGTTTATGTGAGGCATGATTTTCATGCCTCGCACGTACACCACACTGAAGGTCTTGGGTGGTCTACAGAAGTCCAAAGCATTCTGGTTTGGGCTCCCCCGGTCAATGGTCGGCAGAATAGCACTTTTTAAAATGGCAGCGCTCCCAAGTTAGTTATATTATTTTGTCAGCATCCCTTTCAACTTACCCAAACAGTTCTTCAATAAATTGGACTCCATAGTCAGGGATTACATTTGGCGAGGCGGAGAAACAGGATTGCATTTGAGCACTTCACAAAGGGATTATGCCGGCAGGGGACTGGTTAGCGGATGAGCCGTCTCTGGATATGAGTTTGCTACAACCTTCTCTCAAACCATCCTTGAAAGTATGAAACATACCACACATCTCACTAGGATGCAAGATCTGATTTGCGTGCTTGCCAAATGCAGGATTGTAATGGCCAGGAAGGAGGGGCCCAGTGCAGATGCATGGTGGTGTGATTTGCAGAAATGGCCAGTCAAAGAGACCCCGGGGGATTCCAAGATGGCAGCCAACACCAGGTAGACATGCCGGCGGAGCTCCCGTAATCTCCTTGCAACTTCTGACGGGACCACCACCCCGAAGCAGTTGCTCCCGCTCCAAAAAAAGCGGGAGGAAAGCAGAGAGAAGATATCTGGAACAGGGACAACTCGGAGAGGCGACGGAGACCCCCCACAGTGAGGCTCCACCATGGGAGAGAAGAACCCTGGCTGAGGAACCCAAGCTCTCGGCCCGGGAGAGTGCGCACCGACCCACCCCCTGGCTGAGAAGAAAGCAGCGGGCCTCGCACCTCGGGAACAGTAGCAGAGGGACCTGGAGACTAGAAAGGGTCCGCCGCAGCAGCAGCTGCACTCCAGGAGGAGCAACATGGTGAAGCCGAGTGGGAGATGAGGAGCTGACGCCCCGCCGCCGGGGTCTGCGCGGACCGGCGGCAGAGAGGTGAGGCGAGGGCGCAGGGAAGGAACAACAATATCAGATCTCTGGCACACCAGGCGAGGAAGAGAGAGCACCCCAGTCGGCGGGGGCATCAGGCAGTGGGACCCGGAGGTCAGAGAGGGCCCGCTGCGCCAGACCCTCGAGCACCTGGGACCCCAGAGCGACGTGAGAGGGAGAGGGGAGAGGGGTACCCCATTTGGTGGGAAGAGGCATCCCCGGTCCCTAAACGCATAGGGGGCACCACCCAGGCCCCCGGAAGACTGCACGCCAGGAGCAACAAGTACAACGGGACCTGGTGGGGGTAGACAGCACTGCAAGAAGCATCCCCAATGGCGCAGAGCAAACCAGAGGGGAAGTGTTGGAACCAACCCCTTATCAGCCACGCTAACAATGGGAAGGACCTGCTACCATCAAGGGCTAGACTGCAACACTGAGCAGAGAGGCCCGCTGCCTAGCCAGGGAGATCGCCCATAGCCTCAGCCCAAAGTGGGCACCCCCAAAGGAAAGCAGGCCCATGGGAGGAAAGGCCCCTTCACAGGGGAATGGAGAGGAGCAGTGGGGGGGCCTCTACGGGTGCAGACAACAGGCGCCGAGGGCAACAGCAGCAGACGGGGGTGCACCCCGGGGAGGAAAAGAGACCACGGCTGAGGCGGCCCCAGCAACATAGGCATGGGAGGACACTCCAGAGACAGGAGCAGACCCCCCTGTGATCCGACCAGGTGGTGGACTGCCCCAACACCACTGAACAGGAAGAGGGAAAGGCGAAACGTGCCTCAGAGGGTCGGACATCATCACCCATGACTCCAGCAGGAGTGAAGTGGACGCAGAAAAGGGTCCGAGCGGTAGGCCACCCCGTGAAGCCAAAACTACCCCCATAAAGCTGCTGGTCTGAGTTGGAACAAAGGAAGCAGAGGGAAAGGTGCAGTCAAAGGGTGTAGGAGAAAGGAGCCACTTAGTGGGCCCGAGTGGGGACCTCCCTGGAGGGAGAACAACCCTTGGGCGCAACAGAATACCGGGAGAGGGAAGAGCACCAGTATGCTACACCCACCAACAGAGGGGCATCTCAGGCACCCTAATAACTCCAATATGTCAAAACAAAACAAAAACAAAGCTAACAAGGAGGCACGACCGTAACGATACTGATGATGTGGATGGCCAGGGAACCCTCTGAAGAGCTCAGAGATACCCAGGAGGAAATGGACCTAACAGTGCTGATTTCACGCCAGTACTTCCATGGCGAAATGCTATCCTTGCAATCTAACCTTGCCAAATCCTTCCAGGAACAATTTCAGTTGCTACGAACGGACCTCAACACAGCCTTGGGGGAGTTCAAACAAGAACTGAGCCAGCTAGGAGAGAGAACGGACATACTCGACAGGAGCTTACAGGAAGTGGATGAAGACGCGAACAGTGAGGCCATTGAGAAGCTGGGTGTGGCGACCCAAAACTTGGAAATCCAAATAGAGGACATGGAAAACAGGTCTCGGAGGGTGAATATAAGACTGAAACTGCTACCAGAAACAGTACAAGGAGCTGAAAGGGGTCATTCAGGGCATTTTCTCTGGCATCATAGGAGAAGCAAACCCGAGGAGGGTAGAACTGGACAGAGTCCTTAGAGTGGGAAGCCTCAATAGAGTCACGAAGGCTACGCCAAGGGATGTGCTTGCAGCCTTTACAAGATATGCACAAAAGGGAGCAGTGCTGAGTGCAGCAAGACAACAGGAACCAATCAAGTACCAGGACCAACGAGTGGAACTCTACCAGGACCTGGCCAGCAGCACGCTGACTAAACGGTGTCAGATGGGCACGGTAGTGGCAGCACTTAAGGAAAAGGGGATAAAATACAAATGGACATTTCACTTCGGGCTCCTGTTCGAGTAGGCAGGGGGACAGAGACGCATAACCACCCTGCAGGAAGGCGTGGACCTGCTGCACATCGACCTAGACCAGGAACAAAGGAAGGACAGGCCTGGGAAAGCTCTAGAGGGTATTAACGGAACAAGGCTGAAACCCTGGGAGTTGTCCATGGTCAGAGAAAAAAGGAGGAGAAGGGTGACGCTACAAGGCCCGCCACATAGGGAAGGAGGAGATAAGTCAAACAGAGAGGGGAAGAGAGCATCGGGCAGGGGGGGAGTCCTGAACGGGCATTACATTAAGGGGAGGGAGGGAGAGAGCAGAGAGGGTCGAAGACCCAGACAGAGAGGAGTGAAAGGGGGGTCAGGAGGATGGGGGGATTTGGGCTTGGAAAGAGGTGACATAAGGGGAGAACAAAGGGGAGGGTCAAGGAAGAAGAGGCACGAAACAACGGCACGAAGAAGGGAGAGATCGGGGAGCATTAGCAGGTCAGGGGCGAGACGGGACTGATAACCCTTCAAGTGGGTAACACATAACGTAAGGGGGCTTAACACCCCTCTTAAGAGGACAAAACTAGAACAATTCACGAGAAAAGAGGGGGCAGACATCCTGGGGCTTCAGGAAACACACCTCATGCACAAGGACCAAGGGCGGTAAAAGCTGCAAGGGTTTAACCAGATACTGCATGCCTCCGGGAAGGATAAAAAGGGGGGAGTGGCCCTAGCCATCAAAAATACGGTGGACTTTAGAGTCACCGAAACCATATGGGACAAGGACGGAATGTATATCATTGTCAGGGGGACGCACCAGGACCTTCCCTATACCATGGCAGTAGTGTACGCTCCAAATTTGGGTCAGGAGCAGTTTCTGAAGCACGTAATGGGGACACTGGAAGAAAAGGCACAGGGACAAATAATCCTAATGGGAGACCTCAACATAGCATGGGATTGGGAGCGGGACAGATCGGGGGGCCTAGCGAGGGGTGGGGAAGCGGTGATGTCAGCAGAACTAAGGGATAGGATCGGAAGGGCTTGGCTATGGGATGTATGGGGGGATCTGAAGGGGGAGGAGGAGGGTTACACTTTCCTATCGGGGGTCCATGGGTCTTCATCAAGGATCGACTATTTGTGGGTCTCAGTGGGTATGATGGGTCAGATTTGAGAAGTAAAGACAGGCCCCATTGTGATAGCGGACCACAAGATTGTATCCATCCAAATGGATCTGAGCTGAAAGGAAAGAGGGTTGTGGGGATGGAAATACCCAAAGTTCCTACTCAGGGACCCAGTTATTAGAGAGGAAATGGAAGGGAAGATAAAGAGCTTCTTCGCAGATAACAAGAAAGGGGACACGACGGAAGACACGTCCCTTTAAGGCCAAACTAAGGGGGGAGCTGATAGCAGCAAGGGCACAGAGGGAAAAGCTGTTGAAGGAACTGGAGACGCAGCTGGAGGCGGAGGTAGAGGCAGTGAGAGAGAAGGCGGGCATAACCCCAACTAAGGCCTCTATGAGGGAATACAGAAGGGCTACAGTGCAGCTAGAAGCTTCTGGACAAAAAGAGCTTAAGGGGCACTGCTCACCGTCCGCCAAAATATGATGCCAAGGCAAATAAGGCAGATGCCATTCTAGCACAACTATTGAGGGGGGCGAGATCAAAGAACACAATCACAGCCCTAAAAACAGGGAGAGGGGAGAGGGTCATGCGGTCGGGGGACATTCAGGAAACATTGGCAGAGTTTTATGAATCCCTGTATGCATCGCAGAACCCCCAAGCGCACCTACAAGGGGAGTTTCTAGAAAGGGTACAGTTAAAAAAAATTGGAAGGGAGGCATGGGAATCCCTTAACCAGGAGATCACAGAGGATGAAGTGAGGAGGGTAATTAGTAACCTGCCGCCAAACAAAGCCCCGGGCCCAGATGGCTACACCGCAGCCTTTTACAAAACGTTTGCAACAGTATTGGTCCCGCACCTTACATTTCTCTTCAACACTTTCAGGTCCATAGGCAAAATAACCCCATCCATGGAAAGGCTAGACTTACCCTTATTCTCAAGCCTAACAAAGGCCCAGAGGAGAGAACATCTTATAGACCCATAGCATTGATAAATGTTGATGCTAAAATTTACACGAAGATCCTGCAAATAGGTTAGAGAGTCTCCTCCCGAACCTGATACAGCCGGATCAGGCGGGATTTATAAGGGGCAGGCAGACATGGGACAACATCAGGCGGGTGGCCCATTTGATTGAAAAGGTACAAAGGACGGACACTCCCACGGTCCTCCTAGCTCTCGACACAGAAAAGGAGTTTGACCGCATGGAGTGGTCCTTTCTGTTCCGGGTAATGCAGGAAATGGGCCTGGGAGGGGAGTTTTTGACAATGGTTCAGGCCAACTATCAAACACCCTCAACGTGAGTGTCAGTGAACGGTGCAATGTCATGATCCTTTAGGCTGAGCAGAGGCACGAAACAAGGGTGCCCACTGTCCCCAATGCTCTATGCAATTTACCTCAAGCCTCTTTTGCAGGTTATAAGGGAAGCAGATGGGATACGGGGCATCTCATTCGGGGGTGGGGGGGGAGTCAAAAGGTAGCAGTGTTTGCAGACAACATGTTGCTGGCCCTGACAACACCAATAGACTCCATCCAGGCAAGCAGAACATTATTTGCGGAGTTCGGGGAGGTCTCAGGTTTGAAAATGAATGTCAGGAAATCCAAAATCCTAAATCTAACTCTAAAAGCAGAGGACTGCGACACGTTGAGGCCAGCCACTCCATTCGTGTGGAGCCCAGGGGGAATTAGGTATCTGGTAGTCAGAATTACGGCGACCTTAGCAGGTTGGTATGCAGCCAACTATCCCCCATTAATGAAGAATAGCAAGAGGGACTTCCACAGGTGGGGGACCCTCCGAGTCTCGTGGCTGGGACGACTGGCTGCAGTCAAATAGTCACACTCCCACGATTATTGCACCTATTCCAGGCGATCCCCCAGGTAGTACAAACATGCTTCTTTTAGGGAGCTAAAGTCCCTAACTAGCAAGTTCTTATGGGAAGGAAAGAGAGCAAGGATCAGTAGGCACCTACTAATGGCACCCAGACGGGAGGGAGGCCTGCCACTACCAAACTTTCAACAGTATTACGAGGCTACCCAGTTAAGGGTGATTAGAGAATGGCTTCAGGAAGGGGAAAGCAGGCAAAATAAACAATGGGTTAAAATGGATAGAGCTGTGGTGCATCGTGAGCTGGCGGAGGTCCTGTGGCTACCGAAACATCACAGGCCAAGCCATCTATATGAGAGTACGATAACCAAACTGTTAACGGACAATTGGGACACAACTGGTGGGAACCAAGGGGATAACGACCTTCCCGTCTCCTTTCACACCAATATTCAATAATGGGGATTTCACACCTCGGTTAGAAAAAGGGCCATTTGAACAATGGCCAGAGTAAGAGTGCAGGAAATTGGGCGATATGTTCCGAGGTGAGGGAATACTCTTGTTTGAGGACTGCAAAAGGGAATTTGCGGTGAGGGAAGTGGAAAGGCTTAGATATGCGCAAATAAGGCATTGGGTACTGGACCCCTGAGTCAATGGGGAAGCGATCAGGGATACAACACAGTTTGAAAAATTCCTTCTATCCAACGATGAGTCTAAGGGGCTAATATCCAACTTATATAAGATACTGGACAACACTAGAGCTTGGCAACAATGGGCGTATATGCGGAGTTGGGAGCAGGCTTTGGGGGGGGGAAATAGATAGGGAGGAATGGGAGAGACTATGGAGGAAGATCCCCAAACTCGCCAGAGCCTCTCAGCTGCAAGAAACATGGTACAAGATTTATTTTGGCTGGCATTATACACCAGCCCACCTTCACAAGATTTACGCGGGAATCTCAGGGGATTGCTGGATGGGTTGCGGGATGGAGGGCACGGCAGACCATATCTGGTGGAAATGCCGGAAAATCGAGCCATTTTGGCAGGAGGTGCGGAGGGCCCAGGACTAGGCTTACAGGCCAGGGGGATGACGCTCCGCCGGAACAGATTCTGGTGGGACTTGGAGGGGGCATGGCAGGGGGAGAGACTCGCTCTCGGGAAAAAGCAAAGGTAGTTCTAACACTTGCGGCTATGACGATAATAGCGCAGAGGTGGAAAAGACCAGAGGTGCCCATGATGCAGCCTGGCTGTGGAAGATATGGGAAATTATAGCCCTTGAATCGGCAACATACGCCACAAATGACAATGTGCACAACTTTGCAAAGGACTGGGGAGAAACTTTGGCTTTCCTAAAGGATGACTTTCGGGCAGTGTGGTGCCCCCGACGTCTAAAGCTGTTGGATCTCCAATAAACCCTGATGACCGGTCCATGACAGGAATGGACCAAGGACAATGCTGGAGTCGCCTTGGGGGGTCGGGGGGGAATTGTTGGGGGATGGTTTAATATGTTGTAAACTCAATAAAGAGATATTCAAAAAAAAAAGAAAAGAGACCTCGGTCTGGTGTACAGAGCTGGGAACGGAGGGATGAGCGAAGTGAGTGTTGACGTGAGGTTTGGAATGCCCGAACACAGGCGATGTTTGCACCCTCCGACGAAATGCCCCCACAGAAGATCAATTTCGGCCTTACTGTACTTACATCTGTGTGCATGACCCCCCCCCCGCATTCCCCTCATGATTGATATGCAGACCCCTGGCACAGATTTACTGTAATTTCAGACTGGAACTGTACGAGTCGGTGTTAACGTATTTTTTTTTCTCCTATTTTGCTGGGTTTTTTTTGTTGATTTTTGTTTTGTCTAGCATTGACTTTTGAGTTTGTCTCATGGTTTACCAGGATTTTTCAAGTACTATATTTAAGCAATATGACCCGAGAGGCGGGGCATTACCGACTCAGGTAATGCCCCGGGGCCCATAGGTATAGGCCCCTTACCGAAGGCCCCGGTGCCCCGCCGCGAGGATCATATAGCTATTAGTACCCCGGCCTACAAAAACTGTGTGACCGGGGCACTAAAAGCTTTATTTTTTTCCCGAAATTCTGCAGCTTTTCGGGGGAAAAAAAGACGTTAAAGAAAATTGCCACGCAGTCCGTTTTCCCTTTCCTTGGGGGCCATCGGGAGCAGACGTGCTGGAAGCAGAAGCGTTTCCAGCACGTCCGCTCCCGAAAAAAAAGAAGGTAAGTGGGGTTGGGAGGGCGAAAGGGAAAAAAAAGAGAAAAAAAAAAATAACGTACCTGGTCCCCGGCGGGGGACGATGGAAGTCTCCAGCCGCGTGGAGGCTCGGAACGGGGATGGCCCCGCTCCAAGTCTTCATACGGCTGGAGGCTTTCAACGTCCCCTGCCGGGGACCAAGGCATAGAAGGTAAGTGGGGTGGGGAGGGCAGGGAGGTGGAAGGTTGGAGGGAAGGGAAAAAAAAAGCCTTACCTCTGTTCCCGGCGGGGGGCGAAGGTAGCCTCTCAGCCTTGGGGAGACTCGGAGCGGGGATGGCCCTGCTTCGAGCCTCCTCATTGGCTGAGGTGAGGGGCTGCCAAACCCCTGCCGGGGACAAAGGCTGTGGAATCCCGACAGAGGCATTCCCGGCCTGGTAAGGACTCGGCGAGGGCCAATCAGAATGGCTCTTTCATTCTGATTGCCCCCTCGCCGGGTACTAATGATTGATATGACTGCACGAATAGCACCGGCTGCTAGGGTACCTGTTGTATTTATTGTATATTTTCCAAATTTAAAAACATTTTCCAAAAAATAAATGCTCCCCAGCCGACACATCGCATTTCTCCAGGCAATTAATATGCCATTTCCTCTGAATTCATAAGGATCGGCACCACATGAACCTCTGAGCCCCAGTGTCACACAAACCTCCCAAGCCCATGGTTTTCCAGATTGCATGTTCTGAGGGGTACTGTAGGGCATGGTGAGGCTCCCTCTCCCAACACAGAGGCCAGATCACTTTGTTCGGGGCACAGCTTTGGAGGGGAGCTCTGCAGTTCCCACAGTGTACTGCCTCCAGGTAGATCATGGCTCCGGTGGGACTGCAATGACCCCCACCCTTCCTCCCTCTGACCGCACCTCCTTGAGAGAGGATGGAGTCAAAGAACTGGCTGTTGCATGATCAGAAAATAGAAAGACCGCCTCCTAGTTGAAGGACAGACAACAAGTGAAAGGTCTCGGCCTCAAGAGTTAGGATAAGCCCCATGACCTTATGCATCAATCTCTCAAGAGTCTACATTCTTGGCCTAGGTCAACACTCAAGCACAACATGTTATCCAAAGGGCAGTAGAAAGGATTCACATTGATGCTCGTGGGACCAGTGACAATGTCTGCAGTACTGCTCGCAGTGTCCTCTGCGATGGCTCCGAAGATATTAATAAGGTCATGACAAACGCATACTGTCCGGGGATCAATACCTTATGCCACGTGCAGTGAACTGATTGGACATTTATTGGAATTTAGGAGATGAGTAAAGCCCATCACTCCCTGCTGAAATAACAGGTCTTTTTCAACTAGAAAGTTAACAGAAGAAGCAGGCAATAAACAGAAAAGATGTTTTTCTAAACTAAAGACAGTTTAGGTTCGGTCTGAACTCGAGAGGGAGACTTCAATCAATTGAATGTACTTTAAAAGTGTTAAGAACTGAAATGCATCAGCAAAACCTTTCACAACATAAAAACTACAGTGAGCCATTTACTGGTCTTCAGCTGTCCTCAACTTTACCTCTAGTTTTTGCAACCTGCCCCTTTGGTTTGGTTATTTATTTAACTCCCATAGGTCATTTGCTGGGCATCAGTTTCCATCATACTTTTATCTCAGGTTTGGCAACAAAAGCAGCTAACTATACAAACTCAAAAAACAAGATTACAAAACAAAATCCAGATGGCAGAAATTGGTTTGCCAACTAGTTTAAACACAAGGACAACGTTTGAGTGCATTTTAAAGCTGGGGGCATAGCATTCAAAACCTCTAGGGCCGCCTAGAGGAGATGCAAAGCCCTGCAAATCAGCATAGGTTGTTCATTACCACCGTTGATGGCCTACAATGTACTAGAAACATAGTAGCCCTTGTCCCTCAAAAGCTTTGAAGGTCACACAAGCCAACTTGGACATCACAATGAAAACTATTCGTAGCGGGTGCAGATCCTACAGGGTGGAGGTAATATGTTTTAAGCACTAGACACCTTGCAGCAGCGTGGCACAGGCTGTCATTTCCATGTTACGCACATAGGAAAATGTGCATAAAGTGCAGTTCCATAATTCATATGCATTAACATTCCCACCCATCACAGCTGCGATTAGACTGGATGCAAACACTGCATGCTTGAGCTATGGGGAGTGGCTGCATGCCATTAATCCAGGGTGGCACACATTCCAACATCCGACTTTCAGAGCACACAATCATAATGTCCATCTTATCAGGGTTCAACTTTGGCCAATAGGACATCATTCAAATGGCAACCACGGAACATCCTGACACATATATTTTCCACTGAAAAACCCTAGTTAAGGTTCAGTTAAGTCGTGCAGATTTAACGCAACAATACCCATGAAATTTAGCAGATGTGGGAATACATGACAAGCTTAACTCGGCACGCTCCTGTAGATGTCCCCCATAATGCTATGTCCCTATAATGCCATTTTGTATGTCATTGTGAATCCCTTCTCTTATAATATGTATGGGCTTTGCAACGGGAACACGCCAACAACATGACTTCCCACGAGCTGAATTTCAAGCATTTTGTTGTGTTAAATTTGTACAACTTAACTGTACCTTAACTTTCAAGGGTGTTGTTATAGCATAGTTTTTTTAGTGGGCCACTAGCCATGGCCTTCATCCGCCGCCTTTGGCCGTGTCCACCGTACATGTTCCCCCAATATGTTTCTTTTGGACCCACTAATACATGTCTTTCGTGCCCACCATCCAGGGCATTTCGCCGGGACCACTGTATATTTTAAAACACTCCCAGGCCTTTGCCCGTGTCGACTGCACATGTTCCCCCAATATGTTACTTTAAATGTGTTTCGGCCCCATTAGCCGGGGCAGTGAGCACGGCCTTTGGCCATGCACACTGCATATTTTAAAACCCTACCAGGCCACTGGCCACGGCCATGTCCACTGTACATGTTCCCCCAATATGTTTCTTTACATGTCTTTCGGGTCCATTATATTGGGGCGTTTGCCCTGTCCGTGCTCACTGTATATTTTAAAACACTACTGGCCCACTAGCCATGGCCTTTGGCTATGACCATTGCCAACGGCCATACATGTTCCCCCAGTATGTTTCTATACATTTCTTTCAGGCCCATTAGCCAGGACCTTCGGCAACACCCACTATATATTTTAAAACACTACCAGGCCACTAGCCATGGCCTTTGGCCATGGTCAGTGGACACGGCCCAATTCCACTTTTTTTTTGTATTCATCTCATTTTTTGAACTCTTTAAAAAAATGTTTCCCACGTTACCCACGGTTATATTAGCAATGTGCTACAAATGACCCTGGTTATCCGTAACCGCCTGCAAATAACAGTGGTTATTTTCGTGTGATGTGCTTTTATTAACCACGGTTATCCCGCCACATAACCCTGTTATGTGAAAACGTTCAAGCGCTGAACTTGGTCCCCAGCCCCCCTCCCCCTACTCCCCCCACCAATTTCACATGGTGTCCTCTTTTCCCCTCCCACCCTCTAGCCTGATGTCATTTCATCCTTTTTCCTCCTCCAAATGGCCTTTTTTCACTTTTCATTTTCATCTAACCCCAGTTATTCCATTGTAACCACGGTTATCGCTCGCATCCAACAAAAAAAATGGTGGCTTTTTCATTTCTGAAAAGCAACTCTCTTGCAGAGCTATAATTTTTGGAGAAGGGGCACTCCATATTTTAACTACTGGATGGAATAACCCCAGACTCCTCCCAGAAATAGAGTCAATGCTGCATGCCCAAGTTGTTTCGTAACAGGGCCAATTCTGTCCAGTGGTTTTTGCTGTGCACCGAGCAGACATTTTGACGTTTTCTCTATGGGGAAATGAATGTGAGTAGGCCAAAAACAGCATTTTTCAAAGCCCTGTGAGATCACAAAATAGGGAAGAGGCAAAACATAGGGTCCAATGATCCATTCAAGAATGGTTCATCCAAGCTCTGCACGGTCCCTGAGAAGGCCCAATGGCCTATCATGGCTCATAGCATTAAATGCTGCTGATCATTCCAACATGATAGAATGAATCACAGTCATTGGGCCTCATTATAAGGTTGCCGGTCCGGTAACAATGGTACCGGTAAGCTTGCCAGTATCGTTACCGGACCGGCAAACTATGAGTTCTACTCGTGAGTGCCTTACTGCCCACCAGATCTGACCTGACGAGCGTACCGGCAGATCTCGACGGATGCACCGGCACCATTCAGGAATGGTGCCGGTGCATCCGGCCTCCCCATTGAGTCCAATGGGACTCAAATGGGAATGGGGAGTAATAATTACTGGCACCCGGCAATGGGGATTTACCGGGTCTGCCGGGGCTGGAATGACCCGGTAAGTCCCCACTGCCGGGTGCCAGTAAATTCATGACTCCGTTGGCAGCCGTGCCGGTATTTACCAGCATGGCTACCGCCGGACTCATAATCAGGCCCATTGTCCTTCACAAATAATACATTGCTCACCATGCAGACCAAAGCCAACTTGTATCTTTGATCGGGTCGAAAGTTGGAAAGGAAGGCATCAAATAAGTCTGCCTTTACAGTTGGGTGAACGCTTCAGTATCCAGAATCTTCCCCAGAGTGTGCCACGTTATTTCCAGTTGTCAGAGTAAAAAAAATGTTGCCGTGCCTAAAGTCTGTCCTGAAAGGGAAACCTCTTCCCGTGTGGAGTATGCAAATCAAAACCAATAAAGAATCCTGTGCTAGCAGAAAAGGAGAGTGCCATGTTAAAAGACAGGTTTCAAGAAAGAGCAGAAGGGCCCCCAGTGACCTGAAAGTTTCAACTAAGCTGCAAAAAATGACTTAGCTGGATGAGTATACAAGGACCTGGTGCAAACGGTGATGGACAGCCACTGCTTTCACAATCTTGGTAAATAGTCTTCTAACAGTGCTGAGCACAAATGGGATGACTAATAGTACCTGGTATCCTCTCCCGATTACCAACTCCCTGGCACAAACTGAAGGTAGCAACAATGGGGCAGTGAGAATTGGTGTAGTCTCCCATTTAATTTCTCAGTGAAATGAAAAAGAATCTCAGGTCTAGTGTGGCCTGAGTACTAAAATCGCGTCTATCCAATGTGAAGAATTGGGAACGGAACCTTTCAAGGGAATGTCGCAAGTTGAGCAAATTTCACCGCCCAAGTGGTAGAGTGAGGCCGGACAGAGGAATTGTGGAGGATGGAGTGAGAGAGAGCCTGTATCCACAATGACAGAAAGAATCAAGGGTCTAGTCAAGTTCTCGACGATGCTCTGAAAGCATACACGCCACCCCCAATAAGCAAAGAATGAACTGAGACTTGGCAGGATGTTTGACTGATGGACTTACTGTCTCTGAAGATGTGTCGTGATGCGTATTCCACTGATCCTTGGACCCAGAACACCCCAGGTAGTGACTGAGCACCAATCAACAGAACAAACTTGATGGGTTAAAGAGCCAAGGAGATGACCTTGAGAAGGCTAATTTTAACTTTGTTAAGCACCTCGTCCGTTGAGGTATGAATGGCTAACCCTCACCAATAGCAGAACCAGGGCCTTGTCCTAGAAGTCTGAGTGCTTGATAGCAATGAGGCAGGGTTGCGAGGGAACACACAGCACACTGCCGAGGCCATCAGTTGCTGTGTACGCTGAAAGCAAGGCGTCAACAAGCCCACCTTCTTAATCCAGGGAGATTGCTCGCTAACACCAGAGCCCCCCTGAGACATTGCAATTGCACTTGCTAGGCCTGCATCCATGTTCATCAGACTGAGATAGTAAGCTCAGGCAAAGGAGGCAACAGAGGCAGCTCAGGCAAAGGAGGCAACGGAGGCAGCTCAGGCAAAGGAGGCAACGGAGGCAGCTCAGGCAAAGGCGGCAACAGAGGCAGCTCAGGCAAAGGAGGCAATGGAGGCAGCTCAGGCAACGGAGGCAGCTCAGGCAACGGAGGCAGCTCAGGCAACGGAGGCAACAGAGGCAGCTCAGGCAAAGGAGGCAACAGAGGCAGCTCAGGCAAAGGAGGCAAAGGAGGCAGCTCAGGCAAAGGAGGCAAAGGAGGCAGCTCAGGCAAAGGAGGCAACGGAGGCAGCTCAGGCAAAGGAGGCAACGGAGGCAGCTCAGGCAAAGGAGGCAACGTAGGCAAAACGATTGAGTTTTGGAATGTTGTACCATGCAAACTTTCCCAGATTAAAATGAGTGGTAGTGAGCATTAATATCCTTACTCACAGCTGCCACCGAAGACCACGCTAGATGACCTTCAGAGGCCCCATTTAGCACAGTTGACTACATAGAAATGCCTGTGCAGTCAAGATCCTTTGCCAAAAACTACCTGGCCCAGTGCTCAAATCTGAACAGAAGTAAGGACCTTAAGGTCCAGAAATCCCATTAAAAAAATATTTTCATCAAAAAACCTGGTAGAGGATGGCAGCTCATTTGCATCGTGTTCGTGCATTCTGGGAAAGGGGCCAGCAGAGGAGGATAGGGAAAAGGTTCAGCAGACATCAGTGCCTCTGGAGGCCATAGGATGGCTAGAGGAAGGTGGAGGAGGGAGGGGGGGTGGCGAACAGCACATGTTGGGGTACTCAGAGAGTGGACTGGTTACTCCTGAGGAAAGGTCAGGGCAGGAGTCAAAAGCCTAAAGAGTCAGGCGGGAGGCAAGTATCTCTCCTTGAACAATTCAACAAGGTAGAACTTCATGGTTCTATGACGTTTCTACAAACGTCATGCGTTTGTGGAAACACCCAACAAACGGCTTTTCACAAAGAGATACGGTTCAGTAAACATTGACAAAAAAACAAGATGGGAGGAAAAGACGACTGCAGTTGGAATTACATAATTTGGAGTCAATTCTACAAAGGCTGAAGGGGTGAATAAAGTGCTGTGCACCTTGGTCTCCTCGGAAGGGCATAGAAGGGGTACAGATCAAAATAGCGTAGACCAAGATACCTGAAACAATATTCCTGACATGGTGGGCTCATCGTGAGACAGTAACAAAGGTCCACATGTGTCTAAAGCCCTGCCCAGTTCCTCTGGCAAGGCTCTCATTTATGGTCTAACCTTTATGACTGGAAGCAAAGACCAAGTGGTTGGAAACATTCTCCCTAGTAGTAGTAGTAGGCATTGTGTATATTATAATAGCGTGACATTCTCTTAACAGGCGATGAGGGAGGGTATGAAAGCGCAGGGCGTTGGTCACTGTCCCAGCCCGGATGGCATTCCAACTGATTTATTCTTGGACCGGACAAAGCCCCAGTAAAACCCCAGCCAGCTGGAAGTTGCCAGTAATCAACCCAATTTGTAAAAAAAGGTTGCAGGAACAGCGCAATAGCTTATAAGCTTATTTCTCTCTTAAATGCCAATCTTATTTTATTTATCTTATTTCTATTTACTGATTTATTTGGGTTGAACATCTGTTTATTGTTTTCCAACATCAAACGTACATGTCATAACGTGATGACACAGATCAAAAAGGAAGATTGACAATACAACATTGTCTCCCCTGCACATCAATCTTGTTATCTGCAGAGCAAAACGCTGCAGATTCCGATAGTAGGGCCTTATATGTTTACTAAACACTATCTTCAACATCTATGCCAACTGGGCCTGTCCCTCCCCCCTAAACTCCCTTCCAGAAAATGCTCGAATTCAGTTGTGAGTATACGAGTAGGGATGGTATGTAAGCGTATGTTAGGCTAACATGCAGGAGTAAACAATGTGGGAATTCTGGGACCCCAAAGAGCGGGCATGTGGCATAATGAGGTAAGGTCCTATCCTTTGGGTGGTGCCCCCGTTTTCAGGGTGGTCTGCATCAGTGGTTTTCCGTGTACTCCTATATAAATGGGTCTAGCAGCCCTCAGAATGTGTCTGCCCTTGTAGTGTTAGCTGACTTCGGCCGTTTGAATGCGTTTCGGTCTAGGGTGCAGGTCCTGGCCAGCAGATCTGTCCACTGTGTCTTAGAGAGTGGGGATGTCGACTTCCATTGTAGGACCAGGAGTTTGCGAGCGGTGAAATGTATGATGTTTATGAGCCTACGGGTAAGCGTGTTGGCATGCCAATTGGTGTATCGGCCCCAAATAACAGTCAGGGGATAATGTTAGGTAAGCATCTGGGACATGTAATATCACCTGCCTGTGAATCATCTGCCAATATGGCCTGAGTTTAGGGCAGGACCATAGAATATGCCCCATAGTGCCCAGGTCAGTGCACCTTCGCCAGCGCGTGGCTGAAGGTGTCATGCCCATTCTAAACATTCAGGCCAAAGTGTGGTACATTTGCTGAACAATCTTGAATTGGATTTCCCTGTTTCTAATGTGTTAGTGAGGTATCTGGTCATTCCATCGACTGGCAAACGGTTGAATACCATACCATTGAAAAAAATGTAACGAAAAAAAAAGCATCGAATGCATTTTTTTTATGGTAAATAGTTTAGTTTAATTATATTGGGTTTTAAAGGTTACAAAAGGGGTGGTTGGGTGGAAACCCCCATCTAATTTTTTTTAAAAAATGTATTCAATGCTTTTTTTCAATGCTTTTTTTCAATGCTTTTTTTCAATGGTATGGCATTCGACGGTTTGGCAGTCGATGTAATGACTAGGAACCTTTACTGAGGTCCCTGGTATGGCTGTAAAGTATTCATATATATCTCCAGCGTCAACCGCGATGTCGAGATCAGTATACCAGGCCCTCGCCAAAGCGCTGTTCCTATCAACATTATTCAGGATGCTCATAGCATAGAATGTGTGGAGGCGAGGGTGAGCTTCCTGTTGCTGTTCCAATTCTAGTTCGCAAGGAGCTGGGGGGGCCTGGCGGGAGGTTTCTGTAATGTACTGTAGTACCACGGCACGTAGCGTCCAATATTGGAGCCAGTGTCTGGCCTCGAGGCCCAGCAGGTGGCGACCAGTTTGGAATGGGAGCAGTTCAGGACCATCACATAAGTCCATTATCCTGACCTGAGACCATAGTGTGTCCTGTCGGGGGTGGAGTTTACGTTTCCATTCGATTGACATTAATGACCCTACACTCATCCATGTGGGTGCCACTTTGTTTGTTTATTCTTTGGTATCGATTCCCTGTTGGGAACAAAATCTGTGCCATTGTATTAATGTCTTGATCAATATAGGATGAGATATGATTTGAGGCTGTAGTTACGCAGGTGGGGGTGGCCAAAGTTTCGGTGGGAGTCAGCAGGGCCTTCAAGGCCAGCTCCATACCCTTCCAGCTTGTGGTATATCCTGTGTTCAGCCACCGGTTTGCCCAACAGATTTATGCAGCCTGATAGTAGAATTTCCATGATGGGAGGGCCAAGCCCCTGTCAGATTTAGCGGCATTAAGGATAGATGTTCGTAAGCGCGCCTTCTTATCTCGCCAAATAAATCTGGAAATGGTGTATCCAGATGTTCATACATCTTGGGGGTGAGGATACATGATATCATCAGTGACAGGTAGATAGGTTTGGGCATGGAGTTCATCTTTATCGTGTTTAATCTGCCCGTTAGAGCGAGGGGTATAGTCTCCCATCATCAGATCAGCACAGATAGTGGGGATAATTGAGGTCCCGAAGGTCCCCGATATGGGCACTGATTTTAATCCCCAAGTACGTGATATGGTGCATTTGCAGTCGGAAGGGGGCCACCCATCCTGGGTCCCATGGGATGTCTTGTCGTAGCGGGAGGATTTCGGATAACTTTGTACCCCACCATCGGGCCGTTTTCTCGTAGGAGATATTGGACTCATGGGGAGAGAAATCGGGGTGTTGCCTATATAGAGTAGTAAATCATCTGCGTAAAGGGAGACCTGTTGTTCTTCCCTCCCTCACGTAAACCCTGCCAGTGGGGGTCCGTGCGTAATTTGACTGCAACCGGTTCTATGGACAGGGCATATAGCAAAGGTGATAGCAGGCAGCCCTGCCGCGTACTTGATTGAAGTCCAAACGGGGCCGACAATGTGCCATTAATGGTCATGAAAGGCTGTCAGTTTGGTGTACAATAAGCAGATTAGGTTAATAAGAGCAGCGGGGAAGCCATATTCCGCTAAAACCAGGAACAAAGCCCCATTGGACTTTGTCTAATGCCTTCTCTGCGTCGATCGCTAGCATAGCGTCTTCTTGTTCCGAGTCGTTGGCAATAATGTGAAGCAGTCTGCAGACGTCATCCCCCGAATGCCTTTTACAAAGGAAGCCAATCTGATATTTGTGTATCAGGTGCGGCAGGATAACCTCTATTTTCTGCGCTAGACATTTTCCTAGGATCTTGGCGTAAGAGTTTAAGAGCGATATTGGGTGGTACGAGCTGTATTCATCAGGGGGTTACCCCTTCTTGGGAAACATCACTATATTTGCAGCTAGCATTGTCTGCAGTTGCAGACCGCTGTGTGCTGCTTTGCCAAAGACCTCTTCCAATTTGGGGATGATATTGTTGGCCATCATTTTATAAAAAATCTATTGGAATTCCATCAGGGCCAGATGCTCTACCCGGTGAAAGAGAGTGAATTGCTCGATCTACATCTGCCGACGATATGGGGGTGTCTAGAGCGTCCCGTTGGGCACTGGTGAGTTTGGGCATACAATTGACGGCAGGAATTCTTGCATTTTTTGATGAGATGTTGGTTCGGGAGTGGTGTATGGATCCAAATAGTATACCGCGAACTGGGTATTGATGTCTCCAGCCCCCACTAAGAGGGTCCCACACCCATCCCGTATTGCAGTGATCATCTGGGCAGCTTGCCGCTGTTTCAGGTCGAGTGCCAATAGGTGTAGTGGTCTGTCATTTTCGAGGTAGTACTTTTGGGACCAACTCGAATATGACTTTTGGACTCTGGTAGTTGTTATATGCTTGATTTCTGTAATAATTGTGTATATGTGTGATAGGGTCTGTTGGTTGGGTATTTGTTTATGTAGTTTCTCGAGGGCGGATAGGTCTGTAAGGAGTTGCGTTTCCTTTTGCTTCCACTTTTTAAATTTGTGTGACCATCTGGATATGCATTGGCCTCTTGTAAAGGCCTTGAAGGTTTCCCAGCACGTGTATGCATTGTATGCATGATTTAGATTTGTGGCCCAGAACACCTCGATGTCTTCTTTTATGTGCTCTATAAAATCTGGGTATGACAGTGCCCTCATATTAAGACACCACAGTGGGGTTTTGCGGGGGTATCAGGAAGACTCACCCAAAGTGACACAGGGGCATTATCTGAAATGGTGGTGGGTGGTATGGCACAGTCACTCGTCATGTATAGGGCATTGGCTGGGATAAACCAGTAGTCAATCCTGGAGTAGCTCTGGTGGCTGCGGGAGTACAAAGTGTAGTCCACACGAGCCCTGTGTACCCGTCTCCAGACCTCCCTCATGCCCAGGTCCAACATAAGTGTGCAGAGGGCGGTTTGTTTTTTCAGGCCCACTGGGCCGTCCGTGTTGCTGCTCTGGCGGTCTAAGGTGGGATTGATAGTGACATTGAGGTCTCCGCCCACTAAATCTAAATTCCCCAGGTGATGTGCACAGGTGGCAAAGGTGTGAGTGAAGAAACCCGGGGTATCTGTTGTGGGGGCGTGTATTTGTATTTGTATTGTATTTATATTGCGCACCTAACCCAAAGGTAACAAGGCGCAGAGGCATCAAGAGGATTGCGAAGCTTGGTTACATACATACAGTAGCGGATGAGGTCCAGCTAGGTTACAGTACTGGAGCATCCAAAAACAATGAAAGCCGCAGAGGCAAATGGTTACAAGAAATATGAAAAAAATATATACAGTCCTATATACAAGAAATTCAGAAGGTATCCTGTGTTGTACCTGCGTAGGTCAGTTGGTAACAAGTGTATACATAATTACAGTCATTTGTAGTGTAGCGCAGCCAGGGGGCGTTATATGTCATGATCCTTGAGCCAATGGATAGTCTTAGATCTGAAATGACAGTAAGGGAGGTCCTCCCTACAGGGAGGTAGAAGGGAGTTCCAGAATTGTGCTGCTTTTACAGGAAAGCTATTCCCTCCAGACATTGGGCGTTTAAATCTGGGCACAAGGTGGAGATTGGAGTTAGCCATTCTTGAAGGTCAAGATGAGGCTGGTCTGGAGAATCTGGTTATAAGGTATTGAGGGGCTGCTTGATGGAGACATTTGTGAGTCAAGGAAACGGATTTGAGGAAGATTTTATCTTTTGTAGATAACCAGTTGACAGATCTTCTAGTCTCAGAAATGTGGTCTTTCATCGGGATACTAAGGGCCGCTCTTAGGGCATTATTTTGTAGAATTTGAATTTTATTTGTGATATATTTATTGCAACCTACATATAGTGCGTTGCAATAGTCCAACTTGGACAGGATCAGAGCCCTGGCTAGAGTGATGCAGTTAGGTGGTGAGAGGAATGGTTTGGCTGCTCTGAGAAGTTTGCATGTGTAAAATGTGGCAGATGCCATAGCATTAACTTGTTTTTTGAAGGTGATTGTGGAATCTAGATAGAAGCCGAGGGTTTTGACCTCCTTGGCTACAGTGATCTTATTATTGTCAATTACTAGAGAGGTGTAGTTTTGGTCTAGTTTGTTGAGGTTGGATGAGGAGCCTAGAATGAGGAGTTCTGTTTTGTCATCATTCAGGCATAGACCGTGTGAGGCCATCCATGCCTGGATGATAAGCTACACTTTGTTGACAAAGGTCAAATCCTTATCATAATCCCCCGTCAACGGGATGAGGATCTGGGTATCATCGGCATAGTTAGTGTAGGTGATACCCAGACCATCTAGATCATCAAAAGGGGGCTTTGTAAAAATGTTGTACAAGGTCGGGGAGACGCATGATCCCTGAGGCACGCCGCAGGTAATAGGCGTTGGGTCAGCCGCAGCTAATGGGGAGAAGACTCTCATCGTGCGGTTGTTAAGAAAAGATTGAATCCAAACGGTGGCCTCATGAGAGAAATGGGCTGCCGTTTGTAGGTGATTGCATAGGATCTCATGGGCGACCAGGTCGAAAGCGGCTGAGAGATCAAGAAGTAGCAGTAATGCAGTCTTATCCTCATCTCTCAGCTCATCAATCTGAGCCTTGAGATCTATAAGTGCAGTCTCAGTTCCATGTTGAGGCCTGAAGCCAGATTGTCGGACTCCTAGAAGGTGGAAGTGTTCGAGGTAATGTTGGATTTGTTGGTATGCTATTTTATCGAGGATTTTAAATAGGAACGGAACTGTGGTGATGGGGCGGTAATTAGTAGGAGTGGAGGGGTCTAGATTCGGTTTTTTGAGAAGGGGGAGGACCCAGGATTATTTCAAGTTATTAGGTACGGTGCCTGATGTGAATGACGCATTTATTAGTTTGGTAATAAATGGTGCAAGATCACGAGCTGCATCTTTTATCAATTGTGCAGGGCATAAATCCCCATGGCAATTCGAGGGTTTGAGGGTGAGAATGATGTTTTCAACCTCTTTAGTGGATACTTTGTGGAAGTTAAAGTGGGGAATGGGCGTAATGGAGTGCGTCAGTGCGGGGTGTGTCATTTTGGGGGTGAAGGTGCTGGGTTTAGTGGATGAGAGGAGGGAATCTTTTTTAATGCTTATCTTTGTCTTGAGAGAGGAGATTTTGTTAGCTAAGGCGTTTTGTACACCTGTGCACCAGTTTCTGTCCTTGAGGCAGGAGTCAGGTGCTTGGATAGGGGATTCTACCTCTTTCAGTATTGTGAAAAGTTCTTTGGTGTTAGATTTTGCTTGCGAGATTCGAGTGCTATAGGACATTTGTTTGGCAAGAATAATTTCTTTTTTATATTGGGAGGCTAGTATACTCAGATTTTTCTTATTGTTTTCTGAGGGCTGTGATCTCCAAATTTTTTCACAACGTCGCTTTTCCTGTCTGAGGGCTTTAAGATGAGGAGAGAAGCAAGTGTTGATATGTTTCCGAGGTTTGCTCTTTCTCAACTTCAGGGGAGCTATATCATCAAGAGATGAAAGCATGACTTTGTTATAAAGGTCTACCATAATGAAGGGATCTATGTGATCCGAAATGGCATTCAGGGTCGGTAGGATCAAAGGGACAAGGCTTTCGGGAGTGATGTTCTTTTTGGTTCTGGTCTGGACAGCTGGGGCTATACTGGCGATTTGCGCTGGTGTTACCTCTAAGGTGAATGAGATCAAGTAATGATCTGTCCAGGGCTGCAGTAATATGGATGAGACCAGGACTGGGCAATTATGCACTGCTAGCCTGTCCAGAGTTCTGCCTTTGTTGTGAGTGGGATCTGTGATCTTCTGGGTAAAGCCCAGTTTGTCTAAGGTGTTGTTAATTATAGTAGCATTGGCATCTGACGGGTCACTAAAACCAAGGTTAAAGTCTCCTAGTATGATACTTTGGGAGGAATTCTTGAGGTTATTTGATAGGATGTTTGTAAGGTCTTCTTCAAATGATCCTAGAGGGCCGGGGGGTCGGTAAATTAGGTGAATGGAAAAAGACTGGGTATTAGATAAGGTTAATTTCACAGTTAAGGATTAACATGATCCTACGTTAAAGGGTGGAGAGATTTTCAGTGAGAGTTTAGTTTTAGCTATAAAGGCAAGACCTCTGCCTCGAGAGGTGGTACGATCGAGTCTTAGTAGGTTGTAATCATCTGGAAGGGCTAACATGATTGCAGGGCCTGCTGTTGGGTGGAGCCAGGATTCAGTAACAGCTAGGAAGTCTAAGTCTTCATTATGCAGTAATTCAGCTATGTCTGTTGCGTGAGCTACCATGGAAAGTGCAGAGGTGGTAGCAGAGGTTTATGAGTGCCTTTCTGGGTGAGGATAGGCTCGCGGGAAAGTCTACTGTTCAGTTGAAGAGGATGCTGGGAGAGGCTATTGTTGTGGGGGCTAGTACTGACCTTGCTGTGCAATGATTTAGTTAAAGGATCGTATAGCCTTGGGAGTCTGGCACGTAGTTTAAGATTCCTCTGAAGAAGATTAGGTGTAGACTCATGTGGAAGTGAGTTTAATAGCATGGTAGGATATTGGGTGCTCATAATGTAGAGTAGTGATCTAAGTTGATTATATGTTGAGAAATGTGACAGAGTGATGGTGTATTTGTTCACGTATGATAACATATCTACCCTCCTTATCTGAGATAGTGTTCTGCATTTGGAAGGGGACCCATTTGTGAATCAGTATAGACACTCCCCATTTGCCATGGTATGGGGTGTGGGCCGCAGCACCTACCCAACCCCGTTCCAGTTTGTTTGACTCTGTCTCATTCAGATGGGTTTCCTGAAGAAATACAGTGTCCGATTGGAGATCCCTCATGTGGTTCAGTACCCATCTTCTTTTGATGGGGTGCCCCATTCCCTGCACATTATGGGCTATCAGTGTGAGTGTAGCCATTTACGTATTAAGTTGCACCCGCCAATTCCATAGTCTTCGCTGCATAGCCTCCCTAATCCTCAGAGTATGATCGTAGACGATGTTGCCCTTGTCTCTTTTCAATACCCCCCAACATATAACCAAAACCATAACAGGTGGGAGCAAACATCCCCAAAAACATTGGGATCGAACCTCTCTCCCACTACAAGGCAGTACAGGCCATGCTTGGATTTGCTGGGTACAGGCGGGTTTGTCCACCCCCGTCTACCTGCATAGCATGGCCCCTATACAGGGGGCATCTCATTGTGGAGGTCGTCTAATATGCTTGGCAAATATAGAGTCATTCCTTGAAACCTTCCAAAAGTTAGAGGTTGAGTCAAAGTTAGCACTACAAGCAATGTCAATGGCAATGTTAATGTCAATGTCATGGGGGCCGATGTGGCCGAGGGATCTTGTATATACGAACGTACCTGTATATTAATGTCTCCCTTTGTAGCACTGTGCCAAACAAGGTGAGCCCGGGTCACAGTGTACCAATCAGGGCAACTTCTGTTCGGGTATTTTGATGTCAAGCGGCAGCTACCAGGCTTGGGAGCCTCACGCTCATCTCGGTGTACAGCTCCAATTGTTTACCTGGGAATCAGACGATCATTTTGCTGACCCCTTCCGTGAGCGATCTGGGCCCCGGAGGCCCCTTCTGGCCCATTGCAGCCTGCCTTTTTTCCAGGGCTAGTGTTGGCTCTGTGTTGGTGATGACCGTGGAGGCTGTGCCCCTCTCCAGTGGTATGCGGGAAGTCTGCTGTAACTAAGTTCTGCCGTTGTAAAAAGCACCAAGCGTCTTCCGGATCTTCAAACGAGTGCCATTGGCGGTCGAGCTGTATACACCATACCGCCAGGAATTTGAGGTAGTGCCTATACTCCAGCCCTTTGAGTGCGTCGAATATGGGGTTGAAGCCTTTCCGGCGACGGAAGACCTCCACTGAGTAGTCATTGAAGAGTCGGATTGGCACCTCCCCAATTTTCACTTGGCAGACAGTTCAGTACGACTTCAGGATGGCCATCATATGTTGGAAGTTCAGAAGCCGTAATGGGATCACTCTTGTGCGTTCACCTTCCACAGGTTTGGGGATCGGTGCACAGTGGAGTCTCTCGATGGTGTAGTCTCTGCATATACATTATTACCAGCCTTTTCACAGTGTTGGCGCACTCCAATGAAAAGAAATGTTTGATGTTGCAAGGAAAAGCTGCGACCTGGGCTTTCTCAGAGACTGGCCTGACCCTTGACAAATAGAAATAAGTACATAGCCTATGGTTGCACTTTTCATAAAAGATAAAATGATGTACTTTGTTAGTTTGTCTCAACAAAAAGTTTATTTCGTGTCCAAAAAAAGAATATGAATGATACAAAAAAAGTTGTGATTCACTGGATTTCTGCAATTTTATCGTGTACCCTGAGGGGAACACAATAAAATTGCAGAAATCTAGTGAATTTCAATTGACATTGAAGAATACTAATTGACATTTAGGAGAGGCCAAAAGTATTGATTTAAAAAATCAGTGAATTGTAACTGAAGACAAGACCACAAATGATAACCGCATACAATCAGTGAAGTCCGACTGATTTGTGCATCACCCTTCTTATCACTAATTAGCCAGTCTGATGTATTGTCCGGGCCCTGCATTAGGAGAAAATTGCAGGTTTATCTCCATCTCCGATGGAGCTGCAGCAACTCGCAGCCATCTTGCTCGGGCTTTCGAGCCCCCGCCCCCACACACTTTTATTTACTGATTTATAACGCGCCGGAACCCAGAGGTATCAGGGTGCACATATACACACAATATAACAAAATTGAAGGGACATGAACAGAGTAACAATGAAGGAAAGAGGGTTTACTCAAAAAGAAATGTCTAAAAATATTTGGTGGAGCCTTGTTAAATAAGTTGGAAATCTGGACTAGCAATAATGATATTTTGTCAAAAATGCAGGTGGGCTTTCGTTCCAGCCTTGGCCCCATATTTCCTCATTTCATACAGGATCCAACAGGGGTGCGCTCCCTTCCCCCTGCTGTTTTCCTTATATATGAACAATCTCTATGATTTCCAGCTTAATAGAAGAGTCAATATGGCAAAATTGGGCAATATGCCCCTGCTGGTATTGTTCAATGTGGACAATACCGTCCTGCTGGCACGAACGCCAAGGGCACTCCAACTCTTGATAACATAGCACACTAAGTGTATGAACCACAGGGATCGCAGATCAATACAGCAAAATCAACAATTCTTGTTTGTGCTACTGGAAATAAAAGAAAATAAATGCATACCAAAGAAATAAAGTAACTAACGTAACACCAAGAGGGACTTCCTTTGATTATTTAGGAATACGTTTAGCCACACGCCTATCGGGCAATGACCACATAAACATGCAAGCCAGCAGCATGAAACAAGTTTTGGGTGGCATTTCACGATTTACTAAAATGTGCTTCACTCAACCAATTGGCAAAACCCTAAAAATCTATAGTATGAAAACCAAATCAATTGTGAGATATGGAGCCTTGCTGTGAGGCTTCTAAGATTTGACAGAGAACATAGCAGAGTACATTGATAATCTTCTGAGACCAGCGGTACCCAAATTCAAAGCATATCTCAAAGATACTACCCATGCAACACAGATTTTAAATGGAATCAAGTGGAAACCTCAATATGTCCTTGCATCTCTCGATGTGCGTGCACTATACACATCAATTAAACATCAACAAGCTAATCAAACAATTGATTATATGTACAAAGATACCAGCGCTTCACATTTTCAACAAATAAACATGTTAAAAGAAATGTTAAAAGCAACGCTTGAGTGCAACGTCTTCATGTTTGATGGCAATTACTACCACCAACACCAAGAAGTGGCAATGGGCACGAAATATGCCCCGGCACTTGCCAATTTATTCATGGGGATGTTAGAGGATGACATAGTTTACACAGATAGTCAATACAGCGAGCACGTTATCTTGTGGGCCCGCTATATTGATGCTATCCTTCTGATCTGGAAAGGTGACATGGGAACAATTCACATGGCGTCTGAACCACAACCAATATGGAATCCATTTTACATCTCAAATGAGCACATCAACTATTGATTTCTTGGACCTTGCCATCAATGTAGAAAACAATACGTTGTACACTAAGACTTTTCGTAAACCTACTGAGGTAAATTCAACATTGTTCGCGACAAGTTGCCATTTACAAAGAGTTAAGAACAATATTCCGTTAGGTGAATTCATACGTGCAAGACGCAATTACAAAGACCAATCACAGTATGCAATGGAGTGTGAGCTACTCTCATCAAGATTCAAACAGAGAGGTTATCAAACCAGACACATTCCAAAGGCAGCTGTCAAGGCATCATCCATGACACAATTAGAAACCTTGGTTCAAAAACAAGCCAAAGTGGAGCACCAATCAGAAAACGTGAGATTCATCACGAAATACTCCAATGATCGCTCCAAGATCAGAGGAATTTTGAAACGTAATTGGCATCTATTACAACTTGATCCACATCTAACCAAATTCACACAGGAAGGGCCACAAATTGTTTTTACAAGAGCACAAACATTAAGGAACCATCTAAGTCCTTCGCTTCTCCCACATCTGAGCGAGAAGCAACCGACTAACTGGCTGACATCAGATAACTTTGGATTTAGGAAATGTGGTACCTGTTCCATGTGTCAGTATGCATGTGAGAAATCAACAAAGTTTCGAGACAATCATGGAAATCAAACAATGATCAGACAGAACATTGGTTGCAGAACTAAACATGTGGTGTATGCCATAATCTGTATTTGTCAGAAAGTTTACATTGGAAGTACTATTCGCCAATCCGGACACGTATCCGTGAACACCTGTCCGGGATTGGCAGCCCTAATTTGACCTTGCCATTAGCCACACATTGGCAGCAGGAGCACCAATTTGGAGACAAAAAAGACATCAGATTCATTGGATTGAAACATGAGAGTCTGGGTAGAAGAGGCAGTAATCTTGAAGTTGCATTACGGCAGTCAGAAGCCCGATTAATTTGCCATTTCAGAACTCTCAAGTGTGGTCTCAACACGGATAGTGAAATGTACTGTTTTTTATAAGTATGCTAATCTAGCAGTGGATATTAACAAATATTGGGTTAAAATGACATTGCAAACAATAAGGTACCACATACGACTTCAAATCTCGCACATGGTATGGAGCCACAGACACTATTATATGTCCTACCAACCTACATTTGTTAATCTCTTTCATATTAATTAGTCACATTTTCAGATGCACGCACATAGAGGTATATACCGAAAATAAAACATTAGTGCTGCATGACTCATGTTTCACACACAGATCAAGTTTAGCTAATTGTGAAACACATTGAAAATAAGTGTTCACTGGTATCAGTGTTACGAAAGTTTCATTGTCATGAAATATTCCCTTTTATTCTAGTGTTTACTTTTTATGTACTTTGGTACTTACTAGACGACTAAATTCACGGTAGCACCAATTTAAATTGTCTAACACCAGTGCGCCTGCTTTCCCCAGTGTTCCTATCTAATTTGGCCCTGAAACTAACAGTGATGGGCAACCAGAGATTCTATGTCAAGACTCGGAGGCTCAGATTATGCTCTGACTTCTCTTTACTAACTCGAGCAGCAACCATTATAAAACAATAACATGGAAAACAATGACAAAAAACTACAAATTCCAACAGAACCCAGCAATATTGTAGTTCGTTTTCCATAGGTTGTAAGAAAACCACGTGATCCTCTCCTCCAATCAGCATCACTTCTCCCATATAACATCCAACAACTCCGAAGTCCTGCCTCTTTCTTTGCTGCTCGAGCAGCTGAGATAAGTACCCTTTGTTTTTTATTCATGTGGTAACGTGTATTAAGGGTTTATTAGATTACAGGCTGCGCGACTAGCTGACAAGCGCGCAGGGAGGCGCAGGGCGTTGGCGGAGCATATCCGTGGAGAAGACGCGACGGGACTTTTGTTCCGGCGTCGTTTTTCCTCGTTAGGAGGCACTGCAGGCACGGAAGTTCACAACGGCGCGACGGGACCTCAGGAGTTCCGGCGCCGTTGCGAGCTTGCGTGTCAGGAGTAGGAGACAGTCTGCAGAGCTCCTCGGAGCTCACACAATATTATTTTAATCCCTGGCCCTCACAAAGCTCCGTCGATTGGAGCGGACAGCCGTGTGTATAGGAGGAGACACCGGCTCGTATTCTAGTTGTGGACGCCACCTAGTGGCTGAATCTGGTACCGCAGGCAAGGAAACCTGCTCAGAGACGGTGCGCTGCGAAGTCAGCACATGCACATTGACCCTCATTCTGCCACTGGGGAGGAGGTGAAAGAGGCTACGGCCTCCACTTGACGGGCTCAGTCCCAGGTAAGACTGCTATTAATAAGAGGACTCGCCAAGCTTCTCAATACATATATTGACGGGGGCAGCCCAAGCAAACTGCGCAAGGCACCTTAATAGTTTACAGAGTCGGTGAAAACATGAGCGATTACACTGACGACTCTGACGGCCCTCATGTCAGTGGGCGCCGTATGAGCGAGGCAGTGCAGATGCTGCAGAGTGCCGAAAGGCCCCGGGAAGAGAGGGGCAATTTGCGAAGCTTGGCGGCTTTGTCCCAGGGCAAAGCTCGCAAAAAGAGAGGGGGAAGTAAACACAAAACCCGCAAGGGCCGTAGCGCCCAGACCCTCCCGGGTTCACCCCACAGATCGGGGAAAAGGAAGGCGAGATCCCGCGAAAGACGAAGCACTAGCTCGAGCGAGTCGGACGACGACTACTGCAAGAGCAGCTCTAGATCTGAGTTTTACACCTCCTCAGAAGACCAGACCTCCCCGGAAGAGGAGGAAAGCCAACCTAAAAAGAAAGGCAGGAGGGAACAGGAGGATCTTCTCAGGGAGGAGTTCGACCCCGACGAGCTTATTCACCCCAGGTCCAATGAATGGGACCCTCCGGAGAAGATCGCAGAATATCTTAGACGGCGCCTGCGGGCACCTTTAAGTAGACAAGCCAGATCTAAATTGAAGGCAGAGTGCCCAAGACCGAGAGTCCCGGACAGGGTAGCAGAGACCCCGGAAATTGACGAGAGAATCCTGACGTTCCTGGGCCGGTATGGCAGGGACGTGAAGAGGGGCATCGACAGATCCTGGCGGTCCTGTCTGGACAAGGTGCTGGACATGCTAGGACCGGTCACCAAGATCTGGCAACTGGCCGAGGAGGCGAAGGCCAAGAAAGAGCCCATGGACCCGGGCATCATATCTGGCTGGGCTCAGAGGATTATCTGCCTGCTCGTAACACAAATACAGCGTTGGCAACCGAAAGGAGAAGGTCGATCCTAATGAAACTGGACTCCAGGCTAGGGGAGATGGTGACATCCGAGCAGGCCACAGCCGCGAGAGGCAAGCTCTTCAGGGACTTGTTCATCAAGGACATGGCGAAATTCGCCAGTACTTATGTATCGATGGACAGGGCCCAATCTTCCCTAAAGAAGGTTTTCGGTCGAAGAGTTTTCGACAAGGCTGGAGGAGGAAGGGGCCGCTCGTCCAGCCGTGGCCAGTACAGAGGCTCCTACAAGGACAGAGCTTGGAGACAAGAAGACCGAAGGTCCAACCCCTTCTTCCCTTCTAGGGGAAGAGGCAGGGGTAGAGGTTGGAGGAACAACGGAAGGCAACAGCACCAGAGTCCCTCAGGTGAGAGATGTGAAAGTAATAGAAAGGTCAAATGCAAGTATTCCTCCAGTAGGAGGGAGAGTGAAACTGTATGTCGAAATATGGGAAGAGTTGTCTTCAGATGCTTGGATAAGGCAGACCGTAAGAGGGTTTCAGTTAGAATTTTGGCGAGAACCATATCAGGTAGTGCGGCCAAGACGGATAAAATTCAGCAGAGAAGACGAGGTCCTTCTAGACAAGGAGGTAGAATTGCTAAAGGCAAAGAATGCAATCGGTCCAGCTTCAGAAGGACCAGGGGGTTTTATAAGCAATCTGTTTTTGGTCAAAAAGAGACACAAGGTCAGACCAGTGATAAACCTGAGGGGTTTGAATTACTTTCTGGTGTACAGGCATTTCAAAATGGAAGGCATCCATCTTCTAAGGGATGTTCTCCAGCAAGGAGACTGGCTAGCAAGGATAGACCTCAGGGATGCGTATTTAACGATTCCTATCCGGCCAGAACAGACAAAACTCCTCCAGTTCCTTTGGAAGGGACAGAAGTGGGAGTTCAAATGTCTCCCCTTTGGGTTAGCGTCAGCGCCATGGTGTTTCACCAAACTTTTGAAACCAGTGGGGACACACCTGAGAGAGCAGGGGATCAGGCTGATTATTTACCTGGACGACATATGTTTAATGTGCCAGGACAAAGAAATTCTGGTTCGACAGGTCCTGTTAACCACGGGGTTACTACAACAGCTGGGATTCCTAATAAATTGGTTGAAGTCACAGTTAGAACCAGCTCAGGATATGGAATTTCTGGGTTTCAGCTTAGAGACAACGCAGGGCTTTCTCAAATTACCCCTAGCCAAAGTCAATTCAGTCAAGAGGGAGATCAAGGTGATGATAGCGAAGCAGGAGGTTTCCCTGAGGGAAATAGCGAGGCTTATAGGACGTCTGTCATCATCGATACAGGCGATATTCCCAGGGCCCCTGCATTACAGGGTGTTGCAGAGGTTGAAGATCAACCATCTCAGAAGAGGTTTTTCTTACGAACAGAAAGTGAGGCTATCACAGGAAGCAAGACTGGAGCTAGAATGGTGGTTCTGCCACATGGAAGCCTGGAATGGCCGGGCGATATTTGGTTCATCCCCGGACCTGGTGATAGAGTCCGACGCCAGCCGCTGGGGATGGGGAGCCAGATGTGGAGACCAGTCGACAGGAGGGAGATGGTCGAGAGAGGAATTGGGTCTCCACATCAATTGCCTGGACTTTCTAGCGGGCTCCTTCGCGATTCAGTGCTGGACACAGAAAGGTGCGAAATCGTCCATTCTCTTGAAGATGGACAACGTTTCGGCAGTCAGATACATAAATCGACTGGGCGGAACAAGGTCGCAGAAGCTGACGGAGATGGCCAAGGAGTTTTGGCAGATCTGCCTCCAGAAGGGAATAAGCGTGAGAGCAGAACATGTGCCGGGGGAGCTCAATCTGGTAGCAGATTGGAACTCAAGATACCCGAGGGACTCCAGCGACTGGCAGCTGGACGACTCAGTATTCCAGGAATTAATGCGCCGCAGGGGTCCCTGTCAGACGGATCTCTTTGCTTCCAGGCTGAACAGGAAGCTCTCCAGATTTTACAGTTGGAGACCGGATCCGGAAGCGACAGCGACGGACGCTTTTCTCCAGGTCTGGGGACCAGCAAGGGAATACGGGTTTCCCCCTTTCTCCTTGATACCGCGCACAGTTGCGCAGGTCAGACGTCAGCTAGCAACAGTGATCCTGATAACGCCAGACTGGAGAGGCCAAGCTTGGTTTCCGGATCTTCTGGAGCTGTCGTTCGAAGCCCCTATTCGGCTGCCAGCCAGGGAGGGTATACTGCTAAATCCGGCAGGAGAGATCCATCCATTGGTCAGGTCAGGGAGCTTGAGTCTTCTGGCTTGGGCGATTTCAGGGAGAACTGGTCTAAGCCAGGACTTTCAGGCACAGCTCAGGAATTCATCAGGGAGTCTTGGGCTCCGGCGACAGGCAAGGCATATAGAGTGGCATGGCATAGATGGAGTGATTGGTGTCTGGAGAGACAGGTTGATCCCGTATATACAGATTTAGTACACATAGTGAATTTCTTGGCAGCGCAGGCAGCACAGGCGAAGGCCTACAGGACCATTAATGATTATAGGTCGGCGATTTCAGCAGGCCATGCGTACATAGAAAATAAGCCTGTAGGCGAGCATCCCTTGGTGTGTAGGCTTCTGAAGGGCATTAGGTGTATGAGACCTCCCGCTCCCAGATACTCTCGTTTGTGGGATGTGAGTATAGTTTTAAGGATGTTTGAAAGTTGGCCGGACAATGAATTCTTGTCTCGGAAAGCACTGTGGGCTAAATTAACTACCCTTCTGTGTCTTATTTCTTGTAAAAGGGTCTCGGACGTGAGAGCTTTAGAAGCGAACAGAAAATCTTTTTCACCTTCAGGGGTAATATTTTTCATAGCGAGGAGGACAAAGACGAATATTAAGTCTGTGGAGTACATGGCCTTCCCGGACAAGCCTAAATTGTGCCCAGCTAGGTGCTTGAAAGTGTACGAACAAAAAGCGAATGAAGTGAGGCCTGCGGGAGTAAACCAGCTACTAATAGCGATTAGGAAACCTTTTAGAGCAGTAGCATCAGCCACATTAGCTAGATGGGTCAGGTGGTGCATGGCCGAGGCAGGGCTAGATGTGCAACAGTTCGGAGTACATTCTACACGAGGTGCTATGGCATCGTCTGCCTTTCTGGCAGGGGCTCGTCTGGAAGATGTCCTAACGGCGGCAGACTGGTCTAATGAGGAGACCTTTAAGAATTTCTATTTTAGACCAGTGGAGCGAGTAGCATCGTTGGTGGTAGGTAAGCTTTAAACGAGCATAATCTGAGCCTCCGAGTCTTGACATAGAATACAGATTTTCCACACATTCGTTACAGAAAGTCATGATTCTATTAAAGACTCGGAGGCGAAAGATTATTCCACCCAATTTCAATCGCTATGATATAAGTTATGTTGTCATGTTGTAAATAATGCAATCTTGTTGGAAATAATGCAATCTTGTCTTGGGATAATAATGGTATCGCTATGCGATTGCCCACCCGTCCATGATGGGATTTCTAGCGGCTTATGTTTGTTTCAGGAGCGGAACAGAAAGCGACAACTTGAGAAGATCAGCTGGAACAAGTCGTCTACCGGTTGGGGCGCGAGTTTATCAGTTCAGCGAAAGAAAGAGGAAGGACTTCGGAGTTGTTGGATGTTATAAGGGAGAAGTGATGCTGATTGGAGGAGAGGATCACGTGGTTTTCTTACAACCTATGGAAAACGAACTACAAAATTGCTGGGTTCTGTTGGAATTTGTAGTTTTTTGTCATTGTTTTCCATGTTATTGTTTTATAATGGTTGCTGCTCGAGTTAGTAAAGAGAAGTCAGAGCATAATCTTTCGCCTCCGAGTCTTTAATAGAATCATGACTTTCTGTAACGAATGTGTGGAAAATCTGTATTGTATTTCAGATATGGCTGTATGAATTTGCAGTGTCATGTATTTTACTGCCACAAAATATATGTGGTCAGGGCAAAGGTACAGTATTTTGATTCATTAACATTGGTTCTGTCCCAAAAGATGGCCGACAGGTGCATGGTAACAAAGAAAGGACTAAACGTTACCATGGCACCATCTAACAACACAAGCTCCGTATTCATTTAATGGTTACAATCCGCACACGATGCAGCCCAGCGGACGTGGCTGAGGAGATGCGCTTAAACGGTAAGGATGTCGCATCTCAGGAATTAGATACATGCTTCAGTAGCGTATTTGCGACCCCCTGCTTCATGGGAGCGAGCTAGTCTTTCAAATAGACACAAGCTAGCCCGAGACATGTTCGGGCAGATCGAATTGCATGCCAGCATCATAGACGTTATTTCACAAATATGCATTTACAAGATTTAAATGCACAACCGTGCTTGAACATATTGCGCTGCATTATGCAGATGCTCTGTTTTTCTAAAGCCTTGACTGCAATCTGCATGTGCAGTATCAGCACTTTTATCATTTTTAAATTTGTTTTCCACATTAGCTCAGAATAACTGGTCACATTGATGCATTGTTTCCATAAGTGTAAGCACATATACACGACTCATTACGCAATAATTGCAGTTAATTTAAATGATCTCTTATTCAGGGATCTAACCCCGTTATTACTGCCAGAACAGACCGCAGTATGTAAATACAGGTGTTCAAGAATACAGGTAAACCCACAATTTATCACAATATGTGTCATTGCAAATTGATGTGTTAGTTTGGAAATTAGGAGGCACATGGTGTTGGCATAATTCAATCAAAACACTGTTAGCGTTCAATTGAACAGCCTCATGTTAGTTTCTACAAGTTTGGCAACAGCCCCACATAAAATTATGTTTTGACAATGTAGTTGTTATACAAGTATGAGTCATTCTAATCAATTTGAGTTCCTTCATTTCATTACGTCTCCTTACCTTTCATTTTTCCCCTTGACCCATCCTTTCTTTTCTCTGTCTCACACCAATACACTATATAATTTTGTTTTAATGAATCTCATTAATGATTTTGTTCCTCAATGCGATTTATTTGGTTTCACATCGTTTGTTAACTATGTTTGATTATAAATTTATTTTCAATTAATGTATGCGATGTATAGCCCTGGTTTGAGAAAGGCATTTTATATTTGCCAAAACACGTGTTACCAGAGAGGGCAGCAAGTTAAGGCTAATCTAGAACTATATGTGACAATAAACTACAGTTCTGGAATCACTGAACTTCAAATGTGGCGTATTTATATGCAGGAGAGTGTTTACCATGTGCATTGCTTTTTAGAGGTGGGGTCTTGTACCTCTATCTCTCCAGCCTAGTGGGACACAATCATCATTATCCAATAATTCACTTTGGGTCGCAGAGTGTTACGTGTTGGCACAAACTAACCCCATTTTTCACTATTCTAAAATTTGAACTCACTTCAAACTATAGAAAATTACTTTTTTTTTAAACTGCTGGGACTTCCAAGATCAGTGGCAAACTATGCAGCACATATAGAACAGGCTATGGGCTCCCTAATGGATGAATTAACACTTGATCCAGCCTATCAGTGGCTGTGCCTATGGTCTAACCCAAAAGCAACTCTTACTCTAATACTAATCAGGAGCATATTGAATAAGGAAGGTGGCACTACTATCCACTGGATGATTCATAAAACAACAATAAGGGAACATTAGAGCTCAAAATCATTTTAAACATTTCTGCATTTTAGATCGCACTACTGCGCTTGCCTTGAAAGAACGCTTGAGAATGGGCGTGGGGGTGCTTTGAAGCAGCCGAGTAAGATGGTGGCTTCCTTGTAAGCTCTGAGCAGTGCTGGCAGCCTTTGGTCATACTGTTAGGCATAGTGAGCTTGCTCTGAAAGCATGGTGGGATAGAACACATCGTGCCTGACTCGAACGAGGACCTGCCCAGGAAGAGAACTGTGAGGCAGAGATGATGACATGTGATAGCCTGGCTTTCCTAGACATAAAGAGACAGCCACATCTATGAGCTGGAGCTAAGTGAGCAGCTAGGGCAACAGGAGCCAGTGAACGAGCCTGGCAGGGGAACAGGGCGCAAAGGAGCAGAGCGCCTACCCCCATGCCACCAATTCTCAGGAGACCGAAATAGACGGCTGTGACTGTCAGCAGGGAGCTAAAGGGAGAAAGGCACTGCAAAAATTAGCAGAGCGCCGAGAAAAGCCTGAGGCACAAGGAGATATTACCAAGTGGATAGGAGCACGGGTAAGATGAAGACGCTCTTCTAAAGGTCCTGATGAAACAAGACTGACCTCTCTTGGCATACCATACCCTGTATAATACCTGTATATTAGATCCCTGGAGCTGTAGCAGCCCCCTGCGGGTGCCGAGAGAGGGAAGACCTGAAGGACCGGGCTCAGTGGCACTATGACAAAAGGGCCGGGGGCAAGAAGCCAGGCAGTATGGACCACTTTGCTAAAGCAAATCCTAAAAATAGCGGCAAGTGCCCCCTAAAGATCCTGGCACAGCAGGCCAGCAGTCATTACCTATACTGGAAACAACCAAATCGCCAAAAATACTGGAATCCATGCAGACTGGGTTTGCCGCAGTGAATGACAAGTTGGACAGAATTACAGCCAAAGTAACTTCCATCCGTGCCCAACTGGAGAAGACAGTCCAGAGAAAAAATGCAGCAGAGGAAAGAATTAGCACGGTGGAAGACAGTGCACGAGCTCCAGGCCACAGTATCCTCACTGGTGAAAGACATGAAATCAATATGAGCAAAATGCGAGAATTTGGAGTCAAGATCCCGCAGGAATAATATTTGTATTATAGGAGTACCAGAGGAGGTGTTGAAAGGGAACATGGAACAGGCAGTAGAAGACCTCCTTAAACAGTTAATAGAGAACACTGAGCTATCACCACACTTAACGGTTGAGAGAGCACACAGAGCATTACTGGCGAAACCCAAACCAGGAGATTATCCACACCTGATTATAGAACATATTTTGAATTACAGGGATGGAGGCCTACTATTGAAGCATGCTAGAGAGAAGAAAGAATTAAGACATGGGTCACATGTCATTCACCTCTATCCGGCCTTTACAGTTACAGTTCTGCAGAAGCAACAATCGTTTTTTGGAAGATAAAAAACTATTGTGGGACAGTGTCACTGCCGCCGGCGACTGGCATTTGTGGCGAAAGTGGAAACAGGGACGCCATTGAAGTGTTCCGTTACGTTCCTTCTCCGTCTACCAGACACGGTCTAGTTGTTTCCCAAGATGGCCGCCGCCATTTGTTATCTCACTCGGCTGCCGGCGGCTCGGCGCGTCGCAACTGAGTTCATTCTCACCCCGTTGCTTGCGCTAGTTTCCCTCTGACAGTCTTGTCCTGCTACTTACGCCTTGTTCAGCGTCTGTTTTCCTCCTCCTCCCGTTCCGTTAGGCTCCCCCCCCTCTCTTTGTTCCCGCTTGCCTTCTCCATTGGTTTTTCCCGTGCTGCCTTCCTCCAGCCTTTCTTTGCTCTTGGATTCTCTCTGGCTCCCGGATTCTCCCTTTCTCGCTTGTCCTCCACCCTGTGGGGTACTTACCTGTATCCCGCTTCCTCCAACAAACGATCTGCAGAGACACGCCGACCTCGCTGTTCCTGGGTATCGGCGGAGGACCAATTCAACCTACTGCAGATCAGACGACTTCCATAGCCTTCCCGACTACCTCGGATCTAGGGGTTTTTTGCCATCATTGTGGCTTTTTCCACTCTGGCTGTCGCGGAGGGGAGTCACCGTGGGTTTTCTCTGTCTTGGAGTCACGGTGGCTTCCTTCCGAGGTAGACCCTATCTTCAAAAAAAGAAGAAGCCTTCCATAGGACTTACCCGCCGGAAGAAACTGGACTATTCAGGTGAGGAGGAGGGGATTGGGGAATGTCGTAACTCGAGTGAAGACGAAGACATAGCTTATCATCTAGCGGGTCCCGTAGCCCATAGAGCCAGTTTTGATAGCTTGCAACGCCCAAAAGAAGTTATGGCTACGCCACAACAACTGCAAAAGCTAGTGACAGCTGTCCAAACCCTCAACGCAGAAGTCCAAACACTCAAGGCTGACAACGTGGCGCTCCAGCAAAGAGTAGCTGCAAGAGAACAACAGACATCTGATTTACCCCCACTACCCTTGGTGTCGGGTAAATTCGACGGCTCGGAAAGAAAGGTTAAGGAATTTCTGGAAGCCTGTAATATCCACTTCACCTTCCGCAGGAATGCATTTTCCACAGATCATTCCAAGGTGCGTTTCATGATCACACACATGACGGGAAACGCCTTGGCATGGGCTACTCCATTGGTATCCCTATCAGACCCAGTTTTGCAGGACTATGCGGCCTTTAAGGAACTACTAATACACACCTTTCTGCGAACCGAAAGCTCACATTTGGCTAGCGAAGACCTGCTGGATGTGCGTCAAGGGAGTACCGACTTACTATCCTATATCTCCACCTTCAAGAAGCTCGCTGCAGAGGCCGGTTGGCAAGAGCAGGCCCAGTACGCCATATTCCGCAGGGGATTGCGAGAGGAGCTCAAGGATGAGCTTGCCCGGATCCCTCACCCAGAAACCTTTTTAGATCTTCAGACTGCTGTTCTAAGAATCGATTTCCACCTGACGGAACGAAAAAACGAAAAGAGGAAGGCTCGAGGTCCACATCCTTTCTTGTATACGCCCCCGTCATCCTCCTCACCTGCATCGCGTCCCGTCAGAGATGAACCCATGCAGGTCGGAACCACCAGATCTCCGTTGACTGCCGAAGAAAAGAAGAGGAGGCGTGAAGGAAATCTTTCTTTATATTGTGGAGCTGCCAACCATCTGCTGAGAGATTGCCCTGATGTGCCCCCAAGGAGATCGGAAACGACCGCCCTCGATAGTCAGTGGAACAGACTATCGAGGGGCTGCACCTTGTTCCTACACTACTCTTTCTGTGGCTTCATCTCAGATGAGTGAAGATTTGCGTCTCATGGTTATAGCCATCAAACTCTGCTTCCGGAAGAGAGAAGTAGAGACGCAGGCTCTACTGGATTGTGGGGCGGCTGGAAACTTCCTTGACACCTTTTGGGCTGATAAGGTGGGTCTGCTTAGGATTGAGAAAAAAGAGGACCAAAAGGTTGAAGGAGTGGATGGTACACCCCTATGTTCAGGACTCATTACTCACACCACCGAGGAGATTCAGGTATCCATTCACCAGCATTCTGAAACCATAAGATTTGACATCATACGGGCGGCCCACTTCCCAGTCATCTTAGGAATAGGCTGGCTCCGAAAACACAACCCAACAGTAGATTGGTCTAAGAATCTACTAAGTTTTCATTCCGCTTTCTGCCTACGAGAATGCCTTCCGGAACCAACGTTCGAAACTGTTAAGACCATGTCCGCTGTCGAAAGTAGTTCCATCCATTGCATACCGGAACGTCTTTCTGAATACGCAGCAGTCTTTCAGGAGCAGACCCCCATCAAACTTCCTCCACATCACCCAGAGGATTGTGGTATCGACCTTTTACCGCAGGCGTTGGTCCCCTTTGGGAGGATGTATCCCCTCTCTGTATCGGAAAAGGCTGTGCTCCGAAGTTACCTTGATGATAATTTAGCAAATGGACTCATAAGACCTTCCAAATCCCCTGCAGGGGCCTCTCTGTTTTTCATACCCAAACGGGATACAAAGGAGCTGCGGCCCTGTATAGACTATCGGGGGTTAAACAGAGTGACCATAAAGGATCGGTACCCTATGCCCATCATCTCAGAGATTCTGGAGGCTGTTCAAGGCTCTGTTGTGTTTACTAAACTTGATCTACAGAATGCTTATCATCTACTCCGCATAAGAACAGGAGATGAGTGGAAGACGGCGTTTCGCACTCCCTATGGGTTGTTTGAATATCAGGTTATGCCATTTGGCCTAGTTAATGCACCTTCCATTTTCCAAAGATTCATGGACTGATTGTTTTCAGACCTTCTGAACCTTAACACAGTGGTTTACCTGGATGACATTTTAGTCTTCTCATTGAGCCAGGAGGAACATACTCTGCATGTCAAGGAGGTTTTGCGCAGATTACAACATCACAGTCTTCCGGTAATACCTGAGAAATGTGCATTTGCTCAATCCTCGTTGTCATACTTGGGATTCATCCTATCCGACAAAGGGGTTACCATGGACCCAAGGAAGGTGGATGCCATCTTGTCATGGCCGTCGCCTTCTTCGGTTAAGGATATTCAACGCTTTTTGGGGCTGGCAAATTTCTATCGGAAGTTCATTCCGAGGTTTTCCTTACTCACTCTTCCCATTACATCCCTTCTCAAGAAATCCACAGGTCCTTTCATCTGGTCTAATGAGGCTGAAGAAAGCTTCCTCAGCTTGAATCACAAGTTCTGTACAGCTCCTATCTTGAAACAACCAGATCAATTACTACCCTTTATTCTGGAGACCGACGCTTCTGCAGCTGCCGTGGGTGCCGTTCTTCTTCAGAGAGTCAAGGACCTCGAGCATCCGGTGGCTTACTTCTCCAAGAACTTGAATCCCAGCCAACGCAACTACTCTGTCATAGAAAAGGAACTACTTGCTATGAAGCTGGCTTGTGTGGAGTGGAGGCATTTGCTCCAAGGGAGCCTACACCCGTTCCAGATACGAACGGATCATAAAAATCTGCAAATACTCAAGCAGCAAGAGTGTTATAACACCCGTCAGGCCAGATGGGCTCATTTTTTCGCCCAGTTTGATTTTGTCATCACATTCATCCCTGGCTCTCAAAATCTAGTCGCCGATGCTCTCTCTCGCAGAGATGATGTTATTTTCCCTTACAGCAAGGAGCTTATGTTTCCTCGTACTCGGATCATATCTGCAGTGACTAGCTTTTTGGAGGAAGTACGAGGAGCCTACCTCCACGAACCTACTCTCAATGTGGGTAATCAACTAGTCACCACTAAGGACGGGTTGTACTTCATCCATGGAAGACTGTTAATTCCATCCAATAATCTCAGGCGACGGGTCACTCAGTGGTGCCACGATTCCAAGACAGCAGGTCATCGAGGAGTACGAGGCACTCTGGAGCTTCTACAAAGGGCTTTCATCTGGCCCAACATGAAGGCCGATACTCAAGCCTATGTTCAATCCTGTATGGTGTGCTTACAAAGCAAATATACCACCTCGAAACCTTTGGGGTTGTTACAACAGGAACCAGTCCCACATGGTCCCTGGAAATGCATTTCTACGGATTTTATTGTGGAGTTACCGGTTTCCCGAGGCTGTACCTGCATAATGGTAACTGTGGACACGTTCTCGAAACTTGCAAATTTGTCTCCTTTGGCAAAGATCCCGTCCGCCTCGGTCATGGCTGACGTATTCCTCAAGGACATTTTCAGGCTACATGGGCTTCCCCAAAAGATAATTTCCGACAGGGGCAGCCAGTATACCTCCAGATTCTGGGCACCATTGTGTAATTCGTTGGGCGTTGAGAGAGCTCTTTCGTCGGGGTTTCACCCCCAGACAAATGGACAGACCGAAAGGTTAAATGGAACCTTAGAGCAGTATTTAAGGTGTTTCATAAATAAGCAGGAAGACAATTGGGTGGACCTGCTCCCCACAGCAGAGTTTGCATACAATAACGCTGTTCACACTGCTACAGGGATTAGCCCCTTCTCTGTACCTACGGATTCAACCCGCAGTCCATAGTTCCTGGTTTCTGGGAGGAAACTAACATCCCTTCATTGTCCACCCTCGTGCAGATCAAGGAGGGCCACAATACGGCCCGTCAGAGCCTCTTTAAGGCTAGCAGACATTACAAGGAGCAATCTGACAAACACACGGAAACAAGTTCCTGCCTGGGATAAAGGCTCTAAGGTCATGCTGTCCACCAAGTTCCTTCCTCGATGGGTTCGGCCTTCTAAGCTGTCACCTCGCTACATCGGACCCTTCGAGATAACTTCAAGGATCAATCCTGTGGCTTACCGCCTCAAGTTGCCTAGGGGACTCAGGCGGATTCACCCTGTGTTTCACTCATCTCTCTTACGTCCCTTTGTGTCAGATACCCGGAAAAAAGCATCCCCCAAGTTATGGACTTTACCTGTTCCAGCCTTTGAGGAGTATGACGTTTCTCAGATACGTGACTCCCGTTATCATCGGGGACGTCTTGAATATCTTGTACATTGGAAAGGGTATCCCTCCTCAGAAGATACTTGGGAACCCCATTTCCACATTCACTCTCCTCGACTGTTACACAAGTTCCACCGACTCCATCCTGAAAGGCCGGGAGGGAGAAGCCTTCGGAGGGGGCATACTGTCACTGCCGCCGGCGACTGGCGTTTGTGGCGAAGGTGGAAACAGGGACGCCATTGAAGTGTTCCGCTACGTTCCTTCTCCGTCTACCAGACACGGTCTAGTTGTTTCCCAAGATGGCCGCCACCGTTTGTTTATCTCACTCGGCTGCCGGCGGCTCGGCGCGTTGCAACTGAGTTCATTCTCGCCCCGTTGCTTGCGCTAGTTTCCCTCAGACAGCGTCTGTTTTCCTCCTCCTCCCGTTCCGTTAGGCTCCCCCCCCCTCTCTTTGTTCCCGCTTGCCTTCTCGCTTGTCCTCCACCCTGTGGGATACTTACCTGTATCCCGCTTCCTCCAACAAACGATCTGCAGAGACACGCTGACCTCGCTGTTTCTGGGTATCGGCGGAGGACCAATTCAATCTACTGCAGATCAGACGACTTCCATAGCCTTCCCGACTACCTCGGATCCAGGGGTTTTTTGCCATCCAGTGGCTTTTTCCCCTCTGGCTGTCGCGGAGGGGAGTCACCGTGGATTTTCTCTGTCTTGGAGTCACGGTGGCTTCCTTCCGAGGTAGACCCTATCTTCAAAAAAAGAAGAAGCCTTCCATAGGACTTACCCGCCGGAAGAAACTGGACTATTCAGGTGAGGAGGAGGGGATTGGGGAATGTCGTAACTCGAGTGAAGACGAAGACATAGCTGATCATCTAGCGGGTCCCGTAGCCCATAGAGCCAGTTTTGATAGACAGGAATATATAATATGTTATGAGGTTTCTAGAGAGAATGCGATTCCAGTACGAAAATAAGACCATTTCTCAAGGTCCCGGAGCAGGCGGTTGCGTTTATAGAAGCCAAAATACCAGTTCCTAACCAGCCGACCCTATGAACTTCCTGTTTGAAGTGACTGTTGCATATCCCAGCGCAATGTGATATCTTTATTAATGCAAGATGATGGTAACGTAATTGTGTATAAACTTGACAGATATATTTTGTTTACAATGGGTGACTTAGCAGCTGTCCTGCACTGTGACAGTTCGCCCCATTCCAATGGCAAAGGTTCAGTTGGGGAGGGAGTTGTTGGGGGGAGAACACTGCTAAAGTTGGGTGGGCAGTGAGAGAGGGGGAGGCTGGCAAGAGGGAAGTTGGGGTGGGAAAAAAAACAATGCACTTGGTGGGGAAAGGAACAGTGAAGAGGCTTTAGATACACAGTCGGCACACACATACCAAATAAGCACATGGCCGATGGTGCAGTCATGTAAAAGTAGTCAGGACATTATGTTTTTAAGCTGGAATGTCCGAATGTTATGTAATCCCATCAAGGACCGCAAGATTGCAGCATATGCGAACACACAGGGGGTGAAAATTATGTTTCTCCAGGAGAAACATGCTAAGATGTTTGCGAAGATTTGAGGCAAGCAGAAATACTACACCTCTTACTCGACACAAGCTAGCAGGGTGTTGACATTGGTGCATCGCTCCTTACCATTTACATGTGTAAGCTCCAGGACTGATGCGGAGGGAAGATATGTGCTAGTACATGGGTCCTTATATAAAAGAGAAGCACTACTGGTCAATATCTACGGACCTAATATAGATGACCCTGAATTCTATACAATTTTTTTACTTTGCGCAGCATACCCAGTTGCAGAAATAATATTTGGGGGAAGACTTAAACACTATTTTAGAAACATTTAAGGATCGAAGTACATGCAAGACATGGAAATAGTGCACGTGAGGTGATTATGGCATCGGGAGGACTGGGAACATGCCTACTATTCCACAGTCCATGGTATGCATTTGTAGATTGATATGTTGCTGGTGTTGGGCATATTGTTCAATAAAGTCACAGAGTGTTCTATTAGGCCTAGAACGTTCTCAGAAAACTCTCCAATAGTGATGGTACAGAATTGGCAGTTGTAAGGCAGTCAGCAAACTCTGTGGCGGTTTAAACCCGCTGCGCTGCTGGTTCCTGCATTCTCTCTCACTTATCAGCTATGGCAAGTATTCTAGGTGTATATTAGGGTGATGGACATGGTTATTGAATTTGGCAGGTTGAAAGTCATCAGAAAGGATCTAAAAGAGAGGGAGGCTAGATTACAAGCACTACAACAGCTGTATATATGCGAGCCTACACTCAAATGTCAGAAAGTCATTAAAACAGAGCTAGATGAGTACCTGCAAAGCTGGGGGGAACAGGAACTAGCAGCATACCAGATGTGAAAATAAGGGTGGGCACAGTGGTACATGCTGCATTAATGTCTGCGTCTGTATTTAGTTAACTTTATACAGAATTATACCAACCAAAGGGCATTGAGACGCATGAGGAAATGTAAAACTATTTGCAAGGAATCCCAACTTCAAGGCTTTCTGTGGAAGTACATGAACCTATTGAGGGCCCCACTGTCGGTGTGTAGAAATCAAGACCCGGACCAGGTTTGGGTTGCTGAAATTATACTTTATTCATGTGATTTTAAACTAATGAAATTATAGTCCATGAACTCCTTGAGAGTTACTCCACTCTTAGGCAGTCTTCCAGATACATGATTTAAGCCCTCCTAAGTCTCCTTGTTGTCCGGATAGTCCCACCAGTTGTTCCTTCTCTCCTCGCCCTCTTCGTATGACTAGGAGAATCAACAACAAACGCTGGATTAGTTCCCGGGCTTTTATAGGATGTGAGTGACTTACTTCCCCCCCAATGGAAAGCTTCCCTGTCAATCAGACTTCTCATTGGCTGGTATTGCCATGTCCCGCCTCCTTTAAAGGCTGCCGTGGGATCCCAGAGTGGCTGCTTCTGCTGCCTGCCAGAAGAGTCCCGCTCCCAGGCCACTCCATCCCGTGGGTCCCTCCCCCCTTTGAAGTCTCTCCCTCTCGCCATGTGTGTCTGTCTCCGTGACCGCCCCAGAGCGGCCCGCCCCGCCGAGCAAGCCGTTTCTCCCTTCTCTCCCTTCCTGGTGGGGAGAGACGCTCGGCGGGCCATGTGGGCCGGCTCCCCGCGACCGCCCCTGCCTCCTGCGGGTTCGCCGTCACCAACCCGTCTCCCGGGCTGCAGGCCGCGGCGGCGTTACCCTTGTCGGGTTCAGGTAAGGCTGGGCGGGCGGGGGCCGCTCCTTTCATATCGCGGCTCGTTGCCGCGATCCTGCAGAGTCCCGGGGAGAACGGGCGGGATGGATCGTGGCAACGAGCCGCGATCCCGCGGAGTCCCGCTACACCTCCCGGCACCCCCTCCACTCCAGGCCCCTTCTCACATCTCCCCATCACAAACCCTGGCCGATCGGGCAAGGGAGGATTCCGGGACAGATAGTCGGCCACCAGCTGGAAACCCGCAGGTCTGTGCAAGGTAAGGAAATCGAACGGTTGAAGAGACAGGAACCATCTGAGTACCCGCTGGTTGGTATCTTTATGTCTTGCGAGCCATTGTAAGGGGGCATGGTCGGTATACAACGTAAAGCAGCGACCCAAGAGATAATACCTGAGGGTCTCTACCGCCCATTTGATGGCCAAACACTCCTTTTCAATAGTGGAATAGGCCTCCTCGTGAGGTACGAGCTTCCTGCTCACGAAGCAGATGGGTTGAAGTTCGCCCCCTTGTTCCTGTGAAAGAACTGCTCCCAGCCCCTGATTCAATGCGTCCGTTTGAAGAAAAAATCGTCTATGGAAGTCGGGGCACCGAAGTATTGGATTTGAGGTGATCCTCTGCTTTAGGACATCGATGGCTTCCAAAGCAGCGGTGTTCTTGGTCAAATCGGGAGACCCTTTGTTCCTTAAAGCATCAGTTAGTGGAGCTGCCACCGAGGAGAAATCTGGGATAAATCTACGGTAGTAGCCTATGAAACCCAAAAAGGCACGGATCTGTTTCTTTGTGGATGGAGTAGGCATCTCGTGGATGGCCTGGATTTTCGAGAATTGCGGTCGTATCGTGCCTCCGCCTACCAAGTGTCCCAGATATTTCATCTCGTGTGCCCCTATTACAGTTTTCTTCGGATTAATGTGTAGTCCTGCCTTAAACAACTCAGACACCACCTGTTCCAAGTGGCGTACATGTTCAGTCCAGGTCGTGCTATACACGACGATGTCGTCTAAGTAAGCCGCAGCATAACTCTCATGGGGACGTAGTATGACATCCATCAGTCTCTGGAAGGTGGCTGGTGCACCGTGTAGCCCGAATGGCAAAACCTTGAATTGGTATAGACCTTGGGGAGTGGTAAAGGCAGTTTTTTCCCGGTCCGTGGATTTCAAGGGAATCTGCCAATAACCCTTAGTTAGGTCAAGCGTGCTTAGGAAGCTGGCAGATCCTAGCCTTTCCAACAGCTCGTCCATTCGTGGCATAGGATATGCTTCATAATTGGAGATCATATTTAATTGTCGGTAGTCCATACAAAATCTAATAGTACCATCGGGCTTTGGTACCAACACTATCGGGGATGACCATGGGCTGGTTGAGGGTTCAATTATGTCCATACGGAGCATCTCTTCTACTTCGTTTCGGATAACCATCCTTCGTGCTTCTGGAATACGATAGGGTCTTAGTCTAACAATCTGTCCGGGATCGGTTTTGATCTCGTGTTCGATTAAATAGGTCCTCCCTGGTAAGGCAGAGAACGCTCCTCCAAAGGGGGACAGCCTGGTCAAAAGTTCTGACCTCATGGAAGGAGTCAAGATGGTTCCCCATTGCACGTCTTCTAGCTTGCCCTGTTCATGATTCACGTTTTGTTCGGAGGTATCCTCACCAGCATCCATTGTGGCTACCAATACAGGCGCGTTCCATGCTTTTAGCAGGTTCACATGGTATACCTTGTCTGGTGTGGCACGATCGGGTTGGTGGATCCGATACGTCACAGGGCTAAGTACCTCCTTAACTTCATAAGGACCTCTCCATCTGGCCAATAGCTTGTTAGTACTGGTGGGTAGTAGGATTAGTACTTGGTCTCCCATTCGGAAAGTTCTCATCCGACTTCCTTTGTTATAGTTTTTCTCCTGGTTTGTCTGTGCGTGTCCCAGATTCGTCTCGGCCATCGAGCGGAGTGCTGTCAAATGTTCCTTCAACTCTTGGTGTATTCTGTTAAAGAAATCTCATCCGAAATCTCCCATTCTTCTTTTACAAGGTCCAAGATGGTTCGGGGTTGTCTTCCGAAAAGGAGCTCGAATGGAGAAAAACCGGTAGACGACTGTGGGGTGTCGCGTAATACCATCAAGACCAAGGGCAATATACGGTCCCAGTTCTTCCCATCGGACCCGGTCACTCTCCGTATCATTTTCTTGATCGTTTTGTTGTACCTTTCGACAAGGCCATCGGTCTGGGGATGGTATACCGAGGTGCGTAACTGATGTATCTGCAGTCTTTCACATACCTGCCGAAGTAGGGTGGACATAAAATTGGTCCCTTGGTCTGTGATAACTTCCGAGGGTAAGCCCACTCTTGCGAAGAAGGGAATGAGCTGGTCGCATAGTTGTCGGGCTGATGTTCCCTTCAAGGGAAAAGCCTCTGGATACCGCGTAGCATAGTCAACAATGACTAGTAGATACTTGTATCCACGGGATGCGGGTTCTATTGGTCCAACGATGTCCATGCCTATCCGTTGGAAAGGAACGTTAATAAGGGGCATTTTCTGCAAAGGGGCTTTTGCTGGTAAGACGCCACTTGTCAGCTGGCAAGTGGGACACGCCTTACAGAACTGGGATACTTCACCGTATATGCCTGGCCAGTAGAACCGTTTCAGAATGTTCTGCTGCGTTTTCAGGGAGGCCATATGTCCGCCGCAGGGGTGGTTGTGTGCCAGTTGCATTATGACCATTCTATGGGGTTTTGCTAATATCAATTGTTCCTTTACAGTCCCATCGTCCGCCTTATATTTTCTATACAATAGTCCATGACGGAACAGGAAGCCAGGTCCTTTTGTTACGTCTGGATCTTTCTCATTGGCCGCTCTCTCACGGGCTACCCAAAGGGTGGGATCAGTTAGGGTTTCCCCCCTCAGGGAGTCCTCATGATCCTCGGGTTGCCAGTTAATGGGTCGGGTCATGTAACTGGCTTGGCACCACTCTAGCCTATTCCGTTTTTTATGTCCGGGGGGTTTTCTAGAGTCACCTATGTTTGAGGTTCTGTTGCTCTTGGCTCTTTCTTCATCCAGTGCTTTACTAAAGTGGGGTAGGTCAGTTCCCAGGACCACTGGGGTGGGTAGTGTAGGAAGGACGGCAGCCTTTAATTGAGTGGTTTCATGGTTCACCTCTATCTGTACCTCTCTCATCGGGTATGTTTTAATGTCCCCATGTATACACTTTATCGGTACAGAAAGGTTAGGTAAATTAGGATTATTACTCACGGTGGGAGATATGGCTGTTTGTCGACTTCCGCTATCCAGCAGCGCCCGGGTCGGTCGTCCATCCACTCTTATATCCACGATGTATGGACCAGAGTTACGTACTTCCGGGTGTGGCTTCATGTAGCCAATTTCCATAGGTTCTGTGGTCTTCCTTCTGGGGCAAAACCGGGCAATGTGACCCCATTCACCACACTCAAAGCACTGGGGTTGTCGACCTCCCGGGATTATGGGTGGCTGTCTCTCCTCGTATCCAGTCTTCCTTTCTTCTAGTTTCCTGAAGACCTCCTCCGGTTGCCTCCATCTGGTATGTGCCACTTTTGGGCCTTTTTGTATCTGATGTTCAAAGTTCGGCGACGTCATCCTTCCTGGTATACTTGTTGAGGGGAAGCGACTGTACGCGGCCTTTTGATAAGCCGATGCAATGTCCACGGCTTCCGGCAATGTCGGCCTGTGGTGTTGCCTAACCCATTTTTGCATTGGGCTCGGTAAGGCTTCTATGAACTGTTCCAGGATTATTTTATCTAGGAGGGGTTGGTTGGCTGGGGTAGGGGATTGCATCCACTTCTCCGTCAGATCTTTAATGCGGTAATATAACTGCCTGGGACTCTCCCCGTTTTTTAACCTGGTGTCCCTTAGCTGAAGGCGATAGGCCTCCTCATCCAGGCCTAGACGGTCCAGTATAGCTGCTTTAATTTCCCCATATGGAGTGATACCATTGGGGTTCACAGCCTGATATGCACCTTGCATTACCCCAGATAACAGGGGAGCCACATACTGTCCCCAGCGTTCAGGCGGCCATTGCGTATTTCTTGCAATCCTCTCAAAACTTGTGAAGAAAAAGGCTGGATCCTCTCCCTCCTTATACTTCTGGAGCAGGGTGGACGGTACCATGGGTTGGTTCCTCGTGCTGGTTACTGCATCTGTGAGCCTGGTAATGTTCTCATGTTGTTTGTCCTGGGCCGTGGTCTGTAGGGCGCCCTGTAACTGGATGGCTTGCTGGAACGCCTGGCGATCAGCCACTGCCTGTTGCGTTTGTAGCTGTATTAATTGCTGCAACTGCTGTTGGCCATCCGTCAGGGTTTTAATTAGGGTCTCCATCGCGTTGTCGCTGATCCCACCTTCGTCGCCAATGTAGAAATCAAGACCCGGACCAGGTTTGGGTTGCTGAAATTATACTTTATTCCTGTGATTTTAAACTAATGAAATTATAGTCCATGAACTCCTTGAGAGTTACTCCACTCTTAGGCAGTCTTCCAGATACAGGATTTAAGCCCTCCTAAGTCTCCTTGTTGTCCGGATAGGCCCACCAGTTGTTCCTTCTCTCCTCGCCCTCTTCGTATGACTAGGAGAATCAACAACAAACGCTGGATTAGTTCCCGGGCTTTTATAGGATGTGAGTGACTTACTTCCCCCCCAATGGAAAGCTTCCCTGTCAATCAGACTTCTCATTGGCTGGTATTGCCATGTCCCGCCTCCTTTAAAGGCTGCCGTGGGATCCCAGAGTGGCTGCTTCTGCTGCCTGCCAGAAGAGTCCCGCCCCCAGGCCACTCCATCCCGTGGGTCCCTCCCCCCCTTTGAAGTCTCTCCCTCTCGCCATGTGTGTCTGTCTCCGTGACCGCCCCAGAGCGGCCCGCCCCGCCGAGCAAGCCGTTTCTCCCTTCTCTCCCTTCCTGGTGGGGAGAGACGCTCGGCGGGCCGTGTGGGCCGGCTCCCCGCGACCGCCCCTGCCTCCTGCGGGTTCGCCATCACCAACCCGTCTCCCGGGCTGCAGGCCGCGGCGGCGTTACCCTTGTCGGGTTCAGGTAAGGCTGGGCGGGCGGGGGCCGCTCCTTTCATATCGTGGCTCGTTGCCGCGATCCTGCAGAGTCCCGGGGAGAACGGGCGGGATGGATCGCGGCAACGAGCCGCGATCCTGCGGAGTCCCGCTACCCCTCCCAGCACCCCCTCCACTCCGGGCCCCTTCTCACACGGTGGAAGAGATCAAGTGGGTGATTTTCACTCTGCAGAGGGGCAAAGCACCTAGGCCAGATGGGTTGGTGGCTGAGTTTTGTAAAGAAGGAAATAGTTACTTGCCTGTAACTACTGTTCTCTAGCATGGGTATTACATTGATTCACATGCTCATGAATAGTACCCGTGATCAGGCTGGGAATCCCTGATAATATTAAAGCAGTTTTGCTTTAAAGCTAAAACTACTTGTCGCTTCTATAGCCTATTGCTGTCCATTTGGGTCATACTGCCCCAGCCAATGACATTAGTCATCCTAAGCTCCACCCCTTGTGGCCACCTTTAGATTTGGTTGTGCACGTATAGCAGCAGAAGGAACCACGCCCTCTCTTTACCCACTACCACTGAGCTTTGGCATGTCTTCACAGAATATCTGATGCATCTGCCATACAACAACGCCCCACGTACCTATGCCGCTGCTGTGCCCTGCGAGCATGCCTCCAGCCCGCTCACAGCCCGCTTTGAATTTCGCTGCTGTACATTGCCCTGTTAGCACACCTCCAGCCCGCTCACAGCCCGCTTTGAACTGCGCTGCTGTACATGGCCCTGCGAGCACGCATCCAGCCTGCTTTTAATTACGCTGCTGTACATGGCCCTGCGAGCACGCCTCCAGCATGCTCACAGCGCGCTTTGACATTCACTGATGTACATGGCCCTGCGAGCACACCTCCAGCCCACTCACAGCCTGCACCTTCTACTCGATTCATCTATAAACAACCAATGGCCTCAGCCACATCCTTGACATACACTGCAACACCACCATTGCAATTCCAGAGAGCCCAGATGGCCCCTCCCTCTCTCTCCCACCACAAACATCCTTTCTGCCTCCACTCTTCATGACCAACATACTTATGAACAAGCATGCCATGACGCTTGTACCTATCTCACATACCACCCAACGTACCGCCAACACTTGTGAGGCCAACAAACCTTCGCCTAACAACCCGGTTATCACCAAACATGTGCCTAAAAATCATCCTGCTAACAGACAGACACCAAAGTTCAGCGCCACCTCTCCACGCACACCCACAAACCACAAAGCCAGCACTCACATGCCTAGGCACACTAGAGCCACCAACTGCACTTCCAATAAACGGTCCTCCACCACTCACACACCTAATGCCATCTCCAACCCCCACCATGCCCGCAATTCACCCACTAGAAACAGAATGCTTCAGTAACCCTACACCACAGACACCATCAACACCGGATACCGCCTTAAACACTGCCCCCCCAACACAAGCATTCGTAATGCTTTCTTGCATCTTCGAACCCAAGCACGCTGCTCCCATCCTAAGCCCCTATACACTCCCAAAGCATCTGCCACAAAACACAAGACATATCAGAAAACCACTGTGTCACCCCCGCTTGATATGCTCTGATCAATGCCAGATCAGTCCATGCTCACTCACTCAACTGTCATGACCTTATAACCTCTAGTGACATTGACATCCTGGCCATCCATCACTGAAACCTGGCTCAACCTCACGTCCGGCCCAGCACTACCCATTGCTATCCCCACAGGCTATGCCATACTTCGTGAAGACAGGACAGGTAGCAAAGGAGGCAGGGTAGCTTTCATTTACAAGGATTCTATTTTACTTTGTCAGATCACCACTGCTCCCTTCCCTAATTGCGAGAAACCTAGCCACTAAGCTCAGCTGCTCACACAATTGCTCTACTTACTGTACCAAACCCCTAGCCCACCTACAACCTTCAGAGACGCTATTCTCCAGGTCATAGGTGCCAACCTTAAGCCCAACACACAGCGTATAGTCCTGGGAGATCTCAATCTTGGCTTCAACGACCCTTTGTACATATATGCTGCATCCTTAGCCAAAGCCAGTTCTGCCCTTGGCTGTTCTCAACAAATCTTAAACCCCACACATTCCCAAGGTTGCACTCTAGACTGGCTACTCGACCACAACTGCAACATAGCAATAATCACCAATTCTGCACACCCTTGGACTGACTACCACTGTGTAACCTTTTCATTACCCATGCCACAGAAACAGCACCCAGAACTTCCGCCTACCCCCATCCTAGCACACAGTACAGAGAACCTAACAAATGATTGGTTACTACCACTGCTCATCACCAATCTACCATCACACCACAACGTCATCTCCCTAGTGGAACAGTACAACTCTCTTTTAGCCAATGCAGTTAAGTCCCTAGCCCCACTCAAACCATTTAATGAAAAGAAGACCAACCACAAAAATAACTGGTTTACCACACAACTCCACTCCCTACGAGCAGAAAAGCAGGCTGCAGGAGCGGCTTGGAAGAAATCTCTGAATGCACCCAACAAAGCTCTATTCACAGAACTATCCGGAAAATATAAACAAACCATCCTCACCCCCAAGGCAGCCTCCTACAACAGCAGAACATCAGAAGCAGCCTCAAGCTCATGCAAATGGTTTATCATTTGCTGTGAACTCGAGCCCCCCCCCTCCCCTGACCATCACCAAAGACCCTACCTGGTGCAACAACATTCAAGGTGCCCGCACTGGCAAAATCACAATACTACAAACCAAAATCAAAGCCAAATCCCACAACATGGCCTCCAGCATATCACACATCCTTCACAATGTACCTCTTCCCCACACACAGCTCTTCCAGTTCACACTTATCGCTGAACATGACCTGGCCAACTTGGTGAAGGGCCTTAAGCCCTCACGATGCAAAGCAGACACCTGCCCTGCCACCATGGTCAAACAATGCCTGGAACCGCTCACCCCCCTTATCACCACAATCATCAATGCATCCTTCGCCTCTCATACCATCTCATCCAGCCTGAAAGAACCCTGGGTAAACCACCTTACTTAAAAAAACTCACTTGATCCAACATACACACCAACTACCAGCCCATCATTACCGTCCCATTTCTTTTGGAAATCCTAGCTAGGATTGCCTACATCAAAATTCAGGTATTTGCGAAGAACACTGCATCCTCAGTCCCCGCCAATCTGGATTTTGCCCATGTCATTCTACAGAAACTGCCCTCCTTGACCTAAAAAAATGGACTGGATGATGCCAATGATACCGGAAAAACTCTCCCTCCTGATGTTACTTGTTCTCTCCGCCGCATTCGATCTGGTGTTGCAAAACACCCTATGCCACCACCTGACATCAGTAGCCCACTTCTCACCAGATGCAACTAGCAGGGTTGCCTCCGTCCTTGAAAAAAGAATCTCACATGTCTTTGCTGGTGAAGCTGCAGCCCCACCCAACCCCAATGCCTTGTGGTGTTCAACAGGGATCCTGTGTCTCCCCAACCCTATATAACATTTAAACAAAACCTTTGTTTAACCAGCTTGTCTCAATCTCTTTAACCAACTATGCGGATGATACACAATTACTCATCCCCCTGACAGGATCCTATGATCAGGAATGCACCTCAGTAAACGCCACCTACGAGACATTTCAAACCTGAATGGCCCAACACAGACTGTCACAATGATGAGAAGACTGAGCTCCTCCTAGTCGGTCCGCCAACCTATCCCACTAACCTTGACCCTTCTTATCATCTCTTTACCATAGACAGTCACAAGATTCCAATCTCCAACTCAGTCAAAACATTGGGCATTTACCTGGACGCCTCACTGAGCATGACCAACCAAATCAACACCATCACCTCTGCAACAGCATACACTCAGTGGTAGAAGTGTACCGAACAAAGTAGTGGAACTGTGGTCTCGACAGGGGAGAGAGTAGGCAGAAGCATAGTGCAAAATGTGACAAGGTGTGGTAGCCGGAGCATTGCAATAGTCTAAGTGAATAGTAACTAAGGCTCCTATTACAACTTTACACTTGCACAGGGACACGAATGAGCAAATCTGCTGTATAGATGGTGAATATGGTTGTAAAAAGTAGAGGAATGGTAAACAGATAAAAGGAGTGGAACACAGTTCCCGACCGTTCCCGCTCACTTCGATCACTGCAAAACTCATATGAGTAAGCAGACCCTTCCTATCCACCACCAACAGGTTCATTGTTGCCCGTGCGCTCATGCTGTCCAAACTGTATTATTGTAATGCCCTGCTGTGCGGGATCTCAGACAAGAACCTGAAAAGACTTCAGGTCATTCAAAACAATGCTCTCCGAGCAGCCCTGGATCTTAACAAAACTGGCCACATCTCTTAGGCAAGGCGGTCAGTCCACTGGCTCACCCTTGGAGAAAGAATGACATTTAACATCCTCTCCATTGCACACCGCTGTTTGGATAATAAAGCTCCTTCCTACCTTGTCCAGAGGATCAAAAAATATGCACCATCCAGACCGCTCAGGTCTTCCAACAGTCAACGACTACTCACCATCAGATTCAGATGGAAATGTGCAGGTGGCTTTAGCTTCACAGGTGTCGTGGCCAACCCTTGGAACAATCTGCCGCTACACCTGCGATCTCAGACGTCCTACCACCCATTTAGAAAAAAACAAAAGACTCACCTGTTCATCTAATCCCAGTCTTGTACAACACCTACCTGCACTTTTCTCCACCTTGTACTTACCAATGTAACTAGCGTTCAGATGCCTGAGCTCCTGTAAACACAAAAATAAAATAAAGAGCCAGAGAGGGGAAGGTTGGAGGGTTCGCATGTGAGTCCATGTAAGACCCATGCTGGAGAAGGAACTAGTTAATTAACTAGAACTCCTGTCTTACACGGATTCACCTGCTCATGAATATGATTGCACAGCAGTACATATACATAACCACAGGAGGTGGCAAGGCTCACAGAAGCAATACACTTACCCCTGGAACAGACTGACCTCATACAAACAGGGTGCAAAGCACAGACTGGTAGAACCAAAGGCTCATTTAGATGAAAGTACAATGGGACCTTTGGCATGAAGAAAGGATGAATTTGCAGAACCACCTTAGCTGAATGGAATAAAATGTATGGAGGCTTACAGGAATGAGCCTGCATTTCCGGCACACGTCTTTTCGAGGTGATTGCCACCAGTAAGGTGGTCTTCCATGACAGAAACTTCAAGGAAGCCCGATGCATAGGTTCATTTGGAGGCCTCATCAATTTAGACAGTACCACATTTAGCTCCCATGCATGGGCAGGAGCCTCACCGGAGGGAATGTTCTGAAGAAGACCTTAAGGATCTCCTTAATGAGCCTGGGCAACCACAGGGAGAGCTTGCCTGGAGCCCTAGTGTACCGAGATATGACGGCCAGGTGTACTTTGAAAGACGCATTGGCAAGGCCAGACTTGGCAAGCAATAGCTGGTGCGGAAGAAGCTGTGGCACAGTTATGCCCAGCAGAGAAATCTTCATTGACTGGCACCACACTGTAAAGTGCTTCCACTAGTGTTTGTAGCAGACCAGTGTAGAGGGGCTCCTGGCCCTTGCTAGAATGTTCTTGCATTCCAAAGGCAGCAAGTAGTGTCCAAATTCTAGGGCTGCAGGAGCCATGCCGCAAGGCTCAGAGACGCTGAGTCATGCAGCAGGTTTGACCCTCCTTCTCTGGAGAACAGGTCTGGAAGGGGTAGCTGTAACGCTCACCTGATTCCCGCAGAGGCGCCGGTCTTGACTGGGTGAATGCCGTATCTTCAAAGGTGATGTGTAACACACGGTTGGCTCTTTGGGCTGGACCTCTGTGCACTGTATGTCTGACTCGAAGAGTAAGATGTCTGCAGATAGAAAATATGGGATTAATGAACTGGGATTATCCCTTTCTCTTCTCCTGTAGAACCCCAAAGGTTAACGCCCTCACGTTAGGTAAGTGAACGCCGAGCTCTCCATCTGTCTCGGGGCAGGGTGCCGTAACCAGTTTCTTCACTGGATAAGGGTGCAGGCCTCTTGACCTCAGAGGACTGCTGTCCGTCATTAACTGCACGAACGGTAAGTTCTGGGCACTTCAAATGTCTTAAAAGTCTTTTGTAATGATATCTCTTGTTTTGCAGGGTTCCGGCGATGGCGGATGGCGGGCTGATGAGAGTTGAGGATCGAACCCGCGTGAGGAATACAAGCGCCTGGAAGCACGTAAGTAAGCGCTTGTAGCCTGCTTCACGATGCGCACTAACTGTCCCTTTTATCTTGCAGGTACAAGTTCGGAGCTTTAGAGAAGCTGAAGGGTGCTGGAATACCCACTGGATTCGGCGTGGGAAGGAGTAATGGCACGTGAGTAATAAAGTTGCCCAATGTCTTTAAACGCACCTTCTTTTGTCTTTCAGATGCGGGATGCAGCGCCGAAGGCCTCCGGAGCGTGCGAAGAGCTGGTAAGCTTTTGTCTTTCAGATGCCGGAATGCAGTGTGAAGACCTCCGGAGCATGCAAAGAGTAGGTAAGCCTTTGTCTTTCAGATGCCGGAATGCAGCGCGAGGTGTTGGTGACAGCCGATGGACCAGGTAAGAGATGCGCTGCCACTGAAGACCGTAGTGCTAACCTGTTCTTTCTTTGTCTTTACAGGTGCTGCTGAAGACTGGATTCCAGGATGGTAAGCCTTTGTTCCCTTAGGCCCAGGATCAGAAGCAGAAGACACGATGAGCGTTCTGCTGCAGAGAATGCAGAATAACGCAAAGCAAGATTCATCCATCGGGTGTGGTTTAAATAGCCTCCTGTAGTGCTTAGGTGTCTCCTTCCACAGCCTCGCCTAGGTTAGAAAAGAGTTCCTGCTTTCCAGAAGAGTTCCAGTGTTCTGAACCTAGGGAGTGGCTCCTGCCCCACCCAACAGGAAAAGTAGTCCCAAACAGAAGAGGATCAGGGGCTCAACTGGCAGGTAAATAAGCAGCATGGTCTGCTGCAGGTAAGTCCACCCAAGCATTATGAGCCCGGCGCTTCCAGCGCTGGGACTGGGCATTTTTATGAGCCTGGTGCCACTGGCGCCAGGACAGGGTCCAAAAGGTCCCAATTGGGACTGGCTGGCACTCGGAACCGGGGTTATGGGTCTGCTTCCAAGGGAGTCGGGCAAGTCCTGATCTTTTGGAAGCAGAGATCATGACAGTAGCAGTTTGATGGCTGTGACCACCGACATATGGAGAAGGTCCGAGTACCAGATCTACCTGGGCCATGCTGGTGCAATTAGGGTCATCTTGCAGTAACGTCTCAGTGTGTTGATCACTCGTAGCAACAGAGGAATCAAAGGGAAAGTGTACAGCAAGAGGCCTTCCCAAGGAAATTAGGAGGCATACCCCAGACTCCTTGGTGGAATATACCTGCTGGCAAACTTCTGACACTTGACATTGGTAGCTGTCAGAAAGAGGTCAATTTGAGGGAAATCCCACTCGTTGAAGAGACGACACACCCGTGCTTGCTGGAGCTCCCGTTCATGGAAGAACCGCAGCTCCCTGATGAGTCTGCAATGGTATTCTGAACGCGAGCCTGGTGAAATGGGATGAGAAATATCCATTGAGCAACAGCCCAGTGCCACAGATTCTGCACTTCTGGAGCAAACGAGGGAGCGCGGCCTGCCCTGCTTCCTGATGTAAAATCTGGTGGTGTTGTCCGTGAAGACCCGCACCACCTTCCTTGAAGCTGAGGATAAACAAACTTGATAACCCAGAAGACTGCCCATGGTTCTAGGGCGTTGATGTGAAATTTTCTTTCCTCCAGGAGCCAGAGGCCTCTGTTATATAAATGCCCTGTGTGGGGTCCCCAAGCCTCCAGAGAGGCGTACGTTGTGACTGTTGCCTGTTGCCTGATACGCGGGCATCTGAAAGGGAGCCTCCTGTGATAGATGCAGGCAAAGTGACCACCACTGCAGGACCAGATGGAATGCCCGATTGAGGGCGATCTTGTTGTTCCAAGCACCAGTGACATGCTGCCATCTGACATCCAGAAACTCCTGAAGGAGTCTCATCTGTAGTGTGCAAAGGTGAACTAGATGGATGCAGGAGGACAACCTCTCCAGCAGGTACTTGATGGTCCGGACGATTGTAACGGAAGCTGTCAATAGCCATTGAACCTTTCCCAGAGTGACCTCACTCTCTCTTCTGGAGGAGCTGCTAGACAAGAGGTTGTGTCGAGGCAGAATCCCAGGAATATCGCATTCTGAGATGGCGCTATGCAGGATTTCTGATACTTTATCGAGAATCCCAGAGAAGTAAGGGTCTGGATAGTCTCCTCTGTGTGCTGGATTGCCAGTTTATGAGAGCGGGATCGGATCAGCCAATCATCTAGGTAAGGCTGGACGTAGATTCCCCTGAGATACAGGTGTGCTGCTAACAAAGCCAAACATTTGGTGAACACCCTTTGGCCGACTTCAGGCTGAAAGTCAGGGCTTTGAACTGATAAGGTCTTCACGAAATGACAAAAAAAGCAGGAACGTCCGGTGTTTGCGATGAATGGAGATGTGGAAGTAAGCATAAGTAAGCATTCCGGTCTCCAGGAAATCTCCTTCCTCTAATTGGTGGAGCACATGCTGCAAGATGACCATACTGAATATTTGGGACTTGAGGAATTTGTTGAGGCTTTGCAAGTCTATAATGGGCCTCCACCATCTTGACTCTTTCACACCAGAAAATATCTGGAGTACACGCTTGAGGGACTGGCTCTATTGCCCCTTTGTTTAGCATGGCTTGCACCTCCTTTAGTAGCTGCAGTATGTGCTGTTTTTGTCGGGAACAGGCGGAATGAGAGGGCATTTTTGCCTGGAATTCCAGAGAGTAACCCTGTTGAAGGATATCAAGCATCCATTTGTCTGTGGAGATGTTGCACCACTGGTCGAAAAATTTTGATAACTGGCCTCCCACTGGGGTGCGGAAGCAGGGGCGTGGGCCCTGGGCCGGGTCAGGCTTGCTTTGGCGTCTGCACTCTGGAGCACGACAATGCCGATTGCCACTTCTGTAGGCCTGTGAATGTCTCCTATATGCCTCCAGGGTGTTTGATTGGGAGGGCCGGTGATAGGGTGAGTTGAACCCTTTTGGAGGACATTGAGACTTTCTCTTTAGAGGAGAAAAAGGATGGCCTCCTCTGTTGGAGAGTGCCCAATGAACGTGCCGTCTCAGTGTCTGTTTTCATGGCCTGCAGTGTGTCATCTGCCTTCCCGAAGAGGTGGTCACCATCGAATAGCATGTCTACCACGTTCATCTGCACATCTGTGTGGAAGTTGGTGGCCTTGAGCCAACCTTGGCAGCTGAAAGCCACTCCATTGCCCATCTGCCAAAATCCTGAATCTGAGATGTCAAGGGCGACGGTGGTCTGGGGCAACCTTTTCTTGTGGAACAAAGCTAGGGCCTCGGCCTTTTTGTCCTCCGGGAGGAAATCGAGGATGGGTCCCAATTTATACCAAAGCTCTCTGTCATACCTCGAGAGAATGGCTAAGGCGTTGGCGGCCGTAATAGTAAACACTGTCATCGTGATGATGCGCTTCCCAGTTGCATTCAGCTTCTTACCCTCCTAATCAGGAAGGACCATAAAAGAGGAAGATGGGTTAGAGGACATTTTTCTAGCCGCAGCAGAGAGCACAGAGTCAGTGATGATTGAGATCTGAGGCACTTTGGGGCTATGTCCAGGACCCAGTATTTCTTCTCCAAACGATCCCTTTCTGCCAATGCAGGGGTCTTCATTACCAACAGGCCATCCTTCTAAATGTCATCCAGAAGAAGAGGAACTGAAACAGTAGACCTATCTCGTCTGGTGGAAAATCCCTAGAGGGTACCTCGACGTCAGGAGGCACCCCATCTGCGGGATCAAACTCATCAGTCCCCTGTGTATCCTGGGTTGTGACAGTATCAATGTCTGACTCGGCTTCCACCACAGGTGGAGGTGCAACCGGTAATGGTCGAGGGGTAGCCGGGGCTGGATGAAACAGTGTCAGCTGGGCTCTGTAAGGCCTTTGAGGGCTCCTTGATGGAGCAGGTATGGACGCAGCTGGTAGACGCTGCTTGATTTCTGAACCCAGCATCAGGAGAGTGGTCAAAATGTCCATTGAAATATCTATTGGTGCTGCAGGAGCCTGTGCTGGTTCATGAGGCAAAGGGCTAAGAGGCTGAGATGGTTGGTGAGATGGTTGAGCCCCTTACTGAGGCACTGCCATAATAGGATCAGGCTCCCCCTTGGTCGGAGTAAATCCCCTCTGATATATTCTCATCAGAAGTAATGGAGAAGTGAATAACTGGACCTGGGGATGACGCCCGGAGAGGCCCCAAAGGAGACAGGTTGAAGAGTGGAGCAGCCTTGGTGGGTCTAGGAAGAAATGCAAGACCTGGAGGCACCTCTCGCCAAATTCGAGCCCCTATGAAAGGAGGCGATCACCGAGGCCTTTGGAGCAGTTAATGGTAACGTTGTTGACGGGGTCGTTGTTGGTACCGCCGGAGGCGTAGGTGGCAAGGCGACTCTGGGTGTGGCAATCGTCATTGTGGCAATTGTCGTCGTGGCAATCGTCGTCGTAGCAACAGTGACTGTAGTGGACGAGCCCCTCGACGGGATTGAAGTTGTCGATGGAAGACTAGCCTTTGTGGACAAAGTCATCAATGGGGTAACTGCCTTGGTAGATGAGGTAGTCCACGGTTCCCTCGATGAGGTCTGTGATGATGATGTGGTCGACAGTGGACTAATGGGTCCCTGACGGGGTCAGTGTCAACAAGGTCTTATGCTTGGCAGCTGGTGTCAGCAATTTCCTCGCAGGCTACTCAATGGTAGACTACCAATCAACGGAGAGGGTGACTAGGTGTCTCTCAGACCTGGGCTCCGCAGCCGCAGTGACCGTCAACGAAGAAGTCGGAGCGTTAGATCACTCATTTTGGCATCTTCCCCCGTGAAGTGTTCTCAAAGGATATCAACCTCTTCTTGTCAGAAGCAGCACACTCTTTGGGTCTGCCGACCCTGGAAGAGGCATGACTGCACATGGAGACAGAGTCAGAGGCCTTCCCTTGCTCAATCCATGCCACTAACCTTCTATGGCAGTCCTTCTGAGTCTTGGTGGAGAATGTCTGACATAAGGAACATTCGTCTGCATCGTGGTCGGGATATAAGCTGTAGATGCACTTGAGGTGCCGATCTCGAATAAAGATCTTTGTCAGGCTGCAATTCTTGCAGGCCCTGAAGAGGCTTTATCTCGTGGCATCTGCCATGGTGTGAATAAGGCCCAAGCCTGGGCCTGCGGCCGCCCACAGTACAGTGCTCCTACGATGGAAGAATCTTGTCTGTCAACGTGCCCCCGCCGCCCGTAGTCACAACGTGACTAAAGAAGAAGAAATAATTGAGACAAAAAATTGGCAAAAAGGTTATCGATATTTCAAGGAGCGAAACACAAGGACTCAACGCGAAAAAGTGCAGTAAAAATCTGAAGATGGATACCAGGGGTGGAGCTTAGGAGAATGAATGTAATTGGCTGGGGCCTTATGACCCAAAGTGACAGTAATAGGCTACAGAAGCGACAAGCAGTTTTAGCTTTAAAGCGAAACTGCTTTAATATTACAGAGGATTCCCAGCCTGACAACAGAGAATATTCATGAGCATGGGGATCCATGTAAGACCCTATGCTGGAAAATAGCAGGAAGGAAGCATTGCTGAATGGCATCCTCCCAGACACCGTACGGGAAGCAATAATTATACTACTGCTAAAACATCAGACGTTGGCGGACAAATACGGTTCTTATCGGCCGCTTTCATTAATAAATGTGGATGCAAAAATCTTTGCAAAAGCCATAGCTTATCAACTACTGCCTCTGATGCTCACCTAGTACATCCAAACCAGTCATCCCAGCCGCTCTACAGTGTAAAACATACACAGGCTGTATAGTGTTATGACAAGGGTTGAACCGACAGCGCAAGTTGTGGCAATATCAGTAGCCATACAGAAGGCGTTTGACATTGTTTCTGGACAACTATGAATTTAGCCCGAATTACACTGCTTGGATTAGATTGTTGTATACAAAGCCAGATGTGAGAGTGTATGCAATCAGTGTGTTGTCTCCAATGATCAAATTGAAAGAAGAGATGAGGCAGGGATGCCCACTAGCGCCTCTATTGTTTGATATGGTGATAGAGCCGCTGGCGGATCTCATACATCGTAAATACAAAGGAACGGGGTTCAGATTGGGGGGATGCCAGAGGTGATCTCGTTATATGCTGACAACGTAATATACTCAAGAGATCCCGAGGGAGGTCGGGGAGGGTTAATGTGAGAAAGCTAGTGGGCGCAGTGGTAGATTTTCGGGAAATACTTGGTTCTGCATTGAAACCGAAATAAATCTCAGAGATTCCAACAAACAGATTAGATGAAGGAATCTTCTGATAAGTGCAGACTTCAGTGGTCAGATGACACGATCAAGTATTTCAGGATATCGATCTAGCCAACCATGGAAAACAAATATGCGCAGTATATGATTCGGTTGAAGACGAAGCTGAACAGATTGGGAGGATCCCGATATCGCTGCTGGGAAGGCTTTCACTTGTTAAGATCAAGATATTACCTAAGCTACTTTACATGCTCTCAAAAATACCGAATGTGGCCAGGCCGCGCACCCTTTAAAGTACTTGATGCGGCGTGGACTGCTTTTGTTTAGGTGAATGGCTTGGTTCGAATGAAATGGGCATCATTAGTATTACCCTATGAGGAGGGAGGCATTGCTGCTCTATGATTTGACATGTATTATGTGGTGGCACAACTTTACTATGCAATTTACTGGTATATGGGAAGGGAAGAGCCACCCCACGTCCGTCTGACCCCTCTGGGGACATTACTGGTGGGCAGAGAATGTAACTCCATTAATCCATTGCGCCCTGCGGGGCCTGCATTGAAGCTGTGGAAGTGCCTTTTTGGCTGGTAGAGCTGAAAGACACCATATGATAAAAATGCTCCTCTGGAGGGGGGGATCTAACTGCTAACCCCCCACGATGGATGGGGGCATAAGGAAGGCATGGTGGGCGTCACATATACAGGTTTTGGCAGTCATATTTAGTGATGGTCACTTTGTGAAATGGGACATCATGAGGACTCAAATAGGAGATCAGCCCTTGCAACTCCTTCATCACCACTCATGAGATCGACGTTTAAAGTCCATTGGCTGACCTGTCCTGTAGCCCCACACGCACACCCAATCTTGGTGTAAATAACCCTGAGGGTAAAAAAAAAAAAAGTTCCACACTGTACAGGCTAGGACTTAATGATATTCGATCAGTAAGCTCTGAAGCCAGATGCAAATTAGGTAGTGACCTGCTGATGGAATTTTCTGATGCTCAATGGAAGGCCATATGCGGACTGACCAACAGAATCTCACTTAACTATGAATTTCCTTTAATACAATTTAAGGTTCTCAACCGTCTACACTGTCCCCCATCACAAATCAAACTATTCAATGAAGATTGTGAGGGCAATGGCCCGAGGTGCGGCTCGCAGGAATGTGAATTTGATCCATATGCTATGGCCTTGCCCTAAACTCCCACATTACTGGCCCAATACGCATCACACACTACTTAAAATAGTGCACCAGCAGATCTCATTGGCGCCACGCGAGTGTCTATTGAGATATACTGGCAAGATGGCCGAGACCAAACGTAGGTTTTTAAATATGGGTCTACTCTCAGCCAAGAGATGTATCCTGCTGATGTGCAGGCAAAAGGTGCCTTCCACAGTGGAGATGTGCATGAAAGATGTACTCGGGGCAAACGAAATGGAACATGTGCATATAACTAGCGCCCACCCGTGGGAGGCTGCAAATCCTGAAAGTGATGTAGTGGGGGTAGCAGACAATGAAGCGGCAAAATGAGGCGGGGAATGATTCATATTGACTGTGTGATGAGGATGTTTCACATGTTGCGCTGTCTACTGTATTGCTTCCACCAAGTGCTTAAAAGTAAATACACGTTTTCTTCTTTAAAAAGTACGCTTGGAACAGAGGGAAACAATCAAATTGGAAGCACCTGGTTTTCTCAACATGACAGGATTCTCTCTCCTGGATTAACTATAAATATGATAGAATCTTAATTACCAGGGTGAGATATAATGGTATCCCACTCAATACAGTCTCTGCAATATGGAATAAGACACCCGAAGAAATATATTGCCCTTTTTTGTCACTTGTTTTTTTGCCCAGCTTATATTAGTACTAGAAGGAATACATTGTGTTTGCTTTTAAAGGGAGACTGGATCTTTATCAATGTCATCCTGCGTTATGCCATCTTTAAATGGCAGAACCACTTCATAGGCTGCACACTTTCTGTTTACCTCATGAAGGGTCTAAACATCAGGAAACGTTTTTGACTGATGCATTGCATTACTTGAATATGTGCTCATTTGCACATGAGATGGATGTATTCATTTCCATGTATTATGCTCTGTGTTTTTATGGAATTATGTTTTATTCTGATATAAAGTTGAACTTGACCCGAGAAGGGATGATGGCAGGCATGGAGGAGAGCAGAGTAATGCAACAAAGGAGGATGTTGCTGCTTTGGACGTGAGTAATTGCATGGTTTTACTAAGGCATCATTGACACCAGCAGTCAAAGAGCAAGTTGATTACTCAGTCTATTCCCTCCAAGTACAACCTGCGACAGTCCCTTGAGTGAGCTCCATTGCAAGAGTCTGTAAAGAGGATAGGCTACTAGGATGACATCTTGGAGAGTGCTCTGGAGTTAGCCCCAGCGCAGTAGATGGTGTGAAAAGAACTGCTCATAGTCCCTTTATGGGAAGTCTTGGGATCATCCAGGCAATGCAGGACCTTGAGGTTTTGCTGCCGATGAGAACATTCACAGGTATGAATGACCCCAAAAGCCTACAATCACCTCAGGAAACAGTCTAAGGTGGGGGCGAAGCTGCAAAGGCTGAACCGTGGATCCAGTTCACCTTCTGTGCCAGCATCTTTCTATCCTCCAGCAAAGCAGCAACACCCTCCTTTGTTGCATTACTAAGCTCTTCTGCATGCCCCCCATAATTGGCTGGTAAGATAGCTCAGCAGGCTGCACACTCACTGCCATCTGTGCATAATCTGCAGATCACAGGTTCGAATCCTGGCAAGGCCAACTCAGCCTTTCATCCTTCCAAGATCGATACATGAGTACCAACTTCAGTTGGGTGATACTGTATGTAAATATGTTCTCTGTAAAGTGCTTTGCCATATATAAATTACACATTATCCTCCTTTCCGCTCTCACCATTTTCTGTTCCTTCCTTTCTACCAGCCCTTTTCTTTCATTCCCATCTCTTTTTGCTTTAATGTGTTAATTTATTTCTCCTTCCTTCAATCCATAACCCACATTTTTTCCTCTTTCTTTCATTCCACTTATCCACCACCTTTTTCTCCTTCCTAAATCCTCCCGCCTGTCATCTCCATTTTACCTCTATATTCCATCCATCATCTCACTTTCCTTTCTCATCATCTTCCTCAACTCATTCTCTTTTCCCTTGTCTTCTTAAATTTTCGCTCCTGCTTTCTCACCTTTCCTTTGCCACTAATTGTTTTCTCTCCAAGTTCTTTTCCCTGCTCATTTTCGTCTCTCGCTGAATATCCCACTCGCCACTCCTGGGCTGTTGCACACCAGTAACCTTTGACCTAACTGAAGATTATGATACTCAGATCATAGCTAATAGAGCTGTAAAAAAGATCTTACAGATAGCTGCAGGCGCCTTACACATTTGTATAGGTTTTGTTTTCCATTTCTCCCACCTTACTAGATTTTAGGTCATAGCCATACAACTTGGTGTGTCTAGTTAAAGGACTGGCCCTTGTGACGAATCCTTGGATGTTGTCACTTCTCCCAGAGGAGTATCTCTTTCCCATGAGGCCAGGGAGGTGAGCCGCTACCAGATAGTCCCCCTGGGGTGGCCCTCAGCAGCAGGATCTCATGGGGAGAGACTCACGCTCTGGGGACAGGGATGACTATCCAAGGGAAACACAGCATTGCAACCCTACAACCCCCCCATATATCGTCATATCCCTTACCCTCTACCTCTATGTTACCTAACCACCCCATGTATGTGTGCAAGGCCATAGGGCTGACCTCTACTGAGACAAGTAGACAGATGACCCAAGGACTGAGCGGAGTGCGGAACTGCTAAGAACAGTTGTGGCAACAGTCCAACGAGCACGGGAAGTTGCTATTTCAGGAGGGACATGTTTTTTGCAACACCATCTGGAGAGGAGTTAAAAGCTTTTCTAGGTGCAGACCATCGACTGAGCAGATGCAGAACTGCCAAGTGCAGTTGGGTAGAGGGGGAGAGCGGTGAAGACTTTGAACACACTGGCACAAAGGTAAGCCACTGGTCTCCTGAGAATGGTGGTATTCAACACGTATTATGTTTTAAGGCTCAGTGTGTAGTGGGTTGCCTCTGAGCATGGCTGACCCACTCCTCCCCACGCTATAACCTGCGCAGCAGTCCTGATAACTGTTCAATTGTGCCCGACATGGCACAATATATTGGGGACTGGTGACAGCCATACAAAATGGACTGCAGAATGCAGCTAGTAATGTCAGAGCGCCAGTCCTGGCAGGGCATATTCCTCATCCAGAGCGGAGAGAAGCTAGTATGAATGCCAATTTGGAGAAGTTTGTAAAGGACAAGGGTGTGGGTACCAGAGCGCTAAAGGACCATCCACTTGAAGTAGAACATTGGTTTCTTGTCCTATGTCACAGTCTGACGAAGGAAGGATTCATCTCCTCCTCTCCTCCAGTTGGGAGGTTTCTGAACGTCAGTCAGGTTCTCCCAACCTGTTCACAAATTCCATGCAAAATCCTGCAGACTCTATTATTACCATCAAAGTATCTGGCCCGGCCAGGTCTGGGGATGATGCTCACATCCCGCCGATAACGTTCACAGACAGAGGAAACATACTGTTCAATAGTTCTTTAATTGGGGCCTCCTCGGCAAACACTTCTAACTTGGCAATCCATATCACATTGCAAACGCAGGTCAGATTATAAGACATTTTTGTCAGAACATAAGATATATATCACACTATGTACTACAAATTAAGTAATTGATGGAAGCCCAGAGCCTAGGACCACAGGAGATGGAGAGGGAATCCCTTGAAAAGAAAACGCCTATTACGGTGGACCCTTGCTGTCAGTGTAATACTGTGAAGGAGCTAAATGAAGGGCTGAATAGAGATCTGCGCTCTGCTTGCATCTCTGCCACAGTACTTGGGCAGCATCGCCTAGGGGACCCCCAGACTTCTCTCCTCCCTCCAATGAGGGTGTTGGAGAAGAGAAAGAAGTGGAGATGCTCCATCGACGGCTGGCCCCTGTAACACAGCCGAGAAGCAACACAAAAAGATGCACAGAGAAAAGGAGAAAAGGCGTGCTTTATAGTGAGTGCTTTGCGAGTGCCTGTTCTGTTTTGCTGGAGCTGCTACCTCACCTTGCATTGCTTTTTGCAAAGATCGGTTTGGACACCTCTGGAAAACTGCATTTCTTTCTGAGAAGCTTCACCATCTACTCTGGTATGCAGATCATTTTACAACAATCTTATGATTGTAACTTTAAAATTTTCCTTAGATTAACACACAGTTTTCTTTTATTGCAGCGGGAAGCCCTGCCTACTATCCCAGCAGCCCCATAAATCTCGGGCACATGCATGTTTGCGCCCGTGCATTTGAGTGAGTGCTTTGCGAGTGCTGTTCTTTTTGCCGGAGCTGCTACCTCGCCTTGTATTGCACTTTGCAAAGATCGTTTTGAACTGCTCTGGAATAGTGCATTTCTTTGTGAGAAGCTTCACCATCCTACACCTTTTAAATGTTCCTTAGATTAACAAGCTGTTTTCCTTGATTGCAGTGGGAAGCCCCGCCCACTATCCCAGCAGCCTCATAAATCTCAGGCACGCGTACATTTCAGTGAGTGTTTTACGAGTGCTGTTCTGCTGTTCAGCTGACAGCCCTCGCGCGCACCACTTCTTGGGCTCCCACACAATGCCGGCTAATGCTGACAAACTTATTGAGCACGAGCGTTGTGATATGACAAACAGTGCAGATTATGGCGACTCAAGTTGTAGCAATACTAACACAAAAAAGCCCACGCATTCTATATCAGTGGGATCTGACATTAGACTTTTCTGGCCTGACACCATAAGGAACCAATCCATGCAAGCGACAATGAGAAAGTCATCCAGACCCTTTCACTGTGCCAATAACGACAAAGAAAAAGAACTTCTATTAACTTCCAATATCTCTCGTGAGCAGCCGCACACTGATATTGCAGCGGGTCCAGTTACTCAAATATAAGACAAAGATCTTATGGCATGCTGAACTCAGAGTCCACCACACAGCAACGTGGCATCTGAAGAATGTTGTCACAATCAAATGGATCCTACAACATCGATATCACCACTGAAGATTGATGGCTGATAACACAGCTATACCAGGGCTATATTCACAAATAGGGAAACACAGTGCAGACTTGTCAGTTTCAGAGGTTTTTCAGGATAGGGCTACCAAGCTCTGTGACAATCTACTGCCCCCTTCAACTCAAGAAACCTTAAGAGAATCTGTTTCTCGGATTCAATCCCAAACAAATTTGGTATTGGAGACCCATTTTATGCCAACTAACAATCACGATTTTGATTCATCTCGCTCTCCAATAATGCAATCAACAACTCTTAATGCAGATCTAAATTCTACTGTATCCCCTGCAATGTCGTTTGTGAGACCTACCCCAAGGCCATCATTTGGGCGTAAAACATCTACTCATACCGGCCTATGAGATTACATTGGCTGCTATCAACAACAGAATGTTTTGTTTAACTAAATTATATGAACATCCTGAAGCGAAAATGGACCTTAACACTTTGCTATTAAATAATATAACCTCTACATTTTAACAGGTACTTGCTCAACTAAACTAACAAAATTTGAGATTGCAAGAAATCTGTAATATCACAATTGCTCCTAGAACAGGAAATCCCTGACTGTATAACACCAAGGCCTATTATGACCCTGAGGGTAGATTAACTGCCCACAATAAGCTCTAATGCCGATTCATGCATACATGAAGCAGTGCAGGTATCTGCTGCTCCTCTTGATTGAAAGTGCAGAAAAATCAGAGGATGAAAGTGAAATTATTCGGCGAAAGAGCATTCACAGCACTAGTAACATCAGGCACGCTATCGCTGTACATACAAGAACCGATATTTGAAGTATGGTTTCATTCTAAAAGCAAAAGAAAAGAGAAAAGGGCAAAAATGGTAATTGGTCCAAGAAGAAATCCAAACATATACCAGCAAATAAATAAAAACAACATCACAGATGCAAAAGCATGTATTAATGGCCTAACCACCCCTCCGCCTCAAAAAACCTGTAACACTCATAATACAACAGTTTCGACAACTACGGCTGCGCAAGAGATAATAAACTTAGCAGCTGAGTCTCATTCAAGTACCAATGATGTATCGCATTCCGAGATCCTGATGGTGCAAGAAAATTAAATAATTGATCTGTTGAATTATTCAACGTACTCGACTACTTCACTACCTCTAGTCATAGAGAAACCTAGATACGAACATCAAATCTTTGATGACACTACGAGAGCGCATGTACATAACCAAAGTATAGTAAACAACATCTTCTTAACATTAGAACAAAGAAGGTCTGTATCTTACAAAAACTATAACAACAAAGGAGATGAGACTCAGGCAAAAATTCAAGATACATCAAAACAAGACTAAAGCTAGCAAGACCAAATTAAAAGAATCTGACATGCTTATTTTAGCACTTAGAGACAGAGGTTACAGAGACCCGTAACCTAACCGAACAGCGATATTGGCACTGTTTGGAATGATACCCAATTTAAAATCAATCCGAACACAGGACTTAGAATTCTTATACATTAACAAGAGCAGAAGAATGGATACAGTCACTCAGACTGTTCCATCCCTAGTAGTGAAGCAACTAATGTTAATGGTAAAGGATATTTGTACCGCACACTAACTATCACCACTGGAGTGGTCCCCTGACGCTCTTACGGAAAGACAAATACAGCTTATCTAAACAAGGTTTCGATGTCATAGTTAAAAAAAGTCAAGAAATGCCTTCAAAATATCTTAAACGAGGACAAACTATTGAAGATGACCACCAACTAACTCGCCAAGACCAAAGGCCTTGCTTATCAACTACCAGGGCTCCACAGGATACCTTAAAAGGGAAGTCTTTTTTGAAGACGAAATTAATTGTGCTAAAGAAACCAAATGGTCATGGCTTCTAAAAGCAATTAAAGAAACAAATCATGGTCTAAATGTTTAGAGTTTAACATTATCTGATTCCCGTGTTATGAGAATGGCGGTATGGAATACTAGAGGCTTTACTCATCTTACGGAGACTAATAGAGATCTTCCCCTAGATAATTACAATCGTATACTCCTTCAGGATACACGGATGAACTCCCAACCAACATGGTCAAATTATGAAGTGTGCTGGGTACCCGCAATAAAACAATCAAAAGGGCGACCCATGGCAGGTCTTCTTGCAGCACTGAAGATAGATGCACTTTCCCCGTGGCTAACTCCTCATCAATATATCCAGCTCCTTAAATTAGAATTGAATAAAGCCTCGCATCGTCTAGCACCATGTACTGCCATTCCCAATATCTACTGGAACCCTGTGATTATAACTGAAGATGTCTTCTTTGATTATGTCATGCTTGATGCGATTGCAAAAGAACCCTACATTTACACAACCATTATTGCGGGAGATTTAAACATAAAATGCTTCTGTCCAAAAATATAAGCCGCTTACTCCCAAAGCCGCTAGGTGGAGCCTACCTGCTCGACCCGCTAATTCCGACCAACTACAGGCCTATAACTACGTTCCCATTCCTTCTCAAAATTATCGATAAAATAGCCTACAACCAAATACAAACCCATCTACAACAGAGCAAACTCCTAGGAGCAAGACAATCAGAGTTCAGACCGAACCATAGCACCAAAACCGCTCTCACCGACCTCAAAATACAAATAGACACCATCAGAGACACATGAGAAATTTCCATATTGCTGCTGTTGGACCTTTCAGCAGTGTTTCACCTCGTAGACATGACAAACTCTGTGACACTCTAGCCAAAGATTTCAGTTTCTCTCCCGATGCCACCCTCTGGATCAAATTGTTCCTAGCTGAAAGAACATCTAGAGTCGCCATTGGGAAATATGCGGCAGACCCCACAGCGGTCACCATAGGAGTACCCCAGGGATCATGCCTCTCCCCCACCCTGTATAATGCCTATACCAAACTCCTATTCTCAGCTCTAGACAATATGGGTGTCATCTACACAAACTTCGCAGATGACACCCATATCCTCATGCCCATCACTGGGGATTTCGCCCAAGATACCCAGGCCATTAACAAAATCTAAGCTATCTTCCAAAATTGGATGGCTTTGAACAGTCTCTGTCTCAATGATGAGAAGACTGAGGTTCTCATTGTAGGATCCCAAGCCAGAATAGGGTCCCTCCACTCTGACTACAAACACATCAATATCGACGGCACCTTAATACCAGTACTCAAGCATGTGAAAACTCTTGGTGTTTATCTAGATGCCAATCTCACTATGTGTAAACACAGATCAGCCCACTCTTCCTCTACGGCATACACAGCCAAACTCATTGCACTTAGTTGCCAATACCTTACACCTGCCAACTGTATAACACTAGCCAGAGCGTTGATACTAACCAAGCTCGATTACTATAACATCCTTCTGCTAGGAACTTCTAACACTAATACAAGTAAATTACAACTGCTGCAGAATAAAGCATTTAGAGCGGCCTTAGGTATAAAGAAATCAAACCACATCTCCAACATTAGGCAAGAAAATCACTGGTTGCCCATCAAAGCCAGAATCATTTTCAAATCTTTATGTGTTGTCTACAAATGTCTCCCTAACAAAGCCCCCAGCTACCTTAATAATGGCAAAGAAAAAAACCACCAACAGAACACTCAGATCAAGCAATGAGGCACTACTAGAAATCCAACGTCAGAAAAGCACCAAAGCAGGAGGTAACAGTTTCAGAGTCCTGGCCCCCACACTGTTGAACTCCGTACCACTTAGAATCAAAAATGAAGAAACCCTTGCTAGCTTCAAATAAAATCGCTGAAAACATGGCTATTCAACAAATATTGATTGACTAGACCCTCCCACTCTCCTATTCCTAAACACAGAATCACCTCTCTAACTGAACACCCACCAATGTATTGTTTATTATGAGCCATGCACACTACTGTTTACTATTTGTTTTCACAGTAACATTGTATAAGAAATTTGATAAGCTGTCTGTAATCTCGCCGTGATACCTAAGGGTCTGGGCGTGTAACAAATGAAATAAATAAAATAAATGAACATGATGGCGGATAGGAATTTAATCATACTTAATGGAGGTATTAAGGGAGATACCCTGCTTGCGCGACCTGGAAGAGAAATTGATTGTGTGCGACATTGGATTACGTTTTCATATCAGCTAATTCTATAAACTCTGTTAACAAATGTTTTGTTGTACCGACTGAAGAAAGCGATCACAATATCGTGGAAACAACATGGGCCTCCTTTCCCTGCTCTTTGAGGAAATGGACTACTGCCAAATAAAATAAGCTATTAAGTAGATTGCTTAAATCAGTGCCAACTACTGAGACTGCTAAGAACCCACAAGATAGCTATACTAACATTTTGTCCATCTTTGCTAAAACATCAGGTCACACCCATGGCCCGAGATATAGCCTCCAACGCGTATATGATCCTGTCATTAGGAATAGAACAACAAAAAAAGACATGATCTAAAAAACATCAATGCTCATAGCTATGTTGATGAGAAAAAAGGCTGCAAATATACATACTAATTACACAATTTTTATAATACAACATAAAAGTAAAGAGAAACGGAAAATTAACAAATGTTTAAAGCTCTCACAACAAAATCCAGTGCTCAAATCTGGAACCTCCTCAAAAAAGGGATCCAAAACAGGAACATCTACTTGTTTACTGAACACTTTAAGTGAGCTGGAATAGCTGAATCACTTCACTGCTTTATTCGCAGATAATTCAACATCTCAAGCTGTTTCTCTGTTATGTAAAAATCAAGCAGCCAAATTAGTAATTGATAACTTAGATATTTGCATACAAATTAAAAAGCTAAGCTCATCAAGAGCACCTGGTCCCGATGGGCTATCCAATGAGACCATAAAAGCTCATCCTGACTGATGGGCAAAAATATTACTGGACATTTTCCGTAATATAGCATGATAAGGCATCATTCCTTGTACATGGAAGCAGTCGATATTGATACCCATAGTCAAAAAACGAGACCGGTCGAAACCAACGAACTATAGACCCTTCGCTACATCTGGGAAAATGTATGCGAGATTTCTACTTAGAGATCCTATGAAATGACTAAAGCTAAAGAATATGTTAGACCTCTGTCAGTATGGCTTTGTCTGTGGCCTAGGCACTGCTCTGAACTTGCTTATAATTGCTAACCAGCCCTAAAAAAGCAAGCAATAGCAAAACAACAACCTTTGTATATTGCATTTACAGACTTCAGACAAGCGTTTGATTCTATCTCTCGTACTCTATTATGGGAGAAACTGAGATTAGCAGGTTGTCCCTTTTATATACTGAACTTACTACAACAATTCTATTGCGAAACTTCCATCCAAGTAAAGACAAACAATGAAGGCCTCGTATCACACTCTATGAGGACATATTGTGGCCTTAATCAAAGGTATATTTTAGCCGCCACCTTGTTCAATTTTTACATCAAAGATATCACTAAAAGCCTTGCTGCTGTCCGCACCATTTCACTGAAAATGAGTATGCATCCAATAACATGGCTGCTCTACGCTAATGACCTTATTTTATTGGACCAAACACTAATCGGCCTCCAAAGATTATTAGGTGCACTTGAAGTATATGCCCTAGATAATGAACTAAATCTAAATATATCCAAATCCAACATTCTAAAGATCCAGACCTCAAAAAAGACTGAACAAACAAGTTTTAACTTGATTGTTAGTAAGTCATCACTAATATTGTTCATGAATATAAATAGCTGGAGTAAATATAAACAATAATAAATCTGATGCACCGTATAAAGCGGAAATTAAATTAAAAATGCTATCTCTATGTTTTCAGGCCAAACTAGTCCATTATAAATACGGCAAATATTCCTGCATGCCTGTTTTAATATTCCATTAAAAACAAGTTGATTCCTGCGCTAACATATGGAGCTCAATCCAAATACGATGAAAACCAGCCAAATTGGGACCTCTTAGAAGGTCTCTTTTGGAAAACAATGTTATCCTTGTCTAAGAGTATCCCAATTGCTGTAGTCCGATATGATTTGGGATTTATAGCTATAAAAAGCGGTTAACTGGAACTCCTTATTGTTATACAGAAAATGTTTAATGAAGGACACATTTAAAAATACGGTAATACCCTTTGTATCATCCATCTTTGAAATTTGTCCCAAAGACAAGATAAGTACTTGGAAAGACCATTGCATAGAAAGCATGGTAAAAGCTGACATAGATGAATATACACTAATAATGAATCCCAATAGAACTAAGCGAAAATTGTGGTACTATGACTGGGCTTGCACTGAGAATAAATGTACGGCATATCAAATTTACAAGACTGATATTTACACCGAAAAAGATCAATTAAGTTCCAAAATATTTACAAAGATTCCCAGTTCCGGCATATCGAGCGCAAATAATGAGACTTCGCTTTAATCTGTGTCCGACAAGAGCTGTAATAGCACTAAGATCTAAAGAGTGTAATGCTACAAATGCATGCCGATTTTGTCATATTGAAACCCAGGAAGAAACCTTGGAACATCTATTGGCGCATTGCAATGCGCTCTCGAACCTAAGAAAAAAGCACTTTTATACATTTCTTCAGACCTATTGCACTTTGACACCCTCTACAATGTGGTCTCTGATTTTGAATGCACAGCATGTATCCTTAACTATCGCTACCATTAGCTTTCTCTACAAAATTACATCTGTAGCAATAATATGCTGTTTGAGATATGAATCTCAAAATATGTATCCTTATTTGAACAAAGCGATTAGTTAGACAATTAAATCTATACTGATAATAGAATCTGACTGATTAAATGCATATGGCGGGAAAGAGCAAAAGTATGTTGCATCATGATCATGCATTGATAATTTACATTCACTCTGTTCAAATTCGCAAAATTTTACAATTTTATTTGAAAACTTTGCATACTGAAAGATTTTATTTAAAGGTTTTATATTTGAAAAGTTACAATTCCAGCTAAAACAAATAATTATTATAATTTTTCAAAAAAAGAAAAGGAAAAAAGTTACCAAACAAGAAAAAACAAGGCAACTCTCCAGAAAATTCCTTAGGAACTTGAATCCAGACGATGTGGACAAAATGACACTACCTGGAGGGGTACAGCAAACTGGTCCTGGAACTGCCCCAAAGGAGGCCAATGCCTAGACATGGGCCAGCGCTACTGGTTGCATATGCATTATGGATCAGACCCATGATCCCACACCAGATCTGATGGTAGTTCCATCTCCAAACCCTGTGTCTGGCCCTTCCACTATAGGATCGAAAAAGGAAAGTGAGAAAAGTAACAATGTATTGACCAAAACCTATGGGATATTGCCTTTTCTTACTCGAAATCAGAGGGCAAGCAGTGAACCGGCGGACAATTTGGATACCCATGTTCCCGAGGTTGAACTCTCCCGTGGAGGAGGGACCCCTTGGGAGGGATGAAGGGCGAGCCCAAGATTAGCTGATCTGGGGAGCAGAGGGAACGCCTCTCCACCTTTGGCAGCTAAATCTGGGAAGAACATCTTGGCTAATAGTGCAGAGACTCCAGGGCCATATCGAGATATAGGGGGGGTGCACTAGCATACACAAATATGCCAATGTGATGCAACAAAAACATTTTGGGAAAGAGGGGATCAATTGTCACACTAATGCTCTGAAAGGTCCTTATCTTTCCAACTCCTTGACACCTAGGATGCCGGACCCACACGTAACAAATACCTTTTACCAGTGTGTGCCTGGGAGGGCAGTGGGGAGGGGGGCGGTCAAATATGTGAAAGGTCCAGACAGTCTATCAAAGAGGAAGGGCCAGCTAAAATATTGAACCAGCAAATCAATCATAACAAGGCCCAAACACAAATACTTGAGCTAAAGAAACTGAATTCATTGTCTTGGTTTGGTGTGCCTTACCAAACACAAACTCTGAACTGGTCTTGAACAGATCATTTGAACTAGATCTATTCAGGAACATTGTTGGTCTACACCTTAGTCAGTCAGGGGACAATGACCGTGTTGAATTTATCTGTAAGGATCATACAGACATTGTGTTACATCTAAAAAAATAAATGATTCATGATCTGTTAGTGAGGTCAGTTCCTTTTTAGAGTTGGGCTTTGACACTTCTCCATATGAAGGCTCTCTCGGGTGGGCCTCGCCAAAATTGGGGGGGTCCTTCAGTCTGCAACAACATATGGCCAACCTAAAGGCTCCAATCACTAGCACTATAAGCAACAATAGGGAACTATTGGTGAAGATAGGTTTGGGCCAGGAAAAGGTAAAATAAGCTTTGGATGACTGATCTTGGTTGGTCTCTGCCCGCGCTCCACCTCAGAGAAACTTTATCTTTAGCAAGAGGTACGGTTAAATGAGACCCCGAAATTGGAGGGCTACACCATGCTCCTAAGGGAGGCTGTCAAGGGGGTGACGGGTCACCGAGTGGGGAACTTCTGTTTGGAATTAAGAAACTCCTTTTTCGTCCAGCTGTGGAGAAATAGTTTGATTCTAAAGATCTCCTGGCAGTCAGGCTGATCTGGAAAAATAGGCAGGAAAGGCATGGAAATGAAGTGTTGTGAATTAATTTATATTGGAACCCCTATAGAACGGACAGAGTAGAGCTTTTTGAATGTGTGAACAACCTCTTATTGGACTGGTATTGTAGGGAAACCCCCCTAAGGCTGGTCCTTATGAGCGAACTAAGTCTTGTGGAGGAGCAACCCCATGAGGGAGTAACCTATGAGGTGAAGGGTGGTCAAGAAAAAAGGACTACAAAAGAGTAAACCTGGAATTGTTGGTAAAACATGAGCCTGCTCCAAGGAAAGGTGGATGAAATGGGCAGTACCTGGGGCCTGCACAAGCTAAATGGGAAAACTCTGGGTGATTAAGGTGGTAACTCTACATGGAGGAGGGGAATGTAGAGGAGCAAGTGGACGCATTCTCCCTAGTCACTGCCCACTCACCCCTGTCTTATTGGAATGACAGAGGAGGAGCCACAATTGGGAACCCATGCGACATGTCCATACCATGTCGATTATAAGAAAGACAATATGCACTCAGGCAGCCATTCAGAAGATATCCTCACGTTGAAACAGTGGAGGAAAGCTACTAAGAAGGATGTCCCCTGCTGAGTTGCGTGAATACAGCCATGAATAAAATGGTACATGACATGGATGTACGCGAAATAAAGTCTAATGACAGCAAAAGAATGATCCAAAGAAGATATTTGAATCTATGCCGAAACTATATGAAAATACTTAAGAAAACGATGTAGCTGGAGTACTATGACAAATGATGTGCTCTATGATGCAGTACACAAACACAAAAAAGAATGAAGACGACCATTAGATGAAGATGGACAATGGTTTATGTCAATCAACCCAGCTACCTCCAAATACGAGCCCAGGATCTTGATGTGGAAAGATGATGAAGAGGCTGTTTTCCATTGCAAAATAGACAAGTACATTGACTTGGAACCAAGGATACTATTTCAAGAGATGGAGGAAAAGCACAAACAGAGTCTACGAGCAGACCATGTGCAAAGACATATTTCCCAAAGATTAGGAGGAAAGAACATTTACTGATGCCAAATGTTGGACAATTAAAAGGGCATGAAGTAAATATAGGATAGAGTGAGCAAGTCTCTAAAGACCAAGAGGAGCAACTGCACCCAGCATAATTGAATCAAATGGTGTTTATAACACTGTCGACACTGACAAATTCAATGTCTTGTAACGCACGATGGAAAGCTCGCAAACCAGGGCTATTCATCAAGTCTGGAGCTAAGATAATGGTGTAGCTACACTCCCTCGAATGTCCTGAGACAATGCAGACTGGCAAGGTAGTTCTTTAAACAGAAGACACTGGCATGAGGCCTACCGACGAGAGATGGTAGATACATTTTGAAAAAAGGGGAAAAGTGATTCATCTCCAAACATTTGGGTTTCGTTTCTATGTACGTGCTGCTAGCAAGCCGAATGTCCAAGGTTGGAATTGGGTTGCCAACCAAATAGAATAGCCTGCTATTCACTTTTGTTGAAAAGTATTATTGCACTGAAGGAAAAAAGCAGGAAGCAAATTTGAGTGGGCACCACAGGGGTATTGAATTTTTATGGTGTTCTTAAAGGTCTCTGATGTAATGAGTCTCTTTTAGGAAGTTAGATCCTATGTACAGGAGCTGGCTGAAAAAGGCCTGGAGACACCCAAACCCAGAAAAACAGCAAGTGCAAAAGATTAGGTAAAATACCCAATCATATAGCCGCTCTCTGAAATCCCAAACTGGGTTTTGTATTAGTTGTAATTTTACTATGTACAATTCCTGTGAACCAATCTTGGAAAAAATTTGAAAGTGAAATTTGTAATGGTTTTTCAATGTTGATTTTATCCATCAAGCAAAACGTTCTTTTAAGAAAAGAGTGACAAGTAGTCACTAATAGTGTTCTTAGTGAGGAAGAGTTTGCCATATGTCACTCTATCCGTAGACTTATATTGTGCCAATGCATTTCGGAATACAACAAATCCCTTCATCAGGGCAAGTCTAAAACATAACACTTATATGCAATTGTGCCAGTCATCCCATGGTTAATATCCATATATAATAAATCCCATATTTAGAAAGACACAAGTATGTAAACATCAACATGAACAGTCATCATCCAAATAGTTGAGAAAAATGTGAAGGTAAACACATACCAGACAATGTAGTGAGCAGAATCAGTAGGCAGGTTGAAATATAAAAAACAAATCAGATCAGCACAAAGGTAAGTAAAGACGTCCTATAACAAAATGGAGGGAATTGGGTCCATTAGCTGATGTAGGTGAATAATGGCGAAATCTGTGTTTCAGAGGCCAGGCTGCTACACCGCGTTCGGCGAGCAGTTGCTGTAAATAGTAAAGTATGTATAAAGGGCCTAACCAAAGTGTAGCTAATCGCTTAAAGTAAGAGCAAACGTGGATTGTTGCTTACCATATGTAGAGAACGGTGCAGAGAAGTTCTTTCTGCGTCTGCCGAAAGCAGACTGTCCTCGTTGCATCGGCGCGTTGCAGAGCAACCTGGTTTTATAAGACACGTGATTAAAGGCAGACTGTCCTTGTTGCATCGGCGCGTTGCTGAGCAACCTGGTTTTGTAAGACATGTGATCGCGGCTTCACGATAAAGAGCGCGAGCCACGATCCGTGTCTGTGAACAGGTCAATTGGCTTGAATACGATAAAAATAACTAATATTAAGACCTCCTGGGTTAGTAATGAATAAAGTCGTCACATAAAAATCAAAAGGGATGGATAGTCCGTCGTCCATGGATATAGAAAAAATACTAAAAGTAAATAATCCAAACTAAAAAAGCTCAATTGGATGGCAGTAATGGCTGTTTCATGAACACCTCTGATGAGGCTGTGTTGTTATTAATGTGTGCCTGAATGGGATAAATAGAACCTAGGGAGCAACCCTATGGCTGTATCTTATACTAATAGTGTGTGCCTTAATGCCGCTAGTGGTGTCGTCCAGGCAGACGGCACCTCGGGTCCTGGATGAAACTCCAGGATGCGCAGCATGCAGGTCACAACATGGGAAACAATTCCTATTCACATACATGTATTAAACTAAAACACTTTCAAGTGACCCTCAGCATTCAGGTCGTATGTGTACTGGTGTCAATTCAAACAAAAAGATGCAATATACAATAAGAGAAAACAATTAGAGAAAACAATTAGAGAAAACAGCGAAAATTGATCTCCTCATTTAGTCCATTAGGTACCAAACTGCCAAGTTTGTCAATCCAGTATGTCTCTCTGCGATTCAAACGTTGGCATAAATCCTCATGAGGGCTATTCTTGGTTAGAACTTCCAAAATCACTAATCTTATTTGTGACATGTTATGTCCATTGGCCATCCAATGTCGTGCCACGGCTGAATTGGTGTTTGCATTGTGAATACAGGATCGTTGTTCACCCCACCTCAACTTGGCTGTTCGGGTTGACTGTCCCACATAAAATTTCCCAAAATCTAGAGGCAAAACGGCAACGATTTGTCGATCTGAGTGGTGGGTAAAATATGTTAATACCTAATTTGCAATTCAATATCTTTAACTTTAAATGTTACAGTATCCAAGTACACTACCGATGTCTGAGTGCAATGTTGTGATATGAGTACCTTGTCCGACAGTGAATGAGTACAGTGTCACAATGCTAGTCCCATATACCATATGCCAGGTGTATCATTGAAAGGGCTGTGATTCATCAGCAGCAATGTGCGATTATGTAAACTCTAGCAGCCAGTAACATTCAAAGTACATAAGGGGCCACTGTGCTTCAGCAGCATTGTCATGGTATCAAACCCACAGAATATTGTCCAATGGGTCACATCTTTCACTCAGTGCAATATGACCTACAAAGTGATGTCGTGCTTGTTCAGGATAAGGTGCCATTGTGCTTCAGCAGCATTGTTGTGGTATCAATACCCACAGAATATGCTATATCAAGACCGGAGGCGAGCATAATCCGTTATCTTCTTTTATTTCTACCCTTCAGCAGATTTAAATCTACATACTTTCTTTTTAAACAAACATTTCTTTTTTTTTAATGAAGAGAAACCATATACAGACTCCATTTCCCATGAGCCTCCATGTCTCTGGTAGTCTCTATGCGCCTTCTTAGTTCCATGAGGCACTTCCTGTCTAGGTACCTTCCTCTTCTTTTTCAGTCTTCACAAGAGTTAAGTGCAAATGTATGTCTCTCTTTATAACATATTGTATTGACATGGTTATTTATGTTCCAAATTGAGTTCTGGCATACATTGGAAAAAGCAGAGCGTGCGCAAGCATGAGTGTGACCTTCCGACCACTTGTAAACCTTTCTTCCCCAACGTTTGTCCTTTATCCCTCACAGCATTTGCACACTGACTTTTTTCCTTTCCCTTTACCCGAGAGGCATGCGCGCTAAAGCAGACACAGAACCGGAGTGCATCCATCCCGCAAGCAATTCACTCATGCCTGGGGCTTCGGCTGCACTCCAGCATGATCATTATTAGATTTACATGGATTTAGTAGCCTGACAAGAGCCGGAATGCCACGCGCATGCGCAAGACACTCAGCCCTATCCGAGGGCCTTTCCTCTAACAAAACAAGGATTCCCAACAGCTATTTACACAACACTGAGGGCGATGAAGTAACACGCTCTTAAGATCGATAAACCACAGGCAAGCCACACAAGCTGCAACACCCAGACTCTCAAGCTATCAGGGTCTTTGCTGCATGGACATTTAAGGAGCAAATACACACAAACAACTGGTTAAAGACCACCATACAGATTAAAGGTCTACAGATTCCCAACAGAACCTCTTACTCCATAAGCAACCCTACACCCTCCAGGAGGACATGCCATTCAGCCTGCATCATCCAGGCACACCATTACTATGGAATCAGAATATTGGCGTATTGGCCGTCAGAAGCAAATATACCCTGAGGAAGAAGATTCAGATTTGACTCTAAGTTTTAAGAGCGTGTTAGGAGATTCCCTATCAGACGCAGTGTCACAAGGGGTACGCCCACTTCAGAATAGGTTAGATGCTCTGCAGTACCTCATCAAGGAAGGGCTAAAGAAATCAGGTTCTAAAGAGACTGCCAGCTCGTCCTCTGAGCAGCCAACCAACCGGGCAACAAATAAAGGGAGTGATCAATGAAACCCGCAAATGCAAGACCCCACCAACTCCCCAGGGTCATAGCAAGGAGGATAGGAGGAGAGCGCCTGACCCTGGTGACACTATTGAGAATCTAAAAGATGATTTCCTGCTAAAGTCCACCGTGCCAAGCCTCCTAACCCCTTCCTCAGTGGTGCAAAACAAAGAGGATGATGACTCCTCGTCAGAATCTAGAGATTCAGACTCTAAGGCTTCCCAAAGATCCAGGTGCAGAAAAAGGAAGAGCAAAGAGAAACATCTTGAGGAGCACAAGCAGGACCCATAGCAAAAATCATGGACCTAGCAGAAAGGTCCAGAGACACCAAGGTTCCAGTGGATCCAGAGGTCCTAGCAAATTGTGCTCACAGAGCAGTTTGCCTTCTAGGGAATGCAAACTGTGCCCGGTCCTCCGGAAGGAGAAGGAGCCTCCAATTAAAAGCTGGATTCAAAGCTAGGATATCTAGCATCATACGAGGCGGCTGAGGCTGCTCAATTTCTACACGTTGGCGAAGCTTTTGTGGAGGAAATGGGGAGATTCGAAGGTACATTTACTGCCCTCGAAAAAGCCCAAGCATCAATTAAAAAGATCCTCCCCACAAGAGTTTTTGCCGGGCTCGGTCGCAACAGAGGTTGTGCATATGGTTGTTTCGATGCACAGCAAAGACCTCACAACACCAGGGCACAGTACTGGGAATCCCGTCAACAAGATGCCTTCTTCCCAGCGCACAGACGCGGCTACAAGAGGCACAGAGGTTGCAGACACTACCATCACCCCAACACCCCATCAGGTGAGAGAAGTAATGACTTACTCCCCCCCTCCCCCGTCGGGGGCATGCGCTATTATTCTTGAAAAACCGGCCAATGCTTTCAAGCGACGCATGGCTACTTCAAGCAGTGACATGTTTCCATCAGGAATTCGGAGCTCCACCTTATCAACAGAGGAGACTGACATGCATAGCTATAGTGCACCAGGAAAAGGACTTGCTAGACAGGGAACTCAGATTGCTAGAGAGCAAAGGTGCAACAGAACGCAGCACAGCAAGTAAGGCCTTCATGAGCAACATGTACCTGGTTCACAGGAAGTAGAAAGTGAGGCCAGTGATGAACTCAAAAGAATTGAACGGTTGGTTGATTCAAAATGGAAGGGTTACACATCCTCAGAGACATCCTCCGCAAAGGAGATTGGCTAGTGCGACTAGATCTAAAAGACGCCTACCTGACAGTCCCCATCGTGGTAGCACACTGGCGCTACCAAAGTTTCATATGGAATGGACAGACATGGCAGTTCAAACGCCTCCCGTTCGGGCTAGCGTCAGTACCGTGGGCCTTCACTGTGGGCCTTCACAAAGATTATGAGAGCAGTGGCAGCAACTAAGAGACAAAGGCATCCAAATGATCGTCTACATCTTGATGCTAGCAGAGAACAAAGAGGTGCTCAATGAGCAAGCTCAATGGGCATCCAATCTCCTCCTTTCTCTAGGTTTTCTAATAAACCTGGAAAAATCAGAGCTCTTCCCCCAAACAACATCTAGAGTTCCTGGGGTTCATACTGGATACCACCAAAGGGACCCTGGAGCTTTTGGGTCACAAGATAAGAACGATAAAGAAAGAGCTCAGAGTGACTCTGGCGAAGGATGTGATATCACCCGGTCCCTAGCCAGAATCGTCGGTCTGCTAGCAGCATCGATACAAGCGGTCTTCCCCAAGCCCCTGCATTACAGAGCCCTGCAGATGTTTAAGATCCGACACCTGCAAGGAGGCCTAGGGTATCACAAACTAGTCCCTCTAGAACCGGAATCAAAGTCAGAGCTAGAATGGTGGCTCCACAACATGGAAGCCTGAACGGGCGCACCATATTTGGAGACACGCCAGAACTAGTCATAGATCCAACGCCAGCAGAATAGGCTGGGCAGCAAGGTGCGGACACCTGGAGACAGGAGAAAGATGGTCCCAGAGAGAGCTGGACCTTCACATCAATTGCTTGGAATTGTTCGCAGGCTTGTTCTCAGTGAAAGCATTCACCAGGGACAAGGCAGAGTGTTGCATCCAACTCGGGATGGAAAACATCTTGGTGGTCCGATATATCAACCACTTAGGGGGTACACGATGCTGCATGCTAGCAGAACTAGCAAAAGCCTTCTGGCACTATTGCCTCGAGCACAAGATCTATGTGACAGCGGAATATCTCCCAGGCATTCAGAATTGTGTAGTGGACTGGAATTTGCGCTATTGGCATGAATCCAGCGACTGGAAGCTGCACGAGGAGATGTTCACATGGATAATAGCTCTCTGGGGGCCCCTGAGCATCGACCTGTTTGCTTCCAGTTTGAACAAACAATTACCAAGATTTTTCAGCTGGAGAATAGATCCAGAAGCTCAAGCAGCAGACTTGTTTCTGCAGATATGGTCGGGAGCAGTACACTACGCTTTTCCCCCCTTCATAATGCTAGCTAGAGTACTAGCAGAGAAAGAGAGAGAGAAAGAGAGAGAGAGAGAGAGAGAGAGAGAGAGAGAGAGAGAGAGAGAGAGAGAGAGAGAGAGAGAGAGCGCAAACTGGAGTTTGCAAGCATGGTTTCCAGTTCTGATGGAACATTGTACGTATTTCCTGAGAGTCATCCCTTCGAGGGAGGAACTATCATCCTCTGATGAGGACCGACCAACTATCTCTGCTCGCGTGCAGGATATCGGGAGCAGATGGAGCTTTCTGGGCATTTTGAGACCGGCTGCAGAACTCATCAAGCAGTCCTTAGTCTCCTATATGCTCAAGAGCTACGAGAACTCTTGGAAGAGATGGAGTTTATGGTGCAATCAGCACAACCTTCATCATGTTTCTGCCCCTTTAGTACAAGTGCTCAACTTTCTAGCTTCCTTAGCCAAGGAAGGGAAAGCTTTCCGTACCATAGGAGTTTACAGATCAGCCATCTCAGCGGGACACGATCCCCTAGAGGGTGCACCAATAGGGGAGCACCCGGCCATAGTAAGGCTCATGCGGGGAGTCCCAAATACGCACAACTATGGGACATATCAGAAGTTTTGCGCCTACTGCTAGACTGGCCTCGTAATAGAGACCAGCAGTTATCAGGGAAACTAGCTATGCTACTCTGTTTAGTGTCGTGCAAAAGAGTGTCAGACTTGAAAGCACTAGAGATGGACCAAAAATCTTTTGGACCAGACGGAGTAACCTTCGCCATAGTGAAAAGGGCCAAGTGTAACACTACTACTATCTCACACCCCTACTACTGAGAGTGTCCCAAACTATGAATAGCAGAGTGCATCAAAGAATGCGAGTTGAGAATGGCAGACAAGAGCCCGGCGGGTGTAGCTCAGCTACTCATCATGCGCAGGAAACCATTTAGAGTGGAAGCGGCAGCGACCATACAGCGGTGTGTGCAAGCGATTATGGCCCTAGCAGGCATAGATTTGTCTAGGTTCAGATGCACATTCAGTGAAGGGAGCCATAGCCTCCAACATGTTCGGAGCCAGCGCGAGCCTTCAACACATATTACAAGCAGCAAACTGGTCCAGTGATAGCATGTTTAGTACCTTCTAATTTAAGCCTATAATGAGCGCTGCAGGGGCAATCATTTTATTTTTTTATTTTTATTATTTTATAAACACTCCAAACATTACAAACAATGAGGACTTCCATGTTTAAGCTTCACAACATTACATTACAAAGTACGCTTTTCGGTCCTCCCCCCTCCAACCCCTTTAACTCGAGCCCCTGTATCCATGTCATCATCCTGCGTATTTACTGCCATTAACTCTTCTGTATCATTATCAATATGGTCGGCCTGGGAGGGTCCCATCATCGAGGCCACCAATTGCCTCCATGCTATTAGGGGTCCTACCCCCCCCTCCTGCTGACTGCTTCACACCAGGCAGCCATTTCTGCCTCTGCCCATTTCATGAGGTCTGCCCACCACATCTCAAGTCTAGGCCATTGGGCTGCTTTCCAGCACATTGCAATTCTCCGTTTAGCTAGGATGTAGGCCAGGTCTTTCATCTTACTAACCCCCAAGCATGCATGCCCAAGCTGACTCCACATCGAGCGTAATCCCTTTTCCTGCTAAGCGTATCTTCAGCTCTGACCAAAACCTTCCTACCTCCGGGCAAGCCCAGAACATGTGTAGCATCCCAGCTTCCTCCTCCCCGCACCTAGGGCATTTCTGTAACACCGAGCCACCAAACCTGGCAATTTTACTGGGGGTCATGTATGCTCTATGAGTGACATACAATTGAATCTGCTGAAGCCTTGTGTTTCGGGACACCTTCTTATGATACCTTTGGGCTCTATCCCATTGCCCCTCCGACATGGGTTCTCCCACCTCCTCTTCCCAGTCTCGCCTTAGTTGGAGCAGCTCCTTCCCCACCCTAGTCCCCAGTAGCTCATATATGCGAGATATTTCATCCCCACCCTCTGAGATATCATACATTGTCTCGATGGTTGCATCAGGTTGTTCAGCAAGCACTGCCTCGGGCCACCTTTCTCGCACCCGTTTAATAATTCTGGAATAAGTAATTTGTTGACCTTTATGCACCCCGGTGTCCTCTATTAGCTTCTGGACGTCCAATGCCAACACCTCCTGCCATTTATCTCCAAGGGTAGCCAAGCCCATCGGTTCCCAGTATCTACGGACCCCTTTTATCATTTGGGAGTCCTCTCCGCATAGCGCCGCTATCGGCACCTGCAGGGAGAATGGGGCTGGGTTTCCCACAATTTGCCATGCTCTACGCCACATTTCCCAGCCAAGCACCAACAGTCTCGCCATTCCTAGTACCTTTGGTCTAGGCAACCACACTGTCTCTCTAAGGAAGTAGGGAGCAGGATCCTTGCACAAAAGCCTGGCTTCAGCTGTTTCTTCTTCAGACAACCACCTGGCCACATATTGTAGCTGTCCCGCCAAGTAATATAACTCAAAATTCAGCAGGTTTATATCCCCGTCACATGAGTTTTGTAGTTTCCAGAGGGCCACCCTGTTCCTGGAATTGTGCCATATGAAACCCCTGCACACGCTGTGGAGCTTGGCAAAAAAGCTTTAGGGATCACATACGGGATGTTTACAAAAAAGTGTAACAGTCTTGGCAGGACTACCATCTTAATCAGAGCCGCCCTTCCCATCATGGCCAGGGGTAGTCTGGACCAGAATCCCATGCTATTCTTAATACCTTCAACTGCCTTTTCCGTGTTGTGTTTGTGTTCTTCTCCTGTCGTATGGTATATATCAATACCTAGGTATCGAAACGTCTCGGTTCGCCAGGGTATTGGCAAAACCGGTAGGCTCCTCGGTAGGGCGTATCTATACCTCCCCAGGGGGAACATGCTGGATTTCTTGGGATTTACTGCTATGCCCGAGAGGGCAGCGTATCGTTCCATCACCTCCAGGACATATTGTAGGTTTTCCTCAGGAAAGCGCAAATATAAAAGTATATCATCGGCATACAATGATATGAGATGCGAACCTCCCGCAGTGTGGATCCCTATCTTCCCACATTGTTGTCTGAGGCAGACTGCCAATGGTTCCAGTGCAAGGATGTATAGATAGGCGACCAGGGGAAACCCTATCTAGTGCCCCTGCTGAGTTGCCATTTATCTGAGATTGTAGCACCTGTTTTGACCCTTGCAATTGGGGAACTGTATAACATTTTGACCCACCTCAGATACCCCGGCTCCATCCCGTATTCTCTCAGAGTCGCTAGCAACCAAGGCCATCTCACTGAGTCGAAAGCCTTAATTCGTTCCAGCGAGACAATTACCAGTTCGCCGGGGTCCTTCTGTGTTTGGTCGATAATGTGGTGAAGTCTCCTATGATTGTCAGTTATGTTCCTGCCAGGGACATAGCCTGTTTGGTCAGGGTGTATCAATTTACCGATCACTCGCTTAAGCCTGTTGGCCAGCACAGCTGTGAGGATTTTGCTGTCCTGATTGAGCATCGATAGGTGTCTGTATGACTCATAGTCTGTTCTTGGCTTACCTGGTTTTAAGAGCGGGATGATCACTGCCTCCCGTAGTGACTCCGGCAACCTACCGTGCTCAAACACCTCATTAAACATGGCCAGCAGCGGGGGGAGCAACTCTTGTTTGTATGTTTTATAGAATTCGCTGGGGAGCCCGTCCGACCCTGGGGCTTTGCATGTGGGCAGGTGCTGAATCACTGTCTCTAATTCTGCTGAGGTGATTGGGGCGTCCAGGTCTGCCGTTCTCGATCGTCTAATGTGGGCAAGCCTATGTCTTCTAATGTTTCCTGGATCTCTTGATCCATTTCTTCCCCTACGTCCCCATAAAGACGTTTGTAGTATCTATGGAACTCTTCATTTACTCCCTCCTGGGTATCCCAGGTCTGGCCCTCGTCCCCTCTGATTTCCCTGATCACTGGTTGTGATGTTTCATTTTTATATAACCAGGCCAGCAATCTGCATGGCTTGTCTCCTCCCGCGTGCTGCCTTTCGACATATTTCTTGTAGCTGAACTTACATAATCTATCCCAGTGCTTGCTGCTGACTTGTTGCAGCAGCTTCATCCTCACCTCATCCTTCTGAGAGGTGCCCCCCTTATGCATTATATCTTCCAACTCCCTCTCTGTTTCCTGCAACTCCCATTCTATGTCCCCTTGGAGCCCTCTGGATTTGGATATGGCTACACCCCGCACTTCTACTTTGAATGCCTCCCATACGGTTCCCACAGATTGAACACTTCCAGTGTTAATGTCAAAATACTCAGTGATCGCCTCCCTCAGGTCCTCCCGGAATCCCGAGTCCTGCAGGGCCTCAGCTCTGAGCTTCCACGTCGGGATTTGCGCTCTAAGGGGTTGGTGTCGCCACTCCAGGACCAAGGGGGAGTGGGCCAAAAGCACTCTGGCCTTATACTCCACGCCCGTCATTTCTCCTACTAACTCACCAGCAGTGAACATATAATTCAGCCTCGTGTGCAAGTTATGTGGGGCCGCGTAATCTGAGTACCGCCTGTCTGCTGGGTGTTGCTGCCTCAGACATCTTTGAGTGCCAAATCTCTCAGCAGGGCCTGTAACGCCTTTGCGGCCGGGGTGGGTTTGTCTAGATTACCATCTGATATGTCCACTTTAGGATTTAATGTACAATTAAAGTCTCCTACCCATAGGATCGCGCCACCGAGTAGGGGGCTAATTTTGCCGTATAGAGTCCTAAATTAAGCCGCTGTATCTTGGTTAGGGGCGTATAAGTTTATAATGCTCACTTCCCGGTTTTCCAGCATCCCCCGCACTACTATCATTCTGCCTTCCGAGTCCATCATAGACTGAATCAGCTGAAATGGTACATGCAGTGCCACCCATGTGATAACTCCCCTCGCGTAAACTGAGTATGTGGCTCCCGTGATGCTCCCTTTCCACTTTCTCTTGACCACCTCCAGTTTCTCCCTAGTAAGGCGGGTTTCCTGTAATAATGCTATGTCAATCCTCCTCCTTCTTAGGTACATCATAACTTTATTGCGCTTCAAATAGCTATTGAGGCCCCTCACGTTCCAGGTCACCACTCTAAGGTTACCCAACGCCATCTATTGGCTATCCCGCCTCCCCTCCCAGTTTCCCCTCCCACCTAAATGGACACAAAATTTGACTCGAGCTTGACATGAAATTGGGCTCGTACCCCTCCCTCTTTCAACATAAACTCCCAAACTAACCCCCCCAGCCCTCCCTCCCCAACCATGATACACTGCACACAACCCCTTCCCTCCCCCCTCCCTACCCATCCGCAACTGGTGCCCATCTCCATCTCTGGATCTCAGGCTCCCCCGCGTTTGTTCCTGTCTCGGATTGCCGAGATCAGGAGCTCAGCAGGGCGTCACCGATCTACCGGTGACCTAACTAGTCTATTCGTGGGGGTGTGAGGACTAGTCTCCGTTAGGCTCCTACACCTTTCACTAAGGTCCCGTGCTCAGAGGATCACATGTTTACAGCCCTGGTCGCTCTACTCCGACGGGCTGTATCCTGTCCTATATTCTAGTCCAAGTGTCTGAGACTGCAACACCCTGGGTACCGCAGTATCCATGTTACTTATCTGCACCATCTTCCTTCTGGATACCCGATTCCTGGGGAAAGCTCTGCGCATCCAGCCATTCTATCACATCCTCCGGGGTATCGAAAAACAGTGTTCTATTTTTGTGGAACACTTTCAGTTTCGCAGGGTAGATCAGCATATACCTGTAGCCTGCTTCTCGCAGTCTTCTCTTCACTGCACCAAAGTTCATGCGTCGGCGTTGTACCTGCAGGGTGTAATCCGGGTATGCCGTTATGTTTTCCGATGCCCTTTGTATCGTTCCTCCCTTCCGGAAATGCTCTAGGAATTTTTCCTGGTCTCGAAAGTTCAGGATCTTGGCAATTACCGGCCTAGGGGGATTTCCCGGTGGTGTTACGCTCACCTGGCTCCCACAGGGGCGTAGGTCAGACCCGGACTGCTGCGGCCTCCACCCACGTGATGCTTAGTGCAGCGAAGACTGACTGGATCTGCCCTCCAATTCTTGTCTGCTTGACCCGTAGAAATATTCTCCTACAAGTAGAGAGATGGATTTAGCCACTTGTGGATTCAAGTGATAGCACCCCCACTGTCCTCCCCTCTAATCACCACTGAAGTGCCCTCTCCGCAATCTCACCTTATATTCTTGAAGGATGAGCCCTCCATCCTGCGAAGTACGCAGGGGCGCGTTGATGACCAGTTACTTCACTGGCCTGAAGATATTGGAAGAGTTGTAGACGAATCCTGACTCCAAAAGGTCCTGGCGAAGAGCCGTAAGTATATAGTTTGTAAGAGTTCAAAATGTCTGGAATTCACTCCTGTCCAATTCCATCTTGCAACTTGACCCAATAAGTAGATTGACAGCTGAAAGCGCTTCGGTAAAAGTCTGTGTTACCCAACACTGTCCGGTAAATAATGCCAAGGGTTTAACTTGCTGCTTTCTCCTTTTCTCACAGGTGCGGCATAAGAAGATGTGGCGTGCTGATGAAGAATACCTCTGGCGGTAAAATCAGGTAAGCATATGGCGGCTAAAGAGATTGACTCTGTCTGTTCTCTCTGCTCACCTTGTTGTTTCTTGTCCCCCTTAGGTCCCGGAATTCGGCGATGTAAAGATGGAGACAGCGCCGGATCGAAGAGATGCTCCGTGGAACGGTGAGTATGGCGCGGCGCTGCTGCAGGCGATGCGACGCGTTTAAAACAAAGTCTTTCCTCAGGTTTGAGGATGCGATGAATCCGGGATCAGGTAAGAAATCAGGTAATACTCTTGTTCTAACCTTTGCTTCTTTCCTTCTTTCTAGGTGCTCCAGGTTCGAGGCGGGCGTGGCAGAAGGCTGGATGCTGCTGCTGGCACGGTGAACGTTACGCTGCTGGATGCAGAATAACACGAAGCGTGTGCTGCTCTTCGGGCATGGTTTAAATAGCCTCCAAAGTAGTCCCAGGTAGGTATTCCTCCCCGACCACACCCGAGTAACAAAATAGTCCATAAGGTAAAGTAGTCCCTTCCAGGCCTCACATGGGCTTGGATCTTCTTGCAGCATGGTCTGCATCAGGTAAGTGTGCACTTATGAGCCTGACGCCATAGGGCGCCAGGACTGATGTCCCATATGAGCCTGGCGCCACTGGTGCCAGGACTGAACCCAGACAGCCCCTAGCAGGGGTTGCTGGGTTTTCTCAAGGCAACATGATGCCTGCTCCCGGGGCTGATGGACGTGGTCTGGATGCCCGGGGGTATGCATCATGACAGCACTCCCGCTCAATGCCCCTCCTAAAGTCGTTCTTCCCCTTGGTCCTGGTTTATCTGGGAAGTCCCGATGGAATCTCTTCACTAATCGAGGTGCATGAACGTGGTCACTAGGCTCCCATGACCTTTCCTGTGGCCCGTAACCTTTCCAATCGATTAAGTAAAAAAGTTTTGATTTAAACACCTAGGAGTCCAGGATGTTTTTCACTTCGAATTCAGGTTCTCCATCTATCAAGATAGGATCTGGTGGTTTGGTTAATCTTGTTCCTGGTTGAACTGGTTTTAAAAGTGAAACATGAAAGACAGGATGAATTTGCATATAGGAGGGTAATTCCAGTTTGACGGCCACCGGGTTGATAATGGCCTTAATGGTGTAAGGTCCTAAATATCTAGGATTAAAAGTCTGAGTTCCTTTCAGAGGTATGTGTTGTGTAGCTAGCCAAACCTGATATCCAATTTGGTACTATGGAGTTTCACTTCTATGTAGATAAGCATTTTTCTTTTATTTCTCTTTTGCTTGCTTCAAATGTTCTGTTGCTTCCTTGAAGGCTTGTGTAATAGTAGAATGCAAATGACTAACTGCGGGCATTTCTTAGTGCTGAGTCGAGTCGAGTTCTGAGGTTCGAGGGTGGTGTCCATATATGGTATTAAAAGGGGCTTTGTCCGGTTCCTGAATGTACAGATTTATTGTATGCATATTCGGAAATCCATAAAATATCTCTCCAATTACTTTTGGTCTGGTGAAGCATGCAACGTAGGTACTGTTCAAGGGTCTGGTTGGTCCTTTCCGTCTGACCATCGGTCTGGGGATGGTGACTGGTTGATAACCTTACGTCGATTTGCGCCAATTGGCAACATTTCTTCCAAAAATGTGAAATGAATTGACTACCTCGGTCAGAGACCAATACGGAAGGAATCCCATGTATTCGAACGATGTTTACGAGGAACTCCTTGGCCAGAATTGAAGCAGAAGGTAATCCCTTCAAAGGAATAAAGTGCGCCATCTTGGAAAAAAGATCCACGATAACTAGAGTGGTGTTAAATCCATTACATGGAGGTAGATCAGTAATAAAGTCTAAAGACAAGGTGTGCCATGGTGTAGGTGGAATATCCAAAGGTTGTAAAAGGCCAGCTGGTTTTTTCTTCTGACTTTTGTTTTGGGCGCAAATGCCGCAAGACATCACAAATGACTTTATATCTTTTTGCCAGGAGGGCCACCAGATTTGTCTCTTAATTTTAGCTTTGGTTTTTACGATACCTGGGTGACCTTCCATCAGGGTATCATGATAATTGGAGATGACAAGTTCCTGTAATTCCTTGTGTGGTAGAAATAGTTGTCCTTGATAGTAGGGTAGATCATTGATGACTGAGTAATCCGGGCCTTTCTTTACCCAGTCCTACAGGGCTGCTGGATCGAAGAGTTGTTGGATTTTTAAATGAATTTCTTCTAGTGTCTGTAAAGTAGTTATGCCAAGAATTCTTTGTTCAGAAATTATAGGCACCGGCTCCGGGTTCGCATATGCTTCTTCCATTCCTATTCGGGATAAGGCATCTGCCTTGCCATTTTTACAGCCTGGTCGATAAGTGATCACAAAATCGAATTCGGCAAAGAATAATGCCCATCGAAGTTGGCGCGATGATTGGGCTTTGGCTGTTTTTAGATACTGCAAGTTCTGGTGATCGGTGATTACAGTAATGGTATGCCTGGCACCGAGAAGATAGTGTCGCCAAGCCTCAAAGGCGGATTTGATGGCTAATAACTCTTTATCGGTAACCGCATAGTTTAACTCGGGTGCCGAGAACTTTCTGGACCAAAATGCCACTGGGTGAAGTTGACCAGTTTCAGGATCCTTCTGGGACAGGACAGCTCCCATGGCTAAACTGGATGCATCAGTTTCCACTATGTATGGAAGCTCTGGGCGTGGACGTCTTAAGACAGGCGCAGACGTGAATTTCGCTTTCAGCTCTTGGAAGGCCTTTTCAGCCTCTTCAGTCCACAAGAAGCATTTGTTCTTTCGCAAAAGTGCTGTGATGGGATGTACAACATGTGAGAAGTCCCGAATGAATCTGCGGTAGAAATTGGCAAATCAGAGCATGCTTTGTACCCCTTTAACTGAACTAGGTGATGGCCACTTGAGAATTACGTCCACCTTTCGTGAGTCCATTCGGACTCCTTTTGGAGTTAGGATAAAACCAAGGAATTCAACTTCTGTAACATGAAAAACACATTTTTCCAATTTTGCATATAACTTGTGCTGGCGTAGTTTCTCAAGGACTGCACGCATGTGCTTAACATGGTCTGATTCTGAGGAGGAGTACACTAGAATATCGTCTATGTATACGACTACACAGACGTCAATGAGTTCACGAAGGATATCGTTCATAAAATACTGGAAGGCTGCTGGTGCATTGCACAACCCAAAGGGCATCACCTGATACTCGAATAATCCATACTTGGTGCGAAAGGCCGTCTTCCATTCGTCGCCTTTCTTTACACGTACCAGATGATATGCCCCTCGGAGATCCAACTTAGTGTAGATACAAGCATCCTTCACTTGGTCTAGTAGTTCAGGGATCAGAGGTAACGGTTATCAGTTCTTAACAGTTATCTGGTTCAATGCGCGGTAGTCTATGCACGTTCTGAGGTCACCTTCCTTTTTGGGTACGAAGAACAAAGCTGAAGATGCAGGGGACTTGGATGGGCGAATAAAGCCATTGGCAAGGTACTGGTCTAAGTATTGTCGTAGGTGAAGGTTCTCAGGTTCCGTAAGGGCATAGATCCTGCTACAAGGGGGTTGTGTACCGGGTATGAGATCGATTTGACAATCGTACGATCTGTGAGGAGGTAAGGTGTTTGCCTGTTCCTTTTGGAAGACATTCTGGAATTCTTGTTATTCTGGAGGTAGTTGCATGACTGCTGTGGTTACTGTGGCCAGGCCTGCGTTCTGATTTTTCTTTGGGTAACAGGTTTGTGCACAATCCGGGAAGGTTATTCTCTTCTCTCGCCAATCAATACAAGGATTATGTGTTTCCAACCAAGGTATCCCCAGTATTATTTGGAACTGTGGGGCTTTGATTAGATCAAACACAATAGTCTCTCGATGTCCATCCTGACCCAATAGTGTCATCTCTGCGGTAGAGTGAGTTACAGGTCCAGAGGCAATTTCAGTTCCATCGACTGTGGTGATGACATCTGAGGTGTTTTTTCGGCAGAGAGGTAGATTCATCCTAGAAGACAATTCATAGTCCACATAGTTTCCTATGGCCCCGCTATCAATGTATGCCCTTACTGCCTGCATACGCGATGGCTGCCTTGGATCTATGAGGACCATTGGTATGATGAAATGCGAGGTCTGAGTATCCTTCTTCAAGCTCGGCAAGCGGATCTCTACGCTTGTCGGGCATGGTCGTTTCCCGAGTCTGACTCTATATGGCTTTTATCAGCAGCTCCTACCACCTTCTTGGGTGGTTTTACAGGGAAATCCCGTAGAAAATGTCCAGAAGTTCCACAATATAGACACAATTGCATTTGCCATCTCCTTTCTCTTTCCTTCTGGGTTAGGGGTCCTTTAACCCCTCCGATTTGCATGGTTTCTGAAGCATCTGCTCCTTTGGGGTTAGCGTGGGTTTTGACCAACACCCGATTCTCAAACTTGGCTCGATCAGCCTTTCTGTTCTGAAGTCTGTGATCTAACTGGACCACTAAGTCTATATATTCAGCGCAGTCTTGAGGTGGGTTCACGACTTGAGCCAAGAAATCCTTGAGTTCTCCTCGAAGCCCTCGATGAAATAACGTGATTCGTTTTTCTTCAGGCCATCCAGTTTCCACCACCAATCTATTGAAGGTTGTGATATAGGTTAGCAGATCCTGGTTACCCTGTCGTAAGGGTAAGAGTTTGTTATCCAGGGCTTGTCCCTGTGACTGTCTGGCGAATAGTCTTTCCATGCTCATTTGAAAACCCTGAAAATCCCGGAGAAGACGGTCATCCTGGTTGACTAGCGGAATGGACCAATCCGCTGCGGTGCCACTAAGATATGATAATACAAAGGCTACTTTAGCTTGGTCATTTGGAAAGGCTCCCGGTCTGCATAAAAAGTGCAAGCGGCATTGGTTCATGAACACGGGGAACCTCTTGGGGTCCCCAGCAAAGCGTTTGGGTGGAGCTAACAGAATATTTCCTGGTAAAATCACTTGCACAGGATTGCTTGATGAAACTGGGGCTGGATTCCCCTCAAACACAGGTAGGGGTGTTTGTCCAGCTTGGTTTTCCAGCAGTTATCTGGCGAGATCATCTGTGCGCTCCTTCGATACAATTAATTCTCTTCTGAGGGCATTAGTCTCTTGGTGAGCGGCATGCACTTCCGCCCTAAATTCCCCCAATAGTTGGGCCAGTTGGTCGGTTTCTGAAGTTTCCATAACACCCGGGTGGGGATTTGTAGATAGTCTTTGCGTTCTGTTATGCTCACCTGGCTCCCACAGGGGCGTCGGTCGGACCCGGACTGCTGCGGCCTCCACCCACGTGATGCGTAGTGCAGCGAAGACTGACTGGATCTGCCCTCCAATTCTTGTCTGCTTGACCCGTAGAAATATTATCCTACAAGTGGAGAGATGGATTTAGCCACCTGTGGATTCAAGGGATAGCACCCCCACTGTCCTCCCCTCTAATCACCACTGAAGTGCCCTCTCAGCAATCTCACCTTATATTCTTGAAGGATGAGCCCTCCATCCTGTGAAGTACGCAGGGGCGCGTTGATGACCAGTTACTTCACTGGCATGAAGATATTGGAAGAGTTGTAGACAAATCCTGACTCCAAAAGGTCCTGGCGAAGAGCCGTAAGTATATAGTTTGTAAGAGTTCAAAATGTCTGGAATTCACTCCTGTCCAGTTCCTCTTTTATCTTGCAACTTCACCCAATAAGAAGATTGACAGCTGAAAGCGCTCCGGTAAAAGTCTGTGTTACCCAACACTGTCCGGTAAATAATGCCAAGGGTTTAACTTGCTGCTTTCTCCTTTTCTCACAGGTGCGGCATAAGAAGATGTGGCGTGCTGATGAATAATACCTTCGGTGGTAAAATCAGGTAAGCATACGGCAGCTAAAGAGATTGTCTCTGTCTGTTCTCTCTGCTCACCTTGTTGTTTCTTGTCCCCCTTAGGTGCCGGAATTCGGTGATGTAAAGATGGAGACAGCGCCGGATCGAAGAGATGCTGCGTGGAACGGTGAGTATGGCGCGGCGCTGCTGCAGGCGATGTGACGCATTTAAAACAAAGTCTTTCCTAAAGTTTGAGGATGCAATGAATCCAGGATCAGGTAAGAAATCAGGTAATACTCTTGTTCTAACCTTTGCTTCTTTCCTTCTTTCTAGGTGCTCCAGGTTCGAGGCGGGCGTGGCAGAAGGCTGGATGCTGCTGCTGGCACGGTGAACGTTACGCTGCTGGATGCAGAACAACGCGAAGCGTGTGCTGCTCTTCGGGCGTGGTTTAAATAGCCTCCAAAGTAGTCCCAGGTAGGTATTCCTCCCCGACCACACCCGAGTAACAAAATAGTCCCTAAGGTAAAGTAGTCCCTTCCAGGCCTCACATGGGCTTGGATCTTCTTGCAGGATGGTCTGCATCAGGTAAGTGTGCACTTATGAGCATGGCGCCTGTGGCGCCAGGACTGATGTCCGATATGAGCCTGGCGCCGTTGGCGCCAGGACTGAACCCAGACAGCCCCTAGCAGGGGTTGCTGGGTTATCTCAAGGTAACATGATGCCTGCTCCCGGGGCTGATGGACGTGGTCTGGATGCCCGGGGGTATGCATCATGACAGGTGGTGGCTTCCTTGTCAGGGCCCTGTGCGCCCGTTCCACCACGAACCCCTGAGTCAACACTCCTCTGGTTATCTCTTGCAGCAGCATTGATTCGATACACTCCGTGGGGTTGGGTCACTCGGCTCCTTCAGGCAATCCTATGATACGTATATTGTTCCTCCGGGCGCATCCCTCCACCTCCTCTGCCCTACTTTCCAGGTTGCCCATGCGTTGTGCTAGGACATGGAGCTCGGATTTGTGGGATGCACATGCAGCTGTATTCGGGGCCACTTCCTTCTCTATGTCACCTGTACGTTCCGCTAGTGCTCTGACGTCTTGCCGGAGGAGATTCACCCCTCCTGTACTGCCCCAACTTTGAGCTCCAGTGCAGCCTCCAGTTCGACCATGGCCGATTCCAATTTGGTTTCCCATGCCACTTTCAGGTCTGCAATTGCCGCAAGGATCTGCTGGTCTTTCCTCATGGCATCTGTGCCCACAGTGGGGGTTCTCTCCTTGCTCCTTGCCCCCTCTGCCACTGGTGGTGTTTTGGCATATTCATCAAGTGTGGGTTGTTTACCCTTTGTTTTTGGTAGTTTATTGGCCATCTTAATGTTGCTTGGCTTGTGTGTGCGAGCACCACAGCGTTTGATCTTTGATCCCGTCGAATTGGTCCCTGGATGGCAACGGGACCAGAGTGGGCTAAATTGGGGGTTTCCTTATGCTGCTGAATCTATGCCCGGAGTGGATTGTATCCTCCCACGTAATTGTACTGGCAATTCTTTTTCCCCGCTCCGTGTGCACCAACTCCCGCTGGTCCAGGTCTGTGGCTGCGCCCCCAAGTGCCTGTGGGCCTTGCTGGGTGCCGTTGCGGGCTCGGGTACCGTCTGGTCACGGGTGCAGCCTGCTTATGTGTATGGCTGCTGGCTCCCCGTGTTGGGTGCCACTGGCGTGTGTCTCAGGTCTGTTTGCGGCACTTAAGTGGGGCCTTACCGGTCCGCTACGGTCTTGCCGTGCTGTTTAGCGCTCATGCCCCCTGCCAGGTCGTTTCGCCGCGGGGGTGCCCACCTGCTGTGCCCCCCGTGGCTCTCTCCAGCACAAGAGCGTTTGGGTCGTCCTTATTCCCATGCCCCTCGGGCGTCCCGGTGTTCTCCTGCCCAGGGCTCCCAGGCGCTCTGCTCGCGTCTGCCTCCTCTTCGGGCCGCTCCACTGCCTGTGAGAATGCTGCTTGAATGTTGTCCAGCGCGAGCGCTGGGGCCGTGCAGACCCCGTTGGGTCTCCACTTACACTGTCTTGAGCCCCCTGAGAAGCCCCACGCCTCCTTGGTTGCACCTTGATAGCAGTCCTTGGGTATGGTTGTATGTTGTGTCTCTTGGCATTACAACCCTCCTGTTTGTGTTAGAACTCACGCCTTGATTCCTTGGTTTGGTTAATGCTCATGCGCCCAGTCAGGATACTTGTCATTATGAGAGTCTCTTTGGCGTTCCCCGCTTCTAATGTACTCTGTGACCCAGCTTGCTTATATGCAGGCAATTTACGGTTAGTTTAATGGCTCCGTACGTTCCCTTCAGTTGCGCGTGTATTGCCCAACGCAACTCTATTCCGGCCAATTAAATATTCGAATAGGGCTTGCACTCATGGGCACAATGCAGGGGTCTGGTCAGCCCCTTGTGTTAGCACAACGCTTCCGCCGCCTTCCAATCCTGGTGGTGCCTGTGTGTACCCCGGAGTCCCGGGCTAGAAGCCTTGTCGGCTGTGTGACTGTGTCACTGTGCTGGAGTCCCTGCCGTGTTTAATACATACACAGGACGCCTCCGTGATGCAAGACGCCCGTCTCAGATGTAATCTGATCGGCTTCCCCTGCGGTTTGTTGCTCACGTTGTCTCCGCACAGCCGCTATGCCCACCGGGGGCTCTTCGTGTGACGTCCCTCCTCCGCGTCACCTGGCTCCTCCACTCCAGATCTGCTTCTATTACTGCTGTTTAGGGTGCCGCAGCGGTGGACTTCTCGTGCACGTTTGTTCTCTCGATGCTCACTATAGCTGCAGTCCAGATGTCGTAGGTACGCCTTTCGGATGATTCCTTTGTCTTGTGCCGTCCAGCATTTTGGGGGTCGCTGTGCTTGATCCACCTCGAGACTTTCTCTGCTGATTTTTCAGTAACCGCGTCAGCGTTCTGAGCCAGATTGTTCCCTGTTGTGCCACAGCATATCACGGGCATATTTACGTCATTTTCTCTGACCAGGGATCTCTTTATGTTGGTCTTCTTCCAGGATTAATAAAGGATCATCAGGAGCACGTCAGGATACACGTCCTGTTACATGGCTCCTTGTCCATGCCCCCCCTCGCAGGGACAATAGTTCATAGCTTTGAACAAGCATAATGCTTGCCTCCAGTCTAGACATAGAATAACGATTACCCCTGCCTTGGTGCAGGGAGTCTTGAATCTATTAAAGACACAGAGGCGAGCCTTATCCCACCCATCGACGCAACCGAATTGCATATAATGATGAGAAAGATGTATGCCATTGCTATTGTTACATTGCGCCATGTTTCCCGCCCTAACACATGTTTTTCTCTGGCAGGGGATGACCAGAAGATGACCTGAGAATAACAGAGGAGTAAGAGCACGCTCCAAGTCCGAGTTGCCAAGGTTAGCCATAGAGAGGACTTCGTGCACAAAGAGGCTGCATGGAAAAACGTTTGGACTCTGTGTCAAGAGTATGTGACAAGTTTCCTGGAGCTACTACAGAATGTCAGTTTGAGGGCATCAAAAGAAGAGGAAAGGAGCTAGACAGGAAGTGCCTCATGGAACTGAGGAGGAACAGAGACTACCAGAGACATGGCGGCTCATGGGAAATGGAGTCTGTATATGTTTTTTCTTCATTTAAATTATTTTCTTATGTTTTAAAAAGAAAGTATGAAGATTTAAATCTGCTGAAGGGTAGAAATAAAAGAAGATAAAGCATAAGGCTAGTCTCTATGCCTTGAATAGAACAAAGACTCCCTGTGCCAAGGCAGGGGTAATCTTTACTGTCTAACGTGTCACAGTTTTTACTGGCCGCATCATATGCTTATAAAGTGCAATTATTCATAAGCAACAATCTTAATTCATCCCAGGCAATATGGTTGTGTTCTAGCCTTGAAAGTACCAGATAAATTGGCTCATTTGGCAAATAAATTATGGTATCAGCACATGAAGGAGGTGGGAGAAAGAACATCAGAAGAACGTTGCTATGTCTGCTCCTTAATACTGTATGCCATGAATGTGGTAAGAACATTTATTGCAAGAGAAATGTCCCCACACAATGCAGAATGTCGGTCATCTAGCAGCCTGCACTACGAGAGGACAATTTGAAGGGAAGAGGACAACTTTAAGATGGCGATCAAGACAGACTTGTCGATACATACGTAAAGACAAAAAGGATGGAGAGTGGATTAGGGTGGAAAAACAAAAAACCTATGTATCCATGCCAATTTGGAGAGAAGATACAAGCTGTTGACATGAAGAGAATGCATTGCTCAGATATGACTGAAAAATCAGGAGAGCCAGGATGCTGGGAAAGAGCACAGCTGTTGGTGTATGGTTGTGTAGCAACCGGAAATGGATGGCAAGATGGACTAATATCATGCCCTGCACACAAACTGAAGAAGAATTATGGGCTAAACATGCAAAATTACTAACTTGGTTTGACAACGAAGCAGGACCAGAGCTATACTACAAACAAAATCCAACAGCCTGCTTCAAGAATGATGGCAAGGTCTATGATGGAAAGAACAAAGGTTGTGGAAACAATTGAAGTACCAGGAATGAATGGAGGAATTACAGTTCTGATGGATTGATATTGGGCCTGTGAATCCAGTTTCTACATGCAGTTGAATAAAGATTGGGGAGGAGTGTGCTCCACATAAATGCACATGTCCCAATACTAGTGATTCCCCAAAATAACCTCCACATCGAAGAGTTCCCGAAAATGAATGAATATAACAGAAGGAAGAGATCACTTCATCTTCACTGAAAAGAGAGAGAATTACTTCTCTTCAAAATCAAGAGGCTTATGAAGACATTCCTGATTAGTACAAACTATTCAGCAAGCCCGCCATGAAAATGACATCTAAATTCTTACCAGGACTTCAAGCTGCAGTGAATGACAAATGGCTGCAGGTTACAAGATGGGAGGTGATGCAGACGATCAATGCAACAATTCAAGGATTCAATGCAATAAAGGAAGAGTTGAGATCCATCAGAACAGCAATGGAAGGAGGAGTGTGAGCCAACTTTGGACCTTCTTGCTGTACATTTCCACCTTCTCAAGATGGACAAAATTGGACCCTGACAGAGGCAGTAACTATGCTGACGACCTTGCACACAAAGATGGAAGATGAAGCTGATGAAACAGCAGGAGACAATTGGTTTTCATTATTGTTTGGATGGATTCCATCTTGGTTGGCAAATGCTTTTAAACTATTTGGAGCAATATTACTATGAGTAATGCTGGAATGCTTTCTCATAAGGATGATCTTGGGATAATGCCAGAAAATAATCCAAGAAAGCTATTGGAATGAAGGTAATAATTGACGTTAACAGCCATAATGGAGAAAAAACCCCAGACTGAAGAAAGTACTCGAGAGAATATAAAGAAGAGTTCTCTTGCACTTCCAGGAATAAAGATTTATTATCCCCAGGATCGGAAAAATTATGTGGGACGATAGATCTGGATTGTGGATGAACATATAAAGAATACTGGCCACCTGATGGGGTGACAAAAATATGAGTTCCAAAGAAAAGAAAATATGATGAGATGATCGAAGAAGATGAAGCAGGAATTGCAGAAGAGGAAGCGAAGAGTTTGGTCGAGAATGCAACCAGAGGGGCTAGGGGTGTAGAGGAGCAAGTGAAGCTTTCTCCCTAGTCACAGCCCCCTCTCACCCCTCTCCTATTGGAATGACAGATGAGGAGCCACGATTGGGAACCCATGCACAAGTCTATGCGGCATGTCCATATCACGTCGAATATATGAAAGGCGATATGCACTCAGGCAGCCAATCGAAGACAACCTTACGTTGAACCAGTGGAGGAAAGCAACCAAGAAGGATGTCCCTTGCTGAGTCGCCAGAATGCAGTTATGAAGAAAATGGTGCTTGACATGAATGCACGTTAAACAAAGTCAAATGACAGCAAAAGAATGTCCTAAGGAAGATATATGAATCTATGCCGAAACAAAAAGAAAATACTTAAAAATAACGATGTAACTGGAGTACAAAGAAAAATATGTGCTCTATGATGCAGTACCTATGAACAAAAAGAAGAATGAAGTGACCCACTGTTCAATAACTGTAAATATGCTGAAACAAGGTAGAAAGAATACGTAAAAGCTTGCTCAACGTTTAGGACGACCATTAGAATAAGATGGACAACAGCTTATGTCAATCAACCCAGCTATCTCCAAATACGAGACCAGGTTATTAACGTGGAAAGATGATGAAGAAGCTGGGTTCCCTTGCAAAATAGAGGGGGACATTGGCTTGGAGCCAAGGATGCTATTTCGAGAGATGGAGGAAAAGCACAAATGGAGTCTACGAGCAGACCATGTGCAAGGACATATTTCCCAAATATTAGGAGGAACAAGAACATTTAATGATGCCAAATACTGGACAATTAAAAGGGCATGAAGTTAATATGGGATAGAGTGAGCAAGTACCTAAAGGCCAAGAGTAGCAAGAGCACCCAGCATAATAGAATCAAGTGGTGTTTAATACACTGTCAAAATGGACAAGTTCACAGTCTTGAAACAGAGAGCTTGCAAACAATGGCTATTCATTAAGTCTGGTGCTAAGATAATGGTATACCTACTGACCCTCAAATGTACTGAGACAGTGCAGACTGGCAAGGTCAGTCTTCAAGCAGAAGACACTGGCATGACGCCTAGTGATGAGAGAGGGTACACTAATTGTCAAAACAAGGGGAAAAATGAGGGCGCTAGAGAGCCATCCAAGATGGCCGCCTCCTAGAGAGCTCCGTGTGGCTCTCCATTAATCCTGCGACATCCTCACCTCTGCGGCATCCGATTCACCCAAATTTGCTACCGGGTGCGCTCGGGAGGCGCCACTGTTCACCCGGAGCCCATCATCCTCTCCAACGGCGGAGCGCCGGCCGAGATCCGGCCCGGGCGCCAAGGCCCGCGGACCACGCCAGCAGCAGGCCGAGAGCAGGCCGAGAGGGGAGGAGCTGTCCGGGCACGAAACACAGAAGAAGCGGTGTGCCACCCGGCGCCCAGAGTGAGCAGCGACCCGCTGGGTCAGAGAACGAGGCCACACCAAGAAACGGGCTGACGTGCGCACGACAGCGCCAAGAGACACACGGTCTCCATCCCCGCAGCGGCCTGGCAGAAAATCCTGCAGGGAGCGCGAAGGACTACGCTACCCGCGCCAGACACGCAGGTAGGATCCCCATTCGGCGCGCAAGGTCGGCCTTCCCGACCCACCAGGCAGCATAAACCCCGGCGCTTTCACCAGACACTGAGAAAAGCTCAGGGGGCGCAACGTCGAACCCCTCACAGACTGCCTGCCCCGGCGCCCACCAGTAACGGCCACGCTCGGCCTAACCGGCACATTGGCAACACAAAACAAAAGGGAGTCCCCCACCCCAAAACGGCAGACAACATCTGAAGAATATTCCCGCTGCCCCTTCATCCCGACACCGCACAAGCCCCATCACCTGGCGACGACTCCCCACTCCAAGGCCTGACCAAGTTCCAGCAGGCGGTAGCAGGAGCGCCCGCCTAAAGCGACGGAGGTCACCCCCGCCACCAGACACCACGAGTCCCCCTCCAAAATCGGGTACTCCAAACACGCGCAACACCAGCCATATAACCCATGAGAACCTGGCCCCACACTCAGCTGCTTCCAGTTTGACAAAGGTGGACATCGTAGGCCAATCTCACAAAACAGCGTAATACCCGCCAAAACCACGACGAAGGCATCGGACTCGTCACAAACGCACTCAACGCAGAAACAAGAGCGTAATGGGGAAAACAGATAAAACCCAAAAGAAGCTGAACTTCGAAGCAAGCCATAACAATAAACCTCCCAACGACGGGAGCAGGGCAGTGTCCCCAACGCCCGCTACTTCCAGGTCGGACGAGCATATACCAAGCTTCGACATTAGGGAAATCCTGATGGACCTCAAGGCGGGAATTGGCGACCTAGGCAGCAAACTCGACAATCTCTCGTCTAAAGTGGACCAACTCCAACACAGACTCGACAAGCACGCCGACAGGCTAGACACCGTAGAACAACGGGTCTCCGACCTAGACGACGGCACGTCGGCCCTGACCACGCGAATCTCCACCCTGGAAACCCAAATGAAGGCAGTCTGCGCCAAAAATGAAGACTTAGAAGGGCGCTCAAGAAGAAATAACATCAGAATTATAGGAGTTAGGGAGAAACAACTTCAAGGGAAAATGGAGGACCATGTTGAACTGATCTGCACGACGCTCTTCGGGAAAGAACTCCTCTCCCAGCTGTTTGTAGTCGAACGTGCCCACAGAATCCCAAATTCAAGACCAGTCCCAGGCGCAAACCCACGGCCAATTATTGCAAAACTGTTAAACTACAAAGATCGCGATGCGATACTCAAAGCAGCCAGGGAAAAAGGGAACCTCCAGTACGACGGAGATCCAATTCAGTTCTTCCCAGACTTCTCTCCCAGCGTACAGACACAGAGACGCTCCTTTACCACCGTAAAGAGGAGACTGCAGGACAACCAAATACTTTACTCAATGCTATACCCGGCAAAGCTTCGCATTCAACATGATGGGAAAGCACTTTTCTTCCACACACCTGATGATGCCGACGACTACTTGGACCCTGCTGGCTGCAGACCTGCCCCAAACAACCCCAGGCCGCAGCGCGAAAACCAAAGGCGCAGAGAACCACCATAACTAATCGTCCCGGGCAGCTAAGAGAGATGAACTCGTACCTCCAGCGCATCCACGCAAGCCTTTACCGCAGAGAGACACTCCTAGTTTGCAGGAGAGCCACCCCTGACCCTCGGGAGGCACCTAGTGCCCCAAGCACAGCAACCCTCACTGTTTGTTGATGAAAGGGGAACATTGCGGGTCTGTTGGGGGTTGCCCGCGTGAGGGAGGGAAGTTACGTACACCACACCACCTCCAGTTGAGGTGTGCATCCTCACAATGGTTCAACAGTGAGGAGCGTCCAGGTTCCGCGCCATCTCCCCCACACCCCCCAGCTGCACCAACGCCAGCACAGCGCCCAGCCTCCGAACCCCCCGACTCCATCCAATCCGCCAGATCATCTCTAGCTGCAATACCAGCAACCTTGAGACATAAACGACGAATCAACATAGACCCTAATCTATTCCATTCAATGTCATAACCTGGAACATAAGAGGAGGCAATGTCCCATCGAAAACCAGGAAAATCCTCCAATACCTCAGAAGACACGAAGTGGACATAGCCATGATTCAAGAAACACACTTGCTCCCAGGGAAGGACCGCCAGTGGGCCAAGAGTTGGGGATGCCACAGGTACTTCTCCTCTTACTCGTCATATTCCAGAGGGGTCACGATCCTTATACACAAGAGGATCGGCTTCCGCCTTATCCACATATCCAAAGACTCCGAAGGGAGGGCAGTCCTCGTAAGTGGCATCATAGAAGGTCAGAAAATCACCCTCGTCAACTCCTACGCACCAAACGTAGACGGCCCCGACAACTTTAGCTGGGTGCTATCCCATCTCTCGTCTCGAGACCCCGCAACCATAATCTGGGGTGGGGACATGAACACAGTACTGGACCCGGTGAAGGACAGATCCCACGCTAGCCCACATCCTCTGTCCAGAGCCTGCCTCCAAATAAAAGAAATATGCAAAGCATTCGACCTGAAAAATTCCTGGAGAGCATCTAATGGAGAGCTGCGAGATTACACATTCCACTCCGCGCCGCACAACTCGAGCTCCAGAATCGATTACCTTTTCACTTCAAGGAACGGCCCATGGACCAGCGGCTCATGCGATATCCTACCAAGAACTCTTTCGGACCACTCCCCGGTAACTCTCGTCCTCAACCCAGCTAATCCCAAACCTCCCCTACTGAGGTGGCGCTTCAAAACAGGCTCCATGCGAGATGAGGTCTTTGCCTCGGAACTGAAAGAGGAGATCTCAATGTTTCTAGAAGCCAACACAGGGTCAGTTTCCTCAGCCAGCACGCTCTGGGAAACTCTAAAGTGCTACACCAGAGGGGTCTGCCATGCCAAAGAAAATGGCATCCTGAAGCTCATACGACGGGAGCTGGCAACCAGCGAGAAGAAGCTAAAGCAGCTAGAACTTCAAAGCACCAACACAAACAACCCAACAAGTTCAGTCGCTCTGAGAGAAGAGCTACAAAAATTCAGGAACGCTGCCGATCGCGAAGTGAAATTCCTAAACCGCGACAGATTGGTCAGGCAATACGGCGAAGGGCAAAAACCGGGCGCTCTTCTAGCAAACCTGGTCAGAGCTGACAACAAACTGCCCCCGATAGAAGGGATCAGGACCAAACAGGGACAAATAGCCCACACCGACGAAGACATGGCAGAAGAATTCAGGCTTTTTTATCAAGATCTCTACAGCACTAGACACAACGGAGACCCGACCGCCGCAAGGGAGTACCTAGAGGACACTGAACTGTACTGGGTTGAACAGCCCCTGCGGGAACCACTAAACGGGCTAATCACACAAGAGGAGATTACTGCTGCCATAAAATCCCTCCCGAACTCTAAAGCTCCCGGCCCAGACGGCTTAACCGGGGAATTTTACAAAGCCTTTGCACCCACCATCGCCCCCCTTCTGGCAGCAGTGTACGAAGAGTCGTTGGATAGGGGATCCCTCCCCCACTCTACCCGCGAAGCCAACATCATCCTCCTGCACAAACCAGGCAAACCATCAGAGGACTGTGCATCATACAGACCCATCTCCCTCCTCAACCTTGACAACAAGATACTCGCGAAGGTGCTTACCAACAGGCTTCTTCCACTGATGCCCACCCTGGTACTGGCAGACCAGGCGGGTTTCATACCGGGCCGTAATACAACCTTTGGCATCAGGAGGCTGTTCAGCGTCATCGAAGCACTCGATCCTTCAAGTCAAGCAATCGCAGTCCTCCTCGACGCCGAGAAGGCATTCGATTCAGTGGAATGGCCGTTCATGTTCACTGTACTCACCAGAATGGGGCTGGGCGCTCGCTTCATCAAACTTGTCTCTTTATTGTACAACAAACAACGCTCCAACATCATCGTAGGCACGGCAAAATCTGCTCCCATAGAGCTCCAACGGGGTACCAGACAGGGCTGCCCGCTCTCGGCACTCATCTTCGCCCTGGTAATGGAACCGTTGGCCTCCAACCTAAGAGAGCATAGACAACGAAGAGGGCTCGTGATTGGACCACACAAGCTCATTACATCCCTCTACGCAGACGACGTGGCACTGTTTATCCGAGATCCCGAAGAAAATCTAAACCCGGTCATGAGGGAAGTAGTCAAGTTTGGAACAGCCTCCGGCCTGAAAGTCAATCCAGAAAAGTCCATTATATTCCCGTTGACCCCTGCTACCAAACCATTCATTGATGACTTTCAGCTCACATGGAAAACGTCCAAAGTCCGATACCTGGGGGTCCAAATGTCCCTGAATTACCACGAGGTGTTCCGTGACAACTACGAAGAGGTAGTTAAGTCTCTCCAGGATAAAGTGACGCGGTGGAAGTCCTTACCACTAACGCTCTGGGGGAGAGCTTCCCTAGTTAAGATGGTGATTCTGCCAAAATTGCTGTACCTATTCACCAACATCCCGATACTGCTACCCCAAACCTTCCTGAAAAAACTGAAGAGTATGGTCCTTGAGCTGCTCTGGGCAGGCAAACCAGCCAGAGTGGCACACGCAACACTGACACTCCCAGTGACGAGCGGTGGACTCGCCCTCCCAGACCTGGAGAAGTACTTCTGGGCAGCACAGGCACAATTCCTCAGCCATTGGTACACCACCCATACAATCAGGCCTCACGTGCAAGTGGAGCGAGCCCTGGCTACACCAAACTTGTTAACAGCAGTCGTCTTCAGCCAAATTCCCGTTCCCAACCACACCATGAATGCAATGCTTGCAACGTACAAAGTCTGGAAGAGACTAGCTCAAATATACGGGGTACAATCACGATACTCTCCACTATTACCCGTAAAGTTTATCCCAGGGGTTCCACTGACATCTGAGAAAGTATTTCACCAGTGGGTTGACAAACTACAAATAAAGACCCTGGGAGACCTCTTCACGGAGGACGGCTTCATAACACCACAACAAGCAAAATTGAAAGGCGGCAACACCGCACTTGACGTATTTCTATACTTCAGGACCAGGTACACTTTACAAGCTCTCTTGCCAGACTTCCCCCAGCAACCCCCAACCTGGCAACTACTACACAATGTCATACAGGCGCAAGGCGAGGGCAGGCTGGTGTCGCAAATCTACAAATCCATCATCACGGATACGACACCTAACCTTACTCAGGCAAAGACCAGATGGGAGAGGTCCCTGCACAAAACTATTCCAGACGAGGACTGGACCTACATCCTGAAACAAACACAGAAAATAGCTCTCAACTCTCGCCTCAAGCTAATTCATTTCAACTTCCTCCACCAGACCTATCACACACCAGCAAAAGCTAACAGACACCACCCTGAGGCGGCTGCGAACTGCGAGAGATGTGGGACGCAACCAGCAGACTTCGTCCACCTCGCATGGGATTGCCCCGAAATAATACCCTTCTGGACCCGAGTTTTAGAGACGACAGCAGCAATAGTGGGCGAAGAGATACAACCGAGCCAAACTGCAGCATTACTCGGCTTGACAAATTCACTTTCCGCCCCGTCAAGGAAATTGGCAGGACTCCTGCTGACACTGGCCCGCAGGAGGGTGGCCATGGCCTGGGGTCGAGGCCCACCTCCAACAATCCCCGCCTGGCGCAGGGACATTCTTTACTGCCAGGATGTGGAAACGGACTTTATTAAATCCCTACCCTTACATGCCCGCCCACCTGACATCTGGGGACCGCTAGTACAATTCCTGCTAAATGAAGCTGAGGAGACACCTGACATTCGAGCAGACACCTCTGGCGCAGGAACAAGCCAGCCGTGAAGACACAGAGCTAGCAGCACCGTCCACATGTCTCAAGTAACCAGAACAAGGCAGCACATCCATAGGAGTCACAAGACTGAGCAGGAGAGCAGGGGGTGGGGAGAGGGAGGGGGGAAGCGGGACATGGCGCAGAGTTAAAACCACCCTAATGTGGGTGTGTAGTTGTTTTGTTTTTCAAAAAAAACCAAAAATAAAGGTTTTAAAAAAAAACAAAAAACAAGGGGAAAAATGATATATCGCCAAGTACCTGGATTTTGTTTCTTTGTACATGCTGCTAGCAAGCCGAATGTCCAAGGTTGGAGTTGGACTGCCAACCAATTAGAATAGCCTGCCATGCACTTTTACATACAATGTATTAAAGTTTTATTTCCACTGCCACATTCTCTGCTATGAAGAGTGTCTTACACCATGTGTATAGAAGTAGCTCAGGGTGTGTTTTACAGATAAGAGACCGCCAATGAGGGACTAACATGCATATTTTCTGAAGGCATGCCCTGAACACTCACACCATAGAGAATACAACCCACTAGGGAAGAAAGGCCCAAGTTGACCTTGTAAGCATAACAAGTTTAATCTCACATGCATTACTATCACTTACACATTGTTATTTACACTTACAGCTGAGACCAACAGATATCATTTACCTGATGAAGGGTCCTCTAGCCCGAAACGCGTCGTAAAAAACACAAGAAGACACTTTGAGACATACCATCCTGTGTTGGTTTAACAATCTTCTCAACAAAGATATCTGCCCCTACTAGTTATCTAACTTTGAATGTGACACCTCAATATGCAAATCATGATAACCTTTATGTTTATGAATGAAATCAGCTTGTTAATCCTGATATGTTTAATTGATTATCAAATCACTGTGTTCTTCAACACTTACTTTTCATTAAAACATTGCACTTTGTGAACATTTTTGATTTTGATTGATCTGAATCAGGCATTTTTGCCGAAAGTGTGCCCAGGACTTGCTCCTCGAAACTTGAGGGACTTCCCCTTTATTCTCAGGCGCTAAGACAGACACACAGGAGGTTCTGGGGCACTTCACACACACATTTCACTCAATCCCTTTGCGCCACCCAGCCCAAAGGTCTCCGCCCTAGTTTTATAATGTATCCCTCCCAACACCATGTAGTTACACTATAATTGGTTATATTAACATGGGGTTCTGCTGGATGGGAAGGCGTTCCTCTCACTGTCCTACCCTACCCCATGGCTCATCACAGAGCCTCAAATGCATCTTGATTTACTTTACAGAACCTAGGTGAGGACGGGACTGACCCCTTCCCAGCATTCCCCCCTTTTGTTACATCTACAGTAACAAATTCTGGATCCGCTCTGTGCTCCCACCCCCCAGTTTCCAAATCCACATATGGCTTATTCGTCTTTACTGGCACACAGGCCCAGCACACCGATCGCAAACTCTTCCCCCCAACACGCGTAATCTTCAGGTAAACAGTCATGTAAATGAATCCCCCCTCCCCGGCAAATCAACCCAAACCTCTGTGTCATTTTCTAGATCAGAGAGTGGGGAAATGATAGTATGGTATAGAGGATCAACTTAATCTCCATACGGGATGGGGAACATTTCATACTTCGGGCCACCCTGTGGGACATCGGTTTGTACTACGTTCTTTGTATCATGAGGTGCTTTTGAACCCCCAATTGATGCCATAATTCTTGCGCTATCAGATGTCACAGTGGCACAGCATCGAAGAACCAGCTGACAAGTGCAGAAAATGACCAGGATGAACACAATGATAGGCATTAACATCTTCACGATTGCTCCTAGCCACGAAGGAGCCCAGTTAAATGTCATATTCAGCCCATTACTGTCCTGAACTCCTCCCTCCTTCATTCAAACACCCAGGCCATGGACGGCTGCAATGATGTGGGATAATTATGCATTTTCTGCGTCTTCTGGAGGCATGAATGTGCAAAAGGAATCACCAAATTATTTGCAAACCCCACCCTCCATCACTGTTAACATGTCCAGCACGTAGCGATTTTGAATTGTCATTAGTCTTAACGCCCGCAACTCAACCTTGTTATGTTATGTTAACTCTATTTGTTTAGTGCACGTTCGCCCGAGGGCATCATGGCACTGGAGAGATGAGTGGTTCCGAGTTGCTGTTTCTAAAAAAGCAAGGTCTGCAGTTTCCGATGGAAGGTGAAGTGATCAATAGTCTTCCGCAGGGAGAGGGATAGGTCATTCCACGCTTTTGCGGCAGCAACTGAAAAGGCATGTCCTCCCTTACGGGCTAGCCAAAACGGGGCACTGCAACCTGGAGGGTGCCATGCGATCGAAGAGAGTGAGTAGGCAGATAGCGGATGAACTTGGCTTGCAGATATTCTGCTCCCACGCCATAAAAAGCTTGGTGCACTATGCACATAGACTTGAACATAATCCGGTGAGCAACGGGGAGCCAGTGCAGTTGACTCAGCAGAGGAGTCATATGGGCTCCGAACGGGGGACGAGTGATAGAACTTGCAGCTGCATTCTGGAGCAGCTGCAGGCGCCCAGTCAGATAGCCAGGTTGGGTCAGATAGAGTGAGTTGCAATAGTCCAGTACACTAATTATCACCTTGATCACGTTGAACCCATTCTCTGTGTCGTTCGCAAGCTGAACCAGTTCCCACCTCACTATTTGCAGTCATTTGGCATTAGCTGCAGTCTGCACTCCCAGCAACTCTAAAGAAGTAAAAAAAATATTCTGGTGAACTGAAACACCTATATTCTTCTGGTATTTTAGCAATCAATGTGCAAGAGTCTTTAGAAATGTAATTTGATCTTTTCATCCTCTGTGGTTGCTGAGACTGTCTTTTTCCCTAGCCGGATGTTGGGCTCTTGTGTGGGCACCAAGCTCTTATCTTCAGTTTGTACTGTGGGGAAATTCGTTGACCCCTTTGCAAGCAGTACTCCCCCCCCTTCAGGTGTTCTACTGGGATTACTAAGAGCGCGGAATGCATTGTGGCCAGCGAACAACAGCCCCTATGTGATGCTGCGAGATGCAAGTAAGCTTGTCAGCCACAGATCGAGTAGTAATCCATCAGCGCTGCTGTTCCTTTCATCATATCTGTGATCAAGAGAGTTTTATTGCAATGTTTGTTTGTGCCAATAAAAACTGCACCTTTGCTGCGGAAACAGAGGGCCTCATTACGACCCAGGCGGTCCGGAAATAACGGTGGCGGTAAACCCGCCGCCACCGTTGTTTCTGGACCGCCTGAGTCCGACCCCTGCAGGCGGGAGGTGATGTTCCCACCAAGTTTGACCTGGCGGGTTTAACACCGCCCGCCTGCAGGAGGACGAGGAAACACCGGCAGCATTACGAGATGCTGCCGGTGTTTCCATGATCCCCATTCCCATCGAGTCCCGTAGGACTCGATGGGAATGGGGATTAACACCATTCCACCTCCGTGATTCCCGGAAAACCGGGGTTGTAATGCCCCGGTAATTCTGGGAATCACGGAGGCGGAATGGTAATACAAGTCGGGCGGTACCCAGGCGGTTTTACTGCCTCGGTTACCGCCGGACTCGTAATGAGGCCCAGAGACTTTATTCTTCTTCCTTGTGCACTTGCTTTTCCATCGTTCGAATCCACGTCAGCTTTGTGATATGCTCTGTCCAGATCTGCGCACAGAAGTTGACCATTCGTGCTAATCTTTTCCTTGCTATATGTTACCAGTCCTTCTGCCAAGCAAGGTAGCGTGCTGCCCTGCCAGTTGTTATTGACATATTTCCGCCCCTTCACCATGAGATAGGGTAACTCCACATACTTGATGTTCCCTCGGTCTTCGGTGCATTTGAAAAAGTCTGGGCACACCATTTGCAGTTGTACACTGTGCGCCTGGAACGTTCCTTTTATTCTGCACAGCGCAAGATGAGCAAGGCATTGTGCTTCTATAATTGGGAGCCGCCGAAGTGTGCGGAATGAGTGAACACACAACAGCTCCCATTCACAGCGTTTCTCCCCACACCACTCATATCAGAGTACCATGAATTATTGAACTTGGGGTGATGAATATCCTCGATCACATTGTAAAATAGTAGGCTGTAGTCGGATGCCGGGTTAACAATTCAAGATTTATTGTGGTGTTAACCTTACCAACAGCCCTCAGTGTGCACATCAAACAGTATTCGTTTTTACGAAGCTTGGTTTCCCTGAAAGGGTTAAATAAGTCCAGGGTTCAAAGGAAGCTCCACTTGGCTTCTCGCCTCGTTAAATGGAAAATAAAGTCAATTTAATTCTTTTCTCCACGCACATTAGCTTTCAGTCAGTCTGACCCTCTTTCCACTGGGTTAAGAAATAAAAAGGAAAAATCCACACAGAATGCACAGTCCTTGATTAATGGTTGACGGCCGGCGCTTCTCGTCAGCGAGTGCGTCTCTGATAGGGATCTCTTTGGTGCCTCTCAGTGAGCCTTCTAATATGCCCAGTGCAAATCACCTGGGGATTCGTCCCATTCCTCTCAGGTCTCCGGCCCGGCTTGCAGCTGTAATTAGAAACACCTGGTGAGCTCTCTGATGCCGCATTTAACCCCTTCTCTACTCCTCCCTTCCATTCCGCCTCCACACAGTTTTCCCTCCCATTCCCTACACCTGCAGGGCGTTTTCTTTCCTCCTTCCACCCAGTTTCATGCACAGTTTGTATTGTACCAATGCCAGTCTCTGGTATACCTATCTCTATGCGGCATTATTGGGTTGTACCTATGCCGTTTTCCCTTTTTAATTCTGTCTCTGCCCCCTCCTTGGTTTCGTTTCTTGTGGTAGTTTCTGGGACAAGTAGTTTTATTTTGATTTTCTGGCTTAACCTTTTGTTGGCTGGGTCTCATTACTAGAATAGGGTTCTCCCTTGGCTCTGTTGCCTCTTTGACCACCTCACATACTCCCACCTCCCCCCGGGAACTAGGCCGTTCGGGAATGTTCAAGGCCCTGGACAAGTAATCAGCGACTAGCTGATATTTTCCGGGTTTATGTACTGTAACAAAATGATAGGGTTGAAGGGTTAAGAACCACCTAAGGACCCTATGGTTTGAGTATTTCTGGGTGGCTAGCCAACGGAGAGGGGCATGATCTGTAAAGATGGTACATTTTCGACCTAGTAAGTAATAACAAAGGGAATCAACGCCCCCCTTTATTGCCAAACATTCTTTTTCTAAGGTGGAGTATGGTATCTCATGTGGGAGAAGTTTTCTACTGATGAAGGCTATTGGACAGAGGTCTTGTTCTGTTCCTTGGGATATCACGGCACCTTGACCGCACCATCAGCTTGTAAATAGATGTCTTTTGAGAAGTCAGAGCAGTGTAGGACCGGTTGGGTTGATATTAGTTGTATAAATTGGTGAAAAGCTTGCACAGCTTCTGCAGTGATTTCAAGTGGCCGGTTGGTTTTTAAGGTGTCTGTCAGTGGTGCCACTATGGTAGAAAAATGCGGTATGAATCTTCTGTAATACCCCACGAACCCTAGAAAGGCTCGGATCTCTTTCCGGGTTTCCGGTATTCATAATTTTTTCAAGGCCTGTATTTTGTCAACCAACGGTGTGATTACCCCACCTCCTACAGAATACCCCAGATACTTGGTAGTTTTAGCTGCCAGCTTGGTTTTCTTGGGGTTGATATGCAGTCCTGCCTCTTGTAAGGATGTAATTACTTTGATTAGATGTTCTAAGTGTTCCTTCCAGGTTTTACTGAAAATCACTATGTCATCCAAATAGGCAGCCGCGTATGGTTCATGAGGTTTCAGTACCTTGTCCATTAAGGCCTGAAAAGTGGCAGGAGCCCCGTGCAACCCAAATGGTAACACCGTGAACTGAAATAGTCCTTGAGGTGTTGAGAAGGCTGTTTTCTCCTGATCCGCTGGGTTGAGCGGTATCTGCCAGTATCCTTTGGTTAAGTCCAAGGGACTCAAAAAGGATGCAGCTCCCAGTTTCTCTATTAGTTCATCTATCCTGGGCATAGGGTAGGCTTTATATCTGGAAATGGCATTTAGTTGCCTAAAGTCCATACAGAACCGGGTGGTACCATCTGGTTTGGGTACTAGTACCACCGGTGAACACCATGCGCTCTTGGAGGGAATAATGGTACCTAGTTTCAGCATGCTATCTATTTCTTGTGCTATCTCCCCTCTTTTTGCTTCAGGGATTCTGTAGGGTCGGAGGCGTACAATCTTGCCTGCCTCGGTTGGGATTGAGTGAGTAGCCATATTAGTCCTTCAAGGTAGACCCGAGAATGCCTCTGCTACAGGGCCCAAGGTGTCAAATAACTCAATTCTTTGGGTGTTGCTTAATTGTTCCCCCAAGCCCAGATTTTGTATGTTACCAGCCGAGTGTGTGACCATTTGTTCCGGGACCGACATCTCTGCCAGAGTCGTACACAATATTGCCGAGTCCCCTTCTTTCCATAACTTGAGGAGATTAATGTGATAGTTCTGATGTTTATTTTGTCTACCTGGTTGCTCTACCTCATAATTAACTGGGCCCAACACCTTTGTTATACTATATGGGCCTTTCCATTGGGCGAGCATTTTGTTTGTGTGAGTGGGTAATAACACCAGCACTTTGTCTCCTATTTAAGCGTCCTAGGTCTGCTTCCTTTATCATAATACTTCTCTTGCTTTTCTTGAGCCCGCCCCAGGTTTTCCTGAGCATAGTCTCAGAGTTTTCCCAGGTGATCTGTTAGTTTATTCACATATTCCGTTAGGGTTGTTTCTTCCTGTTGTTCCCAAGTGTCCTCTAGTAATCCCAAAATAGATTTTGGCTGTCTCCCAAATGATAATTCAAATGGGGAATACCACTTTGAGGATTGGGGCGTATCACGTAAAACCATTAACACCCATGGCAGTACTTTCTCCCAAGACCAGTGGGGCTGGTTGCTCTTTTTATCATTTGTTTGATGGTTTTATAATATCTTTCCACCAGCCCATCTGTCTGGGTATGGTACACAGAGGTCCTTAAATGGTTGATGCCAAGGATCTTGCATACTTCCTTCATGACGCTTGACATAAAATTACGTCCTTGGTCTGTCACAATCTCCAGTGGAATTCTCACTCTAGCGAAATATGGCAAAAGTACATCACATAATTGTTTGGCAGACATTCCTCTTAATGGAAATGCTTCCGGATATCTAGTGGCATAGTCCACTACCACTAGTATGAACCGGTATCCTCGGCTGGTAGGTTCCATTGAACCCACAATGTCAAGCCCTATTCTCTGAAATGGCTCTTTGATCAAGGGCATTCTTTGTAAAGGGGTTAGTGCCGGTATATGGGGGCTTATTTTCTGACATATAGCACACTCTTGGCAATATTTGGTTATCTCAGCGTAAACTCCGGGCCAATAGAAATTTTGTAACACCCTTTTTATAGTCATGTTCTCTGCTAGATGTCCCCCTGTGGTATGATCATGTGCCAGCTGAATCAGCCCTTTCCTGTAGGACTGGGGAACCAACAATTGCTCCTTCTCTATGTTATCAGGGCCTTGGGTTACTCGATAGATCAAACCCTGTTTCTCTTTAAAGTAGGGAGTAGTAGGTTGGACCCCGCTAGTGTCTAGAGCTTGTTCCCTGGCCCTTTTTAACGTTTCATCCAGCCCTGTTTCTGTTTGAAATAAAGGCATATGGTCCCCCACTTTCCAGTCTATGATGGAAATGTCTTTATAATCTTTTCTGATTCACTCGATTTCTCCTTTTCAGGGTCTTGGCTAATGTTTCCCGACTACAGGCCCCCAATAGTTCAGTTTTTGAAAACGGGGCTTCTCTTAACCATCTATCGAATTCAGGTAGATCTGTTCCTATTGGCACCGGGGCGGGCAAGGTAGGAATAATGGCTGCTTTGATTGGTATCTCCTGCCCCTCTAATCCCAACACAATGGGCCTCATCACTAGTCTGGCGGTAACCCTTAAATGCGGCGGTAGCGCTATTACCGCTGCATTTAAGGGTCTGCCAGATCATGGCTTTGGCGGATTTCTCCCCAGCTCTGAGCTGGGGGGAAATCTGTGGCAAATTTGCCGATTTTCGGCATTATTACCGCAGGCGGAAAATCCGCCCACAGTAATAGCGCACATTTTCCCCATTGGGCCCAATGGGGAATGAGGAATTCTCGAAGGGGCCCAATGGGGAATGGGCAATAACCCTTCCGCCAAACCTGTGATCCGGCACTAATAGCGCCGGGGGGTTTGGCGGTACGGCTATTAGCGCCAGCGCTAATAGCGCCGGCGTTACCGCCCAACTCGTCATGAGGCCCAATTTCTTTAGCTGGATACCCTTTTACATCCCCATGCACGCACTTTATGTCAATGGTTCTCACCTTCTCACGATCTTGCTCGCTCACATGGGGCTGTATGGCCGTCTGTCGGCTTCCGCTGTCCATCATTGCTTGACGGGGATGTCCATCCACTGTGACCTCTATCACATAAGGCAATTGTTTCCTTCTGTATTCCTGTGTTTGCATGGACCCGATTTCCATTGGTTCAGTTTTTGTTTTTCTGGAACAGAATTGCGCAATATGACCCCATTCTCCACATTCGAAACATTGGGATGCCGGTCCTTTGCTTAAGCCAGCCCCATTAGTGGGTCGGGGTTCTCCCTTGTTCCTGGGTTCAGTTCCTGGCCCTTTATAGGTTCCAATGCGTAATTGGGAAGCTTCCACACTTGGTCTCAATTGGGTGGCAGGGAAAGGTCGGGTGCTCCCTGCCTTCTGATATGCTGTTGCCACGTCCATTGCCTCAGCCAATGACAGATGGTGATGTTGCCTTACGCACCTGTGAATGGGTCCTGGTAAGGCATCAATGAATTGTTACATCATTACTTTATCCTTAATCTGTTCTATTGTGGCTGTGCCTGTTTTCAGCCATTTTTCCACCAAATCTTGCACTCTGTAGAACAATTGTTTTCAGCTTTCTTCTGGTTTCAATCAGGTTTCTCGAAACTTGAGCCTGTAAGATTCCTCATCCATACCAAGTGTTTACAAAACAGTTTTTTTAAATATCAGTATAAGGAGTGTCTCCTGTGGGTTTAGATGCTTGGTAGGCCCCCTGCATTACCCCTGTGAGCAGGGGAGCTAGATAGAAGGCCCATCTGTCCTGTTGCCGTTGGGCGGCTCTAGCTATTCTCTCAAAATTTACAAAGAAAAAACTGGGGTCTTCTCCTACTTGGTATATTTGTAATACCGTAGCCGGTATTACTGGATGCGTCTGGGTCATGCCCACTGCTTCTTCCAGTATTCTTAAGGCTTCCTGACTTCGCTCTTGGGCACCACTTTGCACTTGTATGGCCTGTTGGAGTGCTTGTCGATCTGCCTGCGCCTGGTGACTTTAAACTTGTAAAAGTTGCTGCAGCTGCTGTTGCCCTTCTGCGAGTGCCTTTAGCACAGCTTCCATGTCTTCTGCTTGGGCCTTCTCTTGAATCCCACCGCTGCCACCACTGTAAAATAGTAGGCTGTAGTCGGATGCCGGGTTAACAATTCAAGATTTATTGCGGTGTTAACCTTACCAACAGCCCTCAGTGTGCACATCAAACAGTATTAGTTTTTACGAGGCTTGGTTTCCGTGAAAGGGTTAAATAAGTCCAGAGTTCAAAGGAAGCTCCACTTGGCTTCTCGTCTCGTTAAATGGAAAATAAAGTCAACTTAATTCTTTTCTCCACAGACATTAGCTTTCAGTCTGTCCGACCCTCTTTTCAATGGGTTAAGAAATAAAAAGGAAAAATTCACACGGAATGCACAGTCCTTGATTAATGGTTGACGGCCGGCGCTTCTCCTCAGCAAGTCCGTCTCTGATAGGGATCTCTTCCGGGCCTCTCAGTGAGCCTTCTAGTACACCGAGTGCAAATCACCTGGGGATTCCACCCATTCCTCTCTGGTCTCCGGCCTGGCTTGCAACTGTAAACAGAAACACCTGGTGAGCTCTCTGTTGCCGCATTTAACCCCTTCTCTGCTCCTCCCTTCCATTCCGCCTCCAGACAGTTTTCCCTCCCATTCCCCACACCTGCAGGGCGTTTTCTTTCCTCCTTCCACCCAGTTTCATGCACTGTTTGACCCCAACCTGTACGTTTCGGGGGATACCTATCTCTATGCGGGTTGACTGTATTGTACCAGTGCCAGTCTCTGATATACCTATCTCTATGCGGCATGATTGGGTTGTACCTATGCCATTTTCCATTTTTAATTCTGTCTCTGCCCCCTCCTTGGTTTTGTTTCTCCTGGTGGTTTCTGGGACATGTAGTTTTATTTTCATTTGCTGGGTTAACCTTTTGGTGGCAGGGTCTCATTACTAGAATAGGGTTCTCCCTTGGCTCTGTTGCCTCTTTGACCACCTCACACACCTCAAAACCCACCCTTTGATCAGTGTCATACTTTCGTTGTACTTCTCTTTTCATTCTTCTACACACATTCTCAAGGATGGCTGCTCCAGTAGTACTGTCAGAAATACTATTATACCTTTCCACAGTGGCAGACAATCCCCTATGTATTGTAAACAACGTGTTCTCCGCTTCCTTCACAGACGTAAGCTGCATACTGGAGTCATTAAATCCATTTCCATTATTGATATTAGTGTTCACATTTGTACTGATACATGTAAATCGATGTGTATTATTAACATTTATATGTATCGGTCCATTTGGATAATATACAATCCTATTTCCCCCATTCCTCCCTTATAGGACCTCCCCCTATAATACCCTCCCCAATACACTCCAAGAAGTACTAGCAATATCACACACAATCCTCAAGCAAGTACTGACCCACAATAATAGATATATTTCCACAATCTCAGATTTGTTTCCCTACGCCTCTGGTCCCTACTTAAACTATGTACATTAGTCGCGTCCATCTTCTTCTTTCGTGAAAGAGAAGCACAGACACACAAGACAACAAAAAAGGGAAAAACTTACAAGGCGTACACTGTACAATAAGGAAAAAGAAATGAGGGTGCAAGAGAGAGAGTGACAGAGAGAGAGAAAGAGAGAGACACTGAGGTGCTTGAATCCATTACAACGCTCACCCATATCAGCGTAGTCTATGTGTTATTCACAAAATGGCCCAGCAGGGTGAGGCAAGGTACCCCGTAACGTTTGTAGTGTCATCCCTATACTAACACTTTGACATGTGGTGCAATTTATGAACATTTCTGTAAAGCTTTCCTGCATGTTTGGTGCAAACCAGTCCTCCTGTATGTCTGCTTCTATGTGTTGCTTCAAACTGTGAGACAGGTAGTGTAATTGTTCAAATGCTACTGCTAGCAGCTCTTGGGACATTTCTGTCTTCCCAGAGATTTCCTGCCCCCATAACAAATCTGTCGGAGATTGCTTACACCCTCTCCATAACCACAACTCCTTCTCCCTCTCAAGTGCCCTTACTTGTAGTTTGATCATCTGGGAGATGGGTAATGCTGTGTAAGACACTGGATGCTCGCTTGAGGGTGGGGCAGTCACAACGTACTCAGTGGGCATTTCATGTGGCAGATACGCTGCCATTTTGGATGCCTCTTCAGCAGCTGCGTTCCCCCTAAATGTTTTGTCTGTCTTGTGAGTATGGGCGACGCAGTTGACGACCGCCACAACAGATGGCTGCGATAAAGCCATCAGCATATCTAACAGCACTGCATGTGGCACTGGGGATCCATTCACCCTCCAAAACCCCTCTTCTTCCAGCGGGGTAGACCAGCGTGTACCGTTGTTGTAACGTGCGCCGAGTATGACTATACCGCGACATGGCACTCTTGTGACACACTCAGTGTTTCAATGAGCACCACAAGCTCTGTCGCTTATGCAGAATAGTGTGTAGGCAACATTTTCATGACCACTGTCTTGTAGTTCCATCCCTCAAGTCGTACCACTGCTGCCCCTGCACATCTCTGTCCATCCTCCTGATCAATTGTGGATGACCCGTCAATGAAAAGTATCTCTCTCCGTCAATGCACAATCCCTTGCTTTGGTGGTATCATCTTCCTCCCCCTCATACGTGGCACAATCGTGCGCCGTCAGGTCCTTTGTAGTAGGCATGTCTGTTAAAAAGGTGCCAGGATTCATGATGTTACAACTAACCACATTAATATAAGGTTTAGAGATAATGATCTCATATGCCAATGACCTGTGTAGTCAGGGTAGATTATGACCTTTCTAGAATATCAAACAAAGAATGTTCCACATACATCGTTATTGACCACCCCATTGCGGTTGTAGAACTTTTCTCTATAGCAAAAGCAGCAGCTGCCAAGGCTTGTTCGCATGTGAACTGCCCCTGCATCACTGCATTCAGAGTGCCACTATAATAGATCAATGACGTGTGGCCCATAGTGCTTTTTTGCGGCAACAATGCTGTCATAGGCTGACCATCCGAATGTGAGAACAAAGAATTCCTGTGTGTAATCTGAGGGGTCCAGTACGGGTGCCACACTAATCACTTCCTTTAAATCGAACTGCCTAATCATTTCAGCAGTCCATTGTAGCTTGTGCTCCTTTGTCTTTTGTGCTTCCCTAAGGGCCTATAGGAGTGGTCTTGTGTATGCTGCAAAATCTAAAATCTAGGCCTTACAGTAATTGCATAGGCCCAAAAACATCTGCATCTCCTTAACTGAGGCGGGTCTAGGGGTGTTGCATACAGACACTGCCCTTTTGGGTAATATCCTCTTCCTATTTGTCTATATGACCTGCCCCAAATATATTACTTCCTGATGACAATATTGCAATGTAGCCTTGTCAACATTATACCCCTTACAAGCCTGCAATTGCAGGAGTGCAATGGAGTCCCTTCGGCAGTGCTGTTCACTGCCACTACACACTAACAGATCGTCCATGTACTGGATAATCATGCTAGGCACCTGAATAGTCCCTAGATCGGCATACAGTATTTGGTTAAATATGCTTGGGCTCTCACGGTACCCCTGATGTAATCTAGTGTGTTTGAACCACATCTGGTCATGCGTAAATGCCTTGAGGTACCTAGACTCCTCCTGGAGTGGAATCGAGAAGAATGCATTTTTCAAATCCACTACAGTTATGTTATGCTAAACCATTTATAAAGTACAAACTCTCACCCCGAGGGGCATCACGGCGCTAAAGCAGAACTATGCCAAGACAGAAAAGAAAAATCCAAAAACCAAAGCCAATGGTTAGGCAGCAAGAAGCAACGTTTTCACAGCCCGCCTGAACTGGAGATGATCCTCAGTAAGATGGAGAGGCAGGGGAAGAGAGTCCCACAACCGTGCGGCCATGACAGAAAAGGAACGGCCCACCAAAGGGTCGCATATAATACATTGAACCAAAATACAGGCTGTCTTGGCTGACCTCAAAGAGCGAGCCGGCACATCCCAGTGACATTTCTCCTGCAAGAACTTGAGGCCGATGCCATAAAAGGCATGGTGCACAATGCACAGAGCCTTGAATTAAATCTGGCTGGCCACCAGGAGCCAATGAAGCGATTTGAGAACACCTGAAACTGAGATAGACCAAGAGGCCCTCATGGCAAGCTGTGCCACTAAATTCTGAAGCATCTGCAAGAGCTGCAACAGATAGGCCGTAACAAGTAACCAAAGAAGAAACCACCACGGAACGAAGTCCCACGGGAAGAAAAGGGAGAACTTTGCGAAGAGTGTAGAGCTTAAAGTGTACCCCTTGGCAAACAGTACTTATTTGAGGTAGCAGGGAAAGGGAAGCTCAAAACTTGACACCAAGTGTTACTCACCGGTGAGAGGAGTGCGTGAAACCGGAGAATAGAACCGAAAACCGGGAAGTTGCTTGAATAACTTTGGGTGGAGCTTCCACCCAAGCCTCCTCTCTGTGAGGGAATAAGACCTTCTAAATGATATGACCTCTTGCGGTCTAATAACCAGGCAAGTGGACCGATCACCCAAAAGAACGGGGAGAACGCACCGCCACGGACCAGGCTGCAAAGGAAAGAACAACAAGTAAGTGTTTTGAAGGTAGCACTTATCCCCTGAAAGTCTTACTAACCAATGGAATACTTGAGCTTTTTCCTCCCGTTGTATGGAAAGTATGGCACAACACAGGAAATCACCTAGGAAAATAACAAGACTTAGAACCTAACTGGATTAAGCTATGACATAAATCAGGAGGTGGACAGGATCTTACCAGTGGAGAAGGACTGAATGGTTGGAGGAAATCAGAACACAACGGCAGGGATAAAATAAGAAAAAGGGAAATGTTAGTAGGATACTAATACCTGAACGGCACGAGGGTCACACTGGTTTCGGGATGGTGCACAGCTGCAGAGCGTCCTTAAGTGCACAGGCAAAACAAAGTTCAATCCAATGTTCAGTTCACAAAAGCAGAATAGTCTTACCACTGGTGACTGTAGAATGAAGGCAACAACCAGACGGAATGGTAGTTCAGGAAGGAAGGTAGTTCGAAGGCAGGCAAGGTCTGGCACACTAGCGGGCAGCAACAATGGCAAAAACGTCTAGAAGAGCAGTCCGGGAGCAAATAGGGGTCTGATACACGTGCAGGCAAAGACAAAGACAGAACCTTATTTTACGGAGTCCGTGGAAGCAAGCAGGGGTTCGGTACACGTACGTACACGAACAATGGCAAAACGTTAGTGCGGGTTCGAGGAAGATAAGGTCCGGTACACGGGTAGACAGGTAAGCCAGGGAAATCCAATAACGAGTCCAATAAACAAATCCGGGTCGATGCCGTAAAAAATTAAAGGGTTGGCACTTGAAGGAGGAACTTCTAGTAGCCGGGAGTAGCTGTAAACAGAAGCAGCGTCCTGGCTGCAACTGCGGAATACATCAGTAAAGGAGGCGGGGCAAGCTAATGCGAGGCTCCATAGCCGAACTACAGCACGGAGCTAGGTTTTCTGGGAAGTGTAGTTTCGTGTTGCTAACTTCCACGGTAGCTGCCACCGTGTATAGAATGGAGCAGCATTATGCCATATCCCTTTGGGGAGCGCTACAACCCTCCTGACCTTCCTGGCAGCCGTACTTGGGAAACCGACTGCACTATGGAGCCGAGCTGCTAAGGATACAGGTGGCAGTGGCTTCCGCACAGGACAAGGTGAACGCCGGCCCGTAACACCAAGATTTTTAACTACAGCAACCGGCTGGGGCACCATGCACAACTTGGGCGGCCAGAAATCAGCCGACCAGTGCGATGTCTCAGGTGGGGCCCCGACGATCAGGACCTCAGTCTGTCACCATTGAGTTGGAGCCCATCCAGACTGAGATTGCCAAAAGGCAGTGTCGACAGCCTTCGCAAATCTAGGCGCATCAGAATCTATGTATCGTCAGCATAGGAATAGCACCGGAACCCGAACAAGTGCATCAGCGAGATGAGAGGTAAGATATAGATATTGAAGAGAAAGGGAGAATGAGCAGATCCCTGGGGGACACCACAGGTCAGAGAGCAAGAGGCAGAGACAAATGGAGAAAGAAAGAGGGACTGGGAGCGATCAGCAAGGAAAGAAGAGAACCATTTCAGGGTCTGGCCGGTGATCCCCACTGTAGCGAGTCGCTGGACCAGGATGGAGTGGTCAACGGTGTTAAAGGCCGCAGAGAGATCCGAGGGGATCAGGCCCTTGCCCCCTGGTCTACAATCTGAGCCAGATCATCCAGAACAGAGACCCAGACAGATTCAGTGCCCCGGCCAGGTCCGAACCCTGACTGGAAAGAATCCCGAACATAAGCGCCTACAAGGAAAGAGTGAAGAAGAGGGGTAACCAAAGCTTCAACCAACTTCATAGAAAAAAGACAGTAGTGAAAAAGGGCGGAAATTGGAGAGAAGAAGAGGGTCCAGGTTGGATTTTTATAAAGCGGAATCACCAACGTGTACTTAAGAGGAGTAGATATATAGCCCTGGGTGAGGGACAAGTTCACTGCTGACGTCACTGAGGCAGCAATAGAGGAAATAATCTCTTTCAGAATTCCAAGAGGAATAGGATCGGCCGAGGAGATGGACTTCAGACTGCGAATGGCCAGGATAACATCTTCCCTAGAAAAAGTGGGAAATACCTCCCAAAGAACTGGGGCAGGTACATCCACTGAGGTCACCATTTCCTGCATATCCGCAGCCATTGAGTCAGAGATTTTCTGCCGTATTGCGCCAATTCAGTCTTGAAATTAATTGGACAATTAAGTGCAGAGTTGCATAGAAGGAATGAGTGAATTTGCCAAAGGCAGGGTTGAAAGCACCTCCACCACTTTAAACAAATCCCGGGAGGAGTTTACAGTGGCTTCAATACATCCAGGCAAATAGACCTGCTTCACTTTGAAGATGGCGAGTTGTAAACTGACGTGGCGTTGAGAAAAGCCAAGCAAGCGGGCAATAAGCTAGCCGCCAGTTACGTTGAGCACGTCAGCGCTGCTGGCGAAGAACTGCCAGGACCTCTGTAAACCATGGGTGCAAGGTTCAGGCACGAGGTTTAGAGGGTTTCAGGGGAGCCAGAGAGTCAGTGGGGACAGTAAGACTGCAGCCAGAAAATCAAGGTCGCCCGCAAAACCCGAGGCCAAGGCCTCCCTGAGCCCAGCCGCAACTGTAGTGATAGGAATGTTAAACCAGCGGTGAGAGGGGGGTATGGAAGAGCCGAGAAACATTGTGCGGGCTCACCCTGAATGGAAAATGGCAAAACCCGGTGCGTGGCTTCTTTGGGGATGCTACATAAAATTGTTGCAGGATTCGGGACTGCTGGAAACTCTTTCTGCACCACATCATTTAGGGGACACAAGTCCTGGATCATTCTCCAATTGCCCCATTGCTGTTTTAACTGGATATATTGCTGTATTGCAAGGGGACATAGATGGCACGATAATCCCCTGATCCAGTAAGGCCTGTATTGTTTTTCTAATGCCCTCCTGCGCCTCTCTTAACAGGGTATATTGTCTTACCCTGGGCAGCACCACACCTGGCTTCAGGGTAATACGCACAGGTGTTACATCTTTCAATAACCCTACTACATGTGGATTCGTAGTCCACAACTGTGAATGCACGTGCTGTAAATCTTCATTGAAAAATGGGGATGGAGTTACTGTTGCCATTAAAGGACACTGCAGTCTTCGATACTGTATCATTATGTCACATGGAATACAAATCTCCACTATTATTCCGCCCTCTTTGTCATTATTCTCAAACAGTTCGTCATCCGTCATCTCCTTTAGCTGCACTGCTGGGTCTACACAGAGCACTGTGCACCACTCACACCCATCCCTATCCATTCCCAATAGGACAATCCTTCTGTTCAAAACTAACAACCCCTGCAGGTCCAGAGCCAATATCGTTCCTGCCAACACCTCGGGCCACAAAGCTGGGTGAAAAATAAAATCAGTGGGCACTCACCAGTACTGCTTAGCCATCTTGGGCACTGCCTTGACAAGCACCATAATACCATAGATAAACATGTCTGGGTCTACAGGAATCCTGCTGACTACCGCCTACCTTGTCATTGTGTGTATTATCAACATCGCCCTTACAGCACACATCCCAGGCGTGGAACATACTACTCCATGATCTGTAAAGGATAGTGATGTTTAACTTACGGAGCAGGTCCCTATTGTGAGAAACCTGAAGGTGTCTCCCTAGCTAGTCCCCAGGGATGTGTCACCCAGGTGGCCAGGGCACAGCCCTCGCTATTGCATCCAGTTGCTGGGGGTGGACCAGTGAGGGAGGATCACCTGGATGGGGGGTCGTTGGGGAGTGGGACACTTATGGGTGAGACATAGTAGCCCCCTTCTTTCAACACCTTTTCCCTATTCCAAAACACTGCCCCCTTTTCCGACACAAACACTTTTGCACAACACAAAACACAACGGTTTAACACCAGAGCCATTTACCTGACAGGTCCCAATACAAGAGTCAGACAAAGTCAGGCAATTGACCAGAATCACACACACCTGACAGCCCTTTCCCTCCTCAACATGGATAAAAGGTGGAGCACAAGAGCACAGGACAAGCCAGGCAAACCACACAACGTGAGAGCTAACTCAACACGGCAGTTCAAGAGGAGGCGAAAGATGGCAGATACCGAGAGGGTGACAAGGAGAGAAGTGACCTTGGCCTTTCCGATCAAGGCCCGTGAAACCTCTGCGGACGGAAACATAAGACTGCGTACAAAGGGCAGTGTGTGTTGCTGCAGATGTCAATGGTACACGAGACCCTCCTCCGCTGATAACCAAGCCCGGGAGAGGCACTGGTCTCTGTGGTACCAACCTTGACTCGAAGGAGAAGAAAGCCAAGCAGTTCATCACAGCCGGTGAATCGATAAGAAAATGACCTTTGTTGAACGAAAAGTAGCAAGCAGCCAAAGTTGAACTTTCAAAGGTTTAAAGGAACTATTGCGGAAGAGGGGAAAAATCTGCAACAGAGGCGTCTGGCGCCACGTGGGTGCTCACACATGAAACTCTGGGCGATTACCTGATGAGAAGAGACTACCGTAACCAGAAGGCCTTGAGAAGTGGTGAAGAGAGGTCAAACTGGTCATACAGGGGTCTTGTAAAATCCTCTGTACCGTTGAAAGTCTTTGACCGACAGATGATTGTGAAAGAAAGGGACATTAATCCCTCATGGTGAAAACTAGTATATGAACAGAGTGTTGCAGAAGTTGTCAAGAGTGAACCCGGCGGAGGGATGCTAACAAGACGGGGCGAAGACTAAAGTACCATTGTGAACTGTTTGTGTAAAAGTTGGTGAGAGTGAACCAGGCAGAGGGAATCCAACAATCACGGGGGAAGCCTGAAGGACTGTTTAAAAAGACATTAAGACTTGTGAAAATAAGAATCATTGGAAGACCAGGAGAAGTGAATGGCACCCCTTGTCAAGTGGGTCGGAGCCCGGTTGAGGGAGATCCAGGGGTGAAAAGTCCTCACCCAAAGTCATTTTGCAAAGGAACATTTTGTTTGTTTGTTTGTTTGTTGTTGAATACATCAGGGCCTCAAAGGCAAGAGGCTTTTTATTGAAAAGAGATTTAACCATCGAAGAACTTGATAACTGGAACGGAACTGTTGGCTCGTGCGGGAAAGCTTGAGCATGTGCTCTGCTCCAAGGTTCTCCCTTGTCCTGTGTCCAAAACTTGGGGAAGGGAGACACCTGACAATCACATCCTGACTTATTATTTGGAACACTTCTTTCTTTATTGAACCCTTATCCCACACTCTTTTTGTAATTAGTTGTAAGGAATTGACAATAGGTTTTTCTTAGTATAGGCCCCCTTTTTTTTGACACAACGCCAGAAGCACTGCCTTATTTTTCATTTGATGGTCGAAGCTTGCTCCCAACTTAGATTTAGGTTTAGATTAGATTAGGCTTTTTTGCACCCTACATTTACATTTTAATAAACATCCTGAACTGTGATCCCTTGTGTTTGTCTTTGCTGTTGCCACCATGAGTTCCTTACACTACCCAGTACATTGACAGGGGAACTCTTGGAATATAGTAAGGGCACCCGTACTACCTTCCCTCCCACCTTCACGTCCAACTCCTCAGTGTATGGAACCTTGGAAATAGCCCCAGAGAATCCCTGCGTGCCAAGATATTTTCCCGATAGTTGATAGTTTCCTGCCATGATACATGATTTAGTTGCACCGGAGTCCACCATGAATATAAATAGCTTATTTCCTATCTCCACCCCCACCAACGGTTCCTCTTCAGGGTGGATAGTCATCAACAAGACCAGACACGTAAGTGCTCTTTGTGGGCTGTCCTAATCGGGATACGTGCTTGTTCCAGGGAACGAGAAGTGGCCACCTCCTCCTACTGCTGCTCTCCCAAAGAGAGCAGCTGTCCTGCATGGCACCCTAATTACCGGGGCAGCACTGCCCTGCTGTTGCTGCAGCGGGAGCTGCGTTTGTGCATCCAGTGCTTGGGGCTGCTGATTTTGAGTTTGGTATTGCCCCATGGATACTCTTGATTCTGGTACCCTAGACGCTGTTGCTGGTAACCTAGTCCTTGGGGTCCCTGGGACCCTTGGCCCTGTTGCTGTGGCACATAATTACACCCCACTGCAGACCTGCTCCTGCATTCCTTTGCAAAATGCCCCCACTTTAAACAATTCCAACAATGAGACTGCCCAAACCCAACTCGCCTGAGTCCAAACCATCCTCTTCTTTCTCCCTTTGGCCCCCCTTGCTGCCACTGTGGGCCCGGGGTACTGTTGCCCACCTCACCGTCCTTGTCTCCTTCGGCCCAGAGCACTGCAATAGTGGCACTCACAACTTGTTTGGTACGCTCTGCTCCTTTTACCTGTACTGACGTCGGCACAGGCACCTGGACTGCTACCTTTGCCAACTTTTTCTCCACCAATTTCGCTTCATCCACCTGACACTGTTTCCCTCTCCCGCTCCTTGATCCTTTTAAAATGGACCACTATTATACTCTATTTCTGGCCACCCCTTTACCTCAATACCACAATCTTATCCAGCGCATTCTGCACTTCCTTCGGCAAGCCCTTCTTCATGACAAAATAAAAAGAATGGTATTGATTGATCCCACGGCCCTTCCGCCTCAGCTCTCCATTTATCTAGCATTTTACGAATAAACCTAGCTGGGTTCTCATCATGCCCCATGGTATAATGCATCAAAGACTAAGTCGGGAGTATCTGGGAAGGCTCTCCGTAGTGTATCCCATACCATTGCCCTAACTTCATTAAATGATGCTCTACCATGCGCATCGTCCCCCAAGGTTACTCTCGGGAATCTGGCCTTAACCCACATGTCCCCAGTATGATCCCCAATTACGGCCACCAACTGGCTCTTAAGATCCCCTATTGCCAGGGGCAACCCTGCAGTTTGTTTTTCAAATTCATATAGCCACTTGCTCATCCCTGCTGTGAGCTGTGGGAGTGCCTTAATTAAATTATTCTTATCCATTTGGGGCCAGGGCACATACTGTGTCCTCCCTGCCCCATATGAATGAGAGGCATCTGCAGCTTTGCCCCATCTCCCACACCCTTCCTCGTGATTCCACTTCTTTTTACCAATGCCATCCTACCGGCCCTATTCCTTAACCTGCCCCGTCCATAAACCTATTCCTTGGGGGGTATTTTCAGCCGCCTCTTCACCTGTCTTCTCCTTTGCTCTGATCCTCCATAAACGTGTCTGCACCCCCTTCCTCCACATCCTCTCCAAACACTGTATTCTCCCCTCCCAGGATAATCCACCTACCCGGGTTCCTCTCTTTCTCAACACCTACGCATCTCATACCTGCAGTATCCATTTTAAGCAGCACTTACCAAGACTTCCACTCTCTCAGTGTAATTATATCCCTCACTGTTCCTGGGTATGTCTGTATCCTTTTCAGTTATGTTAGTAATCCAGTCAACCTATCCCCGAACTCCCTAGACCTGTAATCCGCTGATGCTGGTACTTCGGGCGGACGGGTATACGGAGGTGGGAGAGCGGTAGCCTGTGGTGTTACTGGCACTGTAGGAGATCCTACCACAGCAGAAGGGGTCCCTATCATGGCAGGTAGATATCTTGGATTAGTGTACCCTTCTGCTGGGTATGTTGTCATGGGATATAATCCCCTACTCTCAACTGGCTTCTCGCCTTCTCCTTCTCCATTTCTGCACTTCCCATCTTTCTGTCTCTGCCCCTCTACTCTATTCCCTTGATCCTCTGCATCTTTGAACATACGCCAAAGATCGAGGATCTCTTTTCTCTTCTGTAGCTGCATCCTTATATTTCGCTACGACAAATGTGGACATGTGTTCCCAAAATACTCCTATTGTGTGAGCCTTGTACTGACCATGGGCAGAGCATCCCCCTCCTCCTGTCTCCGCGTTCCACTGCTTATGATATTTCTCCACCCTGTCACGGTACAGGGGCAGGGCCTTGTGCATGTGCTCTATTGGTGTTCCTCCCCCATGCTAGTGACATCTATTTCTTACTGAACCTGCAAAAATCCTTCTAAAGTGTCATGCACATAGCAGCTCGCTCATGGCAGAAAAAAATGAGAACAAAATCAACCCCCCCTTCTCTCTCACCGTTCCATACACCCACACACCGCTCCAGAAAATCAGGCAGCACCACACAATGACCGCCCCTTTTGGGTCCGATTTTCACCCACAAAACACAACCATCATAAATTAAAATAACACGCTAAAACTAACAGCCACTACTTGTTCCAGGCCTACTACTTATACGAGACCACTACCTTTGTATTTCCATGAACCTCCTTTAAAGACTATTCTGCCTTGTGGTACCACGCTCCCTCCCCTTCTGAGGAGGGGATCCATGCCTTACCATTCCCTTACCTTAAAATACTTTCACCAAACCACTCAACCAATAATACCAATTTTGTCAACGAATAACCCTACCCTCATCCATGTCACATCAATGACCTCACTCTCTATGCACTCACACCATTCACAGTTCCCCGTGCATTTGTCCCCTACTTGTTATCTCTTACAAGAACCTACTCACATGTGCATGCTCACCAGAACTCCTCAGTCACAGGGTTCCAACACCAGCCTGCACTATCCTCAGAGCCGCGCCTGCATGAAAGTGCAGAGAGGACTTTTCTTAAAATGACTCCTGCTTATCCCCTCAAAACACATTTTTTTCAGGGCCAGTCACTGTAGGTGGGCACGGCTCCTTTTATAGAAGCAGCCTGGAAACCTCTGTAGATACGGGGGGGCACTGGGATCACGGTGGGGTCACCAATTGAAGGCACACCCCTGAACGCTCACACCAGAGAGAATACAACCCACTACGGGAGAAAGGCCCAAGTCGATCTTGTAAGGATAACAAGTTTAATCTCAGACGCAGATGAGAGCAACAACAAATAACTCTACTGCTAAGAACGTTCTGCCAAAAAGTAGTACAAGCTGAATCTTATAAAGCAAAACATTGTCATACTGGACGCAACACAATGTAAAAACCTGCACGGCTGATTGGATGGATCCTATACAGGTACCACCTTTATCCATATGGGATGGCAGTTTATAGGTCTTCCATAACGTGGGTGCTGTGGGGCTCATCTTCTCACGTTGAAGGTGAGGCAACAAATTAATTATACTCCTACTATACAGCTTGTTTTATCACTCATACTGTGCACTTGGCAGGCCTTAAGACAGACACACAGGAAGTTCTGGGGCACTCTAACCTTCACACACACACACACATTTGACTCACTCCTTTCGCGCCATCCGGCCCCAAGGTCTCCACCCTCGTTTTGAACTATAATTTGTCCCTCCCAGTACCTCGCAATACAAATCACACGATTGACGCTTCAATGATATGCCCTGTCTAACCTCTTTGAACATTTCAGGACTTGTTACTTTGGGGTTGGTGGTCAAAGGGCACCTGGTGTCTTGGAATTCAGGGATCTTAAGGTTTAGTCAGTTATGTGGGCTATAACTCGTGGTCAACCAGGAATGGGCCGGGTCATGCTTTGGTCAGTGTGAGATAACATGCACACCAGGCACCGGTCTCTGATCACGGCTTTGTAGGGCACATTCCTCTTGGGTGAAAAACACATCTTTGCAACACTTTCAAAAACAATGAATAGATGGGATGGGGGTGCAAACAGTCCTCATGGGAGCTTGGGCATGACTGGAGATTTCTATGGCCTGGTAGATTTGGGCCTAATGCATGTAATGCTGCATTTACCGTGCAGGCCTTCCCTTCTTACGGAAATTATTAATATCTAAGCAGAATAGCGAAGCCGCCCGCGCCTTGGGCCACACAATGTAGGTACACTATAATTGGTTATATTAACATGGGGTCCTGCTGGATGGGAAGGCATCCCTCACACTGTCCCCCTCACCCCTGGCTCATAACAGTGCTTTAAATGCATCTCGCCTTACTTTAAAGTGCTTAGGGGGGGCTGCCCCCTTCCCAACATATCTATAGGCAGACATAGGGGGTCATTACGACCCTGGCGGTAGGGGGTTAATGGCACCGGTAAGGATGCCGGTGCCGTTAAACCCCTACCACCCTATTACAAGGTCCCTTAGGGGGTCCCACTAGGACGGGCTGGTTTTACCAGCCTGTTTTAGCGAAACCCGTTAAGGGACCATGGAGCCAATAACGGCCCCGTTATTAGCTCCTTCCCCATTCCCATTGAGCCCTATTGGGGCTCAATGGGAATGGGGATTGGTTTTCGAAATGGGAATTTACCGGGTCCGCATGGGTCGGAATGTCCCGGTAAGTCCCCATTCTGACACCCAGGACCCGGACCCGAGTTTGTAGGCAGCCATGAAGCTGATAGCACCATGGCTGCCTACAAACTCGGAATGAGGCCCATATTCCCCTAATCCAAACCCACCCCTCGATAGGTTTTTGCAACTTGCCACATAGGATGACATCATAGATGACGCATCTAGCAATTGTAAGGGAGGAAGGGTCGTTTGGGCCCCCCTACATTCCAGGTGAGGTGTACGTTATGTTCATACAATGGTTGGAGATGTTCCCTTGTCTGAGCCCCGGTGACGGGTGCGAGGAAGCCATTGAATGACACCTATCCAATGCACCTCGCACGACCCCAGAGATTCCATTTTGTATTAACCTCAACTCCATCTTTTGACTAGGCCGCGCATGAAACTCTCAGAGGCAAGCCTGCACCTCTCCCTCCTGTCCAGCGCCGCGCAAAGCCAGCCTGACAACCCCCGCCTCCTCCCCACTGTCTGCGCTGTGGCTGTCCTGTTCTCACGGAAGCTTGGAAGCAAATTGTTGCAAGCTGACACTGTATCTCTCTCTTCTTCCTCTGAGATCAAAGCCCTGTGTGTGAGCGGGCCGGAGCCTGGCTCATGGAAACCCTTTGTCTTCACAAACCTGCCCGTGCTCCAACAAACCCCCACCGTTAGGTTACTATCTGCATGAACCTTAAACCCTTAATTCATTTGATGTAGCAGGGCTGGGACTCCTGGCCATGGGCCACCCTTGATTGCCCCCATATAACTAATCCTGAGGAAAAATACATTCTCCATGTGCTAACAAATTCCGACACCCTTGTTTGATCCTCGAGGCACTTGATAAATGTTCCCCAAAAGTACACGCCAAGATAAGGCACCTGGACGACCGCATGTCTGCCACACTCTGGCCCAGGTCAAGAATGTATACATATTGTTACAATTTATATACGACAATGTGTTATGATGAGTCCTGTGTGTCATATTAAATCTTGCATGGCCATGATTACTGTGAATCTTACCTTAGTTAGAATTATAACTGTGGAAACGGCTTGACCCTTTGCCCCTCCCTGATGAGCCCAGCTGCCCCACACGCCTCAAGTGAACAAGTTCATCTTCAGCCAATCCAGCATCAGCACAACTATACAATGTATAATGTCTTGTTCAACTAAACCAATGAAATGTATTTGTATAACCCTTATAGCACACGTCATAGATGATGTGTTTTGGACTCATGTGATTTTTCTGTATTGTTGGCAGAGCGCTCTCAGGGCAGCAGAGTCCTCTGCATGCCTCATCCTATTTTTATATAAAGATATCCTTGCCTCACTCGCAATCTCTCCTGGTCTTATTCCCTAATGGGGTGTGTCCATCAGTGTCTATTTCTCTGATATATTTTAATTGTAATTTTGGGGAATGACCACTTTCATTTGGTGACCCCCTTAGCGTGATAGTTGATACGAAAAGTCCCCGGCCACAGCGGCGAGATCTGGGGCACCTCCAACAAGGCTGCCCACCTACAGCTACTGGTAACCTTAAAAACGCGTATGCTACTGAGAAGGTTCCACAGGGTCCCGGCTTTGCAAATACCCAGCCCCCCCCCCCCCCCGGGTTTGGCTCTTGATTGTGGGGCGGCACCCCGATTGTGGATAGACCATGCATGGAGGCTCTAGGATCAATACAGACACGTGAGTATCGATTGCGAGGGAATCTAAAGGAAGGGGAAGGGGAATGTAGTCAGATTGAAAAGAAAACAGGGATAGTTTTTGTGGGTTTGTAACACACAGAGTTGAAGTAATTGGGACCGTGAGAAGTTCTTCTTTATCTATTCTTTTTCTGCATATGGCCATTAGGATATTATAAGAGGTGATGAAGTAAACAGAGATACGGGAACCTAGCTCCGAAGGGGGTGGAAGGTGGCGCCACATAGTACTATCTCGACTAGTACAGGAGTTTAAATAGTGAAAAAAATAATAATTGGGAGTCTTGTATAAGGAGAAGGCTCAGAAAATGTTAGTTCTCTTTTCTTTTTCTCATCTATCTTTGAGAATAAGTCTCTAGAGGTCGGTCCAAAAAGGGCCAGGGAAGGGTGAAAGAGGGAAATTGAAGTAAAGGGGAAACTCTGGGTTCAGGGCAGGGGGTTAACGGGGGAATAGGAAGGTAGGGTTTATGTTTTATGTTAGTTAGATGGTGGAAGTAGAGTATGTAAATGTGTTACGTTTAATGTTAAATGGCCAATGTCTTGTCATTTTATTGATGGCACAAGTGTTCGGTTTTTCATAGTGTTTAAGGTTTCGAGAAAAAGTATGGCCAAAATGTTTTGTTGAACGGTTGCAAAAAAGGTTCCTGTGGTGAACATAGTGTAACAAGACGCTATAAAGGGTGATTTTTAGATTGTGCACACTTCCACACACACACCCAATAGCAAAGAGAAAACACATGATGGGGGCAGAGACAGCATTCATGCACATATGCCAACACCTCCCAGTGTATAGCGAGAAAATAAAAAAATATCATGAGCAATGGCTAACAGAGATAAAAGGGGATGGGACATTAAAGTATGGCCAGACGGAGGGTAATTTGACAAGACAGTATTGGACCTTGTAGCAACATATTCATCAATTAAATATAAAGGTAAGCAGCTCCAAAATATGAGAGAAGTGCTAGATTTGTGGAGACTGTTTGAGGAAGTGCCACAGGTTAAAAATAACGACAGAGAACAGCTGTCCCAAGTAACAAGGACCAAGGACGAGGGAGGAGAAGAGAAAGAGGAGGGGAAAGAACCCAACAAACTGTACCCATTACTTACCAAGCCTGTCGAGGGATACAGTGAGCCCATATATGTGTCCAGGCCAAGTGCCCCCCCCACACCAGCAGCAAACAGACAAGAGCAGTGGGCTGGAGAGGAGCAATATGGAAATCCCCAATGGCAAGGAAGGACTGGAAGAGGAGGACGAGGTGGGTACCGAGGACAAAGAGGAGGGTACGGAGGCCAAATACCCAGAAGGAGAGGGCAAGGAATGTGTTGATCATGTGGTAGAAGGGACCACTTTGCAAATGTCTCACCCGCCCCATGGCATATTATCAGAATGAACAGTATGGTCATCCCCATCCAGGCAGCCCCTATGGCGTGCCTATGGGTGTATACAGACAAGAGGAACAAATTGACCCCCGTTACGCACAAGAACAGAGAGCACCACCACAAGGCACACAGCAGCGATTAACACGGCAGAACCACATGGTAAACACACGTAGTAACCCATTCGTTACCACGGCAAATGGCGCGCAAGCGCCATTCAGAGGAGCAGCAGTGGTGAGGGACGTTTTCACCCACCCTGAGACGATTAGGCACCGAGAATAGGACAGCCCACAGAGAGCACTTGCGTGTCCAATGCTATCGACAACCCTAAGTCCAGACGAGGAACCACTGGTGGGGGCAGAGATAGGAAACAAGCAGTTCATCTTCATGGTGGACTCGGGGGTAGAAAAACCGTGTCTAAAGGAAGGCCGGTTTCCGCTTTCAGACTGGAAGTTGGAAACGCAAGGATTCTCTGGGGTGGTGGTCACGGTTCCTTATACTAAAGATTTGGACATAACAGTGGGGGGAAAGACGGTGCGAGCACACCTATTGTATCACGAAGACTCACCAATACATTTAATAGGGAGGGACCTCCTCAGTAAGCTTAACATGACTATCTCCTTCACAGAGAGGGGATAGTGTGCTCAACACGAGGTATATGTGCCATGAGAGCAATGTTACTAATGAACACAATTGCCACTGAAATTGAAGTTCGGGGAGTGCAAATTGAGCCAGACATGTTCATACAAGGGATAAAAGTGCTGGCAAAAGCAGTACCTGAAATAACACAAGAATGGCAAGTACCTTCCAACGTTGTGTTTCGCCCCATGGCTGCCCCAGAGGTGGTACCAGGGTCAATACTGTCCCTAGATTTGCATGGTGTGGTGAAAGGGTTGGACACGCACGGGTGTGAGTGAAGAACAGTGCTATGCATAGACCCCAATATAGTGCTGCGTGACCTACCAGATGAGGAACTATTCACTGACAGTGACACTGACACTGATGGGGAAATCATAATGGAAATTTGTATTTCTTGCGACATAATGATTCAAAATAGACAAGTGACAAACCCCCTCATGGCCATTATCAATGCACCCGCAACATTTTTGACGAGGACATGCAACAGGTGCCAGCCACATTATGTACGGCCAATCCGCAGGACGTAGGGCTCCTGCAAGAAGGAACCCCCGTTACAATCAAGCTCAAACCTGGTGCAGTGTTGCCACGAGTAACACAGTACCCCTTGTCAAGAGAAGCAGAGGAGGGAATAAAAGAGATAATACACGCCCTACTAGAACAAGGGATAATTGTGCCATCAAATTCATCTTGTAATACGGCAATTTACCCAATTAAAAAAGCAAAGGGCGGGGCTTGGAGTATGATACAGGATCTACACCCACTTAGTGACGTCATAAAAAAAGAATTTCCACTTGTCCCAAACCCTGCATCAATTTTCTGCAGGATCCCAAAATGGGCAACTTGTTTCACAATGGTAGACTTGAAAAATGCATTCTTCTCGGTGCCACTGGACCCAGAATCACAGTACTTGACTGCATTTACCCTAGGGGGAAACATATATGAGCATTGCAGATTGCCCCAGGGATATTGCGAAAGCCCAAGCATTTTCAATAGAATACTACATGAAGACCTTGGCAACATTGACACAAAGAGCACAATAATACAATATGTAAATGATCTTTTATTATGCGGAGAAAACGAATAACAGTGCAGAACAGACTCAATTCCATTGTTAAATTTACTGGCCAACAAGGGGTACAAGGTGGATAGACAAAAATGACAGTACTGCCTAAAGGAAGTGCTGTATTTGGGACAGCTGATATCAAAAGATGGTAAACGAATAATCCCAGACAGGGCAGCAGCAGTACGCGCAGCTATCGGGCCCCACACAGTGAAGGACATGCAGAAGTTTCTCGGCATATGTAATTATTGCCAGGCATGGATACTAGATTAAGCAGCATGCATCAGACCTTTGCTACAAGCACTAAAGAAAGCACAGAAAGAGAGCTCAGGGATTGTATGGACCCCAGAAATTAACACAGCTTTTGACACATTGAAAGATCTCATCTCCACAGCGCCAGTCCTAGCAACCCCTGATCAGTGGCGGCTGGTGAGTTTGAAACCTGGGGGGGCGTGCATTTCCCCGGGGCACTTTTTGAGCGAGCGCGCGAGCCCACACCGCCCAAGAAGGGTGTGGGGGGATTCTCCCCCCGTTATATTTTTTGAAAAATGGCCTCCAAAATGTGCAATTTACTGACAAAAAGCATTAGGTTTTACATACTAATGGTGGTACATTGTTTTTTAACACTACCAGGGCTAGGTGATCTAGCATTGCCCTCATGCACAATTTCATTATAGTTACTCACTCACTGCAGTCTATATGTGGATCTCTGGGAAAACAGGGCTTTAGACCCTGTGAAATTATGGGCTGTGTTGACTTGACCTGGCTCAGGTACAGGGCATTGGCAGGCAGGTTAGGACGCACAGTACTTGGGTCTGCTCTGCACTATTAACGAAAGGCCCAGCAATTACAAATGTAAAGCATTTCATTGTTTGCAACTGCATTCATATGCACACATTTTCACATTTTTAGGCAACTAAAATGATGATGGGGTTAGAACTTGCATGTTAGGGGAGTGATTGGAAGAGAAGGAGGGGACAAAAGACAGCTCATTCTTACAGCAGTCCTTAAGTGTGTGATTTCTGACATTATATAGAGAGGTAACTGCTTTTAACATTGACGCTTTACCAAAAGAAGACTCTCTTTAGAACGTGTTAAAAAGTTAGATTTCACCACACAAGTAAGCTTGCACCATCCCCCACAGTCTGCAAAGTTACCCCCTCTCCCAAGGAGCCCTCCCACCCCCTATGAAATGTGTGTCTAGTTGCACCACTGCTGCTGATGGAACGGGCCAAGAATCCTAGCAGACATTGGGCAGTGTCTATGGCTGCAGGAAAGATGATTCACACAGCAGTCAGTGCCCTGAAATTCCAAATGTTCATTTTGCAGCCAGCAAAGTCAATTGTGAGGGATCATGGGTGTTGTAGTCCAAACCATCTGGCACACTGCAGGTTGCAGACTGGTATACTGCCTTTCTGGTACTAGTTGTTTTGCTGTTCAATAACATATGTGATTCTGCAGGTTAGAGAATACAAACAGTGGAGGCAATGCCGGATGTGTCATTCACACCTGACCAAGGGGCTACTTGAGGAAAAGTATGCAAAGTCTGCTCTTGGTTGCATTATCAAGAAAAAGTCACCTGCCTTTATCATTGAAACAGCCATGCAGCCCCTAAGCCTTATGTGAATACTATTCGACAAGCAGACAACTTAGTAAAGTTGTGCAATTGAGTTGACTTTTCGTTGGCAAAATGGAAGATTAAAGGCTGTTGTAGGAATTGTATATGCAGGAGGCCCGCCATGTCACCCAGTGGACATTAGCACTTACAAGAAAAGTTTATAGGACTTCAAGAATAGACTGGTCACAGAAGATGAACACCCCTGCAGTCATTTGCCATTAGGTTTCTACCCTCCCCCCACAAACCCTCACTCCCCGCCACCCGAATTCTGCGCCAGACCCAGGAAGGGATTTCTGACCCTTTTAGTGCAGGAAAAAGCTGCTTCCTTCCTCGCTGCATTCTCGGGGTGGGGGCGAGCAGGGGGACATTGCAGTGTGTGGAGGATTTCCCCTTCCTCCTGGAGGCCTTGGGCGTGAACCTACTGTGTAACCAGCCTTCCATTGAAGCCAACACACTGGAAAACAGAACACTGCCCGAATATCCAGCCTTGCCATAGTTTTGGCCACACTTTAATCCTCTGTCAGCCGGCCCACCATTGTTCACCTACTGCCTACACAGCGCTACACTCCCACGCATTCTCCTTCATAGTCGCACACCCAGACTGGCGCGCCATCCTACAAGGGATCCCAGCCTCTCACCCCCTTTTGTCTTCGTCTGTCCACGTGGCTCTACCTCGGCCCAAAAAATAAAAATGTGATCACAGTGCGTCCACATACATTACTATTGTGCTTGGTGTATACACTACTCGAGTAGTTCTTCGGCAGGGGCAGCTGATCTGTGCCATTATGCCCATTTTGCACATACTTTCTAGGGTCCGTTTGGCCCCACACCATGGCTGCTTTCCTTAATTATTTTTGTTTAGCCAATCATAGACTGGTTTTAGCTTCCCTTTCTGAGAACATTTCCCTTCTTGCTGGAAAGAGCTGCCAGTCGTGGGTGTTATGGTAGTAACTTAGGGGGTGGGCTGAACCGCTGGGTGCAGTGCACCCCAGCTGGCCTGCAAGCAGCGAGGTCTGGGTGGGGGGCTGCACTGCTAGGTGCAGCACACCCCAGTCGGGTTGGGGTTGAACCGCTAGGTGTGGCGCAGTGTACCACAGGCGGCCTGCAAGCAGTGAGGTCTGGGTGGGGGGCTGAAACACTAGGTGCAGCGCTGCACACCCCAGGCGGCCTGTAAGCAGTGAGGTCTGGGTGGGGGGCTGAAACGCTAGGTGCAGTGCTGCACACCCCAGCCGGCCTGCAAGCAGTGATGTCTGGGTTGGTCTGGGTTGGGGGCTGAACCGCTAGGTGCGGCACAGCACACCACAGGTGGCCTGCAAGCAGTGAGGTCTGGGTGGGGGGCTGAAACACTAGGTGCAGCGCTGCACATCCCAGGCGGCCTGCAAGCAGTGAGATCTGGGTGGGGGGCTGAAACACTAGTTGCAGCGCTGTACACCCCAGGCGGCCTGCAAGCAGTGAGGTCTGGGTGGGGGGCTGAAACACTAGTTGCAGCGCTGCACACCCCAGGCGGCCTGCAAGCAGTGAGGTCTGGGTGGGGGGCTGAAACACTAGTTGCAGCGCTGCACACCCCAGGCGGCCTGCAAGCAGTGATGTCTGGATGATGGGCTGAAACGCTAGGTGCAGCGCAGGGGCACATCTCTGCTACTTGGTCCACACCATAAGTGTTCTGCAGAGACTCTCACTAAACCTGCATAAAATAGTGCCTGCAATTGCAGACACACAACTTATTTGAGGGGTCCCCTGAACCCCCCACTCTCTCGGGATATATATTATATACCGTGGACGTGGAGTAAAGGCATAGACAAGCGCCATATTTCAGTAGTGACTCCAGTCCCATCAGTTTCCCCACATTGTCGGAGAATGAACTTCTTCCTCCATGAAAAGCAACGATCTAGTTTCTACTAAAGTCTAAAATTCTGTCCAGCTTGGTGGCTACCCAGCCATTCCATCTCATTACTCAACCAAGAGGTCTGGTGGCCAGAATTGGGCAGTACACTGCTCTTCTCCACAGGGCAGTCCAGGAACGAGGCCAGGCCTGCTTTTAATCTATTATGATAATGTTTAAGTGGCACGTTTCTTTTAGATGTAGTTCAACATAAAACATGGCCAGGTGTCTGCAGTCCTCCCGTGTATTACAGAACATTTTGCGCTAGTGCTAATCTGCATTATTTCAATACATGTTTGCACGATGTAATTGTGCACTGCCACACACGATCGTTAACGCACCCCAGAGTGGTATCTTTGCCCAAACCGTGACAGCAGCTGCTTTTTTTCGTACAAATATCAAAACACATCTTTTTGTTCCTGATGCAATCACTAGTGATAGGAACGGATATTGATGTAAATTGGAGAAGGAATTAACTGGCCAGTTGTGTCTAAGGTTCTCCAGAACACGAGCCTGTTGCAAGTAACTGGGCGTCCAAAGCCAGGATTATATGTTTCAAGAGAATGCCACCAGAGCGGCTCTTGCTCTGATCCAAGAATATGGCCTGCTGTGGGGGATAATCATAAGCGCACAAAGACTAGGCCGTGAATACGTCGGCATGCAATAAACCAAAGAGGTGGACTGGACACCCATTGCGGAAATGGCTTCACTGACTGGGGCCTTGGGGTACAATTGTTAATGTGCAGTGGCTACTGCTTACTTGTTGGGCCCTGCCTGGGCGTAGTGTTAGTTTGCCCCTCTGGCTCTACGCAGAGGAGTACACTGCGGGCACCCCCGCACCCTTGGTGAAGCAGAATCTGTCAGCCCCGGGGCTGAGGTTGCACAAATTGTTTCTGTTGGCGCCTTTCATTTCATCAGGAAAAAGCAAGAAAGGTACTGAGACCAGGGAGAGGGCGTCTATCCCTGCAAACAGACGCAGTGACGGTCACGGGCCTAGTGACAAGTAAAAGTTGCTGTGGCAACAAAAGAGTTGTACTTACTCGGCGGTGAATGGGAGAGAGGGCAAACTTCTTCGGTCTGCAGTGCGGAATTTGTTTTCTCACTGGTAGGCAGCAGCAGGACAGGGCAGCTCAACACGAACAACACGTTCAAATCACGAGGAACTGGACGATGGAAGACAGAGGAGTGTGGGTGGATGCCAGTGGGCCATCACCCCATCCCCCACACTGAAGTCATTGGCTCTCTCCTTCAGATACAGTAATCTCATTGGCTGTTCGCCAGCCATTGGCAAACAGCCAATGAGATTACTGTATCAATGAAGGGAGGGAAGGAGACTCCCTCCCTCCATGCAGATTACAGATCTTCGCTGCGCTGTTTGCGCACATTGTGATACTGGCGGGGCCACCCCTCAAGCGCCCCGCCAGCATCCTACTTGAAAGGGTTACGTAAAGTGCGTGGAGCTAAGAGCCCCACGCACTTTACTATAAGCAAAAGCAAAGCAAAACGGGACGCGCCCAGCTGTTGCAGCCAGCCCATGAAAAGGAATCCTATTTATGGGCCGGCTGCAACAATACTAATTGCCGCCAGTGTCTCACCACAGCGCCCCCACACAAGGTGGAAAATACAAAGAAATTCAGAAGAAGAACTTCTGAACTTATTCTGAATTTCTTACAGCACTCACACCTGGTGGGGGGCCTAAGTGGGGGGGGGGCGGCGCCCTCCCGCCCTATGAAAGCAGCCGCCACTGCCCCTGATTATGACAGCGAGTTCTTCCTATTTTCACACTGTGACAGAACACTCATGACAGCAGTATTGACCCAGAAAACGTCTCTAGGACACAAGCCCCTAGCTTACTACAGTGGTACACTCGATGCTGTGATGCAAGGACACTTTGTGTGTGAACAGGCTCTCGCAGCCGCTGCGTTCGCCATTGAGAAAAGCACCACCATTGTAATGGGATGTTCAGTAACTTTATTTATTGAGCACTCCTTGTTTGCCATTCTTCAAAGATCCATATCTACACTGATGACACAGAGGGCCACAGCATATGAAATAATATTGTCGAGCTCCAACATACACATAGTGCGTTGCAAAACAGTAAACCCTGCAATGTTTATAACTGAAGCATGCCCATTGGAGGATATGCAAAATCATGATTGTGCAGGGGCGCTGTTGTGCACGATAGAAATGGCTGCCTTATACGTGTGCTCCCGCCCGATCGAAATCCTAAGTTAAAAATATCCTGAAAGGGGCTGCCCACGGAGCTGAAAATGACCCAAACAAGCAAATAAGGAACTCAGGTATATGTGGCAGAAATCCCGATCAGAAACGGCCATGCGACACCCGTCAAAGACCGACTGAGAAATCCCTCAGTGCGTGGTGGCAGCTCGGGCCGGGTTGGAGTACCATAGGCCGTCACCAGGCGATCGGAGATGCAGCAGAATGAAGGACCGCTGGAAACACTGCACCATCCCACAACAAGGAGTGGGTCGAAATATATCCCCAGAAGACTACCAGGGCGGCCATAGGTAGGAGGCGACCCCCACCGGGTGCCTTAAAGATCCAGATTACACAACTGAACCCGACGCGGGAAGCTGATCCTTACGAAGCTCACACGGGCCTGAGCCAGGACTAGCTGCAACACCAGGGAGGCATCGAGACCATACGGAAGCAGAAGACGTGGCAAGCGGGCTGATCAGGTCACAGCGGAACAGCTGGGAAGAAGGGCACACTGCAAAGATCACGACCCACCGAGTAAGTACAGCAGGCACGCGATGCAACAAAAATCCTGCAGTGGGTAACAGCAGCCGGGGAGAAACGTACAAAAGACTATGAATGTGTAGCAGCCTCGGACCAAAAGGTGGGACAAGCGTACCCCGTGGAGTAACCGCTCTAGCCCTTGTGTGTATGCTTTAGACTTGGAATTTAAAGCTGAAAGTAAAAAGAAAAAAGCACATAAGCGCTGCACTAGCGAGGACTGTGTCAGCGAAGCGGCTGCTTGCATATTAGACAACGCATGCCTAAAGCCCAGCATCCATCCGTTACTGCAAGGCACGCTCGAAGTACAGACTAGAAGAGAAACTGGTGCTGGGAGCACTGGGTCCAGCTAACGGCCAGATCGGAATTGCATCACTATACACACGCATATGCTGACCACAATACCACGCCACATGCAGTTTGCAATCGGTCGGCTGATGAATGTACTGGAAATATTACCCCTCCAACGCACCAACCCGAAGACGCACTGATAAACCAGCATAATCCACAAGGCCAAGGAACACTACCTCCCAAAGTTAAACCTGGATGCGAAATCCGTGAACTAGGAGCGGCTCAACAGGGAACATACAGTAACATACCTGGCTAGTAACAACATAATAATACGTGGGGAGACACAGTCCACTCGCAGCTCCTTGATGCCCAAGTGAGACACCTGAACAGCAACAAAGCTCGAAATAGTCAACCTCGGAGGGGTTGAGAAGCACGGGTGTGAATAGAAACGGACAGCGCAACAAATAAAACACAGTCACCAACCACGCATCGAAAGGTGAGGACGTAAACCCTTAATCACGCAAGCCCCGACCAATCAGAACCTCAACAAAACACTGGAAGTGGTGGAATCGGACGCCACAGAGGCCAACAACACTACTGGATAGGTCTTGAATATCATAGACCAAGCCGCGTCGGTAATCCCAAAATTGAAATGGGTGAACCACAGAAGTCCGGGAAAACAACAAAGTCCACTGGCATTAAGAAGAAAGGTCCCATGGACACATTTACGAACAACCAGGTGCAGACCACAACCGCAGAGGTACATACTAACTCTAATACAACAGACGAGACTGAAGCCAATGACCGGGAGGACCGACTAACAACCATAGTGCAGAATGGATTTCTTGCAGTCAACGTAAAGCTGGACGACATCGCGGCCACTATTGGCTCACTGAAAGCCAGAGTGGACAAAGAAAGTGCACGAATTACAGAGACGGAGAACAGAATTGGTTCAAATGAAGACACTATTTCACACCATAGCCAAGACATAAATCAGCTGAAGGAAAATATGTCCAAGCTACAGACCAAGTGTGATGATCTCGAATCACGATCAAGAAGGAATAATGTACGAATTGTAGGCGTGTCTGAATCATTTGGAAAGGGACAAATGGAAAAAAAAGGTGAAACCCTGTTCAAATCTCTTTTCGAGCTGGAATCCTTCTCTGATCACTTTCTGGTAGAAAGAGCACACCGCACACTGGTGCTACCGCCCAAACCGGAGCGCCACCACGCACGATCATCGCCCGACTCCTTAATTATAGGGAGAGAGACACAATCCTGAGACTGGCGAGAGAACATTGCACACTACAATACGAGGAGAGCTGCATACACATATAACCGGACTTTGCAGCAGGAGTACAAGCAAGCAGAAGATCATTTGAACCAGTCAAGAAACTCCTGAAAGCATGACAAATAACATATGCCCTGATATTCCTAGCCAAAATGAGGATACAATATGCAGGAAAGGCACATTTCTTTGAAACCCCAGCTGAGGCCATGGCCTATGTAGAATCATCCATACCCTTACCTCCTATTCAACGCAGACCTGAACAGAACAACAGACCCCGACCTGCGGACTAGAGATGCTACTCGGCTGCTTGCACAAGATGCACGCATATATCCTTTATATTGGTTAACATATTGATTTGATTTCAGAGGGCGGCCCATATACTACTTTTAGACGGGGTTGAGGGCCCGATCATGGCGGCTATGTGACGCAACATGGCTACCCCAGGAGAACTACACAAGTTTGCGAGGGTACATAATCGGGTTGGGGTTGATGATGCGTGTGGAGGGGGGGAAGAAAGGGGGAGAGAGGTTGCACCACTGAGGCCGCACCAGCACGACCTCCAAGTGGTGGACAACGGACTGTTAAAACTTTTAAATGTTTTAATTTGCATGGTCTGGCAGACGAAAACATCACTCAAGCTAAATATAATCTCCCCATCAGTAGGTACATGCCCATATGTAGAACATACACAAAACCATCACGGGCGACGGGCTAAGAATTAAGCCCCTATCATGGAACGTTCGAGGACTCAACAACCCCACAAATTCCAGAAAAATCAGTGCCCACGTAAATAGGACCTCTCTCCAAATAGTGATGCTACAAGAAACACACGCACACGGACCTGGAAATACCAATATAATATCATCCTAGGGTAAGCAAAGATATCACACTGAATACTCCACTCAGGCTAGAGGAGTGATAATAATAATACACCCCTCACTGGGATTTCAGACCCAAGGACACAAAGTGGACCCCCCAGGGAAGGTTTGTAATTTCCTGGGGGAAACTGGCAGGTAGATCCATCATGTTAATTAACACATATGAACCTAACATAGACGACCTTGGCTTTTACCTGAACGTCCTGGGAATACTCGTCTCCCTGGACGAATCTTATATCATGGGGGCGGGGGGGATTTTAAGCTAGTCCTGGACACACAACTTGACAGATCCTCCACAACCACCAGGGCATCAACTAAAGCGAGTACCGCTCTGAACCAAATCATACCACAACTGTCATTAATAGACACATGGAGGGACCTGCACCCCGGTGTAAGAGAATACATGTACTACTCCACGGTACACGATTCAGAATCGCGGATAGATTATTGGCTACTCTCCGAAACCCTCTCTGACTCATTGTAGAAATGTGAAATCCGTTCACGTGCGCTATCGGACCACTCCCCGGTGGCACTAGAACTGATATTCAGAAATACCCCAAGACCTACAAAACGCTGGAGCATGGCCTCCAACATATTAAAAGAACCCAATGTAGCCGAGCCCTTACACATTGAAATAGAGGAATTTTTCACCAATAATGTAGGAACGGTCAACAAATACTCTATCCTTTGGGAAACGTTCAAGGTATGGGTAAGGGGGGTACTAATATCCAAAACAATGGGCTTGTTGAAATCTGTACGACTGGAGTTGGCGGAAGTCGAGAGCTGACTGCAGAACTTGGAAATTGCCTACAGTACCACTCATGACAGAACAACCCTAGCAGAAATAAATAAACTCATAAAATAGTTTGAAGGATTAGCAACTAGGGAAATCCAATATATCGCGGCTCCGGCTCGAGCACGCAGATATGGGGAAAGCAACAAAGCAGGTAGATCACTAGCTAACCTCATTGTTAGGCAGAAACCTGTGCTTTAAGACTGGTTGGCAGTAAACCCAATTGATAGCAGTCTGTACCACCCAGATTTACCTGGTAGCTGTGGCTGAGCAGTCAGACTTCTCTCAAGATGAGTTAGGCAGTATATAGAGTATACACAATAGGTACAGAGGTACAGTAGCACAAGCAAACACTGACCAGAGCTTTGGTGTAAAAGTATATAATTATTCATTTAAAGACACACTTGTAAATTACACTAGCACAAAAAGAGGTAAGTAACTTCAACACACAGTCACTATTATATATATACAACCCTAATTACTTATTAGACAAGTCTAAGTGAGAAACACCACTTATTTTCAGACAGAGGTGAGCGCTTAACATAAGATGGCACTCAAATAAGTTATTTAAAAAGGGAGGGAAAAAGGCAGAGTTATGAAAGCACACAAATCTCAATACTTTTCACAGCACCACAGTGAGGCAGGTTAGGCAAGGTCTACTAGAGAGCAAGGAAGTTCAAATGCCAGGGCCACTCTTAGAGAGAGCAAGCGAAAATGTGTCCAGTATCACACAGTGGGGTTATGCCCAAAGAGTCTTTGTAAATAGTTCACAAAAGATTGAGATCAAGTCAGGAAAAGTTAGTTAACAGGCCCCAGGCTAACCCAGGTTAGAAAGTCGAGGATTTACTGTTACCCCGAACGACCTGTCGCAAGGGAAGCCAGGCGGGACACAGTATCTGAAAATGGGAAGAACGCTCCAGCGGGGGCAGTTGTTCCTGTCAGCAAGTGCAAGTCGGTGTTTCGTCCCGAGGAAGAGGAGGTCTCGACGTGGAGGAAAGCTGAAGGTCGTTGCACTGCCAGGGAAGAAACCAGCCGCGGAGTTTCCCTGTTACAAGGTACCACCCTTTTCTTCTCGGTAGTGGTAAACCGTGGTATTCCGGTTACCGAGGTGCTTGGCACGGGCAAGGCGGCCATGAGATGGTCCAGGAAGGCGAAAAGACGGGCAAACTGGTTATCCCCACCAGTCAAAGGAAGAAGACTCTCCGGGCTGGAGATCTCCTCTGTCGTCGGGAAAAGTGGTGAGACAGTTCAGCAGGGCTCCACCGGTGGTGTCGTCGTTGCAAGTCGGCTCGGCTTCTCCCTCCTCGGATTCTTTAGGTCCTGTGGCGACTTCTGAAGTTCCAGTCCCCAAAGCCCTGCTTTTATGCAGAAAACCCCCATTCATTCAGCCTAGCTGTCACTCAAGCATGCTAAGTGGTTGGGCCAATCACACAAGAGTGCGACTTGAGTTGCTGAGGCAACTCAGTCCAGGGTGCCTAAACCCCCTCCCACATCCCCTGTGGTACCCCGACAGAGTGGCACCACTTTTGGAGGCTTCTGTGGAGAAGCCCACCAAAAAGTGGAACAAAGGGCTCGACTTGGGTTGGAGTCACAGAAGCGAACACAAAAACGCCATTTTGAAACCAACTTTCGGCAAAAAATACCAACCAGTGAATTTATATTAATTTAATAAACCGGCGGTATGTTCGAGACTATTTTAAAAAGCGGTAGCCTCGAATAATGGGAAAATCCCATAGGAATATATTCGCGGTCGAATATAAAAAGTAGTATCCACTGCCACCAGCCAAAACTCGGTCGGGGGACTGGACAGTGCCCCCTCGAACAACAGACCCCGGGGCAATCGAATTGCCCTGACCAGTACGTCCACAATATGATGGTTTGTACTGGTTCTGTTCACAATTTGAGACTAGTAAAGCCAATGGTGACTTTACATGCCCTGGGAGACAGTAGTCAGTGCCAGGGTGTGGATCAAGCCCGACCGCCAGCAGACCCTAATCACAAGTATCAACGCAACACAGGGAGGGGTGATAACAGGAGAACAGGCCATTAATAATGAATTGACAACATTTTACAATAGCTTGTATTCCAACCAGGACGTCTGAGCTGGAGATACAAGAATACCTTGGGGAAATAGAGTTACCAACGCTCCCCCTAGAGGCCGAATTAGCTCTTCAACAACCAATAACGGAAGAAGAAATAATTGAGGCAATAAAGGGATTATCATCTAGGAAAGCACTGGGATCAGACGGGTTGGGGATCGAACTCTACAAGGAGTTTCGCGCCGAACTAGCACCAATAATGTTAAAAGTATGGGAGGAATCACTCGAAGGGCGTACACTTCCTGAAACATTGAGGGAAGCAATAATAAAATAACTTCCGAAACCCCGCCGCCCTCCACAGGACATGTCATCTTATAGGCCCCTATCACTAATCAATGCAGACACTAAGGTATTCGCAAAAGTACTTGCAAACAGGCTACTGCCCAGCATGCCGACCATGGTCCACCCAGACCAATGCGGATTTATACCTACGAGATCCACCGCGTTAAACCTACGCAGATTGTTTGGTATAATGGCACAAATAAACCCCCAAGCAAGCGCTGTGCCAGTATCCCTAGACGCCGAGAAGGCGTTCGACTCAGTGTCATAGGTATACTTACTCTCAGTACTAAAGAAATTTGGAATTGGCCCCAACTTTATAAAATACGTCCAACTACTATATACGGACCCAGGCGCCAGAGTCCTTACCAACCACAATCTCTGAACTATTCCTCTTGGGTAGAGGCACCACACAAGGCTGCCCATTCTCGCCCATATTATTTGCACTTACCATAGAGCCAATGGCGCTATGGGTAAGACAGAAACACGGGGACAAAGGTATACGAATGTCAGGCCCACCACAATCCATCTCCTTATACACAGACGACACCCTTTTATATATTCGAGACCCTGAAACTAACCTGTCATAGCGGACATTCACAAATTTGCTCAATAATCAGGATACAAGATTAACAGAGGGAAATCCAAGATCTTCCCATTAACCCCAGCCACCACATGCCCCACAACAACCTCGGGGCTCCAATGGTCAACCCAAAATATCCGATATTTAGGAGTACTGGCATTCAGGGATAAACTGACATTATATACAGACAATCACAAACACGTGCTGCAGACACTAGGCGCCAAACTCCTGACCTGGGCCAAACTTCCAATATCAATGTACGGTCATGTAGCCATATAGAAAATGATAGTCCTCCCTAAATTACTTTATCTGTTCATAGATATACCTATATGGCCCGGAAGAGCATTCTTTACACGACTACGATCGATGGCAATAACGTTCCTCTGGGATGGCAAAACCGCCCGCATGAAATGGGAGAAAATGATTGAACCGTACTCCTCCAGGGGAATTGTGGCACCAGACTTTGAACTATATTTTCATGTAGCACAGGCACAATTTGTCAAACATTGGTATGACCTGTCTGACTGCTCTCCGCACGTATGGCTAGAAAGGTTCGCTGCATCCCCTATCGACCTACAATCCATTATTTTCAATGCCAAATACAAGGACACATGTCTCTATGACCCTGTGAGAAGTATGGTTCGAGCATGGGGTGCACTATATAAAAGGTTAAAAATAGAAACACCATATGATCCAGATGTCCCTCTCTGGAACTACCCTGACATCCCATCAACATTAGATAAGTCACTACAATGGCTGTGGGACCCACAGAAAGATATCAAAATGCGGGACATGTTCCCGAACGGAAAGTTTGTGAGCATAAATGAATTCCGGGATGCAGTGGGAAGAGGGGCTCTCAGAAAACTCCAATATTACAGAATGAAATCAGCATTTAGCACACGCTGACCACTCTTCCCAGATGAACCCCCCCATACATCCATGCCTACAGGCAGCAATGTCCGGTTCTGGACTGGGAATCTCAAACCTATATGTGCTGACACAGACACATTCCCCCACACTAAATGAAGTCAAGACCAAATGGGAAAACAACTTAAAAACGACCATCACAAACGAGAAGTGGTCCAAGTATTGCATGCTTACCAAGACTGTATCAATGAATGCAGGCCTAAGGCTGATAATTTAAAGTCCTCAACAGACTTCATTACACCCGAGCCAAAACAGCCAAATTCACAAATGTGGGCACCAGAGACTGCCCCAAATGTAAAACACCTCAGGCGGGGTTGTTCCATATGTACTGGGAATGCCTGGCGGTGGCTGAATTTTGGGGAAAAGTAGCCGAAATGATAGAGGAGATAACTCAGATTCCAGCCTCCACGACACCCCAAAAATACTTATTCGGAGATATTGGCAAATGAGTAGAAACTATTAGACGGCTGTTAAATATTTCATGTGTAATTGCAAAGAGATGCATTTTGACTTGCTGGAAAAATCCTTCACCACCAAGCATTGAGCAATTCCTATGAGAACTGTCATACGTGAATGAGTGAGAGGAACAATATACGAGGACTGTAACTATAACTAACTGCCCCAAGGACATATGGGCCCACTTCGAACGTATCTGTGTGAAACGTCCTCGGACGAAGAGACTGACATGTAAATGCAGGAATAACTGTACTGTATTTAATAATATGCATGTATGATTTGTGATTGCAAAGTGAGTTGTATCTGCCAAGACCATCAATAAAAAAGTAGTTAAAAAAAAAAAAATTCATGATTGTGCCACATATGAAGGGGAAGGTGATGACATACCCAAAGCAAATGAAAATGCCCTAGAGGAAGGGGAAGTGTATTTTATAGACGGGTCAGCATCAGTTTGTCCAAAGACAGGAGAAAAGCATGTAGGAGCAGCAGTAGTGAGGTTGGAGGATGAAGAATATGCGACGATTGTACAGAAAAGGTTACCAATGCTTTTCTCAGCTAAGGCGGCGGAATTAGTGGCATTCATTGAGGCACTTCACGCAGCAAAAGGGTGCGCGGTAACAATTTATTCGGATTCAGCATACATGACCACAACAGTACACGGGGGTTGTCAAGGTGGGGGAGGAGAGGTTTCAGAGAGCAGATGGGTCCCCAGTGCAACATGCAGAACTTTTGAAGAACTAATAGAAGCATTAGCAGAACTCTCGGTAGTGGCCCTAGTGAAGTGCCAGGCATACACTAATAACAGTGATGTCATCTAATTGGGAAACGCGGCAGCAGATGCCGCCACGAAAGAAGCAGCTTATTTTGACAAAAATTTAAAGGGAGAATTCATAGTAATAGCAAAAGTGGAGGGGAAAAGAGAGGCAGGGTATAACTCAATGTCAATATCACAGATAATTGACTTGCAAAAAAGAGCACCGATTGAGGAACAAGAATTATGGGCTAAAAGAGGATGCACACAGTCAGCTACAGACCTCCTTTGGTGCCAAAATTGCACAGGGAAAGTAGTAATGCCCCTAGAACTGCTACAAATAGCATTCCAACAACTGCACTTCATAGCACACACAGCAAAACAACACATAGCGGCAGACATACAGGAAGATTGGTTTGTTTCAGGATTACAGGAGCATGTGACAAAATGAACAATAGAATGCACAACGTGCCAAACATATAATTCAGGAATGACTCTAAGAACGTTGAGAGGGACCCTGCCCCGCCCCATCGGACCCTTCTGTGAACTGCATATTGATTATGCAAACATGGGAGAAAGGTGCACTGGAGCAAGATATCTCATTGTGGTGGTCTGCCCTTTTTCACATTGGGTGGAGGCAGGACCCTGAGCCCACCCAGATGCAAAATGCGCTGCAACATTTTTAGTAAGAGAGGTATTCCTACGATGGGGAATTTGTGACGTCATACGTTCCGACAACAGAACGCACTTTGTAAATGACTTGTTTAAGGCAGTACCCTCCTCATTGGGCATCGATTTACCACCTGAAAGCGAATGGAATTGAAGAAAAAATAAACAGCCTTCTTAAAAGCAGTTTGTCAAAATTGTGTCACACCCTAAAGAAAAACTGGGTGTATTGCTCACCCCTAGCATTATTCAAGTTGAGGACACAGCCAAGCACAGACCACCACTTGGCCCTGCACGAGACAGTGACAGGGAGACGCATGCACACTCCAATATAGCAATTAGGAGAACATCAGATGCTCACAAAATAGACACAATATTAGGTGAGTAGTTTCAGAAATATTTAACGCAGTTGCCCAAAGCAGTAAGAAGCATAGCAAAACAAATTGCACCACCCTTTACACGAGAAAATGAAACAGATACTATTACAGTTGCAGCAGACAGCCCCAACACACAACTAATGCCTGGGGAAATTGTGTAAGTGCGCAGTGTCGTAAGGCGATGGAATGCCCCAAGATTTCACGGCCCATATGAAGAAGTATATTGTACACCAACCGCTGTGAAGGTGAAGGGCTGAAAATAGTGGATACATCTCTCGGACATACGAAAAGCACATGATAGCGTACTAACTCAAGGGGAGCAGCAGAATGACCAAGATATGGCTGCACCCTGAGGTAACTGAAGCACACCTAAAATAAGTGTAACACAGCTAAAATGAATATGTACTTAACCCATTATATCTCACTCTATAGGTACAAACATCGCTGAAACAAGGGTTCTCAATGACAACTACACATCTGTAGATAGCAATGAGGGAAATATTAGTGCAACTAGAGCCCACTCCTATGAGTGTGGCTTATGTTTTGTAGCTGTGGTGTTTTCGACAATGTTGGTGTGCCTTGGACTTTACTGGGCAATATCTTTTATTTCTATCGGCATAAAAGAAGGGGGGATGAAAATGATACAAGAAGGTACCCACCTAGTGTGGGATGGTTATAAACAAATCTGGGCCCACGATATGCCTACAAACGTCACTACCCTGCATAAGAACAAAACTATCAGGCTCCCACTAGTTGAGTACTCGGCAATTGACACTCCTGATCATGAATTTAATGTGTACGATATGAACAATCCTAACCCTGATGCATTGATGTTGCCACATGTTAATGTCTATACAGCCTCACAACCTACCTCAAGTGGCGATTACATGTATGATGAAACACAGACCTCCACCCCATTACCTGACACAATGTATTGGCAGCCGAGTATTGAAAGAAATGCAAAGACAGTTACTGGAATATTCCCCATTCGGTATCAAAAGTTACTAAAAGCCCAAACTGGTTTAAGGGGGAACAGGAGATGGAAATGGGGTGTGGGGCAGAAAAGGTATGACGCATATCACGGCTTGGGTTTAGATGCGGTGGAAGACCCACGCCACCCAGATCAATCGAACAAATGGTACACAGACATGAGCACAATGGCAAAACAAGCAACTAATGAGAGTTGCTATATGTGCTCCTTAATTCCCCATGCCTCGGGGACCCCCAAAGTTTTACTACCACAAGAAGCGCCTATTGCTGAGGCTCAGTGTCTAATTCACCTTGCAATGTGTAGAATTAGAAGCTCCTACCAAACGCACACGGTTTCATTACAATTGCTGCAAAATGAAAAAACCTGCCACAGCAAGCCACAAGGAGTAATCTGCGACAAGGTGCCATATTTTGTCATCAAGGGGACAATGTTCACAGACAGTAGGTGGCAAGAGGAGCAAGTAATGTGCAAAGCAGAGACCATGATAGTATTGTCAGATGAAAAGCTCCAAAGGGTCGAAAAAACATGCACTCCAATTTGGTCACAGCACACCACCAAACTAATGAGGGTAACAGCTCTTGAAAAGCCAATCAAGATCCAACATGAAATACAATACAGACTTTGCTTTCATGGTGAAGGGAAGGTGCCCCTGGGCGCAAACAAACACTGCAACAAGATGCTCAATATGCCTGACATGACGAAAGGAACAGCAGCTTTAATGGACACTTACTGGGTGTGCGTCAAACAGGCGTACTTGCACCTCCTGCCATCATGGAGGGGTACGTGTGCCCTGGCCACGCTGCACTCAGCCCTAATGGTAATTCCTGAAAGCCATATCCAAGGGGAGAGGGTGCCAGCCGAGATGTCCCAGGCACCCCAGTCAACAGCCGAAAAAACCCCTACATATGATGTGCTGTCGGAAGACCAGCTGCAAGACCCGGTGTCACGAAAACGGAGGGCATCAAATTACATCTCCAAAGAATCCTCAGAACTCCTGGCACAAGTACCTGACAAGTTTAAGATGTTCAACTCAGCAGAGACATTTTTGGCATCACTCATACCAAGTATCCAGGCCCGTGCGAATGCCAAATGGTTGCAAATTGTCCGCTGGGAGCTGATCCAGTTGGCCAATGACACTGAATTAGTGTCAAAAGTGAAACTCAGGGCGCAGTGGCTGATGACCATGCGAAACAGATATGTGTTAGAACTGCTCACAGCAATGGACAGTGGTGCTTGCTGAAAAATCGGGAGTGCATGTTGCACATTCGTGCCTTCTGCCAATGCAGACAATAGAACACTATCACACGTGATAGAGAGAGGATGAAGGAAGAGGGCGGCGTGCAGCCAAGTACATGGTTCGACAACCTGTTTGAGTGGGTCCTATCGTGGCTAGGGATGGCCGTGAAGCTGCTCATACCAATCATCGTCTTTTTTCTGCTCATTTTTGTGTGTGCCAGGTAGGAATTAGATGCTGTGCAAAGTCCATTCCAAACAGTGCAATGATGATGGTGACAATGGGAAACACAGCAAAGGTGCCTCAGGCTGTGCGAGATGTCCAAGTGCAAACCGGAGAGGACCCAGAACCCAAATATCGAATGACTGCAGTGTACAACACTGGAGACAAGGTAGATAACCTCTATCACACCACGATCAAAGAAACCTATGAATTAGAGTGGTACGAGGAAGTATGGGTAGATCTAGCAGGGGATGGTGGCTGCATTTATATGACCTGTACTCCAGTTGGATATGTACAGAGAGGTGAGAGCCTCAGATCTGTGTGCAGGGATTGGATGCCAATAAAGGGAACCCCAGCCTGGGATGAAGCAGTGGCTGAGGCAGAAGAACGGAAACGTTTGAAAGCCTTAGCATCTTCGTTACTTTAGTAACGAAAGGGGGGAATGTAAGGGAGGAAGGGTTGTTTGGGCCCCCCTACATTCCGGGTAAGGTGTATATTATATTCATACAATGGTTGGAGATGTTCCCTTGTCTGAGCCCCGGTGACGGGTGCAAGGAAGCCATTGAAGGACACCTATCCAATGCACTTTGCATGACCCCAGAGACTCTATTTTGTATTAACCTCAACTCCATCTTTTGACTAGCCCCGCATGAAACTCTCAGAGGCAAGCCTGCACCTCTCCCCTGTCCAGCGCCGCGCACAGCCAGCCCGACAACCACTGCCTACTCCCCACTGTCACTGCGGCTGTCCTGTTCTCACAGAAGCTTGGGCGTGAATTGTTGCAAGCTGACACTGTATCTCTTTCTTCTTCCTCTGAGATCACTGCCCTGTGTGTAACCGGGCCGGAGCCTGGCTCATGGAAACCATTTGTCTTCACAAACCTGCCCCTGCTCCAACAAACCCCCACCATTAATTTACTGTCTGCATGAACCTTAAACCCTCCATTCCTTTGATGTAGCAGGGGTGGGACCCTTGCCCATGGGCCACCCTCGATTGCCCCCATATAACTAATCCTGAGCAAACATCCATGTGCTAACAAATTCTGACACCCTTGTTTGATCCTCAAGGCACTTGATAAATGTGCCCCAAAAGTACACACCAAGATAAGGCACCTGGACCACTGCACATCTGCCCCACTCTGGTCCAGGTCAAGAATGTATACCTATAGCTCCAATTTATAGACGACAATGTATTATGATGAATCTTGTGTGTCATAGTAAATCTTGCATGCCCATGATTACTGTGAAGCTTAGCTTAATTAGAATTATAACTGTGTGGACACAGCTTTACCCTTCGCCCCTCCCTGATGAGCCCAGCTGCCCCACACACCTCAAGAAGCAACAAGTTCAACCTCAACCAATCCAGCACAAGCACAACTATATAATGTATAATGTCTTGTTCAACTAAACCAATGAAATGTATTCATTTAACCCTTATAGCACACGTCATAGATTATGCGTTTTGGACTTATAATGTGATTTTTCTGTATTGTTGGCAGAGCGCTCTGAGAGCAGCAGAGTCCTCTGCATGCATTATCTTATTTTTATATAAAGATATCCTTGACTCACTGGCAATCTCTCCTGGTCTCATTCTCTACTGGGGTGTGTCTATCAGTGTCTATTTCTCTGATATATTTTAATTGTAATTTTGGGGATTGACTACTTTCACATTGAAAAGACATTATGATCTTGCATAAATCGATTTGATGAGTGTTTATTAGCCCTACTTTACTTTGCAGAGATTAAAGCACTATTACACCATCTCTGGTAATATTGTAATGGTGCCTACCTCCAAGGAGCCAGGTCCGACCCAGCAACCCCAGAGGCAGGCATCATTTCCCCCAGGGAAGTGCCAGCGGGCCCAAGCTGGGGCCCTTTGGACACAGTCCTGGCTCCTTAGGCGCCAGGCTCATGTTGGACCCCTGTCCTGGCGCCTCAGGCGCCAGGCTCATAAAGCTAGACATGTGTTCAAGTGTTTTAATGTGCACTTACCTGATGCAGACCATGCTGCTACATCCAGGCCCCTTTGAGGCCTGAATGGAACTACTTTACCTATGGGACTACTTTCCTTGGGTGTGGTCGGGGAAGGATACATACCTGATCGGTGGAAGGATACATACCTGGAACTTCTTCCAAAGCTATTTAAACCACACCCGATCAGCAACTCACGCTTCGCGTTGTTCTGCTCCTCGCAGCTGGACGCTCACTGTGTCAGCTCCTGCTTCTGGACTTCAACCACGCCTGTCAGCATCCTGGGTCATCTGCTAAGAGAGAATTGAAGAGAAAGAAGACCTTACCTGCTAAAGCAGCATCACGGAGACATCACACCGACAATCCTGAAAGGGAAGACATCATTTTAAAAGCATTTCGCTTCGATCGCTGCAGCGCTGCATTTCACTCACCTTTTCTGGGCACCTCCATCTTCAGCAGCGATCATCCAGATCCGAAGCACTTCCCAGAGCCTAGCGAGAAAAAGACAAGAACACAAGGTGAGAGAAGGAAGGGAATAGGAAAAGCTCAGTTTCCTTCTAAGACTTGCCTGTTGGGTAATTCCCATTTCATTTCGGGTCCTGCCGCTTCCTGGCATTCCGGACCCCGGCCCCTATGGGGGAAAAAAGACAAAGACATTGAATGAGCGAATGCAAAGACATTACCCGAACACTCATCCAGAACTTACCTGTCATTTACTGGAACTGCACGTTTCACTTCGGGTCGGCGCCATATCTCCGGCATTCCGAACACCGGCCCCTAAGGGGAAAAAGACATAAGCGTTGGCGCTTGCTGCAATAAGACAATGAACATTATTATTAAGCTTGAACTTTTGAACTTGCTACAGAACTCTTACAGCGCCTTACCTGAATAGTCAAGCTTATTTGAACTCCCATCAAAACTCAATCCAGTGAAGTAACTGGGTTTCAACGCGCCCCTGCATCAGAAGCAGGATGGAGAGCTCATCCTTCCTGACCCTAAGGTGAGACTTCACGGGGAATCGAGGAAGGGTATCGTGGAGGGTTGGAAGGGAGTGGGAGGCTTGAGCATTATTCCGTCAGTAGGTAATACTCCCTTTTCATGCACAGGGGAATATTCCTGCGAGCCAGTGAGTCCATCTTCAGAGTCCTGCGCTTCACAATTGAAGAAGCATCAGCACTCGAAGCCAGACCTGCGCCTCCGTGGGAATCAGGTGAGCGTGACAGAACGCGAAGCCTACCCACAATTTCCCACCCGGGCGCTATGGAGACTTCCGAGACAGATCAGCTGGCCCAGCTTTTGGGGGAATTACGGGCAGAAGTGCACTCAGCCCGCCAGGAGACTAGCGCTCTCAAAAGAGAACTGATCCTATCCAAGGAAAGAACAGATGACCTGGCCAAAAGGTTATTGCAGGCCCAGGCAGGGCACACTCCTTTACCTAATTCCGGAGGTACTTCCACATCAATGGGTTTGAATAACCCGGTACAAATCAATCTACCTGAACACATGCCTTTGGCCCCGCCAGAACGTTTTGCGGGGGATCCCAAGAAATATGCCGTCTTTATGAACCAATGTCGTTTACACTTTCTATGCAGACCCGGGGCCTTCCCTAACAATCAGACCAAGGTAGCCTTTATACTATCTTACCTCAGTGGCAGTGCTGCCGATTGGTCTATTCCATTGGTAAATCAGGATGATCCCATTCTCCAGAATTTTCAGGGTTTCCAGGCCAGCATGGAAAGATTGTTTGCTCGACACTCTCAAGGACAGGCCCTTGATAACGAACTGCTATCCTTACGACAAGGTAATCAGGATCTCCTTTCCTACGTTGCCACCTTTAATAGACTGGTTGTGGAAACTGGATGGCCAGAAAACAAAAGGATCACATTGTTTCATCGAGACCTGCGCGGAGAGCTTAAGGATGTTCTAGCTCAGATAGTAGATCCACCCCAGGTCTGCGCAGACTACATAGACTTGGTGGTTCAACTTGATCACAGACTTCAAAACAGAAAAGCAGATCGGTTCAAGTACGAAACCCGAGTACCGATCAAAACCCACGCTAACTCCAAGAGTTCCGACGTATCCGAACCTATGCAAATCGGCAGTGTTAAAGGACCATTAACGCAGAAGGAACGAGAGAGAAGGCGGCAAAAGCAACTTTGCTGTATTGCGGGACTTCCGGTCACTTTCTTCGAAATTGTCCGGTTAAACCACCTAAGAAGGTGGTTGGAGCCACTGATAACGATTTTTTGATACCTGATTCGGGAAACAACCTAGCCCGACAAGTGTAGGGGTCCGCTTGCCGAGCTTGAAAACAAACTCTTTGACCTCCCATTTTGTCATGCCAATGGTGCTCGTGGACCCAAAACAGTCTCAGCTGTTGCATGCTATAAAAGCATACATCGACAGTGGAGCTATTGGAAATTACATAGACCGTGAATTGGCTTCCAGGATTAAGCTCCCTCTCCGCCCGAAAGTAACCCAAGATGTCATTACTACAGTAGATGGAACCGAAATAGCCTCAGGGCCTGTAACGCATTCCACTGTTGAAATGACACTGGTGGGTCAGGATGGACATCGGGAAGCAATCGTGTTTGATGTGATCAAGGCCCCACAATTTCAAGTAATTCTTGGAATTCCTTGGTTAGAAACACATAATCCCAGAATCGACTGGCGATCAAAGAAGATACGTTTTCCTGATTGTGAACCAACTTGTTACCCAACAAATCCAGTTATGGGTCTAGCCTCAGCAACTTCCACCCCTGTACAGCTACCGTCAGAATACCAAGAATTCCAAGACGTTTTTCAGAAGGAACAGGCTAACACGTTACCTCCCCATCGGTCTTATGATTGCCAAATCGATCTGGTACCCAATGCTCAACTACCTTGTAGTAGGATTTATGCTCTTACGGAACCTGAGAACCTACATTTGCGTCAGTATTTAGATCAGTACCTAGCCAATGGTTTTATTCGCCCGTCCAAGTCTCCTGTCTCCTCAGCTCTGTTCTTCGTGCCGAAAAAAGAGGGCGACCTTAGAACATGTATAGACTATCGCGCCCTAAATCAAATAACGATTAAGAATCGTTACCCTCTGCCCCTGATCCCTGAGCTTATCGACCAGGTGAAAGACGCTTGTGTGTACACCAAGTTAGATCTCCGAGGAGCTTATCACCTGGTGCGTATAAAAGAAGGCGACGAATGGAAGACTGCATTTCGCACCAAATTTGGGCTCTTCGAATATCAGGTGATGCCCTTCGGTTTGTGCAATGCACCTACCGCCTTTCAGTACTTTATGAATGATGTTCTTCGGGAACTTATCAACGTCTGTGTCATTGTTTATATTGACGACATCCTGGTGTACTCTTCTTCAGAATCCGTTCACAGAAAACATGTTAGGGCAGTTCTTGAGAAATTGCGCCAGCACAGACTATTTGCAAAGCTCGAAAAATGCGTTTTTCATACCACAGAAGTGGAGTTTCTCGGATTCATCCTGACACCTCAAGAAGTCCGAATGGACTCGCGAAAGGTGGACGCCATCCTCAAATGGCCATCTCCTAGCTCGGTGAAGGGAGTTCAGAGCATGCTCGGCTTCGCCAATTTCTATCGAAGATTCATCCCGGAATTTTCCCGAACAGTCCAACCCATCACAGCTCTTCTAAAGAAAAACAAACGCTTTGAATGGACTCTTGAGGCCGAATAAGCCTTTCAGGACCTGAAAACCAAATTCACCTCTGCACCTATATTGAAGCACCCGCACCCAGATCTCCCTTACATTGTGGAAACCGACGCATCCAGTTCGGCCATGGGAGCTGTCCTGTCGCAAAGAGACCCAGAAACTAACCAACTACACCCTGTGGCCTTTTGGTCCAGGAAATTTTCTCCTCCTGAAATCAACTACGCAATTACCGACAAAGAGTTATTGGCTATTAAATCTGCTTTCAAGGCTTGGCGTCACTACCTTCTCGGGGCAAGACACACCATCACCGTAATTACGGACCACAGAAATTTACAGTATTTAAAGACGGCCAAAGCTCAATCTTCACGACAACTCCGATGGGCTCTATTCTTTGCGGAATTTGATTTTGTAATTACCTATCGCCCTGGTTGCAAGAATGGTAAAGCGGACGCCTTATCCCGGATTGGCATGGAAGAACCCAATTCGAGTTTAGAACCTGTGCCAATCATACCTGAACAAAGAATCTTAGGCCTAACTTCATTGCAAACTATTGAGGACATCCAAACGCAAGTAAAACAACTTCTAGACTCTTCAGCCTTACTGGAATGGAGTCAAAAGGGTCCTCATTACACCGTTAAGGATGACTTACCCTACTTCCAGGAGCGGTCGTTTCTGCCTAGTAAAGAATTGCAAGAACTTGTTATTGCCCATCATCATGAATCATTAATGGAAGGACACCCTGGTATTGCTAAAACAGAGGAAAAAATCAAACGCCACTTCTGGTGGCCTTCTAGGAGAAAAGACATAAAGTCTTTTGTATTGTCTTGCGGAATTTGCGCCCAAAACAAGGGTCAAAAGAAAAGGCCAGCCGGCCTACTTCAACCCTTGGACATTCCACCGGCACCATGGCACACCTTGTCAATGGACTTTATAACTGACCTGCCTCCTTGTGCTGGTTACAACACTATCCTTGTAATTGTGGATCTATTCTCCAAAATGGCCCACTTTATCCCTTTAAAAGGTTTGCCTTCAGCTTCCACCTTGGCCAAGGAATTTCTGGAGAATATAGTTCGCATACATGGTTTCCCTTCCATATTAGTCTCGGATCGTGGAAGTCAATTTATCTCCCATTTTTGGAAGAAGTGTTGCCAACTAGCACAAATAGATGTGCGGCTATCCACCAGCCACCACCCCCAGACCGACGGACAAACCGAGAGAACCAATCAGACTCTCGAGCAATATCTTTGGTGCATGTTACACCAATCCGAGTTAAATTGGAAAGACATCCTTTGGATCGCAGAATATGCATACAACAATTCAGTGCATTTTGGAACCGGACAAACTCCTTTTTATACTTTGTATGGTCACCATCCTCGGACCTCTGATCTAGATCCACCTCTGACCCTGGAAATGCCCGCAGTAAATCATCTGCATTTCACAATAACCCGAGCCTTCAAAGAAGCTGCAATTCATTTACAGCAAGCCAAGAAAAAGTATAAAGAAAACGCTGATTTGCACCGAAGTAAAACTCCTCCTTACCAAGTAGGAGATCAGGTATGGCTAGCAACGAAACATTTACCCCTCTAGGGCCCGCGAACCTTCAATCCCAGATTCATAGGGCCTTATCCCATCAAGGCTATAATCAATCCCGTGGCCTTTAAACTAGATTTACCGTCTAACATACGTATTCATCCAGTTTTTCATGCATCACTTTTGAAGCCAGTACAACCAGGGACCCGACTGTCCAAGCCTCCAGACCAAGTTCAAATTGAAGGGGAATTAGAATTCGAAGTTAAAGACATTTTAGACTCCAAGGTGTTAAAGTCCAAACTCTTCTATCTTGTTACTGGAAGGGATATGGACCTCAGGAGAGATTGTGGGAGCCTAGTAACCATGTTCACGCACCTCGATTAATACAAAGGTTCCACCGGAGATTTCTGAACAAGCCAAAACCCCGGAGGGAACAACCTTGGGAGGGGCCTTGAGGGGGGGTACTGTCATGATGCCTACCTCCAAGGAGCCAGGTCCGACCGAGCAACCCCAGAGGCAGGCATCATTTCCCCCAGGGAAGTGCCAGCGGGCCCAAGCTGGGGCCCTTTGGACACAGTCCTGGCTCCTTAGGCGCCAGGCTCATGTTGGACCCCTGTCCTGGTGCCTTAGGCGCCAGGCTCATAAAGCTAGACATGTGTTCAAGTGTTTTAATGTGCACTTACCTGATGCAGACCATGCTGCTACATCCAGGCCCTCTTGAGGCCTGAATGGACCTACTTTACCTGTGGGACTACTTTCCCTGGGTGTGGTCGGGGAAGGATACATACCTGATCGGTGGAAGGATACATACCTGGAACTTCTTCCAAAACTATTTAAACCACACCGGATCAGTAACTCACGCTTCGCGTTGTTCTGCTCCTCGCAGCTGGACGCTCACCGTGTCAGCTCCTGCTTCTGGACTTCAGCCACGCCTGTCAGCATCCTGGGTCACCTGCTAAGAGAGAATTGGTGAGAAATAAGACCTTACCTGCTAAAGCAGCATCACGGAGACATCACACCGACAATCCTGAAAGGGAAGACATCATTTTAAAAGCATTTCGCTTCGATTGCTGCAGCGCTGCATTTCACTCACCTTTTCTGGGCACCTCCATAATCAGCAGCGATCATCCAGATCTGCAGCCACTTCCCAGAGCCTAGCGAGAAAAAGACAAGAACACAAGGTGAGAGAAGGAAGGGAATAGGAAAAGCTCAGTTTCCTTCTAAGACTTACCTGTTGGGTAATTCCCATTTCATTTCGGGTCCTGCCGCTTCCTGGCATTCCAGACCCCGGCCCCTATTGGGAAAAAAGTCAAAGACATTGAATGAGCGAATGCAAAGACATTACCCGAACGCTCATCCAGAACTTACCTGTCATTTACTGGAACTGCACGTTTCACTTCGGGTCGGCGCCATATCTCCGGCATTCCGAACCCCGGCCCCTAAGGGGAAAAAGACATAAGCGTTGGCGCTTGCTGCAATAAGACAATGAACATTATTATTAAGCTTGAACTTTTGAACTTGCTACAGAACTCTTACAGCGCCTTACCTGAATAGTCAAGCTTATTTGAACTCCCATCAAAACTTAATCCAGTGAAGTAACTGGGTTTCAACGCGCCCCTGCATCAGAAGCAGGATGGAGAGCTCATCCTTCCTGACCCTAAGGTGAGACTTCACAGGGAATCGAGGAAGGGTATCGTGGAGGGTTGGAAGGGAGTGGGAGGCTTGAGCATTATTCCGTCAGTAGGTAATACTCCCTTTTCACGCACAGGGGAATATTCCAGTGAGTCCATCTTCAGAGTCCTGCGCTTCACCATTGAAGAAGCATCAGCACTCGAAGCCAGACCTGCGCCTCCGTGGGAATCAGGTGAGCGTGACAGATATTTGGTCCAAGATATTTTATTAGTAATTCCATCTAGCACACAGATGCTTCAAGGTGCTAAAGCACAGGAACAAGCAAATCCACCATAGACTACATCTTTTGAGACACCCGAGGGTATGTTCACTCCTACGCCCCCTGGATCCTCTTCTCAGGTGGCAAGGGAAAGCCATCGCTTTTCAATCCTGACCCTGACGGTGGAGAAACGGAGAATCACCTTGGTTGAGGGTCCTTGGGGATTGGGGATTGGGAGTGGAGTACCCACAGGCGTGACATGGTATTCCACTTTCCCTTTTAAAAATCAACCTAACCCTCTCCTGGCCTTTATGGGCTATTGTAAAACATCTCCCCTCATTTTTCCACATTTAAACTATGACAGTACTGGAACGAGGAAGAGGTGAGTAGGAGTAATGAACACTAGTAACTCCTTTCACCACTCTAGTACTAGGACGAGGTAGATGCCGGCAAAGTAATGTGAAGGCCAGGCATGCCCCTTTAACTAGTCAGGCAAATCCAATTAAGAAGTCACACCTGCAACCTGTCAAGTGGTTTCAGGTGTATAAGAGGAGAGGCGGAGAGCAGCAAGAAGAGGACCAACAGGGAGGACCCCACCTGTGTGGGGTGAAGAGCCTAGGGTTCCTGGTTACGTGACCTGTGGTGGGTGGACCGTGTGATCTGACAACTGCACCTAGACCAGAGAGCCCTAAAATTGTGAAAGCCACAAACATTGTGAAACAAACCAAGAAGGATCAATATAAGTGAACTATTGATGCAATATACAAGGAGGGTAAAGTTGACCTGGATTGTGTTGAACCTTGCATCATGCCCTGATGCCCCTGGGCAGGGTGCATAATACAAATAAACAAATACAAATATAAATTGATGGACTGAAACAAGTACAAGTTGCTACGTTGAAGTCTTGAGGAAGGGAACCCTGAGACTGGATGATCTGTAAATGTCGTCTTGAGGACGGAAGCTAAAGACCCTTTTCTTTTGAACTGAGTTGTCTTGAACTTGGGGAAGGGAACCCTGAGGATTGTGTGGAACTGTATTTATTTATTTATCGTTTGCTTGTTAGGTGCTTATACAATAAGACAATACTGTTTCAAAGTGCCCACATGGCAGAGAAGGAGCGACGGTGGGAGGTACATTACAACACAATATTTAAGAGCACAGAGGGAAGAAGGAGAGGGGCGACCCCAATATGCCTTGTGAATATTCAGAATGTGCAAGTGCAGAAAGGAGAGTGAAGAGGGGGTAAGTGCTGGGGAGTCTGAGCTCATAGGTGAAGCCATAGATTAAGCGCTAGGAATGATGAGTGCTACACAGCCTGGGCGACAGGAGGTGTAAGTGCGAGCCTCCAAAGCCGAGAGTGTGCAGATGTAAAGTGCTGTGGATAGACAGGAGCGGGGAAGAATTGGTATGGGAGGTCAAGGCCCTGAGGAAGTATAACAGCCAGGACACTGATTCAGCTAGTGTGGGATTAGCAGGGAGGGAAGGAGGAGGAAAACAGAAAAGTCTTAAGGAGCTTCCAGAATTTGAGAAGATACTGACCCCCACCCTCTGTTTAGCAAAAAAAAGAGTTGGTGCCAGAGGAGCGAAGTGGTCTAGAGGGAGATAAAGTTGAAGATAGTGTGGTCCCCGGGCCCAGACAGTCTTGTGGATGATGCAGATGGAGCCAGTGAAGACTTCTGTGCAGGAGAGATGCGGTCCATAAGCTTAAGGCCCAGGATAAGTTTTGCTGCCCTATTCTGGATAAGCTGGAGGGGTCGCAGAGTGGAAGAAGGTAGAAGGAAGATTCAGGAGAAGGCTGTTACAAAAGTCAAGTCGAGAGAGAACCAGGACTTGCACATTGGCCTCTGAGGGAAAGTGAGAAAAGGTAAAATTCCTTTGAGAAAGAAGAGCTGATAGTTGACTTCTTGGCAATGGCCCGAGTGTGAGGGGGGAAGGAGAGGGAGGAGTCAAAGATGACTCCAAGATTTGTGGCGTCAGTTGAAGGCGAAGGTGGAGGGCCCAAGGAGGAAGGCCAGAGAGAAGGGAAGAAGGAGGGAGCAGGGATCCCTATGGGGAGGATCTCAGTTTTACTGATGTTGAGGCAGAGATCATTGGAGGCGCACCAGGACTGGATGGCATATACGCAGTCAGGGATGATGGAGGCTGCAAGAGGGTTAGCAGTGAGTCTGAAGAAGAACTGTGTGTAAGACTAGAAGTTGGAGGAGAAAGAGGAGATGAGGCATACAAGGAGAGCAAGGTAGATATTGAAGAGCCAGGTGGAGCGTATAGAGACCTGGGGGACACTACAGGTGGAGATAAAAGTAGGAGAGGAGAAGGGGCCCAGGATGACATGAGAAGAGCGGTTGGTGAGGAAAGAGGACAGCCAATCCAGTGCCAGTTCCAAGATACCAAGTGTATCGTGGAGCCGTTGTATGAGGATGGAATGGTTAACTGTGTCAAATGCAGAGGAGAGATTGAGAAGGATAAGGACAGCTGGGGAGTTGGAGTCCTGAGATGTGAGCAGTTCTACACAGGTGTTCAGAAGAGCAGTTCCCGTGTCTCTGGATGCTCTGAATCCAAATTGATGGTCGTGGAGGCCACCAACAAGTTCAGTGTGAAAATTGAGTTGGGGCAAGTCCAGCTTCTCAAGCAGCTTCCCCAGGAAGGGGGTGATGGAGATAGGGCGATAGCTGGCAGGGCAGGTAGGGCCAGAGGATGTTTTTTTTCAGGAGTGTGCACACAAGGGAGTGCTGAAGGGGGGAGGGGAACATCCAGTTGCTTTGAACTTGGGGAAGAGGACCTCAAGGATTTGTGGAACTGTTTTGAACTTGGGAAAGGGGTGCTGAAAAAGAAGCTAAAAACAGCAAGAAGCAAATCATTTTTCTTTTGATCACTATTTCTTTGAATATTGACATCCCTACACATTGTTTAGCTTTAGTTGTGAGGGCAAGGATAGGTTTTGAACACCAACAGACTTTTAAGATTAACGCTTTGACTCAGAATTTCCTTAGTTTCATTCAGGTAGGGAAATCACATCTAAGCATAGAGCAGGTTAGCCCTTCAACCATCCTGACATTTGATTAAATAAACCATTTGATTCTGAACTTTGAATATGTTCAGGGGTGTGAGCAGTCTGACCATTACACAGTACTCAGCCAGTGATCATGCTTACTTCTCAGATTCCTTTCCGTTAAAGCCATAGAGAGCAGAGACAAGCCTTGGTTTGGTAAACTTGCAGGTCAATGCTCATAGGAATGGAGTTAGTTGGACAAAGCCAATAATACTTAAATTGAATAATTATTTGTTGGGAGTATGGGGTAATACTGGTAATGGAAGTGGTATCACAAATTGGGCTAAAACTCTTGAAGAATTCTGTGAAAGTATGCTGAATGAGGCAAGAAAAACTAAACACAAGGGGTTTATTGGTAGAATGGGGCTTTGACCAACTAGTTCAGCAAAGTTTTGGTCCACCATTAATAATCTGTATGGGATGAATCAAATGTGCGAAGAAGCATCCACAAACAATCTCCCAGGGGGGGGTTGGAATGAATTTATGAAGTGAAAAATCGACTTAAAAAAACGAACTGTTGTAATTTCAAAACAGATAGGCTGACAATGTGGAACAGTATCTGGGACATGGATGATCTTGAATTGTTAATTAAAAGATCAAAAGCATCCAGAGCAGCTTGTCCCGATGGGGTGCCAAACCTGGCCTATAAGTCAGATAGTCAACTGTGGGCAGCTATATTGGGACAGGTGTTTACATCAATTGTGTCAATAGGCAACATACCAGATTCCTCGAGGAAAGCTTACGTGGTACCAATTTTTAAAAAAGGAGATGCGAGCAGACCTGGCAATTATAGATCAGTCGCAATACTGGACTCCTCCTCCAAGCTATTTACCGGCTTGTTATGGGAAGATATAATGACCTGGGCAAATGGCATTGGAAAGCCCACAAAACATAAAATGGGTTTTCGAAAGAACTGAGGTACCTCATTGAATGGTCTCATTATAAAGCTATTTAGAGAAAGAACTTCAGCTAAAGAGCCCACTCCTCTGCCATTGCAAGTATCGACTTGGCTAGTGCGTTTGATACAGTTAATAGGGATAGATTATGGCATAAACTCCATGGTTGGGTTGTCTCTGGTGGCCTTCTGTGACTTTTGGTAGACCTTCATACTGGCACAAGTATCCAGATACGACTCGACAACTATGGGAAATTGAGTCTTCCAGTAAGTACAAAAATAGGCCTAAGAGAGGGATGCATGCTCACCCCCTGTCTTTTTAACCTATATTTATCAGACAAGATACAGGGATTGGAGGGTTGTAAAAACTTTCCACCTAGACTGGGTGACTTAAAAATTATGCAACTTTTTGCTGATGACGTTCTTCTTTTTGATAATGCGTAATCAACCTTCAGAGAGCCTTAAAAATGTAGTGGCATACTACTTGAGAGAAAATGTCCTAATCATCACTCCCAAAAAAACAGCAATAATGTCCATCAGGTCGGCCACCAGGGGGTGCACGGATGGAGTAGCTCTCCAGTGTTGCTCCTGAGCCACAGGGTCTTTTATGGTCCCAAGCCCGACTGAGGCCCCGACATTGGTGATAAATAAGAGAACAATTCCTGTCTCCTGACCCAGCCCACCCTCCCATGGCACCCCTAGCCGAAGTCTGGGGCTTGTTTGACAGAGAATGCCAAAGTTATGGTGGATTAATGGGGCAACACAGAAGCAGGCAACGCAGACTGCAACAAAGATCCATGCAGAGAAGACATGTTGGAGGGGAGTGGCCCTGGTGGAGCAGGGAGTCCCCTCCCCAACTGGACGTAGACCACTTCACTTGGGTCTGAAGTGGGAGATATGCAGCGTTCCAGTGCCGAACATGGTGGGTGCAGGCTGCTGTGAAGTGAGCGTCGGCCAGATATGAGACACTGCAGTGCCAGTGACATCAGTACCACCGGGGGGGCCTTCCCCGCCTGCCATCCTCTGGGTTGGGGAGTACAAATGGTGTACCATCAGAAGACTTTCCCACCGGCAATCCTGACATCCACTGTGAACTAGGAAAGCAAGGAGTGGTGCGCAGTGACTGGAGTGGAGGAAGGAGAGAAGAGGAGCTGTGGAGATGGCCACAGTTGGTGGCAGTGGCGTGGGGTGGTCACCCTTCCCCCTGGCAGAAAATAACCAGATCAACTGACGCACTTACCAGTGGGGCAAAGGGGAGCAGAGTTTCTTCTGCAAGTAGGTTTAGGTCATAGCCTCTGAGGAGTGTCACCAGCCGTCCTCGGATAGCCAATCCCAAACTCCCCTTCAGACCAATAGGTGAGGAGGAGGCCACTTCGTGTCCCCCAGGCTGCACCTAGGAGTACGAGGCTCAGGAGACACAGGGGTTATCCCTGTTTATGGGAGTCGGTGGGCCAAGCAGCGGTTGGGTCCTTTGACCGCCTAGCAGGACATGGAAAAGCTTGGTCAGTGTGAGGGACAAAGGGCATGTGACTGATGGCCAGCCTGAGAATCCCAGAGATTTGTGTGGATACAACTGGCTTCCGGCAGTTCCGCTACTCTCTCAAGAAGAGCTTTTGCTGCAGCATTCCTGTCCTTTTTTCCAGGGGCGACGTTTCCTTGCATCCTCAGGAGTCTCGACCCCACAGAGAGGAGGTACGTCTCAGTTGGGTCCCCGATTCATGAACTGGAAGCTGAACCTGCAAGGTTTCAATACAAAGGGCTCCCTATAGTGGTGAACAGTGCAGTATCTCCCATTATGGCAGAATCTGTACCGGACACAATGTCCACAAAGAGACATTGCAGCCTTATTAAAGGAAATCAGAGGAATCCGCACAGACATATGCCACAGATTTCACAAGCTGGAATGAAGAGTGGACAAGGTGGAGCACAGACTGCAGGGTCTGGAAACCAAACAAACGTCTGTTGATATCTTGGAAATACAGATGGGCAAGAGGCTTACTGAAGTGAAAGACATGACGTGAAGAGGAAATGGCCCTCAAATTGGACGATTATGAGATTAGAGAGAGGAGGAATAATATCTGGTTCTTTGGGTTCCCTGAGAAAGAGGGGGAGATGGAGTAAGATATCGTTTGTGCAGCGAATGATGTGGTTATGCTCTTATTTGGAGAGGATGCAACCACTGAACCCACTATTGACGGGGCCCACAGAGTGGGCAGCGGCCCTCACTTGAACCTAGTCCGCTTCTACTACTATACAGAAAAAGACAGAATCTTGGAAAAATCCAGAAAAGCATACTCCAATTCCTATAATGGCGCATTGATCATGATGTATCAATACCTCTCCACATTCACCATGGTGAGATGTAAACTGTGTTCCCCCCTGCCACAGTGGCTCAGAGGAAAGGGGGAGCGATACCACAGGGGATTCCCATTCCCACTGGCCTTTGAATATGGAGGTCATATAGACTGGTAACAGAGGAGGACATTCAGGGGACAAAAGAGGAGTTGATGAGAAATACTGCAGAGGGCAATGAATCTGAAAAAAGAACTGAGGAAGAACTGAGGCGAACGGAGCAGAAGGACAGGAGACGCAGCCCAGGCTCTAGAAAATGTAAGAACTTTAATACTACCTCTGCGTGAGGAAGTTTATTTAGCCTCAGTAGAAGGGGAACCTCTACAGTTGGTGTTTTCCATGGCATGGCTCCAGGGCCCTTTGTTTGGAGTTAGGAGCGTCTAGAATGGGGCCCCTTTTAGGGGCAAGGATCCGTATGTGTTGCAGGGGGGCTCAGGGTTTATATTAAGGTTTTGGGGGGCATGGGTGAGTGTGATGGGGTGATTCAGCAGGGTGGGAGGTGTTGAAGTGGGGGCTCGGGATGTGCTGTAAGGTGGATGGGAAGCCTGTTGGCTGAGGTATTTCTGGTGGTCCAGTCCGGGACCAACTTTGGCATGTTTTCCAGGATGGATGCTGGGGAATGGGGTTAACAAGTTTCAAAGGTATGGGGAAAGGGAGTGGGAGGGGCTTTTGGAAGTTTTGAGGTGAGTATAGTGGCTCCACGCATTTGGAAGGGTGATAGCAAGGGTTGAAAACTGGCGAGCGAGCGGTCCCAGGTATGAAGCGAGTTCAATACACTGGTGAAGGAAGAAATCTGGTTCCCAAGCACTGATGGCTAGATCATTACCTGTGTTGGGTAAAGGCTCCCTGAATGTTAGAGGTGTTGGAGGGAATTTGCACGCTCCTGGTTAGATTTGCCATTCTTGCAGGAAACCCATTGCGTGAGGGTGAAAGAGCCAAAACTTCAGTCACAGTACATTGGGGAAGTCTACCAGGCATTGTTTACAACTAAGAAAACGGGTGTGGCGATTGTAGTGTCAAATGGCTTGGGCCTCGCAGTGCAGGTGGTTCTCAGTGATCCTGATGGTCACTATTTGTTTCTGAAAGGGATGATTCAGGGAAATCATCTGACATTAGGGTCTGTGTACTACCCAAATCAGGGCCAAATTACTTTCTAGGATAGGGTGAAGGAGAAACTAAGACTTTTCGTGGGTGGCCCCCTCATATTAGGTGGTGATTTAACATTGTGATTGGCCCATCCAGAGAGAGGAAAAGGATGTTATGTTATGTTAAAGGATATTTATACTGCACACTATCCCCTGGTGGATCTGAAAGTTAAGAGGGTAGGATAGGTTATTAGGGTGCAGCAAGATAAAGGCAGAGCAAGATTATTGATGTCCTGTTGGCAGCTCCAGTTCGTTCAGCACAGTTCGATGAGCATGGGTGCAGTTTCCAGATCTGTGGGCTCCCATGTGCTGCAGTGTGAGACTATGTGGGGTTTATTTTGTTGTTGCAGTGTAGTGAAGTGCTTGCAGTTTGCGGTGCAGGAGAGTGGTTGTTTGTATTTTAGGGTTTATGGGGCGTGTGCCAAGAGTTGAGGTTTTAGCAGATAGGTTAGTGGGTTATCTCGTTCTTTCAGCATCTGTGTTGAGTGTTTTTGGCCTTGCTGTCTGCTGGAGCATTCCTCTGCGCTTCATTCGGCTGGTTCTGTACGAGGCGTTGGCCTGTCTCGGAGGCCGTCAAGTGATCCGTGGGTGGGACAGGAGGTGAGGTCCTCCCCATCCAGGGTTAAGATTGCTAAGGTAATGGGTTGCTCTTGGGTCATAAGAGGGCTCTGCCTAGCATCGTCTCTCTGAGCTCCTAGGGCGTGGTCCCCTACCTATGAATTCTAAGCACTTCCTGTCCTGTCAGGTGTTAGTGTTTAATGCTCCTTTGTCTCTAGCAATGCTCCCAGTTCCTTGGGCTTTGCCTGGCTAGGAGGTTTTGCTTAGGAGCGGTGAGTCGCGTTTCTTTTTTCTATTAACCTTTTTTTTCAGTTGATTCCTTCTGGTTCTGTGGTGAAGAGCAAGGTTTTGAGTAGTTTCCTGAATTTTAGGTGGCCCTTTGTATTTCGTATGTCTTTTGGGAGGGTGTTCAAAGTTTTTGCTGCCAGGTGAGAGGAGGATCCCCCTAGCTTTTTCCTTGTGTAAGGTTTTGGTTCTAGGCGGATGTCGTTGCATGATCTGAGTGTTGTTGTCGGTTGGTGAATCGTTATTTTCTTTTGTAGGAATTCTGCTCCTTTGCCATGGATTTCTCTGTGCATTATGCACATTGTTTTGAAAGTGATTTGTTTGATTGGGAGCCTGTGTAACATTTTTAGCGCTGGGTGATGTGGTCTCTATGTGATAGTTTGAGAAGTTTGGCCACTGCGTTTTGGATACGTCGCAGTTTTTTCAGGAGGTGTTCTGGCATTCCGAGGTAGAGGCTGTTCGCGTAGACAATTCTTGACATGACAAGGGCAATGATGGTCAGTGTATTATGGGTGAAGGGCAGGAATGGTAGCATTCTTTTTACTGAGTGTAGGAAGAAAAACATTTCTTGATTATTGCTTTTATTAGTGATTCTAGTGTTGGAATATTGTCCATTAGGATTCCAAGGTTTTTGATTATTTTCGATGGTGTGGGTGCTGTTCCTAACTCTGTGGGCCATGTGATATAAATTGTATTTTCCAGGTTTTTGGATATAATCATGATTAATGTTTTGCCCGGGTTGAGTTTTAGTCTGTTTGTGTTTATCCAGTTGTAGAGTTCTTTGAGACATTCTCCCAGCGTTGTGTTCTCTTCTTGCGTATCTTTGATTTTATAGATTTTTGTGTCATCTGCATAGTTTTAGCATGTAAGGTTGTGTTTTTTTGATGATCTTGATTAGCAGAGCCAGGTAGATGTTGAAGAACTGTGGGTATAGGTATGATCCTTGTGGTACTCAACAGTCGATGTCCCGTGAAGCAGATTTGAAGGGTTTTGTCCAGACAGTTTCCGTTCTATTTGCTGGGAATTATTTTATCCAGAGTAGGGCTGTCTGTTATTCCTGTTTCTTCTATTTTCTTGATGAGAATGTCATGGCTGACTGTGTCGAACACCACAGAGAGGTCGAGTAGTATTGGGGCGGATTTTGTGTTCGGAGTCTGCGTTTATCTTTAGGTCATCCCAGATAGGAGTGGCGTTTCTGTTCCTCTCACTGGTCTAAAGCCGACTTGCGCCTGGTCTAGCAACTGGTGTTTTTCTATGTGTTGTTGTGTTAGTTTGTAGATGTAGGTTTCTAGCAGTTTTGCTGGGTAGGGGATAGTTGAAATAGGTCGGTAGTTTGAGATGTCTTCCATGTCGCCTCTCGTTTCCTTGAGGAGTGGTTTGATGTGCGACGATTTGAATGATTGCAGTACTTTCCTTGTTGCGAATGACAGGTTAAAAAGGTTTCTGTAGTGTTCCAGTGGTGCGCCCTGTGTGAGCATGGAGTTGTAAATGTCTGGGGGACAGGAGTCCATGGGGGAGCCAGCTTTGTTTCTATGTCTTACCAGCTCGACGAATGTCTCTAATGATATTTGTGGGAAGCTTTGGAGTTTAAGCTGTGGTTCCAAATTTGGCGGGATTGGTTGTTCGGGTTGACCGGTCTGCTTTGTGTAATTTGATGGATGTCGATGATTCTTTTTTTTTTTTTAAGTGGTCTGCTAGGTCATTGCATTGTTTCTGGGAAGGTACCGGGGTGTTGTTGCATCCCGGTGGGTTCCTCATTTCATTTATGATGTTGAACAGTTCTTTTTGGGTGTTGGCGGCTTTGGTGATTCTGCTGTCATAAAGTTTCTTTGAGTTTGCATTTTCTTCTTCAAACCAGATATTGAAGTCTCCAAGGATTATCAGATGTTCATGATGGATGGCTATGTTGGTGATGACTTATATGAAGTTGTTGACAAACGTTGCGTTGTATGTCAGTGGTCTGAAAATCAGTATGAATTCTAGGTTTGGTTTTGGGTTTACTTCCCAGCGAAGGACCATGGATTCACAATTTTTGATGTTTAGTGGTTTGTCTGTTTTTATTTACAGGTGTCCCTTGAATGCTATTGCAAGACCACCTCCTTTTTGTCCTTTTCTGCTTAACTGTGTGCCCTTGTTGTCGGGTGTGCGCTGTGGAGTGTGATTTTGTATTTGTCATCCAACCATGTTTCTGTGATGAATAGGACGTCAATGCCGTTGTCGTAAAGCAGGTCGTTTAGCGCTCTGCCGTGTTTTGACATTGATCTTGCGTTGATTAGGTTGCTGTGGATTTTTCTGACCTGGTTTTGTTGGTCTTTTAATATTGATTTTGTCTTGGGGTTGTTGCATTGGTTTGCTCCCATGTTGCTCTCAGAGTGTGATGGTGTCTCAGCCGTGTCTGTGTCGTCATTGAGTAGGTCTTCTAGGTTAATTTTTGGCTTGTTTTCTTCAGGTTCCTCTTCTATATTTTGCTGAAGTTGAGGGAGTTGTCGTAATTATTTTGTGATATATAGAGTGAGCGCATCGATTTTGTTTGTATTCCTTCTGGGTGTTTGTTCTTTCACTGCACGGCTCCATTTTGTTGTTGGTCCGTCTCACAACGTGGGTCGAATTGACTTGTTCTGGTGAGTGGTTGGTCGCGAGGTATCGTGTTAGTTATAGAAACCTTTCTCTTCTTTTGGCATTTGTTCTGTTCTCCACTGTTTATGGGGGTGTATTCCGCAGTTATCATTATGTGTTGTTCATTCCTACTCCTGGTCGTCTTTCACGTGGTCCTGTTAGTTTTCGTGGCATGTTGCGTTCCTTAGTGGTAGGTTGATTTAGACGTTTCTTTGTATTTGGGTTGTCAGTGTTGTGATCCTTTTGGTTTCGTTGGTGTATAAGTTTGAGGTTAGGTTTCTTTTTAGGTTGCAGGGCCGGTAGCCCGCATGCAATGCCTTCCTGGTTGGATTGCGATGGTTCTTGGCTTCCTTAAGTTTGTGCTTATGGGCGTAATGGTTTAGCATTGGGTGGTCTTATGGCTTGGTATGTCGGGTGGTTGTGGGGGGGCTGGGAAGGCTGTTGGGGGGAGTAACCCGGCGGTTCATGCCTTAGCGCTATATTTTATAGGTGTGGGCTCGAGTGGGGTCTTATGCTTGATGGGATTCAAGACTTATTGTTGGGGTTTCTGGTTATCTGTCTAAAGGGTTTGTCTAAGCTTTAGATATAGTAGTTAATGAGAGACACCTAGATTTGTGCTTCCTGGATGGTTCGGAGAAGACCTACGTTTCAGAGCATAGTAGTTATAGAGACAGAGACACCCCAAGATTTGAGTTTCCTAGGTGGTTGAACTATGGTTATCAGGCATAGCCGGGCTATCTGAACAGTAGGCAGGGTTGTCCCCTTTCCCCGTTACTGTATGCTCTTATGATGGAACGCCTGGCAATACAGATACGAGAACACCATGGAATAAAGGGCATTGGCATGGGCGAAGTGGAATTTAAGCTCTCCCTATTTGACAACATCTTTGCGTACGTGGTGGATGTCCACACCTCTCTACCCACATTATTTTCCCTGATTTACACTTTTGGGGCCTTTTTAGGGTTGAAAGTAAACAAAACCAAATCTTCCATAACGCTGATGTGTCTAGCCGATTCGCCCAGCATCAGAGGAGAATAGTGTCAAGTTTAAAAGTGTAAAAGACCTCCATCAAGTATCTCAGAGTTCTGATACTGAGGGATTTATTGAGGCTATTGGAGATACATTTTGATTCTCCTCCTTAAGGCCATTAAATTAGACTTGAGCATGTCGACCCCATTTATATTGTCCTGGTACGGCTGTATGATGGCTGTTAAAATGAATATTGTATTTTTCTATGGCCTTGCCCACAAGGCTCTCACAAGGCTCTCAGAGTTTTTATTTAGAGACCTCCAGGTGGTAGTGAAAAGGTTTGTGGCGCAAAACAAGTAAACCAAGGATTAAAAGAAGCACTCTCCACCTACCAAGACAGGCTTCGGGTTTCTGGATTTCTCTTTATATTACAGAGCTGCCCAATTGAGAGTTCTTCTGGAACATACAATGGACGACCTGGGGACGTATTGGTCATATTTGGAGGACATGGACGTACACCCAGTGAAAGTAAGGGATTTATTATGGGCACTGTATGGAGATATACAGCTTGAACAATCACCCTTGCTTGGGGGTATTGTGGGTTTACAGGCAACCTGTCTAACTGCCTGTCTCCCATGACATTGGTTTGGGGTCCAGATATAGATTTGCCGTGCCGGGGCAATTCGCAAACATGGTCGGATAAGTGTCTGGAGCGAGTGGGCCAGTTGTCTGCAGATGAGGTATTTCTGGGTCATGATAAGATTGAACAGGTCGGCAGGCTTTGAGAAAATCATAATTCTGTAATATTTACGCCGAAAACGGATATTCAGCAACCAGAAACAGGGAGATAATCTGAAATGCACACTCAAGCCATTTGAGAAGGTCATTGATGCCTCGGGGAATAGGAATGGAATTGTATCCAGGATTTATAAGGTGTTGATTGTGGCTGGCATGAGGCACAGACAGAAGTTAAAACGTAATAAAATACTCAAATGAGTATTGATGCAGGGGGGGGTTGATCTCAGGCAAGACATGGGGGAAAGTATACAAAATCATGTTTCATGGATAATTGTTTACAGCAGCGATGGAGCACAATTTTAAAATGCCATAAGGATGGCTCATGGATCCTTGAAAATGTCCAGAAGGTTTGCGTGGACTGCTCATCTGTGTCCAAGGGGTTGTGGGCAAGTGGGATCCAGAGCACACATGTGGTGGTAACTGTCCGCAAGTGCAACAGTACTGGAGGGATCTGCTGGGATGGATTCAGGAGGTAACAGAGGAAAGTCTATCACTGGATCCTCTCCAAATGCTGTTAGGGCTTCCTCCAAAGGGTAGCAACATATAGAGATATCCTAGCATAGGGGAGGCCATGTTAGGACAGGGAGAGTGGCGCTGGCACAGAAATGGAAGCACTCAGGGCTGCCCGATAAAGAAGATTGGGTACTGAAATTGAAGGATATGTAACCAATGGAAAAATTGAAAGGGTTAGATGGGATCCTTTAGAGAGGAATGGGAGCCTGCAATACGCAAATGGAGATGATACGTACACTAGAGAGTGGGGTGGAGTCACACTGCACTGTTCCCCTTATGCCCCTGATAGGGCCGGTTGTGGTAGGGGCAGAATGGAGGAAAGGTTCACAATGTCAGGAAAGTGAAGGGGGAAGCTGGGGATCTAAGAGCCACATGTAATCCTATAGAGGAGCCAGTGTTTTATGAATCGCATTCCTCTAGTGGGAGACTGACCTTGAAACCTCGATCTGCTGGCAAGATGATATAGGATTGTGATGTAAATTATTGATGCCAGTTAAACCCTCTAGTAAGATCTATTTGCCTGTAATCACTAGTTTTCGTTGAGGAGGGTGGGGGCCGAGGGGAGTTACGGAAATTGGCGGGGGGCAATGGAGGTCATTGGTGTTTATTGTGATATGCGTTTGTTCAAAGTGTCAATACAAATTATAGTTAAAAATAAATGTATGTCAATCACAAACAAAAAGTCCAGGTATTTAGGGTGTTGGTTTTTGGAAAAACAGAAATTGCAAACAGTTAATGAAATAAAGCGCTTGGGTTTTTTGATCTCGAGCAAGGTAAAGTACAGCTCAACCCATGAAACTGGACTGGATCAAAATAGAACGTTTAGAAAGTACCTTTTGGAAAAAGTTACTAAACGTATCCATAGAAACCCCATATGTTTTGATCCGTCATGAACTAGGTCTAGTTTCATGGAGGTGTATCAGGGATCCTCTACAAGCATGTAATCAGGAATTCACCAGAAGTAATCAAAAAAGAGCATACATAAGTTAAGAAAAAACATTTTTCATTACAGCTCGGCAAGCACAAATCCAACAGCACAGTGGAACAGAACTGGTTGATGAGAGCTAACAAAACTGCCCAGTTCGGTCAGATCTTGTACACAGAGAGTACAATATTGGCATAGTGAGAAATAGTTGCAATTTGTGTTACAAGTTATCGAGTGTCCCACAAAGCCGATTGTGAGGCCACATCAGTCCCCTATAGCTAGACATAGGGCCTCATTACGAGTCAGGCGGTAACCGCAGCAGTAAAACCACCTGGTTACTGCCGGACTCGTATTACCATTCCGCCTCCTTGACTCCCGGAAAAACCAGGGCATTATGACCCTGGTGTCCTGGGAATCCCGGAGGCGCAATGGTGTAAATCCCCATTCCCATTGAGTCCTATAGGACTCAATGGGAATGGGGAAGTGGAAACACCGGCACCATCTCGTGATGGTGCTGGTGTTTCCACGTCCGCCTGCAGACGGGAGGTGTTCAACCCACCAGGTCAGACCTGGCGGGAAGATCACCTCCCGCCTGCAGGACTCGGGATCGGGCGGTCCTGAATTAACAGTGGCGGCGGGTTTACCGCCACTGTTAATTCCGGACCGCCCAACCTGCAATGAGGCCCATAGGTTAGTTAGAAATGACTGAAGTAAACTGACCTTCCATCCATTGGTTCATCACCTTCCCTTGCAGTGACACAATCCTCCCCTCTCCACCAAACCAGTTAGATGTTTTTAAACACTACGTAATCTGTGCAATTTTCTATGTGGCCTACCATGCAGGGCTTGTATGGGTAATCCCTATGTAGTCTACTCACCTGTGGTTTTCACCTGATTTGGACTGTGCAGCAGCACCCTACGTGTTTATGCTACCATACCTATTGCGCGCCCCCCCCATATCGTCTAATGTCCTCCCTTGAGCACCTTCAACACACCCCTAAACCCTGGCTTCTCGGACCATGTATGTGCTCTTGGCACCTTTATTACAGCAGTCAATGAGGCCCTGTCCCATGCCGGGGGTATCCTCTCCCGTTCCCGTTATTCGCGCAGCTGGTAAATGTGCACCCCTGGACAGCGCTGTATCAGCACCTTCATCGCATTAATTGCTTCACTTGATCTATCGATCAACACTTTTTCCCACCACTTCTTTGCTCACTGCCTTGGGCATCCATAGCCTTGTTACCCGGTCCATGTCCCCTCCTTCTTCGTACCCATCCAATGTTGACCCTATTACCATGCAATCACGCTTGTCAAGGAAACATGCTGCCCAAAAAGCACCATAGTCTTCTGGATTCAGTGGCAGTCCTGCAAAGACCATCTGCACAATCATTCATTCCAGGATGCTGGGCCTCTTTTTGCTACCCTCGTTCCCACATCATTAGCAGACATTATATAACAGAACTTTTTTTCTTGCTGCATTCACTGTTTTTGATGAGCCACTGCCCTGCACAGAAGGCGATGATGAGCATCAGGACGAGCACAGGGACAGTTATCTTGAACATGGCAGCCAGCCAATCGGGCACCCAGGCAAACAATGAGTTCAGCAACTGTCCTGTGTCTCCTTTGTCATTTTTTCATGCAAGGTGCAGATTTCTATGACAGCCTCTGTGAGCGTCCCTTTGGTGGCATCATTAGCAGGTATCGCCGGGCAGCAACTGCTGCCGATTTTTTGTGACAGACCCGGCCTTCCATTGCTGTCATCATGCCCAAAATAAAACGATTCTGAAGTGCTACTAGACGTAGCACACAGTGTTCCTTCCTCACTGCATTGAGTCCTTTTTTTCGGTTGCCTACGCCAGCTGTAGCACCTCATACATGGTGACCTGCAGCCACTTAGCGTTAATGGCTGCTTGCACCCCAGGAAGTAACAGAGGTTAAAAAGACAGATGCCTTGCTGAACAGTCTCAAGTGTTGTGGGATGGCATCCAGGCTTTGCGAGGACTCTTCTGAAATATAGTTACTGCTGTGGAAATAAGTCTCCAAGGGTGGATACCTGTCTTTCTCATATAGGTCACGTGGCGCACTTTAATGTACTGCATTATTTTTCATTTCCACTAATGTAATCTCATATCATACTGTATATGACTGCACTTGCATTTCAGTGTCATTTCAGTGTATCACATGACTTTTCACCCCCACTGTATTTTTTTATCTTGTAGAATTGTTCCCACCCCAGGCACAGCTAACAGCTTCTAGCTTTACAGCCAGTGAATCACCTGTCCTAAGGAACTGTTCCCCTCCTCAGTCCATGCATGTGTACCCAGCTGTCCCCATCCTGTGACAACCTCCCCCTTTCTGTCACTTGGACTTTCCTGCTCCCCAAGGAGGCTTGCCTATGCTCTGATTCCCGCCCTTTCCTCCCTGGACTCATGGGAACAGCTGTGGTCACCACATGGGTGGGTGAGGGGAGCCCTTCCATCTCCTTCCTTTGCTGTTGTCCCTTGTTGTCACGTCCCTGCCCCACTTCAGCCTTGATCCCTCCATCCCCTTCCTGGGACAGCTGCGGAGGAGGGCGGGCTGTGCCTTCATGAGTCAGCCTACCCCTATGTGAATCTCCACCCTCTCAGTCACTTGGACAGCTTTGTCCATCATGTCCCTGCCCCCCTTCTCCTGGGACCCTGTGGGCAGGCTCTGCAGGGTGTAGCAAAAGCCTTTTAAGTGGACAGAGAACCAGGACTGGCTCTTTTTTGGCTGCAGTGCTGTATGCGTGTGTGGGGGCAGGGGAGCTACAGAGACCGAAGCAGGTATACTTCTCCCTTTCCATCCCTTTATTCCCCTTCCTCCCAAACTGCTTTCATCTGCCCCTCTCTCCGTCTGCCTCTCTGTGTGCCCCTCACTCTCTCTGTGCCACTCAGTCACTCTCTCTCTTCCTCTGGGTGTGCCTAGCCAGTATTCACATGCGCCCCACACACCTCACCGGGGTCTGTTAATTTGTTGACCTAAAACAGTGGCTCTGCCTGGGGTCTCCCCACATGGCCGCCTTTATTTTGGCCTGCCTTCCACATCCACACTGCTTGTTTTACGCCCCACTATTTTTTCTTCCCTCCCCTCTCTGATCCCTCCGGCTCTTTCACCATCTTCTTTTGCTGCAATGTATAGAGGTCGTTGAATGGTAACTTGTCCATTCCAAGCACAACCAAAGCAGAGTTGTGGAGCCTGACAAGGGCGCACACTCCTCCCCAATTTGGAGGCAACTGGGCGTATGCCTTAGACCCACAGGTCCACCATTGATCCATCATTGCCACCGCTGCCGTCCTGTTCTGCAATGCTGGGGTGCTCACTGTCTTCTGGCAGCCAATGTTCACCCCTACTACAGTCGTCCCTGTTGCTCTGAAACACAAAGAAAGTTGTGCGAAGGGCGTTATATGAACTGGTTGATGTCTCTGCATGTTTATTCGTGTTCCACACTGCCCAGCAAATTTCATTTTTTTTCTCACCACCCCTTCTTCAAATCCTAACAGCCCATGTACGCGGCACTACCATCCCTCGTTCCCATCTCCCTTTGTGAAACACCGAGCCCCCTATTCTCATCAGAGGGCTGGTGTGGCGCCGTGGGATGTTGTGACCTGTTTTGCAGTATACTCTCCTGTGAGTCGTGAACAGCTGTTCTTCCCTTCACGCCCGTCCGTGACATTCTACTATTATATGCATTGTTGCTTCTTTTTTTTGACATGCTTTCGAGCTGTATATAATTATCGGCATATACTTCCATCCTTTCATCTATCCAATGGACCTCTACCGTTTGCCCCCTGAAACAACCTACAAGTCCTACATAAAGATAGGTGCATTAGGAATTCCCCCTCCCCCACAGTGATCTCTGGGGCAAGAATTGTTTTGGTGTCCCTGTGACATGTGAGTTTATGGAGTGGGTTTACGGAGCATACATAGCAATGGCCATTAGCCCTCTTTTGCCCCAAGCGTTTCATCTAGTCCTACCAGACATACCCAGATCCTATGTCCCCCTGCCCGCAATTGAGTCATACAACTTTTCAGCAATGAATGTACTTTTTTTGTTGCATGTGCCCTTTTCATTCTCCCTAGACAAGCCACTATCTCTTTATGCGATAAGAATCAGAAGAGCCGGCGCAGATAAACACACAAGCATATCCCCATTAGTGGCACATCTTTTTAGCATTTTCTCCCATTCCCCCCAACTTTCGTTTGTCCATCTTTCTCTTCTTCTACGGGCATACTGTAAAGTCATATAGCAAAAAACAGTGTTAGCGATAACTGTGTGATACTTCCCATCAAACTGGTCCCCTCTTCCTCTCCGGAGGGGACGACGCGGTTGTCTTTGTGAACACTGTGCAAAGTCGATGCTTTATTCCCAAAATGTTTGTGATTTCCATAAATAAGTCCTTTGCAAAATGTTGCCCATTGTCCAACCTTATTTCATCACATATTTCCCATCCCAAAAACACCTCTCGCACCAAAAATGCTGCTGCCGACTTTGCCTCATTAGGAGCACAGGGTTCTGCCTCAAGCCAACGTGTAAAAGGACGGACAACCACATGCACGTACCTATACGAGGTACACCTCTCTTGCATATCCACACAGTCAATATGCAAGTGCCGGAAGGGTCACTCCAGTCGCAGTAATGTCTCATGTATTGTCTTTAATGTATGGCCAGTCAGAAACTGTTGATACCACGCAATTCCCAGGAGATTCTGCGACAAGTTCATGTAGCTTGGGAATGTACCACCCTTCATTTATTTCTGCTGCCACATGCTCTTTGGAGACATGGGTGGGAAAATGTAATTGCTCTAATGCTATAACCAACAATTATCTAGGCATTACTGGTTTCCCTGTGTTATTTTGTCTCCATACCAAGTCAGTTGGTGAGATTGAGCACCCCCCTCTGCATTCATAAAGCTTTTTCTGCCTGGGGAGCTTCCCTCTGCAAGTCAATTATCTGCACAATCAGTCATGAGCTGAAGGGTTATGAGTATTCTGACCTTTTATTTCTTTTCTCTCCTGCTACCATTATTGGCACACTTCTGTCTGAACCTTGGAATAACCTGGTGGTCCCCTCAGGTAAATAGGCTGCTTATTTTGCTGCTCGGTCAGCCATATTACGCCCCTTGGGAGATCAAGTCCTGCCATCTGTGTGGGAGGCACACTTTATTATTGCCACTTCTACTGGCAACTGTAATGCTTAAATTAGTTCACTTAGCAATTGAGCATGTTGTATTGGGGACCCATCACTCCTCCAGAATCCCCTTCGCTCCCTCCCAGCTAGCTAATCCTGAATGTATGGTGGAAGTGGCATAAGCAGAGTCAGAGAATATATTCACTACATGTCCTTCCATCATGTGTAGCATGCTCATCATGGTCACTAATTCTGCTGCCTGTGCTGAATAGTGTTATGGTAGCCTTACTTGGGAAGCTATCTGAAATTTCACATCCCTGTGGTACACTACTGCGGCACCAGTTTGTCTTCTTCCTGTATTTGAATCTATGATTGATGACCCATCAATGAAGACCATACCCCTGAACTCCCTCTATCTTATAATTTATTTTGTTTTTATAACAGGCCTAATACTGTACCTCAGTTTGGTTTCTAAGCACGGATCCCGGTTCAAACCTTCATTGCTCTGCGTGGTCTTGCTTCCAAGACCAGCTTCCTTCACCGAAATGTTCCCTTGCATTCTGTCCATACATGCTGCACAGTCATGCATGTAGTCCCCTTCCTCTGGTGGTTCTGAATGTCGCTGGCTTGACCACACGACACCTCATTACGTCAATCGCTGAATTGGTCAGTATAATCTCATAGCCTGAAGCCCTCTGCGTGGTGAGTGTGCTCTTTGACTTCTGCAGAATGGCAAAAAGAGCGAATTCCTTCCTGTGAACTACCAGGAAGCCCATGGTAATAGTCGATGGGCCTCATTACAAGTACTCCGGTCCGGAATTAACACTGCCGGTAAAACCATACCGGCACAGTTTCCATGTCCGCCCAATCATGACCCGCGGCCCCGGTAATAGCACCACCCTCAACCGCCACCGCGGAAATAGGGGTCCCGTTAAATCCGTCTGCACGGAAACCCCTCCGTTACCATCAACACGAAACACCGTGAGCATCACAACTTGCGCGGACACGGAAACACCGGCAAAAAAATGGCGTAAATACTGTGATCACGATGGCGGAACTGCAGGGTTGTGAGCTGCACGGCATATCACAACCCTGTTTCTCAAAAATCCTGGTACAGGTACTGGATGCCCTGTTGCGCCATGTGTCGGAACACATAGCCCTACCCCGCACCCTCCCAGAGGTCATTGCCACCAAGTTGGCCTTCCATGCCATAGCAGGCATGCCAAATTGCATAGGTGCAGTTGACTGCACCCACGTTGAGCTGACAGTACCACGTGCAATTGAGGCGGTGTTCCGCAACAGGAAACAGTATCACTCTTTGAATGTCCAGATGGTTTGTGATGCCATGCAACTGATTACACACTGCTGCGCACGTTTCCCAGGCTCATCACATGACTCAATGGTACTGCGGAATTCCACGTTGCCACTGTACATGGAACGCTATGCCGGACAAAGCACATGGCTATTGGGTGAGTACAGCTGACGATGCTACACCCCGGTCGAAGTGGTGTGTGTGTCCAGGCAAATGAGCATTGTGAGTGTGCCTCTGTGACTGCACATGCATCACCCCCCTTCCATCTACCAAATACACAGCGGATGCCAAACATCATGAAGGAAGACATGAGAGGGCACCACACTGGCACAGCCAATCCCGTCACTGTCCCAAGAAGCTTGTGCCACTGCAGACACCCACCCTCAATTGAAACACTGCCTCAAAAGGCACGAGAGGCGTGTAAATGAGACGACGTGTATTTACTACTTCCGTACAGTGGAGTCACTCTGCCATGTGTGGACAGCACTGCACCGTGACATGCACACAATCAAATGTCACCCGCAGGGCACAGTAAACATGCAAGTTAATGTGTAGGCCCATATCCAGTTAGCGACATACATCGTGATGCCCAAAACATACCTCCATACACTGCATGGTACATATGCATGAATGAATGATGATACAAGAATTCACAGCAGCAGATGAGGACATGATGCCACAAACACTGACATGTTCCCCCATCTACATCCCATGTAGGTGATGTGGGATATGCACTCACGCCATGGATGATGACACCTGTACGGAGACCAAGCAACAGGCATGAAGAGGCATACAATAGGGCACATTTTCGCACACGTGGAATGATTGAGAGGACATTTGGACTGCTGAAGGCCCGTTTCCGCTGTCTGAGCAGATCTGGCGGATCACTGCTGTACAGCCCAGTGAAGACTGGTAAAATCACGCTCGTATGTGCCATGCTGCACAATATATGCCTGCGCAGGAACATCCCAATGCCACCAGACGCAGATGAGGAAGATGGGGATGGGGATGGAGATGGGGATGGGGATGGGGATGGGACCGCCTCCCCCTGGGGGTCCACATGATGGCCAGAGAGCACGGGATGCCCTGATTCGCATTTACTTTTGAGTCACAGCACATTCACAGAAATGCACGAACATGGTGACGACAATGAATTAATAGTTGCACTGCAAAATAAATGATCAATGTCCACACATGTATGTCTTGATTCAAAATGGTGATGTATTGATGTAATAACAACAGGGAAGGAGGTGCATTGGTTAGGGAAACTGTACACCCGGGGCCACCCACCACCCAAACGTGCCCACCCCCACCCAGGCCCCATTGTTCAAACCCCTAAAACTACCTACCCCACCACCCAAACGTGCCCACCCCTCTCACACCCTTGTAGTCCACATGTATCCTGCACTACCCACACACATGCCATCACTTCCGTGTGCGCTTCTGTGCCTGTCCAACCTTGCCCGAGGGACCAGTTAGCATACTCGAGCGCCTCCTTGGACTGGCAGTAGTGGAGCTGGATGGGGTGGTTGTGTTTGATTGCGCAGAATCTGGGATTGAGGGCATCCGTGCCAGATTTGCCTGTTGGGCAACCAACATGGCCTCTACAAGCCTGGAGGTGTGGTCGCTGCCCTCCCGCACATGGCGTGCAAGGGTTACTATAGTGCTCGCAAAGCGTCCGATGGACCTCGACAGGCGACGCACTGAGGCGCTGTAAGCTCTCCCTCTGCAGCCTGGATTCCTCTAGCTGCCTCTCCACCAGCTGGGTGAGGGTAGCCTGCTGGTCCTCCATCCGCTGCATGCGGGCATTCAGTTCGGCCATGGATGGGGTGGGCGACCTCATGGGACTCCCCAGTGATGTGGGGCTGAACTCCAGCTCATGGAAGGAGCCCAGGTCTTCCAATGTGGGCATCTCCCCCTGTGGCCCCGTTTACGAGTGCTCTTGCGGGGCACTGTTATCACTGCAGGCCGCCCCCCTCTGCAGTGCTGCTGCCTTCGGTGTTGTGTTGGGTGGCCATGATAGGTTCCCGTGGCACCTGTCTAGACTCAGTGAGTGTGGAGACGGTGGGGATATCGGTGGTGGTGGTGGTGGTGGTGGGCAGCACATCTGTAGTGGCTGGTAATGTGGCCAGAGGTGCAGAACTGCCGGCAGCATCCTCCTGTGTGGTGGCGGTGGCTTGTGTACTTGCCGGTGCAGATAGGCTGGCCTGTTGTGCAGTATCACTGTCACTTGAAACGGCTGTGGGGACACAAAGGGCATGCAATTAGTGTTGTTGTGGTGGCAGATGGGTGCATCACATGCGTCATTAAGATTGTACATTGAATAGTGTTGGTCACATGCATCTGATTGCTGGTGTATGCATTCTGTGATATTGGTTGCCATACGGATCATGATGGGTCCTTTGGCCCACACATGCACTGCCTGGGGGGTGGGGGGGGTTGTTAATGGGTCCTTTGGCACACACATGCACTGCCTGGGGGGGGGGGTTGTTAATGGGTCCTTTGGCCCACACATGCACTGCCTGGGGGGGGCGGTTGTTAATGGGTCCTTTGGCCCACACATGCACTGCCTGGGGGGGGTTGTTAATGGGTCCTTTGGCCCACACATGCACTGCCTGGGGGGGGGGGGGGTTGTTAATGGGTCCTTTGGCACACACATGCACTGCCTGGGGGGGGGGGTTGTTAATGGGTCCTTTGGCGCAGTACTCACAACTGCATATTTTCATGTGGCATTCATGTTTGGGCACTTACCGGCATCTGCAGGTGGGCTCACTCCTGCCTCAGCCTCCCCGATCCTATGGATTCTCTCTAGGTGGAGGACGCTGCTGCAATGCTCCTCCCATGCTTGCAGCCTCAGTGGGGAAGGGGGTCCTCCGCCTGTCCCACTGCTGCATTGGCGGTGCGTGGAAATGAGGTTGCGTACCCTCAGCCTCAGGTCGTCCCACCGCTTGTAGCAGTCCTTCACGCTCCTCGCTGTCACGCCCACAGCGGTGCACTTGCTTGCAGCTTCGGCCCACACCTCCTTCCTCCGCTGCTGTGCGGCACGCCGTTGGTCGCTGCTGAACAGCATCTCCGCATTGTCTACAATGTGCTCCACCAAGACGGTTAGCTCTGACTCGCTGAAGCGCTGTTTATGCTGCCTCTGAGCAGGAATCCTGGCAGACATGCTGGTGGTCCCTTTTGGCTTCTCAGAGTTAGGATTGTGCTTGTGCTGGCTCTGGATGACAATGGATTGTGCTTTTATATGATGTCCGCCTCTCCGTTTCCTGTTTTGGCGATCATGGTATTTCCGGTTCCGTGTCTGTGGCGGCGGCAGCAGACACGGGTTTTGCGCCACTTGTGGCTGCGTTATTTCCATTTCCGTGGGGTTTTCCGTGACAGCAGTACAACGTTTCCGGGTCTGTGTGGTGCGCGCGACCGACAGCGTGTAATCGGACGGTTTTTCCGCAACCTTGCGGCCACGGAAACGTTTTTACCGCCGTCACGGATTTTGCACGGTCCCGGACTGGCAGGTTGTAATGAGGCCCGATGTCTTTTCAATTGCAAATGTTGCAGCCACAAGTGCTTGCTCACACTGGAAGTGTCCCTGCATCATTGGGTCTAAGAGACCACTGTAGTAGGCCATAGGCTTGTGGCCCTGCGGCTTATTAAGCGTGAGAACTGCTGACATCACGGAGACATCTGAATGAGAAAACCGATAACATTTCTCTTTATAATTGGGGGAAGCCAACACTGGTGCATGGGCCAGTGCCTCAGAGTTTGGCAAAATTCTCATTTATCTCCACTGTATTGCCCTTTTCTCCTTTTGCACTTCCTTGAGTCCCTGCAGTAGAGACTTTGTGAAGGTGGAATAGTCAAATACCCATGCCCTGCCATAATTATACAATCGTAGAAATGTCTGCATTTCTTTCACTGTGCAGGGACGTAAGGGTTTGTGTATTGCCTCTACTCTCTTAGGTGTTACTTTGCAGCTTTCTTTTGATTTTATTTGCCCCAAGTACACTACCTCCTCCTGGCAGTACTGTAATTTCTCCTTGTCCATCTTATACCCCTTGTTTGCTAGCAATGTTAGGAGGTGCACTGAGTCTGCCCTTCACTGCTGTTCTGTCTAACTGCACACAAGTAAATCAACAACTTATTCCATCACTGTGCTTGACAACTGTAACTTGCTTAGGTCCATCTGAATCACCCTGTTAAAGATACTTTGTGATTCGCATTACACTTTTGGTAATCTAGTGTGTTCAAAACCTGTTCCCCCAATACGTGAACACGGTTAGGTACCTGGATTCGGGGTCTAGTGCGATAGAGAAGCAGCTGTTCTTCAGGTCAATGACTGAACTATTTTGCCTTGGTTGGGATGTTGGGTAATATTGTGGCAGGATCGGCACAAGTGGGAACTCTGCTTCTACAACGTTGTTCAGGGGGCGTAATTCCTGTATGACTCTCCATGATCCCACTCCCCTTTGATTTCTTTATTGGGTATATGACCATGCTGCATGGAGACGTGGATGTCGGTATTATTCCCTGTTGCCATAATACGTGGAGGGTCGAGTATATCCCTTTGTCTGCTTCACGGGACAGTGGGTATTGTTTTGCTCGAGGCAGCAATGCTCCCTCTTTCAATTTTATTCTTACCGCACCTTTTCCCTTCAGTGCCCCGACATCATGGGGCCCTGTTGTCCACAATTTCTCTGGGACCTTCAGATCCTCTGGTGTGTGCCTGCCCTCCTTGTGCACTAAGTGTATGAGTTGCGGTATCACCTTTTCTCATACTCTTAATGGGAAGGTGATCTGTAGTTGGAACACCATCTATTCTCCTTCCCCATTTGAGAAGTGCCATTCGTCAGTTGCCCCTGCTATTGTCAGTGTCAGGTCTATGCATAGCACTGTACACCACTCCATGCCATCGCCATCTGTCATGCATAGGATCACCATGTCTTTGCAAATCACTACTTCTTCAAGCTGTAATACTACTGTGGTGCCCCCTAACATCTTCCTTCTGACAATGGGGTCAAAATAGAAATTCTGTCTTAGTATCCTCCCTTAAATTCCCGGTACCCATCCCAGCAGTATCGCGGGGTACATGGGCTGTCCTCATAGTGTGCATGCGCTCCAGGAAGAGTTCTGCCACTTGGGCGTAATACACGCCTGGCATTGAGCACACCATTCCCTTTTCCATGAAGAATATTTTTTGCTTCCGTTTACTCAGCAAATCCCTCCCAAGTATGTTTATTGGGGTGTCCTTTGAGTACAGTAGGGGTATTATTATATGCTGTGTACCTATTGTTAATGGTAAATCTTTTGTTACTGCAACCATGACAATTGTCCCAGAGAAGCCTTGCGTGTGCAACACTGTTTGAGAGTGGAAATCCACCCTACTTTATACATGACTTGGTGGCCCATGTAACTAACAGAAGAACAAGTTACTTCTTACCTTGTAACGTTCTTTCGATGGGATGTTCCTCCGACGTATTCCTTATCTTAGATATCTCCTTCCAGCTTTGCTGGCCTCGGAAAACTTTTCTCTAGAGGGCGCTGCGCGTCGACGTCCGCCGAGTCGATGATCCTCAACAGCCACCGTATCGACGTCATCCTGCCTATAAAGGCCGCGCGCAGCGTCGTTGCTCAGTTCCGTTTTGTGGCCCACAATTTTTCTTTCTGGACTAGACTAATCACCCTGAAGGAGCGTAAGCTGCAACAACAAGGGAAGTAGTACTGCGGGGATGGATGGGAGGGTCGATAAGGAATACGTCGGAGGAACATCCCATCGAAAGAACGTTACAAGGTAAGAAGTAACTTGTTCTTCGAAGGGATTGTGTCCTCCGATGTATTCCTTATCTTAGATAGGCTCCCATAGCAGTATTCTGTTATTGGAGGTGGGAGTACTGACTTCATGCTTCCTTTTATTGATGAATAGAGTGCAATACTGCCCTTCCAAACCTAGTCTCTTGACTGCAGGAGGAATCCAAGTTGTAAAATCGTGTAAAGGTATGGACGGACGACCATGTGGCAGCTGCACATATGTCTTTAACCGGTACTCCTCTTTTGAGGGCCGATGAAGCTGCAATACCTCTGGTTGAATGAGCCCTAAGATTTTGAGGGGGCTCTTTTCCTGCCAGTTTATAACATTCCAAAATGGCTAGAATGATCCATCTGGAAATGGTCTGCTTAGTTATCGGTAACCCCAGCTTGTGACCTGCGTAGCCTACAAACAGCTGGTCTGCTTGTCTTATCCTAGCCAGTCTACTGATGTAAAAACTTAAAGCCCTTCTTGGGTCCCGCTTGTGTAACCTCTCTTCCTCTTTCCCCGGATGAGGAGGAGGATAGAAAGATGGCAGGGTAATCTTCTGAGTGATATGGAATTCAGAAACCACCTTTGGGAGGCAATTAGGCTTCACTTGCAGGACAACTTTGTCTTTGTGAAAGATTGTATGAGGGGGTTTACAAGAAAGAGCTTGTAACTCGCTCACCCTTCTAGCAGATGTAAGTGCTATTAATAAAACAGTTTTAAGGGTAAGAAATCTTAACGAACAAGAATGGAGTGGTTCGAAAGGTGTGCCCATCAGGAAAGTTAGGTCTAAGTTTAAATCCCATAGGGGAACCTGGAATGGTCTTGGGGGATAAACGTTAGTTAACCCCTTTAGAAACTGTATTACCAAGGGTAACTTGAAATAGGATGGTACTTCCGCAGTGCGCTTAAAGATGGATAGCGCTGCGAGATAGCCCTTAATGGTGCCAACTTGAAGGCCTGAATTCGCCAAATAGAGTAGGAAGGACAAAACCATTGGTGTACCACATGAAAAGGGGTCGATCTTCTTTTCTCTACACCAGCTGCAAAATCTGTTCCAACGGCAGCGGTATAAAGACTTGCTGGCCTCCTTGCCGAAAGCAACACCGCCATAACATCATCAGGGAGGTCCCAATCCTTGTACCTCAGCCTTTCAGAAGCCAAGCGTGAAGGTTGAGGGTTTTGATGTCTGGATGGAGAACCTGACCTCCCTTCTGTGAGAGTAGATTCTCTCTGAGTGGAAGTCGAATTGGAGGGCAGATGGACAAGTCTAGAAGGTCCGGGTACCACGTTCCCCTGGCCCAATCCAGGGCAATTAGGATCATGGTTTTCTGGAATCTTCTCAACCTCCTGAGGAATGACAGGGACCGGTGGGAACGCGTACAGAAGCGGAAACTCCCAGTCCACTATGAACGCGTCTCCCAGAGCTCCTCTCGGGGGACATTCCCTTGAACAGAACAGATCGCACTTCCTGTTGACACTGGTGGCGAACAGATCCACCTGAGGGGTTCCCCAAAGGGCGAAGATCTCTTGAAGGACTTCCTGAGCTAGTTCCCACTCGTGGGAGACTGTGCTCTGCCTGCTCACAGCATCCGCTGTCAAGTTCTTCTCTCCGGCTAGGTGAACTGCCGATAGAGCGATTACTTCTTGGATTGCCCAAAACCAGAGCTGCATCGCCTCTCTGCACAGAGGTAGTGATCCTACGCCTCCTCTTTTGTTGCGGTAATGCATGGCTACTGTGTTGTTAGTCATTATCAGGACATTCTTCCCTTGTACAGCTGGCAGGAACGCCTTCAGCGCAAGTCTGATGGCCCTCAACTCTAACAGGTTGATATGTAGTCTGGACTCTGATGGAGACCAACGACCGCTGATGGTCAAGTCGTTGGCGTGGGCTCCCCACCCCGTGAGTGAGCCATCCGTGACTACTGTTATCTCCGGCCAGGGTGCCAAAACTGTTCTCCTTTCAGAATGTTCTCCTGACAGGCCCACCACTGAAGGTCTCGAGCCACCCTGTCGGGAACCTGAAGAAGATCTGTCATTCTTCCTGAGAATTGTGACCACTGAGTCCTCAGTGCCCACTGGAGGGATCTCATTCTCAGGCGAGCCTCTGGCACTAGGAAAATGCAGGATGCCATGAGGCCGAGCAACCTCAAAAAGTCGAAGGCTGGGAGACGTTGGGCATTTTGTAACTTGGTAACCATCTGTAGAATATCTTGAGCCCTCACCTCTGGTGGCGAGGCTTTTCCCAGGGAAGTGTCCAGGATCGCTCCGATGAACTGGAGTCTCTGCGATGGTATCATTTGTGACTTCTTTAAATTGAGGGAGAAGCCCAGTCTGTGAAGGGAGTGGCAAACGTGATTTAGCTGGATCTGAGCTTGTTCCGAAGATACAGCCCTGATCAACCAATCGTCCAGGTAGGGGTAGACGTGAATCCCTTCCCTCCTTAGACTTGCTGCCACTACCGACATTAACTTGGTGAAGACCCTCGGGGCGGAGGTCAGCCCAAATGGCAGCACTCGAAATTGATAATGAGAGTTGCCAATTGCGAACCTCAAGTATTTCCTGTGTTTGAGATGAATAGGCACATGGAAATAAGCGTCCTGAAGGTCCAGAGATACCAACCAGTCCTGGAACTGAAGGGCCTGAAGGATCTGAGAAAGAGTTACTATTTGAATTTGTCTTTCCTGAGGAATTTGTTCAATTCTCGCAAGTCCAAGATGGGTCTCAGTCCTCCGTCTTTCTTTGGAATGAGAAAGTAAGGGGAGTACCAGCCCTTGTTCCTCTCCGCTACAGGTACCGGTTCTATGGCACCTTTCTCTAGCAGGTCTAAAATTTCCTGCAAGAGGAGCGGATCTGGAGCTTTTTGAGAGCTGATCCCCGGTGGATGACTCTGAGGTATGCGTAGGAGAGGCAGGCAGTAACCTTGGGCAACTGTTTCCAATGCCCAAGCATCTGACGTGATAGCCTGCCATTCCGCCAGATGTTGAGTTAACCTGCCTCCTACAGGTGTCTTGTGAGGGAAGTCCTCAGAGTGGTTTTGGCGCGGCTGATGCAGATGGTAAAGGGGCACCTGCTGTTGCTGCGGCTTTTGAATATCTACCCCGTCCACCTCGGGTAGTTCTTCTTTGTCCCCTTTGAGCCGGTCGTCCTCTACCTCTTCCGAATGCGGAGTAGAAGCGAAAGGACTTGCCCCTCGCAGAGGTTCCTGTGGGACGAAAAGGTGTCTGACGGATTGCAGCGCCTAGAGATTTTGCTGCTGCCTTTGATGTTTGCAGTTTTTCTAAACTGTCATCCACCTTTTTCCCAAACAAAGAAGAGCCATCGAATGGCATGTTCAAGAGCCTGGCTTGCACATCTGGGGCAAAACCAGACTTTCTCAACCAAGCGAATCTCCTGGTTGTTGAACTTGCCGCCATTGCTCTGCTTATACTGTCAGCTGAATCAATGCCCGTCTGGAGGGATTCGCACATAGCGTCTTTACCGTCCTGTATGATATTTAGGAACGCCTCCCTTTCTTCTCCCTCCGGGATGCAGTCAGCCGCTGTAGAAGCACACTCCCAAAGTGTATGGCTGAATCTTCCAAGGGTGCAAGTAGCATTAACAGATTTTAACGCCATGCTACATGCCGAAAAAACTTTCTTTGCCATAGCATCATATTTCTTATCGTCCCTGTCCTGTGGTACGGTAGGGTAAGCAGTCTTGACGTCAGTAGAAGATGCTGCCTGTACCACCAGACTTTCTGGGGATGGGTGTTTTGACAAAAACTCCAGGTCTGCAGAAGATACCCTGTATTTAGTAGACAGTTTTTTATTTACTGCCAGGACGACATCTGGGGTTTCCCAGTTCGTCATGATTTTCCTCTGAAGAGCTTTATGAAAAGGCACTACAGGATCCTCCTGTGGACCTTTATCAAGAATATCCATAAGGTCATCTTGTTGGAAAGCCTGTGAAGGTGTTGACCACCCCATAAATTCTGTGATCCTGGCCATTAAGGCTCTATAGGGGGTTTCAGCATGCTCCCCCGGGTCTGGTCTAGCGAACTCCACCTCAGGGGAAGTGTCTAACCCACTTGCCTCATGTAAGGAATCATGGAGATCCTTTAACCTGCGTTCTTCTGAGGATAACTCCTCTTGAACTGGGGTTGCAGGTCCCTGCAACTCAAATGTCTCTTCTTGGTCAGATAGTTCTCCCTCTTCCATAATTGAGGACATAGTTCTCAATTGTTCTGAACTCACAAAGGGTGTGAAACCCATCTCCAAGGCAGAGGGTGCCAAACTTGTTGTAATCGGCCTCGAAAACGTCGATGTTGTTGACGCCGACGTCGAAGGCTTCGGGTGTGGCGTCGAAAACAAAGGTGGAGGCCTCGAGGTCCTCGATAAAATTGGGATTCTCTTCAAAGAAGTCGACAATCTCGACGCCATCGTCATCGAGGACCTGGGGATAGCCACTGGGTGCGCCGCAACCGTGACTTTCCTTGGCGTCGATGCCGGTGTCGAAGATGGTGTCGAGTCGACAGACCCGTGTGTCGAAGGTCCCTTCGACAACGGCGTCGAAGACACCGACCTCGGCGTCGACGGAACTTTCGTCGACGGCACCTTCGAAGAAGGTTTCGAGGTCATAGCTTTACTCGAGGGTTCGTGACGCGCTCGAGAAGCTTCCTTCGCCGGGTACTGCGACTCGCAGCGTTTTTGACCTTCGGGTCTTTCGACCAGAGCATCGCTCTCGGCAGTCTTCGAGGGGGTCGAGGGCTCTTTCTCGAAGACGCTCATCATATTTTTGCGGAATTCCTCCCATTCAGCTCGGGAACTATGTTTCATGGGGCAAGGGATTCTCTTAGGAGAAACAGAGGAAGAGGAGGACGGAGAAAGGGATCCACTCCGAGACCTAGAGCGCGAATGGCACTCAGAACAATGGTGTTCAGCTCCCAAACACCACAGACAAACTCTGAGAGGGTCAGTCAGCAACATCTTTTTCCCACAGTCTCAGCATTTTTTGATGCCGGACCGAGGGGTCGTCGGTTCTGACGAGGAAGCCATCGAATATCTCGAGGTAAATAGGATAGATTCTCTACGAAACTGAGCAACGATATTCCGAGGCACTGAGTAAGCGCGGAAAAACGGAACTGAACAACGGACGCTGCGCGCGGCCTTTATAGGCAGGATGACGTCGACGTCGATACGGCGGCTGTCGAGGGACATCGACTCGGCGGACGTCGACATGCAGCGCCCTCTAGAGAAAAAATTTCCGAGGCCAGCAAAGCTGGAAGGAGATATCTAAGATAAGGAATACGTCAGAGGACACAATCCCTTCGAATTTAAAATTCTCTGGGTCCTATCTTCACTGCTACTTCGGGTTCCTTTTCAGGGTCTTGAGTTACTGGTAGGACTGGACACACACGCACTCCCTGTGGGTTCTCCTATTGGGTTGCTATGTTCGACAGAAACAGAAAGAGACTCCCCCCACAACACAGACCCCCATGTAGTGGGGTACCATATTCTGTCCCAGTACCATTGCATTCCCTGGTGCCTGTGCCTGCGGCATACCTGGGGAAGTCTCTCTGCTCCCAACCTGCTTGGCTGATGCTTGCGATTGCACCTGTGGGAGCGGTTGCTGTCCTGGTTGCATTTGTGTTTGTAAGGGCGGTGTCTGCTGGGGTTGGAATTGCGGTGCAAGGGAACCTTGCTGTTATACCACTTGATATGCCTGTGCCTGCGCTTGATGCCCGTGCCTGCGCTTGATGCCCAAAGGGACAGGTGCGAGCGAAGTGCCCTATGTTCCCGCATATGAAACACAGAACAATCCTGTATCCTACTCACCTATCTGTATCCTACTCACCTATATCATCCGCTTCTGCATCGCTGCAGGTATCCTCTTCCCAGTTGGAAATACCCCCAGCTCCCCAGGTTGGTACATTCTCCCTTGTGGATAGCCCTCGTGCACATATCCCCGGCCAGTAACATGTTCCCCACAGGGAACCCTCCATGTTGGGCGGGAGCCACTGCAGCAGCGTCTGGTATGAGCACGGCCCCTTCCACTTTAGATCCCACAAGCTTCGCCTGTACCAGTTTGTTCTTTGGTTTAGTGGCGTTTTCTGCTGTCTGTCTCCCACTCTCCTGCTTTCTCTTACAGTAGTGTACTATTGTTGCCTGTAGCTCTGCCTATCCCTTTGCCTCTCACCACTATTTTATCTAAGGAAGCCCGGACATCTGATGGCAGTCCTTTGGCTTATATATTGTAGAATAACGGTATACATTTGTCCCAAGGTTTTCACGTTTCCAATGTCCAGAGCTCCTGGACCTGTTTTATATACTCTACTGGATCTCCATCTGGCTTCATCTTACAGATCATGACCGCTCCTAGATCCGAGCTGTCCGGATACATGCCCCTCAACACCTCCCACATGTGAGCTCAACAGTTATTAAATGGTTCTCCATTGTGTGCATTGGTACTTACTTTCACCCCTTTGTACCCTGCTTGTTTCCAAATCCTGTCCCATTACTTTCCTATTATTGCTGCAAAAAAACCTTTTATGTCCCCCGTTGCTAACGTCACTCCTGCAGTTTCCTTTTTGAGTGCGTATATCCATTTGCTAGCCCCTGCCATAAGGGAGGGTAAACTACAAATGAGGTTCTCTCTCCACTGTCTGCCATGGAACATAATGTGTGTCTCCTCTCCCCTTCTGTAGCAATGACATCTGCGTCGCCCAGGGCTGTATCTCTGGACCCCCCCATACCCTCATTGTTCCCTGTGCCAGTCCTATCTTTACTTTCTCCTTCCAGTTGTGAGGACACTTTACCAGTGCTTTCTTGGCTCTTCACATTCTTCCCTCCTCCTTTGCTTCAGTCATCTTCTCCTCTCTTTCTATGGTGTCCTTTGTTATTCCTCCCCTCCACTTACCACCACGTCCTCCACCTCCTCGGACATGAAACTGTCCTCGTCCCCTATTTCTGTCTCCTCCTCCCCCCGGTCTTGTTCTTCATCGCCCAGTTTAAATTTGATCCTCCCCGATGTCCACCCTTTTCCGTCCCCCAGGTCTCCCCTCTCCCTTGTCCTTCTCTGTACCTCCTTTTTGCTAACTCCCTCTGCTTCAGTGAACAATGCGTCCACCTGTTGTTGTGTGCTCTCTTTTATGCCCACCAGATACTTCTTTTCTCCCCTGTGTTGTGCTTCTCCCCTTTGTGTTTCGCTGCTTTCCTTTTGTCCTTTTCCCCCTTCCTCTCGTCCCGGGACAGCCACTGCAGGTTGGTATACCCTGCTTCAGGTCTTAATGCTAGGTATGTTCTGTACAGCAGGGGAGGTCGACAGGGCGCCAGGTCAGTCACATCCTCTTGTTTAATCTCTTGCTTTGCATGCTCATCTTTCTCTTTGTATAGCTTCCAGATCCTCAATTTCTCCAGCGTGGGGTCTGGCATGGATTCACATGCTCATGAATATTCCCCGTCGTCAGGCTGGGAATCCTCGGTAAAGAAAAAACCAGTATCAGTTTCGTTTCTGATCTGTCTTTCGTAGTAATAACCAATCACTGGTCTCTGCGTCATACTGACCACAGCCAATGACTGCCCTCTACCTAAGCACCGCCTCTGGCAGCCATCTTCAGATTTTTACCGCACGTTCATGTGTTGGGATCCTCGTGCTATTGCTCTCGAGCGTTAGTGCTATTTTTCGCGCTTTTTTCACAAAAACTTCGATTCTTTCGGTCAAAAGAGCCTCAAGCTCCACCGATCCTACATCCGATCAACGGGGACCCGTGTCGGATTCGTCTGCGCCCCTCAAGGGTGAAGATTTCGTCGAGCTACACTTCGGAGGACTCCAGAAGCTTCTCAGGCCCGGTCTCGGAGATGGCCCAGGAGAAGGGAAGCTCGACGCCCGGAAAGCTGTTCAGGGTCTGCCCTGGATGCCAGCTGCAGAACGTCTTTAAGGAGGACGAACACTCTTTCTGCCTTTACTGCCTTCATGAGGACAAGACGCACGTGGAGAAGGACTGTGCGTTTTGCGGCAACATGTCGGAACGGACCATGAAGGACCGCCATCAACGTCTCGCCAACTGGCTGGAGGGTAAGAGCCCGTCTGGCGAGAAGAAGAAGAAATCCGAGCGGTCTTCTAAGACCTTTGAGGGCGCCCCGGCGACGGGGGCCCAACATAAGGCTAAGCACCGCGAGTCCGCTGGCACCGGGAGCGCCGAACGGTCGGGCTCTACGGGCGCCAGGCAGGGCGCACCCTCCCCGGCACCATCAACCACGAGCCAACGCTCTGGGTCGGGTAAGAGGAAGGCCGAGCACCCGGCGAAACTCCTGGAGAGGCCCCGGTCGAGCTCTAAGACAGAGGAGGAGCGTGGCAGTGCCCCCTCCCTCAAGGATAAGGCGGTGAGCGCACCTAAGGTGGTGAAGGCCTTGATCCATCCGACCAAGCCCTCTATCGAAACGGTCGCGGCGGCCCTGGCTCAGCCTGTGGAGGCTGCGCCAGTGGTGGCGACCTCGGGGCCCAGAATCTCCCTGCCTCCTCGGAGGGAGTCTTCTTTTGTGCCCATCGATAGGACCCCCGTGAAACCCTCCGTGGGGAAGAAGAAGGGGGGGCAGGGCGTCGTCGTAGATTCGGCCTCAACCTCAGAAGAGGAGCTGATCGAGGTCTTAAGCCACGGCCTAGGCGTGGAAGAAGGCCAGCCCGTCGGAATGGACCCCGACGCAGGTGACGACGACATCGTCGAGGATACCGACGGGGCCCCTGCTCGCCCGTCGGATTCCCCTCTGCCAGCGCCGCAAGACAACTCGGCGGCCATTTTGTTGGCCATACAGTCCTTATGCTCCGAGATAAGGACGAGACTACCGTTACCGACGGAGGAACCTCTCCCGTCGGGGGATCCAGAACCGGGACCTTCTGGTGTTCCCCCTACCAAGAAAAGAAGGATCCATCCACCACCTCCTTTTCAACCGTCGCGCCCCGTCCAGCCCTCCTCCCCGTCCACCCGAGGGGATGATACGGGGACTGACACGGCAGCGACGGGTACGGACGACGAGGCATACGACGAGGATATTCCGTCGTCGCCTCCCGCCAGGGCTTCTCCGCCCGACGAGATCGGATCTTTACACTCCATGATCTCCAGGGCTTCCGAGCTTTTCCAACTCTGCCCTGAGGAGAAGAAAAAGGAAGGCTTCCTTTATCAGCGGCGCGAGGCCAAGAGGAAGACGGTCCTCGCAGTGCCTCTGTTGGACGACATTTGGGATGAGGGCCTTTCCCTCCTCAAGAACCCTTCCACGACGCCAGCTAGAAGAGACCAGTACGAGAAAAAGTACCGGGTCCCGGACACGGCCCCCCTGTGCCTCCGGGCGCAGCCTACCCCGGATTCCGTCGTCTCCGCGGCAGCCAGGAAGAAAGCGGGGGGGGGTGCGGCCTCCACATCGACTTCCCCGCCGGACGGCGAGGCAAAGAAATTGGATGCTATGGGACGTAGAGTCATCTCGTCGGCAGCGACGACGATTAAAGCGGCCAACGCCTTGGCTATCGTGGCTCGCTACGACAGGGAGCTCTGGTACAAGATAGCTCCCCTGCTGGATTTTCTGCCGGACGACAAGAGGGCGGAGGCCCTGGAGATCCTGCAGGAAGGTGAGGTGGCCTCGGACCACGCCATCACCGTGGCGACGGACATCGCCGACACTGGGTTCCGCCAGCTGGGCAACGGCGTTTGCCTTCGACGTCGTGGATGGCTCAAAGCTACGGACTTCCGGCAGGACGTCCAGACCAGAGTCCTGGACATGCCCTTCGACGGGAACAACCTGTTTGGGAAGACAGTGGACGATTCCCTTCAGGCCATCAAGGCGGATACTGAGACGGCCCGGGCCCTCGGAGTTCTGCAGCAACGTCGGACGCCCTTTCGGAGCAGCGGAGGCAAGGGCGCCTCCAGAGGTTCCGGCGGCGGTTCCGCTTCCTACCGTCAAGCGGCCCGCTCGTCGTCGCAAGAGGCCTACAGAGGACGAGGCAAGTCTAGCGGACCCCGCCGCGTCCAAGCAGGATTGAACCGGCTGTGGGGTCGGGCCCCCACCGGAGCACCCCGGTGGTAGGCCGGCTGGCGGGCTTCGTCAGCGTGTGGGAGTCCATCTCCACCGACCGTTGGGTGCTGGACGCCCTGGCCCGGGGCCACGCGCTCGAGTTTCAAAGAAGGTGCCCGCGCGTCCCCCCCGTGGCCAGGAAAGAACTTCACGTCCCTCAACTTCTCCTGGAGGTAAAGGCGATGCTCAGGAAGGGCGCCATCGAAATCGTCCCAAAGAGGCTTCGGGGCTCCGGAGTTTACTCGAGATACTTCCTCGTGAAGAAGAAGACGGGAGGATGGCGCCCCATCCTAGACCTCCGACGTCTGAACAAGTTCATCAAGGCGCAGAAGTTCCGGATGGTCACCCTCCAGCACGTCCTGGGCCAGCTGGAGGAAGGGGATTTCCTATCGTCGTTGGATTTGGAGGATGCCTACTTCCACATTCCCATCCTAAAGGGGCACCGAAAATTCCTCAGGTTCGTGGTCCAAGGGCGTCATTACCAGTTCAGAGCCCTCCCCTTCGGACTACGGTCGGCACCCAGGGTATTCACCAAGTGCCTCGCACCGGTGGCGGCGCAGCTGCGCCGCGAGGGGATCCACGTCTACCCCTACCTGGACGACTGGCTCATCCGCGCCAAGACGAGGGAGCTCGCCGTGGGTCACACGGCAAGGACCGTCCAACTCCTCACGGACCTGGGATTCTCCGTGAACTACGCCAAATCCCACCTGGTGCCCGCGCAAGTCGCACTGTTTCTGGGAGCGAGGCTCGACACAGTGTCCCTTCTGGCCTCCCCGTCGGAGGAGAGGACCAGGACCATATTGGGCAAGGTGCAACGGATGTTGGTGGCCGACGCGGCCAAAGTGAGGTCCATCAAGTCCCTCCTCGGGATGATGTCTTCCTGCATCTACCTCATTCCCATGTGCAGGCTCCGGATGCGCCCGTTGCAAGAATTCCTGGATGCGCGCTGGATCCAGACGACGGGCAGCTTCGAGGAAAGGATCAAGCTCGACGAGAACTTCCGACGAGCGATACGGTGGTGGGGCACCCGCGCGCATCTGACGGCGGGCATGGACTTCCAGACCCCAGCCCACCAGGAGACTGTGACTACGGATGCCTCCCTGGAAGGGTGGGGAGCGCACACCGAAAATCTGCACGCAAAGGGACTCTGGCTCCCGACGGAGAAGTCCCTGCATATCAACGTCCTGGAGCTCCGTGCAGTGTTTTGGGCCCTCAGGTCCTTCCTTCCGTCCCTCAAGGGCAAGGTGGTGAGGATCTTCACCGACAACACCACCACCATGTTTTACATCAGGAAACAGGGCGGAACCAGGTCCCCAGCGCTGTCCAAGGAGGCGCAGGACCTGTGGCATTGGGCCGTCGCCCAAAGGATTTTTCTGGTGCCGTTTCATCTGGCAGGGATAAAAAACACCATCGCCGACTCACTCAGCAGGGAGCTGCGCTCGTGCCACGAGTGGGAACTACGGCAGGATCTGGTGGATCGCCTCTTCCGACGGTGGGGCACACCCCAGATCGACCTGTTCGCGACGGCGACGAACACCAAGTGCCGGAGGTTCGCCAGCAGGTTTCCCCAGACGAGGAGCATGGGCGATGCTTTCTCGTTCCCCTGGGAGGGCCTGTTCCTCTACGCGTTCCCTCCCTTGCCTCTGCTAATCCGGCTAGTCAACCTGCTCAAGAGGTCACGGTGCAGGATGATCCTCGTCGCACCCTCGTGGCCGAGGCAGATATGGTTCCCGGACCTTCTGGACTTGTCAGCGTCCCCGCCGATCAAGCTGCCGGCGGACGCGGATCTACTCTCCAGGGAAGGAGGCGCCATCCTCCACCACGACCCGAAGTCACTGAACTTGCAGGCCTGGCTCCTGCAGCGCTAGAGTTTGGAGGATACGACATACCGGCCGACTGCAGAGAGGTTCTTGCAAAGGCCAGGGCGTCCTCGACTCTTAAATGCTACGGACACAAATGGAAGAGGTTCTCTGTCTGGTGCCACGCACAGAAGATTAACCCTCTACGGATTACGGCTCCCCAAGTACTGCCGTACCTGCTGACGCTGGCCAAAGCTGGCCTGGCACACGCGTCCATCAAGATTCATCTTGCTGCGATCTCCCGATACACCAGAACCCCGGGGCGGACGTCCTTGTGGTCTCATCGCCTGGTGAAAGAGTTCATGAAGGGACTGTTCAGATCGTTCCCGCCGGTGAAGGCTCCGGCCCCGGCGTGGGAGCTCAACGTGGTGCTGACCAAGCTCATGGGACCTCCGTTCGAGCCTCTGCACTCGGCTCCGTTGAAGTTTCTATCGTGGAAAACTGCTTTTCTTGTGGCCATCACCTCCGCACGACGAGTGGGAGAGATCCAGGCCCTTTCCTGCAAGGCCCCGTACTTGACTTTCCACGACACGAGGGTAGTGCTCAGGACGCACCCCTCCTTCATGCCCAAGGTACCGTCGGACTTCCATCTCAACGAACCCTTGGTGTTGCCTGTATTCTTCCCGTCGCCTTCGTCGCCGGCTGAGAGGACTTTGCACTCGCTGGATGTAGCTAGAGCGCTGAAGTTCTACGTGGACCGCACAAAGTGTTTTCGGAAGACGTCACAACTCTTTGTGAACTTTGGACCTGTCAATCAGGGGAAGGCTCTCTCGAAGGCTTCCATTTCCAGATGGCTCTCCGGCTGTATCATGTACTGTCATCGGTTGGCAAACCGACCTCTGCCCGGCCGTCCGAGAGCCCATTCCACCAGAGCGATCGCAGCTACCACGGCGTTCCTTTCTGGTGTGCCCCTGCTGGACATATGCAGGGCTGCTACGTGGAGGTCGACGCACACCTTCACGAAGTTCTACTGCGTCGATCGGGATTCCAGGGAGGAGTCCAGGGTCGGCCAAGCAGTGCTGCGCAACCTGTTCGCCTGAGGTGAGCCTGGTGAGGAGGTAAGATGCTTAATGTTGAGTTTGATGCTATGCTTAATGTTGAGCCTTTGCCACCTCCCGTGGTTGTGCATGTGTATACTGCTATGTATTCTTTATTCATGAGCATGTGAATCCATGCCAGACCCCATGCTGGAGAAGGAACAAGTTACTTACCTGTAACTGTTGTTCTCCAGCATGGGTCTGGCATGGATTCACATGCGAACCCTCCCGCCTACCCCTCTGCGGCTCTTCACTTGGTCATACTGCCACTTCACGTGCTTCCAAATCTGAAGATGGCTGCCAGAGGCGGTGCTTAGGTAGAGGGCAGTCATTGGCTGTGGTCAGTATGACGCAGAGACCAGTGATTGGTTATTACTACGAAAGACAGATCAGAAACGAAACTGATACTGGTTTTTTCTTTACCGAGGATTCCCAGCCTGACGACGGGGAATATTCATGAGCATGTGAATCCATGCCAGACCCATGCTGGAGAACAACAGTTACAGGTAAGTAACTTGTTCCATATTCTGTCTCTTTAACTTCGAGCCTTTCTACATAGTAAGTATGAGAACATATGTTTTATTAGGAACAAGTTACGTACCTCTAACTGTTGTTCTGCTACATGGGTCTGGCATGGATTCACATGCTCATGAATATTCCCCGTCAGGCTGGGAATCCTCAGAAAGAAAAGAAAAGTAGTATTGCTTTAAAAGCTTGAATACTGCCTTTCGCTTGATATCCAATCACTGAAGACTGGGTCATACTGCACCCATCCAATGATTGTTGTCTCTCTGAGTCGCGCCCCTGGCAGCAGTCTTCAGATTGGAAGCACCTGAGGTGCCAGTATGAACCCAGAAGAGCCACAGTAGGGACAGATGGAGGGTTCTCATGTGAACCCATTGCGGAGAACAACAGTTACAGGTAGGTAACTTGTTCCTTCTCCAGCATGGGTTCACATGCTCATAAATACAATTATACAGAAGTAACATATACACAGCCATGGGAGGTGGCAAGGCTCAACACTTACCCCTGGAACCGACTCCCCTCAAGCAAACAGGTTGCGCAGCACTGCTTGGCTGACTCTGGACTCCTCCCTGGAATCCCTGTCGATATGCCCAGCAGGGGAAGCCCAGAGAGAAACACTGTCGTAGCAGCGATGGCTATGGTGGAGTGGGCTCTCGGCCGGCCTGGAAGGCGTCTGTCGGCCAGACGATGACTGTGCATGATGCAGCTGGAGAGCCACTTGGATAGGGAGACCTTGGACAGAGCCTTCCCCTGATTCACAGGACCAAAGTTCACAAAGAGCTGAGACGTCTTCTGGAAATCTTTCAAGCGGGCCACATTGAACTTCCAGGCACAAGATACAGGAAGAAGACTGGAATTACAAAAGGTTTGTTATAGTGGAACTCAGACAGAATTTTACTCATGAAGGTGGGGTGAGTGCATGAAGGCGGCGCGAGTGTGGAGCACTACCCTAGTAGGTTGCAACGATAAGTAGGAAAGAGCCTGAATTTCCCCGATCTGTCTGGCAGAAGTGACATCACTGGAGGGAAAGAACTAAAGAGACGTTTCATGAATTCATGAACCAGTCTGTGAAACCAAAATGATGGCTTTGGAGGTGAACGAGTGTCTCGTGAAATGGCTGCCAGATGCACATTGATGGAGGCGTGGGCCAAACCAGACTTGGCCAGCGAGAGCAGGTACGGCAAGAGCTGAGGAGCAGAGACATGCAGTGGCCAGATGCCCTGCCTCCTGCACCACACTGTGAAGTGTTTCCATTTGTGACCATAGCACAATAGAGTAGAGGGTGCTCTGGCCGTGGCAAGAACAGCTTTTGTAGTGGCCAAACTCTAAGGCTGCAGGAGCCAGGCCATGAGGTTCATTGACACTGGATCGTGATGTACGATGGTTCCGCTTTCTCTAGAGAGTAGGTCGGGAAGAGGAGGCAGCCTGATGGCTGGCGCCACTGATGGGCAGAGCAGGTCCGGGTATCAAATCTGATGAGTATCATCTTGCAGAGGCATTGCTTCAATGTGTTGATGACTCTCAGCAAGAGGGGGATCGGAGGAAAAGCGTACAGGAATTGACCCTCCCACCTGAGTGAGAAGGCATCCCCCCCAAGCGCCCCGGTTGAGGGAACCTGCTGGGGAACTGCTGGCATTTCAAGTTCGCTGCTGTGGCAAATAGATCGATCTCTGGAAAACCCCATTGGCGGAACAGAAGGGTTCCTTGGTCCTGCTCCAACTCTAATTCATGATAGGACCGAAGCTCCATGCAGAGGACATCCAGTATGGTGTTCTTTATACTTGCAAGGTGAAAGGGCACGAGGAACATGTTCTCAGGGATCGCCCAGTGGCATAGGGTTTGTGCCTCCAATGACAGAGCAGGGGATCGGGTCTCGCCCTGCTTCCTGATGTAGAACATCCTGGTGGTGTTGTTTGGTTTGTTTATTTTATTTATATCGCGCACCTGACCCGGAGGTAATTGGGCGCTTGAGGCTGGAAGTGGTTACATGGCATAGTATAGACAGTTGTAATCATTAATACAATTTGTGTAATTACAATGGTACATATATACATTAAACATATTATACAATGGGTCATAGCGGTAGTGTAGGATGGGTGACACGTATACTAGTTGAGCAGACCACATAGCTGTTGGTGGTATCAAGAGCAACTATTTTATGTTTTGTTAAGAATCCATGTGATAACATGGCTTCTGAATTTGTTGAAGGTTTGAATGGTTTGGATGTTCTGAGGGAGAGTGTTCCATAGCTGAGCGGCAAATACCGGGAAGCTAGAACCTCCGGCTCTTTTTAGATTGTCTCTAGGCACCGCCAAGGATGGTGTGTTGGAAGATCTTGTGAATCTATTGGATACCTTCCATGTGGACTTGTCTGTGAGATGGGGGGGGCTTGGAAGTTCATTGCTTTGTGTGTGAGGCAGATAGCTTTTAGGGCAATTTTGTCATGTACAGAGAGCCACCTGTGTTGCTTTCTAATTTCTGAAATGTGCTCTCTTTTAGGAATATTCAACACTGCTCTAAGTGCGTTGTTTTGCATAATCTGTAGTTGATTTACGATGGACTTGTTTGCTCCTAGATAAAGGCTGTTGCAATAATCCAATTTGGATTGTATGAGCGCCCTCGCCAGTGTAAGGCAACTGATGGGGGATAGTACCGGTCTACAGGCTCTGATCAACTTGCCGGTGTAAGCTGTGGCCGAAGAGGTCATGTTGATCTGCTTAGTTAGATTAGACTGGGCATCGAGGTAGAAACCTAACGTTTTTACATCTTTGGCTATGGGTATACTGTTCCCATCGATGACGATGTTTATATAGTGAGAACTTAGTTTAAGAAGGTTATTAGATGATCCGCCTAGGAGTAGTTCTGTCTTATCATTCAGGCAGAGGCCATGTGTGGCCATCTATGCCTGAATGATAATGTAGACTTCGTTAATCCGCATGACGTCTGTATCATAGGTTCCTGAGAGGGGTAGGAGTACCTGGGTGTCATCTGCATAATTTGTGTAGGTGACACCCAGACGGTCAGGTTTGTAGAATAGTGGCTTTGTAAAAATGTTGTACAAAGTGGGCGAGACGCAGGATCCTTGGGGGACTCCGCAGGTGATGGGGTAGGGTCAGCCGCTGATGACGGTGAGAACACGCGCATCGTTCTGTTAGCGAGGAAAGATTGGATCCAGGCAACTGCAGAGCTGAAGAAGTGGGCCGCACAGGATAAGTGGTTGCAAAGTATGGAGTGATCCACCAGATCAAACACCGCAGAGAGGTCGAGTAGAAGTATGATGGCCATCTTTCCTTTGTCTTTCAATTCATCGATCTGGCTTTTGAGGTTGACAAGTGCAGTTTCTGTTCCATGCTGAGGTCTGAAGCCAGATTGACGGGTACCGAGTAGTTTGTGATCTTCAAGATAATCCTGTATTTGCAAGTAGGCTATTCTGACCAGAATTTTCAGTAGAAAGGGGACTGTCATAATTGGTCTGTAGTTAGTGGGTATAGCCGGGTCAAGGGTTTGTTTTTTCAGTAGTGGTAGAACCCAGGACTGTTTGAGGTTACTTGGGACGGAATTGTTCGAGAATGAGGAGTTTACAAGTTTGGTATTGAATGGGGCAAGGTCTCTCACTGCATCTTTTATAATCTGAGCTGGGCAGCTATCGCCCTTACAGTTAGATGGTTTAAGAGACGCAATGATTGTGTTGACTTCAGGTATGGTGACTTTTTTGAAAGTTGAGCCTGAGTTGTTGTAATGGGTGGGAGTAGGTGCTGGTGCACTGGCTGATAATTGGGATCTTTTGTCAGCTATTCTGGTCTGTAGACCTTTAATATTATTGGAGAGTGCATTTTGGATGCTGGTGTACCAAGCTTTGTCCTTAGTGCAAGTCTCTGGCGGTGGGTTGGGGTTCTCTAAGGATGTTAAATAATTCTTTAGTACTGGAACTAAATATAATCCTTACCACTCAACCCTTGGATCGCACTTCCTGGAGCAGCTGCGCAGTGTGTTGTTCCTTCCTCATTACAGTTGGAATACGAGGGCACTTGCGTTTGAATTCCAGTGTGTGCTCTTTCTGCAGAATGTCCAGCACCCATTCATCTGTGGTGACGTTTTTCCAGGCATTGATGAAATTTGACAAGACGGCCTTCCACTGGGGCGCAGAAGTGGGGGACCGGCCCTGGCCCAACCCAAGCCTGCTTGGTTGGTTGTTTGCGCCTTTCCCTGCGGGCACCAACAGTGATGCGAGACGCCACCGAAGGCTTGGGACTGACATCTACGATTCCTGCGCCGTGGAGCGGGAAGGCTGACGGTAGCAAGTGGAGGCGTATCCCTTAGATCTTCCAAACTTACACCTGGAGGACCGAAAGGAAGAAGAACAGCACTGCTGCAGGGTTCCAAGGGACATTGCCATCTGTGTCCGTTTTGATGGCCTGCAGTGTTTCATCCACCACCTTTCCGAAGAGATTATTGCTGTTAAAAGGCATATCCACTACCTTGGCCTTAACTTCAGGTCTAAAATTGGTAGCCTCCAGCCAACCTTGACACCAGAGTGATATGCCATTCCCCATAGCCTCCAGCCAACCTTGACACCAGAGTGATATGCCATTCCCCATTTGGAGGAAGCCGGAATCCGCGACATCCATATCCAGAGTGATGGCATGATCGGAGGCCACTTCCCACTCCTGAAATAGTGTTGTCGTCTGGCAAGAATTCCAGGAGTGGGCCCAGTCTAAACCACACTCCCTATCATACCGGGCCAGGATGGCTAGAGCGTTGGCAGCCTTGATGGTTGATGCATCAAGGAAGCGCATCATATTTACTGCAGCATCTAGTTTCTTCCCTACTTGGTCTGGTAGGACCATAGACTTCGAGGATGGATTCGCCAACCATTTGCCCGCCGTGGTTAAAACTCCCCAATCCGGGGATTGTTAGCGGGTGGAGACATTCTGGGGCTGAGTCCAGCACCCTGTGTTTTTTCTCCAGCCGGTCTCACTTCGCTGGTGCGGAGCTTGGGCTCTTCTTTAAGGCCAAGACCTCGTCCCATACCTCATCCAGAAACGGGACAGATAACATTGTCTTACTGGTTGAAATCCGTCTCTGGTAGAGGAAACCTTCCTTCCTCTTCTCCTCTGGTACCAAATTAAATAGGGAAGATGCCCTCGCCATTATAGAATGGAATGACCCGACTTCATCTGGAGGTGAAGTTCTGGGGGTATCATCCTCGACAACTGGCTCCCCATCAGCTGGGACAAAGTTATCAAATTCATCTGTGTCTGTTGTGCCAGTGTCCGTGTTTGTTGCTGTATCAGTGTGCAGTGCATCGCCTGGTGGTGTTGGGACAGGCAGTGGTGACGGTGGTCGCCTCGGGGTAGCCGAGCGATGCCTGCTTCGAGGCCTGGGAGGACTGTACCCTAGGGCCGCTCACTGATCCGACTGGTCCACTCTGAGTGGTAGCCATTGCTGTAGCTGGGAGACCAGAGAACAGAGCACTGTGAAGATGTCCTGGGACATCTCTCTTGGAACTTGTGGAGGGGCCCCTGGGACTGCCGGAGGATTGCTGGTGTGCCTCAATGGGCTTGTGTGGCTTGACAAACCCATGTTCATGGGGCTGTCGCCACCTGCATCCAAGCAATCTTGCAGTGTGTGATTGTCAGAGCTAGCTCAAATGAACGAAGGACCAACTGAGGTCTCTGTGTGTCCTACCACCCTGGAAAAGGCATCCACCGGGGGCAACTGGTCTCCTGGTCTAACCATTTCCCTCAGGGCTACAGACATGACTGGCACCTTTACCGACTGGGTAGTGGCGGTTGAAGCAGTAGTCGTTGGTCTGGGAGGCAAAGAAACCCTTGCAGCAGGTTTTGACAGTGGCTTGTGGATGAGGCGGGTGTGAACGGAGCAGCCGTCGACAATGAACCCAGTGCAGCTGATGGCAAAGCAACAGTCGACGGTGGTCTGGTCGACATAGTCATGACCATGATGACAGCCTTGCAGTCATTGGCGCTTGGCTTTACTGGTGCACTTCGGGGGTACCTTCTTTGGTGGAACTGGATCTCTTACCAGGTGGAGAGCGACCCGATCTGGGCTTCACCTGAGCATGTCCGGAGACCACGCCAGAAGCCCTGTCCTCCTTCAAATACACCACCATCAGTAGCGGCCCCTCTTGCTTTTGGCCGTAAAACTTCGGCTGATGTTGCATCGGTCCTCTTCATGATCGGGATGCTGACGGTAGAGACATCTCGTATGCTTGTCCGCCACGTAGATGTTCCTCAAGTCACACCGAGAGCAGAGCCTGAAGAGACTTCTCCTGCCTTCCTCTGAAGTGGCGAGGCGCGAAGTAGGCCTCGGTAGGCCTTTCCACGTTGACACGTAGTGTAGATGTTGAAAACGTAACCGGCGTTACCGCAGCTGACTGGTCGCCAGCAGTCTTTAAAAGTTTCCAAAAATCAGATATATTCAGTTAAAAAAAAAAACGGAATTTATCAAGAAAAAAACATCAGAGAGCAAAACTTGGGGATCCCCTGCCCCGAAACGTGCAGTAAAAATCTGAAGACGGCCACTCGAGGCAGGACTCAGGCTGAGACCATCATTGGATGGGTGCAGCATGACACTGTCTTCAGTGATTGGATATCAGGCGAAAGGCAGTCCTCAAAACTTTAAAGCAATACTGCTTTCCTTTTCTTACTGACGATTCCCGGCCTGACAGGGAATATTCATGAGCATGTGAATCCATGCCACACAGCATGATGGAGAATTTTACTACCGAATGTCCCCTCCCCTGGCCATGCACAGAAACACTGTCCTGCAGTTTCCTAAACCCATTAACAATTATATTTTATTAATTTATAGTGATATTGGGATAGTTTTGCACACGTGTGGTTGAGGGGGGTATGCTGAAATGCCATTATTCCTCTGTCCCTTCCCCCTGTATTAGGTCCTAAGGTCCATCTGCCCTTTCTCTGTTCCCCACCCCCTTTTACTCCTTTTTTTCTGGTTTTCACACCCACACCTTTATTCACTTTTGAAACACACATTCTTACCACGTATATGCCCTACACACCCTTTTTCTGGTCTTCTCCACAGGCCCACCCACACACGCCTCATGCAGACTGGCCTCCTTCACAGGCCTGTCCACACACTTCATGTTAGTACATTGCCAGCCTTCTCCACGTGCTCACCTTTACCTGCATTAGTGTAAGCAGAAGTAACCGCCCTTCTATGGGTTGATGTCCACCGCTAAAATGTCAAGTGCAATATTATACACCAGGTACCTTTTGGTGTTGACCAACCTAGGTCCACGCCACAAGACAGACGAACAATGCTTAGTGACAAGCGTTCTTCCCTTACTACTTGACAAGTAAACACTTCAACAAATAAAAGGAAAATGAAGCAACTTTACAAACGCCTGTACTATGCGCAACACGTATATATCTAACGGGTCCGCCTCCTGCTACGTACCTCTCCACTCTAACGCTGGCGTGCCCACATACACACATCTATTCCCTTTGGAGTAGAGTGCAATAAATTCTACGACTACTACAGCCAATCATCCACACCATTGAAAGAAGAAAGATCCCTCACACTCCCTGGACATGCAACCACGATACAGCACATTCATGCACGTGTACACTCACATGTCCTAGAGATCCTCAAGCCCTCATGGCCCCAAGCCTTCCTTGTTGGCTTGGTCCTCCCCCTGAGCACGGGCGGCACTCGGGACCAGGCAGACCATTGGAAACTCAGCATCGGCAGGGCCTCCTCTGTAGTGCACATATCACTGGTATGCAGTCATCAAACCCGCCCCTCCCGGGAGTACGGCCAGAAAAAAAACCCAGTTGGCAGAGGTAAATGAGGATCTCGCTGGGGCCTCCAAAAAATGCATCAGGGGTCCTCTACAAGTATATAATCAGTAGTTCACCAGACGTAATCCAAAAAGGAGCTTACAGCAGTCAAGAAGTAATGTCTTCTATTACAGCTGGCCAAGCACAAGTCAAACAGCACAGTGGAACTGAACTGGTTGATGAGATCTGACAAACAGCCACTGAGGTAAGATCTTTTATACAGCCAGTAGAATACTTGCATACTGAGAAACAGTTGCAATTAGTGTTGCGAGCTATCGAGTGTCCCACGAAGCTGAGTGGTGGGTACACGTTAGTCCCCTATAGCTAGGCATAGGTTAGTTAGAAATTATTGGAGTAAACCGACCTGCCGTCCCTTGGTTCATCACCGCCCCTTGTGGCACCACATTTCTATCCGCACCACCCCAAAAGTTAGTTGTTTTTAAACACCATGTAATCATGCTGACCTCCGGACATAGGAAAAACACAAGACATCCTGAGCTGGTGGGAAGCAATCACCCCGCATCGACCAATGAGGGGCCTCGTAGACATCATCGAGAACATAGCATACTTGTTGCCCTTCAGGAATACCAATACTCACCATCCGATTGGCTCTTCCAGGATCACCTCTTCATCCCACATCCTTCTTCCCAGACCCAACTTCCAAAAGGCAATTTGAAACCGCTAATTGTGATGTGGGTGTGCTTCCACAAACATATTTTTGTGAGTTTAATTCTCCTGGTTGCTGCGAGCAAACATAAGACTGGCTTGTCCACCTTGTATGTATCAGCTGATTCCGTTCCCAGAAACTGCTGTCTCCTCGGGACAGTCAGCCTAAATGAACCTACCCTACCTCACTTCCATGAAGTGTACATGTATTTTTCTATGTGGCCTACCATGCAGGGCTTTTCAGGGTCATCCCTATATAGTCTACTCACCTGCGGTTTTCACCAGATTTGGACGGCGTGGCAACAGCCTACGTGTTTGTTACCATACTTATTGCAGGCACCCCATGTCCCATCTTGAGCACCTTCACACCACTCATAACCCCCGGCTTCTCAGGCTGTGTGGGTGCTCTTGGCACCTGCATTACAGATGTCAATGAGGCTCTGTCCCATGCCGGGGTGCCTCTTCCCATTGACGTTAATCCTGCAATTGGTAAATGGGGCACTGGACAGGGCTGCATCAGCACCTTGATTGCAGAGGCAGCTAGAGCAATTTGCTAACTTGAGGCTATAGGTCAAAATACCTGGGCTGTAATAGAAATTCTAGCTCTGCCAAATCATGAGTCAGCAGAATTACAGCTGGCGGAATTAGCGCTGATACAGGATAGCACAATTACCATCACATCACAAGTCCTTGAATGGCAGAATTAGCACTGAAATACAGGGCTAATACAGCCGAAAAAAGTGCAGTTACCAACAGTTTCCCAGTGGCGGTAAATGGCACACGCCTTCCCCAATTACAGTTCCCAACACCATGCTGGTCTAGACATTGCTTGATGGGACATGCAGCTGCTCATGCTGCACCTGAAACTACAGAGGTAAGAAAACCAGCCCAGGGAGCAGAGAGAAGAAGGCACCAAGTAAGGAGAGTGCCCATACCCAGGGTTAGGCCCTCACCCTGGACCCTCACGGACAGTCAGCTGGTAACCCTGTACCGCCTCAACGGGGAGACCATAAGTGAGCTGCTCACCATAATCCAGGCGGATAAACATCAGGATAGCGGTGCCCCCACTGGGAAAGCTAGTGTCCATCCTGCTAGGAAATGGCACCTTCCAGCACTCCGTGGCCATGCTGCATGGCATGGCCTAGGCAACATTTTGTGCCGTGATAGTCCAGGTGCTGGAAGCCCTCCTGTGTCCTTTTTCACGGAACATCTCACTGCCCAACACCTCTGCACAGGTGCACGCCATGAAGGCACAATTCCATGCCGTTGCACACACACACCAAATGTCATTGCAGCCCTGGTCAGCACCCATGTGGCATTGGTTGCTCCACAGGCACATGACACGGTGTACGGCAACAGGAAGCACTACCACTCGCCAAACGTGCAGGTGATCCCAACCTGTACATCACCCACTGTTGTGCCCGCTATCCTGATTCCACCCACAATGCCATGGTCCTACGCAATAGAACACTGCCTGAATACATGGAGGCACAGGGGACAGTGGGCGTGGAGTAAAAATGGCATCATCACACAATACGTGAACCAATCGGGGGGGGGGGGGGTTGGTGGCATTGGCACAACAGCAGAATGCATGCCCTGACAAGAAAATGTACATGTAGGACATGCCCTCTGCCCCATTTATATCTTATCTAGCCATACTGCCCACACAGTGCTTTTTTGGCAGCACCTTCCAAGATGGCTGCCCGCCTCTGAGTGTTCTGCTGCCTGACATGCCCTCTGTTAATTGGTCCTCCTTTCCTTCTTCTCGGCCAATCAGGAGCCGGCAGGTGAATAGCCAGCTCCCGACACCAAGGTCCACCACAAAGGCAAATGCCCACCAGCTCCAACCTTATGGAACAGTCCTCAAGTATGCAGCTGGCTACTAATAGAACTTGTAACTCTCCTGGAGCCTTGTCCTGCCACTGCAGAGCACCTGTGAGTTATTGTTAGGCAGAATCCAGGGCAGTTCCCTTAGGGAGCACGACCCCAGATTAGGACTACAGGTGAGAGAAATAAATCCCCTTTGATATCAGTCTGTACCACAAAGATTTAGTTGGTAGCTGTGGCTGAGCAGTCAGACGTATCTCAAGAGGGAGATGAGCAGTATTCAGGGTTGACACAATAGGTAGTACAGTACTATGGAGCAAGGAAACACTGACCAAAGTTTTGTAATAAAAGAGAATATATATTTATTTGATACACTTCTAAGTCAACACATAGATCACAGTTAATAAAGTTAAGTCAAAAGAAAAGCATATACAACTCCCTATTCAATGATAGATACGTTTGCGGTAGAGTGAAAACTGAGCAAAATGGCACAGTGAAAACCAACTACAAATTACACTCTAACAATGTACCAAAAGGGAGGGAAAGCACAAGTTAAACTGAAATACCTTCAGACACCCCCTAGCAACACTTCCCTGAAGTTTTGTGAACAAGTAATGCACAGTAACACCTTAGCTAAAAGATAATTGAATGAAAACTGAGCAAAATGGCACTCCACAAGTTAAAACAGTAGGACGGAAGAGGGGTTTAGAAGATTTAGGTGCATCCACACATTTCTCATTGAAAATTAATCTAGTGAGAGCAGATCTAACAAATCAGCCAGAGTCAATAGGCCTGAGCCAGAGTCAGTGCTACAGAACCAGGAGCTTAGGAGCAAAAAATGTTCTTGTAGCTGCAGTCAAGTCTTTAGTAGAAATTTTTTGAAGAGGTAGATGCGAGGCGAAAGAAAGTTGAGAGAGGGCGGCCGACCCCACAAGTAGTTAAAGGATTTAAAACACCTTTAGGGCTACCACAGAAAAAGGGCAGCCTGGCGGAACAATGTACCTTAAACGTGAAGAAGTGGCTCCTGCGGTGGCGGTTGTTCCTGCAGCTCGAGGGATCCAACAGAGGAAGAGAGGTTCTCGTCGTGGAAGAAGGTTAAAGTCGCTGCACTACCCAGGGATGAAACCAGCCGCGTTGCTGCCAAACAAAGTTTAAAAGGTACGCTCCTTTTAATCGCGGTCCAGGTCGATAGCTGCCTGGCTATCCGGTCTCCAAGTGCTGGGCACTGTCGATTTGACCAAGGCAGGTCTGAGAAAGCGATTAGTGAACTGGTTGACCCCACCAGCTCAAGGGAAGGAGGCTGTTTCGCTGAAGGTCTCCTCTCGTCGTGTGGAAGAAAAGTGGTGAGACGATCCGGCAAGGCTTCACCAGTGGTGTAAATGCTGAAGATGTCGTAGTTTCAGTGGCGATGTCTTTCTCTTCCAGTCCTCAGGACCCTGCTTTTATGCAGAAAGAGACCCATTCATACAGCCTAGCTGTCACTCACACAGTGGAGTGGTCATCTTGGCAGGAGACCTTCCAGCCTATCAGGTTAGAGTGCGACCTGAGTTGCTGTGGCAACTCTGTCCAGGGGTTCTACTCCCCCTCCCAAACAGCAGACCCACCCCAGACTCAGAGGCGCCAAAAGGAGGGCTTCTGGGCAGAAGCCCGCCAAAAGAGCGAACAAAGGATCCCCGACCTGGGTTAGGAAAATGGAGTAAGACTCGAGAAAGAAGTTTTATCAAAGTTCTGGCAAATAAAACCTACCGGAGTAAAGTTAATAATAAAATAAACCGGCGGTATGTTAGAGGCTGTTAGTAAAAGTGTTAGCCTTGAACAATGGGAAAATCCCATAGGAAAATATTCGCGGTCGAATATAAAAGGTTGTAACCACTGCCACCAGCCAGAAACTTTGTAGAGGGGGACTTTAAGGTACCCTCTCGAAAATGAACATAGGGGAAAAACTATTAACCCCTTCCAGTACTTCTATATTAAGATGGGGTGTACTGGTTTAGTTCATAGAGATTGACTAGTAAAGTCAATGGGGACTTTACATGCACTGGGAGACAGTAGTCAGTCCCAGGGAAAGGAGTCTATGTTTGGGGCTCGCTACGACACCCGTGTCACTGCACGGAGGGTGCTGGTTAACACATGTGCATAAAGATGGTTCCTATGGGTGAGAGAAAAAATCCCATAGGCATTAAACACAAAAATAGCCTAGAACACACAGCAAAGATGCCTAAGAGTGGGAAAGAGAGTCTCACTCTTAGCAGGTAAAAAGAAATAAACCCTTCAAATCCAGCAGAGCTGCTGGGGTACCCTATAGATAAGGGAAATTAGCCATAAGTGAGAATTCTCCCTAACAGTTATGTTCTGAATACCTAATGTCCATCACTAAATCACTAATGTTTACATCAAGCTGTGCCGTAGACAATTCTCTGCTGTTTTCCTATCTATACCCACTTTACCTCTGTTTACTGCATTTTTGTGCCGTTTGGGCATTTTCGAATCTAGGTGTTTAACAACTGTAGAGCCCCCAATTATTTTAGCCAACTCTTTGTACGGGATCTGTTTGCTCTCCCCCTTTTCGGCTACTAGGCCCTCTGGAAAGTTTGCACTCGAGCCCTGCAGTCTCTCCTTCCATCCACATCTATCCACCGCCCGATGGCACTCATTATCTGGCCCATTTACTCTAAATGCTTCACTATTACCTATCATCAGTCTCTCACAAAGTCTGGAAGGAAAAAGTAAAAAAGAGTTCCTGACCACCAACCCTGGTCTACCCATTGCAGACACCTACGTCAGCACAACATCCAGACAGACTGTCACTGATATCCTCTTTTCTGTTCCCTCCCCAGATCACTGTACCCCTCATCTTATCTCCACTGTCTTTCCTCCTGTCTTATCCTTACCCATTAAAAGTGTCACCAGATGGGAAGTACTCTTGGCTGGATTCTCATCATCCAGGTGTATCATTAATGTCTATCGCAATGGCACTATCATGGCTCTTTGACCGGCGCCTACCGTCCATCAACTTTCTTCCTGTGCCTGTTACTCCTTCCTCCTCTCTCCCTCCGGCTGGTGTACCACGCCCCTGTACCTCTCCTTGGACAACCTTTAAAGGCAGAGCCCTGCTTCATTTAGCCACGCTTAATGCTTGCTCTGTTATCAAACACTCTGCTGACATCTGCCTCCGCACAGAGACATAGTTTAATGCCAGCTCAGTGAATGCTTTTGACTCCCTTCTCCGATGGCTACAAGATCATCTCTAAGCCTCGCCCTAACCGTTCCAGCGGTGGGGTTGCCCTGATCTTCCCTGAGTGGGTCCCTTCTTCCCTTGTACCCACCAGGCCATACTCCTCCAGACTGGTCTGCAAGCTGTTCATCTCTCCTACCTCCTCCCTGACCATTGGCACTAAAGGTCACCTGGCTCATTCACCCTGTTCCTCTCTGAATTGGCTGATTTCTCCTCCTGTCTGCTGACATCTTTCTCTAGACTCCTACTGGCTGGTTTCAACATTCACTCTCTTCCTGACCTCTGCACCTCTCTCCCTTCTCCATTCTCCCCTCTGGTCCAACCCATTCAGCTGGACACACTCTGGATGCCTTTATCCACACAGATCATTTGCTCTCTACCCCACTCACCTTTCCTGTTCAGACCACTCCCCCTTCTCCTCCCACCTTGGCCCTCTCAACACTATGATCGCACCTACCCCAGCTCCGGCAACCTTGTTCACCGACATCACCAGATGAAACAAGTGTCAGTTGCTGCCTTTGCATTCACCTTCATCCCACCCTCTCCTCCCACTGCAGATTCTACCTCCGACTATCAGCAACCTCCACCTCGCCATCTCTACCCCAGTAATGAGGATCCGGCTGAAACACGCCACCAAGCGTAACACTTGGTATGACTCTTAGAACTAGCAGAACTGAAGTGCAAATGCAGAGCTGCAGAATGGAAGTGGCAGACTCCTAGCACTTACCCCCCCCACTCCTTCCCCACCCGCCCATCCCTCTCCCTCTCCCTGCAATTGCACATTCTGTCGCAGGAACCTATAGGGGCCCGAGTAACCATCCATCAGGGTATAGGCACGAGAGCAATATTCAGGCTCAAGACAGCCACCATGACATCTTGACATGACGATAGACCCTTGAAATTAAATCTTCTGCAAGAGAACAGGTTGCATGTGGTCACACTACAATGCACTAAGTTCTAGAGACAACATGCACATGCACTGAAATGTACACATGCCTTGCAAGTAAGCCTCATATGCATGCACATGATGCCCTTTTGCCATGATGCATTGAAGGGCAACACTTTCACCTTTGAACTTGCTGACTCTGGATACCTGCAACTGCCTTGGCTCATGACACCTGTGCAGATCCACAGACACCACAGGAGTTGGCTTACAATCACGCACACAGCAGGACCTGTGTCTGCATTGAGCTTACCTTTGGCCTCCGGAAGGCCCATTTCCACTGCCTGGACCATACTGTAGGGGCGCTAGTATATAGACCTGAAAAAGCTGGGAAAATCGAGATGGAGTGTGCCATGCTGCACAATATGTGCCTACAGCAGAATGTCCCCCTACCTCCCTGATGTGGACATGCCACCCCCGAGGATAAGGACACTGCCAGTGGCAGAGGTGTCTGTATGCATCTGCTGAGATGGTGTCAGAGCTGGACAAGAGGTTTGGCAAGAACTAATGGGCCATGTTTTCTGATGATTTTACATGTCACATACCATGCACCACTGTATGAACTCGCACATTTATGATTAACACATGGACACAATGAGGAATGTCCTTGCATTGATTCAGTTGAACATTGGTTTAATGTGGAAGTGGACATACTATCCCCTCCACCCCACACTAACACACCATCCCACTACCCCAACAACACCCCAACATAACATCCCCCTCCCTCCCACACCACCCCACCCCAACACAACATCCCACCCTCTCTTACAACTCAACCCCAACATACCACCCCTCCCCCCCCACCCGAACGCACTCACTGTGACTAACAACTAGGACAGTCACTTGCGTGCCCTCTTTCCCCTCAGGGCTTCCCCCATTGACTTTGGGCCCAGATTGCATCTGAACAGCCACTTGCGGTGCTCAGCAATGAACCCTCCGCAGGTGTTGCCGAACTAGATGGAATGGACCCTGGCCTACGGATATGTTGCAGTTAGTTTAATGCTTTGCTGCATGGCCTCAGCAGAGATGCCTTTTATCAGCACCCTCACGTGCTGCCCATAGACTGTCAGTGCAGCAGTTGTAGCAGCCGCCTGGGGCAGTTTCACTCTATGCGGCGCACAATTCGGTTTGTAGCACCCTGCATGCAGTCCCTGATGGCCTGGAGGTGGAAGGAGTGAGTATTGGCAATTGCCTCCATTTCAACCTGGCACCTCTCCATAGCGTCCATTCTCTGTATGATGGTGTGGTCTGGGGAATGGGTTGTGGGCTATGTGGAGAACTCAGTCTGAAACATGAAAACCCATATGGGGGGTGTATGTGTCTCTCTCTGGTGTCTGGGTCTGCTGGCCATGTTGCATGCGGTTTTGGCTGGCTTATGCTTGTACGCCCTGTGCCTGCCATGTGGCTTGCTCCACACTTTCTTCATCACGGCTGCCAGCAGCTGCATCACCCGTCACAGGTACCTTGGCTGGCTGTTGGGTGCAGTGGAGTAGTAGTGCTCCTTGAGGCATGTGGGGTGGGCACAGGGCCTGCGCTTGTACCAGTAGGCCTAGTTTTGCTGGGACCTGGTGTGACATGCTGTGCCTTGCGCTTGCATGTCACGTCAGATGGCCCTTCAGGGGTTGTTGACGGCAGTGACATCCTGGAGGCCCCAGTTGTCGATGGGCCTGCCTCCTCTGCCTCATCCCGAGCCAGCTGAGAGCCTGTAGGGGGACAAATTACATGCCGTCAGGCATTTTGCTTTCCTGTGCATTGGTATGCAAGTCATACATGCTATTGATCAGAAGGACACCTCACTCATGTGGCCAGAAGGCCATGGATGTACATGAGTCATTGCATGTGGCCACAGATGTGTCTGACCCATGGCCAGGTGCCCTTGTGCGGCCAAGGTGGGCTGTCCATGCAGGTGCAGCCGAGTGGGTCAACCATGCATGCAAGTGGCTCTGCATGGTCATGCATATTGTGGCATACTCTGTTGGACATGTGCTGCCATCCAGGAACAGCCTTTGCTTTAGCAGCGCATGGGGCGATTGTATGTGCTCATGCGCCCCCAACCCTCTCCCGTGGCGGAACACCTGGGAGGAGTGGATTTAGTTGCATCGTCCAAGGCACTGCTGTGGAGCCAGCAGCAGTGCTCAGTTCGCTTTTTTGTTTGGTTCGCTGCACCCATGCAGGTGCAAGGAGTCCGACACTGCCATACGGCACGTCTGCCATACCAGCATGGGGCTGCACGACAGGGCCGGCACATGCTGACGTGATAGCCACATAGTGTCGTGATTACTCGCACACCACACTCCTGCTGGCAGGGCCAGCGCCAGCAGGGGAGTGGGGTGCATTGCACTTCAATATGCTGCATGCTACACCTTCATACTCCACACCAGCTCAGGGGTGCATATTGTGGACTCCCCGTAGTCTGCCGTGGTGAGCGGCTGATGTGGCATCCCATTGGGTCACCCTGACTGGCCAAGCCTGATGCTGGGCCTGCTGGCATAGGTCACTGTACATTGGTACAATTGGTGCTAAGGCACTCTATCTTTGGTTGATCATTTTCAATGTGCATAGGGTGAGGGTGGACTCACCTCCTGGATGCTGGCACCCGCCTCTGCTTCGCCAACTTCTTCGATTCCCTCCATATCGAGAACTTCTCCTCCCACGGTGTGAGGGCAAGGGGCTCTGTGGTGCCACCTCCTGTGGCCATGGCCTCCTGCACTCAGACCCCCAAAGTCATTCCACCGTTTCCAGCAGTCTTTGGCATCCCGAGGGACCATGCCTACCGCCATTACCTTCTGGCATATTGATTGCCAGATTACAGTCTTCTGCTGCCCAGATGTTTTCCTCTGTATGCTTTCATATAGTTCCTCACAATGGCCCACCACCTCATCAGTGAGCACTTGTAGCTCCCCCTCACAGAAATTTGGCTTCCGAAGCCAGTTTTCAGGCACCTTCCCTCAGGTCCTCTCTTGAAATTAAATGATATTTTATTCATATTGCGCTCGTACACAAGTGTTTCAGAGCGCAAGCAGGCAAAAAGGGAGGGTAACAAGGGGGAACTAAAAAATGAAACAGCTATCTTACTAGGCCCAGTGACATCTAAGAAAGCGCAAGTGCATGGAAAAGGGGAAAAAAAGGGGAAAGTGCATGTAAGAGGAGGATGGGGGGGGGGGAAATGCAGAGGAGAGAAAAACAGAATACATATTAAATAAAATAAAGGTAGTGCAGCCAGCAAGTTGCAGGTGAAAGTTGGTCAGATAAGGTATATCTGATAAGTGCAGAAGAAAAGTGGGTGGGGGACTGTGCGGGTACAGATACAGAACCCTAGTGCAGAAGGTGCCTGGTGGTAGGGTGAGCATGTACCTGGGCCCGAATGATAGAGGATGGCCAGGTGCACGATGCCAAGAGAAGAAACAGATCAACAGGGGAGAAGGGGGGCAAAGACAGGGGAGGCATTTATGGAGGGATAGTTGAAGGTATTTTGGACCCAGGCCGCAGAAAGCCTTCTGGACAACGAAGAGGGTTTTAAATGTAATCCTTGCATTGACTGGGAGTCAATGAAAGGATATCAGGGCTGGAGAGATATGATTCCAGGGCTTGAGACCAAGGACAAGTCTCACAGTCCTGTTCTGGATTAGTTGTGTAGTGAAGGAGCCAAGTACCCCTACCTCAACCACCTCTCCCATATTGCCTGTATGTTGGAAACCACAATATGTGACATACACAGAACAGCTGAACCAACAAAGGGCAAAGTATGGACTCTGTGCAGTACCAGTGAAAGTACCAGTACCTAAGAGAATCTGGGAGGCAAAGTACCCATTGAGAAAACCATACCTGCATACGAGAAAATATGATGGCCATTTGAATGAAATCCCTGAAGCAGAGCAAATAAATGGACAAGACGAATGGTGATGTCACACAAAGCTGAACTGACGTACATAGAAGAGATGCAGAGACAAGAGAATGCAGATATTCGATAAGGCATCAATAAAGTACCAAGGATAAGTGACATCTTGGGATCAAGGTGAAGAAGTTTATGCCATAGAAACATATGAAGATATCAAGCAAGTTTATACGTGTACAGATGCAAAGGAAACGCAAGCAGATGAAGTAATCTTGAGGCTAGCTTATAGTGAATAGATTGCGGCAAGCAGCAATATATATATATATACACAAACAAAAACATTGTTAAAGGGACCTTATAGTTAAGTTGCACTAGCAAAAACCTATGAAATACTATGGAAAAACATTGTTACAGGGACGTTATGGTTGCAGGTAAAACCGAAATTCGACAGTTATGGTAAGCTAAACAACCATAACTTGTGCCACCACTGTAACATCAAAGATTACATCAGGAATGTCATTGACGACATCACATCTGAAATTAATTTTGATATAAAGTCCCTACAAGGGGTTGTGTTTATAATGTTGGTAACAATGTCTGGGGGGATTGTATAATGTTAAAGATGTAATAACTAGCTAACAATTCAAGACTTACTACACATTTGTGCTAGTACAAAGAATACATACGAAGACCCACAATGCATGCAAATCAGAGGCACATACAGAGAAACTAAAGTAAGGAAGAAAGAAACATCATCATCAGAAAATATTAATAGCATTAACGTTTATTTTCATGTATACAAATGAATTGTGTGTCTGAGGCCTGCCTATTGCCCCATGTATGTGCACCATGAGCTGCGACCAAACCCTAAGGAAGAACATATGAAAAGGTTAACGTCTAGATATACAGCACCTTTTCAATTTTAATATTCTGACTGTCAGTGACCAAAACCACCAGGCCTAGATATTTCAGTGACCAAAAATAAGTGGGCTACATTTGTGATGTCATCTTTGTTGTTATGGGTGTTAGTCTTAGCCGTGCACGGTGGTGGCGCGAGTTATGGTTGCTTAGTTTACCATAACTATCAAATTTCAGTTTTGTTTTGGTTTTACCTGCAACCATAACGCCCGTGTAACAATGTTTTTCCATAGAATTGCATAGGTTTTTGCTAGTGCAACTTAATCATAACGGTTTGTTAGTGAATTTCATAGGTTTTTAGTAGGGCACTGTAAGCAGAACGTTGCTGTAGCATAGTGTTTTCTGTAAAGAGGATAGGTATTTCATACGGCACCATAACCATAATGTCCTGTTAACAACGGTTTCTTACTAATTCCTTGGCTGCCCTCATGGTAAACGTGTGGAAAGTGCAAATTATCTGGTGTATGTGTCCATTTGCGCTACCCCTTACTTTTCAGAATATTGTTGGTGCATCGTACCAATTATAGATGTACATAGTAAATGTTGTTTAGGGTGGCAGCGGGCTCTCTTTTTGTGTTAACAAGGCATGATAAATCTGTGCCGCACAGTACTGGCCGAGATTACTACAAATGAGCAATATGGATGTTTTCTAGGGACACTACACCTGGTTGGCGTATGTGCAATCACAATGCAAATATCCGTAGGACTCCATTAGTGGCCACATGGCCGCATCTTCGAATGCACTTTTAAGTAGTTGTGGAAGCGCACGTGTTTCCGTTCCACCCCTAGACCCATGCATAGGTCATCCATTGTATGCTGGTAACACCACCCCTGTCGCCAGCCCTACGGATTCATGCAGTAGGCTACTGCACTTAAAGCACTGCTGCCAACATCATTGGTGGCTCTGCAAACATACCAATGTGTGGCTAAAGTACTCCTAACTGTATAACAGCCACTGGGAAACCAGGAACAGCAACCTGCATTGTCAAATGGCTGTGTTAAATGTCGCATTACTTTCATTTACCTGCTGCTTGCCTTTCCATGACCTGTGAACAAATCCATTGTGTCTGCACTCAGAGGTGTGACGGAAAGTATCAAGTGGTCGCCTGTCGGTCGTACATTTGAAGAAAACATGTAACTGCAGGTAGGACAGTTTGTACTAAGTCTGCAAGATGGTGAACCTGCTGCATCTTCCTCACGCACATACTAGTGCATGTAAAGGCAAGTAAGGAAACAGCAAAATATGCAGAGCGCAAACAACCTTAGTGGTGGTTAGAAAAGCCCTGTAGCTGCATGGGTCGCACAGAATAAAGGGATTCATGCTGCACGTAATGAAGCTGTGTTTCCCGTCCTTGTAAACATTCTTGTATTCCACAATGAATGTATATCAGTAAATGCTACCCCTAACACTAATGGCGTAGCATAAATTGTTTGTACTGCATGTGACAACAATGAAATTAAAGCACAAGGGACCAGTGGGCAGGCTACCGCCCTTCCAGCAATTATGTAGTGTACTTTCATGTAGAGCATTTTGCACATCTGCTGCAGTCAACAAGACGGGCACTCCTGTAGGGCAGCTGAGCCATAAAACCACCTTTGCAAACCCTATGCTGTGCTACAGACCCTTACCCGGCAAAGGGCATTCTATTGTGCATGTACTGCAACGCGCTACTGTACAGAGGGAAGGTACTTGTAAGGACGTGGGAACTGTACTTACGGGAGCATTACAATGACTGGCGCCTATGTAGATGAGGACCACCCAATAATTCCGTCTCCCTTCTGTACCGGACCTTTCCTGCCGTTCCTTCTGTGGTGTGTGTGAAAACACCATAATAAATGAAAATGAACTGTGAAAGGGAAAAAGGTAAAGAAAGAAAGCAGCTTTCACAGATCAACAACAGAATTGCCAATGCATGCATGAAGGGCAGGAGACGTGGCAGTGTGGTAAACACTGTAGTTCAATCGGTTACAAAGGGGGGGGTCGCTGTACAAAGGTTTTTTTTTTTTTAAGTGTTGCAGAGCGTTTTCAAGAGCGTCACAGCGCAACACTAAGTACCAAAAAGTTTCACTACTTTCAAGAATGGCACCAAGACAATTTAGATGGGGTGTGCCAAAATCCAAATGGTTGGCATAGTAAGATAAACGTTATAGCTGGGGAAAAGTATTTGTGCTGTGAAACGTCATAGTCCCATGGGCGAAGGATGCCATTGGCACATGTCGAACAATGGCACAATCCTCTTCTTTGCAATGTACCATGCCGTCTGCATTCACGGACCAAATAGAAAATGACACTGCCACATCGGTGGATGCATAATGCAATAGAAACGTATGCAAGAGATCTGAAGCAAACGCATGAACTGGGCAAGTGCCTCTTTCATCGCAAACGGCACTTAAGGTTGTGTAACATGCCGTGCCATTTTCCCTGCACAATGAACAACAAAAATATCGGCATGATTGCGTGTCACCAAAGTGTCACACAGAGAAACCAAAATCTGGCACTTCCTTGTAGCTACTCCATAGCACTACACATGCACATGATAGATTGCAAAATGAGTAGCCACTGCACAGTGTTTTCCATTCACTTTCACTCAATGTATGTTGGAATCCCCTAAAACCTGCACGCTGTGCTTCGTGAAACAAATAGCCATAACCGCACCCTCTGCATTTCTGTCGGGAAATACACTGTGTACCACAGTCTGTCCATACACACCACACCAACAAACTTTATTGCCCAATCCCGTAGCCTCTGCAGGCCCATTTCTATGGCGGTCATTTGCAAAAGGGGCGTATTTAACACATGCCACCCTGCAATTATTGCGATATTTGCTGACTTTTCCTGCAGGGCGCGCGCGGGAGTGAGGGAATAAGTTTCAACCAGGGGAGCGACGTTGTTAGGTGTGATGGTTCTTAAAAGAACTTTTTTTTGTGAAGTTGCTTCCGTAGAAACACTTTTTATGCGGTCTTCATACGTAAATGTTTGTTTTCAACGTCAGCTCACATTCTTAGAATAGGGTCTTCGCTGCAGTATGCAGATTGTGAAACAACATTTCATTGCCACTGCTACAAAGACATGCCATTTGCCTTGAAAAGATGTATGTATCGCGAACCAATGTTCTCATTCTCACAAGAGAACATCCCAGCAGCACTCAAGAAGTCACAAATGCTTCTGTTGACGAGACCCCTTCCGACCTCTGGCTGGCGATAGGAATCACTGGAATACTTCCACACTATTCTCAGGGGTATACATGAGAAAAACACATTGGCAGTAGGAAAAATGCACTGCACTGCACTGCTTTCATCAAAATCTTCAGTTGACTAAACACACAGGAACAAGGCATGTAACCCAAAAAGAAGGCTCCAAAGTGCACAATCACAAAATGTACAGTTGCCGAAGAGGCCACGCATCGACATTCTACAAGCAGTCCGCCGAAACAGCACGATTCGACACTACACCACAAAATGTCCACTCCCTCCAAACCGAAATTGCCAGACAAGTCTTCTTGGAGGGCATACATGCACAGATCTTCCACAAAGCCATCACTCACGACAAAAACTGTGCGTCTTACCATATTTCCAGCCGCAGAACACAAAGTAATGGGGAAACTGAATGTCGCCCTTTCCTGTGACGCACACCTAGAGCACCTGATTGGCCAAAATCCATAGTCCCATTTCTATTGACCACCATGGTGGGAAGTGCAAATGTGCCACGTGCCTTTCCCCAATGAGCGCGAGGGCCACCCCCAGTGAGGCAGGAGGACTCTCTCCCTATTGGAGCTCTTTCCTGTGACATACACCCTGAGCACCTGATTGGCCAAGGCAATAGTCCCATTTCCATTGGACAGCATGCTGAGAAGCGCAGAATGTGGCATGAGTGGGCCCCCAAGTACATCGAGGGCCAGGTCTGAGTGAAGCAGGAGTCCCTCTTCCAATTGGCGCACACCCCAAGCATGTGATTGGACAATCCCCACAGTTCCATTTTCGTGGCCGCCACTCGCAAAATCCCCGGATGTGGCTTTCGTGCTTCATGTGGGAATAACTTGCAACCAGGGTAGAGGTAGTTCATGGTAAGGGGCGAGGGTAAAAGTGCTGGTTGTTTTTTTGTTTGTTTAGATGCTTGTACGGAAACACCTTTTTTCAGTTTTTATTTGCTTTTGTGAGTTCTTCTGCTCATACTAGTACAGTAAACTCTTCACCGCAGCCTGTAGACGAGCAAACAAAACTGCATTGCCAATGGGTGACAACAAAATGCCATTTTCTTGAAAATACTCTGCATTTCCACAACTAATGAGGTAATTGTTGCAGAAGAACATTCCACGAGCGGACAAAAAAGTATACATGCTTATGTTGATGAGACACCTTCCTGCGTCTGGCTCGGAACAACATTCATGAGCATTAGGCCATACTCTTCGTGGTATTATGGATGAGAAAAGCACCTTGGCGATAGGGAAAAAGCGTCCTCATGACATTCAGCAATCTCCTAAGTCTACTGAACAAATCTAAGCAAGGCAGGTAACCCATATGCATGATGCCATAATGGATGACGATGTTATACAAACAAGGAACTGACCATAACCCAAAACAATATTGCTCTTTTTCCACACACTGTTTTCGTGTGGTACTCTGCAAAAAAAGGCTGAAAACTAGTACGCCTATAAAACAAAGAAACAATAAATGTTAGACCCAAATGCTCTGGATATCTAATTACTTTGATATCTCAGGCTACCCTGGAGCGTCAAGTGTTACTACCTTGGAGCAAAAGAAAATGTGTAGAGAAAACTGCTGTGATAGCTTAGTGGCTATTTTTAATAATACAGTTGTTGTTTAACAAATAAACATGATCTCCCAAAGGAGCTTTTACAAAAAAATGGTACCTTCAAAAATCGAAACCATGAACATTAAAAAACACAGTGAATTACATCAAGTACTATGGAACATTTAACATATGACAAGAAATAAACATTTTCAAACAAAAGACCATCCACACAATGTGTGATTGAATTCACAGCCTGTATGATGAGTTGAAAAAACAAAATGAAGAAAGTAAAACAACAAAGAACGAAATCCTAACACATCCTGATTTTATGTGATAGGGCAAAGCAACCAAATGCGACCCCCGCCAGAGTCTGATGTATTACTGGCCTCGGCCAAAGAACCGATTGAAAAAGTCCTCGGGTTTGGAGCCCAGAGCATGTGTGGTTCCAAATTAATACCAGAGGTCAGGTCCTCCTGATGTCTTGGAGGGTCAGCTGGTGGGAGTTTGTCAAGAGACCAATCCTAGGTCAATGGATGACGATGACATCTACTACTGGAAAAGTGGCGAAGTCTTTGCAAAGTGCATGCATATCGGCAAAATTGCACTCATACACAGCGTTCCACAATGCATCCACTCCTTCCAAACCAAAATTGCCATCAAGGTGTTTTTGCAGGGCATAGTTGTGCAGATCTATGACAAAGGGATCACCTACAGTCAACACAATGCGTTTCGCCATGGCAGCCACCATCAGTACGCAGAATATAATGTACAACAGTTACACCTCCCCTTCCTTTTAACCACACTCACACTACCTGATTGGCTAATCCCCACACTGCCATTGCAATTGGGCATGGGGGTGTAAAGGGCAGATTTTGGCACATGCGCCTCCATAAGTAGCACGAGGGCTGCACCCCTGTAAAGCTGGAGCAGTCCTTCCCTTTGCACTATCTTCTGTGCAGCTCTACTTCTTTGGGTTACGCGTAAATAGGCACACACGCATCTACTAGTCGCATCGAAGCCGCCATCATCCAACACTCACTCCTGTACAACACTTGAAATGTACCGTTACACATTAACAGTACAAATGTTGTGCCATTCCAAAGCACCTCCATTACAAAGTTCAATGAAATTATGCACGATTTCTCCATGCGCATACATCCACATAGCCACCCTGGATGTGGCACGTGTAATCCTGAAAGTACAGCGTAATGCACTACCTTTTCGTGATAGTGTGGGGGATTCGGGATTTGGGTGGGGTTAAACAATATCAAACTGGGTAGGGGATTCAGTCTTCCATCGTAGATGTATAAAGGTGTTTTTTTTGTGATGTGCAGGCCAGCACTTTTTTGTATTTTCTTTTTACATGTGTTTCTGTTTGCCGTTCGTCACATTTTTACCATATTCTGGTCAATGCTTCTTGCACAGTGTAAAAGAAAACGGCATTGTCAATGGCGCTTAAATAAATGCCATTTCTACGGAACCACTGCATATTTTGTGATCTCATAGGGGGAGGAGAACATGCCAGCAATCTGCATAAACTCACGTATAATTCTGTTTATAGCATACCTTCCGACCTCTGGCTGCAGACAAATAACACCATCATGGACCCAAACTCCTCTTGGTGTTATTCACGAAAAAACGACCTTTGCAGTAGGAGAAATATGCATCACTGCAGTCAGCAACCTCTTCAAGTGACGGATTAATCGTACACACGACATGTAACCCAAATGTAGACTTCCATAGTGCAGCACGACAAAGTCAACGTTCGTGACGACGCCACATATCTGCAAAGGGGAACCATCCTGCCGAAACTGCAACACCCTGAGAGCCCCAGAGAGCGTCCACTCCTTCCAACCCAAAATTACCAGCAATGCCTCTTTGCACACAACACCTGTGCAGATGTCGCACAAAAGGTATCACCAACGATAAGCACTGTGCGTCTCTCCATCTCGACTACCCTCACGACACAGTATTGGGACGAAATGGTACCGCCCCTTCCTGTGGACCACGCCCCAAATTCCTACTTGCCTATTTCCCACAATTCCATTTCTCTTTCCACCCTGCTCATAATGGCAGGAAGTGCACATGCGGTTTCCCATCTACAGTGAGGGCCACGGCCGAGTAAAGCTGAGACAATCCTTCTTCCCTCTGCACTGTCACTTTTTGCAGCACTCCCCCATTGGGTGCTGTCAAATGTTCAAACACGCATGCAGCAATTACATACAAAACCTCTGCATTGACACTGTCATTTCTATACACCACTCCATATTTACCGTTAAACACACTCAGTACACGTTCCGTTTCATTGCAAAGCCCCTCCACCAGAAACTTCTGCTAAATAATGCATAATTGCAGCATCCACAAAGATCCTAAGATGCACCCAGGACACCTTTGGCCATGCACACAACATTGCAGCCCTTTCCACACCTAATACAACACTATACATCCAAGCGAGCGACCATGTGGGCACCTAACATTATGCACAAACGTAACATATGTAGCAGCACTTCTACCCAACTCCCCCACACCATAAAACACCCATTCACGAAAACGTGTCACACTTAGCAGAATCCACAAACATACCACGTACACACTGCACCCTGTGGCCACACTGCACAACTTCTCACTGCACCATCTCCTGCTGCACACCAAATACTGTAGCATGTTGCAACTATCACCACAACCATGGAATGCACAATACACGCTTTGCAACTCACTTGTAGTGCTATAGCACGTTGATAATGTGTTCCACACCCATTCTCCAAAGATCACCACCCTGTGCCTCATGCACTATCAAACCTGCATTGCTCCAGTGGGTGTGCTCCTTGCACACATTCCCTGCACCTTAATGCAATCATGCATGTCAGCATGTCACCAACTACCACCATGCACATACGCACCACTGGAACCAGCACTCCTAACCAACCTCCACACCGCAATGGACATGCACAGCGTTACATGCAACACTTACCATAATGTATAAAGATTACTCTGTTTCCGGCACCCCTACGCCCTTTCATTCACATACTATTGTCTTACCGAATTCCACTCAGAAGGTATTGTGTCACTGCCAACATAACCACAAAATGTTTACAACATTGCCCATACTGCACGCATTGTGCACACAGCACACTATCCAAGAACATATAAGCTGCCCTTCACCCATACCCTCTACCATACTGACAGTATGCAAACACTGCACCCAGAGCCCACACTGCATGACTTTTCACTGCAGCATCTCCAAACACAACGCACGGCCATGCAGCTATGCATCAATAAATTGCAGCGGTTACCATAATGTACAAACAAAAATCTCTCCTGCATCCTTGTGCACTTTCAATCATATACTATGGGCACACCCACTTCCATTCACAAAGTATTGTGCCACTTCCAACCTACCCACAATCTGTTTGCAACACTGGCCTATAACGGCTGGAATGTGCTCTACAACCATTCCTTACATCTCACCATCCAACTGATGCACATTCAAAAATACATTACTGCCATGGGAGACCTCAAGGCCTAGGCTCTTGAGTGCATGGCCTACAGCCTTTGGCCATGCACCCAATAGTGTAGGCCTTGAGCACACCCACAGCAATGTAATTTCACCATGCAGGTCACCCACTACTACCATACACACCACTGCCACCAGCACTCCTACCCAACCTGTACAGCGCCATTGCACTATGCAACAACAAATTGCACCTGTTAACATAACGCCCAAGTGGGCAGCTAACATTAAGCACAAACAAAACACCCATGCATGAAAACAGGTTGCAATTACCAGAATCCACAGAACCAGCACAGCCTCCAACACCACTACTCACAGCCATTCACAAAGTATTGTGTCACTAACCACAACAATTTCACAACATTGGGCCTACTTGAATAAATATGCACACAGCATAGGCCGTGAACACACCCACAGCAACGTAATGTCACCCACTACGACCAGCCACATGCACACCACTGCCACCAGTACTCCTACCCAACCTGCACAAAGCCATGCAGCTATGCAGCAACAAATTGCAACAGTGAACATAACGTACAAAGAAAACACTCTCTACTGCACCCCTGTGCACTTTCATTCACTTACTATGGGCGTACCCACTTCCATCCACAAAGTACTGTGTCACTGCCAACCTACCCACATTATGGTCGCAACACTGGTCCTACTGCAACCAATCTGCACATACCACACTATACAAGCAACAACCTGTACTGAATGCAGAGTCAATCATGCGTTCCTGCGGTGGGTATGTTGCATCCCTACGCTCTCGAGTGCATGCCCTACGGCCTTCGCCCATGCACCCAATAGTCTAATCCTCCCACAGACCCACTACACCTTCATTCACCCATGCATACCACCAAGTGTCCAACTACTGCATTCCATCCGCAGCGTACAGCCACCCACGCTCCCATCCACCCTATGTCATGTGCAATTCACCCCCCTTATGCAATTCACCTGCCACCACTCACCACGAAAAGAGGTCGCTCTAAACAGGTTGCACCAGAAGCTATGGGGCTGTTACGACAGCTCCCTCCAATCACCACGCACAGTACTCGCCTACATATGTCACATGAACCCCTTCTCACTCACCCACCCATTCCCTCCCTTATTGCCGCCAATGCATTCCGTACGGTACATTTTCCAGACCCTTCCGCCGCCGCACTGTCCTCCGATACATCATGGCGGCTTTCCCAAAAAATGTTGACGCGCACCACGCTTCCCTCCAGCCAACCACCGGCTGCGTCCAAACTTCTCCGACAGCACGCTGTACCGCGAGCCAATGACACTTCTGTCTGCGGAGCAAATAGGGAAATGGGTCTGCGGAGCGGACACATATCACTAATTTTTTGGGTCATACATTTCAGTTCTTTCAAACCAAACTACTGGTCGGATTTCCACCAAACACACAAAAGTACGCTTTCTGACCCAAGCCCCCGCTCCTGCTGCAAATTTGGTGAAAATCCGTCCGGCCGTTCGGCCTGTAGCGGTGTGCAGTTTCTCCCCATTCAGTTTATGGAAAAGAAAAATCAGAACTGACCATATAATTTTTTTTTGCAAAGTTTGGTGAGGATTCCTCCAGGGGGAGCGAAGTTAAAAGCCGCCAAAAAAGTGCTCTTCCTATGAGTTTAGCAGCTTAACCATAACTACTCTGCCGCGGGCCATGTAATATATGCATATGGACAAGTAAAGGATGGATGTTTCCATAACGCATTATAGCAGTGCTGGACATTAGCAAGAAGGCCTCATTTCTAGTGGGTTGCAGTTAGAAAGCAAATTGAATTACAAAGTGAATCTCAGCAGACAGAGTTGGATGAGCCCAGAAGCCAAGGTCTTATCAAACTGGAGTGAACTGACATTGGATACAAAATCGTGTGAAAGAACAAAACTCCTGTTCAGAAGGCATGAACATAACAAGGAAGATGTCAGCGGTCTATTAAAAAAATAGTATTAAATGCACTAAAGGCTCAATTTTATGGTCTCTAGTCACATGGAAGCATGAAGTTGGACGAAAAAGATGGTCACACCTACGCAACGAGGGCCGAGCGCGTGCTTTTACTCCCTGAATTTCTCAGAGCTAAGAATACTCCCAAGGCCAAGCTTCAAAGCCTAATTGACAGTAGACCACTAAGGTGATGATGGATTGATATGCTAATTGGTGGAAAGCAATGGTTAAGGCAAGCTCACCAGCACCTGGATGGCATGCCTGCATGCTGCTAGACGTAGATGGAAAAATACTGATGGAGGTTAGAGTGCCAACCAATTGTAGAGGACCGTGTAATTAGGGGTCCTATAGTTGTGTAAACCAATGGGACTTTGTGTATTTAGCGACGCTCGTAGTGGTCATTTTTAGGGGAGGGCTTAGTCGCCCCACCTGATGTTAAGTAACCAATCACATATTCACACTTTTTTAGACTAGTATGGATCGTATACTTAGATATTCACTCAGAGCCAATCTATACCTGTGTTCTGTCATATATTGTGCTAAGTGCTGCCAGACCCTGTACAGAAGCAGCTCAAGAGGTTAGTGGGTATGGAAGCAAAACCGTGGTCACAGATTCAGCCGACCATTGCGCATTATTGCAAGAAATGAATCGCAAGAAAAATGTTGCTGGGAAAAGCGAAAAGGCAAAGTAAGTGCAGAAGAAATTGTCCAAATATGCCATTGAAGGTGCAATGTTCACTAGTGTAGACAGATCAAATTCACAGTAAAAGGCAAACATACAGCAGGTGAATAACCAAAGACAGTTTGATCAGGGCAATAATGTATTTGCTCCGTGAGGAAGGAGAGGATTTTGAGGAAGAGGTTTTCAGAATAATCAAGAGAATTGGCAGAATAATCAAAGTGGGTTTCAAAATATGCAGAATGACGGTCAAAATATGCAGGATGGGCAGATTAGGAGGCCACCGATATGTTGGACATGTGGGATGACAGGGCCTTTTGCTCATATGTGTAGAAGTCAAGGGTTTGTGCAAAAACTGTCCACTTTTAAGAGGGGGGACTTCTAACTCGACTGCGTATTCACAGCAGAGTGGAGATGGGTTTGCTCAGAATCAAACGATGCAGCAGCAGCAAGCACCAAGAGTGCAGCAAGGCTTGTAGGCGCAGCAGGTAGCAGGCAATCCGCCACAAGGGCAATCGCAGCAGTCACCTATGCAGATTCAGCAGAGCACGAGTACAGGACAGCTTATGACTCCTAAAATAGGGGGTGTCACAGTTGATGGAGGGAATCCTTTTACAGGTAACGGAATTAGGCTCTACCTGCAATAGGACAGCTCACTGGGAGACCTGATGTGTTCAGTACTATCTGTGATGCTGAATCCTCACGAGGAACCGAGGGTAGACGTCAATATAGGAGGCAAATCGGTTTTGTTTTTAGTAGACACGAGTGCAACGCGCTCATCTATATGAGAGGGAAAGTTTTCAATGTCTGGCAATGCCATGAATAGTTCACAGGAGCTACAAGTAGAGTTCCTTTTACTGAATTATTACCAGTCTCTATAGGAGAATGTGACATGAAGGTGCCTTTGCTATATTGAAGGCAGACACCTGTCAATATATTGGGTCGAGATTTAATGACAAAGTTGAACATGACAATTTCATTTACCGATGAAGGCATAGTGTGTTCAACACCAGGAATGCATTATTTAAACGTGAGCAAATTTATTATGGCATTTGCAGGACAAATTTCCATGCGGGCAACGCCTTTAGAACCAGAGGTGTTCCATTATGGAGTAAGCATTTTGTTGACCTGGCTACCAGGCATAGTAGGCAGAACTATGAGAAACCGGATGAATTTCTGTTCAAACCAAAAATACCTATGCGTGAAGAAGGGGGACACGTTTTTCCCTTAGAGCTGCAAGCAGCCGTAGTGCGAGGTGAAATGGCTTTGCTTGATGGAAATTATGATCAAGGCGGATGATGGTGTGCAGTAATTGCCATCGGGGAAGTTTACAGATTAACAGACGTCACTGATGACGATCTATTTGGAGATCATCCATCTGATGAGGAAGTGATATTTGATATGAGTATTACTTATTGGGTGAGAGCAATCAAACAAGAGCTTCCTCAGAAAATGATGCTAGTACAAAAATGTCATGAGTATTTTGATGAAGATATGGTGAAAGTGCCCGTTTCATTATGGACCACAGGCCCGAAGACGTAGGCCTGTTAAAGGGGGTTGGAGGGGTGAAGATTAAATTGAAACCAGGAGCAATTTTACCTCGTGCACAACAGTATCCCATGTCTTGAGAGGCAGATGAAGGTATTTTTAAGACAATTTTTCGCCATGATGGATCAGGGTATCTTAGTGACGTCAGAGTCACCCTGTAACAGCAATTTATCCTGTAAAAAAGGGAAACAGGGGTCTTGGAGACTAATTCAAGATTTAAGCCGAGATCCCTCTAGTTCCTCATCCTGCTACAATCTTATGTAATATAACTATTGAAGCATGATATTTCACTGTTGTCATGATTTCTGCCCCTCATGTCCCCAGCCCTCCAAGATGTCAGGCTGGAGCCAGGCCACGATCATCTACATGGCTCTCAAGGGCCTCTCCATCCCTCCAAAGACCCACTTGGAGTCAGACTTGGTGCTTGTGGCACCAGACTCACTCACTCCCATAGGATAAAATTGGAGATTGGACTTGTAGTGCATCGATGGGGACAAGATGGATACCCCCACATATTTCGGTTCCCATAAATGCATGTGCGTTCTAGTCTTTTGGGTGTGGTTCAGCCCAGAGACACCTGGGATATCCAGAGACTATTTAAGCAACACCCAGGCTGAGAAACATGCTTTGCGTTTTCTGCAGCTTGACACTCACCGTGTTCGGATCGGTCTCCAGTAGGCCTGCATCTTAATTCTGTGCTCAGCTCTTGCAAGAAGAACAACACTGTTAGGAACAGCCTTACCTTGCGGCGCTTCTGCCCATCATTCATCGCTCCTTCTGGTCTGCGGTGTCATTCCCATCCCGGCAAGCCGCTTCCTAAGGAAAAGGGAAAAGAACAGAAAAAAGGCATTAGTAAGCATTCTGCAAATCTTTGCTTATTTTTAAATACTGTACGAGCTTCAACCGCTTACCTGAATCCCAGCCGCTCTGGGGGAACTCTGTCTCCAGAACTTCTCATCCATCTGCAAGAGGGAAAAGACACTCGAGGTTAGCGTGGAAACATCTAGAGGCGCCGCATACCGCGCTTACCCACTGCTTTTGGTCTTCATAACCGGCATCCACGCTGAAAACGTTGCGGCACCAAAATGACACAGAAAAAGAACTCGGTTCAATGCAAATATGAAAGGGGTGCATCGCGCTCTCACTCACCTTCAGCGCTACTCATCTCAGCAGCACGCCACCATCCCCGGACACCGGCCATCATCTAAGGAAGGAAAGGAACACAGTTAGAGAACTGTTCAAAAGACTCATACTTACCTGTCGGACTCTTGCCAGTGAAGTAACTAGGCAGCAGCGAGCCCACATCAATCAACGCGCCCCTGCGCTGAAAGCAGGACGGAGAGCACACTATCCAAGAAAACAAGGCCCAGTCTCCAGTCGAATAGCCTCCAGGGAAGGGTTTGAGGTCGTAAGAGGTCAGAACAGGCTGAGTGACGTCCCCGTGGATACCAGGTGAGCGTTACAACTGTGATTGATTTGAAAAATGCGTTTTTCTCAATCCCATTACACAAAGACTTGCAGGATCTGACGTCCTTCACGTTCAGACAGACTAAGTTAAAAAGCACGAGATTACCTCAAGGGTATTGTGAGTCTCCATCGATTTTCAATAGAGTCCTGAAGATGGACTTGAGCAATATCGATTAAGAAAGTGTTGTGTTGCAATATGTAGTTGACATTTTAGTTTGCAGCACTTCAGAAGAAGAGTGCAGACATGATTCTGTTCAGCTGATGATTACACTTGTTTACAAAGGATATAAGGTTGACAAAGAGAAGTTCCAGTGTTGTCAACAGGAAGTGTTATACATAGGCCAATTGATTTCACATGAAGGAAAGAAGGTACTCCTGAGAGAGCTGGGGCTATTTTGAAGACCACAAAGCCACACAAGATAAAGCACATGCAGAGATTTTTGGGATTATGTAACTATGTCAGAGCATGGGTTTTTGACTATAGCTCATATATAAGGCCTTTATTGCAGACTTTAAAGAAAGCACAGGCGACACAGGAAAAAATTGTGTGGACTGAGGAACTGGAAGAAGGGTTTGAAGAGTTGAAAAAGGCAATTTGCACAGCTCCAGTTTTAGGGATTCCTAATTATGCTGAGGAATTTTTTGTTTTCGCACATGGACGGCACTGTTATGACAGCAGTTCTTACGCAGAGAACCACATTGGGGTACAAGCCCCTTGCATATTACAGTGGCATTTTAGACCCAGTGATGAGGGGTCATTTTTCGTGCGAACAATCTGGCAGCCGCTGCGTTCGCCATAGTGGAGGCTGCAAGCATAGTGACGTCAACGGTGCACGCAGGGTTAGCATGTTGGAAAAGGAGGGGTTAACTCTGCGCAAATGGCACGCCAGTGCAGCATGCCACCTTATTGGACAGGCTTATTAAGGCACTGCAACTACCAGTAGCCATTGCAGTCATTAAATGCGCAGCACATACTAAAAGGGCTGAAAGACCGTGATTTGTCAAAGACACAGTTAATGGAGATACAGGGGGAAGCACCTCAAGATGAGAAGGATTTGTGGACGCAAAGGGGGTGTTCTTTAAACCCCTCTGAAGCATTGTGGCGGCAAGACAGCACTGGTAAACTGGTGATGCCTGTAGCCTTATTGAGGGTGGCGTTGGAACAGCTACACTACCCTGTGAACACAACTAGGGAGAACCTTGCTGCAGCTATTGCAGAGGATTGGTTCCTACCAAATTTGTTAGAGTATGTTGCGTTCTATGTAGTGAACTGCATCGTGTGTCAAAAATTCATGGCTGGGCATACCTTGCACACATTTAGGGGAATTATTCCGAGACCCACTGGCCCCTTTCAGCATTTACATATTGACTATGTTGACATGCTGCAAGTATGTAATGGATATAGATACATGATTGTTGTAATTTGCCCTTTTTCAAGATGGATTGAGGCTGGTCCATGTACACACCCAGACTCTACCTGTGCAGCCAAATTCTTAGTGCGGGAAGTGTTTCCCAGATGGGCAGTATGTGAAGTAATGAGGTCAGACAATGGCCCACATTTTGTGAATCAAACATTTGAACAGATCAGCTTGATGCTTGGTATAAAGCACAAGTTCTCTTCGGCCTATGGTCCACAAGAAAATGGGATCTGTGAATGGCTCAACGGCTTCCTTAAGGAGAGGATAGCCAAGTTGAAGGTTACCTTGAAGAAAGGGTGGTTGCATTGCCTACCACTGGCACTATATGCGTTGAAGAACCAACCAGGTCCGGACCGCCATCTCACCCCCCATGAGATAGGGACAGGGAGACAGATAAGGACACCCCTCACGCCTCCATCCAGTTTGAAGTGATGCTCAGCCTACAGCAGAACTGGTAGGAATGGAGCTACGCTAGTATCTTATGTGTATGACTTCAAGTATCTCGGTCATTTCAGGTCAGCTACGGCGAAAAGGGTATGGGGCAGTACAGAACACAGAAGGAGATGCTTCAACAAGTATTGTTTAAGAACTTTGTGTTCCCAAATTATTCCCCGGAGATGCGGTCCTGATCTGCAATTTCACAAGAAAGTGGCACAAGCCCAGATTTAACAGCCGGTCCCTTCATTGTAGAAGACGTTACACCGTCTGCAGTCAGAATGCAAGACAGGCGTGCTTGGATTTTTTTAGGCGACGTCAAAGTTTACACTAGAGAAACGCCTCTGCCCCCACCCCCTACAGAAGCAAGCATCGGGGAAGAACCTCAGCAAATGTAGACCAGGTCTATAACGAGGATGGAGGACGCAGAGCCTGTCGAGTGCAAGAAAATATTTCATTGGAGTATGGCTTTATTCGGGACACTCTTTTAACCACTTCTGAAAGAGTTAAGGGAAGCTGATGCGAACACACTGTGCAGTAATTTCAGAGTGAAAGGAAGATTCTTTGTTCTTAAAGCCACAGGAGCGTGTTAAACTTTGGACTCAGGCATGCTGAAGCCTTGATTAAAAAAAAGGTAGAAATATGCCAAATTCCCAGTTCATTTTCGACGATTGGAAGAGTGTGCAGTACCCCTTATTCATTTCACACTAAGTTCCTGTTTGATTTGCCCATGGTGATTCCCAATGACAATGTTTCAAGGATCACATTTGAAGTTTTTCTCTTCATTTTGCGCACGTATCCGGCTATTGTGGGGATAACTACTAGTGTGTATGTTTTTCTGCAAGATCCTAAGAATGAGCACATTCTGCAGTTGCCAGAATATAGTGGGGAAAGGACAAAAGCCCCTATGACCTGATGACGCTCATAGACTAGTCAGTTTGGTGTTCTATTGTCTGATTGAAGAATACCCGCATCTTGTTGGAAGACACACTGATGTGTGCACATTCCTAAGGGATCCGAGAAACCCTGCAGAGCTAAACGAAATTCTGAGAGGCATCATACTACAAGTGAATGCTTATTGTGTGAGAAATCTGAGATCAGAGTGAAACTTTTCTTCGAGGGACAGATCGAGAGGTTGCTGGTCAGACAGAACTTTTGTTTTATGTTGAAAGAAATTCATCATGTCATCTGGTCTAAGGCAAATTCGAGGAATAGACTGGAAGCTGGTGTATGTCGTTGAACTTGTCTATTCTTACTGAGAACGTTTTTTCTTCATGCTGGAGAGGCATTCAAGTTTTGTCTGGTTAAAAACTGGTTCCAAGGATACACAGAGTTTGTTCTTGTCATCCAGTAAACAGACAGCTGATTGAGGATAAGTTGCTGAGTCAAGATAGCAGCTTCAAGAAGCAGGACATAATGCTGATGTATTAAAGATTACGTTTTCCTTCCTTATGCAATAAAAACGGGTAGTATCAGCAGTAATATAATAATGCCAGATGCAGAGAGACGTCCAATTTATCCATGAAGTAGATGCGGTATATTAACATGCCTCTGTGTTATTTATGCTTGCATTGTGTTCGTTACCATATTGCTTTCACTCACAGTACGGACATTGTACTACCTTGACGTACATGGGGCTGGGATTCCTGTGAATCTTCCTGAGAAGGAGGAAGGTGTAATCGTGGCAACTACTAGGCAGCCAAGACCCTACGTAGTGATTCCTGTTCCAAAGAAAGATGACAAATTGCCTGAGATAAGTGTCATTAATAATAGTTTGCATGCAAAAAGTGTCTTAGAAACTCTTTTAGGACACAAAAGACAGGCTTGGCAAGACAGACAGGACAAAGGGTTGTTAGATGGTGAGTCCATACAAATAATGCAAGCAATTACGCCTGGTATTGTGATAAATGACCCAAAGATGATCCCCTAAAAGACAGTAACACATGGAGATTTTGCAAGACATTTTCATGCCTAAATGTATGTTGAGAGGATGAAACTTGATGAACTTTTTCCTACTCAGGGAGTACTGATAGATGTTCCTGTAATTGGTCCCGTCAGAAGGAGCTATGCTAACACTTCATGAAATGATTGTAGAAGGTCACATGAGAAGAATGAGGCCTAAAAGAAGCACCAAAGAGGATGATTCGAAATTAAAGGATTACCTGGACAGCACAGCTCACCTGGGAAATAACATATGGTATCAGCATATGAAAGAAGTAGGAAGAACTTCGAAGGAGGAATGCTTTGTATGTGCACTCCTGCCATACAGTATGGGGGAAATCTAAGATCTTTATAGCTACTGAAATAGATGTTCTGACTGCACACTGCATATTACATCTAGCACTCTGTAGTGCAAGAGGCCACTTCATGGGTCGAACAGCCTACCTCAAATGGGAGACGGAATGGAAAGATCCAGATGAAGAGGACTATATCCAAGACACAAAGACAAGAAACAGAGCCCATACTAAGAATCATGTGATCAGATACGAAAAGCCTGCAGTAAAAGATATTCGTAGATGGAAGAACAGAGGCCAAATGCAGATTTGGGGAACTGCGCTTTCACCAGATGGCTGGGAATGAGGGTAGTGATCTGCAGAGACTGGGGCTGGGTGATAATGGCTCAGTACAAACCAACTATTGAGAATGCACAGATGTTGTGTAAGCCTCTATGGCTGAAATTTGCTAAGCTACTGACATGGGTCGAAGACAGAGGAGTACCCTTGCAGATAGAGCCTTTTGAGAGCTTAAAACTGTGTTTCAGAAACAATGGCACAAGAAAAGTTGGAGAGAACCAGAATTGTGGGAGAATATTTGAAGCACCAGGAATGAACATTGGGACAGCAGTGATCATGGATCATTATTGGGCTTGTGGATCCAAGGCATACATGAAGGAATTGGGGAGGAATATGCACATTGGTGAATGTCCATGTTCCAGCATTGGTGATTCCAAAGAGTGATCTGAGCTGCGACAGTTTTCCAAAAGCAGATGCTCACCTGAGGAAGAAGAGGTTTGTGGAGCTGATAAAGAGAATGAAGAGATTTATCAGCCAAATCAATAGAAGCTTTTGCCTCTATTCTTTATGAACACAGGCTGTTCACCCAGACCGAGTCGGTGTTCATGTTGATCTTCAAGCCGAGAAACCAGGTTGGAGCAAATACAAAGTGGCTTCAAATTACCAGATGGGAATTGCTGCAGACAATTAGCACAACTATAAAGGGATTTAATGCTATTAGAGAAGAGATGAGAGCCATAAGACTTATGTCTATTCATAACAGATATGTCTTGGACATGATCACAGCAATGGATGGAGGTGTTTGTGCAAAAATTTGAGGATCGGATCATGTTGCACGTTCATACCTTCTCATGATGACAAGAATGGAACCTTGACAGAGGCCATAGAGATGCTGACAAAACTCCATGGTCAGATGATAGACGAAGTAGAAAACATTGCCGATGACAGCTGGTTTGGATCGCTCTTTTCTTGGGTTCCACAATGGATGGCAGATAAGTTCAAGTTTCTTGGAGCCCTGATAGTGATGATATTGCTTGGATTCTGTGTGACCAAGATAATCTCGCAATGCAAGAAGACAGCAAAGACAGCCATAGGGCTGAAGATCATGATCGATGTCGAATCAGGATGGAAAGCCAAAGACTTAACAGATGAAGAGATCAGAGACTTTGTGAAGGACAGTATCCATGCACCCGAGGGAACAAAGTTCCTGTACCCAAAGAATCATAAGAAGTATGTGTGAAGATGGATCTATTGCAGTCCAAGTGGACATACACAGAATAGCTGAACCAACAAAGGGCAGAGTATGGACTCTGTGCGCTGCCAGTGAAAGTACCAGTACCTAAGAGAATCTGGGAGGCAAGGTGCCACTGAGAAAACCATACCTGCATATGAGAAAATATGATGGCCATTTGAATCAAATCCCTGAAGCAGCAACGCAAATAAATGGACAAGACGAATGGGGATGCCATACAGAGCTGAACTGACGTACAAAGAAGAGATGCAGAGACAAGAGAATGCAGATATTCTATAAGGCATCAAGAAAGTACCAAAGATAAGTGACACCTTGGGATCAAGGTGAAGAAGCTTATGCCATAGAAACAGATGAAGAGATCAAGCTAGTTTATACGTGTACAGATGCAAAAGAAACGCAAGCAGATGAAGTAATCTTGAGGCTAGATTATAGTGAATAGATTGCTGCAAGCGCCAATATATGGGATACATTACTCACCGTAATCGTATTTGTGATGCTTGCATCTGCTTAGATTCACATGCTGTGCATAGGCCGACATCTAGTGGACGCTGCGGAGTATTACAGTTGTTGTTTTCGAAACTCGAAAAAGGACGTCGACAGGGTGTGCCAGTAATACTATCCCTAGTGTGACATCCACTGTACCCATGATCCCTCACGTGTCTAGGTCCCTCAGATTGTTATTTTTCTGACATGAGGTAGCATGAGGTGTAGCGTGAATACAGTTCTATCCAAGCAGATACGTATCAGACAAGCTCATAGGCATCCGTGCGCCTTTTCTCTGAGGGGAGGAAGGGTGGGTTGCAGATGCATCAGAAATACGATTACATCTCTTCTGAGGCTTGTGGAATCTGCTAAGATCACATACTGTGCATAGATTAGCAAGCAGTGGAAGAAGGAGGAGGAGGAGGTGGGATGCGAGAAGGTTCATGAGCAAATAAATGTCTTAGAACTGCTTGTCCCACTTGTGTATCGGTCTTGGAATGAGTGTCAATGCAGTAGTGCCGAGTGAAAGTATGTACAGAGCTCCATGTAGCTGCTTTGCAAATACTGTCTAAGGGGACATTTGCAATGAAAGCCAGAGTGGCTCCTGTGCCACTAGTGGAGTGAGCCCTAGCCGTAAAAGGCAGTGTTTTATCTGATAGGGAATAGCACAGTTGGATACATCCGACTATCCTCCTAGAGATGGGATTCTTAGAAATGTGGTCACCTTCTCTGCCTGGCGCTATGGAGACAAACAATTGATCTGTTTTTTTTAGCGGTCTGGTCTGGTCTACGTAGTAGAGAACCGCTCTCCTCACATCTAGTGTGTGGAGTTTTACCTCAGCTGAGCTGTTGGGTTCCTGGAAGAAAGCCGGTAGCTCAATCGACTGGTTTACATAAACTTGGAGATGAATTTAGGAGAGAACCTAGGGTGAGTAAGTAAAACCAGCTTGTCTTTGGGTACAAAAAAGAAAGGATCCTGCACTGATGATGCTTTAATTTCACTAACTCTTCTTATGGAGGTGATAGCCACTAAGAAGGCAATTTTATAAGTCAGGTGTTTGAGACTAGACTTGCGCATACGCTCGAAAGGGGTCCCATGAACCTAGCGAGTACCACATTGAGGTCCAAACCTGGCGGCGGGTTAGAAATTGGAGGGTGGAGTCTCTTTACTCCTTCCATAAATGCCTTGATGACCGGTCCTTTCCACCATGAGACCTTATTATGAGAGATTGTGTAGGCTGACAAAGCCGCCAGGTGGACCTTTAGGGAGTTGAATATTAACCCTGCATCTAGAAAATGGAGCATATAAGTTAGAATGTGGGCTGGAGTACATTCTATGGGGTTGACCGGTTTAGACTGGCACCACATTACGAATCTTCTCAATTTGTCAAAGTAACAGTGCCTAGTGTTTGGTTTTCTTGATTCTTTCAAGATATTCATGCATCTCTGTGGCAGGTTGAGATGGCCGAACTCTATGACCTCAGGAGCCATACTGCCATGTTCATTGAGTGCGTCTGCGAGTGCACTGTTAGTCCCTCGTGCTGGGTGAGTAGGTTGTACTGGCACGGGAGTTAGATGGGATTGCACATCGCCAGTTTGTGCAGATGTGGATACCAGGGGTGTCTTGTCCACATAGGAGCAACTAGGATAAGCGTCATCGGTTCCTTGTTGATCTTGTTCACCACTTTCCTCCGGGGGGCATTGCGGGGAAAAGCGTAAGCAAATTTCACTGACCAGTTCATCCATAGGGAGTTCCCCTTGGAGCATGGCTGGGGGAACCTGGACGCGAAGTCTGGGCACTGACTGCTTTCGCTTGTGGCGAATAAGTCTATAGTGGGGAAACCCCATTGAGAGAAGAGGTGTTCTACGATTCCTTCATGTAGACGCCACTCGTGTTCCTCTGGCAGGGGGTCTCTGCTCAATGAGTCCGCTAGAGAGCGGAGTTCCATTGGAACATGTTGTGATGACAGGAACATCTTTTATTTGAGTGCCCATTTCCAAATTTGCTGTGCAAGTTTGGATAGATTTGGAGAACGTGTAGCCCTCTTTTTGTTGATATAAAACATCACTGTAGTGCTGTCTGTTAGGATCTTCACAGATAGGTTTGTTAGATGGGGTTCAAATACATTGACGGGCTTTGACTACTGCCAGAAGTTCTAGCAGATTGATGTGGTTCTGAGCTACAATGCGAGACCACAGACCCTGAGCTGTGTGGTGAAGGTAGTGAGCCCCACAACCTGCCAGTGAGGCGTCCGTCGTGACTACCGCCTGCACCTCTGGATCGTAAAAGTTTTCCTTTCATTAGATTTTCCCTTGTCCACCAGCGAAGATTCTGTACAAGTGTTGGCAAAACAACCACTAGATCGTCCCACTGACGCTTGCCTGAGACCACTGTTTCGCCAACCAGTCTTGCATCGGACGCAGGCGCACTTATGGAACCAGGTAAATGCAGGATGCCATCATGCCTATTAAAACGCATAACTTTGCGCACCCTTATCTGGCGGCCAGCCTGATAATGTGGTTTTGCAGTAACACATTTTGTACTCTTTCCTCTGATGGAAAGACCAACCGCTCTTCTGTGTTTAAGACAGCTCCTAGGAACTGTTTTGAAGTGCTTGGCACTAGACTTGACTTTCTCGTTGATGGAGAAGCCCACTTGAAAGAAGGTTGATTGTTCTCTGAATGTTTTGTCTGCAAATTAGGGGGGATTCCCCTGTAATGAGCCAGTCATCCAGGTAAGGGTACACTGGGATTGCCTCAGTGCGCAGGTGCGCTGTCACCACCGCCAGTACCTTTGTGAATACCCTTGGAGCCGAGGCTATTCCGAAGGGCAGCACCTTGAATTGGTAGTGATGGTTCGCTGCCTTGAAACGCAAGAATCTTCTGTGCGCTGGGAACATTGAAATATGAAAATAGGCATCTTTCATATCCAATTTTGCCATGTAATCCCATCTTTTTTAGTAGAGTGATTACCTCTTGTAGCAAAGTCATGCAGAACTTTTGTGGCTTGACATACTTGTTTGCAGGGTGCAAATCTAATACTGGGCGCATTGTTAGATCTTTCTTTGGCACAAGGAAGTAAGTTGAATAAATACCCCTGTTTACCCGATTGGCTGGGACTACTTCAATGGCGTCCTTTAAAAGAAGTGTGGCAATCTCTTCGAGGAGTATAGGCTGATGCAGTGGGTCTTCGTTCGTGGTGGGTGATCGTGGGGACGTTGGAGAAGTTCTATACAGTATCCGCCTGCTACTGTGGACAGCACCCATTTGTCTTAGGTGATTATCTCCCATGCGTGGGTGACGCTGGAAATACGTCCTTCTGGAGAAGCATGGGAGGGCACCTCAAGCGGAATGTCACTGCTTTGGAGGTGGTGTGCCACCTTGAGTAGGGCCTCTTCTCCGACCACAACCCCTGCATTGCCCTCTAGGATATCCCTGGGAGGATTGGCCTTGATTATTTCCCCAGGAGGAACCTTGGCCCTGACTGTAGTTGGATCCTCGTTGAGAGTTTTGGCCTCGAAAACAGCGAACTTGACATTTCCCCTCTGCCCTGAAGGTTTGTTGGTAAATTGACCAAAAGATTTAAAAGTGTCATACTCGTCCTTTGCAGTCTTAAGGGCGTCTTCTATGGCCTTACCGAAAAGCACATTTGGTTCAACAGGCATTTTTATTAGGGTGGCCTGCATCTCTGGTCTGAACCCTGACTGGCACAGCCATGCATGCCTCTTAATAATAATCCCCTGTGCAATGACTCTTACGGCATTGTCGGACGTGTCAAAGTTGGTCTGAAGAAGACAGGTAGAGACCGCTCTACCCACTGCAGCCACTTGTGCTAGCTGGAACTTTAGTGGCTTTGTGGCATATGAAAGTAAAGCCGAAATTTCTTCCCACTTGTGGCAGTTGTAACTGGCCAAAAGCGTTGCATTGTTCGCTATTCTTGTCTGATAAGCCACAGAGGAGGCGACTTTCCTACCCATGGCGTAGATCCTCTTGCTCTACTTGTTGGGAGGAGCCTCAGAGGAAGCAAGGGGTGTGCCTGCTCTCTTTCTAGTTGTAGTCACAACTAATGAGCCTGGCTTCAGCTGCCCTCTAATATATAATGGGTCTGGAGGTGCAGGTCTGAATAATTTCTCTGCACGAGGTGTTTACAGCCCGTGTAAATAAAGGATGGATGTTACCACTACGCATTATAGCAGTGCTGGACATTAGCAAGAAGGCCTCATTTCTAGTGGGTCGCAGTTAGAAAGTAAATTGAATTACAAAGTGAATCTCAGCAGACAGAGTTGGATGAGCCAAGAAGCCAAGGTCTTATTAAACTGGAGTGAACCGACATTGGATACAAAATGTGAAAGAACAAAACTCCTGTTCAGAAGGCATGAACATAACAAGGAAGACGTCTATTAAAAAGAACAAGTTACTTTCTTACCTGGTAACGTTCTTTCGATGGGATGTTCCGACGACGTATTCCACATCTATGACAGGTAATCACCACAGCTCTGCTGCTTTGGAAAATGTTCAGCGTCTGCGTCCTGCGTCGATGACATCGATACTCTGTCCTCAAGGGCCTCCGTCGAGTCGACGTCACCGGATGTTATAAGTAGGACCCACGACGCCCATCGCCCCAGTTGTAGTTTTTTCCCAGAACGTGTGGCACCAATCTTCTGCCAGTATGACTACAGAAAGCCTTGCGGAAACGGAAGCTGCAATCGCATAAGAAATTCTGTAGAGGGCCAGGCTGGGAGGGTACGATGTGGAATACATCGTCGGAACATCCCATCGAAAGAACGTTACCAGGTAAGAAAGTAACTTGTTCTTCGAAGGGATTGGTTCCTCCGACGTATTCCACATCTATGACAGACTCCCAAAGCAGTACCAACGTAAGGAGGTGGGAAAAGAATTTAAAATATTAGAATGCCCAATTATATTGCAGAATAGAGGACCGCCTTGCCAAAGGCCAAATCTTGCCCATGGATAGAATCCAGGGAGTAGTGTTATACAAAAGTATGGACAGAGGCCCATGTGGCTGCTTCACAAATGTTACGAATGGGAACACCCCTCTGCAGGGCAGTAGAGGCAGTTACACCCCTAGTAGAATGGGCCCGTCAGCCCACCGGAGGGTTCTTACCCACCAAGCGGTAACATTCAGAAATTGTCAAGATAATCCATCTAGACAAAGTCTGTTTAGTAACAGCTTGGCCCAAACGCCTTCCAACGTATACTACAAAGAGCTGATCATCCACTCTGACCCGGGACATGCGTGAGATGTAGAAACTTAAAGCTCTCCTAGGATCCAACCTATGGAGCCTCTCCTCTTCCTTACCAGGATGTGGAGGAGGATAGAACGCTGGAAGAATGACCTTCTGGCTTAAATGAAATTCCGACACAACTTTCGGAAGAAAAGAAGGACGAACCCTATGGACAACCATGTCCTTATGGAACACTGTGAAGGATGGCTTAACGGAAAGTGCCTGCAACTCACTCACTCTGCGAGCAGAAGTGACCGCAACTAAAAATACAGTTTTCAAGGTCAACAGTCGCAAAGGACAAGAATGTAAAGGCTCAAATGGAGCTCCCATTAGGAATTTTAGAACCAGGTTCAAACCCCAACCAGGCACCTGGAAAGGGGACAGTGGGAACACATTAGTGAGCCCTTTCAGAAACTGAGAAATCAAAGGAATTTCGAAATAAGAACACTCCTCAGACAAGCGCTCAAATATGGACAGCGCCGCCAGGTAACCTTTAATGGTACCCACTTGCAGGCCCTTGTGGGCTAACGAAAGCAAAAAAGACAGAACCACAGGAATGGTACATGAAAAAGGATCCACATTCTTAACCCTGCACCAGTCGCAGAACTTCCTCCAACGGCAACGGTACAGGGACTTAGTTGCAGGCCTTCTGGCCAAAAGCAACACCTCCATCACGTCTTCAGGGAGGTCCTAATCCTTATACCTCAACCATTCAGAAGCCAAGCATGAAGGTTGAGGGACTTGACCTCTGGATGGAGGACCTGACCCCCCTCCCGTGAGAGCAGATCGTCTCGGTAGGGAAGATGGCGTGGAGGGCAGTTGGACATGTTGAGAAGGTCCGGGTACCACGTTCTCCTGGCCCATGCCGGAGCAATGAGGATCATTCGGGAACCGAACTTCCATAACCTGTGCAGCACTTGCGGAATGACGGGGACTGAAGGAAACACGTACAGCAGTGGGAAGGACCACTCCACTACGAATGCGTCCCCTAAGGCTCCTCTTGGAGGAAATTCCTGCAAGCAGAATCTTTCGCACTTCCAGTTGACACTGGTGGCGAAGAGATCCACATGTGGGGTCCCCCAAAGGGCGAAGATCTCCAGGAGAATCTCCTGAGCCAGCTCCCACTCGTGAGAGACCATGCTCTGCCTGCTCAGAGCGTCCGCCGCTGCGTTTTTGTCTCCGGCCAGATGAACTGCCGAGATCGAAATTTCCTGCTGGATGGCCCAGAACCAGAACTGCATTGCCTCTCTGCACAGAGGGAGAGACACTGCCCCCCCCCCCCTTTTTGTTGAGGTAGTGCATGGCCACTGTATTGTCTGTCAGAATCTGGACATTCTTCTCCCGCACAGACAGAAAAGCCTTCAGGGCTAGCCTGACGGCCCTCAGCTCCAACAGATTGATATGGAGTCTGGACTCCGACGGAGACCAACGATCGTTGACTGTCAACTCGTTGGCATGAGCTCCCCATCCCGTGAGAGATGCGTCCGTCACGATAGTCACCTCCGGCCAGGGTAGCCAAAATGGAGTCCCCTTCATTAGATTGCCTTCGACGGCCCACCAGAGAAGATCCTGGGTGACCGAGGGTGGCACCTGAACGGGATCCAACATCCTGCCGGAGGACTGTGACCATTGTATCTTGAGAGCCCACTGCAGAGATCTCATCCGCAGCCTGGCCTCTGGCAGCAGGAGAATAGAGGATGCCATGAGGCCCAGCAACCTCAAGAACTCGAACGCCGGGAGACTCTGGGCATGTTGAAACTTGTTCACCATATGCAGAATGTGATGAGCCCTCACCTGGGAGGAAAACACAGCCCCAGGGATGTGCCGACCACTGCTCCGACGTACTGGAGCCGCTGGGTAGGTGTCAAGTGGGACTTCTTTAAGTTGAGGGAGAAGCCCAGCCTGTGAAGGGAGTGGCAGGTGACTGACAGATGATCCAGGACTTGCTCGGGAGAGCGCACCCTGATCAACCAATCGTCCAGTTAGGGGTAGGAGATATGCTTTTCGGGATAAAAAAATATGGGGAATACCATCCCCTGTTTCTCTCCACTGCAGGCACCAGTTCTATAGTACCTTTCTCCAGCAGGGATTTGATTTCCTGCGCAAGGAGCGGATCGGGACTCCTCAAAGAGATTCCCTGGTGGACTGTTGTAAGGCCTCTGTCGGAAAGGAAGACAGCAGCCGTGGGCTATGATCTCAAGAACCCACACATCTGAAGTAATGGCATGCCATTCTACAAGATGCTGCGCCAGCCTTTCCCCAACTGGCGAACCATGGGACATGGCCTCATGACTGAGCTGAAGCGGCTGTGGCAGTGCCTGAGGGCAAAGTGGCAACTGCTGGAGCGGCCTTGGCACCTCGAGTACCCTGTTTTCCGCCTCTGGTACTCCTACGTTGGCCCCTTTGACTGGCCGCTCCCCTCGATCTACCAAAAGACGAGTAGTATCGAAAGGAACCTCCCCTCCATTGCTGTCCCCTAGGACGAAAAGGCGGAGGTTGGCGAACTGCAGCGCTCCACGACTTTGCTGCCGCCTTTGAGGTCTGCAACCTCTCAAGGCTCTCATCAGCCTTGCTGCCAAAAAGATGGACACCATCAAAGGGCATGTTGAGAAGCCGGGCTTGTACGTCAGGAGCAAACTCTGACTCCCGCAACAATGCAAATCTGCGCATCACGGTGCTCGCCGCCATAGACCAACTGACAGTCTGCCATGTCCAGACCCGACTGAACAGATTCACACATGGCATCCTTGCCATCCTGAATGAGGGCAAGAAAACCATCCCGTTCCTCCCCTTCGGGAATATGTTCAGCCACCAAAGACACACAATTCCACAGAGTGTGAGTGAAACGTGCTAAGGCACACACAGAGTTGGCTGCCTGTAAAGCCATACCCCCTGAAGAAAACACTTTCTTCGCCCATCAAAACATTTGTCGTCCCTATCAGGAGGGATGGTAGGGTACGACGCCTGCTTTGCCGGGGCCGTAGCCGCCTGCACCACCAAACGCTCCGGAGTGGGGTGCGTCATCAAGTAGCAGGGGTCGCTACTGGCTGGACGGTATTTTTTCGGCAACAACTTGCTCACTGCCGGGAGACTCTCCGGAGCAGTCCAAGCCGCTGCCACCCTTCTCTGTAAAGCCATATGAAATGGCAGCACCAGGTCAGTGGGTGGACCTTGGTCAAGGATATCTGTCAGGTCATCCTGCAGAAAATCCACTGGTGGCGCAGACCACGCCAAGTACTCAGTCACCCTCGACATGAGGCGCCTGTACTAAGATTCAGCATGCGTACCACGCTCAGGCCTGCCAAACTCTACCTCTGGGGAGGTATCAAGACCACTGGCATCATGCAAAGACTGACACAGGACTTCCAATTGGCTATGACCAGATAACAAGTCGTCAGGAACCTCACCAGGTACCAAACCTTCCTCAGACCCTTCATCCACCTCAGAGATATAATCCAGAGGCTGGAATAAATCCCTGGATGAGGGCACAGAAAAAGGTTCAAATACAGGCCTCACTGACTTCTTCAGGGCCTTCCTCTGAGTTTCCACCGATGCACAGGGCACCTTTGGTAAAAACTCCACAAAAGGTGTCGAGGGCTTCGACGGAATCGGCGTCGAGCGTGGCACCGATGGCTTCGACACAGGCCTCGAGGGTGGTGCCCCGAGCGTGTCCTTCAACGGCCTCGGCGCCAATGGCGTCGACGACTTCCTCGGAGGCGGAGCCTCGAGCGAGTCCCTCGACAGACACGCGTGATGGCATCGAGGACCGGGATCTGGAGCGGGCATGGCTAGTGCGATGCACCTTGCCCGATCAGGACCTCGAAGGCTCCAGATGATCGCGCAGACCGCCCGAGCCCGAAAGCGTGCAAGCGGTGGCCCTAGCACGTTCCCCGACGGCTTCTTTCAAAGGCGCGGATGGAACGGAGCCCTGCGATTGGAAAATCGCCATCATCTCCGTACGAAATGCATCCCATTCCGCAAAAGAAGATTGCTTGTTGGGACAAGCAACCCGCCGTCTGGCGGAGTCCTCGGACGAGGAAGGCGACCGGTGACGGCGCTTCCGCAAGTGCCTCGAAGAGGCAGAGGAATGGCAGGACCCACTCCGGGAGTGAGACCCCCTGGACTTACGGTAATGATGCGGAGAGTCGCCCCTCGAATCGTTTGTCGAAAGCCCAGCGGATTTCGACTTTCGGGGTTTGGAAATCCTACCTACAGTAAGCTTCTTCTTCCGCTCCCGCAAGGCCTTCGTCGTTAACGACTGGCAATGGTCACAGTCATCGGTGGCGTGGGCCTCGCCGAAGCACCAGAGGCAGACGTTGTGCGAGTCCATAAGTGACATCTTAGAACCGCAGTCCCCACACTTCTTGAATCCCGACCGCGGGGTAGAAGACTACAAAGACATGATATCTTCACAAACACGAAGTTCGAAGAACTGATAGAAGTTAACAGAAGAACCGAGGCGCGCCAAGATCTCTGAAGCGAACACGTTCGCGGACAAAACAGAACTGAGGCTACGGGTGTCGTGCGTCCTACTTATAACATCCGGTGACGTCGGCTAGACAGAGGCCCTCGAGGACAGCGTATTGACGTCATCGACACAGGAGCCGAAAATTTTCCGAAGCAGCACAGCTGTGGTGATTACCTGTCATAGATGTGGAATACGTCGGAGGAACCAATCCCTTCGAAAATAGTATTAAATGCACTAAAGGCTCGATTTTATGGTCTCTAGTCACAGGGAAGCATGAAGTTGGACGAACAAAATGGTCACACCCACGCATGAGGGCAGAGCGCGTGCTTTCACTCCCTGAATTTCTCAGAGCTAAGAACACTCCCAAGGCTGAGCTAAAAAGCCTAATTGACAGTAGACCACTGAGGTGATGATGGATTGATATGCTAATTGGTGGGAAGCAATGGTTAAGGCGAGCTCACCAGCACCTGGATGGCCAGCCTGCATGCTGCTAGACGTATATGGAAAAGTACTGACGGAGGTTAGAGTGCAAACCAATTGTAGAGGACTGTGTAATTACGGGTCCTATAGTTGTGTAAACCAATGGGATGTTGTGTATTTAGTGACGTTCGTAGTGGTCATTTATTAGGGAGGGCTTAGTCGCCCCACCTGATGTTAAGTAACCAATCACATATTCACACTTTTTTAGACTAGTATGGATCGTATACGTAGATATTCACTGAGCCAATCACCCATACTCATAGGTTTTTGTAGTTTGCCACGTAGGATGATGTTGGTACATACGTAGGTGAACGTCATTGATGACGAGTTTCTTGTATAAGATCTCAGTTTTTACTAAGAATGTTTGAGTAAAAGGATTGAGCGATTTCGTTGATGTTCGTTATGCTCCCCATTTTAGATAATTGATATTAAAACAGTCTTCCTTTTGCCAATTGCCTGAGTCGTCTCCATTATAGATGTATGAATAAAATCTGCATCCACATCCATCTACAGGGTAATTGCTACTCATCTTAAAGGGCTGGGTTATCCAGTTCACTTGGTAGCGGAGAGGATGGTTCAAAACCATCGACATGAGTAAACTTTAGAGTCCCGGAAATATCGAACAACCTTTGTCATTCGGCTGGAAGGACATGAAGCTCCCTGTAGATGGTGGTTAGTGACGGGTCCCCTGGTTTCTATAGAATCCCTTCCCACATCTACGAGAAGCTGATCGGACAAGAAGGTTGAAGAGGCAGTAAAAAAGGTGTGCGATCCTGAGAGTCGGAAGACGAAAATGAGAGTGGTGAGTAAAAACTGAGTGAGTTGGCAAAACGTATGGGTGATGAGTGAAGAAAAAAGTGAGTAATGGAGGGTGGCGGGATAAAACATAACGTGAGAATAAGAGTGTTAAAGACATAGTGATTGGATATTGACTTGAGTGTGGCCACGCAAAAAAGTATTGTGAGAGAGGCCACGATAAGAGAATACGCCCTGGCCTGCATTTTAAAACAACGTATCAGAAGAAATTTGAACCTAGAGTCCCCTAGCGGATGACATAGAAGACGGATTCGATTAAAGGCGAATCTAAAGAGGTTAATTTCACCATGTATGGAGTATTTCAGAGGGCAAGACAAGTCTTAAAGAGAAGATCGTAGAAGATATATGTGACCTGTCGAGTTTGTCGGTTTGTTTTATGTGATTATGAAAATGAGGGCGTCATAAACTGAAAAACTAATTGATTGTTTTAAATTGAACTAGATGGTCGTTTTTTAGCAAGATTAAAGTAAAAAGTGTGATTAAAGGGACTGGAGTCTGCGACGAGTGGTGCACGCTCATATTATGTTATTTTATGAAACATACTTTTTAAATCTGTTATTAAAGTGAGTGTTAGCAAATTAAGAGTGACTAGTTGAGAATGGAGGATATTACTCCACTTGTGCATCTCTGCAAGCAGTTGCTGTAACATGCACCTAAGCTTAGACCCGTTTTAGATAATTGATATTAAAACAGTCTTCCTTTTGCCAATTACCTGAGTTGTCTCTATTATTGATGTATGAATAAAATCTGCATTCTCCATCCATCTCCAGGGTAATTGCTACTCATCTTAAAAGGCTGGGTTATCCAGCTCAGTTGTAAAGGGCGGAGAGTGGAGGCAGGAAGATTTGGGAAGAGGCTGTTACAGTAATCTAGTCTGGAGAGAACCAGAGCTTGGGAGCCCATGAGCATTTGAGGGAAGGAGAGGAAATGCAGTGACTTTTTGGAGAAGTCAGAGATTTGTGCGGGGAAGGAGAGCGTAGAATTAAAGATAACCCCAAGGTTCTTGGCTTCGCAGGTGGGAATAGGAGGAGGACCAAGGGAGGCTGGCCAGAGAATGAGAGGAAAGGATGGAGATGGTGTACCAATAAGGAGGATCTCGGTCGTGTTGGCGTTTAGACATAGATCATTGGTGGCACACCAATTTTGAATGGCGCTTAGACAATCTGAGATGAGGGAAGGAGAGGAGGAGGCTGAAGGAAGCCTGAAAATGAGTTGGGTGTCATCAGCATAGCACTGGAAAGTTGAGCAGAAAATTGAGATGCAGTAGGCGAGAGTTGCCAGGTATTGGTTGAAAAGCCAGGGCGAGAGGTTAGACCCCTGGGGGACACCGCAAGAGGAGAGGGAGATAGAAGATAGAAAGGGCCCAAGTTGTACCTGGGAGGGTGGATCAGAGAGAAAAGAGGTCAGCCAGGCCGGAGCCTGATCAGTGATATTCAGGTTGTCACAGAGACGATTAAGCAGGGTGGTATGGTTGACCGTATCGAACGCAGAGGAGAGATCAAGTAAGATGAGGACAGAGGGAATGTTAGAGTCGAGGTTGGAAAGCAGGTCTTCACAGATGTTCAGGAGAGCAGTTTCCGTGCTTCTGACAGCTCTGAAGCCAGATTGGTGGTCATGGAGGGAGCCAACAGAGTCGGAATGAAGATTAAGTTCAGATGGCAAGTTTTTCCAGGAGCTTACCCAAAAAGGGAGTGATGGAGATTGGGCGGTAGTTTGCTGGACATGATGGATCAGCAGTGGATTTCTTGAGGAGAGGATGAACAAGGGAGTGGTTAAGAGGGGAGGGGAAAGGGCTAGAGGCAAAGGAGAGGTTGCAGAAATCAGCAAGGGTGTCAATGTGATCCTTAATGATTTTAGAGGAACAGGGATGGACCGGTTTTGATGAGGTTTTCATAGATAGGACTTGTCTAGCAACCCCATCAGGGGAGAAAAGATGAAAGGAGGAGTAAGGGGGGGTAGCTGAGGAAGGGCCAGCAAGACGAAGAGGAAAGGGGGGAGGCAGGGGAGCAGAGGAGAGGGTGGACATCTGGGATGTTTGGGTCCGGATGGATGCATGAAATGGGCGATTGAGGGTGGATTCTGTTTTTCAAGATGGCCGTCCCGTTCTGGCAATGACACTATTTCCGCTGGCGCTAATCGCACCAATTTACAAGCGGTAACAGTAATTGCGCCAGGTTTTGGCAGTTTACTGGCAGAGTGCCCTGTTTCGGCACTGGAGGAATTAGCATTACCGAAGTGGTGTGCGTGTTCATGTCACATTGTAATCGGCACCAACCCCACCACATGCCACATTCAGCAGAATTAACACTGGGATACCACCTAATTCCTAATACCCCCCCCCCCTAGAAATGCAGTATCAACTAATAACGTTGAATGCACACCAGGATAATAATGGGAAGCAATAAAGCAGGTGAGTAAATTAGAATATACGCTTGCAACAAGACATGAATGACTTCAATAGGTAAGTAAGAAGCACTTTTTGGAATAACTCAGCAATCCTCGTTGTAGGTAGTTGAAGAATAGGGAGAATGCTCAGTTTCTGTGCAATTCCCTTCAACCTTAGAGACCCTCTGCTCTTTTGCTAGAATCTGGGATCTTTTTGCTACTCACTGATGTGTTTTTCTCTGGCTTGGATTTTTAACTGTTTAATGGAGTCTGGTAAACTCCATAGGCATCTGTTTCTTGCATAGTGACACACAGCACCCTCTGTGCAGTGCCACTGAAGTCTCATGGACTTCTCTTAATGTTTAAATACATTATCTTGTGTGAACTACAGTTCCCAAGAATAGAGAAATAACTTGTATCTTATCTTTTCCTTTTGTGGGTCCAGCACAAAGCACCTTACGTGCAGTGCTGGGGGGTTACCTAGTAACTCCTTTTCCCACTTCTCATGTAACTTTTTGCTACACTTCCTAACTTGAACGGCTGGTGGCAATGGTTACTTTTTACTACCTTTTTTTTTTTTTTTTAAATTTGACTTTTATTGTTTTTAACAAGGAATGTGAACATACAGGTGGTTATACATTGTGCATAGCGAGCTACTTCATTAGAAACTCCAAGTCCACCTTAACAACAGTTATCAACATTAACGCTCCGTATTCCAGGAGAAAGCAGAAAGAAGAAAGAAAAAGAGAATAAAGAAGAGAAAAGAAAAACCCCCCTCCCCTCCCCCCTTCCCACCCCCCTCCTTATCCTCATTTCTCATGTCCGCTTCCTTCGGGGCATTGGCATTCTGAGTCGTAGTGAGCTACGTGACGCGCATCTTGGAACATCCAACGATCATTGTTCTCCTGTGTGGTCTGTGACACGCAAGGGATGTCAGCAAGGGGTCTTTCAGTTTTCAGTGATTGGTAGCATGGATCAGGAGCAGTTTCCCTGCTGAGTCGAGTCTTCCATGGTCGAGCGCGAGATGTATTTTGTTGTGAAATCGAACCAGACTTCCTTCTGTCGCGCAGCTCTGTCATGTAATATTGCTGTTACTTTCTCCATAGTGTAAATATTTGTAGCGATCTGTATCCAGTCCCTCTTATTAGGTAGGCGAGGAGCTTTCCATTTTATCACGAGGGCAGCTCTCGCCGCAAATAAGAGGGGGGATATCAGTCCTTTCACTCTTGTCATTTCGTCGTCTTCTTCTTCGAGGCCAAACAGGATCAGGAGGGGTGACAGTTCTCTATTTATGCCTTCCAGCTGTTTGATCCATCCCAGGACCTCCTGCCAGTAGATGCGGACTTTGGGGCAGGCCCACCACATGTGCCAGTAATCGGCGTTCATTCCACAATGTCGCCAGCATCTCGGGCTGGAGGTCTGGAACATTTTGGACAGTCTTTGATGGTCGTATTGCCATCTATGTAGTAATTTTATAGCGTGCAATTTATATTGGGCCGCGATTGATATTTTGGATGGTGTTTCACATATTTTATTCCAGGCTTGCTGGTCGAACTCTCTGGCAAAGTCTCGTTCCCATCTTGCTTTTAGACGATGGTTAGGTGCGTTGTCTTTGGTGATTAGGGCTCTGTACATTCTCGCTATGAGGCATTTGGAGGTAGTAGTTGTGTCTAGGATCGTCTCGAAGGGCGTTAGTTCTCTCTGTGTGGTATCCTTCCATTCCTTTCTGGATATGACGCCTTTCAGACGTAGGTACAGGAAAACTGGTATCGGGCGGCTTTGGAGGGCCTCCTCGAGTTCCGTTATCGAAATGAATTTCCCTTTTCTCCATAGCTGGCCGACCCTCTCAAGGCCGGCATCAAACCAAGATTGGTATCTGGCATGTTCCGGGATTTCCTCTCTGATTCCAGGGGACCAAAGATGGCTCAGTGGCGAAGGCCACGTGGTGACTCCTGACATTGCTCTTCCCTTCCTCCATATGTTCCACAACGTGCTTAGTATCGGGTGGTTGCGCAGCTTCCTCGATAGCTTCGATCTGGGGACCCATAACCACTCTGCCAGAGTCACGTTGTATAGAACGTTATTGTCTAGGTGGACCCATTGGAGGTCTTTCCTTTCTCGGAGATGTGGGATTAAGATCCTGAGCTGTGTGGCCTGATAATAGCGTTCTATGTCCGGTAGGCCAACCCCCCCTAACTCTTTTGGTAGTATTAAGACATCGTAGGGGATTCTGGGTTTCTTTCCGTTCCACAAAAAGTGTAGGATGGCTTTTCTGACTTGCTTGAAGAAGTGATCCGGAATTGTGATAGGCAGGACCTGAAAGGGGTAGAGAAACCGTGGGAGGGACACCATTTTGATCGCATTCAGGCGTCCCATCCAGGATATCGTTAGCGGTTTCCATTTTTTGAGATCTGCCTTGAGAGCCTCGAGGAGGTGGGGGAAGTTGGCTTCGTAGAGGCCGTCGAGGTGTCGCGTTAAGTTGATTCCCAAATATCTCAATGTCAGGCCTCCGACGATCAGCCCGAGTTGCGCAAGGGCGCTCTGGTGTTCCGACGATGGTTCATGGAGTGGAAAAAGAGTAGATTTGGATTTGTTGATTTTGAATCCCGAGAGTGCGCCGTACTCCTCTATTAGCTGGATCGCTCTCGGAACGGAAGACGTTGGGTTTGACAGGTGGAGCAGAATGTCGTCCGCATACAAGGCTAGTTTATATTCTTTACCATTCACTTGGATTCCCTCCACTGCAGGATCAGCTCGTAGCATCACGGCGAGAGGTTCTAAGGACAGTGCGAACAGTATCGCCGATAGGGGGCAACCTTGTCTTGTACCCCTGTTCAGGGGGAACCATCGGGAGAATTGAGCGTTCGCCGAGACCGATGCTCTTGGAGACTTATAGATTGCTTTGATTCCTCGTCGGAGTGTGGGGCCTAGGCCTATCTTTTGCAATGTGGCCTCGAGGAAGTGCCAGTCGACTCTATCGAATGCCTTCTCTGCATCAATTGAGAGTAGCGCTGGATTGTTCTGTGAAGTTTGGGCCTCATGGATTAAGTGTAGGGTTTTCCGGGTGGAGTCTGCTCCTTGTCTGCCCAGAATGTTTACTACCTTTTAAGCAGGGTACAAGCAGGCCGATTTCTCAGATGCAGTGCAGCACCCATGGGTGACAATTTTTTCAAAATGGCCCCTGTATTCTTTTTCACGATTTCTTGTTTGTTCGTTCATAATGGGCTTTAACTTTGTTGTTTGAACTAGGTTTGAGTCCTTTGTGTGTTTTGCCTTTGGCAGGCTTCAGGCTCCAGTGTGTCTGGGAAGGCAGGACCTTTGTTTGTAGGCATGCCTGGCCAAACCTAGTTCCAACTTGGTGAGTGGCTGTCCAAGAGGACAACCCCCCCGCCCCAAAGCCCCGTGTGATGGACAGCTGTAGGGCTGTGAATGAATGGGACTTTGCATAAAAGGCTTGGCTTTTGTGACTACAGGCAGAGTCGACCACTGGAACATCATATCCGAAGAGGATGAGCAGAAACACCAGCAGCACCTTCCAGGACCGCAGAAGCACCAGTGAAGCATTGCAGATGTATTGACCCTATTTGTTTTTGACAGAGAAGGACCTTGCAGGACGGATTCCTCCCTTGGGCTAGTGTAACCAACTAGCCACGAGACCTGCTTCATTGGCTCATCCCCCGACTTGCTGCAACTTTCCTAGGCTGCAGAATCCCAATGCCCCGGGACCCCTGACCATTATTGAGTGTATCGTCTTGCAAAGATCGAATCCGGCCAAAACTTTGTGGGCACCTTCAAGGACCTCCAGAAGCAGGAAATCTTTGTCCAGAGTCCCCTCACCAGATTCCAGGTCCAAGGAAACTCCAACCGGAGCTATTAGTTTCTCTTTTGGCGCAAAGAAAAAGGCAGCAAACCCACAGAGTCGCTGAATCGTGTGGTCCACTGATGCAGAGTCCCTCTCCAGAATGCTGCCACAGAAGCCCACCAGTCATCCTCCCTTTCGTCACCATGACCAAGGACCAGGAACAAGGGTCTCCATCACTGCATCAGGAAGGACTCCAGCTGGAACCTCTTCAATTCTAAGGTACTGTGGGGCTTGAGGGTATAACTACTTTTTGCCATTTTTATTGCTTGGGAAGTACTAGTTTAACCCCTCTAGAGTTGACCTCAACTCACCTGTGCAGGCCCTCCAGCTTGTGCTCCATCAAGTGGGCTCCCCTTGAGCTCCAGTGATTTTTCAAAGAACTCCTACCTGTTTGATAAAAAAAATTCTAAGAAAAGCTGCATCAGAACTGGAACTGTCCCATTGACTTTGGTGGTCCTGTTTTCCTAAAAGCTCCTCTTCTGAACCTTATTGGCTTTGGCAGTGCATGTTCCCTTACAGATTTTAATTGTTGACACTATTATTGTTGGTGTAAAGGACTGCCTACATCCCTCTGGGAGAAACTAACTATTGAACCAGTTGAAAGTGTGTCGTACTTTAACTAATCATGTTCCCTCCTCAACCCAATTTTGTAATGGTAAACAAAAATAAGTGCTACTACTGACCTTGACTGATGTCACTCTGTGTACTGGAACATGTTCAGCATAGAAAATAATTACTCAAGTGTATTATTGGTTCTTGTTTAAATGAATTCCATCTTCCAATGAATGTTATTATTAGTTGCTGCATTTTAAAGAATGCTTAATTTGCCTTGTGCATATATAAATAAATAATTTAATATAACTTTAAGTGTGTAAGTGTTAACTTGGTGCCTTGTGTTTACCAATTTCACTGAGCTACTCTACAGCTCACATTACCCCATCTATGATACGCCTGGCTGCACAGTCATTGTACCAGCTTGTGTAGTACAGGCCTATATTAAGAGTTGGGTCTGCCTAATACCAAGCAAAAAGTCTTGCGAAGTCCCATACCAGTTGGACTTAAAAGAATCTTACCCAATACTGGTGGCAGGCGCTGGGATTGGTGTAGAGTACATCACAGTGACGATTGATTATACTTGTGCCCAAGAAAACCATCCACAAGGCTAGTTCCACAGAAAAGAAAAAGTTACTTATGACTATGGAAATGGATAATTTTAAGGAAAAGTCTTACTGCATGTACAATTGAAAGAATGACGCAGGCCCACAGCCTTAAATTGTAAGGGAAGAAAAATTGAGTTGATTCACAAATTGTTAAATCATCAATACCCTGGGAGTAGGCCCATAAACCCTACTACCCAGATTGATATTGAAGAAGATTCTGAGAGGGATAGTTTGGAAGTTAGTTCTAATCTGCCAAATGGGTCAGAAGGTGGAGGGGGTTGTGAAGGGTCTGCAAACCCCCTTCAACAGCCTACTACTGTGTCTCAGACGCCCCCTACCATGACCCCGAATGACACAATGTAAGCCCAGAAAACCCCTCACTTGAAAAAATGAGGTTTGATCTGCAATTTAAAAAAACTTGCCATACAGTCTGAGGACAAAGAGAAAGAAAGAAGACACAGGGAAAAGGAAATGCAGCATGAATATGACATGAGAAAAATGCCCCTTGACTCTGCCTCCTTTTCAGGATCTACTAGTCCAAAGAGACCTCGCCTACCAAAAGAGGCAGTAAGTATATATGATTCTAAACTTTTATTAGTGGGAATGATTTAGTTTCATTGATTAAGTCTAGGCTACCCCAGAACGGCTGTCATCAAAATTCAACTCCACGATAGCAAAAAATCCATATCTATATATATTTTTATTTTTTATTTGCAATGACCATGTTAAAAATAACGTGCACACATGCCCTCTGTATTCAACTAGTGGGCTCTCATAGCCACACTGCACTTTGGAATTACTGAAACCATATGTATTTCCTAACGCGTTTTCTAACCTATATGCTTGGCCTATTCTCTCATTCTGTCTCACGCACAGGCACATTTTCAACTACAATAACCACAATGCTTTGCATGTGGTAGTACCAATCTGTACCCAGAATAGTTCAGAAAGCCATACTAAATACAATATATAGATATGAATTTCTTATAAAAATTATCCTCATTCAAGTATCATGGGTACTACAAACCAGACTACCTTTAGATTCGGCAAATTAACATTTTTTCTTTTTTTGTACCATTTCCGACTGTACATACTTGATTGGGCATTTTCCCATTGAATAACAGTGTCTGCACGTTTCTCACTTCCCAAAATATGGCCGCCACCACTAAACACTAAGGAAGGACTTTCTATTAATACACATGAGTCCGTGGAGCTGAAGCGGACCACCAGACACACGGAAGACTCATTAGAATGAGGTAGGACCCTTTTTCTGCACCCACCCATACCGGGGGATCGTTTTGACTTGCCATCTTTGACTTCTCATACACGTGCTGCTGCACGCTGCGCACGTGTGTTTCTACTATTATTCCGGCTACACTCTGCACTACTAAATAAATGTGTGCGTACTTTGTGAATATATGCCGTTTGAACTAAACACATATATAAGCCGCCCACGACCAAGAGAAATGCAGTTTCTCAACTATAAGGCCTCAAATTAGATTATGCTAACAGGCATGTGCGGCACTATAAATAAATATCTTTTGCAAACACTTTATAGTAATATTAATGGAACAATCTGCCTATACTAAGATGCTGTACACAAAGTAATGTTCGCATGAATCTAATGCTATGGCAACAATTAAACTCTGTATTTCAAGATCCTATCTGACAAAATCAACCTTTACATGGATGTATACTAGCTATTACAATGTTACTTGTCTCGAATCTAAATGGTTTTTCCACAATCTCCACACAGGTGGGATTGATCCCATGAACTACCGCTTTTTCTTGCATTATGCTGGTATTCAAAACCACTGAACTAGCATAAGAACCCGTTGCTTTTTTCCAACTACCCTTCCCCCCTTTTTTATTCGTTTCCTTTTTAAACCAGCGCTCATTTGTTGATTCTTAACGCCATCTTCCGCATCTTATGCTTTTGAAATACTGTACTAACAATCACCTCCTATCCCCTTCCCATCTTTTCCACCTTTTTATTTGAACACATTGTAAGCAGCGAGTCAATAATCACGAGGCTCAAACCCCTTTTTCTCAATTTTGCCTAAATGAATAGAGCACCTTACTGGCACCAGTGATGTTATGCTAACTAAATGTTTTTTGCTTTCATGTTTGGAAGAATGACCAAAGCTGATATTTATTTGGTTGTATTCTGTTTTTTTCGTTTCATCTATGTCATATGTATAGAGCCTGGATTTGAAAAAGGCATTGTAAATACTGCCGAAACACGTGTCATCCGTAAAGGCTAAAACTCTAAATAAAAGGAATACAAAACAAGTACTCAAAGAAGTCATCATCTCCTTATTGTACGGCGCATTGACACTTGTAAGCTCACCTAAACCAAACTTCCTATATAGTTAGTATTAGCCATCTGTATATAGTTTGCTTGGTAATGGCTAGTCCTAGTTTGTCACGTGAATAGCCCGCTAACAACTGGTCATCGTGTCGCGATTTTGCCAAACTGGAGATGTAAAAGCTGGTGCACGTCTAGGGGTCAAGCCTGCAAGGTCTTTCTTCTTCCATCTCCGGATTTGGAGGAGGATAAAAAGATGGTAAAGTTATTTTAGGAGTATTTGAAACTCGGAAACAATTTTGCAGAGGGGGCGTGGCTACAGGCCATGTAGGAGGATGGGATTTCCGATGCGCTCATGCCGATCCGTACAAGATCCCAGATGTTACTATGCTAATTGTTCCTCAACTTGGCTGTAACTGCAGGCACGGACGTATTAACATATACGGTCCAACTGAAGCCCCTCGGATTGAACAGAAGACGAGGAACTTCAGATAAAATCAGTTCGGAGAAACCGCTGTGGCTGGGAGGAGGAGGAACCAAGATGGTGGCCCGAATATAACAAAGGGCTAGGATGCAGCAACGAGATCTTGGACACGGACTTCGGATGTGAAGGTCCCAAAAACGTTAAAAAAATGCAGCTGGAAGACCTCACAAAGCAGAGGCATAAAGAGGGCTGCAGCTCCTCTGCTGCTGCACCGCAACTCGTGCCCAGAGAGTCGATGCGAGGCAGATCAGGGGGACGGGAGCCGAGACGCGCACTCCCGGAGACAAAGGGACAAACGACTGAGTAACAGGGCGGACCACAAGACACGCGTCAGAGCCCCCACTGGGTACTAGACGGTGCAGTAAGGAACAAAAAGCAGCAGATGGCGGCCTGCGCAAACCAAGTACTGCTGGTCGCGCACGGGCGCATGCAGAACAAAGCCCACCGGCACTAAGCGCACGCACATCTACCGTCCCCACCGGAGCTTCCATATCTGTGGGGCGCGAGAATCCGAGCGGGAGACCGGCGCCAACACCCAGTGAGAACCCCCAAGAGAGGGGGCACACACATGTAAGGACGCAGCACATCAGGGGAAAGTTCCTGATAAGAGAGAGCACACCCAATAGAGCCTACATGGTGGAGCAGAGCTCGGGATTCCCCCGGACTCGGGCGGGACAACCCCAGGCCAACGGACAAAGCCACAACTGCAGGCACAAGCTTTTGAGACACGCAGCGGCACACAGGCAAACTCTGACCGCAGCGCCAAGCAGACTATGATAAAGCCTAAACACAGGGCCATATCATTGGCATTAGGCAATAGCAAGCTGAACAGGACTAAAAGGCTCATAAAGGCAATGCGCGGCTGGCTAATGCTGCACAACAGACCAGACTAGGACCTCTGGTATGACACACCAGAGGCTTGCATAAGCTGGAAAGAAGCCCGCTTAATCCAATACACTGGAGCGCGCCTGAACCACTGAACCCTACGCACGGACACACGACCACCCGTAGACCGGTTGCAATTGCCACAATCAGGGACCGTGAGAATCTCAGCTCGAAACGTACAATGCTGCCCAGAAGAGATCCCACAAGGGGGACAGGCAAACAACAGAAAACAAATAGCGGACCCTGAAATAGGTGGACATATTCTGCAAACCCCGGAGTGGAGACCAGAACCTACACAAACCACCGATAGCGCAAGGCAGAGCTAAGTCACACAAGCCATAATCAATGGTTACAGCCTACCGGGACATCCATCCAAGCACATGCACATAAACATACGTTCACGGACCCACTGGAAAACCGCGACTGTCAGCCAGGGACTGGGGTCCGCCGAAGACAATGGAGTAGCGTATGGCTAAGGGGGGACCCAGCTGACAGAGAGCCACAGGAGAGGAGAAATGAAGTTACACACCGAACCCGAACCAACGGCACGGACGCCACCACAGGGGCAGCCCCCGCTGAGCACTAGTCGCCAAGACGCCAAGTAACAACAGCAAGGCACGAAACAAGTGATACGAGGGTCTCACAAACAGGCCCAAGCACCACCCTCACAACGCACGCATGGGTCGAGGAGCAGAACTTTGGTTACCCCAAATCAGGACATCCAGCCACACTGAAATGACGTCCAAGCTACCCAAAACGAAAGGGAACCAACCCACAATGGAAGAATACACCAAGACACTGCTGCAAGCGGAAGGGCCAAGGAACCGGGAAAGAAACCCACAAATGGACGCAACCCCGACACGCAGCGACCAACAGATCCTGGACGCAATCGCTGACCTGAAAACATCATGGGAAACCAAACTGCTGGCAGCCATGGCTGAATTTAAGGCAACGCTCGAACTTAAAGTGGGTACGGTGCAGGAAGATGTTAATCTACTCAGACAGGATGTATGGAAAATAGCAGAACACACAGACGAACTGGAGAAGGAAGCGGCCACAAATACAGCAGCAAGCGCATCGCATTCCTCCGAAATACACATATTAAAGCAACAAGTAAACAAACTTGAGACCAAAGCAGAAGAGGCCGAATGGCGTGCTCAGAGGAATAATGTGCGCATGGTAGGGCTCCCAGAAGGGGAAGAAGGACCCAACCCTACAGACTACATCGAGAACATGTTGCTGCAAGAAATAGGAGGTGGAGCGCTCATCCAAGGGTTTGCGGTTGAGAGCGCGCACAGGGCCCCAAAGAGGAAACCCCCTCTTGGGGCCCTTCCAATGCTTATAATCGCCAAAATTCTGAATTACCGGGACAGGGAGAAGATCCTGGAACATTTGCAGAAGGGGGGCACAATACAGAGGGCCTCTGCATCCATTACTGCTGACCCGGATTATACCCTGCTGGTCCAAAGGTGACGATTGAACTATCGGACGGTGAAGAGGAGACTACGCGAGGCGGGCTACAGGTACATGTTAATATACCCGGCCAAACTGAAAGTGTTCCATAAGAACAGAGCCCTGTTCTTTGAAACCCCTGAGGATGCGACGGAATGGCTGGACGCTCAAAACTGCCCACAGGAAACAGATGGCCTGAAGGAGGGCGGAACAGACAAATGAGCCGGCGGCTCCGGACCCGAGGTGCTGTATGTAATATGACTTTGGGACTTGATTATGAGATAGAAAGAGGATGACCCGTAAAACATAGCCATAAGTTAAACAGGAATATTTGCCTAAGCATAGCACACTGGTGCACAATAGCAGGAAGTGCAAAGGACTCACCCTTGCACCCCCAGAGCTAGACTAGTTGGGTTGCCAGTAGTGAGGCAACCCCTTGCTGTGACCCTAGCACTGGCGTAGCTGTGCAGGGACTAAATGCGGGATGGCCTGAGATCCAGGGATGGAGCTGGGCAACAGTTGGGGAAGGGAAGGGAAGGGAGTAGGAGGGAGGGCAGTTGAGGGGAGTTGGGTAGTTTGAAGTGGTAGTTGTTAGGGAACGAGCTTGCACTCACGCACTTCTGCCCTTGCTCCACCCCAAATATACTTGGAGGGGGAAACAAGGAGGGAGGAAGGAGGGAAGATGACGATAATGGGAGACCTTAGAATAATAACCTGGAATGTCAGAGGATTCGTTATCAACCATACAGGGCACTCAAGTGCAGTAAGCAAGGTGAAGCCCTAACATACTTGTATTGTAACACAACAAAGGAGGGCAACACACAACTGTGTATCATTAAAAAGGGGCAGCAGAGAGACCCATTAGGTGTAGTACAAAAACACTGTGCAGAAAAAGTGGCCAAAGGAGACAAGGTTATCTTAGAAAGACAGTAGGACAGAAAGGAAAATACTGTCTATCCATGTCCTCACCCTAGGGGTTTCGAAAAGCCTTTCCCTAGAGAGCGCTGATGTACCGCTTACAAAAAGGGGGAGACAGTAAAAGAGGTCAAAGAGAATCCATTTTTGAATAACAGAAACAACATGAAGGTGGTTAAACTCTTGTGTGTCCTTGGTCACCATAGGTAGAGTGTTAACGTAAAAGTGAAGTTTACACCTTGGACTAAACATTTGTATCCTAAGTAACAAATCTGAGCTGTCTATTGCGGGTACTATATGCCTTTACTATCCCATAGACAGCTCAAAAATTCCCAAAATGGCTCTACAGTTAAAAAACCCCACACTGAAAACAGGTATAGAGCGATGTCGTTCTACTGCTGAAACCCCTATCTGTGAATACAGCAGGAACCCTCTATGGGATGATGTGCCTGTTAACAGGTGTAGATCAGATAAAGACAAACATGTATGCTACATGATCCCTTTAAAAGTATTTTTGTAGTGGAAGGGGACGTAAAGCTACGCTAAAAAGCATAAAAAGTTGTTCATGGCCCTGGTAGAGTGTATTTAGGTTCTCTGCCTCTCGAGGGATGACTTAAAGGGAAAGCATTAAGCAAGTTACCCGCTTCCTCCATGTGCGCGGGTGGAGGTTTTTGGGACATTAGGCTTGTGTTCAAAATACTGAGGCTCAGTTATGAATAGCTAAGCTCGGAGCAGAGTTAAACAAATACATACTCTGAGTGGTATTCGCTATTTTTCCATTTTCAGCTACCGTCATTCGGCTTACGTGTGTTTTCTGCCCATCAAAAACAACGAATCGATCCTTTGCAGGAGAGAAGGTTAGTTCACGTGGTACTTTTTACCTTCCTAACCAAATAATGAAAGGCTATAGATGTAATTGACTCAATCTTTCTAGTTTGGTCCTTTTGAAACAGAGGTGAGAGTGGGTTAAAAAACCGCCATAAAAACCACATATGTCATTGGTTTTTCATTCCGATTGTGTCATCCTGATGTTTTCATCTCAACTGGTACAACATAAGGGAACCACAGACCACGTTACTATACTGTCTGCTGGCTACCCTGTCTCTACATGTATCTTGTTTGTGCATACCTGACCCTGTAGGTTTGTCTTTGGTTCTATGAAAGGCGACGCAGAGATTTTTCCTGCAGTCTCCTAGCATTTAGTGCGCATGGCAGCTTTTGGGAGTGACTTAGGCTTTGTTGTCTTTGTTTTTCCTTAGGTTTCCTTCGGGAACTTTTTCCTGCATTGACACTGGAAATTGGGGTAATGTATAAAGAACAAACACCTTTGGCAGAAATATGGTGACAGAACACCATGCACCACCATAGATTCCTTCCCCCTTGTTTTTAGAAGACTGTCCTGAAGAAAGTGGTTACACCCAAAATACACCACTGAAACCGGTAGACAGCGGTTGTGACGTGGCGGAGAACCTAAATACACTCTACCAGGGCCATGAACAACCTTTTATGCTTTTTAGCGTAGCTTTACGTCCCCTTCCACTACAAAAATACTTTTGAAGGGATCACGTAGTATACATGTTTGTCTTCATCTGATCTACACCTGTTAACAGGCACATTCCCCATAGAGGGTTCCTGCTGTATTCACAGATAGGGGTTTCAGCAGTAGAACAACATCACTCTATACCTGTTTTCAGTGTGGGGTTTTTTAACTGTAGAGCCACCTTGGGAATTTTTGAGCTGTCTATGGGATAGTAAAGGCATATAGTACCCACAATAGACAGCTCAGATTTGTTACTTAGGATACAAATGTTTAGTCCAAGGTGTAAACTTCACTTTTACGTTAACACTCTACCTATGGTGACCAAGGAGACACAAGAGTTTAACAACCTTCATGTTGTTTCTGTTATTCAAAAATGGATTCTCTTTGACCTCTTTTACTGTCTCCCCCTTTTTGTAAGTGGTACATCAGCGCTCTCTAGGGAAAGGCTTTTCGAAACCCCTAGGGTGAGGACTGGGATAGCCGTTTTTTTCTTTCTGTCCTACTGTCTTTCTAAGATAACCTTGTGTCTCCTTTGGCCACTTTTTCTGCACAGTGTTTTTGTACTACACCTAATGGGTCTCTCTGCTGCCCCTTTTTAATGATACACGGTTGTGTGTTGCCCTCCTTTGTTGTGTTACAATGTCAGAGGACTCAACAGCTACCTGAAGAGGAATAAAGTAATGATGTACCTGAGGAGGCAAAAAGTGGACATAGACCTATTGCAGGAAACCCACCTTGCTAAAGAGAAACAAGAGGTGGTTAAACAAAGTGGAGAGGGACCACCATAGGGGCTATGTATTCAGCATACACCATGGGAGTAATTATTTAGGTGGCGCCACATGTGCCTTTCCAGATGTTACAGGCTATGGTGGAGCCGGATGGGAGGATGGTAGTGATTCGGAGACTGCTAGAGAACAGAGAACTGTGTATCATAAATACATATTCCCCCAACCAAGATACAGCGGCTTATTTTAAGATATTATACGGCAAGATTAGCCCCCACATAAGAGGCACACTCATATGGGGTGGGGACTTCAACTGCATGCTGAACCCTAAAATGGACAGATCAGACACGAAAATAGACAAGCCCACCCCTGCAGCGAAAATGTTACAAGCCCTGCTTAGAGACTTTGGGCTGGAGGACATATGGAGGCAGCAACACCCGAATGATAGGCACTACTCACATTATGCCGCCCCACACGAGACTGGACTACATGTTCACTACTCCGGAACTCGTGGGGGAAACAACGGGCTCAGAATACAAGGTGAGAATATTGTCAGACCACTCCCTGCTGGTCCTGGCGTGGCGACATCGACCTCCCAGAGCCAAGATTCCAACATGGAGGCTTAGAGCCGAGGCATTGAAGGATACTGCATTACGAGAGGACCTAAGGGAGGAGATAATTGAGTACTTTGAAAATACGGGAAGCGTGGAGTCAGAGGGTACCCTATGGGAGGCCTTCAAAGTTATAGTAAGGGGGGTGGCCATATCTAAATCTAGAGGGCTCCAAGGGGGTATAGCACAAGAATTTCAGGAGACAGACAAACTAGAAGCAATTATGAACAGAGGGGGCACCTCACTGGAGGACGTCGAACAAATGAGCCGTTTACAACAGGCATGCGCTGGGCACTGGGAGAGGTTGTGCAACCTGAATTATAAAAAGTACATTGAAATACAATACACAGGGGGAGACAAACCAGGGAGGCTACTCGCATGGTTATACAAGACCGAGACACCAAGATCAGCAATTACAGATATAACGGGAGAAGCGGGCCAGATCTGGAATACCCAGGAGAGCGTGAACAAGGGATTCCTTAGATTCTATAAACACCTCTCTGAAGATGCAGGAAAGATGGTAGAGCAGGAGAAGCAGGAGACGTTAGAAGACATAGGATTGCCTAAATTGAGGGAGGAAGACAGGGAGAACCTGGATGCCCCAATCACAATAGAGGAATTAGAGACAGTAGTAATACATCTACCCACGAGCAAAGCCCCTGGGACAGACGGGCTCCACAGCGAATTCTATAAAATGTACAGACAAGAAGTGCTCACCCCTGCTACTGGCAATGTTAAACGAGGCCTTTGAGAATGGGAGACTGCCGGAATCACAGAGAGGCAGTAATCATCCCACTCCTCAAACCTGACACGCCAAGCACAGACTGTGGGTCGTATAGACCACTATCCATGCTAAACAAGGACAGCAAAATTCTTACGGCTGTGCTGGCGAATAGACTTAAGCAGGTAATAAACAAACTCATACACCCTGATCAAACCGGATACGTCCCAGGCAGAAGCATATCTGATAACCACAGGAGGCTCCACCATATTATGGAACAGACAGAGGGCGACCCAAGCGAAATAGCAGTAGTCTCTCTAGATGCAGTCAACGCCTTAGACTCTGTAAGGTGGCCTTGGATGCTGGCGGCCCTGAAAGAATATGGGATGGGACCAGGGTACCTGCGGTGGGTGAAAATGGTGAATAGCTCCCCAACAGCCAGGGTCAAACCGTGAGCAATAATCTCAGACAAATGGCAACTCAGCAGAGGCACAAGACAGGGCTGCCCCTGGTCCCCGATGCTGTACATCCTTGCTCTACAAGCACTAGCGATTTGTCTCCAACAGCAGTACGAAGAAATAGGGGTGTACACTAGGGGAGGACCGCATTTGATATCATTGTACGCGGATGACATGCTGTTATACCTGCGGCACCCAGAGGAAAACTTGCAAAACATCTTACAGATGATGGAGCGCTGCGCAACTCTCTCGGGCATAGCGGTGAACCCCAAAAAGTCGTGCATGTTTCCCTTGGGGAGGTACAGAGGAGTCCCACAGGAGAATTTACCTATCCTGCAGATAGCCTGGCAGACCAGAACATTCAGATACCTGGGGATCAACATATATCATACGATCGTAGATGAGCACAAATATAACACAGAAAGGGCAGTGGAAGGCAGCAAGAATAGTATGGGCTTCTGGGCAAAAATCCCCCTGGCCATGGTGGGAAGGGCGGCCTTGCTAAAGATGGTGGTTCTGCCTAGGTTACTAAATATTTTCGTGAAAATACCACACATGCTGCCAAAACGTTTCTTTACTAAACTCCACAGTTTATGCAGAGGTTTCCTGTGGCACAATTCCAGAAACAGAGTGGCCCTATGGAAACTACAGAACACATATGACAGAGGGGGCATTAACCTGCCACACTTTGAGATATACCAGTTCGCAGGGCAGCTAAAATACATTGCCAGGTGCTTGTCGGAAGATGAGACAGCAGATTCTAGACTGCTGAGGGGAGAATGCGACCCTTACTTCCTAAAAGAACTGATATGGCTACCCAAACCAGAGATGCATGGGCGATCGAGATTGCTGGAACTGGGCTGGAAGACATGGCACAAAGCGTGTTGCGTTATGGGACACCCCATCCCATGCTCCCCGCAGGCGCCACTTGTGGCGTTATGTGGGGGGATGAGCAACTAAAGAAGGGGATCCGCAAATACTGGGAGCCGGTAGGCCTAGCGACCCTGGGAGACATATGGCAAGAGGGGAGGGCACTGGACTTCCAAACAATAGCGGATGAAACTGGGATACATATGGGGCAACATATCACATATGCTAGAATAGTTAAACGGGTGAAGGAAACTTGGTCCGAACTAGCAGCACAGCCTGATACTTTCATAGAAACGATGTATGATGTATCCGAGGGGGGGCACGAAACATCCCGGATCTACTGGTGATGCCTAGGATGGGAAAGGACCTGTTCCAACTAAGACATGACTGGGAGGAAGAAGCGGGAGAACTTATGCAAGACAGGCAGTGGGAAAGAGCTCAGAGATATCATAAAAAGGTATCTAGGAAAGCGAGGCTGCAGCAGATTCAGCTATACGTCACCCATAGAAGTACATGACCCCCCGAAGAATAGCCAGATTTGGAAGCACAGAAATACAAAAATGCCCCAAGTGCGGGGAGGTGGATGCCGGTATGATCCATATTTTCTGGTCGTGCCCGGATGTGGGAAAATTCTGGGAGGAAATCAAGCTACGACTATCTGAGAAGGGAATCAAACTAGATGTGGAATCCGTGTGGGCATGCATGATGGGGGGATTCACCAGACCACGCAATATGAGACACGTATGCAAACTCAAAGACCTGGCCTACATTCTGGCGAAAAGGAGAATAGCCATGAGCTGGAAAGCAGCCTTTAGACCCAGAGTAAAGATATGGTGGAACGACCTCCTAAAATGGGCAGATGCTGAAACAGTGGTATGGCATGAGGCAGCCACTAGAGGGGAGGATAATGAAGTGGGACCTCTGATAGCATGGAGACAAATGGTATCCACATTGTCGGGATCCTCCCTTCCAAATCCAGTGAAAGTGATTTGTCTGAAAACGGTGAAGGGCATCAACCCCAAGAGCAGAAAAGTCAGTAGAACTGAGGTGTAAGCTCGAGTTAATGCAGGGGGTGGGGAGATGACAGTAACAAACGACATGCAAATGTATGCTCAGATGCGTGTAACTGAACAATGTCGGGTGTGTTGGCTATGTTTTGTTGTCGTAAAAATGAATAAAAGAACAAGTTACTTCTTACCTTGTAACTTTCTTTCGATGGGATGTTCCTCCGACGTATTCCTTATCTTTGATAATTCGTCTCCAGCTTGCTGGCCTCAGACATTTTTCTCTGTAGAGGGCGCTGCGCGTCGACGTCCGCCGAGTCGATGTCCATCGACAGCCACTGTATTGGCGCCGACGTTATCATGCCCATAAATAACCACGCGCGGAGTCCGTTGCTCAGTTCCGTTTTGTAGCATAAGATAAGTCATGCCTGAATTGGTTATTGACCTTGAAGGAGCGTAAGCTGCAACCACAAGGGAAGTATTACTACGGGTATGGATGTGAGGGGCGATAAGGAATACATCGGAGGAACATCCCATCGAAAGAACTTTACAAGGTAAGAAGTAACTTGTTCTTCGAAGGGATTGTGTCCTCCGACGTATTCCTCATCTTTGATAGACTCCCATAGCAGTGGCATGTAATTGAAGGTGGGAGTAATAATGTCATGTATCCCTTTTAGGAATGAACCGAATGTAATGCGGCTTTGCCAAATCTGGTCTCTTGACTAGTAGAGGAATCCAGGTTGTAAAATGTTGTGAATGTATGTGCGGAGGACCATGTGGCAGCCGCACATATGTCTCGGACCGGTACCCCTCTTTGGAGGGCCGAAGAGGCTGCGATACCCCTGGTTGAATGAGCCCTAAGATTTTGGGGTGGCTCTTTCCCTGCCAGTTTGTAACATTCCAGAATGGCCAAAATAATCGACCTGGAAATGGTCTGTTTTGTTATGGGTAGTCCCAACTTGTGACCTGAGTATCCTACAAACAGTTGGTCTGCTTGCCTAATCCTAGCCAGTCTGCTGATGTAAAAGCTCAGAGCTCGCCTTGGGTCCAGCCTATGTAGCCTTTCTTCCTCTTTCCCCGGATGGGGAGGAGGGTAGAACGAAGGTAAGGTAATTTTCTGAGTGATATGAAATTCAGAAACCACTTTTGGGAGGAAATTAGGCTTCACCTGTAGGACAACTTTGTCCTTATGGAAAATTGTATCGGGGGGTTTACAAGAGAGCTTGTAATTCGCTCACCCTCCTAGCAGATGTTAGTGCTACCAATAGTACAGTTTTAAGAGTGAGAAATCTCAGCGAACAAGAGTGGAGTGGTTCGAATGGAGTACCCATTAGGAAATTTAAGACTAAATTTAAGTCCCATAAGGGAACTTGGAATGGTCTTGGAGGATAAACATTAGTTAATCCCTTGAGAAATTGCATTACTAGAGGTAGTTTGAAATACGATGGTTCCTCCGCAGTGCGCGTGAAGATTGAATGTGCTGCAAGAGTCTTTTACAGTGCCAACTTGAAGGCCTGAGTTTGCCAAGTAGAGTAGAAACGATAACACCGTTGGTGTACCACATGAAAAAGGGTCGATATTCCCTTCTCTACACCAGCTGCAAAATTTGTTCCAATGGCAGCGGTATAAAGACTTAGTTGCTGGCCTTCTGGCCGAAAGCAACACCTCCATGACGTCATCAGGGAGGTCCCAATCCTTGTACCTCACCCTTTCAGAAGCAAAGCGTGAAGGTTGAGGGTTCTCATGCCTGGATGGAGAACCTGACCTCCCTTCTGTGAGAGAAGATTCTCTGAGTGGAAGACGTATTGGAGGACAGGTGGACATACCTAGAAGGTCCGGGTACCAGGTTCTCCTGGCCCAGTCCGGGGCAATTAGGATCATGGTTTTCCGGAATCTTCTCAACCTCCTGATCAATTGAGGAATAACGTACTGGTGGAAACGCATAAAGGAGTGGGAACTCCCAGTCCACTACGAACGCGTCCCCTAGAGCTCCTCTCGGGGGAAATTCCCTTGAACAGAACAGATCGCACTTCCTGTTGGTGCTGATGGCGAACAGAACCACCTGAGCTGTTCCCCAAAGGGCGAAGATCTCTTGAAGGACTTCCTGAGCTAGCTCCCACTCGTGGGAGACTGTGCTCTGCCTGCTCAGTGTCCGCTGTCAAGTTCTTCTCTCCGGCTAGGGGGACTGCCGATAGAGACATTCCTTCCTGAATTGCCCACAACCAGAGCTGCATTGCCTCTCTGCACAGTGGCAGTGACCCTACGCCTCCTCTTTTGTTGAGGTAGTGCATGGCCACCGTGTTGTCCGTCATTATCAGGACATTTCTCCCCTGTACTGATGGCAGGAAAGCTTTCAGCGCTAGTCTGATCGCTCTCAGCTCTAATAGGTTGATGTGTAGTCTGGACTCCGATGGAGACCAATGACCGCTGATGGTGAAGTCGTTGGCATGGGCTCCCCACTCCGTGAGTGAGGCGTCTGTGACTACTGTTATCTCTGGCCATGGTTGCCAAAACAGATCTCCTTTCAAGATGTTCTCTGGCTAGGCCCACCATTGAAGGTCGTGGGCTACCTTGTCCGGAATCCGGAGGAGATCCGTCATTCTCCTTGAGAATTGCGACCACTGAGTTCTCAGTGCCCACTGAAGAGATCTCATTCTCAGGCGAGCCTCTGGCACAAGGAAGATGCAGAATGCCATGAGGCCTAGCAACCTCAAAAGTCGAAGGCTGGGAGACGTTGGGCATTTTGGAACTTGTTGACCATCTGCACAATATCTTGAGCCCTCGCCTCTGGTGGCGAGGCTTTTCCCAGGGAAGTGTCCAGGACCGCTCCAATGAACTGGAGTCTCTGTGATGGTATCATCTGTGACTTCTTTAAATTGAGGGAGAAGCCCAGTTTGTGAAGGAAGTGGCAGACATAATCTAGCTGGATCTGAGCTTGTTCCGAAGATACAGCCCTGATCAGCCAATCGTCCAGGCAGGGGTAGGCGTGAATCCCTTCCCTCCTTAGACTTGCAGCCACTACCGACATTAGCTTGGTGAAGAGCCTCTGGGCGGAGGTCAGTGCAAATGGCAGAAATCGAAATTGATAATGAGAGTCACCAATTGCGAACCTCAGATATTTCCTGTGTTTAAGATGGATTGGCATATGGAAATAAGCATCGTGAAGATCCAGAGATACCAGCCAGTCCTGGAGCTGGAGGGCCTGAAGGATCTGAGAGAGCGTTACCATCTTGAACTTGTCCTTCCTGAGGAAGTTGTTCAATTCTCGTAAGTCCAGGATGGGTCTCGGTCCTCTGTCCTTCTTTGGTATGAGAAAGTAGGGGGGAGTACGAGCCCTTGTTCCGGTCCGCTACAGGTACCGGTTCTATGGCACCTTTCTCTAGCAGGTCTATAATTTCCTGCAAGAGGAGCGGATCTGGAACTTTTAGAGAGCTGTGCCCCGGTGGATGACTCTGAGGGGTGTGTAGAAAGGTTAGGCAGTAACCCAGGGCAACTGTCTCCAATGCCCAAGCATCTGACGTTATAGCCTGCCATTCCGTCAGATGGTGAGTTAACCTGCCCCCTACAGGTGTTTTGTGTGGAAAGACCTCAGAGTGGTTTGGGGGCGGCTGATTCAGATGCCGAGGGTAAAGAGGCACCTGCTGCTGCTGCGGCTTTAGTACTTTTGACCCGTCCACCTTGGGTGGATCTCCTTTGGCCTCTTTGAGCCACCTGTCCTCTGCCTTTCCCGAATGCGGAATAATAGCGAAAGGACTTTCCTCTCCCAGAGGTTCCTGAGGGGCGAAAAGGAGTTTGGCGGACTGCAGCTCTTAAAGATTTTGCCGCTGCTTTAGATGTCTGTTACTTTTCGAGACTGTCGTCAGCCTTTTTACCAAATAAAGAAGAGCCGTCAAAGGGCATATTCAAAAGTCTGGCCTGTACATCTGGAGCAAAGCCAGACTTTCGCAACCACGCATGCCTGCGGATTGTCGTACTTGCAGCCATGGCCCTGCTGATACTGTCAGCGGATTCGATGCCAGTTTGAAGTGACTCGCACATGGCATCTTTGCCATCTTTAATGATGTTAAGGAAGGCTTCCCTTTCCTCTCCTTCCGGTATGCAGTCAGCTGCTGATGAAGCACACTGCCACAGTGTGTGACTGAACCTGGCGAGCGTACAGGTGGCGTTGATGGACTTCAACGCCATACTACATACTACAAGCAGAAAATACTTTTTTTGCCATAGAATCGTAAGTATTCATGGTCAGCCGCAGCTACCCTATACTTGGCTGACAATCTTTTATTGACTGCAGGGATAACCTCAGGAGTTTCCCAATTAGATGAAATCTTCCTTTGCAAGGCTGCATGGAAGGGGACCACAGGATCCTCCTTTAGACCTTTGTCTAGTATGTCTGTCAGGTCATCCTGTTGACAAACAGGTGAAGGCGCAGACCAACCCCTAAATTCAATAATCCTTGCCATCAGGGTTCTATAGGGTGTTTCGGCATGTTCCCCTGGGTCTGGCTTGACAAATTCCAGTTCTGGGGAAGTGTCCAGCCCACTTGCCTCATGTAATGACTCCTGTAGGTCTTTCAACCTTCTTTCCTCAGAGGTAAAATCCTCTGCAACAGGTAGTGTGGTCCTCTGCAACCCGAAGGTTTCCTGGTCAGAATCCTCCCCTTCTTCATAGATTGAAGATAATCCGGGGTACTCTGACCTCGGAAATGGTGTAAAACCCATTTGTTAGGCAGAAGGAGCCAAACTCGTCATTATTGGGCGAGAAAACGTCGATGTCGTCGACGCCGATGTGACAGGCTTCGAAGGCGCCGAGAAAATTGGAAGAGGCCTACGAAGAACTCGAGAGGATCGGTATCCTACTTGAGGATGTCGACGACGGTCTCGGCGTTGTGCCGGAGGCTCTTGGTATCACTGTTGGCTGCGAAGTAGCCGTGGTTTTCTCCTTCATCGGCCTCGACGTCGACGATGGCGTCGATTCGATTGACCGATGCGTCGAAGAGCCCTTCGACAACAGTGTTGATGGCGCCGATCCATGCGTCGAAGGGATTTTCGACGACGGCGGCGAAGACGGTGCCTTCTTACCCGATGGCCCGTGGCGCTCTCGGGTGGACTCTTTCGCCGGGTGCAGCGACTAGCGGCGTTTTCGATTTTTTGGGTTTTTCACCCAGGGTATCACCCTCAGCTGTCTTCAAGGGGGTCGAGGCCGCTTTCTCGAAGACACTTAGCATTTTCTTCCTGAATTCCTCCCACTCAGCCTGAGAGCTGTGTTTTGTGGGGCAAGAGACCCTTTCTGGGGAAACAGAAGATGACGAGGAAGGGGATCTTCGACATCTCTTCTTTGAGTGTCTCGATCTCGACGAATGGTGGGAGCTAGTTTGAGATCTCGAATGGGAATGCTTTCGACAGCGAGGAGACGAATGCCTCGACCCGGCCGAAGAAACTTTCGAGGAGGTTTTGAGTGACTTACCTCTCTCGAGCTTCCCCTTGCGCTCCTTCAAGGCTTTCGCCGTCATGGACATGCAGTCCTCACACTCCGAACAATGGTGCTTGACTCCCAAGCACCACAAGCAGATCCTGTGTGGATCTGTTATCGACATTTTCTTACAGCAGTCTCAACATTTTTTGAAGCCAGACTGCGGCGTCGTCGGTTCCGATGAAGAAGCCATCGAGAACGAGTTGGTATTTCGAGTAAATATAAGGGGTTTTATCTGACTGCACTAAGCAATGATATTCCGGGGCCCCACGAAGCGCAGAAAAATGCAACTGAGCAACGGACGCCGCGCATGGCTATTTATGGGCATGATGACATCGGCACCGATACAGTGGCTGTCGAGGGACATCGACTCGGCGGACGTCGACGCGCAGCGACCTCGACAGAGAAATAATTCCGAGGCCAGCAAGCTGGAGACGAATTATCAAAGATAAGGAATACGTCGGATGACACAATCCTTTCGAAATATATTTTTAAAAAAACAATTTTGCAGAGAAAAGTAGGCATCGCTTTTAGTACCACTCTGTATGAAAAACAGTATGAGGAGGCTTGCAGGATAAAGCCTCTAGCTCAATCACCCTTCGGGCTGATGTAATTGCCATTAAGATGACAGTTTTCAGAGTTAGAGGTCCTAATGGACAAGAATGTAGTGGCTCGAAAGGAGCTCCCATCAAGTAGTTTAATACCAAGTTGAGATCCCATATTGGGACATGAAATGGGATTGGCGGGTAAACATTAGTCAGTCCCTTTAAAAATGGTACTACTAAAGGAATCTTAAAGTAGGAGACTTCCTCTGAAGTGTGCTTAAAAAGAGAAAGCGCTGCCAGATATCCCTTAATGGTACCAATCTGGAGCCCCAGATTTGCTAGATGTAATAGAAAGGATAATACCATTGGTGTATTACATGAGAAAGGATCAACATTCTTATCTCTACACCAGCGGCAGAACTTATTCCAGCAGCAGCGGTATAATGATTTGGTTGCTGGCCTTCTGGCCGAAAGCAAAACCTCCATTACGTTGTCCGGGAGGTCCCAATCCTTGTATCTCAGCCTCTCAGAAACCATGCGTGAAGGCTGAGAGTCCTGATATCTGGATGGAGAACCGGACCCTCCTCTCGCGAGAGAAGGTACTCACTTTGCGGAAGACGTATGGGAGGGCAGAGGACATGTCCAGGTCAGGGTACCACGTTCTCCTGGTCCAGTCCGGGGCAACTAGGATCATGGATCTCGTGAACCTTCTCAACCTCCTGATTACAAGAGGAATGACAGGGATTGGAGGAAACTAGTATAGGAGTGGAAACTCCCAGTCCACCATGAACGAGTCTCCTAGAGCTCCTCTTGGGGGGGAAATTCCCTTTAGTTCACACTTCATGTCGGCACTGGCCGCAAACAGAACTACTTAAGGGGTTCCCCAAAGGGTGAAGCTCACCTGAAGGACTTCCTGAGCTATTTCCTACTCATGGCAGATTGTGCTCTGCCTGCTCAAAGCGTACACCGTCATGTTCTTCTCTCCGACTAGGTGAACTGCTGATAGAGCGATTCCTTCTTGTATTGCCCAAAACCAGAGCTGCATTGCCTCTCTGCACAGTGGTAGTGACCCTACACCACCTCTCTTGTTCAGGTAGTACATGGCCACTATGTTGTCCGTCATTATCAGGACATTCTTTCCCTGTACAGAGGGCAGAAAGGCCTTCAGTGCTAGTCTGACTGGCCTCAGCTCTAAAAGGTTGATATGTAGTTTGGACTCCGATGGAGACCAACGACCGATGATGGTCAAATAGTTGGTATGGGCTCCCCCACCCCGTGAGTGAGGCGTCCGTCACTACTGTTATCTCCAGCCATGGTTGCCAAAAAGTTTCTCCTTTCAAGATGTTCTCCCGACAAGCCCACAAATGAAGATCCAGTGAGACCCTGTTTGGGATTTGTAGGAGATCCGACATCCTTCCTGAGAATTTTGACCACTGGGTCCTGAAAGCCCACTGGAGATCTCATTCTCAGACAGGCCTCTGGCACCAGAAAAATGCAGGATGCCATGGGACTGAGCAACCTCAGAAAAAAATCGAAAGCCGGAAGATGTTGGGCATTCTGGAATTTTGTCACCGTCTGCAGAATGTCTTGAGCCCTCACCTCTGGTGGTGAGGCTTTTCCTAGGGATGCATCCAAGACTGCTCCGATTAATTGGAATCTTTGTAATGGTATCATGTGGGACTTCTTGAAGTTGAGGTAGAAGCCCAGCCTGTGTAGGGGGTGACAGGTGTAGCTGAGATGTTCCAGGGCCTGTTCTGGGGAACTGGCCCTGATCAGCCCATCATCCAGGTAGGGGTAGACGTGAATCCCCTCCCCTCTCCTGAGACTCGCTGCCACCAATGCCATTAGCTTGGTGAAAATCCTCGGGGCGGAGGCCAGCCAAAATGGCAGAACCCGAAACCGATATGAGAACCGGCGACAGCGAACCTTAGGCACTGTCTGTGCTTGTGATGGATCGGCACATGAAAGTAAGCATCCTCGAGGTCCAATGATACCATCCAATCCTGAAGCTGGAGGGGCTGAAGGATCTGAGAAAGGGTTACCATCTTGAACTTGTCCTTCCTGAGGAACTTGTTGAAGTCCAAGATGGGTCTCAATCCTCCGTCCATCTTGGGTATTAGAAAATATGGGGAGTACCAACCCTTGTTCCTCTCCGCTACAGGTACCGGTTCTATAGCACCTTTCTCTAGCAGGGTTAAAATCTTCTTCATACAGAGCGGATCTGGAACCTTCAAAGAGTTGTTCCCTGGTGAACGTTAGGTAGTAACCTTGGACAACTGTTTCCAATGGCCAAGCAGCTGAAGTAATAGCCTGCAATTCTGTCAGATGCTGTGACAACCTGTCTCCAACTGCAGTCTTGTGAACGAAGGCCTCAGAGGTTTTGGAGTGGCTGATACAGTGGCTGAGGATAAGGCAAGCGCTGCAGCCTTAGTGTTTCTTCCCTGTCCACCACGTTGAATCGTCTTTGTCCTCTTTGAGTTGGCTGTCCTCTGCCTCTTCCAAATGTGGAGTAATGGCTACCCATCCATGGAGTACATGTGGGGCGGTTTGGAATTTGTCTTATTGCAACTCCAAGGGAATTTTCTGCTGCCTTAGAAGTTTGCTGCTTCTCCAAACTCATCAGCTTTGGTTCCAAATAAATGTGTGCCATCAAAGGGCATGTTGAGTAGCCTGGATTGTACGCCTGGGGTAAATCCTGACTTTGTATCCAAGCAAATCTCTGTATCACTGTACTAGCCGCCATAGCTCTATTGATACTGTCAACATAGTCGAGACCAGTCTAGAGGGATTCGCACATTGCGTCTTTCCCATCCATGACGATGTTAAGGAAACAGTCACACACTCCCCACCCCCCTTGGGGATATGGTCAACCGCCATAGAAATACACTCCCAAAGGGTGTGTGTAAACTTCGCTAGCATGCACGTAGCATTGGCAGATTTTAAAACCATACTGCCGGCCGAAAACCCCTTTTTGGCCATGGCGTCATTTCAATTGTCATCTCCATCCTGGTGTCTGGTAGGGTAGGCATTTTGTCTACCGGTGGAAGTGGCTGCCTGCACCACAAGGCTTTCTGCACTTGGGTGCTTGGAGAGGTAAAAAGGGTCGGAGCTAGAAACTCTGCACTTGGCTGTGCGTTTTTTATTTACAGCAGGAACAACCTCTGGTGCTCCCCAATTAGAAGCCACCCTTTTTTGCAAGGCTTGGTGAAAAGGGACAATTGGAACCTACTGTCAAATATGTCAGTGAGATCATCCTGCTCAAAAACAGGTGTGAGTCTTGACCACCCCATGTATTCCATGACCCTTGACATTAGCGGTCTGTATGTTACCTCAGCGTGGTCACCAGGGTTTGCCCTTCCAAATTCAACCTCAGGAGAGCTGTCAATCCCACTAGCCTTATGAAGGCACTCTTGCAGTTTTTTCATGCGCAAGTCCTCTGATATGAGTGCCTCAGGCACTAATTGTGTTCCATATTGCAGTCCAAAGGGTCTTTCTTCATCAGAGGACTCCTCTGCATCTTCATATATTGAAGAGAGGGATTTGAAGAAGTCTGAACGTGGTAGGGGAGTGTAGTTTTTCTCAACTGAAGTTGTAGTTGTCACAGGAGCCCAAAATGTTGAAATTCTCGACGTCCTCGACAAATGTGTTGATGGGTTTGGCGATTGTGTTGATGGAATCGACACATGTGGTGTTGAGGAGGTCGACACTCCGATGGCTTCTCCTCCGATATCGGCGCCGATGACGTGCTTTTTGGTCCTGTCAAAGTGGACTCCAAAGTCGGTATTTTAGTCTTTGAGGAGACTGTTTCTTGACTCGAGGGATGGGATTGCTCTTGAGGAGACTTGGTGACTGGGTCTGAAGATGCACGGCTCCTGTGCTTCCGATCGACCGTAGCTTAGCCCTCAGGTGTTGTCGAGGGTGGTAAGGCTGTATTCTCGAAAACCCTTAACATTCAGAGTCTGAACTCCTTCCACTTGGCCGCTGAACTAGATTTGGTGGGGCAAACTACCCATTCGGGTGAACTAGATGAGGAAGATGGCGACCTGTGTCGCCTTTTCTTACTATGCCTCAAAGTCGAGGAATGGCATGAACCACTTCATAAACGGGAACGTTTGGACCTTTTTAGACGAGGAGAAACTGTCCTCAACACAGTTTATTTTTTTTAGATGGAGTAGAAGGGGATTTTTGGGGCTTACCTGCCGCAAGCTTCAGTCTACGCTCTCTCAAGGCTTTGGCCGTCATAGACAGGAAGTCCTCGCACCCCGAAAACTGATGATTCGACCCCCGGCACCACAGGCAGATCCCTGTGAGGGTCTGTCACGGACATCTTTGCACTGCAGTCACAGCTCTTCTAGAAGCCAGATTAAGGAGTGGACGACGCCGAAGACGAAGCCATTTTGCGTCGAAACTCGAAATGGTGATGAAATTTCGAAGAAATTTCTAGCAAGATTTCACAAATACGCACCCAGAGCTCAAAGTGTGGAAAAACGGAACAGAGGCGTTGCGCGTGCTACATATACCTGCTGTGACGTTGATGTCGGGACAGAGGCCTCCGAGGGACATCGACTCGACAGGCATTGAGGCACAGCGCCCCCTGCTGAAAATTCTTTTCTGAGGCAGCAAAGCTGGGATATTGGAAATATCAAAGGTAAGGAATACGTGGGAGGACAATTCATTTGAAAATGTGAATCCTCCATCACCAAAAGAGGGCCAAAAAAAACCCAAGGGTAAATACTAAGAGAAGGCATAAAAGTCTAGTGAAACCTCTGGGGCCAAACCAGAAACCCAGATTGCAGAAAAGCTTTGGTAAATGTGTGGTTTGTGGGTCTGGTGACCATGTGAAAGGGTAAACATACAGGGGGCCACACAGCCTCCCTAGCCTTCATCCCGGAGGAAGAAGCTCCAATGACAAGTGCTCACTTTTACTTACTAGCTGAAGAACCTATTGGGGTTCAAGCTAGTGTTTCTTTAGTGTCCTTGGTTCTGCGGGAACAACAGAATATAGATGTGTATGACACAACTTATCTATTGTAACCGCCTACTGGCCAGCACCTCCCAGTCGAATCGCTCCACTCTTCAAGTGACCCAAAATGGGGCAGTAAGAGCAGTACTGGACATTACTAGATGACACCAGGTCTCTGTGGCAAGACGAGTGCTCCATTGACTGCCTGTGAGGCAACGTGTGTCTCATAAGATCTTGACCCTAACTCACAAGTGCCTGACCCATGTGGCGCCTATCTACCTCACAAAGCGTCTGAAACCATATCTACCCTTGTGCTCCCTTAGAACACAGGACCAGGCCAGACTTGTACAGCCTAGATTCCGCCTGGCTTAGTACAGGGGGACAACCTTTCGATGTCTTAGCCCCGGTTATCTTGAACACCATCCCCTCTGAACTCCAAAAAATCCAAAACATGACAGAGTTAAAAAATGAAAATGCTGAAAATCTTCCTTTTCAACACACCCTGAAGTCACTCTTTGCCTCACTACTCTGTTCACATGTTGTTTGTCTTGTTCCTTCCGTGTGTGCCCCGTGGTCATTGGGAGAGCTGGCAAATGTCGATATCTTTTATGTAACTAAGCTCTGCCATGTAACAAGTGCCACGATGCTTATGGACAGCTGTGAGCTATATACATTTGAATAAAACAAACAAGCAAATTATTAAAACATTTCAAAAATAAACACCATACCTGACAACACCAAAGAATATTACAAGGACAGTGTACTTGTAAATAGCCAGGAGACTCCTGCCATTAGAGACACTGGGGCCAGCATTAGAGTGGTTGATGAGTTTCTTTCAGCCTGAGGATGTAGCTAAGGCACCCAAAGGTCCCACTAAACTTGCTGGTGCCCTATCCAAATGGTTCCATTTCGCCAGCCCTCATTCAGTGTAACAACACGACTGTAAGAATTCCTGTTTGTGTGCAATATGCATGCCTCCCAGCAAAAAGAATCAAAAGCCGACAATATTGGCCAGAGAGGCAACCTTGAGAGACTCTCAGTTTGAGATTCAGGAGAAATCAAACATCTCAAACCCACGGGCAGGTCAACCTTCCCCTTTTACAAAGAGACCAACAAGAAATCTAGAGTTTCAAGAAGGGTCTCAAACCCAAACCTGCTCTGAGAACAAGGACTTCCCAGGTCACCCCAGTGACCCCACATCCAGCAGAGGCTAGGTGGGTGGACGAACCAACTCCTGAAGACACAGCTATTGGTGAAACAGAGCTTGAGGACATCCTTCCCTGTGTGGAAGATCTGGATTCTAGAGACCATCCTGAGCTGCAGACTTTGCTTGCAGAAGGTGGACCCTCTAGGGCAGATTTAAGCAGAGGATAAAAAGTGTTCCTCTCTAGATGGTCTAAGACAAAAGACAGCTTCCCAGCTGGAAGGGCAGCATGGACTATACTGGGAGGATGGACTCCTCTACAGTGAGCGTACAGTCTACCACTGGGGACTTCAGGTGACTGGTAGTACCCTAGGAGGTTAGACCAAAGCTCCTGCAACTAGCACATGAGATACCTCTGGCTGGTCACAGTTCCAAAAAGACCAAAAAGAGGCTCTCTCTGTACTTGTAACGCTCACCTGGTTCCCACGGGGGCTTTGGTCTAGTCTGGATTGCTGTGGCCTCTTCTAGCGTGATGCGCAGGACCCGGAACACCGATTGGACAGGACCTCCAAATAGTGCTTGCCTGGCCCGTAGGAATATCCTTCTGCAGATGTGAAAGGGGATTAACAGTCTGCAGAATAGTGTGCTAGCTCCCCCCTTTCCCCCTTCGTTCCTCTCTAACTTCCTCCGAACCCCGGTTTAAGCTCACCTTATGGTTTGGAAGGATGAACTCTCCATCCTTCTTCTGGTGCAGGGGCGCGCGTTCGTCCAGTTACTTCACTGGTTTTCAGAATGGCGCTGGCAAAATCCACTTGACTTTCCTGAGCGATGCGCCGTAAGTATGAAAGTTCAAAGTTCAAGTGAGGCCCCCTTTATGTTGTCTTTCTAACCTGTGATCTGTCCTTTATTTCAGGTGCAGAATGAAGGCGATGCGTCGAGGGGTTAAACTGCCGAGGTGAGTAGTGATGAGGGCGATCCCTCTAAATGTCCTTATCATTCCCCAGAAATGTCTCTTGTCCTTTCCCATAGGGGCCGGGGTACGGTACCTGCCAACGGGGCGGCGCTGACCCGAAATGTGGATGAAAAGCCGGTAAGTATTATGGTTGTTAATCAGGCTTTCCTTCTGTGTTCCTTCTGCTCACCTTTTGTTTCTTCCTCTCTCCCCTAGGTGCCGAGATGTGGCATCCGATGCTGACAGCCGCGATGGAGCCGGGAGATGTCTCGAGGACAGGTGAGTGAAGCGTGGCGCTGCAGCGAGCAACGCAATGCTTTTAAATGGAAGTCTTTCTTCAGGGATGCTGGCGAGAAGATTCCGGATGCAGGTAAGAAGTTTGAAATAGTCCTTGGTTTTCACCTTTCTTCTCTTCCTTCCTTGCAGGTCTTCCCGGTTCGAGGCGGGCGTGGCTGGAGTCCAGGAGCAGGAGCAGACACGGTGAGCGTTAAGCTGCAGGAAGCAGAACAACGCGAAGCATGAGCTGCTGTCTGGGCGTGGCTTAAATAGCCTCCAAAGAAGTCCCAGGTATGTATCCTTCCCCAACTAGGTATGTATCCTTCCCTGGCCACGCCCGAGTGAAAAAATAGTCCCTATGAAAAAATAGTCCCTTTCAGGTCTCAGGGAGGCCTGAAGCGTGCAGCATGGTCTGCATCAGGTAAGTACACAAAACACCTCCCTTTATGAGCCTGGCGCCTATGGCTCCAGGACTGTTGTCCAACATGAGCCATAGGCGCCAGGCTATAAGGGGCCGCTGGGCTTTTACCCGAGGGCATGATGCCTGCTTCCGGGGGTGCTGGGCCTGGCCTGGTGCTCCGGGGGTAGGCATCATGACAGTACTTTTACTGGCCCGAGATGATATTGATAAACATTGCAGGAGTGGCCAGGCCTCCAGCAAAAGTTGATTCAAGAATGTGGCACCTTTGGTGCCCCTCCCAGTGGTGGGAGTCCCTTTTGAGAGGGTAGGGATTGACATTGTTGGTCTCCTAGACCCGCCAACCTCCTCAGGCAACCGATTTATATTGGTTGTAGTGGACCATGCTACTAAGTATCCTGAGGCAATACCTATGAGAACTGTTACTGCCCAAGCAGTGGCTAAGCCTCCTTGGTATTTTTACCAGTGTTGGGTTTCCTAAGGAAGTTATCTCTGACAGGGGGTCAAATTTTATGTCCCACTAAATGCATACCATGTGGAAAACTGCGGATTAACTTACAAGTTCTAAACTGCCTACCACCCTCAAAAATATTGGTTGGTGGAGAGGTTTAATGTAACAATGAAGAGCATACAGGTGACTTGGAAGGACCTCTGGGAAGAGTGTGACCTTCTACTGCCATGCCTTCTATTTGCTTATGGAGAGGTGCCTCAAGCTGGAGTGAGTTTCAGCCACTCTATGGTCATCCTGTCAGAGGCCCTTTTGCCCTGATCAAAGAAGGATTGGAGAGTGCTCCAATCTTAAAGCCAGTCCGTTTGACTATGTACTAGGCCTCAGAAAGCGTATGGTACTACCGATGACTGAAGCTTCAGAAAACTTGAAGGCTGGTCAAGCATTGGCATGACCAGAAACCTAACAATGTGGATTTTACTTGAGATCCGCTAATTCTAGTTATGGTTCCTACAAGGTAGAGAGCCTTACAGGACAAATAGATAGGACCCTTCTAAGTTATAGGCAAACTTGGAGAGGTCAATTATTTAGTGGTCCTGGGCAACCCAAAGAAGGTCCCCTTCGGGTCTTTCAAACTAACAGTCTGAAGGCCTATGTCTCTAGACCAGAACTGGGAGCTTTGCTTCTAAGCCTCTAATCAAGAGGAGGAGAGTGAGCCAATCCCTGATCTCCCTAGGGGACACCCTTTAGACGAGACAATAGGAGTGAAACTCTTCTGATCTGACGCAGCAGAATGAGTGCAAAGCTCTGTTAAATCAGTGTGGCTCTCTGTTTTCTCTGACAACAGGTTTGACCCCTTAGGGTCAGCATGATAGCCTCACTGATGAGTCTCCCTGTCAAAGGCAGGGGCTACAGAATGTCTGATAATGTCAGAACTCATATAAAGGCAGAGGTCAACAAGATGGTTGACCTTGGGCTTATTATGCCATCTACCAGTCCATGGGCTAGTCCAGTTGTGCTAGTGCCAAAGGCAGGAACCAAAGAGTGGAGATTCTGCGTGGACTATAGGGCTCTGAATTCAGTCACAAAGACTGATGCCAATCCTTTACCCAGGACAGATGAGCTGGTGGACAAACTTGGATCTGCCAAGTTCCTCAGTACATTTTACGTGACCTCAGGCTATTGGCAAATAGCTCTGACAGACCATGCCAAGGAAAAGAGTATGTTCTACCCCAGGAGGCATGTATCAATTTAGAGTCATGCCTTTTGAACTAAAGAATGCACCTGCCAAATTCTAGAGGATGGTGAACCATGTTCTGAATGGGTTAGAGGACTTCTGCATGGCATACTTGAATGAAATTGCAGTGTTCAGCCCCACATGGGAAGAGCATTTTCGTCACTTAGGATATGTGCTGCAGGCTTTGGAACAAGCTCATCTGACCATAAAGGCAAGTAAATATCAGATTGGTCAGAGCAAAGTGGTCTACCTTGGTCATTAGGTAGGAGGAGGTGAGATTAGGCCATTGCCTAGTAAAGTACAAGCTATACAAGACCGGGCCACCCAACTACTCAACCCAAGTGAGAGCCTTTCTAGGTCTCAGAGGGTACTACTGAAATTGTATTGAGAACCCTAGCACCGGAGCTTCTCCCCTGAATGTCATCAATTCTCCAAAATGTCCTACGGTCAGATGGAACGAAGAGTGTGCCAAGGCATTTGAAGTGCTGAAAAAGGCCCCCTGCAACACTTCAGTCTTAAGAGCTCCTGGTTATACCCAATCCTTTATTGTACAGACATATCCATGAAATACAGGAAAAGGGGGAAGTCTTAAGGCAACTGGATGAGCAAGGCAGGGTACACCCTATTTGCTTCATCAGTAGAAAAGTGAAGGGCTGAGAAACAAGGTGGGCAACGACAGAGCATGAGTGTTTTGCCATTGTGTATTCTTTGAATACGTTTAGGCCATACTTGTATGGTTCTACTTTCCTTATTCAGACTGACCACCAACACTTGAGATGGTTAATGCAAATGAAGGGGGAGAATCCAAAACTGCTCAGATGGTCTTTCAGCCTCCAAGGATTTGATTTTACCACTGAGCATAGGTCAGGTTGTAATCATCAAAATGCTGATGGTCTCTCCAGGAAGTATGAGCAACTGAGTGGATTACATCATCCTGTCCCTTAGTCTGTTGGAGGGGTGGGGGAGAGGAGGAGGAAGATTGTTAGGGAGAATTTTCAGTTTCTGTGCTAATTCCCTTTGACCCTCAACTATTTCGCTAGAATCTGGGATCTTTTTGATTTTAAACCTCCCGAGTGGTATGTTTTGCTATTCACATGTGTTTTTCTCTGACTTGGATTTTTAACTGTTTAATGGAGTCTGATAAACTCCAAAGACATCTTTTTCGTGCATAGTGACACACAGCTCCCTTGGACTTCTCTTAATGTGTAAATACATTTTTCTTGTGTGAACTACAGTTCCAAGAATAGTGAGATAGCTTTTATCTTATCTTTTCCTTTTGTGGGTCCAGCACACAGCATCCTATGTGCAGTGCTGGGCATAACATAGCAACTCCTTATCCCGCTTCTTATGTAACTTTTTGTTAGACTTACTAACTTCAATGGCTGGTGGCAGTGGTTACTTTTTACTTCCTTTTATGCAGGGTACAAGCAGGCCGATTTCTCAGCTGCAGTGCAACACCCAGGAGTGACAATGTTTCCAAAATGCCATGCAGCTTCTTTTTTCACAATTTCTTGTTAGTTCCTTCTGGGCTTTTACTCTGTTTAAACTTGGTTTGAGTCCTTTGTGTGTTTTGTCTTTGGCAGGCTTCAGCCCTGAAGCTCGCCCAGGCTCCAGTGTGTCACTGACCTTTGTAGGCATGCTTGGCCAAAACCAGTTACAACTGGGCGGGTGGCTGTCCTAGAGGACGACCCCCCGACATGTTATTGATAGATGTAGGGCTGTGAATGAATGGGACATAGCATAAAAGTCGAGGCTTTCGGGACTACAGGCAGAGTTGACCACTGGAACATCACATCTGATGAAGAGGACGAGCAGAGACGCCAGGACCGCAGAAGCACTGGAGGAGCCTTGCAGCTGTGCTGACCCATGTTTTCGTTGACGGGGAAGATCTGTGCAGTACGTCCTCCCTTAGGCTGGTGGGACCAACTAGCCTCCAGACCTGCTTCATTTTGGCTCATCCCCTGACTTGCGGCGAATATCCCAGGCTGCAAAATCCCAATGCCCGCGGACCCTGACCATTATCGAATGTATCGTCTTGCAAGGATGGAATCTGGCCAAAATTTTGTTGGCACCTGCAAGGACCGCCAGAAGCAGGACATCTTCATCCAGAGTCGCCTCACCAGAGTCCAGGACTGAGGAAACTCCAACCGCAGCTATTAGTTTCTCTTTGGCGCTGTTAAACAGGTACCAAAACCACAAAGAGCCACTGAAACATGCAGAATCCATTGCTGTACAGTCCCTCCCCAAGGTGCCGCCACAGAAGCCCCGCAAACGGCCTCCCTTTCATCACCACGACCAAGGACCAGGAACATGGGTCTGCATCACTGCATCAGGAAGGCCTCCAGGTGGAACCTCTTCTTCAATTATAAGGTACTGTAGGGCTTGGGGTATAACTACCTTTCTCCATTTGTAGTGCTCCCTGGCTTGGGAAATACTATTTTAACCCCTCTAGAGTTCACCTCACCTGTGCATGCCTTCCAGCTTGTGCTCCGTCAAGTGGGCTCCCCTTGAGCTTCAGTGATGTTTCAAAGAACTCCCGACATAACATTTAAAGGAAAAGTTGCATCAAAACTGGAACTGTACCATTGACTTTGGCGATCCTGGTGGCCTAAAAGCTTCTCTTCTGAACCATATTAGCAGGGCTTGTTCCCTTACAGGTTTTAATTGTTGACACTATTATTGCTGAGATAAAAGACTGCCAACATCGCTCTGGGAGAAACTAACTATTGAACCAGTAGAAAGTGTGTTCTACTTCAACTTTAACTATTTTCCCTTCTCAACCCAATTTTGTAATGGTGAACAAAAATAAGTGCTACTACTGACCATGATTGATGTCACTCTGTGTGCTGAACATATTTAGCATAGAAAATAATTACTCACCTGCATGATTGGTTCTTGTTTAATTGAATTCCATCTTCCAATGTATGTTATTATTAGTTGCTGCTTTTTAAAGAATGCTTAATTTGCCTTGTGTATATATACACAAATCATTTTATATAACTTTAAGTGTGCAAGTGTTAACTTGGTGCCTTGTGTTTACCGATTTAATTGTACTACTCTGTAGCTCACATTACCCCTCCTAAGAAAAGCCAGGCTGCTCAGTCACTCTACCAAATTGTGTAGTGCAGGCCTATATTAAGAGTTGGGTCTGCCTAATACCAAGCCTTGTGAAGTCCCACACCAGTTGACTTTACAAAATCCTACCCAACAGCGAGAAAACAACATTAGCAAGTCAGTACCACTGTACCAATTCTTATTAGCACTTGTAATGCTTAAGCAGTCCTTCCCTAACTACAAAAGAGTGCTTCAGTTTAGGTTTTGGAAGGAAACAAGCAGTGCCAAAGTCAGTAGCAATGGAAGGTTTTCTTTTGGGGAACAAGCAATGCCAAAGTCGATGGGTATGCAGTAGTTGTGATGAAAATGTTCTCTGTACAGGTAAGCAGCAAGTTAGCTGGATTCAAAAAGGGCACAGGGACTACAGAGAACCCTCCCTCAAGGTGCTCATGCTATTCGGCCTGGGCGACTGGATTTGGGTGAACACCAAAACAGCACTTCAAGAACAAAGGAGCAACACAAATGGCTTAAGTTAAGTTTACCAAGAGCCCCACAGTAACTGGAGAGTGATGAGGATGATGCAGCGGGATGAACAGATGCAGACCAGGTCTCCTACTCTGTGATAGCGGGGACAGAAGTAGGGACTCTGGATGAGAGCCTACAGCAGTCGTCGAGAGAGGGACTAGCCAGCAACGGATTCTTCTTGCTCCTGCATCATTTGTGGTTTTGATGCCTTTTTATCAGCACCAGGTGGAGCGAATGATCACTGCTGTTTGGAATCTTCCAGTTTACTCAGTCCTGCACTCTGGTGAGGGGACTCTGAGGAGATGTTTGTGTCTGGAGGTCCACAGGGATGCCATCGAAGCACGAGCGAGATTCGATCACACCAAGACTATGCACTCAACAATGGTGGACGTACCCCAGGTATTGGGATTTGGCAGCCATGGAAGGTCACAGGACCTCGGAGGACGGTACAAATTGAAGGTGGGTCCTGGGGCCGATTATGCCCACCAGCCCAAAGGAGTTAGTCATGTTGGCAGAGCTTCTCGGTCGATTCGAAAATGGTATCAGGACAGCAGCAGTGCTTCTGCGGGTGCTGCAGGCGTCCCTGGTCGTCGTCTTCTTCGGATCTTCAGTTCTAGTGGTCGACTTAGCCTTCTGTCACAAAAACCTTGCCTTTTATACAGGAACCCATTCATTCCATCCTTTGGATCGGTCAATCACCTGAGGGTGGCTGGCCTTTGAGGACAGCCAGCCTCGCAGTTCAAACTGGTTGTGGCCAGGCATACCATCAGACAAAGGCATGCATAGTTTCGGGCTCCTCCCTCACTTCCTGCCTTAGCAGATGCACTGGAGCCTTGGTGGGCTTCACAAAGGAATCTCATTGAAGAAAAAAACTCAAAGAGGACCCACCCCCACCTGGAATGGTAGTGCAAGGGCCAAGAAGGAACACAAATGAAAAATGGCAATAAACATCTTTAGGAAAATGGTCACCCAAGGGTGCTGTACTGCAGCTGTGGAAACAGCCTGCAAGTAACTTAAAAACAAATGGTAGAAACATGTATCCACTGCAACTAGACATTTAAGTTTGTCTGTTACTGAAACTGAAAAGTTACAGGAGCAGTGGGAAAGGAGTTACTGTGTAGCCCCTCAACGCCCTACATAAGGTGGTGTGCGATGATCCTACAAAAAGAAAAGGTAAGAAAATGTATCCTACTACCCTTGAGAACAGTAGTCCTTTTGGGAGAATAGCATCAAATAAGAAGGGAAGCCGAATGGACTCCCCAGAAACACTGCACATAGGATGCTGTGTGCTGCAAAAATCAATTATAGATGCCTGTAGTGAAATACATGGAGAAAAGCATGACTCCCTCAAAGTAAGAAATACTAGAGTAGCAGCGAAACCGGGTTCCTGTGTCAGAGTAAAAAAAGAATGAGTGAGTGGGAAAATGTTCTACTCAGGAGAACAGATAAAAAAAAAAACAGAGTCCAGCAAAAGTGCTGCAGGTCTCACAGGCTGAGGGGAATTGGCACATAAACTGATAATTCAACCCAACACTGGGGATGAATAATTATTGCCAGGTTAATAACCCTGTGAAAGTATTTAAAAAAATCAAAATGGATCAATGGAGTAGTGATCAGAACCTACTTCTTAAATATAAGATGCATTCTCTTTTAGCAAACCAATACAGGCCTTGTTTGAAGTTGCCAGAATATATTGTAAAGTTTCCTGATTATAAATATTGGTATGTATTCATGAGATTGAAGTTCAACTTATTGGGTACTCTCGAAAGGTGGGGGGTAGAATTAGAGGTCTACCTGAAACTGAAGAAAAAGTTCTTGGAGACCCTAAAACACTGAGTGTTGTAAGGAACTCATGGTGGCAACAGTAAAGACAGACAAGTGATCACAGTTCAAGGGTGTTTATTAAACTGTACATTTATGGTAGAAAAACACCTACTCTAAACCTAAATCTAAGATGGGAGAAAGCTTTGACCATCAAATGAAAAATAAGTCAGTCCTTGTGGCGTCGTGTCAAAATAAAAGGACCTATACTGAGAAAAACCTATTGCAATTCCTTACAATTAAGTATAAAAAAAGTGTGGGATAAGGGTTCAAAAAAGAAATACGCGTTCACAAATAATAAGTCAGGATGTGATTGCCAGGGGTCTCCCTCCCCCACGTTTTGAGCACAGAACAAGGTAGAACCTTGGAGCACAGCAAACGCTTGATATTTCCCAGCACGAGCCGACAGTTCTGTTCTAGTTATCAGGTTCTTCAATGGTTAAGTCTCTTTTCAATAAAAAGTCTTGTGCCTTCGAGGGCCTGATGTATTCAAATGCAAACAAACAAAAAATGTCTTTGCAAAATGACTTTGGGTGAGGATCTCCCTCGACCGGGCTCAGACTCATTTGACAAGGGGGACCATTCACTTCCCCCTGGTCTTCCAATGCTTCTTACTTTCATGAGTCTTAATGTCTTTTTAAACCCGTCTTCAGGCTTTGCCCCTGATAGTCGGCTTCCCTCTGCCAGGTTCACTCTCGCCAACTTTTACACAAATAGGTCAGTATGGGTCTTTAGACTTTGCCTCGTCTCGTTGGCATCCCTCCGCCGGGTTCACTCTTACCAACTTCTGCAACATCCTGTTCATGTACCAGTTTTCACCATGACGGATTCATTTCCCTTTCTTTCACAATCATCTGTCGGTCAAAGACTTTCGACGGTAGAGGATTTTACAAGACCCCTGCATGACCACTTTGACCTCCCTTTGCCTCTTCAAGGCCTTCTGGTTACGGTAGTCTCTAATCGGGTAACCTCCCAGGAGTTTCCTGCGTGAGCACCCACATGGTGCCGGATGTTTCTGTTGCAGGTTTTCCCCCTTTTTCTCAATAGTTCCTTTAAACCTTTCAAAGTTAGCTGCTTGCTACTTTTCGTTCAACACAGTTTGGGTTTCTTATCGACTCTCCCCTCAGCTCACCGGCTTGGCTTTCTTCTCCGAGTCAAGGTTGGCACTCTCTTTTTAAAAAAAATTTATTAGCATATCTATAGTTTACATTTAAACTTTTTTATGCTATTTACTAAAAAGAAAACAAATTTCCATTAAAATACAACCAGAATAAAAAGATATATAAAATCAAGAAATCAGAAAAGAGGTATAGAAACAAAAAAAAGAAAAAGCCCTTCCCAACGTTCCAATAAAAACTCTAAATTTCCATCAATTTTTCATCTCATTTCAGTGAGTCTCTTCCTTTCATCTTCTTCCACCGTCAGTCTCTCAAAGATTTTTTTGACGAAGGCCAACAAGGGTAAAATCTCTGCGTTTCTCCTCCCTTGCCACAAGTTAGCCCAGAGTGAGTTTGGGGATGTTATTGTTGAAATTTGAAAAAGAGGTCCCAGGTACATCGTTCTTAAGTCTTTCAGTGACTCACATTCTGTAGTTAGGTGTTCAAGAGTTTCGGGCATGCCCTTACAGAGCAGACGCGTGTAATTTCACATTGCGGCTGGTTTACGTCTCTCAAGAACTTCTTTTGTTGGATACAGGCTAAAATGGAACCTCATTAAGTCTCGTCTCAGGACGGTAGAGGGAAACTTTGTCAAGTATCTTGTAACCTGGCCTCGTTTCCTAGTGTCTTTCATTATCCCTCCATCAATTTTCATCATCCAAATCCGTTCACCTGTGTCTATCCTGTCGAAGTCATAGAGTTTCTTCTTGACGTGATCCGGATTTTACAATAGGAGCTCTTCGCTCAGTGCTAAACATTTTAGTATTTCCACACATGTAGATTTCCATTCTGTTAGGGACTTCTCGCTGTTTGAGAAAAAAGCCTTATGTAAGACTTCGTACCCACCTTCACCTGGGGGTTGTAAATATTTCCTCAACAATGAGAGATCGCCACACCATGATGGAGTACAATGACACCGTCCCCATTTCTCTCCTAATCACTTCAACCGGGAGAGAAGTTGGCATGTTCAGGACACGTCATCAAAATGCTCCCTCAACTTGACGCCACAGACAGCCTGCAAGTTGTGGTTGAGTTTCAGAGCTACACGTCAGAATGGGAGTCACCTTCAGTTTATAGAAGGTGATGACGGGTAATAGAGTCAATGTGCCATAATTGTGGTTAATTATTCAAGCCCGAGTTGCTAGGCTCTTAACTTTTGACTTCACGGCCATTACCCCATGAGAGTCCACCATACTGTTCATGGTTAGCCCCAAATACTGCATTGATGAAACATCTGGTATTTTTACCCCTTGGAGACTCCAGCTACTCTTCATTCTGCAAGTTCTATTTGCAACTCCTTTGACCATGATTTTAGACTTCTTTGGATTGATAGTTAATGAATTGGCGTCCACATATTTGGACAAGGCATTCAACTGTCTCTGCAGACCCACTTTAGTTTGGTCTATGATTAGAAGGTCGTCAGCATAAAGTAGTATTTCTACTGGGATACCTGCAATCCCTTGGGCAGAAGCATCTCACATCTTCAAATGCCTCCTCAATGTCGGATATGTAGAGGTTGAATATGGCTGGTGCCAATTTACAGCCTTGTTTTATCCCTGATGATGTTCCAATTTCTCTCGACAGAGTTCCTACCCTATCCAACTGTATTCTTAATGTTGTTCCAGAGTGCAGCAGTTCCAGGGCTCCTCTCAGATGTGTCGGACAGCCCCATTTTAACAGCTTTTCCCATAGAGTTTTCCTGTTTATTGAGTCAAATGCATGGGCCAGGTCTATTGACGCTATGCAAGTCTTGCTTTGGTTAGTTCCTTTCGCTCTGCATTTCAACAAGTTTATTAGAAAAAGGTTTAAGGCGATTCCAGTCCCTTTTTTAAAGCCTGACTGCCAGCGATCTTGGTGATGTGATTGTTGGGACCATGCATTCAAATGTTTCAGGAGTATGGCTGAAAACAACTTTCCTACCACGTCCAAAAGAGCGATAGGTCTGTAGTTGGCAGGATGAGACCTATCGCCCTTTTTATAGATCGGGACCACAATTGACTTGGTCCAGGAAGTGGGTATTTTCTTTGTTGTTTCAATTTCCTGAAACGGAGACAGCATGAAGTCGGCCCAATGTTCCGGATGTTGCTTCAGAATAGCATTTGTTAGGTCGTCAGGGCCCGCCGCCCTTGATGAGCTTGCTTTTTTATTAGGGTAAATTCAAAGGTCCAAGGTAAATTGGAGTGTGCAACCTTTTCGTGTCTTTCCACTGTCTTGTTGGAAAATAAACCCGCAAAATATTGCTCTCATGTAGACCACGGTATTGAATTTTCAAGAATCGCGTCTTGTGGAAACGGTGAAGAGTTCAGCAACTTCCAGATCTCGACTGTGTTTTTATTGGCCATCAGACCTAGCATTCTCTCCCCGTCAGCCTGCAAGAGCTGATGCATTTTCAACCAATTTTTAAGTGACTGTTTCTCTTTTCTTATCTTTTCTCTTACGTCAGGGAGCATTCCTTTTCTAAGGTGCACAGTTAGTTTTTTGATGGACTTTTTCTTTTCATTGATGTCCTTGTTGAAGACGTGTTTCCTTGTGAACACACTTTTCAAACCTTTTCTGGCTTTGGCCTGAAAGATTTTCAAAGCCAGTGGATATTGAAGTGGTAATATAATTTTGCCAGAAGCGTCCCTGCTTTTACCATTAAACAGGGACATGGTTAGATTACTGAGGGCAGTAGAACAGATTCTTAACCGGTTGAGACCCGGTGTTACCTCAATATTGTCAGTATTGTACAATTGAGAAGACTGTCCAACAGTGTCTTTGACGTGACTATCCACCATCTCCAACAGATTTTGGTCACTGTTGTTGCACAGTATCACTTCCAAGGGACTCATCCGGCCAAAAAAGTGTCTCTGATGCAAAAATGTAGTCAAGGATCTTTGTGTAAGGTCCTCTTTTCCAAGTTGCTTTCGGTGGGATATCACCCCTTGTATTGCCATTCAACAGGTTTATATTTCTTTTTTGTAGATCTTCTCTCCAACTGATGCCCCTTAATATCTTCGAGGTGGCAGCTCTTGGTGGATTAGTCATCAGTTCATTCCTGGACTTCAAGCATTCAATGTTCAAGTCCCCACATACCAGAACATCAATAATGTTGTAGTTAGTTCTGGCTTCGACGATATAATTCATAACCGTCTCTGAAACATTTACTGCAAATGGAGACGCAGGGTTTCAGTAGATGTTACATATCAATAGGTCCTGATCACCCCCTAACCAAAAAAGGGGCGAATAACCATGTGATTATGAAAAATATACATATTTTAATTACCATCAAAAAATACATTTACACTTAACAATATCTTCCTTTAAAAAGACTCCACATAATGGACCACACACAATCTGAAACTCATTTCCATGTGTGTGTGTATTGTCTACCTGAAGTCAAGGTAAACACTTCAAAACCTTTTCTATACCTCACTATAGAGTGTTTATATTGACCATCCCTGATGTTATTGTTGCCCCTCCTGATTTGTACGGGCAAGAGACTGTGCCAACACTATATACATGTGTTTCTAGAACCAGCATCGATCCCAATTGCGGAAATTTATACATGAATCAATCAACATTATATATCCTGCTGGTGCTGTCTTCAGGGCACTTAGCCTTAGTCGTGTTTTCTCTGGTTGTCACGTATCAACAGTCATAGTTCCAGTATTTCTAAAAAAACAAACAAACATTTGGTCTAAACAACATGGTTTTATCACTCTAAACATAACAAGTCATGCATTGCATCCGTATCAACTTCATCTCTATTTGCAATATTTAGCAGAGGAAATATATTTCATCGTGACATTATTCACCACTAACATCTAGTTTCTCAACATGTAATATTTCAACACGTGGCATGTCCCAATCTCTTTGTGGACAATCTTATTGCAAGTTTCACAATTACAACCATTCACCCACAATCTGTTCTATATTCAAAAATGTAGAATCCTAGCCAAGTCTCATTTTACCGACCATATTTCTTTAACATCTATGGGTAGATGTAGTCTATTACAAACAGGGGGGGGCATTCCCTATCAGAACAAGTTCTTTTACGTATTCAAGCACTTAGAAAGTGCTTACCTATTATTGGCTCGTTCCGTTTGAGTCCACCCAAATGGTACTTGCTACAAGGGCTGTAGGACGTCCCTCTTGATCGTGACCCGGAGGGAGGCAATGTTGTCTATGTATCGCTTTTACTCACTCCATTCTGAAAAACGACAAATATCTGTGCGTTTATATAATTGTGGCAAACCCACGTGTTAATTTCACACTCATGTCTCCTTTCTTCTGTCAAGCTTACCATTTTTAGGTGACCCCCGGGTGTGTTGCACCGTGTATGAAGCCCTTCACTTTCGATCGCACTTCTTTAAATCAGTCATACGCGTCCCAACGTGTGGACGCTCCCCTAATAGGGCAGAGAATGGAAGGGTATTACCTTGCCGTAATACAGCGTGCACTCGTCTGGCATCTAGACGCCGCCGGATAAATCCGTACGACTGGGAGTTGTTAAATAGCCGAGGATCATCGGTCACGTGAGACGCTCGCGTCTGCGTGCGTTTCAATGTCATGTGATTGGAACCCATCTCACTGGCAATTGACGTGCGCCATCTTGGAATGGGTTCTCCTGCTGTGTTGTGTATGAAACTATGTGTGTTTGACAACTCACAAGTTCCTACGGATTACGGCCACATGCCTGATTATTACAAATGTGACCATTATTCAGGGCTACTTCTATGCCACAGTCTCACGCAGCCCTGCATATGCCTGTCCTAAATATGGCGCTCTGCTTAGAGAAAGTACAGTGTTGAAAGGACCCTCATCTACTGAAAAACTTATGTCTACTAGAGCTTCTCTACGTGGAACGCACTTTCAGATATCGCGTCGGGCTCTACCTCATCAAAACTACGTGGCGTCTCATGCATTGCCTCTATTTGGTGCAGCCCATTATTTTTTGTGATGAATAAATAAGGGCCATTCTATGGAAATATTCAAACCATTTTTTACGGTATCTAATGAATAAATCCATTTCTGTTCAGTTTGTCTGAGTTTGAGGTCTCCGTTACCTCCTCTTGGTTGGGGAAGTATCATTTCAATGATAAACCAGTAGATATCATCCACCTTATGGTGAGCACCCTTAAAGTGTGCTACTAAGGGTTTGTCTGGTACTTGATTTTTCACACATGATCTGTGCTCGCAGATCCTCTGACGAATAGGCCTCTTCATCTTGCCAATGTACAACGGTCCACAGGGGCACCTTATACCATATACTACCCATTTAGAGTTGCAGTTCGTAAAGTTTTTAAGCTCCCATTTTCTCCCTTTCAGATCCACATGTTTCATGTTCGATGTTAATTTACATACCAAGCATTTGCCACATGCAAAATGGCCCACTACCGGCGTTAAGTGCCACAATGCAGGCTGAGTCAAGGGGCTGTCCGCTTTCGATGTCCTATAAGTATGCACCAATTTATCTTTTAGATTGGGCATGCGGCAGAACGCAAAACGAGGTTTGCTGATCGAAAAGTCATCGGTGTTGATGATATTCCAGTGTTTAAGTATACAACTACGCAAATCGTTGCTGATAGGTGAGAATGTGGAGACACATGTGATCTTATCTTCTGCAACTTGAGGTTGTGGAACAAGGCAATCCTGTCTTTGAGTGTTCTTAGCCCTTTTCATCGACCTACGCACAATGAATGGTGGGTAACCTCTTGCATGCAGTCTGGCTGATAAAGCCTTGCTATTGGCATCAAAATCCTCCCTATGGGTACAGTTTCTTCTAATGCGTAAAAACTGACTGAAGGGTAAGTTTTGTCGCAAGGACCGAGGATGGAAACTCTCGAACGACAGTAAAGTTTTCTTATCTGTTATTTTTCTAAACAAAGTAGTGCCAAACTTGTTTATATCTTTATAGATCTCGAGATCTAAAAACGAGATCTTGTTATTATCCCAATTCATCGTAAAATTGATGCACTCATCTTGTTCATTAACCCAAATGAGGAACGATTCGAGCTCCACGGCACTACCTCCCCACAACATGAACACATCATCGATGTAGCAGACCCAAAGTTTCATTTGATGTTTGAATGGGTTATTTTCTGCATAGACTGAGTGTATCTCCAGATCGTCCATGAACAGGTTCGCCAAGTCTGGTGCGAAACTAGAACCCATACTGGTCCCATGTTGCTGCAAATAAAAAGTATTTTGTTCGATGAAAAAAAATCACTGGTGAGGGCAAGTTTAATGCATTCCAAAATGAATGCTGATGGAACTGTCTTGTCTTCCCTCTGCTCTAAATACTTCTCCATTATGTTCACACACCTCATTTGGGGGATGCTAGTATAGAGTGCCTCGACATCTAGAGTAACTAAGATGTTGTCTGCTCCAACGTTTATGGTATCTAGTACCTTAATCATCTGTGTTGTGTCTTGGATGAAAGAGCGCATCGTTTTCACTAAAGGTCTGAGGAAAAAATCAGTATATACCGATAGAGGTTCTAAGATGGAACCAATCGCTGCCACAATCGGGCGACCAGGAGGGTCTTCAAGATGTTTATGAATCTTGGGTAGACAATAAAAGGCAGGCATGATGGGGTGTTGCTGAATCAGAAACGCTTTCTCATCGGCGTCTATCCACCCTTCGCCTTCTGCATGACTCATGAGTCTTTCAATTTCCTCCCAAATTCTGGGAGTAGGGTCACTTGGTAAAAGTATGTAGAAAAACACTCTGTCAAGTTGTTTCTTAACTTCGGCACAGTATTTGTCTACACCCCACAGTACCACGCCCCCAACCTTGTCTGCTGGTTTAATCACAAACCTGTTATTGTCTGCTAAACCGTTCATGGCTGTTCTTTCCTCCTTAGACAAATTGTCTTTGTGCACATTTTTTGTCTTGATAAGTGTTTTAATTTCTCTGATGATTTTGTTCTCAAAGCTAATGATTTCAGAAGAAACCATCGCGGACAACGGGGTAAATGTGGAAGGTGGTTTGAAACCTGAAACACTGTTTTCTCGTGGTCTTTGGTCATCCTGATCTTTGAAAAAATACTTCAAGACGGATGATCCGAAAGAAGTTCCGCATTTCTACTTCAGTAGTGAAAAGGTCAGCTTTGTTCACTGGTACGAAAGAAAGACCCTTGCTTAGGACCCGGATCTCAGCCGGTGTGAGGTTGTGATCACTCAAATTAAAGATAGGGATCACCATGTCTGTGGTCCCGGTTGCCACTGGCGTGTTCGCATCCCGTGGTGGCCCGGTTGACGGTTCCTCCCTCGTCTGCCCCGGTTCTGAAAAGGGCCTCTTTGGGGGTTCACTGTATTCGCCGGGCCTGTTCTTGAACCTCCGTCACTGCTGTTTGACGAATTAGAAAAAGTAACAAACTTCCTATAAGGGCGTCTGTTGTTAAAGCCCTGGTTCTGGCCTTGATTCGTGTTGCTTTGCGCGAAAAAGCCAGGAGCCAGGTAGGGGTATGTGACTTCCTCTTTATAATTCTGAAAATCTTTCTTGAATTTCCACAACTTCTTGTCCATAGTAAAGGTCTTAAATGTCCCCATATCCTCTTCAATTTTCTCTAGAAGTTCTTTTATATTGGGTATTATTGACTCCTCTTGGATTTTTTTCTCCAAGTCTGCTAGATCTAGTTTCTGTTTTTTTGCTTCTTCCTCTGCCGTCAATATGACAAAACAATCCAATCACAGGAACATTTATTCCCTACACCGCTAAAATTGGACATGAATTTGGGGTTGTCCAAGAAAACCCTGGGTATGTTCTTTACTTGAAGACCCTCCGGAATGGAATAACTGGCCATGGGATTCTGTATGTATCAGTTTCTTCACTTTTTGGGTCAGGAGGTCCAGATCATTGCTAGAAACACATGTATTTAGTGTTGGCACAGTCTCTTGCCCGCACAAATCAGGGGGGGCAACAATAACATCAGTGGTGGTCAATATAAACACTCTATAGTGAGGTATGGAAAAGGTTTTGAAGTGTTTACCTTGACTTTAGGTAGACAATACACACACACATGGAAATGAGTTTCAGATTGTGTGTGGTCCATTATGTGGAGTCTTTTTAAAGGAAGATATTGTTAAGATTGTCCACAAAGAGATTGGGACATGCCACGTGTTGAAATATTACATGTTGAGAAACTAGATGTTAGTGGTGAATAATGTCACGATGAAATATATTTCCTCTGCTAAATATTGCAAATAGAGATGAAGTTGATACGGATGCAATGCATGACTTGTTATGTTTAGAGTGATAAAACCATGTTGTTTAGACCAAATGTTTGTTTGTTTTTTTTAGAAATACTGGAACTATGACTGTTGATACGTGACAACCAGAGAAAACACAACTAAGGCTAAGTGCCCTGAAGACAGCACCAGCAGGATATATAATGTTGACTGATTCATGTATAAATTTCCGCAATTGGGATCGATGCTGGTTCTAGAAACACATGTATATAGTGTTGGCACAGTCTCTTGCCCGTACAAATCAGGAGGGGTAACAATAACATCAGTGGTGGTCAATATAAACACTCTATAGTGAGGTATAGAAAAGATTTTGAAGTGTTTACCTTGACTTCAGGTAGACAATACACACACACATGGAAATGAGTTTCAGATTGTGTGTGGTCCATTATGTGGAGTCTTTTTAAAGGAAGATATTGTTAAGATTGTCCACAAAGAGATTGGGACATGCCACGTGTTGAAATATTACATGTTGAGAAACTAGATGTTAGTGGTGAATAATGTCACGATGAAATATATTTCCTCTGCTAAATATTGCAAATAGAGATGAAGTTGATACGGATGCAATGCATGACTTGTTATGTTTAGAGTGATAAAACCATGTTGTTTAGACCAAATGTTTGTTTGTTTTTTTTAGAAATACTGGAACTATGACTGTTGATACGTGACAACCAGAGAAAACACAACTAAGGCTAAGTGCCCTGAAGACAGCACCAGCAGGATATATAATGTTGACTGATTCATGTATAAATTTCCGCAATTGGGATCGATGCTGGTTCTAGAAACACATGTATATAGTGTTGGCACAGTCTCTTGCCCGTACAAATCAGGAGGGGTAACAATAACATCAGTGGTGGTCAATATAAACACTCTATAGTGAGGTATAGAAAAGATTTTGAAGTGTTTACCTTGACTTCAGGTAGACAATACACACACATGGAAATGAGTTTCAGATTGTGTGTGGCCCATTATGTGGAGTCTTTTTAAAGGAAGATATTGTTAAGTGTAAATGTATTTTTTGATGGTAATTAAACTATGTATATTTTTGATAATCACATGGTTATTCGCCCCTTTTTTGGTTAGGGGGTGATCATGACAAAATGTATGTGCATCTGTAATTTCTCGCTCTGAGCAGAAGGGAAAGGAATCTGTTTTGTGGGACTTCATGGGTTTTTGCATTCCCCTGTCCTCACCCATACAGCCCCTAAAAAGAGGACTTTTGGAGCTCAAGATAGCTTATAACATATCAATAGGTGCCAATTGTATTCGATGTACCTTTTTACCAGCAACACAAATTGAATCAATGGCAAAGGGTCCTGTACAGAGAGCTTGGTCCAGCCATTTGTTCTTTTACACGCTGTAATCAGTTCTGCCATAGGTAGACCTAAGTTCCCTTTAACAGCGGGGTTCAGGAATACTTCGTAGCCTTCCAGGGACGGTTCCTCATTCAGCCAAGTCTCCTGGAGGCACAATAGCTCCTATTTCTCAATTAAAAGTTCCCCTTCCCCAAATAGGTGCGCAAATCCCCTGGTGTTCCAAGAGCAGATGGTCAGGGTCTAGAAGAGAACAGATTCTGTGTGCTTTGGACATTATGACTTCCTGGCCAGTGTACCCGCTAGCCAGCTCCAATCTTCTCTTGGGCTATCTGGGCGTGTCCCTCCAGGCTGTTTAAACAGCGGTAGGTCATTTCCCGGGTCATTTGTTCCTACCCAGCGTGATGCTGGTCTTTCTCCTACTGCTTGCTTCTCGCTTAATTCCTGCGGTCGGACCTCCCTACTTCTTAGGCTTGTAGACTTCCCATGTACCAGTTTGACAGAGCGATGACGGTCCTCTTCAAATACAAATGTTGATGTGGGAGATGGTATTTCTCTTTCTTTTAGCCAAAAGCCCATACGGAGGAGCCTATGACCTACTTTGATGAAAGTGTCTTTAATTCTGTGGTCCGTTATATAAATTAGAGCTCTATCTAGGTGCTTGCCCTCTGGAAATTCAATTAACAGTATATCCCTCGTTTGTATTTTCTTGAATTACTCGACTCACCCAATGAGTCTCATAATATTGGTTCTGTTGAAGATCAAGTTGTCTTTGATGTTTAAGACCCTTTCTAGCAGAAAACAAGAGGGGGACCTATTGTCACAATTCTCATCCACCCTCATTATTCTAATGTTGTCTTTCTCTTGTGTTACGCGTCTTCTGCAAGATCTTTGAGGCGCTTCCTTCCTTTCCAGCTTACCATGTCTTTTCTGATTCCAGATTTTGTACTCTTCTATTACCCGTTGCTCTGAGTCGAGGTCGCCCTTTTTGGTTTCAGCATGGTTCTCATTTGTCTGGCTACTAGTGCTTGAAAGCTTTTCTTTAGTTGAGTCGGTTGATTCAACAGTTCTGCAATCTTTAGAGAATCTAACCTTTAGAGTCTTTTTCGGAGAAGACCCCTGCTTATTACGTTGCTCCTGTTCCTCTTCAGATTCCTCAGCCTGGTCTCCGTCCTTGTCAGAGAGTTTAGAGTCAGGTTCTCCACTCGGACTGATTTTCAGACCCAATTGAGCATATTGAATCTGAATCGTCAGAACAGGTAGATAGATTCAGTAGGGCAACATCGGTATCATCGTGCTGCCCTTGAACTTCAGGTAATTGTATCAAAGTTTTTTGTACATTGACATCTTGGATCTCTTTCACACTTATGCTGGCAGTAGTCTTCTTTGATCCTCTGTCAAACATTTCTGGAGTTTCTGGTCTCTGAATATTTCGAATAGTAGTACTTAAATTTGATTTAGTCCCCTTCTTGATAGGCGCTAACATTCCCCCGATTTTCCTCACTTCAACGTGCGGCTTGGCTTGCTGTGTCTTGGTCAGTGTCTTTTTCACCAGTACTTTTTTTTGCTTGCTCAAATTTTTTCCGGAAGGATAGTCTCTTCGACTGTGGGGAGTCTGTCTTTTTTACTAAGCCTTTGTCATCCTCACCTAGTTTATCAAAGATGCTAAAGATCTTCGGGGGCAAGTGGGATTCACCAGCACAATATTTTGGGTCCCTACAGGCGTAAATTGGCTTAGAGTTTGTCTTGTTCCTTCGCCCTCTGTGTCTGCAATGACTATAGTTACAGGGGGCATTGGTTCTGTGAGTGCCGATACAGTTGTATATATTTTCCCTGGTTTGTTAGTGATCACACTATCCCCCACCCGAGGCCCTTTCTCATTAAATACATCCATATTCAGTGGCTCTCCTCCCAATGGATGTTGTGAGTGTGTGGGTGGAAAGAATCTTTCTGATCTTCTCCGTTTGTCTCGAATTACGGGCTCTAATATACTCTTCAAGATGTTGGCAGTTTGTTCCTGGTTATTATCCATTTTTGTTTGGATAGCCGTAATAAACCCTTCTACAAAGATCATTTTGCTGTGCAACATTGCAATCACTGTAAGTTTGGTCTCTTATCTGTTCATTTTGGGTTTCAATCAACTTCATAAAAGGTGCCATGGTTTGCTCCACCTGGGAAGCTATTAAATCCATCAATAGATTCTCATCAAGGGAGTAAGGTGTTGCTTTTTCCAAGTCAATCCTTGGTCGTTTATTTGTGGAGGTTGTCTTTGTTAGTTTTGAGCAGAATCTTGTCTGCTGTCTGTTGCCTGTTTTTGAACCTGCTAAAGCACATTGTTTTGCACTAAGTCCCGTGGTCGTAGGATCCAGCCACTTCAAGTCAACTGCCGGCGAGCCTCCGCAACGTCCAGTGGCAAGCTGTACCATTGAGTCCGGTTCATTGTCCAGAACAGTCTCCCCCTCCGTTATGGTGTCTACACCTGGGAGTGTATCTACCATACTGCATTGGCTCCCGGCAGCCAAGCCGGGCAAGAGGTCTGTGCCCTTTCCACCTCTTTCTGTGGGCATTAGACCGTTGTCCTTAGTGTTCAAATTGCTTTTAGTGTTACCCCAGTCCCATCCTTGTTTATCGGCTTTCCTGTAATAGTGAAAGTACTGATTCCCTTTCAACCGAACATGTGTGATACCCCGGGGTCTCCAGGTACTTTCCAAAGGGCCTTGAGCCAAATGATTATGTGGCAGTTGTACCAAATGTATATGAGGGGGTTGGTGTGGCTCCCCTATGTGCCTCCTGGGTACCGTGTCATGGTTTTACAGACTCTACTACTTCAGATTTTCTATCCCTCCTGCAGATAGAACAGGTGTAGATTTGCTATTGCTGGTGTTAGGACTTGGGGGGGTATATAGGACCTGTGGCCTCCCCCAAGTTGAGTCCATTGGCCTCTGTCATGGGTTCATGTCCGTTATCGCTCTTATCCTCACTTCGAGGTACAATAAAGTCGATGTGGTTTGGGAGCACCATTGCTGCCTCTGGTATTTGTTCCACCAGTACCATCCCTTCCTTTTTCATGTGCCGATGTTTTCTTAGTTATTTCCACTGTGGGGATCAAGTGCACTCCAGTCTGGGGGTCACTTGAAGGCTGCAGGTGGGGGGTTTGGGGCAAGATACCTTCATTGTCTATATTAGATGTAATACCCCCCCGCCCCTCACCCTTCCCCAGTACAGTTTGACTATCCTCAAAAGTGGAATCACCCGTAGCTGACACAAAGTCCCAGTCGTCCTCCATACAAAATCGAGGCTTGGAGTCACAACGTGAAACAGGAGAGTATGAGTTTCAGATACAGTTACAATGAAGTTTGAAAGTGGCCGCTCTGCAGATCAAAGGGTTAAAGGCCCACAGTCTCTGCGGCACAATAATTGTCTAGTTGTCACAGACAAGTGTCAGGAAGGTGAGTGGCTGCTTACTTCTTCTGCTAACTTCCAGTGGTACTTCGTGAGCGCAATAAACAAGCAGAACATGCGAACAGAGTCTCCTTCTCCAGCCCCACACACAGCCCACCAACCACCTGCTCCTTACTTGCAAGTTCGCTGATCCAAGACTCTTTTTTCCCTTTATTGTCCTTTTCTGCTCTTGGGTTCGCCACTCCAAAGAACTGAATGGAATTTTCCAGTCCTCGGCCCAAAGATGCAGAGAACAGCGGAGCACAACACAACCGCGTTACCCCGTGGAACACCGTAGAACACTTCCATCTCTGCTCACCTCCGCTCCGCATCCGCGGTGGGCTGGGCTGATATGCACAGCAAAGCCGCGGGGGTAAACTGCTTAATGCTGTAGCAGCACCCTGCAGCACACGGTCAGTTTGCAACCTCTCACGCCATAGAACACTTCCTCTCTGCTCCTCTCAGCTCCGCATCCGCTTTGGGCTCAGCCGATATGCAAAGCAAAGCTGCGTGGGTAAACTGCTTAAATCTGTAGCAGCACCCTGCAGCACCTGGTTAGTTTGCACCTCTCAGCCTCTCACGCCATAGAACACTTCCTCTCTGCTCCTCTCCTCGTCATCCGCTCGGTATTCGCCGTGTTTCGCCTCCTCTTTAACTGCCTTGTTGCGTTAGCTCTCACATCGTGCAGTTTGCCTTGCTCGTCCTGTGCTCTCGTGTTCCACCTTTTATCCTTGTGGGGAAGGGAAAGGGCCGTCAGGTGTATGTGATTCTGGTCAATTGCCCGACTTTGCCTGACCCTTGTATTGGGACATGTCGGGTAAACAGCTCTGGCGTTAGTCCGTTGTCTTTCGTGTTGTGAAAAAAGTGTTTGTGTCGGAAAAGGGTGGGGGAAGTGTTTTGGAATATCCTATTTGGTAGGAGGGGAAACGGTGTTGAAATAAGGGGGATACCACGTTTCAACCGTCTGTGTCCCACTCCTACTCCCCAAGGACTCCCCATCCAGGTGATCCTCCCTCACTGGTCCACACCCAGGAACAGGATCCAATAGCGATGGCCATGTCCTGGCCACCTGGATGACAGATCCCCAGGGACTAGCTAGGGAGACGCCTTCAGATTACTCACAGTGTCCCATAGGTTTTACTTGGGTCCTCTTTTTATTTTATTTTTTATTGTGTCATTAATTTATAAAATGTTCACATATATAAATTGTTTGAAAAGACATTAAGATTCGTGAATGCAATGAGTATTTTAAGACTAGGGGAAGTGGAGTGTCTCCCTTGGCATTTGGATCCAAGCCCGACCAATCCAGGGGTGAAAGGTTGTCACCCAAAAGCCATTTGAAAAGGAACTAGTTTGTTTTGTTGAATACATCAGGCCCTTGAAGGCAAGAGACTTTTATTGAAAAGAGACTTAACCATCCAAAAACCGGTTAGCTGGAACAAAACTGTCGGCTCGTGTTGGGAAAGATTGAGTGTGTGCTGTACTCAGGAGATCCACCTTGACCCGTGCTCAAAACGTGAGGAAAGGAGACCCCTGGCAATCACATCCTGACTTATTTGTGAACACTTCTTTCTTTATTGAAAACCATATCCCACACTCTTTCTGTGATTAGTTGTAAGGAATTGATAATCGTTTCTTTTTTAGTATAGGCCTTTTACTTTGACAAGACGCCACAAGGACTGCCTTATTTTTCATTTGATAGTCGAAGCTTGCTACCATCTTAGATTTAGGTTAGGTGTTTTTGCACCTTACATTTTACAGTTTAATAAACACCCTTGAACTGTGATCACTTGAGTCAGTCTTTACTGTTGCACCATGAGTTCCTTACAGACTCCAACTGAGAAGAAAAAGAGGTGCATAGGCATGAAGAATAACCGCTGGAATTGTAATCGCCATTCTAGCGTTCCGCAAAGGGATTGGCAGGTTAGCATAAAAACTGACAAAGGACTTACAGAACTGTGAGAAGCTGGAGGTACTGCATTGGGGAGAGAGAGAGCCGCACCAGCAGCTGAAGCAGCAGGATCGTTCAGCCCGGGAGATTCAAACGAGACACTGAGAAGAGGAAATCCCTCTGGTTTCAAGGGAATGAAGAACCTGGTGAATTGACGCAAACCTGCAGAAGCACTGGGAGCGGGAAGCACATACCGGGAACGAGAAGCGCGGGTTCAGACCCGGCAGACAGAGAAACACCCGCGCAGCCCAGCAAATGACCACAAGCACCCAAGGAGGATTGACAGAGCGTTCAGAGGTCCACAAAGGTAAAGTAGAAGCCAGTGCCGGTGGGGGCATGGAAAGCTGGGTCTGGGACCAACGTGCAGAAACAGGGTACCTTCCTTGTGACAGTACTTGGCAAGAATGGGAGCCAAGTTGGTTAAACTAAGGAGCAAGAGAGACAAGGGTTGGAGGCCCCACAGAAATAAGATCTTTTCCTCATGGTAACGCTTGGCAGGAGAGTGAACCAATTGGGCCGGATCAAAGAGAGGGAGAGGAGGATCCGAGATCCATTTAGGATTGTGAAAGGCAAACCACACCCGAGAAAAGGCCAGGGGAAAGGCGTCATTCCCCATGGTATTGTGAAAATATTGAGAGCAAGATACCTGAAGGTGGGAAGCATTCTCCAGGAACCCAATAGTGAAGAAACAACTATGGGCAATAAGGAATGTTGATGTTTGAGTTGGAGCTTTAATCTGGAACATTGTTTTGTGCCTTGGTAAGGGACCAAGACCTGGGGAAGGGAGGCATTCCCACAGGTAAAGATCCCACCTAAGAATTGGAACTTTTTTGAGTTGAACTGAACTTTGCTATATACACTGGAAAAGGATTGAGACGTGGGGAAGGAAGTAATTCCCTCAGGTAAAGATACCAACTTCAACTGAACTACGATCCACTGTCCAGAAGAAGGGAGTCATTCTTCTGGACACAGAGGATTCACTACCCCTTATGTTTAGTTAGACATGTAAGGGGCAGAATCAGGATTTTGACACAGGACAATGGACTCTAGATTTACTTAGACATCCTGAGTACTTTGGTTGAGGTAGGGAAACCCCTCAGATTTAGGGAGAGGTAGGTTTACTCTTATTTTTGATTAATAAATGTTTACGCCAACAACCATGCCACCTGTGTGTCGGTATCCTACCTCAGTGCAGGGTGTAAGGTTGCAGGATAATGGTCATCTGCAAAAGAATTTCTAGATTTCCTACTAGGTTCAATAATTAATTAGAATGGGCAAATGATATGGGTGCTATAGGAAAAGAGGTTTGGGGCTATCCTTGTTGAGAGGCTTTTTATGCTTCACTACATAAGCAAGTGCCAATGGATGGTTGTAGACAAAGATCTCTTTCTACTGCCTTAAACTGAAACAGCACGCTCAGTAAGAAATTACATGACCTAGCTGGCTGGAGCACATAGTAAACTAAATGTTAACATGGTAGAGGGGAATCATGAGTGGGTGGACAGATGTGCAGGATCATAGATCCACATCAGCTTTAGCATTGGTTCTGAAATGTCAAGTCCTGGTGTCAAGCACTTGGTGGGAGGTATATCATTAATATGGAGAAAAGAGAACAGGATAGACGTCCATAAAAAATGTTGATGAAAGTTACAATATACATTGAAGTAAGGAACAAGTTGCTTACCTGTAACTGTTCTCCAGCATGGGTCTGGCATGGATTCACATGCTCATGAATATTCCCAGTCGTCAAGTCGGGAAACCTCGGTAAAATAAATAAATAAATAAAAACCTTTCACACTGTCTTTCTCCCTTAAACCAATCACTGAGCTCTGGTTCATACTGCCCCCAGCCAATGACTGCCCTCTCCCTAAGCCCCTCCTCTGGCAGCCATCTTCAGATTTGTATGCACTTAAAGTGGCAGTATGACCAAGAAGAGTCGCAGAGGGGTAGGCGGGAGGATTTGCATGTTAATCGCATGTGAGTCCATGCCAGACCCATGCTGGAGAACAGTTACAGGTAAGTAACTTGTTCCTTCTCCAGCACGAGGTCTGGGATGGAGTCACATGCTCATGAATAAAGAATACATAGCAGTACATACACACACAACCACGGGAGGTGACAAGGCTCCACAGAAGCAATTACTCTCACCTCCTCACTAGGCTCACCTTCAAGCTAACAGGTTGCGCAGCACTGCTTGGCCGACTCTGGACTCCTCTCTGGAATCCCTGTCGATGCAGTATAATCTCGTGAATGTGTGTGTGTGTAGACCGCAAATGCAGAACAGGAGCACCTATCGATAATGTGTCTTGTTAAAACATAACAGGAGCATAACACGAAAATAATAAACAGAGTTCTGGAAATCTGTTGATTAGAGTGGCATAACGTTACAGTTCCTCACAGACACTGGTCCCGCGACCGTTTTCCTGCTTGAACTCTTGACAGCTGAAGCTACCCACAGAGCTCGCAGAGTTCAACTTTGCAGTACACGCAAGCTTCAGCGTTTTACAGCCACCTGCCCCGCGGTTGTTTTTCTGAATACATTTCAGCTGGCACACGGAATTCCAGCGTTCCAAGGACCCGCTGGGTCCGCGTTTGCTTTCCGCTCCACCAGCTTCAGCAGCTCATTATTGACTTAAAAGACATTACAGCGTTCCGTCTCCCTGTCTCCCGCGGTTGCTTTCCCTTCTATTGGGATGTGGACTTGATGTAATTACAGCGTGTCAGACAAAGGAGTGTGAAGAGTGTCTGGTGTTTGGAGACAACACTAATGGATTGTTGCCTTTAAACCTCATAAGGTGTTCACGGACGCAGAGTCCCGTGAGAGTCCTAGTCTGCCTCAGTCCGCCACAGCAGCAAGGAGTGAAGGAGCAAGGAGCTACTCAACAATGGCAGTGTCTGGTCCGCAGACGCGGTTCAAAACCCTGCATGTGCGCCGCCACAAGCACATCTATATCTACTCCGACAGAAAGCATGTCCGAGGTAAGCAACTTTAACAGTGCTGTGGAGTGCTCATTTTACACTGTGAAATTGCTATCTGTTCTGGCGTTGGAAAAATAAAATGGCACTGCTTTAATTACTGACTTGTTGGTGCCACAAGACATAAAGGCTGACTCCAGCCGCAATGCAAATGATGCAACTTTAGCGAGTTCAAACTCGGATAATATTGCCAGAACTTTATCTGAGACTACGATACCTGCTGAAACAAACATGCATGCATGCACTACAACCCGGTAGAAGCATAGAAACTGTTGAGATTGAAACAATACATTTTCAGTCACCTTTTGATGTGACATGTGACTGATATTGAACTTTTGGAAATACCGATCCCACAAGGCATTTCAGAACGTAGTGTCTTTACATTTGTCCTCCCCACCTGAGAGCGACGGGAAACAACAGATCACAAAGCCACTAGCTGGATATCAGGAGTTTGATATAAGTGAACAATGTATGAGTGGTGACAATGCTGCAGGGCTGGTCCCGGCGCAATTTTGTTCGACAGATGGTGTTAAAAACTAACTTCCTCAATAGCCATAAACAGCAAAGTAAACTGAACACACTGCTGACAATGGTTCCCAGCCAGCCAGCCAGCCAAGTAAGTTAAGCAACACTTCAAGTAACTTCTGTATAAATCATGATTTAGAGGTCCTTTTGTCAGATATACAACATCAAGGTGGGGCAACTGGAAAGAGTGTGTAGACACCGGAGAAATAGAGAAACGCTAACGTACAGTACATCCATGTGATATGTTGAGCTGTAAAGACATTTTGGTCGCACGGCAGAACTCTATGGGAGTGGCCGAAAGCCGCTCTTCCACGGGAAAACTGAAAGCATGGGTGAAGACCAATGCAAAAAGTTTGCTGAAGACTACTGGTCGTCCTGCAAATGGCCCTGATTCTGACCCTGCGGGTCGGGAAGCCCGCCTCACAGCACGTCTGCAAGCAGACTATCAGCTGGTGAAAGAAAAGCTCATTAATAGTTTTGTAAATTCGCCAAAGAAAAAAAAAACATTAACTACGGGCAAAAATACTTCCATACGTGAAGATCTAAGTAGTGCGGTTCAACTCCCCTTGAATGCATGAACAAGCACTCCCTATGTAAAACCGTCACTTGCCCACAGGAATATACCTGAGCAACAGATGAACAAAAAGACTGTAGATCTTTCCTTAGCTCATGAATCATATCTTGCACCAAACAAAACACTCAATGAAAAACAGTTAACTTTGGACAAAAGTTGTCAAGTTTTTTTGAATTGCCCTAAAGACCACGACACTGGTTCCGAATATACAGACAAAGCAAATCTATCAGTGGCGGCTGGAATACAAATCCATAATAACATCCTGGCAGCAACATCTTTAGGTCTCATTCCATTTGCTAAACTATATGAAACTATGAGCGAATCCATGAAAGATCAATCCACACAATTGATCAACTTGAATGCAAAAATGACAAATATTGAACATGCAAATGAAATGCTCAAACAGCGACTCGAACACGAAGCAGAACTCTCTCTCCAATGGCAACATCGAATAGGAGACCTCGCTATGCGAGAACATGCTGACAAGGCGGTATTACTGTATGCCATACTTGAATGTATGAAGTGGCTTCGGCATTAGGATGACCATAGGCGACAGCGGGTGAATACGACCTCATTTAATTCACCGGCCACGGCAGGTGTGCCGACGACAGCAAGAAATCCATCAAATGCCAACAATGAGGTCCGGAAAAAAGTAGTGGACGCAGCTTTGACCATCGAAAACCCCAGCATAGCAGCAGATGACCTGCAAGTAGTTGACCTTTTCGACGCTAAAATCCAACAGATGCTGGAAACTCCATCTGAAACACTGCTAAACACATTTGGAATATTCACTGGGTCCGCGAAAAATTTCCAACAAAAAAACCACCACCTAAAATGCTACACCTGCCAAAAAGAACTAACTAAAAGTGATACAACAAAAATATAAGACAGTCAAATCCAGCGCAAACAAAACAATTCGTAAGGAACTTAACAACGCCACAAAAACCAGGGCTATTTACTCAGCCCGCAGGAAAGCAAACAGCTGGCCTGCAGCCGAATATAACACTAAAAGTAAGTTGTTCCAGTGCTGCAGAACCGACTTTGCAGAAGCATATAACCAATCCTAATAAACAAGCTCGGATCGATTTAAAGGACTGCACGGCTAGCGCAACAGACAGCTCAATTGATCTATGTGATCTCTCAACATATTCTATTGAGATCGAAGAAGTCAATGAGGACTCCTCTAATATTGGAGGGTCTGGAAAGAGTCACCTGGGTGAAATGCAGGCACAAGTTGCACGACGAAAAGATACCAACTTGAAACGCCCTGCAAACTCTCCTTTAAAGTCAAAATCTAGCCCAAGAAGGTCCAATGCGTCGAAAGGTGCTACGCCCATGAAAACAGTAGCCAGCACCATGTCACATCTCAAGAAACTGGCTCTCGTAAACCAAATTCAAAGAATTTGAATCCTAAAATGACCACAGCTCAATGGAAAAAACAATTACAAATTAAATCAATAAACCTGCCGGTGTCGAAAAATGATGCGAGAGTAAAGACTTGGAAAATGTGCATTGAAAACATCTTCCCAGATGGAAATGAAGTTAATCTAAGTAGAAGCAACGTGATGCGCCTTTTACACAATATCCCCTCTCTTCGCGCAATTAAGTCAGAAGATATTGTGTTTGTAGAATATATTACAGAAGATTGTTCCGATCAAATATTTCTACATATCAGGTCTCGCGCTGTACAAAATACGCTTATAGCAGCAAAAGACGAGCTTCTGTCCTATGGTTTTGATCTTTGTGTGGAAAAGGCATGTACAAGTGGTAGAAAAAAATACCTCGTCACCGCAGGTATACAGCCCAACGAATGAAAATCGAAGAGATGTTTTAAGGAAACTATTCCAACCAAAGAAAAATGCGCCACAGGATGACTGTCAACACAGACCATAAGTTGAATACTCACATCGCCAACAATGACAGACTGCGACATGTCTAACCATCACAGTTGCCAGATGAGGCTCCTTGTGAGCTGATTTCGTGGAACACAAGATGCTTTAGTCATCTGTTTCAAAACTTTCCATTTTCTCTAAGAAACAATTTTTATAGTATGCCTCCAGGAAACATGGCTACGTGTGGCCCGTTGTGTGATGGATATCCAATCCTACTTAATCCAGCAAAGAACAAAAAATGTGGACGTCCATACTCCGGCCTTTTAACAATGGTGACCAATGCAAAGGGCTGGGAAATTGTGCAGTATCTTAATCCAAACCTTTTTGTCCAAGGAACAGTGCGGCAGCTGACAAAAGCACATACTGGTAAAGCGAAATACCTGTTGTGATCAATACATATTGGAATCCAAAGATGATCATAACATCTCAATACATTTGTTCAATAACTACTCTGTTTGATCAATGTTTCCTACAATTCAAAGATCTCGCCGTAATACTATGTGGTGATCTAAACACTTCTTGGTTCGACGGAGACATAAATCAAACTCACGCTGACGTGGAAGGATCGACTATAAATACTCGCAACAGCCAGAGTTTGGGGCGGCTTTAAATGCACGTAATTGTGATATGTTAAATGGTCATGTCAAAGGAACATACCGCAGAACTACACATGGCATAGACATGCAACCTTCAAAACACTTGATTATATCTGGATCTCAAGATCTCTGTGGCCAAAAATGGAGCAGCTAATTCATGAAACAACGTGTAGTGATCATTCTGCTCCAGTACTCACTTGGCTGCTGTTAGATGTGGTTTCTAGTCCGAAATACACCATGCCAGTGGAAATAAACCAAGGATCAAACAGATTAAGAATAAAAGACTTTCAAATAAATGCTCCAAGGAAAACTCTTATCTGACTCTCAACCATCAATTAGCAGAATCAACTATGAACCGCTGCCATCACAGTTCAAAACGAAAGTGCCTAATAAGGGGAAAAATTCATATACAAAGAAATATGAATTCAGTATGGCAGTAAATGTACAAAAAAAAGCCTGACATAAGGATATTCAGCAATTAAAAAAGAATCTGGGAACGAACGCAGCACTAACCATCAAGCAGCGAAAGCAAACTTATCGAAATTGGAAAAAATCCTTTTATCTAATTAGAGATCAAGAGCAAGCTGAACAATCATATCCCACAACTCAAGAGAAATATGGGGAATAATAAACACCAGATCAGTGCAACAATCAGCCGAGCTCCCAAATGGTATTTCCGAGTCAATTTGGCATCAACACTTTACCAAGGTGTTTTACGCCGACCTCACAGTGTCGGCCTTCCCAATTCAATCTGTACCTGCCAATTGGGATGTTAATGAATCCATATAAGACATCATCGTTGCCCTCAAATGATTAAAAAATTCACGGGCGGCAGGACCCGATGGGTTAACTAATGTAACGCTAAAGGCAAAATATGAACAATGGGCGAAATTTATTAAAGAACTGTTTTGCCAAATAGCAATATCCAGGTTGCTCCCTTGTTTGTGGCGAACAGCAATAATAGTTCCGATAATCAAGAAGGGCGGTCGAGACGATCCTACCAACTACTGTCCGATCGCCCTGATGGATATTATTGGGAACATTTTTTCAACCTTCCTGCAGCAGAAACTGACATCATGGGCCCGAAACGCTGATATTCTAGACTGTAGGCAGACTGACTTCACCAAAGGCGTTGGAACGGAAGTAAATTTAATCATTCTGAAACTTCTAAAACTAGAAGCTATAAAGAAAAAGAAAAAACTTTTCATGGCCTTTGTTGATATGAAGCAAGCCTTCGATACTATAAATCGAGGGAAACTATGGACAAAGTTGAAAGCCTGGTCCTGTCCGCCGTCACTATTTCATCCCTTGATCGCGCTACATGAGAATACAAGTATCCGGGTGCGGATAAATGAAAGTGGTGACTTAACCAAGGAAATAGCGACAAACAAGGGCGTCAAACAGGGATGCCCCTTAGCAGCGCTTCTTTTTAAGCTGTTTATCTCCGATATTCCATCCGCCCTAAGCGAAGTGCCATGTTTTCCGCCCAAAGTAAATGGACATTCGATTAGCTGGGCAATTTACGCGGACAATATTATCTTGGTCGACTCCACTCAGATTGGTCTACAAAGACTACTTTCGAAATTATATCAATATCTGAGTGAAAATTACCTTGACAAAAAACATGGGCAAGACCAAAATCATGTCATTAGGCAGCACAAAGAAAAAAAAGAGCTAAGAGCTGTTAAGTGGCAGGTTGCCAGAACCAATATCGGAAAAGTGACAACAATTCGATATCTTGGTGTACAGTTCAATAGTTCCATCAGAGAATGGGATTGGGCATCGGACCTGAAACATCGTATGTCAACATTTTCATTACAGGGTGCCAAGTTACACGTGGAATATGGCAGATTTTCTTTAAAACCAGTCCTGACCTTTTATACCCAGAAGGTCATTCTCTCAATTACTTTTGGCATGGAAGCAGGGTGGAATCTGAGCTATCAACTATGGTCCCTTTTGGAGGGATATTTCTGGAGGCATGTTCTTAGATTGCCATCAAACGTGTCAATTACTGCCATAAGACATGAACTTGGTCTAGAGTCAATGTATGGAATTGTCCTATGGAGATCCATTGCTGCTCTAAGGAAAATGCAAGTGAGCCTGCACCTGCTGCTTATCGGATTCTTGCACCATCAAAACTAAACCCACACTCTGGAATCCTATCAACATGGGCAACAAAAGTACAAGAAACTTTGAAACGTGCCGGAATAAAATGGGAAACAGTGATGTTGACTCCACAGATAGCAAAGAAGAAACTAAGAATATGGAACTGGATATAAAATGACGATATGCGGTCTAATCTGGTGACCTCATTATATACAGGAACAGCTGCCAACAGCCTCAACTCTCTACCAAAATATCTATCAAAATTTCCCTCAAGAATACATCGAAACCAGTTTTTAAGGCTGCAGTTAAACACCTATAAAAACAAGGAGATGCTCTGGATTAAACATCATAGAGGCACCAGTGAGAATCAATGCAGATTCTGTAGCATCTCAGTTGAGCCTCTAAAGCATCTGATCACCAAATGTGTGCCACTAAATGCTGTAAGAGCCCTGTATTTGAAGAAATATGCACCATTAAATGGAAACAGACGATTGGTGGTACTCGATGCTTTCAAGGAACAATGTCATATTGACTTGTGCAGTTGTAGATTTTCTCGATAGGATACTATCGTCAAATGATTCTGTGTCCTTAGCAAATGATTAAGAGGAGATCAGGTGCTAATCGACTGATGTACAACGGACTTTAGTTTTAATTCATGATGTTCATACATGTAAATCGGAGTGATGAATTGATCATATCAATTGAAACTTGTAATTAAAGTTTGTATAAATGATATGTTACAATAAAAAAAAAAAAAGTAGACCGCCACGTAGCAGCCCTGCAGAAATCCAGCAGGGGCACTCCAGATAGGAACGCGGTTGTCGCAGCGATCAGTCTGGTAGAATGGGCTCTCGGACAGCCAGGCAGCGGTCAGTTTGCCAACCGGTGACTGAGTGATACAGTCGGAAAGCCACCTGGAGATGTAAGCCTTGAACAAGGCCTTCCCATGGTTCACAGGACCAAAGTTCACAAAAAGCTGTGTAATCTTCCAGAAATTATTTGTGCGGGCTGCCTAGAACTTCAGAGCATGCGCCACACCCAGCGAGTGCAGAGTCCTTTCATCAGGAACCGATGGAACCTCCGGCATGAAGGAGAGGTGCGTCCGCTGCATCACTCTCGTTTCATGGAAAGTCATGAAGGGGGCCCCCCCCCATGAGCCATGTCAGAACCACGTTGAGTCCCCACACCGGGGTGGGCGCATTCATGGGCAGGAACGATCGAACAGTCCTTTAAGGAACTCCTTTACCAGACGTTGTGGCCAAAGCGAAGATCGTCCCGGAGACCTGGTGTAGCGGGAGACAGTCGCCAGATGCACTTTGATAGAGGTGTGAGCCAGTCCCGTCCTGGCCAAGAATAAGTACGGAAGGCCCTGCGAGGCCGCGACTCTCAACGGGTTGATCTACTGTGTCCGGCACTACGTCGTGAAGCACTTCCACTTGTGCCCATAGCACTTAAGAGTCGACAACGATTTGGCCCTGGCAAGGACCTCTCTGCAGTCCATAGGAAGCTTGTACCCGCCGAAATCTAATGCTGCAGGAGCCAAGCCTTCAGGTGCAGCGACCCTTGGTCGTGGTGTAGGATAGCACCTCCTTCTCTGGTGATCAGGTACGCGAGCACTGGCAGCTTGACTGATGGTGATGTCGACAGGCTGAGAAGGTCCGGGTGCCAAATCTGCTGTGGCCACGCCCGGGAACGAGGATCATCTTGCACCGGCACTGTTTGAGTCGATTGGTGACTAGCAGTTGGCGGGGCAACAGAAGAAACGCGTCCAGGAACAGGCCTTCCCACGGGAAGGAGACGTGTCCCCCATGATCTTCGGCTGGTGGAACCTGCTGGTAAATCTCTGGCACTTGGGAGTTCGTCGCCGTCGCAAATAAGTCGATCTGGGGTCTGCCCCACCTGAGGAAGACACTGTCCACTTGATCCTGCCGAAGCTCCCACTCTTGGCAAGAGCGTAGGTTCTCTGCTGAGGGAGTCAGCAATGGTGTTCTTGACTCCCACCAGGTGCAAAAGAATGAGGAACATACCCTGGGCAATGGCCCAGTGCCACAAATCCTGCGCCTCTCGGGAGAGCGCTGGGGACCTGGTGCCCTCCTGCTTCCGGATGTAGAACAGTGTGGTGGTATTGTCTGTGAAGACCCTCACCACATTGCCCTTGAGGGACGGGAGTAACGTCTTGAGGGCCCAGAACACTGCCCGCAGCTCTAGGGCATTGATGTGGGGGACCCTCTCCTTCGATAGCCACATGCCTCTGGCATGGAAACCTCCAGTGTGGGCTCCCGCCCCTCCAGGGAAGTGTCTGTGGTGACCATCTCCTGGTGGGGGGGTGAGGGAGGTTTCTGGAAATCCATGCCTCTGGCGATGTTGGAGCGCACTCCCCACCATGTTATCGCTCAACAGAACTCCTCGCTGAGGACAATCTTGTAGCTGAAGTTTCCGGACACCTGAATCCAACTAGCGTCCAGGAACTCCTGCAGAGGGGCTGCATCCGCAACCTGCAGGTTCTGATCAGGTAGATGCACAACAACATCATGCCAAGCAGCGACTTGATGGTCCTCAACGTGGCGACTTTCAGTGTCAACAGCCGTCGTACCTTGCCCAGAATGGATGCTATCCTGTCCTCCGAGGGAGCCTCCAAGCAGGAGACCATGTTGAGCCTGGATCCCAGGAACAGAGCGTCTTGAGATGGAATCAAGCAGGACTTCGGATAGTTTACTGAGAACCCCAGATCTGTCAGCAGCCGCACGGTCCCATCCGTGTGATCAACAGCGATCTCCTTTGACTTCGCATGGATGAGCCAGTCGTTGAGGTATGGGTACACATGTATCCCCTGCAGGTGCAGATGGTCAGCCACTGGTGCCAGGCCCTTCGTATAGACTCTGGGCGCCGACTTCAGTCCGAAGGGCAGGGCCTTGAACTGCTTCCCTTGTACGACGAAGCGCAGGAACGGGCAATGTTTTTTGTAAATAGGGACACGGGAGTACGCGTCCTCTAGATCTAGCGACGACAGAAAGTCCCCCTCCTCCAGTTGGCCGAGCACGTGCTGCAACGTGACCATCCTGAATTTGAGTAGTTTTAGGACAAGAATAGGCCTCCAGCCACAGGTTTTATTTTTTAACCAAGAAGTATCTTGAGTAAACTCTGCTCTATCGCCCACTTTTTTAAGATGGCCCGCACCTCCAGCCGCAGCTGAGGGATGTGTTTTTCTTGCCGAGCCACCAGCGGTATCCGCAGACACTTTTGCTGAAATTCCAAAGTGTGTCTGTGGGGGGGAGCGTCCAGCACCCAGTCGGTGGAGAGGTTTTCCCACATACTGATGAAGTTCACCAGCCGGCCTCCCACCGAGGTGCAGGGGTGGGGCCCGACGTCCTGGCTACTCCAATCCTGCTTGACGTCCTGCGCTCCATATTGGGTGCTTTGACAACGACGGTGGCCACCTCCAAGGCCTTGGAATGACCCTGTAAGCCTCCTGGATCGTGAAACGGTAGGCTTGGCAGTACGAGGACGATCCTCCACCAAAACATTTTAATGATCTGCCCGACTTCCCTCCTGAGGAACGAAAGGACGGACAGTGCAGTAGCAGTGTTTTTAGGGCACTGCCCGTCTGTCGGTTTTGATGGCCTGTAGTGATTCATCGACAGCCTTTCCAAACAAATTGTCCCTGTTGAACAGCATGTCTAGGACCCTTGTCTGAAGTTCCTGCCTGAAGTTAGTGGCCTTCAACTAGCCACAGCGGAAGACCCCATTCCCCCATTTGTCGGAACCCTGTGTCCGCAATAACCAGGGCCACGGTGATGGCGTGGTCTGACGCCACCTCGCCCTCCTGAAGGATCTCCAGCGCCTTGGGCAGGGACATCTTGTACCATAAATCCCAGTCGTACCTGTCCAGGATCACTAAAGTGTTAGCCGCCTTGACCTTCGTAGCCGCCGAGCAGATGACCTTTCTACCCACTGCGTCCAACTTCTTTCCCTCGCTGTCCGATGAGACGTCCGTGTCTGGAGATAGCTGTGACCACAGACACTTGGGTGCATACTCCGGCACCCGGTATTTCTTCTCCAGCCGGTCTCTCTTCACTACGGCGGAGGCGTGGTTTTTCAGCAGCGCCAGGCCTTCATCTCAGACCTCACCCAGGAGGGGCACCGCCAGAATGGTGTTCCTTTTCGCCGCCCAGCGTTGATACAGGAAACCCTCCTTCTTTGTCTCTTACGGCGTGAGCTGGAAGAGTTCCAGCATGCGGGCGCCATGGATTGAAATTATCCCACTTCGTCTGGCGGGGAAGCCCTTGGAGGCGGAGTGATGTCGCTGTCGTCAGGGTCTGTTGTCGCCGTGTCCGTCCCCGTATACCTAGGGGAGGCAATGGGGTGGCTGGTGAGGAGGTATAGGATGCTTCTTCCTTTTCTTCGGTGGTGGTGAGCCCCGTGTCATGGGGGCTGGCGCAAGTGGTGCCTTCTATATTTCTGACAACAGCGTGTGGAGAGTCAAAAGAATGTCTTGAGATATATCTCTTGGCGGTGTCGGGGGAGCAGGCTTGCTGGGCCCAGAGCCTAGGTCATCCCCATCCTCGCCGCCACCCCCTCTCTGGGGACTTCCTCCTTGACGTTCCCCTCGTCGTTGTCCCCAACATCCTCCTGGACCATGTGGATGGAAACCATGTCCTCTTTGGAAGAAGAAGAAATATTCGTGCCCTGGAGCACTGCCACCCCCCTTCCCCCACCTTATTTGTGTCCTGAGGGGTTGGTCTCGGGGATAGGGGTGGCATCCTCTTTTCTGGGGTCTTTTCCACTGGCTTGGCTGAAGCCTACCTCCTGGGAGGAAGAGCCACTCTGGCTGCCATCGGGGCCCCCTGGAGTCGGTCAGCCCCTTTGCCCTCACAAGGGAGGCAGCCCCCAACTCGATAGTTGAGGACGATTTAGTCTTGACTACCTGGGCCTTCACTGGCAGGTCGGACACCTTACCCAGCAGCTTGTCCTGCTCTGGTTTCTCTCCCAGCTTCCCGGGGGTAGCTGACTTCCTCTTCGACGAAGAGCTGGAACGATGGCTGGTGACGGAGGCCGATGGAGAAGATGATTGCGCCCCCTACTCATTGCGAGACCTGCTTGCGTGGCGACCCCGGCAAAAACGGACTCGCAGAGCTTGGCCTTGTCTTGGACCCCCACGGATGGGGCGCCGTCAAAGGACTTAAAAGCCCCCTCTGACTGGCCGGATCTGGGTGAGGCATGCCTCTGTGTACCACCGCCAATCTGCCGTTCCAATCCTTGATGGTGCGCTTAGGTGCCACAACAGATCTCGCAATCTTCCTCCTTGTGCATCGGGTGAAGGAAATAAAGGCACTGGGAATGCTCTTCCTCCACAAACACATTCCTTAAACCGCAACTGGTGCAGAGCTTGAAGAGGGAACCCCCGTCGTCCTCCGACATGGTCCGGCGTGCGGTGTAGGCCCAATGGCCTTCTGGAATCTTCAAAGAAAAAATACTCGACGATTCTGCCCTTGCGGGACGAAGAAAGGTGCCGACATACGGATCCCCATTAGCCGGATGAAGAAAACGATAGAGCACACAGGCTCAATCTAACAAAAATAGGAATTTCTAGCAAAAACGTGAAAAACGCAGAAAATCTCTGAGCGTGAAACACAAAGACTCCCAACACTTGGACGTGCAGTAAAAATCAGAAGATGGCTCCCACAGGAAGGACTTAGAGAGAGGGCAGTTATTGGCTGGGGGCAGTATGACCCAGAACTCAGTGATTGGTTTAAGGGAGAAAGACAGTTTGTAAGTGAAACTGTTTTTTCTTTTACAGAGGATTCCCGGCCTGATGACAGAATATTCATGAGCATGTGAATCCATGCCAGACCCCATGCTCGAGTATTAATTTTAACTCTACACACAAGTACAGTCGATAGGAGTACCTCCTTTCCTAATGCAGTACACCCTAAAATGGCAAAGAATCCCTTTCCTATCTTCCAACAGCTATTTAAATAAGAAGGTGGCACTGTGCATCTATATACCAGAATTACCAAACCGATCGATTTCTGCTTCAGTATTAAGAATATACGAACTGCGGACGTTGTGCAGTGTGATAAACCAAAGCACTTCATGAGCATGCAGCAGTGATAAGCCAGTTTCTGGCGCCATAATAGGGCAGTTTATGATAAATTCAATATTTTGCAAGCCGGGTATTTTACTAATAAGCAATGCTTCACATATGAATGCCGTGATCAAGAAAAACAACAAGTTTATTCACAGCTGTTGAAACACTTGTAAATAGGCGGGTTATAAATGCCATATCATATCTATTCAAGGAGTTAGTGGTGTTTTTAACCAATGATGGCAAGGTAGGAGATCCAAAAGAGCTTGCTTTTTGGAATGTTTGTTCATGTTGCAAATGTCCCCATGACCAAAGGTGACACTTTCTGTAGGACCATTATGCATTACGCCCCACCAACATTTTGTTTGTGATCAGACAGCTGGAATAATTAAGGATGAATCCTTTATGAATATGTTAAGTGACATTGTTCATTAATATAGCAATTACATTGTCTTAACAATATGTATCGAACCATCTTCGGTCTTATCCCTCGCCTCCATTTTCACATTATTTGAATAACAATGTAATCTGACTGCCACCAATAATGTTGTGACCCCGAATCCCATGCCACTTAACATGTCACCTCATCCCTATTTCAAGTACTCACTTACCAACACATGTTCTTCATCTAAGCGCAGCATTTCTAAACCTCTGACAGCTAACTGAAAACTTCCACATATGACAGGAAATTTTACTTACAACTGTAAGCATCTCAATTTCTTAAAGGGCAAGAACAACACATTGTTTTACTTAAGGAGCATTTTATAGGTTTCGTAGGACTGCAAAGCATTCTACAAACAGTCTGACATTTTAGCACTCAGTTACAACTGGTTCTCACATCATCCAAGTTCAGGACATGACAGGAACCTGTGGGCTCTTCTTGTAGGTTGACGGAGATCTTCTACAATTAAATGTATTAGAAAGCAGAGCCAACACTTCTAAAAATGCAAATGTGTGTAATACACAAGCAGGAACACATACAATTTAGTTTTCTTTAGCCTGTCTTAAACCGCTACACCTGTGCGCCCTACATTCTATCTTGCCAAGTAACCATTAACACATGCAGGCAAATCACTGAGTCTCACTGTCCCATCTGCTTTCCTCAGTACAAAAGCATGAACCTCAAAAAGGCATGGTTCAACATCCCTACCATTGTGTAAAACACTTGAGTATCGAAATTAATTTGTGATAAGGAAGCAACTGCATAACTGCTAGGAAACTCAGCAACATAAAATGTTATTTTATTATGTTTAAGTACCTTTTTACTCCATTGACATCTACGGGTCTTGTTTGAAATCCATTTATAAATGCTTTTCACTTACCAAGCTCCCACAAACATCACTATATGGACTATAAAACAAATGCTGGAAGCATAAAGATAGCGAAGGCCAGGGAGCCAGGCCAGCCAAAGTAAGCGGACTTCATATGCTAATAGTAACTATCAGTTACAGCTATTCTGGAAACATGCCTTGCAATATCTTGGCAAAACTATCCAAACTAGGCTGAGTTTCCTAAAATAAAAAATAAACTCAAGAAGAAAGAATGGTCTCCTCCAAGACAGAATGAACTGCAGGTAAACACGTGGTGATTATTCCATAATAAGTACACTTTAGTCATCTTTGCACCTACAGTAGATTAAGGACAACGGGTAAGCTTGACAAACATAATTGCATAGATATGCTGTTGAAAACAAAAATGGGTTATTTTTTGTTTTTACGTTTTTCATTAAGAAATGATAAATGCTTTCACATGGTAATGTTTAACCCTGTACATAGAACTGGAGTGATAACAGTTCCAGCTTGTGCTCTACAGTTAGAGGTTTGTGCAAACACTGCAGTGCTAAAGTAAATCTTCCCTTGCCTGCGTGCGTATCCCCGTCACGCTGGCAAAAGGGAGGAAAATAGAAAACACATCAAAAACATACACATTTGAAAGAAGATGCTCAACTCATGTCAGTCATTTTTCTCAGCAATGGTGAGAAATGTTTTTACCTGCCCCTTTGTTATCTTTTTCTTTTTCAGGAGTCACCTGGCTTATTTGTAATACTTTCACATGGAAATATAGGAAAAGGTACTCAGCTGCGACTCAGCTTTTGGCTTTTGTTAATCTTGGGGTCTACTGAATTTGAAAGTGTAGCGCTGGTCTCCAGCTCCCCTCCCTCAACCATTGTCTTTGCCACCACAAGCTACCAATTGAGCAAATATAAGAATTGCAGCCTTTTTAGTAAACCGAAAGATGTCATGCTTTTCTATTCGTTTTCCATAGAGTTTTATTCAAGCCAGTTGACCCACAAGAAATAGCTGGTGGAAATTCCTCGTAAACATGTGTTGATGATGTTTAAGTGGTGATCAGCCCAACAAGGACAGCATGCTGGGGAACAGATGAAGAGTTGGTTAATGTGCGAACTGTAGCCACGACAGCTAGTTAAAGAAAAGCAACCAACAGGCCTGGTTCATTATTCAGTATCCCTACTGGGCAGAGAGTGTTGAGACTATACATGATTTACGAACACTAGCCAAGAGCAGTTGCTATGGGCGCTCACCATGGTAAGCAAGCTTACCAAAGACTGATGGCTGTCTGGTCGTTCTGCTTAAAATCAGAATAAAAACTAGGGCCCACTTATCCCTTTGCCGTCCAAGCTTTGGCTTACTCAACCAGGCAGCTGAGAACTAACAGCCTGGATCAAACAACTCTCTCCTTGATTGAAACATAGGTGTGCTCTAATGCATCATTTGGACTTGACAACCAGGCTCCTCCCGCACCCTTCCATTTCAGATTCTCCTTTGGGTACCAGAAAAATTTCCACCAGCAAAACAAATAATCCTTGCAACAGACTGTCCTAGTCTCAGCTATTGTTTCCATTACTTAATCGCCTCAATGGCTGTGAAGGATATTATTTTACTCTGCCGGTTCTTCATCTCTTGAAATATATCCAGAGATTCTGTAAACATTTTCCTATGATACAGTGAGACTACTTTAAATTGCTGTGAAAACGCTACAAGAGTAAGCCTGGCAGCACCATGTGCATTCCTGGCTCCTCAAACATCGGGCCAACAGGAAATTTCTGAGAGAACATGGGAGGCAAACACAAAAGAACCTGCAGAAGAAATAAAACATCCATAAGAAGTATGCTTTCCAAAAGCAGTCATTTATTCTTGCAATTGATAATGCTTTTCTCTGCAGGTTCTCCTCCACTTGATATAATCCCATGGCATTAAGATTCCACTTGGAGGAGGGGTCCTCAGACGCATTAGGACAAACACACCTGTGCTACCCGAAGATGTGCTAAATAATCATTTTTCAATACTAGCTTCCTCTCAAGCATCCAAATCCAAACAGCACTGCTTAGCGACCTAATGCATAAAGGACTGACAAGCCATTTGGCAGATCTCCTGCTCAACATGAAGTGAGCAATACAGTGTGGCGGGGATTATTATTGTCTGGCTCTAAAGCAAGAACGAATTCAGAGAAAGCAGGTTTTAAAACTACACTCCTTTGATTTACACCATCCCACTATTAAATGCATGTTCATTACTCTACAGGGTCCAACCTTTCAGCCACGGGCAGTTTCAGTAACCTAAACATTCTGAGATTACTATGGGCAAAAAGTGGTTTTAATGCAGTGCCCAATGCTTATTGGCATTTCTTGCTGCAGCAATAGATACCAGGGCCAATAGATACAAAGCCAAACAAACATGGGATTATAAGAGCATCCCGAATGAGGCTCCACAAAAATGGGAACATAATGCAGAAGTAAACAACAAGATGTTTTTCGTTATACAAAACGCCCATCAGTTTGTTCATATGTTGCATATCCCTGCGGGGTTAGTGAATATCAGGGTGTTTTGGAGGGACAGAACCTGAATAATTTCTCAGGAGGGGTTTTAGTCACTTTTTGTTCAGCAAAGAAATTGGTGCCACGCTTATGCTGCTGGCATCTTGCAAGTATGTTATCTCGTGAATATCAGACCCTCATCAGGGGGCAACTTTCATGCAAACCAGACGTTGTACTACTAAACATGTGAATCATTTAGTTCTTTGGTACTCTCCCGCATTGAGCAGAAAGGGATAGCAGCAACTATGTCAGACTGACACAGCATTATCTTTTTAAGAAGCATCAGTATCGTTATTCTTAGAAGAACCCAAGCTCCGAGATGTTGACGAGTCCTGACAGCCTATAAGAAAACCTAACAAAATAGCAGAAAAGTCAATAAGTGACCAGGAAATGGGGAGGAGTGAGTGCATGGTAAATTGTGCATGCTTCGTGCCCGTAGAAATAACGTTTTAGGAGCACCGGCCTGGCAGATGGGACTATTTCAAGAGATTACCAATCTGCAGAGAAAAAGCATTAACTTTAAACGGCCACTACTGAAACAATCAAGTGGGTGCTATTGCTAGAAGTTTGAGATGACTGTCACATTGCAACAGAAGCCAGGGGACATCCACACCAAAAAGACAAAAGAAACAGCAGAGCAAATGAAAAAGTAAAAACATGTTGCATCACTACACTTCATGAACAGGACATTCCCCAGTTTGCCCTTTGTGTTTTCAACAGTTGCAGTCTAAGCCCTGACCATATCAAAAATAGGTTTCTATTTTTATATCACTTGTCATTCTAAGGTCAACTATGACTCAGCAAAATTGAGCCAAATTGCTTCTATCCACCAGAACAGAGGTAGTGTGGTAAGTCACTGTAGCCCAAGTAGAACATTATGCTACAAATTACTTTTGTAGAATAGATTTCTTTTAATCCAGAGCTGACTGGCAAATCGATTTGGATTTTTTGTTCCAGATCCATAGGCTGCCCAAATAGTATTTCTACTTGTCCACACTATTAATTATTGCTGTGCATGTGGATCCACTAAATCTGTCTTGGGCTGGTTCTTGCGCAGTAGGGTTGACTATCAGAAACAAACATGTTTGTAAGCATTTTTGAACTCAAACCCAAACATTTGTTATTGCCAAATCACGAGAATTAAAAACCAAGTAATAAAAAAATGAAACAGCCAAGCCAAAGGACTAAGAGCAAAGATCTGAACCAGTTGTGAAGAAGCATGCTCAGAGCTATCTCGAAACTGTGCGGGTTTTGGGAATGTGGGATAGGAAGCACACTTCCAGTACAGAATATAACAGTATAAAATTACAATTCTGTTAAATTCCAGCTGTTAAAGTCTACTCGTTGCCCCCTAACATCCTAAAAATATTAAACCAATGTGCAAATATATAGCTTTCAAAAAGCAAAATAAATTATAAATAAAAAAATACTACACTATTTAAATATTTGCATTAAAAGACAGATGCTGGGGTGATGTGATTTTAGGGAACGTAATCCCCCTCATAAATGTGTCTTTGCAAACTAAGGGCCTTGTAGTTAAATATGAGAGTTCAATCTTACTATAACCAAATGATATCACTTGTCTTCTGCAAGTTTCAGTTTTCTATTGTACACCAAACTCCCACCTCTCTTAAAGTGCAGAGGAGTTTCCATTAGTGTGTCGACATTCAAGATGGACGAATATGCTTTTAAAAGTTCCAGAACTCTTAAAATCAACCTTCAAGCATGTAACTAAAATTTATTAAAAAAATAAACTCCTTATACTAGTATCTGAGTTCTTTAAACCAGTCTGGCGATTATGCCAATGGGCAGTTCTAATGAGCAGCATCACTACTTCGTGGTCTGCAGGAACCCAGGATTTTTCACTAGGACCTCCATTCTTTGGAAGGGAAACGAAAACTCCAGTTTCAACACAAGGCTTCAACAACTTATTGTATGGGCGTTTTAATGAGCAACCACTAACGCCAGCTCTAATTCAATAAATGTAAAAAAAAATAAACTCAATTGATACGGAGGAAAATGGCAGTGCGGTGTCCTTCTGGAGTTAAAACTGGTGTTAACATGAAAATACTGGGATTTAATTGGCTATATTTGCCAAATAACAGTTAACCAAGCAAGAAAGCCAAACTAGCAGAGGTTCCCATATTGGGAGCAGTTGTTTCTTTGGAAAGTTTTAATCTCCGTTTAACTTGTCAGATGCCTGTGCCCAGTAATATGAAGGGAATCAGTGAATGTTAGTTGTCACATTAGTGAAGCCTTCTTCCCAAAGCTCGTCAATGCCAAAAGCTTTGGGACTACTTGCGGGTCTTGAGGATGTAGTGAGCTTGAAGCCCACGCCCTCAGGATCTTAACCTTTAGTCAGAGCATGCTTCCTACAATGGGTTTTTAATTTCCTAGCAACTGTCAGTCTGATAAATTCCCTCCCTCCTGTGAGCCTATTCTTTGGATTGCCACCATCAAAACACTTTAGTGGATTTGCTCTTGCAACCCACCCAAGCAGCTATCCCCACCTTTGGACAAGAGAGGGGTGAGCGGGTGAAGAGCTAAATATTATTGCATTTCCCAAGCATAATGGGTCCAAAGTGTGAAACCAGAGTCAAAACATTTCATCTCAACTCTTCACAACCTATGTATTTGTGCTTCCCGTTCCCTTTCTTGTCGTTTCAGTTCTGCTTTGAAACAGCAGGAACAGTAATTCCTAGTCTCAGGGTGTCCATAAAAGTTACAGTTCTGCTGCTTGCATTTGGTCTGTTGAATGTTATAAAGTAGTCGACTGTTGCTTTTGTCAATGTTTGGAGCCTTTGGCAAGCTGTGCTGCTCTGCCAAATCCCTGCAGCCGTTGCTGTGCTGGATACAGGGAGAGCTATCACTTTCCAGGGGGTAGCTAGGAGGTGGGTCCATCTCGGAGGGGGAAAACTTTCCCAAATGGGATGGGCTGGTTTGGTAAGGGTGGGGTCGTGCCTGTGTGCAATGTCGAGGCAGAGTAGCATAGGCAGGAAGATTGTTGCATGAGCCACCTGCAACCTGCCTTCTGGAGTCTTGATAACTATGTGGGTGAGCACCATCAAAACTATTCACCAAAGAGGGCCTGGGAATTGTGAAAACCCCAGAGTAACTGGAAGGGAAATTTGTGATTTTCGCACCCACTGGCAGCTCAGTGTTCTGTAGACTATAACTGGGCGGTAGCTGGGAAAACGGTGGGTCCAATTCCTCGTTTTGAGATGGTTTGCTTTCCTGCTCCGGCTTCTTTGCCGCAACACCATTTCCCAAAGCTTTCTTCTCAGTCTCTTTTTGTTTCTGCTCAGCCATGAATCGGTCCCGGGCATCTGAAAGGTAACGTTCAATCATCTCTTCCTGATAAGGCTGCCGATTGCTGGTCTTCAGGAGGCCAGCAAAGATGAACTTCCTCTCACCCTGCATGGCCGCCCGCAATATGCTGAGGCTCAACTTTACATCATTGCTATATTTATAAGGGTCACCCTGCTGCTTCTCGCCAGACACTTTGCCTTGAATGCACTTCTCAGATGCAGAACTTAAATCACTCTGAGAAGTCTCCTCTTTGCTTCCTTTCCTTGACTTGAGAGACCCTTTCTTCTTCTTCTCCAGGGTAGCATCACCTTGACCATTGCTGACACCACCTTTTCCACCCTTGCTGTGCATCAGGCCACCCATGTTCTTCTTCAACTTACTTCCTAAACTCTTTCCAAAACTGCCCAACTTGTTTGCCACAGTGTCTGCCCTTTTCTTATCCTTGTCCTTTTCCTTGTCTTTCTCCTTCTCCTTCTTTGGTTTCTCCTTGTCCTTACTGCTCTTGCTGCCGCCGTTGCTGGTGGAGCTACTGCAGACTGATTCCTTGTCAGATTCTCCAGATTCCGCAGCTGACCGGACATCATCTCCTGCAGAGGCAGTCGGAGATTCTGGTTGTGCCAGGGGTGCTTGCTAAAACCAAAAAAATGTGTGTAAATAATTTGATTAAAAAGGCAAAGTATTAATGATTTCAGGCTCAAACTGCAGAAAAGTACAAACATTTGTCTATTCTATGAACCATTTGAGCCCCCACTGAGAGCATGATTCGTACAGTGTTAAGAGCACTGCTATGCAGCTTTCAATTTGCGAGCACATTCCCTTTACATTTCACTTCTATACTAGCATCTCTTCGTTAGGGGGAAATACCTGAACATGCAAAGGGTGAAGCAGCAATAGATGCATGGACCACCCACACCTCCCCAAAAATATCCCTACATAGGTGGGGCTGGTGTAGAGGAGTAGTGCATCTCATTCCTTAAACAAGCAGCATTCCTATTCATATTAAAGGTCTAACCAATATTCTGTTGACATTCTGTATATAGAAATCCTTCAAGAGAGCTGCATAATTCTCACTGCCTAACATGCTCCATACTCAGTCGAATTACATTTTAGGAATCAGACATGATTTACAGTGGGTAAGTTGTTGATGGTGCACTTCAAGCTTTTACACTTTATCAGACAGTATGATCCTCAAAAACGAATCACCACCTCGCTGGTCATATGACAGGTATCACTTACCCAGTAATCACCTTTCTGTGGCTTAGAATCACATGCTATGCATAGTCCACCATCTAGTGGATGGCTCAGAGTATAACATATGTTTTTCACATTTGAGAAATTGGGCATCGACAGAATCATTCCACTCACACTAGCCCTATCCTACATTTGCAAATGTCCTCAGATTGATCGTTTTTCTGTCATGACATCTAAAAAGGTTACGAGTTCAATGTAGTGTGCGAGTGATACTTTTGTACAGTACCATTGCTTCCTCGCATGGAGGCAGGATGGGCACGTGACTGTAAGCAAATACAAGCCACAGCAAGAAGACTACTGGTAAATTAATATTGGTCTTCTGGGGCTTGTGAAACTGCCTAGATTCACATGCCTTGCAGATTAGCAAGCAGTATCGGAGGCAGAAGATGTGCGAGCAGCAGGGACAGTGGAGCATTAAAAAAAAAAAAATTAAGTACCTCTAGACCCACCTCTTAATCAGCCCTTGCTTGTTTTCTGACAGTAGTATTGGGAGAATTCTACTCAACTCCAAGTTGCAACATTACACAATTCTTCAAACAGCACATTAGTAGCAAAAGCCAACATTTCTCCTGTGCTACGCATAGAGTGGGCTTTAGGTGTGATAGACAATGTTTTCTTTTCCAGTGAGTAACAGTTGTATACACTTGACAATCCACTTAGCAATGGTAGCTTTGGTTACTGGTCACCATCTCTGCCCGCTGTAAAAGAGACAAAGAATTGACTCGTCTTTCTTATTCTCTTTGTTGTAAACGGGTAAAACATGACTGCTCTGTGCACATCTAGTGCGTGTAGTCCTTTTTCTCTCATATTTTGTGGGTTTGGGAGGAAAGAAGGAAGTTATGTGGATTGGTTAACATGAAATTTGGAGATGTAATTGGGAGAGAAACGCTGACATGTTCGTAGCACCATCTTGGATTATAGTACTGAGACAAAAAGTTCTATTGCTGAGGAGGCTTGTAGCTTGAGAACTCTTCTAATAGATGTGATTGCCATTAGAAACACATCCTTGTACGAAAGAACCCTTTTAGTGGCTTTGTGCATTGGCTCAAAGGGTGCTCCCATGAGTCTGTTACACAGTATAGCGGTTACAGCCAGGGGTGGGTGGGTGCGCAATAGGTGGATTAATTATTATAACCTTTTCCATTAAGACATTAACCATTGGAACGTTCCACCAAAACACCTTATGCTGGATGCAGTGTAAACTGCGGAAGCTGGCAGATGTACTTTGAGGGAGTTATGGACTAATCCCAAGTCAAAGAGGCGAAGGAGAAAAGTAACATGCCTGCTGGTGAACATTCAATGGGGCTGTTGCCCTTTTGAGTGCACCATATTACAAAACACTTCCATTTGTTGTAATAGCAATGACTTGTGTTTAGTTTTCTGGCCTCCTTTAGTATTTCCATACATATTGCTGGTAGCTGCAAGTGCCCAAGGTCTTTGACTTCACACTCTTAAGTTTGTTGTCTGTTGATTTGGTTGCGAGAGCTTGCCATGTTGCTGTCTTAGTAAGTTGTGGGCTGGCTGGAATTTTAAAGGTGGCTGAACCGGCATTCTTTAGAGGTGTGGGTACCATGTTTGCCTTGCCCATACTGGTACAAATCAGTATTAGGGTTAGCCTCTCATGCAGTTACTTGTAAACTACTTTGTGGAGTAGAGGTGTTGGTTGGGGGAATCCTGGGGGGGTCGGGGTGGGAGGGTGGATTAATCCAATACCCTTGATCAACTCCTCCATAGAATGGCCTTATTTACAGTTCCCTGGATGCAACTGTTGGACATTTCATGTTCTGGGCTGCTGCTAGGAGACCCACTGTTGGATGTCCCCACATCTTGAAAATGTAAGAGTTAATTTCCTACTTGGGATTTTGTTGCAACACTCTGCTTAGGCTGTCCACTGTGATGCTGGAAATGGATTGGAGAGACAGGGCCTCCGTATCCTTGTCCTTTATTGCGTTATCATGTATGTTCTGTCTTGTTTTCCATGCAGGAGTTCATTTGGGACTCCTGGCAGTGCAGCTCTTCCTCTTTTTCGTTTGGTGTACAGACCCTTGGGATACCCCTATGGCACCCATTGGTGGGAGTACGAGCCCTTTACTCCTAGTGTATGTTTTTGGGCACCTGTGTTTGGCCCACAGAGCAGGGTAGGGGCTGTTGGCAGCTCCATGCTGAATTTGACAGGTGCTCTGAGTGTCCTCCATTTTGGGATACCCAAGCCCTGCAATTGGAATCAGTGTATTCCTGATAGAAGACAAGATGGCCCCTGTGGCCTCCTGCTTTCTAGGTTACCTTGTATTCCCGAAGTCCCGGGAAGCCCCGACTCTGTCCCTTCCCCCTGACTGGATGTTTGGAGTGGGGGGGTCCATATACGGTAGTGTGGGGAAGTCCAGGCCAGACTGGCTGGAGCCTTCCCAATGACTATGTTGCAGGTACACCTGTGGGGTGGGACCTGGGTGAATGGAGTGTGTGACGAATACGCATTTCATGTTATGGGTGTCTAGTATCTGGTGTTTGACACAATGGCTGAGAAAGGCCTGCCCGAAACTGGCATAATGCAGTGTGGAGTGCTGAATGGCATAGTGCTTGTCCAAATCCACATTCCGTGTTGTGAGTGGCTGGATGGAGAAGAATGGCATGAATGCACTGTGAGCCTGACTGGCTGCCTGACTGCCTGAATGCTCTTCTGAATGATTGGTTGCCTGAGTGTGACCCAGCAGAGTGAATGGGAGATCAACAGTATATCTGGGGGCCTCTCACTGATACAAATCGTTCAGAAGCTGAAGTTGATGCTCAACCTTGAAGCCCACTGGAAGAAGAATTGCTGCTGCTGTCCTTCACCAATCTGAAAGCTGCTGTGCCTTCAAGGAACTGATCCAAGAAAGGACCTGGGTATGAGACCTCCACCCGAGCTACGAAGGACCATCGTGCACTAGCTAACCTTTGTCAAAGCGCTCTGGAAATATTCCATAGCTGTGGTATTGTCTGTATTGATCAATAAAGTGCAGTTGTATAGCCTTGTTTGGAAATATAGGAGAGCCATCTTTATTGCTTGTAACTCTAGCACATTTACGTGTTGTGTTGCTTTTCTTTGTGTCCATGTACTGTGTGTGGTGAGCACCTGGCAATGGGCCTCCAACATAGTACCAAGGCGTCTAAAGTGACAGTAGCTTGCACCGTTCTCAGCTTGAAAAGTGTGCCTTTAAAGAGGTTTTCATTTCGCCACCAAAGCAGAGCACTTACCACCTCTTTTGATATTAGTGTTAGACATTCCCATTCGCCAGACACTTTTGACCATTAACATGAGAGCTATTATTGGATATTTCTCAAGTTTAGTCGAGCAGGAGGGACTATGTAGATGCATGAAGCCACTCGAGATCGGATTGCACAAACTGTGGAACTGTTTTTTCTGTGATGGGATAGTCTGAATAGAAGGTTCACTGTCTTTTGGGTGTTGGCCAGGTAGCTTGCCTTCAACACCATTGTTATGACCCAGTCGTTCAGGTAAGGGTAGACAGGAATGTTGTTCGAGTATGTATGCTGCTACCATCGCAAGCACTTTTGTGAACACATGAGTTGCTGACGCTATTCGAAAAAAAGGTAATACCTTGAACTGGTAATGTTTCTATTTGGAAAAGTAGAGACCTCCTGTGGGCTGGGAATACTGAAATATGAAAGTATGCATCTTTCATGTCCACAGCAGTCATTAACACCCTCTTTGTTAGGATAGGGATGACTTCCTGGAGTGTGGTCATTCTGAACTTTTGGGGTTTTACGGATTTGTTTGCTGGTCTAAGATTGGTCTCTGTTTTTTTGGGGTCTTTTTTTGGGAGACGACTAATATATGGAGTAAATGCCTCAGTTAACCTGGTCTGGAGGAACGTGCTTGATGGCGTTCTTTTGAAGTAGAGCTTCAATTTCCTTTTCTAATAGTTCTTGATGTGTGTGTCGTAACCTTCATTGTTTGGCGGTGCGTTGTGTTGTGTTTCTAACAACTCTACGCAGTAGTGTCTAGCACAAACTGGTTGAATGTAGCCCCCTTCCATGCATGGGTGAATGATGATATGCATCCTCCTACGGGAGTGGCATGGGAGGGTAGATTAATCCCCAGGTCTTTGCTTTGCGGAAGAGGACACTCCTCTGGAAGTTTATCCTCTTCCCCAGGTCTTACCTCTACAATGTTGACTAAAGGGAGAAGAGCAAGTCTGCTGATGCTCTGAGCCAGAGTACCAACCAGTACTTGGTGCCTGTGAATATTGGGCGATTGTTTGACTATATGTGGTCCCCTCAAAAGGACAGTCGTTTCGCAAGTGCGCCTCTTGTCTGAAAAGTTCTACCCTAAATCTGGCCCAGGGTTTTAAGGCATCAGTCTTTTTCATCCCTTTCCCGGGTTTTACCTACAGCTTTTCCAAATAGTGGGGCTTCCTCAATTGGTTTTCCTAATAAGCTTAACTGTGTTTCTGCCTTAAAGCCTGTTCCTCTGAGCCAAGCATGGCGTTTGATGACATTTGCCCCGCCAACTGACATCCAGCTGTTTTGCAGTGTCTAGTGTGTTTTTGATTATGGCATTTGTTGACTGCTTTTCTCTTCTGAAAGATCTTTCAGAAGGTACCCTGGAACTCTCTCTGGGGATGTTTTTTTTCTAACTCCTCCATATCATTCCACTGTGCCCTATTACATCTGGACTTTAGGGCCGTGGCATTAGCGATCCTGTCACTATATGCTGCTTCATGGCCGAAAGAGTAGATGCACCTACTTAGTCTGGTGGATATTCTGCAGCCGACAGAGGCATTTGCCCCCTTTCTAGCTAGAGTGACTACTAAAGAGTCAAGTGCAAGTTGACCCCTGATGTAGATGTGGTCTAAGTAGTATGGCGTATATTTTTTCGCCACCCTTCCATTAACTTTTTTAGTGAACATAGGGATTATGCTCTTTTTAATTTAGTTCAGTAAGGGGATGCAACGAGAAACCAGCATTTTCTTTTCCAGAATGTCTTTTATAAAATCTAGGTCCTCATCTGGTTCTTCGGTGAGGATACCAAAGAGTTCTGCAGCTTCTAAGTAAATCTGAATATTGAAAATTGTCAGTGGGAGAAGAAGTAACTGGAGGGTCTACTTCATCTAGGGAAGCCAGGATTTAATTATCAGTCTCAAGGAATTTATGAAACTCGTGGTCTGGGAGTCTGTGTTCCCTATGTCCTCATCTTCATCATGGTCCGAAAATAGGTCTGAAAGACTGTCTGTGACTGTGATTTGGCCCTGATAGGGTGCTCACTATATGTGGTGTTTCTTAGTTGGTGTGTCAGGTTTCTCCATGACGGACACCATTTTGGTCAAGATATCCCTGAGATCTTGCACAGGCCACTTCCCCTTTGATGTTGAGTTGTGACTTCTGATGCAGTAGAAGAACAAGTTACTCTCTTACCTGGTAATGTTCTTTCGATGGGATGGTCCAACGACGTATTCTATATCTAGGACAGTAATCACGACAGCTGTGCTGCTTCGGAAAATCTTTCGGCGTCTGCGTCGATACGCCGCCCTCGAGGACCTCCTCCGACGGCACTGGATGTTATAAGTAGGACGCACGTAGCCTCAGTTGTAGTTTTTTCCCCCAGAACATGTGGCACCAGTCTTCTGCCAGTCTGACCACACAAATCCTTGCGGAAACGTAAGCTGCAATCGCATAAGAAATTCTGTAGCGGGGAAGGCAGGGAGGGAGCGATATGGAATACGTCGTCGGACCATCCCATCGAAAGAACGTTACCAGGTAAGACAGTAACTTGTTCTTCGAGGGGATTGGGTCCTCCGACGTAATCCATATTTATGACAGACTCCCAAAGCAGTACCAATGCAAGGAGGTGGGAAAAGAATTTAGAAAAAGGAATTTAGAATGCCCAATCAAATTGCAGGGCAAAGGACCGCCTTGTCAAAGGCCAGATCCTGCCCACGGATGGAATCGAGGGATTAGTGACATACAAAAGTATGGACCGAAGCCCAGGTGGCTGCGTCACAGATGTTACGAATAGGAACACCCCTCTGTAGGGCAGTAGAGGCAGACATACCCCTGATAGAATGGGCCCGCAAGCCTACCGGTGGGTCCTTACCCGCCAAGCGGTAACACTCAGAAATAGCCAGAATAATCCAGCGAGACAAAGTCAAGTCTGCTTACTCACAGCTTGTCCCAAACGCTTTCCAGCGTAACCAATGAAGCGTTGATCGTCCAATCTGACCCGGGACATGCGTGAAATATAAAAGCTTAAAGCTCTCCTAGGATCGAGCCTATGGAGCCTCTCCTCTTCCTTACCAGGATGTAGAGGAGGATGAAATGCCGGAAGAACAACCTTCTGGCCTAAATGAAATTCCGACACCACCTTCGGAAGAAAGGAAGGACGAACTCTAAGGACAACCCTGTCCTTCTGAAATACAGTGAAGGGTGGCTTAACTGAAAGTGCCTGTAACTCACTCACTTTGCTAGCGGAAGTAACCGCAACCAAAAATACAGTTTTAAGAGTTAATAGTTTCAAAGGGCATGAATGCAAAGGCTCAAACGGAGCACCCATCAGAAACTTGAGGACAAGGTTCAAATCCCAACCGGGCACCTGGAAAGGTGACGACGGAGGGAACACATTAGTGAGCCCTTTTAGAAACTGAGAAATTAAAGGAATTTTAAAATAAGAACACTCTTCAGACGAGTACTTAAATATGGACAGCCCCGCCAGGTAACCTTTAACAGTACCCACTTGTAAGCCCCTGTCGGCTACAGAAAGCAAAAAAGACAGAACCACAGGAATGTCACATGCAAAAGGATCCACATTCTTAACCCTGCACCAGTCGCAGAACATTCGCCAACGGCAACGGTACAGGGACTTTGTTGCGGGCCTTCTGGCCGAAAGCAACACCTCCACCACATCTTCAGGGAGGTCCCAATCCTTATACCTCAACCTTTCAGAAACCAAGCGTGAAGGTTGAAAGATCTGACCTCTGGATGGAGAACCCGACGCCCCCCTCCCATGAGAGCAGATTGTCTCGGTAGGGAAGACGACGTGGAGGCCAGATGGACAAGTCGAGAAGGTCCGGGTAGCACGTCTTCCGGCTCACGCCGGAACAATGAGGATCATCCGGGAACCGAACCTTCGTAACGTCCGTAGCACTTGCGGGATGACGGGGACTGGAGGAAACACTTACAGCAGTGGGAATGACCACTCCACCACAAACTCGTCTCCTAAGGCTCCTTTAGGAGGAAATTCCCGCGAGCAGAACCTTTCGCACTTCGGGTTGACACTGGAGGCGAAGAGATCCACTTGAGGGGTCCCCCAAAGGGCAAAGATCTCCAGGAGAATCTCCTGAGCCAACTCCCACTCATGAGAGATCGCGCTCTTCCTGCTCAGAGCGTCCGCCGTCTCGTTTTCGTCTCCGGCCAGATGAACTGCCGAGTTCAAAACTTCCTGCTGGATTGCCCAGAACCAGAGCTGCATCGCCTCCCTGCACAGAGGAAGTGACCCCCCACCCCCCTTTTTGTTGAGGTAGTGCATGGCCACTGTGTTGTCCGTCAGGATCAGGACATTCTTTCCTCGCCCTCAGCTCCAACAGATTGATATGGAGTCTGGACTCCGCCGGAGACCAAAGACCGCGGACTGTCAACTTGTTGGCATGAGCTCCCCATCCAGTGAGGGATGCGTCCGTCACGATCGTCACCTCCGGCCAGGGTAGCCAAAAAGCAGCCCCATTCATCAGATTGCCTTCGACGGCCCACCACAGAAGGTCCTGGGCGACCGGGGACGGCACCTGAACAGGGTCCGACATCCTGCCGGAGGACTGAGACCACTGGAACTTGAGTGCCCATTGCAAAGATCTCATCCGCAACCTGGCCTCTGGCACCAGAAGAATGCAGGATGCCATGAGACCGAGCAATCTCAAGACTTCGAACGCTGGGAGACTCTGGGCAAACTGAAACTTGGGCACCATCTGCTGAATGTGATGAGACCTCACCTGGGGAGGAAAACACTGCCCCAGGGACGTGTTGAGCACTGCTCCGATGTACTGGAGCCTCTGAGTTGGTGTCAAATGGGACGACTTTAGGTTGAGGGAGAAGCCCAGCTTGTGGAGGGAGTGGGAGGTGACTGACAGATGATCCAGGACTTGCTCGGGAGAGCGCGCCCTGATCAACCAATAGTCCAGGTAGGGGTAGACGTGAATCCACCTTTTCCTGAGATGCGCTGCCACCACTACCATGAGCTTGTTGAAGACCCTCAGGGCGGAGGTCAATCCGAACGGCAGGACCCGAAACTGAAAGTGCGAGTCGCAAACCGCGAACCTCAGGTACTTCTTGAGCTTTGGATGGATCGGCACATGAATATAAGCGTCCTTGAGGTCGAGAGACACCAACCAGTCCTGAAGTTGAAGGGCCTGGAGGACTTGAGAGAGAGTAACCATCTTGAACTTGTCCTTCCTGAGGAGTTTGTTCAAACCGCGCAAGTCCATGATGGGTCTCAATCCCCTGTCTTTCTTGGAAATCAAAAAATAAGGGGAATACCAACCCTTGTTCCTCTCCGCTACAGGCACCAGTTCTATGGCGCCTTTCTCCAGCAGTGATTGTATTTCCTGCGCAAGGAATGGATCCGGACTCTTCAAAGAGAGATTCCCCGGTGGATTGTCGTGAGGCCTCTGCCGGAAAGGAAGACAGTAGCCGTGGGCTATGATCTCCAGAACCCACACATCTGAAGTAATGGCACGCCACTCTACAAGATGCTGCGCCAGCCTTCCCCCAACCGGCAAACCATGGGACATGGCCTCATGACTGAGCTGAAGCGGCTGCTGCGTTGCCTGAGGGCAAAGAGGCAACTGCCGAGCGGCCTTGGCACCTCGAGTACCTTGTTTTCCACCTCTGGCACTCCTACGGTGGCCCCTTTGACTCGCAGCTCCTCTCACTTTACCAAAGGATGAGTAATAACGAAAGGAACCTCCCCTCCATTGCTGTCCCCTAGGACGAAAAGGCGGAGGTTGTCGAACTGCAGCGCCCAATGGCTTTGCTGCAGCTTTGGAGGTCTGCAACCTCTCAAGGCTCTCGTCAGCCTTGCTGCAAAAAAGATGTTCCCTGTCAAAGGGCATGTTGCGGAGCCGGGCAGGCACATCAGGAGCAAACCCCGACTTCTGCAACCACGCAAACCTGCGTATTACGGTGCTCGCCGCCATGGACCGGCTGACGCAATCTGCCATGTCCAAACCCGACTGAACAGCCTCACACATGGCATCCTTGCCATTCTGGATCATAGCAAGGAAACCAACCCGTTCGTCCCCTTTGGGAATATGTTCAGCCGCTAAGGAAGACAATGCATTACTTACCGTAAAAGCATTTCTGATGGTTGTATCTGCTTAGATTCACATGCTGTGCATAAGTCCGACATCCAGTGGTCACCGCGGAGTATTGCATTTTGTTTTTCGTAGTCGAAAAGGGGACGTCGACAAGGCGTGTCTGTAACACTATCCCTATAGTGACGTGCGTTGTACCCACAATCCCTCACGCATCGAGGTCCCTCAGATTGTTTTTTTCCGCCCAGCTACTGGTCGCCTTTATGCAGAGCTCCTCGAGAGACATTGCTAAATAGTTTCTTCGACCTTTGGTCGTTTGTTATTAATATCAATAACGTAGATCCCTCCCTCGACGCAGAGATGTTTCTCCGCCGAGCAAGATCTTCGACGGAAGGACGAGCGGAGGGGATCCTTCGGCGCTGCCGAACACGTGGCCTGGCCTCGCCGGCCATACACAGTAGGGAGAGCGGGGTTGTGTGGTCTTTCTTTCTTTCTTTCTCTTTAAGAATGCCTTTCTCTTTCCCCTCCCTCTCTTTCGAGGTCGTAGTCACACTTCTTGCCCTCAGCTATGGAGAGGACGCCATTTAGGTTTTGCACGCTTTGTAAGGGTAAATATACCTGGAAGGATAAGCACAAACGGTGCAACCGTTGCTTACCCCTCGATCTCCAGGAGGACGGCTGTGCGGCCTGTAAATTACTAAAGCCCAAAACTCTAAAAGACCGCAGGGTCAAAAGGTGGGTGGCCTACGCCATGTCTAGGCCTGACTCCTCGCCCGCTGCCGCCGAATGTGACGAGGACAGTGACTACACGGACCCCGTAACGGAGGTCGTAGACCTCTCAAAGGAGCGTTCACGCACCTCGTCGTCCGTCCCCGGTCCCGACAAGCGCGGCTCACGCCCAGTTTATGGGGATGAACACCCCGGCGACGAGGACGCACATGGAAAAACACCAAAGCACATACCCCCGGCACGCATTTGTCGAAGACGAAGGCAGCCATAGCGCCAACGGGGGCGCCGGGCCCACCGGCGTCTTCCGCCGACCGTAAGGGTCGTCAGCCCTCCCCGCCACCGCCTCCACGACAGGCGACTGGGCATTCTAAAGATAAGAGCGCTCACGTTGCCAGCAAGGACTCGACGTTACATAGCGCGACGGCGACCGATCCCTCGGTAGAGAGAATGATCGCCGAAAGCCTCGCGCGCTTATCATCTAAGGACGGCCAGAGACGTACGGCGAGCGAGGCGCCGAAAACCGCGCACAAGGCCAAAGATACGCTGAAAGTGCCAGAAAACAGATCAGGCCAGTTCCTGACGACGACGGAAGGCCCTAGCCAGTGAGAAGGCTACTCAGAAGGCGAAAGGCTCACTTTCTTCAACGTTATGGGACAGAACCAGACAACTACAGGAGGAAGAAACTCCTTTTTCATTCCCAGACCGTCCTGGCCGACCTCAGTGGACCCTTGAAAGGTTCCAGACCTGTATGGATAAACTAGACAGGTTCATGTCCATCCCAGAAGGCAGGGCACCCAAGAGACCAAGGGAGGCACCCCTGGAGAGTCCAAGGGCTAAATACCAGAAGTTTTATAACCCCATACAGGAGGACATATACTCTTACGACCTCACTGAGGAAGACACCCTCTTCCAGGAGGAAGATGAGTTCACCTATGTTGAAGACCAACAAGAAGAGGAAGGTTTTCACGAGGACACTAACCTAGGTGAGGAGGGATTCCAGGAGGACACAGGCGAGGGCGACCCAAATCCCTGGCAGTCACCAGCTAGGTCTACAGACACAGGCAGCAGCAGTATAGTCATCCGGTCTACTGAAACTACACCAGTCAGGAACCCTTCGCCTGTTGATCATCAACCCACATTCAATGCACTGCTGAAGAAGGCAGCAGCACATTTTGAACTTGAAACTGTGAGGTCAGCCCAGACACCGATTTTGTGGAGAGGATTATCAAAGAAAAACCCCCCACTAGCCAAACTATCCCCATCCTCGCCTCAATTAAGAGACGTATTACCCCTTCTCTGTCCACTCCTGCACTGGTTAGAGGGGTCAATCCGAGGATTGAGAAACTGGTCTCTCCCTCTCAATCAGACCCATTATATATTAAGGGTCACTCAATCCCGGACTCCCTGGTCGTGACCAACACCAGGAAAAGGGCCGGAGTACCACTATCTACCAGCGAGGCACCCCCAGATAAAGAGGGGAAGAAGCTTTATGTCCTAGCCAAGAGAATCACCACCTCTGCAGCATTCTCTACCAGAATTGCCAATAATAACACACTATTGGCTCGCTACGCTGATGCTCAATAGGAAAAGCTTAAACAGGACATTGAAGAAGCTCCCGAACCCCTAAGAACTCATTTGCTGGCTACAGTTAACGAGGGCATTCCATCCAAAGCATCGTCAAGAATACCCTCGATGCAGCAGAAACGGCTGGCCGCACTTTGGTACAAGGAATTTTGCTGAAGCGTCACGTCTGGCTTCGCAATTCCGGGTTTAAGGCAGAAACACAAGCGTCTCTTAGTAATAAGCCCATAGAGTAGTCCAACCTCTTTGGGAAAGCAGTTGATGACATGCTGGAGAACGCGAAGAAAGAATTTGACACAATAAAGACCTTGGACCAAATTTCAAAACCCCCTAACAGGCGGGGATTTGGTAATAAGCGCTTTTTTCTTGGCCAACGCCAGCAACAAAACCAACAACAACAGTATTCTGCCAGCAACTACCAAGGAAATAGTGGCCAGTATAATCAGAGGGGTCAACGCCGTGGCAAAGGGAGAGGCCGGGGTTCCACCCCCAGAGGCTCCCAAGCCACCAACACCACCAAGTGAAGCGAAGATTCGCGTCCCCTCCCATGCAACGCCGGTCGGGGGCCGGTTAACATCCTTTCTTCCAGCATGGGAGGGTATAACATCAGACCGCTGGGTGCTTTCCACCGTAGCCCGCGGCTACTGTATAGAGTTCAACAGTTCCCCAAGATACAGACCCCCGAGGGAACGCCGCATGACACCAGAACACCTCGCCATCCTTCTCCAAGAAGTGGACCAACTGCTGGAAAAAGGAGCCATAGAGGTCGTGCCTCTATCTCAGGTAATGGAAGGTATTTATTCAGTGTACTTCCTTGTACCCAAAAAGGATCTAACCATGCGCCCTGTATTAGATCTGCGCCCAGCGAACAAGTTTGTCAAACCCCAAAACTTTCGTATGGTGACATTACAGGAGGTGATCCCACTGCTATCACAGGGAGATTACATGGCGACACTGGACATGAAAGATGCATACTTTCATATTTTAATGTTTCCAGCGCACAGAAAATACCTCAGGTTCATGATAGAGGGCAAACACTACCAGTTCAGAGTGCTACCCTTCGGCATAGCATCTGCTCCAAGGGTATTCACGAAGGTACTGGCAGTGGCAGCGGCCCACCTGCGCAGGTTATCCATCCCCGTATACCCTTACCTCGACGACTGGCTCATAACAGGGGACTCTTACGAGACATGCTTTTCAAACACCCAAAAGACTGTAGACCTTTTGTTCCAGGTGGGCTTCTCCATCAACGAGAAGAAGTCCAGCTTAGACCCCACCCAAGTCAAACAATTCCTAGGGGCTCTAATTCGAACAAAGGACGGCCTCGTCTTCCCCTCCAACGAGAGGGTCCAAAACATGCTGTTTCAGATCCCCCAATATGTGGCAGGTCGAGAGGTGACGGTGCGCAAAGAAATGCGCTTGCTAGGAATGATGGCGTTGTGTATTTATTTGGTACCTCACGCGCACCTGCGCATGCGACCAATGCAAGAGTGGCTCAACAGCCAGTGGTGTCAGGCCAGCGGACAATGGGACGATCTAGTGGTGGTCTCGCAGGCCTTGGTTCTCTCGCTACGGTGGTGGACAAAGGAAAACCTGATGATAGGGAAACCTTTTGCCACACCCGCGGTGGAGTCCACTCTAACCACGGACGCATCCCTCACAGGATGGGGGGGGGCTCACCTATCCCATCAGACTGCTCACGGAGTGTGGACTCCGAGCGTAGCATCCAAACACATAAACCTACTGGAGCTACTGGCGGTGTTCAAAGCACTAAAAGCCTTCCAAGAACACCTACAAGGGAAGACAGTGATGGTCCTTACAGACAGCACCACAGCCATGTACTACATCAACAAGCAGGGGGGCACCCACTCTTCAGGACTGTCCAAGCTGTCCCAGAATATATGGAAGTGGGCTCTCAGACACAACATGTTCCTACTGTCACAACACGTACCAGGAAAACTAAATCTGCTAGCAGACGAACTCAGCAGAGACTTCCCTCTGCCCGAAGAGTACGAATGGTGATTGCACGAAGACATCGTCTTGGACGTCTTCACGCAATGGGGATTCCCCGAAATAGACCTGTTCGCAACTCTGGAGAACTCACAATGCCAAAGTTACGCCTCCAGGTACCCCCAGAACCAGTCCAAGGGGAACGGTCTGTCGATTCAATGGTCAGGGAAATTTGTTTACGCTCCCCCCCCCCCCCCCCCCGACTCCCCTTCTCAACAAAGTTGTGTACAAGATGCACCAGGAACAAGTCACCATGATACTAGTGGCCCCTATGTGGGCCCGACAGCCATGGTTCGCTCACTTGATGGAGATGTCCCCATCTCCCCCAGTGAAACTTCCCTGCCCGTACAACATGCTGTCACAGGACAAGGGCAGGACACTGCATCCATGCCCTCAGAACATGAACTTAGCAGCCTGGCTCCTGAGATCATAGAATTTGGACATCTACAACTCCCGCAGAGATGTATGGACATCCTCAGGGAAGCCAGAAAACCTAATACTCGCCACTGCTATGCTAGCAAGTGGAGAAGATTTGTCTTCTTGTGTAGAGGAAAGAGCATCAACCCGGTTGACTGCTCTCCCACACATATTGTTCTGTACTTGACCCTTTTATTGGATTCAGGTCTAGTGTTCAATTCCATTAAAGTCCACCTGCCGGCACTTTCGGCATACACCACTTCCCAACTTAAAGTGTCGTGGTGGAAGATCCCCGTTTTCAAGGCCTTCATGGAGGGGGTAAAGTGAATACACCCTCTGATAGTTAACCCAGCTTCCGGATGGGACTTAAATGTGGTACTTACCAGACTCATGGGCTCGCCATTTGAACCCATGCACAAGGCAACTCTTAAGGACCTCACTCTTAAGGCTGCTTTTCTAATAGCCAACACCTCCATTAGGAGAGTAAGTGAACTACAGGCTCTTTCTAGTGTGCGTGAAACGAGACAAGGCACACACGGAGTTGGCTGCCTGAAGCGCCATACCCCCTGAAGAAAACACTTTCTTCGCCCAACCATCAAAACGTTTGTCGTCCCTATCAGGAGGGATGGTAAGATACAATGCCTGCTTTGCTGGGGCCGTAGCCGCCTGCACCACCAAACTCTCCGAAGTGGGGTGCTTGGTCAAGCAGCAGGGGTCGCTACTGGCTGGGTGGTATTTACACATCAAAGACTTGCCCAATGCCGGGAGACTCTCCGGAGCAGTCCAAGCCGCCGCCACCCTCCTCTGTAGAGCCATATGGAACGGCAGTACCGGTTCAGTTGGTGGACCTTGTTCGAGGATATCCATAAGGTCATCCTGAAGAAAATTCCCTGGGGGAGCAGACCACCCCCAAGTACTCAGTAACTCTAGACATAAGGTGCCGGTACGAAGAGTCGGCATGAGTGCCAGGCTCAGGCCTACAAAACTCCACCTTCGGAGAGGTGTCCAAACCACTGGCGTCGTGCAGTGACTGACGCAGGTCCTCAATTTGGCTATGGCCCGAGAGAATCTCATCTGGCACTGTATCAGGAACCATGCCATCATCAGAGCCCTCATCCACCTCTGAAATGTACTCAAGATGGCGGTAAGAGGGCACATAAAGGGGAACAAAGCCATGCTTGACCTTTGCCAGAGCCTTTCTAGGGTGTTCCACCGTGCCCCGGGGTACCCCCGTCGAAACAGCCTCTAAAGGCGTTGAGTGAATCGGCGTTGACGCCGAACGTGGCGCCGACAGCATCGACGGCGTCGACACAGGCCTCGAGGGCGGAGCCCCGAGCGTGTCCCCGAGCGTGTCCCTTGACAGCCTGGGCGCCGATGGCATCGGCGACTTCTTCGGAGGCGGTGCCTCAAAAGAGTCTGTCGACGACCTCGCCGCCACAGGCGTCGACGTCTTCCTCGAAGACACCACAGGTGCACACGGTCTCGAGCGCGTCGAGGACCGGGACCTGGAACGGGCATGACGAGAACGATTCCCCTTGTCCGAGTGGGACCTTTCCTGCGAATCGTGCCAACCACCTGAGCCCGAAGGCGTACGAGCGGTGTCACTCGACCGATCACGACCGACCCCACTCGGAGGCGCGGACGGACCAGTGTCCTGCGATTCGAGAATCGCTAGCATTTTCTTACCGAAGGAAGCCCATTCCTCCGGCGTCACATGCTTGGTGGGATAAGCGACCCGCTGACGGGCGGAGTCCTCGGAGGAGGACGGGGAAGGCGACCGATGACGGCGCTTCCGTGAGTGCCTCGAAGAGGCAGAGGAGTGGCGGGACCTACTCCGGGACCAAGATCCACTGGACTTCCGACGACTATGCGGAGATTCGCCCCTCGAATCATCTGTCGAAAGCCCCGCAGACCTCGACCTCCGTGGCTTGGACACATTACCTACCGACAGTTTCTTCTTGCGCTCCCGCAAGGCTTTGGACGTAAGCAACTGGCAGTCGACACAATCATCCGTGTCATGGGCCTCCCCGAGGCACCAGAGGCAGGCGTCGTGCAAGTCTGTCACCGACATCTTGGACCCACAGTCCGCGCACTTCTTAAAGCCCGGACGCGGGGTGGAAGACGAGGTAGACATCACAAAGGATATACTTCACAAACGAACAGGTTCGAAGAACCGATAAAGAACAGAAACTCCAAAGATTCGAAGCGCACCGAGATCTCTGAAACGAACACGTTCGCGGAAAAAACGGAACTGAGGCTACGGGCGTCGTGCGTCCTACTTATAACATCCAGTGACGTCGGCTGTCGGAGGAGGTCCTCGAGGGCGGCATATCGACGTCATTGACGCAGGACGCAGAAAGATTGTCCGAAGCAGCACAGCTGTGGTGATTAGTGTCATAGATATGGACTACGTTGGAGGACCCAATCCCCTCGAACTATGCGTAAGGGCTGTTTCTGGTTTTAAGCTTCAACATACTCCGAGGCCGGTATCACGCTCTTCTTCTCACTCCTCTTCAGAGTCAGATATATACTAGTGTCTTCTGTTTGAGTGCTGAAGCCAGTGTTCTACTACTCTGTCAATGTGTCTCTTTGGATGTGATGTGAGGGGATTTGAAGAGATGGGCTTCGAAGATGCATGTGTGCATGTTTTACGGTTTGATGCCCCCTTTCCCTGATTGCGTTTGCTTCTGTGAAGTGTGACTTATATTTATCAGTACATTTTTTCAGCGGTTACTAAGCTCGATGCCGGTGAGATTGTATCCTTCCATCTGTGGGTCGAGATTGACCCTTCAAACTCTCTTGTTGTGGCTTTCATTGTGTTGATGTGTGTGAGAATTGGTGCCCTCATGATCGCAAGGGGACTTCTTCCCAACTTAACCTGAAGTCGAATGGTCAGAGTTATGGGATGGACTGCAAGCCTTATCGGGAGGCGCCTTCTTAGTAGGCTGTTGGGGTAGGGGGAGACTCTTGTTTGAAACCACGACCTCCACTTCTGACTCACGAGCCTTCGCTCTCTACTGCAGCAGATTCCATCTGCATAGGGTTGTGCTACCCAGTGCACACCATCAGCGATCTAGGAGGTGGTCCTGGGGCGGCAAGTATTACACACTTGGCAGGGACCCTCCAGGGAAATGAGTTGCACACGGGACAAACTTTAAAGGGTGTATTTTGCGGATTTGGGTTGTTTGACCGAAGTAAAATGATTTGCAGCACAATTGATCGTAGTCAATTTCGGTGAAAATCACTTTTTACTTCAGCCAAACAAACCAAATGTTGCATTACACCACCCCGCTTACCCTCCTTACCTGTTTGCTCGCTGCTTTCTCCTGAACCCCGGTGGCATCAGATCCGTCCCTCTAATGCAGGTCAGATCCGACGCTGCAGGGTCACCATTTTCTTTTCAGTCCCCCGCCTCCAATGTTAAGTAAGTTAGGGGGTGGTGGATGGGTGGGGGTGGGGGAACAACCCTGCAACCCCCCGAAGGCCAAAAATACCAAACATGGGGAGCGGGGGACACCCCTGCTCCACATGTTCAGAATTTGCTGGCATTGATCGAAAGGTACTGGCTGAAATCGTTCAAATGTACCATTTAATCAAATTGGGTAATTTGTATTTTCCATCTGAGCCTCAGGGTAATAATGGTGCCTTAGTGTACAGTGTGTGAAAGGGCAGAGAAATGTTTTAGGCCTCTAAGAGTTCAAAACAAATTGTGCCCCTCTCCTCTCCTTTGTGTACACCTCATAGCTGTCGAATACCGTTCTCTCGTTCATCGATGCTTCGGTTTCAAAGTCGGGCAACCACACGTGCAATGGTGTCAAAAAATGTTTCCTTTGATGCAAAATTGCTGCCAAACGATGATGGGAAAAAAAGAAATCTGAGAATGTCAATCTGAGGATGAACGGAGGATAGCACAGGGGCAACGCGCTGGTTTTGGAAGCAAGACCACGCAGAGGTTTGAATCCCGGATCCACGCTTAGAAACTAAACTCTGGTACGGTATTAGGTGCGTTATAAAAAACCAATTAAACGTGTGCGGGATATCCTGGGTACCCGTACAGATAGGATAGGGATACTATGACAGGACAAGCCATTTTTCTAATTCGAAAAACATGTTCTACTCTGAGCCAACCACTAGATGGCAGACTATACAAAGCATGTGAATCTAAGCAAATCCACAAGCCCCATAAACACATACTAAAAAAACTAAGCATGGCATCCGTTTCCAGGTGCAGAAAGTTGTGATTAAAAACTTTGTTGGACAGGTCCACCCCGGACTTCAGATAAGTGTCATATCTATGAAAATCTAATAAATACGACAGCTTTATTATTTTCATGCATACATTTACGCACAGGTTTAGAGCAGAGGCCAGTGCAAAGGTCAGGTTACTTGACAGAAACCAGAACACTGCTTTTTAGTTTTATCTACTTAGAGGTAATTGTAAGCCATGTAGAAAGTCCCCTGAAACAGAATTTGTTTCTCGGAAGCCTTTCAAAAAAGAAGCCGCCACTGTGATGAAAGGAATGATTTATTTCCGTTCCGCTTCTGCTGCGTTGTTATACCCGATGTCTGCACTTACCCTTGCACTTGCCACCAGCTGACCCTACTTCTCATATTGTTATTTATTTTTTCCCCCCATGTACTGCACTGCCCCGTCCCCCTCCCCCCCCCACTCTGCACTCTTCCCTTTTCGCCTTCCCCTGCACTTGCGCAATCTGATTGACACTAGGCCTAGTAGGATTGTTGTCTCTGTCTTCCCTTTGTTCCCCCTTCCCTGCTGCGTCATGCCTTGCAACACTTGTATATAGACGAATATAAATGCCTTATCATATCATATCAATTGAGAATTAATCTTTAGTAACGAATTATGCTTTTTTACCAGCGAAGGCAAACCAGTAGCAAACCAGTATTGCACGGAGTTCCTGTGCTGTGTGCATAATCTTCAAGATGCATGTAGGAGAACATGTTCCACAAATGTAAAAACCATACCTCTTTGCTGAGCAACTGTTTTGTTTCTAATGGGTCCTATTCATTTTCAGGTTTTGTCATGTTCTGGATGCAGGTTGCATACTTTCTACAATCTTGAGTATGCACGGTCTAGTTTACATCCATTTAACCCTGCAGTCAATGGGGTAAATTACTATAAAATGTCAGTGACAGCAGAGACCTTGCTCAAGAGTGGGTGATTGTCATTACACCTATCACAGGTGTTACAGCCTCTCAAATCTTCAATACAATTAAAAAGTCCAAAACCTGGCTCTTCATGAAGTGCAAGCGCTGTTCAAAAACAAACAAATGAAAGTTACATTTGTAATTGAAATAGATACTCAGCAAAACAGGTCCCTACTATAATCCAGATAGGTATTTAACTTTATGTAGCGGTCCATGCACAGTTCCTCCAACATCTAGGCACTGTGATTATTATACTTCAGCCAATACTCAAGTTTACCGACCTCTGAAGCATGTGAACCAATAAGATTGCTCCGCTGGTTAAGTGCTTGTTGCTGCAATCTGTGCATGATCTGTAGGTCGTAGGTTCGAATCCTGGCAAAGCCAACTAAGCCTTTATCCTTTTGAGGTCTATGAAGGAGTACCATCTTCGATCTGGGGATAATTGTGTTCAATATGTTCTATGTACAGCACTTTGCCAAAAAAGCTATATAAATAACAATTTGACCATGAGATTAGGTATAGAAGTTCGCATGGGGTCCTTGCCCCTCTGCACTGTTGTATCATACACTGGCATACCATTAGGTAGTCTCAGGAGGATAGCCCAGGGGCAACGCGCTCGCCTTGGAAGCAGGTCGACGCGGTGCAACACAGGTTCGATCCCCGGGTCCGCGCTTAGAAACCTCTGGGTATTAAGCGCGTTATAAATAACCAATCATAATAGTTCCAGGAAATTAGGGCTTTCATTAAACATCTAACGACAATTCTGCTATCGAACCTCAAAATACACAATACAATTAATGTTTACTTTACTATGTCATTCGCTAGGTTTTTGTGTTTTGAACATTTAAATATATGCAGGAGAGATCACATGGCCAGACCTTAGAGAAGTTTTAAATCATTTAACAGTAACTATTGTTCTCCAGCATGGGTCTGGCATGGATTCACATGCTCATGAATATTCCCTTTTGTCAGGCAGGGAATCCTCGGTAAAAGAAAAAACTGTTTCACTTTCACTTTAAGACTGTATTTCTCCTCTACACCAACCGCGGTCCTTTGGGTCATACTGCCCCCATCCAATGACAGTCCTCTCCTTAAGCCCCGCCTCTGGCAGCCAACTTCAGATTCAGAAGAGCAGCAGATGAGCTGGATGGAGGGTTCGCATGTGAATCTATGCCAGACCCATGCTGGAGAACAATGGTTACAGGTAAGTAACTTAAACCTTCTCCAGCATGTGGTCTGGCATGGATTCACATGCTCATGAATAACAAATGCACAGCAGTACACATTGCACAACCACGGGAGGTAGCAATGCTCAAAAGAAGCAATTCACACTTAACCCTGGAACAGACTCACCTCAAGCGAACAGGTTGTGTAGTACTGCCTGGCCGACTCTGGAATCCCTGTCGACACAGTAGAACGTTGTGAAGGTATGCGTGTACCTCCACACTGCAGCCCTGCAAATGTTGAGCAGGGGCACATCAGAAGGGAACGTTGTCGTCGCAGCGATCGCTCTGGTGGAGTGGGCTCTCAGACGGGCCGGCAGCAGCCGGTTCGCCAGCTGATGGCAGTGTGTTAGGCAAGATTGTATGCAGTACCCTTTGGGTGCACTACAATAACCCTAACCTCCTGGCAACAGGGACCCAAAATTTGGTATAAGTCTGAACTACACTAGTTGGTGGTGTGGTTGAGCAGCCAGGCTAATCTCAAGAGGGGTCAATGTGAGCAGTAATGCTGTGACACAGAGTTTCACGGTACAATTATTCAAATAAACTCTTAGACTCAAGGTTTCCTGATAAAACAATTATTCATTTATTTCACAGTCAGCTGTATAATACACTTCAAAACACACTCTTAGTGTCTCTAAATCAGATGATACCATTTGGGGATGGCACACAGACACTTCTTACACCCTCAGGTGACTTAAATAGCTAGGACACTGTGGACATTGATTTATCGCTGGTACATTTAGAGCAATACTGAGTTTGGTGTAAAAGACAGAAGAGAAATAAAACAAAGGTTAACAAATCATTCACAAATGGGTAAGTTCATTTGGAAACCTTCCAATGCAGAGTACATTAACCCTTTCCTGGGGGAAAGGCCAAAGCACAAAGTCAGAGGTAAAGAAGAGACACTCAGGGAGCCAGGACAACCAATGTTAATTGCACAATGTCTAAGGGAGCTGAAGATCTTCTTTCTAGGTAGGTAAAAAGTCGTGCACAATGTTTTTAGAAAGGTTTGCAGAAAATAGAACACTTGAATGGCCACAAGCTGGGAGGCTTGTGAGGGGCAAAGCTGTAAGCAACTCTGCAAGATAACCAAGACAGGTCTCAACTGCGAGCAAGCAAGGCTACACAAAAAGAGGCAAGTTATCTTAGACTTTACAGTACCTCTGTTAGAAGAAATGGTTCCAGCTGGCTTCTGTTCCTGTACAGCTCTCCAGATCTTGTTCCTGAGCCCCAGTCGTGGGGACAAGAGGGAGGACGTCTGGGGACTCCTGCTCTGCAATGGTAAGGTCAGCGGCAGCAACGGGCAAATTTCAATTCAGCGGTTCTTTGGTGTTTTAGCTCCTCGTGTCTGACAGCAAATAGCAACACAATGGTTCTTGGATACCACTCTGGACTTTCCTCGCATCTGGGGTCCAGCACTCTGTTGAGGTGGCTCAGAGTTGGTCAGTCCTGCTTCAGGGAAGTCCGGAGGATCTTCCTGGCACTTGGGTCCAACTTAAAAGCAACGCACACAATCTGGTGTTCCTCTCCCTGGTACTTCGATTCCAGCAGCAGAAGTACAGCCAGCTCAGAGAGAATGGCCAGACGGGCTTACTTTGGAGTCGATTGGTCCCACCAACTCAAAGTGAGAAGTCGATCTTGCAGGGTTTCTCTAGTTGAGGGGAATCGGAGCTTCAGCAGAGCAGCAGGTCTTCACCGGGCAAACCAATTGTCCAGGAGTTGCAGCAGGAGTCTCTTCCAAGTTCTTTGGATTCCTTCGTCCAGTGGTCGACCTTGCCTTCCAAGCCAAAAAGCATTGCCTTTAATGCATGTTTCTCCCATTCATTCCAGCCTAGCTGTCAATCAGACAGCAGGGTGGCTGTCCTTGCCAGACAATCACCTTTGGGTGCATTCCTGTAACCAAGGGGATTAAGCACAGGGAGTTTGGGGCACCTCCCTCACTTCCTGTCCCTGCCAGACATACTGGAGCCAGAGGCGGGCTTCACTCGAGAAACCCGCCAAAGAGGACCAAACCTGGTTTGGCGCGCATTGTAAATCTCAAGAAGGACCTTTCAAACAAGAAATGGCGAAAAAAGAAGACCGGGGCTATTTTGACAAAATGGGCACCCATGGGTACTTTACTGCAGCTGCGAACACAGCCCGTGGTAAAAACACACAATGGTAGTAAAAAGTAAACCACTGCCACCAGCCATTAATTGTAGAAAGGGCAACATAAAAATGTTATATGAGAAACTACACAAAGGGGATACTAAGTAACCCCCCCCCCAGCACCCTATGGTAAGATAGTGTGTGCTCAGTCTAGAAAGTTACAAAATGTAAGTAAAGTCAATTTCACTTCACTGCTCTTGGAAACAGTTTCACCAAGAGAAGGTATTGAAACCTTTGGGAAATCTAAGCTCCTTCCCTGTGCCACTGCACTGTAGGTGCTCTGTGCCACAAGTAAAGGATGATGCCTATGCAGTTTGTCAGACTCCAAAGTTCAAAGAAAAACAAATCATAATAAAAATAAATAAGAGGATGAGAAAAAGGGCTCACTCTCGCCAAGTTAGAAATGAAAAGTCCTAAAGTCCAGCAAAAGAGCTGGGGGTCTCTAAGGTAGAAGGGAATTAGCACTTTCTGAGAATTCTCCCCAACAATAGGCATGATGCAGCCGGAGAGCCAACTTGAGAAGGAAGCCTTGGACAAGGCCTTCCCATGGTTAAAAGATCCAAAGTTCACAAACAATTGAGTAGTCTTCCGAAAACTCTTTGTGCGCGTCACGTAGAACTTCAAGACACGAGCAACATCCAGCGAAAGTAAGGCCCTTTCCACCGGCGACAAATGATTCGGTAAGAAAACAGGCAACACCAAAGGTTCGTTGAGGTGGAATTTCGACTGATGCTTTGGCATGAAAGTGGGTTGCGTATGCAGTACCACCAGTATTCTTGGAAAGTCAGATACGCCTGCTTGCAGGATAGGGCCTAGATCTCACCCACACATCTGGTTGAGGTGATGGCCACAAGGAACGCCGTCTTCCATGAGAGAAACTTGAGTGGAGCTTGATGCATAGGTTCAAAAGGTGACCCCGTGAGTCTTGTCAGGACCATGTTGAGTTACCATGCTGGGCCAATCGCCTGCACCGGTGGGAAAGATCGAAAAAGTCCCTTGAGAAACTCCTTGACGAGTCTGTGGGACCACAACAAGGATCTTCCCGGGGATCTGCTGTAGCTTGAGATGGTCACCAGGTGTACCTTGATGGGTGCGTGAGCCAGCCCAGCTTTTGGCAAGGACAGCAAGTATGGAAGAATCTGTGGAGCGTGACCCTCAGTGGGGTAATCTTTTACGGCCGCTGCCATGTAGCAAAATGCTTCCACTTATAGCTGAAGCACTTTAGAGTCGACAAAGACTGCTTTGGCGAGGACCTCTCTGCAGTCCGCTGGCAACTCCTAACCTCCAAATTCTAAGGCTGTAGGAGCCATGCCTTCAGGTTCATAGATCCTGGACCGTGATGAAGGATTGCGCCTCCCTCCCTGGTGATCAGATCCTGAAGTACCGGCAACTTGACTGGAGGCGACACGGACAGGCTGAGCAGGTCCAGATACCAAATATACCTCGGCCACGCCGGAGCGATAAGTATCATCTTGCACCGACACTGTGAGAGTGTGCTGATCACAAGTAGCAGGAGAGGAAATGGGGGCAAGGCGTAAAGAAACAGACCTTCCCACGAGAAAGAGAATACGTCCCCCAAGATCCTGAGTTGGTGGAGCCTGCTGACGAACTTCTGTCATTTTGAGTTCTCCGCCGTGGCAAAAACATCGATCGGAGGCCTGCCCCATTTGACGAACAGACGGTCCACAGGATCCTGACGAAGTTCCCACTCGTGGAAGGAGCGCAGCTCCCTGCTGAGGGAGTCCGTGATGGAGTTCTTGACACCTGGTAGGTGGAACGGGACGAGGAACATCCCCTATCTGATGGCCCAAGGCCCCAAGTCCTGAGCTTCCTTGGAGAGCCACGGGGACTGACTGCCCCCTTGTTTCCTGATGTAGAACATGGTGGTGGTGTTGTCCATGAAGATCCTCACTTGGGGTCCCAGAACACTGACCGTAATTCCACGATGTTGATGCGCATATCCTTCTCCTCCCGAAGTCACAGACCTCTGGCGTGTAGACGTCCACTGTGATCTCCCCAACCTTCCATAGAGGTGTCCTTGGTGACTGTCTCTTGGTATGGCGGCGTTTTAAATACCCGCCACCTGGGCAATGTGGGAGCGTACCTCCACCACTATTGCCCGCCGGAACTCCTCTTTGAGGGGGATTTTGTCCGCAAAATTCCCACACACTTGTGTCCGATAGGGATAAATTCCTGTAGGGGGTCGCATCTACAAGCTGTAGAAATGGATGAGGTAGATGCAGGACGACATAAACCTAGCAAAGACTTGATGGCCCGAACCGTGGACGTCTTCACCGACGACAGCCGCGGTACCTTCGCCTGAATGGGAAGCCTTTCCTCAGAGCGGGATGCCAGGGAAGCCACTGTGTTGAGGCCGGTGCCGAGGAACAGCACACGTTCTGCGATGACGTTAAGCAGGACATTGGATAGTTCACGGAGAACTCCAGCTCCGTCAGTAGTCGGACGGTCTCCCTGTGCTCGTCGGCCAGTTCCTGGGAGGAGGCTTGTACCAACCAATCATCCAGGTAAAGGTATACGTGTACACTGTGCAGTCGCAGGTGGGCACCAGCCGGGCATGGCATTTTGTGAACACCCCTGGGGCTGACTTTAGGACAAAAGGTAAGGCCTTGAACTTGTAGTGTTGGCCTTGTACCATGAACCGAAGTAACTTCCAATGTTTCCTGTGGATGAGGAAATGAAAGTATGCATCCTCTAGGTCCAAAAACGTCAAGAAATTCCCTTCGTCCAGTTTTCAGAGCACATGTTGCGACGTGACCATCCTGATTTTTTGGGATTTCAAGTACTTTTGTAGACGGTGCAGGTCCAGGATGGGTCTCCAACCTTTCGTCTTCTTTCTGACCATAAAGTATCTGTAATAGACTCTGGAGCTATTGGGGAACTGGCTCTGTTGCCCCATAACATGCAACATAGCTTGCACTTCTTCCAGGAGTTGAGAGATGTGCTGCTCCCGACAGGGAACCAGTGGAATACGAGGGCACCTGTGCTGGAACGCCAAGGTGTGCCCCTGGGCTAGAATGTCCAGCACCCATCTGTCGGTGGTGGTGATCTTCCACTCACTGACAAACCTCATCAACCAGCCTCCCACCAGGGTGCACGAGTGGGGGCCTGACGTCTTGGTTGGTTCAGGCTTGCGTTGGCACCTTGCCCTGTGGGTGACGGCGACGCTGACCTCTGCTACCGTAGGCCTGGGAGTGATCCCTGTAGTCTTCCTTCGTGGAGGATCGGGGAGGTTGCCTGTAAGACGCATGGTATCCCTTGGATGATCTGCTCGATTTTCCCATGGAGGAGCGAAATGACGACTAGCGATGCTGCTGCAGAGTGCCAAGGGAATGTGCCGTCTCCATGTCCATCTTTATGGGTTGAAGGAAATTATTGAACAGCTTCCTGAACAGATTTTCGCCATCCAAGGGCTTGTCCAGCACCTTCGCATGAACGTCCTGGCAAATGTTTGTGGCCTTTAACAACCACTGCCGACTAAGTGTTTCCCATCTGCCGGAAGCCCGTGTCGGCGATGTCCACTGCCACTGTAATGGCCTTATCCGACGCCATCTCCTCTTCCTGAAAGAGGGCTAGAGCCTCTGTTTTCTTGTCATCTGGGGTGGGGTTGGGGGGGGGAAATACCACGATAGGGCCCAGCTTGTACCAAAGCTTCTGGTCATATCGGGACAAGATATCCAGAGCATTAGTCGCCTTTTTCGTGGATGCCGCAGTTTAGATGACTCTCTTCCCCATGGCGTCCATCTTCTTCCCCTCGTTTTCCGGGGGGCGGAGGGGGACTGATGGATGCAGAAGCAGGGTTGGCCAAAGGTTTCCTTGCGGCAGCCAACACCCTTCCACCCAAATGCTGTCCAAAAAGGGTATTGCCATGATCGTCTTCCTTTTGGACTCTCGTTGCTGATATTGGAACCCCTCCTTCTTGGTTTCCTCGGGCACCAGCTAGAACAACTCAAACTCCCTGGAGATCGGGTGGAATGATCCCCCCCCTCGTCTGGTGGAGAGACTATGAGGGGCGTCCAGGTGCAGTGATTCGTTGTCTGCCGGGACAAAGTCCTCATCTTTGTCTGTTTCCAGGGCCGTCGTGGCCGTGTCCATACCAGTGTCCGTATCCAGGTCCGCTGGTGGTGTCAGGTCCCGACGTAGTTGAGGAAGTCGATGCGGCTGTGTTGGATGATGCTTCCTCTTCTTACAAGGAGGCTGCTCAGAGGCATGCAGTACAACAGGTGCTGGGGGCAACTTCTGCTTGATCTCTGTCTCTAGGGTGCGGAGTTTCGACAGAAGGTCCATGATTATGTCCCTCGGCTGGGAAGGGAACAATGGAGTGCTGGGCCCTGTACCGCTGTTGTCCTCGTGGACTGTGCGGATGGACGCTTTGTCGTCCGTGGATGAGAGGTCCATTGGCTGAACGTAAGCCTTGGAGGGCTGCTTTGGGGCCTCTTCACCACACCCCCTTTTTCCCTCCTGAGGGCTGTGTACCCGGGCCAGAGCCGGTGCTCTCCCCCACCCCCCCAGGGGTGCCCACAGCCTTCGCAGCTGCCTCGACAGCTGTGTCGCACCTGGGAGGCAGGGAAACTCTCTGCTGTAGGGTCGGTACCATCTGCCGTAACGGTCGCCCCAGAGGATGTCGAAGTGGTCAACCGAGTCTTCAGCGATGGTGGAGCCTCCTTGGGCTGTGCGGCCCTCTTCTCTTCCTTTGGCCTTGGCTTTTCTGGTTAGTCCTGCAACTTGGTCGGGGTGGATGACTTCCTCTTTGAGGAGGAGCTCGATGGCAGGCTGGCTACGGAGGCGGACGGCGATCGCAGCCTGTCCAACCTGGGACCGGCATCAGCAGCGAACCCCGGTGATATCGGTCTTGCGGTTCTTGGCCTTATCTTGGACCCCCACGATTGGGGGGGGGACTCAAAGTACTTCGACCTCCTCCCAGAGGTATACAGCTCTTCGGATCAACCGGTCCTGGGTGAGGCCCTTGAGGAGCATGCAACTTCACCGACAACGGATCCCCGCTGACGGCCGATTAAGATAAAAAAGTACAAAATACTCAAGGACTCCCAACACTGAAGAGTGCTGTAAAAATCTGAAGATGGCTGCCAGATATGGGGCTTAGGGAGAGGATGGCCACTGGATGGGGGCAGTATGACCCAGATGACAGCGATTGTTTTAGAGGAGAAATACAGTTTTAAAGTGAAACCACTTTTTTCTTTTATCGACGATTCCCAGCCTGACGATGCAGAATATTCATGAGCATGTGAATGCATGCCAGAGCCCATGCTGAAGAAATAATTAAAAGGTGTATTCTGTCACAATTCAGTAAGCTGCCGCTTGGTAAGGATTTCTGTACAGTTTTTAAACATGCTGGCCGTCGCATACTTTTTACTCTGGCAAAGGAGAAAACTAATATTTACTCTCTTGAAATCACATTTACTCTCAACGTTTAAAGATAGGGAGTGAACTACTCCTCATCCCCCCCCAAATTCTTATCTGGAACACCGGGGCTACCTAAACAGCTCTTTCTAAGTCACTGAGAGCTCCTCAACATACAATTTGAAAAAAAACATGTAGGAATTTAAATCTAAAGTAAAATTAAGCACAGAAAAATAAAACAATCTTTTAAAAGCTGCACAGGAAGATATTGACCAACAGGATCATAGCACACAAATTGGAGCTGATACATTTAAGTGTCTATGTGACAGTTAAGGCGTATCACTTTTTAGTTATTCTGAATGTCAGCCACTTTTTACAAACTCAAAGGCACAGATGTTTCAAGGAAACTGCCTTACCTGCATTTCACAAGGCAAGGTGAGCCATGTAACAGTCATGTAGCTGTGCAATAGGTTTAACTTTGCTTCCAGAGATAAGGTAACACTACAAAAAAGAAAATTCCAAGATGCGTGAAATGTTCTTTTATTAGCATACAAGAAACAAAATAACACACACACACACACACAATGATACTGGTCAGCGATAGCACTAAAACAATGTATTTCACAGCCAGATTCATTCATGTCTGTGAATCAAACAGATGCTTTTTACGTACAAACCATGGAAAAGTAGCGGCTTTGTTACTGTAAACTGGGTTAAGTAGATACGGTAGGCCTTACTTTCTTTTATATAGATGCATACAAGAGCACTGTCATAGACGCCATCCTTTATTAACAACCAACATTAACTTCATAACTCCCTTTGTCCTAAAAGTTTCCAATCAATGACCCGTCTTAACTTCTTATACTCTGCATTATGTTCTTCTGTTTAGTCAAATTCAGTACAGTACGGGTAACAAACCCAGTCTGTGTTTGCACCCACACTTGGTGCCATCCTTCCCATCCCTTCGGTTTGTTACGCCCGTTGTAAGCAGCAGATCATCTCCTGTCTTATCTCTGCCTGGTGCACTTTAATAGTACTTGAAAGGCAGCCCAATATCTTTCGCCTTAGACTTTGAATTGCATACAGTAAGCACAACCTGCCCTAACTCATATACATTTGTCATGCCCACAAACCAGTCTGATTGCTTAGGCACCTCTCTGCTGAACCATTTAAAGGATACCCTTTGTTTGCCCTATAATAGGGCTTATCTAAAACACTTTGTGCATAGATTGTTCTCACTTGCAAAGAGAACTAGTAGATATCCCATGAGGCTCACAGGTACATCACAGCTCATAATTTTCTCGGATCAGCCCAATCTCCAGCTAAAAGCCACAAGCTCTGGAAACACCAATCAGGACAAAATCACCTCATCCCAGCAACAACAGGGACAATATAACAGGAAAACCACTAGGCGATCTGGTGACAAGAGCGTGCGTCATCCCTTCTGTAGTCCATAAGGGCTTCCCGGTTAAAGCAGTACAGTGAAGGGTGAAGACCATCCGTTGACCAGCCTCCTTGCCTAGGAGCCTTTGCTTTGCTGTGTCCTGCTACTTGTCTAGGAAGTTAAATGCTTCTTCTCAGCTGCACCTGCACTACACACCTCTCATGCTATCTCTTCCTTTGGAAATATACAAAAATGTGGCCTGCATTTGTGTGCTCCCACAGTCACTGCAACTTTGGGCGCACATAAAATACTGACTCCCATTACTGTACCCAAGCAGAGCGGGGCTGTCCCCCGCTCTCCTTGGGGGCAGTAACTGGAGTCGGGGGCTGCAGGGTTTTCCCCCGCTTACCATCATGGTAAGCGTGGGACAAGAACGTTTTTATTTTTCACCCTGCAGCGTCTGTTCCACCACACGCAAGTGGGAAGAACCGACGCTGCAGGGATAGCGGGGAGTCGGCGGCAGCACACAGAAGTGTGCTGCTGTAAAGTTAAGTGGGGTGGGGGGGGTCGGGAAAGGGTATGCGGGGTGGGGGACATGGGTAAAGTGACCTATTTGATCACTGCGCTGCAATTGGCGTCGACATATTTGTGTGCGCAGTTACTGGCGGTGTAGTGATTACATAGATAGTGTTGTAGAGGAATTAGGCGAGTACCTGGCAGTGGCTCTTCTTTTCTCCCCTCCAATCAACGGATCCACCCGTAGCTTAACCAACAAAGGAGCTTTCTTGGAACACTTGTGGCAACTCGCATCTCTTTGGCACCAGTGGATTGATATCTGGTATTGATGATTTTGACATAGTGGCCCTTCCAGAAACCTGTCTCACGGAAGTCACTGAAATTGACGTCAGACAGACCATTCAACAATTTGATTAGCTACAAACGGCGATAAGGGGCACCCTAAAGGAGGCCTAATCATTAGTGTTAACAGCCAGTATAATATTTCTGAAAGTAGATTCTACAGATAATTCTTCTCGCTGGCCTTCTTTCTTGGGCATCCTTTAATGGTTACCCCAAACTATTGCTTAACATCTACGACCACCCTGGTTGCAAGCCTTATTTTCCCTTGATCGCAAAGGTAGGAAATCTGCTTGAGAGAGAGAGGCTGCTGCCTACTGCATTGTCTTACGTGATTCTTTATTTTTTGGAAACTCTTTTTATTGAATTGTACAACAAGTCAAAAGAAAAGAAACATTCTCGCTCACCCTCTCACTCCCCCCCCTAAATTGACAAGCATTCAAAACCTTAATCGTCTTTCTTCCGGGCAGTCCCCCCACATTTATTGTAGATCCAGTAGTCACAGGTGTTGCAGGCACCACATCACTCTGTAGTCATCTTTAAGAAAAGTCATTATTTCCCCCAATCCGCAGCAAAGTTCTGCACTTTATCGTCCATGGCGTAAGTTGCCCACTCCATAGCCACTATTTCCCAGATTTTCCGTAGCCAATCCTGATACAGGGGGATCTCGGGGCTCTTCCATCTCTGAGCTATTAACCTCATAGCCGCAAGAGTCAGGATCACTTTTGCTTTCTCCCTTCCTCCGAGTACCCCCACCTCCGAAGCTCCACGGATGCCCAAGAGGATCTGTACCGGCGTTCTTTCGTATCCAGGGCCAAAGGCCTGTTCCTACACCCTTTGTACCTCTCCCCAAAAAGATTCAATGTTGGGGCACTTCCACCAAATATGCTCTGCTGTTCCTGCCAAACCACAGCCCCTCCAACAACTACCCGATCTTGAGGGAAACATCTTAAGAAGCTGGGCAGGGGTATAATGCCACCCAAATAAAATCTTGTACCACGCTTCCTGTAGTTGGGAGGCTCTAGCCAGTTTAGGTATCCTTCTCCATAACCTCTCCCACTCACCCTACTGATTTCTCTACCTAGGATCTGTTCCCATTTCTGCATATAAACCCACTAAGGATCCGTGATATTAGAAATGAGGCCCTTCGTTCCGTCGTTGTTTAGAAGGAATCTCTCAAACTGCATTGGTTCCCTAATTGCCGCCATTCTGACTCCTGGGTGAAGTACCCAGTGTCTTATCTGTGCATATCTCAATCTTTCCCCCTCTTGTATTGCAAATTCTCACTTCACACTTCAAACGACAGCAGTTCTCCTCCCCGAAACATATCACATAGCTTCCCACAGCCTCCCTCTTGCCATCTCGCAAATGCACCTTTCTCCAGACCCGGGGTGAAATCTCCATTGCCAAAAATGGGGGTAAATGGCGATGGGTACATAGTGATTCCCTTAGATCCCACCAACTTATCCCAGGTATCCGCCAATTAGCTTAGTTATTGTGCTTTCATAGAGGTGTCGGGGTCTATGCACTTTGGGCAGCCAAAGCACTTCCGATAGTTTGCGGTCAGCCACCGCCGTATCCATTCTCACCCAGAGTTTATCTTGCTGACCTTCTTCACCTTTAAACCATTCCCTAATGATTCGGAGCTGAGTTGCTTCATAGTACCGCCGAAACTTTGGTAAAGTTAAGCCTCCCTCTCTTGGGAACCATCAGTAAACTACCGCTCACCATAGGTCTCTTCCCTTCCCATAAGAATTCTTTAACCTGGAGTACCTACTTCCTTAAAAAAGCTTGGGTTAACCGGCTTCGGGATCGCCTGAAATTGGTACAGTACCCGTGGGAGTGTTACCATCTTCACCGCTGCGATCCGCCCTAACCAAGATACCCTAAGGCCTCTCCACCTTTGGTAATCCATCTTGATTGCTTTAAGGAGAGGGGGGATGTTTGCTGAATACCACCCGGCTAGGGTTGCTGTGATTCTCACCCCTAAATATTTAATCCCTCCCTGGCTCCATAGAAGATGAGTGCCCCCCCTTTAGCTCATCCCGCTCCCTTCCCCTTAGTGTTAGGTTTAGGACCTCAGATTTGTTAGCGTTAATCTTTAACCCAGAGACCTCCCCAAATTTTTCCAGCAGGGTCATGCTAACCTGGAGCGATTCACTCGGCGTGTCAACATGAGCAGCATGTCATCAGCGAAGGCTGCGACTTTCTGTTGTCCCCCCCCCCCGAACGGGATGCCCCATATCCCCGCCGTCTCCCTTATTGCTTGCAGAAGAGGTTCCAAGTAAATCGCGTAGAGAATTGGGGAAAACGGGCAACCCTGTTTTGTTCCCCTCTGTAGATTTACCCGTCTGGAAGCAGTCCCATTCAGCATTATTCTAATGGACGGGGCTTGGTAATTGGCCTGAACCATTGTCATGAATTCCCCCCTAAAGCACATCTTTTGCATTACGCGGAACAGAAAGGACCACTCCACGCAGTCAAAGGCTTTTTCCGCGTCAAGTGCCACCAAGACCGCGGGAGTGTTCGTTCTCTGGACCTTTTCGACTAAATGGGCCACCCGCCTGATATTATCTGCAGTTTGTCTGCCTTTGACGAAGCCTGCCTGATCGGCATGTATCAAAAGAGGGAGAATGACATCCAGTCTATTTGCCAGAATCTTTGTATATATCTTGGCATCAATATTGATCAAGGCAATGGGTCGATAGGCTGCTCTCTCTTCTGGGTCTTTATGTGGTTTAAGGACAAGGGTCACCTTTGCTTCCTCCATGGACGGGGCAATTCTACCTGTCTGCCGAAACAAATTAAATAGGGAGGTCAATTGGGGGGCCAGCTGCATGATAAACAATTTATAAAAGGCTGCAGTATAGCCATCCGTGCCCGGGGCTTTGTTTACTGGGAGGGCTCTAATCATCCCTCTAACCTCCTCTTCCGTGATTTCTCTGTTAAGGGCCTCCCTCGTCTCCCTACCGATTTCCCGTAGTTGTACGGACTGTAAAAACTTTTCCTGCATATCGCTATGGGGGTTTTGGGATGCATAAAGGGAGTCATAATACCCCGCCAGAGCCTCCTGTATTTCTTCCCGCTTTGTGACCCTTTTCCCCAGAGCCCAATTTCAACGCCGTAATAGAATTTTTCGCCCTCTTTCCCCCAAGTAGACGTGCCAAAAGCGTGTCTGCTTTATTTGCCTTCGCATAGTATTTTTGTCTCACTGCCAATAGTGCTCCCTCTGCCTTCTTGGTACGCAAAAGTTCCAACTGCCCCAACGCTTTCCTGTATTCCCGCATAGCCACCCGGAAGGGGTCTTACCCGCTGCCTGTCTAGCCGCTTCCACCTCAGCCTCTAATTGGGCACCCAAAGCCTTCAATTGTTTCACTCGAAAAGCAGCAGCTGCAATTAGGTCCCCCCCGATAGTAGCCTTGAATGCGTCCCACCTTATCCCTTCTCCCGTATCCTCCTTCCTATTAACAGCAAAGAAGACTTTAATCTTCTCTTCGATGACCCTCCGAACTTCCGGATCCCTCAGGACCAGCCTTGGAAACTTCCAGCCCCATACTCCTCTCACCCATCGACCCAGGTCCAGCACCGCTGAGACTATCTTATGGTCCGCTATCCCTATCGGTCCCGTATTCACCACCCGAATGCCGCCAACTAGTCCCACCGAGGCCCATATATAATCTATTCTGGATTGCGAACCATGAACTCCAGATAAGAAGGTATAACCCTCCTCTTCCCCCTTTAGTTCTCTCCATACATCCCTCAATCCCAGCCCACCGATCTTTTCCTTCAATTCAGCCGACATTACCGCCCACCCCTCCCCTTACTCGTTTGCCATCTCTGTCCCTCTCCCTATCCCAAGCTATATTAAGGCCATCAAAACAATCTGACCCCATGATTGTTCTTCCAGCACTTTCAGGACCTGCAACAAAAACTATTCCTGACCGGAGTTAGGGGCATATACAACTGCAATTATGTAAAGGGCATCCTGCTATCTCCCCCTGACCACAATAAATCAATCTCCCCTCTTTGTCCCTTGTTACTGCGTCAACCCTGAAGTCGACCGTGTTCCTAATGGCTAGAGCCACTCCCCTTGCTTTACTTTGCCCTGAGGCATGGAGAATCTGGTTGAATCCCTGCAACTTCAACCTTCCCTGATCTTTGAACACAAGGTGCATTTCCTGAAGCCCCATAATGTCAGGTCCTTCTTTTCTCGTGAAGTGCTCCAACCTTTTCCTCTTTAGAGGCGAGATCAACCCTCTCACATTATGCGTTAGCCACTTAAGAGGTCAGGACTTGGTCCCCACTATAAGCTATTTCACTCTCACTCCTCCCCCCCTTAAATGACTCGTCAGCCCCCTCCCCTTGTCCCTTCCCCTTCTTCCTCCTGAATCCCCTCCTCCCCTCCTCCCTGGAAGGACAACCGGTTCCCGCTTGCTCTCCACTCCTGACTCGGGCATCTCCGCCCAAAATGGTTGCTCCTCCTATGACCCATAGCTTCAATTCACCTTTTAGAGGCCCACCACCCCTTTTACCGCTATCATGACTCAGGAGTCAGTTAATGTTCCGTTCCTCTCTTCACTTGAGTTTCCTTTTCGCTGCCTCTTGTCTTTTTCGACTCTTCTTCTCCTTTTCTCTCCCACTGTCATCCATTCCCAGGGTTTCAGCCTGGGGCAACCGGTCGTGCCCTGTGCTCGAAGGGGTTTTCTCCAACTCTATTCGAAGGAGATCAGCCCCTTCCTGTAGAGACGTGATACACTTCTGGGTCTCCTCCCATTCAAAAAGCAGGCCAAATGGGAATGTCCATTTGTATCGTATATCCTTCTCGTTTAGAGCCTTTAACAATGGGCCCATTTGTCTCCTTTTCATGAGCGTGCTACTTGCCAAGTCCTGAAATAGTGCGATCTGCTGCCCTTTGAATATAATGGGCTCCCGCTGCCGTGCTGCTCGAAGAACTGCCTCCTTCTGGCCATACCTAGTAAATGCTGCTAGTACGTCTCTAGGCCTCGCCATCTGACCTTTGGCCATCTGCCCGGTTCTATGCGCTCGGTCCAACTCAATCTTCTCAGGGCTCCCTTCGTCCAGGATGTCAGCAAAAATGCCTTGGAGCACCGCTTTCAAGTCCTTGTCTAACACTGACTTCCGGCAACATTTTCACTCTGATATTGATCCTTCGGGATCTATTTTCCAAATCTTCCATTTGAATTTCGAGATTTCGTGTTGCCACATCCAACCTCTCAATGGCTTCGCTATTGGCTGTAGTTTCTTCATCTACTTCTTGAAGGCTCTTTTCAAGCGTGTCTGTCCTCTCCCCTAATTGCTGCATCTCTTGTTTTATCTCCCATAGGGCTTCATTCAGGTCTGCTCGCATCAATCGAAATTCTTCTTGAAAAGTTTTTGCATGATTAGACTGTAAAGCGTGCAGCTCCCCCAGAAATTACTGTCTGAACATTACAGCTTGTTCCTCCGAGACCCCCAGGGCGGTATCCTCCCCCAACCTCTCTCGAAAAGTCCCAGGGCACTCCTTCGGGTATGCACTGGCCAAATTGCAGGGAGTGTGCCCAACGTGTCCCCCGAAGCTTGAGCCACTTTACCCCCTTTTCCTTTGGTTTTCGTGGTCATGCTGCTCACTTCCCCAATTCTTTGTGCCTTTATAGTTCTCTTGGAAGCCTGTCCGTGGACACACTTCGTGCCACTGATCCTCCTCTATGCCTGAAAGATCTGGGATTTATTGCCGGAGGGGGTCGGGGTTTATTGCCTCAGAGATCCACTTTGGATATTTAGGCTGCTGTGAATTGCCAGGGGGGAGTGATGGTTAGCCAAATACTGCTCCCTTTGAATCCTCCGCGGGGGCCTCCTAGGTTGCGCCAGTCCTGGCTTCTCCCCCAGATGGTTCCACTCTAACTCTTGCTTAGCCTCTCCATAAACAACCGGGGGTTATTCCAATCGTATAATGATCTTGCACTGGGATCTTCTCCACTTCGGTGGGGGGGGGGGCAAGCCGTTCGGGCCCGACACCGTAACTGCTTCAATGCCGCCCCTCTCGGCGGCCAGTGCCCCCTTGCCTCACACAGTGCGTCCACGACCTCTCCTCCAGCCACCGCGGGGTTTCCAGATCTCCTGTTTGTCAGGGGGCTCCAGACAGGGGCTGGCCCTCCTCTGCTGCCTAGACCAACTTCCCTGCCCTCCACTAGTTTTCTGACTCCTGGGTCCAGCCGCTGTTGCCCCCCCTCCCCAGCTTTTCCGCCGCTGCTCCTCTTCACATGCTTTGGGGTATCTCTGCGCAGCAGGTCTCAGCAGCGCAGCGCCATGCCAGGGAGGGCAGGCATATCACTGAGCCACGTTCGCCAGCTCACCCGCTCCCACTGGCTGCCTCTGGTACCCCGCCGTACCTCTTCCTCTACGGGGCACCTTCTCCGGCTTCCCAGCTCCTCTCAGCGCAGCACCACACTGCTGCGGCCTCTCCAGGCATTCCTCTCCCTTGCGCCACATCGGAGGGAGGGGGGCGGACCGTAGGGCCGTGTCCACGGGCTCACCGGCTCACTACCGCAGCCACTCCAGGTGTTCCTCTCCCTTGTGCCATGCTGGGGGGGAGGGGCGGACCGTAGGGCCGCGTCCGCGGGTTCACCCGCTCACGCAGCCCGCTTCCAGTTCCCCCCGCGGCTCTTCCTCCACGGTGCACCTTCGCTTCTTGGGCCTCCTGGCTCCTCCTGACACTGCCCCTCACCACCGTGACTCCTCCAGGCGTTTGCCTCCCTCTGGCCACACACGCGGCCGCGGCTCTCTCATCGGCGGCGCCGCTCCTGAGATCTGCCACAGGCTGCCTCGCAACATCAAGCGGTTCCGCTCCTCTTCCTCGCTCCCCGAGGGGCTTTCCTGGCTAAAACTGTGGTCTGTTGATGGGGCGGTGGGCACCTTGCAACAGTCGGGTCCGGAGAGCGCTGTCGGCATGTCTAATCAGTGCCGGCGGCCATCTTGGAATCCCGTTTTACGGGATTTTAATTCTAGGATACCAGCTGAACTAGCTATGAGGGACGTCCTATTCCTGTACTTAAATTGTGCATGATTCTCAAGGATTGCAATGGATTAAACTGTTTGGCTCCTATGGCCTTTGCATGCTTTATTGGTGGTGTGAAAAGGAATGCCCAGGTAGCTACGCGAGAGTCACTAGCAGAAGTGCTTCCATCATTGACTACATATTTGTTTTCCACTGTCTTTTCTCCCTCGGGATTGAGTTCTCCGTCGTTCCTCGAAAGGAGAGCTATTTCCCCCTGATCGCTATCCTTGGCATCAGCAACATGACGAATACACACGATAAGATTGGCATGGTGGAGATTAACAAAGGGCTTAATTTTTAATAGGATTAGTTTGAGTTGTGAAACCATCCACAAAGACAACCAGATACTTCCTTCTGTTGCCCTTAAATATTTCAACAATGCCTGTTGGAGTTTGTTGAGTAATAGAGCCCCTGAAGATTATGGGTATACAGATGTCTGGGGATATGTTGGTGACACTCCTCTGGTGAGCAATTGTGGTGAGCAATTGTGAACAACCAGCTGGCTCTTGGTTTACTTCACAAAGCTATAGGCAGCTACATGGAAGGTGTCAACAGCATAACTGCACATTTTAGCAGAGTTAGGCCATGACACAGGAGCATTCCTATCCCGAGTGCGTGTGCTGGCCAGTTACATCCTTGAGACTATGAGATCTGCAAAGCAAAACATTTGCTTAGGCATGACAATAGCCACTGTGGTGGGTATACCTCAGTCAGGGACACGAGGGCCAGAAAATTACTCTATCAGAAGTGGCTGCGTGGCCACCACACACGGAAAAACCATGCACAATGGGGTGTCCGGATAATTGCAGCTAGAAGTAATGACGGACAGGTGTTTTAGAAAATAATTAAGCCCTGTTCAGCCACGCAATCTCTAATTGGGGGTCTGGGGGCTCTTGTTCCGATTGGGAAAAATACATTGGGGACACATTGGGTGACTTGACATCTCAGACAGTGTCAAGTTGGACACTACGAATAGGTGGCGCCATCCTGGTGAATAGAATGAACTTGTAGAAATAATTTGATCCTTAAAATATTCTCATGCTACCGGGCTAGATGGTCTTAGTAATGTTTTGCTAAAATGTAAACCTGTATGGTGGGCACACGTTTTGCATGCTCTCTTCCCAGTCATTAGTCTTGGGGGTCCCGTTCCATCTACTTGAAAGCACCATTATACCTGTTCACAAAAAGGGCATCTTGGCTATGCTTAACGTCCCTTCCAAAATGTTTGTACATGTGCTATCATCAGAACGGAATTGCTGGGTCATGACTGCCAACGCCATACTGCACACCCAAACAGGGTTTGGTAAGGGGACAGAGACGTACACTAACCTGCTGCCGTTGGTCTCCTTAGTAGAATATTCCTGGCAAAACTTACAGCGGGTTAGGTAGATTTGAGATCTATGATTCATTCCATAGGGCGGGATTTATTGTGGCAGAAATTGCTTAGATGGGCATACCACACGGCCTACTTAAAATGATCCCATTGCTTCAGACTAACACCAAGGTCGAAGTTAGGCTTACCATGAACGGCGAGGTCACACAATCTATGCCCACCTATGGTGGCCTTAAGCAGGGGTGATTTCTTGCACCTACCCTGTATAAATTGGATCTTTATATCTTGCAGACCTCAACGATCATATAACCATACCTGCCCGCCGAGATTGGGATTTTCCCAAAATACAGTGGCTATGCTACTCAGATGACCTGGTGTTTTGACTGCACGCCAAGGGGCCTGCAACATCAGGTTAATGGTTTGGTACAGTACTCCAGGAATAATGGCTTCACCATTGTGGGATATTTTAACACCACTCGTCCAGGCCCTGCAACATTCCTGTGCATTGCCTGCATCAGGAACATCAGAATGGCCGCTGGAAATCATTGTGCACGCTAAAATCACCCAGAAGTGTGCAGGAAAAATCTGAAAAATAGGCCGCCATCCACTTCTGCCTATGTCAGTGGTAACACAGGAGACCACTGCCAAAACACATAATTTGGCTGCCCACAGAACAAAATGACTGCAAAAGAAACACAGCTGTTTGGAAATCCGTTTTTCTTGGTGCTCAAATTTGCAAAATCATGGCTCACAAACCACCCAAAAGATCCAACCTCCTTGTTGGGTGTTGAACATCATTCTACTTCAAGAATCCACATAAATATTATGTCAGCAGAAGTATATTTTATCAGAACAAAATCCACTTTAAAGATGTTTGCTGGAAAGAAATATGTCAAAAATGGGTGCAATACCGTTACTCGCCTCTGTCAGACGCTGGCGATCTCTAAATCTGTCAGGAGAAACTTATGTCTCAAAAGCTAAATATGCCAAAGAGAGGGGCGTTATATAAGGGTACATCATCCAGAAATAAAAGAACTTCTGACATAAAAATATATAAATGAGGGTTTCCATTGGGCATCCCATACTAGGCATTGACTTAGGTGGAGTGCTGGGTTGAAACCACTTACAGATTGGGGGCTCGTCCGGGATTTCTGGATTAGATCTACCACTTGTGCAGCTTAATACACTGTGCTAACTAATAGGATACATAAATCCTGTTGGGCTACCACGCTGTGTTACACTGTAAAAGCACCCCTCAAAAGGGAACGCTCTAAGGAAACTGTTTTGGAAAAATAAAATGAAAAACTTCTGTAAGTCAGGAAGGAAATCAATATTTCCAGAATGGCGACATTGGTAGACATCAAGATGACTAGAGAACACCTTTTACATAAGTTATTTGTGAGAGGTGAATGGACTGAGCAGGATCAGAATGTGTGGTTGCAGGCAATCACACAACAGATCACTGCAACAGGGTTAGATATCTGGAAAGACCAGGGTACCTTACATGTGGCCCTGAGTGGGCTATATATGGCCCCTAAGGCCAAGGATGAGCAAAATAAGATTGCCAAGATAGCGGCATATACATATTTATCTATGGGAGCCATACAGGACAAATATGCTGAAGGCCAAAATCTGGCAGGTAGGAAACTGATGGCATTTGAAAAGGCCCACTCTGATCTGGACTCTTCTGAGCAGAGGCTGCAGAGGAGCCAGGAGTCAGAAAATTAAAGCAGGCAGTATATAGTTAAAATAAAAGAGGATATGGGTATCCTGCAGCAGGAAAAGGCAGACCAGGATACCAGAATTCTGGCCTTGCAGAAGGAGTACCAAGAAAGTTTGGACTCCCTACTGCCGAGCCAGAAAAAGCTGGAGCAACAACTGGATTTCAACAGGGCATGCACAGAACAGATAGTCACCCTGCAAAGCCACCTAGAAAGAGAGAAGGCAGAGATCAACAAATTCATTCTGAAAGACCTGGATACCCAGGCAGAATTTGAGGAAGAGCACCAGAAAGCTGGTGCCCTTCAAAGACAGAGGGACGACCTGGCAGCACAGAGGCAGGCTCTTGCTCAGGAAAGGGACACCTTAGGTCAGGAAGTCTGTCACATAAAAGGGAAACTGGAAGAAAATCACCTGTCCCTCCAGGGACTGGGTCACCTCCAAAAAGAGCGCAATAGATTGTTAGAGCACACCAGGAGGGTGGAAGATGCTCTGGCAAGGAAGGAACAGGACTCAGGAGGTAACCCTCCTGCAGCAAAGACTGGCCCAGTACTCAAAGACAAACCAGGAAGCACAGAGAGAAAATGAGGCTCTCTGTCAGAAAAATGATAGGCTCCACAGGCAGGTAGCCATGCAAGAGAGACTGATGGAGACTAGTAAGGCCTTGATTGAGGAACAGAAAGCTCAGGTTCTTGCATGGCAACAGGGAACAGGGGTTGATAGAGATGAGGTTCGTTGGGAAAGGGAAACACCTGAGCATAACCTCAGGAACCATAGTACCAGAGGCCTTCATCTCTCCCAGTCCCTGGACTCTGCCACCCCCATGTCCACTGGCGCACATGAGCCAAGGGCCACAGGGATGGCAGATTACTATCCAGTCAGAAGTATGGGGCTCATAGACCAGCACCGCCCAGGAATGGATGGGCGGGCATCTGGGTACTGTGAAGTTTAGTGGGGAACTCCATGAGGGTAGTCGCACTAAGGGCATCCTGAAAACCTCTGCCCAGCTAGGACAGTGGTGGGGGGTACCCATCAAATCCTGGGAGCAAGGAGGAGTCAGAAGACTCCTCTGAGCACCCCAGGACACAGGAGATTAGGTCCCCACATTCCCAGGCTTGCAGAATCCGGGAGAACCTAGAAGACAAGACGTGCACAACTGGGAGCAGTGCCTCTGAGTCAGAGGATGATTGGACCAGGGTGACCCGAACCAAGAAGGCCAATAAGGCAAAAAGGGCCCTGCTTAAGGACCCCTTAAAGCAAATTAAGGCAATAAGGAGCGTCATCACGCCTTATCATAAGAACGCCAAGTATTCTGTTTGGGAGCACTTAGAGCTATTTGAGCAGATGACGGAAACTTTCCATTTGAAAGACAGCAGTAGCTGCATTCAGTATGTGAAATGGACATTTTCACCAGAATACTCCAGTTTCATTGCGGGGCTGGAGGACCAAAATCATTCTAGATGGTCCACATATAGGGCGGCCATCTTGAAGCATTTTTCTGTTCACAGAAATTCCCAAGAGGCTCGCAAGGCAGCCTACAATTTACAATGTGGGGAGGATCAGGCCCCACAAGAATTTGTGCAGGAGTTAAAGCGTGCCTTTGCGTAGTCTACCAGAAGGGTACGCACGGACAGCAAAGAATTTGTTGATACTTTTTCCATGCTCTACCAAAGTACACCATGACCCAGCTAGTGAGAGATTTCCTTGAGAAAAGATCGCTACACTGGGTCATTGAACAGGCCACGCGAATCTATGAGGTGCAGAAGCCCGTAGAAAACAATAATACTCAAAAAAGTGCCAAACCAACCAACACCCCTGCTGCTGCTAAGGTGGCAGAGGTAAAGGTTGGCCCCATTTTGGATTTGGAGATGGGGGGCCTAAAAACCGGCCTGCACAGCAGAATAATTCCAAGCCCAGAAGGCCCTTGAGCCAGTCACAGGCAGGAAGCCAAGGAGGTAGTCCCACAAATGGGGTCCCTCACTCCCCTGACTATGCAAGTCCCTGCTACAAGGGGAACCGACCCTTCCTGGGTTATGTGTGGACTCCGCCAGGCCAAGGGGGTGGGGGAATCCAACCAAACAGCACCTAACCCAGGGAACTTCCCTCCTCACTTCACCCAGGAGGGTAGAAATTCCCCAAGTCCTGGGCAGAATTTTTACCCAGGTACCCACAAAACTTCCCACCCCAGAACAATCCATCCTTCTTTCCCCACTTTCCTGAGCCCAGACAACCTAATCCGGGAGAGTGGAGGCCAAGGGTGGAGGGGTACCCAAATCTTCCCAACCCGAGGTATTACCAGAGAAGGGATAGCTACCCTTTCCGGGATCAGCCCAGGGGAGAAATGAGAACCCCGTATCAGCCTGAGCGGGTTTCACAACTAGAGCACCAGGTCCAAAATATGGCACAGGATCTGGGTCGCATGCTGAGGGCTCAAAAGAACGCTCAGATGGGCATGCCGGCGCAGAATGCCTCCAACTCTGGACCTGGTGCTCCAGAACAATGACGTGGGCAGCACCCCGACAAACCACCGGTTCACAGGGAGGAGGGGGGGTAGGAGAAACAAAGAACCCAAACAGACCCATTTTGTGGAGGAGGTACAAGTCTTCCTTTCTTTGAAGGAGAGGGGTCCTCAGAGGATCCTGGGAAAAGGATCTTCTCCTTCAGAGATGGAGGAACTCCTCCCAAAGAAAAATGGGTCCCAAAGGATTCAAATTCAGACTGGGTTGATGTGGGGACTGAGCTAGCACCGCCCATCATACAATCCCAGAACCAACAGCATCAAAATCCCCTGGTTCAAACCCATCCTGGTGACTGCCTCCAAATAGGGGGTGGGGGGGCGGCGGCCCAGAACCGGAAACCAGGGGGAACTCAAAACGTCTCCCATCTCTAGTTGCCACCTTTTCTTTGCAGATTCCCTAGACTCCACACAGAATTCTGCCCAAATCTCTTCTCTCTCAATGTCCAAAATTAAAAAACTTACCCACCAGTTGTCCAAAAATGTACATTATCTGTGCCCCCTTGCGGAGAAGGAGGGGAGATACTATGACCCGGTTCAAGTACAGGGGCAGGGTACAATTTTGGCACTGGTGGACACTGGATCCCAAGCTACCCTTCTGTCCAAAAAGGCCTTTGATGAACTAAATTCAGGAAGGGGGGAGAATTACCAAATTCCGCTCACCTCTCTTCCTGGACAACTTCAGAACTTTGATGGGAAGGAAAATCCCGCCGAGGGGACTGCGGATTTGGACATTAAAATTGTGCGACACAAGGTGAAGCACCCGGTCATAGTTGTGACTTCAGAGGGCACCCCTTGTTTACTAGGGAATGACCTCCTGCGAAGGTTGTCACCTCTAATAGTTTGCGTAAACAAGGTCCTCTAGACCCAGACAAGCAGACCAATCAAACTAAAATAGAGTGTCAACCATGTTAGTTTAAACAGCACATACCACATGGTTGAACAAAAATCTGACCAAGTAGAATTTCACTTCGAGAACAACCAAATTCCAGACGTGACAGTAATAGCAGTAGGACAACAAACTGGTGATGGGGGGGTCATCTCTATTCCTGAAAATCAACCTACCTTCCAGTTTAAGGTGGCATTCCACACTGGAAGGAAACACTCTGAAATTCTTTACCAATCCACAATCAGACATTCCCACTCCTATAGTCCATAAAGATGTGAAATTAGCTCACAGCCTGGCTGATAGTCAGCAAATTGGAGAGCAGTTGTTCATCCCTGTTCAGTTAAATGAAGGGAAGGACTCTGTTCTTGCCCGAGTGTGTGTGAATACGGTAAGAGCTTCATCAGCGAAGCCATGTTCCGCCAACTCCCAAAAGATCCAGCCATTCCCACATTTAGACTCAGACAAATGGGAAATGGATCTGGAAACACCCAATTCCAAACATCTCCTGCCAAGCAGGTGTATGCTCATAATTTCCATAGGCAACAAGAGCATAGTCCATAATTGTTGGGTTGTGTGAGACAACACTGCTGCCTTTTACTTAGGCAGTGACATTCTCAATCGCTTTGCCATTAGTTTGGACCTAATAAACTTCAAAGCTTGGTCCTGATTAACGGATAATCCCATGGGCTTTGATGACCCAGAGAAAGCATTTAGGTCAGCTCAACTGCTGCCTTATGCAGTTGAAATTCAGATTGGAGATGAAGTCACCATCCCAGAAAGGACCCCACAATTCTCCCTGGAAGTGAAAGTTAAAAAAGAGGACAGAAATTGAAAAACCCTGATGCCTATATTCATCTAAATGCTTCTCTCCAACAGCAAGGGTTGGGGATAAACCCAACACCACTAGTCAACATAGAACATGACACCATTCCAATAGAGGTGGATAACAACGACTTAAAGAGTATCACTCTAGCCACAGGCACCATTATTCGAATGGCGGTTGATGACCGACATTTTTCCATAGATTTAGGAAATGAACTGTTAGGACCAATCCCCAAGGACTGTTTGGACAGTGACAGTGATGACAACACAACACCAGACAGGATCATTACCCGGCATGAAGGGAACTTCCTGGTGTACACTTCCTGCCCTTATGGTAAGGAAAATGTGACCTGTGACTTTAGGACGGATGAGGTGATTTTCCAGGTCCGTGAAGACTGCCTTCCCCACCTGAAGCCACCAGTCCAAATCAGCACTCTGACCAGGGACTTCTCCACCCAGCTGGAGGAGGCTGCTGAGATAGCAAAACCAGAAGTCTTTCCAGGCTTCAGGCAGATGGTTGACGAGTGAGTCAACCTAGCCGATGGCTGTGAGACTCTGGAGCAGAAGCAAAAGTTGAAACAAGTTTTCTTGGATTTTCAAGATCTCTTTGCGGTTGACTGTGGTTGCACCAACATCCACACAACAATTCCCACGGACCCTGGCATGACTCCAGTGTTTGTGAAGCAATATCGCTTGCCTTTCTCATCAATGGAGTCTCTTACTGAAATAATTGAGTCCAGTGGGATAATCCGTCCAGTCCACAGCACCTTCACTAATCCGGTGCTGGGGATATTGAAACCAAACGGCCAGTGGAGACTCTGCGCCGGCCTTAGGGAGCTCAACAAACTGGTCCATACTTCCCGATGGCCTCTTCCCTACATTGACCAAGGGCTGGCCCAGATCCAGGGGTCACAGGTATTCACTGCAATAGACCTGACCAATGGATACTGGACTGTACCCGTCAGTAGGGAGGACCAATACAAGCTGGCTTTTACCTTTGGGGGCCAGCAGTACACATGGACCCGGACCTCCTTCGGATACATCAACTCCGGCAATGAGTTCAACATTTTTCTACATAAGGCCATGCCCGACCTGGGTGAGAGGGGTAACCTGGCCTATGTAGATGATGTTTTCATCAAAAGCTCAACTGTGGAGGAATACATAGTGGAGATCCGTTATGTTCGGACATAGTTGAGGGCTGCCGGAGCAAAACTTTCCCTTCAAAAGGCAGTGTGGTGTAGAACCCGTGTACATTTCTTGGGGCATGAGATTACTCCTCAGGGTCTCTGTCCCCAGGAAAAGAAAGTGGAAGCACTCCAGAAATTGAAAGACCCCACAACTCTGCGGGAACAAAGGAGCCTCCTTGGACTGACTAATTACAGTAGAAAGTTCATTGAGGGCTACACAGAGATCACAAGACCCCTGATTCATCTTTTGAAGGGGGGGGTGGTCAAGTGGGAGTGGGGTCCAGAACAAGCCGAGGCAGTAAGGCAACTTAAAAGAAGCCTCTCACAAGCGGCTTGCCTAGCTTACCCTGTCAAAAACAAGGAGTTCTTCTTGGAGACAGGGTTCTTTAATACATGCTTGACTGCAGTAGTATACCAAAAGCAAGACAAGGTCAATAAAGTAATCTCCTATGCGAGTAAAACTTTATTCTCTGTGGAGGAAAAATTCAACGATTGTGAGAAGGCACTCCTGGCGACGGTGTGGACATTGAAGAATTACCGCCTGTTTATCCAGGGGGAACACATCATGGTTGAGTCTCCACACCAGCCTCTGCAATATCTCCAAAGTGACAGAATCCGGGACAGAAATGTGAGTAATTCCTGAATTACTTCCTGGATTCTGTCAATGCAATGCTTTCCTGTGGAGGTCAGATATGGCCAAAACAAGAAGAGTCCCCTCGCGCAAGGTCTGGCTGACTTGCATGATTGTGCCAGAGAAAACTGTCTCAAGGACGAGAGTCTAAAAATGAAGGACAACATGGAAGCATACCTCAATTCCCCACACAAAATCTTTGAAGAAGACAATGGTGAGGGAATGCCCACTGTCTATGTGGATGGATGCTCTTACCATGTTGACAACAACGGGGAAAAATAACTTGTGGCCTTGGGAATGCATGGGTGAATGAGATCCCAGAACCCTCCGCTGGGTACAAGATTGGTCCCCGAAGTAGTCAAGTGGCAGAGTTGATGGCTGTGCATCAAGCCATCCTCACTGCTGTCCAACATCAACTCCACGAACTGGTCATAATCACAGATTCGGATTATGTACGGAACAGGTTCATGGAGCAACTGGTTAACTGGAAAACCAGAGGCATGTTATGTGCTAATAACAAACCCTTGAAACATGGGAAATAATTCAAAATATTGATGATCTAGTCACCTCGAATGGGATGACCATCTACTGGAAAAAGATCAAGGGTCATTCCAAAGTAGAGGGACCAGACAAAACTGGAAATGACTTAGCTGATCAGCTGGCTAAAACCGGGGCCCTCCAAGGGGATCTAATAGAGATCGAGTCCCTGTTGGGGGAAATCCAGGTCACTGCTATCACTAGGTCCCAGACAAATGCTCACAAGGATCTCTCAACTGCACAATGGAGTAAGGAGACCCCAGATGCTGATTTGATTACGGCTCAAAAAGGGGATCCAATAATTGGTAAGGTTTATCAACACATTGAGGACCCTGAGAACTTTCCCCTGCCGGATACCGATTACATAGGGAAAGAGGACCTCAGAGTGTTGATGAAATGTCCAAAAATGTTCCGAATCCAAGACGGTTTGTTGGTGAGAAAATCCCTAGCTGGCCATGATCAGTGGGTGGTCCCTACCTCATTCCGAAGCCAGATGTCAAGTCACACCCATGATGCGGCCACAGCCGGTCATAGGGGGTTTCATATAACACTTGAAATCTTAAGAGAGGTTGCATACTGGCCACACATGGGGCAGGACCTCGACCAATACTTGGAGTGTCTAGTGTGTGCACAATTTCAGCCCACATCCCTCACACACCGTGCGCCTCTCCAAAAGAGGGGGATGACACTGCCATGGTCAGATTTACAAGTCTATTTCATTGGGCCCGTGATTCGCTCCTGTAGGGGGAACAAGTACATGTTGACCGTGACATGCTTGTTTACTAAATGGGTGGAATGTCTCCCGGCCCCAAACTGCAAAGCAGAAACAGCAGCTGCCCTGATGATCAACCACATCTTTTCACGTTTTGGACTACCCCAAAGGATCGAGTCAAACAGAGGTAGCCATTTCACCAGCAAAGTAATGACAAAGATGTGGGAGATACTTGGGGTCAAAAGGAAGCTATACATTGCTTACCGGCCAGCCTCTAGTGGTGCAGTGGGGAGATACAACAAAACAATTGTGAGCATATTAAAAAAGTTTGTGGCAGATTCTGGGCCAAGTTGGGATATTCGATTACCTCTTGTCCTAATGGATATCAGATCTACCCCTTCATCTGCAACTAAAATGTCACAGTTTGAGCTGATGACTGGACGCAGGATGGTGCTTCCCCAGCATCTGCTCTACAGAACCCAAGAGCAGACATTGATCAATGCCTCCACAACTCATGAGTATGTTGAAAATCTAAGAAAACACCTTCAACATGCTTTTGCCAATGCTCAGCGAAATCTAGAGAGAACTGCAGACAGCATGAAGACCCACTATGACTTGAAGACTACCAGAAAAGAATACAATGTAGGAGACCGGGTCTACCTATACAATTTCCAAAGGAACCAGGCCAAACAGCGCACATTTTTGCCTACCTGGAGGGGTCCTTTTGAAATTGTAGACACAATCTCACCAGTCGCCTACAAAATCCGCATCCCCAAAGGCAGTTTGGCAGAAGGGGAAGATAAGTGGGTCCATATTAATTAACTAAAGTGTTGCCATCCTAGGCACACTCTGCAGCAACTGGAGGAGTCTTCTGGAACCCCAGAGAGGGCCACTCCAGCTCCATAAAATTCCAACTCTAAAAATACTCCACATATAATCCCCGATTTACCATGTAAAAATGTGTCCTGATTTATCAAAATGTATGTGTCCGCCCCACTACATTAATAGTGGTGGGGAAATGTCTACAAATATGTTTTTGTTTTATCGTCCTAGGATTGGAAACCATGGAGACTAACCAAGGAGGACTACCTGGGGACCAGGAGGAAAGATCCAAAGGGCCCCGAGTATCGCTCAATACTCACATCAGGTCTGGCGAGGACAACCGATCGATCCACACCCGATGGAGGGAAAGACGATGAACTTTGCCATTTTTGGAACCAGAAGAGATGAAACTGACATCCCAGTCTTGCGAATTCCCATTGATGGACGGTCAATGCCACATCGCAAGGGGGGGGGGGGGGGTTTGGGATGTTTTTACACCACTCGTCCAGGTCCTGCAACATTCCTGTACATTGATTGCATCAGGAACATCAGAATGGCCACTAGAAAGCATTATGCACGTTAAAATCACCCAGATGTGCGCAGGAAAAATCTGAAAAAAGCCCCCCATCCACTTTTACCTATGTCAGTGGTAACACAGGAGACCACTGCCAAAACCCATCATTTGGCTGCCCACAGAGCAACATGACTGCAAAAGAAACAGAGCTGTGTGGAAATCCGTTTTTCTTGGTTGTCAAATTTGCAAAATCATGGCTCAAAAACCACCCAAAAGATCCAACCACCTTGTTGGGTGTTGCATATCATTCTACTTCAAGAATCCACATAAATATAATGCCAGCAGAAGTATATTTTATCAGATCAAAATCCACTTTAAAGATGCTTGCTGGAAAGAAATATGTCAAAAATGGGTGCAATACCGTTACTCGTCTCTGTCAGACGCTGGCGATCTCTAAATCTGTCAGGTGAAACTTGTGTCTCAAAAGCTAAATATACCAAAGAGAGGGGCGTTATATAAGGGTACATCATCCAGAAATAAAATAACTTGACATAAAAATATATAAATAAGGGTTTCCATTGGGCATCCCATACTAGGCATTGACTTAGGTGGAGTGTTGGATTGAAACCACTTACACCATAAACTTCTCCAAGACCAAAGGTCATGGTCTTTAACCCTTGCCTGCGTTCTAAGAAATGTGTAAATGCATGGTGGCTTGGAACCAACAGAATTGAAGTTGCCAGCACCTGCGATTATCTTGGGGTGACTATTGACAACAAATTGTCCTGGAAATCAGACATGGATACAACTGAGAGCAAAGCACTTCAACATTTAGGGGCAATAAGTACCTTTGTGAAGAAGCACAGTGCTTATTCCTTAAGTACTATCTTTCACGCATATAAAGCTAAAATCCCTACAGTACTGCTGTATGGCGCAGAGGTTTAGGGAACAAATTACACTGACCGTCTAAGGAAAATTGAGGGAAAATGTCTAAAGACCTTGATGCGCTGCCTACCGCTAGAATATCTGCACAGAGACCTAGAAATACCTAGCCTTTTGGGTCAACTACAAGTACGCTGCTTAAGTTTATACTGGAGGATGGAAAACAACCCGGCTTCCTCTTTGATGAGTAAAAACTTTCGTGCACATCAAAAACAACAGAGGCTCTGAAGTGGTCTTCAGGACTGTCGTGCAAGGAATAGTCATCTCACCTAGATGTTAGCAACACCCTCGTTGCCGGTGTCCCAGAGATCGCCCTAGCCCCCACCAAATTTAAGAGCATCCTCCACAGAACAGCCTATCTGAAAAGACGAAGGATAATATCACCCCACCCCTGAAGAAGCGACTCAGAATGCACGCCCATTCAAGAAACCCTGTATCACGTACAAGTCAATAACTATTAAGTAACAAATGCTTGATAGTTATTGACTTGTATGTGATGCAGGGTTCACCAGAGTCCAAACAAAACTTAAAAAAGGAACAGAGAGAGCAACTCTTCATCTACACACTGGGTATACGAAGAGCATTCCAGTAGACACAGGTCCTTCTCTCCAGTAATTTAGAAAAGAGCTAAAGCCATATCTATTCTAAGAACATATCACCAGCAGATTGTCTTTCCCTCCCTAACCTGTATTCCCTCTATTCATAGTCTAACTGTATCTAAAATATTCCATCCTTTGAAGTTCACATCATTGCAAACTATTGCGACTCCGGCTCCCTCCTTCTTCCCCTCACTCTGGACATCTATGGGCTCTCCCCCTTCTCCTTCATCTGAAGCCAGAAATACTGGAGTCCTCTTCAACTCCTCCCTTTCCTTCCTCCCTCACATTCATGACCTTGCCAAGAAGTCCCACCATCAACTCTACCTCCTCTGAAAATAATCCTTCTTTTCCTCACTTTTCCCCAGAAGCTCAATGTCTCTAGAGCTCTGGTTCTCTCTAGGCTAGACTTCTGCAATAGGCTTTCCCTAATGTACCCTCTTCTTCCTTACGACCTCTCCAGATAATCCAGAATAGGGCTGAAAGACTTATCCTTGGCCTCAAGCCCAGGGACCGCATCTCTCCAGCCCCAAAAGCTCTCCACTGGCTCTTAGTTGCTGCAAAAAAAAAAAATTCAATTCCCCAAAGTCCACATATCCCAAAAATCATTTTATACTTTCCAAATTTATCTTACCCAGTTCAAAAGTAATGCAGGTTAAAAAAAAGATTTAATGCTAAAAACCAAAGAAATACTGGTGCCCCACATGCACCTGGACCAAAAGAGATTCCTAGACACTTCCGATTTACCAACAGTTTTTTCCTTGAACCATTCGGTTCGTTTATCCACAAAATGGGGACACACAATAACCGGATGTCTCAACATTTCAGTGGAATCATGAACTCCACTAAACATACATTTGTTGTCAGATAGATTGTTAATAAGCGACAATGGAGTATCCCTCCAGTGCTTGATCCTCTGAAAAATAGACTGTTGGTTTAGCCTAAAACGCATATAGGTCATATGAATGGTAGGACAAGGGAAACACTGGAAATACAGCGGTAAACACTCTCAAGCATGCGGGAAATGAGAATACTCCTCATAAGTTCTATAAGAGGCAATACAATCGACTGTCTCAGCCCAGTTGGTCGTGAACAGAATTTGTTTTATGTGCCCTGGTCTCTGCACAATATCTTCCTGGGTAACTCCATTGTATGCCAATACTGATCTCATCCGTTCCCTAAACTCCTGAAGTTCTGATAAGTGCAGGAAGAAAAAGGGGAGGGTGAGGACTGTATGGGTACAGATACAGACCCCAGTGCAAGAGGTGGCCCGGAGGCAGTGCGGGAGAGTGGGAAGGTGAGCAGGTACCTGGGCCCGGAGTCCAGAGGGTGGCCAGGTGCACGGTGCCAAGAGAGAGAGAACAGATCAGCAGGGGGGAGGGGGAGCGAAGGTAGAAGCAAGGAGGAAGGTCTTGAGGTGCTCTGGAAACAGAGACGGTTCTGCTCAAGTTATAGGGCCTCATTACACGGATGGTGGTAAGGATTTACCGGTACCGGTAAAATGCCGGTACCGGTAAATCCTTACCGCCTTACTACGAGGTCCCGTTGGGGGATTTAACGCCTGCTTTTTGCAGGCGTTAAAAACCAACCCGCAAAGGGACCCAGGGAGCTAATTACGGTACCACAATTTGCGGTACCGTAATTAGCGCCTTCCCCATTCCCATTGAGCCCTATGGGGCAAAAATGGGAATGGGGAAGTGCAATGGTGGAAGGGGGAATTACCGCCCCGCCAACCGTGGAATGGGGCGGTAATTCCCCTTTCCGCCAAGGCGGTGCCGGTATTTTACCGGCATAAACCATGGCGCTAATAGCGCCATGGTTCTCCGCCATCCGTGTAAGGAGGCCCATAGAGTGGCAGGGAGGCTGTTCCCGACAGAGGCCCCAGCCGAAGACCGAGATCTACCGCCAGCCCGTTTCTTTGAAAAACGACTGACCCTGAGGGTGTTAGAGGTATAGTAGCGAAGAGCTCGAGAAGGGAGGTATTTGCAGAGGGATAGCTGAACGTATTTTGGACCCAGGTCCCAGAAAGCCTTGTGGACAATGCAGAGGGTTTTGAATTTAATCCTTGCATCCAATAAGAGCCAATGGAGAGATTTCAGATCTGGAGAGATACGATCCCAGGGCTTGAGGCCAAGGACATGTCCCGCAGTCCTGTTCTGGATTAGTTGCAGAGGGCGGAGAGTAGACGCAGGTAGGTTTAGAAAGAGGCTGTTACAATAGTCCAACCTAGAGAGAACCAGAGCTTGGGAGACCACGTTACAAGCAGTTAATTCTCTCCTTCACATCTGAAACCACACACTGCAGGACTGCAGTAAGAATGCACTTTCTCCTGCCCACCCCACTCCCAATTCCAATCATGCCCTGGCATGCATGTACTAATCCTATGTCATGATTTCAATTGACTAAAACAGTATACACATGATACCAGGGCAAGTGCCAATTGCAAAGGCGACCCCGGTCCTGCCTCCATCATCAAAGACTGCGCAGACACCTTGGCCCCTTTTCTAACAGCCTTCGTCAACGCCTCCTTCACCACAGGGAGAGTCCCCGCCTGCCTAAAGGAAGCATGGGTCCGACCCCTCATAAAGAAACCCACACTTGACCCCACCTCCCCTAATAACTACCGCCCCATCACCACTGTCCCTTTCCTCCTCAAGATTCTAGACAAAGCAGCCTACCTGCAGGTCCAGCACTTCCTCGAAGAACAGAACCTCCTTGGACTGAGACAATCCGGCTTTCGCCCTAGACATGGGACAGAGACCGCCCTACTCGACCTAAAAAACCAAATGGACGACGCAAGGGACCAAGGCAAACCTGTCTTGCTCCTTCTCCTGGATCTGTCGGCAGCTTTTGATCTTGTAGACCACGACATCCTCTGCCACCACCTCTCCTCCACAGCCAACTTCTCTCAAGAAGCCATTACATGGATCACCTCCTTCCTCCAAGGCAGGACCATGCAGGTCTTCTCTGACCTAGCCACTGCATCACCCTCTATCATGCTATGTGGGGTGCCCCAAGGCTCCTGCCTCTCCCCCACCCTCTACAACATCTTCACCCGCCCCCTCTTCCTCATCCTTGACGCCATGGGCATCTCTTACACCAACTACGCCGACGACACACAGATCCTTCTCACTCTGACAGGCGACTATGACACGGACTCTGCTACCCTCAACAACATCTACAACACAATTCAAATGTGGATGGCTATCAACGGCCTCTGCCTTAACTCCGACAAAACTGAGCTCCTACTCGTAGGCTCCCCTGACACCATCAAGAAACTTGACGCTCAGTTCAGCCATTTCACCATTGACTCAATCACGATCCCAGTACTTGACACGGTAAAAACACTAGGCGTATACTTAGACTCCAATCTATCCATGACCAGACAAGTAAACGCCATTGCCTCCTCGGCCGCTTACCATGCAAAACTCCTTAACGCAATCAGACCTTATCTGTCAAAAGACACTTGCACTAACATAGCCAGGGCCATAACCGGCTCGCGACTTGATTACTGCAATATTCTTTTCCTTGGGACCTCCAACAAAAATCTTGAGAAGCTCCAAGTAATACAGAACAATGCCCTACGCGCTGCACAAGGCATTGCCAAGAGAGAGCACATCACCGCTGCCAGAAAAGCTTCCCACTGGCTCCCCATAAAGGAGAGGCTCTTATTCAAGGCTCTAAGCATCACCCACAAATGTGTCCATCTTGCCGCCCCAATGTACCTTTCCCAGAGGATCCACCTGGTCTCCTCCACAAGACCCACTAGATCACCCTATGCCAGCATGCTCTCAGTACCCAGGGTAAAAAGGACCAGAGCAGGGGGCTCCAGTTTCCTGTACCTCGCTGCCGTACACTGGAATACCCTCCCTAGCTCCCTGCGCTCTGAACCCTCACTGACCGCCTTTCGGAAAACCCTGAAAACGACCCTGTTCATCTAACAATTACATGGCTAGCCCTCATAATTGTATTGTATGATGTATTATGTGGTATATCTGATCACAGGTCACTGCCTCACTGTAACCCAAGGCACAACCTGCACACATTGTAACTAAGTCTTCCTTGCAAGTAACAGTGCCACAATGCCCCTGGGCTGCCTGCGCGCTATATAAATTTAATAAATAAATAAATAAATGAATGCAGGTACTAACAATTACATGCTTTCATTGCAGGGCCTTTGTTAACAGCAAAGCCCAGGCGCCGTTTAATGTCTGTGCTGTTCTGTTCTGTTCGGCCACGGCTCTGTAGGTAAGCCAGGTCGAGTCAACATAGCACAACATTTCGGGGATAGTGTATGTGTGGAGGTATTGGGGGGGGGCTAGAGTCCATTCAGCCCAATGGTGTGGCGCCACTGTTCCTCGGCAACCAGGAAACAGGCAAAGCAAGTGCTCGTGCTCAGATAGAAAAATGGGAAACTAACGGGTGAACAGTGGGCTGCCCCGACACTGCTGCCTAATCCCCCTCCTCAACATGGAGGACAGGCCTTTTCCCCATTCGGGTTGCAAGGCTTACAGCACTGGACAAGGTCTATTATTAAGTCTTGCACACCACTTGATGACTAGTAAAGCTAAAAGCGAGACACATGGGAAGGAAGTGGAATCATTGGAAGAGGATCTTTCACAAACCAAGCACCTGGTGTGAAAACTGACCCACCCGTCAGAACTCTCATTAGGGCAATTGTGTTACAGTGATGGAGAAGATGGAATTGCCAAGTTAGAACTTGCACTGGCCAAGCCAAATAGGTCTGCTAGATAGTGGGACACAGAAAAGGACACACCATAAAACAGACCAGGTTAAAAGTAAAGGCTAGAGAGCCTGCTAGTAACCTGTGCCCAAAGGTGGCGGTGGCAGGGGCATGAGGAAAGTAGGTAGGGGCTTTAACTTAAATCCTGGTGGAAGCTGCAAGCTCATCTAAAGAATCTTGCATTTTGTGGGAACCTAGGTGGTTGGTATCTTACCCGAAAGCACTCAGATGGGGAGGTACGTTTCTATCTGTAAATATGAAGTACTCCTCTGGGGCAAGAGGGGGAAGTTCTAGGTCTTGCCACTGTAAGCAAATGGCGCAACCCCTAGTTTAAGAGTGGCACAATACAGCACTTGCCCTGGTATCAATCTCAAAGCCAGTGCATCGTAATGAGGACAAATACCAAGGGAAAGAAGAGTGCTGGGGCACTTAATAAACCCAGTGATAATGATATGAAATACCACAATGTGGGTAGACTACGCCTTCACAGAACTTTCTTTATACCACTTGCCTCCAACTGTTTGCAGAGAATCTCCCCTTTGAGGTAAATTCCTGGCCCTTAGTAATTCCTCTAACCGCATCAGTGCCCTGAAGAATGGAAAACGGAAACCCCAGCCCAGGAGAATTACTAGCCAATTTAAACATGTCTCTCCTGAGACTGCGAACCATCCATCCCTAGTCTTATCCTTGGATTGTGCACAGGGGGCCATTTAGTGGATGAAAGATACTGACTCTAGTTGACATTTAGGACCCTTGCTTCCACTTCCACCATCTTTGTTGATATTAATACCCAGTGGCAAGTAGTTATTTTCTGTTTGTGTTGGTACTCGCTCTGCTGCTATGAATTCTTCCGTTTGGATCTCAGAATACATTTTATATCACAATAATTGTCGTATGAGTTTTTGTTCCTTCTTTGTGGTGACGTAATCTAAGTGGCAAATATGTTAATGGTCAGTGCCTGCTCAGAAAACATGAGGTAGGAGCAGAAAGTACCAGATTTGGCCATCAATCAGAGAGATGGCTATATTTCAAGGCTGACTCCAACTGCAGTGTATGAGGACAGTAATACACCTGGGAAGATGGAATGTGTCAGCCCCCAAGCCACGGGTCAGAGGGATGGGGCAGCAAAAGATTGAAAGGATTCGTGATTTTGATTGGAAGCAGCGTTTCCACTCTGTGCACTCTGCTCACAATACTGCTATAACCATGGGGGAATCTGCACATTACCATTGTCATTCTTTGGGACGGTTCTCGAAGGCCAGACCACTCCCAACCTTGGGAGGACCATGAGAAGGTTCTGCTGTTACATCTGTCCAAGATCAGACTTGTGGGATAATTTCAATTATTATTATTATTATTATTATCTTTATTGTTTTTGGTTTATACAAACCTTTACAAAATGAATTCTTTTCATAGTACAATCGAATAGTAGAAAAGTTTACAAAAAGATTACAATACACTACACTTTTTAAAACACATTTGTCTAATACAATTCCGGACCAGCAATTCATATTAAACAGCTAAAAACAGACAATTCTTATTAAAACACTTAGAGCCTAGTACTTCTCAATATACATAATAATTGTACCAGATAACTGAGACATTATTAATAATCTGAGACTTCAACTCATTGTTTCTTAAAAGCTTCCTGAGTATTTAAACGCTTAAACAGTCTTTATCAAGTTCATGTTAATTCACAGATAATTCTCAAAAATTCATTAATACGTATTTTTAAAACCGTCGAGTTACCATGAAGCATTTCGAACCACAAGTTACATCTGTTTACATTCGATGTGTCATGGACAAACATTGCAAAGTATTCTATTCTTTGTTTCAGTAAAGCAGGACAAACCAACAACAAATGCATTAATGATTCATTAACCCTGGTACCAGCACATTGTCTGCAGGATTTCTTTGCCACATTCCTGCACCTTATATTCTGAATTTCATGAGTGCTTAAGACGTTAAAACGAAATCTCATGAATTGATTTCTGTATGCGCTGGATGGATATTTTTCTAGGTATTTCTCGGGATAAGGTTTCCATTTCCAGAATGATATAGCTTGTGAATATATCGAGGAGTTTAAGATTACCACATTGTTCTCCAACCAGTCTGAGGCTTTTAATAATTCTTTCACTTTAAGAGGATTCCCTTTTAGATTTTCTAATGTGAGGCCTAAATCACTTAGAATTTTCACACAATCTCTTTTTAACTCACAAATGAAAACCCCAAGCATGTCAACTCCCAAGAAGTAATACAGTGTGTTATCCTCAGACATCATACACTTACGTAATAAAGATAATTTTTCCAATGTACTGTACACTTTAAGGAGGACAAACCTAACTCATAACGTAAGAGTTCCATAGGCAAACATTTCGGTAGATACCTTAAGACCCTTCGCCATACTTGTGCTTCAACTGTTTTCAGATAAGATACCAATTCTTCAGAGTAAAACTCAAGACCATATGTCAATCGTGGAATTGCTTTCGACCGATAAAACAGAATACAAGGCATCATTGTGAACCTGCCATATCTTCTCTCCACAGCTGATATCTGATTGGCAATAGCAGAGGCTTTTATACCGAGATGACTTTTTATAAAACCTAACAAATAAGGAGATGTGTATATATAACCCAGGTATTTTAGCATTGATTTGTTTTTTAATCTTAGACCGCCACATATAATCGAAAAAGAATCTTCTTTTATATTTTTCACACCTGTGTAAAATATTATTGTTTTGTTAGGGTTTATCAGTAGCTTTCTATTCAAAATGAATTTCTCAAATGCTACAATCATCCTTTGCAAACCCACCTTAGTCCCATCAAACAGCAAAAAGTCATCCGCATAAGCGATCCAATTCAATCTTATTTTGCCCAATTTAGGTGAGAGTAAACCACTGTCATCTAGAAAGCTCCCTGCTTTTGAGACATAAAGATTGAAGAGTGTTGCTGCCAATCTGCAGCCTTGTTTTAGACCATTAAGGGTAGAAATTTGATCAGATAATAGGCCACTATTGTTAAGTCTCACTCTAAGCACAGTGTTCGAATAAAGAGCTATTATAACATCTAGCAGGTTTTTTTCTATACCAAGATCAAGTAAGGTTGTCCATAGGGTTTTCCTATCGACCATGTCAAAAGCCATGGATAAATCCATGGATGCTAAATATAATGGCGGCTTGTCTTTTATTCTAGCCATACTCAACAAATTTGCTACAACTGATCCGCCCATGTCTGTGCCCATCCCTTCTCTGAAACCTATTTGTTTTATATCTAATATGTTCTTATTTTTTATCCATAGATTCAGCTCATCCAAAACAATTGCTGCAAAAATCTTAGATTCTACATCTGTTAACATGATTGGCCGGTAATTCAGGGGACTTAGGCGGTTACCCTTTTTGTGTATCAATATTACGTATGACAACTTCCACGATTTAGGAATTTTCCTCTCATATATAATGGAATTAAACAAACAGTTCAATAAACCTGCCCATAATGTTACATGGTTTTTCAGTGTAATATAGGAAAGATTGTTAGGACCGGGGTGCATGTAGACTTAACTTTGTTTATGTGCCTGGAGATGTTATTTAATGATATGTTCAGCGACCACAACTGGTCATTAATGTATTGGGTTAAGAATTGGGTGTCTGATTGTTGGTACAACTTCTCAGAGTGGTCTACCCATATATGCCCAGCAATTGGGTTTGTTGTCAGTTGTTGCTGAGACACTTCAGTTCCATTGATTATAGACCATATATATTCCTAGGATTGCCATAATCTAGGGCATTAATCATCGCTTCCCCATCCTTTTGTGCCATATTTGCTCTGTGAGACAGTAACCAGTTTTTATATTTATGCTTGATCTGTTTTGTTTTGCAGATCAGTTCTATCTGATTTGATGTTTCCTTTTTTACTATACGCAGTTCTTTTCTTAACAAAGCCTTCCTATTTTGTACTTCAATATCAAATACGTGTAGACATTTGTTATTGAGTATTTGCGAGGTTGATTTTATGATATTGCCTTTTGCCAGCATATGTGCTACATATGTTTTAAAGCAATCTCCTGAGTAAGTTGCAAGTTTCCACTCAATTGACGAAGATAAGTAGTCATGTAACATCAAGGTATTTAGCTTGGTTATATTTTCTGGGGTCCATTTTACCTTAGTACCCGCAACATTAACTATGATGTTCCCCATATTTTGCACTACATCTATATTTACCTTCCTCCAGGGTAAAACTGTAGATAGCAATGCATGGTCACTTTCCAGCAGACTAGTCACCTTTAGTGAACAAGAGTATTCTTGAGAATTATTGCTTACAAAAATGTAGTCCAATATGGAGCTAAGGCCCCGTGCTTGCCAAGTTGGAGTGATGTTAAACAGAGGCTGCATTCCCCAACTATACATAAAAACCACCCACATACTACCTCTGTACACTTTATTGCGGGCCCCCAAAGCCTCCAAATCTGTGGATGCGAGAATCCAGGTTGCATCATCATATTCCATGCTGCAATCTGCATTCAGATCTCCTGCAAGCAGCAAAGCACCACCCATGTTTGAGTCCAACCAATCATGTAATATTTGGGTAAGCATTGCAAATAGCTTTAAAAGCTCTGTGTTTGTATGAGTGGCGGTGTTCCAGTATACATTCATCAACATTATGAAAACATTGCCCTTATCTGTAGCTAATCTAAAAGTACCAACAATTGCACAGTCCATAACCTGCTGTTCAGAAACCATCTTTATATTAGTCTCTGATCGATAACCCAATACAAGACCACCACTGGGACGGCCATGCAGACCCTTAGATGCCTTCATATTAAATATACCATAGCCATACCATAATAAATTGCCTGTAGCCCAGGTCTCTTGCAACAAGACAAAGTCATAACACTTTAACATTTCAACAATTTTTGCATTAACAGTCAAATGTGAGCATCCCCTAGTATTCCATGATGCAAGGCTGAATGCTGTATCTTCGCTAAAGTGGATCCTTCATTGATTTCAGCTTATCTATAGATTCCCTGAGAGATAGGGCTAGCCATCTCCATTCTTGCATGTCAGAGAGTTGGGATTTAACTTCCGTCATTACCGGCTTATCACCTTCTTTACCGGTAGAGCACCTAACCTCTTGTGAATAAATACCTTGATTAGAGGGATGTTTCATATAGCCTTCATTTGAGCCCAAATTTCCGTCAATATTATGTGACTCCTGAAATTCCATCACGTCAAATCCTCTTTTTTGAAGAGCACCCGCTTCTTTTAATATAAGTGTTCTGACCAAGGGAGAATTTATTATAAGTCTAACATAGTCATATCTCTCTTCATGGATAAAATCTACAAGTTGAATGTCTGAAGAGGTTATTAGGCGTAGTTCATCAATGTCATTAAATAAACTTAAAATGTACTGCCTATTTAGGGACCAGGGTCCCCCATCATCAAAAACATAGTAAAGCACCAGACTTGGTTCATTTGGATACACAGGACGCCTTAGGTTATGGGTCTCATTTCTCTTGTTACTATTGGCCATGTAGTCCGATTCTTGAAATTGATAGCGTTCCTGTCTGCCTTGAATCGACCCTATCCCTGTGTTTTGGCTTAATACTGCATCAGGCAACCAGGTGTTTCTGCTTACACCACTTTCCAGGGTAGGATTATCATGTTTACCCGCAGAGGGGCCCACTAGGCTTGGGAAGAGTTTTTTTGCTTCACTTAGTTTGTGATTCAGAATATCTTCAACAATGCTACTAACTACTTCCCTAGATAAATTAGGGTGATCAATAGTGCCTGTAGTCTGATTCACAGTTTTGTCCATTTTTGGTGTAACAGTTTCAACATTTTTTATTTGGGGAGACTCAAGAATTTTGTCTTTTACATTGAGATCGAGATACTTGTTCTCCTGCATGCCCTCTTTAGGATTGCCACGTAAAGTGACCCCACCACTTTTATTGTCAGTTTGGTGAGCCACCATGACTTCTTTAGCTTGTGCTACTGGGGATATGGAGCAAGCGGTGGGGGTACAATCCATGATTATGGGAGTATTTGGTCTAGATAAGGCATCCGGGTTCTTAAAGATATCAAAAATGTCTTGAACCCCCCTTTCTAAGGCACGAAGATTACTATCAATCCTGTCAGAAGTAACTTTATTTTTAAGTACCGCTGACAGCATAGAGGTGCCTTCTGTATACTCTGATTTATCTGGGCTCCGTGTGGTGACCAATGGTAGGGCTGCCAATTTAACTGATAATACTGGTGGAATTGGTTCTGCTACATTATTATCGGTCACCACCTTGTTGATGTTATTGTTATCTTTCTTATCTAGCCAAGCCTCACGTATATCAAGAGTTCTCATAAATTTACGAGATGTAGTAAGGCTAGCCTTCGCTTGTTTTGCCTGTTTTTTCTATTTTTTTTCTCCTTTTTTTCGAAATTTTTTCAATAAAAGCACCATTATCGTCAACACCAAAAGTAGTTACGCCTTCAATAACAATGGCAGGATCATTTAGACCTGATTTTACAATGTTAGTCTCTATCACACCAGGAGCCAATCCCTGCGGGATCTTTAAGGGAATTACATTTATGGCCAACTCTTTTATCTTTGTAATACCACTATTATCTAAGTGCTTTTTCATACAGTTGGGCTCAATATCGTATTTTGTGATCATTCGGGTTAGCATTTCAGGTAAAGCTGTAAAAGCCAACACCATCTCATTTAGCAATCTAGTATGAGTCTTTAATTCAGATAGTACCATTACTTGAATCTCTTTACAACATGTCCCAAAGGCCATATCTGAATTTACATTATTTATTTCCAATACTGAGGTATTATCATAGCTTGAATCTTGGACCAAATGTTGTTATACATCCAACATTGAGGTTACTCCTATACTAAATATTGGTGGAGTATCAGCATAAATAGGGCTCTCGTTCATTCTATCTTTTTTATTGTCAGGTTAAATTTCCCTGTTTACGTCAACATCTGCGATTGAGCCCTCCTCAGCAAATAGAGATTGCGAACTTTCCGAAAGATGAACATCATTGGTTAATGCCTTAGGGCTAGTTGTACGTTTTTCTTCCATAGAATATGATTGTGCACAGTCCACCATCTCCCTTTCAGAATTGGCTAAATCAGAGGCAGACAGGGCCGTTGCGCGAGCAATACTCATTCTGGTGGCCATATGAGGCACAGACACGCTGGTAAAACGAAACTTTGTTTTAGCAGATTTTTTTACAGCTACTTAAACAGATTTTTTTGGGCTCATGACTCATTATACTACATCTAAAATAAGGCTCCGATCATATTTTCAGAAAGAAAGAAAGACTATGATAAGTACTATAGTATGATAGGTCAATGTATAGTTATCAAAAATGCAGAGAATTGGGCCGCCACCCCGCAGCCCTACCAGACCAAACAGACACAACAGGCCACTTCCAAGGCCACTTCGCAAAGCACCCTCTGTAGGAAATAAAGATCGTATTCCTGCAATCATGCTATACACACGTGCGCGCGATCAAGATAGAGTAAAAAAAGTGAAAGCAAAACATGTCAAAACAGCTGCACAGCACAATGCCCAACAAACAGATAAGTGTCGAATTCACCAAAATGTTAAATATGATAGAACATATCGAGCCGTTTCCCCTGCAGTTTAAATGTTCGTCGGATTTCCACATGTAGGTTAGGTAGACTTAGCTAGGTTAAACTCTCACAACACCAACTCACGTAAATCGTTCTATCACGTCAGGTTGGAGGAAGGTAGAATTCACAAAAACACTCACAACGCAGCTCGCTGCAAGCAGCGAACAGCCGAACAGCCACTTACAGAGCCACTTGCTCTGAGCGCGCGCGCATGAGCGCGCGGACACCACTTCTTATGGAATTCTGGGTAAAGTGGGAGGGGCCAATCAGTAGAATCTTCACAATGCTTCACGAGTAGAATGCCCAGCCGAACAGCCACTTACAGAGCCACTTGCTCTGAGCTCTATAATCTTTTCAAAATCATCTTTAAAGGTGTTCCGTTTCCTATGACATATTTCACTATGACTTCATCATGTAAAAAGTCCAAGGCATAAATTAGATATAAAAAATTGACTAGCAGAGTTTGCCAACATTGTCTTGATTAGCAAAAAAACCCATTTGATTAGCAATTTACTACTAATATTTTTAATGTCACAAGACTTTATTTAACACACGACAACGTGAGCAATGATACAGCAGTTTTGTGTACAGCTGAAGACATTTGTGAGATGAGTCGGGCCCTAAAATTCTTTAAAATTACACGTGACATGAAGGTCGAGTAGTTTACATACTCGACCTAAAAAATAATGCATTAGACTCATGGCAACGATTGACTTCAAAGTTAAATGCGCCATCGGTAAAATGGAGCATGTCATCACAAACCCACTTTGTTTGGCACACTGCTGCCATCCAGAGGCCAGCCATGCACAGTGAAATTTATTTGTATTTTGTTTATTTGTATAGCGCACAAGGCCCGAGGGCAACCGGGCGCATTATTTAGTTACAGTCAGCTTACATAAAAGTATTTACATTTAGAATATACAAAATATACATGTGACATAATCGAAGGTATACAATTTACAGGCTAGGGCACAATGCAATGGCAGAGACAAAAATAGCCTGTGGTGTCATAGAATATTGTTACAGTCAATAGTCATCCTTAGTCGAGGGTGGATAGCCAAGTTTTGGCATTACGCTTGAAGGCAGTGAAGGAAGGTTCAGCTCTGAGTGGGTTGGGTAGTGTGTTCCACAGCTTGGGTACTAGGACAGGGAAACTGCGACCTCCAGATTTTTGGAGGTTGAACCGTGGGATGACAAGGCAATTAGTGTGTGCGCTTCTGAGAGGTCGCGCAGTACATTTGAAATGTACTTTAAAGTGTGTGTATATATATATATATATATATATATATATATATATATATACACACATACATACATATATATGTGATACATTACTCACCTTAATCGTATTTCTGATGCTTGTATCTGCTTAGATTCACATGCTGTGCATAGGCCGACATCTAGTGGAAGCTGCAGAGTATTGCAGTTTGTTTTTTGAAACTCGAAAAGGGCCGAACTAGGGCGTGCCAGTAATACTATCCCTAGTGTGACGTCCACTGTACCCATGATCCCTCACGCGTGTAGGACCCTCGGATTGTATTTTTTGTGACATGAGATAGCATGAGGAGATAATATAGATAAGACCAAGCATCCATGCACCTTCTCTCCGAGGGGAGGAAGGGTGGGCGCATGTGAATCTAAGCAGATACAAGCATCAAAAATACGATTACAGTGAGTAAAGTATCCCTTCTGAGGCTTGTGGAATCTGCTTAGATCACATGCTGTGCATAGATTAGCGAGCAGTGTTAGAAGGAGGTGCGATGTGAGAAGGGTCATGAGCGAACAAATGTCTTAGAACTGCTTGTCCCACTTGAGTAATTGTCTTGGAATGAGTGTCAATGCAGTAATGCCGAGTAAAGGTGCGAATAGCTCCATGTAGCTGCTTTGCAAATGGTGTCAAGGGGTACATTTGCAATGAAATCCAGAGTGGCTCCAGTACCTCTTGTAGAGTGGGCGCTTGGCGTAAAAGACAGTGTTTTATCAGAAAGGGAGTAGCACAGTTGGATACATCTGACTATCCATTTAGAGATGGCACCTGTAGAGACGCGATCTCCTCCTCTGCCTACAGCTAATCTGTCTTTCTTAGCGGTCTGGTCTTGTCTACATAGTAGAGCACCGCTCTCCTCACATCTAATGAGTGGAGTTTCACCTCAGCAGAGCTTTTGGGTTCTTGGAAGAAGGCCGGTAGCTCAATGGACTGGTTAACATGGAATTTTGAAATGAACTTCGGTGAAAATCTAGGTGAGTGCGTAAAAACAGTTTATCCTTATGAACAGTAAAGAAAGGATTCTGCACTGACAGAGCTTGAATTTCACTGACCCTTCTTATGGATGTAATGGCTACTAAGAAGGCAGTTTTACAAGTCGGGTGTTTGAGACTAGCTTCATGCATGGGTTCAAAGGGAGGTCCCATGAGTTTAGCAAGCACCACATTAAGGTCCCAACCTGGTGGTGGGTTAGAAATTGGAGGGTGGGGTCTCTTTATCCCTTCCATAAAGGCCTTGACAACTGGCACTTTACACCATGACACCTTGTTATGGGAGGTGGTGTAGGCTGACAGTGCCGCCAGGTGTACCTTGAGTGAATAAAATACTAACCCTGCCTCCAGTAGGTGGAGCAAATAGGTGACAATATTGGAAGAAGTACAATCAATTGGGTTGATTTGTTTATTCTGGCACCAAATAACAAATCTTTTCCACTTATCAAAGTAACAGTGCCTTGTGTTAGGTTTTCTTGATTTCTTTAAGATATCCATACATCTCTGGGGTAAATTGAGATGGCCGAATTCTATGACTTCAGGAGCCATGCTGCCAAGTTCATCGAGTTGGGTTGAGGATGCACTGTTTGTCCTTCGTGCTGGGAGAGTAGGTTGTACCACCATGGGAGTCTGATGGGGTCGCACACCACCAGTTTGCGTAGGTGTGGAAACCATGGTTGTCTTGCCCACATAGGAGCAACTAGGATGAGTGTCATTGATTCCCTGTGTATCTTGTTGACCACCTTCCTCATCAGAGGCGTTGGTGGAAAAGCGTAGGCAAACATCCCTGACCAATTCATCCATAGAGCGTTCCCCTTGGAGCCTGGCTGGGGGAACCTGGATGCGAAGTCTGGGCATTGTCCGTTTTCGCCTGTGGCAAATAGGTCTATACTGGGGCAGCCCCACTGAGAAAAGAGATCTTCTACGACTTCTTCGTGTAGTCGCCATTCGTGTTACTCTGGGAGGGGATCTCGGCTCAGAGCGTCCGCTATATGAATTGAGATCCCTTGGAACATGTTGGGATGACAAGTAAATCTTCCATCTGAGTGCCCATTTCCAAATTTTCTGTGCAAGCTTGGACAGATTTGGCGAACGAGTGCCCCCTTTTTCAAGTAAAACATCGCCATCATGCTGTCTGTTAGGATTTGCACCGACAGGTTGGATAAGAGGGGTTTGAATGCCTGAAGCGCTCTGAAGACTGCCAGAAGTTCTAGCAGATTGATGTGGTTCTGAGCCACTGTGTGAGACCAGAGACCCTGAGCTGTGTGGTGATGGTAGGGAACTACCAACCCTGGCAGGGAGGCGTCTGTTGTGACGACGGCTTATATCTCTGGATCGTAAAAGGGTTTCCCCTTTGCAAGATTCTCTCTTGTCCACCAGCGAAGACTTTGTACTAGTGTTGGCGAAACAAGCACTAGATCGTCCCACTGACCTTTTGCTTGAGACCACTGTTTCGCCAACCATTCCTGCATGGGTCACATGGGCAGGCGCGCGAGGCCAACCAGGTAAATGCAAGATGCCATCATTCCTAGCAAACACATCGCTTTGCGTACCCTTATTTAGCGACCGGACTGATATTGAGGAATTTGCAGCAACAGATTTCAAATTCTTTCCCCTGATGGAAAGGCCTTCCCCTCTTGGGTATTTAGGACAGCTCCTAGGAACTGTTTTGAGGTGCTTGGCACCAGGCTTGATTTTTTCTCGTTGATTGAGAAGCCCAATTGGAAGAGGAGGTCGATTGTTCTTTGGATTTTTTTTTTTTAAACAATTTTTATTAGTTTCCAAACAAACATTACATTTAATAATCAACAAAACCCAAACTTCCCACAGTACTTCTAATGTATTGCATGTTGCGGACTTGTGCTCAATGTGTACTGTATCCATTATCCCTCCCTCCAACAAGCCTACCCCGCTCCACCACGCACTTTATTCTTGGGAGCTGTTTCTTCATCAGTAACCTCAGAAGATTCTGTACTCGAGCCCTCATGGGTGGGGCTCCATAGTGTGGCCACTAGATGTTTCCAGGCTGCTAGGGTTTCTGCTTCTTCTTTACCCCCTCTGTTAGCTGCCTCACTCCATACAACTGTTTCAGCTTTGGACCATTTACGGAGATCAGCCGACCAAACCTCCGCTTTGGGTCTGCTTGGTGCTTTCCACCCCATGCCTATCATGCGCTTGGCCAGTATATAGGCCATATCCCTGAGTTTGCTAACGTGTTTCAATTGGCGTGGCCTAGGGAACCCTCCCACCATACATGCCCATATTGAGTCTATATTCAGGTTTATCTCCTTTTCATCCAGTCTTTGGGCCACCTCTCCCCAATAGTTCCTTATTTCAGGGCATGCCCAGAACATGTGCATCAACCCAGCATTTTCCTCCTGGCATTTAGGACATTTTCTTTGGATGTTTAATCTGCAAATTACGGGGGTTTCTCCTGTGATGAGCTAGTCGTCCAGGTAAGGGTACACCGGGATTGCCTCCCTGCGTAGGTGAGCCGCCACCACCACCAGTATCTTGGTGAATACCCTTTGTGCCGAGGCTATTCCAAAGGGCAGCACCTTGAACTGGTAGTGCTGGCTGTCTATCTTGAAATGCAAGAATCTTCTGTGCGTGGGAACATGGAAATATTAAAATAATCATGTTTCATATCCAATGTTGCCATGTAATCCCCCTTTTTTAGTAGGGGGATTACCTCTTGGAGTGTAGTCATGCGGAATTATTGTGGCTTGACATACTTGTTTGCATGGCGCAAGTCTACTACTGGGTGCATCGTTAGATTTTTTTTGGCTCAAGGAAGTAGGTTGAATAAATACCCTTGTTTACCTGGTTGCCCGGGACGAGTTCTACTGCGTCCTTTGTAAGTAGAATGGCGATCTCCTCGAGGAGGATTTTCTGGTGCTCCAAGGAGTGTACTTTGTCTTGGATGATGGTTGCGGGGGCGTTCTAGTTGCTCTATACAGTATCCTGCGGACACTGTGGACAGCACCCATCTGTCCAAAGTGATCCCTTCCCATGCGTGGGTGAAGGTGGAAATGCACCCCCCTACTGGGGATGCATGGGAAGGGACCTGGCGCGGAATTGCACTGTTTATTGGGTGGCATACCACCTCTACCGGGGCTGCCTCTACCCCTAGTGTGGCCCCTGCGCAGGCCCCTGGTGAAACCCTGTGTAGCCTGGGATCGATTGTTTCCCCATGAGATGCCTTGATTTTGATAGTAGTTGGAACCCCTCTGGGAGCTTTGGCCATGAAAGCACCAAAAATTATTATTTCCCCTTTGACCTGAGGGCTTATTTGTCAGTTGGCCGAGAGATTGTAAGGTCTCGTATTCGTCGTCAGCCATCTTTAGTGCCTCTTCCACTGCTTTCCCAAATAGAACGTTCGGTTCTTGGTGGCTTGGCTCTCAGGCTTGAACCCGGACTGTCTTAGCAAAGCAAGGCGCTTTATTACTGTGCCTTCTGCTATTAATCTTCCTGCATTATCTGCTGCATCATAGTTTGCTTTAAGGATGCATCCAGACACAGATCTTCCGTCTGATGCAATTTGGGCCAACTGGCCCTTTAGTGGTTCAGGTGCAGAGGCTATTAGAGCAGCTACTTGTTCCCACTGGTGGCAGTTATAGCTTGCTAACAGAGTGGTAGTGTTAGCAATACGTTCCTGATATGCTGCCATGGATGCCACCTTCCTCCCCAGAGCATATATCCTTTTGCTCTCTTTATCGGGGGTGCTTCTGAAGAAGCTAGGGGTGTGCCCGCCCTCTTTCTGGTGGTTGTTACTAACAATGAGTCAGGTTTTAACTGACCCCTTATGTACAAGAGATCAAGGGAGCGGCCCAAAATAATGTTTCCACTTGTGGATTAACTGCACGAGTAAGATTAGGGGTTACCAGCGAGGGATCAATTCTGCGCTGGATTGATTTTAATATGGGGATAGCTTGGGCAATGGCTCTCCTGTCCCCTAGGATTTCTCCTGAGGAATCTCTATCTTCTTGGACACCCTGTGTGTCTATTTTAAAATGAGCTGCAGCTTTAGCTAGTACCTCATTGAGCAGTAGTTGATTATCAACCGGTGAGTCATTCACTGGGAGGATCTTTCGGAATAGGGGAGTCAAGACTGTAGGCTTCCGCCTCATCTTCCTCTTCCTGGTCCTCATCATCCCCATAGTAATCAACCCCTGTCTCGTCGTCCAGCATCTGTGTTTCTGTCTCCTCACCGTTTGACTCTGGATGGTAAACCTGAATTATTAAAGGGTCTGAAACCAATCCCTGCGCTGGAGTCTCAGAACGGAGCCTTTTAGTAGGGGGTTGAGAGTCCTTTGATCCCGAAGGGGCAGAGGTAGCTGGCGTATTTTGATAGCTATGGAAATAATAAGGGTCCTTTTCGTAGAAGTCTACAAAAAAGGACATCCTTCTCATTAAGCTATCAATGTCCTCTGAGTTCCATTCTATGGAACTGGGAATAACCCTCTCTTGCTGTGGTTCCTCATCCATGCCCATATCATGAGGAGTGGGAGGAACAATCTTTCCCTTGGTGACAGGGTCAGGGACCTTGGATTTTCCTAAATATTTAGGGTCTTTTTGTTTTTCCTTTTGAACCTGGTGTTCTGAGTTTTTTTTAATGTTATTTACCCCCTTCCCATGACTAGAGGAATGTTTTCCTGAACCTTTTAGGGTTTTGTGAGTGCTTCGACACCTGGCGTCGAGATTCGGAGGTGGTGGTACGAGATTCGGAAGTCTTGGAAGAGGGGCGTTGAATCTCGGAAGTAGAAGTCGAACGTGCTACTTGGGGGAAGAGGTCGGATTCGTCTTCTGATGACCGGGCCTCAATGACTTTTGGTAATGTGGCACCTTTCCCAACCGTGGACGGTTTTTGTTTGTCGAGAGGCAAACGTGACCGGGACGCCCAGAGGACACAAAATCAGTGGACCGCTCTCTCGATGCCTTCTGTTGCCGATCACTCGACATGCGCGTCGAATCTCGGCTGGGGCTAATGTGCTTGGTGGAAGTGGTGTGTGTTGCGCTCTTGCCGCCGGGTGTTGTCCCCATAACTGAACTGCCGGTCAGTCCTCCAAGGTCGTGGGCTTGCGCGTGGGTGTCTGAAGTCACCCCTGTGCCCTCGCTGTCCGATAAGGCGGCATTGCAGCCATCGTTGAAGGATCCCACGGCGTCCATGGCCTCTAGCTGCCTGGCGTAGTGGGCCCAGCGCTTTGTCGAGCAGTCTTTGAGTGTTTTGGGCTTGAAGAGCTTACAAGCTCTACAGGTAGTCTCAGGATGGTCTTGTGGGACACACAAGTTACACGTATTGTGTTTGTCTACCCAGAGAAACTTCCTGTTACACTTCAGGCAGAATTTATAGGGTGTACCCTCCATATGTTACTAATTGGCAGCGGGCGGGTATATGTAGGAAACAAGTGTATGACCACCCCACACTCTCCCTACTTGCACAGGTCTCTCTACTTGCACAGGGCCGAGGCCAGAGGCCTTCCAAGTCCCAAACCGTTGTGTAGTCTCGACGACTGATTTCCTCAATCTCGATTCACGGACGAACTTCGGCATAGGGTGGGAGAAAACGGGGACATTTTGTAATAATAATATTGATAAATGGTTAAAGCTAAGGGAACTCCGCAATATGCTTCCGAAAAGTATGGCGGAAAAAAACAATCTGAGGGTCCTACACGCGTGAGGGATCATGGGTACAGTGGACGTCACACTAGGGATAGTATTACTGGCACGCCCTAGTTCCACGCCCCTTTTCGAGTTTCAAAAAACAAACTAATACTCTGCAGCTTCCACTAGATGTCAGCCTATGCACAACATGTGATCTAAGCAGATTCCACAAGCCTCAGAAAAAAAAATATATATATAGGTTTGTGGCGGGAATTGTGGCAATGCATTGTTCCTTATACAATTTCACACTGTTTCACCAATCTGCATCAAATATTGCATAGCTACATGTTAGGAACCTTCGGACATTACTGGCTACATGGCATTTGGATACCCTACCGGGTTCCCCAGGATTTCAGCACCTTCACACATGTGATGGTTGTCTGAAATTGCTGAAACATCTATGTGGTTGTGGAAGGACCGGTACCGACACGAGGAACAAAACTCGAGGACCAGGCCCTAGAAAACACTGTTTCCAAGATATTCGCACCGCAATCAACTGCACCACACCAGGGTGAGGCGACAGGTGGGGAGAGAGCACAGAAGGTTCCAGTATGCAGCAGCAAACCAATTCCCACCTGCCCCCAACGTATGCTCCGGGGTATGACAGCTAGCCACACACACCCATTCTCGGTGCAGTTTATGTTAGGGTGCAAAGCATATCAAGCGATAAGCAAATCGGAACAGCGACCTATAGGATCAGTGTTATGTCGGTCTACAGAAACCATTCAGAGAATGGGTACTTCTGCTAGTGTTAAATAAAGGTTGCAAACATCCGCTGCAAATGCTACTTGCCCTTCATGAAATCTACTCTACTATTCGAGTCATCGAACGGATTTGCAAGCCCTGGATGAGTGCATAGAAAATGTAAAAGGTTAGCTGCATCACAGGACACAGATAAACAGGCGCCAATATATAATGCAATCCTAATGATAGAGCAAAGTGATCACTGGAAGCTAACAACCATGTATGCTAATGCAGCAGATCTGTAGATGTACAGACTGGTTGGAACTATTGATCACTACTTTGCGTAAACATCTAGCAAGCTTATGTATACATTATGTAAAAGGAACGAAAGTAAGACTTAGCAGATTGGATGGCATAGCATGCAGATAACTGGGCAGACTAGGTGGAATAGTTTGCGACCATCTCAGGGTAGCGGGTATAAAGCAACAGGGTGATAAGCTAGAATGTCAAGGAGTATGGGACCAGCTCATGGGTTGAGCACCAGTTGCACAATGTATTTAACCAGCAGGTCACAGAATTAGGTTTGCTATCAAATGCATTTGGCTGTATGATCATGCACATTTCCAAAAAGTGTCCACTCGTTAATATGATGCATCTTCACCAACAAAAGAAAATATAGTCGACACTGAGATTTAGATACACTGACCTAAACTTCACAACTGTATAGCATGAAGATGATGCAGTGTTTTACAGTATCAGTACTGTAATTATGTAACAACTTCAATTATTAGGAATGGAATTGCATGACTCTCTTGGCACTTACGATTGAGGCTACTGTACTCTCTCCATTAGCCCCTTTGAATGTACAAGAGAAAAGAGTGGAGAGAGCCCTGAAGGCAAGGTCGGAATGCAGGGCCAGCTGTGCTTTTATTGAACAGGGCAACTTAAATAGAAATGATACACAAATGGCAATTTAATTAGCAAATGTACAAAATTGCATAGCAAGTTGCAATGCAACACTGCTTAATCGATGCCTTGAAGTCTCTTTATCGGACATCCAACTTGTATCTGGAGTACTATGAACAATCTTATTCTTCTCAGAGTTCTCAACCTCTTATCACGTGACGTTTCACTAGTATGATTCTCACTCCATTACCTTTGCTTCTCACTGGGACGAGTATGATTGACCCAGTGAGGATTCTCAATCTTCTGGCAACTTGGCATCTCACTGAGATGAGTACGAGTAGAGTATTCATTATTTTTTTTTAAATTATTATTTGCATTCATTCGTTACAAACTTTTGCAAATTGACAATTATCCTAATTATTGCTTCCACGACAAAAGAAAAATGTAAACATGATGAAGAAAACAAAAATATAAAGGGAGTCAATCACAAAATAGATTTAAAAAAAAAAAGAAGTTTCCTTATTAAAACCCACAACTTCAAAAGAAAGAGAAAAGGAAGATGGAACACAAATTAGTGCTTGCAACCTCTCTAGATCAATATCTAATTTCTGAATGCCGCCAGTAACATTGGCACCTTTTCCCCACTTATAAGAAGGCTCCACCAAGCTTCAGGGGCCAGTGATGTAACGTCTTTTAGCAGCTGAACAAAGTGTTTCGTTCTTTCATTGGTCAACCCTGGACAGAACAATAGTAGATGTTTCAGGGTTTCCACCAACCCTTTCTTCAAACAGAAACAACATTGGATGAGTTTCGGGATAGCAGTTGGTAATCTTGATGCAATTATCTCGTTCGTTAATAGCAAGTTGAACCTGATCCTAAAATATTGGACCCTGTGGTATTTATTCAGGAATTTGACGAGGTACTTTGGCAAGCTCACCCAATACTCGGCCTCATGGTCCAGATGATGATACAGTTTGTAAGAACCTGCTTGGTCGAGGGTGGTGATCCAGTCACACTCCCCCCAACTTGGTTTTGACTCTACATGGGTTTGTTTTTAGCTTTTCTTCAGTAGATCAGAGTTCCTTCAGCTTACACTGGTTAGCATCAACCCAGACCTTCAATGCCGGTTTACCTCTTCACCATTTCCTTGTGAATTAGCTCAATAGTTGTTATATTGGAGCCCAGTAAACATTTCCTGAATAAGATCAGCGTCTTCCATTCCACTGTGGCCCTTCCTCAATGATAAAAGGCCCAGTTCTGCGCGTAGGATCTAACCCGGGATAGACATCGGAACTCTCAAAATAGTTTTCCAAAAGATCCCTTCCAACGTTGACTAGGCTTTGATGGGTAGCATCAGGTTTGCTTCTGAGCCATATGCCAAAGTTGGGACAAATTTCATTTTATAGAAGTCCACCACCGGGACCATTGAAAAACAGCCAAATGTCCTTTTTAAGAGCTTAGCTTGGCTCGCTAATGCTTTTGCTATTTGGCGCAATACATCTAGGGACCTTCCCAGGGTCTCTCGCTCTTCCAGTTACCTTTGTGGTATTGGGACTGCGTCAACGGGTTAGTAGTTCGCCTCTGGAGCTTTCTCCTTGGCTCAGGACAGCAAATTCAGCCATCTCTTTTTCGCTCTCCGACACCCTCTGCAGTGTTGCTTTGTGTTTGGGAAAAAGTTTCCCAGTATTTTCTTCTCGCTCGCCAGGTCTGGGTGTCTCTTTCAAGAGACCTGCACTTGTTCGCTTTGCTGCTTCCTGGTGCAACTCGGGCACCACAGCATCCAGGTTTCCTCCCCACATAGGAAGCCATACCTTCTCCTCTCGCTTCCCGAGCGTAACGTTATAGTCCGTCTTTTGTGCGAGACTGGTGTTCATTATAGTTCCATCGGTGGTCTTCATCACAATACCAGACAGGTACGTATTCTCAGGTGAAGTATTACAATAGCAAATGTATAGTGATTCACCCTGTGTTCTTCCACCAGGGTTCACAAACTTTTGTTGTTTCGATATTTGAATAGGGAGTTCCTCGTCAGAACAGGAGTCCTTGTCCCGTGGGGGCTTTATACCGGTGAGGTCCTGCTTGCCTCTACCCCAGGGAGGGTATCGCGTAGCAGGGTCACCTCCTTAGCCTCAACAGGGAAGCCCTCCCCACCCCACCACCCAGAGAGAAGTGACATAAACCTGTGATTGATTACACATCCCTCTTGTACTACTTCAACCTATCGTAGCAACCATATGCAGATATCCTTATGACAAAAAAGTCTTAAAACTGACTACAAAAGGTGACGCGACTTTGCTGCTTGTATTGAAATTGTTCAGGCTTCTTTGCCAGCTACTAACCTCTGATTAAATGGGCACAAAACCAATACCATATTAAACAGTCAATTATTTTTCTGTTTACGAACAGTGGGAATGGTGTCGGTGTGAGTTTTTCAGGGACTAGACATTGAGCATTTGCTAAACTCCTTGGGGTGTACAACACACAATAGAAAGCATAAACCAGAGGTCAGTATCGAGAATATAACACCCGAGACAAGTCTGGGGGCCAGTCGACTACAAATCTAGGTTTTATTCTACAGTCGTTGCCAATTAATTGACTTTATATGGAAATTATAGTGGAGAGGAAATGCATAATTGTACGCAAGAGTGTCATTGTTGGAGTTAGGGGTACAACCCCATTAGTTGAGAGGTGAATTGGCAGTAGAGTCCACTATAGGGGAGAAAATAATGCATATATACCACATCTAGCTGTAATACCACCCAAGAAGCCAGGCGGTCTTGGTAAAAGCTTTGCCATTTGGGGATAGTGCTTTTCCCAGACTACCTCAAGCATGAAGAATAAAGGACTGTCTACTGCGAGAAAACTGATGGTATTCTCCCACCTACTCCCTCGGGATCTGGCCATGGAAGGGCCATCACTTTTGGATCCCGACCCTGGGGGTGGACAAGCGAGGGAGGATCACTTGAGTGAAGGGTCACAAGGGATTGGGAGTAGAATACCCAAAGGCGAGACATGTATTCCCCCATTCCCAATAATCCCCAACCCACTCTCCTCAGCCTTCCTAGGGTATTTTCAATCTCACCCCATCTCCCTTGTCCCCATTTCCAACAAATACTGAGACGAGGAGGCAAATAAGAGCAGTAAAATTACCCATAGAAACAACATGGGGAAAGTAAGGGAAACCTACTATTGAAAGAACAAGTTGTCCCATTAATAGTAGGCCTTCAATAATGACCATTCACACCTGACTCCACTTAACTGTTTTTTCATCTATAAAAAGGTGCGGTTTTTCACAAGGAGGAGAACGAGCTGGGGATGATGTCCAGAGCCAAGAAGCAGAGAGGAGTAGAAGCCATGAAAACGGCATGCAGAGACGCTGGCCCGGTGTTTGTGAGGGGCTGCAGCATGGCTAGGGAGCTGTCCCTCTGAGGAGGCAGAGTAAGGGAGCCTGAATCCTGCTGGTGGCGTTCAGCAGAATGCTCATTCCCTTGGGACGTTTGCCGCCAACGAGAGCTGCCCGGTGACTGAGGGGAACTCGGGAGCGTGCATGCGTTTGGCTGAAGCGGAGTGGGAGAAAGACACTGTTTAAAGCAGCACAATGCAGAAAGTGAGATTAAGTGTATGAAGGACAGCAAAGTGTAAGAGATAATCAGAATAAGAGAAATAGAAAGAAGGAAGTTGCACTAGTGGTGCGGAAGAAAAATAAAGTGAACGAAAGGCATCTGAACAGTGTGAAGAAGGAAAAGTGCAGAGGGTGCGCGGTAAAGAGGAGTGTGTCAAATGCGCAAGAAGCACGAGAAGTGTGCCAGAGGCACGATAAGAAAGCAAAGGGAAGGTGTAAGTGTGCACGAGGAAGAAACAAAGGAGAAGAATAGGTCCAAGAAGCACCTGAAGGTGAACGGTGTAAAAGAAGGAGTAAGAAATAAAGAGAGGGGTTACAGATCGGAGTGGTCACGCCTAGAAGGAGTAAAGAACCAGGCAGTTTCACAAGTCACTGATTGTACCCCCACAAGTGAGGTTTGTGTGAAAGAACTGTATCAGGAAGGAGAGGTACTTCCTGACAAGCTGAAATTGTGTCTTAAACCAAAAGGGGTCCAAGCTTGTGAAAGGGAACCTTGAGAGGCCTAACAAAATGGAATATCTATTATTTTATGATATTGAAGGAAAAGTAAAGTGCATCCTGACAAAACTGAATTTTCTGTTGAAAACCTAAAGGGGCCTGAGCTTGGGGAAGGGAACCCCGAGAGGCCTAACAAAGTTGGCGACTTGCTGTTTTGTAGTGTTGAAAGGATTGAAGCTTGGGGAAGGGAACCCTGGGAAGTTTCAAAAGGAACTGTTATATTTCTTTTGTGTTGTTTGGAACCACAAGGAACGAAAGACGCTGAAAGTATTTGAGAATATTTCAAGGGCTCTGTGGAGAAGGTCTAACAAACAGTCCTTTTTGATTGAACTTATTTCTGTGACATGGACCAAACTACACCTGGTGAGAAGACCACCTGAAACCAACTGTGGTTTCCTATTTTTTGTTGAACCACCGTTTTCTTCCTTTTTAAAGACTTCCTATCACATTTTTGTTAAGAGTGAGGGCAAGCATAGATTTAGATAAAGATAAACGTTTATTTTGAACTATCAGGCCGACGGCCTTTAGAACCATCAGTTAAGGAAACCACCCCTTTAGAGTTAGAGCCAGTTAGGCATTACACCAACCCAGGAACATTAGCAAATAAAGGGTTCGAAACTAACATCTTACAGTCTGTGTCTCTCTTGATGCCATGCCAGTCTCACACTACATTCCTAAAAAAATAGAGACCTAGTCACAAAATGCTCAATAGGAAATTGCTCCTTCAAGATGGACCGCTCGATTTACTGAAAGCAGATGACACAATCAACCTTGCTAATCTTGCCCACTCTAATGAATCCACATTTGTAGATAATTTTGCAAAGGGACAATCTTGTGAAGGGGCAGTGGAGATGTGAGTCTTTCTAACAGAAGAGGGAGAAAGACTGAGGTATGATGTTCTGTGGAGGGCCACAACAAGCAAGGATGAGGAATGCGAGCCTCCCCAAAACATGCAGTTAGGTCCCAGACCCAGGACTCACAATGGGGTTCTGAAAGTCCCATTTGAAGGCAAGCATAAACAAATATAAAGTGAGCAGTTTGCATACTGATAAGAAAGGGCTTTAACACATGGAAGTGGGCTGGTAGTGGGGTGGTTGAAGGTAGTGTGAAGGTGGGGAGGAGACTCAGACCTTCAACTTTAACACTGATTGTGATGTGATGTTATGTAGGACGAGGACTACAGTACCATCACTGGTGTAGAATGGGTCTGTCATTATATCCATATCCCACATTTCCTGCCTGCAACCCTCGGTATCCTCTTTCTCTGTATCTGTCTAATTGTGCTTTTAATATTCTATCCATGTAATTGTATTCTTAGTATTGAATCTCCTTGTTGTACAGCGCTCTGTTGATTTCTAGCTAGATTTAGACTATATAATCCTAATATATACATTTATGCAGCTTGCCTCTGTCCATAGGCCACAGTGCAGGAATATTACAGTTTTCTTACCTAATGTTAAAATGGGTGACAAGATAAAAGGCTTAAGAGTAACTAGAGGCCTGCATGACATGTACAATCTTCCCACCTCTCTCCTGTAACTAATTCATCTTCAGACTGAATTTTTACACCACTTCAGGTTTTTAATGTTTCAAGTCTCACACTATGTTAATAAACTGCTTTTTTTAAAATTTAAAACACTTTCAGAATAACAGTATTATAAAGTGTTTACTACAAAACCATTTCTGTAAAACAAAAATGGTATAGATTAGATAAGCATGGAAAACAAATCTATATTCTTCAAAAAGGAATATGTTATGTTATGTGACATTTAACTATATATAAGTAACTCTTCAATATCTCAATGTAAAGTGCCAACCTCCGGGGGAAGTGGGATATGTTGCTTGTACACCTAAAAGAGAGAAGCTTGAAAAATAATGTTAATGGCAAGGAATGTTTCCCTTTAGCAACATGAATCTGTTTCAGAGTAACATGCTGTATTGGGAATACCAAGCAGTTTGTTTTTGCGGGTGGGTGTATTAGTAGCACCGTCTGCCCAAACGTAGTAACCTTTTGTGATATTTTGAGCCAATCTACAAGTACCTGCCTTGCATATATTAACAAGCGGTACGTACAAGTGATAAGTATGCAGTTGCAATTCTAGCTCCCTTTGAAGAATGTAAGCCCTTTCTACTAGTGTTTGATTGAGAGCGTATAGCGCTTCTATAGCATGAACTATCCACTTAACCTTGCTTATAAATTGGTCCTAACCGTAATTGACTATGGGGCACAAAGAATGGTCTTACCTTCGTTTGTATATATGACATAATATCTCGTCATAGTCTAGAGTCTCCTTTTTGCATAAGATTGAGGTTCTGTAAAGAATGTATGAAACTAAATGCTTTGATTTAATTGGAACCTGGAAATTACTTTGGCTGAAGAATGCAAATGTGTCCTGCTGGCTTATGTTAAATATTATTCTAACAGAGCATGTCATTTGCTTACTTTTCTTTTTGACATGATAGTTATTAGAAAGGTTCCCAGTATAGACGCATGCTTTAAGATGCTTTTATTCAAATGGTGGACACGGGATGGTTTAAAAACACTATATAATGGTTGTGTTGAGCTATCCCTTGATAGTGCGCCGAAAAATAATGTAGTGGCAAGTAGTGATGATGACACGTGTTTCGGCAGAGCTGCCTTTATCGAATCACAGGACACTCGTACATACGGAGGACTTCTTTGTATCAGGAGGGATTCATCCCTGTGAACTTCAGCACCTTTATGCATTATGCAGTGACTTAAGCTATCTATATAGCCTGGATTCGATAAAGGCAGCTCTGCCGAAACACGTGTCATCCACAAAGGCTCTAACATCACAAAAATAAACAGGAATTGATTAATCATCACTACTTGCCATTCCATTATTTTTCGGCGCACTATCAAGGGATAGCTCAACACAACCATTATATATTGTCACAAACGGAGTGGAGGGACTCTAAGTCTCCGTAGTAGCTAAACCTGGTGCGACGCAAGATCTTTAACATCACCTCAACTCTCATGGACAAACCCTTTTAATTTAACGGGGCGCGTAGGTACTGCAGCAGGTGTCATCACAAACAGTCCCTCACCAAGAATGCAATGGTTTAAAAACACATTAGGATTCCAGAGGTTGGTGCAATGTGTTCTATGGGGAGGGTTAATTTATCTGATCACCTACAAAAAGGGTTTGACCACTGGTTATTTCAACCACAGCTGCTTATGCTGTGATGCATGCTGCCAATGCCATAGGCTGTACCTTAAGGGAATTATAGGATAGCCCATGATCGGATAGGTACATGAAATGGACAATGGGGTTTTCATGCATTGTAGTTTATTAATGGAACTGTCAAATAACACATTTTCCATTTATTTGCATGCCAGAAATGTGTGTTGTATTTTAGCCTCCAAGTACCTTCATACTTACTTCATAATTGCTCTTTTCACTGTTTTGTTGAATGATTCATATTGTAATTTTGCTTCCACCGTTATATTGTTTATGTTTTTATGTATTAAGTTGTTCCACTGTACAGCGCCTTGGTGTAAGGTGCTTTATAAATCAATAAATACAAATACAAGGACCAGTTAAACTGGAGTTGGCTTATCAATATGACCTGAAGAGTCATGATGCTGAAATCAATGTTTGTATTGGAACAATACATTTTTCCCTCACAGTATGTTAACATGTTTGATTTTGATCGGATTAGACATATTTTACTGCTGCCAGCATTAGATAGAAGTGCATCAGTTTCATATGCAACTACAGCTTTTGTCCGAGCTTGCAGATCATGAGTCAAGGGGTAGACAGAAACACATCTCACGTACCAGCTAAACCATAGCGCTTTCCCCAGTGAGCCCACCTTTGGGGGTACCTGGAGGAGTGGTGTGGGCATTGTGCTCTCCATCATAAACAGATGTGTTTCTGATGTACCCCAGATGCAATATTTCCCCTTTTTACACCCATCTGTGTGCTTCTATTAGCTATCGACTCAATGTGTCAGTCAGTTTATGGTGGATTTTTAGAGTGTTCTGTCACTAGCACCAGGTGCATATATACCCCATGCCTATATTTTATCAAGGAAAACTGAAGGGACTGCATCACATCTGCGTTGTTCATGTAGTGCATCAATGTAGCACTGTCTGTTATAATTAGTACTGGAGCTGTCCTGAACTTTTAGGGGACTTAAGCGTCACCTCCATTATTGTTCAGCAATGTACATTGTGGGTCCTATTTACATGATGCATTCCACCATTGTAGTGATCTGATGACACTTGAAGGCAACCACTAGATGTTCCCAAGCACTTTGTGCCTGTGATCACTGACTTGCAAGTAATTTCTGCACCAATCCCGCTTGCAGCCTGAAATTATGAGGTACAATCTCATCAACATCATCACATTCCATGCAACAGACATGTGAGAAATAGGAACGATATTTGTGAATTCCTAAAATCTTCCTTCTTACAGTATGGTAACTGCCATTACTGCATCTATTTGTGCCAAGAATCCCAGTTTGTGCAATATAATGTGCCATTTCAATGTGTCAGCCATACCTTTGGTTCATGTGTTCCCCTTTAACCATTCTTCCAGACATGGGTACAAACACACTGCATTTCGTTATACATGTGCTGTTACCACTGCTAAACGTTGCTTGAACACCCTTGGAGATATTTTATCTGAAAATATATACTTTAAACGGATAGTGTTGAGCACCCAATTGAAATTACATCTATTTTCCATGGCTTGGGCGCATTGCAAAATAAAAATGTACAATCTTAAAGTCTACTGTGGTGATATAGTAGTCCCTTTGCATAGATGGGATAATAACTTTAAACAGTCGACTTGAATTTCCGTGTCTTTACCCATCGGTTTAATGTTCTCAGATTAAGAATGTGGCATCACGTTTAATCTTTCAGTGGAGTAACGAATTAGTTTGAATAAATACCTCACCCTCTTGCCTTGTAAGCAACGGTTTCCATTGTTCCTTATTGTAGGAGGGTTGCTGCTTTCTCTTTTAGCAGGAGCAGATGGTGTTATCTTGTCTTTGGATTTCTTAGTGGGTTTCTCATGATGTCTTTACAAATTCCATGTAGTAATCATATTAAATTGGGTTTACCACTATGTATCCCTTGTAAGCCTGCAAGTTTCCGTCCTCCTGCGGGTAGGCGCGAGTTAGAGGGAGGGCTCTGGTTGGGTGGCTACCATGGAGTCACTGCTTTCACAAAATACCCACCCGCCTAAGCTCAGCATCCCCCATACTGCTATGTCCTAGATCCCCGTTTCAGCAGGAGGATCCTCGAAAGGGCACTTGAAAGACCTGGCAATAACCTTGTGATGACAATGTTAACCTTTGACCTCTTCATTGTGCGGTTTCCCTTCTATGAAGCGCCCCACCCCGATGGCCGTTAACAACCCACCAGTCCGAGCCAACGGCTGTGGGCCGTTACCGGCCATGTACGCTGCCCGGATGGGGCGTGATTGCTATTCGCACGCCGGGGTTTGACCGCAGTGCAAATAATTGTTTTTTCCTTGGGAGATGGGCCCTGTGATATTGCGCGAACAAAATCTCCCAAAAGAAGGAACAAAAACAAAAATGGATGACCGCTGCCATTGTAAAAGGGATGTAATCCCTTTTCCCTTTCCATCGCAGCAGCCGACTGACGGAGGAGCACCGGAGCAGAAAGCTCTGGTCCAGAAGGTAAGTGGGGGAGAGATTGGAGGAAGGGTGGGGAAAGGGTGCTAATGCCATGGGGAGGGTGCAGACATGGGGCAGCAACAGGGAGAGGGTCCCTGTTGCATTCCCACAATCAAGACAGCCCCACCTGGGAAGGGCCTCAGGAAGCTGGAAAGGGTGGGGTGGTTCACACTTATTTTCACCGGTTTTTGCAGCCACCTGATTGGCTGAGCGTCTTTCCCCGGGTGCGAATGCTACAAACATACACACAAATCATTAATAAATAAATAACTGGGCCAGAAACCCTAATTATGCTGGACTGTGATTTTTATCTGCAACATTACAAACTCACGCTTGATCCGATGAAGGAAGATACGAATTAGCAGATGTGAATTTTTGCATTATTTACTACACTTGCAGCGATATACAGTGCACACACTTTGGTTGTTTTAGTGTGCTTGACTAATTACTGACCCTCGACCTTTAGATACTAGCAGTCTGATTACACACACACACACACACACACACACAACACACGATTTCAGCAGAAGACGTATCAGTATTGGGTCAGAAGGATACGAGGTAGAGCTTTTATTCCTGCTATTCGTTTTGCTCCCTGCATTATCTTGTTGGTTGTCCATTAGACGATATGGCCCTAACGACCATAATGATTAATGTATTAATGATTTTTGAGACTTCTATGCAAGCAAACTCACACAGTAATTCGGTATGTTTGCAGATCAAAATCAGAGTCTGGGATAATTACGGTTTCGACTCAGTTTTGAGGGTAATTTGTACTTTCTTTCATCATTCGTTTTGTATGCATCAACTGTTTCTGTGTAGTAGTTCTGGCTGCATGGTATTCAGAGACGTTACTGGTCTTTTGTTTTCCTTTTTCTATCATTTATAGTTTATATTTTTTCACCATGAAGAAGATGAGGCTGGCATTCAAACATGTCCAGTTATTCGTCAAAACCAGCACAGTGGCACCCTTTGTGAAGCGATAAATTGTTGTGGCGTAGCCCAAGTAAATGTAATCTATCAGGAAAGGTTGCACACTCTACTTGTTGGCATATGTGTGGAATTATATCATTGTCTGAGACAAATAAGCGTCCAGAGTTCTTCATTGGTTGATATTTGTAAGGTAGTTATATAGATGTTCTGTGGATTATGTTGAATGAATGTAATTTTTGTTGGCACTATAATCATTTCGTGTCACTGTATTTTATGAGATTTGATGGATACTGATTATACCTGCTATAAATTTAATTAACTGTATATTTACCGGTTACAAAAATGAATTGTTGGATGCAACATGTGATCTATTTTTCTTACTATTTTAAACCCACCATGTATTATATAGTATCGGCATGGCGTCATTTATTGGTGATGGGTTTATCTTGTTGGCTAATGTAATAGAGACAAACTCAATGGGAAACAGTTTGATGCCTGCTTTAGAAGATGGATTAAGCTAAATAGTTCAATTAACTATCACGAAGATTGTGTTGTTTGGTTTATCTTTGTTTCAGAGTATGCCGCACCGATTTTTGTATAACAGCTTTTGCACTTTAACTTTACTTTCTTTGCTGCACCACATTTTGTACAGATGAGAGCAATAGCTTTTATGCGTGCGGTCGCCAATTTCACCTTTAGAGTTGTCTTTTGTTTCAACGCAGCTTCTAGTTCATAACAAGGAATGCATATGCTCCACCTCAAAGTCATTTACCTCGGCCAAGTCCTCGACCGATACGGAAATGGTTCAATGGCTCAAGGTAATAGATGCCATCCAATAATTTTCCTTTTTGAACTTCCAAGGTTTTAGGCTTAAATCGCTTCCAAGCTGGGAAATTGGCTTTCCCGTCCGCACATGGCAGACACCTATTGCAGATTCAAAAATAAAGGGGTGTACCTGCTTTTAATCCCTGGTCCTTCAGGTAAGGTATATAAGGTTTACAAAAAACAAAAGGTGGACCAATGGATGGAGATGACACAGATTATTCAAAACATATTACAAATTTTAATCAATAAACACATAGTACATTATTATATGCAATGTTTTAAAACCATAAATAACAATTCATCATCATATACTTCATATATTCAACTTTCAACTTCAATCCCAAACTCACTCATTCATTCAATCATTTCCTAAAAAAACGAATTTGACTCATTACACGTAATGTATTGTTCTCTTAATACATATGTTTCCAAAAACGTAATTAACACTCATTCAATCATTTCCTAAAAAAACGAATTTGACTCATTACACGTAATGTATTGTTCTCTTAATACATATGTTTCCAAAAACGTAATTAACATAGATATTATTTGGCCCAGTTTTTGCTTTCAGGTGTCGTATTATTCTGATTAGTAAATTAACCAAGTCTAAAGTCCCAAGAAACGGTGTGTTGACAAGAGTGAACCTGGTCAAGGGATGTCCCCTGGAACAGTTTAAAAAGACATTGTGAGACACAATTTTTGAAAGGTCAGCACCCGAAAGAGGGGGAACTAGGGGTGAATCCATCACCCAAAGAATACTTGAAAAGGAACTTTGTGTTTGTTTTGTTATTGAATACGTTAGGCCCTCGAAGGCAAGAAACTTCCAAGAGAAATGAGAGCTGGCCATCGAAGGTCCTGAGAGCTGCAAGTGGAACTGTCGTCTCATGCTGGGGAAGCTCGAGAGTGTGCTGTGCTCCAAGATCCCTCCTTACCCCGTGCTCAAAACACGGGGATGGGAGTTCCAGCCTATCACATCCTGACATATTTGAGAACACTCATTTCTTTTCTTGAAAACAATCCCACACCCTTTTTGTATTAGTTGTAAGGATTAGCAATAGGTTTCTTAGTATAGGCCCTTTTATTTCACACACCACTACTAGGACTCCCTTATTTTCATTTGATGGTCGACACTTGCTCCAATCTTAGTTTTAGGTTTAGATTAGGTGTTTTTCCAACCTAAATACAAACACCCTAGAACTGTCATCACTGTCTTTACTGTTGCCACCATGATTTCCTTACAACGGGAACAGACGTATGTTTGTGTTTACCACTGTCATGCACTGGATGTGAAAGCGGAAGTGGAAGCGCAGCGGGCTTATGGTGCGTAGCGTCGGCAGGCCGGGAAGTGCCTTCTGCTGCCATGTGGCCTTTCTTCGACGTATCTGTTGAAGACCGGCTCAGGGATGCGTTCTTATGTTTGTGTGAATGGGTATGTCTTTCGCCAGATGTTTTCCCACTATCAGAGATCTGAGCCTGTCTTCCGTGGCTGAGGACTGACGCGTGGGAGTTAGAGGACACCTCTAAAATGTCTTTGGCATCTGAAAACGGAGCCATCGCTGCGATGGCCTTATAAACCAGATTCACAGGCACCGGTGGGAGTTTCAGACTCAGCCATCATAGCATAGGCCACCCACCAATTGGTACATTTCTCTTTGAGAGTCTTCGGGCTTAAAGAGTTTACACGATGCACATCGCCCTGCTGGATGATCACGAGGAAGGCAGTGGTTACACACTCCAAGGCATAAAATAAGCAGTGTTGCATAGCAATTTGCTATGCAATTCTGTAGTTTTACTAATTAAGTGGCCCACTTCAATGAAAGCACAGCGCTCCCTGCATTCCTCTCTTGCCGTTGGTGCTCTCTTCACCTTATTTTCTCTGTTCACTTCAAGTGCTAATGGAGGGAAAGTGCAGCAGTAATCCTCTAAGTGGCAAATGCATGTGTAGGAGTGCGAGATGTTTTTTCTTCAAATAATTGCAAACCAGAAGTAATCAGCATGATCGTTTTATTAAGCTTTTTATATCCTGTCTGGCAAAGACAAGTATGTGTCAACTTTAAATCTTTTAAAAAGACAGTGATGCAATTCCATTTCTAAAATGTAAGTTGTTAAATAATACATAATTATAGTATTGAGACTGTAAAATCTTGCATCTATCTATGCTTTATAATAAAGTTTAGGTTAGTGTATCTGAATTTCATCGTGTCAACTATATTTCATTTTGTTGAGGAAGAAATCATGTTGACTAGTGAACCTTTGAAAATGTACATTATCACATGATCAAATGCTTTTGATGGCAAACCTAGTTCTGTAACCTGCAAGTTGCATACATCTTGCAACTGGTGTTCAACCCATGATCAAACCCGTACTCCTAGACATTCAATATTATCACCCTGTTGCTTTATACCAGATACCCTGAAAGCAAGATGACCACAAACTACAATATTCCACCTAGTTTGGCCAGTTCTCTGCCTGCTATGCAATCCACTCTGCTTAGTCACTTTCTTTCCTCGTACATAATAAATACACAAAGCAAACTAAATGCTTATGCAAAGTAGTGATCAATAGTTCCATCCAGTCTGTAGATCTATAGATCTACTGCAATACCAAACACTGTAGTTAGCTTCTAGAGCTTGCTTTGCTTTATGACTGTATTATATATTACCACCTGCAGGTGACAGCTGGCCCAACTGTTTTCAGAGCCTTTATCATATTTATTTGTGACCATTCATGCAGCTAACCTTTTACATTTTACAGACACTAATCTATAGTTCACATTGTTGATTTGCCCACACAGTCGAGTAGATTTTACGAAAGACGAGTAGCATTTACAAGAGATGTTTGAAACATTTATTTAGCATCTACTTTTTTGCAGTAAATGTCAAATAATGTTTCACTGTGCATGGCTGGACTCTGGGGGGCAGCAGTGTGCCAAAATTAAAGTGGGTTTGTAGTGACATGCACCATTTTACAGACATTGCATTATACATTTGTTGTCCTTCCTTTCTATGGTTTCAAGTGCATTTCTCTTAGGTTGAATAGGTAAACTAAGTTACCCCGACGTGCAGGTCTAGCTGAAGATTAAAGAATTTGCAAGGCCTAACTCCTCTCACAAATGTCTTATTTCAGCACTAAGCAAAACTGCTTTATCGTTGTTCATTTCATGTCTTGGGTACAAATCATCCGGTGACATTAGCAATATTAGTACAAAATTGCTAATCAAATGGGTGTGTTTGCTAATCAAAAACAATTTAATTCGCAAACTCTGCTAATCAATTTGGAAAACTAATTTATGCCTTCCACTCGATGAGTGTCCTTCCAAAGAAATTTTCTGTTACAGGATGGAAAGAATTTAAAAGGAGTTCTTTCCATTTTTGTGTATAAATGTATAGGCATCTAGACACGTAGCAGAAAAAGGAAGTGGAAATGTGCATTCTCTAAGAGCCTATCGCCGAGCTGTCGAATTCGCCGAAAACAACAGCTGATGGATGTGGAATGTTGCTTGCCGAACATGCATCTAGGTTGCATCTGTCGAAAGGCACGAGAAATATATAAGTAACGTAACTATTAATATCAAAGTAGCGAAAGCTACGGACTCCGCATAGAATCAACTGACCAAGATGGCGGAAAAAAACTATCTAAGGTACCTTCATGTGTGACGTACCATGGGTACAGTACATGTCACACTAGGGATGGTATTAGAAACACATCCAGTCGACGTCCCTTTTTTCGAACTTCAAAAACAAGTCATGCAATTGTCCGCACCGGCCACTAGATGTCAGCCTATGCAAAGCATGCAATTCTAAGCAGATCCACATGCCTCCGAAATATGCTCTACAGGGTCCTCGTTTGTCTGCATTGACCCCAGTTCATCTACCTAACCTGGTTAATGTACCACTACGAAAGCTCTCTTGTAAGGCATCTGGTTGTGGGTTTGCCCAGCCTACAATATGTGACTATTAACATGTTTGTCAACACACAATGCTCTCAATAAATACATGTAATAAAGTAGAATCTATTCATTCATCTTCTGGTTGATTTGTCTATTCAACTTTGAGGTCACCAACTTTTTCTTCACAGGAAAATAGTTTGTCTTTACAATTGTACATGTATTCAAATCCGGTAATCACAGTTCTTTATTTGAGATTCCCTAATACCCCGAAAAAGGGTCATCTCCTTTATGCAAAAGATTTATATATGTCCAGATAACACTTATTGCTGTTGCTGTGTTGAAAGACACCCAATAACAATCTTCCAGTATGCATCTGCGGCCTGGTCAAGTATGGTAGAAGTTCACATACCTGGTGCAATCTGCATGTATGCATTTTAGGTACCTATCACATTCTGGCAAAACTATATCCAAACCTTTCACTTTAGCATTTTACACTATGTTTATGTTTTGGTGTAGGTAAGGTGGTGCAAAATCTTTTTGCTATAAAGACAACGGATACTCCGTTTTCTTTACATATGTAGCACCGTGAATCACTACATAGCAAGATTTTATTTTCTGCAGTTCCAAAATGTGGTATGTTAAGGTGACATTAGTTCTAGATATGATAGTTTCGGACAGTACCATAAGCCTTCCTGTCCGCAGAAAGGGTGAAACAAGAGTGTAATAAGAAACCAAAAAATGAAACAGATACAGGAAGTGAAAAGGAAGAGCTGAATGAAGCCATCTGGTTTGCTAAAACAGTGCTGAAAAAACATCAGCAATTCAGATTGGGAATCAAAACATTCCCACAAATATTTGAGAACAGTTAGTTCCGTTGTGCTCAGCAGTGGGGAATACAACACGCAACATGAGCAAGCCAGATTTTGGTAATGTGGCTCCTGAAACATTTACATCCATCGAGTTTCTGGAAGATTTGATACAGGACATCAAACTACTAGTTTCTGGGATAAACAAGCACTCTGCATTTAGATGCAACTGCAGGGGATGTGAACAGTTCCACCCTTATCCTCCCCATCCCCCTCCAAGTCATGGAGTAAGCAAAAGCAAACCAGTATTTGGAATACAATCGGGCTCAGCAATGCATTTTAAAGATTTTTTTCTTTCAAAATGTAATGTCTATAAAGGCACAGTGGAGCTCATGAAATACTCCAATGCTGAAAGATCTGCACAGTAGTTCCCAATGTTTATGTGCCTCTGCATCCCAAAATACATTCATGGGCTCATCAGAAAATGGCCCACCCAGTAGACACTGAGGCAGTCTGAGAAGATGCACAACATACTTATGTCTCTGCTCCTGCTGAACAAGACGCTCGATAGATAGCTTGCTTGAAATCTAATAATATCAGGGATTGTACAGGTAGGCATCAGGGTCATTAAGTAGAAACTACACCCTGGTGAACCAAGATGCCCTGGATGACCTCCATAAGCTAGTACATTGTCTAAATGTATCTACTGAACAGGAGGCAGAGTTTGAAACTCACCTGGCCATCTTTACATTGTCTGCTTCATCTTTTCCCCATTCCCAATCCTTTTTTGGGTCCACAGCAAAGTGCACAGGGAGAAGTTTGTGCTCAGAGTCGGTCAGTGGAATCACTGCTAAGAAAAAACAATCTTTCAGGAAGTGGTTTGAATTTGAGCAAATAAACACTGAGTCTTATAAAGACATTACAATCACATCCACAATTCACACAATCTACAGAGCTGGTTAAAAGGTTCTAAAAGTGAACTGCACACCTTCCAAAATGCAAAACATTGTATCCAGCTAAACTACAAATCGGCTCAGAGCATCTGAATTATCCCTACCCATCAAACGCTATACTTCCCTAGGTACCTAGGATTTCAACGCAAGCAAGACGAACTACATCTCAGCAGCTTATAACACCCCTTGCCCATGCTTTGCTATGGGTCTCATTCAAACTGGTAAATTGTAACTCAATTATTTCATACACAACGGAATGTGCAAGCTGCCAATCTCAGATCAGATCCTTCTTTGACTAGCAGGGATCAATATAGAATTAATGAGAACAAGGAGACGTTGCAACCTCAGCCCCACACGCTCCACTTTCAGCAATGTACACACCTTTTACTGCAGTACTTTTTCAGTTTTGCTATAAAACAGTCTCAAAGCAGGTTGGAGGAACAGTTTAACTGGTGGAAGGGACTCAAGTATGCAGTCCATCGTTCAGTGGTCCCCCAAATGGGAAAGCCACAGGGGAAGAAACAGTACTAAGAGAATGGAGTTGGACAAAGGCCTAACACATTTTAGCACAGCACTCACAATGTTCAATATAGAGGTTTCCAATTCCAGACTATCATCAGCCCAAAGTCTCTGAATTAACCTTCGACTCAGCAAGTAGTTACTTACCTGTAACTGTTGTTCTCCAGCATGGGTCTGGAATGGATTCACATGCTCATGAATATTCCCTGTCGTCAGGCCGGGAATCCTCAGTAAAATGAAAAACAGTTTCACTTTCACTTACAAACTGTCTTTCTCCAATAAACCAATCACTGAGCGCTGGGTCATATTGCCGACAGCCAATGACTGCCCTCTCCCTAAGCCAGTCCTCTGGCAGCCGTCTTCAGATTTGGTAGCATGTAAAGTGGCAGTCTGACCAAGAAGAGCCACAGAGGGGCAAAAGGGAGGTTTCGCATTTGAATCCATGCCAGACCAATGCTGGAGAACAACAGTAAGTAACTTGTTCCTTCTCCGGCATGGGGCCTGGCATAGATTCACATGCTCATGAATAAAGAATACATAGCAGTACATGCATACACAACCACGGGAAGTGACAAGGCTCAACAGAAGCAATTCCTCCTACCTCTGGAACAGGCTCACCTTCAAGCAAACAGGTTGCGTAGCACTGCTTGGCCGACCCTGGACTCCTCTCTGGAATCCCTTTCGACAAAGCAGAATCTTGTGAAGGTGTGCGTAGACCTCCAAGTAGCAGCCCTGCAGATGTCCCCCAGGGGCACACCAGACAGGAACGCCGCCGTCGCAGCGATCGCTCTGGTGGAATGGGCTCTGGGCAACGGTCGGTTTGCCAACCGGTGACAGTACGTGATACAGCCGGAGAGCCACCTGGAAATGGAAGCCTTGTACAATGCTTTCCCATGGTTCACAGGACCAAAGTTCACGAAAAGTTGAGATGTCTTCGGGAAACTCTTTGTGCCTGCCACATATAACTTTGGAGCATGCGCCACATCCAGAGAGTGCAAAGTCCTTTCAGCCGGTGACAAATGAGCCGGAAAAAACACAGGCAACCAAAGGTTTGTTGAGGTGGAATTCCGACAGGGCCTGAATCTCACCTACCCTCCTGGCAGAAGTGATGGCCACGAGATAAAACGTTTTCCACGAAAGGAACTTGAGAGGAATTTTATGCATAGGCTCGAAGGGGCCCCCGCCCCCATCAGCCTCGTCAGTAGCATGTTGAATTCCCACGCCCACGGGGCAGGCGCCTTCACCGGCGGGAATGATCGAAACAGTCCTTTGAGGAACTCCTTGACTAGACTGTGTGACCAAAGAGGACTGTCCCAGAGACCTGGTGTAGCGGGAGATAGCCGCCAGATGCACTTTGATGGAGGCATGCCTCAGCCCCGCCTTGGCCAAAGATAACAAGTACGGAAGGATCTGAGGGGCCGTGACCCTCAGAGGGTTGATCTTCTGCGTCCGGCACCAAGTAGCGAAATGCTTCCACGTGTGCCCGTAGCACTTAAGAGTCCACGATGCTCTGGCCCTGGCAAGGACCTCCCTGCAGTATGTACCCACCAAACTCTAAGGCTGCAAGAGCCAGGCCTTCAGGTTCAGTGACCCTGGGTCGTGATGGAGGATTTCTCTTCCTTCTATGGCGAGCATATCTGCAACCACTGGTAGCTTGACTGAGGGGACGTCGACAGGCTGAGAAAGTCCAGGTACCAAATCTGCCTCGGCCATGCCGAGGCGACGAGGATCATCCTGCATTAGCACCGTTTGAGTTGATTGATGACTCGCAGCAGGAGAGGCAAAGGCAGGAACGCGCACAGGAACAGGCCTTCCCACGGGAAGGAGAACGCGACCCCCATGCTCCCCGGCTGGTGGAACCTGCTGGAGAATCTCTGGCATTTTGAGTTTGTTGCCGTCGCAAACGGCTCGATCTGGGGTCTGCTCCACCTGAGCAAGAGGTTATCCACTTGATCCTGCCGAAGCTCCCAGAGCGCAACTCCCTGCTGAGGGAGTCGGCGCTGGTGTTCTTGACTCCCACCAGGTGAAAAGGAAGTAGAAACATCCCCTCGGCGACGGCCCAGTGCCACAAGTCCTGCGCCTCTCTGGAGAGCGCTGGGGATTTGGTGTCCCCCTTCTTCCTGATGTGGGTGGGATTGTCCGTGAAGACCCCCACCACATTGCCCTTGAGGGATGGAAGGAACGACCTGAGGGCCCAGAACATTGCTCGCCGTTCAAGGACATTGATGTGAAGATCCCTCCCCTCCGGTAGCCACAGGCCTCTGGCGTGGAGACGTCTGGTGTGGGCTCCCCAGCCCTCCAGGGACGTGTATGGGGTGACCATCTCTTGGTATGGGAGAATCTGGAAATCCGTGCCCCTGGAGATGTTGGAGCGTACGCCCCACCACCTTATTGCTCGACGGAACTCCTCGTCTGCAAAACTTCTGGACATCTGCACCCACCAAGCGTCCAGGAATTCCTTAAGGGGCCGCATCCGCAACCTGCATTGCCTGATCTGGCACATCATCATGCCGAGCAGCAACTTGATGGTCCGTACCGTGGCGATGTTCAGTGCGAAGAGCCGTTGAACCATGCCCAAAATCGCTGGTACGCGCTCTTCTGAGGGGGGCCGCCAGACAGGAGACTGTTGAGCCTGGACCCCAGGAACAGCGTGTTCTGCGATGGAATCAAGCAGGACTTTGGATAGTTCACTGAGAACCCCAGATCTGTCAGCAGCCGGACGGTCCTGTCCGTGTGTTTGACTTCCCTTGACCTGGCCCGGATGAGCCAGTCGTCTAGGTACGGATACACATGCATCCCTTGCAGACGTAGATGGGCCGCCACTGGTGGCAGACACTTCGTAAACACCCTGGGTGCCGACTTCAGTCTGAAGGGGAGTGCAAAGACTGGAGGGGGTGTCTGTACTTCCGCTCTCTATATGGTAGAGGAGAGGCACAGAGGACCCCAGCCAAGGTTCTCTATTATTGGTAACGTAGTCGAGCAATCAAGGCCTAGCTTCTCAGGAGATGATGCAGGCTGGTTCTTAAGTACAGTGTAGTCCCCGAACCCCCACAATGGAATGTCCACACACTGTATTACTGAAAACACAGTCTTTATATAATTAATATTCAAAGGTAGGTACACAATCACAATAACGCACTTTGTACTCGGAAAACAACAATGATAAATATATACAATTCTAAAATGGTACCACCAATGTTATCGAATCTCATTAAAGTGCATCAACTGTACGGTTAAAATGTCACACAGATCAATAACGGGAAAACCAGCAATAGAGATAGGTAGGAAAGCAAGATGGTTGAAACGGTAAGCAGAATACTGGCCCCTACCACTAGGTACCGCTCTGTGTGGAGATCCCCCCCCACCTGGGCAACCTGTAAAATAAAGATATATAGCACAAGCCCAGTCCATATATTGTTCAATAGCCTTATTTCCTCCTATTAAGGTTTTACCCCCCCAATGTACCTGGTGGAGTAGAGTTCTTTGAAGACGCGTCGAAGGATCCTTCTTGAGTGACTCCATTTAAAGCAGGAGCCACGGATCGTCGAGAGGCGTCGAAGATGGTGAACTTGTCGTCGACGATGAGAAGTTCAAGGGTGCCGAGACCCCGATGTCGATCCAGGCGGTGCTTGTCAACGACGTCCTGCGAGGATGAGGTGTGTGGGGCACCTCGGCAACAGATTGTTCAGGACCGCAAAGAGTTTCAGAAGAACTGTGGCCCAACAAGGGCGTCGAGTCGTCAAAGTCTTTGTGGCCTTCAGGTGGCGGGAAACCCACCGGCGGATTCTCCTCGGCACGTTGGTCGTCCTCGACTTTCTCCAGCGGGACAAAGCGGTTAACGTTGCGGGCAAGGGAGTCCTTGGATTCAAACGTTCTTAGGCAAGGGAGCGGGCGGCTCTAGTCGTCAGCGGCACAGCGTCAAGTGGTCCCCATGGCTGGGCAACACAACTTCGACGGGCCTCCAGCGTTTACACAAACCTGCGAACCCTAGTCGACGGCAATAGACTTCGACAGAGGCGAAGTCCGGGTGCTTTGCTTCGTTCTCCTCAGTGGTCCCGTCTCGGGTCGGCAGCCTTTCGAGGGTCTGACTTCCAGGGAGCTTCGGCGAAGGTTAGCGGTGCTCAATGGCCCCTCGGAGCACGGGAAGAGGGCGCCTTACCAGGTCCTCTCTCGGATCAGTCCTTGACGAGTTCGGCAGCTTTCAGATCAGGTCGAAGCAAATGCAACAGCAAGTCTTTGTCTTCCAACTGGGCATCGAGGATCAGCAGTTCCAGTTACTCTTCAAGTGTAGACGCAGCTTCTGAACAATTTCCAGTGGTGTGAGGTCCCCAGATATACTATCTTGTCTCTCATCCACACTGCTGGGTCACTCTCAACAGCCAATCATACAGAAGGGCATTCATGCAGTCAGTCAGCCAATCAGGCACACAGTGCATTCAGGCCATCCTTCTCCCTCTCAGACACTCGCAACAAGGAATGTGGATTGGGACAAGTACCCAGCCATTCAACACTACACATTGCATTCAGGCCAGTTTCGGGCAGGGCTGACTCAGTCTTTGTCTCTCATAACAGAAACCAGACAGCCACAACAAGAAGTGCATATTGGTCACACACTCCATTCACCCAGGTCCCACCCACAGGGCGTACCCACAATATACAGTCACTGGGAAGGCTCCAGTCAGTCTGGACTGGACTTCACAACACCACCATATATGGAACTTCCACCCAACAGCCAGTCAGGGGGAAGGGACAGAGTCAGGGCTTCCCAGGACTTTGGGAAAACAAGTTAACAGGTAATAGAAAGCAAGAGGCCACAAGGGCCATCTTGTTTTCCATCAGGAATCAACTGATTCCAATGGCAGGGCCAGGGTATCCCAAAATGGAGGATACTCAGCGCACCTGTCAAATTCAGCATGGAGCTGCCACCAACCCATACCCTGCTCTGCGGGCCACCCACAGGTGCCCAAAAACATACACTAGGGGAAAAGGGTTGTACCCCCACCCATGGGTGCCGTAAGGGTATCCCACAGGTCTGTTCACCAAACCAAAAGAGAGAGCTGCACCGCCAGGAGTCCCACATGAACTCCGGCGCGGAAAATATGACAGAACACACAATAAAAAGGCAGTAACGGACAAGGATACGGAGGCCCTGTCCCTCCGATGCATTTCCAGCATCGCAGGGAGGGCCTTGAATTGGTAGTGCTTTCCCTGTACGACGAAGCGCAGGAACTTCCGATGTTTCTCGTGAATGGGGACGTGGAAGTAAGCGTTCTATAGATCCAGCAACGTCAGGAAGGCCACTTCTTCCAGTTGGCCGAGCACAAGCTGGAACTTGGCCATCCTGAATTTGTGGGAGTGAGGAACTTGTTTAGACGCCGCAGGTCGAGAATGGGCCACCAGCCCTCGGTCTTCTTTACCAAGAAGTATCTTCAGTAGACTCCGGAGCCCCGGAGTGGCTTTGGAACAAGCCCCATCGCCCCTTTTCTTAGAATGGCCTGTACTTCCTGCAGAAGCCAAGGGATGTGCTGCTCCTGCCGGGCCACTGCTGGTATCTGCGGACACTTGTGCTGGAACTCTAGAGTGTGTTCGCAGGCGTGGACGAAGCCCGCCAGTCAGCCTCCCACCGGGTGGAGGCCCGACATCCTGGACGGTTCAATCATGCTTCGTGGCCTGCGTGTCACCTTGGGAGCAACAACGGCCGCCACCTTTGAAAGCCTTGGAACAACCCCTGTAGGCCTCCTGGGTCTTGGAAAGGGAGGGTTACGGTACAAGGATGATCCCCCGCCGAAAACCTTCAACAATCTTCCAGATTTGCTTCCTGAGGCACGAAAGGACGCTGATGCTGCTAAAACGTGCCTAGGGCCCGGGCCGTCTCCGTGTCGGTCTTGATAGCCTGCACCGACTCGTCGAAGGCCTTCCCAAAGAGATGGTCTCCGTCAAAAGGCATGTCCAGGACCCTCGCCTGAACTTCCCGCTGAAAATTGGTGGCTTTCAACCAGCAACGAGGACGGAGGCAGACACCGTTCCCACGCTGTCGGGAACGCTGTGTCCGCAATGTCCAGGGCCACGGTGATGGCATTGCCCGATGCCACCTCGCCCTCCTGGAGAATTTCCAGCGCCTCGAGCTGTTTGTCGCCAGGGAGAAATTACAGCAGCAGGACCATCTTGTACCACAGCTCACGGTCATATTTATTTATTTATTACATTTGTATAGCGCACAAACAGCCCTTGGGCATCGAGGCGCTCTTACTTGCGGAGAACTTAGTTACAGGGTAGGTACAGCTGGGAAATGCATTTACATGTTGTACACTGATACATTAGGGTACATAGTCTATTTATAAATACATTTTGAGGTTTATCAGGCGATGCAGGTGATTGTGACATACATCAGGCGAAAAGCGTAGTTTTCATGGTTTTACGGAATGCCATAAGAGATACCCCGCCTCGAAGGGTAGGAGGTAGGGCATTCCAGTATGAGGGTGCGAGGTAGGGCATTCCAGTGTAAGGGTGCAAGGTAGGAGAAGCTAGCGCCACCCGCTCTAGTTCCCTTTACCATGGGCGCTCAAAGAATGTTGGCGTAGGGTGTTCTATTTGGCCTTGTGGAGGTGGATCCTTTGCGATAGGTAGTCAGGTGCGGAGAGGTGGGTGCACTTCTAGGTTAGTGTCAATGCTTTGATAAGATCCTTTCTTTTATTGGGAGCCAGTGGGCTGATTTTCTGGCAGCCGTAATGTGTTCTCTTTTGGAGATGTCTTGAGCAGGTTTTTTGTGGATGTCCCGAAGAAGAGTACATTACAATAGTCTAGCCTTGAGCCAGTAATGGCTCTGGTTATGTTGGTGCAGTTCTCTTTGGAGAGAAAAGGCTTAGCTGCGTTAACGAGTTTAGCATGGTATGCCGCAGAGGAGGCGATTGCATTGACTTGTATATTCATGGATAGGTTAGAATCCAGATAGACTCAGAGGGTTTTGACTGAGTCAGAAACTGGGATTTTAATAGAATCAATGGTGAAGTGGCTGAACTGTGTGTCAAGTTTTTAAGTGTTTCAGGGGAACCTACCAGAAGGAGTTCTGTCTTGTCAGAGTTGAGGCATAGTCCGTTGGCTGCCATCCAAGCCCGGATAGTGTTGTAGAGGTTGTTGAGAGTAGTGGAGTCTGTGTCATAGTTGCCGGTAAGGGTGAGGAGGATCTGGGTACCGTACCTGGCCAGGATCGCAAGAGCATTTGCTGCCTTGACTGTCATTGCTGCTGAGCAGACCACCCTTCTACCCGTGGCGTCCAACTTCTTTCCCCTCGCTGTCCGGGGGAACGGCGGCCTAATATGATGGATTTGAGGACTTCTTCCTCGCAGCCGCCAAGACCAGCGAGTCTGGGAAGGGCTGTGAGCAAAGGCATTTGCATGCAGACTCCGTCGCCCAGTATTTCTTTTCCAGCCTGTCTCTTTTCACCGGGGCTGAGGCGGGATTCCCCATCAGCACGAGCCCCTCATCCCAAACATCATCCAGGAGAGGCACTGACAGAACGGTCTTCCTCTTCACCTCTCGGCGCTGGTAAAGGAAACCCTCCTTGGTGTCTTCCATCGTTAGCTGGAAGAGCTCAGATGCACGGGCGCCCATGGAGTGGAACGATCCCACTTCTTCCGGTGGAGAAGCTTTCGGCAGCGGGGTAACGCCGCCGTCGTTGTCCATGTCGGTCATCGCTGCGTCTGTCCCCATATCCCTAGGGGGCGAGGGTATGTGAGCCAGTTGATGAGGTGGTGTGGGATGCCCTTTCCTCTTCTTCGCTGGGGGGGGGGCTGGTACCACCGGGGCTGGCCCCGAGGGTGCTGTCGGCATCCTCCTCTGGAACTCCGACACCAGCGGATGGAGAGTTGACGGGATGTCCAGCAATATGTCCTGGAAGGTAGCTGAGGTGTAGGCTTGCTCGGCCCAGCGCCCACATCGTCGTCGGCTCCGCCGTCATAGTCGTCCCCCTCGACGATTCCAATGTCGTCGATCTCAGCGTTTCCGCCGTGGTTCTCCACGTCCTCCGGGACCGTGTAAACGACACCATGTCCTCTTCGATCAAAGAAGAAATATCTGTGCCCTGGAGCACGGTAGAGGTCTCCACTGCCCCCCAACCCCATTTTTGCATTGTGAGGGGTCGGAGCCGGGCTCAGGGCTGGCATCCTTTTCTCTGATGTTTTCTCCACAGGCTTGGCCGAAGCCTCCCGCCTGGGAGAAATGGTCACTCTGGGCGCTGTAGGGTTGCCCCGGAATGGGTGAGCCCCTTTTGCCTTTGAGAGGGCGGCTGCCACCAGCTCGATCGTCGAGGATTACTTCTCCTGGACTACCTGGGCCTTCAGGGGTAGGTCAGAAACCTTACCCTGCGCCTTGGTCTTCTCCGGCTTCTCCCACAGGTTACCGGGGTTAGCCGATTTCCTCTTTGAGGAGGAGCTGGAGCAATGGCCTGTAATGGAGGTAGACGGCGAAGGTGAGAACGCCCTGCTCATTGCAGGACCCGCTTGTGCAGCGACCCCGATGGAATCTGACACACAGTGCTTGGCCTTGTCTTGGGCCCCCGCGGATGGAGCACCCTCAAAGGACTTAATAGCCCGCTCCTCGGACCAGCCGGTCCTGGGTGAGGCATGCCCCTGCTTGCCACACAGGGTACAGACCGCGGCGTTGAGCCACACTGCCAATCTACTGTGCGGATCATTTACGGTGCGTTTGGTGAAATCCAGGCAACTTTCGCAATCCGCTTCCTTGTGGTCCAGATGAAGACAGCAGAGGCACTGGGTGTGTTTTTGTCCTCGACAAACACATTCCTCAATCCAAGGCTGGAGGAGAGCTTGAAGAGAACCCTCTGTCGTCCTTCTCCGACATGGTCCGGCGTGCAGTGTAGGCCCGATGGCCTTCTGGAATCTTCGATGAAACTCGATGAGTCTTGCCCCTGAGGCGCGATGAAAGACGCCGATAAATGGATCCCTGCTTGTCGGTAAAAGGAACGAAAGAGCACACAGGCTCCATTTGACAAAAAAAGTGACTTAACGAAAAAGCGCGAAAACGTAGAAAAGCTCACAGAGCAAAACTCAAGGATTCCCAGTGCTTGAACGTGCAGTAAAAATCTGAAGATGGCTGTCAGAGGAGAGGCTTAGGGAGAGAGCAGTCATTGGCTCGGGGCAGTATGACCCAGAGCTCAGTGCTTGGTTTATAGGAGAAAGACAGTTAGTAAGTGAAAGTTAAACTGTTTTTTCTTTTATCGAGGATTCCCAGTCTGACGACGGGGAACATTCATGAGCATGTAAATCCATGCTAGACCCCATGCTGGAGAACTTAACTGACGGCGGTGTTGCAAGAATCACACATTTCAAAAGTTATAAAAGAGGGAAGTAACTTAAAAGCTCATATCAATGTTGTTATAAACAAAAGGGACTAAAATAAAGAAAGACAAACCAAACTAGAGAAGTGTTTTCAATAAAAAGCAATACAAAATTAAGATGCATGCCATATAGTCTACTTGGAACAAAAGCTTCCAACTACTAAGACTAGTAAAAGAAAACTAGGCCCATTAATCAAAAACAGTTCTCTGTTTTCAGCGAGGGCCTCACTGCACAGATTCAATGCCAACATAGGATAACTACATGTATTCACGTCAGATATATCTATTGGGGTGCTCTATTGTATAACAAAACACTCATGAATGGATATGAAGTTCCTGTAGTTTCTTACTTCACAAGTGTTTCCGACTGGTGTCTGGTTTGCCAAGTGCTACTCAACAGCAATTATGGCAACCATTCAGACCTGAGTAAATGTATGCCATTAATGATTCAGGTAGCCAGTAAGGATCACTTCAGTGAATCGAACACTATGCACAATGGAAGTGTACATCCATGCACCCTCACAGCACATGTGCAGCTCTGGAAAGCAACACGGAGAGGGAGAACATGGAGGGTAAGTCTGCAAACACAGCTAAGTCCCCCTTCCAAGCGTATCATATTTCCCTCCTTGCTCAGAGAGAACAGAAAACGGGAACCGACAAAGAACTCTGTAGCCACTCCAAGATCCCTCTCTGCTTCAGAACAGTGCCAATCTAGTTAACAAAAGGGTGTGAGCAGTGGGAGCAACATTTACTTGTTGTATCTTTGTCCAGGGTGACTTGACATCCCTCGACCCACATTTCTGTCAGGTGTAGATGTCAGGATGCTAGCATCCAAATCCTGCTACCTGCAGAGATGAGCTACCAGTGGTTTCAGGGGTGCCAGGGAAGTAGCGTTACCTATCAGCGGATGAGCTGGACTGTTCTGTTTATGCGTGTGCTAGGTGTTTGAAGGTATATTGCACTATTAGTTATGTAGAGTTGAGTGTGATAAGAGTGTAAGCCTGCGTGAGTGTCGGTTTAGTGCTGCATTAATACTAGCATGTTAACCTTCCACATACGGGAGCCATCTTCAGATTCATTGAGAAACCATGTAGCATGGTGATGTTGACAACCACCCACGACTCAATGCAAGAGCATAGTCCACATAGTAATATAGAAAAGACACCAATGCTATAGAGCTACAGTTTACAGATAACTAAATCTTCAGCAGATCTTACATAGATGCACATTCTTGAACAAAATAAAATGCAGTGTAACCTTTTCAAGAGGCTGGCCTTACCCTCCTAGCCACAAAAACAAAATGCCTGTCACACGGACTACTAAGTATCGGAATAAATGTTAAGGCAGTACTACTTGGAGAATGTCTGAAGACATCTCCACATTACTGCTCTGCAGATATCTTGGAACATCCCACCAACATGGAAGGCTGACCATGCTCCCATGTCCCTTGTCTAGTGAGCCATTGCTGCTCGGCCTAGGGCTGTATTGCAATTTATGCATGCGGCAATCCCTCATACGATCGCTTTCTTGAAAAGAGGCTGACCATTCGTCTGTTGCAAATGTATGGAGAATGCATACCATGGATGAGGAATGAACCGTAAAGGGAGTTGGCAAACAAACACAACCTAATATTTAAAGACCTAGTGTATGACACCTTAATTGTGATTGCTTTTATCTCTGCGACCTCATTAATGGGTTCGCCACTAGGAGTGCCACCTTCCATGATAGGTTCTTAATGCTCTATGGATAGGTTTAAACTAAGGTTTAATGAGACTCGTTTAGAGTCCACGAGACCACCTATTTGCAAATGGATGGAAAGGAGCAGAAGAATCTGTTTAGAAACTGCTTGGCCATGGTGTCACTGAGGGATAGGTTATGGCTTCCAAGGGTACTTTGAGAAGAGCCTGACCTGGCAAAATTAATTTGGTATGTTAACCGCTTGTGCACTTGTAAGGATGTAGGTTGCAACCCATGAAAGGAACACTGCATGCTGAAGAACATGCACTTCCTGGAATGGGAAGTACAAGAAGACCGGGTCCTTGCTGCAGTGAGAATGTTCAGTCAGTCTTCTATAAGGCTAAAAGGCAATTTCGCCTTCTAGAAGACTGCCTCAACGTTCTCACTGCAAAGTCAGTCTGCAGCAGTATCGTCGTGGCAGTATCACTTATACCTACCTGTTAAAATCACTGTGTGCAGCTGAGAACAGGAGGAGCTTTTTACAAAAACCCTGCATCTGTGCAGAGCTCTAGGGAGTCGGTGCAGAGTCAGTATGCAGACGTATCGCTTACACCCACATGATGGAGTCACTGTATGCAGCTGAGAGGAAGAGGCGCTTTAAAAAGAAAAAGCCTGAGCGCCACAGAGTCGGTGGAGACTCAGTCTGTAGCAGCCCATGATAGGAGCGGATGAAGGCAAGGCCCCAAACGGGAGAAGTCATTAACAGTATTGGTTAGCATTGGGCTGAACTGCGAGTAAAATATCTGAGTAAAATACTTGCTGTTTCATTGACTCTGGCACTGGCTCTGAATTAAACTACCAAAAAATGTATGATCTTTGCAGTAAGCATATTGTAATGTATGCGGCATAACTCTGATAGTTATGGTGCAAGGAACAACAACAATGGCGGAAAAACTTGTGTGCGCCAAAAACCTCCAAAACCGCGTGTTTAAACACACAAAAAGATGGATGCACAACCTGCCACCCATGGTGCCTGTGTGGTGGAACAGAGAACACCCTGCAGAAAATGTGCCAGTGGGCTCCATGGCCAGCAAACAGAGTGCAGAGAGAGAAGCAGCGCTTTGCAAATGAAACTCCAAAATGTGCCTATAAATGGTATCTGCTTTGTTCCTAAAAACTCCAAAATGCCTATACACAACGCTTCTCAACATTCAAAATCTTGCTCAGCGCTAAAATCCATGTAATCTTATGAAGCTTTGCGAACATACAACATCCTAAATGTGAAGAGCAAAACATTTCCTCAGACAAACTGGATTGTCTGTAAACTGACAGCCCCTGTCAAAATCTGTGTGCAGTACCCTGGGCTACCTGTGGATGACAGCTGTCAGATGAGCTCCTGATGAAACTTAAAAGTATTTAAACTAAAAGTCCACCGGATTAGCACACATAGAAGGATTTTTGTTAAAAGGAACACAGATCTCAGTTGTGTTTTTGATCCCCCAGATGTAAAGCTAAGAAAGTAATATATTTATGTTTGATGCAACAAGTTTGGGTTTTGCTGGATTTAAGAAGTTAATTAGCCTGGCTGAGCTGCAAGAACTGGAAAAGCAGGTTTCTCCCAGGGGGAGGAAAAGACTCTCAGCAGAAACTCACTAGGCGATCCGAATTGTGGGTTATGCCAGACTTTTTTCTAAAGAAAGAATGAACAATGGCAGAGCTACAGCTCAGGAAACGGAGGTGTGAAAGGGGCCGTAAACTGTTCCTGCAAGGAAATCCCCAAGGGAGAGGGCTTCTCCTGGACTGCTGGGAGAGACAAAGGGGCAGGACCATTTGCTGTTAAGCATGAACAATGAACAATTTTGAAAGACTCATAACTTGCGATTCAAAGTGGTGAAAAATATACAAGGACAGATCTTTTAGTCTAATTTTTGGCTGCATGTTTCAAGAGGCGGTAGAGCGGTGTAAAATGTTCTGGACAGGAATGGCAATATATTTGGTTTTATGTGAACTGTGTTAATGCTAAAATTGTAAAACTTTACACACACATCCCTATGGTAAACACACGTTTGTGGAAAGTTGCGGAAAGTTTGGAAATTGTGTTCATTGTGAAAAGGACAAAATTCTGTAAAAAGGTGAAAGATCCCACAGCTGTGGGATTTTGAGGAACAGCTACTACATAAAATATGGAATCGTGTGTGATTTGTGTCAAGGTGACCAATGTAGAAATATGCATTTAGGATGAAATCCGATTTTGAGACCAGTAGCTAAAGGGAGGTTTCTAAGGACTGTAAAGCAAACCTTAAAATGTGACATCATCTGGCCTTGATCCAATCACTCAGGTGCAAGGTGGAGATGAGGTTTTGATCTAATCCCAGCTCACAGGGGCAAGGCTTAGTTAAGCCGGCCCATACACCCATTTTGTGATGTCATTTGAAAGGATAAATAGAGACAGCTGACAGCACATAGGGACTTACTGATTCACTCACGTTCCTGATTCCAGCAAAGCACTCTGATCCAGCACTCTACATCCAGCTTCAACATCCTTCCAGATCCAGATGCCAAGACTCTTGCCAGCAGTAGAGAACTATTGATTTCAGCAAGGCCTAAATCCTCAAACTTATTCTTGCAACCCAGTGAATGCTGTGGTGTGAGAAGGCCTTTTGAACTAGTACCCTGAAACTCTCTGGCTTGCTACCACAAGGCTTGCCTGAGGAACTCGCTATCCAGCTGATTGAATTACCCACAAACAAGAAGGGCAGATCCTGTGCAAATCCGGTGACCGGCCTAGCTGATCCATTGCCTTGCCTGATGTGCTGTTCCTTCCTGACAGATCCAATCCATGACCAGAACTGGCGGTCCAAGTTAATAACTTATTCTGTGAGTATTAATAGGAAGAACAGTGACCCATAATAGATCTGCATTGTATGATCCCAATCTCAAACCCATCCCATCTTTTATTCCGAATCATAGTATTGCTAGAACTATCTTTGCACTGACTCTTTTCTCATCTGTGTTATTAAACCCTAACTTCTTATTGATTTAAGAAAAGTAAATTCTAGGAAGAAGTAGAGTATCCACAACAGGCGGGTTACGCTGATCACGTGACTAAGATCCATCTGTGGCATTCGCTTTTTCATACTCCTAATATAGTGTAATCAAACCCATCTGTCATTTTCAAAGTGCATTTCTGTTTTCCATTCTCGGGCCTATTTTGCAATACGCCTCCTACTAAAACCCCATATAACTCCCTCAGCTTTTATGATAGAAGTGACATTTCAACTCTTACTTGTACCCAACATCCTTAGCTATCCACAGAACCCAAAACCGCAGTGCAAAACAAATTGGCCAGTTATAGCGAATATCGCGCAAGGAAAAGTTTACCGCAAATTGAAATTCTGAAAGGTTTTTACACCTGTGAATTAGCTTTAAACTGCTTCCCACTTGGACTTTGAGATTTCAAATGTTTCTTTTGACTAAATCATTGCTTGCGATTGTGTGCAACTGTTGAAAGCGGCTCCCATAGGAATTTATAATAGTTTAAGTATTTTTGAACACATTTGGTGTTTTTGCTCAGTCAATTCCAAAGACATTTTTAAAGCCATTCTGACAGCTGAAAGCCAATTCCGTTTTCTCTTGTGTTTGAGGGGGGGAGGTGGGAGTGATATTCTGTCTGCTTTGTGCTATTCCTGAATACCTGCTCTCTCCTCACATCTATTTAATTGCCTATTGGTGGGTTGAGGGGTGTTGCAGGGGGAACCCCTAACCATAGTGCCATCTGTTCCAAACCAACACAACAGTATTCTTTTCTTTGCTACATTTGTTTTCGTGCTCATTACTTGATTCCTAGTGTATTAAAGACATTTTTCAGTGTACTGTCACCCCATTGGTGATTGTTGTTACCTATTAAAATGTATTGTGATTAAATTCAAAATACATAAATATTTACCTTTGCAAACTAGCCCGATTCCTGGTTCAGTGTGACCAGGGGGGATCTCAGGAGAAGGGTGTGATACAAGTGGTATATCGTTCAGAATAATGAATTTATACATGAAATAAATAAGGGTTTCATTTGCGCACTACATGCTGGGCGTGACTTGGGTGTGTGCCGAATTGAAATCACTTACAGCTTGTAAAAAATACCACAAAGTCCTTTTAAAACGCATGTAGGTACAGGGACAAAAACTTTAAAATCACAAAAACAAGTTTTCTTTTTTTCCAGCAGTCGGCACGAGTACGAGAAACAGCCTGGCACTGGCGTTACACAAATGGATTAATGAACTAATAATTATATAAATGATGGTAGCATGCTGGAGGTTGCAATGGAAGAAGTGGATATAGATTTGAAAAAAGCAATAATCGCAGAAGTTGATGGCGTTAATGGGGCCGATAAACTAATGCCAGGACTGTCCCAGACAGAAGTGGATTAAGGATTTTTTTGCCTCACTGATCACCTTGAGTCTTTGGAGAATACCACTTCTTCTCGATTGACACCTAGGCCACAACCAAACCTTCACCATACATTACTGGAACTAGACGACCAAATAAAGTTCACAGCTCCCTCGAATGCGGCTTTGAATCTGGTCCTGAGCTCCTACGTCAGTCTCTATGGGAACATTAAAATAAAGCGGTCTGCACATACACTCCAGTTCAGCCAAATAAAAATCACCCTGTTACTCATGAGGGATTTGAAGGGGCAGATCTAGCAACCAAAAAAAGAGGTCAAACAAAGCTTGTAGGGGAGGTCTGTATTACCCAGGAACACTGAGGAAAATCAAGCAACAAGAAAGATCGGCAAGTCGATGGAAGCGGTCAATATGGCCACGCCGGTTGCCTCTCAAGCAAAGGAGAAAGAGGAGTGAATAAACAATATACCAACGTGGTGCTACCCGGTCCCGAGATGCAACCGAAGAAAGCTCTGAAAAAAAATATATATTTTTTTTAAAAAAGGTAGGAAGAACAAACTCAATTACATTTCTGATAAATCTCCACCTGACTGAAAAAGATTCCATAGAAGTGTGTGTAGACCTGCTCATGCTTTCTTCTTTAAGTAATCCAGTAATACAGGCAATTGTGGGAGATACGGACTCTCTAGGGAATAGAGAAATGACAGACCGAAACAGTGAACTTTGAAGGTGATCAAATCGAGCCGCCAGTAAAATCTTCTACATTAGATTAAGCGGTATGTGTCATATGAAGATAAAATGTCAATCTACTAATATGAAAATGGGGCAAAAAAAATGAGCATCCAAACTGAGTGGAGATCGCAAGTCGGGTGCAATGTAGAGAATGCTGAAGTAATCGGTCGAGGGGGATGAGAGGGTAGAGATGGTACGTCCTTTAGATGCTTGTATAGCCAGTCAACTTGCGCCTACTATCTTGCAGTGGATGGAACGGGTCCCCGGAAAGGACAATCAAAATAAAGGTATAAAGTCAGGTGGAGAGAGGATTACACAAACGGATTGTAAATAGTCGGATTCAATGGTAGAATCTGAAGTCAGCCCCTAAACGCTCACGCCAGAAAAAAATAAACTGCTAGGGGAAAAAAAGGCAAAGAGATTCTTGCAAGGATAACAAGTTTGAATCACACAAAAAATAGGTAGGCCACCAAAGAACTCTGCTGCTCCAGAACGTTATGCCGACAAATAGTACAAGTAGAAGGTTATAAGGAAATACATTGTCACTAATGACATCACATATGCAGTAAAAATCCACGTGGCTGGTTGGGGAGCACCTATATATGGGCGGCCTGCTCCATAGGGGATACCCGGCTGCTATTGGTCCCAGCCCTGTCCGTCCGTCTTCCATCATGCGGGGTCAGCTGACTCACCGGCTCCAGGGAATGAAGGTCACATTCATCATTAGTTACTATTATAAGACAATGCTCTTCTAACATTATGGCAGTCACCTGGGAAGCTGTTGGACTCGCACAGCACGAGGGTTAGGATCATGCTGACCCTCTCATTCCATATCACCCTATCCGCACCCAAGGTTTCCACCCTCGCTTTGGACAATAATGTATTCCTCCCTGTACCTCATATTACATAGCTTGTCATTATGAAATAAGGAGAACTGGTTGTGTTCCTTTAGATCTTTTATGACCACTGGGAAACAGCCCAAGCCCAGCCAACAAAGTTAACCGGGTTGAGGCTGCCAACAGCACATCACTGCTCTCTTGCACTTTTCCAGCTTACCCCCACTAACTCACCCCCCCCTTCCTTTTTTCAGAGCCGCCGGAGCGCCAGGGGACCACTCCGGTGGTGATGGTGCGCGGTACAAATATCCTTTAACATTAACATTTATGGTTGGTTGTCTGAGGTCACTATCAAGGAATTCAGGGGTCTTGAACTCGGGCATTTGCGGATGGCGTAACTCATGGCAGCCTATGTTAGGCAAGACCCTTGGGTGCACTACAATAGCCTTGACCTCCTGTCAACAGGGACCCAACCTTTGGTATAAGTCTGAACTACACAGGTTGGTAGTGTGGCTGAGCAGCAACGCTTATCCCAAGAGGGGTCAATGTGAGCAGTAAGGTTGTGACACAGTTTCACAATACAGTTATCCAGATTAACACTTCTACGCAAGGTTTCGTGATAAAACAATTAATTTATGTCACAGTCCGTTATACAAGCCCTCTTCAGAAAGGGAGCAAAACATGTAACACTTAAATATACTTCAAAACACACTCTTAGTTTCTCTAAATCGTATAATACCCACTGGGCATGGCACACAGACACTTTCTACACCCCAGGTTACTTAAATAGCTAGGACACTGTGGACATTGATTTGTCACTGGTACATTAGAGCAATACTGAGTTTGGGGCAAAAGATAGAATAGAGGAATACAACAAAGGTTAACAAATAGTTTGTAAACTGGAAAGTACTTTTAAAAACCTTCCAATGCAGAGTAAATTAACCTTTTCAAAAGCCAGAGGTAAAGAGGAGTCTCTCAGGGAGCCAGGACAGCCAATGTTAATTACACAATGTCTAAGAGACCTGAAGATCTTCCTTGCAGGTAGATAAAAAGTCTTGCACAATGTTTGTAGTAATGTTTGTAGAAAAGTAGAACACTTGAAGGGCCACAAGCTGGGAGGCTTGTGAGGAGCAAAGCTTTAGCAACTCTGCAAGGTAACTAAGACAGGTCTCAACTGAGAGCAAGTAGGGCTATACAACAAAAGGTGAGTTCTCTTAGACTATACAGTACCTCTGGTTAGAAGAAATGGTTCCAGCTGGCTTCTGTTCCTTTACAGCTCTGCAGATCCTGTTGTTCCTGACCCTTAGTCGTTGGGACAAGAGGGAGGACGACTGGGGTCTCCTGCTCTGCAATGGGAAGGTCAGTGGCAGCAATGGACAAACTTCGATTCAGCTGTTCTTCAATGTTTCAAATCCTCGCGTCTGATAGCAAATAGCAACACTGCGGTTCTCGGATACCACTTCAGACTTTCCTCCCATCTGGGGTTTGCACTCTGTTGAAGTGGCTCAGGCTTGGTCAGTCCTGCATCAGGGAAGCCTGGAGGTTCTTCCTAGCGCTCGGGTCCGACTTAGAAGCAACGCACACAATCTGGTGTTCCTCTCCCTGGCTCTTCGGTTCCAGCAGAAGCAGCAGTGGAAATACAACCAGCTCCGAGAGGATGTCCAGATGGGCTTACTTTGGAGTCGATTGGTCTCAACAACTCAAAGGGAGAAGTCGTCCTTGCAGGGCTTCTCTAGTCAAGGCGAATTTGGAGCTTCAGCAAAGCAGCAGGGCTTCACCGGGAAAACCAACGGTCCAGGAGTTGCAGCAGGCGTCTCTTCCAAGTTCTTCTTAGGATTCCTTCGTCCAGTGGTCGACTGCTATCCAAGCCAAAAAGCCTCGCCTTTTATGTAGGTTTCTCCCATTAATTCCAACCTAGCTGTCAATCACACAGAAGGGTGGCTGTCCTTGACGGACAGCCAGCCGGCCAATCACTTTTGGGTGCATTCCTGTAACCAAGAGGATTAAGCACAGGGAGTTCGGGCACCTCCCTCACTTTCTGCCCCTGCCAGACATACTGGAGCCAGAGGCGGGCTTCACTCGTGAATCCCGCCAAAGGCAAAATGAACAAAGGGACCAAACCTGGTTTGGCGCATAGAGTACATTTCAAGAAGGATCTTTCCGACAAGAAATGGCGAAAAAAGAACACTGGGGCCATTTGAGGAAAATGGGCCTCCATGGGTGCATTACTGCAGCTGCGAACGCAGCCCGCTGTAAAAACACACAATGGTTGTAAAAAGTAAACCACTGCCACCAGCCATTAATTGTAGAAAGCGTAACATAAAAATGTTACATTACAAACTAGAGAAAGGGGATACTAAGTAATCCCTCCAGCACCCTATGGTAAGATAGTGTGTGCTGGGTCTAGAAACAGTAGTTTCACCAAGAGAAGGTTTTTACACCTTTGGGAAATCTAAGACTGGCACTGAAAGTGCTGTGTGTCACAATGCAAAGAGTATGCCTATGGAGTTAGTCAAACTCCAAAGTCAAAAGAAACACAAGAGTCCAAATCAAAGGAAAATACATGAGAGTGCCAAAAAGGTCTCACTCTCTCCAGGTTAGTAATTAAAAAGTCCTAACGTCCAGCAAAATAGCTGGGGGTCTTTAAGGTACAGAGGAATCGGCACATCTCTAAGAATTCTCCTTAACACTCGTCCCCCCAGACTAAGGGACAGGAGGATTTAATCCACTCCTGGATTAATCTCCTTACACCAGTCGGTCATAATTTCTGGAGAGACCATCAGCAATTTGGCGATTACATCTGACCTGTGTTCTATGGTGAAATCAAACCCCTGAAGGCTGATTGACCATCTTAACAATTTAGGATTCTCCCCCTTCATCTTCATTAACCATCTCAAGGGTTGGTGGTCTGTTTGAATTACAAAAGTAGATCCATACAAGTATGGTCTAAACTGCTTTAAAGATCACACAATGGCAAAACATGCACATTCTATGGTTGCCCACCATGTTTCTCTGTCCTTCAGTTTCCTATTGATGAAGCAGATAGGGTGTTCCCTGCCTTTCTAATTCAGCTGACTCAGAACTGCACCTATTCCTGCATTTCAAGCATCAGTTTGTATAATAAAGGATTGGTTGTAGTCATGAGCTCTCAAGACTGAAGCTTGACAAATTCAAATGCCTTAGTGCACTCCTCATTCCACCTGACTTTCTTTAGGAATTTGGGTGAAGAGATCACGCTTAAGGGAGAAGCTATGTTGCCATTGTTCTCTATGAAGTTCCTATAGTTACCAGTGAGACCTAAAAAGGCTCTCACCTGGGTTTGAGTAGTAGGGGTGGCACAGTCTTGTACAGCAATGGCCATTACCTTGCTAGGCAATGGCCTCATTTCACCTCCTCCTACCTCATGTCCAGGGTAGACCACTTTACTCTGACCAATTTGACACTTGCTTGCCTCTATGGTTAGATGGACCTGCTCAAAACCCTGCAATACATATCCTAGGTGGTCAATATGCTGTTCCCAAGTAGGGCTGAACACTGCAATGTAATCCAAGTACGCCATGCAGAAGTCTTCCCTCCCATTCAGAACATGATATACCATCCTTTGAAATGTAAAAGGTGTATTCTTTAATCCAAAAGGCATTACCTTAAACTGATAGAGGTCTCCTGGGGTGGAAAATGCATTTTTCTCCTTGGCATGGTCTGTCAGAGCTATTTGCCATTTGCCTGAGGTTAGGTCAAATGTACTGAGGTACTTGGCTGAACCAAGTTTATCCACCAGGCATCAGTCGTGGCGACTGCATTAAGAGCTCTATAGTCCACACAGAATCTCAACTCCTTGGATCCTGCCTTTGGCACTAGTACAACAGGACTAGCCCATGGACTTCTAAATGGCTCTATTACCCTGAGATCAAGCATCTTCTTGACCTCCTCCTTTATGTGGGATCTTACATGGTCTGAAATTCTGTAACCCCTGCTTTTGACAGGTAGACAGTCACCAGTGAGGATATGCTGACCCCACGGGGTCAAGCCTGGTGTCAGTGAAAACAGGGAGGCCAATTGATTTAACAGAACTGTGCACTCCTCTTGTTGTTTTAGAGTCAGATCAGAAGAGAGATTAACTCCTATTTTTCCATCTAAAGGCTGTCCCCTGAGAAGGTCAGGTAGAGGTTCACTCTCCTCCTCTTCATCAGATGCTAAGAGCAAAGCTCCCATCTCTGGTCTGGATACATATGCCTTTAGGCGGTTGGTGTGAAAGACCCTGGGGGCCACCTTGGGATTGCCCAAGTCCACCAAATAATTGACTTCTCCAAGTTTGCTCACAGCCTAGAAGGGTCCAAACCATGTGTCCTGTAAGGCCCTCTGCCTTGTAGGTACCATAACTAGAACTAGCTGGTCTTGAGCAAACTCAACCATGTTGGCCTTCTGGTCATGCCAATGTTTGACTAGAGTCTGACCTGCTATCAAGTTATCTGAAGCATCTCTCATCATGTGCGTCATTCTCCTATGGAGATCTAACAGACAGTCGGTGACTCTCACTGCACTCTCCAACCCTCCCTTGATTAGGGCCGATGGACTGCTAACTGGATGACCATAGAGGAGCTCAAAGGGACTGAAGCCAACCCCTTCCTGAGGGACTTCTCTATAAGCAAAAAGAAGGTATGGCAATAGAAGGTACAACTTTCTTCTAAGGGGTTCTTCTAAAGCACCCATCATGCTCTTCATAGTTCTATTAAACCTCTTATCATTGGTTTGGGGATGGTAGGCTGTTGAGAACGTGTAGGTCACTCCACAGTTTGTCCACATGGCTTGCATGTAGTGGGACATAAAATTGGTCCCCCTGTCTGAGATAACCTCTGTAGGAAAACCTACCCTGGTAAAAAATACCAAGGAGGGCTTAAGCCACTGCCTGAGCAGCAACCGTTCTCATAGGTACAGCTTCAGGATACCTGGTAGCATGGTCTACCGCAACCAATATAAAAATTGGTTGTTCCTGTAGATGTGGGAGGGTCTAGGGGACCAACAATGTCAATCCCTACCCTCTCAAAAAGGAACTTCCACCACTGGGAGAGGCACCAAGGGTACCACGTTCTTGGTTCCACTCTTGCCAGAAGTCTGACAAGTGTGACAGCTTCTACAGAATTTATCTACATCAGACCCCATTTTAGGCCAGTAGAAATATAGAGCAATCCTTTCCTTGGTCTTCTTAAAACTTAAGTGACCAGCTAAAGGAATCTCATGGGCTAACTGTAGAAACTGGGGTCTCACCTCCTGAGGCACTACACGTCTTCTGTAGTCCCCTGGGGTAGACTATATAGGCTCACTGTAAAAGAGGCCATCCTCCCAGTACAGCCTTTTCTTCCCTGGCTCTTGCCCATCCAGCTGGGAAGCTGCCTATTGGCAAACTCCTTCAAGAGTAGGACACTCTTTGACCCCTGCTGAAGTCCGCCCTACAGGAGCAACCTTCTGCAAGCAAAGTCTGCAGTTCAGGATGGTCTTTAGGATCCAGATCTCCAACAGAGGGAAGGGCTTCTCCCAGCTCTGTTTCACCAGTAACTGGTTCACCATCCTCTGGTTGGTACTCACACTCAGCCTCAGCTGGTGGAGGGGTCACAGGTGTGACACTGGACTGTCTTCTCGGGGATGTCCTTGTTGTGTGCACAGGGGCGATACCTTTCTTTCTTACAGAGACCTGGGGTTTCCCGTTTGTCTCTTTCCTTGTCCTTGAATTAGAAGGGTGTCCTTCCTGTGGACTGGGAGTTACAAGTACCTCTGTAACTACCCACTGAGAGTCATCCAAAGTTTTCTGTCTGGCCAGTCTGGTCTGCTCCCGCTTCCTTTTACTGGGAGGCCTGGGGGTGCTTGATACAACCCCAAGAGCGTTTAAGTCATTCCCAGACAGGGCTCTCCCAGGCACCCCATTCTGTACACTGGCAGGTATTTATACAGTCATATTGTTGCACTGGATGAGAGCTGGTAGTATTGGAACCATCTGGACAGGGCATCCAGCAAGCTTAGTAGGGCCTTTGGGTGCCTTAGCAATATCCTCCAGTTTGAAAAAGGTTATATCCACTACTGTAATGTTGCACCAGTGTCTATAATGGCAGGGGTCTCCTGACCATTCACAAGTACACTGTCCTTTTAATATTATTTTGTGTTGTCTGGAATAGAGTTATACACATCTACATTCTGCTTTTCCCACAGACCCAGGGACACTAAAGAAACACTGGCTGAGACTCCAATGGGTCTTCAGCCAATAGATGAAAGTTTCCACTTGCTATATGAACTTCTCCCTCAGGGATGCAGGCTAAGGAGGCAGTGTGGACCCCTGAAGGCTTACCCTTACATTTGAGAGCCCCTTTCACAGGGTCAGTTGACCCACACACATCACATTTACCACATTTTTTATTTTTATTTATTTGTTTACGCTTTGCAAATGCAAACCTTTCCAAAAAAAAAAGAAAGAAAGCAATAACAAAATATCAAGAACAAATACAATCATAAGAAAGAACTAATGAACACTCAAATCATTGACAGTATAATAACTCATCATATAAAGCTTCTTCATATTTACATACCATACAAACAACCGTGAAACATGTACATTCATATTAGTTACCAAATCACGCAATTTGATAAAACGTCAATTAATAAGACTTTTAGCAAAAATTACATTGCTTTCATTAAAAATCTAAATTTCCTAAAAATATGTTCACATAAAAAATCCAATCATTAAACCAAGACAATCATGACAGCATCAACTATCATTAATTAGCCCTCACATATGCAGTTCATCAGAGTATTCCCACTGGCATTTGTTACAACTCCACAAATACGTGACATAAAGTCTACTACTGCAATTTTAAGTGATATAGAAGGTACATGCATCATGCTCCACCACAGGGAGCGAGTCTACCCACTGAAAGTTCCAGCCATATTGCCCAAATGCTTTAATACGAGCAGGTAACAAAACAAAACCTTACAGTAAAGGAGCAGAAGTCTTAATGTTTCCTTCATTGTTAAATGTTTACAAAAACGACAAGGAAAAAATACTCTAGTGGAGCCTCTACTCGATCCGATTGCAATTATTTCTCCAGTTGTACATACATTGAAACAAAATCTCATGTAACAATGTCTCCACCATTTATTTGGAAATCTTTTTAGGTAGGATTCCAGCTCTCCCAATCCTTTATGATGGGTAACCAATTGTGCAAACACTTTCGTAGCAGTAACTCTCTCCATTGTAGTAATCTAATTAGTAAGATGTAGTAATTTCTTTACCCTGACCAGATTTTGTAATGTCTTTACCCTGACCAGATTTTCTATCAAAGTGCTGCAGGAAAGACCCACACTATCAAGCGTTTTTAAGCTTAATATGTGCAATTTTAGGAGTTCAGCTACCTTAGTATTCCACTTTATGATGCCTCCGGCCAACAATCTGTACACATTATCGTCAGAATGTACAATCAATCTTCTAAACAAGATAATTTATGCCAAATAACGTGACATTTCAGAAACAATAGACCCAACTCATTCCATATTGCCTCAATAGGTACAGTCGTCGGTAAACAAAACAATAGAGATTTCCAAATTTTGGCTTCAAATTTCCCAAGCATAGATATTAATGATTCTGGATAGAATTCAAGCCCATATGTTATTTTTGGTATAACCATTAGGTTATAAAAAGGTATTAGAGCAACCAATGAAAACATACCAAATTTCACATCCACTTTCTTCATCTGGCTAATCTGCAAAGAGATTTTATGCTCCATATGGTCTTGATATAGATTTTTCTACATTTATCAAAAATAGGAAAGCCCAAAAATGTCATCTTCCTTTTAACTTCAAGCTTTATATGATCTCTATACCAATCATAATTCCTCAAGGATTTGAAAGAAGTCATTTTCATAATGGTTGTTTTTCCAGAATTGATTTTCAGATGGTTTAACTTAATATAAGAGCAGAAAACCGAAATCATATGCTGCAGTCCTTCGAAGATTGGTCGAAGAGAAAAGGCTCTTTAGCAAAATCCAAATCTAGGCGAACCATTGACCTTTGCATTGTTTTCAGGTGTACTATTGATGTCTGTATACTGCATTTTAAGGCTCTTTAGCAAAATCCAAATCTAGACGAACCATTGACCTTTGCATTATTTTCAGGTGCACTATTGATGTCTGCATACTGCTTTTTAAGGCCATTTAGCACAATTGGAATCTAGGTGAACCACTGACCATGCATTGTTTTCAGGTGCACTATTGATGTCTGCATACTGCATTTTAAGGCCATTTAGCAAAGTTCGAATATAGATGAACCATTGACTTTCAGCTGTCACTAGGTCACACTAGGTCAACTATTGGCTCGAACCTGCATACTCCCGCCTGTACCTTACATCTTAGCCTGTTCTGCAAGTTACAGCCTGTATAGCAAACTGAGTCTAGGAGTGCCTTTGATGCTGAACTTATAGTCTCCTGAGTTAGCACCTCCAAGTATTACCATTGCCTACTACTCTACTGCTGCCCAACACACTACTGCGGTACCCAGCCCCTATGGGAACATCTAGTTCCTCACTGTATTAAGCATCAGCATGCCCCCTCAGTAACTAACCTGAGCCTCTACACGATAATCCTTGCCTTAAGCACTACGCTCCACATCATGATATCCATCACTCCTGCTAACAGGTCACTGTTCGCCTTGACCTCGCCTAATCTGACTACCACATCACCTACGGACATGGCAGTTGCCATAAACTACCTCTCATGCAAGCCTTGCCCAACCAAGGATAGAAACCTACGCCTTAGAGCGAGATTAGCCAAAATATATGAGCCACTCACTAGATCTCTAAATATCTTCCTTAAACCTAGGACTCCTAGCCTGTCCTCAGCCCCTTTCTGCGCCCCAAGCCCACAAAAGAAAAGCCTAACTAAGCATTGTAAACCTTAACCACAACTAACCCTCCCACTAACTACACTTACTATTACGAGTCCACAGTTAAAAGGAGCTTTATTAAACTCCAGATCTCTGGTAGCACACGTTACAGAAATAGCTGACTTGATTCTGAAAGATGACTTAGACTTCCTCGCTATCACTGAGACGTGGTTACACCCCGCTGCAGGCCCCATGACCATGCTAGCAGCCCCTGATGGTTTCTCCATCCTGAGACATGACGGACCCAATTCCAGAGGAGGAGGCATCACTATTTTCTACAAATGTGGCCTCTCCTTGAGACTAGCCACCCAGACAGATATCCAGTTGTGCGAATTACTCCCCGTCAAAGTCCCTTTAACCAACGCCCAAACCTTGAACATCCATTTGGTATACCGTCCTCCAGGCCCACCTGGAACCTTCGTGGATGACATGAACTCTATCCTTACCAACAACCTCAAAAGTACTTCTACTTGGAGACATGAATATGGGCTTCAATGACCAATCAGACCAACTTGCCACAACCACAGCCAATACCTTATCCGAACTCGAATTCACCCAAAGAAGTTAACACCGCCACCCATAATAAAGGCAGAATACTTGACTTGGTGGCAGACTACAATTGCCAGGCCAACTTCCTTTCCGTCTCTCTACTAGCCTGGACGGACCACCATCTTGTGTCCTTTATGCTATCTACCAATAGACCTCCACTGACCTTGGTCCCTAGGGTCCCACCTACTCTAACCAGAAATAAAAAGAGTATTACCGCGGATAGGCTTATCCCGATACTACTTCCTACTCTTAACTCACTCCCTAACAACATGGATCCGGAGAGCTTGGTTGAAGAATATAATAAAATCATGACAACCTCCTTGGACCAGATCTCTCCAGCGAAACTAAGACCAAGTAAGCAGAAAACTCATCTAAATAAATGGTTTACACCCTTCTTAAAAAAACTTAAGACAACAAAAAAACTGTGAGGCCACCTGGACTAAACACCCATCTGAAGCCAATAAGCTTAAACTTACTAAACTGTCCTCCAATTACTAAAAAGAAATATGCCTAGCAAAACGAAAATCCTTTGATACACGTATATCTAATGCCAAATCCAACACTTAGGAACTCTTCACCATTCTCAAAGAAACAGAGACTCCAATAGCACTACCCGACACCTGCACGAAAGATAATAAATGGTGCGAAAATATCCAAAACACCTTAGCCAATAAAATAGCCACCTTACAGAAAACAATTTAATGCAAAAGAACTGCCTTAAATTATCCCCCTGCCTCTAACATTACCCATAAAACCATCATAGATGATTCTACGCAATTCAACTTTACCAAGGTCTCTACTCTTGAAGTGGAACGTATTATTCTGTCCCTTAAACCCTCGAACTGTCAGGGAGACCTATGCCCTGCGCAGCTCATCAAGGATGCTGCCCGTGACTTATCCCCATTCATCACCAAACTAATCAATGCGTCCTTCGCTACTGGCATCATCCACACTAACCTCAAACAATCATGGGTACTCCCATTTTTAAATAAACCGACTCTCGACCCAGCAACACCAACTAATTATAGACCCATCACTACTGTGCCCTTCCTTCTAAAAATCTTGGATAATGAGCATACATTCAAAAACACCTGGAACAACATCACTTGCTTGGAGCCAGACAATCAGGCTTCCGTCCCCAGCATGGCACAGAATCCGCCCTTATCGATCTAAAGACCCAAATCGACGAGCTCAAAGACAGTGGTAAATCAGCACTACTCCTCCTCCTCCTAGATCTCTCATGTGCGTTCGATCTAGTTGACCACAATATCCTTTGTAACCATCTAAATACAGCAGTACACTTCTCTGATGAAGCTATCATTTGGAAAAGATCATTCCTAAATGGTAGAACAATGAGGGTCTTCTCGCTGCTAGCAGCTGCAGACACTATACCTATCACCTGCGGTGTGCCTCAGGGCTCATGCGTCTCGCCTACACTCTACAATATCTTCACCAAGCCCCTTTTCGATGATCTGGATCATCTCGGTATTACCTACACTAACTATGCAGATGATACCCAGATCCTCCTCCCGCTTTCAGGGGATTATGAAAAGGATTTGGCCTTGGTGAACAGAGTGTATATATTATCACCCAGGCATGGATGGCCACACATGGTCTATGCTTGAATGATAAAACAGAACTCATCCTGGGCACCCCATCCAATCTAACAAAATTGGGCTCCAAATAATCATCATTCATAATCGATGGAAACACACGAGGTGAAAACACTTGGCTTTTAACTTGACTCGAACCTGTCATTCACTAAACAGGTCAATTCCCTATCATCATCTACTGGCTACACGTGTAAATTGATACGCACTGGCAAGCCATTCTTCTCGGACAGCAGTTGCAGCTCCCTCCTTGGCTAGAGCCCTCATCCTATCATGCCTGGACTACTGTAATGCCCTTTACCTAGGATCGTCCAAAGCCACCATCAAACAAATCCAAACTCTTCAAAATAATGCTCTTAGAGCAGCCTTAGGCATATCCAGAAAAGACCACATTTCAGAAACCTGTCGTCAGAATAATTGGCTCCCAACCTTCGATAAAGTCCTCCTAAAAAACGTTATCGCTAACTCACAAATCTCTCAACAATGCCGCACCTATCTACCTGGCCAAAATATTTCATAAGCAAACGTCCACAAGACCTGTAAGATCTGCCAACAGAGATCGACTCTCCATACCAAAATATAAATGATCCACTATTGGAAGTAACAGCTTCCCGGTAAAAGCAGCCAAACTCTGGAACACGCTGCCCCCGAGTTTAAGAACAGACCAAACTTACCACAAATTCAGATCCAATACCATCACATGGTTGAAATCCAACATCCAGCACTCATAACTAACATCCTGCAAGTGATTGGCCTCCGCCTTGGTAATTACCATATTACCCAACACGCTCACTGCTATTACAGTATCTCTGCAATTACCCCTGCACCAGACTGACGTTATTATGTATATACCCTTTGGGAATTGCCAGCGTATACCATGCCTGATAACCCCTTATCTGTATTTACACCTGTGCAATCCCTACTTGTATGTAATCTATATATACCTGTGTGCAACCAAGCTTCGTATATACCTGTAAATATTGAACCCTGTTACCCTCTACTTGTATGTAATCTATATAATCTTGTGTGCAACTATGCTTCGCATATACTTGTAACTACTGCGCCCTGTTACCCTAGGGTATGATGCGCATTATAAATAATAAACAAACACCAAGCAACCCTCTTCCCACCAATATTCGGCAGAATAAAGGAAGCCTCATCCAAACAGTAACCAGCATCCGACACATAAATGTTAAATAAGGTGGGAGCAAATATACAGCCCTGTCTTAGAGCATTAATAATTTTGATAGGACCTGAAAATAATCCCTCCAATTTCAAATGGACCTGCAAATATGAATCTTTATGCAGGTGTATTACTATTGACAGAATATTACCCAGTAGACCTAGATCTTTTAATTTTTGTCATAGAGTGCCCCTATCAACTAAGTCAAAAGCCATCGAAAGATCGATAGCCGACAGGTATATTGGTGTTGATCCTGATGTCCATGCTTTCTTCTGCAAGATGGACAGTAGTAAACCCCTGGCATCCGTTCCCAGTTGTTTCCTAAACCCAAACTGTTGTGCACTTAAGATCTTATTATTCTCCGCCCACTACTTAATTCCTATTAAAATGAAACCAGCACAAATCTTGGAATCAGCATCCAAGATCGCAATTGGAATTTTTGTATCCCCAGTTTTGTAAATAGGGACAACATAGGACAGGTGCCATGTGGTTGGTATAGACTTTGTACTAATGATGTCTTCAAACAGGAAAAATAGGGCTTTTGCCCAAAGCCCACTATCCCCGTTCATCAAAGCATATCCCCGTTCATCAAAGCATTTCATAGGTTATTGGGACCAGCAGCACGGGAAGCACTCACTTTAATTTGTGACTATTACCTCACCCGAAAACTTCAAGCCCCAGGGCAACAATAGAGAGGTGTTCCAATTTTTGGGCGTTCCATTCTGAACATAGATTTCCCCAAAGGACCCGACCAGGTTTGCTCACTGATGAGATTAGTCTGCGGAATAATTTGGTTAGACTCTAGTTTACTGATTAAAAGCCAAGAATTTCTCCTAGATCCATCCTTTAAGGCAATTATCATATTTTCATTTTCTTCTTGGGTTTTGGTCATCTTGTGGTTCTTTATCCAATGTCTGTGCTTTAGCTTCACCTTTTTTATTTCAGTGCAGATAGTCATCCAATTTAAGCCTGATTTTCGAATACGTCCAATTTCCCTGTTGCATGCATTTTTTTTATCTCCCACTTGGATATTGTATTTATGTCTGTGCCTGCCTCCAGACACTGACCTAGTTGTACTTTTATTTACTAGCGTACTTAATATTTTGTCTATGTATAACCCAAAGGAGTCAAGTGTATAGAGAAATCTCTTTCACAAACAATTTATTTGCTTTCCTGATGTTCCCTGGATGCCAGTTAATCCTTGTTTTAGCCGAATTCACTGTTAAGTTCCTTACGCTACAGAAGCTAGATTTCTGTTTTAAATTCAAATCCCAAATTAACACCAGCATACTATGATCACTCAAATCGGAATGCAATATTCTAAATGAGGAAATTGCGTCAAGTAAAAAATGGGTCATAATAGATATAATCAATCACTGAAGAGATGCGACCATCCGACCATGTCAGAGACGTACATTGTGATTCATCATTCTCTCTGGCTGAAAAAAGGCTCCAGTTGTATATAAAAAAAGGCACCCCATGATTTCACTTGCTCCATTTTTCTGCCTGTAATCTGTCTACTCCCCAAAACTTTGTCTGATATCTCTAGATTCTTAACATGTTCAATGTGGGTATTCAGATCTCCTGCAATAACTAAAACACGAATAATATCCAACACACTTAGACATTTCTTCAGATACAAAATTGCTCTAAAGCTACAAGTACTGAGTCAAGTTATTTTTAGGCGACCAATAAATATTTACTAACAATAAGTAAACAGTAGTCGATGAGGATTCAATGTCAATCCTAGATGCCATGAATCCTTGCGCAATGTTAATAGATTTAACAACTTTAATATTTCTATCCATTCTAACGGCAATTAACAAACCGGCGGCAGGACGACTGAAAGGACCGCAAGTGGTAACTTCACAAAAACATTTGTAGCCGTCAAGAACATAAGGACAAGTCATCCATGTTTCCTGTAAGCATAGAAATTAGTAAGTTGCTAGTCTAGTGCATAAGTCAGAAGAATTGACTGAGTGACCATGACCTCTCGTATTCCAAAAGAGAATCGAGATTTCCCTACTATTAAATATTAGATTTTAGATCCTTTAGCTGATGGATAGAGTCCCTAGGGAACATTGCCAACCATTGCCAGCTTGATACATCTTCCCCATGCCTTGGGGTCCAACAGAATTTAAAAGAGGGCCTCCCCCCCACATTAGCCTCTCTAATTGTGGGATCAGTGTTCATGACCTCTGATTTTAAAAATCCCAGAGAAAAGGACAACACATCATATCCCATTTTATTGAAGACCTCAACTTGCTGTAAAAAGGCATCATATAATAGTCTTGTATTAAAGACTAACCGAACATGATCATACCGCACTGGATGAATGAAATCCACCAACCTTATACCAGCAGATGATATAGTTCTCAATGCAGGGACTTCAATAGTGCAAGTATTCTCCCTCTATTCAAAGATTCAGGTCCCCCATAATCAAAGAGATGGTATAATAAAACACTTGGATAATCAAGAAGTCTGGGCTGCCTTCATTGTACATCCTAAATCACTGTTATGAACCGTTTTCGGAGAGTCAGGCCTCCAATCCACTGTAGAGGTACAATTTTAGCATGTGCTTGTTTGTCAGAATGATTCCATATATGTTGTTTATTACTGCCAATAGAATTGGCCACCGGAATCTTGTTGATAGAACCGCAAATGTGATTTTCCCCAGACAACCCCTCCTTCACAATTGTTTACTTCACCAGTGGATTCTCTGCCTGAAAGCCCACGTCAGTAGTATTTAACCCCCGCTGGCCCAAGGTATTGACCACTGGAGGAGATTTTACAGGTTCATCACAATACATATTAGCTTCTATTGTTTGTTCTTGAAATCCCGATTTTAGCCCTTTTAGGTTTTTAGATTTTTCAGAGCAGTCCACATTATTTCTTTCATAACCCTCCTAATAATTTTTTCCATCAGGGGGCCCTCCCCCGGCATTTGTACTTGAGGATCCACAGACTTTGCCGTATCACTTCCAATTAGAACAGAAGGTTTTTCTGTATTACGGACCGTCAAGACAAAAAGCCCTTGATCAATTTTAGTACTATACTGGTGTGATGGTATTATCGAGCTTGAGTCATGATTTACTTGTGACTGCATATGGGCTGTATGCGACAGTTCAGTCAAGTGCACAAATTTCAAAGGTGTGACTATTGTAATGGGACCTACCTTACTAGGGACTATATTGTTTATACATTTGCCCACTGTTTATTTCTCAAAATTATTTTCAGAGCCCACTACTATTTCATCCTTGGAAAAATTGGTGGTCTCAACAGGAGTGTTGGATGCAGCTACAGTTGGGTCTGCAGCTAGTAGTTTTGAAAAATAGTTTAATAAAATACCCTTCCGTTGCTCACTGCTTTTAGCGAGTATATGTCTCTTTCTAGTTACATTTTGAGGGGATTTGTTTTTTCTTCATGTTATCAGTTATCGTGTCTAACGCTAAAACTCCTCCATCTCAGTCACATAAGGCGTCTCCCTCCCTTGAAATATCTAAATAAGAGGTTCGATCCGAGGCTGCCATATCTATTTTAATCAAATTCCACCATGATTTCCTAGAGATCTTATTCTGACCTTTAGTCTGTGTTAGTTTACTTTTTTTCTTTTTTGCAATTGAGACCTTATTTTTCAATTGGGGGAGAAAAATAAACAGGATTGTTACTAGTTACCAGGGGATTAGTGAATACAGTCACCACGTTGCCTTTGGGCCTACTCACTGGTGTCACCAATACGTCGGCAAGCGGAAGCTTAGTGGGGGTGTTAACAGACATAGGCCCTGAATCTGTCTGGGTCCCCCTATTTGGGCACTTCTCAGTTATAACCAACTTGTCAGGAAATCTCTCCACTGCCAAGACCCCCTAGAAATGTATTCAACAATATGGTATGCTGTTTTAATTCCAGTAAGCTAGTCCCCAAGATGGTCTCTTCTGTGCCACTCCCTGGGCCCCCAGAACCCACTTGATCTTTTCGTTGTCCTGAGGTTAACTCCCAAACGCTCTCCTGACGCTGTGGATATTGGGAGACAGCCATTAGGGAACTGTCCATGAGGTTAATGGCGACTGATATAGGGACAGGAGTCGGGACTTTCTCTGCGACCCCATCTGAATTTTTAAACAAGGGACAACAAAATTCAGTTTCCAGAACCGATGGACTAGTTTCCTGAACACCTGACCATTAATATGGGATAACATCCACCATCCGTTACAACTAATAGGGCCGTGTCTGAGGGAGTTGGAGAAGGAGGTAACGGCATCGCCATAGCCATTTTTAATGTGCCTTTAACTGGTGTAAAAATAAGAGGAGCTGACAATATTTCCTCAAACTTCCTTGCACCTGACATGCTTTCTTTCCTAGTCACCGGCCCCGTGCGAGTGTAAGTGTATCTCACAGTTTTCCAGGAGGTCCGAACACTTCTAGTCTTGGATAGGGACATGTATAATCAAGTCAAGCCCTAATTCAGGCCAGCCTGTGTTACAAGTACAGAAGCCCGTCGACCGCCTGCGAAGACGGCCAACAGGCTTCTTGCAGGCACTCGCTGAAGGCACTTACTGGAGCACAGGGGCACAGGGGCGCGTGCCTGTGTCTTTCATCCTCAAGCCTACCTCCAGAAGGGGGCGGGGTAATGTACGAGCCTAAAGAAACAACAAAACAATCAAAGTTACAAAAGTAATTTTTGTAAGCCACAAAGAGTCCACACAAAAAAGTCCACACGTAGTCCCTGCAGAGTCCACACGAGAAATTCCCAGAACTCAAAACTACTCAGCGATCACAGGAAGCTGCCACGGAACGCACCGTTTTTCGATAGTGAAACTGAACGCAGAGCCGTCAGCAGCTGAATGTCCACAAGAACTGGCAGCTGTAACATAACACAAAAGGCAGAGCTTCTTAGCAGGCTTCTTACAGGCACTTGCTGGAGGCACTAACTAGGGGGAGCGTGCCTGTGGCTTTTATCCTCATACCTATCTCCAAAAGGGTGTGGGGTAATGCACAAGCCGTTTTTCGATAGTGAAACTGAAAGCAGAGCCGCCGGCAGCTGAATGTCCACAAGAACTGGCAGTGGGGCAGGTTGAGTGCTATGCATTTACCCTTAGCATGCACATATTGTCAGCGAGCATGCTTTTCCTGGATTTATAACCGTCACTGGACATAAATATACTAAAAAGACAGCAAAGCTTGACCAGTGTTGATCAGTATTGCATGTGGCAGACAAGTGATATTGTGAGATTATTCTGCAACAACCCAGGAACATCAAACGCCACCTGGCTGCTATACTGGTGGTCCGCTGGTTGAATTTGGCCCAAATGTTTTCTGGAATGGGGGCTTCTGTGGACCTCCATCTGGTTTAGCATTAGAGGTTTCACTAGACTGACATAGTGTCCCAAATAGCTCACCCTTCTTATGTTTGTGGTCCTCTTTTGGGTGGTTGGATTTAGAATTCTCATGTTCATTTTTCTTGTGCTGCTTCCCCTCATACTTTTCGTGAGTGGCCCCAGAATCCTTCTGAGTGGCCCTGTTGGCAAACCACAAGTCAGCAGCCTTTGCTAGCTTCTTGGGATCAAATCTCTTTTAAGTCAGCCAAGTGCTATCTCAGCGCAGGAGAGCAGGCATCAAAAATAGATTCCGACAAAAACAGATTTCTCATTCCTTCATAGGTAGTTACTCTGTAACCCTTAAAGCATCTATCTAAGTTTTTCAAACATTCACACACTCAGATAGCCCAAGGGGTACCATCAGTCTTTGAGGGTCCCAAACCTCTAAGGTACTGGGAAGGAGTTTTCCCAAATCTGCCTATCAAAGCCAGCTTCACATTCTCATACTCCAATCTTTCAAGTTCGCCCGCCTTCATTACAGCATCAGTTGCAACCTGGGGGAGCCTAGACAAAAGCCAAGGAATCAACTGATTCCCTGTGAGACCATGAATCCCATGATTGTATTCAAAAGCACCCACATATCCAAAATATCAAGTTTCACATCATACATACTCACTGCTTCTTTGGGCAGGCGAGGCATCTTGGGACTGGAAACCTAGAGGACTCTGGGAGGGAAATTTTTCAAGAGACAATCCTTTCATTTCAAGAGCATGTTGCATTTCCAAATCCCTGAGTTTGATGTCTTAATGTTTGGCTTCAGTTTGAGTTTATAACCTTTTAAATTCCAATTCAAGTCTCATTTTCTCAAGAGGCACATATTCTGGACTCTGTGATGGACCTTGTGGGGTCCCAGTGAATATATGTTGAGGCAAAAGGGATTGCTGAGGTAAAGGGGGGCTCCTGCCCCTCCTCTGACTCTTCTAAGATATTAGAGTTACACTCCGAAATATCATCCTCATTATCAATTTCCACATTTTCTAGAGTAGTGGGCGTTACAGGCCTACTATCCAACCTTTGGTGATTTAACAACCTTGTAATTCATTAATTTGTCTTTCCTTTAACATGGAGATTCCACTCTTTACACATTTCTTTCAGTTGTTCTACTGTTAGAATGAACAGGTCTTCCTGCTTGAAGTTAAACATACTAGACATGTTACAATTGCTATTCTAGTGGAGCTTAGCCTTGTGAGGGTTTTTAGTTGAACAAAAGTAAAGCAAACACTCAATGTGACAACTCTACAATAGGTTCCAGAGCTGCCACCAGTGTTGGGCAAGATTGTGCGCAGTATCCTTTGGAAGACTACAGCAACCTTGACCTCCTGGCAATAGGTACCCAACCGTTGGTACAAGTCTGTACTACACAGGTTGGTAGTGTGGCTGAGCAGCCAGGCTTATCTCAAGAGGGGTCAATGTGATCAGTAGGGTTTTAACACAGAGTTGCACAGTGACAGTTATTCAAATAAACACTTGCACTCAAGGTTTCTTGATTAAACAATTATTAATTTAACGGTCAGTTATATAAGCCTTCTTCGGAAGGGAGCAAAACATGTAACAATATAATACACTTCAAAACACACTCTTAGTTTCTCTAAATCAGATGATACCCATTGGGGATGGCACACAGACACTTCCTACACCCTCACATCACGTAAATAGCAAGGACACTGTGGAAATTGATTTATCACTGGTACATTTAGAGCAATACTAAGTTTGGGGTAAAGGTTAGAAATGGGAATAAAACAAAGGTTAACAAATAATTTATAAACAGGTAAGTACTTTTTAAACCTTTCAATGTCAAGTAATTTTAACCCTTTCCTGGGGGAGAGGTAAAGGCACAGAGTCAGAGGTAAGAAGAGTCTCTCAGGGAGCCAGGACAGCCAATGTTAGTTGAGCAAAGTCTAGGGGAGCTGAAGAGCTTCTTTGCAGGTAATAAAAGTCTTGCACAATGTTTTTAGAAAAGTTTGTAGAAATAAGATTCACTTGGGCCACAAGCTGGGAGGCTTGTGAGGGGCAAAGCTGTAAGCTACTCTGCAAGGGCAACCAAGACAAGTCTCAACTGAGAGCGAGTAAGGCTACAGAACAAGAGGTAAGTCCTCTTAGGTTTACAGAACCTCTGGTTAGAAGAAATGGTTCCAGCTGGTGTCTATTCCTGTACAGCTCTCCAGATCCTGGTGTTTCTGAGCCTGAGTCGTGGGGACAAGAGGGAGGACGTCTGGGGACTCCTGCACTGGAATGGGAAGGTCAGCGGCAGCAATGGGCAAACTTCAATTTAGCAGCACTTCGCAGTTTCAGCTCCTCGCGTCTGACGGCAAAAAGCAACACTGCGGTTCTTGGATACCACTTTGGACTTTCCTCGCATCTGGGGTCCAGCACTATGTTGAGGTGGCTCAGGCTTGGTCAGTCCTGTTTCTGAGAAGTCCGGAGGATCTTCCTGGTGCTGAAAGGGGCCCTTAGGGGTCCCTCGCGATATGGAAAAAAGGCAATAACCATACACGAAAGGATGCGCCAGACACAAGGTTCAAATTCTCAATGCTAGGGTTTATTGCAAGCAAAAATAGTCCCAATCGGCCAACTGTGGTCTCACGCCCCGCGACGTGTATTCTCTAGACCTCGAGGGACGCAAGAGAGTGATTTACGTACATCAGTTACATATATACAAAATGCATATCAAACAATCAGCTATGACATGTTTAACACCCCCTTTTATTAAGTTTCTTTGAACTCGGGATGATGATGATGGACATTTCCGACGAGTATGACAGTTATGGTACTTTCGATGTCTATTCTAGTAACAATGTGCAATTTAGAAAGTGCGGAGGCATCTTCTAGTTGTTGAACAGAACATGGTGTTTGTGTTCTTGGAAGCAAGCTGCACCTGCACACGGGTGGAAGAGTCACATTCCAAGCTTTGCTATCTATGAGGTGATATTCGTGTCCTGGGAGCCGACACGCTCTAAAGGGTTTTGTGAAGGGGGGCCGTAAGAAGAGCATAATTCAAGCCTTTAGCTGCTTTATGCTAACATATTCTACCACAGTACGAGACTGGCTGGCAGCTGTGAAATGATTAAATGCCCTGCAGCTCTCCCTCAAGGCTACAGAGAGGGAGCGTGGGCATTCCTTTCTGGGCTACTCATGAGGAGTATCAACAAACTCCTCAGTCCCACGACCTTGCCCTTTCATATTCAGACAACAATGTTAACAGTTGAGCAGAGTAAGCAGAATTCGCAAGAATTGCAAGCTGCAAAGTAGTTTAGACAGAAAGCAATGAGCAATGGTTAACAAGCAAAATGGCGATTCTTGCTACGTTTAAAATGGCCATTTGTTGGTCAAGCACAGCAGTCTGTATTTCTATAATTCTGTGCATAAGACGGTTGGCCTTCGGCCATCAAGATACATCCATCATTCAAATGAAGGGTATTCACTTTTCCAGATTGACAAACCCTCTTGGCCGTATGCCAAACGTCTTATTCATTCATTGCATCCTCCTCTGATGAGGATAAGTCTGGGGTATCTATGCCTGAACCTTTCATGCTATCATGAGCATCATCTTCATCATTAATGTCTATAGCCATGAACTGTTTTTGTTTCATCAGTGTCTCTGTTATTTCGGCCATGCATTTGTTTTCCTCTCGACACCATGTGCATACATCCCTTAGTACATCCCTCAGTTATCTCAGTGCAAACTATTGGTAGGCATTGTATGCAACAGCAACATGTTATGAATATACCAAATACCACCATTAGTATCGAAATTAACTTCCATCCCCAGGACCGCAATAGTCCCCAAAACCAGGATCCTATCCCCCCAACCCTCTTCTTCAGTAGAGAGTGTGGAACTAAGGACATGTAGTTTCCTGATGGCTCTGAATATGGTAGGGGAGTAGTCATCTATGAACACACAGCATGCAGTTTTTACGATTTTGAAAACTCCCCCATGATCAACTAATATTATGTCAAGAGCCATTCTGTTTTGTAGTGCCATTAGTCTTATTCCTTCCTGTTCTAACGTCATATTGAATAAAATATCCGTTGTTGAATCTATTGTATTTTTTAATATTCCAGACAGTTTTCTTATATTATAGAAATTTTCTATTTGGGCCAAGAATGGTATAAACGATTTGGCTACATCCATTGCTATAATTCCATCTTCACTACTCTGAGTTCTACCTTTTATTCGTCTGGCTACTTCTACTGTTTCCAAGAGGAACACTCCTGGAAACAGTAGACCTAGGTAGCATGTACCTCCCCAGTTCCTAGGTAACCATGGATATACTTTTTCCCCACATATAAAGTAAACAGGGTCCCCTACGTACACAGGTTCTATTTCGTGCTTTAAAACCACTGTGTTCAGGCAGCTGCTAAACGTTCCTACCTTATAGGAACCTTTTTTCTTTAAGCATAGGGGAGCAGTTTTGGGGCTGTGATCCACTGTATAGGCAGGGGGCACAGCATCTTTATTCCATTCATCCCTCATTCGAAATGTCATTACTGATGTTTCTTCTGCTGGCGGGGTTGGTCTATTCTGCCTATGTAATCTATCTAGTAATCTATTGTTGTCTTTCGTGTATTTTCCCTCATGGGATCTGGTGAAAACACGCGAGCTTTGTGGAATATGGAACAACCCACAGGTCTCATGATCACTTCCTCAAATTCATTCATATTGGTCTCATCTAGCTGACCCGCATTACTCTTGTTCCAACATTACACTCAACGATACTTCACATGAATAAACCAATGATAACGGTTGTACCTACCAGCCTATCCCTTTCCCACCGTGCTGTGGTAAATGGGCACAAACCCAGCAATCTTTTTTCTTTAAAACCGCATGGGTCATGTTCATGATGAGCAACAATGTATTGTTGCCATATCTTTCTCTATGTCTTTCTTCCACTGGGGACAAAGTACCAGTGATTACATGAACCGGGCTTTCAGTAGCTGCTTTTGGCAAGTGTTTCTAATGGGTGCGCGGACTCCAGGAACCATAGTGTAATAGCTATTATTGTTGGTACTACCATACTTCGAGAACACAGGACCAATGTCCAAATCAGTAACTTATTCCTTTTACCATGCTTTTTCCCTAAATTTCCAGTCTCTAAAACTATCATCTTTTCAGCAGGGGTGCAGGAGGAGGCTGAAACCGGTCTTGATTTGTTCTTCATCATCCTTCTTCTTCTTGCTGGCAAAGTTCGTCGCAAATGTCTCTCGTTCTTGATGCCAGAAAAGTTCAATGAAAATATCACAGTTCAATTCTGCCAGCCTTTTCACAGCCTAGATCACTTATCCACTCCGAGCAAGTTTAGTTGTTCTTTCCCCCACTGCTCAGACGATTTCTGAACAGTTCTTTATTGACAGAGTACTATGTGCATCCAGCTTGTCCTGCTCTGGCTTAGGACACATGTACTTTATTATAAGCGCACCGAGGAGCCGTGAGTCTTGAATTGTCCGACTTGCACAACTCTCACACTTCTCTCCTCTACGCCCCTGGTTCCTACTCCGTCCGTGAGTGGAACCAAAGGCAAAAGAAAAGCACCAAAGATCTGTGGATCACTTTGCCTGTCGAGGCCGCAAATTATACCGTTTCACTTCTGGTATTGTATGATCCGTGAATAGTGCCGTTGCACTTCCAGTATCAGGCTCAGTGTCAGCCTGCGGCACAATGATGGGTAGCGATGAGCGCCGTGGCAATGATGTAGTTTCTTTCTTTGGCTTTGGTGCGTTTTCAGAAGCTGGTGGGCGCCAAAGGGGTACACGCGTTGTTTCTGCTCGTGTTTGCAATGCAGAGTTTGTGTCGCTCGGCAGTGATGTTGTTTCTGCTGAGCAACGTTGGGGCACTTTTCGCCCTTTCCCCCTCCTGGCAGCCTCCTCAGGCTCTGTTTCGAGTTTCACTTCTCGCTTAGGCTTTGTTTCAACTTTCACTTCTCACTCAGGCTGATGCTGTGGCAGTGGACTGGCAACAGTTTCTTTCGTTTCCGAGACCGTTTCCTTTCTCTGGTCGTCGGAAGTTGTCAGCAGTCCTGGGAATCGTTTGGCATGTGTCACATGGATCCATGCCTTGCGACCGTCCACTCGAATGGCCGTCTGTGTCGCCAAAAGTACTTGGTAGGGGCCGCGCCACCTGGGTGCTAATGACGTCTTCCGTTGAAAGTTTTTAATCAGGACCCAGCTTCCAGGCTCCAGCGCATGCCCCGGTCCGGTGCATCGCACTGGTAACGCCTCCTGTACCTGCTGATGAATCAAACGCAACTTCTGCATTAAAAGGCCACAGTACGTGCTTAATACAGGGTGCTCTACCTCGCATAGTCTTTTGGTTTGAGGCTCGCACCATACATTTGCTGGTCTCCCCATTATAATTTCATAGGGGGAGAGCCCAGTTTTAGCCTGCACAGACGTGCGCATGCACAATAGCTCTAGGGGTTATGCATCCACCCAACTCAACTTGCTCCCAGCACAGATTTTAGCTATCTTTGACTTTAAGATACCGTTATGTCTCTCAACAAGTCCGGCGGAACTCGGATGCCTGGAGCTGTGGAATCGCTTGTCAATCTGCAGACCTGCACAGATCTGTAGTACTACTGCTCCCACAAAGTGTGGGCCGTTATCTGACCATAGGAAACGGGGAAGCCCGAACCGGGAGAAATACTCTTTCAACATTACTTTTGCTGTTGATATGGCAGTACAGTCTTTTAAAGGATATGCCTCCACCCACTTGCTAAATGCACAAATCACCACTAACACATATTTGTAGTTCTGGCACCTTTCCATTTCTATGAAATCAAAATGGATCACCTCGAATGGCATAGAGGGTGGGCCAAAACTACCTACTGGAGTCACGGTTCCCTTCCATACATTGTGTTGCAGGCACGTAATACAATTCTGCACTAGCCTTTCTGCATTCTTTTTTATGTGCTCATTTTTCCATACTGTGGATAAATGCTGTACCATCTTCTTCGCGCAAATGTGGGTAGGGCTATGCGCCATTGTAACCATTGCGGTTACGTAACAATTTGGCAACATCCAGTTCTTGGTCTCTTTGTCCACCCAACATTCTTCCAAATCTAACTCAGCAGAGCCCTCAGCCCACCCCAGAATCTCTTTGGTCGTGGCCTCAGCCTGTATTTCTTTGACTGTGGCAACTCCATTCTCTATCATACAAGGTACTTCCTCAATCTGTACTGTCATTTTATTTCCCAAACCAGTGGCTGTTTGTTTCGCAATCCTGTCTGCAAATGCGTTTCCCTCTCCCACTTTACATGTTTTTTTAAGCGCCTCGCATTTTACTATAGCTAGGCGCTTTGGAAACGTGAGTGCAGACAACAATCGTACAATCAAAGGCCCATGCTGAATCCTGGCCCCATGTGATGTCAAGAAACCCCTCTCAGCCCAGAGTCAGCCAACATTATGAACCACGCCAAAGGCGTACTGGCTGTCAGTATAAATATTCACGTTCAAATTCTCAGAGAGTTCACAAGCTCTAGTCAAGGCTATAATTTCTGCGGCTTGTGCTGAATTATATGGGATTCTCTTACTTTCCACAACCCTTTCTAGAGTAGTGATAGCGTATGCGGCAGTTGATGTGCCGTCAGGTAATTTTAAACAAGAGCCGTCACAAAACAACTCTCCATCTGGCTGTTTCTGTGGGGTGTCACTCAAATCAACTCTTCCCTTTGTGTCTTCTTCAGTGACCATTAAACAATCATGGGGTGGTGATTCGTTGTCACCAATTTCTGCTATGGGCAGTGGCATTAATTCTGCAGGATTCAATGCGCTACACCTCATAATTTGGATGTGGGGTGCAAACAAGATGAGCTCATATCTTGTTAGTCTAGCAGAGGTGAGGTGTTGCGTCTGTGTTCTGTTTAATAGAACGTCTATGGCATGTGGCACCATCAGAATTAAAGTATGCCCCAATACCATTCCTTCCGTTTGTTTCACTGACGCTGCAGCCGCTGCAACAGATCGCAAACATCGTGGTAGTGTGCGCCCTACAGGGTCCAGCATGGAAGAATAACAGCCGCACGCCCTATTTCTTCCACCTTGTTCCTGTGTCAAAACCGCCAAAAAACTGGTGTGCCTAAAACTGGCGCGGAACATAATGCAACTTTCAATTGTTCAAACGCTTTCTGACATTCCTCATCCCACTGTAAAGGCATCACTGCAACCTTTTTAGTTAATTTTATCATCGGCTTCACAATCAAGGCAAAATTACTGATCCACTGCCGACAATAAGAGGCCATGCCTATAAAAGCTCTCACTCCTTTTTGAGTTTTTGGAATAGGCGTACTAAAAATACTTTCTATACGTTCTGGTGTTAATCTTCTTCCTTCTTTCGAAAGTAGGTAACCCAAATAAGACACCTCCTTCTGATTATACTGGAATTTCTTCAAACCTGCCTTGTGACCATGGGTCGCTAGGTGTGTCAATAGTAATATAGTACTTTCTTTGCAGATCTCTTTCATGTCAGCAGCTAGTAACAAGTCATCTATGTACTGCAAGAGCGCGCAACCTGTTGGTAGCACTAGCATATCTAGCTGTTCTTTTAGTGCCCTGCTGTAAATGCTCGGGCTTTCTGTGTATCCTTGTGGAATGTGTGTGAATGATCGACCTCCTAGAGTGAACGCGAACAGATATCTACTGCTTTTATCCACTGGAATGCTAAAGAACGCGTTCTTCAAATCGACTACACTAAAGTATTCTGCAGTGGCCGGTATGATTGTCAGTATTGTTGTGACATCTGGGACCAAAGGGAATTGTGGGTCTACCACTTTGTTCAATGCGCGCAGATCAATTATGAAACGATATGGTACTTCATTGCCTCCTTTCTTGTAAACTGGAAGAATCGGGCTGTTGCACGTGCTACCTGCAATTTCTTCAACCACCCCCAATCTCACCAGGTCAGTAACAATACTCTTTAATCCCTTCTCACCTTCAACAGAAATTTTATACTGGGGAATTTGTGGTAATGTAACACCTTCTTTCAAAATTATTTTTGCTGGCTCTATTTTCAAGCATCCTACATCGTTATCATGCATTGCCCACAGACAGGTTGGTACTCTACTTAGCTCTTCTGGTAACGCTTCTGACATAAATTCCGTCACCGGTGCATCGTGAGGCCAAATCGTAAGGAACACCCCATCTGCCATACAATGTATAACTGCCCCCAATTTTCTCAACAAATAAGTTCTCCCCACAATTTTCTGTCAGAAGAAATGGACACTGTTCCGTAAATGGTCCTATTGTAATTGGGACAGCTTCGGACACAGGGTTAATTACTGGTGTACCTGCGAACCCTACAGAAACATTCTTTTGCCCCGACAGTGGGATCTCCGGAACCAAGTGGTGGTCTATCGAACACTTCTGTGCCCCTGTATCTACAAGGAAACGGTGCTCCTTATTCCTGACTCTCATTTCTACGTAGGGTCCTCTCTGATTCAAGGGAATAGACACTGATTCCGACCCCTGCCGTGGGCTGTCCTATTGCGAAAATAACACATTGTCCGATGTGTAATCACCGCTGCTATTATAATACGTGTTTGGCTGTGTATCAAAAATATTCCCATTTCCCCCTCGGTGTCCTCCACTCTGATCATTTTCCCTGTTGTCCCTGCCCGTCCTGATTTTGGTTCGTAACACTTTGGTTCAACGCCTGGTTCTGTTGAGCTTGGTTTTGACCATGGGATTGGTTCTGATTACCTCCATTGGTATATCCCTGCTGTTGCTGCATGCTATTTCTGCTTGGGCCATTTGACCCCTGATGTCCTCTATGAGGCCTTCTCTGGCCAAGCCCACCTCTATTCTGTAGGTGCGGGCATTGCGCTCGCCAGTGTCCTTCCTCTTTACAGTACGCACATTGATTTAATCCCAATGACACCCCGTGCATATTATTCAAATTTCCCCTGCCTTGTGCATTTCCTCTACCTCTATTGTATCCAATTACCTGCTGCAGTAACACCCTCGTTTTTAAATTTACTCTATCCTTCATCTCTCTTTCTTTCGCCACATTTGCCCTGTTCTCGTAATATTGGGCTATGTGTAATATCTCACTCACCGGTTTTGCTGCCCAGGCACTTTCCGACGCCATTAACATATCTTGAATTGGTAATATTAGTCCCCTCACATATTTATCAACAAATAGCCTTTTCCCTGACTCTGTGCTCACATCCTGCCCACTGAAGTCTGTGAATACTCCTTCAAATCTATTGAAATAATCCATTACTGGCTGATCCTTGCCCTGTACACATGTAGTTAATTTGTCCCACTGAATCCTTCTTTCTGGAATTATTTCTCTCAATCTCTGCATTATCCGTTATGGTAGATCTGCCATGCGGATTCCCGGATTTTCTCCTACTTTTTTATTTTTGTCCTCAAATAGTAACTCTGCCCATGTGGCGCCAAAAGCCCCCACATCATCTACCATCCTTATCTGTTTCCATATATCTACTGGCAAAATGACTGGGAAAATCAAATCTATATCGCTCATAGTAAGCACTGCTGATCTCAGGGTTGACTCTACTTCCTTGTAGAAACCTGCTGGATTCTTTCTTATATCGGGAATCGTCTGTTTTATAGTATTCACCTCTTGCCTGGAAAAGGGGACATGCACATACTGGGCGGTGAAATGGGCTGGTGTTACCTGCGCTCCCACTGTACCCGTCGCAGGGTGGGCGGAAACTCTCTCATTGGAAATGCCCCACTCACGATCCCTCCTCCTTCTCTTAGGTTCAATAGTATTCCTAAGTCCAGTGATAGGCCCGTTTCTCCTGTACTTCGCTCGAATGTTCTCTTGTATACCGCTAGTATCTCGGGTGGGCTAGCCTTATTGTTTTTTATATCCTTGTCTATTAAATGTTCAGCCATCGATTGCAATGCCTTTCTTTTCATTGGCATGGAATATTCGTCAAATATGTCATGTATGACCATTGTTGGGATACTAGGATTCGACATCCACTTTATCGCTTCCCGTATACATACTTTCAGCTTGTCGCCCCTCTGTACAGATGACATTGAATGTCTCCGCTGTATGTATGGTTCTACCGTCCCTCTCCCATCTCTTCTAATATCCCAACCCCTGTTGGTATATTGGAAGAGAGTGCAGCAAATATTTCAGCATAATCATTATCCAACTAATTTTTAAGATCAAAAAGTCCATTCACATGTTCCTTTACTTCTTCATCTTTTATTCTACAACATGCTAATTGGTTCAAATCTAACAATCGTTGTGGCAGTAATTTCCCCAAGTAACTTTTTCCATTTTCCCACCAAAAATTCCCCCATGCATTCCAACACTACCTGTCTCTCGTTGCTTCTTCGGTACCCATATAATGAGGCCAATGCTGCCGTCCCATCATTTCCTTCTATGTACATTTCTGCCTCTTGCTGTAATTCAACCTTTCTTTCTTTGCTGATCGCGCTGCGAGTTACCCGTCCAAATCCTGTTCCTTCAGCCCCGCCTCTCGCCTCCCCGGTCTCAATTTCGACTTCGGGAGGGGCAGATGGTGCTGAATCTGTCTCTGGAGCGGGAGGTGCGGATGGGACAAGTGACACAGGTGGCATCTGTGAAGGGCCTTGCTGGGTGCTGGGAAATTGCGCGTGTGCGGTCTGCGCTTGTGGGAGGGCTCGAGCTGTGGGTGGGGCGTGGGATAATGCTTGCGTGAGGGGAAGTGCTTGGGCTGCGGGAGGGGGTATGAGAGCTACTGGTTGGACCTGCGCAGTCACTACTGGCGTGTTTGGTTTCGATCCTGGTTTTGGGCCTCGACCCGTATGGGTTAACAAATGTCCCATTAATTTGTCTGCTATGTGTAGTTCCCGCTGCGGGTATATTCCTTCTATGTTCATTTGCTCACGTCTCCCTTCCCGTCTTAGACTTGCCGTCCACTCCTCCTCCTCCTTTTCTTCTGCTACCTCAAGCTTTGATTTGTGCCTACGCGCATGCTTCTCTCTACTCCTAAGTTGGAGCATTGCTTTCCTCCTCCAATCTTTGACAGTCTCAAAAACTGCAGGTCATGCTTTTTTCCTTATCAACACCCTTTCTAGGTTATCTATCCTCGCAATCTCAAAGCTACCATTAATCGGCCACTGATGGTCCTGTTGCTTTCTAGTTTGCCTATGCCAAATTTCACATAATATTATCGCACCCACACCATATTTTGCATACATGTCATAAGCCGCCGTTCCCCCAGGTGGTGCACTTTGGCCATTTTCCAAGGGCTGTCTACCGCAGCGGAAAAGCCCCGCTAAAGTGGACAGTACTCAAGGCATGTTTTTAACCTTCCCCTTGGTTAACTAACCTTAACCTGGATGTTTGAATTTGCAAAATCAACACTCTACTAATATTCAGGGTTTTGTTTGAATCAGGGAATGACTCACCTGATAAAACAAGTCGCCTGTCCTGACGCAACCCCTCCCAACGTCGTGTCTGCGCTTCTCTGGCTTCTGCCTCGATTCGGGACCCTCGCCTCCTTTGCCCTCTGGCCCGGTACGTCGATCAGGGATCAGATGTGTGCAGATCTGCGAAGGAATCTCTCCTCACTTCTACAGGGCACCCCGTACACCTCTTGATCCCGGCTCGATCGTCCCGTCCTTGCCGTTCTTCCGCCTTTACTCCGATACAGCGCCTACGAAGGGGCAAGTGGGGGAGGGTCCCTATTCGGGCACCATCTTGAAAGGGGCCCTTAGGGGTCCCTCGCGATATGGAAACAAGGCAATAACCATACACGAAAGGATGCGCCAGACACGAGGTTCAAATTCTCAATGCTAGGGTTTATTGCATGCAAAAATAGTCCCAATTGGCCAACTGTGGTCTCACGCCCCGCGACGTGTATTCTCTAGACCTTGAGGGATGCAAGAGAGTGAATTACGTACATCAGTTACATATATACAAAATGCATATCAAACAATCAGCTATGACATGTTTAACACCCCCCTTTTATTAAGTTTCTTTGAACTCGGGATGATGATGGACATTTCCGACGAGTATGACAATTATGACACTTTCGATGTCTATTCTAGTAACAATGTGCAATTTAGAAAGTGCGGAGGCATCTTCTAGTTGCTGAACAGAACACGGTGCTTCTGTTCTTGGAAGCAAGCTGCACACGGGGGAAGAGTCACATTCCAAGCTTTGCTATCTATGAGGTGCTATTCGTGTCCTGGGAGCCGACACGCTCTAAAGGGTTTTGTGAAGGGGGGCCGTAAGAAGAGCATAATTCAAGCCTTTAGCTGCTTTATTCTAACATTCTACCACAGTACGAGACTGGCTGGCAGCTGTGAAATGATTAAATGCTCTGCAGCTCTCCCTCAAGGCTACAGAGAGGGAGCGTGGGCATTCCTTTCTGGGCTACTCATGAGGAGTTTCAACGAACTCCTCAGTCCCGCGACCTTGCCCTTTCATATTCAGACAACAATGTTAACAGTTGAGCAGAGTAAGCAGAATTCGCAAGAATTGCAAGCTGCAAAGCAGTTTAGACAGAAAGCAATGAGCAATGGTTAACAAGCAAAATGGCGATTCTTGCTACATTTAAAATGGCCGCTTGTTGGTCAAGCATAGCAGTCTGTATTTCTATAATTCTGTGCATAAGATGGTTGGCCTTCGGCCATCAAGATACGTCTATCATTCAAATGAAGGGTATTCACTTTTCCAGATTGACAGTGCTCGGGCCTGACTTAAAAGCGATCTACTCAGTTTGGTGTTCCTCTCCCTGGTACTTCGGTTTCAGCAGCAGAAGTACAGGCAGCTTCGAGAGGATGTCCAAACGAGTTCACTTTGGGGTTCATTGGTCCCACCAACCCAAGGGGAGAGGTCGCCCTTGCAGGGCTTCTCTAGTTGAAACGAATTTGGAGCTTCAGCACAGCAGCAGGTCTTCACCAGGCAAACCAATGGTTCAGGAGTTGCAGCAGGCGTCACTTCCAAGTTCTTCTTCGGATTCCTTCATCCAGTGGTCGACTGTGCCTTCCAAGCCAAAAAGCTTCTCACATTCATTCCAGCGTAGCTGTCAATCACACAGCACGGTGGCTGTCCTTGCCAGCCAGCCAGCCAGCCAGCCAATCACCTTTGGGCGAACTCCTGTAACCAAGGGGATTAAGCACATTGAGTTTCGGGCACCTCCCTCCCTTCCTGCCAGACACACTGGAGCCAGAGGCTGGCTTCACTTGTGAATCCCGCCAAAGGCAAAACGAACAAAGGGACCAAACCTGGGTTGTCGCGCAGAGTAAATCTCAAGAAGGACCTTTCTAACAAGAAACAGCGAAAAAAGAAGACCGGGGCCATTTTGACAAAATGGGCACCCATGGGTGCCTTACTGCAGCTGCGAGCGCAGCCCGCGGTAAAAACACACAATGGTAGTAAAAAGTAAACCACTGCCACCAGCCATTAATTGTACAAAGGGTAACATAAAAATGTTACATGAAACTAGACAAAGGGGATACTAAGTAACCCCATTAGCACCCTATGGTAAAATAGTGTGTGCTGGGTCTAGAAAGTTACAAAGTGGAAGTAAAGTCAATTTCACTTCACTGCTCTTGGAAACAGTTTCACCAAGAGAAGTTATTTAAACCTTTGGGAAATCTAAGAGACTTCCCTGTGGCACTGCATATGGAGTTTGTCAGACTCCAAATTTAAAAGATACAGAGTCCAAATCACAGAAAAATACATGAGAGAGTGGGAAAAAATTAGGACTCTCTCCAGGTTAGAATTAAAAAGTCCTAAAGTACAGCAAAAGAGCTGCGGGTCTCTAAAGTAGAGAGGAATAAGCACATTTCTGAGAATTCTCCCTAACATCTCCCTTAATTTCAATCACCTTGCATGCACAATCGCATTCAAGTACCACTTTCTCTTAGCATCCACTACCTCACATTGCATACGCTCTTTAAAATCCCCTTCCACACTCCGTTGCACCGCGCTTCATGCACCGTACCAGGTCTCTTGGTCCTCCTCCTCCCTTGACCTCATCTGAACAACCCGTTCTGATCCCACTACCCACATTTAGCCTCCCACTGCCAGAGCTATTGCCTACCCCCATGAGCTAGTTCCACAGGCCAACCACTGACTTCCTTTTCCACAGGGACTGGGTTGCAATGGCCAAAACACAAAACGTGCCTCAAGCCCCATTCCCTTTTGATTTACTGGTCCGCCAGAGTTTGGAAATAAAGACACATTATAAACAAAGTAATTTCTGAAATTGGTTTATCCTTTCAGTTTGAGCACTTATTTTGCCAGTGGACTGTACAAGCGTTCTTCAGCTGCTTCTCTGGTGCACCGTAAGTTCAGGTTTCCACCTCCACAGAAGCTGGTCCACGTAGTCATGTGGAAAGAGAAGAACACTGGTGAGAATTGTGCGCAAAAGGTATTGTGCATGAGTTAGTGGCACTTAAGATTTACATCCAGGTACAGGTAGAAGGGACAGAGACCGGAGCCCTCCCAATTACCACCTGTGGTGTAGGATTAGCTCTGGCAGACCCTGTGGTAGGCCTTCTGTTCCTAGTTGAGAGGGGCCCATACCCTCTTGACAGTGGCGTCAGGTCCCTGAGATCATCACAACATCCAGCTAATGCCCCAGAACCTGACGGCCCAGCCTACCTGTGACACCGTTGAATCATGAAGTCCCACGATACAAAGGAGATTGTTATGATCAATCGTCTAGATACAGTTTGTCTCTGTCGTACAGGTGTCACTGCTAGTGTCAAACACTAGGTAAAGGTCCCAGGACCAATGATGTTGTTTGGCCAGTATTTGCAGGCGAGGTTTGATAAATTCAAGGCTGCACACTAGAGCTAGACTCAAATGCATGGACCATACCTTCTGCAATTTCTGTGTTTCCTGCTGAATCCAACACTAACTGGTGTGCTGAATGATGCTTTCTGTCCTGAAGTGACTTATTTGCAGAACTGGGATTGTGACGGTCATGATCCCATTCTACTCTGAAGGATGGTTGCTTTATAAGAGAAATGTTGGTCAGGGTTGGCATGAAGTGGAGAATAAATTCTGGTAGGCAAAGGACCCGAGTTCCTCTATATTCCTGTCTATTAAAAGTAGTAAAAAGGCAGATGTTCTATCATTTTTGCTATATTTGAGGGTCTCATCACTCACCATCTCTCCTACCTTCTTTAATTGTTACTCTATCTCTCACTAGATCTGGAATCAAAAGCACAAAAAAACAACCTGCGTACAAACCCTGGCCTTCCCATCGCAGACCCTTATGTCAACATAGCAGCAAGGTCTCCACGGATTTCATTTTCTCTGTCCCCCCTCCAGATCTATGGACTCTTCATCTCATCTAAATGCTCTCCCCTTTCACATCATCTCCTATTAACGGTGGCACCAAGTGGGAGGTGCTCTTTGCTGGAGTCTCATCCTCATGTTGCATCAATGGCTACCACACTGGCACTACCCTGGTTCAGGGTTCTCAACCTAACCTCCTTCGCTTTGACCGGATCCTCCCTTCCCTCATTAACTTCCTTCCGCTGCCTTTCCCCTCACCACTCTCACTGTCTCTCCCCCCTCTGACCAGAGTACCACACCCCTGTATTCCTCCTCAGAAAACCTACAAAGGCAGAGACCTCCTCCACCTGGCGACTAACGTCCGCTCAGCCAACAAAAACTCTGCTGACATCTGCCTCCTTCTTGAAGACACTGACCTCAACAGTTTCGCTCTCACCGAGACTTGGTTCAATGCCGGCTCAGTCACTGCTTTTGACTCCCTCCTCCTTGACGGCTTAAAGATGATTTCCATGCCTCAACCACACCGTGCTGGTGGTTGGGTCGCCTTAAGCTATCCTGAGTGGGTTCCTTCTTCCATCGTACCCACCCAACTCTATTTTTCCTTTGAGAGTCTGGTTTGCAAGTTGGTCCTCTCTCCCTCCTCCAATCTGACCATTGCCACAATTTACCAGCCTCCAGGTGCTACCACCCTCTTACTCTCTGAATGGGATGATTTCTGCTTCTCCTTACATCCAACCATCTCCAACCTCTTCATCTTGAGTGACTTCAACATCCAATTGGACTCCCCTGTTTCAGCATCCACTCTTTTCATTGACCTCTGTGCCTCTCTTTCCCTCTCCATTCTCCCCTCCGGTCCAACCCACTCGGCTGTACACACCCTGGACGCCATCATCCACTTGGACACCTCTCTCGCACTGGTCACCCCTCTCTTGGCCAGACCATTCTCTCCTCTCCTCCCACCTGGGTCCCTTCGGCCCTCCTACTGCACCCTCAAAAGCCCTGCCAACCTCGTTCTCGAACATCCGCCCGATGAAACGAGTGTCGGCTGCTGCCTTTGCTTCTACCTTCATCTCCCTTTCCCCCTACCACAGACTCTACCACATAATCAACTCTCAGCACCCTTGACTAAGCCATCACCAATGCTCTTGACATCCTTGCCCCAGTCATGAGGATCCACCTGAAACCTGCCTCAGTTTAACAACTGGTATGACTCTGAACTTGCAGCCCTGAAACGGAAGTGCAGAGCAGCAGAACGGAAGTGGAAAACCTCAGGTTCACACTCTGACAAACTGGCATGCTGCCTGCTCCAAAGGCAACACAGACTCTCCATCTGTGCCAAGAAAAGGGCCCACATTCAGACACGGCTCTCTGGTGCATCCAATAACACGGCTGAACTTTTCAAAATCTGCAGGGAGCTAGCCAACCCTTCTGCAGTCTCCTCCTCCCATCTTCCTTCCCAGGCACTCTGCAACGCACTGGCCACACACTGTCACCAAAACTCAGGACATCCTGAACACCCTTGTTACTCGCCCACCAAACCCATCCCACACACCCTTACCCACTCACCCTCCTCCTGCCTTCTCCTCCTTCACCCCGTCACACCTGAAGAAGTTACCGGAGTTGTCCGCTCTATGAAGGCTTCTTTCAAACAGGTATCACTCTGCTCGTCCAGAACCATCAAGGACAACATTGGCTCTCTCGCCCCGCGGATTTCTTCAACCACTCCTTTGCCGCTCCTTCTTTCCCCTCCTCCTTCAAGCACTCCCTTGAGCGCCTGCTCCTGAAAAAAACCTTCAGCAGACTCTACCGGTCCATCCAACTACCGGCCTATTTCAATCACCCCCTTCCTGGGGAAACTGCAGGAGAAGCTAGCCTTGCTTCAACTCAACTCGCACACCGAGCATGTCGGTGGTCTACACAATGGTCATACTGCTCGCAACCCTGGACCCAGTCCCCAGCTGTCCTCATCCCACTTGATCTCTCCTCTGCCTTTGACACTGTCAACCATTCCATCCTCATACAAAGGCTCCACAATACCCTTGGTATCTCGGAACAGGAACTGGAATGGCTGACCGCTTTCCTAACTGACCACTCTTCCCAAGTCATCTTGGGCACCTTCTCCTCTCCTACCTACCTTCCTCCTTCTCCACCTGTGGTGTCCCCCAGGGATCTATCCTCTCCCCCTGGCTCTTTAACATCTACCTTGCTCTGCTGGCACTCCTCATCTCCTCGTCCCCCCCACTTCCAGTGGTATGCAGACAACACTCACTCTTTTTCAGACTTCCTGCTGACCCACTCGCACCTTCCTTCATCCCTGACTGCCCATATGTCATCCAGGCCTGGTGCACTTCTAATGATCTGCGCCTCAATGCCAACAAAACTGAGATCCTTTCCGATTGGAACCCCTGCTCCCTCCTCCTCCCTTTCTCTCTGGCCTCCCCACCTTGGGCTCTCCCCCTGCTCCTTCTGCTGAAGCCAGAAACCTTGCAGTCATCTTCGACTCCTTTCTCCTCTTCCTCCCTCACACTATGGACATTGCTAAGAAGTCCCAATTTCAACTCTTCCTTCTCAAACAAATGCACCCTTTTTTCACTTTCCCCTAGAAGCTCAATGTTTCCCAGAGCCCTGGTCCTCTCTAGAGTTGATTACTGCAACAGTCTCCTCCTCAACCTACCTTCTTCCACTCTGCAACCCCTTCATCTAATCCAGAGTAGTGCAGCAAGACTTATCCTTGGCCTTAAGCCCAGGGATTGCATCTTGCCTGTCCTAAAAAGTCTCCATCGACTCCTGGTTGCTGCATGGATCAAATTCAAATCCCTCTGCATCATCCACAAGGCTGGCGCCATGGTCCACACTATCTGCAACTCTCTCACAAAATACTATTCTTGTAGACATCTACATTCCTCTGGCACCAACTCTGTGTGTAAAGTGTTCCGCTAAACACAGAGCAGGAGATGGTTTCCTTTCCTGCTGGATGCCTCCTATGGAACAGTTTCCCCATCCCTCTGCGTCTTGAGCAGGACCTGCTTAAGTTACGAAAGCACCTCAAGACTCATCTTTTCCTCCTCCTGCCCTCCTCTGAAAATCTCACAGCTGCTGTGATTGGTGTCTTGGACCCTTATGCATCCTCGGGACCCCTGACACCCAATATCCACAGATTCTGTCTATCCTCAGCACACCCCCTCGCTCTGGAGACATGCACTTTTCCACCCAACATGGCTCCTGGCCTTACAGCACTTACCATACCTTGCACTTCATCTGTGGCTCACCCTCGAGCATTGACACCCCAGCACCTACCCGACTGCCCTCTTCCTTGCTGCACTTGCACATTATGAATACTCAGAAGGCATAGTAGGTTTGGCTGCCCCTTCCCACACTGTATTTTCTGTATATTTGAATTGTACTGAAATCCCACGTTCCCTCCGGTTGCCCTGTGGGAGCTTTGAAATATAATTGCTTTGCTGTATAGGTGCCTAACAAGCCAACAATAAACAAACGAAGGGTAGAGAGACTGTACACACATCGCCAGGCTAGAGGCAACTGCCTGTATGCACGCTGTCCACAGATCCAAAAGTTGTCGAGAAGGGCAGCCGTACCTACAGCCAAATCTGCAATGCGTAAGTGTTACTGCTGTTCCCATTTACGCGAACGGGCCCTGTGCCATCGCCCTTAAAACATAAGGAAAAAGGGGTATGTGTCTGTAGCTTAAAAGGGTTTTCTGGTTCTTTGAACCACGTCAGATACTGCAAATGATTTCTCCATAATGTCTCTGTTATTTGTGCCACACCTTCTGAGAATCCCCTCATTCCTCCAGCTCTGCAACTCTTCACCCCTTGCTCCCGTCGATTTTAAGAAAAAATAGCTCCTTGCAAGATCAATTGAACTCTTTGAGTAGACCTATTTTTGTGCTCTGCCCACTCGGCCATTAAGCAACTATCGTCACTTGGAATAATTGATGCTGTAATTGACTGCCCTTTGAACTACCCTCTGACCCTGCACAGGGCTAAGTGTACTAGACATAACACATCTGCTACCTCTAACTCACTTTGGATAAACACCCTAGGAACGCCAGTAGCATGGGGGATGAGAGAGAAAGTGTAGCAATATCATACGGAGCGCTCTCTCCCCACCTTTATGGCCGTACCATACGTTGTGAGCTGCGAAACCATGTGCATTCATTATGGGATTTAACTTGTCATTGTTGAAAAAAAATCATTACCAACTCAATTTTTTTTATTTTAATTGGTCTCCATTTATACCGTTTGTCATCTTGAGACATGATGTCCTAAGGACCAAAAAAAAAAAAAACATTGTTACACAATTTACAATCTTAAACCTTCCTTTTCTTATACAATAATTATTTCAACTCCAGATCTCCATCCACACCCCACTTTGCACTGAAACGAACAGTGAATCCTTGTGGCATACTTAACTTCTAGGCCTGGTCCTGCTCTCATGCAGGCAAAGAGCTGCTGGTATCCCTTCGATTGTCTTGCAGGTGGATCCAATTCTTATTGCCCTCCACCTTCACGGCAGTCAGAGTCAAGTAGACCACTGTTTGTGGCTAAGGTAAACACTGCTCGTTCCAGCAACGCACAAAGGTGTGGATACAGATAAGGTGCCTGGGGAGGAGCTGTGTCTTGTACTGATCATCTGTAGTCTCACCGTTTTCTCCTGTGGTCTGTTTCTAACACTTTCCGTACACAGAGATCAATTTCAAGCCACAAGGAGAATGGGCAAGCCATGACAATTATTTAATTATCTGAAGTTACAGCACCCCCTCAACACGTCCACGAAATCGATATGGAGCTCCTTGAATGAACCAGAGGGCTTGGGAAAGCTCGCCCCCCCCCCCGCCGAACTCTAGGTATTTCCAGGATTGAACTCCTTGCACAGTACGCAGTTCCCTACAAATCTACTTACATGTTCTTGTACGTTAGGGGCGATCCAATCCTCCTGGAGCTCTGCTATGATTTGTGGTAGAGAAGTATGTGACGGGTAAGGTTTAAGTTACTTACCAATAAATATTGTTCTCCAGCATGGGTCTGGCATGGTTTCACATGGTCATGAATATTCCCAGTCAGGCTGGGAATCCTTAGTAGAAGAAAAAATATTTTCACTTTAAAACTGTATTTCGCTTATTAACCAATCACTGTCCTCTGGGTCATACGGCCCCATCCAATGACAGTCCTCTCCCAAAGCTCCACCCCTGGTGGACATCTTGAGATTTGGTAAGCATATAAAGTGGCAATATGAACCAAGAAAAGCCACAGAGGGTTCCCATGAGAATCCATGCCAGACCCATGCTGGAGAACAATAGTTCTAGGTAAGTAACTTAAACCATCTCCAGCATGGGGTCTGGAATGGATTCACATGCTCATGAATAACGATTACAGAGAAGCACATATACACAATCACAGGAGGTGGCAAGGCTCAAAAGAAGCAATAAACACTCACCTCTTGAACAGACTCACCTGAAAGCAACAGGTTGCGTAGCACCACTTGACCGACTGGGACTCCCCTCTGGAATCCCGGTTGATGAAGTAGAACCTTGTGAAGGTGTGCGTGGACCTCTACGTAGCAGCCCTGCAAATTTCGAGCAGGGGCACACCAGAGAGAAACGCTGTTGTTGCTGCGCTGGCTCTGGTGGAGTGGGCTCTCGGCCGGTCTGGCAGCGGTCGGCTAGTCAGTCGATGACAGTGCATGATGCAGCCGGAGAGCCACCTGGAAATGGAAGGCTTCGACAATGCCTTTCCTTGATTGACAGGTCAAAAGTTCACGAACAACTGAGAAGTCTTCCGAAAATTCTTTGTATGTGCCATGAAGAGCTTCAAGGCAGGGCAACGTCCAGCAAATGCAAGGCCCTTTCCGCTGGTGCCGACGGACTCGGAAAGAAGATTACACGGAGAAGCATTTCCATTTATGTCCGTAGCACTTCAACGTTGACAACGCTTTGGTCCTGGATAGGAAGTCCTTATATTCTGCGGGTAAAGCATAACCTTCAAACTCTAGGGCTATAGGAGCCATGCTCTGAGGTTCAGAGACTCTGGGTCGTGATGCAGAATCACCCCCCTTTTCTGGCGAGAAGGTCCGGGAATAGTGGTTGCATGATGGACAGAGCCACTGACAGGCGCTGCAGGCCCGCATACCAGATTTTTATCGGCCACGCGGGGGCACTGTCTAGTGTGTTGATCACACGTAAGAGTAGTGGAAACGGGAAAAGCATACAGGAATCGTCTCTCCCAGGGCAACAAGAACACGTCCCCCCTGCTCCTCAGTTGAGGGAACCTGGTGGCGAACTGCTGCCACTTGGCCTTCGACGCTGTCGCAAAGTGATCTATCTGGGGATGGCCCAATTTGCTGAACAGAAGATCCACCTGGTCCTGGTGAAGTTCCAACTTGTGGCAAGAACGCAGTTCTCTGCTGAGTGAGTCAGCAATGGTGTTCTTGACGCCCGCTAGGTGAAATGGGACGAGGAACATGTCTTGACGAATGGTCCAGCACCACAGGTCCTGTGCCTCCTCCTTGTTAAGTGCCAGTGAGTGGGTACCCACTCCCCCCTGTTTCCGGAAGTAGAACATGGTGGTGGTGTCTGAAGATCCTCACCACCTTGCCCTTCAACGATGGCAGAAAAGACTTGAGTGCCCAGAAAACCGCTCCAAGTTACAGGACGTTGATGTCCTTCTCGCTGGTTGCCAGAGACCTCTGCGGTGCAACTGTCTGGTGTGGGCTCCCCATTCCTGTAGAGAGGCGTCTGTGGTGACGGTCTCCTGGTAGGGAGGAACCTGAAATAAGAGTTTTCCCATGTGGCCATACTCCCCACCACTGTATCGCCTGACGGAACTCCTCGTTGAGGGAGATCTTGTCTGCAAAGTTCCCAGATACTTGCATCCACCTCGCATCCAGGAACTCTTGGAGAGGTCACATGTGAAGTCTGAAGAGGTGAACAAGGCTTATGCAGGAGGGCATAATGAACAGCAGCGACTTGATGGACTGAACCGACGCCTGAGCAGACAACAAGCACTGACTTTGCCTTGTATGGCTCTCACCCTATCCTCCGAGGGAGACGTCAAACACGTCACTGTGTTGAGACGAGCACCTAGGAACAGCGCGTCCTAAAATGGCGTCAAGCAGAACTTAGGACAGTTTATGGAGAACCCCAACTCCACCAGCAGACATATGGTTTTCGCTGTGTGTTCGCTTGCCAGAGAGTGAGAGGGAACAGACCAGCCAGTCGTTCAGGCAGTGGTATATGTGGATGCCGTGTAGACGAAGCTGTGCCAACGGGGCCAGGCACTTTGTAAAGACCCTCGGGCAGACTTCAGGCCGAAGGCCAGAGCATTGAACTGGTAGTGCAAACCTTGAACTACGAAACGTAGGAACTTGCAGTGTTTCTTGTGAATCGGGATGTGGAAGTAGGCATCCTCCAGATCAGACGACGTCAGAAAATCTCCTTGCTCCAGTTGGCCAAGCATGTGTTGCGACTTGACTACCTGAAACTTTAAGTAGTTGTGAGATAAGTACTTGTGAGATGACGCAGATCCAGGATCGGTCTCAAGCCCCCCTGTTTTCTTTTGAAACAGAAGGTATCTGGAATATACTCCAGAGATGGGTTCTATTGCCTCCTTCTGTAAGATGGCCCACACATCTTGCAGAAGCTGTGGTCCGTGTTGATCTTGCTGCTGAATCGGCGGAATACGAGAACATCTGTGTTTGAACTCCGAGGTGTGCCCCTGTCCCAGAGCGTCCAGTACCCATCTGTCTATGGTGGTCTTTTTCCACGTGCTGATGAACTTCGCCAGCCAGCCCTCCACTGGGGTGCATAAGTGGATGCCCGTTGCCACGGCCGGTTCAGGCCTGTTTGGGCGTTGGAGCTCTGCCCTGCGGGCGGCGCCGCCGTGGTCCTCTGCTGTCTTGAGAGCAACCACTGTATGCTTTTTGAGTGGATGAGCATGAAGACTGCCGGTATGAGGTATTATAATCCTTGGAAGACCTTTCTGGTTTTCCTCTGGAAGAGCGAAAGGACAGCCGTCGCTGCTGCAAGGTGCACAGGGAGCGTGCCGTCTACGTGTCGGTCTTTATCGCCTGCAAAGACTCGTCGACTGCCTTGCCAAAGAGGTTCTCCCTGTCAAACGGCATATCCAGTACCTTAGTATGAACGTCCTGGCGGACGTCGGTTGCCTTTAGCCAACCTTGTTGATGCAGGGACACCCAGTTCCCAATCTGGTGGAAACCCGTGCATGCAATGTCTGCTGCCACCATGATGGTGTGGTCTGAGGCCAACGCCCCTTCTTGAAAGACTTCTAGTGCCTCAACCTTCTTGTCTTCGAGCAGGAAGTCCAGAATAGGACCTGGCTTGAACTAGAGCTCCCGGTCATATTGGGACAAAATTGCTAGGGCGTTAGCTGCCTTGATGGTAAAGGAAAGTCGAAGCCTCTTCAAACTCCTCCTTTCCTTCTTCTGCCCATTGCATCCAGCTTCTCCCCCTTCTGGTCTGGAGGTACCATGGCTGCGGACGATGGGTTTGCCAAGGACACCCTGGCTGCGGGGCGAGACCACTGAATCAGGCAAGGGCTGAGACCTTAAGCACCTGGGAGCTGAATCTGCAACCCTGTAATTTTTCTACAATCTGACCTGCTTGGTCGGGCCGTACTCTGGGTTTCTCGTTAAAGCTAAGCCTTCCTCGCAGATGTTGTCAAAGAAGGGAACGGACACAATGGTATTTCTTCTCAACTTGTGTCATCGGTACAGGAAGCCTTCTTTCTTTGTCTCCTTGGGAACCAACTGAAGCCTTGTGGGGGGCCAGGGCTCCGGGTGGGGTCTTCTCACGATGAGGTGGAAAAGTCGTCCGATGCCGCTGAGGAACAGCGCCCCCTTTTGACTTTCTCTTCTGCAGGGGCAAGCTCAACTTCAGAGGCTCTTGCGTTTCCTGTCGTAGGTCACGGTGGTGGCATCCTCTTCTGGATTTCAGTGACCAGTGTGTGCAGAGTCATTAGAATATCCAGTGACACGTCCCTAGGTCTAGGGGTGAAAGGAGCCAGTGGTATGGTGTCTGGGCTGACTAGTCTTCTCTTGTGAGCAGGGGACTTAGATCCACCGCCCCAGATCCTTCCTCTTCGTGATCTGTGTAGTAATCAACTTGAGGACTCCTTTCCATTATCTCCAACTCAAGGGAGTCCTCACTGAACCATCGTGGGGGGACACCCTCAGGAGGGACCTTTACAGACTTCGAGAAACTCCTCCTCTCTGCCAGGGGCTCTAAGGGGATAATATCTCACCTCTACAAACTCTTCCTGTTTTCCGTCCCAAGAGACCCACCACCAGCACGCACGCAATGGGAGAGGGACCTGGGAGAGGAAATCGATGATGAAAGATGGGCGGAAATGTGTAGGCGGGCCAACAGATCCACGGCCTCACTCCAATATCGCCACCAAGCCCTTAAGGTGTTGCATCGATGGCACTACCCCCCAAAGAGGATCGCAAGAATGAGGCCAGGATACGACCCACATTGCTGGACGTGCAAGACAGCGAGGGAGGACTACATTCACATGTGGTGGGGATGCCCAGTGGTTCAAAAGTACTGGGGAGAGGTGTTAACTTGGATTAAAGGGGTTGACGGGGTTGAACGATCTTCCAGCCCCTGGCTTCTCCTCTTTGGAATAGACTCTGGAAATGGCCAGGAAGACACCCAGGATCATATGCTACAAATCATGTTGGTAGCGGCCAGGCGCTGCCTGGCACAAAAATTGAAAAGCCCCGGAATGCCGGGGGGAAAAAGCATGGGTTACCAAAGTGCGGGCCATATATGACATGGAATTCCTTACACATCTACTTGATGAGGCTAAGTCAAATATTGAAGAAACGGGTCTGCCCTTCTTTGATAAATACGGGCGCCCCACCTGATGTGCTACACCCAGTCCAGGGCTCCTCTCCCGGGGGTGATAGGCCGCTGCCCATTACTCCTAAAACTGGCTCATGACTTTGACGTGCTAAGTGACACATTACGACAGTACTTCTATGCTCTCCGAGAACCCGTTAAGCAAGCAGCAAATGAGAACTTGAACTGGAGGAGGGAGGGATGAGGGGGTCGGGTCGGGGGGGGCATGTTATGATTGGTTTTTGGTTACTCCATCTCTAAATATGCTCTGTGATGTTATAACATGCACAATTTAATAAAATATGATTTTCAAAAAAAATTACTCCGGTCCATGTGTGATCACAGGACAGAATACGCCCTTCCTAGACCCTTCTGGAACAACAAACTAATTATACCTCTTTTTACTGGGGCTTCCTCCACCTCTCCCCTACCACTTACTACAGCCATGAGAATACCCTGGCGTGTCCTATGTTTCCATAGTGTGCTTCCTAACGCTACTACTGGAGCGGGAGGAAGGGCGCCTACACTCTGCTCGCCTTGCTCAACATCCCATTCCTCTCCTTCATCAGCTACCTTCCCTTCCCCTTCTACAGCCACGGAAGCATAATCAGGACTACCATAGAGTGCAGTCTCCCGTCCTCTCTGCTCAGCCTCTGCACCCATGGCAGCATCCCTGTTCTCCATGTCCACCTCAACTGTACTTATAACCGAGTTATCCAAGCCAACAATAACATGCCTATGTCTCCATCTTCTACATCCATTACCTGCCTTCTCACTTCCTCCCGCTCTTCATCTCACTGCCGTCATAACAGCATTACCTCTTCCTCCGCTAACCGTAGTGCGTCCTTCAGCTTATCCCGCTCTTTCGCATCTACCAATCTATCCTCGCAGGAGGAGGCCTAACCTTTCTCTCTCATTTCTAATCCTTCCTCCGGTCATCTAAATATGGGTCTTACGCATTCTAGCTCCTCCACCCTTAATCTTCCTGCTAACTTAGCAGTTGGGGATGTTATCACCTTCCCGCTCACTGTTTTTAACCTCTCTGTAGCCCTAACCATTGAAGGAGTTACCCTTCCACTATCCTCAAAATCCCAGTTCGTACAAATCGTGACGATGGAGGCATTACCTGTGTCTGTCTTGCAAACAATGTAGGAGCTGCTCGGGAAAATGGTGGTACAAATTCAGGGTCTGTGCACCCCTCTGCGAGCCATAAAGTATAGCACCCATATGGGGGTGGTGCAGAAGAAATTCCTGCACCCTCCTTTTTTCGGCCCTCCCCCACAATTACAACATTGTGGCCCTTCTCACTTTTTTCATACATCCTCCATAATTCCAAGATGTTTAACTTCAAGCTCTTGTGCTTTGTAGTTAAGGTATGCAGGTTCTCCAATATCCCTGTATCACAGGATCCCTCAGTAGGCCAAGAATTTATCATTTTCCCCTTACTCTCCTACACGCATTCCCATAGATATTTTAAAATGTACGTCTTCTAGTCAGGCAACACATGGTATGGTAATGTTTATTTGTAAAGTGCCTATACACAAAGCAAGTGTTTCAAAGGTGCTCAAGAAGGGAGGGGAAAAGGGGGGGAAACAACAGTCATTCAGAGCCCTTGAATTTCTGAATGATACAAATCTGCACAGGCAGATTAAGTATATGTAATACAGTTAACAGTGTAGATAACAGCAAATTGGTTGGACAACGATTCTGCAGTTTTTCCAAGTGCATTGAGGGGCCATCATGCAAGGAGGCGAGGACAAGGCAAAATAGATGTATCTTCAAGGCATGGTATGTTCAGATCTTGCAAGTGCAAGGCGGTACAGTAGAGGGTAGGGGAGGGGGTCTACGGGACAAGTGCAGGGGGGCGGGGTGAGGGGAAGGAGTCCAAGTGCGCCCAGTCAGTAAGAAACTGGGGAAAGTGCTTAGAGATGCCAATCCCATGGGTCATTGACCTAGTGCAGCAACGATTAGTCAAGTGTAAGGCCTGGAGGAAAGTGCGAGAGGACTGGCAAGGGTACCAGGGATATGTGAGACTCTAAGGTACACATGGCGGCCAGTCACCAAACTGTGCGGAAAAGGAGGGAGAGAGGGATAGATCGGAGAGAGAGGTTAGCAGAGGGAGACAGAAGGAGGAGGAATGTCTTACTGGGTTTCCAGAACAAGGAGATCAGGCTCAAGACGGAGGGCTGCAGGGAGGCTATTCCATAGGTAGGCCCCTGCTGAGGATAAAGATCTCACTCCAAATATCTCTGCCTGGAGAACCGGCTCATTTGCAGAAGGTTGGAGGTAGATGAGCGGAGGGCTCAGGAAGGACAGTATTTAGGTAGGCATCATTGCAGATAGGTAGGTCCCAGGCCCCAGAAAGCCTTGTGGGCAATGCAGAGGGTCTTGAACTTGATCGTTGCAGCCACGGGGAGCCAGAGGAGCAATTTCAGCGCCAAAGAAATGCGTTCCCAGGGCTTGAGGCCAAGGATAAGTCTTGCGGTACTGTTCTGGATGAGTTGCAGAGGGCGCAGAGCAGAGGCAGGGAGGTTGAGAAAGAGGCTGTTGCAGTAGTCTAGCCTTGAGAGAACCAGTGCTCTGGAGACAGTGAGCCAATGGGGGAAGGTGAGAAAAGTAAGAGTACCTCTGAGGAGGTGCAGCTGGTAGTTGGATTTCTTTTTAGAGATGTCCGAAATTGAGTGGTGAAGGAGAGAGTGGAGTCATAGATGACCCCAAGGTTTTTGCCTCAAAGGTGGGTGCAGGGCCAAGGGAGGCCGGACAGAGTGAGGGGGAAAGCTGAAGCAAGAGTCCCAATGCGAACAATCTCAGTCTTACTGGCGTTCAGGCAAAGGTTGTTGGCAGCACACCAAGACTGAATTGCAGACAGTCAGATATGAGTGAGGTAGAGGAGGTGGCGGAGGGTAGCATGAAGGAGAGTTGCGTGTCATCCGCGTAACACTGGAAGTCGGAGATGAAAGTGGCAATCACACATGCAAGGGCAGCCATGTAGACATTGAAGAACCAGGGGGATAGGTTAGAACCCTGGGGAACGCCACAGGTTGAAAGAGTGATGGTAGAGAGAAAGGACCCAAGTTCCACCTGGCGTGGCCGGTCGGAAAGGAAGGAGGTTAGCCACGCCATAGCCTGACCTGTGATTCCCAGGGTGTCACAGAGACATGTGAGCAGGATGTTGTGGTTTACCGCGTCAAAGGCAGAGGAGAGTCTCACACAAAAGATTGTCCCAACCAGAAGGTTATTCATATATGGAATGAAATCATTATTATTCTAGCAAAGGCATGGTAATGTTATACATTTAATTATTCAGCACTTGTCTAGTTAGACCCGACCCTTGGACTTGTCTATTTTTTAAAGACCAAACATGTATGAACCCTACATTTTTTTCTTAACAACCAAAGGAAGAAATGTATTATTCATTTGGTCTGTTATACACTGTCACAAACGGTAAACAAAACACCCAGATGGCAATTACATTGGTATCCAGTTTGTTGTAACAAACACAAATTATACAATATCAAATAATTCCATAAAAAGTCAGAAACAATAGATGGCGCATCCTCTAACAAAACAGTTTGTCAACTGAAGTTTAGATGCTTTTCTATCCGACTAATCTAAGTCAAACCTAACAAGATCTTGCCCAATAGTTGAATAGGCAGAGGGGAGGTCAAGAAGACAAGAAGAATGAGGACAGAGTGGGTGTTAGTGTCGAGATATGAGAGCAGGTCTTCATGGGTGTTCAGAAGAGCAGTTTCTGTGCCTCTGGATGCTCTAAAGTCAGACTGATGGTCATGGAGGCAACCAGCAGATTGAGTGTGGAGGGTGAGCTAGGAGATAGCCAGCTTCTCTAGGAGTTTGCCCAGGAAGGGGGGAATAGAGATAGGAAGGTAGTTTGCCGGAATGGAAGGGTCGTCAGAGGGTGCACAAGGGAGTGCATAAGAGAAGCTGGGAAAACTCCAGTGGCAAAAGAGAGATTGCCGAGATCAGCCAAGGCTAGAGCGTGAGAGTCAATGTTGCCCTTAATGGTTTTGGAGGGGCAAGGGTCTGACTGTTCGGATGAGGCCTTCATAGACCGAACTTGTCTTGCGACCTCATCAGGTATGATGGGAGTGTGAGAAGAGAGGAGAAGTGGTGCAGGGGCAAAGGGATGTTCTAGAAGTGTTGGTGTATGATGGGGTGTGGGAGAGAGAGGAAAGGATGTCTTGGTTTTTTGCAGTGAAGTGTGCAGCCAGGGCCGAGCAAAGGTCATGGGTGGGTGTGACAGAGGAGGAGGCTGCTGCAGGATTGGCCCGTTTCTTACAGACTTTGAAAAGTTTGGCTGTGTTTGATGCTGCAGAGAGGCATGCTTGAATAAAGACTCTTTTTGGTATCGATGCAGAGTCGATATTGCCTTTGAGGGAGGCAGTAGGCCAGTTTGTCAGAGAGTCCGCCTGACTAATTCCATTTCCGCTCAGCTGCCACACACTTGCGTTTAAGGGCAGCCAGATCAGTCGTACCAAGAGTTGCACTTTCTGGAAGGCTTCAGTCTGACCCTCATGACAGGGGCAAGAGTATCAAGGGTGTTAGAGATAGAGAGATTGAAGTTAGCAAGGGCTGTATCAGGGTGAGTCAGCTGCGGAGAGTAGATGGAGGCAAAGGCAGTCACTGTCACTCTTCATGGGTCTGGTGACTTTGAAACCGAGTGGCCGCACGGGGTGTGCTAATGCAAGGGGAGAGGAGAGCTTCAAGTGTGAAGAGAGTGATCCGTCCAAGAGAGGTAGAGAGAGGAATCGAGCGAGGGAAGTCAGTAGAGATGAGAGCATCCAATGTGTGGCCCGCTGTGTGTGTGGAGCCAGAGGGTATGATAGAGAGGGAGAGAGAATGGCATAGGGTGCGGAAAGGTCCTGAGGAGTCAGGACAGTCCAGATGGATGTTGAGGTCACCAAGCAGGAGGAGGAGGAGGAGGATGACCCAGGTTAGCCCATTCCGAGAGGAAGAGAATGAACTTTCCTGGTGGCCGATAAAAAGTGGAAATAAGGAGAGAAGATTTAGGAGAGAGTGAGAGCCTGCAGACTAGGCACTTGAAGGAAGAGTAGACCTGAGTGGGGATGATGGACACGGGTATCCATTCTGGGAAGATCAAGGCCACTCCACCTCCCGACCCCCTTGGAGCTGGGCAAAGAGAGGATCTTGTATCCTTCAAGGAGGAGTGTGTCAAAGCTTGTGATGGTGAGCACATCAAGATCCATGAACAAATGATTCGACAGTCCATACTCCAAACCACGTCATCAGAAAAATGGTTTAAAAAATAAATAATCAGCCACTAAGCCGAACCTGCAGCATTAATAAAAATGTTCACCCAAGACCTCCCTTTTTACCTTTACCCAATTCTTTAGTCACACTACACACTCATTCATCATACTCGCCTATATAACAATTACGGCACTTCACTATTTGCTCCAATCCTACTTCTCACTCATACACAGAAGACAGCAGGTTATCAAAAACACTTGCCGGCCAATATTTCTGAGATATCCCCACCACTCGAGCATAGGAGGGGCGCAATGCTTTCCACTACAGCATTGCTGCGTGTGCGCTCTTTACCTCTAGAACAGCCTTCTCTACTATAAAATCGTCTTTTCCTGACAACAGGAAGTTCAAACCAAGAAAACTGAGGTGATTGGCTAAGCCTGCATGGCAAATACAAAAGGTATCTACGGTTGGACTTACCCTACAATAACACCCCAGATTCAGGTGGGGGGCTCCAGCTAATCAGCCAAGCAAACTAAATGTATTCGGGACAAGCTTTACACTGGACGTGCAGGGTAAGACACCCCCCACAAACCTCTAAAATAACCAACTAGGTAAAGAATATATACTAAGGACTTACAACACAGAACACTTCAACCACTATCAAAAAACATCCACGTTTCCAAAATCCGCAACCTGAACTAATTTCACACCCACACTCCAAGTCTACCCTTACCCCCCAAAAAACAAAAGAAACCCAAAAACAAAACCCCTTAAATCAAGGAAACAGCTGCGTTTTACCCCCATTTTCCCCCTTGCCTTACACCCCCAGCCATGTACTAACGTGAACCTGTCAAATAGGATGTCAGTACATGGTTAACCATTGGTATTGAAAGCATAATTCATTGCTAGCAATAACTGGCCTAAGACCTTTATCTTTAAGTATGATTGCACATGGTTCTGCGGACATATTTTGGCAAATATAGAGAGGTCTGCTTGGACAGGATTTTGTTTGAACTGGAAAAAAACAACTGTTGGACCCTGGCCAATGTCCCAGTTTTGCAGTCACCCCCCCACCCGTCATCATTGGTGTGCACAACATGAATCCTTCGTAATAAAGGGGATCATCCTTGACCACCCCGACAAGAGTAGTGTTGCACAGAAAGGTAAGTGCAATATGGTCAAAGGAAGAAGGTACAGCGATAGAGAGTAAATGTTAGAATCCTGCCAATCGGCAGGATAGATGGCTACAGCAGAGATTAATGCCAGAAGCTATGGATCTTGATTGGTTGCCAGGTTCCGAATGTTCCACCCCGGGTACTAATGCGATTAACGTCAGAGTTTTAAGATTTCCCCATTCCATGCACGAGTTAATTCTCAGTCCTACTTTTTCTTGTTTATTCTATGACTTGTAGTCCTGATTTTGAAATGGCAAAAAAAAATCAGCAAAACTAAGTCCCAGAATACAATGAATAAAAACATGCACATTTAAATCTAAAATGGATACACAAACCATAAACATAGTAGGATTACTTTTCTGTATAACATTTTCAACTTTGACAGTGTTGCAGCAGTTTATATCGGCACACAATCATGTACCTCCATCTTGAGACAATCGTTTTCTGCAAAATGCAGTGCTTGGGTCGTGGGTTACTGAATTACTAAGCTGAAGAGCATTTGAGGTTCATGTAAGTGAGGGAAATTTGGGCCTTAAGAACATGCGGATTATAGGGTTTGGCAGCCACCACATGAGATGAGCTATATTCTCGGCCACCATTGCAAGAGGGCCCAGCACCAGACCTGTTAGTGATCTACTGAAGAGGGCAACATCATCATGGTAAATGGGCAGATGCCTCATTTTACAAAGCACTAGGGCAGTTGATAGAGGGGTGCATAGTATTTCGGAGAGTGTTAAATCCTTAAGGTGGAGGATAAGCTGCAAAATGAACGTAACCGTGCTGGGTGATCAGGCCCAGTCTGATTAGCAAGATGACCCATGTAACTTTTGGGAAGACAAGACCACCTATCTGCAGAGGAGGGAAATATCATTTTGCACATTATGGAGGGTCGAGGTTCACAGGTTGCTCCTGGAGCAGCAGGTCAGGTCGGTAAGGTTTCTGCAGCCGAAGCAGCTACAACCCTTACTCTTGACCCATGGAGGATAGAAGAGGTATTTAGAGATTTTGTCCATTTTATTTTGATCTTTCATAATTAAATAAAAAATAGCTGTTACCTACTGAGATTTCCCCGACGCCTCAGAAACCCTTTTATGGTCATTTGTGTTCTTAATTCACTTGCCTTGTTTCCTGGGACAGCCTCTCTGAAAGCATTCCATATTACACTCTTCTCTCCTCAAACCCCATAGCTAAATCAAACGCTGAATATATACTTCCTCATACCCAATGCTGCGATTTACAGCGCAAAACAGCTCTCACAAAAACACTGCCACATATTGCAGTTGCACAATATATTCAGAATCTGGGCAATCCTACTCGGTATCAATATTTCTTTAAAGAAGCAACCAGTGGCACAATATCCCTGCCTGTTCTGCCACACATTTCTCCTAAAAGGCATTCTTGAAGAAATAATAAAAACAAACTATCTTGTAAAATAGTCCTTTCAAGTTGGCATGCCACCAAGCAGCAGGTTTTTTTCCTCTCAAAGGGAACTTTGAAATCACTTGTGGGAAAGGTCACAGACAACTAACATTATGCCAGCCTGAGCGATAATGTCTAAAACACACAGCAGAATTGAAACACACATTTCTACTTGCTGAAAGATCAATTAACCTGAAACTACTACCAAGTATAGATTTTTCTTATTTCAAATTAACACATTGGATCAAGTGTAGAATTTTTATTTATAACGGCTACTTATTTATCATTCAAATTAGTGAAACGAAGTGGCATATTTTTTTAAAAACTGTATGCATCCTAACTACTGTTATTTCGGCATTCTACCAGAAGTACTGTAAGCTTTATTGTTCACAGTTGAATGAAGTCTGCACTTGTTAAATTGTTGATTAAAGCTATAGAGGTCTAAAAATGAAATATAAACGAAGGCACTGTCAAGAGGATGACATACGCATAAATACCGTTGCTGTCTAGGCTACTTACTTAGAACTTTCCGATAGATTTCAATGATGGCAGTCGACCTGTATGCAAGTGCTCCTTGCTTTTGCAGAAACAGCCCTCGACCCCTTGCCAAATAGATTGAGATCACCCTCCCCCAACGTCTGCCTGCCCTTGGAAGACTAGTCAGGCCTCACTAGATATGAATCCACTGGTTACTCTTCTTAAAACACCCAGACAGCTAATCAACATGAGCTCTAACGCTTCCACCTTGACACTGTTGGCTTGGCAGACAAGATTGTACTCACGTGTGTGTTGCGATAATAAAACAGCACAGCAATTTTCAATACAAAAAGGAAAAGAAAAAAAATTAACAGTCACACGGTTGTATTTGGGGACTTTTGTTGCGTGAATCTAGTAAAATACGCCGCCATAACATCCAACTTCAGGAAGACATTAACAGGGCAAGTTATGACTTCAGCAAGCTTGAGCAAGAATGTACTGTGCAAGCCTGTACAGACAGCTATGCACACAATTTGTGTCCATTACAACCAGAGGGCTTTAAAGAAACGCGTGTTAGAAAAACATCAATTTGCAATCCTTTTTCTGGAACGTGACATTTGCCTGAAGGAAAGGTTGTTGGGGGTGGGGGTTGGTGTCAGAGTATGGGGAGGCAGGGCATGTAGGGAGGGGGAAGAGGGTTCATATGCCAGATGTGGCACTGGAAACATCAAATTGGGTTTAATAATGGTAGTGCACTGCGAAATATAACCATTTAAATTTGGCAAGTTACTATGTAATCTTGGATTCTGCATAGTTTTGTTTTAAATCGGAATAAAAATGCTGCACCTCCCTTTTTATGTTTGGGAACGACAGGATGGATGCCCAGAGAATATTTTTTATCTCCAGTCTAAAAATGCACACATCTGAAACTCTGGCATGTCCTTGCAATTCACCCGACTCTAACGTTTTGTGGCTGATCACTCCTACCTGTGATCGTGCAGAGATATTGGCTGATGTGTCGTTCCTTCAGCTAAGTGCAAATCTGATGTAACATTCGCTGATATAAACTCCCACCACACAATTCTGGGAAAAGAACCAAGCTGCATTTATAGTTAAAACTTGAATGTAATTGAAAACAAAATCAAAGGTGGTCCCGTTATTTTATGCAGGGGTAGTCACCCAAATAAGATACATGAATGTTGATAGCTTGTTTACATAATTAAAGTTGGCTACCTGTGACAATCTCGCTAGGAGGTGGCACACACACACACACAATTAGCTACTACTTTGAACCATCTACATATATTTCTTAACATTGTTTTGCTGCCAAAGGTTACATTACCGCCCCCATGTTGGGTGGGATAAGCCCACAAGGATGGAGGAAAGGGGAAGGGACATATGAGTCTTATATACACTGCGGACCATTGCCATGTTCATGGCCCCCATATGTGGGATAGGAGTGGCAGATGCAAAACCTATGGTGTTGATGGGTGCAAGTATTGCTTTCTATGAGTTTGTCAGAGATAACTTGGGAGAATGTTATCCAAGGTGAAGAGACCAAGATCTGTAAGACTACAGTCACAAAGAACAACGCCACCAGGGCAGCCCTCAACATTCCTAGGGGTCAGCGCATATCTGATACTAGACACAACTTACGCCTACTCTCAGTAGCTCAAAGAATCGCCCTGAAAACACTTGCCCTTACCCACAAATGCCTATCCAATCAGGCCCCTGCCTATCTGGCCAGCCGAATTACACCCCATGCCTCCACCCGACCTCAAAGATCTGCACAAGTCAACTGCCTCATCCTCCCTAGGTTTAAGCTTCAGAAAGCGGGCGGGATTAGCTTCCCGGTACTAGCCACCAAACTGGAATACACTGCCTAACCCGCTCAGATCAGATCCCTCCTTCCATTCCTTCAAACACAAAACCAAACTGTGGCTCTCCGCTTCAGACTACCCTTGGATTGTTTGAACATGCACCGTCTTGATGCCTCTGTTAATCATAGACTTCGCATTCCTGTACATATCATGTATATTCGTGAACTATTACTTATATTATTGAACTATTACTGTATATTTACCCTCTATCGGCCTCACACTGTATATATTGTACTGTACACATACCTTGTATGCTCTACCTTATCTGCTTTCTACTGCAATCTGCAATATATATGAGTGCTATTTACTGCAACTTGTAATATGTATCATTGTAACCTTAAGATAAGCGCTCAGATGCCTTTGGGACAGGCGCGCTATACAAATAAAGAAAAAAAATAGAAATACAGTGCTTTGAGTCTCGTTAACTGCTGATGTGGTAGAGTGTGATGGGGCTATTGAGGGGAGCTTAGTCATAGTTAGATTAGTGTTAATGTGCAAATTGCTAGGCCTGTGGTGGCTTTCTGTGGATATTTGTCTGTAGTGCAGGGTGGTTGGGGAGCTTAGAGTGCAGTTGATTAGTCGGGAGAACAGAGCGTAAGCCTTACAAGGCAATATCACCTGCAAACATGTACTCCTAAAACTGGTCTTTAGCTCAGAATGCCACTGTCCATACCAGTCTGTGTGCCTGTCTCAAATAGATACATTGTACCCAGTGTACAACGAAAGAAGCATCTGCAAGTTGGTAGCTGAGGGAAAAGGGCAGTTTGGAAACTCCACCTAAAGCTACATGCAACAGAGAATGTGAGGCAAGAAACTGGTTCAGAAGGGCTGCTTGAAATGTGAGGACCAGTGTCACCATTCCACCTACCTTAGTATGTTGCCAGGCTGTGAAATGCCAGAAGCCTCACTCACATGCCCAGGTGCTGTGCCCAGTTGCTTACTAGAACTTGTTCATGTCCAAGCAGGGTCCATCGAGGTGCGAGCAAGGCGTTCTTCAACCCTTTGCAGGGGCAATGGTCAGAATTCTTGCTAGTTTTTCTCTGACGTCTATGCTGCTGTCTTCCACTAACTCTTGTCACACAAAGCACCTAGCCAAAAGCCAAAATGAAATTACCCACTCTCCATGGCCCTAAGTGACCAGGTTTTGAGGTCGCACTAGCACTTCGGTATGAGTGATAGTGCAAGCCTGCAGGGACTTTTTCAAGGTGAAACGAGGAGCAGAAAAGACATTAGGTGAAGATGGGATGGGACGTGTGAAAGGCACATTGGACTTAGACTTGTCTTTCATGAAGGACATAGCTAGGACAGGTATCCGATTAGACACTTGCAGGACTTAGTTATTTAGTGGCTGGTAGGCTCTCTTAATCCAGCCAATTTAGATCTTTTATTTGTAAATCGAATCGTTGAGGGTCTGGTGAGATTATATGCCAGAGAGAACCCCTAATTTGCTTGGGACTTGAATGTGGTCCCTAACACGCTGGCCCACAAACTATTTGAACCCAATGGCTTCAGTCGACATGAATTTAGTCTCCTGGAAAACAACGTCCTTGTGGCGATAATTTCTGCAACAATAATAAGCAAGTTGCAGACCTTTTCAGACAGGGATCCCATATACTGTCCTACGCAAGGCTATGGTAGTGCTCAGGACCCCTTTCTTTTTCGTGTCATGTTCTTTTAAATATCTGCCAGATTAATTAAATCTATTCATCTGCATTATGACAAACGAAGTAGAGTTGTTTGAGAAAGTAGAACATGTGTTCAATTGAAAGTCAGAAATCTTTCTGCTTTTCTAAAAGCAGTCTTTGTTGGCACTGCCCCCCACTCCCCCCAATCTCATTTACTTTCTATCCTGTCCAATGTATCCTTAGCATTGTAGGACAAAAAGAGCCAAAGATAATTCCATAGAGTTAGATAAACGTCATTTAATGTGCCATGCCACAGCCATAGTCAATGCAGCATAGCACTCACAGATGCAAGAAAATAAATGTATACAATCCTCCCTATACACATTATCACATGTGCATTTGTCATTTAAAATATCCGATTTGTCCTATTTACATGTATTAGTTGCCAAAGGCAAAGAGTCAGTTTTCATCCTAAAAATAGACCTCTGCCCCAGGATATTATACCAGCGCAAATATGGTTCATAAATTACAAACTGTTTGAATGGGAAGCAGTAAGCCAATAACACATTCCCGGAATATTATTTTAGTGTTCTAAAAACGATCTATTTAATAAAAACAGGCCTGCAAAGAAGGGTCTACAAACAGATGCACGTACCTCAGATTTGTTAGTAACTTTCTTTTCTCAACCATGAAATGGTACCAAATAATTCAGAGTCTTTCAGCTCATTTAGAAATCAAGAAAATGTGTTTGCATAAAATGTGTATTTTTACATATACAAAGCCATAGTGATAAAGGGCTCAGCTCAATGATAAAAAAATAATTTAAAAAATGAAAAAGCGGCCACATTTTTAATGGCTAGCAACTTTTAAAATACACTTGAGCACTGCCAAGACAGAGCAAAAAAAAAACAGTAATAACTATTGATGACTTGTTAGATGATAAACAATCACTGCCCCATCAGTTGCAATCGTGATGGATTTGAAAATATAGATATCCAAGGCAGAACTACATGCCGGAAGCTCCCCTTCACCCTTATCTTATGCAGATCACAGTCAACTTCAAAAGCACATTTTTATTTTACAATGTGTGCAAATATTTCAAGACCACCCATCACTTGTTGAGCTCCATCAACTGGTCACAGTCAAGATACTAGATAAATCCTGGACACCAAACTATGTAAACCAATTAAACTTGATGTTTATACAAAACTCCAATTTCCAGATTAAACTGAAAAAGAGCCTCACACTATACCCCATCAGAGCCGATAAGTAAATGACTTATATCATATATCAGGGGTGATAGAAACAGTTATGTTAACTTACCCCCCGCGACCCCGTCCCAGATTCTTCCATATACCATCCGTAATCCTTTGGGGACATAATCCTCTGGCCCAGGTGTCGCAGGTGCTGAGGTCACTTGTCGAGTAGAGTGTTGGTCGCATTGCATAACAAACTGTTACAGTGCTGCCGGGGCTGCTTGGGTGTTCCCCACTATACAATTGACTGTCGCTGCCTGACCATGGTGGCAATCATTGGGAAAATGTTATTCAATCATGTGAGGTACCCTGGAGGGTCAAAGGATTACGGATGGTATCTGGAAGAATCTGGTACGGGGTCGCGGGGGGTAAATTAACATAACTGTTTCTATCACCCCTGATATATGATATAAGTCATTTACTTATCATATTTGCTTATCAATGCCCTCTGTGAGGTAACATTGGGTGTAAGGACTTTGTCCATCCACCAGGGCTGATTTTGGAAACCCATCTCAACACCAGCTATGTCTGTCAGCTTACTTACATTGACCCCATTATGACTACATTTCGATGCGAACACGAAGAAAACAAAATAATGATGATAGTAAATGTTGTATTCAGTCTACAGGCTCAGTTACATAACCAGCTATCAGTCATTCTATAGTTGGGTGAGAGGAGTAGACACTCGAGAACACTTAACAAATGAGCACTGAAGGGTGCAGTTTACTCTAGCTGGGACAACATGACATGGTTTGCAGTGGATGAGCAAGGACAATGGTAATTTTAAATATTGTGCGTGTGACCTATGCTCTGCAGATTTCTGAAGCAGCATACGTCAGTGACTTAAAGTTTCAATGGGATGAGGCAGAGTTAGTAAACTAAGGAATACAGTATGAACAGGCAATATGAACCGCAGTGGAGAGGCATACTGCAGGACCGTCTACAACAAGAGTACACTGAATTCCTGAAACACAGTGAACACCTAAGGTTACAGAATGGAAACCTATATGTTGCTCCCTCTTGTGGATGGGATGCATGCATGCTGCATGAACAACACTGACGGCACAGATTGTACAGGCTATCTAACCAACAGTACTTTCTTAAAGTAGTTAGCTAGTCCTTGAAAAACCCTGCACATAGGGACACTAGATCAAATTCAAACCATGCATCCATAATACCTTGCTCTTTCGGACTCTCCTTTTGTTCCATGGACACCAGTGCTGAAAAGTGGGCTTGATCATAGGCCAACACCAGTGGTGAGCGGTGGCATTTGTTAGCAGGAACTTCAAGAGGAAGATAGATACCTCCAAACGGAATAGGAGCAAACGCTAAAACGAAAACAAGAGATGTTACATTTTGAGAGAAGATGCAGAAACAAAAGCAGAAATATTCTGTAATTCAGACTTGCTGGCAACCTTACTGAAAATGGCCAGACCTTTACATTTCGAGCAATAGAAATCGTTTGGGCTACCACAGAAGAACTAGTTACATACCCCTGGTAACGTTCTTTCGACTGGATGTTCCTCCCACATATTCCTCATCTTTGACACTTGTTGTCCAGCTTCAGCTGCTTGGGAAAATTCTTTCGGCAGAGGGCGCTGTGCGTCGATGTCCCTCGAGGGCCTCCGTCGAGGGTGATGTCATCGAAGGCATATATAGCTCGCGCAGTGCCCGTTGGCCTCAGTTTCTGTTTTTCCCTCCTTTTGCAGCAGAGATACCCTTAAAACACGGGAGCAACCATATTCAGCCTTGATGAAACAGAAGCTGTAATAGCACAGGAAATTCTACTGAGAGGTAGGATGGGAGTGCGATGAGGAATACATGGGAGGAACATCCAGTAGAAAGAAAGTTACTTGGAGTAAGTAACTTGTTCTTTGAATGGATTGTGCCCTCCCACGTATTCCTCATCTTTGACAGACTCCCAAAGCAGTATTAGATTTGGAGGAGGGAGTAGATTTGGAATTCACATATTTTCATGGATAGAAAGAAGGACTGCCTGCCAAAAGAATCGTCCAGGGAACGTGGGATTTGAATGTAAAATATTTCCTAAGATTTGTGGACAGGGAAAGGGGGTTGGTTTTACCCTCCTTTTTGCAAAGATTGATTTCAGGGCACAACACGCTAGTTTCTGAAAGAACTGTGATCTGATTTTTAAATGAAAAAGTATGTTTCTTTCCTTTTTCTTTTTAAAACAATGGGAATTCTATTTTTAGTGTTGTATATATGAATTATGATTATGCAGTTTTTTTATTGTAAAGGTTGAACTTTGTTTAACTAGCTACAATTCATATTTTTTTTTAAGTAAGTAATATATACCTTCTGAAGCTTGTGGATCTGCTTAGAATCAAATGCTTTGTATAGATAAGCGAGGGGTACATCGAGAAGGAGGTGGGTAAAGCAGCCAATATCCCGTCTGGCCCATCTGTGCATCACTTTTAGAATATGTATCCAAACAGTAATATTGAGTGAAAATATGAATTGAACACCAAGTGGCAGCTTTCCAAATGGAGTTGAAGGGCACAATAGTTATGAAAGCTAGAGTTGCTCCTGTGCCCTGAGTTGCGTGGGCTACAGGCTTGAATGGCAACGTTCTCTTAGCAAGAGAATAGCAAAGTTGGATGCAGTTGACAATCCGTTTTGAAATAGCCGACTTCAAGATAGGATCACCTTCTCTCCATGTGGCTAGACATACAAAAAACAGTCTGTTTTTCTGATTGGTTTTGTCTTTTGTAGGTAATACACAACAGCCCTTTTGCCATCTAGAGTATGTAGGCTTTTTTCTGCTGTGTTTCTGGGGTGTTGGAAGAACACAGAACGTTCTATGGATTGATTTACATAGAAATTTGAGATGAATTTTGGAGAAAAACAAGGATGTGTGCATAGCACTACCTTGACTTTGTGAATAATTACAAAGGATCTTATACCGAAAGTGCTTGTAGTTCACTAACCCTTCTTATAGATGTGATAGCAACAAGGAAAGCAGTCTTGTAAGTGAGATGTTTAAGACTGGCGTGTGCATTGGCTTGAAGGGGGCCTCCCATCAATTTAGTTAGTACAATATTCAAGTCTCAGCCGGGAGTTGGATTAAAAACTGGAGGTTATAACTTTTTAACACCCTCCTTGAAAGCCTTACCCACAGCCACCTTCCACCATAAAACCTTACTTTGTGGTGTGGTGTAGGCTGAGACAGCAGTTGGATGTACACGTAATGAATTGAAGACTAAGCCAGAGTCTAACAGGTACAGTAGGTAGTGTAGTATATGTGAAAGGGAACCGTCAATTGGATTGATTGTTCATGCTCCGTACCATAACACAGAACGTTTCCATTTGTTAAAATAAACTCTTCTGTTTGGCTTACGTGCTTCTTTTAGAATGTCTTTGCACCTCTGGTCAAGGCTTAAAGGGCCACATTCTATGACTTCGAAGCCAGGCTGCTAAGTTCAATGTCTACGGGCATGGGTCAAGTTTTGTCCCTTGGTACTGTGACAACATGTTGAATGGGAACTGTAGTATTATGGAAGGACGATGAGATATCATTTGTAATTTATGAAAACCATGTTTGTCGTGCCCACATTGGGCCCATTAGGATCAGTGTTACATTTTCCTGGTGTAGATTGTGGACCATTTTGTTGAGAGGTGGTGTTGGGGGGTGGGGGGATTTAAGCATACACACATTTCTTTGACCCGTTCATTAAAAGAGCGTTCCCCCTTGGATCTTGTCTGGGGAAATCTGGATGCATAGTCTTGGCATTGTGCACTCTCTTGTGCAGCAAAGAGCCATATGTCTGGGAAACTCCAGTTAGAGAAGACACTGTGTAGCACGTCTGCGTTTAATGGCCATTTGTGTTTCAAGGGGAGCGCCACACTTCTGCTTAGTACGTCTGCCAGAGAACTGAGTTCCCCTAGACCATGTGCTAGGTGAAACATGTTGCGTTTTAGTGCCCACAGTCAAATGCTCTGGGATAATTTGTACAGCCCTGGGTAATGTGTCCCTCGTTGTTTATGTAGAAAATGGCTTTAGTGCTGTCTGTTAGAATGAGGACTGTCTTTTGTACTAGCTGCGGTTTGAAAGCTTGAAGTGCTTTGAAGACTGCTAGCAGTTCTAGAAGGTTGATATGTTCTCTGCTTAAAGCTTGAGTCCACATCCTGTGTGCAATGTGATGAAGAAGGTGTGCCCCCCGCCCTGTTAGGGATGCATCTGTAGTGAGAGTGGCTTTGCTAGCTGGTGTGCTGAAACGTTTTCCTTTTTAAGTGTTCTCCTTGGACCAACAGTGCAGCGATAGAACCAGAGGTTGCAAAACCACTACTAGATCGTCCCACGGACTGTCTGCTTGCAACCATTGTTTTGCCAGCCACTTTTGCATATGACACATGTGCAATCGGGCATGTGGCACTGGGTAAATGCAGGAAGCCATAATTGCCAGAAGGTGCCTCGCCTTTTGCTCAGTTACCGGACAACCGGCAATGTATTGAGGGATTTTAAAAAAGCACTTTATATACCCTATTGTTGGAGGGGAAGACTAAACCATTGTTTGTTTGAATTAGTGCCTCATGAAACTGTTTTACTTGGCTAGGCACTAGACTTGATTTTTTTCTCGATGGAGAAGCCCAATTGAAACAGCAGGTTCACTGTTTGCTGGGCGTTTTGTTGACACATTTGAGGTGTGTTGCCTGCTATTTGCCAGTCCTCTAGGTAAGGGTACACTGGACTGCCTTCGTAAATGTGCGGCCACTACTGCAAGGACCCTTGTATATACTCAAGGAGCTGAGGCTATGCCAAATGGAAGCACTTTGAACTGGTAGCGCTCGTCTTCCACTTTGAATTTTAGGTATTTTCTGTGCACTGGCAACATTGAAAATAGGAAAGAATGCATCTTTCATTCCAATGTTGCCATGTCATCTCCATGTTTTAACTGAGGAATTCCCTTCTGCAACGTAGTCATCTTGAGTTTTGTGGCTTGACAGACGTGTTTGCTGGATGCAGGTCTAGAACTGGGCACTTTGTCAGATCTTCTTTGGAACAAGGAAGTACACAGAATAAATACCTTGATTTTCATATAGAGGTGGTAACTATTGCTCCTTTTTGCAGTAAAGTTAAAATCTCCTCTTCTAGAATTAGGTAATGTTCTGTTGACATTTTTTTTGTACAGGGTTGGTGGTGCAGTGTTTTCAGAAATTCGATTGACTAACCTCTTGCTGCATTTTTGAGCACACAGCAATATGCCATTATCCCCTCCCATGCATAGGTGAATGATGTGCAACCCCCTACCAGGGAAGGAAAGGAGGGTACATGAATTGGAGCCTCATTTGTTGGCGGTGGCAGCTGAGCCTTCAGAGGCCGCAACTCTGCCCCGCCCTTTAATCTACAAAATCCTCTCTGTTGGCTTGATTCAGAAGAGGATGATTGTCCCTGGGGAATGTAGTAAGACGAGGCAGATGTTCCAAATCCAGGTTGATTGGATCTCGTAAAGGTGGCCCATTGGACAGAAGGCTTATTTGTGATCTGGCTTAATGCTTTTAAAGTCTCATGCTCCTTTGTTGTTTCAAGATGATCGTCAACTGCTTTTCCAAAAAGGACTGAATCTTCGATTGGCATGTTGATTAACTTTGCTTGAGTTTCGGGTTTAAACCCAGAATCCTAGAGCCATGAATGGCATTTAAGCACGGTCCCATCAGCAATTACTCTGCCCGGAATGTATGCAGAGTCTAAAATATTTTTGAATATGTTTTGGGCTACCTGTTTGACCTCTGTGGAGATCTTCATAAGGTGCGACTTTATAGGTTCAGACACAGAATCAAGATGTTTCAGTACCTCGTTCCACTGTTTGTTGTAACTTGCAAGAAGTGCGTTATTGTTTGCAATTTGTGCGATATACCTTTTGTGAGTGGTGATGACCACGAGGGAGTCTGGTTTTGCATGTCCCCAAAGCTATAGAGGGTCAGAACGAGATGGTCTGAACAGTTCTTCCACTCGGGTTTACATCCTGAGTAAGCAATGATGTAGTAGGTGATGGGGCAATTCTTTTCCTTATTGATTGTAATGACGGAATGTAAAGGCCAACGGCTTTATTCTTATTTAAAAAATCCTCTATGAAGTCGGTGCTGTGCACGGTTTCATTGCTGTGAATTTTGAAATGATTATCAGCCCTCGTTAATAAATCATTGTATGGTAATTAGTCATCAGTTGGGGAGCTGTGACCACTCTCTGGTACAACAACATCTGGCGTGTCAATAACGGTGACTTCTGGGTCATCCTGATCAAATTTGTCAGAGTCATCATTAGGATCACCATGGTCGACAAACCACACATCTTGACCTGCCCGATGGTCCCTTTGGAAAGAGTCGTGGGAGAGTTCTAGGACAGTATGTGTGACGTCACAGTGATTTTGCTAGGGTTTGGCCTGTTTCCAAGGGTTCTACTATTTCTAAATCCAATGTCTTCTGTTTAATTGGGTATTTGTTCATAAAGTCCACTAAATAGCAAACTTTGTCCATTGCTTCTTCAAACCGATCCTTAGATAATGTCCTTGTTCTAGGTGTTTCAAGTAGGGAGAACACAATAGCCTTAGGGTCTTCTCTAGGCCTCTTTTTAAGGTGAACAAGCCTTTTCATACTTTTGTACTTTGTCAGGGACAGAAAGAGTGTGAGAAATGTGTGTGACTTTTTATGTTGTTTATCCCCAGTAGCGCGACTTATGTTTTGTTGACGTTTGTTTCGACTCCTGCGAAACAGCCGAAGGACTTTTACGGACACTTATTGGTCTTTGTCTTTCTTTCTTGCCTTGTGCTAAACGTGGAAGCACAGCAGGCTTTTTCGGCGCATGGTCGGCAGGCCATGAAGTGCCTCCTGCCGGCGTGTGGCCTACTTTCAACGGCTCTGTCGAAGAGCGGCTTCGGGTTGTGTGCTTATGTTTTGTGAAAGTGTATGCATGTCGCCAGAGGCTTTCCCCATAGCAGTATGCTGCGACTGTCTATCAGGGCTGGGGATTGACGTGTGGAGCCAGAAGGTTCCCTTGGAATGTCTTCGGTCTCCGACACGGCCTTCCGGATCCGACCAAAAGCTGCCGGTGGCGGGTTCAGATTAGGCAATCATTGCATGGGCCAACCACTGTTTGGTGTGTCATTCTTTTAGGGTTATTTCCCTAAATAACTTACAGGACGCACAACGGCCCTGTGGGTGGTCTCGGGGAAGCCAGTGGTTACACACTCGATGAGTGTCCTTCCACAGATATTTTCTGTTCAAGCTGGGACAGAATTTAGAGGATGTTCTCTTCAAGGTGAGTGCGATTTTTAAAAGGCAGCTTGACAAATACAGTGTATGTAGGAAGTGGAGGTATGCATTCTCTGATGGGTAACAAAATCAGTGCCTGCACTCTCCCTTCTGCTAGGCCAAAGCCAGATATAGGCCAAAGCCTGCCGCTGGATCGCCATCCGATTCGGCAATCTTAATTGGTTGGCCGTCGAAATGTCCACTGACCGGCGACCGTCAAAATAGTTTAATAAAATTAAATAACTCAGAAGGTAGCTTTGCTTCCAACTGCGCAAAACCAGCCTGACCACAATGGCGGAAAGAAATAATCTGGGAGACCTCAACGTGGGAGGGATCATGGGTACAGTAGACGTCACACTAGGGTACAAAAACCAACCCAGTCAACCTCCCTTTTCGAACTTTGAAAACAAAATGTGCAATACTCCACGACTAACACTAGATGTCAGCCTATGCAGATTGATTCTAAGCAGATCCACAAGCCTCAGAAGAACAAGTTAACTTATCCCTAGTAACGTTCTTTCGACTGGATGTTCCTCCCACGTATTCCTCCTCTTTGATATTCGATATCCAGCTTCAGATTTTCTTTTTCGTTAGAGGGAACTGTGCGTCGATGCAGTCGACTCGATGTCCCTCGAGGGTCTCTTTCTCGAGGATGATGTACTCGAAGGTATATATGGCACGCGCAGCGCCCGCTGGCTTCAGCTCTGTTTTTCTTACAGTAGAAACTACCCCCATAACCGTACTAAGCTTTGACAGAGCAAAAGCTGTAATAGCATGAGGATTCTACAGCGGGGTAGGTCGGGAGGGTGATGAGTAATACGTGGGAGGAACATCTAGTCGAAAGAACGTTACCAAGGGTAAGTAACTTGTTCTTCGCATGGATTGTGTCCTCCCACGTATTCCTCATCTTTGATGGACTCCCAAAGCAGTGTTTGTTTTGGTGGAGGGAGTAAGAATTTAGTTTTGAATGGTTCCCATGAACCGAATGGAGGACAGCTTTTCCAAAGCTTCCATCCTCACTGAGGGCAGACTCAAGGCAGTAGTGAATGTGTGAATAGTAGACCGTGTATATGCCTCACAAATGTTTTAGATTGGTACACCCCTTTGCAGGGCTGTAGAGGTAGCCATGCCGCTGGTGGAATGGGCCCTGTATCCTTCTGGAGGATCCTTGCCCGCCAGTTTGTAGCATTCCAAAATTGCCAGAATGATCCATCTGTATAAGGTCTGTTTTGTCACAGCCTGGCCCAGTTTGTGACCACCTGCATAGCCTGTAGAAAGTTGATCATCAATACAAAGTTTGAATGGTCTAGATATGGAAAAGCTCAGAGCTCTGCGTGGATCCAATCTATGTACTCCCCTCCTCTTTGCAAGGATGAGGTGGAGGACAGAAAGTGGGCAATACAGTTTTCTTTGGCTCTTGCCGCACCTGCATTCTTCGTTTCCTGCCTGTGCTGCAGCAAGATAATAATTTACTGAAAATTCATTCGTGCAACTGCAAAATAATGGTATGTCATTTCTTTATTTTCAAATGACTGCTAGGTGGAAATCTAGTCAGTCAGATTCCTACATAAATAGCCATCCCGTCTTTTGCTTTATAGGGAGCCCACGCCTAACTTTGTCAGATTACTCAACTTCTACCTTTGGTAAGTGGGATAAAACTATATATATAATATTAAAACAATTTTCTATGACGCAATATATTTGCAACCCCTCTTTTTATCGTATTCGATTCATTAAGTTGCCACTTGATAAAACATTTTTTAATTTTGCATTTTTCTCTAGTATTCAAAATACACACTAGCCAAGATTAAGGTACAATTTTAACAGTCAGTGGCCTTATACATGTATTTCTGGCTGATTACCATGAGCATCTTCTCTCACTGAATAATTTTGTTGTTCTTTTGTCTTTTTTCTCTCTCCTCCCTCTTTTCATTGTTTTATAATGTGTTATGTTTTTTCCACCGAATTACGCACTTTTTGTGTTTTCATTTTCTTTCTTTGAATTGGGTTGATTTGATATGTGCATTCGTTGCAACTGTCTGTTACTTTAAACCATATACTCAATGTGTTGGTTTGGCAAACCCTAACTGCCTCCTTGCCCTGGGTCTGGGGACTGGTTTGTTTTGCTATTGAATCATGCTTAACAAATGTTTTCGTTGTACATCAATGTTTTATAATTTTGCACAAGCAGCCTCAGTAGAAGAGCGGGAAGCTCGAAACACGTGTCAGGCTGCACCAATTCTGATTAAAACCACTCATTTAATTTGCAATTGCTTATTATTCTATGTGTGTGCGCAGTTTGAGAGCAAACCCTTTCTTTCTCTAATACAGTTTTCTGCCCTACATGAAAATCAAAAATGATTTTGGGTAAAAAAAGAAGGCTTAACCCTCAGAACAACCCTATCCTTGTGCAAGATAGTAAAGGGTGGCTTGATGATAGTGCCTGCAATTCACTAATGCTACGAAGAGAATGGTTTTAAATTAACAACCTTAACGGACAAGAATGTAAAGGTTGAAAGGGTGCACACAATTAGAAATTATAGTACCAGATTAAGGTCCCAAAATGGAACCGGGAAAGGAGATGGGGAGGGGGGTTGGCGGGGGGGGGGGGTGTATCGGACACATGGGCGAGTCCCTTTAGAAATTGTGTTACCAGTGGGATTTTGAAATATGAACATTCTTCTGACGAGTGCTGGATAGCGCTGCCAAATAGACCTTAATTGTTCCAACCTGGAGCCCCAGATTGGCTAAGGATAGTAGAAAAGATAACACTTCTGGTGTTTTGTATAGAAAAGGGTCTACATTCTCGTCTTTGCACCAGCTGCAGAATTTGTTCCAAAGGCAACGGTACAAGGACTTTATTGCTGTCTTTCTGGAAGAAAGCAAAATCTCCATGAAGTCATCTCAGAGGTCCCAATCCTTGTATCTCAGTCTCTCAGAAACCTAGCCCGAAAGCTGAGTGTCGTGAACTCTGGATGGAGAACCCGACCCTCCTCTCGTGAGAGAAGGTCCTCTCTTAGTGGAAGACATATTGGAGGGCAGATGGACATGTCCAGAAGGTCGGGTACCACATCCTCCTGCCCCCATCCGGGGCAATTAGGAACATGTGTTTCCTAAACTTTATCAACCTCCTGATCATGTGACTAATGACAGGGACTGGAAGGAACCCATACAGGAGTGGAAACACAGAGTCCACTACGAACGCGTCCCCTGGATCTCCTCTTGGAGGAAATTCCATGGAGCAGTACAGTTCGCACTTTCGGTTGACACTGGTTGTAACAGATCCACTTGAGCGGTTCCCCAAAGGGTAAAGATCTCTTGAAGGACTTGAACTAGTTTCCACTTGTGGGAGACTGTGCCCTGACTGCTCAGAACCTATGCCACCGTGTTCGCCTCTCCAGCAAGGTGAACTTCTTGAATTGCACAGCATCAGAGCTGCATTGCCTCTCTGCACAGTGGTAGTGACCCTACACCTCCTCTCTTGTTGAGATAGTACATGGCCACTGTGTTGTCAGTCATTATCAGGACATTCTTTCCCCGTAGAGGGGGCAGAAAAGTCTTCAGCGCAAGTCTGATTACCCTGCGCTCCAAAAGATTGATGTGCAGTTTGGACTCTGATGGAGAGCAAATTCCACCAATTGTCAGATCATTCGCGTGGACCCCCTGCCCCGTGAGTGAGGCGTCCGTCACTACTGTTATCTCCAGCCATGGTTGCCAAAAAGATTCTCCCTTCAGAAAGTTGTCCTTGCAGGCCCACCACAGGAGATCCTGTGCGACCCTGCTTGGAACCTGAAGTAGGTCTGACATGTTTCTGAGAACTGGGACCATTGTGTCTTGAGGGCCCATTGAAGGGATCTTATACTCAGGGGAGCCTCTGGCACCAGAAAAATACATGGTGCAATGAGGCCGAGCAACCGCAAAAAAAAAAATCAAAGGCTGGGTGATGCTGGGGACTCTCAAATTTGGAGACCATCTGTAGAATGTCTTGAGCCCGCACCTTGGGTGGCAAGCTCTTTCCCAAGGATGTATCCAATACAGCCCTGATGAACTGGAGCTTTTGAGAAGGTGTCATATGGGACTTCTTGTAATCGAGGGAGAAGCCCAGTCTGTGAAGAGAGTGGCAGGTGAAGTTGAGATGATCCAGGACTTGTTTGGGAGAATGCACCCTGATCAGCAAATTGTCCAGGTAGTCGTAGATGTGAATCCCCCTCTCCTGAGACATGCTGCCGCCATCAGTTTGGTGAAAACCCTTGGGTCGGAGGTCAGCCTGAATGGCAGAACTGTAAACTGATAATGGGAACCGCCAACGGCGAACCTTAAGTATTTTCTGTGCTTGAGATGGATTGGCACATGAAAATAGGCATACTGAAGGTCCAATGACAACATCCAAACCTGAAGTTGGAGGGCCTGCAGGATCTGAGAAAGTGCGACCATCTTGAATTTATCCATTCCTGAGGAACTTGTTCAAGTATCTCAAATCCAAGATGGGTCTAAGTCCTCCGTTCTTCCTGGGTATTAGGAAATAAGGAGAGTACCGTACCATGCCTTGCTACTTTCCGTTTCAGGCACCAGTTCTATAGTGCCTTTCTCTAACAGGGTTAACATTTCCTGCACAAGGAGCGGATCTGGAACCCTCAAACAGTGGTTCCCCTGTGGATGGTTCTCAGGTCTCTGAATGAAAGGAAGGCAGTAAACAAGGGCTATGGTTTCCAATGCCCAAGCATCCGAAGTAATGTCTCGCCATTCTTTCAGATGTTGAGACATCATGCCACCCACTGCTGTTTTGTGATTAAGACCTCAGAGAGGTTTTGTGGCGACTGATGCAGTGGCTGTTGGTAAGGATGCCCCTGCTTTAGCGGCCTTTGCACCTCTCCCTCGTCCACCACGAGGGAATCTTCTTTGGCCTCTTTGATCAGCCATTCCTCTCGCTCTTCCAACTGAGGAGTAGTAACAAAATGATCTACCCCTCCAAGGCTGTCCACTGGGGCAAAAAGGGTGAGGCTGCCGCTTTTGAGGTCTGCAACTTCGCAAGGCTTTTGTCAGCCTTGTTGCCAAAAAGGTGAGAATTGTCAAAAGGCCTGTTGAGGAGTCTGGATTGCACAGTCGGCACAAATCCCAGCTTCCTTAACTACGCAAATCTGCGTATTACGGTGCTGGTTTCCATGGATCTGCTGATGCGGTCAGCAGAATCCAGACCAGATTGAAGAAACTCACACATGGCTTCCTTGCCATCTATAACAATAGCCAAGAACCTGTGTCTCTTTCCTCCCCCTCGGGAATGTGCTCTGCCGCCATGGAAATACAGTCCCATACAGTGAATGAGAATTTTGCTAGGGAACATGTGGAGTTGGCTGATTTAAGAGCCATGCTCCCTCAGAAAATACTTTTCTTGTCCATCCACCTCTCTCTGATCATCCCTATCTGGAGGGATAGTTGCATAAACTGTCTGCTTGGAAGTTGTGGTAGCTGCCTGTATGACCAGACTCTCTGGAGTGGGGTGTTTTGATAAGTAGTCAGGGTCACTACTGGAAGGGCACTATTTTTTTGGTATGGTTTTTGTTTACTGCCGGATTAGTCTCTGGTATCTCCCAATTTGCTGCCACCCTTTTTGGAGAGCGATATGAAATGGTAAAATAGTATCCATTGGCGGACCCTTATCAAGGATGTCCGTCAGAACATCCTGTTCAAAGGGGAGGGTAGGCCCACTCCACCCCAAATAGTCTACAACTTTAGACATTAGGTTTCTATATGAAGCATCTGCATGCTCACCAGCTTCAGGTCTACCAAAATCCAGCTCTGTTGAGGTGTCTACCCCATTGGCCGTTTGTAAATTATCAAAGATCTTTCAATTTAGACATTTCCGAAATAAAGCGCTCAGGCACATTTTGTGTATCAAATTGAAGACCAAAAGGCGCATCATTGTCGGAGGGCTCATTTTCCTTATAAATGGAGGTGAGATTTTAAATAATCGTTCCTTGGTAAAGGAATATAGGTATTGTCTGGGATAGGTATCCAAGGCTTAAGAAACTGAACTCGCCGCTCGAGGAGTAGTCAAAATCTTTTTCGCTTCAATGGCGCCATTGGTTTAAATGGCATGGCTGGCGTCGACGACCTTGACTTATGTTTGGACTTACGACTCATAGGATCCTTCGATGACTTGTGGCTCTCGAGGAGGATCTGCCCTTCGCTGCGGGTTCGAGGGCACGCAGGATTTGGCTCCATCCCTTTCCTTGCCGGATTCTCTGGAAGGCGTGGAAGGAGCATGGCTTGCCGAGGGTTTTTGCTTTTGAAATATTTTTAGCATTTCAGATCTAAATGCTTCCCCATTCGGCAGGTGTGGAGCTTTTCGTGGGACAAGATATCCTCTCAGGGGAGGTGCCTGACGACAAAGTCGAAGAAGGCGACCTGTGCTGCCTCTTTTTTGGTGTTTCGGGATCCACTCCTCGACCTTGATCTTTTAGCCTTCTTCCTTCGAGGAGAGCCGCCCCTCGGCTCGTCGTAAGAATGTTTCTTCGATGGGAATTTTTGGGGGTTTCTACCTACCGCCAATTTCCCCTTTCGCTCCTTCAGAGCCTTTCCGGTTATTTACTGGCATTTGGAGCAGGCCGAGATCTTATGCTCCACCTCGAGACACCACAGACAAACTCAGTGTGGGTCGATTAATGACATCTTAAAATCACAGTCCCAACACTTCTTGAACCCGGTCTTGGGGGTAGGAGGTGTCGAGGAAGAAGACATTAGTTAGAACAAAAGAAGCACGCCATAGTTTCTCGAAGGTTAAGCTTACTTGGAAAAACAGAACTGAAGCCAACGGGCACTGCGTGTGCCATATATAACTTCGATGACATCATCCTGGAGACAGAGGCACTCGAGGGACATTTAGTCGACTACATCGATGCACAGCTCCCTCTTTTCCAAAGCAGCTGAAGTTGGATATCGAATATCAAAAATTAGGAATACGTGGGAGGACACAATCCATTCGAAATGTATATATCATTTGAGAGAGAGAGATTGGTTATTCTGACATCTTTCACACGTACGGGCTAGTTTCCTGGACATAGGACTTCATTTCTCGTCTTGAGACAGACCGTATTCGCCTAGTAGAAAGAAATCATCCATGTATGGATCTCAGCGGGAGGTTTATGCAGATTGGTATAAATCACAGGGCAGGCTATATGGTCCCCAAGATTTAGAGAAGAGGAAATGTGTTCAGTCCTACTGCATTCAGATTTCTGGGGGTAATCAGTAAAGGGTAAGCTTATGTGCCCTATCCCTCGGTACAGACATACTGTAACACTTCTTTTCCCCCCAGGAACTCTTCCCACTGCATAGCTTTTCTGCCAAGGATCCTCCCCATCCCCCCAACAGGATGGGACTACTTCACCCACCGTCTCAAACAGTCCGGGCTTTTTCCAAGAGGTACAGTATCACATCCGGCAGGCAGGCCCATGAAAAATTAATTCTCCCTCTCTGTTCTCAGAACACCTTCAAAACTGTTAACAGAGCTTATCAGGTGTTTAAACCCTGCACTCCACTTGTGCACTTCTCACGGAGGTTACATTTTTATGACATGCCAGTGAGAGAATGGTTACAACTTTCTGGATCTGTTTTGATATGGTGGGAATTTTGGCAGTGACAGGCCCTGCATAAGAAACAGACAGCAGTAGAAGAGTGAGGACATGGCTGAACTGCGTATTCTTTTTTTCTGGATGGACTGCATTTTAGAAGTAAAATCAGTGTTAAGAGGAGGGGCTACAGGCCCCCATTAACCAGAAAAGACATAGTAGCACTAAATATTGGCCGAGGACTATCAACTTCAAATGGACCACTATGCTGATCCCCAGATTAGCAGTCAGGTTGTGGGCATATATTGTAGGACTACAGATACTCTAGCCAAGTGAGGAGCTCATAGTAGGTTGAGAGGGAGATGATAGAATGCCACACCACCTTCCGTGCAGCAAAGGAAACAGACAAATTTTGCTGCAGGTGCATACTAATTGTTGGCTCCCTGGCAGAACAACCAACCAGGCAGTTTTGTTTGATTAACAAATTGAAACAATTAACCCCTTTCTCAACATCTATCGGGGAAGCGGAGCATGGTCTCCCAGGTAGCAATTCCAAAGCCAGATGTCACCAAGTAGCCCAGATTTTCTTGGGAAGGATGAAGTGGCCTGCTAGGGATACACCCAAAAGGGAAGGGGCTGGTTTGTGGACTTAACAGGAACTTCTGTTTGGTTCCTACAACAGCAACCTAAACAGGAAGTGGGAGCTAGGAACTGAAGATGGTAAACTTCACTCCTGAGGTTGGGAAAGAGGCTGGAAGGAGTGGTGGAGAGGGGTAGGTCCAATAAGTATCCATTGCCTCAATCAGTGGGGGAGCTAAGAGGAAGAAGGACATCGGCTGGACCAGGAGCAGGAATAAAGAGTTTGGAGAGAGCTAGAGGAAGGAGCTGATAGGAGTTTGGAGAAGGCAGGAGAGGAGGTTCTGGAAGGCCAGAGAGGGAGATGGCCATGGCGTAGATTGGTGAATTTAAGGAGGAGAATTAAGTTACATTGAAGGAGGTAGGGTAAGAGCAAGAAGAGGTGTTAAAAGAATCCAAGGAAAAAGTGGAGAGGTGTCAGGAGGTTGTTGATAAAGATAAAAAGAGGACACAGAAGAGGTGTTGTCATAGAGAGACGAACATTTCTTGAAAAAGGTAGCTGGTGAAGAGAAGCAGGAGAGATCATAGGAGGCAGAGTTAGAAGAGATCAAGGTAGTGCAGATGAATTGTACTATGGCAGTGGTTAGAGACAACATTGGGGGGATGTGGAGGAGTTAGGTGAAGCTTGAAATCACTTAGAGGAACCAGAATAGGCAGGAGGAGGGTGAGGCTATGAGGAGCAAAGGAGAGACGGACCGAAGATAGGAAGAGAAAAACAGTAGCTGAGGAAAAAGAGAACTTGAAGAAAGTCTGAGGGAACTTAAGACGAATATAAGGAGGCGAGACCAAGAAGGTTGAAGAGGAACCTAGTAAGGAAGTGTGTGCACTGTTCGAGAAGGAGGGTGAAGATTTGAAGAGTTAGTGGAGATGGAGACAGAGACAGGTAACTGCTAGAACCAGGAGGTTAATGCATATCAGGCAGAAGTATCAGGACACAGGATGGAGCTAATAAAAGGTAGAATAGGTGGAGGCAGACTTGCTACAGAACTCCAGACTGGAGGCCAGGTGTAGAGGATGACCAGAGAGGAACTGGAGCCACTGGTAAGAAAGCTAGGTTCTACCAGCCTCAAAGACGGTAATGGGAGGAGCAAGAGGACAAGGTAAGCATAAAGGCTCACCTTCTGAACTACGAGAGGAAAGCAGACCAGGGAAGGAGCAGATGGAGGCCCTCAGGAGAAGGTAAGTCTTGCGGTTAGCCAGTCAGGGAGAAGGGAAAAAAATAACAGAGAGGCGGTCGCACAGACTGAGCAAGCGTGGCAGGTAGACAACCTTCTACGAGGAAGAACTTGGATTTTGGGAGGAAGAGTTGGAACAGACGGGGAGATTCAAAGAAGGGCTGCAGACGGAGAAAAACAGGTAGTGGAAAACGTCTGGAAAAAGGGACTTGACGATGACAGAAGGTTGGGGAGGGTCAAGTCTGATCCTAGAGGTAGGCATTAGACATGGGAAGAGGAAGGAGACAGTGGGGAAGCAGCAAAGAGGGAGCTTATCAGAGAGTTGACAGGGTATGGGGAGGCCCAGTAGAGAGGCCAGAATACCCAATGGCTGCACACCCAGCCTGAGCCAGCCCCCTCTCCATATGAAACCAAGATGCTCCCTTCCAGCAGACCATAAACTGTTCAGCTTTATCTAAGTAGGCTCCACGAGCCCCCTTTAAATCTCCACAGGAAATTGAAATGAAGAGACCAGCGCAGCTGAAGCCCCGATGTGGTTGAGAGTGTGGGCGACTACGAGAGTGAACGACCAAGCAGAAGGTCAGCCTAAGTCTTAGACTTTTTAGATATCATTTGAGTCTGGTTATCTGTTGAATCGCAGTGGCCTTTCTGACAGTTTTATCAACAAATGTGTTCACAGGCACGTGCTTAGCATGGCCAAAAAATGTATCCCTGCTAAATAAGTCTCTACCATGACTGTAAAGGTTTGGGGCATTCAGTGAACTCCATACAAGTGCAGATTTCCGACAGGGTAATGCCCTATGAGAAAGAAACCGAAGCTCAGCTGAGACCTTAAAATCCCCAATTAATCCCTAAATAACAGTTATAATCTATTAGCAGTGGCTACCTGGTTCCAAGTCACTTGTATCAAATGATTTTTAGAAAGCATCAGATGAGAAAGCCAAATTTGAAGACTCATGGACACATGACATGTGGTAAAGGATCTGATAATGGCCCTTTCAACTAAAGGCCAAACCTCTCATTGGCCAACACAGAAAATTCCCAAGTAGAATATGCTACTGTAATAAATAGCAGTTCTTTGACATGTTATGCATATCTTAAGCCGCCAGGCTGTGAATCAGAAGTGCCAATCTGTTGAAGATAAAGGTTGGTGAAAAATAGCATCCTTCTCTGGGATCTCATTTTTCTCTAGCTTAATGGCACATGGTCCTGTAGACCAATATTGTTCCATATTCTGCTCGAAGAAACAGCGACCCAACTGCAAAGTGGTTCCTGCTGTGTGGGCACAATGTTCTTAGCTCCCAAGATCAGAGGTCTATAATGCACAGATGTCACCGGTAAAATAATTTTGTTTGCAATTTAGGGGAAAATATCAGCATACACCAACAAACCATCAGGTAGTCTCTTTTAGGGCCTGTATTCAGTGGTACTTACAGCAGAATGTGTTCTTGATGAGAAATGGCTTCTCGAAAACTATTAAAAGGGGAAGGGGCTCTTTGGCATCAAAGCAGTCTTATTTATCGTCAGAATGACTAATGACTGCCAATTCTGGGGACTCCGGAGAGTGTCAGACAGCAACCTTTTACACATCTGTTTGGTGTCTAAAGTCAACAGCAATAGGGGTGGGGAGGTATGGATAGGACAAATGTTGGTCTATAAGGATATGGGTTCTACGCCTTATGACATGCGGGGAGGGAGGGCACGGCAACCACAATCCCAACCTCCAAATCCTGCACTTTCCCAACTGTCGCTCTTTTCATGTACCACTCAAACCTTCCATATCATGCACCCAGACCTGCCAAGAATCGCCACGCTCCCTTTCCAATCCAACCAGGATTACTCTGTTGTAAGAGAACAAGAGAAATCCGCCTACGTTTGTTATTGTGGTGTCTCAGAACAAAACAAGTATCAGTCGGTCACTGGGACGAAGATGATCCACGGAGAACAAGTACCTGTTAGGTATTATAAGGGTGCAGAAGTAAGGCTCTGACACAATGGTGCCACGTTTTTGGGTATAAACCTTTATTAACGAAAAAAGGGTTGGGAAAATGCCTCTCTATCCCTAAAGCTAAGAGAGGTTTTCCTGCCTCAAAGGAAACTACTTGATATAATATTCCAGCCTATCCGCAACTTGAGGAGATTCCAAAATGGTTCATTAAAGTATTGCTCTCCTCGTATATTGTAATTATTGTTGGCTGCAGTATGGATTCCTGATTCTGAGGCTGATCAGAATGCTTAAAATACAATGTACAAAAATCAGATTGGAAATCCAATAATTTGCACCAACTTTAGCTTTATTTCTCCAAGGTTATTTCAATTTGTTGCTTATGTCACATTCACAGTTGGAGTGGCCCTTAACATATGGGCATTGCACAGATTCCAAATAGTAATGACTCCTTCAACTGGTGTTTCTTTGTCTATAGTTTAGGCGGTTCATCAAGAGGTTTTTTTCTATATTTGAACTTGTTATCTTTTCATGCAGTAGAGATTTCTCAAAAACACAATTGTGCAATGCACGTATCTGTTTGTAAATATCCCCGCTTGATTTTCTCCTTTTCTAACTTAATGGCAGGGTTCTTAAAGTAGCTGTCTTTGTTATGGGTCGTAAATCCTTTCGGTTTTTCCTTTGGAAAACATTGCAGCATGATAACCAGCCTGTTAGGTACTGTAAGGGTGCAGAAGTAAGGCTCGGACACAAGGGTGGCATGTTTTTGGGTATGAACCTTTATTAATGAAAAAAGGGTTGGGAAAATGCCTCTCTATCCCTAAAGCTAAGAGGGGTTTTCCTGCTTCAAAAGGAAACTAGTGAAGTTGTCATGTAGTCCAAAACTAAAAAGTCTGTCACTGCCGTATCCCAAAACCTACTTCTATCCCAAATACTAATAATCTAAAAACAATTGGGCAAGGATGATTTCTTCTCAAAGTAAAAAGTGTTATTTGTGTTTTCAACCAACAGAAAGGTTCCCAGTATTTATTGTAACAAAAAGTGATGCAAAAACAATGTTCAAATGCTAGGATCATGCTCCTTTCACCTAGACTTCTCCTTATCTTATGCCGATTCCTTGAGGACTTCTGGGTCTCTTGTATCCCTTTCAAGTGAAGTGTCACTTGGCAACTCACAAGGGATTTCATCTTATTTTCACGCTTTGTTAACCTACCAAGATTCTTATCTCGTGCAATGTCAACCTCTAATGTGGGTGCGAGTCTCAGACTCACAATAACTTACACAGCATGGTTCATTCTCCTGCCAAGCCGGTTGTCACTTCAAACTTTGGTTTCTCATATGGGTGCAGGTCCTAGACTCGCAGTGTTGCTTTGTATCCGCTTGGTTCACTCTCATGCCAAGTATGCTGCCACTCCATATTTGCCGCGCGTTCAGGTCACAGACCCTCTTATTCTCGATATCTTCTTTGGATGCGGGTCCCAGACCTGCACTGTTGCGTGGTTTCCACTTGGTTCACTCTCCTGCCAAGCATACCACTCTTTCTGCTGGTTGGTAGGGTCCCTCTCTTTCCAGCTTCTGTGGGCACCCCGTTGCTTCCCCGGACCTCCAGCACCTCCCGGACAAACTGCATACCTGTTTCTTTGCTTCTTGCAGTCATCAGCGGAGTCTCATGCGGGCCCACCTTAGGATTGGCTCTTTCCTCAGGTTCCTGCTACCAGTCTGGCACATTCCAGCTGCTCCTGTACACAGCTCCCACTGTTCCTTCTCAGAGGACTGCTCTCCCCTTTCCGCGTCCCATCCACGCAAACTTTCAGACTCCCGCATGGGATTGTTGTGCTGCATCGGGCCAATCATTTAGGTTGAGAAGCTAGACCGTTCACTCTGCTTCCCCAGTGCGATCCTTGGACTCCCGATCATCATCATCTTCACAGTACAAGTTTTAAGATTAAATGCATGATATGTTGTATTTTATGATCTTTCAGTCTTGTAATGCATATTAGTTTGACCGACTTGGCAGCAGTACAAATTGGCTCTACCTAGAGTGGGGAAGGAGAACTTAGGTTTGGAGAAAGGGTCGAGTGTACTGAAGCAGGGTCATATTGCGTTCTCGGATGATGGTCATCCCCAATCCCATAAAGGGATTCCTTCCCCTTGTGATCTTCCCTCGGTGCACCACCCACAGGAGAACTATTGTACTGTGGATGCACCACCCTGGCCCCATGAGAAAGGTCTCCCCCTAGGGGAGAAGGGGCGATATCCTCAGATTTGTGACAGTACTGAAATGAAGAAACGCAAGGGAGTTATAGAGATTATGCCACAAACGCTGAGAAAGGACTCCCAAAGGATGCTGGGGAAGCCTCAGACCAACTTCATAAAAATGGACGAGAGCCCAACAGAGAGACCGGGAGTTTCAAACCAGCTCCAGAAGGAAGGCTGGTGAACCGAAGAGAACGCTGTTGGCCTGCAAGGGAAGAAGCATGGAGGTACAGTTGCCCAGGAAGCACTGTCCCAAAGACAGCCTACTGAGAGGCTGTGAAGCACTGCCATCCCAGGAGGAACACGGCAGTGAGGAGTGGTGGCAGAGAGAAGGGAAGTGAGGAAACCCCTCTCTGCACTGATGGCACTTATCAGGAAGCACACCGAGCAGTGCCCGAGAGAAATGGAGGCGAGGACCTGACTTGTCCTGAGAGGTGGTGGCCAAGAAAGGGAGATGGAGAACTTCTTTCTCAGTGCCGATACCATTGCTCGCGAAGTATGCCGAAGCGTATCTGGAGAAGCAAGAAAACCAAACACAGGAGCTGGGTCAATGAAAGAGGGAGAAGTCCAGAAAGAGAACGCCAACCCACTGACTCGGCCCCAATGCAAGGAAGGTAATGTGGAGAACAGGAGATCCGGGGAGAGAGTTGGTCATAACAATTGGCATAATCCTCCTAGTCGGCCTAGTACCAAAAAACAAATATACAGATTACAAAATCATACTCATCCCAGTGGTAAGAAGAATTATAAACAAGAGTGATAAGAAATGGGTTCAGTATACGCGTCCCAGTATGAAAGAGAGTGAGAATAACTACTGGAATAATATACTCGTCCCAATACTGAAAAGTGTGAGAATAATTACTGCCGGCATCCTACTCGTCCCAGTAAGAAGAGCAGTAATCAAAAGAGTGAGAACCACCACTGGGTTCATGCTATTCATCCAAGTGAGGAGGCTAAGAAGTAAGAGGAGGAGCAAGCCATTAACCAATAGAGAGCCAATAATGGGATTAACATTATTACCTTAGCGAGAAAGTGACTAGCCAAAAGGGTGAGAGTCAACCAGAGAAAGGGACTTATCACGGCTAAGAAAGACCAAGGGAAATCAAGGCAAAGAGAAGGAACTTTGATCAGAGGGATCCTTCAACGATAGGGGAAGGTGAAGCCCGAGGACTGGGGAAGTCGCCTTAATGAACTGAAGGAACCTGTGGAAAGGATAGCAAAGAACTATCTGAAGATTTATTACAAATTAACTGAGTTGAGAAACCTGATCCAGGAGAAGGGGGTTATTCTCCTGGACTTTAGTTGTTTTGCCTTAGTGGTAGGGTTAACATGGTTTAGCTTTGGACCGAGGACAGACTATACGGTTGGACTTCACAAACTGACGATGAGCACCCTAGTTAGTTGTGCTGGGTTGGGAAACCCATAGACTAGGGAAACCTAGGCATTTTTTGATTTGAATAAAAGTACCGTAAACATGGCAACTTTTAGTCTGTCTCCTCCTTCTGACCCTCCACACATTCAAACCCTTATCTAACTCGCAGTGCTCCCACTACTCACCCTCACCGTCTCCCACCTTCCCCTTTAACTCGCTGCTTACCCTGCTTGCTGTTCATGGCCTCCTTCGGAGCAACCTGCTGTACCTTCTTCCGTGTGCAATCATCTTTCTACACTTCCACTTAATACCCAACCTGGTAGAGGTGATATTGCTGTGATCAAAATGTCTCTACATTCTTCCAAAAGCCTTAAATGCTGGTTTCCTCCCTGCTCAAGAACCTCATCCATCCACACAGTTTCTCCATTTACACAAGGATCCAGACGATAGATCCTTGGTGCAACATTACTATATGCACCACAGAAGCTTTGAGAAAGATGGCAGATATGAAAGAAATGTATCAGTAGATAAAAGACAGGCAGATTATGGTCCGTGAAGATGGTATATGGACCGAAATACATTGGATCCTATTTGCCTGTGTTTTTGGAATACATTGTTTTGTGGACATTATCTCATTGGATTTAATTATATCTATTTCAAGAATGAACTTCAATTTAGAAATCACGAGCAAAGAGAGTAACTCTTGCTAGAGTAGAACAAGTTACTTACCAACTAACGTTCTTTCGATTGGATGTTCCTCCCACATATTCCTCACCTTAGATATATCCTTACCTTCAGCTTTGCAATAGAAACAAGAAGTGTGGGTACAAAGGGAAGTGCCTGCAAGTGAAGGAGTTGAGAAGTTCAGAGGACCAAGGCTTTCACAGCTTCCGATGGCGAATTATAAAATAGTCTCCAACTCGCTCTTTAGCTTCCACAGCAACATCATATTTAAAGTTATGGAGTGGGGTGAGGGGGAACTCTGGGGAGAACCATACAAAAACAATTTGGTCCATTCCAGAGATAACGCGCACACTACTGCCCCCTCGTCCCAATATCTGCCTGCATATAGAAGGCATTTGCAATTCTGAGCCGTTACCAAATTATCTTTTTGCAATTTGCCTCATTCAAGAAATGCTTGGAGAGTTTTGCAGTCCAACTATCAATCATGCTCTGAACTCAGCTGCCTGCCGAGAATGTCATGAACTGACCTGATGACCTTAGCAGATGGTAGGCCAAGAACCGGATATTGCGACTGATGGCCCATTTTCATATTTTTCCAAGTTATAAGGGCCGGGGTCTCCATATTGTTCTTCCCGGCTTGAACAATTAAAACATTGTGCTCATGTTTTCGGTTGGGACCCTCACCAATTTTCCATGGATGAGCGGGTAGAATGACAGCAAAAAGAAGTGGACTACTTTCAACTCTGGGAGGTGCATGCACAGATTGGAATCTTAACTCATTGATAAACCGCCCACTTACGATGTGAACAATGAGCACACCATCCTGCCAGCAAGGCATGCCAAATGTAAGTGATCTAATGCATTGGGTTCTGAGAAACTTCCTCAAAAGATTATGGGCATCTGTCCACCATGACAGAACAAAGTAAGTGCTCTGAAATATTAGTCTGACCCCCACTCTACTTGCTGCCATTGGTCATCCAGAGTCCCTTGTTTAAGTCTCACCATAAATCTGCAGTTAGGAACTATCAATTGCAATAATACATCATGACTTGAAGTCTTTACTTCTCGCAAATGCCCCCATCTTGTGGATGAAAGTGGCAGTCAAGCCCTTCAGCTTTTGACCTTTCTGCAGTCAGGACTGCTAGCCTCGACAAGGTGTTGCACGAAACGTACTTTCCTATGTTCCCCTACAAATCCAAATCCTGAATGGTCTTTTGCATAAACTGAAGGTCATGCAAGATTTTGGTTTGCAAATGGGCCCCAATTGACCATGTACCTAATTCCAGAAACCCACAACCAGCATCAGGTACTTTGTATGAAGACCCTTGTCATGGACTTAAGCCTGGACGGAAGGACTTTGAAATGGAATGGTCTTCCTAAGATGGCAACCCTCAGGAATCTTGTGTTTAAGTGCTTCTTTATATGGGCATGCAGAATGCCCCTAAGGAGTCCCCCCCCGCCCCTTGTGGGTGGATGGAAGAACATCTTGCAGAGTCATCTTGAATGTCCACTATAGAGCCGTTGAGTTACCTTACATCTAGAGTGGATCTGAAACCCACTGGTAACGTTTCATCGAACACAGGGAAAAGAACAAGTCTGAGTAGAATCCTTGGTTCCTTTTTCCTTTTGGATGGCATCTTTTTTGAACAACTGGTAAATCTTCTGCATCGGTTACTCTTTTACCAGTTTGTGAAAATGCAACATCCTTCCACCTACTAGGGATTGATCAGAAGGGGGCGTATGCGTTTAAGCTTGCTTAGGAATCTGGGCCTTTGGCTGGGACCCTGTAGCTGCTGGTACGATATACACCCTCTCGTCATAGCTGAATATTAATGGGTTCTGTTTTTGGTTTATTGCTGCTGATCACTGAAGCAGCCATAGCCACTACCTCGAAATTATTACAAAAGTAGAGCCAGCTTTGAGAGAAAAGAACCCATGGCACAAGCAGTATCTGCACCAGTCTTAATATTCTATAGCATTTGGTTGACTTCTATCGAACAGAGTGCACAAACAGAGCATTCAGAAGCCTGCCCACCATCTTGGGGCAAAACTGATACTCTTGACTAGGAAATCCTTCTCCTAACTTGCCTGGTTCATGTTCTTCAAACTTCACTCTAGCAGATCCGTAGCACCCTTCAGTTTTCTTAGATAAAGCTGCTTGGCCTTCTGTTGAAACATTTTTTTTAAAAGCTTCCTGTTTTTTTCAGAAAGGCAATCTATGAAGGGGACTACTGTCGCAGATCGTTCTCTCACTGGTATATATAAAACAGGTGTCCAGTCATTTGGTCGACTGAAAACTGGTCGAATGACATTTGGTCGACGCAATTTGGGCGAAAACCAAATGGTTGAATTTTTTTTTATTTATATATTTATTTTTCGGGTTTTCGTTTTTTAAAAAAAGGGGTTTTTAGAGAAACAAAGGGGGTTGGGGGGCGACCCCCCCACAAAAATAAAAAAAAGGGGTGAAAATAATAAAAAAAAAAAATTCGACCATTTGGTTTTCGACCAAATTGGTTCGACCATTTGTCTGGTCGACCAATTTTTTTCGACCAAATGTCTGGCAACCTATAAAACAGCATAGCTGTCTTTATCGTAGTATCTGATAAAATCTTGCCAAATGCGTCCAAGCCTCTGTTATCCCTATCTTGTGTTGTCAGAAAATGTCCCTGGATAAAGATTCATAGACCTTGGTGTGGTAGCTACAATGGGTGACCTTTTAGACATGGTCCGGCATCAATGCACTACTTTTCCATTCTTTCAATCACCAAAAGATTCGTAAATGGATTTTGAATGATCACTTACTTGCTTCCATAATCTAGGAAGGATCAGTAATGAACGTGGTAGTAAACTTTAAATACAAAACCTGCAGGGCTCTGTTGAGCAGGAACGACAATAGCCAACTGAGCACAGAGCTCCCAAGCCAGATGCGATATCCTCTAATGTTGCTCTATATAGCAGCAGCATTCCCGAGCTTCCTTCCCTGGAACCGGCTTAGAGGAGAGCTGTTGGCAGTCTTGCTCCTCCTAGCACTCCGGGCCACTAACTGCGGTGGCAGATAAGAACCTGCTGGTTGGGCCTTGGCGTATGCTGCTCTGGCATCGTGCAGTACGGAATTGTAGACGCTAAGGCTAGCACCCTCTGAGACATCAGGGCAGAGGACCGGGCCAGTTGACAACCAGCGTGCATTGGAGGGTAAGAACGCCCCAGCTTGTCCATGGGTAGGTGAACCCATCTGGTGCATAATTGTGGAGTGGTCACCTTATGCGGCCAGCACCTTTGACAGGGTTGCCCTACAGCCCTACCGGGTGCTACGCTGTAGCTGCCTCTGTCCGGCTGGCGGCCACTTCGCCAGCTGATAGGGCTGCGATTGGCTTACTGGTGACCGGGCCTGATTAACACATACATTGCTGTGTGAAGGCTGGAGCCAATATGAAGGCGGCCTGACTGGCTATTGATCGAGATCTCAGTCCTGTGAGATAGACGACCATGGGACAGGCCTCACTAACTCCCCAAGAGTTACCCGTGATATCAAACTCCAAGGCCAATTGTGGCGATCCCACACTACTGAAGATTCCCAGCTTGCGCAGTCATGACCAGAGGGGCTAATAAAAAGCATGGCCCGATGGACATCTTTACTAATACTCCAACCAGAGCCCCTCCTGTTCCAAAAGCGGGAGCGGGCAATAACGGGGGTGCCTCTGCGCAGTCTTGCCAGGACCCTACCACCGAGGCAGCTGCGCTTTGCATCAATCAACTCAAAGTTGACGAGCTGTCTGTAAATATTTTCTCCATTCATACTAAGCTGGCGAAGGAGAGTGGCCATATATCACCAAATCAGGGACCAGGTTTGGGGAAACTGAAGACAGTTTCTGTAATTGAAGCTGTCCTGGGGAAGATGAGCAAGGAACTGGACTCAGTCAAGATGAAATGTGAAGATCCTAAATCTGCCTCAAGCAAATCCCGACTTCCTCAACCACGCAAATCTGCGTAGCACAACGCTTGCAGCCATGGATCTGCTGATACTATCAGCAGTATCCAGTCCAGACTGGAGACATTCCCCCATTGCCTCCTTCCCGTCTTTGACTATATTCAGGAAGCCTTCCCTTTCCTCGCCTTCCGAAATATGATCAGCCGCCGCCGAAATACAGTCCCACAGGGTATGAGTAAACCTGGCTAGGGTACAGGTGACATTTGCCGATTTAAGTGCCATACTGCCTGACGTGAAAACCTTACGTGCCCAGGCATCAATTTTTTTATCCTCTCTATCTGGAGGGATAGTTGGATAAGCAGTTTGTTTCGAAGTAGATGCTGCCTGAATGACTAAACTCTCTGGAGTCGGATGTTTATTCAAATATTCAGGATCCATTCCAGCTGGTCTATATTTTCTTGGAAAAGTGCTATCTGCAGCAGCAATAGTTTCTGGTTTCTCCCAGTTTTTCTCCACAGTCCTTTGAAGGGCCCTGTGAAAAGGGAGAACAGGATCTTTCTGAGGTCCCTTGACGATAATATCCGTCATGTCATCTTGTTCAAAAATGGGTGAAGTATTACCTCAACCCATGTATTCAACTACCCTGGTCATAAGACCCCTGTACCCAGCATCTGCATGCTCTGCAGGATCAGGTTTGGCGAACTCTAATTCTGGGGATGTGTCAACTCCACTAGCAGAATGTAGAGTATCACTCAGGTCTCTCATTCTAGATTCCTGGTCAATAAGTTCCTCAGGAACTTGTCTTGTACCATAAGTAACTCCCAAAGGAGTAACCTCGTCTTCTTCTGAAGCAGACTCTTCATAGATTGCTGACATAGATTTGAAAAAGTCTGACCTGGGGAAAGGAGTGAATCTTCTTTCTTCCTCTTCCATCTGCTTCGAAGGACTTGGCAAATCCCTCGAAGTTTTTCGAAGGTGTCTTCGAAGATGACTTTGATAATGGCGTTGATGACGCATTTGGCTTTGGTGTCGAAATTATCGACGTTGAGGGCATCGACAAAGTTGTCGAAGTCTTGGACGACTTGTGTTTCTTGCATGGCACTGGAGAGGTGCTCGACTCTCGTGAGTCTTTGACGGTTTTACATCGACTTGAGGTTTTTAGGATTCCTCGACGCTAGCGGTCTTAGCTATGGTAGCCTTGGACTTCCCTTTGTCGTCCAATGGAGCGACTTTAGGGGTATGGCTTTTTCGAGGGTCTTTCGAGGGGGTCGGGCCGCATTCTCGAAAACCTCCATCATCTTTTTACGGAATTCTTCCCACTTACTGGGAGAATCCGATTTAGTCGGACAACAAATTTCTTCGGACGACTCTGAAGAAGACGATGATGAGGGAGATCTATGTCTCCTCTTCATTTTTTTCGATGACGATGAAGAGTGTCTCGATCTACTCCTAGATCGAGATCTCTTTGAGTGCCTATGGCGATCCAATTCCTTAGAATCAGTCGCTTTCTTGTGTCTTTTTGACAAAACCTTTTTTGAGGCCTCCCTCCCCACCGACAATTTACCTCTCCTCTCGCGAAGAGCTTTTTCGGTCATAGATTGGCAGGACCCGCAGTCGTCGGTTCGGTGACTGGAACCGAGACACCAGAGACAAATCCGGTGGGGATCAGTGATCGACATCTTAGATCCACAATCTGCACACTTCTTAAACCCAGTTCTGGGTGTCGAAGATGACAACATTTTCTTCACAGAAAATAGAAGCCTGCCGTTCTCGATAGCGAAGCGATCGGAAAAACGGAACTGAAGCAGCGGGCGCGGCTCGAGCTAATTATATCATCGGTGACATCGACAAAGTACGGAGTAAGTCGAGGGACAATCGACGCCACGACCTCGAGCACAGCTCCCTCTGCCGAGAAAAAAAATAATACATTTCAGAAGCAGCAAAGCTGGAGATAACGAATTATCACAAGATGATGAATACGTGGGAGGAAACAATCCATTCGAAAGGTAATTTGCAGTACTGATCAGATACATGATTACTTACATTTAGTGGTCTTATCCTTCTGCGGTTGGGTCTTGGTAGGGGTTATTGCTGTGCTGCTATGACGCTCAGAACGCCCCCTCTGATTTTCAACCAGTTACAAGTTTGTTTGGTCTTACTGTCAATTTGGGGTGGAAAGTGTGGGTGGCGGAGGTGTTTTGTTGTCGTTAGACCCATGTTAAATAGGACATGAGTGGAGCTGCAGGTTTATCAGTACGCAACACCATTAGATATGGGAAAGATAGTGCGGGATTATTACTCATTGTCATGGCGCGCGCACACACAGTCACCAGCCACAGTGCCGCTCCTCTCCTGGAAAGTATGTGGCATCAATAATCGGGCTAAGATTACACGCCCCACAGATCATTATGCTACAAGATACCCACGCACTTGTCAACTTTGACAAACCTTTTGCTTCCAAATGGGGCAGGTCAAGGTCAAGCACATGAATCAATTCCAACTAGTAGATGCTTGGAGGTGTAAATATCTGCGGATCAGGGAATACTCATTGTATTCTACTGTCCATATGATATGATGTCCCGGATTGATTGCTGGCTAATCTCTTCCTCATTACTACATCTCCTGGATGACAGTCGAATGTTGGTTTAAACACATTCTGAAACATTTCCGATTAAACTCTGTATGATACATCCGGCCTGTCCACTATGGTGATTGACCGCATGGGCACTGCTCGACAACAGTTACACAGACTTTATATAAACAACAAGGTCTTCCATGAAACCATTGTAGGATCTGTCTCATATGCTATTTTATGGGAAACTTTTAAGGTGTTCATCAGGGGAGCTGGCTTTATCCACGCTGGTGGGCGTGATGAAATATATTGGTAGGGAGCTGCAAGCACAAGAAATAAAGATACGCACACATGAAAACCAGTATGGTAAGGGGCACGCAGATCATTTAAGAGATATAATTAAAGCAGAGGTGGTGACATTTCATGAATAAACCTATAATGTCGCAGAGATACGGTGAGGCGGACAGACTGGGCAGGGTTTTGGCCCGGGCTGTACATTCGCATTATACGGAGCAGACGATAATGGGTACACAAATGTCGGACGGAGTAGTCCACACGGATAACTCATCCATTTGCGATGACTTCACTGAATTTTATGGTGCGCCCTTTCAAATGAAAACTTATCTATCCAAAATCACGCTGCCAACTGTCTCCATGGAATCAGCAGAAGCAACACGCCTCTCACTCTAGAGGAAATAATGGCTGCTATCTCGGACCTCCCATCTGGCAAGTCACCAGGGTTGGGCGGCTTAGTCACAAAGTTTTATAAAGAATACAAACACACCTTGGTGCCTCTGCTATTGCAGGCATGGACCGAGGCCATGGAACGTGGCATGCTCCACCCTCCTCCCACAAACTCCGAGAAGCTATTATCACGGTCTTATTAAAACCTCATAAACCACCCAAGAACCTGGGCTCATATCGCCCCCGTCTTTGATTAATACGGATTCTAAAATATACACCAAGTGACTTGAGACTCGGCTAATGCCTTTGATGCCACACTTGATTCACCCAGACCAAGCTGGCTTTGTCCCCTCCAAGTCCACTGCACATAATCTGAGGCCCCTTTTCTGTATCCTCTTCCGAATTAATTCTCAAGCAAACGCAATGGTGGCTTCTCTTGATGCGGAGAAGGCGGCCTCCAAGGACTTTATTTCTAGTACTGGACTCATTTTGGCTGGGTTCCTTTTAAATTGATTGCGACAAACTGCTTTATTCCTCCTCTCTTGGTAGGATACAGGCAAATGGGCATACTCTCATCCACCATTGCATTGGGGAGAAGCATGAGGCAGGGTTGCGCGCCCTCTGCCTCTGTTCCTCTTTGCTTTATTTGAGCCCCTGGCAGATGATATCTGGGTGAAGCACAGACACTGTGGCCTTCGCATTTCCGGAGCTATGGACATAATATCCCTATATGTGGATGATGCTCAATGATCATTCCTAAAACTGATTCAAACCTCCGCCCACTTCTTATGGAGATGCAAGGGTTCTCTCAATATTCTGAATAACAAATAAATTGGTCTAAATCTGAACAGTTTCCACTGATGAACAACTCACATCCTCCCGATGATACGCTAGGATTCATATGGGCTCCAAAGACCATTACCTATCTAGGGATTTGTGTTTCCAGATCCACCAACACCCTGTTCTCTGATAATCTGAAGACATACTTATCGGCTCTTTGTGCCAAACTAGAATTCTGGTGAAGGCTCCCTATATCATTATATGGCAGGCTTTCCCTCCTGAAGATTGTCCCCCCCCGAAAATATTTTACTACTTATATACCAATATGGCCAGGCATTATAAGGTGATCTGATCCTTGGCAACTGGGATTTGTGTGGGGTTCGGGCGCTGCTAGACTGGCATGGGCAGATATGGCGAAACCATATGACCTGGGGGGATTGGCTGCACCGGATTTTGAGTTGTATTACTTGGTGGCCCAAGCACAAAATGCTGCGCATTGGTAGGGGTCATCCCGCACCTATCACCATATAGATATTGAGCCAATCAGAGAAAACCCCCTGTGCCTGATCGCTGTTATATTTGGTACACAATATGATGAATGCGCATTTGATCTGGTACGGACAACGATAGGGGCATGGGCTAAGCTATTCCATTGAGATTAGAGGATCTGTATTGTAGTAGTGTACCGCTTTGGGGTTTTCCTGATATTCTGCCCTCGCAGAATAGGGCTGTACTTACATGGGACACAGACCGTGTCCTCACGATGGGAGATATGTTTCCTGATGGGAACTTTGTTTCTAGGTCAGAATTCACTGCCAAATTGGGAAGTACCCCGACTGCTCTGTTACAATATGCTCATATTAGAGCAGCCTTTCAAATGAAAAGGCAGTAGTTGCCCACTGAACCCGAAACCCATACTATACTTGACACTGTCACCCAAATCACAATTGGACCCAGGCTGATGTCCGAATTTTACCACAAAGCATGCAGGCGGCTGGGAATATAGCCTGTATTAAATCTCAGTGGGAGGAGGATATTGGCCACAATATACCCGATGATGCATTTATGACTTATATATCGTTTTACGCCAAAGCGTGCCCAATGCATGGGCACGCTACTGTCTTCTTACCAAGGAGGCATTATTAAACGTCAGGTACATATTAATTTGTGTGCGTTTTTTTCTCCCAAAAACCTCTCACTACACTAACAAACAATTTAAAACACAATTATTACACATCACTTCTTTTAACATGTACAAAAATCTAAAATAAGTGCATAATTCCAAATTCAAATTCCATGAGCAATACAATTAATTTAATTCATACTCCATTTTCACAATACCAAAACCATATTACTAAGATTGATTAATTTTCATAGCGTCATCTTACTCCAGAATTCTTTGTATCCAATTCAAAATTGCCTGATCAATGCAATTCACAACTTCATATTCCTATTTTCACAGTCCTAGACCGTATCAATATATTCATTCATAGTTACATCCTCGTCCATAATTCCTGCACATACTTGTTCAGCGAACAAAGCTTTAACTTTAGGACCTACAACCACATTTAACACATTAAGACACTAAATTTCATTCTTTCCATACAAAGTTCTAAAAAAAAGAATATTAAAATACATTGGAATACATTAAAATACAACACAAAGACCATTAAAATAGTCACTATATAAAGTGCAAGGATTCCGTCAACATTATAAGAGTTACACAAAAATGTAAAATCTATAGAATATTTAAGAAAGAGAAAACACATTTAATCTAAAAAGATCAAACTAAAAAAACCTCTTAGCTGCTAAGACTTTATCCCCTGGATTAATCAACAGACAGTGCCACAACCTTTCCCATTCAATCAGGATTTCTGACCTTCAGCCGCCTTGTAAACTAGAAGCCTTAGGGCCAGGCAGTTCAGTGATGCTTTAATACCTTGTCTGAACTCTGATTCGTACAGATCTAAACAGTGTACTTCCTTTGCCCAAGAATTAAGTGCCGTCAGCAAGATGTTCCAAGAAGCCATACCTCTATGTAAAATGGGATCAAACAAGGCCTTATTATTAGGTGCGTTTCTATCTCGGTATAGCTCCTCAAAATGGCCTTCCCAAACCAATCCCGAGATAAGTTGCATCTGCAAGGCTTTTTGTTGGTCTACTGATTATATTTGTGCAAATAATTTCCTCAAACCAGGATCTTATCCAGGTTTTTAACAGGCACCAAACCTCTCAAAAGATCTTGAAATGAGGGCACAAAATTATCTGGATCAAACTTTGCAGACATGCCCTCTTCATACCAATCGCTCACTTTGGCATTAAACCTAGTAGCCAGAGAGGGTCGCCAAAGGACTGCATGGTCTCTACCCCTTATGGCTAGACTAATAGAGTTCATCTTAAAATTGGTGTAATCATTACACTGAAGTTCAAAATAACATGGCAATGGCCACTACCTTCTCTAGAGGCAATCAGCATGTTCTCACATATAGCTACCAAATCATTGGAGATAAACATGTAATCCAACGTTGATTCGACCACCGAATTAGCCCAGGTATATAGTGGCAGAATATCTCCCTTTTGGTTACCTTTTAGTAGTGCCATATCCCACATTTTTAATATAGACATAACAACTACCACTCTTTCTTTTGAGATTTTTGAGGCCATCCTTCCATTAGTTTCATACTAGTGCTGATCCAAAAATGTGCTATTAAAAACCCCCCAATATTAAAACACTGGTTCTTGAATCAACTACAAACTTCTCTAGATATTCTGAAATATGGTTCATAAATAGCTGCACAGAAATTACCGCTGGATTGAAACAGACATTCAAAACAACATGTCCGATGAAATGCTGATTCTTCTTCACCCCAATCAACACTAAGACACAAAATATCATGTCTCCCCATATTCAAATTAATCATATTAATGACAGTGGTATGTCGGAGAGCACACACTAACCCTCGATAGTGTCGTCCGCTAGGGCCCTTATAGGCTTGTTCAAAGCAGATATTGAACCAGTCAATAAAAGGAATATTCATAAGTAACGTCTCTTGGACACAAATACATGGTGAAACACGTGTACAGAGATAAAATGTTGTGATATGTATAAAACAACAAGGCAAAGACAATATATCCTTTATTTTGGAAAATTGGAAAACAAAAGCATCTTATTTTTTTGAAAATTGGAAAATAAGAGAAATAAATGAATAATGAAAAATAAAATCTATTCCTGGACAATGTGGTTTTGACTAAATTTGAAGCATTCACCCTATCATTCAACCAATATAGGAATTGGCGCACAGTTTAAGATACCATTTGGAAGAAAATAATAACTTTTGAACACTTGCTCTGCTTTACAAGGCAGACCCTTTAAATCATCTATCCATTCCCAATTCTAGCACATGAGTTCTCTCAGAGGCAGAAGGTGGCCCTTAGTGGCCTAGGAGCCGGCAGTAGGCAGGGTGATATAGGGCTCAGTTGCAGGCAAAGTCAGAGTTCATGAGGAATACTAGGCAAACAAGTAAGTAGTTCACTTTGAAAGTTAGTTAGGGTGCAGGGACTTCAGAGAAGACACCCTAGGAAGATTCCACCAGTGGGCCTGGGTGAACTGGACGAGACCAATCACAGTAGCACGCCAAGGATAGACAGGAATCACAAGAGACTGAAGGTAAGTAAATACCCCAGCCAACACAGTACCCCAGCAAAGAAGTTTGTCAGCAGGAAGATTTCAGGATATGCAGCCAAAAACCAGGTCGATGGATTCCTTGGTCTAGAAGACGGAAGACAGGACTTTGGAAGGACCTTTGCAGCAGGATTCATGGAAGAAAGCGCCAGGCCAGATTTTCCTTGCGACTGGATGCAGCTGTGGATTTGGTGCCTTTTTCAGGTGCAAAGACGACAGAATATCGCTGGTCGGATTCTCGTCATTTGAAAGGTGCAGACTTTTCGGACTCAATTCACGTCACTCGATGTCCAGCAGGATGCCCACAAGGTTTCAGCAAGATACGGAATTCGGAAGACCATCCACCGCACAATGGCTCGAGGTCCCAGGGTATTGCAGCCCCGCAAGTTTGCAGCATGAAGTGGGATGGCTCAAATGCAGGTCTTCTTGGGTCTACTGGGTCTCACCAGGCTCTGGCCGTCCTTTTTGGAATCCCCGAGTCGATTGGAAGGACGGGCTACAGCATGCTCCGGTCCCCCACAGCAGGCTCTCCGGTCGCTGGAATTAGTTTCAGCTGCATTTCCTTCATCATCCTCTTTGGTTTCGGTTCCAGTGGTCGGATTGTCAGCAGCTTTCAGGTTTGGAGTTTTTATCAGGAACAACAACACAACCTCTGCATTTTACAACAAGGGGGGTGGGGTCTGGCTGTCCAATCAGGACAGCCAGCCCCCCCACTGGGAGTTGTTCCCTTTGAGGCAAGGTGGAAGACAAAGGGATGCAGAGTTTTGGAAACCCTCGTCGCTTCCCGCTTCCTGTCTTTCCATACACTCTGGAGCCTGGTCGGGGAATCGGATTTCTGCCGAAGACAAAACAGCCACTGGGGGGCAATTAGAAATGGCGAAAAAAGAATGAGCCCACCATTTTAGAAAAATGGTGCCCCTATTGTTCATTACTGACGCTGAATTGCGAGTAATAAAAACTAAATATCAAAAGGTAAAACCACTGCCACCAGCCATTCATGTAAAACTCGCAATTGTGGCAAAACCTTACCAGGTAAGTAAGAAAGGGGATACATTGTACCCCCCCAGCATTTCACATACGGTGGGGTGTGCTGGCTCACTATAGAAAATGTAAAGGGGGATACAAATCCCTCTTTACTACTTGGGAACTGTAGTTCACCCAAGTACATGAAAGAGAAATTAACAGGGCAGCCCATAGGGGCAACCCAGCCTAAGCCCAAAAGTTGAAGGAAACTATAACTTCAACCATACACTATGGAGAGCCATAAAAAGCTCACCCATAAAAAGAGAGACTAGGTGAGAGGTGAAAAAGATCCCCCTTCACCTAACGACAATGCAAAATAGTTACCTAGTCAAAATAAAAAGTTCTGGGGTTGACACAAGTCAGGAAGATTTATCATTGATATGAAAAACCTACCGAACACTTCACGATTATCTGACACGCGCACCAGTTTTGAAGGGGTAACAATGCAGATTTGCTTTTATTTTCCCCATTTTAGTGTTCACTTGAGACCTAAACAATAGGACAGCACTATGACTTCTCAAACCGTATACCATGGATACATTTACCTAACCAAATGTCAATAGTCCAGCAGCACTGAACAAAGGAAATGGTTCCTGCAGCTGTATTTATGTAATCACAGTAAACCCAAATGCCTTGCCTTACCTTACTGCACCTTAGCTCACTCCGCCAAAATCCACCCATACGCGCTACACACTGTGCCTTCCTTTTTATATTGGCAGAACCAATTAAGCAGAGTAGCAGCCGCCCGACCCAGCAGGTGGAAAAGATTAGCCCAGATTAGGTAATGCAGCAAAGACAGCGGGGGCCAAGACGGCAAGCTCTGCTGACTCCCAGCGGTTTGAAATGTCAATTTACTTCTGAGCTGCTCACGATGAACGTTGTAGCCCTTTGGGGCATACATGCTTTAAAGCCTCTTTACCAATGTTAAAAATCCACTTGCAGGAACGAAACAGAGAACACACCGTTAATTTACTTCTGAGCTGCTCACGATGAACATATTGATACAGTTCAATGTGCTCAACTGGCTGCAAGACACCCCAGCCAAAATTGACAAATTCGCGCTAGGCACCTCCATCGCATGCCGCAAGTACAAGTCACCGGCCGATTTTCTCCACATGCCCACTGGTATTAAAATTCGGGGCCGACGTGGCCGAGGTGTTGGCATGGATGATAATTTCCCATTCACTGGCTCCCATGAAATATCTCCTTGGGGTCATTGGTATGACAACTGCTGAGCACTGGAGGCTGTTTAATTTGCCATGCCTAATTGCTAAGAAGTGTTTCCTCAAATATTGGAAATCACATGTTTCTCCAACCCAACGGTTATGGTTGACGGAGTTGATGTACTCAAATGAAAAGAAAAAGACGTATTTCTGCTATCTCCACTGCTAAGAGTCCTATAAATATCTAGGAAGGGTTTCAAGCCTATATGCAGAATCTGAATGCTACAAATATTCAGCCGATTGATTTGGTGTTTGTCCAGTAGAATGTTATTTCCTCAAGTGTAAACACATCTTTTGACAATCTCCCTCTGGGAGTGCAAGAGAGATGAGACTAATGTATTACTGAAAATACACACACCGACTGTGCTTTTGTGTATTCCACTGATGATAAAATAATAAAAGAAATGTAAATCCTCTGCTATCGTATCCTTTTCCAAAGTGAAAATTCTTCTACAGCCTTATTCACTGAGTAAATGTATTACATAACATCAACAGGAATTAAAGTGTAAGGTTTGTATGGTGGCCCCTTCTTAGGTTCCAAACTGTCTCCTGGAATTAAGTCATCGGTACCCTCCACTTGAGGATCCAAATCAAAATCCTCACTCAAACCCTTATTGGTAAGATCCTGGGAGGAGGGGGGTGAGGGAGGGGGGATTTAACAGCCCCGAAATGTGTTCCTTTAAATCATATTTTTTAGGAGAAAGCCTGCCATCAAGAAGGGATACAAGGTCCTTTAGGAAGGCTTCCAAAGACTGAGCTTTTCCCGGAATATGGAGTGATGAGGCAGGTCAAGGCGAAAAAAAAAAACTGGTCTTAATCACTGTATCATAAGCAAATATCTGCCTATCTTTCAATTGTTTTAATTCGAAAGCCGATAGACTTGAAACAGAATGCTCAGGAATTGTCTTCAGCAGTACTGTATCCTGTTCCAGGTCAGGTCGAAAGTCGAAGAGGACATGCAATATTTTCTTTGGTGCCATAAAATTGATGTCACCAACTTTGAAGGGATAATAAGAGTCAATCCTTCTGTGGCATGTCTCTTGTTGTCGTTTCCCTGGTACACAGTATCTCACGACTGCTGAACTTTGGCAATTACTTACAGGGCTCATCATTTGGTGCCGAAGATGTGGGCACCAAGGCACTCAAGGCCAACTTTGGAGCGTAGGCACCTTATTTTATTTTTACCAGAATTGATCTGACATACTAGAATGACAGCAATAGTTTATCTATCATCTCTCAACAGTAACACACAACATGGTGTTGAATATCAAGTCACCAGTCGCTGAACACTGGGGTGACGGAGGCAGTCAACTTAGAAGCCTATCCCTTCTCATGCGGCACCTCCACGAAACCCTCCATAACAGTGTGGGATTAATTATGTCTAGAAGCCTTTTCGCATAAATAGGCACCACTCTCCTCTTTAAAGATTGCACCTTCAGAAACTCATCTCCCTAGGACAATGAAGACTTGGATCGCTTTATAGTGTTATTCTCAATGGAAAATCGGTGAAAAAATGCTTCACATATCCTGGGGGGACCTAGTGTTAATGTCACAGGACTTGGTACCAAATTACTCCAGACAGTAACAACAAAGCAGATTAGCATGCAATCGCAATTTTCTTTTGTCCATATGTCTAGCACTCCTTGATGAAAGGCATGTACCAAAATAAAACATCAGGAAGCCCAGATGGATCTGAAAACTGTAAGGAGCAAGTCATTTAAGTGACCTGGGAAAGAATAAATTGACAACCAGGCGATCCTGAATTAAAGTCATGCAGCAAAATGAAGAACACACATTTTGCCTAGGGAAAAAAAAATGTTGTAGCCCCTCACCAAACGGGAGGTGAGGAAATCTGACAGTTGATGGCTCCCGTCTTCCAGGAGCCCTTGCTGCTGTGCACCCTTCATAGGCTGCAGTTTGTACACTTGCAATGGGCATGAAAGACTAAATGGTTTTATTTTTGCATAATTCCAATGTGTATACTATTTTCTAGCTTACCCTAGGCTCCCTTGATAGATGTCTAATCAAATTCATACAGAAGAAAAAACAATTACAGTCTGAGGAAGAAGCTATAACAAAACTGTCAGTAGGGAGCAGCAAAAGAATAAGTGTCAAACAAATACTTGCAGGAGAAAAAAGGGCCACAAGGTATGAAAATAGACCTAAAAGGCCAAAATAATAACACATTGCATCACAGCGAGCAATATGTAGAAGAGAGATGACTGCAATAGGTTATATGCATTAGTTTGAAAAGGAATACGGTAGTCTATTGACTTTGGAAGATTTTTATAATTAAATTATTTTATTAACTTTATTTTAAAACTTTAATTCTATTGCTATTCAAAGGTTTGCAGGGAATATACGAAATTTTGAATATAAAGAAGATTCCATGATGTACTACATGCATCCAGCATAAATCCACATTTACAATTCTCAAACGATCAAATCTCTTGTAGGTTACTAATACAGAAGTACATTCTTGGATTTTAAAGAATCTGGATCAAAATAACTAAGGTGCAAATGGTACCTGATCTCCTCTAGGTATTATGCCAAACTCCTTCTCATGGTTTCTGTGGCACTTCCCTTTGTCAGATTCAATAATGATTTAAAAAATTCATTTCTATGGATTCATAGAAATCAATCGGCTGAAGATTGTTCTAACTAGGGGGACTTTTTATGGACGTGATAGGCATGAAATGCTTTTATTGCCTCAGAGGGTGGCTGTTACTCTAGGTATATCGGATGTTATTAAAAATGAGTGTGGGGGAGCCAAATCATACTGAGACCTGTTGTGGTGCATCATCACCCACTTCATTTTATAGTAAAGTAATTGAGGGACAAAAAAAGTATTTGCCAATCGTATTTTAAGCAGCTGTGCAAAAAGAGTGAACTCAAAGGGGACACCACACATTTAATCACAAGACACAATCTGGCAAGCTAGCTATCCCTGTTCCATGCACCTTCGATCAGAAGTAAAGAATTTCTTTCCATGACTAATAACTGCATGTGTAATGGTGACAACAGCAGGACGACGTTTTGAATGCATGGAATATATTTACTCAGAGAAGGTTCCTGCTTATGGAAAACAGTTGTAAATGTAAAACGCAAAGGCACAATTTTACAATCGACTATCCAATAACTTTTTGCAAAGGCAGCATAGTTAGTTTTGACCAAACCTGTTCAAACATTATCCAGACAAAAGGGCCTATAACACCCCCACATTTTTTGAGAGAATGCGGTTGCAGACTACCCCACTATTCCTTAATGTAGTTGTAAAAGAAAATGGTGCAACAACAAGCATGTTCCTTTTGTCTCACCATTACAACCAATTTTGTGAGAGCACTGCCAGTTTGGTTGAGACCCATTCAAAGTGACTTTTTTCTAAAGTGACACTGCCTTTCATTTACTGAAGGGAAAAGGAGAGCGGATTCTTAATACATATTTAAGTTATTGTTGAATACTTTTGATAAGCGGCAAAAACAGAGCTGTGTGTGGCGTGTACACGATTGGGCGGAATGTTCATTTGCGGATGAGAATTTCAGATGGTGCTGTTTACCGTGATCTTTATGCAGACAGTTTCATTTTGTATGGCTTGTGTGAACAAGAAAAGAATAGAGTGTGCCATCTATGTACCAACAAATTAATATATGAAGCCTCTTGTTTTGAAGTGTAGCCAGCCCTAGAACTTTGCAACTTACCCTCTCCCCCAGAGTCTCTCAGCATAGTATCAGCTACCACCACAATGGGTCTCTTCAGTACGTGAGCAAGAACAAAGACATGGAACTCCTCCAGGCTTTCATACACCGGCTCCTCTGAACTCTCGACACTGAGAAATAGAAAGAAATTGGAGCAGTCATTCACCACTTCAATATTTAATCACTACAGTCCTGAATGAACATCACAAATGATTATACAAAACTCGAATAATCCTAGGGATGTGGCTGAAGACTGATGGGGGCAGTGTACACCCAGAAAAGTATCAAACAGCAATAAAACATTGGAAGTCTTGTCACACTTTGTTCATTATTTTGCATTTCCGGGAAAAACATCCACGCAAAAAGAGTGATATGGGCACAATAGTCATCACCTTTCCAGATCCCATCATCCCATCTTGAAACGTAAGCAGGGATAATTTTCACTTTGTTTTCCTTTGTGATCCAATGCCCTGTTTTGTAGCGCTATTTATTTGCGATGCAGTTTAAACTAGGGAACACGTCTGTTTTCCGAAGCAAAATGTTTATTACAATTTGTTTAGTTTCTCTGTAGAAATGTATGTTAGTGAATGAATGATGGCCAAATGTATGAAATGATTTGTGCCCCATAGATAAGCAGTGTATCACCCACTGTACTCTCTAAACAGGCAAATACTGATGACAAAAACAGGGAGTGAAATTACTCCTGACAAAAATAGGAAACAGAAACATAGGACACTGCTTCCTGCAGAGGCTTCCCTCAACAGAGTTCTGTGGAACCAGCAGAACAGTGGCACAGGAAAGAGGTCCAATATTATTACTGCCTAACTGGAAGAAGAACTCAGGTAAAAATTCAACTTTAAATTAGATGCACTTTTGTAATATATGTTAACTCTTAAGTATACATTTTTACTTGCCTAAGATGTACCTCGGTTCGGAATGGGAATCACTTTATTCATTAAAACAGTTAGGCCTCGGAAGAGGTGCAAAGTGCATTTCAGTAAAATTTCGAAGATGGAGCCCCTAGTTAACACAAACCAAAGCTCCTCACACTTGCCATGATCACACATTCCTAATTTATTCTCAAACTGACGGACGGAGGAGGGGAGTTCTGAAACACCTCTTAGCTAGCTGGCACATGGGGAAAGGTTAGGGGAGACATAATTCATCAGATCATGGAGGAAAACGTGGCATCAAATTTGCAAGTTTGGAGTAATGTCCTAGCTACAGGGATCCCCTCTTGCCCGTTCATACAGAGACCAATTGTATTATTTGGGGGGGTACAGGGGGATTCGCTGCAAACTCTAATGCTAACATGTGATGTTTGGTCTGCCACCATTATCCATGGAAATGTCTGCCATCACATTACTAAATATAGGGAATAGCTTTTAAATCCAGGAAAAGGCTTTTCTTTTAAACCACATGAGAGCTTCCAGCCATTATTTTTCAGTGGATCCGATGCGGCAGATGCCTGCAAGCAGCACAACTTAAACGGCAGACTATTTGAGGAGACATCTCCATAGTTGCAAACGGACAGTGAGGCAGGAACATGAACGCGTATCCAGAACAGAGAGCAAGAAACCGACTCGAACAGAGCCAAGGGATACTAAGTAAAACAAAGAGGTCTGTGTGCCCCCCCCAGCACTTTCCCTTTCAAACCAGTGGCAGTATGGGGATTTCCTAGTCAGACAACAAGGCAACAAATCATAGCACTCAACCAACACAAAAAACCCAGCCTAATGTAACCATACAATCACAATGACAAAGGGCCAACCTGCTAAATTAGAAAGGGACACTCAAGGTGGATATTAAGAGCTGTGTGAGAGTCAGGAGTAGGAGTAAGAGAATGCATGGTGGTGCAGCCAGGAGGCTAGATTTGCAGAGCAGTGGAGAGAGGGAGAGGAGCTGTTAAAAAGGTGGAAGAGAGAACTGAGAAGACAACAGTGCAGAAGACCAGGAGGCCATCTACCGGCCTCCTGGTCAAATAACCTCATTTCTCTCTGAGTGGGCAGACCTCTCCTCCTCCCTCCTGGCCTCTACCACTCAACAACTCCTCCTCCTCTGTGACCTAAATATACATTTAGACTCTCCTTGCTCCTCTTCTGTACTTTTCCATGACCTCTGCGACTCCCTCTCCATGTCCATCCTCCCCTCTGGCCCAACTCACTCTGCAGGGCACACACTCGATGTCTTGATCTCCTCTGACCTCCCCCTCTCCATCCCTCTGACAACTCCTCTCTCCTGGAGCGATCACTCCCTTCTCTCATCTCATCTCTCCCTCTCTTCTCGGACATCCAGCCCATGAAGCGTGTGTCAGTTGAGGCTTTTGCCACCACTTTCTCCCCCCCCCCTCCACCTTTGGCTGTGTCACATCCTGACACAGCCCTGTCTCTGCTCTACTCTACTCTTCAATTTCTGATACGCTTGATGCTTTTGCCCCTGTCATGAGGATCCGTTTGAAGTCCAAAGCCAATTGCAATTCCTGGTAGGACTCTGACCTAGCTACACTTAAACATAAGCGTAGGGCAGCTGAGAGGAAATGGAGGACTTCCTGTTCATCCTCTGACAAACTGGCCTGTCGCCTGTTACAAAGGCAATACCAACACTCTGTCCTCACCAAGAAGAGTACACATTCAAGCTTGTGCCTCTGTGGCATCTAACAACTAGGCCAAACACTTTAAAATTGGCAAGGAGCTGGCCAACCCTGCTGCAGTCTCTACCCCTCCTGTTGCCTCGCTGGCTCTTTGCAATGCCCTTGCCTCTCACTTCATTTCAAAAACCCAGGACATCCTGTCCACCCTCTCCACTCACACCCCTCCTCTCCCTTCTCCATCTGTGCTTGCTGACCCTCCTTAAGCCACCCTCCCACCATCCTTCTCTCCTTTACTCTTTTCACCCTTGACAAAGTCGCTAGACAAGTCCGATCTATGAAAGCCTCGTCAAAACAGGTTCATCCCTGTTCCTCTAAAACCATCAAGGACCACATTGACACCCTCGCTCCGGCCCTTGCTGATTTTTGCAACCACTCCTTTGCCTCGGGATCCTTCCCCTCCCCTCTGAAGCACTCCTTTGTGCATCCTCTTCTCAAGAAACCCACAGCTGATCCTTCTTGTCCAGATAACTATCGCCCAATTTCCATTACTCCCTTTCTTGGCAAACTCCTGGAAAAGTTGGCCATCTCTCAGCTTAACCTTCATTCCAATTCAGTTGTCTGTCTCCATGACCACCAGTCTGGCTTCAGAGCTGCCAGAAGCACGGAAACTGCTCTCCTGAACATCCGTGAAGATCTGCTCTCCAACCTTGACTCCAACATTCCCTCTGTCCTCATCCTCCTCGATCTCTCTTCTGCCTTCAACACGGTCAACCATACCATCCTGCTCAACCGTCTCCGTGAAAACCTGGGTATCACTGATCAGGCTCTGGCCTGGCTGACCTCTTTCCTCTCCGATCGACCCTCCCAGGTCCAACTTGGTTTCTTCCTTTCATCTATCTTCCTCTCTACCTGTGGTGTTCCTCAGGGGTCTAACCTCTCGCCCTGGCTTTTCAACCAATACCCGGCAACTCTCGCCCATTGCATTGCCACTTTCAGCTCAAATTTCCAGTGTTACACTGACGACACAACTCATGTTCAGGCTGCCCTCTGCCACCTCCTCTCCCTCTCTCATCTCTGATTGCCTAACTGCCATTCAAGTTTGGTGTTCCGCCAATGATCTTTGTCTGAATGCCAGCAAGACAGAGATCCTCCTCATCCGCACACCTTCACCATCCTTTCCCCTCACTCTCTGGCTGGCCTCCCTTGGCGCTCCTCCTACCCCCACCTGCGATGCTAAGAACCTCAGGGTCATCTTTGACTCCACCTTTTCCTTCTCCGTCCACATCTGAGGTCTCTAAAAAGTCAAATTTCCGACTGCACCTCCTCAGAGGTACTCTGCCTTTCCTCTCCTTCCCCCAGAAGCTCATGCTATCTGTTACGCTCACCTGATTCCCACGGGGGCGTCGATCTGGACTGGCCCGCTGTTGCTTCCACCAGAGTAACACGTAGAGCCGAGATGACAGACTGGACAGACCCACTTAGCTTCGTTTGTTGGACTCGTACGAATATCTTTCTGCAATGGAGAAAGGGAATTAACCTCCCGTAATCTGAGCGTTAACCCGCCTTCCCACTCCCCTTGTCTGCCCACAGAACACTCCTGAAGTTCCCTCTTAATCTCACCTGAAGATTTGGAAAGATGTGCTCTCCATCCTGCGTCGAGCGCAGGGCCGCGTAGACGACCAGTTACTTCACTGGCGTGGAGGAATTGGTGAGTTCCAGTATTGACTCTAAGTCCAATTGTTAGTAAGAGTTCAAAAGTCTGATCTTCACTCTGCCAGATTCCTTGCAGGTTGCGGATTTAAACCACCAGAAGAGTTCCAAGTGGCAATTGGTAAGATCCTGGTAAGTCTATTGTGGTTCTCCCCTTTGGGGCCGGGGTACAGCGATGATGCAGAATTAACTACGCCGACCCGAAATGAGGCGAGTACCCCCCTGTGGTAAATCAAGTAAGTCTTTGGGGCTAGGTTGTATTGTCCTTGTTTTTTCCCCCTTAGGGGCCGGGGTGCGGCGGTGATGCGGAATTGACTGCGCCGACCCAAGATGAGATGAGTACCACCCTGTGGTAAATCAGCTAAGTCTTTGCGGGTGGTTTGTATTGCCCTTGCTCACCCATCTGTTCTGGTCTCCCCCAGGTGTTGAAGAATGGCCTGGAGATGCTGGATTCGCGATGGAGTAAAGGAATGCAGCCTCGGTTGGTGAGTTCAGCGCGGCTCTGCGAGGTGCGTGGCAATGCACCTGAGAAGGCTTCTCTCTTCCAGATCGACGATGTGCTGGATCAAGGATTCAGGTAAGGGTTTTGTACTGACCTCTTCTCCTTTTCTTGTTCCAGGTGTTCCAGGGCTGAAGCGGGCGTGGCTGAAGACTGGAGCTGCTGAAGACACGGTGAGCGTTACGCTGCAGCAAGCAGAATAACGCGAAGCACGTGTGGCTGTCCGGGTGTGGCTTAAATAGCCTTGGAAGAAGTCCCAGGTAAGTATTCTTCCACAGCCCCACCCGAGAGGAAAGGAGTCCCTGAGGTAAAGTAGTCCCTTTAAGCCTCATTTGGCTTGTGGCTTCGTGCAGCATGGTCTGCATCAGGTAGGTATGCAGCATGGTCTGCAACAGGTAAGATTTCTGTAATGAGCCTGGCGCCAGGAATGTAGCCAAAGAGCCCCTAACTGGGGTTTTTGGGCATGTTTCAAGTGGCATGATGCCTGCTTCCGGGGTTGCTGGGCCTGGTCTGGCTTTCCGGGGGCAGGCATCGTGACAGTATCCCAAGCTCTGGTTCTCTCTAGCTTGGACTATTTTAACAGCCTCTTTCTAAATCTACCTGCCTCTACTCTCCTCCCTCTGCAACTAATCCAGAACAGGACTGCAAGACGTGTCTTTGGCCTCAAGCCCTGGGATCGTATCTCTCCAGCTCTGAAATCTCTCCACTGGCTCCCAGTGGATGCAAGGATTAAATTCAAAACCCTCTGCATTGTCCACAAGGCTTTCTGAGGCCTGGGTCCAAAATACCTTCAGCTATCCTTCCGCAAATACCTTTCCTCTCGAGCTCTTCGCTCCTCTACCTCCAACTCCCTCAGGGTCAGTCGTTTTTCAAAGAAACGACCTGGGGGTAGATCTCTGTCTTCGGCTGGGACCTCCCTCTGGAATAGCCTCCCTGCCACTCAAAAACTTGAGGAGAACCATCTCCGGTTCTGGAAGAACCTCAAGACCTTCCTCTTTTCTTCTGCCTTCGCTCCCCCTCTCCCCTGCTGTTCTCTCTTGGCACTGTGCACCTGGCCACCCTCTGTCCTTCGGGCCCAGGTACCTGCTCACCCTGCCTCCCTCCCGCACTGCCTCCGGGCCACCCCTTGCACTGGGGTCTGTATCTGTACCCATACAGCCCCCCTTTTTCTTGCTGCACTTCTCAGACCTACCCGGTTTGCTGCCTTAAACCTAGCACTTGCAAATTGCTGGCTGCATTACCACTGTTTGTTGCCTATTATTTATTTATTGTTATTTATCTGTTTCTCCTCTGCTTCACACTTTCCACTTCTCCCTCCCTCCCTCCATGCACTTTTCCCCTCCCCCTGTCCCATGCACTTGCACGTTCTCAATGTCATTGGGCCTAGTAAGATCGCGGTTTTGTTCTCCCCGTTCACCTCCCTTGTCGTGCTCTGAAACACTTGTGTACGAGCGCGATAGAAATAAAATAGCAATCAAAATAGAACAGAAGGAGTATAGTGAATAAGGTTCAGAAGCGCTTTTCAGAAGGGAGAACAACTTAAAGGAAAGAGTAGAGAAAGAACCTCAGGAGTGTTGAGGGGCTAAGGCAGGTTGAAAGGAGGATGGTATTGGGGGAAAAGGCATGGAAGAAAGGGACAGCATGTTTGTGAGAAACTAAAAAGGCCAGCCAGTGGTGGTGGCGGCAAGGAGAATTGAAAACAGGTAAGACGACAAGCAAAGAGGGGAGACGGAAAAGAAGAGCTTAGTGTTTGCAAATGGATTGAGAAGGAAATAAAGGAGAAGAGGGAGTATTGGAAGGAGGAGAGAAGAGAGGAGGAAGGTGGGACAGATACAGGATAAGGAGTTGGTGCCTAAGTCAAAGGGTAAGTGCTGGGAGAGACTGCAGCACGGTCTGCAATCAGCACCAACAAGTTTAGGCTGGGTGACCCCAGGGGACACTGCATTCTTGGCGAATATCAGCAGAAGACCGACATCTGGGCTAATATACAGACAACTGAGCCAGAGTGGTGGTGCTGGCTTCACAATCAGAGAAGAATCACATTCTGGCAAGTGCAGCGAAATTCAAGCATTAAACCCCAAACGACTCATTCATCACCAGTAGGCAAAGGCTAACTGCCTGCTATCGTAGCTTCAGTTCTAGCCAATTCCTTAGCACTTTAAGTTGCTTAATAAAGACCTTAGAGCCTTGAGGCCTTGGTTTTGAGTTGTCTGCTGATCGGTCAGAGGTGAAAGTTCTTTAAATCGATTTTTAGAAAATGCAAGCAGTTAGAAAATTGGAAATGTAATAATGGGTTGGACTTGGGGCTAGAAAGATATATCGCGGGACACTGGAAAGCATCACAAATTCTGCAGCTTACAGCCTAGTGGAGAATCAACAGCTCAAGAAACAGAATACACTCTCTATTCAGTAGTCGACAATTGATAATCTAGAATTTACTTTTGTTTTTTTGCCTATCTGGATTTTGAGAAAGGTGGCATACCCAAGAAACTTACACAACTTGCCACCTATCCCGACTTTCTATTACGCTGACAATATACAAGTTCATCAGTTTTAGAGGTTCAACGTCAACACTCTCACTGATCAGTTGGTGTACTACTTTTGCAACAAATTATGATTTAGTAGAAAGCTCTCCGACACTATGAGAAACATAGAAGGTGTTCAACCCTAAATATGACAAATTCCAGAGGTTAACCGCAATCAATTGAAAATTATTTGAAAAAGCTAGAAGAGGGAATATGGAAGCACTGGAAAAAAAGGGCTAACTGAATGAGATCCGATTCTGGGTAGAGCAAGTCAACAGCGGGGTTTAATTTATGTCTAAGAAAGTGATAGCAGAAACAAATTAGTCTGAGGGGCTTGGAAGGGAGCAATCATCGATGATTAGAAGGGGTTAGGAATACGGTTGAGCAGAGTGCAAAATGTCAAGTAGTAAACTGTTAGTAAACTACTACCCAGGTATAAAATTCACTCGCCACCTTGGCATAAATACTAGTTTTCCACATGCATACAGTATCCCATGTTTTACTTGTCAGTAGTGAATGACTAGGCAACAGGGTAGAACAAGTGCACTTTTTGTGGTCATTAATTGAGAACATACAAGATGCATCTGGGAGATTGCATTCTGGAAGGTAGATCAGACCTCATAATTTGGGTTGGGAAAGCCCAAGATCCAAATTTACCGGGATGGATTGGCTGAAAGATTGTCGAAGGGAGTCCTTGAAAGCACTATTGAAGAGGTTACAGCTGCCATTAGAGAATTCACTTCTGGAAAATCCAAATAACCATTGGTCGACCGTACATCTGCCAGTTGAATTCTGTAAAAGAATATATTTATTATTTTACAGAATAAGCATAAGCTCCCCTCTTAAATCGATCTACCACTCTGCCATCTGCTCCCTATGCCTTCCATCACCTCTTGACTCCATCTCCTCCTCCCTCACATCTCTAGGTTGGCTCTCTTTTCACTCCCAGCTCAAGTTCAAGTTCCTCTGTCTTGTTTTCAAGTCCCTGTATGGTCTTGCTCCCCCCTACCTCTCCTCTCTTCTTTCCTTTACTCCCCTTCTCATCCTCTCCGCTCTGCTAATCTTTTCCTACTCTCTCCTCCTCCACCCTGCGTCCCCTCCCGCTTCCGCTCCTTCAACTCCTTGCTCCCTTCCACAGCAACCGCCTCCCCCTTCACATCCGCTCTTCTCCCTCCTAACCTTCCTTTTGCTCTTCTCTAAAATTTTACCTCTTCAACTCACCTCCCTAACACCCCACGTACCTTTCCTCCTCTTCCCCTTTACTTTCACCTCTTCCTTACCCTCTTCATCCTTCCTACCTCCTTCCTCCCTTCCCCCTGCTCGATTCTAGTCTCACCTTTTCCTCTCTTCTTACCTCACATTCCCTCTTTCCCCCGTTCTTACCTACTACTCCCTTGCACACCTCTCCCCTCCAACACCCTCCTCACTGCTGCAATATTGTAAGTTGTTCTTTATACTGTTTTCAGGTTGTGGTTCAATTATCATCTTATGCTTGCTTTATGTTTATTTGTTCTCATGTAAAGCACTTTGGAGAAAAGGGCTATATAAAATTCAATAAAATACAAATACAAATGCGTATGACGAAACAAATAAGGCAGGCTTATCAAATGCCAGTAAATTCGTTTTTGAGAGACCGGTTCTGATCTTGTTGTGAAGACAGAAAAAACACAAGACTAGACAAGGTGTATAAAAGGAATTGGTGTGCTACATCTCTAGCCTGAATCAGACTATTTTCAACAGAGGTTTGAACGGCATACTAGTAAACTAGAGATGTGACGCTGTAGTACGTGAAAGTAGAAGGCCGTCCTTCTACCTATACACCAGGCCTGTATGAAGAATCGCTGCGCTTCGTCACTTCTCCCAAAGGGGAGCCTTTCATTGTGAGGCTAGGGAGGTGAGCCTGCTATGCAACAGTCCCCCTAGGGTTGGCAGTATGCGGGACCTCACAGGGAGACTCCCCTTTCGGGTTCAAGGACTCCCATTTCCTCAAGAAACTCCCTGCAACCCTTCATTGTGGAACATTCAGTACCATCCAGGATTCAGAGAAATCCCATTAGAACAAGCCACTGTTTGTTATTGTAACATTACACTGCACATTCGACTTGAAGAAATGTTTGATAAAAATGCTGAGAAGAGAGGTGGCCGAGTAATACCGATTGCTCAAGGGCTGGAAGCCAACCAAACTGGGATGAAGAATGAAAGAACAAGAGAGAATGCTCAGCGGAAATAGAAAAGGGACTTAAATGCTCCACTGAGAAGGACCCAGAAAGCCAACATAAAAAGAGAAGGACTACGGAAAGTGTGAGAAACCCAGGAAGATCGAATCAGTCAAGAAGTGGAAGCTGCAGAGAACAGGGTGATCCTCTGTCGGGTGGATAGGCCCCATGGGTGTAACCAGGAGGCACAGAGAGAGCAGAGAGCCGAGCTGTGCTGTGCATGGGAAGAGAACCCTGCACGAAGGAGAACCAGGAGAGTGGTAGCGTGACCAATGGAACGTGGGCTGTTCAGTCCAAAAACACAGACCGTTTCTACACTGGCCCCGCCAGGTCAGAAAGAAGAACCAAGTAACTGATTGAACACAAGAACTGTTCAGACTCCAAGTGTCGTCCCTATCCTTGAGAAAGACCTGGTGACGCTAGCCAGTGAACAAGAAGATAATGGGAGAGGCGGGAGACCAGGGAGAGGATACAGGGACCCAGGACACCCCAGCAGCTTTATTCGTCCCTGTGACAGGACAGGTGCACATAAGAGCGAGAACTACAACAATAAACCTACTCATTCCAGTGAGCGGACAAGTGCCTATAAAAGTGAGAATAGCTCCAAGACTGTTTACTCGTCTCAGTGAAGGGTCTAATAACAATAAGAAGGAATATCACAGTCAAACCTGTCTCGCTTAGTACAACAGGACAGGAACTGAAGAGGGGAGCAAACAGCTGCTTGGACGGCTGTATTCGAGCTAAGGAGAAGTGCAATTTGCCAGAACAAGATTAATGTGATACGAGAAATATTGGTTATGCAAGTAAGGAACAACAAGATTACAGAGACAATGCAAGAAGGGGATAAAATCCCAAACACTGCAAAGAACCGCCTTATTCAAGAAAGAAGAGGCACACCAGAAAAGTGGCAAAGTCCCCGAGAGTAACTGTACAAATGAATCAAATATATAGCCAAGAACTGTTTGAGAATCAGCTAAAAGGGCAGAGGTACGCCTATCCAGGAGAAGTGAGTCATTCTCCTGGACTTTTTGTTGTTTTCTCTTAGTGGCAGGGTCAGGATAGATCAGATTTGAGATGGAGGACAGACTGTTTACTTCACTATTGACAAGCACCCTAGTTAGTTTTGTTAGGTCAGGAAATCCATGGAAAAGTGATAGAGGGCTTTTTTTTGGAATGAAAAACAAACTACTTGTTTATCATGACAAAACTGGTCTGCCTCCTTCTTCCTAGCTACCACACATGTTTAAAATAAGGTGGCAGTGATGTGTAATGAACCCAGTACCAAACAGACCTGTTGCCGGTATGGGGGTGTCGGATTTCTAGCAAGAAGATGCATGAAGAGAGGTCCCTTTTACTCCATGCCCAAGCACGCTTATTTGCAGCTGGTCACAGGCTCTTAACATTGATGAAGAACCTTCACTGCTTCATAGTTGCTGAAGGGCAGTAGAAAAAATTCATTTAAATCATTGTAATGGTGCTACTGAGCTGTCGGATATGCAGAACAACCAAGAGGATGAGAACAGCGCTTGATGGGGTGGCTGTACCTCTGTACCCCCATAGAGCTTTGGCAACAAAATAGCTCCGATTCTGGTGCGGCGCAGACTCAATGCTGCATAGGGCATTCCGGTACAGAGTCGAGAATGGTTCCTAAAAATGGAATGGGGTTACTGAGGTAAAAGGATGTGGGACACCAGGTGTCCAAAAAGTGCCCCAACCAGGGACATTTTGCACATGGTAGGAAATGCCTAAGGGAGGGGTTACAACGGGCACAGGTCTGGCATGTGGAAAATCCCACTTCAAATTAATGTAATCACTTAAACAAATGACAGGTCGCCTAGTGTGCACCATTTGTAATGACCAGGATTCACTTGTCAGCTACTTCTTTTAATCTGAGTGTATGGTTACCCATTAAGATGAACTGAGACCATATAAATTTTACATGTAAACAATAAAAAAAAAGTTAGGCATATAAGGAAACAGGCACAGGGAGACAAAGTGATTGTCCCCACTTTGTTCAAGAAGAAAGGCTCGGATTTGGATCTGAATCTTCCTGTTCCAAAGTCAGAAACTTACTACTTCACTGCACTTTAATGTCCTCTACTTGACAATTTTAAACTGCATTTTATACTGATCCCTAGTGTATTTATCTGTAAACATTCTTACATTAGTCAGATTAGAAGCTGAATGAAGATATTTCCCTAAGATCACACAACTCTGGAAAAATAGGGAAACCTGGAATGGAAGCAGTGGCATTATTTTACCAAAATCGTAAGGGTTGTGAACGAGGCTTAAAACTACCATGATTCCGAAACGCTTAAAAGAAATCACAGGAATTTATGGTTGTTCTTATAACCAACAAGTCAGGTGTTTGCTGCCTCTGGATATAATGGATCTGAAGGGCTTGCATTTTTTCAATGCAGATGTCACATTTGCTCTCAAGAACACACCAATTCCCGAAGACGGTTCAAGGGTTTCTGGAGGGGTGGTGCTGCGCTACACTGCGGAGCAAGCTGTAGTGTGGAGAGACACTCAAACGCAGAAAAAGGCAATACAGCCTAGTACCAGACGGGGCCAGAAAGACCGTCTTACCCGGTGGCGTGACCACGCTGCAGCCGTGGTGGGTATGTGACGCAGGAAACTACGCATAGGCCAGGACAAAACGGAGCAAGGACTCCTCCCATTGGAACACAATGGCCACAGACTGCCGAATCTGGCAGAAGTAGAGAAGTAGAGAAGAGACAGAGATGGAAAGACGGCCTTATCTGGTGGCATATCCACAAAGCAACTTAAGTGGTTCAGGAATCCGGTAAACTATGCTGAATGGCCAGGACAGACCGTAGAGACGGAATCCATACTAACAAAAAGAAAAAAGATCAAAAAAAGAATGGGAGAATTGACCAACTTTCGGCCGTACGAAAATTACGCAGGGCCGAACATTTCTAACAAGTCCCCTATTCTGTGGCATTACAGTGTGCAAGGGCAGCGGGGGCTGCAGGGTTGTCCCCAGCACCCTTGTTCACTGAAATGTCAGCAGGGGTAGTTTGTAGAAGAAACGAAAAAAGACAAGAAGAGGACCCTGCAGCGCCACTTCCATCCACGCAAGTGAATGGAACCAGCGTTGCAAAGGTGTGCAAGAGATTGTTACACATAGGAGGCAGTGGTCCCTCACGCCAGTTGCCGTGTTTATCTTTCATCTCGATGCATAGCCGCTTCCCTGGTGCAAACACGTTTGCTGTGTCAGGTGATGGATCAGCTGACCTCGCCCGCAACACTGCCTCACAGGCTCTGCATCCAAAACAGCCATTAAATACTGCATTCTGGTGAGGAATGCTGCTTCTATTTGTAACATTATCCTATCCATTGTTCTGGCTTGTTTGGATTCTCGATATGACTTCGGCTAGTTTCACGGACATTCTACTGCCTACTCCTTTGCCTCATTGATACCGTCTGTTGCCGACACAGACTTCCTTATTCCTACGTCTTGGTTCTCAACTGTTGCTGACTTCAGCCTGTGTATCGGTTTCCTCCCGCCTAGCGTTCTTGGCGGTACCCGCTCGTCCTGTTCTCATCTGCAGACCAACACCCGTTAAGATTACTGTGGTGTTTACACGTTGCTTATTGAATATCTATCTTTCTCTGGCTTAGTGGTAATATCAACTCATAGCCACCCGGCTACGCCAATAACTAAAAGCTCAAGATCCTATACCACTTTCAGGGGTTCACGCACTCCTGATTTCCTCTGTTCATTACAATCCAGCTCCATATATTCCAAGACACTATCCCTTATCGGGGGTTCATTTGATCACTGTCATCAGTGCCCTATACAACAATTGACTATACCTCTTGCTACTGATCTTTCTGGCCCTCACGAAGGGGATTTCCATAACCAAATATCACCGGATATCAACAACCATCATGTGCACTCTCAGACGCTCTGCAGGTTTTGTGCACCAACCCGGTACTAGTGTGACTCTCGTGCCGCCCGGGTTACTTACCTATACTGACTTCCTGGTTTGTTTTCTCCTCGCCGTTGTTTCTCGGACTATTACATTTCTTCAGAACTCAACTCCATCCCCACTGTGGTAAGCTAGCGTCTTCATCCTTGCCCTATTGTTACTAGCATATCCCAGGCGTAGAGGGTTAATTTCTGTTTTTGTTTTCCCTTAGGCCCACACGCCATACGTCCTACCCACTAATCACCAAGGTATGCCAGGGAGGATTTGGGAACATCCTATGCTTGCTCTTTTCCGCTTACATTAACCTGTTGATGGTTCTTTCTTACAGCCTTGGTTTGGCGGTGCGCGTGTTCCCCGCTCTTTTGTGTTATTTACTCCTCTGTCTGTTCACACCTATCAGCAGAGGGGCGCATCATAAAAAAATAAAAATGTTTTAAAAAAAGTTCCCTCAAGTTGAGGAAGCCTAGGTTCTGGGTGAACCCCGGCTTACTAGTGGAGTGCTGAGGGGGTTACCAGACATTTGGTCGAAAAAAATTGGTCGACCAGACAAATGGTCGAACCAATTTGGTCGAAAACCAAATGGTCGAATTTTTTTTTTTTTTTTATTTTCACCCCTTTTTTTTATTTTTTGGGGGGGTCCCCCCCCCAACCCCCTTTTTTTCTTTAAAAACCCCTTTTTTTAAAAAACGAAAACCCGAAAAATAAATATATAAATAAAAAAAAAATTCGACCTTTTGGTTTTCGACCAAATTGCGTCGACCAAATGTCATTCGACCAGTTTTCAGTCGACCAAATGACTGGACACCTGCTGAGGGATTGCTGTTCTACCTCTTACATCTGGTCGATTCAAGGCCCACTTCCCAACGCCCCAGCCAGCGCGGTGGTGAGTAGAATAACAGAGGCAGCGGCACACAAGGAGTTGTGCCGCCCACAGTTAAGTAAGGAGATTGTCCGAAATGTCCAAGGAGGGAAAACAAAGTTATCTTCGGTAAAATAACTTGTTTTCTTTCTCCTTTGGACATTTCGGATTAGAATAATTCACGGCAATCCGAAGGGACAAATCCTCCACTTGGAACGGGAGGATCGTGGAGAATGCATCATCAAATAGCAGATGCTGACTTGCCTGCGACGCTATGGAGAACGGAAAACGGCAACAACCCAGCTAGGACGGAAACTCGCTGGAGCACACCCGAAGGCATAGAAGGTACCAGGATTGCCCAGGGTGGATGGAGATCAGTGGAAACTAAGAGAGAGAAAGACTGACAAGGAGGGTTACAGAAGTCATAAAAACCAGAGTATTAAATCTTGGCACGAAGCACATACACAGTCAAAGAGGTCAAGGAAGCCTGAAAGCCAGAGTGGCCTGGAGAGTCTGCAATAAATAAGTAACATCGATACGATCATAAGGAGAAGGTAACCTAGACGGTTCACAATCAACTTGTGCAAAATCTAGAAACAGAGCGAAACTGGACAAGCTGCTGGAAAAGGAATAAGGGAAACAATTCCACCACATATCAAACTTGAGACATTTCATTTATATAGAGACTTAAAAGTGTATCGGGAGAGGCTAACAGGAGAGCTGAACACCTTTTATGCAGTATTTTTGTATGAACTGAAAACCATCTCCAAAATGGGAGATCCAAAGGACAATTGGCCGGACAGAGCCCAAGCTAAGGGGCTATTGTTTTGGCTTATATATATATATATTTTTTAAACGGTTTTTATTATTTTTGAAATAAACAAACAATACAAACCAAACTGGCAGCGTTATTTGCAACAAAACACATGAACATCAATTAGTCAAGACCACTTCTCCATCAATCCCTCCCCCCTCAAGAGCTCGTTTGTTCTTCTCATTCCGTATCTGCTGCGTGTGGCAGGGTATCACCTTCTTCTGAGACTGCAGAATCCGTTATTGTTCCAAACAGTCCTGCTATTAATACTCTCCATGCTAGTAGGGTACTCACCACTTCTTCCCCACACTTGCTACATGCCTCCTGCCATACCTCCGTTTCAGCCTCCGCCCATTTTTGCAAATCCCGCCACCATACCTCCACCCGTGGCTTATGGCACTGCTTCCAACCCATGGCAATCCTTCAGTTTGAGAGCACATATGCCAAGTCCTTCAATTTCCCAACATGTTTAAGTTTCTGTGGTCTGGGAAACCCTCCCAACAGGCAGGCCCAGGCCGTATTTATAGTGAGCGTGACCCCTTTGTCCGCTAGCTTTTGCGCCACTTCTCCCCAGAAACTCTCAATCACTGGGCAAGACCAAAACATGTGTGTCATATCAGCATCTTCCTTATCGCATTTTGGGCACGCTTGTCGTCCCGCATTTACAAACTTCGATATTCTCATCGGGGTCATGTGAGCTCTGTGCGTTATGTACAACTGTATTTGTTGCAGTCTGGCATTTCTGGACACCTTCTTGTGGTATCCCATAGCACGCTCCCACATCCCATCTTCCATCTGTGCTCCCACCTCCGTTTCCCAATCCAGCCTCAAATGCGTCAATTCCTTCCTAACCCGGGTCATCACCATCTCATACAATCTAGAGATCTCATGCCCTCCTTCTGATGTGTCATATATTGTCCCCATAGTGGCGTCTGGCTCCTCCGCCAATACAGTCTCAGGCCAGATTTTACGAATATTCTGCACTAGCCTTAGATACGTGACATACTGGCCCCTATGCAAGCCCCCCTCTTCCCCTAGTACTTCAAAATCCTTAATGGCCCCCTCTTGCCAGACATCCCCCAATGTAACCAGCCCGACCGACTCCCAATAGGTCCTGATTATCATCCTTAGTTGTTTGTCTTCCCCTGCCAAGGCCACCAGCGGCACCTGCAGGGAACACGGGTACGGGTCCTCCATCATTCGACATACTCTACGCCACATCTTCCACCCAAGCAACATCATACCCGGGCGCTCCTTCATTTCTGACCTAGGCAACCAAATAATTTCCTTCAGGTAAAACGGAGTGCAGTCCTGTCCAAACAGCCTAAATTCGTGAGTTACCTCATCAGAGAGCCATTTGACCACATATTGCAACTGGCCAGCTACATAATAGGCCTCAAAATTGGGCAGCTTAATACCCCCTTTTTCATAAAAATTCTGATACTTCCATAGCGCCACTCTATTCCGAGTGCCATGCCATAGGCAGTCTCTGCACATACTATTCAGCTTGGCAAAAAACTTCTTAGGTATCATGTACAGAATATTGCTGAAAAAACGTAAGAGCCTAGGTAGGACCACCATTTTGAGCATCGCCCTCCGTCCCATCATCGCCAACGGCAACTTCTCCCAAAACTTCATACTTATACAGATTTTTCCCACAGCCACCTCGGTATTATGCAAATGTTCCTCCTCTACCGTGTGATACACATCTATTCCGAGGTAGTGGAAGGAGTCAACCGCCCATGGTATCGACAACACTGGCAACCGCTCCGGAGGGGTTCCCCTGTAACTACCCAATGGGAACATGCTCGATTTTTGTGGGTTCACCGCTATGCCCGACAGTTCTGCATACCTTTCCATTACCTCCAGAGTATATTGAAGATTTTCCTGAGGATATTTCAGATATAATAGCAAATCGTCAGCATACAGGGATATTAGGTGTTTCTCTCCCCCTACCTCAATGCCTATCATGTCATATTGTTGTCGAAAGTACACTGCCAGGGGCTCCAGGGCCAAAATATATAACATCGGGGACCCTTGTCTGGTGCCTCTGCTAAGTTGCCACCTATCGGATATCACCACTCCTGTACGTACTCTAGCCAGCGGCTCGCTGTACAGCAGCTTCGCCCACCTAACATAGCCCGGCCCCATCCCGTATTCCCTCAGGGCCTCCAGCAATCACAGCCACCTCACTGAGTCGAAAGCTTTGACTGCATCTAGGGACACAACCGCCATTTCACCCTCGCTCTTGCTCCCTTCTTCAATCACCCGGTGGAGTCGCCTATGGTTGTGGGTTACATTTCTGTTGGGGACATAACCTGTCTGGTCCGGATGTATCAATTTACTAATAACTCTGCGCAACCTATTGGCCAGGACCGCCGTCAATATCTTGCCGTCCTGGTTCAGCATTGACAAGGGCCTATAAGAGCCGCAGCTATACCCTGGTTTGTTGGGCTTAGGGAGCGGTATTATTATCGCTTCTCTAAGCGATTCCGGCAGCCGGCCCACCTCAAATGATTCATTGAGCATTTCTAGCATGAGGGGGTGGGGGGGAGGGAGTACCTCCTCTCTATATGCTTTATAAAATTCGCTAGGGAGTCCGTCCGCACCCGGGGTCTTACTGGTGGGCAGCTGCTTCACCACCTCGTCCAATTCCTCTAAAGTAATCGGTGCATCCAGCTCCTCCCTTTCTTCGGCACTAATCTTAGGTAATCCCATATCTCAAAGTTTCTCTCATCTCCTCTCGGATGCCCCCCCCCCCCCTTTGTCCTCATATAGCGCCCTGTAATAGTCTAAGAATGCCTCATTGACTCCTTCTTGGGTGTCCGCTACCTCTCCATCCTCTCTGGTTATCGTTCTAATCGGGGGCCTAGGGGTTTCTCTCTTGTTTAACCACGCCAAGAGACGGCCCGTTTTATCCCCACCTGCATGCTGTCTGTCAACATGCTTCTTATAGTTAAGGTTGCAGAGCCTTTCCCAATGTTCCGCACACCGCTGCTGTAGTTTAAGTACTAGCTCCGCACCCACCCCCCTCCCCTATTGAGTTCCCGTTCCAGTTCATCCTCAGCTTCCCCTAACTCCATTAGGACCCCACCCTGCAGGCCCTTTGATTTAGCAATGACAGCACCCCGCAATACCACCTTAAAGGCTTCCCAGTGCGTGCCCGCCGAATCCACACTGCCAGCGTTCTCCTCGAAATAATGTGTGATCTCATCCCTGATATCCTCTCTAAAGACCGGATCCTTAAGCGCCTCAGCCCGGAGGCGCCACGTCGGTATCCACGCTCTGGGGCGGCAGTACTGCCAACCCAGGACCAGAGGCGAGTGGTCCGACAGGACCCTCGCTTTGTAGTCTATTTGAGTGGTCTCTATCACCACATCTGGCGTGGCAAAAAAATAATCGAGTCTCGTATGCAGTTGTTGCGGGGCTGAGTAATGCGAGTACTGTTCCTCATTAGGATGTTTCAGCCTTCAAACATCTGCCAGCCCGAAGTCGTCGAGCAGTGTCTGCAATGCCATGGCCGCTGGGTTGGGCCTATCAATCTCGTCATCAGATCGGTCTACCCTGGGGTTCAGCACGCAATTAAAATCCCCTCCCCAAATAACCGCCCCACCCACCGACGCACCCAGGTTGGTACACAGAGTCCTAAAATATGCCCTGTATTTTGATTAGGGGCATACGTATCTACAATGCACACCTCCCTATTCTCCACCAGTGCCTTCAGTATGACCATCCTCCCCTCCGTATCCACCACCTCTTGTGTAGGTTGGAGCGGAACGTGCGGTGCCACCCAGACCAACACTCCCCTAGCGTAGGCAGAATGCGGAGAGCCTACTACAGTACCTCTCCACTTCTTCCCCACCAGTTCCAACTTTTGCCGAGTCAGATGCGTCTCTTGCAACAGTGCTATATCAATCTTCTGTCTTTTCAAATACATCATGACCTTGTTCCTCTTTAGGTAACTATTGAGTCCCCTTACATTCCACGTTACGATCTTAAGATCCCCCATAGCTCATAAGTATCCTCCCCCCTTCTGTGCAGCAAATCCCACCTGCCCACGCGATACAGATACAGCCCTCTGGCTTTTTCTTGTAGCCTCTTGTATAAACTCAAACTCTCCATAACTATACACACCCCAAACTCCCCACTTCCCTCCCCACCCTCTACCCATCCCTTCCCCAACACCACACCCCCCCCAACTGCTGCCCAGCTCCATCCTCGGAACTCAGGCACCCCCACATCTAGCCCTGCAAGCACCAAACAATGCCCAGAGCTCAGTAGGGTGAAGTCGCCCTAATGGCCACTTAACTAAAGTTACTAAGTGGGGTAAAGAGATCCGCTCCGCAAGGCTCCCCTAAATACAGCAATAGTCACAGTGCTCATAATATCTTGTGCAACAGTCTGACCTTCTCTGCCTAATGCCGCGCAAATGACTATAATCAAGTCCCAGAGATCTATTCCGCGCCATCTTGTAGCACCCTCCTCGTGCACTACTTATCTCCTCATCTCCTCATCTCCTCTTCCCGTCCGAACGTCAGGCTCCTGGGGACATCCCTGCGCGTCGAGCCATCCCATGGCGTCTTCCGGAGTCTCGAAAAACAAAGTTTTCTGTTTATGAAAAACTTTCAATTTCGCCGGATACAGCAACATGTATTTATGGCCCGCCTCTCTCAATCTCCGCTTTACCGTCCCAAAGTTCATGTGGCTACGCTGCACAGTCCGGGTATAGTCCGGGTAGGCCGTTATGTTTGCCGCTCCACGTGTAATCGTTCCTCCCTTGCGGAAGTATCCTCTCCCGGTCCCGGTAATTAAGGATTTTGGCAATTACTGGCCTAGGCGGGTTTCCCGGCGGCGGCCTCCTAGTTAGAGCTCTATGCGCACGTTCCACCGCGAATCCTTGAGATAAGGCTCCTCTGGGTATCTCCTGCAACAGCATAGATTCGATGAACTCTGTAGGATCGTGGCCCTCCGATCCTTCTGGCAGGCCCACGATGCGAATGTTGTTCCGTCGGGCGCGTCCTTCTGCCTCCTCCGCCCTGCTCTCTAAGTTGCCCACTCTCTGCACCAGGGCATGCAATTCGGCCTTATGGGAGGTACAATCTGCAGTGTTCGGGCTCACCTCTTTCGAGGGTCTTAAAGACCTGACGTCCTGCCGGAGTAAATTCACCGCCTCCTGTACCTCACCGACCTTAAGGTCCAATGCCGTTTTCAGCTCAGTTACGGCCAGGTCAAGCTTAGCTTCCCGGGTCGCCTTCAAGTACGCAATCGCAGCCAGGACCTCTTGGTTAGTACCCGTCGCAGGCATACCGCCTGTAGGCGACTTATCCTTACTCTTGGAATTTTCCGGACCAGGGGACGTCTTGGCGAAGTCGTCCAAGGTGGGCTGCTTCGCCTTCGGTCTCACTGTTCTATTAGACATGACCTGCGTTCTGCACAAGTTACAAATGCGCACACAGTTCGCTTCTATCGCCCGACCACCGTGCGGCCTGCTCCTTCCTTTGTTCCGGTCGTTGATCGGCCATTTTGTTTCGTCTTTCGTCTCCGGCGCTCCTTCTCTTTTTCACACAAAACTCCACCACCGCTCCTCGCACGCCTTCCAAAAGTTCACCAAGCGCAGTCAGACCGTTCACACACCGGCATGTGTGTTTTCAGCAGTCATAGGCCCGTTGTTATGCACTATTTCGCCAGGATCATTTCAGGATCTCGGGAGCTCCTCCAGATCGCGACCTCCTACATGGCCCTCGTAGCCACGCCCTGGCTTATATTTTTATGTTGTCTTTCCACAGTTGTAGGGGCAGCTAGTGATTCAGTTCAGACCGAGGACTACTTTTGATTTTGCTGATTGACAAGCACCCTTAGTTTAGTTTTGTAGGGAGGGAAAATCCCTGTAAGCAGTAGGGAACTCCTGTTTTTTTTTTTATTTCCATAAACACCTTTGAAATGTCATTCTGCAGTCCGATTCATTCTCCCGATTCACCACAATATTCTGTATCCCGTGGAGACTACAAAACAATTCACCGGAAATAATGTTCCAACCTGCGATAAAACAAAATACAAATTCTGCCTCTGACTCGAAATGGGGAGACCCAGACAACAATATTTTGCCTTCCTATGGGAAGGCACAGTGCTCATGGGACGATGTATGCCCTTGGTAGTTGTATACGTATTTTTCTCTGGGGACACTGGGAGGTCTTTCTGGTTGTGTCGCCTTTAAACCAAGTATCTGATTCACAAGAGGTTCTGGATCTGAAGTTCTGCCTTGAAGTAGAGCTAGTCTGGAACTATTTTTGCAGGTGCATTATTAAGATCACAAGTGACTTGGCTTTAACGCTATAACTCTTTCTTTGTGAGCTCCTCAAAGTTAGAGGTATGGAAAAGCTCTGCCTTTTAATAAGGTAAGTCCAGGATCTTAATCCGTACATCCTGTGGAAAGTTGGACGAGCGCAGACATGCCAGTCTTAGCATGTCTGCACCAATAAACATTCCATGTGCCGCTGAGTCAATATGAGTGGCCGCTTCCAGCAGGTCTTGGGCCAAGGACTTGGCCCAAAAAAGCAGCCTGCTTTTCTACCAGCAAATCATTTTGGTACATTAAGCTCCTTTTAGACCGCTGCTAGCAACAAATCTGAATTAGCCTAATGAAATTGCAGGGCCACGTTTGCATAGAATTTCTTGCTCAAGGCCTTTGAGCACCTTTCTTCCTTACAGCAAGGAATAGAAAAAGGGGACGACATAGAAAAGAACACAGTAGTTAACTCCGTGTGGAAGAGTGACACTGCCAATACGACAGAAGATGAGGGCATTCGGTGCACCATCAGATTAACAGTATCAGATCCCAACTGTCGATAACTTAGGTCTAATTGTTTACTGGCAGGAGTTGCGGAGTGTGATTTAGCCCATATCCTGGGCGTCTCAGCCAGAATGTCCTTCTGGACAGCAAATCCTGAGTGATCTGTGACCTTTAGGCCTAACACCCCAGACAAAACCCCTGGTTTCATGGGGGGGGGAGGTCAGCTGCAGCCAGAGGGTCTAAATACTGTGCCATTCCTCTAATTCTTTCATGAAAAGACCTGGCAGAGGACGAAAGCACCTCTATCTCCTCCTGCAGTGAATCATCCATGCTTGTGTCCTGAAAAATAAGCATCAGCTAAAGAATCAAACAGGATCCAGCAACGTATGTGTTGCCGGTCGGGGCGCCGGGCGAGGCTCCATGGCATGTGGTGGTAGCAGTTCTTTATTCAGGCTCTTGAAGTATAACATCCTGGACAACACCTCATCAATGTTTGAAAATGATTGAGAGGGGTGTGGGGGGAAATAAATAAACATAATTGATCCCACAGGTTGCCTGTGAATGAGTTTGGACTGAATCTAGGACCCAGAAGAGGCTGGGATCCAAGATGACGACTGACTATGGTATCAATACAACTGGCATGAATGGCTGCGCCAAGTATCAGAGGGGCTCATCGCTAAGGAGGATGCTGGATATAGTGTGGACCAGGCCGGCGCCGTCGTAGTCATGTTGGACCATTCTACCCTCCGAGTGAAGGTACCTCTGGAAACCATAGGCGGCAGTTGACGTATGGCCTTTTTTCAATAATTCTACAGCCTTCTGCAACGTGGATGGAGCCATGCTGCCAGGGCTCCTGCAACTGTATCCCTGCCTAATTCCATCTGGGCCGAGCAGGTGCAATACCGGGGTAAGCTCTTTGAAATTGTACAGTTCATCGGACCGATGCGTGAATTTCTTCATTTCAACTGGGAATTTGTGCTTTTATTCATAGGCAGACGGATGCTTGCAGGATGTGAATTCCACTGCCCTGCCTTCAAGTGATTGCTTGGGATTTCGAACTTTCATAATCTTTTTCCACTGTGCGTTCACGGTTTCCTGGCCTTCTAAGATGGCTACACTGCTTTTCATCTACTGAGGAGCCTTGCCTGTGCCTCACTCCCCCTCCCATTGGTTGCCTGGCCTTGAAAGGCCAATCACAGCAACCGGGAGCCAGCCCTGCTGCACTAAGGCCCACAACGACGGCCCTAGTCTGCTCCCGGTCTGCTACCAGAACGCTACTTGGGGTTGTTTGCACCCTGGCAGCAGACCTTTCAATAATGTTGCCATCACACTCTTCTATGAAATCCAGACTGCCTAGACATTCACACCTCCTTAACCATGGGTTAGTTCCCTCCTTTGTGGACTCACTCCTACCCCTTATGACTTTGACTCTCCCTTTACTTGTTTCTCCCATGTTCACACTGTGAATTGCATTGCGTTTTTGACCCATTGCTTGTATCTGAACCCAATGGTAAACTCACTTCTTGCCGTTTTTGCTTTTGGTTTAAAAGCCAAATCTTGCAGTTTTTGCTTTTTGGTTTGAAAGTCAAATCTTGCTGTTTTTGCATTTTGGTTTGAAAGTCAAATCTTGCTGTGCTCTGCTTACTTGCTCTGCACTTTGCTTGTAATTGTTGCTTCTCTGTTCACCGATCTTTGTTCCACTCTTACCTGCCTCTCCCCCTGTCCTTTCTCCCTCCTTTTCACGCCACCACTCCCATGGCACTTTCTGTTTCTCCAATCATTTCCAACTGCTTCTCCATTGACTATACTTCCCTTCTCACTGTTTGGTAGGAAGAAGTTAAAAAAGGATAGTTTGGCCTCCAACTCTGGCCGCCCTATCGCCGACACCTATTCCAGTGCTTCTGCCAGACACTCAACGACATCCTCTTTGTCTTTCCTTCACCAGATCTCTGAGCTCTGTCCGGTGTCCTCCTCTCCCATTAATGGTGGCACCCGATGGGACGCTCTCATGGCTCCCTTCGACTCCTCTAAAGTTATAATGAATGTCTACCTTAATGGCACCGTCATGGTCTAAGGCCCTCAGGCCAATCTCCTCCTCTGTGACAGGCATTTCCCTCGCCTTATCAGTTTCCTTTCATCTCCTGCTGTTCCTCATGCTCCTTCACCTCCGCAGGGCATACCTCTGATTTGTACCCTTCCCCGGAAGGTCTTTAAGGCTGGCAACTGCCTTCATCTAGCCACTCTCAACTCTCGCTCTGCTATCAAACACTCTCTGATATCTGCCACCTCCTGGGAGTACTTGACCTTGATGTCCTTGGTCTTACTGAGACATGGTTCTTGGCCAACTCGGTCACAAGCTTTGACACTCTCCTCCCTGATGGCTACAAGATCCTCTCCGCACCCAGATCCACCTGGTCTGGAGGGGGTGTAGCCCTGATCTTTCCTGAGTGGATTCCTGCCTCCATCATTCCCAGAAAGACATACTCTTTTGAATGCCTTGTCTGCCGGCTCTCTCCCTCTCCTAGCCACTCTCTTACTGTGGCCACTATCTAACGGCCACCTGATCAGATCACCTCTTTTCTCTCTAAATGGGCGAACCTCTCCTCCTCCTCCCTCCTGGCCTCAACCACTCAACTCGTCCTTCTTGGTGACCTCAATATCCATCTTGGCACTCCTTGTTCCTCCGCTGTACTCTTCCGTGACCTTGGACTCCCTCTCCCTTTCTATCCTCCCCTCTGGTCCGACTCACTCTGCAGGGCACACACTTGATGTCTTGATCTCCTCTTATCTCCCCATCTCAATCCCTCTGACCACTCCTCTCTCCTGGAGCGATCACTGCCTCCTCTCGTCTCATCTCTCCCTCTCTTCCCCCCAGGCCAAGTCTACACCAACACTGCCACCTACCTTCTCGGACATCCAGCCCATGCAGTGTGTGTCATTGGAGGCTTTCACCGCCACCCCCCCCCCCTTCCACCTCTGGCTCACTCACATCCTGACACAGCCATGTCTATACTCTACTCTTCTATATCGAATACTCTTGATACTCTTACCCCCATCATGAGGATCCGTTTGAAGCCCAAAGCCGAAGTGTAGGGTCGCTCAGATGAAATAGAGGACTTCTTGTTCATCCTCTGAAACTGACCTGTCGCCTGCTCCAAAGGCAATACCGACTCTGTCCACACAAAGAAGAGAGCCCACATCCAAGCCTGTGTCTCTGCAGCATCCAACAACTTGGCCAAACTCTTTCAAATCTGCAAGGAGCTGGCCAACCTTGCTGCAGTCTCTATCCCTTCTGTCGCCTCCCAGGCCCTTGCCTCCCATTTCATCTAAAAAACCCAGGACATCCTGTCCACCCTGTCTTCCTCTCCCCCTACTCTCCTCCCTCCTGTGAACTCAGACCTTCCTTCAGCCACCCCCACCCTCTTTCTCCTCTTTTCTCCCCTGATGAGGTCACAACACAAGTCCGAACTATGAAAGTCTTATCAAAACAGGTTCATCCCTGTTCTTCTAAAACCATAAGGGACCACACTGACACCCTCGCTACTGCCCTGGCCAATTCCTGCAACCTCTCCTTTGCCTCAGGAGCCTTCCCCTCCCCGCCGCTCCCCTCCCCCTTCCCTCTGAAGCACTCCAATTTCCATTACTCCTTTTCTGGGCAAACTCCTGGAAAAGCTGGTCATCTCTTAGCTTAACCTCCACTCTGATTCGGTCGGCTGTCTACACGACCATCAGTCTGGCTTTAGAGCTGCCAGAAGCATGGAAACTGCTCTCCTGAACATCCGTGAAGATTTTCTCTTGAACCTTGACTCTAAAATTCCCTCTGTCCTCATCCTACTTAATCTCTCTTCTGTCGTCGACACAGTCAACTATTCCATCCTGCTGAACCGTCTCCATGACAACCTGGGCATCACCGATCAGGCTCTGGCCTTACTGATCTCTTTTCTCTCTGATCGACCCTCCCAGGTCCAACTTGGGTCCTTCCTTTCCTCTATCTCCCTCTCTACTTGAGGTGTTCCCCATGGGTCCAACCTCTCACCCTGGCTCTTTAACCAATACCTGGCAACTCTCGCCCACCGCATTGCCATTTTCTGCTCAAATTTCCAGTGCTATGCTAACGACACTCAATTCATTTTCAGGCTTCCGTCGGCCACCTCTTCTCCTCGCATCTCAGACTGCCTATCTGCCATTCAGGATTGGTGTGCCGCCAATTAACTTCGTGAATGCCAGCAAGACTGAGATCCTCCTCATTGACACACCTTCACCCTCCTTTCCCGTCACTCTCTGGCCGGCCTCCCTTGGCCCTCCTCCTACCCCCACCTGTGAGGCCAAGGACCTCGGGGTAATCTTTCCTCGTCTACGCTTTCCTTCTCTGCCCACATCTCTGATGTCTCAACAAAGCCAAACTTCCTACTGCACTTCCTCAGAGGTATTCCACCTTTCTTCTGCTTCCCCCAGAAGCTCACTGTCTCTCAAGCCCTGGTTCTCTCAAGGTTGGACTATTGCAACAGCCTCTTTCTAAATCTACCTGCTTCTACTCTCCGCCCTTTGCAACTTATCCAGAACAGGACTGCAACACTTGTCCTTGGCCTCAAGCCCTGGGATTGTATCTCTCCAGACCTAAAATCTCTTCACTAGCTCCCAGTGAGTGCAAGGATTAAATTCAAGACCCTTTGCATTGTCCACAAGGCTTTCTGGGGCCTGGGTCCAAAATACCTTCAGCTGTGCCTCCGTAAATACCTTACCTCCTGAGCCTTTCGCGCCTCCACCTCCAATTCCCTCAGGGTCAGCCGTTCTTCTAAGAAACTAGCTGGGGGTAAAGCTCTGTCTTCTGCTGGGGCTTCCCTCTGGAACTGCCTCCCTGCCACTCTGAAACTCGAGAACCATCTCTGGTTCCAGAAGCACCTCCAGACCTTCCTCTTTGCTTCTGCCTTCTCTCCTCTTCTCCCCTGTTGATCTGTTCTGTCTCGGCATCGTGCACCTGGTCTCCCTCGGTCTTTAGGGCCAAAACACCTGCTCACACTATCACTGACCCCACCCACACTGCCGCCGGGTAATCCCTTGTACTGCGGTCTGTATCTGTAGCCCTAAAGTCCCCCCCCCCCTTTCTTTTTCTGCACTTATTCAGGCACACCCTGTCTGTTACCTTATCCCTAACACTTGCCACTTGCTGGCTGCACTACCACTGTTTGTTGCCTTTTGTTATTTATTTATTCATGTTTGATTTACTTATTTTTGCTCAGCACTGTCCACCTCTCCCCCCTCCCTTGCACTTACCCCTCTCCCTCTCCCATGCACTTGTGTGTTCTCTGTCACTGGGCCTAGTAAGATCACTGTTTTTGTTCTCCCTTGTTCATCTCCCTTGCCTCGTTGCGCTCTGAAACACATGTGTACGAGTGCGATACAAATAAAATATCAATATAAATGGCTTGGTTTGGTCTTGGAGACGCCTCAATAATGGACTCCTAAAGAGAATATACAGTCTTGCGATGATGACATTGCAGAAACAGAATATGTGCTGGTCAAAATGGAACTGGATTTCCCCCCATGACACATTATCTTTTAAGATGACTGTGGCATAGTAGGGGATTTACTGGATTTTCTAGGTTTCCAACCATCCCAGACTGGAGGATCGGCCAAGCCTTCGGATCGGAGATGCTGTATGGAGCTCAGAGCCAACTCCGGAAACAAGCGGAAGGCTTTCCAGGCACGTTCCCTTGGGGCAAGGTTGCAACAGGTGCTCCAACAGGCCATCAGTCAGTAGGCTTGTGTGAGGCTCAGAGGTTCCCCTCACTGGTGACACCAATGCAAGATCTCTTGGGATCTGTTAGGCAGAAACCTGTGCAGTTCCCTCTGGGACCACTGCAAAAGATTTAGGACTACAGGTGTTTGGCAGGAAACCCACTTGGTAGCAGTCTGTACCACACAGATTCACTTGGTAGCTGTGGCTGAGCAGTCAGACTTCCCTCAAGAAGAGTTATGCAGTATACAGAGTATTCACAATAGGTCAAGAGCACACTTTAGAACAAGTAAACACTGACCAGGGCTTGGTGTAATAGAGATATCATTATTTATTTAAAACCACATCTAGAAAAACACACAGGCACTAATAGTAAGCAATTCAAAAACTCGGTCACTAAAAGATATACACTCCCTTAAAAGAATATTAGACAAGTCTTAAGTAAAGCCCCACTTATTTTCAGACAGCGGCGAGCGCTTAACGTAGATGGCACTCTAATAGTTCGTTTTAAAAAGGGAGAGAAAAGCAGAGAACAAGTTGAAATAGATCCCAACACTTTTATCAGAACATAACAAGAGAGGAAGGCAAAGTAAAACCGTGAAGTTCGAGTTCAAGAGGCCGGATCCACTTTCAGATGATCCAAACTAAATGTGTCCAAGGTCACACGGTTGCAGTGCACAAAAGTCTTGTAAAGGTTCAAAAAGGAGTTGGACCAAAGAAAGGGACCAGTTAGAGGGTCAAGGCGGCCAGCCCAGTCCAGAAGGTTAAGGGGTTATTATTACCTTGTAGCAATCTTTAGAAAGGGAGGCCTGGCGGACACAGTACCTTAAAGTGGTGAGAACGCTCCAGCGGGGGCAGTTGTTCCTGGCAGCGGGTGCAAGTCGGTGCTTCATCCGGTGGAAGAGAGGTTCTCGTCGTGGAGGAAAACAGGAGTCCGTTGCACTGCCAGGGAAGAAACCAGCCGCGGAGTTTCTCAGGTTCAAGGAGCGGTCCGGTGATTCGCGGTTCAGTGGTGAGTGGCTATCCGGCTGCCGGGGTGCTTGGCACTGGCAGTTCGACCACAAACCGGGCTGGGGTGCGAAGAAAGAAAGGTAAACTGGTTGTGCCCACCAGTCAGGGGAAGAAGCCTCTCCAGCCGGGAGATCTTCTCTGTCGTCGGGAAGGGGTGAGTCGGTTCTGCAGGGCTCCACCAGTGGTGTCGTCGTGGTAGGTTGGCTCAGCTTCTCCCTCGTCGGATTCTCAGGTCCTGTGGCGACTTCTGAAGTTCCAGTCCCCAAAGCCCTGCTTTTATGCAGAATACTCCCATTCACTCAGCCTAGCTGTCAATCAAACATGCTAAGTGGTGAGCCGGCCGGCTCACCACTTGGGCCAATCACACAAGAGTGCGACTTGAGTTACCAAGGTAACTCAGTCCAGGGTGCCTAAACCCCCTCCCACATCCCCTGTGGTACCCAGACAGAGTGGCCCCACTTTAGAATCGAGTCCTGGCAAAAAATACCAACCGGAGAATTAATATTAATTCAATAAACCGGCGGTATGTTCGAGGCTATGAGAATTAAATAATTAAAGTTGGTAGCCTCGAACAATGGGAAAATCCCATAGGAAAATATTTGTGGTCGAATATAAAAAGTAGTTTCCACTGCCACCAGCCAAAACTCGATCGGGGGGACGGAGACGTGCCCCCTCGACTAACAGACCCCGGGGCAATCGAATTGCCCCGACCAGTACATCCACAATATGATGGTTTGTACTGGTTTCTGTAAAGCCAATGGTGACTTTACATGCCCTGGGAGACAGTAGTCAGTCCCAGGGTATGGAGTCTATGGTGGGGTGTCACTATGACACCCCTGTGTTACTGCACGCAGGGTGCTGTGTAACACAGATAGGAAAAACACATGAGACCCTATGGAGTAAAGGACCCCAGGGCCCACAAAACACATTAGCAGTCAAAGGAATACCATAAATCATGTCCAAGAGTGGGAGAAAAAGAGTCCCACTCTTGGCAGGAGGAAAAAAATAAACTCCAGAAATCCAGCAAAGCTGCTGGTGGACTCACTAGGTTAGGAAATTCTGCCTAAAGAGAATTCTCCCTAACAGGATCATCTGTGAGAAAGTAGGTAGAACTTTTGGAGGCCTCTGGATAGAACTTTACGCCCAAGAACAGAACCTTCAAAAAGCGAAAACCACCAGAAAGGAGCTTCCACACCGGGACGTTCTAAAGAAAAGAACAAAACTCACCTTGGCATTGATTGGCACAGTAGAATACATGAGGTGTTGCAGAGATGGCACGCCTAAGACTTCCTACCAGCATACCAACATTTTCCTAAGCGATTAATGGGAAAGGGAGTCGCTGGCGTCAGAATATGGATCCTGCGGTGGAAAATGGAACAAGCTCGACCTGCAACATGAAAACCACACTTTATTACCCAACATGAACAGGGAAAAGCCGGCAGGAACCCCACTGCAGAAAAACAAATAAAACAAGGAGAAGGAATTAGAATTAAAAAAAAAAAAAATCAATAAAAAGAGAAACACTCTGGGGCGCTTCGCTGTGTGTCCTGGCCCATTAGTGTGGAAAAAGGGACCTACGGGAATCAATACCATTCCTTTGTCCCAACATGAAGCATACACTTCTTTATTATACACCTATTCTTGCCAGATTTGGGTGCTTTTCAGGTGGGGTCTGACCAGACTCCTCACTTCCTCCATATTTTCATGTGTGCTCTACACCATTAGATGGTCGCTGATTTATCGGCTGAATGGTCCTTCCCACAACTCCTGCATGTACATGACAGGGATTCCAGCTATATAAATGTTTGAATCAAGAGAAGCCGGCAGACGATTGTTGCATCTTGCGAATCGCGAACAGGGCCTAAAAGATCAAATCATCCTTGTTCCTTCAGTCTTTGGCGACAAGCTTTCTCAGGATAGGTTTTAGGGTCTGATTAAACCATTCCATCTGTCTGGGGATGGTAGATCAAAGTCCAGATTGTTTTAAAGTTAATCAAGGTTTTTATGTCCCCACCTCACCCCGAACAATCAGCTTTGACATGCAACTACTTAACTGGTCGGTCAAGCCGGGAAGCCCACTAGGGTTAAGTAAGGTATAAGAACGATGAGGATGGCCTTGCAGGTGATGCTCCTCAAGGAAAAGCTTCAGGGTATCAAGTTATGTTATACAGGATTACCAAGATGTACCAGTTGCCAGGACATAAAGGCTCAAAGGGTCGGACTATGTCAATGCCAATCCTTAAGAAAGACACCTCTATGGTCAGCAGTGGCTACAGCAGGGCTCGGTGTACATTGTCCACTGTAGCTTTTTGGCATAGGGACAGCTGGCACACAATTGCTTGACCTCTATTTGCATCACAGACAAGTGGAACCTGCTGAGGGGAGTTATTTGGATTTTCTCTAATCCCAGGTGTCCCACTATCAGGTTGAAGTGGGCAATCTCCAAAACAGCCCTTCATAACTGCTTCTGTACCATCAGTTGGTTGAAGATGGCCCCTTTGCCTTGTTAATTCACATCGACTTGATACAAAAGTCTCCACTTGTTGACAAAGTATGGGGGAGGTCTTTGAAGTTCAGCTCTAGGCTTCTAACACGAAGATCTAGAAGCAGATAGGTCCTTTTGTGTTTCTGCAAACTCCACTGACACAGCACCTGTAGTTTCCATGGTTGGATCCTTCTCATCTTGTGCCTCCATAATTTTTCCGAACCCGGCATACGCTCATACGGTTTCATCCAGTGTTTCCACCTTGTGATACCATGCAACAGGGTTCTTGTCTATGCTAAGCATTTCAATCTTCACTTAAATCCACCAGACTTCGTTCTTAGGCGGCATATAAATGTTTGCCATGTGTATCATAGAAATGGCGCACTGTATATTTAGTATTTTATATGTGTCACTCAAAATCAAATCTGCAAATTCATTACTATAACATGACCACAGTAGAGTACCTAATTATTGCATGTTTCTATGCGCCTCTGGAGCTACATGGCTTATCATTGACTCAGTGAGTTGGACCACATATAGTATTCTAGACATTCCATAGAAGTGTATTGCAATTTGATTTGATCGGGAAGGGGAGTCATCAATTTGTGCCATACCCTACATATTGTACTAGACACTTCCAAACATCATAAAATACATTAGGGTAGAAGAAAAGTACCACTTCAATTTTATATTTACTTAATGGGATAGACATATCTCTAGCTGGGGCAGAAAAGTAAATACATGTACCACATAGGCGTAGCAAGAAACAGTGAAGAGTTATATAGAAGAGCAATGAACCTAGACATGCACATTATTGGTTTAAGGCTTAATTTTACTTGAGACTCCAATTAGTTGTAGCCATGCTTGCTCTGTCACCACCAGTTGTCATACTGAGAATATTGCTTACCCTGCGCAGTTACCTCCGTTTACACCATAGTGCATTCGTGGCTCACTAGATGCGAGTTTGATAAGCTCATTCCACTCCTTCTGCCATTCTTCCTCAGTGTACACTAAACCAGACTAAATAAAGAAAAGAGAATATTTGCAGGGTCTCATTACTGGTTCAACTTATAAATATGATTAAACTTTTGGGGAAAAATATTAGAAAAATACAAAGTAATTACATGTTCTATATCATGGAAAGGTGCTTCAATGTAGATTAAAAAAAAAGTTACTTGCCATAACAGTTTTCCACCAAGGCATCTCTCAAGAAGTGGAAGATTTAAATATCCTCCCTCACGACAATGCATCGCTGAACACTTGTGGTTAAATAGGAGCAGGAAGTTTGTCTCATCATTGGTTTTTTCAGACAGTGCCACACCAACACCAATGACGGCCTACATGTGTTCACTTAAATTGTTCCCCATCTAATGGTGTTTTATTAATGGGAAGAAAATGTAGCACCAACCATGAATGCCTTCATGAAAAAGGAGGTTTTGGACCACTTATTTTGATTTAAATATAATTTATTATGGCTATCCTTTTCTCTAACTGCGATACATGGGAAAGAACATCTAGGGTTCTCAAGATATGACAGGTCAATTGCTGAAACATGGTCATGGTACTACCGGACCTGGCCGAGGAGCTACGAAGCACCCTCCCGTCACTGCCGACCACAACTGGACCGCTACACATAGAACTCTGACTCCTGGCTAAACAAATCCCTCATTCCCCTGACCCCACCCAAGTCCGCTCCCTCCCACAAAGAGCCGACACCCCAATGGTTCAGCCTCCTCCTGAAGACTCTGAAAAAACATAACCCCTCCCCTGACCACAAATGGCGAGCTTACAGAACACTGCAAAGCAAATCACTACTCCCCCACCCCCACAGAAACTACAAATCAGAGATGCAAAAGGCCAAAAAAGCCTACTACAATAAAAGGATCCTGATCTGCCAGAACGGCAGCTGAGAGCTCCACAGGATCATCACTGAATTCTTGAACCCACCCTGCACCTCATCCCTGACCGCCTACTCACAAACACTCTGCAATTCCCTGCCTGAACACTTCCACAAAACAGCCCTGGAAAGGACGGTCACCATCAACACCAAACTCTCCCTCTTGTCCACCTGCTCTACATCTGCTATAGCTGACCCACCTGCCATCACCCCGAGGAAACCTTTCTGCTCCTTCAACCCCATCTCGAGCGTGGCGTTCACAAAACTATCAGCCAGCCGACCTACAGTCTCCCTGCTCGATCCTTGTCCCGCTTAGCCCCTCAAAGAAATCTTCTCCATCTGTGCAGGAGAACTGGCGAGATCCATTCTCAACGTCTCCCTCACCTCTGGCACCTTCAAAACTGCACATGTGAAACCTCTGCTTAAAAAAGCAACCCTCGACCCTGGCAAGACTCATCGATCGCACTGCTTACTTACAGCTCAATGCCTTTGTGGAATCTAACAACCTCCTAGACCCTGCACAATCAGGCTTCTGTCCACGCCACAGAACCCACGCTGATCTCCATCTGGGTTGACCTCCAAGTGACAGCAGACTCAGAAGGATGCGCAGCTCTTATTTTTCTCAACCTCTCTGCAGCGTTTGACACCATCAACCACACAATCCTCGACAAGACTACACGCCTTAGGAATACGTGATTCAGCTCTCTCCTGCATCGCCTCATTCTTCTCTAACAGACAAGAAATCACCGTCCTACCAGCTTTCCTCTCTGCAGCGCACCCAGTAAACACTGGAGTACTCCAAGGCGCCTGCCTATATCCCCTTCTGGTCAACATCTACCGGACCCCCCCTTTCCAAGTTCATCCGCTCACAGAATCATCATGAGAATCCTCAAAACATCCTCAGAACCCAGCCCTGATTGAGCAGCATGTCTCTCAGACATTGACCGTTGGATGACGACTAATACCCCCTTCTGAACCCAGGTAAAACGGAGATGGTAAGTGGACAATCTGTCCTTTTCCCCCCCTTCCGATTCACTGGCCACCCTCACTCGCCCCCCCCCCCAACCACCACCATGGTAAAAAAAACCTTGGCTGCACAATGGACTCGGACCCAACTATCTCACCATATCAACAATACATCCAAAGCCTGCCATTTCCAGCTCAGACTCCTGAAGTGATTCTTTCCCTACCCGAACAGGCTGGCTGAAAGTATGTCCATTGTCATGTCCAGACTTGACTATGCGAACTCCCTCTACCTGGGTGCACCAGCCGATCAGATAAACACCAAAGAGTACAGAACTCTGCTGTCAGGTCTACTTCTCTCACTGGGACAAAGGGAACACATCTCACTGGACCTCCGCGCCATAAGCTGGCTCCCAATTGGACACAGGACCACCTTCAAATTCCTTTGTATTACCCACCGAGCAGTGCACAAAGCAGGGCCCAAATTCCTAAAAGTCAAGATCACGTCCTACCTCCCGACCCACACCCTTAGATCAAGCACTGCCCTCCTCCTAGTGGTCCCCACCTCCATTTCGACCAGGATCAGAAGTTCAGCCTACTTGACTCTGACGCCAACATTGTGCAATTCACTGCCTCCATGCATTAGACACAGTAAAGACTACATGGCATTCTGAAGGCACTCAAAACCTGGCTCTTCGCCTAGCCACCCGACCTATCACCTAGAGCGACACCTAGCATGGTACCTGCTGAATACAGACCCTATCTTTAGACCGTCAGACCCGACTACCACCAACCCCACCACCTAGGCCCTCTGTCCTGATGTGAATCCCAATCGTAGTGGCACCCGGACAGAATTTTGCACCTGAGAAAATGTTTCATCACCTCACCCGCAGGAACTCGCACACGCTAAGACCTAAAACCAGCTATCGCCATGAATATTGGGCAATTGTGCCAGACTCGTAACCCAAACACCAAAACTCTTGAGATTGATCAAGGCCACACAAGTATGCACTACGCAATCAGCCCTAGAAGGTACGTACCTGCTAACGCTACCCCCCTCGAATCCCAGAGCAGAACTAGATATCGGGGGACCATCCAACAGTTAAGCTGCTAATAACCCCTACCACTGAATGTATATAACGGAACTACTGACCAGTAATTATATCTAGAGAACTAGAAACCAATCTCAATCACTGACCTGCAAATATGCACTGTGCTATCAAACCAGAAATTGCCTCACTTGCTAATCTCCATGAAGTACTATAGCAAAAAATGTCCTAGCACTTATTTGCTGCTAATCCCAACTATAGTCAAGTAGAAATGCCTATCAGTGATCCAATTTAACAAATTGCAAACTGAGGCTAGCACTAGCAGCTATGCAATAAGAACATGAATTGTGGGACTGACCTTGTCTCCATTCACCAATCTTCACCAAACAATGTGACCCACCAAGTTACAGGAAGATTCCACGCCCTTGACAGGGAATGGAAGCTGAACAGGAACAATGCCCCTGTGGTAAAACACAAAGACTCCACACACCACCATGCCAACTCTTGCCTCTGCACCAACAAGCAATTAGAACGCAGCTACACCCCTGGAATAATTTGGCCTAGCTGCACACATAACATCACCCTCAAGCACTAGCGCCAACAGAATGCAGATACAATTTCCATTGGTCTTATTGCACACATTCTAATGCCATACAAAAACACTGCACCACATTGAACTCTAGTATGCAGATGCAAATCACCTACTGCACTCTGGCTGCACACATTCAGAATGTACCCATGTGCATTGTACTATGCTACTCTCTCCAATGACCTGGACTGTGGTCCCAGAGGGCGTTCAACCCACACTGCTTTAAAATCGTAACAATGGTAAAAGGCGCTGTACAAATGCCAAATAACATAACCCAAGGTGGATGGTGGCCAGGTGTTTAAGAACTCCACAGAGTATCCCTTGGCCACTGTGTCCAGTACCCAGCAGTCTGAAGTTATTCCCTCCCATTGCTGGGCAAAGAGTGTTATGCGCCACCTGACTGGGGGCTCATGGGAGGGAATATGAATCGGATAATCATTTGGAGGCTGGGTTGCTGTGCCTCTAGACGGCCGCAACTTTGCCTCGTCCTTTCCTGCTGCAAAACTCTTGCTGCTGGTGTTGGTAGGACGATTGACATTGTGGGTTGTTGAAGGAGGTGCCTGAGGTACTTGTGCCGGATTGGTCCGGTCTGCTGAAACCTTGTGCCCGAAAATGTCAGCGTGTGTTGAATACTCCCTTTTGTATGAAGGGTTTACTTGATATTTGACCAAGTGTCTTGGTGGTCTCGTGTTCTTTTTTTCGTGGGTTCTAGCTGATCATTTACAGCCTTACCTAAGAGGACTGACTCTTCGATACATGTTAATGAGTACAGCCTGAATCTCTGAGCCAGGAGAGATTCTTTAGGAGAGTTCTCTCAGCGATTACTCTCCCTGAGGTGTCTGCAGCATCTAGAACGTTTGTCAGTATATTTTGAGACACTTGTTTTCCCTCTGTGGCCATCTTGAGGAGGTGTGATCCCGTAGGTTGTTCTGGCACGGAGTCGAGATGTTTGAGACGTCATCTCACTGGATGCGGTTATAGCTGGCCAGCAGGATAGTATTGTTGGGTATTCGGGTCATGAACGCACCAGAAGAACAGGTTACTCATCAACTGTAACGTTCTTTCGATTGGATGTTCCTCCCACGTATTCCTCATCTTAGATATTCGTATCTTCCAGCTTCGCTGCTTCTGAAAAGTTTTTCCACCAGAGGGCGCTGTGCTCAAGGTCATGGCGGCTATATCCCTCGAGGGCTGCCGTCTAGCGTCAACGTCATCCCTAGTATTAAGGGCTTGTGTCGCGCCCGTTGGCTTCAGTTCTGTTTTTACGATATGATGAAGTGCTTCAGATGACCAGGCATTCATTGACCTCCAGCTCTTAAGGAATTTAGAGAGCAATTGCCGTAAACTGTATGGTGGGTAGGCTGGGAGGGTCGATGAGGAATACATAGTAGGACCATCCATTCGCAAGAACGTTACAGTTGGTAAGTAACTTGTTCTTCGAATGGATTGTGTCCTCCCACATATTCCTCATCTTAGATAGGCTCCCAAAGCAGTATGAATTCGGAGGAGTGAGTACCAGAAATGTTATCAATGAACCGTGTGAAGGACAGCTTTTGCAAAAAGGCCACCTTGAGATGATGTTGAGTCTAAGCAATAGTGCTTCACGAAGGTGTGCATTGACGGCCAGATGGCCGCTGCACAAATATCTTGCACTGGGACACCCCTCTGAAGAGCCGTTGAAGTCACCATGCCCCTAGTTTAATGGGCCCTTAGCCCATCTGGAGGCTCTTTACCAGCCAATTTATGGCATTCAGTAATTGCCAAAATTATCCATCTGGACAGTGTCCGTTTTGATACTGCTAGACCCAATTAGTGTCCGGTATACACAACCAAGTGTTGGTCACTTTGTCGAAATTTAGCCAATCTGGAGATTTAGAAATTGAGAGCCCTTTTCGGGTCCAGTCTGAGTAGCCGTTCTTCCTCCTTACTTGCATGTGGAGGATAGAAAGAAGGTAAGGTAATTTTCTGTGACAGGTGGAAGTCAGTCTATTTTTGGTTTTTTCGTTTTGACCTCTGGATGGAGAACTCAACCTTCCTCTTGAAAGGAGATCCTCTCTTTGTGTAAGACATGTCCAGAAGGTCCGGGTACCACGTTCTCCTAGCCCAATTTGGGGCAATCAGGATCATGGTTTTCCTGAACTTTCTCAACCTCCTGATTACACGAGGAATCACGGGGACTGGAGATTCCCAGTCCACTATGAACACGTCCCCTAGAGCTCCTCTCAGAGGAAATTCCCTTGAGCAATATGGTTTGCATTTCCGATTCACCTCGGTCACGAACAGATCTACTTGAGGGGTTCCCCAAAAGGTGAAGATCTCTTGAAGGACTTCAGAGCATCCAACGCCTTGTTCTTCTCTCCGGCTAGGTGAACTGCTGAGAGAGATTCCTTCTTGTATTGCCCAGAACCATAGCTGCATTGCCTCTCTGCACAGTGGTAGTGATCCTACACCTCCTCTTTAGGTTGAGGTAGTACATGGCCACTGTGTTGTCCATCATTATCAGGACATTCCTTCCCCGTACAGATGGCAGGAAGGCCCTTCAGCACTAGTCCGATTGCCCTCATCTCCAAAAGGTTGATGTGCAGTTTGGACTCCGATGGAGACCAACGACCGCTGATTGTCAGATCGTTGGTGTGTTCTCCTCACCCTGTAAGTGAGGCATCCGTCACTACAGTTATCTCTGGCCATAGATGCCAAAAAGATTCTCCTCTGAGGATATGTTCTTTGCAAGCCCACCCTAGCAGATCCGGAGGCCTGAGGGCCCATTGAAGGGTTCTCATCCTCAATCTGGCCTCCGGCACCACAACAACACAGGATGCCATGAGGCAGAGCCACCTAAGAAAATCAAAGGCCGGCGGATGTTGGCATTCTGAAACTTTGTTACCGTCTGCAGAATGTGGTGACCTCTCTCCTCAGTAGGCGAGGCTTTGCCCGAGGAAGTATTCAGGACTGCTCCGATATGAATTGGAGCTTTTGGAGTGGAATCATTTGTGACTTCTTGTAATTGAGGGAGAAGCCCAGTCTGTGCAAGAAGTGGAAGGTCATGGTCAGATGTTCCTGGGCTCGTTCAGGTGAACTTGCCCCGATTAACCAGGTTAGCGTAGACATCTCTTCCCTACAGGCACTGCTGCCATCTGCTATTAAGGAAGCATTTAATTCTAAACGGCACGCACGGCCGTATTGTCTCACCTTTTGTCTCCCCATTGGATTTCTTTGTAGCACTTCTCGAGTGCTTCAGGAACCATATTGTGTGATTGTGGGCACGAGTGGCAGAGAGCAAAGCACTCTCGTTGTTGATTGTTGTGAGGGACTGAACCGAAAGTAGTTTCTGTGAACTACATTTCCCAGGATCCCTAGGGTATATTTCCTTTGTCCAGGCGCTTCAGCGCCGGTCTTCACCGGTCATCGCCGCAGCTCGCCGGCTCACGGGAAACCTCGGCTTTTAGCGGGGGCTTCAATTACGTTGGCAAGCAAACGCCTCTCCCTTTCAAGTAAGTTGCTCACCTATTTTGCATTAGGTCCATTATGTGCCTGAAGAAAATATCACGCCAATCCAACATGAAGTTCAAGATCGCACCCTTGCTGGTGCTATCTTTCTCCCTTCTCAACAAACGCTCGCTATATAAGCATGGTGTGGAAATGTCCGACCTAACTAATTAACTCAAGCCTGACTTTTTCGGTATAACGGAAACCTGGCTCAACCCTGACCTTCCCACACAAGCTAAACTCTCCACGCCCGACGACTACACCCTTTTTAGAGCAGATCGTCTGCAGGGTAAAGGTGGCGGAGTGGCCTTGTTATGTAAATCAAATCTTGAATGTTATGAAATTCCTCATACCTCTCCAGATGGCTGTGAGAGTTTATGGGTAAAAATAAAAACCTCTCCACATACCACTTTAAACACACTCACGATCTATCGCCCACCCAAAGTCATGCCCCTATTTGAAGAACAGCTCAGTGACCTACTGGCTCAGATCTGTACCACTAAAGGCCCAGTTATCATCATGGGTGATTTTAACTATTGGGCCAATGACCAACAGGATAAAACTGGCACCAATCTGATGGATACCATCACCTCCCTTGGCCTTACCCAGTGGATGAAATCCCCCACGCAAAGTAAGGGACATACCTTAGACCGGCTCCTGTCTCAAAATTCCAATATCTCTGACATCTCGACCACACCATGTATTTGGTCTGACCACTTTCTTATTCAAGCCAAGATTTCACTACCCTCCCCTCCTCCTAAACTTAATGCCAACCCACGCATACAGAAAATGTCTCGCAACCTTAAAAATCTTACAGCTCCAAATTTTGCCACACTGCTGTCTTCCAAACTTCAACCCCTTGACAACTTTGTTGACTCCTCGAAACTTATCAATCATCTGTCTACCAACATCAAAGAAACAGTTAACGACCTTGCCCCATTGAAAATGAAGACAATAAAGACTGAAACCATAAAGAACACCTGGTTCACTAATGAAATTCTTTTGGCCAGACAAGAAAAACGAGCCCTCGAAAGAGTCTGGAGGAAAGACCCCAACGATAACACTCTAATCAACTACAAAAAATCCATCCTTAATTATAAAAAAACTCATCACAGAAGCTAGGGCCACACATTATAACGCAAGGATAGTGAATGCTCAATCCAACATTGGGGAACTTTTCAAAATCTTAGCGGAGTTCCAAAGTCAGCCCCCAACCATTAATAATATCATTAAGGACAATAAATGGTGTCAGGGCATACATGATGCCTTTCTACTCAAGATTGATTCTCACAAAGAAAAAATAAATAGAGCTCTAGGCAATGTAACATCCCCGCAAATCCCCACAGACACCGTTCTGCCCAATACCTGCGAAAACAACATCCCTCAATTCTCCTTCACACACTACTCCGAGGATGAAGTACTCAAAATCATAAAGGACCTTAAAGACACGTCCTGTCCTGCTGACGACTGTCCCACAAGCACTCTGGTTCCATGGATTACCAAACTGGTCAATCTCTCTTTTGATGAGGGCCTGGTACCGGAACTGCTAAAATCAGTGTGGATCACACCTTTATTGAAAAAGGAAAATCTTGATCCAGCAAACAAAGACAATTACAGGCCCATTACCAATGTGCCATATGTTCAAGAAAATTGACAAACTTGCCTATTTACAGTTACAAGCCCATGTCGAAAAATATAACATCTTGGGTACCCGTAAGTCGGGCTATAGGGCTCGTCACGGAACTGAAACAGCAATGCTAGATCTTAAATCTACCTTAGCTAGCATAGCTGATAACAATCAAGCTGCTTTGCTCATGTTATTAGACCTCTCTGCAGCCTTTGACCTAGTTGATCACAGCTTACTGGTGTCAAGGCTCGGGGAGGTCGCCAACTGCTCTGTAATTGCATCCAGATGGATTGCTTCCTTTCTGGGTCCCAGAATGGTGAGGGTCTGTGTTGGCGATAATCAATCTTCTCCAATATCTCAGACATGCGGAGTTCCTCAGGGCTCCTGCCTATCGCCTCTGCTTTTCAATCTTTATATTCGTCCCCTTCTTGACCTCTTAAACAAATTAGGAGTGCAATACACGAACTACGCTGATGACACTCAGGTGGTCATACAGCTAAGTGGCGCCTATAGCAGCGATACAGTAACCATCAATAAAATATACAATGCCATACAAGATTGGATGGCCTGCAATTCACTTGCCCTGAACGACAAAAAAACTGAACTCCTCATCGTGGCATCTAAAAACACCCGGGCGAAACTCCACTCCAACTATGCTAGTTTCCACATTGCCGACAATACCATTCTCGTCCAGAAGAAAGTCAAGACCCTAGGCGTCGTTCTTGACGAAGAACTTTCTATGAAGTCCCATGTCTCCAGCATTAAATCTAGCTGCGGTCTTATAAATAAAAGAATAGGCTATATTCGACCATTCATCTCGGAAGAAAACTGTGCCCTTCTGTCCACTGCACTGATCAATTCTAGATTGGATTATTGCAACAGGCTCCTAGCGGGCACCACAGCCTCCAATATCCAATCATTACAAGTGGCTCAGAACAATGCTGTTCGTAATATCTTCAATCAGTCCCGTCGTACACACATTTCCATCTTTAGGAAAAAACTTCATTGGCTTCCCGTTAAACATCGGATAACGCACAAGATATTGACCACGACCCACAAATGCCTCAGTCTCTGTAGCCCCACTTATTTGTCAGCCCGCATTAGCATTAAATCTAACGCGAGGAACCTTCGTTCATCATCTGCCACTATTCTCAAGCATCCGAAATACAGGACAGCCAAATTTGGAGGTACCACTCTTGACGCTCAAGGTCCCCTTCTATGGAACAAACTCCCAGCCCAGATGCGGCAGATTCACGACTACACTGCATTCAAACGTGCTGTAAAAACCCACTACTTCAATCTGGAATAACTCTTTGACACCTCTTTCTTCTTTGCCATGTGTGTTTGTTTGTTCAGTTTTATGTGCGCCCTGAGGCCTACGGGCATGTTGGCGCATTACAAGAATTAAAATAATAATAATAATAATGAATCCCCCCCCCTCTCCTGAGACTCGCTGCCACTACAGCCATCAGCTTGGTGAAAACCCTCAGGGCAGAGGTCAGCCCAAATGGCAGAACTCGAAACTGATAATGAGAACCGCCAATCGCGAAGCTCAGGTACTTTGTGCTTGAGAGGAACGGCACATGAAAGTAAGCATCCTGAAGGTACAATGAAACCAACCAGTCAGAGTTGGAGATCCTGAAGGATCTGAGAAAAGGACACCTCTTGAACTTGTCCTTCCTGAGGGATTTGCTCAAATATCTTAAGGCCAAGATGGGTCTCAATCCTCCATCCTTCTTGGGAATGAGAAAATAAGGGGAGTACCAACCCTTGTTCCTCTCCGCTACAGGTACATGTTCTATTGCAACTTTCTCTAGCAGGGCTACAATCTCCTGCATAAGGAGCGGGTCCTGAGGCCTTTGTCGAAAAGGAAGACAGTAACCATGGGCCACTGTTTCTAGTGCCCAGGCATCTGAAGTAATGCCTCGACATTCTTTCAGATAGCGAGTGATCCTGCCTCTCACTGGGGTCTTGTCGGTCAAGGCCTCAGAGTGGCATTGCAGCGGCTCCAGCAGCAGCTGAGGGGACAGTTGCTGCTGCTGGGACTGATCTAACACGCTTTCCTCTTACACCACAAGGACATTTTCTTTGTTGTCCTTTTTGACTGGTCTGTCCGTTCCCTTTCCAAAATAAGGAGTAGACTCGAAGATGACCTGAGTAGGAGTGTTGTTGAGGCTGTCTTATAGAGGTGCGAAGTGATTTAGCCGCTGCTTTCGAGGTCTGCAAAACAACCTCAAAACGTCAAAAGACATATTGAGTAATCTGAATTGCACATTCGGTGCAAAACCAGACTTTCTCAGCCATGCAAATCTGTGCTGGACTGTGCTAGACACCATGGACCTGCTTATGCTGTCAGCAGTGTCCAATCCTGATTGGAGGCATTCCCCCATAGCCTGCTTCCCATCTCCTAAGATTGCAAGGAAACCTGCCCGTTCCTCGCCTTCAGTAATGTGTTCAGCCGCTGCCGTCATACAATCCCACAGGGTGTATGTGAACCTTGCAGGGGTGCAAGTCACATTTGTCGATTTTAAGGCCATGCTGCCTGAAGAAAAAACCCAGGCATGAATCCTTTTGTCATCCCTATCCGGGTGATGGAAAGGTAGGCCGAATGCCTAGTAGATGTGGCCACCTGCACCACTAAGCTCTCAGGCGAGGGATGTTTTGCTAGGTATTCCGGGTCACACAAGGAAGGCCTGTACTTCCCGACACATTTTTTATTTATAGCTGGGCCAGAATCTGGGGTTTCCTATACGGCCATGACCCTTTTTTTGCAATACTTTATGAAAGGGGAGGACCAGGTCCTTGTGAGGGCCTTCATTAAGGATGTCCGTCATGTCGTCTTGATCAAAATTAGGGGAATTAGTGTTCCATCCCATAAACTCAATGACTATTAATCATATTTCTGTACCCCAAGTCTGCACGGTCTGCAGGGTCGGAATCTACTTCAGGAGAAGTAGCCAGGCCACTGACTGTTTGTAGGGATTCATACGGGTCAGCCACCTTAGATCTAGGGTCCATTAATTCTTCAAGGACATTTCTAGTCCCAAATTTCACTCCAGCCAGAGTAATGTCCTCTTCAGAGGATTGCTCTTCATAAATGGATGTCAGACCTGAAAAAGTCTAGTCCAGGCTGTGGTTGGTATATCTTTCTGGGTGCCTCAATAGGCATCGACCTTGACTTCGACAAAGGTGTCGATTTTGGCGCCGGAATTAAAGTTGGCCTTGACAATGGCGTCGATGTCATCGCTGCTGGCTTCGACAACGTTGAAGGAGTCTTCGATATGGTAGATGGAGGTGTCGACGCCACCTTCGAAGTCGGCTTCAAGAGCACCTTCGATAGATGCATCTAAGTATCCTTCGACATCGACTTCGATGGCAGGTGGATTCCCAGGGCCATCTTGCTAGTCGTCATCTCCAATTTATGCACTGGTAGGTCTGATCTTTCTTTAAGAGGTGTCGGGGAAATTTTTTCCGACACCATTGACGACTTGTCGTCGGATTTCACGCGTCTGGTCTTTGACCTCCCCCCGTCACTTCTGAAGTAAGATTGGGCATGGTCTCCATGCGCCTTTTTCGAGGGGGTCTGGACGCATTCTCGAAAATGTTCGAGGCCCTGAAGGCCTCCCATTTTTTGGGGGAATCATGTTTTGAAGGGTATGAGATGACCCTTCTGTCAGCCGACGACATTTCCTCGACCTATGCCGGGATCTCACTCGATTCTCTAGATTCTTTTTTCTTTCTCCGAGAATACTTTGACGCTCGATGGCAGCCCTCGAGGGACATCAACGCCATGACCTCGAGCACAGCGCCCTCTGGTGGAAAAGAAATTCCGAAGCAGCAAAGCTGGAAGATACAAATATCTAAGATGTGGAATACGTGGGAAGACACAATCCATTCGAAGTAGTGCTACACTTGCCTTACATGTAGAGTCTTTTGCATTCCTTGTTTGGGGTGCTTCGGAGGTTGAGAGTGGAACACAAGCTCGCTTTCTGGTAGTGGTAACCATCAGAGAATCCGGCTTGACATGGCATCTCATGCAAAGAGGATCGGATGGAGATGGCTTAACTATTTCTTCCACCCTGCCTGGACTGCCCTAGTGAGTGAGGGTGTAGACAGGGATGGGGAGACCCTCTTCTTGATTGATTCCAGGAGAGTAATAGCTTGACTAATGGGCTTTTTCTTGTTGAAGATATCCTCAACAAAGTCAGTTCCCTCAGCACTTGTCTCCTCAGTTTGTATTTCGAAGTGGTTCATTACGAAGGAGCTGGTCTGCTATAGGTGAAGTATGCCCGGTCTCGACTGCAGAGACGTCGGAAGGATCTGTGAAGATAAGATCTGGGTCATCCTGGTCTTATAGGTAGGTGTCATCGCCAACTTGGTTGGGATCATCCTGGTCGACAACCCAAATGTCTTAGTCTGCTTGATTTGACTGCAGATCACCCTGCTCAGGACCCTGACGCATCCTTGGGCATAATGGTTTGATGGGTAGGCCCCATTGGTCCTGGGGGTTGCTCATTAAGTCAACAAAAAGGAGATCTTCCCATGGTTTCCTAAATTTAGCTTGAGTCAATGCACCAGGGATTGGAGTCTGTGTGGGGTGGGGGTGTGGGGAGGGGGTTAAGGAGGGGCACTTTGGCACGTCAGGGGTTGTCCAGGGGGTAACCTTTGGGCCTTCTGCAGGACAGTCACCCCTAGGGGAATCCTCGGGCATTTTTTATGAAGGGTTGAGGATAGGGATAAAGACCCTTCCTCATAGTACTCTGAGGATTCAGGGGTTTGGCTACTACGAGTATGCTGCTCTTTGTGTTGTTTTTCAGTTAGAGAATGAGATCTGTGCTTTTTCGACAGCTGTTTCCGCATCTGCGTCTCAGCCGTCGAGCAATGTTTATGCACACCCTTGGCCCGAGTATCTTCACAAGCGCCTTGTGGTAGGTGTGAGGGCAGAACTACAGCAGCCGTAGTTGGCGGTGGTTCGATAGGTTGCGACGACTACCGCTGACATGCGGCCTTCCATCAACGGGTCCATCGAGTAACGGCTATGGGGTATGGGTTTATGTGTAGTCGTTGAGTGCATGTCCACTGGCGTTGCAAGAGGCCTCCCTCATAGCAGCACGCTGCGACTGCCTTTCAAGGCCAAGGACAGATGTGCAGGAACTGGTGTGTTCCTCTATAGTGTCTTCGATCTCCGAATCCGAGTCTCGGCTGCCTTGGCCTTTGTGATCAGATTTGAAGATTCCCACAGGTGTCTCGAAATCCGCCATCATGGCGTGTGCCGCCCACTGCTTTGTTTGGCGGTCTTTAAGGATTTTGGGCCTAAAGAGTTTGCACAACGCGCAGGGGGTTCTGAATGATCATGTGGAAAGCAGTGGTTACACACACTGTGTGCTTCTTTCCACAGAAATTTCCTATTGCACTTGGGGCAACCTTTTAAATGGAGCATGTTCCAAGGCAGCAGGATAAAGGCAGTAGGGGTAGGGAATAGGGGCAGGCTTCTCTAAAACAGAAAGGATCAGCCCGCCACTCTCACTACTGATAGGCCGGAGCCGGGTGTAGGCCGAAGCATGTCGTCAGAACAGACATCGGTTTCGGTGTTCGGAATCTGGTTTCGCAATGGCTCTGGAGGTCAGCAGTCGATCAGAGAAGCATTGATGGGTAATTGAAATTATGATGGAATTAAGTCCAAACAAAGCTTTGCTATGGACTCTGCGAAAATACAACTACCCACAATGGCTAAAAGAATTATCTGAGGGACTTTGACGCATGAGGGATCATGGGTACAACCTTGCGTCACACTAGGGATAGTATTACATCACGCCACGTCAACGTCTTTTGAACATCCACTAGATTTCGGCCTCTGCAAATCAAAACATGCGATCTAAGCTGATCCACAAGCCTCAGAAATATATTTACACTTAACTGGCTGTATCCAATAATGCTGACAAGCACTGAATTTGGTCGGTTGGGCAGCTGGCAGCAACAAGTAATACAGGAGACACCTACTGTGAAAGGTCAGCCTTAAAACAGTTCCAAAAACATTACAACAGTGACACTTGCAGTGCAATTTATGTACACCACATGAATGGAGTAGGGCTGAGATCTAACCCTAGCGGTCATTTTAAATTTCTGAAAGCATAGATTAATTTACCAATAAAGTTCTTGCAGGTTCGAAGGGTGCATTTAATGAGTCTGTGACAAATGCTGGTTAAATGTAGCTTTCTATCTAGCTGGAAACCTTTCCTGTATTCAAAGCTTGTGAAAGTAACAAGCATGGTCTACCTCTGAAGATTAGAAAGGGGATTCTCATGCAAACAAAACAAAATTTCAGCAGATCATTTTGCTACTATACAGAGTCTCAGCTTTGGCATCTTTGACAAGGTAGTGCTAAATAAAGTCTCTGAATTTGCAGCTATGTATACCTTTTATGCAAATAAACTGTTTGCATGAACAGAAACCGTAGCAATTTTCCTCTTGTCGAATGATTAGCTACTCTTTCAGAAAAAGGTTTAATCGATGCAAGGACACCAACATTAATGAAGGAGACTCCCAAAACATTGCTTAGAAAGGGTTTAACTTCACATTTGATCCAAATACAACCAAATGGTTGCAGACATGGAAAGTTATAGTTGGGTAGAATGTAATAATAAAGTTACTCACTGTAGTGGCTACCTTACTCCAAGTCTATAGTCCAATTTCCTCCATACTTATGGGACATTCCTCCGCCCTGTGGGGCGGGACCGGAGCACTTTGTAAGAAGCATCACATTTTAGTAAAAAATGTGTCCTTCCTCTCTTTTTACGTGGGGTACCGCACGCGGCCGTAATCACGCCATCCTTAGCTCCGCCCAGCGCACTATCGCCAGGTCTATGACCTTTAAGCAATAACAGAGGAAACATTTTAGAGGGGACGGCGTGAGTAAGGTAGTCACTACGGTGAATAACTTTATTATACTCCTACATCCTGTCGCCTTTCCTCCATTCTTATGGGAGATTCCCAAGCACTCCTGACAGGAATTGCGGGTTGATGGAAAACTCCTTACTGAAACAGGTTCCTAAACACAGCTTGATCAAACTGAGCATCAGCCCTGGAGCTCAGGTCCAGACAGTAATGCTTACAAAAAGCTGATGGGGAGGCCCAAGTAGCCGTATTCGCGATGGTCTCCCAGGGAACATATTTTTGGAAGGCAACGGCAGCCGCCTTGCCCTGCACAAGATGAGCATGAATTCACTTTGAGGCCCGAAGACCCTGAATGGTATATGCCTCAGAAATACAGGCAGCGATCTATCGGGAGATGGTCACTTTCGAGGCCGGCTTTCCTTGTGGATTTCCGAAGGTCACAAAAATCTGCGAAGAGTTCCTAAGCTCAGATGTTCTGGCCAGATAGAACTTAAGGGCTCTTCTAACGTCCAGGCAGTGCAGAACCCTTTCGACCTCTGAGGCCGGGTCTGGGAAGAAGACAGGCAATGAAATTGACTGATTCAAATGAAAATCAGAGACCACCTTCGGAAGAAAGGTGGGATTCATCCACAGGCCAACCTTATCCTTATGGAAAGTAAGGAATGGATGCTCTACTGACAAGGCCTGAAGCTCACTTACACGCCTTGCCGAAGTCATAGCAATCAAAGGCTTATGACACAAGGACGTAAGGACCACATTTAAATCCCACCTTGGATGCAGGTTGCGAACAGGAGGATAAAGATGCATCAGGCCCGCAAAGTGTCTTTTAATGACTGGATTAGACAGTGAAAACGAGCACTGGTCAGTGGACAAATAAGCAGCAACAGCTGATAAATAACTCCTGCAGGACAAGACATGGATGCCAGACACTACCAGATGTGAAACAAAAGACAGGACCATGTTGATAGTAGCCTCCCTAGGGTCCAGCTGCTTAGCCAAACACCAGTGGCAAAAACACAGCCATTTACTTCTATACTGAGATCTTGTAGAGGGTTTCCTGGCCGCCTGAATGAGGCGCATGTTATCCGCGGACAAATTGAAACACTCTAAAGATCTGAACTCAGGCACCAGACCGCCGAGCTGAACGATTGTGGGGAGGGGTGCCACAGCTGCTGATCGCTCTGATGAAGCAGATTGGGGACTAGCAGAAGCTTCAGCAGCGGGCACACCGATAGATGCTGAAGCTCCGAAAACCTGGCCGGCCACCAAGGGGCTATGAACAGCAGGGAGCAATTCACTGTGTTCCTTAGCTTGCAAAGCGCCCAATGGATCAGAGGAGGGGGCGGAAAAGCTTAGGCCTTCATGTTGTGCCATGGGATCTCAAGAGCATCCCCCAGTGAGGAGGCTCCAAGCCCGTTCCTGGAGGCATACAGGAGAAGCTTCCTGTTTGTAGACGTTGCAAAGAGGTCCACTTCTGAAGTGCCCCAACTGTGAAAAATATCTAAAAGGATCTCCGTGTTCAGTTCCCACTCATAGCTGACAATTGCTCGTCGGCTGAGGGCATCTGCAGTGACATTCAGCTGGCCTGGGACGTGTAATGCTACCAGCCAGATACCATGCTGAATGAGGCATTCCCAAATCTGAATGGCAAGATCCACAAGAGGCGGCGACCTGGTACCCCCCTGCTTGTTGATATAGAACATGGACACCGTATTGTCCGTGCGGACACGGATCACCCTGTTGACAATGCCTGGTTTGAACGCTTTCAGCGCCAGGAATAATCGCCAAGAGCTCAAGATAACTTAATTTATATGAAGCTGTCTGTCCAGTGGCAACCAAAGATCGAAAACCTGAAGATGATCCAGCGTCGCACCCCAACCCAGAAGGGAGGAATCCGTTGTGACAGCCAAAAGTGGGCAAGGATCCGATCCTGGACAGAAGCGCCCACCGACAGATTGCTGAGAGTCGACCACCACAAGAGGTCCACCCTCATGAAAGGTGGAAGCAGTATGGGTCCACTGCTTGAAGCCATGAGCTCCGAACAGCCATCTGTGTCCGCCTCATCTTGAGACTAGCAAGAGGAAGAGCCATGAGGCCCAGAAGCCTCTGCAACCACCAGGCCGACATGTTCTCCGACTGCATAAACATCTGACACGTGGCCAACAGACCTGTCATTCTGTCCCCAGTCAGGTACACTCTGCAATCGATCGTGTTCCAACAAAAACCCAGGAGGATCAAGTTCTGAGAGACCGTCATGGAGGATTTCCACCAGTTCAACGACAGCCCAAGGTGGAACAGAGACTGAAGGTTGCTCGAGGCTTTCAGTGGACAAGGACTGCGCAGCAGCCAATCGTCCAAATACAGATACACATGGATACCCTGTAGCCGAAGATAAGCTGCGATGACCAACATCATCTTCATTAAGACATGCGGTGCCGAGCTGAGACCAAACGGGAGCACACGAAACTGGAAATACTCCTTCATGGAAAACCGTAAGTATTTCTGATGCAGGCTCCAAATAAGTATAAGCATCCTGAAAGGGCCACCATGCTGAGCCAGTCGCCCTTCTGTAGAGAGGACTTTATCTGACAGGGGGTGATCATCTTGAATTTCTCTTGGGGAGAGAAAAGTTGAACTGTGAAAGGTCTAGGATGGTGCCCAGGCCAGCCTGGTTTGGTTTGGGCACTGTGAACAGACGGGAGTAGAAGCCCTGCCCTCGCTCCCCTAGGGCAATGGGTTCCACCGCCTCGAGATCCAGAAGCTTCTGGACTTCAGCTCTGAGGGAGGGCGTCCCGACTGCTGGAAGGGAGGATTAAAGAGTGGGGTAAGGGGAAGGGGCAAGCGGAAGCCCACCCGAGCAACAGACAAGACCCACTGATCCTCGGTGATGTCTGTCACGCCTGCCAGTGAGACGCAATACGCCCCCCCACCAGGGTCTCATGCGAGCACCGAAAAACTTAATTTAGCGGGTTTCTCGGTGTGGCGAGACCCCCAGTTCCTAAGGAGGAGGCAGAGGACCCGACGCCGATGACGCCCGACGCCGATGGGAGTTTCCAGCTGGAGGATCGACTCTACGTGTCTTTCGATCCAGAAACCCCTGAAAACCAGAGGAGGACCGAGGCTGCGAGGGCGTTCTCTGAGCCCTGAAAGGATGTTTCACCAGAACGGACAGGGACTTGGCTGTCTGGGTGCTGTCCTTCGTCTTAGTCAGCTCTACATCAGTTGACGAATGGAACAGTTCTTTCCCGTCAAAGGGCAGGTCCAGAACTTTATCCTGAACCTCCTTGGAAAACTTTGTGGCATGAAGCCAAGCCTGACGAGAGGTGTCCACGCCAAGCATGAGGCCCCCGAGCAGAGGTGTCACCATGATGCGCTGCAGCCTCAAGCACATCCTGCGCCAGGACTCTGGCATCTGACAAGCCAGCCTTAAAATTGTCCAGCTTGTCCGCAGGAGTGAACACCTCAAATTCCATCAGATCTTTCCACATTTTCATATTCGCCCCCGCTAATAGGAGCTCTGCGTTTGCCTGGCGCAACTGCAGGGGGTAAATTAGCAAAGATCTTCCTCCCCAAAGAGTCAAGCAGCTTGTCCTCTTTGGCCAGAACCTGACCACTGTGGAGGAAGGGAGCTGGCAAGACGCTAGGGCTACCTCCTCCGAAGTATGAAGCCTATAACTAGCGTCAATCTTTTTGTAAATGGGCAGTCTAGAGTGTGGCTTATCCCAGACCTTGCTGACCTCGGCCAAAACGTCCTTCTGGAAGAACAAACCGGTGCGCTCCTGATGAGACAAGGTGAACGCCCCAGAAAGCACCCCTTCTTGCTGAGGGTGTGCCTCGGGTACTGGAACATCCAGAAGAGCCATCATGTCCAGTACCTGGTCATGGAATGCCCTAACAGAGCGGGGCTGGTCATCGCCATCTTGATCCCCTTGCATGTCATTCAACAGGTCCGGATCGACCAGCGTCACATCTGGCTCTGCCGAAGACTTGTCTATTGGAGGCAAGGAAGGCAGGGGCGGAAGGGCTGGAGGTGGGCCAACCGGTAGAGGTGGAACAGCTGCCAGAACACCTGGTGCTACGACAGGAACCATCGGCACAGGATTCAGCACTGAAGGGCAGATTTCCATAAAAAGACCTCTGAAATACTCCTTCATGGGGTCAGAGTGCATGAGCTTCTGAAATGTTCCGAAAAAAGCATCCTCCGCCGAAGGCTTAGGCACTGGGGCGGGCAGAGGCCTCTCATGAGAGGAGTAGCTCTAGGGCCACAAGGGAGAGGCCTGCCAAGAAGGGTCCTCTCCAGCCGGATTAACATAGAACAATGGCTCAGATGCCGCAAGAAGTGAGACCGTGTGCGGTAATGGCATCCGAGCGTTCCAGTCCTAAACTGGACGAAACGGCGCACAAGGAAAAATATGTTCACCTGAAACAATGCTCCCAGCACCCAATGCTGATGGCGTAGGTGTAAGGGAAGAGTCCAAAATGGCCACCGTAGTTCACGCGGGATCGGGCGACATTTTGTCAGCGCCTGAGGAGAACTGTGTCACATGTGTGAGTGAGGCAGGGATCTCCACAGACGGGTTAGGGGTCTTGACTTTAGCCTTGACACAAGGAACATCGGCAGAGCCGGTACTGTGTGTCCTAGGATGTTTCTGAGACATACTATCAGCCAAATTAGCCTCTAAAATAGGAACCTCTGCCACGCCGGTAACGGAGGAATTACGGTCAGCGACCTCACTCTGTGCCCCTCGACAGAACCGGCATCACCACCGGGGCGGGAACGATGAGGAATCCACCTCACCGACAAGACCTTAACAGGCCTCTCAGTTCTGTCGGTCACCTTAGCCTCCGACAGAGGAACCTCGGACCCGAGTCCGGTAACAGCTTGCTCACGAGGGGCCTCGAACCTTGGTTCGGTAGAGAAAGCCTTAACCTAGGCCTCAGGGTGCGCCCCGGTGTCTGTATGGGAAGTTCCAGACAAGGAGACCTCTAAGCAAGCTCTGGTACCCCCAGCCTCAGTATAACAGAGGCCCTCGGAGAAAAAGGCACCTCAGGGGAAACCCCAGTAACAGAGCTTTTGAAGCCCCTCCCACACCGAGAAGATCCCGGGAAGGAGTCCCCCGGTCGGGGTGCCCTAAAAACAAAAGAACTAAGCGGGCGTCTCTTCTTCTCGTCGATGAAACTCTGAAATTGCGGAGGAGGTACATCCTGAAACACCTCCTCCCACTGCTCCAGACGACGCTGAAGTGCCTGAACCAAAATGGAATCGCAGTAGAACCACGAGTCCCACTGGTGATCTGGACCCAAACACTCTAAACAAAGAGGATGGGGATCCGCCCTAGCGAAGCGTCGCTCGCAAGGAGAACAAGAAGGAAAAACTAATCGATCCAGCATAGACGGACTACTACGCGACCGCTAAACCGGAGCAGGCGAGGACGACACTGGAAGGAAAAAATCTTCTGAAGATGCAAGTGCGTCCAGTTCCGAACGTGCAGAGAAAATGACTGATGGGCGATGCGCTGGGTGGAGCTAAGGGTGGCAGGGTTACAGCCACGTGAGGTACCCTGCGTAAAAAGAGAGGAAGGACACATTTTTGAAAAATGTGATGCTTTTTACAAAGTGCTCCAGTCCCGTCCCACAGGACGGAGGAATGTCCCATAAGTATGGAGGAAAGGGGACGGGACGTAGGAGTACATGCTAACACTTTTTAGCTCATATGGAATGGGAAGATCTACCCAAAGGCAAGGTTGCTGTATGAAGAGATATTGCTGGGAATGAGAATAACTTGTAATAGGTACTTTCATAGTAAACTTTAGGGAGAAACCTGTGAGGTGGTCTTAATAGTTAAGATTTGGTTTAAGTTTGTTACCAAACATACTAGGGGGATAATCTCATATCATGAGGCAAGAATTAAAGTTGCTAGCTACTAACCAAGCCATAAAAATGTCACTCACCACCTCAATTCTATACATACACACAGCACACCATTTCTTACTCGTCAGGAGTCAAATATCACTAGCCTGTTGCCCTGCTTATATACATATCATCCAGCTTAAACTGGAATAAGAGTATTTTAAGTATGACTGATGTATACAACCTTAGTAAATTTCGTGACACTGCATCCTCGTCTATGAGTAAAAACAGAATTCTGTTACTTCAAAAAAAGGTACTGGAGATGCAGGGGGACACAGGCAACAGCCATAACAGGAATACAAATACACGAGTCAGGTTGAGTAGAAGTACTGTGGTAAACTAGGTGTTTGATGCAGCATTCATCCAATTTTAAATATGCCCTCCTTGGATTTGAATTTCTAGCAGGGTCATCTTCAATACGCCAACAGTCCTTGTAACATACTAAGACTTAGTTACACATTCTAACCAATTCGTCACTTGGGTAGCTGAAGCATGCTAACCCGACCTTTATTATCCATCACACATTTTTAATGGCATGGATTCTCTTCTGCCTCTTTTTCATTCCCATGCTATCCCTGGAAAGGAGAAAATGTTATATTGCCGATATATTTGGTTTTGATCTTGATTTAGGCATTCAATATTAGCTCACCATTTCTAAAGGCCAAGATTATGCTTTAAGAGATCTATGAGGTTTTCTTGCAGTTGTTTTTCCGAATGCAACCGATTTATTTCTTGGTCCGATTTTACCATTTTCTTTTGACCACAAAAAATGTGGGGGAAACTCCACCCCTTCCATAACACATATTAAGCTAGATTTTAACTTTTATAAAACTTGGGGTTCTAAAGGAAAGTTACTAAGGGGAATTCAAATGTGGATATTTAGCTCAACTCTGCTTAGAGGCTCAGCTTCACCTCATTGATACCCCAACAAGGCTAAAAAACATGTCTAAGGTGGCTGATGGTATTCTTATACAGAGGAGAACTGCCTAGCATGTCAGTGCTGAACGGTCAAGGGTGGGTAGTACCAGAATGATACACACATTTATATTTTGCCTCTTTGAAAGGTACAATGAGCTAAAACATGGTTGTAGACCTTCCCGAGTGGGTGACATTCCATAAAAGTTATTTGAGCCATGTTCATTCTTAGTAGAGGGGTTCATACATTTTTGTAAATCAGGTATATTGGGCACTTTGTCACTTCTTAGCACAACACTTCAGGTGACGAGGTAAAGATACATTCGCTTGGCTGGCTGCCTAGACTTATTTGGCAAGGCTAATTATACATTTGGTAAGCATGGATCATATTCTCTCAGTTGTCTATTCTGCCTAAGGCCTGTGCTTCCTTGATCACCAAATACTACATTTCACCAAAGTACCTTTTGGAGTTCCAACTATGAATCGTGTTTGTCCTCGGTCAGTACAAGGCTGACATGCTTTCTAACTTGGTCATTGTGACGTGAGGGAGTCAGGGGAGGAGTCACAGCTTTCAGCTCCATTGGGAATCAAATGGGGTAATCACTTTGGGAGACTTATACAAGGTGGGCTTCCCTGAACTGATAGAGAAATACGACATCCCTGAGGGACAATTTTTGTTGTACCATAGGCTAATAAAGACTGCTGAAAACAGGTGGCTGAGGGTGAGGAAGGGGACGCTATGCTGGATGCACTTTATGGTGTGGCGGAAGGGGGACATGTGATTTCAAGGCTTTACAGAATTGTACTAGATGCACTCGGTCAGACAGAGCTTAAGGTGAGAACTAAGTGGGAGGGAGAACTGGAGCAGCCTTTCATAGACTGGGTATGGGCCAGGGTGCTGGCATACATGAGGAAAGTGTCTAGGAACACAGCTACAAGTCACGCAGAGCATACATGAGCCCACAAGCCATTTTGCAGGTCTTGGGAGCGGAGGTGCACAGATGTGCAAGCGACTTGGCAGGGATGTTACTTATGTTTTCCTCATGTCCGGTGATTACGGTCTTCTGGCAGAAGGGAGGGGGGGGGATAGGTATGCGGAGTGGTCACCCGGAGCTTGCCAATTTGGACTTTTCACACAGAGAAGGGGGTGGGAGGGAGCTCATCTGACTAGGATGAAATACCTAATGTGTATCTTGGCCAAAAGACGAATTGTGCTAGTGTGGAAGTCAGCGGAGGGCCCCCGCATTGAGGCATGATGGGGAGACAAAGAAATGGTCAGAAGAGACACTGGTATGGCACAGAGTCGTGTACAGGGGACAAGGGGAGATCAGTAATGATGTAACAGCGTGGAACACACTGGTTCAGATGGTGTCTGCGGCCCTGTATGACAGCCCCCCCCCCCCCCAGCTCAATGGGGCAGCAGGGGAGAGAGACTTATGGAGCAGACTCTAAGGAATTGGAGAGAGGTGAACTGGTGGGTTTGGGGTGGTGGAAGCATGCGAAGTTGGGGTTGTGTTTAGTTATGAAACAGAACTGAAAATGGGATGTTGCTAAGAGCTACTGGGCTGAGGGGCAGTGGGCTGGAGTAGCGGATGACGGGAATTTAGGCCAGTAGACAAGGGCATTGATTACTATCTGAGATGCAGCAAAATATACAGGGATTGGACAACGAGCGCACAGAGGAGATGCATGTTTACGATTTACTTTCTGCTGTACATGTCTTACTTCCACTGCTGGTAAATGTCTATTGTCTGGTTGCCTAAATGCAATAAAGAAAGAAAAAGTACTTGTTTCAATCTCCAGAGTCACCTTTTTACTTTCCACCATTAAAGTGTTTCCACTTCATAACACAAATAGAAAACCCTAAAGTAATAGGGGCTTAAGGCATAATTTTCAATTAAAGGGGATATTCTTCTCTGGTGGAAAATATTACAATAACATTGTTACATTAACCTGCTATGGAAAATTATTCGTCTTGGGGAAAACATTGTACCAAATGTATACTGAAATAAACAAAAGTTTTTTTTACATTTGTAGCCACACCAAGTTTTGATTTAAAGGAGTAAAGTATTTAAAAATTCTAAATGTTTTATACATTCTTGCGAATATACAGCACCGGATTTAATTTCAATGAACATGGTTCAAGTTTTGCAGTTTAAATCCCAAAAGAGAAAATATATTGCCAAACGTTTGTAGATTAGAGCCTGTTGAGGGAGTTTTTAATAACGCCCCAAAATAAAGCATGGCTGTAACTTTTACAAGCTGGATTTTGTTGCAGCTCTACAATAATATGCTTTATACAAAAGTCAAAATGAAGTTGGAGAGATTGGCAGCATTTTAAAGGTAACTGGAGGTGGATTTGGCAGACCTGTAAAGGTAACTGGATATTCATGATAAAGAAGTGCACATTTAGAAAGTGAATTAACAGGGGTTGTCCTACTCTGCACCACCTATTATGATATTTTTTCCAACAATTATTCGAACTGTTTTTTCCCCAGAAGTATTTTTTGCTCTTTTTAAAAATAAAAATTAAAACAACTGAATAGCTTACATCAAAATGCATTTTGGCCATAATGACCATAACAATGATCCACTTTGCAATTGCTCAGCATGTCAAAAAAGTATATCGCATTGCATATCTGCTCATTAATCCAGTACCATTTCCTTAAGTGGAAGTTAAGAACCTTAAAATTCAACTACCATAGTTTTCATTTTGCCAGGGTAGCAGTAGTTTGTCCATTCACCCATTACCCAAATCAAATGCCATGTTGAAAAAGTATCCAACATATTTGGACAAACTAACTTTGCCAGCTGTAAAAGATCAGAAAATACATTTAATTTATTAACGTTTGCTATATCATTCAGATACAAACGAATATGTGTAAAAAGCCAGATTTTCAAAGTAGTCATGCTGGGACAGAAATAGAGGACCTTTTTTCCTCAAAAGAAGTATATCATACAACCCTTGCAGTCAGATTTTTGCAGATTTCCACAGTAGGTGCAAAAAAGAAATAAGATCATTAGAAGATAGTGACTCACTTAATCACTCGCCACAAGGAGTACCAACAGCCATAACATTTTCCCACCTGTCATAAGCATCTGTTTTCTGTATCTGGCTTTTCCCTTCAGAATGAGCCAGCGTCTGGAGCAGGGGCTTAGGGGCAAGGTGGGAGTGTCTGGAAAGCATAAAGTGATCTTTCAAGAAACCTCCATCTTGGCAGAAAGCACGAGAACAGTAACAAATTCTTCATCCTCCAAAGACATGCAAGTGCTCCCCCATTCAGGAAGAGGAGCCCACTTGACTCAGTCTTTAATAATCATTGTGAAAAGCCCCATCAGATGGTACTCAGTCCTTTCGACGGCATGGACAGAATTATTAGCCACAGTTCACGATTTTGATTTCAATAAGGTTTCTCACCTGACCGGTCTCAGAAGACAAAGGCCATGCAACCACAGTGGAAGCTTTAAACAAACAAAACAAGCAACTCCACAAAAGAAAGGGAACCAAAGATTTGCCTACATAGTTTGAACAAATGCTGCAAAATTAGAGGCTTTAATGCTACATTTTGCAGCACAAATGAGGACTCTAACTGGAATTCAGGGATCGAAATTGCTGAGAGATATTTGGCTCCGGTTTGTAGTCTAAAAGAGTCGCGTTAGCTTGACACCAATAGCAAGCAAGACCAACTTTTGACTTTCCAGGCCAACTGGTGTGATACAAACCTTTGTATGGCATAACCTATGTGTGTTTATAAATGTGTATAATGTAGCATCAGGGCACAGTTCCAATATACGAGAAGCATAATGAATCACACGTATAAAGTAACACACATTTACATTTTCCTTCTCAGGTGGAAGTTAGATTTGCAGAATACCATCTACAAGTTTCTTACAGACAGCACCGAACTAACACCTGTGTGATGTCTTCCACCCACAGGCTTTTAGCCCCCGCTCATGCATTCTTTATTTCCATATTTGGACCTACTGCAAAAGAACATAAGATGGACCATGGAAGCAGAGGTTACAGCTCATCCACGGTCGGGCTGCAATTAAGAAATGACATACAAGGCTAGGTCAATGTTTTGCTAGATTTTGAACATGAGGAAACTCGGCTAGATAGCACTAATGTCCAAAGGAAAGACACCTCAATCCTCAAGAGTGACCATATTCAAGGATTCTCAGAAAGGTGTTCAGCCTGTTCATTTCATGTTTAAACCGTGGTTCATAATCACTAGTAACAATTGGGAAGGAAAATCCTAATTTCAATGGGGCTAAATGTGGGAGAAGATGGAATGTTCAGGGGGGCTACTCAAAAAGCTGCAGCTTTGCCTCAATCACAGAGCAACAGCTTCTACAGTGTTGGGTGTTGCTGCTGGAAAGAACACAAGGATTTGTTGGCAGTTTAGGACTTGAACCTGCTAATTGGGAAAAGTGAAAACTATGTAAAAGGGAAGAATACAGTTTCTCAATTTCAAATTCACAAGACAGTCATTTAAAATGCAACTTCATTCTCCAATTTTCTCCGTCTGAACAAGGCCTGAAAAGGGTAACCCAAAACTTGTGTGCTGACCCTATCCTGATAGTCAAAATATCAACATTAACAAATGTGTTACAAAATAAGGAAATGGAAAAAAGAAAGCTACAACTCAACAGACAAATGCTACTTGTAATACATAAGAAACTCGAAGACAGAAAATTCAAAGACTAGCTTAGAAAATAAATCTCATTCAAATTGAGATCTTTGATAAAGTGCACCTCTAGTGGTCAATTTTCTAATTGACCACTAGAGTTGCACTTTATCAAAGATCTCAATTACTCCTTACTCAGAATGCTATGGAATTTCAAGAATTAGTTTGTGGAATTTTGCATTTATCTTGTCACGTTCAACATACTTCAGAAGTAAAGAAGAACAATGAGGCAGACACATTTGGCACACTCCCTCCTAACCCACACACACTTAAGTGTGCCTCATTCTCCCAGTGTATAGTCAGCACAAGCCTTTTCAGCAAGATCCGACATAACACAATTTCAAGGGTCATTAAAATGCATTTGGTCTCTGCAGAGGGTCGAAGTTCTGTCCCCCTGAAGGGATGGATTACAAATAGCAAGCTGGACGCTAAATCCTGGTTACTCAGATTGTGGCAAATAAGCAACTGCAGCACGTCCCTCCCTCCTGCCTTCCATCCCGCCCACCACCCTGATTGGCTGCCCCCCTCTGCCTTTACTGACCTTCCTGGGGCAGCCCCACGGCTAAGGGCCACTAGGCAAAGGGCGGCTCCCACAGAGGCGGCTCCTGGCTGTGTCTGCAGGAGTCTGCAGGGGAAGCCAGTTTCCAGCCATCTACCAGGGTTGACCCTCTCGATACCCCTCTTCCCCCGCCCCCCACACACCTACCAGACTCTCAAACTTAGGTGTGTTTTTCTCCTGTTTTCAAAGGTGCACTGTGATAGTCTTTAAATCTGTGTGTCTGTCGTCCTGTCCAATTGTTCAACTTGTCTCGCATCTCTGTCTCGTCTGCTTGCACTCTGCCCTGTGACCCTTCCAAAGTTTTATCTTCTTCTCTCTCCCTTCCTCTTCTCTCCTCTCCCAACCTATGGTGCTCTCTGTCTCTCCTATCTTCTCTAACTGTTTCTCTATCGACTATCCTGCTCTTCTCACTAAATATGGTAGGAAGAAGTTTAAAAAGGACATCCTGGTCTCCAAGCCAGGCCTCCCTATTGCCGACACCTATACCAGTGCCTCCTCCACACAAACTGTCACGGACATCCTCTTTGTTGTTCCCTCATCTGACCTATGGACCCTACATATGGACTCTGTGCTCTCTTCCTTCTCTTACTCTCCCATTAATGGTGGCACCCGGTGGGAAGCCCTCCTGGCCTCTTTCCTCTCCTCCAAGGTCATCATTAGTGTTTATTTGAATGGTACCGTCTTGGTCCAAGGCCCTCAGGCCAACCTTCTCATCGATAGATGCGTCCCGCGTCTAATCAATTTCCTTTCTTCTCCTGCTGTCCCCCATACCCCCTCCACAGCTTCCTTGCCTCCACCTGCTGCCGCCTCCTTGGCTACCTTGCCCTCTACTCCTTCCCTTTCTGCCCCTCCTCTGGCTTCTTCTACACCTCCGCAGGGCGTACCTTGGATTTGTACACCTCCCCGGAAGTCTTTCAAGGATGGCAACCATCTCCATATTGGCACTCTTAACTCTTGCTCTGCTGTCAAACACTCCTCTGAGATCTGCCGCCTTCTGGAGGAACTTGACCTCGATGTCCTCGGTCTCACCGAGACTTTGTGCACGGCCAGCTCTGTCACAAGCTTTGACAAGCTCCTCCCTGAGGGCTACAAGATCCTCTCCGCACCCAGGTCTAACCGTTCCATAGGGGGTGTAGCCCTGATCTTTCCCGGGTGGATTCCTGCCTCCGTCATCCCTACGCAGGCCTACTCCTCTTTGGAATGCCTCGTCTGCAGGCTCTCTCTCTCCTAGCCATTCCTTTACTGTCGCTAGTATCTATCGCCCACCTTGTCAGCTCTCCTCCTTCCTCTGAGTGGGCGGACATCTCCTCTTCCCTCCTGGTCTCGACCAGTCAACTCCTCCTTCTTGGAGACTTCAACATCCACTTGGATGCTTCCGGTCCTTCCTTCGGACTCTTTTGCGACCTTTGCGGCTCTCTCTCACTCTCTCTTCTCCCCTCTGGTCACTCTGCAGGGCACACTCTGGATGCTCTGATCTCCTCAGACCTTCCCCTTTCTATCCCTCTCACTACTCCTCTCTCCTGGAGCGATCACTTTCTCCTCTCCTCCCAGCTCACCCTTTCTACCCCTCAGGCCAAGCCAACTCCATCACTACCACCCATCTTTTCGGTCATCCGACCCATGAAGCGAGTGTCAGTTGAGGCTTTCGCTGCCGCTTTCTCACCCCCCCCCATTCCTCTTTGGCTGACTTGCACCCCGACACAGGCCTTTCCATTCTCCACTCTGCTATATCTGATACTCTTGATGTCCTTGCCCCGGTCATGAGGATCCGCTTGAAACCCAAAGCCAAGTGCAACTCCTGGTACGACTCTGACCTCGTCTCCCTTAAATGCAAGTGCAGGGTGGCTGAGGGGAAATGGTGTGCTTTGTGTACATCCTCTGACAAACTGGCCTGCCACCTACTCCAAAAGGCAATACCGACTCTCTGTCCTCACCAAGAAGAGAGCTCACATCCAAGCCTGCGTCTCTGCGGCATCTAACAACTCAGCTGAACTTTTTAAAATCTTTAAGGAACTGGCCAATCCTGCTGCAGTCTCTACCTCTCCTGTCCCTTCACAGGCCCTCTGCATGGCACTGGCTTCTCACTTCATCTCTAAAACTCAGGACATCCTGTCCTCTCTCTCCTCCTCTCCCTCTCCTCCCTCTCCTCCCCCTAGTCCCCCTACTCCCCGCTCTTCCTCTGGCCTTTCTTCAGCCACCTCTCCTCCCTCCTTCTCTGCCTTTCCCCTGTTCTCCCCTGAGGAGGTTTCTAGACAAGTCCGATCTATGAAAGTTTCATCAAAACAGGTCCATCCCTGTTCCTCCAAAACCATCAAGGACCACATTGATTCCCTGGCTACTGCTCTGGCCGACTTCTGCAACCACTCCTTCGCCACTGGAGTCTTCCCTTCCCCCCTGAAGTACTCCCTCGTGCATCCTCTTCTTAAGAAACCCTCTGCCGACCCGTCATGCCCAGCTAACTATCGCTCAATCTCCATCACTCCTTTCCTGTGCAATCTCTTGGAAAAGCTGGCCATCTCCCAGCTCAATCTTCACACTGAGTCTGTTGGCTGGCTCCATGATCATCAGTCTGGCTTCAGAGCTGCCAGAAGCACTGAAACTGCTCTCCTGAACATCCGTGAAGACCTGCTTTCCAACCTTGATTCCAACACCTCCTGTGTCCTCATCTTACTTGATCTCTCCTCTGTCTTTGACACGGTCAACCATGCCTTCCTGCTCAACCGTCTCCACGAAAACCTGGGTATCACAGGTCAGGCCCTGGTGTGGCCGACTTCTTTCCTCTCTAATCGACCCTCCCAGGTTCAACTTGGGTCCTTCCTCTCCTCCATCTCTATCTCTACCTGTGGTGTTCCCCAGGGGTCTAACCTCTCTCCCTGGCTGTTCAACCAATACCTGGCAACTCTTGCCTACCGCACTGCTATGCTCTGCAGATGACAGCTCATTTTCAGGCTACCCTCAGCCACCTCTTCTCCCTCTCTCATCTCTGACTGTCCGCCATCCAGGAGTGGTGCGCCGCCAACGATCTCTGCCTTAATGGCAGCATAACCGAGATTCTCCTCATCGGCACACCTGCTCCCACCTGCGAGGCTAAGAACCTTGGCGTCATCTTCGACTCCACACGCTCCTTCTCTCCTCACATCTCTGACGTCTCTAAAGTCACACTACCAGCTGCACCTCCTCAGAGGTATTCTTCCTTTCCTCTCCTTCCCCCAGAAGCTCACTGTCTCCAGGGTTCTGGTTCTCTTCAGGGTGGACTACTGCAACAGCCTCTTTCTAAATCTGCCTGCTTCTACCCTCCGCCCTCTGCAATCCATCCAGAACAGCACTGCAAAACTTGTCCTTGGCCTCAAGCCTAGGGATTGTATCTCTCCAGGACTGAAATCTCTCCACTGGCTCCCAGTGGCTGCAAGGATTAAGTTCAAAACCCTCTGCATTGTCCACAAGGCCTTCTGGGGCCTCTCAATACCTCCAACTCTGTCTTCCTAAATATCTTCCTTCACAAGCTCTTGGCTCATCCGCCGCCAACTCCCTCAGGGTCAGTTGCTTCTCCAAGCAACACGTTGGCGGTAGATCCCTTTCTTCGGCTCAGGCCTCCCTCTGGAACAGCCTCCCTGCCTCTCTGAAACTTGAGGAGAATCATCTCAGGTTCCGGAAGCACCTCAAAACCTTTCTCTTTGCTTCTGCTATTTCTCCTCCCCTTCCCTGCTGACTTTCTGACTGAAACTGCACTGGTTACCTGGTCATCATCTGATCTCTGGCCCAGTTCCCCTCCCCTGCCAGTCGCACACCTGCACTGCCTTTCCGGCAACCCTGTACTTGGGGACTGTTTCTGTATCCCTACAGTCCCACTACCAGCACCTGACACCTTCTTTCTGCACGTACCCCTGCACCTGCTGGCCATACTTTTACTTACTGTTATTTATTCTATTATGTACTACACTGTCGCCCCCCAATCCCCACTGCACTTTCCCACTCCCCCCCTCCCATGCACTTGCGCGATCTGAATGACACCTGTCCTAGTAGGATCGGTGTCCGCCTTCCCTCTGTTCCCCCCTCCCTTGCCTCGTCGTGCCTTGAAACACTTGTGTATAGGCGCGTTATAAATGCCTTATCATATCACTATATCCCTGTGACTGACTGGGGCAAAGCAGCAACCAAACTGCTAGATCTCACAGACAGTGATTAGGTTAAAGCAGCACACTGGCATTGTATCGTTGAGACAGTATTAAAGGTACTAATCCCCAAGGAGGCCAGTATCCCTACTAGAGAGAGAACCCTGACACTTTATAAGCCTTTTGCTTATACCAGGATAACAACACCCTTTTTATTTAGCTAATAACATCTGAGGGTCCGACTCATGAAACTCCATGTGCCTACACCACCAAGGACTCTGCCTACATTCTGCCAATAAGGCGGGAAGTCATCTTGAGCATTCTAACTGGCTCCAGATTGTCATTTGACATGCTGTCTGCCTCGTTATCAAGTCCCACCGGGGCTTCCAGCACGGGGACAAAAGCAGTAAAGGACAGCCTCCTTTTTGGGCATGTAAAAGACACAGAGGGCATTAGCTCGGACCCTATGGTTTCCACACATACTGATCGTTCGACTCTCCATTAACTGTGGGGACAATTATCTTTACTAGCTCCAACTTCTACCTCACTCCCCCCTAAAAATCTCTCTCCTCTTCTACTCCCCCACACCCACTCATCTATCACACAACACCTGCTTCTCACCAGCCACTCCCCCCCACACACACACACACACTCATCAAAAGTTCACTTGGCCCCTGGAATACACAATCACCTCTGCAACAAGTCTTCCTACATTACTGACCACTTTGACTCAAATCTTTCTTCCTGCCATCGCAGAAACCTGGATCTCCCCTCCCGACTCTGGCTATTGTCTCCAAGAAATTATTCATGCCTCATCCTTTGATGTTCACTGTGCACTTTTCAGTCTGTTTACCAACACCATAGATTTGCTATCATTTTTATCCACATATGATATGATATGGCATTTATAACGCGCCTATACACAGTATTTCAAGCCACGACGAGGCAAGGGAGGGAAGACAGACAACGATCCTAATAGGCCAGGTGACATTGAGATCGCGCAGGGGAGGGGGTGGGGGTAAGCATTGCTGACCGCTTATCTTTCATACTTTTTGCATTGTCCACACCATGGAACCTACCCACATGCCAAATTTCAGGTTTGTATCATGTTGGGAAGTAGGCTGAACAGACACATGCACACATTTCCCATTTATACATATATATGATAGATTACTCATAATCATATTTCTGATGCTTGTATCTGCTTAGATTCACATGCTATGCACAGGCTGACATCTGGTTGTAGCTGCATAGTATTACATCTTTCGTTTTCGAATCTCGAAAAGGGACGTCGACAGGGTGTGCGAGTGATACTATTCCTAGTGTGACGTCTCTTGTACCCATGGTCCTTCATGCTTCGAAGTCCCTCAGATTGTTTTGTTTCCGACATGAGGTAGCATGAAGTGTAGCGCGAGTACAGACATAATAAAGCAGATACAAGTAGATAAAGCCAGAAAACATCTATGCACCTTCCACTCCACAGGGGAGAAAGGGTGGGCGCATGTGAATCTAAGCACATACAAGCATCAGAAATACGATTACAGTGAGTAATGTATCCCTTCTGAGGCTTGTAGATGTGCTTAGATCACATGCTATGCATAGACTAGCGAGCAGTGTGGCGAAGGTGGTGGGTTGTGAGAGGGTACAACGGAAAATAGTTATTTTAGCAGTGCTTGTCCCACCTGTGAATCTGCTTTACAATGTGTGTCAATACAGTAATGAAGTAAAAGTATGTATAGAACTCCATGTAGGTGCTTTACAAATGGCGTCCAGAGGGACGTTTGCAATCAAGGCCAAAGTAGCTCCTGTACCTCTGTTAGGGTGAGCTCTGTAAAAGGCAGAGTTTTGTTTGATAGGGAGTAGCAGAGCTGTATGCATTTCACTGTCCACATGGAGATGGCGTTTTTTTAAACGTGATCCCCTGCTCTGCCAAGTGCTATGGAGACAAACAGTTGGTCTATTTTTCGTAGCGGTTTTGTCTTGTTTATATAGTAAAGAACCGCCCTCTTTACATCTAGTGTATGGAGGTTCTTCCCAGCTGAGTTTGAGAGCTTTTGAAAGAAAGCGGGTAGTTCAATGGATTGGTTAACATGGATATGAACTTAGGTGAAAACCTAGGGTGCGTTCTTAGGACGAATTTATCTTTGTGGATAACAAAGAAAGGGTCTTGCATTGACCAAGCTTGTAGCTCACCGACTCTTATGGAAGTGATGGACACCAGAAAAGCTGTTTTGTATGTTAGGTGTTTAAGGCCGGATTTGTGCCTATGCTCGAAGGGAGGATTTATGAGTTTTGAGAGTACCACATTGAGATCCCACCCTGGAGGCGGGTGGGAAATGGGGGAGGGGGAGGGGAGGGTGGGTACAGTCTCTTTACTCCCTCCATGAAAGCCTTAACACCAGGGACTTTCCAGCAGGACACCTTGTTTTGTGAAGTGGTGTATGCGGTCAGAGATGCTAGGTGAACCTTTTTTTTTAAAACTTTATTTTTGGATTTTCAACAAGTACAACAAAATAGCTTGTGTCAGTTTGAGCATGCATAGTCACTGTTCTTAAATCATGTAGCAATCCACACAGTTACTTTATCGGGTAGCAGGGTTATCGTGGGCGTCAACATGTGGAACAGTTCTTGATCCATACGGCTTGGGTAAGGAAATGGAAAATGGTTGTTGAGTGGATTGGCTATCTAGGGCCCTGTAGTTGGGAACTCGTGGTGTCGGTGGAGGATAGGAGATAAGTGATGTAGGGTCCCCAAATATCAGGCGGGCGTGCGTGGAGAGGGAGTGTCCTTATAAACTCAGTGTCCATATCTTGACAGTAGAGGATATCTTTTTTCCACGCCTCCAGTGTGGGGAGTGGTCCACGACCCCACGTCAGTGCCACTCTCCTGCGCGCAAGGACCAGGAGCAGTGCTGCCAACCTCCTCACCGGGGCCTGTAGCTGTTTGGTCAGACCCAGGAGTGTAACCATCGGGCAGGGAGCCAGGGTCTCTCCAATGACCTCACCCATGTGTCGCAGAACCGCGGACCAAAATCGGGCTATTCCAGGACATTCCCATGCAAGATGGATGAAGTCTGCCGGGGAGGGCCCCACATCTTTCGCATTGGTCGGAGGCTTCAGGGTGGTGTCGTCGTTTTAATTGAGGAGTGTAGTACGTTTGGTGCACGAAATTAAAATGGATCTGTTTGAGGCGCGTGTTTAAGGCGACTTTTTGGGTTTGCCGGAGGACGTACGTCCAGTCCTCCTCTGGGATTGAGGAGTGAATGGCTCTCTCCCACCGGTGTTTTGCTCTGAGGACAGGGGTCACTGTATCGGTTATCAGTGATCTATATATTGTAGAGACCAATTTCCCTTCCCCTTTAGCTTGGATTACATTATGAAGAAGGGCCCATATCGGTGGTTGTTTGACGAATGTTGGGAGGAGGGTCTGTAGGGTGTGTCGTAATCTGAAGTAAATAAAGATGTCGAGTGAGGTGACGCCGCCCCTTTCCCTCACCATTTGTGGGGTGAGGAACGAACCGTTTTGGAAAAGGTCGCCAATGGAGAGAATATTGATTTTACCCAGCCAAATCAGAAACACCTTTTCGTTGGTCAGGGGTATGCCAGGGATAAATTTAATGGGCAATAGCGGGGAGTATCTTATATGTATCTCGTATTTACGAGCAATTGTCTTCCAAATGGCATAGGATGATAGCATCGTGTTTAGTGTAGTGTAGGGTACCGGTAGATTGCTGAGAATGACCGCTGTGAGAAAGTTGGGTGAGGCCAAGGCGTGCTCAACCTGTACATGTGGGCGGACATAGTCAGAGGCATACCAGTGGCTTAGAAATTGCGCCTGTGCGGCCCAGTAGTATTTCTCTACATCGGGAAAGGCAAGGCCCCCTTGTGTCACCGGGAGAGTGAGCGTGGTGTAAGCGACTCTTGCGGGTTTACCGGCCCATACGAGTTCTATAATGAGGCTTCTGATTTTTTGGAGGAATGAACGTGGTAGTATTAGGGGTATGTTTGTAAATAGGTATAGGAGTTTGGGCAGGATCATCATTTTAACCAGTGAGACTCTCCCCCAGAGTGTTAGTGGGAGCGATTTCCACCTCTGTATACGTTTGTTAATAGATTGGAGTACCTTCCCGTAATTGTCACTGAATATTTCACCGTGGTTCAGCGACACAAGGATGCCCAGATAGCGGACCCCGGTACTCTCCCACCTGAATCCATGGTCATCCTGGAACCTAGTGGTAGCCACTGTCAATGGAAAAATGATTGACTTGGAGTGGTTGATTTTCAACCCGGAGATCCCACTAAAGAGAATCACCTCACGCATGATAGGATTCAGGTTAATTTGGGGGTTGTTGATGAACAACAGTACGTCGTCCGCATATAGGGAGACTATCAACTTTTGGGACCCAAGGTAAGGCCTTGATTAATTCGGTGGACTCGTAATCTGGAGGCGAGAGCAAACATAAGTGCCGACAAAGGGCAGCCTTGACGGGTGCCGCGCTCTAGTTGGATTCTGGGGGATTTAGTGTTGCCTAGGGTGATGTAAGAGCAGGGGTCCTTGTATAGAAGTGATACCATTTTAATGAAGAGTCTCCCTAGGCCCATTTGTGTGAGAGTTGCGAAGAGATATGGCCATTCGACAGAGTCGAATGCTTTCTCGGCGTCTAATAGGACCGCAATGGCTTGCTGTGCGGGGTCAAGTGCCGCGATGACTCCAAACAGACGACGGATGCCGTATGTTGTGTTACGCCCAGGGATGAAGCCGGCTTGGTCGCCCAGCACCAGCGCAGGCATGAGGGGGAGAAGCCGCGCTGCCAGAATTTTAGCAAAAATCTTATTGTCGAGGTTAATTAGGGAAATCGGTCTGTAAGAGGAGCAGTCATCGCGGGGCTTGTCTGGTTTGTGGATAAGGACTATGCCGGCTTCGCGAAGGGTAGGTGGGAGGGTGTCTCGCTCCAGGGCCTCTTCATAGACCCGCAGGAGTAATGGGGCTATCGTGAGTGCATGTGCCTTGTAAAATTCCCCGGTGAGTCCAACGGGGCCCGGCGCCTTGGTGTTGGGAAGGGCTTTTATTGCCTCAATGATTTCCTCCTGTGATATAGGGGCATTCAGTGGTTCTCGCAGTTCTTGGGACACAGAGTGCAGTTCAGTATCATTAAGATAGTTCTGGATAGCCTCCGGCATCGTTGTGTGTTGTGAACTGTATAAATTCTGGAAGAATCAGCGAAATGTGTTGACAATCTCATCCTCGGTATAGACCAACCTCCCATGCGTATCGCGGACACATTCCACCCGAGGGAGGGTCTGATCAAGCCTCAGGAGGCGAGCTAGGAGTGCTCCAGGTTTCTGCCCTTCGCCATATTGCCTGACCCTGTGCCGACGACCCAGGAATTTCGACTCTCGCTCCGCAATCTCACAGAATTGGCCTAATTCGGTTTTGAGGTCGGCCTGTATCTGCGGGTCTGAGGAAGTGGATTGTTTTGTTTCAAGGTCCTTCAGGCGCTGTTCACTGTCCGATAGTTCGCGTCGGATCGCTTTTAGGATACCATTTTCTTTTGCCATGCAAACCCCACGTATATAACATTTTAAAGTTTCCCACAGGGTGCCGGCTGAGGCAACTGACTCCTGGTTGACCTCGAGAAAGGTGGTAATCTCCTGTAGGAGCTCGAACGCAAAACTCGGGTCAAGAAGGGCACCGGATTTGAATCTCCAGTTGGGGGTGGTTTTCGGGGTATCGGGCATTGTACACTCGAGGGTGACCATGGAGTGGTCCGAGAGGGATCGTGGGAGGATTTGGCAGTTGGTCCAGTGAAAAGGACTCTGGGTCGTGGCCAATATGTAATCAATACGGGAGCTGGAATTGTGAACCGGCGAGTAGTATGTGAATTCCATCAACCTCGGGTGGGTGCGCCTCCAAATGTCGGATAGGTCGAAGGTCTGGCAGATTTCGGCAACCTGGAGATCCTGCTGTTCAGGTTGTGGGATTTATCTATTAGGGGGTCTAAGTGGGCATTAAGGTCTGCGCCCCAAATGATCGCTGCTGGAGAATATGGTGCCAGGTGGGATATGACCCAGTTGAAGTTATTCGGTCCGTCGGTGTTGGGGGCGTAAGTGTTCACCAGTATTATTTCTTTGCCAGCCAGCAGGCCCCTCACCAGAAGTGACCTGCCCTCCTCGTCTTTCTTGCACTCAATCAGACTAAAGTTAGCTTTTCTGTCGATCAGTATTGCAACACCTCTCGCGTATGAGGAGTGTGAAGAGAAGTAGCGATGACATCCCCAAGAACGGGCCCAGAGGCATTCTGCAGCTGGTAGGAGGTGTGTTTCTTGTAGCATAGCGATATTGACCCTGTGCCTGCGCAGATACTGGAGGACCTTCCTGAGTTTAGTGGGTTGATTGCCCCCTCTAATGTTCCAAGTGGCGATCTTAACAGTGCCCAGTCTGAGAAGGTGGCAAAGGGGGGATGAGAACCATCCTATCTGTACGGATCTGATGATGCTTATACATGAAAGGGGGGCTGCTGAGGACTGTGGGTTGCGGCTGAGGATTTTGTGACAACTGCATGCTAGAACATAACAAGACTAGTAGAGATAACTGACTAACTTTCCCATCCCTCCCCTGCGTGGGCAACCCCCAACCTGCCCACGGTGTACCCACCCTTAACCATTGAACTATAGACAGTGCTGTGCTTAGGGCATTAGACACCGCGCAAGAGGCAGTGTGGCTCAGAAACATTTAGTTGTGTGGCTCTGTGGGGAACGATGGCATTTGAGGAGTCAGTTTCGCTGCGCCTTGCTGGGTTTGGAAGCCTACGGTTGGTCCCGCCGCGCGCGCTCTTCGTGACGTGGATTTAGGTTATTGGAGGCAGATTTACAGCCGGCTCGATCTAAATAATCCGCAGCCTCCTCCGGTGTGGAGAAGAAGTGGGCCCTCCCGTCTTGCTGGATGCGGAGTTTGGCGGGAAACAGCATGGAGTAAAGTATATGATTGTCTTGTAGTCTCCGTTTGATTGATGTAAAGGAACGCCTCTGTGCTTGGCCTGAAGGTGAGAAGTCGGGAAAGAACTGGATGGGGTCGCCGTCAAATTGGAGTTTCCCTTTCTGTCTGGCCACTTTAAGTATTGCATCTCGGTCTTTGTAATTGAGTATTCTAGCTATGATTGGACGTGGGTTCGCTCCTGGGATGGGTCTGGCTGTGGGAATTCTATGCACTCTTTCCACAATGAATAGTTGTGAGAGAACCTCTGGTCCGAACAGCTCAGCACAGATGCGCTCGACATGGTCCTCCATTTTGCACCGGAGTTGTTGCTCCCTAACTCCTATAATTCTAATGTTGTTCCGGCGGGAGCGGCCCTCCAAATCTTCGTTTTTAGCAGCAATGTTTTTCACCTGAGATTCTAGCGCGGAGACCCTAGAGGTCAGGGACGTCGCCCCATCGTCGAGATCGGATACACGTTGCTCGACATTGTCCAGCCTCTCGGCATGTTGGTCAAGGCGGTGTTGAATACGATCCACTTTGGATGACAAGTTGTCCAGTTTGCTACCTAGGTCGCCTATCCCCGCTTTAAGATCCAGGAGGATTTCTTTGATGTCGAGGTCAGGGGTCCGGCTATCGGCGGGATCGCCGTCCTCAGCCGGGGATGTGGGTCTGCCCATGGTATTTGTTGGTCTGGCGGAGGAGCCAGTTTTTTCTGCGTTTTGTCGTTCTTTGTGTCCGTCTAGGGCACCTTCTCCAGGCAGTGAGTGTGGTAAGGGTACTACTGTGTTGAGGTGGTTAGTGCTTAGAGCGTGGTCAGTAGCTGTTTATATGCAAAATTCTTCGAAATGGGTAGCCTTGGTCCTGTAGATGTATCGCTGCTGATGGGATGATCGGCGTATTGCCGTTCCGGGGGGGGGGGGCGGCACTGGAGCGAGCCCCAGAAGGGCACCACAGGAGTGAAGGGGTGGTGTGTTGCGCTGCGACTTATCTAGCTCGAGGCGTTGTGGGGCTTACTTCAGCATAGCGTCTGGTGCTGTATGGGTGCGGGCTGCAGGGCGCAGCTATAACGACCGGGGTGCCCGGCAGGGCTCTTACCTCTACCGCAGAGGCGCCTGTCCACCCGCCGCCTGCGGGGGCTCCCTCTGTGCGGCCGCAGCGAGTGGCGTTGAGGCCCAGCACAGCAGCAGCCCGAATCAGCCGCTCCGCCCAGTTCAGCAGGGCACCCACCGCCGCCAGGGGTGAACAGCGGCGAGGGGGGCGCCACACCGACCTCCCCCTCAGCGTCGACCTGCCGCCGTCAGTGGGCCTACCAGCCGCAGCCACCCGCAGGGCCTCACCCCCCATGTCTCACTTCGTACACAGCAACACTCCACTGGGGGCCGCTCTTCGGGAGCTCCCTCCAAGCTCGCCGGCTTTCCCTGGCCTTCTCTGCCCTCAGTGCAGGGCCCAAACGCTCGGGATTCTGCTGGGCCACTTCGCGGGTCCTGGGCCCCGTGTGCGGATTCTGGGTTCGGGGATTCCCTCACGCCGCTGTCTCACTTCGTACATGGCAACACTCCGCGGGGGGCTGCTCTACGGGAGCTTCCTCCAACCTCACTGGTCTTCTCGGCCTTCTCTGCATCCAGTGCCGGGCCCAAACGCGGCGCCCGGGATTCCGCTGGGCCACTTTGCGGGTCCTGGGCCTCGTGTGCGGATTCTGGGTTCCGAGGGTTCGGTTTCGGCTGGGATTTGCCGATTTGGAGGAGAGTTCAGACGGCTGCCGGAGTGCGGGGAGGGGAGGGGTCAGGACTGTCGGGGTTCCGCAGGATACCTTCCGAGTGCGCGGGCCTCGCGGATGACGGCCTGCCGCGGTTCGCAGGCTGGAGAGAGACGCCTGCATCTCCGGTGTTATTGGGAGTTTCGAGCTCGGGAAGGCATCAAAGCGTGCAGTTCAGCTTCAGACGTTGAATTAGTGCGTTCAGCGATGAAGTTGGTCCCATAGAGTAATGGATGAGACAGGATTAATTCTGAGCCACGTAGAGCTCCCTAGGAAGCCGCCATCTTGCTCGGCTCGCTAGCGCCCCCTATGCTAGGTGAACCTTGATGGAGCTGAATACTAGGCCAGAGTTTAGTAAGTAGAGCATGTAGTGCAGAATGGGTGATGGAGTACATTAAAAAGGGTTTACATTTTTTGACTGGCACCATATTACAAATCTTTACCATTTGTTAAAGTAGCAGTGTCTGGTGTTAGGTTTACGTGCCTCCTTGAAGATTTCCATACAACTTTGAGGTAGTTTTAAATGACCAAATTCTAGGACTTCAGGAGCCAAGCTGCCAAGTTCAAAGACTGAGGATGTAGGTGTAACAGTGTCCGTCTGTGTTGTCTGAGCATGTTGAAGGGGCACTGGGAGCTTGATTGGGTTGCACATCGCCAGCTTGAGCAGATGCGAAACCAAGGTTGTTTCGGCCACATTGGAGCAACTAGGATTAGAGTTGCTTGCTCCTGGTGCAGTTTGTGTACTATTCTGCTGAGGAGCAGTGTCAGTGGAAAAGCGTAAGCAAATTTCCCTGACCAGCTGATCCATCAGGCGTCCCCCTTGGATCTGGGTTGGGGAAACCTAGATGTGAAGTCTGGGCATTGTGCGTTTTAGTTTGTGGCGAACAAGTGTAAGGGAGGATAGCCCCAGAGGGAAAAGATATAATCTACAATTCCTCCATGTTGAGATGTAACTCATGCTCATATGGTGGGGGATCTCTGCTTAGAGAGTATGCTAGAGAATTGAGTTGCCCAGGAACGTGTTGATACTAGGAACATATTCGGCTTGAGTGCCCACTTGCAGGCTAGCCCACAAAATCTGGACAGACTTGGAGAGTGTGTGCCTCTCTGCTTGTTTAGGTATAACATGGCTGAAAGGCTTGTAGAGGTTTGAGTACTGCTAGTAGCTCCAAAAGGTTGAAGTGGTTTTGGGCTGTGATCTGTATCCACAGGCCATGCGCTGTGCTGTGAAGGCAGTGGGCTCCCCATCCGGAGAGTGAGGCGCTCGTTGCAACTATCGCTTGCACTGGAGGATTGTGAAATGGTTTTCCCTTCAATAGTTTGTTCCTTTGTCCACCAGTGTAGCGCTTGAACTAAGGTTAGCAAAAACAACACTAGATTATCCCACTGACAACTTGCCAAAGACCAATGTTTCGCTAACCACTATTGCATTGGGCGCATGCGGAACCAGGTAAATGCACAAAGTCATCATCCTGAGCAAGCGCATTGCTTTGTGTATGGTTATTTGGTGAATGGCTAGATACTAAGGTATTTGCAGCAGTATGTTTTGTACTTCTCGCTTGAAGGTAAGAGTAGCCCCTCTTCTGTTTTTACGATAGCTCCTAGGAACTGTTTGGTTTTTTATTGGAACAAGACTATTTTTTATCATTTATTGAGAATTCTAATTGGAACAGAAGACCGATTGTCCTTTGGGTATTTTGCTTGCAAATTTGAGGGTATTCCCCTGTTATCAGCCAGTTGGCCAGATAAGTGTACACTGGGATTGATTCTATGCGTAACTGTGCCGCCATTACCGCTAATAAAAAAACTCAAAAGAAGTGGTCGCACGGGCCAGAAAATTATTTTCTAATTAAATAGACTCAAATGTGTGGAAAGAGGGGATAAGCTTGGTCAGGAAGAATTATATATTCATATTTTATTAATATAATGAATACAATAAAAAAAAAAAATAGACAAATTATTAGTTGTAAAATGTGTACAATAGTATGACATTTCTAAAAGGCATCTCAATTTCATCCTGCATGAAACAGCGATATATAGTCTATGTCTAGAGAGATTTAACATCTACACTTAGCCCTACAAGAATGAATGCTAAATTGCCTTTATAATAAATAGCCACAGACTCGTATTCAATCTGTGTTCCTTGGGTTAGTGACTGTATTTCACTCCACTAGAAAATTCAACAATGTGTCAATTACACGAATGCAATATTTTGAACTTTTGTCATTATCAAAGTGATAAAACAGAGCGAATGCTCACAGAAAAATAGTGCCAAATGTCCGCCAATACCTTGGTGAAGACCTTTGGCGCAGAGGCTATGCCGAAGGGTAGCCCCTTGAATTGGTAGTGTTGATACACTATTTTGAAACACAGGAATTTTCGGTGCGCTGCGAACATTGAAATATGAAAGTATGGATCTTTCATGTCCAAAGTTGCCATGTAGTCCCCTTGTTTTAGCAGTGGGATTACTTCCTGTAGCGTAGTCATGCGAAGGTTTTGAGGCTTCACATATGTGTGTCTTCGCCGGGCGCAGGTTTAGGACAGGGCGCATTTAAGGTCTTTCTTTGACACAAGAAAGTACATTGAGTAGATAACCTTGTCTACCTGGTTTGCCAGGACGATTTCTATGGTGTCCTTTAGTAGCAGTGCTTTGAACCTGCGTCGTTTGTCTTTGTCTTGGCGGGTGATGTTTGTATGAGTTCTATGGAATAGCCTCCCGCTACACTGGAAAGTACCCACTTGTCTTACGTGATCCCCTCGCATGCGTGGGTAAAATGAGAAATGCAACCTCCTACTGGAGAGGCATGGGAGGAGACCTTGAGCAGATGATGATTGCTTTGGTGGGATGAAGCCTCTGGAGGAGGAGCAGGATGAGGAGGAGGATCTACCTCTACTTCTCGACCATCTTTGGCCCCTTTCAACATTTTGTTGAGGACTGCCCCTGCGAGAAATCCCAAGATGAAGTCTGCCCACCCTAGTCATAGTTGGAGGGCTGCTGGGAGTTGTGTCCTCTAAACTGGCATGTATTAAATGCACCTCTCTGCACAAAAGGTTTGTTTGTGAGCTGTCCCAGGGTTGTGAGGGTGTCATACTCCTCTTTAGCACTCTTCAGTGCGTCGTTGGCCGCAATCCCAAATAAGGTGTTAGGCTCAATTGGCATACGTAAAAGGGTGGCTAAGGTTTCCAGCCTGAAACCTGATTGACGTAGCCATGCATGGCGTTTAATGAGACTACCCTCAGCTACAATATGGCCTGCATTGTGTGCTGCGTCCAGAATATTCTTCAGAATGCAGCTTGCCACCCGTTTACCTTCAGCTACTGTTTTTGAAAGCTGTGTTTTTAGAGGTTCTGGAGCAGAGTATTTGTTCTGACATCTCGTCCCACTTGTGGTAATTATAACTAGGCAGGAGAGTAGTGTTGTTGGCTATCCTCACTTGGTAAGCTGCCCAGTGTGTACATTTTTGTGCTCTCCGTGTAAGGATGTGCGTCGGGCAGAGGCTAAAGGTGTGCCCGCTCTCTTCCTTGTGGTGGTCACCACGAGAGAGTCAGGCTTTAGCTGCCCCCTGATGTACAATGGGTCTGACAGGGCTGGTCTAAACATCTTCCGGGAGGATAACTTCACGGCAACGTGCGCGCCTTGGAAGCAAGACGACACAAAGCAACACAGGTTCGATTCCCCGGGTCCGCGCTTAGAACCTCTGGGTGTTTAAGCGCGTTATAAATACGCAACTAAGACAAAAATAAAACAATTACGCAACTGAAAAAAAGAACAATTCCTGTAACAGCGCCTCGATGCCCGCGTGCTGTGTGAGCGCTTTAAAAATGCAAAATAAATAAATCTTCTCAATTCGAAGGCTGGCTGCCCTTGTCAGGTTGGGGGTAAGTAAGGAGGGCTGAATGTGCCTTTGGAAAGATTGGCGCAGTTGAATGAACTGTGCTGCAGATCCCGTATCCACAAGGCTGTCCTCTACAAAGTCTTTATCGACTTGTGCCTCCTGGGTATAGATTTTAAAATGTTCTGCAGCTTCTTCAAGAAGATCATTATACTGCAGCCTGTTATCCACAGGGAAATCAGCCACTGATTGGTCAATATGCTCTGCAAATTGAATGATGTGTACATCATCATCATATTGGTCTATATCCTCTATGTCCCCTTGGTCTGCTATTGAGCCAGCGTCCTGTGAACCTGACATGTCAAAATTGTATAGGTCGTCGGGTTTTGAGAGGTAGAGGTACGAGGCGGGGTCTTTTGGCAGCGGGCTGCTTATGAGCTTATCGCCTTGAAGGGCCCCCTGGAGGTTAGTAAGTTGATCAGGGTGTTGATCAACAAAAGTTAACAAAGCTAGACATTCTCCTCATTACTCCATCAAATTATTCTGGGTTCCTTTGAGTGGAGCTTGGTAAAACTGTGGGAACAGGGGTATTGAAAGGCTCCGGTGTAGAGGGTTGTTTGTGGTACATTGCCCCGGAGAGGGTGTCAATAGGGGCAGAGTGGTCCTTATCCTTTGTAACCAGTGTTTTTGGGGACAGGGGCGTCAAATATTTCAACTTTTTGGATCTGAGGCGAGTGTCTGGGATGTGTTTTTTAATGAGTGGTTTCATTTTTCAATTATTAGTAAGGCCCATCGCTGCGTCTTTCGACGCACGGTTGCCGGTACCCGAGGACTTGTCTGATTTACTTGCAGTGTTGGAAACAGATGTCAGCGTCTGTTTTGGGTGCCCGTCATGTGGCAAACGCGATGGCCGAGAGGACAGGGACTTTTCGGGCCTTCCCATCAACAAAGCGTGTGGCTTATTGGTCGACAACGTAGTCGACTGTCGGCTACGGGGGGTGTGTTTAGTGTGGCGTGCAGTGTGGGTGCTTGAGCCGCTGAGTGTCGTCTCCTTTGCAGAACCGCCAGCCTGCCTGTTGGAGTCGGGGGTCCTGATCGCCCTCAGCGTCAATTAGGACGCAGATGCTGCCATCGCTGGAGGCTCCCTCAACGTACATGGCAGCCTCGGCCTGCATAGCGTGGTGAGCCCAGCGTTTAGTCTTCCGGTCCTTTAGTGTCTTGGGCCGAAACATTTTGCAGGACTTACACTGTTTTTCAGAATGGTCCCTAGGAATCCAGCAATTACACACTCTGTGTGAATCTTTCGAGGGAAACTTGCTGTTACAGGAAGGACAACATTTAAACGGTGTCTTTTCCAAAGTATGTATAAGGAAGAAAAAGGAAATAGGCTTTGTCTAAATGAGATGAATTATAACTCCCCCACCCCCTCTCCCTACTGTGCAGGGCTGAGGCCTGTTGGGGCCTGGTAGGCTGCAGACAAAGTTCATCGAGCCGGGTGAGCCATTTTCCTCGACAAATGGTCTTGTCCTTGAAAGCTGTCGCCGGAGATCTTGCAGTATACGGCCGTCAAAGGGATAGAAAAAGTCTAAATGTAAACTTTGTACAAGTAAAGGCATTAGCCAGAAGAAGGAACTCGCAACCTGCGTCCAACTATGATGGCGGAAAGAAACAATCTGAGGGACCGCGACGCGTGAAGGAGCATGGGTACACGAGACGTCACACTAGGCATAGTATTACTGGCACGCTCTGTCGTCGTCCCTTTTTCGAGTTTCAATACACTGCGGCTACCATTCGTTGTCGGCCTATGCATAGCATGTGATTTAAACAGATCCATGAGCCTCAGAAATATATATATTATACATATTTTTTTTTAATTTAAAACGCCACCATGAAATCTAACCTCCACACTCGTATTTAGCAAGGTTGATTACTGCTCATGCCTAAACCTTGTCCAGACCCTCCACCACTTCTACTTATCAACATCATTCTGCTTGGCTCTCCACCTCTCACATTTCAAGTTCCTACTCTACAAAGCCGACAATCATCTTGCTCCTCAGAAACTGGCTGACTGTATCTGGGTCTGCTCACCACCACCTCAGTCCCTCTGTTCCTCCTCTGTAGTCCACCTCACTGGTCCCCGGCGCCCGTGCCACGCACGCTCCGTCTCCCTACTTGCACCGCTACATTGGAAGGTGCTGTACATCACAATATAAGCCAAAAATCATGAACCTCTTCAATGCTCGGATTAAACATCTCCTACTGGCCAAAAAGGGAGCTGCGCCCACTCCCTTCCCCTAGGTTGCCCCAACAGTGCATTCTATGCCACGTCAATGAAATGTTCTATATTTGTACAATTCTCCCGTTTAGTTTGCAGCACTTACCTTTGCAAGTCACCTGTTAAGTTTTCCCCTAGTCTATATGCCACTTTGTTCACATCCCCAAACTGGCGTAACACTTATTCTCATCTTTGTGCTACTGTACAGGTACCCTTAAGTAGATTGCCTTTGGAATCTGCAAGTGTGTTATTTAAAGTAATTTCTGATCGAAAGGGACATCTTTGTTTGTAAAAAAGTAAATACATAGACATCCTTAGGCATTTATCCCAATCTTTTACTGAAACAGTTATAAGCATACTTTTGTGTCATGTGCTTTGTCAATCTAACACAGAAGCAAGACCCTTTACAAGTTCCCTTAAGCTTAGCACTTATCTTTTATGAGGCGACCCACAAAGAAGTGGTTGCAAGTTCTTCAATAAAAGCCGAATCGAACTCAGGAGCAAACACTCCCCAAACCTTTGCGCAAGATAAAAAGTACAGGAATTAAAAAAGTGGCCTGGGCTGGATAAACAATTTATGCATGACATTGGACAACTTGGGATTACTGAATTAAACTACCTGGCATCTACAAATATCTCAAAAGGGCATCCTTTTATCTTATGTGTTACTCCATAGGAACAGTGGAGAAGGGTGGCTACTTCCACTTAAAACATAAAATGTCAGAAATGCATTTTTTCTTTGCCTTTTCAAACCCAAGCAGCACGGAAAAGAGAAAACAAGTCATTAAAGTGCTGAAACCTACACATTCCATGACGGAAAAGTACAGCATCTCCCACGTTTCTTCCTACTCTGTTGTTTACTTGTCTCTACTGAGTTTATTTAAAGAAACACAGTTAACTGCTTCGTGGGAAACATTGTGGGGAGAATTCAGTCCTGCAATTAGACAACTCAAATTTAACAAATGTTATTTTGAGATATCCCACTGAGAAGGAAAAGATCGTATGTCAAATAAATCAAAGTATCAGTCCACTGGGTAAACCAACGCTGTAATCATGTGGACAGAGTTAACACTATACTGTGCCAGACATCGAAACCTTCCTTCATCAGAGTTTTACAATAGAATGTCCACCACACACGCAGACGGTCTGTCCTCATACGTAATAGATTAAAAGCAGGAGACTGACAAATTCAAGCAAAGACATTTGAAATAATATGTAAAAGGTTTAAAGATTAGGTGATTGTATATAGTAAAGCCTGATGCTAAATCTCCCGTTAATAAAATAGTGTTACATTTCTAATATTTATGTAAAGTGTTCTCTCCTTTCTAAATTTGCACTTCATATTACTCTGCATCCCATTAATACTTTGCTTTACATGTACCAACAATGCAAGTTCTCATGTATTGTTACTTATTTTTGAAAAGTATATCTTGAAGAGATGACTGACTTAGCAATCAAAAGTAATATTTAACAACTACAGAAAACATGGCACTGTAAACAAGCTAATTATTCAGCAATACATAGTTATCAGTAAACATTATGTTGCAATCATGTGTACAGTGCACATCTCCCTAGGTTTGAAGCTCCTTAGTGTTGTGGTGCCTCATCAAGTTGTTCTGGTTTCAGAAAACCATAATCTACATGCATGGTTGAAAACCAGTCAAGTAGGCCCTATGCTGAAGGATATCAGAAAACAGTCTTGAGTTGGAAACATGCTGGAGTGGGCATGTCCTATGGCGATGGGGATCCGGTGTTGTGTGTAATGTTCCTCAATGTCATGAATCATGCCACTGTGGACTTTGCCTCTGGTACACCTACTTCAGATTCAAACGTTTGTCACGGCAATAGAGCCTAACAGTTCATATAAAAGTGCCTTCTTCCATACCAATTGCCTCAAAATATCAAAGTCCCACCGCAGTAAAATTAGGGGCACACAACGAAAATCAACCAATTATGTGAAACTGTTCGGAATTACCAGTTATTAAATGTTTGGCTCAGTATCCAGTCTTAATTTTGGCTACACTGAGAAACCCTTGGGTAGTTGTGCCATACCCTACACAAAAATGGAAAAACAGAATACAAAACGCGGGGGAAGGTTTGGGTGAGTTAATATGAGATAGGTAGAGGGTGGGTGGGGTGCCCAAAAAGAGGTGGTGATAAAATGTGTGGTAAAGATAGAACAAGTTACTTACCTGTAACTGTTGTTCCCCAGCATAGGTCTGGCATGGATTCACATGCTCATGAATATTCCCGTTGTCAGGCTGGGAATCCTCTGTAGAGAAAAATCTGTTTCAGTTTCACTTCTGAACTGTCTTTCTCCTAACAACCAATGACTGGTCTCTGTGTCATACTGCCCCAGCCAATGACTGCCCTCTACCTAAATACCTCCTCTTGCAGCCATCTTCAGATTTGGTATAACGTAAAGTGGCAGTAGGACCAAGAGAAGAGCCGCAGAGGGGTAGGCGGGAGGGTTTGCATGTGAATCCATGCCAGACACATGCTGGAGAATAACAGTTACAGGTAAGTAACTTGTTCCTTCTCCAGCATGGGGTCTGGCATGTATTCACATGCTCATGAATAAAGAATACATAGCAGTACACGCAAGCACAACCACGGGAAGTGGCAAGGCTCAACATTAAGCATCTCTTACCCCCTCACCAGGCTCACCTTCATCCCGGTCGATGCAGTAGAATCTTGTGAAAGTGTGCGTCGACCTCCACGTAGCAGCCCTGCAGATGTCCAGCAGGGGCTCACCAGACAGGAACGCCGTAGTTGCAGCGATCGCTCTAGTCTAATGGGCTCTCGGACGTCCAGGCAACGGTCAGTTTGCCAACTGGTGACAATGTGTTATGCAGCCAGAGAGCAACCTGGAAATGGAAGCCTTGGAGAGGGCCTTCCCTTGGTTCACAGGGCCAAAGTTCACGAACAGTTGCAACGTCTTCCGAAAACTCTTTGTGCCGTCCACGTAGACCTTCAGCGCCCTAGCCACATCCAGCGAGTGCAATGTCCTCTCAGCCGGCAATGAAGGTGTCGAGAAGAATACAGGCAACACCAAGGGCTCGTTCAGATGAAAGTCTGATGGCACCTTGGCCATGAAAGGGTGCGTCAGTAGCACTACCCTCGTCTCGTGGAATGTCAAGTAAGGTGGTTTACATGAGAGGGCCTGGATCTCTACGACTCAACGTGCGGAGGTGATGGCCACAATAAAAGCTGTTTTCCACAACAAAAACTTCAGCAGCGCCGAAATCCATGGGCTCAAACGGAGGACCCATGAGCCTAGTCAGCACCGCATTGAGTTCCGACGCTGGGACAAGGGCCATCACCGGCAGGAATGAACGGAACAGTCCTTTAATAAACTCCTTAACCAGACGGTATGACCATAACGACGACCATCCCGGAGATCTGGTGTAGCAGGAGATAGCCGCCAGATGAACTTTGATGAAGGCATGGGCCAGTCCCGCCTTGGCCAATGACAGCAAATACGGCAGTACCTGCAGAGCCGTGACTCGTAGAGGATCGATCTTCCGTGCACGGCACCAAATAGTGAACCTCTTCCATTTATGCCCATAGCATTTAAGAGTAGACTATGCTCTGGCCTTGGCAAGCACTTCCTTGCAGTCTGCTGGGAGATTGTAGCCGCCAAATTCTAACGTTGCAGGAATCAGGCCTGCAGGTTCAGCGATCCCGGGTCGTGGTGCAGGATTGCGCCTTCTTCCCTGGCGAGAAGATCTGCGACCACCGGAAGCATGACTGGAGGGGCCGCTGACATGTCAAGAAGGTCCGGGTACCATATCTGTCTCAGCCAAGCGGGTGAGAGGAGGATCATCCTGCACCAGGACCGTCTGAGTTGAAGGACTAGTCTAAGAAGCAACGGAAACAGGGGGGGGGGAGAATGCATATAGAAATAGGCCGTGCGAGGGGAATGAGAATGCGTCCCCCATGCTCCCCGCCTCAGGAAACCTGCTTGTGAACCTCTGGCACCTGGTGTTCATCGCCATTGCAAATAGATCGATGTGGGGGTTGCCCCGTTTGCGGAACAGATGATTCACTTGGTCCTGCCGAAGTTCCAACTCATGGCAAGCTCGTAGCTCCCTGCTGAGAGAGTCAGCGACAGTGCTTTTCACTCCTGCCAGATGAAACGGGATGAGCAGTGGACGCATCCGCAGCCTGCACAATAGAATGAGGTATATGCATGACGACATCATGCAGAGCAGGGACTTGATGGACCTCACCCTTGCAACCTCCAGGGCCAACAGCTGTTGTACCTTGCCCAATATGGCCGCTATCCTCTCCTACGACGGAGATGCCACGCACAACACTGTGATATGATATGATATTATATGGCATTTATAACACGCCTATACACAAGTGTTTTAAGATGCGACGAGGCCAGGGAGGGGGAACAAGGGGAAGACAGAAAACGATCCTACTAGGCCAGGTGTCATTCAGATCGCGCAAGTGCATGGGAAGGGGAAGGAGGAGAAGTGCGGGGTGGAGGGGGATGAGGACAGTGCAGTACATGGGATAAGAACAATAAATAAACAATAAATAAAATTACGGCCAGCAGGTGGCAAGTGAAAGGGTAAGTGCAGGAAGTGGGACCGTAGGGATACAGAAAACAATCATCAAGTGCGGGGGTTGCAAGGAAGGCAGTGCAGGGGTGCGAATGGCGGGGGAGGGGTCCTAGGCCCGAGATCAGAGGGTGGCCCGGTAACCAGTGCAGTTTCCGTGTCAGCCAGGAAATCAGCAAGGGAGAGGAGGAGAAAAAGCAGACGCGAAGAGAAAGGTTTTGAGGTACTTACGGAACCGAAGATGATTCTCCTCAAGTTTCAGGGAGGCTGTTCCAGAGCGAGGCCCCAGCCGAAGAGAGAGATCTACCACCAACTCGTTGCTTGGAGAAGCGACTGACCCTGAGGGAATTGGAGGCAGATGAGCAAAGAGCTCGAGAAGGAAAGTATTTAGGAAGAGAGAGTTGAAGGTATTGAGGCCCCATGCCCCAGAAGGCCTTGTGGATGATACAGAGGGTTTTGAACTTAATCCTAGCAGACACTGGGAGCCAGTGCAGAGATTTCAGTCCTGGAAAGATACGATCCCTGGGCTTGAGGCCAAGGACAAGTCTTGCAGTTCTGTTCTGGATAAGTTGCAGAGGGAGGAGAGTAGAAGCAGGCAGATTTAGAAAGAGGCTGTTGCAATAGTCCAGCATGGAGAGAACCATAGCTCTGGAGACGGTGAGCTTCTAGGGGAAAGAGAAAAGGAAGAATACCTCTGAGGAGGTGCAGCAGGTAGTGTGCTTCTTAGAGACGTCAGAGATGTGAGGAGAGAAGGAGAGTGTAGAGTCGAAGATGATCCTGAGATTTTTAGCCTTGCAGGTGGGAGCAGGAAAGGGGCCAAGAGAGGGCGGCTAGAGAGATACAGGAAAGGAGGGAGCGGGTGTGCCGATGAGGAGAATCTCAGTCTTACTGGCATTAAGGCAGAGGTCATTGGCGGCACACCACTCCTGGATAGCAGACAGTCAGAGATGAGGGAAGTAGAGGAGGAGGCCGAGGGTAGCCTGAAGATGAGCCGAGTGTCATCCGCGTAGCACTGAAAGTTGGGGCAGAGAGCAGCTATGCGGTGGGCCACGTGTGCCAGGTATTGGTTGAACAGCCAGGGAGGTTAGACCCCTCGGAGACACCACAGGTAGAGAAAAAGATAGCAGAGAGGAAGGACCCAAGTTGAACCTGGGAGGGTCGGTCGGAGAGGAAAGAAGTCAGCCACGCCAGAGCCTGACCAGTGATACCCAGGTTATCACGGAGACGGTTGAGCAGGATGGCATGGTTGATAGTATCAAAGGCAGAGGAGACATCAAGCAGGATGAGGATGCAAGGGGTGTTAGAGTCAAGGTTGGAGAGCAGGTCTTCACGGATGTTTAGGAGAGCAGTTTCCGTGCTTCTGGCAGCTCTGAAGCCAGACTGGGTCATGAAGACAGCCAACAGATTCCGTGTGGAGATTAAGCTGGGAGATGGGCAGTTTCTCCAGGAAATTGCCCAGGAAGGGAGTGATGGAGATGGGGCAATAGTTTGTCGAGCAGGAGGGCTACGCAGAGGGTTTCTTAAGAAGGGGGTGCACAAGGGAGTGCTTCAGGGCGGACGGGAAGACTCCAGTGGCGAAGGAGTGATTGCAGAAATCAGCCAGGGCAGGAGCCAAGGAGTCAATATGGTCCTTTATGGTTTTGGAGGAACAGGGTCGAACCTGTTTTGATGAGACTTTCATAGATCGGACTTGTCTAGAAACCTTGTCAGCAGAGAACAGGGGAAAGGCAGAGAAGGAGGGAGGAGAGGAGGCTGCAGAAAGGCCAGACGAAGAGCAGGGAGTAGGGGGAGGGAGGGGATAGGAGGAGAGTAAGGACAGGATGTCCTGAGTTTTAGAGATGAAGTGAGAAGCCAGTGCCGTGCAGAGGTCCTGGGAAGGGACAGTAGAGGTAGAGACTGCGCCAGGATTGGCCAGTTCCTTGCAGATTTTAAAGAGTTCAGCCGAGTTGTTAGATGCCGCAGAGACGCGGGCTTGGATATGAGCTCTCTTCTTGGTTAGGACAGAGAGCCGGTATTGCCTCTGGAGCAGGCGGCAGGCCAGTTTGTCAGAGGATGTACATGAACCATGCCATTTACTCTCGGCCATCCTGCACTTGCGTTTTAGAGTGACGAGGTCTGAGTCGTACCAGGATTTGCACAGGCTTTGGGCTTCAGGCAGATTCTCATGACAAGAGCAAGGATATCAAGAGTATCAGATATAGCAGAGTGGAGCGTGGAGAGGGCTGTGTCAGAGTGAGAGTCAGCCAAAGGGGGATGAGGGGGTGAGAAGGTGGCGGCGAAAGCCTTAGCTGACACGCACTTCATGGGTCGGATGACCGAGAAGGGGGGTGGCAGTGATGGAAGTGGCTTGGCCTGAGGGGTAGGGAGGGTGAGGTGGGAGGAGATGAAACAGTGATCACTCCAGGAGAGCGGATTGGAGAGGGGAACAGAGAGGGGAAAGGTCTGAGGAGATCAGAATTTCCAGAGTGTGCCCTGCAGAGTGAGTCTGGCCAGAGGGGAGAATAGTCAGTGAGAGAGACTCGCAGAGGCCGCGAAAGAGTACAGAGGGAAGACAGGAGGCACCCAGGTGGATGTTGAAGTCCCCAAGAAGGAGGAGTTGAGTGGTTGAGGCCAGGAGTGAGGAGGAGAGGTCCGCCCACTCAGACAGGAAGGAGGAGATTTGACCGGGTGGGTGATAGATAGTAGCCACAGTAAGGGAATGGTTAGGGGAGGGAGAGAGAGCCTGCAGACGAGGCATTCAAAAGAGGAGTAGGCCTGCGTAGGAATGAGAGAGACAGGAATCCACTCGGGGAAGATCAGGCCTATACCCCCACCAGAGTGGTTGGAATGGGAGCGGAGAGTATCTTGTAGCCGTCAGGTAGGAGCGTGTCAAAGCTAGTGATAAGAGCTGGCCGTGAACCATGTCTCAGTGAGACCGAGGGCATCAAGGTCAAGTTCTTCAAGAAGGCAGCAGATATCAGAGGAATGTTTGACAGCAGAGCAAGAGTTTAGAGTGGCAATATGGAGAAGGTTGCCATCTTTGAAGGACTTCCGTGGAGGGGTACAGGTCCGAGGTACGCCCTTCAGAGGTGTAGAAGGAGCCCGAGAGGGGGCAGAGAGGGAAGGAGAAGGCAAGGTAGCCGAGGAGGTGAGGTAGTCAAGGAAGTGAGAGAGGGGACAGCCGGAGAAGAAAGGAAGTTGATGCGGCACGGGAGGCGTCTATCAAAGAGGTGAAGGTTGGCTTGAGGGCCTTGGACCAAGACGGTCCCATTAGAGTAAACATTAATGATGACCTTAGAGGAATGGAAGGATGCCAGGAGGACGTCCCAACGGGTGCCACCATTAATGGGGGAAGAGGAGAAAGGAGAGAGCATCGAGACCATATGAAGAGTCCATAGGTCAGGCGAAGGAACGACAAAGATGATGTTGGTGAGAGTTTCCTTGGAGGAGGCACTGGTGTAGGTGTCCGCTATAGGGAGACCTGGGTTGGAGACCAGGAAATCCTTTTTAAACTTCTTCATACCAGATTTAGTGAGGAGAGCAGAATAGTCAATAGAGAAGCAGTTGGAAAAGATGGGTGAGACGAGAGCACCATAGAGTAGGTGGGAGAGGTGGAAGGGAGAGGGGGAAACACTAGAAAGGACAACTAGAGCAGGCAGACAGGATAGCGGGAGGCAGGCAACTAGAGCAACGAACAAGACAACACTCAGGGTTAGAGAAGACAGGAGGGGGGGAGACACAAGTTTGAGAATCCTGAATAGAGGGAGAAAGGCCTAGCTTTCACAATGCAATTTTTTGTACTCAGACAGTCGCATATAAAGACACGTTGGAGGAACTGCCTGCAGGTGGTAAGGGGGATAGGCAGGGCACTCCATAGGAAGGTGATTGGCAGCTGGCGTCCCCTGCGGACACCTGCAGACACTTACAGGGAGCAGCCAGTATGAGCCGCCCTTTGCCTAGTGGACCTTAGCCGAGGGGCTGCCGGGCAAGGGGCTGCCCTGGGAGGGCCTTTAAGTGGGAAACCACGGAGTTCGCCGCCGGTTGAGATCGCAAACACCTGGGCGCAGAGTCCGGCACCCTGTATTTCTTCTCGTAACGGTCTCTCTTTGCCGGGGCCGAGGACTGGTTCTTCATGAGTGACAATCCCTTGTGCCAAATTTCATCCAAGATGGGGATGGAAAGCACGGTTTTCCCCTTAGCCTCACGGCGCTGGTATATGAACCTTTCTTTCTTCTCCTCAGGGACAAGCTGGAACAGCTCCGAGGCCCTCGAGATCATGGCGTGGAAGGAGCCTATCTCATTGGGTGGCGGAGACAGGAGATCTCCCAACCCGCCACCGTCGTCCATCCCTGTACCTGTCGTCGCCGTGTCTGGGTCCATCTCATCCCTCCAGGTGGATGCGGCGACGGGGGAGCGGGTGCCTGCAGCTGAGGTTGGTCCTCCACGGCCTCACTGCCCTGCTGCTCCTCGGTCTCCTCGTCGTCACCTTTGTTGTCGCCCTCCTCGGGATCCTTCCCGTAGGGCATGCTCTCGACACATCGTTCCCCCTGTTAAGAGAAAGACAATTCAAAAGTGAAACAAATTGATTTTTCTTTACCAAGGATTCCCAGCCTGACGGAAATATTCATAAGCATGTGAATCCATGCCACACCCCATGCTGGAGAAGCATGGAACCATTGGCTCCATGAAATATGTTGGTATTAAGAAGTAAGGATCCATCCGGCCTAGGCTGCTAGCTGCTATGGTAGAACGAAAGAAAAAGACAGGTTTTGGGGTATTCCTCAAGGAGAGGGGCATCTGAATGCTGCAAATGCATTTTGTCACAGAAGCCAAAATGTCAGTCTGCAACCTCAAGCATAGTGCAAGGGAGGTAATCAGGCCATTTGACCTGTTGGAATTCTGGACCCACATATTGAATAGCAAGGTATGTTGCTGCTGAGCAGCAACAAAGATGGCTGGATAGCCCGTGCACTCTGGACCCCGGAGAGATCCTATATAAAATAAATCCTGCATTGAGCACCGTGGAACAGCTCCTTTGATCGTGACAGTTGTTGGATAGTGGGAGACATAAGGAGCAAGCAGCTGGGGCCTGGAATGAGCAGTAGGAGACAATACAGAGGACTGCGGAGCTGATGCAAAGCGCCACTCCATGTGTACTTCCAGGAACCCCTGCGAGCGAGTGCTACGTGAAGCCAAGGCTGTGTACAGCCTGTCCTGGGGCTGTGCTGCGAGTGAGGTCCTGTGTTCGGCCTGGACCCACTTTGTAGTGGAAAGTGCCCCGAGACCTACGAGGAGCACAGCAAGGTGGAACCGGAGAGATCCTGTATAATGTAAATCCTGCTCATTGTATTGTCTAACAGCTCTCTTGGCTGCGGCAGGTACCGTACAGTGGGATGAATAAGGACTCAAAGGCTTGTGGTGATTGGGACTGGACGGCGAGATAGTGCAGTGGTCGGCTAAGCGCACATAAGGAGATGCTCCGCATGCGCTTCTGTGCACTCCTATGGGCGAGCAGGAGTGAAGCTGCAGCTAAGTGCAGCCCGTCTCGGGGTTGCACTAGGGCGCAAAGGTAAGGAACGGAGGGGGGCAGTTCCGTGTCTGGCCTGGACCGATTCACGTGTAGAGGGTGCCCTTTGGCTGCTGAGGAGTGCAGCAGCAGGCTTTGAAATTGACAGGAGCTGGGAGCCATTTAGCTCCAGGATAGGGCCTATTAGAGCTTGGTTAGCTTGACACTGAAAGCGACCAGGAGCTACTTTTGGCTCTCCAAGCTAAATGGTGCAACACAAATACACCTAACTGACATTAGCCATGTATTTCTGAGTTTGCATAAAATGTGCATTAGTAAACCTCTGGAAGACATGTACAGCTTGAATGGTCAGATGTATTGGACACAGAGTTAAAGTTGCTTCGCATTTGGACATTAGTTTGTTGTATAATGAGTTAGTGCATGATTTTGATGCAGCAGCAGTGACAGTAAGCAAGGCCACATCACAGAAAAAGAGGTGGCAGTAGAAATAAAAATGATGTGGCAGTAAAGAGAAAGTAACAGATAAATGCAGCAACAGATGCAGGGGCAGTTCTGATGTAGCAGTAAAGACCAAATGAGAATTAGCAGCAAAAATGGAAGAATTGACAGATAAGTAATGTAAAAGAAATAAAAAGGAAAGCAATTTAAAGAGAATGTAAAAAGTGAAGACATGTAAAGCAAATTAGCAAGAGATGATTCAACCGAAACAGTCAGCAACAAAGCCATAGAAAGAGGGGTTCAACTTTCTCTGGCGAAGCAGGTGAGTGAGAAGCCCCTCAATTGCCTTCCCGACCGTGAGGCAATTTTTGGATTGAATTAAATTTAGTGCATCAGAATGGCTACCGCACTCTGTGTCCCGGCTCCTCTCCCCGCCTCCCAACTTCCATATCGAGCTCCCTCCTCCCGCCCTCCATCCCTTCCACCTCCACTTATTGGTGGACAGGAATCCATTTGGAGCAGCCACCCAGAGCAGTCCTCTGCCCGTGCAGCACTGCAGCTAAGGAACCCCAAGGCAAAGAACCACAGTGCCCAAAGTACTAAGTCCCAGACCGTGTTGGCCCGTGTAAGACTGTGGTGCCTGCAGCCATCAACCAGCATCGACCGATAAGGTAGGGGGGGATCCAAACAGCAGGGGACCAGTATTTACTGCTCTTCTGTAAAATGTCCAAACCCATCGAAAATCATTCTAACCCCAACTGTTGAGTCTTGTCACAGTTAGATACGGCCAGTAGCCAAATACTGTCTTTACGTAGTTTGTGCCCAATATCCACATTTTGCATCTAGATTGCCTGTACCCCTTAGCCATATATTGCTCTAAGATATACTGTCTAAACCAGCGATGAATGTTATTACCGTTATTCCTGCTATTATATCTACTGCTGTGCCCCATGTTAGGCCCTTTCTTCCCCTATCCAGGTGTCCCAAATCTATGTGCTGCTATTCCATTTAGTGTTATTGCATTTACTGTTGTGCCCCGTGTCTATACTGGTGTCCCAAATCTGCTCCATCCCCCAACCTTGACTGACTTCCCCTTCCTGATGGGGACACCACGACAGCAGAGACTGCCTCTCCGCCCACCCAATCCTGCCCCTTCTGCACCACACCCACCCCCCCACCAAACCATAATGCACACCACCCGGCTCATGTCCTCCGTAATAGCGCCTTCATTCACGAACCCCCCCACCGCACACCACATCAGCTCTTCATCTCCAACCCATGCACTCGAACACCCATACACTCCGACCCTGCTCCCCTGACCCCCAATCACCATTCTGTCTCTAACTCGAAGATCAGAGGACCGCTCTGGCGTACCAACACCACCCACCTCCTTCCTTCATCCCACGCATTTCAGCCTAAGCCCCCCTCTTGCCCTCACTCTGCCCTGAGCATCTATCGAGAACAAACCCCAAGCCCCCCACTCGTACTCCCCATGCAATTTCCAACGAACAAAGCAGAGGAGATCGGACGCTCCAAACACGAGCCCCCCGCCACCACCACAGCATCGGTGCAGTCACGCAGGAAAGCTCAGCGACTGCCCCTCTTCACCTGTGAAATCCTCTCGCCCTAGCACCCACAACCCACTCCCTCCGCACCCTCAGCTCCTGCTCTAACCCATCCCCAGACCTCCCCCTTCAAACCCTTTCCCTTCTCTCAACATAGCACGTCATGCCCTTTCCAAAACCGTTGCTTCATCCCCTTTCCCTCTCTGACCCTTCTACCCTCTCCCACATGCCCTCTTGCAGCCAAACACACAACACAGAAAGGGTGAACAGCCCACTCCCTTGACTCTCCATACCTCACCACTTCATCGGTCCAACCTCCCATCCTTTCCTTTCCTTTCCCAACCCTCCCCTCCCCTCCCATCAGGCCATCCCCTCCTGTCTCTCCTCATTTCAACCTCTTTGAACTCGACCTCTCACCCAGTACAGCTAAACCGATAGCTCGGTCCAGACTAACCACAATCAACAAATTGCCTGACCCCACACAACACATGTGCACCACTCACTGCCCTCACCCCTACCACATCTCTTGTATACTTATTCCCGCTCCCCATCAGCCTAACCCACTCACCCCCACAAAGAGCTCTTAAGTCCCGAACCACCACCCCTCAGTCTCAGCCACCTAGACTGATCCAACCACACCTTCGATCGCAATGACTGACATCTTACCCCTGCCTCTCAATCCTATTGAGCCCCCCCCCCAGCCACGAGCGTCAAACAATCCACCTTGCCTCATGAATTCACCTGGCTCCTTTTCAATGCCTGCTATGTGGTGAGAAACAGACAGCTTCTTTGACCTCCTATCCTCTGACAATCCAGACCTCATTTTCATCACTGAAACGTGGCTCGCAGATGATTTCGCACCAATCGAGCATGAGGCTTTCTCCCCTAGCTACTCACTTATCGCACAACAGACCTTCAAGAGGTGGCGGAGTAGCGATCCTCTACAAACCTAATTTCTTCATCTCACGCACCGAAACCCAGGCATGTAAAGCTAACTTTGAATCCCTTCTAGTAAAATTCTCTCTACCAACACTCGCAGCTTCCTACTCATATACATGGATATGACAGACATTTTGCCAACAATCTCTGTGACTCACTAGCTACCATTCAGGTAAACCACCCAACATTCACACTACTGGGTGACTTCAATATCTGGTTCGATATGCCCAAAAACCCCATGACCCAACCCCTGGTCAACTGTCTAGAGGCACTCGACCTCTGCCGACATATCACAGGTCCAACCCACTCTGGTGGTCACACCCGTGATGCAATCTTCAGCTCCTATGACCTCATCTCTGTATCTAGTCCCAAACCGCTCATCTGGACAGACCACTCTGCCATCTTTACCGGTCCTTACACCATCCCCCCTCTACCCTTGGCTCGCCCTGCACTCACACATGATCACAAATGTTTGCACAAAGTCAAGGTACTCCCTGACCTAGCTGAAGCCCTGCTGCTCAGTCTCCTAACACCGCCGACCTCAGATAGACCCTTGACCATTGAATCCTTTGACTCCTGGCTTAAAGAATCACTACTTCTTCTCACCCCTTAACGCCACACAGCCTCTCGCAAAGGACCTTCTGCCAAATGTTTCACGCCCCACCTGAAGACCTTCAAAAGCCAAAATAGCTCCACAGGATCATCTCCGAATTTGTGAAACCCACCTGCACCTCTGCCCAGACCACACCGATGCAAACGCTGTGCGACTCCATCTCGCTGCATTTCTACAACACATCACTAGACAGAATGGCAACGCTTAATACCAAGCTTTCCACCCTCACCTCCTACCCCACACCTGCCCCTCCTGATTCCCTGTCCCTCCTCTCTACTGAAAGAAATATTCTCCTCCACTTGTGCGGGAGAACAAGCAAGGTCCATACTAAAGGACTCCCTCACCTCTGGCATCTTTCCAGAGGCCTTTGAAATAGCGCATGTCAAACCGCTTCTAAAAAAGGCATCTCTCGACCCCCTTAACCCTAAGAATTACAGGCCGATCTCCAACACCCGATTGACCGTGCTGCGTACTTTCAGCTCAGCCGCCTCGTAGACTCCAACAAACTACTCCACTCGCTCAATCAGGCTTCAGGCCGCGCCATGGAACAGAAACCACAGATCTCAATCTGGGGTAATCTCAAGGTCTCAGCAGACTCGGAGGGTTGTGCAGCACGGGTTCTTATGATCGGTCAGCAGCCTTTGACACCGTTAATCATTCTATCCGCCTTGACCAAAACCTCTCCCTAGGAATCCAAGGCTTGGCACTCAAATGGATTGCCTCCTTCCTCAACAACAGGAAACAAATCGCTTTCCTCTCCCCTTTTGTCTCAACTACTTGCACCGTGAACACTGGAGAACCGCCAAGGCGCCTGCCTCTCTGCTCTCCTTTTCAACCTATAACCACCCTACCATGCATCATCCGTGCGCACATACTCACCTGCTACAACTATGCTGACGATACCCAAATTATTCGGAGAATTCCCAAAACTAGCTCCAACCCACGGCCCGACCTTGAAGCTTGCCTCAGAGATATTGACTGATGAATGACATGAACTCACCGCCTTCTGAACCCAGATGTTCATGTTTATTGTGTTTGTATAGCGCTTTACATTATAACAAGGATACAATAAAAACAGCAGAAGCAATTACAAAATATGATAAAACTGAGATCATGGCGTGCAGCAATACTGCCCTTCTCCTGCAACCATTCCCATGGCCCTCCTCCCTTGGCACCCCCCTCCTCCCTCCAAAATAGTCAAAAACCTTGGCTGCACTATGGACTTGGGCCTAACCCTCTCCCATCAGATCAATAATGTATCAAAATCCTGTCACTACAACCTCAAAATCCTAAAACGGATTTTCCCTTACCTCACCTACCCCAACAGGCTCGCCGCTATAATGTCCATTGTTATATTGAGACTAGACTAAGTCAACTCCTTATACCTGGGTGCACCGGCATGCCAACTTAATCTCCAAAGAGCCCAAAACGCTGCCGCCAGACTCCTTGCTCTGGGACACAGGGACCACATCTCCCCCGCTCTCCGCACCCTTCACTGGCTCCCTGTTGGACGAAGGGCCCCTTTCAAAATCCAATGCATTACCCACCGAGTAGTGCACAAGACCGGCCCAGCATACTTACAAGAGAAGATTACACCCCAAGGTCGAGCACTGCCCTCTTACTAATGATTGCAGCCTCCAATTCAGCCAGGACTGGAGGGTCTGCCTTGACTCCAACTCTGTGGAATTCTGTCTCTCTGCACATTCGACACAACCAAGACTACATGGCCTTCCGCAAAGCTCTAAAAAACGGTCTCTTTCTGTAAACCATGATTAGGACCATCTGGGGGCACTGTAACCCACCAACATCAGGAATCACGACTTCAATGACATTACATTGGAAAGTAATTACAGCCGGTCGACAAATGTTCGGGGAGATACCGAGCGAAGAGACCATAGAATGCGACCAATAAGACACCAAGAGAGAATTAGGAACTATATACCACAGATGGCAACCTTAGCATCCTGCAGGCTCTTAGATCTTCACCTGCTGACATTATGCTTTCCAATTCTACTACACATGCATAACAGCCTCTCGTGCCATCAAGTTGATCATACCCATTCGCTCCCTACCTTGCCTGACTACACACCTAAGATACAATCCCACCTAGGCGCTAAAGCATCCAGACTCTACAATGCCTCTGTCCAGCCTGCCCTTTACCATCACCGCTTGGTTGACTACGTAGGTGCAGGTTATCTCCAGTCCTATAACCAAGTATCCTGCATACCCTGCTACTCACCATAAACCACAACCAGAGACCCGAAAAATGGGCTCCTAAAACACACAATGCTGAGCCTAGAAATAATGATCCTCTGACTGAGCAAATCATAACTTACTATCTGTGAATCTGCATCAGAGTGCTGTTACTGCGAAACATGAGGATGACCAATGCCAGGAACAGTGAGCTTCTAAGAGTAAAGCATCCACTCCAGACACTCACCTCTCCTACCACTATGCTCACTCTCTACTTTACACCAACACACAATAGAGCGCAGCTATACCCCCTCAAACAATTTCGGCCTAGATGCACACATACAAACAATACTCCATGAACACCTCAACATCCTGCTAGAACGCAGCTATACCCCACGAAAAGAATCGGCCTAGCTGCACATATAAAAGACCTACACAGTCGCCAGAATGCAGTCTCGGAGACCAATCACTTGACTGCACACATTCCACTGATCTCCCACTACCACCACACCTAGTGTTAGGATGCAGCTACCACTGGGCAAATCCCACTAGATGCACACATACTGAGTGCACCCAAACACCCCATACTACCCCACTCTCTCAACTGACCTCGATTACGGTCCCTAGGGGTGTTTAATCCACAAGGGCTTTGAGATCATACCAATGATATATAGGACGCTACATAAATGACCACTAACAAGGTGCATTTTTGGGTGCAGCGCCTCAGTTTGGAAGAAGAAGAAAAAAAAATGTTCCGTCAACTTTCAGGCACTCCATTAACGAGACTGGACTTTAATAGCTCTTGGGTCACGAGTAACTTCTGGAGCCAAATTCAGCTCCTGCTCTATGAATTCCAATTTCAACCTCTGAGTCGGGTGGCCATAAATCAACTGCAGTGCAACATCATGCTGAGGCATTGTCCATGTGTGTGACAGGAGTAAAGGTAAAGCCTGGCTGAGCGGTAGTGAGCAGGGAGGAGTGTCTTCTGAGGCCCGACAGTACAATGGCCGACTCCAGTGGAGAGACACGAGGCCCGGGCCTAGTGAGCTTTGGAAACCGACGCAAGTGCCCGGATAGCTGTGGGGCACTCCGAGGATTTCTTTGTTATCCTGCTCTGAACTGTGTTGTATGCTATACTTGATTATACATGTGTAGTACCAGCTGCAGTGCTGGTTTGCAACATACTCATCTGTGTGCATAGTGGGGCCCTTATACTGGTGCAGTGGGGGCAATACTGTAGCAGTCCTCAGATGTTACGAGGGGCTGGGGAAAAAAAACATGGGCCCCTGGATTCCTATGCCAGCACACCCGTCAAAGGTGCGGCAGCAGAGACCACCTCTAACAATTCCCCAGCAGGAAGCCCAGTGTCTCCTATGCAAATGCAACCCATTATGGCGGCCATGCAAAGTGGTTTTGCTTCAGTGAACTCCAAATTGGACACCATAGTGGCCAACCTAAGTTCTTTAACGGCCAAGTTAGAAAAAGAGTGGGTGCAGAACTGTGGCTGGGATGCAGATCAGTGACCTGGACGACAAAGTAGAGTGTCGTGACAATCAGGTGGCGGTGGTAAGGAAGAAGTTAGCAGCTGTTTGTGTGAAATGTGAGGACCTGGAGTCAAGATTGCTCCGAAATAACATGTACATCGTTGGGGTGCCTGAGAATGCTTCAAAAAGTCCCATGAAGCAGTTTGTTGAAGATCTTCTCTGCTCCGAGAGTCACAGTTTTCGGCACAATTCCTGGTGAAAGGGCACATCATGCACCCGTCCCTGCCCCGAAACCTGGAGCATCATTGCTTACAATTATTGCAAGGCTATGAAATTACAGAGACAGGGATTGAATGTTGAAACTGGCTAGAGAGCGCGGTACCCTGCATTTCGAATCTAGCAAGGTTTTCATACATCCAGACTTCTCAGCTAGTGTCCAGGCAGAAAGGAGATCCAACAACCCTGTCAAACGCCTTTTCCGAGAACAACAAATCCCCTACGCAGTTTTATTCCCATCAAAGCTTCGTATACAACATGGGGGCAGGGCACACTTGAAAATCCTGGAGAAGTCAAAGCTTATATCGAAGCGTCAATCCCACTTCTAACAAGAAGCTCTCCAGGCAATGGGTCTCAGACTAGGGGGAAGTGACTATAAAGGCTCCTAGTAGGGAGCGTACTCTGGTGCGTTTTAAATGTGGGCTCAGTGCTAAATTGTATAAGCAATTACAGGGTAACCAAAGGACTAGTATGTAAAATGTTTGTTCGCACAGCATTTCTTAAATTTTCACACAAAGGTGATTGGGTTATACACTATCAGGCTGGGGGGGGGTGTTGAGTGCGGAAACGAGGGGTGGGTTACTGGCTGAGGCAAGTTTGAACATTTTGGCCATCATCTTGTTCCTAGACATGCAAGAAATGGTTACGCTGCAGTGAAAAACTGATATATGGGTCTGTTGGAATGGCTGATATGTGAACTAAAGGTGAGTGGGCACCAATTACATTTTTCACATGTAATGTTTGGGGTTTGAATAACCAGACTAAAGCCAGTAAGCTGCTAGAGTACTTAAGAGTGGTAGTCTCAGATATTCTACCGATTATTCATTGCAGTCAAAGGGATAAAAAACCCTTATCCATTCCTCTGTTGAATTTCAGGCTACTCGAGCCTGTATTGACCCTATGGGGTGTTATTGTATTGGGGGTGATTGGGGTGGTCAATACATAGGGACCGAACATTGATGACTGGGAAATTTTATACGCAACTGTCATCCAGGCAAGATCGCCAGACATTCCCATAATGCGGGGAGGAGATTTTAATACTATCCTAGACACTGGTAAGAACCAATTGTGTATATGCGCTTTATAAATGCCATATCATATATCATATCATATCTGATACCTCCCCCCGCTCCATCGCTGCCGCATCTCAGACATTACTGCAGATAATGTCACATTTACAGTTGATCGACGAGGCTTCCAACCAATGAGTAAGGAATATGCTTACTACATTACGGTCCATGATTCAATGACCAGAATAGATGGACTACTTTTGTCTAGCTTTTCACCAGATGTAGGGGGATGCAACATTTTCCCACACACTCCCCTGTGTGGTTATCGTATGCACTAGACCTGCAGCTCAAACCTCGTTCCATGTGGAGCATGTCCGCTTCTATGCTGTTGGACCCTAATCGGACATCCTCTCTCCATGACATGATAGACTAATTCTTCATTAACAATGTTGGATCTGTGTCTCTGCATTTCACAATGTGGGAAGCAAAGTGTATATATGTGGGGAACTATTTTATCCTGGTTGGTTGGGACACTTAAAACCCTCAGATCAGACTTACAGGATATTGAGGGTCCAAAAAGGTGGTTGGAGAACTAATATGGGGTGGCAAAGAACAAATCAAGGGTAACTAGTTAACATTTCAGGAGCTGGCAGAAAAGGGGGTATATTATATATCTAAACCGGTTCTCACTCGAAGATACAGGGAGGTGGATAGGCTCGGGAGATCCCTTGCTCGAACAATCAGGGCAGACACTAGTGCACAGACAATATTTGGTAATGCGGGTCCAGCCGGTAATGTTCTCACCGTTGAGGGAGTTACTAATGCGGAATTTAGAAATTATTATAGGGCAATATATGCTAATGCTGACACTTGCCCAGAAGAGAATGTGATGAGATATTTGGGAGACATCGGATCTCCTGCAACTTCCAGAGGAAGCAAACCTTGCTCTGGACTCACCTGCAACCATTGAAGAGGTAACTGCTGCTCTATCAGCACTGGCGTCCAGCAAGGCACCTGGGTCAGATGGGGTGTGGAAATGTACAAAGAATTCAAGCTACGTTTAGCGCCGCATTTACTTCAACTATGGAAAGAATCACTGGAAATTGGGCAACTCCCAACATCATTGAGAGAAACAATATATCGCATTGTAATTGTGTTTTGCTAATGTATACATCCTTTTAGATTGTGGACAGGTCCATCAAGGTATAATTAAAGGCGAACGTTTTTGATAGCTTTCTGTTACGAACTATGTAATCTATCTAATTGTGGAAACTCTGGTTGGAGAATCTGTCTGTGCATTAGGAATATTTTCAAAAGTGAACGTGCTTATATTTGATATGTCTCTAATATTTTGCTATCTAGTAATTTTGTTTTATTCATACATTTTATAATAGAAGTAAATCGATTGTAAAAAAATTTTTATTCTATTTTCGCTTGTGTTTTAAATTTGTAATGATGCGTAAGCATCAAAAACAAAAAATAAAAAATAAAAAAAAAAAAGAAACAATTATCACTGTTGTATTAACACTTAATAAGCCACCTGATGATGTAGCCTCCTATCAGCCACTCATTAATAAACGTACACTAGAAAATCTTCGCTAAAATCTTAGCTACTAAACTCCTGACATACATGTCATTATTGATACACCCTGATCAGTTGGGATTCATTCCGATTCTGTCCACTAAGCAAAATCTGAGGTGGTTCTTTAGTATTATGTGGCAAATAAACCCGCAACCAGAACAGTGGCAGCTTTGTTGGATGCCAAAAAGACTTTTGATCCTGTATCTTGGAAGTACCAGTTTCTGGTCCTTGGTCGATTCCGGTTTCGTCTATAGTTTCTTAGCTGTGTTAAACTCCTGTATTCACATCCCGAGGCAAGGGTCCGTACTAATTCTTATTTCCGAGGATGCAGTTGGGGAGAGGGACACGTCAGGGGTACCCGCCCCAGTCTCTTCTGCTTTTTGGACTTCCAATAGAACCATTAGCTGCACTCACAGTGAAGGCAATGGGATAGGGACATCCACAAAGCCAGGCCGCCACAGGTGATCTCGCTATATTCTGATGGCACTTTACTATTTGCCTGTGACCCAAAGATAAATATCAACCCCATTACGGATGAAGTGCATGAATTTACACAATAGTCACGATACAGAGTCAATCGGGCCAAATCAAAATGGTTTGCTTTAACTGATGCTACAATTCCATTCCCCCCGACTTGATGAGGGTTAGGTGGGTCACCTCACATTTCAGTTATCTTGGCATTGAGTTTGCCAGTTCGTTGCAATCGCTCTATGCAGAATACCAACCTTACATGCAGAATGCCTACCATACCTCACTGAACAACGAAAAGTATGGGCCAGACTCCCAATTTCGATGTACGGCCGCCTCTCGCTAATAAAAATAATATTGCTTTCTAAATTATTATATCTCTTCACTAAGATACCCATCTGGCCTGGTGGGGCATTTTTCACAGCACTGAGATCTCTGGCAATAGAACTTCTTTGTATTTTGTATTTTATTGAATTTATATAGCGTTTTAATCCAAAACGCTTTACAGGAGGAACCAACAATATACAGCAAGCATTACATAACAGTTGAATTAAACCGGAAAGCAATACAAAAAAGAATTTACATTATAGAAGGGGAAGAAGAGAAGGGAGGGGTCAAGAAGAGAGAAGAGATAGTGGGTGGGAGGAAAGGTGAGAGTAGATGTAAGAGAAGAGGCAGAGGGAGTAGGGAGAAGGAAGGAAGAGAGTAGGATGAGAAACGTACAGGACAAAAGGAAGGAGAGAGTGGAGAGAAAGGAGAGAGGGGGGAAGAGAAGTAGGAGAGAATACTAAAAGTAGTAAGAGGAAGCAAAGGGTTTTAAGGAGGTGAATGAAAGATAGGATTTTAGGGAGGTATGAAAGCAAGTGAAGGAAGAAGTAGTGCGGATGAAAAGAGGAAGGCGGTTCCACTGGTAAGGGGCAAGGAGTTGGAAAGGGTGGAAGCGAGAAGGGGCACAGGGTGGAGGTGGAGAGGAGAGTAGGTAGAGATTGGAAGAGCGGAGAGGACGAGATGGAGTGTAGAAAGTGAGGAGGGAGCAAAGATAGGGGGAGGCAAGACCATGGAGGGATTTGAATGCGAGACAGAGGAAATTGAATTTGAGCTGGGAATGAAATGGGAGCCAACCTAGAGAGGAGAAAGAAGAGGAGATGGAGTCATGCGGAGAGAGAAGGCAGAGGGAGTGGATGGCAGAGTGGTAGATAGACTTAAGTGGTGAGAGGTGAGAGAGTACAAAGAAAAGATTAGAGCAGTAGAAGAGTCTAGAGAAGATGAGTGAGGAGATTAAAAGTGAAAGGTTAGGAAGGATCGAATTTTACGGATGTTGTAGAGGTGAAAGCGGCAAGAACTAGCAGTAAGAGAAATATGCTGAGAAAGGGAGAGGTGGGGGGTCAAGATAAAGACCAAGGTTACGCTCTTTGGGGAACGGGAGTGGCTAGGATAAGTTGGGAAAAACTGGAACAGTACGGGCATAGTGGGTTGGCTGAACCAGATTTTGAATTATATTTTCTTGTAGCCCAAGCACCATTTGCTGGATATTGGTATTTTCCTTACACAACTGCAGTACACATGCAGCTGGAAAGATACAGGGCTGCGCCCACCAACCTGAAATCAGTTATTTTTAGGGACATATGTAGATTCCTTCACTTTGGATCCTGTGCGAACCATAGTAAATGCTTGGCCGAAGTTCTTTCATAGGTTTGCTATAGCAGTCTTGTATAATAGAGGTATCCCGCTATGGAATTGCCCAGGTATTGCCATGTCATTCGATGGCAATATACAGAGATCTTGGGATGAAGGGGAGCAATTGGCACTTGGGATGTATTACCGCAATTTGTCTTGTGTGATTTCACAAACAAACTGGGGCATAATCCCAGTAACATACTTTAACATTATTATATGAGAACAACAGTTTGACGGCTATGGCTGACCTTTCCGCAAGAAACGAAGACGCATCCAAGAATAGAAACAATTTGTGCATTTACGGAAACTAGGCGTATGGTCTCCAAGCTCTATAGTCTCATCCAACCCAATATGGCTTCTAGAGTTGGGGTGCGCTCAAAATGTGAGAGATTTGGGATTCAAAATATCTGATATACAGTGGAAGAGACGTTGCCTCTTAACTAAAGATGTGTCAATGAACAACAGATACAGATTATTTCAATTCAAGATTCTGAAACGTATACACTATATACCAACTAAGATTGCAAAGTTTACGCCTGGGGCAAGTGATGCTTGTTTAAGCGTGGGACAACGCTAGCAAATTTTATAAATATTTTCTGGGAATGCCCATTTATTTCAGAATTCTGGCAACAAGTAGCTGGAACTTTATTGGCCATCACTGAGATTCCACCTAAGATGTCCCCAGTTAAATACCTTCTGGGGCACATAGGCAATGCCTCAGTAGTCAATGGTAGACTCTTCAATGTGGCATGTACGGTTGCAAAGAACAAGTTACTTACCAACTGGTAACGTTCTTTCGACTGGATGTTCCTCCAACGTATTCCACATCTTTGACATGTAATGTCCACAGCTGTGCACTTGGGAAACTTTTTCAGCAGAAGGCGTCCTGCGTCAATGACGTCGGGTAGATGTCCCTCGAAGGTCTCCGTCGAGGGCAACGTCACCGGATGTTATAAATAGGACGCACGGCGCCCGTAGCCTCAGTTTAAATTTTTTCCCTCAGAACGTGTGGCACCAGTCTCATGCCTACTTGACTGCACATAGCTTTGCGGAAACGTAAGATGCAATTGCATAGGAAATTCTCCAGAGGGGCAGGCTGGGAGGGCGATGTGGAATACGTTGCAGGAACATCCAGTCGAAAGAACGTTACCAGTTGGTAAGTAACTTGTTCTTTGAATGGATTGTGTCCTCCAACGTATTCCACATCTAAAACAGACTACCAAAGAAGTACCAGAAAATGGAGGAGGGAAAATAATTTAGAGTACCCAATCAGATGGCAGAATAAAGAACCGCCATATCCTGACCATGGGCTTGTTCAAGGCAAGGCCATTCGCCATCATCCAGACATGAATTGTATCAGACTTCATTTTACTTTTTCGTATCCTGCTCATAATTGCCAGATAATGGGATGACACTCATCAGCATAATTTCCAGCAAATTAAAAAGTGGAACGGAAAAGATGTTATAAAAGAAGGGTGACAAACAAGCTCCCTGAGGTATTCCGAATTGCAACAATGTTGGTGCTGCGTCAGCGATGTCGCTAGACACCCTACAAAGTCTATTTCTAAGAAATTACCCTAGCCAATCTGCGGCTGCATCCAAAAATGCAGCCACTTCAACCTGGCGATTAGCAAGGCATGATCCTTCAGGTCAAAGGCTGTGGACAGGTATAATAGCATGAGGAGGGCTGTTTGTCCATTATTTATGACACGCAAAAGGCTAGACTTTAAATCCAAAAGTGCCGTCTCAGTGCTGTGTCCCCGTCTAAAACCAGTTTGCCTTTTATGCAAAATGTTATGATTACTAAGAAACTCTAAAAATCTGTAAATATGCCACAGGGTCTAAAATCGATGATTTAAAAAAAGGAGCATTCGTAATAGGTCTGTAATTACTAGACTCAAAAGGGCAAAGATCTGACTTTTTCAAAAATGGGGTAATCCATACACCTTTAATTTAATCTGGAACATGGTTTTCTGCAAAAGAGACATTAACACATTTAGATAGGACCCCAATCAAAGTAGGAGTACAAGCTTTAATAACATTAGCTGGACACAAGTCCCCTTTACAATTTGTGGGCTTCAATTTATTAATAATGCCTAACAATTCAGCATCTGTTACTGATCGAAAGTTAAATTGAGACTTAGAGTGCCTTTGTATAGTGCTTTCAGCCACAGGCTCGGCACAACCCAGCATTTTCCTCTTAACCTCAATATTTTGTTTAATCCCATCTAGCTAGCTCATCAAAGCCTCTTGAATTAATGAGCACCACTCTGCATCTTTAATGGGACCATCCCTTTTGCTAGGAAACTGATCTTCAAGTTCCTTCAGTTCTTTGGACTTGTGGCGGTCATCTTGAATTCTAGAGTCAAACATGGTTTTCTTGGCCTCAATAATAGCTAGTTTAAAGATTTATGAGGCTTTATTATATATAGGCCTCCTTGTCCTCGTCAGCCCCTAGATGTTTTCCATGCATAAAAGCATTTATTTTTATAGCTTTAAGCTTTTGCAAGTCTTGTGTAAACCACATGTACAACTTTTTAATAGGCACCAACCTGGTCCTAAGGGACGCTAAGGCATTAGTTGCCGTTTGCGTTGTCGCCTGGTCAATTTTAAATATGTGAACCACAGAGTCCAGACTCTTAACCTCAGCTACTAAAGGTAGTAACCATTCCTCCACTGCAACTGGAGATGATTCTCATATTTCTGGAAACTGTTCTACATTTTTTGAATACCCTAGACCTTATCTGCTTGCGCATAATAAATTCATCTGAATGAAAAAGTGTCGGATCATGGACATGGGTGCACTGTCACATCATCAGTATTTATATTATGCAAGGCTACCCAATCCAACGTATTGCCCTTGCTACGAGTTAGTACTTTCACCAATTGCAAAAAACCCAAATTGCTTATGGAAGTCTCCAGGTTTTTAACAGAACGATCATCTTTACTCCACTAACCAAAGATTCATGTCTCCCATTAGCATCACCTTGAAATTGAGTTTTAACAATGGTAGTAATATGTTACTCAGTTGATAAGCACATTCATGCATAACAACTGGCGGTCCATACACCAGGATAATATAAGTGTTTTCAGGATTTTTCCTGATTTTAACGTGAAGCATCTCACAGCCCTGTATGCAAGTAGGGTTCACCGCCCAAACTTCTAGGTTTGCTTACAAATTAGGCCGCACCTCCACCTTTTCCATCTAATCTATCACATCGAAACAGACTATATCCTGTAGGAATGGCTAACGCTATAGTCGGGTCAGCAGCACTAAATAACCTTGTTTCTGTTAATGCGAATATGTTAAATCCTGCTGGATCATGGCTACATCAGATGCATGCTTCATGAGGCATCTTGTATTTAAAAGCACCATTTTTAAGGCTGTCTTTAATACATGTTTTGGCCTTTTTGGACCTCAACTTCATGGGTGCCAAAATCAGACACAGTACTATGTATATTTATACACCAAGTTGAGCAATTCCTCACAGAAGACTGAGTGGGGTCCTTAGAAGGAAGCACATCCACAGGAAAATTAACCGGATGTGCAATTATGCTATTATCAGACTCAGCAAGCGCCAATATGAAAGTTGGTGGGGCACTAAATCCCTTTAAAAGAACGGGAGTAGACCTTGCTACCCCCAATTCCGCCTGCCTTACTTCAGAAGGTCCATGTTTAATCGATATATCTATGAAAGCCGCATCCACTAAGTAGAACACTACAGTGTCTGCGCTTCTCTGTGATTTAGCAGTATTACATGTAGATTCCATTTTGTTGGGAGCCATTAGATGCGATTTGGCTGCAGTAATCGCGTACAACGGATGTATACATATGGGATACATTACTCACCGTAATCGTATTTCTGATGCTTGTGTCTGCTTAGATTCACATGCTCTGCATAGTCCGACATCTAGTGGTAGTTGTGGGGTTTTACAAGATTTATTTTCGAAACTTGAAAATGGACGTCGACAGGGCACGTTAGTAATACTATCCCTAGTGTGACATGTACTGTACTCATGGTCCTTCACGCATCATTGTCCCTCAGATTGTTTCCGACATAAGGTTGCATGAAGTGTAGCGCAAGTTCAGATGTGAAAGCAGAAACAGTGATAGACCAGAATACATTTATGCGCCTTCAACTCCAGAAGGGGAGGAAGGGTGGGCGCATGTAAATCTAAGCAGATGCGAGCATCAGAAATACAATTACGGTGAGTAATGTATCCCTTCTGAAGCTTGTGGATCTGCTTAGATCACATGCCCTGCATAGATTAGCGAGCAGTATCTGGAGAAGGAGTTGTGATGTGAAAAGGTACAGCGGCAAATGGATGCATTATAACCGCTTGTCCGACCTGTGAATCTGCCTTATAGTGTCAATGCAATAATGCTGTGTGAAAGTATGAATGGAACTCCATGTAGCTGCTTTGCAAATGGCGCCAGAGGGACTTTTGCAACAAAGGCTAAAGTTGCTCCGGTACCTCTGGTAGAGTGGGCCCTGGGAGTGAAAGGTAATGTTGCAGAGAGAGAATTGATGAGGGTTCGGTTGACTGCGTTGGGTGTGGCTGAGCTGAGTGGGAGGACTTTACTGGGAGGTGATGGAGAGAGAGGCAGGAGGAGGAGTAGTGCGATGTTGGATTTTGTGAGGCAGACGGGGAGGTGGGAGGAGTTGTGAGTTTAAATGGAGCTAAATAATAATTAGTGGGTACGGTGCACATCATCCTATAGGATGGGGAAGCGCCTGCATGGGTCCGCCCACGCCTCCAATAATTAAGAAGAAGAAGAGTGAAAGGTAAAACTCTTTTGGATAGGGAATAGCAGAGCTGTATGCACTTGACTATCCATTTGGAGATGACGATTTTGATATATCATTGCCTTCTCTCCCAGGTGCTATGGAAACAAAGAGTTGGTCTGTTTAACTTAGAGTTAAGTTTTGTTCACATAGTACAAGACCGCCCCCCATACATCAAGTGTATGGCGGCTTCTTTTCAGCTGAGTTACAAGGATTTTGAAAAAAGGTAGCTATAGATTAACATGGAACTTTTAAATGAATTTAGGTGAAGACTTAGGGTGTGTTCTGAGGACAACTGTGGATTATGAAGAAAGGATCTTGAACAGACAAAGCCTGTAGCACACTGACACGTCTTATAGAGGTGATGGCTACTAGGAATGTAGTTTTGCAAGTCAAATGTTTTAGGCTGATTTTGTGCATATACTCAAAGGGCAGGCCCATGAGTTTGGAGAGCCGGACATCAAGATTGCAAGGTGGTGGCGGGTGGGCAATGGGAGGGTATAGACTTCACCCCTTCCATGAATGCTTTAATAACAATAACTTTCCACCAGGACACCTCGTTCTGTGAAGTGGAGTAAGCGGACAGAGCCGCCAGGTGTACTTTGATGGAGTTCAATACTAGGCCTGAGTTTAGTAGGCAAAGCAAGTAATGCATATTGTTAGCTGGGGAACATTCGATTGGGTTTATGGATTGTGACCTGCACCATATCACAAATCTCTTCCACTTGTTGAAATAGCAGTGTCTGGTGTTGGGTTTCCGTGCCTCCTTTAGGATATCCACACACCGTTGTGGAAGACTTAAGTGGCCCAACTCTATGACTTCAGGAGCCAGGCTGGCAAGTTCATAGATTGAGGACAAGGGTAGAGAGAGCTACTAGGATTAGATTAGCTTGTTCCTGGTGCATTTTGTGCACTATCTTGCTGAGGAGTGGTGCTGGAGGAAAAGCATGAGCATATTTCCCTGACCAGCTTATCCACAGGGCGTTGCCCTTGGACACTGGTTGGGGAAACCTGGACGCAAAGTCTGTGCATTGTGCGTTTAGGCTTGTGGCAAACAAGTCTAAAGGGGGGTGACCACATTGGGAGAAGATTGCATCTACAATATCTCTGTTGAGTTGGCACTCGTGTTCTTCTGATAGAGGGTATCTGCTTAGAGTGTCTGCCAGAGCATTGAGCTCCCCTGGAACGTGTTGAGAGGTTAAGAACATGTTCCGCTTGAGTGCCCACTTCCATATTTTTTTGGGATAGCATGAACAGATTTGGAGAGTGTGTGCCCCCCCCCCCCGTTTGTTTATGTAGAACATGGCAGTGGTGCGGTCTGTGAGTGTAACGCTCACATGGTATCCAGAGGGATGCTTCTGGACTGGTCTGGGACACCTCTGGCCTCTCTGCACCTTCCCCGGACTTCGTTCTGCCAGGAATCCGTTCTAGAAGATAGGAGGGGGTTTAGCGACTTCTCTCCCGCGGCCCACCTCCCAGCTTTCCCTTGCCGTCTCCCCTTGGGGGCTTTGCTCACCTTAATTTTCGTAATGCCGCACTCTCCGTCCTGCTGTACTAGGCAGGGGCGCGTCATTGTAGGCTTGATCCGCCGAGTTACTTCACTGGCGTTTGCCTGGAGTCCAGACCGGCTGCGACTCCACCTTTCAGGTAAATCTTTTTTAGTGTTTTTTGAATAAAGTCTATATTGATGAATGTCCAAGTAACCACCTTCTCTTGTCTTGCAGAGGCTGATGGAAATTGCAGAGGCCGACAACTGAGTTTGAGAAGGTAAGGATACGCTAGATGCGGCGCTGAAAGTGTCCTTGCAAGTTGACTGACCTGTGCTTTGTTTCTTTGCAGGCCGCAGAGAATTCCTGGAAGCGACGATGTATTGGGACAGAACGCCAAGGTGATGTTTAGAATGGCAGAGGCCTTCCAGGTGAGATGATAAGTAGCTTCTAATTATTGGCTCTTTCGTCGTGAAGATGTAGCTGGGGACCGATGGAAAAGTCCTCAAAGGTTCCTACTGATGGAAGAGCTGGAGCTGAGCAGGTAAGGATAGCGATGTGCTTCCAAGTTGTTCGCCCAAGCAGGCCAGGATACAGAGCAGGACCCGGTGAACGTCACGCTGCTAAAGCAGAATAACACGAAGCACGTGCCTCGGGTCGGGCGTGGTTTAAATACCCGGCAGATATCCCAGGTGCCTTTGGGGCGGACCCCGCCCTGAAGCTAGCCTGCCCTTTGCAGTTCCACGATAATCCTTGTGGGGCAGCCATGTTCACCCATTGTCCATTGGAAACCATACTTGCCAAGTGAACCTGGTGCCAATGGCACCAGGATTGCATCCAAGGCACCCGCAACAGGCTAGTGTAGGTCTTTCTGGCTTTGGGACAGTACTGAGGTGGGGGCCATGGTGCCCAAGCGCCATAGTCTGGGTTCGAGGCCCCCCACCCACCAAGGCTCCTCTCACGGTGGCCCTCCTGCACGGACCTGGCTTGTCTGGGTGCTCTTGATGGAAACGTTGAAGCAGGCGCGGAACATGGATTTACTCGCTGGGCTCCCATGTTCTGTCCTGCGGACCTTAGCCTTTCCAGTCCACCAAATAGAGTTTTGTCCTTGCATACTTAGAATCCAGGATGTCCTTTACTTCATACTCTGGTTCTCCATGAATGATTACAGGCGCTGGTGGGGTCGTAAGCAGAGTTCCCAACGTTACCGGCTTTAGAAGTGACACGTGGAACACCAGGTGTATCTTCATGTGGTCAGGTAATGACAACCTTACAGCAGCTGAGTTAATGATGGATTCCACTGGGTACGGTCCCAGAAACCGCGGGCAAAATGTCTGCTTCCCCTTAATAGGTATGTGTTTTGAGGCTAGCCACACCTGATCCCCCTACTTGGTAGACAGGGGCCTTGGTGCGATGTTGATCTGCATATTTTTTCTGGCGTGCTTTGGCTAGTTGCAGATGTCCTTGAGCTCTCTTGAAGGCCTGTGTGATGGTCGTGTGGAGGGTGGTGACAGCTGGCATCTCCAGAGTCGTCGGGATGTCTAGCTCGGACGTGCGCGTGTGTCTTCCGTAGACCGTAAAGAACAGCGTTTGTCCAGTGCAATGAGTTATTGTAGGCGTATTCGGCGATCCATAAGAGGTCCTTCCAATCCCCATCTGTTTGGTGGGGCATGCAGAGTATGTACTGCTCGAGGGTCTGATTCGTTCTATCAGTTTGACTGTCTGTTTGGGGGTGGTGACTAGTGGACAATCGAATGTCTATCTGGGCTAAAGAGCAGCATTTTCTCCAAAAACTGGACACAAACTGAGTTCCTCGATCCGTTATTAGGGCCGAAGGGAATCCGTGCAAGCGCACTACCTGCTCGAGAAAGATCCGGGCGAGGCCAGAGGCATTAGGAAAAACCCTTGAATGGAAAGAAGTGAGCCATTTTGGAGAATAGGTCCACCACTACGAGGATTGTGTCATAGTCGTGACAAGAAGGGAGGTCCGTAATAAAGTCTAGGGACAGTGTGTGCCACGGAGCCGGCGGAATGTCCAAAGGTTGAAGGAGTCCTGCAGGTCTTTGTTTGGAGGACTTGTTCTGGGCACAGATTCCACAAGATGTGACAAATTCGATTACATCTTTGCGCCACGTTGGCCACCAGTAACTCCTCTTCACTTTAGCCAAGGTCTTTGTAATTTCCCGGGTGTCCCTCTATCAGAGAGTCATGGTACTCAGATATAACTTGTTCTTGCAGTTCCTTCACCGGCACGAACAACTGGTTCCTGTAGTACGGCAGTTTGTCCTTAACACAAAAGTGCTCACCTCTGGAACCCCATTCTTGTAGTTGCTCTTGAGTTAACACTTGCCGAATTTCGTATAAGAGCTCGTCCTGGGTCATGGTGGTGGTGATACTTAGGATTCTGTCATTAGGGATAATGGCCATGGGACTAGGAGGCATATGTGCCATTTCCTCAGTGCCCATGCGCGAAAGAGCATCCACTTTGCCATTCTTAACTCCAGGTCGATACACGATTACAAAATCGTACTCTGCAAAAAAAAAAAAAAAAGGGCCCAACGTAGCTGCCGAGATGACTGAGCCTTCGCATCCTTCAAATATTGGAGATTTCGGTGATCTGTATCACAATGATCGTATGGCTGGCTCCCAATAAGTAATGTCGACAAGCCTTGAATGCGGCCTTGATGGCCAGCAGCTCCTTATCAGTGATGGCATAGTTGAGCTCCGGCAGCGTGAACTTCTGTGACCAAAAAGCAACTGGATGCAGTTGGCCTGTGTGCAGGTCCTTCTGCGACAGCACTGCACCCATCGCCATAGTGGACGCGTTTGTTTCTACAATATAGGAAAGGTCTGGATGTGGATGGCGCAGGATCGGGGCTGTAGTAAACTTCGCCTTGAGTTCTTGGAAAGCCTTCTCCGCCTCCTCTGTCCAGCGAAAGGTCTTGTTGCTTTTCCGTAAGAGTGAAGTAAATCGGGAAACCAATTCACGGGCACGGCAGTTGATTCGCGGGTTGTGTGCGACTAGCCACGGCATTCCCAGGATTAGGCGGAACTGTGGTGCCTTGATCAAATTGAAGATGATTTCACAATGTCCATCCTCACACGAGAGTGAGTTCTCTGGTGCATTCAGACCAGACACGGGTCCCGAGGCAATCTCGGTGCCGGCAACGGTTGTGACCGTCTTGGCAGTTGATTTAGGGCAGAGTGGTTGCCCCATCTTTGCTGCGACGTCCTGATCAATATAGTTCCCCACCGCTCCACTGTCGATATAAGCTTCTATTGAGTGCATGACCGATGGGTGCTGGTGAATGATTAAGAGCACAGGCAGAGCAAAATGGGAGGTCTGTAGATGAATCTCCTTGCTCGACAATTGGACCCCTACAATAGCCGGGCTTGGCAGTTTTCCGACTCCTCACCGGGATTCTCCTCGTCTGTAGCCCCAACGGTCCTTCTGGGCGGTTTGACAGGACACTCTCTTAGGAAGTGGGCAGTCTTGCCACAATACAAGCAAAACTGCAACTCTCTCCTTTTTTCCCGTTCGGCTTTGGTTAAAGGAGGTCTGACTCCTCCTATTTGCATGGGTTCAATGGCACCTTCTGACCCCCTCGGAGTTTGGTCTTTGGGGCGTACCAATACTGGGCAGGCATCTGGTTTACTACGTTCGCTTTTTCGGTCTTGAAGTCGTTGATCTAGTTGCACTACGGGGCTAATGAATTCGGCACAATCCCGAGGTGGGTCCACCACTTGAGCCAACACAACCTTCAGCTCTCCTCGCAGACCCCGATGGAACAGGGTAGTCCATTTGTCGTCGGGCCAATCTGCCTCTACCACCAGTCTGTTGAACATGGCGATATATGTCAGCAAGTCCTGGTTCCCTTGTCGAAGGGACAAAAGTTTGTTATCTAACGCCTGTCCATGATGGCGTTGGGCGAAAAGCTTTTCCAGCTCCTGTAGAAACCTTCCAAAGTCCTGCAATAGGGGGTCATCCCGACTGATGAATGTCGCAGACCAATCAGCAGCACTTCCACTGAGGAAGGAAAGGACGAAGGCCACCCGCGACTGGTCGGTTGGGAATGTCCCAGGCCTGCACAGAAAATGGAGGCGACACTGGTTCATAAAAGTCTCATATCGTCGGGGATCCCCCGAGAATCGCTCCAGAGGGGCTAATGGTACTGTTCCAGGTAGGTTGATCTGGACCGGATTGCTCACTGGAGTTGGTGTAGAGGGGGCGATCCCTGGCAAAGGGGCTTCCCCGGCTTGTGATTGAAGAAGTTGCCTACTAAGGTCGTCCGTCCTTTCCTTGGTCACAATTAGCTCTCTCCTCAAGGCGTTGGTTTCCTGCCGCGACGAGTGGACTTCTGCGTGCAACTGCCCCAACAATTGGGCCAATTGATCCGTCTGAAGTTTCCATACCGGTCGTCCGGGTGGATTATTAAGTACGGCTTTGCGTTCTGTAACGCTCACCTGGTATCCACAGGGACGCCTCTGGACTGGTCTGGGACACCTCTGGCCTCTCTGCACCTTCCCCAGACTTCGTTCTGCCAAGAATCAGTTCTAGAAGATAGGACGGGGGGGTTTAGCGACTTCTCTTTCTCTCCCACGGCCCACCTCCCAGCTTTCTCTTGCGGTCTCCCCTTGGGGGCTTTGCTCACCTTGATTTTCGTAATGCCACACTCTCCGTCCTGCTGTACTAGATTGATGAATGTCCAAGTAACCTTCTTCTCTTGTCTTGAAGAGGCTGATGGAAATTGCTGAGGCTGACAACGGAGTTCAAGAAGGTAAGGATATGCTAGATGCGGCGCTGAAAGCATCCTTGCAAGTTGACTGACTTGTGCTTTGTTTCTTTGCAGGTCGCTGAAAATTCCTGGAAGCGACGAGGTATTGGGACAGAATGCCAAAGGTGAAGTTCGGAATGGCAGAGGCCTTCCAGGTGAGATGGTAAGTAGCTTCTAATTCTTGCCTCTTTAGTCGTTAAGATGTAGCTGGGGACCGATGGAAAAGTCCTCAAAGGTTCCTACTGATGGAAGTGCTGAGCAGGTAAGGATAGCGATGTGCTTCCAAGTTGTTCGCCCAAGCAGGCCAGGATACAGAGCAGGACCCGGTGAACGTCACGCTGCTAAAGCAGAATACCGCGAAACGCGTGCCTCGGGTCGGGCGTGGTTTAAATACCCGGCAGGTATCCCAGGTGCCTTTGGAGCGGACCCCACCCTGAAGCTATCAAGATACAAGATAATCCTTGTGGGGGCAGCCATGTTCACCCATTGTCCATTGGAAACCATACTTGCCAAGTGAACCTGGTGCCAACAGCAGCAGGATTGCGTCCAAGACACCCGCAACGGGCTAGTGTGGGTCTTTCTGGCCTTGGGACAGTACTGAGGCGGGGACCATGGTGCCCAAGACCCATAGTCTGCGTTCGAGGTCGTGACAGTGAGGACTTGCACTGTTTGACCTGAAAGATGTTGCTGAGAGACTTGAAGAGCCATGAGACCTGTCCACTGGCTGCGGGCTGTGTGGTGTAGGAAGTGAGTGCCCCCATCCCGTGAGTGAGGCTTGTGGTGGTGGAATGAAAAAGTTTTCCTTTTAGAAGGTTGTCCCTGAACCACCAGTGAAGAGCCTGTACTAGGATTAGCGAAAACAAATACTAGATCGTCCCACTGACCGCTTGCCCGAGACCATTGTTTCGCCGACCACCCCTGCATTGGGCGCATGTGTAGCGGTGTATTTGGAACCAAGTAAATGCATGAGGCCATCATCCTGAGCAAGCGCATTGCTTTGCGTACAGTTATTTGCCGACCGGCCTTGCAATGAGGCACTTGCAACAAAATGTGTTGTACTCTCATTTGACAGGAAAGCCAGCTCTTCTTTTGTTTTTAAAATGGCTCCCAGAAATTGTTTTATTTGGCTGGGAATTAGACTTTTTTCTCTTTGATGGAGAAACCCAAATGGAAAAGAAGGTTTATCGTTCTTTGGCTAATCACCGGGGAGTCTCGTCAAATTTGCAGACAAAACACCCAGTCATCCAGATAAGGGCACAAGGGAGTTGACTCCCTGCAGAGTGTGCTGCTACTACTGCGAGTGAATACTCTTGGGGCAGAGGTGATGACGAAAGGGCGCACTTTGAACTGGTAGTGCACTCCTGCTATTTTGAATCGCATGTATTTCTGTGCGCTTGAAATATAAAAGTATGCATCTTTCATTTCCTTAATTACCATGTAATCCCCCCATTTTAAGAGGGGGGTTACCTCTTGAAGCATGGTCATGGAAAACTTTTGAGGTTTGACATATTTGTTCGCAGAGTGCAGATCTAGTAATGGGAGCATGGACAGGGAGTACGTTGAATAAATACCCTTGTTTACACGATTTGCTGGGATTATATCTTTGGCATCTTGTTACAGCAGGGTCTTTGCATCCTCCATTTTGTCTTTAAAATGGTAGCAGGGGCACGTTTAATACTTTTCGGCACAGGTTTGGGAGACGCTGATGCGCCTTTCGCTGCCTTTTTTTCGGCGTGCGAAAGGGGGGCTTTATGCGCGATGTTCGAAACCACTTTTGAGGCCAGTTTTGGGAATTCGCTGACACAGCGAGGTGCAGAGAAATAGATACACTCCACATAGCCAACAGCGTGGTTAATGGGAAGTGGCGGACCGATGTTCAATAATAATTAAGATGGCCTTGGTTTGTCAACATGGTCTCAGCAAACTGACGTCACTTAGCAGCGACGAGGCGTTAATTGATGTGGGAATGACACCACTCAATCACCAGGCAAGCCATGAGCATCTATGAGGCCATACATCCGGGGTTAGCCTGTTCCGAAGAACTGAACCACCAATGTGGCAAACCCTAGACGCCAGACATATAGTGGGAAAATCGTGACCACCCTGCTCCTGCCCCACCTAGGGGTATTACAGCTTTAAGACTCCCAACACCGTTAAAATTCACCACACACACCAATTCAACCCCAAATGGGTTGTTGTTTTGTCCTGAAGATGGCTCCGGTCCAGAAATCAAGACTAGGATTCAGCCGAAACAAGTCGACAGTACTTTGTTTAAAATCCTATCAGACGACAGAGTTGCTGAAGTTATCCTAACGCGAGGGAAAATGTTCATAACAAAAATGTTATTGATATGTACCTTTAATGTAATATTTGGGCGCATCAAGGTGTAACTACCACTTTGCACTTTAGGGTCGAATTGGAAGACCCTTTGTTTTTTATCAACAGTTTTTCTTATCAATTGTATACTTTGCTCAGTTTGCACAGTATGAGTTATTATGAATGTGAATGAATGAATGATGTGGGTTGTATGTGATACAGTATGGGTTGTTGGTTATGAAGTGTGTTTTTTTATTCTAGATCTAATTATTTGCTGTTAGAGATTCAATGTGTGTACTTTTTAATGCAAGTAATTTTTTATACACCGTCGTTATATTGAAATTCCTAGTAAGATATAAAATAAAGAATACTTTGCAAATTAAAAATGTGTGGGGTTCCTATGTAAGGAGAGAGCTATTACAATAAAAATTATTATTTAATGCCATGAGAGTTTGTGGTATATACCTTTGGGTCTATACATTTTGTACAGTTTCGGAAGCTTGTCATGAGGCGAAGGCTTAAGCGATGGCCCAGAGGACAGGGAAGATCTAGAGGCTTTTTCCGCTGACACTGCATGGGCTTTGACGGTCGACACTTTCATTGAATGTTTGCCTTGGGCTATGTGCTTGCTGTGTTTGGAAGTGTGCGTGCTATGGCCGCCGAATGTTGTCTTAGTTCAAGAGCTGCGGACATGCTTAGTGTAGTCGTGGGCCCGCACATGGGGTTCCGACCAACCTCGGTTGCCTTCGGCATCACTAGGGACACTGATACTGCCCTCACTGGTTTGCCAGCCACGTCGATGGAGGCTTTGGCCTGCATGGCGCGGACGGCCCAGCGCTTGTTCTGGTGGTCTTTAAGAGTTTTCAGGCAGAAAAGTTTGCAGGACTTGCAAAGCTTTTCTGGGTGGTCCCTAGGGAGACAGTAAACTTCCTATGGCAAGTAGGGCAACATTTTAAAGGTGTCTTTCCGTACGAAATGGAGAGGGCAGTTTGGTGAGAAAAAGGATAAAGGGGTGGCAGAATATGCATTCTCTAAAAGCAGTAGCTATACGACACCTCCCACGCTCGCCTTACTGTAAAGGCTGAAGCCCGAAGAGGCCCGTAAAGGCTGTGTCTTGTCATCGAGTCAGTCAGGTGTCGTTGACTATGGATCTGTTCGCTGAGAGAAGTAGAGCAGGTGGATGATGCTGCGGCAATAAGTGGACAGTAAAAGAAAGAAAGAGAAGTCTATGAATAAACTTTAACTAGTCAAAGGCATCAGCCTAGAAAGGAACTCTGCAACTTGCAACGGACTACAATGGCGGAAATTAACAATCTGAGACACCTCGATGCGCGAAGTACCATAGGTACAATGCACGTCACACTAGGGATAGTATTACTAACACGCCATGTCAACGTCCGTTTGAGTTTCGAAAACAAATCTTGTCATACTCCACAACTACCACTAGATGTCAGACTATGCAGAGCATGTGATCTAAGCAGATCCAAAAGCCCCGAAATATAGATAATAGGAAGGCTTACCCCCAAACAATAACACACTTGTAAACTCTCTGCTTGCTTTGAGCCTCTTCAGTTATGCAATGCGGAGCCCTGGTGTGCTCCCCTGGAGGTACTGGCTTGGGTCCCAGTCCCCTTCAATGGGCTTTTTCCCTCTTAGTTTGAGCCTCTTCAGTGGCTCGGTGGGCAGGCCTGGTATACTCGCCTGCGCAGCGCTGCCTTGGGTCCCCTTCAATTTAGCTTCTATTATTTGGGTGCCAGACTCCCTTTAATATGGTTTCACTTATTAGGGTTGCAGACCACTGTAATATGGATTTGCAACCCTTTCAACTGGACTTGTCCTGATGGCGTCCCAGACCTTCTCAGCTTGCCTTCTCTTGTTTGTAATCCAGACCCTTTCACAGACCCAGCCAGCCCTTATACCTTGTTTTCGGGCTCCCGGTCTCGGGTCTCTCTGACACCCCCAGTGGCTTTCTGCCACTTCGTTCTGTTTGCATGCTATTCCCAGAAGTCACCCTCCCTTTCTCTGGAGCCAGTCTGCGTGTCTCGGTTCTCCGGAATCGCACAGTCCCGCCCGTGCTTGGGTACTCTTCTCCCGTTTGCTTCGGTCTACCGTCCCTGGATTGAGCAGGAACGAACACTGATGTTACACTCCCAGAATCCCGTTCAGCAGCTTCTTGCTGGGTTTCTTTGCCTGAGTGATTGCTGACAATCTGGTTAGTTATTCCTCTCTTTTTAAGGTACTTTATGTATAGCCAGTAGACCGTTCCACCCAGTTCTGAGTGTTGCATGGTGGCTCTGCGCCTCTTCCTCCAGTGAGATCCAACATAGTCAGCCCTGCTCTTCCGTGTCCCAGTACAACAGGTACAGAAGTGTTGGCATAAGTACATGGGGAGGTTGTCAGGATTAGATTAGGGTAAGGAGGGAGGTGTAAAAGAGGTGAATGAGTGGTGGCAATACTGCATGGGCACATGATTTAGTATTTCGTTTATTTGTATTGCGTGCCTGGCCCGGGGCATCTGCCTCCATCCCAGAAGGGGAATCCACCCACATGAGATAGTTCCACTGAGTACCACCCCCATTGAGGAAACCATCCCTGCATACGAGACAATATGATGGCCATTTGAATGAAATCCCAGAAGAAGCAGGACCAATGAATGGCAAAGAAGAATGGTGACGTCACACAGAGGCGAGCTGACATACATAGAAGAGATGTAGAGACTAGAGAATGAAGTTATTCTATAAGGCATCAAGAAAGTATGAAGATAAGTGACATCTTGGGATCAAGATGAAGAAACGTATGCAACAGAACTGATGAAGATAAAGATATTTAACACGTGTATAGATGAAAAGAAACGCAAGCAGACAAAGTATTCTTGAGGCTAGGTTTAGAGTAAATAGGTTGCAGCATGCGCCAACGTATATATGGGATACATTACTCACCGTAATCGTATTTCTGAAGCTTCGATCTGCTTAGATTCACATGCTGTGCATAGGCCGACATCTAGTGGAAGCTGCGCAGTACTACAGTTGTTGTTCTCGAAATTCGAAAAGGGGCGTCAACAGCGCATGCCAGTAATACTATATCTAGTGTGACATCCACTGTACCCAGGGTCCTTCACGCGTCGAGGTCCCTCAGATTATTTTGTTCCGACATGAGGTTGCATGAAGTGTAAGGTGAGCACAGTTGTATCCAAGCAGATATAGACAGAAAGCTCATATAACATCTATGCACCTTCTCCCAGGGGAGGAAGGGTGGGCGCATGTGAATCTAAGCAGATACAAGCATCAGAAATACAATACGGTGAGTAATGTATCGGCTTGTGGAATCTGCTTACATCACATGCTATGCACAGATTAGCAAGCCGTGTTATGAGAAGGTGATGGGTCGTGAGATGGAGCTGCGGCAAATAGATGTTTTAGAACTGCTTGTCCCACCTGTAGATCTGCTTTGGAATGTGTGTCAATGCAGTAATGCGGCGTGAAAATATGTACTGAGCTCCATGTAGCTGCTTTGCAAATGCTGTCAAGGGGTACATTTGCTATAAAGGCCAGAGTAGCTCCAGTGCTCCTTGTGGAGTGAGCTCTTGGTGTAAAAGGCAGTGTTTTGTTAGATAATGAATAACATAATTGGATACATCATACTATCCATCTGGAGATGGCATTTTTTGAAATGCGGTCTCCTTCTCTGCCTGGTGCTATGGAGACAAACAGTTTATCTGTTTTCCTAATCAGTCTGGTCTTGTTTACGTAGTAAAGGACCGCCCTCCTCACATCTAGAGTGTGGAGTTTTACCTCAGCTGAGCTAGTTGGTTTCTGAAAAAAGCTGGAAGCTCAATGGATTGGTTCACGTGGAATATAGAAATGAATTTAGGGGATAACCTAGGATGAGCACGTAAAACCAATTTATCTTTATGTATGATAAAGAAAGGGTCCTGCATTGACGATGCTTGCAATTCACTAACTCTTCTTATGGAAGTAATAGCCACTAAGAAGGCAGTCTTGTATGCCAGGTGTTTAAAGCTTGACTTCTGCATAGGCTCGAATGGGGGCCCCCATGAGCTTTGCTAACACTACATTGAGGTCCCATCCTGGTGGTGGGTTTGAAACAGGAGGGTGGAGTCTTTTGACTCCCTCCATGAACGCTTTAATGACTGGAATTTTCCACCGCAATACCTTGCTTTGAGAGGTGGTATAAGCTGATAAAGGCGCAAGGTGGACCTTTATAGAGTTGAATACTACCCAGAGTCTAACAAGTGGAGCATATAGTTGAGAATGTGATAAGGAGTACATTCTATGGGGTTTATTTGTTCGGACTGGCACCAAATTACAAATCTCTTCCACTTGTCGAAATAACAGTGTCTAGTGTTAGGTTTTCTTGCCTCCTTGAGGATAGCCATACACCGCTGTGAAAGATTAAGGTGTCCGATTTCTATGACTTGAGGAGCCATGCTGCCAAGTTCATGGAGTGTGGCTGAGGGTGTGCCGCTGTTCCTCCGTGTTGGGCTAACAGGTTGGTTAGGTACGAGAGGTTGATGGGATCACACATCGCCAGTTTGCAGAGATGCGGATACCATGATTGTCTCGACCACATAGGAGCAACTAGGACGAACGTCATCTGTTCTCGGTGTATTTTGTTCACAATCCTACTCATTAATGGTGTCGGGGGAAAAGCGTAAGCAAATTTCCCTGACCAGTTCATCCATAGGGTGTTCCCCTTGGAGTCTGGCAGGGGGAACCTGGACATGAAGTCTGGGCATTGCTTTTTTTCTTTTGTAGCGAAAAAGTCTAGTGTGGGATAACCCCATAGAGAGAAGATGTGGTCTACGATGCTTGAGTGTAGTTGCCACTCGTGTTCCTCTGGTAGGGGATCTCTGCTTAGAGAGTCTGCTAGAGTGTGGAGTACCCCTGGAACATGTGGGAGGATAGGAATATCCCCCGTTTGAGTGCCCACCTCCATATTCTTTGTGCCAACTTGGATAGATTTGTAGAGTGGTGCCCCCCTGTTTGTTGATATAGAACATGGCAGTTGTGCTGTCTGTTAGAATTAGAAGCAACTGGTTTGTCAGTTGCATCTCGAACGCCTGAAGTGCTTTGAGTACTGCTAATAGTTCGAGTAGCTTGATATGGTTCTGTGCAGTGACCTGTGTCCACAGACTGTGCTGAAGGTAATGAGCCCCCCTACCCGGAAAGTGACCCGTCTGTTGTGACAACCGCTTGCGCCTCCAGGTTAGTGGAAGGGTTTTACCTTTAACAGATTTTCTTTCGACCACCAGCATAGGTTTTGTACCAGTGTTAGCGAAATGACCACTAGATCGTCCCACTGACCATTTGCTGGAGATCATTGTTTCGCCAACCACTCCTGCATTGGTTGCATGCACAGACGTGCGTGCGGAACTAGATAAATGCATGATGCCATCATGCCTAGTAATCGCATTGCTTTGCGTACGCTTATCTGGAGACCGGCTTAATACTTGTTTATTTGCCGAAGCATATTTAGCACTCTTTCCATGGACGGAAAGGCTAAGCCTGTTTGGGTATCTAATACAGCTCCTAGGAACTGTTTCGATGTACTTTGTACAAGACTTGACTTTTTCTCGTTTATCGAGAAACCCAACTGATGGAAAAGATTTATGGTTCTTTGAGTGTTTAGTTTGCAAAGATGGGGAGTTTCTCCTGTGATCAGCCAGTCGTCCAGGTAGGGGTACACTGGGATTGACTCCCTGCGCAGGTGCGCTACCACCACCGCCAGTACTTTGGTGAATACCCTTGGAGCCGAGGCTATTCCGAAGGGTACCACCTTGAATTTGTAGTGCTGGTTCGCTAATTTGAACCGCAAGCCTTATGTGCGCTGGGAGCATTGAAATATGAAATGTTAGGGAGAATTCTCTGTAAAGGCTAATTTCCCAAACCTAGCGAGTCCCCCAGCAGCTTTGCTGGATTTTTGGGGTTTATTTTTTTCTCCTGCTAAGAGTGAGACTCTTTTCCTCCCACTCTTAGACATGATTTGAGGTATTCATTTGACTTTGTATGTGTTTTATGGGCTATGGGGTCCTTTACCCCATAGGGCTTCATGTGTTTTTGGTATGTAGGTTACACAGCACCCTCCGTGCCGTAACCCAGGGGTGCCGTAGCGACCCCCAAACATAGACTCCATACCCTGGGACTGACTACGGTCTCCCAGGGCATGTAAAGTCACCATTGGCTTTACTAGTTTCAAATTGTGAACAGAACCAGTACAAACCATCCTATTGTGGACGTACTGGTCAGGGCAATTCGATTGCCCCGGTGTCTGTTGTTCAAGGGGGCACTGTCCAGTCCCCCCGACCGAGTTTTGGCTGGTGGCAGTGGATACTACTTTTTATATTCGACCGCAAATATTTTCCTATGGGATTTTCCCATTGTTCGAGGCTACCACTTTTTAATATAGCCTCGAACATACCACCGGTTTATTAAATTAATATAAATTCACCGGTTGGTCATTTTTGCACAAAATGGCGTTTGTGTTCGCTTCTGTGACTCCAACCCAAGTCGAGCCCTTTGTTCCACTTTTTGGCAGGCTTCTCCACAGAGGCCTCCAAAAGTGGTGCCACTCTGTCTGGGTACCACAGGGAGTGTGGGAGGGGGATTTAGCACCCTGGACTGAGTTGCCTCGGCAACTCAAGTCGCACTCTTGTGTGATTGGCCCAAGTGGTGAGCCGCCCGGCTCACCACTTAGCATGTTTGATTGACAGCTAGGCTGAATGAATGGGGGTTTTCTGCATAAAAGCAGGGCTGAACTTCAGAAGTCGCCACAGGACCTAAAGAATCCGAGGAGGGAGAAGCCGAGCCGACCTGCAATGACGACACCACCGGTGGAGCCCTGTGGAACCGTCTCACCACTTTTCCCGACGACAGAGGAGATCTCCAACCCGGAGAGTCTTCTTCCTTTGACTGGTGGGGATAACCAGTTTGCCCGTCTTTTCGCCTTCCTGGACCATCTCGTGGCTGCCTTGCCCGTGCCAAGCACCCCGGCAACCGGAATACCACGGATCACCACTACCGCGAAGAAAAGGGTGGTACCTTGTAACCGGGAAACTCTGCGGCTGGTTTCTTCCCTGGCAGTGCAACGACCTTCAGCTTTCCTCCACGTCGAAACCTCCTCTTCCTCTGGACGAAACACCGACTTGCACCCACTGCCAGGAACAACTGCCACCGCTGGAGCATCCTTCCCATTTCAGGTACTGTGTCCCGTCTGGCTTCCCTTGCGACAGATCGTTCGGGGTGACAGTAAATCCTCGACTTTCTAACCTGGGCTAGCCTGGGACCTGTTAACTAACTTTTCCTGACTTGATCTCAATCTTTTGCGAACTTTCTACAAAGACTCTTTGGGCATAACCCCACTGTGTGATCCTGGACACATTTCGCTTGCTCTTTCCAAGAGTGAGTCTGGCATTTGAACTTCCTTGCTCCCCAGTAGACTTTGCCTAACCTGCCTCACTGTGGTTCTTTGAAAAGTATTGAAATTTGTGCGCTTTCATAACTCTGCCTTTTTCCCCTCCCTTTTTAATAACTTATTAGAGTGCCATCTTATGTTAAGCGCTCACCTCTGTCTGCAAATAAGTAGTGTTTCTCATTAAGACTTGTCTAATAAGTAATTAGGGTTGTATACATATAATAGTGACTGTGTGTTGAATTTATTTACCTTTCTTTGTGCTAGTGTAATTTACAAGTGTGTCTTTAAATAAATAATTATATACTTTTACACCAAAGCTCTGGTCAGTGTTTGCTTGTGCTACTGTATCTCTGTACCTATTGTGTATACTCTATATACTGCCTAACTCATCTTGAGAGAAGTCTGACTGCTCAGCCACAGCTACCAGGTAAATCTGGGTGGTACAGACTGCTACCAATTGGGTTTACTGGCAACCACCTGTAGTCCTAAATCTTTTGCAGTGGTCCCTAAGGGAACTGCACAGGTTTCTGACTAACATGAAAATAAGCATCTTTTATATCCAATGTTGCCATGTAATCCCCCTCGCTTTAGCAGAGGGATTAGTTCTTGTAGCGTAGTCATGCAGAACTTTACATATTTGTTCGTAGGGTGCAAGTCTAATACTGGGCGCATTGTCAGATCTTTCTTTGGTACAAGGAATTATGTTGAATAGATACCCTTGTTTACCTCATTGGACGGCACGATCTCAATGGCGTCTTTGAGGCGTAGAGCGTTTTCTTCCTCTATCAAGATGAGTTCTTCCTCTCTTGACATTTTCCTTTGGCGCTGGGGGAGGAATGATGGTAATTCTAGGAGACCCAGGCAATAACTTCCGGCTACTGTCCGTGGTTATGCCCTCCCATGCGTGGGTGAAGTTTGAAATCCGTCCCCTCGACCGGGGAGGCATGGGAGGGGACCTGTAGCGGGGCGTCATTGTTTTGGAGGCATTCCTCCACCTCTGCCAGTGGAGGGTCTACCCCGGCCGCGACCTCTGCGCTGGCCTCTAGAATAACCTTGGCACCCTTGTCCTTGGTTGTAATTCCAAGATGTATTCTGGTTTTGGCTGTAACTGGAGCCTTTGATTTTGTCTGCGAAATTGCCAAAATGATTTTCACCCCTTTGTCCGGTCTGTTTATTAGTGAGTTGACCAAGGGACTTGGCAGACTTTAAAGCATCCTCCAATGCTTTGCCAAATAACACGTTAGATTCTATTGGCATATAAAGTTGCCTGAGTCTCTATTTTAAAACCGGATTGCTGAAGCCAGGCATGCCGCTTAAGGATAGTGCCTTCTGCGATAACGAGTCCGGCATTATCTGCCGCATCCAGGTTGTTCTTAAGCAGGCTGCTGGCAGTGGCCCTGCCTTCGGCTGCGACAAGGGTAAGTTTGGAATTGCAAGGTTTAGGAGCAGCGTCAGCTAGGGCAGTAACCTTGTTCCATTTAGTACAGTCGTAGCTTGCCAACAGTGTGGAATTGTTGGCGATTCTGGCTTGGTAAGCTGCAGAAGTAGCCACCTTCCTACCCATGGCGTAGAGTTTTTGCTCTCTGTCTGGTGGAGCTTCGGAGGAGGCCAAGGATGTACAAGCTCTCTCCCGGGTTGCTGTGACCACCAGTGAGTCTGGTTTAAGCTGTCCTCTTATATATAAGGGGTCAGATGGGGCCGGGCGGAATAGCTTCTCTATTCTTGGGTTAACTGCCCTTGTTTGATTGGGCGTTTCAAGTGAAGGCTGGATCCTTGTTAGGCAGAATTTGGACCACTACACACAATTAGGACTACAGGTGTTAGCCAAACCAACCTTTTGTATAAGTCTGTACCACACAGTTTAAGACTGAATGTGTGTGCCCACAAGTAATACAGAGGAATTTCAATCACATTGGTTCAAGCAGACACTTATACTCAAGGTTTCTTGGTAAAACACTTATTAATTTATTACACAATCATTTAGAAAACATGTCACTAGAAGGAGACAACTTAATATTATATACCAATACACTTCAATACAAAACTCTAAGATTTTGAGACGGTTTGAGCTCCCCTGAAATAGGAGCCAAATGGCAGTTCAGTTACTTAGAAGTTAGCAAAAGGGAAAAGGTAAGTACAATAGATCGCTTATACTTGTTAGACAGTGCAAACAGTTTCAGTTCACCAGAAGAGTCAATTCAAGTCAATAGACCAGGCCAAAGTCAATGGGCTAGTGTTCTGGTTAGGAAAGAGCAGTTCTGGTATCAAACAGTAAAGTCTTTGCAAATGTTCTCAGAAGTAGTAGTTTAGGCAAAAAGAATCATGTGTAGGGTCACAAGCTGATGAGGCCTGTAAGTTGGGAAAGTTTCGTAAACTTTTACCGCGGGAGTGGCATTCTCTCAATAGGGTTGGCACAGTACCTTTGCATGTAGAACAAAATGCAACTGAAGATGTTGGATCCTGGCAGGTCCTGCAGATATCACTGTTCCTGAGTCTCAGTCGTGAGGACAAGTGGGAGGACGTCGGGGGACTCCTGCACTGCACGGGATCGTCGAAAAAGCAAACAAGATGGAGTCACTTCAGTCCCAGTAGCAGTAGATTCAAGCACACAAGCTGGTATCCCTCTCTCGAGTTAATCCTAACCAGACTTGAGAATGGTATCCAGGTGGCTTACGAGTTGATTGGTCCCACCAACTCAAAAGGAAAAAGTCGTCCTTGAAGGGGCTTCTCTGTCAAGATGAACTTGGCAATTCGGACCTGCAGTGGGGCTTCATGGGGCAAACCAACGGTCCAGGAGTTGCAGCAGCCGTTCTCCTCCAGCTCTTCTGAATTGCCAGTGGTCGACTCTGCTTTCCAGTCCAAGAGACTCGCCTTTTAAACAGTTCTCTCCCTTTCATTCCAGCCTAGCTCTCACTCACCCAGCAGGGTGGCTGTCCGTGCTGGACAGTCAGCCAGCCAATCACGCCAGAGTGCATTTGGGTCTCCTAGGAGACTAAGCACAGGGCGTTTCAGGCACCTCCCTCACTTCCTGCCCACCCCAGACACTCAGGCTCCAGATGCGGTATTCAGTCCTGAAGCCCTCCAAAGGCATACAAACAAAGGGACCAAACCTGGTTTGGCACGCAGAGACAAACACTAGAAGGACCTTTCCAAAAAGAAACGGCAAAAAAAGAAGACCGGGACCTGTTTAAACAAAGGGGCTTAAGGCGCCATCTTTAAAAACATGGCTCCCGTGATTTGTAGCTACCGATGTTCGCGGTCGGGAAAAATCATGGTAGTTTGTTGAAAAACCACTGCCACCAGCCTTTTCAATAGGAAAGGTTAGCATTTGACTGCTACATGAGTATTTAGACACAGGGGATACTATGTTACCCCTCCAGCACTCCATTGTAAGATGGTGTGTGCTGTGTATAGGAAGTTGGAAAGACTAGTAAAGTCAATTTCACTTTACATTCTCTGGGAAACAGTTTATTCCAGAGAAGGTATCTAAACGTTTGGGAAGTCTAAAAGACATCCCTGTGTTACTGCACTGAAGGTGCTGTGCAACACACATGAAAAGATGATGCCTATGGAGTTATCTAAAACTCCATAATTAAAGAACACAAGTGAAAAACACACATCAAAATACATGAAAGAGTGGGGAAAAAAGGCTCACACCCTTTCCAGGTAAAAAAATCATGTCCTCAAAATCCAGCAAAGTTGCTGGGGGTCTCTAAGGTGAAGGGAATTAGCACATTTATGAGAATTCTCCCTAACAATCCTTCTTTGAACGGACTTCAAAATAGGTATAAACTGGGTGGCAGCATTCTTGTCCCCCAGGATGTTCTCAACAAAATCTGTGTCCTGCTGAGTCTCTGGAGTCTCAATGCCGAAGTGCTCAGCTGCTTTGACCAACATGGGTTGATTATCCACTGGGGAGTCCGGTAACGGTGAATCCTGTGGAACTGGGGAGTGCATAGCATAAACCTCTGCCTCATCGTCATCATTATTATCCCCAGCATCCTCTTCGTCATAGTACTGAGTATCTTCTGGATATTCTTCTGTGTCTACATGAATGTCAAAGATCTGCAGGGATGCGCGATTATTTGGCAGTAGACGTATCAGAAGAGATGAGAGATCTTTTCCCTGATGGCCGAGACGATTGACAGGGCTGAGAAGTGGTAGCCTGAGCAGTGGGAGGTGTATTTTGTAAGCTCTCAGACTTGAGGGTGCTCTTCAGAGAAGTTAGCAAAGAAAATCATTCTGGACATTACTCTATGTCCTGAGCTGACCATTTGGCTGGACTGGGAATAATGCCTGGGCAAGGAACAGCAGATGTAGCCAGGCCTTTATTATGTAGTGCTTCACTTAAAGTGCCCTCACTATCCTCCTGTAAGGCATCTGTGCCAGGGGTAGGCCTTTCACTCTGAGGTTTGTCCTTAAGGGACTTATCCTTGTCCTTGAGGGACTTATCCTTGTCTTTTTGTTTAACCCTATGATCAAAGCTCTTAGAGGAGGATTTTTTCGAACTAGGAGTAGTTTTCAACGACACAGGTCGAGTTTCGGTATTGGGAAGGGCCTTCGCCGCGTCCTTTGATGTTTGGCGGTCGGGATGGTGTTCTGCTGCGTTCGGTAGACAAGGATTTATGGACGGCGTCTTTAGTCTTTGTGGCCTGCCATGAGGCGACCGGCTCTTGGAGTGCCCAGAGGACAGCAAATCCGAAGCTCTGCCCCTAGACGTTGAATCTCGGTGTGTGCTTGACACATCGCCGCGGGGTATGTGTTTAATGTGGGGAGATTGGGTGCTCTTGCCGCCGGCCTGTCTTCCAGGGTCGGGGGCTAGCACTGAGGAACGTGGAAGTTCCCCATTACCCTCACCGTCCGAAAGGACGTCGCCACCGTCGTTTGAGGCTCCGTCCACGTCCATGGCGGCCCCGGACAGCATGGCGCGATGGGCCCAGGCGTTTTGTCCTACGATCTTTAAGGGTCTTGGGTCGAAAGAGCTTGCAAGCCCGATAGTGCCCTATATATATAGTGAAGTGAGTAAAGAATTGATGTTTCCACTAAGTGTTATAGCAGAGCTGGACTAAAAAAGGAAGGCCTCTTTTCCAGTGTGTCGCAGTTAAAAAAAGCAACTGAATTACAGAAGCAGATCTCAGAAAGGCGAGACTGGAAGAGCCAAGAAGCCATGGTCTTATCAGGATGGGGCGAGCAGACATTGGATACAAATCGTGTGAAAGAACAAAACTCTTGTTCAGAAGGCATGGAAAAAAACAAGGAAGACGTCTGAGGTCTATTGGAAAATAGCATTTTAAATACACTAGGGCTCGGTTTTGTGGTCTTCAGTCACGTGGAAGGATGAAGGTGGACAAACACGATGGTCACACCTACGCATGAGGGCAGAGCGTGCCTTCACTCCCCTGAATTCTCCAGAGCAAAAGAACACTCCCAAGGACAAGTTCAAAGCCTTAATTGACAGCAGACCACTGAGGTGATGATGGATGAATACGCTAATTGGTGGGAAGCTATGGTTGAAGACTAGCGCACCAGCACCTGGAAGTCCAGTCTGCGTGCTGTTAACGTAGGTGGAAAAGTACTGACTGAGGACTGACAGAGTGCCAACCAATGGTAGGGGGCCGCGTGATTAAGGGTCCTATAGTTTGTGTAACCAATGGGACATTGTGTATTTAGTGACGTTTTAAGGGGATGGGCTTAGTTGCCCCACCTGATGTTAAGGAACCTGCCCCACCTGATGTTAAGGAACCTATCACTTTTCTTCACTCTCTTAGACGAGTATAGATTGTATACTTAGATGTTCCCTCCAGTACCATCACTTTCTTCAATACGTTATTGTAGTTTGCCATGTAGGATGACGTTAGTAATTCAAAGGTCGATTTTTTGCTATAAAAGAATGCTTTTCTTTTTAAGATGCATTGAGAGATCTTATGCTTACACGTCCGTTGATGTCCACTTTACTCCCTGTTTTAGATAATTGATATTAAAACAGTTATCCTTTTGCCAACTCCTTGAGTCGTTTAAATTATTGATGTTTGAGTAACTTCTGCATCCCCATTCATCTCAAAGGTATTGCTACCTCGTCTTAAAGGGATGGAAGCCACCAGTTCATTAGTTCGCAAAAACCAAAGACTGCACAGGCCTGCTAGAGCAAGATGGTTAACTGCAATAGCTGAAACATTAACAGATATGGAGTGGAAGAGGGCCTGTGCACAAATTGCATCTATATATCCTAGACCGGATGGACAAATGTGGTCAGGAAAAGACAGATTTTATATATCTGGCATGTACATGTCCCCAGATGCATGCATTCTGGAGCGTGTTAAGAGACAACAATTCAGATGTAATGGGATCAATGTTGCCTCTAGACCCAAACTTTGTTTGCTAGGAATATTTGGAGTGAAATCCACCTGTATGCCTAAGCTTTTAAAATGGAGACCAATAATGGCCAGAATATGCTAGACACTGGGGGTAGAGCAAAGGTACCAAAGACCATGACCTGGCTGACGGACTTGATTTACTACCATGAGCAGTCTGAGATACATGCAAGTGCTGTTCCAACAACAAGTAGTCCATGAGATATATGGAGTCCACGCGGTCGTACTTTGCTAATGAATCCATGACAAACGAAGCTTAAACTTTGTATTTTATTTGGAACATAAGCACCTTCTTTTTCATTGATCCAACATACTGTGCTATAGATTTGCATTTCACACCCGATTTTGTTGCTGTTGGAATGTTACCCAGTCTTCATATTCAGCTGAAAGGTTTGCTCTTTTTTAGTAATTCATGACCTCAGCATGCTCACTTTGGTATCTGTATGGTTTGTTTTCATTAACAGAATTTTGTAAAATTATAAAGTTTAAAAACAAAAATCATTTTCAATATTTGTACAACTGCATTCCTAGCATCATGACAATTGGGAATAATCAAATGTCCTGTAATCTGGGATTCAATGGGCAACATGAAGCAAATGTTGAATCAGACAGGAAGTGGGGTGGAAAAAGATTGGGGCAAGACAGTAGGGATTAGACAGTAGAGGGTGTATGAACAGGGTTGCTGTAGGTGATGATGAACAGAATGTGCAGAAACAGGGAGGGAGTAGTTGGGGCTCTGCAGTGCCCTGAACAGAATGCAATTTGCTTTCACATAGTAGGAGCAGTATATGTTTTATATTTCAACTATTTTGAAAGTATATCCTATAAGTATTTGGTTCATTTGGCAATATAAATCAAGCTATTAGTTAAGAGGTTATGTAATGAGAACGTGTTTCTTTCTACGTTGCAGTTTTTGGGCTGAGTGAAGCACACTGAACCTTGTGTAACCTCAGAAAGTGATGTTACCAACTAGAACTAGTCAACTTGTAGTACCTCAAAAGATGATGCAATGAATAATAGTCCTCTTGCATGCTGCCGCCTATTTTGCTATCTTACATTGGCAGGATGCAATATATCTGCATTCCACAAGGTCTTGAATGTCTCACCAAAATGAAGCCAGGTGACAACATTGCAACTCATCTTGTCCGTAAATTTCTACACAACGTAGTCTTCTTAAGTCTGCGTCCCAAAGGCGTGTTTCAGCCTGACCACATATATTGTGTGAAACTGATAGAATGTTACAATAAGACAGATAGGTAGATGATTATGAAGATGAGAACAAGGTCATTCCTCAAGGAGGAGCTGTGCAAATGCATCAGGAAGCCATGCTGTTTTGCAGAAAGAGTAAAGCTACAATACAGTAAATTTTATTAGGTCACTTTGTAACGCCTTTTATATAGCCTTATAGAAAGAGTAAGGGGTCACTATTGCGGGATGACCTGCCCACAAGTAAAGGCCCGAGGTGAAGCCAAAGGACATAAATTGAGGAAGGCTCATGATCCTGAGAGAAAATTACCTCTTCCAAGGTTTAGAAGGCTAATAGCACCTACTGAAAACAATATAGGTTTCAGAGTTGTGGTTGTAAAGTGGAAAATGTTTAATAGTGAGTTAAATAAACTTAAAACCGTGTTCATAAATTAAATGTGCTTTTATTTTGTAACATTTTAAAAATGAGTGTGTCCATCAGTTAGGCATTTTAATTGCAAACTTGGCTAAACTGAAAACGTTTTAACATGGGCATACATTATTTATTTATTTATTATTTATATAGCACACCTAACCCAAGGGTATCTGGGCGCATTACTTAGGCATACAGTATAGGTACAATATATTTACAAACCTAGAAAACACATGACATTGGCAGTATGTTCCAAGAGGATGGGCATTTTGAAAGCGCGAACGTTAGCATTTTTTGTAGCAGAGGGAGCTCATCGATCCTGTGCGAAGAGCCATTAGGTGTAATTAAAGAAATAGTTTCTCTACAAGAAAGCTAAAGCTTTTCAAATGTTTTAGCTTTTTCTTTGGTGTGGTAAATTAGGTGTTGCGGGGGGGGGGGGACCTGAGGAGGGGAGATCCTAGCACAGAGTGAGTGTTTTTGGTAAAGGAAATCATACATGAAGGTTGCATTGATGTTTCCCCATCTGCTTTTGAAGTAAGACTATTCAAAATGTAGTCACTATCAGTAGTTATTGACTGCACTCTGAACATTCCGATTGGGGGAGGAGGTCAAGAACTACTTCCTCATCTTATCTTACATATACTTGTAAAGCGCAAACGTACAACCGGTGGCACTTTGGCACTAACAGACGGGAAAGGCCAGGCAAAGGAGACCTAACCAAAAGAAAGACTAGGTATTGTGGAAGCTGTGGAGTATTACAGTTTGTTTTTCGAAACTCGAAAATGGGTGTCGACACAGGGAGTGCAAGCAATACTATCCCTAGTGTGACATCTACTGTACCCAAGATCCCTCACGCGTCAAGGATCCTCAGATTGTATTTTTTCTGACATGAGGAGTAGCGCGAGTACAGATAATCCAAGCAGATAGATAGAAAGATAAGACTACAAGCAACCATGCGCCTTCTCTCAGAGGGGAGGAAGGGTGGGTCGCATGTGAATCTAAGCAGATACAAGCATCAGAAATTTGATTACGGTGAGTAATGTATCCCTTTTGAGGCTTGTGGAATCTGCTTAGATCACATGCTGTGCATAGATTAGCGAGCAGTACCTGAAGGAGGAGGTGGGATGTGAGAAGGGTCATGAGCAAATAAGTGTCTTAGAACCGCTTGTCCCACTTGTGTATCTGCCTTGGAATGGGTGTCAATGCAGTAATGCTGAGTAAAAGTGTGAATAGAGCTCCAAGTAGCTGCTTTGCAAATGGTGTCAAGGGGTACATTTGCAATGAAAGCCAGAGTGGCCCCAATGCCTCTAGTAGAGTGGGCTCTTGGCGTGAAAGGCAGAGTTCTTTCAGAGAGTGTGTAACACAGCTGGATACAGTTAATAATCCACTTCGAGATGGCACCTTTAGAGACGCGATCCACCTCTCTGCCTGTAGCTACAGAGACAAACAGTTGATCTGTTTTCCTTAGCGGTCTGGTTTTATTTACATAGTAGAGGACCGCCCTACGCACATCTAGGGTGTGTAGTTTCACCTCAGCCGAGCTTTGAGGGTCCTGGAAGAAAGCCGGAAGCTCGATGGACTGGTTTACGTGGAATTTAGATATAAACTTACGTGAGAACCTAGGGTGTGTGCGTAAAACCAGTTTGTCTTTATGGACAGTAAAGAAAGCTGCACTGACAGAGCCTGAATTTCACTGACCCTTCTTATAGAAGTAATAGCTACTAAGAAGGCCGTTTTATAAGTTAGGTGTTTGAGAATGCTTTTATGAATGGGCTCGAAAGGGGGGCCCATGAGCTTAGATAGCACCACATTAAGGTCCCACCCTGGTGGTGGGTTTGACATAGGAGGGTGAAGTCTCTTTACTCCTTCCATGAAGGCTTTAACTACTGGTACTCTCCACCACGAGACCTTGTTATGGGAAGTGGTGTATGCAGACAGGGCTGCCAGGTGTACTTTCAGTGAGTTAAAAATCAATCCTGCATCTAGCAGGTGGAGCATGTATGTAACAATAGTGGAAGGAGTGCTATCAACTGGGTTGATTTGTCTACTCTGACACCAGATAACAAATCTCTTCCACTTGTCAAAGTAACAGTGCCTTGTGTTTGGTTTCCTAGATTCCTTTAGGATGTCCATACACCTCTGTGGTAAATTGAGATGTCCAAACTCTACGACCTCAGGAGCCATGCTGCCAGGTTCATTGAGTTGGGTTGCTGATGCACTGTTTGACCTTGGTGCTGGGACAGTAGGTTGTACCAGGCTGGAAGTTTGATGGGCTCGCACACCGCCATCCTGCGTAGGTGTGGGAACCACGGTTGTCTTGCCCACATGGGAGGAACTAGGACGAGCGTCATCGACTCACTGTTCATCTTGTTGACCACCTTCCTGGAGAGGAGTTGGTGGAAAAGCGTACGCAAACATCCCTGACCAGTTCATCCACAGGGCTTCCCCTGGGAGTCTGGTTGGGGGAACCTGGATGCAAATACTGGGCATTGTCTGTTTTCGCTTGTGGCGAATAAGTCTATAGTGGGGAAACCCCACTGAGAGAAGAGTCTTCTACGACCTCTCTGTGTAGAACCCATTTGTGTTCCTCTGGGAGGGAGTCTCTGCTCAGAGCATCCGCTAGGGAATTGAGCTCCCCTGAACATGTTGTGATGACAGGAAGATGGTCCGTCTGAGTGCCCATATCCAGATTTTCTGGGCAAGCTTGGACAGATTTGGCTAACGAGTCCCTCCTTGCTTGTTCAGGTAGAACATGGCTGTCATGCTGTCCGTCCGGATTTGCACTGACAAGTTTAGTAGGTGGGGCTCAAACGCTTGAAGATCTCTGAATACTGCCAGAAGCTCTAGCAGGTACATGTGGTTCTTGGCGACTGAGGGAGACCAGAGACCCTGAGCTGTGTGGTGGAGATGGTGAGATCCCCACACCGTCAGACATGCATCGGTAGTGACTACTGCCTGTACTTCGGGATCGTAAAAGGGTTTTACCTGTGCAAGATTCTCTCTTGTCCACCAGTGAAGGCTTTGTACTAGTTTTGGCGAAACGACCACTAGATCGTCCCACTGACCACTTGCCTGAGACCACTGTTTCGCCAACCATTCCTGCATGGGACGCATGCGCAGGCGCGCATTGGGGGACCAGGTAAATACATGACGCCATCATGCCAGCAAACGCATTGCTTTGCGTACCGTTATTTGGTGACCGGACTGATATTGCGTAATCTGCAGTAGTATATTTCGAATTCTTTCCTCTGAAGGAAATGTCAACCCCTCTTGAGTATCTAGGATTGCTCCTAGGAACTGTTTGGAGGTGCTTGGCACAAGGCTTGACTTTTTCTCGTTGATTGAGAAGCCTAATTCGTGGAGGAGGTCGATAGTCCTTTGAATGTTTGTCCTGCAAATTACTGGGGGTTTCCCCCGTTATGAGCCAGTCGTCCAGATAAGGGTACACCGGGATTGCCTCCCTGCGTAGGTGTGCAGCCACCACCACCAGTACCTTGGTGAATACCCTTGGTGCCGAAGCTATCCCGAAGGGCAGTACCTTGAATTGGTAGTGCCGACTGTCCACCTTGAAGCGCAAGTACCTTCTGTGCGCTGGGAACATGAAAATATGAAAATAGGCATCTTTCATATCCAAGGTTGCCATGTAATCCCCCATTTTTTAGGAGGGGGATTACCTCTTGTAGCGTAGTCATACGAAACTTTTGGAGCTTGACATACTTGTTGGCAGGCCGTAAGTCCAATACTGGGCACATTGTCAAATCTTTTTTTGGCACAAGGAAGTAAGTTGAGTAAATACCCTTGTTTACCTGGTGTCCCGGGACGAGTTCCATCGCGTCCTTTGCTAGCAGATTGGCGATCTCCTAGAGGAGAATCTTCTGATGTTCTAAAGAGTGTACTCTTTGTCGTGGAGGATGGGTCCGGGGACGCTGCAGTAGTTCTATACAGTACCCTGCGGATACTGTTGACCTCACCCATCTGTCTGATGTGATCCCTTCCCAAGCCTGGGTGAAGTTGGAAATGCATCCCCCTACTGGGGTTGCGTCAGAAGGGACCCTGAACTGAGCGTCACTGCTTTGGTGGAGGCGTGCCGCCTCCTTTACTGGGGCTGCCTCTGCCTTTACCACGTCCTCTCCTATTACCCCTGCCGTAACCCTGGGTAGACTGTTGGCTGTTATTGTTCCACTGTGTACCCTGCCCCTGGGAATAGTTAGATCCTCTCTGGGAATTTTGGCTGCGTGGGCGACGAAAATTACTATACCCTCTCTGGTTAGGGGGTTTATTGGTTAACTGGCCAAGGGACTTGAGTGTCTCGTATTCGTCCTTGGCATTCTTCAGCGCGTCCTCGACCGCCTTACCAAACAACAGATCGGCTTCCACCGGTTTGTCCAACAATGATGCCTGCGTTTCTGCCTTAAAACCAGACTGCCGTAACCACGCATGTCTCTTGATACCAGTACCTTCTGCTATCAATCAGCCTGCATTGTCCGCGGCGTCAAAACTTGCTTTTAAAATGCAACCAGACACGGCTCTACCCTCTGCGGAAATTCGTACAAACTGGCCCTTTAAGGGTTCTGGTGCAGAGGCTAGGAGTGCCGCGACTTCTTCCCACTGATGGCAGTTGTAGCTGGCCAACAGGGTGGTGGAGTTTGCAATCCTTGCCTGATAGGCGGACGTTGAGGCTACTTTCCTGCCGAAACCATATAGTTTTTTTGCTCTCCTTGTCTGGAGGAGCTTCGGACGATGACAAGGGTGTTCCAGCCCTCTTACGAGTGTTAGTGACAACTAGGGAGTCTGGCTTCAGATGTCCTCTTATATAGAGAGGGTCAGACTGGGCTGCCCTGAAAAGTTTTTCAACTCTGGGATTGACTGCTCTGGTGAGGTTCGGGTTCACCAGGGACGGGTCTATTCTTCGCTGAATAGACTTAATGATAAGGATGGTCTGGGCAACAGGCCTCCTTTCTCCCACTAACTCCTCGGCGAAGTCCCTCTCTTCCTGGACACCGTGGGTGTCAATATGGAAATGTTCTGCTGCACGTGCGAGAACCTCGTTCAGGAGGGGTTGGTTATCGACAGGGGAGTCGGTAACCGGGGCTTCCTTCTCTACCGGGGAATCTACTCTGTAGGTTTCAGGGTCTTCCTCTTCCTCTTCTTGGTCCTCATCATCCCCATAGTAGCCCGGCCCGGTTTGCTCTTCTACCATGCCAAAATCTTGGTCCTCACCAAAGGAAGTCTCTCCTTGATACAGTGAGTATGGCCGTGTGTATGGTTGTACCTCAAAGGGGTCTGTAGACCTCATCGGTGTCTCAAACCGGGGCTTCTTACTCGGGGGGGAGGGGGATAGGATCATTAGAGCCTGAGGGTGTAGCCCCTTGTGGATCATATGAAAGGAAATGGTCTGGAATTTTATCATAAAAGTCTGCCAAAGAAGATATCCTTGACATGACCCTATCTATGTCATCACTCGACCAATTTTTGGAACTGGGAATGACTCTCAGAAAGTCTAGGAGATTTATCTTGAGTAGATTTGCTGGTTTTAGAAATATCAGCAGACCTGGTCTTGTCTGTCTGTTTAGGAGTGGAGTGTTTCACAGGTGTGGAAGAGTGCAGAGGCTGCTTCTTCTGCTGTTCTCCCCCTCCCCGTGAGTGGAAAAGTGTTTTCCCTGTCCCTTTGTGGCTCCGGAGGTTTTCGTCACCTGGCGTCGAGGATCAGGGGTAGAGTCCCTGTCCTTCGAACGTGGGGCCGCGCTGATCTTGTCTGCGGGCTCTGACTCCTGGAGCGCGGCCTGGGGGTGGAAGTCGTCTTCGTCCTCCGACGATCGAACTTCTGTTAGCCTAGGGAGCGAGGCACTCTTGGCAAGAGTGGATGATTGCCTGGAGTCATGCGGCGATCTCGATCGAGAACGCCCAGAGGACACTGATTCGGACCGTTCTGTTTGTGCCTCCTTCCGAGAACTCTACGTCGTCGAGTCTCGGTTGGACTTCGTGTTGTGTGAGTGGTGTGTGAAGCGCATGTGTCGCCGGGGGTCTTCCCCATAGCCGCACTGTCGGATGACCTTCCGAGGTCAGGGACCTGTGCTCGGCTGTCTTTCGACGCCGTAATGCCCTCGCCGTCCGAAAGCACGGCGTCACTGCCATCGCTGAAGGCGCCCTCCGCTGCCATGGCCGCCTCACTGGCGTGGATGGCCCAACGCTTCGTCGAACGGTCCTTAAGTGTCTTAGATTTAAACCTACTACACGCTCTGCAGTTCGCTTCAGGGTGGTCCCTCGGCAAGCAGAGATTGCACGTGGCGTGCCTGTCTACCCAAGGGTATTTGCGATTGCACTTGAGGCAGAATTGAAAAGGGGTACCCTCCATATGAACCTTGAGGCAGCGGGCTGTTAAGTGTAGGAAATGTATGAGGTGTACCTATATACCAAGAGTGTAGAGTATGTCCAACCCCCCACTCTCCCTACTTGCAGGACTCCTCTCCCTACTTGCAGGGCCGAGGCCAGAGGCCTTCCAAGGCCCGGGCCGAGGCCAGAGGCCTTCCGAGGCCCAAATCCGTCGTGCAGCAGCCGAAGGTTGATTTCTTCTCCAGTCGGCGTCGAGTGTCGAAGTTCGACGTTGGGATGGGGAAAGGATGTAAATTAATCAATATTTTAGCAAAAGTATGGCTAAGGCCAGGGGACTCCACAAAATGCTTTCGACCAGTATGGCGGAATAAAACTATCTGAGGATCCTAGACGCGTGAGGGATCTTGGGTACAGTGGACGTCACACTATGGATAGTATTACTGGCACGCCCTGTGTCGACGCCCATTTTCGAGTTTCGAAAAACGAACTGTAATACTCTGCAGCTTCCACTAGATGTCGGCCTATGCACAGCAGGTGATCTAAGCAGATTCCACAAGCCTCAGAAATTATATATGAGAATGCATTACTTACCGTAAAAGCATTTCTGATGGTTGTATCTGCTTAGATTCACATGCTGTGCATAGGTCCGACATCCAGTGGTCACTGCGGAGTATTGCATTTTGTTTTTCGTAGTCGAAAAGGGGACGTCGACAAGGCGTGTCTGAAACACTATCCCTATAGTGACGTGCGTTGTACCCACAATCCCTCACGCGTCGAGGTCCCTCTGTTTGTATTTTTTCTGCCCTGAGGGAGCCTTCTAGACGTGAGTGAGTACAGAAAAGAGAGAGAGAGAGATATATATATATAAAGGAAGTCTATGTTCCTTCCATCCGAGCGGGGAGGAAGGGTGGGCGCATGTGAATCTAAGCAGATACAACCATCAGAAATGCTTTTACGGTAAGTAATGCATTCTCTTCTGATGTTTGTTAATCTGCTTAGAATCACATGCTGTGCATAGACTAGCGAGCAGTACCCGGAGTTGGCGGTGGGTTATGAGAAGGAACAGTAGAGAAAAGGTGTCGTAATACTGCCTGTCCCACCTGGGAGTCAGATCTAGAGTGTGTATCTAGACAGTAGTGTTTTGTAAAGGTGTGCACAGAACTCCAGGTAGCCGCTTTGCAGATGGACTCAAGGGGAACATTTGCAATGAATGCTATGGATGCCCCCGTGCCTCGAGTGTGCTCTTGGCTTAAAGGGCAGTTCTCTCTTAGCAAGAGTATAGCAGAGAGTGATGCATTGAACAATCCATCTAGAAATAGTGGATTTTGAAACCGCATCTCCTTCTCTTCCTGCTGCCACTGAGACGAAGAACTGATTAGTCTTCCTCAATGGTTTGGTTCTTTCCATGTAGAACATGACCGCCTTGCGTACATCAAGTGTGTGCAGAGTCCTTTCTCCCAAATTGGAAGGATTTTGAAAGAACGTTGGTAGTTCTATAGATTGGTTTACGTGGAATTTAGAAATAAATTTTGGAGCAAACCTAGGGTGAGTGCGTAGAACCACTTTATCTCTGTGAACTGTAACAAAGGGGTCTAGAATAGAAAGAGCCTGAAGTTCACTTACTCTCCTGATGGAGGTGATAGCTATTAAAAAAGCAGTCTTAAGAGTGAGGTGTTTAAGAGATGCTTTGTGCATGGGTTCGAATGGAGAGCCCATGAGTCTTGTAAGTACCACATTAAGGTCCCATCCGGGAGCTGGGTCAGCTATCGGGGGGTGTATTCTTTTTACTCCCTCCATGAAGGCCTTTATAACAGGGAACTTCCACCACGACACTTTGAGTTGGGAAGTGGTGTATGCAGAAAGTGCCGCTAGGTGGACTTTAATGGAGTTGAATACTAGACCTGAATCCAAAAGGTGGGTTAGGTATAGTACCACATGTGTGGGAGAGCAGTCAATAGGGTTGATGCCTTGACTCCTGCACCAGATGACAAATCTTTTCCACTTGCTAGAATAGCAGTGGCGAGTGTTCGGTTTTCTGGCTTCCCTGAGGATGTCCATGCATCTTTGCGGGAGTTGTAGATGTCCGAACTCTATGATCTCAGGAGCCAAGCTGCTAAGTTCATGTTCTGGGGGCATGGGTGCAGGGTCCTGCCCTTGTCCTGAGACAGCATGTTGTACGGGCAGGGGAGTTTTACTGGGGGAGATAGAGACATCTCCATCAAGTGAGCGAACCATGGTTGTCGTGCCCACATAGGGGCCACTAGTATCATGGTCACTTGTTCCTGGTGCATCTTGTGCACCACCTTGTTGAGAAGGGGAGTCGGGGGAAAAGCGTAAACAAATTTCCCTGACCATTGCATCGACAGACCGTTCCCCTTGGATTGGTTCTGGGGGTACCTGGAGGCGTAACTTAGGCATTGAGAGTTCTCCAGGGTTGCGAACAGGTCTATCTCTGGGAAACCCCATTGTGTGAAGACGTCGAAGACGATGTCTTCGTGCAGGCGCCATTCGTACTCTTCGGGCAGGGGGAAATCTCTGCTGAGTCTGTCTGCAAGCAGATTGAGTTCCCCGGGTACATGTAGTGATAGTAGGAACATGTCCCGTTTGAGAGCCCACTTCCATATATTTTGGGCCAGTTTGGATAGGCCTGGAGAATGGGTGCCCCCCTGCTTGTTGATGTAGTACATGGCTGTAGTGCTGTCCGTGAGGACCATTACAGTCTTGCCTTGTAGGTGTTCTTGGAAGGCTTTTATTGCCTTGAATACCGCCAGTAGCTCCAGTAGATTGATGTGTTTGGATGCTACGTTCGGAGTCCACACTCCGTGAGCAGTCTGATGGGATAGGTGAGCCCCCCATCCTGTAAGGGATGCGTCTGTGGTTAGAGTGGCTTCCGCCACGGGTGTGGCAAAGGGTTTTCCTTTTTCCATGTTTCCCTTTGTCCACCACTGTAGCGAGAGAACAAAGGCCTGCGAGACCACCACTAGATCCTCCCATAGTCCGCTGGCCTGACACCACTGGCTGTTGAGCCACTCTTGCATTGGGCGCATGCGCAGGCGCGCGTGAGGTACCAAATAAATACACGACGCCATCATTCCTAGCAAGCGCATTGCTTTGCGTACCGTCACCTCTTGGCCGTCTACATATTGGGGGATCTGAAACAGCATGTTTTGGACCCTCTCTTTGGAGGGGAAGACGAGGCTGTCCCTTGTTTGAATTAGAGCCCCTAGGAATTGTTTTATTTGACTGGGGTTTAAACTGGACTTCTTTTCGTTGATGGAGAAGCCTAGCTGGAACAAAAGGTCTACCGTCTTCTGGGTATTTGCGAAACATGTTTCGTAAGAATCCCCTGTTATGAGCCAGTCGTCGAGGTAAGGGTAAACTGGGATGGACAACCTGCGCAGGTGGGCCGCTGCCACTGCCAGCACCTTCGTGAATACCCTTGGTGCTGATGCTATACCGAAGGGTAGCACTTTGAACTGGTAGTGTTTGCCCTTTATCATGAACCTTAGGTATTTTCTGTGCGCTGGCAACATTGAAATATGAAAGTATGCATCTTTCATGTCCAATGTTGTCATGTAATCTCCCTGGGAAAGCAGTGGGATCACTTCCTGTAAGGTTACCATACGAAACTTTTGGGGTTTGATAAATCTGTTCGCTGGGCGCAGATCTAATACAGGGCGCATGGTTAGATCCTTTTTGGGTACAAGGAAGTACACTGAATAAATACCTTCCGTTACCTGAGATAGAGGCACGACCTCTATGGCTCCTTTTTCCAGAAGTTGTTGTACTTCTTGCAGAAGGATGGCAAGATGTTCCGGCGTCATGCGACGTCCCCTCGGGGGTCTGTAGGATGGGGAACTGTTGAATTCGATACAGTAACCGTGGGCTACGGTGGAAAGTACCCAACGGTCTGACGTTATCTCCTCCCATGCAGGAAGAAAGGATGTTATCCGGCCCCCGACCGGTGTTGCATGGGAGGGGACGAGAATGTTCGCGTCACTTGGAGTTGTTGGGGGCTTGGGAGCCTCTGGGGGTGGATCCCCGACCCCTCCCTTTGCCCCGGCGTTGGCCTCTTTGGCTGTACTGCCCACTATTGGTTTGGTAATTGGTGGCAGGGTATTGCTGAAGTTGACTTTGTTGTTGGTGTTGGCGTTGGCCACGAAAAAAGCGTTTGTTGCCATAGCCGCGCCTGGTAGTGGGCTTAGAGATTTGGTCAAGAGTCTTGATAGTGTCAAACTCTTTTTTAGCTATCTCTAGGGCTTCATCTACCGCTTTTCCGAAGAGGTTAGCGTCCTCGACAGGTTTATTTATCAAAGACGCCTGTGTCTCTGGTTTAAAGCCTGAGTTGCGCAGCCATACATGGCGCTTTAGGAGTATTCCTTGTACCAGGGAACGTCCTGCTGTTTCTGCCGCGTCCAGAGAGTTTTTAACAATGCTCTGGTTCACTTGGGTTCCTTCGCCAATAGTTGACAGTAGGCGCGTACGTAAAGGCTCCGGTGCTTCCTCGGCGTCTTTTCGCAGTTTGGCCCACTGCGCGTCTGCGTAGCTTGCAAGCAAGGAATTGTTGTTGGCAATTCTTGCTGAGAAGGCAGCCGAGGAAGTAACTCTTTTTGCAAGGGCATATAGCCTCTTGCCCTCCTTGTCAGGGGGTGCCTCACTGGTGGAAAGTGGTACCCCTGCCCTCTTTCTAGTATTAGATACCACTAGGGAATCCGGAATGGAATGTCCCCTAATGTAGAGGGGGTCTGAGGGTGAAGGAGTGAAAAGTTTTTTCAATCCGTGGATTGACCCCTCTGATCATTGCGGGAGTGGACAGCGAAGGTATGATCCTTCTCTTCACTGAAGCGAGGAGGGGAATGGTCTGGCTGACCGGGGGTTTTTCTTTAATCACTCTTTCTACAAAGTCCAATTCTGGAGAGAGTTCCCCGGTGTCGAGTTCGAAATGCGCTGCTGCTCTGCGAAACAGTGCATTGAAAGTGGGCTGATCGTCAATTGGAGACGTGTTCCTAACTGGAGAATTGTCCGGAGGAGTTAGGTTTAGGACATCAGTGTCGGAATACACTGATGGTGATTGCCAGGGGTGTGAAGGTCCCTCTTCTGGGTTAACCCCGAAGCCTTCTTCTATAATGTCTGTTCTGTCTTCCAGACATTCCTCCTGGTTCTGTCCTTCATTGTCTATGAAATCATCTTCTTCCTCGAAGTATTGTTCCTCCCCAGTGAGGTCATATACATCTTGGAAGTCTGAGGCTGTGTCCTGCTGGGGATCGACTAGCCTCGGATTTTTGGCCCTGGGGTCCTCCTGAGGCCCTTCTCTAGTCCTCTTGTGAGTTTGAGAGGCCTGGGTGCTCATGAACCTTTCCATCCTCTCCATACAGAGGTGGAGTCTTTCCATTGTTTCATGGGGTACCCCAGAGCGGTCTGGCGGGGGAAACATAGGGTTATCTAACTCGAAATGGCTCGACCTCTCCCAAAGCGTCGAGGAAAGTGTCCCGTCGCCCTCCGAAAAACCTTCAGGTGTGTCGGGTGACTCCCTGACTGAAGGGGGTAGTCCCTGCTTTTCTTCGGGCTTTTTCGGCGTATCCTTTAACTTATGCGTAACGCTCGACGTAATCTTCGGCGTACGCTTTTGGGCGTCGGCTACAGCGATCCTCGCTAAGCTATCGGCGACTCGCTTGTCGGCGACTTGTTTGTCGGCGGAAGCTTGAGTTTTCGACGCTATGGGTATCGAACGCTCTACGGCGGTCTGCGCTTTCTGTTGATGCGCACCGGCCGATGGTTTGGTGGCAGCGCCCTTGTTTGCCGAAAGCCCAGTCGCAGGTCGCGGCTGCGGTTGCGAGAGGGGCTTCGAACCCGAACGGTTCGAGGAGGCCGCCGGTGGAACCTGCGTCTCCTTGGGCGCCGAAGCTCTTTTCGACTTCGTCGAAGAAGAGCCATGGGTTGTGTGTTTATGTGGATCTTTGTGTGCGTCTGTGTCGCCGGGGTGTTCATCCCCATAAGCAGGGCGTGAGCCGAGCCCGTCGGGGCCGGGGACAGACGACGAAGCGCGTAAGCGCTCCTTAGAGGGGGTTTCGACTTCCGTAGCGGAGGTCGTGTTATCGCGTTCCTCGTCACTGTCGGTGGTAGCAGCGGCGGGTGAACCTTCGGCCTTCGACATCGCGTAGGCCGCCCACCTTTTAACCCTTCGGTCTTTTAGAGTTTTAGGCTTAAGAAGCCGACAAGCCGCGCACCCTTCCTCCTTGTGATCGAGGGGCAAGCAGCGGTTACACCGTGAGTGCTTGTCCTTCCAAGTGAATTTGCCTTTACAAAGTGGGCAAAACCTAAACGGTGTCCTCTCCATAGCCGAGGCAATAAATTGCGATAAACACCCCAAGGGAAAGGAAAGGGAAAGGGAAAGGCATTCTCAGAAAGACCCAGAGATGTCCCACGACCCCACTCTCCCTACTGTATATGGCCAGCGAGACCAGGCCACGTGTTCGGCAGCGCCGAAGATTTCCTCCGCTCGACCCTCCGTCGACGATTTTTCTCGGCGGAGAACAGCTACAACTGCGTCGAGGGAGTGTGTATAAATTTTATGAGAAGAAACGACCAAAGGTCGAGGGTTGCAATGGTATCTCAAGGAGCTCCGCGTGAAGGCGACCAGAAGCTGGGCGGAAAAAAACAATCTGAGGGACCTCGACGCGTGAGGGATTGTGGGTACAACGCACGTCACTATAGGGATAGTGTTTCAGACACGCCTTGTCGACGTCCCCTTTTCGACTACGAAAAACAAAATGCAATACTCCGCAGTGACCACTGGATGTCGGACCTATGCACAGCATGTGATTCTAAGCAGATTAACAAACATCAGAAATATATATATATATATGATACATTACTCACCGTAATCGTATTTCTGATGCTTGTATCTGCTTAGATTCACATGCTGTGCATAGGCCGACATCTAGTGGAAGCTGCGGAGTATTACAGTTTGTTTTTCGAAACTCGAAAATGGGCGTCGACACAGGGCGTGCCAGTAATACTATCCCTAGTGTGACGTCCACTGTACCCAAGATCCCTCACGCGTCTAGGATCCTCAGATTGTATTTTTTCTGACATGAGGTAGCATGAGGAGTAGCGTGAGTACAGATAATCCAAGCAGATAGATAGAAAGGTAAGACTACAAGCAACCATGCGCCTTCTCTCATAAGGGAGGAAGGATGGGTCGCATGTGAATCTAAGCAGATACAAGCATCAGAAATACGATTACGGTGAGTAATGTATCCCTTATGAGGCTTGTGGAATCTGCTTAGATCACATGCTGTGCATAGATTAGCGAGCAGTACCTGAAGAAGGAGGTGGGATGTGAGAAGGGTCATGAGCAAATAAGTGTCTTAGAACCGCTTGTCCCACTTGTGTATCTGCCTTGGAATGGGTGTCAATGCAGTAATGCTGAGTAAAAGTGTGAATAGAGCTCCAAGTAGCTGCTTTGCAAATGGTGTCAAGGGGTACATTTGCAATGAAAGCCAAAGTGGCCCCAATGCCTCCAGTAGAGTGGGCTCTTGGCGTGAAAGGCAGAGTTCTTTCAGAGAGTGAGTAACACAGCTGGATACAGTTAATAATCCACTTCGAGATGGCACCTTTAAAGACGCGATTCCCCTCTCTGCCTGTAGCTACGGAGACAAACAGTTGATCTGTTTTCCTTAGTGGTCTGGTTTTATTTACATAGTAGAGGACCGCCCTACGCACATCTAGGGTGTGTAGTTTCACCTCAGCCGAGCTTTGAGGGTCCTGGAAGAAAGCCGAAATCTCGATGGACTAGTTTACGTGGAATTTAGATATAAACTTAGGTGAGAACCTAGGGTGTGTGCGTAAAACCAGTTTGTCTTTATGGACCGTAAAGAAGGGATCCTGCACTGACAGAGCCTGAATTTCACTGACCCTTCTTATAGAAGTAATAGCTACTAAGAAAGCCGTTTTATAAGTCAGGTGTTTGAGACTGCTTTTATGCATGGGCTCGAAAGGGGGTCCCCATGAGCTTAAATAGCACCACATTAAGGTCCCACCCTGGTGGTGGGTTTGAAATAGGAGGGTGAAGTCTCTTTACTCCTTCCATGAAGGCTTTAACTACTGGTACTTTCCACCACGAGACACTAGGGATAGTATTACTGGCACGCCCTGTGTCGACACCCATTTTCGAGTTTCGAAAAACAAACTGTAATACTCCGCAGCTTCCACTAGATGTCGGCCTATGCACAGCATGTGATCTAAGCAAATTCCACAAGCCTCAGAAATATATATATAAAAACACACTCTAAGCACCTGCATAGGAAACTATGCAGGTGCTAACAGATGAAGTGGGAGGGAGAGAAGGGAAGGGGCGCTGGCTGCCCAGGCAGCTCGGAACGTGGGCTTGTACCATACTGAACAGCCCACGCTCAGGGCCTACTGATTGGCTGGTGCCCCTCGGCAGGGTGCTAATGTGCGAATAAGCTCAAGTCTGCCTCTCATATGGACTGCCATAGATTGCCCTGCTGGTTGCTCATGCGGTTAATGTCCCCTTTAAAATTTGTGAAATCCCTGTCCCTATGAAGCATGCCCTGGTGATCACTTTACTAAAAATACCTACGCTTGATCCTTCTATTCCTGCAGATTTTTGCCCTACGTCTCTTCTGCCTTTCCTTATGAAACTCTTTGAATCCTTACTCTGTCCTCTTCTCACATCTTTTCTAGAGGACACTTCCTTTTTCCATTCATCTCAGTCTGGATTTCGACCAGGACATGGCACGTAGGGGGTGCTAGTCTTGGTTGCGGACACCCTTGTCCGATTGCATGATCAGGGCAGCACAGGAGCTTTAATATTGCTAGGCCTGTCAGCCACCTTTGACTCCATTGATCATGCCATGATCGTTGCGCTCGGTCCCTTAACTCGGGCGGTGGGCCGTTACCTACAGGGTTGGCTGACAACTTGTGGCATATCGCCACATTAGCGACTGGCCCTAGAAGTAGGAATGTTAGCGGTCTGAACTCCAGTACTTTTTATATTTAGAATTGTGCACTTTATTAGTATATTGAGGTTACTACGTGTATGTTAGAATTATAACAGACTATACTAATATCAACCTAAGTTGTGAATGGACGTTCTATGTAAAATGTGAGCAAATGTTAAGTTTCTAGGCTCTTAGTGGTCATCCCTCAACAAAATATGGTTGCCAACAGGAGGCCCGACCGTGGCGCAATAGGGGGGGGGGTCCTTTCTATGGCAACAAAACTCGCTGAATCTCTGCGCCAGGTATTGGCCTACCACAAAAATCGTTTAACCACAATGGAGTTCATCAAATGCCCTCTTGAGCACGGTACAACCTCTGACTAACAGTGTTCAATGAAAACAGAGACAACTGGTATATAATAGAGGTGGGTGTGAGAATGCAAATGTGAGGAGAAGCGTGAAAAAGATTGTGGTGTATGGAGAGCAATTGTATGTCATAGAGCAAGAGAAATGGGAGGAGGCAAGCAGGCTTCTAGGGGTTGTAAAAGAGGGCTAAAGCGAATCTATGAAGTTGACGGGTGAGGTAATTGGCACGGAAGAGATGGAGGAATGTACAAAGCTACGGTAAGGAAGATGTTGATGGAGTACCTGCGTATCATAGGGAAAGGGAGAAGAGATGGGAGAGCTGCATTTTTAAGGATATTGTAGGGTTGGTGGTTATAGAGAAAAGGTTTCCAGTGTCGAAAGGTCAGTGTTAGGAAAGATTTTCTTTTTGCTGCGTTATCTCCATAGACATCTATGGACCCCACTCCCTCAAGTGTTTACTGTTTTGAACCCAACCTGACTTTTGGAGGCAAGTAAAGTCTTTGTTCATTACTTATCTTGCGCTTAGCTCCTCTGTGTTGGAAGCACTGATCAGTCCATGCGGTTATCAGTGCAGGGGGAGACTGCGCCCATTACACAATTCCTTGTTTTACAACTGTGTTAGGGATACCTTGCATCCCTTAAAAGTAACTTCATGGTTACTTGGATCATGTGTCCAGGATGGGCTGGTGGCACCGGATATCTTTGGCTATCTTGTATTTCGGCCTTCTTGCTGTCCTCTCTGGCGAAGATTTGCCATATATGGTAAGCCATTTCCCAGGCATCGCAGAGGTGTGGGTTTGTGGCAGTATGTGAGGGCTTAGGCCATCTGGTATCAGTTCCCATTCTGGCCATAGTGTGTGTTGATGGGCAGATGTGGTGGCGGGAGACTGTCCACGACTGGATAGCACCTGCAAGTTTGAATGGTGCAGATCCTTAGTATTGGTGGGCTCACAGGTGACTCCAGCTTGTAGCATAAAAAGAAGACTACTGCAGCCCTTCTTCAGATCGTCAGAGCCAAGACCCCTTTGAAGAAGAGCATTCCACTGAAGACCCAGAACTCGTTGTTGCACCCATCCAGCATTGTCTTCAACCATCCCATCAAAGCACTGCTCCTTGGCCGATCTCCAGAAGGCCTTCATCTGTGCTTTGACCCCTGGACCGGTGGGGAAAAAAAACAGTCTCGACACTGCTCGAGGATCCAACCTTAGAAGCCTTCAGAAGTGTCCTGTGACCATCATGTGGGCTGTCCAGCTCCCACCTGGGCTACCTAGGCCCATCAGTCGCTGTCCCAAGTTTGGACTTGGGACTCTGCAGACCCCTAACTTGTGAAACAAGAGGCCTTCTCATGCCGTTGCAGCTCTCCAGCGCAAAGAGGTGCTTTGCAGGGTATCTGGTGTTTCCATCGAATTCCTATCCCTCAAAATGTATTAATTTCATTGGTTTTCCATCGAAAAGCATATTCATTGAATGAATATCGATGGCTAATTTCAATGGAAACACCAGATACTCTATAAAGGGTTAGATTGGGGGTTGGGGTTACAGTTATGGTTAAGGTTGGGTTAGGGTTGAGGGGGCAATGAGGTTTAGGGGACCTGGGGGGACTCCCCCCATATACAATAAACATTAAAATGTTAAAACGGGGGGAACCCCCCCATATACAATAAACATTAAAATGTTAAAACGTTGCAAGGAGCTGGCCACTGCCAAAATGTGAGCACTGGACAGCTCACATTTTCTTGTAACATTTTAACATGGAAAATAAAGGCATCGAAATGCTCTTTTACATTTAAAAGTACAGATTGATGGAAATTGCCCATTGCTATATTCGATGGATAAGTTTCGATGGATATGTACTTTTAATGTAAAAGATAGCATTTCGATACATTTACATTCAATGGTTTTTCATCAATGCATTTCTTTTTCGATGCATATTTTTCGATGAAGACCATAAACCGATGTGCAGAGTCAGCATCTTTTTTCCTTCCACAAGAGTCACCTTCCACAGTTTGATTGCGATGGCCATTGCTATCCCCTGCCTGCTTCGTATCCTAGGTTTCCTCCAATGTCAACAACGTGGTGGCCTTTTTGTCATGGTGCCCGATAATGGACCAGCTGCTCGACCCTGGCACAACTGCGGTACAGCAAACTAGCTGTACCTAAAACTCAAAGCCAAATGTAGCCTCTGCACTAGTGACCTCAGGGCAACCCTACCTCTCTTTTTGCTGACCGTGATCAGTAGAGTTCTTATCAAGAATCCATCCTGGGTTTCCCCTAAGGTTTTGTAATTGGAAAAGGACATCATAAGAACTTTGCTTCATTTGTTCTTACTACTTACAATTACCTGTTGGCTTTGCCAACACTTGTTCAGCCTACTTGAAAAAGACTTCCAGCCTCCTGCAAAGATTTTAATTGGGACTTCTGACTAAGGGCACCGGGCACCATCTCTTTCAGCAAGTTAAGGACTTCTAAAGTGTAGGATTGTGTTTTAAATTTCTTTACATTAATACCTTTTTCTCTTATTGGTTTATAACTTAAGTGACAACCAGTTTCTCCAGTTTAAACAAAGTAACATTAGAATTAAAGTGTTTTGGCAATCTATAGCTCCCCCAATGTGAACGCACATACATTAGTAATAGTCACAAGACACCTCAACACTTTCTGGCCAGTGGTTTTTCAGAACCACAATTCCCACGGAGCACCTTGGAGCAACCAAGAAAACCCAGACCAGAACCAAGAAAACAACCTGAAACATTGCAACTAATACAGACTGTGAACCAACACCACAACCAGGCAGCACCCAGAAAAGCAAAGATCTCACCACAATAATAGAAAAAAAAAGTCCAGACCCATAGCGTGCCAGAGAAACCATCAGATATTGCAAACAAAAACATGCTGGAAAAGATTGGGTTTTAAAGTTTCATTGTGTACCCCGTTCCTGGGAAAATAAACAGGGACAGTCTGGGCCACAGAATCAGGTGAGAAGCAATATGTGAAAATAAAGCAGTGAACGAGAGAGTGTTTGTGGGAGTGGAGGGTAGTAGTAGTGAGAAAAGGGTGGGCGACAGAAGTAGGTGAGTGAGGGTAGCAGGCAAGAGTAAGAGAATCAGTGCAGGGAGAGAGTAAGGATAGTAGAGGACCGAAGGGGGGGGGTAGGGGACCACAGGCAGGGGGGGGAAAAGGGGTAGAGGACCAATGAGGGAGGTGGGGCACTAAAAACATAATTTCTATTGAAAGCACTGGGACGAAGGAACTCTTTGAACAATCCTTGAGCGAGCCCGATAAGGCTTTGGCCTTGAGGCCTTCACCTAAGTTAGCATTAGACAGTAGGTGTTACCGATCACTAGATTGGTAACCTGGGATTCGGGGACACCTGGGCTGTGGACGCGAGAGCCCATGTGAGACGAGATAGGGACAGCCAACAGTGTATTCCCCCCCCCCATTCCCAACTCTGCGATAAGTTGAATGATGCGTACATCCTAATATTAACAGCCACCTCACATCAAGTAGTTTTTGAAAATAAAAACCCTTGAACTATCTCCTAATTTTTGTGGATTATGAGGGACATCTTTGACACTTGAAAGAGTTTGGCTAGACAAGAGTTTCTCTGTTCACCAGAAAAGGGTGGCCTCTGAGAAACTGTCCACAAGACGGATTTTGAAAATCCACCTTAACAAATGGTGCTCCGTGGTGGAATAAGGCGAACGGTACTCAGTGAAGGCTCAGTGGACTAATCCGATAGTGCTTGTTACACAGTAAGACCTACAAGGTGCAATAACTGCTTTTAATGAAAAACGCAAGTGAAACTCTGCCCATGCACAAAGTATATTATCTGAAGAAATGGTTTTCAGAAAAGGGTTCACCTTCATCTGGTACAAATGCGGAGTTGGTGCAGAGAACCATGGATCACCAAATTTCTAAGAAAGTTGTTTTACCTGTCTCTATTAAAACAAATGCTGGTGTAGGCCGTAGTGGTAGTAGGCCTACAAATGTTTCTCCTAGTGATAATGGTACAAGTGATAGTTCTGATGCGGATGACTTGTTTAATGCTACTGTTAATACTGTCAATACTACTGAATCCATATTTGATCTTGGGGAAACAATCATGGGCTACAAGAAATGGAAGTGAAGTCTAAGACAGCTAAAATGGAGTCAGACAAAATAGAAAAGGACAGAGCTTTTCATCTAGAACCCTCAAGATTTACTGGGGGTAAAAACCTCTCCAGGGTGTGGGAATGGCTTTAGGTCCTCCTCTCATGCTAGACTCCTCAAGGATCGGCTTGGCGAATATGATGAAAAAATTATAAGTTACTCACCATACGTACTTAGTCCTTAGTCCCCTTTCCTCCATTCTGTATGGGTGTCCCTTCCTAGGGACGGGAGACTGAACCCTTTTCACCAGAAAAAAACCTTCTTCCCCCATTAGATTTAGAGGAGTGCAGGGGTACGGCCCTGGGAGTATGCGCTACCCTGACTCCGCCCACCGGTGCCCCACCTCAGTCCCCATTGATGCATCAACAATATTTAACATAGCCTAATGACACCAGTATTATTAAGGGGGATGGGGGGGATGGGGGGGAAGGTGGGACGTGTTAGTCACTACAGTGAGTAACTTATCATTACTCTTGCATCCCGTACCCTTTCCTACATACTGCATGGGCAATTACAACTGAATGTGGCCCAGGGTGGAGAGGAGACCCTCTTTACCCAAATAGGTTCCTTAGAACCGCCTGCCCGAAGACTGCATTTGACTTGGAGCCGGCTTCCAAACAGTAATGCTTACAGAAAGCCGAAGAGGTGGGCCAGGTGCCCCCCCTGCTGATGACCTGCCATGGAGACTGCCGTTGGAATGCAATGGCTGTGGTCTTGGCTCTGACAGCGTGGGCATGTACGTTAGCCGGGCGCTGCTTGTGCTGCCCCTCATAGGCATCTTGATGGCCAAAACCACCCACTGTGCAATGGAGGCCCTGGATGCTGGATACCTTGGCCTGGACCCCACCAAGGTGACAAAACAGGGCGTCCGACTTGTGGAAGTCCTTGGTCCTGTCCAGATAGAATTTCAGAGCGCATCTGAGATCCAGATAGTGCAAGACTCCGAGCCTCGTCCTTGGGGTCAGCACCAAACATAGGCAAGACTATTTCCTCGTTTAGATGGAAAGCGGAGGGTACCTTAGGTAGGAATGTGGGGTGTGTCCGCAGGACAACCTTATCGCTGTGAAAGGTGGTATAGGGTTCTGAGGCCACAAGAGCCTGGACTTTGCTGACTCAGGGAGCAGAGGTGAGGCCCACTAACAAGACTGTCTTAATGGTGACCAGCCTGATGTTGGCGGATGCCACTGGCTCGAAGGGTTTGTGCGCCAAGGTGCCCAACACCACACTGAGGTCCCACATGGCGTGCAAGTAAGGGGGTCGATCTGACTAGAGTCTGCCCAATGACAGAACCTAATCCATTTACTCGTGTATTGGCTCCTGGTAGCCCTGCTCTTGGCGCCCTGAATGGTTTCCAGGTTAGTCAGCGATAAGCTCAGGTGCTTGATTGTGACCTGCTCAGGAACCACGCTGCGAGAGCTAACTTCTGCAGGACGGGGTGGATGATCCTGCCCCCCTGCTGGGCCAGATGGGCTGGCCCCGTCAGAAGATGAATGGGAGGTCTGTCCGTGGGCTGAGCAGTTCGGAGAACCACAGTCTCGCCGGCCACCATGGAGCTATCAGAATGATGCTAAGGTGACAAGATTCCTTTATCTTGCGGATCACCCTGTGGACCAGGGGTGTGGGAGTGAAGACATATGCCGTTATGCCCTCCCACTGTATCTGGAATGCGTTGCCCAGGGAGCTGGGGTCCTGCCCTGACAGGACACAAACTGCTGGCACTTCCTGTTGTCCCATGAGGCAAACAGATCCACCTGAGGATGCCCCCAGCTGCTGAAGATCTCCATCAGCCACCTGGTCATTCAATTGCCATTCGTAATTGTCGCTCCCAGTCTGTGGAGCATGTCCGCTTCCAAATTGGCCTCCCCGGAAGGTGGACGGCCGTGAGGGAGATGTTGTTCTCCAGGACCCATTCCCACAGGTTGACCGCTAGGCTGCATAGTGGCGGAGACCTGGTACCCCCCCTTGCTTGTTGACATAGTACATGCTGGTGGAGTTGCGGGTCTGGATAAGGACGGTCTTGCCACAGATGAGCGGAAGCTAGCCAGATGCCCTTCAGCTCCAGCCAGTTGATATGGGACTCCTGCTCCTGCCGGGTCCAGACTCCATGGACGCTGTTGCTGTCCAGAGTGGCCCCCCAGCCCTCGAGAGAGGAGTAGGTAGTGATGGTGACCTGGGGGGGTGGTTGCCGAAAGGGCTTGCCCGTCCGGAGGTTGCAGTCTCCGGTCCACCACGTGAGGTCCAGGTGGAGACAATGAGGAATGTTGACAAGCTCGCTTGGGAGCCCAGCTCCCGATTCCATGAGGCTGCGAAGTGCAGCTGTAATCTCATCTTGAGTCTCGTGCGGGGTACGGCCAGTAGGACCGCCGCCATGATATCTAATGTTTATACCACCAGGCCAACGTCACTTATCAGGTGAGGAAGTGAGTAGTGGCTCTCTTGATGGCTGTGATTTTGTCCTCCGAGGGAAAGACTCATTTGGAGCTCGTATCCCAGTTGAGGCCTGGGAAGGTCGGGGTCTGAGGAGGCTGCATCTGAGACTTCTTGAGGTTGATCGTAAAACTCAGGTCGTGGAGTGTGTTCTTAAGTGCGGAGAAAGTGTGGATAACCGACTCCAGAGATCTCGCCCTAATGAACCAGTCGTCCAGGTATGTTTAGAAGTGGTGGCCCTCGGCCCTGAGGAGGGCTGCACTGCATTCATGAGCCTGGTAAATACCATGGGGGCTGAATTGAGGCCAAAGCGTAGCACCTTGTATTGGAAATGGCAGCCCATGATCCTGAAGCGCAGGAAATCGCGAAGTGGTTGCCAAATCGGGACATGTAGATTAGCATCCTTCAGATCCAGGGAGCTGATCCAGTCTCTTTCGTCTAGTGTCTTGGCAATGAGTGCTGGCATAACCATTTTGAATTTCTGAAGAGGGAGGGAGAGGTTGAGGGTGGATAGGTCCAACACAACTCTCAGACCAGCCTGGTTCTTCTTTTGTATGGCGAAAATCCTGGAATAGAAGCCCAAACCTATCTGGGAGGCTGGGACTTCTTCCACTGCCTGGCTCTGGACGAGCGACCAAATTTCCGCCAACAGAGTTGCCGTCCCATCTGTGGGAGTGGATGGGAGGATAGGGAAGTGAGGGTAGGAGGGCCACTGTGAACTCCATGATGTCCTGCGCTACCAGCTTGGCATCTCCTAGTCCCGCCTTGAAGCGTGGTTGGGTATTTCCCACCAAAGCCTTTGGTTAACGGCTGCCAGCATGGCATCCGCGTTGGATTGATGCAGGTGCAGCGAGGTGCTGGAGTACAGCTTCTTACCGTAGGCCTCAAAGATCATCTCCTCCTTGCCTAGCAGCGCTGAGGATGAGGCAGCCGAGGACTGAGGCTTAGAGTAGAGTGACGCTGCAGCGATGACCGAAGAGTGCGTTTGAGGGTGCACCGACAGCAAGAGTGGGGATCCCGCTCCATCTGCCTATACTTGGCGTTGAGGCGCTGATTGATAGGTTGGGCCGAGTGTGGCTTGAGCCACCCCTTCTTGGCCAATGCCACGACACCTTTCTGCATAGGGATATCCGTTCTGGTAGGGGGTCGTAGGGTGAGGACTTCTGCCAAGACCCCCTCCTCGGGCTGCTCGACCTCTGGTTTGAGGAAGGCCCAAATATTCTGCCAGACCTGCAAGCCGTTTCTGGATGGCCTTTGCAGACAACAGCGTGTTAGGGTTCTCCTGATCTGTGTCCACCAAAGTGTCGGGCTGATCCGGAGCTGGTGGAGGAGTGCTGGGCGCCGTGGGCTGCGGTGTGGGCACCAGAGCTGGAACCTGCTACAGAGACTGGTATGGAACCACCTGTACTGAGGGGAGCCGGAATCGAAGGAGCCGGCAGGGTCAGCGAGGCTGTGCTGGGGCCTGTGGCACTGGAGCTATAGGAGGAATGACTATGGGCGCCGGTGGAGTGACCGGAGGCAGCACGTCCTTGACTGCATCCCACAGGATGGCCCCCATCTGAGGAGTTCGCATCAGAGCCCTGAACCTCCCGAAGAACCTGTCTTCGGATGGCTGAAGAGGTGGCAGATGATATTGACAGGGTGGCTGGAAGCTGCTGGGGGCGGAGTGCACTCTGTCTAGGTTGCAGGGGGAACCTGCTTTGGAATGCTGATAGGTAGACTGTAGGCCACGTACCTGGTTGACACCAGTCCGACCTTGAAACTCATTCTCCCGCTTGCTCCATTCCTAGGAGCGGCATCGGACGCACGGCCATGTTGTCTGGTGTGGCAGCCATTTTGTCAAGCTGCATGCCACGTGCTGAAGCTGTGATGCTTGGCTCCCTGGGCCCAGCCTCCTCCAAGACTCTTGGCGGTGAAGCATGAGACCTACCCTGCACCTCAGGCCAGGGTCTGGCAGGTGTATTGCCCTCGGCAGTGTCGTCAGTAGTGCTGTGTACAGGCCCCCCCTTGCACCTCAGGCCGGGGTCTGGCAGGTATATTGCCCTCAGCAGTGTCGCCAGTAGTGCTGTGTACAGGCCCCCCTTGCACCTCAGGCCGGGGCCTGGCAGGCATATTGCCCTCAGCAGTGTCGCTGGTAGTGCTGCGTACAGGCGCCCCCTTGGACATTACTAGGGCGCTGCCCCTCGGGTGTACACATGGTACAAGAACCTTGCGGTCCCTCACACTGCTTCCGGAAGGTTCTACTGACCCCTCGGCCGTGAGGCTGGTAGCTGGACTAGCCTCGGTATGTGTGCTGGTGCGAGAACCAGAGAGGTTCCTCCCGCTTGGGCGCTTCCTTGGGAAGGAGTCGCCCTTACTGAGTGCGATGGAAAACAGCAGCCTCCACCTGGGCCTCGATCTCTGTCTGACGAAGTCCTTCAAGTCCCCTGGAGGCGACCTTTCGAAGAGCTCCCTCCACCTAGCTAGCCTGTTCTTCAGTGCGCATGGTGTCAGTGCGTCGCGCGCAGTACAACCTTCCCAGCCGTGGTCGGAGCCAAGGCAGCGGAGGCAAAGAGCCTGGGGGTCGGACATAGGGAAGAGCCCCTCGCAAACGAGGCACCTGCTGAAGCCTGCTGAAGTCTACATGCACCAGGGAGGAGCGTGGCACCGGAGGACCAAGTACCCAATTGACGAGTAAGAAGACAAAAAGATAAAGAATCCGGGGGGGGAAGAGCGCGTGGTATTACATGACCTAAGCCAAACCCAGTAGCTGGTGAAATCGGCTTGTTCCCGTCGATGCGGAAAAGGGGACTGAGGTGTGGCGCCGGTGGGCGTAACCAGGGTAGCGCACGCTCCCAGGGCCGCACCCCGCACGCCTCTAAATTTAAAGGGGAAGATGTTTTTTTCTGGTGAAAAGGGTTCCGTCTCCTGTTCCTGGGAAGAGACGGCCATTAAGTATGGAGGAAAGGGGACGGGACGCAAGAGTATGTAATGATATTAGAGAAAGGTTGACCGCATTTGAATTTGCTTTTGCGGTGCAAGAGTTTTTTGAGACTGAGAAGATTGCTTGGCTTCTCAGCAGGCTTCTCTGGAATGGAACAGGGTAATTGTGGAGTTGCCTAAAGCGAATACAAAGATTTCAACCATTTTAAACAGTCTCTGCTCTTAAAGGTTGGCTAGTGTGATGAAGCTAGGGATTCGTCCCTTCTCCCCCAAGGGGGGTGCTAACCCCCTTTGCCACTAGGGAGGCAAGCCTGTGACAAGTTACCCTCCCAGGGTAGGAGTCATGGGGGACCTGACTGGGGGGGGGGATGCGCCCCCTCCTTTGGGGGACAAAGAATGCCCAAGTAGGGATGCCATCCCACCTCCTCACACCGGAATCCCCACCCAACTGCATTGTTTATATGGGAGTTGAATAGGACAAACACATACAGGGCCCCTTTGAAGTGGATGGCTTGGTTTCTGACTTGGTATGGTCTCCCCCTCTTTACACAAAGCAAGGCCAATGGAGTCTTCCCCTTCCATTCCAGGGAGGTACTCCCATACAGCGGAACGTCAAGCCAGAGTGAGAGAATCTGCTGGAGAGCATTAAGATCTGGCCTGAGCAGACGCACAACCAAGGAACAATCCCAGTCACGAGGAGCAAACAGCCAAACAGTCAGCACCACAGGCGGTTACGCATAGCAGCACACAGAGCGAACTAGGGGAGCATGGAACCAGCAGATAACCAAAGGACAGAAAAGCGAGAAACCAGATGCACCAGAGACATCAGATGCCAAAACCCAGCAATGGAAGACGTACCTCAAAACAACAGTGTGTGAACCAAAGCAAAAGGAAGAACGTCGACCCAACAGGGGCCATAACAACAGCCTCAAGCTCAGTGCAGCGCCACTGGCTCGTAGCAGTACCCGAGGAACAGTTGGAGGGCAGTGAGGCTGCACCAAAGCCCACACAGGGCCATCGATCCAATTAGCCCAGAATAAGTGGAAGCAGCTACCAACCATAGCTGTCTGAGCAGGCGCAAAGCCCACACACGTCTAACAAACCAAATACCGTGGGAAGGGGCGAAAAGAGGGACAAAGCACATTAGGCCAAGCGGACACCAAGCACATACCGGACAGACAACCCGAAAAACTCGGGAAGGGGTGAAAAGAGTAACCAAGCACATCCGGTTGAGCAAGTCCGAGGCCCACATGGGATGAAAGCTCAGCCTACCCCAGGAGAGGATAAGAGAAGCAACCAAGCAAAGCCGGCTGAGAAAGCTTGAGGCCCACCCAGGGCTAACAAGTTAAATAGCCCAAGTGGGGTAAAGAACAAACTTTGTTTCTGTTGAACACATCAGTCTCCATCCATTGGAAAACTCCATCACGGGAGAAAGGATAAACTAGGAACGGCACAAATTACCAGACGAGCAGGACAGGAGAAACAATCAACTAGAAACTGCATGTATTACCCGACAAGGACTTTGATTTGACCTAGAGAACGAGCAGAGACACATTTCTTTTGATTTGAACTGTCCTACAAAGTCGAGGAGCGGAAAGGAACCGTAAGAACTCTTTTGGCAGGGGTCAGAAAACCAGCCTCCACTTAAGTCAATGAACAGGGATTAAAACCCTGTCCTAAAGTGGAACTTTGTCTTTGTATATTGGTAGGATACTTGGTAGGCTAGTAAAGGTTCGGACATGGAACTGAATTTGTTTGGTGCTGTTTTCTAATATAGGGTATCCATCAAAAGAGTAGGCTTTAGAGAAGGTCTCACTTATTTCTTTAACAAAGGATACTGTTCAATCATGCCCTCTTGTCCATCTCCTATGTTTGATTTAACCACAGTAGACTCCTGCCCAATATTTAAAGATGTTTAGAGACCAAATAAAGGAGAATGCTACTTGGGTCACCCATGTGAACAACTCCCTCAAAAACCTATGCGAGTGGTTTGAAGACCATAAATTAACCAATTTTGCTGGCATGATGAATCTGGTCATACAGGAGCACATTTTTGCTTCTTATTACCCAAAGCTAAAGCAACATTTAGCCAACTGAAAGCAAATAGAGGCCAAGAAACGGGCTATTACTGCTGAGCTGTGGCTTTCCCAAAGGGTGTTCCATAAGGACAATGCACCTCCTCAAATCTGATGAGGGAGAAAAAGCAGAAAGAGAACGAGAGTGGTACTGATAAAACTGCATCCCATAAGGCCCATAAAAAGCATAAGGGATAAGCCAAATAGGGATCATGGAAATAGTAGTGGAACTACCCATCCCAAACAAGAGACCGATCACCATGACTCGCCCCACCTTTCGCAGATCCAGAGGAAATGTCACCTGTGAAGCAAGCGATTATGTGAAGGGGGCCCCAGATGTAAGGGTAAGCCCTTGAGGATCAGCTCTGTTTATCTGGCTTTCCTTATGAGGAAGGTATTCTCACAGGGATATTCTTCTCCTCATACTCTTTGCCCATCTGTGTAAGAGCTTAAGCTACATAAGTGTCCCTTGGGTCGTGGGGGCAACACGTTTTTGAAGAGTATACTTCTATTCCTGAAAACACAAAATGCTTCTTCAAGGTTAGTGTACCAATAGATGGAAGACATTCCATGGCGATCAGGGGCACTGTTGCCAGTAGGACTGTGGTGGATTCCAGATGGGTAAAACCAGCACAGCTCGCCAGAGCACCACTGAGGCCGCTCAAGTTGGGTGATGGATCCCCCTCAAATGTTTCCAGGGATGCCAGTCACTCAAGCAGTAAATGGAGGAATGGTGTTGATTCCCACAAGTGCTCATATGCATGTTTCACGAAGGGCTCTTCTTGGAAATTACATTAAAGAGTTAGGTGGTGTGGGTATTACAGGAGCAAGACTCAGTACTAGGTCTCAAACAAAGAAGGCTGCCGCTGCCAAGCCTAAGCCAAAGGGTAAACCCAGGGCGAAAGATTCCAAATATGGGGAAGAGAACTTCAAACCCTCAAGTACCTTCAACGGCAGTTGAGGTACCTGGCCCAGCACCTAAACTGCACGAGGAAGAGGTGCTGCTTGAGACTCTAAACCCCAATGATCACCCTGAATTGCAAGTTTACTTTAAGAAGGGGTTCCAACCAGCGAAGAGCTCAGCCAGGGTCAGAGAGATGTCCATCATTGGAACACCTCCGGAGACAGGTCTGCTGCAAGTTGGAAGGTAAACTCCCTCAAATTGGATTTTTTGGGGAAGATGGGTTACTTCACAGTGAACACAGTTCTCATCTGAAGACCATAAGAGGTTGGGAGTCTCCCAGTCTGTGCGATCTGTGACAAATCTGGGAAATTCGTCCCTTCTGCTCAAGGGGGAGCCACCCCCATTGACGGTAGAGAGGAGAGCCCGCTTCGCAAGACCCTCCTTATGGGTTTGGGCAGGCGGGACCTCACCGGGCATGACTCCTCCATTGAGGACAAGGTCTCACTGGGTCCAAGATGAACCCCTGTGAAATCTGTACTCCCTCCCCATATGGGGGGCACAGAAATGTTAAGTCATAAGGTCTTTTTGTTTGTCTGTCAACACTGGTGAGCCCTCCTTAGACTCGACATCTTAAAATCAGAAGCAGGTTACTTTTTTAAGTCTCGGGAGGATAGCTCAGGATCAACGCGCTCGCCTTGGAAGCAAGACGACACGAAGCAACACAGGTTCGATCCTCGTGTCCGCGTTTAGAAACCTCTGGGTATTAGGCGTGTTATAAATAATCCATCATATCATATCTTTTTAACAGAGACTTCTATAAGAACACTGAAGTCCTGAGCTGGAGGAGGAGACTGACGCTAATCCAAACGGCAGAGCAGACGCTGCATTGTGGAGTGGAGGCAGGACCATGGAGGACATGTGAGCCAGGAGTCCAAGAAACGCTGCCAAATCCAGAACAATGGAGGAGAAATCTCTGCAGCCCCCGTACCAAGAAGCACAGAAGGGAAGAGACGAAAGGCCACCACAACAGGAGGCCATAGCATGGCAGGCGGGACAAATGTTGCCAATGGCAGAATCACCGACCTTCCCTGGCTGAAACGCAGCGAGAAAACAAGTACACAACACTGCACAGGAAGAAGGGATGCAGTTAAGTGGATGCTGCAGGAAAGCAGAAACCCTAAATCCTTAACGGCGTGGGAACCCAAGAACAACGTGAGCAGAGACCGACATGTCCTGAGTAACACAAGAAACCCAGGGGTTGGAGAACCCACAAATAGCCTATACAAGGGTCAAGGCGTCCCGAAGGACACAAGGACCGATACCAATATCGAAAGTCAAGAGAACCATATTGCAAAGTACCACAAGGAGAAATGGACACACCGATATGAGAAGTCCAGTGGTTGGAGAAACCGAGAATAGTCTACAAAAAGGGTTGTGATGCCCTAAAGGACACAAGGACTGATACTAATACTGAAGGAAAAGAGCCATAAACTGCAGAGTAGAACAAACCTGCTAGGTGGAGTTTGAAGACTCGAGTGAGAGACTTGGGCATTCAGATACACTATTATTGCTGGGGGCTAGGTCAAGTACCCCACTGGACCCAGGCATTGAACCCTTTGTTGAATTGAATTATACTTTTTTTTTAAAAAGTATAAACTCTTCATGAATTGAGTGACTTTGTAACCAGAGGAATTGAGACAGGGTTTGGCTTTGAACTTTATTTCTTCCTTGGAAAACCACTTTGGTGACCCAGGCCAGGAACGGTATCCTGGGACAAATATTTGACTTTGAAGATGGTCTGCAGGAGGGGACAGTGGGGGGGCAGCTATGAGGCTTTTATGACATCCAGCGTGAAAACGCTTTCTCTCCATTTTGTCCTTTATATCTAGTGAATAAGGCCAGTTAGTTGGACAGGTTAGGAGAGAGGACTGTTTTGAGTTGTTTGACATTCCGTAGAGCACCTTCATTTTAGTTGTTAGGAAGGAAACCCCTTTAAGCAATAGGGATAGTGAGGCATTTTCTTTAATTTGAATAAAATGTTCAGTGTTGAACCATGTCCTCTGGTGCGAGTCTTACTTCTGGTTCACCACAGACCCTTCCTCTTACATTTGGCACATGAAGTCCTCCTTAAACATGTTTTTCTACTGGCCTAAGATGGGAGTTCAGAGAGAAAACCACTATAAGAGCTGTCCTACTTGTCAGCTATCTGGTAAAAGTGGAGATCACATCCAAACACCTTTGGTACCATTACCTCTAGTGGGTATACCATTTCAAAAGTATTGCCATTGCTGGTCCCCTTGATCTCCATACATGCTCTGGCAGCAGGTGTATGCTGGTGGTTGTTGATTATGCCCCTAGATATCTGGAAGCAATCCCAATAAGGACAGTAGCTGACAAGTTAGTTGCTAGCGCCCTGCTTGGTATTGTTATGAGAGTTGGCGTCCCTAAAGAAGTTGTGTCAGACAGAGGCACAAACTTTATGCCCAACTATATGCAAGTCATGTGGAAGGAATGTGGGGTTTCCTACAATTTTACCTCTGCATACCTTACACAAACCAATGGACTAGTGGAGAGATTCAACAGGACACTGAAAAGCATGATTGCAGCCATTGGCGAGCCTTTGAGAAGGAAGTGGGACCTTCTTTTACCCTGTCTCGTTTGCTTACAGAGAGGTGCAACAAGAAGACTAGGTTTCCTTTAGCCCCTTTGAACTTTTTTTCCAGACACACAGTTAGGGACTCCTTGGCACTGATAAAGGATGGGTAACACTATTCGTCACCACCTTAATTGTGGAGGACTTTCTGCTGGGTCGGAGGAAGAGAATGGCTCTTATGGTAGCTCGGGCGAATGACAAGCTACAGGCCGGTCAAACACTAGTATGACCAAAAGCCCTCACTTGCTCATGTTCCCCCTGGCCAGGAAGTACTGAAAAGGCCTAGAGCCTTGCAAGCTAAAATGGTCAGGACATTACATAGTTGTAGACTGAGTAAGTGAGGCCACATAGTTAGTGGACCTGGGACCCCCAAGAGAGGCTCCCAAAGCGTTCCAAATAAATAGACCAAAGATTTTCATTGCTTGGGTAAAAAGGGGAGCCCTGCTTTCGGCATCAGAGAGTAAGAGGATGAGTCTGAGCCTCTCCCCTACCTGTGCAACAGCACACCTTCAGATAGATCCACTGAGGGTGTCAAATTGTCCCCTCAACTGACACTGCAACAGCGAGAAGAGGTTGAAACTTTGCTTAGGCAGTTTGCCTCCTTGGTTTCACTAACTAGGTCCGATACCTTGGTATCAGCATGATATAGATACTGGAGACAGTGTTCATACCAAGTGTAGGAGTTACAGGATATCAGCCAAGGGGAGATCACACATCAAATCGGAAGTCAGCAAGATGTTGGATCTTGGGGCGATGGAACCCTCCAGTAATTCATGGTCCAGCCCAATGGTTCTGGTAATAAAAGCAGGTATCTCGGATTTGAGATCGAGTACGGCCTACAAAGCTCTCAATGTCGTCACAGAGACAGATGCCCACCCCTTTCCACAAAGTGATGAGTTGGTGGACAAGTTTTGTACCAAAGCACCCTTTACCTTACTTCAGGCAATTGCCAAATAGCCCTGACTGACAGTGCCAAGAAGAAGAATGCATTTTCCACACCAAAGGACCTTTACAAGTTCAGGGTAATACCCTTTTGGTTATAAAATAAAATGCACCAGCTAAATTCCAAAGGTTGGTCAATCATGTCATGAATAGGCTTCAAGAATCCTACATTGCATTTCTAAACGATATTGCAGTTTTCAGCCCTACATGGAAAGAGCATGGGAGATACCTACAGATCGTATTACAGGCCCTTCAACAGACCAACTTGACCATAAAGGAAACTAAATGCCAAATTGTTGTATATGACTGGGAGACTCCTTCAACCCAGATGACTTTTTTGGCATCACTGGGTAGTACATACATTTTATGGCTGGTACCAAAGCTACCCCGATCTCTGTGGCAATCACTTCACCATTCAAATGGCCCATAAGCTATTAAAGTGGCTGATTAACATGAAAGATGAGAATCCTAAATTGCTCAGATGATCCATTAGCCTTCAAGGCTTTTCCCTCACTATTGAGCATAGGTCAGGTCCTCAACATAGCAATGATGCCGTGTCCAGGATGTATAACCGACAAGACCAGGAAATCTGTCCAGTGGTGGATAAGATCCTCTGTCCCTAGTCACGGGTGAGGGTGTTAGAAAAGATTATTTATTTTGCGACTTTGCCTCCATAGAGATCTATGGAACCCCCAATTTTTTGCTGCAGTTTTGAACCTGACTGACCTTTGGAGGTTAAGTAAAGCCTTTTTACTTACCTTGGTCAGCTCATTTGTTTTGGGGGCACTGACCAGTCGCCATGGCTATCAGAGCAGGGGACATTGCCGCCTCATTACAAAACTCCTTGTTATTTTTACACTGCACATATTAGCTTAACGTTTCTCTTTGGTTTTGAGTAACTCTACAGTTACTTGCATGATGTGTCCAGGGCGGCTTGGTGGCGTCAAATATATTTCTAACTTTTCGAAATATTCTGGCATGCACATTTGCATTTTGCTGCATCATGCCTTTAACAGTACCATGTTGTTGGGCAAAGAACCCTTTGAACAAGAACATCCTGCAGAAGACTCAGAACTCGTCATTGCAGCCATCAAGCATGGTTTTTAACCGTCTGGGGAAGCCCTGCTCCTTTGGGGATCCCCAGAAGACATTCATCAGTGCTTCGACCGCTAGAATGGGGGGCCAGGGGGTTGGGCGAGTGCGAGGCCATCCCCACCCATGCCCTTCGGAGCCTTCACCTGGGCTACGTCGCTGCATTGGTCGCCATCCTGAGATTGGACTCGGAACTCCACTGACCCTTGTCCGCAAGCATTAAGAGGGCCTTACAGAGCCAGCTTTATTTCTGCCATGAGGGGCACCTATCTCCGTTTGATCGCAACGTGTCCTGGGGGGGGGGGGAGGGGTCCTCCAAGGTAGACAACATAGTGGTCCTTTTTTCATCGTGCAATGTAGCTGTCCAGTGTCATGTACTGACTAGCCAGACCTTAAACCCCAAGCCAAGTGTGACTTCTGCACCAGTGACCCCAGGGTCTCCCGAGACATAGCAAAGATACGAAGTAAGTGGGCCCAGCACATACAGCACCCTCAGAAGTGGTCCCTAATGAAATCAGAGCAAAAAGGGGTAAGTAAAAATACCCATTTCTAACCCCCTACACCTCCAGAATGTTTCACAGGCGCCAAGTCCAAACCTTACTTTGCCTGATAGCGTTACATAGAGCTCTGCTCAAGGACCCCCCAGTGGGCTTACCATATGGTGGTGGGATTGGGAGAGGAACTCCAAAGAACTTGCCAATACCTGTTCAGTCTACTTAAAAGTTTGCTGGCCTCCTGCAAAGGGTTCAACAGGGAGTTCTTACTTAAATTTGCTAGGCAACATCTCTGCTAGCAAGGCAAGTAATGTTTAAATGCCTGGCGCTATTATTTTTGCTTTTCATTTCGCTTTTTCTAAAATCGATTTATTATTTACCAGTGGCTTTTCTTCACTTGCTTTACCATGCTACAGTGATCTCGAATTCTGATCTTAATGAGTTTAAAGTAAAGTGTTAGTGCTCTCTAGTCAGAACACCCCAAGATACATGTATTGGTAGTGTCGGTTTAGTGCTTTACTTACATGACAATTTTGACTCATTGGAGTTTGTCCAAGGGCTTACTATATATAAGTGTATTTGTATACATTCTGCCTATCTTGTATTATTAGTACCTGTGTGCTTAACTGCACCCTTCACCACCCAACTAAGTGTAAGCCTTAGTGCTCAGTCGCACTACCTTAATAGTGTTTGGCTAGACATTAGTATCTCTCTGTTCACCAGAACAAAGTGGCCGCTCAGAATCTGTCCACAGGGATGATTCTGAAAACCCAGCTCAATGGTCTGGAAGGGCAGGCGCTGTTCCTCTAACTGGCAAGCTGCAGGAGCACAGGGCGAGATAATGTGGTGTGTTTGAGAATATACTAATTCGTTAGGAAAAGGAGAAAAGCAAAAAGAACAGTCTGTAATTTACCACTGTGGTAAAGTATCAGAGGGGAATAGCAGGATGGCGAAGAGGCAGGAGCTGGGGTGTTTTGTGGGGCAACAGAGTGGGAGGAAAGTTCATGCAATCAAGGGGAAGGAAGGGTGAAGCAATTTAAGATAAGAGGCTAGACCTGTAAACCGAACCAGGAAGGGCAGATAAGAGTAAAAAAAAAATTCTCAGTTTGCTTTTTTAAATTTACTTTACAGAGCTAGTATAATTCCAAGATTTAGATTTTACATGCTTATTTTAAATTGTATTCACAAGAATGAAACCAACCCAATGTTCACTAAATATTTTTAAAAACCAACTTTGCATGGAAGGGTGGCTTAAAATTCATTGGCTTTTGTCAAGTTTTAATTATTAATTGCAAATATAAATTATTCTATATTTTGAGTTATGGCTTGGTCATGAGGTTCTGCGGTAAAGCATCCAAAGACAATTTGCTTCTATGAAATGTTTGTCATGGTTTGTACTGTCTGTATACACATGTGCTATCTTCTTCGTTTGATAAACTAAAGGTGATGAAACAAATAAGAAAACACTTGCAAGTTTGTCATTATCAAAAATGTATAATTAAAGCGATATTCTAAAGCAATCTGATGAAACAACCTGTAATACACTAAATATTGAGATGTGACCAATAGCAAGTGTAAAATGTGAAGGAAAGGGAAACATAAAATGGCTTTCACATAATTTGATACGTAATCAGATTGACAGTTGGGGGTTCTTCCTTATAACAAGAATATGACACTTAGCCAATTTTATTCAGAGATCTAGAAACGTGTGTTGAGAAATAAAAACGTTTTAAAATTCAAATTACAATCTTCACATTTTGTGACTATCAAACATGCTAATATGTTGTCATTGCTTTTATAAAACAATACTTCTCAAATGCATATGCCTTAACATGGAAATTCAGAAACAGGATAGCCATAATAGAAACAGGCAATGTAGTGCCTTTCGATAAATGTGTGCGGCACCTTAGGTTCCCACTTGTTTTCTAGTGCTATTGCGACTAACCTGGTCACAGTGCAACCTTCTGCCTGGTAGGGTGCTTGCACTTATGCTGCAACTGATAGCTTTTCTATGACAAAAAGATACTGACCATAATATACCTGGTGATGCCTCGATTTGAAAAAGATTCCTCTTTGTTACTGCCAAAAAAGCCACCACCATTTGATTGGTTTGCCTGATCTGTTGTTTCAATCCACTTGCTAACCAAAGTGTGTTTTACATTCAAAATTTGGAGTGAATGGGGGCATGGACAAGATGGCCGGCTGAGTGGACGTGTACGGTGAGGTCTCCCATCCCGACGAGCGATATAGGGCCATTAAATCTCCTAAATACCCCTAATTGCACAGAGTGGATTGCTATATGAGAGCAGGGTGTGCTGGTCTGCTGAAGTGCCGGCAAGTTGGAGAAGCGGCCGGGGGCAGCGCTAACAAAGAGTGACAGAAGTGGTAGCGGAGACGCATCGCTGGCAGCCGCGGTGACCCGCTGGCCCTTAATCCCCGGGGAGACGAGGAGCGACGGGGAGGTAAGTCGAGCTGGTGAGCCTGGTGTGGAGTACAGGTGACTGCAGGCAGTGGCGAGATAAGGAATAGAGGAGGAGAGGCTGCAAGCAGTGAAATGCGGGAGGCTGCAGTGACAGAGCAGCAAAGCACCCTGGCAACGTAGGAGCAGGAGAGAACGGGGCTACAGCAGAGACGTCTTTATGGGAGGGCAAAAGGGGCACTTGCCCAGGGCCCCCACCTTGGAGGGGGCCCCACAAGGTTAGCTGATCTGAGAAGTAAGATTCCATTGTTCAACATTCTTAAATAGCACACGTCAGGATATTTTAATGAGGCTGTTGAGGCGCTAAACCCATTGCCTTTCTGTTTTGGCAAGTGCATTTTGCTTTTATCAATTCATCATGTATTGCTTTCTGTGTTCACTGTGGTATGTGGTATACATAGGTTGTATGTTTCTTATGGCAGAACTCTGTAGAATTCTTTCCTTCCTGTGGGAATTATGTTGATCATGTGCAATAGGCAATGGTGAAATACATACTGATAAATTGAGTGTCGCAATGGTTCAGAAGCCAGCTCTCAGTGTGTGAAGCACCCATTGCAGAGATTTGTTCAAATGCAAAATTAGAATATCACATTCCAGCCAGTCTAGTTGAGCCTTTCGTATGTCTGAAGTTTATAAACCTGCCTGTATGTACTTGGTTTTGCAGAACAACCTCTGCTATTATCAGCAATGTACCTGTACCAGATAGGGGTTGCTATAAAAACTAACATATCATCCGTATGGTGAAGGTCTAGAAATTGGTTTGTTCAGATGGGGTGTTGTAAAACCTAGGCAATCAACTCCAACGATGGCATAAACTGTTAGTCCAAGAGGTGAATAAATATCCAAATTCAAGACTATGGAACAACAGCGTTCATGTTTGTATCCTGGATATGCCAGCAGATGATACAATGATACTGGTCAAATTAGCTAATATATCTTACATTACTGTGCTGTCTTCTCTGAGGTTGGCCTTCTAGCGTGCTGCTTGTATCGTTTAGCCCATTACTTGATCTTTCGTCTTATGTAGGCCATTTGGGTGGAAGGGTTGGTAGACGATGGAAGAGAGCGGACCATATGTTGCAGGCCTCAGGCAAGCATATTTTAAGGTCTGCTTATTTGACACAAAAAACAGTTTGCTTTTTGGTAAAAGTCAAAGGTTTTTATGCACGTTTATAAATGAAAATGTCACAAGCCATTGTTTTAGAAGTATTTTAAGCTTTAAAACACAAAAGACAAACCCAGATTAAATGTGTTAAATCACATCGATCGGTATGTTGGTTCTTATATACTTCCCTGTATGATGGAGAGAATGAAGCTAGAATCATTCCCATTTTGCATTACACCCTTCTATAATATTTTGTTGAAAAATGATCATGCTTGGCAATGTGATTTGTGTACTTTACATGTCTGTTTTTTTTATAAAATGAGATTGTTTAGTTCATGGTAAGAACTGTAAAATAAAGTGTTCAAATGCAGAAATTGCAGAGTTGGCACAAATACCAGCTTCACCCCTTAACCAATGTGTGATCCTGGGCATCTCATTTAATCTTGTATTGCCTAACCTCTCAACATTGCCAGTCCCTAAACCTTTCAAAATTGTCAGCCCTTACGAGTGATTTCCTTCTCATGGTATGATCTTCATAAAAGCATTATTTATGGTTTCACTGTGTTAATAGTGAGCATATTTATATCGCACACCACAGGCATTTGTTCCTTTGATATCTAATGGCAACACTATTTGAAAACCCTATCCCACTTCTAATCTGTCTGTCTGGATAGACACCTTGGTGGTAGCTTCTAATCTGCCTCCACTATCCATGCTACGGTATGTTTAGCATTCTCCTTCCTTCCAAATGGTGGTCTCCATCGATGCATGAGCACTTTTGCATTCTGTGAGGCAGCTAATGCGAGTTCTCTATCTATTATAGGTTACATGTATCTTTTACATAGGTACTACATTAACACTACATCTACCTTCCTGGATGTCATTGATAAAAAGTATCCTGTATGTACTAGAACAGTAACCCCTTTGTTGACTGCTAATGTTGGTCCTCAAATGCTACTTGTTTATCATTCTGATTAGAGCAAGAATGAAGAGGGCAAGGGGACTTAAAGGGAGTAAAAGTGCTTATTATGCTGCGAGACAGCATATCAACCTATAGGTTGTGAGCGTGCGTGGTGGAGGTTGAGGGGCGCAACCAGTATTCTTGATCCCTTTATTCCTTTAGTTTGGTGGAGGGGGGCCCAAAGATGTCCGTGCCCAGGGCCCCAAAAGTGCTTAAGATGGCCCTGGTGCAGGACCCTCCAACAAAGGAATAACACAATGCCCCGAAGACAAGCGAAGTCTGAAATACTGACTTTAGCTAAATCCACACAGTGAAGGTTTTGTCAGAGCGATGCAGCGTGACTGTCGGTTAAAGGAGTGACAAAGGCATCCCAAGAAAGGGGGAGCCCGGGGTCCAGTCCACCTCCCCTGCACCAAGCTGAGCAGGCTTGGTGCAGGGGAGGTGGTCCTGCTCGCACCAGAGGTAAGCCCCTGATGATTGGGAGAAGCTAGTGAACTGGAGATCTAAGAGTGGGAGGTGGCACCTGGCAGTCAGACGTGAGGATCAGCGGAAGCAGGTTGCCGATAGAAGCTGACTGGCCCCCAAAGGACTGCAGACAAGGGGGACTTGCAAGTGTTTGAACCCGGTGCAAAGGAGGGGGTAAGAATAACCTGGAGACAACAGAGGCAGAATGAGAGTCGAGGGGAGTGAGGGTCCAGCAATCAGCTGCCTGACTGCGTGGCTAGGAATCTCAAGTGGACAGAGGGGAGCGGAATGACCCCCGGGCCTAGATTGGGCCTAGTTTGGTAAAATGGAGGAGAAGACGGTCCACGGGCGATAGGGAGTTGTACCTCAAAGATGCAAGTAGGCTTAGGTCATCCTACCCCGAAAACCTTTGAACACCAGCTGAGCGTGTAGCATGTAAATGGGATCAAAGAAGAGAGGGCTGGTAGGACAGACTAATACCACCACACAATCTACAATCCGGTTTGCACTGCAGGAGAAGAGGGGAGCCGAAAAAATGTCGCTCACGAAGGAAGATTTAGACTCCGCCTTGGCTAAAATGAAAAGCGGCATTGAAGAAACAGTTCAAGGATAGTTCCGGGACTTTTTTTTTTATTGTCCCTACGGTTCGGCCATGTGTTTTTAAGCATAACTCGGTAGATCGTAGAAAACTTTCCTATGGACCTTACCCGACTTTTCGTCCATTAACGCACTCGAAATCAGCCGCCATTTTCTGATAATCCTATCATTTCCCCCCATCGCCCTGGCTCACCTGCTTTTGCGGCACTAAATCAAATCCCCCGCCCCTGAGCCTGACATCAGCAGACGCGTACCGCCCATTTCCCAACGCCAAAGCACGTTTCGTGTCAACAATCGCTGCGCCTCAGCTAATGAAGTGTCGCCATGGAAATGGCAGGGCGCCTCTTTCCTCAATAAGTATAAACACACCGTTTCACAACACACAGCAGCAGATTTTCGATTCCATTCCTCTGTCTGTGTTACTTTGAGTATTCTGTGACTCGTTTCTAGGCCTTGTGAACACCTGTACCATCTCTGTAAATTATTTTACTTTCTTTACCACACAATGGCTACAATAATGCCGTATATGTACGAGCCCGAGTACACCGAGGAGGAACTACTGGAAAGGCAAGCACGCGAAAACGATGGGGATTCGGACGGCAGTTGGGAGGACCAGTCAACGGATGAAGAGCCTGGACCATGTCGCATGGACGGCGTCTCCACCTGGTGCACGTGCAATCAGTGCGAGCTAATGCCAACTGAGGAGAACTGCTGCTGCCGTGAAAATTCCGGGTGCTTGGCCTACATTTCGGAAGGCGAGCCAAGTCCGCAATGCATCACCGAGCTGCCAGAGTTCAGGGAAGCCTGCCTCTCACGGACCGTGTTGAGGATGATGATGGTGCTTATGCACGAACTTCGCGGCACTGTTCGTCCGCGTAATCCGAGTAACGAGTAAGTATACTCTGGTTTTGATGTCAGTGATGCCACTACTATGTCATGGTCGTCTCCCACATATAAAATGACATCTACATATCATTCGAATGCATGTAAATTGGTTCCATATTGTGCATTTTCTAGATAGAATTTTTTTCAAAGCAGAATGACATTTTCTACCTGAATCGACAGTGATAAGAACGTTTTGTCATTTTAATACAGTTTGCATCTTTCGTTTTCACAGGTGGTACAGGCTGGTGGCCTATCGTTGCTTCACTTGGTGGCTTCACGGGAGGCTCGGACACCGCGTTCGGAGAGTAATACCTGCCTGTGCGGTACTTGCCATTAGACAACATTTCCCCAGCGACAGTGGACAATACCGCGGATTTTCCCTGGATGTGCTGCAACCGGAACTTTACAATGTGTAATATTTATTATTTATGTTCAATTGAAATTAAGATCTAAAATAAAACCCAACATATATTTTAACAATGGTTGTTTTGATTTTTTAAATGAATCTAGTGTGTCTCCATTGAATAGTCTTCCTGTGCCTTGTCTTGTCACACCACATGTCTCCGGCCAGCATCCTCCCTCACGCTGGCCGCCCACCTTCAATCCACATAACCGTTGAACCCATATGCAGCAGACATACATATGTTATTTTGCGGGTTGGCATCAAGCCTCCCGGCCTTGCCTCCTCCCCCAAAAATACTTACCACACCACTTTATTCAAGCGTTGGCAATAAAAGGAAGGCCGTTGGATTTTATTGATACAAAACATGGTTATAGGTAAATAATCAATATGGTTGATCATAATAAATCATCCTTTTGGGCACCGGGTACAGAGATGACCCCCTCTGGCCCGTGCCGCCTTGCCACCACAGGCCAGCCTGCTGCTGACTAACTGCCTAGGCATCCAGGGTCTCCAGGGTGAACTGCACCCATATATTCTCCTGGGAGGGTGAGGTATTTATAAACTCACCCCCCTGCCTTCCATGTACTAGATCCTGCAGCCTGCCTCTTACATGCAGTTAGATGGCCTCTCCTTGGTGAGGCCCTGCGGCAAACGAGTCTTGTCTGCACGACCACCCCCCCCAATCCTCCCCCCCCGCCCTATCAAAGGCAGTTCGCACCGGGGTACTGTGGAGCTGTCAGGGAGCGATAAAGGCCAAGAGGTGCCAAAGACCATGTACACTTCAAAGTGGTCTATAGAGCATGGGTTGTTGTTCCCATGTCTACCTCCAGACCCCGTGTCTCCTGCCAAGCATCCCCCCTCACGCTGGACGGCCCCCTGCAAACCGCATAATGCCACGACATATACACGTCATTCATTCACAAACACACCCCTGTTTCGAATTCTTTATAACCCACTTCATATTTCTAATGAGAACTTCTTTGCGCTTTGCTAGTCAACCCGTGAAGGTGCTGGTTATCTGCTCTTCGTCTCTGTGAACTTCCGTGACCACTTCGAGGAAACTCGTCAGTTTGCAACCTGTGAACTGCTCCCTGTTCTACGACAAGAAACTACTCTGATCCCTGCATCTAACTGTTTGTTCGTCAAGGTAAGGCCATGTACCGTAATCATTTTGCGTCCAATTTCTTTTCGTTCAAGACAGTACATGCAAGGAAATAGTCACATGTTCTGAGTTTACATTGGTATTCATAGAGAATTGTTGATCTTTACTTTTCAGAACTTTCCACAATGCCTGCCTGTTCCATTGGCGGTTGCCCTTCGAAGACCCATAACAAATCTGAAGGTACTATAATGCATGTTTTCCCTAAGACAATAGATCAGATAAGAGAATGGGTCCGATATTGCGGATATCCACCGTCTGAGCTTGAAAGTAGAGTCCTAGAAGTCTTTGCGGACAAGAGGGGTTATCGATACCGCATCTGCAGCAGGCACTTTACCTCTGACATGTACTCCACATCATTGCTAATAAAGAAGAACACACCGCGAGCGAGGCGAAAATTGCTCTCAACCGCTATTCCCACTCTATTCGTCCACATCCCTCCACTGGTGAGTCAAGTTTACGTATTTATCTCTCGGCCTTGCGGTAGTGTGTAGCATTAGCTAACAATAATTTTCCTCATTTATGTATCCACTCAATATGAAGGCGGAAGATTCTCCATCCGTGTCGTTATTGCAGTCATCAGCCACTTCAAGCGCCTATCGGGTAATCTTACTTGGCTATTCTGCCACTGACTTGTTTTAGGCATGTAAATCAATAGTTTTAATTTATCGTGTAATTATTTTACCTAATGGTACACCCTTGTACTCGTCCTCTAGTCTTTGTTTTCAGTTATAATTATTGTTATCCAAAATAATGCAAGTACTGTCTTTCAGGGAGATGCTGAGGAGTCCAACGTATTGACGACTACTGTTGATGTCACTCAGATGCTCGAGGTACGTTTCCGTACAGTTCCATCGATGGAGATCATCAGATCTTGCATTCTTGTAGCGTGATTGTTACACACAATGTTTCTTTCGTTTTTAGCCATTGATATGTCCTTCTGTCGTCGCCCCTCCTATGTGTCTTCTTTTTTCAATATTGTGTTCATTACTAATGAAAGTCCTATGTTTCAGGGAGTCGATGGAGCATTAGTCCAAGAAGAAGGGGGAGCATGCAGTTACGGGTCGGCGCAACAGCTTGCAGAAGTGTGCGCCGCAGTTACATCGTCCCTTGATGTTCTTATGCATTTCGAGGTATGGATACTGACAGTTCGATCAAGCGAAATCATATGACGTGATTACATCCGCTATACTTCCTTCTTTATTAACGCAAGTACTATGTTTCAGGGAGATGACGGAGCTTCTTCTACAAGAACATCACCCCTAGTAGTTGATGCAGATCTCTGGGTGGTGACACTTCCAACGATCGAGCAAATCGAATCATATTTACATATCCATTATTTATTTTAGACAACTGATCATTTGTGCAGGTCTATTTAGATGAGCCGTTGACGCCTGCACAAAGTTTATGTTCTTTTTAACAAAATAGAAAACCATACTAATGCAATTACTGTGTTTCAGGGAGTTACTGAAGCATCATCTTTAATAATATCATCAATGGAAGTCTATGAGGAGCCCGAGGTATGGATCTTGACAGTTCCATCTAACTAGATCAACAATGCGTGAATAATTGTCGTTTGAATGTTCTACACAAAGCGTTCATTCGTGTTTTGCTATTGAGATGTACGTGTGTATTGGTCCCCAAGTACATTTTGTGTTTTCGATATTATTATACATACTAATGAAAGTTCTATGTTTCAGGGAGTCGATGGAGCGTCAGTGCGTGATGGATGTGCTTATCATGAAAATATAGTCGTTTCAGCGCAAGAGGAATTGGAGACATGCACACACGAGTCGGAGCAACAGCGTCCTGATGTTGAAGTTCGAGGCAAGAAAGTTTCAAAGAAAAGAAAGCAAAAGAAGGTTAGTGTCCTGGTCACTATATTATGTTGTTTTTCACTGTTAATAGTTCAATACTGTAAGTTGTGTTTAAACTGAACATCCCTTTTCCAATCTGTCCTCTAGTTGCGAGTGGGTGTACGAACTAGATCTACACAGACAGTGAAGCGAACGAGAGATGTTGCTTGTCAAACCTTTTGGCAGGGACTTGAGACTGGAGATGCATCGTGCCAATGGGAAGAATATGAAGTGATTGACAACGGAGCTATACCACCACCAGCCATTGATAGTGAATGTCCTCCTGGTAGTTCGGATGCAGTCGGAGATCAATTCACAGAATCCACACCCGCAAAAACTAAGACCGCGAGAAAGTTGAAGAAATTGTTTTATTCACCCATCGCCGGAGAAGGAACAGATGTTGCAATGGAAGAGAATAAAGTGGACGACAATGAAACACCATCAATATCACTGAACATAGCGGAAGACGATATCAGAGATTCTACCTTTCATGTGAGTGACATGTCCTCAACGTTACAGGCCGAACCAGCTGGGATGCAGAGTGGCAGTATAAGGAAAGAGGCCAAATTCATTGTATTCGATAGTTGTTTGATTGATATTATTCGGATGAAATGTGGGCATTCGGTTGGTGGGAAAGTATGTGGGGAGCCATTGATTAATGTGACTCGTGCAATTCGAGGCACTAACCTTAAAATACATGCCACCTGTACAAAATATCATCCTTTCTCATGGTCTGCCTGCTGGCAGTTGCCCCAGCATGGGTTGTGCAATCTACTTTGTGCAGCGGCTGCACTTTTTAGTGGTTCAAGTTTTAAAAAGTTAGAGTCTTTCTTTCAGTTTGTGGGAATCCATTTCATTGCGAAAACTCAGTTCTACAAATACCAAACCGATTATCTATTTCCAGCCATTAGCAAAGCTTGGAGAATGGAAAAAATGTCTATTGATAGTACATTCGCAGGCAAACGGTTCAGGCTAGCCGGTGATGGACAGTGCGACAGCCCAGGATTTTCAGCCAAGTACTGCACCTACCACTTTCAGGACATGGAAAGTAAGAAAATTGTGAGTTCGGTGGTCGTGCAGGTGTCACACAGTACATCCTCAGTGGCCATGGAGAAAGTTGGCTTTGTAGCATCATTGCAAGAACTACAATCGCGGGGAATGGTGATAGACCTGATAGCCACGGACAGACACGTTTCAATTGCCAAGACAATGAGAGAAGAGTACAAAAATATAAATCACCAATTTGACGTTTGGCATCTTGCAAAAACAATCAATAAAAAAATGTCGGCTGCAGGCTAAAAAAAAGATATGCAAGGTATTTCACAGTGGTCCAAGTCAATCAGCAACCATCTTTGGTGGAGCTCAAAAACATGTGGAGGGTCGTTGGAAATTCTACTGGAAAAATGGCGGTCAGTAATGCTACACTGTACCAACGTTCACCGTTGGAACACAAACCAACATTTCCACAATTGTGAACATGGCCATTTGTCCACAGAGGAGGCACGGAAGAAGAAGTGGTTGATTCCTTCATCACCCACTCACAAAGCCATTGAAAAGATTGTATTTGATAAAACTATAACAAGAGATTTGAGGGGACTCATGGAATTCTGCCACACAGGAGATTTGGAGGTGTTCCACAATATGTGCCTAAAGTACAGGCCAAAACGATTGCATTTTGGCATGGAGGGCATGATAAAACGGACTCTTCTAGCGGTCTTGGCACATAACCATAATGTTGGCCGTCAACAAAGTAGGACGACCGGAACTTTAGGGACGCTTCGCTACAATAAGGCCTTCACTAAAAGAAGTAAACAATGGATTATCAAACCAGTGTTTGAGGATATGCAATATGACTTTATTGAGAGACTTATTGTTGATGTCCTAGATAGGCACATACATGGAGTTGTGAACGAACCTGTGCAGGGGACAACTACATTGCCACCCAACATTGCCTCTGTTCCATGTCCACCTAAAGAAGAGCTCATTGAGAAATACACATCACGGTTTAAATGATTGTAATTTGATTGTCTGTTCTCTCGAGTCTCCTCATGTTGCAGGCCCATTGAATATGTGTATCTATGTAATGTGTAAATAAAAGTGATTGCTCAGTGTACATGCAATGTGTCTCTCCAACCTTGTTCATTTGCGCATTGAATTAAACCAAACAGTAATATAAATCATTTTTCAAAATATATAGAATGTCTCCGTATTTATGGTTCTCTGGGGCTGCAAATACACGCACACAAAATGCAAAGATGGAGTGTAAATTTCAAGTCCTGTGAGATGGCCTTACACTGAATGTAGCTAACTAGGAATGTGTGCTCGTTCAAAGTGAAGGTCAGCTGCTTTGATTTTTTGCTCGGGTGCCGGAATGGCCCACGACTCAGTATAAGGTTCTATTGTTATTTGACCTTGACAGGCCGGGACCATCCCGAAAGACTTCTTTTAGGGGGTGTGGTGCAATAACGTAAACGATAATGAATATAATTTCAGAAACGAAAGCCATTTAATGTTCGTTCATTAGAAGAAATAACGTCGGCATAGAAGGAGTGGTATTTCGGGGCTGCCCTACGCACAGACACAATGGAAAATGCAAATATAATGTAAGTAACTCTTTAGATGAGTTTACACCGCAATTTAATTACTATACAGTAGCTTTAAAGACGGGTTAAGTTGTACTTGTTCGTTCTATGTGGCATATTGTTTTGTACCGCGCACTATCTTGAGGAGAACCATCTCCTTTTACGGAAGCACCTCAAAACCTTCCTCTTTGCTTCTGCTTTCTCTCTCCCTCTCCCCTGCTACAACTGGTCCACTGTCTGCGACCTCGGTCCTGGGCCCTTCCACTCTCCACCTGCACTGCCTCCCTGTCAACCCCTGCACTGGGGGACTGTCTCAGTATCCTACAGCCCCCCCTTGACGTATAATACCCAGTTGCACTGTCCTAGCTATGAAATAATTTCCCGACCTAATATATAAAATGAATAATTTTAATAAAGATCTGATGGTGAGACTAATTTCATTTTTTATGTTTTTCAAACAGGTACATCATTCATTATTGTATGTGTCCTGAGTACCAGACACCGGCGGATGGCTTTTTCAACCGCCAGTTGCTTCTCCGCGTGAACAACGTTACCACCCTGACCATTTTATGGGCCGATCGCCAAGTACAAGTATGCCCTTACGCGGTACTAACGGCTAGATGCAACATACAGACCGTTGTGGTGGCCTAGTGCCTCGTTGTTGGAACAGCCATGCGATTATCAGTGCGACCGAAGAGCTTATTTTATCGTAAACCAACACCCTGTGTACTGCACACGAACATCGCTTGCCTCAAGATGAACTATTTTGGATCGAGAGCAAATAAAAATGCAAATCGCTGAATATTCTCTAAACATTTGATGTCAAATAAATGTACTTTACCAAATTTACAATCTTGCGGTTTGATTTAAAAGTACAGGTTCATATTCCCAATTGTGGCGCGCTGTGTTGTGAGCTGATCTGTGTTGGTTTCCGGGTTATGTGTGTTTGTCGCGTAGAAGACGCCTGTGCGCGTTTGCCTACGCAGCACAGTCACGTCACGGATAGAGGCGGGGAATATGAATGTTTTGATAAAGTCTGTTTCAGAGGCGGGGGATTTGATTTAGTGCCGCAAAAGCAGGTGAGCCAGGGCGATGGAGGGAAATGATAGGATTATCAGAAAATGGCGGCTGATTTCGAGTGCGTTAATGGTCGAAAAGTCGGGTAAGGTCCATAGGAAAGTTTTCTAGGATCTACCGAGTTATGCTTAAAAACACATGGCCGAACCGTAGGGACAATAAAAAAAAAGTCCCGGAACTATCCTTTAAGGTAGAGGGGGCGCCCATTATAGAAGATATGCCCCAAGACATAGTGGCGACCAGGAAGCTCAGAGACTGGGAGAAAGGATAATGAAGATGAAGGGGCAATTAACAGACATGGGGGGAGAAGGTCCCTGAATTGTTGCAGCGGGCGCAAACAGTGGAGGCGAGAATGCTGCTGCTGTAAGAGAAATGTTAAGATTTAGAGAACAGGTCGAGAAAGGGAGAACGTCAGGATCAAAGACCTGAAGGAAGGAGCGGAGGGAACGGATCTCGAAGAATGGGCTATGGAACTGTTAGTGGGTCTTGTGGATAATGGACAGGCACAGACAATGGAAATAGAGAGGGTGCACCGTGTGGGCAAAAGGAGGAACACCCCAGGGACATGCCCACAAGACATCCTGGTGAAACTGCACAGTTGTAAGGACAAACTGAAGGTAAGGGTGGCGGCCATGAGGCGGGGTGAGATGCACATCAAAGGAAGCAAGGTCCAGTTGTTCGCTGACCTGGCGCAAGTGACATTAGCCAAATAGTGTGCATTCAAACTCATTAAGGGGGAGCTCACAAGAAAGAACCTGAAACACTGCTGGCTCTTCCGACAAAGCTGCAGGTCAGACTATGAAATTAAGAAAATATAATTTACAGCGCGGAAAAGGGACTGAGGATATTGGGGCAAAGACACCAGGAGGAAGAGTATTCAAAGGAGGGAATACAGAGACCACCTGCACTGAGCCAAGACTGGAGGACCACAAAGGTTAGGAGAAATACATGAAGCAGCACCCACCCAGTAGTGGTGGGGCAAGGTTAACAAAACTCTACGCCCACAATTGGGGTGAGTAAGAGCTCTAGCTCGCAGAGCTATCAGTATTACTGCAAATACAATGGATTGGGGAGTTAAGGGGGGCAGCAGGGGGCGTGACTGATATGGAGGGATAGGGGCCACAGCCGGTCTTAGACCGCAGGTGGGGGACACGTCCAGAACCTGGATGAAAGCTCCAGGCACAATCGTAACGACATTAAGGGGGTCATGTCTAAAGGAGGGAAAGATCAATATTCTGGGGAATGCTATGGTATTGCTTGGGGATGTGCCAGTCAGAAAGGGGGGCACGGGACAGCGCAGGATTGAAGTACAAGTATAATGATGATTACGTTGGAATCGGGGAAAGTTAGGAGTCTAAACGGCCCAAACAAGAGATTGAGTGTGCTGAGAGACATTACTAAAAGACGGGGCTCATATCATATGCCTACAGAGGAAACACATTTAAAAAGGGAGGCTGCAAGGAGGTTATACTCCAAGGAATACCCCCAATCAATTCCAGGCACATGCTAAGGGCAAGCAGGCAGGGGTAGCAATCCTAATAAACACAAAACTCAAATTGGAGGAGGTAAAAGTTAAGAAGGACCCACTAGGGAGGTTTAAAGGGACAGACAAACACATTTGCTTCAGTGTACGCAGCCAACCAGGGGCAGGAACAATTCTTGGCAGCATGCTTGGATGAATTGGAGGGTTTTAGCCAGGGAGAGTGGGCGGTTGAAGGGATTTCAACCTGGAATTTGGCCAAGATGGGACAGGTCAGGAAGAGTAAGGGAACATGCTACAACAGCCCTGCCGCAGCAGATGAGGGAAAGGCTTGCGGGGTAGGATTGTTAGACGTATGGAGGGCAGACCACCCTCAGGAAAGGGACCCCTCATTTTACTCTTCATAGCACAGGACATATTCAATAACAAATTACATACAAATGACTCAAGGAATAATGGCAGGGGGCCATAAAGCCAGGATGGGGTCTATCACCATCTCAGATCACGCCCCATTATCATTGGAATGGGCGGAAGGGGCTATTAAAAGACAGAGCAGAGACTGGAAGATTATATACTGAGGGACAAAGTGACTAGGGATCTGATAGAGGAGGAGATGGACTAACGCATTAAGGCGGTCAAGAACCCAAGTGTTGCAGAGGGGGTGAGATGGGACAGATTTAAAGACCCCATTAAAACGAACATAATCAAGGTGGCAAAAGAGCTGCAGGAGGCAAGGAGGTGGGAGGAAAAGGAACTGGAGGAAGAAATAGCATGACTGGAGGAAGTGCACAAGGGGTCTGAGACTGCCCAGTTAGCTAGGCAACTGGCACACATGAGGGGTGTGAAAAACCTGAGGGTATTCTCACTCCTAGTCCCCCTAGATCCTCTGTTCAGGTGGCCAGGGAAAGGTAATCTCTCTTGGATCCTAACCCTGGGGGTGGAGAAGAGAGGTCGGATCACCTAGGTGGAGGGCCCTCAGGGATTGGTAAACCCACAGGCGAGATATGGCATCCCCTTTCCCTATTGACGACCAACCTAACACTTCTCCAACCTTTATGGGCTATTACGAGGGCTCTTTGCTGCAGAGGCCTAGCAGCGGGAGGCAGTGCGGGTCGGGCCGTTTCCAAGCAAGTAAAGACTCTTATAATTGCTGATCAGCTCCGGGTGTTTGCTGGAAGACTGTAGTGTCATAAAGGTAGAGAGATCCCCTTTCCGAGCCTTTGTAGTCGCTGGAGGCCAGGCACTTACCTGGCGTATGAACAGAGAAGACCATGCTGGGAACGGAGTGAGTTTCTGTAAGCAGGGAGAATAACTTTGTAGCATGTGAAGTTTTACGCAAACAAAGTCCTTTTCGTTATTGAGCCAATCCTTCAATTAAGCAAACTAATGTGATAAAGTACAAGGTATCTATCCTTTGTTGAACCAGTTAACATACTCGACAAGCGAAAGGCATGCTAAGAACTCTGTTTTCCCTACGGAACAGTGGGAGATTCTTTGTATCGGAAGCTAAATAAAAGTGAACAGACCTGGAAAGGTGACTGAGGGGCTAAACCAACATTGCCAAAGCCAATAGACAATTAAGGAATGGCTTCAAAAAAGGAACAAGTACTGCCCAAGTAAAGAGGGAAAGCAAATAATATTAATGGAAGCTGTTGTACCCATAAACTGTCTATCATATGAGAATATGGTTTGAATATACATTGCCAAGGTCATTAGAATTGTTTTGACTAAACCACGCGGGCACGAGCCAAGAGAATATGTTGAAAAGCAACAGGTGAATGGTGACAAACTAAACGAGCGCCATTGAAAGGTGGGTATGAGTAAAACCATCCCAAAGTGAATTTTATGAATGGATGCAGTGCAGAAAATCCAAAAGACTGGCAGGTGGTGAGAGACAAGTTATGGCAAAGCAAAAAGGCCGTACAGAAGAACCTGTGTGGGCTGAAGAGCCTATGGATCCTGATTGCGTGGCCTGTGATGGGTGGACCATGTGGTCTGATAACTGCGCCTAGACCAGTGAGCCCTAAATTGCAAAAACCAAAAGACATTGTGAACCAGACCAAGGAGAAGCACTGCAAGCGAGCTGGTGACGGAATCCTGAAGGAGGGTCAGGTTGACCTAAAGTTGTGTTGAACATTTGAAAAGACTAAAGCAAGTACAAGAGGCTAAGTTGAAGTCTTGGGGAAGGGAACACCGAGATTTTAGGAACTGCCCAGTTTGTCTTGAGAAGTCTCAAATTGAACTGTGTTGCCTTGAAGTTGGGTAAGGGAACCCCAAGGATTTGTGGAACTGCTTTGAACATGAGAAAACTAATTTGGAGACTTGTGTGCAACTTTCTTGAACTTGTGCGAGGGGGGATGAGAAGGAAGCTAAGAGCTAGAAAAAGCTCAGAACTGTGTGTTAATCACAGTTTCTTTGACTATTGACATCCCTACAAGTTGTTTAGCTTTAGTTGTTATGTTATGTTATTTTGCACTTATATAGCTCCTTATATATCATTGGTATGGTCTGAAGGCGCTGGTAGGTTGAACGCCCTTGAGAACCGAAGTCCTGGTCAGTAGAGGGAGTGGAGAGAGTCAAAGGTGCGTGTGCGCACCAGGTATGTGTGCAGCTGGTGCGGAATGCCTGTGGCAGCTGCTTCCTAGCGGTAGGTGTGGTGGCTGATAGATCAGGAGTATGTGTTCGATCTGGCCGGAATTATCCAGACCGAGAGTGGTAGCGTTAGGCCTGAGGAGAACGCTTGGCTGTGGGTGTGAGATCAGCAATGTTTGCTTTGAGTGATGGGGAGTGAGCGGCAGATGTTGATATGAGAACAGTTATACCGAATGGTGTCATAGTATCTCTGTGTTCTAGTTGAATGGTGGTGTAAGGAGAGAGCAAGCGTGGGGTGTGATAAGAGGTATGCATCCACACTCAGAGCCTCTCTCCACACTCAGAGCCTCTCTCCACACTCAGAGCCTCTCTCCACACTCAGCTGCTCTGCTCGTTCTTCCCCTCTGTACTCTCTTCTGCTCTGCAGGCTCCTCCCTTCTCCACTCTGGTACTCTCTTCCGTTCTCTTCACTCATCATTTCCCCACGCCCCTCTGCTCTCCACATTCAACCATTCTCTATACTCAACCGCCCTCCCCACTCATTCGCTCTCCGTACTCGTTGGTTCTTTACACTCATCCGCCCTTCATACTCATCGGCTCTCCATATTCATCCGCCAACCGCATTAATCCTCTACACTCGTCCACACTTATCAGCTCTCAACATTCATCCGTTTTCCAGACTCATCCGCCCTCTACACTCATCCGCCCTCTACACTCATCCGCCCTCTACACTCATCCGCCCTCTACACTCATCGGTCCTCCACGCTCATCCGCCAACCGCCTTAAGTTGTGAGGGCAACATAGGTTTTGGATACAGACAGACTTAAGTTGAACTCCGACTCAGATGTTCCTTAGTTTTGTTCAGGTAGGAAAATCTCACCTTAGTATAGGGCAAGTTAAGCCTTCTACCATCCGGACATTTGATTTAATAAACTGTTTTGTTTTTGAACTTTGAATCTGTTGTCTGTGTCTTGCTTCATGATGCCTTCACAGGGAGCAACTATTTGTATTTGTATTCATTAAAATGTTACATATTGCTTTAAGCCAAAGCGCTTTACGTGAAACAACAAGAATACATAAGAAGCAGTAAAATACATATCATGAGCCAAGAAACCAAGAAAAATATACAGAACAAATTGCAAAGTTTATTGGAGTACCACCTGAGTAGGATAAAGCAGGTGAGGAGTAGTAGACGGTGTTAGGGAGGGGGGTTGGAGTACAGCCTGAGTAGGCTAAAGCAGATGAGAAATAGTGGAGGGTGGTCAGGAGGGGGGTTGGAGTAGGTGGGATTTTAGGGAGGAGCGGAAAGATGAGTATGAGGAGATAGAGCAGATATGGAGAGGAAGAGAGTTCCAGTGCAAAGGGGTAAGGAGCTGGAAGGAGCAGAAGCGGGAAGGGGCACATGGTGCAGGTGGGACAGTGAGTAGGAAGTCATCAGAAGAACGGAGTGGGCAAGAGGAGGAGTAGAAAGAGGAGGGAGGATAGGTAGGAAGGGGCTAGATCGTGAAGAGGTATGAAGACGAGACAGAGGAAGTTGAATTTGAGTTGGGAGTGAAAGGAGAGCCAGCCAAGTGAGGAGAGAGAAGAGGAGATGGAATCATGAGGAGCGAGGGGGCAGAGTGTATGGATGGCAGAATGGTAGAGGGATTTAAGGGGGGCTAGATGTGGCGGGGAGGCCAAAGAGGAGAGCTGAGCAGTAAAAGACGAGAAAAGATGGAGTAAATTAGGAGTTTGGTGGTGTGAAAGGTGAGGGAAGATCGAATTTTGCGAACGTTATGGAGATTGAAGCGACAAGCACGGGAGGTTAGAGAGATGTGGTGAGTAAAGGAGAGGTTTGAGTCGAAGTGGAGGCCGAGGTTGCGTGTAGAGGCAGAAATGGGGAGTTGTGCAGGGGGAGAGAGGATGAAAGGAGGTGGTAACTAAGATATTGGTCAATAGGTCGGCAGAGAGCATCTTACTGAAATGCAGGCAGCCTTTTTGCAAACACAGGAACAAAGTGGGAAGCCTACTAGTGAGGCAATTAAGAGCAAGGGAGCAGAGATGCTACACAGCGGGTGTAAAGGACCAGAGAAAGCGGGTGGTAGTGACGGAGGTGGGGGGGGGGCAAAAGAAGGTTAATGGAGGACTTTTTTGTAAAACTATAGTGCAGAGACATGTGATACACAAGAACAGGATGCCTACTTGGGGGGGGGGGGGGGGGGGCTGGATAGGAACAAAGCTGTCTAGTGACCAGAAACACTACCTAGAAGCACCAATGACTAGGGAAGAGGTCCAGCGAGCTATAGGCAGACTCAAACTGCTTAAGTGGCCAGGAACAGATGGCTTTACAGTGATTTTCTACAAAATATTCAGCAAACACTAGGGGCCACGTTGGCAGACCAGTTCAATGAGTTCCAGGAATGAGGCCAAATATCTGCACTTATGGAAATGGCTTGCATCACTCGAATTCCTAAACCAGTCAAAGATCTGAAGATGTGTTCGTCCTACAGGCCAATAGCGCATAACAATATAGACGCTAAACTGTACACACAGGTACCAGCCACAAGGTTGGAGAGGTTCCTGCCGGATCTGGTTGCACAAGATCAGTCAGGATCTATACAGGGAAGGAACACGTTTGATTACATAAGGGGGATACTCCATATCATAGATAAAGCCACAAGGATAGGATCTACGGTCCCCATGCTTCCCTCGACGCTTGATGCAGAGAAGGCATTTCATCGGGTAGACCTATAAGTTTAAGGTGTTGCAAACAATGAGGGTAGGACCATATTTTCTGAGGATGGTAAAAGCTAATTATATAGAGCCGAATAGGTAGTGTAAAGGTAATCGGTAGGCTCTCTAGATCCTTTCCTATAACTAGGGGATCCAAACAGGGGTGTCCCATGTTCCCCCTTCTATTTGACATCGTGAAGGAGCCATTTGCACAAAAAGTATGAGAAAACTCAGTGATAGAGGGGGGGTCAGATGGGCCAGGTCACAGCATAAAAAAGGTCTATTTACAGACGACGTAATGCCAATGGGAACCAACCGGTAGCAGTCGCTGCAAGAGATCATGGAAGAAATTAACAGGTTCTCAACCTTTCCAAATCTGAAATATTGAACTTGTCGGTGGGGACAGGGGAGAAGGTGCACCTTAAAAGTCAAACACCCTTTCCAAGTGCGATATCTGGGAGTGAACTTAACCCCAAAGTTGGGCACATTTTTTAAAGCGAACTTTCCCCTCCCCTTTAATTGGTCAGATCAGGAATGATCTGAAGAGATGGAAAGGCCTGTATGTTTCATGACTGGGGAGGATAGCGATCATCAAGATGAACATCCTCCCCCAGACTCATACCTATTCCAGGCGCTCCCTATCCCAATAAAAAGGGGCAGTGGTGAAAGGCGTGCAAGGAGAGATCATGCACTTCGTGTGGAATGGGAAGAAGCCGTTCATTGGGCGAAATGTCCTATACAAACCCAAAAGGGCAGGGGGAGTAGGGTGCCCAAATGTAGTGACATGCCTCCAGGCGGCACAACAGTGGATTTTAGCAGAATGGGGAAAGGAAGGCAATGTGAAGCATTGGGTGGTAGGGGGCCGGAAGGAGCTTAGAGATCTGTATGACACCGCACGATTCAAGATATTTGGTGAATGCTCCCTGGAATTTGGGCTAAACAAAAGTGAACTCTTACATTATCAGCAGCTCAAGCATTGGGGATGCACCCCAGCAATGAGAGAAGGGGCGACCAATCTCAGACAGCGAGACTAACAGAGGTCTCATCCCAGCAATCTATAAAATCCCAACAGGGGAAAGAGAACAAGGGCCACTGATAAGGAGCCAGTGGCCGGTAGATGCAGGGAGGCAGTTCACAGACAAGAAGTGAGAACAGGCAACACGAGGGGAATTTGGAAAATACACATCCGCACAAAGCCAGGCGCTGCAACATAACATTCTGCACAGGTAGCACTTGTGAGAAACCAGAAGGTGTCTCACCCGCTAGTCCCTAGGGAATCTGTCATCTAGGTGACCAGGACACTGCCATCGCTTTTGGATCCCGTTCCTGGGGGTGGACCAGTGCAGGAGGAACACCTGGCTGAGGGGTCTTTGGGGAGTGAGAAACTGGATGGTGAGATGCTGTGTCCCTCCCAGTGAAACTGTTGCCCCCACCCTACCAGGTAGGATATGTGGGAACTTTACCACCAAACCCTTTTCCCTTCACAAACACTTCCAAACGGACAGCCTGCTCTGGGAGAAAACAGACTCACACCCGAACAGTGCACCCGACATGTACCGCTAATAGGTCAGACGAAGTCAGGCAATTACTGACAATTATCACACCTGACTTCCATTAAACTTCCCCACACGGATAAAAGGCGGAGCATGAGAACACACTCTGAGCGAGGCAAAGCACACGAAGGAGAAGAAGTTTTCGAGAAGGCAACTGAACGAGGGGAGAAAGACGGCAAACCAAGAAAGGTTTGCAAGAAGTGAAATACCATTGACCTTTCCGACAGGAAACCATTACTTTCAAAACCCTTGTAGATCGGAAGACAGAAGGCCAGGAAACAAGGCTAAAAAATCCTGCATTCTGTGTCAGAAATACCAGAGGCCGTCCTGCGTAGCTGACCAAGTGGGGGAGGAGCAGCGGCTGCTGTAGTATCGCCCTTGGCTCCAAGAACAAAGTAGCGCCCGAGAGATCAACAAAGCCAGTGAGTGGGAGAGGCCGGTGCAAGACTGGTCTGTGTTGAAGTCAAGGTTGCAAGCGGCAACATTGTATAGTGAGCGAAGGAACGAACATTGTTAAACTTGTGTGACGAGATGCGAGTAAAGCTAAATTGCTGATGAATGTTTGAACTTTGAGAAGGAAAGGTATGATACCAGTGACAGTAGTCTGGCGCTGCCTGGGTGCTAAATCGAAGGTCTCTGAAAAGGTATCCAGCCAAGAGGTGGCAGAAACGAAAATATGAATATTGTGTGAAGTGAATCAAAGTGGTCCTGTGACGATTAAGCAAAACCCATCACACATTCTAAGGTCTTCAATTTTTTATATCGAGAGGAAAACACAGAAAGTGAGATTGCATTGTCCAAGCACGAACAAGGGAGACCAAATGTGAATATTGTGCTAAAAGGATCTGATCCCAAACGAGGGAGACCGGTTGTGAACATTGTGGTAAAAAGGAGGGAGAGAGAGAGAGAGAGACCCATGATGACGATTGAAAATGAGAACTTGTACATGTGAAGCCCTGATAGGAAAGGAACTTTATTTAGTGCTTATTTGTTGCAACCGGCCTTCTGGAGTAAGACTTATTGGAAAAGAAGCTTTGGCAAAAGGCTCTTATACCTTTGCTTTGAACTGTATCCTTGTGGCAGAGAAACCAGAGTGTGTGGGAAACTCGAATATGCCGCCTTGATCCGTGATGAACGTGGGGAAGGAGAGCCAACTGCTCAACTATCCCGACATATTATTTCTTGAACACTTTTCTTTTTGCATACACCATTATCTCACACCATTTTGTATTTAGAAGTAAGGATTGGCAATAGTTTTATTAGTATAGGGCATTTTCTTTTACATGCTTGACTAGAACTGCATTATTTTTATTTGATGGTTGTAGCTTGCTCTCATCTTTAGATTTAGGTTTAGATAGGTGTGCCGCCAACCCACTGAAGTTCAATAAATACCCTTGAACTGTGATCACTTGTGTTTGTCTTCAATGTTTGATATCATGCCTTACTTACACGTTAAACACCAAAAAGGCTGAACAAAATGAATGAGTCTAACTCCCAGATGTGCTTGCGAGATTGTGGGGAGGAGGGAATGGGGAGGAACATCTGGTGGGGGGCACGCGCACCTGAAACAGTTCTGGTAGGACGTGAAGTCAAGAGTCCGTGAGATTTTGGGGATTAGCCTCACCTTCCACCTGGCCTTGGTTATGTTAAATATCCCTGCGAGAGGGGACACCATGATCAAGGGTAGGAAGGAACAGTTGTGTGCAAACCTGGTGCGAAGTGACAAATATTGCATCATGGGGCAGTGGCAGAAGAGGTAGGCACCCTCCATGATATAATGGTGTCATATAATAAGGGAAAACCTTAGTATGGAAAAAGTGACAGCAACCAACCATGATGATCTAATGCGGTTCGGGAAGGATTGGTCTCCCTTTATAGAGTACGCCCTCAAGGATGCCAAAAGATGATATATCGCCACAAGATTAAGGTTGCTAGACATTCTACAGGAAGAAGACTAAATAATGGACAAAATATTAATGGAATTTGATGTGTATGATCGAGACTTGACGGGGGGTGCGGGAGGGCATTATAGACCATTACCGAGTTGAAGATTAGGATGTAGACTTTTGTTAGTGCTATTTGGTTGATACATCATTGTTAAAGCTGTATAACTGATGGGTTTTTCAGTAAGGAAAAGTATATTTTTATGGTGATGAAAGAATGGTTTTTACTGCGTTAATAAAGTCTTAGTTGGAAAAAAAACAAAATTATTTGGAGTGTCCTCTACTGAAGAAGATGGTTTTTCAAATTAAGTGGTAGAGAGACTGATTTAGGTGAAACATGTAAAAATCAGTAGTTAGTTCATAACACTACTTTGTTTCAGTAAAATCACATGCAACGTTCATTAACTGTTTAAGAATTGCATCTTGTCCACACACCTGTGAATGTCACAATGTTATCTTCACATCACATTTTAGATCTGCTGTAGGTTCAAAGGAGTGGCCCATCCAGCTTATAAAAACTCAACTCCTTTGCTGGTGAGATCTTCTGCACAAAGGAATAGTCCTCATTAACTTTTTGTCTTTTATCTGTATAGCGCCCTTCGCCTGGGATTGTTGTTTAACGTGGAATTGCAGCCAAATACACTCCGATTGATAGGAGCGTGTGGTAGACCTTACTTTAGCATGTGAAAGCAGTAAGGGACGCTACAATGAAGAAGACTTGAGAAAAGATCAAACCATTCTCTAACACCAAAAAGAGAAACAAATGTCTATTTGTAGGTCCTTATTGTTGATGCAACAAGGCCCACCCAAAGAATGTATCTGCTTCCTTGCAGTAGCTTTAAACACCTAAAAGTCTGGATTTCAGGAGCCATGCTCTGAAGATCAGGGATAGCAGATCATAAAGGACCTGGTTACTGTCTTGTCAAGAGTGATACAAGGGACGTACGACTCGGAGCTTGAATTGAAATTTAGAGTAGACCTGGAGGATTACAGGGACCATTTGAAATGCTTAGGCAAATCTCCTTTAACAGGAATTTGAAAAAAGGTTCAATTAGTATGCCCACGTGGTAGAACCTGCTGTTAAAGGATATGCATTTGTGGTGCCAAAGAGGTGCACGCAGATCTATCCGAACATCCAGCTAAATCACTATAACAATGTCAAAGTCTACTAATTTGCTCCCATTTATTGTACATGAACTTTCCTGAGTTCACTTTAACAGTGATAATGTTCCCGATTCTGGGAAAAGCCTTCATTTGTTTGCCCCACTTACATAAAGCTTGTGCATCCACTTAAAAGCATGGGCCACACTGAGCATCCTAGCTTTCCAATGTTTTAAAACAGTGGATGTGATGTTCATCAGTACCCCCACCAACTTCCACTTCAGAGTGATTAACAGCTTGGACTGCTCTCAGTTTAAAAAGAGTGAGAACGGTTGTCTCCTTGGGTAACAGATGGTATGTAGAGAGACTATTCCCAGACAGGATGCCCATGCCCTGCAAACATCCTTCCATGGAAACATTCATCTATGGTATTGGTGAACCTGGGCTCTTGGTGTGGTACTAGCCATCATTCACCATTCTATCTGAGTGTGGCAATTGTTAAGCTTCAATATCTTATCTAGGTGTGACGCAGGCTTAAGTTAAGTATTCCATCTCAGTGTGGCACATGCGAACATTCACATTACTATCTAGGTGTGACGCGGGCTACATTTGAGCATTCCATCTAATCCCATCTAGGTGTGGCTCATGCTAACATTCACAATCCTATCTAGGTGTGACGCAGGCTAGAGCAGAGCATTCCATCTAATTGTGGCACATGCTAACATTCACATTTCTATCAGGGTACGAGGCGGCTAAAGCAGAGTATTCCATGTAAGTGTGGCACATGCTAACATTTACATTTCTATCTAGGTGTGATGCAGGCTACATTTGAGCATTCCATTTAAGTCCATCTAGGTGTGGCTCATGCTAAGATTCACAATCCTATATAGGTGTGACGCGGGCTAGAGCAGAGTATTCAGTCTAAGTGTGGCACATGCTAACGTTGACATTTCTATCTAGGTGCGACGTGGGCTAAAGTTGAGCATTCAATCTAAGTGTGGCTGGCACATGCTAACATTCACATTTCTATCTGGGTGTGATGCAGGCTAAAGTTGAGCATTCCATCTAAGTGTGGCGCATGTTAGCATTCACAATCCTATCTAGATGTGATGTGGGCTAAAGCAGAGCATTCAGTCCAAGTGTGACACATGCTTACATTCACATTTCTATTTGGGTGCGAGGTGGCTAAAGTGGAGTATTCCATCTAAGTGTGGCGCATGCTTACATTCACAATCCTATCTAGGTGTGACGCGGGCTAAAGTAGAGCATTCAATCTAAGTGTGGCACATGCTAACATTCACATTTCTATCTGGGTGTGTTGCAGGCTAAGTTGAGCATTCCATCTGAGTATGGTGCATGCTAACATTCACATTTCTATCTAGGTGCCACGCAGACCAGACTTCATAGTTATCTCTAGGTGCGGCACTAGTCAACGTGGGCAAGTAAATAAGTGTGTTATGAAGTGCAACATTTGCAGTGCAGCCATGAATAGATTTGGGCTGGCACAAATCTCCGAGTATGCATGGTATACGTCTATGGCAGTCTACGTTATTGAGATAAGGAAGAGTAGCAGGGGCTTTCTGGAGTAGAGTGATTGCTCTACACCCCACCCATGCCAGGCTTCAATAGGCTTCCCCTTCGGACACCTGCAGACACGTCCTGAAGCAGACCATGTAGGAGCCGTCCTTTGCCTTGGGGCCCTCAGCCGCGGGGGCTGCCAGCCAGAGGGCTGCCCTGGGGAGGTGGGTTATGAACAGGGAACCAGCCAATCAGGAGAGGGGAAGGGGGTAGGCCGGGAGGAGGGAGAAGGGACGTGGGAAAAGGCACATCAAGCAAGGATGGCGATCGGGGGTAGGGGGGCAGCCAAAGGCCGAGATGTTGCCCCCCCCAAGGCCCAGGAGGGTCCTGGGGGCGGGGGGGATGCACTTACCTGCACCTCAGGATCTACACGAGTTAAGCAGGGTGCAGTGCGGCCACTAGGCCCAACACGGAGTTAAGCTCCGCCATCAGGGAAGGGGGTGGGCTGGGAGGAGGGAGAAGGAATGCAGGAAAAGGCACGCCAAGCAAGGATGGCGATTGGGGGCAGGGGGGGCAGCCAAATGCTGAGATGTTGCCCCCAGGGCCCAGGAGGGTCCTGGGGGGGAATGCACTCACCTGCACCTCGGGATCTACACGAGGTAAGCAGGGTGCAGTGCCGCCACTAGGCCCAACACAGAGTTAAGCTCTGCCAATCAGGGAAGGGGGTGGGCCGGGAGGAAGGAGAAGGGATGCGGGAAAAGGCACGTCAAGCAAGGATGGCGATCGGGGGTGGGGGGCAACCAAAGGCTGAGATATTGCCTCCCAGGGCCCAGGAGGGTCCTGGGGGGAATGCACTCACCTGCACCTCGGGATCTACACGAGGTAAGCAGGGTGCAGTGCGGGCACTAGGCCCAACACGGAGTTAAGCTCCGCCAATCAGGGAAGGGGGTGGGCTGGGAGGAGGGAGAAGGGATGTGGGAAAAGGCACGTCAAGCAAGGATGGCGATCGGGGGGATGGGGGGCAGCCAAAGGTCGAGATGTTGCCCCCAGGGCCCAGGAGGGCCCTTTGTGCTCATTACATACTGAAGCACGCTCCCAGTAAGCTTTGTATTTCTCTGTATTTGTGTCAGGGATATGAGTTTCACAAAACCTTCCCAGGAACTGAGAACAACGCCCTCTCTGAAATCCAGTGTGCGACTATGCAGTGGTACACTTTGCACCGACTTGTTTGCTGCAATAAACAGCTAGCGATGATGATGATGTACTGCTATGCTATTCATGCAACTGTTATGAAAGGCAGAGTGGAGAGGAGGCCTCTACTTCAGATCCTGGCTTGTTTATTGAACAGACTTTTGGAGTGGGACAATCCACTGCTTGAGGTTTGGAAAATCTTGGGTTTTACCATGATAACCTTGATATAATTGACTCATCCTGGAAAGGTACAGTTGTGAGCCCCAAAGAAGCCTCTGGATCTGCAAATCGAGAGAAGAGACTTGCCTTGCTGAAACGCACTAAGAAAACAGATCGGGTTAGTTATCACTTGCAGGGGTTTAACTACTTTTTTGCCAAACAGCTCTTTACCAACAAAGAGCACATTTGAAATCTTGCTCGGCCAATCATCCAGAAGGAGGTTCTATTGATCCATCCCTATTTAATTGCTATATAAAATGGGAACTAAGGAAGCATAAACAATTTAGGTCTATGCTTGGCACAGATATTTTTTAACTACAAGATTTGGAATTTCTAAAACAATTTCTTTTCGTTTCAGTTTCTGCCATGGTTATTCCTCGAGCAGCTGCATGAACCAAAACATCGATAGATCCCAGATAGGATTTCCCCCAGGGGGAACGACTCGGTGGAAGCTCAAAATGAACTAGCAACAATTAAAATGTGAAAGTTCAATTTCTGGGTTGCAAAATCATTGGTCTTCCAAAAGTAAAACATTATTTTACCCAAGAACCATGGACTCAGAAATGCCCCAAATAAGACAAGCAATAAAGAATCGGAGGATGGCATCCACACGTGAAGCTTCGGTCATACCCATCTTCCTGGCTGCATCAAAGATGAGGTGAAAAGACAACTCAAACGATTTAAAGTGTAGCAAAGATTTAGACTGTCAACAGGAAATATTCAAAATATGAGCATCCATGACAGATCAAATGCCTCTCTCCAAGGAAAGTACATATTTAGAAATATTAAAACATCCTATGTGAGATAACATTTGTGCTTCTTGATGCAGACGTGTTCCAATGGTGTGAAGTTCAGGATGGGAGAGGAGTGGACAGTGAAACTGAAACCATAGGCCATATTGACGGGGCTCATGGGGTAATCTGGGATCTCTTCATATTGATCAGAATAGAAAGTAACCCTGGTCTCCACTGGCCTTCACTTCAGAAATAAGACGGGTAGCTAAAATCAATTTTGCTCGTTTTTCTTTGCATTATTTGCAAACAATAAATCACTATGGACGACAACACTGATCTTTCTTCTTTGTAGACAGATGTAAAATTAGTCAAGGCCACCATTTTTTATAACTTTTAGTAGTGCTGCACCAATCGTCTGATATATGAACAAAGGGTTAGAGGAGATGATGTATAAGGAACGAGGCAAGGTCGGTGCAAGCGACTTAGCACATGGCCCCTGAGCAAAGCAGAAGAAAGCATGGGTGGAGTCCTTCATACAGAGGAGAGACAATTAACAGGTTACTCACCGTAGTGACCACCTCCTCCTAGTCCATAGTCCCCTTTCCTCCATACTTGTGGGACATCTCTCCGTCCTGTGGGACGGGACCGGAGCACTTTGTAAAAAGCATCCAAATTTTTCCGAAAATGTGTCCTTCCTCTCTTTCTTGCGCGGGGCCCGGCACGCGGCCGTAACCCCGCCCACCTTGGCTCCGCCCCGCGCATCGCCCCTCAGTCCTTTTCTTTGCCAGGTCAGAGACCCATTACCAATACAGAGGAAACTTATTAGAGGGGACGGCGGGCAGGCGTATGGAGGAAAGGGGACTATGGACTAGGAGTAAGGTGGTCACTACGGTGAGTAACTGGTTAATACTCCTACGTCCCGTCCCCTTTCCTCCATACTTGTGGGAGATTCCCAAGCACTCCTTACAGGAACTACTTACAGGTGGATGGAAATACCCCTTATTGAAAAAGGTTCTTCAGCACAGCCTGACCAAACTGAGCATCAGCTCTAGAACTCATATCGAGGCAGTAATGCTTACAGAAAGCAGATGGAGAGGCCCAAGTAGCTGCCCTAGCGATGGACTCCCAGGGAACATACTTCTGAAAAGCAACCGCAGCTGCCTTGCCCCGCACCAGGTGTGCATGAATACCTTTGGGAGGTTTCAGCTTTTGGACAGTGTAAGACTCTGTGATACAGGCGGCAATCCACCTAGAAATAGTTGCCTTAGATGCCCGTTTGCCTTGAGGGTTGCCGAAAGTCACAACAAGTTGAGAAGAACTTCTAAGCTCGGAAGTCCTATCCAGGTAGAACTTGAGAGCTCTTCGGACATCAAGACAGTGTAGAACCCTCTCTGCCTCAGAGGCGGGGTTCGGAAAAAAGACCGGTAGGGAGATCGATTGATTCAAATGGAATTCGGTCACCACCTTCGGCAGAAAAGCCGGATTAGTTCGAAGGACTACCTTGTCCTTGTGAAAAACCAAGAAAGGATGCTCCACCGACAATGTCTGGAGCTCACTCACTCTCCTTGCCGATGTGACGGCGACCAAAAAGGACACTTTCCAAGACAAGTACTTGAGGTCCACAGTAGCCATTGGCTCAAAGGGTTTGTGGCACAGCGCCGTCAGGACAACATTCAGGTCCCATGGGGGTGCGGATTACGAACTGGAGGGTAAAGGCGTGTTAAACCAGCAAAATGCCTCTTTACCACTGGGTTAGCCAGAGAGTACGAACACTGATCCGTAGAGAGATAGGCAGAGACCGCTGACAGGTAAGTCCTGCATGACAGAACATGAACCCCTGACTCTGCTAGGGAGGACACGAAGGACAACACCGCGTCAACCGTGGCCCCCCCCCCCTTGAATCCAATTTCTTCTCTAGACACCAATGACAGAACCTGAGCCATTTGCTCTTGTACTGAGATCTGGTCGAAGGTTTTCTGGCTGCCTGAATAATACGCATGTTATCCGCAGACAAATTCAGATGCTCTAAAGACCTGAACTCAGGCACCAAGCCGCCAAGCTGAGCGATTGTGGGGAGGGGTGCCACAGCTGCTGCTCCCCCTGGTGGAGAAGATCAGGTTACCGGTAACTCCCGTCGGTGGATAAACCGACAGGTGTTGGCGTTCTGAGAACCAAAACCTGGCTGGCCACCCTGGGGCTATCAGTAGAAGAGAACAGTTCACCGAGTTCTTCAACTTCCAAATTGCCCGGTGAACTAGAGGGAGAGGCGGGAAGGCGTAAGCTTTCATGTTGTGCCATGGAATCTCTAGAGCATCCCCCAGAGAGGAGGCTCCCAGCCCCCCTCTGGAGGCATACAGAGGAAGCTTCTTGTTCGTCGCCGTCGCAAAGAGGTCCACCTGCGGTGTGCCCCAGCGCGAGAAAATCCCTGAGAGGACCTCTGCCTTCAACTCCCACTCGTAGCTGACCACTGTCCGCCGGCTGAGGGCATCTGCTGTGACATTCAGCTGGCCCGGGATGTGCACTGCAAGCAGCCAGCCACCATGAAGCACGGCCCACTCCCAAATCTGGATGGACAGGTCCACAAGGGGGGGGGGGGGAAGACTTCGTTCCCCCCCTGCTTGTTGATGTAATACATTGACACCACATTGACGGTTCTTATGCGGATCACTCTGTTGACAATGACCGGTCTGAACGCCTTGAGCGCCAAGAAAATCGCCAGAAGCTCCAAATGGCTTATATGTAGGAGCTTGTCTTGAGGCGACCAGAGGTCCGAGACCTGACGGAGATCCAACGTCGCACCCCACCCTAGGAGGGAGGAGTCAGTCATGATCGTCACCATAGGGACCGGGTCCTGAAACCCCGTGCCCCCAGACAGATTGCTGAGAGATGACCACCAGTCCAGGTCTACTCTCATGGAATCCGGAATCATTATCCGCATGGAGTCTGGATCTACTGCTTGACGCCATGAATTCCGAAGGGCCATCTGGGTCCGTCTCATTTTGAGACGAGCAAGAGGAAGAGCCAGCACACATGAGGCCCAGAAGCCTCTGGAACCACCAGGCCGACACGCTCTCCGACTGCGCAAACATCTGACACGTGGCCAACAGATCCGCCATTCTGTCCCCGGTCAGGTATACTCTGCAGTCGATCGTGTTCCAATGAAAACCCAGAAAAATCAGGTCCTGAGAGACTGTCATGGAGGATTACCGCCAGTTCACCGACAGCCCAAGATGGAACAGGAGCTGAAGGAGAGACTGGAGGTTGCCCGCTGCTGCCAGCGGACAAGGGCTGCGTAGAAGCCAATCGTCCAAATAAGGATACACATGGATACCCTGAAGACGAAGATAGGCCGCAATAACCGACATCATCTTCGTGAAGACACGCGGGCGCCGAACTGAGGCCAAAAGGAAGCACCCGAAACTGGAAGTGCTCCTCTCCCAAAGAGAAACGGAGGTACCTCCTGTGTGGAGCCCAAATCAGGATATGCATGTACGCATCCTGAAGGTCCACCACGCTGAGCCAATCGCCCGCCTGCAACGAGGAGCAAATCTGGCCGGGCGTGATCATCTTTAATTTCTCTTGGGGTAAGGAAAGATTGAACTGGGAAAGGTCTAGGATCGTGCGCAGGCCAGCCTGGTTGGGTTTGGGCACCGTAAACAGCCGGGAGTAGAAGCCCTCCCCTTGCTCCCCAAGGGGAACGGGTTCCACAGCTCTGAGGAGCAGAAGTTTCTGAACCTCGGCTTTGAGGGAGGGTGAGCCCGACAGCTGAAAAGGAGGGTTGAGGGGTGGGGTAGGGGGTAAAGGTAAGCGGAAGCCTGCCCGAGCGACTGACAAGACCCATCTGTCTTCTGTGATGGTCTGCCACGCCTCCCAATGAGACGCGATGCGTCCTCCCACCGGGGTCTTGTGCGAGCACGGAAAAACCTAATTTGGCAGGTTTATCGGTGGCGGTACCACCTGAACCTAAAGAGGAGGCTGAGTTGCGGGAGAAATACCGCGTACGCTGTTGTCTACGGCGGTTATTTCCCGCAGGAGTGTCCACTCTGCGCGATTTGCGGTCGAGGAAGCCCCTGAAACCAGAAGAAGGTCGACTCTGCGATAACGGTCTCTGAGGTTTGAAAGGAGCTTTAACCAGAACAGACAATGATTTAGCCGTCTGAGTGCTATACTTGGTTTTGGTGAGCTCTACATCAGTAGAAGAATGAAAAAGCTCCTTACCATCGAATGGAAGGTCCAAAACCTTGTCTTGCACTTCCTTCGAAAACTTGGTGGCATGCAACCACGCTTGCCTCGAGGTATCAACCCCGAGCATCATGCCTCGAGCCGAGGTGTCTACGTGATGAGCCGCAGCCTCGAGGAGATCCTGGGCCAAGACCATGGCATCGGAAAGGCCACCCCTGAAATCTTCCAACTTCTCAACCGGAATATGCTCCTCAAACTCCGACATACCTTTCCACATCCGCATGTTAGCTCCCGCCAAAATCAATTCGGCATTGGCCTGCCTGAGCTGCAAAGCCGAATTGGCAAAGATTTTCCTCCCTAGGGAGTCCAAGAGCTTGTCTTCCTTTCCCAAGACCTGAGTAGCCGTCGCGGAAGAGGATGCTGCAGGTCTGGACTGCAACATGGCCGCAGCCACCACTGTGGAGGAGGGAGGCGGACAAGACAAGGCCACATCCTCCGAAGAGTGCAGCCTGTACCTCGCGTCAATCTTTTTATTGACGCAAAGTCCTGAGTGTGGCTTCTCCCAGACTCTTCGAACCTCAGCCAAAACATCCTTCTGCAGGAAAATGCCGGTACACTCCAAAGGAGACAGGGTGAACGCCCCAGAAAGCACGCCCTCCTGTGGAGCAGGTGCCTTGGGAACCGGGACATCTAAGAAATTCATCATGTCCAGTACCCGGTCATGAAAAGCTCCAACGAGCAGGGAAGGTCCTCGTTGTCCTGCTCGCCTTGAGGGTCATCTGACAGGTCAGGATCCTGCTGAACCGTGTCAGGCACTTCCTTGTCCACTGGGGACAACGGTGGCAAAGGCAGAAGAGCAGGGGCAGGCACCACGGGCAAAGGAGGTATCAGCGGAACCACCAGAGGAACGGGTGGAGCCGGAGGCGCTGGTGGACACATTTCCTTAAAAAGCCCTTTGAAATACTCCCTCATGGGGTCGGTGCGTAGAAGCGCTTGAAATTTACCGAAAAAAAGCGTCCTCAGGAGATTGCTTCGGAACCTGAGGAGGCCTCTCATGAGGTGGGAAATTCCAGGGATGTAATGGAGAAGGGTGCCACACCGGGCCCTCCGCCGACGTATCCACATAAATCAAAGGGGCCGCCCCTGCAGGCAACGAAACATTGTGCGGAAGAGGCATCCAGGCGTTCCAATCATAAACGGGCCGGTAAGGATACGCACAAGTGACCTTATGGTCACCCAAGGGACCGAACCCTACACCAGAGGCCGATGGCGTAGTTGTAGGGGTAGTACCCAAAATGACCGCCGTGGTCATGGCGGGAACGGCCGCCATTTTGTCTTCATCTGAGGGGAACTGCGGCACGTGAGGAGGTGAGGCAGGGGTCCCCGTCGATAGATCAGGGGTCTTAATTTTAGCCTTAACATAAGGAACGTCGGCAGAGCCGGTGCTAGGAGGCCTGGAATGTTTCTGCGACATGCCAACTGAGCCTTCGAAGGAAGGACCTCGGCACTGCCGGTAAAAGAAGAACCTTGCTTCTTTGCCCCCTCAACAGATCTGGTATCACCACAAGAGCGGGAACGGTGGGAAACCGCTTTCACCGACAGGGCCCTGCCCGGCCCCTCAGAACTGCTGGTAGCCTTAGCCTCTGTACGAGGGACCTCGGGCCTAGGCCAGGTAATAGCCTTATCGGCACGGGCCTCGAACATCCGTTCGGTAAACACAAGCCCAACCAAGGCCTTGGGGCGCACCCCTGTCTTGTTTTTAAGGGAAGCCGAAAGAGAGGCCTCAGAGCAAGCTCCGGTACCCTGTGACTCAGCAGTACTGGGTCTACACACAGCCCCCACAGGAGGGGCCTCTGAAGTTACTCCGTTGTACACAGGCCCCTTACGGAGACCCTCTGAGAAAACTCTGGTAGAATTATTAGGCCCGACAGGCACCTCAGGGCGAACCCCGGTGACAGAGCGATCAACGCCCCTCCCGGATCGAGAGGAACCCGGGAAGGTATCCCCCGACCGGGGTGCTCTGAAAACTAAAGAACTTACCGGGGCGTTTCTTCTTCTCGTCGATGAACGCCTGAAAATAAGATGGAGGAGCGCGTCGGAACACCTCCTCCCACCGTTCCAACCGATGTTGAAGAGCCCGGACCGAAAGGGAGTCACAGTAAAAACAGTCCCAGCGGTGTCCCGGACCCAAACACTCTAAACAAAGAGGATGGGGATCCGCCCTCGCGAAGCGACGATGACACGAAGAGCAGTCTGGAAAGTCTAATTTAAAAGACATAGACAGACTATAAGACGAGCGCTAGCGAGAGCCAGAGAGGAAAACAGGGAAGAAAATCTTCCGAGGATGCAAGTGCGTCCGGCCCCAAACGAGCGGAGAAAAGGACTGAGGGGCGTTGCGCAGGGCGGAGCCAAGGTGGGCGGGGTTACGGCCGCGTGCCGGGCCCCGTGCAGGAAAGAGAGGAAGGACAATTTTTTTTAAAAATGTGGATGCTTTTTACAAAGTGCTCCCGTCCCAAAGGACGGAGAGATGTCCCACAAGTATGGAGGAAAGGGGACGGGATGTAGGAGTATGACAAGATGGTGACAAAATCAACTGTCTGACAAGCACCCTGAAAGAGGAGGGTTGAGAAATACCCATTGAAAGTGAGACTGCAAGAGAAAGCTGAAGAAACCAGATATTTAGGGTAGACCTCCAGTGAATGATAATGAAAGCTTAGGTTAAGAAGAGGGTGTAAGAAAATGCTAATGAAAGCTCAGGTTGCAGAGACCTTTTGAAAATGTTGAATAACCGCAAGGTCTTAAAAGAGTGAATGTGGAGAAACAATTTCACAAGGAGTGTTGCAGGATACCAAGTGCAAACAAAAGGTTGAGGAAGAGCCAGAGAAAAGGAAACTGGAGCTGGCCTCCTGGGAGAATTCATGAGAGAAACTAAGAAACCAGAAGACCAAATAGGGGTTCAGACTGAGTAAACCCTGGAAGTGCTTTCTCAGGAGAAGTTATTTTTTACTTTGTCAAAATAGAAGAACAAGTTACTTTCTTACCTGGTAACGTTGTTTTGATGGGATGTTCCTCCGACGTATTCCGCATCTATGACAGTAATCACCACAGCTGTGCTGCTCGCCATTTTTTCCGGCGTAGGCATTGTGTCAATACGCTGTCCTCGAGGGCCTCCGTCGAGGGTCGACATCACCGGATGTTATATCTAGGACGCACGGCGCCTGTAGCCTCAGTTGTAGTTTTTTCCCCAGAAAGTTCTCCTGCCAGTATGACTGCAGAAAGCCTTGCGGAAACGTAAGCTGCAATCGCATAAGAAATTCTGTAGAGGGGCAGGCTGGGAGGGTGCGATGTGGAATACATCAGAGGAACATCCCATTGAAAGAACGTTACCAGGTAAGAAAGTAACTTGTTCTTCAAGGGAATTGTGTCCTCCGACGTATTCCACATCTATGACAAACTCCCAAAGCAGTACCAACGTCAGGAGGTGGGAAAAAGAATTTAGAATTTTAGAATGCTCAATCAAATTGCAGAATAGAGGACCGCCTTACCAAAGGCCAAATCTTGCCCATGGATAGAGTCCAGGGAATAGTGTTTTACAAAAATATGGACAGAGGCCCATGTGGCTGCTTCACAAATATTACGAATGGGAACACCCCTCTTCAGAGCAGTAGAGGCAGCCACACCCCTAGTAAAATGAGCCCATAAGCCTACCGGAGGGTCCTTACCCACCAAACGGTAACATTCAGAGATTGTCAAAATGGTCCATCTGGACAAGGTCTGCTTGGAAACAGCTTGACCTAAACTCCTTCCAGCGTATCCTACAAATAGCTGATCGTCCGCTCAGACCCAGGACATCAGTGAGAGATAGAAGCTCAAAGCTCTCCTCGGATTCAACCTATGGAGCCTCTCCTTTTCCTTAGCAGGATGCGGAGGAGGATAGAATGCCGGAAGAGTTACCATCTGGCTCAGATGAAATTCCAACACAACCTTCGGAAGAAAAGGAGGACAAACCCTAAGGGCAACCCTGTCCTTATGGAACACCGTGAAAGGTGACTTGGCGAAAAGTGCCTGCAACTCACTCACTCTGCAAGCAGAAGTAACCACAACTAAAAATACAGTCTTAAAGGTCAACAGTCTCAAAGGATAAGAATGTAAGGGCTCGAACGAAGCTCCGATTAGGAATTTTAGAACCAAGTTCAAATCTCATCCCGGCACCTGGAAAGGTGACGGTGGAAACACATTAGGTAGCCCTTTTAGAAACTGAGAAATCAAAGGAATCTTAAAATGAGAACACTCCTCAGACGAGCGCTTAATATTGACAGAGCCGCCAGGTAACCCTTAATGGTACCCACTTGCAGGCCCTTGTGAGCTAATGAAAGCAAAAAAGACAGAACCACAGGAATTGAACACTGAAAAGGATCCACACTCTGACCCCGGCACCATTCGCAGAACTTTCTCCAACGGCAACGGTACAGGGATTTTGTTGATGGCCTTCTGGACGACAGCAACACCTCCATCACGTCTACAGGGAGATCCCAATCCTTGTACCTCAACCTTTCAGATATCAAGCATGAAGGTTGAGAGAGTTGACCTCTGGATGGAGAACCCGACCCCCCTCCTGTGAAAGCAGATCGTCTCGATAGGGAAGATGGCGTGGAGGGCAGATGGACATGTCGAGAAGGTCCGGGTACCACGCTCTCCTGGCCCATGCCGGAGCAATGAGGATCATTCGTGATCTGAACCTCCGTAACCTCTGCATCACTTGCAGGATGACAGGGACTGGAGGAAACGTGTACAGCAGTGGGAAGGACCACTCCACTACGAACGCGTCCTCCAAGGCTCCTCAGAGGAAATTCCCGCGAGCAAATTCTTTCGCACTTCTGGTTGACACTGGTGGCAAAGCGATCCACTTGTGGGGTCCCCCAAAGGGCGAAGATCTCCAAAAGAACTTCCTGAGCCAGCTCCCACTCGTGAGAGACCGTGCTCTGCCTGCTCAGAGCATCCGCTGCTGCGTTTTCGTCGCCGGCCAGATGAACTGCCACGATCGAAATTTCCTGCTGGATGGCCCAGAACCAGAGCTGCATCGCCTCTCTGCACAGTGGGAGTGACCCTGCCCTCCACCCCTTTTTTGTTTAGGTAGTGCATGGCCACTGTATTGTCCGTCATAATCAGGACATTCTCCCCCCGCAGAGACAGCAGAAAAGCCTTCAGGGCTAGCCTGACAGCTCGCAGCTCTAACAGATTGATGTGGAGTCTGGACTCCGACGGAGACCAACGACCGATGACTGTCAACTCCTTGGCATGAGCTCCCCATCCCGTGAGGGATGCGTCCGTCACAATCGTCACCTCTAGCCAGGGTAGCCAAAATGGTGCTCCCTTCATCAGATTGCCTTCGTCGGCCCACCACAGAAGATCCTGGGCGACCGAGGGCGGCACCTGAATGGGATCCGACATCCTGCCTGAGCACTGCGACCACTGCATCTTGAGAGCCCACTGCAGAGATCTCATCCGTAGCCTGGCTTCCGGCACCAATAGAATGCAGGATGCCATGAGGCCGAGCAACCTCAAGAACTCGAACACCGGGAGACTCTGGGCACGTTGAAACTTGTCCACCATCTGCAGAATGTGATGAGCCCTCACCTGGGGAGGCGAACACTGCCCCAGGGATGTGTCTAGCACTGCTAGGATGTACTGGAGCCGCTGGGTAGGTGTCAAGTGAGACTTCTTTGAGGGAGAAGCCCAGCTTGTGAAGGGAGTGGCAGGTGACGGACAGATGATCCAGGACTTGCTTGAGAGAGCGCGCCCTGATCAACCAATCGTCCAGGTAGGGGTAGACGTGAATCCCCCTTTCCTGAGATACGCTGCCACCACCACCATTAGCTTGGTGAAGACCCTCAGGGAGGAGGTCAATCCGAACGGCAGGACCTGAAACTGAAAATGCGAGTCGCCAACCGCGAACCTCAGGTACTTCCTGTGCTTGGGATGAATCGACACATGAAAGTAAGCATCCTTGAGGTCGAGGGCACCAACCAGTCCTGAAGCTGAAGGGCCAGGAGGACTTGAGAAAGAGTAACTATCTTGAACTTCTCCTTCCTGAGGAGCTTGTTCAAACCGCGCAAGTCCATGATGGATCTCAATCCCCAGTCTTTTTTCGGGATCAAAAAATATGGGGAATACCATCCCTTGTTCCTCTCCGCTACAGGCACCAGTTCTATGGCGCCTTTCTCCAGCAGGGATAGGATTTCTTGTGCAAGGAGCAGATCCGGACTCTTCAAAGAGCTTCCCCACGCCATTCTACAAGATGCTGGGCCAGCCTTCCCCCAACCGGCGAACGATGGGCCATGGCCTCATGACTCAGCGGAAGCGGCAGTGCCTGATGGCAAGGAGGCAACTGCCCGAGCGGCTTTGGCACCTCGAGTACCTTGTTTTCCACCTCTGGTACTCCTACGTTGGCCCCTTTGACTGGCAGCTCCCCTCGATCTACCAACGGAAGATTGGTGTTGAAAGGAACCTCCCCTCCATTGCTGTCCCCTAGGACGAAAAGGCAGAGGTTGACGTACTGCAGCGCTCAACCACTTTGCTGCAGCTTTGGAGGTCTGCAACCTCTCAAGGCTCTCGTCAGCCTTACTGCCAAAAAGATGGACACCATCAAAAGGGCATGTTGAGAAGCCGGGACTGCACATCAGGAGAAAACCCCACTTCCGCAACCACGCAATCCTGTGCATCACGGTGCTCGCCGCCATGGACCGGCTGACAGTCTGCCACGTCCAGACCCGACTGAACTGTTTCACACATGGCATCCTTGCCATCCTGCACGAGGGCTAGAAAGCCATCCCGTTCCTCCCCTTCGGGAATATGTTCAGCCGCCAAAGATACACAATTCCACAGAGTGTGAGTGAATCTTGATAAGGCATAAACGGAGTTGGCTGCCTTTAAAGCCATACCCCCAGATGAAAATACTTTCTTCGCCCAGCCATCAAAGCTCTTGTCATCCCTTTCCGGAGGGATGGTAGTGTACACAGCCTGCTTCGCTGGGGCCGTAGCCGCCTTCACCAAACTCTCCGGAGCGGATACGTAGACAAGTAGCAGGGGACACCACTGGCTGGATGGTATTTTTTCGGAAGCGACTTACCCACTTCCGGGAGACTCTCCGGAGCAGTCCAAGCCGCCACCACCCCTCTTGGTAAGGCCATATGAAATGGCAGCACCGGGTCAGCGGGCGGACCTTGGTCCAATATGTCAGGTTAGCCTGCAGAAAATCAACAGGTGGCGCAGACCACCCCAAGTACTCAGTTACCCTCGACATGAGGCACCTGTACGAGGACTCAGCATGTGTGCCAGGCTCAGGCCTGCCAAACTCAACCTCCGGAGAGGTGTCCAGACCACTGGCGTCATGTAAAGACTGACTTAGGTCTTCTATCTGGCTGTGACCAGACAACAGGTCATCAGGAACCTCAGGAGGCACAACCCCCCCCTCCGCATCCGACCTTTCTTCCACCTCTGAGATGTAGTCCAAAGGCTGGAATAAATCAACCCTGGGGGGATGACCAGAGAAGGGCTAAAAAATAGGCCTCACTGACTTGCAGAGGGCCTTCCTCTTAGTTTCCATCGCTCTCCGGGGCACCTCTGGCAAATTCTCCTCGAAAGGCGTCGACGACTTCGACAATGGCTTTGACACCGGAGCCCTGAGGGTGTCCTTCGACGGCCTCTGCGCCGATGGCGTTAGCGACTTACTCGAAGCCGGTGCCTTTCGAGAGTCCCTCGATGGACATGGCGCCGACGGCGTTGATGCCTTCTTGGAAAGCCTCACAGGCTCCGAAGGTCTGGAGGGCGTCGAGGACCTGGACCTGGCAAGGCTATTGCGATCAACCTTGTCCGATTGGGACCTCGACGGCTCCCGATGATCGCGCCGACCGTCCAAGCCCAAAGGCGTGCGAGCGGTGACCCTAGCTCGTTCCTTGCCGGCTTCTTTCGAAGTCGCGGACGGAACGGTGCCCTGCGATTCAAAATACGCCATCATCTCCTTGCGGAATGTGTCCCATACCGCCGGTGATGAATGCTTGTTGGGACAAGCCACCCGCCATCTGGCGGAGTCCTCTGACGAGGACGGGGAAGGCGACCGGTGACGGCGCTTCCTAGAGTGCCTAGAAGAGGCAGAGGAATGGCGGGACCTACTCCGCGACCGAGACCCCCTGGACTTACGCCGATGCAGAGTCACCCCTCGAGTCGTCTGTCGAAAGCCCTGCGGATTTTGACTTACGGGGTTTAGAAACCCTACCTACCGACAATTTTTTCTTCCGCTCCTGCAAGGCCTTCGAAGTCAGGGACTGGCAGTCATCGCAGTCGTCAGTGGCGTGGCTCTCGCCAAGGCACCAGAGGCAGTCGTCGTGCGGGTCCGTAATTGACATTTTAGCACTGCAGTCCCAACACTTTTTGAAGCCCGACTTCAGGGTAGAAGAAGACGAAGACATATTCTCAAACATTCACAAAGTAGAAGAATCGAGCGCGCAGAGATTCCGAGGCGAACACGTTCGCAGAAAAAACTGAGGCTACAGGCGCTGTGCGTCCTAGATAGAACATCCGGTGACGTCGACCCTCGAGGACAGCGTATCAACGTCATCGATGCAGGACGCCTACGCCGAAAGATTTTCCGAGGCAGCACAGCTGGGGTGATTACTGTCATAGATGTGGAATACGTCGGACGGCACAATCCCCTCGAATGTAACATTTTGAGATTGGGATTTGTGAACCATCGTTAGCGAAACCTTCTGACTTTTGTGTTGTAAGCTTAGGGTAGCAGGGACTTGTTAAGACTAAGGTTTGGAACTTTGTTGGCCACATCTTTTGGCCATTGTTTTACAGGATGCGGTGTCTCAAGTGGGACATGGATGGTTAGGAACTTTATGATTTGGACACATCTTTGAAGGTGTTCGATAATGGAAGCAAGACCCACTGTGTTGTTTCTTCACTAACAAGGCTAGCTTTAGGAATATCCTTACTCTAGCCTATGCACTAACCATTAACAATGTGGAGAAACATAAGAAGTGGGCTGTTTTTAATTATCTTAACCTTCAATACAATTGTATAGATATCAAATGTCTTAGGTATGAAATTGATTAAGTCAATGCGTTGTTTGCACTGTAATTTATATATTAACCCGACTCTAGCATCTCCCCTTTTGTTCCTCTTCAACCCTTTGTGTGTCTGCCCCCCTCGGATGTCTTACAAATTTGATTATGTTTTTCTTTCTAACTCACTAAAATGAGTTGCTAGGAATAATTAACTAGGTGTCACTTGATACAAGTTAACCGTATTTATGGATACAATTTTGAATGTTAATAAAAATGTATATTGTTTAATATTATCACAAGTCACATATTCAGTCAATGTATTTAAAATGTCTCATATCTTAAAACTATTTAATAAAAACAATATAACAAAGTAATATTGTTACTTTTTATATTTCTTTTTTTATTTTATTATTTTAGACATTAACCTAGACTATAAGTATTTGGTCCAACCACTGCTGTGAACAAATGGGTAATAAAGTCTGTCTTTAGAAACATTTGTTTTGTGTTACATGTGTTATTGCTTGGCCTACCACACTGGCAATAAGATGGCATCAGGTGACAAATGGCCTGAGTAATTGGCAAATGTCTATCCAATGCCTGTCCAGGAGCACAAATTCGTTTTTTGTTAATAGAAATTGGCATACAAGGAACAGACGTGAGCAAAAACATTTTGGAGTTTAAACTAGTTTTAGGAAGACACTTGCTTACAAATTAAGTGGCAATCGGGATGCTTAGTTAAGGAATTGTTATCACACCAGGAGCTTGTTTGCAGGTACAACTAACACATTCCCTTTCAGAAGGGTGCTTAAAATTAACCATGATCGCTTCGTAACAGCACAATTTGCTGTGGAGAGAGACCCTTATGGGGGTGGTATGGGCCAATGAAGGAGACACATTTGGAGAAGAGAATCATTAAGCATAAATATCCCTTTGCAGAAAGTGGTGCTCAGCCTTGGCGGTATCTGGCACCATGTCAGACTTGGTGCATCAATCGCTGGAGGAGACACACACAGTCACACATGACGATCCCCCCCAGGCTTCAATAGGGATTCTGATTAATGAATGGCAGGATTTGTCAAGTGCTACCAACCTGTATTAGGTATCCAAGTAACAGAAAACGGTTGGGTGTGCTCAACATGTGCCTCAAATGTACGTTAAAAAATATATACTAATCAGATGGAAGCTATGACATGGGAACATGAAAGATAAAGAAAAGTGTCACATAATTTTCGAACAAATACACTTTAAGCTTTTCTTTTCTGGAAGATTAAGAGTACTGACCTTGCAAAGCTCCAATGAAAGGGAGTCCTAAAGTGACCCTGCCAAGACCTGAAAAGAGCACCGAAAGGCTCTTTGCATCTGTTCCGCAGAACTTTGACAAGCAGATGTTCCGACGATCTCAAGGCTCTTATTGGGATGTAGAGTAATTCTAGCCCTCCCCCAAATCCTTTCTTTAATTGGGCATAAAGACTGCAATCAATTAAGATTAAAGTCAGGTGATGCACTGTAATAATCATACATGTGTTTAATAGACTTGTTGACCAGCTTGCTCTGACTGTTCGAGATAATCTACAAAGAAGATTAAGTTGGGGGTAAATTGACGGCACAGGTAAAACAGGTAATAACAGTTTCCAACTCATGGGTGATTTCTTTTGGGGGACAGGTTCACTTCATTCCTTGAGTGACAACATCCCTGCCCTCAATCTCTCAACCAAGAGAATATTTCTAGCAATCACTGTGCATGAATGAAGTAGTTTGTTCTTAACATTGTAGTTGTGCCACACTCCAGCATCTGCTGCAACCATTGGTTCTCCAGTATTCAAATCCACACAAATGAGCCGACTATATTCTACATATTCAGTCTGAATTTTCACCAAAGTCTCTTAAAGATCATATCAAGAGTTCTGAGCAAGAATTTCTGCATATGCTCATACACTGCGCTGGGCCGTACCTGTAACATTGGGCTTGCGCTTAATTAGGGATTTATTATTGCTACTTCCACTGCACCAGCCCCTGCAACCACATGACCATCTCCAATTGCATTTTTTACAGCACACAACACATCTCTGATGGCATCCTTGATTTGGGCAAGTGTATGATTGTTAGGCTCTTTGATCAACAGGGTTGCAGAGCATGGGTTATTACATTTGTCAACCTAAGTGAACTTTTTTTCACCAATTGTATAATCGTAGGCAAGACAAGTGTCCCAAACACAACACTGACGTAAGATCCTCTATAGTTCATAGCCATCCCACTGCAAGCATCAACCTCTCCATGTTCCATCTTTTTGCCCATATTTTTGCCCTGCGAACAGCTACAATTCCTTCTTTTGCAAGAGCATCCAACGAAAATGGATCAAAACCCTTTTGGTTGACAACGACCAATCCTTTGCCAGAATAACCACAGATGTTCCTTTTCAGTTTGATCATTCTTTTTAACTGTACCTTCAATGCATTTTCTTTCAGTTTCAATACATTTTTACTGTTCTTCTGCACTCTTCTAGTAGAAACCAGAGTTAATTTCCGTTTTCTCGTATTCCAAGGATACATTGCAGGAAAAGGATGAACGCATCTTCAACTCCTTTCTTCATATCAGGAGAACTAACACCCTGACCCAAAACCAGTCTGCTGATCAGTGCTGTGTCGATTTCTGTTTTTCGTTTCATTTCCATAATCCCAACCATAAATAGATCAACCGGTTAATCTTGTCTTTTAATGGCCAAAACAGAATCTATGACATGCTCTGTTCACACATCAGCCCGCTCTGAATGAACCTTTGTATGTATGGATGTTCTTGCAACATTAATGAGTTTCCTACATCCATTTCTTTAGACACCTAGATTTGATCTAAAACTTCTATGTCGATTTCTTTCGAAGCTTCAAATCCTTCTGTTACTATTCGAGGATGCAAGCCCTCGGAAATATAAATATCAGCTTGTTTAAGAAGTTATCCAATCAGTCAGAACATTTGATGTAGTACTGTATCCTGTTATCTCATCTTGAACTGTTACAGCACCAACAGAATCTTTCATAGCAAACGATGCATTTCCTGAACAACACATTGCCATCTTGGGAAAGTTTGCTATCTCTGGCTATCTCTGGCACCATATACCAGCATCTTCATGGTGCCCTTTGGCTTGAGGTTGGTCCGCAGGACATCGTGCAATCTGTAGGCAGTGCATATGTTCACAGCTAGCGCTGCTTAAGCCCGAGGGCCACTTTGGCCTTGAGATTGAAAGCTTTGACAGCGGACATGGCTTGAAAATATGTATAAGGGCCCATTACGGGGAGCAGCTGCAATGTATAGCCTCCACCTTGCTGCCTCTAACAGAAAAAGGGTGTAATCCGCTTTTTTTTTTTTAAATAGGATGGTAGTTGTCCATGTAAAATCTTGCAAACTTAAGTCTGAGCCTTAAATTAAAACCTTTGCACCATAGAAAGTGTGAGGGTGTAGGAGTAAGTCTCAGAGAGAAGGGTGATATGCTGATTGGCAAACACTTTTATTAATAATGAAAACAGGGTTCTTGGAGAAAATTCTAACTAGCCCTATCTCCAAGAGGGGTTTCCCTGCCTCAACAGAAGCAGCTAATGAAACTGTGTGTCAGAATGTCCAAAGTAAAGTTCAATGTCATGTGTCCAAATCCTAACCTGTCCCACACAAAATAAACTTCATATAAGGTGAAAAGGTAAGTGGCTCTTGGCTGGTCACCAGCAGCCCTGTTTGCAGTTCCAAATGAAAGTGCCAAAGCGTGTATAAAACAAAGTTCAACAAGGCTCAAGGGGTTGATCCTCTTCCCCGCGTCTTTCCATGTTTTAACAAAATTGTCTGTCTTTAGTTATTGAAACGGGTTCCTGTCTTTGGTTGGCAGAACTGGCTCTCAGGCCGAGCAACAAAAAGGAACAACCTGGCCTCAATCTCCCAGGCTGTAGTAGGCCCCAGGCCAATGAGGGTAGCCCGGCTCCCAGGTACTACGACAAAGAAGAATAACCTGGAAGTCTTTCCCAAGCTGTGTTGAGGGTACCAGACCCTTGTGAGCAGACCCTGCTTCCAGGTACCGCGACGAGGAAGAATAAACTCAGATCTTCCTCCCAATTGTCACAGGCCCCAGACCCTGTTCTTAGTAACCCTTAGTCCACTCTCCTGCCAAAAAAAAAAACAACAAAAAAAAAAAGTCTTGTCGCTTTCGATTTCACAGATCTATTTATCTGACTTCACTTCAACCCACAGTCCTGGTTTACTCTCCTGCCAAGGTCTATGCATACCACTCGTACAAACAAAGTTTGTATTCCTCTTTACTGCAGTTCTCGGTGAAGACACACTCAATACTTATTTTAGGGCCTCCTGCTCCCTCTGGGTCTCCCCAACCCTGGGCCTAGACACCCTAGTGCCTGAAGGGTCCTGGCCGACACCCTCAGGTTGTTCACGGGACTCCAGGATCTTCTGTGGCTTCTTTGGCTTACTGGGACCTGCCCCGGTCTTCCACACATCTCCTTAGCAGTTCAGCAGTGGATTCTCCACACTCCAGCACCCTCGGTCACCGGTGACAGTAACTCCTTTGCAGTATGCTTTCTGCTTTGCTGATCTCTTGCGGATGTGCTGCTCTTCTGGACATGATCTGCTCTGCCTTTTCCACGTGTAGCCTGCAGAGTTCTCGGTCCGTGCGAGATGAAGACGCCATTGCTCTCTTCCCTCGTTCATTTTGAACGACAGCTGGCCAATCGAATCGCTCGAAATGGTTTGCATTATTAATCTTCATTACTCTTGGTTTCTTCCTCGTCCCAGTATTATCATCAGGCACCTTATGGATCTTTTCCTTCCCAGTGATCCCCATTTGGGATGGATAGCAAAAATACATGGGGGTACCAGATAGGATTGATAAGGAGAGGTGGGAGGGTTAGAGGGGTACTGCGTTCTCCTGGGGTTGTCATTGCTCTCAACTGGGTTTTCCCTCCCCATGAGATCCTCCCTCTGAGAACCACCCCCAGGGGGGCTCTTAGGTGGCAGCCTGGCCTCATGGAAAGGGACTCCCGTATCAAAAGCAGCTACAATCTCCCGGGATTCGTCACAGAAACAAGTGTAATTTTCTAAGAGTAATGTCGGCCAGTGTTGGTCACCAAGCATGCTGCAGTGTTATGGATAATCAGTAATCTGTATAGGGTCCTCTTACCCAATCTCAGGTATTGAACATTCCAGTAGTCTAGTTTTGCACCTATAATTGCCTATGCAATAACTGCAGTTATTTACTGATAGCACATGACGTATTTGTGTAAGTAACATAAAATGGTACTTAACCTTTCAAGATGATGTTATACATTCTTTAGCCAGCAGAAAATGAGAATAGGAACACGTGACATCTGGTCTTAGGTGGCTGGTAAGGATGAGAAGGAACTCCTTTTTGGAAAGGTTTAGTGTGAGAAAATGTGTCTTCATCCATTTCCCAATAGAGAGAAAGATATCCCTGCATGTTGCTACATTTTCCTCAGTGCCTGTAAGTTCCAGGACAATCTTGTTTATCGTCAGCATATTTTTGAAACTTCCATGAAATGGCAGCATAAACAAGGTGAAAAGAATCAGGGAGAGGCAGGATCCCTGAGGCATTCTGTATTCTAAGTGAGCAGAAAATGATTCAAAGGTTGCCATTTTTTAAAAACCAATTATAGATACAAGTGTCTGGTCTCAACTCCTGAGCGAATCTGCTCAGCAAGATACAATGGTAAAAAGCAAGGCATCAAAAGCTGCAAGTAAATCTAGCACGATAAGTACACAAGAGCCATCGAAATCTAACAGTCTAAGAAGATGCTCCTTGATGTCCAGCTAAGCAGTTTCAGTACTTCGTCAAGACAAGAGCCTGTCTTATAGTTTACTCTTCTAGGTGATCCCGTAGCTGAAAAGAGGAAATCCCTAATTTTTAAGACAAATGAACAGTTTGAAACTGGTCTGTATTTTGCACAGTTATTCGGATCCGACTGGGTTTCTTGAGCAGGGTTGTAACCCAGGACTTTGAAATAACTGGGATCGAGACCTTCAATGAAGGATGTACTGACGACATTCGTTATGAGAGATACGACTCTCTATATGGGTTATGGCTGTAAAACATGGGCAGCGATTGCCAGTTGCCGTGGTGGGGTTGCAAGCATGAATAAACGAAATGTCATATGACATTAATGAATGGCTGCATGGCTATCCACACACATTAATAAACAGCAAGGACAACAACATTTGGTTGTGCTGTTCACAAACTCTATGCATATTTACCCTACGCTTTAAGACCCGACAGCAGAATACAGCGCAGACCTACAACAGATTCATGTACGCTGAACACACAGTAAGTCTCTAGCACGGACGCTACCCCTACTCCTCTCAGCACCCATCCCCATCCACATGTCTGACTGCATGGGTTGCTTCTCTACCGGAGCTTAGCCAGCCCTGCGGCAAGCGTTTTTTTTTGCCAAATACACACACACATTCTTATCGTGTCCATAACCTCCAACACGCTGGATTTCGGTCCAACGAAGGCGTTCCCAGTAACAGCACATTGAGACTATAATAATGGTAAAATTAGTGCTATACAAATGACAAGTACAATACAATGGAGTATCCAGGCAGTGTGGAATCAGAACATGGAGTGCATTCATAAGATACTATAATGGGTTTAACTCTTTCAATCTCCTCGCAAATGTCTTAATTTTATTTGTGAAGAAATGTTGTAGTTCATTGCAGCATTTTTCGGATGGTGGTGGTCCCAGTAAAGGTAGATTAGGGCTTACAAAGTTTACTAAATATTTAAAAAATATATTTTTCAAGAGTTCAACACTTCCTCTTTTTAAGCATTATAATACAATTTATTAAGTTCAGTATCTGAATTTTATATTTATTTCTGAGAGCTTTTAATGCCATGGTTTAAGCCCATGTTGGATCCTTATGCCACTTCCTTTCAGCAGCTCAGACTATTGATTTAAAGGAGGCCAGATCCTTAGACAACCATTTCTTATGAGTTCTCGTAGTGTTCCTAACTCCTACTGATTTTGGGTGCAGCCCAGTCCAAAGTAGCGTGATTGCCAAGTTGCATGCCTCAGTTCCGATAAGTCTACATTAGGTTTGATTTCAGTAACTTTGGACAACTATCCCATAGCCACTATTCGATATTAGATCACTATGCTTTCGAAAAGTGACGCTGGGAGGATACTGGAGTTTTACTGTATCATGGAAACCTTTGCGTCAAGCAAGCGAGAACTAATTTATGGTCTTACCAGTTCCCACAGCTGCTCTGGATATATTTTTTATGGAGACCTTTCTGGATAAAATCTAATCCCGGCTGCAGCCTCTAGTATGCGTTGGACGGTTAATATTTTCCCTACAAACAAGTTCTTCAATGCAGAATTAAAGTTTAATCAAGCCAAATCAACAAGTTCATCAAAACCCAGGGTCCTAGGCTAAGCGGCTTACTACGAAGGGTAAGAGTTGGCAAGATTAGACTTCAGAAGTCTTTTGTAAAATTCTGAATTTTTTTGGGGGATAAAATATAATGAGCAAATGAATGGCGGAATAAGTATAGAACAGTTTTACATATGGGATGTCACATCCAACGATGTCTACACAGTTAAAGACCTGAAAATCAAGAGTAGCTTTGTAAATAATTGCAACAGCCCCTTTTCCTGTTAATCTACGTATATGGGATACATTACCATATTTGCATATCTAGTGCTCGTATCTGCTTAGATTCACATGCTCTGCTTAGTCTGACTTTTAGTGGAAGTCGCAGGGTATTACAAGATTTGTTTTTGAAACTCGAAAACGGACATAGACAGGGCATGTTTAGTAATACTATCCCTAGTGTGATGTGTACTGTACCCATGGTCCAGCACATGTCGAGGTCCCTCAGATTGTTTGTTTCTGACATGAGGTTGCATGAAGTGTAGTGCGAGTACAGGTGTGATAAAGCAGAAACAACGATAACCCAGAAAACATCTATGCTGCTCCTACTCCAGTAGGGGAGGAAGGGTGGGCGCATGTGAATCTAAGCAGATACCAGAAATATGATTACGGGGAGTACTGTATACCTTCTGGAGCATGTGGATCTGCTTAGATCACATGCTCTGCATAGATTAGCGAGCAGTATCTGGAGAAGGAGGTCGGAAGTTAGAAGGTACAGCAGTAAATAGATGTTTTAGGACTGCTTGTCCCACCTGTGAATCTGCTTTAGAGTGTGTGTAAATGCAATAATGCTGTGTCTCCATGTAGCAACCTTACAGATTGCATCTAGAGGGACGCTTGCAATGCAAGCTAAGGTAGCTCCTGTACCTCTGGTAGAGTGTGTCTTTGGGGTGAAAGTAAGACTTTCTTGGAAAGGGAATAGCAGACCTGTATGCACTTGACTATCCATCTGCAGATGGCGTTTGACACGTGATCACCCTCTCTACCAGGTGCTATGGAAACAAACAGTTGGTCTGTTTTCCTTAGGGGTTTTGTTGTGTTCACATAGTACAAGACCACCCTACGTACATCAAGAATATGGAGGCTTCTTTCTGCTGAGTTTGATGAATTTTGAAAGAAGGTAGGAAGTTCTATGGATTGGTTTACATGTAACTTTGAAATGAACTTAGGTGCGAACCTAGGATGTGTTCCGAGGACAACCTTGTCTTTTTGTATAATGAAAAAAGGCTCCTCTACAGACAAAACCTGTAGCTCACTGGCTGGTCTTATGAAGGCGAAAGCCACTAGAAATGCAGTCTTGTAAGTAAGATGTTTTAGGCTGGCATTGTGAATAGGATCGAAGGGTATACACATGAGCTTAGAGAGCACAACATTGAGATCCTAACCCAAAGGGTTGGAAATTGGGGGGTATAGCCTCTTTACCCCTTCCATGAATGCCTTAATGACAGGGACTTTCCACCAGGACACCTTGTTCTGTGAAGTGGCTTAAGCCGACAGGGCTGCCAGATGCACCATTATGGAATTAAATATTAGGCCAGAGTCTAGCAAGTTCAGCATGTAGTGTAGAATGTTAGCAGTGCCTGGTGTTGGGTTTCCGTACCTCCTTAAGGATATCCATACACCTCTGTGGAAGATTCAAGTGGCTAAACTCTATCAGGAGCCAAGATGCCAAGTTCATTGATTGTGGACGTGGGTGGAGGGATGCCCCTTTGTGTTGTGTCAACATGTTGTATGGGCACGGGAGCTTGATTGGGTCACACATCGCCAGTTTGAGCAGATGTGTGAACCAAGGATGTCTCACCCACATAGGAGCAATCAGGATCAGTTTTACTTGTTCCTGGTGCATCTTGTGCACTATTGTGCTCAGGAGTGGTGTTGGGGGGGCGGGGGGGAAGCGTAAGCAAATTTCCCTGACCTGTTCATCCACAGGACATTCCCCTTGGACCCTGGTTGGGGAAACCTGGACGCACAGTCTGGGCATTGTGTGTTTAGGTTTGTGGCAAACAGGTTTAGTGGGGGGTGACCCCACAGTGATAATATTCTGTCTAGGATATCTGTCGAGTCCACTCGTGTTCTTCTGGTAGAGGGTATCTGCTTGGAGAGCTTGCCAGAGAATTGAGATCCTCTGGAACATGTTCCGCTTGAATGCCCCCTTCCATGTCTTTTGGGATAGCTTGCACAGACTTTGAGAGTGAAAATTGGACAAGGAACTTTGGCCTTGTGACTGGCTTTGTGACTAGCCCCAAGAGGAGGACTGTCCACCTTGTAAGTAGCCTGAGGGATGTTGCGCAGCCAGGCCCCGAAATATCCTAGAATTTGGGAAGTCCCCTTTGGAATAGCATTTATTTGTCAACTGTCAAAAGGATTTAAGAATGTCGTACTCCTCCTTGGCACTCTCAAGGGCGCCTTCAACGGCCTTCCTGAAGAACACATTTGGCTCCACTGACATGTTTAAGAGGGTTGCTTGAGTCTCTAGCTTGAACCCGGACTGTCTAAGCCAGGCATGATGCTTGATGAGCACTCCCTCCGCTATGATACGTCCTGCATTATCTGCTGCATCAAGGCTATTCTTTAGGATGCAGTTTGAGACCTGCTTGCCTTCTGAGATAGTCTTCAGTAATTTAGTGGTTCTGTGACAGCTTCCATTTGGCGCTCCAGATCATCCCATTTGTGGCACCTGTAACTAGCTAAAAGTGTAGTGTTGTTAGCAATTCAGGTCTGGTATGCTGCAGAGGAGACAACCTTTTTCCCGAAAGTATATATCTTTTTGCTCTCCTTGTCTGGCGGGGCTACTGCCGACGCCAGGGGGGTGCCTGCCTTCTTCCTGGTGGTGGTGACCACTAGGGAATCTGGTTTGAACTGACCCCTAATATACAGGGGGTATATGTGGGAGCAGATCTGAATAGCTTCTATATTCTAGGGTTGACTGCCCCCTCGTGAGACTAGGGGCCAGTAGAGATGGTTGGATATGTCTTTGGACAGATTGCAGGAGTGGTATTAAACTGGGTGGCGGACCTTTTGTCCCCAGATTATCTTCCAAAAAGTCCTTGTCAATCTGTGCCTTCTGAGTGTCGATATTAAAATGATGTGTCGCCTTAAGTAGCAGTTAATTATACTGAAGCTGATGGTCAATAGGCAAATCTGCTACCGGCTGGTCCTGGTGGTCTGGCGACAGTATCACATAAATGTCATCGTCGTGCAGCCCAAGGCATTGCTAAAAGGGGACACATCTCAGAGGCCAGAAAATAGCCCACTGGCTCCCAATAAAGGAAATAATCATCTTCAAAGCTCCGACACTGACCCACAAGTGCATTCACCTCACTGCTCCTAACTACCTCTCACAAAGGATCCACCCCTTCTCCTCTACAAGACCAACCAGGTCACCCTATACCAACATGCTCGGTGTGCCACTAGTAAAAAGAGCCAGAGCGGGTGGATCCAGCTTCCCATATCTCGCACCCCCACACTGGAATGCCCTACCTCCCACAATCCGAGGTGAGGCCTCCCTCCTCGCTTTCCGAAAAGCAATGAAAACCATCCTCTTCTCATAAGGTCCCTCATATCAGCATGAATACTAAACAGATGACCCACTGCATAAGTTGTAATACCAATTGCATAAGTTGTAATGATGGAACTATGTCTGTATTGATTTATAATGTGCGAACGACTGCTACCACGCCTGTACCTCTGTAACTAAGCTCTTGCAAGTAACAGCGCCTCAATGCCCCTGGGCTGTTTGCATGCTATATAAATAAAATTTAAAAATAAATTTAAAAAAAAATAAATAAATAAAACTGGTCTTGGCCATAGAGGTACCCCTGAGACCGTGGGTCTTGGTATGTCTGAGAGGTATCTTGGAACGTTGAGGCCAGAGTGCCTAGAGCAGCAGTGCTAGGCTGTGGCTCAAGACAAGACTTCTTTGGCAGGGGGTGGCTGTGCTGATGCCCCTGGCTGTAAGGCATCTTTAAGAACTGTCGATTGGTCAGTGTGTCTGTCCATGAAGTCTACGAAACAACACATTCGCCTTATAATTTTCTTGAATTGTTCAGGTTTATATTCGCATGTGGGCAAGAAACCTGACAAGAAGACAGGGGTGGCCTGGGAGGGAGTGACATCCTTGTGCTGCATGGCCCCTCAGAGAGTGTCCATGGGGATGGAAAACCCTGTCTGTGTCTCTTTTGGGGACAAGGGCATCGAAAAATGTGACTTCTTCAGCAACCTCGCCTTAAGCAGAGAAGCACCAATGTTTTTCTTAATTACTGTGAATATCCTGGATTCCTCACTATTAGTTAATTTCATACAATGGATTTTCCACACCGTTTCTTGTTTAGTGATAATTGATTTTATCTGTTTATTACGTGGGCTCTTGGTCCCAGTGCGTCCTTGCGAGGACGCACTGCCGCCACAATTCCCGACTACTAGGGCCCTATGCTGAGCCCAGCTGTCAATGAGACAACTGATCATTCGCTTCCATTTCAGGACCCCATATGGGGCACTCATCAATCACAAATAGCCTTGATAAAGGCCCAATGGTCGAAACACGTGTCAGCTGACCACTACTGGGACCAAGAGCCCACGCAATAAACAGATTGATGAATAAAATCAATTATCACTAAACAAGGTACGTGTGGAAAATCCATTGTATGAAATTAACCAATAGCGAGGTATCTAGGATATTCACAGTTCTTACCACAAAGGAGGCGTGGGCTTCACCTCAACAACCAAATCCTGTGATCTTGCACTAAGGAAAAGGGCACCATAACAAAGAACAGAGCTCAGCAAGGAAGGTTCCATACCTAGGGCCCAACACAGAATCTCATGTTACTTAAGGTGTCCCCCAAGAAAACGCTGAAAATGCTAGAACTAATTAACGCCTTTCGCCCCCTGTTTTTCAGGGAGATTAAAAAGGGCTCTTTAATTTTCAGTGTCCAAACTGACTTTCACTTTCGGTTTTGCGGAACTGTCGTGAGGCAAAAGTGTGCGCAGTGGCCCAGGGGACAGTGAAGAACCTGAGGCTTTATCCCTGGACACTGTATGGGCCTTGACGGTACCATAGAGAGTCAGTCATGGGGTATGTTTTTAGTGTGTTTGTGTGTGCCTTGGCCGCCGGGTGTCTTCTCCATCACAGAACCGCTGGCCTGCTTCTTGGAGTCAGGGGTCCGCACCTGGGGTTGCAACAGACCCCGCTCGCCCTCGGCATCACTCATGACCCCGATACTGCCCTTACTGGAGTCTATCGTCATGTCGATGATTGAATAAGCATTCTCTACATAGGTCAGCATGAAGAACCTCCCCCCTCTCTCCCAACTTTAATGGGCCGAAGCCCGAAGAGGCCCGTGAAGGCCAGATCTGGTCATCGATCAGTCAGTCGTCGACGATGAGGGTGTTAGTCTGGAGCAGTCGAGTGGTCGTGCGGCAAGGCTAACAAAAAAGGAAAGTAAGTCTATAAGTACAACTTTAGCCAATCAAAGGCATCAGCCAGGAAGAGAACTCTGCATTGCGACCAACTTAGATGGCAGGTCTGTAGAGTTGCAGATACAGGCCTGAAAGCGTAAGGGAGGCCCAAGGGCAAGGGCAAGGGCAACTGGCCATGCAGGACCCTAGACCAGAGTTCAGTGGGTGGCCAGGAGACCAGTGCGAAAAGGACGGCCTTGAGTTGCTTCTGGAACCGGAAGTGGTCTTGCTCAAGTTTGAGAGGCAGGAAGGCTGTTCCTGAGTGCCCCAGCAGAGGAAAGCGATCCCCCCCTCCCCCCACTCCCTGGAGAAGCATCCGACCCTCAGAGATTTGGGAGGTTGATGAGTGGAGGGCTCGAGAAGGAAGATACGTAGAAAGAAAAAGTTGGAGGTAGCGCGGGCCCCGGCCCCAGAACGCCTTGTGGATGATGCAAAGGGTTTTGAACTTGATCCTTGGAGCCACAGGGAGCCTGTGGAGAGATTTCAGCGCTGGAGAGATACGATCCCTGGGCTTGCGACCAAGGAGAAGTCTCGCAGTCCTTTTCATGACCTCTGTGATTACTGTGGTTTGAATAACACCTGCAGGAAAAGTCAAAGAGGAAAAGAATGTTGTTCTTCCCATCCCCACAGCATACTACCTGCCCCCTCGTGCTTTGCCAGAGGACCCAGAGCACCATCTCAGGGTTCTGCCAACAAAACCAAGCTCCCTTGGCTTACAACACCCAGGACTCTACCTGCAAGTGTGGGACTCTGTGACTGGCTCCAAGATGAACATGTGACACACTGCCTACCTTATCTGCACTCCCCTGGGACTTCAGCCCGGGCATCTGCAAGGGTCAAAGGCAGCAAGAGGCAGCTCCCTGTTTGAGCCAAAAAGGGCCTAGAGCCAGAACTCCTGCTCAAGTTCGGACTTCACCAAGCTCACACTTTACCAGACTTCTGCTTCCACCCATGGGATTCTTCAACCCCTTGGCTAGCCATTCACAGAGGCGTTTGTTACCTCATACCAAGGCGCATTGCAGTTTTGGATGAGTTAACTGTCATTTGGTTATCTATAACCCCATTCTAGCCCAAATCAGAACTCTCACCTGCTCCTTCTCAGCCAGCCATCCCATTTAATTTTCGTGTACTTAACTACCCTCCCTCTCTTCAGGTGTACCCTTTCGTCATTTGCCAATTTCTTCTACCCTCTAATATGCATCTTGATTTTGCTCCATTCCTCCTTTTCACTCTTCTCCTTCCATTCTCCCATAGCCTTCAGCCTCAGCATGGTGTAGCTTCTGCATCAGTTCCCAGCCTCCCCATCTTCCTCCTTACCCCCCCCCTGCACCCACACCCCTAGAATATGATGCTTCTGTGATCTAAGTCCTCCTGTACACCCCCCCACCCCCTAGCCTACTGCAGAACTGCTCCTCTCGTACATCCCGGTCACTCTTACTTGGCCTCTTGAAGGCACAATCCCTCTACAACAAGCCTTCCTACATAACTGACCACTCGTCACCATCAACTTTCACTTCTTGCTAGAACATAAACCTGATTTCCCATCATGATTCTGCAACATTAGCAGCACGCCACACTCACTGCTTCTCCCAGACCTGTTGGTGAGCGGTTCCTTTTTGATAAGGCCCTCAAGAATGCCCCTCTTCTCCCCTCCAACATCAATGCTTCATGTTTTCATGATGTCACTACTCAATTCCTCCCTCCTACTCCTCTCACTGTTCTGGCCATCAACCCCCTGGTCCTCTGAATTCCTTCTTCCCTAACCTGACCCTTCTCCTTGAGTCACTTCCTACTGACATCCCCAGTGTCATGCTTTGGCACTTTAACTTTCCCAAGCCTTCTGCAGCCAACTGCCTTGAATTTCGATCCATCCCATCTACTACTCGCTCTACTCCCGCCACAACCAGCCCACTCACTAGGGAACTATCACCTTGTCTTTCTCTCTAATTCACTCTCCTAGCTTGACCTCTCCATGAACCCCGCTCATCTTTCCATTTTTCACTTTTAACATCTTGGCATCTCCACCTTCCACTCAGGAAATTCAGGCAGGACTCTCTTGCCCCTTACCCTGATGATGTGAGGACCTCTCTCCTGTCTCTTTACCCTATTCAAGCTTCTTCCATTAACTGTACCTTTCACTACGCACTTATGACTCCATTTGACCAACACTATGCTGCTCACGCATTCATCACTTCATGTCCCAGTCCTTAGCCTTGGATCACCTCTGAAATTCAGATGTTCAAAAAAGCATTTGCCATGACATACAACGCTGGTGAAAATTATGAACACCTTCCCTACTACTAGCCTACAAAGATTAATTTGCTATGCTAATCTTGGCACTGGACTCTGCCAAATCCTCCTACATCACAAACCTAATCTCCTCTTGTTGCTACCCTCCAATATTTGCTCACATCTCCCAAGCCAATATCCTTTGCATCCTCTCTTTCTGCTAATAACTGATCACTTTTCCTATAAAATTCATGACTCTCACAGACCTCCTCGCTCCCTCCCCCACCATCCTTCTGTCCACCACCTCTCCCACTAGATCTTCTATGCTCAACTACTTCTCCTTACCTCTACTATTGAATCAGCACACATCCTTTGCAGTGCCAACACAGCTTGCGCTTCATTGCACTCTTTTGCTCTCCAAATGGTCAAAGACTTAATCTCAATCACTTGCCCATCTCACTCCAAGCTCTTTAACCTCTCCCCTCTCTTTCTCTCAGGTGGACTTTTCCCTCCCTCCTTCAACTCTGCATCTATCTTATCACTATTGAAGCCGACCCAAACTTCCCAGCAAACTATTGCCCAGTTCTCTGCTTCCCCATTATTTAAAGGTCCTTGAACAGATGGTCTTCAACCGGATCACTAAGTACCTTGACAATAATAATTGCCTTTGAAATCCACTTAAATCTGGCTTCTATAGGAAACACTCTGCCGAGACTGTACTAATGCATGTCTTCAATCTTCTCTTTAATGCTTATCACTCCACACTATTCTATATTCATCCTTTTGGACCTTTCTACCACTTTTGACTGTCTCCCAATCCGCTCTCCTCCTCACTCTCCAGGATCTTTGGTTTCACAAATCTGTTCTTGCGTGGGTCTCCTACCTGGAAGGTCGATCTTTTAAAGTCTCTTAGCACTCTTAAACCTCTGACCTCCACCCATCTCCCTGTCGGCGTCCCCCAAGGATCAGACCTTGGACCTCACCTCTTCACCAATACGTCTGCCCTAGAAAGGCTGATCTCATCCTTTGGCTTTCATTATCACCTTTTGCTGGCTGATAACAATGAAATATTTTTCTAATTTCCCTGCGTCAACCCAGCCATCTTGGAAAGGATTATAAACTGTCTCAATGCAATTCGTCAGTGAATGGCTCTCTGCTGCTTCATGTTAAATCTTTCAGAAACGGAAGTCCTCTTTCTCCCACCTTCCAATACCACCCCTACCCACCCCTCTTCCATACCCTTCCTGCCTGTCCATCTTGCTTCCTCACCCAGACTCGCAATCTTGGGGTCCTCTTTGGTAGTGATCTATGACTGCAACAATACATCCTTACCACTGCTTCTGCTGCTCATTTTATGTTAAGCGGGGGACAAGAAAGTTGAAAGCAAAAAAAAAAGGACCCTGCCTCGTCAGCTCTGACCCACGTAAGTGCGAGGAACTGAAGCTGCAGGGATACAGGGCATTCTGCGGTGGGGAGCGGGTTGGGGGATGCAGGTCGGGGGATGTGGACCGGGGCATGCAGGCCAAAGTGATCTATGGGAGTTGACATTTTCGTAGTCAGCATTATGGGCGGCGTAGTGATCAAATAAATTTCATTTTTACTCCCATAAAAATCATTTACTTTCAACTTTAAAAATAGGGAGTAAAATACTCACCCCTCCAAAATATTATCTGGAGCACTAAATGGCTTCTTAAGAAAATTAAGCTCAGCTGGTCAAGAGACGTGGTAGAAGTCTTCCAATTCATTGGCACCTGTCCTGAAACAACCACATAGCTCTCGTCCACGCATTATAGAAGCAGATGCCTCAGATCAAATAGTGGGTGCTATCCTTAAACTGCCCCAAGAAGTCTACATGGAGCATCTGGCAGCTTGCACTTTGTTAGGAAGACTTCTCATAAATGTGTGAATTACTTCTACCTTAGAGCCCTCCACCTCTTTTGATAAACTTTGGGGCTTTGAACTTTATAACTATTTGTTTTCTGTATTTATTTACTTTGATTGTGGAGTTTTAGACAACTCCATAGGCAACATCTCTTCATGTGTGCCACACAGCACCCTCAGTGCAGGGACACAGCGAAGCCTTTTAGGCTGTCCCAAGGTGAAAATACCTTCTCTGGGATAAACTACTGTTTTCCAGAGAAAGTAAAGTGAAATTGACTTTACTAGTCTTTCCCAATTCCTAGACCCAGCACACACTATCTTACAATAGAGTGTTGGAGGAGTTACTTAGTATCCCCTATGTTTAGAGACTCAAGTAGAAGTCAAATGCTACCCTTTCCTCTCGAAATGGCTGGTGGCAGTGGTTTTACAATCAACTACCATGATTTTTCCTGACTGCGAACACCGGCAGCGTTAAATCGTGGGAGCCATATTTTTCAAGATGGTGTCTCAGCCCCCTTTGTTTAAACAGGTCCCTGTCTTCTTTTTTCAACATTTCTTTTTGGAAAGGTCCTTGTAGAGTTTGTGTCTGCACAACAAACCAGGTTTGGTCCCTTTGTCCCTACGCCTTTGGCGGGCTTCAGGACTAAAGACCGCCTCTGGCGCCAGAGTGTCTGGGTTGGACAGGAAGTGAGGGAGGTGCCCGAAACTGGCGTGATTGGCTGGCTGACTCTCCGGGACGGACAGCCACCCTACTGGTTGAGTGGTAGCTAGGCTGGAATGAATGGGAGGAAACTGGATAAAAGGCGAGTCTCTTGGCTTTGAAGGCAGAGTCGACCACTGGAACGAAAGAACCGAAGACGAGCTGGAAGAGGACGGCTGCTGCAACTCCGGGACCGTTGGTTTGCCCGGTGAAGCCCTGCTGCAGGTCCGAATCGCCAAGTTCATCTCGACAGAGAAACCGTTCAAAGACGACTTCTCCCTTTGAGTTGGTGGGACCAATCAACTCTTAAGCCACCTCGATACCATTCTCGGAGCTGGTTGTATTTTCCTCAGGGTGCTGCAGGAAACCGAATAGCCAGGGAGAAGGACACCAGTTTGTGTGCTTGACTACAGCTACTGGAATTAAACATTTACTTTTGACAGCTTTTTGACCAGTCCCAGTGCAGTGCAGGAGTCCCCCAAACGTCCTCCCTCTTGTCCCCACGGCTGAGGCTCAGGAACAGCAAGATCTGCAGGAACTGCCAGGAATAGATGTCTTCAGCTGCATTTTTCTTCATTGTAAGGTACTGTGAGAACCCAACTGAGAGAACTTACCTCTCATTGCGAAAGTGCTTGAAACTTTGTCAACTTGCAAGCCTAGATAGCTTGTGACCCAACATATGAATCTTTCTTTTACAAACTACTTCTGAGAACTTTGGCAAATACTTTTCTGTTTAACTTCTAGAACTGCTTTATCCTATACAAGACTTTAGCCCATTGACTTTGGCATAACCTATTGCATTGAATCAACTCCTCTGGTGAACTCAAACTATTTGCACTGTTTTAGAGTAACTGTATTATTCGTTTTATTAGCTTATGCCTTTTTGCTCCTTCTTCAAATGCTCTGAATGCCATTTTGCTCCTCCTTCAAAGTAGTTTAAATGCCTCAGAACCTGATATTGTGAAGTACTGAAGTATATTTTTGTGTAATATAGTTTGCCTCCTTCTAGTGAATGTTTGATAACTGACTGTGAAATAAATTAATAAGTGTTTTACCAAGAAACAGTGGGTATAAGGGTCTATTTGGATACTTGTAATTATAGACCTATGTGCAACACCCTTACAGCTCACATTCCCTCTTGAGATAAGCCTGGCTGCTTAGCAAACGCTACCACAAAACTGTGTAGTACAGACTTATACCAAAGGTTGGTTTTGCTTACACCTGTAGTACTAGTTGTGTTTAGTGGTCCCAAAGGGTACTGCATCAAACTTTGCCTAACACATTTTCAGAGCTAGGGAACTACTCCATACTCAATCGGAAGCTATGTCATGCGTGTACTGCATAGAGACACACTTACTCACTGGGTTTGGGTTTAGGAATCCTGTGGAAATATAGATTAACCACCCGAGATTCACCTTTCTACAGAGCTTTGAGTGCAGAAAAAGCCATTAAGCTCGTTTTTTCGCACGCAACAATACAGACAGTGGTCGAAGTGTACGAAAAAAAGTAGTGGAGCTATGTCCCCTACTGGTCTGCATCGCTCCCCGCAAACCCCATCGTCACACCCCCTCCCATGCACAATATAAACCCTCAAATGCATGCGCCTGCAGTTTAAGGGAATGTTCAGTGCACTGCACTGAAAGTGCAAGTTTCAACTGCTTCCTATACTTTTATTTTAAAACAAAACCGTTCTTTCTTTTTAAAATAAAAGTATAGGAACGGTAAAATTTCATTAAAAGTAGAGGAGCACCGCTCCCGCCCACTTCGACCAGTGAATACAGATTCAAACAAAATTGAACAAACTGTTACATAAAAGCATCACAAACCAGCTTTCTTTTTTCTTTTTTAGGCATGATAAAACAAAGCCATGAATAGGCTCATAAACCAACAAAGAAAAATATTAAATGCAGTTCCACTCTAGGAGTGGGCTCTTTACCTCTTTGTTTTGTTGGGTCTGCTGCCACCGCCACCTCCGCCTGAGGGCTTCCTTTTCCACACCTTTATCCATCAGGGTATAAAGGGATTTACGAAGCATGAGGTCTCTATCATGGAATCCCCACATTCCTGAAGAGATAGCCAGTGAAAAGAAAATTCAGTTTAGAGAGTTAAGGGGATCTGAATTATCACAAGAAAAACCTTGAAATTCAGCTGGTGTGGGAAGTGATGACCATATAATCAGCCCACCCCTCCTACCCCCCCCAGTCCCATTAGTGTCACCCATGATTTCATTGTGTATCTCATTGTGCATCTCTTCTGTGATATCATGTAATCATGCACGTGTGCATGGGTTTTACAATGTAGTGTTTATGATCCATTTTCTTCATGGCCCACTGGCCATGGCTTCTGTCCTGGCCATTGTAAATGTTGTACCAATGATTTAAAAAGAGCGAAGGCCACTAACCACTACCAGCCGAGGATCATACACACTCCCTAGTTTCAAACCACATCCCACCAGCCATGGCCAGCAGTGCAGGGGCCACTGGTCATAGCCACTGTCTTTTTTTAAAATAATTGGGACAATATGGGCAAATGGCCTTAGCCGGCCTCTGGGTACCCAGTCATCTCAATTGTACATGTTGCACCAATTATAAAAAAATAAAATTAAAAAAAAGACATTTGCCCCTTGCCTAGTAAATCAGATCCCACCTCTACTCATGTTAAAATAAGACTATGGCTCAGCCCTTGGGGCCCATAGACCATTGGATATTTCCCTCACCTTCCAATTCCTGCAACAATTAATCGTTCCAACAATGCGTGGCTCGATCAATACAGTCCTCTACTGCTGGTGATAATTCCATCGGAAATGCAGATTACTGCAGTAACGCAGAGAATACGAATTTCCATGGCAACCGGAAAACACTTGAAAATGTAAAAGACAACCCAGTCCCCACTGGCAGTCAACATGTCCCCCCACTTCCCTCGCTTATTTGTTTCCTCCCTCCCCGACCCCACTCCCCGACATTCTCCCATTGCTCGCTTTCACTCTCCAGATCGTGTGACACATTTTCTTTTCCAAGCACAGCATTTGACCTAACCCCAGTATCTCATGCGATTCCGGTGGGATTCTTCCGATAACACGTAAACTGTCCACCCAAAACGTGTTCCCCAGCCGACACTTAACAATACCCAGGCATAATTTTAAGCACTTCTCTTTTTCACTTTCCCTCTGGATTACTTCAGGAATTGTCTTACAAGAAAAAAAATAAAGGCTTTATTTCTGAAAAGCACCTCTGCTGTAATTCACTATGGGAAATATATAAAAGTCTTTTGGGAGAAGATGGCACCTTGTTTTCCGTCCAATATTTTAAAATCTGCTGGACAGATTTACATGAAAACAACAAAAGGCACAAATGCAACACAGTTTTTGCCCAATTTGTTGCAAAGCCATCCAGCAGATTTCATTCTACAGGTGTTCAGTGGAAGCATGTTTTATTGTAGGGTAAAATGAACAGGCGTAAGCAGAAAACCATGGTTTTATTTTGTTTTCTCAATTTTTTAACAATACTTTTCACCTACATTTCCACTTTTGAGGGGCCAGAGTTATTTTTGTGGAAAAACTTCATCCAGATAGTGTGATGAATCCTGAGGAAGCCTCTCAGAATCCCAGCATAAAGTGTGCTCCCATGTGCCCAGGCAAAGGCAGCCGCTTCCTGATCCTGACCCTGGGGGTGGTATTAGCCAGGTGGATCACACGGGATGAGAAGGCCATCAAGAGAATGGGAGGACTCCGTCAGTGGAAAAAAAATATTTTCCTCTTCTCATCATCAAGGGTACCTAATGACTAAACATCTGATGGCTTATTATAATAAGGTTTCCTCTCCCAGATTTCTCCAAGGTATAAAGAGTAAAAAAAACCTATGGTAAACAGGCAAATTAAATATGTAAAAGTCAGGTAATTAATACTATTTCTGATCGTCATAATTCTACAGTATGTTTGAATTGTGAAAGCAAGGAACAACCATTAATTCCTTTAAGAACTTCACCATAATATATATCTTATAAACCACTAAACCAAAGTAAATTGAATAACCCTAAAAAGAATATGAACATTATGGACTCAAGTCCGATAATGCTTTGAGGACTGAGATGAGGAAAAGGAGCTCAAAGTTACAGAACGGTAGTGTACAGTCTAGTGTTTGTAATGATCCACACCCGAGTGGGACCTTTAAGCATTTGAAAGTCGTTCAGGTCTGGGCCATTAGGAGAGAGAAGCAGTGGAAGCAGCAGAAGCATGAGGAAGTGGTAGGAGACAGAGCCGCTGCTGTTATGGAATGTGGCTCCTTGTCGAAGTTGTGACAGAGGTTGGGAGCCCTGAATGATGCAGAGAACTTAGAAGCAGGAAGCGGTACGGAAACTAGCTGTACCGTGGGAGAGAGAACCTCTCCTGGTCCTGAGTGCTTCTCCGGTGTGTGGCGTCCACCGGAATGCGAGCGAAACCGAGGGGCTGCGAGCAACTTCAGGAGGCGCGAGCAACAGAAACATTACCAGAGCTGTCAGATGCCTGTGTTCCCCTGAGGAAAGAAGAAACAGTAGCAGTTGGTCCAGCGGAGGCGCGTGGGAAGACCAGTGAGTTGGACTTGGTTAGGTGACGCCAGGGTGCTCCGAAACAAACCACTCGCTCAGAAAGAAAGTTTTGAATACTGAACGAATGACTGCAATTTGGGCGCAACTCCTTTCTTAAGAGAGAGAGTGAAAAGAAATATTGTAACCAACATTGTCAAAGCCAAAAGGGAACAATATTTAAACAAAGTGAATAGGATTCACAGAAAGGAATATCATTTATAAAAGATTACAACACGCATTGCCTGAGCCAAAGCAAGGCAATTAAACAAAACCAAAAATGGCAGAATAAAAGCCCTCCTTGTAACAATCAAGGGGGAGAGAAAGATAATCTGCATTGCCTGGGGCAAATGAATCAGTGTGAGACACATTGTCAATGTGTACTGTATCCTTAAATGAAGAAGTTATAACCATCTTGTTGAAAGTCAAAAGAATCATTTATTAAGTAGTTGTTGATTTAACCTTCCCCGTTGAGGATGTGATTGTGAAAAGATTCAAGCAATCCTCACCACAAAGTACTGATATCAGTAAAAGGAGTTTTTATCCTGGCAGGGGAGTATACCAGGAAAGGGACATTTAGTGGCTAGTCCTGGCAAGCGAGTGGACCAGGAAGAAGAAATTGAAGTAATACAATGCCTACAATACCTGCCATTGAAGCCAGGCCCCTGCTGTGAGCTGATTGGTCTACGATCTCATACCCCCTCCCACTGGTCACCGGCAGGCGAAGCCGGCCCACTCCCTCCAAGGCCCACGGGAGGCAAGGCCAGCACCTGTTTTGTGCCTGTTCGGTGCCGTGACTGCCGTCTGCCAGACCCCCTGGCCCTCCGCATACAAGGTACTCTTCCATCCCTTTTCAGACACTGCACTGCCACAGTAGCCAAACCTGCCTCAGTGTAAATACATGTGACCACTCTTAACATGAACTGCCTATGCCTATGCAGCCTGACCATGCCCTAACCTGAATCACCTACTCCCACTGCCAAATGTGTCTTGTGGGGGATGTCTCTGCATGTCTTGTTATAATGGTTTTCTCGCCCTACTGTGTCATTTAGCGCCTACTACTCAGCAGTACTATTACACTATGTACTTTATCTAGGGTGTACTACGACATTCAATGGCTGCATCATACCCAAATATATCTATATTTAGCATCCACTAGCCTAGAGGTGCCCTGCGCCCTGAATTGCATTTAGCCCTTCTGTGGTGTGCTACTGCCCCTGTATTCATACTGTTGCTTTTCATACCCAGGTGCCTCACGGCTGTATGCTAACTGCCAACAACCACCCTGCACCTATCCTATCCTATCTACGTACACAATGGATCGCCATACGCTCTATACTGTGATACTTAGATCACTTCTTTATACTATGAATATCCAATACCCGACCATGATACCAAACTCACCCACACACAAGCCCCCACCTAATTTCCACAGACCAACGGATATGATCTCTGCACCCTGCACTGTCCTCCAGAGGAACCTCAAACTACGTGCAAGGCTCCCAAGGCTTTATGACCCCTTAACCAAATCAGCCCACAGCAAGGCTATTACTAGCCCCCACAGACCCTCCCAGCACCCTCTTCAACTAAACAGTAGACTCTATCATGAACCTATCCACACCCAACCCAGAAAGACACGCATAAATCCTCACTACCACCTTTAAAACCAACACAACCCGAGACCAAGGGAGCACTGATAAACACCCGCTCCATGGTAGCTCACGCTACAGACATTGCTGACCTACTCCACAATGAAGAATTGGACTTCTTAGCCGTAACCGAATCCTGGCTGCATCCAACAGCAGGCACCGCAATTTTGTTAGCCATACCAGATGACTATACTCTGCTAAGACTTGATCGTACCGCCTCTCGAGGTGGAGGTCTTGCCATTATAGCTAAAACTAAACTCCCTCTGACCATTGAGTCACCAGCCAACATAGGATCTTGTGAATCCTTAACTGCAAAGTTAACCTTATCTAATACACAATCCATCTCTATTCACCTTATTTACCGTCCACCTGGCCCCTTAGGGTCATTTGAAGAAGGCCTCACAAATATCCTATCAAATAAAATTAAGAACTCCTCACAAAGTATCGTATTAGGAGACTTTAACCTTGGTTTTAGCGAACCCGCAGATGCTAATGCCACAATAATTAATAATACCTTAGAGGAACTGGGCTTCACCCAGAGGATCACTGTGCCCACTCATACCAAAAGGTAGAACCCTGGACTGGCTAGCTGTGCACAATTGCCCAGTCTTGATCTCTTCTATACTTCCACAGCCCTGGACAGACCATCACCTGATCTTGTTCACCTTAGAGCCGACACCAGCGCAAATTGACAGTATAGATCCAGCTGTTCAGACCAGAAATAAAAAACATCACCCCCGAAAATTTGATCCCATTAATCGTACCAACCTTGAATGCCATTCCGGACCACTTAGATCCCTTAATGATGGTAGATATATACAACAGAGTCATGCTCTCATCTCTTGATGCCATAGCCCCACTGAAGTTAAAAAAGAGCAAACCAAGAAAACACATCAACGTCTGGTTTTCTCCTCATATTAAAGCCCTCAGACAGGAAAAGCGACACTGTGAAAAAATTTGGAGAGCACTTCCCTCAGAAAAAAACTAGAAAAACATGAGTAGACTAGCCTATCATTATAAAAAAGAAATCATCCTGGCCAAACATACGTCCTACAGCACTCGAATCTCACAAGCCAAATCCAACACCAGAGAGCTCTTTACAATACTAAAAGGGGTTGAATCTCCCATCCAAGCTCCCGACTCGTGCCTCAAGGACAAAAACTGGTGCACGGATATACAAAATGCCTTAGCTAACAAAATCTCCTCTCTCAAGACAAAGATAAACATTAAAAAGGACTCCCTTCTCTCTTCCACTAAACCCAACATCCCCACCTCTAAAAAGATACACCCAATTCAGACACACCCGCCTGTGCACATTCCCCATTTCAACTTCCACAGAGTATCCACCAAAGAGGTAGAAGAACAAGTTACTTTCTTACCTGGTAACGTCGATGGGATGGCCCGACGACGTATTCCATATCTATGACAGGTAATGTCCACAGCTGTGCTGCTTCGGAAAATCTTTGGCGTCTGCGTCCTGCGTCGATGACGTCAATGCGCCGTCCCCGAGGACCTCCTCCGACGGCCGACGTCACCCGATGTGATAAGTAAGATGCACAACGCCCATAGCCTCAGTTATAGTTTTTTCCCAGAACGTGTGCCACCAGTTTTCTGCCAGTCAGACACACAAGGCCTTGCGGAATGTAAGCTGCAATCGCAAAAGAAATTCTGCAGCGGGGAAGCCAGGGAGGGAGCAAGCGACCTGGAATATGTCGTCAGACCATCCCATCGAAAGAACGTTACCAGGTAAGAAAGTAACTTGTTCTTCGAGGGGATTGGGTCCTCCGACGTATTCCATATCTATGACAGACTCCCAAAGCAGTACCAAGCAAGGAGGTGGGAAAGAATTTAGAATACAAATTTAGCATGCCCAATCAAATTGCGGAATAGAGAACTGCCTTGCCAAAGGCCAGATCTTGCCCTCTGATGGAATCAAGGGAATAGTGATGTACAAAAGTATGTAATGAAGCCCAGGTGGCTGCATCACAGATGTGACGAATAGGAACTCCCCTCTGCAGGGCAGTAGACGCAGCCACTCCTCTGGTAGAATGGGCCCGCAAGCCAGCCGGAGGGTCCTTACCCGCCAAGCGGTAACACTCGGAGATAGCTAAAATAATCCAACGAGACAAAGTCTGTTTCATCACAGCTTATCCCAAACGCTTTCCAGCGTAACCAATGAAAAGTTGATCGTCCACTCTGACCCGGGACATGCGCGAAATATAAAAGCTCAACGCTCTCCGAGGATCAAGCCTATGGAGCCTCTCCTCTTCCTTACCAGGATGTGGAGGAGGATAGAACGCCGGAAGAACAACCTTCTGGCTCAAATGAAAATCCGAAAGCACCTTCGGAAGAAAAGAAGGACGAACTCTAAGGACAACCCTGTCCTTATGAAACACAGTGAAGGGGGGGCGTGGCCTTCTGAACATGGTACGTAGACGCTCCTGAGCTCCGGTCCAGCCACGCAGTCCGATCCTGTACTAGGTGCCTAAAACCTTTTTTCACCATCCACTCTTCGGGGCAGATTTACATTGGGCGAACTACAACACCCTGCGACTTGCTCCGACAGAAATCGGACGCCGGGATCCCTCTGAGATACTCCGGCCCGGCTCCCCCCCCTCCTCTGGGGGGAGCACACAAGAACCGGCTGACCCGCGTTTCTAGACTCTGCTGAGGGTACCCTAAACCCTTCCACACCACTCATCCTTCGGTGCAGGGTTACATCAGGCGATTGCCTGCACCCGACACCTTTGTCCGACAGAAATCGGAAGTCGAGGACCTACCGAGACACTCCGGCTCCTCTCCCCCTCCTCCCTGCGGGAGGCGCCCAGAGCCCAGCTGAGCCGTCCTGCTCGATCCTGCCTCCGGTGCCGGAGAGACATTTATATCACTGATATTCGATGCAGTGATACATCGGGCGATTTACTACGCTCGGTGCCTTAGTCCGACGGTGATGAGAGGACAGGGACCCACTGGGGCGCTCCGGCCCGGCTCTCCCTCCCCCCCGGGGAGACCCACAAGATGGCGGCCGCATTTTGCTAGCGGATCTGCTGTGACCGAGACAGACGCACCTCTACGGAGCCAGACCCTGACCATCCACGCGACTTCCCCGCTACTCGTTGTGGCCCGGAGACACAGGAGGCACAGGGCACTCATCGAGGTGGACCAGCTTGCCCTATGGAAACATCCGCAAGTGGTGGGTGAAGGACGAGTCGGGGGATCACGCGCCTGGCGCTAAACACCCTGGCACCTGGCGTCGACATCTCAACCCCATAAGGAGCCGGGGTTCGCCCAGCACAAACCCACCACAGCCTCCCTACCGGTTATCCCGGACCACCCGCTGAGACCCCGATCCGGGGAACACCACAAGAGCTCCCCCGCTTCTCTCAATACGGAGCCCCCCCACCCACACAGATCACTCTATTTCGCCCTTCGACTGGCAGCTGGCCACACAGGACTGAACTCTGCATTCCCCAAGCGAAGAGTGCAGGGAACGGGGAGTGGGTCCTCCTTGATCCTTCAAGAACACGTGCTCATCAGAGCAGCCACTTGTAGAGCATCCAGGTCCTTCTTCCGGACCACGCACTGGAGCCACAGCAAGAATTGCCTCTCACGGGTGAGACTCTCCCCCCTCCATGGGACCCAAATCCACCATATTCCTAACCCTGGGTCTAACCCCCTCAGACTCCTTGCTGGGTCTGACAAATTAGTCACTACTTTACGGGTTACACCTGCCTACCCTGGCCAGCAACAAGAGACCACGTTGGACTACTCCCCTAGTCCTGCCTGCTCTATAGCACCCCACGTCTCTCCAACCCCCCACAATACACCAAAAGGCCAGACCTGTGGCACAGTTAATGAAACCGCCCTAGACGTCTAGGGTCACAACTTTTCCTTTCCCACAGAGGCAGGGGTCCATGTTCTCTGAACCCCCAGGACCTGCACTCCATTAAGCAGGGAGATCTCGCGCCATTAACCAAAGAGAGTGAACACAATTATATGCCCTGACAGGGAACTCTTCAACCCCTGTGCTGTCAAACGTGATTAAGACAATACATTATGGCCGCAGCAAGGAACAAAGCCAAAAATGCCACTCTAGACCCTTTTATTACCTCGAAATCTCACCCCACCGCCCAGCCTATATCAAACGACCCAACAACCCGGGACACCCCGGAGGTGGACGCCAGACACAATCAGGTGTTGGGGGCGATCGAGGCCCTAAGGTCGTTAATAGATACGAAGATTGGCGAAGTAAAAGCCGACATCCAGTTGATAAGGCAGGATGCCCGTAATTTGACAGAACGGGTCACTATCATTGAGTCTTCCCAGCAGGACACGGCAAGTGACACGGCAGCCCTGAAAACCGAAGTCGCAGACCTCAAAACCAAGGTATCCCTCCTAGAAGCAAGGTCCGAGGAGGCGGAGGGCCGCGCTAGGCGCAGTAACATTAGAATACTAGGCATACCAGACGGGACGGAGACTACAGACCCGACGGCCTTCGTGGAATCACTAATACAACAGGAAATCGGGGTGGCAAACCTTTCACAGGGCTTTGCCATAGAGAGAGCCCATATGTCGCTCCAGAAGAAACCTCCTCCAGGCTCCTACCCCCGTCCTATCATATCGAAGGTCCTCAACTTTCGAGACCGTGAGGTGATCCTGAAATTTTCAAGAGAGGGCGGGGAAATTCAACGGGACAACTCAAAAATCACCATATACCCCGATTACACCCAGTCGGTCCAAAGAGCGAGGAACTCCTTTGTTCCAATTAAGGCCAGGCTCAGGAAACAGGAAACAACCTGAAACATATGCTGCTCTATCCCTTGAGACTGAAAGTAATATATAAGGGTAAAGCAGTATTCCTAGAGACTCCAACAGCGGCTACCATGTGGATGGAACATAACCTGGCTGAGGTCCCTATCGAATCCAATCACGGGAAACTCAATGAAGACACCCAAGAATGAGGGCTAAACCCTCCGACACAGGCACAGGCACCCTACATGACATACCCGAGAACTTTTAGAACCACCACTATCAACGAAGCAAAACTACGAAAGGAGACTGCTGAATGACTGCAGGGCTCACCCGTCCCTCCACACATGCCCGCGGACCAGGACCCCACGAAAGTCCAGTGCTGACCAGTTGTCAGCACACACCTACTCGCGCCAGACACCCGGATCGGGGGAGACAGCTCGGGAGCGCCTGAGCACTCCACTTCGGTGATAGCTGGGTGCACCAGTTATAATTGTTTTATACAAGTTGTTATTGTTTTGACTACCCTAACTCTGAGGACCTTTAACCAATCTGAAATGAACCCGGAACTAAACACTGGAGTAGACCACTCCACACAAATAGATTCAGGCAAAGCTCACAATGACATACCATTAAGCCGCAGGGAAGGCAGGGATCCCCCTTGGCAATTAATACAACCATGAAATGGCATCAAAACTCAGGGTGATCACAGGGAACGTCAGAGGGACGGGATCCTACCTCTGTAGAAACCGGATACACTCCAACCTGAAGAGAAAGAAGGTATCATTTGCCCTCCTACAGGAAACACACCTCTCCTCTGACTGCAGACAAACTGTCAAACTACTGGGGGGGGCCAAGGTAACAGCTCATCATACTCGAAATACGCAAGAGGAGTATACACATGGGTGAGCCCGGGCACACCATTTCAACAGATGGGGGTAGAATCAAAGAGGGCAGGTACCTGCTGGTGCGGGGCATGCTGGAGAATACCCGAATATGCATAATAAACTCATATTTCCCCCAACACGGCATACCTTCCTACCTTAAGAAGTTATGCGCCAAAGTTATGCTCCACAGAGAATGCACCCTTCTGTGGGGAGGCGATTTGAATTGCGTCATGAGTGTAGCAATGGACAGATCCGCCACTCCACGAATACAGAATAATCTTCCCACACAGGCCGTACACAGAGCGGTTGAGAACTTGCATCTGATAGATATCTGGCGAGACCTTCACCCCGCTGACAGATCCTACTCATTCTACTCAGCCCCTCACAACGTTCACACCAGGATAGACTACCTCTTTATAAATAATGAGCTAACTCCACAAATTGAGTCCGCGGATTACCTGGGCAGATCAATCTCGGATCACTCCCCACTAATGATACAACTCTGTCTCCGTCCTCCCCGACCTCCCATCCCAATGTGGCGAATGCCAGTAGAGTCATTAACCGACCCTGCATTCAAGGAGACCTTGGCCGTGAAACTAGAAGAGTACATTGAGCTTAACAAGGGAACGGTGGAAAAATGGAGCACTCTCTGGGAAGCATTGAAGGTGGTGACAAGGGGAGAGGTGATCGCTGAGGCAGGTGGGATCAGGAGGCAACTGAGAAAGGAATTAGAGGCTGAGGAGGAAAGGATCAGGCACCTTGAAAATACCCCCTCTCCCACAATCGAGACGGAAAACGAGCTGAGGGAGATTGGGGAGGAATGCAGAACCGCATGGGATAGGCTTGCGAAATTCGACTACTCTACTCGCACTATGAAAGCTCATAAAGAAGCAGATAAACCGGGTAGGATATTAGCCTGGTTGTGTAGAAAGGAACACCCAAAGCTGGCCCTCAACGAGATTGAAGATGGCAATGGCATAATCCACAGAACACAACAAGCAATTAATGATGTTTTTTCCGACTTCTATGAGGAACTATATACTCACAGCGACCGAGTACCTGAGACAGACATTAGAGACACCTTGGCAGAAGTTGACCTCCCTACACTGAACCAGGAACAAAAAGACATGCTGGGACAAACCATCACGAAAGAAGACATCTCCGAGGCGATACGCTCTCTTTCCACGAGTAAGACGCCTGGGACCGATGGCCTTACCCCAGAGTTCTACAAGGCATACGAGGAGATCCTGTCCCCCATACTGCACGAAGTCTATGCGGAGGCATTCGAGGCTGGAACACTATCAGGTACCATGAGAGAAACCCTCATAGTGCCAATGCTCAAACCTGGCAAACCACCTACAAAATGTGACTCTTATCGCCCGCTGGCGCTCCTGAACTACGACAGCAAAATCTTAACAACCATTCTGGCCAAGAGGCTCGCAAAGGGTGATAGGTTCATTAGTACATGCGGATCAGAGCGGTTTTGTACCAGGGCGCAACCTGAGAAGGCTCCAGCACATAATGGCACAAACAGAGGAATGTAAAGAAGACCTGGCGGTCCTTTTATTAGATGCCATCAAGGCTTTTGATTAAATTTTCTGGGAGTGGCTGTTTGAGACCCTGAGGGAGTTTGGACTTGGCAAACACTTCATCAGATGGGTCAAGGTACTTTACAACAATCCAGAGGCAAGGGTAAAGACAGGGGGCTTGGTATCAGGGACCTGGGCTCTTCAGAGAGGGACCAGGCAGGGGTGCCCCCTCTCGCCAATGTTATATATCCTAGACCTGGAGCCGATAGCAATCTATTTTAGGAAACAGCTTTTCGACGCAGGCATCAACATCAGTGGAACAGACAACATCATCTCCCTATATGCCGACGATGTTCTTTTATATCTTCGAGACCCTCAAAAAAATGCTCCCACAGCCCTAGACATCCTAGATAATTTTGCAAAATACTCAGGGATAAAGTTCAGCCGGCAGAAATCATGTGCCTTCCCTTTAGCTGGACTCAGGGGAAAGAGCATAGAAGAACTCCCTAAGATCGGGATACAATGGCAAGTCGAGGCCTTTCGCTACCTGGGCCTTACCATCAAGCACACACCAACCTCCACTCACGAATGCAACACAGAGGCCGCAGTCTCAGGGGTATGCAGATCCATCAAATTCTGGCTGAAACTACCGCTCTCAGTGATGGGTAGAGCGGCAATATCTAAAATGTTAATACTGCCTAGATTTCTCTATTATTTCACCAATATAACATACTATATCCCCCCCATCCTTCTTCAGGAAGCTGGAATCCATAATCAAAGACTTTCTCTGGGGGAAGACCAGGCACAGACTCACATTAAACATCCTCACATTGCCCTATGCTACAGGGGGCATTCAGTTACCCGATTTCCAAGGATAACTAGCGGCACAATTGTCCCATGTAGCTAAATGGCTATGCAACGAACCCACAGCCAAGACAAATCTCCTCAGCCAACTAACCTCACCCATGCATCCAAAGGAACCGATATGGAACACTAAAATTGGGCTTCCCAACCCGCCCATGATTGTACAAGTGGGGCGACAGGTGTGGAAAAAGGTCACCTCTATGCTGGGGCTACAACAATCGTACTCGCCGGAGATCCCCATCCTAGCAGATGTATGCATGACCCCCAGCGACTTACCCACAATGAGAAGATGGGAGAGCCATGGCCTCTACACGTGGGGAGACATGTTCGAGGAGGGGCTATTTAGAGACTTTGAATCACTTCAGGGGAAGGACGGACTGCCCCCGGGACAATTCTTATGGTACCAAAAGGTGAAGCTTATCGCCAAGGAAAAATGGAATGCGTAGCCGGAGGAGCCTGAAACCCACGCCCTCGTGCAGGAGATCTATGGTGTTAGCGATGGCTGGAAACCGACTTCGAGATTATACACCCAAATAAATGATAGACCCAACCCAAGGAGCGCACGTCTGAAAGAGAGGTGGGAGGCCGACCTGGGGCTGGAAATTGCAGAGGGGGAATGGTTGAGAGCCTTATCATACCCTAAAGAGGTCTCTAGGAACACTAGATTCAGGCTAATTCAGCTCAATGTCCTATATAGGACCTATATGACTCCGCACAGAATATCCACATTTAACAACAGGTCCAGACCGACATGCCCATGGTGCCCCTCTGATCGGGCCGATATGATCCACATGTTCTGGACATGCCCCAAAGCACAGAAACTCTGGTTCGCCGTTGAACAGACCTGTAGGAAAGCTGGCCTAGAGGCATACGAATGGACACCTAAAGAGTGCCTCCTGGGCACCCACCCGAGACTGGGTAAAATCAAACACCTGGTGAAGCTTATGGACATAGCATGTGTGCTCACAAAAAGGACGATTGCCATAGCTTGGAAATAGCCACGAGGCCCCATATACGAACCCTGGATCAGGGAGATGGAAAGATGGACGTCAGCTGAAACCAGAGCCTGGGAGGAAGGGAACAATAGGGGTGGGGAAGACTTGAGCACTACACTGGAGGCTTGGAAGACCCTTCTGCGAGACATGATCTTCTCAACATGCTACAAACCTCCCTGTACTTACCCCTCGGGACATACATGACAGCTCAACCCACGAGCTGCAGCAGTAACTCCACATCCACTACCCCACCATGACCCCCGGAGAGCAAACCGAGCCCAACAGACTAGAGGTTGAGACCCGACTACAAAGCTTGGGGCCAAGTAACTCAGAGGACAAAAAGCACAGTCAAGTTATTACTGTTATTTGTTATTTGTTTATTGTTTAAAGTGCTTATGCTTATTTGGCACAGGTGTATTGTAACCCAAGCCCTGACCCATATCATGAACGTAATGAATATGTCTCTAAAATAAATGGCAATAAAAACATTTAAAAATAAATGAAACACAGTGAAGGGTGGCTTAACTGAAAGTGCCTGTAACTCACTCACTCTGCGAGAGGAAGTAACCGCAACCAAAAACACAGTTTTCAGAGTCAACGGCCTCAAAGGGCAAGAATGTAAAGGCTCAAACAGAGCACCCATAAGAAACTTAAGAACAAGGTTCAAATCCCAACCTGGCACCAAAAAAGGTGACGGAGGGAACACATTAGTGAGCCCTTTCAAAAACTGCGAAATTAAAGGAATCTTAAAATAGGAACACTCTTCAGACGAGCGCTTAAATATGGACAGCGCCGCCAGGTAACCTTTTAATGGTCCCCACTTGCAAGCCCCTGTGGGCCAAAGAAAGCAAAAAAGACAAAACCATGGGAATGTCGCATTCAAAAGGATCCACATTCTGAACTCTGCATCAGTCGCAGAACTTTCTCCAACGGCAACGGTACAGAGACTTTGTTGCCAGCCGCCTGGCCGAGAGCAACACCTCCATCACGTCTTCAGGGAGGTCCCAATCCTTATACCTCAACCTTTCAGAAGCCAAGCGTGAAGATTGAGGGATCTGACCTCTGGATGGAGAACCTTACCCCCCCTCCCGTGAGAGCAGATCGTCTCGGTAGGGAAGATGACGTGGAGGGCAGATGGACAAGTCTAGAAGATCCGGGTACCACGTCCTCCGGGCCCACGCAGGAGCAATGAGGATCATCCGGGAACCGAACCTCCGTAACCTCCGCAGCACTTGCGGGATGACGGGGACTGGAGGAAACGCGTACAGCAGTGGGAATGACCACTCCACCACAAACGCGTCTCCTAAGGCTCCTTTTGGAGGAAATTCCCGCGAGCAAAACCTTTCGCACTTCCGGTTGACACTGGAGGCGAAGAGATCCACTTGAGGGGTCCCCCAAAGGGCAAAGATCTCCAGGAGAATCTCCTGAGCCAGCTCCCACTCGTGAGAGATCGTGCTCTGCCTGCTCAGAGCGTCCGCCGTCTCGTTGTCGTCTCCGGCCAGATGAACCGCCAAGATCGAAACTTCCTGCTGGATGGCCCAGAACTCGAGCTGTATCGCCTCCCTGCACAGCGGAAGTGACCCTGCCCCCCCTTTTTGTTGAGGTAGTGCATGGCCATCATGTTGTCCGTTAGAATCAGGACACTCTTTTCGCGCACAGTCGGCAGAAAGGCCTTCAGGGCTAGCCTGACAGCCCTCAGTTCCAACAGATTGATATGGAGTCTGGACTCCGACGGAGACCAACGACCGCTGACTGTCAACTCGTTGGCATGAGCTCCCCATCCCGTGAGGGATGCGTCCGTCACGATCGTCACCTCCGGCCAGGGCTGCCAAAATGGGGCCCCCTTCATCAGATTGCCCTCGACGGCCCACCACAGAAGGTCCCGGGCTACCGAGGGCGGCACCTGTACAGGGTCCGACAGCCTGCCGGAGGACTGAGACCACTGGAGCTTGAGTGCCCACCGCAAAGATCTCATCCGCAGACGAGCCTCTGGCACCAGCAGAATGCAGGATGCCATGAGGCCGAGCAGTCTCAAGAACTCGGACGCTGGGAGATTCTGGGCAAACTGAAACTTGTGCACCATCTGCTGAATGTGAAGAGCCCTCACCTGAGGAGGAAAACACTGCCCCAGGGACGTGTCGAGCACTGCTCCGATGTACTGGAGCCGCTGCGTTGGTGTCAAATGGGACTTCTTTAAATTGAGGGAGAAGCCCAGCCTTTGAAGGGAGTGGCAGGTGACGGACAGATGATCCAGGACTTGCTCTGGAGAGCTCCCCCTGATCAACCAATCGTCCAGGTAGGGGTAGACGTGAATCCCCCCTTTCCTGAGATGCACTGCCACCACCACCATGAGCTTGGTGAAAACCCTCGGGGCGGAGGTCAATCCGAACGGCAGGACTTGAAACTGAAAGTGCGAGTCGCCAACTGCGAACCTCAGGTACTTCTTGTGCTTGGGATGGATCGGCACATGGAAGTAAGCATCCTTGAGGTCGAGAGACACCAACCAGTCCTGAAGTTGAAGGGCCTGGAGGATTTGAGAAAGAGTCACCATCTTGAACTTGTCCTTCCTGAGGAGTTTGTTCAAACCGCGCAAGTCCATGATGGGTCTCAATCCCCCGTCTTTCTTTGGAAGCAAAAAATAAGGGGAATACCATCCCTTGTTCCTCTCCGCTACAGGCACCAGTTCAATGGCGCCTTTCTCCAGCAGGCTTGAATTTCCTGTGCAAGGAGCGGATCCGGACTCTTCAAAGAGAGGTTCCCTGGTGGATTGTCGTGAGGCCTCTGGCGAAAAGGAAGACAGTAGCCGTGGGTTATGATCTCCAGAACCCACACATCCGAAGTAATGGCTTGCCACTCTACAAGATGCTGCGCCAGCCTTCCCCCAACCGGAGAACCATGGGACCTGGCCTCATGACTGAGTGGTAGCGGCTGCGGCGTTGCCCGAGGGCAAAGAGGCAACTGCCCGAGCGGCCTTGGCACCTCGAGTACCTTTGTTTCCACCTCTGGCACTCTTACGATGGCCTCTGAGTGCTAGCTCCTCTCGCTTTACTGAAGGACGAGTAATAGCGAAAGGAACCTCCCCTCCATTGCTGTCCCCTAGGACGAAAAGGCGGAGATTGGCGAACTGCAGCGCCCAACGATTTTGCTGCAGCTTTGGAGGTCTGCAACCTCTCAAGGCTCTCGTCAGCCTTGCTGCCAAAAAGGTGTTCACCGTCAAAAGGCATGTTGAGGAGCCGGGATTGCACATCAGGAGCGAACCCAGACTTCTGCAACCACGCAAACCTGCGCATTACGGTGCTCGCCGCCATGGACCGGCTGACACAATCCGCCAAGTCCAAACCCGACTGAACGGCCTCACACATAGCATCCTTGCCATCCTGAACCATAGCAAGGAAACCATCCCGTTCGTCCCCTTAGGGAATATGATCAGCCGCTAATGCAACACAGTTCCACAGAGTGTGTGTGAAACAAGACAAGGCACATATGGAGTTGGCCGCCTGAAGCGCCATACCCCCTGAAGAAAACACTTTCTTCACCCAGCCGTCAAAACGTTGGTCGTCCCTATTCGGAGGGATGGTAGGATACGACGCCTGCTTTGCCGGGGCCGTAGCCGCCTGCACCACCAAACTCTCCGGGGTGGGGTGCCTAGACAAGTAGCAGGGGTTGCTACTGGCTGGACGGTATTTTCACGACAAAGACTTGCCCACTGCCGGGAGACCCTCCGGAGCAGTCCAAGCCACCGCCACCCTTCTCTGCAGAGCCATATGAAAAGGCAAAACCGGGTCAGTGGGTGGACCGAGATCAAGGATGTCCATGAGATCATCCTGAACGAACTCCCCTGGAGGAGCTGACCAACCCAAGTACTCGGTAACCAGAGACATAAGGCGCCGATATGAAGAATCGGCATGAGTGCCAGGCTCCGGCCGACAAAACTCCACCTCCGGAGAGGTGTCCAGTCCACTGGCATCATGCAGTGACTGCCTCAGGTCATCAAACTGGTTATGGCCCGAGATAAGGTCATCTGGAACCGTAACCGGAACCAGGCCGCTATCAGAGCCTTCATCACCCTCTGAAATGTACTCCAGGCGGGGAGAGGAAGACCTCTGCGGACCAAAGCAGTGCCAGACCTTAGCCATAGCCTTTCTAAGGGCAAACCCCGCGCCACGGGGCCCCTCTGACACCACCGCCTCGAAAGGCGTCGAGGGCGCCGAACGAGTCGACGCCGGCGTCGACAGAAAAGGCGTCGACGTCAGCTGCAGCGCCGCCAGCATCGACACAGTCCTCGAATCCGGGGCTCCGAGCGTGTCTCTCGACAACCTGAGCGCCGACGGCGTCGACGACCCCCTCGGAGGCGGAGCATCGAGAGAAATCGTCAACGACCTCGGCGCCACAGGCGTCGACGTCTTCTGCGAAGACGGCACAGGATCACGCGGTCTCGAGCGCGTCGAGGACCGGGACCTGGAACGGGCATGGCGAGAACGGCTACCCTTGTCCGAGCGGGACCTCTCCCGCGAGCCGTGCCGACCAACCGAGCCCGAAGGCGTACGGGTGGTGTCTCTCGACCGGTGCCGACCGACCCCACTCGGAGGCGCGGACGGACCAGTGCCCTGCGATTCCAGAATCGCTAGCATCTGCTTCCCGAAGGAAGCCCATTCCTCCGGTGTCGCTTGTATGGAGGGATAAGCGACCCGCCGACGGGCGGAGTCCACGGAAGAGGACAGGGAAGGCGACCTACGCCGGCGCTTCCTGGAATGCCTTGAAGAGGCGGAGGAGTGGCGAGACCGACTCCTGGAAGGAGACCCACCGGACTCTGACGATGACGCAGAGTCACCCCTCGAGTCATCCGTCGAAAGCCCCGCAGACCTCGACTTCCGGGGCTTAGACACCCAGCCTACCGACAACTTCTTCTTGCGTTCCCACAAGGCCTTTGCCGTGAGCGACTGGCAGTCGACACAGTCGTCCTTATCGTGGGCCTCCCCGAGGCACCAGAGGCAGGCGTCGTGCGAGTCCGTGACCGACATCTTGGACCCACAGTCCCCGCAGTTCTTGAAGCCCAGACGTGGGGTCGAAGAAGAGAAAGGCATCGCCACGAGCAGGTCTTCACAACAACCGAACAAGTTCAACGAACCGAGAATAGAAAATAGCAAACTCCAACGAGTTGAGGCATACCTAGATTCACGAAGCGAACACGTTCGCGGAAAAAAAGGAACTGAGGCTATGGGCGTTGTGCGTCCTACTTATCACATCGGGTGACGTCGGCCGTCGGAGGAGGTACTCGGGGACGGCGCATTGACGTCATCGACGCAGGACGCAGACGCCAAAGATTTTCCGAAGCAGCACAGCTGTGGACATTACCTGTCATAGATATGGAATACGTCGGAGGACCCAATCCCCTCAAAAAGGTAATTCTCACCCTCAAACCTTCGAACTGCCACTGGGACCTATGCCCTGCACAATTGATAAAGGATGCGGCTCGTGATCTCGCACCATTTATTATCAAACTAATAAATGCATCATTCACATCAGGCAGCGTACCTAACAATCTGAAACAATCATGGGTCCTCCCCCTGCTCAAAAAAACAAATTTAGACCCCTCTACTCCAACTAATTACCACCCCATCACCACAGTACCGTTCCTTCTTAAAATCCTCGACAAAATAGCATACCAACAAATCCAACATTACCTTGAGCACTTCCACCTCTTAGGAGTCAGACAATCGGGTTTCAGGCCTCAACACGGCACCGAAACCGCACTCATAGATCTTAAGGCACAGATAGATGAGCAGAGAGATCAGGGTAAGGTGGCATTACTGCTACTTCTTGATCTCTCGGCTGCCTTCGACCTGGTCGACCACGAGATCCTATGTGACCACCTTCAAAAAGCCACCCACTTCTCTCAAGAGGCAACTGACTGGATCCAATCCTTTCTAAATAACCGCACGATGAGTCTTTTCCCTACTAGCAGCAGCAACCCGACACCCATCACCGTCTCCCCGACCCTGTACAACATCTTCACAAAGCCCCTTTTTGATGATCTAGATGGTCTGGGTATCACCTACACCAACTATGCCGATGATACCCAGATCCTCATCCCATTGACGGGGGATTATGACAAGGATTTGGCCTTTGTCAACAAAGTATACCTCATCATCCAGACATGGATGGCCTCACACGGTCTATGCCTGAATGACGACAAAACATAACTCCTCATTCTAGGGTCCTCACATAACCTTAACAAACTAGACCAAAACTACTCCGCCTTCGTAATTGACAACAATAAGATCACGGTAGCCAAGGAGGTTAAAACCCTTGGTTTCTACCTAGACTCCACTCTCACCTTTAATAAACAAGTTAATGCTATGGCACCGCCACATCTTACACATGCAAACTCATCAGAGCAGCCAAACCTTTTCTCTCCCTGTCTAACTATCACCCTAGCCAGGGTTCTGATCCTGTCCAAGCTGGACTATTGCAACGCACTTTATGTAGGATGCAACAAATATATTACGAACAAAATTCAGATCCTCCAAAACAACGCCCTAAGAGCGGCCCTCAGTATCCCAAAGAAAGTCCACATCTCCGATTCTAGAAGGTCTGTCAACTGGCTTTCCACCAAAGACAAAATATTCCTCAAATCAGTTTCCCTGACCCACAAATGCCTCCACCCAGCAGCCCCTCAATACCTTATCACTAGATTCACCAGAACTACATCCTCTCGCCCCTCTAGAATGGCCAACTCCAATCTCCTCCTGGTGCCCAGGTTTAAACGTTCTATGTCGGGTGGGAACAGCTTTCCTGTTAAAGCAGCACAACACTGGAACTCCCTTCCACCACCTTGCAGGGAGGACCTCCCCTACCGCCTATTCAGAACTAAGACCATCCATTGGCTCAAGACTCACGACACAACTGCTCTCCTGCTAACCTAATGCTCCACCACTGTGATTGTAAATATGTACATTTAGGGTGTCACCTGCTCAGTGCAGTCGAGACAACCGATTTATTGTATATAGTATTACTTATATTGTATATTTCTGTAAACCATGCCTCATTGGCGTGCATGGTTTCTTTTTACGCATCCAGCACTGTAACCACGGCTGGACTTCATTCCTTGTATGTAACCAAGCTTTGCATTCCTCTTGTTGCATCTGTGCCTTGCTAGCCCTCTTGGGGTTAGGTGCGCAATATAAATAAATAAATACTAAAATACTAATGTGGTATGAGGTTGTGATGGAAAGACAGTTGTATATCCATTGCTGTGTATTGATGAACTGTTGTGGAATTATCCTGACAAAATTGTGTTGCTTATGAAGAAGAAACGTAATTTAACGAAAGGATTGGTCTTCAGAGAGAATAATTACATTTCATGCAGACTTAATATATGAAGTAGAAGTATTTTTGGTCCGTCGAACAGCAGTTGAAGACTGAGAAATGTTATTTGAAATAAACTAATTATATTGCCGAGTGAAGGACACATGGAATGAACAGAACGTTGTGCTATATTTCAAGTGGAAACTGGCTATTGAAAGAACTTTATTTTGAACTTTGGTTTGAAACACCCTGAATTGATCCAGGGGAAGAGGATTCAACCCTGGATACAAGGATTTATGTTTATAATTTCTCTCTGTGAATTTAAATGTTATTTTATGAGTGCAAACAGCCAGATAAACCCTGTATCATTGTGTTGTATGTAGGAGTGTGAGGGACAGAGATTGTTGGACATTAGGTCATTTTCCTTTAGCCATGATTTGATAGGTAGGGAAAGATAGGTGTTTGTCTCACCCTTATTTTTTAATAAAATGTTGATTCCATTATCTTGGGTGGGGACTTTAACATGGTCTTAGATCCAATGCTTGACCGCTCAAATGGAGATGGATCCAGAATGCCGAAAATGAGTGGGAGGTCATTTACGAACCTAATAGATGAATTGCACCTGGCTGATATCTGGCGTCTAGAACATCCATCTGAACGTCATTACAGCTTTCACTCTGTCATGACGTCTTCTTATGCAAAGATCTGCTTCTGACCTCAGAGCGCGTAACGCTAAGCAGCTAAATCTCAGAGATTGGAGTCATTGGGATTACTGACCATGCACCCGTGTCTTTGTGCCTCTCCCTGCAATACATGCAGACTAAATCCTTCAGTTGGAGAATGAACACGGCTGTGAAAAAGAATGACCACGTTAAGAATGAGATTGTGTCTCATCTTAATTAAATGTATGGAGCACAACATAAGCCTGAAGGAAACTTGGCGCTAACGAGAGGCAGAGGTCAAATTCACAGAATTAAAACAGAAAAGTCTTAAGTGCACGGGGGAACAAAATGTTAGACTCAGTACTGCGCAAAGAGAAGGAAAGCTGATTTCACGCTTTAGCAGCAGCCACTGAGAACGCACATCCGGCAGTGAGAGTAAGCCTGAACCTCGGGGGTTGTAAAGTCCTGAGATCCAGAGATCGAAGAGGCCTAGCAGTAGTATACAGAAAAAATGTGTTTTGAAGAAATTCAGCATCCAGTCCATAGATGGCCCTATGCACAATGCATAGTACCTGAAACCTAATGCGTTGCTCGACAGGGAGCCAATGGAGTTGCCGTAGCAGCGGGGTCATATGGGCACCTCAAGGAGGATGAACAGCGCTAGCAGCCGCATTCTGTAACAACTGAAGGCAACACAAAAGATGTTTAGGGAGAGCCAGATAGAGGGCATTTCAATAGTCAATGTTGCTCATGACTAAAGAGGACACAACAGGTCCATGGAACTTTGCCGGGATACACAGAAGAAGTTTGCACAGAGTTCGGAATTTAAAATATGCTTTTTGACAAGCAGCAGAAACCTCGTCGGCCATGGACAGAGAAGCCGAGATCTTAACACCAAGATCTTTTACTGATGAAACCGGCTGGGGGAAAGGGCCTAGTCTCACTGGCCAAAACTCTGGGGTCCAAAACAGAAATGGCGTAGCAGAACCCATCACCAACACCTCTGTTTTTCCACCATTGAGCTCAAGCCAGTTTTTAGCCATCCACTCACCAATAGCTAGCAAACAGTTTTTCAGTTGTCCAGCCTATTCTGAATTGGCGATATCCAGCCACACAAAGATCTGTCTATCATCGGCATAGGAATAATAGAGCAGATGAAAAGCGTGAATTATAGCCAGAAGAGGACAAATGTAGAGATTGAACAAAGAAGGTGACAGAAGAACACTGAGGGACACCACAAAGAAGAGAAATTGCTCGAGAGCAAAAAGGGGGTAAAGAGACAGACTGAGTACGTCCTGACAGAAAGGAGGAGAACCAAGCCAGTACACGGCCGGAGATACTAGCGGTGGAGAGCCGGGAGATCAGGGTAGGGTGATCTGTGGTATCAAACACTGCTGATAAGTCGAGCAGAATCAGAGCGCCAACCCCCCCCCCCCTTATCAACCAGACGAGTCAGATCATCTAGCACCGAAACCAAGACCCACTCAGACCCCCTACCAGGGCAAAACCTGGATTGAAATGGAAGTTGGAAGATTCCAAGAAGGTGCTAAGGAGCGGAGACACCAGTGATTCCAGAAGCTTCATCAGACAGGGGAGCAGGGAAATAGGGTGAAAATTTGACAAAAATCGCCGGGTCGAGCCCAGGCTTCTTTAACCATGGAATGACAAAAGCATGTTTTAAGTTATCTGGAATGATCCTGAGGCAAAGGAGTCATTGACTGCCTTGGTAAATTGGGTGACAATGTCCCGAGAGATATTATTCAATAGAGAAAGAGGGACAGAATCCTCGGGAGAAGCAGATTTAAGGCGGTCAAGTGCAGTAAGCACTTTGTCCTCTGTGAACACTGGAAAGGAGGACCACTGGGAATCTGGCAAGTCGGGGTCAGCGGAACTCAAGCTTGAAGAAGGGCACTGTGCGACAGACGGACAGGAGACAACAATACCTTCCCGTATAGTAGTTATCTTTTCCTCAAAGAAGAGAGAGAGCGAGTTGCATAGTTCATGGGAAGCAGGTATACCCGGCTGGGGTGTTACCTGCACTGCAAGAGACTGAACGACTGCAAATGTGATTAATACCCTGCTCAATACTGTTACTAAAGTACAGTTTTGCTGCTTTAATGCCTTCATGGTATTGAAGAGTCCCACAACGATAAAGGAGACTATGCTCAACTAAATATACATGTCTCCATATCCTTTCCGCCTGTCTCAGACAGAGTTTAAGAGTTTTTAACTCCGCAGACAACCAAGGCTCAGAACGCAGCGTCCTAAAAGGGCAGCGTTTGCGAGGAGCTATATTATCAGCCGCAGAGGTCAAAGTCTGCAAAATAGTTGCCAAGGTACAATTACTAACCTTGGCCAGATCATTAAGAATAGCAGGCGTGAGATCTGGGAGAGACTTTATGCCAGCCTCGCTTAAGTGCGAACCGCAAAGGGCGAGACATTGTAGGCATAGAAAAGGGAACCACTGCAAGGTCAGACCAGATAATGGGCAGTGCCGGGGCAACTGACAGGGATGTGGGTACAGCAAAAATAAAATCAAGGCTATTTCCAAGCCGATGCGTGGGATAGTCGATCTGCTGGGAAAAGCCCAAATCCTCCATAGAGAGCGAGAATTGTTTAGCCAACAAGCCACCCTTTTCGTTGGAGGGAAGATTAAAATCGCCCATAATAACAAAGTTGAAATATTTCTGGAGGAGCGGAGTAATCAGCCCAGGAATTTCCTCAGAGAACCTCCAGTCGTAGCCAAACAGCGATATATAATTAAAGTACTGGAGGCAGACAGATATGCCGACCAAAATGACATCCACGTTAAGATCATGCACCAATGGTATAGAGCGAGTTTGAAACTTTGACTTAAAAACCACAGCAACACCGCCGCCCATACGGGGAGGCTCGCGGTCACACCCAAGTATGGCATAGTCAGAAGGTAGCAATTGGATAATTACAGAATCAAAATGAGGGCCCATTCAGGTTTCAGCTATAAATGCCAGATCAGGCTGAAGATCCTCGAGCAGCAGATCCTGACAGCTTAAAGCATGAGCTGCCAGAGAACGGGCATTAACAGTAGGTAACAAACCTGAGGAATTGAGACAGAACAAGGGGCAAAATTGCTGGGGAGGATAGTAGGAGATGGCGCTAACGCAAACAGCTCATCTCGCGAGAAGCACAAGCTTGTTACCAAGAGTTAGTGCCGTGGCGCATCCAGGGCCCATACTGGGCACAGGCGGGCTTGTCTTAAGCGCGCACACCCGCTGTGCGGGCTAAACATCTGACACAAGTGCAGAGGAAAGTCTACAAAGAGGTGCAGGAGCACCTATTAGTTATAGAAAGGGGACTGACCGCGTAGCGGTAGTCCACCGACAATGCTAACACTTCTCAATGCAGCAGTGCAGAAAGTTACAATTTCAACATATTAAAATTATTAAAACACAAGGTTTAAAATGAGCAGCCCCATAGCAGCAATAGTGGGCCAGAAATTATTAGTACACTGAGTGGCTTTATAATGGAATCCTAGAACAGGACACCTCGCCTCTTAGAAGTTGAACATGTTATTGCAATCAATAGAACTGAGGAAGTCGCAGTTTCTTATGTCTGGGAAGCAATGAAGTGCTATATGCGTGTAATTTTGATGTCCAAAATAGGACGTTATAGGAAAGAGAAAGAGGGAGCTGAAGAAACTGTCCAAGTAAGCTAAACCTCTTGAGAAAAGCTATGCTATGAGTCACAACCAAGATGTGAGATCTGAACTCAGGAAAAAAGTATGAACTGAACAAGATTATTTCTGATAAGATAGAGACTATGCATTGTTCAAGAGTAAAATAAACTACGTTGAAAATGGCGAGAAGGCGGGAAGGTTGCTTGCATATAGGATGAAGGTAGCAGAAGGGGACCGGAAAATCACGGTGGCAAGGGATACATCTGGCAACCTTTTAACATGTCAAAAAAGCATAAATTAAATATTTAGATAATTCTATGAGGATCTTTAAGAATCTGAATCAGATTGTGGATACGACTCGATAAGTTCCTTTTTAAGTCATGTTCAAGTTCCTCGTTTGACGAACGACCAAGCTGCCTCTTCAGCGATCGCAATAACAATGTAGGATGTTCGCCTCGCAGTATTTATGTTACAGGGAGGCAAGACAGCAGGCACTGATGGTCTGTCGGCTGGTTTTATTGGATCCTACCAGACTGCGCCATCCAGCTGCTCTGCAATGTATTTGCCTCCTCATTTGTAACTGGGTCGTTACCAGACACCACGAGGCATACCTTGTTGACTGTTTTGTTAAGAAAAAGACAAATCTCCAACTAGATGTGCGAGCTACAGGCCATTTAGTCTGATCAATACTGACTGCAAGCGGCGAAAATACTAGCAACAAGGTTGGAGCTGGCTATACCGTCGCTGGTACATTAAAACCAGGTGGGCTTTGTGACCGAAAGATTAGTTGCGGATAATATGAGACGGTTGTGCTGAACAATTGACATAGGAAGCAAGCAAATGAGTCCTTTTGCGGCAGTCTCTCGATGCAGAGACAAGATTTGGCTTTACGCAGATGACTTGTTAGTGGTCATTTGTGATCCAGATTCTAGTATTCCACATCTGATGGACGATATTCAGTACTTCTCAGGAGGAGTCTGGTTACAAGGTAAATTGGAACAAATCAGAGATTCTTCCCATCACTGGCACGTGCACGAAAAGCTCGCTTGAGCAATTTGAATTTAAGTGGTGTCCTGGGAGGATGAAGTATCTAGGAATTTGGGCCGGCCCGGAGGTGGAGTGTTTGCCGAAGATCGACTTTGACTCCATCATTCCGAAGCAAAGGACAGATGTTCACAGATGGTCACTTCTGAAACTTTCTCTGTGGCAAAATTAACTGCATCAATATGAATATGGCACCAAGAGTCAATTATAACCTCTCAATGCTGCCAATCAAGATGCTGAGAAGTTTTTTTCAAAGAACTGGATGCTGTTATACAGAGGTTCTTGTGGAATGGCAAATCACCCAGGTTACCCCTGCGGAAGCTGCAACTTCCGCTGAAGCAAGGTGGTATGAATCTGTTGAACCTCTGACTATCATCTTGCATTCATTGTTAGACATCTGTGTCAGATGGTAAGGACTGATCTGGAAATGTTGAATGACGTTGTGTTGGAATCTAGTAGTGTATCTCACCTAGAGCCCAAGACCTTGTTGACGACGGCTCCAAGATCATCTCGGATAATGAATCCTTGACCTCCTTTCTATGAGAATGCTGGTGATGCATATCCCAACGACTAGGATTCGATCCGTACCTGTTCCAGAACGCATCAATATGGCTGAACCCTCCCCTGACCATACAAGGGAAAGTATTCTTCTGGCCTTCTTGGTTCCTAGGCAGTATCAAATACATCAAGGACTTATTTGAAAATGGTACATGATCCCCTTTACTCTTCTCCGGAAAGAAGATGATTTGAGTGACTGCACTTATGCAGAATACAGACTGTTGAGGGGTGTCATGGCTGCCAAATTTGGTCTTGGTCCACCATCGTCTTCGCAGAGTACGCCTGGTCAGCAATGGAGCTTTATGGATATGCGATCCATCCAGCTGCAACCATGTATGGAGTTTTGCTTTCTAACCGTAAAGGGGATCCAGAGCTTGCAAATCTCTGGGCTGGAGAGCTGGGTGAGTTAGTTGACCCTGGCTGTTGGCTGAGATGTTGCAACAGTGTTTGGATTGGGGCCTAAGGGTGATTCAAACTATACTGGACATATTGGACTCATGAACGTATGTTTAAGAGGCGTCTTTTAGAGAGAGTGAACAATGCTGGAAGTGCAAACAAGGTGGGGACTCAATGAGTCATTTACTCTGGTCTTGCAAGAATACAAGCAAATTCTGGGAAGGGGTGTGCGAGAGGATGGGCCTGGTTTTGAACTGTACTATTCGGATGAAAGCAACTGTCTTGATTCTGGGTGATGTGTCTCCATTGAAAGAAATACATTTCTGTAAAAACTAGCAGCTGCGGAGCTGTAGGATTGCTAAGAAGATGATCCTGAGGGTGTGGAAGTCAACCACTTCCTTCTGTATTGATGACTGGGTGGAGGAGTTATTGACTGTGTCCACATTTAAGCGGGCCATTTTCACACAGTCTGGTGACATGGATAAATTCACGGACATATGGTGTTCGTTCCTAGATGCATATGGCCTTGCGTATACTCACTCACTGACCTTACTGTGCGTTCTGTTCTCTCGACTGTCTTGATGAATACTTGCCCATTCTGCTAGACCCTGTTGGATTGTACACATGCACTGACTACTAATTTTGAACCTGTTGTATTTCATTTGTTGCGTTTGTGAAAATAAAAAAATATGATCACAAAAAAAAGGCTACTTGTGAGAAAAGGATCTACTTTTCCGTCTTGCATTTCTGATCCCTCACAATAATTCCAACATGTCAAAAATCAGTAGTAATAGAATAACTATAGGGCTGCAACTGCCACCCTATTGGATACATTACAAACCGTAATCTTATTTCTGTCTCTTGTATCTTCTTAGATTCACATGCATTGCATAGGCCGACATCTCATGGAAGTTGCAGAGTATTGCACATGAAGTTTTCGAAGTTTGAAAAAAGGGACATCGACAGGGCGTGACTTTAACACTAACCTTAGTGTGATGTACCCTGTCCCCATGATCGCTCACGGGTCGAGGTCCCTCAGATTATTTGTTTCTGACAAGCAGGAGTGTAAGTAGAGACCATAAGGTGTGAAAGATATATGCTATATCCCCATGGACCTTCTACTCCAAGAGGAAGGGCGGGCGCATGTGAACCTATGCAAATAGAAGAGTCAGAAAATACGATTGTATCCCTTCTGAGGCTTGTGGATCTGCTTAGAATCACATGCTTTGCATAGATTAGCAAGCAGTACTTGTAGAGGAGGTGGGTTGGTAGAAGGTAGCACTGCAAAGAGATGTTTCAGGACCGCTTGTCCCACTTACGTATCACTCCTAGCATGTGTGTCCAGACAGTTAAGTTGGGTGAAGGTGTGTATTGAACTCCAAGCAGCAGACCTTGCAAATCGCATCTATAGGTACATTTGCTATGAAGGCTAGGGTTGCCCCAGTACCTCGAGTTGAGTGTGCTCTAGGCTTAAAAGGCAGTGTTGTCTTAACAAGAGTAACAGAATTGTATGCAGTTGACAATCCATTTAGAAATAGTTGCTTTAAGATAGGTTTCCCTTCCAGCAGCTACAGATACAAAGATCTGTTTTTATGATCAGCTTTTGTCTTTTGAAGGTAGAACATGACAGCTCTGCGCACATCTAGTCTAGGTAGGCTCCTTTCTGTTTTGGAAAAACGCAGGAAGCTCTATAATTTGATTGTCATGGAATTTTGATATGAATTTGGGTGAGAAGCAAGGATGTGTGCGTAGCACCACCTTCTCTTTGTTTAGGACTACAAAGTGGTCTTGTGCTGACAGAGCCTGTAGTTCGCTAACTCTCCTGATTGATGTAATGGCTATTAGGAAGACAGTTTTTGCATGCAAGAAGTTTAAGGATGGCCTTGTGCATAGGCTCAAAGGGCCCCCCCGCCCCCATGAGCCTTGTGAGTATGATGTTGAGGTCCCAGCCGGGGGTAGGATTGGAGATCGGAGGATACAGTTTTGTGATTTTCTCCATGACAACCTTTAACTATGGGCACCTTCCACCACAAAACTTTACTCTGGGACGTGGAGTAAGCGGAGAGAGCCGCTAGGCATACCTTGAGTGAGTTAAAGACTAATCTTGCGTCAAGTGGATTCATTGAGTAGGTAGCTGACTATATTGGATGGTGAACAGTCGGTCGGATTAGGAGATTGTGTTCTACACCATAAACCAAAGCGTTTCCATTTGTTAAAATAACAGTGTCTTGTTTGTGTGCCTCCTTGAGTATTTCCATGCACCTTTGGTCTAGGTTAAGGTGACCAAATCCTATGACCTCTGGTGTCAAGCTGCTAAGATTAGCCTCTGAAGGGCATGTGTGCAGCGTTGTTCGCTGATCGTGGGTTAACAGGCTGTCTCTGCAGGGTAGTTTCATGGGAGGACACAGGGACATCATTTGCAGGTGTGAGAACCAGGTCTGGCGTGCCCGCATGGGAGCTATCGGTATTCGCGTTACTTGTTCCCGGTGTAGCTTGTGCACTATTTTGAGGAGAAGAGGTGTCAGTGCGGGTAAGCGTATGCAAATTTCCCTGACCAGTTCATGGGGTAAGCGTATGCAAATTTCGTTGACCAGTTCATCAGGAGTGCATTCCCCTTGGATCCTTTCTGGGGAAATCAAGACACGTAATCTTGGCATTGAGTGTTTTCCCTGGTTGTGAAAGGGTACATTTCTGGGAAACCCCAGTTTGAGAAGACGTTGTCTAGCAAGTCAGTGTTTAGTTGCCACTCGTGCTCTGAAGGTAGCATTGTACGCATGCTTAGCACGTCTGCCAGAGTACTGAGATCCACTGGAACATGTGCCACGAGGAACATGTGACGTAGTGCCCACAGCCCAATGTTCTGGGATAGTTTGGCCAGCCCTGGAGAGTGTGTTTCCCCCCGGTTTGTTGATATAAAACATGGCCATGGTACTGTCTGTGAGGACAAGAACTGTTTTGTGCACTAGCTGGTTCTTGAATGCTTGAAGCCTTGAAGTGCTTTTAGAACCGCTAGCAGTCCCATAAGGTTGATGTGCTTTCTGGTTAATGTCTGTGTCCACGGACTGGGAGCAGTGTGATGAAGGAAGTGAGCACCCCACCCAGTCATTGATGCGTCGGTTGTGAGAGTGGCCTTGAGAGTGGTGTGTGGAAAGGGTGTCCCTTTAGTAGATTGTCCGTTCCACCACTGTAGCAATTGAAACGAAGGCTGCTAAACCACTGCTAGATCGTCCCACAACCCGCTTTGCTGTGTGAGAAACCTGAAGGTGTCTCACCTGCCAGTCCCTGGTGATCTGTCATCCAGGTGGCCAGGACACAGCCATCACTTTTGGATCCAATTCCTGGGGGTGGAATAGTGAGGGAGGATCATCTGGATGAGGGGGAGTGGAAGTGGGACACCGGATGGTGAGATGCGGTATCCCCTTCTCAGTAACACCTTTTCTCCATCCTACCAGGTAGTATACCAGGGAACTCAAACCCCCTTCCACCTTTTCCGACACAAACACTTTCTCACAGACTAACACCTGAGCCGTGTATCTGACATGTCCAAATACAAGAGTCAGGCGGTGTCAGGCAATTACCGATAATTACACACACCTGACTCCCATCATACCTCCCTGCACGTATAAAAGGTGCAGCATTAATGCACACCGAGGAAAGCAAAATACATGGGAAAGCAGCAGTTCCAAGATGGCAGTTTAATACGAGGAAAAAGATGGCAAGACCAGAAAGGGTTGCAAGAAGCAAATTGCCTTTGGCCTATTCAGAAGGAGACAACCGCGACTTTCACAAGTCCTCGAGAATAAGAAACATAAGACCGGTAATTAAAGCTGAAGAAAGGTGCAGTGTGTGTCGAAGGTACCCGGGCCTCTCCCGCCTCGATGGCCGAGGCGGGGAGAAGCAATTGCCAACGTGGTACTGTCCTTGGCTCCAACAACAAAGCCACTCCAGCCCAGTCAGCACAGCCGGTGAGTAAGGGAGACTGATAGCAGACCGGTCTGTGTTAGAACCAAGGTTACAAGTGGCAACATTGTATGAAGAAATCTGAAAAGAACAGAGACTAAAGGCATATGTGATGAGCGACGCAAATATATTTGAATATCTAAGGAGTGACTGAACTTTTGAAAGCCAAGATACCATATACAGAGTGGTCCGACACCACGTGGGGGCTCATTCGAAGGACTGTTCTTAGGTATTCAACCAAGAGTGTAGAACTGTGATATCGAAGGGGTCCTGCAACGGGTCAAGCTAAACCCTTTGCACATTCGAAAGTCGTCAATAACTAATACGAACTGCAATTGGTCCGAACCCGGCTGAGGGAGACTAATTGTTGAAAAGGGATCTGAGCCCGGCTGAGGGGTATTCAGGCTGAAGAGTGAATCGCCCTACATGTATACTTGTAAAGGAACTTTTCGTATGTTTGACACATCAGGCCTCTGAAGCCAGAGACTTTTGGTAACCTAAGACTTGTTCATAGAATGCCCTGGAGCTTGTAATGGAACTGGTTCCTCATCCCAAAGAAGCCTAAGAGTGTGCTATGCTCGAGTGAACCCCTTGTCCCTTGCAGAAAACGTGGGGAGGGGAGATCAACGGCCTCAACATCCTGACTTATCTTTTTTAAAAAAAAATGTTAAAGGATAGTTCCGGGACTTTTTTTTTATTGTCCCTACGGTTCGGCCATGTGTTTTTAAGCATAAATCGGTAGATCGTAGAAAACTTTCCTATGGACCTTACCCGACTTTTCGTCCATTAACGCACTCGAAATCAGCCGCCATTTTCTGATAATCCTATCATTTCCCCCCATCGACCTGGCTCACCTGCTTTTGCGGCACTAAATCTAATCCCCCGCCCATGAGCCTGACATCAGCAGACGCGTACCGCCCATTTCCCAACGCCAAAGCACGTTTCGTGTCAACAATCGCTGCGCCTCAGCTAATGAAGTGTCGCCATGGAAATGGCAGGACGCCTCTTTCCTCAATAAGTATAAACACACCGTTTCACAACACACAGCAGCAGATTTTCGATTCCATTACTCTCTCTGTGTTACTTTGAGTATTCTGTGACTCGTTTCTGTGCTCTGGTCAGCTACCTTCGCCGCTTCTAGGCCTTGTGAACACCTGTACCATCTCTGTAAATTATTTTACTTTCTTTACCACACAATGGCTACAATAATGCCGTATATGTACGAGCCCGAGTACACCGAGGAAGAACTACTGGAAAGGCAAGCACGCGAAAACGATGGGGATTCGGACGGCAGTTGGGAGGACCAGTCAACGGATGAAGAGCCTGGGCCATGTCGCATGGACGGCGTCTCCACCTGGTGCACGTGCAATCGGTGCGAGCTAATGCCAACTGAGGAGAACTGCTGCTGCCGTGAAAATTCCAGGTGCTTGGCCTACATTTCGGAAGGCGAGCCAAGTCCGCAATGCATCACCGAGCTGCCAGAGTTCAGGGAAGCCTGCCTCTCACGGACCGTGTTGAGGATGATGATGGTGCTTATGTACGAACTTCGCAGCACTGTTCGTCCGCGTAATCCGAGTAACGAGTAAGTATACTCTGGTTGTGATGTCAGTGATGCCACTACTATTTCATGGTCGTCTCCCACATATAAAATTACATCTACATATCATTCGAATGCATGTAAATTGGTTCCATATTGTGCATTTTCTAGATAGAATTTTTTCAAAGCAGAATGACATTTTTTACCTGAATCGACAGTGATAAGAAAGTTTTGTCATTTTAATACAGTTTGCATCTTTTTTATTTTCACAGGTGGTACAGGCTGGTGGCCTATCGTTGCTTCACTTGGTGGCTTCACGGGAGGCTCGGACACCGCGTTCGGAGAGTAATACCTGCCTGTGCGGTACTTGCCATTAGACAACATTTCCCCAGCGACAGTGGACAATACCGCGGATTTTCCCTGGATGTGCTGCAACCGGAACTTTACAATGTGTAATGTTTATTATTTATGTTCAATTGAAATTAAGATCTAAAATAAAACCCAACATATATTTTAACAATGGTTGTTTTGATTTTTTAAATGAATCTAGTGTGTCTCCATTGAATAGTCTTCCTGTGCCTTGTCTTGTCACACCACATGTCTCCGGCCAGCATCCTCCCTCACGCTGGCCGCCCACCTTCAATCCACATAACCGTTGAACCCATATGCAGCAGACATACATATGTTATTTTGCGGGTTGGCATCAAGCCTCCCGGCCTTGCCTCCTCCCCCAAAAATACTTACCACACCACTTTGTTCAAGTGTTGGCAATAAAAGGCCGTTGGATTTTATTGATACAAAACATGGTTATAGGTAAATAATCAATATGGTTGATCATAATAAATCATCCTTTTGGGCACCGGGTACAGAGATGACCCCCTCTGGCCCGTGCCGCCTTGCCACCACAGGCCAGCCTGCTGCTGACTAACTGCCTAGGCATCCAGGGCCTCCAGGGTGAACTGCACCCATATATTCTCCTGGGAGGGTGAGGTATTTATAAACTCACCCCCCTGCCTTCCATGTACTAGATCCTGCAGCCTGCCTCTTACATGCAGTTAGATGGCTTCTCCTTGGTGAGGCCCTGCGGCAAACGAGTCTTGTCTGCACGACCACCGCCCCAATCCACCCCCCCCCGCCCTATCAAAGGCAGTTCGCACCGGGGTACTTGCGCTGGCAAGTGGAGCTGTCAGGGAGCGATAAAGGCCAAGAGGTGCCAAAGACCATGTACACTTCAAAGTGGTCTATAGAGCATGGGTTGTTGTTCCCATGTCTACCTCCAGACCCCGTGTCTCCTGCCAAGCATCCCCCCTCACGCTGGACGCCCCCCTGCAATCCACATAAGTGTGTCTCCATTCACGAGTCTTCCTGTGTCTTGTCTGCACGACCACCGCCCCAATCCACCCCCCGCCCTATCAAAGGCAGTTCTCACCGGGGTACTTGTGCTGGCAAATGGAGCTGTCAGGGAGCGATAAAGGCCAAGAGGTGCCAAAGACCATGTGCACTTCAAAGTGGTCTATAGAGCATGGGTTGTTGTTCCCATGTCTACCTCCAGACCCTGTGTCTCCTGCCAAGCATCCCCCCTCACGCTGGACGCCCCCCTGCAAACCGCATAATGCCACGACATATACACGTCATTCATTCACAAACACACCCCTGTTTCGAATTCTTTATAACCCACTTCATATTTCTAATGAGAACTTCTTTGCGCTTTGCTAGTCAACCCGTGAAGGTGCTGGTTATCTGCTCTTCGTCTCTGTGAACTTCCGTGACCACTTCGAGGAAACTCGTCAGTTTGCAACCTGTGAACTGCTCCCTGTTCTACGACAAGAAACTACTCTGATCCCTGCATCTAACTGTTTGTTCGTCAAGGTAAGGCCATGTACCATAATCATTTTGCGTCCAATTTCTTTTCGTTCAAGACAGTACATGCAAGGAACTAGTCACATGTTATCCGCATGTGAATAACGTGTATAGTTCCAAGAACCAAAACGAACCTTGCATTGAACCTTTTATGTGTCATTTAATTTTTTAACACATTGGTATTCATAGAGAATTGTTGATCTTTACTTTTCAGAACTTTCCACAATGCCTGCCTGTTCCATTGGCGGTTGCCCTTCGAAGACCCATAATAAATCTGAAGGTACTATAATGCATGTTTTCCCTAAGACAATAGATCAGATAAGAGAATGGGTCCGATATTGCGGATATCCACCGTCTGAGCTTGAAAGTAGAGTCCTAGAAGTCTTTGCGGACAAGAGGGGTGATCGATACCGCTTCTGCAGCAGGCACTTTAGCTCAGACATGTACTCCACATCATTGCTAATAAAGAAGAACACACCACGAGCGAAGCGAAAATTGCTCTCAACCGCTATTCCCACTCTATTCGTCCACATCCCTCCACTGGTGAGTCAAGTTTACGTATTTATCTCTCGGCCTTGCGGTAGTGTGTAGCATTAGCTAACAATAATTTCCCCATTTATGTATCCACTCAATATGAAGGCGGAAGATTCTCCATCCGTGTCGTTATTGCAGTCATCAGCCACTTCAAGCGCCTATCGGGTAATCTTACTTAGCTATTCTGCCACTGACTTGTTTTAGGCATGTAAATCAACAGTTTTAATTTATCGTGTGATTATTTTACCTAATGGTACACCCTTGTACTCGTCCTCTAGTCTTTGTTTTCAGTTATAATTATTGTTATCCAAAATAATGCAAGTACTGTCTTTCAGGGAGATGCTGAGGAGTCCAACGCATTGACGACAACCGTTGATGTCACTCAGATGCTCGAGGTACGTTTCCGGACAGTTCCATCGATGGAGATCATCAGATCTTGCATTCTTGTAGCGTGATTGTTACACACAATGTTTCTTTCGTTTTTAGCCATTGATATGTCCTTCTGTCGTCGCCCTCCTATGGTCGTGCAGGTGTCACAAAGTACATCCTCAGTGGCCATGGAGAAAGTTGGCTTTGTAGCATCATTGCAAGAACTACAATCGCGGGGAATGGTGATCGACCTGATAGCCACGGACAGACACGTTTCAATTGCCAAGACAATGAAAGAAGAGTACAAAAATATAAATCACCAATTTGACGTTTGGCATCTTGCAAAAACAATCAATAAAAAAATGTCGGCTGCAGGTAAAAAAAAAAGATATGCAAGGTATTTCACAGTGGTCCAAGTCAATCAGCAACCATCTTTGGTGGAGCTCAAAAACATGTGGAGGATCGTTGGAAATTCTACTGGAAAAATGGTGGTCAGTAATGCTACACTGTAGCAACGTTCACCGCTGGACCACAAACCAACATTTCCACAATTGTGAACATGGCCATTTGAGGAGGCACGGAAGAAGAAGTGGTTGATTCCTTCATCACCCACTCACAAAGCCATTGAAAAGATTGTATTTGATAAAACTATAACAAGAGATTTGAGGGGACTCACGGAATTCTGCCACACAGGAGATTTGGAGGTGTTCCACAATATGTGCCTAAGGTACAGGCCAAAACGATTGCATTTTGGCATGGAGGGCATGATAAATCGGACTCTTCTAGCGGTCTTGGCACATAACCATAATGTTGGTCGTCAACAAAGTAGGACGACCGGAACTTTAGGGACGCTTCGCTACAATAAGGCCTTCACTAAAAGAAGTAAACAATGGGTTATCAAACCAGTGTTTGAGGATATGCAATATGAGTTTATTGAGAGACTTATTGTTGATGTCCTAGATAGGCACATACATGGAGTTGTGAACGAACCTGTGCAGGGGACAACTGCATTGCCACCCAACATTGCCTCTGTTCCATGTCCACATAAAGAAGAGCTCATTGAGAAATACACATCACGGTTTAAATGATTGTATGTTCTCTCGAGTCTCCTCATGTCGCAGGCCCATTGAATATGTGTAGCTATGTATTGTGTAAATAAAAGTGATTGCTCTGTGAGTCCTGTGAGATGGCCTTACACTGAATGTAGCTAACTAGGAATGTGTGCTCGTTCAAAGTGAAGGTCAGCTGCTTTGATTTTTTGCTCGGGTGCCGGAATGGCCCACGACTCAGTATAAGGTTCTATTGTTATTTGACCTTGACAGGCCGGGACCATCCCGAAAGACTTCTTTTTGGGGGTGTGGGGCAATAATGTAAGAAACGATAATGAATATAATTTCAGAAACGAAAGCCATTTAATGTTCGTTCATTAGAAGAAATAACGTCGGCATAGAAGGAGTGGTATTTCGGGGCTGCCCTACGCACAGACACAATGGAAAATGCAAATATAATGTAAGTAACTCTTTAGATGAGTTTATACCGCAATTTAATTACTATACAGTAGCTTTAAAGACGGGTTAAGTTGTACTTGTTCGTTCTATGTGGCATATTGTTTTGTACCGCGCACTATCTTGAGGAGAACCATCTCCTTTTACGGAAGCACCTCAAAACCTTCCTCTTTGCTTCTGCTTTCTCTCTCCCTCTCCCCTGCTACAACTGGTCCACTGTCTGCGACCTCGGTCCTGGGCCCTTCCACTCTCCACCTGCACTGCCTCCCTGTCAACCCCTGCACTGGGGGACTGTCTCAGTATCCTACAGACCCCCCTTGACGTATAATACCCAGTTGCACTGTCCTAGCTATGAAATAATTTCCCGACCTAATATATAAAATGAATAATTTTAATAAAGATCTGATGGTGAGACTAATTTCATTTTTTATGTTTTTAAAACAGGTACATCCTTCATTATTGTATGTGTCACGAGTACCAGACACCGGCGGATGGCTTTTACAACCGCCAGTTGCTTCTCAGCGTGAACAACGTTACCACCCTGACCATTTTATGGGACGATCGCCAAGTACAAGTATGCCCTTACGCGGTACTAACGGCTAGATGCAACATACAGACCGTTGTGGTGGCCTAGTGCCTCGTTGTTGGATCAGCCATGCGATTATCAGTGCGACCGAAGAGCTTATTTTATCGTAAACCAACACCCTGTGTACTGCACACGAACATCGCTTGCCTCAAGACAAACTATTTTGGATCGAGAGCAAAGAAAAATGCAAATCGCTGAATATTCTCTAAACATTTGATGTCCAATAAATGTACTTTGCCAAATGTACAATCTTGCCGTTTGCTTTTAAACCACAGTTTCATATTCCGAATTGTGGCGCTGTATTGTGAGATGATCCAAGACCCTGTGTACAGCAAAGGAACATCTCGTGCCTCAAAACGAACTTTTTGGAACGTGAACAAATAAAAATGCAAATCGCTGAATATTCTCTAAACATTTGATGTCAAATAAATGTACTTTACCAAATTTACAATCTTGCGGTTCGATTTAAAAGTACAGTTTCATATTCCGAATTGTGGCGCGCTGTGTTGTGAGCTAATCTGTGTTGGTTTCCGGGTTCTGTGTGGAGTCGCGTAGAAGACGCCTGGGCGCGTTTGCCTACGCAGCACAGTCACGGATAGAGGCGGGGAATATGAATGTTTTGATAGTCTGTTTCAGGGGCGGGGGATTCGATTTAGTGCCGCAAAAGCAGGTGAGCCAGGTCGATGGGGGGAAATGATAGGATTATCAGAAAATGGCGGCTGATTTCGAGTGCGTTAATGGACGAAAAGTCGGGTAAGGTCCATAGGAAAGTTTTCTACGATCTACCGATTTATGCTTAAAAACACATGGCCGAACCGTAGGGACAATAAAAAAAAAGTCCCGGAACTATCCTTTAATTGGTTTCACAAATTTAAACCTTTTACATCATCATCTACTTCAACTCCTCACAGAGGGGTTTCCATTCCATTTGAACATCCTAGTCATTTATTCTTCATAAAACTATTAGATAAAAAAAGACATGTATTCCCTGGTGCAGTATATAAGTTAAACACTCCCTTCCTCAGTTGACACTAGATAGCATATCTCACTGACTTGATCTTTGGGTTTTAGGATGAATTCCACTACCTTCATTATAAGGCTAGTTCTTTCTCCTAGAAGGACCCATTCCCACCATTGTTCAGCCGACAAAGTTGAGGTTTGCCCAATATGTCCATCCCGGAAACCCAATCGAGCATCTAGCAGTGATTTACATGAGGTTATTAGGTGGGGTAGTGTTTCCACCGTCTCCCCCACTCCACAGTACCTACAAAGTGCATTTGTTCGGTCAATTTTCTTCCTTGCCAATTGGATTTCTCTGGTGTCCACAATATTTAATCTATATCTGAGGAACAACAGATCTCTATAATGGGACGAGGGAAACATTGGCAGTTGGGATGGCAATTGGTTCAAGCCTTTCTGCTCCGCACTCAGAATCAGTCTCAATTTGTCAGTTCCTCTGCCCTCTACAGTTGCTATCCAATCTATGGGCGGGTTTTTTTTGTCCACTCTCACTGCATTGGCAATCAATTCCTCAACCTCAATATTCGACTCTCCCAGAATAGCCTCAACCTTTATTTTACATCTTGTCAGGCAATTATCCTGGTCATACTCTTGCAATTTTAGAATTTCCAACGGGGCCACTGGGGTTGCCAACCTACATTTTCTATATAGCGCCAAGATATTCCACAACACTATAGTGGTTAGAGATTGTAGTCGCAATTCGTGTAGTATCGTGGTCATCGAAATGGAGTGAGGTAGCCTCAAGATCTTTCACCAGAAGAGACCCAGCAATAGTACCCAGATTTTCCAAGAAAGATTCAACAATGCTTCTGCACAATAGGTCAAGATTTGGACCACTTTCTGCCGGTAAAATGTACAGAGGGATCAAAGAGTACCAACCATACTTACTATGTAGTACCGCACCATATATTGACAGTTTAACTTTCTCCCTCAGTAACATATAATGGCCCCTCTCTCCTATGTTCTTCTTAATTACAACACAAAGGTAGGTAATGGTATCCACTAACTCCAGTTCTATGTTTTCAACCTTCCACACAAACACGGATTTGTTTTTTTGTGTGCCTACAAGGCTAAAACCTTCAATTTCTTGACATTGATCTTCAGGTCATTAGCTATTAGGTATTTGTTAAAAGCTTCAATTCGCCTTTGTAGTGTATCAGGCATTTGGTCTATGAAGACCACGTCATCGGCGTACAGAATCCATGATATCTCAATCGCATTTATCATGGGAAGGAAGGCTCAGACCAGTTTCTGAGAATCACCAAGGTCTGACACATAAAGACCAAACAACAGGGCCGCCAAGGCACACCCCTACTTCAGGCTGCAATATGTGTGAATTTTCCTTGAGAGTTGGCCCTTTGCTGTTAGTCTGATCTGAATTGAGGTGTTTGTGTATGCCTCGAGCAGGTCCCTTGGACAGTTCCAATTCTCCAGCTTGGTCCATACACACTCCCTATTTGCCCCGTCAAAGGCCTGCTCGAGGTCCATGAGGGCCCCTTGGCCCTACAAACATATATGCAATGAGTATACTCTATTACAAATTATACACATTAAACAAATGTCAAAACGATAATAAAACCCCACTTAGAACCTGTTGTCCGAACCAAAGCTTACATACTGGCAGACCCATAATGCAGTCAATTACACATGTACATGATTGCTTTCACAAACAAAATACAAAAAGAATCAAGTCTTCTTTGTTACACAACAGGTTAGAGTAAAAATATTCACATACAATGTTACCTGTACATATGGGTCACTCCAATTAATACAACTAAACCGATCCAGTCCTTTGCTACTGGCCCTATCCAACTACTTTCAACAAGGAACATGGGTGCCAATACCACATGAATGATGCATGTAAAATATTAGTAGAACTAGATACACATCTCAGGTCCTGTATAACAAAGAAGACTGAGGTGTCTGCAGAATACAAGACATTCTTTAGGATGTTTTGGGAGGCTTGTTTACCCTCTGTGGTGACTGAGGTGGTGTGAACGGGGTGGTTCTGGTATTGAATCCAGGTGCCTTGTTACCACATCAGAGTGGGTGCTGGCAAGTAAGGTGGTATTATTTGCTAGTCTGCTGAGTTACACAGCTGGTAACTTTCTTTGGACTGGATGTTCCTCCAACGTATTCCACATCTTTGCCATATAATATCCAAAGGTGTGCCCTTTGGAAACTTTTTCAGCAGAGGGCATCCTGCGTCCCTCGAAGGCCTCTGTCGAGGGCGATGTCACAGGATGTTATAAATAGAACGCACGGTGCCCTAGCCTCAGTTTAAGTTTTTTCCCTCAGAACATGTGGCACCAGTATCATACCTGCTTGACTGCAGTTAGCCTTACGGAAACGGAAGCTGCAATCGCATAGGAAATTCTTATGAGGGGCAGGCTGGGAGGGCGATGTGGAATACGTTGGAGGAACATCGAGTCGAACACACGTTACCAGTTGGTACATAACTTGTTCTTCGAATGGATTGTGTCCTCCAACGTATTCCACATCTTTGACAGACTCCCAAAGCAGTACCAGTAAATGGAGGAGGTGAAAGAATTTAGAGTACCCAATTAGATTGTGGAATAAAGAACCGCCTTCCCAAAGGCCATATCCTGACCATGGATTGTATCCAGGGAATAATGTCTTACTAAGTGTGGATGGAAGCCCATGTAGCGGCATCACAAATATGCCGCTGGAGGGTGATGGAAGTAGCCACGCCCCTAGTGGAATGAACACTCAACCCTTCAGGAGCATCCTTACACACCAATCGGTAACACTCCGTAATGGTAAGGATAATCCACCTGGACAAGGTCTGTTTGGTAACAGCCTGGCCCAATCGGTGTCCAGCATATCCTACAAAGAGTTGATCGCCCATTCTGACCCCAGACATCTTAGAAATATAAAAGCTCAGAGCTCTCCTAGGATCCAACTGATGGAGTCGCTCCTCTTCCTTACCAGGATGAGGAGGCGGAGGAGGAGGGTAGAAAGATGGAAAAACCCATTTTTGACTCAAATGATATTCAGAAACTACCTTAGTACAACCCTGTCCTTGTGAAACACGATAAAGGGTGGCTAAAATGAAAGTGCCTGCAATTCACTCACTCTGCGAGCAGAAGTAACCGCAACCAAGAACACAGTCTTGAAGGACAGTAATCTCAAAGGACAAGAGTGCAAAGGTGCAAACGGAGCACCCATGAGAAATTTCAAAACCAAATTAAATCCCAAACCGGCACCTGGAAAGGGGACGGCGGGAATACATTAGTCAGTCCTTTTAGAAATTGAGAAATCAAAGGAATCTTAAAGTAATGACATTCTTCAGGCGAGCGCTTAAAGAGAACCTTTATCTTTAAAGGCGCCGCTAAGTAACCTTTAATGGTACCCATTTGAAGGCCCCTATGGGCAAAGAAAGTAAGAAGGACAAAGCCATAGGAATGGAGCACTGAAAAGGATCAACATTTTGATCTCTGCACCAGTCGCAGAACTTAACGCCAACGGCAACGCTACAGGGAATTTTTTGCAGGCCCCTGGCTGAAAGCAACACCTTCATCACGTCATCCGGGAGGTCCCAATCCTTATACCTCAACCTTTCAGATACCAATCGTGAAGGTACAGAGTCTTGACCTCTGGATGGAGAACCTGACCCCTTCCCTCGCGAGAGAGAGAGAGAGCAGATCCTCTAGCTAGGGAAGACGGCGTGGAGGGCAGATGGACATTTCTAGAAAGTCCGGGTAACACGCTCTCCTGGCCCAATCCGGAGCAATGAGGATCATGTGGGAACCGAACCTCCATAACCTGCGCAACACTTGAGTAATGACGGGGACTGGAGGAAACGCGTACAGCAGTGGGAATGACCAATCCACCACAAATGCATCTCCTAAGACTCCTCTTGGAGGAAATGGCCTTGAGCAGAATCTCTCGAACTTCTGGTTGACACTGGTGGCAAAGAGATCCACTTGCGGGGTTCTCCAAAGGGTGAAGATCTCCTGAAGGACTTCCTGAGCCAACTCCCACTCGTGGGAGACTGTGCTCTGCCTGCACAGAGCATGCGCCGCAGCATTTTCGTCTCCGGCCAGATGAACTGCTGAGATCGAAATTTCCTGCTGGATGGCCCAGAACCAGAGCTGCATTGCCTCTCTGCACAACGGAAGCGACCCTCCCCCGCCCCATTTTTGTTGAGGTAATGGATGGCCACTGTGTTGTCCTTCATGATCAGGACACTCTCCCCCCCCCCCCGTAAATAGGACAGAAAGGCCTTCAGCGCTAGCCTGATGGCCCTCAGCTCTAACAAATTGATGTGGAGTCTGGACTCCAACAGAGACCAACGATCGCTGACGGTCAAGTCGTTGGCATGAGCGCCCCATCCTGTGAGGGAAGCATCCGTCACTACTGTCACCTCTGGCCATGGTTGCCAAAGCAGTTCCCCCCCCCCCCTCATCAGGTTCCCTTCGATGACCTACCACAGAAGATCCTGGGAGACCGAGAGTGGAATCTGAACGGGAACCGACATCTTGCCGGAGAACTGTGACCACTGCATCTTGAGAGCCCACTGCAGGGATCTCATCCGCACCGGGCCTCTGGCACCTTAAAAATGCAGGATGCCATGAGGCCAAATAAGAATTCAAAAGCCGGGAGACTCTGGGCATGTTGAAACTTGTCCACCATCTGCACAATGTGATGAGCCTTTACCTTGAGAGACGAACACTTCCCCAAGGACGTGTCTAATACAGCCCCGAAGTCCCGGAGCTGTTGGGAAGGTGTCAGATGCGACTTCCTGAAATTCAGGGAGAAGCCCAGCCTGTGGAGGGTGCGGCACGTGACACTGAGATGATCCAACGCTAGCTCGGGAGAGCACGCCCGGATCAACCAGTCGTCCAGGTAGGGGTAGACTTGAATCCCCCCTCGCCTGAGGTACGCTGCCACCACCACCATTAGCTTGGTGAAGACCCTCGGGCGGAGGTCAATCCGAACGGCAGGACCCAAAACTGAAAATGCAAGTCACCAGCCGTAAACCTCAGGTACTTCCTGCATGCGGGATGAACCAGCACATGAAAGTAAGCATCCTTGAGGTCCAGAGACACCAACCAATCCTGGGGTTGAAGGGCCTGGGGGACTTGAGAAAGAGTGACCATCTTGAACTTGTCCTTCCTGAGAAGTTTGTTCTACCAACGCAAGTCCATGATGGGTCTCAATACCCCGTCTTTCTTTGGGATAAACAAAATAAGGGGAATACCATCCCTTGTTCCTCTCCACTACAGGCACCAGTTCTATAGCGCCATTCTCACACACGCACAAGATTTCCTTTGCAAGGAGCGGATCCGGAAGCTTCAAAGAGTTTCCCCAGTGGATTGTCGTGAGGCCGCTAAAGGAAGGGAAGGCAGTAGCCATGGGCTATGGTATCCAGAACCCACACATCTGAAGTAATGGCACGCCATTCTTTGAGATGCTGAGACAGTCTGCCCCAACCGGCAAACCATGGGACATGGCCTAATGACTGTTTGGAAGCGGCTGAGGCAGTGCCTGAAGGCAAAGAGGCAGCTGCCTGAGTGGCTTTGGCACCACGATTTCCCGGACCACCACGGGTACTTTTTCGCTGGCCCCTTTGACTGGCGGCCCCTCTCGTTCTACCAGAGGAGGAGTAGTAATGAAAGGAACCTCCCCTCCACTGCTGTCCCCTAGGATGAAAAGGCGGAGATTGACTCACTGCGGCGCAGCTTCCGAGGTCTGCATCTTCTCAAGGCTCTCGTCAGCCTTGCTGCCAAACAAATATGTGCCATCAAAGGGCATGTTCAAAAGACGGGCCTGCACATCCGGAGCAAACCCCAACCTATGCAACCACGCAATACGCAGGTTTGCTCGCAGCCATGGACTCGCTAACACTGTCGGCTGTATCCAAACCCGACTGAAGGGATTTACACATGGCATCCTTGCCGTCCTGCATGAGAGCAAGGAACCCAGCCCTCTCTTCCGCCTTGGAAATATGCTCAGCCACTAAAGAAACACAATTACACAGAGTGTGAAAACCTTGCCAAGGCACACATGGAGTTGGCCGATTTCAAGGCCATGCTCCCAGCAGAAAATACCTTCCGGGTCCAACCGTCTAAGCACTTGTCGTCCCTATCCAGAAGCATGGTAGGGTACGCCGCCTGCCTCAAGGTGGCATTGCTGCCTGAACCACAAAACTCTCAGGAGTGGGGTGAGCAGATAAATAGCTGGGGTCACTAACGGAAGGGTGGTATTTCTTGGTCAAAAGGTAAGATGAAATGGCAAAACAGGGTCGGAGGATGGACCTTTGTCTAAAATATCCGTCAGATCATCCTGCACAAAGTCTTCAGGAGGACTGGACCAGCCCAGATACTCAGACCCTCGCCATGAGCCTCCTGTACGAAGACTCAGCATGAGCCCCAGGCTCAGGCCTACAGAATTCCACTTCCGGAGAAGTGCCCAACCCACTGTGTAAGTCTAGAAACGACCCCAACCAAGTATAGAAGGTATATTATGTTGGCAGAAAACCAATCGCACCACATGACCAACACCGCAAACTTAGAATCGTCAGTAAAACCGGAGGGCATCCATCTTGTGTAACAACCACCATTTGCTTTTTTCTTTTCTGTCAAATGCTTTGCAAAACGTATTATATTCTGAAAGCTCATACACGGTATGAGGCCACAGCTTGCATGTTGAAAGATCAGCCCAGACAGCAATGCCAAACAGTACAGAAATACATTGTTTTCCTCCCTCACTGAGTCCTTGAAAGCAAGCAGAAACGGCATTTAATCAGCGGCCCAGGTGCCGGCCTGTCTCACTAAAGCTGTAGTAACAGGCAGTTAAAGCATGAATTATACTCTTCCAGCGGTCCTTCTTAGTGGGTCTTCCTTAAAACAGGCTGAACCCTAGTTCACGAATAGAAACTAGTAGATAACGTGCTTTGGAATGCGTCTCTCTGGCAAACACAATATCATTGCTGAACAAGTGCTTTATGTTCTGTATAACAAAGAACTATGTCTGCAACTGTTGCTAAGCAGAATAGATTGAGTAAGAAACTTGTCATAATTTGTCATAAATGTCAATCACCGAACCCTAGCTGAAGAAGATACATTATGGGCAGTTCTGATGTGCCTTGAAGGCTTGTTTTATCTATATATGTAACTGTTCGAATGATGTTCGCTCTCTTGCGTCTCACGAGGTCTGGGTGAGACACGTTGCGAGATGTTAGACCCAGTCGGCCGACTAAGTATATTTTGCAATAAACTATATTACTTGGAAAATTGAACCTCGTGCCTGTCGTATCACTAGTATATGGTGATTGTGCCTTAGTTTCCATATGCAAAGTGTCTTCAGGGCAGCAACTGGCATCATGGAGGGTCAGCCGCAACTCCTTCAACTGACTTTTTCCAGAAAACAATGGAGTATCCTCAAGGTCAACAGGGTCCTCAACCACGGACCTTTCCCCTTCATAAATGTCTTCCAGTGGGAGTTGAAACCCAGGCCTGGCAACAGAAGAGGGCCTGGAATACAAAACCGGCCTCACAGACTTTGCCATAGCCTTCCTTGGATATCCGGGTACTCCGAAGGCGCTGAAGGCTTCGACGCCGAAAGCATCGACAACCTCGACGCCGTGGGCTTCGACGTCGACACAGGTGCTGACGGTGCCGTGGGCTGGTATGATCGCAAAGCGTCGACGACCGAGTCAGACGGACACAGCGCTGACCGAGTCGACACCAGACTCGAGCCCTCAATAGGTAGCTGCGGTCTCGCTGGGGACGAGGACCGAGACCTAGAGACACGTCTCTTGCGACCTTTCAAATCCTTGTCCGTACGGGACCTCGAAGGCTCCCGATGCGAGTCGCGGCGTGGACCCGGGCTCGAAGGCGTGCGAGCCACGGTACAAGACTGATCCTGGCCGGCTTCGGGAGAAGGCGTGACCAGACCCGTGCCCTGCGATTGAAAAATCGCTAACAGATTCTTTAAACGCCGCTCATTCCTCCAGAGTCAAGGACTTCGTTGAGCACATAACCTTCCTCGAGGCACCCTCCTCCCAAGGGGGCGGGGAAGGCAACCGGTGACAGCGCTTCCTAGAGTGCCGGGACGAGGAAGACGAGTGGCGGGAACCACTCCGAGACGAGATCCCCAGGACTCCTTCCGACGCGGAGAGTCGCCCCTCGAGTCGTCGGTGGAAACCACCTTGGACTTGGAAGTTCGGGACTTAACAGCTTAGAGCCCCTACTTACCTGGAGCTTCCCCTTCCTCAAGAGACTGGCATTTCGAGCAGTCGTCGGTGTCATGCGACTCACCGTGGCACCACAAACAAATGAGGTGGGGGTCGGTGAGCGACATTTTCGACTTGCAGTCCCGGCAGGTCTTGAAGCCAGACCGCGGATTCGGAGAGGCGAAGAGAAAGGCATTGTAACGATGAACACACAAGGCACGCCGAGTCTCAGGAAGTTAACACGTTCGCGGGAAAAACTGAACTGAGGCTACGGGCACCATGCGTCCTATTAATAACATCCTGTGACGTCACCGACGGAAGCCTTCGAGGGACATCGACCTGACGTCATCGACGCAGGACGCCCTCTGCTGAAAAAGTTCAGCTTAACATGACTTCTGATGTAGAGAGGGTCCGAGCGATTTCTTCACCCATGGGTTGACCGCCCTGGTAATGGAGGGGTTAGACAGGGATGGAGAGACCCTTTTCCTTATAGATTCCTGGAGGGGTAATGCCTAGCTAACAGTTTTTTTTCTCATTTAGGATATCCTCAACGGAGTCGGTCGCTGCGGGACTCGATTCCGCTCGATCTTTATCAAAGTGGTGAGCTGGCATCTTAATCAGCTCATTGTAAAGTGCTTGGTCAGCAATAGGAGAGGAATGACCGCTCTCGATTGCAGAGGGGTCAACTGGGTCTACAAAGATGAGATCCTTGTCGTCTCGGTCCTGTAAATAAGTGTCATCACCATCCTCGGCATCATCCACGCACAAGTTCATGGTCATCCTGAATAGACTGCTGGTCTGCTTGTTGAGATCCTTGTGAGGGCAGCCCCAGTGTGTAAACTGTTGGGGTGTGGGTCGGCAGAGGGTGGGTCGGCAGAGCTGCTCTTCAGGCTTTGGAGGAGTGGGCAACCTGCTCATAAAGTCCACAAAGAACAAAATATTTTGTATGGTGTCTTCAAACTGTTTGGGTCCAGGCGGTTGCCGACAGGATTGTTTTTGGTGCCACAGGAGTAACCTTGGGAGTTACAGGAGGTGCTTCTGCAGGGCAGTCAGCTGTAGGTGTGTCCTTGGGGGTTACCCTAGGTTTTTTCCTGTTGAGGGAAGACGCCAGAGCTGAGGGTTCCTTTTGATAGTGTTCAGAAGCCTGTGGGCTCCGTATGGTGTTTTTCTATATGAGGAAAGGTTTTGAGCTTTTTTCCACAGTCGTTTCAGCCTCAACGGTGGAGCAGTGTTTATGTGCGTCCTTCACCGCAGTGTCTGCATTGTCGACTTGGGGTAAGCGCATAGGCGGAAACACAGCATGCCTGGTTGGCGTTTGGCCGAGAGGTGCCAACTAGCAGCATGCAGCATTCTGTCTACGGCTATGTGGGGGGGGGGGGGGGCGAGAGAGAGAGAGAGAGAGAGAGAGAGAGAGAGAGAGAGAGAGAGAGAGAGAGAGAGAGAATATATATATATGAGATACATTACTCACCGTAATCGTATTTCTGATGCTTGTATCTGCTTAGATTCACATGCTGTGCATAGGCCGACATCTAGTGGAAGCTGCGGAGTATTACAGTTTGTTTTTCGAAAATCGAAAATGGGCGTCGACACAGGGCGTGCCAGTAATACTATCCCTAGTGTGACGTCCACTGTACCCATGATCCCTCACGCGTCTAGGATCCCCAGATTGTGTTTTTCCTGACATGAGGTAGCATGAGGAGTAGCGTGAGTACAGATAATCCAAGCAGATAGGTAGAAAGGTAGGACTACAAGCAACCATGCGCCTTCTCTCAGAGGGGAGGAAGGGTGGGTCGCATGTGAATCTAAGCAGATACAAGCATCAGAAATACGATTACGGTGAGTAATGTATCTCTTCTGAGGCTTGTGGAATCTGCTTAGATCACATGCTGTGCATAGATTAGCGAGCAGTACCTGAAGAAGGAGGTGGGGTGTGAGAAGGGTCATGAGCAAATAAATGTCTTAGAACCGCTTGTCCCACTTGTGTATCTGTCTTGGAATGAGTGTCAATGCAGTAGTGCTGAGTAAAAGTGTGAATAGAGCTCCAAGTAGCTGCTTTGCAAATGGTGTCAAGGGGTACATTTGCAATGAAAGCCAGAGTGGCCCCAATACCTCTTGTAGAGTGGGCCCTAGGCGTGAAAGGCAGAGTCTTTTCAGCGAGTGAGTAACACAGCTGGATACAGTTAACAATCCACTTAGAGATGGCACCCTTAGAGACGCGATCCCCCTCTCTGCCTGTAGCTACGGAGACAAACAGCTGATCTGTTTTTCGTAACGGTCTGGTCTTGTTTACATAGTAGAGGACCGCCCTACGCACATCTAGTGTGTGTAGTTTCACCTCAGCCGAGCTTTGTGGGTTTTGGAAGAAAGCCGGAAGCTCGATGGACTGGTTTACGTGGAATTTAGAGATAAATTTAGGTGAGAACCTAGGGTGTGTGCGTAAAACCAGTTTGTCCTTGTGGACAGTAAAGAGGGGATCCAGCACTGACAGAGCCTGGATTTCACTGACCCTTCTTATAGAAGTAATGGCTACTAAGAAGGCTGTTTTATAAGTCAGATGTTTGAGACTACTTTTATGCATGGGCTCGAAGGGCGGGCCCATGAGTTTAGATAGCACCACGTTCAGGTCCCATCCTGGTGGTGGGTTGGAAATTGGAGGATGAAGTCTCTTTACTCCTTCCATGAAAGCTTTAACCACTGGTATTTTCCACCACGATACCTTGTTATGGGAGGTGGTGTAGGCTGATAGAGCTGCCAGGTGCACCTTGAGTGAGTTAAAAACCAGACCTGCATCTAGCAGGTGGAGCATGTATGTAACAATAGTGGAAGGAGTGCATTCAATTGGGTTGACTTGTTTATTCTGGCACCAAATAACAAATCTCCTCCATTTGTCAAAGTAGCAGTGCCTTGTGTTTGGTTTCCTAGATTCTTTTAGGATGTCCATACATCTTTGTGGTAGATTGAGATGTCCAAACTCTATGACCTCAGGAGCCATGCTGCGAGGTTCATAGAGTAGGGTTGAGGATGCACTGTTTGACCCTGGTGCTGGGACAGAAGGTTGTACCAGGTTGGAAGTCTGATGGGTTCGCACACCGCCATCCTGCGTAAGTGTGGGAACCAAGGTTGTCTTGCCCACATGGGAGCAATTAGGACGAGCGTCATCGACTCTCTGTTCATCTTGTTGACCACCTTCCTGATGAGAGGAGTTGGTGGAAAAGCGTACGTAAACATCCCTGACCAGTTCATCCACAGGGCGTTCCCCTGGGAGTCTGGTTGGGGGAACCTGGATGAAAATCCTGGGCATTGTCTGTTTTCGCTTGTGGCGAATAAGTCTATAGTGGGGCAACCCCACTGAGAGAAGATGTCTTCTACGACCTCTTTGTGTAGAACCCATTTGTGTTCCTCTGGGAGGGAGTCTCTGCTTAAAGCATCCGCTAGGGAATTGAGTTCCCCTGGAACATGTTGTGCTGACAGGAAGATGTTCCGTCTGAGTGCCCATATCCAGATTTTCTGGGCAAGCTTGGACAGATTTGGTGAACGAGTCCCTCCTTGCTTGTTCAGGTAGAACATGGCTGTTGTGCTGTCCGTCCGGATTTGCACTGCCAGGTTGAGCAGGTAGGGCTCGAATGCTAGAAGTGCTTTGAATAATGCCCGAAGTTCTAGCAGGTTGATGTGGTTCCTGGCTACTGAGGGAGACCAGAGACCTTGGGCTGTGTGGAGGAGATGGTGAGCTCCCCACCCAGTGAGGCATGCATCGGTAGTGACTATTGCCTGTACCTCGGGATCGTGAAAAGGTTTCCCCTGAGCAAGATTTAATCTTGTCCACCAGTGAAGGCTTTGTACCAATGTTGGCGAAACGACCACTAGATCGTCCCACTGACCCCTTGCCTGAGACCACTGTTTCGCCAACCATTCCTGCATGGGACGCATGCGCAGTCGCGCGTGGGGGACCAGGTAAATGCATGAAGCCAACATGCCCAGCAAACGCATTGACCTGCGTACCGTTATTTGGCGACCGGCCTGATATTACGGAACTTGCAGTAGTATATTCCGAATTCTTTCCTCTGAAGGAAACGTTAACCCTCTTTGAGTATCCAGGATAGCTCCTAGGAACTGTTTGGAGGTGCTTGGCACTAGGCTTGATTTCTTCTCGTTGATTGAGAAGCCTAATTCGTGAAGGAGGTCGATAGTCCTTTGAATGTTTGTCCTGCAAATCACTGGGGTTTCCCCCGTTATGAGCCAGTCGTCCAGATAAGGGTATACTGGGATAGCTTTCCTGCGTAGGTGTGCAGCCGCCACCGCCAGTACCTTGGTGAATACCCTTGGTGCCGAAGCTATCCCGAAGGGCAGCACTTTGAACTGATAGTGTTGGCTGTCCACCTTGAAGCGTAGGTACTTTCTGTGCGCTGGGAGCATGGAAATATGAAAATAGGCATCTTTCATATCCAAAGTTGCCATGTAATCCCCCTTTTTTAGGAGGGGGATTACCTCTTGTAGTGTAGTCATACGAAACTTTTGGGGCTTGACATACTTGTTGGCAGGGCGCAAGTCCAATACTGGGCGCATTGTTAAGTCTTTCTTTGGAACAAGGAAGTAAGTTGAATAAATACCCTTGTTTACCTGGTGGCTTGGGACGATTTCTATCGCGTCCTTTTGGAGCAGATAGTAGATCTCCTCGAGGAGGATCTTCTGATGCTCTAAAGAGTGGACTTTTTGTCTTGGAGGATGGTTTCGGGGACGTTGCAGTAGTTCTATACAGTACCCATTGGATACCGTTGACAGCACCCACCTGTCGGATGTTATCCCTTCCCATGCCTGGGTGAAGCTGGATATTCGTCCCCCTACTGGGGTTGTATGGGAAGGGACCCTGAAATGAGCGTCACTGCTTTGGTGGAGGCGTGCCGCCTCCTTTACTGGGGCTGCCTCTGCCTCTACCACGTCCTCTTCTACTAGCCCTACCATACCCCTGGGTAGACTGTTGTGAGTTGGTGTTCCACTGTGTACCCTGGGTGTGGGAATAGCTATTTCCTCTATTGGAATTTTGGCCGCGGGGGCGACGAAAATTGCCGTTCCCTCTTTGGTTAGGTGGTTTTGTAGTTAACTGGCCAAGGGATTTGAGGGTGTCGAATTCCTCCTTAGCGTTTTTTAGAGCGTCCTCGACTGCCTTACCAAACAAGAGATCACTTTCCACTGGTTTGTCTAAGAGTGCAGCTTGTGTTTCTGCTTTGAATCCCGACTGCCTCAACCAAGCATGTCTTTTGATGACAGTCCCCTCTGCTATAATTCTACCCGCATTGTCTGCGGCGTCCAAAGTTGCTTTTAAAATGCAGCCTGAGACGTTTCTTCCCTCTGCACAAATGCGAGATAGCTGGCTCTTAAGGGGTTCGGGAGCGGAATCTATTAGTGCTGCCACTTCTTCCCACTGATGGCAGTTGTAGCTGGCCAACAGTGTGGTGGAATTCGCGATTCTGGTTTGGTAGGCTGCCGTGGAAGCTACTTTTCTACCAAAACCATAGAGTTTCTTACTTTCCTTGTCGGGGGGAGCCTCAGAGGAAGATAATGGGGTTCCAGCTCTCTTGCGGGTGTTAAACAGCTTCTCTACTCTCGGGTTTACCTATTGGGGAATCAGACACTGGGGCTTCCCTTTCGACTGGTGAGTCCATTCTGAAAATATCTGGGCTATTTTCTGGCTCATCCTCGTCTTCGTCCTCCCCGTAATAATCTGACACTGCGAGATCTTCTGGCGTCTCAAATTCTTGACCCTCTATAAGGGAAGAGTCTCCTTGGCCTGTAGGGAAAAGGCAAGAATAGGGTTGGACCTCAAAGGGGTCTGAAGCCCTTAATGGTGTTTCGACCCGGGGCCTTTTATTTGAAGGGATAGGGTCCCTTGAACCTGAGGGAGAAGATTCCTGAGGGTTTAAAGCTAGGAGTTGGTCAGGGTGTCTTTCGAAGAAATTTGCCAAGGAAGACATCCTTGACATTACTCTGTCAAAATCCTTGCATGACCAGAGTTTGGAGCCTGGGGTGACCTTGCTGGAACTTTCTATGGACTGTCCCTGAGAAGACTTGGACGGGGAAGTCAGTTCTCTTGTTGTGGAGGATTGCAAGGGTTGTTTCCGTTGCTGCTTACCCCCTTCCCCGTGGGTGGAAGTGTGTTTACCATTTCCCTTATCTTTCGACGCCTGGCGTCGAGGATCGGAGGTGGAATGCCTGTGTTTCGAACTAGGCTTCGAAACTGGGCCCTCCTTACTCCCAAGTGATGTACCCTTTTCCTGGGGTGCAGGCTGGGGATGGAAGTCGTGTTCGTCTCCGGACGAGTGATCTTCCGTGATGTTAATGGGCGAGGCACTATGTGCAAGTGTGGAGGCTTGCCTGACGTCGTGCGGCGACCTCGACCGGGATCGCCCAGAGGACGTCCTTTCGGACCGCTCCTTCTGTGCCTCTTTTCGAGGTTTCGACGACGTCGAATCTCGGGTGGCTTTTTTGTGTTAAGCGTGTGTATGTGTAACGCTTTTGTCGCCGGGGGACTTCCCCATAGTCGCCGGGACGGACGACCTTCCGAGGCCGGGGACGTGCGTTAGGCTGTCTTTCGACGCCTTGGTGCCCTCGCCGTCCGAAAGTCTGGCGTCGCTGCCGTCGCTGAAGGTACCCTCCGCCTCCATAGCTGCTAGCTTGGCGTGGTGGGCCCAACGCTTGGTGGAGCGGTCCTTAAGAATTTTGGTCTTGAACCTACTACAGGCCCTGCAACCCGCCTCAGGGTGGTCTCTGGGCAGGCAAAGATTGCACGTAGCGTGCTTATCTACCCAAGGGTATTTCTTATTACACTTGGGGCAAAACTGAAAGGGCGTACCCTCCATACGCGCCTGTGGGCAGCGGGCAAGTGTGTGTAGGTAAGAAGGTGTCTATATGATTATATATATAACCGAGTGTGGAAGTGTACCACCCCCCACTCTCCCTACTTGTAGGGCCGAGGCCAGCGGCCCAGGCCCGAGCCGAGGCGGAAGCCTCAAGGCCCAATCCGTCGGGTATTCGACGTTGATCTCCTCCCCGTTTCGGCGTCGAGATGTTGATCGACGTAAGGGTGACAAAACGGGGCAAATTAGAATTAGTTTTGAGTGCAAATATGGCAAAGCCAGGGAACTCCGATGAAGTGCTTCCGACCAGAATGGCGGAAAAAAACAATCTGGGGATCCTAGACGCGTGAGGGATCATGGGTACAGTGGACGTCACACTAGGGATAGTATTACTGGAACGCCCTGTGTCGACGCCCATTTTCGATTTTCGAAAAACAAACTGTAATACTCCGCAGCTTCCACTAGATGTCGGCCTATGCACAGCATGTGAATCTAAGCAGATACAAGCATCAGAAATATATATGACAATGCATTACTTACCGTAAAAGCATTTCTGATGGTTGTATCTGCTTAGATTCACATGCTGTGCATAGGTCCGACATCCAGTGGTCACTGCGGAGTATTGCATTTTGTTTTTCGTAGTCGAAAAGGGACGTCGACAAGGCGTGTCTGAAACACTATCCCTATAGTGACGTGCGTTGTACCCACAATCCCTCACGCGTCGAGGTCCCTCCGTTTGTATTTTTCTGCCTGAGGGAGCCTTCTAGACGTGAGTGAGTACAGAAAAGAGAGATATAAAAAGGAAGTCTATGTTCCTTCCATCCGAGCGGGGAGGAAGGGTGGGCGCATGTGAATCTAAGCAGATACAACCATCAGAAATGCTTTTACGGTAAGTAATGCATTGTCTTCTGATGTTTGTTAATCTGCTTAGAATCACATGCTGTGCATAGACTAGCGAGCAGTACCCGGAGTTGGCGGTGGGTTATGAGAAGGAACAGTAGAGAAAAGATGTCTTAATACTGCCTGTCCCACCTGGGAGTCAGATCTAGAGTGTGCATCTAGACAGTAGTGTTTTGTAAAGGTGTGCACAGAACTCCAGGCAGCCGCTTTGCAGATGGACTCAAGGGGAACATTTGCAATGAATGCTATGGACGCCCCCGTGCCTCGAGTAGAATGTGCTCTTGGCCTAAAGGGCAGTTCTCTCTTAGCAAGAGTATAGCAGAGAGTGATGCATTGAACAATCCATCTAGAAATAGTGGACTTTGAAACTGCATCCCCTTCTCTTCCTGCTGCCACCGAGACGAAGAACTGATTAGTCTTCCTCAGTGGTCTGGTTCTTTCCATGTAGAACATGACCGCTCTGCGGACATCTAGTGTGTGCAGAGTCCTTTCTCCCAAGTTGGAAGGATTTTGAAAGAACGCTGGTAGTTCTATAGACTGGTTTACGTGGAATTTTGAGATGAATTTCGGAGCAAACCTTGAGTGAGTGCGTAGAACCACCTTATCTCTGTGAACTGTAACAAAGGGGTCTAGAACAGAAAGAGCCTGAAGTTCACTTACCCTCCTGATGGAGGTGATAGCTATTAAAAAAGCAGTCTTAATAGTGAGGTGTTTAAGAGATGCTTTGTGCATGGGTTCGAATGGTGAGCCCATGAGTCTGGTAAGTATCACATTAAGGTCCCATCCGGGAGCTGGGTCAGCTATCGGGGGGTGTATTCTCTTTACTCCCTTCATGAAGGCCTTTATAACCGGGATCTTCCACCACGACACCTTGAGTTGGGAAGTGGTGTATGCAGAAAGTGCCGCTAGGTGGACTTTAATGGAATTGAACACTAGACCTGAATCCAATAGGTGGGTCAGGTATAGAACAATATGTGTGGGAGAGCAGTCAATCGGGTTGATGCTCTTACCCCTGCACCAGATGACAAACCTCTTCCATTTGCTAGAATAGCAGTGGCAAGTGTTAGGTTTTCTGGCTTCCCTGAGGATGTCCATGTTTCTCTGCGGGAGCTGTAGATGTCCGAATTCTATGATCTCAGGAGCCAAGCTGCTAAGTTCATGTTCTGGGGGGATGGATGTAGGGTCCTGCCCTCGTCTTGTGACAGCATGTTGTACGGGCAGGGGAGTTTCACAGGGGGAGATAGAGACATCTCCATCAAGTGAGCGAATCATGGCTGTCGGGCCCACATTGGGGCCACCAGTATCATGGTTACTTGTTCCTGGTGCATCTTGTGCACCACCTTGTTGAGAAGGGGAGTCGGGGGGAAAAGCGTAAACAAATTTCCCTGACCATTGTATTGACAGACCGTTCCCCTTGGATTGGTTCTGGGGGTACCTGGAGGCGTAACTTAGGCATTGTGAGTTCTCCAGGGTTGCGAACAGGTCTATTTCTGGGAATCCCCATTGTGTGAAGACCTCGAAGAGGATGTTTTTGTGCAGTCGCCATTCGTACTCTTCGGGCAGGGGGAAATCTCTGCTGAGTTTGTCTGCCAGCAGATTGAGTTCCCCTGGTACATGTTGTGACAGTAGGAACATGTTTTTTTTGAGAGCCCACTTCCATATATTTTGGGCCAGTTTGGACAGTCCTGGAGAGTGGGTTCCCCCCTGCTTGTTGATGTAATACATGGCTGTGGTGCTGTCTGTAAGGACCATCACTGTCCTACCTTGTAGGTGTTCCTGGAAGGCTTTTAGCGCCTTGAACACCGCTAGTAGCTCCAGAAGATTGATGTGTTTGGATGCTACGTTCAGAGTCCACACTCCGTGAGCAGTCTGATGGGATAGGTGAGCCCCCCATCCTGTGAGGGATGCGTCTGTGGTTAGAGTGGCTTCCGCCGCGGGTGTGGCAAAGGGTTTCCCTTTTCCCAGGTTTTCCTTTGTCCACCACCGTAGCGAGAGAACTAAGGCCTGCGAGACCACCACTAGATCGTCCCATAGTCCGCTGGCCTGACACCACTGGCTGTTGAGCTACTCTTGCATTGGGCGCATGCGCAGGCGCGCGTGAGGTACCAAATAAATACACGACGCCATCATGCCTAGCAAGCGCATTGCTTTGCGTACCGCCGCCTCTCGACCGGTCACATATTGAGGGATCTGAAACAGCATGTTTTGGACCCTCTCTTTGGAGGGGAAGACGAGGCCGTCCTTTGTTTGAATTAGAGCCCCTAGGAATTGTTTGATTTGGCTGGGGTCTAGGCTGGACTTCTTTTCGTTGATGGAGAAGCCCAACTGGAACCAAACGTCTACAGTTTTTTTGGTATTGGAGAAGCATGTTTCGTAAGAATCCCCTGTTATGAGCCAGTCGTTGAGGTAAGGGTAAACTGGGATGGACAACCTGCGCAGGTGGGCTGCTGCCACTGCCAGCACCTTCGTGAATACCCTTGGTGCTGATGCTATGCCGAAGGGTAGCACTCTGAACTGGTAGTGTTTGCCCTCTATCATGAACCGGAGGTATTTTCTGTGCGCTGGCAACATTAAAATATGAAAGTATGCATCTTTCATGTCTAATGTTGTCATGTAATCTCCCTGTGATAGCAGTGGGATCACTTCCTGTAAGGTCACCATACGAAACTTTTGGGGTTTGATAAACTTGTTCGCTGGGCGCAGCTCTAATACAGGGCGCATGGTTAGATCCTTTTTGGGTACAAGGAAGTATACTGAATAAATACCTTCCGTTACCTGAGATAGAGGCACGACCTCTATGGCTCCTTTTTCCAGCAGTTGTTTTACTTCTTGGAGAAGGATGGCAAGATGTTCCGGTGTCATGCGTCGTCCCCTCGGGGGTTTGTATGTTGGGGAACTGTTGAATTCGATGCAGTATCCGTGGGCTACGGTGGAAAGTACCCAGCGGTCTGACGTTATACCCTCCCATGCTGGAAGAAAGGGTGTTATCCGGCCCCCGACCGGTGTTGCATGGGAGGGGACGCGAATCTTCGCGTCACTTGGTGTTGTTGGGGGCTTGGGAGCCTCTGGGGGTGGCCCCCCGGCCTCTTCCTTTGCCCCGGCGCTGGCCTCTTTGGCTGTACTGCCCACTATTGGTCTGGAAATTGGTGGCAGGGTACTGTTGCTGCTGGTTTTGTTGTTGGCGTTGGCCACGAAAAAAGCGTTTGTTGCCATAGCCGCGTCTGGTAGAGGGCTTAGAGATTTGGTCAAGAGTTTTGATAGTATCGAACTCTTTTTTAGCCATCGCCACAGCCTCATCCACCGCTTTCCCGAAGAGGTTTGAGTCTTCAACAGGTTTATTTATTAAAGACGCCTGTGTCTCCGGTTTGAACCCTGAGTTGCGCAGCCATACCTGGCGTTTTAGGAGTATTCCCTGAACCAGGGAATGTCCCGCTGTTTCTGCAGCATCCAGAGAGTTCTTTACAATACTCTGGTTGACCTGGGTTCCTTCGCCAATAGTTGTAAGTAGGCGTGTACGTAGTGGTTCCGGCGCTTCTTCGGCGTCTTTGCGCAGTTTGGCCCACTGCGTGTCCGCATAGCTAGCGAGCAAAGAATTGTTGTTCGCAATTCTTGCCGAAAAGGCAGCCGAGGATGTAACTCTTTTTGCAAGGGCATATAACCGCTTGCCCTCCTTGTCAGGTGGTGCCTCACTGGTGGAAAGTGGTACCCCTGCCCTCTTTCTTGTATTGGTTACTACCAGGGAATCCGGAATGGAATGTCCCCTGATGTACAGCGGGTCTGAGGGTGAAGGAGTGAAAAGTTTTTCATTCTAGTATTGACCCCTCTGATTAGTGCGGGTGTGGACAGCGAAGGGATGATTCTTCTCTTCACCGAAGCAAGGAGGGGAATGGTCTGACTGACCGGGGGTTTCTCCTTAATTACTCTTTCCACAAAGTCTAATTCAGGAGAGAGCTCCCCAGTGTCCAGTTCGAAATGTGCTGCTGCTCTGCGCAACAGGGCATTAAATGTGGGCTGATCGTCAATGGGAGACGTGTTTCTAATAGGTGAATCGTCAGGAGGATTTAGGTTCAAGACATCAGTGTCGGAATATATTGATGGGGATTGCCAGGGGTGAGAAGGTCCTTCTTCTGGATTTTCTCCGAAGCCTTCTCCTACCAAGTCTGGGCTGTCTTCCAGACCTTCCTCCTGGTTCCGTCCCTCTTCCTCGTCCATAAAATCATCCTCTTCCTCAAAGTAATGTTCTTCCCCAGTGAGGTCATACACACTATGGAAGTCTGAGGCTGTGTCCTGGTGGGGATTGACTAGTCTCGGAATTTTGGCCCTGGGGTCCTCCTGAGGCCCTTCTCTTATTCTCTTGGGAGTGGGAGGGTTCTGGGTATTCATAAACCTCTCCATTCTTTCCATGCAGAGATGGAGCCTTTCCATGGTTTCATGGGGTACCCCTGAGCGGTCTAGCGGGGGAAAAATAGTGTCTTGTAGCTGAAAACGGCTCGACCTCTCCCACAACATCGAGGAAAGTGTCCCGTCGCCCTCCGAAAAGCCTTCAGGTGTGTTGGGAATCCCCTCGACTGAAGGAGATAGTCCCTGCCTTTCTTCGGGCTTTTTCGGCGTGTTTTTCGACCTCTGCGTAGCCTCGACGTGTCTTTCGGCGTACGCTTGTGGGCGTCGGCTACCACGATCCTCGCCAAGCTCTCAGCGACTCGTTTGTCAGCGGAGGGCTGTGGTTTCGACGTTATGGGTGTCGATCGCTCTACGGCGGCATGCGCTTTCTGCTGATGCGCGCCGGCCGATGATTTGGGGGCGGCGCCCTTATTTGCCGAAAGCCCAGTCGCTGGTCGCGGCTGCGGTTGTGAGAGGGGCTTCGAACCCGAACGGTCCGAGGAGGCCGCCGGTGGAACCTGCGTCTCCTTGGGCGCTGATGTTCTCTTCGCCTTCGACGAAGAAGAGCCATGGGTTGTGTGCTTATGTGTGGTCTTGTGTGCGTCAATGTCGCCGGGGTGTTCATCCCCATAAGCAGGGCGTGAGCCGAGCCCGTCTGGGCCGGGGACAGACGACGAAGCGCGTGTGCGCTCTTTAGGGGGGTTTTCGACTTCCGTAGCGGAGGTCGTGGTATCATGTTCCTCGTCACTGTCGGTGGTAGCAACGGTGGGTGAAGCGTCGGCCTTCGACATAGCGTAGGCCGCCCACCTCTTGACCCTACGGTCTTTTAGAGTCTTAGGCTTAAGAAGCCGACAAGCCGTGCAACCTTCCTCTTTGTGATCGAGGGGCAAGCAGCGGTTACACCGTGAATGCTTGTCCTTCCAAGTAAACTTGCCTTTGCAAAGCGGGCAAAACCTAAAGGGTGTCCTCTCCATAGCCGAGGCAATAAATCGTGATAACCACCCCAAGGGAAAGGAAGGGGAAAAGGAAAGGCATTCTCAGAAAAGAACCAGAGATGTCCCACGACCCCCACTCTCCCTACTGTATATGGCCTGCGAGGCCAGGCCACGTGTTCGGCAACGCCGAAGGATCTCCTCCGCTCGTCCCCTCCGTCAAAGATCTTGCTCGGCGGAGACAGCTTCACAACAGCGTCGAGGGGGGGGATCGATATGTTCTATATTAATATAGGAAAACGACCAAAGGTCGAGGAGATGAAATCTGCAATGTCTCTCGAGGAGCTCCGCGTAAAGGCGACCAGTAGCTGGGCGGAAAAAAACAATCTGAGGGACCTCGACGCGTGAGGGATTGTGGGTACAACGCACGTCACTATAGGGATAGTGTTTCAGACACGCCTTGTCGACGTCCCTTTTCGACTACGAAAAACAAAATGCAATACTCCGCAGTGACCACTGGATGTCGGACCTATGCACAGCATGTGATTCTAAGCAGATTAACAAACATCAGAAATATATATATATATATATAAAATCAATGGCCTTCCTCAAAGCAACACGCTGCAACTGTCTTTCAAGGCTAGGGACAGGCATGTGGATGTGGAAAATGGACAGTTCCACGGTAGGCTCTTCGAGCTCCTAATCAAGAGTCTCGGCTGCCTCAGCCTTTGTTGTCTGACTGGAATATCTCTGACTCCACCAAAACGCTTGGTTCAACGCTCTTTTAGGGTCTTTGTTAGGTGAGAATTTGTAGAGTCCAACTGGTGTGGAACTTTACAAGACATCTCTTGGTATTAGGTAACCCACCTTTTAATATAGGCCTGTACTACACAAGTTGGTAGTGTGACTGAGCAGCCAGGCTTATCTTAGGAGGGGTAATGTGAGCTGTTGAGATGTACAATGAAATCAGTAAATACAGGCATCCAAGTAAACACTTCTTCTTAGAAAATGGTTTAAATAATCAGTAGTCCAAGTAGAAAATCACAGAAGCACAAGCTTCTCAAAAGAGTTGAAAATAGTACTCCCCAAGCTAGGAAGCACAACAATTGGCAAAAGGTTGATGTACCCCGAGCCCCACAGTACCCGTGAGCTGAAGAATTTGTTCCAGCAGGGTCCCTTTCTGTTGCAGTGTAGCAGGCCCTTGTTCCTGGTCATGGTGATTAAAGAGTGGACGTCTGGCAGGCTTCTGCAACAGCACTGGAGAGAGGGGATCTGCAGCGATGGATTCTCCTTGATTCAGAGGCCTTTTGTGGTTTTGGTGCATTTTTCTCATCGCCAAAGAAGAACAAGCAGCTCCGGGGGACTCTGGATGGAGATTTACTGCTTCTGTAGGGTCGGTCCTCTCTATGCCTACGAAAATTTGGGCGGATTCGCACTTCCAAAGTCAATGCACTTTATGATGGTCAAGAGGTCCCCAGGCATTGGGATTCTTCAGCCTTGGAAAGTCCCAGCAAGTCGGGGGTTGCGCCAACATGATGCTCATCCAAGGCTAGTTGGTCCCACCAGCCCAAAGGAGGAAGTCGCCCCGTACGGGTCTTCCCAGTCAAAACGAAAACAGGGTCAGCCCAGCTGCAGGGCTTCACAGGGCACTTCGCGGTTCAGGAGGGTGCTGCTGGCGTCTCTTCAAGTCTTCTCTGTCGGATGTTGTCCTCCAGTGGTCGACTCTGCCTCTAGTCCCAAAAACCTCACCTTTTAAGCACATTCACAGCCCTAGGCTGTCAAGGGCGGCTGTCCTCCTGAACAGCCAAACAGCCAATCAGAACTGGTTTCACTCAGGCCCACCTAGAGACAAAGGACAGGGGCGTTTCGTGACCCTACCTCAATTCCTACCTTTCCAGACACACTGGTGCCTGGGCAGGCTTCAGTGCTGAAGCCTGCCAAAGGCAAAACACACAAAGGACTCAAATCAGATTCAATTAACAGAGCAAAAGCCCAGAAGGAACTAACTGACAAGAAATGCCGAAAAAAAGAAGACAGGGTCATTTTCAGAAAATGGTCACCTATGCGTGCTGTACTGCAGATGAGTCATCAGCCTGCAGATATGTGGCACAATGTAGTAAAAAAGTCACCACTGCCACCAGCCATTCAATTTAGTTAGTGTAAAAGAATGTTACATGAGAAGTGGGATAAAGAAGTTACTATGTAACACCACCAGCACTCCACATAGGGTGGTGTGTGCCGGACCGACAAAAGAAAAGGTAAGTAAGACTGGCGTCATCTTACTATTCTTGGGAACAGTAGTTCGCCCAAGAAACTGTAATTAAACATCAAGAGAAGTCCAAAGGATTTCTCGGTGGCACTGCAAAAAAGGTGCTGTGTCGCAATGCAAAAAGCAGATGCCTATAACAGTAAGAAACATACAAATCCTAGTGTTAGTCAGAAACCTGTGCAGTTCCCTTAGGGACCACTAGAAAAAGTTTAAGACTACAGGAGTAAGCAGTAAACCCAATTGGTAGCAGTCTGCTCTACCCAGATTTACCTGGTAGCTGTGGCCGAGCAGTCAGACTTCTCTCAGGAAGAGTTAGGCAGTATATAGAGTATACAAAATAGGGCTAAAAATACAGTACCACAAGCAAATACTGACCAGAGCTTTGGTATAAAAGTATATAATTATTTATTTATAAACACACTTGTAAAAATACACTGGCACTAATATGTCAAGCAAGTTCAAACACAGTCACTATAAGTATAAGTATATACACCTCACTAGTTAATTATTCGACAAGACTAGGTTAAGACACCACTTATTTAGCAAAACAGAGGTGAGCGCGTAACCGAAGATGGCACTCCAATAATTTGTTTAAAAAGGGAGAGAAAAGGCAGAATAGGAAAAACACACAGTACCAACACTTTTAAGAAACCACAGCAAGTCAAGAAAGGCAGGGTCTACTGTAGAGCAAAAAGTTCATAGGCCAGGCCCACTCTTGGAGAGAGCAAGGCGGAATGTGCACAAGATCACACAGTGAAAATGCACCCAAAGTCTTGCAGAAAAGTCAAAAGAGGTTGGATCAAGTCAGAAAGGTAATGTTAGCAGGTCCGAGGTCACCCCAGGATAGAGAGTCAAGGATTTACGGGACACCTTGGACAGTCTGTTGCAAGGGAGACCAGGCAGGACACAGTAACTGAAATGGTGCGAAAGCTCCAGCGGGGGCAGTTGTTCCTGGCAGCGGTTGCAAGTTGGAGCTTCGTCTAGGGGAAGAGATGATCTTGACGTGGAGGAAAGCTGGAGGTCGTTGCATTGCCAGGGAAGAAACCAGCCGCAGAGTTTCCCGGTTAAAAGATATGACCCTTTTATTCGCGGTAGGGGTGAAGCGTGGCTATCCGGCCGCCGGGGTGCTTGGCACGGGCGATTCGACCACGAGACGATCCAGGAAGGCGAAAAAGGCGAACTGGTTGGTCCCACCAGCTCAAAGGGAAGAAGACTCTCCTGGAAGAAGATCTCCTCTGTCGTCGTGGAAGTGGTGAGGTCGTACAGCAGGGCTCCACCGATGGTGTCGTCGTTGTAGATGGCTCAGCTTCTCCCCTCTTCGGATTCTTTAGGTCCTGTGGCGACTTCTGAAGTTCGAGTCCCCAAAGCCCTGCTTTTATGCAGCAAAACCCCCATTCATCAGCCTAGCTGTCACTCAAACATGCTAAGTGGTGAGCCGGGCGGCTCACCACTGGGCCAATCACACAAGAGTGTGACTTGAGTTGCCAAGGCAACTCAGTCCATGGTGTCTAATCCCCCTCCCGCACATCCTGTTGACCCCAGACAGAGTGGCACCATTTGGAGGGCTTCTGTGGAGAAGCCTGCCAAAAAGTGGAACAAAGGGCTCGACTTGGGTTAGAGTTTCAGAGGCAAACACAAACGCCATTTTAAAACGGAGTCCTGGCAAAAGGACCCAACCGGGGAATAAATATTAAATAAATAACCCAGCTTTATCTTTAACATTGCACCAAAAAGTGGTGCATTTAAAATGAATGGGAAAATCCTATAGGAAATATTCCAGTGGAATATTTTGCGTGGTATGCCACCAGGCAGAAACTCGACAAGGGGGGACTGGACGGTGCCCCCTTGGAAAACAGACCCTGTGGCAATCGAATTACCCCTACCAGTACTTCCGCAATATGATGGTTTGTACTGGTTCTGTTCACAATTTGAGACTAGTAAAGCCAATGGTGACTTTACATGCCCTGGGAGACAGTAGTCAGTCCCAGGGTATGGAGTCTATGTTTGGGGGTCACTATGACACCCCTGTGTTACTGCACTGAGGGTGCTGTGTAACACATACCAAAAACACATGAAGCCCTATGGAGTAAAAGACCCCATAGCCCATAAAACACATGACATAGTCAAAGGACATTCTCAAATCCTGTCTAAGAGTGGGAGAAAGAGAGTCTCACTCTTAGCAGGAGAAAAAATTAAACCCCAAAAATCCAGCAAAGCTGCTGGGGGACTCACTAGGTTTGGGAAATTAGCCTTAACAGAGAATTCTCCCTAACACCTAGTCAGAAAAAAAACAAACACATGAGAGGGTGAGAAACTAGGAGTGAAAATTAAAAAGCCCAGAGTCCAGCAAAAGAGCTGGGGGTCTCTAAGGTTACAGGGAATTGTCACAGAAGAACAAGTTACTTACCAACTGGTAACGTTCTTTCAATGGGATGTTCCTCCGACGTATTCCTTATCTTTGATATAATCCATTCCAGCTTGCTGGCCTCGGAAACTTTGTCTAGTAGAGGGCGCTGCGCGTCGACGTCCCTCGAGTCGGTGTCCCTCGACAGCCTCCGTATCGGCGCCGACATCATCATGAGTACAAATAGACTCGCGCAGCGTCTGTTGCTCAGTTCCGTTTTAAAGTTTTGATTTGCTTTGCATGAATTGGTTAGTAACCTTGAAGGAACGTAAGCTGCAACTACAAGGGAAGTTTTACTGTGTGGATGGATGGGAGGGGCGATAAGGAATACGTCGGAGGAACATCCCATCGAAAGAACGTTACCAGTTTGGTAAGTAACATTCTTCGAAGGGATTGTGTCCTCTGACGTATTCCTTATCTTTGATAGACTCCCATAGCAGTAGAATATAGAGGAGGCAGGAGTTAAAATGAAATGTTTCCCTTTAACGATGTACAGAATGCAACACAGCTTTCCCAAATTTTGTCTCCTGGCCAGAGCAGGAATCAAGGCTGTAAAATGTGGTAAGTGTGTGTGCGGACGACCATGCGGCAGCCGCACAAATGTCCTTAACTGGAACTCCTCTTTGGAGAGCCGAAGAGGCTGCGATACCCCTGGTTGAATGAGCCCTAAGATGTTGAGGGGGCTCTTTCCCTGCCAATTTATAGCATTCTAGAATGGCTAAAATAATCCATCTGGAAATGGTACGTTTTGTGATTGGCAATCCTAATTTGTGTCCTGCATAACCTATAAACAGTTGGTCTGCTTGCCTAGCAAGTCTGCTGATATAAAAACTTAAGGCTCGCCTTGGATCCAGCCTATGTAGCCTCTCTTCCTCTTTCCCAGGATGGGGAGGAGGATAGAATGAAGGTAAGGTTATCTTCTGAGTGATGTGGAATTCAGAGACTACCTTTGGGAGGAAATTAGGCTTCACTTGTAGGACAACTTTGTCTTTGTGAAAAATTGTATGAGGAGGCTTGCAAGATAGAGCTTGTAATTCGCTCACTCTTCTGGCAGATGTCAAAGCCACTAGTAAGACTGTTTTGAGGGTGAGAAATCTTAATGAACAAGAATGGAGTGGCTCAAAGGGAGTACCCATCAGGAAATTTAAGACTAGATTTAAGGGAACTTGGAACGGCTTTGGGGGATAGACAGTCAACCCCTTCAGAAATTGGGTTACTAGGGGTAATTTGAAGTATGATGGCTCCTCCGCAGTGCGCTTGAAGATCGACAGCGCTGCAAGGTAGCCCGTGATCGTACCAACTTGAAGACCTGAATTTGCCAAATAGAGCAAAAAAGGTAACACCATTGGTGTACCGCATGAAAAGGGTTCGATATTCTTTTCTCTACACCAGCTGCAAACCTTGTTCCAACGGCAGCTGTATAAAGTCTTTGTTGCTGGCCTTCTAGCCAAAAGCAACACCTCCATGACATCATCTGGGAGGTCCCAATCCTTGTATCTCAACCTTTCAGAAACCAAGCGTGAAGGTTGAGGGTTCAGATGTCTGGATGGAGAACCGGACCTCCCTTCTGCGAGAGAAGATCCTCCCTGTGTGGAAGACGAATCGGAGGGCAGATGGGCATGTCCAGAGGTCCGGGTACCACGTTCTCTTGGCCCAGTCTGGGTCAATTAGGATCATAGTCTTCCAAAATCTTCTCAACTTCCTGATCATCTGAGGAATGACAGGGACTGGAGGAAAAGCGTACAGAAGTGGAAACTCCCAGTCCACTACAAACGTGTCCCTTAGAGCTCCTCTCGAGGGAAATTCCCTTGAACAAAACTGATCACACTTCCTGTTGATACTGGTGGCGAACAGTTCCATTTGAGGGGTTCCCCAAAGGGTGAAGATCTCTTGAAAGACATCCTGAGCTATCTCCCACTCGTGGGAGACTCTGCTCTGCATGCTCAGAGCATCTGCCATCAAGTTCTTCTCTCCGGCTAGGTGAACTGCCGATAAGAGAGATTCCTTCTTGAATTGCCCAAAACCAGAGCTGCATTGCCTCTCTGCACAGTGGCAGTGATCCTACGCCTCCTCTTTTGTTGAGGTAGTGCATGGCCACTGTGTTGTCCGTCATTATCAGGACATTTTTTCCCTGTACTTATGGCAGGAAAGCTTTCAGCGCTAATCTGATCGCTCTCAGCTCCAATAGGTTGATGTGTAGTCTGGACTCCGATGGAGACCAACGACTGCTGATGGTCAAGTTGTTGGCATGGGCTCCCCACCCTGTGAGTGAAGCATCCATGACTACTGTTATCTCCGGCCATGGTTGCCAAAACCGTTCTCCTTTTAAGATGTTCTCCCGATAGGCCCACCAATGAAGGTCTCGAGATACTCTGTCCGGAATTAGTAGGAGATCTGACATTCTCCCTGAGAATTGTGTCCACTGGGTCCTTAGAGCCCACTGGAGTCATCTCATTCTCAGGCGAGCCTCTGGCACTAGGAAAATGCAGGATGCCATGAGGCCGAGCAACCTCAAAAAGTCGAAGGCTGGTAAGCGTTGGGCATTTTGAAACCTGGTGACCATCTGTAGAATATCTTGAGCCCTCACCTCTGGTGGCAAGGCTCTCCCCAGGGATGCGTCCAGGAGTGCTCCAATTAACTGAAGTCTCTGATGGTATCATCTGTGACTTCTTTAAGTTGAGGGAGAAGCCCAGCTTGTGAAGGTGTGGCAAACAATCTAGATGGATCTGAGCTTGTTCCGGGGATACTGCTCTGATCAACCAGTTGTCCAGGTAGGGGTAGACGTGAATCCCTTCCCTCCTTAGACTTGCAGCCACAACCGCCATTAGCTTGGTAAAGATCCTCAGGGCGGAGGTCAGCCCAAATGGCAGAACTCGAAATTGATAATGAGAGTTGCCAATTGCGAACCTCAGGTATTTCCTGTGTTTGAGATGAATTGGCACATGGAAATAAGCATCCTGAAGATCTAGAGGTACCAACCAGTCCTGAAGCTGGAGGGCCTGAAGGATTTGAGAAAGGGTTACCATCTTGAACGTGTCTTTCCTGAGGAATTTGTTCAATTCTCGCAATACCAAGATGGGTCTCAATCCTCCGTCCTTCTTTGGTACTAGAAAGTAGGGGGAATACCAACCCTTGTTCCTCTCTGCTACATGTATCGGTTCTATGGCACCTTTCTCTAGCATGTCTGAAATCTCCTGCATAAGGAGCGGGTCTGGAAACTTCAAAGAGTTGTTCCATGGTGGATGACTGAGGGGTTTGTAGGAAAGGCAGGCAGTAACCTTGGCCAACTGCCTCCAATGACCACGCATCTGACGTAATAGCCTGCCATTCTGCCAGATGTTGAGTTAACCTGCCCCCTACTGGTGTCTTGTGAGGGGAGACCTCCGAGGGGTTTAGAAGCGGTTGACGCAGATGCTGAGGGTAAAGTAGCACCTGCTGATGCCAATTTTGTACCTTTGGCCCATCCACCACGGGTGAATCATCTCTGGGCCCATTGAGCTGGCTGTCCTCTGCCTTTTCCGAATGCAGAGTAAAAGCAAAAGGACTTACCCCTCCAGGGTGTACCTGTGGGGCGATTTGGAGTTTGCCCGATTGCAGCCCCAAGGGATTTCGCTGCTGCTTTGGAGGTTTGCAATTTCTCCAGGCTATCATCAGCCTTTTTTCCGAATAGAGAAGTGCCGTCAAAGGGCATATTCAGAAGTCTGGCTTGCACATCTGGAGCAAAACCAGACTTCCGCAACCAAGCAAATCTGCAGATTGTGGTACTCGCCACCATGGCTCTGCTGATGCGGTCAGCAGAATCAATGCCTGTTTGAAGGGACTCACACATTGCATCATTTCCATCCCTGATGATGTTTAAGAATGCTTCCTGTTCTTCCCCTTCTGGGAGACAGTCAGCTGCAGATGAAGCACACTCCCAAAGTGTGTGGCTGAATCTTGCTAGCGTGCAAGTGGCGTTGATAGATTTAAGTGCCATGCTACATGCCGAAAAGACTTTTGACATTGCGTCAAATCTTTTATCATCTCTGTCTTGTGGAATAGTGGGGTATGCCAACTTACTGTTTCATGAAGTCACTGCCTGCACAACTAAACTCTCTGGGGTTGGATGTTTACTTCGATACTCTAGATCTGAAGCTGATACTCTGTATTTAGCAGAGAATGTTTTATTTACTGCAGGGATAACTTCAGGAGTCTCCCAATTTGCAGATATTTTCTGTTGCAGGGCAGCATGAAAAGGAACAACCACATCCTCTTGGGGTCCTTTATCCAATATATCAGTAAGGCCATCTTGCTGAAAAGAAGGTACAGGTGTAGTCCACCCCATAAATTCAATTATTCTAGTCATTAGAGCCCTATAAGGTATCTCAGCATGTTCTCCAAGTTCTGGTCTAGCAAACTCTACTTCTGGAGATGTATCTATACCACTTGCCTCATGTAGAGACTCCTGCAAGTCTTTTAACCTATTTTCTTCAGAGATTAATTCCTCTGGAATGGGTACTGCAGTCCTTTGTAGATCAAAAGGTCTTTCATTGTCAGAGTCCTCCCCTTCTTCATATATGGAGGAAAAGGCTCTAAAGTAGTCAGACCTAGGATATGGAGTAAAACCCATTTCTAGAGAAGAAGGAGCCAAGTTTGTTGTTACTGCCTAAGAAAACGTCTTGGTTGTCGACGTGGACGTTGTTGGCTTCGACAATCCTGTAAAAGGCGTCGAAAACGTCAGAAAAGGCCTCGAACTCGAGAGGAGTTTTGATTTTTCGGGTCTTTCACCAAGGGGATCACCTTTAGACGTCACTGAGGGGGTCAAGGCCGCTTTCTCGAAAACGCTAAGCATTCTTTTACGGAATTCCTCCTACTTAGCCGGAAAGTTGTGTTTCGTGGGGCAGGTGACCCTTTCCGGGGAAACTGGAGGAAGAAGAGGGAGATCTATGGCGCCTCTTCTTAGAATGTCTCGATCTCGAAGAATGATGGGAACCGCTTCGAGATCTCGATCGAGAATGTTTCTTTTGACGACAAGGAGACGAATGCCTCGACTCAGCCGAAGAAACTTTTGAAGGAGTAGAAATTTTAAAAGCCTTCCTCTTTCTAACTTCCCCTTACAACCCTTCAAGGCTTTAGCCGTCATGAACATACAGTCCTCACACTCCGAACATTGGTGCTCCGATCACAGGCACCACAAACAGATCCTGTGAGGATCCGTTAAAGACATTTTCTTCCCATAGTTGCGACATTTTTAAAACTGGACTGTGGAGTCGATGGTTCGGATGAAGATGCCATTGTGTAAATTTAGTATTTTCGAAGAATAAAAAGATTTATGTGAAGAAAGGAACTGAGCGTTACGTTTCCGAGGCTCACGAAGCATGGAAAAACGGAACTGATCAACAGACGCTGCGCGAGTCCATTTGTACTCATGATGACGTCGGCGCCGATATGGAGGCTGTCGAGGACACCGACTCCAGGGACATTGACGTGCAATGCCTTCCTACTGGAAAAAATGTCCGAGGCCAGCAAGCTGGAATGGATTAAATCAAAGATAAGGAATACATCGGAGGACACAATCCCTTTGAAATGAAAATCCTCCCCAACAGTCTTGGGTTTAAAGAGCTTGCACAAAGTGCAACGGGATTCCAAGAGGTCACATGGAAGGCACTGGTTCACCTATATGTGTCTTTCCACAGAAACATTCGGTTGCACTTTGGGCCAAACTTAAAGGGAGTGCACTCCATAGTGGAAGGTGGACAGAGGCAATGAGCCAAAGGTAGTAGGGGCAGGAAATGGGGGTATGCATTCTCTAAAACAAAGAAGGATCCGTCCCCCCCACTCTCCCTACTGGTAAGGTTGAAGCCAGATGTAGACCAAGCCCTGTCGTCGGAACAGACATCTGTTTCAGAGGCCGGAATCAGTTGTTGAAGAAGTGCGTCGTCCGCAATCAACAAGAGCGGTCTGGATAATATGAACTCCCAAAGTAGCTCACGGCTACGAACTCTGCAAAAAAACTAGCCACAATGGCAGAAATAAATAATGTGAGGGACCTCGACGTGCGAGGGATCATGGGTACTGGGTACATCACACTAGGGATAGTATTACAGTCACGCATTGTCTATGTCCCTTTTAGAACCGAAAAAAATTAATGTGCAATGCTCTGCAACTTCCACTAGATAACGGCATATGCACAGCATGCGATTATGAGCAATTCCACACGTGTCAGAACAATGACATACATTACTCACCGTAATCGTATTTCTGATGACTATCTGTTTAGATTCACATGATGTGCATATAGTCCGAGATCTAGTGGTAATCGCTGAGTATTGCATCTTTTTTTCAAAGATCGAAAGGGACGCCAACATGGGTGTGACTTAACACTATTGCTAACGTGACGTATGTAGTGTACTGTAAGAATTTTTTATTTAGCATTTTTATGCAGCGCCACTGCATGCGTTTCATGCATTGCTATAATGTGGTACAGCAAGACATGTGTCAATTAGCATTTTTTATGCAGCGCCACTGCATGGGTTTAATGCATTGCTATAATGTGGTACAGCAAGGCATGTGTTGCCAGTGTGACATGGACATGTAAATGAAGACAGGCTATTAAGTCAAAAAACGATTTCTACATCTAAAATGCAAACAATTTTTTACATGTAAAATGCACATTTTTTTTCTTTTCTCATCCGAAATGCCTCTGTTGCAGGAGACACAGAGGATTAATGAATTAACACCATTAACCGTACTAACATAATTCTAACTTTTAATATTGTAATGTGTTCTCCAGTGCAAAATGAGGCAGGCTGAAACTCACACTAGACTGTGTGCAGATTTATTTATTTTTTTCTCTTCTCTCTGTGCTCTGTCCACAGTATTTGCAGGAAGCAAAAACTCGAATAAGCAGGAAATCAGTTTTGTTACAGTTGCTTGCTGTAAAAGTAAGCCATTGTTCAAGAGAAGGAGGGTAGGACATGATAGAATTTCATTGGTTGAACTAGTTTTGTAGGTTGTAACAGAGCTTTTCTAATGAATCTCGGAGAAAGAAGGGGAGAAGGCATTTGGCACAGCTGGGAGAAAGACTCGGCTGGTGTGGCTGGGGAGTTTCCTGATTGAGAAGAAGGTCCCAGTGCACTGCTACACAGGTTGGGAAATTCCAGTCAATAAATCCTGGCTTGAGTGACGGCAGATGCACGTCCTCACTGGGGTGATTTAAGAGGGGGGACTGAGCCATTTCCAGAAGGCGACCAGCCTGAGGAGTTCGCCTGCAGCACAAGCTCGGTGAATATATTGCAGAGTGCGGGGGCGGTGTGTGTGTGCGAAACCTATTCAGGCAGAGTAGAAGAGGAAATTCCTGGATTTAATCAACATGTCTAATGTTGCAAATTGAGTGTTCTCTTGCTGTATTCCTTTTCATTTTGTTACAGATAAAGTAAAGTGAATATTTCTACTGCTGTGAAACTTCCAGTTATTTCTGTAAAAAGGGTAAGATGGTGTTGAAATGCAATTGTTTATAATACACTAAAATATCTGAAAAGAGACGGGTAGTGCGTTTTTCTTTTTTTTTTCTTTTCTTGGTGCATATATCATTATAGCACTGGTAATATGGGGAAGATTTTAGACAGTGCATTTGTCAATTTTCATGTAGATAAAACAGAAAGAACAAGGTAGCTAAAAATCAGGCTTGGCAGTGAAATAGCTGTGTGCATGGTTCCACTCAGTATATGGGTGTGTGACATTTGAGTGGGACATAATGGAATAGTCTGCTGGAGGTAAATGAGTCAGCAGAAAGAGAGACTTCTGGATATAGTTCACTAATGTAATACATTAGTGATATACCACATGATTTAGCTCGCTGGTGTAGATAAGTCAGTGAGACCAGCCCAAGGTGGCACTCTATATGAAAATGTGGTGTTTCTGAAATGTAGGCCTGAGGTCTCTCTAGTGATTACAAGAACAATCTAAACAAAAATAAGGGGATCTGGATGTTGGGGCCACAAATAAAACAAAGAAATCATGCCCACAAGTAAAAATGCACACCAACTAAATATATCTGTGTACTGAAATAATGCTCACCACTATACTACCATAATACTAACCCAATCTAAATGTAAGGAGTGACTATTGCTAAATTACTTTTATCTTGGGTGGTAAGAAAATACTGCTAGGCCCCAAATGTACACAAAATACCCAACATATTTATGGTGCTTTGCAGGCCGGGAAAGTGATCACAGAGCACCTACTGGGCATGGCAAGTCAGCCTCACACTGCCATCTGTACGTAAAAGGGAATCCATTTCATAATAGCAGTGTGTCACTAAAAACGAATTTCAGAATGTCACAAAGGGAAACCACATTCTCAGACCTAGTGCAATATTTAGAGGCAAAGTTATTTGCACATGGGACGTGGTCATCGAATAGTACCTCAGAATGGCATGACCGCATTCAGGGTGAGGTGCAGAAAGAAAAACTAGACAATATTTTTGCAGAAGGCAGCATAATTCAGGTCTGCCTTACAAGGTTATTGAATGCAGCCGATAAAAATGCAGAGAAAGATTTCTAATACGGCTATGCGCCAAGATCTGGTTTATTTTGAATAGGTCCCTGCGAATGCAGGAAAACGATACCCAGATGGGGCATGTAAGAAAGAGGAAATGTTAAGAACAGAGTTGGATGTATGCCAAAAAAACATGCAGTTAAAATGCAGAGATTTCGATGCTCAATTGTCCAAAAGCAAGAAACAGTTTGAGGACAGTGAGCAAGAATTGGCACACTTAAAAGCATTAGTGGATCACATTAGACAAGATAAAGATGAGGTGGTTTCAGAGATGCAAGTTTTACAAAAAGAAAATTTTGAAAAAGAAAGTGACCTCCAAAATGTAGAACAGGTGATTAAAATGCTTCAAGAAAGAGACAAGCAAAATACAGAATTTAATGAATGCCAAATGCAAATGTGCGACATGCAGGATAAAATGAGTGATGAAAACAACTATTTGCAAAACGAAGCAGACAAGCTCCTTAAAAAGTGTAAGGACTTAGAACAGCAAATGTGCATTCCCAGGTCCCAGGAGAGGCGGCAGGGTACTACATTCAATGGAGTGGAGGTGAATTCTATTTCTACCCAAAGAGCTAGGGCTCCAGTGACTGGGCCGGTGACTGAACTTGGTTGCAGCGCCCTTGGGGGATTTGATACTCCCATTGGGGGCCTCCACCAATCCCATACACCTGGAACCAGGGTTGAGTCACCAGGTAGTGCAATTCCATGCATTGCAACCAGTAGCCCCATAAAGATAATGAAATCAATTAAAGCCCTGATCAAACCATTAAAAGGAGGGGAGTGCTGCATTGAGGATCACTTAGAAGCGGTTCATGACGTCTTTAAAGCCCTCCAGATCCCTAAGGAACAGTACAGGCAATATTTTCATTTAACTTTAGATGCTCCGACGGCCAGCATCATAAGGGGATTAAATGAACAGCAGAATATGACATGGGCGGAGTTTGAAAAAGAAATTAGGCGTCATTTTTCTCCGTTCCAGTCATTACAGGAGGAAAAGAAAGTTGCTTACACAATCACTGCTGGGCCCAATACATCCCCTCGCCAGTTTTTACAAGAATTAAAAAGAGCATTTTCTCGCTTTGATGTATCTTTTGACCCCAATTCTAATGAATTTAAAACTGCCTATTTCTACGGGCTACAGAAAGACATATCTCAATTGGTCCGTGAATTTGATCGTGACAAGTCCCTTGAGTGGATTGTGCATCAAAGCACAAAACTATATGAGGTACTCTATTGTCAGGGTAGAGAAAGTTATGAAATGAAAGATACTAGACCTAAATCTAAAGAACCCTCAGCAACAGTGATGGAAATCAGGTCAGCCAAAATGTCCCTTGCGTCTGCTCAAAGTCTAGGTAAAAATAATTCGGCACCTGAGCAAAGGATTAATCAACAAAGGTCATCACACTCTGCACCAATGTTCCAATCACATGATCCTAGTAATAGGGAGAGCTACATCAGCCCTAGCTATTTAGGGGATAGGCCCCGGGCAGGCTATCGGCCTGATATGTCCAATATGAACAATATCCAAAGACAAAATCAAGATCAAAGAAATGATGGTCCCTACCAGACATTGGGAACACAGATCAAATTTGATCCCAACACCATGATATATGGTAATCAGGATAGACCCCGATATGTGGATCGATTTGCTGATAATGGGAATCAACATAGGAGCCAGTACCTACAACATGAGAGACAGGACATGAGACAGAACATGAATTACACCCCACGGTAGTACAATGATTCCCCACCAGGGGACTATAACCAAAGGATGGGCGCACCCCGCTCCCCTCCACAAATGAATCAAGAGTTCAGAAACCATCCCAATAGAAATCACTCGCCTGAGAGGTATCAGAATAGATCCAATCAGGGAGAAAACAACCAATATCGATCTAGGCCACAGAGAGAGGATTCTAGAGAGATGGAAAGATTCCAGTGTCTCGAGGCGCAAGTGAAGATGTTGGCTGAATAAATAGGAAGGCTCCGTACAGTACAAAAACAGTCATCAAAGGAGGGGGCAGATGGCCATAGCAATGACCGGGGAGCTTCTGAAAAGTGACTAAGTACTCAGGATACATACAGCACCGAAAAGACAGATTGCTCTGATGTAATTTCGCATAATGACTGAGATGTCTAATGATTTAAAAGTGAAAATGCCAGTAAATGAACATGTAACAGAAAGTGCAAATACTTCTAAAAGAGAGGTACGGTTTAACCTAGAGCTAAATCAAACATTGAAGATTTGTACAAATGAAATAAGAAAACCTGAAACTCCAAAAGAACAAAGACAGATTTAAGAAAAATGACTCATGCATGGGGAATACCAGTAAACAGGGAGTAAGTGGGGATACTATAATTTCTTCCCTGGACACTCAGAACAATGAACAAACACAGGCAGAAAAAGGAAATACTCAAAAGGAGGGTACAGATCAATCGCCTGAAGAATTCTTTGAGCCACATATTTTTGAAGAGGCTGAAAGGGCTGGTACCACACTAAATGATCACAAATGCACAGAATTAAACAATGACAGATTGCTGAATGATGTTGTTACACATGTTCAGTTGGAGGGTTGTAATGTGGCCCCTGATGATACCTGGATGGATAGGCGAACAGTGGCCACACTCCAAAAAACCTCTGAACATGGAGAAATGAATAAAGTCTATCGCGCAGAAATGGACAAAAAGGAGTGAAAAATGTCTTTCCATTTACCAATGTGTTTAGCCAAAAGTGAAAAAGGCCTGAGAAAGGTGAGCCCCGAAATCAGTAAGAATTCACACTTCTTATGTGTGTTAGAGGAAGTTGAAGGCAGGTATTATGCTCCCATCACTGTAGAAGAAAAATGCCAAACATTTGCAATGATTGACACTGGCGCACAGGCCACAATTATGTCTAAGGAGCTGGTAAAGAGTATCAATGAAGGGAGATCCCCACAGAATCAGATCACGGTGAAGGAAAATCAAGGTCCAGTGCATAACTTTAACGGGGAGGAGGTGCCCATTATAGGTATGACTGAGGTTGACATAAAAATAGGAAAACACAGAATGAAACAAGAGGCATTAATCACATCTCTTTGCGAAATTCCATTTCTGATGGGGACAGATTGCCTGAAAAGATTGTCTCCTCTCGGAGATGGGGTAAATGGAGTGCTGTGGTCCTTAACCAAAAAAACCATCGAGACCTAAGAAACTAAAATCACAAAACAGCAACATAAATGAATGTCACACCGTTGCCAAAACAAATGATGCAGTGGAGGTGTATCTTCAGAATAGTTGCATACCTAGTGTCACTGTTATATTAATGTTTCAAGACAAAATGCAGAGCGCCAATGAAAAACTACCTGTACAAATATACTTGGACCCAAGGAAAAAATGGCAGACTGCCATAGATGAGCACACCTTACGTTTTTATTTAAAGGAAAAGACATACAAACAGGATACTGCTCCCAAAGTAGGTTCAGAAAAACACATTACCACTCTTGCTGAAATACACATGGAAGATGAGCAACCATGGGTTCATGTTGGTATAAGTGACTGTTTTAAAACAATAAAAGCCACTTTAGCGATTGAACAGGAAAGGCGCTTCATTAATGAGAAATTGTTGCAAAAAATAATGGAGAGGGAGGAGATCCCGAAATTTAGGATTAAAAACCAGTATGTTTCAGGGTTGGACAGTCCAGACTTTGAAAAACGAATTGCAGGAAGATGTATGTTGAAAATTAGTATTGGGCAGAAAACAATTTACCATAATGTATGGATAGTGAGTGGAGCACAAAATGACTTTTACATGGGCAATGACATCATGCACAGACTGTGTATGGTGTTAGATTTTCTTAATCAAAAAATACGGTCACGCCTAGCTGGGCCGGTACCTGAATTTGAAGACAAAAGAAGGGCTTATCACTGTGCACAACTGGTCCCTTATGCAATTGAATTAGAAATGAGGAAATATACTATTATCCCTGCATTTACCAAACAGTTTGCAATAACACTGAAATGCAAAAATGGACAGCAGATGAAAGATTCTGATGCATTTGTGTGCATGAATGAATCCATAAAACAGCAAGGCCTGGATTATGAATACATTCCATTGGTAGATATTGGTGAAGGGTCTGTAAAAATTATGATTAATAATAAAAGTTGCCAAGATATTCATTTAGAGGAAAATTCCCCATTAGGAATGGCCATACAAAAATCACATTATACTGCAGGTCTAAATAACATAGTGATTGGAAATATCCCTGAAAAGTATGTAGATGCCAAGGGTGAGTTGCCAGAATACCTGGACGCTCAGCCCAAAGGAATATTTAAAATTCATTCTGTGTACCCGTATGATTCAAGTGAGACAGTGTGCTGTTATCAAGAGAATTGTATAACATTTGACTTAAGTGAAAATGAAATGAAAAATCAGCCCATTGAAATGGAAGCCGACATGCCAAAACATGTAAAAGTGGCAGCTTTACAAAGAGACACAGCCACACAGCTAGAGGAAAGCGCAGAGATTCCCCTACCAGAACATTTTCCGGAATTTTACAAAATGGTAGAAGAGCAGATCTTATTAGCGGATGCGTGTGACAACGATGAGGATAGAAATGAATTGAGGAAGATATTTATGGAATTTAAAGATGTATTTGCCAAAGACGCTTATGATTGCGGGCTAACTAATTTACATGTGGCCACACTTCCGGAAGGGTGTAGCAGAAGTCCAGTATTTGTACGCCAGTACAGACTACCGCTGGCATGTTTAGAATAATTGGCAGAGATTATTAAAAATTTAGAATCGCGAGGAATCATCAGGCCTATCCATAGCACATCAAACACGCACATTTTAGGTGTGTTAAAGCCAAATGGTCAATGGCGGCTATGTGCAGATTTGAGGGAGTTAAATAAAAGAGTACCAGTGTCCAGATGGCCACTGCCATTCATTGATCAGGGCCTAGCTCAGGTACATGGTTCAAAAGTGTTTACCACATTAGATCTCACCTCTGGATATTGGTGCGTGCCATTGGCAGAGGAGATACAGAATTTATTTTCCTTTACATTTGACAGGACTCAATACGCATGGGTTAGAACTCTGTTCGGGTACATTAATAGTGGAAGTGAATTTGGAATATTTTTGAAGAAAGCCATGCCTGATGCAGCGGAAAGAGGAACCATAGTTTATGTGGATGATGTCCTGATAAAAAATGAAAGCTTAAAAAGCCATTTTGATGAAATAAGACATGTTCTTGGCCAATTGCAGAAAGCAGGCACCAAAGTATCTTTACAAAAAGCACAATGGTGCAAGAAAAAAGTGAATTTTCTAGGCCATGAAGTAAGTGAACATGGACTAAATCCACAAAAGAAGAAAATAGAGGCCATACAAAAACTAAAAGACCCCAAAAATGTGAAAAGGGTGAAAAGTTTATTAGGAATGACAGGCTATAACAGAAGGTTCATTGAAAATTATGCTGAAATCACTCAACCATTGACTAAACTGCTAAAACTAAATACGCCCTGGAAATGGGAGAAAGAGCAGTCTGAGGCAGTAGCCAAATTGAAGGAATGTCTTGTAAAGGCACCATGTTTAGCATGCCCCATAAAGGATAGGGATTTCTTTATAGAAATAGGTTTCTCTGAACATTGTATGTCAGCAGTATTATCGCAAAAACATGAATCACAAAACCATTGCCTATGCAAGTAAGGCATTTTCCCAAGTTGAAATGCAATTTAATGAATGTGAAAAAGCCCTATTAACCACCGTGTGGGCGCTACAGCATTTCCGCCCCATTGTTCAGGGAGAAAAGGTGATTATTGAAACAAATCATCAACCTTTGCAATTTTTAGAGAGTAAAAGAATTAGGTCAGGTAATCTAGCGCAGTCCAGAATCATTTCATGGACGCTGGCATTACAATGTTTTCCTGTAGAAGTGAGATATGGACAAAATAAAAAGAGCCCAATCGCTCAGGGTTTAGCAGATTCACATTACTGTGCAGCTGAACAAGTATCAAACGAACTAGAAGTGGAACCTAATTTACAGGAATTTTAACAATCATCACACAAAGCTTTTGATGAAGAAATGCAAGGAGTTGCCAACTGTATTTGTTGATGGTTGTGCTTTTCACATTGAAAATGACAGTAATAAACAATTAGTGTCAGGAATAGGAAATGTCTGGTTGAAATGTGAAGGCATTCCCAGCATAGGGATGAGAATTGGAGCTAGGAGCAGTCAAGTAGCGGAATTGGCAGCCATTTATAAAGCAATTGCTACTGCAGTTGATAATAAATTCAGTGAAATTGTCCTAGTGACTGATTCTGACTATGCACGAAATAGTTTCGTGGAATATTTACCTGGCTGGAAAGAGAGAGGCATGATTACATACAACAAAAAGCCACTTAAACATTGGAAAATGATACAAGCCATAGATAAATTGGTGACAGAAAATGATTTGACAATATACTGGAGAAAGATTCGTGGGCATTTAAAAACTCCAGGAGAGGATAAGGAGGGAAATAAGGCAGATCACCTGGCTAAAATTGGGGCTGTGATGGGAGAATTACTACCTATTGAACATTTACTGGGTGAAATACAGATTGATGCAGTAACACGTTCTAAAGCACCAAAGGAGACAGAGCAACCAGTGGTACAATGGAGTTACAATACACCAGACCAAGATTTAATTGAGGCACAAAAGAATTATCGAATGTTGGGAATCTATTATCATTTGCTTGGTCCTCAACAAAATCCTTTAACAGAAAATGATTGTGTGGGAAAAGAAGAATTGGGGGTGCTATTAAAAAATAAAAAACGAATTAGATTACAGGATGGACTCATGGTTAGAGAGTGCATAACAGGACAGATACAATGGGTGGTACCCCTTTCATTCAGAGGGTTAATGCTACAACATGCACATGATGCTATAACTGCAGGCTACAGAGGTTCACAGAAAACATTGGAAATGCTAAAAGATTATGCTTATTGGCCACATATGTCCCAAGATGTAGAATTATATACTAGAGGATGTCTAGTATGCGCCCAATTTAAACCTGCTTCACCAATGCATAAAGCTCCATTAATGAAAAGAGGCCTAACTCTTCCATGGTCAGATTTGTAAATAGACTATGTAGGGCCTTTGAAGAACAAGTTACTTCCTCACCTTGTAACGTTCTTTTGATGGGATGTTCCTCCGACGTATTCCTTATCTTAGATATCTCCTTCCAGCTTTGCTGGCCATGGAAATTTTTTCTCTAGAGGGCGCTGCGCGTCGACGTCCGCCGAGTCGATGTCCCTCGACAGCCGCCGTATCGACGTCACCCTGCCTATAAAGGCCGCGCGCAGCGTCCGTTGCTCAGTTCCGTTTTGTAGCCCACAGTTTTTCTGTCTGGACTAGACTAATCACCCTGAAGGAGCGTAAGCTGCAACAACAAGGGAAGTAGTACTGCGGGGATGGATGGGAGGGTCGATGAGGAATACGTCGGAGGAACATCCCATCGAAAGAACGTTACAAGGTAAGAAGTAACTTGTTCTTCGAAGGGATTGTGTCCTCCGACGTATTCCTTAACTTAGATAGGCTCCCATAGCAGTATTCTGTTATTGGAGGTGGGAGTACTGACTTCATGCTTCCTTTTATTGATGAATAGAGTGCAATACTGCCCTTCCAAACCTAGTCTCTTGACTGGAGGAGGAATCCAAGTTGTAAAATCGTGTAAAGGTATGGACGGACGACCATGTGGCAGCCGCACATATGTCCCTAACCGGCACTCCTCTTTTGAGGGCTGATGAAGCTGCAATACCTCTGGTCGAATGAGCCCTAAGATTTTGAGGGGGCTCTTTTCCTGCCAGTTTATAACATTCCAAAATGGCTAGAATGATCCATCTGGAAATGGTCTGCTTAGTTATCGGTAACCCCAGCTTGTGACCTGCATAGCCTACAAACAGCTGGTCTGCTTGTCTTATCCTGGCCAGTCTACTGATGTAAAAACTTAAAGCCCTTCTAGGGTCCAGCCTGTGTAATCTCTCTTCCTATTTTCCCGGATGAGGAGGAGGATAGAAAGATGGCAGGGTAATCTTCTGAGTGATATGGAATTCAGAAACCACCTTTGGGAGGAAATTAGGCTTCACTTGCAGGACAACGTTTTCTTTGTGAAAGATTGTATGAGGGGGTTTACAAGAAAGAGCTTGTAACTCGCTCACCCTTCTAGCAGATGTAAGTACTATTAATAAAACAGTTTTAAGGGTAAGAAAGCATAACAAACAAGAATGGAGTGGTTCGAAAGGTGTGCCCATCAGGAAATTTAGGACTAAGTTTAAATCCCATAGGGGAACCTGGAATGGTCTTGGGGGATAAACGTTAGTTAACCCCTTTAGAAACTGTATTACCAAGCGTAACTTGAAATAGGATGGTTCTGCCGCAGTGCGCTTAAAGATGGATATCGCTGCGAGATAGCCCTTAATGGTGCCAACTTGAAGGCCTGAATTTGCCAAATAGAGTAGGAAGGACAAAACCATTGGTGTACTACATGAAAAGGGGTCGATATTCTTTTCTCTACACCAGCTGCAAAATCTGTTCCAACGGCAGCGGTATAAAGACTTTGTTGCTGGCCTCCTTGCCGAAAGCAACACCTCCATAACATCATCAGGGAGGTCCCAATCCTTGTACCTCAGCCTTTCAGAAGCCAAGCGTGAAGGTTGTGGGTTTTGATGTCTGGATGGAGAACCTGACCTCCCTTCTGTGAGAGTAGATTCTCTCCGAGTGGAAGTCGAATTGGAGGGCAGATGGACAAGTCTAGAAGGTCCGGGTACCACGTTCTCCTGGCCCAATCCGGGGCAATTAGGATCATGGTTTTCCGGAATCTTCTCAACCTCCTGATCATTTGAGGAATGACAGGGACCGGTGGGAACGCGTACAGAAGAGGAAACTCCCAGTCCACTATGAACGCGCCTCCTAGAGCTCCTCTCGGGGGAAATTCCCTTGAACAGAACAGATCGCACTTCCTGTTGACACTGGTGGCGAACAGATCCACCTGAGGGGTTCCCCAAAGGGCGAAGATCTCTTGAAGGACTTCCTGAGCTAGTTCCCACTCGTGGGAGACTGTGCTCTGCCTGCTCAGAGCGTCCGCTGTCAAGTTCTTCTCTCCGGCTAGGTGAACTGCCGATAGAGCGATCCCTTCTTGGATTGCCCAAAACCAGAGCTGCATCGCCTCTCTGCACAGGGGTAGTGATCCTACGCCACCTCTTTTGTTGAGGTAATGCATGGCCACTGTGTTGTCCGTCATTATCAGGACATTCTTCCCTTGTACAGCTGGCAGGAACGCCTTCAGCGCAAGTCTGATGGCCCTCAGCTCTAACTGGTTGATATGTAGTCTGGACTCCGATGGAGACCAACGACCGCTGATGGTCAAGTCGTTGGCGTGGGCTCCCCACCCCGTGAGTGAGGCATCCGTGACTACTGTTATCTCAGGCCAGGGTTGCCAAAACTGTTCTCCTTTCAGAATGTTCTCCTGACAGGCCCACCACTGAAGGTCTCGAGCCACCCTGTCGGGAACCTGAAGAAGATCTGTCATTCTTCCTGAGAATTGTGACCACTGAGTCCTCAGTGCCCACTGGAGGGATCTCATTCTCAGGCGAGCCTCTGGCACTAGGAAAATGCAGGATGCCATGAGGCCTAGCAACCTCAAAAAGTCGAAGGCTGGGAGACATTGGGCATTTTGGAACTTGGTAACCATCTGTAGAATATCTTGAGCCCTCACCTCTGGTGGCGAGGCTTTTCCCAGGGAAGTGTCCAGGATCGCTCCAATGAACTGGAGTCTCTGCGAGGGAAAAGCCCAGTCTGTGAAGGGAGTGGCAAACGTGATTTAGCTGGATCTGAGCTTGTTCCGAAGATACAGCCCTGATCAACCAATCGTCCAGGTAGGGGTAGACGTGAATCCCTTCCCTCCTTAGACTTGCAGCCACTACCGACATTAACTTGGTGAAGACCCTCGGGGCGGAGGTCAGCCCAAATGGCAGCACTTGAAATTGATAATGAGAGTTGCCAATTGCGAACCTCAGGTATTTCCTGTGTTTGAGATGGATAGGCACATGGAAATAAGCGTCCTGAAGGTCCAGAGATACCAACCAGTCCTGGAACTGAAGGGCCTGAAGGATCTGAGAAAGAGTTACCATCTTGAATGTGTCTTTCCTGAGGAATTTGTTCAATTCTCGCAAGTCCAAGATGGGTCTCAGTCCTCCGTCTTTCTTTGGAATGAGAAAGTAAGGGGAGTACCAGCCCTTGTTCCTCTCCGCTACAGGTACCGGTTCTATGGCACCTTTCTCTAGCAGGTCTAAAATTTCCTGCAAGAGGAGCGGATCTGGAGCTTTCTGAGAGCTGATCCCCGGTGGATGACTCTGAAGTATGCATAGGAGAGGCAGGCAGTAACCTTGGGCAACTGTTTCCAATGCCCAAGCATATGACGTGATAGCCTGCCATTCCGCCAGATGTTGAGTTAACCTGCCTCCTACAGGTGTCTTGTGAGGGAAGTCCTCAGAGTGGTTTTGGGGCGGCTGATGCAGATGCCGATGGTAAAGAGGCACCTGCTGTTGCTGCGGCTTTTGAATATCTACCCCGTACACCTCGGGTAGTTCTTCTTTGTCCCCTTTGAGCCGGTCGTCCTCTACCTCTTCCGAATGCGGAGTAGAAGCGAAAGGACTTGCCCCTCGCAGAGGTTCCTGTGGGACGAAAAGGTGTCTGACGGATTGCAGCGCCTAGGGATTTTGCTGCTGCCTTTGATGTTTGCAGTTTTTCTAAACTGTCATCCGCCTTTTTCCCAAACAAAGAAGAGCCATCGAATGGCATGTTCAAGAGCCTGGCTTGCACATCTGGGGCAAAACCAGACTTTCTCAACCAAGCGAATCTCCTGGTTGTTGTACTTGCCGCCATTGCTCTGCTAATACTGTCAGCCGAATCAATTCCCATCTGGAGGGATTCGAACATAGCGTCTTTACCGTCCTGTATGATATTTAGGAACGCCTCCCTTTCTTCTCCCTCCGGGATGCAGTCAGCCGCTGTAGAAGCACCCTCCCAAAGTGTATGGCTGAATCTAGCAAGGGTGCAAGTAGCATTAACAGATTTTAACGCCATGCTACATGCCGAAAAAAACTTTCTTTGCCATAGCATCATATTTCTTATCGTCCCTGTCCTGTGGGACGGTAGGGTAAGCAGTCTTGACATCAGTAGAAGATGCTGCTTGTACCACCAGACTTTCTGGGGATGGGTGTTTTGACAAAGACTCCGGGTCTGCAGAAGATACCCTGTATTTAGTAGACAGTTTTTTATTTACTGCCGGAACGACATCTGGGGTTTCACAGTTTGTCATGATTTTCCTCTGAAGAGCTTTATGAAAGGGCACTACAGGATCCTCCTGTGGACCTTTATCAAGAATATCCGTAAGGTCATCTTGTTGGAAAGCCTGTGAAGGTGTTGACCACCCCATAAATTCTGTGATCCTGGCCATTAAGGCTCTATAGGGGGTTTCAGCATGCTCCCCCGGGTCTGGCCTAGCGAACTCCACCTCAGGGGAAGTGTCTAACCCACTTGCCTCATGTAAGGACTCATGGAGATCCTTTAACCTGCGTTCTTCTGAGGAGAACTCCTCTTGAACTGGGGTTGCAGGTCCCTGCAACTCAAATGTGTCTTCTTGTTCAGATAGTTCTCCCTCTTCCATAATTGATGACATAGTTCTCAATTGTTCTGAACTCACAAAGGGTGTGAAACCCATCTCCAAGGCAGAGGGTGCCAAACTTGTTGTAATTGGCCTCGAAAACGTCAATGTCCTCGACGCCGACGTCGAAGGCTTCAGGCGTGGCGTCGAAAACAAAGGCGGAGGCCTCGAGGTCCTCGATAGAATTGGGATTCTGCTCGAGGAAGTCGACAATCTCGACGCCATCGTCATCGAGGACCTGGGGATAGCCACCTGGTGCGTCGCAACCGTGACTTTCCTTGGCGTCGACGTCGGTGTCGAAGATGGCGTCGAGTCGACAGACCTGTGTGTCGAAGGTCCCTTCGACAACGGCGTCGAAGACACCGACATCGGTGTCGACGGAACCTTCATCGACAGTGTCGACGGAACCTTCAAAGAAGGTTTCGAGGTCATAGCCTTACTCGAGGGTTCGCGACGCGCTCAAGAAGCTTCCTTCGCCGGGTACTGCGACTCGCAGCGTTTTTGACCTTTGGGTCTTTCGACCAGAGCATCGCTCTCGGCAGTCTTCGAGGGAGTCGAGGGCGCATTCTCGAAGACGCTCATCATATTTTTGCGGAATTCCTCCCATTCAGCCCGGGAACTATGTTTCGTGGGGCAAGGGATTCTCTTAGGAGAAACAGAGGAAGAGGAGGACGGAGAAGGGGATCTTCGACGTCTCCTCTTCGAGTGCTTCGATCTCGAGGAGTGATGGGACCCACTCCGAGACCTGGAGCGCGAATGGTGACGAGGAGACGAATGTCTCGACTTCGTCGAGGAAGAAGAAGCTTTTGAAGTCTTACCTTTCTCCAGCTTCCCCCTACGCTGCTTCAGGGCCTTAGCTGTCACGGACATACAGTCCTCGCACTCCGAACAATGGTGTTCAGCTCCCAAACACCACAAACTCTGTGAGGGTCAGTCAGCGACATCTTTTTCCCACAGTCTCGGCATTTTTTGAAGCCGGACCGAGGGGTTGTCGGTTCCGACGAGGAAGCCATCGAGTATGGATCGAATATCTCGAGGTAAATAGGATAAATTCTCTACGAAACTGAGCAACGATATTCCGAGGCACTGAGTAAGCACGGAAAAACGGAACTGAGCAACGGACACTGCGCGCGGCCTTTATAGGCAGGATGACGTCGATACGGCGGCTGTCGAGGGACATCGACTCGGCGGACGTCGACGCGCAGCGCCCTCTAGAGAAAAATTTTCCGGGGCCAGCAAAGCTGGAAGGAGATATCTAAGATAAGGAATACGTCGGAGGACACAATCCTTTCGAAGAGGTCGATCAGAGGGAACCGTTACATTTTAAGTGTGGTGTGTTTGATGTCGAAATGGATTGAGTGTATTCCTGCACCAGATTGTAGTGCGCAAACAGCAGCCACATTGCTAGTTAACCATGTGTTTTCGAGGTTCGGGTTGCCACAAAGAATTGAATCAGACAGAGGAAGTCATTTCACTAGTGCTCTAATGAGTAAGGTATGGCAAATACTGGGTGTGAAAAGAAAACTACATATTGCATATCGGGCAGCTTCTTCAGGTGGAGTTGAACGGGGCAATTTGTGGCAGAGGCAGGTTCCAGCTGGGATTTACGTTTACCTTTGGTTTTGATGGCAATCAGATCAACTCCTGCCAAAGCAACAGGTATTAGCCCCCATGAGGTCTTGAGAGGTAGGAAAATGGTGTTGCCACTACACCTGCTATACAGAACACATGAGCAGACACTTGTGAGTGCATCCACAGTTCATGAATACATTGATGAACTGAGGAAGCATTTACAACATGCATTTGCTTTTGTACAGAGAAATCTAGAAAGAGCTGCTGACAGTGCCAAATCATATTATGATAAAAAAGTCAACAGTAAAGGAATATTGTATAGGGGATCAGGTGTATAAATTTCACTTTGGAAAAAGTAAACAGAAAAATTCCAAATTCCTAGCAGCCTGGCAGGGGCCATTCCGAATTATAGATACAATCTCTCCTGTAGTTTATAAAATATTAAAGACTGAAGGTGAAACAGCAACAGAACAGTTTGTGCATGTGAACCAGATTAAGCCATGCCATCCCAGACATGAAGTTAAACGCCTTGAGCGTGTAGAAACAGATAAAGTCCCTTGAACATAAAAAGTGAAATAAGTGAGTCCAGACAGAAGGTAGTGACAGAGAAGTTAAATAAAGATGGTTGATTATTATAATGGCACATAAACACTAATATATTTATATATATATTTTAAAAAAAAAATTTAAAAAAAGATAAGAAGCTGAAGTTTATGGAGTTGGTGTGCAGAATGAAATTGTATTAAATATTGAATGTTGTTTTATGTATGATTGTTTTCTTTTTAACCGGTGCTTAATTTCAGAAGGCGAAAGAAAAAGGGCGAAATGTTTCACAAAGCATGTTTTATTTTTGGCAAAAGGGTGAAATTAGTATTGTGCTATGTACTTAATTTGTTTCTTTTCTATTTGATTAGAATATTAACATAATTTAGTCGAAGGTTCCGGGACCGGAGGCCACGGGAGACGATGGAGTCCTGGAGTCCCCTGGATGAAGATCAAATGATGGCTGCCTCCGGGTGGAGGTGAAGACAAAATTACCGGAATGCCAAAGAAAAGATGACTTCTATGGAAAAGGATCCAAGAGAACCAAGATGGAAGAGCACCTGAATGAACCAAATGGTGTGACATCGCTGGTCGGGACATATCAGAGGCAGACAAGTGTCCTGGAGTGTGGAGTTCCATGTATTTATTATTTTAATTAGTTATTTTAATCTGTTATATTAATTCTTTATTTTAGCTATTTGTTTTATTTTATTATTTTGTGACTGAACTCAAGTGTAAAGTAAGACACTGAACTATGGACACTTCCATTGGGAAGAAAGGTGTAGAACATTTTATAAGAACTAATGGATTCAAAAATGAGTTAATATTATGATGATTGAACAGTGATTTTTCGATTTTCATTTTTCACATATGGATATTCATTTCGTTGGATTGTATACATTTTAAAGGAAGAAAAAGTTTTTTTTTTCTCCAATTGGCTTGGATCATAGCCGAATTCTCAAACAAAAAAAAATATGTTAGAATTTTTTATTTAGCATTTTTTTGCCGCGCCACTGCATGGGTTTAATGCATTGCTATAATGTGGTACAGCACGACATGTGTCAATTAGCATTTTTTATGCAGCGCCACTGCATGGGTTTAATGGTACAACAAGGCATGTGTTGCCAGTGTGACATGGACATGTAAATGAAGACAGGCTATTACGTCAAAAAACGATTTCTACATCTAAAATGCAAACAATTTTTTACATGTAAAATGCTTTTTTTTTTTTCTTTTCTCATCTGAAATGCCTCTGTTGCAGGAGATACAGTAGAGGATTAATGAATTAACACCATTAACCGTACTAACATAATTCTAACTTTTAATATTGTAATGTGTTCTCCAGTGCAAAATGAGGCAGGCTGAAACTCACACTAGACTGTGTGCAGATTTCTTTATTTTTTTCTCTTCTCTCTCTGTGCTCTGTCCACAGTATTTGCAGGAAGCAAAAACTCGAATAAGCAGGAAATCAGTTTTGTTACAGTTGCTTGCTGTAGAAGTAAGCCATTGTTCAAGAGAAGGAGGGTAGGAGATGATAGAATTTCATTGGTTGAACTCGTTTTGTAGGCTGTAACAGAGCTTTTCTAATGAATCTCGGAGAGAAAGAAGGGGAGAAGGCATTTGGCACAGCTGGGAGAAAGACTCGGCTGGTGTGGCTGGGGAGTTTCCTGATTGAGAAGAAGGTCCCAGTGCACTGCTACACAGGTTGGGAAATTCCAGTCAATAAATCCTGGCTTGAGTGACGGCAGATGCACGTCCTCGTTGGGGTGATTTAAGAGGGGGCACTGAGCCATTTCCAGAAGGCGACCAGCCTGAGGAGTTTGCCTGCAGCACAAGCTCGGTAAATATATTGCAGAGTGCGGGGGCGGTGTGTGTGTGCGAAACCTATTCAGGCAGAGTAGAAGAGGAAATTCCTGGATTTAATCAACATGTCTAATGTTGCAAATTGAGTGTTCTCTTGCTGTATTCCTTTTCATTTTGTTACATATAAAGTAAAGTGAATATTTCTACTGCTGTGAAACTTCCAGTTATTTCTGTAAAAAGGGTAAGATGGTGTTGAAATGCAATTGTTTATAATACACTAAAATATCTGAAAAGAGACGGGTAGTGTGTTTTTCTTTTTTTTTTCTTTTCTTGGTGCATATATCATTATAGCACTGGTAATATGGGGAAGATTTTAGACAGTGCATTTGTCAATTTTCATGTAGATAAAACAGAAAGAACAAGGTAGCTAAAAATCAGACTTGGCAGTGAAATAGCTGTGTGCATGGTTCCACTCAGTATATGTGTGTGTGACCTTTGAGTGGGACATAATGGAATAGTCTGCTGGAGGTAAATGAGTCAGCAGAAAGAGAGACTTCTGGATATAGTTCACTAATGTAATAAATTAGTGATATACCACATGATTTAGCTCGCTGGTGTAAATAAGTCAGTGAGAACAACCCAAGGTGGCACTCTATATGAAAATGTGGTGTTTCTGAAATGTAGGCCTGAGGTCTCTCTAGTGATCACACAAACAATCTAAACAAAAATAAGGGGATCTGGATGTTGGGGCCACAAATAAAACAAAGAAATCATGCCCACAAGTAAAAATGCACACCAACTAAATATATCTGTGTACTGAAATAATGCTCACCACTATACTACCATAATACCAACCCAATCTAAATGTAAGGAGTGATTATTGCTAAATTACTTTTATTTCGGGCGGTAAGAAAATACCGCTAGGCCCCAAAACTACACAAAATACCCAACAGTACCCAAAATCCCTCACGTGTCGAGGTCCCAATGGTTGTTTTTTCCCTGCCATGAGGGAGCCTTATAGTCTGCGTGAGTGAGTACAGAAGAGAAGGTGTAAGACGTCTATGTTCCTTCTACTCCAAGAGGGGGGGAGAAAGGGTGGGCGCATGTGAATCTAAGCAGATACAATCATCAGAAATACGATTACGGTGAGTAACGGATGTCTTCTGATGCTGGTTGATCTGCTTAGAATCACATGCTGTGCATAGACTAGCGAACAGTACCGAGAGATGGTGGTGCGATGTGTGAAGGAATAGGAATAGTAGCAAAGAGATGTCTTAGCACCACTTGTCCAACCTGAGAATCAGACCTAGAGTGTGCATCTAGGCAGAAGTGTTGTGTAAAAGTGTGTACAGAACTCCAGGTTGTGGCTTTGCAAATGGAATCTAGAGAAACAGTTGCAATTAATGCTATGGTAGACCCTGTGCCCGGAGTCGAGTGAGCTCTAGGCGTGAAGGGTAGATCTCTCTTGGAAAGAGTAAGACAGTTTGATGCAGTTTATGATCCACCTGGACTGGGTCCCCTGCTCTACCAGCTGCCACAGAAATGAAAAACGAGTTAGTTTTTCTCAGTGGCTTTGTTTTTTCCAGATAGTAAATCATTGCTCTCCTCACATCTAGTGTGTGGAGGCTCCTTTCTGCTACGTTAGTGGGGTTTGGAAGATTGGATAATCGACTGACTGCGTCACATGGAAATTTGAGATAAATTTGGGTGCAAAGCGTGGGTGTGTGCGCAAAAACACCTTGTGAATCGTAACGAAGGGGTCCCGAACTGAAAGGGCCTGCAGTTCACCATCTGCTTATAGAGGAAAAAGCAGCTAAGTGGACCTTTAGAGAATTAAAAACCAGCCCTGAATCTAACAGGAGAGTTAGGTAAAGAACGATGTCTTTAGGAGAGCAATCAATAGTATTGACGCCCTTGGCATTACACCAGGTAACAAAGCGCTTCCATGTACTGGTGTAGCAATGTCTGGTGGTAGGGTTCTGTGCCTCCTGAGTATGTCCATGCATCTATGAGGGAGTTGGAGGTGCCCAAACTATGACTTCATGAGCTAGTCTGCAAAATTGAGTGTTTGGGCCATGGATGTAGTGATCTTGGGACAGCATGTTGTACTGGCATGGCAGCTTCCTGGGAGGGGAGACTGACATTGCCATGAGATGGGAGAACCAAGGCTGGCGTGCCCACATAGGTGCCACCAGGATCATCGTGACTGGTTCCTGGTGCATCTTGTGCACTATTCTGTTGAGAAAGGCAATCAGGGGAAAGGCATGGGCAAATCTCCCAGACCATGTTATCGAGGGACCGTTCCCCCCCTCGAAGCGCTTCTGTGGGTATCTGGAGATGTAGCCTAGGCATTGGGCGTTTTCCAGAGTGTCGAACAAGTCGATCTCTGGGAATCCCCATTCTGCAAAGACGTTGAGTAAAATGTCCTCTTGTAGCCGCCACCCATGCTCTACGGGTAGGGCGGGGGTCTCTGCTAAGGACGTCTGCCAGATGATTGAGTTCCCTTTGAACAGGTTGTGAAAGAAGGAACATATTGTGTTTTGAGTGCCCACTTCCAGATGTTCTGGGACAGTCTGGATAGCCCCAGCGAATGAGTGCCCCACTGTTTGTTCAGGTAGTACATGGCTGTGGTGCTGTCTGAGGATCAGAACTGTCTTCCCCTGGAGGTGCGCCTGGAAAGCCTTCATGGCCTTGAACACTGCTAGCAGTTCCAACAGGTTGATATGGTTGGACGCTACTGATGAGGATCATACGCCGTGCGCTGTCTGTTGAAGGAGGTGAGCCGCCCACAACCCCCAAGAGATGCATCTGTGGTAAGAGTGGTTTCTACTGCTGGGGTGATGAAGGTTTTTCCCTTCATAAGGTTTTCCCTTGACCACCACTGCAGAGACCGAAGAGGGCTGTCGAGACAACCACTAGATCGTCCCATTGGCCGCTGGCTTGACCATTGGCTCGAAAGCCACTCTTGCGTGGGGCGCATGCGCAGATGAGCGTGAGGAACTAGGAAGATGCAGCAGGCCATTATCCCCAGCAATCGTATGGCCTTGCATACGGTTCCCCGATAACTGGCTACATAGCGAGGGATCTGGAACAGCATGTTTTGCACCCTCTCGTTGGGAGAGGAGGATGAGCCAGTCTTCTGACTGGATCAGTGCCCCCAGAAATTGTTTGATTTGGCTGGTGGGGCGTCAAGCTGGATTTCTTCTCGTTGATGGAGAAATCTGGGTCAAAGAAGATCCCCGGTCTTCTGTCCGCTCGCTAGCCATGTTCGACGCAAATCCCCTGTGATGAGTCAGTCGTCGAGGTAGGGATAGATGGGGATGGACTGCCTCCGCAGGTGAGCCGCCACTACCGGCATTACCTTTGTGAGCACTGTTGGGGCTGAGGCAATGCCAAAGGGGAGAACCTTGAACTGAGAGTGAGTGTCCTCAATCATGAACCTGAGGTACTTTCTGTGCGCTAGCAACATTGAAATATAAAAGTATGCATCTTTCATGTCCAGTGTGGTCATGTAATCCCCCTGCTGCAGTAGAGGGATTACCTCCGGAAGAGTTGTCATCCTGAATTTTTGAGACATACATGTTCGCAGGGTACAGGCCTAAAACAGGGCCATGATGAGATCCCTTTTGGGTACAAGGAAGTGCACTGAATAAATACCTTAGTTGACCTCGAGAAGGGGGATGACTTTGATGGCACCCTTGTCCAGCAGGACCTGTCCTTTTTAGCAGGATGCGCAGGTGTTCTGGTGACAGGAGTCTGCTTCTTGGTGGGTGGTAGCGAGGTGGTCATAGGAACTCGATACAGTACCCGCGGGCAACAGTCTTTAGTACCCACTGATCTGATCCCCACCCAAGGGGATGAATGATGACGGGCAACCCCCAACCGGGGAAGCGTGGGAGAGGATATGTACCAATGAGTCACTTGGAGGAGGTGGCCCGGGAGTCTCTGGAAGAAGAATTTCTACCTCTGCCCTTACCACGACGAGAGCTTCTTTGTTGATACTGAAAATAGCCAGAGGAGAAGGATTGGCCACGAAAGGATCCGGCGTTTGGGCCGCTGTGCTGGTTAAAGGGTTTAGCTGAGATCCGGCTGAGTGACTTTAATGTCTAGTGCTCCTTTTTCGCCGTCACCAGGGCGTCATGGACCACCTTCCCAAATAGATTGGTTTTCTCCACAGCTTATTAATTTAGGAGGCTTGCTTTTCAGGCTTGAATTTACAGAGGAGCGTGGTGTTCTTTGCAATTCTCGTGGAGTAAGCTGCAGAGAAGCGGTGACACGTTCAACAAGGGCGCAATGTTTTTTACAATCCTTGTCTGGAGGGTATTCTGCCGAGGGCCGCGTTACCCCTGCCCGCTTAGGAGTGGTGGTTACGACCAAAGAGTTCGGAATGACATGGCTCCTAATGTAGAGGGGATGGGAGGGGGCCAGACGAAATATCTTTTCCACACAGGGATTAACTGCCCGTGTAAAGGAAAGGGAGAGTAAGGAAGGAGCCAGGCGCTCCTTAATGGAGTTTAATAAGGGAATGGCTTGGCTAACAGGAGCTTTCTCCTTGAGGATGTCCTCCGCAAATACAGAGTTGGAGGCGGCTTTGTGCGTAGCGATCTTAAAATGGGCAGCTGCCCTTTTTGGGAGGGAGTTGAACAGCATTTGGTCATCAACTGGTGACGAATCTCTTGGCAGAGGAATAGTGGAGCATCCAGGCAGAGTACGGCTGGGTCAGCGTTATGTGGTGTGTATGCCACGAGCCCTGGTCGTCTACCCGGTCCCAGTCTGGATCCCGACACACGGGGTCTTGGTCATAAAGGTGAAAACACCCATAAGAAACATCCTGACCCGCGTCACTGGGGTCACCCAAAGATATCTATGTGGTGTTCCTATGGTTCCTCCAAAGAGGGAAACTGGGCACCGGGGAGGGACAACTCTGGGATTTAGAGGGGATGGGGCTTGAGTCCACTTCTCGATGCCTCTTCAATATGAACAAGTTACTTACCAACTGGTAACGTTCATTCAATTGGATGTTCCTCCAACGTATTTCTCATCTTAGATGTATTCCATCCAGCTTTGCTGCTCTTCGGAAATTTTTTCGGCAGAGGGCGCCGTGCGTCGATGTCGTCGAGTCGATGGTCCCTCGAAGGCCTCCGTCGAGGGTGACGTCATTGGTGTATAAGTAGCACGCGCGGCGCCCGTTGGCCTCAGTTCTGTTTTTCCCCTTTTTATCTTTCATCTTGTACTGTGTAGATTGTGCCGGCAGACAGGTATGAGCCTTGCAAGATTTGAGATGGCAATAACCCGGAAAAATCTACAGAGGGGTAGGTTGGGAGGGCGATGAGGAATATGTTGGAGGAACATCCAATCGAAAGAACATTATCAGTTGGTAAGTAACTTGTTCTTCGAGTGGATTGTGTCCTCCAACGTATTCCTCATCTTAGATAGGCTCACAAAGCAGTGTGGACAATTCCTCTGGAGGAGGGGGTAGATTTTTGATACTCTTAGATGGCTGAGTATAGTACTGCTTTTCCAAAAGTTACCTCCCTAGACTGGGAAGCATCCAGGTTATAGAATTTTGAGAAGGTGTGTAGCGAAGACCAAGTTGCTGCTTCGCAAATGGATCTTATTGGAACACCTCTTTGAAGGGCTGTGGAGGAGGCGATGCCTCTGGTGGAATGAGCCCTTAACCCTTCCAGAGGGTCTTTTTGAGCTAGTCTGTAGCATTCTGAAATGCAAAGCACAATCCAGCGTGAAATGGTCTGTTTGGTCACCGATTGACCCAGTTTCCTTCCTGTGTAACCTATAAACAGCTGGTTGTCCACTCCAAGTCTGGAAAGTCTAGAGATGTAAAAGCTTAAAGCTCTTTTCGGATCCAACCTGTGTAATCTTTCCTCCTCCTTCGAATGATGGGGTGGAGGATAGAATGCGGGTAAGACAATTTTCGGACTTAAAATGAAAATCAGATATTACTTTCGGTAGAAATTGTGGTTTTACCCTCAACACAACTCTGTCCTTATGGAACACAGTATAGGGTGGCCCAGAAGACAGTGCCTGCAATTCGCTCACTCTTCTTGCTGATGTTAGAGCAACCAAGAAGGCTGTTTTCCACGTTAGTAATCTTAATGGACACGTGTGCATAGGCTCAAAAGGAGCACACATTAAGAATTTTAGGACTAAATTTAGATCCCAGATCGGTACTTGAAATGGGTGAGGAGGAAACACATTAGTGAGCCCTTTTAAGAATTGTATTATCAAAGGAATTTTCAAGTAGGAGCATTCTTCCGATGAGCGCTTGAAAATGGAAAGCGCAGCAAGGTAACCTTTTATTGTTCCGATATTCAGACCTCTATGTGCTAGGGTCAGAAGGAAAGATAATACTTCCGGAATAGAACATAGAAAAGGATCGACATTCTTTTCTCTGCACCAGTTGCAAAACTTTTTCCAACGGCAACGGTATAGAGACTTTGTTGCTGGCCTTCTTGCTGAAATCAACACCTCCATAACGTCATCTGGAAGGTTCCAATCCCTGTATCTCAGCCTTTCAGATGCCAAGCATGAAGGATGAGCGTTTTGACCTCTGGATGGAGAACCTGACCTTCCATTTGAGAGAGAAGGTACTGGAGGACAGATGGACATATCTAGAAGGTCCGGATACCACGTTCTCCTGGCCCAATCCGGAGCAATTAGGATCATGCAGTTCTCAAATCGTCTCAGCCTCCTGATGACCTGAGGAATGACGGGAATCGGAGGGAACTCGTACAATAGTGGGAAATTCCAATCCACTACGAACACGTCCCCCAGGGCTCCTCTCGGGGAAATTCCCTTAAGCAATACCTTTCGCATTTTCGGTTGGTACTGGTTGAGAATAGGTCTACCTGAGGGGTTCCCCAAAGGGCGAAGATCTCTTGAATGACTTCCTGAGCCAATTCCCATTCGTGGGACACCGTGCTCTGCCTGCTCAGAGCATCTGCCGTCATATTCTCTTCCCCAGCTAGATGAATTGCCGTTAAAGAGATTCCTTCCTTAATCGCCCAATACCAGAGCTGCATTGCCTCTCTGCACATGGGTAGTAACCCCACACCTCCTCTTTTGTTTAGGTAGTGCATGGCCACTATGTTGTCCGTCATTATCAGGACATTCTTTCCCCTGACAGATGGCAGGAAGGCCTTCAGCGCTAGTCCGATTGCCCTCAGCTCCAAAAGGTTGATATGTAGTTTGGACTCCGATGGAGACCAAAGACAGTTTATTGTCAAATCGTTGGCATGTGCTCCCCACCTCAGGAGTGAGGTGTCGTCACTACTGTGATCTCCGGCCATGGTTGCCAAAAAGGTTCTCCCTTTAGGATGTTCTCTGCACAGGTCCACCATAGAAGGTCTTGTCTGACCTTGTTCGGAATCTGAAGAAGATCCGTCAATTGACCCGAGAACTGGGACCACTGAGTCTTTAGGGCCCATTGAAGGGATCGCATCCTCAAGCGTGCCTCTGGCACCAGAAAGATGCAGGATGCCATGAGGCCAAGCAACCTTAAAAAGTCGTAAGCCTGGAGATTTTGGGCATTTTGGAATTTGGAAACCATGTGAAGAATATCTTGAGCCCTCGTGTTGGGGGGCGAGCTCTTTCCCAAGGATGTGTCTAATACAGCTTCTATTTACTGAAGCTGTTGGGAAGGTGTCATCTGTGACTTCTTGAAATTGACGGAGAAGCCCAGTTTGTGGAGGAAGTGGCAGGTGACTTTCAGATGATCCAGTGCTTGCTCGGCAGAACGCGCTCTGATCAGCCAATCGTCCAGGTAGGGGTAGACATGAATCCCCCCTCTCCTGAGGTGCGCTGCCACCACTACCATTAACTTGGTGAAGACCCTCGGGGCGGAGGTCAACCCAAAAGGCAGGACTTGAAACTGATAATGTGAGTTGCCAACTACGAACCTCAGGTATTTTCTGTGTTTGAGATGAATCGGCACATGAAAATAAGCATCCTGGAGGTCCAATGACACCAACCAGTCCTGAAGTTGAAGGGCCTGAAGGATCTGAGAAAGGATAACCATCTTGAACTTGTCCTTTCTGAGGAGCTTGTTAAAGTTTCTTAAGTCCAAGATGGGTCTCAGTCCTCCATCTTTTTTGGGGGATCAAAAAATACGGGGAGTACCATCCCTTGTTCCTCTCTGCTGCAGGTACTGGTTCTATAGCACCTTTCTCCAGCAGGGTTAAAACTTCCTGCTGTAGGAGCGGGTTTTAAGACTTCAACGGGTGTCTCCCTGGTGGATTGCTTTGAGGTTGCGCTAGAAAAGGAAGGCAGTAACCTTGGGCTATTATTTCTAGAGCCCAAACATCTGAAGTAATGGCTCGCCATTCTTGCAGATGCTGCGACAGCCTGCCCCCTACAGGTGTTTTGTGATGCAAGTCCTCAAAGCGGTTTTGTGGCAGATGTTGCAGCCGCTGATGGCAGAGAGGCTGCAGCTGGAACTGGTTTAGCACGTTTTCCTCGTCCACCACGAGTGGCCTTTTTCTGGCCCCTTTGACTGGCCATTGCTCTCGCCTTTCCATATGAGGTGTAGTAACTATAGGGTCGGCCCCTCCATGACTGTCCTTGCGCACGAAAAGGGTGAGGTTGCATAATAGCAGCTCCTAAAGATTTGGCAGCTGCTTTTAAGGTCTGCAACCTCTCAAGGCTCTCGTCAACCTTGTTGCCAAAAAGGTGAGAGCCGTCAAAAGGCATGTTCAGAAGGCGGTTCTGTACGTCCGGTGCGAAACCAGACTTCCGTAACCACGCAAATCTGCGCATTACCTTGCTAGTGCCCATGGACCTGCTTACACTATCTGCAGTGTCCAATCCAGATTGAAGGGATTCCTGCATGGCTTCCTTTCCATCTCTAACGATGGCTAGGAACCCTTCCCTTTCTTCCCCTTCTGGTATGTGCTCCGCCGCCATTGCAATAAACTCCCAAAGAGTGTACGAATATTTTGTCAAGGCACATGTGGAGTTGGCAGATTTTAATGCCATGCTCCCGGCTGAAAATACCTTCCGTGCCCAACCATCCACACGCTTATCGTCCCTGTCTGGAGGGATAGACGGGTATGCAAGTTTGTTAGAAGCTGTGGCTGCCTGTATGACCAGACTCTCGGGAGTTGGGTGTTTGGACAGATAACCGGGGTCGCTACTGGCCAGGCGGTATTTTGAGGTGAGGGATTTATTTACCGGAGGAATAGAATCCGGAGTTTCCCAATTCTTGGCCACCCTATTTTGCAGGGGTACATGAAAGGGTAGTACTGGGTCTTCGGTGGGACCATGGTCCACTATATCTGTTAAATCATCCTGGATGAATTGGGCTGATGGTTTAGCCCATCCTAAGTAATCTATTACCTTTGTCATTAATTGACGGTATGATGGACTGGCATGCTCTCCAGGTTCTGGTCTGCCAAAGTCGTGGTTCTGGTCTGCCAAAGTCGTTTTCAGGAGATGTGTCAATGCCACCTGCATTGTGTAATGATTCCACCAAGTCCCTCATTCTGCTTTCTTCTGAAATCAAGCATTCTGGGACATTTGGGGTGCCATATTCCAGCCCAAAAGGTACATTCTCCTGATCAGATCGCTCCTGTTCCTCAAAAATTGAGGTCAGGGATTTGAAAAACTCCTTTCTGGGGAGAGGCTTGAAAACCTTCTCTTGGAGAGGAGGAGGAAGAGGTCTAGTACCTGGCTCTGAGGACAATACAGGTTTTTTAACCTTATCCTTCTCTTTTTCTGGCTGCCCTGGCTTGGTTGGAGCCTTTGGCGCCGAGGGTTTCGCCATCAATGTCGATAAAGGCGTCGACAGGGTCTGCTTCGAGGGCGTCGAGGCGGCCTTCAACGGTTTCCCCTTCGAGGTGTGATAGGTCTCGGACGGCGTTGGTGACCTCGAGCGGTCGACTCCAGCGTTTATCGCTCGGCGTCCTGGAAGGTTCCCTATCCTTCCTTTTACGATCACCCGGACTCGAGGGAGCGCGGGTGTCGGAGCGATGACGCTCCCGGCCGGCTTCCGAAGAAGGCGCGGACCGAGGCTTTGCCTTCTCAAACACCTCCATCATTTTGACCCTGAATGCTTCCCACTCTTCGGTAGACGAATGTTTTGTGGGGCATTTCATTTTCGGAGACTCGTCTGACAACGAGGTGGAGGGAGACCTATGGCGTTGTTTCTTCAACTTTTTTGACGAAGACGACGAGCAATGAGAATCGCTTCGGGATCTAGATCGATGCCTTTCGCGTCGAGGAGATTTTTCCCCATGGGGTCTCGACTCGACGCTAGAAGCTTTTCGATCCTTCCGACCTACCTGTAGCTTTCCTCTCCTTTCTTGCAAGGCCTTCCCCGTCATCGCCTGACACTTCAAACAGGCCTCCATGTCGTGGCCTTCCCCGAGACACCACAAACACTCGCAGTGCGGGTCCGTGATCGACATTTTTGATCCGCACGACTTGCATTTCTTAAAACCCGATCTCGGGGTCGTGGTCGGCATCGATGACGAGGACATAATTACTTCTCGTTATATTATATTTCTTGACAAAACTCGAGGCGCGCCGAATGTCCAAAGCAACGTAACTGCGGAAAAACAGAACTGAGGCGAACGGGCGCCGCGCGTGCTACTTATACACCCGATGATGTCACCCTCGAGGGACCATCGACTCGACGACATTGACGCACGGCGCCCTCTGCCGAAAAAATTTCCGAAGAGCAGCAAAGCCGGATGGAATACATCTAAAATGAGGAATACGTTGGAGGACACAATCCACTCGAAATGATCATACTGGCCTGAAAAGTTGATCGACTAAGCCATTTTAGCCATACACTCCTCAAATCTTTCCCTGCTCCATTCTGAGGAAGCTGAAGGGTTGGGGGAGACAGAGGGGGGGGGGGGGGAGTGGGCGGGGGGGTTGTTTTGCTTGGCCACGTGGAGGGATCTCGGATTTATGTTCCCCCAGGCCCCAACAAAACAAGTTATTGGACTCGGACAGGCAAGAAATCACACTTCGACCAATAGTTATAAGAAATGAAAATGGCTTGTTATAGGCCTTTTATTCATACATAAACAACACAACATATAATCACTTATACCTAAACATTAAAAAAAAGCCTTACCGTTATAATGGTTGCAAAAGACACCTTCATCTCGGCCACCTCAACACTGCTTAGTCCCAGGGCAGGTAGGCAGAGTGATCACTCATGCTAACATAATCTGAAGCAGAGTTTCCTCCGTCTCAGCGAGACTGCATCACCCGGGGGGGTCCAAATTCTAACTGCCTTCCCAAGAGGAATACCTCTCTCTTTACGGGGGAGTCCCCGCCCCTCTTGGTTATAACTGCCCTCAGCCGAAGAGCAGATCACAAGCATAAGGGGCAGTGAGTGGAAAAACCCAGCTTCCCTTCCTTGCCTTAGTTTCGAGTACCCCTTATCACTGCACATGCAGAGCACTCTAGACTCCCTTTCTGGGTCGTCCTTCAGCGGAAAATACAACTATTCTCCACAGTTAGTTCAGTTGACATCATTATGTGACCTTGCCTCTGCTGCAGAAATGCTGCTTTACTTACTGAGCCCACGAAAACACAGGCTTTCATCGCGGTAATGGAAGTGAATGTCCAAAATGGCTGCGTACCGGCGCCATGTTGTTTCAGCTCGTTCTGCGCATAAGCACTAGAGGGGGCTGCACAGAAGGGGGTGAATTCCTATTTAAGTCCTTAGAAAGAGGCTGGGAGGCCTCAGTATAGGCCCCCAGGAGGAGGGGCTTCCCTGGAGTCCCCAGCAGTCGAAATGGTAGCCAAAAGCTCCTTGCAGAGCTTCAGAAGCATTATCGATGGCCTACAGGATTTCGGCGCATCTGTAGGGGATGCCGCGGCCGACGATGCTACTGCTTCTTTTGGCCTCCCAGAGCCTTTGGATGGTAATGCATTGGTGGTGGAAGTTTGAAGGGAACCACCCGGTCCAGCAACGGTTTTATGCCCATTCGCATGGTAACGGTTGCGTGGAGGGTCCAAACTATGAGGTTCAGAAGGCTCCGCCGAAGGCTTCGACAAGCCTATGGGCGTTGAGGCCTTCTTCGACGATCCCGTCCAAGAAGCCTTGTGGGTTGTGTGGGAGCTCTTGTAATCAGGGTGTAACCTCCCAAGACCAGTGCCGTCGGCATGCCTGTCTGGGACGGACACAAGGGAGCGCATAGGCTCCTCGGAAAGGTTGATGGCTTCCGAATTGGAGCCATGGCTGCCAATGGATTCCTCGTCCGTAGAGACAGCGCCTGCAAAAGATTATCAGCCTGCATAGCGAAGGCCGCCCACCGCTTAGTCTGCCTGCCTTTGAGCATCTTAGGCCGAAAGAGTTTACAGGCCTTAAACGAGCGCTCGTCGTGGTCGTTAGGAAGACACCTGCTACATTTACGATGGGTCTCGCTCTCTGGGGAAATTTGCTGTTACAGGACGGGCAGAATTTAAAGGGAGTCCTCTCCATAGCAGAGGTGAGTGGCAGCCAGACCAAAAGGAAAGGAAGAGGGGTGAAACACATCCTCAAAGAGAAGAAGAAAACAGGGCCCCACTCTCCCTACTGTAAAGGGCTGGGCCTGAAGGCCGAGACCACGCAGTTTACAGTCGCCAAGCAGTCCGGGATGGAGGCGTCAGCGAGCAGGAATCCCACAAAACAGCAGTTGAGATGATAGTTGAAGGTTGACTAAAACACTGCAGACAGTGGGATTAAATGAGCAATATCAAACTCTTATGAGCTTCGCATAAGCGACCAACTAGATTGGCGGAAAAAAACAATCTGTGGAACCACGACGCGCGAGGGATTTTGGGTACAGTACACGCCACATTAGGGATAGTGTTACAGTCACGCCCATGTCGACGTCCCTTTCTATCTTTGAAAAAAATATGCAATACTCTGCGATTACCACTAGATGTTGCACAATATGCACATCGTGTGATTCTAAGCAGATACACAAGCATCACAAATATATATTTAGAAGACCAAAAAATAATTTGACAGATGTAGATCAGTGGACGGTGCAAACATTCAGTCCAAACGGTCACAAAATGTAAAGTCAAAGACTGGAAATGCCAAAAAGGACACTCCAAATAAAACTCAATTACCCCATTACTTCAGAAGCCTCAAACTATAACAGAAATATACACTACGTAATATTTAAATTGGCTTCTTGTGAAGTAGTGGTTTAGTGTGGGGTAATGTTCCATTTGAAGCGTGGTGACCTTATTTTATGGCAGTACTTAATTTTTTGAATGTCTGTACTTTAAAGTTGACACTTCCAAAATGTGTAGACTTAACATTCTTGTACTTAGTAATCAAATTTTAATTGTTTAAAAACAAAAACCTGTCCACTTTTTTGGTGTATGTTGTCTGCACATGGGTCAACACGCGGGTATACTTATTCCTTCATTACAGGTATGATCTGTATGTGGCATACCCATGTATTTAACAGTTAACTTCCTAATAGGTGTATAGGGTGCATACTAGTATATTTCACCTTTACATGTGCCTTCATCCACACTGAGCGTGTTGATGTTGGTCAGTGTGGAAATGTACGGCGATGCACGAGATTGTTGATTTCGAATTCTTGTGTTGTCTGCGTGTTTTTTTCCCCCCCTTGGTGCGCACTTGTATGTACAAGGCAGGGTTCCGTACCTTTGGTTCTCAAGCTCTTTTGAACTACAACACATATCGGCCCTAACCAGCAGGGTGAATGGTAAGGAATAATGGAAGTCGTAGTTAAAAACATCTGGAAAGACACTGGTTGAGGTGCTTAATCGTGCATAACATGTATGTTTTGCATGTGCATTGATCTTCCTTTGTAGTATTGCGCTCAATTGAATTCAGTTATTGAGTTTTTTTCTGCAGTCGTTTGTGGCTCTTCTGCACTGCATTGTTTTACGCCAGTCTTGTTTCCAAGATGTTGTACATGTTAATGGTGCATGTCTTGTCTGTGCACACTGGATCTACATGTAGTATGGGCAAATTATTTTCTACAGGATTCTGTTGCTACTTGTATGATGCATGCATGTTACACATGCTGGTCTTCTGTGTTGCTTGTAGCTACTGGCTGTTGTACTGCATTGCATTACCAGAGTTTTGTTTACATTGATTTGTGCAAGCTAATGGTGACTGTTGTCTGAGGACATTGGACATGTACTCTGGGCACATTATTCTGCATACTATTTCCCTGTAACACATACGCCATGTTTTACCGGTACAATAGCTCAGTGTGTTGAGCGGCAGCTGCTGCAATCCGTTTGTGATCTGCAGCCGCAGGTTTGAATCCCAGCAAGGCCAACTCATCCTTTCATCCTTCAGAGGTCGATAAAGAAGTACCAAATTCGGTTGGGTAATATTGTATGTATATGTGTTCTATCTAAAGAGAGTAAGCAATATATAAATAACACATTATCATTATGTGATTTTGTAATGGCTTGGCAAGCGAAGAATGATGGTGTGGAGGGTTGTCCAGATCGATGATAGAGGTTACAATTATAAACCTCCCAGCCAACATCTGTTTTGCTGAAGTGATTTTGTACAGCACTTGTATACCCACCACAAGAGAGGTTTCCTGGCACTGGGGTAAATCAAGTGAACATTACAGGAAGGAAGAGAAAAGTTTGTGATCACATGTTTCCTAAAAACCGAAGCACTGGAAAAAGAAAGGAGCGAATTCCATTCGATTGGGCATAAGATCAGGAAGATGATGTGAGGAGAGAACAAGAAGAATCATATTTAATAAGACATTGAGAAATAAAATGGGGACCAGCGAAGCAGAAACCTGGATGAAAAATGCATTCAATCTTGAAGACCCTAAGCCACCTGGGAAACCAGTAAAGTTTTGATTTAATTGGAGAAATGTCATAAGATTTGTTAATACTGGTTATCAGTCAAACTGCTGCATTCTGCATATACTGAAGACATGCAAGACTAAAAGCAGGAAAACTGAGGTAAAGTGTATTGCCATAGCCTAAGCATGACTGAAAGTGCTCGAAGAGCTGGTGTGTGTGCATAAATAGAAGGAGAGGATTAGAATTGTCTAATCAGGCAAATCTGGCGGTACGAAACAACAAAACAGTTTATCTGCAAACAAACAGAAAGATCTTGATCTAATATAAATCCACAGTTATGTACAGATGCGGAAGAGGGGGGACAAGTTGGAAGAGACCTAGACCAAAAGGAGAGCCATACAAATGGAGGACCTCAAACTATCATAACAACTATTTTTAGAATTGGCCTAAAACCAACAGCAGAGCCTCAAGTTAGTGATCGCAAACATGCAGGCCTGAAAGCGGTTAGTCAAGAGATCCAAGGCCCCATTCAAGCAGGCGAAGATTTCAGTACCATCTGCATAGGTAAAAAATAAAAATTGGAATCAATAGGACTCCATCCTGACAGAAAGTGTTAAATAAAAGAGGAGAAGGAGAGAACGAGTGCTGCACGTTAATTGTGTATGTTGCTTATTTATTTATTGCACATTTGGTAAGGCGCTTATAAATGAAAGTAAATTGTGTTTCAAAGTGCCTGTGGATGAAATGGGTTTTCATTGGGACAGTTTGATGAGATTGCTAGCAAACGTATGCCACAATCCACTAACCCTCTACTCCCAACTCCACCACTCCTTTCCCCAACCGACCTTCCCTCCCTTCCCACCAACCCCCCAAACCACTGCCCCTTCCACCATCCTTCCCAACATCCTTCCCTCCCTATCTGTCCATCCCTCCCATCCACTGTCTGTCACAAGCACCCATCCAATCTGCACGCCCTCCCACCATCCATCCCTTCATTCAACCCCCTTCCCTGAATCCCTCCCACCATCTCCTCCCACCATCTCCTCACCTCTATCCCTCCCCACCCCTCCATCCATCCATCCATCCATCCCACCCACCCCATCCCCACCATTCCCTCCCTCCACCACCCATTCATCCCTCCAACACCCATCCTCTCCCTCCATTGATTCCCTCCCTCTATTCATCCTCTGCCTCCATCCATCATCTCCCTCCCTCCCTCCGACCCACCCCTCCCCAAAACCCCTCCATCCCTCCCGCCATCCCATCCTCCCGTCCTCTCCCCAGCCAGCCTTCCCCTCCATCCCTTTCATCGTTTAGCCACACATCTCTCCTCCATCCGTCCACTGTCCCGTTCCCTCTGTCTCCCCATCCATTTATTCCTCCAATCACCCCTTTCTTCATCTGTCCTCCACCCAGAAATCCATCCATCCATCCCCCTTCCTCCATCCATCCATCCATCCATTCGCCATCAATGTCAACCATTCCTCGTACCAGCCCTCCCTCCCTACGGCCAGCCCCTTCCTCTGTCCATCTCTCTGTTCATCCAGCCCTCCTTCCCTCCTTCCCTCCCTCAGACGTCCCAGCCAGCCATCCATCCATCCTTCCTTCCTTCCTTCCTTCCTAGCCATCCATCCATCCATCTGACGTTGCAGCAATCCTTCCCTCCATCTCTCTCACTCCTTCCAACGTCCCAGCCATCCTTCCCCTCCAACGTCTCATCCACCCTTCTCTCCAAACGTATGTATGTATATGGCCCCGGCCAAGCATTACCATTTCCACCTCCCCCCCCCCCGCCGACAGCATTGGCCTCACCATACACCCCCTCGACCCCCAAGATAGCCTTACCATACCCACCCAGACAGCCTTACCATGCCACCCCCATTCCCCAGACAGCATTACCATACACACAACCCCATCCCAGATACAATAATACAGGTGCTTTCTGCAATGGAAATGTGTGTTGCTGCGTATGTTCCCTTTCGGTCTCCTGGGATTCCGAAAAATAGTACTTTGTTTAACTTTAACAAGTATATGTTTTTGAAAGATGTATGTGCATTATGTGCCTCATGTATGGGGTATAATGCATGTCTTATGTTACACGGATTATGGCGCCTTTTTAATGACATTTTAGCACATGCACAGTCCACATATATGAATACAAGGAAATATTCTGTTTCATGGAAATTAGAGTATTTCTAGTTTGGCTAATCCAATTTTCAAAATTCTTATTTGCATACACAACAACTTCAGAACAAGGGCTATGTTTCTGCCGAAATATAGAAAATTGCAGCACGTATTTGGAGATATGCATCCAGAAAGCATGCTTTTTTTGGTCTATGAAAAACCCAAAGCATCTTTTTTCAATCTTTTTCTACATTAAACCATTCTAGAATCTTAAATTCGGCATGGATGCTCAGAGGTGGCTGGATCAATGGCATAAGAAATATGGACAAGGTTAGTGGTTGAACACTTTATAATTTTCTATGTAAAGCGTCAAATAATCTTAACTAGGTTGTCACTATCCCAACTAAAACGTTTAAAAGGTTAAAAGCATGTTTGTTCTTACACAAAGCATAGGGTGAGTGAGACCAGGCAAACATGTCCTATTTAAATGCTTACATTTTTTTAAAAATACGATCTGATCCATATGAAAAACTGTAAAGTGACATATGAGTTTCACTCTTCATCAAATAAAATCCAATTTAAAAAAAATGGATGGCACTTGAGCATATCTTCCAAGGTATTATAAAGTGAGATTACTGGAACGCTGTTTGTTACAGCAACATTCCCTTTTTCTCTTCTTTCATTATCAGCATTCCCAGAGATACACCATCTACCATAATACACAAACCCCTACTTATACAATCACATCCCCTTTACCTAAATACCATGGTATTTTCCCAATGCCAGTTTTGTGCCACTTCTTCACCCTTTTACTTACCTCTTTCTGCCTTCCATAGATTACGTTCAGGTTACCTCAGATGGAAGCACAATACACCAATTTCTCAAACAAAGTACTGATCTCGTAAAACCACTTCACTGGTGACTGATGCAGTATAAAACCTTTACAACTTAACATATGCAAAAAAGAAGGCCTGAGTGGATTTCAATGCACAAGGGATAGTATGGTATTTTTCTCAAACCCAAGAGTCATCAGTGGCTCCTTTATAGCTGACAATTAAGATGTTGCCTTAAAGACCTTATTTAGCAATGTACAAAAAAGTGACAAAAGACAGCTTCAAAGTAACAATGCAAAGCCTACTTTGCAGATGCGCCATATGTAAACAAAAAATAACTTCCACTAAGTACTATGCTCTCATGGTCTAATGTGGAATGTGGTTGGACCCCACCTGAGCACTCATGGATCCAGCTCTTGCATACCTTTCACGTCACTCAATGGGAAAGCATTTGAAAAGCTGCTCAGCTCAGAGATGGAAGCACAGAGTAAGGAGGACCCATCAGAACACTGATCCCAACGGAAAGAGAGGCGAGGCGAGCATGGCTACTTGTTGTAAGCACATGCTACACAACTGTGTTGGAAAAAGGAATACCTGCAGGCCGCTGGGGCTAGCGGAATACATTTGAGGGCATTGGGCGATGAGAGGTATCTACTTATCGGGAGGAATGTGGACTACAGGTCTAACCCAATAACATGAAGATGCAGGATACCTTTTCCATACAGATGACACAGGTGCAGGACGAGGCCACAGACAAGACTGAGACATAGGAAAAGGGGGAAAGGAAGCAGAGAATGGGTCTTCGAGATGGCAGAAACAAAAGTCTTGTACCCCTCAATATGCAACCCACATGGTCCAAAGAAAATAACCCAGAAAAATTCAGAAGAAAACCAAAAGAGTACAGACCGACACACTGCATGCCAAAGTACATTATGAAGTACAAAAGGGCAAATCCCAAAGAAATCTGGGTCAGACCAAGGTCCCAGCAAAAAGTCCAAAGTCCCTTCGGGCGTATTGTAAAGCAACAGCTCAAACAGCCTGGACGACTTCAAGGAAAGGCCACCATTATACTGACTTGAGTTACCTAGAAAATGGCTCCCATTGCCCAGCTGCAGTGGTTCATTCCGAAACAAAAGAATCACAACACAAGTGAGAGATTGTCAGGGGGACATCCCCCCTCCCCGGACTTGGGTGGCCTGGAGAATGACTCCCTTCTCGAAGCTGTGCTGGTTGCTCTCGACTCGCACAGTTCAAAACAGCTCAAAGTTCTCAATGCCAGGGGGAGGATATCTCCCCTTTAAATGGGTTCACATTTCCATAAACTCTCCCCAGACTTCCCTGATATTTCACAATGCCAGGTTTCCATAAACTCTTTCCAGGCTTTCACAAATTCTTCACAGGCTTACTGAGTGGTTCAAAATGCCAGATTGCCATAAACTCTTCCCAATGCACAGTTAACCTGGTTCACTGTCCTACCAGGCACTGACTATGAAGAGTTATACATATGCTTGTTAGTTTATGGGTGCAGTTCAAAGACTTGCAAGTTTGATTTATCTCCTTCAGCTGTAATGGACTTGTTTACTCTCCTGCCAAGTGCCATTACTTAATGTTGCCTCATAACAAAAGTTCCATTGGTTAACATAGGGTCCCAGACATCATCTTTTGCAGCTTCATTCTAGCATCGCCAGCCTCACTATCAGTCCCCAGCGCTTTCCCAACCAACTGCTTACCTGAGCTGCCGTTCTTCTGTGTTCTTGGGTCCTTGTGGACATTTGGGGTAGGCCTGGTTCACTTGTTTTCTTCCTGCTCCACAGCAGCCCGGCAGCAGCATCGGCAGATGCGTCCTCCGCTTCCGATACTTCCCTTCTTTTAGGGATACAAGGGGCCTCCACTTGCTTGCTCGTCGAGCGGTCCTTCCAGGCTGGACCTGCAATGCAGTCTTGCATCCGAGTCCCAGACTGCCATTCTCTCTCCTAGTCCGTTCAGACTCTCGCAGCTCCTTCACTGTGGGCTTCTGCAGTGTCTTAGTCCTTCTCCGGTTTTGCATAGATTTGGGCCAATATAAAGAGGACAATTGGATTGCTCAATGTTCCTTCTCTAGGATATCTTTAGGACGCTGCATCTCTTGCTCGTGGCAGTACCACTCTTACTGTTTCTTTGTGGGTCACATGAGTACTTCTTCATCTCAGTTTGGGTAAGGAGACTCTCTGGGTAGTTCACTTTCCTCCTCGTACCAGTAGTTGCTAACTAGGGGAAAGAAAATCATGCCATGTTCTTTCTGGAGAGGGGCGCCTGCTACCTTTTTAGAAAATATTTTGCAAGGAATTTGGGGTTGGTCACCCCGAGTTACCTGGGGGAACCCAGACGTGGACTCCCTGCTCACTTTGCTCAGAGAGGCACAGCTCCACCTCACTGATGAGGCCCAACAAGGTTGAAACACGTGTAAGGGGTTGCTGTTGGTACTCTTGTTGGGAAGGGAATTGCCATAGCATTTCGGTGCTGGCCTGCCCATGTGGGTGGGACAAAGATTTATATGCAAATGAATATTTCCCATCTGTGAAAAGGTACAGTGAGCAAAAAGCAGATGGCTGCAAACTCTCAAAGTGGGAAAAAACCACAGAACAGGTTATCATGTCATGTTCTTTCTGGAGAGGGGTGCCTGCTACCTTTTTTTTTTTAAACGTTTGCTGTTCTGCTGTTTCGTGAGACGATGAGCCCTCTCCAAACTGACTTTGGCATATAGTTAGGGATCAGACTTTTAAAGTATTAACTTGTGCTAAAACTACCTCTAGAGCCTTAAGCTCTGCTACTGTTTGACTAACCAACTGTTTTCCTTCCAAAAAGACTTCATCTTATGTAGTATTGCTAACTAAATACAATTACTGTACATCTGTGTGTGCACGTTATTACCGATAATATAGTACAGCTGTCATTAGTGTCAAACTCAGTAACAATTGTAACCGTGAGCAATAACCAACTATGCAGTGGCCCTTGAAAAGTATCTAAAAGTATTTCTATATATGTTGGTTTAAATTATCTAAGCATTTTATGAACATTCCTTGTGTAAATATAATAAATCTAAATATACATTTTATAAGTGTGTTTCTTTGAACTGCTTTATTAACTGGGTAGTACTGCATCCAAAGATTCACATTGTTTTTCTGTAGTACATGGCTGATGTAATGTGTGATAGGTCAGAAAAAAGAGGAAGACCAATATTTTCCATTTTAAAGGATGTTTATTGAAAACAATAGAAAAATGGCTAACTTTCCCTAGTCTAAGGTCTTGCCTACCCAACGCAACTAAACTAGGGTGCTCGTGGTCTGGCCTGAAGTCCAAAGTAAGTCTGTCCTCCATCCAAAAGCTGATCCTTACGGACCCTACTACTTACGGACCCTACTACTTCTCGCAAATAAAAGATCAAGAGAATGACTCCCTTCTCCTTGGGTTGCTTTGCCAGCAAGTATTTTTCAGTATGGATCTTCAAATAGCTTCTTGCTATTTCTTGTACCAGTTTGCTCAGTTATTTCAAGAGATTTATCCACGTCCCTTTCTTTACTTCTGTTTGAGCTCAAGTTCCGCTCTCTAAGCGCTATGCCCTCTGAATATTTATTTACTCTGATCCTCTCAACTATTGTTAGCAACTGTTCTTTTCTTGACACCAGTTCCTCCAACTTCGTAGCTCCTCGATTACTACTTATTATGCCTAGTGGCATTCTGGTCTTCACACTGGGATCTGCATAATGTACCCTCTGACCGGCTTCACTCCTTTTATAAGCTTTGCATTCATTGGGGCAAGTAGGTTAAGTTCCTTAACAATTCTCCCTAGTCCTATGATTTATACAATCACTGGGACAAGTATTTTGCTTCCTTGTGTATTTCTCACACTTTAGTAGATACACACTCACTGGGAAGAATAGGGCGAATCCCTGTAGGATTACCATTCTTCTTAATGTATTCACATTCCCTCGGACAATTAAGCCGAGTCCCTTTGTAACACTCACTCTTCCTAATATATTCAGATTCACTGGGACGAGTATGATGACTAATTATTATAGTTGTTTCGGTAATGTGTCGATTATACAGGTCCCAATCTTGTATGACCGCCTCTCACCCTAGGTCTCCCGCTCTCCCAGTTAACTGCTTAGGTAAGGGGCTGCGTCACTGAGACGGTGCTCTTTTCTCAGTTAGTGCTCACGGGTCAGGATGCCTTCCACACACATAAGCTTCTCTATTCTTCTGTCACCCTTCAGTGTTCCCCAAGGTAAGTTGTAGTAGCGTTGAGAGGTCTTTCAACGCTACTACCCTTTCTTGTTTGCCACATGGGACGTTCGCGTTTCTCTTTGGAGCGGTGTCAGCTTGACTGACACTCAGGTTTGATCCTCGAGCAGTGCAACACAGGCACCTGCTCTTTGCAGCTTGGCTCCTGCTTTCTCAGCAAGTCCCTTCTCGGACGAGTCTCAAGAAAACAGACTGCAGCACGTCTGTCTGTAGAACCGTGTACCTCGGACACCGGTCTCTCCAAGTGCTTCTTCTTAGGACTCAACGTATTTCGGAGTTCAAAAGCATCTCAGTCTCTGCTGGTTTGAAAACTACTGGGTCTCTCTCTCGTCACGTGTTTTGCTCCTCCCCTTTTTTATCACACAACTCTGGAGTGCCCCAGCTTCTCAATATAGTCCTTTCTTTGTTTTGGAGCTATACTCTTCATAACTCCTACAAGGTTCTGCGTCTCAGTATTTAACAGACATGCCTTCTTTATCACTCCTATGTTCTTACTCTTCACAATACCAGAGAGGTACTTATCTCCTGCAAGTCCATTATAATAGCAGATTTAAGAGGTTTCTTGCGTTCTGTCAACTGAAATAGCCTTCAGGTGTTTGAGTGGGATGGAAAGGCAGTTCCCTCATTGGAATGGGACTCTCTGCCTGTGAGGTCCCTGGTGACAGACAACTCTTGATTCATCACAAATGCCACAGGATAACAGACCATGACATAGGTGGTCTTTAATGCATGCACTTAACTAAAAAGGGGCATCTATCACATACACGGCATCCGTAAACTGTTCTCCACACAAAAATAATTTAAATTTTTTTTCCTGAATAGTCACTACAGATAGGCAGAGGTCAGTGCAAGATACTTACCTTCTAGAAAAAGTCAGTATACAGGAATGATGAAATACAGTTTAACATTAGATCAGAAAAGAGAGGACGACCATAACATATTTTCAAAGAAACTATTGTGAGAAAATACTGCTTAGAAGATAAAATTCAATTGTGTTAAAATTAGCATGGCTTAAATGGCAATATCTAACTATGCTCCAGCTAACTCTCTAGAATGTGTGGCAAAACAATTTTCCTTGATGCACTCAAACCCTTTCCCCAACATGCAGTTTTTTTTAACCACTATCACCCCCTACCACCTCCTGAATGTTAACCCTTTCCTTAAAAGCCAAGGAACTTCAACAAGAACTACACACTAGATTACAAAGCATGAAACAAGTGACTCCAAATGCAGCATGTCGAACATGGAAAATAAAGCTAGGAAAAAAACACCATGGTGAAGAAATAATCTCTAGCAATCAAGGTACAGTGAGGCACATTAGTAACACCATTTAATTATGCTGCAGATATACTGCAATGTAAAATGCCCCTACCGAGAGATGCTGCATGAAGCAAACAGTTCCCATCCCCCGTTGTTGCCAATGGAAGTAGTCTTTGGCAGGTTGGATCAATCTGTGCCCACCAGTTCAGACGACCTGTTAAAAAATGTAAAGATGTTATGTAAAAGTCACAAGGTCTAGATCAATAGGTTACAGCTGGAATGAATATCATATCATAATTATGTGTTTTTAATTATTTGTACATGGCTTTTACAAACCATATAAAAATGAATCAAAGAAAATAAGAACCAGCAAAAAAAGATGTGTTTTTTTTACAAATATCAGAATTCAAAAACCGACTTTGAAAAACTATAACACATTTCATGAGTCTCATATATCCTTTAGTTAATATGCATGTAAAGAACATCACAGTTTTCAAATGTATTCTTCAGATTTAAAACTCTTAGGAATGTATCCACCTTTATAGGAAGCTATTTCGGTTGACCCGATAAAAGTCTATTCCAAAAACTTTCTCTATACAGATATTCAATGTTGTGGACATAGTCCCTAAAAGACTATTCTTTTTGCTTGCTGGTCTGGACAGTTTTATATATGAGCGCAGCTAAGACATTCAACACTTGTGACAATATATATATATATATATATATATATATATATATATATATATATATATATTAGGAAAACAAAGAGGAAAAAGAGAACCGCACTCACCGCGGGCTAGATAGAAAACCAATATCAGTAAAATTAGCACAGCTCACAACAAAGTATTGGTCAAAAATGTAATGTATAATAAAAAAAACATAGGTAAAAAACACGGAGCGCTTGGTCACGTGGATATATATCGGGTTGAGCCGAAGCCGTCAAAAAAAGTTCTACCATCCGGACATAGAGTAGCGTATGCAGCAACAACTCCTCTTTTATTATTTACTTTAGATAGGTTCTTAGAAACTTTAGGAGAACCTCTCAGATTACATGTTTCTATCCAGTCCAGATCGCAGAGATTTTTCTTTATTGCTTCCAAATAATTAAGCAGTACATCACAAGAAACCAAGATAAAACCAAGATAAAATGTTCCATAAAACAATACAAGACATCAATGTTAATTCCAACTTGTACCTTATTATCACAATGGGAACGCAAATTGTGCTTTCTGCCATATTATTTCTTCTAGCTTGCCAAAATCATACATATCGCCATCTCATAATGGATGGCCAGCAAAACGTTCAAATTATATTACTTTATGAGCAGAATGAATGGAAACCTACAATATGTTTTAGATACATGTAGCATTTGTACCCCCAGCTGCAATCCCTTGTCCTTTAGTTTGATCTCTTAGAGGTGTTTTTGTGAGAATCTCAGTAAGGTAAAGCCCAGATATTTCACAGAGTGTACAACCTCCAATGATTTCCCTACAAGGGACCAAGTAAACTCATGAGGCTTAACTTTGGTACCATTGTAGCACATTAACTTTTGTAGGATTCGCCTTCAGGGTATTTTGCACTGTATATTCAGAAAATCTTTTAAGAAGCTTCTGTAGCCCAATTAGCGTCCTGTCTAAAAGCAAAACGTCATCGGGGTAGCTTAACCAGAAACACCTCTCTGATTATAACACAGGAGTAACAAATGCTGCTGGTTCCAGAAAATCTCCCATGCCAGAGATGTGCAGGTTATATAGGCAGGGGCCAACATGCACCCCTGCCTCAACCCTGTAGTAGTTTGAATCTGGTTTGTTACCATACCCTGAGCATACAAGCTTCCTTTAATCTGAATGAATATGGATCAAAATGTCCAATTGACATTCCAGAAAATGCCACACTCTTAGTTTAGCCCATAATCGAGGCCTGCCCACCATATCAAATGCTAGGCTAAGATCGACAGAGGCAATATATAAAGGGTTAGCACCCTTTTGGGACGAATGCCCAATCAATGTGTTAATAAACCATTCGCGTCAATTCCAACCCCTCTCCTAAATCCGGTTTGGAATTTTGGAACCCTATTAGTTTGAGCGATTGAATCCTCAATATGGTTCAATACACAAGATGAGAAGATTTTACTCTCCACATCGAGGAGGGCGATCAGACAATGGCTAAGGAGATTAGTCTTATTGCACGTCTTAAATATTGATACTATTATAAAAGTGTGGCAGCAGGAGGGAACCGTTTTAAATTTGATAATACTTATAAATAGGACATGCAACACTAAAAACCAAATTTTGAGATTTTAAAGCCAAATTGCAAATGCCATTTGGCCCATTGACCGAGAATTTGAAGAGGCTGAAAAAATGACAGATTTGGTCAATAGAAAGCTTTAGATTCCAAGAGCTCTCATAATTACAGTGGACTAATGCTGCTACGTCGCTACCATATACAAAGTGTTCGCGCCACTGGCATTAAGAAATCGGATTCGTTAGACCTAAAGCAATTAAGATTTCCTTGTTCTGAACCAATGTCCAGAAGTTCTTTCCATCCATTTTTACAAATCGCTGTTAACATAGACTCTCCATCTTTCTGACCAAACAAACATCTATGCGCCCTCAGCAGGTTTTTATACCTCGGCTTTTCCTTTTTAATTAGGCTAATTTACACTGTAATGTCCAGAATGTTTGCTTTTAACGCAGAAATGGCTGGTCTCATTTGCAACTTCCTAGTCTGTACCTGTTGATTACAGGTATGTGACAATGTTTGGGATACCCCCTTGATGGTATCTTGTGTAAGGGTGCAGAAGTAGGACGCCGACAGTGGTGGCATTTTGATTGTTAAAGACTTCTATTTACAACAGCAAAAGGAAATGAAAAGTCCACCTTGCCCTACTTACTATGAGGAGTTGCCCTACCTCAACAAATAGACTAAGAACCACGTCAGGCTGTCCCGTTGAAATCAAAATAGTCCACTGTCCTTTGTCAAACCGCCTATTTCCAACGCCTCATACTTGTAACTAATAACAAAGGGATAAAAGGACTTCCTGGTACAGAGGAATGGCCCTTCTCCAGGTTTCAGTTCTCCTCTAAAAGGAGAAAAAAGTTCCAGGTTCAATCAAAGCAGTTCCAACAAAAAGATCTCTAGGCAACACCAGGGGGAATGACTCCATTCCCCATGGTCACAGTATCTGCAATGCCAAGACGTTTCTGCTCTCCTGCCTCTCCACAAAATTCACAGTACCAAGAGGACACCTTCTCCCTTGGCTTCTCCAGATGCTCACAAACACCAGGGGCAAAAGACCCCCTTTCCCTTGGTTATAATGTTCACAGCGACAAGAGGACAACTCCTCCCTCTTGGCTTCTCAGGATTCTTACAAACAGCACCATGCGGAATGACTCTTCCCCTGGTAACAATGTTCACAGTATTCGAAATACACAGTTCACCAGCTTATCATCACTCCTAGTCTGCCTGGTATACTCTTCCTGCCAGGCGCTGGGTCAGTCTTTCTTGCTCCAACTTGGTCAAAGGTAATATTTTCTCTTGCCCTCATTTGCTCTTCCTGGCACAGCCTACCTGGTTCTCCCTTCACCTAGGTACTGTGTACTGGAAGACTGCCGCACAGTTCATCTGGCAGCCCTGGTGTATTCTTTGTGCGGAAATCTGTAAAGAAATCCACAAAAGCACGGAGGAACTCACGCACAAGATTTTGGCACTAGACAAAAGGATCTTGGAAGCAGAACAGCGGGTCTCTGAGTGGGCGAGTGCTCTAACAGGTTGGAGGCTTTAGAGGTGTCTTTTGATGCCTTGGAAGATGAGCAGGAGGATGGGCAGAACCGATCCCGCAGAAATAATATCGGCATCCAGGGAATCTCCTTGGCAGTGTTAGCTAAGAATTGGTGCAGTCATGCTGTGTGAGACTACACAACACTTATCTGCTTGGTATTAGGTAATGCACCTTTTGGTATAGGTCTGAACTACACAAGTTGGTAGTATGACAAAGCAGCCAGGCCTATCTCAAGAGGGGTAAATGTGAGCTGTAACAATGAAATTTGTCAATAAAAGTAACACTTACACTCAAGGTTTCTGTTATAAATATTTCTTTAATTAACATACATTTTTAAATAAGCATTCTTTAACAAGGCAATTCATGAAACAATGTAAATTTACTTTAATAATACTTTTCAGGATCCAAACAAGTTAGTGGATAATCTTTGGATATGCTTCTTACACAATTCCTACACCCGGAGGCGACTTTAATCACAAGGACAGTAATGGCATCTATATATCGCACTAGTCATACTTTGCAGATTCTGAGGTTGCAGAAAGTAAAAAAGGTTAAACGGGTTCTCGGTATATCTGATGACACTTCAATCTTCCAATGAAATCTAGACAAGCCTTTCCCAGCAATAACAGTCTAAAACAAGTTACCACCTATGAGGGATAAACAATATCAAAGTCAATGGGCTAGAAGAGTCTGCTGGGAGCCAGGACAGCCAAAGTCAATTTGAAACAGTCTATGTAGCTGAGGCACTTACAATCAAAGTATTGCACAAAGTTAGAGAGTTTGTTAGAAAATCACTTGTAGGGTCACAAGCTGTTAGGGCTGTGAAAAGGAGAGTTGGATTAAACTCTAAAGGTAAGCCACTGCAATTCCCAACTGAGAAAAGCACAGCTAAAAGACAATGAGGTAAGTAGCCAAAGTCTTAACAGTACCTCTGGTTTGAAGAAGAGTAGTCCAGCTGGATTCTGTCCTGTTACAGCGGTGCAGAGCCATGTTCCTGAGCCTCAGTCGTGGGGACTGTTGTGGATCTCTGATACTGTTTGGGCTTCCTTCACTCCTTGGGTCCTGCACTCTGGTGTGGGGACTCTAGCTCTGGTCGTCCTGCTTCCGGGGGAGGGGATGGGGGGGGTCGAGTCTACTGGAGCTTCTGGTCATATTTCAGACATTGCACTCTACTATGGATTTCTCGACCTCAGGAAATCGGTTCTTGCAGCGAAGTAGTACAGCCAGTCAGGGAAGATGGTCCGGTGGAGTTAGTCTTGGGGTTAGTTGGTCCCACTAACCCAAGGGAAGAAGTTGTCCCTTCCGGAGCTTCTCTGTCGAACTGAAAAAGGAGTTTCAGCACAGCAGCAGGGCTTCACCAGGCAATTCAAAGGTCCAGGTGGATGCAGCAAGCTTCATTCACGGTTTCTTAATCGGGTATTACACCCAGTGGTCAACTCTGTCTCTAGCCCCAAAACCCTTGCATTTTAAGCAGGTTTCTCCCATTCATGCACAGCCTAGGCTGTCAATCACAGCAGGGACAGCCAGCCAGCCAATCACGACAGGTTGCATTCAGGCACTCCTAGAGACAAAGGACAGGGGAGTTTCGGGAACCTTCCTCACGTCCTGCCTTTCCAGACACACTGGAGCCAGAGGCATCAGTGCGGAAGCCCGCCAAAGGCAAAGCTAACAAAGGGCTCAAACCTGGTTCAACGCCCAGAGTAAAACCCAAGAAAGACCCCACAAACAGAAAATGGCGAAAAAAGAAGACCGGGCCCATTTTGACAAAATGGTCACCCATGGGTGCTGTACTGCAGCTGAGGATTCAGCCTACGGTAGAAAGGCACAATGGTAGGAATATAAAACCACTGCCACCAGCCATTTAAAGTAGTGAGATGAGAATGCAGGATATGGGGCTACTAGGTAACCCCCCCAGCACTCCACATAAGATGGGGTGTGCTGGACCTACAAAGAGATAAAGTAAAGTCAATTTCACTTTACTATTCTTGAGAACAGTAGTTCACACAAGAAAAGGTATTTAAACCTTATGAGTAATCTAAAGGATTTCTCTGTGACACTGCACTGAAGGTGTTGTGTGTCACTATACAAAATGTAGGTGCCTGTGGAGTATGTCAGACTCCAAAAACAGTGAAAACACATAATCCAAAGTAGGTCAAACACATGAGTCAGTGAGAAAAAGGTCTCACTCAATCCAGGGTTAACATTAAAGGATCTATGTGATCATTGCGCCGCCCAGAACTGCGACGGCCGAAATGTCGACACCAGTTACAGCACGGCGCAGTGATCATATAGATCACTGTGGCCGCTTCCCCGGCATGATTTTCCCTTCCTACCCCCAACTTACCGTTCACTACGGCACACTTCTGTGTGTGCCGCCTGCACCCTGCTAACGTGGGTTAGAGCCGACGCCGCAGGGTGCTTTTCTTTCGTGTCCCCCGCAACCCCTGACTCCAGTTATAGCGCTCAAGCAGAGTGGGGGACACCCCCGCAAACTCCGCTCTGCTTGGGCGCAGTAAATCTCGCCCTCATTTTGTGTGCCCCCAAAGTCGCAGTAACTGCGGGGGCGCACAAATGAGGGCAACATTTTTTTACGATTCCAAATTAAAAAGTCCTTAAGTCAAGCAAAAGAGCTGGGGGTCTTTAGGTGGGAGGAATTAAGCATTGAAGCAGGATGCCCTAATAGGTGGTATGAGACAAACTATCGGACTTTGTTACAGACCTTTTCCGATTCATTCTGGACCTACCAGAGGACTCCGCGATCGAAATGGACAGGAGAAATCGCACCAGGACCCGAACCACCTCCACCCAGGACAGACCTCCGTACGTAATGTCTCGTGTACACTTCTTCAAACTGAAAGAGTGCATTATGTCTCCAACCAGACGCACGCTTATCAACCGTCTCCTTTCGCAATATGTCACTCTCCTTAGATCGGGATCTGACCTCTGCAACCTTGGCCAAGAGGGGGGCTCTTCGGACAATGACTGAATGGCTGCGCAGCAGGGAGGTGGCATACAGATGGGGATTTACTACAGCACGCTACTTCTCTTACTAAAAGGAGGTTCTGGGCTGTTTGAATGCTAAAAGAAGCAGAGAACCTGCTGCATTCTCAGGTGTTGAGGGTCCAGAGGGAGAGCAGGGGATAAGCCAGAGTCCCGGTCCAGAGGCCTCACAAGAGTGGATGAAGGTGGGTAGGGGTAGAGAGGTGAAAGGTCCGGCCTAGTAGACTTGAACAGCTGGGCGCTTAGTTTGGCAGTGTTGAAAGCGGAGATGACTTCCCCCTGTGGGTATGGGGTCAAATGGTGAGGTTTGAGGGATGTGGTGCTTTGGGGCTGGTAGTTGATTATTGTGGATGTGCCAGGAGTTGGGGTTTTGAACATGTTCATGTTGCCTTTCAAGTCGGATTCCCCATTGGGATTCTGAATATCTGTGGTTGGCTCTTGTTTGAGCTGTGTTTATGGTTGGGTTAGGATGGGATGGGTGCAGTGGGGAAGGAGGGGCCTGTTGGTAAATGGTTTATTTGCGATTGACGTTGGAGCTGCATTTCTCAGGTAAGTACATTTCGAGTTGTGATTAGGGGAGTGTGGGGCTTGGACATAAAGGCGGTGCTGGCTAATGTAGTAACTGATGAGGTGGGGGGAGGACCTGGTCTTGATCGGCGCGTGGAACATGCAGGGGCTGGATTCCCAGTTGAAAAGGTAATCTGTTCAAAGTAAATTGAGGGATATGTCCTTCTCTATGGTGTTCTTGCAAGAGACTTGCTTGCTTCTGCAGGATGAAAAACAAATGAAGGCCAGAGCGTTCCCAAGCCAATTATTTGCCTCTGAAGGTGAGAAGCAGCAGGGGTGGGGTTGGGGGCTGGCTATGGCTATACCGATTGGGTAGCAGATACAACAGCTATGGTCAGGGTCCTCCGCGATCCCCATGGGCGATATGTTTGTGATCAGGGTTTGCTCTGGAAGCGCAAGTTTACATTGGTCTCTTTGTATGCACCTAATGTTGCCCAAGATGCACTCCTGGAGAATGTTGTATCACAGGCGCTTCCCTTCGCGGAGGGGCAGATTTTGATAGGGGGTGACTTCACTCTGGTGCCAAACCCCCTGGTTGACAAAACTGCCCCTACCCCCAATCAAACTAGATTTCAAGAACGCCATCGCCTTTAGGTCGCTCCTTATGGAATTGGGGTTGGTCGATTCTTGGAGACGGTCTCATGGGGAGGAAAACGATTTATCCTTTTATTCACACGTTCACTGGGGTTTCTCAAGACTGAATCTCATACTAGCACCCATCGCGTTGTATCCATGTGTCCGTGGGGGTGGAGATAGGAATGCATACACTGTCCCGACAATGCCCCGGTCTCACTGACCTTGTCAATTGTGGGTAGGCCTGATATACTTCGACGCCTTGGAAACTATACAACCCGGTCCTCAAAGACCATGGGGTAGTTCGGGAACTAGGGGAGGTTATCACTAACTACTTCTGCTGGGAATTATTTGGAGTGCAATGAAGCAAGTTGTTTGGGGTGAGTTAATAAGTAAGTCTGCAGCATATACTAGAGAGCGAAATCCGGAATGGGAGGGTAAGGCAGGCAGAACAGGAGCACAAGAGGTTGGTGTCACAGAAGGCGCTGCGTGTGCAGAGAACGAGATTAAGAAGGTTGAAGAGCATCTTGCTGATAGGACAGCGCAAACAATGTGAAGCCAAAGCAATACTATTATGCGAATGGGAATTGAGCCAACCACCCCCTGGTTGCTAAGTTACGGAAACTCCAAAAAACGAAATGCAGTCCTGGCATAACTTGCTAGTCAGAGTGTGATTCAACGGGGTGAGGCTGATACACTGGATATTTGAGGCCCATTTTGGAGTAGTGTTCCGGAGCAAACCGGCCCCGGCTGAAGTTCAGGACCAATACTTGAGGGATGCTGACATGCCAGGCTATCTGGTGAGGAGCATGAGTGTATGGAGAGCCTGGATTTGCACAGTGAGTTTTAGGGGTCAGAAATATGAGGTGGATAGCTTTCTGAAAGTTTTTCAAAAGATGTAATTTTATTAAACTCAAAAAGGGTTTGATAAACGCCTCACTAGCCCTACCCCGACAAGGATTTCCATGCTTAAAATAAACTCTCTACAACAGGATTCTGTCCCTCAAACTTGGGCATACAACAAGGTAACACATGAAAATTCAGATACAACAAAATAAGCAGATATACTCAAGACCAGGTTACTTTCTCCTTGTAACCCGTATGGATCTCCCTTCCCCAGATTCAATCAGGATTTCAATCAACAATTCTAAAGAATAAGGAAATCCCATATTGTAACAAAGTTCCTGTATAGTTCAATAAGTCTCTCAATTGGTTTTAACCAACAGATCAAAAATGCTATGGTCCCTCCACTTGGAGCAGAGGTCTCACAACCTTTCTTCAGAAAATCAGTATTCTTCCACGGTTCAATTAAGTGCTACAAAAAGGCTTTGGCCCGGATTATTCTGTAAAAGTTCACAAAATACTTACATCAGCAATATTGAGGATTCCATTGGTGGTCTTGCCACTTTTTCAACACTCTTAACCACACAACAGTATTTCTGCCAGGTCCACTTAACTGCCAGGCCCATATTACAAGGTCTGTTATCCTGGTGTACTCTCTCCTGGTCCCCCCTCTAATGGATCTCTTTAACTCATTTTTGACAACTGGTTGGGTCGCCCCCTCTATGGGTATCTCCACAACTGTCCTGATCCCCCAAACCAAGGAAGGATCGGCGCTTTGCGATTCCTATCGCCCCATCACCTTTACTAAAATAAACTCAAAGCTCTTTTCCAAGATTCTGGCCAGTCGGATGATGGATATTCTCCCCAGAATTCTAGATTGTGCTCAGACAGGTTTTACTGAGGGACGTAGAACCTACGACAATGAGAGGCGGGTCCTGGGTCTGTTGGAGGTGGGGCAGCGTTCAGGGGTGGAGATGGGGATAATTGCGCTGGATGCCCAAACGGCCTTTGACAGAGTGTATTGGGGGTATCTCCAAGGGGTGTTCGAGCAGTTTGGATTTGGTCCAGGGTTCATCGTGTGGGTCATGGCCATCTATCAGAATCAATTCACTTCCCTCTGTGTTAATGGGAGACTGTCCGCTGTCCCTGCTGATTTTTGCCTTGAACATGAAGTCGCTTGTCTGCTATGTCAGGAAGAATGCAGCCATAAAAGGGATGTCTGGTGGGGGAGGGGAAGGGAATAAACTATATGGTCTCTCTTTACGCAGATGATATCCTGCTCAGCCTGCGTAATCCCTACACTTCAATGGCAGAGGTTTTACGGAAATAGGTGTAAAGTGAACTATCAGTCTCGCGGTTGGCTGTGTCTTCGAGTCCCCAAGACAGGGTCTCGATTAGCGCTTCAGCCCCGAATCAATGGTCCCAGTGGACTATCCCCTTAGGTGTGTGCATCACCAGTATTATTTCAGATGTTTTTCATTGTAACTTCCCGCCGTTGTTCCAGGAGTTGTCTGAGGATTTAACTAGATGGGGTCCGGAGGCAATAGCCTGGTTTGGCAAGATTGCTGGTGGTCAAGACGAATCTCATTCCTCGGTTACTTTACCTTTGTACTGTGCTGCACGTGAGGGTTCCTGACTCGGAGCTTCACATACTGCCAGGAAGGATTTTCAAATTCATATGGGGCAATAAGCGGGCTAGGAACTCTAGAATTACTGAGGCCTGCAGCGGTGGGTGGCCTGGGGGTCACCAACATATTCCGCTGTAATCTGGCTGCGCAGCTTTCCCGTGAGATCACCTGGGGTAACACTAACCTACAGCCGAAGAAGAAAGTCATTGAACAAGCCCACTTGGCGGTGAGTGAGTCAACTTCCATATGTGGAAAAGGTGTCTAGTGCAAGATTCAGGGTTTTCTCTGCTGGCTGCAAGTAGGTGCACCCTTAAATTCTATGGGGAAGGCGCTCTGCAGATGGGGTGTGGTACTGGGGGTGGGGAGGCTTGCACCCATCTGGGAAAACCCAGTCCAGATGCGTCTATAGGCTTTTTGGGGCGTGGGTAGCTGGTGGTTTAGTGAACTTTAAGGAGCTATATAAGGAGGGTTGTCCAATGAACTTTATAAGTGCAAGGAAACGTTTTCCCTATCTGAACTCGAGCTCAATTGCGGCACTGTGTTTCTCACCCGCTCATGAAGCGGGCGCCACTGAATGCACTTGAATTGGTGGTTCGGGGAGGGGGAGGATATTCGCTTGAGGTCAGTTACCCAACTATACAAGCTGCTGGATACAGGGGATCCGGTAGTCTATCTCCCATATATAAGAAGGTGGGAGGTCGACCTGGGGGAGCCAATAGAGGATGATGCTTGGTTGACGATGTGGGCATGGATGCTAGGTGTGTCACAGATGGGGAATGTGCTTATAAATTCAGTTACAGATGACACCTTACACCGGAGAGACTACACTGCATACCAGCTGATTATTCAGCAAATTGCTAGAGTGGTTGTGATGCTGTGGCTCTTTTTTTCATATGGTGTGGACGTGTTAGCTGCGTCTCTTCTGAAGAGAGGTGCCATCTAAAATCAAAGGCATCACAGGGTTGTAACTTCCTATGTATTCCCTGAGTGACACAGGAGATGGGCTGTTCCCTTTGATTGGTCCAATGGCAGCTCTGATTGGGCATCTTCTCTTGGCAGCAAAGTTGACCACTGCCCAAAATTGGATATCTGTGGAAGGCCCAGTGGTCAGATGTGGGCAAAAATATGGGACATCCTGATCGCAGACAAAATTACTGCACTGTGTGAAGGTCGGTATGGCAAACATGTAATGGTATGGAAGCCCTTCCTGGATTTTCCGGAGAACTACCCTGCGCTGGTGGCTAAACCCCACTTATGCAGCAATTCTCATTGTTGGGGTAATGTATGGGTGGAGGGAAGCAGAAGAGTTTTAGGGGTTGAGCACACAAGTGGGGCAAGGGGTTGTTGAACTGCGGAAACCTCCTTGTTACGCAGAATGTATGGCATTTGTAAGACCCCGCTGTCATGTCTCTTTGAAATGTTATTTTTTGAAATGTTATTCTATGTTCATGCACTCGTCATTTCCCACAGTATGTTAAACGAAATATTTTTGGGAGGAAAAAAAAAGAAAATGCCTTTCACATATCCTCAGGATGGCAAAGAAAATGCCTTTTCCCCAACACGGTTTGAAGGATAGCAAAAGGAAGCATTTTCTACTTTACACGATTGTGGGAAATGTAGTGTTTGGTCAAAGCAGACAGAGTTCGGAAAATAAGAAGAGAGACGGGTAGAAGAATAACTAGAGTGTCCAGGTAGGAAACAGGAAAACAGGGATTCTGGGAGATGTGGTTCCCGAGTGCAACAGGGTTTGAGTTCCTAGGGTATGTACCAGATACGGAGGGATTGGTAGATTTCAGAACAGGAGATATTTTGGTTGGAAGGCAGGTTGATTTGGAATAGCCTATAACTGCCTTGGATATTTCATCTTCCTCCCCGGTGTAATACCGCGTCTCACCTGGTGCATTCCCCCCACCCCCCGCCAACATAACCGCGGGCTCCCTTATCCAGGTGATCCGCCCTCGTTCGTCCACCCCCAGGGTTGGGATCTGAGAGTGCCAGCACTTCCCTGGCCACCTGAATAAGAGATTTCCGAGGTCTGCTTGGGAGAATACCCTCAGGTTCCTTACATTCCAAAAATGCATATTTTCACCAGATCTACCTACAATGTTCACTTTCCTTGCAAATATTCTTCCCCTTTTATATCTCATCGACTTCAGGTACTACTTGTTCCAACTCCCCCCCTCACCCTCCCTAGTATTGGCATCCCATATATGGGGGGGGTTGTTCAAGTTCGGTCTGCCAACTTCCTTCTTAGTTTCTCTTGGCAATGCTTGTCCCAATTTTCCTCAAATTGACTTTTCATTTAAGGAGATTTGTACAACCTTTGCCTTTTAACTACTTGGTTGGTATTAAACATGATTACCCCAGTGTCCGTGAGTTTGCTGGCACGTCCCAGGACCCCCACCTTCTCTGGGCCGACTCACTGGTGTAACATAGCTGCAGCGAAGGTTAATCTCTGGGCAGGATTCCCCGTCATGCAGATTCCTGATTTCCTGCATAGGCTTCCCAACTGCTTGCCGAGGGAACCAACGCAACCCCACAGGACCGCGTTTCTACGGTCTTGCAGTGGCTGTCTTTGAGCGGTCCCTCCAGGGCACCCATTGTGTTTTTACCGGACTCGCGTTCCTCCGGTAAGGTACGCTTGCATGCTGCCTGTAAGCGTTTGGCTCTTCTAGCATGGCATGTGTCCGCTTCTGCCGTTCGGTTCGCTTTCTCTGCAGTTTAGCTCTCTTCTCTCCGTTTGCAGGTGATCTTCAGGTGTAAATGTCCCATGCAGCTGATGGTTAGCCGGACGACTAGTCCGCATGTTGAACATCATGTTATTTTCACTCCACATTGACTCCTTACTCTTCTTCATCTCAGTACTTGCAGCTTTCTCAGATTTGGAGTCCAAAGGAGTTGTTTAAGTTCTATTGCTGGACATCTTTGTGTGACTAGGAACCATTATAATCAGTAGATGTTACATTTCTTTATGGGGTGTTTTATATGTATGAAGCGTGAATAGCATTCTATCTGGAATGCTTGACAAGAAGCTTTTTGGGTTTTACAACTGAACGGTTCACAATACTGACAACATGCCATCAGGAACTCTGGAATAAGAGGGTCTTTCTCACACGAAAGGGAAGAATACAGCATCTCTCTTATTGGAGTCGCCACTTCTCCCCTACAGCCGTCCCTACCATGTGATCCACCCTCATAATACCACCCCCAGGGTCAGGATCAGGTAGTGGATGCCTTTCCCTGGCCACATGGGAAGAGATTTTAGGCTGAGGTTAAATGATGACTCCAGAGGATTCATCACTGACCCCTCTTACAACCGTGTAATGCCTCTTGACTGGGCCCGGTACATTATCCTCCCAGGCCTCTCAGTCTCTTTGGGATACCTCTTTCAACCAATCCCAATCCCAGCCTCTGGGGTCTCCCTGTGCCTTCCAGGTCCCCCTATGCATACCTTTGCACTTGGCCCGCGAGGGTTTCAGTCCTCAGCAACACCAGTAAGCTTCTGCTGCTTCCCCTGGGCTCTCGTTGTCTTCTCTTGGCGGCTTCCCAGCTGATCTCTTCCAGTGAGGGAGTATCCCATTTCCCTTAGTCCCTTGCACACTGCTGGCGCTCAAGGGTTCCCCTTCTTTTTGGGAGGCCCGCTGGTCTTCTTGGTTCCCTCAGTTCTCCACAGGCTGCTGGGGATCAAGGGCTGCCCCCCTCTCTCTTGGTATCGTAGTGGTCCACAGCCCCATCTGTTCCAGCACAGGGTTTCAGCATAGGAATCCTGCAGATCCAGGGAAGGCTTGACAACACTTCCTGGTTTCCCTCCTCTATTTCTACTCTGGATGGACCAATCAGAAACCTGCAACCACTAGACTTTTCCATGTGGTTCTCAAAGGTGATCCTCTTGCCGTTGCGCTTCTCCCTCGTCACAGTACTGATCTTTCGGCTTCCTTGTGGGTCAATGGAGTGCCTCCTTGTCACAGTACTAGGAAGTGGATCTTCACTTTGGTAACTCCTAAGCTTCCTTGTCCCAGTACTTACTAGGGGAATGCTAGGTTGGCAATATCTCATGACTCTACGAGGGAAGGGGCTTGTTAGGTCGAGAAAAGGAGTTCTAGGGTCAGGTGATTGGCAGGGATACTGCATTCTTCCAACAAGGTCATCACTGGTCCCACAGAAGATTTCACCTCCCATGAGATGCACCCACTGAGTACCACCCCCCAGGGGGACTATCGGGTAGTGGGCTCACCACCCTGGCCTCATGGAAAGAGGCTCCCCCTACGGAAGCAGATGATACCCTGGGATTCATCACATACCCTTCCCCTTTGGAGTAAGCCTTCCCCATCTAGTTTTGAGGGTGTGATTTTCTGGGGTTTCTAGCTGGGCGATCTATTCAGTGCTGTCACCTCACTACCTAGCATTTCCCTTCTCCTTGCGAGTGTAGTTATGTGAGCCATCCATTGATTGAACTGAGGTACTGTGCTACCTATGACCAATTGTGTCTGCAATTTGGGAATTACCATTACCTTGACCCATAGTTTCCTCCCAGGATGTTGAATCTGGTCTGGGGATACCTCACTACGTGACCATGGACACACCAGACTTTCTCTTTCCTCCTCTGTCTCCAACCTTGGGGAAGTAGTTCTAGTTTTATGGCACACCACTGACTCCCACTAACCAGCTGGGCCCAGATTTACATTCCTTGAAGGGTAGTGGGTACTCCGTACTGAGTTTTATTTCCAGTAAACAAAAAGTGATGCTGGAAATGCATTGGAGGGACAGGGCCTCCCTGTCCTTGTTCTGTAGTCCTTTTTTCGTGTTGGGCACCTGCTTGTTGTCCACAGACCAGGCTATGGGTTGGTGGCAGCTCCATGCTGAATTTGACAGGTGCTCCGAGTATCCTCCATTTTTGGGATGCACAGGCCCTGCCATTGGAATCAGTGGATTACTGATGGAGACAAGATGGCCCCTGTGGCCCCTTGCTTTCTATTGCCTGTTACCTTGTTTTTCCCAAAGTCCTGGGAAGCCCTGACTCTGTCCCTTTCCCCTGACTGGCTGTTAAGTCCAAGTCAGACTGGCTGGAGCCTTCCCAGTGACTATTTTGTGGGTACACCCTTGGGGTGGGACCTGGGTGAATAGAGTGTGTGACCAATATGCACTTCTTGTTATGGGTGTCTGGTTTCTGGTATGTGACAGAAATACTGAGACAGCCCTGCCCGAAACTGGCATGAATGCAGTGTGCTGAATTGCTGGGTACTTGTCCCAATACACATTCCTTGTTGTGAGTGAATGGAGGGATGAGAATGGCCTGAATGCACTGTGAGCCTGATTGGCTGCCTGCCTGCATGCATGCATGCCCTTCTGAATGATTGGTTGCTCGAGTGTGACCGAGCAGAGTGAATGAGACCAAAGGTTATATCTGGGGACCTCTCACTGATGGAAATCGTTCAGAAGCTGAAGCTGAAAATTGATGCTTGATCTCGAAGCCAAGCCCGAAGAAGGTTAACTGCGGGTTCCCTTCAACGCAATCTGAAAGCTGCTGTGGCTTCAAGAAACTGATCCAAGAGAGGACTAGGCTAGGAGACCTCTCCCCGATCTACGAGGGACCATTGTGCACTAGCTAACCTTTGCCGAAGTGCCCTGGAAGTCAGTACTCGAAAGGCTGCCGACCGGAGACGGGGAACCCGGCCGAATCACGAAAGCAAAGCGCCCGGACAGTGAAGTCCATCACCGTCGACCGAGATTCAGAGGTAACGCTGTAACCTCATCAACCAGAGCTGCAGCGCTCCATTGCCTAAGACACTTTGAATCAAGGACTCCCTTGCTCATCACCGTCGACCGCTTTCGTCCTGCCGGAGAAAGTCAAGGTTGTCGATGACCGAGGAGAATCCACCAGTGGGTTTCCAGCCACCAAAGACCTCAAAAGACGCCAACGAAGATCCAGAAGCCAGCGTGGTTGAGTCCCGTTCGCCGATGCCAACGACCCGACGCTCTGGCTGGGCCAAAGTTCTTCATTGACTCTTTGCAGCAACAAACTATCGTCGTCAAGGTGCACCGCATGCCTCATCTCCGCAGGATATCCACGACCGATGAGCACCGTCAGGACCGAAGCTACTGCCTCAACACCTTTGTTCACCTTTTCTTTGAGGGATCTCGACCATCAGTGGCTCCTGCCTTAAAGGGAGTCACTCAAGAAGGATCCGTAGACGACCCAACGTCGAACTCTGCTAAACCAGGTACATTGGAGTGGTAGAACTGTTATAGAAGGAAATAATACTCTTATAGACAATATATGGACTGGGCTTGTCAATATACTTTATTTTACAGATTGCCCAGGTGGGGGGATCCTCATACAGAACTGTGCTTAGTGGTAGGGGCACAGTATTCTGCCAATTGTTTAACCAACTGGTTATCCTCCTAAGTCTATTGTTGGCTCACTTTGTTAATTTATTTGTATTCCATTTGAAACTGTCTACAGTTGATGCATTTTAATGGAATCTAAGAAGTAATTGTGGTACCACATTGGGACTGTATATATATATATATCATTTTAGAATTGCCTGAGCACAAAGTGTGTTATTGTATGTATATATAACCAAAGCCTCATTTATATAAAGAACTGTGTTTTCACTAACAGTGTGTGGACATTCCTTTGTGGGTGCTTGGGGACTACACTATACTTAGGAACCAGCCTGCATCAACTACTGGGAGCTTAAACCTTGGTTGCTCGTCCAAAGCTACCGAATAGAGAACCTTGGCTGGGGTGCTATGTGCTTCTACTCTGCCAGGAAGCAGGAGTACAGATACCCCCTCCATTCTCTGTACTGAGTTTTATTTCCAGTAAACAAAAAGGTGTTATTGGGGCTTCGGGGTGTGGGGTTTTTCCTACCTTTATTTTTCCTACTCTAAGATTTTAGAATTCTCAGGATGTCCTTCCCACTGTGTTATTACCTCATGAGGTCATAGAGGATATTAGCAATGGGTAGTTTGGTAAATAACTTCCTCGCCGACTGCTCGTAAAATAAGGCGATAGTGGGGACATTAATTTCAACCGAGGGGCAATCCCTCGCCTTGTGACCAAACTTCTCACAAGAGAAAAAAAAATGTCTAGCGTATGAGATGGTGTTATGAAGGATGGCATCTCTTCTTCATCTACTCCGAGGGTCTTGACATCTGGTTTACTATCCCTGGATTTTGTGGGCGTTTCTAAATCCGCAGAACCATGAGGGGTTGTCATTAGGACAGATGTTTCTTGCTCCTCCGGCTCTAAAGGGCAATAAAATGGAGGGAATACAAATTCTTCACATGAGGGATCCGGTTCGCCCTTGGTAGGAGATGAGGATCTAGAGGATGGTGTCTCTTCTTTATCTCCTACGTCGAGAATGTTTATATCTGTATCTTTTCCTTCCAATATGGGGAACTGGAGTGTGTAGAGGGAGTGAACAAAGGGTAGGTTTAATTTTGTTGTTCTTCCCCTGTACTATAGACAGATTGCCCAATGGAGGATAATGGCGTTACTCTAGATATAAAGGGGCTAATGCTTATCCCGGCAGGTGTCATCCCTAGGATCTCGCTGGTCTGTAGAGTGGTTTGGTTGTTTTCTCTAATTATTTCATAGCATGGAATGGTGCTCTCCTCTACTTCGGGTCCCACACTGCTGTCACTCCAGTGGGAGGACATGGAGGCCCTAGACTCCAAGGCTTTGGGGTTTTCTATATCTAGGACATTTATCAAAGAGGTTAGGGTATGGGGAAGCTTGTTATTCTCCCATGAGGACTCACCCTCGGCCTGATCGTAACCAACCTCCCCTTCTGAGGGACACATTTCTTTCCTGGGTTCCACTTCTATGCAGGTTGTTTCTCAGTATGACCTTTTTCTCTATGGACCAAAATGGATGAGAATTCTGAATGAGAACCAACTTCACCTCCTCTCTATATGCTAGGAGGGGGGTAGTAATGTCCGCTCTCTCCCTCCGCCAGATTCCCAAGGAAGTACAATATAGATGACAATATTATGGGGAGGTTCTACCAATAGTTCTAGAGAAGAAGTGACTTACCCCTGGGTAACTTTCTTTCGACTGAATGTTCCTCCACGTATTCCTCATCTAATCTTCTTTTCAAGCGTCAGCTTGCTTCGGAAATATATTTCGGCAGAAGGCGATTTGCGTCGATGTGGTCGACTATGTGCCCCTCGAGGGCCTCTGGCTAGATGTTGACGTCATCACAAGTATATATAACATGCATATAAGCTTCAGTTCTGTTTTTTTCGCCTTCATCCCACAGATTACCGGCATATGCCTGTCGAAGACAGTATAAGACAAAGAAGGAGCATAAGGTGTAATACACAGAAATTCAACTGCGGGGTAGGTTGGGAGGGGCAACGAGGACTACGTGGGAGGAACATCCAGTCGAAAGAACATTACCAAGGGTAAGAAATGTGTTCGTCGAATGGATTGTGTTCCCCCCACGTATTCCTCATCTTTAGATAGACTCCCAATGCACTGTAAGATTTGGAGTAGGAAATGAGAATTTTTTTAATCATGAATCTCATTCTAAAGTTGTGTCATGGACAGAATGCAAAACTGCCTTTCCAAATCCTCCTTCCTGGCCTGAAGAGAATCCAGGTAGTAGTGTTTTGTGAGGGTATGAATGGTAGACCAGGTGGCTGCCACACAAATGTCATTGATCAGCACCCGTCTTTGCAAAGCAGACGACGTAGCCATGCCCATTGTGGAGTGAGCCCTCAGGCCATCTGGGGGATCCTTTCCTGCAAGCCTTTAGCATTCTGTAATGCCGAGGATTATCCATCTGGATGTTTGCTTTGTGACGGCCAGACCCGATTTGTGTACTGTGTACGCCACAAAAAGTTGGTGATCTGGTCTTATTTTATCCATACGTGATATGTAAAAACTAAGTACCCTTTTTTAATCTAACCTGTGTAGCCTTTCCCCCTCCTTGTCAGGAAGTAGAGGTGGTAAAATATTGGCAAACAATCTTCGGAGGGTTGTGAAAATCTGATTAAAATCTTCCGGAAAAATGTAGGCTTAACCCTTAGAACAACTTTGTCCTTATAAAAAGATGTAAACAGTGGTTTACTGGTTAAGGCCTGTAACTCGCTCACCCTGCAGGCTGATGTCAAAGCGACTAATAAAACGGTCTTAAAAGTCAGCAGCCTATATGGACATAAATGAAGCAGCTGAAACGGAGCACAGAAGACATTTTAGCACAAGATTTAAATCCCAAAGTGGGACCTTATAAGGGATAGGAGTAAACACATTTGTGAGCCCCTTTAGAAATTGAATAAACGGTGGCATTTGGAAATATGACATTTCTTTCGATGTGCACTTAAACATCGAAAAATTGCTGGCAATTATCCTTCAATGGTTTGCCAGAAGTAGTAAGAAAGACAACATCATAGGTATATCACACTATGAAAGGGTCAATATTCTTTTCACTGCACCAGCGGTACAGGCAGCGGTACACGGATTTCGTTGCTGGCCTTCTGGCCAATAGCAAAATCTTCAATAAGTCATCCGGGAGGTCCCAATCTTTATATCTCAACCTCTCAGAAACCATGCATGGTTTCTGAGAGGTTGAGATATAGACTGTCTTGACCTCTCGATGGAGAAGCTGTCTCTCCTCTAGTGAGAGAAGTTTCTCTTTGTGGAAGACGCACTGGAGGGCAAACCAGCATGCCCAGAAGGTTTGTGTATCACATCCTCCTGGGCCAATTAGGACCAATTAGGACCATGGATTTCCCAAACGTTCTCAACGCCCTGATTACTTGAGAAATTACAGGAACTGGAGGAAACGGGTACAGGAGTGCAAACTCCCAGTCCACCACGAACGCGTCCCTTACAGCTCCACTTGGGGGAAACACCCTAGAGCAGAACAACTCACACTTCTGGTTAACACTGGTCACAAACAGATCCACCTGAGGGCGAAGATCTCTTGAAGGACTTCCTGAGCTAGTTCCCACTCGTGGGAGACTGCTCTGCATGCTCACAGCATCCGCCACCATGTTCTCCTCTCCAGCCAGGTGAACTGCTGCTAGGGAGATCCCGTCTTGAATTGCCCAGAACCAAAGCTGCATTGCTTCCCTGCACAGTGGAAGTGACGCTACACTTCTTCTCTTGTTGAGGTAATGACGGACAACACAGTGGGCATGTACTATCAGGACATTCTTTCCCCGTACAGAGGGCAGAAAAGCCTTCAGCGCTAGTCTGATCGCCCTCAGCTCCAAAAGGTTGATGTTTAGTTTGGACACAGATGGAGACCAACGGCCGCCGACTGTCAGATCGTTGGCTCCCCACCCTGTGAGTGAGGCATCCGGAAGTACGGTTATGTCTGGCCAAGTTTCCCAAAAGGGTTCTCCCTTTAGAATATTGTCCTTGCAGGCCCACCACAGGAGATCCTGTGTGACCCTGCTCGGAACCTTAAGTAGATCTGACAACTTGCCTAAGAACTGAGACCACTGGGCTCTGAGGGCACATTGGAGAGATCACATTCTCAGGCGAGCCTCTGGCACCAGGAAAATGCAGGATGCCACGAGGCCGAGCAACCTCCAAAAAGTTGAAGGCCAGAAGACGCTGGGCACTTTTGAATTTGTCAATGATCTGCAGAATGTGTTGAGCCCTCACCTCGGGTGGCGAAGAGTTTCCCAAGGATGCATCCAGGACTGCTTCAATGAGCTGGAGCCTTTGAGATGGTATCATGTGGGACTTCTTGCAATTGAGGGAGAAGCCCAGTTTGTGGAGAGAGTGGCAGGTTATGCTGAGATGTTCCAGGACCTGTTAGGGAGAACAGGCCTTGATCGGCCAATCACCCAGGTAGGGGTAGACGTGAATTCCCCCGCCTTTTACTGATATTCGCTGCCACCACCGCCATCAACTTGGTGAAAACCATCGGGGTGGAGGTCAGCTTGAATGGCAGAACTCAAAACTGATAATAAGTACCATCAACAGCGAACCTCAGGTACTTTCTGTGCTTGAAAGGTACATAAAAGTGAGCATCCTGAAGGTCCAATCCCGAAGCTGGAGGGCCTGAAGGATCTGAGAAAGGGTGACCATCTTGAACTTGTCCTTTCTGAGGAACTTGTTCAAGCATCTCAAGTCCAAGATGTGTCTCAATCTGTTCTTCTTGGGGATTAGGAAATAGGGAGAGTATCATCCTTTTTTCCTCTCCGTCACAGGTACTGGTTCTATAGCACCTTTCGCTAGCAAGCTGAAAATGTCCTGCAAAAGGAAGTGATGCAGAACATTGGATGAGTGGCTCCCCAGTGGAACCCAAGGCCTTCTTAAAAAGGGGGAGGCAATAACCCTGGGCTATTGTTTCCAATGGCTACGCACCTGTAGTAATGGCCCGCCATTCTTGCAAATGCTGAGATAGTCTGCCTCCCACCAGGGTTTTGCGGGTTAATGCCTCAGAGGTTTTGAGGCGGCTGAAGCAGAATCTGGGGGTAAAGTAGCCGTTGCTTCGGTGCACTTGACACCTCTTCCCCGTCCACCACAAGTTAATTTTCTTTGGCCTCTCTGACCGGCCAATCCTCTCGCTCTACCAAAATAGGAGTAGTAACTACCCCTCCAACCTGGTCCACTAGGGTGTGACGGTTGTGGCTGTCTGATGGCGGCACCAATCGATTTGGCTGCCGCCTTCAAGGTCTGCAGATTCTCCAGGCTCTCTTCAGCCTTGCTACTAAACAGGTGAAAGTCATCAAAGGGCATGTTGGAGTCTGGACTACACGTCTGGTGCAAATCGACTATATCTTTCGTGATTTTTCTGCATCATATTTAGACCATGTCAATTTACTGAAAAGTTTTCTGAAATTCACACTTGATAACAATGTGTTTATATTCAATGAACAGTACTGTGTTCAAGCCAAAGGTGTTGCCATGGGGGCAAAGTTTGCGCTCTCTTTAGCAAACCTTTTCATGGCACAATTTGAGGATATTTGAATACAAGAACAATCTGATTGCTTGGCGACGTTTCATAGACGATATACTCGGTTTGGAAAGGAGATCTTGAGTCATTTGATAATTTTGTAGTTTGTCAACAAGAATGATTTTGGGCTTAATTCTGTTGGCTCTGCAGATGCAGATGCAATTGATTTTTTAGATCTGCATATTTTCATTGAACAAGGCAGTATCCAAACCAAGAATTTTCGCAAACGAACAGAAGTCAATTCTGTACTCCAGGCACAAAGTAGCCATCGACGCTCTACAATTGACAATATTCCTTCCGGTGAATTTTACAGGGCCAGAAGGAATTGCAGTAGGGACTGAAGAAGAAACTAAAGTTTTGAGATCTAGGTTCTTGAGCAGAGGATATAAACTAACATGCATTAACAAAGCAGAGAACAAATACCAAAAATACAAACAGTCAGATTTACTTTCCGAGCGTTCTAGTGCAAAACACGTATCGCAACACATTGCAATCATTACTCGGTTCTCAAAAGACTCATCCACTCTTTATCGCTTGGTAGAAAAACATTGGAATGTATTGAAATTGGACAATGATTTGACTCCCTATCTTTCTGATAAACCTAAGTTCACTTATACACGAGCTCAGACAATAAAACAAAAGCTTAGTCCGTCTTTTCTAGAAACCAAAGTTAATGATTCAGGAGAACATTGGTTGAAGAAGAATGTTGGGTTTTTCAAATGTGGTAATTGCAATCATTGCCAGTATGCTCACAACAACTGTCAATCTTTCACAGACATAATTGGGAATGTGGTTAAAATCAACCAATTTATCAATTGTCGCACAACTAATGTTGTGTACGATATTATTTGTGTCTGTGGCAAGCTTTATGTAGGGAGCACAATTAGACAACTGAGAGTTCGCATTAGGGAACATTTGTCTAGTTTAAGAAACAATGACCCCAAATCACCATTGGCCATTCATTGGCGAGAATGTCACTACATGCACAATAGCAATGATATTCGTTGCATTGGACTAATGAAGGCTAAATTAGGCAAAAGAGGAGGCAATGTTATGCTCAAATTGAGGCGACAGGAGTGCAAACTAATATGTTTCTTAAGATGCACCAAAGTGGGTTTGAATTGCGACCATGAAATGCATGTGTTTCTTTAACCATATATAGGTTAGTTACAAAACCATCCTTAAGTGGTTGTGCAGGTGCCATTCTTCAGTAAGCCGATATTAGACACGCAAGGGTATTTTTCCATAACGTAACAAAGATTAACGTAACTGTTTGACCCCATTACACGTGAACCAGTCCTTTTTCTCCTACATTATAATAAACCTTTTACTACATAAGGAGTGGAAGCCACCAAGGGAATCTGTTTACAATTTACTAATAATGATCTATACATCCTTTAGATTTCCATCATTAGGTAGGTAACTCACTTCAAAATGTGTAACTCATACCTTATTGGCAACCATGAATTATGTAAATAGAGTTACAAACATATAATTTATAAGCAAATTCACAAAAAATGTTGAGGACTCAATCATTATTTGCAACTAACAGGCATTTTTTCACACAGTGTATAACATACATTTCACAATAATATATTTGCTCATACACCATAGATGTTTGCTCATCTTGCATTAGGGTACAAGACAAGCCGACTAACATTAAGTCCAAATTACTCTTGAATACAAATATGAGAGATAAGGCGTGTTCTAGCACAGTTTGGACGATTGCTTTCTGTTATTTAGAATAATAAAACATTATCAGCATTGTGCGCCTCTAATCACTTTATTTCAGGAAGGCTCTATCAATCCTATAGAATGGGTTGGCTGCTAATAACAGATGCCTCGCGCAGATATGCGTGTAATCATGTTTACATCTAGTGTTGCCAATAACAGATATATTGCGCTGATAATACGCGTCATCATGTTTACATTGATGACGTCATGCGTAACGCATACGGTGACGTCATCACGTTAGGGCCCCATTTTGTATGGCGCTTTTGCCGCGATTGCGGCCGAAAAACATTGCTGAAGGAGAGGAAAGGGGCTGCTCCATAGACTGGAACCAGGGATTTATCACCACAAATAGAAGGTATAGAATTTTGTGATGCAATTATTTGAATTGGGTTTTTTTATTTCGATGGGTCTCCTTGGGGGAACAAGGTGCTGTTCATGGATATATGGGGCCACATTTCAATTTATTATTTTCAATGTTATCTTTCACTCATCCATTTCTCACCAACAAGACATTACTATAAAGGGCACAGTACTATTCTTGCTAAATGGAGCATTGTGCACACACATATTAGAAAAAAAAATCACCTTTATTGGTATTGATTTAAATCCAAGGGCTATATCATATGACCATGCATAATGATACTCATGCCAGAAATGGTCCATTGAAACTCAGTTTGCTTGTAAATCCGCCATTCCATAATAAGGTAAGACAACTAATGTATTATCACTTTGCAGTCCATGCCACCGAATAGCTCATCATAGATTGATACATATATGTTCATTTACTGCAGAAGTACCAATAACAGTTTCTTCTGGAACTACGTTTGATGTGCAAGTGGTTTCATGAGAGAATTATAACCACTAGTCGTTAATGACATTGGATCTAACTTTAGGGTGAGTAGGTTTCATTCTAATCATTTCAGTACACACAGGATATATAATTTAGATTTCCAAATCCCTGTTACTCATTGGTCATATCGGGTACTGACTGATGGAATATCTCACAAACCCTGCATAAGCTTGGTGTTCATGTATCAAGGGTGAATTTCTTAAGACCATATATCAGTGCATATTGAATACAATGGGAGGATAACAATTGCCAATTTGCTTATTGCAACTTTATATTTTCTTTCCATCATTTGGCATTGAATTCTCATCCTGCTCTGACTCCAACCATCAAATCCTGACCTGGTACATGATACAATATGGTATGACTTACCTCTTTTTTATGTTTCATGTGTTTTTTTGTTTAATTCTATGATCTAATGGTAATTTTACTGTTATGTTCATTGTCACCAATGTTGTTGTTTCACATATGATGTATACAGCCTTGACAACGACCAGGGGTCGAAACACGTGTCGGCTGTTCTTTTGGAAAATAAACATCATTCAAAATCTCACATGATTTGCACATATGCCACGTCTGTTTGAAATATTCTTCGTATTGAAAGGACTGACCTAGAGCGCAAGACACTCCCCCGAAGCTTAATTCTTAATTTGCAAATCCAGACTCAGACTTCCTCAACCACGCTAACCTGCGTATCACTGTGCTCGCCGCCATGACTCTAATGATACTGTCTGCAGAGTCCAAACCTGACTGGAGAGATTCACACATTGCTTTCTTTTCCTCTAATACAAAGTTCAGGAAGCAGTCTCTTGATTCCCCTTTGGGAATGAGTTCAGCGGCCATAAAGATACAGTCCTACAAGGTCAATGAGAACTTTGCAAGAGCGCAAGCGGCATTGGCTGTTTTTAGCGCCATGCTTCTTGCGGAAAACACCCTTTTCACCATTGCGTCAAATGGCGGTATGGTAGGGTATGCCGCTTGCTTGGACGTGGAAGTTGCTGCCTAGACTACTAAGCTTTCCGGTGTCGGGAGTCTGGATAAGTAGTCTAGATCACACTTGAAGGTGTGTATTTTTTTGTAAGGTTCGTGTTGACAGCCGGACCTGTATCCAGTGCCTCCCAATTTGTTTTAACCCTCTTTTGTAGGGCAATGTGAAAGGGTAATTCAGGATTTTGTTTGGTCCCTTATCCAAAATATTGGTACGGTCGTCCTGTTCAAATAGAGGAGCTGGCCTGCCCCCATCCCAAGAATTCAATCACCATAGACATTAGCCATCTATACGAAGCATCTGCATGCTCTGCTGGGTCTGGTTTGCCAAATTCCAACTCTGGCGATGTATCTATGCGACTAATTGACTGTACATTTTCATAAAGGTCCTGCATTCGGTATCTCTCCGAAATGAGGGCCTCAGGAACATTAGGAGTTCCAAACTCATGCCCAAAAAGTGGTATATCTTGGTCGGATGGTTCATTTTCCTCATAAATGAAGGACAAGGAATTAAAGAAATCCTTTCTAGGAAGTGGTCTGTAGGACCTCTATTTCCTTCAATGGATGGTGTTGATGATGTCATGATGCCTACCCCCAGGCATCCGGACCAAGCCCATCAGCCCCGGGAGCAGGCATCTAGACATTTAGTAAAACCTCAGCAGCCCAGGCTAGGGGCTATCTGGGTTCAGTCCTGGCGCCCTAGGCGCCAGGATCATATTAGGAATCAGTCTGGCGGCTAAGGCGCCAGGCTCATAGTCATTACTTACCTCAGGCAGACCATGCTGCAAATGACTCCAATCCAACATGAAGCCTGAAAGGGACTATTTTTCTACAGGGACTATTTTTTACTCGGGTGTGGTTCTAGGGACTTCTTACCTGGGACTACTTTTGAGGCTATTTAAACCATGCCCGACCAGCAACACACGCTTTGCGTTATTCTGCATCCAGCAGCGTAACACTCACCGTGCCTGCAGCCTGCATCCAGTCTTCTGCCACGCCCACCTCGAATCCGGCGCTCCTAAAACAAAGAGGAAAGAAAGGGACAAGGTCAGAAAACAAACTTATTTCTATTCCACACCTGATTCTGGATCCATCTCGTCTCCGGACCTGTAAAGAACATCATTTCTGCACGCGCCGCACCTCCAGCTGCAGCGCCGCGCCATACTCGCCAGTCTTCACAGCATCCTTCGGGTCGGCACTGCCTGCATCATTTCTTCGCCGAACTTCGGCACCTAGGAGACAGAAGAAAACCACAAGGTGAGCCGAGGGAACCAACAAATATAATTCTTACCACCATAGACTTACCTGATTTACCACCGGAGGCATCCTTTTGTGACTCTCCATATTGTCACGTGCTGCATCTGTAAAGGGAGATAAAAACAACACGTTTTCCTCATACAACATTTACCGGACAGCGCCGGGTAATACAGACTCTTACCTGAGCGCCACCAGCTGCCACAAGAGCATCTTTTCACGAGCCAGCTGCAAGACAAGAAAGGAAGGGGGGGGAACAAGAGTGAACATCGGACATATTGAACTCTATGAACTTAATACTTACTGGTCCTCACCAGGAACCTCAGAGTCCATACTCTCCGGAACTCTCCCAAGCCTTCAAACCAGTGAAGTAACTGGAATCGACACGCCCCTGAAAATCCACGCAGGATGGAGAACTCATCTTTCAAGAATATAAGGTGAGATTGCTGTGAGGGCATTTCGGAGGCGATTAGTTGGGGAGGGCTGTGGGGGTGCCATCACTTGAATCCACAAGTGGCTAAATCCATCTCTCCACTTGCAGGAGAATATTTCTACGGGTTAAGCAGACAAGATTAGGAGGGCAGATCCAGTCAGTCATCGCTGCACTACGCATCACGTGGGTGGAGACCGCAGCTGTCCGGGTCCAACCGACGCCCCTGTGGGAGCCAGGTGACAATGACTGTGGTGCTGATGGTGTCGAGGACTTCAATTTCTTTTTTGCATCACAGGCTTAGAGACGCCAACAGCGTCGATGGAGTCCTCGAAGGTCCCGACCACTGACTCGATGGAGTCTTCGACCGACAAGGACTGGTCCAGTCATTGAGTTCTCGATGGTTCGATGGGTCAATGGCTTGTCTCCCTGGCTCAAAGGGTGCATGGGATTTAGACTTTTCCTTGTAGGCTTCTGACGGCGTGAGAGGAACATGGGGGCCAGCGCTGCCCTATCGAAGATCTCAAGCATTTTCTGCCTGAATACCTCCCATTCGCCTGGGGGTGCCACTTTGGCAGGAATGAGAGGAAGTGGAAGGAGACCTATGGTGCTTTATCTTTCTTGATGAAGATGTGGTGAGGTGTGAACCACTTTTGGAATCACAAGCATTTCTTGGAGCTCATCCGACTCATCTGACGAGCGCCTTTTTGACAGTGACGTCAAAGGGGATTCCATAGGGGGCCTATCCGCTGCTAACTTCCCCTTATGCTCCTTCAATGCCTTACCTGTCATGGACTGACATAACCCACAGTCTGCCGTCCTATGCTCGACACCAAGACACCACAGACAACAGACAGACCCTATGGGGGATCTGTAATGGATATCTTGGTGCCACAGTCATGACACTTCTTAAACCCGGTCTTTGGGGTTGATGAAGCTGATGACTGGGCCATTTTCTCGATGTTGCAATTTCTGAGAAAACCGAAAGCGTGCCATAATCTTCGAAGCGTAAGCTATTGAGGAAAAACTGAACTGAAGCTAATGACACTGCGCATGTTATATATACTCGCGATGACGTTGAACCCTCAGGGGACATCGAGTCGACCACATGGATGCACAGCCCCCTCTGCCAAATGTTTTTTCCAAAGCAACCGGATGCTTGGAAGGAAGGTATCTACAGATGAGAAATAGGTGGGAGGACACAATCCACTCGCAATGATAAACATCAGATAATCTCGGGGACAGAAAAGGTGAACTCTTCCCCTCTGCTGCCTTCCGTACTAGAAGAATAGCCTGGGTGGTTAAAAGATTAAATGTTAATCCCATTCTAGGGTTTGGGATTCTGGGGACTACATTGGTTGCCATAAAGGAGCTGGTAGCTTTATTACCAAAATGGAAAAATTCTAGAGTGGGACGGTTTATTTCAGCCAGGTCAGATCCCACTACTAACACCATATGTAAGGGCACAGAAGAAGGACACTGACACAGTGGTGGGCATTTTGATTGTTAACGACTTATTTACACAAGCAAAAGGAAAAGAAAAGCCTATCTTGCTCAACTTACTATGAGGGGTTGCACTACCTCAACAAAAAGATTAACGACTCTGGGTAGGATTTCCCAATGAAATCAAAATAGTCTGTCATGTGTCAAAATGCCAATTTCCAACCCTCACACTTGTAACCAATAACAAAGGGATAATGGGACTTCCTGCTCCAGAGGAATGGCCCTTCTCCAGGGTTCAGTTCTCCTTTAAAAGGCTAACATAAAGGTTTAGGTCCAACCAAAGTAAAAGTTCAAAATTCCAACAAAAAGATATCTATGCAAGTCCAGGGGGAATGACTCCCTTCCCCTTGGTCACTGTATTTTCAATGCCAAGAGGTTTCTCTTCTCCTGGCTCTCCACACAGTTCACAGTACCAAGAGGACACCTCTACTCCCATGGCTTCTCCAGGTTCTCAAAAGCACTACAGGCGAATTACCCCATTCCCTTATTTACAATGTTCATAGCGCCAAGATGACACCTCGCCTCTCTTGGCTTCTCAGGAGTCTTACCAAAAGCACAGAATGATACTTACCCTGGTTACAATGTTCACAGAATTAGCAACATACAGTTCTTGCTCTTCCTGGCAAAGCCAACCTGGTTAGCCCTTCACCAAGGTACTGTGTCTTGGTAGACTGCCACACAGTTTCAGCTGGCAGCCCTGGTGTATTCTCCCGTCAAGGGCAGCCTTAGGTTCCAGACCCATCTACTTTCTCTTTTCACATATGGGTCCCAGACCCCTTTTCTGTTGCTTCTCAAATATGGGTCCCAGAGCCCGCCACTTAATATCACAGTTCTGCTGGCACCCCTGGTATACTCCTCCCCCTCTGGTATACTCTCCTGCCAGGGCCTGACTAGGGCCGGAGACCCCTTTACTTTATCTCTTCACATATGGGTACCAGACCCCTTTCTCAGGTTCGTAGCGTGTTTCTCTTAGGCCCGGTTCACTAGCCTGCAAGGCATTTTGTTGTGTGCATAATTCTCTTGGTTTCTTAATGTTGGTGTCCCTGACCCCTCTTACAACCTTGTAATGTCTCTTGATTAGGCCCAGCTCATTATCCAGCCACCCCTTTTGGGGTGCTCTTTCAACCCCTCCCAACCACAGCCTCTGGGGTCTCCCTGCACCTTCCCACTCCCCTCTCTGCATACCTTTGCACTTGGTCCGCGCTGGTTCCGGCCCTCTGCCAAACCTGTAAGCTCCTGCTTTTTTCCCTGGGCTCTCGTGGTCTTTTCTTGGCAGCACCCCAGCGGATATTTACCAGTGAGGGAGTCTCCTATTTCCCTCAGTCCCTTGCACACTGCTGGCACTAAAGGGTTCTTCCCCTTTTTGGGAGGCACAATGGTCTTCTTGGTTGCCCCAGTAAAGGAGACTCCAGCTTCCCTTAGTTCCCCACAGGATGCTGGCGATCAAGGGTGCCCCCTCACTCCGTTTAGTGCAGTGGTCCACAGCCCTTTCTGTTCCAGCACAGAATTCCTACTCCTGCAGGCAAGGCTTGACAACAACACTTTCTGGTTTCCCTCCTCTATTTCTTCTTCTTGGTTGTAATGTCCTTATTGAAAATTGCCTTAGTTTAAATCATTGCATGCAAGTACTCATTTTAAGTATGCAGTAGTAACATAGTTTGGCATATTCAGACAAAATAAAGGTTTTATACTTATCTAATAAAATCGAACATTTGTTTTTGGCATTTGCTCATCATAGAACAGTCAGCTTACATATCGCCTCTTGACCTCCCCCTTGCAACCATTGCAACCCTTGGAACCCACACTCTGCCTCTCCTTCTGGCTCCTTTTGTAATGTGGTCCTACTGGTTCGGTTTCCAAACTACCATTAGCTACAGAGGTTCACCTGACTATCAGACCAATCTTGGCTTGTATTTTCCACAGGGTCGGTTTACACAGGAGAGATTTAAAAACCACTTTAAGCCCCTCCCTCTTTTCCTAACACGGTCTTAGAAACAGTCTCTGGTATAGTAGCAGCCAGGGGCTCAGACTCCTCATTCTGCCTGTGGCTTTCATCGGTTATTGGAGAGTTTAGTAGCCAGTTCAGTTTGGGGAGGGCTTCTGTGTCCCCCCCACAGTCTCTCCTCATTGCCTTCTACTGGCTCCTCATTCGCCCGGGGTCCGTCAAGGGTTGCCAGATCAAGCGTTACCCGTCACTTTTCTGTGTGGGAGGTACATTTCAAACCCATTTCCTGGCTGTTCTCGATTCTGTTTCTTTATTTCTGGTCTAGGTTTTCCCAGTTGTTCCCAGGTGCCCTGTAGGAGTGGAAATCTGAAATTGAAAAAAGATAACACTGGCTAAGCAATGTACTGGGTGCACTGGGTGATAAGGAGAACGTTTCTTACCTGTAACTCATGTTCTCCAGCATTGGTGCTGTGAATATTCCCCGTCATCAGGCTGTGAATCCTCGGTTACTTTTGATTCTCCTGGCACTAGGGCAAGAAGAACCTACATTTTGTAGCCTAACACCTTTGTTATGGGTGTTTTCGGTGCCCGCTAATGGAACCTCAAGTAGCCCTTGACTAGACCCTCCTCTTCCTCTTCCCCTCAGATTCCGACCCTGTGGTACCATATGTCCCTGGGGTGTAAATGGTTTTACCTGACTGGGTGGAAGGAGGGTGAATGTGAATCTATGGAATATATCAATGCTGGAGAACAGGAGCTACAGGTAAGAATTGTTCTTCTCCAGCATTGGATCTTTCATAGATTCACATGCTGTGAATAGACTATGTAACTGTATGCAGATACTGGAGGTGCACACAGGTAAAAGCCACCCTGCACGCCTTACAGCAAATCCATAGAATCGTACCTTATTGAAACAGGTGCTGTAGGACGGCTCTCACTGTCCGCACTTCATCAGCATGCTGCTTCTCATGCCAGTAGTGCCTCGTGAAAGTATCCTGAAACGTTTCCCCTTGCCGACATTGGCTTGTTTGCCCATCACTGAAGCTGTGAGCAGCTTGAGAGGGATACTTACTTTGTCCCCCCGACCCCATGATCAAGTGCTCGGCGACCAGTTTGCTGCCAGGAACTCCTGCAGTGGTCTCATATGAAGCCTGCAGTGCAGGACCAGTAGTATGCACAACACCATCATCCCGAGCAGCTACACGATTGTCACACTGTTTCACTTTGTTTGGTGTGAACGTCTTTAGTAGAGGCCCAAGGGTTTTTAATCTGTCGCTGGTGGGATGCACCCTGGGCTCCTGGGTGGAGAATTTCACTCCCAGGAATGAGAGTCCCTTGGATGGCCGCAAGGAGGATTTCTTGTAGTTGATGGCGAATGCCCAATGTTTTTAATAGGCCCACTGTCGCCCGTATAGAAGACTGTGCCCCCTGCCTGGATGGGGCCCACACCAGCTAGTCTAAAAAAGGTTAAGCGTGGTGCCTTTGTTTGCACAGATTGGCTGCCACTGGCGCAAGGCACTTTGTGAAGGTGTGCGCAGCAGACATCAGGCCGAATGGCAGGACCTTGAACTGGTAGTGTGATTTTCTGACCACAAACTGGAGGTATTTGTGGTTCCCTGGGATGATGGGTGCGTGAAAGTGACAAGCACGTCCCTGGGGACCTTTTTCATGGCCCTTTTTGTTGCAGCATGAGCTGCACTTCTCGTAGGAGCATGGTCTTGTGAGCCTGTGGTTGGTGGTTTGGAGGTATAGGGGAGAGGGGGGGTTTGTTTGAACTCCAGTAGGTGCCCGTGTACTACAATATCCAGCAACCATCTGTCCTTTATTTCTCTCCAGTTTCGGGCAAAACTGGATATCCTCCCTCCCAGGGTGCTGTGGGATGGATTGTCACTATGGAGTCTTACCCTGCTGTCCCCTTTGGGACCCGAAGGGTTGCTTGCCGAGCTGTGGTACCGCTGGTAAGCTCTCTTGTAACCTTGCGAGTAATATGCTGAACCTCTGGAGTATTGACGTCCCTTGTTGGATGAGGACGTGGACGTGGATTTTCTGCCGGCTGCTCTCCTGAACTGATGAAAAGGATGTTGATTCTGCAAGGATGTTAATGACCCGACTGTGTTAGTGTCAGTCCTAATTGTTTTTTGAGCTTTGTCAATCTTGCGTCTGAACAGCTTATCACCCTCAAAGGGCGTGTCCACTACTTTATGGTGGACATCCATCCGGAAATCCATTAATCTGAGCCACGCTTGTCGTCGCAGTACCACTCTGTTGGCCACCTGCTTAAAACCTGTTTCCGCCAGGTCCACCACAATGTTAATAACGAAGTTGGATGATGAGGATTCTTCTTTCAGGATTGCCTTTGCCCCCCCTTACGCTTCACCACTGGGAGATACTCCAGGAATGGTGCGAGCTTATGCCACATCTTTCTATCATACCTTGCTAAGTTGGCTAGGGAGTCGGATGCTTTAACTGTCACGGGTCCAATCGCTAAGACCTTATTTATTAATTTACTGTTCGCTTGTTAGGCGCTTATACAGCAAGTACATACTGTTTCAAAGCGCCCACAGGGGGAGGGAGGGAGCAAGGGAGTGATGCATATTTCTATACAACAGAGGAGGGGAAAGGAAAAAGGATGAACCTACTATGACCTATGAGTAATTCAGAACGTGCAAGTGCAGCAAGGAAAAGGGTAGAGGAGGTAGGTTCTGGAGTGTCGGTGCTCGTGAGTAAGCAACAGATGAAGTGCATGGTGAGATAAGTGCTACACGCCAGGAGCCGTGTTGACTAAGCCTGAGCCTCCAAGATGGAGGGTGTGCCAAAGCAAGTTTTTACCAAAAGCATCCTCTGCGTCCATGCTTCATTGCACCCCTCTTCTCAGCGCTGCTCCCCGCGTATCTTTCCCGCACCCCTGGCCTTGCACATCCTTCTCAGCGTTGCTCACCTGGCTTTGCGCATCCACCTCAGTGCTGTTCCCAGGCAACCCAGGCCCGCTTAACTCCTCTCCTTCCCATTCAGGTTACCCTGAGCCGCAACCAGTGTTTTATTCCCCGTTTGCATACCACGCCCTTTCATACTGTGATATTCCAGAACATCGCTTACATTTTCCTCTTACTTCCAGGTATTCTTGGATTCCACTATTTACATATTTTGTTTTTGTAGTGTTACCATTGTATTGTTTATGGTCTGCAGAACGTAAACTTCTTCCCCCTTTAGGTCCCCTAGACTAGCTGTCTATTATGTATTGTACTTGCAGTCTCTCCCCCTAGAGTACCATTGTAGTGTACATTTGTTGCTTGCACTGTTTTCTCCACTCACGCTAGGGCCCTGCAAGGTTCCAGTTCTGTGGTGTACTTACTTGTTGCCTACTGTATTGTGGTTGAACCCGGTATGCCTCCCTCCCCTATGCCCCTAGTGTGTTCCCCGCCTCCCTCCCCTAACTCTGCACCCGCATCATCTATGGTGGTCTCTGTCTCCCCTTTCTTTTTCTTCAGATTTAGCTTTGTTGCTTGCCGCTGCCAACACCACAGACTCGGGAGATGGCTGGGAAGCGAGGCATTTTGGTGCATTTTCTGGTGGGTTGTACTTTTTGTCGAGACGGCTTTTCACCGCTGGAATCGTGAATGGTTGCTTTATTGTTTTAAGTTCCTCCTGCCAGACATGGTCAAGGATGGGAATTGAGACCACTGCTTTTCTCCTCTTACCCATATGGTCAAATAAAAAGTATTCCTTTGCATCCTCAGAGGCGAGCAGGCCAAATTAACTGCATGCCCTCATGACCGTAGAATGGAACGATGTGATATCATCAGGGGGATAGCTTTGCTGAGTCCTCGTCCTGGGGGTAATCCATGTCCCAATCATCGTACCTCCTCGGAGTGGTTGACAAGGATGCAGAGTCTTGGGGTTCGTCCACATCCGTTAGCTCCCCTTCACCTGCACTTATCGGGTCGGTGGTGAAACGGTACAGCTCCTTCTGCGTGCTGGAGAGGTTAGTGTTGGTGTGTTGGTGACACACTCCTGCCCCAGCGTATTGGTCCAAGTGCGGTGGAGGAGGGTGCATGGAGAAATGACCTGGATTGCGAGTGCTGACTGGTTTTCCCTGCAATGTGGACCTGTGTCTGAAAGAAGAGTACCTTGCTGATCTCCCCCCCGCCAAGTAGGCCTGGGTCTGACCAGAGATTGTTGTGGTACCGCTGGCTGCAGTGGTGGTTGTAAGGCTGGCATCCCTGGTCTCATCAAAGCTGCATCAAGCAGGGTGATGACCCTCTGTGCAGGGACGAGAGGACCTGCATGGTTAGTAGGGCCTGGGGTTTGGTTAACTGCGCCTTTACCTCCCTTTGCTGAATTTGAAGGTGGATGGGCTCCGTGGGTGAAGCTGGTCCTGCCTCTTCTTGTGGCTGTTGCGGTGCACGGTCTTGCCTCCTTTTGTGGTTGTTGAACTGTTAGGGCCCCTTCCTGAATATGCCGGCCTAGCTGGAGCTTTCTCCTGTAATGTCATCGACTGTTTCGAGTACTGGTATTACCTCGGAGTACTGGATAGGAGAGACCGGGCTGTTGTGTTGCGTGCTCTCGTCTGGTTGTGGAGGTCGTACCTCCTGAGGAAGTTCCCATCCTCCCGTTGATGGGGCTGCCGTCAACAGTTGTCGTTGACAGCCCCTGCTTCCATGGTTTCATGGGACCCAGGGGTGTGTCTTTCGCCACTGCCGAGGTTGCAGGCCGGGGTGACAATACCGTGCCCATGTGGTCTTTGTCCATGGTCTTCTTCGTCGACTAGTCCAGTTTACGGTGTGTTGTCGACGAGCTGGTTTAGTGGAGTGTCGCGGATGAGCTGGACTTTTGGTGCGATGTGGACGAGGCCGTTTGTGGAGCGTCATGGACGAGCCAGATTTGTGAGATGTCGCCTAGGCAGTTCTATGTGGCATCGTCAAAGGGTCAGGCGCACATTTTGGGCTCCGTCTGTGGTTTGCTTGTGCGGCTTCCGTGCTTCAACAGCATCCGCAAACCTGTGCTTCAGTGCTTTCGGAGTGGTCGACGACAGTACTCGTCGTTGTGCCCGTCTCCTCCGCTGACGAGGCCTCTCACTGACCTTGATTTATGATTGTGCTTTCGTCCTTGCGTTGGTTTGCCGCCTTCTGCTGCTGACTTCCACCTCAGTGACTGGCCTTCTGCGGGTGACGGCCCGTCCAGCCCCTTCAGTTTTTTGGCTGCCATCGACGGCTCATAGCCATGGGCGACCCAGTGCTTGGTCTTCTTCACTGGCCGTTCTTCCGACCTAGCCCTTTCCCTCGACCGCCGTCGTTTTCCTGCGGGAGTAGCCATGGTCTGGGTCGACTCGATGTTGTAAGGGTATTCGGTTTAGTTCCCCCTCATTGAGCCAGCAGATTAACCTTCTATTTCTATCTTTGAGAGTCTTGGAGCTATGACCTCGACAAATAGTGTAGCTTTCAACGGTGTTGTGGGGGTAAAGGCAGCATATGCAGTCGGGGTGCTTATCTCCCTCATATACATTGAGTCCACAAGTGGCACATGGGTTTCCTATTTGCCCTCCCTCCCCAGAAAATGTCCTCACTTTGAAGAGTATACTTGATGTTATGTAGAGAAAGTGCTTCTTTTCTTTTGAAATTGTTGTTTTGAAGATTGTAACCTAAAATTCTGATTGGGGAAAACCAGAGGACTCCCTCAGCTGGACACATGGTTAGAATCGGAGGGGAAGAGGAGGGTCTAGACTAGGGCTACTCGAGGTCCCATTGGTGGGGACCAAAAACACCCATAACAAGTTTATTTTATTATTCATAGAGCGCGCCAGACCCTGGGGCATCAGGGCGCAAAAGACAGGAATATGCTCAACTTAGTTACAAGTACATGGTAAGTAGGAAAGTACAAGGTCATCAGCAATGTTACAGTAGGCAGGTATATATAAGGCCGGATCAAGGTCAGGAAACAAAGTTACAGGGTGCATGTATACTGGATAGTCATAGGATTATAATATACAGTTATATACAGTGTGACATATCAGGTCAAGTGGCACCAAGAACATTACATTGCAAAAAGAGAAAACAAATTCAAATATCATAGTAATGAGGTGTTAAGCTACAAAATGTAGGTTCTTCTTGCCAAGGGCAAGGGAAATCAAAAGATAACAGAGGTTTCCCAGCCTGACAAAGGGGGATATTCAGAGCATGTGAATCTATGAAAGATCCAATGCTGGAGAAGGAGTGGTACCAGTGCCGACGATCCTGGGACAAGGGTTTTCATCAGTGACTGGGAACCGACAAACTTCCCAATTCAGCCATCTGGGACGGGGCTGGCTCTGGCTTTTGTTCTGGTGAGCCTCCTACCCCAAGTAGAGAGGGGTCCCGATCCGCTCCCCCGCTTCATTGGGTCATGACCCTCACATGGTCAGTAATCTGATCTGAAATTCCAAGAGGGGGTAGGAACCATTCTCAGCCTGGGGTGGAAGGCCCATCAGTGTGGAAGCCAGTCCTACTGCAAAGGGGGACAATGGCAGTTGAAAGAGGCTCAATTCCTGGCCTCTCTCCAAGTGCCTGTATGTACATTAACAGGATGTCATGACCACTGTTAAAGGCCACAAGTTGTGCCACAAGCAAGCACTCACAATAGCCCTAAGGGCCTTAAAACGTGCAGAAAAGGACTCCTGGTGCCAGACCTGGCGCCTCTGGCGCTAGGCTCATATGCTGTAAGGAAGACACATAGCAGCTTTGCTTTCAATTATAAACATGGGAACTTTGAATCCAACATGGAGGCCACAACATAGCTTAGTTCTTAAAAACCAAGCCATGCGGTTTAGTGCTCTGGGTGTGGCTGGACCTGGAACTACTTTACCTGAAACTACTTTGCCTGGGCTATTTGAACCACACCCAAACAGCAGAACACACTTCGCGGTATTCTGCATCTAGCAGCGTGACGCTCACCGTGTTCAGCTCCTGGTCTTCAGCAACTCCCTGCAGTCCTGCAAGAACAAGATTACTCTGCCTTACCTGTGAGTACACGATCCAGCCTTCAGCATCTAAATCATCCCGCGCTGGAAGACCACAACCTTTGTAAATAAAAAGAGAAGCAAGCATCAGCACCACTCACCTGTGAGTACTAGCTTGAGGAATTATTGCAATCCGCTGTTGCAACCACTGCTCGAACATCGCAATCTGAAATAACAAAAAAGGGAATAATATTAAAACGCGTGTGGTTTCAGAACATCGAATTTCATTATTCTTACATGAATTCCGTCACGCTGCGCTGCGCTTCCATCCAGAGCAGCACAGCAGCATCCTGCAAGGGAAAGGGAGAAATATTCAGGTTCGCTTTCAACATTTAACAAACGCGCTGCACTCTATGCATTACTTACCTTAACGGATTCCTGGGGGCAAGTTCCATCGTTCTCTCGTCCACTCGTAGCACCACAGCGGCCTGTGAGGAGAAGAAGAGAACACAGGTTAGCTTTAAATGAACAATAAAAGAATGCCGCGCTTCACGCTTTCTCTTACCTAAAGCGTGCATCTCCACCCGGCACGGCAGTACCAAAAGACTTTCACACCTGTAAAGAAGGAAATTAAGACAGTAATTACATTTCTGCAAACCACCATATAAGAGCAGACAAAGATTGATAAAACATCAAACCTACCAGTCTACCAGCAGACTTGGGGTCACAGCAGGCCTGGACCCGAAGGAAGGCGCAATGCACCAGTGAAGCAACTCGGTCGGAGCGCCAGCAACCACTAAGCGCCCCTGCACAAGAAACGCAGGACGGATAGCTCACCATACCGGAAAATAAGGTGAGAAAGACTCGGTGGGAGGGGGATCGGTTTGAAGGAGGTGGGAGATTCACCCACTAAAGACAGTTATTACAAATCCTCCCTCCTGTATTGCAGATTCATTATTTCCACGTTGGGCAACTACTTATCCAGGGTTCGAGACCTCAGAGCCTTCCAGACGTCCCCTGGGATACCAGGTGAGCATAACAGAACGCAAAGCCTTACACCTTATCCGCCTGGGAGTGATGGAGACATCTTAAACTGATCGGTTAGCTCAGCTTTTGGGACAATTACGCGCCGAGGTACATTCAACCCAGCATGAAACCAATGCTTTCAGAAGGGAATGGATAGTCAATAAAGACCGTACTGATGAGCTAAGCAAACAGCTACTACAATCACAGGCTGGGCAGGCTCCATCGCCCGGATTTTCCCCACCAGTTTCAACACCATCATCAGTCAATCCAGTACACATAACGCTGTCCGGATCAATACCTCTGGCACCACCGGAACAATTTAATGGGGACCCCAAAAAATATGCAACATTCATGAACCAGTGCCGTCTTCATTTTCTTTGTAGACATTGGGCCTTCCCAAACGACCAGTCAAGGGTGGCCTTCGTTTTATCATATTTGAGTGGCAGTGCTGCAGACTGGTCGGTACCTTTAGTGAGCCAGAATGACCCATTACTGCAGGACTTCAGGGGTTTTCAACAGGAGATGAAAAACGATTTGCTCGACACTTGCATGGGCATGCTTTAGATAACGAACTCCTGTCCCTCCGTCAAGGAAATCAAGATTTGCTGACTTATATTGCCATTTTTAATAGACTTGTTGTTGAAGCAGGATGGTCTGAAAATAAAAGAACCACATTATTTCACTTGGGCCTACAAGGAGACCTGGAGGATATTCTTGCTCAAGTGGTAGATCCACCTAAAGACTGTGCAGAGTTTATTATACTTGTGGGGCAGTTGGATTATAGATTGCAGGATCTAAGAACAGTTCGAAATAGATTTGAAAACCGTGCCGTGTACGTATGCTCAAAAGACAGTGTTCAACTTTCACCAGACAATACTACAAAACCCATGCAGATCGGGGGAGTGCAACCCCCTTTAACCAAGATTGAAAGAGACGAGAAGGCAGCTACAGTTATGCCTGTATTGCGGTAAATCAGGACACTTCCTCAAAGAATGTCCAGTGAAACCTCAAAGGAAGGTAGTAGGCGCTACAGAGAAAGAAGATGATGGGAAGGAGTCGGAAAACTACCAGGCCCGGCAAGCGTAGAGATCCACTTGTCGAGCGAGAAGGATGAGTCACAGACCTCACATTTTGCTCTACCAGTAATCTTGATTAATCATCAGCAGCCGTCGCAGATGCACGCCATAGAAGCACATATAGACAGCGGAGCAGTTGGAAATTACATAGACCAAGATCTGGTAGTTGAAATGGAGCTTCCCCTATGCACAAAATCAACAACTGAAAAGGTAATTGCTATTGATGGTACAGAAATAGCCTCTGGTCTAGTAACCCAATTCACAAAAGAATTAACCCTTCTGTGTCAGGATGGACATCAAGAAGCTATCGCGTTTGACCTCATTAAAGCTCCTCAGTTACAGTTGATTTTAGGGATGCCATGGTAAGTAACTCACAATCCTTACATAGATTGGTGTGCAAAGACATTGGCCTTTTCTGACGAATGTGCTAGCACTTGCTACCCAAAAACTATACCACAATCAAATTCAAAAATATCTGTTCAAGGAATAGCGTCTGTGGTTGTGGGATCAACGGATACCTTGCAAAGAGAATATCAAGATTTTCTGGATGTTTTTCAGAAGGAACAGGTTACCACTTTACCACCACATAGACCCTATGACTGTCAGATCGACCTTCTACCTGGCGCACAAATTCCGTGTGGTCGAATTTATGCACTCACTGAAACCGAAAATCTCCACTTGAAGTTCTACTTGGACCAATACCCGGCAAATGGGTTTATCGGCCCGTCTAAGTCACTGGCAGCCTCTCCCTTATTCTGCGTACCAAAGAAGGAAGGAGATTTGGGAACTTGTATCGACTACCGCGCACTTGATGAAATCACGGTAAAAAAACGCTATCCTCTGCCTCTTATCCCGGAACTTCTGGACCAAGTCAAGGATGGCCAAATCTACACCAAATTGGAACTTAGGGGAGCATATCACCTTGTACATGTGAAAAAAGGGGATGAATGGAAAACCGCATTTTGCACCAAGTATGGCCTGTATGATTATCAGTTAATGCCTTTCGGGCTTTGCAACGCTCCCGCAGCATTCCAGTATTTCATGAATGACGTATTACGAGAATTAATCGACGTCTGTGCCTGTGTCTATATCGATGACATCCTGGTGTACTCTTCCTCTGAACAAGATCACATCAAACATGTTCGCTCAGTCTTTGCAAAACTTCGCCAGCACAAACTGTACGTGAAACTCGAAAAATGTTCCTTCCATGTCAGTGAAGTGGAGTTCCTCGGTTTTGTCCTCACGCCAAAAGGAGTCAAGATGGATATGCACAAAGTAGACGCCATCCTTAATTGGCCGTCACCTTCATCGCTCAAAGGAATCCAAAGCATGCTCGGCTTTGCAAATTTTTATTGCCGATTCATCCCAGGTTTCTCACAGATAGTGCACCCATAGTGTTACAATGAAAAAACAAGAAATTCCAATAGACCGAAGAAGCAGAACAGGCCTTTCAGGAACTCAAGAGAAGATTCACCTCTGCGCCGATATTACGACATCCTCGCCCAGACCTCCCCTATGTAGTGGAAACAGATGCCTCCAGGGTGGCTATGGGAGCCGTTCTCTCTCAAAGAGATCCAGAAACGGGCCAATTGCATCCCGTGGCCTTTTGGTCACGTAAATTCTCACCACCAGAACTTAACTATGCTATCACAGACAAAGAACTGCTAGCAATAAAATCAGCCTTCAAAGCCTGGCGGCAGTATCTATTAGGTGCCAGACATACCATCACAGTAATCACAGATCACCGGAACCTTCCATACCTAAAGTCAGCAAAAGCTCAATCTTCACAACAACTGCGATGGGCTTTATTCTTCACAGAATATGATTACGTAATCACATACCAACCAGGAGTTCGGAATGGTAAGGCCGATGCCTTATCTCGCATGGGGGTTGAAGAAAAAACAAACATTACCCCGGACCCTATTGCCATCATTCCAAGTGACAAATTATTGGGACTTACTACCACACTGACTAAGCGAACTTCAAGATAAGGTTCAACTCTTAATCAACCCTGAGGCCTTACAAAAATAAACATCATACAGTGCTGGATAGATTACCCTACTTCAGAGGGTGACTTTATTTGGTAGATAGAGAACTGCAAGAGCTTGTCATATCTGGTTATCACGATTCCCTGATTGAGGGCCATCCCAGAATTGCTAAGACTCTAGATCAGGTTAAGCAAAATTATTGGTGGCCAACCTGGCATAAAGACATTGCTCAATTCATTCTATCTTGTGGGGTATGCGCACAGAAACAATCTCAAAAGCAGAAACCAGCTGGCCTTCTACAACCACTGGATATTCCAACGGCTCCCTGGCATACACTCTCCCTTGATTTTATTACAGACCTACCCCCCAGTCAAGGATTTGACACCATCCTAGTGGTGGTAGACCTGTTCTCCAAAATGGCACATTTCATTCCGTTCAAAGGACTTCGTAACGCTACCGGTTTGGCTAAGGTATTTCTTGAACAGATTATAAAATTGCATGGTTTCCCATCAATTCTGATCTCAGATCGAGGAAGTCAATTTGTGTCTAATTTTTGGAATAAATGTTGTACAATGGCACAAATCAACATTCGATTATCTACTAGCCATCACCCTCAAACGGATGGACAAACAAAGAACAAACCAGACATTAGAACAATATCTACATTGCATGCTTCAACAAGTGGAAGAGAGTTGGAAGGACTTATTATGGATAGCGGAATACGCATACAACAACTCCATACATACCAGCACAGGACAAAGCCCTTTCTACACAATATACGGGAGACACCCATGTACCTCTGAACTAGATTCCCCCACAGCCTTGGAAATGCCAGCGGTCAAGACCTTGCACACAAGTCTAACTCAGGCCTTCAGAAAGGCAACCCAACAATTACAGCAAGCCAAAGAAAGACAAAAGAAATGTTCTGACCAACATAGAAGGAAAGCTCCCGATTACCAAGTTGGGGACGAAGTCTGGTTAGCATCAAAACATGTGCCCATAAAAGGAACCCGGACCTTTCGTCCAAGATATCTAGGACCCTACACTATCAAATCAGTGATTAATCCAGTGGCCGTCAAATTGGCCTTAGCACCTGTTCAACCCGGGACCCGAGTCAAAACACCACCAAAACCAGTGCTGGTCGATGGAGAGCCTGAATTTGAAGTTAAAGACATCCTGGACTCAAAACGTACCAGATCCAAATAATACTATTTAGTGGATTGGAAAGGTTATGTCCTCAAGACAGAACATAGGAACCAAGTGAACATATCCATGCACCGCGTTTGATTAAGCGATTTCACCAGAATCACCCCACCAAACCAGGACCGGACAGGAAGAATACCCAGGGAGGGGCCTTTGGGAGGGGAGTGCTGTCATTAACACTGTTAAGGGCCACAAGTTGTGCCACAAGCAAGCACCCAAAATAGCCCAGAGGGCCTTGAAACTTCAGAAAAAGTACTCCTGGAGCACGTCCTGGCACCTCTGGCGGCAGGCTCACATGCTGTAAGGAAGACAGCTTTGCTTTCAATCATAAACATGGGAACTTTGAATCCAACATGGAGGCCACCGCATAGCTCAGTTCTTAAAAAACCAAGCCATGCGGTTTAGTGCTTTAGGTGTGGCTGGACCTGGAACTACTTTACCTGGAACTACTTTGCGTGGGCTATTTAAAAACCACATCCAAACAGCAGAACATGCTTCGCATTATTCTGCATCTAGTAGCGTGACGCTCAACATGTTCAGCTCCTGATCTTCAGCAGCTCCCTGCAGTCCTGCAAGAACAAGATTACTCTGCCTTACCTGTGAGTACACGATCCAGCATTCAGCATCTCAATCATCCCTTGCTGGAAGACCGCAACCTGTGGAAATAAAGAGAGGAAAGCATCAGCATCACTCACCTCTGAGTACTAGCTGGAGGAATTCCTGCAATCCGCTGTCGTAACCTCTGCTCAAACATCGCAACCTGAAATAACAAGAAAGTGAATAATATTAAAACGAGTGCGGTTTCAGAACATCGAATTTCATTATTCTTACCTGAATTCCGCCGCGCTACGCTGCGCTTCCATCCAGACCACCACAGCAGCATCCTGCAAGGGAAAGGGAGAAATATTCAGGTTCGCTTTCAACATTTAACAAACGCACTGCCCTCTATGCATTACTTACCTTAACGGATTTCTGGGGGCAGGTTCCATCGTTCTCTCGTCCACTCGTAGGACCACAGCAGCCTGTGAAGAGAAGAGAACACAGGTTAGCTTTAAATGGACAATAAAAGAACGCAGCGCTTTGCGCTTTCTCTTACCTAAAGCCTGCATCTCCACCCGGCACGGCAGCACCAAAAGACTTTCACACCTGTAAAGAAGGAAATAAAGACAGTAATGAAACTTCTGCAAACCACCATATAAGAGCAGACAAAGACTGATATAACATCAAACCTACCAGTCTACCAACAGACTTGGGGGTCACACCAGGCCTGGACCCGAAGGAAGGCGCACTGCACCAGTGAAGCAACTCGGTCGGCGCTCCAGCAACCACTAAGCATCCCTGCACAAGAAACTCAAGACGGATAGCTCACCATAACAGAAAATAAGGTGAGAAAGACTCGGTGGGAGGGGGGTCGGTTTGAGGGAGGTTCACCCACTAAAGACAGTTATTACAAATCCTCCCTCCTGTATTGCAGATTCATTATTTCCACGTTGGGCAACTACTTATCCAGGGTTCCAGACCTCAGAGCCTTCCAGGCGCCCCCAGGGATACCAGGTGAACACAGGACCACTTTGTATCACCCCATACCTCTTCAAAGAAATGCTTGCCCTTCCTTTTCTTTTTACTCCAATGAACCACATACATAAGAAGCCTGGGCAGTCACCCCCCCCGTAAGAATGTAACCTTATCAGGGCCTCCAGGCAGACCCTTCCAGTCAGTGGAGTTCTCCATTCAGTGAATCAGTGAAGAGAGACAGAGTGATACCAAACAAAGCAACAGAGGATCTGCATGGTCACAACGAATGCAGTGTGCCACCAGAGACCAACAGCAGATGCTATGCTCCGGTGGCAACCATGGAGCCCCACAAGAGACATTTGCAATAGTGCCATAGAGTGGCCATTTGAAAAACCAAATACCCGCCTATACTTAACTTGGACTTAACCTGGACTTATCGGCTGTTCGGATCCCTGACACAGACTGCAACATTCCACAATGCGGGACACAATCTTTCCGGCATGGCAGACCCGCAAGGCAAAAGGGGGCAAGCTTAGCCCCTTTGTTATGCATTTCAACACCTGAAACTCCTCCAAGGCGGGGAAAGCTAGGGCAAGATTGGTAAACGGTAGAAGGCCAAGCGGAGAAGGAGAGGGAGGATAAGAAAGGAAAAGGGAAAGCATGAGGAGGAAGGACAGGTGACTAGAGTGTGGAGGCATTAAGGAAAAGATATGAGGTATTAGTTGGTTAGAGCAAGTGGGACTGTGTGGCGAGTGTTTGAGCAAGGTGGGTGAGTAGTAGAGTAAAAGTAGAGTGAGTGGAAGGTGGAAGAGTGAAAGGAGGGTGACTGAAAAGGTGAAGTGGAGTAGTAGTGTGGAGAGGGGAGAGTAGTAGTGGGGAGAGTAGTGTGTGGAGAGGGGAGAGTAGCAGTGCAGAGAGGGGAGAGTGGAGAGTGGAAGGAGAGTAGGACGGAGTAATATCAGCGGTTAGTGGTAGTATGAGAGAAAGACTGGAGGGTGGCACAGTAGAGAAGTTAGGTGGAGTTACAGAGAGGAAAGCAGTGAGAGGAAGAGAAAGTGATAGGGAGAGGTGCATAAGGGTCTGACAGGAAGACGACAGAATGGCGCCTAGATGTTTAAAAGGCCCTCCCTTCCCCTTAGAACCAACTTGAGCGGCAGAGTAGGTCTCGCTTAGGAAGCGCTGGAGAGAGATTAGACAGGTAAGGAGATTGCCCTTAGGCCCTCATTTACAGCAAGGTACAACCTAGACAGTAAGGGGACAATAACCTCAATATACTAGCCTGGCAAGTAGAGAAGCCTGTACTAGCCCCACACACACACAGACACTTGCTCACCCCCCACATACACACACATGCTCACCCCCCACATACACACACATGCTCACCCCCCACATACACACACTTGCTCCCCCCTCCACACACACACACACACTTGCTCGCCACCCCACACACACATACACAAACACACATACTTGCTCGCACATCACCAGTAATCCCTTAACGGTCAACCCCCTCAAGGACAGAGATTGGCAGGAATTTCATGACTGCCAATGGCAGTTATGCCACCTGTATATGTTGAACGGGTAAAAATGACCTACAAGCAACATGATCATATCAAAAGATAACATTTTAAAAGCAGAACACCAGTGTCATGTTAAATGTATGTGACATACTAACCAGCTTGCTCCAACGCCACCAGCATTGACTGCTCTATGAGATCCCGTTCAATGAAGGAGCGAAACTCCTCCATGTACACTGTCAGATCAGGGAGCTGAAAAGTGCAAATGGGCATCTCCAGCAGATGTTCACTGCTACCATTGCTAGAAACGTGGGAGCGTGCCAGTGACACAATGGTTGAGCTGGCATGGGAAATCCCTCTAGACAGACGTTTTTCTAAAAAAAGAAAGGGAAAGGCAATTAGACACAAAAGTAGCATCTACAATGACTCAAATACATTGAATGAGTATAACAACCAGATTCTAAATGTAATAGCACTAGTTTGAATAAAGGTTGTTAGTGTTTTCAACGTAAAAATATATTTGTCTTCAGAGGAATATAAATATACAAATTAGCTGAACATGTCAGTGATAACCATCAAATAATTTAACACAGAAATCCTTACAGTTGCCTTAATTATTTCATCAATACGCCACTATTCCATAAGCTCATTTAGATAGTTTACCCTCCCCGCTTCCTAGTTTACACCCCAATCTCAGAGGCATTTCTTACTCAGTTATAAAACACTACAGAAACACTAGATAAAGTACTTAAGAAATTAAAAATGTGTGTGCCTACCATTAGTACAAAGAGACCTAAAAAATATGCACTATATATTCTGCCTACCATGCAAAACAGAATGGCAAACATCACTTAGCCAGTAATAGTCTTTCTGATGCTTCTAGCTGTTTCAAATCATGAGTTATGCATATTTTACCACCCACTGATTGGTCTGGGGGATTACATGTTGTTTACTTCACAAATCAAAGTATATGTTGATGGGGGCATCCCTGTCATACTAATCTCGCCTAAGTGTGCATGTACCCACAATGCCCTTTGGTGCCTATCACCTCACTCATTGCAATCTGAAAGCATGTTGGATTGGTTATGAAAGTAGAAGCATGTGTTTTGTCGTATGCCTGTATTCTCCACTATCAGGGGATTGAATAGTGGCATGTGATGCTATTGTGAAGGGTCTTGGAATATGGAACCCCTTGTGGAATGTGTATGGAGGAACAGGGTTCCAGGTTCCCTAAAAAGTGGTTGGAGTGGTACTTGAGCAAGGAGGTTGTTGTTGGGGGTCGCTACAAGGGTCTTGTACAAATAAACTGAAGCTAACCTTGATGTGTCTGCTTCATATTAAATGGCAACAAGTTTACAACCCCCGGCATGGTCGTGCATGAGCTCGGTTTACCGGTCTGCTGTTCAGCATCCTCATCGGCGCTCACTGCTCCGAGGAGGCCGGAGAACAGATGCAGGTACTGAACTGACTGGAGCGAACAAGGAGCGTCTCCATGTCGAGAAGGTGTGGCGGAGAAGCTGTGGAAGGGAGCTGTGTCAACTGTCGGAGGCAACGGGTCCCTGCGTGCAGGGTGAGGAGGAGCCAGTGTGCAGCCAGTGATAGTGAGAGTGCTGCGGACGACTCATCAGCTTATACTAAGCATGAAGGTACGCTGTATTTGTTTGAGGGGGGCGGGCAAGAAAAAAAAAGGCAGCCCCTTCCGTGGCAAGACTAACATTATGTCGTAATGTTAGAGAAAGGGGCCCTAGTGCGTGACGAGCGAGCGACTGCCCATCTTTGTTGAAACAGGTTGTTCCTTTATGAGGATCATTGGGTGATCATTCCTCAATAGTGTGTGCACTCGTCCCAGTGATTAAAGGGACTTTCATACTGGTACAGAAGGTCGACGCCACAAGTTATAGTGGCCTTGCCTGATGTACCCAGCCCCACAATTTTTATGGCAACATCTGGACCAGTCAAGGTCAAGTGGAGTCAATGGAAGAAAGGATTTCTGCACTTTATTAGGGCAGCATGTGCAAATTTCTTTTCTACTGAGAGGAAAGACTCCTATTTCCTATTAATGTACTTTTTAGGTTACGAAGGCCAACGTATTATTGAGACTCTGCCTGAACTGGTTGATGTAGGTAGTGGAGATGTGGCCAAAGAGTTGGAGGTGGCCCTACTCAAGTTGGAAAGTTACTTTATCCCTAATGCACATACCAGAGCATTGAATATGTTATGGCTCTACACCACCTGGCTCTGTACTGTAGGTTCGGTAATTCTTTGGATGAACACATTCAGGATCAATTCATGATCCATTACAACAATAGGATTAGAGAAGAGCTTTGGTTAAAAGATTAACCTAGCCTTGACAGGGTGATAGATATTGCTAAACGGGTAGAACACTCCATCGCATGTGTTGCTAAACTGACCAAGGCAGAGAAAAAGGCTTTGAGGATTTCAGAGACGAAACAGGAGAAAAAGTCGAAGGAAGGAATGTTGAATAAAGGAGGTGGGGAAAGCAATGGAACATGTGTGATGGCCCAGAAGGGCGAGGAACGACTGCTTGCGGTGTGCCAATGGGTCACATTTTTCTGCATCTTTAGTGTGTCCTGGGCAGAACGTGGCGTGCTCCAAGTGTAAAATGAAGGGTCACTTTGCTAATTGTTGCAAACATTTTCAATTCAACCAAAGGAAAGTATTGTATGTGACCGGAGAGGATCAGGATTCCTCTGAAGAGGAAGATGACTCATGTTGAGACAATTATTGTCAATGTTGTACATGATGTGGATGAGGGGAGTCTGTATGCTTTGATTTGAGTGAATGGGACAGAAGTGTCTATGATGGCTGACTCTGGAGCAAAAATGTCCCTCCTCCCTAAGGGTTGGATGCGCATGATTAAGGGGGTGATGTGAGCAATTTGTTGAAGGAGGATGTAATCCCAAAGGGTTATAATCAAGACAAGATTGAATGGATGGGCTATTTCAATGCTCAGTTTGATTTTAAAGGAAGAACCGCCCCAGGGAAGGTATGTGTTACACAGAAGGGTGCATACAAACAACAACGGGACTACTTGGTTAAACCAATCCCCTCTACAACCCAAATTATATACTTATACCACAAAGAGACGACAAACATCGAATTATCCTGGACAAAGCCTAGTTTCTACACATCACTGAAGCATGAGGTCAACCGTAGGATGTCGGCGGTGGGCCGCCAATCTAAGGAAAGAGAAGCTGACCCTGTTCATGCACACCAAGCAATATACTTTTTTTTAACGTATTTTTATTGTTTTTACACAAAAATAGAGTTTGGGTCCTCAATGGGTTTTTCAGTTCGGGAACTATTCGTGCTGTATATATCTGATATTTTGATATTGTGTGGACACCATTGTTCCATATAGTCTGATTTTAAGTATTCCAGCACTGATCCCCATTCCTTCATGAAGGAGTTGTTCTGGTCCTGGAGATGGTTCGTGATCTTTTCCATGGTCATTTGGGACCACACCTTTTGCAGCCATGTGAATACCAGTGGTGGGTCTCGTTTCTTCCAGCTTTGAGCTATCGTTGCCCATGCCGCGATGACTAGGCCCATAAAGCCCCTCCATTGTGCTTTGAGGAGTCTCTTGGCCTGTGTGTCCTTAAATCCACACAACCACACCCTCACCCCCATTTGGCCTGCCTCTGGGAATATTTTTGTCATTTCCGTTTGCACTTCTTTCCAGAAGCCCTTCACTCCCTGACAGTCCCACCAGATATGCCTCTAAGTTCCTGCGTCCAGACACCCCCTCCAACAGCGATCCGACGTATCCGGGTACATTGATTTGAGCCTCTCTGGGGTAGAATGCCATGGAGCGATTATTTTCAGCCACATTTCTCTGGTTTGGACGGCCCTGGTGAGTTTGGGGATGCCTGCACACAGTTCCTCCCATTGCTGCCTGGCAATTTCTTCCCCTAGCGTGGCTTCCCATCTCTTCATGTAAATCCATTTAATTTCTTCTTCTTGTGTGCTAATGAAGTTGTATAATGTTGACACCAGCTTTTTGTCACCTGGGTTGGTTATTATATACGTCTCAAATGGTGTGAGGTCCCTCGTGGCCGCCTGGAAGACCTCTGGTGTACTTAGCCTATGTTTTAACTGCTCATATTTGTATCTATCCGCTTCTGTTAGCTTTCACATATTTTTAAATTCTGCACAAGTTTGTATTTCTTTGTCTTGGATCATTTCACCAATTTTCCTGCATCCTGCTGCGTCCCACTTCTCAAAGCCGCCGGATTCCTTTCCTGGGGGGGAACTCTGGGTTCCTGCATATAGGCGTGAAGGGGCCAGTGGGGTGGTCATGATTCCCTTTCTGGTTTCGTCATCCCAGGCGTTGAGGGTGGTTCTCATGACCTCACTTACTTGAAGATTCAGGTGTCTGTGCTGTATATGTTTCCACAATAAGTCCTCCAGGCGGGTCCTAGCGACCGCCCTGTCTTGTGTTACCTAGGTCGTTTGTTGGTCCTCACCCATCCATTCCTTCAGGAATGAAAGTTTGGCTGCCTGATAGTATTTCTTAAAGTGAGGTAGGGACATTCCGCCAGCCTTTGTTGGTGCCGTGAGAATGGCTCTGGCGACCCTCGGAGGTCTCTTGTTCCACAAAAATTGCGATATGGCTTTGGAGAGAGCTTTGAAGAAGGAATCGGGGACTGACACTGGGAGGGCCTGGAAATAGTAGAGCACCCTGGGGAGTATGTTCATTTTTACTGATTGGATTCTTCCCCATCATGAAATCCTAAGCGGGCACCATCTTTCTAGATCCTTTTTGACTCTAGCCAGAAGGTGTATGTAATTACACTTATAGATCTTGTCCACCCTGTGCGTGAGTGTCACCCCTAGGTATTTGATGCCCTCCTCTACTGTTTTTAGACTTATCAAGCCTGCCACTGTTTCTAGTGACACCTTGTTTCCTGCAAGGAGCATATTCTCCGATTTTTTCCTGTTAATGTTCAGGCCTGAGATCCCCCCAAATTCTCAAGTGTTTCTATGGTTCTCGGTAGAGAGCTCCCAGGGTCTTCCAAGGCTAGGAGCATGTCGTCAGCGTAAGCTATAACTTTATGTTGCCTGCCATCGCAGGGGAGGACGAGGAAATGTGCTCTCTTGCGGCATGGAAACTGTTGATAGCTGAACTGTTTGGAACGGGGTCAGCTTCAATTGACTCTGAGAGTGATGACGCCCCCTCGCCCACAGCGGATACCAAAGGCGAACACCATACAGGCTCATAGGGGGGAGGGATGGGGATTGCAGTGTTGTTTGTTGTTAAACGTGTTTATTTATGTTCAAGTTGTAATGTTGTGTGGTTTACATATATAAAATAAAATATATTTTAAAAAAAAAATAAACTTTATGTTGCCTGCCCGCTGTCATGGTACAGGCACCCAAAACCCTGAAACTTGGGGGGCCATCCCGGACTTTGGACCCCCTTGGGGCTTATCAGGCCCCAGCCAGGCTCAACTGGACGCAGTCCTGGCCCTGCTGCCGCCAGGCTCATGGAGGTGTTAGTTACATGGTCCATTAACTTGGCTCAGAGGCTGAGCCATTCAGTTCAGGGTGTGGCCTAGAACTACTTTACCTGAGAGAAGGGATACGGAGAAGAGGACTATTTTATTGGAACTACTTGCAAGGCTATTTTAACCGTACCCAACAATCTGAACACGCTTCACGTTATTCTGCACTCCTGCAACGTAACGCTCACCGTGTCAGATCAGTTCTTGCTTCCTTCTGCCACGCCCGTCCAGAGTCTTCCATCCATCGGCACCTGTGAACAGAGAATAACAGGAGTTATTTAAGCATCGAAGGCCTTACCTGCAGTACATCCAGATCTCATCTCCTGCTTTCCCACGGACCGCCGCATCTGCAGAACAGAACGAAAAGCACCCTCTCGGGTAGCTACTCACCTGATCGGCCCGCTCCAGGAACTTCGTCGGACAGTTCTTCACTCAGCAGAGCGCTGCAGCTCGACACCGCCACACGGATCTTCTATTCTTCTTCCTGGACTTGCGCCGTACCTGCTGAACAGAAAAGGACAAACAGGTTAGTCACACGTAGCAAAGGAAAGCTACAGAGGCGAACATTCGCGAGCCCAGCACAGCGCTATACTTACCGGCAGGAATCCTGAGCATCGTTGTCAGGAGGTTCATCCATCATCCGAAGGTCGCTTAATGCCGCACCTGTAAGACAATAACGGACATTAGTTATCTTGAACAGAAAGACTTAGCCGTCATTCCAAGCAGTTATTGGAATAGAGGCTTACCTGCTTACTCCTGGGCCTTCTACTTCAGCAACTTCCTTCGGATCAGTGACGTAACTCGATCCAGGAAAGACTGTGAACCGTGCCCCTGCCAGAGTGTGCAGGACGGAGAGCTCGCCCATTAAAAAACAGAGGTGAGCCAGAAGAAGTGAAGGATAGACCGGAAGGAGGTGAAACCACTGACCACCTCCCTTCCGTAGCTAATATCTTGTTTCGACTTGCAGGCTAACATCTCCTGAAGCAAGGACTAAGGGGAGACGCAAGCTAGCATCACGACACCCTACGCACACGAGCACGCCCCCATGGAGACCAGGTGAGCGTGACAGAACGCGAAGCCTACACAAAATTCTCTACCTGGGCGTCATGGAAACCTCGGAAACTGATCAGCTAGCTCAGCTTTTGGGGGAACTCAGGGCCGAGGTCCATTCGGCTAGACAGGAAACCAATGCCTTACGAAGAGAACTGATTGTAGCCAAGGAGCGCACCGACGATCTCGTCAGACAGCTGCTCCAGTCACATGTAGGGCAGACGCCGCTAGCCAGGGTGGGGTCAGCGGTACCCCCCGCATCAAGCAATCCGGTTCAGGTGGTCCTCCCAGGAGCTGTACCCTTGCCACCCCCAAAACGATTCGCTGGGGATCCGAAAAGGTATGCGGTGTTTATGAACCAGTGCCGTCTACATTTTCTATGCAGGCCAGGAGCCTTTCCAAACAACCAGTCCAAAGTAGCTTTTGTACTTTCATATCTTAGCGGCAGTGCTGCTGACTGGTCTGTACCGCTGGTCAGTCGGGATGATCCCATTTTGCGAGACTTCCAAAGATTCCAATTGGATATGGAGAAGCTGTTTGCCCGGCGTTGTCAAGGTCAGCCATTATATAATGAGCTCTTGTCTTTGCATCAGGGCAATCAGGATTTGTTAACATACATTGCGACCTTCAACAGACTGGTTGTGGAAACTGATTGGCCGGACGACAAGAGAACAACACTTTTTTACCGTGGTCTGAGAGGGGAGTTAAAGGGCGTTTTAGCTCAAGTGGTGAACCCGCCCAAGGAAAGTGCCGAGTACATACGACTTGGTAGTCCAGCTAGATCACAGACTGCAGAACTGTAAGGCAGATCGTGCTTGAATTGATTCTAGAGTATTCGTGCGCCCCAAGGAAAATGCCTCCAGGACCACCGATGTGTCAGAACCCATGCAAATCGGGGGAAGTACGGGGGCCGTTAACCAAGGCCGAAAGGGATAGGAGAAGCCAGCCATTTTCTCAGAGAATGCCCAGTGAAGCCACCCAAAAATGCAGGAGTCGCCGGTAAGGTTGAAACAGAGTCTGAGCCGGAAAACTTCACCGCCTGGCAGGCGTAGAAGTCCGCTTGCCAAGCGAAAACAAGGACTCCCAGACCTTGCACCTAGTTTTGCCTATGGTCCTTATAAACCACCAGCAACCGTCTCGAATGCATGCAGTCAGAGCATACATCGACAGTGGAGCCACTGGAAATTATATGGATCAAGAATTGGCTTCAAGGATGAACCTTTCCCTTTGCGAAAAGGCAACAACAGACTTAGTCACCACAGTCGATGCAACTGAAATAGCTTTGGGTCCGGTAACACACTCTACGGCTGAGATGACTCATAGTGTTTGATATAATCAAGGCCCCACAATTTCAGATAATTCTGGGTATGCCATGGTTGGAATCACAAAATCCTTGCATAGACTGGGGTGCCAAGAGGCTGACCTTCTCAGTCGACTGTGTTCAGACTTGTTATCCAACTAAAGGACCTTTGGTCACTGGAGCAACAACGATCATGAAACCAACCAACTGGCTACCTCTGGTATATCAAGACTATCAGGATGTATTCCAAAAGGATCAAGACAACACACTGCCCCCTCACAGGTCGTATGACTGCCAGATCGACCGAGTACCAGGAGCACCGATTCCGTGCGGTCGAATCTATGCTCTCACAGAAACCGAGAACCTGCATTTGAGAAAATATTTAGACCAGTATTTGGCTAACGGTTTCATCCGCCCATCCAAGTCCCCAGCGGCCTCACCATTATTCTTCGTGCCTAAAAAGGAAGGTGACCGTAGGACTTGCATCAACTACCACGCATTGAATCAGGTCACTGTTAAAAACCGTTACCCGTTGCCTCTGATTCCTGACTTATTGGATCAAGTTAAAGATGCCCGGATTTACACCAAGTTAGACCTCTGCGGAGCTTACCACCTGGTGCGGATCAGGAAAGGGGACGAATGGAAGACCGCTTTCCACACCAAATACGGGCTATTTGAATACCAGGTGATGCCTTTTGGCCTTTGCAATGCTCCAGCGGTGTTTCAATATTTCATGAACAATGTTTTGTGAGAAATGATTGATGTGTATGTCGTAGTATACATCAACGACATTCTGGTATACTCCCGTTCAGAGCAAGAAAGCAGTTTTGGACAAACTTCGACAACACAAGCTACTTGCAAAGTTGGAGAAATGTTTTTTCCATGTTACTGAGGTGGAGTTCCTCGGATTTGTTCTAACCCCTCATGGTGTGTGATGGATTCACGAAAGGTGGATGCCATTCTCAACTGCTCCAGGTCCAGGATCTGCCTCTGCTGGAGCAGCGGGCCACCTGCACGAAGCCCTGGCCACCTTTGAGGCATTTAGGTAGCGCCAACTTCGGATGCGCTTTTCTACAAAAATCGATCATTTTCACTGCAGCACCTTCATCTGCAGAACCGCTATGAAGCGAATGCTGAATAACCCGCCCCGAGGAGATTTCGAGCGAAAATCACTGCCACAGCACCCTAAAGCCATCAAGGTACACGAGGTACCCGATTACTCCAAGATGGCCGCCCACTCGCCATTGTCTACCTCTAGTGCCTAACATGACCCATGCACTAGGCCCCGATAGGCTACCTTGCCTACTTTGACCAGATTTGTCGCCGGCAGGCGGAGCCGGCCCACCTCGTCCAAGGCCCACTGAGACGAGGCTGGTGCCTGTTTCATGCCCCTGTCTGCCATCTGCCAGACCCCCTGCCAGGTAACTCCTAAGCCTTTCTTAACACTATCATTGAGGCACATGACTCTTGTCTTTCTGTCTATCACTACTACGCCTCGCTCGTGGTACATTAAAAACGTCAGACAGTTCGCCATAATCCTGCTTTCTGTTGGTTCTACAAACTACATGTAGATTGTTTGAAACAGCCTGGTCTAACGGTCACATTATTAACCACCTAAGTGCCTTGGTTGCTCAAATTGATTATAGATGACCCATTGCTGGTGCATATAGTAATTGACCTCACTCGAAGATCCTGCATGTCACTGCACTCCTTTTACTGAATCTCATTCTGCTTTTTATGCTACACACTGTACCTCCCATTATCACTAGTGTCGTGTTCTCTTGTGTTCTCACTTGTGTTCTCCAGTCACCAGTGTTTTAGGTCTCTGTACTAAATTCGAATCTAGATGTTAGTTTGCTTGAATATCCTCATTGCATCTCTTCAACTTAAATGCACTAAAATGTACTAAATATTAGCGCACTGTACCTCCCAGTCATTAACGACTCAGGCATATCACTGAAGTACCTAAGACCAAACCTAATATCTAGACGCCAGCTCACAGTATGCTCCTGGCATAGTCAGAAAATGCCCCCCACTCGCCTCAATAAAGTCACCTTGACCCCAATACCCCTCACAGCCATATCCAGTATAATGGCCTCTACTCTCAAAACCAGCCCTCCCAAGGATAGAAATCTGAGACTCCGGTCCAGACTACCTAGTATATATGAACCTGTAGGAAACCACCAGAATAACGCCACTACCCAATCAAAAAACCTGCACCGTTCAGTCAAGCAATCCACCCACACCGGTGATCAAACTTCTACTATAACTTGCACAACTAGAGATACCCTACCACTTAAAACCTGTCAAACCAGCAAACCCAATAGCTCCCTAACACTACTAGGATCTCTCATAAATGCGAGATCTGTGGTGGCCCATGCCGCAGAAATTGCGGACATCCTAAATAATGATAATTTGGATCTATTGGCCATAACCGAGACTTGGCTTCACGAGGCTGCAGGACCAACACTAATGTTAGCAGTGCCCGATAAATACCAAATTCTCAGAGCTGACAGGCCAAATGCCAGAGGCGGCGGACTAGCCATCATCTGCAAATCTATCCACATCAGACTTGCCACTTCAGTCTCCTACTCATCCTGTGAAGTACTTACAGCCAAAATGCCCCTCTCCAACAACCGCACGCTCTCAATCCACTTAATATATAGACCCCCAGGGCCTCTAGGCACCTTTGAAGACGATTTAACTAGCCTTATAGCCAACAACACCAAAGACCACTCCCAAACCCTACTATTGGGAGACTTTGACCTCGGCTTTAATTAAATTGACAATAAACACGCTGAGTCAGTTGCAGCCCTGCTCAAGGACCACAGCCTTGATCAAAAAATCCTCTCTCCCAACCACATCAAAGGAAGGCACCTTGATTGGATATCGGAACTGAATTGCAACATCAGTATCACCGATATTGCTCCACAAACATGGACGGATCAATATCTAATAACCTTCTCTGCCACGCTAGATCTCCTTAGCCCCAAAATCAACAACATGGTTCCCCCTCTCCCGACCAGAAGTAAGAAGGACATGACTGCTGAAAACATTATCCCTCTCCTCCTTCCAGCCATATCAGGATTGGAAAGTAACAACCCGGACACCTTGGTAAACACTTTCAATGATGCTATGACCAAAGAATTAGACGCAGTTGCTCCAGCCAAATTACGTAAAGCTAAACAGGAAGCCCACTTAAATGCCTGGTTTACGCCCCACCTCAAATCTCTGATACTACAGAAAAGAAAGCTCCAATCCATCTGGCGCCACTCACCCACTGAACACAACAAAAACAACCTAACCGAATTTGCCAAATCCTACAAAAAAGAAATTACCAAAACTAAGAAAAACACCTTTAATGACAGAATTACAAAAGCCAACTCTAATACTAAAGAGCTCTTCGCCATCCTCCGTGAAATGGAATCCCCTATTCAACCAATAGACAATGCCCCTAAAAATAAAGATTGGTGCACAAACATACAAAACGCCCTTGCTAACAAAATTTCCTCGCTTCAATGTAAAATTGCTAAAAAAAAAAAAGGCTGCACTGCCACCACTGGACCAACAAATACCCCAATCTCAGAAGAATAAGACTACTGCACCGTTTAGATTCAAGTCTTTCTCCATAATTGACAGAAAAAATAATACTCTCCCTCAAACCCTCAAATTGTAAGGGCGACTCCTGCCCAGCACAATTAATAAAGGATGCAGCTAGGGATCTAGCTCCCTTCATTTCCAAGCTCAAACTCTTCCTTTAAATCCAACACGGTACCCACAAACCTCAAAGAATCATGTGCCCTACCATTACTGAAAAAACAAACTCTGAACCCCACCATCCCCACCAATTATAGACCTATCACCACAGTGCCTTTTCTACTTAAAATCCTAGACGGAGCTGCCTACACACAAATCCAGGATTACCTGGAAGCTAACCACTTGCTTGGCTCACGGCAATCTGGCTTCCGCCCACTTCATGGCACGGAAACAGCTCTGTTAGACCTCAAGACCCAAATTGAGGAACTTAAGGATAATGGGAAAACAGCTCTGCTCCTCTTACTGGACTTGTAGGCTGCCTTCGACTTGGTGGACCATGCAGTCTTGTGAAACCACCTTGAATCTGCCGCCAACTTCACCGGAGATGCCATAGCCTGGGTCCAATCCTTCTTAGCAAATCGCACCATGCGAGTCTTCTCCACCTCCGACTCAGCCGACCCCATCAAAATAACCTGTGGTGTTCCACAAGGATCTTGTGTCTCCCCCACCATGTACAATATCTTCACCAAGCCTTTGTTGGACAGACCGGGTGTCATCTACACGAACTACGCAGAAGACACCCAGATCCTCATACCCCTTTCGGGCAACTACAAGACAAACTCAGCCTTGGTGAACAAAATATACACCCTCATTCAGGCATGGATGGCCTCACATGGCCTCTGCCTGAACGACGATAAAACAGAGTTATTAATCCTAGGCTCTGAAGCCAACATCCAAAAATTATGCCCAAACTACACATCCTTCAGCATTGATAATAACCCTATCAAGGTGATGTCTGTGGTTGAAACCCTTGGATTCTATCTGGACTCCTCCCTCACTCTCAAGAAGCAGGTCAACTCCCTCGCCTCTTCCACCACCTACACTTGCAAACTCATCCGCGCATCTAGACGATACCTTTCCAGTGCCAGCTGCATCACACTAGCTAACGCCCTTATCATGTGTCTAGGCTAGACTACTGCAACGCCCTGTACTCTGGAAGCAATAAATACATCACAGACAAACTTCAAAGACTACAGAACAATGCCCTGAGAGCAGCACTAAATATCCCATTTAGAGAGCACATCACTAACTGCAGGAAAAAGGCTAACTGGCTAAAAATAACAGACGGAATTCTACTTAAAACAGCATCCCTCACATCTAAATGTCTTAACAATTTAGCCCCCCTGTATCTAATGGAAAAAATCAATAGGAAACTTTCCACGCAACCCACGAGACCTGCCAACACCTTCAAACTAGAAATTCCAAGGTTTAAACGATCCACCGCGGGAGGAACTAGCTTTCCTGTCAAAGCTGCTCACTGCTGGAACAAATTACCTCTTGAACTTAGAACTGAAGAACCATACCCGAAATTCAGGCACAAGATAATCAATTGGCTGCCAGCCAATGACACATAACTTTACCTACACCTAGCTTACTCCCACCTAGCCACTACCGATTTGTTGCCTGGACACCCCAAGGAGTTCAGAGTATGCTCGGATTTGCAAACTTCTATCGGCGCTTCATTCCAGGATTCTCGCAACTAGTGCACCCCATCACCACTCTGTTGCGCAAAAACAAGCGTTTTCAATGGTCCGAAGAAGCTGAGAAAGTCTTCCAGGAACTAAAACAAAGATTCATCTCAGCCCCGATCTTGAAACACCCTCGTCCAGATCTACCGTACGTGGTCGAAACGGATGCTTCCAGTTTGGCAATGGGCGCAGTCCTTTCACAAAGGGATCCCGAAACGGGTCAACTGCACCCGGTAGCCTTTTGGGCACGGAAATTTACGGCTCCCGAGCTGAACTATGCGATTACGGACAAGGAACTGTTAGCCATCAAGGCGGCCTTCAAAGCCTGGCGACATTACCTCCTCGGAGCTAGACACACCATCACAGTAATTACCGATCATTGCAATTTACAGTACTTGAAGGTGGCAAAAGCCCAATCATCTCGTCAACTACGGTGGGCATTATTTTTTGCGGAGTTTGACTTAGTAATTACCTACCGACCTGGCTGTCGAAATGGAAAGGCAGACGCACTGTCCCGTATAGGAGTAGACGAGGAAAACGCCAATCCCGACCCAGTGCCTATCATTCCTGTTGAGAACATTCTTGGGATTACTACGTCTCTAACATTAGAAGACGTTCAAGAGAGTATCTCTCATCTCATGGATTCCAACACCTAAAGGATTGGCCGACCAAAAGTCCTCACCATTCGGTCACCAACCAACTACCCTATTTTCGAGGACGTCTATCTACCCAGCAGAGAACTTCAGGAAAAAGTAATCTCACATTACCATGACTCATTAGTAGAAGGTCACCCTGGAATTACAAAAACTGAGGCCAAGGTCAAACGACAATTTTGGTGGCCAACATGGCGTAAGGCCATCAAGCAGTTTGTGCTATCCTGTGGAGTTTGCGCTCAAAACAAGGCCCAAAAGAAAAAAAATCACCAGGCCTGCTTCAGCCATTAGACATTCCACCAACGCCTTGGCACACACTATCTCTTGATTTTATAACAGACCTTCCTCCGAGTAACAGATTCAACACAATTTCAGTAGTGGTGGATTTGTTTTAAAAAATGGCCCACTTCATCCCGTTAAAAGGACTACCCTCAGCTTCAATTCTGGCTAAAGAATTTCTGGAACAGAACGTCCGAATTCATGGATTCCTTTCCATTCTGATCTCAGACCGTGGCAGCCAGTTTATCTCACGCTTCTGGAAGAAGTGTTGCGAGTTAAATCAAATCGACATAAGACTTTCCACCAGTCACCATCCCCAAACCGATGGTCAAACAGAGAGAACAAACTAGACCTTTGAGCAATATATCAGGTGCATGTTACATCAAACTGAAGGCAGCTGGAAGGATGTTTTATGGATCACTGAGTATGCCTATAACAACTCACTCCATTCCAGCAGAGGTCAAAGTCCCTTTTATACAATCTACGGGTTACACCCACGAACTTCCAACCTTAACCCGCCACAACTTCTGGAAATGCCAGCTCTGAAAAGTTTGCACTCTACCATCTCCCAAGCCTTCAAACAAGCAACAGATCTAAGGCAGGCTAAGGAAAGGTACAAGAAATCAGCCGACGCACATAGAAGTGAAGCTCCAAGTTATCAGGTTGGGGATAAAGTCTGGTTGGCATCAAAGTACATACCCGTTGAAGAGCCTCGTACCTTCAATCCCAGATATTTGGGTCCGTATACCATGAAGGCCATAATCAATCCAGTGGCTATGAAATTGGACTTACCCCCGCACATGAGAATTCATCCAGTGTTCCACGTCTCACTTTTGAAACCGGTGCAACCTGGAACACGAGTTGTGAAACCACCGAAACCGGTCACAGTGAACGGAGAAGCTGGGTTCGAGGTTAAAGAGATTCTGGACTCAAAAATCACCAAATCAAAACTCTTTTCCTTGATAGACTGGAAAGGGTACGGACTGCATGAAAGATCATGGGAACCTAGCGAGAATGTACATGCTCCACGGTTATTGAAAAGGTTCCACCGTAATCACCCAAACAAACCAGGACCAATGAGTGGTTCAGCCATTAGGGGGGCTTTAGGGGGGGGGGGGTGGATAGTGCTGTCGTGGTGCAGGCACCCAAAACCCTGAAACTGGTGGGGCCATCCTGGACTTTGGCCCCCTTGGGGGCTTATCAGGCTCCAGCCAGGCTCACCTGGACTCAACCCTGGCGCTGCTGGCGCCAGGCTCATGGAGGTGTTAGTTACATGGTCCATTAACTTGGCTCTGAGAGGCTGAGCCATTCAGTTCAGGGTGTGGCCTGGAACTACTTTACCTGAGAGAAGGGATACGGAGAAGAGGACTATTTTCTTGGAACTACTTGCAAGGCTATTTAAACCGCACCCAACAATCTGAACATGCTTTGCGTTATTCTGCACTCCTGCAGCATAACGCTCACCGTGTCAGATCAGTTCTCGCTTCCTTCTGCCACGCCCGTCCAGAGTCTTCCATCCATCAGCACCTGCGAACAGAGGATAACAGGAGTTATTTAAGCATTGAAGGCCTTACCTGCAGTACATCTAGATCTCATCTCCTGCTTTCCCACGGACCGCCGCACCTGCAGAACAGAACGAAAAGCACCCTCTCGGGTAGCTACTCACCTGATCGGCCCGCTGCAGGAACTTCATCGGACAGTTCTTCACTCAGCAGTGCGCCGTTGCTCGACACCGCCACATGGATATTCTATTCTTCTTCCTGGACTTGCGGCGTACCTGCTGAACAGAAAAGGACAAACAGGTTAGTCGCAAGTAGCAAAGGAAAGCTACAGAGGCGAACATCTGCGCGCCCAGCACAGCGCTATAGTTACCGGCAGGAATCCTGAGCATCGTTGTCAGGAGGGTCATCCATCATTCGAAGGTCGCTTAACACCGTACCTGTAAGACAATAACGGACATTAGTTATCTTGAACAGAAAGACTTAAAGGCCGTCATTCCAAGCAGTTATTGGAATAGAGACTTACCTGCTTACTCCCGGGCCTTCTACTTCAGCAACTTCCTTCGGATCAGTGACGTAACTCGATCCAGGAAAGACTGTGAACCGCGCTCCTGCCAGAGTGTGCAGGACGGAGAGCTCGCCCATTAAAAAACAGAGGTGAGCGAGAAGAAGTGAAGGATAGACCGGAAGGAGGTGAAACCACTGACCACCTCCCTTCGGTAGCCAATATCTTGTTTCGACATACAGGCCAACATCTCCTGAAGCAAGGACTAAGGGGGGACGCAAGTTAGCATCACCAACCAAGCAGAGCAGCATCAGGACAGACAACAACCTACGCACACGAGCACGCCCCCGTGGAGACCAGGTGAGCGTGACACCCGCCATCTCAATTCCCCTTACCCCCTCCGATTCCCTTATCTTAATTATAAGGGGCTCCAAAAATATGGCGTATAGCAGAGGTGAGAGGGGGCATCCCTGTTTCGTACCCCTTGAGATCTCCACCCTATCCGTGACTTCTACATTTATTGCTATTCTAATCGCTAGGGAGTTGTAATTGGCTTTTACCATGTTTATAAAATGTTCCCCGAATCCCATGTGCTTCAGTGTTTTGAAAAGGATGGACTATTCTACACGGTCAAATGCCTTTTTCAGTGTCTAATGAGAGTAATATTGCTGGTGTGTGGGTAATGCCTATTTTTTCTATCAGATGGGTTACTCTTCATAAGTTGTCATGTGTTTGCCTACCTGGGATGAAGCCTGATTGATCTGTGTTTATTAGGGTCGGGAGGAGGGGTGATAGTCTGGTTGCCAGTACAATAGTATACATTTTTGCATCCAGATTTATTAAGGCTATCGGGTGATAAGAGCCCGGGAGAGTGGGGTCTTTACCTGTTTTTGTGGAACATGAGGACTTTCGCTTCATTCATGGATGGAGTTAAGTTTTCACTGTCCTTGAATGTGTTGAGCAGCCTTGTCAGGATCGGAACCAATATGTCTACATATTTTTTATAAAACGTGTCCGTAAAGCCATCCAGGCCTGGTGCCTTTGAGATTGGAAGGCCCTTTATTGCCCTGCTGACCTCTTCTTCTGTAATCCTAGATTCCAGGGCCTGCTTATCCTCTTCTGCTATTGTCGGTATGGGGATAGATTGCAGGAACCTTTTTTTATTTCTCTTCATCCGGTTGCTCTGTTGCAAACAGTTCTTGGTAGAAAGCTTTAGAAGCCTCCCCTATATCCCTTGTATTTGTATGAGGCTTTCCTTAGGCATCTTTGATGTTCAATATCGTCATCGATTTCTGTTTTTCCCTGAGTTGCCTTGCTAGGTATTTGTCCGCCTTATTGGCCCTGACGTAGTATCGTTGTTTTAGGTAGAGGAGGGATTTCTCTGCTTTTTTGTTGTGGAGCATCTCTAGTTGTCCCTGCACGTGTTTCATAGCTTTCTTGAGGCTTCTTGTGGGATGGATTGTTAGCTCCCCTTGAATTTCTGTTAATTTCTTCTTGAGCGTTCTTTCCCATTCCTGATGCTGTTTGACTTTGGTGGCTTTTAGCGCCATTATATGACCCCTACTTACTGCCTTAAAGGCTTCCCAGACTGACCCCAGTGGGACTTCTCCATTGTCATTTAGTTCAAAGAATTCTTTGATTTTGTCCCTTAGTTCCTCCCCCAGTACCTGGTCCGTTAGAATGTCGGATGGCAGTCTCCATCTCCAGAGGCCTCTCCCCTTTCCGGGGGTCTGTATATCGAGCCATAGCGTGGCATGATCTGATAGAGCTATTGATCCCTTTTCGACACCCAGGATCCTCCCAACCAGTCCCACAGACACCCAAAAATAGTCCATCCTCGACATCGTGTTATGCACGTGCGAGTAGTACGTGAATCCGCCCTCTTGTCCCATCAATTCTCTCCAGGCATCTCGTAATGCCATCTGTTCCATCCTTTGTCTAAGTTGTTTGGATGGGGTCCCATGCGCCTGCATTCCCCCCGCACTCCTATCCAGACTGGGTTGCCAGGCCAAGTTCAGATCTCCTCCCAGTATTATCTCGCCCTTTGCGAATTCCTCTAGTTTCCCCAGGGTGTCTCTAAGGAATCCGTCCTGCCCAGAGTTCGGCGAGTAAATTGCCGCTAGGGTGAACCTGTGACCTTCTATTGATATATTGACAAATGCGAACCTCCCTTCCCTGTCTATTCCAGTATCTATAAGGTTTGCCACCAGACCCACTTTTGCTGCGATCATCACTCCTGCTCTTTTTTCCCCTGCATTTGCCTGCGCCCAAATCGTGTAGCCTCTGAGGTGTACTTTCATTTTGTCCAGGGCCTTAATATGTGTCTCCTGGAGGAGCATAATGTCTGCATTTTCACTTCTTACCAGAGCCTCAATTTTTTTCCTTTTCACCGCAAATTCAGCCCCCTTACATTTTGTGAATAGATTCGGAGCTTCCCCATCCTGTCTAATCTGCTGCTTCGGCCTTCGATCCCGCATGTTGGGATCCCTTCGCTCTTCCGGAGTTTCACCCACCCTGTTCGCCCCCTCCCCCTAACTGCCCAACTCCCCCTCAACTGTGAACAAAAATTCAACTTCTATCCCGAGCAGGGCCCGGGCCCCTATGGTTGCTAGGGCGTTACACCCATCGCTCCCTGCCCTCTCATAACTCAGGATTAACTGTGCAGGGAGTCCTAAACCCCGCGTCATCCTCCGACCTAAGTGGTGTCCCGCCAGGCCTCTTGTTACATGGTGTTCTGAGGTTTTCCGATACTACTTCTTCCGCCCTTTCCATCAGATGGATGAGCTGTCATACCTGATTACATCTCTCTATTGGTCCCCTGATGGCTTCCCTGCTTTCCCCCCATCCAATTGGTTTCTTCTTTTGTCGTACCTCTTCCCATCCTCTTGGCCTTTTGTGCGGGTCCCCTTTCGTCCTGACAACACTCGCGTCCGTCTCTTCCATTTGCATGTCCATTATATGGAGGCCTTCCTCACAGGTGGTCACTCTTCTCTGCTTGCCCTCCCACTCAAATAGTAGACCGAATGGGAATGTCCATTTGTATCTGATTTCTTTCGCCACCAATTCCCTCACCAGTGGGGCCATCTCCCTTCTTTTTAAGAGTGTCGCCGAGGCTAGATCTTGGTACAATTGTATTTCCACTCCGTTCATCCTTATGTGGTCAAGCTGCCTCGCTTTCCTTAGGATCTGTTCCTTTTGTGGGGAGGATGTAAGTGCCACTAATACGTCCCTTGGTCTTTCCCCTGGAGCGCCAGTTCTTTTCGGACCCATCCTGTGGATTCTATCTATCCCAATGTCTTCTGGTTCTTGTGACTCAATTATATCTCTGAATACCTCTTGTATCGCGCCCTTTGTCAGTCACCGATTCAGGCACAAACTTGAGGCGGATATTGGATCTGCGGGAACGGTTCTCCAGATCTTCACATTGTATTTCTAAGTTATGGGTGAGTCTAACCAGGTGTTCTTGTTTTTTCACTGTTCTGTTTCGCTTCCTCTTCTATATTTTGTACGATTCTCTTCACAGTGTCTGTCCTTTCCTCCAGTTTGGCCACATCAATTTTCAGCTCTTGTACCACCTGCTTCATCTCGTTCCTCATTGAGGCAAATTGGTCCTCGACTGTGGACATGAACTTGTGCTGGAGCTCCGCGAACCAGGCCCGCATATCGTCCTTTGACGGCGGAAGGGTGCTCTGGTTTGGGAGGTTTGTGTCCGTTGAGGGTTCTTCACCTGCCCTGTCTTTTGGGATCGCCGATGCGTCCGAGGACCACTGTTGGAGCAGACTTGTGTCCTGTTTGTGGGCTTGCGGCGTGGGTTGTAAGGTGCCCCCTTTCCCCTTCGCCCGTGACATCTTTCTTGCTTGGGAGGGTCTTGTGCCGTTCCTGGATGCCTCTCGGGGGGGGTAGTGGTGGGACAGCTTTATGTGGTCCCCCTCATAACCACTGGTATTGTTCCTTCTTATTGTGTTCATGCAGCCAGGGCCGCCGTGCCCCTGTAAGGTGCGTGGGTCTGTTTCGTATAGAGGAGAGTATTATGGCCTCTCCTGTGTCCTCCCTGGTTGTGGGGTTTGCCCGGAGTTATGATGATGTCTCAAGACCTCTCCCGTGGAGCCACGGCCCCCCCTCTGCCTTATTTGCTTTATATTTTTATGTGGAGATTGGGAGGGGGGGGCGGCGCTCCGCTGATCGGGGGCCTGCTCCTTACTTGATCATATCCACCTGTCTCGGGCCTTGAATACCGGGGAGACGGTGGGGGGCGCTTCTGCAGGCACGCTCACCTCAAAGTCTCCTGTCCTCCGCGACTGGTGCCTGCCGTGCCGTGTCAGCGGGTAGTGCCTCCTCCTCCTCCTCCCCCTCTCGTACGACTCCCCCGACGTGCCGGGGCCCTGTGTGCCTTGTTGCTGCGTTGCCAGTGGGGGGCCCGCTGGCGGTCAGAGGGGTGTTTCCCTCCGGCCTGTCTCGTGTGGGGGGGCACTCGCGGCTCGTCCGGCCAGTGCTCCGGTGCTCCTGCTGCCGCTCTGCTTCCGACGCATGCTCCTCCGGGGGGCACGTGTGTTCCTCTTCGCGCCGGAGCGGCTTTACTTTTCTTCCTGTGGCGGCGGATCTCCCCCCGGGTCTGTGTGTGCTCGATACTGCCGGCTGCGCTCAGCGTTGTCTCCTCTACTGGGTCGAGCGGGCCTCCCTCGGAGGGGGAAGGGCGGTAGCTTCTCTCGGCGGGCTGGCTCCCCCGGAGGGGGTGTTGCCGGGTCAATCTCTGCTCGCTACCGAGTCTCCAGGTACTTGGGTGCTGCTGCGGTGAGTCCGGTGCGTGAACGCTCAGAACTGCGCTGTTAATGTGCTTTTTTGTTTTGGGCCCGGCGGGAGCGCGATCTAGACGCGACCTCCACCGCCGGCGGCCATCTTGGAACTTTCGCAATATAATTTATTTAACAAAAAAGCAGTTGCCATTAAAGGCAGTATGTGAAAAGTAGTCCCTTTAAAAGAGCATTCTTTCATAATAAAAAAGCACAATTCTTGTGCTTTTTCTGTCCCCTGCAGATATTACATGATGAAGCTATGAATTTTTATTTTGACTTATGGCAGAATAATAGAAGGGGTTCTCAGAATTCAGACAAGAATCCCCTTTTCTGATTAAGGTGGTTCAATCACTGAATCCACTGAAACCAGTTGACTTTGTCCTGGAGATTATGTCAGAATAAGTATATAACCAGGACCTTGGCTCTGAAGACTGCCTTATAATAAATACACAACTTGTTCTTTGAGCCACCACTTAAGTCAGCACTATTTGTTTTTTCGTGGCCTTTGCCTTACAGTTCTTATAATTTAAGCTTTTGAAATCCCATAAATCACTAAGATAAAGTGCCGACCAAATTATTTGTTGGACTTATAAGTGTGCATAGTTCCTTGGGACCTGTACACTTAGGCTTTTTTTAATTTAGGGCATATGAACATTCAAAATTAAAGTTGCCAAGACCGTATTTCAGAACCATTTTTAAAACACTTATAATAAATTTTTGCATTTTTTTTTTTCCATTTTCTAGAGGTAACAAATATCTGTCTTGAACCAGTCAAAACATATGAGAATAGGGTCAACTTCTCTCTATCTTTCCCTAGATAGGCGGCCCACCACTGACATCTAGGGTTGGCCTTATGCTACATCATATGTACAATTAGTTTCTTTTCAGGGACGTGTAGAAACTAGGCTTTGTCCAGGAAAATTCAATAAGGTATGTCCTCTCTCTTTGTGGTACAAACAAAGAAGAGTGCAACAAAACGTGAGTGGCGTGACCAGAAGAGGTTGGGGATAAGACTAGATCCCAATGAAAAGGAACAGGCTTAGCAGGTGACGAACTGTATGTGAGAAGTTGAAGAAAGTATTTGGCAAAGGTGTGGGTAAGGTCAAGGGCATGAAATGCCAAATTATTATAAAAGGGCAGCGTGCCTGTGCCTGCAAAATTGTGTCTAGTTCCTTTGGTGTTAAGAGAAGGAGTGAAGGAGCTTGAAGTTGTGCTACATGGGTGTGATTAAGGGTTGGTGGTGTACCATGGATTTAACCATAGCAGCATCACATTCATGTTTGTTAACGGGTGCCTTTCTACAATAACACACCTGTTCACCAACGAGAGTTAAACAGGTGTGTTGTTTTAGAAAGGTATCCGTTACCAAACATGAATAAGATGCTGCTATGGAGAGCGGAGGTAAGTTGTTCTCGAACTTGGATATGGCCTCGGCATATCATCAGATTGAATTGGAATGTAGAAAATTAACTGCGTCCATAATGCAGGACAGGAGTTTTCAGTTTTCGAAGGATGCCATTCATTATTATGGTATAAATAGAGCGCAGACTAACCAAGCACTTTACATAGGTATACAACTTTACAGATGCATAATGGAGAGTTTTTCAGAGGTATACAACAGTACAGACATACAGCCAGGGTGGAATTCAGAGGAGCACAGAGGAGGGGTACAGCTGTACTGGGCGGCGGGGAGGAGAGAAGTGGGCCATTTGGTCTTGTATACGCATCATCAGCCTACCAAAAAGTGATGGACAAATTGTTCAAAGGGATGAAAGGAGCATTCTGTTTTCAGGAGGATGTCTTCATAGGGAGTGAGAATGAGCTGATTCTAGAGCGTGTTTTAGAAAAGCTGCAACAGGAGAGTGACAGAGAGGAGAAAAGAGCATTCCGAAAAGAAAAGATGGAGTACCTGGGCCATGAGGTATCCGGATCTGGTGTGAAACCAGACAGCAAAAAGTGCAAGGGAGAGCTACATTCTTTTTTTTAATTTTTTTTTTAGGGATGATCGAATTTGATCAAAAACTTGTTCAGAACTATGCAGATAAAGTGACTTAAAAGAGGGAAGGAGTTTGAGTGGAATGACTTGCATGGAAAAGAGATTTGTAGGCTAAAGGAGAACACTGACTTGGAGAAAGTTTTAAAGAGTTTTGACACACAGAGGAGATATGCGATTACTGTTGATGCGAGTGACAGTGGTGATGGAGCAGTTCTTTCTCAGATAAATGGGAATAGCTATGAAGAGATTATAGCTCATGCGTATAGGGTGTTGAGGTCCAGAGAAAAATTATTTAGTGTTGGATAAAGAAACCTTGTTCTGCCATTGAGCTGTGGAAAAATATCACTACTTTGTGCGGGGTGTGGAATGAGTTATACGGATAGACACTGTGAAGACGCCGGAGTGGGGGTCAGTACTTCCGCTCCCTATTTGGACGAGGAGAGGCACAGAGGACCCCTGCCGAGATTCTCAATATTGGTACGTGGTCGAGCAATCAAGGCCTAGCTTCTCAGTAGGTGATGCGAGCTGGTTCTTAAGTACAGTGTAGTCCCCAAGCACCCACAAAGGAATGTCCACACACTGTATTGGTTAAAACACAGTCTTTATATAATTAATAGTCAAGGTTATATACAATATCACGATAACACACTTTGTACTCGGTTAGCTAGAATGGCAAATATACAATTCTACGTGGTACCACAGTTGCTATTAAATCTCTTTAAAGTGCATCAACTGTACGGTTAAATGGCACACAAATCAAGTCGTAAAGGAAACCAACAATAGAGGTAAGAGGAAAGCAGTTGGTTAGAGCTATTGGCAGAATTCTGGCCCCTACCGAGACACAGTTCTGTGTGGAGATCCCCCCCACCTGGGAAAGTAGTAGAATAAAGAGATATCACAAGCCCAGTCCATATATTATTCACAAGAGATTTTCCAATAGTTCTGCAACCCCAAAGTACCTGGCATTGTAGCGTTCCTCGTCAGGGAATCGATGGCCCTTCTTGAGTGTCCTCCATTTAAGGCAGGAGTCACGGGTTGTCGAACATCCGACGAAGAACAGGGTGAGCTATGGCGTGTGGGATACCTCGATGTTGATAGTTCTGGACCGCAAAGAGTTTGAAGAACTGTGGCCCAGCAAGGGCATTGAGTCATCGGCGTCTGTGGTCTTTGGGTGGCGGGAAACCAACTGGTGGATGCTCCTCATCGCATCAACGGTCTGGCCTTCACCAGTGGGATAAAGCGGCGACGATGTGGACGAGAGCGTCCTTGGATCAAGAGTTCTTAGGCAAACAGGAGCACGGCAGCTCCAGTCGGCGACGGCGGTCGTAAACAGTGCCGGACAACTGTCGATCACCCCCTTCTTCTCAACACTCTTTCTTCCTTTGGATTCAAAGGCTCTATTCTTAACCTGCTATCCTCTTACCTCTCCTCCTGCTCTTTTACTGTTTCCTGGGGAGGCCGGTCCTTTCCAACCCAGCCTCTGGAATACGGCGTACCCCAAGGTTTGGTGCTTGGCCCTTTCCTTTTCTCACTCTACACCTCCCTCCTTGCCCCTGTTATCTCCTCGTTCGTCATTTCCCACCATTTCTATGCTGACGATACTCCGCTCTTCCTTTCCTTCTCTTCCTTCTCTACCGACCTCCACCTGAAACTCTCTTCCTGTCTTACTGCCATAAAAAACTAGATTTCTTACCGCTTTCTTTCCCTCAACACTGACGAGACTGAAGTTGTATTCTTCCCCTCCAACTCTCTTCCCCCTCCCTCTCCTCTACCTTTCATTCACTTTCCTCCTTCTAATCTCCCTATCTCTGCCCACGCTCGCAACCTAGGCATTCACTTTGACTCCTCTCTCTTTTTCCCCACCATATCTCTCTCACCTCTCGTGCCTTTCGCTACCACCTCTTTAATATTCGCAAAGTCCGCCCCTCTCTCACTTTCCATGCTACTAAACTTTTGATCTCCTCCCTTATCTTCTCTCGCCTCTTCTACTGCTCCTCCTTACTCTTTCGACTACCCACTTCTCTTCTTGCCCCCCTCAAATCTATATACCATTTTGCCATCCGTACCCTCTGCCTCCTTACCTCCAGTGACTCCATCCCTGCTTCCCTTTCCTCCCCTGGCTGGCTTCCCTTTCACTCCCAACTTAAATTTCATTTTCTCTGCTTAGTCTTTAAATCTCTCCATGGTCTTGCTCCTCCTTATCTCTCCTCCCTCCTCTCTTTCTACACTCCCTCCCGCTCTCTTCGTTCTGCTGACCACTTCCTTCTCACTGTTCCTCACTGTTCCTCCATTCCCTTGTGCCCCCTCCCGTTTCCGCTCCTTCCAGCTCCTAGCCCCCCTGCACTGGAACTCCTTACCTCTCTCAATCCGCTCTATTCCTACCCTCTCCTCATTCCGCACTTCCCTTAAATCTCTACTTCTCCATTCCCAGCCATGAAACCCCTTCCCCCTTCTTGCTCCCCCTCCTTCCGTTATCTTTTTCCCCTTGATCATCTCCCTCCCCTCCCCCACCACCCCACTCTCACCCTTTTCCCCTCCGTTTCCCACCTCCTTCTCACCCCTCTCAGTCCTACTGCACTACTCTCCCTCTTCCCTTTCTGTATTGTTGGACCAATTTATAATTGTAATTTGCTTCTACTATTAATAATGTTACATGTATCAAGTTGTTAAAATGTTCAGCGCTTTGGTGTAAAGCGCTATATAAACAAAATAAATACAAAAAATATAAACAGTCCGGGCGCTTCTCCTTGGGATTCCGCGGCAGTACCCGTCTCGGGTCGGCAGCATGTCGAAGGTCGGTCTACCAGGGAGCTTTGGCAAAGATCAGCTGATGCACGATGGTCCCTCGTAGCTCTGGAAGAGGGCGCCTAACCAGGTCCTCTCTGGGTCAGTTCTTGGAGACACAGCAGATTGATGAAGGAGAGCAACAGCAATTCTTCTCTTCCAGCAGGGCTTCAAGGTCAAGCGTCAGTTTCACTCCAGTTACTCTTCGCAGTTTGGACTTCAGCTCTGAACACTTCTGAACACGATTCCTAGCAGTGAGTGGTCCCCACATATACCGTTGATATCCCATTCATTCCGCTGGGTCACACTCCAGCATCCAATCACTACGAAGGGCATTCAGCAGTCTGTCAGCCAATCAGGCACACGGTGCATTCAGGCCAATCGTCTCCATCCAGACACTCATAACACAGAATGTGGATTCGGACAAGTACCACGCCATTCAACACGACATACTGCATTCATACCAGTTTCGGGCAGAGCTGTCTCAGTCATTGTGTCAAACACCAGATACCAGACATCCACAACAAGAAGTGCATATTCTTCACACACTCCATTCACCCAGGTCCCACCGACAGGTGTAACCACAACATGCGGTCGTTGAGAAGGCTCCAGCCATTCTGGTCGGCACTTCCCCACACTACCATTTATGGAACTTCCACCCAACAGCCAGTCAGGGGGAAGGGACAGAGTCAGGGCTTCCCGGGACTTCGGGAAGATCAAGGTAACAGGTGATGGAAGGCAAGAGGCCGCGGGGGCCATTTTGTCTCCATCAGGAATCTACCGATTCCAATGACAGGGCCTGGGCATCCCAAAAATGGAGGACACTCGGGGCACCAGTCATTTCAGCACGGAGCTGCCACCAGCCCGTACCCTGCTCTGTGGTGCCATAAGGGTATCCCATGGGTCCTTCACCAAAACCAAAAGAGAGCTGCACCGCCAGGAGTCCCACATGAACTCCTGCACGGAAAACATGACAGAACACACAATAAAAGGCAGTAAAGGACAAGGATACGGAGACCCTGTCCCTCCGATGCATTTACAGCATCACAGACACTAAACCACTAAAGTGTATCTTTGAATCAAATGGAATGAGTAAGCTGGGTGACAAGGATGCATCACCAGTTTTGTGTGGAGGTCATTTCTGGTCGTGAAAATGTGCTAGCCAACCATTTGTCAAGATAGAAGGCTTAAGAAAAGTGTTTTGAGGACATTTCTGACATGGTGCTTGTAAACCATAATGGCATTCTGCGGAAAGAGCAGTGGTTGGAACCTGTGAACAATGATGAGGCTTTAGTGCGTGTTATGGGTTATGTGGAATTAGAATGGCCAGGTAAGTGGATGTTTAAACAGGCTGAAAAGGCCTTTTGGGAGGTTTTTGATGAGTTGTGTTTGGTAGGAGGTCTGTTATAGCGTTGGGAGCGTGGTGTTCCCCTATGTAACCAGAATAGGATTGTTGATGCGGCACATGAGGGACACTTGGGCATGACCCAAACTAAAGCAGTTTTAAGAAGTGAAAATTGGTGGCCAGGATTTGATTGGGATGTTAACAGGAGGCTGGCGGTTTGTGTGGAGTGTGGAAAGGTGGGAAAAGGGGATCTTGCCAGGGCGCAACCCGTGCTGAAGGTGAAGGTGCCCCAGAGGGTATGGGATGATTTGGCTGTGGAAGTGCTAGGACCAATAGAAATGGGGAGAGGATTAGGAAAATGCATTATTGTTCTGGTAGACTTGTTATCTCGTGGACGGAGTAGAAAATTGTAAGGGAGACCAGTGGCTAAACTGTGGTGGAGTTTATACAGAAGGTGTTTGCGAGTAAAGGAGATCCAGGCAGTATTCTCATAAATAATAGGACACAGTTCACTGGTGCTTATTTCCAGGAATACCTGAAGAGATGTGGTATAAGACACAAGAGGACGGCTCTATACCACTTAGAGTAATGGCATGGTGGAAAGGATGAATAGGTGTATTATGGAAGCTATCCGGATGGCGTGTGTGTGGTAAGGATTGGAAAGTGGCGGTACAGGAGAGTGCATTGCCACTGCATGCTTACACAGGCATTAGTCCATTAGAAATGCGTGGCCAGAAGGTAAATACAAAGGTGGCACTGCTTTGGTTGGGGAGGACGAAAGAATCAGATTGTGTGGTGGAGGAATAACAGAGTAAATTGAATTAACAAAAGGATAAACGGTTGTTGAATGAGAATGTTAAGATGGGGGAAGAAAGTGGCGGTTCAGTCAGGAGATTGGGTGAGGATTACAAAGGGTGTGGTGAAAAGGAAGAGGGACTTGTACTCTGAACCTGGACAGTTGGAGGGTGTGATGAATGTTGCTGAGAGTGAGAGAGGGGAGGTCAGGTGTGGAACATGAATAGGGTTGCAGCAGTGAGAAGGAGGTTGTATTGAGGAAAGGAAAGAAGATGTGTTGTGAAGTGTCTTGGAATTTGGAACCCCTGGTGGAATGTGTATGGGGGAACTGAGTTTCAGGTTCCTGGAAAAGAGGTTGTTGGAGTGGAGCTTGAGCAAGGAGGTTGTGCTGGGGGTCACAACATGGATTATTGTACGAATAAACTGTCAAGATAACCTTGCTGCATCTGCAGTCTGCTTCATATTAAATGCTAAACTGATACAAGTACCAGAAATATTTACTGGATAAGTAACATTCGTCTTCTGGGGCTCGCAAATCTGTTTAGACTCACAAGCTATGCATAGACTAGTGAGCAGTGATTGTTTTTGGAGGTGGGCATGTTGATCGTAACAGAAAATAAGTTACGTAGCACTGATTTACCTAATTGTGAACCTGCTTGTGACAGTATTGATGCAGTTGCTTTTGGCAAATAGTAGTGTGTGGTAAATGTAAGTACTGAACTCCACACTGCATCTTTGCAAATAATGTCAAGATGAACATTGGCTAGGAATGCAAGTGTTGGTTGTGCCCCTCAGGTGGACCGTGCCTAAGGGGTAGTTGCTAACTGCTTTTGTGCAACTGCCGTCTTGTCTTGTAGCAAATGAAATAACAAATTGGCTTGTTTTCTGTTGCTGCTTGGCAAGATCCATTTTGAACATAACCACTATGCATTTCCAGTGCGTGTCTTAATCATTCTGCTCATAGCAAGCTTTTGGAGAAAAAAAAAAGTCAAGAGCTGACATTTAGTTAGTTAGTTAGTTAGTTGAGATGACATTAGAAATAACTTTGGTGAGACCATTGGTTGTATGCTAAAAAAGTACTTCATCTTGGTGTATTGTTACAGATGGCATGTCTTCCGATGGGCCTCTAACTCACCTCCTCATCTTAAGAAGTAATAGCAATAAAAAAGGCTACCTAGTATGCAAGAGGTTTTATCGAGCATTTGTGTATTGGTTCGAATGGTGGTAGTATGAGACTAAGACTTTGTTTGAATCCCAGCTTGGAGCAAGAGGATCCACTAGTGGGTTTATGCTTTTAGCTCATGTAAACAAATGTTGTGAGCACACAAGATTCCTCAATTTTTTGTAAAGGGGGCTGTGGTATATGAGGAAGGATACATCAAACAAGCGAGTACATTAACCACTAGCTACCCACCTCTAACACACCCAAGGGAAAGGCTACTTATCAGAAATTATCCTCACAGTGGAATTTTCATACAATTCTGTCTACCACCACGGTCAAAAAGTTATCTTAAACATATTTTACAAGATGGAGAGAAAACAACACTTCACACTTATGGCTGTAGTTTACATCACAATGTTTACAATCTATCAACATTGGTTATTTAGCGTGATGTTAGTAATAGTGGGACTGAATCATATAACTATTATACACAAATATGATGCCATTATACCATATAGCTTGTGAGTCTAAACCGATTTGCAAGTCTCCATCTTGTCCATTACGGCTTTCGTAAATGATGAACACTGTATATGGCTTTTTATGTTGTTTTTACTGTTATGTTTGGAGTAAATATTGATTAAAATATGTTTAAGATAACTTTTTGACCGTGGTGGTAGACAGAATTGTATGAAAATTCCACTGTGAGGATAATTTCTGATAAGTAGCCTTCCCCTTGGGTGTGTTAGAGGTTGGTAGCTAGTGGTTAATGCACTCGCTTGTTTGATGCTTTTAGCTCATTACATAAACCCATTAACCACTGGCACTTTACACCATGAATCATTGGTGCTGCGATGTGGCATATGCTGTCAAGTATGTGAAAATGTCCACTGCTGTGAAATCCATGGGTTGATTAATTGTTTCGCACACCAAATAAACAAATTTCCATTTGGTAAAATAGCATGTGCATGTGTTAGGTTTGCATGCTTCCCTGAGGATAGCCATGCATCGTGGGGGAATATTTAAATGGATGAACTCTAGGACTTCAGGGTCAATGCTGCAAAATTCAGTTTGTGGTTCTGGGCGAGTTTGCTGCTGTGTCAGCAAAGCGTGCATCAGCCTTAGTTTGAGTGGTGGCCCCTCTGTCATAGGCATCAGATTGGGTTACCATACGTAGGGAGCTCACATCTAAGTATTGGAGTCATGCTCCCTTGTAGAAGATTTTGCATTACTCCGAGAATCAGTGGTGTTGGGGTTAAATGGAGAAAGCAAGTGTCCCTAAACGTGTCATCTACAAAGCATTGCCCAAGAACCCCTCGTCTGGGTATCTCGAGGTGAACCCATCACATTTTGCATTTGTATTTGTCTCAAATACCTATGTTGGGAGTGCACCACTGGATAAAAGAAAAGTAGACGAAAAAAAACTGTCAGAGTACCTGTGCTGAACTCCAACTGTTGCTCATGTTGGAATTGTCTGTCGAGACGGTCTACCAGAATATATTCCAATCCAGGACCATACTGCACCTGCAACCAAATGTTCTTGTAGATGCTCCAGTGCCAGGTGTGCTTGGCTATTTGAGACAATGCTATCTTTCCCCCTCCTCCCCCATTTAGATAAATCATTGCAGTAGTGTTGTGTTATGAGAACACTCATGCTGTGAATGTGTGCCTAAAAAGTCTTCAATGTTTTTGTATTGCTATGAAGTATATAACACCGATGTGCTAAATGTGTCTCTTTTTCAGTCCATCTCCCCGGGGTTCTGGGTGGGTGTGCCTCGAGAGGCATCTGTATTCATGGTCACTCATGCAGACTGAGAATGGTCTTCACATTCCCCGGTTTCCTGTGACCACTGGGAACAGAGCCACTCTTGATAAGATCTAATTTGAAGCTTTGCACATAACACTAGGTAAATGCAGGATGCCCTCATACCGGTCAGTTTTATTGACTTCCTTACTGTGATCAACATGGACAACTGATAAAGATAACTAATGCTTGAAGTTCCTATCCCTTTCACCTTGAAATATAGACCAGCACCTTGTCTGAACTCCACACCGAGAAAAATATTTGTTTTTGATGATAAACTTTATTTGGGCACATTTATGGTGAATTCCAATGGTCGGTATAGAGAGATTATTTCCTAGTGCGTTTTGGCAGCATTGCTTGGCGCTGTCTCCAGTTCTCCAGACACAAAGACTGGTATGCCCTGTGTGCAGAGGCGAAGCCATCGCTGAGATTACCTTTGTGACTACATGTGGCATTGACTTTAGTACAAAAGAAAGACTTGGGAACAAGCAGTATCTGTGGCCTGCCTTGAACTGGAGAAGCTTCAATTGCTTTACTGGTGTGAGGAGGGAGTTACTAGATGGCCACCTTCTGGATAGGTTTTGCATCTTTTGCCTACAAGAGTAGCTGATGTTTGGGTTTTGTGTGGCCTTTCTTTGGAAGAATGCAGTATGGAGGAGTTTTTAACTCCACACAAGGCTTGGCACACGGTCTACCACCCACTCGTCTGAGGAAACGCCCTCCCATAATTGGGCAATAGCAGTTATCCTTTCATGTACATAGGAAGGGGAATCTCATTGTCCCGGGAGGAAGCAAGATGACACGAAGCAACACAGGTTCGATCCCCAGGTCCGCGCTTAGAAACCTCTGGGTGTTTAAGCATGTTATAAATACGCAACTAAGACAAAAAAAACAAAACTACGCAACTAAAACGAACAATTCCTGTAACAGCGGCTAGATTCTTGTGGGCTGTGTGAGCGCTTTAAAAACGCAAAATAAAAAATAAAAATTGAGGAATTCACTTTTTTTCGTGCTGTTCTGACTTTGGCAGTAGCACTTCTACCGTGGTAGGTCATTCAGTACGACTGCTGTCGTTGAGACCATGGTGTTTGGACACATTAAACATCCCGATAGGTTTGTGGAGGCATTGACCTCTGATTTGAGACATCCACTTCTGGTACTTGAAGTGGTGCAATTAAATAAAATAGGCCCTGTTAATGTGACAGGGACTTCAGCGCGATTATTTCTGCATTCGTTTTTTGTAAGGAGACCCTGAGTCTTTAGGTTCTTCTAATACATGCATGTTCTGGTTAACTCTTGGTGATTCAGAACCTTTAAGCATCATGCCCCTTGCACCTGTACCTCCAGATTTGCCCATGTTAAGAGTGTCTAATGAATGGCAAAATAGTGGAGGGTTCTCAGGTAATTTTCACAAGATCGGTAGTGCCAGACTACCGATGGAATTAATTCAGCGCATGTAGGAAGGTGGAGCAATGACAGCGTACGTCACAAAAAGAGGCTTTATGGTCTTTATTAAAGCAACAGTACAGCATCTGAGGACGGATAAATGCCTTTGGGTACTAGGGAAAGGATCCAAAGGGAAAAAGGAATACATCTATAAATCTGTGTCATGGATGAGAGTTGGGTCCTCCAGGTGCTCACCAACTCAGGATAGGCACTTTCATAACATTCAAAATGTAGTCATAATCTTAAAAGTCTGTCGTTCCAGGGTCACCCTCAACTAATAAAAAAATTCACAAGATATATGGCCAACACAAAAGTTAAAACCTATCCTTAAGGAGTCCTATGTTCTCTTGGCTAATCCTAAACTACAACAAAATGATTTTAAGGGAGCCTTTGTGCTACTGTGTTGTACCTATAGCCAGCTAATTTGAAGCAATAGACCTGGAAGATTTTTTTCTCTGCATTCCAACAATTCTTACCAGCAAAGGAACGCTACTAGGTTGAAACTTGAGGATCCAAGGATGTCTGGTTAGGTGAAGCAGGTATGACTTGCAGTGCGACAGGAGAAGCAGTAAGAGCTAAGAACCAGTGCCTTTGAAAGTACAAAAATAATAGCTCATAAGGAACACCCAGACCTTGCATCACATTTCCAGCCAAAGGATACAATGATGTAGCACTTGGTGCACCCACCTTCTCCAGCATGGGGTCTGGCATGGATTCACATGCTCATGAATATTCCCCATCGTCAGGCTGGGAATCCTTGGTAAAGAAAAAATCAGTTTCAGTTTCGTTTCTGAACTGTCTTTCTCCTAATAACCAATCAATGGTCTCTGGGTCATACTGCCCCAAGCCAATGACTGCCCTCTACCTAAGCCCCTTCTCTGGCAGCCATCTTCAGATTTTTACCGCACATTCAAGTGTTGGGAGTCCTCGGGCTATAGCTCTCGAGCTTTTACTGCGTTTTGCGATTTTTTCGAGCCTCAAGCTCCACCTACTTCCGATCAACAGGGACCCGTTTTGGAATTTTCTACGCCCCTCAAGGGCATAGTTTCCGTCAGGTTTCACTTCTTGGAGGATTCCGGAAGATCTTTGAGGCCTACACTGCGTGGACATGGCCCTGGACAAAGGAAACACGACGCCCAGATCCAAGCTCTTCGGGAGCTGCCCTGGATGCGGATTGCAGAATGTCTTCAAGGAGGATGAGCATTCCAGATGCCTCTACTGCCTTCGCGAAGACAAAACGCACGTGGAGAAGGACTGAGTTTTGCAAGTACATGTCGGAACGGACTATGAAGGATCAGCGTATCCGCCTCACCAACTGGCTGGAAGGGAAGAGCCCAACAGTAGGTGAGAAGAAGAAGAAGTCTGAGCGGTCTTCTAAGACCTTTGAGGGCGCTCCGGCAACGGGGGCTCAACAAAAGGCAAAGCACTGCGAGTCCGCAGGCACCGGAAGCGCCGATCAGTTGGGCTCCTCGGTTGCTAGGCAGGGTGCACTTTCACCAACGCCATCAACTAAGAGGAAAACGGAGAACCCGGGTAAGCTTCGGGAGAAGTCCCGGTCGATCCCGACGGAGACAGCTGAGGGGGAGCGAGGCGGTGACCCTCCCCCCAAGGTGAAGGCCTCAAGCGCATCCAAAGTCGTGAAGGCCCTGATTCACCCGACCAAGGCCTCTATCGAGGGAGTCGTGGCGGCCCTGGCGAAGTCTGTGGAGGCTACCCCAGTGGCGGCGACCTCGGGGCCCAGAGTTTCCCTGCCACCACGGAATCCTCTTTTCAACCCATAAATAAGACCCCCGTGAAAACCCTGGTGGAAAAAGAGTGGGGGCCCGGTGGCCATCACAGACACAGATACAGCCTCTGAGGAGGAGCTGGCTGGAGTCGCGAAGATCCTGAACAAGAAGTTCGAGGAGGTCCGGTCCCACGGGAGGGATCCCGGCGAGGCAGACGAAGAAAGACGGTGGTGCCGACGAGGAGCCCGTGGAGGCGGAGGATTCCACTCCCCAACCGTTGCTCCCATCGCAGCCGGTACCTGGGCCACAGGACAACTCGGGAGCAATCTTGATGGCGATCCAGTCCTTGTGTACGGAGATAAGGACAAGGTTGCCCTTACCCGCAACGGACGATCCAGCAGAGCCTGGACTGATGGGAAGCCCTCCAAGCAAGCGGAGGAGAGTTCATTCACCCCTCCCCCCCCACCCGCCCTTCCAGCCTTCACGGCCTCTGCACCCCTCATCTCCTTCCCCTGATCCGAGGGATGACACGGGAACAGAGACAGCCACGACGGGGACAGATGACGATGGTGACGACGGGATGGGCATTCCATCACCACCTCCTCTGGCCTCCCCGCCCTACAAAATTGGCTCCTTCCACTCCAGGATCGCCAGGGCATCCGAGCTCTTCCAGCTCTGCCCCGAAGAACAGAAGAAGGAAGGCTTCCTCTATCAACGGCATGAGGGCAAGAGGAAGACAGTGCTCTCGGTTCCATTACTTGATGACATCTGGGCCGAGGGGCTGTCGCTCCTGAAGAACCCGTCCACGGCAACTGCCAAGAGAGACCGGTACGAGAAGAAGTACCGGGTCCCGGATTCCGCCCCCATGTACATTAGGGCGCAGCCGACCCCGGATTCGGTCGTCTCTGCGGTGGCCAAGAAGAAAGCGGCGGGGGCGACGGCTTCAACTTTGGCCTCCCCACCGGACGGCAAGGGGATGAAACTGGACACCATGGGACGGTGGGTCATCTCTTCGGCCCCGCCGACGATTAAAGTGGCCAACCCTCGCGATTGTGGCCCGCTACAACAGGGAGCTGTGGTTTAAGATCGCTCCCCCGCTGGACTTCCTCCTGGACGACAAGAGGGCTGAGGCCCTGGAGATCCTACAGGAAGGCGAGGTGGCGTCGGACCACGCCATAACGGTAGCCACGGACATTGCGGACACCGGTTTTCGCCAGATGGGCAACAGTGTTTGCCTTCCCCGGCATGGTTGGCTCAAGGTAACCGATTTCCGCAAAGACATGCAGACCAGAGTTCTGGACATGCCTTTCGAAGGGAACAACCTGTTTGGCAAGACAGTAGACGAGTCACTGCAGGCCATCAAGGCCGACACAGACGGCTCGGGCCTTGGGAGTGTTGCAGCAACGACGACCGCCCTTTCGGAACTCCGGAGGCAAGCAAGGTGCCTCCAAAGGATTCGGCAGCGGCTCCTCGACGTACCACCAGGCGGCCCGCTCCCCGTCGCAGGAGGCCTACAAAGGATGCAGCAAGTCAGGAGGATCTCGTTGTCATCGCCAAGGAGGCCAGGGCGGCAAGGCCGCTGCCAAGCAGGACTGAACCGGCCGTAGCACCACGGTGGGAGGCCGGCTGGCGAAGTTTGTCAGCGTGTGGGAGTCCATCTCCACCGACCGATGGGTGCTGGATGCCCAGGCCCGCGGGCACACACTCGAGTTACTAATGAAGTACCCCCGCATTCCACCCATGGCCAGGAAGGAAAACCACGTCCCTAAACTGCTGCTGGAAATAAGGGCGATGCTGAAGAAAGGAGCCATCGAGCTCGTCCCAAAGAGACTCCGGGGCTCCGGAGTATACTCACGATACTTCCTGGTAAGAAAGAAGACCGGCGGCTGGCGACCCATCCTGGACCTTCGTCATTTAAACAAGTACATCAAGTCCCAGAAGTTCTGGATGGTCACCCTCCAGCACGTGTTGGGACAGCTGGAGGAAGGCAACTTCCTATCGTCGCTGGACTTGGAGGATGCCTACTTTCACATCCCCATTCTAAAAGGACATTGAAAGTTCCTCGGATTCATAGTACAAGGACGACACTACCAGTTCAAGGCCCTTCCCCCCGGATTGAAGTCGGCGCCCAGGGTATTCACCAAGTACCTAGCACCAGTGGGGGCACGGCTGCGCCTGCAGGGGATCCACGTCTACCCCTATCTGGACGACTGGCTCATCCGAGCAAAGACAAGAGAACTCGCCGTCGGGCACACAGCGAAGACTGTCCAGCTGCTCACGGATCTGGGATTTTCGATCAACTTCACGAAATCCCACTTGGTACCGTCACAAGTCGCCCTGTTCCTGGTAGCCAGGCTCGACACAGTGGCGCGATTGGCCTCTCCGTTGGAGGAAAGGACGAAGGCCATCTGGGCAAGGTACAACGGCAGTTGATAATGGACGTGGCCAGGGTGAGGTCCATCAAGTCCCTTCTCGGCATGAAGTCCTTGTGCATCTACCTTGTGTGCCTGTGCAGGCTGCGGATGCGTCCGCTGCAAGAGTGTCTCTATGCCCATTGGATGCAGGCAGCGGGCAGCTTCGAAGACAGGATCCCGCTCAACGAGACCTTCCAGCCAAGCGATCCGGTGGTGGGGCAGCCGCGCGCATCTGGCGGCGGGTATGGACGTCCAGACCCTGGCACATCTGGAGACAGTGACGACGGATGCCTCCCTGGAGGGATGGGGAGCACACACCGGAGATCGCCACACAAGAGGCCTTTGGCTCCCGGAGGAGAGGTCACTACACATCAATGTCCTGGAGCTTCGAGCAGTGTTCTGGGCCCTTAGGTTTTTCCTCTCGTCCCTCAAGGGCAAGGTGGTAAGGATTTTCACCGACAACACCACCACAATGTTCTACATCCCGAAGCAGGGAGGCACCAGATCCCCAGCCCTATCCAAGGAAGCCCAGGATCTGTGGCACTGGGCCGTCGCCCAAGTGATGTTTCTGGTACCCTTCCATCTGGCAGGAATAAAGAACACCATCGCCGACTCACTCAGCAGGGAGCTGCACTCGAGCCACGAGTGGGAACTGTGTCAGGATCAAGTGGATCTGCTATTCCAGAGATGGGGCAATCCCCAGATCGACCTATTCGCGACGGCGACGAACACCAAGTGCCGGAGGTGTGCCAGCAGGTTTCCCCAGCCCGGGAGCATGGGCGACGCCTTCTCATTCCCCTGGGATGGTCAGTTCCTGTATCCGTTCCCACCGTTGCTGCTGCAACTCATCAACCAACTCAGACGGTCCCGGTGCAGGATGATCCTCGTCGCACCGGCGTGGCCGAGACAGATCTGGTTCCTGGACCTTCTGGACATGTCAGCGTCCCCCCCCAGTCAAACTGCTGAGAAGGAGGCGCCATCCTTCATCACGACCCGGGATCGCTGAACTTGCAGGCCTGGCTCCTGCAGCACTAGAGTTTGGAGGGTACGACATCCCGGCGGACTGAAAAGAGGCGCTTGCAAGGGCCAGGGCGTCCTCAACTCTCAAGTGCTATGGGCACAAATGGAAGAGGTTTTCATTAACCCTCTGTGGATTACAGCCCCTCAAGTGCTGCCATACTTGCTATTGCTGGCCAAGGCGGGGCTGGCCCATGCCTCCATCAAGATCCATCTGGCAGCTATCTCCTGCTACACCAGAACTCTGGGGCGCTCATCCCTGTGGTCCCATCGCCTGGTGAAGGAGTTCATGAAGGAGCTGTTCCGATTGTTCCTGCCGGAACTGCCGTTCGAGTCTCTGCATTTGGCACCGTTGAAGTTCCTGTCGTGGAAAATAGCATTTCTTGTGGCCATCACCTCCGCACGACGAGTGGGAGAGATCCAGGTCCTCTCCTGCAAGCCTCCATACCTGACTTTCCACGAGATGAGGGTGGTGCTGAGGACGCACCCCTCTTTCATGCCCAAGGTGCCGTCAGCCTTCCATCTCAACGAGCCCTTGGTGTTACCCGTTTTCTTCCCATCGCCTTCGTCGCCGGCCGAGAGGACTTTGCACTCGCTGGATGTAGCTTGAGCGCTGAAGTTCTATGTGGACCGCACAAAGAGTTTTCGGAAGACATCACAGCTGTTTGTGAACTTTGGACCTGTGAACCAAGGGAAGGCCCACTCGAAGGCTTCCATTTCCAAATGGCTTTCCGGCTGCATCATGCACGGTCACCGGTTGGCAAACCGACCGTTGCCCGGCCGTCCGAGAGCCCATTCGACCAGAGCCATCGCTGCTACCACGGTGTTCCAACGCACACCTTCACGAGATTCTACTGCGTCGACCGGGATTCCAGGGAGGAGTCCAGAGTCGGCCAGGCAGTGCTGCGCAACCTGTTCGCCTGAAGGTGGGCCTGGTGAAGGGGTAAGAGATGCTTAATGTTGAGCCTTGCCACCTCCCGTGGTTGTGCATGTGTGTACTGCTATGTATTCTTGATTTCATGAGCATGTGAATCCATGCCACACCCCATGCTGGAGAAGGAACACGTTACTTACCTGTAACTGTTGTTCTCCAGCATGGGTCTGGCATGAATTCACATGCGAACCCTCCCTCCTACCTCTCTGCGGCACTTCTCTTGGTCCTACTGTCACTTTACGTGCTCCCAAATCTGAAGATGGATGCCAGAGGAGGGGCTTAGGTAGAGGGCAGTTATTGGCTGGGGGCAGTTTGACCCAGAGACCAGTGATTGGTTATTAGGAGAAAGACAGGTCAGAAACGAAACAAAACAAACTGATTTTTTCTTTACCGAGGATTCCCAGCCTGACGACAGGGAATATTCATGAGCATGTGAATCCATGCCAGACCAATGCTGGAGAACAACAGTAACTTGTCCCTTACTTGAACAATCCTCCAGAAGAACTCAGAGGGTTGTCAGGGCTGTAGGAGGTGCTAGCTGTGGGCTGGGACCAGTCATTTGCCTCACCAAAAAGAAAGGTCCGTGTAGGTTTGCTATGGCAACTTGCGAGAGAGTGCAGACTATGAAGCACAAGCAGAAAAGTAGGCCGCCCTGGTCCTGGGCAGAACAGCAAACCGAAGGGGACCCAACAACACAGGAGGAGAATGGAAAGAGGTGTTGAGACGCTCAGGAGTGGAACCGAGCAGACAGTGACATGGACACTACTTGCCAAAGTTCCTCAGTCCTTTTTCCATATTTACGTCTTTTCAGTTCCCACATCTTGAAGTGGTGACTGTCAAATAAAGCACCATAATGAAGTTGAGCATATTGCCATTTCTATCAGCAATTTTATTAATACTCGTTCCTTCGAAAGAGTGCAAGATTTTTCAGAGGTTGACTGTGGCTTGGTATTAATGCAGGTGAACTACCATAACATTGCCCTTTGATCACCAAGATCTTTGTTGTTACTGTCTCAAAGATTGTTGCTTCCAGCATTGTCTTAAACCCACAAGAGAAGCTGTTATCGTAGAAGATAAACTACATTCTATTCTCTGAGCAGTACTCTGCTCTACACACCAAAGTCAGGACCATTGCTGCATCTTTGCTGGGGTTATCCATCCTTGGAACCCAGGCACACTGGGACATTCAGAAAAGGGTACATAAGTGTTCTCCATAACATCCTTCAAACAAAGTCTGTCCTAGAAATGCCTCCTTCCTTACAAAATAAACAAAGGGTGACTTCCATTGTAGAAAAGCCCACAGGAAAACCCATATGTTTAATCGCAACATCTTTAATCAATTAAACCACGCACATTGACTTTTTCCATGGTCCAATCTACTTATTTGATCACCTGCATGGTTGTAGTTCCACTTGTACAATCCTTCTAACCTACGCTGTCTAGATGGTTGCATCTGGATCTCAGTGCCAAAAACCTTTTCTTGTCAGCAATACTAACCTGGGTAACTACAGGGGGTGGGGATAGGGAGCAGACTAGTACAGCGACTGTGTCGAAGTCAGGAAATCTATATTTCCCCTAGAGAATAGGGGAAACTGACTAAACGTGAGATAGGAACATTGCTGTAAAAGGATTCAACAGCACAGGACACGAGATTGTGCCGTAAGAGGATTAAGAAATTCCAGAGTATTAAAAAGAACAGCAGTATGTGGTAGTGCGGTCTACCAGATTTCAAATATATTTGTATGTTGAGGTCAGTTTTACCAAGCTCATTTTATGTAATGTGCCCCTGCCCCAACACCTGAGCTTCTGTGCGGATTACATGTTTGGCAGTGGATGTTCAGTTAACTAATGTCTACATGAGTAAGCTCCATCTTGCGGGTTTCTCTATTACTTTAAATAAAGAGTTAGTTACCTGCAACTCCAGTTCACCAGAATTTGTATATCTTGTATAGAGTCAAATACTTTGAACATTCTCAGTCAGGCTGGAAATCCTCAGTTAAAATTCACACATTTTTCTTCCCTTTCAACAATTCTGATTCAGGACCAATAAGATTTTCTACTTGGGAGAATTTACTAACGCCTATCCTTCACGCCGAGTATATCTGCACTTTTTTCCCTATGACAGAAAAGGAGTTGGCAGTCAAGACCAAAAAGTCCCATTTCATGGTCTGCGCCTCTTGTGGGCTCAAAAAAGCGAGGGGGGCGGCATAGAGGAGAGGGGAGGGGACAGAGAGAGAGGGGCAGGAGAGAGTAAGAGGGACTGCAGCCCATCCTATAGTGGAGAATTGTGAAATATGCTAGGTCAGGCTACCAGAATCCAGATCAAATGGGACCTTCTAAAGGGGATAAAAGGGTGACCCTCCCATGACCCACAGCAGGCATGCTCCAGAAAAAAGTCCCACTGACGAAAAGATCATGGCCGATGAGATGGAAGCAGAAAGAAAAACCACAAAGCTCGTCCACGAGAGACACTCTGTTCAAACCACTGCTGGCAACTAAAAAGGCGGTGGATAGGGTGCAGATAGGACTTCACTTTTGAAATTATGGCCATGGTAAATTATAACACAGGATTCCCAACCAGAGGATGGGGAATACACAAAGAATGTGAATCTACGAAATACCAAATGCTGGAGAAACAAGTTTAGGATAAACTCTATGCCAGAGTGTAACTTCTACAAATACATTTACCTGGAATCTCAGATTACTGGTTTTGCTACCCCTGCTTCATCGAAGTTAAAAGGACTTTCCAGTGTTCACAGCAGGTATGTGTCGATATTGCTGGTAAAATGCAATTTAACATTAAAAAAGGTCAGTCTGCGCTGCATGACTAAACTGTGACAGGGTCAGTGGCTTGACACGGTCAGCGGGGAAACCGGGACCTCCCCCAAACTGGGTTAAGCGGCCTAACAAGACGAAGGCCAGATCCTATCCTACCGCAAAGGTGGGGGGGGGGGTTGTAGGGACGGCCCCAGTTCTTAAACCCCCTGAATGTGCCTTGAATGATAACCTTGGTACCAATGTCTAATCACCTAATGCCTTAAAAGTCAATTTCTGATTTTTCTCCATCTAGATGAGTAGTTCGAGTACAGGGAAGTGCGGACCAGAGGGAATATTTGGTGGTGGATGAGGGGAAGAGAGAGCAAATTGCTAGAGTAAATGGAGGTTGCAGAATTGAGGGAGGAGTTGGTGCAAGACAGAAGAGAGTAATATGGAGGGATAAGGAGAGTGTGACTACTGGAAGCACAGAAGAGAGAGGGAAGGTAGAGAGAGATGGAGGGGATATAGGAAGGCGAGATAGAAAGAGTAGGGACCTAAAAAATAAAAATCAGAGGTAGGGAGCGAGAGAGCAAGGAAGGGAGTAAGTGGAGAATGGGAAGTAGAGCAAGGAGCCATGTGATCTGGGGGAGGAGTGAAAGAGCGAAAAAAAGGACAACATCTGATACAGGCACAATCAAGAATCATACTGATGCGGTCCCGATTATACAAGTAAACTGCTTTCAGGTCATTGAACTATGGCTACAGGACCCGTACGGACCTATACCTTTACTTGTACATGTTTTACCCTAATGCAGTCTAAAGTTCAAATCCAGACAGGACCGTCCCTGCTCTATGTGATCATTGTATTGATGTCTTATTATACTGTGAAGTTGTACCATGTGATACCAAGTGTACCAATATATTTTTCTTTTTTACGAAAATAAATTCCTAACCCAGGCATTGAGTTTCATCCCTTCTCCGGTGATGTGGATAATTATCTTGGGAGTCTAGGTACCCCTAGTCTAAGTCCAAGAGTTTTACTTCCTCTGTCCTCCTTGCTTCTCATATCCGATGGTCCCAGATACCGCACTTCATCAATCCGGTTCTCGGTTTCTTCCCTCACTCAAGGTTTTGTACTGTTCTTAGCCCCCGGGTGGGCTCTAGGAGTTTCTGGCCCGGTTGAATGTTCTATTTTGGTGACCCCCATCCTAGGTTGCATCCTCAGTTTACCCCTTGTGGGCTACATGCTTCTCAGACCCTTCTGCTGCTGTGGATTTGTTCATCCTGTTTTCGGTTGCCCCTCGGGCTATGGGCTTTTCTGGCCCCTTTGTCTTTTCGGCTTTGTTCACCTCTTCCTGGGGTAGGGTCTCAGTTGGCCCTTCTAGGGCCATGGGCTCCACCGTCCCCCTTCGCTCAATCAGCTCAGTTCACCCCTCCCCACCAAACCTCCCACAGGCTATACTTTTGGTGGCCCTTCTTGGACTACAGTGACCCCTTCATTGGAACTACAGTGTTCTCCGCACTGTCTTCTGGTTCCAGACACCAAGGAGTCTGCTGCGTACCTGGCTCTTCCTCTGCACAGCTTTGTGAGCCCACGTTACTCGGTCTATGGTTGCTTTTCTCCTCCTCAGGGCTAGTACGTCGGTCTAAGTTCCTCCCTGGAGTGGAAGAAAAAACTTGATTGGTGCTGGATTCCACAAATGGTGATGGAAATTACAGGACAGGAACCAATCCTTCCACATTAAAGGGCCCCTTGTACATAATTGCCCTCTTCACTTCCCATATAACCAATGAACATGTCAGACATATGGGGAAGGGAAGGTGGGGTGGTGGAGTTCTTTGGGCATTCCTAGTCCCCAGAAGAACAGGTCACCCCAGTGGTATCCCAATTGCTGTGTCCCCTAAGAAGAGTACTGCGTAACGGGTTCACCTCGCTAGTGCCAAATTGGGTGGTTCCCCCTTCACAGAAGGGGCAAATTCTTCTGATTCGTCACAAGGCACGTTTGTTATGATTATCGACCCCCAATGTCAAAACTTTTCCCCCGGAAAAAGCAGACAAGGACAGAAAAGGGTTAGCCAATATGACTATGATGACCTAAACAAATATCAGTGCATCAGTGGCTTCTCATTGGCCAATATGATTGGGTGCAGTGTCATTATGGAGGTCATCTGAAATGTGAAAAGAAATAATCTGCAAAGGGTCCATCAATCCTGCTTCACTCATGGATGTTGAATTGCAAAAACAGCTCTGCAGATTGTAGATTATGCCAACTCCTTGTTGAATAAAATATACTCCCCAAAACAACAAGATTCTGCTTTTAATGGATCCCCATTACTCTCCCTGTACACAAGCAGCTCATAGCCTTCACCCCAGATTGCATCTCCACTATGTTAATATCAGGTCCCAAATTTCTGGGCTTTATGCTCGATAGCAACCTTCACCTGGACACATTAAAATATTGGGTGAAAGGAGTGGAGCAAATCGACTAAAATGCTTAAATCGCCGATCTTCTTACTGTTCAGGTTTAGACTTAAATAAAGAAATATCATCTGATTAAGACGTTTCAATTTACACCTTGCCCCAAATAAAGCAATTCAACACTCTGCTGCACTACAGATTTTAGAAACTCACAATTTCAACTGTCTCGCTCAAGCAGTTTTGAAGTTGCTTCAATTAGATAAATTAAGATTAGTCTAGGCCATCCACTGCAAATAACCTTGGAAAAATCAACAACTGGAAAACTATAGTTGTAAGAGGAAAATCTCTAACAGTTTTTTTAATATCTGGGCCCTGAACATTTAGAACATTGCCAGTTGGGCTCTGGGTCTTCTTCCCTCACGGATTTCAAAGAACGTAATACTTCCTAAGGACGTCCCACAGGAACAATCCTCGAAAAGGTCTTGCTCCTATTCTCCAAGTGCCTACTCTGCTCTATTCCAACCGAACAGCAAATTTGCCAACAGGGAAATTATGTGTTCATGGATATGACATTCAAACAGGCCTCCGGTGCAGATATATAAAATGTGCCTGCAATTCCTCCTGCACCCTTTGCGTCATAAAACGTTTTCACACCTATCAAAGCAATCTGCCTTCTAAGGCCACTCCACATGGTTAGATTTCACCTACATTATGATATATCATAACAAGCACTGGCAAAGCCACATTCTAGGCTTTTGTAAGCACTACCATAATGGCAATGAGATGTCAATAGCAGCAACTTGATGTTACTATCTTGGTTGATAGTGCCTTTAAAGTGCCCATCTAATACCAATACACAAGCCAAAAGTGATGTCATCGTCAATGCTTCTTTCTAACAGGACTTCAGCCTAAGTGTATGGAACATATATAAATCAAGTGGCTGAAGGTACACTTGTTTGAGACATTTTAATTTCACCAGTTGTGCATCTACAGCTGCAATTAAGCCATATTCTCAGAAGACTGCTTTGAAATAATACTAGCAGGCCAACGTTTGAATTTACTGCCAGAAAAACCTAGCCCAAAGAGGTTCCAGGCTGATACGTTTTGGGCTGGCAGGGGCAGATTGGGCTGTTCTGTGCCCTCCTCCCTGTCCAACATGGATGATTTCCCGTCATTGAGAGAAAAGCCCAATGATGTAAGATCGGCTTTCATGGCTGATGTAAGCCTAGTTCAAGAGATCGCTCCCGCCAATCAGTCATTCAGATAAGGGGAGAAATGTATTCCTGATCTTCAGAGGTAAACAACGGCTGGGGCAAGGCATTTTCGAACTGGAGGCGAAAGGGGAGGACCTTGAATTGAAAGTGGCGGCCTGCCACCACTAAACACAGGAATTTGCAATGCTGGTGGATGGGGACATTGAAATACACAAGGCCCATGTCAAGGAAAGACAAAAACATCTCCCTTGGTTAGCTGGCTGAGAATCCTCTGCAGCGTGACCATCTGGAACAACTAAGAGCGGAGGAACTTGTTCAGATATCATAGATTTCAGCAGCTCACTTCTCCCCTGCTATCATGTCGATATAATCCTTCCTCACTAATAGAACCATGAGGGTCTCCTCACCTGCAGCGGCAGCTGACCCTATCCCCATCACATGTGGTGTCTCACAAGGCACCTGTGTTTCACCCACTTTGTATAACATATTTACAAAGCCACTCTTCGACAAACTGGACCATCTGGGTGTCACCTATACCAATTATGCAGATGACGCCAAGATACTCCTGACCCTTTCAGGTAACTACAACGCCCACATTACCCGGATTAACTAAATCTTAACCATCATTCACGCATGGATGGCCACACACGGCCTCTGCTTGAATGATGAGAAAACCGAACTCCTCCTAGTGGGCTCACCCAACAACCTGCAGAAACTCAGCCCTAACTACAGTAGCATCATCATCGATGGAAACACTATTACCATTGTTAAAAGTGTATAAACTTTAGGTTTCTATCTTGATGCCAATTCCAACCTCTCTAAACAAGTCAACATGACCGCCTCAGCCACTGCCTACACAGGTTAGCTGATCAGAGCCTGTAGACCCTTCTTGTCCTCTAACAGTTGCCTCATACTGGCCGTGGCCCTCACAGAGTCCAAATTGGACTATTGCAACAGTCTTTACCAAAGTGCAAACCAATCAATAATCAATAAACTGCAGGTATACTCCAAAATAATGCCCTTCGAGCTGCATTAAACATTCCCAGGCTAGAGCACATCTCTACCACTAGAATATCATGCAACTGGCTCTCCACCCAAAAAAAAAAAAAAAAACGACCTAAAAACCATCTGCCTCACATACAAAGCCTTGAACCACCAAGCCCCCCCTTATCTCACCAACAAATTTCACCAACAAATTTACATTAAAATCTGCTACTAGAACTACAAGATCCACTAACACCTTATGCCTGGTGCCCAGATTCACCCTAAAAGAGCTTCACGGTCCTTGCTTCCCAACTGTGTAACACCCTGCCACTGAACATCAAATCCAACTCTACCTTTCAATCATTCAGAAAACACGTCATCTCATGGCTACTGAATAAAACCTAACAATTACCATCCTTATCCCTCCTTATGCATCCGCAGAGGGATATCCTTGCCTTTTTACTCCAAATGTGATGCATAACCTGGAAAAATGTACTTAAATGTGATGTATATTTTGCCAACTGTATAATGCATACTGTAACCGCTTACTTAAGCGCCCTCTTACCTCCGTGTCTGGAGCGCTATATAAATAAAATAAACAAATAGGTCGAGGATGGCCCCCATGCCGGCTGACTTTTTTTGCACCAGGAAATATCATGAGTACACGCACAGATTTGGCTGTGAGAATGGTACTGGTTATATAGCTGCCTCAGAGGAGCGAGCGTACTTCCATCTGAAGCACGCAAAGGTGCAGTTCTTGTTTTCTGGGAGGAAGCGGGGGCAGGGGGCACGGTGTGCAGGCAGTCTCTAAACAAATTCAAGGGTGTGGCCCTGGTCTATCAAAGAAAGCATCCATTTGTCTGAAGTAATTAGTCTCCAGTGAGGTAGGAATGAAGAATGGCACCCTCCCACTGGGGTGCTGAAACAGAAGGGCAGCGCTGTGCAGGAGTCCATTCTGCTTGTTGGACTGCCCTTTGGGATGAGAGGAGCCGCAACGCTTATGGGCACCCCTGTAAAAGTGTGATTGAGCCTTGTATTCCTCACCTAAAGCACACGAGATTCCCCTGTATGACTTGGAGAAGTTTGAAGAGCAGTAGTCTCCACCATACCTGGAGAAGCACTGTTTATTCGAGCCAAAGGGTTGAAATAGGCGTCCTAGCTGAAGAGTGCCTAGGGACCCGAATGTATCTGTTTTGATGGTTTGAAGGGTACAGTCTACCGTTTTGCCATCACCAAGGGGCACATCAGTGACTTTCACCTTCCTATCGGGCCTGAAATGTGTGGCCTTCAGCCAGCCTTGCTGTCATAGTGCAGTGCTGTTGCCCATCTGGCAGAATCCTGTGTAGGCGATGTCAACTGACTCTGAGATGGCATGGTTCAAAGAGTATTCGCTCTCTCTCAGCAGTGCAAAAGCGTTTTTCTTATCAGGGAGAAATTCTAGGATGGGACCGATCTTGAACCACAGTTTTCGGTCCTATCTGGCAATGATGGCAACCGAATTGGCAGATTTGATTGTGGTTACCACTGTGGAAATTATTCTCTTGCCAAAGTTCTCCTCAGAGTTCCTGTGTCCTCCCCCTGACCCACCACAACACCACCACCACAATTGCACATTTCCTCGCACATGTATTTTAAATGCTGTTCTCCCGCTGCAGCTCACAAGTTAATTTTGTGTCTACATGGCTTTTGCCATGACACTGAACATGTTTTTAAGCATGGCGAAGAGGGTCTTCCTCATTTCGCACTTAAGCTTAAGCATCATAATCCCCCTAAACCTTTGGCATTCCTGGATAAAGAGTAATTGCAGAAAGAAGCTCTACAGTTGGAGGCATGGCAGGACGAAGAACAGCTCCCTCCTCAGTAGCATTCATTGGGGAAATCAAGGAGTCTACCAAAACTGGTGCAGAGATATTAAAACGCGATGATGTTGTTGATGTGTTCAAGGTTCTGTGTTACGGATGTCTTCAAACAAAAAAGACCAAACAATCGTGATTGTCCAAGCTTGTTTGCAAACAAGGATGGGTTTGAGAGTGGCTTACAGCACAAATATAACAGAAGAATATCGAACCACCATATGTAAAGTATCATGAGAGACAAACTTCTATGATGGGGAATTGAGTTAAAAGTATTGAAGGATCAAAATCCAACTGGCATTCAAAGGGAGTGTAGTGCGTATGTATGTATGTTTCTTTCCACATACTAGGATTCTTGTGGTGATCCACAAGACGGCTACTATGCCGTAGGATGCAAGAGGTTTTTTTCCTGGAGCCGTTGTCACCTGGTGAAGGCTTCTTGTTCCAGTAGGAATGAGGAGACAGCCACAGGCAGCTGGGCAAGACCTTACGCCTCCTTGACGCTAAAGGGAGTAACGCTTGGCAAACCTGTAGGTATTCCCCCCACTTTCAGGGTAATTCTAGGCAGAATGTATATGAACTAACAGGCAGACATTTTAGACAATAGACTGTGGTCGCTTGGTTGGCAGAATAACTAGATTTCTCTTTTAAGGGTTTTAGAGCTCTGGCCACATGCCAGAATTCTAGTCCTCACTACAGCTATATCGCCATAATCTCTCTTTTACCTTCCCTCACTCCTGTTATTAAAGTGGCTTTTGGTGTGGCCTCAGTACTGCACCTTCCTACCCTGGATGCAGCAACACTCACTTCACAATTCCTTCTGTACTCTCTGCTCACTCTTTAACAGGACTGCTGTCCTCCCTCTGTATGCGACCACCTCTCGAATCCTTTGCGCTCTGCAGCAGGCCATCACAACCTTATAGACTCTAGCAAACTATAGGCTCCATTTCATAAGAATTTCTGGCCCTTGTTTTATTTTACAGTAGATTTGGTTATTTTGGTATTACATATTCTGATTGGTGGGTCGGTTTCCCTGCAGTCCCACCTCCTCCCCATGTTTCTTGCTTGGTCTTTCAGGTATCATGAGTAAATTACTGATTTTGGTCATGACGTCTCTTCCTTTTCCACTGAAATCTCCAAAATACGGGATATCCTGTCCATCCATCCATTCAATCATCTTCCCAACCACTCGTCTCCCTTCTCCTTACCTCCTCCACTGATCTTCCCATCCTTCTCTATCTACCCATCCTGCGCTCCCACAGAACCCTTTTGCACCACAAACATTTAGGAAGCTTTGACCCATCACTTCCGCTCACCTCTCAGCCTTATTCAACCTCTCTTTCTTAACTGGTATATTTTCGGCTGGTTAAAACAGTCACAGTCATCTCTCCTAAATATATCAACCTGCTGACCTAAACACCCCCTCATTCTACAGCCCTCTCTCACTGCTTCCAATCAACTGCAATACTAGAGGGGGACATCTTCAACCTCATAGCCAACCATTCCCAGGTACACTCACTTGCAGACCCTTTGCCCTAATCTGGTTTCGGATCCAAACACTCCACCAAGACTGCAATTCCCCATGTCACCAAAATTCTTATCAATGCCCACCATTAATCTCTCATATATTCTCATTCTTCTAGACCATTCAGCTGGCTTTGACTGGATCACCCATCCCTCCTTCAAGCTCTTTTCACACCTTGGCTTCAAGTACACCGTACACAACTGGGTGCCATCCTATCTCTGACCGCTGCTCACCTTATGAGACTCCTGCACCTTGCCTCAACACCTCTTCTCATTGAAGTTCAAGGAGCAGGCCTGGGCACACTTCTCTTCCCGCTATATAACTCTTCCCTTGGCAAACATTTCTTCATTAGGCTTCAATTATCACACATTTACTGACGATACGACATATATTACTTACCATAATAGCATTTCTGAGTATTATATCTGCTTAGATTCACATGCTGTGCCTATCTTTATCTAAAACTCTGGTTGAGAAATCAACGTTCTAGGGAAGAGGATCATCAGGAAGAGCCCTTTCCTCCTCTAGACACCGCAGACTCCTCATCTTGGACCAGAGAGAAGTTTGCATGGACAGGCTGGAAAAGTTTGTAGACTTTTCTGAAAGGTTTGCTCCTAAGAGGCCTTGTGAGCAAAGCCCTTATACACCAATAGCAAAGTTCCAAAGGACCTCTGAATTACTTCATGAAGAGGTCTTTAACCTTACTGATCAAGGAGGAGGTCCTACTGACCCATACCTACAGGATGATTCCTTTGGTGATCCTGCTGATGATCCCACTGATCAGACCCAGGGAGATATATATATATATATATATATGACAATGCATTACTTACCGTAAAAGCATTTCTGATGGTTGTATCTGCTTAGATTCACATGCTGTGCATAGGTCCGACATCCAGTGGTCACTGCGGAGTATTGCATTTTGTTTTTCGTAGTCGAAAAGGGGACATCGACAAGGCGTGTCTAACACTATCCCTATAGTGACGTGCGTTGTACCCACAATCCCTCACGCGTCGAGGTCCCTCTGTTTGTATTTTTCTGCCCTGAGGGAGCCTTCTAGACGTGAGTGAGTACAGAAAAGAGAGAGATGTAGAAAGATGTCTACGTTCCTTCCATCCGAGCGGGGTGGAAGGGTGGGCGCATGTGAATCTAAGCAGATACAACCATCAGAAATGCTTTTACGGTAAGTAATGCATTGTCTTCTGATGTTTGTTAATCTGTTTAGAATCACATGCTGTGCATAGACTAGCGAGGAGTACCCGGAATTGGCGGTGGGTTATGAGAAGGAGCAGTAGAGAAAAGATGTCTTAATACTGCCTGTCCCACCTGGGAGTCAGATCTAGAGTGTGCATCTAGACAGTAGTGTTTTGTAAAGGTGTGCACAGAACTCCAGGTAGCTGCTTTGCAGATGGACTCAAGGGGAACATTTGCAATGAACGCTATGGAAGCCCCAGTGCCTCGAGTGGAATGTGCTCTTGGCTTGAAGGGTAGTTCTCTCTTAGCAAGAGTGTAACAGAGAGTGATGCATTGAACAATCCATCTAGATATAGTGGACTTTGAAACTGCATCTCCTTCTCTTCCTGCTGGTACAGAGACAAAGAACTGATTAGTCTTTCTCAGTGGTCTGGTTCTTTCCATGTAGAACATGACAGCTCTGCGTACATCTAGTGTATGCAGACTTTTTTCTCCCAAGCTGGAAGGGTTTTGAAAGAACGTTGGTAGTTCTATTGACTGGTTTACATGAAATTTCGAGATGAATTTTGGTGCAAACCTTGGGTGTGTGCGTAGAACCACCTTATCCTTGTGAACTGTTACGAAGGGGTCTAGTACAGAAAGAGCATGTAGTTCACTTACTCTCCTAATGGAGGTGATAGCTATTAGGAAAGCAGTCTTAAGAGTGAGGTCTTTAAGAGTTGCCTTGTGCATGGGTTCGAAAGGAGGGCCCATGAGTCTAGAAAGTACCACATTTAAGTCCCATCCGGGAGCTGGGTTAGCTATCGGAGGGTGTATTCTCTTTACACCCTCCATTAAGGTCTTGATAACTGGTATCTTCCACCACAACACTTTAAGTTGGGAAGTGGTGTATGCAGAAAGTGCCGCTAGGTGGACTTTAATAGAATTGAATACTAGATCCGAGTCCAGTAAATGGGTCAGGTACAGAACAATTTGTGTGGGAGAGCAGTCAACAGGGTTGATGTTTCTTCCCCTACACCAGATGACAAATCTTTTCCACTTGCTAAAATAGCAGTGGCGAGTATTAGGTTTTCTGGCTTCCCTGAGGATGTCCATACATCTCTGCGGGAGTTGTAAATGTCCAAATTCTATGATCTCAGGAGCCAGGCTGCTAAGTTCATGGTCTGAGGGCATGGATGCAGTGTCCTGCCCTTGTCCTGTGACAGCATGTTGTACGGGCAGGGAAGTTTCACTGGGGGAGATAGGGACATCTCCATCAAGTGAGCGAACCATGGCTGCCGGGCCCACATTGGGGCCACTAGTATCATGGTAACCTGCTCCTGGTGCATCTTGTGTACCACTTTGTTGAGAAGGGGAGTCGGGGGAAAGGCGTAAACAAATTTCCCTGACCATTGAATCGACAGACCGTTCCCCTTGGACTGGTTCTGGGGGTACCTGGAGGCGTAACTTTGGCATTGTGAGTTCTCCAGAGTTGCGAACAGGTCTATTTCCGGGAACCCCCATTGCGTGAAGACGTCTAAAACGATGTCTTCGTGCAATTGCCATTCGTACTCTTCGGGCAGGGGGAAGTCTCTGCTGAGTTTGTCTGCTAGCAGATTGAGTTCCCCTGGTACATGTTGTGATAGTAGAAACATGTTGTGTTTGAGAGCCCACTTCCATATATTCTGGGACAGCTTGGACAGTCCTGGAGAGTGAGTGCCCCCTTGCTTGTTGAGGTAGTACATGGCTGTGGTGCTGTCTGTGAGGACCATCACTGTCTTTCCTTGTAGGTGTTCCTGAAAGGCTTTCAGTGCTTTGAACACCGCTAGTAGTTCCAGCAGATTTATATGCTTGGATGCTAAGCTCGGAGTCCACGCTCCGTGAGCAGTCTGATGGGATAGGTGAGCCCCCCATCCTGTAAGGGATGCGTCTGTGGTTAGAGTGGCTTCCACTACGGGCGTGGCAAAAGTTTTCCCTAATAACAGGTTTTCTTTTGTCCACCACCGTAGCGAGAGAACCAAGGCCTGCGAGACCACCACTAGATCGTCCCATTGTCCGCTGGCCTGACACCACTGGCTGTAGAGCCACTCTTGCATTGGGCGCATGCGCAGGCGCGCGTGAGGTACCAAATAAATACATGACGCCATCATCCCTAGCAAGCGCATTGCTTTGCGTACCGTCACCTCTCGACCTGCCACATAATGGGGGATCTGAAACAGCATGTTTTGGACCCTCTCGTTGGAGGGGAAGACGAGGCCGTCCTTTGTTCGAATTAGAGCCCCTAGGAATTGTTTGATTTGGCTGGGGTCTAAGCTGGACTTCTTTTCGTTGATGGAGAAGCCCAGTTGGGACAAAAGGTCTACGGTCTTTTGGGTATTGGAGAAGCATGTTTCGTAAGAATTCCCTGTTATGAGCCAGTCGTCGAGGTAAGGGTATACCGGGATGGATAACCTGCGTAGGTGGGCCGCTGCCACTGCCAGTACTTTCGTGAATACCCTTGGTGCAGATGCTATCCCGAAGGGTAGTACTCTGAACTGGTAGTGCTTGTTCTCCATCTTGAACCTGAGGTATTTTCTGTGCGCTGGCAACATTAAAATATGAAAGTATGCATCTTTCATGTCCAGTGTTGTCATGTAATCCCCTTGTGATAACAGTGGGATTACTTCCTGCAAGGTCACCATACGAAACTTTTGGGGTTTGACAAACTTGTTCGCTGGGCGCAGATCTAATACAGGACGCATGGTTAAGTCCTTTTTGGGTACAAGGAAGTACACTGAATAAATACCTTCTGTTACCTGAGATAGGGGGACAGCCTCTATAGCTTCTTTTTTCAGTAGATCTTCTACTTCTTGAAGAAGAATGGTGAGGTGTTCCGGTGTCATGCGTCGGTTCCGTGGGGGTCTGTACTTCGGGGAACCGTTGAATTCGATGCAGTATCCGTGGGCTATGGTGGATAAAACCCAGCGGTCTGACGATATTCCCTCCCATGCTGATAGGAACGATGTTAGCCGGCCCCCGACCGGTGATGCATGGGAGGGGACCCGAATCTTCGGGTCATTTGTTGGTATTGGGCGTGGAACCTTTGGGGCTGGAGCCGCGACCTCTTCCTTTGCCACGGCGTTGGCCTCTTTGACTGAACTGGTTGTTACCCTGGTTAGAGGGCCAGTTGGTAGCAGAGTAAAATTGCTGTTGGTTTTGCTGGCGTTGGCCACGAAAAGAGCGTCTATTGCCATAGCCGCGTCTGTTAGGGAGCCTAGAAATTTGGTCAAGAGTCTTGATGGTATCAAACTCTTTCTTCGCATGTTCTAGGGCCTCATCAACTGCTTTCCCAAACAGATGTGTTTGTTCTATGGGCTTATTTATCAGGAAGCCTGGGTTTCCGGCTTAAATCCCGAATTGCGCAGCCAGACATGGCGTTTGAGAAGTATTCCCTGAACCAGGGAACGGCCAGCCGTCTCTGCGGCATCTAAGGAGTTCTTTACGATGCCCTGGTTTACAAGAGTTCCCTCTGAGATGATAGCTAACAGGCGTGAACGCAGGGGTTCTGGTGCGTCCTCTGCTTCGCTGCGCAGCTTGCTCCACTGTGCATCTGCGTAGCTAGCTAGTAGGGAATTGTTATTTGCAATCCTAGTTGAGAAGGCTGCGGAGGTCGTGATTCTCTTCCCAAGTGCATAGAGCTTCTTGCCCTCTTTGTCAGGTGGTGCCTCACTAGTGGATAGTGGTACCCCCGCTCTTTTTCTTGTATTAGTAACTACAAGGGAGTCCGGAATAGAATGTCCTCTGATGTACAAGGGGTCAGAGGACTAAGGGCTGAAGAGCTTTTCTATCCGAGGGTTGACCCCTCTGACTAATGCAGGATTGGAAAGGGAAGGAGTTATTCTTCTCTTTATAGAAGCCAGGAGCGGAATAGACTGACTAACAGGGGCTTTTTCTTTAATAACTTTTTCTACAAAGTCTATGTCAGGAAGAGTTTCCCCTGTGTCTATTTCAAAATGCGTTGCTGCCTTGCGCAATAGTGCATTAAGTGAAGGTTGGTCATCTATGGGAGAGGTGTTTCCAATAGGTGAATCCTTGGGAGGAGAAGGGTGAAAGGCATCAGGGTCTGAGTGTACTGATGGGGATTGCCAAGGCTGCACTGATGGGGATTGCCAGGGCTGCGAGGTAGCTGTATCTTCTTCAAAAACTCCTGCACTAGTGTAAGGATCTTCTTCAAACCCCTCTTCCTCATGTTCTTCCTCTCCACCCAAACCCTCCTCATCTTCCTGGAGGTATTGCTCCTCTTCAGTGAGGTCATATACGTCTGTAGAAAGGGGAAACAGCCTAGGGATCTTGACCCTAGGGTCATCCTGGGGCCATTCTCTTGGTCTTTTGTGTGTGGGTGGGTTTTGGCTTCCCAAAAACCTTTCCATTTTCTCCATACAAGAATGGAATCCTGCAAGGGTCTCATGGGGGACCCCTGAATAGTCTAGAGGGGGGAAATCAGTGTTTTCACCTTCCAAACGCTTAGAACGTTCCCACAACGTCGAAGAAAGGTTTCCGTCGCCCTCAGAAAAGCCCTCCGGTAGTTCAGAAGTGCCCTTAGATGAAGGGGGCAGTTCCTGGCTACTGTTGTGCTTTTTCGGCGTTTCTATAGCTTTTAGTGCGGTATTCGACGTCTGTTTCGTCGTCCGCTTACGTTTGTCTTCGGAAACAATTCTCGCCAGGCTCTCGACAACGAGTTCGTCAGTAGAGGGCTCTGGTGTCGACGTTGCCTGCGTTACACGTTGTTTCTCGACGGCCGCTCTATGGAGCGTTACGTCGGATGATTTTGAGGCAGCGCCCGTGTTTGATGAAAGCCCAATCGCTGGTCGCGGCTGCGTTTGCGGGTGGGGCTTGAGACCCTTACGGTCTGAGGTAGACGCCGGAATGCCCTGCGTCCCCTTCGGCGCTGATGGATCCTTTGTCTTCGACGAAGAAGAGCCGTGGGTTGTGTGCTTAGGCCTATGGGGGCTATGTGCGTCCTTGTCGCCGGGGTGTTCATCCCCATAAGCAGGGCGTGAGCCGAGCCCGTCGGGGACGGACGTCGAGGAGCGCGAGCGCTCCTTCTGGGGGTTAATGACTTCCGTAACGGACGTCGAGTTATCACCCTCCTCGTCACTTTCTGTAACAGCGGCGGCGGGTGAGGAAACTGACTTCGACATAGCATAGTCCGCCCACCTCTTAACTTTCCGTTCTTTAAGAGTTCTTGGTTTCAAGAGCTTACAGGCCGCGCAGCTGTCCTCCTTATGATCGAGGGGCAAGCAACGATTACAGAGCATGTGTTTATCCTTCCAAGTGTATTTGCCCCTACAGCGTGGGCAAAACTTAAAAGGTGTCCTCTCCATAGCTGAGGCAATAATAACTGGTGATAACAACCCCAAGGGAAAGATAGGGGAGAAAGAAAGACATTCTCAAAGAGAAGATAAAAGTTCGAACCCCCACTCTCCCTACTGTATGTTGGCCGGCGAGGCCAGGCCACGTGTTCGGCAGCGCTGAAGCATTCCCTCCGTCTCTTCCCCTCCGTCGAAAACTTGCTCGGCGGAGAAACAGCTTCACAGCTAACGTCGAGTGGAGGGATCTTTAACAATATAATAAGTATAATTAAGGACCGAGGTCCGTAGTAAGTATTTTGCAATGTCTCTCTAGGAGCTCTGAGTAAGGCGACCAGAAGCTGGGCGGAAAAAAACAATCTGAGGGACCTCGACGCGTGAGGGATTGTGGGTACAACGCACGTCACTATAGGGATAGTGTTACAGACACGCCTTGTCGACGTCCCCTTTTCGACTACGAAAAACAAAATGCAATACTCCGCAGTGACCACTGGATGTCGGACCTATGCACAGCATGTGATTCTAAGCAGATTAACAAACATCAGAAATAAATATATATATATATATATATATATATATATATATATATATATATATATCCGTGTGTGTATGCGTGTGCGTTTATGTGCGTGTGCGGAGCCGACCAGCCAGTAGATAAACCACCTTGGCTGTCCCCTACCCATACACTGGACCCTGACACCTTATGTATGAGCACGCCCCCACTCCCCACCTTTACGTCAGGCATCCACTGTTGATAACCAGATGGCGTTTAACGCCATCCTAAAGAAAGCAGCAGAACACTTCCAAATTGCCAGGCAGGAGGCAGTGCCAGATTCAGATTTTGTTGAAGACATTTTAATGGAGAAGCCTCCTGCCAGCCACGCTATGCCATTACTTAATTCCATTAAAAGGCGCATTGCCCCTTCATTATCAACACCCTCACAAACCAGGGCTGTTAATCCAAGGGTGGAAAAGCTTTTTAGCCCCCTTCCCCTACTGACCCCCTTTATATTAGTGGCATGCCACCCTGCATTCTCTGGTGGTCACAACAAGGAAGAGGGCAGGTGTCCCCTTGTCCACAGGCGAGGCACCGCTTGACAAAGAATGTAAGAAATTGTATGCTCTGGGAAAGAGCATCACTACTGCGGCAGCATACTCCACCCATATAGCCAACAACACTATGCTCTTGGCCAGCTACTCGGATGTTCAATGGAACCTGCTGCAGGAGGTCCCTGAACCTGTGCGTACTTGCCTGCTTACAATTGTATCTGAGGTTAAGCAGGTGAACCACAACATTCTCAAAAATACTTTAGACGCTGCAGAGACAGCCGGAAGGACTTTAGCCCAGGGTACCGAGCTAAAACGCCACACCTAGTTGAAGAACGTAGGGTTCAAACCAGAGACTCAGGCATCATTAAACAACAACCCGGTGGAGTACGCCAACCTGTTCGGCAAGGCCGTTGAAGAGGCGCTGGAAACGGCAAAAAAGGAACACGAGACTTTGAGTAATTTGGTTCAAAGTTTTCAAAGGCCCTTTCCACAGATTGGTGAAGGTTCTCGCTGCTCCTTTCGTGGGCAGTTTTACTCTCGCTCCCCTCACAACCAGCACGGTTCTGGGAACAATTGATCCCCCTATCCACCTAGGGGACAACGCCGTGGGAAAAGAAGGGGTTGTAATGCCACCCCCAGAGGCTCCCCAGCCTCCAGCAGTCAGAAATGACTTTCAGATCCGGGTCCCCTCTCATGCCTCCCCGGTCGGTACACACAACATCATTCCTGTACGCATGGGAGGGGATTATAACAGACCAGTGGGTGCTCAAGACCATCGCCCCCGGTTACTGCATCGAGTTCAGCCGACCACCTTGATTCAGACCTCCGAGATCAAGAGGCCTAACACCAGAACACTTGAGGATCCTGCTGCAAGAGGTCGAGATCCTGCAGGAAAAGGGTGCTATCGAAGTCATCCCTCTTCTACAGATAAACAAGGGTATTCTTTCAGTGTACTTCCTTGTACCCACAAATGATCTCACCATGCGCCCTGCAAACAAATTTATCAAAACTCAGAAGTTTCATATTCTTCTCCTTACCCGTTATTCACCCTTGCAATCGTGAAACGCATAACCAACTGCCTAACTGCCACCCCCCGCCCCCAAATGGATGGGTTGATGCTGCTACATGCTAAACTCTTCAAATATAAAGGATGTCTTTTTCCCCTGCCTCCAATGCCAAACCCACTCTCCCTTCTCTTCCCCCTGACCACTCCACCCCACATCTCAAGCGTGCAACCTTTGGGTTCTCTGACAGCGACCTTCAACTATCAGTTCATTGCAGCCGCTGCCCCTACAGCCAAAAAAAAAAAAACTCCTTAACATTAGAAAAACCCACCCATACCTAAGGCACCAGTCAACTAAAACCTGCATCTCCCCCACACTCATGTGCTCAGCAAACTGGACTACTTTGTGAGCCTTCTTCGTTGAGGGGAGCACAAGAGTAAAGGGAAAGACTGAATACTCAACTTTATGACACGCTCCTTGTTCCAGCTATCCAAATCCTCACCAGCTCTACCAACTGTTCCCATGCCGGATGGTACTCCATGCAAAACCGCTCTTTAAATTCTTGGTACTAGTCTGTAAATCTGTCCATGGTCTTACCACCCACTACCTTACAGAACGCATCCAACTTTACTCTCCATCTCAAACTCTCCACTACCTATCAGACTCCTTAACCCCTATGTGCGCCCTCCTGCTTCGTTCCTTTTCACTACTTGTCCTTCTCCATTGGCACACTGTCGCCCGGTGGAACTCTTCAAAACGAGACTGAAATTCTTCCTGCTAGCAATAGAAAAAGTCCCCGAACTAACTAATCTCCCAACCCTGTTGTCCTGGAATATGCGCCTAGACTACTCAACATAATTTGCAAATATCTAAATACCGGATTCAGGCACTCAATGTTACAAAAATGTTCGTGTCGTCCAGGTGTATGCTCCCACCACCATTTCACCACCTGGTTAATGCCATTTAGTAGAACAATTTTCTTAAGTAAAGACACCTTAGCAGAGGAAAGCATCTGGTCTCTGATCGACTACTCTGCACGTCATTTCTGTTCGAAATTACATGTTCTTAAACGCAAACATGCAAATGCAGTATCACTTGAAGAAGAATTGTGTACAGAGCTTGATGAACACGGTCTTGTTACTTCGCTTAGAACCGGTCTGAAGAAGTGAGGTTTTAGGCTTTCCAATTCCAAACAATCCAATCAAGGTGCCTGAAGGATCGACTGTAACTTGCCGAAATCCTGACGGAAGGTTGACACAACCACCAAAAACAGAGAGATTGGAGGCATTTACAATCCTCATAGTGTTATTGTTCTATGTGGTACCCTATGAACCTTTTTTGGGGAGAAAAGATTGTCCAACACAGCAAGCCACACCCAACAGCTTTGAGAGTTTCCACCAAGGGGCATTTGCATGAAATCCTGAATGGACCGTGCCAAGTTTCAGCAGGAGAGCATGAGACTTTTCCGCCGTAAGCAATAAGCAGTGGGAACTGAAACTACTACCTCTTACTGCTAGGATGTGTAGTCTTCTGTCCTTCCACAAAGTCTAAAGTGGCCTATGGTAACGGACACTTCTTTAACCGAGATGGTGCTTTAAAGGTAAAACTGCTTCTCAGGGCCACATGCCCATGCACAGTACTAGTAGTGCAACAAGGCCTCTTGTTTGATGCAGTTTTTATTAATATATTTTATTTCCTGGACTTTGCAACACACTGCAGTGTCACAAAGCCCCAATAAGTAAATGTAAAGCAGCATGTTAGCGGTACATATATATCAGAAAACAAACAAAAATTAGACACAAGAAAAACAAACTACGTTTATGGAAACCATCAGTGGTGTCAAAGAATGACACGACTCAATAGCCACAAAAATGCCCTAAATGTTTCTTCCTTTGGCCAGGAGAAATTGCACATGTTAATGAAATTGAAAATATCATCTCCTAATGAAAGGAAGCATCAATTTGACCTTCTACATTGAGCACTGGGTCTTTGTCTACAAGAGAGAATGTCATACACATCTTGAGGGCAGTAAACCCCCAGAGCACCAGAGACTTCAAATATAAAAGCAGTGAGACTGAGGCAGGGAGCGTGGACGTGTGTGGTGAGAAGCACCACTCCAATCTCACTTTGGCCATGCTAACTAATGTTGCTGTGTTTTGCTGGATTAAATTATTATTTGTGTGGTTTGCCTAGTTATGGCATATTTCCCTATGTTGCTGCATTATTTTATTTTGACTGTTCTTTGCCCTGCTTTGAAATGCTACGTTCACTTAGGTGGGTATGCGAACACTGTTATGCTACAGCAGATCATGTTTCTTAAAGCTTTAAGAAAACAGAGTAATGTTTGTCTGCTAGGGCCTATGCGTTTTGTTCCCAAACATAAATGCATGTTAACTGGAATTCCACTTGCAATTCTATGTCAGTTTGTTTGTTTTATTTATATATTTATTCCCCACTATCTTTTTCTTATTTCGTAGGACATGTCAGTTTCCATTTCTTTTAGCTGGTTAAATCAGGTTAGATATTGTTGTACACGAATATCTAATGTTTAAGTGCCTTGAAGGAGCCAATAGGTGTCAAGTGGAACATCCAAATAAAAAAAGCACCAGAGTGAAAAGAAAACCTGGAAATGTTATCTGGTAAAACAACTCTACAGCCCCGTTTTGACATAAGATTTGCATGTTCTTTTTTAACAAGACTAGATAACTGCAGCCAATGTCGCGAAGGATGGAACAAGTTACTTACCTGTAACTGTTGTTCTCCAGCATGGGTCTGGCATTGATTCACATGAATATTCCCCGTCGTCAGGCTGGGAATCCTCAGTAAAAGAAAAATTAGTTTCAGTTTCTGAACTGTCTTTCTCCTAATAACCAATCACTGGTCTCTGGGTCATATTGCCGCCAGCCAATGACTGCCCTCTACCTAAGTCCCTCCTCTGGCAGCCATCTTCAGATTTGGTAGCACGTAAAGTGGCAGTAGGACCAGGAAAAGAACCGCAGAGGGGTAGGCGGGAGTATTTGCATGTGAATCCATGCCAGACCCATGCTGGAGAACAACAGTTACAGGTAAGTAACTTGTTCCTTCTCTAGCATGGGGTCTGGCATGGATTCACATGCTCATGAATACAATAATACATAGCATTACACACATGCACAACGACGGGAGGTGGCAAGACTCAACATTAAGCATTTCAACAACCCAACATTAAGCATCTCTTACCTCCTCACCAGGCCCACCTTCAAGCAAACAGGTTGGCAGCACTGCTTGGATGACTCTGGACTCATCCCTGGAATCCCGGTCGACACAGTAGAATCTCGTGAAGGTGTGCGTCGACCTCCACGTAGCAGCAATGCAGATGTCCAGCAGGGGCACACTAGACAGAAACGCTGTAGTTGCAGCGATCCCTCTGGTCGAATAGGCTCTTGGACGGCCAGGCAGATGTCGGTTTACCAACCAGTGACAGTGCGTGATGCAGCCGGAGAGCCACCTGGAAATGGAGGCCTTGGAGAGGGCCTTCCCCTGGTTCACAGGGCCAAAGTTCACAAACTGCTGGGACGTCTTCCGAAAACTCTTTGTGCGGTCCACATAGAACTTCAGAACTCTAGCTACATCCAGCCTAAGTTCCCACTCATGGCAAGAGCACAGCTACCTGCTGAGTGAGTCGGCAATTGTGTTCCTTACTCCTGCCAGATGTAAGGGTACCAGGAACAGCCTTTGGGCGACGGGCCAGTGCCATAGGTCCTGCGCTTCCTTCGAGAGAGCAGGGGATCTGATGCCCCCCTGCTTCCAAATGTAGAACATTGTTGTGATGTTGTCGGTGAAGACCTGCACTACCTTGCCCCTGAGGGACGGAAGGAATGACTTGAGGTCCCAAAACACAGCCCGGAGCTCCAAGACGTTGATGTGCAAGGACTTCTCCTCCGGGAGCCAAAGGCCTCTTGCGTGGAGATTTCCGGTGTGTGCCCCCCATCCCTCCAGGGAGGCTTCCGTTGTCACCGCCTCCTGATGCGCCGGACGCAACACCATAGAATCGCCTGACAGAACGTCTTGTTGAGGGCGATCTTGTCCTCCAAGCTTCCCGTCGCCTGCATCCAACGGGCATTGAGAAACTCCTGCAGCTGTAGCATCCGCAGTCTGCACAGCCGAACGAGGTAGATGCATGACAACATCATGCCGAGTAGGGACTTGATGGACCTCACCTTGGTAACCTTCATGGTCTTACCTACCTCATCAAAGAAAAAGGTAAACTGACATCCTGCTCCTTCTAGACCTCTCAGCAGCCTTCGACCTGGTCGACCACAAAATACTCTGCAACCACCTCTAATCTGCTGCCCATTTCTCCTCTTCAGCTGTTATGTGGATACAATCCTTCTTAGCCAACAGAACCATGAGGGTCTTTTCATCTGTGGCTGCAGCAGACCCTATCCCCATTACCTGCGGTGTCCTACAAGGATCTTGTGTTTTCCCCACCCTATATAACATTTTTACAAAACCTCTCTGACAAACTGGACCATGTGGGTGTCACCTACACCAACTACGCGGATGACACTCAGATACTCCTCACCATCTCTGGCAACTACAATGTCGACGTCACCAGGATCAACAAAATCTTCTCCATCATTCAAGCATAGGTGCCAACCAAGGTATAATCAATAAACTTCAGGTTCTCCAAAACAATGCGCTGCGAGCAGCACTAAACATTCCCAGGAGAGAGCACATCTCCCCCATCAGAATTTCTTGCAAATGGCTCTCCATTCAACCAATAAAAATTGACCTAAACATTCTTTGCCTTACCTACAAAGCCTTAAACCACCTACCCCCCATCTCACTAACAAATTTTTTTTTAACGCCGAACACCAGAATCACTAGATCCTCCAATACTCTTTGCCTCACTGTGCCCAGATTCACCTCTAAAAGAGCCGGTGGCTCGAGCTTCACGGTCCTCGCCCCTCAACTTTGGAATACCCTGCCGTTGAATATCAAATCGACGAAATCCTTCCAACTGTTCAGGAAACTAGTCATTGGTTGGCTACTGGATAAAACCAATCCCAAGTCGGACTAAGCCCATTACTAACTGTATATACTGTACATGCCACACAAATGTTTAACCGTATGCGCTAACTACCTTTGACTGTATATATTGTATATTACTTCTACAAATGTATAACTGCAAATTCTACATATATTGTACTTTTGTAACCTGTCCTTAAGCACCCTTTTACTCTTGGGTCTGGAGCGCTATATAAATAAACAAACAAACAAACAAACAAACAAACAAAGCTGTTGAATCTTGCCCAGGATGGCCTTTATCCTGTCCTCCGATGGTGCGGCTTACGCGCGCCACTGTGTGGAGTCTGACTCCCAGGAACTGAGGATGGCTCCAAGCAGGACTTTGCATAGTTTAATCGAGAACCCCAGTTCTGTGAGCAGGCGGATGGTCCTCGCTGTGTGTCCGACGGCGAGATGCTATGACTTCGCTCAGATGAGCCAATCGTCCAAATAGGGGTAGACGTGGATCCCCTGCAGGTGCAGCCGTGCCGCCACCGGTGCCAGGCACTTTGTGAAGACCCTTGGGTCCGACTTCAAACCGAAGGGGAGGGCTCTGAACTGGTAGTGCCGTCCTTGGACCACGAATCGCAGAAACATTCGATGCCCATTGTGAATGGGGATGCGTAAGTAGGCATCCTCCAGATCCAGCGACGACAGGAAGTCCCCTTTTTCCAGCTGTCCCAGCACTTGCTCAGGGATGACCATCTGGAATTTCTGGGATTTTATGTATTTGTTGAGGCGGCAGATATCTAGGATGGGCCACCAGCCGCCGGTCTTCTTTCGAACGAGGAAGTACCGCAAGTATAATCCAGAGCCTCAGAGCCTCTTCGGGACAAGCTCTATCGCTCCCTTTTTTAGCATTGCTCGTACCTCCAGAAGTAGTTGAGGAATGTAGTTTTCTTTCCTGGCCACAGGTGGAAAACAGGGACACTTCCTTTGGAACTCCAGAGTGTGCCCTTGGGCCAGGGCGTCCAGCACCCAACGGTCAGTGGAGATGGATTTCCATGCGCCAACGAAGTTCGCCAGCTGGCCTCCCCCCGGGGTGCTCGGGTGGGGGCCCCCCCCCCCCCAACATCACAGCCAGTTCAGTCCTGCTTTGCCGAGGCCTTACCACCTTGGGCCACTTGGCGACGACAATGTCCTCCTACCTTGTTGCGGCCTCTGTAGGATTCCTGCGACGACGAACGGTCCGCCTGATGGTATGAGGAAGAGCTGCCACCGAATCCTTTGGAGGCAACATGTGACTTGCCTCCGGCGGGCTGAAAGGACAACCGTCATTGATGGAGCATGCCCAAGGCAGGGCCGCCTCGGTGTCTGCCTTGATGGCCTGCAGTGACTCGTCCAATGCCTTGCCGAACAAGTTGTTCCCGTTGACGGGCATGTCTAGTACCCTAATCTGTAGGTTCTGACTGAAGTCAGTGGCCCTGAGTCAGCCACACCGGCGGAGGCAAACGCTGTTGCCGATGTCAGTGATGTCCATGTCCACCGTGATGGCGTGGTCCGAAGCCACCTCGTCTTCTTGAAATATTTCAAGGGCTTCCGCCCTCTTGTCGTCTGGAAGGAAGTCCAGGAGGGGCCGGGGGGGGGAATTTTAAACCACAGCTCCTATCGCCACCGACGACGACGAAATGACCCAACACCCCATGATGTCCAGCTTCTTCCCCTTGCCGTCCGGCAGGGAAGTGGAAGACGATGCTGTTGCCCCAGCCGATTTCTTCTTGGCCGCCGCGGAGACCACAGAGTCCGGGGACGGCTGCGCTCTGAGGCACATCGGTGCAGAGTATGGAACCCGGTACTACTTCTTGTACCGGTCCCTCTTTGCCGGGGCCGAGGATGGGTTCTTCAGGAGGGCCAGCCCATCGTCACAGATGTCATCCAACAGCGGGACTGAGCGCACAGTCTTCCTTTTGGCCTCTCGTTGTTGATAAAGGAATCCCTCCTTCTGCTCTTCCGGACATAGCTGAAAAAGCTCTGAGGCCCTAGCGATCATGGCGTGAAAGGAGCCAATTTCGTCGGGAGGAGAAGCCGGGGGTGGGAGTGACAGGAGATCAGTTCCGTCGTCCTCACCGTTGTCTGTCCCCGCCGTCTCTGTCTCTGTCTAGTCCCTCGGTGGAGGGGGTTGGAGGTGAAGGATGGAAGGGCGGGGGGATGGACCCACCTCTGCCTAGATGGAGGGCTCCCCAACGGTCCAGGTGCCTTTGGATCGTCCACCGGAGGCAAAGGCATCTGTGTCCTTATTTCTGTGCACAGTGTGTGCAAGGCTAATAAGATGTCCTCCGACCTGTCCGTCGGTGGTGGCAGCGGTTGCGACGGGAGCTTCGGCAGCGGCGTAGTGTCCTCCAGTTCCTCATCGATCTGCCGTTCCTCATCTCCTTCATCGCTCTCCACGTCCGCCTTGTCAGGATCCTTCCCGTAGGATCGGACCTCGACGAACTTCTTGTCAAGAACTGACTTGAGGCCCAAAAGCTCCTCCTCGGAGGAGAAATCCGAGTCCGGCAGGACTATCGTGCCCCCCCTTTCTTTTCGCCAAGGGGTTTCACGGGTGTCTTATTGATGGGCGTGAAAGACGATTCCCTCCAGCTGGGCAGGGAATCTCTTGGCTTGGGGGTCGTCTCCACTGGGGCCGCCTCCGCGGTCTTCGCCAGGGACGCTACCACTCCCTCAATCGAGGCCTTAGCCTGGTGAATTTGGGCCTTCGCGAACTTAGGCGTGTCTGAGGCCTTCACCATGGGGGGGCACCCCCTCGCTCCCCCTTGGCTTTCTCCGTCGGAACCGACCAGGCCTTCTGCAGAAGCTTACCCGGGTTGTCCGATTTCCTTTGCATCGAGCCGGAGCATTGGCTCATGGTTGACGGCGTCGGTGATGTTGCGCCCGGCCTGGCAGCCGAGGAGCCCGTACCAACGTGTGCCTGGTGCCCGTGGACTCGTGGTGCTTTGCCTTATGTTGGGCCCCCGTCACCGGAGCGCCCTCAAATGTCTTAGAAGACCGCTCAGATTTTCTCTTCGGAGAACTACATTGCCGGGGCTCAACTGCTGCCGGGCTCTTCGACTCCAGCCAGTCAGCGAGTCGCTTGTGCCGGTCCTTCATAGTAAGGTAGGACATGTCCTTGCAGAACGCACACAGGCCTTCTCGACGTGCGATTTATCTGCGTGCAGGCAGTAGAGGCACCGGGAATGCCGATCCTCGAAGACGTTCCATAGTCCACATCCTGGGCAGATCCTAAACAGAGGCATTGAGTCTCCTTTGTCTTCGGCCATGACCACGAGGGGTAGGCCTTCACGTGTCACAACCTTATCCCCACCAAGTGTTCACGGGGTCCTAAAGACTCTATTCGGTCCCCCTCGGATCCCTTGGAGCCAGTCCTGGTGCTGTTGTCATCGGAGGCACATACTAGGACGGGGTTTCAATGGGCAATGATTAAGCATGGCCACCCCCATGAGGAACGTTGGGGAACTGCATTTGGCGGTCTAGCATCCAGGGCAAGGCTCGCCCCGAAGGCACCTGGGATACCTGCTGGCTATTTAAACCATGCCCGATTAGAGGCACGCACTTCGCGTTATTCTGCTCTAGCAGCGTGACGTTCACTGGGTCCTGCTCAGCATCCTGGCCTGCAAGGGCGAGAAAAGGCAAGAAGCATTGCCATACTTACCTGTTTAGCGGCATCCTCCGGCAACCGAAATCGTCCAACGCTCACCATCTTCCTCCGGCACCATCTCTGACATTGTGTGAGCTTCTTACCAGTCCGTCACTAAGGCCATCTTCTCCAAGACATTTTCCGCCTCCTTGGGTTTTGGAGAACCACTCATCTTCTATTCTTCTCGACCTGCAAGACAACAATAGCACAGGTTAGCCATTTGCAAGGACGCTCTCAGCGCCGCTTGGCGTTTCATCTTACCTTCTCGAACCCAGCTTCAGCATCCACTTCAGCATCCACCTCAGCCTCCAACATCTGCAAGAAAAGGGGAGAAGGTTATTTGTGCTTAAAGCACTAAAGCCATTGCTCTCATCTTCATCTTCAAAGACTTACCTGAAAAAACAGAGTCGCAGAAGGTCTGGACTCCAGCCCTCGCCAGTGAAGAAACACGGCAGGACGGTGCCATTGACGATCAGCGGGATGGAGAGCGCATCCTTATAGAAATCAAGGTGAGAGACATCCCAGGGGAACCGCAAGGGTAACGGGAACCCGGGAGGCGGGTCGCCAGGGAAGGAACAGCAGTTAAACTTCACCTCCTGTCTTCTAGAGCCTATCCTCGACAGCACGAACTCCAGGGAAAAGGAAGGGACCGAAGAGCATCCCGGCCAGTCGAGAGGCGTCCCCGTGGATACAAGGTGAGCGTTACACCAAGATCTTCTGGAATCCTCCAAGAAGTGAAATTCGACGAAAATTCGCCCTTGGGTGGCGTAGAATTCCGAAACGGGTCCCTGTTGATCGGAAGATGAATCTGTGGAACTTCAGGCTCGATATGACCGAAAAAATAAGAGTAAACTCTTTGAAAAAACACAATACGCAGTAAAAGCTCCAGAGCTAAGCACAAGGACTCCCAACACTTCAACGTGCAGTAAAAATCTGAAGATGGCTGCCAGAGGAGGGGCTTAGGTAGAGGGCAGTCATTGGCTGGGGGCAGTATGACCAAGAGACCAGTGATTGGTTATTAGGAGAAAGACAGTTCAGAAACGAAACTGATTTTTCTTTTACCGAGAATTCCCAGCCTGACGACGGGGAATATTCATGAGCATGTGAATCCACGCCAGACCCCATGCTGGAGAAATAGATTACTTTTCTAAGCAATCCTCTGCCTTTGGAACAAACAAGTTTCAAGCATTGAATGGCACGTACAACAATCTGGTCAGCATAACCTGTGTGAAACCTGATCTTACCCAGGTAAATCTAGGCAACTTGGCTGTTGTATCCAGGGCTCTCCCAAACAGAATCCGCTGCATCAAGTCTGGACTGAAGTGCTTCACTCAATTCTTCCTTGCCATCGCCCACAACGCAGTCATCCCCATTACACCTTCTTGGACAGGTTCTACAGGCACTCTTATTACTACCCACATCGTGTGGGTGCATTTGGACAATGTGCATGTGGCATTAATAGCATTCAATGCCATACTGCTTAAGATTTTCTTAGCTAATGCATCATACTCCTGGTTGTATGTGTCCCAATCTGGAGACAAAGATCGGTACTTGTTCAATTTGGCGCTGAACATTGCTACCTGCACTACCAGGCTCTTGGAACTAGGGTGTTCGGATAGAAAGTATGGGTCAGAGGACGCTGGTTTAATACTTATCAGATCCTGGTGTGCTGCTGATGCCAAGCAGGGGTTCTTCCAAAGCTCCAGCAAAGGATCCTCTACGGCAGCATGGAAGTGTAGAATGCCTGCGGGCCTCTGTCCAAAATATCTGAAGCCATACTCTGAATTCCTTAGCTGGAGGACCACACCCTAAAGCATCTGTGACCTTAGTCATCACTTTCCTGTGTGTCATTAGGGTGCCAATGGGGTCTGACTGTTCAAATTCCATCTCTGGGTAGGTGCCACAGCCACTAGCGTCCTTTAAAGGTATAGCCAGCACTGTTCATCTGGCCTCTGAAACGCTTCAGGAGCTCAAGAAGTTAAGGGATCAAAGACAAATAGAATTGGGATGCCATCAGAAATACTTTGGAACGCTCCCATAAAATCCTTTGACTGTGGAGCTGCAGAGGATGCTTCAGCTGTTGACAGCAAGGTGAATTTAGAGATCGATGCAGAAACAACGAGGAACATCAAAGAAGTGCGTTGCTTACCTGCAACTCCTGTTCTCCAGCATTGGTATCTTTCATAGATTCACATGCTGTGAATATTCCCCGGCATCAGGCTGGGACTCCTCGGTTATCTTATGGCTTCCGTTGCTTAAAGCAAAGAAAATGTTATATTTTGTACACTGTCACCCTCTTTATGGGTGCTTTTGGTCCCAACCAAAGGGGAATCGAGCAGCTAGGCCCTTAGACCCTCCTCCACATCCTCTTCTCAGATTCTGACCTGTCATGCTGGCCAGACGAGTAAGGTTTGGGTTATGATTAGAATTTATATTAACTATAATTGGTTATTTATAACACGCTAAATACCACACAGGTTTCTAAGCGCGGACCCGGGATTCAAACCTGTGTTGAGTTGCGTTGTCTTGCTTCCAAAACGAGCGTGTTGCCACTGACCTATACTACCCGTGGTTATTAACCTTGTAGGGGTGGAAGGAGGGTGCATGTTAAACTATGAAAGATACCAATGCTGGAGAACAGGTAAGCAACTTGCTCCTTCTCCAGCATTTGATCCTTCATAGATTCACATGCTGTGAATAGGGATTGGTAGCTGTTAGAATGGATTCATAAACTCTGCTCTGGTGAACGGAAATTTGGGAGGGCACCCTTGTTAGCGAAACAGGGACACCTCTGGGAAGATAGCCAGACCACTTCATGGTAGCTTGCAGAGCAGTCAAGGCTAACTCTCAGGAGGAGTGGGGGTGATCAGAGGTATCTGATGAGCACACACAGCGAAAGACCAAGGATTACCATTATACAGTATTATATGAAAATATACAATTATTAGGCCCAGGAATAAACAAGTGAAAAATGAAAAGCAACAGCACAAACACCACTCAAGCAACACACTATGAAAAATATATACAGTCACTGGCGTCAATAAAGTTCTAAACTCCACCAATACCTGTAAGGGGTTATAGCAATGATATAATATGAAAGGAGTAATTTATAACATCGCCTGTACACAAGTGTTTCTAGGAGCGATACGACAAGGGAGGGAAGACAGAGGGAGGACAAAACAACGATCTTACTAGGGCTTGTGTCATCCAGATCGTGCAAGTGCGATAACCCAAAGTGCATGGGGGGAAAGGGGAGGGAAGTGCGAGGGAGAGGAAAAGGGGATCAGGGCAGCCTTACTCTAAGTAAGTGCAGCCAGGGCAGTGTGGCTCTGCGGAAGTGCATGGAGGAAGGGGGCTGTAGGGTTACAGTTACAGCCCCTAAGTGCGCGGTAGGCACAGAGGCAGTGCAAAGACAATCTTCAGAGATGGAAAACCCTAACTTTAGAAGTCCAACCCTACGATGAATGGAGCATTGTGCTCAATGTTCGATGCGCGAGTATAAGAGCTCAGTCATGTGTAAAAGTCACAAAGTACCTTTCTAAGGAGCTGCCCAAGTTAGGGAGAGAATTTTGAAGGGTGAAAACAGTTTCCAAGAGTCGGGGTAGGATCTGCTGCGATGAACAAATCTCCTCCCAACTTTCGGAAGGGCTTTAGGAAGCGGGGGCTACCCAAGTGAAAGAGGACCACAAGGGATCCTTTGTGCATAAAATGCAATGGATGAACAAGGGGCCACCAGTTAGAGGTTTCAGTACTCCCCGCCCTTAGCTCGGTTTTGGTCCCAACTTGTCAGGTCTGGAGGGGTTCATCAGAGGTTCGATTTCCCGCCCTTGGATCAGCTTCAAAGCACAGGTGCTGCGGGTGCAGATGCGGGTCCAGTTTGCAACAGGAGCTGTTTTTCTCAACTCGGTTGAAGGACAAAGAAAACACTGATGCATCTGGTCTCGGGGCACAAGAAGGAACGCATGGAAACCGCCTTCAGCGACTGTTACTGTCGCACAGTAACGCAGGGGCACCAAACTCTGGCTAGTGTAAGCTAGGAATCCCAAAATGTTTTAGGTAAAACTCGATGCACGGGTGCCAAGGGTCGCGCTGGACAGTCCACTTGATGTCCCAGAAACACTTCAGAACAAACTCTTTTGCAGGACAACCAGGCGGTGAGAGTGATTATATCCACCACTCCAAAAGATCCGAAGCACCTTCATAGATCTTCTGAGATCGAGTGCGAAGCCAGGCTGTACCAGGACAGCAGCGAACTCAGGGTGCCAACCTTCTTCAGCGTGTCTCTTTATAGTCCTTTGTTCTGCTTGGCTCTTCCGGAAACCTGGCTCCGTCCACAGGTTGATTTGGACGTGTTTCTGATATGAGGGTCTGCATTCAGAACCCCTCATATCCACAAGTCCGGCGAGTGCTGGCACCCAGCGGGCCAATGAAAAGATCTGCCCCGCTCATGCACGCTAGCAGTGGTCCAATCAGGGACAACTGTGGCTCTCATGCACAGCAGACATCCTGGCACAAGTGGTGTGGATTGGCACCAGTAGTGTGGATTGGGATCAGACAGTCACAACCCACTTCCTGGGTACCCACACACGTGGCGTGCAGTAGCCCGCAAAAGAAGACCCTTTGTCAGGCAACTGCATGCCCAAATAAGGAAGTCCTGGGTCACTAAGAGAGGGGCGAAGGCAAAGGGACAAGATGGCCAAAGGAATAGACAAAAGACCTTGTGGCACGGCCATAACGGACACTTGCTGTAAGCGCGATATGGCTCAGTAAAAAGTTATACAAATACATGAAAAGGCTTCTGATGCCACCTGTCTGTTCCTAGCCCCATTCTCTATTCACCAAATAATCCTTAGTGGATGATTACGGCACGATAACACAAGGACCCCTTTGCGCAGTACAGTAATGTACTTTGCGCAATGATAAAATGTTACCAACAGTGGCAACAAAGTATTAAGACTAAGAGAAACAAAGTGTCTGTGTCCCCGTAACAATGAGCAAAAGCCCAGGAGAGTGCAGCTGAGAGCTGTGCTCCACTGGCAAACGTCAGGTCAGGAAGCAAAAGCAAAACGTTTGAGGGGTCCACAAATGGAGAGGGAAAGTTGCCTTTAGAGAAATTATCCCTAACAATAGCAGTATGCAGAATTGGAGGCAGCAAATGGTAAACATACCCTTGTGAAAAAGAAACTGCAGGACTGCTTTCCCTGTCTGAACGTCCACGGTGTGCTGCCTCTCCAAGGAGTAGTGCCTCGTAAATGTATGTGGCACCGACCATGTAGCTGCTTAGCAAATGTCTGTGATGGAGACGCCTGCCCACAAAGCAGCTGACGGAGCAGTGGCCCTTGTGGAGTGAGCATGGGGCAGAGCAGTTAACAGTTTTCCTGCTGACACATGGCAAAAAGAAAAGACAGATGAAATCCACCCAGAAATGCTCTGTTTGGACAGAGCTTTCCCTTTGTTTGTTAGCCCATAAGCTAGGAACAGCTGTGTTGAGTTTCTAAAGGGGTTGTTGGTTCTGTCAATGTAGTTTTTAATTGGACCTTTTTACATTCAAAGAGTGCAGAGCAACATCTGCTGGAGACATAGCCTTTTGGAAAAAGACTTGTAAAGCAATGGTTGCATTTTTATGGGATGAATCGTGGATTGGTCATAAGCAGCACTTTATCTTGCCGGAACCACAAGTATTGTTCATTGACCTCCAGAGGCTGTATCTTCGACACTATTCTAGCTGAAGTGATTTCCACTACGAACGCCACCTTCCAGGAGTGGTACTTGAGTTGGGCTGTGGCCATCGGTTCGATTGATTTCTTCAGGAGACCTGCCAAGACTGTATTGAGCCCCCATTCTGGTGGGATTCTTTTTGTTGGTGGACATATCCTGAACAGGGCTTCGAGATAAAGTTTTACCACTTTGATGCTATACAGGAGGCATTCCCTTACTCTGTCGGGTGTATCCGGAGATCGCCGCTAGGTAGACTAGTATAGATGTGTTTGCTAGGACTTGTTTGGCTAAGTAGAGAAAGTATGGCAGCAGTTGTTCCGGTTATACCTGGATAGGCTGGACACCCTGTTTTTCACACCACGCACAGAAGCGTTTCCACTTAAGGTTATATGACTTATTGGTGGCAGGGGACCTGGCTTCTGACAAAGCAGTCTTGAGGAATCGCTAGACTTCCTAAATCTCTAAAATCTGGAGCCACACTTAATTTTAGGGACTGCGGATTGTGATGCAAGATTTTTCTGTTGTCTTGCAAAATTATATTTGGGTTATTGTGCAGCTGTACTGGCTGATCCGCTGAGAGTTTAATCCGGTCCGAGTACCACATTTGGTGTGGCCAGTTTGAAGTGATGGGGATTACTCGCCAAAGATGAGCTCTGATCATTTGTACTACCCCGCGTTTGTCCATGACAAGACGTAACGCATAGGCAAAAAGGTTATTGCATGGAAAGGAGAACGCGTCCCCCATCGATCCCTGATGCAGGGTTGTGCTGGCAAATTGCATGCACTTTTTGTTGCCATCAATGGCAAATAGGTTTACGGATGGGTGACCCCCACTGTTGAAAAGGCATCTGCAGGTGGCTGTCGTAACTAACACTCGTGAGTTGCTTGCCTGCTTAGGGTGTCTGCCACCTGGTTCTGGACACCTGGGACGTGGAGCGCATGCATGGAGATGCCGTAGGGTATGGCCCAGGGCCTAGGAACAGTATCCTGGACTTTGTGTCCCCGGTTTCCTAAGATAATACATAGTTGTAGTATTGTCCGTCAGGATCCTGACCAATTGCCTCTTTAGCACAGGAAGGAAGGATTTTAGTGCCCATCTCCCTGTACTTAGCACCAGCATTTTGATGTGAAGCGTCGCTTCCTTGGTTGTCCAGTCCTTTGACATGGAGCTAGCCGATGTGATCTCCCCGGCACAAAATGGACGCGTCAGTGATCAGCATTTTGTGGTATGGTAGATACTGATACGGAATGCCTTTTGTGAGGTTTCTGGGCCAGTTTGGCCGCGACCTGTATCTCGTCTCCCCATATTTCTGAAACATTGGACCAATTTGATATAATGAATTCCGTTAGGGGAATCATGTGCAGTCTGGGATCAGCGGATTGCAAAACAACATAGTTCCCAGGTGCTGCATGCAATAGCGCACCGTAAACCATCTCAAGGTTAGGATTAGAGAGATTAGTGTGTCCACTCTCTGCAGAAAGCCATACTCTTGGCTCTTCAGTGGAGAATTCCAGGGCAAAAAAAAAATAATCTCTTGCATGGCCGAAGCGAGGACTTCTTGTAATTGATGGCAAATCCCAGGTCTTTTGAGATGCTGAACTGTTGGCGACATGGAGCGCAGTGCCCCAGTTACCGTGGGTGCTCGTACCAACCAGTCGTCCAAATAGGGATAGACGTGGTGGCCCTCCCTGCGCAGGCTGGTGGCTATTGGAGTGAGACACTTGGTGAATGTACAGGGTGCGTGGGGGCAACTTTAGGCTGAATGGCAACACTCGAAATTGGTAATGGGTACCTTGTACCACTAAGCACAAATACTTCCTGCGCCTTGGGTGAATCGGTATGTGCAAGTATGTATACTGAAGGTCCAGGGACGCCAGATAGTCATGGGCTTTACTGCCTAATGACCGGCTGCAGTTTTACCATGGGGAATTGTTGCCTCTTTGTGAACTTGTTCAGTTTGCGCAAATCTAAGATGGTTCGACATTTAAAATATCGAGAGTAAACCCCTGCCCCTCCGGAATGCCTTGAAATCTTTTCTATGACCCTTTTTGACAACATGTGCTGTACTTCCAGTAATAACACTTATGTTCGCTTGATGTGATGGTTTTGGGTGAAAGCCGTGTAAATTCCAGTAGATATCCGCGGGTTACCGTCTCCAGAACCCACCTGTCCGATGTTTACGCGTTTCAGTTTTGGATATACTGCAACACGTTTCCGCCCACCTGCTTTTGCCTTGGGTAACAGTCATTGTTGCCGTTTACCTTGCCGACCACTCTGGGAACCTGTTGCTTGCTTACGCCTTTGTGTTTGCATGAAGTCTTTTGACCTCCAATATCCTTAGTGGGACCTCGTATAACCTTGCGAGTAGTAGGACAAACTCTTGGTATGAGGTCTACCTCTAGTGGAGGCGGAAGATACTGCTCTTCCCAAGGCTTCCCTGAAGGGCCGAAAGGACCGATGGTTCCGACGTGAGGGAGCGTACTGTGTCTCGAGTCGGTTTTTATGGTCTTGAGGGCTTAACTTATTTTAGGCCTGAAGAGGTTATCTCCTTCAAAAGCCACGTTGTGATGCACTTCTTGTTGAAAATCACTACACCTGAGCCAACCCTGGTGTCTTAATACCACTCCATTGCAGATCTGCTTGAAACCTGTCTAAGCCAGGTCTACTGCAATGTTAATATTGTGGTTTGACACTTCCTCCCCCTCGTTGAGGATTGTGTTGGCCTCCTTGCTATTGTCTCCTGGGAAATGTTCCAGCATGGGCGCCAGCCTATGTCACATCTCCCGAACGTAATGAGCGACAATGGCCAGGGAGTTGGCCGCCTTGACAGTGTTAGCACCTATTGCCAGCCCTTTGTTGCCAAAAGCATCCTGTTTGTGGCCCTTGTTCTCCAGGGTCACTACACACTTTTGATTGTCCGAGGAGTGCTTCCGACCAGCAGCCGCCGCAACAGATTCCGGGGACGGTTGCAGGGTGATGTACTTTGGTGCCAAATCCAGTCAATTAATCTGCCCTTCACTGCAGGTTCGGTAAAAGGAGGTCTCATTTCTTTTAGACCTTTCTCCCATACAGGATCTAAAATGGGAATGGGGACTACCAACTTCCTTCTCTTCCCCATGTGACCAATAAGAAGCATTCCTTTTTGTCCTCCAATCTAATGAGGCCGAACTCTTGGCAGGCCTTTGTGATATTATAAAAAACCAAGATTTTTTGCAGGTAGGATTTTTGTGCCTCCTCTGGAGGGTCATCAACCGTTGAGTCTGTATCCCAGCAGACATCCCTTTAGGGTGTGTGTGCGTGTGTGTGTAATGAGGTTGATGTTGTGTCAAGGGGGCATCCCCCTCAGTGTCAGTGAGCTCTCCTTCCTGCTCTTGCCTTCGAGGCGGAGGGTGCCTTTGTTGAAGGGGTGTTGGAGACCTATGCGTCCTGGGCGACCTACTTCTGTCCCGTGATCCGAGATCGTAATCTGGGTCTTGAGGGCTTGTGGGAAGTTTGTGTCCTAGACTGTCGTAGATCTCTACCTTGCACTAGGGAGAAAGGGTGATCAATGTGGCTGTGTGACTTGTATGGGTGCTTGCAGTTGTGGAACCTGTGGGTGCTGCTGCGGTTTAGCTAAAGCGGAATATAGCTGTGTAATGACCCTCTGTAATGAGGATAGAACCTGCTAGGAGAAGAGCACAGTTAGATTTTTCAATAGGGCCATCATTTCCACCTGAACATGGGGTGCACCCAGGTGACTTGGTCCCGGTGCTGGGTGGAGTACTACTTTTGCCCCTGTGTCTTGAAGAGGTAAAAGGAGGAATGTTCCTCCTGGGATTGTAGGGGACTTCAGAAGTTGAAATGTGATGTTGTTACTGCATGATCACAGACTCTTCAGAATCTGAAAACTGGTCCTGCTGTGCTTCAAAATCAGTGTATTTCATGCTGCAGGATCTCCTCCGGGATAACTTCAGAGTGAGCAATGGGCAAAACTAGTGAAGGAATCACCTGTAGATGTACGGCCTCCTGTTGGCGAGTGTGGTGTATTTCTCTCGGTGGGCCTTAAGAGTAGATTTACTTGAGACATTAGCCCCCAGTTTCATGAAACCTTATAGTGGTAAACTGGGTTTGTTTTGCCGCTGACGAGGACCAACTTCTTGTTGGGGGCCCTCTACCCACTGCAGACAGAGGTACATTATCAGTCGATGGGGTTGTTGACTTTCGTTTATTTTACAAGTGTTGAGTCGTCGACGGAATAGTCGATGAGACTGTCGAGGAGGATTTTGTTAGATCGGCCATGGGAGCCTTATTAGGCTTATGGTTACTTGACAATGCTATCGTCAACGATGTGGATATTGCTGTTGACGATATAGTTGCAGTCGACGTGACCTCAGATTTATATTGTTTGCTCGATGACAGGAGGGTAGCACCCTGGCTTGTTGGGCTACCAGTTGACAAGATCATGGCTTTACGATGCTTGGTCGACAACTGACCGATCGCTGCCTGGTTTGTCATCGGCGACTCCGTGGAAGGTCCTCGCCTTTTTATCCATCGATTTGCTCGACGACAGGCCGATTACCCGTTTGCCTGATGACGAAGGGGGTTTCGAGGCATCAATGGCCTTGCTTCCTTCAACAAGACCTCCTGCCCCTATGACGGCTTGTGGCTGTGCGTGTCGTGGTGCTTATGTTTTTTTAATTGTCTTTCTTCTGTCCTTGCTCTCTTTAGAGTGTGGTCATTTTTCTTTGGCGACGGCCATACTCCTTGTGGACTCTTGTCAGAGGGGTAATTAAACTCAGGGTAGTTTCTCTCGTTTGACAGCAGACAAGGCGACAATTCCTGTCTTACGGTTTTACAACTAAACCCCTTACCTCACTGTTCTACTGTGTGGTTGGGGGTACAAGAAGTAGATGCAGTCGGTGTGCCTGTCTAAATCAAAGATATTAGAGCTGCAGGTGGCACAGGAATTCAACAATGCTTTCTTTCTGCCTTCCACCCCCACTTATCTGTATAGAAGATAACAAGACTTCTTGATGACATGAGCACATTTCCAAAGAAGAAGATATTTTCTGGGAGGAGTTGATGACACAAATAAACTCCTTTTATTTCCAAAGAACTTCTTGTATACTTGATGACACAAATACATTTCCAAAGAAGATGTTTTCTCAGAGGAGAAAATACAAGGAATATCATTAGCGTGACACACGTTTAGAATCCGAGGAAAGGAAGAGGGTCTAAGGGCCTAGCTACTCGATGTCCCATTGGTTGCGACCAACACACCCATAAAGAGGGTGACAGCCTACACAATAGAAAGTTTTCTGTGATTTAAGCGAGGGAAACGATAAGGTAACCTAGGATTTCCAGCCTGACAAAGGGGAAATATTCACAGGATGAGAGTATGAAAGATCCAATGCTGGAGAAGGTGTCGATAAGGAGGGCGATGCCATCACCAGGCTCTTGGTCGCACAGGAAGGACGGAGCTCTGATACCCTGCCGACTTTGTCAGGCATGGTGGGGCTCTATCATCTATGATTTTTTAACCCACCCACCCAAGGAGAAAGCGGTGGGACTGCATTTTCATAGACATCGCCTTGTGACGGAATTCCTCCCATTTTTAAAACAAAGCGTATTTGTAAGTAAAACATGTCTGTCAGATGAAGAGTCTGAAGACAAGTACCTGCGTCTCTTCTTTTTCTTCAAGGGAGATGACTAGTGTCTGGATTTACTCCAAGAATTAGACCTATTCCTATGTTTCTTTGCTTTTTTTGGATCTGACTGGCTTCGATGGGATTGTGCTGGGCGAAAGCCTGAGACACAAATTTGACACTCACTATTTTGATACATTCAGTGTCATTGTTTTACATGAACCATAATTGGCTATTTCATGAAAGGAACGAGGCACCAAAGACAAATCTTGTGAGGGTCAGTCAGCGAAATCTTTGTGCCACAGTCTTGACCCTTCTTAAACCTGAAAGGTTTCGGTGTCAAAATTTGATGCAGTGCTTAAAAGGAGGAGTCAAAGATAGTTCCCGAGAAGCATGATGAACATGCCGAGCAATGCAACTGGGGTCACGGGTGCTGTGCAGGCTTTTGGTACCGACAAGGTCATCATGTCCGGCCTCCATCACCAAGACTGACGGGGAACCTTGATACCAATGCCGCCACCTGCAGACGATCAGTTTCAGAGAACTGTTGCCACAGGAAGATATTTCTAAGATAAGGAATCCATGGGCGGACACAAGCCATTAGGAGGAAGACTTTTAAAGTAAGCATCAGCCAATTGGAATTGAAAAATATGCCTCTAAGGAAGGGGAAAAGGCAAACCGCAAAAAAAGGGGGAATGCTACCCAATAATGAGAAGGATCTCTGCTTTCTCCACCCAGTCCAAAACATCAAGTTGGGGGAAAAAAAGGAGAACTGGGGGATGATGATGGGTGAAGCATGAGTGGGAAAGGGCCCATCACATGGGGGGGTTGCAAACACTGTGACAAACCTGGACAGTTCATCCCAGGGAGAGGCCACCCCCCCTTTGAGGCTAGGGAGGTGAGCCTGCTAAGCAAGACACTTCCTAGGGGTCATGGAAAGCGCAACCTCACTGGGAGTGAATCCCCTCCAAGGGACAAGGACTCCCATTCCTACAAGGAAGAATCAAGAATAGTGTCCGCATTTATGGGTATAGAAAAGACTGGTGTTACTTCTGTATTGCAGCAAACAAATATGCATTGCTTTTACATCATTGGCTCAAGGTACTACTGGCATTCTCTTGAACTCCATTACTGACGGAAAGCAACAAGCCGCTTTAAGTGCAGCAGCGAGAATAAAGGGATGAGGATCCTTGAATGGAGGAGGAAGAATCCTGCGCCGAGACGAGCCTCAGATGTACTGATGTCCAGGAGGGTCAGAGCCGTGCTCTACCACGCAGCCAGCAGTAGCGTGGAGAGAAGCAGAGAGCAGAGCTGAAAGCTGGCACTGAGAAAGGGGATAAAGTAAGAGACAGGATGGAACGACAGAATAGGTAGCATGACCACGCTGTAGCCAAGGCCAGCACAGAATGGACGAACGACTCCTCCCGTTGGAACATGAGGGCCACAGACTGAAAAATCAGGCAGAAGCAGAGAGGTAAGAAGGGACGGAGGACATTCTTAGCTGATGGCATGACCCCACTGCATGCATGGTGGGTCTGGTACCCGGGAAACTACACTGGGGCCAGGGCAGAGCAGAGGGACGAATCAAGGACCCTGGAGACTGCCTAACTGAGCAGATGAAGAAAAGCGGACGCTTACATAACATGGAGATGGGCGAACAGCAACATACCCCGCTAGGGCACCATCCTGCTGGAGCACACCCCAAGGCATAGAAGGTACCAGGGTTGCCCCGGGTGGAGGGAGGAGAGTTTAAACAGAGAGAAGAACAAGTTACTTACCCCTTGTAACGTTCTTTCGACGGGATGTTCCTCCAACATATTCCTCATCTCTGACATGTAATGTCCAGCTTCAGCTGGTTCGGAAAAACATTTCGGCAGAGAGCGCTGTGCATCAATGGCGTTGAGTCGATGTCCCTCGAAGGCCTCAGTCGAGGGTGACGTCATCGGAGGATACATGTAGCACGCGCTCTGCCCGTTGGCCGCAGTTTTTTCCCCTCCTCTTGTAGCCCAGATGCCCATAAATAAGGGCATGATAGTACTCAGCCTTGCTGGAACAGAAGCTGTAATAGCATGGAAAATTCTACAGAGGGGTAGGTTGGGAGGGAGATGAGGAATATGTTGGAGGAACATCCAGTCTAAAGAACGTTACATGGGGTAAGTAACTTGTTCTTCAAATGGATTGTGTCCTCATCTTTGACAGACTCCCAAAGCAGTATTTATGATAGGAGGCGGGTGTAGAATTTATATATTAAGGATTTTCCAGGGCAGAGTAAAGTACCGCCTTACCAAAGGCAACATCTTGAGAATGGGAAGTATCAAGAGAATAATGCTTTGTAAACGTGTGCATGGATGACCACATTGCAGCACCACAGATATTCCTAATAGGAATGCCCCTTTTAAGGGCTGTAGATGTAGCCATGCCCCTGGTGGAATGAGAACGCAGACATTCAGGAGGGTCTTTGCCTGCTAGCCTGTCGCATTCAGATATGGTAAGAATGATCCATCTAGACAAGGTCTGTTTGGAAACAGCCTGGCCTAATTTGTGACCTGTGTATCGCATCAAACGTTGGTCGTTGCACTCTCAACTTTGACATTCTGGAGATGTAAAAACTTACCACTATGCTAGGGCCCAGCCTATGAAGCCTTTCCTCGTCATTACCAGGATGAGGTAGAGGATAGAAGGAAGGCAGAACCATTTTCTGATTTAATTTAAAGTCCAAAACTACCTTTGGTAAGAAGGAGGATTCACCCTTCAAACAACCCTATCCTTGTGGAATAAAGGAGTAAAGGGTGGCTTTGATGAAAGTACATGCAAATCGCTCATTCTATGGGCTGATGTTGGAGCTACTAATAGTATTATCTTGGAGGGAACAGATTAGTGAGCCCTTTCAGAAATTGAGTCACCAGTGGGATCTTGAAATAAGAACATTCTTCTGACGAGCGCTTAAAGTTTAACAGCGCTGCCCAGTAGCCCTTAATGGTGTCAACCTGAAGACCCTTATTTGCTAATGAAAGGAAAAAGAATAAAACATCCAGAGTTTTACACTGAAAAGGACCAACATTCTTTTCTCTGCACCGGTTGCAAGGCTTATTCCAACGGCAACGGTACAGAGACTTTGTTGCTGGCCTCCTGGCCGAAAGCAACACCTCCATTACGTCATCCGGGAGGTCCCAATCCTTACATCTCAGCCTTTCAGAAACCAAGCTTGAAGGTTGAGAGTCATGACCTCTTGATGCAGAACCCGACCCTCCTTTTGCGAGAGAAGGTCCTCACTTTGTGGAAGACGCATTGGACGACAGATTGACATGTCCAAAATGTCCGTGTAACATGTTTTCGAGGCCCAATCTGGGGCAATTAGGATCATGCATTTCCTGAATCTTCTCAACCTCCTCATCACATGAGGAATGACAGATACTGGAGGAAGCGCGTACAGGAGTGAAAACTCCCAGTCCACCACAAACATGTCTCCTAGAGCTCCTCTTGGGGGAAATTCCCTTGAACAGTACTGCTTGCACTTTCGTTTGACACCGCTCACGAACAGATCCACCTGAGGGGTTCCCCAAAGGTGAAGATCTCTTGAAGGACTTCCTGAGCTAGTTCCCACTCACAGGAGTCTGTGCTCTGCCTGCTCAGAGCGTCCGCCACTGTGTTCTCCTCCCCGGCTAGATGAACTGCTGGTATGGCGATTCCTTCTTGAATTGCCCAATACCAGTGCTGCATTGCCTCTCTGCACAGTGGTAATGACCCTACACTTCCACTCTTGTTGAGGTAGTACATGGCCAATGTGTTGTCCATCATCAGGACTTTCTTTCCCTGTACAGAGGGCAGAAAAGCCTTCTGCGCTAGCCTGATTGACTGATGTGTAGTTTGGACTTCGATGGAGACCAACGACCGCTGACTGTCAGATCGTGAGTGAGGCGTCCGTCAGTACTGCAATCTCCGGCCATGGTTGCCAAAAACGTTCTCCCTTCAGAATATTTTCCTCGCAGGCCCACCACAGAAGATACTGTGAGAATTTTGGATTCTGAAGTCGGTTTGACATCTTTCCCGAGAATTGAGACCATTGTGTTCTCAGAGCCCATTGAAGGAATCTCATCCTCAGGCGGGCCTCTGGCACCAGAAATGCCATGAGGCAGAGCAACCTCTAAAAATCGAAGGTCAGAAGACTTTGGGCACTCTGAAATATGGTTACCATCTGAAAAATGTCTTGGCCCTCACCTCGGGTGGCGAGCTCTTTCCCGAGGATGTATCGATCACAGTTCTGATGTATTGGAGCTTTTGGGAAGGTGTCATATGGGAGTTCTTGTAAATGAGGGAGAAGCCAAGTCTGAATAGTGGCAGGCAACGTTGAGATGATCCCAGGCTTGTTCGTGAGAACGCGCCCTGATCAGCCAATCGTCCAGACGTGAATCCCCCTCTCCCGAGACTCGCTGCCACCACTGCCATCAGTTTGGTGAAAACCCTTGGGCGGAGGTCAGCCCGAATGGCAGGACTCGAAATTGATAGTGCGAGCTGCCAACCTCAGGTATCGTCTGTGCTTGAGATGGATTGGCACATGAAAATAAACATCCTGAAGGTCCACTGACATCAACCAACCCTGAAGTTGGAGGGCCTGAAGGATCTGAGAAAGAGTGACCATCTTGGACATGTCCTTCCTGAAGAACTTGTTCAAGTATCTCAGGTCCAAGATGGGTCACCGGTTCTATATCGCCTTTCTCTAGCAGGGTTAAAATTTCCTGCACAAGGAGCGGATCTGGAATCCTCAGAGTGTTTCTCCAGTGAATTGTTCTGAGGCTTCTTTATAAAAGGAAGGCACCAACTGAGGGCTATTGTTTCCAGAGCACAAGCATCTGAAGTAATGTCTTGCCATTATTCTAGATGCGGAGACAGTCTGCCCGCCCACTGGTGACCTGTGGCTCAAGCCCTCAGAGTGGTTTTGTAGCAGCTGTTGCAGAGGCCGATGGATGGTAAAGAGGCTGCTGCTTGAGCTGGCTTGGCACCTCTACCTCGTCAACCAAAAGGACATTTTCTTTGGCCTGTTTGACTGGCCATTCCTCTCGCCTTTCCAAATGAGGAGTAGCAACGAAAAGGTCTACCCCTCCAAGATGGTCCGCTAGGACGAAAAGGCTGAGGTTGCCGAACAGAGGTGCCTAAAGATTTGGCCGCCGCCTTCGAGGTCTGCAACTTCTCAAGGCTCTTGTCAGTCTTGCTGCCAAAAAGATGAGACCTGCAAAATGGTATATTGAGAAGTCTAGCCTGCACATCAGGTGCAAAACCAGACTTTCGCAACCACGCAAATCTGTGCATCACAGTGCTGGTAGCCATGGACCTGCTGATGCTATCTGCAGAATCCAATCCAGATTCAAGGGACTCGCACATGGCTTCTTTGCCGTGCTTAACAATAGCTAAGAAGCCATACCTTTCATCCCCTTCGTGAATTTGCTCTGTCCCCACAGAAGTACACTCCCATAGAGTATACGAAAACTTTGCAAGGGCACAAGTGCAGTTGGCAGATTTTAATACCATGCTCCCTGCGGAAAATACCTTTCCCGTCCATCCATCTACACGCTTGTCGTCATCAGGAGGGATGTAGGGTACGCTGCTTGTTTTGAAGTAGCTGTAGCTGCCAGGACCACCAGACTCTCCGGAGTGGGGTGCTTTGACAGGTAGCCGGGGACACTACTGGAGGGACGGTATTTTTTGGTGAGATTTTTGTCAACTGCTGGATTAGTTTCCGGAGTCTCCCAATTCCTGACCACTCTTTTTGCGACATGGAAAGGCAAAACTGGATTAGTAGGTGGACCATTGTCCAGAATGTCAGTTAGATCATCTTGGTCATAGGGTGCTGGAGGCCTAGACCAACCCAAGTATTCAACAACCTTAGACACAAGCTGCCTGTAAGAGTCAGCACGTTCCCCTGGTTCTGGCTTTTCAAACTCCAGCTCTAGAGAGGCGTCAATTTCACTTGCATTGTGCAAATTATCATATAGATCCTGCATTCCTCCGAAATAAGACATTCAGGCACATTAGGTGTACCGCATTGAAGCCCAAAAAGGGCATCTTCATCATCTGAACGCTCTTCCGCCTCAATAATGGAAGTTAGGCACTTGATAAAGTCCTTCTTTCGGGAGAGAAGTATATATTTTCGAAGTCGTCAACGTAGACAGTGCCTTTTTAGGAAGGTCACATGGTTTAGCTGGCAAAATTGGCGCAGCTGGAGTCAACGGTTTCAGCGTCGATGTCAACAGTGGCGTCCATGGCATCAACGGTTTAGCAGGGGTTCAGGGCCTTATGGGCGTCATCGGCACCGTCTGCGTCAAAGGCATCAAGGACCTCAACCTTTCCCCATGTCTCGAGTGATCCTTCGATTTCTCAGATCAAGGCCTTGAGGGCTCTGGATGAGCATCATGCCTTTTACCCGGGCTCGAGGGCGCATGACTTTCAGGCCGAGACCTCTCCTTTCCGGCTTTCTTAGAAAGCTTGGTCGGAGCACAGCTTTGTTTCTCAAATATTTTTTGCATTTTCACACGGAAAGCTTCCCATTCTGCTAGGGTAGACTTTTTTCGAAGGGCACGCGACCCTTTTCGGGGGAACCGTCAGAGAAAGAAGTTGACAAAGGTGACCTGTGGAGCCTCCTCTTCGAAGATGACGAGTGGTGGGAACAACTCCTACACCTGGAACGCTTGGCCTTCTTCCTCCGAGGAGAGTCACCTCTCGACTCATCGGCCAAAGGCCTAGCAGGTCAGGGCTTGGGGGACTCTGGTGTTTTGCCTACCTTGAGTTTCCCCTTCCGTTCCCTTAAGGCTTTTCCCGTCCAGGACTGACACTTGGAGCAAATGGTAATAACAGGATCCTACCCGAGGCACCACAGGCAGATTCGATGCAGGTTGGTTAGGGACATCTTCGAACCGAATTCACTGCACTTTTTTAAAACCAGACTTTGCTGTCGACGTTGTATATGAAGAAGACATAATTGTCGAGTTTGAAGACAATTGCTCGAAGTAACAAACCTCACAATATGAGATGCGCCAAGTTTCAAACAAAGCAACCGCTGTTTGCGGAAAAACGGAACTGAGGCCAACAGGCGCCACGCATGCTACATAGATCCTCTGATGACGTCACCCTCGACGGAGGCCTTCGAGGGACATCAACTTGACACCATCGATGCACGGCACCCTCTGCTGAAAATCTTGATCGAAGCAGCTGAAGCTGGACATTACATGTCAAAGATGAGGAATAAGTTGGAGGACACAATCCATTCGAAAGAAACTGACAAGGAGGGTTCCAGGAGCCCTAGAAACTAGAGCATAAAATCTTGGCAAGAAACACATATAACCAGAGGTTAAGGAAACTTGAAAGCTAGAGGGGCCTGGATGTCCTCGAGAAAGTGACATTGGTTAAATCATAAGGGGAAGAGAATCTGAAGGGTTCAATCAACCTGTTCAAGAGACAAAACCATTTGAGAGGAACTGGTGAAGGTGGTGGAAAAGAAATAAGGGAGGCATTCCTCCATGTAAAGAAGTTAACATTTAATTTATATAGACGGGCCTTGGGGGTGGTAAAGGAATAAAGACATTCCTCCACGAAACGAACGCAAAACATATGATTTATATAGTGACTTACAAGTATATCTGAAGAGGCCAACAGGAGAGCTGAGAACACTTATAATTTTGGTATGAACTGGAAACCATATCCAGAGAGAGATCCAATTGGCCGGACACAGCCTAAACTGAGAGACTATTTGCTTTGGCTTACTTATTTTTAGGTTGTTTTTCCAGTGTGGTAGGGCCAGATAACAATTAGGTTTGGACTGAGGACTACTTTTGATTTTGACGATGGACGAGCTCCCTCAGCCTAGTTTTGTAGGTAGAGAAAATCCCTATTAACTGTAGGAATAGATCTGTCTTTTCTTTTTCATTGAATAAGAACCCTTGAAAATGTCATCCTCGAGTCCGACTCCTCCTGCTTCACCATAACGCACAGGCGACATTTCAAAATTCCTAATACAAAAGCATTCTTTGGAAAAATAGCTTTTCCAGTGCTGGCTTACCCAACCAGCTGTGAAGGAGGAAGAGTGGGAGAGAGAGTAAATGGAAATAATATGAAGGCAAATGCTTGTGCACTCAGATTAATCGGTATCACCACTACAAGGAGACGTGTTTTGTAGAGTTGGTGCTAAGGATACTGCCGACCATTTCCATGACAGAATAGTTTTTTCCTGATACGGGCAACAAAGCATTTTAGAACCATGGGGGGAAAATACTGGGACATGAAAGTAGAGAAACAAAACCAAATTCATTCAAATGGTCCAAGTCATAAGATGTTGGGTACCACAGTACATAAGTGTAAAATATATTCCTGTGAGGTGCTCAAGGCCGCAAAGATGCGGGGGGGAACAACCATGGTGAGGACATCAGCGAGAAACTCCCAAGGCAGCCAGGAGAAGGACGTGGTGGAACCGCAAGGCCTGCAGAAATGCTGGGCGGTTGCCACAAGGGTCGAACAGCGGAGAGTGGGACAGCAGAGCCAGAGGAGCCGGAAAAAGGAGGATCCCTCCCTCCTGGACTTATCTGAAGGCAGACACAGTACCTTCCAGGACCACTGTGGCAGCCGTAAAAGCTCCCCTACAGAACAACACAGGTGCAGCAAATCCAGATAGGGAACAGGAGATAGCAGAATCATTGGTGAGGCGCTGGGAGGCAACACGTCGCTCAGAGCCAAAATGGCGCTAGGAGCCCACAGGCCAGAGAGCTTGGGAAGGGCTTCCAGCCTCTTCGGGAAGCAATATAGAAGGGATTATCACGTTGGCTGCAGCAGTCATTTCGTCGCACAGGAGGGGGCGGGGCATGTTGGAAGGAGGACAGGGGCCAATCAGGGAAGTAGGAGGTACTACAAAAGGGACAACAACATGAACAATGTCATCTACTTTGCTACAGACGTAAGAGCAGGAAAAAAGCAGAGCCGGGGGAATATGTGTGGGCCTATTGAAGAAAGAAAATGACAAGATGCTGAATGGCCCAAGAGAGGAAAAAAAGAGAAGATAACCTGATCCAGTGGAGATTGAACTGGCTGCAACCATGGACATTGTCGCCATCTTGGATGTTCAGTAAATAAAGGCCCTTTGAGAATTACCTCTGGGTGTAGAGTGATACTTGGCAAGTCCATCCCTCAATTCCATAGCAAGAAATGTAATGTGGTACATTTATAAAGCCATCTTTATGCTAACGAGTCGAGCGTAGTGTGGCAGTGGTGTATGTTTTTATATAAGGTGGAAGATGTAGACATGAGTGGAGCTTCGAGGCGTGTGCTATGTAGGAATGTGCAGGGCCCAAAACGTTGCTTTTGAGTCTGGTGAAGTACATTTTATTCCTCCATTGTAGCAGAAGAAACAAAAACAGTTAAAGAGGGACGGACTTAGCTTCTAGGAACGTTGTTTGAGAGGTAGGCTCTGGGTCTTAAGAATTTTAAAACTGTAGTAAATGAATTCTGTTCATTTAATTCAGCACGTCCAAGGTGCCTTTTAAAATTACCAGGGATTTGATTCAAGAGTGTGATCCAAACCCAAATCAATTTGCAAACACATGTGCCTGGTACAAAACAGATATTCTGACATGAAACGTAGCCCATTTCATCCAGCTAGCAAACAAACTGATCTGGTAAATTGACCGCTTCATCACTCAGTGGAATGAACTCATATTAGGTAATGAGCGAGTATAGGTAACACCATTTTTCAAGCTTGCAAAGTGAAAGATGAGTGAAGCTAGTCTGCTTTATCTAGGCAGAGTCCACAATCCCGGCTTTTTTATTGCAGGGTTGTACTGCCCTTATTCCAAGTAGTACGATTCTCGCTTTACTCACCAACAAAGACGAACTTTTCCCTTATTTGTATGCTGTGCAAAAATCCCTATTGAAACAATCGGAGCCTGTGCTGAATATTTCAGGCTATTTCTACTGCACCTTCACCGACTCACCTTCTTTCACATGATACACCTTTCTAGAACTGTTAGAAATCAGTATAATCTATAATCTTCTGATGAGGCCAACCTAAAAGATATGAATTTATTTTTAGTTACAAAGCTAGTTTATTATGTGGTCCTCCCACAAAACGAATTCTCCCAAAAACAAAAAAGCACTTTGAGATTTTTCTGAATGGTTATGGGTGGTCAGTTAAACAGACACCCTACGTCGGCCACCAAAATTCTGAATTTTAACGAAAATAAATAAATTTACATGCGATACATTACTCACCTTAATCATATTTCTGATGCTTGTATCTGCTTAGATTCACATGCTGTGCATAGGCCGACATCTAGTGGAAGCTGCAGAGTATTACAGTTTATTTTTCGAAACTCAAAAATGGGCGTCGACACAGGGCGTGCCAGTAATACAATCCCTAGTGTGACGTCCACTGTACCAAAGATCCCTCACGCGTCTAGGATCCTCAGATTGTATTTTTTCTGACATGAGGTAGCATGAGGAGTAGCGCGAGTACAGATAATCCAAGCAGATAGAAGAAAGGTAAGACTACAAGCAACCATGCGCCTTCTCTCAGAGGGGAGGAAGGGTGGGTTGCATTTGAATCTAAGCAGATACAAGCATCAGAAATACGATTACGGTGAGTAATGTATCCCTTCTGAGGCTTGTGGAATCTGCTTAGATCACATGCTGTGCATAGATTAGCAAGCAGTACCTGATGAAGGAGGTGGGATGTGAGAAGGGTCATGAGCAAATAAGTGTCTTAGAACCGCAAGTATCTGCCTTGGAATGGGTGTCAATGCAGTAATGCTGAGTAAAAGTGTGAATAGAGCTCCAAGTAGCTGCTTTGCAAATGGTGTCAAGGGGTACATTTGCAATGAAAGCCAGAGTGGCCCCAATGCCTCTAGTAGAGTGGGCTCTTGGCGTGAAAGGCAGAGTTCTTTCAGAGAGTGAGTAATACAGCTGGATACAGTTAATAATCCACTGCGAGATAGCACCTGTAGAGACGCGATCCACCTCTCTGCCTGTAGCTACAGAGACAAACAGTTGATCTGTTTTCCTTAGCGGTCTGGTTTTATTTACATAGTAGAGGACCGCCCTACGCACATCTAGGGTGTGTAGTTTCACCTCAGCCGAGCTTTGAGGGTCCTGGAAGAAAGCCGGAAGCTCGATGGACTGATTTACGTGGAATTTAGATATAAACTTAGGTGAGAACCTAGGGTGTGTGCGTAAAACCAGTTTGTCTTTATGGACAGTAAAGAAGGGATCCTGCACTGACACAGCCTGAATTTCACTGACCCTTCTTATAAAAGTAATAGCTACCAAGAAGGCCGTTTTATAAGTCAGGTGTTTGAGACTGCTTTTATGCATGGGCTCGAAAGGGGGGCCCATGAGCTTAGATGGCACCACATTCAGGTCCCACCCTGGTGGTGGGTTTGAAATAGGAGGGTGAAGTCTCTTTACTCCTTCCATGAAGGGTTTAACTACTTGTACTTTCCACCACGAGACCTTGTTATGGGAAGTGGTGTATGCAGACAGGGCTGCCAGGTGTACTTTCAGTGAGTTAAAAACCAATCCTGCATCTAGCAGGTGGAGCATGTATGTAACAATAGTGGAAGGAGTGCAATCAACTGGGCTGATTTGTCTACTCTGGCACCAGATAACTAATCAATTCCACTTGTCGAAGTAACAGTGCCTTGTGTTTGGTTTCCTAGATTCCTTTAGGATGTCCATACACCTCTGTGGTAAATTGAGATGTCCAAACTCTATGACCTCAGGAGCCATGCTGCCAGGTTCATTGAGTTGGGTTGCTGATGCACTGTTTGGCCTTGGTGCTGGGACAGTAGGTTCTACCAGGCTGGAAGTTTGATGGGCTCGCACACCGCCATCCTGCGTAGGTGTGGGAACCACGGTTGTCTTGCCCACATGGGAGCAACTAGGACGAGCGTCATCGACTCTCTGTTCATCTTGTTGACCACCTTCCTGATGAGAGGAGTTGGTGGAAAAGCGTACGCAAACATCCCTGACCAGTTCATCCACAGGGCGTTCCCCTGGGAGTCTGGTTGGGGGAACCTGGATGCAAATCCTGGGCACTGTCTGTTTTCACTTGTGGCGAATAAGTCTATAGTGGGGAACCCCACTGAGAGAAGATATCTTCTACGACCTCTCTGTGTAGAACCCATTTGTGTTCCTCTGGGAGGGAGTCTCTGCTCAAAGCATCCGCTAGGGAATTGAGCTCCCCTGGAACATCATGTGATGACAGGAAGATGTTCCGTCTGAGTGACATATCCAGATTTTCTGGGCAAGCTTTGACAGATTTGGCGAACGAGTCCCTCCTTGCTTGTTCAGGTAGAACATGGCTGTTGTGCTGTCCGTCCGGATTTGCACTGATAGGTTTAGTAGGTGGGGCTCGAACGCTTGAAGCGCTCTGAAAACCGCCGGAAGCTCTAGCAGGTTGATGTGGTTCTTGGCGACTGAGGGAGACCAGAGGCCCTGAGCTGTGTGGTGGAGATGGTGAGCTCCCCACCCCGTCAGACATGCATCGGTAGGGACTACTGCCTGTACTTCGGGATCATAAAAGGGTTTTCCCTGTGCAAGATTCTCTTGTCCACCAGTGAAGGCTTTGTACTAGTGTTGGCGAAACGACCACTAGATCGTCCCACTGACCACTTGCCTGAGACCAGTGTTTCGCCAACCATTCCTGCATGGGACGCATGCGCAGGCGCGCGTGGGGGACCAGGTAAATACATGACGCCATCATGCCCAGCAAACGCATTACTTTGCGTACCGTTATTTGGTGACCGGACTGATATTGCGGAATCTGCAGTAGTATATTCCGAATTCTTTCCTCTGAAGGAAATGTCAACCCCTCTTGAGTATCTAGGATTGCTCCTAGGAACTGTTTGGAGGCGCTTGGCACCAGGCTTGACTTTTTCTCGTTGATTGAGAAGCCTTATTCGTGGAGGAGGTCAATAGTCCTTTGGATGTTTGTTCTGCAAATTACTGGGGTTTCCCCCGTTATGAGCCAGTCGTCCAGATAAGGGTACACCGGGATTGCCTCCCTGCGTAGGTGTGCAGCTGCCACCGCCAGTACCTTGGTGAATACCCTTGGTGCCGAAGCTATCCCGAAGGGCAGTACCTTGAACTGGTAGTGCCGACTGTCCACCTTGAAGCGCAAGTACCTTCTGTGCGCTGGGAACATGGAAATATGAAAATAGGCATCTGTCATGATGCCTGCCCCCGGAAGACCAGACCAGGCCCAGCAGCCCCGGAAGCAGGCATCATGCCACTTGGAGCATGCCCAAAAGCCCCAGTTAGGGGCTGTTTGGGTACAGTCCTGGTGCCTATGGCGCCAGGCTCATAAAGATAAAGTCAGTCCTGGCACCATGGGCGCCAGGCTCATTATTGATAACTTACCTGAAGCAGACCATGCTGCATACTCACCTGAGGCAGACCATGCTGCATGAAGACTCAAGCCAAATGAGGCTTAGGAGGGACTATTTTACTGAAGGGACTATTTTGTTACTTGGGCGGGGCTGTGGAAGAATACTTACCTGGATCTTCTTCCAAGGCTATTTAAACCACGTCCGGACAGCCACATGTGCTTCGCGTTATTCTGCTTGCTGCAGCGTAAAGCTCACCGTGTTTTCAGCAGCTCCAGTCTTCAGCCACGCCCGCTTCAGTCCTGGGACTCCTGAAACAAGAAGACAAGAAGGATAAAGGTTAGAACAGGAGTTTTAACTTTAATCCTTACCTGAATCCTGATCCATTTCGCCATGGAACTGAAAGACAGAAGTCTTTGAAGCATCGCTTCGCATTCCTACGGCGCCGCGCTGAACTCACCTGCTTGGCGGTACTTCAGCATTCCATCACGCTCTCTCCATCTCGCGGCCGCCCTCTGACACCTAAGGAGACAAAGACAGCAAGGTGAGCAAGGGGACTCTCTAAGGCTATACAAGCTACCCCCAAGGACTTACCTGATTTACCACGGGGGTCTCACCTCATCTCGGGTCGGCACAGTCAACTCTGCTTCATCGCCGTACCCCGGCCCCTAAGGGGAAAACCACAATAGACTTACCTGAATCTTACCGAGTGCCATTTGGAAATCTTCGAGTGGATTAATCGGCAACCTGCAAGGAATCGGACAGAGTGAAGAGCAGACATTTGAACTCTTATGAACAATTGGACTTTAGAGTCAATACTGGAACTCACCAATTCCTCTACGCCAGTGAAGTAACTGGTCATCAACGCGCCCCTGCGGTCGACGCAGGATGGAGAGCTCATCCTTCCAAACCATCAGGTGAGACTAAGGAGGAGACATCAAGAGTGATCTGTGGGAAGACAACGGGAGTGGGGAAGGTGGGTTGACACTCAATTCCACGGGTGGTTAATTCCTCTTCTCCTTTGCAGAAGAATATTCTTGCGAGCCAGACAAACTAGGCTGAGCGGGCCAGTCCGGTCAGTCATCTCGGCGCTACACGTCACGCTGGTGGAAATAACAGCGGCCCAGTTCCGGTCGACGCCCCCATGGGAACCAGGTGAGCGTAACAGAACACGAAGACTACCCACAAATACCCACCTGGGCGTCATGGAGACCTCGGAAACTGATCAGTTGGCCCAATTATTAGGGGAATTAAGGGCCAAAGTGCATTCCGCCCGCCAAGAAACCAATGCCCGCAGGAGGGAACTGATAGTGTCAAAAGAACGAACTGATGAGTTGGCCAGACAACTATTACAGAGCCAGGCTGGACAAACACCTCTACCAGGACTTGGGGCAAGTCCAGCTCCTGTACCATCGAGTAACCCGGTGCAGATAAATTTACCTGGAGCCGTTCCTTTGGCTCCGCCTGAACGCTTTGCCGGAGACCCAAAAGGGTTTGCAACATTCATGAATCAATGCCGCTTGCACTTTTTATGTAGACCTGGAGCTTTCCCAAACGATCAGGCCAAGGTAGCCTTTGTACTGTCATATCTCAGCGGCAGTGCGGCAGATTGGTCCATTCCACTAGTTAACCAGGATGACCCGATTCTTCGAGATTTCCAGGGTTTTCGAACAAGCATGGAAAGACTATTCGCCCGACACTCCTGAGGACAGGCTTTGGACAACGAACTTTTATCCCTACGTCAAGGTAACCAGGATCTTTTATCTTACATTGCAACTTTCAATAGATTAGTAGTGGAAACCGAATGGCCTGAAGCCAAGCGAATCACATTATTCCTTCGAGGACTTCGAGGAGAACTCAAAGATGTTTTGGCCCAAATCGTGAACCCGCCTCAAGACTGTGCTGAATATATAGATCTAGTGGTCCAGCTGGATCACAGACTTCAAACCAGGAAGGCTGACCGAACCAAGTTTGAGAACAGGGTGTTGGTTAAAACCCACGTAGCTCCAAGGGTGTAGATGTCTCAGTACCTATGCAAATTGGGGGGGTTAAAGGACCCTTAACCCAAAAGGAGAGAGATAGAAGACGGCAACTGCAATTATGTTTATATTGCGGAACTACTGGTCATTTTCTTCGGAACTGCCCTGTAAAACCATCCAAGAAAGTTATAGGAGCAGCGGACGAAAACCATGTGAAATCTGACTCGGGAAACGACCACGCCCGGCAAGCGTAGAGGTCCGCTTGCCGAGCTTAAAGAAGGACACTCCAACCTCGAATTTCACTATACCCATGGTCCTTGTAGATCCAGAGCAGCCATCACGCATGCACGTGGTAAAGGCGTACGTAGACAGTGGAGCCATAGGAAATTACTTGGACTGGGAATTGGCTACCAGGATGAATCTCTCACCCGCAAGACCACGGCCGATGTTGTCACCACTGTAGATGTAACGGAAATTGCCTCTGGACCCGTAACTCATTCCACTGCAGAGATGACATTGCTGAGTCAAGATGGGCATCGAGAGGCTATGATGTTTGACTTAATCAAGGCCCCACAGTTTCAGCTGATACTGGGGATACCTTGGTTGGAAAAACATAATCCCTGTATTGATTGGCGAGCGAAGAGACTAACCTTCCGAGAATGTGCTTACACCTGCTACCCAAGGAAAACTCAAAACTCAGTCCTAGCCCCAGTAATTCCAGTAGCCATACAATTACCTGTTGAATACCAAGACTTTCAGGATGTCTTCCAAAAAGAACAGGCAAACACCTTACCACCTCACAGATCGTATGATTGTCAAATAGATCTTGTACCTGGAGCACAACCACCTTGCAGCAGAATCTATGCCCTTACGGAACCCGAAAATCTTCATTTGCGCCAGTACCTAGACCAGTACCTTGCTAATGGCTTAATTCGCCCGTCCAAATCCCCTGCATCTTCAGCTTTGTTCTTCGTACCGAAAAAGGAAGGCGACCTTAGAACATGTATAGACTACCGCGCACTGAATCAGATAACCATCAAGAATCGATACCCACTGCCTTTGATCCCAGAACTACTAGACCAAGTGAAGGACGCTTGTATATACACGAAACTAGATCTTCGGGGGGCATATCATCTGGTACGTGTCAAAGAGGGTGACGAATGGAAGACTGCTTTTCGCACCAAGTACGGACTATTTGAGTACCAGGTGATGCCCTTCGGACTATGCAATGCACCAGCAGCCTTCCAGTTCTTCATGAACGATGTCCTCCGAGAGCTTATCAACGTTTGTGTGGTCGTTTACATCGACGACATCTTAGTATACTTTTTATCAGAATCTGAGCATGTAAAACACGTCCGAGCAGTCCTAGAGAAGTTACGCCAGCATAAACTATATGCTAAACTGGAAAAATGCATCTTCCACACTACGGAAGTGGAATTCCTTGGATTTATTCTGACCCCGAGAGGAATCCGGATGGATACATGAAAAGTGGATGCCATTCTTAATTGGCCTTCGCCAAGTTCAATCAAAGGAGTTCAAAGCATGCTTGGCTTTGCCAATTTCTACCGCAGGTTTATCCCAGACTTCTCGCACATTGTACATCCCATTACAACGCTATTGCGAAAAAACAAACGCTTTGTGTGGACAGAGGAAGCCGAGAACGCTTTCCAAGAGTTAAAAGCTAAATTCACATCTGCTCCCATATTAAGACACCCGCGCCCCGAGCTTCCCTACATAGTGGAAACAGATGCATCCAGTTCAGCCATGGGAGCAGTCCTTTCCCAAAAGGATCCCGAAACTAACCAGCTTCACACAGTGGCGTTTTGGTCAAGAAAATTTTCAGCCCCCGAATTAAACTATGCCATAACCGACAAGGAGCTGCTGGCCATCAAGTCCGCCTTCAAGGCTTGGCGGCACTATCTACTGGGTGCCAGACATACCATCACGGTCATCACCGATCACCGCAACTTACAATACCTAAAGACAGCCAAAGCCCAATCTTCGCGCCAACTCCGTTGGGCATTGTTCTTTGCCGAGTTTGATTTTGTAATAACCTATCGACCAGGTTGTAAGAATGGTAAAGCAGACGCCTTGTCCCGGATTGGAATGGGAGAAGCAGAAATAACTTTAGAACCCGTACCCATAATTCCGGAACAGAGAATCCTTGGCCTGACATCCATACTGACACTGGAGGACATTCAAAACAAGATCCACCAACTCTTTGATTCCGTTGCCCTGCAGGACTGGGCAAAGAAAGGTCCAGAGTACTCTGTCATCGACGATTTACCTTATTACCAAGGCTGGCTATTTTTACAGCAAAAGGAACTACAGGAACTTGTTATTTCCCATTACCATGACACCTTAATAGAAGGGCATCCGGGTATTGCAAAAACCGAAGCTAAAATTAGGAAGCAATTTTGGTGGACCACCTGGCGAAAGGATGTCAAGTCATTTGTCATGTCTTGTGGCATTTGCGCACAAAATAAAGGGCAAAAGAAAAAACCTGCTGGATTATTGCAACCATTAGACATACCACCTACCCCTTGGCATACCTTGTCATTAGACTTCCTCACGGATTTACCCCCATACCAAGGTTACAATACCATTCTAGTTATTGTAGATTTTTTTCTAAAATGGCCCACTTCATTCCTTTAAAAGGGATACCTTCAGCTTCAATCCTGGCCAAGGAATTCCTTGAAAATGTTGTCCGCCTGCATGGCTTTCCTTCAGTGTTAATTTCAGATCGGGGCAGTCAATTCATTTCACATTTTTGGAGGAAATGCTGCCAAATGGCACAAATTGATGTTAGGCTTTCGACCAGTCACCACCCTCAGACCGACGGTCAAACGGAGAGGACCAACCAGACTCTAGAACAGTACCTCCGTTGTATGCTACATCAGTCTGAGGGGAATTGGAAAGACATCCTGTGGATCGCAGAGTAATTCCATACACTCAGAAACTGGAAAGAGTCCTTTTTTTTACCAATTATGGGCACCATCCTCCAACCTCGGATTTGGACTCACCTCAGCATTTAGAGATGCCCGCAGTGGACCATCTCCACGCTGTTATTACACAAGCCTTTAAAGAAGCAACCATCCATTTGCAAAAGGCTAAGGAAAAATACAAAAGGGATGCGGATCAGCACAGAAGTGAAGCTCCTCAATACCAAATAGGGGACCAAGTATGGTTAGCCACTAAGCACTTACCACTCAAGGGAACTCGGACCTTTAACCCCAGGTATTTGGGACCTTTTTCTGTCAAGGCAATTATTAACCCAGTGGCCGTCAAGTTGGACCTACCTGCTCATATGCGAATCCATCCAGTCTTCCACGTGTCTCTTTTGAAACCAGTGCAACCAGGAACTAGGCTAACCACTCCACCTGAACCTATCCTCATAGACGGGGAGCCCGAGTTCGAAGTCAAGAATATTTTGGACTCAAAAAGAGTGAGATCAAAACTCTTTTACCTAATTGACTGGAAAGGTTATGGTCCGCAGGAAAGGTCTTGGGAACCTAGTGACCACGTGCATGCACCTCGTTTAGTGAAGAGGTTCCATCGGGAATTTCCAGACAAACCACGGCCAAGGGGGAGAACGACTTTAGGAGGGGCCTTGAGGGGGAGTGCTGTCATGATGCCTGCCCCCGGAAGACCAGACCAGGCCCAGCAGCCCCGGAAGCAGGCATCATGCCACTTGGAGCATGCCCAAAAGCCCCAGTTAGGGGCTGTTTGGGTACAGTCCTGGCGCCTATGGCACCAGGCTCATAAAGATAAAGTCAGTCCTGACGCCATGGGCGCCAGGCTCATTATTGATAACTTACCTGAAGCAGACCATGCTGCACACTCAACTGAGGCAGACCATGCTGCATGAAGACTCAAACCAAATGAGGCTTAGGAGGGACTAATTTACTGAAGGGACTATTTTGTTACTTGGGCGGGGCTGTGGAAGAATACTTACCTGGATCTTCTTCCAAGGCTATTTAAACCATGCCCGGACAGCCACACGTGCTTCGCGTTATTCTGCTTGCTGCAGCGTAACGCTCACCGTGTTTTCAGCAGCTCCAGTCTTCAGCCACGCCCGCTTCAGTCCTGGGACTCCTGAAACAAGAAGACAAGAAGGATAAAGGTTAGAACAGGAGTTTTAACTTTAATCCTTACCTGAATCCTGATCCATTTCGCCATGGAACTGAAAGACAGAAGTCTTTGAAGCATCGCTTCGCATTCCTACGGCGCCGCGCTGAACTCACCTGCTTGGCGGTACTTCAGCATTCCATCACGCTCTCTCCATCTCGCGGCCGCCCTCCGACACCTAAGGAGACAAAGACAGCAAGGGGACTCTCTAAGGCTATACAAGCTACCCCCAAGGACTTACCTGATTTACCACGGGGGTCTCACCTCATCTCGGGTCGGCACAGTCAACTCTGCTTCATCGCCGTACCCCGGCCCCTAAGGGGAAAACCACAATAGACTTACTGAATCTTACCGAGTGGATTAATCGGCAACCTGCAAGGAATCGGACAGAGTGAAGAGCAGACATTTGAACTGTTATGAACAATTGGACTTTAGAGTCAATACTGGAACTCACCAATTCCTCTACGGCAGTGAAGTAACTGGTCATCAACGCGCCCCTGCGGTCGACGCAGGATGGCGAGCTCATCCTTCCAAACCATCAGGTGAGACTAAGGAGGGGACATCAAGAGTGATCTGTGGGAAGACAACGGGAGTGGGGAAGGTGGGTTGACACTCAATTCCACGGGTGGTTAATTCCTCTTCTCCTTTGCAGAAGAATATTCTTGCGAGCCAGACAAACTAGGCTGAGCGGGCCAGTCCAGTCAGTCATCTCGGTGCTACACGTCACGCTGGTGGAAATAACAGCGGCCCAGTTCCGGTCGACGCCCCCGTGGGAACCAAGTGAGCGTAACAGCATCTTTCATATCCAAGGTTGCCATGTAATCCCCCTTTTTCAGGAGGGGGATTACCTCTTGTAGCGTAGTCATACGAAACTTTTGGGGCTTGACATACTTGTTGGCGGGCCGTAAGTCCAATACTGGGCGCATTGTCAAATCTTTTTTTGGCACAAGGAAGTTGAATAAATACCCTTGTTTACCTGGTGTCCCGGGACGAGTTCTATCGCGTCCTTTGCTAGCAGATTGGCGATCTCCTCGAGGAGAATCTTCTGATGTTCTAAAGAGTGTACTCTTTGTCGTGGAGGATGGTTCCGGGGACGCTGCAGTAGTTCTATACAGTACCCTGTGGATACTGTTGACAGCAACCATCTGTCTGATGTGATCCCTTCGCAAGCCTGGGTGAAGTTGGAAATGCGTCCCCTACTGGGGTTGCATGAGAAGGGACCCTGAACTGAGCGTCACTGCTTTGGTGGGGGCGTGCCGCCTCCTTTACTGGGGCGGCCTCTGCCTTTACCACATCCTCTCCCTATTACCCCTGCCGTAACCCTGGGTAGACTGTTGGCTGTTGTTCCACTGTGTACCCTGCCCCTGGGAATAGTTTGATCCTCTCTGGGAATTTTGGCCGCGTGGGCGACGAAAATTACTATTCCCTCTCTGGTTAGGGGGTTTACTGGTTAACTGGCCAAGGGATTTGAGTGTCTCGTATTCGTCCTTGGCATTCTTCAGCGCGTCCTCGACCGCCTTAGCAAACAACAGATCGGCTTCCACCGGTTTGTCCAACAATGATGCCTGTGTTTCTGCCTTAAAACCAGACTGCCGTAACCACGCATGTCTCTTGATAACAGTACCTTCTGCTATCAATCTGCCTGCATTGTCCGCGGCGTCAAAAGTTGCTTTTAAAATGCAACCGGACACGGCTCTACCCTCTGCGGAAATTCGTGCTAACTGGCCCTTTAAGGGTTCTGGTGCAGAGGCTATGAGTGCCGCGACTTCTTCCCACTGATGGCAGTTGTAGCTGGCCAACAGGGTGGTGGAGTTAGCAATCCTTGCCTGATAGGCGGACATTGAGGCTACTTTCCTCCCGAAACCATATAGTTTTTTGCTCTCCTTGTCTGGAGGCGCTTCGGACGATGACAAGGGTGTTCTAGCCCTCTTACGAGTGTTAGTGACAACTAGGGAGACTGGCTTCAGATGTCCTCTTATATAGAGAGGGTCAGACTGGGCTGCCCTGAAAAGTTTTTCAACTCTGGGATTGACTGCTCTGATGAGGTTCGGGTTCACCAGGGACGGGTCTATTCTTCGCTGAATGGACTTAAGGATAGGGATGGTCTGGGCAACAGGCCTCCTTTCTCCCACTAACTCCTCGGCGAAGTCCCTCTCTTCCTGGACACCGTGGGTGTCAATATGGAAATGTTCTGCTGCATGTGCGAGAACCTCGTTCAGGAGGGGTTGGTTATCGACAGGGGAGTCGGTAATCGGGGCTTCCTTCTCTACCGGGGAATCTACTCTGTAGGTTTCAGGGTCTTCCTCTTCCTCTTCTTGGTCCTCATCATCCCCATAGTAGCCCGTCCCGGTTTGCTCTTCTACCATGCCAAATTCTTGGTCCTCACCAAAGGAAGTCTCTCCTTGATACAGCGAGTATGGCCGTGAGTATGGTTGTACCTCGAAGGGGTCTGTAGACCTCATTGGTGTCTCAAACCGGTGCTTCTTACTAGGGGGGATAGGATCATTAGAGCCTGAGGGTGTAGCCCGTTGTGGATTATATGAAAGGAAATGGTCTGGATTTTTATCGTAAAAGTCTGCCAAAGAAGACATCCTTGACATGACCCTATCTATCACTCGACCATTTTTATGAACTGGGAATGACTCTCTCAGAAAGTCTAGGAGATTTATCTTGAGAAGATTTGCTGGTTTTAGAAATATCAGCAGACCTGGTCTTGTCTGTCTGTTTAGGAGGAGTGGAATGTTTCACAGGTGTGGAAGAGTGCAGAGGCTGCTTCTTCTGCTGTTTTCCCCCCTCCCCATGAGTGGAAAAGTGTTTTCCCTGTCCCTTTGTGGCTCCGAAGTTTTTCAACGCCTGGCGTCGAGGATCGGGGGTAGAGTCCCTGTCCTTCGAACGTGGGGCTGCGCTGATCTTGTCTGCGGGCTCCGACTCCTGGAGCGCGGCCTGGGGGTGGAAGTTGTCTTCGTCCTCTGATGATCGAACTTCTGTTAGCCTAGGGAGCGAGGCACTCTTGGCAAGAGTGGATGATTGCCTGGAGTCATGCGGCGATCACGATCGAGAACGCCCAGAGGACGCCGATCCGGACCATTCTGTTTGTGCCTCTTTCCGAGAACTCGACGTCGTCGAGTCTCGGTTGGACTTTGTGTGTTTTGTGTGTGAGTGGTGTGTGAAGCGCTTGTGTCGCCGGTGGTCTTCCCCATAGCCGCCCTGTCGGACGACCTTCCGAGGTCGGGGACCTGCGCTCGGCTGTCTTTCGACGCCGCAATGCCCTCGCCGTCCTAAAGCACGGCGTCGCTGCCATCGCTGAAGGCGCCCTCCGCTGCCATGGCCACCTGCCTGGCGTGGTGGGCCCAACGCTTCGTCGAACGGTCCTTAAGTGTCTTAGGTTTAAACCTACTACACGCTCTGCAGTTCGCTTCGGGGTGGTCCCTCGGCAAGCAGAGATTGCACGTGGTGTGCCTGTCGACCCAAGGGTATTTGGATTGCACTTGGGGCAGAATTGAAAAGGGGTACCCTCCATACGCACCTTGAGGCAGCGGGCTGGTAAGTGTAGGAAATGTATAAGGTGTACCTATATACCAAGAGTGTAGAGTATGTCCAACCCCCCACTCTCCCTACTTGCAGGGCCGAGGCCAGAGGCCTTCCAAGGCCCGGGCCGAGGCCACAAGCCTTCCGAGGCCCAAATCCGTCGTGCAGCAGCCGACGGTCGATTTCTTCTCCAAGCCGGCGTCGAGTGTCGAATTTCGACGTTGGGATGGGGAAAGACTGTAAATTAATCAATTTTTTAGCAAAAGTATGGCGAAGGACAGGGGACTCCGCAAAATGCTTCCAACCGGTATGGCGGAAAAAAACAATCTGAGGATCCTAGACGCGTGAGCGATCTCGGGTACAGTGGACGTCACACTAGGGATAGTATTACTGGCACGCCCTGTGTCGACGCCCATTTTCGAGTTTCGAAAAACAAACTAATACTCTGCAGCTTCCACTAGATGTCGGCCTATGCACAGCATGTGATCTAAGCAGATTCCACAAGCCTCAGAAATATATATATATATGTATATATATATATATATATATACATACACACAAAGCTCCCGAATTGTCATACATTTGGTTTATTGCTCAGGGGCTGTTACTCTACGCTTCCAACAAGCCATAAAACATCTATTATCATGCGATATACCTTCTGATCTCAAAGTGTTGCATATCTAAACGTTTCCAAGATAACTGGCGAATCCCATTCTGGCACTACTACAGAGATCCACACAGTATTGAAAACACAAATCACACAGTATTCACGTGTAAAAAGGATTTCAGTACATCTGCATAGGGATATAAAACTGCTGACAAGGCTGGTGAAAGATCAGAGTCAAACGAACAATCTATGGGAATGCCTATTGTAGTTGAGGGGAGCAAAAATAAATTCCTAAAAAGGAGGGCTAAAAATCTGCACTTGGCACTAGCCATTGGCTTTTGATAATTTACGCTTGGGGAGTAGAAAAGTCCATGCTGTGCATACGCCTAGAAGTGAGGCTGTCCTTGATATTTTAGGGCTGGCTAGTAGTTTGCAGCTTACATTTTTTACCCCAGCTAAAAGAGACTTTTGTTACAATAAGTACCCTTTACTAGGATGCACAAAAATGAGCTAATTAACTCGAAGCTCAACATTATATCCAAAACTTCAGCCTCCGTTTAGCACTCCCCAAATCTCATCACCCCAATTGTCTCTAAAACAAAACCTACACTTCAAAGGCCCTGTTTGAAAAAAGTAGAATTACCCTGCACCACAAATGTTTAGGTATATTGGCAGCTTTTGAAATCATATCAAAATGGCGGACAAAGCATTCACATTTTATGAATTGACTTTGCATGGTTATGAAAGACCATGCAAAAAGCCACATAGGAACAACATGCATTATATTGCGGTTATGGGTTGCATAACGGACAAACCAAGGATACAATGCAATACCTACCTTGGACAATATCATCCTGCCGCTGCAGTGCTGGTCTCACAGATCTTATGGCTTCTTTTTCGGGGAGTTTGAAGCTGCGTCCTTCGTTAAATGAATGTGGCAGGGATGCTGCATTCGCCTGTTTGAGCTGTTCAAAATCGATTCTGGCAGCACTCGGGTCCCAGTTTTTTCCTAATTTGAAACCAAACGTACAATTACAATGAATAGATACATTTTATGCTGGTTATTATAAGCATTGCTTCACAAGTCCCTGCTTTGAGTAGGAACACAGGAATATTTTTATCAAATTGTAATTGGAAATAAGAAGTGTTTTTGAAACAGAGACCAGTCAGAAAAATGGACCAATTTGGCACAGTGAGAGGCAGCGAACCTTGATTTAGAAAGGAGTCCTAGGTCCAATTATTAAACTCGTGCGCTAGACAGCAGAGCGCATGCACGAGAACCCATACACAATGACAGTTGTGGCGCTCTGTCCTCTCTTTATGGCTCGCACTAACTGAAATAGCGTAGCCATGTGATGCAAGGTGTGGCAAGAGAGGGAGGGAAGGGAAGTGCAGGCAAACGGGGAAGAGAGCACAAAGGGAACGAACGCAAGATACCGACCTCCCAAGTTAAAACGGTACTCTCGCCCTATGCGCTGCGCGGTCTCTAGCAGAAAATGAATAATGACGACACATCAAAAAGCTCTGCCTGGAGGGGTCTTATTTCAATTGAAGTTATAAAGTGACCTGTGAGTTAGACCAGACTATAATACCACAACATGTTTAAATAAGTGAACTATTTAGGTAAGCTGGACGTGAGACTACGCATTCAAAACTACAAGGTTCCGTAACCACCTCCCACATTATAATAGTGCAGTAAACGCCCATAATTGAGAGCAGATAAATCGTACATGGCTGTGTACACTGTTCGTAAAATAAGAGCCTGCTTCGCTGCTTTCATTTTGACCCACCCTTCAAAACAGAAATGACAGCTTGAAGTACAAGTACTACTGTGATGTAGAGTTTCAACTCACGGTAATCAGTGAAAATCATGGGGGGACAAGCGGGACAAATACCACCTCCCATAATTTTAGGTGGGGGGAATACAATGGCATTTACCCCCCCAGTTTGTGTCTCTCTGCATGTGCAGTGATGCGTGCAAACTTCAGACTCGGAAGTTTGCACGCAGTTCAGCTCAGCAGCAGCGCTGCGCCGGTTGTAAAGATTTGTGTAACAAGTTACAACAACAACAAGATGAACTCTCGCCCTGCGGTCACATGCCCAGCCAGGCCAGGCCCGGGGAACATACTGCTCGTGCCGAGTGCTCAGTGCACTGCTGCGCAGCCTCCTCCCTTCCAGAAGAAGCCACTAGCAGCAGGCAGCAACGCATGCTCGGCTCCTCCTGAGAGTCTGACTCTCCGAGCCGACAGACTGCTCCAGCGAGACGACGCCGAACCGAACTGGAGTCCGAGACTCGGCGAGAGAGAGAGAGAGAGAGACCTCACTTAGCTAACAACGTAAGTCAAAGTGGCCCCCCCTGTCTCTGGCTGGCCTTGCCAATGTTTGTATAGGGTGCCCTGAATGGGCACCTGTCTTGGCGTTGCGTTTTCCTGCATGGGGTGTGGTTGCCTGTCGCCATGTTTTTTTTTTTTAAACTTCTTTTTATTCATTTAGCGTGGCAGCAAAAAAGACAGGCGAACATCGCCAGACAGGTACAATACAGGAACAATAAGTACAGTGCAGGTAAAACATGGGTTACAACACAGATGTGTACAGCCGTTGGGCACCTTCATAACATAAACAACACGAAGTCCGGGAGCTATGGTGGAGGCGTGAGCCCCGGTCGGTGGGGAGAGGTGGCTAGAGGAGATGTGGCTGGCGTCACATTCAGATCTGACATATAAGATCGGAACCTGAGCCAGATATTCCTGGGCCTAGAGTGAGTGGGTTGTAGGAGAGACCAAGCTTCCTCCGAGTCCGAGGCCCACGTGACCGCTCTTAGCCACTGGGCGTGCGTGGGAGGCCAGGGGCGAAGCCAGCACAGCAGGATGGAGCGAACAGCCAGAAGCATGCAGAGGCCCGCTAGTTTTCTGGAGTTCCGGGGGAGGTCCGGGAGGTCGTGAAAGAGGCATACCACCGGGGAGGGATTGATGGGGTAGTCGAGTATGGCTGACACCCTCGAACAGACCCCTTCCCAAAACTGTGAAAGGCGAGGGCAGGACCAAACCATATGAATGTAATCAGCCGCATCGTGGCCGCACCTGGGGCAGCTAGAGGAGTGATCATTGGACATGTGGTGCAATCTGATCGGGGTATAGTGGAACCTATGTAGGATTTTAAACTGTATCAATTTGAATCGGGAGTTGAAGGACACCCTGTGTATGCGATCACATAAGTGCGCCCAACGCTCATCAGACATTTCAACACCCAGGTCCACCTCCCACGCCCGCCTCAGCTTAGTGAATTTTGGAATAGATCTGGATTGCAGCATAGTGTATAGTCTTGATATTTTACCTCTAGTGGGTGAGGGTGAGGTGAGCTCCTCAATGATAGGGTCATCCGGTGGTAGAGCCGGAAACGTCGAATAATTACGCTTAAGGGTCCTGCGAAGAGATGAATATTGGAGCCACACACTCCGGCCTCTTCTCAAGGACAATGGGAGGTCGGGCCACTCAACAAATATTCCCTGATCGAACACATCACGCAGCAACTCATATCCCAACTCAGCCCAGTGCTGGGCCATGGCCGATGGTACCCGTGGGACCCCAGGTAGGAAGTTCCATAGTGGGAGGTTTCCATGGAAGATGAGAGTTATGCCAAGCAATTTCCACGTTTTGGCTAGTGCCAGGGATGTGCAGGTAACTGGGCTCTGTGAGTCCAGCTCCCGAAGGGTGGGCTGTATCAACAGGGAGCGAATGTCGCGGTCGCAGACCGCAAGCTTCTCGAGTTTGACGTGTGGGGGGGGGTCAGTTGTGTCGAACCAGTAGGATGTATATTGAATTTGGGATACCAACCAGTATTTAAAGAAGTCAGGGGCGCTGAAGCCCCCGTGAGCCATGGGGGTAGATAAGGTGTCCAGTTTAAGGCGGACCGCGCCCGAGTGCCAGAGAAAGGAATTGACCGTGCGATTCAATTCCCGGAAGAAACCATCTCCCGGCCACAGGGGGATGTTAGCGAACTTGTAAAGTAACTGGGGTAACACCACCATTTTCAGTAGGCCATGTTGACATTACAGCACCTGTGATTGGCAGAGCAATATTCATTGCCCCGGGCCTGCTTTTCTAGAGCAGTGCTCACACAGCCGAAAAAGAATACACACAGAGCAATTGCAAGGTGCACCACCCATCGGTGGGTGCGCATTACCCCGTGCAGTTCTGCCAAGTCAGGGCGGGCGTCTGAATTGAGGCATGTGCAGGTCAGTGACATTCAACACTCACTGCGCCCAATACACAACATGTGAATTTATGTAAAGTTAATAAATTGGACAAAAAAAATATGTTTCATAGTGAATTTATCAAAAATTGACAATTTGTTAACAATTCACCGGAAGACATTTTGAAATTTCATTTTGTTTGGAAAGGCACTTCATAGAAGGCTCCATGTGGTACAGCCCACAACCGCTGGCCTCCCTTCAGACCCGCCGCACACACTGCAAGTGGTGTTAAATTTGGAGCCATTTTGCCTGGTGGTTCTCTAATCTTCCACTGCGAGTTGCACGCGTTGGAAAGGCTGGTGGATGAGAATGTAGATGTGTTGCTGCCTCTGCCAGCCCCACTTGTAGATAAAAGCGGGTACTGGGTGTGTGCCATGCATTCGGGACTGCAGCAGACACATGGCTGAATGGTTGTTTGCTGGAAAAGCTGCGTCTCTGAATCTAGGGGCACGCGCAGCTGCTATCGGGTGGGTCCGCTGTGTCCTTGCAGGATTTAAGTAAATAGGGCACGCTCTGGTTGCAGAAAAGGCCACCGCACCACTCTCACTGCAATCCGCGAATACCTTTCAGTGAGCTCTAGAGTATTGTTTGGGCACAGCGACCCCGCATATATGCGTGTTCTATTCTGCACATATCTGCGCACAGCCGCAACTCGTGTAACACTTTCACACTGGCCCAATCATACAAGAAACATACACACAAGCACCCTGAAGGCATACATTGATATCTGTCATGCAACAATCTCCACCCGCACCTACCTCGCGGTGGCGGTGCGCGGCTGGTCCGACCGACGTCGGAGGGGGCTGTGCCTGCCCTCGGGTCACTGCACCTGTCCGCGGGCCACTGTTGACTTCGACGGCTCGGTGCCGTGCTCTTCCGCCGGCATCACAGCATTCTTGGCGCCGGCGTGGATGGGGCAGCCATGGCGCTTGTGGTCCCGTTGGACCTTCCTTCCTCACGGCCGCTCACGTGACCACGTGCGTAGTGTTTACAAACTACGCTCGTGCATTGGTGACGTGATGCAGGCCCAGATCCAATCAGGGGCAAGCCAAGTTAGATCACATGACCCACATGACCAGGAAGTACGCCATAAAAGAAGCTCACGCGCCCATTCAAACGCTTCTCAGCTGTTCTTAACGGTGCTTGGCCATTTTTTGCTCCTTACCTGCTTTTTCTTGGATGCCAGAACTTTGGACCCGTTTTTCTTTACCTTGGAACTGATTTGGATTACCTTAACTGGATTTGTTAACCTAGGAGTGCTTGCTTACCCGGTAGTGACCTTTGGACTATTGAACTTGGACTGCTTTTTCTTGCCCCATTGGATTTGGTGACTTCCTTGCCTGGACTCTTACGAACCTCAGGATCAACTCCACGGATTGTTCTTTTTCTCTTCCTTCTTCATCTGTATCCGAGTACCATGAACCAAGTATTGTATTCCTCAGGTGGGCCCTGGTGGAGGTATTCCCATCTCATCTCATTACACTCGTGGGGGTGGGGGGGGGGGGAAGGGGGGCTTAACGTCTAGGTGTAGAGCCACATTGGTCTTCCCACGGGTAGGTACTTTAACATTCCTAAATTACATTGTCTTTAGTCAGTGCATTATTGCTCGTCTAACCTGGTGCTTTTCTTGCAGTCACCCGGGATCCGGTGATTCCGGTCCCCACCACCTGTGGTCTCAATAACCGGTCAGCGAGTTGTTTATACCACTCTGACTGGTGCTTGGGAAAGGAGGTATACCTAACTTCGTGGAGCTCAGATCTTGACAATAACCCCCCCGCACCTCCCCACCACCACCACCACCACCACCCCCAGCAGCAACGACGCACAGGATGCAGCGGCAACACATGCGAACAATGTTAATAGAACTAAAACCGAAACCCCCCCGACATTTTTCAGATGGAATTCCCTGCTCACCCCTGCAGGTGGGACAATAGAACTGCATCAACATGCACAGAGGGAGGAGGGGTGCAGGTCCTGGCCCCCTCTCTAATTCCGCTCTTGAAGATATGCAGATTATGCAGGAGGCATTTGAGAGAAGGTGTGTGTGTGCGTTCTGGCAGCATAGTGTACACAGCTGACCATAGCATGGACGTAATTTAGGGCTGGGGATGCCAGGGATCACAACTGCAAACCCCTGTGGTCTCCCTTGCTTTTTTTTTATTGAGGCTGTGGCCAGCAGCATGTGGCTCTTTGTTGTGGAGTGGCTGGTTTTCCGATAGCTATAGCAGTAAGCTAGCTCAGTGGGTTGAGCGCTGGCTGCTGTAATGTTGTGCGATTTGCAGGTTTGACTCCCAGCAAGGTCAACTCATCCTTTCATCCTGCTGAGGTTGATGAATGAGTACCCACACAGGTTGGGTGATATTGTATGTAGGTTTGTTCTATGTAAAGCGCTTATCCGTAAGTGCTATATAATAACACATCATTATCATTTGGCCTTGAACGCCTTCTTGCATTCACAGTAATTTGGAAATATGGCCCTACACGCGCTGATATTAACGATACATACGGTGTCCTTTCTTGTATGAAATGTATATCTCATTACACTGATATTGTAACCATACTTTTCGTAGTGTACTCAGAAACAACGCTTGCTGTTTTGGCAAGGGGTGAAAGGTCGTGTTCCATCGCTTCCTGTGATGTCACTTCGGGGTAGGGGCAAGTTATCCATCACTGATTCCAATGCTAACTGAGAAGATGCTCTGACAACATCATTAACACATATAGCCAAATCCACTTCATGTTACCAGGCCTTTATTTGCAAATACAGTCCTTTCTGCGTCTCTGGCAATCTTTGCACTTGTGCAAGTGCCATTTTGCATGGCATCGGCATTTGGGCAAACATTGCCCTAGTGCAAAAAACCTTGGAGTGCATGTTACACCAGTGCAAAGGGTACCCTACTGCTGATACGATCCCTAGTCACACTAGTAAGCACTCCAGGTGTAAAAAGTAAGGCATTGAAATTATAGGTGCTTGCACTAGGGCACTCTTAGCACTTGCGCACATATCTTGGGAACATTGCACTTGGGCTGCTGCAAAGTTTCTGTAATTCGGCCCCAGGTTTACTAGGATTCTGTACGAGCTGAACATATGGCAGCCCTCCATCCAGTGTGTACCCATGGGGAATGCAATGTCTTGCTAACGGTCGCGTTTCGTCTTTAGATATCGGTTTTTGTTGCAGTGGGTGGTCGCCCTCGTTCTTGCCTGGTTTCCTCATGGATGGTTTCTGACACAGCTATAGTAGGCAGGAGAGAACCAATCACGACCACTCAATGCACAATCAGACACTTCCACCTTTGTAATTTTGGAGGGGCAATCTGCGTGTTGTATGCCTGCTTCCTTCCGCATTACAGATTATACATCCACCCGAGGAAAGCTAGCCGGTCCACAATTCAAAAGCATGCAGTGAGTGGTCTGCACGTTGTGACCGTGTGTGTTCCTGTTTAATGGTTGACGGTGTGCAGGTATCCTACTGACCCATCGGTTTGTTTTTGTATCATACGTTTGACCTCCTGATTTAGATCTCCTGAATGTGCACTTTACTATCTGTGTTACTTATCGAGTTCTTTGACAAAAAAAAGCAAAGTCCCAAGGTGTCCCCTGTCCCCCCCCCCCAGATTTTATGGGTCTCCTACGCCCCTGGTGAATATTACTCATTTTTTGCCATCAAACCTTAGGACCACATCACAACGGCCTGCAAAGCCCTCAACAAGCTTATCTAGTTGTGATGCACACATTCTAGTCAGGGCACAAGGGCATCTCCCTCACTAGTCTTTCTTACCTTGCTCCCAGTATCTCTGGCTGGTACACTGCCAGAAGATCCCTCTGATCAGTGTCACTTTACCTGCTAACCACCCCCAAATTCAGGAAAAAGACCCAGAGACCAAACAAACTTAGACAACATCAGTTAAGAAGCCTCCCATCTCAGAAATAAAAAAAACTGGTCTTCAGCAATAATTCTTGACCGCCCCCTATACCGCCCATCAAGATCTTTGACCAATCCCTATTCCAAATGGACCCAACCCAGTTAGTCCACTTTTCTCTAGGTCTCCTTCGCAACCCCATCCCTTTTGGCACTTGCACGCTTTTCCCCTTCCCTAGTATCTCTATACTTTTCCCTCCCCTCTCTGCCCCCAACTGCCGGGACAGAATTGTACGATTGGACTGAAAAAAAAGGTCAGACCGAACAAAAAGTCTGAAAAATGCTACCACCAAAGGTTCGAACACCAAAAGTTCGAACCTTTGGTGGTAGCATTGTAGGCAAGTATTAAAAAAAATAAAATAAATAAAAATAAAAGAAAAAATGGGGTTTCCCCCCGCAACACCCCACTTAATATACTGTGTGGTATAGTGAGCGGGGTGTTGCGGGGGACACCCCTGCAGCGCCCCAAAAATAAAAAAATACAAAATAAAAGTCAAAAAGGACCCTAAGGCACCGGTTCCCGATCATTGAAGTGGTAGGGAACTGGTGCCGCAGGGAGACAGCGTGAAGGAAAGGTAAGTAGGATAGGGGTATGTTGGGGGGTGGGAGTGTGTTATGGGTGTGGGTGGGGGTGTGTCATGGGTGTGTTGTGGGTGGGGGTTTGTAGATGCGTGTTCGCATGGGAAATGTGCAAACCTTTCGTGGTTTGCACATTTCTCATGCAAACTTTTCCGTCGCTGACTTTTCCGCGATGGAAAAATCACGCAGATCCGCCGGGACACACATCTAGGAATATGTTGTTTGTGTTGTGATAAGATGCAAAATGCTACCTTTTTCAATTACTCTCGCCCACTTAACCCTTCCACATTGGGATAAGCCAAACCAAACCTGTGCTTTTAGTGACATCATCCTCCCCCACCTTTCCCCAACTGCTTGTACTTGCCAGTGCTTTGAAGCTGCGCTGTGGCAATAATTTGGTCCTTTGCAAAATAATCAAATAATAAAGAAGGTATATTGAGAGATGTACATGTGAAAAGATGGCAGCACGATTCTACCATAAAATGGCTGCTCTTACAAAACGATCACATAACATTGAGGGGAAGTCCATCAGTATTTGTGCATTGATAGTGCAGGCTGTACACATGAGTGTCACAGTTGGCACAAGAATCACTCCAACTCTGAGGAGGTTCAAGAGTTTTTATTGAAGGTTTGATGGGGCCCTAGGGCTGTTCCCCTCTCTCATCTGATAATGAACTCCCCCCCCCCCCAACGGCAGATCTTCTTAAACCCCAAGTTACTGCTACTGAAGGCGGACCCCATGGTCTACAATGCTGGCTTATGCGAAAGATGATCAACAACAAACGCTGGCGGTCTAAACTCCCTAAGGCACACCCTATCCATTTTGTGATCTATAAGGATGTGGGATGGTACCTTACAAACACTCTGTGTGATTAAGGTTTCTTCTAACACACCCACTCTCGCCTCTCTGTTCTCTACTTTTTCTTCATCTCCACTCCATTTCACTCCCACCACTCTTCTGGCCCTCCTAGGTTTACAATTCTCCTAGATCCTACCTCTCCACCCTTTGATGTCACTCAGACCTCCTACCACTACTGCTCCTACCACTCCCTCCTCCTCCACACCACCACTACTACTACTACTACTTCTCCCCTTGTCCAAACTATTCAATCACTCGCCTTTCACTCTTACAATCGCTTCACAATCAATCCTTACACTACCTTTCATACACACAAACATTCACAGAACAACTCACTCCTTAGCCAATACCTAACCAGTTCAATAAATCACTTCCACACTTCGCCACTCCTTCCTTCCTTGCTCCTGTTGGTCTCTTGGTTGTCCTCTGACCACACCAAAAAAACACTATTCCTGCCCCCTGCTTAAATCCTCCTCCCAACGCCGAGATTAGGTAACTCTAGCCACGTCTTCCCCACCAGGGGCATGTAGGTTTAACAAAAAGTCATAAGTAGGGGACCGAGCCATGGCCACTTTCTCCACACAGGCTCCATGTACAGACAATGGCAGCCTGAGACAGCCAATGTTCAGGTCGGTATTTCGGGACCCACTTCCATGGGGTCCTTCACCCTTACTGGTCCCCAGTGGTCTAGGGGCCATTTTGGGTGCTGTGTGAACTTGTTTGTGTGGCTCGGGAGCCTGGCGAGGTTTGCAGCGTTGCTGCCGTGTTGGAAGCGGTTTGTCTCCCTCAGACACAGCTGGCTGCAGCTCTTCTGCCTTGTAGTAGAATCGCTTTTGGATGCTCTCGCTCCCTCGTTAGTTTTGCTCGACTCTCCAGTCTTCTTGTTCAGGCACGATGTTTTGACAAAGACATTGTGAGCAATGTGTTGAAGTATGGCCTGAGTATAGAGCAGTCTGCACAGAAACCTTTCAGCACAAGGGGGTGGCAGGTATTGGGGCCATCTGCAGCGACCATGCAACTCGGGAGTAGGACAGGCCTTGGGTCTCTCCCTGGTAGGCCTCCCATCACCAGCTGAAAGGAGTTCTTGCCCTCCCCCTCCCACTCGACAAGGCCAGAGTGGCCTTGTCACATGAGGAAGAAAAATGTGTCAAACGCAGTAACTGCTGACAAGTCTTTTTAAAATGTTTAATTCTTTGATTGTATTTTAAGAAACAAAACAGTAACAGCTTAATGAGAATACAGAAATTCCATTGATAAAAATAACATCAAGCCCCCCCTCGCCCCACAGTGGCCCCACCACCATAGTTTGACAGAATATCTACGCCACCTCTCCCATCTTTTTATTTTTTTTATTTTGTTAGATTTGTGTTGGTTTTACAAAACCTTTACAAAACGACATAAAAGTATGACAAAAAAATAACAAAACATTAAACAATTAGACTGCACTGTAGCACCAACACATAGCAATGTTTGTAGTCCGTTTCCTAGGAGAAAAGGAATAAAAATAAAAATAAATAAAAGAAAATAAAACAATCCTAACTTGCGATGTTTCTAGTTGCTAAATGTGCTGTCTTTCAGTTCTTCACTCTAAAAGTCGTATTTTTATAAGTCAATGATCAAAATAGATAAAAAATAATCTAATAGATGAATCTGCATTGTTTTAACAGTTCAACTACAGAAAGGGATTCGTGACCGCAGATGATTCTATATTCCAGAAAAGATCAGAAATCAATCCTTCACTTCTTAGGGTTTGGTTTGAGGGAGTCGCACATGTTTTACATAGTTTGTGTGAGTCTTCCTCTTGCCTTTCGATGTACTAGCACTTCCCCCGACAGGTAGAAGATTCAATTTTGTTCTTAAGAAATTATTTCTTACCTGACTGTCCGGACATTTTATCAAATATTTTGCTAGGGACCCCAGCTTTTTATCCACAGATTGGAAGGTGTTGGGCAAGGTCGCATTTCTAAACTTTGCGATTGTTTTAATCCAGTCTCCTCTCTCACCAACAGTTTTAACTTTCTGGGGGTTATTGATTAATGTCTCACGGTTTAGATACGCCACCTCTCCTATCCCTTCCTTACTTCCCGTCAGGTCTCAGCCTGCCTGCTCACCCAGAGTAGCTCTCAGATCATCAAGGTTTTCTGCCGATCTGGAAAGAAATGGCTCTGAAAGGAGCCCCATATCTCTCTGGGTTTAGTGTTTGCTAGCAGTGTACCCATGTAGTCCGTTTCCATGTCAGGGCAGTATGCAATATCCTGCATCTAGTTACTCAGCCACTGTGGAGGGCCCCTCACCCAGGTCATCGCGATACAACATTTGGCCAGGACAAGGTGCCTTCCTTTGAGGCATCTTAGGTACCCCGGATTTCCCTTGTGTGGCCCAAGAGCGCTACCCAGGGAGGACAGCTCCACCAGCTCTTTCACTACTTTTTAGATCGTCTTGAAGATCCCAGACCAAAAGTCAGCTACTGAGGCACATTCCGAAGCTAAGTGTAATAAAAGTGGCCGGTGTTTGTGCACACTCGTCCATTACATCAGGGTAGAATTTGTGCAGGCCTGCTTGTGTGTGGTATGTCTGATGTAGGTATTTCTCCCAGAACCCCCTTGTCAATTTGCATATTTAAGTAACTTTGGGTCTCACCCTAAGTTACTAGGGGAATCCAGACGTGGACCCCTTGCTCACTATTCTTAGAGAGGCACAGCTCCTCCCTACTGATGAGGTCCAACCAGACCGAAACACGTGTCTGGGGATGCTGTTGGTACTCTTGTTCGGAGGAGAATTGCCTATCATTTCGGTGCTGGACTGCCCCAGGGCAGGACAAAGACTAATATGTTTGGGATATTTCTTCTCTGTGAAAGATAGTGAGGTAAAGACTCTGGGTAAGTCCCTCGTAACCAGGACTAATGTCTGGCAGAGGGCCTCCCAGGACCCCCCCCTTGTCAATTTGCGTATTTAAAGTGCAGTAGTTTAAACAGACAATTGAAGGAAACTTGTCTGGTCTGTGTGCATACCTCGTCCGGTATCAGCTGCCCCCGGGAGGCTTCCCACTTACAGTGTGCATCCTCTGACCATACCACCCATTTCTCTAATAATTTGGCATACAGATGCGACGTCAGTCTACCCTCACACTCCGATTCTATTGTGTAATGTAACAGTTGCCTGGTATCCAGTTGAGCCAGGAACTCCGTGAACAACTCCCTCACCATATTTTGGGTTCAAAAATAGAGGAACAGATCAAGCTCGGAAACTCTCCCCAGCTCCTTAATCATATCAAGAGATAAGAAGTGACCATATCAGAATAAATCCTGAAACTTAGATAGGCCCAGTCTACCCATGCATTGCACACATTCTTTCGCCCATCAGGGGAAACACCGGAATGTGGGTAGTGGGCAGCAAAGGTGAGTACATAGGAGCCAAGTCCATTATATATGTTTTTTTGTTTTTTTAGTATTTATTATGTGTGCCAGACCCGAGGGTATCAGGGCGCAGGCAAAGAAGTCATACTGCTTGGTACATAGGTTATGTTAGTTACAAGGTAATAGCAAACATCAAATCTAGGAATAATTGGTTGATAAATGCGAACAGTCCTACCACAGGTGGTGGTAGGAAAAATATACACAATAGGCAATATAGGCAATCACTATCTCGAAGAAATGTGCAGATATTTACACATGTGGTGGAGTTCTTCAATATAGTTCAATATACAGTTATTTAGACATGTGGTCTACATCTATAAGTTTATTTGTCAGCATTCTCTAGAAGCCATATAATCAGGTTTTGTCTGAATTTAGTGAAGGTTTGGTCCATTCTAAGTGTAGTAGGTAGTGATTCCCACAGTTGAGCTGCTTTGACTCGGAAACTGGTGCCCCCAACGGTAGATAGTTTAAAGCGAGGCACCTGAAGGCAGTTAGAGTTCACTCGTCTTGTAGGTCTAGTAGAGGTTTTTCTAGAGAATCTTTCTATTAGATATCGTGGTGCTTTGCTGTTTAGGCTCTTGTGGATGAGGGAAGCTATTTTTAGTTTAATTTTCTCAAGTATAGATAGCCACCTGTATTTCGTTCTTGTTTCAGAAATATGCTCTTTCTTAGAAATACTAAGTGCAGCTCTAAGGGCATTGTTTTGAAGTATCTGAATTTTATTAGTGATATATTTATTTGGTCCAATGTATAGGGCATTTCAGTAGTCTAGTCGAGATAAAATTAGAGCTCTAGCTAGAGTCATACAGCTGTTAGATGAGAGGAAGGGTTTGCCAGCTCTAATTAGTTTGCATGTGTAAGCTGTCGAGTAGGGAGGTTATCTGTTTGGTAAATGTTAGGGTGGAGTCTAAGTAAAAACCTAATGTTTTTACTTCCTTGGCGACCTTGATAAGGTTCCCATCAATGATGAATGATGAGTAGTTTGTGCAAGTCTGGTAAGAAGAGATGTGGATCCCAGAATGAGAAGCTCTGTTTTGTCGTCGTTCAGACAGAGGACATGCCTGGCCATCCATGTCTGAACAATGCTGTAAAAAAAATTCTATTCACCAATGCTAAATCCTTGCAGTAATCCCCGGTAACTGGAAGGAGGATCTGAGTATCATCTGCATAGTTAGTGTAGGTGATGCCCAGATGGTCCAACTCATCAAACAGGGGCTTAGTGAATATATTATACAGGGTTGGAGAAACACATGAGCCCTGGGGCACCCCGCAGGTGATGGGGATGGGGTTCGCGGATGCAGAGAGCGAGAAGACCCTCACGGATCGGTCGCTGAGGAAAGATTGTATCCATGCTATAGCTTCGCTAGAGAAGTGGGCAGCTGAATCCAGGTGGCTACATAAGATGTTGTGATCCACCAAGTCGAAAGCCGCTGACAGGTCTAGGAGGAGTCGTCGTGCCAACTTTCCATTGTCTCTTAGTTTGTCTATTTGTGCTTTAAGATCAACGAGAGCCGTTTCTGTGCTGTGTAGTTGCCGGAAAACAGATTGACGAGAGCCTAGGAGTTGGTTAAGTTCCAAGAAGTTCTGGATTTGGATGTATGCTACCTTGTCTAAGATTTTCCATAAGAATGGCACCGTGGTGATGGGCCTGTAGTTAGTTGGTATGGAGGGGTCTAGTGTTTGTTTTTTTTTTTTAAACCTTTTTATTATTTTCACCGTAATACATACAAATGAACTGTGAACCAATTCGAACAACCCCTTCCCTCCCTCCCCCAGTCCACAGCATCCTCCGGGCCCCCCCCCCATACGTCCTTTTCCCACCCCTTAACCATATATATCCAGCAGTTTGAGTCTTTGAGGACACCATTGTTCCCCAAATTCCCCTCTCAAATAGGCCAGAGTGTCTCCCCACTCCCCTGAGAAGTTCTCCAACTTATTATCGACTGCATACGCAGCCCATTCCATCGAGACAATGTCCCACATTTTCCTCAGCCAATCTTGTTCTGTCGGGATCGAGGGAGACTTCCACCTCTGTGCGATAAGGGCCATCGCTGCCAGTGTAGAGATCACTCTCGCTTTAGGATGACCTAGCGCCTCCCCTCTTTCCCCCTGACCACCCCTACCCGAAAGTACCTCCCGGGGATCATAGCGATCGCCCGCCCCCAGATACTGGGAGTGGGCCCGTGCAAGATCATTCCAGAACGGTTGGAGCTTCGGACAATCCCACCATATGTGTGCCGCAGTACCTTCCCCCCCGCACCCTCTCCAGCATTCCCCCGAAGTAGCCGGATAGATATCGTGCAAGCGGGCCGGGGTGTAATGCCAACCGTATATGTACTTGTACCATGCTTCTTGTAGCTGCACGCTTTTGCCAGTTTCGGGATCTGTCTCCACAGCCTCTCCCATCCCTCGGGCCCTAAACTGACTCCCGATTGTTGTTCCCAGGTCTTCATATACGCCCAAGAAGGGTGCGAGCCGATTAGCTCTAGCTGCCTATAAAGGTCGGATATTAACCCCTTAGATCCATCGGGAGTAAGAAGGAATTGAGTCAGATCCCGGGTCGCAGCCTTTCTTATCTCTGTAGACATGACCCAGTGCCTGATCTGGAAATATCGGTGTCTCTCCCGCTCTCCTATCCCAAATTCCCGCCTACATTCCTCAAACGATTTAATTCCTACCCCGCTGAACATGTCCCTCAGGGTGCTACAACCCCCATACTCCTAGTTCCAAAACGCCCCTTCCTCTAGTCCTGGGGCAAAGTCACCATTTTTAAAGATCGGGGTAAACGGAGAGGGGAGGGATTCCTCTCCTAACCACTGCCCTATCCCAATTATCCACTACACCCTTCGTGATTGCGCTTAGGTAAAGGTGGGGTGGTCTCAACCCTCGTGGGAGCCACAACACCTCTCCCAAATGGCGCCGAGCAAAAGCTCTATCCAATTTTACCCAGTGTTAAAGATATTCCGCCGAGAACCACTCCTTGATGACTCTAAGCTGCGTGGCCTCGTAATAGCGACGAAAATCGGGGAAAGCCAGCCCCCCTCAGCCCTAGAGGCCGTTAGTAAGCGTTTGGACAGGCGCGGCCTCCTGCCCTCCCAGACAAAGTGCTTGACCGCCCGATCCAATTTTTTAAAAAAGGTTTCTGGGACCGGTAGGGGAATAGCCTGGAATATAAAAGACTGGGAAGAGTAACCATTTTTACAACCGCCCCCCGCCCCAACCAAGAAATCTTCCGGGCCCCCCCCCCCATTTCCTCAAATCCTTTTTGATTGCCCCCAATATGGGCTAGTAGTTTGCCCTAACCCAACCCGATAGCGAGGGCGTTATCTGAACCCCCAAGTAACGAAGCCCAGCCGGACTCCACTTAAACGGAGAGAGTGATCTCCCTCCCCCAAAGACAGGTTCAATAGTTCGGACTTCTGCAGGTTGACGCGCAGCCCAGACACCTCCCCAAATTTGGCAAGTAGTTCTATGCTGGCCTTAATGGACCCCTTAGGATTTGTTAACAAGAGTAAAATATTGTCCACAAACGCTGCTACCTTATGCTGGCCCCCCCGAACGGAATCCCTCTAATATCATCCGCCTCTCTTATTGCCTGGAGAAGCAGTTCTATATATATTGCATAAAGCAATGGGGAGAGGGGACACCCCTGTTTTGTCCCCCGCCGTAACCAGAATGACCTAGTCATCTACCATTCACCAAGATTCGCGAGGTGGGATTTCTATAGTTGGCAGCGACCAAGTCTATAAACCCCGACCCTAGGCCCATTCTCACCATCACCTGGAATAAAAACAACCACTCCACCTGATCGAACGCTTTTTCTGCATCAAGCGCCAACAGGATCGCCGGAGTGTTTGTTTTACAGGATTTCTCCAACAAATGGGCCACCCTCCTGATGTTGTCGGAAGTTCGTCTTCCCAGCACGAATCCTACCTGGTCCTGGTGAATAAGGGAAGGCAAATGCTTTTCCAGGCGTCTCGCTAATATCTTAGTGAACATTTTGGCCTCGGTATTAAGAGCAATCGGGTGGTAGGAGGTGCAGTCCTCCGGGTCTTTCCCCATTTTATGGATATGGGAGATTTTGGATTCCTCCATAGTGGGGGTGATCCCGCCTTCACTGCGAAATGTGTTGAAAAGTTCTGTTAGACGCGGGACCAGCTGGGGAGAATACATTTTGTAGAAAGAGGCTGGGAAGCCATCGGGTCCAGGGGCCTTATTGAGTGGAAGGGATGCGATAACGGAGCGCACTTCGTCCTCGGAAATGGGACGGCCCAGCTCTTCACCCTCTTCCTCAGATAGGCGCGGGGCCTGCGACGAGTATAGCGCCTCATAGAATCCCACTAGCCTCTCCCGAATCTCCTCAGCCCTCGTGAGCCTCCTACCTTCAGCATTTTTGATTGCCGAAATGACCTTCTGCTACTTCTGCCCCCTCAGAAGGCGGGCCAAAAGGGGACCCGTTTTGTTAGCCTTGGCGTAGAATCCCTGTCGAACTCTCAACATAGCGCCTTCCGCTAGTTTAGTTCTTAGGATCCCCAACTGTCCCTCCACCAGCCTGTACTCCCTATAGGTCTTTCTCGTGGGGTTTTCCTGTACCCGTGCTCTGGCCTCCTCAACCTCCCTTTCCAACTGAGCCTCCAACCCCCTCAATTGCCTGTTTCGCTCCGCCTTCATAGCGATGAGCTCCCCTCTTATGGTCGCCTTGAAGGCGTCCCACCTCGTACTCTGCCTGGTGTCTGAACCCTTGTTTCTCACAAAGAAATCCTGGATCCTGTCCCTTATTTCCTCCCTCAACACGTGATCCCTCAAGAGTTTCCCCGGGAACTTCCACCCCCAGACCCCTGGCCGCCGTCCTCCGAGATGCATGGTCATCTGCACTACCTTATGGTCAGCTATCCCCAATGGGCCCACCTCCACAGCCTCCACTTTACCCAGCAAGCTAGCAGATACCCAAATGTAATCAATACGCGACTGGGTTTTGTGGACGTCAGACACCCCTCCTCACCCCCCTGAGAGCTCGCCAAACATCTCTTAATCCGGCCTCCTCCCATCTCGCCTTTAATTGGGGAGACGCCACCGCGCCACCTCCCGCATTTCCCCGCCGCGATCTGTCCCACACTCTATCCCAGACAAGGTTGAAGTCTCCCATCAATATCACTTGCCCTCTCGCGAAGTCCTCCAGGGTATTCAAAGTTTCCCGCAGGAATTGATCCTGACCTGTGTTGGGGCCATACACTGAAGTGATGGTATAACACACGCCCTGTATCTCTCCCCTAACCAACATATACCTCCCGTCCCTGTCCCTAGGAATATCCTGGGGTCTAAAGTTGATGCCCCTCCTGAAGGCCAGGGCCACCCCCCCTTTTTTGTTGGGCCTGATGCAAACAGTAGTTGCGGAAAGTCTTTCAAACGCAGGCGGCCCTAGTCTTGTCGGCGCAGGTGGGTCTCCTGCAATGCCAACACATCTGGTTTATGGGTTCTGGTGAATTGCTCCAATTTTTTCCGTTTGAGGGGGGGAATTCAGCCCCCTCACATTATGTGTTAGCCACCTGAAAGCACCGGAAAGGTCTCTGTCCCCTTCCTCCACTTGGCGCTCACCTGATCCGGAAAGCGCCCTTCAGCACTCCTCTCCACTTCTCCCGCAACGGGCACAGGAGACTGCCCTTCCCTTCTCCCCTCCTCATCCCTGCCCCGCTGTTCTCCCAGACTCGTCCCCGCTCAAACAACACTGGGGTTACCTCCCCCGTCTCCCTCCCCACCCTGCAACCCCAACCTAGGGTGAGTCCGTCCCCTCCCACCTCCCCCCTACCTCCCCTCCCCAACCTTCACGGACAATTCTGCCCTTATTTGCCCCAAGATGGTCTGATCACCACTAACCGCCTCTGCTCCCCCTCCCTTTCCATTGAAAGCTTACGAGGCCCACCACCCCTGTCACTCCTATCGTTAAGGCCCCCCCCCTGCGCTCCCCCCTCCATCTCCCCGGTCATCCCTGAGAGTCGTGACTGAGCTCCCTTCTGAGGTCGTTTTCTTTTTTCCCCCACTGTAGACCATTTCTAAGGCTTCGACCCAGGCCTTGGGTCGCCTGCATGGGGGGAGCCCCGGTCTGGGACACTCTCCAGGTCGACCTGCAGAAGCTCGGCTCCTTCCTGTACCGTTGTGATGCGCTTTAACATTCCCTCCCACTCAAACACCAGGCCGAACGGAAAGGTCCAATCGTATCTAATGCCTTTATCGCCGAGTACCTTCAGGAAGGGACCCATCAGTTTCCTTTTCACTAATGTGCTGTTCGCCAAATCCTGATAAAGCGCTATTTGCCGGCCATGGTATGTTATCGGTTCCCTCTGGCGCGCTTTCTGAAGGACTGCCTCTTTCTGGGCGTACCTGGCAAAGGCCGCCACGACATCCCTTGGCCTTGGCGCGGTCCCTTTCGGAGCCCTACCCACCCTGTGAACCCGGTCGAGCTCGACCTGTTCCGGGGAGTCTATTCCCAAAATGTCCGCAAAGATAGCCTGGGTCACTCCTTTTAGGTCCTTGTCTGCAACCGATTCCGGCAACAGCTTCACCCTTATGTTAATCCTACGAGACCCATTTTCCAAATCTTCAACCTGTGCCTCCAGGTTCCGGGTGGCGACATCTAATCTTTCGATAGCCTCACTATTGGCGGTGGTATCTTTATCAACGTCCTGTAAACCCTTCTCCAGCAGATCGGTTCTTTCACCCAACTGTCCCATTTCTTGCCAGATCTCTCCTAGAGCCTCATTCAAATCCACTCATGAGCTGAAATTGGTCCTGGAACGTTCTAGCGAGGTTGGTCTGCAAATTGTGTATCTCGCTCAAGAAGTCCCGTTTTGACATCAGAGCGGACGCCCGCTCAGCCTCCGATTGAGTGGGGACCACTGCCCCCTCTTGGTCATTTTTCGTCCCTGCTCCAGTGTCCTGCGGGGCCCATAAAGAGCGAAGGGAGCCAGACATCTCGCTCGTGCCCAGGTGGGCATGTCCACTTTTACCCTTCACTTTTGTAGTCATGCCCCCTGCACTCACTCTACTGCCTCCTTGGCCTCTGTCTCTGGATGCGCCCGCGGAGGGCCCCCACCGTAGGGGTCGGGTCTCTTGTATCCCGGCGGTTCCTTTTCTCGCTAAGGTTGCCCTCTAGTCTTCACTGCCCCACTGGGGTCCACCACTCAATTCTTTCCACTCCAGGTCTGGCCTCTCAGGTGGTCAAAAAAGAAGCTGCCTGCTTCCAGAATTCCAAGAGTCTCTGTATCTCTGTGCAGCTTGCTGGTAGAAATCCGAGGGGCACCCCCCCTGCAGAGCCAGCTCAGGGGGTGCCCTGACGGGCCCAAGGGCGTCTTCCCCCCTGGCGGGGCAGCGGCCACCAGCTCTCCACCCCCCTCCCCTGGGGGAGCCGTAAATGGCCTCACTCACCGCCCTCTGTCGACTTCTTCCTTCCCCTCCTCAGCGCCGCCGAGGCCGGGGACCGTTCTTTCCTGAATAGCCGGGGGTTGGGCCCGGGCTCCCACTCCACAGAATTCTCGCCGGGGTCCCCCCAAGGATCCGCAGGGAACAGCGTGCGGGACCGATAGCCCCTCCGCCAGCAGGGCCGTCCCGCGGGTTCTGCTTCGCCGTCCTCCGAGGCCCCGGACAGGGACAGCACAGTGGCGCAGCACCAGCTCTTCCACGGCCGCTCCGCGGCTCCCACGATCGTACTCCTCAGCCGTCGGCTATTCCCTCGGGCTTGCCGCCTTCACAGGGCCAGCCCCCCGCAAGTCTCATGCCGGGGAGGGGGCCGCCCCGACAGCTCCTCCTCTGCTGCGGGGATTCAAATTTCGGGAGTTTGCTGCTCTCCCCGCGATTGGGCCCGGGAAGTCACAAGCACCCCCAGCCGCCAACCGCCTCTCTTCGGTCCTCTGATACTGACCCGCCGGCACTCGCCACCTCCAGCTCTCCCAGTCTCTCACAAGGGGTTGGGGGGGGCCCGGGGGCCCTTTCGGTGTAGTTTATCCCGCTGGCGGGGTGGTGGGCACCTCTTTGCCTTCGGGGTACAGGAGCTCGGTCAGCGCGGTCGCTCCAAGCCGGCAGCCATCTTGGAAGTTGTTCCTAGCATTTGTTTTTTAAGAAGTGGGAGTACCCAACATTCCTTAAGATTGCTAGGTATCATGCCGGATGTGAAGGAAGCATTAATAAGTTTTGTAATGAAAGGTGCTGGATCCCTAGCAGCATCCTTGATGAGTTGTGCTGGGCATTGGTCACCTTTGCAGTTGGATGGTTTTAGACCCAGTATAACCTTCTCAACCTCTATAATGGAGACTTTGGAGAATTGAAATTGGGTGGCATGTTTAGTTTTAGGTGGAGTTGTTTTGTTTGGTGATGGTGTAGTGACAGTTAGTGAGGCCTTTTTAAGTGCTATTTTGTTTTGAAGGTTGGACACTGTTAGCTAGTGCATGCTGGATGTCGAAGCACCACGTTTTATCTTTGAAACAGTTATCTTGGGATATGATAGGATTTTCTAATTCTTTTCAAATCATGAAGAGCTCCTTCATACTGGAATTAGCTTGCGTTATTCTAGTATTATAAGAGTCTTGTTCGGCCAGGAGTATATCCTTGTATTGGGATGAGATTTGAGTTAACTTTAGTTTGTTTCCTGCAGTGGGATTAAGTTTCCAGGCAGTTTCACATTTTCTTTTGTCTAGTCTTAGATTTTTCAGATGGAGAGTAAACCAGTTGTCGAGGCGACTTTTAGGCTTACTATTTCTGAGTTTTAGTGGGGCGATGTTGTCAAGAGTTGTGTTCATAACTTTGTTGTACTCTTCAACTAGAAGGCTAGGGTCCATATTGTCAGGTAGAGAATTAAGGGTGGGCAGGATACAGAGGAGTCGTTTTTCCACTGTAATGTTTTTTTAATTTCTCTTAAAAGTAGGAAGGGCAAGAGGAGCTTGTAGGGTAGATCTTTTGGTTTCTATTGTAAAGGATACGGGGTAGTGGTCCGTCCAAATTTGGGGTGAGATGGAGGTTATGGAAACATTACAATTGTGATCTGCAAACCAGTCGAGACTTCTCCCTTTATTGTGAGTTGGTTCGTTCACTCTCTAGGTGTAGTTAAGTTCTGACAGGAGGTTGGCTGCTGCCGTGGCATGTTGGTCATTAGCATCATTGAAGCCTAGGTTAAGGTCTCCTAAAAGTAATGTTTGGGAGGTATCCTTTAGGTTGTCCAATAAAATCGTAGAAAGGTCTTCAATGACAGTATTAATAGGACCAGGGGGTCTGTATATAAGGTGAATGTTCAGCATTTACGTGTTGGCTGTGGGTAGTTTGATTGACATAACTTCACAAGAGTTGATATTCAGCGAAGGTGATAGTCTCATAGCGAGATTAGTTTTTTCAATGGTAGCTAGTCCTCCACCTCAGATTTCGCCTCTATCAGCTCTGAGAATGGTGTAATTATTTGGAACGACTAAGGACAGTGCGGGGCCTGCTGCCTCGTGAAAGCCAGGATTCTGTGATTGCAAAAAGTCGTAGTCATCTGATAGGATAGCTTCGGCTATTTCTGTGGCATGCGCGACTAAGGATCTTGTATTTATTAAGGCTCCTTTAAGGTTAGGTGTAGATTTGTTTGGGGACAATGTGGTAGTGCTGTCTGGTGTGTCTAAGCAGGTGTGAGTCCTAGTTCTTTTAGTATGGGGCTTGTTATTCCTGCTGTTAGTAGTGTGGCTAGGCTTTAATGAGTCTTTGTAGGGTACTTTACTCTGGCCGTTAGAGATAACCTCATATCTGATGAGTGGGACAAATATTCTAGGTAACCGTGCTCGGAGTGTAGAATTTCTAAGCACAATGCTGCAAGGGGTCATTGGATGAGGTGCTTTGGTCTTATAGATAGGTGGTTTAGGAGAAAAGGTATGGTTGTCCGATATATCTGCTATTCTTGTTGGTGTCAACATTATGTGACGTGTCATTAGCAGGAGTGTGGCACTCAGGCAGGCTAAGTTAGGCCGTGGGTGCATAGTGTATTAGTAAAACGTACAGTGTGAGAGTGTGGTAACTTGACAATAAGGTGTTACCTTCACATAGAGTAAAGTTGTTACTGTAAGTGAGCGGTGGCCGTCGCTAGTGGACTAGATATCTAGTTTAGTCAAAGGTTAAAGTGGATTGGCCTAAACATCAATTGGCTATAATGTGGTCCTAAGGATAGCATGTCTGGGAGCAAGTAGATTGTACAGCGCTACTGGCTAGTCCTAGTACTGTAGGCATCATCATTTCCTAGACAACTTAGTTAAGTATAGGCTAGTAGACAGTTATCAAGCTAGGAATTGTTTGCAGTCGTATGCATGAACATTACTATGACATGTAAATATGAATTGCTAATTAATCTAGAAGGCATCATATAAGACAGTCGGCACAAATTCACATAGTCATCACATACATGTTAATGGGTCACCCATGCTGTGGATCTTAGAGAAATACACTGCATTACGGCACCTTTGCCAAACAACTGTTAGCAGTTGTTGTATAACATACTAGGTAGTGCAGTTTGCTAAACAGTGGGCAGGGTAAGCCACATTGCAATTGTTAAGCATGATAATGCAGGCAATGATTTGGCACATAATGTGACAGCAGCATCAGGTAGATTGTGGTGGCAGTTGGCAAATGTAGGCATATCGAGCCTCAATAATGCACAAAAGGGTAGGCAATGTTAGTGAGTCATTGGTAGATAGAGCATGCGGGTAGGCACATTGAAGATAAATTTGGCAAATGGGAAAAAGGTAGATAATCTGAAGTATGGGCCGCAGACCGCGGAAGGTGGGTCGGGCAAGAAAATATTAATTTCCAGTAAGTTGTGAAGCGTGATCAAGTCTGCTTACCCGGATGGATGTAGGGCTGGCATTGGAAGGTAGGCTGCTGTTCTAGGGTCACATGGGCAGAGTTCCTGGCCCTGGTCTCTGTCGGCTCTGGACAGGCTCAGGACAAGAAATGTTCCTTGTTGTGTGGGTTCCTTAGTGGGTTGGGCCAGTGATTTGACCAGAAAAAGTGCACCTGGCCAATCACAGCGATTTGAAGGACCTGGAGGCAATCCGGGCCAGGCTGCAGCAAAGAAGGAAGGTGTCAGCCATCTTGGACTGGGGCCACCTCGTGTGTATCAATGGTGGCTCAACAGTCTTGTATGCAAACAGCATAATCAGGCTGGATTAGGGGCCAAATGGCAATTTCAGAGGGTCAGAAGCGTATTTGCAGAATTATCATGCACATTCCAAAATATTGGACGGAGAAAAAGTTGCATTTAGCAGAAGGTAGCAAGTCAGTCAGGAGACCTACCTTTCTCCAGATGGGTCCCCGGGCTCAGCTGGGGAGCATGGGCACTGCTCCTGCAGTGGGGAGGGGCTCCTGCGAGGTGGGGCACACGATGAATAATAAATAAATGTGCTATTTTCACCCATGCCAGACACGTACAGTCAACTACATTAATCACCCTAGTTGTCTTGGGTGGGACTCATGGCCACCTTAAGCGACAGGGCTGCCAGTGCCCTCTCTATCTGAATGAGAGGTCTGTCTGGGTTAGGTTCAATACTAATGGGATAGGATCTGCGCCTGGGCAGCCAGATAGCATTCACAGTCCGAGTTATAGCCCACCTCTATTAAGTGGGGCAACTAATTCATCCCAATTGACTCAAGACGTTTACCTGACCAATTATACTTTTCAGCTTTTTTAAAGGACCCTCGAATCACTAAAGGAACATTAAGGAACATCTACAGAAACCTTGGGAGCACAAACATTTTTACAAGGGATATTCTACCATATAACGGTGGCAAATTCATCCACCGCTCCTTCTGCACCCACCAATACTTAGCTGTAATTTTCATGCCATATTATTTCTGGACACCTGGCCAGTTCCACCCACAAGTATCTCTTATGTGCCATATGCCATTGAAACTCAACCTCGTCTGGGAACTCAACAGGAATCTCAGAGGAAAGAGAACAGAAAAGATTTTCTTACATTGATCTTTAATCCCGAATAACGGCCATACTCCATGACATCTGTCATAACTGGCACAAGGTTGGCTTCTGGGATTTTAATGAAAAGGGTCATATCACCCGCATGAAGTGAGACTATCAATATATGTGTATAGAACTGTGCCTCGGTGCATATGCCGTTTCCTAAGCAATTCCGCAAGGGCTCAATAGTGAACGCTAACATGAAAAGGGAATGGACACCCAGTCTTGTGCCCCTGTCCATAGGAATTTTGTCAGATAGGTGACCAGTAACTAGCAGCCTGGTGGCAGGTCGATTATACAATAGAGACACCAGGGATATAAATATACCACCTGCCCCCATCCTACAGGGCGCAGCAAACAAAGGGCCACTGCACCAAGTCAAAAACCTTGCCTGCATCAAGGAGGGCAGCTACCACTGGCAGATCCGGGTCTACAGCTTGGATCGGGCCATAGGCTCGGCGAAGCCCATAAGAGGTGGAGCTACCTGGTATAAACCCGGATTGATCAGCCTTCACACACCTGGGCATTAAGGACGCCAACCTATTAGCTAGGAGCTTGTCAAGAATTTTCTTATCTGCATTTATGATGAAATCAACCGATAAGCAGAGCAGTCCTTTACCGGCTTAAGCAGTTTGACCACTGCCTCCCTCATTGATTGAGTCAGTGAACCCTCCTCTACTGCATCCTGATAAACTTGAAGCAGGCACCGTACTAGCCTTGCAGAATATTCTTTGTACAAGACTTCCGAGAGCCCATCCGGCCCCTGGAGACTCCCCCAAGACCCTCCTAAAGACCCTCCTTCCTCCCAGAGGCAGGGCCTAAATGGCCAGACAAACCTCCCGAACCGTAATGGGGGTGTTCAGCACCTCCCACTCTTCCAGGTAAAACCAATATTGCATCACCTGATCAAAGAAACCCTCAAGTAGCTTCAGGGAAGCATCCACACAGAGGTTTATAGATGCATGTATTTTTCAGTTAACGCTTTAGTAATGCCTACATCAGTGCTCTGCAGAGCTCCCCCACGGTCCCATACAGCATGTTTATGCGTCATGGGAGCTTCAGCTCATGACTGAGTGGTAGTGGCTGCGGCGTTGCCTGAGTTGCCTGAGGGCAAAGAGGCAACTGCCCGAGCGGCTTTGGCATCTCGAGTACCCTGTTTTCCACCTCTGGTACTCCTACGGTGGCCTCTTTGACTGACAGCTCCTCTCGCTTTACTGAAGGATGAGTAATAACGAAAGGAACCTCCCCTCCATTGTTGTCCCCTAGGACGAAAAGGTGGAGGTTGTCGAACTGCAGCGCCCAACGACTTCGCTGCAGCTTTGGAGGTCTGCAACCTCTCAAGGCTCTCGTCAGCCTTGCTGCCAAAAAGATGTTCACCGTCAAAGGGCATGTTGAGGAGCCAGGACTGCACATCAGGAGCGAACCCCGACTTCCGCAACCACGCAAACCTGCGTATTACGGTGCTCGCCACCATGGACCGGCTGACTCAATCTGCCATGTCCAAACCCGACTGAACGGCCTCACACATGGCATCCTTGCCATCCTGGACCATAGCAAGGAAACCATCCCGTTCGTCCCCTTCGGGAATATGTTCAGCCGCTAATGCAACACAGTTCCACAGAGTGTGTGTGTGAAACGAGACAAGGCACATACGGAGTTGGCCGCCTGAAGCGCCATACCCCCCTGAAGAAAACACTTTGTTCGCCCAGCCATCAAAACGTTTGTCGTCCCTAACCGGAGGGATGGTAGGATACGACGCCTGCTTTGCCGGGGCCATAGCCGCCTGCACTACCAAACTCTCCGGAGTTTAGTGCCTGGACAAGCAGCAGGGGTCGCTACTGGCTGGACGGTATTTGCGTGACAAAGACTTGCCCACTGCCGGGAGACTCTGCGGAGCAGTCTAAGCCCCCGCCACCCTTCTATGCAGAGCCATATGAAACGGCACTATCAGGTCAGTCGGGGGGACCAAGATCGAGGATGTCCGTAAGATCATCCTGAACAAACTCCCCTGGGGAAGCCGACCATCCAAAGTACTCGGTGACCCGAGACATAAGGCGCCGGTACGAAGAATCGGAATGAGTGCCAGGCTGAGGCCTACAAAACTCCACCTCCGGAGAGGTGTCTAGTCAACTGGCATCATGCAGGGACTGCCTCAGGTCTTCAAATTGGCTATGGCCCGAGAGAAGCTCATCTGGCACCGTATCCGGAACCAAGCCCTCATCAGAGCCCTCATCAAACTCTGAAATGTACTCCAGGCGGTGAGAGGAAGGCACCTGGGGACCAAAGCTATGCCCGACCCTAGCCTGAGCCTTTCTAGGGGCTTGGCACCTGGGGACCAAAGCTATGCCTGACCCTAGCCTGAGCCTTTCTAGGGGCTTCCCCCGTGCCACGGGGCCCCTCCGACACCACTGCCTCGAAAGGCGTCGAGGGCGCCGAACGAATCGGCGCTGGCGTCGAGTGAATCAGCATAGACGTCAGGCGCAGCGCCGCCAGCATCGAAAGTGTCGACACAGGCCTCGAAGCCAGAGCTCCGAGCGTGTCCTTCGACGACCTAGGCGCTGACAGCGTGGACGACCCCCTCGGAGGCGGAGCCTTGAGAGGCCGTTGACGACCTCGGCACCACAGGCGTCGACGTCTTCGTCGAAGACTGCACAGGATCACGCGGTCTCGAGCGCGACGAGGACCGAGACCTGGAACGGGCATGGCGAGAACGGTTACCCTTGTCCGAGCGGGACCTCTCCCGTGAACCGTACCGCCCACCCGAGCCCGAAGGCGTGCGAGCGGTGTCTCTCGACCGATCATGACCGACCCCACTCGGAGGCGCGGACGGACCAGTGCCCTTCATCTTCTTCCCGAAGGAAGCCCATTCCTCCGGTGTTGCTTGCATGGTGGGCTAAGCAACCCGCTGACAGGCGGAGTCCTCGGAACAGGACGGGGAAGGCGACCGATGCCGGCGCTTCCGGAAATGCCTCGAAGAGGCAGAGGAGTGGCGAGACCGACTCCTGGAAGGAGACCCATTGGACCTCCGATGATGACGCAGAGAGTCGTCTTTCGAATCATCCGTCGAAAGCCCCGCAGGCCTCGACACCCTACCTACCGACAACTTCTTCCTGCGCTCCCGCAAGGCCTGGCTGTGAGCGACTGGCAGTCGACACAGTCGTCCGTGTCGTGGGCCACCCCGAGGCACCAGAGGCAGGCGTTGTGCGAGTCCGTTACCGACATCTTGGACCCACAGTCCCCGCATTTTTTGAAGTCCGGACGCGGGGTTGAAGACGAGGTAGACATCGTCACAAACAGGCTTTTTCACAAAACCGAACAGGTTCAAAGAACCGAGAAGATTACAACAGAAACGCCAAAGAGTCGAGGCGTACCGAGATTCACGAAGCGAACACGTTCGCGGAAAAAACAGAACTGAGGCTACGGGCGTCGTGCGTCCTACTTATCACATCGGGTGACGTCGGCCGTCGGAGGAGGTCCTTGGGGATGGCGCATCGACGTAGGACGCAGACGCCGAAAATGTTCCGAAGCAGCACAGCTGTGATTACTGTCAAAGATATGGAATACGTCGGAGGACCCAATCCCCTCGAAATGTTCTTCCTGCCACTGTAAGGTGCTTGCCATTGCTGCATTACATCAAGACACGTTATGCTCCCGTACTATTGCATACTGCAGCAACGGTGCAATTATTTTACAAAGTTTAGGGTCCTTACTACATTTTACTGACATTCAGGTCTTTGCATTTTCCAGTAGTTACTCTGCCAGTTTGTTCTTTCTTTCCCTTTAAAGTAGCAATGCGGTAAGATTGGTGAAGGCAGACGTCCCTTCTGTTGTTGATGCATCCCGTTATGGTGTATTCCCTATGCCTTTGTCCCGTTTGCTTCATAAGTGCACAATTTGCAAATCTACTCTATTTTCCCTGCCAATTTTTGCCCATGTTGCCGTTTATCTAGGTTATTTGCATTTGGTGATTGGTACCACTATGTAAGAGCACGTGCCTTACTCAGCCGGATGGATGCCACACGATCTCTGCAAAAAGACGTATAGTCCGCGACTGATGTCCGCATTAACATGGTGCAGTTGTACAGTTCTTTTTTACACAATAAGGGTATCCTGCTAAAAACAAATGAAATTCACTGACAAAAAAAAACATTGTTAAAGGGACGTTATGGTTACAGGTAAAACCGAAAAACCTCAGAGGTTCGCAAGTTATTAAGACTAACACCCATAACATCAAAGAGGACATTGCAAATGTCATGGATAACATCACTGATGACATCACATGTACATTTACATTTCATGAAGAGCCTCCACAGGGGATTGTCAATATAATGCTGGCAGGAAACTATCAGAGGTCATTGGGCGAACTCTCATGAGGTACATAATTCATTACACAATGCATTGCTATAAACACCATTGCAGTCCAAAGTTCTTTTCAGTATAGGAAACAAGTCTTGCAGAAACAGTCATTGTCTGCAGCATGCACCATAGAGGTGCAATAATCAATGTTTTGCCATGTTGGATAGTAAAATGATGAATGCTTCAGTGTCAGAGTTTTGCGTACTGTGAAACTTGTAATAAGTAGCTAATAACGCCTCACTTACTACATAATTGTACTACAACACACAAAACAAAGACCACAACGCACGCAAATAAGCCCATATACAGGCAAAGTAAAGTAGACAAAAAAAAAGCTGCAGTATTACCAGAAAATGTTCATACCCTAGCTGGTTATCTTCATGCCCACAAATGATTGCTGTGTTTCAGGTCTGCTTCTTCCCTTACGTATATGTATAATATGCTGTGGCTAACCCCTTAGGAAAGTAGTGTAGAAACATGTTAATGTGAAAGGACATATGTATCGCGCACTATCACCACCGGAGTGGTCCCCTGGCGCTCTGGCGGCGCTGAAAGAGGGAGGGGGAGGCTAAATTAGTGGGAGGAGGCTGGAAAATTGCAAGAGTGTAGTGATGTACTGTTGGCGGCCTCAGCCCAGTGGTCCGTTGGCTGGGCTTGGGGTGTTTGCAGCTGGCAGTCGTCGTGTGCTGTTGTGCGAGTATGTGTGTGTTTTTTTTTGTTTTGTTGTTGTGGTGTAGTGACATTTGTGCAGTTTGTTGTGCTATAGATCTGTGATTGTTTGGAGTTTGAGAGGTGTAGGCAGAGGAAGAAATTGTTAGTGGAATTAGTTAGTTGGCATCTATATCCTGAAATTGATGATTTGGGCTTGCGTGATCTTTACAGATGGGGTGCAGGGCATCCTGTGCCTCTGGCTGGGTCTTGGCCCGTCTTGCATTCGGGGTCCCTTTCACGTCTCACTGCCACCTCCACTGGTCTCCCTAACAACCCCACTGGTCTCCCTAACAACCCCACATGTCCTCCCCTCCCCCCCACCTGCATGGCCAGTGCATCCGCCGGTGTCCCCAACTAAGTTTGCGTGGTGTTCGGTAGTGTGTTGACAATTTCCACAACCCGGTAGGTACCTAGCAGCAGCTAAGGGGCGGCTGAAGTTTCAGATGGGAATGGCTGGGGTGGTTGATTCAGTCTCCTTGCGTGTCACCTATGTTCCATTCTGCCCGCCCTCACCCGTAGGTGCCGTGGGTGTTCTCTGTTGGTTCTGGGAGCTTGTGGGTGTTCTTTCCGGTTTGGTTAATTCTTTCCTTTTTGTTGTTTCGAGTTTCAGTTTGAGTCTGTGGTGTTGAAGAGCCAGGTTTTTAGTAATTTTCTGAATTTTAGGTGATCTTTGGTGTTTCTTATTTCTTTTGGGATGTTGTTCCAGGTTTTTGCGGCTACGTGGTAGAAGGCGGTGCCTCTGAGTTTTTTCTTAGTGTACGGTTTTAGTTCCAGGCGGATTTCATTGCTTGACCTGAGGGGTCTTGTTGGCTTGTAGATTGTTATTTTCTTTTGTAGGAATTCTGCTCTTTGTCCCCGGATTGCCCTGTGCTTTATATGCAAATTGTTTTGAAGGTGATGCGATGTTTTACTGGGAGCCAGTGTAGCGTTTTTAGGGCAGGGGTGATGTGGTCTCTTCTGGATAGTTTGAGGAGTAATCTGGCTGCTGTATTTTGGATCCTTTGTAGTCTCTTCAGGAGGTATACTGGTATTCCGAGGTAGAGGCCATTTGCATAGTCGATTCTTGACATGATGAGGGCGACGATAGTGAGTATTTTGTGCGTGAAGGAGAGAAAAGGTAGGATTCTTCTTGCTGTGTGGAGGAGGAAGAAACATTTCTTGACTGTTGCATTTATTTGTGGTTCTAAGGTTAGGGTGTTGTCCATCAGGACTCCCAAATTTTTTACTACCTTAGATGGTGATGGTGCGGTTCCCATTTCCGATGGCCACGCGATGGCGGTTTCATTCTCTTGATCTTTGGATATGATAATGATTTCTGTTTTTCCTGGGTTGATTTTCAGGTCGTTGCCATTCATCCAGTTGAGGACCTCTTTTAAACAGTCGGTTAGGTTTGAATGATCGGTTTGGGGGTTTTTGATTTTGTAGACGATTTGAGCATCGTCTGTGTAGTTGTAGCATGTAATGTATTTTTTGAAGAATCTGTTAACTGGGGTCTGGTAGATGTTGAAGTTAAGTGGTGATAGTGAGGATCCTTGTGGCACTCCACAGTCATTAACTCCTGGGGTGGATTTGAAGGGTTTAATCCATACGGTTTCTGTTCTGTCTGCTAGGAATGATTTAGTCCAGCGTAGTGCTGTGTCTGTTATGCCTATGTCTTCTAGTCTTTTGGTCAGCGTGTCATGACTGTGTCGAAGACTAGGAAGAGGTCGAGCAGAATAAGGGCTGAGGATGTGTTCGAGTCTGCGTTCATTTTTAGGTCGTCCCAGATGGATAGTAGTGCTGTTTCTGTTCCTTTTGTGGGTCTGAAGCTGACTTGAGCATGGTCCAGCAGGTGGTGTTTTTCAACGTGTTCTTGGGTTAGTTTGTATACGTAGGTTTCCAGGAGTTTTGCCGGGTAGGGGATGTTTGAGATAGGTCTGTAGTTGGAGGTCATCTGGGTTGCCGCTTGTGATTTTCAGAAGTGGTTTGATGTATGCTGATTTGAAATTCCTCGATACAGTTCATGTTGCTAGTGATAGATTTAGAAGGTTTATGTAATATTCTGCTGGTGTTCCTTGTGCAAGGATTGATTTGTAGATGTCTGGGGGACAGGGATCCATGGGTGAGCCCGCTTTCTTGCTCTGTTTTACCAGCAATGCGAAAGCCTCTGCTGATATTTCAGGAAGGTTTTTGAGTTTATGCTGAGGTTCTGAGTTAGGTTTGTTTGGTTGTATATTGTGGTTGGTTGGCCTCTGCTGAATTGTTTGTCTGATGTCGTTGATTTTTTTTTTTTTTTTTTTTTTTTTTAAGTGGTCTGCCAGGTTGTTGCATAGTTTCTCCGAGGGGGTTGTCACAGCTTGGTAGGTTTCTTATTTCTTTAATGATGTTAAACATGTTGGTGGCATTGGTGATTCTTTCATCATAATGCCTTCTCTTCGCCTTTTCCATCTTTTTGTTTTCCTTTTTCATGGTGCTTAATAGTGGGGTGAACCATTTTGCCATTGCTCTCTTTTTTGATGGTGTCAATGGTTTTTCTGGGGCGATCTTGTCAATTGTATCTTCGATCCATTTGTGTAATAGCTCCGCTTTCCCGTCTAGCTCAGCTAGCTCTAGCATCTGAATTTCAGGGTTTGGTTAACTCCAGCTGTTCAAATAGGTTGCTTTCTTTGATGTCTTTCCAGTTTCTTTTTGTAGTGGTTGTGATTTTAGGAGGTTGGGTGCAAACTTGAGCAGGTAGAGTGATCACGAATGGGATGATGAGATGGTCGCTCCACAGTATTTGTATCAGCGGTGCCATGGTGATGAGTTTATCCTTGGCGAATATTGCGTTCAGGGTGTGTCCTGCCGAGTGTGTTGCTCCTTTTACTCGTTGTCTTAGTTTCATTGAGGTGAGTTGTTCAGTCAGTGAGTTTTGGGAGTTGGCGTGACTGTCTTCAAACCAGATGTTGAAGTCCCCCAGGATGATTAGGTGTTGGTGGTTGATGGCTATGTTGGTGATGGCTTCTATGAAGTTGTCGACGAAGGATGCATCATAAGGTGGTGGTCTGTACACCAAGACGAATGTGATGTTGGTTTTTGGGCTCGCTGTTAGGTGTATAACCCGCTGTTAGGTTTATAACCATGGTTTCGCAGTTGAGGATGTCGCGTGGTTTGTCCGTTTTAATTTTTAGGTGTTCTTTAAATGCTATTGCGATGCCTCCTACTTTTTGGTTTTTCCTGTTTATTTGAAGGCAATTGAAGTTTGCTGAAAGGCAGCTTTAGAGCGTGATTTTGTAGTTGTCGTTCAGCCACGTTTCTGTGATGAATAAGATGTCCATGCTGTTGTCATCCAGTAGGTCGAAAATCTCTGTAGAGTTGTTTTGACATGGATCTTGCGTTTATTAGATTGCAGTGGCGTTTGGAGGTGCAATTTAGCTTGGCTTTTCTTGTTAAGGTCGTCTTCTGATCTTGTTGAGGTGTAGGTTTTGAGGTGTCAGAGTCCTCAAAAAATTCTAGGTTTTGGCTTGGGTTTTTTGATTTCATCGGGTTCGTCTTCCAGGAGTTGTGGTTGTCGATTGGAGGTTCTTCTAGCTTTGGTGATGTAAGGTGTTATCGCTTCGGTCGTGTGAGAAGGGTAATGTCTACAAACATAGTACCTTTTGAATGTTTACTTCCCGACTGTCAGTGAAGAAAACCACCTGCCCTACATAGGTCAGTGACCAAAAAAGAGGGAACCAGACATGTCTGTCTTCGGTGATTTAATCAATGACATTTGTGATGTCATCTTTGATGTTATGGCAGTTAGTCTTAGCAGTGCACAGTGGTGGCGTGAGTTATGGGTGCTTAGCTTACTATAACTGGTGAATTTCTGAGGTTTTTCCGGTTTTACCTGTAACCATAACGTCTCTGTAACAACGTTTTTCCATTGCATTTTATAGGTTTTTACTACTGCAACTTTAACATTTTTTTGTCAGTACCCTAATTGTATTGCTGATGCTTGTATCTGCTTGGATTCACATGCTATGCATAGGCCGACATCTAGTGGTAGCCAGTGAGTTTCACATTTTTTGTTTTCGAAACTCGAAAAGCGACGTTGACAGGGCATGCCAGTAATACCATCCCTAGTGCAACATCTACTGTACCCATGGTCCTTCACGTGTCTAGGTCCCTCAGATTGTTTGGTTTCTGAAATGAGGTAGCATGAAGTGTAGTGCAGGCACAGATGTGATAAAGCAGATGAGAGCAAATGAAGCCAGAGAAACATCTATGCACCTTCTACTCCACAGGGGAGGAAGGGTGGGCACATGTGAATCTAAGCTGATACAAGCATCAGAAATACGATTACGGCGAGTAATGTTTCCCTTCTGAGGCTTGTGGATCTGCTTAGAATACATGCTATGCATAGCTTAACGAGCAGTGTCCGGAGAAGGTGGGGGGTTGTGAGAAGGTACAACTGCAAATAGATGATTTAGCACTACTTGTCCCACCTGTGCATCGGCTTTAGTGTGTGTATCAATGCAGTAATGCTGAGTAAAGGTATGTATGGAGCTCCATGTAGCTATTTTGCAAATGGTGTCCAGCGGGATGTTTGAAATGAAAGCCAGTGTTGCTCCTGTACCCCTGGTAGAGTGAGCTCTTGGTATGAAAGACAGTCTTGTTTGATAGAGAGTAGCAGAGCTGTATGCATTTCACTATCCATCTGGAGACAGCGTTCTTTGAGACGTGATCACCTTCCCTGCCAGGTGCCACAGAGACAAACAGTTGGTCTATTTTTTGTAGCGGTTTTGTCTTGTTTACATATTAAAAGGACCGCCCGCCTTACATCTAGTGTATGGAGTTTTTTTCTCAGCTGAGCTTGAAGGGTTTTGAAAGAAAGCTCATAGTTCAATTGACTGCTTGACATGGAACTTAGGTGAAAACCTAGCGCGTGTTCTTAGTACCAACTTGTCTTTGTGGATAACAAAGACAGGGTCTTGCAATGACAAAGCTTGTAGTTCACTGACTCTTCTTATGGAGGTGATAGCCATAAGAAAATAAATTTTATATGTAAGGTGTTTAAGGGGGGATTTGTGCATAGGCTCAAAAGGGGGGTCCTATGAGCTTTGCAAGTACCACATTTAGGTCCCACCCTGGAGGCAGGTTTGAAATGGGAGGATGAAGTATTTTTACTTTAATTGTGAAACCAAAATACTAATTTAAAAAATTAAAAAAAATACAAAGTATTTTTACTCCCTCCTTGAATGCCTTAATGACCGGGACTTTCCACCAGGACACCTTGCTTTGGGAAGTGGTGTACGTGGCTAGAACCTTGGAGTTATATACTAGCCCGGAGTCTAGTGAGTGGAGAATGTGTGATTGAGTACATTCTATAGGGTTTATATTTTTTGACTGGCACCAGTGTCCGTTTGGTTTGTGTACCTCCTTGAGGATTTCCATACACCTTTGAGGTAGTTTTAAATTGCCTAATTGTATGACTTTAGGAGCCAAGCTGCCAAGTGGAATGTCATCCGTGCTGTGTGAGCATGTTGTAGGGGCACAGGAGTTTGATTGGATCGCACATTGCCAATTTGCGCAGATGTGGAAACCGAGATGGTCTCGCCCACATAGGAGCAACTAGAATTAGTGTCACTTGTTCCTGGTGCATCTTGTTCACCAATTTGCTTAGTAGCGGTGTTGGGGGAAGGCGTAGGCAAATTTCCCTGACCAGTTAATCCACAGGGCGTTCCCCTTGGACCTGTGTTGACGAAATCTGAATGCGAGGTCTGGGCAGTGCGTGTTTTGGCTTGTGGCAAACAAGTCTAAATGGGGGGTAACCCCATAGGTAGAAGACATTGTTTAAGATGTTTGTCGAACTGCCACTCGTGCTCTTCGGGTAGAGGATCTCTGCTTAATGAGTCTGCCAGAGAATTTAATTCTCTTGGAACATGTTTCAGGGCATGTTCCTAACATCGCTTGAGTGCCCACTTCCAAATTTCTTGTGCTAGCCTGGACAGACAGAGTGTGTGCCCCCTTGCTTGTTTATGTAAAACATGGCAGTGGTGCTGTCCATGAGGACTTGTACTGTCTGACCCACCAGGTACACTTGGAAAGCGTGCAGGGCTTGAGCACTGCTAGCAGCTCCAACAAGTTTAAGTAATTTGAGACCACTGTTTCGCAAACCACTCTTGCTATTGAAGGCATGTGCAGCCATGCATGTAGAACCAGGTAAATGCATGAAGTCATCATCCCGAGCAAACGCATTGCTTTGCGTACGGTTACTTGGCAACCAGCTAGATACTGAGGTATTTGCAGCAGTATGTTTTGCACTCTTTCGTCTGACAGAATGACTTGATCATCTTCAGTCTTTATGACAGCTCCTAAGAACTGTTTTGTCTTGCTTGGAACGAGACTATTTATTTCTCGTTGATTGAGAATTCCAATTTGAACAGGATATTGATTGTTCTCTCGATATTTTGCTTGCAAATTGGGGGTGGATTCCCCGGTTATCAGCCAGTCGTCCAGATAAGGGTACACTGGGATTGATTCTCTGCCTAGATGCGCTGCCACTACTGCTAGTACCTTGGTGAATACCCTTGAAGTGGAGGCTATGCCGAAGGGTAGAACCTTGAATTGGTAGTGTTGGTTCACTATTTTGAAGCGCAAGAATCTTCTGTGCGCTGGGAACATTGAAACATGAAAGTATGCATCTTTCATATCCAAGGTTGTCATGGAGTCCCCCTGTTTCAGCACAGGGATTACTTCCTGTAGTGTTGTCATGCAGAATTTTTGTGGCTTGACATAGGTGTTTGCAGGGCGCAGATCTAGGGACAGGGCACATTGTTAGATCTTTTTTCGGCAAAAGGAAGTACAATGAATAAATACCCTGGTTTACCGGGTTTGCCAGGACGATTTCTATGGCATCCTTTAGTAGCAGTGCTTTGACCTCTTCCAACAGGATACTTTGTTCTTCCTGTGACGTCAGTCTTTGTCTTGGCAGGTGGCTGGCTGGTGTTTGAATTAGCTCTATGCAATACCCCCCCCCCCCCCCCAACCACAGCGGAAAGTACCCACTTGTCCGAAGTGATCCCCTCCCATGCATGGGTAAAGTGTGAAATACAACCTCCTACTGGAGTGGCAGGGGAGGGAACCTGTAGCGGGTGGTCATTGCTTAGGAGGAGTTGAGCCCCCTCTTGAGAAGGATCTGCGCCTACTCCTAGACCTTCTTTGGCCTCTTTCCCTGTTGGGTGGACTGCCCTTGTGAAGAACCCCAGGAGGAACCTTGGCCACCGTGGAGACCCGCTGGGTGTTTTGTTCTCTAAATCGGCGGGATTTTGAGCCCCCTCTCTGCCCAAAGTGTTTGTTAGTGAGCTGTCCAAGGGATTTGAGTGCATCATATTCCTCTTTTCAACTTTTAAGTGCATCCTCCCCTGCTTTGCCAAATAAAGCGTTGGGTTCAATGGGCATGTTTAAGAGGGTAGCCTGGGTTTCTAATTTGAAGCCAGATTGACAGAGCCATGCTTGGCGTTTGATTAGTGTACCTTTTGCCACGATTCTTCCTGCGTTGTCTGCTGCGTCCAGGTTATTTTTAAGGATGCAGCTGGCTACCCATTTCCCCTCAGCAAAGGCAATGGTCAGCGAGAGCTGTGTTTTTAGGGGATCTGGGACTGAGTCTATTTGTTGTCTGATCTTGTCCCACTTGAGGCAATTATAGCTGTATAATAGTGTTGCGTTATTAGCTATCCTTGTTTGCTAGGCTGCTGGGGAAGCTACCTCCCTGTCCAGGGTTTAGATCTTTTTACTCTCCTTGTCAGCAGGGGCTTTGGCAGAGGCCAGAGGGGCTTTTTTGTTTTAGTGGCGACTACTACAGAGTTGGGTTTTAGCTATCCCCTAATGTATAAGGGTTCTGAGGGGGCTGGTCTAAACATCTTTTCGACGTACGGGTTGACTGCCTGTGTTAAATTGGGTGTAAGCAGAGAGGGCTGAATAGGTCTTTGGACGGATTGCAACAGGGGGATACATTGAGTTGCCGATTTAGTACCCCCCCCCCCCCAAGAATGTCCCCCACAAAGTTTTTGTCGACTTAGGCTTCTTGGTTGTCTATTTTGAAGTGTTCTGCAGCCTTTGGAAGCAGGTCATTATATTGCAGCTTGTGATCTACCAGGAGTCAGCCACTGGTGGGTCGGTGTGGTCTGGGGACTGGATGACGTAAACGTCCTCATCATCGTCGCCATAATATTGGTTCAAGTCTTCCGTGTCGCCTTGGTCCTCTGGGTCTGTGTAGGAGCCAGGGTCCTGTGAGCCTCGAGTGCAATAATAGGTGTCCTGAGTTGACGAGGTGGTAACCTGCGTGGTGTCCAGGCAGGCTTTTTTGGCAGCAGGCCGAGTGACTGCTGCCCCGCTCTGTGGGGTCCCCTGAAGGTTGTCAAGGACTTCGGGGTGGTCGTCAAAGAAGTTTATAAAGCTGGACATTCTCCTCATTACTCGATTGAATTGTTCTATGGTCCATTGGGAGGAGCTTGGCAATACAGAGGGAGTGGAAGTAGGTGGACCAGGTGTAGGTGGGGGTTTTTATGATGCACAGCACCTGAAAGGGTGTCTTCAGGGGTAGTGCAATCCCTGATTTTAGTAGCCTGTGACTTTTGAACCTGGTGTGTCAAAGATTTATGGTTTTGCAACGTTCTGGCCTTTAGTAGCGTGTCAGAACGTGTTTTATAATTAACTCCCTTAATTTTTTGTTTTTTCCCCTGAGGCCGTCGATGCGTCTTTCGACGCCCGAGGGCTTCCCAGATTTAGATGTGGTGTCGGAAATTGACTAACGTCCGTTTCGGGGTCCTATCGAATGGGGATCGCAACTGCGATATCCCAGAGAATGTTCTTACCGTCCCCTCAATGCCACGTGTTGCTTATTGGTCGACGACTTGGTGACTTTCAGCCGTGGGGCGGATGTGCTTGGTGTGAAGTGACTTGGTAGTGCCTGAGCCGGCCGGGTGTCGTCCCAATAGCAGAACCGCCAGCCTGCCTGTTGGGGTCAGAGGCTCACATGCGAGAATCCGATTGATCCCAATCGCCTTCAGTGTCACTTACGATATCGATGCTGCCATCGCTGGAGGCTCCCTCATTGTCGATGGCGGCCTCGGCCTCCATGGCATGGTGGACTCAGCGTTTAGTCTTGCGGTCCTTTAAAGTTTTTGGCCTGAACAGTTTGCAAGACGTGCACTGTTCTTCGGCGTGGTCTCTGGGGAGACAAAGGTTGCACACTCAGTGCAAATCCTTCCAGGGAAACTTCCCATTACAGGAAGGACATTTAAAAGGAGTGTTTTTCATGACGTAGAAGGATGGCAGCCTGGCGAAATAAATGGAATTAAACGCCAATATACATTCTCTTAGTGAGACTAGAATATGAACCTTCCCCCTGCTCTCCCTACTGTGCGGAGCCGAGGCCCGATGGGGCCTTGGAAGGCCATAGACAAAGGATTGTCGACGAATGGACTTGTCCTCAAAGCTGTTGCCGGAGAGCCTGCGGTAAACTGTTGTCAAAAGGACAGAAAGAAACACTAAGATTAAACTTTTACTAAGTAATGGCGTCAGCCAAGAAGGAACTCCGCGATATGCGTCCGACTACGATGGTGGAAAAAAACCAATCTGAGGGACCTTGACGTGTGAAGGACCATGGGTACAGTAGACATCACACTAGGGATAGTATTACTAGCAAGCCCTGTCGACATCCCTTTTTGAGTTTTGAAAACAAAAAATGTAATACACTGTGGCTATGTCAGGATTACTCCCTGGAAGTTGTGGCAAAAGTGGAAGTATTCTCCACATTGACCGTGGTAGCACATTACACGGTCTAGTCCTCACTCAAGATGGGGACCCCAGTGTTTATCTACGTTCTGTTCCCTGATGACGGCACGTTGTATCGGTCTTTCTTCTGGCTGGACTACGCTGCTCTGTATCTCCACAGTTCTTCCCCTCTGTTCAGGCACCCTTGTTCGCCTGGATTTCTATTGCTCAATTCTGTTATTCCCACTTGCTCTTGTTTATCTCTCGTTCCACAATCATCGTTTCTCGTACTCGTACACAGTCTGATCTGTATACTCACTTTGGTACACTTCCGTTACTGCGACTATCATTTTCACTTCCCCTTTTCTTTCATACCTTTATCTCCTTATCTAGTTTCTAACTTTGGTTTTCCCGAAGTTATTCTACTATCCTATATACTATCTTTCTGTCTGTTATATTTTCGGCACTCTTGCATTCACTCCATTTCTGACTGTCCCTGCCTCTCTTCGGTCACGGTTGCAGTTCAGCTCCTTTTTTTCACTGCAACCGTGTTAGCTATTGCATTTGTTATTCCTTCTCTCGCTGTGTCGGCTGGTCTTCTAGTTCTGTATACTTCTCCTCTTTTCTTATGTTCTAATTCCTTGCCCCAAGATATCAACGCTCCGAGTAGACTGACATTACTCTCTCTGAGGCTTCAGGGATAAGGTGTCTTGTTTAATTCTACCAGGTTTATACCAGCTTCAGCATCAACGCTACAGATACTTTCAGTGACTTTCTACAGTTGGGCTAGTTTACCATCCTGCAACATTCTTTTCTTGAATGTTACCTATTGGAAACTTATCTTTGCTCAACCCACACCATCAAAGAAAGCTCTCCCAGGGTTTTTTGGTGCCTTGTAGCTCTTTCCCCAGTTTAGGGGTTTGGCTCCTTGGGGTTCTCCGAGATTTGGTATCTTTACCGATCAAGGTGGCCTCCGAGGGAGCTAGACCCTATCTACACGAAAAGGAGAAGAAGTGGAGTCCGGACGTCAAGAAGACTAGAAGGAAGAAGCGGGCAGATCCTAGGTCCAGTTCTTCTGAAGGTCAAGGTGAGGAGGAGGTTCGGGAGGGATCTCCGGTTTATGACAGGCTACCACTAGATGTCGGCCTATGCATAGCATGTGATCTAAGCAGATCCAGAAGCCTCAGAAACATAACACACACACACACACACACACACACACACACACACTCTTATACCGAATAGCCTAACCCGCCCTTGTTGAAGTCCACTAGCTGCGGCTTATCTACACCACATTAATAAGTAATATCCTTGAGGGCACCCCAGGCTGGAATAAGTAAACCCATAAACACCATCAGTAATATTTGAATGTTTTATTTATGCGTTTTAATCTCATACTGCGATCAGAGGTATTCTACACAGGCACTTTGCATTTCTTATCTTGCATGTCAAAATCTACCATAATGAAGATAGGTAACACGATTGTTCCATGCATTTAAACCCTCTAAGAGTAATGGTTGCTGCTATCATACTTGCACAATAAGCATTTTCACTATAAAGTAACCATACAGTCCTGACGAATGGTGACGTATTTTGATAACGCCTATGCTGATCCCAGAGGAGCCTCTTCCCTGCATTCCAGGGGAGGACATCCAAAGAAGGAGTGTTCCTATTGCTATGCTTGTTTATGTATCAATTTTAATGATCTAATATTTTAATGTATTATGGTGTTTTAATATGGATGTCTTAATTCACCTGAACTTTTATGGCCGACGGCTGAATACAGTTATTATAAAGTGAAATCTGTTTTCTTCTGCATAAATATGAAGATGCAGACAATCTACATATTTTACTAAAATGTCCTACTCAATTTAATACCAAATTCATTGAGATTTAAATATGATAAATAATATTCCCATTCTCCTTCTGATCCCTTCCATATAACCAAAATATCAATGCATCTATACCATGCTTTTACATTGTTAATGAAATCATTTGTCTTACGAACATATGCTAGTTCCAAATGACCCATTAGTAGGTATGCAACTGATGTGGAAAACATATACCAGTCGCAATACTCTCTACTTGTTTGTAATATTCTCAATTAAATATACAAATGGATTACCCAAAGGGCTGTTATATAGAGTAAATTCAATATTTCCCTGAGCATTCCAAATGTAGTACAAGAAGTGGAACTCCCCTTATAAACAATCCATCATGTCTAGCGCCAACTTAGGTTCTATCAAGGGTTACACGTTTATCTTGTTCTTACCAAGAAATCTGGTCCAAAATGTTTAAAATGTGCATTAAATCCCCAACATATGATTTAAGTTCCTGTACCTTGGGCCCGATCACTTTAGTTCAGCTAAGCCTGTGCAAAATACACAGATTTCTAATGCAAACAATTCCAACAAATTATCACAAAAACAAGTTACAAATATTGCACATCATGTGCCCATATGTTTTGAAATGGTGGTATACGTTTGTCAATATATAAATCCATAAACGTATCAGTCTGAAATACGGACTGAGAACAATTCGACAGTGGAATAAGGCGGTAAATTCCCCAAAGCCCTCCACCTCAACTATTTTCTCATTTATAAAATTAATGGCAATATTCATATGATGATTCCACGTGACAAGAGCATTAATAAATGATGAAAAGGACACAAAATGAAGTGTCTGACTCCCCTTGAATACATGCCTTTTCATGCACTTTCAGTCCAAAAATGGGCACCATTAGTTTCAGTTGTGTACAGTACCAAATACAACACACAGTGAACATACTTTCAATGGAAAAATGGAGATGGTGCGGCAGTGTTCTGAAAATCATGTTTAACTGCAGTATCTATTAAAGATGCAAATGTTCTCAGACAAAATTAATCCCATGTTTGCATATTTGCCACGGGCTGAGAAGTGTCTAATAGGTGTGAAGAGTAGATTATTTGACTTGCATCAATTCACAGAAGTTGTACAGCTTTCTAATTGTCCAATTTGATTGTATATATATCTTTTACAATGATTTGCAATATTTTAGGCAATACCGATAAAACTCACATTTTCTAGATCTTTAGACGAAATAAGTAGATGACTTAGTTGACCATTTGTTTTTAGCTTTTTTGTGGAATGTCCTCAATGGAGGGACTCTTAGTAGTTTTTACAATCAAAATTGCTGAGCCTGTGTTCACATTTATGTTCGAGATCACATGGCATAATCAGTCATGACATACAAGATACCATTTCCACATGGAAGAATGTTGGAATAAAAGATGGCATACCATTTCTAGTTATCCTAGGTTTAAATTGGTGTTTGGGTGGTGCACATACAAATATCTGGAACCAATTATTTCCACACACTACGCTGCTGCACCCAAGTCATTAGGCTTAGGGTACAATGTGGGCTGTCAACTAGCTATGCCATTAAAGTTACCTCCGAGTCCACTTATACAAATAAACTATTATTTTAATAAGCTTCCCTGAACACATGGCTCTTGCAGGAGAAATACTTCTTTCTGAACTTGAGACTGCAGTCAGTTCTTAATATTTCCATTTCCAAAGATCTAAAATGCTTACCGATTTAAAAGACATTTTATTTAACTAAACGAAATCTGCCGAGCTGGTACAAGGATGTGCATTTGAAGTTAATCTAATAAAGGCAATCTTAGTTTTATCAATGGATTTACCATGTCAAACTATGGAAAGGAAAATGAAACCTTGATAATCCATCAGAATGAAACAATATACTATCAACTTCACCCATGTTTACACTACAAATAATAAATACTTGCAAAACGTCATGCTCTTTGGTGCCAGGCATGAAAACATAATAAAAAGGTTCACATTTTAGGAGTGGCATTAAAGTCGGATGACAAGAGGCAACTGTAGTCAACCTCATAAGCAGCTGAAGATGCTTGGAAGTCAGGAGAATAATGTTAAATGAGAGAAGGCCTGAGGAGAGGTGCAACCTTGAGCATTACGTCAGGCCAAGACGTTGCTTTTCACTGTCAAATGCATAAGCCAGGAAGGTCACCATTTTGGTTCCAAAATGCTAGGAACCAATACTATCAAGGGGCAAGGTGATTCCTTCAGCTTAAGGGTTTCGAAAATAATGACCGATTCAAGCCTAGTAGTTGGAATACTTTGTATGGCAGCTGCACTCCTTGACAGCTCTATAGATTTTGAAGAAGTCAGCTTTTGGAGGAAATGTTCTTTGGAATGGAGTCCGAAGAGCAAGCAGAGCCCAGAGCCGTCAGTAATTCTAATCTGTGTCAGTTGATGATTGGCCCAGGACGGGGGGGGGGGGGGGTTAGGAGGATGACTGGTCTTGGTGGCAATACAGGCCTTCCTTGAGTATGAGGTCTGGTAGGGGGATGTAGTTCTTCTAGTATGTGTTTGCGCTTCCTTTGGCTTTCCAGCTCTTTTGAAGTGTTCTATGTCAGTTCATGGCCCTTTGGTGGCTGTGACATTAGTGGAGGCACTTAGGGGGCCTCACTCCAAGTGAGGAAGTCTTCAATGTTAACACAGCTATGTTGCGTTCACTAATGGCTAACGGTTCCTCGCCATTGAAGGTCTTGATGGCTGAACAGAATCCACAGAACAGCTCCTTGATGGTTAGCATGTCACTGTGAATTATTTATGGCAATCTAAGTGACCTGTGCACTACAAAGAGGAATGCATGCCTCTCAGTTTAATGCTCTCCAGACAAGCACACAGCAAGGGTGTCTTCAGTGGATTTCTTTCCACCACTACAGCAGGATGGTTTCTCAAAATGCCCAGCTTATTGCCAAGGCCTCTCATCCATGACTGCCACACACTTACACTGCCAGACCCACCCGGCTCGACTCTAAGCCCTGACCCCTCTTATCCTCATGTTGTACGTGGTTGATTTTAATGTCACTTGACCCCAAAGTCGGGACATAATAGTTTTAAAGACCCCCACCCTCGGTACCACGTGACTCAGTATTCAGGGCCCATAACTTGTACAACCCTTGGGCTATGCCGATAAGGCCTAATTAGAGGCGAGGGAGGGCAAATAGTAGAAAGGAGAATACAGACTATGAAAACGTTAGTCACTGCAGACAATTTAATTTTGTCTGCATGGCTTCTGCTTTTCGCTATACAAAGCAAGTAAAATCCCAGGGCAGGTGGACCAGACTCACTCTGAACAAGAGATTTTGCAGAGTTACCTGATCAAACCAAGAGTTTGCCCTCGGATTGCATTCCAAGCAGAAGCGTTTGTAGAAGGCCAAAGATAGGCCAAAGTGGCTGTCTTGAAAATTACATCAAATTGCAAGCAAGCATCTCTGAAATGCCACTAAAGTAACATAGGCCCATACTGTGGGCATGCATGAAGGCCCTTTGGAGCAGGTCCAACATAAAAAGCCTGCAAAATCCTGTGCCTTTGCAGCTCATGCTCAGTCACCTTTCGGGGAAAAAATCTCAAGCACAAGGAAGCATCTTGCAGACAAATTCACTCCTGCCCAATGGGACAGAATGGGGACAGGAAAAACCAGTAAGCGGTGGAAAAAGAAAAGCGAGGCTGAGGGAAACTATTAGGGGGAGAAAACATAATAGTTAGAGGGAACATAGAAGTAGACCAGGAGAGGAGATAGTGGCATTGCGGGTTAAATTACTTCAAAACAAAGAAAGGCTACAATTAAAAAAAAATCTGCAAAAATGTGGCCACTTCAACTTTACATTCTGACAACTTTCATGGACTGTGTTCCAGACACGGCCCTACCTTTACTCATCAACAATCTATGGGAGGACCGAATGGTTTTGGTCCAGACCAAGTAAAACGTCAGTGCTCTGGGTTACTCAAGGCAATCAAAAGCTTTGTCAGGCTCCGAAGGGAGGTTAGGAAAAAGTTAAGAACAATTTCTTCGTGAGTATAATATTCAGAAATAAACTTCAATAGGAAGGTAGGGTGTGTTCGTTGAACAAGTTTAATGTTGTCTCTCACAATTCTAACTTCACAACAGGAATAAGATGAAGATTCCACTTCTGACAGCACACTTTAACCAGAACCCCAGATTGGCCCATGTTTGAGATGAACAAACGCACATGATTAAGGTCGGAAGTGAAAGGATAAACCTGCCTTTACAGGCACCAGTAACCATCTTGACCAATTTCACAGACAATCATTCCAAGTTTGCAATAAAAAAATAAAACTGCTGCGGGGGTCTGCCAATTGATTCAAGGCAAAGGGAACACCTATTGATCAATGCTCTGCAAAGTGGCCTATTTCTAGAACTATGGCTAGTTTTCATGGAGCACACGTATAATTTGGTTCTGCAAGGGAAAACTGGAATTATCTAAAGTGTTCCAAAATCTACTCGTGGTAAATTCAACAGAAACTACTTCCTGAACGATGGGTCAGTTTTCACACAAAAAGAGGGTCAACCGCTTGGATATTTCAAAATAAAATATATTCATATATTTTCATTTATTCAACTTATGTGGTTTTCACACAATAATGTGTTTTTGATAACCAGCCAGCGTACAAAACTTGCCACAACATGTACAGGTTTCAACATCCAAGGGTCATCGTTGGGTGGCTGTCAAGACATACAACAACAATGCATAACATCCATGAAAAATGCTTGCATTCTTTAAGCCTAAATTGTCACTAAAAAGACACCTCAGCTTCCAGTCCATGTTCTTGAAATACGAAAAACAAAAAAAGGTCAAACGTCCTATTAACACTAATCATGATTGCAGCTGTAAATAACCGAACGAGGTAAACGTCACCATCCCATGCTTGATCAAAGGAAAACTAAACATTATATAGTCTGTCTAATTTCCCCCATTGCCAAAAAATCCCACATGGTTTCAGTCCATTAACTATAAGTGAGGAAAACATTACTAACATTACTAAGTCACTCGTATCCTAGTGAATTCATGATTACTGTTGTCTGCGCACACCAAAGTCTCCATGATGACTCCTGTGCCTCTTGTGGATTGCTCATGTGTACTTCCAAAATGTCTGTAGTGTCTTGTAGGGTCACTTAACCGAAGGGAAAGGTTTTAATTCTCCCTTCTGCAGTGCAAGGTGCCTGTGTTCGGAATGTTGTGCACGACGACTGTGCGATCTGAATAATTTCTCCTGGATTACTCGCATCCCATCGTAGATACAGATGACCGACTTCTGTGAGTGTTACTCGTTCCGTACTTTATTATGCATGTCACCATCTTGGAGGGGAGTGTCACCAAATGCCGGGTAATGTGCAAAAACTGAACAACTGACTAAGCACCTTTTTTGAGGAGACCTGATTTATAAATGTATTAAAGTTATTACCTTCACCATGTACAATTAGACAGTTGAGAATTGTGAACCATTTCTGGTACGGTTTATTGTAAACAAAGAGGTGAAAAACAATAACGTGCCACAAAGAGAAACTGACTCAGTCTTCTGTAAATATGTTAAGGTTTCATACGTGCACAGTGTGTTAATCTTACATGGTGTCACGTAAAGTTGAACCATGTATCTAGTGGTTGTGTAAGACATCTTCAATTGGCCAAATAAAAATCTTTTATCACAGTAACAAACTTAATCTATATACATCAATGGATTATAAAAAGCAGGTCAGATGCAAGTCGTCATTCATTCCAGAGTACAACATACATTGTAGCTTATGGATCCAAAATGATTCTTTTATAAAAAAAGAAAAAGGCTTTTTTTGTCCGTCTTCACCGCTTGGTTGTCTTAGTATGGTTTCCAGCACTTGCAATTGTAACTGAGACTTGATGGGGTTCTTCAAAGAAATGCCAGAGATTTAATAACATTGTTCCCGATGTTTCCTTTATGTTCACCAATCCGTTCATTTGTAGATCTCGTGGTTTCTCCAACATAAACCTTCCCGCAAGGGCATTTTAAACTGTGCACTGTGTAATTGGAGTTGCAGGTTGAATATGGTTTTAAAAATGCGGGTGGTATACTGTATTTCCTGGTATTGCCCTGCGTCAGTGTATGCAATTGAGACATGGGTAAGTCCATGTTTTTGCTTTTTGCAAGTATTTTTCACAATCCATGTCTTTGAAAATGTCTGTTCATACCAAATATTCTTTGTTTTTTTGTCTTCTATATGCAATTTTGTGGGTTGATATGCAGATCTTTTGTAACAAAGATTCCGTTTGTAATATGCTCCAGTGTGTCCGAATTAGTTTAACCACTTGCTGTTATGCTGGTCCATAAGTGATGGGGAAAACTAGTTCTTGATTCTTCTAGCCACCAAGGTTTGTACTGTAATAAGTCCAAAAAAATATCCAATGAAAATGAGGATGAACAGAGCAACAGAGGTTTGAATCCCGGATCTGCGCTTAGAAACCAAACTCAGGTACGGTATTAGGCGTGTTATAATAAAATAAAACCTCAGAAAATAAGGTCTTTTAGATGGTTCTTCCTACCCGAAGGGGCCCTGAGCAACCAAATTAAAAACACCCCCCCCTTTTCCAAAACCATGTTCATGCGGCAAGCTTCACAGATTCCACAATGATCATGTAGTTTCATTGGTGATGGATGGGCTGAAAAGCTGACTGAGTAGCAAAGTCCAATTCACTCTAAGAGTAAAAGCACGCAAGAGGTCTGTTCCTTTCTGGTGGGAAGCAAATGGAAACCAGAGTCTTTACCACCAGACATTCCCCGCTATTTTAAACAGTGGCTGGTTCAAGAGGCCTTTGTTATGGATCCCCTTAGCAGGAACCTTGCAATAGTTGATCTGAAGATTTAGGGGTTGTGCATGCCAGCAAACTTATATACCCCAGATATGGAGGCCATCTTTCATCTGCTTTTCACTGAAATTGAGGTCTTGTTTCCACCCCCCTGGCCATCTGTTTCCTGCACATGTGGAGTTTGTGCCTGGCTGCTGACCCCTCTTTTAGGTAGGTGCACTTTCTGTGCATTACTGCACCTCCAGAGGAATTACTGAACCTGAAAAATCGTAAAAGGAAAAACAAAATTTTCTTACAATTTGTTGGAGAAACACTGTTTTATTGGACATTTTCATCATGCTGCCGTTTTATTAACTTTTGAATGCTTGAAGCTGCCTTGCTATTTAGAAGGCACTCATTTTCCTACTATTGCCTGCTTATTTGAGTGATTTCTGGCCCTTCTAAGATGGCCGCCATGGTTTTATTTGTTGTGTAGGCAGGCTGGCTGAAGTACCTCTCCCTGTGCAGCACTCCCATTGGTTGCTGAGTGTTTTCTTCCATCCAACCAGGCACCGGCAGGCTTTAGCCGGCCCTCTCAGCAAAGGCCCACTTCTAAGGCCCCAGTATGCTTCCGTAACGCTAATTGGGGCCCTCCTACTCCTTAACCACAATGATGCTTCCACCTCACTCCTCTAAGAAATCCGGACTGCTTTGACATTGTCACCACCAGAACTATGGGTTAGTTCCCTCCTTCTGGACTCACTCCTACCACCTTTGACTATCACTGTTCTTTCTGCTTGTTACTCCCATGCGGTCATCCTGATGCGCAGTGCTTCTTAAAACCCTTTGCTAACATCTGAATCCCTAATTGGAAAGTCAAATCTTGCTGTTTTTGCTAAATTCTCAGTATTTCGCTTGTATACTGTTGCTTCTCTGTAACTTGCCAGCCCAGGGACGGCACCACTCTCTTTTGTCCCACACCTACCTGCCTCAGCCCCCCCCCTAATTTCTCCATCCACTCGACGCTTCCACCCCCATGGCGCTTTCTGTTTCTCCTATCTTTTCCAACTGCTTCTCTATTGACTATCCTTCCCTTCTCACCAAGTCTGGTAGGAAGAAGGTCAAAAAGGATATCTTGGCCTCTAACCCTGGTCTTCCTATCGCCAACACCTACTCCAATACTTCCTCCAGACAGACCCTCACCGACATCCTCTTTATTGTTCCTTCGCCAGATCTATGGACTCTTCATATGATCTCTGTGCTCTGCCCAATCTCCTCCTCTCCCATTAATGGTGGCACTCGCTGGGAAGTTCTCATGGCTGCCTGCGACTCCTCTAAGTCATCATTAATGTCTACCTTAATGGCACTGTCATAGTCCAAGGCCCTCAGGCCAATCTCCTCCTCTTTGATAGGTACTTCGCTCGCCTCATCAATTTCCTCTCATCTCCTGCTGTCCCCTCCTCCCCCACCCTTGGCTACCTTGCCCCCTCTCTCCTCCTCCTCCTCCTCCTCCTCCTCCTCCTCCTCCTCCTCTGCCCCTACTAGGGCTTTTTCTCCTCCGCAGGGTGTACCTCTGATCTGTACCCCTCCCCGGAAGGTCTTCAAGGCTGGCAACCTTCTTCATATTACCACTCTAAACTCTCGCTTTGCTGTCAAACACTTCTCCGACATCTGCCACCTCCTTGAAGAACTATACCTTGATGTCCTTGGTCCTACTGAGACATGGTTCACGGCCAGCTCTGTCACAAGCTTTGACACTCTCCTCCCTGATGGCTACAAGATCCTCTCCGCGCCCAGATCCACCCGGTCCGGTGGGGTGGTAGCCCTGATCTTTCCCGACTGGATTCCTGCCTCTATCATTCCCACTCAGATCTACTCCTCTTTTGAATGCCTTGTCTGTAGGCTCTCTCTCTCCTACCCATTCTCTTACTGTGGCTGGTTACCATCTACCGACCTCACCTCATTTCTCCGAGTGGGCGGGCCTCTCGTCCTCCCTCCTGGCCTCTACCACTCAACTCCTCCTCATCCTCCTCCTCCTCTTCCTCCTCAGTGACCTCAATATCCATTTAGACTCTCCTTGTTCCTCCTCTGTACTCTTGTGACCCCTGAAACTCCCTCTCCGTGTCCATCCTCCCCCTCTGCCCCAACTCACTCTGCAGGGCACACACTTGATGTCTTCATCTCCTCGGACCTTCCCCCCTCTCCATCCCTCTGACCACTCCTCTCTCCTGGAGCGATCACTCCCTCCTCTCCTCTCCTCTCCTCTCATCTCATCTCATCTCTCCCCAAGCCTACCCCAACACTGCCACCTACCTTCTCAGACATCCGGCCCATGAAGCGTGCATCAGTTGAGGCTTTTGCCGCCACCTTCTCTCCCCCACCCCCATCCACATCCACATCCGGCTGTCTCACATCCTGACACAGCCCTGTCTCTGCTCTACTCTTCAAATTCTGTTATTCTTGATGCTCTTGCCCCTGTGATGAGGATCCTTTGGGAGTCCGAAGCCAAGTGCAATTCCTGGTATGACTCCGACATAGCTACACTTAAACGTAAGTGTAGGGCGGCTGAGAGGAAATGGAGGGCTTTGTGTTCATCCTCTGACAAACTGACCTGTCGCCTGCTCCAAAGGCAATACTGACGCTCTGTCCTCACAAAGAAGAGAGTCCACATTCAAGCTTGTGTCTCTGTGGCATCTAACAACTCAGCCAAACTCTTTAAAATCTGCAAGGAGCTGGCCAACCCTGCTGCAGTCTCTACCCCTCCCATTGCCTCCCAGGCTCTTTGCAATGCCCTTGCCTCTCACGTTAGCTCAAAAACCCAGGACATCCGGTCCGTCCTGTCCACCCTCTCCACCCTCTCAGTCTGTGCTTGCTGACCCTCCTTCAGACACTCCCCCACCCTCCTTCTAGTCCTTTCCTCTTTCTCTCCCCTGATGAGGTCGCTAGACAAGTTCGATCTATGAAAGCCTTCCTCTAAAACCATCAAGGACCACATTGACACCCTCGCTCCGGCCCTTGCTGATCTTTGCAACCACTCCTTTGCCTCAGGATCCTTCCCCTCCCTTGTGCATCCTCTTCTCAAGAAACCCACAGCTGATCCTTCTTGTCCGGCTAACAATTGCCCAATTTCCATTACTCCCTTTCTGGGCAACTTCCTGGAAAAGTTAGCTCTCAGTTTAATGTTCATTCCAATTCTGTTGGCTGTCTCCATGACCACCAGTCTGGCTTTAGAGCTGCCAGACGCAAGGAAACTGCTCTCCTGAACATCTGTGAAGATCTCCTCTCCAACCTTGACTCTAAAATTCCCTCTGTCCTCATCCTCCTCGATCTCTCTTCTGCCTTTGACACGGTCAACCATACCATCCTGCTCAACCGTCTCCATGATAACCTGGGTATCACTGATCAGGCTCTGGGCTGGCTGACCTCTTTCCTCTCTGATCGACCCTCCCAGGTCCAACATGGGTCCTTCCCATCATCTATCTTCCCCTCTACCTGTGGTGTTCCCCAAAAGTCGAACCTCTCACACTGGCTTTTCGACCAATATCTGGCAACGCTCGCACACTGCATTGTCATTTTCAGCTCAAATTTCCAGTGCTAGGCTGACGACAACTAACTTTCATGCTTCCCTCGGCCACCTCCTCGCCCTCTCTCATCTATGATTGCCTAACTGCCATTAAAGATTGGTGTGCCGCCAATGATCTTTGTTTGAATGCCAGCAAGACAGAGATCCTCCTCATTAGCACACCTTCACCATTCTTTCCCCTCACTCTCTGGCCGGCCTCCCTTGGCCCTCCTCCTATCCCCACCTCCGAGGTTACGAACCTCAGGGTCATCTTTGACTCCACACTTTCATTCTCCGCCCACATCTCAGATGTCTCTCAAAAGTCAAACTTCCTACTGCACCTCCTCAGAGGTACACTGCCTTTCCCCTCCTTAACCCAGAAGCTGATGGTCTCCCAAGCTCTGGTTCGCTCTAGGTTGGACTATTGTAACAGCCTCTTTCTAAATCTACCTGCCTCTACTCTCCACCCTCTACAACTAATCCAGAACAGGACTGCAAGACATGTCCTTGGCCTCAAGCCCTGGGATTGCATCTCCCCAGCGGCTCCCAATGGATGCAAGGATTACATTCAAATCCCTCTGCATTGTCCACAAGGCTTTCAGGGGCCTGGGTCCAAAATACCTTCAGCTATCCCTCCGCAAATACCTCCGCTCTCGAACTCTTCGCTCCTCTACCTCCAACTCCCTCAGGGTCTATCGATTTTCAAAGAAACGAGCTGGGAGGTAGATCTCAGTCTTCGGATGGGGCCTCCCTATGGAACAGCCTCCCTGCCACTCAAACTAGAGGAGAACCATATCCGGTTCCGGAAGCGCCTCAAGACCTTCCTCTTTGCTTCTGCCTACGCTCTCCCTCTCCCCTGCAGATCTGCTCTCTCTTGGCACTGTGCACCTGGCCACTGTCGTCCTCTGGGCCCAGGTACCTGCTCACCCTGCCACCCTCTCGCACTGCCTCTGGGCCACCCCTTGCACTGGGGTATGTATCTGTACCCATACAGTCTTCACCCCCCCTTTTTCTTCCTACACTCATCAGACCTACCCTGTCTACTGCCTTAAACCCAGCACTTGCCAATTGCTGGCTGCACTACCACTGTTTGTTGCCTTAATTATTTATTTATTATTATTTATCTGTTTCTCCTTTCCTCCACACTCTCCACTTCTCCCCCCCTTCCATGCACTGTTTGTTCCCCTCCCCCATGCACTTGCGAGTTCTCAATGTCACTGGGCCTAGTAAGGGAGTAGTTTCTTACCTGTAACTCCATTTCTCCAGCATTGGTATCTTTCATGGATTCAAATGCTTAGAATATTCCCCGTCGTCAGGCTGGGAATCCCCGGTACATTATATAGACCCTTTCCCGTAGGAAAACTTTTTCGACGCTTATGCGTCCTATCCACCTCGTTTTGTATCGTGCGTGCCCGCGCCGTCAGGACGCCATGATATAAATACAGGACCCGCCCCCGCGCTCCCTCAGATTTCAGCCCCCAAAGTAGTGGGGGAACCGGTTTGCATGTCCAGGGGAGGCAGGAGGGCACATGTGAATCCATGAAAGATACCAATGCTGGAGAAATGGAGTTACAGGTAAGAAACTATTCCCTTCTCCAACATTTGATCTTTCATGGATTCACATGCTTAGAATAGATTACATAGCAGTACCATCCCTAGAAGAGGAGGCGTGCATGCAAACCCGCATACTTCTCACAATGACCGTTCCCTATGGTCGTGTACACATCATTAATCATTAGCATAAAAAGCCAGACAGCATTGAAACACAATTGCGACAGGATATAACCCCTCAGCCGGGGCTTACCTTATTGGAATAGGTGTCGAAGCACCGCCTGTCCCATCCGGGTATCTTCAGCATGTTGTTGCGACAGGCAGTAATGGCGGGTAAAGGTGTGTGTAGCCGCCCAGGTAGCCGCCATGCAGATGTCCCCCAGCGGGACTCCAGACCACAGCGCCGTCGACGATGCCGCCGCTCTAGTTGAATGAGCTCTTGGCCGTCGTAGAAGAGGCTTCCCTGCCTTGGAATAGCAGTACGAAATGGTAGATGAAACCCATCTTGACAGTCCTTGCTTTGAAATGGCCTTGCCTTTAGCACCCAACCCATAGGCCACGAACAACTGCCTCGTTTCTCTGAAAGGTTGCGTGCGATGAAGATAGCCCTTTTTACATCCAGTGTGTGTAACGTACGCTCCGCTCCCGAGCATGGTTCTGGAAAAAACGTAGGTAAGACAATAGAAGAGTGTTTATGGAACACTGACGGAGCTTTCGGTATGAACTGTGGGTTAGTGGCTAGGACCACCTTGTTCTTGAAAAAACTTAAGTACGGTGGGTCTACCATTAGAGCTTGGATTTCTGAAATACGTCGGGGTGAAGTGATGGCGACCAGGAAGGCCAACTTCCACGACAAAAACTTTAGAGATGATGATGACATTGGTTCAAAGGGAGGTTTCATAAGAGATGCTAACACCAGATTGAGGCTCCACCCCGGAGGAAATTTCTTCTCTGGAGGAAAACTCCGAAATAGGCCCTTAAGGAAGTGCTTAATCAGGCGGTCGCTGAATAAAGGTGTGGAATGTCGTGGACGTGTAAACCTGGAAATGGCGGCCAGGTGTACTTTTATCGACGATACCGATAGGCCCTTTTGAGCTAAGAACAGCAAGTATGGAAGGAGCTGTTCCGGCTTGATCGACTGCGGAACCAAATCTGGTTGATCCGAGCACCACTGACAGAACCTCCTCCATTTGTGCGAGTATGAGGTGTTTGTGGAAGGTGCTCTTGCCGCTTGCAGAATACGCCGACATTCCTCCGGAATTGTTAGCTGACCAAATTCAGCGAAGTCAGGAGCCAGGCCGTCAATTTGAGGCTGTCCGGGTCGTGATGCCAAACAACCCCCTCCTGTCGAGACAAAAGGTTGGGGGTCCTCTGGAACCTCATCGGTTCCGCCGCCGCTAGGTGCAGTAGGTCTGAAAACCACACCTGTCTGGCCCAGTACGGGGCCACCAGAATCACCCGACATGGGTACTTGAGGATCCATTGCAACGTCCTCCGGATAAGGGGAAATGGAGGGAATGCGTACAGGAATTTGTTCGTCCATGGAAAGGAGAACGCATCCCCCAGAGAGCCCTGCTGCGGCCATCTGCTTGCATACTGCAGGCATTTCCTGTTGTCCCTCGTCGCGAACAGATCGATGGAGGGATGTCCCCACTTCTTGAATACGTGTTGTATTTGCTGGTCGTTCAGCACCCATTCGTGAACCTCGTTCAGTTCTCTGCTGAGGGCATCGGCCTCTACATTTCTCACGCCTGGCAGGTGGAACGCCAAGATTTGTATGTTGTGTTGCAGTGCCCAATGCCAGATTTTTTGTGCCTCCGTCGACAGGGACCTGGACCGTGTCCCTCCTTGCTTCCTCAAGTAAAACATTGTAGTAGTGTTGTCCGTCATGACACGCACCACCGAGTTCCTCAACTGAGGAAGGAATGATTTTAGAGCCCATCGCACTGCTCTCAGTTCCAGCAGGTTGATATGCAGGGAGGATTCTTGTAACGACCACCGGCCTTGTACCTGCAACGTATCCAGATGAGCTCCCCATCCGCTCAACGATGCATCCGTCACCACCGTCTTCTTGAACTCCGGTTCCACCAGAGGCATTCCTTTCGTTAGATGAGAAGACGCTTTCCACCAGCAGAGTGCTTGTATTAGTTGCTCGTCGACGACCAGTCTGTCGGACCAGCGACCTTGACTCTGCGCCCAACGGTCCGCTAGAAATTCCTGGCAAGGCCTCATAAACAGACGGCAGTTGTTTATCAACGGAATGCAGGATGACATAGTTCCTAGCAGGAACATGTATCTGCGCACCGATACCCTGGTACCGCATTGCCATTCCGACGCCTTGCTTTGTAATTTCTGTACCCTCTCGCTGGATGGTCTCACAAGGTTTGTTTGCGTATGAAATTCCGCTCCTAGAAACACCAAAGTCCTCGAAGGTTCTAAGGAGGATTTGCTGAAGTTTATCGAGAAGCCCAGTTTCTGTAAGAGGGACAACGTGGCCCCCAGACTGTTCCATGTTTGTTCCGTGGACGAACCTCTGACCAGCCAGTCGTCTAGATAGGGATAGACGTGGTGACCTTCCTTTCTTAAATGGGCCGCTATAGGGGCCAGACACTTGGTGAACGTCCTGGGGGAGGACTTGAGACCGAACGGGAGGACCTTGAACTGGAAATGCTTTCGTCCGACGACAAACCTTAAATATCTCCTGTGTCGTGGACGTATTGGGATGTGAAAATAAGCGTCTTGAAGGTCCAGCGACGACAGGAAATCCTTGTGTTGCACCGACCTGATAACCTCCTGGAGCTTTAGCATTTTGAATTTTAAGCTCTTTAGCCATTTGTTGAGTACCCTCAGGTCGAGAATGGGCCTCCATTTTCCATTTGGCTTCTTGACAACGAAGAACCGGGAATAAACTCCGTTTCCTTCCTGTGCCACAGGAACCTTTTCTACCGCTCCATTTTTTAGCATAAGCTCCACCTCTTGTCGTAGGACCCGAAGGTGGGGCTGGGCCAAAAACACCGGCGGAAGACGTGGAGGTTTGTCTTTGAATTGTAGCGCATGACCCATGCGAATCGTGTCCAGGACCCATCGATCTGTGGTGATGCATTTCCATTGGTCGATATGATGAGAGACTCGGCCCCCCAGGACGTTCCGAAGGCCGTCATTGGTTGCCGGTTTGCTTGTCCTTCGTCGAAGAGGAACCCGAGCCACGTCTTCTGGAGGCTTGATAATCTCTACCTCTTCGTGCCGACTGGGATGCACGTCTGAAACCTTGTGAAGAGTACGAGGACCTGTTAAATCCACGGTCCCTAGAGGCTCCAAAGCGGGAGTTTCCAGAAGCACCCCTGAATGGGCGAAAGGAGCGAAAATTTCTACCTGTCTGGAGGGCTCCCAGAGACCTAGCAGTATCCGTGTCTTCCTTCATCCCCTTCAAGGCTTCATCTACCTTTTCTCCGAACAAATGTTCTCCTTCACATGGCATGTCAAGGACTTTGTATTGGACTTCGGGACGGAAAGTCGTACATTTGAGCCACGCTTGTCGACGAAGCACTACGCCATGATTGATCTGTTTGAAACCAGACTCTGCTAGATCAACTGCAATATTAATTGCATGGTTCGAAGCCTCCTCGCCATCTCGTACAAGTAACATGGCTGCTTTTCGGTGTTCTTCTGGCAGATGTTCCAGGATAGGGGCTAGTTTGTGCCACATTTCTCTATCGTATCTTGATACGATAGCCAAAGAATTGGCTGCCCGTACCGTCGTCGCGCCAACTGAGAGCACCTTTTTTCAAAAGGCGTCCTGCCTTCTGGCCTCGCTTTCTGGTGGGGTCGAACATTTTTGCTGTACTCTAGCCTTCCTAGCCGCTGCCGCCGACACCACGGAGTCTGACAGAGGTTGTGCCGTTAGACATTTTGGAGTGGACTCCGGAGCTTTAAACTTTTTCTCAATACGCCCCTTGATAGCCGGCTCCGAAAATGGATGGTGCATCGTCTTGAGGCCTTCTTGCCACACGTGGTCCAGAATTGGGATGGCAAAAACCGATTTCCTCCTTTGACCCATATGATCAAAGAGAAAACAGTCTTTCTTTTGTTCCTCAGGAATCAAGCCGAACTCGGAACACGCCTTTCCCATCATGGCGTGGAAGGCTCCCACATCATCCGGAGGAGACGGTTGTGCCTGGCTTCTCGTAGACTCTACCTCCACATCCGAATTCCATGTTGGGTCTCTCGACGGTGACAGGGAAATATCTGACCCTGAGTCACCCTGGATAGAATCAGACTCCGATAGCTCACCCTCCTCCTGCGCTCGAGGACGGTCCTTCACCACCTGGGAGGCCGATGGGCTTTTGGTCGTCGAGCGGGCTGTTTGAGCTTGTTCGTCGACGGAAGGTACAGGAAATAGCGACGATGAGGTCCCAGGTTGAGGGATCTGCGTATCCAGACGCTGTAGGAGCTTCTGCAGCGTATTCAGTACATCTAGAGACAAGACCGTTTGGGGGTTCAGCAACGTCGAGGATAGAGGGACCATACCCCCACTCGCCGTCGTCGAAGTGGAAGGCCGTAAGCCCGAATCCGACGGCTGTAAAATCATGTCACATTCTCCTTCCGCCGACGGCGCCGACAAGGCCGTGTCCGGCTGCAGTAAGACTTCAGGGGGGACCGGGTCGTAGACCTCTGGTTGCCAAGCCATAGACTGAGTCGCCGTCGACGAAGGAATCCCCACCGCTGCAGCCTGAACAGTAATAGGCATTGTCAACGACACCTGTGTCGACGAGCAAGTAGCCAGCTCCGAGACTTTAGACTTGGAAGCCGATTTCGATGCCGATTTCCCGGCTGAAGAATCCCGACTCATGGAAGACCTATGACGGTCCCCGGAGGAGGATTTTGACGTCGCTTGCCTCACCGCCTTAGATAATGAGGAGGAGGAGGAGGACTTTTTGTGTGATGAGGAAGACCCAGCATGCTTCCCCGTTTGCTTGTCATCAGGGAGGTTGTCGACCGGCCGTACCTTCTTCGAGGGAGGTTCTGACTTGCTCCTGGAGGCCGTTGAGCCAACTTCTGATGCCGGATAGGCACCCGCTCCATCGTTAAGCCAGTCGACCAACCTTCTTTTTCTGTCTTTAAGGGTTTTTTGGGAGAAACCCTGGCATATCTCACATGTATCCGCCGTGTGGTGCGGGTGGAGACAGTAGATACAATCCATGTGGGCATCACCTTCATAGACTTTTTTGAGTCCACATGTCGCACAAGGGCGAAATAACGCTTTTCCGGACATAATTCTCCAGAATATAACGTCGCCGAAGCGAAAGAAAAAACAACCTAATTTCCACTAGTAGTAACCACGAGGATCCCACTACTTTGAAATACGGTTGAAATCTGAGGGAGCGCGGGGGCGGGTCCTGTATTTATATCATGGCGTCCTGACGGCGCGGGCACGCACGATACAAAACGAGGTGGATAGGACGCATAAGGTGCGAAAAAGTTTTCCTACGGGAAAGGGTCTATATAATGTACCGGGGATTCCCAGCCTGACGACGGGGAATATTCTAAGCATGTGAATCCATGAAAGATCCAATGCTGGAGAAGATAGTTATTTTTTTCTCCTCTTTTCCCCTCCCTTGCCTTGTCACGCTCTGAAACACTTGTCTACGAGTGCGAAAGAAATAAAATATCAATATCAATAACTAGCCCAACGTTCGTAACAATTTGGCTGCACAGGAGAATTACCAGGTTACTCACCGTAGTGACCACCTTACTCCTAGTCCATAGTCCCCTTTCCTCCATACTTATGGGACATCTCTCAGTCCTGTGGGACGGGACCGGAGCACTTTGTAAAAAGCATCCACATTTTTTTCAAAAATGTGTCCCTCCTCTCTTTCCTGCGCCCATCAGTCCTTTTCTATCGCAGGGTCCAAGACCCATTAGCAATAACAGAGGAACCTTATTAGAGGGGACGGCGGGCGGGCGTATGGAGGAAAGGGGACTATGGACTAGGAGTAAGGTTGTCACTAGGGCGAGTAACCTGGTAATACTCCTACGTCCCGTCCCCTTTCCTACATACTTATGGGAGATTCCCAAGCACTCCTTACAGGAACTATGGGTGGATGGAAATACCCCTTACTGAAACAGGTTCTTCAGCACAGCCTGGCCGAACTGAGCTTCAGCCCTAGAGCTCATATCGAGGCAGTAATGCTTACAGAAAGCAGATGGGGAGGCCCAGGTAGCCGCTCTAGCGATGGACTCCCAGGGAACATACTTCTGAAAAGCAACCGCAGCTGCCTTGCCTCGCACCTGATGCGCATGAATACCCTTGGGTGGTTTCAGCTTTTGGACGGTGAAAGATTCCGTGATACAGGCAGCAATCCATCTGGAAATGGATGCCTTATACACCGGCCTGCCTTGGGGTTTACCGAAGGTCACAAACCGTTGGGAAGAGCGCCGAAGCTCGGCAGTCCTGTCCAGGTAAAACTTAAGAGCTCTTCGGACATCCAGGCAGTGTAGAACCCTTTCCGCCTCCGAGGCAGGGTTCGGAAAAAAGACCGGAAGGGAAATCGACTGACTCAGATGGAATTCGGTCACTACCTTTGGTAGGAAAGCTGGATTTGTCCGAAGGGCTACCTTGTACTTGTGAAAAACCAAGAAAGGATGCTCCACCGACAATGGCTGGAGCTCACTCACTCTCCTCGCTGACGTAACGGCGACCAGAAAGGACACTTTCCAGGACGCGTACTTTAGGTCAACCGGAGCCATTGGCTCGAAAGGTTTATGGCACAGCGCCGTCAGGACTACGTTTGAGTCCCAGGGTGGGTGCAGAATACGAACCGGAGGGTAGATGCATGTCAAACCAGCAAAATGTCTCTTCACCACCGGGTTAGTTAACAAATAAGAACACCAGTCTGTAGAGAGGTAGGCGGAAATCGCAGAGAGATAAGTCCTGCAGGACAAGACATGAACCCCTGACTCTGCTAAGGAGGAGACAAAGGACAGCACCGTGTCAATCGTCGCTACCCTCGGGTCCAATTCTTTCTTCAAACACCAATGACAGAACCTGAGCCATTTACTCTTGTATTGTGGTCTGGTCGAGGGCTTCCTGGATAATGCGCATTTTATCTGCAGACAAACCCAAAGGCTCTAGCGCCGTGAACTCAGGCACCATGCCGCCAAGTTGAGCGATTGTGGGGAGGGGTGCCACATCTGCTGTTCCCCTTGGTGAAGAAGATTGGGAGTTACTGGTAACCTGATCGGCGGACACGCCGGCAGGTGTTGAAGTTCTGAGAACCAAAACCTGGCCGGCCACCACGGAGTTATCAGTAGAAGAGAACAGTTGACAGAACTTTTCAACTTCCAAATTGCTCAATGAACCAGAGGAAGAGGCGGGAAGGCGTACACTCTCATGTTGTGCCATGGGATCTCGAGTGCGTCCCCCAGAGAGGAGGCTCCCAGCCCTCCTCTGGAGGCGTACTGAGGAAGCTTCTTGTTAATCGCCGTGGTGAAGAGGTCCACCTCTGGTGTGCCCCAACGCAAGAAAATTCATGATAGGATCTCCGCCTTCAACTCCCACTCGTAGCTGACCACTGTCTGCCGGCTGAGGGCATCCGCGGTGACATTCAGCCAGCCCGGGATGTGCACTGCAAGCAGCCAGACCCCATGAAGCACGGCCCACTCCCAAATCTGAATGGCCAGATCCACGAGAGGGGGAGACTTCGTTCCCCCCTGCTTGTTTATGTAGTACATTGACACATTGTCCGTTCTTATGCGGACCACCTTGTTGACAATGAGAGGTCTGAACGCCTTGAGCATCAGAAAAATCACCAGAAGCTCCAATTGATTTATGTGCAGGAGCTTGTCCTGAGGTGACCAGAGGTCTGAGACCTGAAGAAGATCTAACGTCGCACCCCACCCGAAAAGGGAGGAGTCTGTCGTGATCGTCACCATGGGGCTTGGGTCCTGGAACCCGACGCCTACTGACAGGTTGCTGAGAGAAGACCACCAGTCCAGGTCCACTCTCATGGAATCCGGAATCATTATCTGTTTGGAATCCGGGTCCACAGCCTGACGCCAGGAACTCCGAAGAGCCATCTGGGTCCGCCTCATTTTGAGACGTGCAAGAGGAAGAGCCAGCACACACGAGACCATGAGGCCCAGAAGCCTCTGGAACCACCAGGCCGACATGCTCTCCGACTGCGTAAACATCTGACACGTGGCCAACAGATCCACCCTTCTGTCCCCGGTCAGATACACACGGCAGTCTATCGTGTTCCAACGAAAACCCAGGAAAGTCAGGTCCTGTGAGACCGTCATGGAGGATTTCCGCTAGTTCACCGACAGCCCAAGATGGAACAGGAGCTGAAGGAGAGACTGGAGGTTGCCCGCTGCTGCCAACGGGCAAGGGCTGCGTAGGAGCCAGTCGTCCAAATAGGGATACACATGGATACCCTGGAGACGAAGATGGGCCGTGATCACCGACATCTTCGTGAAGACACGCGGCGCCCAACAGAGGCCAAAACGAAGCACCCGAAACTGGAAGTGCTCCTCTCCCAGAGAGAAACGGAGATATCTCCTGTGTGGGTTCCAAATCAGGATATGCATGTACGCATCCTGAAGATCCACCACGCTGAGCCAATCGCCCGCCTGCAAAGAGGAGCGAATTTGGCCGGGCGTGATCATCTTGAATTTCTCTTGGGGTAGGGAAAGATTGAACTGGGAAAGGTCTAGGATGGTGCGCAGGCCAGCCTGGTTGGGTTTGGGCACCGTAAACAGCCGGGAGTAGAAGCCCTCCCTTCGCTCCCCAAGTGGAACGGGTTCCACAGCTCTGAGGAGCAGAAGTTTCTGAACCTCGGCCTTGAGGGAGGGTGAGCCCGACAGGTGAAAAGGAGGGTTGATGGGTGGGGAAGGGGGTAAAGGTAAGTGGAAGCCCGCTCGAGCGACTGACAAGACCCATCTGTCTTCTGTGATGGACTGCCACGCCGCCCAATGAGACGCAATGCGTCCTCCCACCGGGGTCTCTTGCGAGCACGGAAAACCCTCATTTGGCAGGTTTATCAGTGGCGGTGCCACCTGAACCTGATGAGGAGGCTGGGGAGCGGGAGAAATACTGCGTACGCTGTTGTCTACGGCGGTTATTCCCCGCAGTAGTATCCACTCTGCGATTTTTGCGGTCAAGGAAGCCCCTAAAACCAGAGGAAGGTCGACCTTGCGACAATGGCCTTTGAGTCTTGAAGGGAGGTTTAACCAGAACAGACAAAGATTTAGCCGATTGAGTGCTGTCTTTGGTTTTGGTGAGCTCTACATCAGTAGAAGAGTGAAAAAGCTCCTTACCATCAAATGGAAGGTCCAGGATCTTGTCTTGCACCTCCTTCGAGAACTTAGTGGCATGCAGCCATGCTTGCCGCGAGGTATCAACCCCTAACATCAGACCCCGAGCCGAGGTGTCTACGTGATGAGCCGCAGCCTCCAGGAGATCCTGGGCCAAGACCCTGGCATCGGAAAGGCCTCCTCTGAAATCCTCCAGCTTCTCGACCTGGATATGCTCCTCAAACTCCGACAGACCTCTCCACATCCGCATGTTAGCTCCTGCCAAAATCAATTCTGCATTGGCCTGCCTGAGCTGCAAGGCCGAATTGGCAAAGATTTTCCTCCCTAGGGAGTCCAGGAGCTTGTCCTCCTTCCCCAAGACCTGAGTCGCCGTCGCGGAGGAGGAAGCTGCAGGTCTGAATTGCAACGTGGCCGCAGCCACCACTGTGGAGGAGGGAGGCGGACAAGACGACAAGGCCACTTCTTCCGAGGAATGTAGCCTGTACCTCGCGTCAATCTTTTTATTGACAAAAAGTCCCGAGTATGGCTTTTCCCAAACTCTTCGGACCTCGGCCAGAACATCGTCCTGCAAGAACAGGCCGGTATGCTCCAAAGGAGACAAGGTGAACGCCCCAGAAAGCACGTCCTCCTGCAGAGCAGGTGCCTCGGGCACCGGAACATCCAAGAAGCTCATCATGTCCAGCACCCGGTCATGGAAAGCTCTGGTAGAGCGGGGCAGGTCCTCATTGTCCTGATCGCCTTGAGGGACATCCGACAGGTCCGGCTCCTGCTGAGCCGAGTCAGGCACTGCCTTGTCCACTGGGGACAATGGCGGCACAGGCGGAAGTGCAGGGGGAGGCACCACGGGCAAGGGAGGCGCCGGCGGTACGGTTGGAGCCGGAGGCACGGGTGGACATATCTCCTTGAAAAGCCCCTTGAAATATTCCCTCATGGGGTTGGTGCGCATAAGCGCTTGAAACTTACCGAAAAAGGCGTCCTCAGAAGATTCTTTCGGAACCTGAGTAGGCCTCATGAGGTGGACAAATCCAGAGACGCAACAGGGAAGGGTGCCACACAGGCCCCTCTGCCGACGTATCCACATAAATCAAGGGAGCCGCCCCCGCGGGCAACGAAACATTGTGCGGAAGAGGCATCCGGGCCTTCCAATCATAAACCGGCCGGTAAGGATGCGCACAAGGGACCTTAGGTTCACCCATTTTGTCCTCATCTGAGGGGAACTGCGGCACGTGAGGAAGTGAGGCAGGGGTCCCCGTCGATGGATCAGGGGTCTTAATTTTAGCCTCAACGTAAGGAACCTCGGCAGAGCCGGTACTATGAGGCCTGGAATGTTTCTGCGACATACCAACTGCCAACTGAGCCTTCAAAGGAAGAGCCTCGGCACTGCCGGTAAAAGAAGAAACTTTCTTCTTTGCCCCCTCAACAGATCTGGTGTCACCACAAGAGCGGGAACGGTGCGCTGTCACCGACAGGGCCTTGCCCGGCCCCTCAGAACTGTTGGTAGCCTTAGCCTCTGTACGAGGGACCTCGGACATAGGCCCAGTAGAAGCCTTATCGGCATGGGCCTCGAACATGCTTTCGGTAACCTCAAGCCCAGCCAAGACCTCGGGGCGTACCCCGGTTTTGTTTCTGAGGGAAGCCGAAAGAACGGCCTCAGAGCAAGCTCCGGTACCCCACGACTCAGTAGAACTGGGTCTACACACAGCCCCCACAGGAGGGGCCTCGGAGTGTACTCCGGTGAACACAGGCCCCTTACGGAGACCCTCGGAGAAAACTCTGGTAGAATTATTAGGCCCGACAGGCACCTCGGGGCGAATCCTGGTAACAGAGCGATTGACGTCCCTCCCGGCTCGAGAGGAACCCGGGAAGGTATCCCCGGCCGGAGTGCTCTGAAAATCAAAGAATTTACCGGGCGTTTTTTCTTCTCGTCGATGAACGCCTGAAAATGCGAAGGAGGAGTCCGACCGAACACATCCTCCCACCGCTCCAACCGATGTTGAAGAGCCCGGACCGAAAGTGAGTCACAGTAAAAACAGTAGTCCCAACGGTGTTCCGGACCCAAACACTAAACAAAGAGGATGGGGATCCGCCCTCGCAAAGCGACGGTGACACGATGAACAGTCTGGAAAATCTAGTTTAAAAGACATAGACAGACTAGTAAACGAATGCTAGCGAGAGCCAGAGAGGGAAAAACGGAAGAAAATCTTCTGAGGATGCAAGTGCAAGGACTGATGGGGGATGCGCGGGGCGGAGCCAAGGTGGGCGGGGTTACGGCCGCGTGCCGGGCCCCGTGCAGGAAAGAGAGGAGGGACACATTTTTGAAAAAAATGTGGATGCTTTTTACAAAGTGCTCCGGTCCCGTCCCACAGGACGGAGAGATGTCCCATAAGTATGGAGGAAAGGGGACGGGACGTAGGAGTACTAGAGATTGGTGTGGAACTAACCTTGCTAAAAAGACTGCAAAAAGCCTTCAGGGAAGACCCTGTTAACTACTAATTGGATAACCTCAGAACACCCCAGTAATAGACCAAAGGCTCTCAGAGAGACCATTTCTGATCATAGGTCCTAGGGGTGAACGGACATAATATGACAAGTTATCAGTCACATCAGTTCACAAATGATAACCCAAATACCAAAGCCATGAATGCAGTTATCTGGCTTGTTCATATCAATGTCCATGAAGCAGGAATAAGAACGGATTGTGACAAGAAGCTGGTAAAAGAAAGCAGATGGAGACCCATGAGTTTCTTTTTTTTTTTGTTTTGAAGGGTTGCATGATTGTGAATTTTGGAAGTGAAAACTAATACAAAGAACTACATTTCAGGTTTGGTTTTCCTTTTCTTTGTGTGATCATATGGTGGCCCTTTATTTTGGGTTGTTCTGTAGAGAATACATTAACTTCTCTCTTATAGATGGAGGAAACCACCAAGCCCTTACAATAGGGTATTCTGTGTTCCGTTGGGGCTACATTAAATGTTTGAAAATTGTGGCTAAGACCATTTTGGCAGTTCTACTTTTCATTGGTAATCCTTCAAAAAAAATCGAGGCATTAGTCCGCTGGAAATGGGGCCAACGATTCACCCCATTATACATTATTGGATGAATCCTTTGATCATTGTAATTGTTCGAATGAACTGCTATATAAAACTCTAACTTGACTTTATTAACAAGCCATAATTGAGGAAAAAAGATTCAGGAGCAGGAGAATGTGGTGGTAGACAGTAAAGTAATATTTAAAGAGCAAGTCTACAATATCTCAAACTACTAAGGTCTCATTATTAGTTGTCGCGTTCATCTGCTTGAATAATCCATTTAGGATTTGTTCAGCCCACGACAATAGCACTTAAACACTCAAGCATTCTTTATCATAGTTCAAAACCATCAGGATTCCGAAGGTCTAATGGGGATTTCACTTCATTGCAGCCTTTTGCAGGCCTCTGCAAACTCTCTATGTTGCTCCAACACGCTGCATCCTTCCACTCTGCAGCGTCTTTTGGGCATTCCCTACTGCTCCAGCTCCCTCTTCTAGCACCTGTGCGAAAATCCGTGGCTCCTGTCCTCCACATCATGGTAAGGGCTTCACCCAGTTATGCAGACATTGTCTGTTCTGTTGAAGAAGCCTGCAGTTAGCAGAATTAAGCATGCTGGGGAAGGCTGCATGCATCTATCTCTGCTGCCCATAGCAGCACACTCTCATTCTCTGCCCGCCCACCACACCAATGGGTGTTAGACGCTCTGAGAAACCTGACAGTATTCTCCCACCTACTCCCTCGGGATCTTCCATTCAGGTGGCCAAGGAAGGGCCATCGCTTTTGGATCCCGCCCCTGGGGGTGGACAGGCGAGGGAGGATCACCTAAGTAGAGGGTCACAAGGGATTGGGAGGAGGCTACCCAAAAGGTGAGACATGGTATTCCCCCATTCCCAATAATACCCAAAGCCACTCAGCCTTCATGGGGTATTTTCAATCTCGCCCCATCTGCCCCGCACCCTTGCCAACAAATACTTAGATGTGGAGAAGGCAACTAAGAACAATAAAGATTATCCAAACTATAGAAAGAACTCATGTTGTCCCACTAATAGAGTCAGGCAGGGTCAGGCACTCAATAATGACCATTCACACCCGACTCCATTTGACTGTTTTAAAGGTGTGGTTTTTTACAAGGAGGAGAATGAGCTGGGGATGCTGTCCGGAGCCGAGAAACCAAGGAGCAGAGAGCAGCAGGAGTGAAAGCCAGGAGAAGAGTGGCGTGGCAAGGCGCTGGCCCGGTGTTTGTGAGGGGCTGCAGCGTCACTAGGGAGTCGTGCCTCCATGGAGCCGGAATGAGGCAGCCTGAATCCTGCTGGGGGCGTTTGGCAGAAAGCTTGTTCCCTTGGGACGTGTGCCGGTCCCAAGTGTGTCTGAGGGGCAGGTGGCGAGACCCTGACCTCAACCCTGTGCATCCAGAGGGACCGCTTGTCAACTCAACCCTGCATGGTGAGCGAGAGAAAATCAAGAGCGTGTGTTTGACTGAAGCAGGGTGGGAGAAAACAGTTTTAAAGTGGTACAAAGTGGAAAGTGAGGTGAAGTGTACAAAGGACAGAAAAGTGTAAGATAATCGGAATAAGAGAAATAGAAAGAAGTAAGTTGTGCTAGCGGCGCGGAAGAAAAGTAAAGTGAAAGAAAGGCATCTGAACAATGTGAAGAAAGAAAAGTGGAATAAAGACTGTTAGAGTGCAGAGGGTGCACAGTAAAGAGAGGACAGTGCGTCAAGTGTGCAGGAAGTACAAGAAGTGTGCAAGAGACACGATAAGAAAGCAAAGGGAAGGTGCAAGTGTTCATGAGGAAGAAGCAAAGGAGAACAAGAAGGGGTGCAGGAAGCACCTGAAGGTGAAAGGTTTAAAAGAAGGAGCAAGAAATAAAGAGGGGTGAAAGATCGCAGTGGTCACACCTAGGAGGAGTAAAGAACCAGGCAGTTTCAAAGTCTCCGATTGTACCCCACAAGTGAATTGTGTCTGAAAGTACTGTATCTGAAAGGAGCGGCAAATCCTTACAAGCTGAACTTGTGTTTGAAACCAAAAGGGATACGAGTCTCACAGTTATCACACAAAAGGTTTCATACATTAATGATCATCCTATTCTGAGCAAGCCGAGATTCAATACTTATGCTTGATAGTTCTGTTTAGGAAAGAAGGGGACAAAGGAGGAGAGAGGATTTCGAGGGAAATAAAACAAATAAAAGTGATAAAAGTGAGGTGGTGTTATGTCAGGGTAGGGTATATCATGTATAGGCCAGTTACTTCCATTTGTGTCTTACTCACATGGGTTAGGTCAGAGACAGTCTCATTTTCCATTGTTTCAAGACTCTCATATCATATGGTGTTGCTTCACATAGCATTCACAGTGATCCCAATTTTGTTTCAACACTGCAAAATTAAAGAGTTTTTTGATCTACGTAAGAACATATTCTCCGACAGTTTAAGGTGGCATACTGAAGTAGTGTTTGGTCAAATTTACCTTATAATGTTTAGGGGATAATCCCGATTCTGGTGGGGTGGGCTCTAGATATGAACACTCCTGTGTTGAGCTCGGGCTGATGGCCTCGATAGTTCTGTGCAAGGTCACAGGTTGAAAGAGGTGAACCCAACACCACTCGTAAGGGGATCGCGGAAAGTCCTTGTTACCTTGCAAAAGGAGGTTTTTGGTGAATCTTATAGTAAAAAAAAGATTCTCACACTGGATGCAGTGTTACAATGTGCATTTCTTTAATTTTCATAGTGTAGACACATGGTCTAATGGGTGGTCAGCCGACACGTGTTTAGACCCCGGAGGTTCCTTCTCATGGCAAGGTATGCTGTAGGTTAATGAGGAATTTTATTCCTCATTAACCTACAGCATACCTGACAGACGGCATCACTATCCAAGAATCTCAACAAGACCGGACCTTGATAACTTGCCCAACGGCATCATTTGAACAAATTCAGGGGCAACGAACCCCTCCATCAGCATTTATCTAACTTGCCTTGAGAAGGACCCTCCGTGGTCGAAACATGTGTCGGCTGACCACCCATTAGTTTTGAACAGAGGACTCAATTGATTTTTGAGATATCCTGAGTAGTAGCACAATTTTTTTTTTTGTATTATTCTTTTTTTTTAGCATAAGGAATCCACCACAAAGGTAGGGCCTCTAAATTTCTTTTAAAAATATTTGTATGACATGTCCTCTTGTCTGTATCCTATGTCTGATTTACCACAATATTTATCATCATTTGCTCTGCTCTCAGATTAATTCCTTAATGCCCAGTACTGCTATCGTGCTTGCCTTCCAGCCAAACGTCTGTACCCTGCCTGCCCAACCGTTGGGCCCCAGCCTCCTACATTCATATTTATCCTAGTTCAGGCCCTTAAACCGAGACAATCGTTTGCTTTTCTCTTCCATAGAAAGCGACTAGTATCACACCCGGATGTAAAGCTGTAGCCCCATTTCTTCATGGCATCTCAGAAACCATGCCTGACAAACCTGAAAAAGGGCCTTGCAAGTTACTCCTGACAAAAAGAATTCCACCCATGCTAGGCCAAAAACATGCAGCCCCAAATACTACAGCAATTTTGTATGATTGGGTTCACTTAAGTAATACTTTATAGAGTGAACTGCTAAAGAAGCAATTAAAAGAAAATGTGTCAGCACTGTCGTCAAACGTAGTGCATGCAAAACCAAATGCATTTCATTGTACAATAACAGGATCAAGAGAATGCAGAGCCAAAAATACACCAAATAGGTTTTGTTACATGCAGACTGGAGGGCCACATTTAGGAACTATGCTACTACACAGAGAATATCAAAAATGTAGTGATAATACAGACATATGCCAAATAAAGAAAATCTGTCCTCCCACCAACTTAATGGCTGATGCAAACTCAGACTGGTTGTCGGTTTTAAGCATAAACCACAAGTAGATTAGATTTTTCATGGTAGCCTGCTGAAAAGGAAGATTTCTAAAACAAAATATACAGCTCTCAGCTAAAGCAATTAATTGTGAAAAAGTGCCCCCAGAAGCTCAGCTTGAAAATGTAACTAGGAAGATTGTGTGAGAAAATACGATTGCATTAAATTGCCAGGCTAAGGCTGTGAAGTGTAGAGCAAATCCCACCTTTGTATCCAAGGGTACATCATCAAGGTGATCGTGTTTAATTGAGTTATGACTATTCATGGCTGGTCAATCTTTCTCTGTGGCCAGCAGTGTAGTCCTTTAGAGGATTAGGTGAACAGGAATGTCGCCAACCAGCATTTAATTGGTACGACAACCCTCTGTAGTCTTGCTGGCTAAGGCACGCATCTACCAGACCTCTTGTAGTATAGGAAAATTAGGAAAAGTTGGATCCTTTCCCGAAATTTACACGGTTCTCTAATGATGTATCTTTCCGTTATTGGCATGGGGTTGCCCTTGCTCCACTGATTGTTTGGGGTCCTGATGGCCTTCTGCACAGCTATATGCTCCTACGATGGACCACTGGTCCGAAATGCACAGGCTGTGTAGGTTGTTGGCAATGACCGCAGTACAGTGGTCAAAATATTGATTACAGCATTGTTTTGTCTTAAGAATCTCAAATTCTAGTATTCTTAGGTTGAAAAAAATACATAAGATCACTGACCACATTAACGTACATTGCTTTGACTCTTTAGCTAGACTAAGTGTGTGCAACCCACACAACTGGCTTTCATAGCCAAGGTCCACAGTTCTGCCATTATCTTGAATGCCCCATGCTGAGGCATTTTTCCAATGGGTATGCACTCCTCACTTTGACATTAAACAGAATTACCAATACCTACTGAGAATACTGAACCTACCAATAGCGGTGCCCGCTCACACCTAAAATGTGTGTAAACTCTCGCACTAGTGCATCCAAAGCTGTTCAAGAAATCAAAACTTTTCAGAGAGAATATACTGTGCAGCAATAGGTAGAGCCAAGTTGAGAGAATGAGACGGCTATGTTGTTAAAAACCTTCTAAAGCTAAATCGCTGTAGCAAGATAGTATCTTCCATCTTGATGCAGTCGAAACACCATGATTTTGCAAAGCCGCCGTTATTAACCTTTGTTTGATGACTGCAGGTAATAGGATTGGCTGCTTCAAACCTTGTTCCTGGATCAGGACAGAACTGATGGCAAGCATAATACCAAGTTCTTGAGACGGAGATGGGTTGCATATTCTATATGTAGTAGAGCGCTCGCTTTGACATCTGTGCTGAGTCTGCGGATGCAGGTTTGAATCCTGGCAGGGCCAAACTCAGCCTTTCATCCTTCAGAGGTCAATAAAGGAGCACCACACACCGGGGGTAATAATAAGCAGCGCTCAAATGCCTGAGGGTTCGTAGCGCTATATAAATGCTAAATTAATTATTATTATTATATAGCAATCAGCTGTGTCTAAGACTGGACAGCGACTTCCCAGTTAATGGGATGAAATGACTTCCTACCACCCAGCATGTTCTCGATTTACACATGCCCACCTCATCTCGATGCAAAAGCTGCCTCTTGTCCCCGCTCCACTGCTCTTTAATTCCAGCAGAGAGCTCCTCCTCTGCCCCCTCCTCCTGCTCCTCTTCTCCCTACATTCCCCCAAACCCGTCCCACCCCAGCAACCCTCCCCAACTCTGGTTTTACAGGAGAGGGCCATACTCTGTTCAACACCCCCTACTACCCTGAATGCTATTACCTTGGTCTCTTAAAGATAACGTACCGCACAGCAGTCATCCCTCTTTTCATAACCGCCTTTTCCAGTTTAAAATGCCCTTCTCATCACAGCTGCACTGTTCGGAAAAAATGTTAGGCCATTATAGCAACTGACTTGGGAACATCAAGTCCGTATGAAAAGTCATGTGCCCAATTTGAGAAGATTTGCCTTTCAATAAAATGCAGTTTGTGTAATGAGAACATCCCGATCCGCAACAAAGAGCTAATACAGTTCAAATAGTGTTTGAACTTGAGTGTAATTGGAGGCCTGAAGACAATAGGTCATCAGAAGGTTCTGCAGAATGATCAGCCAGCAGCAGTATTCCTAATTAACTGCTGGACCCATAATTTAACAGTTGCCACAAGGACGTGGAGGTCCACATCCTTAGCATCCACGGTGGTAAAATTATCACTTGAGACGCTCCACCAAAAAAGTGGCAAGAACTGAAATTTGAATTCAAGTAGTGAAGGGTACATTGGTTGATAATGTATGCTTTAAAGAAGCAGAACAATCTAACTGAATGAGAAGATAGTTTCAAAAAACGCAAAGCAAAGAGAACACCATTAACGCTACCTAGTGCTAATTCAAGTACAATGAAAAACCACGCAGATCAGTGTATGAGACATTTGGTAATATGAACATAAAGGGGATCCTAAGGGCACCACAGCTCATGTCAAAATACAACTGAGCGCTTGAACAAAGAGGAATGAGTAAGTACTGGTGACACTTAAGGGCAGGAGTCAGAATTTATGATAAAAGCTACATTTCTCTTTTTGAGAAAAACCACTTTGAAGGAAATTGGGTGCTGGTATTTCAGGTCTTAAGCTACAAGACCAAACAAAGGCAAAGATTAGTAAATCCATAATTGCGTGAAAGCAAAAGAAAACAGCCACTCATCCAGACTTGGTGTACAGTGCGAAGAGACCATACGCAATTCAACTGAGCTCATAATAGTGTCTTTTAAGAACACCCGGAACAGACTTGAGTCTGACTATGTCAACTTCCTTATTGCAGACAAAACCATCACTGTCCAAAGGAAAGTTAAGACCTTGGGAGTTGTTCTGAATGAGGAGCCATCTATTAAGTCTCATGTCTCCAACATCAGGTGCAGTTGCGGATTAACAAACAAATCAGCTATATTCGCCCTGTCATTACAGCAGAAAACTGTGCTCTCCTATCCACAGCATTAATAAACTCCACACTTGACTATTGTAACAGTCTTTTGTCTGGCACTACTGTCACCAACATTCAATCTCTACAGGTGTCTCGGAACAACGCTGTGCGCACCATCTTCAATCAATCTCGTCGCACTCATATCTCCACCTTCAGGAAGAAGCTACACTGGCTTCCTGTAAAACATCGCATAACACACCAAGTGCTAACGACAACACACAAGTGCTTGTCCCTCAGCAATCCCACCTATCTGTCTGAACGTATTAACATCAAGTCCAATGGAAGAAACCTTCGTTCTTCCACTGCTACTGTCCTTGATCAGCCCAGATTTAAGACAGCTAAATTTGGGGACACCACCCTTGACGTCCAGGGACCCCTCCTTTGGAATGCCTTACCAGCTGGGATACGACAGATCCAAAACTATTCCGTCCGTGTTTAAGCAAGCCATAAAGACTCATCTTTTCAATCTTGAGTAACCCTCCATGGCTTCACTCCCTTTCTACTGGTCATGTTGTGTGTCTTGTCTTTGTTTTTTGTGTCCTGAGGCCTACGGGCATGTGGCGCGTAATAAGAATTAAAATAAATAAATAAAAACGCAAGTTGTGACGTCCTATTGTTGGTTCTGGAGAAATTAAAAATAGGCAGTTCAGAGACCAGCACTGCTAAAGATGTGCTGCTTTGAGTGAACCATTACCGGTAGGTGTTAATGCAGCATGACCTTCTTGAAAGTTGCATCCCATTTCTTTTGAGGGTTAGTCGGATAACTACGTCAGAGAAATGTGGAAGTTGTTCCAATTTGGTCACCACTTCCTGCTGTGGTGAATAATACGTTATTCTTTTTCGCAGAAGAGTAGAGCATGGACACTAAGAGCTAATGGTCTGGTTTTTGTGCCAGCTTATTCCCCCCACCCCCCAAGCTTATATTATGCGTGCATGATTTATCCAAGATTTAAAAGAAGCTAAAGGAAATTTCAGAAGGGTCGATGTAAAATTAACCCAGAAGTAAGAAACCAATGTACAAATGAAGTAAAACCCAAGAATGTTTTACAGGGTTACTAATGTAATCATTAAAAGAAAAAAAGAAAACATATTGAATATTAAATAAATGAGCAAAACAGGTTATGACTTTTTATAAAATATATTTGACTTAAAAAAGGTGAGGGATCCATTGGAGTTCTGCTGCTTCAGACTATCAAACGATACCAGACCAAGCAAAAGGTTTCAAGTCTTCTGGCATTTGTTTTATTTAGGATGACATGATCATAGTCCCATGAGTTAATAGCCCACTTAACGTTGGCGCTGTCTAGCCACCCCAACCGGCATCTCATCTACGCTTCTTTTGCCTCTCACCACGTTCCTTGGATGGAGGACGAGCACGGAATAGGTGCTCACAGTGCTATTTCCAAAGGTAATGGTTGCAGCGATAGCCCACCATACAATACATAGACATCCAGGAAAGAGGTACCGGTTGCTTTGTGAGCATTTTTTTTTTTTATTGGGCATTTGTAAGGTGCTTATACATCAAGAATTTGTGTTTCAAAGTGCCCACAGGGCAAATGGAAGGGAACATTAAGACAATGTAATAGGATCACAGTGATGAATAAAATAAAAAGAAAAACTGTCCTACTAGTCCTTGTGAGCATTCAGAGCATGCAAGTGCAGAGTGAGGGAAGGGGTTAAGTACTAGAGGTTCCACAGAGGGGGTAAGTGCCAGAGTGCTTGTTGCAAAGGCAACAGGTAAGTGCCAGGCAATGACCACTTGGTGAAGAGGGTTAACCAGCCAATACAGTAAGTGTAGGACCTGTGAGACAACACAGGCCAGTGGTGCCCGAAGGAAAGTGCCATAGTGGGGGAGGAGGGGGTTTGGCATGGGTCAGATGATGCGGGCGATTGGACAGAAGGCAAGGACCCAGGCCCCCAACCACAGCAACTGTGGGGTTTAGCACGGGAGGGAGAGAGGGATGGAGCAGGCGAAGAAAGTCTTGCAATGCTTGCAGAACCTGAGGGGATCCGGCTGAAGACGTAGGGAAAGGGGGGAGGCTGTTCCAGAGGAGGGAACCAGCCGAAGAAAGGGAACAGCTGCGCGCTCTCTGCATAGAGAAGCGCTTGACAAGGAGAGTTGGAGCCGGAGGAAACTGGAAGGAGAATATTTGGTGAGAGCAAGCTGCAGACAGCGTGGTCACCAGCCGCCGACAACCTTAATGATGAAACAAAGGGAGTTCAATTTGATCCTAGCAGCAACCGGAGTCAGTGGAGAGAGTTGAGTTTGGTAGCTCACAAGGCTCTCCACGGTGAGCGCTGGGAGATTAGGAGAGAGAAGGAGTATGTCGTTTACCTGTAACTCTGGTTCTCCAGCATTGGTATCTTTCATGGATTCACAATCTTTGAATATTCCCCACCGACAGGCTGGAAATCATCGATAAAATGTTATTATAGTTGAGAAATTTTAGAGCTCACTAGAATAGCCCATTCATGTCCTTTTGGGCGCATTGTGCCTCGGCCAATGGGACATCGAGCGACTAGCCCCACCCAAGAGGCCATCTTCAGATTCTAACCCCAGAGAGATGAGCGCTGGCGCAATATAGCCTTGCTCCGGTTCCATGTGTTTATAACAAATACATTCATAACAAAAACCTTTTAAGTGAATTAAGAATAATGAAAAAAGGTCGATTTTCTTTCTCTTTTTTTTTTAATTGGATGGGGGTCACCCCTAGGACCTCTGTTTCCCTAGCTTTATTACCCTACCCCAACATCCCACACTTCCTTAAACCACCCCCCACATATATCTTTAACCCAAGACATTTTTTGCATTAAAGGTTTTCGTAATTTCTATTTTGTTATAATCACTGTATACCACTTGCTCCCTTAGGGTTGGTAGGTGGGCGTATGTGAATCCATGAAAGATACCAATGCTTGAGAACAGGAGTTACCGGTAAGTAAGGGATAACACAAGCATTGTCGCATAGCAATTTGGTAGGTTTGCTAGTCAAAGTGACAGTTGTGTAGAAAAGTTAGCTATTTCCGTTGCCGTCATCAATGAAAGCATAGCTCGCTCTGCATTCCTCTCTTGCCCTCAGTGCTCTCTTCACCCTCTTTTCTCTGTTCACTTCAAGTGCCTGCAGCAGTAATCATCTTCTCCACTTAAGTGCCAAAGGCATGTGTGGGAGTGCCAACCAAGAATGTTTTTCTTTTTCAAATAATTGCAAATCAGAAGTAATCAGCATAATACTTTTATTAAGCTTTCTATATCCTGTCAGGCAAAAATCAGTGTGTGTCAATTTTATATATTTTTTTTAAGAGTCGTGCAAATTCATTCCTAAAATGCAAGTTGGTACATAATGCATAATTACAGTATTAATACTGTAAAGCACTGCATCATCTCCATGCTTTACAGTAAAGTTTAGGTTAGTGTATATATATTTTGTTTTGTTGGGGAAGATGCATCATACGGAACAAGTTACTTACCTGTAACTGTTGTTCTCCAGCATGGGTCTGGCATGGATTCACATGCTCGTGAATATTCCCCGTCGTCAGGCTGGGAATCCTCGGTAAAGAAAAAAAATCAGTATCAGTTTCGTTTCTGTCTTTCTTAGTAGTAACCTATCACTGGTCTCTGGGTCATACTGCCCCCAGCCAATGACTGCCCTCTCTCTAAGCCCCGCCCCTGGCAGCCATCCTCAGATTTGGTAGCACGTAAAGTGGCAGTATGACCAAGTGAAGAGCCACAGAGGGGAAGGAGGGAGGGTTCGCATGTGAATCCATGCCAGACCCATGCTGGAGAACAACAGTTACAAGTAACTTGTTCCTTCTCCAGCATGGGGTCTGGCATGGATGCACATGAATATAAGAATACATAGCAGTACACGCATGCACAACCACGGGAGGTGGCAAGGCTCAACATTAAGCATTACATAAAACTCAACATTAAGCATCTCTTACCTCCTCACCAGGCTCACCTAAAGACCTTCCTCTTTTCTTCTGCCTTCGCTCCCGCTCTCCCCTGCTGATCTCTTCTCTCTTGGCGCCATGCACCTGGCCAGCCTCTGTCTTTTGGGCCCAGGTACCTGCTCATCCTGCCACCCTCCCACACTGCCTCAGGGCCACCCCTTGCACTGGGGTCTCTATCTGTACCCATACAGCCCCCCTTTTTCTTCCTGCACTTATCAGACCTACTCTGTCTGTTGCCTTAAACCTAGCACTTGCAAATTGCTGGCTGCATTACCACTGTTTGTTGCCTTTATTATTTATTTATTGTTATTTATCCGTTTCTCCTCTGCTTCGCACTTTCCACCTCTCCCCCCTTCCATGCAATTTTCCCCTCCCCCCTCTTCCATGCACTTGCGCATTCTCAATGTCACTGGGCCTAGTAAGATCACTGTTTTGTTCTGCCCTGTTCCCCTCCCTTGCCTTGCCTTGTGTACGCTTGTGTACGAGCGTGATAAGAAATAAAATATCAATCAATCAATTAAGCGAACAGGTTGCGCAGCACTGCCTGGCCGACTCTGGACTCCGACGCAGTAGAATCTCGTGAAGGTGTGCGTCGACCTCCACGTAACAGCCCTGCAGATGTACAGCAGGGGCACACCAGACAAGAACGCCGTGGTAGCAGCAATCGCTCTGGTCGAATGGGCTCTCGGACGGCCGGGCAACGGTCAACCGATGACAGTGCATGAGAGCCTTCCCTTGGTTCACAGGTCCAAAGTTCACAAACAGCTGTGATGTCTTCCGAAAACTCTTCGTTCGGTCCACATAGAACTTCAGCGCTCTAGCTACATCCAGCGAGTGCAAAGTCCTCTCGGCCGGTGACGAAGGCGACGGGAAAAAGACTGGTAACACCAAGGGCTCGTTGAGATGGAAGTCCGACGGCACCTTGGGCATGAAGGATGGGTGCGTCCTCAGCACCACCCTAGTCTCGTGGAAAGTCAAGTATGGAGGCTTGCAGGAAAGGGCCTGAATCTCTCCCACGCGTCGTGCAGAGGTGATGGCCACAAGGAACGCTGTCTTCCATGACAGGAACTTCAACGGGGCCGAATGCAAAGGCTCGAATGGCGGGCCCATGAGCCTGGTCAGCACCATGTGGAGCTCCCACACCGGGGCTGGAGCCTTCACCGGCGGGAAGGATCAGAACAGTCCTTTCATAAACTCCTTCACCAGGCGATGAGACCACAGGGATGACCGTTCTGCAGTTCTGGTGAATCGGGAAATCGCAGCCAGATGTATCTTGATGGAAGTGTGAGCTAGTCCAGCTTTGGCCAGCGACAGTAAATACGGTAGCACATGAGGGGCTGTAATCCGTAGTGGGTTAATCTTCTGTGTACGGCACCAGACAGAGAACCTCTTCCACTTGTGTCCGTAGCACTTGAGAGTTGAGGACACCCTGGCCTTTGCAAGAACCTCTCTGCAGTCAGCCGGGACATCGTACCCTCCAAACTCTAGTGCTGCAGGAGCCAGGCCTGCAAGTTCAGCGACTCTGGGTCGTGATGAAGAATGGCGCCTCCTTCTCTGGAGAGAAGATCTGCGTCCGTCGATAGTTTGACTGGTGGGGACGCTGACAAGTCCAGAAGGTCCGGGAACCGTATCGGTCTCGGCCACCTCGGTGCGACGAGATCATCCTGCACCGGGACCTCTTGAGTTGGTTGATGAGCCTGAGCGGCAACGGCAACGGCGGGAACGCATACAGGAACAGGCTGTCCCAGGGGAACGAGAAAGCATTGCCCATGCTCCTCGGCTGGGGGAACCTGCTGGCAAACCTCTGGCACTTGGAGTTTGTCGCTGTCGCGAACATGTTGATTTGGGGCTTGCCCCACCGCCGGAAGAGTTGATCCACTTGCTCCTGGCGTAGTTCCCACTCGTGGCACGAGCGCAGCTCCCTGCTGAGTGAGTCGGCGATGGTGTTTTTTTATCCCTGCTAGATGAAAAGGCACCAAAAACATCCCCTGAGCAACGGCCCAGTGCCACAGATCCTGGGCTTCCTTGGACAGGGCTGGGGATCTGGTTCCTCCCTGCTTCCGGATGTAGAACATTGTGGTGGTGTTGTCGGTGAAGATCCTCACCACCTTGCCCTTGAGGAATGGGAGGAATGATTTGAGGGCCCAGAACACTGCTCGGAGCTCCAGTATATTGATGTGGAGCGGCTTCTCCTCTGGGAGCCACAGGCCTCTCGCGTGAAGATCTCCGGTGTGCGCTTCCCACCCCTCCAGGGAGGCCTCCGTCATCACCATCACCTGGTATGCCGGGGTCTGAAAGTCTGTGCCCGCAGCGATATGCGTGCGGGAGCCCCACCATCGAATTGCTTGGCGGAATACTTCGTTGAGCGAGATCTTGTCCTCGAAGCTGCCTGTCGCTTGCGTCCAACGGGCATCGAGGAACTCCTGCAGAGGACGCATCCGAAGCCTGCACAGGCGCACCAGATATATGCAAGAGGACATCATCCCGAGAAGGGACTTGATGGACCTCACTCTGGCTATGTCCGCGGCCAGCAGACGCTGTACCTTGCCCAGTATGGCTTGCGTTCTTTCCTCCGACGGCAAGGCCAACTGCGCTACTGTATCGAGCTTGGCTCCCAGAAAAAGCGCGACCTGCAATGGAACCAGGTGGGATTTGGGGAAGTTGATGGAGAATCCCAGGTCCGTGAGCAGCCGGACGGTCTTTACGGTGTGTTCGACGGTGAGATCCCTTGTCCCTGCTCGGATGAGCCAGTCGTCCAGGTAGGGGTAGACATCGATCCCCTGCAGGCGCAGCCGCGCCGCCACTGGTGCTAGGCACCTGGTGAACACCCTAGGCGCTGACTTCAATCCGAATGGGAGGGCCTTGAACTGGTAGTGCCGCCCTTTGACTATGAACCTGAGAAACTTTCGGTGTCCTTTTAGGATGGGGATGTGAAAGTACGCATCCTCCAGATCCAACGACGATAGGAAGTCACCTTCCTCCAGCTGGCCCAGCACGTGCTGGAGGGTGACCATCTGGAACTTCTGTGCCTTGATGTATTTGTTTAGCCGACGCAAGTCCAGGATGGGACGCCAACCTCCTGTCTTCTTTCTGACGAGGAAGTATCTTGAGTATACTCCGGAGCTCCGGAGCCTCTTTGGGACGAGCTTGATGGCTCCTTTCTTGAGCATCGCCCTTACCTCTAACAGCAGTTGAGGGACGTGGTTTTCCTTCCTGGCCACGGGTGGAATTCGGGGGCACTTCTTTAGAAATTCTAGAGTGTGCCCGTGGGCCAAGGCATCCAGCACCCAAGGGTCGGTGGAGATGGACTTCCACACGCTGACGAACCTAGTCAGCCGGCCTCCCACCGGGGTGCTTCGGCGGGGGCCCGAGCAACGGCCGGTTCAGTCTTGCTTGGAAGCGGCCTTGCCGCCCTGCCCTCTCTGGCGACGACGGCGAGATCCACCGGACTTGCCTTGTCCCCTTGTAGGCTTCTTGAGACGAGGAGCGGGCTGCTTGACGGTAGGTCGATAAGCCGCTGCTGAATCCTTTGGAGGCACCTTGCTTGCCTCCGGAGTTCCGAAAGGGCAGCCGCCGTTGCTGCAGAACTCCCAAGGACCGAGCCGTCTCCGTGTCGGTCTTGATGGCCTGCAGCGACTCATCCACAGTCTTTCCAAACAGATTGTTACCGTCGCAGGACATGTCCAAAACCTTGGCTTGCACGTCCTGGCGGAAATCCGTCGCCTTGAGCCACCCCCGTCGTCGAAGGCAAACAATGTTGCCCAACTGGCGGAAGCCGGTGTCGGCAATGTCCGTGGCCACAGTTATGGCGTGGTCCGATGCCACCTCACCCTCCTGCAGGATCGCCAGGGCCTCTGCCCTCTTGTCATCCGGGAGGAAGTTCAACAAGGGGGGCGATCTTGTACCACAATTCCCTGACGTAGCGGGCCACGATTGCTAGGGCGGTGGCTGCCTTAATCGTCGTCGCCGCCGACGAGATGACTCGTTCCACGGCATCCAGCTTTTTCCCCTCGCCGTCCGGTGGGGAAGTCAAGGATGAAGCCAATGCCCCCCCCCCCGCTTTCTTCTTGGCCGCCGCTGAGACGACCGAATCCGGGGTCGTCTACGCCCTAAGGTACAATGGGGTGGCATCGGGGACCCGGTACTTCTTCTCGTATTGGGCCCTCTTGGCAGGTGTCGTGGACGGGTTCTCGAGGAGGGCAAGTCCCTCGTCCCAGATGTCATCCAGCAACGGCACTGTGAGAACCGTCTTCCTTTTGGCCTTGCGCCGTTGGTAGAGGAAGCCTTCCTTCTTCTCCTCAGGGCAGAGTTGAAAAAGCTTGGATGCCCTGGCAATCATGGCGTGGAAGGAGCCAATCTCGTTGGCGGGTATGCCCGAGGAATCGGAGACGGGAGGCCAGTCCCGTCATCACCGTCGTCGTCATCCGTCCCCGTGGTGGCCGTGTCCGTTCCCATGTCGTCCCTCGGGATCGGGGAAGACGACAAAGGCTGAGAAGGCCGTGAGGGCTAAAGGGGCACTGGATGAATTCTCCTCTTGTTCGGAGGGCTTCCCAACGGACCCGGTACAGCTGGGTCGTCCGTCGGGGGTAGGGGCAGTCTCGTCCTTATCTACGTGCATAATGCTTGGATTGCCGTCAAAATGGTCGCGAGTTGTCCTGAGGCTTGGGTTGCGACGGGTGTGCCGGGAGCGACGGTTGTTCCTCCACGGGAACCTCGTCGTCGTTGCCACCCTCGCTCTCGTCATCCCCCTCCTCGGGATTCCTCCCGTGGGGCTGGGCCTCTTCCAAATTCTCGGTCAGTTCCTCCTCAGTGGTTGTGTCCGTAACGGCCACCGCCCCCCCCTCCTGTTTTTCCACCGGGGTCTTCACTGGGGTCTTCTCGATGGGCTTAAAAGAGGATTTCCTCCACGGAGGAAGGGAAACTCTGAGCCCCGAGGTCGCCGCCACTGGGATAGCCTCCACAGGCTTCGCCAGGCCCGCAGCGACTCCCTTGATAAAGGGCTTAGCCGGGTGAATCAAGGCCTTCACCACCTTGGGCGCGCTTGAGGCCTTCACCTTAGGGGAGGGTCACCACCTTGTTCCCACTCAGCCGGTTCCTCCGAGATCGACCAGGGCCTCTCCAGAAGCTTAGCCGGGTTCTCGGATTTCCTCTTCCCCGAGCCAGAGCGTTGGCTCACGGTTGAGGGCATTGGTGAAGGTGCGTCCTGCCTGGCAGCCGAGGAGCCCGACCGTTCGGCGCTAGTGGTGCCCGCGGACTCGCGGTGCTTTGCCTTCTGTTGGGCCCCCGTCGCCGGGGCGTCCTCACAGGACTTAGAAGACCGCTCGGACTTCTTCTAACCTGCTGGGCTCTTGCCTTCCAGCCAGTTGGAGAGACGGGTCCGGCGATCCCTCATCGTCCGATCCGACATGTTAAAGCAAAACGCACAGTCCTTCTCCACGTGCGTTTTGTCCTTGTGGAGAACGTAAAGGCATTTCAAATGCTCGTCCTCCTTGAACACAGGGCAGATCCTGAACAGTTTGCCGGGAGTCGAGCTTCCCTTCTCCTGGGCCATGTTCTTCTCGTTTACGAGGTAGGCCTCAGAAACTTCTGGAATCCTCCAAGAAGCGTAACTCGATAAAAATTTCACCCTTGAGGGGCGTAGATGAATCCGAAACGGGTCCCCGTTGATCGGAAGTAGGAGCTTGAGGCTCGATTAAACCGAAAAATTTGATAAATCTCTGAAAAAGCGCAAAACACAGTAAAAACTCGAGAGCTATAGCACGAGGACTCTTGAGCGTGCGGTAAAAATCTGAGGATGGCTGCCAGGGGCGGGGCTTAGGGAGAGGGCAGTCATTGGCTGGGGGCAGTATGACCCAGAGACCAGCGATTGGTTACTACTAAGAAAGACAGATCAGAAACGAAACTGATACTGATTATTTCTTTACCAAGGATTCCCAGCCTGACGACAGGCAATATTCATGAGCTTGTGAATACATGCCAAACCCCATGCTGGAGAAAGACGAGTACACACTTTTGAAAATGTACATGATCCGTTACCTGCCGGTTGCATACATCTCACTCAACCCATGAGCGAAGCCATTCTCATTGACATTCTATATTATCTCCCTTCTGCTCTATACCAGGTACCCTGAAAGTGAGATGACCACAAACTACAATATTCCACCAAGTTTGCTCAGTTCTCTGCCTGCTAAGCAATCCACTCTGCTTAGTCTTTCTTCCTCTTACATAATGAATACACAAAGCAAACTAGATGCTTACGCATGTAGTGATCAATAGTTCTATCCAGTCTGTACATCTACAGATCTACTGCAATACCAAACACTGTAGTTGGCCTCCAAAACTCGCTTTGCTTTAGGATTACATTTGTATTATATATTACCACCTGCAGGAGACAGCTGCCCAAACTGTTTTCAGAGCCTCATCATATCCATATATTTGTGTCCATTCATGGAGGTAACCTTGTACATTTTACAGACACTACCTTTTACACTTTACAGACACTCATCTATGGATCGCAAAGTCTTTATGCCCACTTTCATAGTCGAGTAGATTTTATGAATTGCGAGTAGCATTTACAACAGATGTTTTAAACATTTACTTTGCAGTAAATGTCAAATAAAAAAGTTTCACTGTGCATGGCTGTCCTCTGGGTGGCAACAGTGTGCCAAGCAAAGTGGGTTTGTAGTGGCATGTTCCATTTTACAGAACTCGCATTTTAAATTGGTTGTCCACTGTGGCTATGGTTGAGTGCATTTCTCTTAGGTTGAATAGGTAAACTAAGTAATACGACGTGCAGGTCTCGCTGATGTTAAAGAATTTGCAAGACCCAACTCCTCTCACTAATGTCTTATTTCAGTGGTACGCAAAACTTCGTTATTGTTGCTCATTTCATGTCTTGGGTACAAATAATTTCTGGTGACTAACCATATTATTACAAAATGGCTAATCAAATGGGTCTGTTTGCTAAAAACTTTAATTAGCAAAATCTGCTACTGAATTTGAGAAATGTGGTTTGCCTTAGCATACTCCTTCTCCAGCATTGGACCGTTCAAGGATTCACATGCTTTGAAGAGTGCCACAGCAGTTACAATTGTTTGATAGGAGGTGTAAAGGGAGAAGGCCTACCTTATGTAAACAAGCGTTGTAAGACGGCTCTTCCAACCCCTTGCTTCTGCCTCTTCTTGTACCTCCATGCAGTAATACTTGGGTGTGTGGAACTGCCCAGGTTGCTGAACGGCAAATTTCTGGCAGCGGAATCCCTGCCCATAGCGCCGCTGATGACCACACTACTCTAGTGGAATGAGCACGGATGGGGCCAAATGGCTTGAGTGTGCGCCACTGAGATTGTAGCGGAAACTCCATCTAGCAATACCTTGCTTTGAAATAGGTTGTGGTTTTTGGCGCCCCACCAGTTGGGATGTGTGTCGAAAACCCTTGGTTCCGTCTATGTAGAACTTCAGAACTCGCCAAAGGTCTAGTGAGTGCAGAGATCACTCGGCTGGGGTAGACTGATTTGCAAAGAATGCTGGTAAGGTTACTTCTGTTTGCAAATGGAATTCTGACAATACCTTTGGGGCGAATGTAGGATTTGTTTTCAAGAGGACTTTCTTCTTTTCAAACCATATATATGGAGGTTTAACAGCTTGTGCATGCATTTCTGAAACTCGCCTAAGACATGATGGCGACTAAAAAAGCAGTTTCCCAGAACGTTAACTTCTGTAGTTGCCATAGGTTCAAATGGGGGTCTCATTAGGGTCGATAACACGGTATTCAGGCTCCACTGGGGTGGCACTTTCTTTTGGGGAGGGGAGAGGGGCTGCGGGTGAGTGCGGAATAGGCTTCTCCTAAAGTGTATTACTATGTAGGCCCCGAAAATGGGAGCCTAACCCTGCTTCGTGGTATATTGAGAGAGTGCCGCTATATGTACTTTGATGGATGAATCTGCCAAGCCATCTTTTGCTAGTTGCAGTAAGTATGGGAGGATTTGATGAGGTTCTATATTTAATGGGTCCAATGGTTGTTGAGGATTACAACGTTAAGCCAGTTCTCTACGCTCACCAAATGTTTTATGAGTGCTTTAGTGTAATTACACCTTACAAATGAGATGAATGCAATTACTACAGTGCAGTAGATTAGTCTTCAAATTGTAGTATTTAATTGGCATAAACTGATATTTCTCAAGGCTGGTATTAGTAACAAATCAATAGTAAAACATCTCGAAATAAGATTAAAATGGTTACAAAAAGTGTCATACATACCAATATAATCGGCAGAAAAAGGAGCACAAACAAGAGACATTACTATAGTTGCATTTGACATGCAACTCTAGGTAAAAAATAATGTTTAAGCATCAAAATACCTTGTTGGGTGTTTAACTATAACACACCATGCAAAGCGTGGATTTGGTAAGCACCCAAAATATGAGTCAAAAGCTGTTTCAACACCAAAATTGGTTATTGTGCGAGTACAATATTGTGTAACATTGTCACACCCATGCATTTGTCCCACTGGCTCTGCAAGCTATTAGTGCTGCGATAGTATTTTTGCATCAAATATTAATGTGCATTCCTTCGGTTAGTGACCCCCACGCAATACTCGGCTGTGAATCGGGTGCAAAACACTCACCAATGATTGATTGGATGGAAGCTCTACAATAACCGATAGAGATCTGAGTATTAAATGTGGCCCCTTTATAAGGTTTGGGCCCTCTTCTCCCATAAGTGAGGATTAAGTATGCAAACACTTAAAGAGTGTATATGCATCCATCATGTCTTATGGTTAGCATAACCGCTCATTCAAATTCTCATTTAGCTTTGGTCTCAAATAGTCAGAATGAGGATTCATTGTTCAGGGTATGCCTACATGAAGTCTGGTACAAACGTCCAATACCTTTCTCTTATGCGATTGCGATATATTGAAGAATTGGACTTGCCCCTATATTTTTCTGGTTGAATGCAGATCGTTCTAGGTGACTGGAGGGTATTTTCTCCCTCCAGGACGGTGTGTTCTCTGTGGGAATCATAGGGTACATCAACTTAGCGATGCCAGAATAATGCCAAAGTAATCTAATTTCTAAGGTGTAATTACACTAATGCACTCATAAAACATTTGGTGAGTGCAGAGAACTGGTTTAACATTATAATCTGTAACTTTCTATTGGGTCTAGGTTAAGACCTAACTTTACCAGCTCTGCAGCGATATACTCAAAAGAACCTTGAGCTCAAGTGCACTCACAAGCAGCTTACCCAACCAATTGTTGAGAGCCCCAACTGCAAAACCAATTCCACTTGTATACATAGGATCGGTTTTTTGGGTTCTGCTCAGGCTGCCTTTCCAATGTTTCTGCATTCCTACGTGAGTGGGACATGTCCAAACTCGTTGAAGTCATGAGCCAGGCCTTTAAGTTGAGGATCCCAGGGTTGTGATGATGTACCTGCCAGCTGCACATGGACAACAAGTCGGGATCATGACCCAGCAGGATTGGACAGTCCCGGGATAGGTGAATAAGCTTGAAGAACCACAGTTGTCTCGCCCATGTTGGTGCTATTAGAATTACTGTGCACTTGTAATCATTTGTAGGACCTTGCGTATCATCGATGTATGAGGAGGAAGGGAAGTCAGGGGGGGGGGGGTGAATGCATAGACAAAGATTCCTTCCCATGACATTGCGAACGCATCGCCTAGAGACTAGTGGTGAGGATATCTGCTCGCGAACATGGGGCATTTCTTGTCCTCCCACGTGGCAAACAGATCGATGATTGGCTTTCCCCATTTGTCGAATATCTGTTGAGTTTCCGGTCCACCAGCTGCCATTCGTGCAACGGGTCGATGGCGCTGCTCAGTTGTTCTGCCATTTTGTTTTCCTTCCCCGGAAGGTGGTATTCCTGCAATTGTATGCTGTTTTTGATGGCCCAATGCCACAACCGCTGGGCTTCCCTTGACGGTATTCTTGACCTTGTGACCCCTTGTTTTCTCACATAATATACATTGTTGTCAGGTTGTCTGTGAACACACTTACGACGTTGTTCTTGAGCACTGATTGGAACGAGCAAAAGGCACATGCTACTGCCTTCAGTTCTAAGATGTTGATGTGGAGTTGTGTTTTCGGCTGGGAACCAATGGCCTATTGACAGCTGGTTTGCGTGTGCACCCCATCCCGTTCTTGAAACGGAGGGCCCCTGAACGGGACTCACTTTGTGATGTCAGATGGTGTGAGCCACCACTTCAAGTTGCCTACGAGTGTCTTTGTTAATGTCAACTTGTCGCTCCAGGATCCTGTAAGCTGGCACCATTGATCGGCTAGGAATTTTTACACCGGTCTCGTGTGTAGTCTGCAATATTGGACTAACGGGATGCACATAGACATGATGCCCAAGAGTTGCAGGAATGCTCTGACCGAGATCCTTTTTGTGATTAGACAGGGTATTGTTGCTGCCCTCTACTGAAGGACGTACTCGGACCACGTTGGTGTTAAATTGGGGCACTGGGAAAACTAGAGCAGTTGATGGCTCGAAGCAGGATTTACATACATTTATTGCAAAGCCGAGGCGCGAGAGGGTGTTGGACACCTGTTGAATTGCCATTTTCGCTGCCAATGCAATAGTGCTCGTACTAACCAATCGTCGAAATCTGGATACACGTGGCATCCCTTTTCCTGAATGATGCGGCCACCGGAGCTAGGCATTTTGTGAATGTTGCTGGGGCTGAGTGTAGACCAAACAGGAGGACTTTGAATTGATAGTGGTTTGTTTCCACTACAAATCTTAGACATTTTATGTGGCTATTTCGAATGGGAATGTGAAAATATGCATCTTTGAGATCAAGAAACACTAGGAGGTCATTTTCCTGACTGTTAAGGTGACCATGTCCAACTTTTGCTTCTTGATGTACCTGTTTTAGACTTCCTTAAGTCTAGACTAAGTCGCCACGATTTGCCCGGTATTCAGGCCACAAAGAACCTGGAGTAAGTTCCCTGGCCCCTTTGATGTTTTGGGACCTTTTCGATTGCATGTTTTATGAGCAGTTTCTTCACTTTGCTTATTAAGATGTTTAAATGTGGTTGGTGTTGAAACAGTGGGGGCGCCCAAGGTTTTATTTCTCTGAATTCTATTATGGGGCCTTTTTGTATGATGGCCAATACCCATCTGTCTGTTAACTGTTGCCAATGCTGCAAATGGTACTGCAAGTTGCCCCCAACTCGTTGCAGCACAACAGAGGGGTCCAGGTGTCGATCGACGTCAGGCTTGTTTTTGCTGCCTACCCCTGGGGGCAGATGTCTGTTGCCTTCTTGGTGCTTGTTTGTAGTCCCGCTTGTACGGGTACGCTCGGCGATACCCCTGGTAGTAAGTATTTGAGTAGGAGGCCCCTCGTTGGTATACTTTCCCGCCTCTATAAGTCGCTGTGGAGCGACCAGAGAATCCCTGGAAGGAGCAAAAAGTGTGTCTCACCATCAGGGTGGTAAGCGACCTCCCTGTATCTGTGTCCATTTTTATCGCTTTCTGTTTGTTGTCAATTTCGGGGCCAAAACGTTGGTCTCCTTTGAAGGTGATGTCTAACAGCTTTGACTGAACATCCACTGTGAAATCTGTGCATTTTTACCATGCCTCCCTCTGTAGTATAACACCATTGCTAATCGGTTTAAAGCCTGTTTCGGCTATGTCAACTGTGATGTTGATAGCATGATTGGAAGCATACTCCCCTTCTCACAAGGCGTCCAGGGCCTGTTTACATTTGTCTTTTGGCAAGTGCTCTAATAGCGGGGCCATCCGGTTCCACATCTCGTGGCCGTATCTCGAGATTATTGCCAGTGAATTTGCTGCTTCAACTGTTATGGCTCCTGTGGCCAAAATGTTCTTGCCGAATGCATCTCGTTTCCTGCTGTCGCGGTCAGGTGGTACTGCGCACTTCTGACGACCTTGAGCGGTTGATTTCTGCACATTGCCGCCGACACTACTGAGTCGGGGTTCGGTTGAGACGCGAGGCATTTTGGGGACATGTCCGGTGCCTTAAACATCTTTTCCAGGCAGCCTTTTAATGCTGGCTCTGAGAAGGTTTTTATCATGAGTAACGGTCCTTCCTCCCATACATGGTGTAGAATGAGGGTGGAAATTATCACCTTTCTACGTTTGTGCATTAAAACAAAAAGGAAACCATCCTTCTGCGTGGAGGGTATTAAGCTGAATTCTTCACATGCCTTTTGGACCGTGTTATGAAACACTTATGTCAATTGATGACTGGTGCAACAGTTCTTCTGACTGTTGGTTGAGGCCCATATCTGTGTCCTCCCAGTTGTCTGGCTGTGGCGACTTAGAGGTATCGGTGTCCCTATTGCCCCCTTCATCGTCCGTGGTAGAGTACTGGAACTCCTCCTGACAGTATGGGGGATGCTGCAGCCTTGGGGAAGTGCCTTGCATGCCGAGAGGGCTGCTGGTTCTACTTATTCTGGTCTGCCTCACAGGTTTAATAGGAGGCTCCCTTAGTGGCGAGTCTGAACGCGCAGTAGGTGTATTGCATTTAGGACCCCCATGCTTTTCTTGCTCACTGAGTCTTCCTGCAAAGGCATTGTGGCTCCCCGAGGGACCCAGCTCCTCATCAGGAACCTGTGCCTGGGTTTGGCCAGTTGGCAGTCTACTATACAGTTGTTGTAGCAGAGATTGGAGAGTGGATAAGACCTGTAGCGATAAAGACTACGCAGGAGCTTTGCTGGTTGGGAAAGTCCAGCCGGAGTTGGTAATGTAGGATCAGGCACCTTTTGTCCTCAGAGAACTGAGAGGAGTACCCCAGTTCAAAATTCAAATCGATACAGTGCACCAGTATTTGGTCTGGTAGTATCAACGACACTGGAGATGGGGCCAGACCCTGGGATGCTATGGGTTGGTCAGAAGCCCCTTTCAGTGATTGAGGTGGTGATGGTTCCCCACTATCTGATATTATTGCCTGGTGTTCCATGGGGTTAGGTGACTAAGAGCCTGAGGGGCAGCTTGATAACTATTGGGCCCTGGTCTGCAGGTGTCCTCATCTATAGGTGTCATGATCTCTGCTTCCAAAAGATCAGGACTTGCCCTACTCCCTTGGAAGCAGATCCATAACCCCAGTTCCGAGTGCCAACCAGTCGCAATTGGGACCTTTTGGACCCTGTCCTGGCGCCAGTGGCACCAGGCTCATAAAGATGCCCAGTCCCAGCGCTGGAAGCGCCGGGCTCATAATGCTTGGGTGGACTTACCTGCAGCAGACCATGCTGCTTACTTACCTGCCAGTTGAGCCCCTGATCCTCTTCTGTTTGGGACTACTTTTCCTGTTGGGTGGGGCAGGAGCCACTCCCTAGGTTCAGAACACTGGAACTCTTCTGGAAAGCAGGAACTCTTTTCTCACCTAGGCGAGGCTGTGGAAGGAGACACCTAAGCACTACAGGAGGCTATTTAAACCACACCCGATGGATGAATCTTGCTTTGCGTTATTCTGCATTCTCTGCAGCAGAACGCTCATCGTGTCTTCTGCTTCTGATCCTGGGCCTAAGGGAACAAAGGCTTACCATCCTGGAATCCAGTCTTCAGCAGCACCTGTAAAGACAAAGAAAGAACAGGTTAGCACTACGGTCTTCAGTGGCAGCGGATCCCTTACCTGGTCCATCGGCAGTCACCAACGCCTCGCGCTGCATTCCGGCATCTGAAAGACAAAGGCTTACCTACTCTTCGCATGCTCCGGAGGTCTTCGCACTGCATTCCGGCATCTGAAAGACAAAAGCTTACCAGCTCTTCGCACGTTCCGGAGGCCTTCGGCGCTGCATCCCGCATCTGAAAGACAAAAGAAGGTGCGTTTAAAGACATTGGGCAACTTTATTACTCACGTGCCATTACTCCTTCCCACGCCGAATCCAGTGGGTATTCCAGCACCCTTCAGCTTCTCTAAAGCTCCGAACTTGTACCTGCAAGATAAAAGGGACAGTTAGTGCGCATCGTGAAGCAGGCTACAAGCGCTTACTTACGTGCTTCCAGGCGCTTCTATTCCTCATGCGGGTTCGATCCTCAACTCCCATCAGCCCGCCATTCGCCATCGCCGGAACCCTGCAAAACAAGAGATATCATTACAAAAGACTTTTAAGACATTTGAAGTGCCCAGAACTTACCGTTCGTGCAGTTAACGACGGACAGCAGTCCTCTGAGGTCAAGAGGCCTGCACCCTTATCCAGTGAAGAAACTGGTTACGGCACCCTGCCCCGAGGCAGATGGAGAGCTCGGCGTTCACTTACCTAAGGTGAGGGCGTTAACCTTTGGGGTTCTACAGGAGAAGAGAAAGGGAGGAGGAGAGAGGCACCCAATAACCCCAGTTCATTAATCCCATATTTTCTATCTGCAGACATCTTACTCTTCGAGTCAGACATGCAGTGCACAGAGGTCCAGCCCAAAGAGCCAACCGTGTGTTACACATCACCTTTGAAGATACGGCATTCACCCAGTCAAGACCGGCGCCTCTGCGGGAATCAGGTGAGCGTTACAATAGGCTCTTGTCCCTTTTTCTCTGGCCTCTGTTTTTCCCCCAGACCTGTGTTTGTGTTGTTTTGGACCGGATTTTTCAAATTTGTCTTCAATTTTCCTGATTTTGGAGACTGTGTGCGTGTCCATGCACAAGGACGCTTTAACATTGTATCTTGGGGCCCCTGTTGACTGTGCTGATAGCAATTGGCGTTGATGTCTTTCTGTGTACCATCAACATTGCCGTCGACGTTGCTTGGCTTTCTGTGGACGGTATTGTCATCAACGGGAGAGGTCTTCGTGGGGATGGATGCCGTTGACGGGACTGTCATCGATGAAGTTTTAAATACACCTTGCTTTCCAGTCGACGAGGCCATCAACTATGCTTTGATGGGCGTCGACAGTTATGATGGTGGTGGCTGTGTCGCCGACGACTGACGAGGGAAGTGCCGTTGACTATGACTTTTGGGCTACGGCGGGGACCGTTGTGGTCGTCGGAGCATTTGTTGGCGATGTAGACAGGCAGAAGGGTTTTTCCAATTTTCTTTCCTTTTTTCTTTTGAAAAAAGAAGCCATTTTCTCTTTTGACCTAGCCCTTTTATGAGTTTTGGGCCCGTCTGCTCTGTCCCCCACCACATTTCGTAGGGACTCAGCCTCTGAAGGGGGGTATCTTCTCTCATTAACCCATTGGCCAGTCTCCTTTTTTGTCTTTGAGGGTTTTTGAGCTAAAGGTTGCACATATTTCACAATCTTCCTGAATGTGATTTGGACAGAGACTACAAATACAGATGTTCATTTTAATAATTAAAAAAGGCAAAGTTGTACAAAAGATAAAAGGCACAACAAGCAGCAACACAGACAGACAGAGGCAGGACACCATGGTGCACGACCTGCAAACAACGCGTTCCGCGCTACACCGAGCGCTTGTTTACATAAGGGGTAAGGAGGGATAACGGACATAAATATCATCCGTGCAAATGGTCCTACTCTGTTTAGTGACTCAATAAGAGCCAGGCAGTTAATAGAGCACGCTGGCGGCCATGATGGAGTGGCTAGAAATGCATGCATGTCAAAGGAAAGCCAAAAGATATATATTCAATATATATATATATTCAGAATGGCCGTCTCCCTCATACACATTGATTCCACACAACTGGCATGCCTTGAAAAGGTTTTTCTGTTTTTCCTCCGTATTTTGAAAAGAAAAACACTTGTCTGTATAGATGTTAAGGTTTTCTTAAAGTTCCAATGGTTGTATAATGCATTTCTGGTTTCTGGCCTTATTTCTCCATGACTCCTCAGCACAATGTGCAGTTAGAATCTGAAGATACCCTCCTGGGTGAGGCTAGTCACTCGACCTTCCCATTGGCTGAAGCACAATGCACCCAAAAGGACATGGATGGGCTATTATAGTGTGCTCTAAAAGCTCTATTATAAGCTATAATAAAAATGTTAGAGGATTTCCAGCCTGTCGGCGGGGAATAATTCAAGCATATGAATTCATAAAAGATCCAATGCTGGAGAAAGTGGGGAATCAGAGGGGAATCAGATGCTCCAGTGCAACATCACAACTTCATCTTAACCACAAAACCACCAAAAATGGGATCATTTTTTACAAAATATTTTTACTTTAAAACGTGCGACATCCCTACATATCACATTTGTTCATTATGCCCACATTTAAGCAATATTTCTGTTTCCTTACTTTTTTTTTTTACGTTACACTGTCCGAAAGCTACTCCAGTTGTCTTGTCCAACGGCAAGTAAAGGGATGGCCCTACCCTAACCCAATAGGCTGCCTGCAATTTAGAAACCCAGCACATTCTCAATGGTCCCATACTGGGAAAGATGGCTTTTGAAATGGTTCTTTTCACTTCACAAAATAAACACTATTTTAGAAAATAAGTACATATTTAAATGGCAGCCTACTTCTTCGAACTTATATTTAAGTGCATGTTATTTTAAACAAGTTATTTATGCTATTTTTGCTATTGGTCATTTGACATCTTACCGTTCCAAACGTTTTTTAGCCAACCACATTATCACTCTACTCTAGAAGCAGTGAGTGGCTAGGTTCTGGCAGGCCAGCAGCAGCTCAACAAAGCCGATCAAGCATTTTGAAACAATGCCCCCTTGCCCACTCTGCCCACCCCCCCCCCACAAACAACTGACCCCGCTTTTCTTCACTTTACATAAACTGAAAAGCCAAATTAACCTATGACCGGTGCTAAAATTATGAAACCCTCCCAAGTAAATCAAATTGATCACTACACCCTCGAAGGTGTATGCGGGCAAGGCTGGCCATAAGGGAAAAGATATAGAGGATCCAGTGAGCAGGGTCATGGAAGCATGGCTGAACCATCTCTGTCCCAAAAGATAGAAGAGCTTAGGAATGGCTAGCTGTCGGTGGAGAAGATGACTGGGGAAATTAGAGTGCATCTCTCTCCACTATGGACTGGCCATAGGCAGATAAGAGTACGACTGCAGCATTCACGCTAATCGGTGCTCCATGCGCGGAGTGGGAACTTTGAACAAGGATGTGGCCGATTTTGCATCGAAGAGACTAGTTAAGAGCAGCAGCTGTGGAAGGATGGGCCTTACTGAACAGAAGAATTGTCCGTCTGCCAGAACACACGGTGTGGGGCACTATGGACCTATTCTTGAAAAAATGGTTGACTGAACACCTTTCGAATTGGAAGAGCAAACTAAATTCCAGCAAGTCCTCCCCTGTCAGGCTGTACCCCAAGGGTGGCCAGCGACTGGCTTCTGAACTTCAGGGATCAGGATCCATTGCTTCATAGAGCCAGGTGCACATGACACACCCATTTCACTAAAGAAAAGGAAAAACAGCTGAAACCACGTGAATTAGTGAAGAGGGAGTGGAGTAAAAGGGAATTCTAGCACATTCTACTGTTTCCTTTGGCTCTCCAGATGTTTTGGATTAACTCCCATGATCCCTTGCCATGGACTATGATGGTTAGGGCTTATTAGAGTTGTAGTCCAAAACATCTGGAGAGCGAAAGTTATAAAGGGTAGAAGGACTTGGTTCTTCAATACACCTTGAGAAGCCTTGGAGCAGCTTGGGGTGGGAGGTCAGATGCAAAAGGAGCACCACACCACTGGGTGTTAAACTGAAAAAGTAAGGGTTGGAGGGGGAAGTGACGGACCCAAAGGGTTTCAAATGGAGAGCTCTATGCAAGACTCCCTACAGAATGACATTCGCACTGGATAGGACCCTGCTGCAGGACTCAGCAGTGCCGAATCAGGAAGGTTGTGACGGGAAGTGAAGCGCAATTCTTGAATGTTTGGTCATTAATCCATTATTTATGGGAGGTCGTCCTGATTGTTGGACATTTGGTAGCTGCACCTCAGCATTTATATTTTGTTTTGGGGCCAAAAACTGCTACTGAGAGCACTTGCCCTTTTGGAAGTGGACTACATTGACTGGTTGAATGTTACAAGATGTCTAGGGAGAAAGATGATTCTGTTACTTATAAAGTACTAGCGAGGTACCAGGCGTTGCCCGTGTCCTGATCGAGTGGTCTCATTTGCATTGGAGAAAGTTGCTCTTGTCCTCTGGTCGGCAAGTCGTGCTGCCGTTTGGTGTTGTGTTTCAGAAGCTCTTGATATTGATTTTCGCTTTGCATCAGATGGAGCTTTTCCAAATGATGTTCGATTTTTGTGCGGCATGTTTCAGTCACTCAATTGCTTCATAAATGTCAAAGGAATAACCAACACATCGAACATTTTGCTTCAGACACTTTTCAAAACATTGCCTCCTAGTACCTACTGTAGTGAATCGGTGTGAGCATCAGTAAATTAGGGTGCCTACGCAGTGAATTATTTTCATCCGAACATCGACTACAATCTTGCCCCAGACAAACTAGGAATCCATGCAAAATTTGGTAGATGTGGGTTAATCAGTGTGGATTTGTATAGCCGGACAAACATACACACATACATACATACATACATACATACATACATACCGCTTTTATATATAAAGACGATGGAATGATGGAAGTTGGGTGACTGGGAAGTTGGAAGGGGTCCAACAGTGCAATGAGTACTATGGCACACCTGGTTTTCTAAAAGGTTTAAGAAATATGAGAAAGATTTGAGAAATAGTTGGGTGTGGGGGAGGTAACGCAACCCTGACACGAACTTGGGCAACACATGTAAATCAAGATAGTGTCCGAAAGGTATCAGACACTCACGTTCCCCTACACATATTTGAGCTGTGTCACAGCTAATATAATATTAAATGGATATTAATACATCATTTGAAAACATAATATAAACACAGGAGAAGTTTCATTTGTTCACTTCTTTATACTTTAACAGTGAAGAGCACAACGCGTTTCGGAATACAATGTTCCCTTCATCAGGTGAAGTTAAATCAATCTGTAAAATAATACATTAAATCAAATTCATGATAGTACCAACAGTTCCAGAGTATCTATCAACTGAATACAAAAATCAACCAAACATTTTAGACACAATGGTCTCGATTACATAAAGCGGAACCTTTAAGATTATTGGAAGACATTTGAATAAATTCATCATGGGTCAAACAAGTTAGTAAATTGCCAAAAGGATCAATCTTATCGATGACCAAACCAAGTCGTGAGTAGAGGGAAACAAATATGGGTAGCCCCTTCATAAAAGCCAAAGATAGTGCCATGCTGCTATAGTATGAAGTGAGATAACGACTAATCCACCACCTATAGGTGTATAAAGAGGTAAAAGAAAAAGCGTGTCACAAGTACTTGAAGGGTATATTAAAGGAACACCAGTAGAACGCAATGTGGGTGTAATGCCTGCGCTGCAGAATGCAGGACCTGAAGAAAATAGAAAATCATACTGTAGCAATGCGTATAAGGTAATGGAGAAGTGTGGCCTGGAAAACACATGCAAGATTACCCTTCAGTAAAAAGGTGTTGTAATCTTAAAGGCGAAGAACACATTAATATATTCAGTAGCTTTGATGTATAAAGTAAGTCTGGCCCCTGAGTAAATGGTGTGCAGTCAGGGACTCTAAGGAAAGGTAATCAGCAATCTGTTAGAAACCTAGTGACAATACCAGGTCAAAACATAGGAATACAACGTGTGGTGTCAGCACACTGTTGCCTACCTGTGTATAGAATGAAAAGATCTTGGTCGTAACCGACAACGCGAAACGGTCGCAAGCTGATCAATTGTTTATTGAGTTACCATGACTACATGGTGACGAAACGAAGGACGGGCTGAGAAGCTGTATAGAGTCAAGAGAGAGAACGTATACAAAGAGGACTAGCAAGTAATAGAATTAAACGGTGTAGCAAACCCCTTAAGAACAGTAAATATGAAAGGATGCAGATGTAGAAACAGAATAGGTTTGACCAAAGATATGAATTAATCCAGATGTCTTATTACATCTGTAAGAAAAGCAAAGTAAACTGTGTACGATATTTATGAAATTAAAAGGAACTTAACAGGTTTGTTAATTGAAACGCCGACAAAGTAATTCAATATGCACAATGAACCCCAACATTGCCATATTGAGGCAACGTCTGGAACATTAATAAGTAGTATAGTAGTTATAAATATATTTGAAGAAGTCTCAATTCTTCTGATGACATAGCAAAAGAACTGAACTGGTTGGGAGGGGTCACCTGTTCATGACAAAAATGTACATGCAGCTTAGGACAAGAATGTGCAATACGGGTAGTACTTGGAGAACATTCTTGAATACATCATAGAATAAACGATCTACGGGATAAAGTTAAGCAGGGGATGACTTCCAATGTTTGAAAATGCCACAAGCCCAATCTGGTCCCATTACAAGAGACCCATGTATCTGGCCCAAAAAGCTCTTTTTAGCAGGACTTAATATTTACTCTGACTTTACCACATACTAGTATGTGACTGCAGACTCGCAAAAGAACACAGGGGGGGCATACGTATCAGTGCAACAGGGAGATACAGAGCATACTTGCTAATGTATACATGTACACCTCTGTTTCACCAAAACGTATGCTCTGAGCAGAATGGTTCTGAGGGGCTCAGTAGAGGCTGACCAGTGATTTCAACAATCCGATACTACATGGGATAGGTATGCCCCCCCCCCAACTCCCACTAGGTTGTAGAGTTGAGCCCTCCTCTGGGAATTATTAGCTGCATGGCGTGCTGTGAAGCTTGTAGCAGCAGGATGCATCTTTAATTCACGGACACACATATGCCCATTTATAATCCCGGTTCCTTTTGCAAACTGACAAATGCAAAGCTGGGTAGGGTCGGGCGAAGGCGGGGTGACACACGTGGTTAGGAGCCCATCTCATTTCCCTGCAGCTCAATATACTGGCACTGAATGGCCCATACCCAGCAAGAATGTAAAGGCTCACTGTGAACCATTTTAGGGTCCCAGGTTGAATGGAGGAATTGGGGGGGGAAGACCCCACATTACTTTAAGCGTAAGGGAACAGTAGGTAACACTAGATTTGAAGGAGGCTGATGAAGGCTCCCCCTGTACATCTGGGTAGAAGACAGTCGCATTCAGGCCCCCAGTACCTCCATATGAGGACCTATAGATGCACCAAAGCCAGATGGAGCTAAGAGCCAACTCACAAAGCATAGAAACAAGCCTCAAGATCCCTCCAGGAAGACCCACACCAGTGTATAGCAAAAACATTTTCCCATTAAGAAGGGGGCAAAAATTAAAGTTCCAAGCTACCATCTAGCCAAAAAATGTTGCTCACCACATCAATGCTACACATGCACACAGCACACAGCACACCTTTTCTTGCTCGCCAAGAGTCAAATATCAATAGCCAATGACAGGTGGCGAGTGAACATTTTGCAGCCTGCATTAAGGGAACGAAGTTGTAGCATTCTGAAAACCCAATGGGTTCGATACATGTATTACGCCAGAGGAGTTTGCAGGATCACTGTAAATACAATTACAAATCATTGAGCCACTAAAAGAAGTAACAAATGTGCGTCACAAACCTGGGTCAAAATGTACTTCCATTGTCCTCACCCACTTTTAAGCATTGCAGAACTTTCAAGGTTACAATTCTACAGGGACAAACATTTGTTTATTTAAAATAATCCCTTCCCAGGGTTACCACAGTTTTCTGACTCGTAGGACACACAAAGTATGCAGGGCTCAATTTAAAGCAGTATTTTCAAGGGCAGTGGATGAGAACGCCTACATATCTTGGTCCATGAAGAAAACCAAAATGGCAACTAGCCTTAAATTAACCTCAGGCCAGCCCTCTTGCAAACCATATGACATCAAGCACATGGCACAACCACGGTCACCCCATATCACACAGCCCAGGTTTAACTCATAATGAAGCGTAGCAGTTGGGTCAAATAAGGGGTCCAGGGATAACAGCAGGAGCAGCAGTGGGTGGGACTTGTGAATAGAGCACGCTTTACCACCAAACCCTACCTGGGCACACCAAACCTGTCCAGAAGGGTTTGGAGAACCAGACAACCCCCATCGGTCCTACACTGGAAGGTCCGATGACATTGCCCTTGGCAAGAACCATTTAATTTGCCCATTTTTGTATGTACGAGACTCAAACTTTGTCTGACCACCCAGGACTTTCAATTCTCTAAAACCTCCGCCTTGGAGGTACAAAAAAAATCATCACCTCCCTCAAACCCACACGATGCCAAGGAGACAGCTGTCCGGGGCAAATCATTAAAGATGCTGTTAGGGATCTAGCGCCTTTCATATCCAAACTAATAAACGCCTCATTTACGTGCAGTATAGTACCTAACAACTTAATGGCATCCTGTGTTATACCTGACTTAAAAAACAAACTCTGGACCAAACCATCCCTACAAAATTATAGGCCTATTACTACAGTACCTTTGTTATTAAAGATTCTGGACAGAGTAGCCTATCTACAAATCCAAGAATATCTTAAGACTAACCACCTCCTAGGGACTCGTCAATCAGGATATAGAGCTCAACATGGGACCGAAATGGTGCTCATTGACCTAAAAGCTCAGATTGATGAACTAAAGGACAATGGGAAAATGGCCCTACTACTATTACTGGACCTATCGGCAGTGTTGGATTTGGTTGACCATAAGCTACTAGGTAACCACCTTGCATCTGCAGCCCACATTTCCCAGAATGCCATCACCTAGATTCAATCCTTTCTAAATAAAAGGACTATGAGAGTCTTCTCCCCTCAGCAGCAGCCAACCCTATTTCCATCACATGCAGAGTCCCCCCAAGGCTCCTGTGTATCACCCACTATGTACAACATCTTCACTAAGCCTCTCTTCGACAAACTGGATCGTCTGGGTGTCACCTACACCAACTACGCAGATGACGCCCATATCCTCCTACAGTTGTCGGGCAATTACGAGGATGACGTAGCTTTAGTGAACAAAATGTATCTCATATTCAGGCATGGATGGCCACACACTGCCTCTGCCTGAATGATGACAAAACAGAACTACTGATTGTAGGCTCTACAGCTAACCTAAAAAAAAACTGAACTCAGACTACAACATCTTCAACATCGATTGAAACAAGATCCCAGTGGCCAAAGAGGTAAAAACACTGGGTTTCTATCTCAACGCCACATTAAATCTACATAAACAGGTCAACGCCACGGCATCTGCCACGGCATACAGCAGGAAACTAATCAGGGCATGCAAACCCTTACTCTCCGAGGAAAGTATTACACTCACCAGAGCTCTAATACTGTCCAAGTTAAATTGTTGCAATGGACTATATTTGGGAGCCAGTAAATATGTACTCAAACTACAAACCTTGCAAAACAATGCGCTTAGATCAGCCCTGAGCATCCCAAGAAGAGCTCACATATATGAAACGAGCAGACAATATAAACGGCTGTCAATCAAAGACAAGATTCAACTCCAAACTATGTCCCTCACATAAAAAAAAATCACTCAATCATGCGGCCCCACCTGTACCTTACAGAAAAATGTATATTAAATCCATCTACCCGAACCACCAGATCATCTAATACACTCGGCCTAATAGTCCCCAGATACAAATTACCAAAATCTAGCGGAAACAGCGTCCCAGTCATGGCTGCCCAGCTGTGGAACTCGCTCCCTCCCGCTTTAAAAAAAATCCAACTCTTTTGCTACCTTCAGAAGTAACTCCATCAAATGGCTAACCGAGTAGTAATAACTTAATACCTTCCTCTACTACTCACTCCTCCACCTCTAAACCACAAATATGACTGTAAAACGTGAACAACGTAGCATCGTATTGGGTATCCAGTTAATATGTCGATTTTTTTTTTTTCAAATGACAAAAATGTCGAAAAAATGTTACCAAAAATAAAACAAAAAAAAAACAAAAAACGAATGTATTATTTTTTCATTTACATGTTTTATTTTGGTTTCGCAAGTAAAAAAAAGGTTAAAAAATGTATTTTTTAAAAAGGGGGGAACCCCCCATTTCAAACAAATAATAAAAAATAGACATTCCAAACAAAAATTTTCGGTAACTTTTTTTGGCATTCAAAATAATGTAATTCGAAATAATCACTATAAACCATCATATTGCTTATGCAGCAATGTTGTAATTATGTAATTATTATTTTTTTCCTCTGTAAATTATAGTAATTATTACTCATCTGTAAACTCTGTATCTGTTCTATCATCTGCAAGTCTGTAATCCTGCAACCGCAAATGCGCCCAGATACCCCCGGGTTAAGGTGCGCGCTATAGAAATAAAACAAACAAACAAACCTCCCCTCTGCTCCGCCCCAACCTGGAGCAAGAGGGAACCCCAGTTCTGTTGATCCATGGAGACACCATCTTGTTTATCGAGTTTGGCCACCGTCCTGACACTTTCAATATAAGTTGTAATAATTGATTAATAAAAACCCTTAAAATCACACTTGCTGTGGGAGTCTCAGTTCTGGAAACACAATGACTTATTTTACTTACCTTTCACAGTGATTTATAACATGGGCCTGTTAAGGGTTGTCCAACTCCTTGCCTTCAGAGGAAGAATCCCAACAGGTTTTCAGGTTCTCATTAATATTCATGAGGAAAATGTGCATACACTTATAACCATTTTATGCAAATATGCCTCATGAATATTAATGAGGGGTATCCCAAAAAACCGACATGTTTCTGACCCTCGAGGACTGGAGTTAGATAACCCTGTAAGTGACAAAGAGGTGGAGCAGGTAAAGGCACACATGTCACAAATGGATGTGGAATTCCTGAGGTCAGGAAAGAACACAGCTCAAAGCACAGGAGAAACTACCAACACTGTCCGTGGAAGCCAGACAAGTGCACTGGCTAACCAGAGACAGAAAATATGAAATGGAAGATTGTTCTTCTCCACTAATTTGCCTGTCCAAATTGCTTACCCATGGTAATGTTCTTTCTACTGGATGTTCCTCCCACGTATTCCACATCCTTTACCATTCGCCAAAACCCTGTTTGCAAACTTGGGACCTTTTTCACAGCTGAGGGCGCCGTGCGTCGTCAACCTTGTATCGCCTTCAGCGCCCTCCGTCCGCTCTCGACTGACATGGACATTGGTATGAATAGCATGCACGGCACCAGTTGCCTCCTTGCATGTTTTTCCTCTCACAAGCAAGGCCGTTTCACATATTAAGAAGACATGAGCGTTAACGGAGAGGAAGGTTTAAACCACGGAAATGTATCCCAGGTGATAGAGGGAGGCTGGGAGGGCGATCAGGAATATGTTGGAGGAACATCCATTATAAAGAAAATTACCAGGGTTAAGTAATTTGTTCTTCTAATGGATTGTGTCCTCCCACGTATTCCTCATCTTGGATAGACTCCCTTAGCAGTATGTTGAAGGTGGCAGGAATGGAGAATTTATGCTGTGTAGAACAGCCTTCCCAAAGTTTGGGTCCCAAAGTAGCCACCCCTCTTGTGGAATTATCTCTCGACCTTCAGGGACTACCTGAACAGCCAGATTGTAACATTCGGAAATGCACAGGATAATCCATCGAGGCAAAGTCTGTTTTGTAACAGCCTGTTCGAACGTGTGACCAATACAGCCTACAAGCTGAACGTCCTGTCTGAGCTTAGAGTCTGTAAATGTAGAAGCTCAACGCTTCCTGGGATCCAATCTGTGAAGCCCTTCTTCATCCTTAGAAGGAGGAGGCAGGTAGAAGGATGGCAAAACAATATTTTGTGCCAGGTGAAATTCTGAAACCCACCTTTGGTAGAAAAGAAGACGAACTCTCAAAACAACTGTAACCTTATGGAAGATAGTAGATGGCAGTTTGGACAGAGCCTGGAGCTCGCCAACTCTGCGAGCTGAGGTAAAAGCGGTTAAGGGTTCAAAAAGAGCACCCATTAAGACCAAATTGGGGTCCCAAACAAGGACAAAGGTGGAAAAATATTAGTTAACCCTTTCAGGAACTGGATGACAATAGGGAGTTTTAAATGGGAGCCCTGTTCCGGCAAACTCTTGAAAATGGACATTGAAGCCAGATAGCCCCTTGCCGTAGAAGCTTAAAGGCCTTAATGGGGTAGATGCAGTAGAAATGCTAACACTGAAGGTGCGTTACAAGTGAATGGGGCTATTTTCCTGTCTCTACACCAGCTGCTAAACTTGTTCCAATGGCAACGTATATAGCTTTTTTTGCTGGCCTTCTTGCAAAAAGCAACACATCCATTAAGTTTTCTGGAAGGTCCCAATCTATGCACCTCAACCTCTGAGAAACCAGGCGTGAAGGTTCAGGGTTCTGATCTATGGCTGGAGAATGCAACCTCCTTCCCAAGTCAACAAATCTCTCTCAGGAAGACGAATTGGAGGGCAGATGGACATATATCCATGTGTTCCTGGTACCACGTCCTCCTGGACAAACCGGATCATGGACTTCCCAAACCTTCTCAAATGCCTCGCGAACAAGTGGATTGACAGGGACTGGTGGGAATGTGTACAGCAGTGGAAATTCCCAGTCCACTATAACTGTATCCTCTAGAGCTCCTCTCTGAGGAAACAGGTCACATTTTCTGTTGATACTGGAAGCAAACCGATACAACCGAGGGATCACCTCAAAGGCTGAACATCTCTAAAAGGACTTCTGGGAGGACAACACCTCTCCTGAACCTCACCAAACGATATTCTTTTTTCAAATCAAAACCTTCCTTAGATTTCTCTCCACCCAATCTTATTCCCTTATAAATCAGATCAATATAAAGATCTAATTTGGAGTGACCTATCCATCCTGGTACCAACAAGGTATTCGGCTTGCACCCCCTCATTAATTCAAATGGCGAGACAACTCACCAGATGAGGTGTGCACCTGTATTGAAATACCCTCCAAAGTAATTCCTTCTGCCAGTCACCACCAGATCGCACTGAAGGCAGATACCATCCATCACGATTCTGTTGTTCCATACACCCATTGCTCTGCGGTTGATACAAGGATGTCAGCTTATGCTTGACACCATTCTCTTCAAGCCACTTCTGAAACTCTCTCAATACAAATTGAGGTCCATCGTCACTGACCAAGCTGGTAGGCCAACCCTCTCTCCAAAATATACCATCCAAAAACTTTAATCCATTCTTAGACGTGATATCCTTAATCACTCATACTACTCTTACGTCCCGTCCCCTTTCCTCCATACTGTATGGGAGTCCCTTCCTAGGGACGAGAGACAATCTTTTTCACCAGGAAAACCTTCTTCCCCTTTAAATGTAGATGCACGCAGGGGTGCGGCCCTGGGAGCATGTGCTACCCTGACTCTGCCCACCGGTGCCACGCCTCAGTCCCCTTTTCCGCATCAACGGGAATGGGCCGATTTCACCAGCTCTCCTGGGCTTGGCCTTACCATGTAATTCCACGCGCTCTTCTCCAGATTCTTCTCTTATCTTTTTGTCTTTATTGGTCCTCCGGCATCACGCTCCTTCCCAGAGCATGTCGACTTCAACGGGTTGCAGCGAGTGTCCAGCCTGCGAAGGACTCTTTCCCACGTCTGATCCCCATGTTGCCTTGGCCCTGACCACGGCTGAGAAGGTACCACGGCTGAGAAGGTGCCACCGCATGGAACTCTCTGACCCCACGCGTACTGAAGAACAGGCTAGCTAGGTGAAGAGAAGAAGAGAACTCTTTGAAGCGTCGCCTCGAGAGGACTTGAAGAACTTTGTCCATCTGGCGGGCTTGTCCAGGCGTTACTCGCTCGTTAAGAAGCCACATCCTGTGTGGGATCTCAAATGTGGTGTTGGGCGCCATGGCGTACAAACCCTTCGAACCAATGGCGTCCGTGGACTTCAGGCTGGTCACCATCAAGACAGCTCTGCTAGTACGTCTCACCTCCGCTCTGTTATGCTCACCTGGTCTCTGCGGAGGCATTGATGCACGGTTGCAGCCCTCCCTGAACTTGAATCACCCCCTTCAGGCCTCTCCCTCAGTAGAAAAGCTCTGAGTGGTGGTATGTGGCGATACTGCTCCTGCAGAGATAAGAGTGTGCGAGTGCGCCAATCTGCGATTGTTGTACCTCTCGAACCCTTCACCCCAAAGTACGGTTTCTGTGAGCATACGCCGGCCCATAAAGCTCACCTGTGAATTATGGAAGATAAACTTGCTGTCCTGCTACTTCTGGCAGGGGCGCGTCAAATGGGATCTAGTTCCTTCACTGATCCCGGATAAGGATTAGTCCAGTCCAGCTGCGACTATGCTTCTCCTTATGATTGGTAAATCTTTCTTGAGCTCTTGTGATGCTGTTTGTTCTGTTTAATGTCTTTATATGTTGCTCCTATTTATGCCTGCAATAATGTCTCTCTTCTGTTTTCTTCCCTTAGATGAAAATGCGGCCTCAATGCAGCTGTGAGACACGAGACGCAGCCAGATGGAAGATGGATGCTACCGCAATGTTCGACAGCAGGTAAGTGATGGTTCAAGGAAAAGCGCGAAGTATGGCGAAGCGCAACCTTAAACTGACTGTTTTTTCGATGTCTAACCTTGTCTTCTGTTTTTCCTTTTAGGCTCCTGCTGTCTACGATGGAGCGTGTCGTGCTGCAGTGCCAAGATTTTGGCATTCCGGAAAGTGTAAAGATGAATGCCTGGTTCGTCGAAAAGAGATGTACAGGTAAGAACAGCTTCCCCCAGTTGGTAAGTATGCTGGCAGGAAGCAGGATCTTCAAAGGTAAGTCTGACCTCAGGCGACGGTGAGCGTTACGCTGCTTTCAAGTGCAGAATAACGCGAAGCGTCTTTCTTGAGGATCAGGGCAGCTTTTATAGCGGAGATCGTGGGCACGCCCATTAGGGCCGGCTTCCCAGCCACACCCTGCCACTCCTAGAGAGTGAGCACATGCAAAGGCAATCCATTAGCAGCCACACCCAAGAATACACTTGGGGCTGCTTAATGGATGGAATGTTCAAGGTTAATGCATCCTGCTTAATGGATGGAATGTTCAAGGTTAATGCATCTAAAGTGCTATGTCCATAATAAAAGCTTTTTGGTGTTAAATGGATGTTCTTATTTACTTTTGTTCATGAGCCTGCCGCCAAAGGCGCCAGGACAGTGTCCACCCAGGTCTCCTGTGCATGCGACCCCTGCATGCCTGTACCCCTGACTCCATGACCATGACAGCTCGCAGAGTCAGCGAGATCCAGGCTCTGGCGGCTTCAGAACTCTATACCACTTTCAAAAGGGATAAGGTCCTGCGGACTCACCCAGCATACCTACCCAAGGTACCCACAGCATTCCAGCTAAACGAGGAAATAGTCCTACCTACATTCTTCGCTGACCCCAAGTACGAGGCTCAGAGAGTCTTGCACTGTCAGGATGTCAGAAATGCTCTGAAATTCTATCTGGATAGGACCAAGGGCTTCCGCAGGTCAGACGCACTGTCACCTTCAGGGGCTCCACACCCGGTTATCAGGCATCCAAGGCCCCCATCGCAAGGTTGATGGTTGCAGCCATCAAAGAGGCCTATGGGGGGCAGAGCAAGACGCTGCCAGCCAACATGCACGCCCATGCCGTCGGGGCCAAGGCCATGGCCATCGCCTTCCAGCGGCAGGTCATAAGCAGGGCAGCTACCGGGGCCACCCCTTAAGCTTTTTGCAAGCACGTCTGATTTGGGCGCCGGTTCCAAGTCAGACGCGGCCTTCGCACAGGCAGTTCTAAGGCACTTGTTTGCTTAAGGAGGGTCTCCTCTCCACCCTGGGGCTACATTCAGTTATAATCGCCCATACAGTATGGAGGAAAGGTGATGGGACATAGGAGTAACTACAAGTTACTCACTGCAGTGACTAATGTACTCTTAGACCCCTTTCCTCCATACGTCCCACCATCCTCCGCCTAATACTGGGGTCATTAGGCAATAATATTGTCGGCGCGTCAATGGGGACTGAGCAATGGCCTGTTGGCTGAGTCAGGGTAGCGCATGCTCCCAGGGCCGCACCCCTCCATGCCTCTAAATTTAATGGGGAAGAAGGTTTTTCTGGTGAAAAAGGGTCTGTCTCCAGTCCCTAGTAAGGGACGCCCATACAGTATGGAGGAAAGGGGACTAAGGACAGAGTTCGTTATAGTCACTACGGTGAGTAACTTGTCATTTCTGGCCACCTACTGAGCAAATCCATAACTACGAGTCTCTACTCCCTCGAAAATGTAACGGCGCAAGTAAATCAATGGCAATGGTCTCCCACAGAACTTTAGGCGTATCCGGTACCACCATGGGTGGGGTCTTTGTCACTAACACTTTGTCACTGTCCTTGCACTCCACACACTCCTTGATTCTCATTTCAACACATGTATCCATGCCAGGCCACCAAAAGTACATCCTTATGAGGGCTTTCGTCCTGCACACTCCGATATGGGCATTGTGACCAATGTCTACTACCTTTCTCTCGCATCCCCACTGGGGCTAGCAATCCCCGACCCCTACATACCAGACCATCTGAAACACTCAATTCTTCGCTCACCCTCCTGAACTACTTGAGCCGATTACTCAAATCTTGATCACTGCACAGACTCCATCTGACTTCTATCAACCCCTACAACCTTTTGATATAGCAAGCCTAACAAAAGGTCTCTCTCATTCAATGACTCATACACCACACATATATCTTTAATTCCTTCATCGGAAAGGAAATCAAATTCATCATTTTCACAAATGGGATTCCTGGACAATGTATCCGCCACCACATTACCGTTCCCATTGACCTGCTCAACCACAAATTCTAAACCCTGCAATCTTGTGCTCCACTTGGAAATTTGTCTCAAAACTCCATCGAGTCCTTTCCTGTTAAAAATGGAAACCAAAGGTTTGTGATCCGTTCTCACAGTGAACCCTCTTCAATATAGAAAAACTCCAAACCTGGTTATCGTCCACAACACAGCAAGAGCCTCCAGCTCTATCACAGCATATCGCTTTTTGACCTCCTTGAGTGCCCTAGAGGCATATGCTATGGTATGCAAGCCATTTACATCTTCCTGCATGAGTACACTCCCTAGTCCTAGTTCAGAAGCATCAGTGAACACAATTTTGCATGCATTGTGCCTGAAACCCTGCAAGACGGGAGCCTTTGTAATTTTCCTCTTTGACTCTCTCAAACTCCTCTTGACAGCTCACGTCCCATTCAAACATCACCTTTTCTGGTGAGCCTCCTCATGCTCACTATTCTGCTGGCAAGATTTTTAAGAAATTTGGCATAATATTCAATCATCCCCAAGGAAGATGACACTTCTGCTTTGTTCCTGGGTGAGAGCATTTCCAGTATGGCTTTCCCAGTGCTCAGTTTGGGTCGATCTTCATTCCCAGACAAGCTATACCCCAAATAGTCTACATCTGGAGCCCCAAATTTACATTTCATGAGGGTCAGAGTCATACCAGCTTGTTCCCATTCCTTCAGCACTCTTCGTAACCTATTGTCATGTTCACACCTATCCTTTCCCCAGACCGAAATATGATCTTGGTAAAATTTCACACCATCCATACCACCTAAGATATTGTGCATTACTCGTTGGAAGACAGTAGCTGCTAAAATCTAACCTAACAGCATTTTGACACATTTAAATAGTCCAACATGTGTAATGAAGGTAAGTAAGTCATGAGAGGCAGCATGCATCCTAATCTGATGATATGCAGATTTTAAATCCAATAAAGAGAAAACTATGGTCCCACTCAAATCTGTGATCATCTTGTCAAACCTGGGCAAAGGGAATCTATGTCACAACGCGCTTATTGACTTTTCTGAGATCAATGCATAACCTTACAAGCACTATGGGACTACCCCTTTCTGATGCCTCTGCCCTCTCAATGACTCCTTCCTTCAACCTTCTCTCAATCTCCACCTCAACCTCCCTCTTGCAAGCTATGGGAACAGGCCTGAGCTTGGCAACAAATGGAACGGCATCCTCTCTGAGCCTTGTGAATACATCCTTTTAAGACACCCAACATCTGGTCTGAAAAGATTAGGAGGCCACATAGCTACCTCATCCTCACACAACTCACCATACTCTTTTTTTTTTTTTTTTTAACACACTCTGATGAGGTAAAAGTGAATGTGTTACACCCATTATGGACCTGCTCCTGGCTATTGGGATCTAGCTTAATTTTGAGTGCAGCCTGGCAGCTCCATGACAGCTTCCCACCCCCTCCCATTTCCACACTGGTCACGTATCTTGCTGGCTGTGACCTCATTCTTAAACAATAAAGTGGCATCCAACACACCAATTATTGTGATAGAATGTTCCCCATATGCATTGGCTTTCACTCTGGCCTCCTTCAATGTACATTTATTTAAACTCGCTTACCAGGATTTCCTGCTAATCAAGGTGTAGTCAGCGCCACGGTCGACCAGAATCTCAATGGGTGTGACATTTAGTCGAATAAACGTCTTGGGCTTTTTGATCTTCACCTCACATACCGCATTCACTACTTGTATAATACTCAACCCTTCATGCACATAATCACAATCATCACCACCATCTTCAATCATTCTTACAGTCCCACTGCAAAAACGACAACATTTGGATAAGGGTCTCTTTTTCCACAAAGCCTACACTGAACATACTGTGCGGTACATCCTCTGTCTCTTGCAAAATGATCAGGATTCTAGAGCAGCCCCTAAATGATTGTTTTCCATGCCCACCAAACACATATTCGGTTGCTTGAAGACCCTCTTCCTATACCTCTTCTGTCTCTGCTCCTGTATCACCAATCATTGGGTTTGTAATATGTCATCTCTCCTTTTGCTGCAATTCTACTTCCTGGTTTGCCCCTCTTCACTACACTAGATTCAGCCTGCTCGAGTCCATTTTTGGGATTATCTAATCCCAACTTGTTTTCCTTTATCAGTTCATTGATGTATGAAGTTGTATGCGCCAAGTTTTTCGCTATTTCTATTTCAATGGCTCCTTCAAGTGTGGGATCCTTTTCCTTCCAGAGTTCCTCTCTCACCTTATCCGCACACTTGATAACCAGTTGGTCCCTTATTGTTTCTCATGGCAGCACGGTCTGAATTGACACTTAACAGCCAATTCACTTAGGACTGCAACACATTCTTCAATACTTTCTCCTTTGTGTTGATCTCTCGTGGCAAATCTATATCTTGAGAGCATTAGGTTTTCTTTTAGCTCATAATGTTTATCTAGTTTTAAAATACTTTTGTCAAAAGATCTTAAATGTAATCCCTCTTCAGTCGTTGGATCGGGAAGTCTTTTCAGTAGTTCCTGGCCTCAATGTCCCAAACAGTGGTATAATAAGGCCTCTTTTCCTTCTAAAGAGTAATTAGGAACATATACTGTCAGATAAATCTTCAGGAAGTCCCCTTCCAATCCTTCCATCTGATAATAGGTTCACCAGATGCTTGAGGGATAAAGAATGCTGGGCCAGGAAATTTGCCATTGTCCAATTCAATTGTGTGGGAGGGACTCTTGTTTGTCACCTAAGATGTCCCACTCTGATGAATGTTTCGGGGACAGCGTGTTTGGCACACTTGTGTCCTTTATTTCTTCCCACTTTTTTATTATAACTTTAAGCTTGTGTGAGAGTGCTCCTTTTGGTTTCAGCGAGATAGCATTTTCCTTTGTTTGGGATGTAGCTAAGCAGTAATGAATGTGCCCGCTAGCAGGCAGTCAATCAGGATTTCCACTTAAAGTCTGTAGGGGAGAGTCAAAGAAACCCGGGGCTGCCCTGGAATTATACTTTTAAACCCTCAGTAACTAGTGGACCCTGTGCATCGCAGGTACTCCACTTTCCTTCCCTGCTGTAGCCGTCAGACAGAGGTCCTAGTCGCCAAATTGTAGTAAAAACCAACTCTGGAGATGAAGGTGTGAGGAAGTCTTCACTGATTTCAGAGGTACAGGGCTGCAGCCATTCCTACTCACCAGCAGCTTCCAAATCTCATTTAAAACACACCATTCTTTGGGCTCTTGGCTATTCTAAAGCTCTCCGACAAACAGGTGATGTAGGATTCTAAACGTGGGTAAGCAACTATGTACAAGAATGACCCTTTAACTATATACATTATATAACAGATTCCTTTTTCCAATTCCCTAGAGCAGAACAGGTTGTATTTCCTGATGATACTGGAAGCAAACAGGTCTATCTGAGGGGTCCCCCAAAGGGTGAACATCTCTAAAAGGCCTTCCTGAGCCGACTCCCACTCTTGAGAGACTGCTGCCTGCTCAGTGTCCACCGCTGTGTTCTCCTCTGCGGCACAGTGAACCGCCTGATAGGGAGATACCCTCTTCCATTGCCCAAAACCAGAGCTGCATTCCCTCTCTGCACAGTGGTAGTGACACCACACGTCCTTTCTTGTTGAGGTAATGCATGGCCACTGTGTTGTCGGTCATTATCAGGGCATTCTTTCCCCGCACATAAAGCAGAAAGGCCATCAGCGCTAGTCTCATCGCAATCTGCTCTAAAAGCTTTATGTGAAGTCTGGACTCCGATGGAGACAAACGATCACCAATTGTTGGCATGGGCTCCTTGTGAGGGAGGCATCTATAACTTTTACCAAAAGGGTTCTCCCTGCAACATGGTCTCCTCGCAGGCCCACCACAGGAGATCCTGCACAACCCTGCTGGGGACCTGAAGCAGGTCCGTCATTCTGCCGGAAAACTGACCACTGGGATCTGAGGGCTCCATGAAGAGACCTTATCCTCAGATGGGCTTCTGGCAACAGAAAAATGCAGGAAGCTTCGAGACCGAGCAACCTCAGAAAGTCTAAGGCCGGTAGACGTTGGGCCCTTTGATTACCCATCTGTGAAACAGGTCAAGCCCTTACCTCGGGTTGCAAAGCTTTCCCCAAGGAAAAGTCCAGGACTGCTGGAGTTTCTTGGAATGTGTCAAGTAGGACTTCTTGAAATTGAAAGAGAAGCCCAACCTGTGGAGGGAACGGCAGGTGATATATGATATATGGCATTTGTAACATGCCTATACACAAGTGTTTCAAGGCGCGATGAGGCAAGGAAGGGGAACAGAGGGCGGACGGAGACAACGGTCTTACTAGGCCAAGTGATATTGAGATTGCGCATGTGCAGGGGACGGAGGAGGCGGAAAAGTGCCAGGGGAGAGGGCAGTGCTGTACATGGGATCAAAACAATAACGAAAAGTGCGGCCAACAGGTGGCAGGTGCAGGGGTAAGTGCAGACAACAGGTGTCCAAAAGTGCATGTAGGGGGACTGTAGGGTTACAGATACAGACCCAAGTGCAACGGTTGCCGGGAGGCAGTGCTGGTGTGCAACTGGGCGGGTGGGCACATGAGCCCGAAATCAGAGAATAGCCAGGTGACCAGTGCAGTATCAGACAGGAAATCAGCAGGACAGAGGAAGAGAGAAAGCAGAAGCAAAGAGGTAGGTCTTCAGGTGCTGCTGGAACCAGAGATAGTTCTCCTAGAGTTTCAGAGAGGCAGGGAGGCTGATCCAGAGGAAGGCACCAGCCGAAGAAAGATCTACCACCAACTCGTTGCTTGGAGAGTCGGAGGAGCAAAGAGCTCGAATAGGAAGGTATTTACAAAGAGAGTTGGAGGTATTGAGGAACTAGGCCCCAGAAGGCCTTATGAAGAATGCAGAGGGTCTTGAACTTAATCCTTGCAACCACTGGGAGCCAATGCAGAGCGGTCAGTGCTTGAGAGATACTATCCCTGGGCTTGAGGCCAAGGACAAGTCTCGTAGCCGTGTTCTGGATGAGTTGCAGAGGGCAGAGAGTAGAAGCAGGCAGATTTAGAAAGAGGCGGTTGCAGTAGTCCAGCCTAGAGAGAACCAGAGCTCTAGAGACAGTGAGCTTCTAAGGGAAGGAGAGCAAAGGAAGAATACTTCTGAGGAGGTGCAGTTGGTAGTTTGACTTCTTAGGAGACGTCGGATGTGAGGAGCAATGGAGAATGTGGAGTCGAAGATGCCCCTGAGGTTCTTAGCCTCACAGGTGGGAGCAGGAAGAGGACCAAGGGAGGCCAGCCAGAGAGTGACAGGAAAGGAGGGTGCAGGTGTGCGGATTAGGAGAATCGCCACTCCAGCATAGCAGACAGACAGTCAGAGATGAGAGAAGGAGAAGAGGTGGCAGAGGGGAGCCTGAAAACAAGCCGAGGCATCCACATAGCACTGAAAGTTGGAGCAGAGATCAGCAATGCTTTGGGCAAGAGGTGCCAGGTATTGGTTGAACAGCCAGGGAGAGATGTTAGACCCCTGGGGAACACTAGAGGTAGAGAGTGAGATAGGGGAAAGGAAGGAACCAAGTTGGACCTGGCAGGGTCGATCAGAGAGGAAGGAGGTCATGCAGGCCAGGGCCTGATCAGTGATACCAAGGTCATCATGGAGAGGATTGAGTAGAATAGCATGGCTGGCCATGTCAAAGGCAGAAGAGAGAGAGAGAGAGTAAGATGAGGGCAGAGGGGAGATTAGAATCAAGGATAGAGAGCAGGTCTTCAAGAATGTTCAGGAGAGCAGTCTGTGCTTCTGGCTGCTTTGAAGCCAGCCTGATGGTCATGGAGACAACCAACATATTCAGTGTGAAGGTTAAGGTTGGAGGATGGCCAGCTTTTCCAGGAGTTTGCCCAGGAAAGGAGTGATGGAGATCAGGCGATAGTTAGCTGGGCAGGAGGGGTCGGCTGAGGGTTTCTTGAGAAGACGGTGCACAAGAGTGCTCCAGTGGCGAAGGAGTAGTTGCAGAAGTCAACCAGTGTAGGAGCGAGGGTATCAATGTGGTTCTTGATGGTTTTGGAAGAACAGGGAAGAACTTGTTTTGACAAGATTTTCATACATCAGACTTGTCTAGAAACCTCATCAAGGGAGAACAGAGTAAAGGAAGAGAAAGAGGGAGGAGAGGTGACTACGGGGGGCGGAGGTAGCGGAGAGAGTAGAAGGAGGAGGAGGAGGAGGAGTGGACGAGAGGGTGGACAGGATGTCCTGGGTTTTAGAGATTAAATGAGAAACCAGGGGTTGCTGCTAAGATGTTCAGAAGAACGAGCCCTGATCAGCCAATCGTCCAGGTAGGGATAGATGTGAATCCCTCCCATCATTAGAATTTGTTGCCACCACTGGCATCAACTTGGTGAAGACCCACAGGGAGGAGGTGAGCCCAAAAGGCAGTAACAAACCAATAGTGAACTGCCAATGGTGAATTTCAGTTACTTCCTGTGCTTGTGATGCATGGACACATGGAAATAAGCATCCTGGAGAACCAAGGATGCCATCCAATCCTGGAGCTGAAGAGCCTGAATGATCTGCAAAAGAGTAACCATCTCAAACGTGTCCTTCCTGATGAACTTGTTCAAGCATCTCCAGTCCAAGATGGGTCAGTCTAACATCCTTTTTGGGGATTAGAAAATAAGGCGAGTACCAGCCTTGATTGCTCTCCGCTACAGGTACCAACTCTATTGCATCTTTCTCCAACAGGGTCAAAATTTCCTGTAAGAGGAGCGGATACAGATCCTTCAAGGACTGGCCTCTTGGGGGCAGTCCAGACACCTTTTTAGGAAAGGGAGGCAGTAGCCATGAGTAACTGTCGGCAGTGCCCAAGCTTCGGAGGTAATGCTTCACCACTCTTCCAGATGCTGTGACAATCTGCCTCTCACCACAGCTCTGTAGACTAAGGCCTCAAAGTGGTTTTGGTGACACAGTGGCTATGGATGGAAGAGGGAGTTGAAGCAATCCTACCGCATGTCCTCGCAAACCACAAGGTTGTCTCCACTGTCCCCTTTAAGACCTGTCCTCCCATTCTTCCAACGGAATAATAAAAATGAAAGGAACGACCCATCCAACGCTGAGCCGTCAAACGTTTCTGCGGAGGCTGACAAATTGCTGCACTCAAGACTTAACAGCAGCTTATGAAGACTGCAGTTTTTCTAAACTCTCGTCCACATTTTGAACCGAAAATCTGACAACCCTCAAAGGTCATATCTAAATCTAGTTTGATCGTCGGGTGCAAAACCAGACTTCAGCAGCCATGCAAATAGTCTCACTGTGCCCGCCGCCATGCTGTTACTGACACAATCTGCAGTGTCTAATCCAGATTGTAGGTACTGGCACATGGCATCCTTGCCATCTTGCACAATGTCAAGAAAGCCTCCTCTGTCCTCCCTCTATGGGATTTTCTCTGCAGCCATTGCCACAACTTCAAATAGAGTAAGGAAATGTAGCCAGGGCACAAGTAGCGTTAACTGCTTTCAATGCCATGCTCTCTGCCAAAAACACTCTTCCCCAAGGTGTCATTCCCCAGGGTGTCAGATTTGGTATCATCCCCGTCTGGTGGAATCGTGGGATTATGCAGCTCCCTTAGAAGTTGAAGTGGCTGTTTGAACAACCAAACTCTGGGCTTGGATGTTTGGAAAGAAATTCTGGATCCAAAGAGGAAGGTTTATACTTCTTGTTGAAGTTCTTATTGACAGCCGGAGTAGTGTCTGGCTTGTTCGAGTTGTCCAGAACTCCATTTCTTACGGCTGTGTGACATGGAAGAATGGAATCCTTGGCCGACCCTTGTCAAGGATGTCCGTTAAGTTATCCCGCTCAAAGTCCACAGCAGCTCTATCCCCAGCCTATGTACTCAATGTCCGGTGACATGACTGACCTGTATAAAGCATCAGCATGCCCAAACCCCTCTGGTGTTTCAAAGACCACTTCTGGGGAAGTGTCTAGGGCAAATATTTTTTAAAAAAGGTAGCAGGCGCTCCTCTCCAGAAATAACATGGCACAATAACCTGTTCTGAGATGAGAATTTGCAGCACACGCCGTTTGCTCACTGTACCCATTACAGATGGGAAATATCCATTTGCATATCAGTCTTTGTCCCGCCCACATGGGTAGTCCAGCACTGAAATGCTATGGCAATTCCACTCTGAACAAGAGTACCAACAGCAACCCCATATACGTGTTTCAGCCTTGTTGGGCCTCATCAGTGAGGTGGAGCTGTGCCTCTCTGAGCATAGTGGGCAGGGAGTCCACGTCTGGTTGCCCCCAAGTAACTTAGGGTGACCAACACCAAGTTCCTTGCAAATATTTCAAAATAAAGGTAGCAGGCGCTCCTCTCCAGAAAGAACATGGCATGATAACCTGTTCAGAAATGAGAGTTTGCAGCACACGCTTTTTGCTCACTGTACCAAGTGTATAGGGCACTTGCATGATATGATGCATGATATGATATTTATAATGCGCTTAATACCCAAAGGTTTCTAAGCACAGACTCGGGAATCAAACCTGTGGTGCTCTGTGTCGTCTTGTTTCCAAGAAAAGCACGTTGCCCCTGAGCTATCCTCCCGCATCCAGGTAGCTCATTGTCGAGTCCTCCGAAGCATTAGGAGTGCCATAGTCCAGCCCAAATAGAGAGCTTTGTTCCTCCTCTCGCTCATCTTCATAGATGGAGCTCATCGACTTGAAATAGTCATTTGTCAGTGGCTTAAAAGGGCTCAACAATCCCAACAAGGATGCCAATGGCTTTGACGATGGCTTTGAGGACAAAGGGCTCGACGTTGATGCGTTCGACGGAGCAGGCGTGGGAGGTGCTGGCTTAGATTTCCCTCGAGGTATCAAGTTCTTCGAAGCCACTCGTGGAATCTTTGAGGTCTTTCTGTCTAGGCTCTTACGCACACGAATAGAACATTTTGACAACACCCAGTCAGCCTCATGAGGCGTGATAGGGTCGGAAGCCTTTTTGGGTTCAGCAGAAGGGGTAGATGACGCCGCCTTGGCGAATACCTCCAAAATCTTCAGTCGGAATTCCTCCAACTTTGCTTTTGAAGCCGATTTACTTGGGAAACATTCTCATTTCTTATCGGGCAAGGAGTCTGAAGAAGACGATCGTGACCAATGGTGTCACTTCCTGGATTTCCTCAAGGACGACGAAGAGTGTCGAGACTTCGACCTTTGCATATTTACTGCAACTCTTGGCCCTGTTAGGCAAAACCTCTCTCAAACTCTTGTCCTCTGAAGTGCTCATTTTCAACAGGGTGGTAGAAGAGGATTTAGGTGAAGGCCTTCCTAGGGCGAGTTTCCCCTTCCTCTCCTTTAAGGCCTTAACTGTCAGACTGACAGGAACCACAGTTGTCGAACTACTGGCTTGTTCCAAAACATCGGAGACATATCTGCTGCGGATCCATGATGGACATCTTCGTCCTGCAATACGAACATCACTTAAACCTGATTTTCGGAGTAGGAATTGTTGAGTAACTCGAAAACTCAAATTGGAAAAAATCGCAGGGGCGAGTGAACAGTTTCGAAGCATGCTGTGTGGAAAATCGGAACTGAGGCAACTGGCTCGTGCCATTTATAACAACGTCGACATCAAGGTCGAGAGCAGATGGAGGCCGCCAAAGGACACGAGTTAGAGGACATCAATGAGCCCCATTGTGAAAGATAGTTTGTTAACAGCTTTAAAAGTGAATTACAGCTGCTACACACCAGACCAACTGTTATGACAAAGTTTGACGGTCATCATTCAACATACATCCCCATAAGCAGAGAACTGGACAGGGTTTTCCCCCCCATGTCCACTCTTGTTATCTCACAGATTGTTGAACCTTTGGTGGAATATATCCATAGGTACCTCAATCCCTTAGGATTTACCTGGCCTTCGAGCACTAAAGACAGGATATCCTATATTCAGACAACCTTTTCATTAATATCAGTATTGCAGAGTTTTCTCAGAGTGAACAGCAACAGAGTATGATGTCCAAGTGGTCTTTAAATTATTTGGGGCAGGTCACTAAGTTAGGCAAGAGATAGTGGGGTAGTGACTACATCCTTTAAGTACTTGGAGATCCAGGAGAAATAAGTGAAACCTGTCTATTTGAATTGTAAGCCTCTTCTGGATGTTTGTCAGTGGACAACTGGCCTCATTGCTATTGACAATAAAAGGGCAGGTTAACACTGTTTAAAATGATCGCCCTGCCACAATTCCTCTACAGCCTATATGGTTACTCAACTGGGCTCAATACATTGGAAAGTAGAATTCCGTAGGTTATTGAGGAGAACTAGTGTTTCAATGGTGGCATTTACAACTCTTCCAAGTAGGTCTGAGAGGGAATGGGAAATTAGGACTTCGAAAAAGCATAACTATAGGATATGACACGACTTTTTACATGGAGCATTGTGACAGTGATTAGTACAAATCCGGGCCAGATGTGACCTTAATTGCCAGTTCCGGTACTTCACGACAGCATGGGTTTATGTGCACTTTCCCACGGCAGTGAAATAAGTGGCTCCGTCTTGGTGGGAACTAGCAAACGAAATGGGCCAAAAGGGTAAAATAACTCTGGCATCCCTTCTTTGGGCTACGGGTCACTGCCAGAGCACCTAAAAATTCCCAGATTAAGAGGATGGGTGAATTTTGGTAACCATACTCATGAGGCTCTTATTAAGGAGAGTTGCATTAAGTATTGTATTTCTTTAAAAAAAAGGTACAGAAGGAATTTCACTTTGGTCATGGAGGGGCTATCAGCAGCTTCACTTTAGGCATAGCCTGCATTCACAACGACAGGTCAATTATAATCTCCTGGATTACATGGAGGGATAGGTTTATTGCTAACCTTGGCTCACGCCACACATCTTCAATTTGCAAGATCATACTTGGGAACAGAACAACGCCCCTGCCGATACTAAGCCAGATGGGCGATGGGCCATGGGGAATTAAAGAGGTTTGGGTCTCCCTAGGGAGATAGCAATTTGTCAGATTGAGAATGGTACCATTTAAAATCCTACATAGGATGGATTGCTCCCCAGAAACACTCCACAAAGAGAGCCTGTATCCAAAATGCCATAGGGAAATGGGAATGCTGTTAAAATATAAATGTGGTCCTGCCCCCTGCTTCAAAACTACTAAGGAGCAATTGGTATCAAGATCAAGTCCTAGAATGGAACTATGAAGTAGAAACCACATGTACTATTATATTGTGTGACCTGGCATGATCTATTTATGATTAACTGTTTAGCCTGCTCTGGTCCTGTGGTAGCCAATAAGGACATAGGTAGGAAAGGGGGAGTTGCTGACCTGCTCAGGATAACAGAATGGTTAATAGTATTAATAGAATCACAGCATTTGAGAAATTACTGAAGGGGCTGCTCTATAAAATTCAATCAAACTTTGGACAAATGACAAAATACGATCAAATAGTGGACTTGCATAAACCTATGTATAAATAGCAAAAGATGAATAATGTTCAATGCATGTTAAATTGATCATGGGGTAGCGGGAGGGGAGAGTTGCGATTATGTTTAAACGTTATTTTTGTGATCAAAATGCAAATCAAATTATTGTTTTTAAACGAAAAGATAACCAACCTAGACTGATTGGCCACAATAAGGTTTGCACTAAACTTAAATAACCAAGTCTTAAAACATAGAAAACGGACATCCACATTAAAAAAACCTGGTGTTCAAAGATCAAAACAGCGCTCTAGCGTAAATACAAATCCAATACGGCTTTTTAACACCCGTTTAATTTAGCTCCATTTTTGTTTTTGTATTTTTTCTACTCTCCAATTAAAAAGTTAAACTGGAATTAGTGTGCATATCAGGAAAGGACAAAGCATCCGCTGAGGAATGGAGTAAAACATACGACATCCAGAGCAATCAAGCAGACACACAGATAGCTGTTGATCCAAGAATATGGGAAATAGGATCTCTAGACATCTCACCATCTCTGAACAAGCAATTATATTTTGAGAAAAGGAAATCTGATACCTTCCCACTCCCTACGTCAGGCAGCAGGGCAGGCTGTTGTCTATTTCACAATGAATGGTCTTATGTACACACTGCTCCCTTAAATTTCTATACTTTAAATGTGCAGTTGCAGTTTTTCCCCTGTTCATCCATACTTTCCAAATATTTTGTGTTCTAGGCCCCATTTCAGAAAAGTAGCTCTGCCAGACTCCAGGCACGTTGTGATTATACTTATCAGCTCTAATCCAACAATTATAATTCTCCAATGAGGGCACCATTGCTTTAGCTGCCTCAAAGTTCAGTCAGCCATTTAATAACACACCCCATGCGAATAATGAAAGCTCTGAAAAATGAATAAATTTTTCCCTACCCGTTTAGGAAGATAGAATCAGACCTAGGAAACGTAAAGCCCCGTTTATATATTGGCTGGGAAAGATTGCTGTATTAAAAATGAAGGATTATGTTAAGATGTTTGTACTCCCTATAAGGAAGTACCTATTTAAGTACCGGTTATGGTTTGCCATCTGTCAAGGGTGTGGAAACCCTGATATTTTATGATTTTTGTTATTAATTAATAAAATGGCGCGAGTAAATTCAGTTTCTGAAAGAAGTCTCTGCTAATCGGACCCACTTTCATAAAGTTCCATGCCAAAAATCATACTCCATACATGTGCCCTTACTGCACCAGTCTCCCGACAACTGCACGTTGCCCTTATTCATCTGCTGGCAAGGTAAATTGAAGGAATAAACTATGCCCGATTATAGTGCCTTAACAGCACACATTAAAGTCACAACAATTGGAGTTCATACTACGCCAACCACCTGGGGCTCAGTGGCCAGGATAAGCATTGACCGGTGGTCCAAAGAAATGGATAAATGCGCCTCCCTGGAAAGGCGAATCTATACAGCAATAGGGTGCCCCTGGAAGTTTCTGAAAATATGGGGAAAATGGGAGGAATAGGTAAAGTAACAAGAAACTGGGGGAGCCCGGACACTTTGAGAGGCCGTATGGAGCATCAAACCAATCCTTTCCACATGTCGGGAGATCCACGGGCAATGTAATGTCATGTGTTATGTAATGTTCTCGCTGTTAAGCCTCCTGCTACTAATGTGTACTCATGCTGTTTTCCTTGTTTGAAAAACCTAATAAAAAGAGGTTTAAAAAAAAAGAAATTTGAGTTCATACAAGTTACTTAATGAGCACAACCGCTGAAATGGTTATTGGTTATTCGAGCAAGCCCACCCAGGTAACACCACTGTTCCTTGCGCTGAATCTCATATAAAAAAAAGGTTTATCTCATCATCCAGGCATGGATGGCCACACACAGACTTTGCCTGAATGATGACAAGACTGAGATCATTATCCTGGCAACCCCGTCGTCCCTCAAAAAACTGAGCCCCAAATACTCAACCTTCAATATCGACAATATCATCACAGTTGCCAAGGAAGTAAAAACTGGGGTTCTACTTGGACTCCACTCTGTCCCTCAACAAACAGGTAAACGCCATGGCCTCAACCACAGCCTACACCTGCAAACTGATAAGGGCAGGCAAAGCCTTCCTTTCTAATGACAGCTGCATTACCCTGGCCAGAGCACTCACACTCTGAAAGCTCAACTATTGCAACGTCATGTACATAGGGGCGAACAAACAAATAACCAAGAAAATCCAATTCCTGCAAAACATTGTTCTTAGAGCTGCTTTGGGAATTGCAAGAAGAGAACATATCTCTGAGACAAGAAGAGCCAACAACTGGTTATCTACATCAGACAAAATCAAACTAAAAGTTGCCTCGCTCACTCACAAATGCATAAATAAGGCAGCCCCACTTTATCTGTCAGACAGAATTGTCATGAAAACTGCGACAACCAACTCTCCAATACTAACTGCCTTCTAATTCCCAGATTCAAGCTAGCCAGAGTGGGAGGCAACAGCTTCCAGGTTAAGGCAGCCCAGCTCTGGAATTCGCCCCCCCCCCACCTTAGAATAGAGCAATCTTACCATAAATTCCGACAGTGTATAATTAAGTCGCTTAAGGACTCTGACTTCGAAGCGAACCTATGACAACTTGTTAAATTGGCCTCGCCAGCCACTGGTCACTGCATACATTCCAGTTAACCTGCTTTTCTATAGACTACACTTGCCACTATCTGCCCAAAGTTTGAATTTCTGACTTGTAAATATGTTATATGTAAATACGAAAACTTATTTTACTATGTGCAACTATATTGGATGCATATTTTTTATATAACTAAGCTTTGAGTGATCTTATGCAATGCGCCCGTATACCCTGGGGTCTGGCGCGCAATACAAGTAATAAAACAAATAAACACATGTTAACATCCCAAAATAGCATATATTGCGGCTGACGCACTCAGAGTGCTGAGGATGGGTGCCGTCTTCGCTGTCCTCCTGGCATTTTTTTGCTTCTACAGCTTTTCTGCCCATCTGCTATCTCGCATTCATCTGCATCTTCCTCCATTGGTGGTGGCCACGAAACTCATTCATTCCATTGGTCAGACTGATAAATCCTGCCTCTGTGTACCGAAACTACACATACCGCGGGGCACGCGCAATACGCGAGAGCGCACTCGAAGTGAGTGCTGAGGACGAGTGCGATCTTCACTGTCCACGCTGTGGAATGTCTGAGTGCCCTGGACTAGAAGAGTAAGTTCACTTTGTGCATTTCAACACAGTCTTGCAAAGCGCTTGCCACTACAATTATCTGCATTATATCCATTTGCCTGACTGCACACTCGAGACTGCCCAGTCTACCCAAAATTCGAACGAAGAAGCCCAAACCGGTTCGGAGACAAGGCCTACATACCGATATGCTAAGGAGGGGGAAGCGGGTATGAAGCCAGCCCCTTTCCCGGAAATTGGTAAAGGAGGCACCAAAAACTTAAAGTGGGGGAAAGAATGACCAGGGGCCAAACTGAGGTGGTCCTCCCAATCTTCAACCCAGAATCTCTGTCTTTTTGCAGGGGTGGGCAATGCCTCCACGCAAATGAACAAATCCAACACGGCTGCCATGTCTCTCTCCCCGCCCCCACCCCTCCTCAAGGGTTTGTCTGTGCTCCCTGTGCCTAGTGTCAGTGCCACAAAGTTACCTTCTCCCTTGCCAAGCTCAATTGGTGAAAGTTGTGCCCCATTATCTTGCTCCATGCAGTCCCTGGACAACAATGGCTCGCTACAGGACCCTGCAAAGTAACACTAGGCAATGCCAACACAGCCGGGACAGACAATTTATCTGTGAACCTGTCCAGCAGTCCCACTCCTGAGGCGCTGGCTCACGAACTGGAGGCTACTGCAGCTATAAATTGTGAACTTGAGCCTAACTGGCAAAAGTCTGAACTAGGCCCTATTGCTGGAGCTGACCACTTTACCACTTATTTTAGTGACCTAGCGTCCAAGCTTGATGCACTGCTTGCCCTATGCTCTGTAATAGCTTTGGACCAGTGTGACTTAAAATGGAGTGTTTACAGAGCAAAATGTCTTGTTAGGAACGTTTGCTTCCAAAAGCGTCACCATCTTCAGACTATTGTGGATAAGCAAATTGCCTCGAATGCCCTACTTGGTGCTAAGGACCTACCCACGACCTGCGGAAATGTGGGCTGTGAGCCCGGGGTCAGGGGACAGCCGGTCCCAACTTTGTTCTCCGTCTCCTCAGATGAGACTTAGGTTTCCTGGAATTCACAGGACTCCCTTCGAAGAGAGAATTGCCGAGGCCAAGTCGAACACCAAGGAAATGTTCGCCATTTTCAGGGAACTTGAGAACCCCACACCCACCCCCCAAAACTTCACTAAGGACAAAGAATGGTGTGACAACATCCAAACAGCCATGCGCAATAAGATCAGCTCTCTCCAAGCCAAAATCTTGAACACCAAACTAACACTCTCCACCCACACTACACCCTCCCCACCACCACTGCCCCCATCACCCACTGAGGCCCCACCCACCTTCTTGTTTAAAACCGTCCAAGAAAACGACATGATCAACATTATGAAAAACATAAAACCCTCCAATTGCAAAGGCGACCCCTGTCCTGCCTCCATCATCAAAGACTGCGCAGACACCTTGGCCCCTTTTCTAACAGCCTTCGTCAACGCCTCCTTCACCACGGGGAGAGTCCCCGCCTGCCTAAAGGAAGCATGGGTCCGACCCCTCATAAAGAAACCCACACTTGTCCCCACCTCCCCTAATAACTACCGCCCCATCACCACTGTCCCTTTCCTCCTCAAGATTCTAGACAAAGCAGCCTACCTGCAGGTCCAGCACTTCCTCGAAGAACAGAACCTCCTTGGACTGAGACAATCCGGCTTTCGCCCTAGGCATGGGACAGAGACCGCCCTACTCGACCTAAAAAAACAAATGGACGACGCAAGGGACCAAGGCAAACCTGCCTTGCTCCTTCTCCTGGATCTGTCGGCAGCCTTTGATCTTGTAGACCACGACATCCTCTGCCACCACCTCTCCTCCACAGCCAACTTCTCTCAAGAAGCCATTACATGGATCGCCTCCTTCCTCCAAGGCAGGACCATGCAGGTCTTCTCCGACCTAGCCACTGCATCACCCTCTATCATGCTATGTGGGGTGCCCCAAGGCTCCTGCCTCTCCCCCACCCTCTACAACATCTTCACCCGCCCCCTCTTCCTCATCCTTGACGCCATGGGCATCTCTTACACCAACTACGCCGACGACACACAGATCCTTCTCACTCTGACAGGCAACTATGACACGGACTCTGCTACCCTCAACAACATCTGCAACACAATTCAAATGTGGATGGCTATCAATGGCCTCTGCCTTAACTCCGACAAAACTGAGCTCCTACTCGTAGGCTCCCCTGACACCATCAAGAAACTTGATGCTCAGTTCAGCCATTTCACCATTGACTCAATCACGATCCCAGTACTTGACACGGTAAAAACACTAGGCGTCTACTTAGACTCCAATCTATCCATGACCAGACAAGTAAACGCCATTGCCTCCTCTGCCGCTTACCATGCAAAACTCCTTAACGCAATCAGACCTTATCTGTCAAAAGACACCTGCACTAACATAGCCAGGGCCATAACCGGCTCGCGACTTGATTACTGCAATATTCTTTTCCTTGGGACCTCCAACAAAAATCTTGAGAAGCTCCAAGTAATACAGAACAGTGCCCTACGCGCTGCACAAGGCATTGCCAAGAGAGAGCACATCACCGCTGCCAGAAAAGCTTCCCACTGGCTCCCCATAAAGGAGAGGATCCTATTCAAGGCTCTAAGCATCACCCACAAATGTGTCCATCTTGCCGCCCCAATGTACCTTTCGCAGAGGATCCACCTGGTCTCCTCCACAAGACCCACTAGATCACCCTATGCCAGCATGCTCTCAGTACCCAGGGTAAAAAAGACCAGAGCAGGGGGCTCCAGTTTCCCGTACCTCGCTGCCGTACACTGGAACACCCTCCCTAGCTCCCTGCGCTCTGAACCCTCACTGACCGCCTTTCGGAAAACCCTGAAAACGACCCTGTTCATATAACAATTACATGGCCTAGCCCTCATAATTGTATTGTATGATGTATTATGTGATATATCTGATCACAGGTCACTGCCTTACTGTAACCCAAGGCACAACCTGCTCACATTGTAACCAAGTCTTCCTGCAAGTAACAGTGCCACAATGCCCCTGGGCTGCCTGCGCGCTATATAAATTTAATAAATAAATAAATAAATCGGTTAATATCGCTGGCGGGAATGAGGAAGACGCTCTGGAAGCGTTATGCGCGGAAATCGCTATTGAGAAAACCCGCCCCCTAACCCCTCTGTACCCATGCCTAAACTCTCCAAAAGAGTTCTGGTAGGGGCTGGGACACAAAACATGAGACAGTCTTCCTGTACTATAGTAAAACAGGAATGGGGATCATTTCATCCTGGAACCCAAATCCATTTATACAAGGGACCCTACTATCGATGCTTAAATTCCGATACTTAACAGGAAAGCATCCTCATACTCAATTTGTATTGGAACCCGGATGCCATGTTGTTGATTAGTTTCACTGATGCCATTACTGACATCCTAGATGAACATTTTACCCTTCCAAATCCTCCAGGAATTATTATTTGTGGAGATCTTAATATTGAATGTCTGGATGAAAAGGTTAATATCAAAACACACACACACTTCAAAAGTCCTATGGTACTATGCAATGCCTCGGGCAAAACAAGATTCATCCACAAACATGTACAGATTGATGCCATAGCAGAAATAAAAATCCTCTTTAAGATTGATCTGCGGAAAATCAGATCCTCCAGAGCCAATGAGAATATGGAAGCATAAAAAAGAAAAGAAAACCAATGTCCAAAATGTGGTTAATTGCCCTTAACGCTGAACAAAACCAGCTTGATGAAGCACAAGAAATGAAATTAAAAAAAAACATCAGGGCCATCAGGCAACTAATTAATAAAACACTGACCCCCCCAGGATGCAATCTTGACAAACGTGGTGACAGAAGAGAATTGGGTAATTTTCTATCAGAACTTGTTTGGATCCAAGGACCTAATGGAACAAGAATTCATCCGTCAGGAGGCTGGAGACTGGATTTTCCCCTTTGATGAAGCAGACTTGGATGAATTAATGAAAAAAGCAAAATGAGCAACTACTACGGTCCCAGATTGCATCACCTACAGAACTATCAAATCTAATTCTGCAGCATCAACACAGTTTATCATGCGAGTCTTTGAGGTTGTCCTAATGGCGGGAAAGATACCAGAATCTTGGAACAAAGCGATTATAGTACCAGATCGGAACAGATCCAAACGATTGACTGATCGCATTGCTGGATGCGCTGGGAAACCTTTTGCATCCATATTGTTGAAACATCTGAAGATATGGATCACCAAGATGGGGGAAAAAAAGAGATCCTCAGCAAGCTGGCTTTACCAAGGGAGTAAGAACAGATCTCCACCTGCTCCTGATGATCAATCTCCTAAAAACAAAGGCAATAAGAAATGGAACTGAAACATACGTGGCCTTCATAGACCTAAGCAAGGGATTCAACAGTGTCGAGAGGAAACTATTATGGGAAAAGATGGCAAACTGGACTGCCCCCCACGCTTACTGGGAGCAATCAAGGCTCTCTATACAAACACCGGAGTCCAGGTAAGATTGAATGCAGACGGATTGCTATCAAGAGAAATACCCACCAAGAGAGGGCTAAAGCAAGGATTCCCACTGGCTCTAATGCTGTTCAACCATTTCCTCTCCCATCTACATGAAGACCTAAACAAAGCCAGGTCATTCCCACCCCAAATCAATGGGCTTCCCTTACCGTGGTCCCTCTATGCCGACGACTTAGTCCTGATGGAACTCCAATAGGCTTGCAGAGGAGAATAGCCAGTCTGCAGAAATATATCCTTAAAACGCCCTGCAAATCAATGAGTGAAAAAACGAAAATCATGGACCTGAGAAAAATGAGGGGCAGACTTAAAAAGCCTTTTAGATGGTCTTTGAATCAAGTTGAACTCCCTTTGGTAAAATAAATTACTTACTTGGGAGTAACCATAAGCTCAAGTATTGAGGAGAAGCCCAGGCAACTGGAATTGAGGATACGTGTCAAAGCCCTGGCAACTCAGGCCTCAATAATACACAAAAAAATATGTCAAGTTCACGTTTTGCCCGATTCTGGACTTTTATAAGATGAAAGTCAGGCCAATAATCACATACGCTTTATCATCGTTTCCTTGGAAAATGTGGAACACATTGGAAGGCTTATTTTGGAGACCAGCTTTAAGGCTGCCAAGAAGAATCTCCATAACAGCTATAAGGCATAAAATGGCCCTGATCTCCATTCATGGAATGGTAGTATGGAAATCCCTGGCATTATACAAGAAATGCATTCTGCATGACACTCCAGACCCATACCTGATATTAAAGGATCATGCATCCTCTGAAGATTTCCCATTAAAGGCCTGAAAAGGGGATGTAAGGACATTATGGTGAATTCAGGAATCCTGGAAGATACATAGCAAAACGACAGCTGTGGCAGGAGGATTGGGTTGAAACGGAACAAGCAAGACGCAAACACAAGTTGCAGCACAACCTCTGGCTCGAACAAAGACCATTCCATCATACCCTCCCCCCAAGTATTTAATAAAATTCCTAAGTATGCAACATCGGAATGGGTTTTTGCGAAATTCCACCACAATATTCTACCGACCCGGGAGTTATTGGAAATATTTGCTGTGCCAAAAGCGGATAGCTCTTGTGGATTCTGCAAAGCTAAGGATCACCAAGAGACTTTGAAACACTTGTCTATAAACTGCACATGACTTACGACTCAAAGAACAAACTATTTGGATAAGATCATAACAACCAAAAAGTTGAACTCCAAGGAGGACTGGTGGAGAACAATTTGTACAGGTGAGGAATTCAGACTAACATGCGCAATGTCAAATTTCATCAAAGAAGTCCTCCCTGTTGCACCAAACTCTACTAGAATGATCTCACACGGACCTTAAAAGGAACTGGCAACATTAAATGGACTAAATGAGGAAACCTCTCGCTCTCCTTTCCTCTTCTTTCTCCTCCTTTTGGTTATCTTGCTCCAGACTCCATTCCATCCTCCTCCATTTCTTTAACCTCTTTTCTACCATTTATCATCAACTTTTTTACCAAGGTGGGAAAAAATGTTTTATTTCTTTTTAGTGACTAAGATGTTTATCAAGAAAAGATAAAAGGTTTTTTGTACAAACCATAAATCTTAACGTTTTTTAAAAAACATTTAAAGTAGCAAACAGTCTGTGGAGTCCTGAAGTAACGTGCCTTACAAAAGTATTAACAAGTGTTGGCTAGTGACCTTGTGGTGATGGAGGTTGTTGTAGGTCGCAGTGCATAGACTGTTGACAAATATGGAATTGAACAGCTGATCTGATGTGTAGGGGAAATACATGGGGGTCGTGGACAGAAATTGCAGCAGTGGAAGGTAGGGGTGATTTAGTGGGAGGCATGTATGTTGAGCAAACGAGAGGGCCGATGCCCCCTCAAAGTGAAGGAAGTGGACCTTAAATGCTGGTGGTAAATGTCTGCCGGAAAGGAGTTCTAGTGAAGAGGAAAAAGAGGGAGAAGGAATGAAAGCAAACTAGCGCAAAAGACAGATTGTGGAAAAGCAAAATCAGTGTTTGAGAAGGAGAGTAGTGGGAGATTAAGGATTCTAGATAGTGGGGAGCAAGGCCATACATAGATTAGAGGATAAGAAGATTGTAGGGAGACCAGTTGTGCATGGATTACTAGCTAGCCTGGCGGTAGTGGACAGAGGCGTTGAAGAAGCGAGGAGATGGTTTGTGTGCCAAAGTTGAATACTTTGTTGAGGGGAGAAGCGGAGTAGGTGAGTGACGCAGGTGGAGACTTGAGCAGTCATTAAGGTGACTAAGGGCTGGGATGTATAGTAGTGTCTTAGTAGAGCGATGGGTGAGAAAGCAGATGGATGCTAATGCGAGCGTGAGAGAAGTGAACCCGACAGCAGTAGCTGTAGAGGTGAAAACCCACCACCAGCAAAGGGCAATCGAGCCAGGTTTCCTACAACAATGTAACATCAAAGTCAGCCAATACCTTGCAGGTCCCCTTGTCCGCCAATAAATGGCTAAACCCCTCATGTTCCAGCTTGCAATCTTTAGAGGTCAGAACTTCCCTATGTGGGCTCCCTCAGAAGCAAGCAGCTCCCGAGGCATCATCACTGAGTGGACTGCTTCAAAACCTAGGGTGGCCTCAGCCGTTGTTGCCCGAGCGAGCAAAGCATCATTGTGCCTTTCCACATACTTCTTAACAATATAGCTGGCCTTCCCCACGTGTTGTGGTCCCCGCTTATGTAAATCGGGGCATCTGGTGGTAGATTGTACTGTGCTGCAAATAGTTAGTTTCAAAAGCTAGTGAGAACAGAACATCTGCATTCTCATACAGTAATGAAACAATGGAGGATGAAACAAAGCGTATCAGTACCCAATTAGTGGTGCTACCCCACTTGGGCAATTCAAGTTGGACCATGTCTTTAGAGGTAATTGTGGATAACCATGGTACAGGGGCCCAAACCCAAAGTAGTTGATCTATTCAAAAGCGCTCTATGGTCTGTGGGCTGGATCTCCTCCAATTTAGCTGAGGATTCCGGCCTTATGGGGCCCATCACTCTGTTGCCAGAGGCTGCACTGAATGGGCCACTTAACATGGGCACAATTATCCTGTAATGCTGCGTACCACTTGGAATCTTTCCATCAGTGTTACTTCTAACAGGGAGAGGGCCCCTTACATTTACATACGGTAGACGCTCCATAGTGGCCTTGTGCAAATTCGGAGCATGCTGACCGGGGATAGTAGAAGACAAAGGTCCAGAGTGAAAGCAGTGGGAATAGATCCATGGTACCACTGGCCAGTCAATGTCCAATCCGAATCCAATACCCACTTGCAGGTTTTGGTCAGTGGGCACGCTCTTGGGGACAGTCCACCTGTCAAGGGTCCTTTAAGCGTCACTGTGCGCCTAGTACCATCAGTCTGCACTCTTGTGATCTTCTGCACTTTTGTAGTTACTTATTGTAATCCTCACCAGTGACAGTCCCCTGGCCAACAAAGTTAATCCGCGAGCACATGTTAAACATAATACATTCAAATACTGAAATGTGAACACTTGTTTAACTGCATTGTATAAAGATGTATGAGAAGGCTCAACGAGAAAATCCGAAGACACACTGTTGCCATTGTAACTTGTTGGGCAATGTATTAATGGTAAACCCTAAATGTATAGATGCATGAACTCTCCATGAACCCTAGATCCGTGATGTATTAATCTGTATAAAAGGTGTGACTATTCTAATGTACAGCCCCACTCACTGAGCACACCGAACAGGGCTGGAGTTCGCTGTGTTGTACTGAGGGCCCGATAGCTATCTGTTGCTTTGTCCTTTGAAACTGTTCAGTATAGACTAAAGATCTCTGTATCTTTCTTTGTAACCCGTGTTTGGTGTATTTCCTTTTGGGGTACTCAGCCTCGATATCTTCTTTTTGCTTTCACAGAGTGAAGTGTTATGGTTAGTGGTTAGTAAAATCCCATATCGATGCACCTCTCCTCCTTTGGTATACTATTTCCTAAGTAAGATATTTCATTCAGGTCCTGGATTCCCAGCTCTCCTTTGCTGGATTGTGTCCCATTATAATAGTTTCGAGTTCCATTTATAATGATGTTCTCACTTTCAGGCCAAGGGCTCACTCAGCAAGAGTGAGCATTTTTGCGTTTCCTCCAGCAACTAGAATCCCAGGGGGAGGAAGAGATTAGCCATTTCCAAAAGAGAGCTTTTAACTCAGAATGTAGATTTAAAATTACTCTGAGCACTCTTCATTTGGGAGCTGTACCGTTCTGATGTCCTCTGTTTTCAGGAATCTATTTACTTATTTTTACATTTGTAAAGCGCACCTAACCCTCAGGCATCTAGGCGCTTGTACTTAAGAACTCGGTTACACTGCCTCAGGTATCTGGGGGCTTGAACTTAAGAAATCGGTTACATTGCATTCATAGTCAATTTACAGGAGGTGCATACATGGGTTAAACAGTACATTCCTTGAATGTATGGGTTAAGCAGCAGTCGCATTCATGGGGATTATGTTGGATAACAATTTTGCTATCAATTCTCCAAGCGTGAAGTCATTTATTGGGAATCTTGGCTAAAGAGCCAGGTTTTGAGGCTTCTACGGAAGGACCACAGCGATGGGTCTCCCCTTAGCTCCAGGGGCATGGCATTCCAGTATTTGGCACCGATAAAAACAGGGAAGCTGCAGCCTCCAGATTTTTGTTGTTTGAATCTCTTGGTGACCACGTGACCTGCATACGATTGGATCTCGCACTGGTAGCCAGTTGATGCTTCTTCTGACTGTGGACATGTGGTCTTTTTTCAGGATATTGAGGGCCGCTCTAATTGCGTTATTCTGTACTATCTGAAGCTTGTTAATGTTTTTAGAAGTAGATCCAGCAAACAAGGAGTTGCAATAATCAATCCTGGAGAGGATAAGTGTTCAGCGAGTGTAATACAATTGTCTCTGGTTAAGAAGGGTCTGCAAGAAGTAATACGTTTGTCAGTATAGGCTGATGCTGATGCGATGACGTTAACTTGTCTGGTTATGGAGAGTGACAAATCCAGGTACACACCTAAAGTGTTTACTTCTTTCGCTACCATAATGTTATTGCCGTCAATGTCAAAGGATTTGTAGGCTGGTGGTAGGTTCTTTAGCCTTGGAAGGCTGTCCACAATTAGCTCAGTTTTATCGCCATTCAGACAGAGTTCATGTTGCGCCATCCAGGCTTGGATGGTGAGGTAGATAGTGTTCAGGACTTAGTGTCTATGTCATGATTTCCAGTGATTGGAAGCATTATTTGTGTGTCATCCGCATGGTTGGTATACGTGACACCCAATTTGTAAAGGAGGTCAAAGAGAGGTTTTGTAAAAAGATTGTACAACATTGGGGATAAGCAAGAGCCTTTTGGGACTCCGCAGGTGACTGGGGTAGGAAGGGCTGAGGCGGAAGTGGAGAAGACTCATGGTGCGGCTACAGAGGAAGCCGCAGAGGTCCAGGAGGAGGAGGATTGCTAGATTGTCTCTGTCTCATTTGAATTTTGAAGTCCAAAAGGGACGTTACTGTTCCGTGGCCTTGGTGGAAACTGGATTGGCGAAGGCCAAGAAGGTTATGGGTTTCAAGGTGGTTTTGCATTTGTACGCATGCTGCTCTGTCAATTATTTTTTGTAGAAAGGGTACTGTTGTAATGGGCCGGTAATTGCTGGGTACATTAGAATGTAGGTTTCTTAAGCAGTGGGAGTACCCATACTTCTTTCAGGTGTTCCGGTACTTTGTTAGAGGCGAAGGAATTATTGATCAGAGGTGTGATGAACGGGGCCAGTTTGTCGGTGCAGTCTTTAATAAGTGTAGCCAGGCAGATGTCTCCTTGGCATCTCGAGGGCTTTACTCCCTTTATGAATTTGATCGTTTCAGCCGCGGTGATGCGTGTGAATTCAAACCTGGGGTATGAAGTTGGTGGCGTGGGGTAGCTTTTATTGTTTTTTTTGGAGTAAGGTGATCTTGTGAGGACCTTTTGTATGTTCTCGCACCATAGTTGGTCTTTGGTGCAATCGTCTGGCGACCAAGGTGGTGATTCCAGTTCCTGTAGAATGTTAAAATGTTCTCTAGTGCCCGAGTTGGCATTCTCTGTTCTTTTCTTGTGCTGTATGCATTACGCCTAGCTTGGATGGTGGCTTCCTGGTATTCTGCGGCTAGTGTATTGAATTGATGTTTATTGTAATGGGTGGGAGTTTTTTTCCAAACGCTCTGTCTTTCTTTTTTTGCTGCATAAGTTTTTGAGACTAGTGGTGTACCAGGAGTTGGTATGGGCTGTGGGTTTGGCTTTGCCGTTGCCCAGGGGTGCCACTTCGTTAATAGCTGCCTCCAGAACTTGGTTGTAAAGAGCCACTAAGGATGTAGTATTGATGGAGAAAAGTATGACATTATGGTCGGATCGTGGGCATCGGTCGTTGTTGGATATATTGGGGATGCAGTTGAAGAGGGCAAGCCAGTCCAAAGTGCGGCCTTTAGCGTGAGTTGGGCAGGGTGAAACCTTGTGCTTCAATAGTGTTAGCTACTGTGAGGGCTTGGCAATCAGTGAGTTCATTATGTCCTAGGTTAAGATCCCCTGGGATGAAAACTGGACAATGGCTTTATGTCAGTTGCCAAGAGAGAAGCTATGTCTTTCTCAAATGAGAAGGTGGGTCCTTGCGGTCTGTAAATGAGGTGGGGTGGAGAGAGAGAGGAGAGAGAGAGAGAGAGAGAGAGAGAGAGAGAGAGAGAGAGAGAGAGAGAGAGAGAGAAAGAAAGAGAGACAAAGAGAGAGAGAAAGAAAGAGAGACAAAGAGAGAGAGGAAGAGTGAGAGAGAGAGAGGAAGAGAGAGAGAGAGAGGAAGAGAGAGAGAGAGAGGAAGAGAGAGAGAGAGAGGAAGAGAGAGAGAGGAAGAGAGAGGAAGAGAGAGAGAGGAAGAGAGAGAGGAAGAGAGAGGAAGAGAGAGGAAGAGAGAGAGGAAGAGAGAGAGGAAGAGAGAGAGGAAGAGAGAGAGGAAAGGGGAAAGAGGAGGAAAGAGAAAGAAAGAGAAAGAAAGCGAAAGGAAGAGAAAGAAAGAGAAAGTAAGAGAAAGAGGAAGAAAGAGAGGGGAAGATGTAGTTTGTGGCACAAACTACATTTCCCATAACCTTTGTAGTTCGCCACAGTACTAATTAACACGTCAGGCGCGTAAGCGCCGGCGCATAGGGGCTGGTTTCCTCCAGTGTATTTAAAGAAGTAGGGTGATGTATTCACAATTGATGCTAGATTAGGAGAGGACCAGTAGGCTATTCTTTTAAAGATTAGATTGTTTTAAATAATAGCATTTTAACTAATACTTTTATATACCTCACAGTTTTAGTAGGAAGTGTTTTGAATGCAAATTTATCAAGTCATATTTTTGTAGAGAAATGTGTTCAATTGTCTGGATTTCATTGCGTTGCCATTAGAATACCAGCAATTTGTTTTGTAGCAGGCTCTTTCTGCAGTTCAGTGAGAAGGAAAGGGTACAGAACACTCGTACGTGCCACAAACTACATTTCCCATAATCTTTGTCGTTCGCAACAGTACTAAGTAACAAGTCAGGCGCGTAAGCGCTGGCGCATAGGGGCCGGTTTACTCCAGTTTCGCTCCGGGAGTGCTCTGCTCTGCCTTCCCTCTTTCCTCCGTCATATCATTACAGGTAATTTTATATGTGTATACTGCTATCTGCGCTAGGTTAGGATGATAGTAGACAATGATGAGCGGAAGGAGGTGCCACATTTAAGTGGAATCATGGGGGCACACAGATCTATTAGGGTGGAGGAGGAGAAACATGCTAAATCTCCAGTGCTACATCTGAGGCTAAAAGTGGGGTTGTTGAATACTCGATCCATGGTCAAACATGCAATTAATATAAATTAATTGATCGTGGAGAAACAATTAGATATACTATGTGTGACCGAAACATGGTTGAAGAACCCTATAGGACCTACATGTGCTTTAGCCGTCCCTGAGAGTTATACAGTTTACAATGTAAACAGAAAAGGTGACCAAGCTGGAGGGGTGGCCATTATAGCCAGAGAAGAGTTGAAAATGTTTAAGGTCAGCTTTAGCTGTAGTGGTTGTGAATCCATTCAGCTGACGCTGGTATTTACTCCCAACAACTGTCTTAATATAGTAGTTCTCTATAGACCGCCTTCTATGGTCTCAGAGTTTGCTATCAAGCTCTGTTCTCAACTCATAAATTTAAAAACAACTAATGTATCTACGTTAGTAGTTGGTGATTTTAAATTACTGGAGAGGGAATAGGAAAGACAAAGAAGCTATTGCCTTGGAAAAAACATTAAAAAACCTAGATTTTATGCTAATCAATAACGAGCCCACAACACCGCAAGGGAACCAACTGGATTGGATCCTATCCCATAACCTTCAAACTCATATGATTTCCACAGAACCATGTATCTGGAGTAACCATTTCCTGGATTCTTTGGAAATAGTATTGCAAATTCCTTTAAAACAACAGAATCCTCATATTAAGGTTGCAAGCAGAAATTTCAAAAACCTGAAGACAGACCAACTTCAGTTCTGTTTAGATAAAATTTCACAGTCATTTCAGGCTCAGGATAGCTGCGAGATGCTGCTAAATAAATTAGTTGATCAGGTGGCTCCACTGAAAACCAAGATAACCAGGAAAGGCAGTAAAAACCAGAAATGGTTTAATACGGAGTTAGATTGAATTAAAATGGAAAAAAGAGCTCTTGAATGAAAGTGACATCAAGATAAATCTAAGGAAAACAAACATAAATGGAAGTTAGCAAATAAGAAGTACTGAGATAGCATAAGGTTAGCCATGGCAAGTTTCTTTAAGAAATTGAAGCAGCAGCTAACACTACCAGTAAGCTTTTTGAAATTTTGAAGTGTTGAGAAACCAAAAAATCTCACTCCGCCTTTTTCACCATCCAAGGAAGATTGCGATATTGTGCAAAATGCTTTTGCAGCTAAAACAACGAAAGCAAGACAAAATATAATTAATGCTAGGAAAGTTTTGCACCAGGAAACGCTGATAAAGGAGGGCAATAAACATGGTGGACCGGATAACTTTAACTTTGCTACCATTACAGAAGAAGAATTACTGAAAGTGTTAGGTCAAATGAAACCCACGTCATGTGCCGAAAATGTGTTAGCTTCCAAAAATCATACTCCAAAACGAGGAATGGTTTGCACCTATTCTGCTGAGAATAGTCAATGCCTCTTTTAAGGAGGGAATAGTACCGAAAGAGATAAAAAAAAGGTTACTATTGCGCCTTTGGTAAGAAAGGTAGGGTTGGATCCAAAGGACCCAGGCAATCTTCGCCCCATCACAAACTCAAATTTTATACTCAAAATTATGGACAGAATTGCCACATTGCAATTGCAAGAACATGTAGAAAAACAGTTCTCTCTACATCAACAACAATCTGGTTTCAGGGCGTCTCACAGTACCGAAACAGCAATGTTAGACCTTCAAAATCATATGCTGGGCTTGATCGATAAAGGAAAAAAAGGGATATTAATGTTACTGGATCTCAGTGCGAAGTTTGATCTGGTAGATCATCAATTATTAGTAGAGGCACTGAGAGATATTGTGGACTGTTCTAAGGTAGCATTGGAGTGGTTAGTATCTTTTCTCACAGACCGGCAAGCCAAAGTGCATTGGGGGAATAATTTCTCGGAGGCCATCTCAATCCTATTTGGAGTCCCTCAGGGAGCAAGTCTCTCACCGATGTTATTTAATATATACATGCGAAGTCTGTGTGACATTTTGGTGGAAGCCGGTGTGTTTTTCACCAATTATGCAGACGACACGCAGCTTATCATTGAATTAGAGGGATCTCATGCCAAGGATAGCGAGAAGATTGCAAAAGTGTATAGCAAAATCAATGAATGGATGCAGCAAAATTGGATGTGTCTCAATGACACTAAAACTGAACTTATGCTGTTTGGGCCCAGTCGAATAATAGCTAAGCTTGGGAATGAGTATGAGATTTTCCTCATAAACGAAGCCAAAATCCAAGTATCCAACCAGGTCAACACTGTTGGAATGAAGGCAACTCCTCCGTCAATTCAGAAGCACAAGTGAATTATCTGCATAAAAACACAGCTTATCAACTGAGCCTCATGAAGGCCATCAGTCTGTATTTAAACAAAACCAACATAGCTACAATTGCCAGGGCTATAGTGTTGTAAAGGTTGGATTATGGCAATGCCCTGTTAATTGGTGCCACTGCAAAAGACCTAGCCAGATGCCAAGTCATAGAAAATGACGCAGTGAGGATCGTGAAGAAACTCAGGAGAGGTGAGCATATTACCTCGGCCAGAAGATCGCTACACTGGCAAGAGAGGATTAAGTTTAAAGCCATGACACTTGTTCACAAGTGTCTTTTTGGAAAAGCTCCCTGCTATCTTAAAAGCCGTCTGGAAATGTACATCCCACTGAGACAGTTACGGTCAGAAGGTAAAAGTCTACTCATAGTACCTAAACATAAGCTCAAGACAGGATTGGGCAGATCATTTTTAGTATTGGCAGCACAGCAGTGGAACAGAGTCCCGCTGGAACTCAGATCGGAAGAAAATCATCCAAATTTTAGGATAAACCTGAAGACCCACCTGTTTAGGTGATTATTGACCTACCGTTAGTGATAACCTGAGATAAGGAATATATAATCAGGAGGGTAGCAGTTTTTCAGTATAGCTTTGTGGCTGTTTGTTAAAGCGCCCGGATGCCTGTGCTATATAAGAGGGGAAGAGGGGAAGAGGGGAAGAGGGGAAAAGGGGAAGAGGGGAAGAGGGGAAGAGGGGAAGAGGGGAAGAGGGGAAGAGGGGAAGAGGGGAAGAGGGGATGAGGGGAAGTGGGGAAGAGGGGGCTGATAGGGTTAGTTTAACGGACATCAATTCTCCTGCTAGGAAGACTTGGTTGGTTGTTTCTCTGAGACCGAGGTTTGTTTTGGAGATGACTGTGACTCCGCCTCCTTTGGAGGTCGTTCCATCTTTCCTGAGGATAGAATATCCATCAGGTATGGTTAGCAAGAGGGCGTGCCGGTGGCACGGTGCAGCCAGGTTTCGGTGATGGCAATGAGGTCTAAGTCCTTGGCGGTGAGGAGGTCTGCAATGTCAAGGGCTTGTGCTCGGAGGGATACGGCATTGATAAGAGCTCCCTTGATATCAGTAAGGGTATCTCTTAATTTATTCCAGTTGATCAATGTGGTGGATTTGCTAAGGTTCGGTTTTTGAGGTTTTCTCTTTCCAGCTATTGGTTTTGCAATAGAGAGTGAGTTTGAGTAATTTCTCTTGGTTCTATTAGACTGATTATGGTTGCTTTCGGCATGACTCAGCTAGGGTCTGACTTTAGGCTGGCATCGGTTTCTGGAGGATGGTGGGGCTTTCGTCCTGTCATTAGGTCTTTAATTTATTAAAGAGGTGGCCTGGGTGGTGTTTGTTCGCATCAAGATGGAATGTATGGTGGCTAGAGGTGGATTGTGTTCTGTAAGGCTTGATTCTTAAGTACGTGGCCTTTGTATTCAATGCTCGGCAGGGTGGAGTAGGCATAAATTGTGTGGGTTGTGTGAGGCTGAAGTTTCAGGTGTTAGTAGGTACAAGTTCCAGGTTGTTAGAGTGTAGGGAGGTCATGTGGTCAGGTTTGGTAGGTAGTTTGAAGGGGTGCATCTGAATGAGGGGTTATCACTACTTAATATCCCCACCAAAAATATTGCCGTAGATATGGCTATTTGGTCCACCACAGGCGATATTTTTGGGGGGCTATTATGTGGGAGCGGGTGTTGTAGGGGTGTCCCCCACATATTAAAAAATGATGTGGGAGTCGCGGGGTGTCCCCCACAGGGTCCATGTGTGAATTTCACGGCACAAATATGGTGATATTTTTGCATCGTGATATTTTTGCGGCGGAATTAACACATGGATACTGAATGAGGCAGAATGAGGGTGGGATGGTGCGTGGGTTAGGAAGTACCTTAGCCATTCGCAGTGTGCGTGGGTATTTAGTCTGAGGGAGGGTTTCTTTACATGCTGGTGTTTCTGTGGTGTGGGCTGGCTTGTTGGCAGTCTGGCTATAGCTAGTAATCATCACTCGGTTTGTGGTGGTTCTAAGCGCCCTGGGTAGCTGTCGGAGATAGGCCATGAAACTAAGGTGGGATGGCAAGGTGCGAGGACAGGGTGCTGCAAGTAGGCTGGGCCTGTGATCATTAAATGTAGTGGGTCTAGGATACAATGATCAACATGGCAAAAACGGACAACATGGCAAATACAGGCTATGATCTTATGCAAGAGGGATAAGATCCAGTGAACAATATGGCAAGATCAGGCTGCAGGCAAGTCTAGGTTATGGTAAACCTATGCAGTAGGGCTAGGGACCAGTGAGCAATATAGCAAAAACAAGTAACATGGCAAATATAGGCTATGAAGATCTTGTGCGCCGGAATATGGTGGAATAGTCTAAGGACGTTATGGCGGTTCAGAATCAAACCAGCATCTGCTTGTAGAAGGCGATTTAGGTGGAGGCGATGCCTTCTTGCTTCATCCTTTTTCCTACCACCCAATTTTGTATTATTGTATCTCGGGGCAAGTGTATTTTTGATCGGTTTGTGTGATCCAGCTTTTCCAGATCTTTTTCTAATCCACATTCTTTTATTGAAGTGCTTGTCTTTTGTTAAGTTGCAGCCTTGATCTTCCTTTTGGCAGTCTGTTCAATTCTGATTCAAATTTACACCCGTTATTTCTCATTCCATCGTCCGCCTCCTTCCCTTTTCTGTTTTGGGTGTTATCTGGAGGATATTGTCTTGTTTCTTCCATCTTCCGCTTAGGTATTTTCGGCCAAGGTCTGTTTTTCCAAAGTCAAAAGGTGTGGGTGGATCCAATGGCTTTCCTCCATCTTCATATGATTTTCTCCTGATCTCAATTGTTTATCTTCCGAGTCCCCTCACCTCAAAGCTTGGATTGCTGTCCAGTGCGTCCTCTCCATCCTCTATCGAATAAGTTGGAAGGTTCATTTCTGTTCGGTCCGCTTGTTTTAATTATCACCCGCCCTTCCTGTTTACAGATCCGCCAGAGCGCCTAGGGGACCAATTCCGTTGGTGACGGTGCGCTATACAAGTACCTTTAACATAACATAACACTCTGGTTGTCATGGGATTCCCTTCTCACTGTGTTCTCAATAATGACGCATCCCACCTACAAAGGTTACCAAATTTCTGCTTTATTTAGGATTTCTTTGTTTCAGAGTCTTAATTCAGGGTTTAAATCCATTCACTTCCATTACCGCAATGAAAGCCTACGGTTTCACGGGCTCAGTAAGTAGGCATGCATTTCTGCAGCGGAGGCAAGGTCACAAAATGATGTCAACGGAAACTAACTGGAGAATAGTTGTTGTATTGTCCGCTGAAAGACGAGCCAGAAAGGGAGTCGGAGCATTCTACAGCTGCAGTGATAAGGGGTACTGGAAAAGAAGGCAAGGAAGAGAATCTGCGTTTTTCCACTTCTAGCTGGAATTTTCCACTCTTGGCTCCTCATGCTTATTTTCTGCTCTTCGGCCGAGGGCAGTCTGGTAACCAACGAGGGGCAAGGATCCCCCCACAAAGAGAAGAGGTATTCCTCTTCGGAAAGCAGATAGAACTGGACCCCCAGGTGATTCAGTCACACTGAGAGGGAGGACGCTCCGCTCCAGACCCTGTTAGTACGAGTGATCTCTCTGCCTACCTGCTATGGTACTAAGCAGTGCTGTGGTGGCCGAGATGAAGGTGTCTTCTGCAATTATATTAACGATGATGCTCTTTTTCTATGTTTTAGTATAATTGACTATATGTTATGTGAGCATGTATAAAGAGTGAATAAAGGGCCTATAACAAGCCCTTTTTGTTTTTAAATAACTAGTGGTCGTGTGATTCCTTGCCTATCTGTGTCCAATAACTTGTTTTGTTAAGGTATAAGGGGATGTAATTCATCCCTAGACGTGGCCAAGAAAAAGCAAGACAGGTGGGTATGAGATATTCCAGAAAAAGGGTTGTGCCCGGTTTCGATTTCCCAGTATGTGGAGGTTTAACGCTTTTCTTTGTCTCTTTGGGCTCCTTTGTTGATTCATTAGGATTCTTGTTCTCAGTCTTTTGCAAAACAGGATAAGGAGTTTGCTTTTTTCTTCCTGTACAACCACTGTCCCAGTTTGTTAATATTGGTGGTTTTAAGTTTAGATTTTTAAGTTCTTTCTGAGGTTATTCCGGCTCCAACACAATTGTCATGTTTGCGTTCCCACAACTGGGACAGATTTTCGGTATTCTCATCAGCTTGTCTGTGACTGCTGTAGAAGCAGAGTACGCAATTATGGTTAATCCTTTGTTTTGTGGCATATTGTCCGTCAGTATCTTACTGCATCTTGTAACATCCTGTTCGCATAATAAGTTACTTGCTGTATTGTTATACTATGCATGCAACCTATATGTGTATGTAACTTAACTATCAAAATTCGGTGCCACGCACCCATATACCTTTGGGTTTGGTGCGCTTTACAAATTAATAAACAAACAAACATCTAGATGTTCAATTTGTCCGATGGTGGTTTTCTTTCTCATTTTGCGAGTTTCAATTGTCGCGTTCCTTTAACATTTCCAGCAAAGTTCCTAGTAGGAGTGTTTATTCTGTTCTCTCAGAATCGAGAGAATCTTGAAGCTTATTTTGTAGTTTGGCTGCACTGGCTGCTTCTTGATCGACTCTTCATTGCAATGATTTTATGTATTTTCCACAAATATTAACTTGGGATGAATCATTGCCAAAAGAGACGTCTGGTCTTTGTAGTTCTCGTTTATCACCTTGTATAACTTTAAAAATGGGGCCAATGAGCTATTCAGGGCTGCCAATAAGTAACATTAAGTTTGAAATGGGGTCGAATTCAGTGGGTTTTGAGTGTGATCGAAATTTCGTGGGCTTCGTGGAGAAAAAACAGAATCGTCCAGTGAGGAGGTTGACGAGATGTGCAGTGGATTATTGTTTTTCTTATTTCCAATGTGAGAATTCATATAATTTATCTTGAAGCCGTCTCTGATCCGGCCTTGCGATGGTTCCTTTTCTTTTCCCATATTGGGATTGTTGGATCCTGTGTTCATGGTTTCCTCGCTTCTCCTAGGCTCTTCCGTATGGTTGTGTGCTGCTTTCATATTTGATGGTTTTTTCAAGATATTCTTGCTTGAATTTAACTTAGTTTGTGTTTGCTATTGTTGCTAGTGGCACTTGGAATTTTTCTTGGGGTTCGAAATTCCTTTTCCAATGCAGACTGCAACTTTTCCATCCTTTTCATGCAAGCAAATTTCTCCTAGTTTGTGTCTTGCTGAGCAGGTAGTTGTTCGTTCCTCTCCACCCTTGCGGTTTGCTCTTCCTTAAAGTCTTGTTGTGCAGTCTTTTGGTTCTGGGATTGTGATATACATGACTGGACTAAGGAGCGGTCTTCAAGATTGCACTCTGCTGCGTGAGTAGATTTGTTCCCATTATAGGATGAAAGCTTCATGGGTTGGGGAGTCTGCGGCTCGCTCCAGAGGGTTCAACTGGCGGTCTCTCTCATTCGGGACTACAGATTCCGGTTGCTCTCCTTTTTCATTGCTTTCCAGAATTTCACATGGCAAAATCTCTGCATCCGTCAGATCATAAGGCTTATTGGTTGTTACATCTTTCAAGGGTTTGCAGCTTGGCGATTGGGGCGTGCTCGGTGCCCTGTCTGATCCCGATCCCTTTCGCTGCTCCAGGATGTCATAGATATGAGATAGGAATCGGTGGATAGGATGTGGTCACTAATGATATTTTATTTCTATCACGCTTGTACACAAGTGTTCATGGGATCAGTGTTGTAGGTTTTCACATTCCGTGCCATTTCCAGAATCAACACGCCAGCTGACTTCGTCCTTTATGAATAGTTCCCTTTCCTGTAGAGGAGGGAAGTGTAGCGAGTGTTTTACTGAAAAAGGTTCCGTGTTGTGTCTGCATCAAACGCGCTTGACTCCTCGCACAAGGATTGTCAGTCTTTATTTCCATGTGCATGTATGAACTATATACTGGTTGCCGAAACATCCCCTTTGCAGTTACTTTATTGTGCAGAATTATCGAAAATTGGGCGTTTTGAATTTTTTTTTTTAAATGTAAGTGATTTTACTTCTTTTCGTTTTGGTATCAGCGCTGCATTGTTTTCTCTGGCACCCAAAGGCCCGCAGTCAGGGAACCAGGAAGTTAGGAAGCCCAAGGAACACAAAGAAACTCTCGAAACACTCACAATGTTTTTGTCCAAGACCGGTCTCCACCTCTATAAATGGAAGGATGGGAATGTCAAGTTGCAAGCTACTAGCCATGGCTAAAACTCACTTGCACCCCTAACATGAATGCCAGCACGCCAATGTACACAAACCATGTGTTACTTGCCAAGGGTAACTTACTAACTAAAGACTAGCAGTGAGTATACTTTGTGGATTGAATACATGTACAAAAAAAAAAAAAAGACAAGAAATTGAACATATTTAACTGATTTCATCTCCTAATGCAAGGTGGAGGAGAGGCACTGCAAGAAATAATCAAGAAATAATAAATAAAAAGACTCAGATTATAGTAGGTCTTGTGTGTTTCAAATCCTCAGTTTGGCAGGTAATCAAGTCTAACATTATATATTATGTATACACTTTGATAAACGGGCGCATGGGCAGATGGTAGCTACTTTAAAATGTTACATAACTGGGTGGATCCCCACAGTGCGCTCCAGGAAAAGCTTGGCTGACCTGAAGGATGTGCAATACTTAAGAATTTAGGAACATTCAACCCTGAAATGTAGAATATGAAATGCTTAGTTGGCAAATTGTGCGTATGCCTTTCTTTTCGGGCGCTGGATCCTCTACATTGTGGTTTGACATGCTTGAATTCAATCATACAACATAGTTTTTGGGACTTTCACACCACCAGAAGAGAAACAGCCATTCTTAATTAAATCAAAAGATAGAGGGCATTTACACAATGTATGTGACACAAAGCCATCCAGAATAGAGTAGACAACAGGCTGAAACTTACACAGAATTCAAGGCCAACAAAACAATAGAGACAGAGCTGCAACCTTAGTCTAAATGTGGAGAATGGAATCGTTACTGGTAAATCGAGTTCTTCATCCTGTTTATCTTCAATAAATCCCTAAAGACTGAACATCGCCACCTATGTGCAAATTCTGGACATAATATTATGAGATGTTATTTCATAATAGTAACAATCATGCATATCTCACATAAAAAACCTGTTTTACGCAATTTTCACTGCATAAAACACAGTATATCTCAACTTCATTTTCAGATTCCTTTCCATACAGAAACAAAAAGGGGAGCAAAGGACCAATATGCATTTTTTGCAGAAACCATTTAAACAAGGACTCTGCACTTTATGGTTCCAGAGTTCCAACTCCCACCATAAAGCACAGTGGCAGTTGAAGTCCATTCCAAGAACAATAAACGTGGAGCATACTTTCAACCCTTGGTTGTGCCACTACAGGCGGGTTGGTTATGAATTCAATGTAAGTACTGTGAGGGGTCAGTAATGTGAGACTCACGACTATATATTTGTGATTTTATTACACACAAAATAACATAAATCTGAAGTAAACCTACTCTACAGGGGGGTTCCCTACCTACTCTAAGATATATGGGGAAATCTTCTACCATTCACAAACTAATACCTCACACTAAACGACAAGCCTTCAAAACAACAGAAATTCAACATTAAAAAAATGCTCCCAAACACTGTGTCTTTGATGACTTCTTGTGTTCCTGGGAAGATCCTGCTCACCCAGGAATGTCCCAAAGTCAATTTCCTCCAAGGAACAAAAAGTCTAAACTAAAGTCTTGAAAAGATCTAATGAAACACAAATAAAATCCACTGGCCAATGCCTCTTCTTTGTTTGGTGAAAGACTTCTTTCTTTACAGTTCCGCAAAGTATTACCAGCACCAATGAAGCTTCCTGGTTGACTTATTCCAGGAAAGAATAGAATAGATGAAGTTGACAAAAGTATTTCTCACACTTCAACAACTTCTTTACTGTCGACTTCAGCAGTATAATACGTACAGTTTGTCAGGATGTTCTCGCTTGAGATTTACTCCTCTCTCAGCAACTTCCTTCTGCGATATAACTGAGAACAGGTTCCTTTGCCCCACAGTTAACTTCAACGGTTATGACAAATACTGACAAAGGTCAGCTACTGCTACTACAACTTCTACTGCTCTGTAATTTGTTGCTACAATGGCAAATTGAGAACAGGCAATTCTACAAGACATCTTCTACCTCCGCAAGCTGGCAAGGCACTCTTCTTCCTATATCACCAGAAAGGGCAGCCTCTTTGCCCGTTTTGCAGCTACCATAGAATCTGCTTCGGGCTTCAAGACCACTTCCTATTCTCCCAAACAGGCTTTGCCATGCAGATAAAAAAACAACTTCAGTGAACAAGTACCCAGCTCCCTTCCCCAGCTTTATATACACCTTGCCTTCAATGGTAACCCCAAAGCGGTTGTGCCACTCTTCCAGCTTTGGCTGAAGACTTAAGTAACGATACATTCATCAGCTTCAGAATACTGGTGTACAGTTCTTATGTGCGTGGGATATGCTTTCAGATCCCTCTATGGGCTTGGGTAATGCTTGTTCTGATTTAAACTTCTACTACTTCTATAATCGTCTGCTTCCGCCTTTTAAGGGGTTCCAAGATGTGCATCTTCTATTGGAACCCAAAATTAGGCACACACTGTTGCGTTTCAGTATCCCTACCTTTCGGTCAGCATTCGGCCTCCAAGGTATCAGGAAACGTTGTCTCATGCACGCAGTCCCTTTTAACAATACTTACAACTCTTCAGGAAAGTCAGTTTAACTTCAATTAGGCTACCGACAGCTTTCTCTGTGTTTACCGGAGCCACACGGCCGCTCGGCAACAAAGTATTGCTGATGTTAAGGAAAGAAAGGCTTTTCATTACACACAAGCATTTCAGTTAAGCACGTTTTACTGATTGATAAAAACACTTCACACTTCTGCAGGTAATTTCTACTCACTTATATATCAGCATAAGTGCAATTAAAAGCTGGCTACAGTTGTCAGCAAGGAACTTCTGCTTCTCAGAAGTACAGTTTTCTCTTTTTCAACTCCCAATTATAATGGCTGCGGCTGCTTCTCGATGTTTCTTCTCCTGCTACTACTGCGGGTACTCTTGGGATCCAAGCCCCTCCGCTACATGATGTCTCTGATCCCGCCTCTTTAAGGGAGAGTCTCCAATTTCCCTCGGCTTGCTTCTGCGCACGGGCCTTTCGGAACAACTGCAACATCAGCTCTGCATTCACAACAATGCGGGGCACCTGGAGAGACTATCTTCTGCTTCCACATCCCTACAGTGCTGCCACAGGCAGGGTCTGTGAGCACAGGACCAACTCAAGAGTTTGCAATTGGAAGTTGCCTCTCTACTCCGGAATGCCCGTTGTGGTCACACTGCTGGCTAAGTGCTCTGCTTCTTCTGCTTCTACAGACCTTCCAGCTCCTGCCCCAGCTTTTTTCTACTGCTTCTCTGTCACGCAGCCTTTTATGCTCCTTAGGTGGACTAATTAGGTTCATGTTCAGGCCCTTATGATTAATTGCCTGAACTTGTTTAGAGTCCTTAGGCTTGCCTGCCTGATCTGGACTCAAACTTGGCTCTTTAGCCCTCTTCTTCACAGTCCCTGAGGGATTCTGGAACTTGTAGTTTGAATTAGGAAAATGTAATTTCTTTAATTCTTCAGAAGATGATAAAAGTGATTTTCTTCACCAGATATTAAGAAAAGAATTATAAGGTTTAATCCTTTTAGAGACAGAAGGGACAGAAAAGGTCACATGTTCATCGCTCCTGTTAGAATACTTTTGATCTTGTGGAGGATATGGGACCCTAGGTGAATAAAAGATTGGATTCTTGGGTTTGACACAAAGCGGAGTCACTCTTTCAGGTTTTACCCTGAAGTGAAGATCGACATGTTCCAAAATGACAGTAAGCCAGTTCGTCCTTTAAGTTTGTGTGAACAGTATTCCTATTCAAGGAAAAATACTGTTTCTCACCCTGCGTACTCTCTCCACTTCCCTGGGACTGCTCGCCAACCAGGTGATCCTCCCACAGTACACCACCCCCAGGATTGGGCTCAGGACGAGTCTTCCCTCCCCTGGCCACCTGAGAGAAGACTCTAGGAAGGGGTTTAGTGGGGGGGATCTGCAGGATTCTCCACAGTACTCAGGATAAAGAACTGGTTTTACAAGTAAGTAACTAACTAGTCCTTCATTCTGGGATCTTGACAGATTCATAACAGTGAATAGAACATGAGCTCAATCGCGTAAGAAAGGGCAATTAGATTGCTCTCTAGGCTACAGAACCGGTCCTGAAAAAGCATCAAAATGGGAAAAGCAAGAGCACTCCTTGGAGCACATAGCTTGTCAAAAATCCCTTAATGATGCTTACCCACTTGATGGTCTGTTCTCATGGCTGCCAAGTTTCCCTTTGTCAGGCATGACACCTCAAGCCAGTCATTACACTTGGGACTTGTAATTTAGTTTTTCCATTGTACGTATAGGCAAAGCATGGATTGACTCTCGGTGTTGGGAAGGACATGTGGCACTTGGCAACTATGTATTCTGGCAACAGTGTCAATAAATTAGTGACTAGAAAACATTAGAACCGATTCGCAGGTAACTGCCTTGCACATTTCTGTCAGAGGGATATTTCTCATGAAAACCGCAGGAGCAGCTTTTACTCTAATAGAGTGGGCTCTAGCTTTACCAGAAAGGGACTATCAAAGATGAATACAGGATATTAGCCACCTGGATATGGATTGTTTTGATCGTGTTGACTATCCTAGTGGACAAGCAATTTTGTTAGACTTTCTCAAGTCTTGAGTTGCATTTAATGCTCATAATATCCAAAGTGAGCAAAGCTTTCTTTGCTGGAGCAGAATCACTGGAGAATAACACAAGTAATGTTCTGTCGTCCGTTTTACATTTTTTGCCACCACCTTTTAAAAAAAATATATATTTTTAGAGTGACATGCTGTGAAGAACAGGACAGAAACATTCTTTGATGTGTACAGAAATGCAATACAAACATCCTACTTGTTGAAGAAAAACGAGTAGGAAACGTCAAAGGATGTCAAACGAGTTTTAAAAATTCTTGAAAATTCGCAAAAAATGTACTGCAAAGAACTTCAACTGCCAGCATGATCTGAGACAGCGCTCTAAGATCTTAAAGGGGCAGTGTCATCTTTTGCATGTTTTCGGTTGATGGTGCCGGTCATTGCTCTCTTTTGTTTTTATGGATAGAAAGTTGTCGGGAAATGCAGTTTAAACACATTGCCTTTCTTCTGTCGATTACAAATGGTCCCAAAAACTTTAATGCCAGATAGGTATTGCATTCTTTGCGGATTTTTACTTTTATGGGCAGTTTTCACTCACTGTGAAAAAGTGTAAATGGCTCTGGCATATCGGCTGATATTCAGTATTTGTGAATAGCAATGACGATCCCACGATGTGCAACACTTCTAGACTCTTTACCCAAGACAAGTGCAGCATTAGTTCCAAATAATCCATTTCGTTTCAGAAAACCTCGACTCTCCTTCCTCTGCCACTCGGATGCAGCAATCATTCACTCCTCTGGGACCGGGTTTAATTAATTCGGCCCCATTGAAGCAGTAGCCCCTTTTGTCCAAAAATAAGAAAACCACATCTCATATGGTTTTGAATGAGAGCATTTTAAAAAGATTGACGTGATATACGTACGTTTAAAACTCTGCAATCACCTTGCCCTTAATTAGCTCTTCAAAACAGTCAAGAGGGATACCAGGACAGAGGGCTGTGCGGGACCACGAATAAGGCAGTTCCAAGAGGTTTTAATTGGTATTCATGCATGGTCTGTATCATGGGACATGTCAAACCAGGGGGCAAGAATTCAAGTTTCAAGTTACTAGCCAGCCAAAAAAAAAGTCACTTGCCATCTCAAGTACAGTGCTTCACACAGCACACCATGTTTTACTCGCCGAGTGCACATTTGCAACCTAGTCAAACGTATAACTTAAGCCCCCAAAAAATCCCTGGAAGTCTTATGGAAAAAAAAAAAAGAAAATCGCATCATATTCATAGATTGGTGAAGTACACCAATTTACTTGACAAGTAAGTGTTCTCTCACAATTAGAAAAGAAAATTATATTGCTACCTAGTAGCGGAGAAACAGCTCATTGGGTCGGTTGCATTAAGACAGCAACTTTTAATTAGCATTCATTTCAAAAAATAATTTCCAGCACAAACGTATTAATTTCGAAATATACTCCTCACTTCAATTACAACTGAAAATTAAGGTCTTCGTGATGGGAACCAACCTAAAATGCACGTGTTGGTACATCACCAATAAAGTTTCATAGACTTATCACTGTACGATTAAAAGACGCAAAGCGGAAGTAAGGGTGAACATTCAAGATTGGTGCTTTGGTCAAACTTAAAACTTGGGTGTCAATGATATCAATTTCTAACAGAAATCATACCAAGGGTTGCACTCTAATTCTGCAAGAAACGGGATACCCAGCCTGTACTGGAACGCGCTAGAGTGCTCATCACCAGCAGGTCCGATGCAAGCGACAGCCATGCATCAGAAAAAGTTTAAAAAGAGGGAGAAGGAAAGTGTGCGCTATTAGAACTGAACTACAGACATGCAACAGAAAACAACCGAATATGAAAAGCAAAACCTACACACCTTGATATGATCTGGCTGTTCGGGGTCTAGGGGAGCAATAGGAGGGGCTTTCCATGCTGAGTTTTCTAGAGCATGGTTTTCTACATGTCTTGGCTCAGCAAAACAATGTGGAAGGCTCAAAGTCTGGCGACAAGCACTTTACACACAAATCTAGGGTTTTGGTAACCGTGACAAATATAGAAACCAAAACATGCAAGGGTTTTTTTGCTCACTTTTCGGGGAGCTTTTGCAAACTTGACAAATTGGATTTCTGACTACAACCCCTCCCAAATGTTGAGGGACTAGGGAAGTAAGAGCAAGAGCTTTGCCAAATGTGTTTTCTTGAGCATGGCTTCAACATGCCAAGTCTCATCATGCAATGAGTAATTTCCTATAAACCCCCGGTGCAGAGAACACCTCGTCTCCAGCCATCTCTCCTCTTGATGCTGCACCTAACAGAATACAGTGGAGTCCCGAATAAAATTGTACACATAGCTCATCTACCTTTTCCATGTCATGCCTTCCTGTGCATCCGTGCCCTCATCCCAAATACCTGCCAATTTTTCACCTCCCTACCACTACTAAATGTAGTATCATATCCTCCCCTCCACTCCCCCCAATCCCCCCGATGCTTCTTGGACAGGCTAAGCACGTTGATGCCATGAACTATGGCAGGAGGCGCTATATAAATGCAAGATTACATAAAATAGAGGTTAACTGCTGCCCAGTGGTAAACTATACGCCGTGTGCAATAATGTAGCATGGGAGCAAGTAGGTATTTATGGTCTGCACTCGATGAGCAAAAGCCTTCATTTTTGCACGTCCAGTCTGCCTCCCTTCCCAGAATCCATCATTGCACCCTGATATGCATGTCCAACATGCCAGACAACATTGGTTCGTCTCACATCACTCCTTACCTTCAAGTAGATCTCTGGCAAGTCCTGCTTCTGCCCCAGTCAAACGCACAAAATCCGATAGGAGAGCATCCATGCCGAGGGTCATTTGATCATGATTTCCTTTCAGGCAGTTCGAAACAAGTGGAACATAGATCAAAGCTTAGTCTTCAATCTAAGATTGAAACAATGCACACAGCTCACGTTACACACGACAAAATAATTAGTCCGACAATGCAGACTTAATGTGCAAACAAGGAAGTACCCGATGCCAGGTGACTCATTCCTGCCTCAAAGCGAATTCGATTCAGAGTTAGAGACAATATCAATCCTGTTATGCTGCCATTTCCCACAAACTCACCTAACTAGTCGCATTTAGCTACATTATAGAGGAGGGATAATGGAGTGCGTAATGCCAGAGCGGTTTAGAGACGAAATACATAGGTTCTCAAGTAAAGTTTGTAAACCCAGAGAAAACAAATTAATTAATAACTAATTTAGTTGCAATCTATATAACAGAAGGGCGTCAAAAAAAATTCTGCAGGTAAACAAACCTGATGAATCTAGTTTCCAAGAAAGTTTAACAATCACACCACTGGGAAATAAAGACTGAACATCAGCATCAAATAGGTTTCCACCAACAGCCATAATATTCAAGTATTTCCTCGTGGTTTACATAAACAGAGGAAAGCATTAACGTGGGGCATTTTGCTACCCCATTACATTTTACGCCAGTCTAAATACAGTATGGTAGAACAAAGGTTCAATTCTGAGAAATGCATTTATCAATCTGGCTTGTTCAGCGCTACATTTCAACACGCCTCCACTTCATGGAGATGGGTGTAGATTCTCTGGCCAGTTTTAGCAATTGTGTGGTTGGCTTTTGGTGAAATGCTAATGAGTTTGAGGGGGGCATTAAACAGCAAAGTGTAAATAGTGGGACCCCGTCACTCAGACAGGATTCCGCCGGGGCTCTAGTTACTAATTCGTAAAATTAGGAGCATGTCAAATAGGTTATCTGCCAACCCTAAGCACTACACAAGCTGAATTGTGCCTAGTGCTGCGGCGGTCTGGAGAAGATCTGAAGAGCAAATGGCATGCCTTCCAACTAGAATGAAGAACAAAGATTTGGAAGGGATCTCACTCAAGTTATGCAAAGTAGTATTTATAAAGTAAAATATCCGTAGCTTCTTGGCATGGTCGGCTGTCACACAAGGGAGAATATTCCTCTTGAGGTTAATTCGTTGGTTGCTCGAGTGATTTGTGCTAGTTTGAATTGGTGTAAAGTCATGCAGTCGTGCAGGTTCATTTGCAGCAGTGTGGAGGTTGGCGTAGGTGTTGGTCAATGGTTAGATTTGTGAATGGTTGGCTATAAAGGTTTTGTGGTGTGGGTTGGTGTTAAGTTATGTAGTGGATAGGGAGCTCTGTAGGTTGGTGGGCGGCATTTTTGGCTGTATGCAGGTTTGATTTGATTTTTATTGCACGCTCAACGGACCAAAACGCCTCTAGGCGCAGATTTCACCAATATTGATCTACTGACAAATTAATGAATCACGGCACAAAAAGCACCCCTCCCATTAAGAGAAAAACTTTCAGAGCTTTCCTGACAGCCATAAGAGACACGTTTTACGCAGAGATTGCAGTAATGAATGGCATAGCCATGGATGGATATGCTGAAACTCCGGGCCAGCGATTGCAGTGCATAGAAATGCAAGCTGTGCCTTGCTGATGACGCCCAATGAACGTGAAACATGCCTGGGGTCGTTTGTGGTCTCTTGGGAGGACAGTACAGGGGCAGCACGCTCGTCTCGGAAGCAAGAGAACGCTGGGCAACATGGGTTTCATACCCTCTCTCGAGCCTAGAGGCTGGGCTCTGTCAAAGCGCAAAGCAGAAACCCATATTAGTTTTTATCGTTTTCATGCCGAACGGATACAATCTTGCATTTCAGGCTGTACTGTACCTTTTTGCGTGGGACCATGCCTTCTTCGGGTATCATCTTTCCCCTTTTCTAATGGCACAGGCAACAAAAAAAGGTCTGGAGGGTTGCCTACAGCTCGGCCAGCGTTTAATACGATTCACAGCCTTCCAGCCCTCACTCTTCAGTATTGCATTTGTTCCCCAAAGTGGGATGGGTAAACCCAGATGTGGGTCCCAAGCTAGCATGCATGGTGACAAAAGCAGCATCCAAATGATGAGGTCAGTGAGGCTGAAACATGTGCAGGGTTGCTTCTGTTCTCGTGCACAAAGAATGTGATCTAGCACTACGGGCTGGATTGCCCCTTTTGGGGCAGAACTATGCCCGATTTGTATCCAGTCTTTCCTCTTCTGTAATGGCATGGCAAACTGGAGAAATGTTGGTCTGGAGGGTTGCCCGGAGCTTTGCCAGCGGTTTGATTATTTCGAAATATTCCAACAATGACTCTCCAGTCCATGTCTTATATACAAGGCTAACAGATGACTCATTGATACGACTGGATGAAAACCGTTAAGCAAGGCAGTTTGCTGCCTCAAGAGGACATACCAAGTCTAGCCCGGCATTGAATACCTCCTTGACTGGCTCCCCATATATGCCAGACTGAAGTTCAAGATGCTGTGCACAGTCCACCATGCACTCTGGAACAAAGGGCCAGAGTACCGGACCTCAAAAAGCCATCTGTACTTCGCAATTAAAGTAATTACAGTCTAAGGTCAGATAAACAGCAGGCATATCCCAACAGTGGTCCATATCAAAGTCTGCAGAAGTGGTAGAACGCTGGGCTGCGGTAGGGTTCATCGAGCAAAACTCTGGAATGACCTCCAAGAAAACCTTAGACTCTAAATATATGCACTTTAAGAAGGCATACAAAATCTTCCTGTCAACCAAAGCCTCCCCAAATTGACTCCTACTCATACCATTGTTCAGACATGCATTTTCACAAGATGACACAAACAGTTGAATGTCTGTCCTACCCTAGATCACAGTCGGGGGCACAGGAGGGGGCATATAGATGCCCCATACGCTCACCTCAACGTTCTGTCCATCTCCAAAATACAACTTACTAAAAATAAAGTGAGTGTGTGCATGAGATAGATTGTGTGCGTGTGAGCATGGGTGTGCGTCTTTGGCTCCCTGTTTAAATAAGAGACCGACTGAGGTGATTTCATACAGAAAGTATGTTTGAAGGGAGCTCTGCCTGGGCATGTGCAATACACAGCCCATCCCAACTTCCAGTCTTATGCGGAAGACACGCAGCTCTCCTTCAAGCTTCACTCCTCTGCCACCTCCTCTTCCTCTCTCATTCCGCACCGTCTGTCTGCTATTCAGGCATGGTGCACTGCTAACAATCTCTGCCTTCATGTCAATAAGACAGAGCTCCTTATTGGGACCCCTGCTCCCTCTTTCCCTCCCACACTCTGCCCCCCCCCTCCGTGGGCACCATCCCCTCACCCTCATGAAAGGCTAAAAACCTTGGCATCATCTTCAACTTCTCCCTCTCCTTCTCTCCTCAAATCTCAGGGTTTGCCAAGAAGGCCCACTTTCAGCTGGAAGAACTATGCGCATCCGCACCACCTACACCAATGGTGTGGAGTGACCACTACTTGATACCATTCTACATCACACCGCAAACCTGCCTACTGGCCGGGAAGGAAATACTCCACACCAGCAAGAAAAGAAACTGTAAGAACTGGAACCTAGAGGACCTAACAAACCTTTTAGACTTAACCAGTTATAGGTCAAATGTTTGAAAACAAAAGACTGGAATGCCTTTTTTTGACAGTAAAAGAACCGAAAAAAAGGATCACTTTTTTTTTATGGGGGGTTGTTCTCCTTCCCAGCCCCCCGTTTTCCTTTTATAAAAAAGTTTTTTATACAAGCTAAACTAAAAAAATATATAAATAAATTTTAAAAAAATTCGAACTTTTTTTCGGTCCTTTTACTGTCGATCAAAAGGTCATTCGATCCTTTTGATTCGAACATTTGACCGGACACCGACTTAACCGTCCCAAGCAAAAGAGATAAGCAGATACAACAGAAGACCCACTCAACAATTGGATCACCAAGGCCCTTGACCAATTAGCACCAGCTAAAATATTCAAAGCAACACCAAAAGAACCTCCTCATTTCCTCACCTTCCCCCAGAAGCTAAATGTCTCTGGTCACCTACAGGCCGACTACTGCAACATTCCCTTCCTCAATCTGCCTAACTCCTCCCTTTGCCTAATCCAGAACAGTACTGCAAGACGTATCCTTGGCCTCAAGCGCAGGGACCGCATCTCTCTAGCCTTAAAATCTCTCCACTGGCTCACGGTTGCTGCAAGGATCAAGTTCAAGACCCTCTCTGCATCAGCCACAAGGCTTTCTGGGGCCTGGGACCCCTCCACATCCAACTCTCTCTCCCTAAATACCTCCCTGCTAGAGACCTTCGGTTATTTAGCTCCAATTCTCTGCAGATCAGACACTTTTCCAAGCAGAGAGTGTGGAAGGGGGAGGGTAGATCTTGCTCTCCTCCACAGGTGCCTCCCTCTGGAATGGTCTCCCTTCCCCCTCCCAGACTTGAGCCGGATCTCCCTAAATTCTGGAAGCTTCTCAAGACCTTCCTTTTCTCTTCTTCCTTCCCCTCCCCCGCCCCCCACTAATGTCCCTGCCTGCCTCTTAACTGGCGACGTTCAGAGTATTACAAGGCACCACGCCCTCCCTAATTCCAGTCTACCCCTGGACTTGGTCTACCCTGCCCCCAACCTCCCCTCCCCCACCCTCACCTGCACTTGCCCCGACAGGTCCCTTCCCCCACACTAGCCTGGATGGCCTACAGCCTTGTAGCCCTTCCAAGCCCTTACCTCGCATATAACTTGTGGACCCTCCTTCCCCTGCACTCTCTGCTTTCCCCTGGCTCTGTCCACCTGGCCTCCCCTGGCACTCGCTTTTCTCAGGGGCCCTTCTCCTTAGCTTTGGGTTGTCAGCCTTCAAGGATGACAAGCTGCAAAGCACCCTGAAATCAGCCCTGGGCACCAAGAACTCCTACGGTTTATAGCCATTCCACCGACAGCCAAAGCATCTAATGCCATACCATCTAAAAAAAAAAAAAAAAAAAAAACACATCTAAAAAAAAAGCATCTAATGCATTTTTTGTTTCTTAATGGGGGGGGGGAGGGTCTTCCCCAAACCCTCCTTTAACCTTTAAAACCCATTTTTATGAAAGTAAACCCTTTACCATCTAAAGAAAACGCATATTAGATGCTTATTTTTTTTTAGATGGTTTGGCTGTCTATGCTTTGGTTGTCAATGCAATGACCGGATACCACTCCTCCTACAGCACAAGGTCCATTGTGGTTCTGTCCTCCTGGTCCTTCATCAGCCCCAGGTGACATTTTGCTCCCTTTGTGTTGAAACCAAGTATCCTTGAACTATTGTGATTAATTACTATACAAACTACCCTCCTGTCAGTATCCACAGACCATCCCTTTTCCTTCTTTGAAACTTTGTCCTCTGCATTCCTTTATATGGTGGGCTATATTTTGTATTATGCTAGAACAATCTGTTGGGATAATAATAAAGTAGATATTTTTATACAACCTTGACTGGACAGTCCCTTTTATCATTGGGAGAAAATTGTATTTTTTCTGCGTTGCAACTAACCAACGATCCACGACCTTTCAGAGATAAGCCTGCTGTTCCATCCACGTTAGCAAAATTGGACATGCTTGCGTTTCCAATCTTTTCTGATCCCTTCTGGTGAAATACAGGCGTGGGGGCGACAGATGGTTTAGAAACCAAAATGTATCCCTGGACCACTGGTGCCCAGAACGATGATTTGTCACAGGAAGGGGTTGGGATTTTGCTGCACAAAGAATTAAAGTTCAAGTTTACAGTTGTGTGGAATGACGGTAGTGGGAGGGCCTTGATTTCTGGCGTAATTGGTGGTGCTGATGGGCGAGTGGGGGAGGGGGGGTTGTCCATGGCAAAAATGTATTGCCCCAACCAGGACAGATGGCTTTTTTGAGACCACATTGGCCTCAATAATCTGCAAAAGTAGATTGGGTGGGGATTTCAACATGTGGTGGACCTGGAGTAGGGCAGATGGGCATCTGAGAAGGTAGTGAGCCATTCTTCCATGGCAGGACACACAAGGTTGCAGACAGGTCTTGACACAAAGGGGACAGATGATGTGTGGAGGGGTCTCCATCCGATGGATGGGGTTTTACTTTTTACTCCACGGTCCGTGGGACATACACCTGTATTGATTATTTTTGTGTATAGAAGGAATAAATGGGGAGAGTGATGTCCTGTGCACTGGTGCCCATTAGCTGGTTGGATCAGGAGATGGTCCTGATGCAGTGTTCCTTGGAGGGTCTCCATAAGAGTGACATGCTATGAAGGTGTAATGGTTTTTGTGAAAGTGTGTGAAGTTTCATAGGTAGATTTAAGAAGCAATCACGGAATACTTTGGGATTAATGATACCGGGGAAGTGCGGGAAGCAGGGAAAGCAACGTGGAGGGGATTGTTCGTCAGAGAAGGAGCAAACAAGAAAAGGGAGAGAACGCTCCTGGAGGATAGATTAAGGGGTGAGATTGATGCCCTTCAAAGGAGGATATACGTGACTGAGCAGAGCAGAAGGGAATTGATCACGGAAGACAGAGGGAAGAATTGAAGTGACATGCGAGGTTGGGAAGGTGGTGAGAGAATTACAGTTTCTATGCCAAAAATATTATGAAAAGGGCTAAATCAGATGGGCTTCTGGTGGCTCTGTTGCGAGAACAGAGGGCAGAGAGAGGAGTTGATGGAATTGTGGGTGTGAATGGACAAGACGTAACACTGCAGAGAATAGTGGAGCAATTTGCCATGTTTTAAGAAGGACTTCACGGCATGGAGAGACAGGGGAAGGGGAGGAAATTGAGAAAGAGGCTGTTGCAGTAGTCCAGCCTGTAGAGAACCAGGGCTCTGGAGACCGTCAGCTTCTGGTGGAAGGTGAGAAAAGGTAGAATACTGCTTAGAAGGTGAAGCTGGACGTGGGCTTTCTTGGCGTGGTCCGTGATGAGGAGAGGAGGAGAGCGTGGGGCCGAAGATGACACCCAGATTTTTTGCCTGACAGTCAGGTATGAACAAGGCAGGAGAGTAGGTGGAGGTAAGCCTGAAAGAAAGCAGAGTGTCATCCGCATAACACAAAAGTTAGAAGAGAAGGTGGAGATCAGGTGGGCCAAAGGAGCCAGATAGACATTGAAGAGCCAGGGTGAGAGGATAGAGCCCTGGGGGACACCACATGTCGAGAGAGATGGTGGAGAGAAAGGACCCAAGTTGGACCTGGGAGGGTCGGTCCAGGAGGAAGGTTGCGAGCCACGGCCTGATCCGCGATGCCGAGGGTTCTTGCGGAGACAATTGATCAGGGTGGCATGATTAACCGTGTCAAAAGCAGAGCAAAGGTCAAGGAGGAGGAGGACAGAGAGAGAGCTGGAGTCAAGATTAAAGAGCAGATCTTCACTGGCGTTCAGGAGAGCAGTTTCCATGTCTCTGGCTGCTCTGAAGCTAGACTGATGATCATGGAGACAACCAACAGATTCAGTGTGGAGAAAAAGCTGGGAGATGGCCAGCTTTTCCAGGAGTTTGCCCAGGAAAGGAGTGATAGTTAGCCAGACAGGTAGGATCGCCAGAAGGCTTTTTTAGGAAGGGGTGCACAAGGGAGTGCTTGAGGAGAGAAGGAAAGATCCAGTATCGAAAGTGATTGCAGAAATCGGCCAAGGCTGGAGAGAGGATGGCAATGTTGTCCTTGATGCTTCTGGAAGAGCAGGAGAGCACATGCGTGGAAAACACGTATATTGGTCTTGTCTAGAAACATTGTCAGGTGTTATCAGAGGAGAGGGAGAGGCGGCTAAAGGAGGACAGAGAGGTAGAGGGAGAGGAAGAAGAAAGCAAGGACAAGATATCCCAAGTTTTAGTGGTGACATGAGAGGCCAGAGCCGTACAGAGGGCCTGGGAGGGAACAGGAGAGTTAGAGACTGCAGTAGAATTGGCCAGCACCTTGCAGATTTGAAAGAGTTTGGCTGTGTTAGAGGCTGTAGAGATGCAGGCTTGAATATGGACCCTCTTCTTGGAGAGTGCAGAGAGTCTTTATTTCCTTTGGATCAGGCGGCAGGCCAGTTTGTCAGAGTATGCGCCGAAGCCCCCCACTTCCTCTCAGCCACCCTGCACTTGCATTTCAGGACGGCGAAGTCGGAGTAATACCAAGAGTTGCACTTGGAGGTAGGCTTCAGACGGATACCAATGACAGAGGCAAGAATGTCCAAAGTGTTGCAGATAGAAAGATGCAGGTTTGAGAGGGCTGTGTCAGAGTGAGAGTCAGCCGAATGAGTAGGAGGAGCAGAGAGAGTGGAAGCAAAGGCATCCACTGACACCGCTTCATGGGCTGAATGACAGAAGGAATGTGGCAGTACCGAGGTAGGCTTTGCCTGGGGGACAACAGGTTTCAGGTGGGAGTCGAGCAGAAAGTGGTCAGTCCGAGAGAGGAGTGGTGAGAGGGTTAGAGAGGGGGATGTCTGAGGAGATGAGAACATCTAAGGTGTGTCAAGCAGAGTGTGTCAGACCAGAGTGTTGAATGGAAAGGGAAGAGTGTCGCAGTATTGCGGAAGAGCCCAGAGGCAGCATTGGAAGCAGGTGCATGCTGAGGTCTCAGAGGAGGAGACGTTTAGAGGCCGAGGCAAGAAGAGGAGAGGAGAGGTCAGGCCATTCTGAGAGGAAGAGGGCAACCTGGCCAGGTGGCCTGTAGATGGAGACCACAGTCAGAGGCCAGGAAAAAAGCTAGAGAGCCTGCAGACCAAGCATTCAAAGGAGGGGGTAGACCTGCGTAGGAATGGCAGAAGCAGGGACCCACTCTGGAAAGATCAGGGTCACTACACCTCCGGGCCGGTTGGTCCCGGGGCTCAGAAAGGATCTTGTAGCCCTCAGGGAGGAGAGTGTCAAAACTTGTGACAGAGCTGGCCGTGAACCATTTCTTGGTGAGAGCGAGGACATCCAGGTCAAGGTCTTCTAGTAGGTGGCAGATGTCAGAGGAGTGTTTGACAGCAGCGCGCAAGTCAAGTAGCGACGTGGAGCAGGTTGCCATGTTTGAAAAACCACCGGGGTGGGTTAAAGGAGTGGGGTACACCCTGCGGCAGGGGTGCCTGGGAATGGGAATGGGCAGAGGCAGCAAACGGAGGTGGCATAGGAGCCAGAGAGGAGGGCCCGAAGATGGTGCCAGAGAAGCCAGAAAGGTGGTAGAAGGAGTAGCAGGAGAAGGGAGGAAGTTGATAATGCGCGGGAGACGCGTATCCAGGAGGAGGAGATTGGGCTGAGAGCCCTGGAACATGACCGTATCATTTAGATAGACATTGATGAAGGCTTTGGAGGAATGGAAGGAGGCCAAGAGGACCTCCCACATGGTGCCACCATTCATGGGAGAGGAGGAGAAAGGCGAGAGAACCAAGACTATGAGGGGTCCATAGGTCTGGAGAGGGAGGGAGGGAGGGAGAGAGCACAGTAAGGAACACAAGAAGCAAGGCAGGTTAACAACACAGTACCAACATAACAACAGTGGAGTGGGAACCTAGGGAGTGGGAGAGAGCCTAGTGGGCACAGCAAACACAGTTACCAACTATGCCAACAGTAGACTAGGCAGCTAGAAGGGGAAATAGACCTAGAGCGCAAACCAATTAACAAACAGTTAACAGTAGGGGTGGGAACCTAGGGAGAGGATGCGGGGGGCAGACCTAGAACAAAGCAGTTAGACATGAGGAGGCACATCAGCCTCAGGACCCAGCAGGGACTCGCAAACACCAAGTACGGCTAGCCGCAAGAGGGGAAAACCCAAGGTTGCGCAGAGAGAGCACGTTCAGCCAGCAGGCGGTTAAGAGATGTACGCACAAGGCCGGGCAGTTTGGTAGAGAGCAGTAGTGGCTGCTCCCACTGCCCACACCTTTCGGTCGCCGCCGGTCGACTACTGCGCTGCATACTCCTACTCCGCACCGTTGCCCCTTTCACTGTGAAACACCTGCGGCTCATAACACTGCAGCCTTGTCCTGTGCAGGCTTTGCTGCAGAGGGTCAGATCCTCTGTTCTTAAAGGATACGCTGCGTGGACGTAGCACAATGTGCGGCTTATCAGATGGCCAGTGTCTCCTGCGGGGCACAACACTGCTGCCTTGTCCTGTGCAGGCTTTGCCGCAGAGGGTCAGATCCTCTGTTCTTAAAGGATATGCTGCATGGCCGTAGCACAACGTGCGGCTTATCAGATGGCCAGCGTCTCCTGCAGACCTTCGCGCACAACACTGCACAGGCTTTGCCACAGGGGGTCTGGGAGATGAATACCCCCTCTATACACTGAGAAGGTTAAAAAAAACCTGAACAAATGAGGGAGGATGCCCACCAACCTTACAAATCTATCAAACACTAGTTAGAACACTGGCCAAAGAAAGTAATAACCTTTCTGATCCGCCACCTTGTTGCAAGACATTTCAGAAAACTTGCACCAAGATTGCCTTCGGAAAGAACTAGAGTGGGGAAAGGGGTAGAATATCCACGCCAGAGGTAACCCGCCCCCACCCGTTTCCTGGAGGTTAGAAAATCAGAGCCCCCCCTTTTGATTAATAGACCTACCCAAATAACATTTCCCATGTTACCGCAAAGGACTTTTGATCTCCTTGGCAGGTGATGAACAGGACACCATCCTATCAATGATGAAAAGGTCTCATCCCCACCTAGGTTCAGAACAGAAAAAGGAAAAGCTAGCACTCTACCTCCACCCCCCCCCCCCCCATCTACCATAAAATACGAACTAGATCTCACATGCAGACTTGGGTTACTCCCCTGCCAAGTACTGTATTGATATTTATTTATCTCACAGTTCTCTATGTTTTCCCTCTTGTGATAGCCCTTGGTCGCCTTCCTTCCAAGTACTACCACAAAGAATATTAGGCCTTCTTGCTGCAGGAAATATCCTTTTTGCGTAAGGGTCCCAGACCCCCAATTCCCCTTGTTGCTGTAGGGGTTATCTTCTCTCCCCCACTTTTCATCATCCACCATGCTTCTAAGCGTTTCCTGCACTCTCTGTGGACAGCCCCATCAGCCAACCAAATACCTTAAGTGTCTTGGCTGCAGCCTTCTGTTCAGTCGCGGGCTTCCCAGTGTCCTTTGCTTCGCTGGGGCTCTGGAGCTCTTTTCAGTGGCTTCAGACCCTCTGAGGCATCTCCATTCTCTCCAGATTGCATGCTCCGTCAGGGCTGTGGTGCTGGCGCTTCCCACAGCCAGTCTCTCGGTTTTCTCAGCGGGTCCGATGAAAACTGCCCCTTCACCCCCGAGCCTGGGTCTGCTCTTGCTGTCCCCATATGAGACCTTTAGTCCCTCTCTGGAGCATCTGACGTTTGGGAAAGTCCGTTGTCAGTTTTTATATGTCTGTTCCTATCAATGTCTGCAGTTGGAAGCAAGACCTTTCAGGTAAGATCCTCAGTGATCCCTGCGTATCCGCGCCGCAGCCTCGTCACAGTCCTTTCTGGTTTTGGATTTTGGATCTGCACGATAGCTACCCCTTGTCTTAGTCTTTCCTATTCTCTGTATGTTACAAAAGTATATGGGAGGGGTGAAGGAAAAATGTAGGGGTTGGGTGACTACCACGCTCTCCCACAATAGTAGTCGCTGGTCTCATAGGGGGGTTCCCCCCCCCTCCCATTCAATCCACCAGCTGAATATCACCATCAGGGGGTACTGTCGAGTAGTGGCCTCGCCTCCCCTCCCCCCTATGGAAGCATCCCGAGATTCATCACACCAGGTACAGAAACCATTGGCATACATCTCCCTGAAAATGTTCTGATACATATAACACTTGTGTGTGGTGCAGGGGGCAGTGCGGCTGGGGACTGTTTGCTTGTGAGGGCAGTATATGGAAGGGGGGCAATTTGCCTGGGGGTCGGGTAGGGAAGAGAAACAGTGCCTGGTGTTTAGGCAGAATGCACGCATGGGGTGCGCAGGGATACGCTGGCGGCGTGGGGGGGTGAAAGTGTGCACCAGGAAGGGTGTACGCGGAAGAGTGCAGGGGGGAATGCGGAAGGTTGCATCGGGTGGGGGGGGGAAAGAGGTACGCAGAAGGGCGCGGTGGGCCGGAAGAGGAAGAGTGCCCAGGGGGTATGTGGAAGAGTGTGCGGGGAGGTAAGCAGAAGAGCGCACGGGGAAGTAGCAGTGTGTGTGCGGGTAGAATAAAAGGAAGGAGTCGAAAGGACGAAGGGGGGGGGGGACTGTGTTTTTGTGCTTACACCTCATTGCTCACCCCTACTGGAAGCATCCGATGTTTCAGTGGTAACCCATTAGGATTATGGGGCACAACTTCATTCTTTTTAAAGTAATACAATGCCAGAGCAAACTGAGATCATAGTTTGTTTCTAAATACAAATTATACCATCACTTTGATTGTCTTGGGATGATATGCATTACTTATCGAGAAGCATTTCTGATGATTGTATCTGCTTAGATTCACATGCTGTGCATATAGTCCGACATACAGTGGTCACCGCGGAGAATTGCATCTCGTCTTTCAAGAATCGAAAGGGGGCGTGCCTGTAACACTATCCCTATTGTGACGTGTAGTGTAACCAAAATCCCTCATGCGTCGAGGTCCCTCAGATTGTATTTTCTCTGCTGTGAGGGAGCCTATGACCATCGTGAGTGAGTACAGAAACAGAGAAGTAGTAAGACGTCTATGTTCCTTCCATCCGAGCGGGGAGGAAGGGTGGGCGCATGTGAATCTAAGCTGATACAATTATCAGAAATGCTTTTATGGTAAGTAATGCATGTCTTCTGATGCTGGTTAATCTGCTTAGAATCACATGCTGTGCATAGACTAGTGAGCAGTACCCGGTGTTAGAGGTGGGTTGTGAGAAGGAACAGTAGTGAAGAGATGGGTTGGTACTGCTTGTCGCACCTGAGAATCAGATGTAGAATGAGTGTCTAGGCAATAGTATTTTGTAAAGTTGTGTACAGAACTCCAGGTTGTCGCTTTGCAAATGGACTCGAGGGGAACATTTGCAATGAATGCTATGAAAGCTCCGGTGCCTCGAGTAGAATGTGCTCTAGGCTTGAAGAGCAGTTCTCTTAGCAAGAGTGTAACAGAGAGTGATGCATTTGACAATCACCTAGAGATAGTGGATTTGGAGACCAGGTCTCCTTCTCTACCTGCTGCCACTGAAACGAAAAACTGATTTTTCTTAGTGGTCGAGTTCTTTCCATGTAAAACATGACTGCTCTGCATACATCAAGTGTGTGCAGGCTTCTTTCTCCCATGTTTGAAGGGTTTTGAAAGAATGTTGGTAGTTCTATGGATTGGTTCACAAGGATCTTTGAAATGAATTTAGGCGCAAACCTAGGGTGAATGCGCAGAACCACCTCATCTCTGTGAACTGTTACAAAGGGGTCTAAAACGGAGTGCTTGTAGTTCACTTACTCTCCTAATAAAAGTAATAGCTACTAAAAAGGCAGTCTTGTAGGTGAGATCATTAAGACTCGCTCTATGCAAGGGCTCAAAAGGAGACCCCGTAAGTCTAGTCAACACCACGTTTAGGTCCCATCCGGGAGCTGGGTTAGAAATGGGAGGGTGAATTCTCTTTACTCCCTCCATGAAAGCCTTAATAACTGGTACCTTCCACCACAACACCTTCTGTTGTGATGTAGTGTAGGCTGAAAGAGCAGTGAACCTTTAGAGAGTTAAAGACCAGGCCTGAGTCAAGTAAATGAGTCAGGTACAAAACAATATGGGTGGGAGAGCAGTCAATAGGGTTGATGCTCTTAGAGTTGCACCAGATGACAAACCGCTTCCACTTACTGGAATAGCAATATCAAGTGTTAGGTTTTCTTGCCTCCCTGAGTATGTCCACACATCTCTGAGGGAGTTGCAGGTGCCCAAACTCGGACTTCAGGAGCCAGGCCGCTAAGTTCAATGTCTGCAGGCATGGGTGAAGATTCTCCCCTTTGTCTTGAGAAAACGTGTTGTACGGGCAAGGCCGTTTCATTGGAGGAGATAAAGACATCTCTATCAGATGAACGAACCAGGGTTGGTGGCCCCACATGGGGGCCACCAATATCATAGTGACTGGTTCCTGGTGAATCTTGTGCACTATCTTGTTGAGTAGGAGAGTTATGGATGAAAAGCGTAAACAAAATGTCCCTAATCATGTTATCCAGAGTCTGTTCTGCTTTGAATGGTTCTGGGGGTACCTGGAGGAGTAATCTAGGCATTGAGCGTTCTCCAGAGTTGCGAACAAGTCGATCTCTGGGAAGCCCCATTCTGAAAAACGTTGGAGACGATGTCTTTGTGTAATCGCCATTGCTAGTGGGAAATATCTGCTGAGTACGTCTGCCAGAAGATTGAGTTCTCCTGGAACATGTTGTGACAACAGGAACATATTGTGTTTGAGAGCCCACTTCCAAATGTTCTGGGACAGTTGGGACAGCCCTGGAGAGTGAGTGCCCCCTTGTTTGTTCAGATAGTACATGGCCGTGGTGCGGTCTGTGGGGATCAGGACCGTCTTTCCCTGCAGTTGTGTCTAGGAAGCTTTCTGTGCTTTGAATACTGCTAATAGCTCCAACAGGTGTATGTGGTTGGATGCTATGTCTGACGACCAAACTCTGTGTGCTGTTTGTTGAAGCAGTTGAGCTCCCCACCCTGTGAGAGATGCGTCTGTAGTTAGAGTAGCCTCCACTGTGGGGGTGGTGAAGGATTTCCCCTTCAAGAGGTTGTCCCTCGACCACCACCGTAGCGAGAGAACGAGGGCTGGCGAGACTACCTGACACCAATGGCTATTGAGCCACTCCTGCATAGGACGCATGCACAAGCACACGTGAGGAACCAGGTAAATACATGACGCCATCATGCCCAACAGTCGCATAGCCTTGCATACCGTCACCTCTCAAATGGCTACATATTGAGGGATCTGAAACACCATGTTTTGGACCCTCTCGTTGGAGGGGAAGACGAGGCCGTCCTTTGTTCGAATTAGAGCCCCTAGGAACTGCTCGACCTGACTGGGGTCTAGGATGGATTTCTTCTCGTTGATGGAGAATCCCAGACTGAATAAGAGATCTATCGTTCTTTGGGTATTTGACAGACAGGTTTTGTAAGAGTCCCCCGTTATGATCCAGTCGTCGAGATAAGGATAGACCAGGTTTGATTGCCCACGCAGGTGTGCTGCTGCCACTGCTAGTACCTTTGTAAACACCCATGGTGCGGAGGCTATGCAGAAGGGTAGTACTTTGAAGTGATAGTTTTTGTCTTGTATCATGAACCGGAGGAATTTTCTGTGCGCCGGCAACATTGAAATATGAAAGTAAGCATCTTTTATGGCCAGTGTTGCCATGTAATCCCCCTGTGAGAGCAGGGGGATTAATTCCTGCAGAGTGACCATGCAGACCTTTTGTGGCTTTATAAATTTGTTCGCTGGGCGCAGATCTAATACAGGGCGCATGGTGAGATCCTTTTTGGGTACAAGGAAATACACCCTTGTTTACCTGCGAACGAGGTACGACCTCTATGGCTCCTTATTCTTGTAGTGTCTCGACTTCCTGAAGAAGGATACGGAGATGGTCTGGCGTCAGTCGTCTTGCGCGTGGAGGTCTGAACGTTGGGGACCGGCTGAACTCTATACAGTACCCATGGGCCACGGTCTTCAGCGCCCACTGGTCTGTAGTTATCCCCTCCCATGCCTGAAGGAATGATGTCAACCGGCCCCCAACTCGGGAGGCATGTGAGGGGACCCGAACCTGAGGCCGGGGAGCCTCTGGGACCAGAGTTCTGACCCTTCCTTTCCCACGACGCTGACCCCTTTGGGGATGCAGGGTGGTGTATCCACTGGTTCCCTGTGGATAGGACCAATTGTTTCCCGAGGTGTACTGGTGTTGAGGGAAGTGTTAACCACAAAAAGGCGTCTGGACCCAGTCTCTCGCCTTGTGGAAGGTCTTTGTGTGATTTGGTCTAGCGTATTCAGAGTGTCGTGCTCCATCTTTGGGGTTTCGAGAGCCTCGTCAACCGCTCTTCCAAATAGGTTGGATTCTTCCAAGGGTTTATTAATAAGTGACGCTTGCGTTTCTGGCATGAATCCAGATGGTAGCCACGCATGTCTTTTTAGGAGGGTGCCCTGAGCCAAAGATCAACCCGCTGTCTCAGCGGAATCCAAAGTGTTCTTAAGTATACTTTGGTCTACTTGTCTGCCCTCGGTTACCGTGGCCAGAAGACAAGTCTGTAGCGGTTCAGGAAAGCTCCTGCAGGCCTTCATGTAAGAAGGCCCATTGAGCGTCCGCGTAGCTGGCTAACAAGCTGGTATTTTTAGTGATGCGTGTACGAAAAGCTGCTGCGGCCGTGACCCTCTTTCCTAGGACATAGAGTCTTTTACACTCTTTGTCAGGGGGTGCCTCGCTGTTTGACAGGGGAACCCCTGCCCTTTTCCTTGTAGTGGTCACCACCAGAGAGTCTGGGGTGGAGTGACCTCTGATATAAAAGGGGCATCAGAGGGGGGAAGGCCGAAAAAGCGTTTCTATCCTCGGATTAACTGCTCTTGTGAGTGCCGGTGTTGCCAACGAGAGAGCCAGATGCTTTTTAATCAAGTTGAGGAGAGGAATAGCCTGGCTGGCCGGCAGCTTCTCTTTAAGAATATCCTCCACAAAGTCAGCTTCATCAGTGGCGATTTTGAAATGTTCTGCTGCTTTGCGCAACATGGCGTTAAACGTCATTTGATCGTCAACTGGAGAGGGCCGTCTAGTGGGAGTAGTCTGGGGGGAATCCAAACACAGGGCATCAGGATCTGGTGAAGTATTTGTAGCATACCAGGGCTGAGGGTCACCCATATCCGGGTTTACCCTCCACCCCTCTATGGGGTCATGCATATCCTCAGGATCGATGAAGACCTTCATCCTGAGTGTCTGCAGGAACATCCTCCTCCTGAGAGGATTCAAAGAGTCTTGGAAATGTAGCCACAGGGTCCAAAAGGATTTCTTCCCGTGGTCTTTGGGGGTGGATTGCTCTTAGAGGGTAACAAACCTGTCAAGCCTCTCCATACAATTCTCAAATTTTTCCTCCCTAGTCCAAACAGAAGACCCAGAGAGGTCTAGAGGTGGAAAGGGCTCCTGGAAACGATGCTCTGCCGCCAAACATCGAGATTTTTGTCTCAACGCCAAAGAAATACCTTCTTTGCTTTTCGAAAACTCCTCCCAGGGGACCGAAAGAGGTGGCATGGCCCTGTGCTTCTCCTTAGGCTCGGCAGAGGGTTCCTGTATTCCCCTTAGGCCATCTTTGGATTTCGACGGATCCTTGGCCTTTTTCCGTAGGCCTCAGCGAATCCTTTGACTGGCGCCTAGGAGTGTCGGCCGAAACAATTCTTGCGATGCTTTCGGCAACATCCTCCGCAGACGGGAGACGCGTAGCCTCGGCCTGCGGTTGTGTAGTTTTCGGCGGAGTCGGGGCCTGGTCGTCGGTGGACGCCTTCTTACGATGTGTCTTAATGGCACTTGGAATATTGGGATTAGAGCCCTTTCTTTTCGAGTGCCCGGTCGCTAGGCGCATATGCAACTGTGGGGAGGGCTGCCGATTGTGTGCCCGTTGGCGCTGTGGTCTTCTTCTTTGTCGAAGACTGGCCGGGGGTTGTGGGTTTAGTGATTTGCAAATGTCTGTCTTTGTCGCCGGGGTGTACATTCCCCATAGCAGTGCCTGAGCCGTGCCTGGCGGAGCAGGGGGCAGGCGACGCGGAGCGGGAGCGCTCCGTCGAAGGGTCAACAACCTGTGTCGGAGGTATGCACATTGCTATTGCCCTCGTTGCATTAGCAGCAGAGGACTCGGCCTTCAACATCCCGTAGGACACCCACCGCTTGACACAGAGCTCCTTCAATGTTTTCGGAGATGGGAGCTTGCAATCCGCAGAATCTTTGTAGTGATCGAGGGGCAAGCAATGGTTACACCGTCTATGCTCATCTCTGCAAGGAAATGTGCCCTTGCAAATGGGGCAAAACCTAAATGGAGTCCTCTCCATAGCTGAGGATGGGGAAAGTGACGAAGACCAAAGAGGGAGGAAAGGGAAAGGCATTCGCAGATTTTACAGAAATGTCCACCCCGATCTCCCTACTGTGTAGGCCGGCTGGAAGGCCCGGCCACGTGGTCGGCAGCACCGACTGGTTCACCGTCCGTCGAAGGTCCGTTGGAGGTTTCGGCTGAGATCCGGACAGCTGTCGAAAGGAACGACGGTTAGGGCGATCTTAAATATTATTATATATTCGACCAAAGGTAGATGGAACAATTTGCAAGGTCTCTGAACGAGCTCCGCTTTAGGTGACCAGTATGCTGGGTGGAAAAAAACAATCCGAGGGACCTCGACGCGGGAGGGATTTTGGGTACACTTCACATCACGATAGGGATAGTGTTACAGGCACCCCCATGTCAACGTTCACTTTTGATTCTCGAAAGACAAGATGCAATACTCTGCGGTGATCACTAGATGTCAGACTATATGCACTATATGCACAACATGTGATTCTAAGCAGATTAACAAGCATCAGAAATACAGTTACTGGATGTAATTTGTAAGAAATGAAAAAGACAAGGATAACATTTAAAATTGAAAAAAAAGGCTTGTAAAATAAAGGATCCAGTTTCAATAGTTAGTCAGTACATCTCCTTCCCTAAAGAAGTACACGCATCCAGACCAAAGCCCTCCCAGTCCTGCCTTTAACCTTCATCCCAAACATGAACCAAATGTGAATTATGGGGGGAAGGGAGAGCTGGACAGATGATAATTATCCATTCACAGTCCGACTCAAACAAGCGAGTTATGTAAAACGTTACTGAAACGTTATTCACCATAGTAACTACTTTACTCTTATTCCAGAATCCCCCTTTCCTCCATACATTTGGGCCATTCTGCCCTAAAGTGCGGGACCAGAGAACTTGAGCGTAGCACAGAAATATTCTTCTGTCCGTTTTCACTTCAGGCCTTAGCATGCATTGCCGTCTTGGCCATGCCTCCCCATCCCCTGCCTGTGCGTTTGCCCTTCAGTCCTTTTCCAACCATCGAGGTCTGTCCCCAACTAACAACTAATTTACTTTAAGGGTAGAAGTTGGGTGGGTGAATGGTGAAAAGGGGACTCTAACACTACGGTGAGCAACTTTTCCTGTGCTGTTCCCTTTCCGCCATTTAGAAGACTTCACAATAACTTGCTAATTTTGTTGGTGAATAGTCCTGTTGATACTCTAAACTAAATAAATTCTTTAGAACAATTGGTCCAAACTGAGCGACGCCTCCAAACAAGACAATAGTGTGTACAAAATGTTTAAGGGGAAACCAAGGTTGCTTTGGTGTTAATGTTCCAGCAAACCTATCTTTGGAATGCAAGGAAAGCGACATTTGCTCTGATCAGGTGTGCTCGAAGCCCTTTCGGTTGAGGTAGTGTTTCTATGCAATAGCATTCCAGGATGCATGCAACCACTCATCTTGAAATGGTGACCTTGGTTGCCTGAGAAGCATCCCTTTATTGGCACTCCTAAAATCACAAAGAGATGGGCGGAGTTCCTGAAGTAATGTGTCCTAACCAAATTGAGCGCAAAGGCCTTCACAACATCTAAACTGCGGCACACTCTCCGCATCTGGAGGATTAGGAAAGGAAACTGGCAGGAGCTCTCTAGATGTATATGGTATTCATATAGTGTTTTTGGTCAAAAGGAAGGGTGTGTATGCATACACTCAGCCATTGGATGTACTCTGACCTGGGATGCATTCCTGGGAAAGCCTATGAAAATCAGGTATTGTAACCATCAAGGTCAACTTGCACAGTTCACAGATAGTGCCACCAAACTCAAAATGAGCCTGCCCCACTAACAACCTTACGAATTTTCGGTGAGCTGGCCATATTATGATCTGCAGATCTGCAACATTCAAATCCACTGCACAGGTCGTCTCGTGGCTGAAGGGTGAGCTTGATCTGTGCGGGAGTGATCATCTTTAATTTGTTTTAAGGGAAATGCAAACTGAAGCTTGCCAAGTCTAATTTGGTGCGCAGACATGTCCATTCACAGTGCCCAGAAAAAACAAGGAGCAAGTAGAATCCCTCGACTTTCATTTGGGGACTTTCTCTATAGCTTTCATGAGAGGTGTTCAATGTTTCTTCCCTCAGAGGGGAGGGGCCTATATGTAGGAAGGGCATAGACGAGTGAGACGGGGGGTAGGGGGAAGTGGCAGTCGGAAGCCTCGACTCACCACCGACAGAATCCAAGCATCCGAAGTGATGACCCTCCAGACTTCGACATGAAGTGTAAGCCGTCTCTCCCCACTGGTGTGAAGTGGGACAATGTCTGAACATTTGCCAGGCTTGCAAGCTAGAGAGTAGGATAAAGTTACTGAAGTGGAAGGGTAGAAACCCTCCCTCCCTACCCAGCCCCTTACGGTTTTCTTTTTGTGGATACTAGAAGACTGTTGCGGATTCCATGACTTTCAATCCTGGGAGCTCTGAAAACCAGCAAAGGAGCGAGAACGCAACTCTGTTCTACCTCTTGCTGTTGGCTTGGCAGATGGCAGTTTTGGGAGTATGGACAAGAAATTCACTGTGAGCATGCTTCCTTTTTTTTCACCAGTTGGAACGGGTCAGCACCTCGAAAGGAAGATCAAGGAAGGGAAGGCAAGGAAATGATTTGCTCTTGAACTTCTTTTGGTGAATTTAGTCACCCATAGCCAAGCTTGGCTATGTACATACAAACGATCTAATCTTGCAGCGGTATCAATATGTGCCATGGCTTCTAGAAGTTCTTGAGCAACAACTATTGCATCCACTAAGCCACCCATGAACTGCTCAAGGCAGTCTTGAGGAATGTACTGTTCAAACTCAGATGGATGTCGCCAGAGTCTGATTGGCTGTCACCAGTAGCGCTTCAGCTTAACAAAGCTTTAGTGCGGAAACACGGTCTTAACAAGAGTGGAGGAACGCATCCAGACAGTGAGACATGAAATCTTGCACCCTCACCACAGTAGTTATAATAGACTTTAGACCAATGAGGAATAGTATGAACATACTGTAATTAGTAAACCGGTAAGCAAACTCTGTGAAGTCTGGAAGAGATCATGAGAAAAACGACTTCTTGTGCTTCTAGGACAATCTCTGACAGTTCTAAAAATACTTTTTTGGCCCTAAAAAGTCTGTGCTGTCAGAATCATGACCACCTTCACTCCACCCAACTGCGTTTTCACTTTAAATTCCTGTGGTTCCTTAAACATCACATATTGATCTTGGTTGCGTGTGCGACGCAAGCACACCAGTAACCAATTTGACAGCTGTCTCCATTGGTACAGGGCGTCTGCTTGCAGTAGCGTAAACCATGTAGAATGTTGGTCAGAAAAATGACTGTCTTCCTCATTGCAGGCAGAGTAGAGGAGCGAGATGGCTGAAAACTAACAGCACCTGCAAGCACCATCATGGGCTCAGCATGTGAGCTTCCGTATCTCCCAGAAAACGGAAAACGACAGCAGTAAATACCATGGTGAAGTTCACATTGTTCATACTGCTTCTATTTGTGTTAGAAAAGCGCGCTCTCACAAATTCCCCAGGTTCTTTTGCTCCAGGGAACGAGAAGTCTAGCTTTTAGGAAAGGAGGAAAAACGAGCTATGGAAGGCACCTTGCAACCGGCCCTTTGTACTGCATGAACGGGGTTCTGAGGTAAGGAACACTACTCCCAAAATATTGCAGAAGATACAAATGCCAGATTTGTAGTAACTTCAGACAACTAACCAGCTTGCCATTTCCAGTTTAAAAATCACAAAATGCACAAGGCAACATTAACCCTTGTTAAGATGGTACACTAAATACCATATATGGTTCTTTGGGGAGCCAACAGCTTACGACTGAAAAACAAATTGGTAGTTATTCGCAATATATTCTGATTACTACAGAAAAATGCAAGCTCCTTTAACAGGCAATGAAAGTCACATGACAAATGTCAATCCCATTGTATCGCTACTGAAATGTAGCATAACAAGACATTCCTCCAACGCGCACTTTAACTAGTGTTCAAGCTTGTAAGAAATTTTCAAAGGTCACCGCCTGCCCCTCTATGTCGTCAGTTATGAAGCATGTTTTGCAAAACATAAAAATGAAAAAGATATTAAAGCTATCGCTGGTAAAAAAAAGAAGCATAATGAAAAAAGGCAAGAGCAAACATACATAGTTTAGAGGCAGCGATTTAGCTCAAGAGAAGGGGTACACTAAATTGTATTGTAAGTATTTAGGAAGTCATCCATCTCCCAGGTTTAAAGTTTGTTTTACAGTTTAAGCACGAAACAAAAAGTAATAATGGTAGTATAAATTTGAATACAAATTAGCATCTGTACATGACTGATTTATTTCAAGGAGGTGGAGGAAGGGACCAGTGCCAAAGAATGATATCACCCTGGCACCGTGTGTACACAATGTGTATTCAGAACATTCTCGGGAGCAGAGACAATAAAAAATATTGTAGGCGAAAAAGTTGACAAAACACGTTCCGTGCATTCCAAGGACCGAAAAAAAAAAAAAGAATACATGACTGCGTCAGCCCACTCAGCAACCGGATTAGTAAGGAGGTGAGGGGGGGACTGGCACCTTCTTCAATCAAGAGTGTGTTAACATCAACAAACCTCTGTTCGCTTTTAAACGCCACATAAATATCAGGCAAAACTTGGTAAGAGAAACATGATAAACCTAAAGAGAGAGCAGATGTGGGGCCTGGCACCAATAGTAGGCCACTTTAAATGTGGAGGTTGCTCGGTCGGTGATCTGGGAGGACCGGTGAAGCCAGGGACATCCACCGACATACCTATCTGGGGAACACAGAGGTAGAGCCAATGGATCCAGGCACGGCAGCCTAGGCTAGCACAGAAAGACCCCCAGCAGAGGCAGCGGGCATCAGTGCACTTCAGTGAGAACACTTTATGCAAATTTCGATGAAAATCTGGGGACACTTTAGAAATGAATATGAAAGAATAAAACGAAAATATTTTTCTCTAATGCACACTGTCTTTAATTTAATATATTCACAATTACACCATTTGCATCCTAGAGGTGCGGTCAGGACGTCAATCCATTGCTAAAGCACGAGCAAGGTTGCAAAGATAACAGCAGTGGGTGAATCGTGTGACAACATGCGATCATTTACCATTCGCTGCATGTATGTATCAAGAAGGAGTATAGAAAGAATAATGCAAAGGATGCTGACTGTGGCAGAATATACTCCCAGGATGGCTGACTGGGAGCGATACTACCGGTAAAGTGTATGTTCGCACCAGACAGAGCTGATGTTACTTAGGAAATGCGGACTCCGCCGGGGTGAAAAAAAATTTCAATAAGAGTTTCCATGGTGAGCAGTACGCTCACTTGAAGCAGGACCCTGGTCTCCTAACTATGAATACCGAAACACTAAAAGGAGAGAGCGCGCTTCACTGAGACGCATGTAGAAGATGCACATGCACGCGCGGTAGACTTCTAGAGTGACACAAAGTGGGATGGAATGCAAACACTCATGCCATGTTTATGAATTTTGTGGCAGACGGACCGCAGTGTACATAATTCACCCGCGTAGCAAGAGAGTTTCGTTTGACTGAGACATCTGACTGCGGGGCAGATATAAAGAGAGAGAAGAGCTCAGTTTAGCCGGTGGTGCACATAATAAGTCCCACCAGGCATGTAAAACTGATGCACTCTTATTAGACACGATAAACTGAACGCAAATGATGCAATCAAGCAATGTCCTTTTTTTTTTTTTTTTTTAAATGCCGGCTGTTCAATAGCAAGAACATCCCGGAAAATTGTGACTATAAAGATTAGAAGAACAGTATTCCGCAAATAAATCCTAATTATGAAGAGCAGCCAAAGAACGAAGAAGGGGTTACAGTAATCCTGATTAAGAGACCGATAAAAACAAAGGAGACTCATGCGTGTAGCAGGAGAGACCAACTAGACCTTTGGCCCGAAACACAGAAATGTCGACAATGTTGGTTCTTAACATTGTATGAGATGACAACTTGGGTCATTTGAAGTGTGCAGGTTTATGCACGAGCATCAGACTGCTGGTGAAAAGAGTGCGAGATCAGTGAAAAAATTGTAATAGACGAAAAAGTAGGGCACAATAATATGTCAAAGTTATTTTCATAATTGCAATTACTGATCTGTGAAAGACCTCAAACATATACAATGTGTGTTAATTTGAGATGCCCAATTTAAAATTGTAAAGCAGGGAGTGAGTACAGTCCCTGCCTCACTTACTAACCCCCACTAAGTTGTTTATATTTTCAGTATATTTGATGTTAGAATGATGGAGATATAGTCCTTCGGACCCATTTATGTATGTTTTTACTATGTATTGTTTGTATTAAAAAGCCTTTATTTGTGTAAAAACTGGGTCTGACTGAGCGGTAGCTAGACTGAGCATGCTGTGTTTTTTCTTTGGATAGGAGTGACCATTTTTACTTTCATCAGTACTCCCATAGATGTGTTTAGTGTTTTCAAAGTTTGCGATGGGACGGGGGGGGGGGTGGGGGAGTGTGAGGAAACAGAAATGCAAGACGAACACAAAAGGTAACGTTTTCTGAAGGTTTGCCATTTATTCAAAATAAAATAAAAGGGGTTTGGCTAATTGGCTAAACACCTAACTTTCCCTAACCTAACAGAGGTCCCTGCCCAGCAAACTAAAACTAAAAAAAAAAACTACCTATTGTCCAAAATATCTCTGCGCCTCACACTAATACACAAAATAAAATCATACAAGGAAAATATGGCTAAATCAGTTCAGTAAAACAATTCTGTAATTCAAACTTAAAAATCCTTGAAAGAAATTCTTGCAACCAGGGTTGAATTCCCTACACCTTGATAAATTCATGAACCACTTTGTTTACAGTTCCGATTCAACAAAGTTCTGTTCAAGGTCTTTGTCCACCACTGTGTCTTTCTCTGGGACACAGCAAATGCCTCTTCCTCTACGTTTGGTTGAAAATGCAAAACAACTAAGGTTTTCCACCATATCCCTAGACGGGATGATTAACCTTCTTTCACAAGCACAAGTTCCTAACCAATGCAATTGTTCCGTTACCACGTAACGCCTTCAAAGGACTACTTCTTTTCAAACTAATAGCATAACTCAACTTGTTTTAGTAATGTCACTGCTTGTCAAACAATTTATAAAGTAAATGAGTTCTCCTTGATCTAAAAAAATAAAATAAAGGTGCTTTCAATACATCTTCTGCCACAAAGATATTTCAAACCACCATGTTATTTCATAGTCCACTTGCCTGCCAGGATTTACCACTATGAGCCCTTTCCTGATGTACTCACCTGCCAGGAAGAAAACTCCTACTACTTTTCAAACTTGATGGCAATATTGATTACCAGATTCTCCCCACCAATCTCTCTTGGAAAAAGGTTTGAACAATAACTTCCTTTTATAGTCGCTTGACAACTTTTTGTGTTCCAGTTTCCCCTAAACTGAGGACAAATTATAGAAGAACCTTTTTCAAAGGAACTCTCTGTATCTTCTAGAAAGCCTCTTGGATGATCGCAATTTGGGTTACAATCTTACTGCAGTTAAAATCCCAAGAGTTGTGCCCTTGTTGCTGTGGTATGGTTTCACAGTCTCTTGGCAGTAAGAGATATGAGCTTTCCCAAAAGTATATCTTTTGTAAGGGCATTTATGTCTGGGTTGCTTTATTGAGGTTTTCTCACAACTTTTTGACTGATGCTAATGCCGTTTATGAGCTTTTCCCAGTAGTTGTCTTAGTATGGATTTCTCATAGCCTCTTGACTGAAAGGTAATACTGGTTAGAGGCTTTCCCCACTGGTAATTCACCCAAAGTCTTTTGACAGACTCTTGGCTGTGGATAGGACTAGTTATAAGCTTTCCTCTCTTTTTAGTTCCTTATCATGGAACTTCACCTTTGCTGCTTTACTTAGTTATCTTTAATTATAAAATATTCAGAAAAAAGTCTCTGCTATTATGAATCAATTGTTCGGTATTCAAAATAGTTGCATTGTGGCCACTTTCATGTTTGGAGTGCCCTGGCGTCAGCATTCACAATCCACCAACTCATGGTTCTCTGCAGCGGCTCCCACTTGCTGTCTGGCTTCACGGCGGTCCTTCAGTATTCAGTCTGCTCCCTTTCCCGCTTCCGCGTGCCTCCCGTAAGTTGCGCGTCAATCTTCGGAGGTGGTATCAGTTTCGTTGATCTTCTGCGACTTCACCGGCCTGCCCCACACTGGAACCACTTCTCCCCCTCAGTTGGACTTCATAGAACACCGCTTTCCACTGCGCATACTCAATTCTGCTTCTGTTCAATTTCACGCTACGTGGCAACTTCGGCAGGCGGGCTTCTTTCCGTGGCGACTCCTGCACCGCGGATGGCTTCAGCATTCTCAGCTACGCCTCCCGCATGGCCTTCCAGCACTTCTTCCTCTGCTGCACCTTCATGCCCCAGCGGTGCCTCTTCTTGGGTTTTAAATATCCCGCTCAGGTGGTTTGAGAGGCAACAACAGACTGCAGTTTTGAATATTCACCAGTCTGAATCCTAATTGCCTCTGAGCTCTTCTTCCTCGTCCCAATACTTTTAGCATTATGGGAACTGAAATCCATAGAAGACTGTATGACATTAGGCTATTCCCCGTTACATTCAGTTAATTCAGGCTGCTCTATGAACACAGTTGTTTGAATAAGGGGAGGTTGTGGAAAGAATTTGTAATTCCACATTAGAGTCACAATTTCTCACCAGGACAGAATTATGACAATTCAAGGTTAGCACCTTTGATTCCTGACCTTTTGAGGCATCAACTTTGTTTTCTAAAATGACTTTTTAGGGCATGGACATTGGAGGGACTGGTGCATTGATAGCATGCCATTAGGTATCTGGGAATGATTTCACTTTCATCCTCAGAAGATGAATACTGTGTGTCTCGTAGCAAAATCACCCTTGCCCCAGATAGCAGTCTCCTCCCATGTGTACCTTTCCCCCGGATACCACTCCCAGGGTTAGGATCAGGTAGCGGATGCCTTTTCCTGGCCACACGGGCGAAGACTTTAGGCCGGGGGTTGGGTGATGAATCCACAGGATTCAACACAGGGAGGCAGCATAAAGGAAGATTCAACTATGGAAATGCAACGTATTTTCATGCTCTGAAACACTAGTGTACGAGCGCGATATAAATAAAAGATCATATAACAATTTCCAGACAAAAACTACCTTAGACGAACTAAGTTCACCATGTTATGTAGCAAAGGCTAAACTTGACAGAGTAGCATACATCTGGTATAGACTGAACAGCCTCACCAGCATGGCTGAAACTACTGCCCACCCACAATGGAAAAAGGGGACAGCAAGCTGCGTTGTATGGAAAGCATTGGAGTAGACCAGGCTCATAGTTGCAGCATATCCAAGATTACTCACCATACAAGAAATAGGACACGGAGAGGATAATAGAAAGTTATATTAGGAATTACCTTGATGATGGGTGTTGAAGTCTTTCAGAGAAGCTTCACTTTTACTTGGCTCCCGCCGGGTCTTACTGTCCCAGGACTAACCAGGACCCAGTAGTTATCAAACTCTGAAGCTGATCAGTCCCCTTACTGTGGCCATCTTCGTGGGTTGAAACATTGTAGCATTTACTCTGAAGCCTGCCATAAAACTTGACTTGAGCACAGGGTGTTATATCTTTGACCACATACTATTTGTTCTTAGTGGACAAATATGAATTGCTTAGTGTCGACCTGTAACCCAGCCTGCACTAAAACCATTGAAGATTGATAGACATTGGGTGACACAGTGTTATAGTTGGCAACGGGGGAGGGGGAACTGCTGATGAGAGCAGCTTATACACTACTGACTGAACGAGGGCTGAAATTGTGGTGCAGGCAGCTTTTCAACAGCTGCCTCATTTCCGCTTCTGGTTGCGACATAAAACCTAGCTCAGCACTGTCCCAAACAACCAAGGTGCATGGGTTCCGCGTGAATATGAGACAAATTTCTTTTTCGGACTTCTCAAATATTTGATTTTTACGGAGGGTGTATATTTGGAGAAATTTCACCACCTGGCAGCATTTTCCTTGACGAGATGTTCACTGGATACCATTGTGTGGCTTCTTAAAGTTGGAGCCCCATCTGTGTGGGCACCGGGCCGACAATATTCCTGCACTATAGATGAATTATTGAATTAGCTGTGATACAATGCATTTATATGCTTTCAGTAAACAGCTTCTGTTCAACAAAGCCCTGACAATCAAAAATCATCTAGGATCTAAAAGAAACCCACACAACAGGACCTTTCTCCGAGACCCCATAAATTATGAGCATAAAACAAGTCCAGTCGATAGGATTCATGGGCTATGCTACATTAACAAATATTTATACCACACCCCCATCACTGCTGTAGTGGTCATACGGCACCTGAATCTTGTCCAAGTGGTAGATTATTGTGACCATGCCAGGAAGAATTGGGGCAATTACTGGATTCAAAGAGGTCGTGCTCACGCCATGACGAGCACAACAGTTTCACCAGGCTCTTTGAATCTAGTCAACTGAAGAAACTTAAGGGACGAGGAGACCGCAATCCAGACAATTTAAGAGTTAAGTTGCAACATGTTACTAAAACACATCCATAGGACAAGAGAGGTGATGGGCAGCATGACGTGATGAGAATCCTTTGGAGGTCTGCACGAAGACGTCGGGATAATATTACATTTTTTCTTTTTTTAAAGTGATCGAAGAGAAATTGATTACCAGAACAATTGCAATTGTTGCAATCCCAAGATAAAACCGGAAAATGAGCATGCAGCTTGTTAACTGAAGTCTGTGGTGATCGTATGATGGACTGCCCAGTCAATGATGATGTAAAGTTGGTCTCTCCAGGAACTAGAGCTCATTCCACGCTTGATTCATACATGGACACTGAGATCAAACAATGGGGCATGCATTCAACAAATTGAAAGAGAAGGATGACTTGAGATCATAATAACTGCTGTTTGGATATTTGCAATGGATGTGAAAGGCGATAAAACCAGAAATGTTATCTAAGGGTTCATCGAAAAATGGCACGAGTCAGATGGAGCGAGCGAGAATAGAATAAAGCAGTTTTTACTGTCTTTCCATCAAGATACTAATGCAACAAATCTCCAATGGTAGAGAGTTCGAGTTTGGCACTCAAAACTGTACATAGAGTCTAAATCCGTTTATGATCATGGTATAGTAGAAAGCTGATCTTAAAGGCCTGAAGGAAGTTATTTAGTGTCCGGCGATTTGGGATGTGATAGGTACTGTGCTTTGCGAGCTTTAATAAAAGTTTGAAATGTACCCTTGGTCACTGGCAGCCAATGGCATTTTTTTTAGCATAGGAGATATGTGCAGGGCTCAAAATAAAAATGTGCACTCTCCACTAGCCATTGGCTAGTGATAATTGACTCTTGTCGAGTAAGAAATAGTGTGCTGTTTCTGTGTAGAATTGAGGTGGCAAGTGACTTTATGCCTGGGTAGTAGCTTGCAATTGAAATGTTAACCCCCCCGTCGCTCTTGCCCCCCCAAAAATGGGCATGTCTGGGTGTACGGTTAGTAATACGTCCTGTGTTTTGTATACCCTGCAAGCTACACAGAGCAGATTTAGTCACGCTACGATAAAGGGCATTACAGTAGTCCAGACGAGAGCCCACACAGTGTTTCTCTGAGCACTCCAATTTGCTTCAAAATCATGAATTGAAAATGTGATGTACTAAGCACTTTATTTACTTGTGATTTCAAGGAAAAAGAAGAGCCCAGAACCAGGTTTTTACCTAGTGCCCTGATAATAGAAAGTCTATCAGTAACTAGTAAATAGTCTTAGAAATTTGAGAAGGAGATTCAACAAGCATAAATGCTGTTTTCTTGGCTTAACACAAGGCAATTTCCTGTCATTCATTGCTGAAGGGGAGCAAAGATAAGTTGTGTATGGGCTATACTGGTCCCTGGCTAAGGATCAAGATGAAATATAATCTGGATATTATCTGCATAATTTTGTCAGACTGCACTGTGATCTATACGCAAGTCATGGAAAGGTTTCATGTACATGTTGAAAAGAGTGGGGGAAATGCATGAAAGCAGTGGAGCTCCACAGTCCATCATCTCCGTTTGAGAGACATGGTCATTAACTTTGACACAAGATATTCTATTAAAAGGCAGTGAATGGATCCAGTTCACCGACTTCTCTGATACACAAGGGACCCATTAGACACAATGTAACAAAATGGCATGATCAAGGGTATCAAATGCTGCAGACAGGAAAAGAAGCTTTAGCAGTGCTACTTTAACCAGATCTAAAATCTGTAGAAGAGCATCTTTCATATCCACAAGCATCATCTCTGTTCCTCTACAAGGGCGAAAGCCAGATTGGCGTTCTTCTAAAAGGGAGAAATGTTCAAGGTCAACTTGAAGCTGTGGAGGTAGCTACCTGAACCAAAATCTTTAGAAGAAAGGGAGTATGTATTATCAGTTGGTAGACAGCAAAATAGTCTGGGTTAAGATTGTGCTTCTTCATGCTTGTTTAAGTACACCAGGGAAAGCGCACTCACTAAAAGATGCATTCATAAACTCACGAATTGGAGTACTTAAACATTCAGCATATTTGTTCAAAAGGAAGGAAAGGCACGGATTGTTGGACAGTTTGTGGGATTTGCAAAAGCCAGAAAGGATTTCGTTTCTTCCATACAGACAGGATGAAATTCAAAAAACGCCTCATCATTTTGGTAATGATTCAATAATGCTGACAGACTTCAGCAGACTACTGAGAAATTATTACTGCCCAAGGCAAAGAAACCTGCAAGGAATGTATGCAATTTCAGATCTTGTGAATCTTTTCTCGGAAGGAGGTCTGGCTCTTACTGCACTGGAGCGAGGAAGATGGTAGAGAAGTTGACATGAGGGGGGAATTTTCCAAACTTTTTAGAATTTTCAATGGAATACTTCTTTAGAAGAGTGAGAGACTGTTTCATGTGTGATGCGTAAAAGTGTTTCTTTGCTTCAAATATAGCATTCTTGTAGTTGGATCCTAGCACTCTCAAATTCTTTACCAATAACGCAAGTAGGATTTCTTCTCCATTTACGGTCAATACTTCTAACAGACTTCTTTAGGATGTCTCACTCAGATGCAAACCACTTATTCCCTACATGTTTTTCTTGGATGATCTTAGATCGGACTGGTGTGACGGAATCCTTAACTTTAGCTACAGAAGAGTTATAAAAAGACTATGATCAATCCGCATTGATTTCCTTCTTCAGTGTTGCCTCAATATTTCTAAATCGATTTACAGCATTTAGTTTCTGCTCACTGCAGAAGGTTAGAGCAGTACGAGCCGAATTATAGGCAAAGCAGGCTGAATAACTGGTAGGCGAAATAGAACAGCAGCATGCACCGACCGGTCATTCGAGAGCACATACTGGGAGGTTTGTACAATATTCCAGCTAATAATGCAGTCCAAAGTGCAACCTTTCCTATGAGCTGGATAAGTATTCAAAGAATGAAAGCAGAGATCAGAAAGCCAAGACAATATTAGCAAGGCTTGAATGTCATTCAAATCGAAGGTAAAATCTAACATCAGAGGTGAGGAGAATTTCAGAATTGATAAGATTAATTTTACAAAATGCTTGTACAAATCCAGAGTCACAATATGGGGGAGGGGTGGTTTTCTTTTATTTTTTATGAAGGAGAGATTAATGACTCCTTATAAAACTTGCATAAAGATCTAAACATTTGCCAAGTTTTTAAAATTACAGCTACAACACCCCCTTTCTTCAACTGCCTATGGATCAAAGGTTTTGTAATCATCAGGAAGGGTTGCAGAAATAACAGGGGCTGAATATTCATAAATCCAAGTTCCGGCAATGGCTAATTTGTCAATATGATGTAAAATTAAATCCTGCTGTGTCAATATACGGACAGAGCATTCGGAAGGGATGTACTCCAGCTGTTTGGGCTAATCCAGTTAGTGGGGTTAATCTTGGCTATACTGTTGTTAGAGCATCAGACCCAGAGGGTAGGGTCCCATTATTCAAAGAAAAAAAACTCCAAGAGCCAATAAGGCTAGGCAGGTTGTTGTATAACTAAACATATACAGTTCGGGTGGGAATAGACCGTAGTGTCAGCTCTGGCACTGTACAAGGACAGTTCACATTGAGAGAAAGTAGCATGTTTTATTTCCTTCCGATTCGAGCCCAAGTTACATTGGTGAAATGAAAAAATAATTCCATATATTTACCTCATTTTCAAATGGAGGTTGGCTGAGAAAACATAGAAGAGCCCTACCAAGGCTGATTGAATGCATCTCTTCTGTTTTATTTGTATGTTGTAAAAACAGAAATGTATTCATCAGCAAGAAACCATGGTCCAGGTGATCATAATTGTGCATCTATTCCTGGCCCATTCGGATCCAGCCAGGGTCCAACTTCCATCACCAATATGTTACACTGATAATTCACTGGTAAAAAGAGAGTCTTGAGTTGGCATACACCCCTCAACATGGCCCTACACAGGTTAGCACCACAGCTACAAAACATGCATGCTTGCTTCAATCAGATCTTTGAATGGATTTACAATCACTACCCAGATCCAATACCCAGGACAGCTAGAAGTCATCTGAAGCTTGCTTCCCCTGCCCAATCAGTGTGGTATTGAATGCCGGCTCATTATCAAACTAGAAAGAAATAAAAAAGTTAATCTATTCGTTCCAAATGAAAAATAGTCCTGTGCGGTGGGCCCTAGGTAAACAGCATGCTCACCTGATGAACACTTCTGTTCTCATAAATATGAGACTACTTCAGATAGTAATTGAAGCTGGCATTGGCTTCTGGTGGAAGCCGGGGTCAGTAAAAGACCATATATAGGTGCATAGTAGTCTTTCTGATGCTTGGATCTGCTTAGGCGAGTGTGGTTGGTGCAGGAACCCTTCTGGGCCTTGTTTCTGTAATTTCTTAAGTTTGTGGAGCCACCCCGCCCCAGGCCCGTGCGCAGTGCAGCTTGCCCCCATCTTCCCCCAATCCACATAGCCTTATCGTCCCGCCTCTGAGCCCGGCCCCCTCCCCCCCGATTGGCTGGTTGCACTTGGTGCCTAGCCTTGCTCCCAACGAGGGCCTAATTTCACCCAGGCAGCCCAGGTGAGTGTGGTTGGTGCAGGGACCCTTCTGTGCCTTGTTTCTGTGATTTTTAAAGTTTGTGCCCCCCCCGCCCCAGGCCAGTGCGCAGTGTAGCTTGCCCCCGTCTGCCCCAATCCAGATAGCGATATCGTCCCCGCCTCTGCGCCCGTCCCACTCCCCGATTGGCTAGTTGCACTCTTGGATCATCCACCCTGCCACTGGTTTCCTTCCCTCCCGGCCACCCCCTCGCCCCGATTGACTCATTCAGTACCCTTAAGCCACCTTCTGAGGGCTGCCCTCTGCCCGGCAGCCCCTGCGGCTCAGGGCCCCAAGGCAAAGGGTGGTTCCTAGCGTCTCCAAGGTGTGTCAGCAGGTGTCCGCAGGGAAAGCCAGTGGCCAGCTGTCAACCAGCAATGACCAGGACCAGTACGGCAGGAGTGTTCAAGTTGGGGAGTAGAACAATTACTCTACCCCGGAAGCCTAGTGTTACGCTCACCTTGTCTCTGCGGGCGTTGATGCTTTGAGTGCCTGCTTCCCTGGTTAGAGGCGCTGCCCGTCTTTTGCTCCCTGGACTAGCCTTGGGCCAACTCCTACAACAGGGGAAAGGGTGCTGAGTATGTCTGTCTGTGCCTGCCACCTGTGACCCCCACCCTGCTCCTTCCACACGTGTTCCCCACTCCAGGGCGCTCTCACCTTGTGTATTTGGTTGGTGGGCTCTCCTTCCTGCTTAGTCTCAGCAGGGGGGCAATGTCCTGTAGGATCCAGTTACTTCACTGACCCTTGAAGTTGAGTGGCAATCCAGTACTGCTGTGGTCGCAACTCATGTTGCTTGTGTTGCTCTGCTCGTTATTGTCCATGTAATCCATTGTTTTGTATGTTGTCCGTGTCCAGTTATCTGTGTGGTCCTTTAGTGCGTGCCACAGTCCGTGCTTGTCTCACTTTTGTGAATCGTGTCGCTGTGCGTTGGTTTGGTGCAATGAGTGCGAGCGGCTGAGCCAGTGCGTCAGGGTGGCCTGCCTTTAAGGTGGGGCAGCACGATCTCAGGTGCAGTTTGAGTGATCTAACCTGTTCTTTCTTTCTATTTTCCAGGTACCTGCGAGCTGACGTGATGAACGAATCCCGTCGATGGCGACGGAAGCAGTGAGTAATGTGCGGCGGTGACAGTGCGCGATGAATGAGCTCACCGGTTTTCTTTCTCTTGCTTCTGCAGGTGCCGGTGACCGATGAAAGCTGGAGTCCTCAATGAACAACCGGGTCGTTGCTGGATGCACAGGTAAGTCAGAGCAGGCGAGTATGCGAGGCCCGATGGGCTCTGGCTTTTCTTTGCAGGTTTGTAGAAGATTGCTGGTAGGAGTTCTTCGGAGAGCGTTACGCTGCTAACTGCAGAATAATGCAAAGCATGCCTTAGAGTTTGGGTGGGGCTTATATAGCCAACCACGCCCTGCCACTCCCATTGTGCAATTAGTTCCAGAAGCTCTCTGCCACACCCATGATTGCAGACTAATGCACAAGCTAATGGCTAGAGCCACGTCCTTAACTGCAATTAGCAAAGAAGTCAATCATTCAGTGGCAGACCAACTATACCAGTGTTTTCCTGGAGGTTAGCTCCATGAGCCTGGTGCCAGAGGCAACAGGACTGGGTCCAGGTGGCCCTCCTTTGAGGCTTGATCCAGTCAGGGCCCTTAATGTGCCCCAATGTTCCCACTGCTGCTGGGCTGGGGTGATCTGGTCTGCTCACCATGACACCTAGCCACTCATCAATCCTATCTAAAACACTGTAAATATTTCCCCTGCCTCCCTCAAACCCACACTGTTAAATCTAGCTGTGTTTAGTATTGTAACCATTTGATCAGTAAGGCGTGGGTCTCTCTCCCACTATACAGGACTCTCAAAGCTAGCTGCGTTTAGTACTGCCCTCATTTGTTCACCCGTGTCCCAAATCTAGCTCCATTTAGTACTGCACCCATTTAATCTGTTAGGTGTAGCCCTCTCTCCCACTATACAGGACTCTCAAAGCTAGCTGCGTTTAGCACTGCCCCCATTTGTTCACCTGTGTCTCAAATCTAGCTCTGTTTAGTACTGCACCCATTTAATCTGTTAGGTGTAGCCCTCTTTCCCACTATACAGGACTTTCAAAGCAAGCTGCGTTTAGTACTGCCCCCATTTGTTCACCCGTGTCTCAAATCTAGCTCGGTTTATCTTCCACTATACAGCACTCTCAAATCTAGCTATGTTTAGTATTGTAACCATTTGCTCCCTTAGGCGTAGGCCTCTCTCTCACTGTGCAGGACTCTCAATTCTAGCTGTGCCCTATGTCAAATTGCATTGTTAGCTATAGGCCTCTCTCCCAAGATAAAGTGTTTATTGGCCGATTGCTGAGGAGTGATACTGTGATTATATGGTCGCGCACCATGAGATGATACAGTGATTGTCAGCTACACTCATTAGGACAATTCTGTAGTTACCATCTATATCCTTCTTCACACCAATTAATTTGTTACTTCAGTAAACCTGTTCAGGGAGCCCCACACTAGGGACAGCCACTGTAATAACCAAAGATATAACCTAGCAAACCTCCCCTACCATACTCGAGAAAACGATTGAACAAGCCAACAATACCAACTGACAAGGCCGCCAACAGACTGAGCCCAAACTTCTACCGGACCATTCCCTACACCAGGCATTACACCAAAAAACAGCCGGAGCGAAGCGAATGCCAACTGGGCATCGACAAACAAAATAAAGACCAATAAAAACTCTCAAGCCTAAAAAATACTGCGCAGATGACCTCGACTGAAGGAAAGACAAAGATCAGAAAGAACAATCAAGTGAACACCACCGAAGACTCACAACTGCAGAACACACCCACAGACAGGAACGACAACTGAACCATCACCGAGAGAAGAGAAAAAGTCCATACCTCGCAAATAAATCGGTCACCAGAACGAACCAACATCAGACAACCAAACAACCAAGCAGAAGAACGGACAATGCCAGAAATAACAAACACATAAGACGCAATAACACCTTACATCACCAAAACTAGAGTATCTCCCAGCCAACGCCCATAAAAATTGGAAGAACCTGATGAAAACAAAAACCCAAGAAGGAACCTAGAAGAACTTTTCGATGACACAGACGCACCTGTACCAACACCTCAACTAGAGATCGACCTGGAAGAAAACCTTAACACCAATCAGAGGACAACACTGACAAAGCACAAACCAAACCGCACCTTTAAACTCCACTGCAACCTAATAAACGCAAGATCCATGTCAAAACACTCAAATCTTTGACCTTCTCTGTGACATAAGATGCATTGACATCTTATTCATCACAGAAACATGGCGGACCACAACTACAAAATCACACTCCAAAGCTGCCTCCCAACCAACTTCAAATGCAGCCAGGTAAACGGGAAAAATAAAAAATGAGGAGGCCTCGCAATATTATTCAAAGGACACCTGAAAATAAAAGCAGACAAACCTCTCAACATCATCAACTGCAAAACCATGGTCATACACCTATCACAGAATTCGAAAGCTAACATCACATTCGTTCTGGTGTACAGACCACCGACGTGATGCAACCTTCGTCGACAACTTCATAGAAGCCATCACCAACTTAGCCATCAAGCACGAACACCTAATAATCCTGGGGACTTCAACATCTGGTTTGAAGAAAAACATGCCAACTGCCAAAACTCACTAATTGGGCAACTAACAACCATGAAACCATGACAGCTGGTCAAAGGGGCAACACACTCGGCTGGACACACCCTCGACGCAATCTTCGCAAAGGAAAATCATCACCAGGGCACCACTGATACAAATTCTATGGAGCGACCATCTCATCCCATTCGTGATCACACTACCAACCCAAGTCCACATCCAGCCCCCCAAACTCACAACCATCACAAAAAGGAACTGCAAAACCGTCAAGCCAAGCAACCTAATGGAACAACTGGAGATGACCAAACCCTCAGCTACAGAATTAGAGCTGGCTGACCTAGACGGGAAAGCACAGCTACTACACAAATGAATTGCTGATACAATTGGAAACATCTCCCCCCCCTCAAAAAAAGGGCAATGGCAAAATGGTTCACCCCACTACTAAGCACCATGACAAAGGTCAACAAAAAGATGGAATTGAAATGGAGGAAACAATACAACCAAGACAGGAAAATTCTATTCCAGAAACAAATCTGTGCATACAAGAAGGAAATTCAAAAGGCAAAGAGAATGCATTATGATGATAGAATCACCAATGCCAGCAACACAAAAAGAAATGTTCAACAGCATTAAAGAAATGAGAAACCCACCTGGCTGCAACAACACTTCAACCCCCTCAGAGAAACTCTGCAACGACCTGGCAGACCATTTCAAGAACAAAATCAACGACATCCGACAGATCATACAAAAAACAGGCCAACCAACCATAACACTCACCAACCGGAGCAAAAGAAGAGCCACAGCACAAACTTTCAGCAAGGATTTCATCAAGCTGGTTAAACACAGCAAGAAGGCAGGATCACCCATGGATCCCTGCCCCGCTGACATCTACAAATCAATCCTTGCACAAGGAACGCCTTCAGAATACTACAGAAACCTCCTAAATCTCTCACTCGCAAAAGGAACAGTACCAAGATCCTTCAAAGCAGCATATATCAAACCACTTTTAAAAAACACAAGTGGCGACGCCGAAGACCTCTCCAACTACAGACCGATTTCAAACATTCCGTATCCGGCAACACTCTTAGAAACCTACGTATACAAATTAACCCAAGAACATGTAGAAAAACACCACCTACTAGACCAAGCACAAGTCAGTTTCAGACCCGCAAGAGAAACAGAATTGGCACTACTATCCATCTGGGACGATCTAAAAACAAACGCAGACTCCAACACAACCTCAGCTTTGATCTTGCTCGACCTCTCCGCAGCCTTCGACACAGTTAGCCATGACACCCTAACCAAAAGATTGGAAGACAGAGGTATACATGACATGGCACTACTCCGGATTAAATTATTCCTAGCAGACAGAACAGAAACTGTACGAGTTAACGATTGTGGAGTCCTACAAGGATCCTCACTATCAACACTATACTTCAACATCTACCAGACTCCAGTAATCATAATTTTCAAAAAATAAATTACATGCTACAATAACGCAGTCGACACTCAAATCATCTACAAAATCGAAGACACTCAAGCCGATCACTAAACCCTAATCAAGTGTCTAAAAGAAGTCTTTAAATGGATGAGCGCCAACAACTTGAAAATCGATCCAGGAAAGACAGAAATCATGATTATATCCAATAACCAAGAGAACACCACCTACATTCCATGGCTGACAAAAATGGGAACTGCGCCAGCTCCATCGAAGGTAGTAAAAAATCTGGGAGTCCTAATGGACAACACCCTAACCTTAGAACCACAAATAAATGCAATAGTCAAGAAATGCTTCTTCCTCCTTCACACAAGAAGAATCCTACCATTCCTCTCAGTCACCCACAAAACACTCACAATCATTGCCCTCATGTCAAGAATCGACCCAGAATACCTCATGAAGAAACTACAACGCATCCAAAATGCAGCAGCCAGACTTCTCAAACTATCGAGAAGAGACCACATCCCCCCAGCGCTACACTGGCTCCCAATCAAACATCGCACCACCTTCAAAACAATGTGCATAACACACAGGGCAATCAGCGGACAGGAGCAGAATTTCTTCAAAAGAAAATAATCTACAAGCCAACAAGACTTCTCAGATCAAGCAACGAAATCCGCCTGGAACAAAAACCATACCTCAAGAAAAAACTAGGATGCTCCTCCTTCTCCCACCTGGCTGCAAAAACCTGGAACATACCAAAAGGAATAAGAAACACCAAAGACCACCTACAATTCAGAAAACTACAAAAAACCTGGCTCTTCAACACCGCTAATTCAAACTGAAAAAACTAAAACAATCAAAGAGGAAACACAAAGAACAGGATCACATACCTTAGGATGACACTGACAAACACCCTGAGCCGACCAAGGAAAGCCCCATAACTACAAGAGACAAAGCTAGATCGAATAGGAAATAAGCATCACCACATGAAGAGAGAATCAGCACCCTTGGCCAACCCAACCATACAACCTCACCCTCTACCTAAACGCTACCAGATACCATATTTGAATAGAGTTGAGTGAATGGTAGCAGCTGCCACACTTGAATTAAGTTGTAGACATTGGCATGGACAAGGCCAGGATAGAGTTGGGAATGAGGACAGGTGCTGCGCCTGACAGTAGATGCGAGCGTTGGCACATAGCTTCAAGCGGGCTGTGAATGGTAGCCTACGTGAGCAGCTGGTTAAACTGTGAATGCTGACCACCGCTAAGTCTGAACGGAGTGGCTTTGGCCGTCCGATCCTGCGTATTGACTGGAATGGGAATGCTATCTTGGCTAGATTTGGATGGAGTCAAACACCTCCTTACCCCGCATACAGACAAGCTAGACCGAGATAGGCGGGACCAAACTAAGAAACTGTTATGAATGAGGTTGGGCGTCATGTGTGGAAGGGACAGTGGGGTGTCGGCCGGTCTCAGATCGGGATGGAGGTGTGGAGATGCATGCGCGCCCAACCCCGAGAGGTAATATGGGAGTTTAGCGCTTTGCTTCCCAACAGCTATGCCAACTAACCAATCCACTAACAATTTTCAACCCTCTGCATGCACCTCACAAACTCTAACCACACACAACCACAAGCCTATAAACACAACAATCCGCACAATCTTCACTGCACTGCAACAACAAAACAAACCACATATAGACTCGCACAACAGTACACGACGGCTGCCAACTGAAAAAACACTCCAAGCCCAGCCTATGGTGTTAACCGGGTTGAGGCTGCCAACGGCACATCACTAATCTCTTGCACTTTTCCAGCTTATTCCCACTAACTCACCCACTCCCCTTTCTTTTCGGAGCCGCCAGGGGACCACTCCGGTGGTGATAGTGCGCGGTACATATATCCTTTAACATTAGATTCACATGCTTTGCATAGGTCAAAATGTAATGGTTGGTGCAAAGTATTACATGACTTCTTTTCAAAATCGAAAGAGACGTTGACAGGGTGCGTTTGTAATACTATACCTACTGTGACGTGTACTATACCCATGGCCCTTCACGCGTTGAGGTCCTCAGATAGGTTTTGTTTCTGACCCGAGAGTTTGCACGAAGTGAGTCTTCAAATAGAAGAAAAGTGCATAAGGTATTAGTTGTCCATGTACCTTTTACTCCCAATAAGGGAAGGAAGGGTGGGCGCACGTAAATCAAAGTAGATACAAGCATCAGAAAGACTATTACAGGCATGTAATGTTTGTGTTCCGAGGCTTGTGGATCTGCTTAGAATTACATGCTTTCCACAGACTAGCGAGCAGTACCAGGAGAAAAAGGTGGGTTGCTAGATGGGACAGAGGCAAAAAGATGTCTTAACACCAATTGTCCTACTTAAGAGTCACACTTAGTTTGTGCGTCCACACAGTAATGCTGGGTGAATGCGTGAATTAAGCTCCATGTAGCTGCTCTACAAATTGCCTCTAATGCACGTTTGCAATGAAGGCTAATGTGGCACCACTACCACATGTAGTGTGTGCTGTGGGTGTAAATGGTTCTGTGTTAGCAAACCTATAGCATTGTTGTATGCATGTCACAATCTATTCAGAGATGCAAGCTTTGGAGACAGGATCCCCTTCTCTCCCTGCAGCCAAGGAAAGAAGGAACTGGTCTGTCTTCCTGATTGGCTTTGTCTTATTGGCGATACTACGTGACAGCTCTCCTAACATCTAGAGTATGTAGAGCTCTTTCTCCAGAGGGTCTTGAAAAAATGCCGGCAGCTCAATAGATTGGTTGATATGTAATCTAGAAATGAACTTCAGTGCAAATCGTGGTTGTTTTCTTAGAACCACCTTGTTCTAGTATATTGTGACAGAAGGCTCTGGGCACAGAGAATGTTTTGGCTCTAAGAAATGACTGAGCTGCTGCGTTCTTGAAGAAGTTACACGCTGTACTCACAGCACTTATCAAGAAATTATGAAACAAAGACCCAACTACCTCCATGGGACATACTAATACCCACCTGTTGAAGAAACAGGAGGACATAGCTAATAGCATTCAGAGGACTCCCCAGGCAAAGTACGAACGTTTCTCGCAAGTACATGTAGGAATTACACTCATTCCTATCCAACACAGGATACAAGAGGAACAGTGCAAAACTTTAATACCTGAACGTTTATTTACATGATGAAATATTGTCGCATAAAGATGAACGCTTACGGATTGTACTATAATCTAAATTCGTAAGCATTGAATGTAATCAATCATTGTATGTTATAATGAAACTGTAACCAAACATAAGATATTGCAACCAAATGTCATGAATTAGCTTGGTAATAGACAGATGGTGCAACTAGCCTAGATAAAGCCATAGTTTGAAAAAACAAAAGACAAGTGCGCCAAGAGGTTATTGTTGGCTGTTCATTACTGCAGTTGTATGCAATGGCTGATTAAGATTGCACCAGAATTCAACTAACATAAAATGATGTAACTTTCACATAGTAATTGCTAAACAATCTTTTTCCGGTGCTAAAATTGAGGGTGCTGTTAACCAGCTACAAGTACTATTTGATCTTGTACAGACTCAATCTTCCCCAGCTAAAGCCAGTTCTGAGATTATCCCCCCTCAGCTGCTCTGCGAATCTCCTTGGCTTTTTTCTTGATAAAATAGACCGTATCCGCCAAAACATTGCAAGCACTTGTCTTACCCAACCCTCTGCCAAACTCCTGTCTAATGCCAACTGGTGTATCTTTCCGATCTTCACAGATCACACTTTTGTATCTGCTATTAAACTTAAATCTGCTTCACCCCTTGACTCTATTCCCCTTTCTTTGCTTAGTTATTTAGGTTGAGTTTATACCTTGGACTGCGCTGGCAGTTAATGCTTCTCTTTCCTCAGATCAAATTCCCAGTAACCTGAAACAAATGTTGGTAATTCTCCTGTTAAAAAACCCTTTATTGGATTCCTCCATCTCATCTCATTTTCCTCCCATCTCACTTCTTCCATTCCTTATGAAATTAGAGTATCCGATTTCCCCTCTGCTTGGCTCCTTTCTTGAATCGTCAAAATTCTTTTATCCTTCCCAGTCTGGCTTTTGACCTGGTATGGGGACTGAGTCGGTTCTTGTCTCCCTGGTTGACGATCATGCTAGCATGGTAGACCAGGGCTGCGTGGGGCGCTGATTTTACAAAACACATCAGCCACATTTGACACCATAATTGCTTGCTTGGTTTTCTGCTCTTCTGTCGATCATTCACAATCTGTCTAATCTATCCCCTTGTTGCTCGAAACCAGTGCCACTAACGTGCAGTGTCCCTCAAGTCTCTGATTCAATTCCCACCTATAACATTGTTCCTCTCTTGAACATGCTTTATCTAAAATTGTAAACCCTGCAAACTGCTCACCCATTTCATCAAGAACCCCACACACATCAAAGAACGCACACTCGATTGGCTTGCTGACCTCAATTGTAACACTGACATAATCTCCAACTGCCAATGCCCATGGTCAGACCACCACATCATCACCTTCAATCTCACGAAGAGCTTTGGGACCCACAACCTCCGACCGGTGGCACCTGCTGCACTATCCAGGAATAATGGAAATATTGCAGCAAACAATATCCTACCTCTCCTACACCATCATGGCACACCTAGACTTCCGATGGAACGACCCTTCCACTATGGTTGATTTATACAACCAGACTGTCCTGGCAGCGATTGACAAAGTAGCTCTGTTATCTATGTGCAAAGCTAAACCAGTAGCCCACCTAAATTCTTGGTGCACGCCGAATTAAAAAACTCTTCTTATCCCCAAGAAAACTACTGAGACTACTTGGGGAGGGAAAATAAATAAATCAATGAACGATCTAAACAAAGCAAAGTCAGCTGAGGCAGCCAAGGGTTTTAAACAGACAGTCCTCCAAATGAAAAGTTCCACTTACAATGAAAGAATCACTAAAGCTCAATCAGGAACTAAGGAACTATTCGCAATCCTCAGAGAACTAGAGTCCCCAGTGCCATCAATCGAAGTCTGAAACATAGATACAAGCTGGTGCACCAGCATCCAAAAATCCCTCATCGATAAAACAGCCCTTCTACAATCTAAAATTGAATTAAAAAAAGAATTAAAAAATTTTTTTTTAAAAAAAAGGCACTATTAAACCGGTTCTACAACCAACTTCCAGTCTCACCAGTCAGAATACTGCTCCGCTATTTGAATTTACACCAGTCTCCAATTCAGAAGTCCTAAAAATTATTACCAGTCTCAAACTATCAAGGTGTCAAGGGGACCCTTGCCCAGCAGCAGTTATCAGAGACGGTGCGTCTGATCTAACTCCTTTCATCACAAGCCTAATCAATGCCTCCTTTGAAAATAGCACTGTCCGAAAAAAGGGTCCTCCCGCTTCTAAAAATAAAAACACCCTAGACCCCAACATACCAACTAACTACTGACCCATCACTACACTGCCCTTCCTCCTCAAAATATTGGATAGAGTAGCGTACCACAAGATCCAAAACTTCTTGGGAACCAACAACCGCCTTGGCCTTCGACAATCGGGCTCCTGCCCAGGACATGGGATGGAAACAGCACTATTCGACCTGAAAATTCAAATGGATGAGCTTAAAGACAAAGGTAAACTTGCCCTTCTCCTCCTACTCGCCCTCTCTGCTACGTTTGACCTAGTCAATCACAAAACACTCTGTAATCATCTGGCTTCAGCGGCCCACTTCTCTCCAAAAGCCATTCAGTGGATCCAATCTTTCCTTATGGGCAGAACCATGAGTGTATTCTCACCCAGTGCAGCTGCACAGCCAAGCCTGGTTACCTGAGGAGTACCACAAGGCTCCTGTGTGCCACCTACACTCTACAATATTTTAACAAAACCTCTATTTGACCACCTCGACGACTTGGGCGTCGCCTAATCCAACTATGCAGATAACACCCAAATCATCATTCTTATCTCGGGTTCACATGACATTGACTCTGCTTTACTTAATGTTATCTATCAAACCATTAAAACATTGATGGCCCATCACGGTTTATGCTTGAATGATGAAAAGACGGAACTTCTCCTCCAAATATCACAATACCAAACACTGCCTTAACAAACTAGATGATTCCTTTACATCATTCATCATAGACGGCTTCACTATCAAGGTGTCCAAGGTAGTTAAACCTGTCAGTGTTTACCTTAACCAAACAAGTAAATGGTACAGTGTCAGCAGCAGCCTACACTTCCAAGCTCATCAATCCTCTCACCTGACAGCTGCCTCACAATAGCCAGAGCACTCATCCTGTCCAGATTAGACTACAATGACCTCTACATAGGCACCAAGGACTACAATATTAAAACACTTCCGAAAATAAACGCCCTCAGAGCAGCTTTAAACATTCCTAAAAATACTCACATCTACAAGACTAGAAGTGTATTCCCATTGGCTACCTGTCCAGGAGCACAACCTCTTCAAAACCCTCACTTTGACACAAATGCTTACATAGATCAGCTCCAAAATACCTAGCAGATAAATTCACTACCTCTCAATTTAACAGGCCAATGAGCTCAGCACACATGCACTTGCTCACCACTCCGAGACTCAAATTGCAGCAAGCTGGTGGCAGCAGCTTCCCAGTGTTAGCGGCTGGACACTGCAACACAGCACCTACTACACTAAGGTCTGAAGATTCCTTCTGGTCCTTCCAAAACACTTGGCTTTTCCCACAGGAATGACTAAACCAAGTCATTTTCAACATTGAGCACTTTAGCTACAAAGAGGATCACTCCAAGTTAGGGGACTGTACAGATTAGCTTTTGTATAATGTTTGGTATGTATAATGTTAGTTATTCATATGTGCAACCATGTAACCATTCAGTTTATTTCCATTCTTAAGAACAGCGCCCGGATGCCTCGGGTTGGGGCGCTATATATATACAAATTGCAAAATAAATAAATAATCCTCCTCGACACACCTTCTTACCCACTTTTGTTGAAAATACTAACTCTCACTGTGAATTCTGGGCCCTAAACATATTCTGAATTGGTTAATTGCTGTTTTTCAGTCGTTTAATGAAGATTACCCCAGCTGGCAGCGCTGGGAGTCTTGATTCTATTAAAGACTCGGAGATAAGCATTATGCTCCAACTCTTTAATCTACTGTTCAGCAGTTTCAACACAAACTGGAAAGGAACACATTTTCCTTCATTTTTTTTCGTTTTTCAAAACTGCAAATCCCACTTTTCTGAACTACATTTATAGTCCATCTCATATCCTGTCAAAGTAGCTCTTGCCACTTCCGGTATAAGTCTCCTCTTCTTTGGATGCTCTGAACTGATCCACATACGTATGAACTGAAACCAAGTCACTCAAAGTCAACATTGTCCCTGAAAACTCCTCAGGGCTGCACTTCCCAACTGGGAAACCAATATTCACCATCCGCACCGAACGCTTGCAACTTCCTCGCACTGTCTCCGCTCACCAATACTTCTGGTCGTCTCCTGTGGAATCAGAGAGACATAATTATGGAGGGAGAAAGCACTGTCCTATTCCATCCATGGGAAAGCAACAGCATTTTTGTTAAGATCAACATACGGCGCATGCGCTGGGTGGGAAAGAAATGCTTGCCTCGGTCTTTAATAGAATCAAGACTCCCAGCGCTGTAAGCTTGGGTAATCTTCATTCTATGTCAGAGGCAAACATTAGGCGTGTTCAAAGCTTCGCACTACGGCCCCCACCAGCGACGGGATTGGTTTGAAATAAAAAGTCTTAAATGAGCGGTCACTAGACCAGTCCGCTGCTCGTAATATGTCCAAAAGGGGCACACCTGCCGCAAAAGATTTGGACGGCATGGCGTGTCTCATCGAATGGGCCCCAAACCGAGAAAGATCGATGACCCACCTGGCAATTGTGGCTGTCACCACTGCCTTGAAGGGCTTCCTGTGTATGATCAGCAGCTGAGAGGCTGTGAGGCTTCTGCCGGCCGTTCTGATCTCATACTCCCAAATACAAGCTGCTACGCGTAACTGCGGTTGCTCGGTCAAATAAGGGTAAGAAATGGAAGAGAAATGAGTCTTCGACAAGATAGAAATGTACGTTCCAGAGGGCGTGTTCTATCAACTTCCAGTGCCTCAACATCCGATACTCTCCTACACGACACTAGGCACAATAGCATGGCGAGCTTCCCCAAAAGCTGTATTATAGAGGGATAGGATTTCTAGCAGGCTGGCCAGCAAGTGAGCAACACCATGTTGACGTCCCACAACTACGCATATTTCCGAACCGGGGCGAGGAGGGACCCTGAATCACACTCATGAGTTGTATTACCGCCAGGTGATCCCCTACGGGTGCGCCGTCCACTGTTGCGTGTCCCGCTGAGATTGCTGATCTATAAACCCCTACCGTCCTGAAGTATTTGCCTTCTTCCAGAAGGGAGGCTAGAAAGTTAAGAACTACTACTACTACAGGGGCAGGGGCAGAACCGGGAGGAACAGTTCTTTTTGATAAAGCAAGCTCACCTCATCCCGAGCTGAGAAGGGGGGGGGGGGCGGGTTCCCCGGGACTCATCCCTGACCAGTAATAGCAAAGCTACTCAACTACGTTTTTATTTATGTGTTTGTATAGTGCTGCAGCCCGCAGGCATCAGAGCGCATTCCATGTAGACAGAGACGTAGTGATAGGACAACATATGTGTGGTGTGAGTAGGTCAAGGTGGGTTTCAAAGGTGATTTATTTGAAGAGCAGGGTCTTCAGTTTTTTTCTTTTTTTTTTTAAACATTGGAACTACTGAGACCAGGATGTAATATTGCAGATGTCAAGGAAAAAAAGGGCCCGCCATGGTGAATGACTCCAAAATGACAATGTATCTGGACTTCACGAAGGCGGTGCAGAAGGCTAGGCACTCTGTCAAAGTGGTTAAACAAAAGTAGCTGCAGTTGGCAGGAGTCAATTACGCCATGCTTTATCCGGCTACCCTCAGGGTGGTGGGGCCCAATGAGGTGCAGCTCTTCCATGCCTCGCAGGAGGCCTGATCTGGACAGAAAATTAAAGGCTGGGCCAAAGGAGACTGTCACAAGGGGCGAACGGAAAGCTACTGGGTAGAGAAAAGGATCGGCAGAGGGCTGAGACCACAAAATAAGGAACTGAGCGATTGGCAATGTGGAAAGCACGTTGCAGTCAGTAAATGTCCTGATCAATAAGTGACATAGTAGGAGCGGAGCTGGAGTACTGAGACGAGCACACAACCTTGGATCGCCTGCCTGTGGGCAGGGATGATCATGGTTTAGAATGCAGTTGATGGGTGACAGGTGCTTCTGGTTGGGAAGGAGCGTGGGGAGGGGGGTGAAGGGTTTTCTGGTTGGGGTGAAGCGGGTGTGGGGGTTGGGTTGGTGGGGAAGTTGACAGTTCTAATTAATTGGTCTTCAGTGTGATCACACCGTATGGAAAAGGGATCCAGGACTTTTTAGGGCAGAATGTGAAGGCCGCACCAGGGCTAGTGAGCCCAGTTCACAAGATAGGAAAGGTGAGAATGGAGAGTTTACGGTGGAGGACCTTGACCTGCATGTCCGGGAACGTTAATGGGCTCTTGGACAAAATCAAAAGAAGCTTAGTAGCAAGTTGCAGGAGTTCCATCAGGCTGATAAAGTCCTACTGCAAGAGAGTCATATGTTGGGGACAGCCTGCATGTTTCTGGGGAGGGCTCTATATTCGGTGGTTGAACATGCCAGTTTTGCTAGGGAAACTGGGGAGTGGGGCGCAATCCTGGTCAAAACAATCACTAGTGCTGGAGGCACATAAAGTAGAAAGAGACCAGGAAGGGAGGATGGTCCAATTGAAGGGTTCTCTGTGGGGGCAGACGATATGTATTGTCAATGTAGATGTTCCTCCCACTCTGCAAGGGGCAACATTATAATTGGTTCAAACATTACTGGCTGAACAGGTGGACGGGGGGTTACATTACACTGGTGTTAGGGGACTCTAGACAGACTACCATACAAGGGGAGGCAGGCACATCCCCCAACCAAACTTCAAACCTTTATAGGAGCAACAGGGATAATCGATGTCTGTAGAGACCTGCAACCTGGGGAAAAAGGCTTCTCTTTTTATTCCAACGCTTAATCGTCCTTTTCAAGGATAGATTATGTATTCCTCCCGAGCACCATGGCAGATAGGGGAACTGAGGGGTATTTCAGATCATGCCCTGCTGCTAGTCACAATGAGGGGGGTAGGGAACATACTGAACCGGGGGGGATTAAGGCTGAATGCGTTTTACTTTAAGAACTAGAGGCTCTTTGGGAAAAAACAAAGGTTTTTTTTTCAGAACAACTCAAGGTCAGTAGATAACCGATCCACGCTGCGTGAGACTTACAAAGCAGTCCTGAGTGGGAGGGCGATGCAGGTTAGAAGACAACATCTCAAGGCCCACAGAGAAAGGATGGACGAGTTGGCGCATGAGGTGTAGGCAGCCGAGGTTAAACACGTTCGAGAAAACACAGGAGGATAGCAAGAGGGCTCTGGAAAGGGTGCTGCACTAACGTGGCCCTTAGGCTCACAGGAACAAGCAGGCACGGCTCTTTGATGCAGGAGATAAATGTGGGAGACTCTTAGCATGGTTAGAGAAAAGAGACGAAGGGACCAGGTGGGTTAGGGCAATAAGAGACCAATGGGGAACTATGGGACAAAAGCGAAGACAGCCGAGGAGTTCGCCAACTATTATAAATGGGTTATACACTATAGAACAACATATGAAGAGAACTGTGCTACTGCAGATGAGCAGAGGGGCAGGATGGAACTGGACCAGACATTGGATGAGTTCCAAACAGCCATCACTACACTCCAGTCTGGGAACTCCCCGGACCCCAATGGATTCCCAGCAGAATTCTGGAAACTGATGGGTATGGGGTAGGCAGAGGAAATGACGGCTATGTTTCTGGAGTGTTATGAGGAAGGCCAATTGCCGCAGGACCTCAGACGAGCAACGGTAGTGGTCATACATAAAGGAAACTGCCAGAGAAATGTAGTTGGTAGCACCCAATCTTGTTGATCGACAGGGAGGCAAAGTCATCAGTGGGGGTTTGTACTGGACAGGGCGACCAGGATGTACATTTGGAGACTGCACAATGCACTGAGTGCAGTCTCCTCGCTGGAGGGATCACATGCTTTAATGGCAATTGACTCGGGAGAAGACATTTGACTCCGTAGGCTGAGATTACCCATGGGCAGCTATGAGAACATTTGGGTTCGGACCTAGATTTCTGCACTGGGTGCAGCTCCTGTACACAGATACGGTGGCCAGGGTTAAAGTGAATGGGTGTACATCGGGCACCTTCCCATAACAAAGGGGAACAAGGCAAGGATGCACGCTCTCGTCGATCCCTTTTCTACTGGTGATAGAGTCACTGGCCGCGAGGCTAAGAGCAGCCCCCCCATCCAAGAGGCTTAGTGTGGGGAAGGCTGCATATGGTTGTACGCGGACAATCTCCTTATCTATTTAGGGGGCCCCCAAGCACACAGGCCCGAGAGTGATGGAAGTGTTCAGGGAGGTCAGTAGCCTCAAGATAAACTGGGATAAATCAGTGCTTATGCCAATTAAAGAGACGGAAGAGGCAAACCCAGAGGGGTGCCCACTCATGATAGAGAGGCTCCATTAAATGTTTGGGCACCAAAGTCAGGGTGGTGGAATCAAGAGTTCCTGCAGACCAACTTGAATTTGGTCCTGGACAGGCTCAAAGGGTGACCCTCCGATATCAATGGTGGGCAGGGCAAACCCATTTAAGATGATGACGTTACTGCACCTTCTCTATATACTCCAGTAAACCTGCAGAAGGGAACGTTTTGAGCTATCGAAAATCTGCAGCAGAAAATCACATGGTGTAACAACTCTGAGAATCGAGTTAAAGACGCTAACTAGATCGGTTTGGGATGGAGGACTGGGGATCCCGAATGTGAAGCACTACTATTGGGCGTCTCAGGTGATGGTAGTGAACGAGTGGTTTAGTGGGATGGAACTGCCTCATACTGCAATGGAACTGAAGAGGATGGGCTTAACACAGCCCTATCAGAGATTATATGGACGTAAGCCAATTCAGGGTATGACATGACCAGGGATCTGTATAGTGACCAGGCAAGCACTCATCTGGGAGAACGCAGACTTGCCAGAGATACATAAATTGGGAAAACAGAAAAGGTGGCAAGACAAAGGGGTTAAGAAAATGAAGGACATCCTGGTACAGAACCGGCTTGCCCCACTCCAACACTTGCAAGAAGAGTTTGGCCTGCAGGGGAGGGATAGTTATACCTACACTAGGCTGCAACATGCAATGGCCAAAGAGTGACTAGACACATGGGGCATCCCAGAGAGATCCCCGATCGAGGCCAATCTCATGGAGGGTGAAATCCAAGGGAAGGCTATAATGCAACTATATCAAATGCTCAATGGGTTCACATCCAAGACCCTGCAGAAACTCAGAGAAATGGGAGGCGAACGTAGGGGCACTGGCGAAGGAGGAGGATTGGGTGGAAGCACTCTGCTCACCAAGACAGGCCAGCATAAGTATGAGATTGCGATTGATAAGAGTACAAAATCTTGCATCGGGCATATTATAGTCGGGATCACCTTCATCGAATGGGCAGGGCGGCGGATCCCCAGTGCCTGAAATACAGGGCGATAGTGGGATCATTCTTCCACATGATGTGGGAGTGTCACACGCTGCAAGACATTTAGGGTAATTAACACACGAATTGCGGCCTGCCCCAAAGTGACAATCTTGCAAGTGTGTGGGGGGCTGGGGTAATTCAGGGCTCAATAACAGAGAAAAAGACCGCATCAGGACGGCCATGATGATCAGTAAGAAGGTTCAGGCATCAGAATGGGGCAACTCAACGACACCGAACAGACATAAATGGGTGGAGGGGGTGGACTATTACGCGGAACTTGCCCCCAAAAGATTGAAAAGATATGGGTCAGATGTGTGGAATTGGGATGAGCTGGTGCGGTATCACAGGGATACGCTGGGGGGACCAAGCCCTAGAGGGGCAGAGGCAGCAGGGTTATGAGGGAGGGCGAGAGAGGGCAAGGGATGGCAGGGAGGTCTGTGTGGATGGGCCAGGGAAGCGAGGGGAGGGGAGGTCTGTGTGGAGGGGGCCAGGGTTGTGCGGAACGGACTAAAGGATTATTTGTATGTGGGACTGTTTGTATGGTTTTGATGCAACTGACTAGAAACACAACAAAACTGGTTTATAAAAAATAAAAATAATGAACAGCCAGGTCGCTCTCTGCTTGGTCCTCCTCCCTCCACTCATATTCAGACATGGCTGTTGGTTGGAGGTACTCTTTAGTAGGCTGAATTGCACGCATGCTGTATTCACTGGCTAGCTGGTGGCTAGTAACTCCCTGAAGTATAGAATTCTGCTTTCACACTGTCTCGGTGTATCCCCTTGCAGGGTCTGTTCGGAGCTGCCCTTAATACTGTGCTCCTAGGCAGCTCAACTTGCTTTCCGTTGGATGCACGTGTGCTTTTGCTCTCACCATGTACTGCTGCCTGAAAACACATGTGCTTCCCTCTAGCTCCGTTTTAACACGTTTTAGTAATTTGTGTGTTCAATTTTGCTTGGTTTACCATTTCCTGCAATAACTTTAATATCCCATTCAATACATTTTGCAATCCTAGTTTCTTAATATTTTTGCACTGGTCTCGTCTGAAATGTTTCATAGTCTTAGTAGTTGACTGTATGCCAAGATTAACAGAGGATGAAAACTCAACTAAGGGCTCAAGTTGCTTCAATCTTAGTTTTTTGTAGAGATAAATATGTTTGGAAATTGAGAAATCTATTCAATAATATAGTCAATAAATATTCTTTGGATTTGCTATATTCTTGCAGACGTATGAAAGAGTGTGTTAAAGAAATAAAATTGGAGTTATAACATATACTTTCAGCAGATTAGTTGGCGACGATCAAAAAACATTACAACAGAAGAAAAGACCGGTATTTCGTTTAGATGTTAGATTATCCGTTTTATAGGATTTATACTCGGTTTGAAAATGTGCTGAAGAACCAACAAACACGTCTATGTATTAAACAGCCAAGGGGTGATTGAGGAGCCTGGAGGAACTACACAATCAAGTCAGTTGGAGGCTGCTCAATAATCCTCTATGCTGACCTGTTATTTATTAGGGATTGTAACCATCAGAAAACATTGCCCTGTATGGCCTAGTCCCCGTTTATTTTGTTCAGATTAGATCATGATCCACTGTTTTGTAGGTGGTAGATGAGAACTCCTCCTTATCTAATGTTTTAGGATAGAGTAGTGTTTTTTCAGTACTCATATTAGGTCAGAAGCTGGATTATCTGTCGTGGAAGGAGGTTTGCATTTTTCGTTGTGGTCCTGTATTTGCGTTATTCCCAACCTTTCCAATTTTTTTTTATAAAAAGGGAAAACACAAATCGAAAGACCAAAAAGGAGGACAAACGCAAGAAGGTAAATGTTATCACACCGATCACCAGGGTGAGAAATGTCAAGTTGCAAGCTAGTAGCCAGGTGTCAATGCCGCCCTCAACCTGGCATGAATGCCAATTTTCCATATGCACAAAGCATGCCATTCCTTACTCGCTGGTGGCAAGTTCAAATTTAAAAGGTGGCTGTAGACCTACGTTCAAATTAAAACATTGGATCGTGGTCTACTGTTTGTACTGATGTTTTATGAATCCTCTTTTTACCCAAAAATGGGCTGATTTAAAACGAAACCTAAAAGTTCTTTCCATCCTAAATTTAGGAATGCAACTTTGGATAAAATGTAATGGAAAGGTACTTCGAAATTAGAAAGATTAAAATCAACTTAAGTGTTTATATTTTAACGTAGTTAATCAAATTTAATAAAAGGCATTCAATAAGGGATTTAACAATTAAACCTGGAGTCTTAGTGGAAATTGTAGCATACAACCAAAACAGAGTTCATGCCGCCTCTATATGAACCTAATTTTGAGAATGCTTGTTGTGACCTTTACCTTCCATCGTTTCCATTATCACTTTTGAAAGTATATAAGTCATAGCAGTAACTACACAAGTAACCTTATCATCTAGCGTTGCAAAATGCACTGTATGAATAAAACCTTTTCATACTAGATTAATTCTCCTTGGAAAGCCAATCTGGTCATGAATTTTCGAAAACACAGTTTGCAGTCACAGCCATCCTATAATCTTGGCCAGTACCCAATCCTCTAAAGTATTAATGGCAGTTCTTCCATTGTCCATCTTCAGGCCACACTGGCCGTCAGAGGATTTTAAATGGGAGGAAGGGGGCAGCAATGGTGTTTATTTTTGGAAGTGGTGCACTTTGAAGGTCTCCACTTATAACAGGCTCTTGTTCTGAGGTTACCAGTCCCACTTTATCTCCATCAGTGAGGATGACCTGAATTGCTCAAGGTGACATGTTAAATTCTGTCAATGAAATTGTTGTGGGACAGCGTTGCAGGCTACGGAGAGGACACTGCTGTCATGGAGCTGGTCCACCTTAGATGGAATATTGTTGCAGACTGTACACTGGAGCGAGTGCAGCAGTTGTGATCCTTTGTGGGGGGGGGCAGATGTTGAACTTTTTGGAGAAGTGAAGCTTCTCTTTTCCAGGATCTTGTTGGACCAGTGTCGGTTGGTGATACCAATGCACTTTATGAGCACAGCAGAATGCAGAGGTTTTTTTTCGGGAGCGCTGAAGACTGCAGGCTTGAAGAATGTTTGTTTTTCTTTTCTGTGAGCCAGAAGTTGAAAATTTCTAGAATGCATTCAGGCTAGGGTGATTGGTTATTCTTTGGCAAAGAGACGCACGTGACATCAGTGGTAACATTGTCAGTTCGCTGGCATTGAAATGGCAGAGTATTGATTGTGGCATTTAACTGAGGGAGTAAGGGACAAAAGTGGATGCAGGCAAACAATGGAACATGATTTGTGACGGAGTGGATTTATTTTAATTGTAACATAGAACAGCTGTACGTACGACAGCTAAGAGTTACTGAGACTATCCATGTAACTGGAAGACGGAGTGGCACAAAATGTTATGTTATGCATGGTGAGCTGTGCATTTGCAAGGCATAATGGTAAACGAGGCTGCACAAAGATGAACCTATGCAAAGTTGCCTGAAATGTGCTTTAATTGCAAGCTCTACCTTAAACTTGGCCAGAAGGTAGGAAACGAGTTACCACAACGGAATTAAAAGTTGGCTGAAGTGTGCTCAGGGATCCCAAGCATTCACAGGCGCAGACTTCCTTTCAATAGGTCAACACGGCGAGGATGGGCAACAGATAGTAATTGTTGAATTCTGTGTTGTGGCAAGGGTTTATTATAGCTAGGACGTCATATCAGCTCATTTACACATTACACAGCATTTCACTGTTGTCAATGTTGAGGTATGGACATTAAATACCAACGTGGTGGCTTGGAGTGAGATGGGGTGGGTGGGAGACTGGATTAACAGACAATTTATCACATAACGACAGTCATACAACCCCCGCCCATGGCCCCAAAGAGCACGCACAAAGGTCTAAACCTCGACTTTCAATTCACGTCGACTTCAAATGCACCAACTGACAAGCACCTCCTCCAATCTCTTTGGTCAGAATGCAACATCTGCACCCAGTTACAGTAGACTTTTGACCTGATCTGTAAGATACGGGGATAGATGAGCACAGCAGACCCAGTATGAAGGCAGGCAGATAAATGTTTTTCGAAAAGGTGAGGCTGAGAGGAAGATAGGAAGCTGGGAGGATTTTACCGTTATGGTAAATAAAAAGCAGCCTCAGTTAAAAGTGGGGCAAACATACAGCTGAAAATTCAGGACGAAGCAATGTTTATAGTCCTGGGTTTTGGGGAGACTAACAATACGCACAACAGCACTAGATCTGGATGCGGTATGTGTTGCGAGTCTAGTGGCATGACTACATGGGTCTGCATGATTGACAGCCAGCTGGGATGAGGGGAAGCGAGCCTCGACCCTTTTCAAGTGAATTTCCACGCTTGTCAGTTGCCTATGTGTGCCTGCTCTGGGTGGATGTACACCTCTGTACTCGCCATTCTTCCACATACATGTACGCAGATAACTTGCTTTATATAAAGAAAGAACATCTCTTCTGCTGAGTGCAGCCTGATCCTCGCACGTGTGAACTGAATTGCATTGTAAAAGCCTGTACCGAGTTAAATCTGTCTCATGCCCGCACATCAGCTGTGGTGGGGCAGAGCCATTGAAAGAGCATCCACCCAGGTAAGGGCATGCTTAGGACTTCCGCAGCAGTGTTGAGCTGATGCCTACAGTAATTGCTTTAAGTAAAAGGGCTTGTAGAGGCGCCTACGCTCTTAATGACTGCAGACGGCTCTGCAAGGGCAGGCCAAGGGGGGAGAAGCGTGCAGCAGGCATGTGCCGACTGAATTTCTGTCATTTACATTGTCGCTGTCTGTGAGTAATAAAGTGCTACACCTCTTTTTAACGGCTACGAAGCAGGCTATGCAATCTGCTTCGTCAAGATGCTGCTTTACGTTAATTGTTTTGCCGAGTTGACCAAGCCCCGATAAGGCCAGAAATGGTTACTTTGTTTAAACATTCTGTTGCTTAATGTGCCAGACATAAGAAATCGTAAAAATAACACTCAGCGGTCCGTGACAGTTATTATACATTACAAATAAAAATAAAAAAAATTACAAATTAATCCAATTTACCCGTTCTCACCAACAACTACCTTGTGGAGTTTGGAGCCGTACGAAAGTCAGTGGTCAACCAATGACGTCACATACGGGGGTTCGTTGTTTTACAGTTGAGCCCACGTTTCTAGAAGGTGAATCCGACTGTAAAGTTACATCCGGAATCGTCCGTGTGAGGAACTATTCCTAAAAACGGCAGTGCATAAAGTAGCCTTCTAGCTTCCAGTCTCCTTTTGGACACAGCATGAGCTGGGACAAGTCGTCGAGGAAAGCAGGTGTTTTTCAGTCTTCGGCTTTTAGGCACTTTACGTTCTGCCTTTTGTGCAAATCCGATATTAACGAACAAACTAAACTTGCAATGTACGTCTGTATGTTCGATGATGAAGTAAGAATTCGTTCTGCGGGCGTCAGGAGGTATCCGTCTGTTTTATGACATGACTGAAAGCAACCGGACCCCGCACTGTCAATCTGTGTAATGTGGTGTTGCAAAGTGTTATTTATAATGCGTTTAAAACCCAGAGGTTTCTAAGCGCGGACCCAGTGATCGAACAGGTGTTGCTGCTCGTCGTCTTGCTTCCAAGACGAGCGCGTTGCCGTGTGCTAACCTCCCGAGACATTCAGGTAATGCAGTTCGTGTGACCTAGAACAAAACGTATAGGTTTTTATTGAGCCCGAGAACTTAGGCATTTGTGTGCCATCTTAATCCTACTGCTGTGTTCAAAATACAACAGTACATTTTAATCTATACTATTAAATTCAGTTTGATATACGCGGCCGTTTGTCTAGTAATTAATTCGAAAGTCTAGTTTGCCAACAGGTCATCAATGAGAGAGACCCTGGGCAAAGGTGTCCTCGTCGGCTATTAAACTTCAATTCGCGGTATGCTTTTAACCTCGATTAACCTCGATTCATGGCAAAACGTTCAGTTGTCACCATGGTTGTTCACAGAAATAATTTTTGCTATAAACATGTAGGATTGATAAGTGATTTCCTGCTCCCTCACGACGCCGATTTTGGTCACGAGTGTGTAGGGGATGAATTGCCCATTAGGTTAAGGGAACTTATAAGTACATGGTCTAAAAAACGAGCGCTAACCAACTGAATCAGTTGATAAAGGCATGAAGCAGTGATTTAAGAAGAACATTGATAAATGTGCCCTAGAACATGCCATTACATATTATGGGATTAACCCAATCATTGATTTAAGGCAGGAATTTGTTAAACAATGTTAATTCAGTAAGAATGAACCACCATAACTTGTTGTGATGTGTTCAAGTTAAGTTGTCTCTTCCAAGTTGCTCAGTTGTCAACCATAAATGATTCTTAGTTGCACCAGTCAGTGTAAAGTATTTCATTAGAAGAGGCATGGGCCAATGTTTTTAATGTGCATTTGTGGGTTCTGTTTGGACGCACTTCCAGAAGAAAGGCTTTTGTAAACTTGAGTTGACACCTGCTATGACAGGTGCACATGTGTGTGCTCTCTATCCCGTTCCTTCCCTTTACCAAAATAGAGTCTAAGAATCCCTGAGGTGCCAAGAGAAGGTCCTTGCAACCTTTGAGGTGATACCAGCTGTGGCAGGTGAAGGAGTACATCTTTTCCAGCCTCCCTATCATCCAATGTCCCCCATAGGTTTGTTCATGCACTTGTGTATGTGTACAGTAGCCCGCCCTGTTATTCGTCATAGTTGCTAAGGTCAGAGGTATGATGTTCCTGAAAATATAAACTTTATATCTTTTAGAAGCCAGGTTTGCAAAGCTTAAAAGGGTTGTCAAAAATTCTGCGTTTTGCGTCCCCACTGGTCAGGTTGCTTTCGTTTGTGCAATGTGCTAGTGGTATACGTTTGCGTGCGAGTTTGTGTGAAAGAAGGGAGTCGTGTAGTAGTATCGTGAATGAATGAGTCTCTACGAATAACAACGATGGTGATGTTCCAACCGGGATGAGGAGGGGTACCTGGTCGCTTGTCAAAAAGGGTTCCCCAAGTGTCAGTTGCTCATGTGTGCCTGTACCTGAAGAAACCTACTTTGAATAAAGCTAGAAGTACACCAAGCCTTCGACTGCAGCCTCATTCATGCGCTATGGAAGAGTAGGTCCCTGCATACAGGGAATGCTCTGCGTTAGGACCTGATTTCACTACCATCTATGTCACAGTGGCATTTACTCAGTGCCATCCAAGTTTACTCCAGCTACACCAGGCAATATATCAAGTCTGCCTTAGGTCCTTTTTGCACACTTGTATATGTATGCAAGTGAAAATACTGAATGCTAATGTAGCATATAAACGACCCAGATAGGGCAACCTTTAATAGTGTTGGGGCGAGGTGGGGTGGGAAATCATATTTGCACCACCAAAGTCAGGGGCATACAGTACATACCAAGAAGTAAAGAAGAAAATCTTAGCCTTATCTGCATGTTGGGTGACTTCCTTCATTCTTCGATGACGGGGTCAATAAGGAGATATGAAGCCAAATGTCAGGCGCTACATTTCCATCTCTACTGCAGTCTTTTGCCTCGAGGACCTGGTGAACTGCCTTCCAAATAAATACCTGGGTTTGAAGCAATAATGCATCCCTGGAGAGAAAGCAAAACTGCTGTCACATATCTGAACTTAATGTACGCATGTAATCAGGCGTTTTCTGGAAAATAATAGGGTCCACACTTTGAGGCAACAGGCTAAAGAAGATGTACAAACTAATGAGTCAGTAATGAATATCCTGAGTTCAGGGTCAGCTGATGGTGAAGGTCCCATCAAAGTTGCTTTGATACACTGCCACCCACTTGTGCCGGCAACTATGACCAGAGAAACAAGGGCAGTGCCAGCAGGTTGCGGCATGCCAAAAGAAAAGGCAAAGAAATGCATGGAGGTGTATTAAAAAAAAAAAAAAAAAAAAAAAAAAAAAACTTGCACCCACACTTTTGGTAACTTACATGCACGACCAGGCAAGCTATACTGTACACATTCAGCAGACAATTCCGAAATAGCCAGCTGTACTCGAGCAACATAATCTAGCAAGCAGCCACGTTATCAGTTCATACAACAACGACCGAAATTGCAGGGAGAAAACTAGTTCTTGCTGATAGCATAGTAAAGCCTGGTTGGCCAGAGCAGGACGTATTTTAGACTTAACCGATTACATGCAAACAAATCTATGTGGCATTAACTCAGCGTCTGGCAAGGTGTATAAAGCGCACTAGGACACATGTAGAACATTTCAAGCATAAGAGCTTGTATTTAATTAACAAATGTTATAGCTTGTATGTCATGTGGAATTTAAGAGTTGTGGCAAGATATGCACCATTTAATTATTCCCCAGCGGTAGCTCCTGCTTACTGGATGGTGACCAACACCCAGGAACTGTTTAGTTCCTGCTTATCAAATCTTTATTTTGACCCCTGCAAGAAGACAATGACGAAAGGATAGGATTTACTTTACTCAATTGTATGCTAGAGAATGCAGAAAGAGCTTGGAGAATTGACAATTACACTGAACAGGATAAATACACAAACTGGGAAACTAGCTGTTGTATCCTAAATGAGTGATACATTCAGAAACAAGACAGACACATCAATAACCTCCGACCAGAGTATGTCAGCGGAGCACATTACACATTTCAACAGATTTGGGATTCCAAGAAATATTAAGGTGTGCATAAGACATTGAGTAACTAGTTAGGGTGATTTATATTGGATTTAAAAGGATTAATAAGTTGTATGAAATAAGGCCTTTCTGCAGAAGAGAAACGGCAAAGACAGTCAATAGGAAATGGAGATTTGGTTTTCGCCAAACCCAAGGGCACAATGTAATCAACAAACCGAGTAGTTGCCACTCTCCATGGCCCACTATTTCCCTCTGTTCATTATTCAGAGGCTTTTGTGCATTTGCAGAGTGCAGGAATGTTAATGTGAGTAAAGAGTTTGTAGGCATATCCACAGTGCATGGGTGTATGGCGAGAATGTGGAAAAAAAGACAAATGTTGGCATGCGCAAAGGGTGGGGATTGGTGAACCAGAAGGAGTCCAACAACTTTTATTAAATTAAAAGAAAACTCCTAATTTGTTAATTTGCCCTATCACTATGAGGGAAGTTCCTTACCTGAAAGAAAAAGGGTGCACATCAAGTCCAAACAAAAAGTCTTCTGTCCGAATGCTAAGTACCTAACTGGCCCTATCACTTTAGAAAAATTCCTAACCAAAATGATAAGGGAGGCTTGCATAATAGTCTCGCAGCCTGGCTCACTTGTATTCGACTTATTCTCAGTCTCTAGTTCTTGCAGATTGTCTTCATAGATTTAGTATCGTATCCTTTTGGAAAAATAAACAATGTCTGTCTGTGTTTCCCTCCCTCTTTGATAAGGGAACAGTTTGATTTTTAAAATGTTGCAATCCCTTCAGGACACCTTGAAATTACACTTCTTCCTTTCCCACCTTCGTAGTACTAGGACTTCCAAAAGTCTGGTAGCTCTGTGGTTAAGTGTCGTATTTCTCAGTAAACACTTAGTTTAGGGCTTCTGGACAGACTGGGAATACAGTTACCAGCAATTTGCATTCAGGGTTAGAAAGTATCCACCTGACACACCGTTTCTACATAGGCCGTGTCTGTGGTCCCTTGATACTGTTAAGAGTGTTTCAGCTTGGATGCAACGTGTCCATCTTTTCCAATTATTTATTGGGGCTGCATGCCCATCTTGTTTTCTTCACTTCTCATACTTTTGACAGCTATTCTAGCCTACCATTAGTGTGTTCATATCCCTTTTCTCTGCATTAGTGGGGCTTGGTGCCTGTTACATTCACGTTGTATTTCGTACCTGCATCAGTTCACTCCTCCGGGTAACCCACACTCATATGTCTGGTTCGCCTCCACACGTCCGCAGCCTCTCCTTTCCCCATCCGTACCTCTCACGGTGGGAAAAGCACTTGTCGGCAGGAGTTCAAGACCTCAGATTCCTTTCTTCTTTCGAATCTCGGCACCAGGCCCAATACTGCTCTTTAGTTGTGACGCCAACCACGAAGACAGATGGCTTTCCACCCTCTCCTTCCCCCTGGCCAAAGTGGCTTGCTTGGCCAAGGGACCCACCTTCCAGCCTCCAGCTAGCGAGTTTCTGGCTCTGCAAGACACTGCCATCTCTACGGCTCCAGGATGTTGGTACTTCAGGGGCTCACGCTCTGCATAGCACTTGCTATCCACCCCCAGCAGGGGAGTTCCTTCTCCATTCACAGTTTGTTGTCTTATATACATCATTAGAAATCAACAAAATGTCCATCTTCCTTGATCATGGGACTCAGGCGAGGTTCTCCATTACCTGAAGCCAATAGAGTCAAGGAAGAATCTTTGTGCATTATAGTTCTAACAAGGAATGCAACAGTTTTTACAACGCCTATATATGCCAAAAAAGGGTGATCTGGGCAGGGAGTTCCATACTGTAATGGGAGCCCTTGTCTCCAAGAAGGGAGTCATGCCGAGTGAGATTCCACTTGCGCAGACCCTCCATGGAGGGTCTTGCATAGCAGGCACACCTCCAAAGCCTCAAAGACAGTGGTTCCCCAGTCAGGACCACAGACAAATTGTCCAGATTCGACACAGTGGACATACATGCAGAGGGATTTGTGCATGTATGTGAACTGCGAGGACTCGTGTGCAGGTTATTTATGGAGGAGTGCAGTGTGTGTGTCCATGGGAACTTAAGTCGGTATAAGCACAGCGTGTGGATGAATGTGCCATGTGAACATGCACTGCAAGAGCAGGGTATTTATGTATGTTATTTGGATTTGTACCACTGCCATTTTCATGGTCTCGAGGCGCTCATATGGATCTGAAAGAGGGGAGGTAGCAGAGAATGGCTGCAGGGTTAGCGGGAGAAGACAAGGCGTTGTGCTCAACTGTTGGTGTTGGTAGAACCAGGAGGAACTGGGGTCTATGCAGGTGAATTGGTAAGTAGGCGAGTTTTTATTTTTTAGTCGGGTGCTGAAAGGTGGGAATTGTTAGTTGGTTGGGTTATTTGTATAGACCAGTATGTTAGTGTATTTTTGCAGTTCTTGTAGTTCTGATTGCGTTATTGTCTCACATCAGAGTCCTGCATTTTTTAGCATGCTGTCTGTGGTTCCGGAGGGTAAATAAGGGGTAGGTGGGGTTCAGGGGAGAGTCGGTCATGTTAAGTGTTATTCAGTTTATTTGGGCAGTTTTATTGTACCGTTTTATGAACAGACCTGAAGGTGTTCTATTCCTGGAGTTGATTTCGGGGTGTTATTGAATGATACAGCGCTTGTTCAAATGGTGGTGTTATCGATTGTAGTTTTCAATTTTGTACGGTTCTCGGCCAATCTCTAGCTTCATGTATTGTATAGCCTGTTTGCATACAAAGTAACTTTGGGTCTCACCCCAAGTTACCAGGGGACTCCAGACGTGGACCCCTTGCTCACGGCTCTTAGAGAGACACAGCTTCACCTCACTGATGATGCCCAACTAGGCTAAAACACGTGTATGGGTTTGCTGTGGTACTCTTGTTCAGAGGAGAATTGCCTAACATTTCGGTGCTGCACTGCCCCTGGGCGGGACAAAGACTGATATGAGGGGATATTTCTTCTCTGTGAAAAGAACAGTGAGCTAAAGACTTGGTTGAGACTCTCCCAGGGGCCATCCACCCAAGAACAAGTCAATGGGCTGTGTTCGTGCTGGTAGAGAGTTTCCCAGACTTCCACCCCCCCCACTGTTTTGTATAGCCACATTTGTAAAAAGAATTTCAAAAGCTTCAATGATCTTCTATCATCTTTGGAATGTTGGGCTCTGAAAACCTTTCTCTGCTTTCGAAGTTCAGATAAAATAAGATCATATGTTCACTGGGAGGATGAAGAAGGCTGTACCTCCATAGCTGGTTTTGTCATAGTATGTCGCTGCTGGCGATTTATGATGGTAGGAATTCTGCTCCCTGTGCTCTGAGTGATACAGTTATTTGAAATGGATTACTTTCTTCAAAGGAAACCTGGGAAAGCTTCTCAGGGCATAGTTGAAGTGTACTCTACGGCTGTTCGCGTAGTATATTCTTGCCAGTATTAGTGAGATGAGATGGCAAGTGTTCAGTATGAGAAGCTTAGGTAGAGGAGGATGCACCCAATTTATCATAGGTTGCAGAAACATGTTTGTGCAATTGAGTAGACCTATGATTCCAGTGTAAGGCAACGGTCAACTAGTACGCCTAGATTCTTAATTATCTTCGATGTTTCCGGTCTTGTTCTCAATTCTGCGGTCCTAGGGAGCAAGCTCTGCAATTCATTGAAGGCAGTGATCATTACTTCTGAACTGTTAGGGTTTAGCTTTAGGTCGTTGTTGGTCATGCAGAGGGGCCAGTAGTCATCTTGAAAATTAGTTTAAGTGTTGCCTGTGTAGTTGGTCATGCTTTTTTAGTTTAATCAGTAGAGTTATGGATATGTTGAAGAGAACTGGTGAGAGAGTTGGGGTAAAAGGAAGAGTATGGAGTTACAGCTGTGTCTGTGAGGATGGATTTTAACCATTGCAGTGCAGAGTTACTAATGCGCGATTCTTGTAATCTCTGGATTAAGGTTGTGTCAACATTCACTTTTAGGTCATCCTATATGTAGACTAGTGCAGATTCTGTTCCTCTAATGGGTCTGAAGCCAGCCTGAGATTCAATGGGATTCCATGTGATCGAGAATTTCTTTGTATACATAGCTCTTCAGTATTTTTAGCATGGTATGGGAGGCTGGATATGGGCCTGTAGTTAGTTGGGCCATCTGCTTTTCCAATGTAGTTATTTAAGACTGGTTTAATGCAGCAGCTTTGTACGCCTTTGGTACTATTCCCGTTTTCAGTTAAAGAAACATCAGTTTTTGGATATATATGAGTGGGGTTTCTTTGGCAAATAAATGTGCATGTCCATGGGTGATACAGCCATGTTACTCTCCTTTACTAGTTTGTTGAAAGTTTCATCTGAAATTGGTGTGAATTAGTTACGTTCTGTAGTTACTGTGAGGTTTCCTGGGTCTGGGGTGCGGTTTGGTGTGCCGATGGCCTGTTGAATTTTGTTTATTTTGGTCCTGAAATGATCTGTGATGTTGTTGCATAAAATCTGGGCCTTCTGCTGCATGAGATAGAGTTTGGCCATTTCATTGATGACTTTGTACACTTCCTTTGGTGGGATTGTCAGATTGCATTATTTGGGTTTTGTGGGATTTCTTGGCCTTTAACATGGCAGCTTTCTATAGACGGCTTGGCTCCTGGTATTTGATTTTGTCCAGTTTATTGTAGCTTTATCTGCATGCTTTCTCCAACTGGTTTGCTTTCTTGAGTGCTCGAATGAGGTTGTAAACCATCTTGCCGCTCCTTTTTGCACTGGATTGAAAGGTTTCAGGGGCATTATCCTATCAAGGGAGCTTTTGATCCAGTGATAGTTTTTTAAAAAAGTATCTGGAATCATTTGGTTGAGCTGGTGAGTGTCCGGTTTGGTGTACTCCACGTTAGCTTTTCTGAATTAAGATTTGTACTGTTTCTTTTGGTTGTTGTTGCTTGGTTTGAGATTGTGGCTAGTGTGCATGTTAAGATGTTGATACAGGCATCATTTGGTGGTCGCTCCCGATGACCGGAATGGGGGATTGGTTGGGGGAGGGCGTTAGGCAAGTCATTCTCTGCAGAAAAATCACATCCATTGTGTCTAGCTCGGTGGGTGGCCCAAGTGACCATTAGTTTCATATCAAGGCTGGCAAGATGAGGAGTAAGCAAATTTGGCGAGGGTTCATTTTGACTCTCAAACCATACGTTAAAGTCTCCCAGTACTATAACATTCTTACGTTGCATCGCAAGGCTGGCTATAGTGCCTACGGATGTATGTGGGTGGTCAGCATAGAAGTAGGAAAAGTAGGTTTCCTTGGCGTTGGGTGTGAAATGGAGTAAGATTTGCAGTCTTCATGGTCTATTGATGTTGGTGATGTGATTTCTGTGGGCTAAAACGAAGCCTTCTCAGTTTGCTCGTTAATAGTTTGAAGTTGTTATGGAGGGTTTTTTGTTGTTGTCTGACAACCATGTTTAAATGACAAAAAGGGTCTGTTCCACCTTCACTTTGTCATTGGGCGTGCGTTGATCAGGCTGCAGCCTATTGTGTTTTTTTTGGCAGGTTGGTGTATGGTTCTCCGATTGTAAATGGGAGAGGTGGAGTTTTCTGGCTGTCGATTTGGAGGTTCTGGAGTTAGGGGGTTGGGCGGGAGCACATTCATCTGCTTCTTTAACTTAATGTCTTTGCATTCTCTGATACAGTTGATGGCGAACTGGTCTTCAATAGGTACTTGTTTACTTAGGTAAAAGTTAAGGTGCTGCTTGATGATGGCGAATAACACTCGGACTGCTAGGTGTGTCATGATTTATGGAATTAAAGACTTACTAGTCACCTTTTAGCGCGCCTTCAGATATTGTTCATAGAGGATAATTAATGTTCATACTGCTAAATTCTTTTGACATAAAGATTTTTAATGCAGGATAGTGCCCTCAACACGTGTTTCACCAAGTCATTTGGCTCATCAGGAGGGTTTCTTATTTTTTAAATGTTTGTTTAGAGAATAAATGGATTTGGTTTTTTCAAAAAGTCCTTTTGTTCTAGGACTATTTTTCAATGGTGCCCAGTACATCTATTTTGAGACTATTTTGGAGATGGTGGCCATAAAGTACAATTGCATAATGGTTTCCCTTGCAACATGCTTTCACAGATAGCAGTTCTTAACAAAGTCTTGCGATTGGGACTTCTGTGTTTGTGGCGAACGTCTTTTTTTCTTGTTTTTAAAGTTGGTGTGACCACTCCATCTCCAAAATAGATGTACTGGGCACCATTGAAAAATAGCCCTAAATAGAACGAAATTTCGAAAAAACCAAATCCATTTATTCTCTAAACAAACATTTAAAAATAAGAAACCCTCCTGATGAGCCAAATGACTTGGTGAAACACGTGTTGAGGGCACTATCATGCATTAAAAATCTTTATGTCAAAAGAATCTAGCAGTATGAACATTATTCATCTGCTTCTTTGTTGAGAATATCTAGTTACATGAGGGACCAGTCTAACCATGAATCGTCTGTGGGGCATACAGTGGGATTTTCCCAATCTCTCTGGCTATGAAATGGTTCTTAAGAGCGTTGGTCTCATTTGCTGTTCTCAGTTCAAGAATTTTTTTTTTGTTTTTTTTTTACTGCTGCTAAGTTGTGTTGGGTGGACCGTTATGTCGTAGTATTCTATCTAAGGTTGTAGAGGGGTTTGCTTGACCCCCTCTTGTTGTGGGCCCTTGTGTCACTGATCCCGCTAGGTTACCGATGGAAAGCTATTGTGCGAGGTAGGAGGTATTGTTTTTGTAGACAGGTTTTCATCATTTGAAGGTCGCTGATGGTGGTTCTGCAGTGTTGTGGGGCTGAGAAAGAATTAATTGTGGTTGAACAATATGGTTTTGGGTTGAATTCCTTTCTTGTTCCGTGTTCCCTCCTTGTCCATTTGCCTTTGTGTCGAGGCATTGTTTTAAGGTGTTGGGAGTAGATGCATTTCTTTGTGGTCACCCTGTTCGTTGGGATGGGGTCCCATTGTTTAAGTGACAAGAGTGTAGTACTCTTTTTATAGGTTATTTTCTTATTTTTGAGGAGACAGTTTCTGGTGTGCCTTCTTTTGGCAAAGGCAATACTGCTTCTCTATGCGGAGTCTCGTGCTTCGAGTGAATAGTTGTGGATCTTGTGGTTGTAGTAGCAGGCGGGTTCCGATAAGGTAGCAATATTGTGAGCCATTTATGGATACAATTTTGGTAAAGCAGTTCGGCTGTATTCACAAGTTATAACATTTTGGAAGAGGATACCGGTTCCGGAAAAGTACATAATGAAATATCCCTCTTGTGCTTTCAGGAACACAAGATTCAGGTTTAACGTATTACATACACAAGAGAGATCCCGAACGCTTGTGTAAAAAATGAAGTGAACACAAAATATTGTAGGTTTTGTGATATAGCAGGTGGGAAGGAATCATTAATCCATCGTATTGATGTGTCCAAGTTTGATGTCTCAAAGAATAGTATACTTTTTGTCATTTGTCAATAACACATCTAATGTGAATAGGGAATTGCTGTAGCACGAAGTGCTTCATGGGAATTCTGTTTTGATAATACGAGTAAAGGAATTTCTGAAAACTATGTGATTTAGAATGAATTGTAATGGGCAAGAATCATGTTTGTACAATACAGGGATACTGGTGCTAAATCTTTTCAGTATCGAACAGGATTGTGGGATAGTGATATATTGTGTTCTATTATTGGAGAAGTAATGATTATAGATTGTTTTTATCGTGATGCTGTGTGATTGTGAAATTGGATGTTGAGATGTACGATATTGTATCCTCATTTGTATTCTGATACATTTGTGAATATTTTGTAAAGGTTTATATAAAACATATGCAAAAATTAAAATTAAAAAAGAGCAGTTCGGCTATGTGCTAATTTGTAACCTTGGCAATTGTAAAATTGCCCAGCTATGTGTCCATGAAGGAGAGAGAGTGATGGCATTATCCCAGTTGAGTGCTAGTCATGCAGACCGGTGTGGTGAACTTAGCAATGTACTAGATACAGAGACACTTACACACAACAGCCTAGCTCAGTGCTCAGTATGCAGACGCTTATGGCAGAACAGCTTGTCTAGGTGTTGGGTATGCAGGTAGTTGTGTTAAAAGAAGGCAGCTTAGCTATGAGCCAAGTATGCAGATAGATCTGTTACAAGAAAAACAAGTCTAGATGTGTGATAGGTATGCATGCAGTTATGTTACACCCTAGCTATGTGCTAATTAAGCAGGCATTTCAGGTGGAACAGCTCGTCTGTGTGTTGGAAATGCAGGTATATATGTTAAAGGAAACCAGCTATGTGCTAGTTGTGCAGACAGATGGGAGAAAGAAAATGTGCTAGGTATGCATAGTTATGTTGCGACAGCCTGTGTGTGGGATATGCAGCTCGATATGTCCGAATAAAGCGTCCTAGCTACGTGCAGATTATGCCGATAGTCAAGTGGACCAGTATCTTTCACTGGTAGGTATGCAAGTCAACCTACTATCGGTGTACAAGATGTGTTTCGTGCGTTACCCATTTATGGGTGCCCGTCATTCAAATTAAAAAAAGAGACTATGAAGGGTACCCCTGTGACAACTGGTTGGGGGCAGTGTCCAAAATGCTGTTATAAAAAAGGTGTCAACAGTCCATGTCCTAAGTCTGGGCGACTGCTGTCCTCCCCTAATGGCGCATCATATTCATCAGTGGCTATTCAGACGGCGGGGGCGGGGGGGTACATAATGGTATTTCTTAGATCCTGCATCCATGTCTCACAGATCAATGTGATGGGATGCAGTTGCTTACTGGACCGCTGCACTCCTTAACGCTAGCCACAAGCAACGCCCTGTAGTGTGTTTAAGAAAAAGGAGTTAACACAACATGGCATTGATGCGCTGCCATTTTGGACATTCATTTCCATTACCGCTATGAAAGCCAACGTTTTCGTGGGCTCAGTAAGTAAACGTGCATTTCTGCAGCGCCGGCAAGGTCACATAATAATGTCAGCTGAACTAACTGTGGAGAATAGTTGTATTGCCCGCTGAAGGACGAACCAGAAAGGGAGTCGGTGCATTCTGCAGTTGCAATGATAAGGGTTACTGGGAAAGAAGGCAAGGAAGAGAATCTGGCTTTTTCCACTTTTGGCTGGAATTTTCCACTCTTGGTGCCTCATGCTTATTGTCTGCTCTTCAGCCGAGGTAAGTCTGGTAACCATTAAGGGGCGGGGATTCCCCCCCCATAAAGAGAAGAGGTATTCCTCTTGGGAAAACAGATAGAACTGGACCCCCCCCCCGCTCCAGACCCCCGTTAGTACGAGTGATCTCTCTGCCTACCTACTCTGGGATTAAGCAGAGTTGTGGTGACCAAGATGAAGTTGTCTTCTGCAACCATTCTAACGGTGATGCTCTTATTCTATGTTTTCATATAATTTACTATATATGTTGTGTGTATGTATATTGTGTGAACAAAGTGCCTATAACAAGCCATTTAGATTTTATCTAACCTTTGGTTTATAAGTGATTTGTTGCTCGAGCCCAATAACTGGTTTTGTTAGGGTCTAGGTGGACATAATTTTGAGGTCCCTATGAGTGGCCCAGAAAAAGCAAGACACGCCCTTGCGATCCTAGTTTTTGCACATGAGCGAACACATCTCAAGTCATGATATTGCAGAGGGAGCATAAAACTGAATGATAGCAATGCTGTGAATGCAAATTGGATACTCAAATTATTTTTTCATCTCCATTTTAGAGAGCGCACTTGCTCAGGGCATTAGCATTATTGACAAAGACCCTGGGTTGGGTTTGAGGGCATTGGCTTTGTCCGAATACGCTATAGACATGGGATTTTAACCATCTTGTCCTATTTGTCCATCATACCTCCCTGGTTGGGGAGTGTGCAAGATTATTACTACTGCTAACCTGGAGTCTGTAAAACATTCATGTGAGCTGATAAGAAGTATAATTAGAAGTATAATTAGAAGATTTAAAGATATCAGGAAGGGAAAGAATGTCCTACCTCTGCGACAATCAGAAAATCGACCTTTTGCAAGCTATGGTGGATTAACTCCTCAGTAAGCAGTACACTTCTGCTTTGTCAAATTGCTTATGCCAATATAACAAAAGGCTGTTTGTAAGCTGTGAAGTAAGAATAGACATTACTAAGTTGTGCGTGATACAATATCCTTCTGTATCTTCTGCCCCACTGGCTGTGGAAGACTCTCCGGGTATGGAGCAGGGAAATGAATAAACTGGATAGGGAAAACTTATTTTTGGAAGTGGGGGGGGGGGGGATGAAGACCTACTTCCCTGCCCTTATGAACAGAAGACTTGAACACAGCTGAAGGTTGAGGACTTTGTGTACAACAATCTCAAGAATGAGGTTCGGGAGGCCTAGAACACAGCTTTAAGACGCAGTAGACTTGCTTGTATCTGAAAAGCCACATGGGCAGTGATGTGGCATGCATACCACTCATGCTACACCGGTTAAAAACTGCCGCCACAGTAAAATCAAAAAAATGTGCCGTCATCGAAAGAAAAGTCTATGGCTCAGCTGACCATTTAATTTAACTGAACCGGAACCTTAAACACACCAAAATTGGCTCTGTTCTTCAAACAAGGGCTCAGTGTTGTTTCATGAAATGCACTACTTTTCAAAACTGGAATCATGGAGTTCATGTGAATCCTTCAACATGCCAATGCGAGTGTTGTGATGTGACTTAAAAGGGATGATGGATCTGGAATATGCGGGGTGGAATGTATACGAAAGAACAGCATCCCAGGTTCTAATCAAGTCAGTTGAAGAGACTTGGATGAGGGAGAAGGCTGTGCTGGGAGTTTTACCTGTACTTCAATAAACGCAATATGAAGCATTCTTTCTGCCTGGTCTAAGCTTTATATCAGCTACATAGCCCTAGAAACTGTTCAATACTCGGAAAGTAGCCTTCTTATAATTAAGGCTCTTCTTGTTCCGTTTTGAGACATAAATACAGACACAATCTATTTTCTTTCAGTATCTAGCTGCAAAAATGGGGACAACTGAAATGCATGTCTCATTTGGGTCTTTAAAGTTGTTTATCATGCAATGCAGATCAATGGCTGTGCAAAATAACAAAACTGGTCGAAAAGAAATGCAGACATTGGGGGGCCTCATTACGACTACGGCGGTAGCTGTGCCGCCAATTACCGGCACGGCTGCCGCCGGAGTTGTTTTTTTACCGCCATCCGGCAATGGGGATGTACCGGGGCACTCCAGCCCCGGCGGACCCGGTACATCCCCATTGCCGGGTGCAGGTAATATTACTCCCCATTCAGCCCCATAGGGCTCAATGGGAATGGGGAGGTCGGATGCACCTGCACCATTCACGAATGGTGCCGGTGCATCCAACATGCTCTGCTCGCATGTGCCGGTTCACCCGCCAGGTCAGACCTGGCGGGCGAAAAGGCAGTAGTTTGCCGGTCCGGTAGTAACGGCGTCGTTACTACCGGAAAACTTGGAATGAGGCCCATTGACTTGCTATGCAAGAACTCAGCTCTATGAGCTTCCAATTACAGGCATACCAGTGTTTCGTGTAAACAAAACGTGGAAAAACACCAGTCGCTAAATAAACATGGACAAATACAGACTGAAATGGCGTAAAAATAGAAAACAGCCATGAAGCTGCGGATTACTTACAATTACGGGTAAAATGCTGTATATAGGGAGGTTGATGGTGCTGCTTTTCGGTTGTTTAAATAGGATTTGCCCAAAACATCATTGAGGTCACATCTAAACATTCATGACATTTGTTGTGGGCGGTTAAGGTGGTTTGATGGTGTATAAGAAGAAAAAAAAGTTATATTTTTGCTATTTCCATTTTGCATTGTGGGTCTAATAACATTTTTTATAGGCAATTAATACACCACCAAAACCTCCAAACTGCTCCCTTTAAGATGGTTTACAGGCCACATTTAAGCTTCTTTGCAGGCCACCCAATAGTGTAGTGGAGCGATCTTCAAGCTTTTTCAGGCCAATCCACCCAAGCCTCTAAAAAAAATATTTCAATTCCCCTGCCCACTCATCTGTTCTGCTGGAACTGGTGCCTCTCCCCTAAGGGGCCCAGACCCAACATTTCAATGCCCATGATCTAGTGGCCAATTCTGGACTCGTTGCAAGGCCTATGCATTACATTTGTAGAGATATTGCAGCGACAAGGCATTAAATAATCAATATTGCATGCAAACATCCAGCTATAAAAAGAAGCAGTGAGTGGCTTTTTTGTCAAGTGGTTTGGTTGCAGCTCAAATGTTAGTAATCTTTTCAAACCCAAAAATCTGCTTTGGATGCCAACAGGAGAGTGAATTTCAGGCAAAGCTCTGGGCAGTAGGAGAATCGAGAACAGCCTGTGGGGCTAGGGCATATGGTGGTCATCTACATATCATGATAAAATGCTAGCTCACACTAGGGTGTCAAAGGCATATGCATTCAAGAGACATAGCAAAAGGCTAGAGCCTTAGGGTACCGTCCTTGCTGAGACAGAGCAGAGTGTCTTTGGATTAAAGAGACCCAGAGAAACACAGATAGAAATTAAGGTGCAGCCTGATAAAAGGAATGTATCCACAGATCAAGCCTAATCGTCTTTTTGGGTCTGAAGCAGGATGGTGGAGCAATAAACAAATTTACAGCGGTCTTCCCGGATATGAGCATTAAAAAATAAAAAAAGAAAAAAGAAAAGGACTACGTGAAAACGAGGCAACTAAATCTACGCTTCTGATTGGAACAATATGCATTCCTGCAACTTAAAGAGTACTTGCGTCTCTATGGTCGCAGTGAAATCCTTTAACAAATGGGCTGTATGGCATTTACAAGAATGTTGGGATTTTTTTTACTGCACATTATAGTGAGCAGTGATTTCCCTTTTTAACTCTAGAGAACACCAATGGTTTTAGAAAGTGCGTGCATAAACGTTACGCTTCTCGTTTAAAAAAGTACTTGATACAGGGTTTCTCCTTTATCCAATGTAAAGCACTGTAGAAAGCAAACTCCCCACCAAAATAATTAAGCAAAAGGAACAAAAATTGATTAAGCTAGCTGCAGTACTCAAGTACTGTTGGCACCTCTGCTTCATGCTGAAAAAGGATACATCAATTCCTCAACAAATAAATATGCTGCTAAAATAGCACCCAAACAGAAGTGTTTAGAAATATAACAAAACACCACCACGTCAAAGTAAACACACAAAATTGAGAAAGCCGAAAAACCAGAAACGACATTGCATCGAACTTGAACACAAGGCTGTGTTGTTTTCACAAACTATCTTACACATGCAGGACTAAAAACCAAACAAATGCACATGATACTGCAATCGTGCAGAACCATGTTCTACAAGTAAAGTAAGAAAGCCTCTTGTTTGGTTTACTCACCCACTGAAATCCAAATGAAGACTCCAGTTTAGAATCCATCGTCTCTCAATACTATTAGTGAAAAGATGCATCTCGAGTCACCATTTCCTGTGAACACACCAGGCAAGCTACATTCCTATAATGTTTCACTGGCTTGTCCAACCTGCTCAAATGCTGTAGGTGAGCCATGATCCCTCGGACTATAAAACACACGGACTTACAGTCGTGCCAACGAATAAACCTCACCAGCAGCATGAAAATCAACATGGTAATGCGAAAGGACCATAATGTTCAATTCAAGTAGGCCTCTTTGGTCAAGAAGTGTTACTGTACTTTAACAGAACTTAAAAAGCGTCCAAAAGCAAACTTGTTAAAGTAAATATGCTTTTTTCTAACACAACATTTGATTAGGAATTAGTCAAGTGCACACACTAAAAAATAATTTAAGTGCTGACCAGCAGAAATCAACAAGGCCGGATAGATGAAGAAAGCAAACGCAGATTTTCTTTTTAATATTGGGGGGGGGTAATTTTCCTGTGGAAATCAGAAGATTTCCAATAGCTCCAGTAGCTTCTGAGATCTCTTTCACAGGTTAGATACCAGGCACTGAACATAGCTTCCCATGGTCGTGGCCTGCTTGACCCCAGGACACATAAATCAATAATTCTTTTAGCATAAATTAACGACCAGATGGACCAATGCCAAATAAAGTTGGTTCTGCGGTAGAGGTGGAGGCACATGTAAGGCCTTTAAGACAATGGTCATGGCTTTGAACTTGATCCTGGACGAACAGTAAGCCAAAGCAATTTCTTTAAAACGTGGGTACGTTGGGCATGAAGGAGTATAAGTGACAATATGGGCCACAGTTCAGGATAATAACGTGGTTTAAGAACATGAGTAATCTCCAAAGAATGGATTCCATCCTCTGGCAATTGATGCACAGTTGCTTTCAGATAGACACAGTCTCATTTGACATGGTAACCTAAGATAAGTTGAAGTGGATGCAACAGTCTGAGCAAACATTGTGAGTAATAGATCAAAACGAAAACCCAAAGATTTCAGAGTTCAACAGAATCTGGTTAGTGCTGTTCAAAATATGTTGGTAAAGATTAGACCACTAGAACTACAGATCATTCAATACATACATTGGTGCCATGCATCCATTTAAATCCAAGAGTCTCATGATAGGCCATGGTAAGTTATGTTGGCAAATAACAGTAGTCATCAATTTGTGACACATAAAACTCATTCTGACCTCACAAACATTTATTTACATATCTGGAATGCTAAGCAGTGTAATTCACTGCACCGCCAAAGTCGAAAGCAGAACACAAGAAGGTTTTTCCCAAACAGATAAAGCGCACTAACCCAGTAGGTTTTTGAGAACTAACACGTTAGGTTATTTGGTCTTCTTTGCCGTGGCTTTTGCCATTTCCATTTTCATTTAAAAAAAGGGTGTAAACAAAACCTTATCTCCATCAACACCAAGGTTGTGTATGATTGTAACACATTTGAGAACTGTCTGCCACCCCATGGCAAGCAGCAGGCCCAGCAAATCCATTTTTACCAATACAAATTCAAGGATGCCTCACTCACCCTTGCATCCACCCAAGCAAAAACCAGTGTGCTACCCTGTCTTTTTTTGTGGTTGCAGATTAATGCCACACGTTCCATCCACACTGAGAACACACCTTCTCCCCCTGCACCGCCACAATCAAAAAACACTAGGCCAGGATAAAGAGAACATGTGGTAGTACAAAGCTCCTAAAAATAAGCCTGGTAGTCTCTTCAATCACAGACTTCACATTTCCATTTCCGCTGAGCAGCAAACCAATCATTGCTGTATATTAACGGAGAGGCTAGCGCACGGAAGCCCCTACATGCTGGCTCAATCCTCAGTCAAAGTATCTGGTAATGTCACAAGTTGGAGATGGGAAGAATTATAAAGTGGCCGCACATTCTATGTTTCAAGAGTTCCGGGAAAGGGAGGAGAGCAGAGCATGAACTAGTTAAGCCATCCCACAGCTTGTGAACTGCCCAAACCCTTGCAGACAAATTTCTGGCACTTCACATCTGTCTTTATCGACCCTGCCTGTGGTAAAAGTGCACCAGGTGTATGTAAATCGTAATCTTTCAGAAATCACTTGCATATCTCAAAGTAGTATATCACATATTTGCTCACACTTGTGTGGAGAATCTAACGAATTATTTTACCAAATATGTGGACTTTTCAAAATTCACCTATAGTGATGGAGAAAATCACCCAAGACACGTCTCTATTTGTGCGTTTATATTTTGAACCCCAGTTCAGGGCTTACATCTCTGTATTTTTTGACTGAAAACAATTGGACTCATTCAAACCATCTCCCAAAAGAGAAGGACTGGACGATTGGGAACACTTCCCTTATGGCATTTCTGAGGCAGCAGATCGCAAACGAGAAAATGTACTCAAAAACCCTAGAAATATATATTTTACACATTTTCTTATCGGTCACTGAAAATGTTTGTTGTATTTCTGAGTCACTCCAAACAAAAATGCATCATGTGATTCCAATATGATAAAATTGGAAATAAATTTAACAATGCATCCATCTTTATCTCTCTATACCCAGAACAGGCTACAGAAGCCCTTCATCCAAAGAGTGTCTTTCTTATCTGGCATAAAGGCATAACAGTCTGTGGTTATACAGATATTACTGATAAACGTATACATAAATTGTATAGGTTAACCTTACAGAAAAATGTCAAACCTTCTAGATCTGGCTGTGCCCTTTTTTGATTTTGTTAATCACATTGCATCTAGAAATCGCTGTAAACAATGAAAAACGCCTAAACAACGCATACACACCAGTTCAGTTGTGCTACTATACAGACACCCCACTCTAAAAATGTTATTTCAAAAATGTTTGGCCTCCTAAGAAAGACGCTCACCGACTCCCACTTACATTAAAAAATGAACACAGCGATGCTGTTCACCACAGGGCAGCGTGAAATACTTGTGGACAGCGATTCTCTTCATAACAACCCACCCCCCCGCACCATTTCTAGAATTTCGGAGCGATAATGTTTTCATTTACATACAAACAATGCAGTGCTGGCTAACAGGGTTGGGAACGCTCGCCAAAACGAAATCATTTGCAGAATCTGAACTTTTTTGCAGGTTCTCAATTCAAAGGACAGTTGGCTCTATGTGGGAAAGTTGCAAGCAGATGCAAATGCGAATCAGTCATTATTTTACATTGGTTTGCAAATATTATTACATGGTGTAATGAGACAATGAGTAGCACGGAGGCAATTAGTGTAAAATGTACTTGGTCAACAATGACACATGGGGAAGAACCTGTCCGGGCGCTTGATTCCGTTATAGGATGACTGCACTGGTACTTATGTAACAATAAGAGCCAGGGAACGACCGAGGCTATTCATGAATAGATATCCTCATGGCTACTTAGAAAAGCAAACAAACAAGCTTCAATGGACAACCTTAGAAGCATTAAACCCTAACCCCACCAATACAGCTAAAGGTTGTTATCGGCCACTTTCACTCAAAAAAGAAAAATAGAAGTAAGAACTCTGTGCCCCTCCGCTTTCATCCACACAGACCCATGGATGGGTTTGTACCAGTAGTACACACGAATCGCCATAGGAAGAAACTGCCGTTACCATTAGGAATGGGACCTTTTTACTCCCCCAAAAAAATATCATATATTTCCCAACTTTAAAAAACACTCCCACTTCGCAATGGATGGGCACTGCGTAACCTCTAAACACGCTTTCCCATATAGAAACATTGGTCATAAAATAAATAACGTGTGACCATGCCTCTGCTGTCCCAGACATGGGGATGTTTACGACCCATGATCATCTGGTCAGCGACTGTCAATTTGGCTGCACGATCTCTGGCAGAACCAACTCACAAAAAGGGGCGGAAACAAAGGTCGCTCACTAAACGTTTTACGAGTTATGGTATGCAACGCCAGGAAAAAGCCCCAACTTGCACTAGCATGGGCTACGTGCAATTTTCACTTGTAAATGGAAGATATTGCACAGATGTAGATGATGACATCTTTTTCTGCACTCATTGTCACTGAGCCCGAAACGGAGGGCACATTCAAAAAAGGTGTACATGAGAAGACATTCAATAACATGCATTGGCAAAGCAGTTTTGGCTTTTATGTAGCCATGGGATAAGCATTTGCCAGGCGCCGAGGTACTAACTTGCCATAAAATGCTAACAACTGCGAGTAACGGTGCGAATAACGTGGCCATATGATACCAGTGCCTGGAATATGCATATACCAATGCAAAAGCCAAAGCTCTTGCAAGTACATACATACTGTTTATATATTATAATTATTTCATAAATTATAATTGGTTATTTATAACGCGCTTATAACCCAGAGGTTTCTAAGCGTGGAACCGGGGGATCCTCCAGAGACAATTTATCAACTGGCTGAAGCGATACTTGTTTATGACATTCCAATAAAAGCAGTAACACACTTATAGCTGCAATTAAACTATTATCTCTCTGACGTCTGCTTTGAAATGACACCGGCAGGCACTTACAGCACAACGTTTGATGTTACTGCTTGATAACGTTTGGTCGAAGAGGTCCCGCGAGAATGTGTTTTGGCTGGGGAGGGGCAAGTAGTCAGTGGAACAGTCAGAAGATCAACATGGCATTGTGCAGTCAATGGGTGAGTAAAGAAGCAAACACCCACACAATGTGTGTCCCTCCTGTAGTCCACTGCAATAGTTTGGCTTATAGGTTGTGCTTTACCGTCACATAACCAAAACTAAAAAGGACTACTAAACGCAAACCCCTATGTACTGTTAAAGTTCTTTGTGAGACATGAGAAAGTTAAAAATGTGACTTGAGAAATTTATATTTTTTCTAATTGAAAATAAACTCGTTTCCACCCAAGACTACACTGGTGCAAGTTTAACCAGCGAAGTATACCTCGATCTCGTTTATGAATAGAGCGCAAAGTATACTTTTTCCCCACCTGCCTTATATTACGTCTAACTCGTATGAATCCTGTTTTCATGGGTAAAAATCACAACCAGATGCTGGCCTAATTTAACCTCGCAAACGGGATACTTCATTAATCGGCCCCAATGTTCTTGTGGGAAGAAGTATTAGTTGAGGTATGCCAGCCCATTGCATTCCCACTGCTACAAATGGAGCTGACGACGGAAAAATCAGCTCAAAATGGAGGAGGCAGCAGGCTAACCCCTGCGGTGTCATGCCGCCAGGACCTGGAACCATCCCCTGGGGGGTCAAAAGGCGAGGGGCGGAAAGGCGCCAAAGGCCTAATGGCCCAAAAGCCCGCGAAGGGCAGAACAAAAGAAAATGGGCGGGGACATCAGGATTTAAGCAGGCGGGACCGGGGTGCCAGGCATCTCGCTCCTGCACTGGGACCCGGTCGCCGCCTCGCAGATGGAAGAAATTTCGTTCCTATGTCGTTCGTGTTGTTATGGTTGGTGAGGAAGTGTTGCTGTGTCCCGTTACAGAAGGAGAAAGGTTCCGGTGATGTCGGTTTCCAGCGAAGGAGGATCGCCGTGGCAGTGAGGAAGGAGCTTCAGGATCGCTGTGGCAGTAATGAAGGAGTGTGGGGTAAGGAGCTGGGCAAATAGAGTGCAGGGGGCACTCTGCCGAAAGTGGGATGCGGCTGCGGGTATGGCAGGATCAGGACGAAGTGAGGGCGGGTGCAGGAGCTAATAACGTTAGCTGCTGGAGCACGGGGGTGCGCCTTGTGTTGCACAAAGGAGCTCGTGGCGCAAGCGGTAGCGCGTCCGACTCCAGTGCAGAGGGTCGCGGGTTCAAATCGAATGTGCAAGGACGGGGGGATGCCGCCTTTATGGCGGTGCTGGTTGATCCCGGGAGGATAGCTCGGCGGCAATGTGCGCGCTGTAAAAGCAAAAAGGACACAAAGCAACACAGGCTCGATCCTCGGGTCCGCGCGTAGAAAAGTAAAGTAAATAAATTCCTGGTTTCCCCAAAACGGAAAGGTTGCAAGTAAACCTTTGGCGGCTTAAAGGGTAATTTTTGCATCACGGTTGGAGCTGTGGGGGCGACGGTGGTCATGAAACGCAAATAGGTGGGTCAGGAAATGCGTGCGATGTACATGATTATAAAGGCATGAAAGGATTTTTGGGCATCGTTCACTGTCTCCCTTCGCCAAGCGCCTGGTGTATTAGCAAGCTTTATATTCAAGTGCAGTTAAATGTGAGGATAAGATTGGCGGGATGTTCGAGTTCAGGCGGCCGCGGTATAAACAGCAGATTATATCTCCATCATGAGACCGGCCAAGTGGCTCAGCGAGTAGAGCGCGCGCTTTAGCATCTGTGCAGATCCTGCTAACGCAGGTTCGAATCTCGGCAGGGCCAAAGTCAGCCTTTCATCCTTTTAAGGTTGACAAATGAGCACCACGCACGGGGGTAATAATAAGCAGCACCGGGATACCCAGAGTCGGAGCGTTATATAAACACAGCAGTATTGTCTCCTCCAGACCGCAATTTTGGCCCGTCTCTTGCCACGTGCAGAGAAGGCGGTTGGGATTGTCCTAGAGTAGTTCCCTGGCACCATACCATAGTTCTGTCGGTTTCAATCAGGCGTGGGGTTGGTTGGTACAATCACGGCAGGGACGGGACACTTGTGGGGAAGATGGCATGAGGTAGTAAGGCCCACCCAGCACGGTGGGGGGGGGCCGTATGGGCAGCGACGTGGAGGGGATATGTACATTTATGCTCGGAAAACGCTTTTATTTAAGGCGCTGTATGGATAGCACAACAGTAGCATTATAAGGAGTTTTGGGCCAACGCGGCATGGGTAGGGGCAGGAGAATGCCGCCGGGTTACAGTATGTTTTGTATTGGGCTGGAACGGTTCGCCGCGATGCGAACGGGTGGTGCAGTAGGGTGTAAGTTGGAAGTGATGCGCACACATGCTGGGAAGGAGAATACCTTGTACAGGAAGGGAGGGTGCCCCCATGTTTGGGTTAAAAGGTAAGACCGAAGGGGCACAACGGTTTGGGCGTCAAGTTACCATAAGACCAATGGGAGAGTGCGCCATCAGGGGTAGGACAGGACGCATGAGGTAGCTGGGATGCAACAAAAAGCAATTGCGGGTGCCGCGTGGAAATGAATTCGAAATGACAGTAAGCATATTTGCAGGACTCTGTCCGTTATATGGTGGAACACCACGAGGTTGGTAATGGAGGTGGCGCAAGGAGCGTTATGGCATGTCACGGTCATGATAGGTGGGGTATTACTGAAGGGCGCCGGAAACACTATGGCATTGCTGGGCCATTGCGTAGGGTGCACCTCGAGGAGGGGTTAAAATTGGCACCATGAGCAGTATGGCGCAGATATATTGGGGGTGAATTGTGCTTGACTAGGGGCGGGTCCGCTATCCCACTGCAGCATAGGGCCGCTGGAGTAACTGAGAACTCTGGGATTGTGGTGGTCAATGTTAAGTTGGCGCGCGGAATAGGACGGCCAACCCCAACATGCTGAGTTATGAGCGCTCAAGCCAGCAACCAAATTAGCCCACAAGGGAAGAGGGGATCTTACGGTAACCGAAGGGTTATGCGGGGAATTGAGAGCACGGGCAGCGTGCAAGTTTTGGAAGCAGGACGGCGCAGAGCAACGAGGGGTGGTGGGCCCTGCAGCAACCTTGGGTTCAGGGTTGGTTAAAGGGATTACTGACTGTACACATTTGTCGTTCATACACATGGGGTTTGTTCCAGAAAGCATAGAGGGAGGCATTGCTATGAATGGCGGCAAAAGGTAAAAGGTTGGCGCACAGACCAAACACTGCGTCGCACTGTAGAGAAGGGTCTCAGGTGGCACCCAAGAGCCGACATGCAAGGGCTCTACTCGTATGCCTAGGTTGGGCGGAGGTTCCCTTGTTGTTCATGCACATGGGGTTTGTTCCAGAAAGCATAGAGGGAGGCATTGCTATGAATGGCTGCAAAAGGTAAAAGGTTGGCGCACAGACCAAACACTGCGTCGCACTATAGAGAAGGGTCTCAGATGGCACCCAAGGGCCGACATGCAAGGGCTCTACTCGTATGCCTATGTTTGGGCGGAGGTTCCCAACAGAGAATACCGGCAGGCCATTGACCAGGGGTTGGAGCTCAGGGGTAGAGCGCAAGAATCCATAATCTCGTTGGGGGGGTTAGTGATCAGATTCTTATAGGAATACGAGGGGAGGCGCATTCAGAGTAAGTAGGATACAGGATGGCATGTGGTTTTATTGGGTCATTTTTCTCATGCAGCGCAAACGTGCGAAAAGGGTGGTACAGGGCGTCCATCGGGCAGGGCGTGGCCGGAAGTGTGGAGCTGAAATCAGTAGGGTGCAACACCCCTCTCAGCACGTCCGGTTGGGAAAGGAGGTGAAGGAGGATCTCAGGAGGTGGGACACCTTATTGGCGGAGTCCAATGGGGGGGCAATCTGGAGGGAGGACTGGGCGAGCAGGCAGTGGCTCGAACTGCTTCCTATTCCTCGGTGTCCCTGGGTTTTGACGCAATCCTGAGAGACCGGTGGTGTGGCAAAACATGGCCACTGGAATGGGACACGGATGGATCACAAAGGACATTACCCTGTTGGAGGGGACAAGTCAGATGGTGGGGGTCGGGAACAGCACCCCATCAACCTGGGTCAGCTGTGGGCAGGCAGGCTGCTGGGTCGATGACGGGAGAGCTTTGGCCGGCTGAAGGAAGGGAAAGGTCCCATCTGCAGAGGATTAAGAAGGGGGAAATGGGCCGGACATGTCAAGGGAAGGGGAAACCTCCCATTTTTAAGTATCAGTTGACTATATCAAGAACAAAGCCCGGGCAACCCGTTGAGGGGTAGGGGCCAGGGGAATGGGGCCAACACGATAAGGAATATGGAAAGGTAGAGCCTTCCTTTAAGGAAAGGAAGGGATAAGAGTAAGAAAAGGGGCAATGGAGGCAGGGTGGTGTTGAAAATCAAGCATAAGGAATTCAGCTCAACCTCACCCGCCAGGAATGGCCCTCTCCTAACAGGGGAACTCCTGCAAGGGCAGGCAGAGCAAGGTTAAATTGATTGGGAAGCTTTGGCTGAATAATAGTGGTGAGGAGCCTATTGCGGGTGCAGTAGGAGGAGCAAGGTGGAAAGGTGGCAGGGGCAGGAGGGTCCCGGAACAGGCCCACCCTGGTTAAGGCAGAGCAAGACGGAAGGGTGGCAGGGGCAGGGAAGTGTCCCGGAGCAGGACAGCCACGGCTAAGGCGGAGAGAGGGGGCAGGGGCAGAAGTGTCCCAGAGCAGGCCCTCCCTGGTTAAAGCAGAGCAGGATGGTAAGGAGGCTGGCGGCAGGGGCCGGAGTGTCCCGGAGCAGGCCCACCCTGGTTAAGGTGGAACAAGATGGAAAGATGGTAGGGGCGGAAGGGTCCCGGAGCAGGCCCGCCCTGGTTAAGGCGGAGCAAGTTGAAAGGTGGCAGGGGCAGAGGTGTCCCAGAGCTGGCCCACCCTGGTTAAGGTGGAGCAAGAAGGAAAGGTGGTAGGGGCAGAAATGTCCCAGAGCAGGCACGCCCTGGTTAAGGCGGAGCGAGTTGGAAAGGCGGCGGGGGCAGAGGTGTCCCAGAGCTGGCCCACCTTGGTAAGGTGGAGCAAAGGGGGAAAGGTGGGAGGGACAGAAGTGTCCCAGAGCAGGCCCGCCCTGGTTAAGGCGGAGCAAGTTGGAAAGGTGGCAGGGGCAGAGGTGTCCCAGAGCTGGCCCACCCTGGTTAAGGTGGAGCAAGATGGAAAGGTGGTAGGGGCAGAAGCGTCCCTGAGCAGGCATGGCCGGAAGACATCAAAAGTTGGGGAGATGGTCTTCAGGATGTTACAAACGATATATCAGGCACGCAAAATATAAGTTAACCATGCCGTTCCCTCCTTTTGTCATTTCACAGCAGCACAAGGAAGGAGGAAACGTATCGTGTAGGTAGTGGGGCGCGCATGCAGCTCAAAGGCTAAGGCGAGCTGGACTCAGCAGCAGGAGGCGCTGACGGCCGGCGAGTCAAGAGGGAGTGGCACGGGGTGCCAGGGATGAAGTTGGCTCAGCTAGAGGGGCAGCTAGGGAAATTGCTGAGTAGGCGGCAGAAGCCGGAGGGTTGGTAATACTCTTGGGAGGGAATGACCTGACCAGCCTGGGGAGAGGTGTCCGGCTGAGGGACATTACGAACTCATTGCAGGAAATAGCAGCACAGTTGGGCGAAACTGAAATTAGAGGGTCGGAAGGGATTCCCCCGGCGCAAGGGAAGGGGGCAGAGAGCCAGGCAGCAGTTGAGAAGGGAAGAAGGAAGCTGAGCGGGGCCGTTGCAAAACGACAAGGGCAGGGGTTTCCATCAGAATAGGCATGGCTTGAGTGATGGGAAAACACCCGAGTACTTCCTATCGGTCGGTGGAAAACTTGTCCACGAACGAAACGGAGCTCTTTTTCGGGGACATCTCTACCAAATTACTGGAAGGGGAGAAGGAGACAGGAAGAAGGGGAGCCACAGTGGGCGAGAACCCACTCAGTGGCGTGGCGGTGTTTGGGCAACCAAGCACAAATGATAGACTCCGGACGAGCCAGAAGGAAACGGAATGGGTCTTCGCTCTTCCGGACCAGCGCCTCTTGGGGGCCTAAACGGCGGGGGCGTCTGGTAGGGACAAATAAGGCTCAGCTTCCCCCAAAAACAAACGGCGCTCTCCCCACCCACGGACACCTGCACGGGCAGGATTGGAACAGGTACAATGGGTCGGGGGAGTTGGGGGCCTACTATACCAAGTATAGGGGGAAGCAAAGGAAATCCGGCAAGCAAGCGCCACACGGACAGAATGAAGTTCACAAATGTGTACAAATAATTCTGTTGTCATGGAAATAAAACTGCGGCCAAGGTTGCCATTTGAAATTCTGTGTCATGCCAATTTGTGGGGATAAGGATTAAGGCATTGGGGTGCATGCGCAAAGAATAATTGGCAGGAAAGGCAAATGTACGGCTGCAGGGGTTATACATTGTCAAGTCAAAACTAGGAAAGATGAAGAGGCGCTCATTAACAGAAATCAGCAGTGTCTTAGATGAGCCACGTACGTCTCTCATTATGGAGCTTTTTCAACCTTGAGTCAACATCCAATCTAAAACCCAATCATTGCCGAACTTTCCACCTCTTCTCTTATACAAACAGTTCCATCCACAACGCAAGTGAGCTATGGATTTTACTGACAAATATCACAACATTGAGAAAGAGTCAAAGTCAGGTGGGTGCATTCCGTGTGGCTTATTAGACAGAAAGTGTGCATTAGCCAATGTGTCCAGTATGGGATGATACACCATGCTCGCTTACTTCTACAAGTCATGGCGGGATATATGTTGCTCAAAAACAGTTTCTAAATATCTGCCCTATTGTGCGCCCATCTTAACGGGTTGCACACGGAAGCTGCTGAACAAATGCAGTAAAAGTATCTTTCAAGCATAGGTTGCACGAACTTGTAAACAGGGTCCACTAATCAGTGTAGATCTTCATAACATAATATATAATAGAACAAGAGCACAGTCGGAATTGGACTATCGACGTGCCCGAAGGAATATGGCAGCATCATTTCACAATAAAGTGACAGATGTAAAATAAGTTGAACAGTTGATGAAAATGCCATGCAGACTATCAAAAGCAAACCAGCGATATTTTGATGTGGTATACTTGCTGAGTTTTCCTAGGTTACCCACAGTCAAGTCGTGGCCAATATTCTTGATCGCACATACTTTCTGAGCCTCAGTTAATATACAAACAAAACTCTCGAGCTGATTGCACTACTGACATTGTACTTGTGTTGGTATAAGGGGCCGATAGTGCTTTAAAAAAAAACAATACAGAAATATTCAACACTTGTGGATGGGACTGAATGAAGAATATATATTTTTGAAAAAAGCCATATGTGCGGAGTTGGGAGCATGACAGAAACCCCACTTCTCAGTAATCTAAACGATTGCCATTAGAAACAATACACTGTATATTTAACAAGTATACACAAAGCGTGATCCTGAATCCTGTCTCGTTTAACACTGTTCTACTGATGGATGCATGCAATAAAAGGTGACAGTTTGGTCAGGTGACCCGTTCAAAGCAAGGTCATAGCTCATAAGTCGAAGCCATCATGTACACTGTTAATGATTGACGATATTGGACAGGAGTGTCGATTGTACACGCACGCAATTCTACACGTTCATATTAAGGATTTATTACATATGCCATGTACCAAGCTGTGCAGCACTTTATAAACGATATGTTAAAGTAAAGGGTGCGAGGGCCCGTGTTTATGCGCTATGTACTCATTCAGGTGCGAGTGGGAGTTCTAGCGACTGTGTGCTTTTGGGAATACCAGTCTGGGTCTGTGGAGATTCTTCATGGTTGATAAGCCAGCCTCGGGAGACTGGGGGCTGCCTTAACTGTGAAGTGTGATAGGTCTATGGATGTGTGGCCTGTTCCGAGAGAAGGAGCGGGGGTTGTGTGTCTAAGAGAGCTTCATCCTGCGTGTTGAACTGCTCTAGATGTTGGAGGCTAATCATCAAAAGCGAATCTGCTGGGGGGGGGGGGCGAGTATGCATTCCTTGTGCGGGTGGCATATCGATCTATGGCTGGGATCTCAAGAGCGAACGAGAGTTTTCTCTTCTTCGAGTTGGCCTGCTTGGGTTGTGACATGGTTAATACTGCAGGCAAATAGCGAGGTATCACATTGGAAGGAATGTAGCTCGTTATAGGAAACTTTAGAGTAGATTCTATTGGTGGACGGGTGACATCCTCTGGAGTATTGTTACCTCTTCCCTGGGACCCCTGCTGAAAGAAGCAGTTCGTACCTAGACTGTTGCATCACAAGCACTTTGACAGCGCAGTACCCGCCGCCGATGTTTAGAGCGAGCTGTCTGCTGGGACATATACTACCTGAAAGAAGAGGTGTGCGCAATTGTAAGAGCGGCAGGCAGCACGGCCTGCTCTGGTTAACGGATCTAGCAAAGACTGTGCTCTGGGGGGCGTTCTCAGCGAGTAGCGGGCCGCGAATAAGAGTGAGGACTTACCTTTTGACAGCATGGTGTCTTCAGCCCGTACTCAGTACTAGGGGGGGCTTTTTCATGTCCTGGGTTTCCAAGGTTTCCTGGCTTTTGTCTCCTGGCTGCAGGCGCGATATCCAAGCACGTAGAAAGTAGCAGATCCACACTTGCCAGAACTCCAATGTAGGGCCTTGCCCTGTGTGTGACTGAACCTGCGCTCCCCAAGCAGCATCCAACAGGAAACAAACACACACCGCCCCCCACCCCCAACCCGCCCCCAGGATTGATCCCGCCCCGGAACTGACGAGCCGGCGCAACTGCTCGCCGCCGGAACTGACGAGCGGCAAGCTTTGTTTCCTTGCCGGGTGTTTTCAGCGTGAGCACCTATGACGAACTGAAAGGTTGATTAAAGACATCAGAGCAAAATTACGTGTGTCTGGCTACGCAGAGGCTGGTGGTACAGACCCGGGCTGTGGCCATGTTAAGATCAGGCATAACATTCGTGTCGTTTAACAAGCTTCATTTGGAAGATTTGAATGTGGCCGGTCCCCCTCTGCTATTTCTTATGCTGACAACCCATTGAAACGTTGTTCCCGACCTGCCTCTTCGGATTTGTGGCGCCTTAAGTGAAATAAGGAATTGGAGGTTCTTTATTGAATTCGTGGGGCGGGAGGAAGGCAAGATTACTCAACAGTGAGTCAGTAGGGAGATTAAAGTAAAGCTTGATCATGTCATTATAGCCTTGTAATTGACCTCAGAGTGGCGTGTTCTCCGATTGGGATGACAAAAGAGTTATGACATGTCAACATTGATTTGGGATTACCGAGGGTAGTATTGTCCCTGCCCACCAGATCACCTGCACCGAAAAGGGCGTTGCTGCCAAGTCCATTAGGTGCCCAATAGTGCGACATGCGCTATGCATTACGAGACAGAGAGGAACGTGGTTGCTGCCTGCTATTCGCTCCTCAATTTTCAGTGGTTTACCCGCCACCTACATACATGCCCCATTACGGAAATGGTATACAGTCTTTTACTTTGCATTCTGGCAAACATGCCAGCCCCTGCCCCCCCCCCCGCACGATGTAGGCGGTTGACTCCCGATTTTCCAATGAACATTTGTGATAATTTTCACTTTCCACCCCACCTAAAATAATTCTAACCCAAATGCATTCCTATGGGAAAATTCATTTCTCCCAATTTCTCGGCCGAAATCTCCCTCCAGTGGCTTCATAACCTGGGCGTTTGTCCATTAGCTATGCCGTTTGTATCCAACATTACTCATTTTGTCACCCCCTTTCGTTTCCCCTCCAGTAAGGTGCTGCATGAGACATTTCCTTTGGTTTGGCATAACAAGGCTGCAGATTTATTTTTTACATATACATAACCACTGCAAACAGGTATTAAAAATTAGTTCCAAAAGGTGTGGCGACTGCTCCTCGTCCTGCTTCCCCCTTTACCTCCATGTTGATTGCAGGCACAACTCCCCCAAGGCCTTTGAGTCTGAGAAACCGCCTGCCCCTGCAGGTCTTTGTGGACTGGGGGAGCGCCGTTTGTTGGGGGGAAGTTGAGCCCCAATTGCTACCGCCAGACACCCCCGCCATTTAGGCTCCCAGGAGGCACTGTCTAGAATGGGCGAAGCCCCTTCCAGTTTAGCAATGGCTCATTCGGAGTCTTTGTCTTATCATAGGTTGCCACAACCCGCCACGCCAAAGGTGGGTTACTGCCCACCGTGGCTCCCTCCTTTCCTAGCTTATAACTCTAGTAATTTTGTGCAGATATTCCAGAAAAACAAATCCATTCCTTGCTCCGACAAATGCACTCCGTCCTTCAAGTAGTACTCCCTATTTTTCAGATTGATCAAACCATGTCTGATATGCTGAAAGCCTCTCCCTTTGCAAAACTTAGCCATGGCCCAATTCAACTTCCTCCTTGAATTCTCCACGGCTGCCTGACTCCCAGCGCCCCTCCATTCGTGCCTCGAGATGATTTCCGACCACACGATCTCTGTGTCCCCCATTTCCGCCGATAGCTCCTGTAATGAAGACATCATTTCCCTGAGCAAGATCCCCTTCCCCAGACCAGCCAAATTGTTGCCGCCGAGGTGCACCACCAACACATCGGGCCTCCGATGCTCCCTCAGGAGACTGCGTATGTGCCCCTGTAGCTGTGCCCATTTCATACCCGGCACTCCGTGCCACTGCACCCGGTATTCCCCGGCGGTCAACACCTCCTGCTTGGCTATCCAGCTTGCCCTGGCCCTTGACGCAAACGAATGGCCCACCACCCAGGCAGACCGTCGCCTTCCCTTCTTCGATGCTACTGCGAGGAGATAGGAGGGAGGAACCGTTAGTCTTACATTTTTTCAGGCCTGACATACCGTTTAAAACAACTGGACCTCCAGCCCCCAATCTGTTTGATTGCCTCTGCTCCCAGGCCCATCCCTGCCGCAGACGTAGCTGCCCCTATCCTGAAGGAATGTGTCCCATAAACCCCAATTGAGAACCCCGCCTCTACCAGTGTCCTGTCCAACAGCTTTTTAAACTGAAACAGGCTTAACGCTGACCCATCGTTATGTACCAGAAAAGGGGCCTCGTCCCCCGTGTGAATCCTCCGACTCAAATACTTGCTTATGCATCCCACTGGACAAACCGGACTGTCCTGGGTACCCCCTAACGTAATGCTTCTGCCTTTCCCTGTCTGATCGGTCTTGGATCTCCTCAGAAATATGTATAACCGCTCCCCTTGTACCCCTATGTCACAGCTCCTAAGGAAACTCAAGCCTTTACCCTTCTTGTTGGCTGGCACCAACTCGCTTACCCTTAAAGCCCCAAAAAATGCCAGTGAGAAGGCTGCTGCGAACAATGCTTTTTCATAATCATCCCTGCACACCACCCCAAGCTCCTGATCAATTCGTGCAACTTCCCCACATCTGTGGGCCGCCTCTCGTCGGGTTTCACTGTCACCTGTTTGGCCCAACCCCTCATTGCCATAACAATGTAATGCTCTTTAGTGGGGTCGGGCCTGCCCCCAATTTATAGAAATGCGCAATCGCTGCCAGGTGGTAAGCCACCCAAGCCCTGGACCTTCCTTGGTGCCAACACCATCCCACAAAGGTACGCACTGGCCTTTCCTTCTCGCTCTCGGACAGGATGTTGTTTTGAAAGGCCACAAATCGTTCCCAGCACACTTTGTATCTTCGCATAGTGCCTGGTGCGAGAGCCGTGTCGATCAGTGAGCTCAGATCTCCCCAACCAATCCCCACCATTGTGTCTGGAAGGGGGTCATCCTTGTGCTCGCCTCTGGGTGATTTTCCCGGAACTTTCCCCACTGTAAACGAGAAAGAGAGTCAGCGGCCACATTCTTAACTCCGGGTATATGTCGTACCCTGACCTCTGCATTCAGCTGCAGCAAGCACTTTGTAAGCTCCCTGAGTAGCCCCAACGCCCTACCGTTCTTGCTTGTTCCTTGGTTGATAATCTGCACTACTGCTAGGTTGTCCGACCAAACCAGCACCTTTTTGTCTTGCATTTGTTCTGGCCAGAGCTTGAATGCCACCACTATCGGGAACAACTCCAGAACCGTAATGTCCCTGAATATCCCCTCGGCCCGCCATTCAGCCGGCCACGCCTGCCCGCACCACCTCTTGCCCAGGATGGCACCAAAACCTAGAGCCCCTGACGAATCGGTAACCAGCTTTGGGCCATTCCCTTTCCCCAGGGTTTCTTTCCACACCAACACCCTGTTAAAACGGTCCAAAAAGTTATTTCACATTTCCAGATCCTTCTTAACCTCCTTTCCCAGGCGCACATGCTGGCCCGCATGCTTCAAGCCCACTGTTTTCAACTCTATGCTTCTAGCGAACGCTTTACCTGCCGGGATCACTTTGCCCGCAAAATTCAGGCTGCCAGCTAGGGACTGAAGCTCATTCAAAGTGGCTTTCTCCTTGCCCAACAACCCAGCAATTACTTCCTTCAACTTCTGTACTTTGTCTCCCGGAAGCATGCACACCCCTGCCACTGAGTCAATTTCAATCCCCAAAAATACCAGTGTCGTGACCGGACCCACAGTTTTATCCTTAGCCAGCGGAACCCCAAACTCTTCCATCAACTCTTGGAATACCGCCATGAGATCCTTGAAATCCTGCGTCCCTTTTCCCCCAATAAACATGAAATCATCGAGGTAATGGAGCATCCCCCTGACCTTGGTTCTTTGCCTTACTGAAAATTCAAGGAACCTGCTGAACCTCTCAAAATACGCACATGAAATTGCACACCCCATCGGTAAACATTTGTCGTAGAAGTACTCCTGTAACACCTTGAACCCCAGCAAATGATGGCTGTCCTTGTGAATTGGCAGCAAGCGGAAAGCCGACTCTATGTCGGCCTTCCCCATGAGGGCCCCCACCCCCACAGATTTTACCAACTCCACCGCATCTTCAAACGCTGCGTAATGAACCCGGCATTCTTCTCCAGAAATGCCATCATTAACTGACTCCCCCTCAGGAAAAGATAGATGCTGTATCAATCTGTACTGCCCCATCTCCTTTTTAGTTACCAGGCCCAACGGGGACACTACCAGGTTTTCCAGTGGAGGTGTGCGGAAGGGGCCAGCCACCCTCCCCAACTGCACCTCTTTTCCCACTTTCTGTGTCAAGACCTCAGGCATTGCTAACGCAGATTTCAAATTACACGCCTCCCTTGGTCCTATTTGCCCGTGGAAAGGAATCCTAAAACCCCACCTGAAACCTTACCATAACAATTTTGCATCACCCTTGTCACAATATGCATTCAGAAAAGGAATCATGGCCTGTAAACGTATTGGCGTTGGCAGCTGTGTTTTAATCATGCTTGTTTTTATCCTTGCTTTTTGCGCTGCCCCTTGCCTTACCCTCTCGGCTGGAGGAGCTGTGCCTCCCTGCGCTCGCGGCCTTTGAGTGCTTGAACCTGCATGCATTTCCATAGGAGCACCTCCCTTCTGCAAACAACCAACATTCCGGCAACTCCCCTTGGTAGTTGGAACGGTTGTTCCAAGAGGAGTTCCCACGAAAGGACCCCCTCCCCTTTGAGTAGGACCCCCTGCCCTGGGCTGATCTTTCGCTTGTCTTTGATCTTTCGCATCCACTGGCATGGCTGGGACCATTTTTGTGTCTATGCGCCCACCCACATCCACTTCGTCCCAGGTCATTGCTGGCCATACCTGCATTTTGAGTCTAAAACCCTTATCATAATTGCTCCATGAATCTCCCCCATGCTTCAAGTACTGCTCATGAATATACTGCTCGTACGCCATCAGTGCCACGCCATCTTGTGGGAATTTATCTAACATAATAGTGGCATATACCCTGAAAGCTCTCAACCAGGTATGGATATTGAGCTCTATTTTAGGCCTCTCTGACCCCACTTCCCCCTTGCGCCCCTTTACCCACTAGACTCAAGGCATTATTATTACTAAAAGGTAACTGACCATTTACACCAGTCCCCCAAGCTTCCATACATTCCCTGAACATACCTTTCACCATCTCCAAGGTGGTTGGAACCTCAGCTGCTACCGCCGGTGTGGCTACAGGTGTGCCGCGAGGACCTCCCATTGGCCTTGGAGCCTCAGCAGGAACAGGTGCCGGTGTGGCTTCAACCTCCTGCGCCCTCCCCCTTCCCTTGGGGCTGGCTTTCCGATTCTGTGCCGCCGCCGCTTGCTGCTGGCTGTCCCTTGCTTTCTTGGTCATCACTCTTTTCCTTTTACCGACCGGCTCGACCTCTTCCTCGAGCTCCACGATGTCCAGCTCCTCCCCCTCCTGGGAGTGCACTTCCACCCATGCCTCTTCGATGGGTGTTGGTGGAAACAAGAGCGGTGACTCAGACCTCTGGTTGCGCCCTGCAACCTCAGCTCCCACCTGTGCTGCCATCAACTGCATCCAGCTGGTACCATATTTGTCCCCAGCCCTCCTTGCCATCATCAAAAATGCCTCCAGGTCATCCTTCTGCTGGTCCTCCTGGCTTTTCCCTTATATCTGCATGATTCTCCTTAGCCAATGTCACTCCAATTAATGTGCTACGTGCTCTTTTAAACTTCAAATAGAGCCAATGCAGTTAAAAGGGAAATACTTTAAAATTGTGTCCTTTCTTTGCTATATAGCCCCCTGGCGGTCCCGCCGTTAAATGCAGTCACGAACAAATACCGTTTTTCAACACTTCCAAACGTGCCGCTCCTGGCAGACTTCTGCCTTAGAACTGTACCTTATTTCCCCTTTGAGCTTGCTGGGACGTGCGCACCACAGCCGCCTCTTCGCTCCTATCCCCCGCAGCTGGCCGTGTCTTCCGGATACTCCCATGCTGCTCAGCTGTTGCTCCGGTGCCCAGCGCGTCTCTCCCTTGCTGTTCCTGACCCAGGATAGAGACCGCTTCTCTCCTCCGGCTTTCCTTCTCGTGGGGCACCGTGGAACCCTGCCTTCGCCCTCGGTGGCCGCGAGCGTGCAACACAGCTCGCCCTGCTTTCTTCCGGATCCCAGCTGCCTCGACGATCAGCTGACTGGCGTCTCCTCCTTCCCGAACTTCCTTCTCGGTCGCCGGTGCCTCCGGATGCAGACAGCGCCTCCCGGTCGGCAATCCTTTCTCCTGCAACGAGGAGGAGGAGGCGCTCATGGCAAAAGCAATGAGAGAACACACATAGCAGCTCTTATCCGATGTCTCTCTCCCCCCGCCCCCCGGGTCATGTGCTGATACCACATGTTCTTGGTCACCTGGGCAGAATCGGCCATATAAGCATCGATGTGTTGAAAATTGCCAGCATTACATCCAATGTGTCCATGTGTTGCAAGGGGCCACATCTGTTACACGACCTTCATGCCAAAAGTTTGTATCTACTAGAAGCGCAACAAGCGGTACCATGCCTTAAAGGCACGATAGCTGTCCAAAATGTAAGAAAGAATTGCATACAGTAGTACTCTTTAGAGGCAACATTTAGTATTTGTTTTCTTCGCCCATGAAAAGTGGGAGTCAGTCTTTATTATTGCAGGTAAAAAGAGAAAAGGAAGAATGTCTTTTGGGAGAAGTTTCACCTGTTAATCCTAAGGATTAGGAAGATCCTCCCTATCTGTGCTTCTAGGTTTTAATTTGCTTCCCTCTGGCTCAAGACAGGAAGTGAACTTGATGATGTCTTTCTGCAAGGTGCTAAAAACTACTTTTCAAATGGGTCTCCTGCCGTGTTGTATTAATTTATAAATCTGTTTGTCTTCTTTTTGTATGGTCCATAGTGTTTGTGTGTGCCCCGATGCCTGCAGGCTGCCGGCGCGTTAGAAATGAATACAAAATGAATAAATAAAAATGTAAAGGACAGTGTCCTCATTCTTTTTGTCTGCCGATGGCTGTCTACTTGTGGCAGATCGTGTTTACACCAGCGTCGCCTCTTGTTCACCTTCGGGGACTGGTGGCAGGGGTTCGCCTTTGCAGAGTTTGACGGTGCCGAGATGGAGCCAGGCCATGATCCCTAACTGCAGTAGAGGTCACCTCCTCAACTACGAAGGGCCCCTCGAATCGGGGCATGTGTTAGTTCCTGGTAAAATTCCTTAAACTTGTTCAGGATATAGGGGTGGGGTGGAACATAGTATATCAATTTGCTGGTTGTCTTCACCATTCTTCTTTGACCCCACCTGCCGGGCTCGAAGCTGTTGAGATATAAAAGAGACACTTGCCATCATTGCAGCCAGGTACTTGTGCATTTCAAATCCAAGAATAATTGCTGTACTGTGGGCATCAGTTCGCACTCTAGTGGGAGTAACAAGAGGTGTATGTACACGCCGTCCTGTCACCAGCTCAGGAGGAGTCAGGTGATGGTCTGAGCTGATCTTGGTTGTAGAATACAAATGGGGCTAAAGATAGGCAATGGAGCCATCCTTTTTTTCATAGTCCTTTTTAGCTTAGCAATTTTGTTCTTCAGAAGGCCGTTGAGGTACTCGCAAATCTCATTTGCCTGTGAGTGATAAGCAGAAGAAAATGTATGCTTAATAGCCTGTAGGATTGTGATGTATTCAAACAATTCACAAAATGCAGTTCAAAGTCAGACCGAAGGACTTGGCACAGTCCCATCGCGGGAAAACTTCTTGTACGAGGAATTTTGCAGCGCATGTGGCATCGGGATGTGTGCACCTTGAGAAAGTGCATACAACGACCAGCACTTGTCTATAGCCATTACAATGTTAGCCATGTAATCAATATGCAAATGCTGAAAAGGTCTTGTAGGACGTGGTATTGCTCCTCTCACTACATGCAGTGTGTGCCCTGCTGTAACTTGGCAGATCACACCGTACACAATGAATGCGGCAACATTCTCCACAGAATTGGGGGTCAACCATAGAGCTGCAAGACCACAACGCTCTCATTGAGTGAGGATAATCGGGAACGTGTCGGTAAGTTCTCTTAAATGGTTCACTTCTTTTTGGTCAGGACAACAACGAGTGAAACTAGAGGGACATCTTTCTGATACCCGCCTGCATTTGGGGAGTCCCACAAGGGTCCTCCTTATCACCGTTATTGTTTAATCTCAACCTACATCCTGAGAAGACACACAGTTATATTCAGTTTCAGTCATATGCAGATGACACCAAGGTGTTCGTTAGGTTAAATGATGTACAGGAATCCTTCACACTGGGCAGCAACTGATTGAATGAAGTAGAAGGTTGGATGTCCACCAATTGGCTCGAACTTAATCCAAACAAAACTGAGGTGATTCGGTTCAGCCCAAAGCATCTGATTGGCGGTGTTCCCCACCACCATTTATTCTGGGATCAGAGTTGATATAAGCCTCCACAGTTAAAAACCTGGGGTGCATATGGCAGAGTGATTTGGGCTGTGAAGGCCGGGTTGCGGCCATCATGCCACAGTGGTAGGAGCCCTCGTACATTCCAAATTGGACTGCTGTAATAGTCTATTGATGGCGGCTCCTGCCAAACAAATACACTGACTTCAAAAAGCACAAAATGTGGTGGTTAGATTAGTGTTTGGGGTAAGGAAGTCCACCCCTATTTAAGGCCTGTGCCGTTCACTCCATTGGTCGGTGGTGGAGGATTACATTTAAAATTTGATGCATTATTTTTAGCTACTATGTATCTTGCAGAAAACTACTTCGCTATCGACCAACATGGTCCTTAAGATCGAAGGATTAAGTATTTGTTGTTTATCCCTCCAACTCGATGTGTGTTCAGAGGAGACTGCAGACTCAGTATTTGGACCAAAATTCGAGAATCTTTGCCATTATTTTTGATAAAATTGAAAACCCACCTGTTTAAGCGTGAGGTACAGTATTAACGGTTAGAGCAACCACAAAGATTTGATGAATCTAGCCAGCTATTGTTGTTTATACTAACAACTGCGCCATGATACGATTTGGTTCGTCCTACTGCGCTATACAAATATATCTCAATCCATCTTGTGTGGTGTGTGCAGGATAGTGAAGCTGCTTTAATGCCACTTTAATGTGAGAGCCATGACCGGTTTGCCGGTACTGTCTTTTCGCCACATTGCGTTGGTGGGGGACAGTGAACACCCTCTGCATTTCCACCACTCCAGCTCCCTGCAATTCAATTTTCTGTGTTATGGGCAAGAATTAAAGCCTTCTTTTTGCGGTGGTGTGTCAAACTCTGATACTTCAGAAAAATGTGTCAGCGGCTTAGTTGCAGCAGGACATTAAATCTCCTCCTCCGGTATGGGCTATGCACTTCACCACAGCAATGGCCGATGGGAGCTGTAGTGCACCTATGAGCCTGTCCTTTAGTGGCGCATGCTGCACTGGTGTGCAGTCTGTGTGTAGGATGCCCCGCCTTTTCCAGCGTGACAGTCCTGCGTGTTCCGCAAATGTCACTTAGGCGGAGTCAGAATACACTGTGATATCCTCATGCATTTCAAGGGCTACAATAAGTGATACTAATTCTGCTTCCTGCGCTGAAAAATGTAAAGGCGATCTTGTACTCACCACTATTTCAAAGTTTCCATTTTACCACTGCAGTCCCAGTATGTCTTTCCCCTGAATTGTGGTCAATTGACGAATATCCATTGAGGAAGAGGATTGCTCCCCCACCCCCATTTTCTCAATGTGGACTGTGGCCATAATGTTCTGTTTATTTGGTACAGTCGTGCATGTGATCTTTCCTCAGCTGGGTCTGCTATGAATGTTGCTGGATTCACTACTGTACATCGGACCATCTTGAGTGCCAGATTTGGAATGATCACTTCATACCCAAATGTTCTTTGTGTGATCGGTTTTACATAGTGTTACTCCACAGCCCATCATGATTCTGGCCGATTTCTCGACTGCGAAGGCTGATGCAGCCAACGACTGTTCACAGGGATAATTACCTCTCATCACTGGATCCAAGATCTCACTGTAGTGTGCTAATGGCTTGTGTCCCAGAGTTGTCTTCTATGTGAGCAGTGCTGTCATTACCACCCCATTTAAATGTAATAGAAAGAATTCTGACCTGTAATCGGGGATCCCTAGAACAGGTGCTGTGCATATTGCTTCTTTTAGTTAATTGAATGCTTCTGTCATTTTGCGTGTCAGGCTATACTACTGTATCCCCCTGTCTTTGATTCCTTTTAACAGGGGTCTGATTTAAGTGCTTTCATCAAAGATCCACACCCTGCAATAATTGCACAGGCCCAGAATTGTTGCATCTCTCTCACTGTCTTTGGCTGAGGGGTTTTCAGGATTGTTTCTGCTCTTTCAGGGGTCACGTTTCGGCCTTCTTGAGAAATCCACTGTGCAACATACAGGACCACCTCCTGGTAGTATTTCTATTTCCCCTTGTCTATCTTGTATACTTTGTCTGCCAAAACTGTCATCCACTGAATAGCCTTCCCTGCACTGTTCTTTCGTTTCACTGCACACCAGAATGTCATCTACGTATTGAATCACTGTGCTATCAAGGTGCACATTTCCTAGATCCATTTGGAGGACCCTGTTGAATATCGAGGGGGACTCGCAGTACTCCTGAGGTAACCATGCATATTTCCACTTTTTATTTATGTATGAAAACAGGAGATCCTGTGACTTTTCATGCAGGGGGGTTAAAAAGAACGCATTTTGAAATCGATGCAAAACATCTTGCTTTGGAAGGGATATTACACAATATTGTAGCTGGGTTTGGAACCAATGGGAACACATTCTTCTTTTTTTCAACAATATTATTTAGGGGGCTTGAATCCTGAATACATCTCTACTCCTTTTACTGAGTGCCCTGCAGTATTGCGTGGGGACTCTAATGGTACTCGTATTCCCTATGTACCAGCGCAGAGACTGTCTCGTAAATGCCGTCATCTGCTTTTTGTGACATGGGATATTGTTTCACTAGTAACAAAATTGCTCCTGGCTTCAATTTGATCCTGACTGCACCTACCCCTTTAAGCAGGCCAACACCATAAGGACTGCTGTTCCAGAGCATGCTTGGTACCTGTGCCGAATCTTCTTGGAAAAATGACAGTGTCTTCTTTTTCAATGACATCCTTTGTGGCACCTCCCTGTTCTTGATTCTCACCCAATACGTGAGGCTGATTGCAAAACACTACCTCATCATCTGAATTCCTGTCTCTGATAGTTCCTCATCTGCCAAGTCAGTCAGTTTGTGTGCCTCATCAACCGCTATGCCTTTCCTTCGTGATCAGTCCCATGAATGATCACCCTTTCTTCTCTCACTATAACAGTTTCTAGCTCTAAGGAGAACACATGCTCTTCCTCCACCTCCCTAGGTACTTCTGGTTTGAATACAATCACTGCATATAGTCACTATATGATATGATATGATAGTTTTTCTATCCCAGGGAGCGATGTTAGTAAGAGGTTCACCCCATACTGAAATACTTAGGGATCCATGAGCCACCCCGCTGTGCTCTCTGTCCACAAAATGCTGATATAAAACTGTCATGAATGGATTCATGTAATGAATCCCTAGAGTGGAGCACACTATCCCCTGGTCAGTGAATAAGATGGTTCTATTAAGCTTACTCATGATATCCCCCCTAATTATATTGACTGGTATCTTGTGGGAATATAATAGTGGCATGCAAAGGTCATGGTCCCCTTTTGGTAATCGGCAAATCATCAGTGAATGGAACCAACTCTGTAGCCCCAGAGAACCCTTGTGCATTTATGGCAATGCCTGGCATTGGGTATCTCCCCTCCCTAACACAGGACCTGGTTGCCCCCGTATCTACAAGGAAGGAACATGTTTTTTGTCACCTATGGTCACTCCGACCCGTGGTTCCTGTTGTGGGTCTGGTGTAAAGGATAGGATTGAACACATCAAGTCACGTGGCTGTCCTATTGCGGGTAGATGTTCATCCATGTCCCAGTGAAAGGATTCCCCCCTACTACAGTCACGCTCCCTATCCTGGGTGTAGATGCCTGCACTCCTGTATTTGTGTTCCAAGTTGCCATGGTATTCTGTTTTACTGGTGCTTTCAGTTGCATCTGTGCTTGCTGTGTCTGTATGGGTGCTTGCAGTGCCGATATCGGTGGCTGTTGTGCTTGCATTGGTGCTTGTTGTGGGGGCTGTATTTCTGGCGCATGTGTCTGATACTGTGTGTGATCTTAGGTATAATATTCAATGGCTCTGCACAGTATGGTGGCGGATACGCCATCCCCCTCTTGTATCTTGCCAATTAGGTTGTATTTTCCCTCGCTTCTACATACTTGAGCGATGTGTCCCCTTTTCCCACATGTCCAACACTGTTAAGGCTGTCCTATAGGTCTGAGCTGCCCCCATCAAACCCTCCTCCGTGCGGGGCCTACAACTCACCTCATCTTTCTCTAAGGGTAAACCTCGTGGCCAAGAATTGTATTCTCCCCTTCCTGCAAAGCTCTCTCCAGCCATTGGCTGTACCTACTGCATGTCTTGTGTAACCACTCCCTCTCCACTTGTCATCAAGGCTCCTTCCAATGAAAACTTCGATAGTTGTTTCTGAACTAGCTCCGGTTCCTCTCCCTTTCTTTCATGAATCTTCTTTCTGGCCTTCTCTTGTAACAATCGACAATGGTGAACTATAGTCAATTGGATCTCTGGCCATAGCTTCACCTGCATTCCTACTAGTTTTTTTAATTGCCTCAGCACTGGCTCAGGTAGCCCCTGACCCCATATGTTAAAAAAGATAGCTATAGTTTTGTCCCACAGCTTACGAGTTTCTTGATGCCAATGCTCTTGAATCTCTTGAATATAATCAGCGGGGTCCTCGTCCTCCCGTAGTTTACGTGTCATGATTGCACTCATGTCTGATGTATCGGGGCATTGTACTCTGAGTACCCTACACACAGCCGCCCTGCAGTTATTAAATGGTGCACCATCATGAGCTGTGTTCTGTGAGGTTACTTGTTTGCTTCCAAATGTCATCATCTCTCTCCGCAATGGTGGCAGTGAGCAACCCCTTTTCCCGGCACATTTGTCGCCTGCTCCGCCTTGGATGGCCTTGCTCTCCAGCCCAGCTGCTGTCTCGGCCTCCCTTTATACACCTGCAACCAATTAATAGGTTACATGTATGAATGCTCTTTGTCACTTGCCCGACCATAATCATTGGGAAATGTGTGACCCTCACAATACTCATCAGGCCTCTGCCTCGTCTCAGTACCAGAGTGGTGAAGTGAGCTGTTAATGTTCACTACTCTGTCGCCTCTTCCTCGTCCCAGTACTTTGATGGTATGAATGTGGAAAAATGAGGGGAGATGACTCGCAACTGCCTATAAAGGCAGGGGGGAGGGTAAAGTTGGTTCATATTAGAAAAGGGGAGGACATGATGTCTCACATGCGGATATCCTCTCCCCAAAGACCTTCCACAAGGTGATCCTCCCTCGCATCTCCACCCACATAGTCGGGACCTAGAAGGGAGTACCTTTCCCTGGACACCTGAGCACAGCATCCAAAGGGAGTAGGTGTGAGGATACCCTCGGGTTTCTCTCACCCCCCCACCCACTCATTCAGAGTGGCCACCATCCCTTCCATAGCACTCTGCTTGTCCTTCTGTCTTTGCACCTCTTTGTCAATCTCTGTTAGCTTTGCCTGCAGTTCGCTGCACTCATTATACTCGTTGCGCATAAGCGCTGGCTTTTGATGATTTAACTTGGCCCCATTTTATTGCGTTTTCACTGCTATACGTGTGGGGGATGAATGCACGGGTTTAGTATATCCTGTTGCTGCTCTTATTCTTTCAATGGGTAAGATCCATGTCCTGCGCTTGACGGATAGATCCGCTGAGGAGGAGGACCTCGCAGCTTTTGCCCCTTATATGCAGCATGTAAAAATATGTGTGCGAAGGGATATACACAGGTGCGTAAGGGGAGTGTCTCCCATGATGGCACGTCATGCTCTTGACTGCCGAACTTACAAGACTTTAGAACGCTCTTAACTTCAATATTTCTTCACTATTCCTTCACAATTTCTCATCAACAACATTTTCTCCAATTTCCAACACTTTCTACACCTCTTCCCAAGCCTCTCGGCTTCAACAACTGTTTGGGCACACACCACAAACGCCCCCCAAACTCCAGACTCTACCCTTTAAGGCCAAACCAAAGTTCCACATGCTCCTATGATGTGAATCAATATTGACAGAACCTAGTTTTCACAACCTTAAACTTCTCACCCTCCCCCCTGCTAGCCCACACTGTAGGTAAACAAAACCTTTCCCGTATATATTTCCACAATCTCCTTACATCCTACCGCTGCAGCCAGAAATCTCTACACATGTGTTGTCAAGGCATCATGGAATAGGACACAGACAACAGATTCAAATTTAGTTTCAAGAATTTTATTTAAATTAACATGTAGGAGGGAGTAAGGTGTAACCTGCCCTATGCTACGGTGGGATTTCCCTACTTAAAGAAAATGTACGATAGTCTGTCAGGATGTGTCCAAAGCAGATGTCGGTGTGCAAAACCTATACTTGCCCTCACAACTAACTGTATACACAATGTAGGGATGTCTGCATCAAAAAGATAGTGTTCCAAAAACAAGTTCAGTGCTCCTTCCAGCTCTTGGCTTAGATCAGCTTCTCCTTCTCCAAGTTCAACACAATTCACAAAGTCACTGTGTTCCCTTCCCCAAGAATTCAACTCTTCCAGCTTAAAAAAAAGAACTGTTCCTCAGGACCCTTCCCAATTTCTGTCTTGTAGACCGTTCTGTTGCTTAACTTCAACCTCAGTCTGGTGCAGAACATAAACCTCTTTAAACATGCTTTCATTAGCTTCTTTTATGTAGGCCACTCGGTCTAGGCACAGTTGTTGGCCCACACAGTCCACCCATTACAGGTCACGCAACCGATACCCCTTTGTACTATTTGCATCAACAATTTTGCACTTGGTTATCCTTTTCTGTATTCCTCTGGCTCTTGCCAGCACAGGTTTGCTCTTAGCCTGCAATTCTTGGGCCACTACTTAGTTTCTCAATTTCTTACCCTCCTTGGTATTCTCTTAACTTTGTCAATACTTGTTTCATACATCGCATCAAGTTACATTTTCCTACGATACTTGGCTTTCGCTCCATTTATGAGTATTCACTGGGCTTTGTATTCTGTGCGGCATTCAAAAACGCTTTCAATCAGTTTCAGTTTGCTCTGTATCTTAAAAGTACTTGTTCCAACATGCAAAAGTGCTTTTAATTGGTTCAGTTCATTCGACATTCGCAAAGGACTTTCTTGGGCGTTACTGGAGCGCCCTAGCATGTGTGTAGCTGCTTAACATTTGCCGGTCGCACAGGGCAGCATCCTGCTCTTCAGCGTCCCTCAGAACAGGCTTCTTTGGCTTCCCAAGAATCGGCGTCTCTTTTGCAATCTCAGCAAAGAACACTGCTCGCTTTTCTGGCCTCCCGTGGAGGGGCTGGGGTCAATGGGAGTTCCACAGCTTCCACATAGCCGACCCGCTCTGAGGGTAACGGGACCTCTGGACCCTCGCACAGCCGGCCACGGCTCCGGTGTTTCCTTCTCCTGCACAACACTGCTCCTGGGTCTGTAGGAAGAATGTAGGCTCTCGGTTTCAACATCGAGGCTCTGCATCTCATCATTCACATTTTAACTAAGGTTTGCATTTTAACTAGGGCTAAGGGTGTGAGACTCATGGATGGACTCGAATATGAGACCCTGGCTGAATCTAAATTGATGCCAATGCACAGAGCACATGCTAAAAAATAATCACTTTACTCCACGATGCTCCTTTAATCGGCTGAGTTGCACGAAAAATTGAAACTAGCATATAACTAATATACTTATTTATCCCTGCCCATTTAACATATAATTCCCATAATAACATATAGTGCAAATTGGTCAATTATATAAACTGGATGCAGGTTCATGGAAATGCATGATGCTCTCGAAATGGAAAAAATAAACATTAAACTTGCAGGCGAAAAACTGTGCTGTGTTGTAAGATGTGGAATATGAGATCCGGTCTCGTAAAGACATGGCATTTTCTTAGAGCAGGAAGCGCAGGAGAGATGTAGTATTTTCTCTTCAGCAATGCAGTTTGCACAATGAGAAAGGCACAAAGGAAATTGCTTGCTATTTTAGTGGGATGATCTTGTCAAGGGGAGGTGTTTTTTGAGTGACAGAGGGGTTTTTAAAAAAGGTTTGAGTCTGAGAGGGCTGGATCACATTCTTGCACTCACTGACGGAAGGGGCAGAAGGCTGGTTCCTGGGCTGACTGTCTGGTGGGCTGAGGCAGTCTCTCTTCGGTTGGCAATCCCTAGAAGAGCAACCTTATCTGTAAATGACCCTAGGTCACTACAGAGCTGAGTCGGGGAATATTGCCAATGGATCTAAGGTAATTATGCAGTAAATTGAGGAGAGTGAATTGAATGAGAGAAATATTTTACTGGCTGTTGTGAAATAGAACAACACATTACTTACCAACGCGTAACGTCCTTTCGACTGGATTTCCTCCCAACGTATTCCTCATCTTTGACATGTAATGTCCAGCTTCGGAAAACTTTTTCGGCAGAGGGCGCCCTGCGTCAATGGCGTTGAGTTGATGTCCCTCGAAGGCCTCCATCGAGGGTGACGTCATCGGATGTTATAAGTAGCGCGCAGAGCGCCCGTTAGCCTCAGTTCTGTTTTTCCCCTCGCCGTGTTAGCAAAGTTACCTGTTAGTACAGGCAGGCAGTAGGCAACCTTGTTGGAACGAAAGCTGTAATAGCATGGGAAATTCTACAGAGGGGTAGGATGGGAGGGCGATGAGGAATACGTTGGAACATCCAGTCGAAAGAACGTTACCAATTGGTAAGTAACTTGTTTTTAGAATGCATTGTGTCCTCCAACGTATTCCTCATCTTTGACAGACTCCCAAAGCAGTATCCAAGACTGGAGGAGAGTGGAGAATTTAGATTTGCCAATTGTCACAGGGCAGAATAAAGTACTGCCTTACCAAAAGCGACATCCTGAGTGTGGGAAGCATCGAGGCAATAATGCTTAGCAAATGTGTGCAACAATGACCACGTTGCAGCATCACAGATGTTTCAAATGGGGGACTCCCCTTTGCAGGGCTGTGGAAGAGGCCATGGCCCTGGTGGAGTGTGCCCACAAACCCTCTGGTGGGTCCTTGCCCGTCAGTCTGTAACATTCTGAAATCGTAAGGATGATCCACCTGGACAAAGTCCTGTTTTGAAACAGCTTGCCCTAATTTGCATCCAGTATATCCTATAAAGAGCTGGTCGTCCACTCTCAACTGGGACATCCTAGACACATAAAAGTTTAAAGCTCTTCTAGGATCCAATCTATGCAGCCTTTCTTCCTCTTTACTGGGACGTGGCAGAGGATAAAATGCCAGCAGAACTATTTTCTGATTTAGATGGAAGTCTGATACTATTTTAGGTAGGAAGGAGGGTTTAACTAAACACAACCTTGTCCTTTTGGAATACGGTAAAGGGTGACTTTGAAGAGAGTGCCTGCAACTCTTTCACTCTATGTGCAGATGTTAGAGCAACCAAAGTATATTTTTGAAGGTTAACAACCTCAATGGACATGTGTGCAAAGGTTCAAATGGAGCACATATTAAACATTTTAGAACCAGGTTAAGGTCCCAACTGGAAACTGAAAAGCAGAAGGTGAGAACACATTCATGAGCCCTTTTAGAAGTTGAGTCACCAATGGAATTTTGAAGTAAGAACATTCCTCTGATGAGCGCTTGAATATGGAGACCGCTGCTAGATAACCCTTAATGGTCCCAATGTGAAGACCTTTGTGTGCTTGTGAAAGCAGAAAGGACAGCACCTCCTGAGTTGAACATAGAAAAGGATCAACATTCTTTTCCCTGCACCAGTTGCAAAACGTATTCCAACAGCAACAGTACAGAGATTTTGTTGCTAGCCTTCGTGCCGAAAGCAACACCTCTATCACGTCATCCGGGAGGTCCCAATCCTTGTATCTCAACCTTTCAGAAACCACTTGTGAAGGTTGAGTGTGTTGACCTCTGAATGGAGAACCTGCCCCTCCCTTTGTGAGAGAAGGTCCTCTCTTTGTGGAAGACATATCAGAGAACAGAGGGACATGCCCAGAAGGTCCGCGTACCATGTCCTCCTGGCCCAATCTGGGGCAATTAGAATCATGTGGCTCCCGAACCGTCTCAACCTCCTGATTACTTGAGGAATGATGGGGACCGGCGGAAACGCATATAGCACTGGAAAATCCCAATCCACTACAAATGCGTCTCCTAGAGCTCCTCTCGGTGGAAATTCCCTTGAGCAGCACTTTTGGCACTTCAGTTGGTCCCGGTTGCAAACAGATCTACTTGAGGACTTTCTGAGCTAATTCTCACTCATGGGAGATTGTGCTCTGCATGCTCAGATTGTCCGCCGCCGTGTTCTCCTCCACGGCCAAGTGAACTGTCGATTGGGAGATTCCTTCTCGAATTGCCCCGTACACGAGCTGCATTGCCTCTGCACATTGTTAGTGACCCTACACCTCCTATCTTGTTGAGGTAACGCATGGCCACTGTTGTCTGTCATTATCAGGACATTAATTCCCCGAACAGAGGGCAGGAAGGCCTTCAGCACTAGTCTGATTGCCCTCAGATCCAAAAGATTGATGTGTAGTTTGGACTCCGATGGAGACCAGCGACTGCTGGCTGTCAGATCGCTGGTCTGGGCTCCCCACCCCTTGAGTGAGGCGTCCGTCACTACAGTCGTCTCTGGCCATGGTTGCCGAAAAGGTTCCCCCTCAAGGATATTTCCCTCGCAGGCCCACCATAGAAGATCCTACGTAACTTTGATCGGAACCTGCAGTAGATTCGACATTTGTCCCGAGAACTGGGACCATTGTGTTCAGAGAGCCCACTGTAGGGATCTCATTCATAGATGAGCCTCTGGCACCAGGTAAATGCAGGATGCCATGAGGCCGAGCAACCTTAGGAATTCAAAGGCTGGGAGACAGTGAGCATTCTGAAACTTTGTTACCATCTGGAGAATGTCTTGAGCCCTCAGCTTGGGTGGCAAGCACTTTCCCAAGGACGTTTCCAAAACAGCCCTGATATACTGGAGCTGTTGGAAAGGTGTCATGTGTGAATTCTTGAAATTGAGGGAGAAGCCCACTCTGTGTAGGCAGTGGCAGGTAACGCTGAGGTGTTCTAAGGCTTATTCGGGAGAACGCGCCCTGATTCGCCAATCGTCCAGGTAGGGGTGGATGTGAATCCCCCTCACTCTCCTGAGATGCACTGCCACCGCCACCATTAGTTTGGTGAAGACCCTCGGGCGTAGGTCAACCCGAAAGGCAGGACTCGGGTATTTCCTGTGCTTGAGATGGATTGGCACATGAAAATAAGCATCCTGAAGGTCCAATGACATCAACCAACCCTGAAGTTGGAGGGCCTGAAGGATGTGATAAAGTGTGACCATCTTGAATTTGTCCTTCCTGAGGAACTTGTTCAAGTATCTCAAGTCCAAGATGGGTCTCAGTCCTCCATCTTTCTTGGGGATCAGAAAATATGGGGAATACCAACCCTTGTTCCTCTCCGCTACAGACACTGGTTCCTTTCCTCTAGCAGGGTTAATATTTCCTGCACAAGGAGCGGGTCTGGAATCCTCAAAGTCTGTTTCCCCGGTGGATTGGTGTGAGGTTGCGTTATGAATGGTAGGCATTAGTGGGCTATTGTCTCCAGAGCTCATGCATCTGAAGTAATGGCTCGGCATTCTTCGAGATGCTGAGACAGTCTGCCCCCCCACCAGTGAGACGTGATGCAAGCTCTCAAAGTAGTTTTGAAGCGGTTGCTGCAGCCGCTGATGGCAAGGTAGCTGCATCTGGAGTTGGCTTTGCACCTCTACCTCGTCCACCACCAGGGAACTACAGTTTGCCTCTTTGACTGGCCAACGGTAGTTCCCTGGTGGTGGACGAGGCCTCTCCTTTCCAAATGAGGAGTAGTAGCGAAAAGATTGCCCCCTGCATGGCTGTCCTGCCAGACGAAAAGGCTGAGGTTGGCTAACGGCGGCCCCTAAAGATCTGGCAGCCGCCTTCGAGGTCTGCAACTTCTTTGTTGCCAAAAAGGTGAGACCAGTAAAATGGCATGTTGAGAAGACGAGCCTGCCCATCCGGTGCAAAACCTGACTACCGCAACCAGGCAAATCTCTGCATCATGGTGCTCGTTGCCATGGTCCTGCTGATCCTGTCAGCAGTGTCCAATCCAAGAGACTCGCACATGGCTTCCTTGTCGTCCTTCATAATAGCCAGGAAGCCATTCCTTTCATCCCCTTCTGGAATATGCTCCGTCGCCATGGATATGCACTCCCACAGAGTGTACAACATTTTTGCTAAGGCACATGTGGAGTTGCCCGACTTCAGGGCCATACTCCCAGCTGAAAATACCTATCGTGCCCATCCATCCACGCGCTTGTTGTCTATCAGGAAGCGTGTTAGGGTACGCTGTCTTGTTTGAAGTAGCCATGGCTGCCTGGACCACCAGACTCTCCGGAGTGGGGTGTTTGGACAGGTAGCCGGGTTCGCTACTGGAAGGGCGGTATTTCTTTCTTTGTAAGGGGCTTGTCCACTGCTGGATTGTTGTCTGGGGTCTCCCAATTTCTGGGCACCCTTTTTTGATGAGCCACATGGAAGGGTAATATAGGATATATAGGTGGACCTTGGTGAGTATCGGTCAGATTATCCTGATCAAACTGTACCGGGGGTCTAGCCCAGCCTAGGTACCCCACTACTCTGGACATCAGTTGCCGGTGCGAGGTGTCCACTCAGGAGAAGCATCAATGTCGCTGGCGTTATGCAAGGTGTCGTAAAGATCTTCCATCTTGCTGTCTTCTGATGTGAGGCATTCCGGCACATTGGGGGTTCCATACTGAAGCCCAAAAGGGGCATCCTCCCCATCTGATCTCTCTTCCTCCTCAAAAATGGAAGAGGGATTTGAAAAAATCCTTCTTTGGCAGAGGAGTGAAGATTTTTTCAGGAATACACACTGGCTTCGACGGCGTACATTAGCCCGATGGGCTGGGCTGAGCTGACACAATCAGTACCTTTTGGCGTCGACGGCTTCAGGGTCGACAATGGCGTTGATGGCATCGAAGGCCTAGATGAAGTTGACGATTTTGGCACTGAGGGCACTCGAAGGCATCGAGGATCTTGAACGCTTGCCATGCCTCGAGTGATCCTTGTCCATTCGAGGACTCTCGCTGCGAATCACGCCGGGCTCCAGGGCGCACGAGTTTCGGGTCGAGACCGCTCCTTGCCGGTATCTACATAAGGCGCGGACAGAGCCTTACCAAGCTTCTCATATTTTTTTAGCATCTCTACACAGAATGCTTCCCATTCTGCGGGCATTGACTTTTTGGAGGGGCATCTTACCCTCTCAGGAGTGCCGACTGACAAGGATGAAGCGGAATGCGACAGATGGTGCCTCCTCCTTGATCGCTTCGTCGTCGAGGATGAAGAGTGGCGGGAGCTACTTCAGGACCTTGCAAGTTTTTTATCCTCTTACACCAAGGAGAGTGGTCCCTCGACTCGGCAGTCTAAGAACGATAAGGTTGGGTTTTACAGGGTTTGGATGTCCTGTCCTCCTGCAACTTCCTCTTTTGTTCTTGCAAGGCGTTTCCTGTCATAGCTTGACACTTGGTACAGGAATCTGTGCCGTGGCCTTCACCCAGGCACCACAGACATAGACTATGTAGATCCGTGATGCATTATCTGAGTTGAAGATGAAGACATGTATATCGAAGGTAACTACGCAATTGAGGTGACTATGCAATCGAATTGAACGAGGCGCGCCGAGTTTTGAAGCAAACACATTTGCGGAAAAACAGAACTGAGGCCAAGGGGCGCAGTGCGTGCTACTTTTAACATCTGATGACGTCACCCTTGACGGAGTGCCTTCGAGGGACATCTACTCGACACCATCGACGCAGGGTGCCCTCTGTTTTCCAAACCAGCCAAAGCTGGACATTACATGTCAAAGATGAGGAATATGTTGGAGGACACCATCCATTCGAAACAGTTGTTTTCTTAAAGTAATTCACAATCTATATTTTACATGGATTCCTATTTATGAAGCATTTTTTTTTTGTCCAGATGAAACTCAGAGCTGCCAAGAATTGAGAGGGAGACATTCAAGGTTACATCAGATTGTGCGTTAGCCAACCAGCAATAAATCTGTAATCGAAATGTATTATTAGAAAAGCTATTTAAGTGTGCAAGCTCTCTAATGAAATGCATTTTCCCGTATAAGCCACTGTAAAGGAGTACAACATAATGCAACTGTCATTTTCTGAATTAAACATTTTATAAAGCCACAAAAGGAAAAAACAAGTTACATTCAGTGTTCTTATTATGTGTCTGAATTATTGTGTTAGCGCATAGACTGGGGTCCAACGAGTGGTTACGCTCATTTTACTGCAGGCGGTAATTCACGTTACCACATGCAGCATAGCAGAAGGTAAATTGCTCGTGTGAGTTGAGTTTTTCCGAAGTGCTATGCGTGTGTGTGAGTACAACTATTTGGTGATGTGAAATCATCCATGTATTTTGAGATGCTGCCAAAAAGGTTCTAAAAGTGGTATTGTACATAAGATACCACGAGCAGATAAGAGTGTACCAAGTCCAGTAGTTTTTTACTGTAGGTGACCTTAGTGAAATAATTATTAGTCAGTATCTGAAATTAGTCTCACCATGATAAAAAAAGACCCCAATAAGGTTACCACAAATAGATTGTGAGAGCGAGAAAATACCACCATACCCAAAATAGCGCAAAATTTCACAAGATAGTAAATATAACCCAAACAAATCGCCTACATATTTGGTGTTGGCCGGTAATCTTCAAAATAATGACTGGGCGTGGCCTTGCATCCTAAAGCATAACCATATTGTGCACTCATTAATTGAATTTGTACTGTGAGATTGTGCAGTACATGTCCCAGAATAAGGCTGAATTTTCTGAATTGTCAGATTACCTCGTGGCAAAGTTTTATGCCCATGCATTGGTCCTCAGAAAATGTGACCATATGGAAAAACAGGATTGGCACAGAGGTAGAAAAGGAGGCAATTAAGAAAATATTTTTGATGACGTAAGCATTGTGCAGGTGTGCCTCCTTCGCTTATTCCAAGCGACAGAACGCACAGAGGAGAAAAGTTGCATCATCAGACTGTGCGCCTAACTTTTTCTGCTACACAGATCCATAAAGATGCAAGGGGAAGACGGTGAAGTCATTAACAAATTACAGCGCAGTTTGGACAATTAATGTTATCCGGTGCAGCAATTAAAAGCAGAATTAAAGCAGTGGGAGCTAGACCCAGAATTTCAAGCCAAATGCAGCCATCTTGCTGATCAATTGGCTCAGAGAGAGAATCACCTTAATGAGTGAGCAAGAATTAACCCATTTAAAAGCAATATTGGATGATATACAGCAAGGTGAAGATGTTTCAATTTCTGAAATGCAAGCCCTTAGAGAAGATGGCAGGGAGAAAGATTAAGAACTCCATGCTATGGAACAAGAGATATTTTAATTACTAGAATAAAATGAAAAAAAGGCCAAAGCAGTTAATCCTTCTCAGACACAAATCAATGAATTGCAAGCAATAATCAATGTCTGGGAAGAGAATTCTGATCTCTGTCATGAAGCAGAACAGCTTCATGGGCATTGCAAGAACCTGGAACAGCAAATGTTTAATTTTGAATCTCAGGAAAAGCAACAGGGTACTACACTCACTGGAGCTGAACTTAATTACAGCCCTAGCTAACAAAACAATGTACCAGCAGCTGTCCCCTTGGCCAGACCTGGTTATAACCCAATGGTTTGGTCTGAATCACCTCTTTTCACTCACATTCTTCCCCACAAGAGAACAGGAATGTGACAAAATGACACATACCAGAATACACCAACTAGTCCTATAAAAATGATGAAATCCATCAATGATCAAACCAGTCAAAAAGGGATGTGATTGTTGCATGGAAGGCCATTTAGGGATCGTTCATGATTGAAGTCAAAGCCCTTCAGATCCGTAGGGAACCGTATAGACAGTACTGTCATCTCACTCAAGATGCAGCGTCTGCTAGTATCATTCGTGGTCTCAATGAACAGGAAAATCTGTCATGGGCAGACTTTGAGAAGGAGATTAGACACCAATTCTCACTGTAACGGTCGATACGGGATGCTAAGAAAGCCGCTTATACTATAAAAGCAAAATATGTCACCTCGCCAGTTCTTTCAAAACTTTAAAAGGGCATGTTCACGCTTTGATGTGGTCTTTAACTCTTACTCTGTAGAATTTTTAAAACTGCATACATTTATGGGCTCCAAAAACACATTGTCTCCCAGTCAATTTGAGAATTTGACAGAGAAAAAACCCTAAAATGGATAATGGAACAGGGGACCAAACTATATGAAGTGATATTTGGTCAGAGAGAGGAGGGGCCTAAGAATAAAGAGGCAAAACCAAAGTCTAAGGAATCTACACCAGCGATTTTTGGAGGTAAAATCTGTAAAGATGCTGCTGGTATCAGCCCAAACTCAGTCAAAGAACGACATGACGCCTAGTCAAAGGGGCGTGCCTCCATAGAGGACATCACCCCAAACCCCTATGTTCCAATCCATTGAGCCCAGCGATAGAAGTTCTTACATTCGTCCTAGGTATCTTGGTAGTTCTCCCAGAGTGTGATTTCGCCACGATATGTCAGGCCGAAATAACAATCAAAATCAAATGTACAATGGCCCATACCACACACTAGGGTCCCAGAGTAGATTTGACCCTAATACAATGGTATATGGCCCCCAAGAAAGACCAAGATATGTGGATAGATTATTTGAAAATGGAGACCAGCATAGGGAACAATTCCCCCCAAATAAATGACAAAATATGAATGATGTCCCTCGCCAATATAATCAATTACCACCACTAGTCGATCATGGACAAAAGATGGTCACTCTGCATTCTCCACCTCCTGTGTCATGTGAATTCAGAGGTAACACAAATAGAAATCAATCTCCTGAGAGATGTCGGAACAAGCCTGATCAGGGTGATTTGAATTATTACCGGCGCAGACCACAAAGGGAGGAATTCAGAGACTTGGACAGGTTTCAATGCTTAGAAGCCCAAGTCAAGATGTTGTCTGAACAGATAGGAAAATTAGGTGCAGTCCAAAAGCAACAGCCAAGTGAAAGTGCACCAGGCCACAGGAGTGATCTTGTGTGTAGCGACAACAAATGACTAGCTAATCACCTCTGCCATGATGAGAACACAGACGCCCACAACTCCACCTTGAATAATGGTATTGAATCATTTGCTGATTTTAAAAATGAGAAAACAAAAGAATGAAAGTGGAACAGGGAATTTCAACACACACAATAAGGGAGTGTGTTTCCATTTAGAGTTAAACCAGACCATTCAGGTGTGTGAAGATGAAGAACAGAAAGGGGAAAATGAATACGAAAAACCCATTGAACAGAAAAGCAGATTAAAAAGAATATCCAATGTGAAAATAAAACACAAAACGAAGAATTAGGATCAACAGATTATCGTTACTTGATAATCAAAATACTGTTGATGCCCACACAGAGGAAACAATTGCCCAAATGACGGGTGCAGGTCAGTCACCTGAGGAATATATTGAAACATGGATATTCCAAGGGACAGAAATGACAGGCTCTGTACAAAACGCAGATAAGTGTCATACACCAGAAGCTGGCATGCTGTTATGTGACACTTGTCAAAATACCCAGACAATAGGTTGCACTGAGGAAGGAAGTAGAGGGGACCCAGACAATGGGGAAAGGCACAATGAGAAATTGGGGTGTGAACACTAGTGCTCACAAGTCAGAGTGGCAGTCAGTGGTTACACTCTGAGCCTGGGAGAATAGACAAAAAGATTCAAAATTAAGTGGGCAAAAAGGAGTGTAAGACGTCATTTCATATAACCACTTGCCTAGCAAAAAGTAAAAAAGAGCTAAGAAAAGTAAGTCTCAAAATTAGTAAAAATTATTTTTCTTTATGTGTACTTGAAGAGTTTGAAGATGGGTACTATGCTCATATTACTATTGAAGAAAAATGTAATACATTTGCAATGATTGATACAGGTGTCCAAGCAGCCATAATATCAAAAGAACTGGTGAAAAGTATCAATGAAGGGAGATCACCATAAAATCATCTAAAGGTGAGTCAAAATGAAGGCACTGTGCATCATTTCAATGGGGGGGAATAAATACCTATCAAAGGTGTCACTGAGGTTGACATAAAGATAGGGAAGCATCGGATGAGACAGGAAGTGTTGGTCACATCAATTGATGAACTATCCTTTCTAATGGGGACAAATTGCTCAAAAGGGTTGTCGCCCATTTGCCCCTCATTGATGGGGTAAAAGGAGTATTGTGGTCCGTAGCTAAAAAAACATAGAGACCTAAGAAAGTAATGACCCAAAGCAACAGTATAAGATAATGCCACACCGTTGCTAAATCAGAAAGTGCAGTGGAAGTATATCTTCAGAATGGCTATGTGCCTAGCGTCACTGTCATTCTCATGTGTAAGGATAAAATGCGAGGAGAGAAAAACAGAAGCATTCTTTGGGGATTTATTTGGATCCCAAGAAAAACTGGCAAACAAATAGATGAAAACACATTGCGTTTCTATCTTAATGAAGCAAAATGCAAACCAAATATTACTTCCAAGGTAAATCAAGGAAAACTCATTTCAACAATCTCAAAAATACAGGTGGGAGAAGGGCAGCCATGGATCTCCATCTTTGTGAATGGGCATTCTGAAATGATAGAAGCCACTTTGGCGCTTGAGCATGAAAGGAGTTTCATTTGTAAAAAGGTACTTCAGCTAATGCTTGACAGGGAGCAGATCCCATAGTTTAAAATAATCAACACATCTTTGGCCTAGATGACCCCGAGTTGGTACAAAGAATTGTAAGGAGATGCATGTTAAAGATTATAATTGGCTCCAAGAGCATTCATAACAATGTGTGCATCGTGAGTGGGACACAAAACTAATTTAATTTGGGAAATTACATCATGCACATAATGTTTATGATATTATACTTTCTAAATCAAAAGGTCTGCTCCAGGTTGGGTGGAGCCGCGCCTGAATTTGAAGACAAAAGACAAGCTTACCATTGTGCCCACATAACGCCATATGCAGTTGAGCTTCGAGTGAAAAAGGATGTTATTATTCCTGCATTTACCAGACAATTTACGGTAGCATTAAAATACACAAAGAGACCACAGAAAAAAGGTTTGTATGCATTTGTGTGCCTAAATGAATCCATAAAGCAGCAAGGGTTAGAATGTGAATGTACACCACTGGTAAGGATTGGGGACCCATTCAAATTCTGATGGACAATAAAGGGTGTCAAGACATTCATTTGGAAGAGAATGCAGCATTTGGAACGGTAATACAGAAATCTTACTATACCACCAATTTTCAGTAACCCAGTGATCGGGAACATCCCTGAAAGCTATGTGACTGCACAGGGTAAACTACCAGAATCATTGGCGTCTAAGCCTAAAGGAATGTTTAAGGTTCAGTGTGTGTACCCTTATGAGCCATGTGAAATGGCATGCTGTCATCAGGATGATTGTATTCTATTTGAATTAAGTGAATCTAAAAGAGAAACACTGCATGTTGAAAAGGAGGTCAATATTCCAAAATATTTGTGTGTAGGGACTCTCCAGAGGGACACTGCCACACAATTAGAGGAAAGTACAGAGGTTCCTCCTTTGGAAGACCTCCCAGAGTTTTCTAAAATGGTAGAGGAGCAGATTCGAGCAGTAGATGCTTGCACAAATGAAGAAGAAAAAGACAATTGAGAAGAATATTCATGGAGTTCGAACAGGTTTTTGCCAAGGATGCCTATGACTGTGGGCTGATCGATTTACATGTTGCCACACTACCTGAAGGACATGGTAGGGAGCCAGTATTTGTCCAACAATATAGGTTATCCCTGGCATGTTTGGAATCACTAGCTGAAATAATCAAACATTGAGAATCTAGAGGAATCATTAGGCCCATTCATAGTACATCAAAAACCCCTATATTATATGTGCTACAACCCAATGGTCAGTGGCGCTTGTGTGCAGATCTACTAGAATTGAATTAAAAGGTACTTATTTCAAGGTGGCCTCTTCCATTTATTGATCAGGGTCTTACACAAATTCACTGGTCAAAGGTGTTTCCCGCATTAGACCTTACAGCTGAGTACTGGTGTGTGCCACTAGCTGAAGATATTCAAAATGTGTTTGCATTTTCATTTGACAAATCACAATATGCATGTTCCTGGACCTCTTTTTGTTGGTATGTCAATAGTGGGAGTGAGTTTGAGATATTCCTGAGCAAGGCACTCCCGAATGCAGCTGAAGAGGTCTATGTGGATGATGTGCTAATCAAAAATGAAGAGCTGAAAAGCCACTTCAATGAAATACGACGTGCTCGGTCAGCTACAGAAGGCTGGGGAAAACGTATCTTTACAGAAAGCACAGTGGTGCAGAAAAAGGATCAACTTCCTATGTCATGAAGCGACAAGAGCATGGGTTAAACCCACAAAAAAAAAAAGTGGAAGCGATTCATAAACTAAAGGATCCCACTAACTTGAAAAGTTTAAAGAGTTAGTCAGAAATGACCAGTTACAACAGAAAATGTACTGCAAATTATGCAGAGATTACACAGCCCTGACACAATTACTGAAGCAGGGTGTACTCTGGAAACGGGAAAAGGAATAAACGGAGGCAGTGGCCATGCTAAAATGAAAGTGCCATATTTGCCATGTCCAATGAAAGCTCAGGATTTCTTTGTAGAAATAGGATTCACAGATCACTGCATGTCAACAATGTTCCATCAAAAACATGATGCAAATAACAAAACCATTGCATATGCTAGCAAATCATTGCGTCACAGGTAGAGAACAAAGTTAGTGAATGTGAAAAATCACTTCTGACAACTCTCTGGGCATTACAACATTTTCATCTCATAATTCAAGGGGAGCAGGTGATTGTAGAAACAAATCACCAGCCTATGCAATTTTTGCAAAGTAAGAGAATCAGATCAGGGCGCTTGGCCCAGTCAAGAATAACTTCCTGGACATTATCACTTCAAAGATTTCCACTAGAAGGGAGATATGGACAAAATAAAAAGAGCCCAGTTGCTCAAGGACTAGCAGAGTTGCATTATTGTGCAGCTGTCTGTAAACCTTATGACATAGAGCCAGCGACAAGAAATCCCGACACAAGGCTTTCAACAAAGAAACATGTAAGGATTTACCAACTGTGTATGTAGATGGATGTACATATCATGTAGAAAATGATACAGGAAAAAGAGCTTGTAGCAGGAATAGGAAATGTGTGGGTTAAATGTGACAACATTCCAAGAGTAAGCATGATGGGCCCCAAAAGCAGTCAAGTGGCAGAATTGGCTATTTATAAGGCAATATCTACAGCAGTAGAAAATAGACTCAAAGAAATAGGTCTAGTCTCTGATTGTGACTATGCACGAAATAGTTTTGAGTATTTACCTGGCTTGAAGGTGAAAGGCATGCTCACATATAGCAAGAAGCCACTTAAACATGGCAAGATGATTGAGGCTATAGACAAACGTGTGTCCGAAAATGACCTGATAATCCATTGGAGGAAAATTTGTGGTGATTTGAAAACACCAGGTGAAGATAAGGAAGGAAGTGAGGCAGATGAATTAGCCAAAATTGGAGCCGTAATGGGTTATTATCTATTGAACACCTGCTTGGCGATATTCAGGTGGATGCGATAACACATTCCAAAACTCAACAGTTGAACAGCCTGTGGCACAATGGAGCTTTGATACTCCAGATCAAGACTTGATTAAGGCACACAAGGAAGCTCTTATTCTAGGCCCATTTTACAACCATTTGCAAGATAGACTGATGATTAGAGAAGCCGTGACGGGCCAAATCCAATGGGTAGTGCCTTTGTCATTTCAGGGATTGATGTTACATCATGCCCACGATGACATAACTGCAGGACACAGAAAACGTTGGACATTTTTAAAGATTACACCTATTGGCCACACATGATGTTGAGGTCTACACCAGAGGGCGTTTAGTGTGTGCACAGTTTCAGTCTGTGTCACCAGCTCATAGAGCGCCATTAATGAAAAGGAGTTTGACACTCCCATGTTCTGATTTACAAGTCGATTATGTAGGGCCCGTGAGGAGATCAGCAAGGGGAAACGGGTATATGCTGGCAGTCATTTGTCTAATGTCTACATGAATGGAGTGCATTCCAGCTCCAGACTGCAGTGCACAAACTGCGGCCAATTTACTTGTAAATCCTACTTTTCAAGATTTGGTTTACCTCAAAGAATAGAATCACACCGTGCAAGTCGTTTCGCTAGTGCATTAATGACACAAATGTGGCAAATCTTGGGTGTGAAGAGGAAGCTGCACATTTCTTACCGGCCCTTCTCTTCAGGGGGAGTCAAACGGTATAACAGATCGATAGTTGATATGTTGAAAGTTTCTAGCTGAAGCAGGATCTAGTGTGGATTTGCATCTTCCATTGGTATTAATGGCTCTCAGGTCAACGCCCTCTAAATCAACAAATCTCAGCCCCCATGAAATCATGACAGGAAGAACAATGGTTTTGCCACAACACTTACTTTACAGAACAAATTAACAGGTTCTTGTCAGTGTGTCCACAGTTCATGAATATGTTGAAGAACTGAGAAAGCACTTGCAAAATGCATTTGCATTTACGCAGCAAAATTTGGAAAAGGCAGCTGACAGTGCACAGACCTATTACGATAGGAAGATATCTCTGAGAGAATATGAGAGGAGACCAGATGCATACATTTAACTTTGGAAAAAATAAACATAACTCTACATTTCTTGTAGCATGGCAAGTGCCATATACAATTGTGGATAAGGTTTCACCTGTGGTCTACAGAATTGCTAAAAAGGAGGGAGAATTGACAGTGGAACAGTTTGTCCATGTTAATCAATATTTCAACTATATTTTGAATCTCACTGGGAATGATGACTGTTTTTTTAATACACAAATATTGAAATCATGTTTGGAATAACAACTTGTGATATAAATATAAATGTAGCAAATAATACAGCACTGAAGATGGTGTTTTGTTACACTAAAATGCATTGGCATATGTACACACAATAGACCTTTTGTATTTTATGTTCGCCTCACTACTCGCCACGAGAAAAAGATTGACACAGGAAAGTGCATTAAACAGTTCCTGGAGTTTTTATAAGTTTCATTTTATAGTTTTCAAATGGAGACAAGAATTTCCCTGACTAAGAAAGAACGCAAATGCTGAAAAAAACCCAGAAGAACAAATCAAATTAATCACTGCAGCTCCTATTGGAGCCAACTGAGGATGCCAGTTCTAATGAGGTGGTGCCACCTTGTTTCTTTGCTACCATATTTTGTGGTCCCTGTGTCATAGGACCATCCCTTTTCTGGTAGCTCCAGGCTAAACCAACCGAAAGCAATACTTAAGTTTTGAAGGATTTTTGAGATTAAGAAAATTTGAAACAGAAAAATGGTGCCCACCCCTACCTTGCATTTTCAAGCTGAGTAATTGCCCACTAATTAGTAAGCCCAAATTCTCCCTAGAGTTTTCCTTACAAGCCAACGCTTCCCTGGTTGGTCAAGGGGTGGCCTTGTCACAACTAAAAGACAGAAAAGAAAAACCCATCTTGTACATATGCAGGAAATTACACCCACTAGAAGGCAACTATACCATAATCAAGTTGGAATGTCTGGCCATAAAGGGGGCAGCACACAGCTTACAATACTGTTTTCCTGGGAGACAATTTAAACTGGTGACCAGCCAATCCCCTTTGGTCTGGATGATAAGTTAAAAGGAAACCAACCCCTAGAATAGTTAGGTGGTTCTTGGCCAGGCAGCCATACACTGTTAAGGTCAAACACTGAGAAGGCTGAAAACAAGCTAATGTGTATTCTCTATCTCGCTACCCCCAGATAGATGGAATGAATGAAGAGGATGAGAGGGACTTGGTAGAAGTGGTGGATGTATGTTACATAATCACGGACTTGACCCTCGAAAGAGGGGTGTGTGAACCCTCCCAACGTGGTGCAGGCAGACATCCAAGATGTTTGCCAGAGCTGATCCTCCCCCAGAGGTCGGGTGAGGGAGTTTGGGGTGGAAGGCCAAGTACCTTGTATTGTGTGGAGACTGGTATCACTGTCTTGCACTGTACGTGCTTTCTTGTTGTCTGCCCAGAGTTCTTAATCAGAACTATGACACCCAGCGACTGACCTGACCGGTGCCGAATGAGAAAAACGAAACACCAGCTCCAAGTCCCGTGCCATGAACTTCCAGCAGGACACTATAAAGTTAAGGATGGCAGTCAATTAAGAGAGGGTGGGTCAACACTGCAAAAATCAATATTACTAAGACCCCACAAGAACACTTGCAAATTCAAAGAAGGTGGGGCCAAAAACAAACTTCAAAAAAATTGCCCAGTCCCAGGGGAAAACACAGGGGGAAGATTGGCCTACAGACACAGGTTATTGGAAAGTACAATCAGAAGAGGGAAATGGGGGGTACCCGGAGAGACATGGCTATAAGAAAACCGGACTTGCACAAGATGGTGAGAGGTGTAGTGGTGAGGTCAGGTGGGGAATTGGGAGGTCCGATAGACCAGGCGGACAGTGGAAGGTGGAATCGATTCTTGTAGAGTCTATGGAAGCGAGTGTGGGTGAAACGAGTGCTGTCTAGTCTGAGAGATTTTGGGTGGCTATTGTGCATGTTAGTCAGAGCGTGGAGCGACAGTAGTGAGGAACAGGGGAGTGTTTTGAGTAGATGGTGCAGGTAGATGGTGGAAGATGAGATTAGTACAGAGCGAGAGAAAGAAAGGGGTCGGAGGGAGCGTAGGGTGACAGTAGGTACACCTACAGGGAGAGTTTGGCGGACAGGAGGGAGGAAATAGAGGGAAGGAGGAGAGTGAGGATGGAGTGTGAGAAGATCAGAAAAAGATGGAGACCAGAGTGGTGAAAGGTGAAGCAGGGAGGAGAGTGTAAAGGGAGAGATGGGAGATAGTGGCAGGAAAGAGAGAGGGAGAGAAGGGCAGCCTAGTAAGAATGAGGAGAAAGGAGGAGGGAGAGAGGGAGAAGGAGGGGACGTGGAGTACAAAGAAGTACAACGAACTGGGCGAGGGGATAAAAAGCAACAAAAAAAACAAGGGCAGCAAGCAAAGTACTTATCTGACCATTCTTATTTGTCTGTACATTTCATGTAGAATCTTAGCATGCAGTAATGCAGTCACCCCGTAGCTGGACCGGAAAAACGGCTATAACTTGAAACCACAAGCCTGCAAATATTCTGAGTGTCAATACTGTCCTACAAGCGATCTAAATACATTAATTTTGGAAATATGGCCATAAGCACTAAATTGTCACTTTAAATAGCAGGTGCATCACTGTTGCTCAGCACAAGTGTGCACAAAGCAATGAAAGCATCTACTAAAGTGCTAGTGCATAGCTAGAAACCACATAATAATTGGAAAAATACCAAGTTCATTTCAAAACAGTAAATGGAATAATGTAACCGTATTGACCTATGAACAATCTAAAGTGCAAGATAGACTATTATACTATTAGAACCCCATTGCCCCAAACTTCGGATCTCCACAGATGTGGCCACTGCACAATAAATATATATATTCTCAACATCATAAGTGTGCAACAGAGAAAGGTAACAACTGATGTTTTAAACAGTTTAGGGAACATAGATATAAACGGACAAAGCTAAACGCACTAAGCTGCCATATTATAAATACAGTGCTAATGCATCGCTTAAACCAACATCCTGCTTAACAGTAGATAAAGCAATATAACAATAACAATGCTGACCTATACACAAATTGCCACACATATGGCCGCTGCACAACACATGTATATATATATATGGTATCATTGGTTTTGACCCAGTGAAACTGAGTAATCCCTTCAAGTCGCTATAAATTGTGTATGTAAAGAATGCAACCTCTACTAAACATATAATTGAGTTGTGGGTTTCTGCAATGAAGCTTTGGTGAGACGAGAGACACTAATCATGTTACTTGCCTTAATTCTGCACAGTAGTATAAGTCTTTATAAGACATCTACAACTATGGCATGTTGGATGAATTCTAATATTGTTGGGCTGTATTCAGTCTATTAGCTCTAGTCACTTCAAAGACATACCCGTAAATTCTATATGTTAAATGAATTTGAATGCAATGTCTTGAGAGCAACACATATTGAATGCACTATGCATCTCTTTGCAGTACCTTGGTAATACCATATATTGAATGCACTATGCATCCTATATTGCAGATCCATGCTATGTGGAAAAGCCTTGCATTATATCAATTTAAACATACGTATAACGATAATTAGGGACGTATGACATGATGGGGATACTCAATTGGTCGGAAATTTTGATCAAATATGTGTAGGAACTCATTACTAAGAGGATGAATGTGTTTATCTCAATTAGAATATTAATTGTGTATGCATATATCCGAAATGGGTGAGCACTGAGCAATCTCATTGCTCAGTTTCAATGTTATGTTTAGTAACAAAACCACTCCAAAATGGTGGGCGGACAGGGTTGACATTTGCACTAAATGAATGGTTGCAGTCCTACTTTTATCTTTGACTGTTATTCAGAGGGGAAGGATTTAAATACTGTGTCTGTGCAAACCGAATTCATGTGATCAAGCTACAAGCCGTAGCGAAACGCGTCATCGCCGGGGTTTTCTTCTGTGTTGCTGGGCGAGGGCTGGAGGTTTCCACATGGAATTTTTTAACGTTTGTAACCAATAAAGAAGGGAATAGTTTCTTACCTGTAACTCCATTTCTTCAGCATTGGTATCTTTCATGGATTCACATGCTTAGAATATTCCCCGTCGGCAGACTGGGAACCCGGTTCCCAGTCTGTCGACAGGGAATATTCTAAGCATGTGAATCCATGAAAGATCCAATGCTGGAGAAGACATTTTAACCTGAAAGATGTTGCAGTCAGCTCTATGAGAACGTAAGGACTAACTCGAATTTTTGGCACAATACTCTGGGAGTGCGGCTCAAGACTGCATCGTGTTCACGGTGCAGAGAAAGGTGAGATTATATATATATATATATATATGGACGCGGTAGCGTCCATGTAGTTATGGTTAAATTGGTGTTTCCATAGGAAGAGCTTTTTTTGGGTGGCTTATAACTTCGCTCCCTCTGGACGAATCCTCACCAAACTTTGCAAAAAAATTATATGGCCCACTCTGAATCTTTTTGTTTGGAGAGGTTTGGTCCAGGGGGGGCAAAGGGGGGGGTATAGGGGGAGGTCCCAAAACTTTTGTTTTTTCCCATAGACATAATGGGAAAAAACTTTGCACACGCCTACAGCCCAAACCGCTGGACGGATTTACACCAAATTTGCGGCAGGAGCGGGGCTTTGGTCCCGAAAGCGTGCTTTTGCAAATTTTGGTGTAAATCCGTCCAGTAGTTTTTAAAAAAATGACCAAAATGTAAGGCAAAAAAATTAGTGATATCTCCGTTCGCTCCGTGGACAGACTTCCCTGTTCGCTCAAGCGGTTTACGTGATGTCTGCGAACATGCAACATGTTCACTGATTGGACGGCGTGGTGCGTGAAGCGCATCAGATTTTTTGTGGCGCCCGCCATCTTGCATTCACCGACGACCATGGACAGCGCGGTGGTACTTGGATTAAAAATTGTATTTAGTGGAGTGTGTTGGTGTGTAAGAGTGTTTGGGGAGGGTGGGGGGGGAGTATGAGATCGGTTCAATGTTCTGTTTTTTTTTATGTGCTAGACGCTTTTGTTGTGTTCGATTTGTCTGCGGACAACACAGCTGTTCTGAAATCTTCTATATAAACTAAATGGTGGGGTGTTCCGAGGACGGAGTATGTGTCCGTTTTGTTCGTAAACAAGCTAAAATTGAGCTAAGAACACTTGCGGTGTCCTTAAATGTTGATACATAAACAAAATGGGTGTGTCCGTATTGTACTCTGGCAAGTTGAATGTGTTCAAAGAACACTCGCGGTGCTGAAATGTTTGCAATTAAACAAAATGGGGGTGTTCTGAGAATGCTGTTCGTATTGTTCGTTGTCAGGTTGAAAGTGTTCTAAGAACCCTCCTTATGTCCGCTGACATTACAATTTCCTATGGGCCTTACCCGACTTTTTGTCCACTAAACAAACGATAAATCAGGCTGCTGTGCGCCGACATTATGTGATAATCCTATCACTTGCCCCATCGACCTGGCTGACCTGTTTTTGCGACACTAAATCATATCTCCCGCCCCTAAGCCTGACATTATCAAAGGATTCATATTCCCCGTCTGACGTTACAGGGTGCATAGCCAAATGCGCCCAGTCGTCTTCATCCTACGCGACTTTACACAGAACCCGGAAAACAACACACATCATCTCACAACACAGCGCGCCACAATTCGAAATATGAAACTGTGATTTAAAAGCTAACAGCAAGATTGTACATTTCGTAAAGTACATTTATTTGACATCAAATGTTTAGAGAATATTCATCGATTTGCATTTGTCTTTGCTGTCGATCCGCAAAAGTTCATCTTGACTCACGCGCTGTTCCTTTGCGCTACACAGGGTGTTGGTTTATGATAAAAGAAGCACTATGGTTGCACTGATAATCGGAAGGCTGTTCCAACAACGAGGCATTATGGATTATAAAATACTAGCATATTAAAAATGGCAGTACACGTTTAAGAAGCGACAACAGAACAACCTAATCATTGTGGGGTTCATTTAAATACTAGTGCATTTGCATGTGAATGTACGCATATGGATGTAATGAGTTTGCATCTGTGCATTCGCGACTTTCATTACAAAAAAGGGATGAACTCAATGAGAGGCTATAACAACCATGCCCTCGGCAATCACCCATCATGCACCTGGTGAATTATGCAAATTAGGTTATGATGTCATTTAGCTACGTCTAGCTACTTTTATGACGGCCAATAGCTACTTTTCTTACTAAGGAGTTGCCAACACTGCTCCTACGCGACTTCATACAGAATCCGGAAAACAACACAGATCATCTCACAACACAGCGCGTCAAAATTCGGATTATGAAACTGTGATTTAAAAGCAAACAGCAAGATTGTACATTTCGTAAAGTACATTTATTTGACATCAAATGTTTAGAGAATATTCAGCGATTTGCATTTGTCTTTGCTGTCGATCTGCAAAAGTTCATCTTGAGTCATGCGCTGTTCCTTTGCGTTACACAGGGTGTTGGTTTATGATAAAAGAAGGACTGTGGTTGCACTGATAATCGGAAGGCTGTTCCAACAACGAGGCATTAGACCACCATAACGGTTGGTATGTTGCTTCTAGCCGCTAGTACCGCGTAAGGGCATATTGGTCCTTGGCGATTGTCCCATAAAATGGTGAGGGTCATGAAGTTGTTTACTTGGAGCTACACCTGGCAGTTAAAAAATGCGTCGGCCGGGGTCTGAAAATCGTGGCATTGACAGTAGGGAAGGATGTACCTGTTTTAAAAACATAAATTAGTCTCACGAGCCGATCTTCATTAAAAATATTCATTTTATTTATTAGGGCGTGAAACTATTTGCTAGCGAGGATAGTGCAATGGAGTATGTTAACTTATTCCCACTAACCCACCCTCTCTCCTCTGCCTTTTTCAGAGCCGTCTGAGCGCCAGCGGACCACTTCGGCGGTGATAGTGCGCGGTACAAAACAATATGCCACATTGTACGAACGAGTACAACTTAACCGGGCTTTAACGCCACGCTATTGTTATAATATTCCGGTATAAAATAATTTAAAGGGTTACTTAAATTATATTGGCATTTTCCATTGTCTACGCCTAATGCAGTCCCTAAATACGACTCCGTCTGTGCCAACGAGCTTTCTCATAGTGATATAATATATAAAAGCGGTTTTGTTTCAGAAATTTCATCCTTATCGTCTCTTTGTTAGGACACTTACCTGGCCTTCTCGCCGCATCCGTTCCCGGACGTGGCGGTTCTACCCCTGTTACCAGCTTGGGAAGCGTGGCTGTGGGCAGCGGGTCGGCGCTCGCTTGCGTACGCAAGCCCCGCGGGTAACCAGGAACGGGCAGGCAAGCTTGTGTTCCAAGCCTCGTTCCGGTGCCCGCTCGGTCATCGCGCATGCGCTGTCCCGCTAGCGGTCCACGCCTCGCTTTCGTGCTGGACGCTGTAAATAGCGTCCAGCCCTCTACTGTTCGCGTCTTAACGCGGTTTGTCCCCACTTACCGTTGCTTGGTGCCCGCATTCAGTTCCCTGCTCCTTGGTTCCTGTTTCCTTTTCCCGGCTACGGGCTGCCTTACTCCTGCTACCCGCCAGTTCCTCACCCTTCCCTGGGTCCAATTCCTTTGGGATTAGCTCCCTTGGCTCTGTGGCTCTTAGGAGGTTGGGAGGGATTCCCATCTTGGCCTTCTCCCTCTCTTTGGGTCTCCCTGTTCCTGGGTCCATTCTCTCTTCCTGACCTCCTTGTTTGCCTTGAACCTTTTGTCTCTGTGGCTCTGGGTGCCAGCCCTCCGGATTATCAACTGCCTTGGTGGATCGTGCTGAAGACCTCTCGTCCTCCAGTTGTGGCTTTCTACCGGACCGCACCAGCTCAACCTAGTCACCTCCCTGTCAGTGCTTGCACTGTCCCGACGTCACTGTAATCCACAGGGAGGTGAGCCAGTGGCGTTGGGAGGTGATTCCAATCCATCCCTGTTCCATTAGGGTTGGGTCGGGGTCGCTTCCTAGCGTTGCGATATCTACATTCGGTTTGGAGACTACCAGTCTGGCGTCACCAGTGAGACCAGCAACTGAAAACCCAGGTACGCAGCGCCCCAGAGACGCACAGCTTAACAGATTAAGACGCCTAACAACCAGCTCTGGTTCTGTAATGGAAGACTCCGAAGAATTGAGGAATGAGATCAGGGCCCTACGCGCCGAGATGACCGTACTGCATCAGGAAAATGTGGCCTTACGTCAGCTGGTAGCTCAAGGGACTCACCCCGGTACCTCCGCAGAGTCTGTGATGGCTCAGACCACCCCGATAAAGTTCGACGGAGACCCCAGACGGGTAGCTGAATTCTGCAATCATTGTAGGATACATTTTTTGTGCCGTCCTACACATTTCAACCAAGATAAGGCTAAGATTGGGTACGTTTTGGGAAATCTCACCGGAAACGCTTTGGCCTGGGCCACTCCTTTGGTGGCTGCCGAGAGTCCAGTCCTGGAGGACTTTGTGGCCTTTGAGAAGGCTTTTCTGGAAGTATTCCGGTCTCCCAACCTTGCCGCTGCTGCGCAAAATCAGCTCATGGACCTGAAGCAAGGATCCAGTGATATAATCGCCTACATCAGCCGTTTTCGCCAGCTGGCCACCGATTCACTATGGCCTGAGATTACTCAAAAGACCCTTTTTCGTAGGGGGTTGAGAGATGAATATAAGGATGAACTCCTCCATATACCAGAACCCGAAACCCTGCAAGCATTACAAGAACAAGTGATGCGGATTGATCACAGGTTATCGGAGAGAAGGGGTGAGAGGCGCCGTTCAGAAAGGACGGTTTCAAGATTCGTCCCAGTACCAACCAAAGCATCTACCTCGTCTGAACCGAACCCCGAACCAATGCAACTAGGAGCGGTTAGAGGCCCCCTATCTGATGCCGAGAAGAAACGTAGGCGTGACCTACGGTTGTGCCTGTACTGTGGGGCCTCTGGTCATTATCTCAGTGCTTGCCCATCAAGGCCGCTCCGAAGGTCGGAAAACTGAATGGCCTGTCGTCCAGGGGTAAGGCGACGATGGGCCCCTCTCCTTCTACAGTCCTTCCCGATACGGTACTGGTTCGGCAACCCATGCGATCAGTCGTGCTTATGGTTTTAACGCTCCGGGTCTCTTGGTCAGGAAGAGAACCCATAGGGGTGCTTGGATTATTGGATTGCGGAGCCTCTGGAAATTATATGGACGCAGATTTTGCCATCAGGAATGGTATCACTTTGATCGAAAAGAACTGCGCTTCAGTGGTGGAAGTTATTGACGGTACCCCGTTGTCTTCGGGTCCGGTCCATCAACATTCCGAGTCACTAGGATTATGGATTGAAGAACATCATGAACAGATCGCTTTGGATATCATCAAGACTCCCTCTTATCCGATCATCTTAGGGCTGCCGTGGTTGTTACATCATAACCCCAACATCAACTGGCAGACTCGGACCTTGGTTTTCAGCTCTGAGCGTTGTGTGCAGGACTGTTGCCATGTCGGTTCTTCTCCAACGCAATCATCAGTCGCCACCCAGACTGAAGGGGTTGGTGTGCCACGCTTACTCTCTGTTTCTTCTGTTCCTTCTGTATATGCTGGCTTTCATGAGGTTTTCTCTGATCCTAAGGACATACCCTTACCACCTCATAGACCTTTCGATTGTGCCATCGACCTGTTGCCAGACGCTGTGATTCCACACGGCAAGGTGTACTCCTTGACCGCTCAAGAAAAGGAGGTCTTGCAGGAGTATCTCGATGAATGTCTTCAGAAAGGGTATATTGCCCCTTCTAATTCCCCGGCAGGATTTCCGCTGTTCTTCGTAAAGAAAAAGGAGGGCACCCTGCGCCCGTGTGTTGATTATCGCCAATTAAACGACATTACACGAAAGGACAGATACCCGCTTCCCTTGATTCGATCCACCCTGGAATCTTTACGTGAGTCAAGGATGTTTTCCAAGTTTGACCTCCGTGGAGCCTACCATTTGGTACGAATAAAGGCCGGGGACGAGTGGAAGACGGCCTTCAAGACCCCAAACGGGCACTACGAATACAGAGTTATGCCTTTCGGGCTATGTAATGCCCCTGCTGTCTTCCAGCGTTTAATGGATCACATATTCTCCGACTTAATCGGGACCTCAGTCTGGGTATACCTGGATGACATACTAGTGTTTTCAAGAAACCTCGAAGAGCACATTGTCCAAGTAAAGGAGGTACTCCGGCGGCTACATGTGAATAACCTTTACGCTAAGCTTGAGAAATGTCATTTTCATCAGGACCATATCGAATTTCTTGGGTATGTGATCAGTGCGTCGGGTATACACATGGATCCAGCCAAGGTTCGTGCTATCCTAGGATGGAAGGTTCCCAGCGACAGGAATTCTCTTCAACGATTTCTTGGTTTCATTAATTTCTATCGGAGATTAATTCCGTCTTTCTCACTGCTGTCTGCACCTTTAACCTGTTTGACCAGCAGTAGGAAAACCTTTGTTTGGGGGCAAGATGCTGCCGCCTCTTTTGAGCAACTAAGGAAGGCCTTTAGCTCCGCGCCCATCTTACACCATCCCCAAGAAGACCAGCCGTTCATCGTGGAAGCCGACTCTTCGGATTTTGCTGTGGGAGCCGTTCTGCTTCAGATGGATCCGAGCGTTGGAATGGAGTTTCCTGTGGCCTACTATTCCAGAAAACTCACGGCTAGTGAACGGAACTACCCCATTATCGAAAAGGAACTACTGGCCATCAAAACCGCCTTTGAGGAATGGCGCCATCACCTTCTTGGAGGACGTTTCCCAGTTGAGGTACGCACTGATCATCGAAACCTGCAATTTCTACGTTCCTTACAGTGTCGGACCTCCCGCCAAGCACGATGGGCCTTTTTCTTCTCACAGTATGATTTCCGTATCACCTATGTACCCAGTAACTGTAACGTGAAGGCGGATGCTCTTTCCCGTTCTTTGGCTGCTGATGTGCAACATGAGGGACGGGACCTGCCTGTAATCGCTCCTAAGCATTTTCTACTGGCCGTGCCGTCGTTCCTGCAGAGGGTGGTACAAGCCACTTCGTCGGACTCTTCTCGGGATACATTGGTAAGACGTCGCCAGCTTAGGGAGAAGGACGGATTGCTCTTTTTCCAGAACAAGTTGTACCTACCCACGGATGAGCTACGCAAGACAATCCTACAGAGCTTTCATGATTCCAAGATTGGGGGTCACCGTGGTATACGGTCTACACAGGAGCTTGTTTCCCGGCATTTTTGGTGGCCTAAATGGACCCTGCAAGTCAGACGATATGTGGAATGCTGTCCCATCTGTGCCCAGGTCAAGGTTCCGCGCCTGAAAGCTGTGGGTCTTTTACATCCTATGGAAACACCACCTTTTCCTTGTCATACAATTGCCACTGATTTCATTGTCGACCTTCCGCCCTCCGAAGGACATACCTGCATTATGGTCGTCATTGACTGTTTCACCAAGATGGCCCACTTCATACCCTTCCCTGGACTTCCCACGGCTGCCCTAGTGGCGCGTGCCTTTTTACACTGTGTATATCGCCTGCACGGATTGCCTGTTAAGATTATCTCCGACCGTGGTTCCCAGTTCGTCTCTTCCTTTTGGGGTCGATTGTGCCAGCATCTGGGCATCCGGAGGGCTCTCAGTTCTGGATACCATCCCCAGACCAACGGACTGACAGAAAGGACGAACCAAACGTTGGAGCAGTACCTCCGTTGTTTTGCCAATGCCTCCCAGACCAATTGGATGTCGCATCTCGACATGGCCGAAGTTGCGTACAACAATGCGGTTCATTCTGCAACTGGACTAAGTCCTTTTCTTTGTACTTTTGGCCTTCATCCCAGACTGCTACCTTTCACTCCGGTGCTACCAAGTAATGTTCCTTCGGCGGATCACCTTGTTACCGAGATCCAGGATCTACAGCGTCGAGCGGCTGGTACCCTGGCCAAGGCACGTGAGGCCATGAAGAGACAGGCCGATAAACGCCGGAGCCCTGAGCCACCGTTCCGGGTGGGTGAACTAGTGTGGTTATCCTCCAGACATTTGCCCGCACGTAACATACCCTTGAAACTAGCCCCCAAGTATTTGGGTCCCTTTCCGATTGTCAGGAGGATTTCTTCGGTGGCTTTTGAACTCAAGTTGCCTGAATCCTGGAGGGTCCATCCTGTTTTTCATGTGTCTCTTTTGAAAGCTTGTCTTCCTGATCCCTTCCATCGTGCCTGCCCCCGGCCCGCTGCTATTGATGTGGGTGGTCTCCCTGAATTTGAGGTGCAGGAGATTTGCGATTCCCGTCTCTTCAGGGGTAAATTGCAGTTTTTGATTGACTGGAAGGGCTATCCTGCCAGTGATCGCACTTGGGAGCCTGTTGGGAGCGTTCACGCCCCTCGTTTGGTTAGGGAGTTCTATGCCCGTTTTCCTTGGAAGCCAGGTTCTTCCGGCCTTTCCGGAGGGGGGTATGGTGTTAGGACACTTACCTGGCCTTCTCGCCGCATCCGTTCCCGGATGTGGCGGTTCTACCCCTGTTACCAGCTTGGGAAGCGTGGCTGTGGGCAGCGGGTCGGCGCTCGCTTGCGTACGCAAGCCCCGCGGGTAACCAGGAACGGGCAGGCAAGCTTGTGTTCCAAGCCTCGTTCCGGTGCCCGCTCGGTCATCGCGCATGCGCTGTCCCGCTAGCGGTCCACGCCTCGCTTTCGTGCTGGACGCTGTAAATAGCGTCCAGCCCTCTACTGTTCGCGTCTTAACGCGGTTTGTCCCCACTTACCGTTGCTTGGTGCCCGCATTCAGTTCCCTGCTCCTTGGTTCCTGTTTCCTTTTCCCGGCTACGGGCTGCCTTACTCCTGCTACCCGCCAGTTCCTCACCCTTCCCTGGGTCCAATTCCTTTGGGATTAGCTCCCTTGGCTCTGTGGCTCTTAGGAGGTTGGGAGGGATTCCCATCTTGGCCTTCTCCCTCTCTTTGGGTCTCCCTGTTCCTGGGTCCATTCTCTCTTCCTGACCTCCTTGTTTGCCTTGAACCTTTTGTCTCTGTGGCTCTGGGTGCCAGCCCTCCGGATTATCAACTGCCTTGGTGGATCGTGCTGAAGACCTCTCGTCCTCCAGTTGTGGCTTTCTACCGGACCGCACCAGCTCAACCTAGTCACCTCCCTGTCAGTGCTTGCACTGTCCCGACGTCACTGTAATCCACAGGGAGGTGAGCCAGTGGCGTTGGGAGGTGATTCCAATCCATCCCTGTTCCATTAGGGTTGGGTCGGGGTCGCTTCCTAGCGTTGCGATATCTACATTCGGTTTGGAGACTACCAGTCTGGCGTCACCAGTGAGACCAGCAACTGAAAACCCAGGTACGCAGCGCCCCAGAGACGCACAGCTTAACACTCTTATGTTTTTGCACCCCTCCTTCAAAAGAAGTCTTTTGGCACGATCCCTGTCTGTCAAGGTAAAAAAAAAAATAGAACCTTATAGTGCGAGTCGTGGGCCACTCCGGCCCGGGAGCAAAAAATGGAAGCAGCTGACCTTCACTGTGAACGAGCATAAATTCCTACTTTGCAACATTCTGTGTAAAGCCATCCCTGAGAAATTGCTTTTTACACTCCATCTTGTATATTGGCTGCGTGCTAATGAAAAAAGTTTGTTAAAGGGACTTTATGGTTAACTTGCGCTACTAAAAACCTATGAAATTCAGTAAAAAAACTTTGTTAAAGGGACATTATGGTTAAGTTGCACTAATAAAAACCTATGAAATTCAATGAAAAAACTTTGTTAAAAGGGACATTATGGTTCAAAGTAAAACTGAAAAACCCCTGAAATTCGGCAGTTATGGTAAGATAAGCAACCATAACTCGCGCCACCGTGCACTGCTAACACTAACACCCAGGACATCAAAGATGACATCACAAATGTCATTGATGACATCACTGATGACATCACATGGCTGGCTCTCCCTTTTTTTCCTTTAGTGACATATCTAAGCCACATAGTTTTCTTCAGTAACAGTCAGGAAGTAAAAATTGAAAAGGTACTATATTTGTATACTTAGGGTCAAGTCATATCATATGAAACATATATATAGCGGAAGACACAGGCTTCAAAGAGAGCAATCCTTTCTGTGCATGAAGATAATCATTAGAGTTATCAGCACTTTCTCATAGTTTTATTTTTATTACTATACCTTCCCTGTTTATGCTCATATTTGTATACATTGTACTCACACTCCTTTCCTTAGGGTTCACTGACATCATTTGATACACATACATACAGTAAGTAGCAGCTTTGAAACAGAGCAATCATTCCTCTGCATAAAGATAATCAGTTAGGTTATGAACTCTTTCTGCTACTACTTCTGCTTTTTTGCTTACTTCTCTGTCCCTGTATATACTCATATTTGTATGTGTTGTTGTCTCTTTGTGTTTTGTCTGTAATAATGTAATTATGTATTAAGTGGGTTTTATTAGCTACTTATTACATGTTTCACAGTACGCAAAACTCTAATAAGAAAGCAGTTATCTTTTCATTATTCTACATGGCAAGATTATGAATATTGCACCTTCATCATGTATACTGCACACACTGCCTAAGTTTCTGCATGAGTTGCTTAGTATACTGGATAGAACTTCATAATAGGATGCTATTTATATCAATGCATTGCTTAATGCACTAATTAGCTCATGATATTTATTCAAATGATCCTTGACACTTTTTGGTCAACATTATAAGAATCCCTCCTACAGAGTTTTCATGAAAAGTAAATGCACATGTGATGTCATCAGTGATGTCATCAATGACATTTGTGATGTCATCTTTGATGTCCTGGGTGTTAGTGTTAGCAGTGCACGGTGGCGTGAGTTATGGTTGCTTATCTTACCATACCTGCCGAATTTCAGGGGGTTTTCGTTTTTACTTTGAACCATAACGTCCCTTTAACAAAGTTTTTTTACTGAATTTGATAGGTTTTTAGTAGCGCAACTTAACCATAACATCCCTTTTAACAAAGTTTTTTCATTGAATATATATATATATATATATCGTCGATGTCGGCAAAAATGGTTGCTGTTCGCTCCGCACAATGTTTTAAAAACTCTATGGTTTAATGGGAACGTATTGTTGTGATCAAGCGGCGAGGCAAGCCGCGAAATGCGTTAACGTTCCTAACGCGCACGGTTATTTTGCACTTTGGGAGAGCCTTACTGTAATGGCTTTTTAACTTTATTGCCCCTTTGCAAGACATAAAGACTTTATTTTATTTTCAACTTTGATGTCCGGACCTTACTAATTTTGGAAAAGTGAAGAGTGCTACTCACCCTGCCTGACGTTTTCAGTGCTTTGAAGATATTTACACGCTGCAACGTGCGAGCGCGGAGTTTCAGCACCAGTGGGATCTTTCTTGGAATTGAGCAAATGGCCACAGCACGTTGGGAAGACTTCATTGTCCCGTTGCTGCTCACGTCGTAGATACAGAGACAACTCGAGAAGCAGAAACAGCGCGGCATCAACGAAAACCTGGCGTGGAGTGAAACTGCATGTCAGAGGACGTACATTAGAACGAAGCAGGGTGAGTACTGGTGTCAGGCAGAAACTGCATCTCATTGTCAGAGAGGTATCGGATGTAACAGTTACCATACCCAACCACGACCCTTTTTCCAGCCCAAGACTTGCGCAGATATATCTGTGTTGGACAGTTTCACATTTCATGCAGTGTGCTGCTTCATTGATTTGATTTATCTAAGCAGTCACATATTAAGTGCCGGATTTGAAACTGAACTTTTCTGAGAACCTTGCAATATGGCCAACTCCCAAAGCAATAGAGAGGCAATCAGAAAGGCGCAAGCCGCTACATTGTTCAATGAGACCCTACAAGTCAGTAACATCAGCATACCCACTGCAACAGCACCCAAAAGTGACAGCGAACTGGATCTACTTAAAGAACTGGAGAAATTACAATGCAGGGAACTGAGTAAATGGTGGGAGGAACACTCGCTCCAAAACTACATCGAAGTAGGTAGAATTCCACGAGGTTTGAGAATTCTGACCATCCCTTCCTTCGAAGAATTAGACCCAATAATGCTACAGGAATGGAGCGTTGCCACAAATGGATGTTCAAAAACTTTTTTGCAGTTACTGGTGAAGTATGCTGGTGCAGACCGCGTTAAGACATTGGAAAAAATCAATGAAACAGAAAAGCAATAAAAAAAATACCTGAAACCGAAGAGGGCAAGAAGCTGAGGAGCAACATGGAGAAGAACTTGGTTGAATATGAGGAGGAAATAAAGCAAAGGAAACAAAGAAAGTATCTTGGAGATGAAGAGGATTATGAGAGAGGAAGGGTCTATACATTTGCCAAAAGGTTTGACCAGATGAGATCAGCATCCCTATCCAGACCAACCAGATCAATTGAAGAAAATGAAGAACAATTGAGTGACAATGCATCAACCTCCGAATCCGATCTAACGAGCAGCGAGACTGATGAACCTAACGTTCGCATTAATTTTTTAGACGAAATGCGTTTATTACGCCAAGATGGCAGAAAAAACAAGCCACAAAGTGGTGGAAAGCAAAGTCGGGGGAAAGGCAGAGGCGGCCAAAAACCACTGGGATGGGGAGGAAGAGGAGCAGGCAATGCAACAAGCAGTACCCCGGCCAGATGGCTGCGCTCTGGAAAGTAGCAGAGCAAAATGTTGAGGATGATACAAATCTGAGAATAGTCAATCTATCAGATCATGTCCTCACCCCTAACCAGACAAAAGTACTGAATCTGGGTTTAACTTTCTGCCTGAAAGCAAAAAACGATTATGTGCAGACACAAATTGACTTTGATCAATATATACGTAAAATATGTCTAAAGAAATTCTTTGCAACGAATGAGTACAAAAAACGCCCAAGAGACAAAGAGATGGGCCAGACTGAGGTTCAAATCAAGGAGTTCATCACCTTAACAGATTTGGTTGACCTGGAAAAAGGCATAGCTGCAGGAGTTGAGGGTGAACCCTTAGACCTTGAAGAGCTGAACATTAGAACAGACTGGACCAGCAAGAGCCAATTGAAACCAAAATGCAAGTTTAATCCTGTGGCAAACCTTGGCAACAATATAGAGGCATTTCAAAGTTTAGTGATAGAAGATTTGAAAAAACTTAAAAGAAAGGAACAGAAAAGAATTTGGAACGACAACCTGTCACTTGCAGACAGACAGGACTTACAAGAGTTGCATGAACTGAAAAATTGCATTATCAAACCCTCTGATAGGGGGCGTAATATAGTCTTACAGAATAGGAAAGACTATATAAGAGAAGGTTACATACAGCTGAACGACAACAAATGCTATATGAAAATTGCTCAAAATCCCATCCAAGAACTTGAAAGCAAAATCAATACGCTACTTACAGAATGGGAAGCAAAAGGCCTGCTGTCTGAAGAGAGTCGCAAATTCCTAACGATCACCAACTCAATCACACCCACTATCTATTTCCTCCCCAAGGTACACAAGAATATGAAGAAGCCCCCAGGAAGACCTATTGTAACGCTCACCTGATTCTCGCAGAGGCGCCGGTCTTGACTGGGCGACTACCGTATCTTCAAAGGTGATGTGTAGCACCCGGTTGGCTCTTTGGGCTGGACCTCTGTGCACTGTATGCCTGACTTCAAGAGTAAGATGTCTTAGGTAAGTGAATGCCGAGCTCTCCATCTGCCTCGGGGCAGGGTGCTGTAACCAGTTTCTTCACTGGATCGGTAGCGCAGGCCTCTTGACTTCAGAGGACTGCTGTCCGTCGTTTACTGCACGAACGGTAAGTTTCGAGTAATTCTATTGTCTTTAAAGTCTTTAGCAATGATGTCTCTTGTTTTGCAGGTTCCGGCGATGGCGGATGACGGGCTGAAGTGAGTTGAAGATGGAGTCCGTATGATGAATAGAAGCGCTTGGAAGCACGTAAGTAAGCGCTTGTTGCCTGCTTCACGATGCGCTCTAACTGTCTTTTATTTTGCAGGTACGAGTTCGGAGCGGCTGCAGGGTGCCGGAATACCCACTGGGGTTGATGTGGAAAGGAGTAATGGCACATGAGTATCAAAGTTCCCCAATGTCTTTAAACGCACCTTGTTTTGTCTTTCAGATGCAGGATGCAGCGCCGAAGGCCTCCGGAGCGTGCGAAGAGTCGGTAAGCTTTTGTCTTTCAGATGCCGGAATGCAGTGTGAAGACCTCCGGAGCGCACGAAGAGTAGGTAAGCCTTTGTCTTTCAGATGCCGGAATGCTAACCTGTTCTTTCTTGTCTTTATAGGTGTTGCTGAAGACTGGATTCAGTATGGTAAGCCTTTTTCCTTAGGCCCAGGATCCGATGCAGAAGACACGATGAGCGTTCTGCTGCAGAGGATGCAGAATAACGCAAAGCAAGATTCATCCACCGGGTGTGGTTTAAATAGCCTCCTGTAGTGCTTAGGTGTCTCCTTCCACAGCCACGCCTAGGTAAGAAAAGAGTTCCTGCTTTCCAGAAGAGTTCCAGTGTTCTGAATCTAGGGAGTGGCTCCTGCCCCACCCAACAGGAAAAGTAGTTCCAAACAGAAGAGGATCAGAGGCTCAGCTGGCAGGCAAGTAAGCAGCATGGTCTGCTGCAGGTAAGTCCACCCAAGCATCATGAGCCCGGCGCTTCCAGCACTGGGACTGGGCACATTTATGAGCCTGGTGCCACTGGCGCCAGGACTGGGTCCAAAAGGTCCCAATTGGGACTGGTTGGCCCTCGGAACCTGAGTTATGGATCTGCTTCCAAGGGAGTTGGGAAAACCCTGACCTTTTGGAAGCAGAGATCATGACAGTACCTCCCCTCAAGGCCCCTCCCAAACCGGGCTTCTCCGGGGGTTTTGGCTTGTCAGGAAATGTTCGGTGAAATCTTTTGATTAGGCGAGGAGCGTGGACATATTCAGCAGGTTCCCAGGATCTCTCTTGGGGGCCGTAGCCTTTCCAGTCAATTAGGTAAAATAGTTTAGATTTGGAGATCTTGGAGTCCAGAATGCTTTTGACTTCAAACTCGAGTTCTCCATCAACTAGGATGGGTTTTGGAGATTTAGTTAGTCGGGTTTGAGGTTGCACGGGTTTTAATAGAGAGACGTGGAAGACCGGATGTATCTTCATGTGAGGGGGCAAGTCCAACTTGACCGCTACTGGGTTTATTATGGTAGTGATGGAATAGGGACCAAGGTATCTTGGGTTGAATGTGCGTGGCCCTTTTAGAGGTAGATATTTGGTGGATAACCAGACTTGGTCCCCTACTTGATATTGAGGGGCTTCCTTCCGATGTTGATCTGCTCCTTTCTTGTATTGTTCTTTAGCCCTTTGAAGGTGAGAAACAGCTTCCTTAAAGGCTTGGGTGATTGTAGAATGCAGGTAGTCTACAGCTGGTGTTTCAAGATCTTGGAGGGGATCCAACTACGAGGTTCGAGGGTGACTGCCGTACAAAAGACAAAACGGTGTTTTCCCAGTTCCCGAATGGACAGAGTTATTGTAGGCATATTCGGCTATCCAAAGGATGTCTTTTCAAGTTTTTTCAGTTTGTTGCAGCATGCAGCGTAAATACTGTTCCAGAGTTGATTGGTCCTCTCGGTTTGTCCGTCGGTCTGAGGGTGGTGACTGGTCGATAGTCTCACATCAATTTGAGCCGACCGACAGCAACTTCGCCAAAAATGAGAAATAAATTGACTACCTCGATCCGAAATTAGAACCGAAGGAAAACCGTGTAGTCGGACGATGTTTTCGAGAAATTCTCGGGCCAGAGTTGCTGCTGTTGGCAAGCCTTTGAGCGGAATGAAATGCGCCATCTTGGAGAATAAGTCCACGATTACTAGAATCGTATTGTATCCGGAGCATGGAGGTAGATCGGTGATGAAGTCCATAGAAAGCGTATGCCAAGGGCGAGGTGGGATGTCAATAGGGCGTAAGAGGCCTGCTGGTCTTTCCTTTTGACTCTTGTTTTGGGCGCATACTCCACAAGACATTATAAAGTCTCTAATATCTTTTTTCCAAGACGGCCACCAGAAGTAGCGCTTGATCTTTTCTGAGGTCTTGGCCATACCGGGATGACCTTCCATTAAAGAATCGTGATAACAGGAGATTACTTTTTTCTGTAAATCTGTGCTGGGTAGGTATAATCGTTCTTGGAAATACAATAAGTTGTCCTTTACTGCAAAGTCCTTTCCCTGCAGATGCCAATTTTGTATGTCTGCTGGAGTTACAAGTTGCCTGGCTTTATCCTTAACTTCCTCTATGGATTCTGTGGCGATTACACCCAGAATTCTTTGTTCGGGAATGATTGGTACAGGTTTAGGGTTGATCAAGTGTTCTTCCACTCCCATCCGAGAAAGGGCATCAGCTTTACCGTTCTTTGTACCAGGTCGATAGGTAATTATGAAGTCAAACTCGGCAAAGAATAATGCCCAACGGAGTTGTCTAGAGGATTGGGCTTTTGCGGTTTTCAAATATTGCAGGTTTCGTTGATCCGTAATCACAGTAACGGTGTGTCGGGCCCCCAGCAGATAATGCCGCCAAGCCTTAAAGGCAGACTTGATAGCCAGAAGTTCCTTGTCAGTAATCGTGTAATTGATTTCAGGAGGCGAGAATTTGCGGGACCAAAATGCCACGGGATGCAACTGATTGGTTACTGGATCCTTTTGTGATAGAACTGCCCCCATGGCAAGGCTTAAAGCATCAGTTTCCACGATGTAGGGGAGTTCGGGGCGAGGGTGTTTTAAGATTGGTGCAGAGATAAATTTAGTCTTCAAATCCTGGAAAGCTTGTTCCGCCTGGGTAGACCATTCAAAACGTTTGTTTTTCTTTAACAAGGCAGTGATGGGCTGGACTATTCGAGAGAATTCGGGGATAAACCTGCGGTAAAAGTTAGCGAAGCCTAACATGCTTTGCACACCTTTTACGGAGGATGGTGATGACCATTTGAGAACTGCATCGACCTTCTTTGAATCCATACGTACTCCGCCAGGTGATAATATGAATCCCAAGAATTCAACTTCAGTCACGTTGAAAACACATTTTTCCAACTTAGCGAAAAGTTTGTGTTGACGCAATCTTTCGAGGACCATTTTCACGTGTTTCCGATGTTCAGATTCCGATGAAGAATAAACGAGGATGTCGTCAATGTAAACAACAACACACACATCTATGAGCTCTCTGAGGACATCGTTCATAAAATATTGAAAGGCGGCCGGGGCATTGCAAAGTCCGAAGGGCATGACCTGATATTCAAATAGCCCATACTTGGTGCGGAAGGCCGTCTTCCATTCATCGCCCTCTTTTACTCGTACCAAGTGGTAAGCTCCTCTAAGATCCAGCTTTGTAAATATATGCATGCTTTTCTGACTTGGTCCAGGAGTTCAGGGATCAAAGGTAACGGATATCTATTCTTAACGGTGATCTGGTTCAGGGAGCGATAATCGATACAAGTTCTAAGGTCTCCTTCCTTTTTTGGAACGAAGAACAAAGCTGAAGAAGCAGGGGACTTGGAAGGACGAATAAACCCATTCGCCAGGTATTGATCCAGGTATTGTCGAAGGTGAAGGTTCTCATGATCCACATAATTGCCGATGGCACCGCTGTCGACGTAAGCTTCAATTGCATGTAATCGATCCAGATTATCAGGGCTAATGAGGACCATAGGTATCACGAAATGCGAGGTCACGGAACTGGTTTTCACGCTCGGCAAGAGGACCTCTATTCTTGTCGGGCGAGGTCGTTTCCCTGCTCAGAGTTTGTAACTTTGGTAACTGCAGCTCCTACTGCCTTCTTGGCAGGTTTCACCGGACAGTCTCGAAGAAAGTGCCCTGAGTTTCCGCAATATAGGCATAATTGCAACTGTTTTCTCCTTTCCCGCTCCTTTTGTGTTAGAGGACCTTTCAGACCCCCGATTTGCATGGGTTCCCCGAAGTCTACTCCTTTGGAAGGAGTTGGCGGTTTGGAAAATACTCGAGCATCAAACTTGGAACGGTCGGCCTTCCTGTTCTGCAGTCTATGATCTATTTGAACGACCAAGTCTATATAATCCGAACAGTCTTGTGGGGGATTCACTACTTGGGCTAAAACGTCTTTGAGCTCTCCACGTAGACCTCTGTAAAACAGCGTAATCCTTTTGTCCTCAGGCCATTGAGTTTCCACTATTAGTCTATTGAAAGATGCAATATAAGCCAAAAGGTCTTGATTACCCTGTCGCAACGAAAGAAGCTCATTGTCCAAGGCCTGCCCCTGTGAATGTCTTGCGAACAGTTTTTCCATACTAAGCTGAAAGGCTTGAAAATCATGGAGAACCGGATATTCTTGATTAACTAGAGGGATCGACCAGTCTGCCGCATTGCCACTAAGGTGCGAAAGTACAAAAGCTACTTTAGCTTGATCAGTTGGAAAGGCTGCTGGCCGGCATAAGAAGTGCAACCGGCACTGATTGATAAATACTGCAAACCTCTTTGGGTCACCAGAAAATCGTTCGGGTGGAGCCAGAGGTACATTCCCAGGTAGGTTGATCTGCACTGGATTCATAGAGGATGTTGAAGGAAGATTTGCCCCTGATGCGGGTAACGGGGTTTGTCCGGCTTGTGACTGTAGCAATTGTCTAGCAAGACCGTCTGTTCTCTCCTTGGAAATAATTAGTTCCCTTCTTAGAGCATTCATTTCCTGACGAGCTGCATGCACTTCTGCCCTTAGTTCCCCAAGTAACCGGGCTAGATGGTCAGTATCCGAGGTTTCCATAGCGCCTGGGCGAGAGTTTTGCGGTAGGCTTTGCGTTCTATAACGCTCACCTGATTCTCGCAGAGGCGCCGGTCTTGACTGGGCGACTACCGTATCTTCAAAGGTGATGTGTAGCACCCGGTTGGCTCTTTGGGCTGGACCTCTGTGCACTGTATGCCTGACTTCAAGAGTAAGATGTCTTAGGTAAGTGAATGCCGAGCTCTCCATCTGCCTCGGGGCAGGGTGCTGTAACCAGTTTCTTCACTGGATCGGTAGCGCAGGCCTCTTGACTTCAGAGGACTGCTGTCCGTCGTTTACTGCACGAACGGTAAGTTTCGAGTAATTCTATTGTCTTTAAAGTCTTTAGCAATGATGTCTCTTGTTTTGCAGGTTCCGGCGATGGCGGATGACGGGCTGAAGTGAGTTGAAGATGGAGTCCGTATGATGAATAGAAGCGCTTGGAAGCACGTAAGTAAGCGCTTGTTGCCTGCTTCACGATGCGCTCTAACTGTCTTTTATTTTGCAGGTACGAGTTCGGAGCGGCTGCAGGGTGCCGGAATACCCACTGGGGTTGATGTGGAAAGGAGTAATGGCACGTGAGTATCAAAGTTCCCCAATGTCTTTAAACGCACCTTGTTTTGTCTTTCAGATGCAGGATGCAGCGCCGAAGGCCTCCGGAGCGTGCGAAGAGTCGGTAAGCTTTTGTCTTTCAGATGCCGGAATGCAGTGTGAAGACCTCCGGAGCGCACGAAGAGTAGGTAAGCCTTTGTCTTTCAGATGCCGGAATGCTAACCTGTTCTTTCTTGTCTTTATAGGTGTTGCTGAAGACTGGATTCAGGATGGTAAGCCTTTTTCCTTAGGCCCAGGATCCGATGCAGAAGACACGATGAGCGTTCTGCTGCAGAGGATGCAGAATAACGCAAAGCAAGATTCATCCACCGGGTGTGGTTTAAATAGCCTCCTGTAGTGCTTAGGTGTCTCCTTCCACAGCCACGCCTAGGTAAGAAAAGAGTTCCTGCTTTCCAGAAGAGTTCCAGTGTTCTGAATCTAGGGAGTGGCTCCTGCCCCACCCAACAGGAAAAGTAGTTCCAAACAGAAGAGGATCAGAGGCTCAGCTGGCAGGCAAGTAAGCAGCATGGTCTGCTGCAGGTAAGTCCACCCAAGCATCATGAGCCCGGCGCTTCCAGCGCTGGGACTGGGCACATTTATGAGCCTGGTGCCACTGGCGCCAGGACTGGGTCCAAAAGGTCCCAATTGGGACTGGTTGGCCCTCGGAACCTGGGTTATGGATCTGCTTCCAAGGGAGTTGGGAAAACCCTGACCTTTTGGAAGCAGAGATCATGACACCTATTGTCTGCTCAATAGGTTCCGCATTGGAAAATATGTTGAAATACATAGATGAAGTCCTTTTTCCATTTGTGTTGGTATTACCTTCTTACTTAAGAGACAGGACAGACTTCCTATCGAGAATAGAAGACATTCCCTCGGAGAAAGAATACTTACTAGCCAGCATGGATGTGGTTTCGTTGTATACATCTATCGACCACAAATATGGAAAACGGGCATGTAAACACTTTTTACAGACCCGATCCCTCAACTACCTGGAACACACTCAAATGGTACTATCAATGATAGACTTCTGCTTGACGAACAACATTTTCCTCTTTAATAATGAGTATTTCAAACAACTACAAGGAACCGCTATGGGCACCACGTTTGCGCCGTCTCACGCAAATCTTACAATGGGCGCATGGGAAGAGCTAGAGGTCTGGACGGACACGAACCATGAATATACAGATAACCTCATTCTCTGGCTGAGATACATTGATGATCTCTTCATAGTATCATAGTATGGAAGGGAACCGAACAGGGATGGATGGAGTTTGTCAACCGTCTTAACCTCAACGACAGCAATCTCTGATTTACAGAAACACATAGTCGCACTTTGATTACTTTTCTTGACGTGAATGTGAAGATAGTAAACAATAAGATAACTAGCGAACTACACAGAAAAATCAAAGGGACGAATGCACCGCTCTACGCACATAGTAGACATCCGGAAAACCTGATATAGAGTGTCCTTACAGAGAGTTTATTAGGCTGCGAAGAAACAACAGCACCTTGAAATCCTATGATATGGAGAGCAGAATCACTGCTCAAGGATTTGTCAGACAAAAATACCCAAAGAGAGTGATTGAAACAGCATATCTCAAAGCCAGAGCCAAGGAACGTTCTAGTCTCATAGTAGGAACCGAACATAATGAGAGGAAGAATTTGGAGGAAGAATTTGGAGAAAGACAGCACTCGACTAATTCTAATCGATCTATAAAGGATTTTTGGTGCAGAGTTTTATGACTCAGGATGAGGAGAGCAACAAGGCGAACTGTTTGCATATCGGGCAAAATCACCTGCGAAACGGAATACGCTGTCTATGTGCTGACCTGTGCATGTGACAAGTGGTACATAGGTAGCACCAAATGTAAATTAAAGACACGTATCCAACAACATGACGGGCCATTGTCAACAATGATGCCAACTACCCGATAGCCAAACATTTCACCGAATTTCATGAGAAAAACATGGGTAGTTTCGGGTTCTTTGGTGTGCATAAAATTGAGACAGGACCAAGAGATGGCGTCAAAGAAAAAATCCTGAGACAGAGATAGACAGACAGACTCGCTACATATTGGACTTTGAAAGTAAAACCCCTCATGGGCACAATATAGACGAGGAACTTTATACATTTTTAGGCCAGTGATCAAGAGTAGTAAACTTTGCTGTTTTCATTGTCTCCTACTTTTGTTCTTTCTTTTCTCTTTTCTTTCCTCCTTTGCTCCTTTTCTCTGTTCCCGTGTTTCTTTTCTTCCTGTAAGTTTTGGAGTGTATTAACAACAAGATAAGGGAATCTATGTTGTTCTGTTAATGTAGTGTCCAAAAACATTTGGTCCTCATTTTTTCTACTATGAAAGACAATGGATGAGGATCATAGCAATTAGCTTTGCCCCTCCAGATTTTTAAAAAACGTCAATTTTAACATTGTTTTATTTCGTATCTAAATACGATTTTATTCCACCAGGTGGTTGTCTTTTTATCAATAATTTTACACATGTGTGATATTTAATTTTGGCTTTTTTTAAATGGGAGTTTGATTTTGAACATGTAATGCAGAGCCTGTACAAATAACTGCCGAGGTAGAATGCGTATGAGACGACATGGTAGGCATTCAGTTTAAATCAGATAAATCCCAGATTGCCAAATTGTGCACTTCGCACTTTATAATAAGTAATACATTTTACCAAAAATCTTTTTGCACTAAGCACTTTTTATAGTGACCAACGCACTTTAAAGACACTGTTGCACTTTACTATGCTTTTTGCATTATGAACTTTATAGTGATCTCTGCATTTGACTATGCAATTCTATTTCCAGTGACATACGCAGCGCTGGGTTGGAGGTATGGCAAACGGAGATGGCATGGAAGGTGTGTGTTTTCATGAACTTTTATGACTTACAAACTAGGCAAATGTCGAATGTATGCTTAATGTTTCTGACATCTTAGAAAAAACAGGATGTCATAAAACTCATGCAATGCATTCTAAACAGATTAGGCGGCATCGAAGGGCCCCATTGACACGCACTCACCTTCCGCGGCAGACTATGGCGGACAAATTTTGGGTTTAATCAAATCGGGCCAAATACGGATCGGCTCCCCGTAAAATAGGGCAGCTAATACGGACCTCGCAGTCCAATTAGTGGGTATTGGTATGCATTAGCATCCCATTCACCTTTGTGGCACCAATATTTCAAAGATGTCCGCCATGGGTCAGCTCAGAATGGGCTGCGATTTCAAATGGAGTCCCTCTTCGATGTCGGCAAAAATGGTTGCCGTTCGCTCTGCACAATGTTTTAAAAACTCTACGGTTTAATGGGAACGTATTGTGATCAAGCGGCGAGGCAAGCCGCGAAACGCGTTAACGTTCCTAACGCGCACAGATATTTTGCACTTTGGGAGAGCCTTACTGTAATGGCTTTTTAACTTTTTTGCCACTTTGCAAGGCATAAATAAAGACTTTATTTTATTTTCAACTTTGATGTCCGGACCTTACTAATTTTGGAAAAGTGAAGAGTGCTACTCACCCTGCCTGACATTTTCAGTGCTTTGAAGATATATAATTTATATTTTTAGCATCGAAGATGTGCACAGAGCAATAATAGCAGCTAATATTCAAACCTTTTAAAGTGCATTGATGTAAAAATATAGCCATAAATACACTGAGCTGTCACGGCCTGAATTAAGTGCTAGTGCATTGCATGGGTCCGAAAGTAATGAGAAGCTGGAAACAAATATTTTTTCTAAATTGCTTAAAATGGAGGAGAACTGGTTATTGAGTACACTATTTCGAAAAATGGCCTGCTTTTGATTTTTCCCTTTTTTCCACAGATGTTACGTTTACCATCCACTTGTTTTTAGTGTAAAAAACGTTGACGAAAAGCATCAGCCAGCTGAACACAAAATATGAAATGTATATGATATTCACTCCACCATGCTGAAAAAATTATTCAGTTAAAATGATATGCATAGTAGGCAATTATACAATTATACAAACCATGTACTTTTTAAACTTAAAAACTCACACTGAAACGCATATGGGGTAGATGCCACACCATTAAGACATACAAATCCATATGCCTGTCGCAGATGTTGAAGAAAATAGGATTGCAATGACTTTACATCCATTTCATCCACCATTCGGCCTAGTTAAAGCAACTACCACAGCAACAAATAGCAAAAATGTACAGAAAAAACACCCGAAGGCAAATAAATCTAGCCAAAATCATTTTTTGTGAGATGCAAACATGGTACATGTTAAATCAAATAATGACAACATATCGGATGTAACAGGGAGGTGTGGGGCTACAGAGCCATGCAGTAGGACGCATCTCTGCGAAGCTCCTGCTGATCCGGCATGATTTTGGACATTAACTGAAGCAAAACGGTGCGTTTGCGTACACAAATAGCTGCCTGAGGAGGAGAAGCTGCCGGCCATACTGTGGCCTGTGCTGAGCATCTGCAAAAGGAAGATTGCCGGACAACGAGTAATGAAGAGCAAGAGGCCCAACAACAAAGGTTGTACCAAGATGGCAGATGACAAAGGGCTGCGGGACAACGACTCTTACAACGCGGTGTAACTGAGTGAGTCACTTGTAATAACAAATCACTGCTAAACCGCACTGGGCACTGCATGCAGGAGAGTGCCTGGGACTGTTCGGCCTGAGCCGGTAGCTGATGACATGCAGTAAATCCAATTGCAACTTCTTGACCCGTGGATGCCGGCCGTGAGTGGGCACTAAAGGTGATGAAGACCGTGCCGGGTGTTGCACCATCGGTAAGCACTGGCAGACCTGAATGGATGGCACGTTGAAGTAAGGAGGGGCAAATTGAAATAGCGTATGTATTTATTAATTAACTTTCATAAAGTATATTTAAGTAAATATTATAAATGAACAGGGAACATGAAATGTGCGTCTTCACTGCTTCGCTTCTCCTCCAACTATCCTTTCCCCACGTTCCATGCTCGTCACTTCCATTCTCCTGCACGAGCATCCTCTCGTGCAAATGCACGGGCCATTTCACATGTGAAGATACTACACATCTCCCTTCTTTATATAGAAGAACTCTTTGGCATAGTCCTCCTTATTCCACATAGTCACAAAGATATCTTGGTGGTCTGCATTATCTTCCTGACCTGGATCTTATCCTGTTACTTCTTTCTTGGTAATCATCTGAATCTGTTGCCAAGGAAGTAACTCTCTTAGAGATTCTGCTCGACACCTCACTCTCTCTTCGCACATTCTTATCATCTATGTCAACAGTTATACCTACTCTTCCTCTCTCACTATCCACTTCACCCAAACCAACAGACTTACTCCCCCAACATTGATCACTTATATCAATAACCCTTTCATTGTTCCATACTCTGCCATCCTTGGTCCTAATAGCATGGGAATATATCTCTACCACTCTCACGGGCTTGGACCATTTGCAACTATCTCCTCTCAAATTCACAGGTAGTTTTATCCTCACCCAACCACCCACTTGAAATTCAGGTAATTTCCTGAAGCGTTTTTTATCATGCATTTTTTTGTTGTCGATTTGCCTGTGTCTAATATTCTCCTTTGCTTCCTCTATTTTATCCTTACTTCTCACAAGATCATTCATCCACCCTGGAAACATGTTTGTATTGGCTTTCCTGCCTCTATTGAGTTCAAATGGTGTGACTCCAGTTGAACTGTGAGGGGTGATTCTGTGGGCTAACAGGGTCTCTTTGACTGCAACCTTCCATTCCTTTCCATTGGCCCATGCCAGTTTAATGGCATCTTTTATTACTCTGTTGAGCCTCTCCACAATACCATTGGTTTGTGGATGGTAAATGGCGCACATTTTATGGTTGATGGCTTTGCCTTTCAAATATGTTTCCATTTCCTAAGATTTAAACTGTGAGCCATTATCTGTGAGAACTATTTTGGGATAACCCTCTCTTTCACACACTTCTTCCATGAAATTTATAACATTGCGTGTGGTAACTTGAGGTAAAAATTTAATTTCAGCCCACCTGGATAACATGTCAATTATCACTAAACAATAAGTAGCACACCCATCACTCCAAACGGGACCAATCACATCCATAGCTAATTCACTCCACAGACTCTCAGGGACTTCTCTCAATACCATTGGATAGTCCGCACCCCTGCACACTTTATCGCTCTTTGAGCAAAGGATACATTTTCTAACTTGGTCTTCGATCAGCCTATCACAACCGGGCCACCAATATGTGCTTCTGATTCTTCTTTTAGTCTTTACAATGCCCTGATGTCCTTCATGAGCCATTGTTATAATCTTCTCTCTTAGGTTGGTAGGGGATATTATTTTGTCTCCTTTCATGAGATAATCACTTTGAAGATATAATTCTTCTTGTACGTCCCAAAAAGCTTTATCTTCTGGAGAAAGTACTTCATTCTTCCTCCACCTCCCCTCTTTGACCATCTTCAAAACTTCTAATAAAGTGTCATCCTTCACCATGCCATCGCTCCAATCTTCCTTGGATATAGCTTGACTCGATATTTCACACACAGCTTCTTGATCTCCAAGATCCTCTTCAACATCATTAAGATTGGTCAAACGAGACAAACAATCCGCTGTAATGTTCTTTGAACCTGGAATGTATATAACTTTGAAATTGAACTCTTGAAGTCTTGTAACCCATCTCCTAATCCTGCTGGATACTCTGTCCAGGCCTTTGGTACTGAATATTTCCACTAAAGGTTTATGATCTGTGTGTATGGTGAATTGTACTCCCCATACAAAAGATCTGAATTTCTCAATGGCCCGCTTGATTGCTAAAGCCTCTTTCTCAATTGTGGCGTAATTCTTTTCTGGTCCTTTAAGTAACCTTGATGCAAGTAACCTTGTCCATTATAATATTGCGATAGAGATGCGCCTAAACCCACATCACTTGCATCAGTGGTTATTACAGTCTTCCTGCCTCTAACATAGCTTTGCAGTGCCGGAGCTTGGGCTAAAGCTTTTTTTATGAACTGAAATTCTTTCTCACTCTTCTTATTCCACAGGAATTTCTTATTCATTTTCATTAGACTCCTCATTTCAACTGTGTGGTCTGAGAAATTCTCTATAAACTTGGCGTAATATTCAGCCATTCTGAGAAAGGTTCTTAGTTGATCCTTGTTGTCTGGAGTATTCATGGATCTGATAGATTCTGCCAAGTCTTTCTTGGGTTTAATACCTTCACCAGATATTACGTGTCCTAAATATTCAATCTCCTTTCTGTTGATTTTCGATTTGGCTTCACTCAACACCATTCCAGCCTGGTGTAGTTTGTGCAAAACTCTGTTCAACCTCATATCATGTTTGTCTTGATCATTTGCATAAACCAATACATCGTCTTGAAAGAAAACTACACCTTCCATATCACCAAGTATATTCTGCATTACTCTTTGAAAGACTGAAGCTGCTGAAATTAATCCAAATGGCATCCTGCGAAATTGATAAAGCCCCTCTGGCGTGATAAAAGCCGTCAAAGGTTTAGAATCTTCATGTAGTTTAATTTGATGGTATGCTGCTGTGAGATCTAGCGTAGAAAAGACCTTTACAGGACCCAAAGTGGATATTAGTTCTTGTATATTGGGTAATGGGTGTCTGTCGGGGATCACACATTTATTCAACTCTCTCATGTCAACACATATTCTTATTTTTCCTGTAGTTTTCCTAACAATGACCAATGGCGAAACCCATTCCGCTGCATCAATTTTCTCAATAATACCTTGCATTTCCAATTTGGTTAGTTCCTCTTTGACTTCCCTTTTGAGAGCCAACGGAATATTTCTGAGTTTCTGGGCCACAGGTCTCGAATCTCTCTTTAGCAGAATGCGATGTGAGAATCCTTTTAAGCATCCTATGACATCATCTCTATATTTCATTCTTTATCTTCTGAATGTTACCAATGTATGATCCATCGATTTGGTAAACCATTTCATCAGCATTAGGGTCTAAACGGACCTTGAGTAATTTCTGGTGTATCCAACTGAGTAGAGCAGACTCTCCGCTTTTAGATACATAAATACGACCACTTGCTTGCCTCCCTTTGAAGTCTAAATTGGCAACAAACCACCCAATCAATTCTATCCTGACTCCACTGTAGGCTTTGGGTTTTACATCAACTTCATGTAAATACTCTGGGCCGCATTTCTTCCACATCTCTTCTGGTATCAGCATGTACTTCGCTCCAGAGTCAACCATCATATTGACTGGAAATCCATTCACAACAATTTCAGTTCTGGGACTCTCTATGTGTGTGTCTTCATCGGTAACCATGAATACACATTCCTCCTCATCGTCATCATCTCCAATCCAGTTAGAGGATTGTTCACCACTTGGGTTGGTCCTACAGCACTTTGCTATGTGACCTTTTCCCCCACACCTTCTGCAAATCGTTTTAAGAGCAGGGCATTCCTTATTGTCGGCCCAGTGACTTGGACTACCACATCGGTAACATCCTCTTTGTCTGGTCCTCCCTCTACTATCCTGGGAAAACATGCTCCTGTTTTGACGTTCTCCTCCTGACGTAGACGTCCTTATCATGTCGGGTCTATTCCCTCTCCTAGATTCTACTTTGTCAGGTCTTCTTGTATTGGCTTGATTGTTGTACATATCTCTACTCTCAAAAGATCTTCGCCGTAAATTGCTGGTGTTGGGTATTGTTCCATCTCTTTGTGGTCTCATTTTCTTTTTCTTGTTGCCTCTAATTATTCCAATTTCTTCATCTTGATCTGATTGTACAACACTAATCGATGAGTTGATTGATATGTCCTTCATTCTATTTTCTAAAGTAGAAACACACGTTTCCGTATGCTCCACTTCCTTGGCCAATCTAAGTACAACATCGAGTGTGGGATCATCTTCAGACCAAAGTCTCTCCCTGACCTTACTGCTCCTGCACTCAAGCATAAATTGGTCTCTGATCCTTTCATCAAGTTGTTGGTTGAAATTGCAATTCCGGGCCATTTTCCTCAGGGCAGTAACATACTGTTCTACGGATTCTTCTTTCTCTTGAACTCGCTTCCCAAATTTGAATCTTTCTAGGATGGTGCTCATTTACTTGTCGTAATGTTTATTGAGTTTGGCAATGGCAATTTCATACTTGTTCATGTCCCCTGTTTCATCCTCTGTGAGATCAGGCAAATCCTCAAATTTCTCTTGGCCCGCTGGTCCTAAACAATGTAATAGTAGAGACTTCTTTCTTTCTATACTGTAGTTCACTCCACAAACCACATGTGCGTAATGTTCAAAAGCTTTAAGCCATCGTTTCCACGGAAGTGTAGGTTCACCAATTTCTGGTAGGAACATGTGTGGTGGCTGCACTCCTTGCATGGCCATTTTTGATTGTATTCGATTGGTTAAGGGAATCAGTCTAGATTCTGTATCTTGTACGATATCAATTTCTTTATCTTTTCACTGTGAAGAAGAGGAGTGTGAGGAGTAATGAGGATTACTGATTTACTCGACGTGGAGTAGTGCGTAGTGACGATGGAGTCTGGTATTGGCAACAGGATCTGGTTCCGCTGGGAACACACGACATAGTGTGCGTCGATTAGGGCAGGCAATAGATTGGCATACGGCAGGGAGCAGTGAATAAATTAACTGGTATCATCAGCTGGGCCCGCCTCCTCTGGGAACACGTAACGCGATATGCGTAGGGTGCGGCGGTGAATGAGGCAAGGAGCAGTGAATAAATGATGTCTCTCCCATGTCACGAAGAGTGAGCGGGGACAGCACGATCGCAGCGACAGTCGGTCTGGGGAATATGCGCTGCAGGCGATCGCGGCTGGGATGCGAACCGCGTTCCTACCTGCAGTGCGGCCGGAGATCCTTCTCAACGGCCACTATTGTCTTCCTTTTATCCTCGTCGCCATTGAAGTAAGGAGAGGCAAATTGAAATAGCGTATGTATTTATTAATTAACTTTCATAAAAGTATATTTAAGTAAATATTATAAATAAACAGGGAACATGAAATGTGTGTCTTCACTTCTTCGCTTCTCCTCCAACTGTCCTTTCCCCACGTTCCATGCTCGTCACTTCCATTCTCCTGCACGAGCATCCTCTCGTGCAAATGCACGGGCCATTTCACATGTGAAGATACTACACACGTGGATGGGTGAGAGGCACCTGTTGTCGGAGACAGGCGTGAGCCAGACACCAGGGAAGCGCCTGCAACCGTGACACGAATAAAAAGCGGACGGCGGCGTACCAGAGGATTTCGGTGTCGGCCTGCAAGGAGCCAGCCCCAGAAGACTGTAGAGATGCATAAAAAGAAATATGCAAGTTCTGACGCAGGACGGCAGGAGCGTCTAAGTTTCACACCAAACGTATAAACTGTTGGTGTGGAGTCACTCTCACTGTGGTCCGCCCAACTAGCTGAGTACAGGGGGCAGAGAGCAGTGCAAAAAAAGAGCCTTCCAGCAGCGGCCGTGTCTGAACTGAAAGCATGGTTTGGGCGAGATGTCTTATAAGGGGTTCCCACTGTGGTTCGCCCAAAGGAGCCCACGAAACGAATAAGGGCGGCCGGACGAGTGTCACAGAAATAGAGTTTTACACCATGGGTTCCAATGCGTCCCGCCCCTGAACATCAAGCACGAACAATAGGAAGTAGATCCCAGTGTGGGCCGGCTCTTATGACGCGGAGGGCAATAAGCAAGCACTAACAGAGAAGGCGGCCTCTCGGAGCGCACCAGGTATGGCATGAATAGATGTAATTGACATTGGCTGGGAGAACTCCTCGCGATGTGGCCCAGAAGATGGAATGAGGCCTCCCAACAAATATTGGTTGCCTGTGGACGTGGATACTGTGGCCTGGCCCGAACCCAAGGAAGGCAGCATATGAGGTAACACACACAAGAGTGGAGGCCCTTTCCAGCATGCCAGCCAGGGCTTACAAAGGTGAGAGCTGAAGAGGGATTGGGTCCAGGGGCACGGCTATGAAGCAGAGGCAAGTGTGATTGCAACAGTTGATATTAAACTAAGAAGCTAATATCAACACAAAAACGCATAGGCAATTACATACCTATGTCTGGGATAAGAGGACTGTGGCTGACGAGAGCAGGATACAAGCGTCGCACATCGGAAGTGGCCAGATTGAGGCCACACACTTAAGAGCACTGACAGTGTTGCGCAATAGACGTGGAGGTGCCTGGTAAGCGGAGGTGGATCGACACTATTGAAGCCCAGTTCGGCGGGATGGGAACGAGGCTAATAAACATAAGCCCGGTTGGGTCTGGATGAGCATATCTAAATGGAGACTGGGTTGTAGCCATCCCAGGTGAGCCAGGGCTATGCATCAAAGGAGAGCAAATAGGGCCAACTCCCCTTGTCGAGCCCGGTCACAAATTGCTGTGGCCTGTTGCCCTGGGTACAATTGCGCACTCTTGAGTTCCACCTTCCTACAGATACATATAATATCAGCTACAACAGTGAGGCACAACCTGCTGGTGCTAGTAAACCGGTGTGTAGCGAAGCTGATACACCAAGATAGTACATTCAGCACGGGCGTTGTGGCACGAGACAGCAAGCAGCCTTGGCATCTAAAACCCCTAATTACAAAGGAAAACAACTCAGCTTGGAGGTGTGCACCAAGACTGCGCTCCCAGTAGGGATCCCTGCACCAGCAGCCTCAACATCTCTGTGGGATGTTTTGACCCACTCTGCTATACTATGCCGCCTCGCTCTATCTTTGGTGCGAGAAACAGTAAAATGGTGGAAAAACCCTTGTGTTCGCCAAAACCTCCAAAACTGCGTTTTTTCAACATACAAAAAGATGGCTGCACAACCTGCCACCCATGGTTCATGTGTGGTGGAACAGAGCACACGCTGTAGAAAAAGTGCCAGTGGGCTCCATGACAAGTAAACGTAGAGTGCAGAGGGAGAAGCAGCGCTTTGCAAGTGAAACTCCCAAATTTGCCTGACATTTACTTTGCTGCTGAAACGTCAAAATACCTGAACATAAAAATTTCCAACACTCAAAATCGTGCTTGGCGCTAACATTCATTTAATCTAATGAAGCACTGTGAATTTACAAGGTCCTGAAATGTAAGCGCAGACCACCTTCTCCGCAAAACTGGATTGCCTGTGAATGACAACTCCTGTCCAAAATCTGTGTGCAAAATGGACCGCAACAAAACGGAAGAGACGGTGGACACGAATGAGAGGGCCATATCAGAGTTGACAGAAGATGCACGAAAAGTGGATATCCTTCTGGAAACCCTAGCCGCAGCAACTCATAACCTTGAATTGAGGGACGAGGACTTGGAGAACCGGTCCAGAATTGGTCCAGAAGGTCCAATATACAGGTTAAATCCTTGCCAGAAGAAGTCCAGGATCAAGACCTGGTCGCACCAATGAGATCAATATTCGGAGACCTCATACAAGTTGACCAGATCGACGACATCAAATTCAAAAGGATCCACAGGGTTGGGCCGAAGCGCCAGGCCGGCAGCGAGACTGCGGGATATATTGGTGGCGTTCCATAGTTCTACACAGAAAGAGAGGATCCTTCAAGCAGCCAGGAAGGCAGGCCAGATAAACCACAATGGTATAGAAATTCAGTTATATCAAGATCTATCTCTAATCACCTTGAATAGGAGACGGCGCATGACCCCGATCCTGGCCCATCTAAGAGAAAATTGGGTGCGTTACAGGTGGCTCCATCCATTTGCCCTCAGCTTTCTACGGCAGGGGAAGAACCATAAAATTATGACCTGCGATCAAGGAATAGCTCTACTTGGCCTCGAGGACGACACACCACCACCACCACGAGCGTCCCCGATTGGGCGGGCAGTCTCCCGGAAGCCTTGGAAATGGACAGAAGCGGCCCCAAAGAAATCGAGGAGGGAGCGAAAACAATTCCCGTGGGGATCTCAATCCCAAGACCAGCTGCCAGATCAGGGGGACCAACCTGGAAAGAGGGGCATATAAGAATATCAAGGAGCACGAGCCATATCTCTATATCAACCCTGGGGGGGCACACACAGGCTGAAAATAACATGCTTATAAGAGTAGCAGAGGCTATTGCCAATACAAGAGCGGGATGCAATGGGGAGGAGGGAGAGACCCGGCATCTTGGAATGGGAAAGGGAGTTCCTGCATGAAGACGAACCGGGCAGTTACTAGTGTCTGGCTCTCGGGCTCCTGAACCGACAGGGGCTAAGTGCCAGCCGGACCCACCCGGTGAAGGGGAGGGAGAAAGAGGGGTGGGGGGAGGAAAGCAGATCCAGGAGTTAGAAACTATTAAAAGCACCCCAGGGCCCGATGCTAAACTCCACTTATCAGAAATGCGACATTGCTTTCGCTGCAATAACAGAGGCTGGGATACCATAACCCAACACACTGGCTAATACGGAGCAGCTTAATGTATTATTTATTTATTTATTTTTTACATTTGTAGAGCGCACTACAGCCCAAGGGCATTGAGGCGCTTTTTACAAGTAAGTGTACGTAGGCAAGAATACAAATTTAGGTCATGCGGTTACTTAGTTACATCATAGGTGGCAGGTTACAAAGTACAGTTAGGCAAACATGGTTGGTTTCAGTCGAGTACAGAGGCCTAACATTTCAGACAAATAGCCTGGTTTTAATGGCTTTGCGGAACGCCAGGTGGGAGTCGATAACCCTGATGTGTGTGTAATGCGTTCCAGTGGGTGGCAGCGATAGCTGGGAAGCTGGAGCCACCTGCACGCACTCTGCATGTTTTGGGCTTGGTGTTCATGTTGGTGTAGTCTAGCCTTGAAGGCCTGGTGGATGTGGACATGGTTATGCGCTGGGCGAAGTAGGGAGGTGCTAGATCATGGAGGCATTTGTGGGTGATGGAGAGGATTTTGAAGATGATTCTCTGTTTAACGGGAAGCCAGTGCACCTGTCTCCAGAGGTCCGATATGTGGTCCTTTTTAGGAAATCCTGTGGCAGCCCTGAGGGCGTTGTTCTGGACAAGCTGGAGTTTGGCAATGTTTTTGCTGGATGTGCCTCCAAGGAGAGCATTACAGTAGTCCAGTCTTGAGCCGATAGTAGCCCTAGCGATAGTAAGGCAGTTCTGTGCGGTTAAGAAGGGTCTTACTGCATTGAGCAGTTTTGAGTAGTAGGCCGATGAGGAGGCAATGCGTTGACCTGCCTGTTCATGGTGAGGTTGGAGTCTAGGTAGACTCCCAGGGTTTTAACTGTGTCGGACACAGCGATGGGTATATTATCAATGGTGAAGGAGCGATAGTTATTGTCGAGGTTACCCAGGATGGTTGGTGACCCAATGAGTAAAAGCTTGGTTTTGTCACTGTTGAGGCACAGCCAATTTTTTGCCATCCGGGCTTGGATGGTGCAGTAAATGGAGTTAAGGGTGATCCTGTCCGCCTCGTAGTCACCTGAGAGAGGGATGAGCATAGATGGTATATGAGATGCCCAAGGTGTCAAGAAGGTTAAAAAGAGGCCTAGTAAATAGGTTGTAGAGGGTGGGCGCAATGCAGGAGCCCTGAGCCATTTGATGTTGCTAGGAGAGGCACACGCCGAGTCAGAAAAGACTTTCATGGCCCTTTCCTTTAGAAACAAGGTAATCCACGTACATGCTTTATGGGAGAAGTTGGCTGCAATGGAAAGGTGATGGCAGAGTGTATTGTGGTCCACAAGGTCGAATGCGGCCGATAGGTCAAGGAGCAGAAGGAGTGCTGGTTTTCTGGCATCTCTGATGTCCATTTTATTTTTTAGGTCAAGGAGGGCCGTTTCGGTCCCATGTCGTGGCCTGAAACCAGACTGCCGAATGCCCAGAAGGCGGTGGTCCTCAAGGAACATTTGGACTTGCAGGTAGGCTGCTTTTTCCAGAATTTTGAGCAGGAAGGGGGCAGTGGTAACCTATTTACCTGTAGTTCCCTGGTACTGAAGGGTCAAGGGATGGCTTTTTGAGGAGTGGTCGTACCCAAGCCTCTTCGAGGTCGGATGGGACATGGCCAGACTGGAAGGAGGCATTGATAAATGCTGTCAAGAAGGGGACGAGGGTCGTGCCACAATCCTTAATGAGCTGAGCAGGGCAAGCGTTGCCCTTGCAGTTGGACGGATTGATGGTTTTTAGGAGGGAAATTACTTCGGATTCGCTCATGTCCTTGAAGTTGAATACCGGAGAGGAGTTAGTTGTAATCTCCTTATTCTGATTATTATTCTGAGTGGCAATTAGGAAAGTTAAGGCCTTTTGGTGAGCTAGGATTTTCGTTTGCAGGGTATTTAGTTTGTTGAGCATGGCAGATTGGATGTCATTACACCATTTTTCATCCTTCTGGAGGGTGGGTGGCGGGGTGGACAGGGTTTCTAGCTCCCTAAAAATGGCGAAGATTTCCTTGGTGCGAGATTTGGCGTTGGCTATCCTAGTGTTGAAAGAGTTTGTTTTGGCATGGATTATGCCTGATTTATAATCTTTGGAGATGGTCATGGAAGGCTAGTTTGGTTGTATCATTAGGTTTGGCTTTCCAAGCTGCGAGGGCGGCTCGTTTTTTTGCACGCATTTGAAGCAGTTCCTGGGAGAACCAGACATTGGTGCGCTTGGTTTTCTTGGCTTTCCTGAGAGTGAGGGGAGCAATAGAGTCAACTGCTTGGGTAATAGCTAGCTTGAAGGATCTGGCAAGAGTTTCCAGGTCATGCGAGAAGGGAGCCTGGAGTGCGGGCACTTTGAGGAATGGAGTAATGTTTTCCACAGTGAGTTGGCGAGAACTTCTGGAGAGACCTGGAGGGAGGGGGATAGTGGGCATGGGAGGCTCTTTGGAGGTATCGAGGTCAAATTGGATGTAGTGGTGGTCGGACCACGGTATAGGAGAGTTCTCAGTAATAAGTACTGGACAGTTGTGGTGGGTGACCAAATCCAGTGAGTGTCCTTTTGAATGCGTGGGATGGGAGATGGCTTGCGCGAATCCTAGGGTAGATAAGGCTTTATCCAGGGTGGCTGCGTGGGATCATTAGGGTCATTAAGGCCAAGATTGAGGTCACCTGTGAGTAGGCCTTTGGATGTCTTTTCAGGTTGGCGGAGAGGGAGTATTGACTCTAAACATCAACGGTTTAAACTCCCCTCTCAAGAGGAAGAAAATGAGATTCCTCTGCGTGGAAAATCTGCACATAGCCACACTCAAGGAGACCCATATTCAAACTAGAGACATACACAGAATCAGGATTTGTGGGTATAAAAGGTTGATCCAAGCCACACAACCCAGTAAGAAAGGGGAAGTAATAATAGCCCTGAGAGACGGGCTGGACCTCACAATCAAATCAACACAAAAAGACGAACAGGGAAGGTACCTGGCGGCGTTGCTGGAGGGTAGGGGAGAGACGCTCACAATAGCAACAATATATGCACCCAACAAAGGCCAAGACGCCTTTATTCAGAAGTCTCTCACTCAGCTAGGTAATTTTGCTAGGGGCCGAATTATACTAACGGGAGATTTCAATATGGCATGGGATCCTACAATAGACAGAAGCAGGGCAGCATGGGGGCAACACGGGGGGCCCTCTGGGGATCTCGGGAGGAAAATGGGAGAATTGGCCCTAGTAGACACTTGGAGGGAGAACAAGGGGAACACACCAGGAAACACTTTCTATTCATATGCGCATAAAACCCACTCCCGCATAGATTATATATCAATGTCTTCCCCTCTATTGGGCACCCTAACAGATATCAATTTAGGGCCCATGTCAATTTCCGATCATGCCCCAATAACCCTGTCAATAATCAGACCACGCGGTTCAAGGGGCCTGTGGAGATGGAGATACCCGACCCCAATGTTTAAAGATGCAATACTGGTGAAGGAGATAGAACAGAAGCTGGAGGACTTTGCGGCCTATAACAACTAGGATGATACATTACCCCAGGTGTGGTGGGATGCCCTTAAGGCCATAATACGGGGTAAGATCATCGCAATTAAGGCGAGGAGGGAAAGGGAGATAAGATTAGAAGAAGAAAACCTGGGGATTAAACTTCAAGAGGCAATGGCACAATTGGCTGCATAGCATACGAGAGCAGCTGAGAGGGAGATCCTCTCACTCGGAGGTCAAATTAATCTTATCCAGGCTAGGGCGGCAGAACAAAGGCTCCTGCGCCTACGTCAAAGGTACTATGTCAAGGCAACAGATCCAATCGCCTCCTTGCAAAAATGCTACAAAAGGAGGAAAATGACAGGAACATCTTGAGAATTAGGGGAGCAGGAGGCCGGGCATACACCAAAAACCACGAAATACAGAGCCAGTTTTGCCAATTCTACACTAACCTGCATATCTCCAGCAACCCTGACCCTGCTACGCCAGAGGCCTATCTGGACAGGGTAGCACTCAGGACAATAACGAAGGTGGTCAGGAACAGGCTGGAGGAAGATATAACAAACGAGGTCAGGAAGGCTATTGGCTCACTAGCAACGAATAAGGCCCCGGCCATGATGGTTACGTGGCCGAGTTCTATAAGCTACACAAAGAGTTCCGCATCTAACAAGGTTGTTTAACCAGCTAAGGCCCACTGAACTACTGCCTAGGTCTATAGAAGAAGCAAAGTTCCTCCTTGTACACAAAAAGGGGAAAGACCTGGAGTTGTGTGGCTCCTATCGCCCGATAGCTTGTATAAATGTGGACGATAAAATACATACTAAGGTCCTAGCAGCCAGGTTAGACTCGATCATGCCTAAAATAGTACAAACCGACCATCAAGGGTAGGCAAACAGCAGATAACGTACGGAGGATAGCCCACCTAATTGAAAAAGCACAGCGGAAGGAGGTCTCTGCCTTGCTGCTGGCGATCGATGCCAAAAAGGCCTTCAATCCGGTGGAGTGGAGCTTCCTCTTCGCCACAATGGCGCGGATGGGCTTGGGGCCTAAATATTTAAATAGGGTCAAGGCCAACTATCAAGCCCCGACCCTTTGATTGACAGTTAATGGACAGGTATCCGACCTGGTTACTGTAGAACGAGGCACTAAACTGGGTTGCCCTCTATCTCCGCTGCTATACGCCTTACATCTCGAACCATTCCTGGCTGCGGTGAGAGGGGCAGACTCCATAACTGGCATTCCATTTGGGGGACACGAACACAAGGTGGCCGCTTTCGCAGACGATTTGCTTCTTACATTGACATTTCCGAGCAGTCATTGCGGGGCGTTAGCGACGAGCTTGCCAAGTTCGGCCAAGTAGCCGGGTTGAGAATAAATGCCAACAAGTCAGAATTTCTTTGCCTCAATCTCCCAACTCCCACCGAACAGCTAATTAAAACTGCCTTTAGATGGGCATGGGATAAGATCAAATATATAGGCGTTCACTTAACCAAAACTATAGATGGAATATACCAAGCAAACTACCCACTCTTACTAAAAAAGTTCAAATCAAAGTTAATGGACTGGGGACCGCTCTCTATCTCATGGCTGGGACGAGTGAATGTCTTAAAAATGGCGATACTGCCGAGGCAGCTCTATCTGTTCGCCGCATTGCCGATAGAAGTCCTGTATGTTTTTTTTAGAGCCCTTCACAAGGTTACTAATCGATTCATTTAGAACCACAAGCATCCGAGAATCTCTGCAAGCCTCATGAGAATGCCAACCTCTCGTGGGGGACTGGCGGAGCCAGATTTTAGGGCATATTATATAGCGGCACAAGTCAGGATACTTAGAGACTGGCAAAGAGATGACTGGGATAAACCTTGGTGGCCGATGGATAGGGCGGTGCTGGCGGGTCGCTTAGAGGGAATGCTATGGAAACCGAAGGAAGATGGAACTCCCCAAATGTATGCAAGTAGAATTACCTCGACGGTGGGACACTGCAGTGAAGGGGGCTCAGATTACCACATCCCCATTCCCCTATACGCTGCTATTTGGAAACCCGAAATTCACCCTGGGATGTGACACCTCAACTTTTGAAGAATGGTTCCAGGGAGGCTGTCGAATGGTGAGAGATATGTTTGTAGGCGGAAAGGTTAAAGACTTCGAGAGTTGCAAATCAGACTTTGGATTGGAGGAGCGACATAGACATAGATATGGATATATGCAACTACGTCATTGGTTATCTCACCCAGAGATGAAAGCAGCAGGAACACGACCACTGACCCCTTTTGAAAAATACTTGGATACCCACTCCGGGGATAAAGACCTGATGACCTCCATCTATAGATATATCAAGGAAGGAGAAAGCATGCCCAGCAGGACCTATATGAGAAAGTGGAAGGCGGATATGGACACGCCCATAGAGGAACAAGAGTGGCAAAGGCTGTGGAGCCAGATCCCCAGATTCCCAAACTCACTAGATCGCTACAGGTCCGGGAGGCCTGGCTAAAGTTTATGTTTCAATGGCACTTAACCCCAGTCAGACTGCAAAAAATGTACCCAAATACCTCCCATTTGTGCTCGATAGACTGCAGAGGGAGGGTACCTGGGCACATATCTGGTAGGAATGCCCCAAGCTGGACACTTCTTGGAGATGCATACGCCAAGCTATAACGCAGGTACTGGGAAAGGTGGGAGGGGAACATAAATGGCTGGATATCCTCTGCATGTATGCAACCCTGGTCGAAATTCCTACGAAATCACTCCGTAAAATATATGTAATAATGATGATGTCGGCAGTAATAGTGTTGGCTCGGAGGTGGAAATCGAAAACGCCCCCTCAAGAACATGAGTGGATTGCCAACATTTGGTCAGTGGTATCCATGGAATGGCTCACGCATTCAATACAGGGAGAGCATCTGAGGTTCTCAACAGACTGGTCCTGCTAGCATTTCTTGGAGGAGGAAAGAATAGACTATGGTGCCCTAAAGCCATGACCCCGCTGGATATTATTGCCTCACAGGAGGACTCTGAACTATGAAAGAGAGAACATGGGGGCAGCTGGGCAGGTAATCGGGAAATGCAATGAATGGAACAAGACACCATAACGGCATAATCGGTGCCGGGCAGCGAGAGAAAGATAGAACATCTGGTTCCTGGATCGGGGGGGGGGCGTTAATCTTTCCTTTGTTCAATGTTCACAATGTTTTGCCTCAAAAATGTCAATAAACAATTGTTGGAACTTAAACTTAAAGGTTGTCCAAACTAAAAGTCTGCTGGATTAGCAAATATAAAAGGACTGTTGCTGAAAGGAACACGGATCTCAGTTGTTTTGATCCCACAGGTTTAAATCAAGAATGTAAATTATATGTTATTTGATGCAACAAGTTTGTTTTATGCTGGATTTCAGGTCAAGAAATTAAGAATTAACTTAGGCTGGCTGGGCCTCCAAGGGGTTGAAAAACAGGTTTCTACCCAAAGGGAGGGCATTGCTCTCAGCAGATTCTCACTGACACATGATCATTGTGGGGTATGCCAGACCTGTGTCTGCTGCCCGGGACTGAACAATGGCAGATTCTCCAGGCCAGGAAATGGACGTGTGAAGAGGTCATAAACTAGGCTTTCAGAAGGAAATCCCAAAGGTGGGGGCTGCTCCTTGCCTCCAGAGACAGACAAAAGGATGACCTTTTGCTGCTAAAGAATATGTAATGAACATTTTTATAACTCGCTATCAGAAGTGGTGAAAAATATAAAACAGGGAGATTTGTTAATCTAATTTTTGGCCCTACATTTGAAAAGTTGGTTGAACTGTTTGGCATATTCTGAACAGGAATGGCAATATATGTGGTTTTGTGAGAACTGTATTTATGCTAGAATTGTTAAACTTTGCGCACACATTCCTATGATAAACACGCATATTTGTGGAAATTTTGAGACATTTTGGAAAATGTTTTCAGGGCGAAATGGACAAAATGCTGCAGAAAGGTGAAACAAGGTCTCACAGCTGTGGGGTTTTGGTGAACAGATACTCCATAAAATATGTAATCCTTGTATGTGATTTTCGTAGAGGTTGCAAATGTATAAATATGTATTTAGGGCAAAATTCGATTTTGATACTAGTGGCTAGGGGAGGTTTCTAAGTATTGTAAAAATCAAACCATAAACCTGACATCATCGATCTTTGATCCAATCATCAGGATGCAAGGCGGAGATGAGGCTCTGATCCAATCCCAGTTCACAGGGGCAAGTTTAGTTAAGCCGGCCCATACACCCATTTGGTGATGTCATTTGACAGGATAAATAGGGACACCTGACAACACAGAGACACTCTCTCTTCTGAATCCAGCGAAGCATTTTGATCCAGCATTCAACATCCAGCCTTCAACATCCTTCTAGAGCCAGATGCCAACCACCAGGCCAAGCAGTAGCTGAACCATTTTCAGCTAGGCCTCAATCCTCAACCAATCATCACAACTCAGTGAAGCGCTGTGGTGGGGGGAAGCATCCTGAAACTATCTGGCTTGCTACCATAAATGCTTGCCTGCTGAACTTGCCATCCCGCTGATCTGAAATATCCAGAAACAAGAAGGGCAGATCCCGTTCAGTTCTGGCCACCGTCCTAGCTGATGTGCTGTCCTTCCCCGATAGACCGACCAAATTGGCCACAACTTTGACGGTCCAAAAATCTTAAATCCCATTGGATTGTGAGTATTAACAGGATGCTAGAGAACTATTGTATACCTTGCCTTATCTTGCTCCACCCTAATCTCTGAACTATCACTACTTTCATAACCAGTAACCATGTCAAAATCTTTAGTGCTCTCCTATCCTGTCTATTTGCTAAAGCGTCATTTTCATAGTCCTTTTTATTTGTGTAACTTTTATCCATAAATCCCACTTTGAGTACTTGCACTTCTTCCGCCGGGGAAGGCGCTGGGGATCTGTTACTGAAGTCATGAATCAGTCTCAGAGCTTACTTCGTCCCAACCTGGTTGTCTAGTTTGAATGCTCTAGTTTTGAGTAAAAGCATAATCCATATTTTCTGGTTTTAAACTGAAGTCCTTGTCCAAATTTGCGTCTTTATTTTCAAAAAACACATCTCACTAAAACCTCGAACTCCCTCAGTTTGAAATATAGAAACGAAATTTAAACTCTTACTGATACCTAACATCCTTAGCTATCTCCACAACTAAAAACTGCATCAACAGTGTATTTGACCCATTTTTCCTCAATATCGCATAGTAAAAGTTTGCTGCAAATTTGCAATTTCAGCCAAAGTACACGTGTCTTTTGCCCATTTCAAAGTGCTTTTTCCATCCCATCCTGATCTGAAGTGTATATTGTGGTTAATCTTTTAGCCCATGCATGTTAGGACCTGATTATTGTTGCTTTCTTTAGAATTTGTCTCCATTTTAGTGTTTTGACCATTTTGCAGTATTTCACCAAGCCTTGTCACCTGTCATTTCAGTGTCATTAGCCAAAATAAGGTTTTCTCTCTTGTGTGGGAGGGAGGTTTGCCTATAACTCTAGACATTGTGGGCCTCATCACGAGTTGGGCGGTAACGCCGGCGGTATTAGCCCTACCGCCAAACCTCCCGGCGCTATAAGCACCGGATCACGGGTTTGGCGGCAATGGAATTTCCCATTCCCCACTGAGCCCATTCGGGATTGGGCTCAATGGGGAATTTTCATGCTCTTACCGCTGGCGGATTTCCCGCTGGCTGTAATAGTGCAAATTTTTGGCGGATTTCCCCCCCAGAGCTGGGGAGAAATCCGCCGAAGCCCTGATTTGACAGACCCTTAAATCCGGCGGTAATAGCGCGACCGCTGGATTTAAGGGTTACCGCCAAACTCATGATGAGGCCCTGTATGTCATTCCCGAAAACCTGCTGATTACTCACATTGGTGTAGGATTGCTCAGTTGTATTTAAACAAAACTTTGCCAGGGGAACATTAACCTAAACGCTATCTGTGTGCAAAGCAAGACTGTTCTTTTTCCCTGAGTTTTCTATTTTGCCTCCTTATAAGTGAATTAAATTGCTTGACTTATATTTCTGAATTGTATTGTCACACTTTGGGTGATTGCTGCCCCATATACCTATCTATAGTAAACCTATGTGTGATTTGAATATTAAATGAATAAATAAATCTTTACCTTTGCCAACTAGCCTGATTCCTGGTTCAGTGTGACCTGGGGGGTATTTTGAGAAGGGTGTGATATGAGTGGTACATCTTTCAGAATATTTAACTTGTAGACAAAAATAAATAAGGGTTTCATTTGTGTACTACATGCTAGGCGAGACTTGGGTGTGTGCCTGATTGAAATCCCTTACAGCTTGGGGGCTCGTCCCGGGATCCTGAATTTGACCCACCACTCATGACAGTCATACACAGCATACTAGCCGGCAGGGTACATACACCTTGCTGGGTTGGCATACTGTGTCACACTATACAAACACCCCTCAAAAGAAATGCTCAATAGAATTGGGCCTGTTTGCAAAAGTAAATTAACCCTGAGATAAGCCATAAGCAAATTGATATTTCTGAGATGGCGACCCCAGTGGAAATTAATATTGCTAGGGAACACTTCCTGCACAAACTGTCAGCGGTGAGTGGCCAGAACAGGATGAACAGGTATGGTTGCAGGAAATAAAAGAACAAGTCACTGCAACAGACCTGAATACATGGCAGGACAAGGGTCCATTGCATCAAGTGCTTAGCGAACTGTACATGGCCCCAAAAATAAAAGCGGAGCAGTGTAAAATTGCCAAAATAGCGGCCTACCTGTACCTCCACATTGGAGTCATACAGGAAAAACATGCAGACAACATAGATGTGGCAAATAGGCAAGGGGAAACACTGCAGAAAATCAAGACTAATCTGGACTCTGCAGAGCAAAAGCTCTAGAAGAGCCAAGAATCAGAAACCGAGGCTAGGCAGTACATCACCAAACTAAAAGAAGATCTGCCTCTCTTACAGCAAAAGAATGTGGAGCAAGATACCCAGGTACAAACACTGCAAAAAGAATGCCAGGAAAGGGTTGACTCTAGTCAACAGAAACTTGAGCAGCAGTTAACTTTTAACAGTGCTCTGTGCAGGTTCTGTTAAGTCACTACCTGCTGGTAGTCACCCTACAAAACCGCATAGAATCCTTGAAAGAGGAAAATAATTAATTATTAAAGGCATCCACTCTCAAGAGGAATTTGATGAGGAGCTCCAGAAATCTAGTGCATTTAAAAAACAGAGGGACGCCTTAGGCCAGGAAGTCAGCCAATTAAAAACAAAGTTGGAAGAAAAAAAGCTGTCTCTTCAGGAGTTTAGTGAAGTTAAAACGGAATATGAAAAGCTACCAGAACACACCAGGTGGGTAGAGGATGCTCTGACAAAGAACACTTGGACCAATCAGGACCAAACTCAGGAGGTGAGTCTTCTGCAGCAACAATTGGCCTAGTATTCCCAACCCAGGCAGGAAGCACAGAGAGACGATGAAGCTCTCTGTGAAAAAAATGAAAGGCTCCACAAACAGATAGCTGTGCAGGAGCAAATCATTGAGACCAGTAATGCCTTAATAGAGGAGCAAACATGTCAGATTTTGGCATGTAACCAGGGAATAGGGGCTGAAAGAGATAAGGTAAGAAGGGACAGAGAAACCCCTGAGCATAACTTCAGGACCCCTGTCATCAGGGACTTTAATCCCTTCAGTTCCATGGACTCTGCCACCCTCATGTCCACTGGCTCATATGAACCAAGGGCCACAGGGATGGTAGACTTCAGCAGAATGGGAAATATCAGACTGACAGATCAGTGCCTCCCAGAAATGGATGGGCGGGCATTGCAGTACAGATTCCCAAATGTTAGGGATAGCCTCTCTGATCAGGAAGACTCCGGTGAGGGGAGAATCAGAGAATTGGATCCTCAAAACTATCGCCTACCAAGGGATCAGTCTGTCAAATTTGGTGGGGAACTCCATGAAACTAGACCCACCAAGAATATCTTAAAAACCTCTTCCCAGCTAGGCAGTGGGGGGATGGAGGGTACTCAGCCAATCCTGGGAGCAAGGGGGAGTCAGAAGACTTCTGAGCACCACAGGTCTCAAGAGTCTAGGCCCCCACATTCTGCAAGCCATTCCCAAGCTTGCAGAATCAGGGAGAGCCTAGAGGATCAGATAGCCACCTCCTGTAGCAGTGCCTCTGAGTCAGAGAATGAGTGGACAAGGGTGACTAAGACTAAAAAGGCCAACATAATTAAGAGGGCCCTACTGAAAGATCCCCTGAAGCAAATCAAGGCCATTAGGAGCGTCATAATTCCCTACCATAAAAATGCCAAATATTCAGTTTGGGAGCACCTCGAGTTGTATGAGCAAATGATGGATACTTTCCACCTGAAAGATAGCCAGAGTTGCATTCAATATGTCAAGTGGACATTTTCCCTTGAATACTCCAGCTTCTTTACGGGGCTGGAGGATCAGAACTACTCAAGATGGTCCACCTATAGTGCGGCCATCTTAAAGCATTTCTCCATACACAGGAACCCTCAAGAGGCCCGCAAGGCGACTTGCATTTATGAAGTGCAGAAACCGGTAGAGAACAAAAATACAAATGCAAACCCCAAACCAGCCAACACCCCTGCTGCTGCTACGGTGCTCCTAACCAAAGACCCAGAAGGCCCTCGGGCATATCCCAAACAGGTAGTCAAGAAGGTAACCCCACAAATGTGACCCCTAACTCCCCTGAGTACATCAGCCCCCGTTACAAGGGCAACAGACCCATCCTGGGCTATGTGTGGACTCCCCCAGCCCAAGGGGGGGATCCAATCAGGTAGCTGCCAAACCAGGAAACTTCCCTCCTACCTTTCCCCAGGAGGGCAGTAATGCCCCAAATGCCAGGTTGAGCTTCTTTCCCCAGTACCCGTCAAACATCAACCCCCAAAACAACCCTTCTTTTTTCCCCACTTTCCTGAGCCCAGACAGCACAATTCAGCAAAGGCGAGGCCAAGGGTGGAGGGGTACCAGAACTATCCCAACCAAGGGTATTATGGGAGAAGGGACATTTACACTTCCCGTGATCAACCTAGGATGGACTAGAGACCCCCGTAACAGCCAGAACGGGTGTCCCAACTGGAGCGCCAGGTCCAGAATTTGTCACAGGATCTGGGTCGCATGTTGAGGGCTCAGCAGAACCCTCAGATGAACATGGCGACTCCAGAACCCCTCAAATTCAGGGTCTGGTACTCCAGAGCAATGACGGGGAGAGAACCCCGACAACCCACCGGTTCCCAGGGAGGAGGCACAGAGGGGTGGGGGGGTGTAAAGCCTTAGAGGAAGCTTCCTTCCCCACTTGTGGAAAGCCCCTGGAAACCCAGGAACCGGAACCAAAATCTCCTGCCCCCGAAAGTCTGCAACCTAAGGAACAGAGGGCGGGTAGGAGAAATAAAGTGCCTAAAAAGACCCATTTTGTGGAGGAGGTTAGAATCTTCCAATTTGAAGGAGAGGGTCCTCAGAGGATTCTGGGGAAAAGAATCTTCATCTTCAGGGATGGGGGAACGCCTCCCAAAGAAAAGTGGGTCCCAAGAGTTCCTAATCAAGACTGGGTAGATGTGGGGACTGAGTTGAAACCACCCATCATTGAACCCCAAAATGACAAACCAGAAAATCGCCTTGCCCAAACCAATTCTGGTGACTGCCTCCAAAAAGGGGGGGCAGCCCAGAATCAGAACCAGAGGAGTGTACAACTTCCACAATATCCAACTGTCACCTTTTCCTTACAGGTTCCCAAGCTCCCAAACAAAATCCTGCCCAAACTACTCCTCTGTTCGAATCAAAAGTAAAGAAATTAACCCACCAATTGGCCCAAAATGCGCATTATCTTTGCCCCCTTTTGGAGAAGGAGGGAAGATTTTATGCCCCGGTCCAAATACAGGGGCAATGTACATTTTTGGCACTGGTGGACACTGGATCTCAAGCCACCCTTCTGTCAAAAAGGGCCTTTGATCAGCTGAATTCAGGAAGGGGGAGAGATACCAGATCCCTGTCACCCCTCTTCCTGGACAACTTCAGAACTTTGATGGGAATTAAATTCCTGTCGTGGGAACTGTGGATTTAGACATTAAAATTTGGCGACACAAGGTGAAACACCCGGTCGTAGTTGTGACTCCAGAGGGCACACCATGTTTACTAGGGAATGACATCCTGCGTAGATTGTCTCCCCTCATAGATTGTGTAAACAAGGTTCTCTGGACCCAGACTAACCGACCAATAAAATTAAAACATAGTGTCAACCATGTTAGTTTAAATGGCACATGCCACATGGTTGAACAAAAACCTGACCAAATTGAATTCCATTTTCAAAACAACCAAACCCCTGACGTGACAGTAATTACAGTAGGACAACAAATGGTGATGTAAAGTCCTCTCTATTTCTGAAAATCAACCTTCCTTCCAGTCTCAAGTGGCATTCCACACTGGAAGGGAATAGGAATACTCTGAAATTCTATACCAATCACAATCAGAAAATCCCACTTCTATAGTCCAAAATGATGAGAAACCGGCTCAAAGCTTGGCTGACCTTCAGAAAATTCGAGAACAGTTGGAGGACTCTGTTCTCGCCCGAGTGTGTGAACAACGGTAAGAGCTTCATCAGCGAGGCCATGTTCCGAAAACTCCCAAAAGATCCAGCCATTCCCACATTTAAATTGAAACATCCAATTCCAAACATCTCCTGCCTAGTAGGTGTATGCTCAAAATGTCCATAGGCAACAAGAGCATAGTCCATAATTATTGGGTCGTGCGAGATGTCCCTGCTGCATTTTATTTAGGCAGTGACATTCTCAATCGCTTTGCCATTAGTTTGGACCTAATAAACTTTAAAGCCTGGTCCCGATTGGCGGGTAATCCCATGGACTTTGATGACCCAGAGAAAGCATTTCGGTCAGCTCAGTTGCTGCCATATGCAGTTGAAATTCAGATTGCAGAGGAAGTCGCCATCCCAGAACGGACCCGACAATTCACACTTAAAGTAAAAATTAAAAGAGGACAGAAACTACAAAATCCTGAGGCATATGTTCACCTCAATGCCCATTTCCAACAGCAAGGGTTTGGGTTAAACCCAACACCACTCGTCAATACAGAACACTACACCATTCCAATAGTGGTGGATAACAGCGACCTTAGGAGTATCACTCCGGGCGCAGGCACCATTATTGGAATGGCAGTTGATGAACAACATTTTTCCATTGATTTAGGTAATGAACTGGTAGGACCAATCCCCAATGACTGTTTTGACAGTGATAGCGACAATGACGCAACACGAGACAGGATCTTCACCCGGCATGGGGGGAATTTCCTGGTGTACTCTTCCTGCCCTTATGGTAAGGAAGAGGTGACCTGTAACTTCAGGAGGGATGAGGTGATCTTTCAAGTCCACCAGGACTGCCTTCCCCATCTGAAGCCATCCGTCCAAGTCAGTACTTTAACCAGGGACTTCACCCAGCTAGAGGAGGCCACTGAGATAGCCAAACCAGAAGTCTTTCTGGGCTTCAGGCAGATGGTTGAAGAGAGAGTCAACCTAGCTGATGCCTGTGAGACTCTGCAAAAGTTGAAACAAGTTTTCTTAGATTTTCAAGATCTCTTTGCAGTGGACTCCTATGACAGTGGTCGCACCGACATCCACACAACAATAATTCCCACTGACCCTGGCATGACTCCAGTGTTTGTGAAGCAATCTCGCTTGCCTCTCGCATCCATGGAGTCCCTTACAGAAATAATTAAGAACCTTCAGTCCCGTGGGATAATTCGTCCAGTCCATAGCACCTTCAATAATCCGGTGCTGGGGATTTTGAAACCAAACGGCCAGTGGCGACTCTATGATGACCTAAGGGAGCTAAACAAACGGGTCCACGCTTCCTGATGGCCTCTTCCCTACATTGACCAAGGGCTGGCCCAGATCAAGGGGTCAAAGGTATACACTGCCATTGATCTGACCAATGGGTACTGGACTGTATCGGTCAGTAGGGAGGACCAATACAAGCTGGCCTTTACCTTCGGGTGGCAACAGTACACATGGACCCGGACTCCCTTTGGTTACATCAACTACAGCAATTAATTTAATATCTTTTTGCATAAGGCCATGCCCGACTTGGGTAAAAGGGGTAACCTGGCCTATTTAGATGATGTTCTAATCAAAAGTTCAACTGTGGAGGAACACATAGCGGAGATCCGTTATGTTCTGACGCAGTTGAGGGCTGCCGGAGTAAAACTCTTTCCAAAAGGCACAGTGGTGCAGGACCCGTGTCAACTTCTTGGGGCATGTGATAACTCCTAAGGGTCTCTGTCCCCAGGAAAAGAAAGTAGAAGCACTCCAGAAACTCGCACTACTCTGCGGGAGCTAAGGAGCCTCCTTGGACTGACTAATTATAGCAGAAAGTTCATTGAGGATTACGCAGAGATCACAAGACCCCTGATCCATCTGTTGAAGGGCAGGGTCAAGTGAGAGTGGGGTCCAGAACAAGCCGAGGCAGTAAGACAACTCAAAAGAAGCCTCTCACAAGCGCCGTGTCTAGCTTACCCTGTCAAAAACAAGGAGTTCTTCTTGGAGACAGGGTTCTCGAATACATGCTTGACAGCAGTTTTATATCAAAAGCCTGACAAGGTCAATAAAGTAATCTCCTATGTAAGTAAGACTTTGTCCTCTGTGGAGGAAAAATTCAATGTCTGTGAGAAGGCACGCCTGGCAACGGTGTGGGCATTGAAGAATTACCGCCCATTAATCCAGGGGGAACACATCATAGTGGAGACTCTACAACAGCCTCTGCAATATCTTCAAAGTGACAGAATCCGGGCTGGAAATGTCAGTAATTCCAGAATTACTTCCTGGATTCTGTCAATGCAAGGTTTTCCTGTTGAGGTTAGATATGGCCAAAACAAGAAGAGTCCCCTCGCACAAGGTCTGGCTGACTTTTATGATTGTGCCAGAGAAAACTGTCTCAAGGACGAAAGTCTTAAAATCAAGGACAACATGGAGGCGTACCTTAATTCCCCACACAAAGTCTATGACGAAGACAAGTGTGAGGGAATGCCCACTGTCTATGTGGATGGGTGCTCCTACCATGTTGACAACAACAGGGAAAAGGAACTTGTGGCCGGCGTGGGGAATGCATGGGTGAATGATGCCCCAGAACCCTCCGCTGGGTACAAAATCAGTCCCCGTACTAATAAAGTGGCAGAGCTGATGGCTGTGCATCAAGCCATCCTCACTGCTGTCCAACTCCAACTCCACGAACTAGTCATAATCACTGATTCAGATTATGTACGGAATGGGTTGGTGGAGCACCTGGTTAACTGGAAAACCAGAGGCATACTATGTGCTAACAATAAACAGCTAAAACATGAAAAACTAATATACAATATTGATGATCTGGTCACCTCAAATATGATGACCATCTACTGGAAAACGATCAAGGGTCATTCTAAGGTAGAGGGACCAGACAAAACTGGAAATGACTTAGCTGATCAGCTGGCCAAAACCAGAGCCATCCAGGGGGATCTACTTGAGATCACGTCCCTGTTGGGGGAAATCCAGGTCACTGCTATCACTAGATCCCAGACAAATGCTCACAATGAACTCTCAACTGCCCAATAGAGTAAGGAGACCCCAGATGCTGATTTGATTACGACTCAAAAAGGGGATCCAATAATTGGTAAGTTTTATCAACTCATTGAGGACCCTGAGTACTTTCCCCTGATGGATACCGATTGCATGGGGAAAGAGGACCTCAAGAGTGTTGATGAAATGTCCAAAAATGTTCCGAATCCAAGACGGTTTGTTGGTGAGGAGATCCATATCTGGCCATGACCAGTGGGTCGTCCCTACCTCATTCCGAAGCCTGATGCTAAGTCACGCCCATGATGCAGCCACAGCCGGTCATCGGGGGTTTCATACGACATTAGAAATCTTGCGAGAGGTTGCATACTGGCCACACATGAGGCAGGACCTCGACCAATACTTGAAGGGGTGTCTTGTGTGTGCACAATTTCAGCCAACATCACTCACACACCGTGCTCCCCTCCAAAAGAGGGGGATGACACTGCCTCAGTCAGATTTGCAAGTTGATTTTATCAGGCCCGTGATTCGCTCCTGTAGGGGGAACAAGTACATGCTGAACTTAACATGCTTGTTTAGTAAATGGGTGGAATGTCTCCCAGCCCCAAATTACAAGGCAGAAACGGCAGCTGCCCTGGTCATCAATCACATCTTCTCGCGTTTTGTCCTCCAGTGGTGGAGTTGAGAGGTACAATAAAACTATTGTGAGCATATTAAAGTGTGTGGCAGATTCTGGGCCAAGTTGGGACATTCGATTACGCCATGTCCTGATGGCCGTCAGATCTACCCCATCTTCTACAACAAAAATGTCTCCATTTGAGCTGATGACTGGACGAAGGATGGTGCTACCCCAGCATCTGCTCTACAGAACCCAAGAGCAGACCTTGATAAATGCCTCCACAACTCATGAGTATGTTGAGAATCTGAGAAAACACCTTCAACATGCTTTTGTTTATGCTCAGCAGAATCTAGAAAGATCTGCAGACAGTATGAAGACCCACTATGACCTTAAGACAACTAAAAAGGAATATCAAGTAGGAGACCAGGTCTACTTGTACAATTTCCAAAGGAACCAAGCCAAAGAGCGCAAATTCCTCCCAAGTTGACGGGGTCCTTTTGAAATGGTGGACAGAATCTCACCAGTCGCCTACAGAATCTGCATCCCCAAGGGCAGTTTGACAGAGGGGAAGACAAGTTGCGACAGATAGAAGAGCTTACTGGAAACCCAGAGAGAGAAAATCCAGACATCTAGAAAAATTATTAAATATTCATTGATTACACCTGAGAAAATGGGTAAACTATCACTGAATATAGGTAGGGGGTATTGCCAATTGTTAGGGAATGCAAGTGTCATTCCCACTGCTGAGATCCCCCGAAGATGTGTGGGTACAGTAGTGGGAAAATGTTCATAACCGTGTTATGTTCTGCTTTCTAGTATTGGCACTAAATCCCAAGAATCACCAAGGAGGACCACTCGGGAACTGGAAGGAAAAACCCAAGTAATCCAGAGTATCGTCCCATCCCAACCCGAACCGGCAAAGAGAGCGTTTTCCCTCAATCGCTGACGGGAGAAGCAACTGAATTTCTCCACATGGACAGAAAAGAACATCCCACTCGCCCGACTCCCCCTCGACTGGAGGTCAAAACGAAGTCGGGAAGGGGAATTTGTGGGATGTATTGACCCACTCTGCTATATTATGTGGCCTCACTCTATCTATGGTGTGAGAAACAATAAAATGGCGGCAAAACCTCCAAAACCGCGTTTTTCCTACATACAAAAAGATGGCTGCACAGCCTGCCATCCATGGTTCATGTGTGGTGGAGCAGAGCACACGCTGCAGAAAAAGTGCCAGTGGGCTCCATGACAAGTAAACCTAGAGTGCAAAGGGAGAAGCAGCGCTTTGCAAGTGAACTCCAAAATTTGCCTGTAAATGACATTTACTTTGCTTCTGAAACTTCAAAATGCCTGTACATAACAATTTCCAACACTCAAAATAGTGCTTGGCGCTAAAATTCATTTAAGCTAATGAAGCACTGTGAATTTACAAGGTCCTGAAATGTAAGAGCAAAACACCTTCTCAGCAAAACCGGGCTACCTGTGAGTGACAGCCCCTGTCAAATGAGCTCTCCTGATTAAACTTAAGGTTGTCTAAACTAAAGGTCTGCCGGATTAGCAAATATAAAAGGACTGTTGCTGAAAGGAACATGGATCTCAGTTGTTTCGATCCCACATGTTTAAATCAAGAATGTAAATTATATATGTTATTTGATTACAAGAAGTTTATTTCATGCTGGATTTCAGGGCAAGAAATTAAGAATTAACCTAGACTGGCTGGGCCTGCAAGGGGTTGAAAAACAGGTTTCAACCCAAGGGGAGGGCATTGCTCTTAGCAGATGCTCACTGACACGCGATAATTGTGGGGTATGCAAGACTTGTGACTGCTGCCTGGGACTGAACAATGGCAGATCCTCCAGGCCAGGAAATGGACGTGAAGAGGTCATAAACTAGGCTTGCAGAAGGAAATCCCAAAGGTGGGGGCTGCTCCTTGCCTCCAGAGACAGACAAAAGGATGACCATTTGCTGCTAAAGAACATGTAATGAACATTATTTAGAGATTTATAACTCGCTATCAGAAGTGGTGAAAAATATGAAATGGGCAGATTTGTTAATCTAATTTTTGGCCCTACATTTGAAAAGTTGGTGGAACTGTGTAGCATATTCTGAACAGGAATGGCAATTTATGTGCTTTTATAGGAACTGTATTCATGCTAGAATTGTTAAACTTTGCACACACATTCCTATGGTAAATGTGAATATTTGTGGAAATTTGGAGGCATTTTGGAAAATGTATTCAGGGCAAAATGGACAAAATGCTGCAGAAAGGCGAAACAAGGTCTCACAGCTGTGGGCTTTTGATGAACAGATACTCCATTAAATATGTAATCCTTGTATGTGATTTTCATAGAAGTTGCAAATGTATAAATATGTATTTAGGACAAAATTCGATTTTGATACTAGTGGCTAGGAGAGGTTTCTAAGTAATGTAAAAATCAAACCATAAACCTGACATCATCTGTCTTTGATCCAATCATCCGGATGAAAGGCGGGGATGAGGCTCTTATCAATCCCAGTTCACATGGGCAAGTTTAGTTAAGCCGGCCCATACACCCATTTGGTGATGTCATTTGACAGCATAAATAGGGACACCTGACAACACAGAGACACTCTCTCTTCTGATTCCAGCAAAGCATTTTGATCCAGCATTCAACATCCAGCCTTCAACATCCTTCTAGATCCAGATGCCAAACACCAGACCAAGCAGTAGATGAGCCATTTTCAGGTAGGCCTCAATCCTCATCTAATCCTCACAACTCAGTGAAGCGCTGTAGTGGGGGGAAGCATCCTGAAACTATCTGGCTTGCTACCATAAATGCTTGCCTACTGAACTCGCCATCCCGCTGATCTGAAATATCCAGAAACAAGAAGGGCAGATCCCGTGCAGTTCCGGTGACCGGCCTAGCTGATGTGCTGTCCGTCCCCGATAGACCGACCCAATTGAGCACAACTTTGACGGTCCAAAAATCTTAAATCCCATTGGATTGTGGGTATTAACAGGATGCTAGAGAACTATAGTATACCTTGCATTATCTTGTTCCACCCTAGTCTCTGAACTATCACTACTTTCATAACCAGTAACCGTGTCAAAATCTTTAGTGCTATCCTATCCTGTCTATTTCCTAAAGTGTCATTTTCATAGTCATTTTTATTTGTGTAACTCTTATCCATAAATCCCACTTCGAGTGCTTGGACTGGTTCTGCCGGGGAAGGCGTTGGGAATCTGTTACTGAAGTCATGAATCAGTCTCAGTGCTTACTTCGTCCAAACCTAGTTGTCTAGTTTGAATGCTCTAGTTTTGGGTAAAAGCATAATCCATATTTTCTGGTTTTAAACTGAAGTCCTTGTCCAAATTCGCATCTTTATTTTCAAAAAACACATCTCACTAAAACTTCTAACTCCCTCAGTTTTAAAGATAGAAACGAAATTTCAACTCTCACTGATACCTAACATCATTAGCTATCTCCACAACTAAACCTGCATCAACAGTGTATTTGAACTGTTTTTCTTCAATATCGCATAGTAAAAGCTTGCCGCAAATTTGCAATTTCAGCCAAAGTACACGTGTCTTTTGCCCATTTCAAAGTGCTTTTTCCATCCCATCCTGATCTGAAGTGTATATTGTGGTTCATATTATAGCCCATGCATGTTAGGACCTGATTAGTGTTGCTTTCTTTAGAATTTGTCTCCATGTTAGTATTTTGACAATTTTAGCAGTATCTCACCAAGCCAGTCATTTCAAAGTGTCATTGGCCAAAATAAGGTTTTCTCTCTTGTGTGGGAGGGAGGATTGCCTATAACTCTAGACATTGTATGTCATTCCCAAAAACCTGCTGATTACTCACATTGGTGTAGGATTGCTCAGTTGTATTTAAACCACACTTTGCAGGGGGAACATTAACCTAAACGCTATCTGTGTGCAAAACAAGACTGTTCTTTTTCCCCGAGTTTTCTATTTTGCCTCCTTATAAGTGAATTAAATTGCTTGAATTATATTTCTGAATTGTATTGTCACCCTTTGGGTGATTGCTGCCCAATATACCTATCTATAGTAAACCTATGTGTGATTTGAATATTAAATGAATAAATAAATCTTTACCTTTGCCAACTAGCCTGATTCCTAATTCAGTGTGACCTGGGGTGTATTTTGAGAAGGGTGTGATATGAGAGCTATATCTTTCAGAATGTTGAACACATAGACAAAAAGAAATAAGGGTTTCATTTGCGCACTACATGCTAGGCGAGACTTGGGTGTGTGCCTGATTGAACTCCCTTACAGCTCCTAAGAAGCAGCCGATGGCGGACGGTCGTCAACAGATACTAGCAGCCATAGCATATTTGAAGGAGTCACTAGAGACTAAGATAGACGCCGTCAGAATTGCCGTGAACTTACGAAGACAAGATGTGAGAGCACTCGCTAAACATACAGTGACACTTGAAAAGTCAGTGGCGGGAAATACCAGTGGCCTCAAAGACACCATGGAAGAAGTTGGAGTACTGCAACAAGTGCGCAATCTAGAGGACAGAGACCCGACGATGCTGAAGGCAGGGCTAGGCTCAACAACGGAAGGATCATTGGGCTCCCAGAAGGGGAAGAAGAAGCAAATCCGACAGAGTACATTGAAACCCTGATGCAGCAGGAAATTGGTCCAGGAGCCCTTAGCCAAGGCTTCACGGTGGAACGGGTGCATAGGTCACTGATGCGGAAGCCACCACCGTGAGCCCAGTCGAGGCCAACAATAGCCCGGATTTTTAACTACTGAGATAGAGAGAAGATCCTGGAACACTTTTTCTAAAGGCAGAACGATCCAATGACCGTCCACCATAATAACGGCGTATCCAGACTCCACCTTGCTGGTTCAAAAGCAACGTATGAACTACATAGCAAGAGAATACTACAAGAAGCGTATCTGAAGTACATGCTGTTATATCCGGCCAAGCTGAAAGTGATTTACAAGAGCTGTGCCATATTCTTTGATAACCCTGAAGACGCGCACAAATGTATGGACATGCAAAACTTGCCAAACGGAGCGGGAGCCGATCCAAGCAGTCGGGAAATGTCTCAAGCCGAAGTTCATAATGATCACTAGGGTGCAGGAGCCGGTACTTATAGAAAGGGTTGAAGCTGATTTTGGGCTCCAGCAACATGATTCCTACTTACGTACGCACTATGCAAGAGCGTCCTACACCCCAGATTGCATTGGTTTGCACAGATACTAACAGTTACGCATTCGGCCACTGCGCATCACACACCAGGATATGATCCTGGGATGGTGGCGAGAAGTGGTGAGGTCTGAGGGTTGAGCTGGGCTATAGTTGGGAGGGGCACTTGGGAGTTGGGGTAGTTAAAGGGAAGTTAGCCTATGAGTCCGCACGGAATATGCTGAACTGGTATAACAGACTGTTTGTGCGTGTTGTAATTTGTCAATACGATTTCAAATGTGATGGGGGAACTTACAGCGGTGTCCTGGAATGTCAGCAACCTTAACAGTTACATTAAACGTAATAGAATTATGACGTATCTAAGGTGTCAGAAAATGACATAGCGCTCCTACAGGAGACTCATCTCACGAAAGATAGACAGACTGCACTGTCTAAGAAGTGGAAGGGTGCCACGCTGGGCTCGCCATACTCTGCTTCTGCTAAAGGGGTGTTAATATGGGTGGCACCGTCGATTCCTTTGAAGGTGCTTTAATGACAAAGAAGGCAGGATGTTCGGGTTCCGAGGTCAAGTGGAACACGGAATTTTGCATAATCAACACATACTGAGTCAAGACACTGCAGCTTATTTTCGCACGTTGTATCCATTAATACGTCCATACATAGATGGTACACTGATTTGGGGTGGAGATTTTAATTGTATACTGGATAGGTCAGATCAGAAATTCATGCACCCTGCCCCGTCTGCCAAACCCCTACGTGCATTATTACAATCATTTCAGCTTGTGGACATTTTGCGTGCCCCCCACCCCCCCAAAGAGCGTGTTTCCCTACATGAAGACTTTGTAGTGGGTCCCTTCAAGGTGAGGCATTCTGGGAACATTTAAAAACCGGGTTGCAGGACTACTTTATGCATAATATGGGAAGCATTGAGTCAGCAGGTACATTATGGGAGTCTTTCAAGGTGGTGATCATAGGGACAGCAATTGCTAAAGCGAATGGGGTTCAGGCAGCAATCGAGAACGACCTATGGAAAGCTGAAACCAAATTAGAAGCCATAAACGGTCAAAGTGACCTCCCTAATGGGAGTGCCAGAGAAGCTGTTGCCCTACAGCAGGAGTGTGTAGTACACTGGGATAGACTCAGGAAACTGAGCTATAGGAAATATGTGGAACGTTAGCATGCTGAGGGAGATAAACCAGGGCGCTTGTTAGCCTGGTTATACAAGACGGAGACTGAGCGAAGTGTGATTCGAGCAATTAAGGCAGGGGATGGGGAGCTTTGTGAGACGCAACAGGACATAAGTAACCATTTCCATGAGTTCTACGGAACATTGTATAAAGAGACATCGGAAACCTGAGAGTCAGAGATTGAAGAATCCTTAAAGCCGATCGATCCTCCAAAGCTAGACTCGGAAGATGCAGACAAATTGGAACTACCCATAACTAAAGAAGAGCTCGAACATAGCACAAGAGGGTTCCCGTCGGGCAAGACTTTGGGGGTGGACGGTCTGCCTAGTGAGTTTTACAAAGTGTTTCTGGCAGAAATTATACCCCCATTGTTGGCAATGCTAAACAAATCCCTAGATAAAGGCATTTTGCCAATGCCATTGCGACAGTCCATTATAGTTCCATTGCTGTAGCCTAACAAACCTGATACTGAATGTGGTTATTACAGACCTCTCGCTGCTTAACCAAGATGGGAAAATACTGACGGCTCCAATGGCTAATAAGTTGACACCAATGATCCACACATTGGTACACCCAGACCTGTCGGGCTACATCCCACATAGAAATATCACATGTAATCTAAGACGTTTGCACCATGTAATAGATTATACCCAAGACAGTGCCCAGCCAATGGTGGTGGCCTTGCTGGACGCAGTCAAAGCCTTTGACTCGGTCAGATGGCCATGGTTACTAGCGGTTCTGAAAGGTTTCGTTATAGGCCCCAAATATATTAGATGGGTTAAGCTACTATACAGTAACCCGGTGGCTAGGGTTAAAACGGGTGCCCTGATATCAGAACAATGGGAGTTAAGCAGGCGAACCAGACAGGGCTGTCCTTGGTCTCCAATGTTGTTTATACTTGCTTTAGAGCCGCTGGTGGTATATCTGTGGAAAGAGTACCAAGAAGCTGGCATTAATACACGTGGTTGCAAACAACTAATCTCCCTATATGCGGACGATATGCTCCTCTATTTACAACAACCGGAGATCAATGTACAAGACGTACTGGATGTGCTGGAGCGTTATGCAGACTTGTCTGCCATCACAATCAATCCGCAGAAGTCCAGTTTGTTCCCATTAGCGGGGTATAGTGGGAGTCCCCGGGGAGCGCTACCAGTATTTCCGATTAAATGGGAAACAGAAACATTTAGATGCTTGGGTGTAGATATTTTCCATAATCCTAAAGCAGAACACGAGCAGAATCAACGGTGCAGGCTGTCAATAAAATAGAGAACTCTATGAAATTCTGGGCCAACTGCCACTGTCGCTGATGGGGAGGACCGCTTTGTTGAAAATGGTGGTGCCCCCAAGGCTGTTGCATTATTTCATAAATGTCCCATACAGTATACCTAGAGCTTTTTTCATGAGGTTAAATACCATTTGCCGGGGTTTCCTATGGCATAATTTGAGGTGTAGTCTCGCGCTAGAAAGAATGCAAAGGCCGTATGAACAAGGAGGGTTAAAAGTGCTGGACTTCGAAGGGTATTTCGTGGCGTGCCAGTTACAGTTTGCAATGCATTGGCTATCTGACAAACAGACTCAAGATCTAGAGTTACTACAACCGGCAAGTACCCCGTTCTTTCTGAAGGAGATGGTACGGAGCAAGGTTCCACGGGTACCTAGGCCTCCTTTGCTCTTGAAACTGGGCATTGTGATATGGCAAAGGGCCTGCCGCCTTCTGAGCAAAGATGCACCTTATTCACCCCTGGTCCCACTAGTGACACTCGGGTGTGAGGATACCCAGCTTAGGCTGACAGTGCAGAAATAAGGAGAGCCTAGGGGGTGGTGACACTAAGTGACATATTGGTGGGAGACCGAAGACCTTCTGCGAGATAGTTGCAGAATCAGGAGTTAGTGAGGGGCAACATATACCCCACACCTCACTTTTACATGGGCTGAAGCAGAAGTCGCCAGCAGCGAGAGGAGTTTTGGTTGAGGGCGAAACAATAGAAACACTATATGATATCTCTGAAGGGGGGCACGCAATATCAAGATTATATGAGATTCTGATGTTAAAACCAGATAGCAATCTGATACTGATAAAACAACGTTGGGAGGCAGACCTAGGGGAGCAATTGTCAGATGAAGTCTGAGTACAATCAAGGGGTATCACAAAAAAGTGTCCAGAAATGCAAAACTACAGTTGATTCAATTATACGTTACCCACAGAGCATATTTAACGCCAGGAAGAATTGCAAGATTTAGCACAACAATACAAACGTGTCCGAAATGCAGCTTGGTCAACGCAGACCTGATGCACATGTTCTGGGCCTGCGCTGACATACATTTCTTTTGGGAGGGAGTATCCCAAACATTGTCCAGAATTGGTCTATCGGCAGATTTGGTTACCCCTAAGACATGCACCCCTAGGCAGTTTCACAAGACCTAAGCAGACAAGAGATGTCGGTAAATTGAGAGATTTAGGTTATATTTTAGCAAGACGTAGTATTGCGATGGGATGGAAGGCACGTAAAGGCCCAGAGATAAAGGCATGGTTGAGAGACCTCCAGAAATGGGCAGTGGCAGAGATGGCTGTGTGGCAAGAGGCATCCCGCAAAGGCCAGGTGGAACAAAACATACATTTGATGGCTTGGAAACAGATTATACAGGATCTGGTGCCCTCTGCACAGGAAGGCACACAAACACAGATACACGCACCATCACAAATAGCGGAATTAGATTCTGATGAGGAGTTCATGCTGTTTAACACAGAGTATGGGAAGATAATATTGGTAGAATAGGCTAAGGGGGAGTTGGGAATGTTGAACAGATGAAAAATGTGATGTATCATCGGATATTGTTTATAACGTCTGTAAGTTATGGGGTGGTGAAATTAATAAAACTTGTTTTAAAAAAAAATAAACATATTGGATGTAACATGACCACAGTACACTTCATAATAACTGTGAGACAGAATTACCAATGCACTAGTAGATTGGATAATTTGTTTCAAGAAATGCGCAATACGAACAAGATTTTGTACAAGTACTTCAATACCAGCGTACTTCAGTATTTCACCAGTGACTCAAAAATACTGTACATCACTAGTCTATTGATGTACGATGAGGACCGAGCATCCTGCCAATGTACCCGTTGATATGAGCGTGATATCTATACATGGTTAGGTTTAGCCACATTCTTTGAGCACTGTAAAATATAATAAGGAAAGTTATGCATAAAATAGATTGTCCTATTGCATCATTCTGAATAATTGTCCACTGTTCATGTATTGAAGGTCTTTGGCACCAACCTAGAGCGCCAGGCCGTTGGGAATCAGCCAACCCTCGCAATCCACAGATCTAAATCATCTATGATATTCCAATGAGCAAATCTATATGACTCTCCAGTGAGCCACATTGAGGGTTATCTAACAAAAACCTGCAAAACAGAGTCAAGGAAAGAAACATGTATTTATTTGCATCGTTTGAAAATACTTTAACAAACAATATTACTCAAACCTACATTACACAGGAACAAACACTACTTTCAAAACACACATAATGATATTGCGAAAATGTTTGTTCCAGCTGTTTTTCAGATGAACCCCAGCTGTACCATAATTTGTAGGAATGCTTGGGTGGATATGCCAATGTTCAATTGGTTTTAATATTGTATTTATTTAATGTTTACTAGTAATGTTGCTTGTAGTTTTAATGCAACATTATAATCCTTGTGTCAAGAACACATGAATAAGAGTGATCTATGATGTTCCGACGCAGGCAATTTTCACCAATGCCTCGTTCCCCGAGCCTGGTTTCAGCACTGTGGGGAAACATCATTTTCTCAGAGTGCCGGGGGGGCGTGGCCAACTAGCACACGATGAGGACGTGAATCCTCGGTGCTCCATGGCCACCAGCCGAATCCTGAATAAATCCTGTAAAAATCGTACCAGATTGGAAAGAAAAACATATTATCCAGTGGCGGACACCTGCGGCCACATCTGACGGCAGTGTGAGGCAGAACCAGAGTAAGGAACCAGAGATATCGCTGACCGAAGCTGACTGCGACTGGCGCCAAACCCACATCAAGATGGCTGCCGAGTGCGGAGGGCGGTAGGGGTCGCCGCGGCCCGCCGACGAGGGTATTGTGATTCCCCTCCTCCCGCGCTGCCGCGCCTGCTTGTGCCCAAGCTATTGAGGACTCCTGAAGACTGGGCTTCCCCTTAGGTTGTCGACGTCTGTCGGCCAACAGGACTGCTCCTGTAACCAACCGTGGGACCTCTGGACTGCGACCTGCCACGGTCCCATGCCAAAAGAAGATCTGGCCGCTGGCGACGAGACGAGAACCAGCAGCGTGGGGGCTCCTTCCCGCCCAGACCTGGGGCACACAGACCCATAGCTGCACCCAAGGTGAGCTGTGCTCGTGCACGGGGCGTGCCGAATTGTAGCCCGGGTGGGGCTGTGAGCAGAGAGAGACAGTGGCTCCCTCGATACGGAGGTGGCCCAGATCGCAACCCACGCTTTCCATTGCGGCCAGCTGTGACCAACGGAAGCGAGGAGTGTACGATCCCCCTTGATGGATGCTGTCCCTCAAGCGCAACCCCCATCCGGAGAGAAAGACGGCACACACACCAGCCTGTAACTTTCCTGGACGGCAGGGCTACAGCCCAAGGCACTGGGACCCGGCACTAAAGGTGTCATCCCGGAAAAGTTGTGTGGTTGGAGGCATACGACATAGAGCGCCTCGCGGAAATAGTCGCTGAGCTCTCCTAGGCTGCCTCAGGGACGGACCGGTCCGCAACATCTAGGCCCCTCATGGGCATTTGCGGGCGCTCCATACTACGTTGAACACCCGCCGACATCCCTACGAGAACCGGTAAGGAGAGGGGGAGATGGGACACGGCTGCCGAACACTGAACTGAAGGAATCACATTGCAAATAAGGTGGAGAAAGTCTCCCCTGCCCCGACCCCCTCTTCCTTTTGGCCCGTCGACCACATTGGCCTAGCACACAGACAACTAGAGCTGACTACTGCCCCGGGAGAGAAGAACGAAAAGACCCCGGTCGAACCCTCAGGCAGCAGACACCCTGCGCCAACTCCTAACTGACAGGGAACAAGGGACAAGGGAAATCGCTTATCCGATTACAAAGAACAGATCACTCCGAAGAAATACCTTAACTGAATGATGCAAAATCCCCACAGACACTAAAATGCAGCTATACAGCTCCAGAGGCTAGCCCACATACAAAGTGAACCACGTGGAGCGCTAAAATAACACTTGAACGATTAGAGGACTATTGAGCTAACCAAACAGGGACACGTGAAGATGAGGGGTACAGTCAGGACACTAATCTCATTACAAGACACAAGATCCATAGAACGAACCACCCCCACACGGCGAGTCCCAATAAGAAAGTCAGCACCAGTCACAGCAATAACACGCCACAAACACCTGCTACAATGGGCAAAGACAAGATTAAAAAAGTGAACAACCAAAGCACAATGGAACAATAAACAACTGCCACTCTATCCCCGACGGCGGAAACAGGCGGGTCTGAAGACTCACAAAATCCTGAAGAAAACGTTTCTCTAATAGATGTGATGAACGCCATTTCCAACTCGCGAACCTCTATGGAAGTGAAAATGGATGGCATTTCCACAGAGGTCTCCCTGCTGCGCCATGTTCTTCAGAAACTCTCGTCCCGCACCGGAGAGGCTGAGACTCGGATATCAGTCGCAGAGGACGAATTGAGAAATGTGGACCGGCAAATGAACAGAGCATTAGAACGCATCAAAATATTGGAGAGCAGAGTGGAAGAGGGAGAAGGTAGGTCAATGAGAAACAACATCCGTATTCTTGGCCTGCCTGAAAAGGCTGAAGGGGAAAGCATGGAATTGTTCCTAAAGCAATGGATTGCAGATCTATATGCTCCCAAGACCCTATCGAAACTCTTCTCGTTAGAAAGGGCACACCGAGTTCCAACGGGCAGACCTACACCTGGTGGGCCACCGCGAACTGTGGTAGCAGAAATCCTAAATTATAGAGACCGAGATACGGTGATGCACATGGCCAGGACAATGGGCGAAATAACATACAACAGCTCCAGGATAGGCTTCTTCCCGGACTTCACTAGGGAGGTGCAGAAAATGAGACAATCCTTTGATCCCCTTAAAAAACGCTTACAGACACTGACCGTGAAATACGGCCTCCTGTTCCCAGAACAGCTGAAAATGTATCATAATGGGACGACGACGCACTTCACAGACCCTAAAGAAGCATGGACCTGGGCGGAGACCAATCTGAAAGGAGACTGGGGCCAACGCAAAAGATGTGAACTGAGAGGAAACAGACCGAGGCTAAATGAGCCTCCACAAGAAATACTTCAACAAGACATGGAGGCGATACCACAAAGACAAGATGAATAAAGGCACGAACGGACGAAAATGGTACGTCAACATGACACAAGATTAAGAGAAAACCATCTAACAACTATAGCAACTGGTGAAATGAAAGCTGGTGGCCCACAAGCCAGCATGGCACAACCCCCAAGTTACGCGAAGTGCATACTGAGGTATTCATAATACCAAAGAGACTTTAGCACTTAGTATTAATTCAACTAGTTAAACGTTTTGTTCAATGGGCGACAGATGCTTCAGTTGGGGATGGAGTATGGGGAGGGGGAGTTGGGAATTACACAGGTACTCAATTGGCAATTGGCGCAGCAAGACTACAGTCAGCAGTATGCACATGAAGATCGCGAGAGATGACTATCCTCACATGGAACTAAATCCAAAGACTGATGCCCGCAGCTGGAAATAATGCAAGAAAATGCGCCTTCGTGACAAGGAACGTGAATGGCCTGGGAAACAGTATAAAACGAAGGCTAGTAACACATTACATAAATCGCCACGATCCAGACTTAGTGCTGCTCACTGAAACACATCTGCCAGGCACCGAATGCCACTTCTTCAAGAGAACTAAACACAAGACGGCGATCCACGCAGGCTTCTCCATGGGCTCGAGAGGGGTGTTAATTCTGATAAACAAAAGAACTCCAATCAACATAGGCAATGTGATCCAAGACCCTAGTGGAAGATTTGTTTTCATACAGGGCACACTATGAAACCAAACCCTAGACGTACTAGCGGTTTACTCCCCCCCCCGGCACTGATAGCCTTTTTGGAAGAAATTACTCCGCTAATAGCCAATAATCCGGCAGATACACTAGTGGTGGGCGGAGACTTCAATGAAGTAATGAATATCATAGATGTCCGTACACACATGAGGGAGGAACCTGTCAACACCAACCAAACTTGCCACTTTTATGTCAGCACTGGGCCTAAAAGATGCGCGGAGAGACCTACACCCAACGGAGAGACAATTCTCGTTCCATTCGGGTGCACACGCGTCGATGTCTAGATTGGACCACTTTTTCCTCCCTGGCGAAAACATTCACAAGGTAGCAGATGCAACCCTACATCCCTGCGGAATATCGGATCATTCCCCACTCACGATGATGCTGGAAACAGAGAGACCCCAACCTCCACCGAGATGGTGATTGAATGCATACTATCTAGGATTTCCAGAGCTAACGGAGAAGATTCGGGAAGCAACTGCAAACTATTTCGACCTGAACCAAGATTCAGTGGCCGACAAGGAGATAGTGTGGGAAGCATACACGGCGACTCTAAGAGGTGAAATACTGAGCTGGACAACTGCACACAGGAAGGCACATAAGAAAGATGTAGACGAGGCAGAACAAGAGGTGAAACGCGTCGAGATGAAATTCACAAGTACGGGAGTGGAGACAGATAGCACATCCCTGCAAATAGCACAAACGAAACTGCACAATGTGGCCCTAACATGTGCACAACAAGCGCATAGAACCATGCACGCCAGGCTCTATGAGACAGGAGATTAGGCCAGCAAAATTTGGTATGGTTGGAGAGGAGAGAGGAGGGACACCACCAAGTGCGTCGTATAAGCACCACAAACACTGAATGGGCCTCAACTGACCCAGACATCGCAGAGGCATTCGCAACCTACTTCGAAACGCTATACGCCCCGCCTACGACACCAACAGATCCCAGCGTACTGGACTCACTAACCATCCCAACGTTAAAAGAAACACAGAAAACGCAGCTCTAAGCCGAATTGACTGAAGAGGAACTGACCACAGCCATCTTGCAGCTCCAAGACTCCTGGCCCCAATGGCTTCCCAGTGGAAGTATGGAAGAAAATTGGCGCTGGAGAGGTCGCATCCCACATGCTACAAATGTTTTTGAGAGCCAAGGAAAACAGAATCCTTGCGCCAGACTTAAGGAAAGCTGCCATAGTGGTGATACACAAAGAAGGCAAACCACCGGACGCATGCTGTTCCTACCAACCAATCTCACTCAGAAACACAGAAGCCAAAATACTGGCAATAATACTGCCCAATCGGCTTCAGACAGTGATACCCTCCATGGTGTTATGCTCACCTGGTTCCCATAGGGGCGTAGATCGAACCCGGACAGCTGCGGCCTCCACCAGCGTGAAGCGTAGGGCAAAGATGACCGTCTGGACGGACCCCCTCAGTCTTGTAAGCTTGACTCGTAGAAATATTCTCCTGTAGATGAAGAAATGTATTAAGCCCCGTGGGTGTGAATGCAGACCCCCCTCCCTGCTCCCGTTCTCCCCACTTGTGACCTCCGATATTCCCAGTCAGTGTCCTCACCTTATGTTTTTGATTGGTGAGCTCTCCATCCTGCGTGGCATGCAGGGGTGCGTAGATACCAGTTACTTCACTGGTTTTAGGTGCTGGAGTTCTGGACGATTATTGAGTCCGGAGTTTGCCAAGTTTTAAAGAGTTCAAAATGTCCAATGTTCACTCTTGCACTTCCCTGTTGATTTGCGGCGGCAAATTCTGTCTGGGGGTTGCTGGCGGCGTTCAGGTGAGAGTCTGTATCACCCAAACTATCCTGTGAAGGTGCGTGAGATTAGCTCACTGTCTTTTCCTTTTTTCCTAGATGCAGCGTATTGAAGGATAAAGCCTCCGGTGATAATCAGGTAAGTCTTGTAATATAAGTGATTGTCTTTTTAGTCTCTTTATGCTCACCTTGCTATTTCTTGTCTTTTCCCCAGATGTTGAAAATCACCGTAAAAGTGACAGAGGCAGCGCCGAGTCGGAGATGCTGTGGGCTGGTGAAAATGGAGCGGCGCTGCAGCTGGGATGCGACGCGTGCCGGAAGAATGTTCCTTCAGGCTCGGAGTGATGCAAGATCCGAAATCAGGTGAGGAATCAGATTAAAGTCTGTAATCTAACCTCTTCTCCTATTTTCTTTTCTCTCCTAGGGCTCCGTGTTCGAGGCGGGCGTGGCAGAAGGCTGGATGCAGGTTTGCAGACACGGTGAGCGTTACGCTGCTAAATGCAGAATAACGCGAAGCGTATGTTGTAGATCGGGCGTGGCTTAAATATCTTCAAAAGTAGTCCCAGGTAAGAAGTCCCTAGAACCACACCCAAGTGAAAAGTAATCCTTGTGGAAAAATAGTCCCTTCCAGGTCTCACGTTGGCCTGGATGCATGTGCAGCATGGTCTGCATGAGGTACGTGATGACTATGAGCCTGGCGCCTAAGGTGCCAGGACTGACCCCAGATAGCCCCTAGCCGGGGCTTCTGAGGTTTAAACAAATGTCTGGATGCCTGCTTCTGGGGCGGATAGGCTTGATCCAGCTGCCCGGGGGTAGGCATCATGACACCTGGTCCATCCAGACCAATGCGGCTTCATGCCACAGAGATCCACGTGGATGAACATTCACAGGCTCCAAGCTGCAATTGAAAAAGCACCATCACTACAAGACTCACTAGCACTCCTCACTATTGACTTTGAGAAAGCTTTTGACTCGGTCCACTGGGAGGCTTTGTGGCACATAATGGGCAGGATGGGATTTGGGAACCACTTTATAGATTGGGTCAAACTATTCTGCAATGCCCCGACGGCAGAAATCGGGGTGAATGGCTGTTCCTCGCGCAGTATAAAGCTTGGGAAGGGAACCAGACAGGGATGCCCCCTTTCCGCGATGCTATTCGCATTGGCAATTGAAACATTAGCGATTATGCTGAGAGAGTCACAAGCTTGGAGGGGATTTCATTGGGCACAGAATTGGGAGGACAAAGTCTCCCTATATGTGGACGACCTCCTGAACTATCTAAGCGACCCAGTAGCTTCATGCCCCATTGTCACAAACATATTAAATACTTACGGGTCCTTTAGTGGGTTAAGAGTCAATTACACTAAATCCTTACTTTTCCCGATAAAAGGGCTAGAAGCAGGGGATCTACATGACTGTCCATACAAAACGGCGCAAGAACATTTTAGATATGTTGGCATACAGATTATGACAGACCTAACACAGTATGTAGAGAAAAACCTACACCCGATAAGAGATAAATTCATTAGTGATGTGAAACACTGGAGGTCCCTCCCACTCACCCTGCTAGGAAGGGCTGCCCTATTCAAAATGCTGGCACTCTCCAGGTTCCTATATATCCTGCAGAATGCACCCGTGTATATACCAAAACTAGAATTTCGTAAATTAGATGAAACACTGAGGAAACTCTTGTCGAGTGGAGGACACCCACGAATCGCACTCAAAACTCTACAACGTTCTGTATGGGAGGAAGGGATCAGTCTCCCACACCTACAGACATACTACTGGGCAGCCCAAATGTCAGTGATAAATGGCATCCTACATAATGACCCAACGCTACCGCACAACATAGCAGACACTCAAGTGATGCAGGGGACCACGCCGATAGAAGGGCTTTATCAAAAACAAAACCGCCCATTCCCGTCTACATTATCTGCACAGAGAACACAGATCTGGATGGATGTACATAAACACTTAGGTTGGGAAGGCAAGGTTACACTGAAACAACCCCTATGGCGCAACAAGCATCTGCCAGAACTTAGGGAACTCCCCAAATGGGCGGCCTGGGAAGAAGCCCGGATAGAAAGACTAGAAGACATGATAGAGAACGGAGAAATAAAGAATTTCCAAGCCCTAAGGGACGAATTTGATCTTCCCGCCACAGAACACTTTTATTACAGGCAAATGAGACATGCACTTGCCACAAGTGAGTTGGACCTCCCCAACATCCCAGAGTGTACCCCGGTTGAAAGAAACATAGTGATGGAGAGAATTGATCACAAAATAACCTCTACAATGTACAACGCAATTAACTCGTTTGCCACAACAGAACTCACAGGGCTGAAAGATAAATGGGAAAGTGACATGGGCCCAATCCAATCAGAGGAATGGACCACTGCTCTCATGTATCCCAGGGAAACCGTGATCTCAGCCAGAATTAGACTGATCCAACTGAAAATCCTGCACAGGCTATATTATCCCAGAGAGGCACTGCATCATTGGGGAAGAGCAACGGACCCCAACTGTTTATGATGTCACCAAACGAGAGAGACCTTCTTCCACATCCTCTGGGAATGCCCACAAATCCAAATATTCTGGCAGAAATGCTGCGACAGACTAGCAACAGTGATTGGTTGGGAGATACCAGTGGACCCCAAACTGCTAATACTAGGGACAGATGAAGATATAGAGTTATACAGATTCCAAAAACTTATGTTTGCAACATCCACAGGCCTTGCAAAAAGGAATATAGCCCAACTATGGGGTTCGGCCTCCTCCCCACAATACGAAAAATGGGTTACGAATGTAGACATGTGCATACCAATGGAGAGGAGAGTGTACACCACAAGGGGGTGCCCGGGGAAAGCGACCAAGATCTGGCAAAGATGGGAGGATATCTGAGGGCATGGTGCAAAAGAACCGAAAGCCTGCTGAAATGCTGAAAATTACTCACTCAGACGAGCTTAGAAACCTGTGCACTACAACAATATTCATAGACTATACGGAGAAGAGCCAAAGCCAAGTAGAAATGTATACCTCTATGTTTGGAAGTATTGACTAAGAGTTAATGTATTTGTTTTGTCTGTACTTATAAAACAATAAAATATTTTATCAAAAAAATGTTTTCTCAGAGTGCCCCTTACTGCTCCCAATGTGGAGGACACCCCTGCAACCCCGACACTCTCCCCTGCCCTACTCACCCACCACTCATGAATTGCTCTGTGTTCCGTGGGGACACCCCATGCAATTCCTAAATCCCTGTTACACCCATTTCGCCACATACAACACATCCACGCACATCACACAGACACATAGACATATCCACCACCAATCCCATCGCACCCCATCGGCCACCACTTCCTGGTCCGTTCATTTGGGGAACAGTTTTATGATGTAAGTGGCATGAACGAATGAGTCCTGGGGAATCCCAGAACACACACCCATGACCTCCACAGGAAAAAGAACCACCCTGAAAACAAGACCAAAATCACTATACCTTGTACCATACCTCGCTACAAACCGATCACATAACAGATGCCCATACACACCAACAGGACATCAGGACCCCAAAGGAAAAAGGCAGAAACAACTAGAAAGATGTGAAACTACGCCCTTACATCACTAAATCCTGAGGGGAACATCTGCCAACACCAACCTGAATCACTGAATCAGAAGAGGAGCCTGAAGAGGCCATGAACCCAATAAGAAACCCAGCCGACCTATTTAACGACGAAACAAGACCAACAGAACACACTTAACAACCAAAGGAGGATGAGGAGAACCGTCAACCAGACCACCCAAAGATGCAAACCAGAAAAAATCAATTGAATATAAAGAGATGAATACACTGCAATCTAATCAATGCCAGATCTATGTCCAAACATGCAAATGGGATCTATGACCTACTCTGCGACTTGGAAAATTGACATCCTATTCATCACAGAAACCTGGCTAGCCAGAAACTATAAAGTCATACTACGCAGCTGCCTACCGGACAACTTCAAATGCAAACAGGCGAACAGAAACGAGGACGACTCGATGTAGCCAACAAGGAGCACCTAAAATTAAAAACAGCCGACCCTCTAAACATCCTGAACTGTGAATCTCTAGTCCTCCACCTTAACAAAGACCTGCAAACAAACTTCACATTTATACTCATCTACAGGCCACCGACCTATAACGCAACTTTCACAGACACCTTCATAAAAGCAGTCACAAACCTAGCCATTAAACATGATCATCTTTCATTTTGTGTGACTTCAACATATAGTTCGAAGAGGAAAATGCTAACTCGCAGAAATCCTTAGTCAAGCCGCTCGAGACCATGAGCCTTTGCCTTTGCTATCAAGAACAGCAACTTCGAAGAACAACTAGAAACCTCGAAACCAGTGACCACATTATGGGACGCAACAGACATAGACAGAAAAGCAAACCTAATCCAGAAATGGATTGCAGAAACAATTGACAACCTCTCTTTCTGGAAAAAAGCCTCACCCCATCAAGAAAGAGAGAGATGGCTAGGTGGTTCATGACCCACCTAAAAACAATGGAAGGAACTAACCAGAAACTAGAACAAGAATGGAGGAAATACAGCGACCAAGACAAAAGAATAAAATATCCATTACAAATCCAATCAAACAAATACAAAGGTCTTAAAGGAAAAAATACATTACGACAACCAGATCACAAAAGCCACTAACACTCCAAAAGAACTATTCAACATCTTAAGTGAAATGAGAACCCCCCACCGATGCAACAACTTGTTGGTGCCCTCCCAAAAATTATGCGATGATCACTTTAAGAAAAAAATCACCAACATACACTGCAGACCAATCTCCCAGAAATTCCACCATCTCCCACCAACCCTGGGACCACCAAACAGAATGAGCTGCTTCCCACAAATGACGTGAGAAAAACTTCTAAGCTTGGTGAAAAAGAGCAACAAGGCAGGCTCCCCAATGGACCCTTGTCCGCCAGACATCTTTAAATCCATCCTCATACAGGACATGCCATCGGAATACTACTTAAAGCTCTTCAATCTATCACTTTCTTCAAAGAGAGTACCAAGAGCATTCAAAACTGCCTACATTAAGCCGCTCCTCAAGGATACAATGGACAATGTGGAAGACCTCTTAAACTATAGACCAATCTCAAACATTCCTTACCCAGCAAAAATATTAGAGATCTGTGTCTATGAACAAGTACTGGAGCATGTTGAAAAAAACCAACTACTGGACCAGGCGCAAGTAGGCTTCAGACCTATGAGAGGAACAGAGACGGCACTAGTCTCAATATGGGACGACCTAAAGATGAACGCAGACTCCAAAACCAAATCAGCACTGATACGACTCAATCCCTCAGCAGCCTTTGACACAGTCGACCACAACATGCTAACTAAAAGACTGGAAGAAATAGGGCTCGCTGACACAGCAATGCTCTAGATCATGTCATTGCTGTCGATAAGAACAGAAACAATATTGTTAAAGCCTTTCAAATCCAAACCACAGGACACCACCTGCGGAGTACCTCAAGGCTCCTCGCTATCCCTGCTACTCTTCAACATCTACATGACACTACAAAACAACTGCATCAAAAGACAGACTAATATGCTACAACTCTGCAGATGACACACAAATCATCAAATTCAGCGACATACAAGAGGAGAACACAACCCTAATAGAGTATCTCAAGGAGCTTGACCAATGGATGAACTCCAATGACCTCAAAATATACCCAGACAAAACAGAAATTGTGTTTACACCCGACGACCAGGGGAACAACCAGTACGTACCATGGGCCACAGAATTGGGAAGGCCACCAACACCGTCCCAAGCTGTCAAAACCTTGGAATGCCGGACTACCTACTGAGGAAACTTCAACAAATACAAAACTCGGCAGCCAGACTTCTCCTTAAACTCAACAGAAGAGATCACATCACAACAGCTCTGAGGATGCTAAATTGGCTCCCGGTCAAGAAAAAAACCACCTTCAAGACAATGTGCATAACGCACCGAGCAATCCACGGCCAGGGAGCAGATATTTTTTTTTAAACCCTGTCTACAAACTGACATTTGCCTAGAACCCAAACCATACACAAAGAAAAAACTGGGAGGCTCAGCATTCTCCTGCTCACTATGGAACTCCCTTCCCAGCGAAATATGAACTATGGAGGACCATACAAAATTCAGGAAACCTGGCTCTTCAGATCTGGATACAATGAAACAAACAAAAAAGCACCCGCACACCTCCTAAGCGACAGAGTACTGGAAAAAGGATGAATTAACCCGAAACCAATGAAGGAATGAGGGAAAGGAATGGGAAGCTCTTAATGGAGACAACCCTTTCCCCACTCCCCCTCTAGAGAGAGAGCCACTGAGGAACAGGCGGGGTAAAGTGCTACACCTTACGCAACTGAACCATGGAAGGAGAAATAGGGAACAGGAATAAGCATAAGACTGGCATCAACTAGATAATAGACAAAGGCACAAGGGAACAGAGGAGAAAAACAAATGTGTTCTTCCCCTTCTGAGCCACTTTAGGGCTGGGAACAAGTCACCTAGCTAGAAATCGGGCTTGAATTAAGAGATCAAGCAGCCCACGTAAGGACCAAGAATCATAGGCACCCATCACTCCTGGAGGCAACAACTATTAAATTCTGAAAAGGACAAATGGAGGGAGGCAATGTACAACAAATCAGTGGAACAGTGGAAGCAGGAATACTACTGCCACTAACAAACCGTACTAAAACTCACCCCTCTGCATACACCTCTCACACTGCACTAAAGACAAACCTCTACAGCACTGCAAACCGCATGTACTTAGCAACAGCTAAACCACAAAACAAAGCACACACTATCTCTCACAACACCACACGACGGCCGCCCTCCGAATAACGCACCTATGCTCCGACCTGAAGCTGCCAACAGCACATCAAACCTCTGTCTTGAACTTTTCCTGCTCAACCCTACTAACCTCTCCACCTTCACTCCTTGCTTTACAGATGCGTCTGAGCGCCAAGAAACCATGCAGGTGGTAGCAGCACATGGTATAAAAACCTTGAACATTAAAGTGAAATATACTTGTCGGTTGTTTGTGTACTGCCCATTTTACCCCTTATTTGTTACAGCAAATGAATCGCGCCCGCCACTTTTTCCCCTCGACCACCCCCTACCTCTATTCATGCCACATTGCCTCGCCTACACACCCAACATGTGGTTAATAAAATTGCGGTAAAAAATCACAGCAGAAGGAAACGCCAGGGCTATTTAGCTTTGCCATTGCTTGTGTTCCCAACGTTCCAGAGATTGGAACTGCAAAGGACGACGGACAGTCGCTGTGACATTCCGACCTTCCATCATGGCCTTGTTTGGAGGCGTTATCACAAGACACTCAGCCTGTGCAGGACAGATGTGATAACACGGGAATAGTGGCAAAGATAAAATAACAAACCCTTGCCGAGACGTTAGAGGTTTGCAAAGAGCAGTCCGAACGGTTGAATTGGTTTTGTGAGAAAGTATAAATCATCTGGTGCATGCATTGTTAAAAGTCCTGCGCAACACGTAGTAACAGTGAGGGGGCAGTTGCTGGTGCCCGGCCCCGGTGAGGGTGCCGCACATTCCATCTGAACGCCCAAGGACGGGTAAGGAGACATGGGCGTGCACACCAAGCAGAAATTCAGGTTGGTAGTCAAACTTGTTAAAACACAGACGGTAAAATTCATAAATGAATCACCAGGAAAGGACTCATTCACACAACAAAAATACTTGGAAAGACAGGCAGGAACTTGGCAATTGGGGGTACATGCACCATCAGCTGTGAAAATAGTTTACACCATGAAATCATTTCATTGTCGCTGGAAGTCGAGCGCCGCTGGTGCGTGTGGGTGTGGCTCGCATGTTCAGTCGAAATGTTCCAAGTCTATCAGATGCACGTGGGCGATGATTTTCCTAGAATATGAGCTCATGTGGCGCGATGACTTCAATGTGTGTGCAGGAAAAAATGTTACACCGCTTTTAAGTGTCATAAACGGCTACATTCCTGGACTATGTGGGTGAAATGCTCTCAGCGTGCATGCGTGCATGCGAGCACGCCCCATGTTCTCCCGAAGATGCTAAACCAATATTTTTTTTCTTTGCATGCTAAGGCTGGTAGAGCTAGAATTAAAATGGAAAACGTAAAACTACAAATACCAGAATGCCAAGAAAAAAAACAGACCTGGATAAGCGGCTTCCGAATCACATGGGACGTGTGGCATGTGCGTTTCGAGGTCGTCATTTAGGTAGCTCTGTGTCTCGGTGGACTAATGGGTCCACTACAGGGATTTATGTTTGACCTTGTGGCCACAGGCCACCCCTTTATCCTTCAGAAGCGGACATATGAGAACCGCTGAGTTGGGTAATAGCAAGGCTTTGTCTGTTTTCTATAGGGCAACATTATCCATTCCAACCAGTTGACACGTGTCCTGTCCTGGTTTTAACTTTGCATTATGAAACATGTAGTGCTAGATTCTACCATTAGGGTGGTGAGCATGTACGCTTTGTTCAGGATACCCACCCGAGCTACTCAAAACATTGAAAATCTGGAGTGGTAAATGAGGTTAAAACCCATGCATACATCTGTTGCACCTGGTTTTTATTCTTCATTGACCGCCCTGGGAGATTGGAAAATGACACTTTAAATCTGGCCCATTGTTAGGGAGGATTTTCTTTCTCAGGACCCCCAATTTTTCCAGATAAGACAGACAGTCAGCCTAATCATTTCATTAGGATCACGCACTTTGCTTAAGTGATGAAACCACAATTTCCCCCAGTCGGCGAGTTGAGCACTTGAACACATATCTTCCCATCTGTAGTTAATACACGTATTTGTCAAGGTTAATAAATAAAATAAGAATAGCAATCCATTTAAAAGTACAGAAACTACATAAAATACTAAACTGACAATATATAAATCGTTTAAAAAAACATGTTGATCAGTACTAGGATATAGCTTTATTTTACTCATCCTGACTAGACTAGAACATTGTTTACGCTTCTAAAATTGTATTCCCAGTAAAAGAAAATGCAACGCAATGTAATGTCACCTGCTGAAGTCTCCATTTCACACATCATGCGATGTTATGCACCCCTCCTATTTATTATTGCCCCCCCACCCCCAATTCACAGCTCTTAATGGACAACATTCCTTTTACATTCACCCTTGTGTCTAGGCTATCAACTGCTTATTGCCCTTATTGTAAAACTTCTGGGGGAGCATTTGCTCTTTGAAGTTTTACAGGAGAATGTGTGAATGCCGAACTGTGTCAAGGAAATATGGGATGGTGGCAATAGTACTATTACTCTCCTCAAGCAAGGAGAAGTCCTGGCCTTCGTTACAGCCACAAATAAGAAGTGCATGTACTGAGAGACTGTTAGAGCCAGCCCATTTAAAGCACTGCCCATTATAAACCCTGGACTACAAGTCCCACAATACAAAGTTACAACCAGGACTGGACTACTGTTTCCCAAATGGAATAGATCATTTTGGCATGTACACACAACACAAAGATGGCACCTGCAGTGAACGTGCATTCTACAAATTCTTCTTTCTCCTGCTCTGATGGACTGCAACAGCACCTGCTAGCCCCTCATCCTCAAAGGCGAGGCCATCCTGGGAAAGCGCCTTGTGTTTTATCTAATTTAGTACACTCCACATGCCTTTCTCCCTACCTTTTCGGCCCGTCCTCTGTCCTTGCCCCTCGCCCCCTTCCTGATTGGTGGATTCAATCGAGGAAGCCATCATAGCTCAGTACCCGAGGGCAGCCTTGCCTGGGCAGCCACCGGCTAACGGAAGCTCCACTCTGTGTTCGCCTGGGAGACCTGACACAGATTACCTACAGCAACTGCTAAGGTTTGTTTGTTTATTTTACTTGTATAGCGCGCCATGACCCAGAGGTATCTGGGTGCTCGTGAGTAAGAAGACGGTTACATGTTACAATTCACTCAAATAATACATGTGACACATGGTGCAAGGCAAACGTTCAGTGAATACACATAATACAAGCATGAGTTCAGTCTTGAACTAGAAGTACAATAATGCGTACATGGACGGGACAGTACAATTGCAGAGGGGTCACAGATGCTTAAGTGAGAGCAAGATTGGGTTACTTCTTGTTGAGTAGCCAGGTGATGACACTGCTCCGGAATTTTTCAAATACCTGGATGGATTTGATGTTCGGTGGGAGTGTGTTCCATAGTTGGGCGGCCATGACCGAGAAGCTAGAACCACCTGTTCTTTTTAGGTTATATCTAGGTACCTCTAGGCAGGAGGTCTTGGTGGATCTCATGGTGCAAGTGGAGGATCTCAGTGTGAATTTGTCAGTGAGATAAGGTGGGGCTAGGTGATTTATCACTTTAAAGGTGAGGCAAAGAGTTTTCAGGTAGTTTCTTTTTTAAAATTTTTATTTTTGAATTTAAAAAAACAATTGTTTTTTTTTCTTGAATGGAGAGCCATTTTCAGAATTTTCTGGTTGCTGAGATGTGCTATCATCTAGGTATGTTTAAGGCAGCTCTGAGCGCATTGTTCTGCAGTATCTGCAGTTTGTTGAGTTTGGACTGATTAGCGCCTAGGTAGAGACCGTTACAGTAGTCCAATTTGGACTGTATGAGTGCTCTGGCTAGTATAAGGCAGCTGTTGGATGACAATAGGAGTCTACACGCCCTGATCAGCTTGCATGTGTAGGCAGTGGCTGAGGCAGTCATGTTCACTTGTTTGGTAAAGTTTGAGTTGGCGTCGAGGTAAAAACCTAGAGTTTTGACATCTTTGGCGATAGGTATGCTGGTGCCATCTATGCTTATGCTAGTGTTATTTGGGCTGAGTTTATTTAGGTTGGTGGGTGAACCAACCAGGAGGATTTCGGTCTTGTCATCATTCAGGCAGAGGCCGTGAAGGGCCATCCATGCCTGAATGATGCTGTAGTTTCCGTTTATCCGGGATACATCTGTATCATAGCTGCCTGACAGTGGAAGGAGTATCTGGGTGTCATCTGCATAGTTGGTGTAGGTGACACCCAGATGGTCCAGTTCATCAAAGAGTGGCTTTGTAAAGCTATTATACAAAGTGGGCAAGACACATGAGCCTTGTGGCATGCCGCATGTTATAGTTATCGGGTCGGCCGCTGCCGAGGATGAGAAAACACGCATGGTCCTGTTGTTGAGGAACGACTGGATCCAAGTGATGGCGGTACTCGAGAAGTGAGCTGCAGTGGCGAGGTGATCACATAGTACTTTGTGGTCGACCAGATGAAATGCCGCCAACAAATCTAGGAGGAGTAGGATGGCCATTCTTGCTTTTAGATCGTCAATCTGGAATATGAGGTCAACAAGGGCAGTTTCCATTCTATGTTGAGGTCTGAAGTCAGATTGTCGTGAACCTAACAGTTTGTTAGTCGCTAGGTGGTCTTGGATTTGCAAATATGCCACCCTATCTAGGATTTCTAATAAGAAAGGGACCATTGTGATCGGTCTGTAGTTTGTGGGTATTGACAAGTCTAGCGTTTGTTTCTTAAATAATGGGATTCCTTCAGGTTGCAAGGTACAGAGTTGCTAGAGAATGATGAGTTGTTTAATTTGGTGATAAATGGGGCCAGATCTCTGGCTGCATCTTTTATGATCCGTGCTGGACAACTGTCTCCCTGGCAGTTAGAAGGTTTCAGCGATGCTATAATTATTTGTACCTCTGGCACTTATACTTTGGTGAATTTGAAGCCTGAGAGTTGATGCAGGGAGGCGGTAGTTGTTGGATTAGTTGGGCTCCGGGTGGTTAGTTGGTGCCGTTTGTTGGTTATTTTGATCTGAAGGCCTGCAATTTTGTTGTTCAGTGTGTTTTGGATGCTGGTGCACCAAAGTTTATCCTTAAGGCAGGTGTCCGGGGATGGATTGAGATTTTCCAGTTCTCACAAGATGTTAAACAATTCTTTGCTACTAGAGCCTGCTTGGTTTATTCTATCATTGAAGGTCTCTCTTTTAGTGCGGATGATCTCGCTTTTGTATTTTGTAGTAATATTCACTAGGTTGGTTTTATTTTCTAAGGAAGGGGTGTTTTTCCAGAATGTTTCAAGTTTCCTCTTTTCTGTGTGCAGCAATTTTAGTTCTGGGTTGAACCAGGAGTTCAGGTGTGCTCTCGGTTTCCCACTACGCATTTTAAGTGGAGCGACTGTATCAATGGCTTTGGCCATGGATTCATTGTAGGTGTCTACCAATAGGTTGGTGTCATTCGTGAACGGTATAGCATTTAGTGTGGGGATTACAAGAGGTACGATGGCTTCAGCAGTGATGTTATGTTTGTTTCTGGTGAGGTATGGTGGAGTAAATGGGCTTTTTTTCTTCCTAAGATTGTTGATGTTTCGCTCAAAGGAAAGAAGGTGGTGGTCGGTCCACAATTGTGGTGATGGTGCATTGAATGTGATGTTGCAGTTTAGGTCTGCTACCCAATCGAGTATCCTGCCTTTCTCGTGGGTGGGTTGGGTGATTTACTTTGTACAAATCCATGTTCAGACAGGGCGTTGGCTAAGGCTGTAGCTGGTAAATCATTGGGGTCGTTATAGCCAAGGTTAAAGTCTCCTAGGATGAGGTTTTGCACGTTAAGTTTGGTGTTGTCAGCAGCTAGTAATGGAATGGCTTCCTCGAAAGATCCTTTGGGACCCGGAGGCCTGTATATTAGGTAGATCGTGATGGTGCTTTTAGGCGATGTTTGGAGTTTAACTGATAAGAGTTTGCATGATACGACGGGGGGGTAGAGGTGGCTATTCTCATGTCTAACGTGGATCTAAAGATGATGGCTGTGCCCCCTCCTCTGGATTTGGGTCTATCCACTCTGAGAATGGAGTAGCTGTCGGGGACTGCTAGGGCAAGTGACAGGCCTGCTGCCGCATACAGCCGGGTTTCAGTCACTGCGAGGAAGTCAAGATTGCTGGACAGGATGATGTCTGCAATCTCAGTTGCATGGGCTACAAGGGACCTGGCGTTTATTAAGGCTCCTTTTATGGGCTGCTTCTGAGAGAGGGGGCGGTTTTTGTTAGCTATGGACTCTTTCAGATTGGCGTGAGGTGTTGTGAGTAAATTTCTGGTCTGTGCGTTCTTTTTAGTAGTGGTCTTAAAGTTATGTTTGGCTGGTAGGCTGCAGTGTGCTTGAAGCCTAGTTCTCAGTCTAGAGTTCTGACATTGGTGTTGGGGCAAATGGTTGGTATACCTGTTGTGCAGTTAGGTATATTTTTGGCACATGTGGGGGTAGGGAGTGTGCCTTTGCTGTTCCAGGATGGGACAGGGTGTAAGTTAGGTAGGAATAAGGTTGGCCTAATTGTTGATTCCAGGCTCAAGGTGCTCAGTGCAGGTAAAAAGATGGTGGCCTTGATCCTGGGGCTAGGGGCTGTAACAGAACTCATTGTAGGGTGTCGCTGATGCTCCATCTGGGCAAGGTTGGGTATCCTAGAGTCTTATGTGGCGATGATGAGTACCAGAGGGATAATACAGCGTATACTAATCATGATGTGACAGCTTGCTAGTGGGTACATTGTGGGGTGGGCAGAGTGAAAGCATGGGCATTTCATGGAAGTACCGAGTGATGCAGAGATAAGTTACAATGCTTGAGGTACGTGCTATTGAGAGCACAATGTGGGTAAATAGTCTGGTTCAGTATGCAGAATAGGGTATCGAAACACAGTTACACTGGATTGAGGCACGTATATCCGACACACAAAGATAAATGGAATACGGCGAAGGCTTTTGCCAATACAATCAAAGGTGGGCCTGAGTAGATCTTGGCAGCAGAATAGGCTAGTCTGGCAATAGCATGGTAGTTACAATCAAGAATGGGCAAGGGTGGGTTTAGGCAGCAAAATGGGCTAGTCTGACAATGGCAGATGTAAGTACAATCAATGAATTGGCAACAAAGTGGGATAGTTTGGCAATAGCATAGGTAATCACAGTCAATGAGTGGGCAACAGAAATGGGCTAGTTTGGCCATAGCATAGGTAGGAACAATCAATGAGTGGGCCTAGGGTGGTTCTGGTCAGGTGCAATTAGTAGGAGTCGTACGTTAGCGGCAAAATATGCGATGTGTGTCAGGTTGCAAAGGGTTGATCCATAACCGTAAGTACAATCAGCAATAGTGGTTGAGAAATAGCGCAAGAATGACAAAGTATTTAAGCAATGTACTTAGCGATATTTGAAGTTACCCTGTCAATTACAGTGCAAACAGTGGCATTCGGAGGTATGAATTGTCATTTACTGATCCAGTAATGATGTTAACAGTCAGGCAAGTGTTATGTTGCATGGCGCTGTGCCTTAGATGATTCATGAAGAGGGGTAAATTGTTGCAGTGACAGGAAAGGGAAGAAGTAGGCTGTTATGGGTAGATGATCATCCCCGAATTAGAAGTACTGGTTGACGTGAGAATAGTACATGCGCTCTCGTGGCTATAATGGTGGAAGAAGATACCTGCAGATTATGGTGACGGTCGTGGGTAGAGTTGAGGGTAGAATCTACTGGCTCCCTGTGGCGAACAGGGCCTTACCTCTCATGGGCCTTCCCACGAGAGGGCCGGCTTCCGCCTGCCGGCGGATGTCTTCGTTTGAAAAGTGTTTGGGTTGCTTAGCAACCAAGCTCAGCCTCGCTTTGAGGCTGCGTCGTGCCCGCCATGATGGGAATAGGCAGAAGATGCGGACAGTAGGAGGCAATACGAGCTTTAGCAATGCTTGTGTGGGTTGAAGGTGTCTGGAACAGATTTGGTGATATTCTAGCATATAAGGTGCCAGGGTTGTGGGGTTCCTTACTGTCTATCAATGAGGGCAGTTGCTGATTAGCAGGCTCGGCAGGTCTGTGTGCTAATTCCTGGGTTCAGCCACTGCACGACGTGGCTTTGCAGTGGGTGGGAGAGGGCTCCTGCCCTCTTCCCTTGGTGGAATGCTGGTGATCTGTGGCCGGCTGGGCAAACAGGGCCTTACCTCTCATGGGCCTTACCACGAGATGGTCGGCTTCCGCCTGCCGGCGGATGTCTTCGTGTGAAAAGGTAAATGTGATGTGGGCGGGGAGTACAGCCATTACTATACTCAAGTAAAACCCCATCACTTTTACCACCTAATATCTTTTACCTACATTCCCCTAGCCCAATTGCATAACTGGTGTTCATTGCACTGCCAAAGTCGATTCAGGTGGTTTTCATTGCTTGGCAATAGTTGAATCTACCTGCTTTCTGACAGTTCTCCCAAAGCTGAATTCAATTGGCTCTCATTGCCTTGCCAAAGCGGACTTCTAAAGAGTCCATCATTGTGCTCAGAAGATGGGTTCTGTGTAAGCATTTGCATTGTATTCATTTTCACTACCAGATACGCAAACAAATAGGAACTTGTGTAAGTATTTTGTCGCTGTTATATATGCTCTCAAAGGGACACTCAAAGATTGGCAGGGCACAGTTCCACACCACGCCCATCATGCCAGCCCCAGTCCTATCACACCCAACCCCACACCTTTCCCCTGCCCTTTTTCTCCCCTCTCTCAGCACCCCCCTGCACCCTACATTTCCCCAATAATAAGGCGACTCTGGCAGCTCACTGGTGTGCCACTCTCTAGAAGCCCTTCAGTACACACCAGCTCCTAGCTCACACTACAACTCGCCCCACCATTCCAAACTCACGCTATACTTTTCCTGCCCATTCCCTGCACCTCTACAGGAATAAGGCTGCTTGGGCAGCTCCCTGGCGCACCACCCTCTCGAACCCCATCTCTGCACTCTGGCCTACATCTCACCACAACTCACTCCCCCTGCCAAACCCATCCTTTCAGACTTCCCACTAGACTGTGGCACCACCCCTCGGCGTCCACCTCTCCCCTACCCCACACCCTAGGACACCAAACTCATGCTCCCTCTCCCTCTGCACAGCATGAGCCGTGCTGGCCAACGCAGCCCCGTCGACGAACCTCACTACTCTCTCTCGCACTCCTTTGCCCCTCAAGTGCCCCACAAATCACAAAGGTTGCGCTCATCGTAGACCGTCACCGACACATCCCTTTCTCCCACTCCTCCCTAAAGCCGCCACTGCACCTCCTCCCTATTTTTCCCCAGCCTTCTCTCCCCCAACCCTGTCTTAGTCCTCTTCACCTCCCCTCCCAAACCCCCATCCCAGACCAACATCCCTCTCAACCTCCCACCATCTGAACATCCCACCTTTCCGTCCCACACCCTCGCCCCAAACACCACACCCAACCCCTCCTGCCACTCCTGAATTTCACTGCATACAAGAATTATCTCAAGCAATCTTGCTTACTCCTTAACACCAGATCGGCCTCCAAAAATACACATCTTTGACCTCATATCCACTGAAAACCCAGACATTCTATTCATCACTGAAAGCTGGTTCACCAATAACTTCAATCCCATCTCACACAAGCCCTTCCCACCTGGCTATTCCCTGCTCGTACAAAAAAGGTCCAGCAGAGTGGAGGGTCTGGCCATCCTCCACAAGCAACACCTTTCAGGAATACCCAGTGAGAACCTACCTTGCGGCACAGAATCCAAATCGCTTCTCACAAAGTTCCACCTCTGCTCTTTCTTTTCCCACAGCGTCCTTCTCCTATACAGGACTCCCAGCCACGACTGGATTTTTGCCAACTCCCTGGGTGACTCCCTCTCAACCACACTGATCCAAGACCCTTCGCTCACTTTGCTAGGAGGTTTTAACACCTGGTTTGATGTTCCTACCAACCCTATAACCGCTCCCTCACTGACAATCTGCTAGCTCTCGGCCTAATACAACTAATATCACACCCCACTCACTTTGCAGGGCACAGTTTAGATGCACTCTTCTGCACATCAGACCTAGTTTCACCACTCCCCCTCGCCCTCTCATCTGGACAGATCACCACGCTATACTCTTGTCGCTTCAGCACCACTCCCCCACCCCACCTCTTGCAGCAAGCATCTTTTCAACTACCCCCAACGCCCTGCCTCTCTGGAATAAAATCATCATCAATCCAGACACTTCCAGGGCTCTCTCTCAAGAAAGAACACCCCTCCATTCACCTCTTTGACCAATGGCTCTCCAGAGCTCTGACCCCCCTCACATTGACCTGTTGCCCATCCCAACAAGCAAGCCCAAACCCCTAGTGGTACACCCCTCCCCTCAAATCTCTCAAAACCCACAAGCATCACCTAGAGCAAACATGGAGGACCATCCCTACTCCACAAAACAATAACAGCCTTCCCAAGACTGAAAAGGGCATACCGGTCTGAAATCAAGAAGGCCAGAAGAAACCACTATGCAACAGAATCTCCAACTCCAGAAATCCATGCAGAGAACTCCACAGAATCCTAGTGGAATTCAACTCCCCTAGCTGTCTACCACCCCAACCCTAACACACAAGCTCTCTGTGATGAACTATCCAACCACTTTTATGACATTGCACTTGAAAGACATCGCACCATCACCGAAAAACTAGCTCTGATCGCTCAGTCTATCTCTTGCCTTGGCCGACCCTTGAGCTCCCCGGAAGACCCTTGACCACCCTCCCTTCTTAAAATGATCCTTATTACCACTTGTGCAGGCAGCGTCACCCGCTCCATCATTAATAACTCCCTCATCTGGCATTTTCCCAGAGGCTTTCAAAACCTCTCATGTCGAACTGCTACTCAAAAAACCCAGCCTCGACCCACTCTCCCCATCGAGCTGCCACCCTATCTCCAACACCTGCTTCATTTATAAACTAATAAACCATGCAGCATATAAGCCACTTGGCCTCTTCACAGAAGCCAATAGGCTCTTCGACCAAGCCCAATCTGGGTTCCGACCCCTCTGTGGAAGAGAATCCTCCCTGATCTCTATCTGGGACGACCTAAAAAGAATTGCTGACTCACATGGAGGCACTGCACTTATCCTACTCGATCTATTTGCACCATTTGACACTTTAACCACACAATACTCAGGAACAGGCTCCTCATCCTAGGCCTCAAAGACTATGCCCTAAACTCGATCTCCTAATTAATTTTATTAATTTCGAATCGCTCACAAATAATTCTCCTTCACCCCGTGGCCCATCAAAAAAGGGCTCCCACAAGGAGCCTCCGTCACCCCTCCTCTTCAACATCTAGCTAAACCCACTGACCGCTCTCATCCACTCTCACAACCTTACCTGCTACATCTATGCTGAAGACACCCAGATCTTTTTCAAAATTACCATAACTCCAGCCTCCCCCTTCCTGGCCTCAATGCTTGCCTCTCGGCTATCGACCTTTAGATGACGACCAACCACCTTATCCTCAACCCGGGCAAATCAGAAATCCTAATATGCAGCAAATCCACTCTTATTCCCCAAGCTAAACCTTGGCCACAAACCCTGGGACCCCTATGGGCCTGTTTGGGAGTATGCAAACATGGATGATTACAACAGCATTGGACAATACATCCAGCACCCTAAACATGCATGAAAATACAAGCTGCGAAAGTCCTTATAACAGGAGCATGCGGCATGGAAGCCAGCAGCCACACATACATACACCCAAAAGAGATTCCTTTATGAAGACCTAACAAAACACGAGCAGCTATGCTTTAGTGAACCATAGCCTATTCACCCTATAGTTGAATAGAACCCCATGCCATAATAATCAAAGCTGCATTCAGTATCAATTAGGGAAGTATAACACGTTGTAACCATAATAATGAATGCCAGCAGCCTCTTAAATTGAACTGAGCACACTGCACATGCAGGCCTCAAAATCCAGTTAGCCACCTCACAAGGATGAACATACTCAACCCCCACATCAGAAGATATTAACCCAACCTTTGCAAGGAAACATACACACATCCCAAGTGTAACTTTTTTAGAGTACACAGTAAAATGCCATGCAGTGATTGGCTAAGTTCAAGGAGCCAAGGCATGGAATGCCTTACCCCTACAGCTGCGTAAAACAGAGAACCATCTTGCTTTTCGGAAACAGCTGAAAACGTTTCTCTTTAATTAGTATAAACCATGAGTAGTCATTTCTCCACCTGTCTCTCTGCACCTGGATGCCCACGGGCTTTGGCACGGTATAAGCATAATAACATAACAAGACTAGGGAGGCAGGCAGTTCCCAGACTTGAGATGAGGAAGTGAGATCATAAGAAAAGCAAGAAAAGAAATCACAGATCCCAGTGCTAGAAGGGCAGAACAATGCATACTGATTGGTCAAAATATATGGGTCTAGTTGAATTCACAGGCAATCATTCAAAAGACATATAACAAATTGTGTTCCTGAACTGCATGTCATGAGCCTATATGAGCAGAGCAATACCTTGTGCAAGATAGGCCTAGCAAGACAGAGTGACTAAGGTACAACACTGTAGGACAAAGCGCACCATTAAGGTTCCATTTAGTAAGGAAGAAGTCATGCAGAATACCAGTACACATGTAGTAACTCGCACATAACCCTCACTGCATGTACATAATGGAAATGAAGTCACAAATCATAGAATTGCATGCACATATAAGCATTTAAAAATATACACATATACTTGTCATTGTAAGAGAATGAAACTCGCAAACAGCGAAGTACCAACGTGAAAGGTCAGACACAGGATAGATGAACTCATGCGAAATGGAAGTTTGGTCAGCATTGTTTCCAATGACGAGTTGCAAAGTGTACAAGAGACAAATGGTTCATAAATGATGAGAACGGTAATATGGTGCCAAATCGCGTAGTCCTAAAACAAGAGAACACGGGGACACCAGGTGTATAGAACCCCGGTCACACCTGGTCAATTAGATAATCAAACACATCAAAAAAAAGGGACGGAGTAAAGTGCATCTACGTAGGGGAACACAAGGAGACTTGACTATCCACCAATATTGTAATATACGGATAAGAAAAAATTCAATTCTCCTCCATTCATTAATATTCTCAAAACTTATAATTTTATTGATCTAAAATCCATAAATAGAACGTTTGCAGTAAAAATCAATATAGCATTTCGCAAATGATATTGATACAACAGTTCAGTTTAAAATAATGACCCAAAACAAATATCTAATAGTTGAACAAATGAGAAAACTCAAAAGACTCGAAATGATTATTAATGAGTGATGTGCACACCAGACAAAATACCCTCAACAAAATTAAACTATTCATGCTTGTAAGCTCATCATGAATAGACAAGTGCACAATGACAGCTAACCACACAAAAAATGTGACAGAAACAAATAAACTATTGTAATATGACAATTTACAACTACAACCTAACTAACTGTGTCTAGTAAGTACATAACAAAGTCATAATGAATAAGACCCAAAAGATCCCAAGATGTTTTTTTCCATTACACCAAAGTCTTTAACCTATAGGAAATTCTTCAGGGGTATAATTAAGTTGGTATTCTTGCTGGTATGGCTTTCATAAAAAGTATTCGGTGGTTGAATCGTGTTCCTTAGCTTGACCTACACGTGAAGATGCACGTAATTAATGAACTAGTACAAATAATAGTTCAAGCTATTCACGTGATATAGTTAATTAATCCTGTATAGAAAGAAAGAAATTCAAAAAGAAAGAAACCTCACACTTACCCGATTGACATTTAAATGATCAATCAAAGGTATTGAAAGGAATAGCAATTTCCTTATCTAACTGGGGCTGTATGACCAAAAAAACAAAAAAAAGGAAAATATTGGAAGTGACTATTATTGTTAACACCACATAAATTCATGTTATATTATGTGGTCGTCTAACCAATCAGTATACTTACACCCTGGTCATCAAAAGTCGGGTGCACTTGCGGTTTCTTATCTGCACTGTTCGCACTACCGTGTGCTCTTTCCCAGCTGAAGTATAAACAATATACGATCCATCAACAACTACGTCATGTCCTTTCATGTTTGTTCTGTACATTTTATTATATTACAGCATGGTACACATATTCAACGAACTTCTCGGTAGTCACCATTGTTTTGTACGTCAGTTGTAGGTAGTAACACGATGCTAACGTGACCATCATCTCTATAGGACTTTATGTAAGTTCCCCCCGTGCATCGTATCTAGACCACAATTGACATTTAGTAGCATTACGGGCCTTGTTCAACAAACTGCAAACAACGAGTCACTCGTACTCGTGAATGAAACATATTGCAAGTACTATGCAGCAAGATTAACTGATACACGCGCCAACTATAGTGTACACTCATCTGTCATTTTACTTTAGTGGTTTTATCCGTGGTCAGACTATGTGTCCCGATTCAAACCGTTTAGATCAATAGGAAAGGCATGTCAAGTTACAATAGTTATGTACGTAATAATTCACTCCGCTCCAATTGCAAGCCGTATGTAGCTGATGCATGTTTCAAAATGAGCTAGCCAATTAGAGCGCCTGAGAAAGGAGATGAACTCAATGCTAATGAGTGAACCTTTTTGATAATCAAAGTTAGTCATCTGGTTAGATTAATCACGTAGAATTAGGAAATGTATGGAAATGCTTAGAGTGAAAATGATGCAGGTGAATCAGAAGCCTGGAAAATACAAGTGACTAGATCGAACATTGCATGAATAAGGAGGAAATCTGTCTCATAGACACAACCTCCCTGCCAACTGCTGTCACATTCCTAGTGATGAGCTCACAGCGACCCCTTACATTTCACTAGCACATGGGCTAGTACTATGTATGTGAAAGAGCCGGTGGTATATTTAGCTAGAGGTTGTATAATACCCATTTAGATTGGCTGCCTAACTTTTGTAAATTGTGGATTACTGTACAAGATGGTCTGACACAGACTTCCTTCTTTGACCAGTTTTTGAGATCCTGGATGCATCTCTTTCTCTTCTAGCCTCCGTTTCCATGTGTCATGGGACTGTGAGTTTTTCAAAATTGGATGAACACTAGCATTAAGGACTGTATACCAAATTGGGAATTTACCTAGGCCATCATACAGACTCATATCTGCTCAGAAGATTTCTTGCATTGTTTACTCTCAGGTCTCTACCTTTGTTTCTTGTAATTCTATCCTTCCTTGTTTTGAATCTGGGTTCCCCTCTGGTTATTCCACCGAGAATGCTCTTCTCTCCGTCTTGGATTCTCTTCATTCTGTACGTCACGCTAAGCAGTCATCTCCTCTTATTCTCTTGGACCTTTCTGCAGCTTTCAACACTGTTGATCACACACTTCTACTGTCTGCTCTTTTCTCTTTTGGCTTTTTTGGCTCTTCTTTAACCTGGTTTGAGTCATACCTGTCCCAGAGGACTTTTTCAGTCTCCTGTGATGACACTGCTCCGGAATTTTTCAAATACCTGGATGGATTTGATGTTCGGTGGGAGTGTGTTCCATAGTTGGGCGGCCATGACCGAGAAGCTAGAACCACCTGTTCTTTTTAGGTTATATCTAGGTACCTCTAGGCAGGAGGTCTTGGTGGATCTCATGGTGCAAGTGGAGGATCTCAGTGTGAATTTGTCAGTGAGATAAGGTGGAGCTAGGTGATTTATCACTTTAAAGGTGAGGCAAAGAGTTTTCAGGTAGTTTCTTTTTTAAAATTTTTATTTTTGAATTTAAAAAAACAATTGTTTTTTTTTCTTGAATGGAGAGCCATTTTCAGAATTTTCTGGTTGCTGAGATGTGCTATCATCTAGGTATGTTTAAGGCAGCTCTGAGCGCATTGTTCTGCAGTATCTGCAGTTTGTTGAGTTTGGACTGATTAGCGCCTAGGTAGAGACCGTTACAGTAGTCCAATTTGGACTGTATGAGTGCTCTGGCTAGTATAAGGCAGCTGTTGGATGACAATAGGAGTCTACACGCCCTGATCAGCTTGCATGTGTAGGCAGTGGCTGAGGCAGTCATGTTCACTTGTTTGGTAAAGTTTGAGTTGGCGTCGAGGTAAAAACCTAGAGTTTTGACATCTTTGGCGATAGGTATGCTGGTGCCATCTATGCTTATGCTAGTGTTATTTGGGCTGAGTTTATTTAGGTTGGTGGGTGAACCAGCCAGGAGGATTTCGGTCTTGTCATCATTCAGGCAGAGGCCGTGAAGGGCCATCCATGCCTGAATGATGGTGTAGTTTCCGTTTATCCGGGATACATCTGTATCATAGCTGCCTGACAGTGGAAGGAGTATCTGGGTGTCATCTGCATAGTTGGTGTAGGTGACACCCAGATGGTCCAGTTCATCAAAGAGTGGCTTTGTAAAGCTATTATACAAAGTGGGCAAGACACATGAGCCTTGTGGCATGCCGCATGTTATAGTTATCGGGTCGGCCGCTGCCGAGGATGAGAAAACACGCATGGTCCTGTTGTTGAGGAACGACTGGATCCAAGTGATGGCGGTACTCGAGAAGTGAGCTGCAGTGGCGAGGTGATCACATAGTACTTTGTGGTCGACCAGATGAAATGCCGCCAACAAATCTAGGAGGAGTAGGATGGCCATTCTTGCTTTTAGATCGTCAATCTGGAATATGAGGTCAACAAGGGCAGTTTCCATTCTATGTTGAGGTCTGAAGTCAGATTGTCGTGAACCTAACAGTTTGTTAGTCGCTAGGTGGTCTTGGATTTGCAAATATGCCACCCTATCTAGGATTTCTAAAAAGAAAGGGACCATTGTGATCGGTCTGTAGTTTGTGGGTATTGACAAGTCTAGCGTTTGTTTCTTAAATAATGGGATTCCTTCAGGTTGCAAGGTACAGAGTTGCTAGAGAATGATGAGTTGTTTAATTTGGTGATAAATGGGGCCAGATCTCTGGCTGCATCTTTTATGATCTGTGCTGGACAACTGTCTCCCTGGCAGTTAGAAGGTTTCAGCGATGCTATAACTTTTTGTACCCCTGGCATTGATACGCTGGTGAATTTGAAGCCTGAGAGGTGATGCAGGGAGGCGGTAGTTGTTGGATTAGTTGGGCTCCGGGCGGTTAGTTGGTGCCGTTTGTTGGTTATTTTGATCTGAAGGCCTGCAATTTTGTTGTTCCGTGTGTTTTGGATGCTGGTGCACCAAAGTTTATCCTTAAGGCAGGTGTCCGGGGATGGATTGAGATTTTCCAGCTCTCACAAGATGTTAAACAATTCTTTGCTACTAGAGCCTGCTTGGTTTATTCTATCATTGAAGGTCTCTCTTTTGTTGCGGATGATCTCGCTTTTGTATTTTGTAGTAATATTCACTAGGTTGGTTTTATTTTCTAAGGAAGGGGTGTTTTTCCAGAATGTTTCAAGTTTCCTCTTTTCTGTGTGCAGCAATTTTAGTTCTGGGTTGAACCAGGAGTTCAGGTGTGCTCTCGGTTTCCCACTACGCATTTTAAGTGGAGCGACTGTATCAATGGCTTTGGCCATGGATTCATTGTAGGTGTCTACCAATAGGTTGGTGTCATTCGTGAACGGTATAGCATTTAGTGTGGGGATTACAAGAGGTACGATGGCTTCAGCAGTGATGTTATGTTTGTTTCTGGTGAGGCATGGTGGAGTAAATGGGCTTTTTTTCTTCCTAAGATTGTTGATGTTTCGCTCAAAGGAAAGAAGGTGGTGGTCGGTCCACAATTGTGGTGATGGTGCATTGAATGTGATGTTGCAGTTTAGGTCTGCTACTCAATCGAGTATCCTGCCTTTCTCGTGGGTGGGTTGGGTGATTTACTTTGTACAAATCCATGTTCAGACAGGGCGTTGGCTAAGGCTGTAGCTGGTAAATCATTGGGGTCGTTATAGCCAAGGTTAAAGTCTCCTAGGATGAGGTTTTGCACATTAAGTTTGGTGTTGTCAGCAGCTAGTAATGGAATGGCTTCCTCGAAAGATCCTTTGGGACCCGGAGGCCTGTATATTAGGTAGATCGTGATGGTGCTTTTAGGCGATGTTTGGAGTTTAACTGATAAGAGTTTGCATGATACGACAGGGGGGTAGAGGTGGCTATTCTCATGTCTAACGTGGATCTAAAGATGATGGCTGTGCCCCCTCCTCTGGATTTGGGTCTATCCACTCTGAGAATGGAGTAGCTGTCAGGGACTGCTAGGGCAAGTGACAGGCCTGCTGCCGCATACAGCCGGGTTTCAGTCACTGCGAGGAAGTCAAGATTGCTGGACAGGATGATGTCTGCAATCTCAGTTGCATGGGCTACAAGGGACCTGGCGTTTATTAAGGCTCCTTTTATGGGCTGCTTCTGAGAGAGGGGGTGGTTTTTGTTAGCTATGGACTCTTTCAGATTGGCGTGAGGTGTTGTGAGTAAATATCTGGTCTGTGCGTTCTTTTTAGTAGTGGTCTTAAAGTTATGTTTGGCTGGTAGGCTGCAGTGTGCTTGAAGCCTAGTTCTCAGTCTAGAGTTCTGACATTGGTGTTGGGGCAAATGGTTGGTATACCTGTTGTGCAGTTAGGTATATTTTTGGCACATGTGGGGGTAGGGAGTGTGCCTTTGCTGTTCCAGGATGGGACAGGGTGTAAGTTAGGTAGGAATAAGGTTGGCCTAATTGTTGATTCCAGGCTCAAGGTGCTCAGTGCAGGTAAAAAGATGGTGGCCTTGATCCTGGGTCTAGGGGCTGTAACAGAACTCATTATAGGGTGTCGCTGATGCTCCATCTGGGCAAGGTTGGGTATCCTAGAGTCTTATGTGGCGATGATGAGTACCAGAGGGATAATACAGCGTATACTAATCATGATGTGACAGCTTGCTAGTGGGTACATTGTGGGGTGGGCAGAGTGAAAGCATGGGCATTTCATGGAAGTACCGAGTGATGCAGAGATAAGTTACAATGCTTGAGGTACGTGCTATTGAGAGCACAATGTGGGTAAATGGACTGGTTCAGTATGCAGAATAGAGTATCGAAACACAGTTACACTGGATTGAGGCACGTATATCCGACACACAAAGATAAATGGAATACGGCGAAGGCTTTTGCCAATACAATCAAAGGTGGGCCTGAGTAGATCTTGGCAGCAGAATAGGCTAGTCTGGCAATAGCATGGTAGTTACAATCAAGAATGGGCCAGGGTGGGTTTAGGCAGCAAAATGGGCTAGTCTGACAATGGCAGATGTAAGTACAATCAATGAATTGGCAACAAAGTGGGCTAGTTTGGCAATAGCATAGGTAATCACAGTCAATGAGTGGGCAACAGAAATGGGCTAGTTTGGCCATAGCATAGGTAGGAACAATCAATGAGTGGGCCTAGGGTGGTTCTGGTCAGGTGCAATTAGTAGGAGTCGTACGTTAGCGGCAAAATATGCGATGTGTGTCAGGTTGCAAAGGGTTCATCCATAACCGTAAGTACAATCAGCAATAGTGGTTGAGAAATAGAGCAAGAATGACAAAGTATTTAAGCAATGTACTTAGCGATATTTGAAGTTACCCTGTCAATTACAGTGCAAACAGTGGCATTCGGAGGTATGAATTGTCATTTACTGATCCAGTAATGATGTTAACAGTCAGGCAAGTGTTATGTTGCATGGCGCTGTGCCTTAGATGATTCATGAAGAGGGGTAAATTGTTGCAGTGACAGGAAAGGGAAGAAGTAGGCTGTTATGGGTAGATGATCATCTCCGAATTAGAAGTACTGGTTGACGTGAGAATAGTACATGCGCTCTCGTGGCTATAATGGTGGAAGAAGATACCTGCAGATTATGCCGACGGTCGTGGGTAGAGTTGAAGGTAGAATCTACTGGCTCCCTGTGGCGAACAGGGCCTTACCTCTCATGGGCCTTCCCACGAGAGGGCCGGCTTCCGCCTGCCGGCGGATGTCTTCGTTTGAAAAGTGTTTGGGTTGCTTAGCAACCAAGCTCAGCCTCGCTTTGAGGCTGCGTCGTGCCCGCCATGATGGGAATAGGCAGAAGATGCGGACAGTAGGAGGCAATACGAGCTTTAGCAATGCTTGTGTGGGTTGAAGGTGTCTGGAACAGATTTGGTGATATTCTAGCATATAAGGTGGCAGGGTTGTGGGGTTCCTTACTGTCTATCAATGAGGGCAGTTGCTGATTAGCAGGCTCGGCAGGTCTGTGTGCTAATTCCTGGGTTCAGCCACTGCACGACGTGGCTTTGCAGTGGGTGGGAGAGGGCTCCTGCCCTCTTCCCTTGGTGGAATGCTGGTGATCTGTGGCCGGCTGGGCAAACAGGGCCTTACCTCTCATGGGCCTTACCACAAGATGGTCGGCTTCCGCCTGCCGGCGGATGTCTTCGTGTGAAAAGGTAAATGTGATGTGGGCGGGGAGTACAGCCATTACTATACTCGAGTAAAACCCCATCACTTTTACCACCTAATATCTTTTACCTACATTCCCCTAGCCCAATTGCATAACTGGTGTTCATTGCACTGCCAAAGTCGATTCAGGTTGTTTTCATTGCTTGGCAATAGTTGAATCTACCTGCTTTCTGACAGTTCTCCCAAAGCTGAATTCAATTGGCTCTCATTGCCTTGCCAAAGCGGACTTCTAAAGAGTCCATCATTGTGCTCAGAAGATGGGTTCTGTGTAAGCATTTGCATTGTATTAATTTTCACTACCAGATACGCAAACAAATAGGAACTTGTGTAAGTATTTTGTCGCCGTTATATATGCTCTCAAAGGGACACTCAAAGATTGGCAGGGCACAGTTCCACACCACGCCCATCATGCCAGCCCCAGTCCTATCACACCCAACCCCACACCTTTCCCCTGCCCTTTTTCTTCCCTCTCTCAGCACCCCCCTGCACCCTACATTTCCCCAATAATAAGGCGACTCTGGCAGCTCACTGGTGTGCCACTCTCTAGAACCCCTTCAGTACACACCAGCTCCTAGCTCACACTACAACTCGCCCCACCATTCCAAACTCACGCTATACTTTTCCTGCCCATTCCCTGCACCTCTACAGGAATAAGGCTGCTTGGGCAGCTCCCTGGCGCACCACCCTCTCGAACCCCATCTCTGCACTCTGGCCTACATCTCACCAAAACTCACTCCCCCTGCCAAACCCATCCTTTCAGTCTTCCCACTAGACTGTGGCACCACCCCTCGGCGTCCACCTCTCCCCTACCCCACACCCTAGGACACCAAACTCATGCTCCCTCTCCCTCTGCACAGCATGAGCCGTGCTGGCCAACGCAGCCCCGTCGACGAACCTCACTACTCTCTCTCGCACTCCTTTGCCCCTCAAGTGCCCCACAAATCACAAAGGTTGCGCTCATCGTAGACCGTCACTGACACATCCCTTTCCCCCACTCCTCCCTAAAGCCGCCACTGCACCTCCTCCCTATTTTCCCCAGCCTTCTCTCCCCCAACCCTGTCTTAGTCCTCTTCACCTCCCCTCCCAAACCCCCATCCCAGACCAACATCCCTCTCAACCTCCCACCATCTGAACATCCCACCTTTCCGTCCCACACCCTCGCCCCAAACACCACACCCAACCCCTTCTGCCACTCCTGAATTTCACTGCATACAAGAATTATCTCAAGCAATCTTGCTTACTCCTTAACACCAGATCGGCCTCCAAAAATACACATCTTTGACCTCATATCCACTGAAAACCCAGACATTCTATTCATCACTGAAAGCTGGTTCACCAATAACTTCAATCCCATCTCACACAAGCCCTTCCCACCTGGCTATTCCCTGCTCGTACAAAAAAGGTCCAGCAGAGTGGAGGGTCTGGCCATCCTCCACAAGCAACACCTTTCAGGAATACCCAGTGAGAACCTACCTTGCGGCACAGAATCCAAATCGCTTCTCACAAAGTTCCACCTCTGATCTTTCTTTTCCCACAGCGTCCTTCTCCTATACAGGACTCCCAGCCACGACTGGATTTTTGCCAACTCCCTGGGTGACTCCCTCTCAACCACACTGATCCAAGACCCTTCGCTCACTTTGCTAGGAGGTTTTAACACCTGGTTTGATGTTCCTACCAACCCTATAACCGCTCCCTCACTGACAATCTGCTAGCTCTCGGCCTAATACAACTAATATCACACCCCACTCACTTTGCAGGGCACAGCTTAGATGCACTCTTCTGCACATCAGACCTAGTTTCACCACTCCCCCTCGCCCTCTCATCTGGACAGATCACCACGCTATACTCTTGTCGCTTCAGCACCACTCCCCCACCCCACATCTTGCAGCAAGCATCTTTTCAACTACCCCCAACACCCTGCCTCTCTGTAATAAAATCATCATCAATCCAGACACTTCCAGGGCTCTCTCTCAAGAAAGAACACCCCTCCATTGACCTCTTTGACCAATGGCTCTCCAGAGCTCTGACCCCCCCCACATTGACCTGTTGCCCATCCCAACAAGCAAGCCCAAACCCCTAGTGGTACACCCCTCCCCTCAAATCTCTCAAAACCCACAAGCATCACCTAGCGCAAACATGGAGGACCATCCCTACTCCACAAAACAATAACAGCCTTCCCAAGACTGAAAAGGGCATACCGGTCTGAAATCAAGAAGGCCAGAAGAAACCACTATGCAACAGAATCTCCAACTCCAGAAATCCATGCAGAGAACTCCACAGAATCCTAGTGGAATTCAACTCCCCTAGCCGTCTACCACCCCAACCCTAACACACAAGCTCTCTGCGATGAACTATCCAACCACTTTTATGACATTGCACTTGAAAGACATCGCACCATCACCGAAAAACTAGCTCTGATCGCTCAGTCTATCTCTTGCCTTGGCCGACCCTTGAGCTCCCCGGAAGACCCTTGACCACCATCCCTTCTTAAAATGATCCTTATTACCACTTGTGCAGGCAGCGTCACCCGCTCCATCATTAATAACTCCCTCATCTGGCATTTTCCCAGAGGCTTTCAAAACCTCTCATGTCGAACTGCTACTCAAAAAACCCAGCCTCGACCCACTCTCCCCATCGAGCTGCCACCCTATCTCCAACACCTGCTTCATTTATAAACTAATAAACCATGCAGCATATAAGCCACTTGGCCTCTTCACAGAAGCCAATAGGCTCTTCGACCAAGCCCAATCTGGGTTCCGACCCCTCTGTGGAAGAGAATCCTCCCTGATCTCTATCTGGGACGACCTAAAAAGAATTGCTGACTCACATGGAGGCACTGCACTTATCCTACTCGATCTATTTGCACCATTTGACACTTTAACCACACAATACTCAGGAACAGACTCCTCATCCTAGGCCTCAAAGACTATGCCCTAAACTCGATCTCCTAATTAATTTTATTAATTTCGAATCGCTCACAATAATTCTCCTTCACCCCGTGGCCCATCAAAAAAGGGCTCCCACAAGGAGCCTCCGTCACCCCTCCTCTTCAACATCTAGCTAAACCCACTGACCGCTCTCATCCACTCTCACAACCTTACCTGCTACATCTATGCTGAAGACACCCAGATCTTTTTCAAAATTACCATAACTCCAGCCTCCCCCTTCCTGGCCTCAATGCTTGCCTCTCGGCTATCGACCTTTAGATGACGACCAACCACCTTATCCTCAACCCGGGCAAATCAGAAATCCTAATATGCAGCAAATCCACTCTTATTCCCCAAGCTAAACCTTGGCCACAAACCCTGGGACCCCTACGGGCCTGTTTGGGAGTATGCAAACATGGATGATTACAACAGCATTGGACAATACATCCAGCACCCTAAACATGCATGAAAATACAAGCTGCGAAAGTCCTTATAACAGGAGCATGCGGCAAGGAAGCCAGCAGCCACACATACATACACCCAAAAGAGATTCCTTTATGAAGACCTAAAAAAACACGAGCAGCTATGCTTTAGTGAACCATAGCCTATTCACCCTATAGTTGAATAGAACCCCATGCCATAATAATCAAAGCTGTATTTAGTATCAATTAGGGAAGTATAACACGTTGTAACCATAATAATGAATGCCAGCAGCCTCTTAAATTGAACTGAGCACACTGCACATGCAGGCCTCAAAATCCAGTTAGCCACCTCACAAGGATGAACATTCTCAACCCCCACAGCAGAAGATATTAACCCAACCTTTGCAAGGAAACATACACACATCCCAAGTGTAACTTTTTTAGAGTACACAGTAAAATGCCATGCAGTGATTGGCTAAGTTCAAGGAGCCAAGGCATGGAATGCCTTACCCCTACAGCTGCGTAAAACAGAGAACCATCTTGCTTTTCGGAAACAGCTGAAAACGTTTCTCTTTAATTAGTATAAACCATGAGTAGTCATTTCTCCACCTGTCTCTCTGCACCTGGATGCCCACGGGCTTTGGCACGGTATAAGCATAATAACATAACAAGACTAGGGAGGCAGGCAGTTCCCAGACTTGAGATGAGGAAGTGAGATCATAAGAAAAGCAAGAAAAGAAATCACAGATCCCAGTGCTAGAAGGGCAGAACAATGCATACTGATTGGTCAAAATATATGGGTCTAGTTGAATTCACAGGCAATCATTCAAAAGACATTAAACAAATTGTGTTCCTGAACTGCATGTCATGAGCCTATATGAGCAGAGCAATACCTGGTGCAAGATAGGCCTAGCAAGACAGAGTGACTAAGGTACAACACTGTAGGACAAAGCGCACCATTAAGGTTCCATTTAGTAAGGAAGAAGTCATGCAGAATACCAGTACACATGTAGTAACTCGCACATAACCCTCACTGCATGTACATAATGGAAATGAAGTCACAAATCATAGAATTGCATGCACATATAAGCATTTAAAAATATACACATATCCTTGTCATTGTAAGAGAATGAAACTCGCAAACAGCGAAGTACCAACGTGAAAGGTCAGACACAGGATAGATGAACTCATGCGAAATGGAAGTTTGGTCAGCATTGTTTCCAATGACGAGTTGCAAAGTGTACAAGAGACAAATGGTTCATAAATGATGAGAACGGTAATATGGTGCCAAATCGCGTAGTCCTAAAACAAGAGAACACGGGGACACCAGGTGTATAGAACCCCGGTCACACCTGGTCAATTAGATAATCAAACACATCAAAAAAAAGGGACGGAGTAAAGTGCATCTACGTAGGGGAACACAAGGAGACTTGACTATCCACCAATATTGTAATATACGGATAAGAAAAAATCCATAAATAGAACGTTTGCAGTAAAAATCAATATAGCATGTCGCAAATGATATTGATACAACAGTTAGTTTAAAATAATGACCCAAAACAAATATCTAATAGTTGAACAAATGAGAAAACTCAAAAGACTCGAAATGATTATTAATGAGTGATGTGCACACCAGACAAAATACCCTCAACAAAATTAAACTATTCATGCTTGTAAGCTCATCATGAATAGACAAGTGCACAATGACAGCTAACCACACAAAAAATGTGACAGAAACAAATAAACTATTGTAATATGACAATTTACAACTACAACCTAACTAACTGTGTCTAGTAAGTACATAACAAAGTCATAATGAATAAGACCCAAAAGATCCCAAGATGTTTCTTTCCATTACACCAAAGTCTTTAACCTATAGGAAATTCTTCAGGGGTATAATTAAGTTGGTATTCTTGCTGGTATGGCTTTCATAAAAAGTATTCGGTGGTTGAATCGTGTTCCTTAGCTTGACCTACACGTGAATATGCACGTAATTAATGAACTAGTACAAATAATAGTTCAAGCTATTCACGTGATATAGTTAATTAATACTGTATAGAAAGAAAGAAATTCAAAAAGAAAGAAACCTCACACTTACCCGATTGACATTTAAATGATCAATCAAAGGTATTGAAAGGAATAGCAATTTCCTTATCTAACTGGGGCTGTATGACCAAAAAAAAAAAAAAAAGGAAAATATTGGAAGTGACTATTATTGTTAACACCACATAAATTCATGTTATATTATGTGGTCGTCTAACCAATCAGTATACTTACACCCTGGTCATCAAAAGTCGGGTGCACTTGCGGTTTCTTATCTGCACTGTTCGCACTACCTTGTGCTCTTTCCCAGCTGAAGTATAAACAATATACGATCCATCAACAACTACGTCATGTCCTTTCATGTTTGTTCTGTACATTTTATTATATTACAGCATGGTACACATATTCAACGAACTTCTCGGTAGTCACCATTGTTTTGTACGTCAGTTGTAGGTAGTAACACGATGCTAACGCGACCATCATCTCTATAGGACTTTATGTAAGTTCCACCCGTGCATCGTATCTAGACCACAATTGACATTTAGTAGCATTACGGGCCTTGTTCAACAAACTGCAAACAACGAGTCACTCGTACTCGTGAATGAAACATATGGCAAGTACTATGCAGCAAGATTAACTGATACACGCGCCAACTATAGTGTACACTCATCTGTCATTTTACTTTAGTGGTTTTATCCGTGGTCAGACTCTGTGTCCCGATTCAAACCGTTTAGATCAATAGGAAAGGCATGTCAAGTTACAATAGTTATGTACGTAATAATTCACTCCGCTCCAATTGCAAGCCGTATGTAGCTGATGCATGTTTCAAAATGAGCTAACCAATTAGAGCGCCTGAGAAAGGAGATGAACTCAATGCTAATGAGTGAACCTTTTTGATAATCAAAGTTAGTCATCTGGTTAGATTAATCCAGTAGAATTAGGAAATGTATGGAAATGCTTAGAGTGAAAATGATGCAGGTGAATCAGAAGCCTGGAAAATACAAGTGACTAGATCGAACATTGCATGAATAAGGAGGAAATCTGTCTCATAGACACAACCTCCCTGCCAACTGCTGTCACATTCCTAGTGATGAGCTCACAGCTAGCCCCTTACATTTCACTAGCACATGGGCTAGTACTATGTATGTGAAAGAGCCGGTGGTATATTTAGCTAGAGGTTGTATAATACCCATTTAGATTGGCTGCCTAACTTTTGTAAATTGTGGATTACTGTACAAGATGGTCTGACACAGACTTCCTTCTTTGACCAGTTTTTGAGATCCTGGATGCATCTCTTTCTCTTCTTGCCTCGGTTTCCATGTGTCATGGGACTGTGAGTTTTTCAAAATTGGATGAACACTAGCATTAAGGACTGTATACCAAATTGGGAATTTACCTAGGCCATCATACAGACTCATATCTGCTCAGAAGATTTCTTGCATTGTTTACTCTCAGGTCTCTACCTTTGTTTCTTGTAATTCTATCCTTCCTTGTTTTGAATCTGGGTTCCGCTCTGGTTATTCCACCGAGAATGCTCTTCTCTCCGTCTTGGATTCTCTTCATTCTGTACGTCACGCTAAGCAGTCGTCTCCTCTTATTCTCTTGGACCTTTCTGCAGCTTTCAACACTGTTGATCACACACTTCTACTGTCTGCTCTTTTCTCTTTTGGCTTTTTTGGCTCTTCTTTAACCTGGTTTGAGTCATACCTGTCCCAGAGGACTTTTTCAGTCTCCTGGGTGGGGGTTTCTTCTAAAATGTGTCCACTTATCTATGGTGTTCCTCAAGGTTCGGTCCTTGGTGCCTTGATTTTTTCACTTTATACCTCCTCGCTGGCTGGGCTTATTTCCTCCTTTGGTTTCTCGCATCACTTTTACGCTGATGACATGCAGCTCTTTCTTTCCTTTCCACACTTTACTGATGACATCCACCATAAACTTAGCACCTGTCTCCTTGCCATTCAGTCTTGGATGTAAGACCACTTTTTGGTACTCAATGTCGCAAAAACTGAGGTTATTTCCTTCCCTCCCACTACTATTTCTCCCTCTCCATGCCCTCCATTCATATTATTTCTCCCATCGCAGTTATCTATTTCTACCGTGGACTGTAATGTGGGTCTCTATCTCGATTCAGATCTTTCTTTCAGTCACCATATTTCCTTATCTGCTCATTCCTGTCGATTTCATTTGTACAACCTGTCCCTTCATGACTTTTAAGGCCACTCAACTATTGGTGTCTGCTCTTATCTTCTTGCAGCTTTTCTTCTATTCTTCTGCACTGTTTGGACTTCCGCGATCTCATCTAGCCCATTTGAAATCTGTATTTAATGTTTTTATTCGTGTTCTCTGTTTGCTTGCTCCTCGTGGTTCTATCACATCTTCTTTGATTGATCTAGGATGGCTCTCTTTCCATCATCATTTAAAATGTAATTCTCTATGTCTGGTTCTTAAATCTCTCTATGGCCTTGCACATCTGTATCGTTCTTCTCATCTCATTTTACTCTCCTTCTCGCTCACTTTGTTCTGCTTCTCCCTGTCTTCTTATAATTCCTTGTCCCCCCTGTGCTCAATCTCGTTTCCGCTCTTTCTCTCTTCTAGCACCCTTACACTGGAATACTCTCCCACTTTCACTTTGTTCCATCACTGTTCATTTATTCCTTAGGGTCTCTCTGCGATCCTACCTCCTCTCGACTGGTTAATGAAGGTTACTGTAATCATAGATACATGCTGTTTTTTAAATGCTCATTTCATTTTATTGTACTGCTCTTGTTATTATGTTCAGCGCTTTGGTGTAAGGGCGCTATATAGAACCAAATAAATACAAATACATTACAGCTGCACATTTATCCACTTAACAAATCCTATGTGGACACTGTCACGTGGTGCTCTATGCTCCACTAACAAAAACGCCTGGGGAAGGCTTTCCACACCACACCTGATTAAGGAATCTGTGGTCGCGAAAAGTCGTGTAGTTCCTGTGTTGGTACTCATTGTGTAGTCACTGCCTGCCCCAGATCACATTATTTCAAGTACTGACCTGTGGCGGCACACATCCTTTCTACGCCCACTGTGGCAATAAAGTGCAGAGCACGATGAGCAGGACCTACCAAACCACCAAAAGCTGCACACCCTGTCCATTTTAAAGATAATAAAAAGAGTAAAATACGCCAAGATGCAGCAATAATGATCTTTGCCAACATAATACATATTGAACGTGGCATGCATTTGAGGTTATAGTTTGACTGCAAAAAGGTGGAATTGCTGAAATAAGAATAAAGAAATGCTGGTTCATCAGTGTTCATTCTCCGTTTCCCCCTTTCCCCCGCATAATTGGCACCACCCTATCAGCCATGTATACCCTGGAATGGCAGCCACTGACACAATGGAGCAGTCCACGTGGCATCACCCCTGTATTGGATGGACAGTCCCCTTTATACCGACAGCACAGCCTATGTCCGTGCTTGGGTGTAATGTGCTTCACGCAGGTTCCACTTGTGTCTCTTACAAATCCATTCATGCGCAATGGACTTAAAAGGGGAGCGTGGGCCTGACCCCCTAGTTGACCTAAAACAAACAAACGGTGTTGCCGTTTCTAGCGCCGGGTGATCTGGTAGAACCAGTGGTGATTCATCTGTGTTGACAGCAAATGAGGACCACTACAGACGCAGTCAGTCAGCCCAAACCCCACCTGCTAAATCTCCGGCACTGCACGCCGAGGAAGATGAGAAAGGATAGATCCCACCAAAGGGTGCATTCAACCTAGCCGTCTTTTTTTTCTTTTGTCACAAAGCCGTTTTTGAAAATCAAAAAATGCTTGTGTATCACGTTGTAAAAATGCTTGTAAAGTTGTTGAAATTCTGTGCTTTTCTGCAGAGGGTGACTGGTACATCACCCCTACACCAAATAAGGCTAATCAGACTCCCTTCCAACTGGGCTCTGACGAGTTATGGGACATGACATGACCTGCCCTGACCCACTCACGCCCTGAGACACCAGTGCATACTGGCGATTAGAGTCAGCACCAGACGCCAGCCGAACCATTCCCTATGTGGAAAGATAGCAAAAGCAATCAAAGGGTCGCAGGTGGTGTGCACTACAGATTCAAAATATCAAGTTGGGGTTCCACACCACTCACTCAGAATCTTAACTTGGCCCGATGTATGTGATCTTGGGCAAATCAGTTTATCTCCTGATCTTAGGCCTCACTTCTACAAACTGCAAAACATTAGATTGAGCCTGTTACGTGGCTACGCCCTCATTTTAAATGCAGAGTAAAAATAAAAACATCTGCTGTGTACCATTTTCACAGAACCCCCATGTGTTAATAAGCTACACATCACCCAGCATTTCTTCTCTATTTAAACATGGCCTGCTGCCTCCCTCCCTCAGTGGTCGAAGTGGGCTGGAGCGATGCTCCTCTACTTTTTTAAATTACGTTTTACTGTTCCTATACTTTTACTGTTAAAAATAAACGGTTCCGGAATGTTTTTGTTTTAAAATAAAAGTGCAGGAATAAGTTGAAACTTGCACTGCACTGAATGTTCCCTTAAACAGCAGGTGCATTTGTTTGGAGGGTTTGTATTGTGCGTGGCAATGGGGTTTGTGGGGAGGGGGGGCAGGCCAGCAGGGAACATAGTTCCACTAATTCTTTTCGTACACTTCGACCACTGCCCCCCCTTCTCCCGCTCTCTCTTCCCCTCCTCCAGCACAGAAGCAGTTACCTGACAAGAGCCCATAGCTGGCTAGCTGGCGGTAAGGGTCGGCCACACTCCTCCTCAGCACAGAGAAGTGGCCGCATCACAGAAACAAACACGTGCCAGCCTTGGGCTGAGAGAGGAGGCCAATCTGCTGCCAGAGAAAAAAGAATGCATAGTCGCTTTTTGGGTCTTCTACCATGTAGAAGAGTTGCAACAGCCACGTAGAGATAAACACCTCTTGCACAGTTCACACCCAGGCTGTCAGCTTTCATACATGGGCTTCTCCCTAACCTGCCATAGCGACCTTCTAGCACACGGTTGTCCAACTCCAGGCCTCAAGGGCCGGATCCATGCCGGGTTTTCAGGATACCCCATATTAATATTCTTGAGATGAATTTGCATAGCGCATGGGTTCAGAACTAAAGCTCACAACCACCTGCATTCTTAGTTTCGCTTCATATCCCATGTAAGATGCTAGTATTACAATTAATGATAACAGAGCTCACCTTATTGGACTCCAGTTACCCTTGTGGCAGGATGTTGAATGTGTTCCAATACTACAGGAAGTGTCGGTGCTCAGCCCTGCCTCAAAAATAAGTTCTGCGGCTGGACACTGGAAAACACCAGCACAAATTAAGCACTCCACATCGAATACAAATGCCTCATTGCTCTATACACAGAACATCTAGAAATGTATCTGCTTGCAGAACTGAGGGTATTTTCAGTTTGCATGCACCAACACAACAGCAAAGCTATCTTGCATTTGTCACTCTGTCCGCATTAATCTTACCCGCCCCCTCTCAGAACACATGGCAACCATGTAAATGGCAGCAGAGTGTGGTATAAATCCCAGTAACATAACCTAAATATCTTCCAGCTGGTGGGGATCAAATGATCAACACAGCATCTGCGGGAAGCACAACTTCATAGAAGTAGGGAGCAATCTTGGGTTTAGAGAACCAGCAAGTTTATCAAATATGCTTACGTCTCGGGAGGACAGCTCAGGGGCAACGTGCTCTCCTTGGAAGCAAGACGACACAGAGCAACACAGGTTCGATCCCCAGGTCCGAGCTTAGAAACCTCTGGGTATTAAGCACGTTATAAATAACCAATTACAATTACCATATTTAGGCTCAGTGTGTGAAGAGCGATGGATAGGGATCTCATCTTGACAATTAAAAACAAACATTTTTAAAGCAACCTGGTCTGGCTTTCTAAACGTAGACGAACAAGCTTCGGCATAGCCAACAGTTTGGGCCTTTGAGAAGGCAGGGGACAGGCATTTGCCAGGCACTACCATAAAAGTACTACCTGGCTATAAAATGGCAACAGCTGCAACATGGTGTGATTACTTGTGCATACGATGGCAGTGCCTTGGCAAAGGCCTGTATCATACCTATACACAAGCAAAATATGTTGGCTTTGTCAATTCCTGTGTTTAAGAGAACTTTAGTACAAAGAACAGATTTATGTCAAATGGCTAAAGGCACACTTTAAGACATTGTAAATCACAACAGAAACATTTACAGCTGCACATAAGTCATTGACTCTCAGCAGACTACTTAGCAATAGCACTGGTTGGATACAGTTTGAAGCTACTGCTTGATAAAGCTAGCTGAAATAGATGCCACAAGGATGTGCTTCGAGTGGGGAGGGGCAGGTGGTGGGATGGAATGACCATAGGGATTAGCATGGCCACAGGCAGTCAATGGGTGAGTCTTTAATCAAATGAAAACCACAAGCAGTTTATCCCTCCTCACATGTCATATCCCTCCTAGCTGTACTACAATTCAATAGTTTCGTCTTATAGCGCCACCTAATAGCCGAATCTAGAAAGGTGTACCCTCTACATATGAAAAGCCAACAATATTGGCTTTGCCAATGTATGTTATTATGAATTTACCCTTGAAAACTCCCCAAATGCTTTCCCTTTATAAAGTCTGCCAGGATGCCATATGAGTTACACTTGTTTTAAACTTTGCTCTGCAGCCGTGTTTGTGTTTCAGTTTCTCTGGCCACCACCTCTTGTACATGCTCGAGAAAGCAGCTATATCTCATTTGCATAATGTAAGGCTGTCGAAGAAGGATGCGGAAACAAAGGTGGCATGGGTTTGGTTATAGACCTTTATTTCTTTAGGTAAAAAGATCTTTACTATCCCTAACTTCGAGGAGGGGTTTCCCTGTCTCAAAACTAATACTAAACGGGTCTGTCTTTACATCTATCAAAGTAAAATCGACCGTCCTGTGACACAATCTACCTCTGTCCCACACACTACAACTAAAAAGGTAAACTAACAGAAAGTTTCTTCTTTAAGGAGGATGGCTCCCTTCTCCTGCTTCTTGGATGGGGTTCAACAAAACGGTCTCTCAAAACAAATGTACCAGGGGGAATGTCTCCCTTCCCATGGCTTGTGGGTTTCAGTCCGTCTTTACACAATGTTCTCTCCAGGAGAATGACTCCCTTCTCCTGGTGTGGCTCTGTACAATTTCCCCCCCAAAAAAGGGGGAATGACTCCCTTCCAGTGTTATGGCCTGGTACACTTCACAACAAAGCCAGGGGGAATAACTCCCTTCCCATGGCGTCTCCAGCTCGATTCTCAGTTCAGGAACAAGTGAATGCCTCCCTTCTCTTGGTCTGCTTTGGCACAGTTCAGCACAAGGGCAGGGGGAATGACTCCCTTCCCCTGGTATTGCTTGATACAAATCTTTCTCACTGCTTCAGCTTGATGCATGCGTTGCCACTATGACTTATTTTTAACAACGTCCCAAATATTGTTAGGATCCGAGACCCTTCTCTTGGCTCTATGGGTCTCCTCTTGACCACTGTGATGAGGAAGAGACCCTCAAGAGTTTCACTCATTCACATTGGGGTCTCAGACCTTTCTCTTGTAACTAGTGGATTTATCTCTGCCACTGTAATGAGGAAGACTTCCTCTATGCTTTGGTTTACTTCTGTTGGGGTCCCAGACCCTTCTTGTATGGCCAGTGGTCTCCTCTTTCCCACTCTTATGTTATGCAGGGTCCCAGACGATTCCCTGGTGGCCAGTGGGCTTCTCTTCCCTACTGGTACGAGGAGGAGGAGGTTGGATGCACTCTCGACCCTTTGGGAGTCTGTCAGTGGTGTGCCTAGTACAAAGCCATGTAAGGATTGCCTGCATGCCTCCTGCCTGCAGCCTCTCCGGGTCTTCTATAACACCCTTTACCTGCTTTCAGGCTTCGGTATGTCACCAGGGCTTCCAGGGATGGTGGTCCGACTTCTCGGCTGGTTTAGCTTTCCCCATCTGCTTCTGTGGCTGTGCGGCATCTCCAGCTGCTGGGCCACCCGACTCTTCTTGTCCTTGGTATCGTAAATGGGTCTGCTCCTGCGGTACCCTGTGAGGACTCACGCGGCCGACTGATGGTGTCCTCGGTACCTCTTCTCCTCGGGTCGACAACCAGACTTTGGATTTCCTGCGCCAAACGTCCTCCATGTTTGTTGCTTCTCCCAGCAGGTGCTGCAGCGGAGATTCACACTGGGATTGACCACAACTGCTGTCCGTGGTTTGTCTTTATAAATTGTATCCTGTTCTTCAAAGTCCCTTGTTACTTTTGACAGGTTGATCTCTATGCCTCCTCGGGGCCACTTCGTCTTAGTAACAATATTGGGAGCAGTCTTTGTGTTTTCTGTGTTCTTCCTCGTCTTGATGTTTTCGAGGCCATTTGTTTCTTTTGCATAACAGTAGTATATGGTTCTGTTTTTAACAAGAAGATTGGGGATGGAAGGTTGGGCTGAATGTGGACATGTTTGATTATTCCCTGTGCTAACCCCAAGATAGTCGTCCTTGTCCCCAATGACAGAGTTCTCCCCATGAGGTCCTCCTGCATTAAACCACCATTAGGGGGGCTGTTGGGTAGCAGCCTCACCTCCGTAGCCTCATGAGAATGGGCTCCCCCTTGCAGAGAACTAACGACACCTTGTGAATCGCCCCAATAAGCAATAAGGTCTGTTGATTGGAATAGACATAGAATATTTGTTTTTTATATTAGTTCTAAAAATGCAAAATATCAGCAAAATGAATGAATAAAATTGCATTAAATAATTACTCTTAAAAAGAAAGAACGAATAAAATTGAAATATTGGTCAAAAGCAAACTGTCCAGAGGAATCATTTGGTATTAAATGCATTGCAAACTTTACTAAATCATTTTTAGAGTAGACATGTTGGGTATAATGGTCTTGATAAACCCCAAGTACTCAAGATTAGGGGTTTCCCCTCGTTTACTGCGATTTGGGATAGAAACTGCTGCTTTCGTCCTGTAAATCATTCCCAAATTCACCCATTCCCAGATTCCCTCCAAGGGCACAAATGGTCAATCGCAAGCAATGGGCAAAAATGTTTTGGGTGTGATGCTCGAAATAAAGCACTTCTAGATCAGTGTATTCATGGACAGAATACCTTTTTCATTAAGAATTGTATAGGGAGGGAGTGGCTCTAGGTACCCTGATCTTGCAACTGCATGTGATGTTTTCTATTTTACTAATAAGAAGGAAGCTTTTTTTTCTTTTTTTAAGAAGTAGTCTGCATTTTAGAGCAATAAAGGCAATTTAGTTTGTGGGAGGTCTACCTTAATAATTTCATGAAAATAAGAGGAGAGTGAAAAAATACATTTTTGAAGCAGGTCTGCATGGTGGACATTTTATCAAAAAACTAGAAGAACACGCTTTACAGAATATGTGCCTGGTGAGTGTGTGATTAGGGACCCCCACCAAAATATTTCTAGGTGAATTAACAAAATTAAAGCACTTTTTTCTGCTTATTTCTCAACAAAATAACCAAATATACCCTAAACCGGTAAGTTCAACAAGGGGTTTGTAAGATTTGCCACAGAGATATGGATCGGTCAACAACTGTTTGAATGCTCCATACACATGTTGCCCTTTTTTAATTGCTCCATATCTTCACAGAGAGGTTAAAAAGGAAAAGCAGATCTAATTCCTTTTCATTAAGCGCTTGACATAACTCGTTTTGGTGCTTCATACTGATGTGAATAACAGCTGTTAAAATTGGCCAACATAGCGATACTCCATTTATCAAAGTCTAATTTTAGCAGCATTGTGATTCAAAGTTGTGACCTGTACGTCTTGCACAGGTTTCAGCAGTCAGCTCTCAACTCTAACTCAAACCCATTTAATGGCTATTTACAGGTTGGTGCAAAATTGTCAGCAACTATAAATTCCACTGAGGAAAGCTTGAAATGGTAGCAGAGGGAGAGTGGATAGATCATTAGAATAATGATGTAGGAGTCTTAAGACTTGTAACCATGAGGAAGTTAAAAAAGCATTGGCAAAGCGAATAGTCTTGGCGTTTGTGGTTGTCTATTGCAACTTACATTTATTGGTAAAAATGCAGTAAATATTTCGGCTGAACTTGGCCAGCAATTCCAAAGATGTCTGTAAATTAGAGTTTGCAGAAAAATAACATTAGGAGTAGAAATAGTAGAAATACCAATCTTCACTGAGGTGTCTGAGCATGGTGATTTTGAGGGTGAGCTAGAGTTGGGCCGGTAGGTGTGAGAAAAGGTTCAAGGGATTAGTGGGGGTAGACAGAGTTGAGGTAGGGTCAGTGTTGGAGATGAGCAAAATGTAGGCTGGGTCGCTGTAGGTTGGATATGGCAGTGTGGGTGAACAGGGTTATTGTAGGGAAGTTTGGGTAGAGTCCGGTGAGGTATTGTGATGATGAGCTATGAGTGGGACAGGCAGAGGTGGTCTAGGTGCGTGGGTTGTCAGGATAAGTAAGCCTAGGTAGAATGGATGGGAGTGGGATTGATATGGTAGTGTAGGAATGAGCTGGGGAAGCTGTACGTGGCGTGGATAGTGCGGCAGGGTAGGGTGGGCGTGGTGGGGGTTCGTGGAGTTAGAGAAGGGAGAGGTGGGGGTGCATAAGGATAGTGCGTGGTATGGTACAGAGAAGAGAGTTAGAGAAGGAGTAGAGTAGTAAGGAAGGGTGGGTGGGGTTAGAGCGGGGCAAAGAAGGATGTTAACAATAGAGTAAGTGCATGGGTGGACATATCAGGTTAGATTGGTGGTGAGGGAGAGTAGGGACGGGATAGATTGGGGCAGGGGAGTTTAGAGTTGTGGTGTGTAGTTATGGAGTGGTGGTGAGGAGTGCAGATGTGGTGTGGAGGGGAATGTGATGATTGGAGGTGTCAGTGGTGGTGTGGAAGTGAGGTGGTGGGAAGTAAGTGGGAGTGTGGCGATGAGGCAGTGTGGATTAGAGATGGTGTGAGGTAGGCTGAATCGGATGTGGGAGGAAGGGTGAGCCTGGGTAGAATGGGGTGAGCAAGAATTGGTGGGGGTAGACAGGTGAGAAATGGTGGGTGGGCTAGAGAGGGGTGAACAAGGAATGGTGTGGGGGTGGGGTAGGGGTGGACAGGGTTGGGGTAGAATGGGTATGAGGAAAAGTGGGGGAAGAGAGTAGAGTGTGGCAGGAGGATAGAGTGGGGGCAGGGAATACAGCAGAGGGATTTACAGTGGGGGTGGTAGCTACAGTGGTGTGGTGGAGTGGTGTGGTGGCATGAAGTGGTAGTGTGGAATGGTGTGGAGGTTTGGAGTAATGCATGAATTGGTGTGGAGTGGTCCTGTGTGTTGGTGATGTGGTGGTACAGAGTGTAGGTGTGGATTGGGGGTTTGTTGGTGTGGGGTTAGGTGTCCTGGAGGTATGTAATGTGAGTGTAGGGGTGGTGTGAGGGTGGGGAGTGGTTGTGTGGGGTATGCATGGGGTGTGTGGATTCAGGGTGAGGTGTGGACTAGAGTAGAGTGCAGCGGTGTGGCAGTGGAGAGTGATGATTTGTGGTGTAGAGTGGCAGTGTAGATATGGTGGAGGGGAGGCGAGGTTTGGGTGGTGTGGAGGTATGGAGTGGTGGTTTGTGTGGTGCAGAGTGGTGTGTGGTGATGTGTAGAGTGGTATGGAGTGGAGGTTTGAAGAAGGCATGTGGAGGTGTTTTGATATGGAGTGAGAGTGGGGTGATGTGTGGCAGGGCTGGGAAGTGGAGTGGAGTGTGAGGTGTTGGTGAGGAATGGTGGTGTGGAGAAGGTTGTGGTGGTGGAGGCTTTGATTTATGTAAAGATGCATGATGGTGTGGGTCTGTGTAGTGGAGGTATGGTTTTGTGTGCAGTGTGGAGTGTTGGTGTGGGGAAGGGATGTGGTGATGTGGCGTAGGGGTGTGGTGATGTAGAGCAGTGTGTTGGTGAGGAATTATTCCGTGGGGTGTGTAGGGGAAGTGCACATTTGTGGAGTTATGGTCTGGAGTAGTTGCAGGTAGAAGAGGGGAGTGGGTTACAGTGGGAGTGGTAACTAGAGTGATGTGATGTGGTGGAGTGGTGTGGTGAAGTACTGGGCTTGTGTGGTGAGGTAACATGCAGTGCAGGGTGTGGAGTGGTGGAGTGGAGTAGTGGTGTGGGATGTGGAGCAGCAGTTTGGTGGTGTGCAGTAGTGGTGAGGGAGAGTGAGTCTGGGTAGGAGGGCTAAAGAAGACTGAGTTGTGTGGGCAAAGGGAGATGTGGAAGGGTGGGTGTGGTAGAGAAGGGGAGGAAGGATGGGCGAAAGTAGAGGGATGAGGAAGGGTGGATGGGGAGAGGGGGGTGAGGAAGGGTGGGTGGGGCTATACTGGGGTGGGGTAGGGCTGTACATGTATTGATGGAGCAGGGTAGAGTGTGAAACGGAGGGTACAGTCCGGAACGGAGGGTAGAGTCAAGCAGATTTAGAGTGGTGGGTGGATGTGGACTGGGGTGGTGGTGCACAGCAAGGGGTGTGGAAATGAGATTTGATGGAGTATGGTGAGGGGTGTGAGAAGGGAGTGTAATGGTTTGGAGTGATGTACTGGGATGTAGTGAGGGTGCAAAGAAGGTGTGGAAGTGTGGTGGACTGGTGGTGTGGAGTGGCAATGTGGGGTGATGGTGTGGAGTGGTGGTTTGAACTGGTGGTGGGGTGGAGTGGTGGTTGGAGTGCTGTGGTGGTGTGACCCCCAGGTCAGGAGTGGTGGTGTGCAGGGGTGTGTGTGTGTGTGTGTGTAATAGGAGTGTGGTGTGGGATGAGGTGTGGTGAAGTGTTAGTGTGGAGTGCTGGTGTGGAAGTGTGCGGTAGTGTGGAGTGGAGTGGCTGTTTAGGAGTGGAGATGTAGTAGTGTAGAGGAGTCGAGTGTGGAGGGTGGTGGATTGGTTGAGTGGTGGTGAGAGGGTGTGGCATGGGTGTGTGGAGAGGGACCATGGATTGGTGGCACAGAGTGATGGTGTGGAATGATGGGGTAGTTGTGTAGGTGTAGTGTGTTGGTGTAGGTGATGTGGCGTGGTGATGGAATGCAAAGCTGATGTGCAGTGCAGTGTAGAGTGGTGTGTAATGGTGTTATGTGGTTGTGCAAAGTAGTGGTGTGAAGATGTGGACCAGTGGACTGTCAGAGTGTGCGGAATGTGGTGAAGGGGTGTGGGGTGTGATGCGTGGACTGATGCAGTGGTGTGCTGGTGTGGAGTACGGGTGTATAGAGATGGTATACGTGTGGTGTGCAAGTGCAGAATGCAGTGGTGGGGGTGCAGTGCTGATGGTATGGAGTGCTGGTGTAGTGGTGTGGAGAGTGTTGATGGTGTATACTGTTGTAGAGTGGTGGTGTTGGTATAAAGTATTGTGGGTGTGGGCTAGCAATGTGGAGTGCAGCTGTGGAAGTGTGCACTGTTGTGGAGGTTTGAAGTTACGTGGATGTTTGGTGTGAGGGTGTGGTGCTATTGAGTGGTTGAGTTGAGTGGTAGTGTGGGACAGAGGATGTGGTGGTGTAGAGAAGTGTGGTGGTGGGGAGTGATGCTGTGGGGTGTGGCGTGGAAGGTTGAATTTGTGGAGGTATGGTCTGGAGTGGTGGCAGGGTTTAGAGTGGAGTGGATTAGAGTGGGAGTTGTAGTTGGAGTTATGTGATGTGGTGGAGTGGTGTGGTGACATGCAGTGGTAGTGTTGAGTTGTGTGGAGTAATACATGGAGTGGTGGCCTGGAGTGGGGGTGTGATGGTGCAGAGTAGGGTGTGGAGTGGTGGTGTGGGATGTGGAGCGGCAGTGTAAATGTGTGTAATGGTGGTGAGGAAGAGTTGGTCTGGAAATAGGAGTAGGCTGGGGCAGGTTAGAGTGCTGGTGTGGAGTGTGAGGGAGGTGTGTGAGGATGCGATGCAATGTAATTGTCATTTGTACAGCGACTTTTCTCTCGGGGGTCCGAAGTCCAAGTTAAGGGAAATTCAACAGAGGACTTTAGAATGCATATGTACATTTTAACCAATACAAAGGTAGGTAGGGGGGCGTGGCTAAGCAGTCATGCAGTAGGACGTGCTTCCTGTGCCTCCTGTGATCCGTCATTGATTTTATCCTGAAACAAAGGGTTTATGCAAGCTCTCTTAACTGTGGTCGCAGCACTGGATGTAGGAACTAAGCGAGCTCAGGGGGGCACGCACAGCGGCCTGGAGATGTCCTACTAACGGTGTACCAGGCGACTGAAGTTCAGGACCCAGCTCATAAGAAAGAACAAAGATGGCGGCGTAGAAAAAAGGAGAGTTTGCAGGGTGCTTGACGCCGAAAGCATGACAAAGCCTTAACAGAGGAGGACCTTGAGTAATGACAACGCAGCGTGATCAGCATCAAGCTGGCAATGGGAGGAACGGCAATAGGCTGGCCATTCAAACATTAAGGTGCCCAAAGCCGTAGACTGCAGCGTAAACTGCATGGGAGCTCGAGCACCCGTTGTATTGGAACCTGGAGGTGCTGCCATAAGATGTTGGCACAGGCCACAGGAGGGTGGCTCTTGTCGGAGGCTCTGCGTGTACACTAGCTGGGTGCACCGCAATAACTCAAGCGAGCAGGTTTGCATTTGGACACCTACAAAGGACAATCATGGTGCGCGCAGTAAGACCCACTTAAAGGGTCGTTGGACAGGGGGCTGCAACAGAAGCGCATGCCGGACACTGTGAGCACCGGAATAAATGCACAGCAAGAAGGGAAGCCGTGTAACAGACGGCCGGCAGATTGAGGGACAACAATACAGTAGCCTGGGATTGTTACACACAACAGAAACAGCAGCAGCCCGGAATAGCCCAGATCGAAAGGACAAGAAGGCGTGTGGCGCCATAGCAAATCAAACTGAGTGTGGATTAACAGGAGGAGGCCAGCGAGACGCACAGCAAATTGTTGGTGTGGGAGGAACTGCCGTGACACAAGCAGCATTTGTACTGGGCCCGTATAATTAGGTATCAGGTAATAATATCGCCATATATATGGTCGCCGTAAATAATATTGCCGGGAAAATGTCGTGGCGATATTATTTGGGTGACCATATATATGGCGACAGGGGCAAAAAAAAAAATGTCGCCACAAAAGATAACCATTTTTCGGCGATATTTTTGCATGGCGATATTTTTGTGGCGACATTATTACATGGAATCATAATTAGGAGCGCGACTATAAGCGCGACTCCTGGAGGGCACCCGGCCTCACCGTTAAGAAGCATACCTGCGCCGTGAGTGTGCTTAAAAAAACGTGTGCAATTAATCTGATGGTGCAGGCTATACCAAACACTACACCAGTGCTGAGATCGGGCGGTCCATAGGGTGAGTTGGTTCCAGCTGATAAGAGGAGGCAGACCGCTGTGGAAGCAGGCCCTCAGAGCGTGTTGCGCAACTAGGCGGACCGCAAAGGAAACCGTGCTCCTAATCATGGAAGCAAAACAAAGGCAGAAAACCACTCCTGCTGCAGAGTGAGAACTAAAAAGCAGGCCTACCTCCAATGCATCTTGTGAAACATATGAAGTTCGTGTGGTCCCAAACAAGATGCTTATGATGAACTGCATACCCTGATAGAGCAAGTGGCCAGTGTGGAGTACAGTATCCGAGAGCAAAGCTGGCAGCACCCATCTGACCTTACCACAAGAAATTGTCCCAGGTTGCAAAAAGGGATGAAAAGAATTACAGCCTTAAACAGTGGATGGCCCAAAATGGGGGAGTTAACTGGCGCTTCCAGAATTTGCTTGATGGTTTCCAGCGCAGAACTGTTGCCCTGTATTTATCAATACGACTGTGGAATGGAACTTTGAGGGAGCCCGTCAAGCCTGACGTCGTTGGGTATTGTTCTTTGGGTTGTATTTTCAGATTGTTCACCTTTTGCCTGGATTGACTTTTCCTTCCAGAGTGCCGTTAAGTGATGTGGCACAGGAGAACGCAGCCCACTTACAATTGAGCGACGTGGTAGCACATACCAGAGCCGGACCCAGGATGATCACATGAGAGATGCCGCATCGCATTGGCATAGCAGTGTACGATACCTACACAGGCAGAAACTGATGACTGATGCCATATAGGCTCCCCCCCACCTGGGAAGTCGCAACGGGGTGGGGTACAGCGAAACTGTGGCTCATCCGGGTGACAAAGAGAGCCAAATACTGTGGGTCGATGGCTGGGGACCCCTGGCGAACCAAAGGTCCTGCCAAGTGAAAAAGCCGCAACACACACTGCCACCCGGGATCAAACGATACTGGGTCACACAGGCCATAGTAAGGTGCAGACACTGTAAGTCAAGGCGGATGCGGGGCAGATGGCCCAAGCTGATAGTCTGAATATTTGGATACTGCCAATACTGTTTGAGAAGCCACGAGTAGCACCTAGCAGATACGCCGAAGTACTCCAGGGAGCAGGCAGTGGGGGAGAAGCAACACCTGCCTGTAATAACAGACAGGCAAGCAGCAGAATCAACACACCTGGGTAGCACAATCACTAGCACGGTGGCAGCGGCACGAGGCAGCGATGAGCCATGGCGTCTAAAGACCAAAAGAGCAAAGGAAAGCAGCTCACCATGGAGGCATGCACCAAAACTGTGCACCCAGTGGAGAGCCCTGCCCAAACAACCTCAACACCTCAAAGGGAGCAGACACTCGTGGAAGAAGATCAACAGATCCTAGAAGCCATAGCATCTCTGAAGGAGTCTCTTGAGGCTAAAATAGACGCCATCAGCATAGACGTGAACTTGCTTAGAAAATATGTGAACGCACTCGCAAAACGCACTGGAACTCTTGAAATGTCAATGGCGGAGAATACAAGTGGCCTTAAAGGCACCTCGGAAGAAGTCGTGGTACTGCAACAAGTGCGTAATCTGGAGAACAGAGCCGAGGATGCAGAAGGCAGGGCTAGACACAATAATGTAAGAATTATTGGGCTCCCCGAAGGTGAAGAAGGAGCAAACCCAATGGAGTACATAGAGACCCTGCTGCAGCAAAAGATCGGTCCAGATGCCCTCAGTCAAGGCTTCACGGTAGAAAGTGCGCATTGGTTGCTGATGAGGAATCCATTGCCGGGTGCCCCTCCCGGGCCAATAATAGTCCGGATTTTGAACTATCGAGATAGGGAAAAGATCCTCGAACAGTTTCGCAAAGGAGGGACGATCCAACAAGTATCTGCCACGATAACTGCGTATCCGGATTACACCCTGTAGATACAGAAGCAACTGATGAACTATATAGCGGTCAAGAGAAGACTGAGTGGCTAATCTGAATACATGCTGTTGTATCCAGCTAAACTGAAGGTGATAGTATCCAGCTAAACTGAAAGTGATAAACAAAGGCCTCGCCATCCTCTTTGATAACCCTGAAGACGCATACAAATGGATGGACATGCAGAATTTGCCAACCGGAACAGAGTTCGGTCTGAGTAGTCGGCAGTAATCACACGCAGAAGACCACGACAATTACAAGGCTGCAGAAGTCTGTAATCATAAGCCTCAGGAAACAAAAGTTGCTAAATTCAGGAGCCAATAACGTGGTGCTTATTTAAGATCACACTACATGGGCACTTCTTACACCTAAGATTGTATTTGTTTGCTCGGATACTAGCGGTTACGTATCCGCCTACTACGTCCTACGCACCAGGGCATGAAGAAGTGGGGAGGCCTGAGCACAAGGGATTGAGCTGGCCAATTGTTAGGGGGGGGGTGGGAAGGGGAGTTTGGGTAGTTAGAGGGGAGTTAGCCTAAGTGACCAAACTGAATATGCTGAACTTGAATGTTGGATTGATGGTACATGTCAGAATTTTTAAGTGTGATGCAGGAACTTAGAATAGTATCCTGGAATGTTAGAGTCCTCAGCAGTTACATTAAACGTAACAGGATTATGACTGTCAGAAAATTGACATTGCACTCTTGCAAGAAACGCACCTCACAAAAGAAAAACAGATTGCGCTTGTTAAAAAATGTAGAGGCACGATGCTGGGCTCGTCATACTCTGCTTATGCTAGGGGTGTAATAATATGGGGTCACCGTCGGTGCCTTTGAGGGTGCTTGAGACTTTCAGGCTAAAGGTGGAAGGATGTTCGTACTGCGAGGTCGGGTTGAGCACAGAGAATTTTGTATTATCAACAAGCACGCACCAAACCATGAGACTGAGGCATATTTCTGCACGTTATACCCACTAATATGTCCACACAGAGATGGCACTTTGATATGGGGAGGGGATTTTAATTGCACACTCAACTCTACACTGGACAGATCACATGACACATGTACTCACCCTAACCCCTCCGCCAAAGCCATGTGCACATTATTGCAAGCATTTAAACTCTCAGATATATGGCAGACTCTACACCTGCATGCCCGCAAATATTCGCATTATACCGCTCCCCAAGCCCTGTACACGAGATTAGATTAGATTTTTACAAGAGAGGATACCCTGGGCAAATTTGAGAGGGCGGAATATAATCCACGGGTGTTGTCAGATCATGCCCCGCTGGTGGTCACATGGCGAGTCCCTCCACTTCCCCCCCGAGAGCACGCATCCCGACATGGAGACTTAGGAGTGAGTCTCTGAGGGACGAAGCATTCCGAGAACAGTTAAGAGAAGGTGTGCAAGATTACTTCAAGTATAATACAGGAAGTGTGTCGTCAGCTGGCATGTTATGGGAGGAATTCAAGGTGGTGATCAGAAGGACTATCGCCAATGCGAACAGGGTTCAGGCTGTAATAGAGAACGACTTAAGCAAGGCGGAAATCAAATTAAAAGCCATAAATGGTCAGAGTGATCTACCCAGTGAGAGCACCCAAGAGGCTATTTCCCTGCGGCATGAGTGCTTAGCACACTGGGATAGATTAGGTAAGTTGAGTTATAGGAGATATGTGGAACAACAGCACGCCGAAGGGGACAAACCAGGACACTTGCTAGCCTGGTTGTACAAAAGCAAAACTGAGCGGAGCAGCGAGTAATGGGGAGACCTGTGAGACACAACAGGATATTAACAAATGTTTTTTATGATTTTTATAAGAAGTTACACAAGGAGACGTCAGAAACCCATGAGTCAGAGATAGAAGAAGCCTTAGTGCATATAGATCTTCCAAAGCTAGATGCAGAAGAGATAGACAAGCTTGAAGGCCCCATAACCAAAGAGGAGTTGGAACACACTATAAAAAGGGTTGCTGTCAGGTAAAGCTCCAGGTGCGGACAGGCTACCAATTGAGTTCTATAAAGAATTCATGGCAGAGATCACTCACTCATTGTTGGCTATGCTGAATGAATCATTAGATAAAGGCATTTTGCCACTGACATTGAGAGAGTCAATTATGGTCCCATTACTGAAGCTTAGCAAACCTGATACTGAATGTGGCTCGTACAGACCCCTCTTGCTACTCAATCAAGACGGGAAAATACTGACGGCTCTGATGGCTAATAGGTTAAAACCTGTAATTCACAAACTCAAAAACCCAGATCAGTCAGGTTTTGTCCCAAATAGGTATATCACATGTAATCTGAGACGATTGCACCATGTCATCGACCATACCCAAGACAGCACCCAGTTTATGGCAGTAACCTTGCTGGATGCAGTCAAGCTATTTGACTTGGTTAGGTGGCCATGGCTACTAGCGGTGTTAAAAGGTTTTGGCATGGGCTCCATGTATATTAAATGGGTAAAACTATTGTACAGCAACCCAATAGCAAGAGTCAGGACAGGCACCACGATATCAGAACAATGGAGGTTAAGCACAGGGACGAGACAGAGCTGTCCTTGGTCTCCTATGTTATTTATATTGGCCTTAGAACCGTTAGCAGTATATTTCCGGAAAGAATACCATGAGGCAGGCATTGGCATACAGGGTAGCACACATCTGGTCTCCCTATATGCGCATGATATGCTTCTTTACCTACAACAACCAGAGACTAACCTACAATACATATAGGATGTGTTTGAGCGCTATGCAGACCTTTCAGGAGTTACAATAAATGCACAGAAGGCAAGTTTATTCCCCCTCGCAGGGTACATGGGAAGACCCTGGAGTGTGTTACCAGAGTTGATGATTAAATGGAAAATTGACACATTTAGATATCTGGGGGTAGACATCTTCCATGACCCTAAAGTAGAACATGCGCAGAACAGTCAAAGGCGGTAATTAAAATAGAGAACTCCATGAAATGTTGGGCCAAGCTGCTGCTTTCACTAATTGGAAGGGCCGCGCTGTTGAAAATGGTGATGTGTCCGAGGCTGCTGCATTACATCACGCACGTGCCATATAATATACCCAGAGCCTTCTTTAGGACAATGAGCGCCACCTGCCGGACCTTTCAATGGCACAACTTGAGATGTAGAATGTCGTTAGAAAAATTACAGAGACCATACGAACAGGGAAGGATAAAAGTGCTGGATTTTGAGGGGTGTTATTTAGCGTGCCACGTACAGTTTACCACATACTGTCTGTCAGACGAACAGTCCCAAGACACTTGAGTTACTACAACCGGCATGCACCTCATTCTTTTTTTAAAGAGATGGTGTGGACCACGATATCACAAGACCCCTCTGTTGCTGAGGCTAGGCATGATGATGTGGCAAAGGGCCTGCCACATTCTGGGCAAAGAAATGCCCTACTCACCCCAGATCCCATTAGTGACACTAAAGAGTGAAGATGTGCAACTTAGGCTGAATGTTGGGAAATACTGGCAGCCCAGGGTGGGGTTGGGGGTGGGGGATGACACTAGGCGATATATTGTGAGAGGGACAACCAATGACCTTGAAACACTTGTGTATAGGCGCATTATAAATGCCATATCATATCATAATGAGGTTGCTTCGGAGTCAAGAGTGCAGGAGGGGCAACACATAACCCACGCCTCACTTCTCCAGAGAATAAAAGTAAAATGGCCCGGACCAGAGATAATACTGGTAGAAGATGTAACAATAGAAACATTCTATGACATTTCCGAAGGAGGGCATGCAATATCACGATTATATGAGGTGCTGATGTCGAGGCCCAATAACAATCTTATTCAGATTAGGCAGAATTGGGAAGCAGATTTACAAGCGCAGCTGTCGGACGCAGCTTGGAGCAGGACCATGGGGTATCACAAGAAAGTGTCCAGAAATGCGAAATTACAGCTGATCCAATTATATGTCACTCACAGAGCATAGTTAATAAATAAAATTGCAAATGTTAGTAATGCAACAGAACAAGCCTGTCCGAAATGTCGCATGATCAACACAGACCTGAAGCATATGTTTTGGGCCTGCGCGGACATACGCCGATATTGGGATAGAGTGGCCCATGCCCTAACTAAGGTTGGCTTGTTGCCAGACTCGGTCACCTCCGAGGCGTGCTTGCTAGGAATTTTTCTGAGACCAAAACATGCTAGACATGTGAGTAAATTGAGCGACCTGGCATATAAATAGGCAAAGCGTAGGATAGCAATGGGATGGAAAGCATGGAATGGCCCAGCGGTTGGTGTGTGGTTGAGGGACCTCCATAAATGGTCATTGGCAGAAACTGCAGTGTGGCAGGAAGCTTTCCGTTGAGGCCAAGAGGGGCACAACATGGATTTAATGGCCTGGAGACATATGTTACAGGAACTGACATCCCCGCACACAACGACACCCAGACTCAGGCACATGCACCATCACAATTCCGCGGAATAGAGATATGGAGAAAATTCAAACAGTTTTACATACCATAGGTTGACATTACAAGTGGAACACGCTGGGGGCAAGGGGAGAGAGAGTGGTAGGGAGGTTTGAACAGACAAATAATGTGATGTATCATTGGAAGTTATGCACAAAGTCTGTATGTTATTTAGTTGAAAGTCAATAAAAATAGTTTTAAAAAAAAAAACAAAGGTAGGTAGGGGTGGTCAAGTCCCTGCTAGCTACCCATATTGAGCTGGCATGTGGATGTGTGGATGGGTACTCTGATGCAGTCTAGAGAGTATGCAAGTGCAGGAGAAACATTATGTGTCCAGCTGGACCCAATTTTCATTGTGGGGGATAGCTGCATTCTTATGGCAGAGGTGTTGTGCAATGTGTCTTAAAATAGCAGATAGGCGTGGGACAGTGGCTGTGCCTTCGGCTATCTTCCGTAAGCACGGAGTGTGATATGTATCTGTGTCCTGGATGGTTTCTTGATTTTGTAGATGCAGCTTAATTTAGAAGGGGGCAAATTCAAAGTGCAGCTACATTCTACACAGTGGCTATCCTCAAAAATACAGCTGTATTTAAAACAGGGCTCTAATCACAAAGCAGCTAGATTTAGAAGGGGGTGAGTTCAAAGTGTCTCTAAGTTCTATACAGAGGCTATACTCAAAAGACTGCTAAATATAACACATCGGGCCTCATAATGACCCTGCCGGTCCGGAAACAAGGGTGCCCGTAAACTCACCGGCACTGTTGTTTCTGGACCGGCATATTACAGGTCTGCCTGCTGCAGCCGCTGTGCCCAACAGGTCTGACCCTTCCGTGCACAGCGGCCACGGTAGGCAGACTGGTCACGGACGCAACGGTGCCGGTGCTTCCGTGTCCCCACTCCCATAGAGTCCTATGCGACTCTATGGGAATGGGGACTTACAATTTACCTGCACCTGACTTCCAGGCCGCAGGAGTTATAATATCCCCGTAGCACCAGGAAGTCAGGCGCTGGTACTTATATTTATGGGTCCGACGGCAACCCGCCGGTAGCACCGGCAGGGTTACCGCTAGAACTGTAATGAGGCCCATTGACTCAAAATGCAGTTACATGCAGTACAGAGGCCATACTCAAAAGGCAGCTAAAGATAAAACATTGACTGTACTAAGAAAAAGAAGCTAAATATAACACAGTGGCTATACACAAAATGCAGCTAAATATAATACACTAACTATACTTAAAAGGCAGCTTCTCATAAAATCTTCATCATCATCATAAAACAACCTTATTCGGCCATAAGGCGATCAAAGTACATCCTGGCAAAACATTTACACAATTCCCACAATACATTACATCAAAACAATTTCCATTAATTAATCAGAGCCCAGTTCACAGTTCATCCCTGATCAGGACACCACAGACTCTGTTGGCCTAAGCACGTTGGTTCCTGGTCGGCCTTGGCCCCAAAGGGGTGAGATTTGGTCTAGATAAATGATTTGTTGGAATAATTCCCAAATCAACGAAATTTTCATAATGGTGCGGGCTAACTGAGATCACAGAACTTATACATCCAAATGGTACACCTGAAACCTCCCAGGACTCCCGTGGCCATCTATGATGCAGGAATTCCAGTGTTACAGAGTCGTAGGAGGTGTTTGCCTCATTGGGCTTTCTAAACCATTTCATCATAGCTTCTCTGCACACAAAAACAGAGCCTCCAATGGTACAAAGCCAATGCAAGCATTTATTTAGGAGGGCATCCCTTGGTTCCTGGCTGTTTGCCACCAGTTTGGGAACCCCAGCAAGAAATATTGTCATTATTTGACCCCTCTCCCTTGGGCATAGCTTTTGGTCATGCTCCCTCTGGAGTGAGATCTACATGTTCCAATTTCTCTTTTCCTTTGAACAATGGATTCCCATTGGGCTTGGATCTCGATCTACCGATTTAGGAGACTTTTTATATGGGAATTATCAGTCTTGCTGGAGTCCCTGGTCGTGGTGTGCTGCAGTAACTGCTCGTCCTGGGGTTCCATTATGTTATGAGAACCATTAAGCTCACAGGGTGCAATTGCCATGGAGGGTCTCACCAAGTCAGGGTTGTAGCAAACAATATTCTGTTCCAAGGACAATGTGGTAAATGTATCCAACTCAGGAGCTCATTACAAGGGTGATGTATATAGAGACTTGTACCAACAAGTGGAACAACGGGGAGCACCCCCTGGAGGTCCCCTCCTGCCCTCCTCTGTGCCTCTATCAAGACCTGCTGCAGATTGTTGATAGCTACCAACTCGGCAAGCACTTGGTTGCAGTTACATCCCTGAAGCGTGTGGGCTTCCTGGTGAGGAAATTCAGAGATGGATTGGATGCCTTGGTTACTTGGTTGACTTAAGGGTTTCGTAGCCCTAAGTGGAGTTCGGCGAAGAAAGGAACTGGTCCCCGAACACATTGCCAACAAAGCCTCACTCCAGGTGCTGCAAGAGGCACGAGGAGAGGGCTCATCTTCAGTTGCTTTGTGAGTCTTTGTGTCCATTAGGTCCATCAGGTCAATGGGGCATGGTCCAAAAATAGATGAAATATGGTCTGTAGTAGAGCTAGGACCAGACATGGGATCAGGGGCCAGAGACATATTTGCAGGAGTGGGCTTGTGTGCCATGCTCCCCCAACCCCCAGATATCATGGGGAGAGCCACTGGCTCGTAAAGCTGGGGTAACAATGACCTCCACTGTTATTAGAAGACTCTCTGTCCCAGGACTTGCTGAATCAGGTAAAGGATACTGAATGGGCCATATGGGCACCGCTTGGACCAGGTTAGCAGTGGTTCAACATGAAGATTTCCCCTTAATAGTGTTACTCCTGGCAGGATCTTCTCGAGTTGTAATTGTCAAACCTACTGTAGGGGGCTCAACAGGCAACCCCCCCTCGAGGTTGCTGAATGTCTGTTCCCCATCACAGTCATCTGGTGCAGTTATATCCCCTCTCGGGATCTCTTGTCCATACCCCAGGAATTGGTGGATTTCTTGAATCAGGGAAGAGGCTGCCTCCATACAGTTGTTGGGGTTACTGGTTTCCTCCCATTTTTCCCCCCTGGAGCAAGGGCAATACCAGAGACAGTACCAAACATACAATCCCTGCCCTGTGTTGCTGAGCGCACCCCCTGACGTCTCCGCACTATTACTGCCAGGTCTTAGATACTGATAAGTTTGAGTGGCAGACTGTGAGTCAAAGTGTGCCAGGAAAAGAAGTGGGGAGAACGGAGAGGAGGGTGAAGGCGCCGACACCTCCATTGGGACTAATACAGTGGACCGGGCTTACTGGACAACAATTACAGGCTTGCTCTCTCCTCTCCTGAGCCTAGTCTTGGGCTTTTAGCTTTCAGCTGCATGCTTCACTGTTGCAGGGGCTTGTCCTTTGTAATGTCGAGGGAGATTGGGCGATGCACCCACGCTTGTGGAACTCCCCGCAAGAGTGAAACTCCCATGCCCTTGGTCCCACGGGCTTCAGCCCTGCGGGTGCAGGAAGCAGCTTTAGTTGGCAGGGGGCCGTGGCCTCTCACAGCATGGCAACAGTGTCCCTCCACGGAAAAAAAGCACTACACGGCGAGAGTGAAATTCCAGCGCCCTTGGTTCCATGGGCTATACTCAAAATGCAGCTAAATTCAGCACAGTGGCTATACTCAAAAGGCAGTTAGATTTAAATGGGGCAAGTCATAAGCAAGGCTACATTCTACACAGAGGCTATAGTCAAAGGCAGCTACGTAGAACACATTGGCTAGACTTGAAATGCAGCTAAATTCAGGACAGTGGCTATACTCAAAAGGCAGTTAGATTTAAATGGGGTGGGTTCTAAGTGAGGCTAAATTCTACACAGTGGCTAAACTCACAAGGCAGCTAAAACTAACACAGTTGCTGTACTGAAAAATGCAGCTAAATTCAACACTGGCTATACTGGTGTGGAGCGGGAGCGTGGGAAGGGTGTGTGTTGTGATGGTGTGCAGTGGTGGTGTAAATTGGTGGTGTGGAGTGGTAGGGTGAAGTGATGTGCTTGTGTGCTGGGGTTCGGGAATGGTGGTGCAGAGGGTTGTAGTGGTGTGTAATGGGGTGGAGTGGGATGTATTGGTGTGGAGTGCTGGTGTGGAAGTGTGCACTGGTGTGGAGGCGTGAAGTGAGTGTTTGGAGTGAGGGTCTGGTACTGTTGAGTGTACGGAGTGAGCTGGGGTGGTGGAGTGGTTGGGATGAGTGGTGGGGTGGGGTGGAGTGAGGTGTGGAATGATGCTTTGGTGTTTTGTGTGGAGTGTTGTGTTGGTATGGACTGCTGGAGTGGTGGTGTGGAATGGTGGTGTTGAGTTTGGCGATTTTGTAGAGTGGTGGTGTTGGGTAGCAGTGGTCTGTCGTGCAGAGAATTTGGATGTGGAGGGTTGGGGGAGTGGTGATGCCAAATGGTGGTGTGGAGTGAAGGTGTGGGGTGGGGTGGTTGTGCCGTGTAATGAAGTCCTGTGTGGTGTAGTGATGTAAGGTGGAGTGGAGTGGGGTGGGGTGAGGTGAGCTAGCTGACAGGGGGACAACCCCAAAAAGAAGCAGAGCTGGCCACGTGCTTCTGCCAACACCAGACCAGAATGCAGCATGCCTAAAGCAAGGAGGTGGGAGTAGGGCTTGAGGTTTAGCGGGGACTAGGCTAACAAGCTTCGCTGCCTCCCTTTGAAATTCTGTGGCAGTGACCGGCATGGCAGTCACACTGTGACTTAACAGGGATGCAAAATATAGAGGGGGGGGCTTCAATGGGGGTTGGCCTAAATGTTGGGCCTAATTTATTATGGGCATGGTCTAATAGGGCACCACCTGAGCCAAGTCTGTAAATAAATCACCCATGACAAAGGGCAGCTTTAATGTAGATTGTAGAGTGTGGTTTAGTAACGATTTGCATACAATCAACGACCACATTGGGAACATAAGAATGACCACAGAAGTGTATATTTGAAATTTGTCTGTGATAGTGATTCAAGCATGGAACCCTTCTGACCTCTTCTTATTTCATGTGGCACAATACTTAGCATAATAATAACATAAATACAAACCACAGAGGATGTATTCTCTTTTAGTCTACTCCAATTGCTGGATTGAGCTGTTCTGCTTGAGCATGAGCTATTCAGACCCCCTGCTTACATATGTCTCCTAAAGTTTGCTTCTCGTACAGGGAATTCAGATGGGCTGCTTCTGGGAGTCAATGATCAAGTCAAAGCTTTGCTGTGGGTAAACAATGTGTTATTAGCTATCACTAGGGTACTCCGTTTGTCAACTTGGGTCGATACCGGCGTGTGTCTCAAGATTTGCACATTGTATTCACCGGGTACATACAGATTGCTGCAGAATATATATTGACCAACTAGCTGGTACTTCGCAACTATAAGCTCCCTGTGAATCTTTGGCAGGCAGGAGAGAATTTGTATAGTTTTAGCAGTACATTTACCTGCTGAGCAAGGACTGTAGCCCACAGGACACAGCAGCTCAGGAAACTAGTTCAGTGCTCATGGACCTGCTGGTAGGTTGTCTGTATAAGGTTGGTCCATCCCAAGCTTCTCACACATGAAATCATTGACAGCTGTTACCGCAAAGGGGACCTCAGAACTTAAGAGGCTAAGGCTCTCACATGTCACAACAAGCATGATCAAATCCAATAGGTCTGGATTCAAATATAGGCTTTGTTGCTTTGTAGCAGTACCGGTCAACCATAACTTCAAGGGCTCCCATCATCTAAAGAGTATTTGTGAAAAGATCAGCCAGTACAGTACAGGTTTATCATCTGTTCTAACCTGGGATAGAGGGAGGGCAGTGTTGCATCATTTTTGTGGTCCCAAACAATATTCGTCAGTTTTCACCCTTTCATTACTTCTGCACAGCACCACCAATAACTTACATATGGTACTGGACTGTACAAACAGCATGGAAACAAGACATGCCCTTAAAAGCATCATTCAACAAATCAGAATCTCCACCCAATGTAAACACTACCACTTCAAGAACAAAAGTGGAAAAAACATCAATGTACCAATCAGTATGAAAACAAAACATAAGCCCCATAAAGCAACATTCAGCACATCTATCACCAGGTTAAATAGCTCCACAGGCTCTTTTAAAATGGCCACGATGTAACATAGCTTTAAGCAGGTGTGACAAATCTAGCAAGGTCACTACTTCACCAGAGGAAATCTCCCCTCATGTAGCCAGAGAAACGCAGAAAAAACCTGAGTCTGACCCTAGGGGTGACTATCTGTGGGAGGACCACATGAGGGAAGACAACCCTCTGGCAGGTGGAGCAGACTTGCTAGGTCAGGGCAGGCAGTTCCGTGTTTCTTTAGCCTCTAGTAACACCCAGTTGCATCCCCATTCTGTAAGACCATATATAGAATAAAGGCACAATAACCATATACTTATGACACGCCAGTCGTGAGGTTCGTTTCCCAAACAAGTCTGGTTTATTTTCAGAGTATCTCAGTCGGCCGACCGGGTCAAGACACAGTGAGAGGAGAGAGAGCAAACAGCGGTAAAGCAGTAATATATATACATAATATATCATCATTCTTCAGCATTATTCGGTCCGCCCCTATATGTGACATACAAGCTAGGGTTCGGTAATTGACAGTTATGCACGTAACTTAATTCAGTCTAAACATTAGTATTTCTAGCCGAGGCTGCAGAGACAGTTTTCTGTTATGGGGAACACGGGGCATCAGCAGCATAGTGAAGGATATCGTGTTCTAGCAGGGAGACATTCCAACTAATGTTATCTGTTCGCTGCGCTCATGGGCTAAGGGTCAGACAGTTCTGAAGCAGAGAACATTCCATCCTTCGTGAAGGAGCACCGTTAGTTGCATATAATTCTCATTTAACTGCCTTTTACAACAGCGCCTTCAAGACAGGCTGGCACGTGGGCTGCTGATTAGTCACGGATTTTGCACAACTTCAAGGCTTTACCGAATAAGAAGAACAATGTATTTCTGCAGAGTTTCACATTCCTGTCTACGTTAGTATTCAGAATTCAAGCTGTGGCCTCGCACTGTGTGTGGATCTGAAGCACAGAATATATTTGCAAAGCGTCACAGAAAAGAAAATGGCAGGCAATTACAAAATGGACTCCCAATGGTCACATTCAGGTTTCATGGTTTGCAATGTTTGTCACATGATGCGATTTGCTTCTAGCCAACATACTATTTGGGCTATGCGATGCCTTAAGCCAATAGCATCATCCAAATATTGAGTCCTCATCAGACCAAGTGTCACTTTCCGTACTACCCATGTCGCTATCATAATCATTATCAGAAATATTGATTGCCATAAACTCTTTGATTATTTCATTTTCATGTCTGAGACTACCATTTATCATGTTGGGTTTGGGCTTCACAATCTTTGTACTAATTATCTGTACACATTCATTTGTAATTATGAAGCAAATGGCTGGCAAACATTGTATGCAACAACAGATGAATATGAAGATACTAAATATCATGACCAAAATTGCAATTAGTTTCCATCCCTAGGATCGTAGCAGTTCCCAGAACCATGTACTCAAATTTAGATTCCAGGTACCTTTGGGAACATGGAGTTCAGAACTTAGGACGTGTAATTTCTTAATTGCTTCAAATATTGAAGGGGAGGAGTCACTTACAAAAACACACCATGCTGATCCCAATAATTTGCATACACCTCCATGGTCAGCCAAAATAATATCAAGAACCATTGTATTCTAAAGTGCAACTAGCCTGATTGCCTTTTGTTCCAGTGTCATGTTGTATAGTATGTCAGCGGTTCCATTAATTGTTTTTTCTAACCCCCTGGACAGTTTTCTAATATTCCAGGAATTTACTGCCTGTCCCTAAAAAGGTATAAAGGATTTAGCTATGTCCCAAAAATGTGCCCAGCAGTATCATCTCGTCATGGCTGAGGTCTGGATATTTTTGCTATTTCAGAGGTAGTGGCGAGAAATACACCAGGTAAAAGTATCCCTAAGTAACAGGTACCTTCCCAGTTTCTAGGTAACCATGGATAAGCTTGGAACCCACACCAAAATAGACAGAACCTCCTATATATAATGGTTTCTCTTGTGTTCAAGTACAGCAGTATTCATACATCTGGTAAATGTACCCATTGGATGAGAACCTTTCTTCAGCAAACAAAATGGAACAGAATGTGGACTATGGTTAATAGTGTAGGAGAGAGGCATGGCATATTTGTTTCCTACTGGAGCCATTTTAAAAGTAATCAGCAACTGGTAAGGCCTAGAGAGTCTATCAATGGGACTGGTCGATGCAGTGTTCATTTTGCTTCTATTTGTAAACACGGAACAACCCGAAGGTGTCAATACCAATCTTTCGAATTCATTTATGTTCGTTCCATCAAAGTTTCCAGTGACACTATCACTCCATCTCCCAAAGAACATAGCCCTTAGTGCAGTATAACAAGCAGTACTCAGGGGTAAAGGATGTATATTCCAACCCATTCCTCTTTCTCCATGCCGGTGTAAATGCGAACACACCCAACAATTAGATCGGTTAAAAATTGCATGTGTCATATTCATAATCAATAGCAAAGTATTGCTATCATAACCTTTTCTGTGTTGAACATCTCGTGGAGGAAGAGTGTAAGAAAGCCCATGAGCTGGGGTCTTCATAGTGGGGGCATTGAAAGTGGGCAATAGGGTGCTCATGGGATGTATAGTTTCTAAGTACCAAAACACTGGAATTAGTGTTGATACGATACAGATAGGTATGATGACCAGGAACAGTTTAGTCTTCGTAGACCAAGTCTTTCTCGGAGCAGATTCAATGTCAATGTCTATAATTCTATTAATGTCTTCATCAGCGCAAGCGGCAGCAGGAGCGAATACAGGCATGATCTATAAAGGCCTTTTTCAAATGTTTCTCAATGTCAGTAAAAAAAAAAGTCTCCCACAACAACTCAAGAGTTCAAGCAAGTTCAGTTTGGCGTGCTTAAGATGGCAGCAAGCTGGTGTTTACCTCAGAGACTCCAAAAGGCAGGAGCAAGTATCATATCAATTTTTCATAGAGTTGGTACCTTTGCCACTGCTTGTCCACGTTAGGTTGCAAAGCCCTTCTCTTTCAATGATAGCAATGGGAAATCGCGTGTCAGAGCTCTCATCCGATACAGCTCATACGCTCCATTTCCCCAGGCCTCCATTTCCAGCCCCGTCCATGGGCCAGAAACAAAGGCTGTTACAATTACTTCTGACTTTGTGGAAGCAGAAGCTCCAGGTACAGTGTGATCAATGAAAAGAGCACTGTTGTTGTTTGCAGCAGAGGCAGAAACAGTGCCAATCGGAGATGCAATTGGTGATGATGAGGCAGCAGACCCAGGTTGAGGTAACACTGATGTTTCAAATTTCGTTGCAATCTCCCCGGGCCCCTTCTCGGGCTCAGGAAGTAGTTCCGGCTGGATTTCGGAAATGTCTTTGTGATCAATCAAGGCTGGTTTACTCTGGAAGTTAGGATCCTCAGTCTCTTTCTCATGTGGCCAAGGATGCAGAATTCTTTTTGTGTGCGTTGCATGAATCCAATGCTTTTGACTATTCACTCGGACCGCAGTCTGTGTGGCCAGGAGTATCTGGTACTGTTCCATCCACCGCCGTGCAAGCAAAGTTTTTCTCTCACAGTTCTTCACTAGGACCCAATCCCCCGGTTGCAGACAATGGCCTGGGCCCATGTATCTGACCGAAAGAGCCTCCTGTACACGCTGATGAATCAAACGCAAGTAAGTAGCGGATACTCTACATCTTTCAACCTTTTTGGACGTGGTACATTCCATACATTGGCTGTTTCTTGATTGCACAGTCGTGCTCATTGACAACAAAGCTAATGGTAAAGCATCGGGCCGTTTCAAATTACTATTGGTGCATATTTTCGCCAGCTTATTTTTCAAGATACCGTTTTGGCATTCCACAAGACCGGCACTCATCGGATGTCTGGCTGAATGGAATTGTTTATCAATTTGGAGGCCTGCACAAATCTGCAGTATCACGGCCGCTATAAAATGTGGGCCATTGTAAGACCATATGACACAAGGTAGCCCAAACCTTGGAAAATATTCCTTTAACATGGATTTCGCTGTTGACATAACTGAACAATCTTTCAGGGCATAGGCCTCCACCCATTTGCTAAATGCACAGACCACTACAAGGACATATTTAAAGTTGCGGCATCTCTCCATTTCTATGAAATCAAAATGAATGACCTCAAAAGGCATTAAGAGAGGACCAAAACGTCCTACTGGTGTCACTGTTCCCTTTCCAATGTTGTAACAAGTCATGCAATTTTGAACCAATCTCTCTGCAGTTTTCAAAATGTTGTCATTGTACCATACAGAATCAAGGTGCTGATGAATCTTTTTCGCACATATATGTGTTGGACCATGGGACATAGTAACCATTGCCATAACATATGCATTCGGCAACATCCATCTACTGTTTTCGTTGTCTATCCAACAACCCTCGGGATCTAATTCTGCTGGACCCTCGGACCATTGTTTTATTTCCTCAGGAGTAGCCTCTGCTTGAATTTCTTTAACAGTCCCAATTCCATCCTCTATCATGCAGGACACCCTCTCTTTTGTTTCGGTATACATTTTTATGTGCAAATCAATGGCAGTTTGTTTCTCAATTCTGTCCGCAAATGCGTTTCCCTTTCCTACATTACACGTTACCTTTATATGGGCGTTGCATTTCATCATTGCTAATCGCTTGGGAAGCAGCCGTGCTGACAACAGTCTCACTATTAAAGTGCCATGTTGAATCTTAGTTCCATGTGACGTCAGAAAACCCCTTTCAGCCCATAATCGGCCAAAATTGTGGACCACCCCGAAAGCATATTGACTGTCAGTGTATATGTTCACACTAAGGGTTTCAGAAATTTCACATGCTCTGGCTAAAGCTATTATTTCCGCAGCTTGTGCTGAGTTATGTGGAATTCGTTGGCTTTCTACAATAGTTTTCAGTGTAGTAATGGCATAAGCAGCAGTTGATGTGCCATTTGGTAATTTAAAACAGGAGCCATCACAAAACAATTCTCCATCTGGCTCTTTCAGGGGTGTATCAGTTAAATCAATTCATCCTTTCGTCTCTTGCTCAGTAATAACTAAGCAATCATGTGATCATTTTTCCTCCCTCCCTTTTTCACTTGGAGGAGGCAATAACTCGGCCGGATTCAAAGAGCAGCATCTCTTAATTTGAATATGCGGTGCAAATAGGATTAATTCATACCTAGTTAATCGGGCGGATGTGAAATGTTGCATCTGCGTTCTATTTAAAAGAACGTCTACTGAATGGGGTACCATCTCGGTTAAAGAGTGACCTAAAACCATCCCCTCGGTTTGTCTCACTGATGCTGCGGCAGCAGCAGCAGCAACAGCTCGCAAGCAACGTGGCAAAGCACATGCAACAGGATCCAACGTGGAAGAAAAATAACCACATGGTCTATTTCTGCCCCCGTGTTCCTGAGTCAAAACAGCCAAAGCACACCCATTGCTTTCATGTACAAGCAACATAAAACACTTCTCATAATTTGGCATGCCCAAAACCGGAACTGAGCATAACGCAGCTCTAAGCAGGTCAAAAGCTTTTTGACACTCCATGTTCCATGGCAAAGGTAAGGTAACATTCTTCCTTGTCAATGCCACTATAGATTTCACAATCATTGCAAAATTTGAAATCCACTGTCTACAATATGAAGCATTGCCAATTAAAGCCCTGGCTTCCTTCTGCGTATTTGGTCTAGGCATATCAGAGATGCTTTCTATATGTTCTGGTGTCAATCTTCTTCCCTCCTTCGATAGGAGGTAGCCCAAATAGGCCACCTCCTCTCAACAATACTGGAATTTCTTCAGCAAAGGCTTGTGACCATGTGCCGCTAAATTTGTCAATAGTAAGACAGTGCCTTATTTGCAAATGTCTTCTGAATCTGCTGCTATAAGCAGATTGTCAATATACTGCAATGATATACAGCCTGTTGGTAACTCAAGCATATCTAGCTGCTCTTTTAATGTTCTACTGTAAATACTTGGACTTTCAGTGTAACCTTGTGGAATATGTGTGAATGTGAATGAGCACCCTCTTAATGTAAATGCAAACAAATATCTACTGTCTGGATGAACGGGAATACTACAAAATGCGTTCTTCAAATCAACAACACTAAAATGTGAAGCAGAAGCTGGAATCATAGTCAAAATTGTGGTGACATCGGGGACTAGCAGGAATTGCGAAGCAACAATTTTGTTCACTGCGCCTAAATCAATTATAAAACAGTAAGGGATTTCATTCCCTCCTTTCTTGTAAACTGGAAGAATCGGCTATTGCAAATACTACCAGAAATCTCCTCAATTACATTCCTAGAAATTAACTCAGACACAATGCATTTCAAAGCGTACTCACCTTCAATCGAGATTTTTATTGCGGAATATGCGGTAACGTGATTCCTTGTTTCAATTATTTTTTACTGGTTCCACTTTCAAACATCCTACATCGTTATCATTTACTGCCCATATACGAGTCGGTACTTCACTCAATTCAGTCGGTAATGGCAGAGACACAAATTGCGATACAGGAGTTTGTTGTGGCGAAATCGTCAAGTATACTCCATCAGGAGAACAATAAATTACTGCATTCAACTTCTTCAATAGATTCAATGCCAACAAATTCTCGCCTCAGTTTGTCATCAAAAGAAATGGACAAGATTCAGTGAATGGACCTAGTGTGATTGGCACTGGTTGTGAAACTGGACTAATTACTGGTGTACCTGAAAACCCTACTGAAACATTTCTATGCCCTGACAGTGGTATATTTGGAACCTGTTGATGGTCGATCGAACATTTCTGTGCACCTGTGTCCACTAGAAAAATGTGCTCCCTATTCCCAACCTTCATTTCTACTTAGTGCCCTTTCTGATTAATGGGAATAGGTACTGGTTCCAAACCCTGCTTCGAGATGTCCTGGTGGAACAGTACATCATCAGATGTAAAGTCTTCAGAGTAATATGCATTGGAAGGATTATCAAAAACATTTGCACCATTCATGGTGTTGTTCTGTTGTTGATTCTGATTAACATGATTATCCTGAAATTGTGGCTGCATCTGACTTCTGTTCTGGCCCGCTATTCCTGGACGACCTCTAAACGGTCTTCTCGAATTAGCCCCATTTAACCTCTGTAATTGCGGGCACTGTGCTCGCCAATGGCCTCCTTGTCTGCAATAGGCACAATGATTTATACCTATTAGACCCCCTTGCATGTTGGATGATAATGCAAATTGGACTCACGGCGGTGCGTTTCCGCCACCTCTATTACCTTTGGCTACATGCTGCAGTAGCACTCTTGTTTTCAAAGCTCCTTTCTTGCTTATTTCCTTATCATTTTCAGAATTTACTTGGTTCTTATAATATTGGGCCATATTTAATACTTCACTTTGTGATTTTCCTTGCCATGCACTTTCAGATGTCATTATCAATGTCTGAATTTCCGGTAACAATCCTCGCACAGATCTATCAACAAATAATCTCTTTCCAGGTTCGGTACTTAGATCTTGACCACTAAAATCTGCAAAAACATCTTCAAACGGGTTAGAATAAATCAGTCGCTCCTTCCGATTTGTCTTTTAAACAAGCAGTTAATTTATCTCAAACTATTCTCTTTTCAGGCAAGTTTTCAATTTCGCTACTATCCGTGAGGGAAAAGTTAAAACTACTTGCAGAGGTTTCTCCCCAGCCTTTCTCTCACTATCAACTCTGATCAAAGTTTCCCATGTATCGCCTAGCATCGGTGCATCATTTATACTTCTAATTTGTTTCCATATGTCAGCAGGAAGAATTACAGGGAACAATAAATCAATATCACTCAATGTAAAAACAGATGAATTTAGAACAGATTTTATTTCCTTATAAAAACCAGCAGGATTTCATATAATATCAGGGACCGTCTGTTTTATAGTATTCACTTTTTGTCTGGAAAAGGGGACATGTACAAACTGTGCGATATAATGGGCTTCTATTGTTTGCGCTGGAGTTTGTCCTACCGCAGGCATTTCTACTTTCGGGACAAACGTGGAGGCACCTCCCTCATAGGTAATTGCAAAGTAGGGGATTCTGCATCTGTACGTCTATTAAGCAACAAAGCCAAATAAAGGGAAAAAGCAGCCGTTCTGGTGTCAGGCAAAAATGCTCTTTTATAAATCATCATCAAATCAGCAGGACAATAAACCTTCATGCATTCATCCTGTAAATATTCTACCATAACCTGTTACACCTTTCTCTGCATTTCTGGTGTGTATTGACTAAACGTATCATGCACTTCAATCGCGGAAATGGCAGCATCCATGATCCATCTAAGCGCATGCCGCGTACAAATTCGCGTCCCTTCACTAACAGGTTTCAACTGCGGAAGAGCTTGTTTCTGGAGATATGCGGTTCACGCATACTCATTATATCTCTATGCAATCGATCAAGTTCTCGCTTAAACACAAATATTTGCCCTACATGTTCTCGTATTTTTGCCGCATTATCTTGTAAATTGGAACGGACAATCAAATCACCAACTCTTGCGGTATCACCATATCAGTCAAGTCACTCCATACCTTAACAAGATAATCTCCCATAGATTCTAACAATATCTGTTGTTCATCAAGGCCTCTATGATCAGATATGGAACTTTGCACAGCCACTTCACTGCCATCATCAATATACGTCTCAGCCCACTGTTTTAGTTCGTCTTTTCGTTCCTTACTAATCGTACTACAAGTCGTTCTAATATTTCCTCTTTCATGCCCCACTGATGCAGAACTGCCAGCTAAAGCGTATAACTCATGCTCTGTAGGAGGTGGAGGAAATGATGTCATTGGCACAGATGGGACGGTTACTGCAGGTGCAGATGCAAGCGTGGGAATAGCAGCAGGAGGAGATACATAGGGAGGCGGTGCAACTGGGTCAGTACTTGGATGATCATTCCTTCACTCATTCAGTATCTTATTTACCAATTCGTCTGATGTATGCAAATCTTGTGAAGGATATATTTTCTGTATGTCTAATTGGAAGGCCCTATCCATGTTCCTAATGGCTTCTGTCTGCTTCTGTTGATCATGCTTTAGCGCTTTCTCTATGTTTGACATATGTCTACGTGTGTGTTTCTCTCTACTTTTCAAGCGTTGATTCGCTTCCTTCCTCCAGTCCCTTACAACGTCAAACGCTGCAGGTCTGGCCTTTTTCTGTAGCAACACTGATTCCAAATGTTCTATACGCGCTAGCTCGAAGCTCCCATTATTCGGCCACTGTAGGTCTGATACACGCCTGGTCTGCCTATGCCAAATTGCATTAAATACTATTGCCCCTATACCGTATTTAATGTACATTTCGTATGCCGGCAACCCCCCGGGTGGCGCGGCCTGGCCAGTTTCCAAAGACTGTCTACCGCAGTGAAAATATCTCTCTAGACAGGAAGACAATGTCCCAGGCATGGTTAACTCTTACCTCTTTTACCTGGGCGTTTGTACTTGCAAGTGAAACACTCAATCATTATCAGGACGTTTAAGAATTGGGGCATGACTCACCTGATCAATCAATTCGTCTCTCAGGACACAATTCGGCCGTATACAGGTGCAACCAAGAATCGTCACAACCACGTGTCTGGCACAATTTGCCTCGCTTCCAGGACCTTTGCCTTGATGCCCTCTGGGCACCGCTCGTCGATCAGGGATCGGCTGTGTACAGATCTACAGAGGAGTCTCTAATCACTTCTGCAGGGGCGCCCCGAACACCTTCCAATCCCAGTCCGACAGCTTCGTCCTCGACTCGTCCTTGCCTCATCCTTGCCTTCAACATATGCGATGGGGCATCACATGGAGGGTCCCTGTTCGGGTGCCATTTTTGTAAGACCATATATGGAATAAAGGCACAATAACCATATACTAATGACACGCCAGTCGTGAGGTTTGTTTCCCAAACAAGTCTGGTTTATTTTAAGAGTAGCTCAGTCGGCCGACCGGGTCTCAACGCCTCACAATGTGTGTTCACAGACACCGTGAGAGGAGAGAGAGCGTACAGCGGTAAAGCAGTAATATATATACATGATACATCATCATTCTTCAGCACTATTCGGTCCACCCCTATACATGACCTACAAGCTAGGGTTCGGTAATTGACAGGTATGCACGTAACTTAATTCAGTCTAGACATTAGTATTTCTAGCTGAGGCTGCAGAGATAGTTTTCTGTTTTGGGAAACACGGGGCATCAGCACAGGGAAGGATATCATGTTCTAGCAGGGAGACATTCCAACTAACGTTATCTGTTCGCTGCGCTCATGGGCTAAGGGTCAGAAGGTTCTGAAGCAGAGAAAATACCATCCTTTGTGAAGGAGCACCGTTAGTTGCATATAATTCTCATTTAACTGCCTTTTACAACAGCGCCTTCAAGACAAGCTGGCACCTGGGCTGCTGATTAGTCACGGCTTTTGCACAACTTCAAGGCTTTACCGAATAAGAAGAACAATGTATTTCTGCAGAGTTTCACATTCCTGTCTACGTTAGCATTCAGAATTCAAGCTGTGGCCTTGCACCGTGTGTGGAACTGAAGCACAGAATAATTTGCAAAGCGTTATAGAAAAGAAAATGGCAGGCATTTACAAAATGGACTCCCAATGGTCACATTCAGGTTTCATGGTTTGCAATGTTTATCACATGATGTGATTCGCTTCTGGCCAACATACTATTCATACTATTCGGGCTATGCGATTGCATTTACGGTTTCACAATTCCTGTATGGCATACTGTAGTGTGGGTGTAGAACCTCCAGTCATGACTAATCACCAACTGTACTTACATTCTCCTTTGCTTGATAACATTAAGACAGGAAGAGGACTGCAGTGATGAAGACCACTAGAACTGGAAAGCAAACGCTGCACTCTAGTTGTTGGAAAAGGTTAACCCGTGCTGGGACATTTAAAAACACCACACCCGGAGAGAAGGAGAGGCTCACTTCTATCGACGTCGGTTGGATACCCTAAGGAGAGCAAGCTGCAGTGTGGAGCGGAGAAGCTGCTGCAGATACCTTCCAGGGAAGTCTGGAAGCGGAAGATTTGCCTCGCTTGTGCCACAGACAGCAGGAGCTGTCAGGTAAAGAAGGAGGCGCGAAGGATGCCGAAGCCGCCAACCAAAACCGGTGAGCCCAGAGAGCAAGTTTGGGACACTGGGATGCTTTCTGGCAGAATGCTGCGTACCTTTGATGAACCTGGTAAACCCAAACAAGGGAGCTGGCATACCGGGGCGATAGAGCAAACAGACTAAGACGAATGAAGAGGGGTCAGTGACCCAATATATGACAACTAAAAGTAAACAATCTTGGAACTATATAAAAGTCTGGGACCTGCACCCAAATACTGAACCAATTAAAGTCCCAGCACGCAATTTAACCAGGCATACATTGAGTTTGGGTCCTGCACCCAAGGGATAAAATAAGAAAGTTCTCGCAGGAGAGTAAACCAGGCATACAGCGAGTCTGGGACCCGTCGTGAAGAATCCTACGGATCCCTCACTATAACCCTGCCTAAATTCTCCTCCCAGGTGACCAGGGAAAGGCAGACGCTTCCTGGTCCTAAACTTGGGGTGGTGTACTGGAGGAGGCTCACCTGGGAGGAAATAGGGCCAAGGGTGGTGAGGAGATCCCGTGGGATGAGACACAGTATTTGTCCTTTGAAAGAAAAAAACTTTCTGCGGTGCCAAAACAGGTAATGGCATGTTGCCATTATAATGTCCCTGATCTACATGTAAAACCTGTCACCCAGAGTACAAGTTTGTCAAATCAGAGCAAATCTCTAGAACAGAAGAATAAAATAAAAAGGTGTATGGAAATGCTGTCTTAAATAAATGACCTTCCTCTATAACAACGAGTTCTAACAGTCAATCTTTTAATGAGTTCAGGGAAAATAAATCTACCTTTAAATGGAACTCAAATGCAAGAAGAAACAACTTTATGCAAAGGGACTACAAGTCCAAGAAGTACTGGGACAAAGAAGAGGGCTGAAGCGACATGCAGTTGCACGAGCTAGGCAACTGAGCCCAACAGCCCACACCTCTGGGAACCTGGGAGGCATAAAAGGCCCCCTCAGGAGCAGGCCGGGAGGAATGAGAGGAGGGAACTGGAACTGTGACTGGAATGCAAACCGTAGTAGTAGTAGCAGAAAGAAGGCACAAAGCTGACAAACTCAGCAGAAGTGAGAGAACAAGAGGGATGCCGGAATGTGGAAACAGCAGATTTCACCTGAGTGTTCTGAGAGGTTCCTATTCCCTCAAACTCTGAAGTGCAGAGGCTGTGCAGCGGAAGGTGTGCAGGAGAGCTGTCTTTCCCTATGTGAGCCTGATTGCTTTGCTTGCCACATTCTGAATGTTCTGGAGACTGAAACGAGGAGCAGTTACCAAGCAGTGGGTCTTAGGAGCGAGAGGGGCTCCAGAAACGTATGGCCGGATCATTGACACCTTCACAGAGGAAGGGGGTGGGTCCTTAAGCAGCCAGAAGCAGCAGAAGTCGAGGTGATGGTCGTAGAAGCTGTATGACCTGCATAGCAAGCTTTGAAGAAGCTGGTCAGTGAAGCTTCACATTCTAATACCTTGTATGAGCATTGCTGGCAACAGTATCTAGTCCCCCGTTTACTCGCGTATGAGTAAAGCGAGTAGAAGTTGTGTGTTAAATCTGAAGTACCTTAATAATGGGAAATGTAGCACTCAAGTGTAAATGAAAGGGCTGTTCATTCACGTAGAAGGAAAAGACTACTTACATTCCTTGTTCACTATTCTAAGACTGTTACTCTGAAGTACCTGAATAATGCAAAATGTAGCACCGACATGTGAATGAAAAGACCATTTACTCGCATCGTAAGAGAAGACTGCTGACAACCATTGATCGCCATAATACAACTGATACTATTTGAAGTAGTGGTCGCATGTCGACAATTAAAGAAAATTAACGTTGCAAAGACCGTTGCCGAACACAACCTAATCTTATTCAATCCATTGTCAAAGTCTTTAACTTCTGAAAACTATAACAAGGAGTGGTTGCATGGGCTGTGAAGGCATCATGAAGAAGGACACAGTCATAGACCTAAAGTTCAAACAAAAGATATTTATTAACTTAAATGTCAGGATGGTTGAAAGCCTAACTTGCCCTATGCTAGGGTGGGATTTCCCTACCTGAACGAAACGAAGGAAAGTCTGAGTCAAAGAGTTCAACTTAATAGTCTGTCTGTGTGCAAAACCTATCCTTGCCCTAACAACTAGAACTAATTTCGTGCCTTGAACCACTTGTGTATAGGCTCGTTATAAATGTCAAATCATATCCTATCATATCAAATGTGTAAGCATACCCAAGTAAAAAAAAAACATTTTTAACGCAAAGGTCTGAGCTTCTTCCAGCTCACAGCTTTCTTTCAGCTCCACTTCCCCAAGCATATAAAGGTTCTCCACAAGCATATGAAAGTTCCATTAATAGAAAGTCTCATAGTTTACCTTCTCCAGTTCAAGGTGATATAGTTCAAAACCAATTCTTGTGGTTCCTTTCCCCAAGCTTTAAGTTGCAGAATCCAAACAAAAAGGTTCTACTTTTTTTCTCAAGAGAACAAGTGTAATACCCCAAGCCTCAGGATTCACTTCCCCAAGACTTCACTTCCTTCAGTCTTTTAAAAAGTGTTGCAGTAGTCTTGTTGGGCTTGCTTCTAGGTATCCTTTAATTTTCACCATTCAGGGCTCTCTGGTCTAGGCACAGTTATCGGACTGCACGGTTGACCCATCAAAGGTCACGCAACCAGGATCCCTGGGCTCCTTAGCCCACATGCAGGCTTCTTGGCACTGGCTGCTGTGCACCAAGTCACCTCCACTTGACTCCTTCTATTGGCCTCTTGGCTTTAGGGTGTACTCTTATATTCCTCTGACTTCTTCTTGGTTGCTTTGTGGCTCTGCCACCATGTATCACACACCCCATGTCAAGTTGTAGCTTTGCAACACTGCATTACAGTTCATTGTTTAGGCTTCATTCAGCCTTTAATATATTCAACTTTCAGGTTAAATGTAACTCGTTTTGAAAAATAGATTAATTATGGTTGAATTTCAGTTCTGAGTTCAAAAGTGAATTTATATTGTGTAGAGGAGGTCCCAAATATGGCCTGCACTCCAGTCGCCCATTTTGAAGTACCGGGAACATTCGCACCGAGATATGTGACGTACGATGAACAACTAAACCAGCAGAGAGCCGCACTAGGGCTCTGCCCAGTGCCAATCAGAAGAGCAATACCTATTGAAGCACCAATAACCAGACAACCATGGGCAGTAAGGTATCCATTGAGACAACCATACCAGCAAATGACAAGAAATGAAGATTGTTTAATCACTGTCCCAGAAGAAACTCAAAAGGCCTTAATGGAAGATGAATGGTGACGTCACAAGGGCCCGGACAGACGTACAGATGAACAACGACAACCAAAAGATGACGCACAAGGACGAAACACCATGGATAAGGATATCACAGACATAGAAGAAGTGACGATGTTGAAATATAATGAAACGTAACTGTAAAGCAGGATGAAAGTATTCAACCAGCTAACGCCTGTACATAGGCTTATAACGCAAGAAGCTAAGAAAACAGTGCAGATTGCTATGCTTAGTAGAAGAATAGAGCGGCAAGCACCAACTATATATCTAACTCAACGAAGCACATTATATAAATGCGAGTCCACTTTATACAAAAGCAGAATCAACCCAGGTTACTAAGGGTCAAACAGGCCAGGATTCTTATTCCAGCTAAAACAAGAAGAGAGACGGCAGAATCGAAACTCAGCAAGGAGCAGGCCGTGCCTAGGAAATCGAGGTCAAACCAAGAGAGGGAGGTGGACAGTAACTTCGGAGAATTGAAATTTAAGAGCAGAGCAGCCTGCCCCGTGATGGTCGAGAAAAGGGGACCCAGGCAGGTGGCGGCCAAAAAGGAGAATTAAATGCACAAATAGAAGGAAAACAAAGCCGACTCACAGTGTGCTAGCACGTGACCAGCCAAGCGCGAAGAGGTACCAATGTCTGATGTCACCCAAAGCAGGAGATACCGTAACTTTTCCTGACAAGAAGCTACAGCTTCGAGGCCATCCTCAGCCAACTAATTGACACATAGCCCTAAAGTACTGATTGATGGAAGGGAGGCAGGGTGAATTTTGGGGCATACTGCATCTGGGTGACCATTCTGCATGCTGCTAATTAAAGTGGAGATTTATGCTTAGGGTTGTAGCCAGCCCAATCACAGTGCGCCAAATAATCTAAGGTCCTATAGATAGTAGGACCAATGTGACATTGTACTTTTAGTGACGTTTGCATGAGTAATGTAGAGGGAAGGGCGTAGACGCCCACCCGATAAGAGTTATCCAATCCTCACAATCATATGTAGCACCTATACTTGTTACCTTTTCCAACCAATAGAATTGCATGACAAACTTTGAGTGTTACACGTCAATGATGATGAATTTTGACTATAACTATTGCTGTTTGAATGAAGATTGTTGGGAGTTGAAGCGAGACGGGCCATCACAGCATTGTTGATCTCCATGTTCCCCGTTTTTTGTACTCATCATTAAACGGACTCCCCTTTGCCAAACCATTGAGTTGTCCTTATTGATTGGTGTTGGAGTAAAGAAATCCCGCACCCCATCCACCTCAAGGTGCAGCTATCTCGTCTTAAAGTTCTCGAGGGCAAGCTCTGATTCTATGGGCCAGTCAGAGGTCACTCCTCTTCGCTGTACACTTGGTAGCAGAGGATGGTTAGAAACCATTGATTATTGATTACTGATTAAAATAAGACACCTATTGACCGTTGACACAAAGTAACTCTAGGTCTTCGGCAATATCACAAGTCCTTTGCCATTCGGCTGAGTAGACTGTGAAGCTTCCCGTGGACAATGGTAGTGTAATTGATCCAAAACTGCAGTGGGGCCTGAAGGGACCTGTTTTAAAAAACCATAACCCTTCCCATTCCTACGGGCAGCGGATCAGGCGAAAGTCTGAAGGAGGCGGTAACTGAGGGTCCAGAGAGGAACGATGCGAATGGTGAGTGAAATAAAAATTGAGTGTTTTGGCAAATTTCATAGGCGTTAGAACAAGTAAGGGAAAAGGTAACAGAGGGAGGTGGAAAAACAAAGTAGTTAGAAGTAGAGAAGACTGTATATATATATATATATATATATATATATATATATATATATATATATATATATATATATATATATATATGGGGATAATGACACGAGAATAATTGAATAAATGAAGAATACCAGGGTGGACACCTGAGAAGAGATAGAATACCAGGGCAGACACCTGAGAAGAGAGAGGGTACCAGGGCAGACACCTGAGAAGTGAGAGGATTCGCCTTATTCCTGTGCTTTAATATAGCGGTCAGAAGAAACGTGAACTCAAAGTCCCACATAATAGGGGATGACTAGGCTACCACCACGTTTAAAGACGTCGTGGACGGGGTTTGTTTACATTCCATGTAGGGGTAATAATTAGAGGCAGAAATATTTGTGTCCAGCTGGTGTCCGCCTAGTCTGTTAAGTGCCTGTTGTACATGTTCTGTTGTGCCGTCACATGTGAAAGAATTCTTTGTGTGTGTTTTGTGTGAGACCTGATTAAGATTTGCGCAATTCGATAGTTGAGATGGAATCACACACAAATTGATGTTTTTGAGTAAATTGGTGATATAAAAGATTTGAAAAAAAAATTGGATTGGAGCTTGCTGTGTTTGGTGCTCGCTCATATTGTTGGAAGTGTTAAAGTTGCATGAAAGCATTGAAAAGCATCGTATAAGAGGAAAAGAAACAGATTTAAGCATGGAAGACATTATTCCATTAGTACACTTATGTAAGCAACTGCCAAAACACGCACCCAAGCTTAAGAAATATAGCACCGAGTGGGTTAAGGGTACCGCCCGCAAGATGTTTATGCCGTGGCCACAAAATGGGTCTTTATCTAAAGCCTTCTTACAACATATGACGACATACTTGCATGCCACATATACAGGCAAGAAGCTAGAGAAACGCCTTGCTGTTCTAGAACTCTGGAAAATGTTCGAACAGTCAAAGGAGAAGAGCCACCTGCAGACTGGATATTAAATGTGTGCACGGAGGGGGATGAGACGCCTACCGCGCCACCTGCCCCGCCTGAAACAGAACCCGAAGAGAGTAAGCCTGAGGGACTCTACCCATTAAGGGAGCATAAAGCAGCCACAGGGTACAGCAACCCCGCATATGAGTCACCTACTTACAGTAGTGACGAAAATCAAGGGAAGGATAAGGACAAGACTCTCACCTCCATAGTCCCAAGGGGAGACGCGATGATGAACGAAAGGATCAGGCACAGACAAGTGCATCTCCCGATAAGGAGCGAGAGGGAAAGAAGTGGAAAGGAAGTGAAGACAAAACTGAGGAGATAGCATTCGCAAAAGGTGAATGGATTGGAGGACAAATCTTATTGAAATTCGATGGAAAAGGAAGTGATGATGTGAGATCTAAGGAGAGGTTGGATGAGGCACAGAGAAAGGAGAAAGAGAAGGAGTTAAGGGACGAAAGGATAAGAAGGAAAGATAGGCTGAGGCGAGAACAGCTATATCGTGAAGAGCAAGAAAAACAGCTTGATCGCAACCAGAAAGCAGCCTATGACCACAACAGACAGAAACAGCAAAGGTTGGAAGAGGAGCAAAGGGTATGTGAAAAAAGGATAAGGAGACGAAGAGATGAGGAGATACGAAAGGCAGATGAACGTAGAAATGAAAAGAGAAGGGAAGAAGAGTCAGAGAAGAGGCGAGGAGCGCAACGAATTTGATGATGAAATTGAACGTATGCATAGACAGAGGGCACACAATCTCGAATATTTGGAGAGGGGGTTAAAAAACACGATCCAGTGGTAGACTGGGAAGACACTGAAGAATTCTTTCCTGCGTATGACTCAGTACCACGCACATCTAGGGCAAATATTAAAGATGACTTCGACACCATAAGCATCGGGGAAACGATCGATAAAATATATGATGAAATGGGGCTAGAACAATTACCCCAAGGGGAGGGGGAGGCCGAGCGCCTGGAGAGCACTCAGCTATATGACACAGTGGATGTCGCCCAAACTAGTGGGAGTAGGAAACTGTCCCTGGATAGATTAGAAATCAGTAGAAACGATGATGACACAAGGAGTTGCGTGAATTGGGAACAACCAATGCCCGACTCCGAAGAGGAGGAGCGTGAGGCAAATGAAGAAGGGAGACGGCGCGAAAGACGACTCCAAAGGGACAAAGGGGTACGATGTTCAGATGCTAGCGAGTCCGCACCAAGGGCATCAGAGTCAGCCGCACAGTCTGACCGGCATGAAGGAACACCCCATGGTCAGAGGGGCGTGTCGTCACCGCCCTATGTAGACAGATTGAGGACATTGCCAGGCAGACGACGATGCGGGAATACTACCCATGTGATAGACAGGAGAGCTATGAGAGAAGAGAAAGAAGGCTGTGCATTCCAATTTCCGCTACTAGAAAAGGGGGGAGCAAGACCACAATATATTCCACGGCCACACATGGATCGAGAAAACCTGAAGAACAAGCTTCCAATGCTGACATCGGGAGCCGGAAAATGGATACATGAGTTAGAAAAAAATGACAGGAGGAAACACACTAGCTGTAGGAGACATTAAAGGTCTCCTGATCGTCATACTTCTTAAGAGAGCAGACGATGTGTGGACACGGGCAGGCTACCCTAGTGTAACCACAATTAACAATGCGCAGGACGGGGCACCATTTAACAATTGCAGAGCAGCAGCATGGAAAGCGCTGTGGGTGCTTTACCCAGACACTTCTGATATGGGAGCTATAATGACTCGAAAAATGAAGGTGTCGGAGGATCGGTTACTTTATGTCCAGAATTATTAAGATGCGTGGGTGCTCGAAACGCATGAATCTTGGACGAAATCAATACCTGTGTTTTACCACATATTGTGCCAAGGGTTGCCAGAACAAGTGCAGAAACAGCTCAAGAAATTGATAGGAGTTGAGGCTAAACCTAGGGCTGAAATACAGTTAAATATCGTACATTACTGTAGATTGTTACAAGAAAAGAATCGAAAAAAGGAGGCGACTCAAAAAGGTGAGGAAGCGAAGCTGGTGCAAAAGAAATTATCGAAGTATGCTCTTGAAGGAGCCATGCTAACTAATGCAGCTGAGCAAAACATGCAACAGGTGGTTAACCCATAACAGACCAACCAGGGTAACGTAGGATTTTACCCAAGGGAAAGAGGTTTTAGAGGAAGAGGATGGCAGAGCAATCAGGGAGGTTTCCAAAGTAATCAAGGAGGCTTTCAAAACATGCAAAATGGTAATTCGGATATGTCAAATGGACAAAAAATCTGACCACCACCAGTATGTTGGCTGTGTGGAATGACAGGGCATTTGGCGTGCACGTGCAGAAGTCAAGGCACGTGGCAGAATAGCCAAGGAATGGGAGCAGGCGCGGCAAATCCACCTGCATTCCCACAACAGGGCGTTGCACAGAATCATACGGTGCAGCAGCAAGTGCAAGGAGTGCAGCAAGGGGTGCAACCATAGAACATAGGGAATTTTCCACAGGAGAAAACCCAACAGGTACCACCACAACTGCTAAAGACCCAGAACCCTGGAAGGGGAAGCAACACTGGGAATGGGGAAAATCCGCAAGTTCACAGTGGGCCAAACTTATATATACACTAGGACAACTCACTGGGAACCCTGATGTGCTCTATCCTATCAGTGACACCAGACCCTCATAGGAAATCTAGGGCGAATGTCGTTATAGGGGATAAAGAATATTCCTTCCTAGTGGACACAGGTGCAACACACTCGTGCATACGTGAAGGCAAATTTTCCTTGTCCGGTGAGGCCATAGATACTCAGAGTTTCATAGGAGCTCACAGTCGAGTTCCCTTTACGGACACACTCCCAGTCTCGATAGGAGAGTGTGACATGAATGTACCTTTACTATATTCACGCCAGACCCCTGTAAACATTTTGGGTCGATACTTAATGACAAAATAGAACATGACGATTTCGTTCACGGAGGACGGCGTACTATGCTGTACTCCAGGAATGCATTATTTGAATGTATGCAAAATAATTAGAGCATACTCAGGACACATAGCCATGAGAGCTATACCGCTGGAACCAGAAGTTTTTGCATATGGCATGCGGGTGCTTATGGCAGGATTGCCAGGTCTCGCAGACAGAACTATGAGAACCCCTGATGAGTTTTTATTCAGACCAAGAATACCTATGCATGAATAGGAGGAACAAGTATTTCCCTTGATGATACATGCTGCAGCAGTGCGAGGGAAAGTAGCATTGGTCGACAGATACGACGAAGAAGGCAGACAATGGTGCGCGATTATCGCCATTGAAGAAGGGTATCGAGTGACTGGCGTCACCGATGACGATCTGTTTGAAGAACAACCAGACTCAGAAGAGACAAGGGTGGAAGTGAGTCTCATCTTTTGGGTAAAAGTGATCAGACGAGGAGTGCCTCAGAGACTGATGTTGGCGCTGAAGCGTCTGGAATATTTTGATGAGGATATATCTAAAGTACCTTTCTCAGTATGGACTACAGGACCCTATGATGTAGGCCTCTTGAAGGGGGTGGGAGAAGTGCAAATTAGACTAAAGGCAGGAGCAATTTTGCCGAGAGTCCGACAATATCCCATATCCAGAGAGGCAGACAAAGGGATTTTTAAGAGGATCTCTGCCATGATGGAGCAGGGCATCTTAGTGACGTCAGAGTCACCATGCAATACGGAAGTTTATTCTGTCAAAAAAACAAAGGGAGGGTCTTGGCGTTTAATCCAGGATTTACGAGCATTAAACGATATTGTTGAAGCCAAGTTCCCTTTAGTCCATAATCCATGTTATGTTATTTTACTTTGCATTTATATAGCGCCTTATGTACCATTGGTATGGTCTGAAGGCGTTGGTAGGTTGAACGCCCTTGGGAACCGAAGTTCAAGTCAGTAGAGAGAGTAGAGAGAGTCAAAGGTGCATGTGAGCACCGGATATGTGTCCAGCTGGTGTGGCATTCATGTAATAGCTGCTTCTTAGTGGTAGGTGAGGTGGTAGATAAAGGGTATGTGTTCGTTCTGGCAGGATTTATCCAGACCGATTGTGGCTGCGTTAAGCCTGAGGAGAACGCCTGGCTGGGGTGTGTGTAAACAGCGGTATTTAGTTGGAGTGATGGGGAGTATGAGGCAGATGGTATGAGAACAGCTATACCGAATGGTGTCATAGTTTCGAGGGGATTGGGTCCTCCGACGTATTCCATATCTATGACATGTAATCACAGCTGTGCTGCTTCGGAAACTTTTTTCGGCGTCTGCGTCCTGCGTCGATGATGTCGATGCGCCGTCGTCGAGGACCTCCTCCGACGTCATCCGATGTGATAAGTAGGACGCTGAACGCCCGTAGCCTCAGTTCCGTTTTTTCTGCGAACGTGTTGCTTCGTGAATCTCGGTTAACGCCTCGACTCTTTGGAGTTCTGTTCTTCTCGGTTCTTCGTACCTGTTCGTTTTGGTGAGAATCTCCTTCGTGTGAAGATGTCTTCTACTTCGTCTTCGACCCTGCGTCCGGGCTTCAAGAAGTGCGGGGAGTGTGGGTCCAAGATGTCGGTGACGGACTCGCACAACGCCTGCCTCTGGTGCCTCGGGGAGGCCCACGACACGGATGACTGTATCGACTGCCAGTCGCTCACGTCCAAAGCCTTACGAGAACATAAGAAGAAGTTGTAGGTAGGTCGGGTGTCCAAGCCCCAGAAGTCGAAGTCTGCGGGGCTTTCGACGGATGATTCGAGAGGAGACTCTCCGCGTCATCGTCGGAAGTCTCGTGGGTCTCCTTCCAGGAGTCGGTCTCGCCACTCCTCTGCCTCTTCGAGGCATTCTCGGAAGCGCCGACAGCGGTCGTCTTCCAGGTCCTCTTCTGAGGATTCTGCCCGGCACGTCGCTTACCCCACCAGCCGTGCGACGCCGGAGGAATGGGCTTCCTTCGGGAAGAAAATGCTGGCGATTCTCGAGTCGCAGGGTACTAAGCCGTCCACGCCCCCGAGTGGGGTCGGTCATGAGAGGTCGAGAGACACCGTTCGCAAGAGTGGTCGGCACGAGTCACGGGAGAGGTCCCGTTCGGACAAGGGGACTCGTTCTCAACGTACCCGTTCCAGGTCCCGGTCCTCGACGCGTTCGAGACCGTGTGCGCCTGTGATGTCTTCGAGGAAGACATCGACGTCTGAGGCGTCGAGGGTGTCGACAGGCTTTCTCGAGGCTCCGAGGAAGTCGTCGAAGCCGTCGACGCTCAGGTCGTCAAAGGACACACTCGGAGCTCCGGCTTCGAGGACTCTGTCGACGCCGTCGATGCTGGCGGCGCTGCATCTGACGTCGACGCGGATTTACTTGACGTCGACACCCATCCTCTCGGCGCCAATGCCTGTTCTGTCAACGCCGGCGCCGATTCGCTCGACGCCCTCGATGCCTTTCGAGGCCAGGGTGTCGGAGGTACCCCGTGGCACGGGGGAACCCCCTAGGAAGGCTCTGGTTAAGAGCAAGCACTCTCGGGTGCCTTCTTTTCGCCACCTGGAATATATTTCGGAGGCGGATGAGGATTCTGATGGCCTGGTTCCTAGCCAGGTTCCAGATGAAATTGTCTCGAGCCATAGTCAGTTTGACGATTTGAGGCAGACACTGCATGATGCCAGTGGACTGGACACCTCTCCGGAGGTGGAGTTTTGTAGGCCTGAGCCTGGCTCTCATGCCGATTCCTCGTACCGGCGCATTATGGCTAGGGTTTCCGAGTACTTGGGATGGTCTGCTCCCCCAGGGGAGTTTGTGCAAGATGATCTCACGGACATCCTTGATGTTGGTCCCCCAACTGACCCGGTACTGCCGTTTCATATGGCTCTACAGAGAAGGGTGGCGGCGGCTTGGACTGCTCCGGTGAGTCTCCCGGCGGTGGGCAGGTCCTTGTCGCGAAAATACCGTCCAGCCAGTAGCGACCCCTGCTACTTGACCAGGCACCCCACTCCGGAGAGTTTGGTGGTGCAGGCAGCCACGTCCCCAGCAAAGCAGGCGTCGTACCCTACCATCCCTCCTGATAGGGACGACAAACGTTTTGATGGCTGGGCGAAGAAAGTGTTTTCTTCTGGTGGTATGGCGCTTCAGGCGGCCAACTCCATTTGTGCCTTGTCTTGTTTCACACACACTCTGTGGAACTGTGTTGCGTTAGCGGCTGAACATATTCCCGAAGGGGACGAACGGGATGGTTTCCTTGCTATGGTCCAGGATGGTAAGGATGCCATGTGTGAGTCCGTTCAGTCGGGTTTGGACATGGCTGAATGCGTCAGCAGGTCCATGGCGGCGAGCACCGTGATACGCAGGTTTGCGTGGTTGCGGAAGTCGGGGTTTGCTCATGTTGTGCAGTCCCGGCTCCTCAACATGCCCTTTGACGGTGAACACCTTTTTGGCAGCAAGGCTGACGAGAGCCTTGAGAGGTTGCAGACCTCAAAAGCTGCAGCAAAGTCGTTGGGCGCTGCAGTTCGCCAACCTCTGCCTTTTCCTTCTAGGGGACAGCAATGGAGGGGTGGTTCCTTTCGCTATTACTCGTCCTTCAGTAAAGCGAGAGGAGCTGGCAGTCAAAGAGGCCAACGCAGGGGTACCAGAGGTGGACGACAGGGTACCCGTGGTGCCAAGGCCGCCGGGCAGTTGCCTCTTTGCCCTCAGGTAACGCCTTAGCCGCTACCACTCAGTCATGAGGCCATGTCCCATGGTTCGCCGGTTGGGGGAAGGCTGGCGCAGCATCTTGTAGAGTGGCGTGGCATTACTTCAGATGTGTGGGTTCTGGAGATCATAACCCACGGCTACTATCTTCCCTTTCGGCACAGGCCTCGTGACAATCCACCGGGGAACCTCTCTTTGAAGAGTCCGGATCCGCTCCTTGCGCAGGAAATTCAAGCCCTGCTGGAGAAAGGCGCCATAGAACTGGTGCCTGTAGCGGAGAGGAACAAGGGATGGTATTCCCCTTATTTTTTGATTTCGAAGAAAGACGGGGATTGAGACCCATCATGGACTTGCGCGGTTTGAACAAACTCCTCAGGAAGGACAAGTTCAAGATGGTTACTCTCTCTCAAGTCCTCCAGGCCCTTCAGCTTCAGGACTGGTTGGTGTCTCTCGACCTCAAGGATGCTTACTTCCATGTGCCGATCCATCCCAAGCACAAGAAGTACCTGAGGTTCGCGGTTGGCGACTCGGTTCGGATTGACCTCCGCCCCGAGGGTTTTCACCAAGCTCATGGTGGTGGTGGCAGCGCATCACAGTCAAGTGGGGATTCACGTCTACCCCAACCTGGATGATTGGTTGATCAGGGGGAGCTCTCCCGAGCAAGTCCTGGATCATCTGTCCGTCACCTGCCACTCCCTTCACAGGCTGGGCTTCTCCCTCAATTTAAAGAAGTCCCATTTGACGCCAACACAGCGGCTCCAGTACATCGGAGCAGTGCTCGACACTTCCCTGGGGCAGTGTTTTCCTCCCCAGGTGAGGGCTCTTCACATTCAGCAGATGGTGCACAAGTTTCAGCATGCCCAGATGCTCCCAGCGTTCGAGTTCTTGAGGTTGCTCGGCCTTATGGCATCCTGCATTCTTCTGGTGCCAGAGGCTCGCCTGCGGATGAGATCTTTGCAGTGGGCACTCACGATGCAATGGTCGCAGTCCTCTGGCAGGATGTCGGACCCGGTTCAGGTGCCGCCCTCGGTCGCCCGGGACCTTCTGTGGTGGGCCGTCGAAGGCAACTTGATGAAGGGGGCTCCATTTTGGCTTCCCTGGCCGGAGGTGACGATCGTGACGGATGCATCCCTCACGGGATGGGGAGCTCATGCCAACGGGCTGACAGTCAGCAGTCGTTGGTCTCCTTCGGAGTCCAGACTCCATATCAATCTGTTGGAGCTGAGGGCCATCAGGCTAGCCCTGAAGGCTTTTCTGCCGACTGTGCGAGGAAAGAATGTCCTGATCCTGACGGACAACACAGTGGCCATGCACTACCTCAACAAAAAGGGGCAGGGCCACTTCCTCTGTGCAGGGAGGCGATGCAGCTCGAGTTCTGGGCCATCCAGCAAGAAGTTTCGATCTCGGCAGTTCATCTGGCCGGAGACGAAAACGTGACGGCGGATGCTCTGAGCAGGCAGAGCACGATCTCTCACGAGTGGGAGTTGGCTCAGGAGATTCTCCTGGAGATCTTCGCCCTTTGGGGGGCAGTCTCCACCAGGCCCCCACTCATGTCTCCCATCACCCCACCCCCCAGCAGTGCAGGGGCAGCCTCCACCAGGCCCCCACTCATGTCTACCGCCACCCCCACTCCCCCAGCAGTGCAGGGGCAGCCTCTACCAGGCCCCCACTCATGTCTCCCATCACCCCCACCCCCCAGCAGTGCAGGGGCAGCCTCCACCAGGCCCCCACCCATGTCTACCACCACCCCCACCCCCCAGCCACCAGGGGCAGCCTCCACCAGGCTCCCACACATGTCCCCCTACACCCCCACCCCCCAGCCACCAGGGGCAGCCTCCACCAGGCCCCCACTCATGTCCCCCATCACCCCCACCCCCCAGCAGTGCAGGGGCAGCCTCCACCAGGCCCCCACTCGTGTCTCCCATCACCCCCACCCCCCAGCAGTGCAGGGGCAGCCTCCACCAGGCCCCCACTCGTGTCTACCACCACCCCCCAGCAGTGCAGGGGCAGCCTCCACCAGGCTCCCACACATGTCCCCCTGCACCCCCAACCCCCAGCCACCAGGGGCAGCCTCCACCAGGCCCCCATTCATGTCCCCCCATCATCCCTTTGGGGGACCCCTCAAGTGGATCTCTTCGCCTCCAGTGTCAACGGGAAGTGCGAGAGGTTCTGCTCGCGGGAATTTCCTCCAAAAGGAGCCTTAGGAGACGCGTTCGTGGTGGAGTGGTCATTCCCGCTGCTGTACGCGTTTCCTCCAGTCCCCATCATCCCGCAAGTGCTGCGGAGGTTGCGGAAGTTCGGTTCCCGGATGATCCTCATTGCTCCGGCGTGGGCTCGGAGGACGTGGTACCCGGACCTTCTCGACTTGTCCATCTGTCCTCCACGTCTTCTTCCCTACCGAGACGATCTGCTCTCACGGGAGGGGGGTCAGGTTCTCCATCCAGAGGTCAGATCCCTCAACCTTCACGCTTGGCTTCTGAAAGGTTGAGGTATAAGGATTGGGACCGCCTGAAAACGTGATGGAGGTGTTGCTCTCGGCCCGAAGGCCAGCAACAAAGTCTCTGTACCGTTGCCGTTGGCGTAAGTTCTGCGACTGGTGCAGAGTTCAGAATGTGGATCCTTTTGCATGTGACATCCCCATGGTTCTGTCTTTTTTACTTTCTTTGGCCCACAGGAGCTTGCAAGTGGGTACCATTAAAGGTTACCTGGCGGCGCTGTCCATCTTTAAGCGCTCGTCTGAAGAGTGTTCCTACTTTAAAATCCCTTTAATTTTACAGTTTCGGAAACGGCTCACTAATGTGTTCCCTCCGTCACCTTTCCTGGTGCCCATTTGGGATTTAAACCTTGTTCTTAAGTTTCTTATGGGTGCTCCATTTGAGCCTTTACATTCTTGCCCTTTGAGGCTGTTAACTCTGAAAACTGTGTTTTTGGTTGCGGTTACTTCCGCTCGCAGAGTGAGTGAGTTACAGGCACTTTCAGTTAAGCCACCCTTCACTGTATTTCACACGGACAGGGTTGTCCTTAGAGTTCGTCCTTCTTTTCTTCCGAAGGTAGTGACGGAATTTCATTTGGCCCAGAAGGTTGTTCTTCCGGCATTCTATCCTCCAGGCTCCATAGGCTTGATCCTAGGAGAGCTTTAAGCTTTTATGTTTCACGCATGTCCCGGGTCAGAGTGGACGATCAACTCTTTATTGGTTACGCTGGAAAGCGTTTGGGACAAGCTGTGACGAAACAGACTTTGTCTCGCTGGATTATTTTGGCCATCTCGGAGTGTTACCGCTTGGCGGGTAAGGACCCACCGGCTGGCTTGCGGGCTCATTCTACCAGGGGTATGGCTGCATCTACTGCCCTGCAGAGGGGTGTTCCTATTCACAACATCTGTGATGCAGCCACCTTGGCTTCAGTACATTCATTTGTACGTCACTATTCCCTCGATTCCATCCGAGGACAAGATCTGGCCTTTGGCAAGGCGGTCCTTTGCTCTGCTATTTGATTGGCAATTCTAACTTTTGATTCTAAATTCTTTCCCTCCTCCTTGCTCTGGTACTGCTTTGGGAGTCTGTCATAGATATGGAATACGTCGGAGGACCCAATCCCCTCGAAGAACAAGTTACTTTCTTACCTGGTAACGTTCTTTCGATGGGATGGTCCGACGACGTATTCCATATTGCTCCCTCCCTGCCTTCCCCGCTGCAGAATTTCTTTTGCGATTGCAGCTTACGTTCCGCAAGGCTTTGTGTCTGACTGGCAGTTGACTAATATCACACGTTCTGGGGGAAAAAACTACAACTGAGGCTACGGGCGTCGTGCGTCCTACTTATCACATCGGATGACGTCGGACGTCGGAGGAGGTCCTCGATGACGGCGCATCGACATCATCGACGCAGGACGCAGACGCCGAAAAAAGTTTCCGAAGCAGCACAGCTGTGGTGATTACATGTCATAGATATGGAATACGTCGTCGGACCATCCCATCGAAAGAACGTTACCAGGTAAGAAAGTAACTTGTTCATCTCTGTGTTCTAGTTGAATGGTGGTGTAAAGAAGAGAGTAAGCATGGTGATGTGATATGATGGGTTACATGCTCTTTAAAATGTTCCATGCACTCCAAACCATTCCATGTAAGTCGCGCAATTCTATGCATTCCAATCCGTTCCATGCATTTCGGTCCGCTCCACACACTCCAGTCCGCTCCACACACTCCAGTCCATTCCATGTATTCGAATCTGTTCCATGTATTCCGATCCGTTGTATTCTAAGTTGTTTTATGCACTCCATCCACGTATTTCACCCATACCATCCATATACTTCCCCGTACCTTTCACATATTACACCAGTACCTTCTACATACTTCATCCGTTCCATCCACATACGTCACCCGTTCCACCAACATACGTCACCCGTTCCATCCACATACATCACCCGTTCTATTCACATACATCACTCGTTATATCCACATACATCACCCATTCCATCCACATACTTCACCCGTTCTGTCCGCTCTACGCACTCAATGGCTCTACGCACTCATCCGCTCTACGGGCTCATTCACTCTAGGCACTCATCTGCTGTAAGCACTCGTCCGCTCTACAGTCACCCATTCCATCCACATATTTCACCCGTTCTGCCCGCTCTACGCACTGAACGGCTCTACGCACTCATTCGCTCTAGGCACTCATCCACTCTACATGCTCTACGCACTCGGCCGCTCTAGGCACTCATCCGCTCTAGGCACTCGTCCGCTCTTACACACTTGTCCACTCTAGGAACTCGTCCGCTCTTACACACTCACCCGCTCTTACGCACTCACCTGCACTTATGCACTCACCCGCTCTTACGCACCCCTCTGCTCCTACGCACCCCTCCGCTCTTATGCACCCCTCCGCTCTTACGCACCCCTCCGCTCTTACGCCCTTGTCTGCTCCATACACTCATCTGCTCTACCCACTAGTCTGTTCTATGCATTCATCCGCTCTGCGCACTCTTCCGCTCTGCGCACTCTTCCACTCTATGCACTCGTTCTTTGCACGCACCCATCTGCTATATGCATTCATTTGCTGTACAAAGTCATTCGCTCATATGCACTCATCCGCTCTATACACTAACCCGCTCTATAAACTCACCCGCTCTATACACTCAACCCCTCTACACACTCGTCGACTCTATACACTCATCCACTCTATACACTCATCCGCTCTACACATTCATCTGCTCTATGCACTCTTGCGTTCTACACACCCTCTGCACTTACGCACTTGTCCGCTCTACACACTCATCCACTCTACACCCCATCCGCTCTACACCCCATCCGCTCAACATACTCATCCATTCTATACACTCATCCGATCTACACACTCATCTGCTCAACGCATTCATACGCTCAGCGCATTCATCCGCTCGATTCACTTCGATCATTCATCATGCATTATCGATTCAGGCCCTGTCACTTCTCATACGCACTGGATCCGTTCCGTGCTCTCTATCCGTTTCATGCACTACACCCGTCTCATGTACTTGAATCGTCTATTCTGTACTTTTCCTTTATGCCATGCACTCATACAGTCAGTGTCATCTGTCTCTGTACTCATCAGTCTCTTGTATTCATCTTTCCATCCTCTTCTCTTTATTCATTTTGCTCATTTTGTTCATTTTGTCCATTGCACTCATAACATCCATTTCATTAATTTAAACCTCATTACTGTTTTCGTACAATTTATTTTTTTTATCCACTTCACTGCTTTGATCTACTTTACCCATTATATTCTGTTGGTCCTTTTAGTTTACATTATTGGTTATTAGTTGTCGATTTCTCGCATGAATCTTGATGTTGTATTGTTATTTGTCTTATTGTTATTCGAGATCTAGTAGTTTATTGGGTTGGTGTCATTGAGATGCTGTTATTCGGTTTGGGTTAGTTTGCGTACGGGGTTGGTTTTAGGGGAAGAACCAAGTTTTCAGTAGTTTGCGGAAAGACATTAGATCTTCAGTTAGGCGGATGTGGGGTGGAAGTGCGTTCCACAGCCTGGGCCAAGGCTGAGAATGATGATCCGCCTAACCTGACTGAGTTTGTTTTAGGTATGACTAGCAGGCCAGCTGAGCTTGATCTTAGAGTACGTGGAGGGTGATAGGGTTTTAGCTTGTCTTGAAGATATTGAGGTCTGGTTTTATGCAATGCTCGATGAGAAATGCATAAGGTTTTGAAAGTAACCCTTCGGGCCACTGGAAACCAGTGCAGAGTTTTAAAGGCTGGGAAGATGTGATCTCTCAGGCCGAGCGCTAGTAGCAGTTTGGCTGCATCGTTTTGTGCTCTTTGAAGTTTATTCAGTTGGTAAGCGTGGACTCCGAGGTAGAGGGGGTTAGCGTAGTCCAATCTTGATATAACAATTGATTGGACCACGGAGAGTCTGTTGGGAAAGGAGAGCTATGGAAGGATGCGCCTAAGAGTTTTGAGGTGGTAGTGGCAGGACTTTGAGACGTTGTTGACTTGGCGCGAGAGTGTTAGGTCAGAGTCAAGGGTGCATCCAAGGTTTTTTACTGAGTTAGAGGGAGTCGGTGAGTTGCCCATGGCAGATGGCCAGGGTAGTGGGTGTGGAAGAAGTTCGGAGTTGCCACATACCATGATTTCAGTTTTGGAGGGGTTTAACAAGAGGTGACTTTGGGTCATCCAGAGCTCTATGTCGAGGAGGCAGGAAGCGAGGTCAGGTCAGCAGTTGGGTTTTGAATTCAGGAGTTTTAGAATTAGTTGAGTGTCATCAGCATGGTTGTAAAACAGGATGTTGTGTGAACGAATTATTGATGGGAGGGTGATCAAGTAGAGATTGAGCAGGAGGGCAGATAGGCATGCTCCTTGTGGAACTCCTGTGTCGACTGGTCGGGCGTGGGAGGAATAGGTGGAGAGTAGCGTTATTTGGTACCTATCTTTGAGGAATGAAGCTATCCATTTGAGAGCGGTTCCACGAATTCCTAGGGAGTGGAGGCGGTCAGGGAGGATTGAGTGATTGATTGTGTCGAAGGCGGCGGATAGGTCAAGAAGGATTAATGCGGCGCATCCCACGGAGTCTACAGTAATTTTAAGGTCATTCCAGATTGAGATTAGGGTGGTTTCAGTACCGTGTCGGGCTCTGAAACCTGATTGTGCAGGGTCTAGGAGATTGTTGGCTTCGGCAAAGGCATTTAGTTGGGAATAGGCGGTTCGGTCAATGAGTTTGGCAAGGGACCTGGTGTTTGAGATGGGGCGGTAGTTTTTGGGCTTGTGAGGGTTAAGGAAAGGTTTTTTTATTAGAGGTTTGACATGAACCGTTTTGAATGCGTCGGGAAAAATACCTGAGGAAAGGGAGTCATTTATGATGGATCTTGCGTGTTCACCTGCGCAGGTAGAAGCGAAAAGTTCTTTGAGGGTAGTGGCCGGGCAAGGGTCTAGCCGAGAGCCGGATGGTTTGCGGGCAGAGAGAAGTTTGAGAAATTGGTCGGGTGATATTGGACTAAAGGAGTCGAACGTTGGTTGCGTAGTGGTCGCAGGCGGTGGGTTGGCCGGTTTGGGGGGAGGGTTGCCTGGTGGATGTAAGAGAGACAGTTTGGTGGTTAGAGCATTTGTTCTTTCGAGAGCCATGGCGTAAAAGTGGAGAGAGAGTGAGTCGCACAGTGATTGTGAGGGGGTCGGGGTGGTGGTAGTGCATGCTTGTTTGGTGAATTCGTTGATGATGTTGTGAAGTTCTTTGCTGGGGTTTTTGCAGTTTAGGATTTGGGAGTTGTAGAGGGCTTTTTTTGCTTTCCGGATTTCGGCCTTGTACTGATGACGGTGTCGGGCCAAAGTGGGTCTGCTGCTCTCTTGGGTTTTGTTTTTCTGCCATTTGCGTTCTAGGTATTTATATAGTTGTTTAGTGGTCTTCAAATCAGATGTGAACCATCTATGGAACAGGCCACGGCGGGCTAATGGTTTGCAAGAGGGTGTTAGCCGCATTAGTGAGGGGTTGAGCCATGAGTCAAAGGCCTCGAGGGTTAGTTGTTTATTGTGTTGGCAGGTAGGTGGAGGAGACTTGAGGAGTGTGTAGGCTAGGTCAGGAACGATTATTTTTTTCCAGACTTTGCATAGATTTGGAAGTTCAGGTTCGAGTGCGGGAGGCGGGTCGGGTGAGCGAATGGCGAAAGAAACAATGAAGTGATCGGACCAGATGATAGGAGTGGGGGGTTTAGATGTATCCGGTTGTGGGAGCTAGAGATGGCATCAAGAGTGTGTCCTTTATAGTGAGTCTGGCTGTTTATGTGGGGTAGGAGGTTAATCGCGTCTAGGCCGTCAACCAGAGAGTGTGTCATAGGATTGGTGGGGATGTCGAGCCATATGTTGAAATCTCCAAGAAGGGTGAGGTTGGGATGGTTTAGTTGAAGAGTGGCAATAGAGTCGCAGAGGTTGTTTGAGAATTGTCTATCGTAGCCAGGGGTCTGTAGATTATTAGGAAGCTGTGTGAGAATGACAGGGAGAGGGATAGTTTAACGAGGAGTGATTCGCAGGCAGGAATGGAAGGTTGATTGTCGATGATTGAGGCGTGGAAGTGAGACTTGAAGACAATGCAATTCCCCCTCCTCAAGAGGGATGGTTTGATGGGATGAGGGAGTAGTCGGGGGGGAAGGCTTCATTGGCGATTGGAGCGAAGTTGTCAGAGAACCAAGTTTCGGTGATGAAAACCAGGACTGGTTTGTCAGAGGCGAGGAGGTCATTAATGCTGTGTCTGTTTTCTGCTGCGGATTGGGCATTAAATGGGATGCAATTCACTTCGGTAGGAGAGGTTGGTGTCAGAGCTGCAGCGGAGGGGGCTGGGGGAGAGAGGGTGGAAACTGGAGAGGGAGAGGGGTGGGGTGGTTGATGATCGATGGGAAAAGTGGGCGAGCAGAAAAGTTGGCGGATTTCAGGTGGGAGTGGATGGATGCGTGTGTTAGGGTGATTGAGTTTGGTCGTTTGATTGTTGATGGTAGGGAGAATTTTACTAGAAGGGATTCACAGGTAGCATTGCATGTCTGGGTTTTTCGACGAGTGAGACAGAAATGAGGTTTTCTGAGGATTGCCACTCCGCCACCTCTGGAAGGTCAGTTGTGGGCAATAAGCGAGTAGCCAGGGGGAAGGCCTCATGCGCAACTGGTGCAAAATTGTCAGAGAACCAGGTTTCAGTGATAAAAATTAGGTTGGGATTGGGTCAAAGATGCTGCGTCTGTTTCTCGCCACGGAGCGGGCATTAAAAAGGATGCATGTGACTTCATGAGGGGAGGTGATTTTTATGATGCTTGTCACAGGGAGAGCTCAGTGGACATTGGTGCCCAGTGAGATGTGTTGTGGTAGGATCAGTCTGGGGGGCAGGTAGGGGGGAGTTGAGACAGACTGAGGGGTTTGGGGCAGGGGTATCTGGATGCATGTACTCTGAACCTTGGGTGAGTGGGTTAGGTCGGTGGGGAGCGCAAAGAGTAGGTGGGCTGTGGTAGGTATGCGAGAGACATGGTGGGAAGGATCGGGGCGTGGGAGGGTGGTGAGTGTTGCACTTGTGGTGCGAGAGGTTAGGCGAGTTTGTGGTTCGAGTCCGGATTGTGCTAGTGGTTTAGGTGTACTGGGTGAGAAGTCGAGAACAAGGAGGTGGAGACGGCGAGAGAGGGGAGGGTCTGATGGTAGAGTGGGAGAGGATGGGCAGTTGGACCAATGGATAAGTGTTGAGGTATGGAGAGTCAAGGGAGAGGGCCTGTCACTCCTTCCGTGTTTTGTGAGTGTGGGTGCCAGAGAAGTGCAAGATGGTAGGAAGGCAGAGGGTGAAGAGGATGACACGACTGTTTTAGAAAGGGAGAGGCGTGCTACTTTCAGAGTTAAGGGAAAGTGTATGAATTGGGCAGGTCTTTGGCAGTGGTCGAGTAGGAGCTGGGGGGCGGTGTGGGAGGTAGGGTGAGACTGTATCGAAGGTGAAAATGGGGGCAGGCTGTGTGGAGTTTGTGGGGTGCCGCTGCCGTCGAGGCATCGTGCTGTCAAGGGGATGCTGAGTTTGAGAGAGCTGTGTTGAGGTGAGGAAGTGTGGGACTGAGGTGGGGGGTTGATGGGAAGCGTGTTGGTAGAGGAATGACAATGTTGGAGTGACGCGGAGCTCTTCACGAGTGGGTGGTAGTGCAGGTGTTGGAGGGGGAGTGGCTGGAAAGGCTGAGGTGGTGGGGGGTTGGTCTGGGTGAGGAGTTCCTGAGTGAGTGCAGAGAAGCCACAGTAGTGGCGAAGAGACTCGTGATGTTTTGAACACCAGAGAGCCCTCTGGCTTGTGAGTTTGAGATTGCGCGCTGTGTGTATGGACTGGGAGTATGGGGTCGTTCTCAATAGATGCTAGGTGGTAGGGGGAGGATATGTTCGGGTGGGTTGAGATGTGTGGTATGAGGGTTTGTGGGGTGTTTGGCATGCCAAAGCGCTCCTCTGATCTTAGAGTTAGTGGCAGAATGATTTGTGGGTGGGCAAGGGGGTGGGGGGTCAGAGTATCAGTGTTTGGGGGCAAGGGCCATAGGTGGCGACCAGATGTAGAATTATAAGGGGTGGGGGGGCTTCATGAAAATATGTGCTAGAGCAGAGGTTATGTGACAGGAGGGGTGAGTTATGGAGGTGTGAATGGTGCAGAAGGGGCGGGGATGAGGGGGTCAGAGAGGTGGACTTTGTTGATGTGGTATCTCCATCCGGGAGTGGAGGTCAGGGGCTGTACTGAGTGGTAATGCAACAGCAGCACCTAGATTTTGAGTCACCTGGATAGAGAGAGACAGGGCTTAACACGGGGGAGACAGTAAATGCCATAGTAGCACCTATATTGGTAATTAGTGAGGCATACAGGCTTAGCTTACATAGCGATCCACAGTTGTAATACTGTACGGTGAAAAGGGAGATCATACGCCTACATTTAGCAAGGTGATGAAAAAACAGGCAATGGTAGACACCATGTAAGACATCGCAGAGGGTGGACAAACCAAACCCAGGATATACAACCTCCTCTTGACCGTGGACCTAGCACGGAAATGGCAGTGAGACACAAGTGGGAGGAAGATCTTGGGGCCCCTTTCCCTGATAGACAATGCAATCCATCTACAATCCTATGTATATACCTGACGAGGCAAATTATTTCACGGTGATTGACTTGAAAAATGCTTTTTTCTCAATCCCGTTGCACCGTGACTCACAAGATCTGACGTCATTCACGTTCAGACAAATGCGTCTGAAAAGCACGAGACTGCCACAGTGGTACTGTGAGTCCCCATCCATTTTAATAGAGTACTACAGATGGACCTAAGCAATATTGCATTAGAAAGTGTCGTCTTGCAGTATGTGGATGACATTCTAATCTGCAGTACCACAGAAGAACAATGCAGGCACGATTCTGTTCAGCTACTGACTATACTGGCTGAGAAAGGATATAAGGTTGACAAGGAAAAGCTACAATACTGTCAACAGGAAGTGCTGTACATGTGCCAAATGATCTCTCATGAAGGGAAGAAGTTGACCCCAGAAAGGGCTGAAGCAATATTGAACACAGCTAAGCCACACACGATAAAGCAAATGCAGAGCTTTCTAGGCCTATGCAACTATGTTAGGGCATGAGTTTTCGATTATAGCTCGTATACCAAGCCTTTACTCCAGGCCCTAAAGAAGACCCAGGTGAGAAAGGAAAAGATTGAATGGTCTGAGGCGATGGAAAAAGGGTTTGCTGAACTCAAGAGTGCGATTTGTATGGCTCCAGTTCTCGGAATTCCTAACTATGCAGAGGAATTCTACCTGTTTTCGCACATAAATGGCCATCGTCATGAAGGCAGTGCTCGCTCAAAGAACCTTGTTGGGGTACAAGCCCCAGGCATATTACAGTGGTACCTGGACCCAGTAATGAAATGTCAATTCCCATGCGAACAAAGTTTAGCTGCCTCAAAATTTGCCATAGAGAATGCGACAACCATTGTAATGGGATGTTCCATGACGTTATACGTCGAGCACTCATTATTTGCCATATTAGAGAAATCAAAAGGCACATTGACATCTCAGAGAGCTTCTGCTTATGAAGTGATAATATCAAATCCATCGATCAAAATAATCCGATGTAAAATAGTGAACCCAGCTACGTTCATAGCAGAGCCAGTCACTGAAGGAGAGCTGATACATGACTGTGTGAATTATGAAGAATTCTATGATGAAATCCCAAGGGTAAAAGAAAATGCCCTGGCAGGAGGAGAAATCGTCTTTATTGACGGGCCTTCGAGAATCGATCAAGTTGACAGACAAAGATATACAGGCGTTGCTGTGGCGAAACACACAGCAAATGGAGAATTACAAGTAGTTGTTAGTGCACGAATACCATCTCATTATTCAGCACAGGCTGCAGAATTACTGGCACTGATACTCGCCATTGAGAATCACGCAGACCAGGAAGCAACGGTGTACAGTGACTCCGCCTTTGTGACGTCCACAGTGCACGCAGGCCTAGCGCGCTGGAAAAGGAGGGGCTACCTCCGAGCGGGCGGCACGCCAGTGCAGCGCGCAGCCTAATTGGACAGGCTGATTAAGGCACTACAGCTCCCAGTGGGCATAGCGGTCGTGAAATGCGCCGCCCACACGAAAGGGACAGATTTTGTGTCACGCGGAAATCACGCAGCAGACACGGAAGCCAAGCGTATGGCATCCAAAAGTGAAACGATTATGGAAGTGGAAGTGGCGTGCACCCATGAAAGGATGATGGTAGCACGAACTACACCAGAAGCCTATAGCGATCTCGGGCAAACACAACTAATGGAGCTCTAAGGGGAGGCACCGCAGGAGGAGAAAAACCTGTGGAAACATCGAGGGTGTTCTTTGAACCCCTCTGACGGCTTGTGGCGGAAAGACAGCACTGGTAAACCAGTGATGCATGTAGCCCTACTAAAAATAGCATTGAAACAATTGCATTACCCGATGCACCTGACAAAAGAGAATCTAGCAGTAACGCTCGCGGAAGACTGGTTTATACCGAATTTAGCTGAGCATGTTGCATTCTTTTTGGTGAACTGCATAATCTGCCAGCAATTCACCACTGGGCACACATTAAAAGTAATGAGAGGAGTCATTCCCCGGCCAAATGGGCCTTTTCAGCATCTGCATGTCAATTACGTCGACATGATTCAAGTATGCAACGGGTACAGATATTTAATTGTCGTGGTGTGTCCATTCTCTAGATGGATAGAAGCAGGTCCATGTACACACCCAAACTCTACCTGTGCGGCCAAATTCCTTGTGAGAGAAGTGTTCCCTAGGTGGGGGGTGTGTGAAGTAATGAGATCAGATAATGGGGCACATTTTGTAAATGCAGTCTTTGAGCAGATCAGCTTGTTGCTTGGTATAAAGCACAAGTTCTCATCGGCGTATCATCTAGAAGGTAATGGGATTTGTGAGAGGCTCAACGGCTTGTTAAAGGAAAGGATAGCCAAGTTGAAGCTTACTCTAAAGAGGGGATAGTTGCACTGCCTTCTATTGGCATTGTATGCTCTTCGGAACCAACCAGGCTCCGACCATCATCTTACGCCACACGAGATAGTCACAGAAAGGAGAATGAGGACCCCCCCGGATCCCCTCGAGACAGAGCTAGATGTGATGCCCTGTCAACCCGAGAGGTCGTAGGATCCGAAATGCAAAAGTACTTGAACTGCATGACATCCAGCCTTACTGTAATATCAGACCAGCTGCAACTACGACAAAAAGGGTGCAGCGCAGCACAGAACACCGAAGGGAACACTGCAAAAGACTCAGTTCAAGATCTACGTGTTCCACTCGTGTTCCCTGGGGATAGTGTGCTGGTGAGGAACCACACGAGGAAAAGATGGGACGAGCCAAGATTCAATGGTCCTTTCATCGTGGAGGACTGCAGTCCGTCAGCTGTGAAGTTAAAGGGCAGGAGAGCATGGACTTTTCTAAGTGATATTAAGCCCTATATTGGAGAAAACCCCCTGCCTGCACCCCACCACGAAGAAAACACAGACAACAGTGAAGAACCAAAGCACATGCAGACAAGATCCATGACGAGGAAGAAGGACACATGAGCAGTAAAGCAAGACAAAGAACCTTTTTGCAAATTGTGGCTTAACTTGGACATTCCCCTAAGCAAAAGAAAAAAGGGTTAAGAACATAAAGAACGGACACTCTGTGCATCCCTGTTGCAGGGTGAAGAAGCTAATTGCGCATTTAAGTGACAGCACGTTTTTTTTTTGTTTTTTAAAAACTTTTATTTTTGTTGGCAGAGGGAGGTAATGGCATCGCAGTGTATCAAGATATTACAGTGCCTTAATGTGAGGTTTGGGAGGAATCTTCCGTTAGAGGAGGTCTCATCTAGGCTATGCAGGTAACTGTTGAAGGCAGTCCAAATGTTTTTGGGGCAGGATCGCACTGGGATCATATTGATAAACTCCTCTTCGCAATTGCGGGACCAGGTAAGTAGATTCAGCCATTTCTGGAATAAGGGGGAGAGGGGCTCTTCCAGTTCTGTAGAATACACTTTTTAGCCACTATGCAGCCCACACTCAAAAATGTGGCCATACATTTAGCCCCCTCAGCCTGCCACACCCCAAACAGAACTCCCATCGAGTCTGGGTTGATATCTCGGATAGTGTCTCCATGATCTTGCCTCAGAATTCTGCAAGCTTCGGGGACACCCAGAACATGTGTATATGATGAGCGCCTTCTGCACCACAGCGAGGGCAGGGTTGTGGGTTGGTTCGAGTGAACCTGGGGATCCTGTATGGGGTATAGTACAGCCTATTTAATAATTTGTATTGTATGGTGCGGTAGCAGAAGTTGAGGGAGACTCTACTGGTGTGTGAACACATCTTCCCCCACAGGTGGTCTGTGAGCTCCAGTTCAGTCGCCCAGTCATCCCTGGCCCTGGAGGGTTGGTGCGGGGCACCCAGTAGCAAAATCTTGTATAGTGAGACCACCCCACGGGCGCCGCCCGAGTTGGCAATATAGGCAATTCCGGGGGGATCCGGGGGTTTGTTGGGGAAGCCAGGCCAGATGGTTCGGAAGGCAGCACGAAGTCTATAATATTGCAAGAGTTCCAGGGCTGAACCTGAATGGCCCGGTCTCCATGTCTGTGGCGTTATAAACTGCCCATCCGGGTAAAAACCTGCTAGAGCGAGATACCCTAGGGTCTCCCAATGATGCGCCAGCGCCGTGTCATGCGTGGGTTCCAGCCCGGGATATCGCCAGGCGGGGAGCCACATATAGTATGGATGGTGTTCGGCACAAGATTTAAATATTCAACCCCAAGCATGCACAGTGGTTTGAACCGGGTCAACGGGAGAGTCTGGCTCGTATTGCCGATGCAGTATTAGTGACATTACATTGATGCTCGCAGCCGCCAGAATCTCCAACTTGACATGGGGATGAGGAGGGGGCCCAGGGTACCAATAAGAGGCAAATTGTGCCTGTGCCGCGATCCAATACCGCATCATGTCAGGGGCAGTGAACCCCCCTCTGACGTATGGGGGTGACATGTCAGACCATTTTTTGCGCACCGCGCCTGAGTGCCATAAGAACTGTGTGCATGCCTTGTGCAGTCTTATAAAGTATTTCTTTCCCGGCCAAATGGGCACATTACAGAATATGTATAGTAGCTTGGGGAGTATTATCATCTTGATAAGTGAAAGTCTCCCGGCTAGTGATAATGGGAGGGAGCGCCATCGCGCCATTTTGGCTTCAGCTTGTTGTGCCGCAGCTAGATAGTTGTCTGCTAGCAGTGTTTCTTTGGTCAGGGATACTTGGACCCCCAAGTACTTAACCCCCTCAGGCGACCATCAGAGCAGGTATTCAGTGGCAGGCTGTGGAGTGGACCTTGTGAGAGGGAAGAGCTCGGATTTAGTGTAGTTTATGGTAAATCCAGAGTGTGTTCCTATGCGGGTGATGTCGCATAGTATTGGATCAAGGTGAGTGGCGGGGTCTCTAATGAACAACAATACGTCATCGGCATAAAGTGAAATGATTTCAGGTGTATCTTTCAGCCGTATCCCTTTACGCGAGTGGCGTGCCCTGACGTGATCCGCCATTGGCTCTATCGCCAAGGCGAAAAGAATCGGGGAGAACGGGCAGCCCTGTCGGGTGCCTCTGAAGAGTGGGATCAGGCCTGACGTCTGGGAGTTGACTCACACCGTGGCTACTGGAGAGGTATATAGTAGTTGAATACATCCGATCATATTAGGTCCAATGCCCATAGTTTCGAGTACCAACCACATATACTTCCAGGACACCATATCAAACGCCTTCTGGGCGTCCAGTGTGACCGCGACTGCATTAGCGCTTTGATAAATTCGCCACATGACATTTATTAGTCTTCTGATATTGTGGGACGTGGATCTCCCAGGTACAAAACCTGATTGATCATCATGGACCATGTATGTCATGACTGGGAGGAAGCGGTTTGGCAATTACTTTAGCGAAAATTTTGGTGTCTAGATTTACCAGCGAGAGGGGTCTGTATGACCCACATTCATCGCTGGGTTTGCCGGGTTTGAGTAATACCGTGATGGCGGCCTCGCGTAATGTAGGGGGGTGGGTCTTAAGCCGAGTGCCTTGTCCCATACCTTCAAGTAGTTTAGGGGCCAGTACAGCAACATGCTCTTTGTAAAATTCTGCCGTAAACCTGTCGGGGCCCGGCGCCTTGCTCTTAGGGAGACTGGATATGGCCTCGACAATTTCATCTAATAGGATTGGAGAGTCCAGTTGGTCTCTGGTTGTGAGGGAGACACAGGTCGTGGGAATTTGCTCCAGGAGGTCTCTCATATGGGATTCACTGTGTTCGGGGGGTTGGGAGTATAGTTCCGTGTAGAATTCTGTGAAGACGTCTAATATCTGTTGGTCCGACCATTGCATTGCACCCCGACTATCCTTGACACAAGTGATCTGAGTTTGGTCCCACTCTCCCCTTGTCAATGCGGCCAGTGTTTTGCCGGGTCTGTCACCCTCCCCATACCTCCGGGCGGCCTGAGGCCGGCTAAAGTATTGGACTTCCCTTGTAGCATGTTCATTAAATAATTGCAGTTCTTCACTAATCTGAGAGAGGACAGCGGGGTCAACTGATGTCGGGTGCGCCTGCTCTAGTTCGTGTAGTGTGGCTTTGGAGCGGTCCAGGGCCGTTCTTACAGTTTTGAGGGCTCCGCCTCCCTGGAAATGGCCATTCCCCTGATAAAAGCCTTGAAGGCATCCCATCGGACTCCCATGGTAGTGGATTGGGGTGTGTTGTGTTCGAAGTAGGACTGGATGTCAGCAAGGATGTCTGCTTTGAATACAATATCCTGCAGGGCGGCCGACTTAAATCGCCACGTGTTGATGGTAGGTGTAGGGGCTCGCAGGTCCAGAGATAGCAGGATTGGGGAATGGTCCGACAGGGTGCGGGCAAGTATGCGTGTGTCCACCACTCTACCCAGCATTCCGCTTGACAGTAAGAACATGTCTATTCTGGAAGAACTATCATGAACTGAAGAGTAGTAGGTATATTCTCGTGCTTGTGGGTGCAATGTCCTCCATACATCTTGAATATCGAGCATTGTGCTTTGAGCTAGCAGTCTACGTGACGCACCAGACAGCGGTCTAGGAGCTGTGCCAGTCCTGTCCAAGGCAGTGTCCAATGTGAAATTGATATCCCCTCCCCAGATAATCTGTACCCCTACATAGCCCAGTAGTATGGATGCCACCAGATCTATAAAATCGGGCGAGTCTACATTAGGACCGTAAGTGTTCACCAGGAGATAGTCCCCATTAGCTATTGTGCAGTGCAGTATGATATATCTACCCTCCAGGTCAATGTAGCTCCTGTGTAGTACAAACTTGAGCGACTTGTGAATCATTGCCAGGACCCCCCTGGCCTGCGTGGAGTATGCAGTGGAATATCTGTTGGGGCCCCAGGAAGGTGCCATACATTTCGTAAGAGGGCCCGTAGAGTGTGTCTCTTGCAAGAATAATATTTTGCATCCATGTCTGTTAGCGTAGGCCATGATTCTCAGGGCCTTAGTGTAATTACTCAAGCCCCGAATGTTCCAGGACATTACTGTAGTAGGCATTCTAGGGGTCTAGGGTACATCCCAGCAATGTCGCTGTGTAACATGTCCTCCGTGGGAGCCGCCACAATGCATGCGCCCCGATGTTGTGTGGTCTGGCAATTTGCCCCTGCCTTTTCCAATAACATTTCCCGACCCATGAACACCCCCCCACACCACCCCTTTCTTGTAGGGAGTGTATCCGACCTCCCCCTCCCTATAGAACCAAAATTCCCCATGAAACAGGGGTCAGCGATGGAGTCCCAACGTGGGTCCGACTCGCTAGTGGCCCAACCGGGGCCAATACCCAATAACAATTTAACAAAAATGAACATTGCAATCGCAGCGGGGTGCGCTGTTGCCGTGTGGTAGACCTTGAGTAAACACGGGTTGCAGAGTATCAAGCGGTACATGAAGCAATAAAACACATAGCAGTCACATTATCCCACACCAGTCGATTTGATCAAAAAGCAGAACGCCCACATCATGGATGGTAAATGCCCAGGGTTATGGCAACAGTTGAATAAACACAAGATCAGATGTGGGTGAATGAGAGCAGGCAAGCAGGGACTGGTGAGAGCCCGTAGATGGCCTCAAGTGGGGCACTTGCCAGGTGTGATTGCTTCGAGCAGCATATGTGTATGCGTGATTGAGTTAGTGGAATGTTGTTACCATCAGCACATTGGAGCACAAGCAATAATGATTAGGGTACATGATTTCTGAATAGCTGGGGCTCAGTCATTGACCGCAGGGTCTTCATTCACATTGTGGCGTGGTATCTGAGACTTCCTCCGGGACGGTGAAAAAGTACAGTTTTTCCTTGAAGGTGATCTTGAGCCGGGCCGGAAAAAGGATTGCATAGGGGATTTTGCGTTCTCGTAGTAATTTCTTGACTCTTAAGAACTGACGTCTTTCCTGTTGTACCCCAACAGAGAAGTCGGGGAATATACGGATGGTATGTGAGTCAAGGCGGAGGTCCCCTTTCTCGTGGGACAAGCAGAGGATAAGAGGATAAGGTCCCTATCTCTGTAATTGAGGATCCTGGCGATGATAGGGCTGGGGAAGTCTCCTGGCTTGGGGTGCGGTGATAGGGTTCAGTGAGCTCGCTCGACTGTGAAGTATGGGGACAGAACGGGGTCGCCCAGTAGGTCTTTAAGTAGGGTCTCGACTGCCAATTCCATGCGCCCCTTGAGGGTGTTCTCTGGGACCCCGACAATGCGAAGGTTGTTCCTGCGCGAGCGGAACTCGAGATCATCACACTTCGCCTCCACTGTTTTCATATCCCGGGTCAGGGTGGCCACCGTATCTTGCAGCGAGTGTAGACCGTCTTCATTAGCCCCAATCCGACCTCCAGCCTCTGTGATTCTGGTCCCCGCCTGATCAACCCGTGACTTGAGAGATGCAACATTGGCGTTAATATCGTCTAGTTTTTCGTGGTACGAGGCAAAATTCTTGGCCATAGATTCCATCATTGCGGTAAGGTCAGGAGTAAGTGCATTGGAAGGAGGCTCGGGTTCATGGTCCTCCTGGGCGGATGTCGCAGGTTCAGTTTCCGCTCGCGGGGTGGCTTTCGCGAATTTGTCCATGGCACCCACCTTATTGGCCCCTCTGGATCTGTTAGATATCGCAAGTGCGGTTGGGGGAGCTCAAGCGGCTCGGGCCCGGGGCAGTATAGAGCGCAGGTGTGTAGAACCAAGTCCAGTGCCCAATCAAGAGATCAGAAGTAGGCGGTAACCCAGCAGTTGTATTCAAAGTCATTTGATTGTGGGGATGCACTGGGAATGCAATGGGGTCTTTTAACCATGTGGGCCTCAGCGTTGAGGATGTCAGAACAAAGAGGGGTCGCGTTATGAGGCAACCAGGGTAATGGTGGGCACAACAATAAGAGCGAGGCGCCTACCGGCTGAGCTCTGTAGCGATGGAGAAATGATGTCGCTGTGATCCCCTTGGCGGGCAAATTGGAGCGTACACTGCACCCACAACCCCAGTGCCATTGACAAACCCCATTAGGTGAACCTGAGGCCGGATATGGCCAGGCCGTAGGCAGGAGAGCAGTATGGAGCCCACCGGGAGGATGTGCGGCGGCCAGGGTGTCACAGATGCTAGGGCAGTCCTGAAGAGGAGTGAATGTCTCGGTGGAGGGCCGACGCCCAGCAACAAAATCAGGCTGAGGTTTTTGTTGGGGCCTAAATGTCAAACATGTTAAGGGGCACAGCTCAGGCCAGGCGGGGGGGGGGCGCCCGTGGCCGGGAGGCACCCACTTAGGTGTTATATGTGGGAGAAATCAAACTCACTCCCCCAACTCCTCACCTGTCCCCCGCGAGCACAGACCTCAGCACGCGGGGTATGTCGTCAGGTCTCTGGGGCATGCACGTCCAGCGCCCGAAGCCCAGTGCAGCCCGCAGCGCCGCAGCTCGGGGAGGTGGGGTGGCCTCAGGTGTCGGGCAAATGGGACCCAGGCCCCCAGAGCTGCGCGGCCCGATGGAGGAGGGGGCGCCGCGGTACTCGGGGGAGGGGAAAGACACGACCTCGGCCGCTCACAGGGACCAGGCAAGCGGGTGCTGAATGCAGGCGGGCAGACACAATTAGGCCCAGTGATGAAGAGGGGTGCAGGCTCCCGCTGGAATGACACAACCGTCACTCAATTCCTCCTGACCTGCATTGAGACCATCACAGCCTTCCCATTCTCCTGTATTCTTCAGATTCTGGTTTCCCCTGTATAGTGCAGTAGACTCAGCGGTTATTTCATTTGAGGAAGTGACAATACTGCTGTCTATCTCCAACTAGTGATGGTTCATGGAGCGCAAATCTTTAATTTCATTGGGTCGTAAGGAAAAGACAGAGCTGGCAATGAGAAGACTCAAAGAACTGAAGGCCCGTTGTATGTCCTTGTAATATGTAGGAGATGTCCGTAGTTTTCTGCAGCCGAACAGTGCAGGTTCCAATGCCGCGGTCGGCGCCTGCAGTCGCTGCCCGCTCGCGCTCTGGAGCTCGGGGAGGAGGGGCCACACAGGCAGCCGAGGCAGGGGGCCGCGGTGGATGGCGGCCGGCCCCGCGGCCCGAGGCGCCCGTGCCCGTCAGATGGGGAAATCCCCCGCAGGGCAGAGATGAGCTGGTTGGATGCAGGGTGGGGGGCCGCGTACACACCCGCAGCGGAAGTCGCTGCTCCGGCGGCCTCCACAGCGCGGCGCATGCCGCCCAGGCATCCATTCAAGCAGCTCCAGCCACGGCGCCGACACATCCCCAGGGGCACCCGGGCAAGGATGGGGAAGCCCCGTGCAGCGGCGGGGCTCAGGTGCACTGCGCCTCAGAAAACGCAGGATCCAGCATGGGAGGTGCAGCCGCGGCAATACTGGAGGGCTGGGCCCGCGGCGGCAACACGCGGCCCCGCAGGGTGCAGTAGCAGTCAGCCGGGGAGGGGGAAAGGGATCACAACTCGGCTGCAATGCTCCATTTTTCTTCAGGAATGGTTCTGTTTGCTGCGTAGGGTGCCGTTCACACAACGCCTTGGTTCCAATCACAGGATATTGAAGAGGACCGCTGATGTTGTCAGATGTTAGGCAGTCAGGCACAGAGCTCAAAGCTAGGCAGCCATCTTGCAGGCTGCTCAACAGCGCCCCCCAGCCACAGCACGTTTTTGACACAAACTTTTGAACCAAGTCACACTTAAGCCTTGTTGAGGAAAAGACTATAACAAACTCTGATCAAGGACTTTTTACATTGAAAGCAGATACAGTATCCTGATCCATCCAGTACCAAGACTTTGTTTTTTAGCACTTATGGTGTCCCCCAGTAGAGTCTTCACAAAGGACGTGGTTACATACTTCCACTTAGTATTAGTATCATATCCGTCACTGGTGGGGAGGGTCACCAGTGTCACAGACTTTTTACAAGATCCTGATAACTAAAAGGTAATCAGACACCTGCTTACTGTCATTGCGGAAGCCTTCATCGTACTCCCGGAGTACAGTGATAAGGACACAAATGCTTCCACCACAGGTGATACTAGATGAACTCATCAATACACTTTTCTTTCGCATAATCGAAAAGTGCCCATCTATTGTTGGAAGAACCACGGACACACTGACCTTTCTTCGAGATCCAGCAAACACTGAACATTTGAGCAATTTGTTAAACAAAATAAGCATATTGGTCGCACTCCACGCGACCGGACAGTGCAAACATTTCACGTCAAGGAAAGAACTTATAATCCTGAACCCAGTAAAGACAGGGCGAATGTCCCTTTCTCTAGAAGACAGCAGACTGGTGCACAGTGTCTTTTTCCGCATAGTGGCTGACTTTCCTGAATTAGTGGGGAGGCCTATCGAAAGACGCTCCCACATTCATCCGAGATTCAGCAAATATCGCACAATTGGGAATGCTCCTGCATGGAATAATCCTCCAAGTGGAACTTTACAATCATCACAGAGACTATATGGGGAGATTCTGAAAAAACTTTCCCCCGAGGGACACATCGAGGGAGCAGAGTCAAGAACCTTATTTGTTATATTTGTTGTCATTTATTCCATATTTCCTCGTACTGACCAGTGTCCAACATGTCCTCAGTGTCATGATCTCTGCTTCCAAAAGGTCAGGACTCACCCAACTCCCTTGGAAGCAGACCCATAACTCAGGTTCCGAGTGCCAACCAGTCCCAATTGGGACCTTTTGGACCCTGTCCTGGCGCCAGTGGCACCAGGCTCATAAATATGCCCAGTCCCAGCGCTGGAAGCGCCGGGCTCATAATGCTTGGGTGGACTTACCTGCAGCAGACCATGCTGCTTACTTACCTGCCAGTTGAGCCTCTGATCCTCTTCTGTTTGGGACTACTTTTCCTGTTGGGTGGGGCAGGAGCCACTCCCTAGGTTCAGAACACTGGAACTCTTCTGGAAAGCAGGAACTCTTTTCTTACCTAGGCGAGGCTGTGGAAGGAGACACCTAAGCACTACAGGAGGCTATTTAAACCACAACCGATGGATGAATCTTGCTTTGCGTTATTCTGCATCCTCTGCAGCAGAACGCTCATCGTGTCTTCTGCATCTGATCCTGGGCCTAAGGGAAAAAGGCTTACCATCCTGAATCCAGTCTTCAGCAACACCTATAAAGACAAGAAAGAACAGGTTAGCACTACGGTCTTCAGTGACAGCGCATCTCTTACCTGGTCCATCGGCTGTCACCAACGCCTCGCGCTGCATTCCGGCATCTGAAAGACAAAGGCTTACCTACTCTTCGCGTTCTCCGGAGTTCTTCGCACTGCATTCCGGCATCTGAAAGACAAAAGCTTACCAACTCTTCGCACGCTCCGGAGGCCTTCGGCGCTGCATCCCGCATCTGAAAGTCAAAAGAAGGTGCGTTTAAAGACATTGGGTAACTTTATTACTCACGTGCCATTACTCCTTCCCACGCCGAACCCAGTGGGTATTCCGGCACCCTTCAGCAGCTCCGAACTTGTACCTGCAAGATAAAAGGACAGTTAGTGCGCATCGTGAAGCAAGCAACAAGCGCTTACTTACGTGCTTCCAGGCGCTTCTATTCCTCACACGGGTTCCATCCTCAACTCACTTCAGCCTGTCTCCCGCCATCGCCGGAACCCTGCAAAACAAGAGACATCATTACAAAAGACTTTTAAAGACATTTGAAATACTCGGAACTTACCGTTCGTGCAGTAAACGACGGACAGCAGTCCTCTGAGGTCAAGAGGCCTGCACCCTTATCCAGTGAAGAAACTGGTTACGGCACCCTGCCCCGAGGCAGATGGAGAGCTCGGCGTTCACTTACCTAAGGTGAGAGCGTTAACCTTTGGGGTTCTACAGGAGAAGAGAAAGGGAAGAAGAGAGAGACACCCAATAACCCCAGTTCATTAATCCCATATTTTCTATCTGCAGACATCTTACTCTTCGAGTCAGACATACAGTGCACAGAGGTCCAGCCCAAAGAGCCAACCGTGTGTTACACATCACCTTTGAAGATACGGTATTCGCCCAGTCAAGACCGGCGCCTCTGCGGGAATCAGGTGAGCGTTACACTCAGGACTGAAGCAGGTTAGAGGAGTGGACTGGGAACTCACGTACTTTGAACATGCACAGTAAAAGTGACTCATCAAAGTATTATTTTAATCTATTTTTCCCATAGTTTAGCAAAGGAACTGCATCCCGCATCAAGAGACAATTACCTTCCGCAAGAGGGGGGACACTTGTGAAGCACTTGACACTTTATGACACAAACTGTTCAAAGAACGATATTGAGTGGGGGAAAATAATAACATTGACACTTGGCAAATGATCGAGATGGGGGGCCAGAACAGAAACCTGGTCCTCCCACAAGCAGAGGCGCACCCTCGCTTCTCTGGAAGAAAATGCTGCTGCCTTACTTATCGAACTATAATGTACCTATGAATTGTGTTTATCATTATTTTGCTGTCATTGACAATCAGAACTGCATTTTTTATTGGTGCACGAAGCGTTCCGATTTCAGTGCACTCACCTGATGATGTACGCGTGAAACCCACAAAGACACCCAGACCTTATATAGTCATTACAGTCCCGAGAAAATCTGATGGTAAAGTAAATGAAATGAAAATGAATGTAATTAGCAGTGATACATACACACCTGAGGTAATGAATGAGCAGGAAAGCCGGAGACAGGGTCGGCACGAAAGGCATGACGACAAAGCACTGACACCCACACGCACACACAAACTGAATGCACATGAACCAGGCCTAGTGTCGATGACCACAGAACCTCAAACGAAAGCAACAGAGAAGACGAGAGTGCCTACCGAAAAGGCTTTCACAGGAAATAGTGAGAAAAAACGAGATGAAGTAAGAGGAAAGTCAACAGAAGCATTGCTGTCAGACGCACTGGGAAAAAAAGAAGCGGCCGCAGAAGGACTCTCCGCAAGGACACAAATGTTAGTAGATTTTCTACTACCAAACATAGCCAGAGTAAGAAAATTACAAGAGGAACTGAAGAACAGAGCAACAGAGACTGTACTATCCAGCATGCATATTCCAACACGAGGGACAAGTACCAAGCCCACGATACAGCCATACACTGGGCCAGCGACAGGCTGGTGGTTGATAAAGGCACTTATAGATGGCAGAAAAAGGATGCAAGAAGAGAAGGAGAGAACTGTAAAACCTCCATCTACCCCATCGATGCAGATAAAGAAACCTGCGCCGTGGACCAGAATACCCGAGAGTCCACCAGCAAGAAAAAGCCATACCGATGCATTTCGGGATGTAGTTATAGCAAACTACAGGAAGACACTAAGAATCAATAGATCCTACATGAAGATAACAATGAACTGAATGACTACCTGGACAGCACAGCACATATAGGGAACAACATTTGGTACCAGCACATGAAGTTGGAAGGCGAACTTCAGAAGGAGAATGCTTCGTTTGTGCACTTCTACTGTACAACATGGGGAAATTCAAGATCTTCGTGGCTGTAGAAATTGATGTCCCGACAGCACACTGTCTGTCACATATAGCAATGTGCAACACCGGAGGCCAGTTCATGGGGAGGGATGCCTCACTGATATGGGCAACTGAAACAGATTACCCCGATGAAGATGATTATGTTCAGGACATTAAGACGAGAAATAGAGCTCATAGTAGGAATCACGTGATCAGGTACGAAAAACCTGAAGTCAAAGGAGCTGGAATAAGATGGGAAATAAACCCGAGACTGAACGTCCAAGTGAAAACCCCAGAAGAGGCTCTAATTTGGAAGAACAGAGGCCAAATGCAGATTTGGGGAACAGTGCTTTCCCCCAACGGATGGGAAGAAGGAGTGGTGATCTGCCGAGCATGGATGGTCCTTGGAGCCTGCAAGGAAGCAATAGAAAACTCACAGAGGTTGTGCAAACCTCTATGGCCGAGACTCACAAGATTACTGACATGGGTCGAAGACACAGGAGGACCCCTGCAGATAGTGACACTGGAAAGCCCGAAATTGTGCTTCAGGAACAATGGCACAAGAAAAATGGGAGAGAACCAGAACTGTGGACGAATTTTTGAAGCTCCAGGAATGACTCACGGAACTGCAGTAATTATGGATCATTATTGGGCATGTGGATCCAAAGCATACATCAGACTATCAAAGAACTGGGGAGGCATATGCACAATAGTGAATGTCCACATTCCAGCATTAGTGATCCCGAAAAATGACCTGAATATTGACAGTTTCCCGAAGGCAGATGCTAACCTGAGGAAAAGGAGATCTGTGGAGCTGGTATCCCGAATGAAAAGAGAGAATTACTTCTCTGCCAAATCAGAAGAAGCATTTCATGCAATCCCATATGGACACAGGCTGTTCAGCCTCACCTCATCAGTGTTTGCGACAATCCTCATGCCAAGATTCCAAGTTGGAGCAAATGCTAAATGGTTACAAATAACTAGATGGGAGCTGCTGAAAACCATCAACTCGACAATAAAAGGATTCAATGCAATCAAGGAAGAGTTAAGAGAAATCAGACTGATGACTCTCCAGAACAGATATGTACTTGACATGATCACAGCAATGGATGGAGGTGTTTGTGTAAAAATCGGAGAATCATGTTGCACATTTATACCTTCTCACGATGAGGAAAATGAAACTTTAACAGAAGCCATAGGTATGCTGACAAACCTACAGGACCAGATGATCGATGAAACTGACAAAGTTGATGATGACAGCTGGTTTGGATCACTATTCTCGTGGGTCCCACAATGGATGGCAGACATATTCAAGTTTCTGGGAGCCCTGCTATTGATGATACTATTAGGATTTTGTGTTATAAAGATAATAATCTCGCAATGCCAGACAACTGCGAAGAAAGCCATAGGGATGAAGATCATGATTGATGTCGAGCCGGGATGGAAGCCCAGAGACCTAACCGACGTAGAAATAAAAGACTTTGTGAAGACCAGCAAGTACACTGTGATGCTGGAAATGCATCGGAGGGACAGGGCCTCCGTATCCTTGTCCTTTACTGCCTTTTTATCGTGTGTTCTGTTGTGTTTTCCGCGCAGGAGTTCATGTGGGACTCCTGGCGGTGCAGCTCTCTCTTTTGGTTTGGTGAACCGACCCATGGGACACCCTTACGGCACCCATGGGTGGGGATACAACCCTGTGCCCCTAGTGTATGTTTCTGGGCACCTGTGGGTGGCCCGCAGAGCAGGGTATGGGCTGGTGGCAGCTCCAAGCTGAATTTGACAGGTGCGCCGAGTATCCTCCATTTTGGGATACCCAGGCCCTGCCATTGGAATCAGTTGATTCCTGATGGAAAACAAGATGGCCCCTGTGGCCTCTTGCTTTCTATTACCTATTATATTGTTTTTCCAAAGTCCTGGGAAGCCCTGACTCTGTCCCTTCCCCCTGACTGGCTGTTGGGTGGAAGTTCCATATATGGTGTTGTTGTGAAGTCTAGTCCGGACTGACTGGAGCCTTCCCAGTGACTGTATGTTGTGGGTACGCCCTGTGGGTGGGATCTGGGTTAATGGAGTGTGTGACCAATATGCACTTCTTGTTGTGGCTGTCTAGTTTCTGGTACGAGAGACAAAGACTGAGACAGCCCTGCCCGAAACTGGCCTGAATGCAGTGTGTAGTGTTGAATGGCTGGGTACTTGTCCCAATCCACATTCCTTGTTGTGAGTGTCTGAGAGGGTCGAGGATGGCCTGAATGCACTGTGTGCCTGATTGGCTGACTGACTGCATGAATGCCCTTCTGTATGATTGGCTGCTGAGAGTGACCCAGCAGTGTGGATGAGAGACAAGATAGTATATCTGGGGACCTCTCACCATTGGAAATTGTTCAGAAGCTGTGTCTACACTTGAAGAGTAACTGGAACTGCTGATCCTCGACACCCAGCTGGAAGAAGAAGACTTGCTGTTGCATTTGCTTCGACCTAATCTAAAAGCTGCCGAGCTCGTCAAGGACTGATCCGAGAGGGGACCTGGTAAGGCGCCCTCTTCCTGTGCTCCGAGGGACCACCGAGCACCGCTAACCTTTGCCGAAGCTCCCTGGAAGTCAGACCCTCGAAAGGCTGCAGACCCGAGACGGGTCCGCTGAGGAGAACGAAGCAAAGTACCCAGACTTCGCCACTGTCGAAGTCTATTGCCGTCGACCAGGGTTCGCACGTTTGTGTAACTGCTGGAGACCCGTCGAAGTTGTGTTGCCCAGCCGTGGGGACCACTTGACGCCGTGCCGCCGACGACCGGAGCTACCCGCTCCTTTACCTAAGAACATTTGAATCCAAGGGCTCCCTTGTCCGCAACATCGACCGCTTTGTCTCGCCGGAGAAAGTCGAGGACGACCAACGTGCCGAGGAGAATCCGCCGGTGGGTTTCCCGCCACCTGAAGGCCACAAAGATTTTGACGACTCGACGCGCTTGTTGGGCCACAGTTCTTCTGAAACTCTTTGCGGTCCTGAACAATCCATCGCCGAGGTGCCCCGCACACCTCATCCTCGCAGGACATCGCTGACGAGCACCGCCTGGATCGACATCGTGGTCTCGGCACCCTTAAAATTCTCATTGCCGCCGTCGACGCCAAGTTCACCATCTTCGACGCCTCTCGACGATCCGTGGCTCCTGCTTTAAAGGGAGTCACTCAAAAAGGATCTGTCGACGCGTCTTCGAAGAATTCTACTCCACCAGGTACATTGGGGGGGGTAAAACATTTATGGGAGGAAATAAGGCTATTGAACAATATATGGACTGGGCTTGTGCTATATATATTTATTTTACAGGTTGCCCAGGTGGGGGGATCTCCGCACAGAACTGTGTCTATCGGTAGGGGCCAGTGTTCTCCCTATTGTTTCAACCATCTTACGTTCCTTCCTATATCTATTGCTGGTTTCCGCGTTATTGATCTGTGTGACATTTTAACCATACAGTTGATGCACTTTAATGAGATTTGAGAACATTGGTGGTACCACTTTAGAATTGTAGATATTTATCATTGTTGATTTCCGAGTACCAAGTGCGTTATTGTGATCGTGTACATACCTTTGAATATTAATTATATAAAGACTGTGTTTTCAGTAATACAGTGTGTGGACATTCCTTTGTGAGGGTTCGGGGACTACACTGTACTTAAGAACCAGCTTGCATCTCCTCCTGAGAAGCTAGGCCTTGATTGCTCGACTACGTTACCAATAATAGAGAATCTTGGCTGGGGTCCTCTGTGCCTCTCCTCTACCATATAGAGGGCGGACGTACAGACACCCCCCTCCAGTCTTTATATACACACCAGAAGGAACAAAGTTTCTGTATCCCAGGAAACACAGAAATTATGAAGGAAAATGGATCTATTGCAGCCCAAGTGGACAATGTCAGCTAATGACATGGAATAAAGATGAACATGTGAATACAGCAGGAAACCTGAAAGGAGTGATAAAAATATAGACGCCGAAGAAACATTCCTTCAAACCATCATGTACAAACCCAGAAGAGAAAGAAGAAATGGATACAGAAGAACCAAGTAATACGAATCCCAAGGAGGAAGTGGAAGTGGTCGATGAACCGACCCGAGGGGGAGTGTAGAGGAGGTCCCAAATATGGCCTGCACCCCAGTCGCCCATTTTGAAGTACCGGGAACATTCACACCGAGATATGTGACATACGATGAGCAAATAAGCCAGCAGTGAGCTGCACTAGGGCTCTGCCCAGTGCCAATCAGAAGAGCAATACCTATTGAAGCACCAATAACAAGACAACCATGGGCAGTAAGGTATCCATTGAGACAACCATACCAGCAAATGACAAGAAATGAAGATTGTTTAAACGCTGTCCCAGAAGAAACGCAAAAGGCCTTAATGGAAGACAAATGGTGATGTCACAAGGGCACATACAGACGTACAGATGAAGAACGACAACCAAAAGATGACACACAAGGACAAAACACCATGGATAAGAATATCACAGACATAGAAGAAGAGACGATGGTGAAATATAAAGAAACGTAACTGCAAAGCAGGATGAAAGTTTTCAACCAGCTAACGCCTGTACATAGGCTTGTAACGCAAGAAGCTAAGAAAACAGTGAGGCTTGCTATGCTTAGTAGAAGAATAGAGCAGCAAGCGCCAACTATATATCTACCTCAATGAAGCAAATTATATAAGTGCGAGTCCACTTTATACAAAAGCAGAATCAACCCAGGTTACTAAGGGTCAAACAGGCCAGGATTCTTATTCCAGCTAAAACAAGAAGAGAGACTGCGGAATCGAAACTCAGCAAGGAGCAGGCTGTGGCTTGGGAAATCGAGGTCAAACCAAGAGAGGGGGCGGACAGTAACTTCGGAGAATCGAAACTTAAGAGCAGAGCAGCCTGCCCCGTGAAGGTCGAGATAAGGGGGCCCAGGCAGGTGGCGGCTGAAAAGGAGAATTAAATGCACAAATAGAAGGAAAACAAAGCCGATTCACGGTGTGCTAGCACGTGACCAGCCAAGCGTGAAGAGGTACCAACGTCTGATTTCACCCAAAGCAGGAGATACCATAACTTTTCCTGACAAGAAGCTACAGTTTCGTTGCCAACCTCAGCCAACTAATTGACACATAGCCCTAAAGTCCTGATTGATGGAAGGGAGGCAGGGTGAATCTTGGTGCATACTGCATCTGGGTGACCATTCTGCATGCTGCTAATTAGAGTGGAGATTTATGCTTAGGGTTGTAGCCAGCCCAATCACAGTGGGCCAAATAATCTAAGGTCCTATAGATAGTAGAACCAATGAGACGTCGTACTTTTAGTGACATTTCCATGAGTAATATAGAGGGAAGGGCGTAGACGCCCACCTGATGAGTTATCCAATCCTCACACTCCGTTACCATATACAGATATAGCACCTATACCTTTTCCAACCAATAGAATTGCATGACAAACCTTTGAGTGTTACACGTCAATGATGACGAATTTTGACTATAACTATTGCTGTTTGAATGAAGATTGTTGGGAGTTGAACGAGACAGGCCATCGCAGCATTGTTGATCTCCATGTTTCCCCGTTTTTTGTACTTGTCATTAAACAGACTCCCCTTTGCCAAACCATTGATTTGTCCTTATTGATTGGTCTTGAAGTAAGAGAATCCCGGACCCCATCCACCTCAAGGTGCAGCTATCTCGTCTTAAAGTACTCGAGGGTGAGCTCTGATTCTATGGGACATCAGAGGTCACTCCTCCTCGCTTTACAATTGCTTAATTTTATTTGGTTTTAACTGTACACTTGTCTGCTTCAAAGCCAACTATTACTGAGTTCGATATTCAATGTATTTGTCTGTCTCAATGTTAAGCTTTCATATAGTTTGGTATTCAATATGCACTCAATTGTTCAAGTTCAGACACCGTTACACACTGGAGGTCCTTTAACAGCTTTCTTGTGCTGGAGCATCTCTCCGACAATCACCAGCCTCCTTTGTGTTTGTCTGATGGTTCCTGTGGCCTTCTTTCAGCTTCAGAAGCCCGGAAACCCACCAGTGTGAGCCTCACTCGCTCGTCGCATGATTTCTCCTTCGGGCCAGCACATCTGACGCTTGCTTTCGGATGTGGCACGCGCCCTTGGGGTTCTGCGCTCACCAGCAGCTCCTGTTGCTTCTGCTGAGCTTTGGAGGCTCCCAAGCTCGGGGGAATTAATAAGCACATTCACCTCGGGTTCCACAAGTCCTCTGGGTCTTTTGCCGGCGTCCTGGTTCTTCCTCTTGGACCACCACGGCTGCCTCCTCACATGGGTCTCCTGCTGCTCAGCCACACTCAGGTCTCCTTGTTGCTCCTTCTGAATTGGCTTCTGGGTTAGTTACCCTTTATATACCTGCAGCCCCTTGATAGGCTGTAGGTGTGAAACCCTGATTGGCCATGCCTGACAATGATTAAAGGGCCATGCCTGACCCTCACAGTTCCTTGCAGGCATCTTCTTCATCCCAGTACCAACTTGGTGCAAATAGGTCATCTTCAGCACTCTCAGTTGCCTCTTCTTCATCTCAGTACTGTCCGGTGTTGTATGTGGAGAAATGGGGGACACTGGCTTGTAATAGCCCATACACGTTGGGGAAGGGTTAGGTTAACTGTGACAAGAGAAAGGGGATACAATGTCTCACCCATTTTACATTTATCCCTTTTCCTGATATGTCTGGACTGGGGTTATTTCATATCTTTTCCTTGGCCAATGGGACATGGATAGCAATATCCCATAACTGCTCTAAGAATAGTGGTTTCTTCCTGAAAGGGAAGTGTGGAGTACCACATCTCGCCTGAGTATGTCTCACTCCCAACCCCCAAGTACCCTCCACCAAGGTGATCCTTCCTTGCTTCTCCACCCCCAGTGTCTGTATCCAAGAGCGATGGCCTTTTCCTGGCCACCTGAGAAGAGGACCCAAGGGGAGTAAAAATGAGAATACCCACAGGGTTCTCACAGTACCTAATTGTAGTTCCCAAAAGTGGAGTGCATTCTATCCTTCATGTTACAAGGGAATACAATTTCATACTGATATTTAACATCTTTAAACTCTGATAACTACAACAAGGAGTCGTCCCGTGTGTCTAATTATGATTTCTAAAGGAAGACGGTATTCTATTCTCTACTTTAACTAGGCATACCTTTCTCGCATGAGAAGTTAAAGTGTATACATCATTGAAGCAGAGAAAAAGCATTGCCCAAGCCAAGAGTCTTTCCATATTGAAAGCAATATCACCCTTTCTTTTTTTTTTCTAACTGTACTGGAAGGTTACTAACAGTTAATTGGCCTATGTTACAATGTGCAAGCATTACCTTAAACTAAGAGAGTGGCGCCAAGGCTTCTGAGTAATAACCTAGGCTTATAGCTGGCAGAAAGGTACAGGTAAAACTGGGAAAGGGAAACAGGCTGCTTGTAAAGACTATTTTGAAGTAGATATAACCTGTAGTGCCAGAGACTGTGGAGAAGAGAGAGAAGTTAGTCCAAAAGGCCAATGCAAGTTACCTTTGTGGCAGACAGACAAGAGAGGTAAAGAGGCTGCCCCTTTTTAAAGTAGATATTCAGCGAAAGTGTGTCTTGCCTACCAGAAGGTGTTGAAGTACTTTTAAGTATATCTTGTCAAAGCCTGTCTAAGAGTCTAAATCATTGAAGCTGTGGTAGTAGTTTCAAAACACTAGAGCTGTGGTGGTATATCTAAATGTCAGTGGATGCAATATTGCAGTAGACTAAACAAGGAAGAGTAATCTGAGACAAGAGGTAACTGTTCTCACAGTAAAAGAAGTAAAAGTGTGGTTGTTGAAGTGGAAGCGGCAACACTAAAAAGTCATCCTGACAAATATTCCCTTGATATGATATGGCATTTATAACACACCTATACACAAGTGTTTCAAGGCCCGATGAGGCAAGGGAGGCGGAAGAGAGGGAAGACAGAGACAACAATCTTACTGGGCCAGGTGACACCCTTGCAAATGTTGAAACTTGTAACTCAAGATGTCCTAACTGATGACCAAGAACTGTATATTGCTGAATGAGTGTGGATGTTGCATTTTCTTTTGAACTGTGACAAATCTTCCTAAAGAGGTGGTAAAGCATCGTGACCAGGATTACCATTGGTGCTATTTTGGCTGGAAGTGAAAAGTGGATATTTCATCCAGGAGAAGAGATTTGTTGTCAGTGCAACTTGTTTAATGAATTTTACTTTGACTTTGAAACATCAACAACAGATTCAAGACATTTTCTTTCTTTGGTTGACCATTTGCAGAAGTGACTTTGACTCCTGGGGAATGAAAATTACCTTGGACATTAGAAGGTCATTTAGGAACTGTGAATGGTATTCATGCCATGTTGTGTTGGCATATATTTTATTTGCATGTTTGGTGTTTATTGTGAGGGCCAGTAATCCTGGGTTAGAGTGTATTCCCTTAGCTTTGTTTAGCAGGGAATTCCTCAGCAGAGTTGGGACAGTGAGGCATTTTTTAAATATTATTTTAAGAATAAAATGACATACTTTGATAAATCATCAAACAGTTGTCTGCCTCGCATTACTGACCCCTCACACTACACCCAATTGACCAAGCAAGGAAGTCCTGGCAGGAGAGTAAACCAAGCATACAGCGAGTCTGGGACTTGCACCCAATGAAGATTGCTGAACTTGGAAAAAGGTGAAAGCAGTTCCCCAAATGTATCAAATCTAGGGAAAGGGAGTCTCCCTCCCCTCTTGCAGATCAAGTCTGAGAACTGTGATAAAGTCAAGAAACCTCACAGGAAGAGGCATACCCCTTGAGCCTGTGAATTGTGAAACCTGTAAACTGTGGAGAAGTTAAGAAAGTTCAGGGGAAGAAGCATTACCCTGGAAGTTGTGAATTGTGTAACTGTAAAAAAAAGCTAAGAGGGGCAGAGGCATTATCCTTGAGCATGTTGTGAAGCTGTGAAAACCTCAAGAGAAGGGCCATACCCCTTTAGATTGTTGAATGGTACAACCCAAAAGGAGCTCATGAGAGAAATCGTATATCTTGAGTTGATAACTGTGTAAACCTGAGGAAACTCAGATGAAGGATCATCCCCCTTGAGATTGTGGAGTATGGTAATGTGAAAGTGCAGAAAACAAAGGGAAATCCAGGGGAAGGGAAGACCCCCTTTTGCTGGTAGGACTTTGTTTTAGGTTTCTTTTACACTTTGAAAAGGAGCTGCAGGGGATCAGCTGAAAGACATTTTCCTCTTCGTGTTATTTTTATTTTTGTGTGTGAGGGTCAGGTTAGGATTTTAGACACAGGATGGAGAACTTGTTGTTTTGGAACAAAATACATGAGCATATCAAAGAGAAAACATTGCATACAGATACATATGAACCATCAAATAAAAAAAAATAGAATTTGCATGAAAGAAAAGAAAGAAGAAAGACTCCTCCATAGACAATTATAAAACGATATAATTATTTCGTAAGGAGGATAGAGAGAGAAAGAGAAGAAAAATAAAACACCCCCATGATAACACCAACCAAGGTCACAATAAGTAGAAGAGATCATCTTGAATCAAACAAATTAAATCCAGTATCCCTCTACAATGTACATTCTAGCTTTTTTTTTGTCAAAATCTTTTTATTGAAACATCGATCAACATTGAATTCATTAACGAACCAATCAGTGGCAATATTATTTGATTACAATTAGGCGGTCAACTGCCCCAATGACTCATCCATTAGGTCGGCCAATGAAATTCATAAAGTTCATAAAATTCAACATTAGTCGCTGTGCTTCCAACTTCAATTAAATTAACAGTGCATCAACCTTTCATTGTAGTAATTTTATGATTCTTCCAGTGAGTATAATTCATAGGTATTAATTAACCAATCAGTGGCAATATTACTTGCTTACAATTAGGCGGTCATCCGCCCCAGTGACTCATCCAGTAGGTCGGGCAATGAGATTCATAAAATTCATAAAGTTCAGCATTAGCCGCTGTACTTCCAACTTCAATTAAATTAACAATGCATCAACATTTCATTTTAGCACTTTTATGATTCTTCTAGTGAGAGTAATTCATAAGTAACCTTCAGGGTTATAGTATTGTAGCTTTGTGTTCTGTAGCGTTGGACAAGAAGAAGAGAAGATAAAAGGACAATAATGGAGAAAAAAAAGAAAGAAAAATAATAATAATAATATACCTCACCAGTGGCACCCTTAGTTCCGGGTATTACCCCCAGTGCCCCGCGACGTTCCCCCATTCTACTTTCAAGCTGGTGGGTCCTTCTTTCGTTCCCTTTCCCCAACTATTCAAGGCTGAAGGAGGTACTTTACCAGTCTGGGTTGGAAGAGCATGTGTTCCTTCTCTTCTACATGGTCCAGGAATGGGCCCCAGATATTCTGGAATTTGTTCGTCCGGTTTTCCAATGCGGCCGTTAGCTTCTCTATTCCCAGGAGCTCCCAAACCTTAACCCACCAGTGTGCGATGTGAGGGCCCTCCAGTTCTTTCCAGAATCACGCGCGGGTAAGGGGGGGCCGCCATCAATAGCTGTGTAATTAGTCTCGCTCTGGGACCCGATTGCGGGTATGATCCATCATCTGTGGTGTCGCCCAACACCATCACTAATGGGTCCATGGGGAGAAGGGTTCCACAAATGTCCTTAATTGTGGACCTGACCTCCAACCAAAAGGACTGAATGATCGGACAATGCCACCACAAGTGCCCCAAGTCTCCCTTTGCCCCACAACCATGCCAACACACATAAGGGTAATCTACATTCATTGCGTGTAGCCTCTGCGGCGTGAAGTACCATCGATAACATATCTTAAATGCGCATTCCCTGACAGTTGTGCATCTAGAGGACCTATGGGCTCTGTCCCAGATTCTCTGCCATGATTCTGGAGCTATCTCTTTCCCCAGCTCCCCCTCCCAAGCCAACATGTAAGAAAGTTTTTCTTCCTCTGGAACATTTTCTAAGAGGCGATAGCACGTAGCCACTTTGTGTGACCGTTGTCCTTCTGAGATCGTTATTTCTAGGCCTATGGGAGGTCTGGTGACAGCCTTTTTTACGATTGGGTTGGTGATCCAATGCCTGAGTTGTATATATCTAAATCTTTCGGATTCAGGGAGGCTAAACTTCTCCAGCATGGGGTCTGGCATGGATTCACATGCTCATGAATATTCCCCGTCGTCAGGCTGGGAATCCTCGGTAAAGAAAAAATCAGTATCAGTTTTGTTTCTGATCTCTCTTTCTTATTAGTAACCAATCGCTGATCTCTGGGTCATACTGCCCCCAGCCAATGACTGTCCTCTCCCTAAGCCCCGCCTCCGGCAGCCATTCTCAGATTTTTACCGCACACTCAAGGGTAACGAGTCCTCGTGCTTTAGCTCTCTAGTTTTTGCTGCATTTTCACGCTTTTTCAGGAGATTTTCTCATTTTTTTGGTTTAATCGAGCCTCAAGCTCCACTGTTTCTACTTCCGATAACGGGGACCCGTTTCGGAATTCTTCTACGCCCCTCAAGGGTGAAGTTTTCATCGAGTTTACGCTTCTTGGAGGATTCCGGAAGATCTGCAGCCTACCTCAACGGACATGGCCAAGGACAAGGGAAGCTCGATCCAAGCTGCTCAGGTGCTGCCCTGGATGCGGATTACAAAACGTTTTCAAGGAGGACAAGCATTCGCGATGTCTCTACTGCCTTCATGAGGACAAGACGCACGTGGAAAAGGACTGTGCGTTCTCCAAGAACCTTTTGGAACGGACCAAACAAGATCGTCGTTCCCGCCTCGCCGCCTGGCTGGAGAAGGGCACAGCAGGTGAGAAGGCGAAGAAAAAGTCTGAGCGGGCTTCTAAGTCCTGTGAGGGCGCCCCGGCGACGGGGGCCAAACAGAAGGCCAAGCACCGCGAGTCCGCAGGCACCGGGAGCGCCGAAAAGTCGGGCTCTTCGGCTGCCAGGCAGGGCGTGAATTCCCCAGCACGTTCAACCACGAGCCAGAGCTCTGGTTCGGGGAAGAGGAAGTCTGAGAACCCGGGTAAGCTGCTGGAGCGCCCCCGGTTGATCTCGAAGGGGGAGCGAGGCGCTGACCCTCCCCCCAAGGCGAAGGCCCAGGATGCACCTAATGTGGTGAGGGCTTTGATCCAGCCGGCAAAGGCCTCTATCGAAATGGTCGCTGCGACCCTGGCGAAGTCGGCTGAGACTACGCCAGTGGAAACGGCCTCTGGGCCCAGAGTATCCCTGTCACCGCGGAGGGAATCCTCTTTCCAGCCCATCGTTAAGACCCCCGTGAAGTCCTCGGCGGAAAAAGAGGGGGGGGGCGGTGGCCATTACAGACTCGGAATCAGCCTCTAAGGAGGAGCTGGTGGAAACCGAGAAGGGCCTCAACGAGAGGTTCACAGGCCTCAATGAGAGGTTCGAGAAGGTTCGATCCCAGGGGACGGTCCCCGCTGACGTGATCGAAGATAGCGACGATGGCGATGAAGAGGGCCCAGTGGAGTGGCCATCCCGTCTGTCGCAGCCATTACCCGAGCCCCAGGATAGCTCAGCGGCCATTTTGTTGGTGATCCAATCCTTATGTACCGAGATAAGGACGAGATTACCATGGACCCCGACGGAGGATCCAGAACTAGCCCCATCGGGAAACCCTCCGAACAAGCGGAGGAGAGTCCACCCCTCTCCGCCCTTCGTGCCCGCGAGGCCTGTGGACCCCTCATCCCCCTCGCTGGACCCTAGAGAGGATACGGCGACGGATACAGCGACCGGGACGGACGACGACGGCAGTGATGACACATCGGACATCCCGTCATCACCCCCCCCCCCCCTCGGGCTTCTCCAGCCGACGAAATTGGCTCCTTCCACGCCATGATAACCAGGGCATCTGAGCTCTTCCAGCTCTGCCTTGAAGAACAAAAAAAGGAAGGGTTTCTTTACCAACGATGAGAGGCCAAGAGGAAGACGGTCCTCGCGGTGCCTTTGCTCGACGACATCTGGGACGAGGGGCTTTCTGTCCTCAAGAACCCTTCCACGACACCCGCCAAGAGGGACAGGTACGAGAAGAAGTACAGAGTCCCTGATGCCGCCCCCTTGTGCCTCAGGGCCTAGCCCACGCCGGACTCTGTCGTCTCGGCAGCGGCTAAGAAAAAGCAGTGGGTGCGGCGGCTTCAACTTCCACTTCCCCACCGGACAGCAAGGGCAAGAAGTTGGACTCCATGGGACGACGCGTCATCTCATCGGCGGCGACGACGATTAAGGCGGCCAATGCCCTAGCGATCGTGGCCCACTACGACAGGGAGCTCTGGTTCAAGATAGCCCCCCTGCTAGACTTCCTGCCTGACGACAAGAGGGAGGAGGCCCTACAAATTCTGCAGGAAGGCGATGTGGCGTTGGATCATGCCATAACGGTGGCAACGGACATTGCCGATACTGGATTTCGCCAACTGGGCAACAGAGTTTGCCTCCGACTAGAAGGATGGCTCAAGGCGACAGACTTTCGCTAGGACGTCCAGACCAGAGTGTTGGATATGCCGTTCGACGGCAACAACCTTTTTGGTAAGGCGGTGGACGAGTCTCTACAGGCCATCAAGACCGACTCGGAAACGGCCCAGGCCATATGGGTACTTCAACGACGACGGCCCTTTCGGAGCTCCGGAGGCAGACAGGGTGCCTCCAAGGGATCCAGCGGTGGCTCCTCCACTTACCGCCAGGCGGCCCGCTCCTCTTCCCAGGAGGCCCGCAGAGGTCGCGGCAAGCAAGGGGGATCCCGCCGTCATCGCCAAGGAGGCCAAGGCGGCAAGGCAAGGCCTCCAAGCAAGACTGACCCGGCCGTGTCGTCGGGCCCCCACCGAAGCACCCCGGTGGGAGGCCGGCTGACGAAGTTCGTCAGCGTGTGGGAGTCCATCTCCACCGACCGTTGGGTGCTGGACACCCTGGCCAACGGGCACTCGCTGGAATTCCAAAAGAAGTGCCCTTGTGTTCCTCCCGTGGCCAGGAAGGAGAATCACGTCCCTCAACTGCTGTTGGAGGTAAGGGCGATGCTCAAGAAAGGTGCCATCGAGCTCGTCCCCAGGAGGCTCCGGGGCTCCGGAGTGTACTCAAGGTACTTCCTCATCAGAAAGAAGACAGGCGGTTGGCGCCCCATCCTCGACCTGCGTCGGTTAAACAAATACATCAAGGCGCAGAAATTCAAGATGGTCACCCTCCAGCACGTGCTGGGACAGCTGGGGGAGGGTGACTTCCTATCGTCGTTGGACCTGGAGGATGCTTACTTCCACATCCTCATTCTAAAAGGGCACAGGAAGTTTCTCAGGTTCATGGTTCAGGGACGCCACTACCAATTCAGAGCCCTGCCGTTCGGATTAAAATCGGCACCCAGGGTATTCACCAAGTGCCTGGCACCAGTGGCAGTGCGGCTGCACCTGCAAGGGATCCACGTCTACCCCTACCTGGACGACTGGCTAATCCGGGCAAGGACAAGGGAACTCGCCATCGAACACACAGCGAGGACCGTCCGGCTGCTCACGGAACTGGGGTTCGCCATCAACTACCCCAAATCCCACCTGGTTCCGTCGTAAGTAGCACTGTTTCTGGGAGCGAAGCTCGATACAGTGCGGCAATTGGCCTCCCCGTCAGAGGAGAGGACCAAGGCCATCCTGGGCAAGGTGCGGCACCTGCTAGCCGCGGACGTGGCCAGGGTGAGGTCCATCAAGTCCCTCCCCGGGATGATGTCCTCACGCATCTATCCTGTACCCCTTTGCAGACTTCGGATGCATCCGCTACAGGAGTTCCTCGACGCCCGCTGGTTTCAGGCGACGGGCTGCTTCGAGGACAGGATCCCTCTCGACGAGGAGTTCCGTTGGCCGATCCTATGGTGGGGCACCCGTGCTTACCTCACTACAGGCATGGACTTTCAAACCCCGGTGTTTCAGGAGACGGTGACGACGGACGGCTCTCTGGAGGGTTGGGGGGCCCACACCGGAGATCTCCACGCAGGAGGCCTTTGGCTCCCGGAGGAGAGGTCTCTCCACATCAACATTCTGGAGCTCCGAGCAGTGTTCTGGGCGCTCAAGTTGTTCCTTCCGTCCCTCAAGGACAAAGTGGTGAGGATCTTCACCGACAACACCACCACGATGTTCTACATACGGAAGCAGGGGGGCACCAGATTCCCAGCCCTATCCAAGGAGGCCCAGGATCTGTGGCACTGGGCCGTCGCCCAGGGGATGTTTCTGGTTCCTTTCCACTTGGCAGGAATAAAAAACACCATCGCCGACTCACTCAGCAGGGAGCTGCGCTCGTGCCACGAGTGGGAACTAAGTCAGGACCAGGTGGATCGGCTCTTTCGACGATGGGGCAAACCTCGGATCGATCTTTTTGCGACAGCAACAAACTCCAAGGGCCAGAGGTTCGCCAGCAGGTTCCCGCAGCCGAGGAGCATGGGCGATGCTTTCTCGTTCCCCTGGGATGGCCTGTTTCTATATGCGTTCCCTCCGTTGCTGTTGCTGCTCCACCTCATCAACCAGCTCAAGAAGTCCAGGTGCAGAATGATCCTCGTCGCACCGGCGTGGCCGAGGCAGATCTGGTTCCCGGACCTTCTGGACTTGTCAACGTCCCCACCAGTCAAGCTGCCGGCGGACGCGGATCTTCTCTCCAGAGAAAGGGGCGCTATTCTCCATCACGACCCACAGTTGCTGAACTTACAAGCCTGGCTCCTGCAGCACTAGAGTTTGGAGGGTACGATATCCCGGCTGACTGCAGAGAGGTTCTTGCAAAAGCCAGGGCGTCCTCAACTCTTAAGTGTTACGGTCATAAGTGGAAGAGGTTCTCTGTCTGTTGCCGTGCACAGAAGATTAACCCTCTGTGGATTTCGGCCCCTCAAGAACTGCCGTATCTACTGTCGCTGGCCAAAGCTGGACTGGCTCACGCCTCCATCAAAATACATCTGGCTGCCATCTCCCGATATACCAGGACTACGGGACGGGCGTCCTTGTGGTCTCATCGCCTGGTGAAGGAATTTATGAAGGGACTATTCCGATCGTTCCCGCCGGTCAAGGCTCCTGCCCCAGCGTGGGAGCTTAATGTGGTGCTGACCAGCCTCATGGGGGCCCCATTCGAGCCTATGGATTCGGCGCCTTTGAAGTTCCTGTCATGGAAGGCAGCGTTCCTCGTGGCCATCACCTCCGCACGACGAGTGGGAGAGATCCAGGCCCTATCTTGCAAGCCTCCATACTTGACTTTTCATGACACGAGGGTGGTGCTATGGACGCACCCCTCCTTTATGCCCAAGGTGCCATCGGACTTCCACCTCAACGAGCCCTTGGTGTTACCAGGTTTCTTCCCGTCGCCTTCGACGCCGGCCGAGAGGACTTTGCACTCGCTGGATGTAGCTAGAGCGCTGAAGTTCTACGTGGACCGCACAAATAGTTTTCGGAAGACGTCACAACTGTTTGTGAACTTTGGGTCTGTGAATCAAGGGAAGGCTCTCTCGAAGACTTCCATTTCCAGATGGCTCTCCGGCTGCATCATGCACTGCCACCGGTTGGCAAACCGACCGCTACCCGGCCGTCCGAGGGCCCATTCGACCAGAGCGATCGCTGCTACTACGCCGTTCCTGTCTGGTGTGCCCCTGCTGGACATCTGCAGGGCTGCTACGTGGAGGTCTACGCACACCTTCACAAGATTCTACTGCATCGATCGGGACTCCAGGGAGGAGTCCAGGGTCGGCCAAGCAGTGCTGCGCAACCTGTTCGCCTAAGGTGAGCCTGGTGAGGAGGTAAGAATTGCTTAATGTTGAGTTTTGGATGTAATGCTTAATGTTGAGCCTTTGCCACCTCCCGTGGTTGTGCATGTGTATACTGCTATGTATTCTTTTATTCATGAGCATGTGAATCCATGCCAGACCCCATGCTGGAGAAGGAACAAGTTACTTACCTGTAGCTGTTGTTCTCCAGCATGGGTCTGGCATGGATTCACATGCGAACCCTCACACCTATTCCTCTGCGGCTCTTCACTTGGACATACTGCCACTTTGCGTACTACCAAATCTGAGGATGGCTGCCGGAGGCAGGGCTTAGGGAGAGGGCAGTCATTGGCTGGGGGCAGTATGAACCAGAGATCAGTGATTGGTTACTACTAAGAAAGACATATCAGAAACGTAACTGATACTGATTTTTTCTTTACCGAGGATTCCCAAACTGACGACAGGGAATATTCATGAGCATGTGAATCCATGCCAGACCCATGCTGGATGTTAGGCAGAAACCTGTGCAGGTCCCTTGGGGACCACTGCAAAAGATTTAGGACTACAGGTGTTGGCAGTAAACCCACTTGGTAGCAGTCTGTACCACCCAGATGTACCTGGTAGCTGTGGCTGAGCAGTCAGACTTCCCTCAAGAAGAGTTAGGCAGTATGCAAAGTATACACAATAGGCACTCAGATTCAATAGCACAAGCAAACACTGACCAGAGCTTTGGTATCAAGGTATATAATTATTTATTTAAAAACACACTTAAAGAAATACTCCATCATTATTATTGTAATTCACTCTAAAACACAGTTACTATTATTATATATACACTCCTTATCAAACAAGTCTTAGTTAACACCACTTATTTCCAGACAGAGGTGAGTGCTTAACTATAGATGGCACTCCAATAAGTTAACGAGCAAGGGAGGGAAAAAGCATAATGTAGGAAAATATACCACACTAATACTTAGGAACTCTTAAGCAAGGCAGGAAAGTCAAAAGTTGCTTGTGAGCCAAAGTCCATAGGCCGGGCCCACTCTTGGGCTTAAAAAGTCTTGCAGGGAGTTCAGAAAGGTTTTAGTTAGGCTCAGAAAAGTTTAGTCAGGGTGTCTCAGGCTAACCCAGGGTCGAAAGCCGGGGGCTAAATCTACCCCGTACAGTTGGTTGCAAGGGAAGCCAGGCGGAACACGGTACCTTAGGTGGAAAGGATCCTCCAGCGGGGGCAGTTGTTCCTGGCAGGTGCAAGTTGCGGTGGCGTCCAGAGGAAGAGAAGATCTCGACGTGGAGGAAAGATGAAGGCCGTTGCACTGCCAGGGAAGAAACCAGCCGCGGAGTTTTCCGGTTAAAGGTACTACCCTTTTATTCGCGGTAGTGGTAAAACGTGGTATCCCGGTTGCCGGGGTGCTTGGCACACGCAAGGCGGCCACGAGATGCTCGAGGAAACGAAAAAGGAAGCAGACTGGTTATCCCCACCAGTCGAAGGAAGAAGACTCTCCAGGCTGGAGATCTCCTCTGTCATTGGGAAAAGTGTTGAGACGGTTCAGCAGGGCTCCACCGGTGGTGTCGTCGTAGCAGTTCGGCTCAGCTTCTCCCTCGTCGGATTCTTAGGTCCTGTGGCGACTTCTAAAGTTCCAGTCCCCAAAGCCCTGCTTTTATGCAGAAAACCCCCATTCACTCAGCCTAGCTGTCACTCAAACATGCTAAGTGGTGAGCCGACCGGCTCACCACTTGGGCCAATCAGGACGGAGTGCGACTTGAGTTGCCTAGGCAACTCTGTCCAGGGTGCCTAAATCCCCCTCCACCCCTCCTAAGTACCCCAGACAGAGTGGCACCACTTTGGAGGGCTTCTGTGGAGAAGCCCGCCAAAATAGTGGAACAAAGGCCTCAACTTGGGTTGGAGTCACAGAAGCGAACACAAACGCCATTTTAGAACCGAGTTCTGGCAAAAAATACCAACCAGAGAATTAATATTAAATAAATAAACCGGCGGTATGTTCGAGGCTATAGGAATTAAATAATTAAAGTTGGTAGCCTCGAACAATGGGAAATCCCATAGGGATATATTCGCGGTCGAATATAAAAAGTAGTATCCACTGCCACCAGCCAAAACTCGATCAGGGGGGACGGAGACGTGCCCCCTCGACTAACAGACCCCAGGGCAATCGAATTGCCCCGGCCAGTACGTCCACAATATGATGGTTCGTACTGGTTCTGTTCAGAATTTGAGACTAGTAAAGTCAATGGTGACTTTACATGCCCTGGGAGACAGTAGTCAGTCCCAGGGTATGGAGTCTATACTGGCGGGTCACTATGACACCCCTGTGTTACTGCACTGAGGGTGCTGTGTAACACACATCAGAAAAACACATGAAGCCCTATGGAGTAAAAGACCCCATAGCCAATTAAACACATGTAGAATCAAAGAGACACACTCAAACCATGTCCAAGAGTGAGGGTAAAAGAGTCTCACTCTTGGCAGGAGAAAAAAAATAAACCCCAAAAATCCAGCAAAGCTGCTGGGGGACTCACTAGGTTAGGAAATTCAGCCTAAACAGAGAATTCTCCCTAACACTGGAGAACAATAGTTACAGGTAAGTAACTTGTTCCTTCTCCTTACATTGGATGACGGACAAGGGGTATTATCTGGGTAGAGCTCCTGCAGTCTTAAGGTCCCTGTTCTTGTCCAGTTTTGGTATGAATTAGGTTGCAGCCCTGGGGTGAAAGTTGGGTTCTGCGTGATTGGGGTTAGGGGGCCCAGACCCTGGGGGGTCCCCCTTTTGGTGTTCTGCCTGTCCCAGCATCTGAGGGTGGAACTCGTAGTTGGGAGAAGGGGATTCCGTGAGGTCCGTGCCTCCCGCGAAAGAAAGGGGAGGTGGGAGATAGGAGCCCCGGAGAACAGTTGTTCAATGTCCCGCCATTTGGGGGGGTCCTCCTGGATGGTGCAGCTCAGGATGGGGGCAATTTGAGTTGCTCGGTAATATCTTAAGATAGATGGGAGCCCTAAACCTCCAAGTTGCCTAATTCTAACAAGGATCTTACGCTGAATTCTAGGAGTTTTCCACTGCCAGATGAATCTACCTATCTCCTTCTGCAAGTCTTGTAAATCTCGCTCTGAGATATGGACTGGGAGAGCCTGGAATGCATAAAGAAGCCAGGCTAGCAAGGTCATTTTGACTGCTGTTACGCGCCTAAGCCATGAAATCTCCTGGGGGCCCCATTTTAGTAGAGATTCTTTTGCATCTTTTATCAGCAGTGGAATATTGGCTTTTGCCAGTCCCGAGTATGTAGGAGTCAGGTGCACCCCAAGGTATGTTATTTTAGAGTTTACCTAGATAAGGGAGAAAGTGTTGTGTAGTGCCTTTAGCACTTCAGATGTTTCAGATAGGTTCAGGCCTTTAGATTTGGCCATGTTTATTGTGAAGCCTGAAATATGCGCAAAACTGTCGAGCAGGCTCATGAGCGGGGGGATCGAGGTTCAAGCTTCTCTCAAGAAACAGAGCACATCGTCCGCATATAGCGCTACTTTGTGATTCTGATCTCCTACCTTGAACCCTTGAATGTCGGGGTGAAGACGAATATGTTGGGCTAATGGTTCCATTGCTAGCGCAAAAACCAAAGGTGATAGCGGGCACCCCTGCCGGGTCCCTCTGCCAAGGGGTATCTGTGGTGTCCAGTGAGCATTGACTCGTATTTGTGTGGAGGGAATCCGGAAGTTGGCTAGAACCAATTTCAAGAATTGTGGGCCGAAACTAAAACCCTTCAGGACCAGATGTAGGTAGTCCCAAGACATGCTATCGAAGGCCCGGTGGGCATCTAAGGATAACAAAGAAAGGGGCCCTGGTATGGAGGGAGCTAGCGCTATTAGGTCTATTGCTCTCCGAATGTTGTCCTGGGCCGCTCGGCCCTGGATAAAGCCCGTCTGGTCCCTGTCTATTAGTGCCGGTAACTCCTCTCCCAAGCGTCGAGCTATGATTTTACTAAACAACTTGGCATCGGTATTGAGCAAGGCTATGGGTCGGTAGGAAGCACAATCCGCTGGGTCTTTTCCGGGTTTTAGGAGTAAGGTTGTGTTTGATTCAGCCATAGATTCGGTGACAGAACCCGTTTCCCATATGGTGTTGAATAGTCTTGTAAGGTGAGGAGAGAGTTCTTTTGCAAAGGTTTTGTAAAATTTGTTTGTGAACCCGTCTGGGCCCAGGGCCTTGCCAATGTGGAGGGCTTTGATGGCGGACTCAACTTCCTCCAGCAATACTGGGGCTTCTAAGAAGTCTAGTGAGGTATGTGGCAGTTGTGGGAGGTTCGCGTTGGATATAAACTCTCCAGCAGACTGCGAGTCCCCTTTATGTGGGGTTGCATGTTCCTTAAAAGATTCTTCTATAATCCGACATTTGCCCTCCTCAGAGCACGTGCCTTTGCCTGATTTATCTCGCAGGAAGTCTATTCTGTTTTGATTAGTCTGCCCAATTTGGCCGCCAACAGTTTGTTAGCTTTATTTCCTTTTCTGTAAAAGAATTGTTTGGTGCGCATCATGCCACAGGCCGCCTTCCCCATATGATGTGCTTGGAGCGCTTTTTTTGCCGTCCTCAGGTCTCGTAGTGCACGTCGGGAGGGTTTTCCCTTGAGCACTCCTTCCAGCCTAAGGACTTCCCCTTCTAACTGCTCCCGCAATAATCTCCTGGCTCTCCCACGTTGTGCTTCCTGTTCTATTAGATGACCCCTGAGTACAGCTTTGCATGCTTCCCAAATCGTACCCCAGGGGGATTCCAAGGAGGGACACTTCGGAGAGGGGTTATGGATAGTGAAACCGGGGAGTGGTCTGCTAATGCTTAATGGAGTATGTCCACTTCCAGTACATCTTGAATCAGAGAGTCGGAAATAAAAAACATGTCTAACCTCGAAAATCCCCCGTGAGGTACATTCTCTTATAACTAAAAATCATATTGCATGTGTATTAACATTACTGTCTACTTATCTTTGTATGGGCATTCACGACTCAAGTCCACATTCAGGTAGGCCTTCCCGATCTTATCAAATGTAGACCTCTTCTTTTGAATTGAATTAATCACTCTTTCAATATTTCACGTATGATACATCTCCTCCAACCAATTGTTCATTGTCAGAAAACCAGCAGATTTCCAGTTGCGTAGGATCAGCTTCTTTGCCACCCTGGCCCCTTTTAATGTCCAGGTGGTCTGATGTTGATTCAAAGATTCCAGTAGGTTGGTTTCCCCCAAGATTAAAGTCTCAAAATCATAGTCTAGATTTTGCTTGAGCACGCTGTTCATTGTGGCGGCGATATCACTCCAGAAATTTCTCACCTTATAGCACTCCCATAAACATCTGTTCCATGGTGCCCCGGACATGACCACATCCGCAGCAGATGTCGGACATTGTTAATTTCCGTTCCTTCATCCTGACTGGTGTCCAAAACACTATGTTTATGATCATGACTTGACGGGACCTTTCTCCTACATTCAGACATATTCTTTTGATATTCCCACAGAGATCTCTCCATTGTCATCTCCTCCTTCAGGCAAGTAGACCAGGCATTCAGGTTATTTTCGTTCCCCTTGGTGAAACTGCTCAGCAGACTATACATCTTAGATGCTGAGTGATCATTGTCGCCTATCTTCTTAACAACGGACAATAACTCTAATTTGACTAAGGATGGTAAGTTCACTGCTCTCTTCAATATTCGGTACTCTCCATATAGGCAGGCAGATAACTTATAATCAAGTTTCAGTTCTCGAAACGTCTTCCATCTCGCTCCTGCAAAGAGGTCTTCATTTTTTTGATACCAGCAGAAAACCATGCGGGCCAGAATAAGATTTTACTGTCTACTTTGATATCCGGGTCCATCCAAATAGATGAAGCATCTGTCTTACCAGGGGTTAATTTTGCTGCTATTTCGTATGTTCTCCAAGTGGTCCTTAGAACAGGCACCCTACTCAGAATAGGCACTCAGTTGTGGTGGTGGAAAGAAGTGGCCAAGTATCCAAGGGGCCTGCACCCCTTGCGTCCGCCTTGGCCCAATCATCATCCACATCATCATTTATGAATGTCATGGCATGTTGTAAAGAATATGCCTGATGATATTGTTCGAGGTTCGGAATATTCAACCCTCCTCTGTCGATTGTAATTGCAATTTAGAAAGTTTTAATCTTGTCATTTTTTTATTCCATAAAAAGGTTTGTAGGATGCTTGTTACCATTTTCCTAACATGCATAGGAATCATTATTAAAACATAGTTTAATTTTAGAGCCAATATAATTTTTATAGCATTTACTTTACCACCAATGGACAGGTTGAACTGATCCCAACGATCCACTTCTGAATTAATCTTTTGCATCGCTGTATTCAGATTCAGGCTTATGTCACCCAAGTTCACACTAATGGATATACCTACATAGTTCATCTTTGTCAGGCACCATTGTTTTGGACATTCTGACACGGACGTCTCTTAGTTTTGTTGAGGCAGGGATAGGTAGGATTTCCTCAACCCTCTCAAATTTTTTTATCAATAAATGTCTTTAACAATCGCCATCATGACACTGTGTATGAGACTTACGCTTGATTCCTTGCACAGGGTACACTGGTTAAGCATAACCAAGCAGCTGAATGACACCAGAGTCTCGCTCTTTTATGTATTGTGATGAATCCTGCAGAGTCCTCACAAAATCCTTGCCTAAAGTCTCCTCCCTGGTGGCATTGGGAAGGCAGCCGCTACCTCACCCTAGCTCTCGGGGTGGTATTAGCAGGTGGATCACCTGGGAGGAGAAGGCCACCATGGAGATGGGGTGACTCTGTTAGGTGAGACACAGTATTTATCCTCTTCTAAGGGTGAGGTTTCTCTGATACCGGAATACCTAATGGCTTGTTGTTATAGTAAGGCTTCCCTTCTCAAGATTACCCAAATTGTCAGCTCTGAAAACCCTTATGGTAAACATGGGAATACTATATTTAAAATCATGGAACCAATACCACCACCTCTGATAATTATAAGTCCACTTTAGGTTTGAATCATAAAACCAAGAGTCAACCATTAACTCCTTTGAAACCTTCTCCTGAAAGTACATTTTATGAAACAATAAATCAGAGGGGATTTAATAATGTTGAAAATGAATGAGAGCATTAGGGACTTCAATTCCCATAATGCCCTAGGTACTGGGATGAGGAAGAGGAACTCAGAATCTCAGAACTGTGGTGTGCGGTCTAGTGGCTACCCTGACCCACACCTGAGTGGGACTTTCAAACATTTAAAACCCCCTCAGGTGTGGGCCATTAAGGAGAAGCAGTGGAACATGCACTGTGAGCAGATGAGGCGGGTGGACCGAGAGGGAGTTGCCGCTGTAGTAGAAGCAGTATGCTGTGTCATGGAAGCAGCGGAGGACGGAAGACCTGTCAAGTGCAGAGGATGTGCAGCGGGAAGTGGTACGAAGACTGGCTGTCCCGAGGGAGAGAGGAGCTCTCCTGATCCTGCATGTGCCTCTGGGGTGTGGTGTTCACTGGGTGCAAGAGGAGCATCAAAGTCTCCAACTTCAACAAGCGTGAGCGAGGGAAACATTACCGGAGCTCTCGGTTGCCTGTACGAGTCCGACGAAGGAAGAAGGAGCAGCAGGTCCATTGGAGGCGCTAAATTGGTGAGTTGGCCTGTGTCAGGTAACCCCAGTGTGCTCCATGATACACTGCTGACTCCCGATGAAGATTTTGAATACTGAACTATTGAACGGAATCCAATAAAGTGTATAATGTAATGTAATGTAAAGTATATTTATAAAGAGCACCTTCACCACCTAGGGAATCATGGCGCTGACCGTTCAAGGAACCGACCAAGGAAGCAGCGATCAAGCTGTGAAAAGATACATTTTAAGGGCACGACGAAAGGAGCGATGACCCTCCAGGGCCCGCAGGAACAGAGGAACAGAGTTCCACAAAGAAGCGGCCACCACAGAAAGGAAGCTGGCACCTACGCGGGCCAACCTAAACTGAGGGACTGTAACTCTCAAGAATGAAACTGAACGCAGGTTCCGAACTGCGACATGGGGGTGGAATTTAGCCTGTATAAAATCCGGCCCTTTCCCGTAAAAGGCATGGTGGACAACGCACAAAGCCTTGAATTTAATACGCTTGGCCACCAGGAGCCAGTGCAGTTTTTCCAGAATTGCTGTGGTGGGACTGAACCAAGATTCCCCACTGCCAGTCGAGCTGCTGAGTTAAGCAGCACCTGCAGCCGCTGAAGAAGATACACCGGCTGAGCTTGTTAAAGAGAATTATAATAGTCTAGGGGGGTGGCCACCAGAGATGCTCTCCTCTTTCGCGTGAGCTCTGCGCCTCAGGTCCAGAAAAGCAGTGAGAGCCCCCACTGTTTGACCCCCCCACCCGAAGTCGAAAAGTGCACGGAACGACATCGGAAGGATCCCCCCTCAACTGGGCGAAAGCTGGAGGAAAATCGGACCTGAACTCACGAAGAAATTCGCCTTTTAAGGCCGGACGTGCGGCCACACCACGTGAGCCCCTGCCTTTGGCCCGATAGCAGACTGCGGCCCCATCCCGCGGAATGCCGAACCCCTCGGTGGAACTGCGGGCCCCCACAGCTCGACCCGCATGAAGGGAGGCAGATTTGAGACATGGGAGGAACGCGTTGGACCCAACAGTGACATGGTGAGTGCATTGCTCTCAGAAGAGCAAAAACGAGACAGAGGCCTGGACACGGTAGTCCCGGGTCCCGCACACCCTCCCAGCCTCTGGCGCTGCTTCCCCCAGAGTGGTCCCCGTAGCAACACGCTCCAGTGGGCCCCCACCAGGGGGACAACGGCACCCCAGTAGACCAGGGACAAAGAAGACAATTGGAGCGGGGACAGGGCTCGGACAAATCTTAACGTGCATAAAGACCCCAACAACGCGTAGGAAGGCCTATCCCATTACTAGCAGGAACGAAGGGCGATAGTCATTGCTAAACCCACAGGCTCCCGCTTGACCTCTATGATCATACGCAAGATATCAAACACAAGAGCTAATTTAACTTGAATACAGGACTCAAGCTTAACAGTGGAGTCTGAAAGGGATCATCGCGGGAGGGACCCCACACTCACCAAATCAATGGACATCTATTTGGACTCTAGCACCCCAGCGACCGGAAACAAGCGCCTCTGAGTCTCCCCCTCTGAAGGCAACTGACCTTGCTCTGCTCTCCACACAAGCTGCGCACACAAAGAAGCAAATACAAAAAGTGGCACCCAACAAAGCACTGGGCTATTGCGAGCAGGATCGCATAACCTAGACGGGCTAAGGCATCACGTTTGGCCTGAAGCCCCCAAAAGATACGCCCCATCTCCTGGAATCAAACTGAGGACAACCGGGATCGAGGTTGCACTTGTAGAACACTGGCTTGGCTAATGCTGGTGCGCAAGGGATAGAGGGATCAATAAAAGCGTAATGAGGACACGCGGAGAGAGTGCAGAGACTAGGTAACAGAGCTAATGCTACAGAGACACCAACCACTTTGCTCCTAACCCAGCGATCAGGCAATTACTAGACACTATCTCTCATGATAACACCACAGGAAGACTGTCACGCCTTAACGGAAAGAGCCGCCTGAATCCAGAAACCACTGAGAGCACAAATCAACCCTACTGAAAGGCCCTGGCACCCCAGCTCCTAGCCCTGACGTTCTCAGAATTTCTAACAGACGCCATAGAGCACTACCGAAGGTATATGAATGCACAACAAAAGTTGGCTATTTTTGCTTGCGCTCCGTCTTTTCACTGCACCAGCGACTACAAAATGGCAACCACAGCGACGGCAAATGGTGAAACAGCTGCCACAAAGGGGGACATTGCTGCCCTACTAAGTGAAATAAAGAGCATGGAGGCCAATATAGGAGGGAAAATTGACAAGATTACACAACGTCTAGACAATATCGAAGACAGGTTAGACGGAGATGCGAACAACCAATTCTCGATAGACACTCTAGAGACACAGCTGGAACATAGAATAACTGATTTGGAGCGGAGGGAAGAAAATTTCAAGCTTAAAAGTGACGATTTGGAAAATCGAGAAAGGCGCAACAACTTGCGCTTCTTTGGTATTCCGGAACAAGAGGATGAAACAGGGGAAGATCTTAAGAAAACACTCCACAACATCATTAAGCTCCTAGTTGCTGATGACACAATCGAATCGACAAACCCAACACTGAACAAATTCACAGAGCTGGAGGTCCCCCTGGTGGTCCAAGATTGGTCCTTGCCCGCTTTCACCATTACCAGGACAAGGCCAGGGTGCTGGAGAAAGTGAGGGGAGGAGGTGCGATCACTCTCGGTGGAGCACAAATAACAATATATCAAGACCTATCCTCCATGACACTAGCTCTCAGGAGAATGTGCAGACCCCTCACAAAATGGCTGAAGGAACGGGACACTCGCTATAGAGGGGGATACCCCTTCTCCCTCTCCTTTGAACACGGTGGCTCAAAGATCAGGCTGAGATCTTTTTTTTTTTTAGAACTTTATTTTTAGATTTTAAAACAAGAAACAAGAGAAGTTACATAACATTGCGCCCCTCTCTAGGGCGTGTAACCCCAGTGCCTTCCTTGAACCCCCCCAGCGCCGGTTTCTGAACCTCGGTGAACCCATGAACGGAGTATTAGGGACTGTGTCTCCCCGATGAAGTCGTAGAAGAGCTCTCGTCTGCTTCATTAATCAAAAAGGACACTAGGGGTCCCCATATGTCGGGGGCATGCATGTTGGGGGAGTGTTCTGATAAATTCGGACTCAACGTCTTGGCAGTATAGGATATCTTTACGCCAGCGTGTCACTGATGGTACTGGTCCTCTGCGCCATGACATGGCCACTCTCCTTTGAGCTAGGGTCAGTAAATGTCCTGCCAGTTTCCTTATTCTGGGTGAGAGCTCTTTCATCATCCTGAGCAAGGCTGTCGTTGGGATGGGTTGCACCTCTTCTCCTATAATTTCTGATGTGGTGTGAAGGATTTGTGTCCAGAATGGGGTTAGTTTGGGACAGTCCCAAGCGAGATGGTCGAAATCTGCAGATGGGCATCTGCACCTCTCACATTTTGCCATTTGGTCTGGTTGTTTTTTGTTCTTTTTTTGGGGAGTGAAATATGTCTGGTGCAGATAGTTGAAGTGTATTTGCTTTTGGCGAGAATTGAGGGCATTTTTTTTGGGTTTGCTTTAAAATGTAAGCCCATTCCTCGTCTGGGATAGTTAGTTGACGGGACCTCTCCCATCTAGTTTTCGTGCGAGTATCAATGGAGACCGTGTCAGTTAGGATGGATTTATAGATTTGTGAGACAAGTCTGCCTTCGCCCTGGGCTTTGATCAAATTGGGTAGTATCTGCCATGTTGGCGGCGGTTGTGGGAATGTGGGGAATAAGGCCTGTAGGGTATATCTGGTTCTGAAGTAAATTAACTTATCTAGGGGCGTGTTACCTCCTCTCTCAGTTGCTTGTTGGGGCGTAATAAAGGTGCCTTCACTGAATAGGTCTCCCAGCGAAGTTATCTGTAGCTTTCCCACCCACTGGTGAAAGACTCTTTCAGAAGTTAACGGAACCCCTGGAATAAATTGGATTGGGAGGAGGGGCGAATACCGCACCTGAACATTATATTTCCGTGCAAGTTCTTTCCATACCTCGTATGTCGCTAAAACCACGTTCATAGTGTGAGTGGGCACTGGAAGCTGACTAATGATCATGGCCCTTAATAGATTGGGCGTTGCTAATGCCCGTTCTATCTGCACGTGTGGTCTGATAGAGCGTGTAGCGTACCAAAAGCTGAGAAATTGCGCTTGGGCCGCCCAGAAGTATCTCTCTAGATCAGGAAGGGCTAGTCCACCACTGGACACTGGAAGTATCAGCGTCGAGTGGGCAACTCTTGCTGGTTTGCCTGCCCATAGTAGGTCGAGAACCAGGCTTTTAATTTTCTTCATGAATGCTTGTGGGATCAAAATTGGGATATTAGAGAAAAGGTATAGTAATTGGGGCACTATCACCATCTTGACCAGAGAGGCTTTCCCCCATAGGGTCAGAGGGAGTGATTTCCAGCGGTTTACTTTTTCTTGCAGTGTTTTTAATACTGCTTCGTAGTTGTCGTGGAATACCTCATGGTAATTTAGCGACATCAGTATCCCCAGGTAGCGGACTTTAGTGGTTTCCCAAGCGAAGTTGTAGTCGTCAGCAAATGGTATAGTACTAGGGGTGAGTGGAAAAATAATTGATTTTGTATGGTTAATTTTTAAGCCCAATACTGCTCCAAACTTGATCACTTCACTCATGACTGGGTTGAGGTTCTCTACGGGATCTCGAACAAACAGCACCACATCATCTGCATACAGCGATATAATCAACCTGTGCGGGCCCACAGTGAGGCCTCTGCGGAGTTGTTGGGAGCGTAGATGTGACGCTAATGGTTCCATTATTAAGGCGAAAATGAGTGCATAGAGTGGGCACCCCTGTCTAGTGCCTCATTGTAACCTGATGGGGGAGGATCTCGCCGATCCCACCAGAACTGTAGCCTGGGGGTCGCTGTATAGGAGGGAGATGAGTTTAATGAATCGGGCGCCCAGGTCCATCTGAGTAAGTACAGCAAATAAGAAGGGCCACTCTACAGAGTCGAACGCCTTTTCGGCATCGAGTAGGACCGCGACAGCTTGGCAGGTGGGGTCTAGGGCCTCGGTGATACCAAACAGTCTCCTGATGCCGAACGTCGTGCAGCGCCCGGGCACAAACCCTGCCTGGTCCGCGAGCAAGAGGCCCGGCATCAGTGGCAGCAGCGAGGATTTTATTATCAAGGTTGAGAAGGGATATGGGTCTATAGGATGCGCACTCTTCGGGGGGTTTGCTTGCCTTGTGTAGAAGGATGATGTTGGCCTCGCGGGATGATCGTGGCGGGGAACCTGTTTCTAACGCTTTGGAGTAAACCTCCACCAGTAGAGGAGCTATGGTTTCTGCAAAAGCCTTGTAAAATTCAGCGGTTAGGCCATTGGGTCCCAGGGCTTTGGTGTTTGGGAGGGTTTTGATGGCTTCTACTATTTCGGCTGGTGTGATGATTTCGTTGAGGTTCACGCAGCTCACTTTCTACCCAGTATAATTCAGTGTTTTCGAGATACCTCTTTAGGGCGTCTGAGTCTGAGTTGCATTTGGAGGTGTATAGGTCTTGATAACATTTTTGGAATTCCCCAGCTATTTCTTCAACTGTGTGCACAACTGTGCCGTGTCTGGATTGTATCCTCTCGACCATTTTTGGTTTTCTGTCGGCTCTGATCAGCCTCGCAAGGAGGGCTCCCGGTTTCTGGCCTTCACCGTACTGGCGGACTTGGCTCTTACGGCCTAAGAATTTCAGCTCGCGTTCCGCCGTGGTTTTGAAGTTTTGTAGTTCATCCTTGAGTGCTGCTTGGGTGCGTCGGTCGCTCTTATTGGAGAGATCGAGTTCCAGTCGCTTCAATCTTTTCTCACTAGTGGTGAGTTCTTGTCGGATCAGTTTAATAATGCCGTTCTCCTTGGCAAGACAAGCCCCTCTTATGAAACACTTTAGTGTTTCCCAGATTGTGCTTGGAGAGGTCACCGTGCCCAGGTTTACATCCAAGAAAGTTAGTATTTCGTCACAGTGTTCGGAAGCAAAAACTTGGTCTTGTAAGGCTCTGGCTTGAAGCGCCATTGCACCAAGCGGGATTTAGTTTTGGATGGTTTGCATATAAGGGTCACTGGTGAGTGATCGGAGAAGGTTTTAGGTAAAATTTGGCATTGCTCCCAGTGGAGGGGACCACTGGTGGATACCAGTAGGTAGTCTAATCCGGAATCAGAGTTGTGGACTGTTGAGTGGAACGTGTACTCACGCTGTTCTCAGTTGCTGTGTCTCCAGGTATCAACTAAGTTGTAGGCTCTGCAGATTTCTTGTACTTGAAGGCTGGCTTTGGAGGTCGGCAGGGTCGTGGTACGCGACCTGTCTTTTGTGGGGTCTAGGACGGTGTTAATGTCGCCTCCCCAGATTATCGTAGCTGCGGTTTGGGTAGAGAAGTGCCCAATCAAAATAGTTCGCACCATCGATGTTGGGGCCATAGGAGTTGACAAGAATGATGTCTCTGCCTGCAATAATCCCTCTTACCAAGAGTGATCTGCCTTCTGCGTCTTTCTCAACGTTGATAATCCGGAAGCCGATTCGACGGTTAATCAGGATCGGCATGCCTCTGGCGTATGCCGAAAAGGAGGAAAAGTACCTGTGGCACCCCCAGCTTCTGGCCCATTGGTGTTTCTTCTCAGGGAGTAGATGGGTCTCCTGGATCATGGCAATATCTAATTTGTGCTTCTTTAGGAATTGAAGGATCCGCTTCGTTTTAGAGGGGAGGTTGCCTCCTCTAATGTTCCATGTGACGACCTTGAATTGTATGACCAGTGCAGGCAATTAAGCTGATGTTTTTGTCTTCGTCCCGATTGGGCGTCGGGTTTTGTATAAGGCATATGTTGCTGCTTGCTGGCAGCTTAAATGACATCCAAGCGGGAGGATCAAGCTTGGCGTGTGGACCGAGGGGTATGGGGTGGGCAACGGGTCAGTGGCACTTTCCCTATCCCATTCACTGGCTTCCTTCCTTACACGGGCAAACCCCCAACTGGCCTGTTTGTTTAAGCCTTCCGAGACAGAACTGCAACGGTGCATGTTCGTCTCCCATTTCCCCACCCATTAACAGTGAACTGTTTTTGTTAACTTAGCTGTGCAAGGGGTACCAGGGGCCTCCCAAGTTGCACAGCCTTGGAGTGTTCAACTCCCAAGTGTATCTCGGTTAGAGTGCTGCATGGGTGCCACCGACCATGCATTGTTTAAGGCGGGTTTCTGTGTGCTCTTTTTTGCTGTGCTCGAGCTTGGTTGGGGGCTGGCCCGGGGTATCCGGCTCTGTCCAAGAAAACGTTGGCCTCCTCCGGTGTCTGGAAGAAGTGGGTTCTCCCCTCATGCTGTATTCTGAGACGCGCTGGGAAGAGCATGGAGTAGATGAGTTGGTTGTCCCTGAGTCTTTGTCTGACCGAGGTGAAGGATCTCCGCTAGTTGTACTGCCGGGGAGAAATCAGGGTAGGAGTGTATTCTGTCTCCTTCAAACTGGAGCTCTCCCTTTTCCCTGGCCAGTTTTAGAATGGCGTCACGATCTTTGTAATTGAGCAACCTGACAATTATGGGTCTAGCGGGTGTCCCTGTGACAGGTTTAGATGATGGAATCCTGTGGGCTCTCTCCACCATGAACATGTGGGATAGGGCCTCGCAAGTGAAAAGAGTGGTGCATAGCTTTTCCACAAAATCTTCAATTTAAGTAGGCATCTGTTGTTCCCTCACCCCAATAATTCTAATGTTATTTCTTCTGGAGTGACCCTCCAAATCTTCGCATTTGGTGATGGTTGCCTTCATTTGGGATTCCAGTTGACTGACTTAGCTGCCAGGGTTGTTGCGCTGTCGTCCAGGTTTGACACACGTTGCTCGACCTCGTTGAGGCGTTCCGTGTGGGTGTCCATTCTGTGCTGCAGGAGGTCCACCTTCGAGGAGAGCCCATCCATCTTATTATTGAGGCTCCCGATGCCGGCTTTAAGCTCCAGTAAGAGGTTCTTAATGTCTAGAGTGGAAGTTCCATCTTCCACCTGGGCCATGCTGCTGGTCGTGGGTTCTGGGTATTCCTGGAGCCTGGGGGTCTTGGGGAGTGTACCGGATTCGAAGGTAAGCTTCCTTTGGGACCTGTCTGTTTTCCCCATTGAGGTGGTGTGGGGGAAGGTGTTGCTTAGGTTGCGGTGGTAACTGGTGGTTGTTACTCTGATGACAGGCTCCCAGAGATGGGGTATGTCTATCCGTTGGTTGCGGTGGTTCGCAGGGGCAGTCGAGCCTGCTGGGCCAGGAGATGTGCTCTCAGCCTTTGTTCTCGTTTATACTCATTGGATTCTTAGGACACTGCTGGATAGGGGCCGGGCGGGTGTAATTTCGCTGCTCCTCTCTCTGGTGGTGGGGCGCGAAGAGTCGTGCTGGGGCTCTGGGACAGAGCCAGAGGATTGAAGGTATCTTCTGGGGGAGGTATGCTTCTGGCGTGGTGAGCATGGTTGGGTATGAGATCCAGCCGGTGGGAGCCGCTATCCGATGGGCAGGGGGGGTTGTAGGGCACTGGCGACTTCCCAGAAGGAATGTAAGGATTTAAGTTGGTATCTATGAGACCGCTCTGCAACCCCGGGTTGAGGCGGGCCACGGGGCGTCAGTTTCAACCCCCCCACCCCCGCGGCTCCTCTCAGGTATTCCGCTGCTTTGTGGCGTTTGCCAAATCTTGTAACTTTGGGTCTCACCCTAAGTTACTAGGGGAATCCAGACGTGGACCCCTTGCTCACTATTCTTGGAGAGGCACAGCTCCACCCTATTGATGAGGCCCAACCAGACTGAAACACGTGTCTGCGTTTGCTGTTGGTACTTGCCTAGCATTTCGGTGCTGGACTGCCCCAGTGCAAGACAAAGACTGATATGTTTTGGATATTTCTTCTCTGTGAAAGATAGTGAGCTAAAGACTCTGGGCAAGTCTCTCGTAACCAGGACTAATGTCTGGCAGAGGGACTCCCAGAACCCCCCTTGTTAACTTACACACAGAGATCACTCCAATTACATGGTCGGATCCTAATATGGTCATTTCGGACACACAGTGAGAACACCTACCAGTTAGGGGAGCTAAATGGAGATGTAATGAGGCCCTATCGAAAGACCTTGTCTTCAAGACTGAAATGGAAACCGAGATTTTTGAATACTTTAAAATGAACAACACAGGGGAGGTCTCCAAACAGGGGGTGTGGGAGGCGGGGAAGGCAACCTGGAGGGGTGCCCTCATAAGGGAAGGGGCCCATAAGAAAAGGGAAAGATCTGTAATTGAAAATAGACTATGGGTGGGAGATATGTCAATTGGACAAGGAGGCTAAGGAAGATGACACGATAGACCCCAACAAAATTAACGAGGCGAAAAGGGAAGAATTTCACCTATTAGAAGACAATCAAAGTTTATGAAAAAGGGGATAAAGCTGATGAACTGCTAGCTGCCAGACTCAGGGAACAACAGGCAGAGCGCAGGGTGCTAGAGATAACTGATGAAAGGCCAAACCCAGTGACAAGCAAACCCACCATCCCCGAAGCCTTTGCTGCCTTTTACGAAAAATTGTATACCCGGGAGGCGGACCCTGACCCGAATGGCATAGAAAACTATCTTGCTGATATCAACATCCCCAGGATAGCAGACACAGACTCGGCTCACTTAGAATCTCCCATAACGGAAGAAGAAATGCAGAACGCGATAAAAAGGTTGACACAGGCAAATCTCCAGATGAAGACGGATATAAAGCCGGCTTCTATAAAACCTTTAGTACTTACCTTACACCATTCTTGGTTGAACTATTCAACGAGATTCTAGAATCAGGAAGGGCTCCAGACTCCTTTGTTAGAGCATTCATAACGGTAATCCCCAAAGAGGGAAGGGACCCCAAAAGCTGTGGGTCGGATTGCCCCATATCGCTACTTAATGTAGATGCGAAAATTTACACACGGGTACTAGCTGCTAGACTGGAGACACTCATGCCCCATCTCATTCAGCCTAACCAGGTGGGATTCATAATCGGGAGACAAGGAGCCGATACCATGCGTAAAACCCTGCACCTGGTCAATGCCTCCCAAAGTATGAACAATGAGCCCGCCCTGCTCTCCATAGACGCGGAAAAGGCCTTTGACAGGGTGGAATGGGACTTCCTGACAGCAGCCACAGTGGGGATAGGGCCTAAAATTCGAAGGGGGATTGGGGCAGTTTTATACAGTACCCAAGGCCTCTGTATTTGTAAACGTGGGAATACTCGAGATGGTTCGAACTAAAGCGGGGTACCAGGCAAGGATGCCTCCTTTCAGCTATCCTCTTCGCTCTCTCGTTGGAACCACTGGCTCAGAAGATGAGGAAAGATGCCCGGGTTGAGGGAATGCAACTGGGACAGACTGAGTACAATGTGGCACTGTATGCCGACGACATACTCCTTCATGTGACTTGAGGAATACGGCCAAAACCAAGTACATTTTGTTCCCCCTACAGGGGTCCGCAGAGACAAACAATGACAAGTACTCCCCACTAGGTCTCACGATTGAGTATAGTAAGTTGCAATATTTAGGAATACAAATTACAAAAAAAATTGAAGACCTGTACGAAGCCAATTTCCCAATACTTCTTCAAAGGTTTCATGCGGACCTCGTTAGGTGGGACAAACTGACTATATCCTGGCTAGGAAGCTTCAATGCGATAAAAGTGAGCTGTCTCCCATGATTTTTGTATCCTTTTCAAATGCTCCCTATTAAGATGCCCGGACACTTCTTCTTGGAAGTCAAGAAGGCGATCGTAAGATTCCTATGGCAAGGGAAAAGAACTAGAATTGCATATGATACCCTGACATTAGCTAAGGACAAGGGCGGGGTGGGTCTCCCAGATCTCAGAAAATATTATGAAGCGGCCCAATTACGAGTACTCATTCCCCACCTCCGTAACCAAAGGGAACCCCAGTGGATCTCAATGGACAACCACTATCTATCCCCAGCCACGGACTCTGAATGGTTGTGGGCCCCAAGGACGGCACTACTAAATAGGTGAAAAGCACATCCGATATTAGAAACCATATGGGAAATATGGAAAGAAAGTATAGAGATGAGGAACATTTCCACATGGCCATCACTGCTGAGCCACCTGTGGTCCCCAGGTATCAACAAACATATCCCCAACGTAGATAGATTTCAAACTTGGTATAAAGCGGGACTGGAGAGAGTAGGACAGCTCTTGAAAAAATGACTCCTTCATCACGCTCCCAGAGCTAGTGGAGGCCTTGGGGATAGAGGTATTGTCTCCATTTCAATTCCTGCAGAGTAAGGGCATCTTGATGAGACCCGAGTGGAAAAATAAATTGAGGAGAGAACTTACTCCCTTTGAGACACTATTGAACTCCAGGACAGAGAGGAAGGGACTGATATCGGAGATGTACAAACCCTGATAGAATCAGGAAAAGGAACTACAGAGCCTCTCAGATTGAAATGGGAAAGAGACATGGGGAGAATATTGATCCAGACACATGGAGGAAAATGTGGCGAGTGGCACCTAGAACATCAATATCATGTCAATATTAATTACATGCTATTAAACTATTACATCAGTGGAGGTATGAGCCACATAGACTCTCCAAAATGTATCATTCAGCCAGTCCACTATGTTGGCGAGAATGTGGAGATGTGGCGAACTACTGGCACATGTGGTGGGGATGCCCCCGAAACAAAGTTTACTGGGACGAGGTTTTGGGGTGGATCAGAAACCTGGATGGGATCCAAAGAACGACAGACCCCTTTCTCATTTTGTTTGGTTTTGAAAAATATGAGGATGAATGGAGAAGAGTCAAAGTCCTGGTCACACAGCTGTTGCTAGCCACACGGGCCCTGTTAGCCATGAAATGGAAATCCACAACAATCCCGACTGAGAAAGAATGGGTGAATGTAGCATCAAATATATGCACCATGGAAAAAATAACGTCATCCTTACATGGGAGGTCCACACAATGCGATATTTTGTGGATGGAGTTTCTCAACAAATATATGCCGGGAACAATACATTCATGTGTAGAAATATGTTTGGAAGCTGAATCTGCCAGTGACTTGTTTCGTAACATCATATCAATGTATGACATCCTAATATGTGACCCAAAATAAGGTGAAAAAATATAAAGATGTGTTCCCCAATAAGGAGGTCCTCTAGAACCTGGAACGCGACCACTAAAACACAATATCACGCATCCCTCGTGAGATGAAAGCCTAGTCTTGGGGGGAGGTGGGAGAGAAGGGAGGGCGTAGAGGGATCGGGAACGGTCACTTCAATGGCTTACAGACTGAAGTTGGAAAAGTTTATGGGGTTTATGTTGAAAATTGATTCTTGATTGCAAAATTCTCAACTCTGTCTTGTAATCAAATGCTTACTTTTATTTATTTTTTCTTCTTATTCCTTGTGTGACCTCTTTGTATTAAAACATAATAAAAATCAATTTGAAAAAAAATAGTCTAGGGAACCAGCAGTGAGGGAGGATACCACCAAAGAATGAAGACGAGAAGGAAGATAGGGAAGCACTTTACGCAGAATGCAGAATTTAATGTGAACTGACTGACAGACATCACTGATCTCACTCTGCATAGAAAGAGACTTTACCCCCAAGTTCTTCACCACCACAGAGGGCATAGGCAGAGGACCAAGTTCAGAAGGCAAAAAAGCTGGAGACCATCCTGCAGAAGCCAGATGATGCCTGACAACTAGAAACTCTGTCTTCTCGCTCTAAAGGCAAAGACAGTTTCTGCCAATCCACCTGTGGATAGCCAGCAGGCAGGAACGGCAGTGCTCTGTTGAGGCAGAGTGGGATAGGTCTAGCCTCACCAGAATCTGTGTGTCATCAGCAATGGAGAAACACTAAACCCGAATGAGTGTATCAGTTTTACCAGAGGCTGGATGTATAAGTTGAAAAGAAGAGGGGAAAGAGCAGAACCTTGAGGCACACCACAGGTGAAGGGTTTAGCAGCCGAGACAAAAGGAGGGAGTGAGAGAGACTGGGTACAGCCAGCTAGAAATGACACAAACCAGTCCCGGTCTAAGCCCGAGACCCCGGCCAAGGCCAGCCGCTCCGGCAGAATGTCATGGTCGACTGTGTCAAAAGCAGAGGATAAATCCAGCAGTATCAAGGCGGCCTTGCCACCCTGATCCACAATTTGGGCCAGGTCATCTGCCACTGCCACCAGGACTGTTTCGGTGGTGCAACCAGGCTGGAAACCGGACTGGAAAAGGTCAAGACAGCCCGACTGCTCAACAAAAGAGCAGAGAAGAAGTGTAATCATGGCTTCCAAAAGTTTCTTGGGGAAGGAAAGAAGGGAAATAGGATGAAAATGATCCAGGACAGAGGAGTCAAGATTCAGCTTCTTAAGAAGAGGAAGAATGAGAGCGTGCTTGAGTGGACAAGGAATGTGAGCGCATGAGAGAGATTCACTGACCGTAGGCGTGAGCAGATGCGGGATGCCAGGGCAGATATCTTTCAGGATGCTGAGAGGGATAGGGTCGTCCGGGGCGATTTAAGACCAAGCACTGCCGAAGTCACAGCAGACTCTGAGAAGACTGGGAAAGAAGACCAGCCCAGAGAGGCCACACTCTGGGGACTAAGGCTCACTGTGACAGGGCCAGCAGTAACAGAAGTGTTAATTTTCTGACGAATAATGATGAGTTTATCATCAAATAAGGTGTACAGTGAGTCACAGAAGCTCTGGGAGGGAGCTACCCCATGCGCGGAGGAAGGCAAGGACTAGTGCAAGCGTACGAGTTGAGGAATATTGTATCCAGCATTGTCAAACTCATATATTAAGAGAGATTGAATTGCAAAACATTGTAGTGACCATTGGCAAAGCCAAAAGGGGATAACATTCAATCAATGTGTAAAAGAATATTGTAACCACCTTTGTCAAAGCCAAAAGAGAAGAATATTTAAACAAGGTGAATGTGCTTTACAGGGAAGAGCACTTGTGGAAGAACATTGTAACCAATTTTTTCGACGTCAGTGAAGGGCAATTAAGGAAAGCAAGTATTGGAAAGACCAAAGAAGCGCAATTAAGGAAAGCCAGTATTGCCAAAGTCAAAGAGGGACAATTCAGGAAAACCAGTATTGTCAAAGCTAAGAAGGAAATAGTTAAGGAAAATCAAAGATAGCAGAAGGGAAGCCCTCCTTGTGATTTATAAAAATAAGGGGAGAGAAATATGATCTGCATTTCCAGGGGCAAATGAAACCGAGGGAGAAATATTGTCAATGTGTTGTGACTTATTTATAAAAATGTTATTGGGTGTTTACTTTTCCACATTGAGGATTGAAGTGTGGAACATTTGAAGCAGCTCACCACCAAGTACTTGTAGTAGTGGTAAGAGTTTTGTTCTGGCAGGTGAGTACACCAGGAAAGGGATTATTAGTGGTTAGTCCTGGCAGGTGATTTGACCAGAAAGAAGATAATTGAAGTATTGCAATGCGGTAAAAGGTTGTGGTGGCAAGAAAGGGGCAAGACCATTTACTGTGCGTTGATGAACTGTGGTAAAACCACCCCGACAGATCTTTGTTGTTTATGAAGAAGAGAGGTGAAATTAGTTGTGTTTGTCGAAGAAGAGAAATTATATTGAAACTTGACCCAAAGTGCAAAGACAAAGTGCCTGATTCACAGAAGCATTTTATAATGGTGCAATCCCATGCTCTGTGAATCAGGCACAAAGTCTTTTGTTAACAAGCAAGAACTGTGGAACTTTGTCAAGCATCTTGAGGAGTCACAAATTCTGTTTCACAATAAGACTATTCACATGCCAAGTGAAAGACAGAGTTAAAAAACTTTGTATTGTGGTGGAAGCTAGACTTTGCTAATGAAAGGAATGTTCTTGATTTTAACTTTTGCTTTGAAATGCCTGAATGAATCCTGGGGAAAGCAATTTGACCCTGGTTACAAGGATACATGTTTGCAAAGTTTATGTTTGAATCTAATCATTTTTTGGCCATATAATACCTGTATGATTTGTTGTATGTATAAGTGTGAGGGACAGATACCTTTTTAAAGTGTTTTCCTTCAGTCTTAGTTGGACAGGAAAGGAAATCCTCGTTAGGTTAGGGAAAGTGAGGCGTTTCACCCACCTTTTTATAATTTAATAAAATGGCTACTTGTGGAAAAGCTCTATCTACTTGTCCGCCTCACATTTCTGACCCCTCGCAGTATCTTAAGCATCTGTCGCTGGCAGCAAGCAAAGATTTCTACAGCCACCTAAAAAAACAAGTTAATTGTGCTACACACTAAAATATAAGAAAGGTAGGGAAACAAACCAAGATGTCAAATATCCCCAGAACACAGTGAGGTTTATGAGGAATTGGTGATGCAGTACATTTTTGGTGATAAAACCATTATTGCCACTTTTTTGGGTGGTAACGGAAGCCCTACAGATAAGTGGCATACAAGACAATCCCTAAAAACAGCCAAATAATCCCCATAAAAATGAATAGGGAGTAAAAATACTCCCAACATAAAAATAGGAAGCAACAGACACATAGGAGCCTGTACTTACAATTCTATCCACACCGCTCTAGGGATATGTTTGGGTCAATGGTACCAGCAGGGCAGTGCCACAGGAAGGTCTAATATAATTTCTGCATCACCTGAAGAGTAACTTTAAGGTAAGAATATACCTTTTCATTTGCATTAATTACTAGGTGCAAAGAAGCAAGGATTACAAAATAAATATTTATATATTTTGGTTTTTGCTTTACTCCCTGGAAAATCATTTTCTCCCAAATGTAATATTTAGAGAGAAGTACTGGGTAACAAGACTACTGCCAGGTTTACTGCATCAGCTAATTCCAAGTTGGCATTAAAGTTGCTTTTGGCGCACTGCCTCACCTGTGGTTTGCGAGTTGTTCTGGTCTTGTAGAGATGGGGCCTATCCTCTCTAGAAGTCAGGGCCTGAAGCACGCCGGCTAGCAGAGCAGCTTCAATGATGACAGGAGCCAGCAGGTAGACAATGCAGTAGGAGCCGTTGAGGCCAGAACAGAATAGAAAAGAAGCCAAGAACACAAGCAGCACAAAGTAAGGTAAGACACAGAGTTAAGCATAAAAAGAAAGGGTTTTAATGGGAAAGAAACAGCCATTCAACAGGAGAAAGTTGTGTTGCATGGCTTACTCAATCAATGCAGCTTCTGATGTGGATGCACAGAAGACCCTCCTCCAAGGACGTGCCGTGATATGTTTGATGTTGCGGCCATCTTGTGGTTGGCGGAGATGTGTATGCGATATGTCTCACCCCTTGGTTGGCATACTATGACAACAGTGCTTCCACCTGTCCCAGAGGGACCAGGGGCAGACACGAGACCTGACATCATGCCCCCCTTCAGAGCTAGATCCACATCCACTGGGTTTCCATGGATGCATTCTATGAAATCTTTGCACCAAGACAGGTGCATGAACAAGAGATGCTGATTCCCGAGTAACGTCATCTGGTCGGTATCCTTTCCAATTGATGAGATATTGTAGATTATCTCTGTAGTACCAGGAATCACATATCTGGCTGACGTCATCATGCCCATAAATAGCCGTGCGCTGCGTCCGTTGCTCAGTTCCGTTTTGTAGCATAAGAAAAGTCATGCCTGAATTGGTTAATGACCTTGAAGGAGCGTAAGCTGCAACCACAAGGGAAGTATCACTGCGGGGATGGCTGGGAGGGGCGATAAGGAATACGTCGGAGGAACATCCCGTCGAAAGAACATTACCAGGTAAGAAGTAACTTGTTCTTCGAAGTGATTGTGTCCTCCGACGTATTCCTTATCTTTGATAGACTCCCATAGCAGTGGCATGTAATTGGAGGTGGGAGTGAGAATGTTATGTATCCCTTTAGGGATGGACCGAATGTAATACGGCCTTGCCAAATCTGGTCTCTTGAGTAGTGGAGGAATCCAGATTGTAAAATTTTGTGAATGTATGTGCGGACGACCATGTGGCAGCCGCACATATGTCTCGGACCGGTACCCCTCTTTGGAGAGCCGAAGAGGCTGCGGCACCCCTGGTTGAATGAGCCATGAGATTTTGGGGTGGCTCTTTTCCTGCCAGTTTGTAACATTCCAGAATGGCCAAAATAATCCACCTTGAGATGGTTTGTTTTGTTATGGGTAGTCCCAACTTGTGACCTGAGTATCCTACAAACAGTTGGTCTGCTTGCCTGATCCTAGCCATTCTGCTGATGTAAAAGCTGAGAGCTCGCCTTGGGTCCAGCCTATGTAGCCTTTCCTCCTCTTTCCCCGGATGGGGAGGAGGGTAGAACGAAGGTAAGGTAGTTTTCTGAGTAATATGAAATTCAGAAACCACCTTTGGGGGGAAATTAGGCTTCACCTGTAGGGCAACTTTGTCCTTGTGGAAGATTGTATGTGGGGGTTTACAGGAGAGAGCTTGTAGCTCGCCCACCCTCCTAGAAGATGTTAGTGCTACCAATAGGACAGTTTTAAGCGTGAGAAATCTCAGCGCACAAGAGTGAAGTGGTTCGAATGGAGTGCCCATTAGGAAGTTTAAGACTAAATTTAAGTCCCATAAGGGAACCTGGAATGGTTTTGGAGGATAAACATTAGTTAATCCCTTGAGAAATTGTACCACTAGAGGAAGTTTGAAATACGATGGTTCCTCCGCAGTGCGCTTGAAGATAGAAAGCGCTGCGAGATAGCCTTTTACAGTGCCAACTTGAAGGCCTGAGTTTGCCAAGTAGAGTAGAAACGATAACACCGTTGGTGTACCACATGAAAAAGGGTTGATATTCTCTTCCGTACACCAGCTGCAGAATCTGTTCCAACGGCAGCGGTATAAAGACTTTGTTGCTGGCCTTTTGGCCGAAAGCAACACCTCCATGACGTCATCAGGGAGATCCCAATCCTTGTACCTCACCCTTTCAGAAGCCAAGCGTGAAGGTTGAGGGTTCTGGTGTCTGGATGGAGAACCTGACCTCCCTTCTGCGAGAGAAGATTCTCTTTGAGTGGAAGACGGATGGGAGGACAGATGGATATGTCTAGAAGGTCCGGGTACCACGTTCTCCTGGCCCAATCTGGGGCAATTAGGATCATGGTTTTCCGGAATCTTCTCAACCTCCTGATCATTTGAGGAATAACAGGGACTGATGGGAACGCGTAAAGGAGTGGACACTCCCAGTCCACTACGAACACGTGCCCTTGAGCTCCTCTCGGGGGAAATTCCCTTGAACAGAACAGATCGCACTTCCTGTTGGTGCTTGTGGCGAACAGATCCACCTGAGGGGTTCCCCAAAGGGCGAAGATCTCTTGAAGGACTTCCTGAGCTAGCTCCCACTTGTGGGAGACTGTGCTCTGCCTGCTCAGAGCGTCCGCTGTCAAGTTCTTCTCTCCGGCTAGGTGGACTGCCGATAGAGAGATTCCTTGGATCCTTTTAGAGGCAGGTGCTTAGTGGATAACCAGACCTGGTCTCCTACTGCGTAGTGAGGGGCCCCTTTACGGTGTCGATCTGCTCCCTTTTTGACTTGAGCTTTAGCTCTTTGCAGATGGGCAGTGGCTTCCTTAAAAGCACGGGTAATCTCAGAGTGTAAATGATCCACAGCTGGTGTTTCGAATTCTTGGGGAGGATCCAAATTAGAGGTTCTAGGATGATGTCCGTATAATAGGAAGAAGGGAGTCTTCCCGGTTCAAGAATGAGTCGAATTGTTGTAAGCGTATTCAGCGATCCACAGAATATCCTTCCAAGGGTTTTCAGTTTGTTGGAGCATGCAACGTAGATATTGCTCTAGAGTCTGATTTGTCCTCTCGGTTTGTCCGTCAGTTTGGGGATGGTGACTAGTTGAAAGTCTTACATCAATTTGGGCTAGACGACAGCAACTTCGCCAAAAGTGGGAGATGAATTGACTTCCCCTATCGGAGATTAAAACAGAGGGAAAACCGTGTAACCAAATGATGTTTTCTAAGAATTCTCGGGCAAATACCGAAGCCGAAGGTAGGCCCTTCAGGGGAATGAAATGAGCCATCTTGGAGAATAGATCCATGACTACTAAAATGGTATTATACCCTGAGCATGGAGGTAAGTCCGTGATGAAATCCATGGACAGGGTATGCCATGGACAGGGAGGAATATCCAGAGGGTGTAAAAGGCCGGCTGGTTTCTCCTGACTTTTATTCTGGGCACACACACCGCAGGAGATTACAAAGTCTCTAATATCCTTCTTCCATGATGGCCACCAGAAATGTCTCTTGATCTTTTCAATGGTTTTGGTAATGCCAGGGTGACCCTCCATCAGAGAGTCGTGATAACCGGAGATTACTTGTTTTTGTGTTTTCTCACAAGGCAAGTACAATCGTCCTTGGAAATATGGCAGGTCTTGATCCACTGAGAATTCTTTTCCCTTTAATTGCCAGTCATGCAAATCGGCCGGAGTTAGGAGTGACTTGACTGCAGTCTTGATGTCTTCAAAGGATTGAGTGTGGACTAACCCCAAAATCCTTTGTTCTGGGATTATGGGTATTGGTTCTGGATTGATCAAATATTCATCTACTCCATCCAAGAGAGGGCATCTGCTTTTCCGTTTTTACTGCCGGGTCGATAAGTAATTATAAAGTCAAACTCAGCCAGAAACAGAGCCCAGCGAAGCTGTCTGGAAGACTGAGCTTTGGCCGTCTTCAGATATTGTAGATTGCGGTGATCAGTCATTACGGTGACTGTGTGTCTGGCTCCCAAAAGATAGTGTCGCCAGGCTTTAAAGGCCGATCTGATAGCTAAAAGTTCCTTGTCTGTAATGGAATAGTTGATCTCGGGAGCCGAGAATTTGCGGGACCAAAAGGCTACAGGATGTAATTGGTGTGTGACCGGATCTCTTTGTGATAAAACTGCCCCCATAGCAAGACTAGAAGCATCTGTTTCCACAATGTTGGGGAGTTCTGGGCGAGGATGTTTCAGAACAGGTGCAGAAATGAATTTAGCTTTTAAGTCCTGAAAAGCTTGTTCTGCTTCAGTAGACCATTCAAAACGTTTGTTCTTTTTTAACAGAGCGGTGATGGGCTGGACTATCCGGGAAAATTCAGGAATGAATCTGCGGTAAAAGTTAGCGAATCCCAACATGCTTTGAACTCCTTTTACCGAGGTTGGTGATGGCCACTTGATGATTGCATCGACCTTCTTCGAATCCATATGAACCCCATTAGGTGACAATATGAATCCCAGGAACTCAACTTCAGTTACGTTGAAAACGCATTTTTCAAGCTTGGCAAAAAGGTTATGTTGACGCAGTCTCCCGAGAACCTTTTTAACGTGTCTCTTATGCTCCTTTTCAGATGATGAATAGACAAGGATGTCATCAATATAGACAACAACACACACATCTATGAGTTCTCTAAGGACATCGTTCATAAAATACTGGAAAGCGGCAGGAGCGTTACAAAGTCCAAAGGGCATCACTTGATATTCAAATAGCCCATACTTGGTGCGGAAGGCCGTCTTCCATTCATCACCTTCTTTTATTCGTACCAAGTGGTAGGCTCCTCTGAGATCCAATTTTGTATATATACATGCTTCTTTGACTTGGTCCAGGAGTTCAGGGATCAAAGGTAACGGGTATCTGTTTTTAACGGTGATTTGATTCAGGGCGCGGTAATCTATACAAGTCCTAAGGTCTCCTTCCTTTTTCGGAACGAAGAACAAAGCCGAGGAAGCTGGAGACTTAGAAGGACGGATAAACCCGTTAGCTAGGTATTGGTCCAGATATTGTCTGAGGTGAAGATTCTCTGGCTCGGTGAGGGCATAAATCCTACTGCAAGGAGGAGTTGTTCCGGGTATTAAGTCTATTTGACAGTTGTAAGACCTATGAGGAGGCAGGGTGTTAGCTTGATCCTTCCGAAAGACATCTTGGAATTCCTGGTAGTCGGGAGGTAATGTAGGAACCTCAGAAGAAATTGCCGCCACTGAAACTTCAGGCCGAGGATAACAAGTGGTAAAACATTCTGGAAACTGAACCGTCTTTGCTCGCCAGTCGATCTGAGGATTGTGTTTCTCTAACCAAGGGATTCCCAGAATGATCTGGAACTGAGGGGCCTTGATCACATCGAACACAATTTTCTCCCGGTGTCCATCTTGGCTCACTAGCGTCACTTCTTGGGTGGCGTGCGTTACTGGTCCGGAGGCTATCTCCGTGCCATCCACTGTAGTAATGACGTCCTTTACTGCCTTAGGGACAAGGGGTAGATTCATCCTTGATGCCATTTCACGGTCCACATAATTGCCGATTGCTCCGCTGTCGATGTAAGCTTCAATTGCATGCAAACGATCCGGACGTGCTGGACTAATGAGGACCATGGGCACCACGAAATGCGAGGTCACGGGACAGATCTTAACGCTCGGCAAGAGGACCTCTACACTTGCCGGGCTAGGTCGTTTCCCTGCTTAGAACTTGTGGCACTGGTGTCTGCGGCTCCTACAGCCTTCTTAGCTGGTTTCACTGGACAGTCTCGAAGAAAGTGCCCTGAGTTCCCGCAATAGAGGCATAATTGCAGCTGTCTTCTTCTTTCCCGCTCCTTTTGGCTTAAAGGACCTTTCATCCCCCCTATTTGCATGGGTTCCACAGTGTCAGCTCCCTTAGCAGAAGTTTATGGTTTAGAAAACACTCGGGTATCAAATTTGGAACGATCAGCCTTCCTGTTCTGTAATCTGTGGTCCAATTGGACGACTAAGTCAATATAGTCTGAACATTCTTGTGGAGGGTTCACAACTTGAGCTAACACATCCTTGAGCTCTCCACGCAGGCCTCTGTAGAAAAGCGTTATTCTCTTGTCCTCGGGCCATTGAGTTTCCACTATGAGTCTGTTGAATGAGGCTATATAGGTCAAGAGGTCTTGATTACCCTGTCGTAATGAAAGAAGTTCATGGTCCAAGGCCTGCCCTTGTGCATGTCTTGCAAAATGTTTCTCCATACTGGACTGGAAGGCCTGGAAATCATGCAGAACCGGATCATCCTGGGTGACTAAAGGAATCGACCAATCTGCGGCGCTGCCACTGAGATAAGAAAGCACGAAAGCCACTTTGGTCTGATCTGTTGGGAATGCAGCTGGTCGACATAAGAAATGTAAGCGGCACTGGTTGATGAACACTGCATATTTCTTTGGGTCACCAGAAAAACGTTCGGGCGGAGCCAAGGGCACATTACCAGGTAGATTGATTTGCACTGGATTTACAGATGGTGCAGAAGGATAGCTTCCTCCTGGAGCGGGCAGAGGTGTCTGTCCGGCCTGCGTTTGTAGCAATTGCCTAGCGAGGTCCTCTGTTCGCTCCTTGGAAAGTATTAGTTATCTTCTTAGAGAGCTTGTTTCCTGACGAGCTGCATGTACTTCTGCTCTTAATTCTCAGAGCAACTGGGCTAAGTGATCAGTGTCTGAGGTTTCCATTGCGCCTGGGTAGGAGTTTTGCGGTGGGCTTCGCGTTCTGTAACGCTTACCTGATTCCCACGGAGGCGCAGGTCATGGCAGGAAGGTGTCTGTGACTCGAAAGGTGATGTGCAGGACTCGATGGGCTTCTGGGGTCGAACCTCTTCGCACTGTGTGACGGACTCGTAGGGTGAGGTTTCTGCAGATGAAAGAATATAGGGGTTAATGGTCTGGGTTGTTTAATGTCTCTCGTCCTCTCTCTCCCAAGCTTCTCCGTAGAGCCCCCAGGTCAACGTGCTCGCCTTAGATAGGTGAATGCTGGACTCTCCATCTGCGTCTGATGCAGGGCGCTGTTGCCAGTTCCTTCACTGGTGAAACATAGGCCTCTTGGACTCAGAGGACCTTTACCGTCGTTAATCGCACGAGCGGTGAGTTTCCAGACACCTTTTTAGTCTTTATAGTCTTTAGAGTCTTTAGGTGCAAGGCACGTTAACATTGAACAGGACTTCGTATGATGCTTTTCTCCCCTTTTGCTTGCAGGACTCGTGAGGAAGATGAAATAAAGCGCCTGGAAATGCGTGATTAAATGCAAGCACTCTAGCTGTTCTTTCCCTTACAGCGTAGTTCGTGCTGAAGAGGCACCGGAGTATTTGCAGGCGTTCTATTGTGAAGAGTGCGATGGGCGTAAGTAAATACCTGTCTAATGTCTCTTCTTTTGTCTTTCAGAAGCTTGTTTGCAGCGCCGGAGTCCGCGGAAGGCCCATAAGTCAATACAATGCTTTTATCTCCGCAGGTGGCGATGCAGCGTGAAGAATTCCAGAGTTCACGGAGTGCCGGTAAGTAATGACAATGCTTTTGTCTTCACAGGCGAAAGTACAGCATGCCGAAATGACCGCAGCCGATGGATCAGGTGAGTAAGCACTGCGAGTTAAGACTGCCTTGCTAACCTGCTGTTTCTTGTCTCTGCAGATGCTGCTGTCGACTGGATACAGGAATGGTGAGTATGATTCTTGCAGATTGAGGAAGAAAGGCTGGAACAGACTCGGTGAGCGTTCTGCTGCAGATGCAGAATAACCCGAAGCAAGTTTCATCCATCGGGTGTGGTTTAAATAGCCTTGGAGTGATGAGGCGTCTTCCTCCACGGCCCCGCCTAGGTAAGAAAAGAGTTCCAGTTCCAGAAGCTTTCCCCATGCTGAATCCAGGGAATGGAGCTGCCCCACCCAGGTAACAAAGTAGTTCCTGTTTACAGAGGACTTCTAAGTGGCTGGTAAGTAAGCAGCATGATCTGCTGCAGGTAAGTCCACCCAAACATCTGCACACATATTATGAGCCCGGCGCTTCCAGTGCCGGGACCGATGATTCTGATGAGCCTGGTGCCACCGGCGCCAGGACAAGGTCCTAAAGGTCCCCGTGGGGACCGGCTGGTGCCTAGGATTAGGGTTAGGGGCCTGCTTCCAAGGACGTTGGGCTGGTCCTGGCTCCTTGGAAGCAGTGATCATGACAGTGATGGTATCATCTGTGACTTCTTTAAATTGAGGGAGAAGCCCAGTTTGCGAAGGAAGTGGCAGACATAATCTAGCTGGGCCTGGGCCTGTTCTGAAGATACAGCCCTGATCAGCCAATCGTCCAGGTAGGGGTAGACGTGGATCCCTTCCCTCCTTAGACTCGCCACCACTAACGACATCAGCTTGGTGAAGACCCTCGGGGCGGAGGTCAGCCCAAATGGCAGCACTCGAAATTGATAATGAGAGTCGCCAATTGCGAACCTCAGGTATTTCCTGTGTTTGAGATGCATTTGCACATGGAAATAAGCATCCTGAAGGTCCAGAGATACCAGCCAGTCCTGGAGCTGGAGGGCCTGAAGGATCTGAGAGAGAGTTACCATCTTGAACTTGTCCTTCCTGTGGAACTTGTTCAATTCTCGTAAGTCCAGGATGGGTCTCAGTCCTCCGTCCTTCTTTGGTACGAGAAAGTAGGGGGAGTACCAGCCCTTGTTCCTGTCCGCTACAGGTACCGGTTCTATGGCACCTTTCTCTAGCAGGTCTATAATTTCCTGCAAGAGGAGCGGATCTGGAACTTTTAGAGAGCTGTTCCCCGGTGGATGACTCTGAGGAATGTGTAGAAAGAGTAGGCAGTAACCCTGGGCAACTGTCTCCAATGCCCAAGCATCTGACGTTATAGCCTGCCATTCCGTCAGATGGTGAGTTAACCTGCCCCCTACAGGTGTATTGTGTGGGAAGGCCTCAGAGTGGTTTGGGGGTGGCTGATGCAGATGCCGAGGGTAAAGAGGCACCTGCTGCTGCTGCGGCATTAGTACTTTTGACCCGCCCACCTCGGGTAGATCTCCTTTGGCCTCTTTGAGCCGGCTGTCCTCTGCCTTTCCTGAATGCGGAATAATAGCGAAAGGACTTTCCTCTCCCAGAGGTTCCTGAGGGGCGAAAAGGAGTTTGGCGGATAGCAGCTCCTAAAGATATTGCTGCTGCTTTAGAAGTCTGCAACTTTTCCAGACTGTCATCAGCCTTTTTCCCGAATAATGAAGAGCCGTCAAAGGGCATATTTAAAAGTCTGGGGTGTACTTCTGGAGCAAAGCCAGACTTTCGCAACCACGCATGCCTGCGGATTGTTGTACTTGCCGCCATGGCCCTGCTGATACTGTCAGCCGAATCGATGCCAGTTTGAAGTGATTCGCACATGGCATCTTTGGCATCTTTAATAATGTTAAGGAAGGCTTCCTTTTCCTCTCCTTCGGGTATGCAGTCAGCCGCTGATGAAGCACACTCCCATATTGTGTGACTGAACCTGGCGAGCGTACAGGTGGCGTTGATGGACTTCAACGCCATACTACAGGCAGAGAAGACTTTCTTCGCCATAGAATCGTACCTCTTGTCATCTCTATCCTGTGGGACAGTAGGGTAAGCGGTCCTACTGCTAGATGAAGTTGCCGCTTGAACCACCAGGCTCTCTGGAGTCGGGTGTTTTGATAAGTAGTCAGGGTCAGCAGCCGCTACCCTATACTTGGCTGACAATCTTTTATTGACCACAGGGATAACTTCAGGAGTTTCCCAATTAGATGTAATTTTCCTTTGTAAGGCTGCATGGAAGGGGACCACAGGGTCCTCCTGTGGGCCTTTGTCTAATATGTCTGTTAGGTCATCCTGTTGAAAAACAGGTGAAGGCGCAGACCAACCCATAAATTCAATAATTCTTGCCATCAGGGTTCTATAGCGTGTTTCGGCATGTTCCCCTGGGTCTAGCTTAACAAATTCCACTTCTGGGGAAGTGTCCAGCCCACTTGCCTCATGTAGTGACTCCTGTAGGTCCTTCAGCCTTCTTTCCTCAGAGGTGAAATCCTCTGAAATAGGCAGTGTGGTCCTCTGTAACCCAAATGTTTTCTGGTCAGAATCTTCCCCCTCTTCATAAATTGAAGATAGTCCAGGGTACTCTGACCTCTGAAATGGTGTAAAACCCATCTCTAAGGCAGAAGGAGCCAAACTCGTTGTTATTGGGCGAGAAAACGTCGATGTCGTCGACGCTGATGTAACAGGCTTTGAAGGCGCCGAGAACGGCGTCGAAAAAACTGGAAGGGCCTCGAAGAACTCGAGAGGATCGGCATCCTACTCGAGGGCATCGGCGACGGTCTCGGCATCGTGCCGGAGGCCCTTGGAATCACCGTTGGCTGTGGAGTGGCCTTGGTCCTCTCTTTCATCGGCGTCGATGTCGACGATGGCGTCGAGTCGATTGACCGATGCGTCGAGGAACCCTTCGACAATGGCGTCGATGGCGCCGATCCGTGCGTCGAAGGAATCTTCGACGACGGCGTCGAAGATGGTGCCTTCTTACCCGATGGCACATGGCGCTCTCGGGTGGAATGTTTCGCCGGGTGCTGCGACTGGCGGCGTTTTGATTTTTTGGGTTTTTCACCCGGGGTATCACCCTCAGCTGTCTTCGAGGGGGTCGAGGCCGCGTTCTCCAAGACGCTTAACATTTTCTTTCTGAATTCCTCCCACTCAGCTTGAGAACTGTGTTTAGTGGGACGGGAGACCCTTTCTGGGGACACAGAAGATGACGAGGAAGGGGATCTTCGACGTCTCTTTTTTGAGTGTCTTGATCTCGATGAATGGTGGGAGCTACTTCGAGATCTAGAATGGGAATGTTTTCGATGGCGAGGAGACGAATGCCTCGACTCAGCCGAAGAAACTTTCGAGGAGGTTTTGACTGACTTACCTCTCTCAACCTTCCCCTTGCGCTCCTTCAAGGCTTTCGTTGTCATGGACATGCAGTCCTCACACTATGAACAATGGTGCTCGGATCCCAAGCACCACAAGCAGATCCTGTGTGGATCCGTTATCGACATTTTTTTACCGCAGTCTCAACATTTCTGAAGCCGGATCGCGGCGTCGTCGGTTCCGATGAAGAAGCCATCGAGAACGAGAAGGTATATTCGAGTAGATATAGTTAGTTATCCTGACTGAACTGAGCAACGACGTTCCGAGGCCCCATGAAGTGCGGAAAAACGGAACTGAGCAACAGACGCAGCGCGTGGCTATTTATGGGCATGATGACGTCGGCGCCAATACGGTGGCCGTTGAGGGACATCAACTCGTCGGACGTCGACGCGCAGCGCCCTCTACAGAAAAAATTTCCGAGGCCAGCAAGCTGGAAACGTATTATCAAAGATAAGGAATACGTCAGAGGACACAATCCCTTCGACATGCTTTTTTTTGCACAAGGGTATTTCCATCTGAGCAGCCCAAGTGGCATCCATGAAAAGACCGGCTGCACCAGAATCCACAAATGTAGACACCTTCACAGACCGATGGTCAGAGACATACAATTCAACCAACGTGATTGTGATTGGCCTGACTGCTGCCTTCTTGGGCCTCCCCTCAGCCGGCAGGTGCAGCCTGCTCATTTTCACTGGGGAAGGCCTCAGGTAGAGCCACTCACCTGTCTGTGCCTGTTCACGCCCCCTCCTCCATTCCATCTAGGAGCAAGGGGGCTGCACCAATGGCATCCGCATCCAGCATCAAGACTAACAATGTCTTGTTAAGAAGGCCGCCACCATCATTGCACCTGCAGCACTGGACCTTTGCTCTGCGGAGTTCCTCCTCCAATGTCATTTGAATGGCCTGACTGATGCCTTCCTGGGCCTCCTCTCAGCTGGATCATTTTCACCGGCCTCAGCGTAAGGCCACTCACTTGTCTGTGGCTGTCCAGGCCGGTCACAGGCCATACTACACTTACCTGCTCTTCAACTACCCTTAGGTGAGAGGTGCCCTTGCTCCTCGTTTTTCCCGCTCATTCTTGCACTCTGAACCCACAGCACCTTGCCCTCAAGTCCCTTCCACTAATACCACTGCTACGAGTTATACCTGCAGGAGCTTATTCAACCACCACCCCTCCTGTCCCTCCAACCTCCTGCATCCATCCTCTTGTCGGCACCCATTGTGGTCTGCTCTTCACCTTGTTTCTGTGGCCCCCCTTCCAATCTTTAACTGCCACCTTTACTCTTCTATGTACAGAGTTGTACCTGCCACCTTCTGTCACTCGATTATCCCCCGCACTCTGCACGTCCTGCGGGATGTCCCCAGCATTGCGCCAGCTCCATTTGCATACATGCCAACCCTCCCGATTTAGGCGGGAGACTCACGATTTTTCTAAGAAAAATGTTGCTATTTTTTACTTTCTCCCTCCTAACATAATTCTAACCCCAATTCAATTGAATGGGAAAATTCAGTTCTCTCGCTTTCTGTGACACAATCTCCCGCACGGGTCCTCCAAAAGGTTGGCATGTATGCATGTGGACCGCCCGGTACTTCATCTTTTCAACGCTGCACCTATCTATCGATCTGCCATGCTCCTCCAGCCTGACGATGGCCACCGCTTAACTTGGTGCTGCTGGCTATAATCGCTGGTCAATCGGCCTGCAATTTCATCTGCTGCATCCCTCCATCGTTCTTCCATGCTCCTCCAGCCTGTCCATGGCCTCCGATTGTCTAGATGCTGCTGGTTATAATCACTCCCCCTATCTTGTTGCAAAGTTCCACACCTCCATAGTTGCCCTTGCAACTCTGCCATGACGTCAAAGCATTCTGCCTGCCGTTGCTCACATGAATCAGCATGTTGATTGACCTCCTCCTGCAATCTACTGCCTGCCTCCATCCTCATGAACTCATTTGATATTTGCCCTCCTGCCTGCAAGCATTGATTCAGACCTCTACTAAATCTTACCTGCCTGTAACCTACATCCTTGACCCCTCACTCAGCCCTATGCTGCAGTGTTTCTTTCTTTAGTAACCTTCACCTTCTGTCTCATTTGTGTCTGCATGCCTGATGTAGCCCCTCATTCCATGAGGTGCAGCTTTTCCAGACTGCCGTTCATTCATACCTGCTTAACCCTAATTATTTGTGTGCATGACTGATGTAGCCCCTTATACGCCTACGGCCTGTCCCCTTTCCTTCATACTTTTGGGACATTCCGTCGATCAGGACAGGACTTCAACACTTTTGAAGCATCAAAAATAACTTTTTTGTCCTTCTTTTATTTTTACGCAGTGCCACCGTACATGACCATAACCCCACATTCCTAGGCTTTCAGTCCTTTTATCCGCACAGTCGAGGTCGGATGCACTTGCATCGTAGGGAATTTTCTTTTTTTTGTTCCCTTGTCCTTCATCTTCATGCTCCGGTTCCACGGTCTTCTTTCCTCCGTCTATGCTGAAGCGTCTGGGATTTGTGTCTTCGTGCAAACGTTGTTTTGCGAGGGCGGATCCCCATTCTCTCTGTCTGCAGTGCTTGGGCCCAGAACATCGCTGGGACTCTTGTTTCTACTGCGACTCTCTCTCCGTCCGGGCTCTCCAGCCTAGGCTCGTCAAGTGGGAGGAGGTGTTCCAATGGCTTCCTCCTACACATTTACAGAAGTTCATCGATGAAAAAATGAAGCGTCCGGTAAATTCCTTCCTTTTGAGGGCACCCCGGCCAGATGACTCCTTCCCAGGGTCTTCTGGTTCTGGGAGGGGCCCAAGTGGCTCTGGTACCAGGGTTCTCCCTGAGGTGTCCTGAAAGGGATCTAACCTGGATTCCAGAGTTTTCTCCAAGGCCCCCTGTCAAAGGGCTGCCAAGACCCGATTTTCATCCGACGTTCTCCATCTGGGGGCTAAGACTAAGCCCAAAGTTTCTGGGGCTGTTTTGACCAGTGTTATTCCAGAGGTTTCCAAGTCTGGAACTAAACATACCAAGCCTAGTCTTGTGGTTTCCTGTACAGTGACTAAAGGTACCAGGCTTAACCCTGAGGATCCCCAAATAGGGACTATAGTTAAAACCAGCAAGATCGAGGGGCCTCATTCAGGGGATCTGGCTACCGGGTGTGACCCTAAGCCTTCCCACAAACAATCTTGCGGTCGTACCAATCCTGCTGAGGGGGCAAAGAAGGAGGGCAAAGGCCCTAGGTCATTCAAGCACCGGCCCTGCCGAGGTGCCCTCATCGAGAGCTAATTCTTCCTCAGAATCCAAAGGGGCTCAAAAGCACTCTAGATCTGCTAGTTCCAGCTCTACCGAGGTTCTCTGTCACAAGGCTAAAATGGATTAAAAAGCCCCTGAAATCCCTGTAGTGACAATGGCTTCACTGAAACCTGTGAAGCAGATCACTTCAGCCAGTGACAAAATGGCAGTTCAACCCACGCGGTCTGATGTGGCCATTTTGATGAGCTCTTTCACACCAACGTTCGCAACGGCTGGTGCAGAGAGGCCTATTTTTGGGTCTGAGCAGCATTTGAATGTGAATAATAGAAATCCTTTTCGCCCTCCAATAGATTGGCGTGCACAGTTTCTGCTGCCACGCACAGTCTTGCTTACTCCTGCGTCTGCTCCCTTAGTTTATGTGGATCCAGTTGGAGGAGGGCCATCTTGGCAACCAGCCTCATTAAAATCCTGGGGGTATGCACCTTCATAGTGGCCTCTACCCACTCCTCTGCCTAGACCTTCCTCTGAGGATGCGTTCTTTGGAAAATTCCAGGCCCTTATGCACTCTGACCCGATAAAGGCTAACTTTAAGGATCTATTCAAAGAAATGTATCTTAAGCCTCTCGAGCCGCAGCTGCTCCTCCTACTCCTCAGCAGGTTTCGGTAGTGCCGCCTCCTCGTCTTCCGGTGGGGCCCCTCCTAAACTGCCACCACTGCCTCCACTTTCACCAGTGCTTAAGACGCCATTTGCGCAAACAAGTATGCCCACAGTATCTGAAGTACCACGTGCTGGGGATCAGTTTTCTGTTCCCGCCACAACTGACGAGGACCAATCAGAAAAGGATAGCGAAGGTCCGCCCCACTCTGTCAGAGCTTTTCATGAACGGGTCTTGGATATGATGGCGTTGCAGGATATTCCAATACCCGAGCCTCTGGCTCCACAAGAGGGAGTACTTTCAGGAGTGTTAACTCTTATGACAAAGGAGCGCACAGGCCTTTTCCTTCAAATGATGTGCTTGCTGAAGCCTGCAAGGTCTGGGAGAAACCTCATTCCAGGCAGCATGTAAATAGGAAAATTGACGTTCTCTACAAGCTACACTCGTCAGAGGACATACCTTTGACTGCATGTCCACTTCCCTCATCAACGGTAGTGGCAGCAGCTACGCTCCATTCTAAGCTGTCCTCAACATCCTCCAGGGATGCCTCTCAGGTCCTGTTCAAAGAGGACAAAATTCTCGACGCCATTGGGAAAAAAGTCCTTTCCAATTCTGGTCTTCAGCTGAGGCAGGGGAATACCGAGGTCATCCTTGCAGCGGCACATCTCAAGCTGTGGAAGGAGCTTTCTGAATTTCAGGAATGTATCCCACAGGAGAGGCTGGAAGATTTTAAAGAGGGCCTATCTGATGCCAGAGTTCTGGCTCAGGACCTGCTGGAGGCCGCGGCCCATCATGTAGACACTTCTACTCGGGGCCTTATGGTTGGGATAACCATCTCCCGCCAAGCATGGTTGCATGCTGCAAAGTTCTCGAAAGAGGTTCAGGACAAAGTACTCGACCTTCCCTTCGAAGGTAAAGAGCTGTTTCACTCCTCCACCGATGAGGAACTCAATAAAACAAAGGCAAGCACTAAAATGTCTAAATCTTTGTTGGTCCTTGCAAAACCCGCAGCTAAAGCGGCCTAAATGCAGAGGTTGGGGACCCAGACAAGGTCCTTCTCAGGTTTTAGAGGGTTCCAGGAGCGTCGAGCACGCAGGCAGAAGGTTCCTCTGGTGCACCTCGTCGCAAGCAGCAAAAGCAAAGTGGGTGGTTTTTCTCTCAGTCATCAGCCTCCTCTTCGGGAAGAGGTGGTCTTGCCGCTGACAAACCATCCAATGATGTTTTCTATCGGTCACACGAGACTCTGCTGGGAGGACGTATATTTTCTCATCTGGCGGCATGGCAGACCATCACAGAAGACCGATGGGTTCTGTCCGTCACCTGAGCGGGCTTCTACTTGCCCGTCCCTCAAACACCACCCTCTCACCCTCCTCTTCAGCAGACTGGGTCTCCCTCCCTCAGAGCAGAGGTATAGAAACTTCTGAACCTCAGAGCGGTGGAACCTGATCCCTTGCGGGAGCAAGGGAAGGGCTATTACTCCTGTCTGTTTACAGTGCCCAAACCCAACCAGGCTGGCCTCCGCACTATCCTCGACCTCTCCAACTTCAATCTTTTCCTACCTCAAGAGAAACGCAAGGTGATCATGCCCAGCCAGATAAGGTCCTCTCTCCGGAAGGGCGATTGGCACAGTGTGGTAGCTCTACAGGACCCTTAAATGCATATCCTGATCTGGGGCCCACATCAGAAATACCTTTGGTTTTCCGTGGGAACAGAACACTTCCAATATCGACTGCTGCCGTTTTCTCTCAGCTCCGCACCACGTATCTTCACGAAGATGATGGCGGTTTTCGCAGAGTTCCTCAGACTGCAGGAAGTTCATGTCTATCCATATTTGGAGGATTGGCTTCTGCAGAGTCCTTGTCCACTGGCTGCAACAGCCAACCTTCAGTCACTCCTCCAGCTCCTGTTCCAACTGGGGCTGTCTGTGAACTGGCGGAAATCGTCTATGAGGGTTGCTCAAGAACTGATTTTTCTAGATTTCCGTTGGGACATGGTCTGTGCCAGAGTTTTCCTAACCGAGGACAGAATAGCGGATTTATCGGCCACGTGCTTTCTTTTCCTGAACTCCTCCCACATGTCGGTCTGGTGTTTCCAGAGACTCCTGGACCTGATGGCTTCATGCGTGTTAGCCCTACCTCTTGCAAGACTGAAAATTATGTGCACACAGCTTGCACTTCTGGGCTGCTGATCCCAAGTCGTGGATCCGGATTCCAAAATTATTCCAATACCATTCTTCATGACAGTGGATCTTCAATGGTGGTCAACCTCCAGCAACCTTTCAATGGGAACCTCCTTTCAGGATCTCTTCCCACAGATTACAGTTACAACAGACTCCTCCTTCCTAGGGTGGGGAGCGACGTTAGGTCACCTCAAGGTGTACGATCTGTGGACGTCCCAGGACAGAATGTCTCATATCAACTACCTAGAACTCCTGGCAATCTTTCTGCCATTGAAAGCTTTCCAGCCTTCTATCATCAACAGAGTGGTGCGAATTTGCATGGTCTGTAGCTATGTTCTACATAAGCAAGCAGGCGGGCACCAGGGCACCTCCTCTGGTGGATCTAGCTATCCAGATTTGGAATTGGGGAGTCCAACACAATGTCTGGCTGATACATCTTTCAGCCCCTCCGTGTTTGGAAAGGGTGTTTGAAAAGCAGGAGAAGTGGAACGCTGGTCTATTCTTTCCCCCAAATGATGTTCTTGAAGTCTAAAGTTGATCTGAAGCACCATCTGAATAAGCTGGTCCAAAGAATCCAGACGTTTCATCCGTGACAGTTTGTCTTTCAATTTGTCAGAAAGCCCATGATGAGATACAGTGAAGCAGGCTTCATCCGACCAAGCTGCTTGTATCACCTTTTGTTTGAATTTTGTGGTATAAGAAAGCATGTCCTGCTGTGCCTGTTGAAATTCCCAATGTACATAAGATCTGGGCGATCAAACAACTTTTTGAAAGCAGTCAAAAAGGCAGCATAGGAATTTAAAAAGGGATCATCTGTAGAAACCAATGTAGTTGCCCAACCCAGGGCACTACCTGACACTGACATGTGGGTTATCAAATATCCCACCTTAGAGCTGTCTGTTTGGAATGACAGTTCCATAAACGAGAACTGGACAGGATAAGCATCCAAGTACTCGTTTAATTTTTTCGTATCGTCAGAGTCTTTCTCCACAGCCATGGTGGAGCCTTAAGCCCCCACAGGTAATGCATTGCGGACGTGTAAGGCCTGGTTAAGATACAGGTACACCTTTTTTAGAGTTTGGACCTCAGTGGTGAGATTCTGAACCGCGTGCATTAATTCCTGCAGCTGAGCTATTTCTGCAGTAACAGGTTTTGGGTGTTGCAATCTTTCTGGTCACTGTCTCACTTGTGATTTGAGAGTTGTTCTTGCCTTGTAGAGATAGGGCCTATCCTCTCTAGAAGTCAGGGCTATCCAACTGAACGGATCCCCAAAGCTGCCAGAAAGGCCAGATCCAAGGAAAAACCCTCTTTTGGAGGAGAAAACCTTGTAGCAAAGCATGCGGGCTAGCATCGCAGTTTCAATAATGACAGGAGCCAAGAGGAGTAGGTAGACAATGCGGTAGGAGCCGTTGAGGCCAGAACAGAATAGAAAGGAAGCCAAGAACAGGAGCAGCACAAGGCAAGGTAAGATACAGAGTTAAGCATAAGAAGAAAGGGTTAGAACAGGAAACAAGCATCCGTGCAATGGGAGAAAGTTGTGACGCATGGCTTACTCCTACTATGCAGCCTTTGTTGTGGATAAATCGAAGACCCTCCTCCAAGGATGTGCCGTGACATGCTCTACGTTGTGGCCAAGTTGTAGTTGGCAAAGATGTGTATGCGATACGATGCGTTGGACTTTCTGCCATTGCATTCTATTTCTTCCTCAGCTGTCGGTTGATTTTCAGGCGGACCGCATTATAACCCCCTCTCAGCCGCAGCCAAGAGCAATCTCTATTTAATCCTGTAGGTGGATGTCAGAGGCTTGGGCCTCCTTCTGGTCTCCGGTACCCTGGCTTCACCACGGGAATCCCTCCTGCTCTGGGGTACCTGATTGAGCATCCAGGTCAGAAGTTATTGGTTCTGATTGTTGGGCAAGATTTCTTGAGTATCGTGGGTGGACTTGCCAATTCCACCAATTCTGGTCTTGCAGCCACTGGCTAGCTTGATATCATCTGCTAGTTTCAGTGTCTCCTTTTTCTCTCCTCCTCTTGGTTTACAAGTATTCTTTAGTATCTTTTCTGGACTTGCGAACTCCAGCAAATGCATTCCTTCTGTGGCTACTGGCTAGCCACAGTCTGATATGTCGGTTTATGATTGGTCCGCTTTAGGCTCCCACCAGGTCTTGCATTGTATTAAAGAGGGATTAAGTTGTCTTCTCCCAGGGCTTCAAGATGGTGACTGCGGGGGAGGAGAGGAGACGTGCGTGAGCGGAGCTCCGTCTCCTCTCCTGAGCCGCAACAATAAGCACATCAAAGTAGCGGGTTTCTCGCTCCTCAGACGGCATATAAAAGTCAGAAGAGCGGGTGGAGAAGAAGCAGGACTCAAGCGAGCGGATCGGAATACCGCTCTCAAAACAAAGCATCGGCGCAGGGGGCTGACAGAGGAAGGATGGGGCTGGCTGCTGTCACAAGTACGAGCCACCATGAACCAAAGCGGATGCGCCGCACCCTCAGAGCAGGCGGTAGGAGCACCGTATAACAAACACCAGCGTGAGGCCTGTGCAACAACGCAGTACAGAGGAGAAGGAAGACCGGGTGACCTATGAGACCTGAATGCCACAACCCGAAGCCGACATGCCGCACAGCAAGGCCGAGGCCGACGTACTGCATGCAGGGAAGTGGCAGAAGAGGAGAGCCGAGAACACAGCAGCCAGGCGGCGCACCACCGTATCCCCCGCAGGGGTGCAGACAAGCCAGAATCTGTACCGGGGCCACGGCGGGTGAACACAGCTCTGACCCCCCCATATCACCACCGGAAAGTGGGCTGCAGGTGGGGGAGAGACCCCATCAGACACTACAGGGCGGAGGAAACGGCCGGACAAGCCACGGGGAGACAACCCACAAGGACGCTGAAACGAACGGAAAAGAGATACCCACGGGGATTCACCCGGGCCCCCATCCACAACACATCGTGCGAAAGACGCATCGGAAGGGAAGGGGAAAGCAACGGAGCACAAGGGTGTCTCTCCCCCGGAGCCACGACGCAGGAACAGTGAACATCAAAGGCAGAGGAGAAATGATTATGCAACTCCAGCAGAGAAAAGATTATGCAACTCCAGCGGAACGGCCCCACCAACAGCAAGGAAGCACACTGTTACATACGGTAAGGGCCTTACACAGCAGACTGACCCCCCGGTGCATAAGAACGCCCAAAGACAGCACCAAGGGTTTCTGCTACAAGAGGTAGCGGGACTTAGATGGAAACACACCAGGGAGGTGGGCCCTGCCATATACAACTCGAAGCCTAAAGCCTAAGGGCTAACAGAAAGGAAGAGGTCCAGAAAGGGGAAAAAAGGCAAGCGGAGCCCCCCAGGGCAACAGAGGACTCCAAGGCTGACAAGGGCACCCAAAGGATCAAGCTCGCCCACAGATACCCCAGAAAAGGCGATCTATCAAACAAAGGAACCAGGGGGAAAGAAGGAGACAGGCCTATGGACCGCCCCAAGGATCCCGACTCCGAACAGCGCAATCAGTTCAGCACAGGCCACAGGTTGTGGTCAGGAAGATATAGCAGGGGGAAGACATCCAAATCCATCCAAACCCCACAAAGGAAAGGCGCCAAGTGAAACACGGCAGAAAAGACAGACTTCAAAAGAGCGACACCCATGTCAAAATCCAGGGGGAGACAAACACAACCACTGCCGCAGACCCCACAAGCAAGGCAGGAGCAGAACCTAGTCCATCTCTGGGGAGCGGATAAAACGACACAAGAAAAAGCGAAAACACATAAGGATAAAGGCGCAGTGACAGATCCAGAACCCTCCCCTGAAGAGATGGCCACGAAAGAGGACTTGAAGACATGGTTCAGGGAATTCCAGCCACAATTCATGACCTCGAACGCACAATTTGAATCGATGAAAAGTGAAATCAAAATGGCGGTGCAAGAACTAAAAACTGAGGTAGCAAGCATAGGAGAGAGAACAGACACCCTGAAGAAAATAGTGCAAAATATGGAGGAGGACACACAACAAAGTGCAGAGATGCAGGAACACCTGGTCTGCCTGACGCACAATTTAGAACTTCAGTGCAAGGATCTAGAAAATCACTCTCGAAGGTCGAACATAAGGATAAAAAATATGGTGGAAACAGTAGAAGACAAAGACCTTAAAGTAGAGGTGCAACAGGTCTTTAAAGACATATTGGACTCAGCGGACGCAACAGATGTTCCAATAGATCGGATACACAGGGTGGGCCCGCGGAGAAGAGCCGAGCTTGGCGCCGGGTGCCCGCCCCCACAACGTCCTGGTGGCCTTAAGCTCATACTCCCAAAAGGAACAAATCCTCCGGAAAGCAAGGACATTGGACCACGTTTGCATGAATGGAGTAGACATTTACCTATACCAAGACTTGGCACAGTCGACACTCCAAAAAAAGCGAGAAATGACCCAGGTGACGAGAGAATTGACCGCAAAACAAATCAGGTATAAGTGGACCTTTCCCTTTGGATTATTGTTCTCGTGGGAAGGGAAACAACGAAGAATAACAACGAGGGAGGAAGGAATACAACTATTGAACTTGCAAGAACAAGAAAATGATCAACCACAGACCAGCAGAGAAAGATCACCCACGCGGAGTACCCCGTGGGAATGGAAGACAATAAATAGGAGGACGAGACGCCCCAGCAAAAAGAAACAGATACTCGAGCATCTTGGAAAAAACAATGGCAGGCCGCGACTGCGCTTGAGCAGGAGTGGACTTCTGCGCAACGCTCCCTCCAAGCAGACTTCGGAGCGAGAAACCGTCATACAGTTGCCGTGAGGGGAGGGGGAAGCCGAACCGGGTGCCACTGAAGTATCCAGAGAGGGATTTAGGACTCCCCTAAATGTTATCCCTGAGAATATAGATGGCATGGTGCACACATGCGACACGCCTGAAAGATCATAGGTCCCAGAGCCCTCCTCAGGTCAGTTAGGGGGGGGAGATTAGGGGTGGGGAGGGAACCGGAAAGGATTACACTCACTGAACAGTAAAACGAGAAAGGCACAAAAGCAATCAAACTTCTATGACAGGATGGGGTTAAAACTGTTAACATACAATGTCTGAGGGCTGAACTCCCTGGTTAAAAGGAAGAAAGTTGAGCACTTCCTACGACAGGGGAAATATGACATTATAATGCTCCAGTAAACCCACATTAAAGGCCAGGACAGAAAAAAGGTCTGATTGAAAGGATATAACCAAATACTACAGGCAACGCACAAAAGAAAAGAGCGGGGCTTATGATCGCAATTCGAGACACCCTAAACACAGAAGCAGACAAATCGGGGAGATATCTTTTAGTGAACCCAAAAGTAGAGGGGCACCCCCTTACATTGGTGGCACTATATGCCCCTAACTCGGGACAAGAAGGTTTCCTTACAGATAATCTAGACAAACTAGAACACTTTGCCACAGGGGAGATTGTGATGGGAGGGAATTTTAACATCACCTGGGACCCAGGTTTAGACAGATCGGGACCTAAACAACAGGGCCAGGGAACCCCATCAAAAGCCCTATGACAGAAAATGAATAACCTAGCGTTGGCAGATGTCTGGCGAAATATGAATGGCAGACAAAAAGGCTTCACATATTTCTCACATGTCCACAATACCATGTCAAGGATAGATTATCTCTGGGTCTCGACAGTGCTTCTGGGAAAGATACAACATTCGGAGATTGGCTCCATTTCGTTCTCGGATCATGCCCCATTGTGGGCAGACCTATCCCTGGCACAATGTCACTCAGGACTATGGTGATGGCGACTCCCAGCGGAAATAATCAGGGATCCAGTTTTGGGGAATACTCTCAGGGAACACATCACAGAATACCTAGCATGCAATAACCTCCCAGAGACATCCAGGGAAACACTATGCGAAGCCTTAAAGGCAATGACAAGGGGACACCTCATTGCACTTAAGACACAGAGGGAGAAACAGAACCGTCAATGGGAAAAAGAGCTAGAGGCAAACATAAGCGCGATCCATGCCGAAATCCTGCAAGAACCATCCTCTACACTACAAAAAGCCTTAAGACACGCCCATGGGCAGCTGGAATCACTTTGCAACAAAAAAGCAGAGAGGGACCTACTATATTTGAAACATTGGTACTACATAAAGGTGAATGAAGCCAACAAAATCCTGGCCAGGCAACTAAAAGGGAAAAAGCAAACCCAGGCAGTAAAGGCACTAATGGATGACAAAGGGCAAACGAAGACACTAACGTCAGATATTGGGGACATATTTAAACAATTTTATCAGAACCTCTACTCCTTGGATCACCCTGCAAGGAACAGCAAACGTCCTACCTACATGGGGGCCACCTCCCAGTAATATTGGAAAAGGAAAAGCAACATCTAGACAGGGAAATCACGGTGGAAGAGGTGAATAGGGCAATACGGGACTTCCCTAGAAACAAAGCCCCGCACCCGGATGGCTACACTGCACAATTTTACAAGACATGTAAGGACATACTAGCCCTAGTCCCTAAAGAATTATTTAATAAATTCAAAGGAAAGGGAAATATCACCCAATCTATGAACAAGGCGAATGTGTTGGTCTTCCATAAGCAGGCAAAGAATCCGCAATTCCCAAGCTCATACTGCCCGATAGCACTAATTAATCTAGACGCAAAGCTGTACACCAAAATTCCAGCTACTAGTCTTGCGCAAATCCTCCCGAAGTTGATCCACCAGGACCAATCGGGGTGCCTCCTGAACAGACAAACTCACAACAACATCAGGAGTGTAATTCATCTGGTGTAAAAAAAATTGGGATAACACAATCCCCAGCCATAGTACTGGCATCTGACACGGAGAACGTGTTCGACCGTGTTGGGTGGTCACTTCTCTTCCATATACTGCGAAAAATGGGTATGGGGGAAACTTTCATAGACATGATCCGGGCCAACTATAATTCCCTGACAATTTGTGTAGCAGTGAACGTCGGGTTGTCCAAGAAAGTACAGATTGAGAGAGGAACCAAACAAGGGTGCCCGCTATCACCCCTCCTATACGCGATATTTCTGGAGCCCCTATTGGCACGAATTAGAGACATGTCGGATGACATATTGGTGGCCCTGGGAGACCCAGAGAAGTCTCTCCCAATCCTCATGCAGGAGATTGAGACATACGGATCCCTTTCTGGGTTGAAATCCAACAGACAGTAGTCGGAAATCCTGATACTAGCCAGGAATAGAACACATATCCAATCAGTAGCATCAGCCCTACAATTGAAGGTAGCGAAAAGTGGGGTCAAGTATCTGGAAATCACCCTGACAGGAAGGCTAGATGATCTATATGACCAAAATTATCCTCAACTGCTTGATAAAATCAAATGAGACATAACGAGATGGAACCCATTATCGATATCATGGTGGGGAGGGATAAAGGCAGTAAAGATGACCATATTATCTAGAGTCATGTATCTGTTCCAAGCCTTGCCGATCAGAATCCCACCTTTCTTTTTTAAATCCCTCACGAAAAAGACCCCCAGAGTATCCAGTGTGATTCTGACGGCACGGAGAAAAGACAGAGGCTGTGCCCTCCCACACTTTAAGAAATATTATGAAGCTGCCCAATTAAGACCCAACCGACACCTCCTCTGACTAGGAAAACAATATAGACATCCCAACATACAAATCAGTGAGATTATGAAAGCGACGTTAAGTATATGGGATAAAGTTACACAGAAAGATACACTAACAAAAGACCCATCCCCGTTTATACCCTTATTTAAAAACCCAGAATTCCTGCCGGGAATGGAGAAAGCGTCATTCCAGAAGTGGGAGGAGGCAGGTTGTAAAATGGTCGGGGACATGTATCAGGCGCAACACATAAAATCATTTGCAGACTGCATAACACAGCTAGACCTGAACGCCAATGACAGATATAAATATGAACAACTACACCACTGGTTGAGCACCCCACGCATCAAAAACGCAGCGACAAGGGAGCTGACCCCATTTGAAACGTACATCATGACATACACAGGTGCAAAAAAGTTTGTCTCGAACACCTATACGTTTATAAATGCCCAAGTTGAAGACGTCAAATGGCAATACATAAAAAGATGGGAGACGACACTTAAAGGCACGCTCCCAAAGGAACGTTGGTAATACGTTTGGGGGGGCACTACCTAAGCTCATGAGAGCCATCCAGACTAGAGAAATGTGTATGAAAATACTCTTACAATGGCACTACATGATGTAAAGAAACTCCCCAAATAAATGCTGGGGTGAATGTGGAGGGGAGGGAGACTGGCTGCCTATATGGTGGGGCTGCCCGGCTCTACAGCAATATTGGGCAGACGTAAAGACTCAAATGCAGACAATGTTCCCAGACATCGGGAGCCTGGGGGAAGAAGTGTGGTTATGCGGGCTTTGGGATCCGCAGGATAAACGTCTGAACTTGACACAGAAAAGTAACTTTATGGGACTAGTGATAGGGGCATGGTTGGAAATAGCTCAAAAATTGAAACAGAAACACCCACCAATGGCAACTGACTGGACACGAAGAGTCTGGTCACATATAGCCATGGAACACATAACATGCAATATCCAAGGAGAGCATCAAAAATTCAGAGCGGACTGGGGTATAGCCCTGGAATTTCTTCAAAGCGACTACATGGAACAATGGTGCCTGCATAAAATAAGGATACTAGACATGTTCAATTAAAGGAGGGAAGAAGACATCTCAACGAGCAGAGACACCTCCGGCGAACTTCCAGTGGGGGTGGGTGGGCAAGGAGAGGAGGGAGGAAGGGAATGTTTACATTTGGATAAGGATATGATCCAATGTTATATTGAAATCAATACAAATATTGTTCAAAAAAATTGTCTTCGCCCCACCTTCCTGGTCCTTCTCCACCTGGTGCCCCTCTACCAGCTTCTGTATTACCCTTCACACAATACTGGGGCAGTACAGGGTTTTCTGATCCCTTTTGGCATTTTTTCTCTGCCTGCTCCTTCATCCCATCCTCCTCTGTTTGTTGCTCCTCTTTCCTCTGTGCCTCCTCCAGTTCCCCTCTTATTCCTACACCTGAAACATTTTCCTGCCTCTGATTTCCTTCTCTCTTCATGCCGCTTTCTTCCTCAAGCCTTCTTCATCCCAGTGTGCATCTCTGTCTTCCTAGTTGCTCCTCTCACTGCTCTCTCTGTGACACCTTCTAATCACCTCCAAACACACACGCAACTGCCAGCAGGAAGGTTCCGTTTAGATTCTAGCACATGTATTTATTTATTTCATTTGTTGATAGCGCTCAAACCCGTAAGTATCACGACGCTGGCAGCTTACCCATGATCAATTATTCTCATTATGTGTATGCGCCTGCACATACTGATTGTCTGGGCTCTCTGAGTGAGTATTCTTAATAGTCCCTGGTGAATCAAAACCATTGCCAGTGATCATTCATCAGACCGTGGATCTGAGCACATAAACATCTGGGACACCATGGAAGCGGCCCAGTCACGATGGCAGTCTGCAGAATGATTCTCTCGCAGGCCTCAGTGACTCCTCCTTACTCTCTGGAATGGTGTGTGTTGCAAAAGTTTATGCTGTCTACATTTAATTGCGAGCCGACATGAGCCGCCCTTGTGGGCGGATTCGCGCTGCTCCAGAGTCGCTGTTGTTGCCTTTCTAACTGTAAGAACTTCAACTAGCGAGCTGTAGGACGCTATTTACTTGCCAGCAGTCTGTTTGTCCAACCTGGATACCATACTTATACATTGCATTTTTTATTTTATTTTTACCAGCTTACGTTCTGGACCTATTGACACATTTTGGACACAACACTGGAAATCTCTTGGAGACTTAGAATTTCGATCCAACCAGAGGCCACAGTTTAAACCAAGGACAGCCTTTCGTGCTGCCTTCGGCAAACCTCGATACATTCCACCTCATCCAGTTTCTAGGTGAGCCTCATTGGCTTCATTAACTTTGATTAGGCATTTCGCTTAGGTTCAGCACACTTTACATCTTTTCGGGTGTCTCTGGTTGTGGACTGTTTAACTTTAATTTTTTAATTATTTGTCTTTTTTTCTTTCTTTCCATCACTGTGTTGAACTAGTGATATTCTTTTTTGTTTCCCTCTTTGTTGATTTTGGTTCTATTTTGATTGGTTCTTTTGTTTCAAGTTTAGTTTTGACTTGGTCTCTGGTGCTCCCCTATTTTTTCACTAATTCTTTGAATTCAGAAAACCTTAATGACCCTTTTGTGGCCATTAGCTAGCTTTTAGCTCTCAAACTTATGTAAAATTATTATCTTTACATTTCAGATCTAAAGCATTTGTGATCTATTGTTGGCATGGCCGGACTGTGATTTCCTGGACTTTCTAGACAGGCTTCCGGAGCCTTTGCCCCTCCTGTGGTCGAGATTATGGTAATTAGATTTTCTCCCCTTTAGTTACTTGACATGGCTGACTCTATGACTGTGGGAGCGGTTCCCCTGGTTTAACCCTCGGATCACCTTATTTTATGTGTACAGACCATTTGTATTGTTTACACGCTTGTCTTTTTTTCTCTTCTTCTCTTTTTATTTCAGGTAGAACCATTATCTATGTGATATTACCTTTAGCTTAAAGGTTGTTTTTATCATTCGCCAATTGATGTATTTGTCATCTAAAACAAATTATAGACAAATCCTCAAGAATACGTGTATGGGAATGCCACGTCCTGATGAAGATGGACATCATCTGTAATCCAGTTAGATGTTTCTTCCATCGAAACTACTCTTTTTTGGTGTCATGCGTATCGCATTGTGTTTATGTATTTATGTGAATTTAGGCTATCACCTTAGTAGTTGACGTATAGCATCCTATGTCAGATTTTTTTGTGTATGGCTTTAGAATTGTGAGGCTTTGCAGTGCTAACTTACCATTGGACTGCCCTATTTGGGATCAATTTATTGTTCCTTTTTTTCAATTGCCTATATGACAGGTTGATTTTATTAACTAATCAACGTATTAACTGAATCAAATTGTTATATTCATCAGTGTCCAGTTGACCTGGCTCCTCTCAAATGAGAGATCCTTTTTTCTCCAATGGAGAAGGTGGCCTTGGCAACTGAACAGCTATTTGAGGGATTACTGTCATTCTTCCGCTGAATTGTTTATTGGCATTCAATTGTTTGTTGCCTCCCTCCGTGACCAGCACTTATTTAACACACATTGCACTTTATATCTCTGTATGTTTATTCATGTGTGTATTCCTAACTATTTAATATTCTCTTAAATGAAATTTGACCAAAATAATAAAAATGTATTTTTTTAAAGTCTTTCCTGTGGTCTGTATGGGGTGATCAGTGGAGTTGACCTTGGGTTACTGCTTTCATATTTTTGTTGGAACCATGTTTTCCTAAGTGAACTCAGTTTCACATTCGCTGGCTTGACCTTGTTCAGTATTGCGAGTTGCTTCCCCTTCTTGCCAGTGAAGTAGGGGTTACCCATCCATTTAGCGTATCATTTTGGCTATAGACTTGTATTCAAATAAAGAAAAGAACCTGTCTCTCCCTGTTTGAAGAGGGGTTTTCCCTACCTCAAACACAAAATAACTTGAGTGCTCATCAGGATGTAAGTCAAAAGAAACCATAATACTGTTCTTTGTACAAACCACCTACTCTATCCCGACACTAACAAATAAACCAAGAAGAAAAGGGTTCAATGAACTTAGGTTAACTTAACCGCAGTCTCTTATATCAAGGTCTGATTTACCAAATATACCAAGACCAGGAAAATGACTTTTTCCCGGTCTATCTGGAAGAGCCTTTGAGACTGTTCCTTGATAGTTCTGTGTACAAGTCTTTAGATGTCTATTTACTTACTCCCAATAATTGGTGAACAACAGAGTTAAGACTTTATCAACTCTTCTTCTTATTGCTGGCACTTTGTCAGGAATTTTTATATCTTGACTATTGGGGAAATTACTCCCTGCAAGTTCTTGATCCTTTTGGTACCTTTCACATGTGTTGAGTTGCCCACTGTGGTGAGGGGTGGGAGTTAATTCCTGAGGCACTCTTGAGATTTATGCTGTCTTCTGTCACCAGTGTGACGAAGGAGATCACTCCAGAGGAATACTTGTCTCTTGGTTCTTTCGGTATCGCTACTGTGATGGAAGTCACTCCTGAGGAATACTTGACCCTTTGTGCTCCCTGGATCCCACCCAGCTTTCTCGCTCCTGTTACCTGTATCTTCATGGGGACCGCAACCGGTTCTTCGCAGGGTGTCAGGTCACTGTCGGTTCAACACGTGTTCAGTGCGTCTTCCTGCTTTGCTCCTCTTTGGTCTGTATGGCTCAGATGAGCTGTTACTGTGGCATTGTCGATGTGTTTTATGGACCACACAGTCCACGTCCAGGCCACACCTCTGCTGAATTCTTCCTGCTTCAGCAGCAAGTCGGGTTTGCTCCGGCTCATGTAATTCCTTTCAGCTTTTTCTTCAGAGACCAACTGTCTCTCAGCGCTTCAGGCAGAGTGGGTTTGAATTTCCCAGACCCTGCACTATGGACACCAGGGTCCCTTACTACTCTTCCTGCTCCCGAACACACTTAGTCCTTCCTTGGTCTTTACTTTATATTGCTGGGCCTGCCCCAGCGTAGCGGCAATGTTTGTCGTAAATGCCTTTGAAGTTACCTTCAAGCCTAACAGTGGTAATTTATTCTACTGTTGTTCTGAATGTTTCTTTGGCTCTTCCTCGTCTCAGTCCTGTCTGGCCTTACAGATGCAATAGTAGAGACTTAACAATAACACACATTAGTAGCTTCAGGTTGGGAGGAAGAAGGAGGTAATAGGGCCATGGCTCCAGGGAACAAGGTTGGAGGGCGGCCTTTTACGGACAGGAGTCCTCGTCCCCATGAGCGGAGTCTCCCCATATGTGGTCCTCCCACTTTTTACCACCCCTAGAGGGACCAGTGGGTTGGGGCCTCATCTCCTTACCCTCATAGGGGAGGGCTACCCTCTGGGGAGATGTGATGAGAACCTGTGAATCATCACAAGTACTGCCTGGCCATAGGATGGGAAAAGCTGGAAAACGGCGAGTACCAGGGCATATAATGGCATTGCTTGGCAAATGTCGGTTTTATACCTATCTGCAAGCCAACACTGTTGCCTTTGTGGTTGCTTGTTTTTTTACAGGACTTCAGTGCAAGGAACAGAGGCATTGACAAAGATATTGCTTATAAAATCAACTGGCTGAAGACACACATTAATCAATTTTTATTACACCAGGAGCTCATTTACAAAGGCAATTAAGTAATTAAAAACACTCAAAAGAATGCTTTGCTATAACAGTGGACGGCACTATACAGCAACACGTGTTGTGTTACTTTGTGATGGAGCTTGCTCAATGAGTTCCAGAAAAGGTACGTTTCGGTGGCGAGGGGCAGGCAGTTGGTGGTAATGCCATAGGCATTAACATAGACCTGGCTAGTCATTGGGTGGGTAAGTGACCAAACTCACTTATAGGATGTGTGTTTCTCCAGACATTTTATCTCCATCCTATATGTGTCCCACTGCATGAGTTCTGGCTTGTACCTAGTAGGCAAATATCTCTGAATCAATTATAACCACTGGCATTGTTCTGCCCAGCCACCCATATCATTGTTTTCAAATCAACCTTGTCCATGTCACTAATCCCAAACTGCTAGACCACAAGGCCTACACATGCATGTGGCTTGTGTTCCAGTGCAGAGTGGACATGGCCTAGCAATTGGGATTGGACTGCACCTTTTGGTGGCAGCACCAGGAGTTCTGTAATGGCACAGAAATACTACAGAATAATGGCATGGAATGTTGCGCAACGGTAGTGGTAATTTTGAATTCAAAGCCTCCTGAATTACATTTTTATTACTACCAACTTTATCTTTTCACATTTACTCAAGTAGTTAATGCAGCAGAATATATACCTTGAATGTAATTTGTAAGGGCCTCCAGTTATATGATGCACCTTCCGCTAAAAGCAAGTGTTGGCAGCTGACATGTCAAGCTTCCATGATAATTAAACAATATGGAAAATGTTCTCTAAGGCCAACCATTGCATTTTATCAACAAAAGACAGTGCCGGCCCTAATCTATGGTGTGGAAAATGCATTTGGGTGTTCACACGACTTGTGGAACACACTGGAAAACATCTTCTGGGTCAGGGTCCTACAATTACCTAAAGGAACTTCAACTGTTTGCATACGTTACGAATTGGGTCTCATCTCAATCCATGCAAGAGTATGCTGTAACTTAATAAACTTATTCAGGAAAACGATGGTAACACCACCAGTATCTCAAGTCAAAATACCGCATAACCCTGGTAATGATAAAGTGTACACCGTGTTATCAATGTGGAACGAGCAATGTCTTGAAGTCCTGAAAGAACATGACATTGCTTTAAAACCCCTTATTGACAACCCGGACTCGGCCAAGAAGAAGCTATGGAGATCTGACTGGTGCCAAACATGTGATTCAAGGCGAACATCAAGACTGAATAAGGTCTGCAGTGAAGCAAGAGCATATCGGGAGCTGCAAGCCTACTTTATCTCGATTTCCTGAGCAAAAATCTAGATCTCTGTATATGCAGTTTAGGCTTAATGGGTTGACAACCAAAGAAAGCCTAAGCACATGGGCGCTTTATGCCGAACTGGACCCGACGTGTCGCTTCTGCAATCTACACAAGGAGACACTGAAGCATCTAACGCTGTTTTGTCCAAAGTTTCGGAACCTGAGAAAAACAAATCTTGGGTCCAGTGATCAGTAGGCACCATTGCTGACGACTGGTGGCAAGCCATGTTTGACGGGGCAGACAGAAAACTGATGTTTGCACTGGTTGTCTTCTTGCAGGCCTTGAAGGAATGTCTTGACGACAATTGAACAAGACTCAGAACTTAGTCACCAACGTGAGCGCCTGGTCGGAAACTGAACTGAAAGTTAATATGGTGTTAATTTTAACAGATGACGCGAAGTGTCTGAGTGTAACAAGACTGATCTTGTTCGTTTTCTTTCACTTTTTAAAGGTTTGACTAAACCAAATAAAAAAAATAAAAAAATAATTTAAAAAAGATGATGCACCTTCTGCAGAAATCTGTGTTCGGGCAACATCACCTGTCATTGATTGTTTGATATGGTTAACCATATTATTAAGCATGATGTCAAAAGATGCTATATACCCACAAAAGAGAAACTTACTTTAAATTACAGAAACTGAAATTGTGATTTTAGTTTTGAGAAAATAGTAGGCAGCACTTAAAGATGTGAATGGCCCTCCATCTCCCTGGTCATTTCTGCTTTCATGTTGTGGAGCATAAATCATTGTCTAGGGCAAACAAAATCCTGGCCGGGCCTCTTGCAGTTCAACCTCTCAGAATGATGTCTCTGAAATTGGTGCAAGGCTCGGAATGGCCTGTAGGGCAATAGGCCCATGGCCAAACCAAAAATGCAAAATGCTTGCGTGGGGCAGTTTTTTTTTTATCAAAGTGGGCCCTTTTTTGGCCCAATGTGGGTCAGTTTGATGAGTTACTTCACTATGCAGTTAGTAGTTTTGACCAGTGTTGCTGAATAAATATTCTTTTAAATGCACAATTTGCATCACATTTTATCAACAAAAAAACCTTGGGTACTACTCAAAACAGTGTCACAAAAGGAATGAATTCCCATTTTCCACTGTGGGCCACTTTTTCATTGGTGCCCGAGACAATGTTATGCCCCAGTTCGACCCTGGTTGCTTCTGCATGTGTAGAGTGAAATCCACCCCTCAGGCTCATACTCCCACGGGATTCCAGTGCTGTTTACCACCACTGGCATTGGCCCCTTTCTAGGGGGGGCCAAGGGGTGGCCTTAGGGGGGCCTGGCCACCCTGCTAGAGCTGGGCCTGATTGAAAACCACAAGCTGTGCATATGCAACAAAGCACTCCTGGAGACATACAGTATGGTTGTACTTGACCAAAGTGGCTACATTTGCTCATGAACAGCCATAACTTGCTGCAACTACACACCAAGTGGTTTCCTACACGGTCCCGTGTGATCCTTAGCCTACTGCTCCCACTCTGCTACATCTCGTTTGTGCATTTCACGCACAAAGAAAAAAACAGATCATCAGAGGATCTCCATAATTAATGGTTATAGCTGCGAACACGGCAGTGAAGAGGGTCAATGGGAGTGACAATTGCATGTGGAACATACCTTCTAGGAAACGTGCATCAGTCTCAAGCTGCAAGCTATCTGAAGGAATGGCTGCATCAGGTGACGTTATCATACACTGTCTTGTGCTGTTTGTCTTTAGGCAACAGTGCCAATATGACACTGCTGCTCTTACGTGTGATCTATATATATTGCAAGATTGCTTTATTAGATGATTTTGTACTTTTCAAGTCATATTTTAACTTGTAAAACCCAAACGTTTATTCCGACTTGTTCTTGCAAGGTATGCGGCCTAGTGCCTAAGTTGCAGACTAGACAGACTAAAATTAGGAGTTCCTACTCAGTTCTTAGCTTATGCCATTAAATAAACCTCACCCATGATAAACTTAGCCATAGGGTAACACTGGCAAAACCAACAGGTATGGATTCTGTAATGTTTCATTTGTCGCAACATATTTGGACATAAAGAAACGTTTGTTGGTTCCAAACGTGTGGGTCGCCCTGAGAATGTTGGTTACATTTGTAGTTGCTTTTTCTGAATGTTGAAAGGGGTTTTAGTAAAGAAATATGGTAACACATTGTTTTCAGTCAGGCTGATGAAACTTAAGTTGAGCGGGAAATCATCACGCAGGAGGAGTAAAAGCTTTTGACAGAAACAATCTAGGAGTCCGCGCTTCGTTTGGACAATGAACCTACACAACAGATAATGAAAATAAGCTATTTTTGCAGTATTGTTCTCTACTTTGCAGTGTCAACTTATTTATTACTTTTAGTCCTTATATTCCAAGTTCACAAACCCCCCTGCACACTGCCGCCCCCTTTGTTTATACTGAAGTGATTTTATAGTGTTGTAGCTAGGTTGCAGTGCGGGTCTTGTGGTGCATACTGCGGGTTCTTCCTGGGTGCTATGTTTCCTAGACGCTGCTGTGCCTGCGTCACGTTGCTTGGCTGGCTGTTCAATGAGCGCGGGGAATTCCTGCCTGCACACAGGCCATGTGAGGTCTGCGCCCTCTCCGTGTGAGTCTTGCTACGAGTCATGCCCTGCATCTGGATTTTACAGTGGTGAGTCACGCATCCACCTTTGGCTAGGCCCCGTGCACCCACATCAGCTAACTACACGCAGGATGTGTGACTGACTGTAACGTTTACTACATCAATTTCGTCACGACGTGTTGCACGTTTTCTTAGGCATATGACGGGTCTGCTTACGAAACGACTTTCTGGCACGTGTGGTCAATGTGTCAGTTTACAGCAATATATTGTATCCTTGGTATAACAAACACGTGTTGGCCTTTGCAGTTGTTATTTTCGTTTTATGTTTATAGGCATGAATTTGTGTTGGCCCCACGAAGAATGGGTCCAGCTCTAAAAACATGCAAGCTGAAGGGCCAATTCAAATTGTGTCTTAAAACGGCCATCCAATTTTTAAAGGATGTACGTATATACTCATGGTAAATGAACATTATTCTGAAGACACACATCCAGCAATTGCAATGTAGTATCAGCCACCTCCTTTTTATTTCCATATGGATAAATTGCACTGTTTAATTATTAGATCATCATCTTTTCAATGCAAAAACAGGACTTAAGGCGTTTTCACTAATTTGCCCAGGATCACACACGTTATTTAAGTGGTGAAGCTGGAATTTGAGACTGGTCTGCGACTTCAGCATTTGGCCACATATCTTCTTACGTCTAGTTGGTAGGAATTTTTTATGTTTGACATTCAAAAGGACTCTTGTTTTTATTAAAACGGACTTGGAAAACAACCAAAACAAAATGTTAAAACAGATTGTCAAACATACATATACTTACAGAAATAGGTTTAGCCAAGAAGTATAATTGCATCTTTATCCCCCTCCCATCTTGAATGGAAGAACACGTTCCTGAATGCAAAGTAATGCAGGCTTAACACATGTCTGTTAGGCTTTTCTGTTATTTTAAGACTTAGACAACAAAGAAACTGGGATATGATTGTCTGCTAATAGAAAATGCTAAAATGCACATAAATGCAATCCCTTCTTCGTGAGTGCCAAATAAGAATAGATTATGAAAATGAGACACGGTTTAACACGTTTGTGTGTTACTTGCAGTTTAGTTGTCCTGAAATAAGGCGCAGAGAGCAAAGGATCTCCTTCATAAGACAGATCATCTGATCTCCTTCATGAGCTCAGATGCTCATGTGCAAAATGTCACCAGCAAAACCCAATATTACCTGCTATTACTCCCGATTGGTGAAACCTTATGTTTCTGAAGCCAACTGTACTAGAATAGTGTGTGCTTTAATCATGCCTAGGATTGATTATTGTAGCGCACTGTTAGGTGGTGCAAGTAAGGGTATTCTGGGGAAACTTCAGATTGTACAAAATGATGCTGTAAGTATCGTGAAACATATACCCAGGCACAAGCCTATATCAATCCATAGGAGAAAGCTACACTGGCTCCCTGTTGAGGCTACAATTCGCTACAAAGTTAGCACCATTGTACACAAATGTCTGTATGGACATGCTCCTGGATACTTGAAAGACCTTATTAATGTATCCAAACCTGATAGAACCACCAGGTCTACCAATGCTATACGGCTGTTTGTCCCTTATAGCAAACGGGTGTGAGGTATGGCCAGGTCCTTTGCAACAATGCAGGCAGCTCTGATATGGAATAATCTCCTGAAGGATCTGCGTACTCAGAGCAATTTGACTACTTTTAGGAAGCGACTGAAGACAGTCTTGTTTGTTTAAGTAAACTTATGTTAGGCTCCGTCCATTGACACTGTTTTTGTCCCCTTCTCTTCCAGCGCCCTACAAATAAGTAAATAAAAATAAATAAATCAAATAAATACATGTTTAAATACCCTAGTGGGAGCCCTGTGCCATATGCTGGCAGAGCAGTGTTCTGTAACCAAATTGTAAACAGCGTTCTTGTAGCTTGCCTGTCAAAGGCATTTTCTGATCATTACTGCTGTGGTGGCCAGCGAAGGCAGCAGCCGCATTCCAGTGTAGTAGCAAGTCCTGACAATTCCAGAGTTTTCAAGATTTTCCATGGCAACCTGTAGAAGAGCATGAAAACCCAGAGCCTCCAGGCCAATCCCAGAGGGTAGGCAGGTCTGATCCACCACTCCAATCACGCAGAATGATAGTTCCTAAAGAATATCGCTTCCTGTAACATACGGGCTAGTTAATAGAAACACACATTGCCCTGCTCACCAAACAAACTCCCTAATGAACAGAAGTAGTGGAGAACATAAACGGAAATTACATCTCACATGTAGTGTATGCTTCTCTTGCAGCTTCGTTAGCCAGTTTTTAACAAACTCAGTGGTGAAAACGGTTTGAGTGTGTTTGACCATCTGAGAACTGATCGCAGCAAACTGTTCGAAAAAAACAGCCCGCACGCGATCAGGTCTCAGAGGATGAAATGCACCCACACCAACCCCCCACCCCACGTCCCCCTTCCTCACCTGATTCCCGTCGCCTGGTCCACTTCAGCCCTACGGCATCGGATCCAACGTAGCAGGGTCCCTTTTTCTTCTCTTTTTTTTTCTGGTTCCCTGCCTCCAACATTGAGGAAGCGGAGGACACCCCCATAACCCCCAAGGCTAATGTATGCCAAACATGGGGGGCAGGGGACACCCCGCAACTCCCGCTCCACATGTTCTGTATCTATTAGCCTAATCGTTCATTTTTTTTTTCTCAATTGAATGGTACCGACCAAATTCAGTCAAATGTATCATTCGATCAACAACAAAAAAACAATTATGCTAATACTGTGGAAACAAATAATCATGATGTTCTTCCATCTTACAGGACGGCCCATAACATCTCTACCCACCTCAATGGTGTAGGAAGAATAGTGCAATAGTGTTTAGGAAAGATATTCTTTGACACGTTTTTGGGGCAATGCATTTTGTGTGTGTTGTTGGCAGTAGGTGGTGTCATTGTTATGAGTGGATGACCAATGGTCGGATTACTTACCGGTAATCTTCATTATTCCAGGTCTTCCTCATCACAGTCCTTACTCTATGAGGGGAGTCCTCACCTGGAAGACAGATGCTTCACGAGCCACCTAATAGAAATGATTCTCTATGTCCAATTATAGACCCATTACTCAACTACCCTTTCTTTTTGGAACAGCTAGTAGAGAGGGTTGTTGTTTCCAGGATACTAAGGGGGTAATTCATAGAATTCAGCGCACAAGTGGCGCACGGGGCTGGCGCATAGTGTGCGCGTGCGAATCCCTGCGCCAGCCGCGTGCGCCAAAATCCATTTCCGCGCACAGCGTATTCATGGATTCCAGCCACCAAAACCAGCCGTGGCGCACAGTGGCGCAGCGACCCTGCAGCAGCGCCAGTTACGCCCCCAAGAACGCCTCTCGCGCAGGGAAAAGCCATCAACATACCCAATCCAGCGCAAAGGGCTGCGCTAACCCTGTACCAGCACAGCAAGCGGGCTACGTGTATCACTGGGGTGCGCGGGAAGTACCTCATGCGATTGGCCCCGTGCGAGCAGGCTACGCGTATTTCAGGGGTGCGCGGGAAGTTCCACACGCAATTCCATCAGGGTACGTGTATTTCGGGGTGCGCGTGAAGTTCCACACGCGATATCAGCAGGGTACGTGTATTTCAGGGTGCAGGGGAAGTTACACACGCGATTTCCGCAGGGTATGTGTATTTCAGGGGTGCACGTGAAGTTCCACACGCGATATCAGCAGGGTACGTGTATTTCAGGGTGCAGGGGAAGTTACACACGCGATTCCAGCAGGGTACGTGTATTTCAGGGGTGCGCGGGAATTTACACATGCGATTGGGCCCGTGCGAGCAGGGTACGCGTATCTCAGGGGTGCGCGGGAAGTTCCACACGCGATTCCATCAGGGTACGTGTATTTCAGGGGTGCGTGGGAATTTCCACACGCGATTGGGCCCGTGCGAGCAGGGTACGCGTATCTCAGGGGTGCGCGGGAAGTTCCACACGCGATTCCATCAGGGTACGTGTATTTCGGGGTGCGCGTGAAGTTCCACACGCGATATCAGCAGGGTACGTGTATTTCAGGGTGCAGGGGAAGTTACACACGCGATTTCCGCAGGGTACGTGTATTTCAGGGATGCACGTGAAGTTCCACACGCGATATCAGCAGGGTACGTGTATTTCAGGGTGCAGGGGAAGTTACACACGCGATTCCAGCAGGGTACGTGTATTTCAGGGGTGCGCGGGGAGCACCACACGTGAATTGCACGTGTGGCCCTCCCAGGTGTTCCCTCTACACCCTCCACGGCCCCTGCAGGTGGCTCACACCACAGGGGCCTACCCTGCACATGTCCTGCAGGCACCCCATCCACCATGGCCATGCCCCCAGCCAACCCACATGTCAACTTGCACTACTGCCCACCAACGCATGTGCCCCTGCACCCCCAGCCACCAGGGGCACCCACCACAGGCCCCCACCCATGTCTCCCACCACCCCCCAGCAGTGCAGGGGCACCCTCCACCAGGCCCCCACCCATGTCTCCCACCGCCCCCACCCCCCAGCCACCAGGGGCAGCCTCCACCAGGCCCCCACCCATGTCTCCCAGCACCCCCACCCCCCAGCCACCAGGGGCACCCTCCACCAGGCCCCCAACCATGTCTCCCACCACCCCCACCCCTCAGCCACCAGGGGCAGCCTCCACCAGGCCCCCACCCATGTCTCCCAGCACCCCCACCCCCCAGCCACCAGGGGAAGCCTCCACCAGGCCCCCACCCATGTCTCCCAGCACCCCCACCCCCCAGCCACCAGGGGCAGCCTTCACCAGGCCCCCACCCATGTCTCCCAGCACCCCCACCCCCCAGCCACAAGGGGCAGCCTCCACCAGGCCCCCACCCATGTCTCCCACCACCCCCACCCCCCAGCCACCAGGGGCAGCCTCCACCAGGCCCCCACCCATGTCTCCCACCACCCCACCCCCCCAGCAGTGCAGGGGCACCCACCACCAGGCCCCCACCCATGTCTCCCACCACCCCCACCCCCCAGCCACCAGGGGCAGCCTCCACCAGGCCCCCACCCATGTCTCCCACCACCCCCACCCCCCAGCACTGTGGGGCACCTGCCAGCAGGCCCCCACCCATGTGCAACTCATGTACCCCTGCACCCCCACCCCCCAGCATTGTGGGGCACCTGCCAGCAGGCCCCCACCCATGTCCAACTCATGTTCCCCACCACCCCCACCCCCCAGCACTGTGGGGCACCTGCCAGCAGGCCCCCACTCATGTCCAACTCATGTTCCCCACCACCCCCACCCCCCAGCACTGTGGGGCACCTGCCAGCAGGCCCCCACCCATGTCCAACTCATGTTCCCCACCACCCCCACCCCCCAGCACTGTGGGGCACCTGCCAGCAGGCCCCAACCCATGTACAACTCATGTTCCCCACCACCCCCACCCCCCAGCACTGTGGGGCACCTGCCAGCAGGCCCCCACCCATGTCCAACTCATGCTCCCCACCACCCCCATCCCCCAGCCACCAGGGGCACCCTCCACAGGCCCCCACCCATGTCTCCCACCACCTCCCAGCAGTGCAGGGGCAACCTCCACCAGGCCCCCACCCATGTCTCCCACCACCACCACCCCCCAGCCACCAGGGGCAGCCTCCACCAGGCCCCCACCCATGTCTCCCACCACCCCCACCCCCCAGCAGTGCAGGGGCACCCACCACCAGGCCCCCACTCATGTCTCCCTGCACCCCCACCCCCCAGCCACCAGGGGCAGCCTCCACCAGGCCCCCACTCATGTCTCCCTGCACCCCCACCCCCCAGCAGTGCAGGGGCAGCCTCCACCAGGCCCCCACCCATGTCTCCCACCACCCCCACCCCCAGCCACCAGGGGCAGCCTCCACCAGGCCCCCACCCATGTCTCCCACCACCCCCACCCCCCAGCAGTGCAGGGGCAGCCTCCACTAGGCCCCCACTCATGTCTCCCTGCACCCCCACCCCCCAGCAGTGCCGGGGCACCCACCACCAGGCCCCCACCCATGTCTCCCACCAACCCCACCCCCCAGCCACCAGGGGCAGCCTCCACCAGGCCCCCACCCATGTCTCCCACCACCCCCACCCCCCAGCAGTGCAGGGGCAGCCTCCACCAGGCCTCCACTCATGTCTCCCTGCACGCCCACCCCCAGCAGTGCAGGGGCACCCACCACCAGGCCCCCACCCATGTCTCCCAACACCCTCACCCCCCAGCAGTGCAGAGGCAGCCTTCACCAGGCCCCCACTCATGTCTCCCTGCACCCCCATTCCCCAGCCACCAGGGGCAGCCTCCACCAGGCCCCCACTCATGTCTCCCTGCACCCCCACCCCCCAGCAGTGCAGGGGCAGCCTCCACCAGGCCCCCACTCATGTCCAACACATGTCTCCCACCACCCCCCAGCAGTACAGGGGCAGCCTCCACCAGGCCCCCACTCATGTCTCCCTGCACCCCACCCCCCAGCAGTGCAGGGGCAGCCTCCACCAGGCCCCCACTCATGTCCAACTCATGTCTCCCACCACCCCCACCCCCAGCAGTGCAGGGGCAGCCTCCACCAGGCCCCCACCCATGTCTCCCACCACCCCACCCCCCAGCCACCAGGGGCAGCCTCCACCAGGCCCCCACCCATGTTTCCCACCACCCCCACCCCCCAGCACTGTGGGGCACCTGCCAGCAAGCTCCCACTCATGTCCAACTCATGTACCCCTGCACCCCCACCCCCCAGCACTGTGGGGCACCTGCCAGCAGGCCCCCACCCATGTCCAACTCATGTTCGCCACCACCCCCACCCCCAGCACTGTGGGGCACCTGTCAGCAGGCCCCCACCCATGTCCAACTCATGTTCCCCACCACCCCCACCCCCCAGCACTGTGGGGCACCTGCCAGCAGGCCCCCACCCATGTCCAACTCATGTTCCCCACCACCCCCATCCCCCAGCCACCAGGGGCACCCTCCACCAGGCCCCCACCCATGTCTCCCACCACCCCCACCCCCCAGCCACCAGGGGCAGCTTCCACCAGGCCCCCACCCATGTCTCCCACCACCCCCACCCCCCAGCACTGTGGGGCACCTGCCAGCAGGCCCCCACTCATGTCCAACTCATGTACCCCTGCACCCCCACCCCCCAGCACTGTGGGGCACCTGCCAGCAGGCCCCCACCCATGTCCAACTCATGTTCCCCACCACCCCCACCCCCCAGCACTGTGGGGCACCTGCCAGCAGGCCCCCACCCATGTCCAACTCATGTTCCCCACCACCCCCATCCCCCAGCCACCAGGGGCACCCTCCACAGGCCCCCACCCATGTCTCCCACAACCCCCCAGCAGTGCAGGGGCAACCTCCACCAGGCCCCCACCCATGTCTCCCACCACCCCACCCCCCAGCCACCAGCGGCAGCCTCCACCAGGCCCCCACCCATGTCTCCCACCACCCCCACCCCCCAGCCACCAGGGGCAGCCTCCACCAGGCCCCCACCCATGTCTCCCACCACCCCACCCCCCAGCAGTGCAGGGGCAGCCTCCACCAGGCCCCCACTCATGTCTCCCTGCACCCCCACCCCCGAGGAGTGCAGGGGCAGCCTCCACCAGGCCCCCACCCATGTCTCCCACCACCCCCACCCCCCAGCAGTGCAGGGGCAGCCTCCACCAGGCCCCCACTCATGTCTCCCTGCACCCCCACCCCCCAGCAGTGCAGGGGCAGCCTCCACCAGGCCCCCACCCATGTCTCCCACCACCCCCACCCCCCAGCCACCAGGGGCAGCCTCCACCAGGCCCCCACCCATGTCTCCCACCACCCACACCCCCCAGCCACCAGGGGCAGCCTCCACCAGGCCCCCACCCATGTCTCCCACCACCCCCACCCCCCAGCAGTGCAGGGGCAGCCTCCACCAGGCCCCCACTCATGTCTCCCTGCACCCCCACCCCCGAGGAGTGCAGGGGCAGCCTCCACCAGGCCCCCACCCATGTCTCCCACCACCCCCACCCCCCAGCAGTGCAGGGGCAGCCTCCACCAGGCCCCCACTCATGTCTCCCTGCACCCCCACCCCCCAGCAGTGCAGGGGCAGCCTCCACCAGGCCCCCACCCATGTCTCCCACCACCCCCACCCCCCGGCCACCAGGGGCAGCCTCCACCAGGCCCCCACCCATGTCTCCCACCACCCCCACCCCCCAGCCACCAGGGGCAGCCTCCACCAGGCCCCCACCCATGTCTCCCACCACCCCCACCCCCCAGCAGTGCAGGGGCAGCCTCCACCAGGCCCCCACTCATGTCTCCCTGCACCCCCACCCCCGAGGAGTGCAGGGGCAGCCTCCACCAGGCCCCCACCCATTTCTCCCACCACCCCCACCCCCCAGCAGTGCAGGGGCAGCCTCCACCAGGCCCCCACTCATGTCTCCCTGCACCCCCACCCCCCAGCAGTGCAGGGGCAGCCTCCACCAGGCCCCCACCCATGTGCAACTCATGTTCCCCAGCCAACATGTCATCACAATCTATGGTCCCTATGGTCAGCCTCCAAATGCAAAACACCCACCCGAGTATTGCATCCACCCACTCATAATTTGCAATTACATCACAGAACACCAATTGCAAGTTCCGAAACAAACACATTTCCCTCACATACACCCAATGGGTGTCAGTGAATCTCAAAACACATATCATGAAATGCATGAAACCAATGAGATACCACACATTGAAGTTCACCAAAAATAATATGTATTAAAGGAAACATCAATAGAATAAAAAATGAAGAAACAGAAACGTGAATGTACAAAAATGAAAAGAAGCATGTCCGTCAAAAAAAGCAAAACCAAAAATAAAAATGCAAAGTAATGTCCAAAGTCAATGTCCACAAAACAAAATCCAATGGGAAATAAAAAAGAAAGCCATTGCTCCATGGTCAAAAATAGAAAAATAGAAAAAAAAATACAATCCAACTGTCAACTATGTACATGGGAACAATCCAGGGTCCATTATCCCAACAAAATAAAGGAAACCTATCTAACTACACTAACTAATAAAATAAACCATATACAAAAATGTGGCCAATGTCCGAAAGGTCCAAATAAAATAAAAACAAAAATGAAACCTAACACTACCTAGAAACTATGTACAAGGGCAGCGGGCTAGTTTCACGGCTCACTTGTGGATGTTCCGGGCCAGGGCATCATCGAACTCCTCCTCAATGTCCCAGAGGCGGTCCTCCTCCCTGGCCCCGAGGGTCCGCAGGGCCGCCGACGTCTCCACCTCCAAACCCCTGCGGATTGCCCCGAGGCACTCGGCCCGCCTCAGGGCCCTCCGCATGGAGTTCTCCGCCCTGACCATTGTGAGCCGTGCCTCTTTCGCCCGCTGCCGCTCCGCATCTATGGCGTGGCCCAACCGCTGCCACACGGAAGACACTCACTGTCCTGGGTCCTCCTGCCCTCCGGCCGATGCCTGCCCCTCCGATGTCGAAGGCCCCGAGCCTTCATGGCTCCCACCATGTTGCTGCTGCTGCTGTGCCTCTACCCGTGCACTGCCTCCTGCTGCCTGCACATCCTCCGCCGTCTGGGGTGCAGTTGTTGATGTGGCCACCCCTGCTGGACATCCGACTCCCGACTGTGGCAGGGATGCCTCCTCCACCAGCCTGGCCGCACCGTCAGAGGCAGCTCCACAGGGCACCCAGGTGACTGATGGGTGGGAAGATGGCACAGAGGACGACGTAGGGGGTCCAGTTGAGGAGGGGGTCGGAGCAAGCCCCATCAGACGGAGGAATCCGGCCTGGGTGACCTGTCCCAGCAGGCTGACGTGGTCAACAAGCCATTCGAGATGACTCGCAGTCTCTTCATGAAAAGACTGCAGGTCACCTCGCATGGCCCGTTGACGCAACGCCACACCAGCCAGGACAGGCTCAACCCGGACCTGGATAGCCACGTCCGCAGGCAGAGGAAGGCCAGTTGACGTGAGCTCATCCCCTGCCTGAAAACGGGTCTGGACGTAGGCATCCCTGCTGGTGCAAGATGATGCAGGGACAGGATCGGGGACAGGATTGCACACAGGCACCTCCGCGGCGGCCTGTGCTGCCTCCTGTCCCTGGTCCTGCACTGCACCATTAGCACCAGTGAGATCCCCACCTCCAGACCCCGTCTCTGGTGCTTGCACGGCCTCCTCCTCCACCAAACCCCCCACCAACCTGGATGACTCCGTGCCATCTTCCCCTGTTGGGCCCTGTGAGGTCCCAGCTGCCCCTTCTGCTGCCGAGGAGTCCAACTCCAACCTCCGCCTCTTGGACCTCCCCCCGGCAGCTGCGGCCTGGGACGCGGCACCGGACTCCTCACTCCCCGACGAGTTGACAACCTGGGAGGGGAGCCGGGCCTTGCGTCTCCGGCTGGCGGTCGGATCCCCGCCGCTGTGCTCCACAGCACCTTCTCCGCCCTCTTCATCAGTTGACGCTGCAGACAGGGAGAAACAAAACACAGGCATCAGGGCACTGTACAATGGACACATACACATATGACAGTTGTACATGAGTGGCATTGGCAAACCTCAGACATGTCATCACAATCCCCAACACACATGTCATTACAACTCGCACACATGAGCCATACCACAGCCATATCGCAACTGCCACCACCATCCATACACATACAACAGCATGAGCAGCCAAAGGTGAGCCAGACATCACATGCAACACAGGAAGTGCACCACACATGTACACACACCACCACACTTGCATGCATGTGTACACCTCTGCCAAGTGTCTCACTGTTCACACGGGCATCCATGTCACATCTGCCAATCAGGCTTCCACATACCGCTGTCACATGCATCCATGTTGCATCACTGTTGCACCCTTGTCAAATATACACACATGCACATGTACACAGTGCTGATACATGCAGCCGAAAACAACATACATGCGTGACATCACGGACATATCTACTTACATACACATTCATCCAAACATGTGTGCCCACACAACTGCCTTTGGCATGCAAGCCTACACACACAAGCACCATCCATGTCTCACACATTACAGCCCTCGCATGTGTCAGCCCCACGGCCCTGTACACCCCCACCCATACTCGACCCCATACAAACAGATGTGCAACCTGCACACTACTGAATAATCACCACACGCACTGCTCACAATCAGGATGCATGTACACTCACCGCTCGACTCCAGACGGGTCTGCTTCTCAAGGACCTGGACGTGGAGCGCTGGGGATATGCATTCCACGACCCTCATCTGTTCTTCCGACAAGTGGCCCCGGCGCCCCTTGGCATCCACTGCCTTCAAGGGGCGCCGGGCCTTGTTCAGGGTCCTGGACCTGAAGTCCTCCCAGCGCTTCTTGACATGTTGTAAGTCGCGGACTGCCACCCCCTCCGCGTTGATGGCAGTCACAATGTCAGTCCAGATCCGAGTCCGTCCTTTCTTGTCGGCGCGGGAACTTCCGAAGAGGGCATCATACTGCCCCAGGACTTGCTCCACCAGGACACCAACTTCGGTGGCACTGAAGCTGGTGCCCCTCTGCCTCTCTGGCCGGGGGTTGTCAGTGGTCACAGATGGTGTTTGCCCCGACATGACAACCCCAGAGGCAGGAGTGGGTGGGCAACTGGGTCCTGGGGCTGGGCTGTGGATCGATGGAATCCCAGTCGGGAGTCTTCGGTTCCAGCAGGGGTGGTCACAGCAACAGCACCCCTGGCTGATGTGCAGGCAGCAAATGGCAGGGCACGTGGGCAGCAGGCAGTCAGGCAGCAGCAGATGGCAGGTGGGAGCATGCTCGGGGCTCTGGGGGGCAGTAGTTCGGCCTTCTGGGCAGGAGCGTGGTCTTCCGTGTGCTTACGCGTGGCCAGCTTGATACAGAGTGATTTGGCACGTGAAAAATCTGCACGTCAGCGTGTAATTCGAGGAAAGGCCCTTAGCGCGTAAGCGCGTCTGCACGCATACGCATTTTCATTGGACAGAAGGCCCCTCAAGCGCAAGCGCCCCTGTGACGTGACGCGTACAGAAGTGCATGCGCATTTCAGCGTGCGTGAAAAACTGCACGTCCGCGTGTAATACGAGGAAAGGGCCCATGCGCGTATGCACAGCAGCACGCATATGCGATTTCATTGGACCAAAGGCCCTTAGCGCGTGAGCGCCTCTGTGAAGTGACGCGCGCAGGTGTTTTCCTCATTGCACGTGATGACAGAACACACATGGATTTCCACCAATCGCGTGTGAAAGTTCCCGGCACCCCGGAACACACGTACCCAGGCTAATCGCGTGTGGAACTTCCCGCGCACCCCGAAACACACGTACCCAGGCCAGTTGCGTGTACGCTCACTCCCCTCCGATCACACGCGATGACACTCGGACCGTATCCGAATACGGGAAACCCGCGCACGGCAAAAGATGTGCACAGGCGTCAACGTGTCTGCCACACGAAGGCAGGCGGAAGCGTCCCCGCGCACAGCATAAAAGTGCGTGCAAACAACAAACGCGTATATACAGCTACGATGAATGCCCCATTTGTCGCTGCACTGATCGTGGGACACCGCAGGAGGAGGAGAATAGCCAGGGCACGCATTTTCGCACCACGGACTAGCCATTTTGGGATGCCTGACGACCAGGTCTGTGGCAGGTATAGGTTTCCACCCCATATCATCCTAGACCTGGTCAGGGAGTGGGAAGATGACCTCACATCCCCCACCCTTTGCTCCCAAGCATTGAGCCCCTTGGAGAAGCTGCTCAATGTCCTGCATTTTTTGGCCACTGGGTCATTTCAGCGGACTACTGCCATAGTGGGGGGGGGTCTCACAGGCCACGCAGTCACGCTGCCTACACCAGGTACTGGCAATCATGACAGCGCGCCCCTCAGTCCGCAGGCACATATACATGCCCAGAACACCCGCAGAAAGGCAGGCCGTTGTCCTGGATTTTTTCAGGGTGGCACACTTCCCCAAAGTGCTCGGTGCCATAGATTGCACCCATGTGGCCCTACGTCCACCTAGGGCCATTGAGCACATCTACCGAAACCGCAAGCACTGGCATTCCATCAATGTACAGGTGGTATGTGATGCAAAGGGAATCATCACCTCTGTCTATGCAAACTACACTGGCTCCACCCATGACAGTATCATATACAGAATGTCCGCGCTGAGCCGGGCCCTGGAAGCTGGGCAGCATGGCGACACATGGCTCCTAGGTCAATACAAATGCCCTTGCACATGCATGCAAGTCACACACAGACAAATATCCAAACCCTAATAATCTCAACTATTATCACCTCCCCAGGGGACAGTGCCTACCCTCTGAGCAACGACATGATGACGCCAATCCGGAACCCCACCACCCCACCCCAGGTAAGATACAACGCCGCCCATATTGCAACCAGGGGCATAGTGGAACGCACATTCGGAGTGCTCAAGTCACGTTTCCGCTCCCTTGACTGCTCTGGTGGCCAACTACTCTATGCACCACCAGTTGTGTGCAGGATCATTGTGGCAGCATGTGTCCTGCACAATGTTGCAACACGGCAGGGCGTCACGGTGGACATGGTGGTGCCCCCACATCCCCAACCACAGGCACAGGCGCTGCCCATGGGAGGGGACAGGGCACGTGGCGAGGAAGCCGGACCCAGCTTGTGGCCACATTTTTCACCTAAACTCCCACCCCTGCGGAGTGCACACAGGCCTGGCACATACCAGGTGACAATCAATGATGACAAAGAGACAGTTAACTGTCACAACCCTACCACCCTGAGAAAGTTGCCATGGAAGTGCCACATCGTCTGCATCCCTAGCTACTTAAACACAAGCTATCCTGTGTGACCAAAAGGCACACATATGACATATGACATATGACATGATATGGGCCATACACAAGTATTCCAAGGCGCAATGAGGCAGGGAGGGGGGAACAAGGGAACACAGGGAACGGTACTACTAGGCCAGGTGTCATTGGGATCGTGCAAGTTCAGGTGTAGGGGAATGGGAAAAGTGCAAGGGGAAGGGTGGAGGGGGAGTCCAGTACAGGGGAAGTAGCCCAAAAAAATAATACATAGGTCGCCTGGTGGCAACTACCAAGGTAAGTGCAGACAAGTGCTGGGAAGGGAGGGCTGTAGGGATAGAGAGACAGTACTGCAGTGCAGGGGTTGCCAGGGAGGCAGTGCAAGTGGAGAGTGGCTGGGCCAGGGACCGAGGTCGGTGAGAGTGGGCCAGTTGCAGCTCCTGTGCAGTTCCAGTGGAGAATTCTGCAAGGGAGAGGCAGACAGTAAGCAGAAGCAAAGAAGAAGGTCTTGAGGTGCTTCCAGAACTGGAGATGATTCCCCTCCAGTTCAAGTCAGGCCGGAAGTCTGTTCCAGGGGGAGGGACCTGCTGTGGAGAGAAATCTACCCCCAGCTAGTTGCTCTGAGAAGCGGATGACACGGACATGCAAGGTGTGCATCACACACACCTGCAAAACAGGCCATGGCCATCACTGTCATGTCACTCAAACCCTCCCAAACATCAACATGACATGGCACGCAATACCCATACACCAATGCAGTAACGATAAGGTACACATTGCCATTTCCTAAATGCACAGTGGCATCGGACACTGCTGCCTGACCCGGAATCAGATGAAATGACAGACCAACAACCTCCCACCCAAAATAAGTCATTTCCAAATGCATTACAACAGTCGTAGACGTAACATCACAATGAATGCCTGTCTACATGCACATTATGCATTGCAAAATCAACACTGCAGCTCATGTGTGCAGTGTCCTACTCCTGCATCACACTGCTCAGCGCACAGCACAGTGAACAGCCATTGTGTGTGATGCACACCCTGAGCATCACATCTAAGTGACAGACCACGTCAAACAGCAAATTAGGCATGTACTGGATCCATGATCGGTCACAGAACATGTGCTGCCGGGACACAGTGGGCACCAGAAGGCAAACAGTGTACACGTGGATATGCAAGGGTGGGAGTACATGTAGTGCATCAGAGTGCAAGTGTGTGGTTCTGCAAGGACATGCACTCCACATATGCATGTGCACTCAAGTGACCATCAGTGTTCCCTACACATCACATGTGAACATCCACCATGTGTACACCCCAGCATGTCAAACCACAACTATCCCCTCGCACCTGAAAGGAAAACACAACACATGAACAGGCATTGATCAGCAGAACACAACATGTACATAGGATACCACCATTACTATGTCAGAGTTCCCATCACACTGCAGGGCAAGGCAACTATCAACAACAACCCCCCCCCTCCCTCACAAATGATCATGACCCACTGAACAACTGCACCTGGGTCATGGAGCCTCCAAACCTCAATTCCACCTGGCCACAGGATCACCTTTACCCTTCGTCACCATCTCCCACCTTGTGTGTAAAAAGATGCCTGAACCCTCAGAATCCACACTCATTTCCAAAATCACAAAATCCAAGGCATAAAAACGAACCCGAACACCCTCCAGTAGATGACTTGACGTAGCAGTACCTCACAAAGGCCAAGTACTACCACAATGATGCAACAACCAAGGTAGCACAGCAAAACAATGTCACGACAGGATGTGAGACATGTGTGGTACATGACATAGGACGATGCACCATGAATGGATGTCTACTGTCACAGGTCCCGTGTACAGGCGCGGGAGTGTCATGAAACAACCACCCCCACCATGTCCCGGGTGCCTGCAAGGTCAGACTCACACAGGCCCCTGAGACCCTGGTGGGGAAGGAGGTTCAGGGATATGCAGTCGGGACAGGTGTTGACACACTGGATGACTGGAATGAGCGACAGGAGAGGGGAGGAGGAATGACACATGAAACTAGGGAATGCACGAAAATGTACAACCTGCATGAACACATACACAATCCAAACAGACTTGGACATTATTGTCATGGCCTTCTGTAGTCCAGGCTCAGGAGTGGTACGAACCAACCACCCCCTCTAGGGTTTTGGCGCCTGCAAGTTCGGGGCTTACACAGACATCCTCAACCCCAGTGGGGAAAGAGGGTCAGGGAACGTTGCTTGGATAGGCACGGGAAGCAGGAACACCGGGTAGAGGGTACAGGTTTCAAAATTGCATAGGATCACGGGTGATTAGGGAGAAAGAAACATACCAAATTGAACCACACATACATCCATGCATCAGTACACTCCCCAGCAAGCCTATGCAGAGCAGTTCGTAAGAAAAACAACAAGACACTTAGCTCTGGTTTTGAGTGCTGGCCTCCTGCCTGCGCACTCTCAGGTCCGGTTACAGGAGCACTGCAATGCTGCAAAGAGAGACACAGTCAACAACCTGTACGTGCCAATTGCACAAAAACACAACACCAAACATGCCCCATAGCAACAGACTACTCTACAAACAGACAATCTGTGGTTGATGCTTCGTACCCATATATAACATCACCCCTGTGACGGGTCATACACAGTCAATGCAGTAAGGCAGCCGCTGCTGGGTGCGTGGCAAATGGAACACCAATGTGTCACAATTCACACAACATGCAATGTTCCCTGGGTAAGCAGACAGGCCCATATAGCAAGCCATGAATACAGAGCAAGTTGCGTACCACCATGACCGAAACAAAGTTGGCAGTGCATTTATCATGAAGTACGTGGAAAAGACATGCACTGCACCCGAGTATGTCCCTTGCTGATGTCCCTGTGAGCTGCCCCTTTCCATGTCTCGGAAGGCTACATGGTTGATACAAGTGCCTCAATGGACCTTGGTGTACCGGAGGGTATGTGCCACTGCCCCTGCATGTGTCCCAGACAACCCTACTATCAGCAGCCATCAGTCCACAAACACATCTGAGCTGCATTGTGTGCTTCAACACCAATATTCGTCTAAGCTCACCCTCAGTGCTGTGACTAAGCCTGCATGTGCAACTCGCCTGGTGCAAGCTAGCTTTGCTGTGTCGTGGCCCCCCTGTGATGCTCACCTTGCCTGGAGTTCCTTTGAACATGTCAGCAGTTCTAGGATGTGGGTCTGCAATCACTGTGCCTCTGCTTCTGCACACATGTGCATGTGGGCACCAACAAACGGGTCCAGAATTCCATCGTCCAATGGGCCATGTCTGCTGGCAAAGGTGCTCTGGAGGCTCATCCCCTGCAGAAAGGGCATGAAACACATGATTAATGCTTCAAAGTCATCTGTGTGTGTCTCATCAGGCATCTCATTACTTGACCATGTCAGAGAGTCAGATCACAAATCACACCATCAGTCCGTCTTTCACCTCCAAAGTGTGGAACACTATCTACAGCATGAATTGCAACAGGCACATGTACAGGAACGATATGAAACATACTACACAATGCATAGCAATCAATGTCCACATTAATCATGACACACCCCATCTAGCAAAAGCTGAACAGTGGACAATGACACCTAAATCATCCCCACTAGGGGTGTCAACACAAGTCACACAGCACCAGACATGCCACAGATATGACAGTCCAAGGCCCTTGTGTAAAATGCTGTAACACCGAACCATCCTTGCGAGCCCATGGATAAGGGAGGCAGGAGTGGCATATGTGAGTCAAGGAACCCAAGCAGCAAACACATACACAAGACAACCATGAAGGGCCCAGCTGGAACAGACAGTGGATGCCTTCAAAAGCCACAAAGCACCGCACCGTCACATGAAAGCACAATAGACTAGCAATTTTAAACTAAATCAACTATTAACTAATTACACTAACTATGGAAAACCTACATTACCTATTTAAACTAACTATCAAACAGAAACTTAACTAACTAAACTAAAAGAAAAATCAAAAATGGCCACATACGACCCGGGGGAGGGGAGGTACCCAGGAGGGGGGAGGTACAGGGTGCTGCTCAACATCCACATGCGATGATGCTGAGCCAAAAAAAAATCCTCCATGGGCTCAACGCCTGCACAGCACGACCTATGTGGGAGATAGATGGTCGTCTGAGTCTGGCTCATCCTGGAAAGGAGGACGTGGCACAGTGGCCTGGCCACGCCTAGCCGCAGCTTGCCCCTCGTCGGCAGCAAGTCTGCCGGACGGGTGAGCCTGGTTCTGTGTGGCGATGTGACGTAGGTCTGCATGCAGAACCTCCCGTGATACACGTGCTTCCTCTTGCAAGGTAGCACGTGTAACACGGAGTTCCTCCTGCAAGGCCTGGCTGGACAACCGCTGCACCTCCCGGCAAGCCTGTAGCTCAGCCGAGATGGTACGCTCAAGCTGTGCAAACCTCTCCTCTGCCTGCTGCCTCTGGGACATCATAAGGACACCCAGAGTGGATCTGAGGGAAGCATACTCCTCCCTCAGAGCATCCATGTGCACCTCTGCGTGAGCAGCAATTGCTTGACGCAGAGATGACATTTCAGCCTGGCGTGCCCTGTCTGAGGCCGCCATGCCCAGCCTGAGCGAGCGGGACGTGGACCGTGCCGCCTGCTGCTGGAGAAGCACCTGCCTAGCAGGGGGAGCACAGATCGGGCCACACGCTCCATGCTCTCAGCGATGTTCTCCATTGCTGCCCCCTGCCGTTCGGAATTGGCAGTCATGTCTTGCTCCCACTCAGTATACAGCGGTTGCGCGCGGCGACCACGTTGCCGGGCTTGACCCCTGCGGGACCCAAGGACCGGGGGTCCTCGCTGTGACTACATGCCCCCGTCGACGTGATGTCCCAGGCACATCAGTGACTGGTGTGGAGGGTGACCCTGCGTCCCGATCCACCACGGGCGGAGGAACCAAGACTGTCTGATCCCTCAGTGCAGGTGTCGCAGACAGAGGAGTGTCCACATCAGAATCACTCACCCCTGACACATGGACTTGATGCTTATCCAACTCAACATGGACGTCAGAGTCGTCATCAAGGCTGGACTCATAGGCAGCCAGAGACAAGATGGACTGCAGCACTTGGGGGTTTTCGTGGCCTACCGCCCAACGACCCCCACTAGTGCCGGGTTGATGTGGCGTTACCAACCCTGTGTCTGGCATGACAACACCATCCTCTGCCTCCATTGCGTCATCACCTGAAAAATAGAGAGAAAAAGGTCAATACACATGTCAGAAGCACACGACACACACACACACTGACAGCAAAGGCATCCGGCAGACATGTGACACACAACATATGACCTGGCATGCATGCTGGGTCTACTTTGAATAGCTTCTGTGATCAGACCTGTTGAAAGGTGGCAGTTTCCATGGAAGTGGGTCTATGCAGTGCAGAAAATGTGTACGCCACTCACTACCTACATGTACAAGCACTACATGGTGTGTGCCAGGAAATGTGAAGGCAGTGCAATGTCAAATTCAGACATCACGTGCATTGTGCATTCAATGTGTACCATGTCTAAAAGCCAAGCACCCCTCCACCCCAGTACCAAAGCAGGGATGCCTAGCATGGAATCAAAAGGCTGACCATACACCTGTGTATTGACAGGCAGTGTTGACTGGCATCAACAGCTTGATGTGATTCAAATTACAACACTGCAAATCATGCAGGGACAGTGGGCAGGACACATGATGGAAACTCCGGAGGCCGCCCACGTGTGAAGAAGACACAACAAGAGTTGGACAGAGTCATTGGCCATTGAACAGGCTGAGGCCTGTGAGCCACACAGATTGTCAGAGCCTAAACATGTGTGCAACGCAGGACTGAGCCACAGTTGACATGGGAAGGCTGATGAGATGGCAGGCAATGTATGTAACCAAGGACTTATATTACAGTGATCATCCAGTCAAGGACACATAGGGGCATGCGTGCAATGCACATGGAGCATGAATGGGCACTCATGTCCCTGCGGGACATCTGACCCATGCACAGTACAAGTGAGATACCCTGCATCGAATACTAAGGCTGTACCACACGGCATATGTCAGGCAGATTCTACGCTGGAAGTTTGCATCTACACAGGACACATGAACAAGAAAGTACACATTGGCAAGATTGAAGCAGACCAGTGTAAAGGTGGAACTGGGGTGCAGAGTGGCGGAGGAGGGGCAAGGGAGCATGCCTACATGGATTCCCGCATGCAGGCAGAGGAGACATGCATGAGGGTAGCATTGCATTACTTACACATCAGAACCATGTACACGTCACATGTAGCAGCAATCATGCACAACACATCCCACAAGTGAAACACACATGTCCTCAACAAACACGCATCAACACTCACTGGACTGGGCATCAAAGTCCAGCTTCTCTCCCACTCCTTCGACCAATTCTGGTGGTATGAACTCCGCAACGAGAGCCTCATGCGCAGTGAGTTCTTCCTCCTCTGGTGCAGGCCCACCGCCAGTCACCAGAGTCAAGTTGTAATTTGAGGCATGCTTGGCCTTAGTGCTGCGCTTGATGTCATTCCAACGCTTTTTGCACTCCTGCGCCGTGCGCACCTCATGGCCGAATGAACTGACATGTTCCGCAACATGCTTCCAGTGGGTGTCACATTGGGCAGCCGTGGTCTGACTATTGGCACCCACTAGCATGTCATGGCTGTGGCCCCGCACGTAGTCCACGAGGAAGTCCAGTTCCTGCTTACAGAAAGGCTTCTTCCTTGACGTGCAGGAGGTCGTGGCTGTGTGTGGGGTCCCAGCCTGTGCTGCAGGTGCAACCTTCCTCCTCTTGGACTGTGGCGCAGACCCTGGCTGGCTAATGCCGCCCTGACCAGTATGGCCAGTGGGTTCGGTGGATTGAGCCAAGGGAGTGGCAGGTGGAGGGATGACCAAAGGCCTGACTTGTGTCAGTGGCAGCTGGGTGCCCACTAATGGACCCTGCGCAGCAACATCAGCTGTGGCAGGGTCGTTGGCCGCAACGGTCCTGGTTGGCAGACTCACAACCGGGGTGCTGTTGGGTGCATCTGCCCCTGCACTTGCCAACACCCGGCTGTTCGGGGCAGCAGATGACATGACTGCCCCAGGGACACGTGTCTTGGTCTGAGCAGCACGGCCTGCCCCTATGGTTTCCCCCCTAGCCTGTTGGAGATCTACCAAGGGCTCTTCAAGTGCCAACTCAGCCTGCGCTGGCAGACCCTGAGCCTGGGTGGCGGTGTCCACAGCTGCACCTGCAGCTACCACTACCCTTGGGCCCGTGGCAGTCGAAGGAACGGACTGCCGCGTCATATGGGTGCCAGTGCCAGATGCAGGAGCTGCATCCCCCGGAACCACAGAGGGTGGTGGCATGGCTGCACCGACACATGGCACAACATTGTGCTCAAGTGGCACACCCCTGCCTCTTCCCCCTCTGTGGCTGCCCTGGACACCCTGGAGTCCCCCTACTCCCTGGACACCACGGCCACATCCCCGACCACGCCCGCCACGAGGAGTACGCCCATCTGAGGCACCCCTCACCTTTGGTGGCCTGCCAACCATGGCACAGATGTAGTAGTGCTGGCACAGATGGAGTGGTGCCAATGGGAGGTGTACACCACAATTGACCTGGGCAATTGGGGTGAAGGGGGTGGGAAGCAAGATGTTAACAGCCCCCCTGTACCTGCAAGGCTGTATGTGACCCCGGTGATGTGGTGACAGGTCACGCAACGCTCAGGCACCCCAAAACTGCAGTAAAACCGTGCACGCAACCCTGCAGCCTACGTGCGTGGATTCAACCTCCCGCAGTACGCGGTGGCACCCAGTAACACGAATAACGCGTACGCGTGGGACACGCAGGCTACTATGACATCGAAAATGGGTGCGATACACAGGGGCACCCGCAGTGGGAAAAAGAGCGTGTGCGACTCACCGTCTGACTAGCGCGATGCAGAAAAACACACGTAGCCAATACCCCCGCCAAAAGAAGAGATACGTCCTTGATAGCTGTGAAGTTGTGATGGCGCGCGAAACAACAGGAAGCAGCAACACACATCGGTCTCCACGAAAGGCACGTACAGCGAACTGCTGGGGCCGCTCACCTTTAACCCGTGCTGAGGGAAATGCACGCGCGCGTCACGTCACTTACGCGCATGGGCCCTTTCCTCGTATTACACGCGGACGTGCAGTTTCCACGCGCCCTTACGCGCATGGCCCTTTCCTCGTATTACATGCGGACGTGCAGTTTCCACGCGCGCTTACACGCATGGGCCCTTTCCTCGTATTACACGCGGACGTGCAGTTTTTCACGCGTGCTGAAATGCGCATGCACCTCTGTACGCGTCACGTCACAGGGGCGCTTGCTCTTGAGGGGCCTTCTGTCCAATGAAAAAGCGTATGCGTGCAGAAGCGCTTACGCGCTAAGGGCCTTTCCTCGAATTACACGCTGACGTGCAGATTTTTCACGTGCCAAATCACTCCGTATCAAGCTGGCCACGCGTAAGCACACGGAAGACCACGCTCCTGCCCAGAAGGCCGAACTACTGCCCCCCAGAGCCCCGAGCACGCTCCCACTTGCATCTGCTGCTGCCTGACTGCCTGCAGCCCACGTGCCCTGCCATTTGCTGCCTGCACATCAGCCAGGGGTGCTGTTGCTGTGACCACCCCTGCTGGAACCGAAGACTCCCGACTGGGATTCCATCGCTCCACAGCCCAGCCCCAGGACCCAGTTGCCCACCCACTCCTGCCTCTGGGGTTGTCATGTCGGGGCAAACACCATCTGTGACCACTGACAACCCCCGGCCAGAGAGGCAGAGGGGCACCAGCTTCAGTGCCACCGAAGTTGGTGTCCTGGTGGAGCAAGTCCTGGGGCAGTATGATGCCCTCTTCGGAAGTTCCCGCACTGACAAGGAAGGACGGACTCGGATCTGGACTGACATCGTGACTGCCATCAACACGGAGGGGGTGGCAGTCCGCGACTTACAACATGTCATGAAGCGCTGGGAGGACTTCAGGTCCAGGACCCTGAACAAGGCCCGGCGCCTCTTGAAGGCAGCGGATGCCAAGGGGCGCCGGGGCCACTTGTCGCAAGAACAGATGAGGGTCCTGGAACGCATATCCCCAGCGCTCCACGTCCAGGTCCTTGAGAAGCAGACCCGTCTGGAGTCGAGCGGTGAGTGTACATGCATCCTGATTGTGAGCAGTGCGTGTGGTGATTATTCAGTAGTGTGCAGGTTGCACATCTGTTTGTATGGGGTCGAGTATGGGTGGGGGTGTACAGGGCCGTGGGGCTGACACATGCGAGGGCTGTAATGTGTGAGACATGGATGTTGCTTGTGTGTGTAGGCTTGCATGCCAAATGCAGTTGTGTGGGCACACATGTTTGGATGAATGTGTATGTAAGTAGACATGTCCGTGATGTCACGCATGTATGTTGTTTTCGGCTGCATGTATCAGCACTGTGTACATGTGCATGTGTGTGTATTTGACAAGGGTGCAACAGTGATGCAACATGGATGCATGTGACAGCGGTATGTGGAAGCCTGATTGGCAGATGTGACATGGATGCCCGTCTGAACAGTGCGACACTTGGCAGAGGTGTGGTGGTGTGTGTACATGTGTGGTGCACTTCCTGTGTTGCATGTGATGTCTGGCTCACCTTTGGCTGCTCATGCTGTTGTATGTGTATGCATGGTGGTGGCAGTTGCGATATGGCTGTGGTATGGCTCATGTGTGCGAGTTGTAATGACATGTGTGTTGGGGATTGTGATGACATGTCTGAGGTTTGCCAATGCCACTCATGTACAACTGTCATGTGTGTATGTGTCCATTGTACAGTGCCCTGATGCCTGTGTTTTGTTTCTCCCTGTCTGCAGCGTCAACTGATGAAGAGGGCGGAGAAGGTGCTGTGGAGCACAGCGGCGGGGATCCGACCGCCAGCCGGAGACGCAAGGCCCGGCTCCTCTCCCAGGTTGTCATCTCGTCGGGGAGTGAGGAGTCTGGTGCCGCGTCCCAGGCCGCAGCTGCCGGGGGGAGGTCCAAGAGGCAGAGGTTGGAGTTGGACTCCTCGGCAGCAGAAGGGGCAGCTGGGACCCCACAGGGCCCAACAGGGGAAGATGGCACGGAGTCATCCAGGTTGGTGGGGGGGTTTGGTGGAGGAGGAGGCCGTGCAAGCACCAGAGACGGGGTCTGGAGGTGGGGATCCCACTGGTGCTAGTGGTGCAGTGCAGGACCAGGGACAGGAGGCAGCACAGGCTGCCGCGGATGTGCCTGTGTGCAATCCTGTCCCCAATCCTGTCCCTGCATCATCTTGCACCATCAGGGATGCCTACGTCCAGACCTGTTTTCAGGCAGGGGATGAGCTCACGTCAACTGGCCTTCCTCTGCCTGCGGACGTGGCTATCCAGGTCCGGGTTGAGCCTGTCCTGGCTGGTGTGGCGTTGCGTCAACGGGCCATGCGAGGTGACCTGCAGTCTTTTCATGAACAGACTGCGAGTCATCTCGAATGGCTCGTTGACCACGTCAGCCTGCTGGGACAGGTCACCCAGGCCGGATTCCTCCGTCTGATGGGGCTTGCTCCGACCCCCTCCTCAACTGGACCCCCTATGCGCCAGTCATCCTCTGTGCCATCTTCCCACCCATCAGTCACCTGGGTGCCCTGTGGAGCTGCCTCTGACGGTGCAGCCAGGCTGGTGGAGGAGGCATCCCTGCCACAGTCGGGAGTCGGACGTCCCGCAGGGGTGGCCACATCAACAACTGCACCCCAGCCGGCAGAGGATGTGCAGGCAGCAGGAGGCAGTGCACGGGCAGAGGCACAGCAGCAGCAGCAACGTGGTGGGAGCCATGAAGGCTCGGGGCCTTCGACATCGGAGGGGCAGGCATCGGCCGGAGGGCAGGAGGACCCAGGACAGAGAGTGTCTTCCGTGTGGCAGCGGTTGGGCCACGCCATAGATGCGGAGCAGCAGCGGGCGGAAGAGGCACGGCTCACAATGGTCAGGGCGGAGAACTCCATGTGGAGGGCCCTGAGGCGGGCCGAGTGCCTCGAGGCAATCCGCAGGGGTTTGGAGGTGGAGACGTCGACGGCCCTGCGGACCACCTCCGGGACATTGAGGAGGAGTTCGATGATGCCCTGGCCCGGAACATCCACAAGTGAGCCGTGAAACTAGACCGCTGCCCTTGTACATAGTTTCTAGGTAGTGTTAGGTTTCATTTTTGTTTTTATTTTATTTGGACCTTTCGGACATTGGCCACATTTTTGTATATAGTTTATTTTATTAGTTAGTGTAGTTAGATAGGTTTCCTTTATTTTGTTGGGATAATGGACCCTGGATTGTTCCCATGTACATAGTTGACAGTTGGATTGTATTTTTTTTCTATTTTTGACCATGGAGCAATGGCTTTCTTTTTTATTTCCCATTGGATTTTGTTTTGTGGACATTGACTTTGGACATTACTTTGGATTTTTATTTTTGGTTTTGCTTTTTTTGACGGACATGCTTCTTTTCATTTTTGTACATTCATGTTTCTGTTTCTTCATTTTTTATTCTATTGATGTTTCCTTTAATACATATTATTTTTGGTGAACTTCAATGTGTGGTATCTCATTGGTTTCATGCATTTCATGATATGTGTTTTGAGATTCACTGACACCCATTGGGTGTATGTGAGGGAAATGTGTTTGTTTCGGAACTTGCAATTGGTGTTCTGTGATGTAATTGCAAATTATGAGTGGGTGGATGCAATACTCGGGTGGGTGTTTTGCATTTGGAAGCTGACCATAGGGACCAGGGATCTAGATTGTGATGACATGTTGGCTGGGGAACATGAGTTGCACATGGGTGGGGGCCTGGTGGAGGCTGCCCCTGCACTGCTGGGGGTGGGGGTGATGGGAGACATGAGTTGGACATGAGTGGGGGCCTGGTTGAGGCTGCCCCTGCACTGCTGGTGTTGGGGGTGATGGGAGACATGAGTTGGGGCCTGGTGGAGGCTGCCCCTGCACTGCTGGGGGTGGGGGTGGTGGGAGACATGGGTGGGGGCCTGGTGGTGGGTGCCCCTGCACCGCTGGGGGGTGGGGGTGGTGGGAGACATGAGTGGGGGCCTGGTGGTGGGTGCCCCTGCACTGCTGGGGGGTGGGGGTGGTGGGAGACATGAGTGGGGGCCTGGTGGTGGGTGCCCCTGCACTGCTGGGGTGTGGGGGTGGTGGTAGACATGGGTGGGGGCCCAGTGGAGGCTGCCCCTGCACTGCTGGGGGGTGGGGGTGGTGGGAGACATGGGTGGGGGCCTGGTGGAGGCTGCCCCTGGTGGCTGGGGGTGGTGGGAGACATGGGTGGGGGCCTGGTGGAGGCTGCCCCTGGTGGCAGGGGGGTGGGGGTGGTGGGAGACATGGGTGGGGGCCTTGTGGAGGTTGCCCCTGCACTGCTGGGGGGTGGGGGTGCAGGGAGACATGAGTGGGGGCCTGGTGGAGGCTGCCCCTGGTGGCGGGGGGGTGGGGGTGATAGGGGAAATGAGTGGGGGCCTGGTGGAGGATGCCCCTGGTGGCTGGGGGGTGGGGGTGACGGGAGACATGAGTGGGGGCCTGGTGGAGGATGCCCCTGGTGGCTGGGGCGTGGGGGTGATGGGAGACATGAGTGGGGGCCTGGTGGAGGATGCCCCTGGTGGCTGGGGGGTGGGGGTGATGGGAGACATGAGTGGGGGCCTGGTGGAGGCTGCCCCTGCACTGCTGGGGGGTGGGGGTGGTGGGAGACATGAGTTGGACATGAGTGGGGGCCTGGTGGAGGCTGCCCCTGCACTGCTGGGGGGTGGGGGTGCAGGGAGACATGAGTGGGGGCCTGGTGGAGGCTGCCCCTGCACTGCTAGGGTTGGGGGTGGTGGGAGACATGGGTGGGGGCCTGGTGGAGGCTGCCCCTGGTGGCTGGGGGTGGGGGTGGTGGGAGACATGGGTGGGGGCCTGGTGGAGGCTGCCCCTGCACTGCTGGGGGTGGGGGTGCAGGGAGACATGAGTGGGGGCCTGGTGGAGGCTGCCCCTGGTGGCTGGGGGGGGGTTCAGGGAGACATGAGTGGGGGCCTGGTGGTGGGTGCCCCTGCACTGCTGGGGGGGTGGGGGTGGTGGGAGACATGGGTGGGGGCCTGGTGGAGGCTGCCCCTGGTGGCTGGGGGGTGGGGGTGGTGGGAGACATGGGTGGGGGCCTGGTGGAGGTTGCCCCTGCACTGCTGGGGGGTGGTGGGAGACATGGGTGGGGGCCTGTGGAGGGTGCCCCTGGTGGCTTGGGGATGGGGGTGGTGGGGAACATGAGTTGGACTTGGGTAGGGGCCTGCTGGCAGGTGCCCCACAGTGCTGGGGGGTGGGGGTGCAGGGGTACATGAGTTGGACATGAGTGGGGGCCTGCTGGCAGGTGCCCCACAGTGCTGGGGGGTGGGGGTGGTGGGGAACATGAGTTGGACATGGGTGGGGGCCTGCTGGCAGGTGCCCCACAGTGCTGGGGCGTGGGGGTGCAGGGGTACATGAGTTGCACATGGGTGGGGGCCTGCTGGCAGGTGCCCCACAGTGCTGAGGGGTGGGGGTGGTGGGAGACATGGGTGGGGGCCTGGTGGTGGGTGCCCCTGCACTGCTGGGGGGTGGGGGTGGTGGGAGACATGGGTGGGGACCTGGTGGAGGCTGCCCCTGCACTGCTGGGGTGTGGGGGTGGTGGTAGACATGGGTGGGGCCCTGGTGGAGGCTGCCCCTGCACTGCTGGGGGGTGGGGGTGGTGGGAGGCATGGGTGGGGGCCTGGTGGAGGCTGCCCCTGGTGGCTGGGGGGTGGGGGTGGTGGGAGACATGGGTGGGGGCCTGGTGGAGGCTGCCCCTGCACTGCTGGGGGGTGGGGGTGGTGGGAGACATGAGTTGGACATGAGTGGGGGCCTGGGGGAGGCTGCCCCTGCACTGCTGGGGGGTGGGGGTGCAGGGAGACATGAGTGGGGGCCTGGTGGAGGCTGCCCCTGCACTGCTGGGGGGTGGGGGTGGTGGGAGACATGGGTGGGGGCCTGGTGGAGGCTGCCCCTGCACTCCTCGGGGGTGGGGTGCAGGGAGACATGAGTGGGGGCCTGGTGGAGGCTGCCCCTGCACTGCTGGAGGTGGGGGTGGTGGGAGACATGGGTGGGGGCCTGGTGGTGGGTGCCCCTGCACTGCTGGGGGGTGGGGGTGGTGGGAGACATGGGTGGGGACCTGGTGGAGGCTGCCCCTGCACTGCTGGGGTGTGGGGGTGGTGGTAGACATGGGTGGGGGCCTGGTGGAGGCTGCCCCTGCACTGCTGGGGGGTGGGGGTGGGGGTGGTGGGAGACATGGGTGGGGGCCTGGTGGAGGCTGCCCCTGGTGGCTGGGGGGTGGGGGTGGTGGGAGACATGGGTGGGGGCCTGGTGGAGGCTGCCCCTGCACTGCTGGGGGGTGGGGGTGGTGGGAGACATGGGTGGGGACCTGGTGGAGGCTGCCCCTGCACTGCTGGGGTGTGGGGGTGGTGGTAGACATGGGTGGGGGCCTAGTGGAGGGTGCCCCTGCACTGCTGGGGGGTGGTGGGAGACATGGGTGGGGGCCTGTGGAGGGTGCCCCTGGTGGCTGGGGGTGCAGGGGGACATGAGTTGGTGGGCAGTAGTGCAAGTTGACATGTGGGTTGGCTGGTGGGCATGGCCATGGTGGATGGGGTGCCTGCATGACATGTGCTGGGTAGGCCCCTGTGGTGTGAGCCACCTGCAGGGGCCGTGGAGGGTGTAGAGGGAACACCTGTGAGGACCCACACGTGCAATTCACGTGTGCTGCTCCCCGCGCACCCCTGTAATACACGTACCCTGATGATATCGCGTGTGGAACTTCCCGCGCACCCCTGTAATACACGTACCCTGATGGAATTGCGTGTGGAACTTCCCGCGCACCCCTGGAATAAACGTACCCTGCTGATGTTGCGTGGGATACTTCCCCCGCACCCTGAAATACACGTACCCTGATGAGATCGCGTGTGTGACTTCCCGCGCACCCCAGAAATACACGTACCCCGCTCAATCGCGTGTGTAACTTCCCGCGCACCCCCGAAATACACGTACCCTGCTCAATTGCGTGTGTAACTACCCGCGCACCCCCGATATACACGTACCCCGCTCACTCGCGTGTGTAACTTCCCGCGCACCCCCGAAATACACGTACCCCGCTCAATCGCATGTGTAACTTCCCGCGCACCCCCGAAATACACGTACCCCGCTCAATCGCGTGTGTAACTACCCACGCACCCCCGATATGCACGTACCCCGCTCAATCGCGTGTGTAACTTCCCGCGCACCCCCGAAATACACGTACCCCGCTCAATCGCGTGTGTCACTTCCCACGCGCCCCCGAAATACACGTACCCCGCTCGATCGCGTGTGTTGCTTCCCGCGCACCCCCGCAATACACGTGCCCCGCTCGCACAGGCCACTTTTGTGATGCGCTGGGACTCTACCGCCTGCCTTCGTGTGGCGGACGTGTTTCAGCTTGTGCGTGTCTTTGGCTGTGTGTGGCTTTGCCCTATTCGTTTCCATGAATACGTGTGGTTCGAGTGCGTGTGGGCGTTCCGTCTGCTTCCCTGCAGTACATCCCCAGTTACGCCCTTATTTTCGCACATTGTTCCCCATTCTGCATGTTACGCCCCGTGTCCCGCCCACTTTCTGGTGTTTGCGCCGAGGTTGTGCGCTTTCACTGTGCGCGTCGCGCACGCCTTTCGGGATGTTGCAGTGACTTGTGCGCCATGCACGGGTTTGGCGCACATCCCGAGGTTAACACGCGCAGGGACTTCCATGAATCACACGTGTGCGCGTGCGCCTGTTTTTTTCCGCTTGCGCCTGCTTGCGCCTGCTTGCGCCTGCTTGCGCGAAGATTTTCGGCACACGTTTGTTCCATAAATCGGCCCCAAAATCTTTCCGAAATGGGTAATCTGTTAGACAGGTCCAGCTAGGTTTTAGGCCAATGCGCAGTACAGAACATGTGTTTATATTAATTCTGTCTTGATCACATCCAGGGCTCATGGGCTAGATTTAGGAGTTCAGGCCAGGTGGGATTCGTTGTACCGATCAGTAGGCTTTAGGTGGGTGTAACCATAGACTTCCATAGGGATTCAATAGCGTTTCAATACCCATAAGATGGCCACCCAGTGGGTCATGGACAAGTTTCAGCAGAGATCTAGACATTGAACATTGAGGGCTACTTAAGCCCCACTTCCACAGTAATGCGCGCTTCGCGTTTGGTCCGCTGACAGCAGAGTAACGCTACCGGCACGTCTGCTCACAGAAACTATGAATTCAAAGAAAAAGTGACATTAATAATTTGAATAGCTCACAGAATATCTATTGACTACAGACAAGAATTACCTGACCGAAGTTTCCACTGCTGCAGTCTTCCAGTAGAAGAATTTTCTTCCATCACAGTTCCTCTTCAGTCATCAGTCTTCGTTCGCAGCCGCAGCAACATTCCGAGGTCTTTCTCTACATCCGAAGACCTGCAATACAAAGGTACCTTAGTTAAAAAAAAAAACATTACAGAATTAAGAGAAGATAAATTCCTACGTGCATACGTACCTGAAGCTCCATAGAGTTATCCTCACAGCTATTAACTGCGCTTCACAGTAGAAAGTTGTAGTTTCCTCCGACAAGACAAACTTACGCTGTCCACTGTTTTTTCTTCCTAATTACGTGTGCATACTTACCTCAGTCTAAACACCTTCAGGATACCAAAGACCTCTTCATTTTTTGCACGCTTCATTGATAGCAAGCGTGCCAATTTACCACAAGAAAAGGCTTTCATATTCTTTTTCTTGAAATTCCGAACTCTTCAGTTAATGCCTTTTCCTCCGAGAATCTGCAAAAAGGAAAGAAGAATTAATTAGTCAGTAAGAGAGATCTCTTCAAGTTAGAAAACGTTTATTCCTCAGAGACATCAGTTTTTTCTCCTTGGTTCTGTCAAGTGACTCATTTACATTTTAAGACACTTGCCTCCAGAGACTTCCTGAGTTCAACAGCATCTTAGTCTTCAGAACCTCAACATCAACGTGCCCCTGTGTGATAGCAGGAACACAAAACACAGGTGAGGAGAGTGTGGGCCTTAGAAATAGAGGGGTGACATTTTCTGGGTGAAAGATAGAAATAGAGTTCTAGTAGTTTTCACCATTCTTATCAATTACAGCACCCCCTTTTGTTACTTCTCTTTCCTGACAGGAAAAAAACCCTTTAAACATCAATATAGCAGATCAACAGGCTTCGGGATCATTACGCTCCTGTGGAGTCCAGGTAAGCGTTCCAAATTCTAGATCATTTAAGAAGTAAGACAGACAATAACAAAACAGAAGCCTTAATTCTGTTAGTCTGTCAGCAGAGTTCGATACCGTTGACCACCAATTATTGTTGGAGAGGCTGTACAACTTCCATGTGAAAATCGAAATGGCCCTGTCTCCCCTTCTTTTTAATTTGTACTTTCAACCTTTTATGGATGTCTATCATGCTGGAGTAACGTTCTTCAACTATGCTGTAGACACCCAGATTAAAGAGAACAACAACATCTTTCAGACCAGATTAAAAATAAATTGTTCACTGACAGTGAAGGCCTGGATGGACACACACTTTAAAAAAATGAATCCAGATAAAACAGAAATCCTTGTTATAACTGAAAAACCTAATGCATGGATTCCTTTTTGTTGGTCTGCCCCATTCAGCCATGCCCTAGACCAAGTCCTGAAGTCAAGAATCTGGGTATTTTCTGTAAAGAAAGATGTAACCCCAAACCACTGCACCGCTTTGCAAGAGAAAACAAGGTTTGTTATATGCAAAAAGTCTCAGACGGTCCCTTAGAACCGAACTGGCAACAAGCTTGTCACGCACCAAGAAGTTACAGGTTATATAGCGGAAAAACGCTTATTAGCATACATGGGTTACAATGTCATCCCACTACCCTCATTGGCTAGTACCTATAGAACATGCTATTACCATCCTATATTCCCTGGACCGATTGGTCACACCTTATCTAAACCCATTCCCCTATGCACGTGGCCCACTACATCGTTCCTATTGAATCAAGGCATATGATTGGCTGACAGGTATACTAATACATTAATGAAACCTGACCACAAAGTGATGTGCACCCCTCCGCCCCAGACACGTTTAAAGCAAGACTGGCATTGCCAATTCAAGTTTGGTTAGATAATGGACCTTCTCATTATACCAGACGCCGCAACGCACACACGCTGCACCCCCAACCTTGTATTAAATGTACTGGCATCCCCTGTGCTCCTCCCATCCCAAATCATGCAACGTTCCAGACACAGCTTCCCCTTATCTCCTTCAAGCCCCAGGTGCCCAGTAATGACATGATCTGAGCACTACTCCTGAGTCTGAATTTCAGGGATTTATTTGCTTTGGTTATACACCTCATGTAGTTCAAATGGGGTGACTGCTCCTTGGGTGAGGGCAGTAATGCTCTAAATCTTCGCCTGGCATGTTGGCATCACATAATTACGTGACCTATTCTCATGAATTTGTCCTTCAAAGGGTGCACCCCTACCTGCCCTCCCCACAGCTAGCATTTAGTTCGCACCATGTTCTGGCTCTGCAGCTGGACACAATTAGTGTTTATCTGTGCACCGCGGGTGCCTCTGACCTCAGCTTCTCTCCTGGGGGGTAGAAAAGGGATTTGTCTTGGGACTGAGATGAACAGAGCCACAGCTCCACATCAGGGCCTTTGTTCTTTTAATTGTACGCTAGGCCTTAAAATCCAATATGGCGGCACTCCTGCCATGTTGTCACGCTGACCTAGCTCTTACTACAGTACCTTTCTGCCTCCATCTTCCACCTGCTTCAGCTCTCTCCTCACACCTCACTGAAGAACATAACTTCACGTACTACTTCTAAACACAGATCCTATAACTGTGCCCCATCTATAACCTCTGCAACAGCAACATTAGTATATTTGTTGCTCATTCTGTGTTGCTTTATGATGTATCTATTACGTGTCAGAGTAATATGTCCGCTTTCTACCGTGCAAAACTCAACCTGCTCAAACTGTGGTAAATACTAATAGGTTTTTTTCAGCCTGAACCTTTCTGCTTGGCTGGGACGCTCTAAGTGCATCCCAACATTCACCCCTTTAGTTAATACTCTATTAACTAACCGAGGAAGTATCGCTCGTCAGTCCAGACCGAGAGAGGAAGACAGCGTGTGACCACGGAGCCGCAAGAAATGCTGGAGAGACCTCTGCTGACTCCAGGTTGCAAAGCAAATGAAGCAGCCGTCCCACAAAGGCGTGGGCTGGTATGCAGTCTTCATAACGAAAATATTATAAAGAATTAAAATATATCAAATCTTTTATAATGATTTTATGAAGAATACACTTGGGGTGGGATAAAGGGTTACATCATGCGGGGAAATGGTTTGGGTGGTTTTTCAGGGGAGGCAAATGGGGCTTTGAGGGGATTTGTTATATTTTTCGTTATATAAGTTTCTTTATAAGTGCATTCTTCATTAAATGTTTCGATATTAAGACATGTAACCGCGTGGGCTGAGTCGCAGATGCTGGAAGAGACTGTTAAGTCCACCCAAAGCAGCTGGGGACCCAAGGGCGTCCTGACAAGTGTATAATATATATAATATAACACCAACTTACTTAGAGAAAAAATCGACTTTTTCAAACTAATGAGAAAACTGAAACTCACAGTCTTTTTTTACTCACTTGAAGAGGAATAATACATCACTGAACCGCCTGAATTTCTGGAAAAGTCACCCAAAAGTGCCTTTAACCCTCCTATCAACAACCATGTTTTGGCAGTCGTTGAAAAAAACAGTACTTGACCAATTCAAGAAACTAGAATTCAAGTCTAAGAATCGTGGAAACTTTACGTCTGTCGAACGCCAGACACTCAAAATTTGTTAGATAACAACAAGATCATCTTTAAACCAGCTGACAAAGGCGGAGCGCTCGTCCTGATGGACAAGAGTATGTATATAGCAGAAGTCGAACGCCAATTGGGCGATCTTGAGACTTACCAGCAGATCGATTACAATCCCACAGAACAAGTAAGAAGCCTCATCAAAGCAACCTTGGATGAAGCAGAATTGAGAGAATTGATCACAGCGAAAACACGCAAATTTCTGTAAAAACCACATCCGATCCCACCGGTTATGTACATTCTGCCTAAAATCCACAAGAGATTAATCGATCCACCTGGATGACCAATCATAGCAGCAACTGACAGTCTACTGGAACGGAACCACTAGCAAAGTATCCGGACCGTATTCTACAGCCACTCATACAAGAAACTGAGACGTATATTAAGGACACCACGCATTTCTTGAGAAAATTAAGTGAAAGTACTTTTGTCAGGGAAAGAGATATACTCTTTACCATGGATGTGACATCGCTGTACACCAACATCGCACACGAGGCTGGACTGGAGGCCGTTGAATGACTATTGCTGAGGTCGGACAATTGCCAAGGAGACAAACTATTCATCCTAAAACTACTCAAAATAGTACTGATGAACAATTTCTTCAAATTTCAAGATGATTTTTACCTCCAACTTTCAGGGACCAGCATGGGTGCCGTCATGGCTCCAGCTTACGCCAACACTTATATGTATTATTTGGAATCCGAAAATGTCCTCACGTCTCCGAGGTGGGCACGCCATTTTACTCTCTTTGTCAGATACATTGACAATATTTTCGGAATTTGGTCTGGCCCAGAGGATGAACTGAATAATTTCTTCTCAATGATGAACGCCATGCACCCTCGAATTAAGTTTACTACCTTAATGAGTAAATTGAAGATCAATTTCCTTGATGTGGTGGTCTATGTTAAAGATGAGAACCTTGAGACCAGGATTTTCACAAAAGCCACAGACAGAAACAGTCTACTATTAGCTACAAGCTTTCATCCACATTGAACAATAGACAGTGTTCCACTTAGCCAATTTATGCGTTATCGCAGAAACATCTCTGAAGACACGGAATACATAAGACAATCTGCCACATTACGACAAAAATTCAAAAACAGGGGATACAATCCGGCCACAATCACTGGCATTGAGGAAAAAGTATCTACCATGAAGCGGGACACTCTACTAACCTCGAAAAACCAACCAAAGGATGAACATTTGGTCTATGTAGCAACATATTCGACCCAAAGCAAGGAAATTAGGGACATTATCCAAAAAAACTGGCCGATGCTCCAGGTGGACCCTCAAACTCAGCCTCTCTTTCGACAACTACCTACCTTCGCGTATAGGAACAGCAAAGCACTTAGAAACAGTTTGATCAGAGCTAAACACCCAAAGATCTACCCACGGTAGAGACATTTAAGGGGACACAACCTTGCTTTAATTGCCAACATTGCAGCAACATCTTACCTGGCAATACCATCTAACATCCACACACTGGGAAGTCAATCACACTAAAACATTCCTGTACTTGCGACTCCACAAATGTGGTCTATGCCTTAAAATGCCCTTGCAGTTTTTACTATGTAGGCATCACTATGAGAAAGGCCAAGCTAAGATGGACAGAGCATAAGTCAAATATAAGGACAAAGAGCCTTAAATCCCCAGTATCGGTGCATTTTCTGGAGTCTAGGCACTCGATAGCTCAACTGAAATGTCTAATCCTTGAACAGGTGAAGGCTGGCCCTACAGGAGGTGATATCCATAAAAAACTGCTACAGAGAGAAATCATATGGATAGATCTGTTAGACTGTCTCACCCCTTGCGGTATGAACTGTGAATTTGATCTTATGTGATTCCTTTGATGTTACAGATGTGAATTTAGAAGTTGAGGCTGTGTTCCTCCTTTACTGTTATAAATGTGGAATCGGGACTTTACATACATAAGCTTGAATGTACAGGGCACACTGAGATGCCATATAAACCAAATGTGCCAATATGTGTATATGTCAATCTGCCAGACATATGTGAATATGTATGCCTCTAGAGAATGTGAACGGCTTAGGGACCGTCAACATGCCAATCTGCCAGATATATGTGAATATGTATGCCTCTTTAGAATGTGAACGGCTTAGGGACCGTCAGCATGACAAACTCTTTAGGGGTATTCCATGTAGAGAAAATCTGTAAGTACCATGTAGATTGACCATTGATCACTTCTCTTCAGTTCGACCCAGTTTTTGATAGGAGCCGGTATGCTCGCTAGCTCCTCCCTCTGGGTCCCAGCTAACCGGCAGGAGGGGGGGTGCCCCACAGTCCGACTGGAACTGTGACACCCCTCCTCCTGTGCCCCACTACTCAGATTAATGATGACCCTATTTTCTGCCCTTGCAGACGTTTTTACCTACACATACAGATGCGCGAGTACAATTTGATTCTTCTCCTGATTGACACTATAGCAGCGCCGCTCGCAATACGGCTCTGTACGGTTTACTGCCCACACCAACATGGCGGCTTAAGCGCCAACGCGCATGCGTGGCGTCCGTGACAACCGCTTTATCTAGGTTCACTTACGAGCAACTCGTCTTGGCGACGGGCCACTCGGGTTATCCTCCCTGCAGAGATCCAGTAAGTACAATTGAATTTCAAACCAATACGATACTCCCTACAGAGAGATTCTCACTCCTATTACTATACGCGCTCGAACTAGCTCATCACGCTAGTACACGGGGGCGATGTTTTCGCGCGGCAGAACAGTCTGTCAGTGCGACTTCTAAATTGCTTTAGTATGAATCTGCCATCACCTCTGATGGCGGCTTTTACCTTTTACCTGCAGATACCTGCATGAGACCTGAATCCCACCACCATTTACCAACGATCTAGATGGGAGGCGACTCTCTCCAGACCCGACAACACCTTTTTGAGTCCAGTTCCCTCGACTCACTAGGTCAGTGTATTTACTAAGCCTATTAGTTACTTTGAAAAACAATACACTATACCCCTTGACGAGTTCATTTGAATTATTCTTAGGACCCAACGAAAGAGATTCTACTTGAATACATTATGAAATATGAGCACATCCGGCCCAGAAGATGGATTAATGGAATCCAAAATGCGTTGGCACCTCATACCAACTAGGAGTGCTTTTTTATGTTGAAAATATTTTATGTTGAAAATTTCAAAAGGATTTATGTTGGAAACTGTACATGTTATCACCAATGATGTAATTGGGACACAACTTGTCATACTTATTCGATTCACCTTCTTTTTGATTTACCCGAATTTGTTATAGCTCAAACCGTACCATTGTTGTATTTTGAATTACTGTATTTTACGACACCCTTCACGGTGCACTGTGGAAACTAACAGTGCAACAGACAGAGACTTTTGTTTATATAAAACCTGTTTACTTTCTGTTTTAACCTGTTTTGAGTCAGTTTGGTCCTTTTCCTTGTCTTACTCCAGCAGGCAGACAGAAATACTGAAATACACAGTTTAATGATTAAGTATTGTGTTAAACTATTGAGCACAGTTGTACGCTGCTCGCCATCTAAATTACAAATTTACAGCCTCAACTGTTATGGATATGTGACTCATTGGAGCCATCTAACTTCTGTTCTAGTTGAGATATTTGACCTGGGATATTATCCCGCAAGGAGTGCAGCTTTGGGCTCCTGGTCGGCAACGTCCAGGGTGTGTGTTTTTCGTCCTGACAAGTGTGCCAGCCTGCATTTCATAAATATGAGATTGTTTATGATGGAAAAACATAAGATGAATATTTGAATGCAGTCAAAACAAAGTAATAATGCAATGCCCAAGAAGAAGAATGTTTGTATGCAAACAAGACACAGTACCAAGAGAAACCCCAATCCAATACAGGTGCATGAGATACCAGTGTGGGGGAGAGGTTTCAGCAAGTGCTATCATAGGACAAGAAACCAAGTACCTCATGGTATATGCCATTTTTGTATAATCAAGGAACTGAAAATCAATTAAGAGAAGTCCTGGCATGCAAGTACACTAGGCAGTTGAAGCTACATAAAGATTCCTGGCAGCAGAGTTTAATAGGGAAGCAAAGGAATTATAAAACGTAGCAGGCGAGTACACCAGGTAATTGAGATTGGTTGAAGGAACTATAAAAGAAAATCTGACAGGTGAGTTTACCAGGTGGATGAGATTGAGTGAAGATTCTTGTCATTGGAGTACACCAATCAGAGTTGGAGGAAATCTTAGAGAAAGACTGTTCAAAAACATGTGATTTGAACAACAACTTTGTGAATCCAGTGAAGGAGCAAAGGAACTGTTAATTCAAGGAACCTGTGCCATCCTAATTAAGAACATGAACTTTGTGAGTCTAGCAAAGAATCAAAGGAACTATTTATTAAAGTGGAACATTTGCCATCCCATTTAAGAAACTATGGGACTGGGACCATCCTCTGGATACAAAGGTGTCTACCTTGGAGAACATTTTTGTTGGAGTCATTAATACATTTTGGTTTTGAACACCTTTTGCTAACATCAAGAAAAAAGGAATTTCCTTGCATCCTTTGTTTTGTTTTAATGTGAGGGTCAGGATAGGGTGTTTTGGACACAAGGGCAGCTTTTCAGTTACTGACTTGCTTACGCTGACTGTTCATTAAGTTTTGATTGCTAGGTAGGAAAATTATTCTTAGGATAGGGCCAGTTAGGCCGTTTCCCAACCCACTTTTGTTTAAATAAATGTCTTCTCTTGAGACTAGGAATACCTTATGTCCGACTTTCATTGTTGACTCCTCACAATACATAGCAGCTCTCATGTGACCTCGCCCTCTGCACTTCACGCATGTGATTATACCACATGTTATCCATCTCATGGTGGTGCACATCCACCACGGTGTCCAGAATTACGCCTTTGTTCTGATTATATTCTGGCTCAGTTTCCCTACTGATTCTTGTCATCCCCAAATATACATCTGTTACATTCCCAGACCCCCTTTATATGTCCTAACCATATAAAATAACCACAAAGAAAGAGTTCAAAAATACCAAAAACAATACAGCATATAGAACATAACATATATGTTATATATTACACAACGCTTGTGATCTTGAACATGCAAATGGGTAGAAAATATAGAAAAACATGCAGAAGAATCAACAATTCTCATCACAGTATAAGGATTGATCAATTGTAACATTGTCAGAGAATGTGATGCAAAGTAAACTTTTACGTCTGTGAGGAACCTGAACCTGAGGGCATCCTCACCTCTTCCCCCATGTATCCTCCTCTCGGATGGCCAGGGAAAGGCCACCGTTTTTTTATCCTGACCCTGGGTTGCATATGCGACTGAGGATCACCTGGGCGGAGGATGACTTGGGGAGTGGGGAAGAGGCGCCTTTAGGTGAGATATGGTATTCCCCATTCCCTTTTCACAATGAGTCTTCGGTCCCTCAAGCCTTAATAGGATATTGTCAGTCCTTTCCTTATTTTACCCCTAAAACATTCCCCAAGAAACACCAGTTTGGTACTTGGTGGAGGAACACCGCTCCAAATGAGAATAAGCACTTTTGAATACTGAACTGGGTGAAAGCAAGTTTGTGAAACTTCCTAATACAAGGAACTGTATGATATGGGAAAATAAGCATTGCCAAGAGCCACGAGAAGCACTGACGAACTATCATTGGCAGGAGCCATGAGAATTTAAGGAACGGTATGCTATGAGAAAACAGGCATCAGCAAGAGCCATGAGAATAGTTGTACATTGCTTGGCAACCATCTGCTGCTACCTGGGTCATGATTATAGGAACATGTTGAGACAGGTGGTCAGGGGTGTTAGAACTGGGGTTCTTGATTAAGGAAGGACATTCAGGTTTCATGGCCAGTAGGCTACAGGAGACTCATGAACTACTGTGAATTTGTATATTTTGCATCTTCCCTAGTTCCCCATCCCTATCCATTCATGTTTCCTAACACTCTTTCCAGTTTCCCTCATTACCCTACCTATCCACAACTTCTCCCTAAAGCTCTTCTCCCCACTGGCTGCCACTTGGTGATCTGTATTTCCTGAAACCAGGCACCCGTGCCAACCTAGGGTGGAGTCACGACTTCCAATTTGGCTTCCGTGGTCTGTGCGTCTGACATATAAGAAAGTGCTACAAGTATAAATGAATCAAGCACCACTGTCAAGCTGAAGCAGTTGCAACGTGTTGGTGAAAAGGAAGTAAGTAAGGTGTGTTGGTTGCATGACCTGTAAGGGATTAGTTTCTTACCTGTAACTCCATTTCTCCAGCATTGGTATCTTTCATGGATTCACATGCTTAGAATATTCCCCGTCGTCAGGCTGGGAATCCCCGGTACATTATATATATAGACCCTTTCCCGTAGGAAAACTTTTTCGACGCTTATGCGTCCTATCCACCTTGTTTTGTATCATGCGTGCCCGCACCGTCAGGACGTCATGATATAAATACAGGACCCGCCCCCGCGCTCCCTCAGATTTCGGCCCCCAAAGTAGTGGGGGAACCGGTTTGCATGTTCAGGGGGAGGCAGGTGGGCGCATGTGAATCCATGAAAGATACCAATGCTGGAGAAATGGAGTTACAGGTAAGAAACTAATCCCTTCTCCAGCATTGGATCTTTCATGGATTCACATGCTTAGAATAGATTACATAGCAGTACACCCCCAAGAGAGGAGGCGTGCATGCAAACCCATATACTTTCTTCGCAAAGCCCGTTCCCTATGATCATGTATACATTAGTAATCGTTAACATAGGAAAACGAACCACATACAGTCATAAATTCCACAGGATGCAACCCCTCAGTCGGGGCTTACCTTATTGGAATAGGTGTCGGAGCACTGCCTGTCCCATCCTGGTATCTTCGGCATGTTGCTGCGACAGGCAGTAATGGCGGGTAAAGGTGTGTGTAGTCGCCCAGGTAGCCGCCATGCAGATGTCCCCCAGAGGGACTCCGGCCCACAGTGCCGAAGACGATGCCGCTGCTCTAGTTGAATGAGCTCTAGGCCGTCGTAGAAGAGGCTTCCCTGCCCTGGAATGGCAGTACGAAATGGTAGATGATACCCATCTTGACAGTCCTTGCTTAGAAATGGCTTTTCCTCTAGCACCCAAACCATAGGCCACGAACAGTTGTCTTGTTTCTCTGAAAGGTTGCGTACGATGAAGATAAAACTTGAGAGCCCTTTTTACATCCAATGTGTGTAACGTGCGCTCCGCTACCGAGCATGGCTCCGGAAAGAACGTAGGCAACACGATAGAGGAGTGTTTATGGAACACCGAAGGAGCTTTCGGTATGAACTGTGGGTTAGTGGCAAGGGCTACCTTGTTCTTGAAAAATCGTAAGTATGGTGGGTCTACCATTAGAGCCTGAACTTCTGAAATACGTCGGGCTGAAGTGATGGCCACCAGGAAGGCCAATTTCCACAACAAAAACTTTAGAGACGATGATGACATTGGCTCAAAAGGAGGCTTCATAAGAGACGTTAAGACCAGATTGAGGCTCCACTCCGGTGGAAATTTCTTCTCTGGAGGGAAACTCCGAAAAAGGCCTTTAAGGAAGTGCTTAATCAGGCGGTCGCTGAACAATGGTGTCGAATGCAACGAGGGATCCGAGCCTCGCCGCCTGGAAGCTTGATAGTCTCTGCTTCTACGTGCCGATTGGGACGCACGTCTGAACCCTTGTGAAGAGTACGAGGGCCTATTAAATCCACGGTCCCTCGAGGCTCCAAAGCGGGAGTTTCCAGAAGCACCCCTAAAGGGGCGAAAAGAGCGAAAGTTTCTACCCGTTTGGAGGGCGCCGAGGGACCTAGCAGTATCCGTGTCTTCCTTCATCCCCTTCAACGCTTCGTCAACCTTTTCGCCAAACAGATGTTCCCCTTCACATGGCATGTCAAGGACTTTGTATTGGACTTCAGGACGGAAAGTAGTACATTTGAGCCACGCTTGTCGACGAAGTACTACGCCATGGTTGATTTGTTTGAATCCAGACTCTGCTAGGTCAACTGCAATATTAATTGCGTGGTTCGAGGCCTCTTCGCCCTCCCGCAACAGTAACATGGCTGCTTTCCGGTGTTCGTCTGGCAGGTGTTCTAGGATAGGGGCTAGTTTGTGCCACATTTCTCTATCGTATCGTGACACGATCGCTAAGGAATTGGCTGCTCTTACCGTCGTCGCACCGACCGAGAGCACCTTTTTTCCAAAGGCGTCTTGCCTCCTAGCCTCGCTTTCTGCTGGAGTTGAACATTTTTGCTGTACCCTGGCCTTCCTAGCCGCTGCCGCCGACACCACCGAGTCAGACAGAGGTTGTGATGTTAGACATTTTGGAGTGGACTCCGGAGCTTTAAACTTTTTCTCAATCCGCCCCTTTATAGCTGGCTCCGAGAACGGATGGCGCATCGTCTTGAGACCTTCCTGCCACACGTGGTCCAGAATTGGGATGGCAAATACCGATTTCCTCCTTTGACCCATATGGTCAAAAAGGAAACAGTCTTTCTTCTGCTCCTCAGGAATCAAGCCGAACTCGGAACAAGCTTTTCCCATCATTGCATGGAAGGCTCCCACATCATCCGGAGGAGATGGCTGTGACTGGCTCCTCGTAGACTCTAACTCTACATCCGAATTCCATGTTGGGTCCCTCGAAGGTGACAGGGAGATGTCTGACCCTGAGTCACCCAGTATAGAATCGGACTCCGACAACTCACCCTCCTCCTGCACTCGAGGACGGTCTTTTACTGCCTGAGGAGTCGATGGGTTTTTAGTCGTCGAGCGAGCCGCACAAGTTTGCTCGTCGACGGGAGGTACAGAAAAAGGTGACGACGAAGTCCCAGGTTGAGGGATCTGCGTATCCAGCCGCTGCAGGAGCTTCTGAAGAGTATTAAGCACATCCAGAGACAAAACTGCGTGGGGGTTCAATAACGTTGATGATATAGGTACCATACCCCCACTCGCACTCGTCGTCGTCGCCGACGTGGAAGGCCGTAAGCCTAAATCCGATGGCTGCAGAACCGTGCCACCTTCTCCTTCCACCGAGCAGGCCGTGTCTGGCTGCAGTAAGACTTCAGGGGGGATCGGGTCATAGACCTCTGGCAGCCAAGCCATAGACTGAGTCTCCGTCGACGAAGGAATCCCAACCGCTGCTGCCTGAACGGTAATAGGCATCTTCAATGACACCGAGGTCGACGAGCAAGTTGTCGTCGTCGAGCCCTTAGACTTCATCGCCGATTTCGATGCCGACTTCCCGGCTGAAACATCTCGACTCACGGAAGACCTGGGACGGTCCCCTGAGGAGGATTTTGACAGCGCTTGCCTCTCCGTCTTAGATGAGGAGGAGGAGGAGGGCTTTTTATGTGATGAGGAGGACCCAGCATGCTTCCCCTTATGCTTGTCCTCAGCGCGGTTTTCTGCTGGCCGTACCTTTTTTGATGGTGGTTCCGACTTGCTCCTGGAGGCCGTGGAGCCAACTTCCGAAGCCGGGTAGGCACCCGCTCCGTCATTAAGCCAGTCGACCAGCCTTCTTTTACGGTCCTTAAGGGTTTTTTGAGAGAACCCCTGGCATATCTCACATGTATCCGCCGTGTGGTGCGGGTGGAGACAATAGATACAATCCATGTGGGCATCTCCTTCATAAACTTTTTTGAGGCCACATGTCGCACAAGGGCGAAATAACGCTTTTCCAGACATATTCTTCAGAATTTGAACGTCGCCGAAGCGAAACAGAAGTCCTGAAGTCCTGACGATATCATGAAGTCCTGACGGTGCGGGCACGCATGATACAAAACAAGGTGGATAGGACGCATAAGCGTCGAAAAAGTTTTCCTACGGGAAAGGGTCTATATATTTAATGTACCGGGGATTCCCAGCCTGACGACGGGGAATATTCTAAGCATGTGAATCCATGAAAGATCCAATGCTGGAGAATGGGTGGTCCAACAACTGCGCCTAGACTGAGTACACTCCTCTATGAGAAAGCCACTGAAAGCACCGACAAAGAAGCTTGTGCTTAAATAGTAAAGAGCTCTTGTGTGATCTGTTAACCAACTCAGAAGAGCTGGGTAGTGTCCGAAGGAATTGTGTTGGTTTTGGAAAGCTGAAAGACTTGAACTCTTGGTGAAGGGAACCCTTTGTGCATTGTGAACTATTTTGAACGTGGGGAAGGGAAACCTATTTACAAGCCAAGAGCTGGAAGAAGCTTTGAGATTTTATTTGAACACTCTTAATGTTTGATGCTGACATCCCTACACAGTGTATACATTTAGCTGTGAGGGTAAGTATAGGTTTTGGGCACATAAACATTTGCTTTGGACTCCCTGACACAGACTATCCTTAGTTTCCTTTCAGTAGGGAAATCCTACCTTAGCATAGGGCAGGTTAGGCCTTTTTCAGTCCTGCCTTTTTAGTTAATAAAAGTTTATAGACCAAACTTTAATCTGTTGTCTGTGTCTGCTTTGTGATGACTTCACACATCACTCATTAACTTCTCAATTTTCCTGAGAAGGTGAAGTGGTACCAGGTGCCTCCGGACATCAGACAAGTGAACCCATGACCACAACTCCTCTAGTTGAACTGCAAAGGGGCTGGCAAAGACCACTGTTTATGGACCTCGGAACCGCTGTTCATGCCAGCGCCTCACAAAATTCTGCACATAGACCTATTCCCCGGCATACAGTTATGGTGCTGGTAAGTTCACTGGATCTGTTGCCGATGTCTCAGCTGTATTTTCTCTTCTAGGATCAATTTGTCGAGACAAGAACTTTATACTTTGTTAGCTCCCTCAAGTACCCCTGAAACTCCTCGCCCCAAGCTGCTGCTGCTTTGTGACCGTCTGATACTGTGCATGTAGGTGTCATAGGTGAATGCATTCTTCTCCCCATCACTATCTCGTGTGGGGACAAGTGATGTTCCTGGTTGGGCTGCGTTCTCAGGCTAACCAAAGCAAGAGGGAGACAAAGGCAGCCAATTCCTGCCTAACGTAGTACACATTTTAGACAGTTTTGCTTTTAACAGTCTGTGCAATGTTTCCACAATCCCATTGGCCTAAGGGTGGTAAATCGAGCACAGTTTGTGTCATATCCCTAATGGGAATGCAATTTCTTTAAACAAATCCCATCAATGAAGAGGACCTCCCTTCTTCAAGTGCATCCTCCCTTGCTTGTATTAAATCATCCTCAGGACCATCACATGTAACACAGTAACACACCTCCTCTCCTTGCTGAACAGGTATTGCAATAAATGTGGCAGGGTTAACTGTACAACACCTCACAATGTGAATGGACGGGCTTGACAGAATAACTTCATATAGGCCCTTTCTGTGGTTAGAGTGGACTTGGATCGTTCAAGAATTGCAAACACTACATGCTCTATATATAACATTACAGAGCAACCCATAGTGGTTGTGGAGGACTTTTGAATTGCAAAGGCTGCAGCGGCCAGTGCCTTTTCACAAGGCAATTGACCCTGCATCACTGAGACATATATGCCACTGTAGTAGGCCAGGGACTTGTGGCCCATGGATGTTTGCTGAGTCAAAACTGCAGTCATGACCTAACCATTAGAATGTGATAACAAATAAAATGATTTTGTGTAATCAGGGGTCACTACTACTGGTGTGTTGCTTATATATGTAATCATTTCACCTGTCCATGTAAGTGTTTCTTTGCTCTTCTGTCCTTCCTTCAGTCCCTGAAGCAAAGGCTTTGTTTAACTAGAATAGTGAAAAACCGAAGCCCTGCAATATTTACATAACCCCAAAAACTGTTGCATTTCCTTAACTGTGTTTGGCTGTGGTGAGTTTTGTACTGCAGCTTCTCTTTCTGGTGTTACTCATTTTCCTGCAGATTATATAATCTGTCCCAAGTACACTACTTCCTTGTGACAATATTGCATTTTATGTTTGCCTACTTTGTACTCTTTCTCCTCAAGCAGTGTCACTGAATCTTCTCTACACTGTTATTCCATCGTGATACACACTAGGAGGTAATTTACGTACTGACTGACGATGCTCTGTACATGTATATTACCCAAGTCCATATGGAGAACTGTTGAAAATGCTGGGGGACTCGCAGTATCCCTGGGGAAGTCTAGTGTGTTGGAATCTTTGCCTGCGATAGGTGAACATGGTGCGATATTGAGAATAAGGGTGCAATGGAATGGAGAATGCATTTTTCAAGACAATCATAGAAAAATATATGGCCTCAATGGGTATACTGCTAAACATTGTGGCAGGGTTCGGTTCTACTAAGAATTCAGCTTATATGATATTCAATGGGCGGAGGTCCTGTATCATCCTCCAACTCGACCCACTTCACTTTTTTAATCAGGATATATTACTGTGTTGCATGGGGACTCTGAAGGTAGTATGATACCCTGTTTCTATAGTGCCACAATTATCTCATGTATTCCCTCATCTGCTTCTCTCAATAATGCATACTGTTGTACTCTAGGTAATACTGCGCCCTGCTTCAACTTGATATGTACTGCTCCTGTGCTCTGGAAGAGCCCTACATCATTGGGATTGCCAGTCTATAAAGTGCTGAGTACCTTCGCCATATCTTCCTGTAAATATCTGGGCATAGTTTTGGCAATAAGTATAGGGTAAGGTACATTTCTATGTTGAATCATTATTTGGCATGGAATGCAAATCTCAAACATCACTTCACCATCGATGTGTCAATGGGCCTCATTACAAGGTCGGTGGTAACACCCCGGTGCTACCGGCGGGTTGCTGCAGACCTCGAAACACTGAATCGGCCGCCTGACTTTGCGGTGCCCCCGGGACATTACAAGCCCCGATGGAGCGGGAAGTCAGGCAGGGATTTGGTAAGTCCCCAATCCCGTGGAGTCCCATAGGACTACACAGGAACAGGGACTCAGAAGCACCGGCACCGTTGCTAACAGTGCAGGTGCTTCTATGATAACTCTGCTTACTGGGGCCCGGGCGCCCGCCAGGGTCAGGCTTTCCAGGCACGGCATCCCTGGCAGGCAGACTTGTAGTGTGGCGGTCCGGAAACAAGGGTGCCGGTAACCTTACCGGCACCCTTGTTTTGGAACCGCCACATTCGTAATGAGGCCCAATATCTTCAAACTGTCCATCTGACACCCCGCTTAGTGGTTGTGCTGGGTCAATACACAAAATTGTACGCCATTCATCGCCCTCCTCCTCAGCCCCTATTAACGCTGCCTTGTAGCCTGCAGTCATCGTCGCTTCCAAGTCTAGCATGATAATGGTACCCGCAGCGTGGTCTTGGGGAACTGCTGGCCTAAACATAAATTCAGATGGCACTCTCCATGGTTTGGTTTTGATGCCCGGCACCCAACTCAACAATACTGTCACTCCATACATGAACAAATCTGGGTGCAAGGGTATTCCTCTAGTAGCGCTGTCACAATACAATGCTTGTGCCACTGCCATAACCCTAGCATAACAGATTCCTGGCGTGGAACTCACTACCCCTTCTTCCATGAATGAAATTGTCATATTTAGCGTGCATAGCAGATCTCTCCCTAACAAGTTCACTGGTGTTTCAGTTGAACACAATAGCGGAGCTAACACCTCTTGAGTACCTACATAGATTGTTAAATCTTCTGTAAATTGAACTGATTATATTGCCCCACAGAACCCCTGCTTGTACGTTACCTTTCCTGATAAGGGGAAGCCCCCCTTCCTTTATGCATGATTTTTTTGTACCTCTCTCAACCATAAAAACAAATTATTTGTTACCTATCTTCACACCTACCAGGCGTTCCTCTTCCGGGTTGACAGTGATTGACAGGAGTGGGCACAACTGTTCTCTCTGTGGGCTGTCCTTATCTCTGATCGGTGTTCGACCCTGGGAAAAGGAAAGGGTTACGGCCCATCACACACATCCCTGTATACTTCATCACTGTGCCATGTGGCAAAGCATTATTGTCCCATAGTTGGGGTACTGACTGTTGTGTCTGCTGCTGTGCACACACTGGTGCACTGCCTGGCACTGAGAGTTGCATCTGTTGTGATATTGTCATCTGATGACTGATTATATGCAATCAGGCCCGCTGGGATAAGCGCTGGGATCCTACGAATATGCTTGTGTGATGAACCTGATGGTGTCGTCACTCCTTTCCCAGAGGTAGCCTATCCTCATGTGGCCAGGGGATGGCAGCCCCTACCAGATCCTGAACCTGGGGGTGGCTATTTGAGGGTGGCCCACGTGGGGGGAGGTGACCCTCAGGAAGCTGAAGCGACATCATTGGGTGAGACATGGTATCCCCCATTCCCTTTTAGGGACACCGCGCTTTCGTACCTCAGGCCATCATGGCATATTGTGGCAGTAATCCTCAATATTCTCCAACACGTGGGGCCTCATCACAAGTTGTGCGGTGTGGTAAAAATGCGATGGTAATAGTGTTACTGCTGCATTACGCACTGCCCAATTATGAATTTGAGGGAAAGTTGGAGGATTCACCTCCAGCTTTGAGCTGGAGGTAAATCCGATGACTTTCTGCCCATTTTCAGTGCAATTACTGCGGCACAATTACCACTGCAGTAATTGCGCTTAAAATACCCCATTGAGTCCTACGGACTAAAAACAAAATGGGGATTTACCCCACCACTGCCACCTGTAATCTGCCGGTAATACCGCTGGAGCAAGTACCAGTAACGGTAATTGTATTAGGCGGTATTCCGGCAGATTTACCGCTGGGATAACGGCCAACTTGTGATGAGGCCCTTAGTCATAGAACTCTTAAAAACACTGCAGTGTTATCAGTAATAAAGACTGACACGAGGAAGAGAGCAACCAGAATGAAGATTACTCAGCTAGACCGACGTGAATGGTCTAGCTGTTGAAGGAATCCGATTGGCTGCAAACAGCTCCCTTCACTATCGCAGGAATTCTAAGATGAAGCCGTGCAGAACTGAAGAGGGACCCGACTGGCTGGTGATTGCCGGGAGACCCGACTGGCTAGTGATTACCGGGAGACCTGACTGGCTAGTGATTTCCGGGAGGCCCAAGCTGTCAGGTGGGCACGCAAGTGAAGAAGGGACATGAGACCGAGCAGCCCGCTGACAAGAGACATGGAGCAGGGGAAGCTCTACCGTCTACACTTGAGCGGGAAGAGGACTGTGAGTTTTGGAGGCGTTGATGCTTACCGAAGCATGACCGATGCAGAGAGGGGCACACACAGGAGACGAGGAAGCTGCCTAATAATACTGGTGAGCCAGAGAAAGCAAAAAGGGCATGCCCGGGCACAGACCGCAGAGAAACCCAGAAAGGAGGGGGCCGTTCCTAGGCAGTGAATATGGGTGCTAGGACATTGTGAAAACCATGTGGACAAAAGGGAATTTGGGAAAACCAAGTGTTGTACAAGTCTGGGACCCGCACCCATGATCACATATGGTGAAAAGAATTCTCAAGGAAGACTCTTACCCTTTGAGAGTTTGTCCTGACAGGAGAGTACACTAGGATAACAGCGAGAGTGAACTTTGTAATTACGACCACATAGGAGAGTATAGCAGGCATTGTGTGGGTCTGGGACCCACACCCATAAGTGTAATTGTCAAAGTATACTTTCTCAAGGAATAATCATACCCTTAGACATATTGTCCTGGCAGGGGACTATACCAGGACGTAGGAGAGAGTGACATAGGCATTGAGAGAAACCTGGCATGAGTGTATACCAAGTGCTTTGCGTGTATGGGACCTTCACCCAAATTGAATCAAGAATCTACGTGAGAGAATCTGGCAGGAGAGTATACCAGGTGTTTTTTGAGTCAGAGAATCCAAAGGAAGATTCATGCCCTTAGGATTTTGAGCTGCATTGAATGTGGAAAGACCTGGGGAAGGGAGTAATTTCCCCTGGAGTGAGTTGCAACATCACGAGGAGGGGGTTATCCCCTTGAGCTACAAAGAACCTTGTTATTTTTTTGAACTTTTGTTTTGTTGGAGAGAAACCTGGGGAAGGGAGTCATTCCCTGGAACTGTGAACATTGTCTTTCTGGAACCTTTGTTGGATTTACACTGTTTTTTTTAATAACTTGAACATTTGAGCACTTTTCAAGCCAAAAACATTATCCTTCACACCTTAGAGTTATTTTTTAGAATGAGAGCGCTAGAATAGGATTTCGGACACAGGACTTTTTTTGGACATCTTAACACAGGACAGGCCTTTTTTTTTTTTTTTTTTTTATTTTTTTTTATTTTTATTTTGTTTTTGATGCTAACGCATCTTTACAAAATTAATTTACAACACTTACAACCAATTACATTTCACATTAATACATATTATTTAAGAACTAGCATTTACATAAAACAGGCATTTATATTCCCTTACTGTTCCTTAACCACAAACATATTCTTTACTTACACAAATGCCACAAAACCCGTCGCATCATATAAACACATCAAACATAAAAACATAAAACGCAGAAGCACAGGGACTCAACAACGGCCTCAAAATGTCCCAACCACACAATTACCATCAACACAGAGAAAAAAGTGCGGACTCAATTATTTTCACTAATCGCACCGTTGCCAAAATTATGGAATTACTAGAGCCCCACATACAACGGGTCCAAATTAATTCTCTTCCCATATGGGTATTAGTAGTACTAAATGCTGAAATGTTTTTAACTCTCGCCATTTCAAAAACTGTACAGAACAAAAAAAGGTGTTTCAGAGTCTCTGTGCATTCAAGTTTTTTACAAAATCTGCAACTAATATCAACCTCTTCTCTATCTCTAGTGCCCCAATACTTGGTTCTTACTTTCGTGTGCAGTAAGTCCAGTCGAAAGCGCATGTAATCTGAACGAGTTTCCACACTCGGAATAAGCACAAGATATTGCTGCCGCGGCACCTGAGCGTGCCTAAAACGTGCATATTCAGAGAAAGAAGAGTAACTCGATATTTGAGTGCAAGTCTCTGCCCAGTCATTCAAAAAAACACGCTTATGTGCAATATGAAAACTGCTTTGAAGATCTTCAGCAGAGATATTAATACTTTCAAGGACAGACAATGTACGCTGCTTAAAGTCAGCAATAGATCTCGGCTGCGATGCTCTTAGCATATGACAAAAGTCCTCATACAGTGAGTTTTCCTCTGGGAAACTCATTTTTAAATAAGTTTTCAGAAGACGCCATTTATATCGTGCTGCCAGTGAGTTTAGACCTAGCTCATGACGAAGTATTGCATTCGGAAGAGAAGAAGGAAGACATAGTGTTGTTTTCCATAGCTTGGCTTGCAGTCTATTCAAAAACCTCGCTAAATCATTTAAATTCATATCTAAACCATAAAGAATGATAGATTCAACTTTTTTTGAATAAAATTCAAATAGTGGACTTAAAGAAAATTTACAAAGTTTACGACAGATAATTCGCATTTGATTCTGTAAAGGTATCACTTTTTCTGCAATCGCACGTTGCCAAAAGAGTGCAGATGAATTATTTGACAGATTATATCCCAAATAGATTATCTGGCCTGCAATTTGAATAATAGAGGACTCTAAGTGCCACTGAAACTTCCGAATCTTTTTTTTCGAAGAAAGTATCAGGATATTTGATTTTGAGGGATTTATAGTGAGATTATTTTTCCTACAATACAACACAAATGTCTCTAATTTATTTTGCAGCCCAGATTGCGTGCTATCAAATAGTAATATATCATCGGCATAAGCCAACCACGAGAGATGAATCTTTCCGAACTTTACAGAATAAGATTTAGAGGAATCCCAAATACCTTCAATGTCATGGAGGTATAAGTTAAAAAGCACTGCTGCAAGATTACATCCCTGTTTAACGCCAATTGCCGTTGGAATAGAATCTGTTAGAATACCTTTACTTGAAATGCGCACTCTAATGGAAGTGTGTTGGTGCAAAAGAGCAATGAGCGCTACCAAACTTTGTGGAAAATTGAGATTTATCATTTTTTTCCACAACCTATTACGAATTACAGAATCAAATGCTGATGATAAGTCGAGTGATGCAATAAAAATCGGACCATGTGCAGAATTATGAGCCTCCGCAAGTAAATGAGCAAGGACAGAAGCATTCAGCTGAGTCCCCATATTTTTTCTAAAACCCGTCTGTACTTTATTTAGAACTTTATCTGTTTTGATATGTTTCTCAACTTCATTAAGTAGAAGAAGGGCGAAAAGCTTGGCAGCGACATCAATAAGGGCAATTGGCCTAAAGGAATTGGGATCGGTGCAGGGTCCTTTTTTATGTATGGGAATAATTATCGACTTAACCCAGGAATTTGGAAGAGCTTTGGATGAAAAAATAGATCTAAATATCCTCAAAAAGACATTGGCCCAAAAAATAGGGTCATCTTTTATGACACATGGCGGTAAGCCATCAGGGCCAGCACACTTCGACGGTTTCAGCTTCTCAATTGCTACTATAACATCGTTGAGCACCCACGGCAGTGCTCAGGTATATATTTCAATAGATGTGACATATCTTCGTCACAGAAACTCGTCGGGAGACTATATTTCTGTTCAAAGAATGAAAACCATGTATTACCATCAATTGCAGGTTCCATATGGGCTATGTTTGAATTGTCTGGTGTTCTAAGCATTTTCCAAATATCACGAATATTGTGATTACATAAAAGCTGAACCATGTTTTGATTGTTAGATAAATGAAAAGCACACCGAGTAGCCTTTATCTTACATTTATATAACCTGAGCACCTTCTTTTTTGCGCACAAAGCCAAACTCCTTTGCTTGGTCTCAAATTCTTTTTTTAGAGCACGTAATGCAATGTTCTTTTCAGATTTCAATTTCGACAGTTTGTTTGACAATATATTAAAAGGATGTAACTTCTGGGTATGGTTCACAGCTTCATCAGCAAGATCCTTAAGATGAAATTGAATCATCTGCATATTCCATTCGAGGATTGTGCCAAGCGACGTGTCACAAACACACATGTCGGGCCACCAGTCACGATTGACTAAAAAAGTCAAACGACGACAAATGGACTTGTTCCAACGAATAGAAATAAACGATCTATCGCCCTGGACCAAAGCTAACAAATGGGCCCTATCAAATAACTCAGTTGGCCCTGACAACGTGCATTCTAAGATGGCATGGTCTCCATAGGGCAGAATAGATGGATTTACCAGAGAAAGTAAACCCGAAAGCTTCTTGGAGCTCACTATGTAGTCAATGGTCGAAGAGGCATTACCCCTGTGCCAAGTGCAAGATGATTTAGATCGAATAAAGTTGATAATACACAATTGCCAACTAGACAAAAAGTTACACCAACTTAAGCCATTCTGATACGATGTTTTAAAATGTTGCGAAGATTCCAAAGGAATGGAGCTCTTAGACGATGCATCTAAATAGGAATTAAAATCGCCACCGATCAATAACTCTATCGTTGGTTGTATCTGGAAAAATTCTAAAAGCGAATCATTCAACATATTGATAGCATTCACAAGAGGGAGAGATTGAGGATTCCAATACAATGATATCAGCAACATCCTTCTTGGCACACCCACATTAAAGGTAACATCCACCAAAAGAAAAAGTTGGGTCGCAAATGTATGATTTATTACAAATCTAAGATCATTATTAAGTAAAATGGCAATTCCACCTACAGGCCGACCAGACACCGAACGAGCAGCACCTTGTTGTACAACCGTAAAACCGTCCACATGTAAATCGTGAACACACATGGTTTCTTGTAACAACAAGATCGAAGGTAAAGCACTCGTATGCCTATCTAGAAACCATTTTGAAATATTATGAAAACCGCAGCAGTTCCATGAGCAAATGGAGAGGCTTTCATATTATGACGAAACTATGGACCTTCCACCTAAGGAAGATAGATTCGTCGGAGGCCTTTCGTTTTTGGTTGAGGTAGGGAAATACCTCCTAGATTAGAGAGAGTGAGGCATTTTCCAACCCCTTTATTATTTAAATAAAGGTTTATAGCGATCATCATGAGACCTGTGTGTCTGTGTCTCATTCCTGGTTTCTCACATATGGTGTCAGAAGTGGTATGGGGCTCAGTTGACACAAACTGGGGGACCCTCAGATTTGAAAAACGTAGTCACAGAGCTTCCGATCCATCAGTAGCTCCGTCAGTAGCTACAGACAATTGTATTGGATTCAACCTATGTAGTAGCACGGGAGAATTGGTGCAACCCGGAGACAGAATGTTAATACCCACCAACCTGGTTCTAGTACCAGCCCCAGGCACTTACATCGGGCCAAGCTCTAAGTCTTAGCAGGTGTCATAGATACTGACTTTAGAGGTGATGTGAAGATCTTGATTCAAAACAGTGGGAAAGAGGCGTACCATATAAAGGAGTGAGAGAAAATAGCTCAGGGCATCTTGGCGAAAGCTTTGTTTCCCAAAATAGAGGCAATTCCGAAAAGCCAACACAACTGAGAGAGGGATGAAAACCCTTGGCAGGGAAGCTGAAATCATTCCTGATTTAGCATTTGCTCAGTGGAATGACCCATTGCTAGCAGAGACTTTTCTATGTGTGGTATCTGAAGAAGAGGGAATACTGAAAGGGGGACCATTCTTCTTTCTAAGGCACAGGCTACTGTATAGAGAGAATCACAGCCCTGATGGTATGCCTAGATCTCAGATTATGGTGCCTAAAAGTCACAAGAGGATGGTGATGGAAATTGCCCACTCCCACTTAATAGGTGGTCACTTGGGGGCAGCCAAGACACAGGTACCGGTAATAAGCCAATTTTATTGGCCTGGAATCTATGCTGATGTGAAGAACTTCGTACTTACCTGTGCCCCGTGTCAAAAGATTAGTTCCCAAATACCTCCGCTCCAACCGTTGCCTATTATTGATGTGTCCTTTTCCCTCATAGGTATGGACATGGTTGGAACCCTTCGGCCATTTAAGTTGGGGAATGGTTACATCTTCGTAGTTGTAGATTATGCAATTCGATACCCAGAGGCTTTCCCATTATGTAACACTACATCCCAAAAAACCTTGAAACATCTAAACCCATTTATTTTGTGAGTTGGTTTCCTGACACAGATCTTAACGGATCAGGGGACTACATTTATGAGTCGGTTAATGGCAGAGGTGAAGGAGAACCTACTCATTAAAACTCTTAGAACCTCAATCTACCTCCGCAAACCGATGAGTTAGTGGAACATTTCAACAAAACCCTTAAAAATGTAATTTGAAAATTGGTTGAGGCTGATGGCAAAAATTGGGGTATTATGATACCGTGGGCCCTTTTTGCCATCCAATAAACACCACAATCCTCATCAGGGTTTTCACCATTTGAGTTACTGTATGGTAGAGAGCCATGGGATGTCCTAGACATACTAAGGGAGACCTGGGAAGAGAGGGAGGAAGCCCTTTTACATCCCTGCCAAACAGCCCAACGTTTAAAAGAACACGGTGGTTACGGTGAGAGCAATAGTTCAAGCCTGCCCAAGAAAAGCAAAAGACATCTTATGACGAAAAGGCATTACTTGGGTCTTTTTCTATTGGACAGAAGAACAAGTTACTTACTCGTGGTAAGGTTCTTTCGCATGGATGTTCCTCCCACATATTCCTCATCTTAAGATATATCCATATCCAGTTTTAGCTGCTTTGGAAATCTTTTCCATCAGGGGGTGTTGAATGTCGATGACTGTCGACTCGATGTCCCTCAAGGGCCTCCGTGTCGAGGTCATCACCAGAACATATAGCGCACGCAACAACCGTTGACTTCAGTTCTGTTTTTATGCGTATTTTCAACATTCTTTCTAGGGTGTACCTTACAAAAGACAGTGTTTCACCCTGAAAGAATGCAAACTGCAATAACCAGGAAATTCTACTGCAACCTGTAGGCTGGGAAGGGCGATGAGGAATACGTGTGAGGAACATCCAATCAAAAGAACGTTACCATGGGTAACTAACTTGTTCTTCGAACGGATTGTGTTCCCCCACGTATTCCTCATCTTATGATAGACTCCCAAAGCAGTACTGTGTTTTTGGAGGAGGAAGTAAGAATTTAGGAGTTCCTTATTGGCTATTGTGTACCAAATCTAACACTGCCTTCCCAAATCCACCTTCCTGGCTTGAGGAAGAGTTCAGGAAGTAACACTTTGTAAATGTGTGAGTGGAGGACCATGTGACCGCTGAAAGAATATCCTGAATTGAGTCTCCTCTCCGTAAAGTAGAGGAAGTAGCCATGCCTCTGGTCGAATGAGCTCTTAAACCCATAGGAGGATCTTTTCCAGCTCATCAGTAGCATTAATAAATTCCTAAAATAATCCACCCAGATAAGGTTTGTTATGTGACTGCCATACCCAATTTATGGCTTGTGTAACCAACAAAAAGTTCATCATACTGTCTTAACTTAGACATCCTACAAGCCTGAGTAATCTCTCCTCTTCCTTCCCACGATGAGGTGGAGGAATAAAAAGACAGTAGTAGAGTTAAATGAAAATCAGACACAATTTTTGGTAAAAATGTGGGTTTAACCTTAAGGACCACTCTATCCTTCCTTAAAGACAAATGTGTAAGGAGGCTTTCAAGACAAGACTTCAAGTTCACTCACCCTATGGGCTGATGTTAGAGCAACCAAAAGAATGGTTTTGAGTGTTAGCAACCTTAAAGGGCAGGAATTAATAGGTTTGAAAGGAGTACACATGAGAAATTTCCAAACTAAGTTCAGATCCCAAACCTGGACTTGAAAGCGGATGCGAGGGAATACATTTGTCAATCCCTTCAGAAATTGTATCAGTATGGTATTTTGAAGAAAGGTACCTCTGCAGAGGAGCACTTAAAAATAGACAGCGCTGCTAGATACCGTTTAATTGTGCCAACCTATAGGTGTGCTGCATGTAAAAGGGTCCACATTCTTGTCCCTGCCGAGCCTTATATCTCAACCTCTCAGAAACCATGTGTGAAGGTTGAGTGTTTTAACCTCTGGATGGTCAACCTGACCCTCCTCTCGCGAGAGATGGTCCTCTCTTTTTGGAATAGGTATTGGAGGGCACATGAACATGTCCAGAAGGCTCCTGGCTCAATCCAGAGCAATTAAGATGATGAATTTCCCGAACATTCTAAACCTCCTGATTACTTGAGGAATGATGGGAATTGGAGGAAACCCGTATAGAAGTGACATCATTTCAGATAGTGCAAGAGCTAAGACATAGATAAGGAAGGGAGGCAGGGGGAGAGTGGGAAGGAAATAGAAAAAGACAGACGACTACCGTACTAGGCCTGATGACATTTATGGTAGAGCTGGAGAAAAACAAAAGGTGAGGGAGAGGGGTGCAGAAAGGGAGGGGAGAAACAAAACAAGCGACTATCGTACTAGGCCTGTCGACATTTCAGAAAGTGCGGGGGGGGGGCAAATAAAGGGAGAGGGGAGGAGACAGACGTGGTTGCTATCATACTAGGTCCAGGGACAATTCTAATAGAGTAAGTGCATAGAAGAAAGTAAGGGGAGGAGTGGAGGAGATAGGAAAAGGGAGAGGAGGAGAGAACAGAGAGTAAGCAGTCAAAAAGAGTGGAGAAGCAATAGGGGAGAGCGAATACAATTGCAAAAGTCAGTAGTAACACATAATGTTGCAATGCCAGGATACAAGATGAAGATGGGAACTGCATGATTCAGGGCCACCATGAGTACAAGATGCAAAGGAAGTCCAGCATGAGAGTTGAGAAAGGGTGATGCATCGCGAATCAATGAAGTCCATAAAGTCAAATCCAGCATTGGCCACAAGACGGTGATGGTGAAATCAGAATGTATCAGGACAGACTCCTGCAGAAGTAGGCTGGGGGGAGCAGGGTAGAAGAATCAAGTAAAACAGGCAACACCTGTGTGCGAGAAGGGAGGGGGGAACAAGGATACATCACAGAGGGACCTGAGGGGGTGGGGATGGCCTGTGGGGACAGAGGGAGTAAATACATGTTGGTGCATGCTTACCTGCTGCCTGAGCAGGGGGTCGGGCCCTTGGTCCTCCTGGTCCGAATAGGTCCGAACAGGAATTGCCCTTTTTTTCATCAGCCCTTTGCTTTGGACGCCCGAGCGAGAGATGCCCTTGATCTAAGAGTTAAGAGCAGGAAGGACGAGGCAGGGCTAAGAAGGTGGGCAGGGCTTAGGCCAGGTGACCTAGATCCACTTGCACCTGCCGCCATTTGCAAAGGAAAAGAGGCTGGAGGGCTCCTTAAATAGGGAAAAAGAGTGGCAACCAGCAAGGCACCAGGCGTGCGGAGCTTGCATCTGTTGAAGGACTTCCTGAGCTAGTTCCCACTCGTGGGAGACAGTGCTCAGAGCGTCTGCCACCGTGTTCGCTTCTCCAACTAGGTGAACTGCTGATAGGAAGACACCTTCTTGAATTGCCCAGAGCCATAGCTGCATTGCCTCTCTGTACAATGGCAGTGGTGACAATACACCTCCTCTCTTGTTGAGCTAGTACATGGCCACTGTGTTGTCCATCATTATCAGGAAATCTTTTCGCCATACAGAGGGCAGAAAGGCCTTCAGCACTTGTCCGATAGCCCTCAGCTCCAAAAGGTTGATGTGTAGTGTAGACTCCGTTGGAGACCAATGACCGCTGATTGACAGATCGTTGGCATGTGCTCCCCACCCCGTGAGTGAGGCATCCGTAACTACTGTTATCTCCAGCCATGGTTGCCAAAAGGGTTCTCCCCTCAGAATGTTGTCCTCACAGGCTCACAACAGAAGATCCAGTGCGATTCTGCTCTGAACCTCAAGAAGATCTGGCATCCTGCTGGAAAAATTGGGACCATTGAGTCCTGAGAGCCTATTGTAGAGATCTCATTCTCATGCAAGCCTCTGGCATCAGGATAATGCAGGATGCCATGAGGCAGAACCACCTCAAAATGTTTAAGGCCGGAAGATGCTGGGTACTGTGGAATTTGGTGACCATCTACAGAATATCTTGAGCCCTCACCTCGGGTGCCGAGGATTTTCCCAAGGAAGCATCAAGGGCTTCCCCAATGAAATTGAGCCTTTGGGATGGTATCATGTGGGACTTCTTGAAATTGAGGGAGAAGCCCAGTCTGTGGAGGGAGTGACATGTGAAGTTGAAATGTTCCAGGACCTGTTTGGGAGAATGGGCCCTGATCAGCCAATCATCCAGGTAGGGTTAGACGGGAATCCCCCCTCTCCAGAGACCCGCTGCCACAACCGCCATCAACTTGGTGAAAACCCTAGGTCGCAGGTGAACCCGAATGGCAGAACTCAAAATTGATGATGAGAACCACCAACCACAAATCTCAGGTACTTTCTGTGCTTTTGATGGATGGGCACATAAAAGTAAGCATCCTGAAGGTCCAATGATGCCATCCAGCCCTGAAGCTGGAGAGCCTGAAGGATCTGAGAAAGGTTAACCATCTTGAACTTGTCCTTCCTGAGGAACTTGTTCAAGTCTCTTAAGTCCAACATGGGTCTCAATCCTCTGTCTCTCCTGGGTATTGGGAAGTAAGGGGAGTACCAACCCTTGTTCCTTTCCGATACAGGCACTGGTTCTATAGCACCTTTCTCTAGCAGGGTCAACATTTCCAGCACAAGGAGCAGATCTGGAATTTTGAAAGAGTTGCTCCCCGGTGGATGATCCTCAGGCCTTTTAAGAAAGGGAAGGCAGTAACCCTAGGCTATTGTTTCCAGTGCTCACGCATCTGAATTAATACCCAGACAATCTTGCAGATGCTGTGAGAGTCTGCCTCCCACCAGGGTCTTGTGGGTTAAGGCCTCAGAGATGTTTTGAGGCGGCCGATGCAGCGGCTGATGGTAAGGCAGCTGTTGCCTGGGCGGTCTTAGCACCTTTCCCTGTCCACCACAGGAAAATCTTCTCAGACCTCTTTACTCGCCAGTCCTCTTGCTCTTCCAGCTGAGAAGTAAAAGCAAAAGTACCTGCCCCTCCAAGTTGTTCAACTAGGGTGAGTTTGCGGTTTTCTGATTGCAGCACCAAGGGATTTGGCTGCTGCTTTGGAGGTCTGCAGCTTCTCCAGGGTCTCATCAGTATTGCTGTCAAATAAATGTGTGCCATCAAAGGGCATGTTAAGAAGTCTTGATTGTACATCCGGAGCAAACCCAGACTTTCTTCACCATGCAAAGGCTCATGCTCCTCATATGCAGAAGAAAGTGACTTAAAAAAAAAGTCCTTTCTTGGTAGTGGAATAAAAGAAACCCCAGATATGTCAACCTCCTTCGATGACTTTGTCACCTGAACCAATCGCTTTTTCAACAGAGTCGTTGAAAGGGATTTATGTGACCTACTTGCACAGCTTATTTCACTTTGAGTTTTTTCAGGTCTTTCACTGTCATCGAAAAAAAGGTAGGATCTATACTCTGATGTTTCATGATCGGATCCCAAACACCACAGACACACCCAATGGGGTCCGTAATGAATATCTTCACCCCGCAGTTGTGCCATTTCTTAAGCCCCGATTTGGGAGTCGATGATGCCAACGAAGATACCATATTTCGCAATAACAACAGCAGGTTTCACGAGGGAACCGAAGTGTGCTGATCTTCTGAAGCAATAGTTGTCGCGGAAAAAAGGAACTAAAGCCAATAATCGCTATATGTACCAGTGATGACGTTGACGTCGAGTTGGAGGCCCTCGAGGGACATCGAGTCGACAGGCATCGACCTGCAGTGCCCCATGCTGGAAAAACGTTCTGGAGCAGCTAAAACTGGATATGGATATATTGTAAGATGAGGAATACGTGGGAGGACACAATGCATTAAAAAGTTCTTGTTCTCCAGCCAACATCCGAGAATAAGGTGTTGTCCAAATGGCATGGACTCTACAAGCTGATCGAACAAACAGGGCCATACAAAAACCAGATAGGCGAATCAAGACCCATATCTATCATATGAACCTGTTTAAGAAATGGAGAGAAGATCCCATAGAAACCACCAAGGTGGTAATGACTAGTCTCTTAACAGAGGAGTCACCTGCCACAGATGCAGAAACAAGATCTACAAGACTCAGGGGAATAGTTTCTAGATGTTTTTAAAAATGAACCAGGCAGAGTAAACTAGGATTTTCACTATATCTGCACACCCCCAGGAAAGGTTGTCCACTTAAAACCATACTTGATCCCTGAACCAAGAGTAGGGATAGTCATACAGGAAGTGGAGAAGATGTTAAACCCTGATGTTAAACTCTGATATTATTGAAACATTACAGAGTCCTTGGTCCTCTTCCATAGTACTTGTTGAGGAGCCAGATCAATCATGGAGGTTCTGTCTTGATTTCAGGAAGGTGACTGCAGTGTCCCAATTCAACAGTTATCCTATCCCAAGGATAGACGACATCATTGACCAATCAGGAGCTGCTGTTTTCCTCTCCATGATTGATCTGACAAAAGGTTACTGGCAAGTACCAATTAATCTAGAGGCCAAGGAGAAAGCAACCTTCTCCACCCCTTTTGGACTGTTCAATTCAAAGTGTTACCCCTTGGTCTTCATGGGCCACCAGCCACATTTCAAAGGTTAATGGACCAAGTGCTTCGACCATGCTCCTGGACTTTGCTTCTGTTACTCCTCTGTATGTTTGGTTCTCCCACAATGTATGTCCTCATTGCTTTATGCTAACCAGGGTGGGCCTATTAGGTGTGCTTGCCTTCACTGTGTGTAGTTGCCCCACAGCTTTGTTATACATAAACAATTATTTATATTACCTCCAACTGTTCTGGGCAAAGTTTATTTGTGGTCCTTATTTAAGGTGAGTGGAACTGTGGGTTTTTTCTTTCCAAATGGGACGGGGAGGAGGCGGTACTGATAATCAGTATTTTGATCTATAGCTTACGCATCTATCCCTCATTCTGGTGGTGGTGTGGTAGGGTTTTCTCCCTGCAGGACACTTTACATGTTGCACTGCTTCAACTTCTTTTTGGTAAGGTCCCTGTTGCCACCCGCTCACAAGTCCTGTTTCACCCCCAAACAAATACCTGCTTTCATGGTAAGTCTGCTTTCAGGAGTCCGGAACTAGGGGAAGAGCTCCAAGCCTCTTCAGCTTGGCGGTGACCCTCCATAGACACGTCACGTCAGGAAAAGGCTTTCTCTTTCCTTTGTCGCACCTCCTCTCTCTCTTGGTCTCCTGTTTTCCCTCGGGTATTGGTTTCCCACTGTTCCTCTATCTGCCTTCGCTGGCACCAGTTGAGAGAAGCTGCATGGCTTAAACCTTGTAAGGACCTCACACACGGGTCGTGCGGGGTAGAGAGTATTTCTTTCTCCCCAGCATTGGTGGGTCGCGTTCCTCTCAGCTCATCTGGTTTTGCCTCGACTCCTCCAGCCAGCCTTTCCTGGCCTCGCTTGTGTTCCCCAAAGCTGAGAGGGCACCACTCCCCCATGTCCTGGTTTCTGCCGGCACTGCAGGCCGTTAGTGAGCAGAGAGAGCAGAGTGAGCAGGGGGAGCAGTGTGAGCAGTAGAAGCAGAACCTGCAGGAGGGAGAAGACGCCAGACCATTGTAGAGCAAAGAACAGCAGCCACTCCTGAGATGGTATTTTCCTCCAGAAGCCTTAATTTCAGAGGTCATGCAGCAGGAAGTGTGAAAGAGGGAAGCTTGCCCTCTGAAGACCTCTTCTGCAGAGGCTGCGCAGCGGGAAGGAAAAGCGTGGAAAGCTTTCTTTCCCACAAAACTGTCTTCGCTGGCTGGCAAGTACCAGAGAGCCTCCGGAGCAAAGGAAACTCCATCTACAAGTAGCATGGGCGGCGGTTAACCAAAAGCAGCGCATTGTCGGGTTGTGAGGAGCCACAGAAGCAGAGTACCTGTGAGCAGCGAGGGAATCGGACGTGCACGCCTTACCCGGTGAGTTCACCCGCTGATAGTGAGCCCAGAGCGCTCCAAGTCCGCTCGCATGCTTGAAATAGGTGTTTGCAGAGTAGAAAACACTCACGTGTGACTAAAAGTGAAATCAAAGGCAATTTTGAATACCAAACTATCATAAACCAGAAAAACAGTATTTATTTTAAACCAAATGACTGCATCTTTAAGCCTGTTCGTTTATTGAGAACCCAACAACAAGACGTGGCAATACTTTTGAAACACAATGCAGACGGCCATTACCCAAGCCAAAATAAAGCAAAGTCATGGCAATTTAAAACCAGCAAATATTGCCAAAGGCAGGAGAGGACTAATGAAAGTTATCAAGGTTGTAAAGCTTACTGCCCATATTTCAAGAAGCATATAACAAAAACTTCTATAGGCCCACTATGGCGAACCTAGGGGTTACGTCCTTTTAACCAACTTTTGGTGCAATGAGTAACCCGGCCGCAGGTGGGCCTTTACATTGTTTTATGGCTGGAATCCAGGAGATTTGATAGTCAGGCCTTATTGGTTGACACGTTAGCCAAGTCTTTTGGAGCACTATTATATCATGAGAGGCAAAATATAGGTGTTAGGTCTTATTGCTTTAGTGAGCCACAACCATTTGGATTTCATTGATGGAATGGGACTTGGTTTAAAGTGAACCTGGCGATTTGAGGGCCCGAAAAGTCAATTATTTTTCCTGGATTTTTATATTTTGATTTACAGTTAGATGTTTATGTGTTTATGGCGGTGGCAGAAGAGGATTTATCAAATCGTCTCTTACTCAAAACAGTGCCTGGTCTAGCAGTAAGCCTTGAAGTTAGCCTGTCCAGAGAAAATCCACCAGAACGTGTGAGGGAAACACCAATTCGACTGAGTCATACCTGGGGGCTAGTTGTGTACCTTGATATCACCTGATCGAATATAGTGTACATTTTCTATTGCTCGGAAGGCTGTCAGCAGTGTACAGCGATTCGGAAAGGGGTCACATATATTTCGGTACACCATAGTTAGGGTAAATAAGTGTGGACCCGAGATGGAATTTGCTTTTGGCTCTATAGTAGGGTGACTTGAATGACTTTAACCTGGAGCCCTTTGTTTGGCTAATTGAGACATCGATTGGTAATTGGAAGACTCTTGGTCTGATTGTTTCTTGATCGAGAGAGGCCTTTGCAATAAAAGGGCTCTCTTTGGAGCCAAGGTTAAGAAATGAGGAAATTCCTCTTCCAATTTGGTTGCCATGAAGATCCTGCTGGCAACATCTGGGGGGCGAGAGTAATGAAAGCTTTCAACAATATGATCCAGTTGTGGAAGCGAAATTCTTGTGCGGAGTTCAAAAACCTGTGAAGAGGCCACTTCTTCCATGGTTAGTGGACCAGTCCCTGGCAGGGGCTGCTCCAGACCAGAAGATAGGGATTCAACAGAGTGAATGCTATGAATCGAGGGCACATGCAGCACATTCAAGCCTTCACTCGGTTCAATCGGCTGGAGAGTCTCCTCAATTTAAAAATTTGCCATTAAAGGATTCTCTCTTTGGGGTCCTATCACTGCATTTAGAGTAACAGGGTCTTGACATTTGTGATGGACAGGGGGCGAGAAGTTAGTTCTGCAGTCACCCAGTCAACTTTAGCAGACACTAAAGACAATAATATATTGTGAGTGTCCTTTTTTCTGTCCATGTTCTCATGAAATTTAACCAGGCTATATATGCTTGTGTTAATAGCGGACAAAACTGATTAATGTAGTAAATTAGGTGGATGAGTAAAGCCAAATGAAGGGTGCAGTGTTGGCTTTGCAAATGAGGCTGCTGACGATGAAGATGAAAATGAGGAGTTCACTACTGGTTGATTGCCCGTTTCCGGGTACAATATGGGGGGAATTTGAGAGATTTAAAAATGATTTGTTGACAGTGTAGTCCATTTGGGTTTCAATAACAGTATTACACCCCAAAGAAGGAGGCTGCGGACAGCATTGGACTGTGATTTTGCTGGCACAGGAGGCAAAGGATAGAAAAAAGGGGCAGATGGGAGCATTTGCAGCGGTAACGCCGTTTGCACGGCTTTGGAATACAATAACGGTATAGAGGACGAGTCGACTGCATGAACAAGTGGGGCGGAGGAATCGTGCCCGCCCACTGGTGTAGCAGCCTCAGGAGCTGAATACAAATCTAAATCAGTGTCAGTCGGCACAGGCCAACATTGCAGTGTCAGGCAAAGGCTGTACCATACTCACATTTAAAGGCGTATCTGAGTTTGCAGAGCTTGATGTAATGCTAGCATGCTGCTTTGGTAATTTAGTTGGAGTCAAGCCTTGTTGTGGCGCTGCCCGATGACGGGTGCGCACGCGGCGGCGTGACGTTGCACGCCGTCGCGTGCAGTTTAAATAAACGGGGCGTTTCCCGGCCGCATCAGATCGACCGGGAAGCCCGAACCAAGACAGACGTGTCGGTCCATGTTCTTGGGGCCGGGGCTTGCGGCGAAGCGCGCGGGGGGCGCCAGTCACCCTCAACAGTGGCGACGAGTGGGGGTAACGATGCCCGGGCCCGGCGGTGACATTTTGAACAATTTTTCTCCCCGGAACGAGGTCGAAGGACAGACTTCGTTTCATGCCGCGGGTAGTGCGTTTGCCCACGCGACTGGCGGCCATTTTGTGTAACGGCTGTGGGACTTCAAGGAGCTCCGGTTTGGGCCCTGAAACGACCCCAGGCCTAATTTTTGGACGCTTTAGTAGCTAACAGCTACATCTACACGGAGGTGTGCATGTTTGGTGCATTAACTTAATTTTGGGTTTACTACGTCGAGTGGAAGCTAGGAGAAGGCCTATCTTGACTGGACCTGCTGCATCCAGTCACTATCCTGCTACTAATTTTTGGAAAACCGAAAGGCATCCTGCTTTTTCGTCCCCTTTCATCATCATCCTGGTGAACCCATCTGTCTTTATCCTCTTCATCATCGCAGTGGTGGCAGGACTCACTGCATCCTGGGGTGGTCCATGCTGAGAGTCACTGTGGGCTGAAGACTTGAGTTGCCGCCCCGATCAGCCTCATGGGGGTGCCTGTGCGCTCAAGCTCATGAGTGACACCGAAGACTAGGACGGAGCACACGGTGTGGCGGCGCAGTTTCATCCTCGTGCACCAGTGGCCCCACAGGGTTTTCTACCCCCGATGCAGCAACCAGTAGCTCCAGGAGACGGTCAGGCGGTGGTTCCCGCCCTTCAGCCCCCAGTTGAACCTGCTGTTGCTCCGGGTGCTCAGCTGGCAGCGCCTGCCATGGCGCAGGTGCGTGCACATGCTGCCCTGCAGCCCATCCCCGAATTTGATGTGTCGGGCCCACCATCCAGCCTGGGGCCCCGATGGAGAAGGTGGGTGGACCGCCTGGACATGTATTTCAGGGCTGCGCAAGTAGTGGATGATGACACCAAGCTGGCCACGATGTTGTACTCGGCAGGGCCCTCTGTCCAGGAGATTTTCGAATCATTGCCACAAGGGAATGGAACCTATGATCATGCAAAGGCCGTCCTCCAGGCATACTTCTTACCCCTGGCCAACGGGGACTATGAGCGATTCGTGATGCTCTCTGCCAAGCAAAAGGATGATGAGACTCTAGACACGTTCTGCGGGCGCCTGAGGCGTCTGTCACTCGCCTGCGCCTGGGACGATGCGGAGGACATGATCAGGACCATGCTTATCCCGGCGTGCTCATCAGGCAAGCTCAGGCGCCTGGTGCTGAGGGAGCCGGGAATAACGCTCCAGCGCATTCTTGAGCTGGGAAGGAGCCACGAGGTGTCAGAGGCGAGAGCGGCAAGAATGGAGGCCGGGTCACGCCCCATAAAGACTGAAGAGATCTGCGCGATGTGGCGAGGGGGAAGAGGTGCTAGGAGGTATGGTGGTGGCACACGGGACAGAGCTGGGAGGGCAGGAGAGATTTGCCAAAAATGCGGATACGACCTGCCTCACCCAGCGGAGTGCCCTGCAGCTGGAAAGACATGTGGACGATGTGGCCTGCCAGACCACTTCTCAAGGGTGTGTAGGGCGGCTTTGCCGGTGCTGGTGCCAAGGGGTCAGGGCCGAGCAATCGCCACTCGCCAGGGTCGGCCATCCAATGTTGCCCAGGTAGACCAGGGCGAGGAAGAGGCTCAGGCGGCGGAAGAAGCAGAGGAGGAAGATGAAGAGAACATTTTCTTCGTATCAAGTGTGGACCTCCTAAGAGGCAGACATCGACGACAACCCAGATGCGTGGTTGAGGTGAACCAGTCTCCGGTCCCTGTACTCGTGGACACAGGGGCATCAGTGACCGTCATGGCCCGAGAACATTACAACGCCATGGATCGGCCGCCCAGGCTGGTCACGCCAAAGGCCCGCATCTTTGCGTTTGGTGGCGTGGAGCCCATTCCTCTGGACGGGGCCTTTGTGGCAAAAGTGGAACACGATGGCTCCCACATCACAGCCCGCTTCTACGTGACGCCAGTGAGTAAGAACACCTTGCTAAGTTGTGCAGCGGCGGAGGCTCTCGGCATCGTAAGCTTCACGTACTCCGTCTACCTGGAGGACATTAATGACTTGCTAGAGAAGCATCAGGCCCTATTCAAAGGGATTGGACAGATGGTCGGAGATCCAGTACGGCTGCACATAGACGAGTCGGTACAGCCGGTGGCCCTCAAACATCGGAGAGTACCTTTCCACCTCCGTGAGCAGGTAGATAAAGAACTGGACAGCCTCTTCGATCTAGGTATCATCGAGAAGGTGGAGGGACCGACTCCCTGGGTGTCCCCCATAGTGGTGGCAAGGAAACTCAAACAACGCGGCTGACTATCTGTCCAGACACCCCGGGCCGCCTGGAGAAGAAGTTTGTGACGTCTGTGAGCAGGAAGCGGAGGAGCATGTTCAGGTCGTGGTGGAAGCTGCCACGCCGAATGCCATGCCTCTCCAGGAGCTGGAGGCTGCGGCGGCACAGGATGAGTGCTTCAGAGTATTGAGGCAGTCCATGCAGCAGGGCTCCTGGAAGTCTGCGCTTGAGGCCCCGGCGGGACGCACTCAGGAGGCCCGGTCGGCTCTTGAACAACTGTGGAAGGTGCGTGAGGAACTGTCCTTCTCGACATCGGGCCTGCTGCTTCGGGGCGACCGGATTGTAGTTCCCCAATCCAAGGTGGGTGAGGTGATCGCGCTGGCACACCGGGGCCACCAAGGGGCTGCCAAGACTAAGGCCCGCCTCCGGATGAAGGTGTGGTTCCCCGAGCTGGAACGCAAGGTGGACGAGTTTGTGGCGGCCTGTGTCTGGTGTCAAGCAGCGTCGCCCCTACAGCGGGAACCGGTCATCGAGGCAATGCCGAGAGGGACCCATCCGTGGGAGGTGGTTCATGCCGATTTTGGGTCCACCACCATGGGCACCCACTTCCTGGTCCTGGTGGACGAGTACTCCCGCTACCCCAAGGTGGAGTTCGTTGAGTCCGTGGCGTTTGAACACGTGGTGGTGGCGGTGGAGAAAGTGTTTGCAGCTCACGGATTCCCGCACACATTTGCTGAGCTGATGGTGAGCTGCGGGGTGGTGCACCGGAAGATCATGCCCCTGTGGCCACGAGCGAATGGGGAGGCAGAACGCCTGATGAGAACCCTCAATAAGACGTTTAGAATTGCCCAAGGCCAGGGGCAGTCCCTGCACAGGGCCCTGTACCAGTTCTTGAGAGTGTACCGCACCACGCCACATGCGTCCACGGGAGTGGCCCCGGCAGAAGCAATGTTCAGGAGATGCCCGCGAGGGCTATTTCCGGAGGTCGGAGAACGGGAACCTGCGGTCATTGATGATCAACGGGTCGAGATGGACCGGCATGCAAGGACGGACCAGGAAAACGTGCGGAGGGGGCTTCGCCCCCAACAGCTGGAGCCGGGCGATGAGGTACTCATTCGCAATCGGCATCCGCATGGGAAACTCTCCTTGCCATATGACCCTGAGCCGCTGGATGTCGTGGCCGTCCGGGGCTCCATGGTGACGGCGTCGGATGGACGATCGGAAGTGACGAGGAATGTGAGTTTCTTTAAAAAGATCAGAGACCCCATGACTGACCCACCTCCTGATCCGGACCTGGAAGGAGCCCTGGAGCCCGAGGGAGATCCACCCTGCATGCCGGAGTCTCCGATGCGAAGTCCGCAGGCGGACCGATCACCCGTGCCGGAGGCGAGCAGGAGGTACCCCCAGAGGGCTGGGCGAGGGAAACCGGCTCGCCTCACCGATTATGTGCTGGGACAATTGGCTGAGGATCCAGAGGGTGAGAAAGCCTAGTTAAGGGGACCCGGGTGGATGCTAATAAAGGGGTGCTCCTGGGGCAGAGTTTGTGTGAGTTGTTTGTGTTGTCCCGTTATTATCATGACTTGTTTCCGTTTGCAATGTTTTACAGTGTGCAGTGAAGAGTTAATGAGGATTGTTGGTTCTCCCCGAAAAAGGAGGAGTGTGGCGCTGCCCGATGACGGGCGCGCACGCGGCGACCCGTGACGTTGCACGCCGTCGCTTGCAGTTTAAATAAACGGGGCGTTTCCCGGCCGCATCAGAGCGACCGGGAAGCCCGAACCAAGACAGACGTGTCGGTCCATGTTCTTGGGGCCGGGGCTTGCGGCGAAGCGCGCGGGGGGCGCCAGTCACCCTCAACACTTGTAATCTGCCAGTCATCAGGGGAGTAAGAGTCTAGCATGCTGCTTTGGTAATTTAGTTGGAGCCAAGCCTTGTGCGAGTAATCAGGGAAGTAAGACCACTCTTGTTTGTGCGTCAAAACTGAGGGATGCCTGGTTCTGCTGATTTGGATCGGATCCTTTGAACACATGAATGTTTCATGCCGATGCTTTTAAGTATAATAGCACCCCCTTTACCCAGGGGTTGGGGTGAGGTCAAATCAACTCGAGAGGCAACACTAGCTGCTTTCAGTGGCATATTGGTGATTAAAGTGTAGGCAGCCATGTCTCAAATGTGTGGCTTTAACAACGAGCACCACAGAGTAACAAGGGTCGAAAAAACTGGAGATGTGTAACAGCCAGGAAGGGTAAGTGCACCCGGCACCACTGAACCGTGGAACAATGAAACAGCACTCGCCGAGATGCACTCACCCGAATGGGCGAGCGTGGATGCGCGCGCCCCCTTCTTGATAAGCACTCTGGGAGAAAAGTGGGCGGGGTCTATACACTGAAATAAAAAAAAGGCTGTTTCAAAAGTCTGGTTTCTTAATATTGCAACTTTCAAAGTCTGGTGTGTTAGCCTTTAGTAAATACTGTTATTGAGAGTCCAAAGCAAGTTGAAGCTCTTCAAGTTAGGCATGAAGAAACAGGGTCGGGTTCACTACAGGAGTCATTCCAGGCAGTAAGGCAGAGGGGTGAAACAGCAACACCCAAGATGCACTCACCGGAATCCTTGAGTGAATACCTGGTGTGGAACACACTATGCCCTTCTGTGTGAACGAAATAGTCATAATCAGTTTTCGCATCAGATCTATACCTAAGATATTTACTGATGTGCCCTGTAAATATAACAAAGGTACTGAAAGTGTAAATGTTCGAATTGTAACTGGTAAATCTTCTGTAAAACTAATTGTTGACATAGCCTCATAAAATCTGTGTACATCGGGTGTGTGTAAAACCCGGAACGCGCCGGAACGGGCCGGAACGGTACCCTAACCTATAAAATGGCAGCAAAAATCACCTGAAAATGATGCAAACACACATGAAGAACATTTTGAAATGAGAAAGGTGCACCAATATGCTGTCATTAACCCATTACTGCCCACAATCTACATTTTATCACGAAAAAGTACCCGGAACGGGCCGGAACGCTACCCTAATATAGAAAACGGCAGCGAAACTCACCTGAAAATGATGCAAGCACACATGAAGAACATTTTGAAATGAGAAAGGTGCACCAATATGCTGTCATTAACCCATTACTGCCCAAAATCTACATTTTATCACGAAAAAGTACCCAGAACGGGCCGGAACGCTACCCTAATATATAAAATGGCAGCGAAACTCACCTGAAAATGATGCAAGCACACATGAAGAACATTTTGAAATGAGAAAGGTGGACCAATATGCTGTCATTAACCCATTACTGCCCAAAATCTACATTTTATCACGAAAAAGTACCCGGAACGGGCCGGAACGCTACCCTAAAATATAAAATGGCAGCGAAACTCACCTGAAAATGATGCAAACACACATGGAGAACATTTTGAAATGAGAAAGGTGGACCAATATGCTGTCATTAACCCATTACTGCCCAAAATATACATTTTATCACGAAAAAGTACCCGGAACGGGCCGGAACGCTACCCTAAAATATAAAATGGCAGCGAAACTCACCTGAAAATGATGCAAACACACATGGAGAACATTTTGAAATGAGAAAGGTGCACCAATATGCTGTCATTAACCCATTACTGCCCAAAATCTACATTTTATCACGAAAAAAAGTACCCGGAACGGGCCGGAACGCTAACCTAAAATATAAAGTGGCAGCGAAACTCACCTGAAAATGATGCAAACACACATGAAGAACTTTTGAAATGAGAAAGGTGCACCAATATGCTGTCATTAACCCATTACTGCCCAAAATCTACATTTTATCACGAAAAAGTACCCGGAACGGGCCAGAACGCTACCCTAATATATAAAACGGCAGCGAAACTCACCTGAAAATGATGCAAGCACACATGAAGAACATTTTGAAATGAGAAAGGTGCACCAATATGCTGACATTAACCCATTACTGCCCAAAAACTACATTTTATCACGAAAAAGTACACAGAACGGGCCGGAACGCTACCCTAATATATAAAACGGCAGCGAAACTCACCTAAAAATGATGCAAGCACACATGAAGAACATTTGGAAATGAGAAAGGTGCACCAATATGCTGTCATTAACCCATTACTGCCCAAAATCTACATTTTATCACGAAAAAAAGTACCCGGAACGGGCCGGAACGCTACCCTAAAATATAAAATGGCAACGAAACTCACCTGAAAATGATGCAAACACACATGAAGAACATTTTGAAATGAGAAAGGTGCACCAATATGCTGTCATTAACCCATTACTGCCCAAAATCTACATTTTATCACGAAAAAGTACCCGGAATGGGCCGGAACGCTACCCTAAAATATAAAATGGCAGCGAAACTCACCTGAAAATGATGCAAACACACATGGAGAACATTTTGAAATGAGAAAGGTGCACCAATATGCTGTCATTAACCCATTACTGCCCAAAACCTACATTTTATCACGAAAAAGTACCCGGAACGGGTCGGAACGCTACCCTAATATATAAAAGGGCAGCGAAACTCACCTGAAAAGGATGCAAGCACATATGAAGAACATTTTGAAATGAGAAAGGTGCACCAATATGCTGTCATTAACCCATTACTGCCCAAAATCTACATTTTATCACGAAAAAGTACCCGGAACGGGCCGGAACGCTACCCTAAAATATAAAACGGAAGTGAAACTCACCTGAAAATGATGCAAACAGACATGAGAACATTTTGAAATGAGAAAGGTGCACCAATATGCTGTCATTAACCCATTACTGCCCAAAATCTACATTTTATCACGAAAAAGTACCCGGAACGGGCCGGAACGCTACCCTAATATATAAAACCGCAGTAAAACTCACCTGAAAATGATGCAAGCACACATGAAGAACATTTTGAAATGAGAAAGGTGGACCAATATGCTGTCACTAACCCATTACTGCCCAAAATCTACATTTTATCACGAAAAAGTACCCGGAACGGGCCGGAACGCTACCCTAATATATAAAACGGCAGCGAAACTCACCTGAAAATGATGCAAGCACACATGAAGAACATTTTGAAATGAGAAAGGTGGACCAATATGCTGTCATTAACCCATTACTGCCCAAAATCTACATTTTATCACGAAAAAGTACCCGGAACGGGCCGGAACGCTACTCTAAAATATAAAACGGCAGCGAAACTCACCTGAAAATGATGCAAACACACATGGAGAACATTTTGAAATGAGAAAGGTGCACCAATATGCTGTCATTAACCCATTACTGCCCAAAATCTACATTTTATCACGAAAAAGTACCCGGAACGTGCCGGAACGCTACCCTAAAATATAAAGTGGCAGCGAAACTCACCTGAAGATGATGCAAACACACATGAAGAACATTTTGAAATGAGAAAGGTGCACCAATATGCTGTCATTAACCCATTACTGCCCAAAATCTACATTTTATCACGAAAAAGTACCCGGAACGTGCCGGAACGCTACCCTAAAATATAAAGTGGCAGCGAAACTCACCTGAAGATGATGCAAACACACATGAAGAACATTTTGAAATGAGAAAGGTGCACCAATATGCTGTCATTAACCCATTACTGCCCAAAATCTACATTTTATCACGAAAAAGTACCCGCAACGGGCCGGAACGCTACCCTAATATATAAAACGGCAGCGAAACTCACCTGAAAATGATGCAAGCACACATGAAGAACATTTTGAAATGAGAAAGGTGCACCAATATGCTGTCATAAACCCATTACTGCCCAAAATCTACATTTTATCACGAAAAAGTACCCGGAACGGGCCGGAACGCTAACCTAAAATATAAAGTGGCAGCGAAACTCACCTGAAAATGATGCAAACACACATGAAGAACATTTTGAAATGAGAAAGGTGCACCAATATGCTGACATTAACCCATTACTGCCCAAAATCTACATTTTATCAGGAAAAAGTACACGGAACGGGCCGGAACGCTACCCTAATATATAAAACGGCAGCGAAACTCACCTGAAAATGATGCAAGCACACATGAAGAACATTATGAAATGAGAAAGGTGCACCAATATGCTGTCATTAACCCATTACTGCCCAAAATCTACATTTTATCACGAAATGTACCCGGAACGGGCCGGAACGCTACCCTAATATATAAAACGGCAGCGAAACTCACCTGAAAATGATGCAAGCACACATGAAGAACATTTTGAAATGAGAAAGGTGGACCAATATGCTGTCATTAACCCATTACTGCCCAAAATCTACATTTTATCACGAAAAAGTACCCAGAACGGGCCGGAACGCTACCCTAAAATATAAAATGGCAGCGAAACTCACCTGAAAATGATGCAAACACACATGGAGAACATTTTGAAATGAGAAAGGTGCACCAATATGCTGTCATTAACCCATTACTGCCCAAAATCTACATTTTATCACGAAAAAGTACCCGGAACGGGCCGGAACGCTACCCTAATATATAAAACGGCAGCGAAACTCACCTGAAAATGATGCAAGCACACATGAAGAACATTTTGAAATGAGAAAGGTGGACCAATATGCTGTCATTAACCCATTACTGCCCAAAATCTACATTTTATCACGAAAAGGTACCCGGAACGGGCCGGAACGCTACCCTAAAATATAAAACGGCAGCGAAACTCACCTGAAAATGATGCAAACACACATGGAGAACATTTTGAAATGAGAAAGGTGCACCAATATGCTGTCATTAACCCATTACTGCCCAAAATCTACATTTTATCACGAAAAAGTACCCGGAACGTGCCGGAACGCTACCCTAAAATATAAAGTGGCAGCGAAACTCACCTGAAGATGATGCAAACACACATGAAGAACATTTTGAAATGAGAAAGGTGCACCAATATGCTGTCATTAACCCATTACTGCCCAAAATCTACATTTTATCACGAAAAAGTACCCGGAACGTGCCGGAACGCTACCCTAAAATATAAAGTGGCAGCGAAACTCACCTGAAGATGATGCAAACACACATGAAGAACATTTTGAAATGAGAAAGGTGCACCAATATGCTGTCATTAACCCATTACTGCCCAAAATCTACATTTTATCACGAAAAAGTACCCGCAACGGGCCGGAACGCTACCCTAATATATAAAACGGCAGCGAAACTCACCTGAAAATGATGCAAGCACACATGAAGAACATTTTGAAATGAGAAAGGTGCACCAATATGCTGTCATAAACCCATTACTGCCCAAAATCTACATTTTATCACGAAAAAGTACCCGGAACGGGCCGGAACGCTAACCTAAAATATAAAGTGGCAGCGAAACTCACCTGAAAATGATGCAAACACACATGAAGAACATTTTGAAATGAGAAAGGTGCACCAATATGCTGACATTAACCCATTACTGCCCAAAATCTACATTTTATCAGGAAAAAGTACACGGAACGGGCCGGAACGCTACCCTAATATATAAAACGGCAGCGAAACTCACCTGAAAATGATGCAAGCACACATGAAGAACATTATGAAATGAGAAAGGTGCACCAATATGCTGTCATTAACCCATTACTGCCCAAAATCTACATTTTATCACGAAATGTACCCGGAACGGGCCGGAACGCTACCCTAATATATAAAACGGCAGCGAAACTCACCTGAAAATGATGCAAGCACACATGAAGAACATTTTGAAATGAGAAAGGTGGACCAATATGCTGTCATTAACCCATTACTGCCCAAAATCTACATTTTATCACGAAAAAGTACCCAGAACGGGCCGGAACGCTACCCTAAAATATAAAATGGCAGCGAAACTCACCTGAAAATGATGCAAACACACATGGAGAACATTTTGAAATGAGAAAGGTGCACCAATATGCTGTCATTAACCCATTACTGCCCAAAATCTACATTTTATCACGAAAAAGTACCCGGAACGGGCCGGAACGCTACCCTAATATATAAAACGGCAGCGAAACTCACCTGAAAATGATGCAAGCACACATGAAGAACATTTTGAAATGAGAAAGGTGGACCAATATGCTGTCATTAACCCATTACTGCCCAAAATCTACATTTTATCACGAAAAAGTACACGGAACGGGCCGGAACGCTACCCTAAAATATAAAATGGCAGCGAAACTCACCTGAAAATGATGCAAACACACATGGAGAACATTTTGAAATGAGAAAGGTGCACCAATATGCTGTCATTAACCCATTACTGCCCAAAATCTACATTCTATCAAGAAAAAGTACCCGGAACGGGCCGGAACGCTACCCTAATATATAAAATGGCAGCAAAACTCACCTGAAAATGATGCAAACACACATGGAGAACATTTTGAAATGAGAAAGGTGGACCAATATGCTGTCATTAACCCATTACTGCCCAAAATCTACATTTCATCACGAAAAAGTACCCGGAACGGGCCGGAACGCTAACCTAAAATATAAAGTGGCAGCGAAACTCACCTGAAAATGATGCAAACACACATGAAGAACATTTTGAAATGAGAAAGGTGCACCAATATGCTGTCATTAACCCATTACTGCCCAAAATCTACATTTTATCACGAAAAAGTACCCGGAACGGGCCGGAACGCTAACCTAATATATAAAACGGCAGCGAAACTCACCTGAAAATGATGCAAGCACACATGAAGAACATTTTGAAATGAGAAAGGTGCACCAATATGCTGTCATTAACCCATTACTGCCCAAAATCTACATTTTATCACGAAAAAGTACCCGGAACGGGCCGGAACGCTACCCTAATATATAAAACGGCAGCGAAACTCACCTGAAAATGATGCAAGCACACATGAAGAACATTTGGAAATGAGAAAGGTGCACCAATATGCTGTCATTAACCCATTACTGCCCAAAATCTACACTTTATCACGAAAAAAAGTACCCAGAACGGGCCGGAACGCTACCCTAAAATATAAAATGGCAGCGAAACTCACCTGAAAATGATGCAAACACACATGAAGAACATTTTGAAATGAGAAAGGTGCACCAATATGCTGTCATTAACCCATTACTGCCCAAAATCTACATTTTATCATGAAAAAGTACCCGGAACGGGCCGGAACGCTACCCTAATATATAAAACGGCAGCGAAACTCACCTGAAAAGGATGCAAACACACATGAAGAACATTTTGAAATGAGAAAGGTGCACCAATATGCTGTCATTAACCCATTACTGCCCATAATCTACATTTTATCACGAAAAAGTACCCGCAACGGGCCGGAACGCTACCCTAAAATATAAAACGGCAGCGAAACTCAACTGAAAAGGATGCAAGCACACATGAAGAACATTTTGAAATGAGAAAGGTGGACGAATATGCTGTCATTAACCCATTACTGCCCAAAATCTACATTTTATCACGAAAAAGTACCCGCAACGGGCCGGAACGCTACCCTAAAATATAAAATGGCAGCGAAACTCACCTGAAAAGGATGCAAGCACACATGAAGAACATTTTGAAATGAGAAAGGTGGACGAATATGCTGTCATTAACCCATTACTGCCCAAAATCTACATTTTATCACAAAAAAGTACCCGGAACGGGCCGGAACGCTACCCTAAAATATAAAATGGCAGCGAAACTCACCTGAAAATGATGCAAACACACATGAAGAACATTTTGAAATGGGAAAGGTGCACCAATATGCTGTCATTAACCCATTACTGCCCAAAATATACATTTTATCACGAAAAAGTACCCGCAACGGGCCGGAACGCTACCCTAAGATATAAAACGGCAGCGAAACTCACCTGAAAATGATGCAAGCACACATGAAGAACATTTTGAAATGAGAAAGGTGCACCAATATGCTGTCATTAACCCATTACTGCCCAAAATCTACATTTTATCACGAAAAAGTACCCGGAACGGGCCGGAACGCTAACCTAATATATAAAACGGCAGCGAAACTCACCTGAAAATGATGCAAACACACATGAAGAACATTTTGAAATGAGAAAGGTGCACCAATATGCTGTCATTAACCCATTACTGCCCAAAATCTACATTTTATCACGAAAAAGTACCCGCAACGGGCCGGAACGCTACCCTAAAATATAAAATGGCAGCGAAACTCACCTGAAAATGATGCAAACACACATGAAGAACATTTCGAAATGAGAAAGGTGCACCAATATGCTGTCATTAACCCATTACTGCCCAAAATATACATTTTATCACGAAAAAGCACCCGGAACGGGCCGGAACGCTACCCTAATATACAAAACGGCAGCGAAACTCACCTGAAAATGATGCAAGCACACATGAAGAACATTTTGAAATGAGAAAGGTGGACCAATATGCTGTCATTAACCCATTACTGCCCAAAATCTACATTTAATCACAAAAAAGTACCCGGAACGGGCCGGAACGCTACCCTAAAATATAAAACGGCAGCGAAACTCACCTGAAAATGATGCAAACACACATGGAGAACATTTTGAAATGAGAAAGGTGGACCAATATGCTGTCATTAACCCATTACTGCCCAAAATCTACATTTTATCACGAAAAAGTACCCGGAACGGGCCGGAACGCTAACCTAAAATATAAAGTGGCAGCGAAACTCACCTGAAAATGATGCAAACACACATGAAGAACATTTTGAAATGAGAAAGGTGCACCAATATGCTGTCATTAACCCATTACTGCCCAAAATATACATTTTATCACGAAAAAGTACCCGCAACGGGCCAGAACGCTACCCTAATATATAAAACGGCAGCGAAACTCACCTGAAAATGATGCAAGCACACATGAAGAACATTTTGAAATGAGAAAGGTGCACCAATATGCAGTCATTAGCCCATTACTGCCCAAAATCTACATTTTATCCCGAAAAAGTACCCGGAACGGGCCGGAACGCTAACCTAAAATATAAAGTGGCAGCGAAACTCACCTGAAAATGATGCAAACACACATGAAGAACATTTTGAAATGAGAAAGGTGCACCAATATGCTGACATTAACCCATTACTGCCCAAAATCTACATTTTATCACGAAAAAGTACACGGAACGGGCCGGAACGCTACCCTAATATATAAAACGGCAGCGAAACTCACCTGAAAATGATGCAAGCACACATGAAGAACATTTTGAAATGAGAAAGGTGCACCAATATGCTTTCATTAACCCATTACTGCCCAAAATCTACATTTTATCACGAAATGTACCCGGAACGGGCCGGAACGCTACCCTAATATATAAAACGGCAGCGAAACTCACCTGAAAATGATGCAAGCACACATGAAGAACATTTTGAAATGAGAAAGGTGGACCAATATGCTGTCATTAACCCATTACTGCCCAAAATCTACATTTTATCACGAAAAAGTACCCGGAACGGGCGGGAACGCTACGCTAAAATATAAAATGGCAGCGAAACTCACCTGAAGATGATGCAAACACACATGGAGAACATTTTGAAATGAGAAAGGTGCACCAATATGCTGTCATTAACCCATTACTGCCCAAAATCTACATTTTATCACGAAAAAGTACCCGGAACGGGCCGGAACGCTACGCTAAAATATAAAATGGCAGCGAAACTCACCTGAAGATGATGCAAACACACATGGAGAACATTTTGAAATGAGAAAGGTGCACCAATATGCTGTCATTAACCCATTACTGCCCAAAATCTACATTTTATCACGAAAAAGTACCCGGAACGGGCCGGAACGCTACCCTAATATATAAAACTGCAGCGAAACTCACCTGAAAATGATGCAAGCACACATGAAGAACATTTTGAAATGAGAAAGGTGGACCAATATGCTGTCATTAACCCATTACTGCCCAAAATCTACATTTTATCACGAAAAAATACCCGGAACGGGCTGGAACGCTACCCTAAAATATAAAATGGCAGCGAAACTCACCTGAAAATGATGCAAACACACATGAAGAACATTTCGAAATGAGAAAGGTGCACCAATATGCTGTCATTAACCCATTACTGCCCAAAATATACATTTTATCACGAAAAAGCACCCGGAACGGGCCGGAACGCTACCCTAATATACAAAACGGCAGCGAAACTCACCTGAAAATGATGCAAGCACACATGAAGAACATTTTGAAATGAGAAAGGTGGACCAATATGCTGTCATTAACCCATTACTGCCCAAAATCTACATTTAATCACAAAAAAGTACCCGGAACGGGCCGGAACGCTACCCTAAAATATAAAACGGCAGCGAAACTCACCTGAAAATGATGCAAACACACATGGAGAACATTTTGAAATGAGAAAGGTGTACCAATATGCTGTCATTAACCCATTACTGCCCAAAATCTACATTTTATCACGAAAAAGTACCAGGAACGTGCCGGAACGCTACCCTAAAATATAAAATGGCAGCGAAACTCACCTGAAAATGATGCAAACACACATGGAGAACATTTTGAAATGAGAAAGGTGGACCAATATGCTGTCATTAACCCATTACTGCCCAAAATCTACATTTCATCACGAAAAAGTACCCGGAACGGGCCGGAACGCTAACCTAAAATATAAAGTGGCAGCGAAACTCACCTGAAAATGATGCAAACACACATGAAGAACATTTTGAAATGAGAAAGGTGCACCAATATGCTGTCATTAACCCATTACTGCCCAAAATATACATTTTATCACGAAAAAGTACCCGCAACGGGCCGGAACGCTACCCTAATATATAAAACGGCAGCGAAACTCACCTGAAAATGATGCAAGCACACATGAAGAACATTTTGAAATGAGAAAGGTGCACCAATATGCAGTCATTAGCCCATTACTGCCCAAAATCTACATTTTATCCCGAAAAAGTACCCGGAACGGGCCGGAACGCTACCCTAATATATAAAACGGCAGCGAAACTCACCTGAAAATGATGCAAGCACACATGAAGAACATTTTGAAATGAGAAAGGTGGACCAATATGCTGTCATTAACCCATTACTGCCCAAAATCTACATTTTATCACGAAAAAGTACCCGGAACGGGCCGGAACGCTACGCTAAAATATAAAATGGCAGCGAAACTCACCTGAAGATGATGCAAACACACATGGAGAACATTTTGAAATGAGAAAGGTGCACCAATATGCTGTCATTAACCCATTACTGCCCAAAATCTACATTTTATCACGAAAAAGTACCCGGAACGGGTCGGAACGCTACGCTAAAATATAAAATGGCAGCGAAACTCACCTGAAGATGATGCAAACACACATGGAGAACATTTTGAAATGAGAAAGGTGCACCAATATGCTGTCATTAACCCATTACTGCCCAAAATCTACATTTTATCACGAAAAAGTACCCGGAACGGGCCGGAACGCTACCCTAATATATAAAACTGCAGCGAAACTCACCTGAAAATGATGCAAGCACACATGAAGAACATTTTGAAATGAGAAAGGTGGACCAATATGCTGTCATTAACCCATTACTGCCCAAAATCTACATTTTATCACGAAAAAATCCCCGGAACGGGCTGGAACGCTACCCTAAAATATAAAATGGCAGCGAAACTCACCTGAAAATGATGCAAACACACATGGAGAACATTTTGAAATGAGAAAGGTGCACCAATATGCTGTCATTAACCCATTACTGCCCAAAATCTACATTTTATCACGAAAAAGTACCCGGAATGGGCCGGAACGCTACCCTAAAATATAAAATGGCAGCGACACTCACCTGAAAATGATGCAAACACACATGGAGAACATTTTGAAATGAGAAAGGTGCACCAATAGGCTGTCATTAACCCATTACTGCCCAAAATCTACATTTTATCACGAAAAAGTACCCGGAACGGGCCGGAACGCTACCCTAATATATAAAACGGCAGCGAAACTCACCTGAAAATGATGCAAGCACACATGAAGAACATTTTGAAATGAGAAAGTTGCACCAATATGCTGTCATTAACCCATTACTGCCCAAAATCTACATTTTATCACGAAAAAGTACCCGGAACGGGCCGGAACGCTACCCTAAAATATAAAATGGCAGCGAAACTCACCTGAAAATGATGCAAGCACACATGAAGAACATTTTGAAATGAGAAAGGTGCACCAATATGCTGTCATTAACCCATTACTGCCCAAAATATACATTTTATCACGAAAAAGTACCCGCAACGGGCCGGAACGCTACCCTAAGATATAAAACGGCAGCGAAACTCACCTGAAAATGATGCAAGCACACATGAAGAACATTTTGAAATGAGAAAGGTGCACCAATATGCTGTCATTAACCCACTACTGCCCAAAATCTACATTTTATCACAAAAAAGTACCCGGAACGGGCCGGAACGCTACCCTAATATATAAAACAGCAGCGAAACTCACCTGAAAATGATGCAAGCACACATGGAGAACATTTTGAAATGAGAAAGGTGGACCAATATGCTGTCATTAACCCATTACTGCCCAAAATCTACATTTTATCACGAAAAAGTACCCGGAACGTGCCGAAAGGCTACCCTAAAATATAAAATGGGGCGAAACTCACCTGAAAATGATGCAAACACACATGGAGAACATTTTGAAATGAGAAAGGTGGACCAATATGCTGTCATTAACCCATTACTGCACAAAATCTACATTTCATCACGAAAAAGTACCCGGAACGGGCCGGAACGCTAACCTAAAATATAAAGTGGCAGCGAAACTCACCTGAAAATGATGCAAACACACATGAAGAACATTTTGAAATGAGAAAGGTGCACCAATATGCTGTCATTAACCCATTACTGCCCAAAATATACATTTTATCACGAAAAAGTACCCACAACGGGCCGGAACGCTACCCTAATATATAAAACGGCAGCGAAACTCACCTGAAAATGATGCAAGCACACATGAAGAACATTTTGAAATGAGAAAGGTGGACCAATATGCTGTCATTAACCCATTACTGCCCAAAATCTACATTTTATCACGAAAAAGTACCCGGAACGGGCCGGAACGCTAACCTAAAATATAAAGTGGCAGCGAAACTCACCTGAAAATGATGCAAACACACATGAAGAATATTTTGAAATGAGAAAGGTGCACCAATATGCTGTCATTAACCCATTACTGCCCAAAATCTACATTTCATCACGAAAAAGTACCCGGAACGGGCCGGAACGCTAACCTAAAATATAAAGTGGCAGCGAAACTCACCTGAAAATGATGCAAGCACACATGAAGAATATTTTGAAATGAGAAAGGTGCACCAATATGCTGTCATTAACCCATTACTGCCCAAAATCTACATTTTATCACGAAAAAGTACCCGGAACGGGCCGGAACGCTAACCTAATATATAAAACGGCAGCGAAACTCACCTGAAAATGATGCAAGCACACATGAAGAACATTTTGAAATGAGAAAGGTGCACCAATATGCTGTCATTAACCCATTACTGCCCAAAATCTACATTTTATCACGAAAAAGTACCCGGAACGGCCGGAACGCTACCCTAATATATAAAACGGCAGCGAAACTCACCTGAAAATGATGCAAGCACACATGAAGAACATTTTGAAATGAGAAAGGTGCACCAATATGCTGTCATTAACCCATTACTGCCCAAAATATACATTTTATCACGAAAAAGCACCCGGAACGGGCCGGAACGCTACCCTAATATACAAAACGGCAGCGAAACTCACCTGAAAATGATGCAAGCACACATGAAGAACATTTTGAAATGAGAAAGGTGGACCAATATGCTGTCATTAACCCATTACTGCCCAAAATCTACATTTAATCACAAAAAAGTACCCGGAACGGGCCGGAACGCTACCCTAAAATATAAAACGGCAGCGAAACTCACCTGAAAATGATGCAAACACACATGGAGAACATTTTGAAATGAGAAAGGTGTACCAATATGCTGTCATTAACCCATTACTGCCCAAAATCTACATTTTATCACGAAAAAGTACCAGGAACGTGCCGGAACGCTACCCTAAAATATAAAATGGCAGCGAAACTCACCTGAAAATGATGCAAACACACATGGAGAACATTTTGAAATGAGAAAGGTGGACCAATATGCTGTCATTAACCCATTACTGCCCAAAATCTACATTTCATCACGAAAAAGTACCCGGAACGGGCCGGAACGCTAACCTAAAATATAAAGTGGCAGCGAAACTCACCTGAAAATGATGCAAACACACATGAAGAACATTTTGAAATGAGAAAGGTGCACCAATATGCTGTCATTAACCCATTACTGCCCAAAATATACATTTTATCACGAAAAAGTACCCGCAACGGGCCGGAACGCTACCCTAATATATAAAACGGCAGCGAAACTCACCTGAAAATGATGCAAGCACACATGAAGAACATTTTGAAATGAGAAAGGTGCACCAATATGCAGTCATTAGCCCATTACTGCCCAAAATCTACATTTTATCCCGAAAAAGTACCCGGAACGGGCCGGAACGCTAACCTAAAATATAAAACGGCAGCGAAACTCACCTGAAAATGATGCAAGCACACATGAAGAACATTTTGAAATGAGAAAGTTGCACCAATATGCTGTCATTAACCCATTACTGCCCAAAATCTACATTTTATCACGAAAAAGTACCCGGAACGGGCCGGAACGCTACCCTAAAATATAAAACGGCAGCGAAACTCACCTGAAAATGATGCAAGCACACATGAAGAACATTTTGAAATGAGAAAGGTGCACCAATATGCTGTCATTAACCCATTACTGCCCAAAATATACATTTTATCACGAAAAAGTACCCGCAACGGGCCGGAACGCTACCCTAAGATATAAAACGGCAGCGAAACTCACCTGAAAATGATGCAAGCACACATGAAGAACATTTTGAAATGAGAAAGGTGCACCAATATGCTGTCATTAACCCACTACTACCCAAAATCTACATTTTATCACAAAAAAGTACCCGGAACGGGCCGGAACGCTACCCTAATATATAAAACAGCAGCGAAACTCACCTGAAAATGATGCAAGCACACATGAAGAACATTTTGAAATGAGAAAGGTGGACCAATATGCTGTCATTAACCCATTACTGCCCAAAATCTACATTTTATCACGAAAAAGTACCCGGAACGTGCCGGAAGGCTACCCTAAAATATAAAATGAGGCGAAACTCACCTGAAAATGATGCAAACACACATGGAGAACATTTTGAAATGAGAAAGGTGGACCAATATGCTGTCATTAACCCATTACTGCACAAAATCTACATTTCATCACGAAAAAGTACCCGGAACGGGCCGGAACGCTAACCTAAAATATAAAGTGGCAGCGAAACTCACCTGAAAATGATGCAAACACACATGAAGAACATTTTGAAATGAGAAAGGTGCACCAATATGCTGTCATTAACCCATTACTGCCCAAAATATACATTTTATCACGAAAAAGTACCCGCAACGGGCCGGAACGCTACCCTAATATATAAAACGGCAGCGAAACTCACCTGAAAATGATGCAAGCACACATGAAGAACATTTTGAAATGAGAAAGGTGGACCAATATGCTGTCATTAACCCATTACTGCCCAAAATATACATTTTATCACGAAAAAGTACCCGCAACGGGCCGGAACGCTACCCTAATATATAAAACGGCAGCGAAACTCACCTGAAAATGATGCAAGCACACATGAAGAACATTTTGAAATGAGAAAGGTGGACCAATATGCTGTCATTAACCCATTACTGCCCAAAATCTACATTTTATCACGAAAAAGTACCCGGAACGGGCCGGAACGCTAACCTAAAATATAAAGTGGCAGCGAAACTCACCTGAAAATGATGCAAACACACATGGAGAACATTTTGAAATGAGAAAGGTGCACCAATATGCTGTCATTAACCCATTACTGCCCAAAATCTACATTCTATCAAGAAAAAGTACCCGGAACGGGCCGGAACGCTACCCTAAAATATAAAATGGCAGCGAAACTCACCTGAAAATGATGCAAACACACATGGAGAACATTTTGAAATGAGAAAGGTGGACCAATATGCTGTCATTAACCCATTACTGCCCAAAATCTACATTTCATCACGAAAAAGTACCCGGAACGGGCCGGAACGCTAACCTAAAATATAAAGTGGCAGCGAAACTCACCTGAAAATGATGCAAGCACACATGAAGAATATTTTGAAATGAGAAAGGTGCACCAATATGCTGTCATTAACCCATTACTGCCCAAAATCTACATTTTATCACGAAAAAGTACCCGGAACGGGCCGGAACGCTAACCTAATATATAAAACGGCAGCGAAACTCACCTGAAAATGATGCAAGCACACATGAAGAACATTTTGAAATGAGAAAGGTGCACCAATATGCTGTCATTAACCCATTACTGCCCAAAATCTACATTTTATCACGAAAAAGTACCCGGAACGGGCCGGAACGCTACCCTAATATATAAAACGGCAGCGAAACTCACCTGAAAATGATGCAAGCACACATGAAGAACATTTTGAAATGAGAAAGGTGCACCAATATGCTGTCATTAACCCATTACTGCCCAAAATCTACATTTTATCACGAAAAAGTACCCGGAACGGGCCGGAACGCTACCCTAATATATAAAACGGCAGCGAAACTCACCTGAAAATGATGCAAGCACACATGAAGAACATTTGGAAATGAGAAAGGTGCACCAATATGCTGTCATTAACCCATTACTGCCCAAAATCTACACTTTATCACGAAAAAAAGTACCCAGAACGGGCCGGAACGCTACCCTAAAATATAAAATGGCAGCGAAACTCACCTGAAAATGATGCAAACACACATGAAGAACATTTTCAAATGAGAAAGGTGCACCAATATGCTGTCATTAACCCATTACTGCCCAAAATCTACATTTTATCATGAAAAAGTACCCGGAACGGGCCGGAACGCTACCCTAATATATAAAACTGCAGCGAAACTCACCTGAAAAGGATGCAAGCACACATGAAGAACATTTTGAAATGAGAAAGGTGGACGAATATGCTGTCATTAACCCATTACTGCCCAAAATCTACATTTAATCACAAAAAAGTACCCGCAAAGGGCCGGAACGCTACCCTAAAATATAAAATGGCAGCGAAACTCACCTGAAAATGATGCAAACACACATGAAGAACATTTTGAAATGGGAAAGGTGCACCAATATGCTGTCATTAACCCATTACTGCCCAAAATATACATTTTATCACGAAAAAGTACCCAGAACGGGCCGGAACGCTACCCTAAGATATAAAACGGCAGCGAACCTCACCTGAAAATGATGCAAACACACATGAAGAACATTTTGAAATGGGAAAGGTGCACCAATATGCTGTCATTAACCCATTACTGCCCAAAATATACATTTTATCACGAAAAAGTACCCGCAACGGGCCGGAACGCTACCCTAAGATATAAAACGGCAGCGAAACTCACCTGAAAATGATGCAAGCACACATGAAGAACATTTTGAAATGAGAAAGCTGGACCAATATGCTGTCATTAACCCATTACTGCCCAAAATCTACATTTTATCACGAAAAAGTACCCGCAACGGGCCGGAACGCTACCCTAAAATATAAAATGGCAGCGAAACTCACCTGAAAATGATGCAAACACACATGAAGAACATTTCGAAATGAGAAAGGTGCACCAATATGCTGTCATTAACCCATTACTGCCCAAAATATACATTTTATCACGAAAAAGCACCCGGAACGGGCCGGAACGCTACCCTAATATACAAAACGCCAGCGAAACTCACCTGAAAATGATGCAAACACACATGGAGAACATTTTGAAATGAGAAAGGTGGACCAATATGCTGTCATTAACCCATTACTGCCCAAAATCTACATTTCATCACGAAAAAGTACCCGGAACGGGCCGGAACGCTAACCTAAAATATAAAGTGGCAGCGAAACTCACCTGAAAATGATGCAAACACACATGAAGAACATTTTGAAATGAGAAAGGTGCACCAATATGCTGTCATTAACCCATTACTGCCCAAAATATACATTTTATCACGAAAAAGTACCCGCAACGGGCCGGAACGCTACCCTAATATATAAAACGGCAGCGAAACTCACCTGAAAATGATGCAAGCACACATGAAGAACATTTTGAAATGAGAAAGGTGCACCAATATGCAGTCATTAGCCCATTACTGCCCAACATCTACATTTTATCCCGAAAAAGTACCCGGAACGGGCCGGAACGCTAACCTAAAATATAAAGTGGCAGCGAAACTCACCTGAAAATGATGCAAACACACATGAAGAACATTTTGAAATGAGAAAGGTGCACCAATATGCTGACATTAACCCATTACTGCCCAAAATCTACATTTTATCACGAAAAAGTACACGGAACGGGCCGGAACGCTACCCTAATATATAAAACGGCAGCGAAACTCACCTGAAAATGATGCAAGCACACATGAAGAACATTTTGAAATGAGAAAGGTGCACCAATATGCTGTCATTAACCCATTACTGCCCAAAATCTACATTTTATCACGAAATGTACCCGGAACGGGCCGGAACGCTACCCTAATATATAAAACGGCAGCGAAACTCACCTGAAAATGATGCAAGCACACATGAAGAACATTTTGAAATGAGAAAGGTGGACCAATATGCTGTCATTAACCCATTACTGCCCAAAATCTACATTTTATCACGAAAAAGTACCCGGAACGGGCCGGAACGCTACGCTAAAATATAAAATGGCAGCGAAACTCACCTGAAGATGATGCAAACACACATGGAGAACATTTTGAAATGAGAAAGGTGCACCAATATGCTGTCATTAACCCATTACTGCCCAAAATCTACATTTTATCACAAAATGTACCCGGAACGGGCCGGAACGCTACGCTAAAATATAAAACGGCAGCGAAACTCACCTGAAGATGATGCAAACACACATGGAGAACATTTTGAAATGAGAAAGGTGCACCAATATGCTGTCATTAACCCATTACTGCCCAAAATCTACATTTTATCACGAAATGTACCCGGAACGGGCCGGAACGCTACCCTAATATATAAAACGGCAGCAAAACTCACCTGAAGATGATGCAAACACACATGAAGAACATTTTGAAATGAGAAAGGTGGACCAATATGCTGTCATTAACCCATTACTGCCCAAAATCTACATTTTATCACGAAAAAGTACCCGGAACGGGCCGGAACGCTACGCTAAAATATAAAATGGCAGCGAAACTCACCTGAAGATGATGCAAACACACATGGAGAACATTTTGAAATGAGAAAGGTGCACCAATATGCTGTCATTAACCCATTACTGCCCAAAATCTACATTTTATCACGAAAAAGTACCCGGAACGGGCCGGAACGCTACCCTAATATATAAAACGGCAGCGAAACTCACCTGAAAATGATGCAAGCACACATGAAGAACATTTTGAAATGAGAAAGGTGGACCAATATGCTGTCATTAACCCATTACTGCCCAAAATCTACATTTTATCACGAAAAAGTACCCGGAACGGGCTGGAACGCTACCCTAAAATATAAAATGGCAGCAAAACTCACCTGAAAATGATGCAAACAAACATGGAGAACATTTTGAAATGAGAAAGGTGCACCAATATGCTGTCATTAACCCATTACTGCCCAAAATCTACATTTTATCACGAAAAAGTACCCGGAATGGGCCGGAACGCTACCCTAAAATATAAAATGGCAGCGACACTCACCTGAAAATGATGCAAACACACATGGAGAACATTTTGAAATGAGAAAGGTGCACCAATATGCTGTCATTAACCCATTACTGCCCAAAATCTACATTTTATCACGAAAAAGTACCCAGAACGGGCCGGAACGCTACCCTAAGATATAAAACGGCAGCGAACCTCACCTGAAAATGATGCAAACACACATGAAGAACATTTTGAAATGGGAAAGGTGCACCAATATGCTGTCATTAACCCATTACTGCCCAAAATATACATTTTATCACGAAAAAGTACCCGCAACGGGCCGGAACGCTACCCTAAGATATAAAACGGCAGCGAATCTCACCTGAAAATGATGCAAGCACACATGAAGAACATTTTGAAATGAGAAAGCTGGACCAATATGCTGTCATTAACCCATTACTGCCCAAAATCTACATTTTATCACGAAAAAGTACCCGCAACGGGCCGGAACGCTACCCTAAAATATAAAATGGCAGCGAAACTCACCTGAAAATGATGCAAACACACATGAAGAACATTTCGAAATGAGAAAGGTGCACCAATATGCTGTCATTAACCCATTACTGCCCAAAATATACATTTTATCACGAAAAAGCACCCGGAACGGGCCGGAACGCTACCCTAATATACAAAACGGCAGCGAAACTCACCTGAAAATGATGCAAGCACACATGAAGAACATTTTGAAATGAGAAAGGTGGACCAATATGCTGTCATTAACCCATTACTGCCCAAAATCTACATTTTATCACGAAAAAGTACCTGGAACGTGCCGGAACGCTACCCTAAAATATAAAATGGCAGCGAAACTCACCTGAAAATGATGCAAACACACATGGAGAACATTTTGAAATGAGAAAGGTGGACCAATATGCTGTCATTAACCCATTACTGCCCAAAATCTACATTTCATCACGAAAAAGTACCCGGAACGGGCCGGAACGCTAACCTAAAATATAAAGTGGCAGCGAAACTCACCTGAAAATGATGCAAACACACATGAAGAACATTTTGAAATGAGAAAGGTGCACCAATATGCTGTCATTAACCCATTACTGCCCAAAATATACATTTTATCACGAAAAAGTACCCGCAACGGGCCGGAACGCTACCCTAATATATAAAACGGCAGCGAAACTCACCTGAAAATGATGCAAGCACACATGAAGAACATTTTGAAATGAGAAAGGTGCACCAATATGCAGTCATTAGCCCATTACTGCCCAAAATCTACATTTTATCCCGAAAAAGTACCCGGAACGGGCCGGAACGCTAACCTAAAATATAAAGTGGCAGCGAAACTCACCTGAAAATGATGCAAACACACATGAAGAACATTTTGAAATGAGAAAGGTGCACCAATATGCTGACATTAACCCATTACTGCCCAAAATCTACATTTTATCACGAAAAAGTACCCGGAACGGGCTGGAACGCTACCCTAAAATATAAAATGGCAGCAAAACTCACCTGAAAATGATGCAAACAAACATGGAGAACATTTTGAAATGAGAAAGGTGCACCAATATGCTGTCATTAACCCATTACTGCCCAAAATCTACATTTTATCACGAAAAAGTACCCGGAATGGGCCGGAACGCTACCCTAAAATATAAAATGGCAGCGACACTCACCTGAAAATGATGCAAACACACATGGAGAACATTTTGAAATGAGAAAGGTGCACCAATATGCTGTCATTAACCCATTACTGCCCAAAATCTACATTTTATCACGAAAAAGTACCCAGAACGGGCCGGAACGCTACCCTAAGATATAAAACGGCAGCGAACCTCACCTGAAAATGATGCAAACACACATGAAGAACATTTTGAAATGGGAAAGGTGCACCAATATGCTGTCATTAACCCATTACTGCCCAAAATATACATTTTATCACGAAAAAGTACCCGCAACGGGCCGGAACGCTACCCTAAGATATAAAACGGCAGCGAATCTCACCTGAAAATGATGCAAGCACACATGAAGAACATTTTGAAATGAGAAAGCTGGACCAATATGCTGTCATTAACCCATTACTGCCCAAAATCTACATTTTATCACGAAAAAGTACCCGCAACGGGCCGGAACGCTACCCTAAAATATAAAATGGCAGCGAAACTCACCTGAAAATGATGCAAACACACATGAAGAACATTTCGAAATGAGAAAGGTGCACCAATATGCTGTCATTAACCCATTACTGCCCAAAATATACATTTTATCACGAAAAAGCACCCGGAACGGGCCGGAACGCTACCCTAATATACAAAACGGCAGCGAAACTCACCTGAAAATGATGCAAGCACACATGAAGAACATTTTGAAATGAGAAAGGTGGACCAATATGCTGTCATTAACCCATTACTGCCCAAAATCTACATTTTATCACGAAAAAGTACCTGGAACGTGCCGGAACGCTACCCTAAAATATAAAATGGCAGCGAAACTCACCTGAAAATGATGCAAACACACATGGAGAACATTTTGAAATGAGAAAGGTGGACCAATATGCTGTCATTAACCCATTACTGCCCAAAATCTACATTTCATCACGAAAAAGTACCCGGAACGGGCCGGAACGCTAACCTAAAATATAAAGTGGCAGCGAAACTCACCTGAAAATGATGCAAACACACATGAAGAACATTTTGAAATGAGAAAGGTGCACCAATATGCTGTCATTAACCCATTACTGCCCAAAATATACATTTTATCACGAAAAAGTACCCGCAACGGGCCGGAACGCTACCCTAATATATAAAACGGCAGCGAAACTCACCTGAAAATGATGCAAGCACACATGAAGAACATTTTGAAATGAGAAAGGTGCACCAATATGCAGTCATTAGCCCATTACTGCCCAAAATCTACATTTTATCCCGAAAAAGTACCCGGAACGGGCCGGAACGCTAACCTAAAATATAAAGTGGCAGCGAAACTCACCTGAAAATGATGCAAACACACATGAAGAACATTTTGAAATGAGAAAGGTGCACCAATATGCTGACATTAACCCATTACTGCCCAAAATCTACATTTTATCATGAAAAAGTACACGGAACGGGCCGGAACGCTACCCTAATATATAAAACGGCAGCGAAACTCACCTGAAAATGATGCAAGCACACATGAAGAACATTTTGAAATGAGAAAGGTGCACCAATATGCTGTCATTAACCCATTACTGCCCAAAATCTACATTTTATCACGAAATGTACCCGGAACGGGCCGGAACGCTACCCTAATATATAAAACGGCAGCGAAACTCACCTGAAAATGATGCAAGCACACATGAAGAACATTTTGAAATGAGAAAGGTGGACCAATATGCTGTCATTAACCCATTACTGCCCAAAATCTACATTTTATCACGAAAAAGTACCCGGAACGGGCCGGAACGCTACGCTAAAATATAAAATGGCAGCGAAACTCACCTGAAGATGATGCAAACACACATGGAGAACATTTTGAAATGAGAAAGGTGCACCAATATGCTGTCATTAACCCATTACTGCCCAAAATCTACATTTTATCACGAAATGTACCCGGAACGGGCCGGAACGCTACGCTAAAATATAAAACGGCAGCGAAACTCACCTGAAGATGATGCAAACACACATGGAGAACATTTTGAAATGAGAAAGGTGCACCAATATGCTGTCATTAACCCATTACTGCCCAAAATCTACATTTTATCACGAAATGTACCCGGAACGGGCCGGAACGCTACCCTAATATATAAAACGGCAGCAAAACTCACCTGAAGATGATGCAAACACACATGAAGAACATTTTGAAATGAGAAAGGTGGACCAATATGCTGTCATTAACCCATTACTGCCCAAAATCTACATTTTATCACGAAAAAGTACCCGGAACGGGCCGGAACGCTACGCTAAAATATAAAATGGCAGCGAAACTCACCTGAAGATGATGCAAACACACATGGAGAACATTTTGAAATGAGAAAGGTGCACCAATATGCTGTCATTAACCCATTACTGCCCAAAATCTACATTTTATCACGAAAAAGTACCCGGAACGGGCCGGAACGCTACCCTAATATATAAAACGGCAGCGAAACTCACCTGAAAATGATGCAAGCACACATGAAGAACATTTTGAAATGAGAAAGGTGGACCAATATGCTGTCATTAACCCATTACTGCCCAAAATCTACATTTTATCACGAAAAAGTACCCGGAACGGGCTGGAACGCTACCCTAAAATATAAAATGGCAGCGAAACTCACCTGAAAATGATGCAAACAAACATGGAGAACATTTTGAAATGAGAAAGGTGCACCAATATGCTGTCATTAACCCATTACTGCCCAAAATCTACATTTTATCACGAAAAAGTACCCGGAATGGGCCGGAACGCTACCCTAAAATATAAAATGGCAGCGACACTCACCTGAAAATGATGCAAACACACATGGAGAACATTTTGAAATGAGAAAGGTGCACCAATATGCTGTCATTAACCCATTACTGCCCAAAATCTACATTTTATCACGAAAAAGTACCCGGAACGGGCCGGAACGCTACCCTAAAATATAAAATGGCAGCGAAACTCACCTGAAAATGATGCAAGCACACATGAAGAACATTTTGAAATGAGAAAGGTGCACCAATATGCTGTCATTAACCCATTACTGCCCAAAATATACATTTTATCACGAAAAAGTACCCGCAACGGGCCGGAACGCTACCCTAAGATATAAAACGGCAGCGAAACTCACCTGAAAATGATGCAAGCACACATGAAGAACATTTTGAAATGAGAAAGGTGCACCAATATGCTGTCATTAACCCACTACTGCCCAAAATCTACATTTTATCACAAAAAAGTACCCGGAACGGGCCGGAACGCTACCCTAATATATAAAACAGCAGCGAAACGCACCTGAAAATGATGCAAGCACACATGAAGAACATTTTGAAATGAGAAAGGTGGACCAATATGCTGTCATTAACCCATTACTGCCCAAAATCTACATTTTATCACGAAAAAGTACCCGGAACGTGCCGGAAGGCTACCCTAAAATATAAAATGGGGCGAAACTCACCTGAAAATGATGCAAACACACATGGAGAACATTTTGAAATGAGAAAGGTGGACCAATATGCTGTCATTAACCCATTACTGCACAAAATCTACATTTCATCACGAAAAAGTACCCGGAACGGGCCGGAACGCTAACCTAAAATATAAAGTGGCAGCGAAACTCACCTGAAAATGATGCAAACACACATGAAGAACATTTTGAAATGAGAAAGGTGCACCAATATGCTGTCATTAACCCATTACTGCCCAAAATATACATTTTATCACGAAAAAGTACCCGCAACGGGCCGGAACGCTACCCTAATATAGAAAACGGCAGCGAAACTCACCTGAAAATGATGCAAGCACACATGAAGAACATTTTGAAATGAGAAAGGTGGACCAATATGCTGTCATTAACCCATTACTGCCCAAAATCTACATTTTATCACGAAAAAGTACCCGGAACGGGCCGGAACGCTAACCTAAAATATAAAGTGGCAGCGAAACTCACCTGAAAATGATGCAAACACACATGGAGAACATTTTGAAATGAGAAAGGTGCACCAATATGCTGTCATTAACCCATTACTGCCCAAAATCTACATTCTATCAAGAAAAAGTACCCGGAACGGGCCGGAACGCTACCCTAAAATATAAAATGGCAGCGAAACTCACCTGAAAATGATGCAAACACACATGGAGAACATTTTGAAATGAGAAAGGTGGACCAATATGCTGTCATTAACCCATTACTGCCCAAAATCTACATTTCATCACGAAAAAGTACCCGGAACGGGCCGGAACGCTAACCTAAAATATAAAGTGGCAGCGAAACTCACCTGAAAATGATGCAAGCACACATGAAGAATATTTTGAAATGAGAAAGGTGCACCAATATGCTGTCATTAACCCATTACTGCCCAAAATCTACATTTTATCACGAAAAAGTACCCGGAACGGGCCGGAACGCTAACCTAATATATAAAACGGCAGCGAAACTCACCTGAAAATGATGCAAGCACACATGAAGAACATTTTGAAATGAGAAAGGTGCACCAATATGCTGTCATTAACCCATTACTGCCCAAAATCTACATTTTATCACGAAAAAGTACCCGGAACGGCCGGAACGCTACCCTAATATATAAAACGGCAGCGAAACTCACCTGAAAATGATGCAAGCACACATGAAGAACATTTTGAAATGAGAAAGGTGCACCAATATGCTGTCATTAACCCATTACTGCCCAAAATATACATTTTATCACGAAAAAGCACCCGGAACGGGCCGGAACGCTACCCTAATATACAAAACGGCAGCGAAACTCACCTGAAAATGATACAAGCACACATGAAGAACATTTTGAAATGAGAAAGGTGGACCAATATGCTGTCATTAACCCATTACTGCCCAAAATCTACATTTAATCACAAAAAAGTACCCGGAACGGGCCGGAACGCTACCCTAAAATATAAAACGGCAGCGAAACTCACCTGAAAATGATGCAAACACACATGGAGAACATTTTGAAATGAGAAAGGTGTACCAATATGCTGTCATTAACCCATTACTGCCCAAAATCTACATTTTATCACGAAAAAGTACCAGGAACGTGCCGGAACGCTACCCTAAAATATAAAATGGCAGCGAAACTCACCTGAAAATGATGCAAACACACATGGAGAACATTTTGAAATGAGAAAGGTGGACCAATATGCTGTCATTAACCCATTACTGCCCAAAATCTACATTTCATCACGAAAAAGTACCCGGAACGGGCCGGAACGCTAACCTAAAATATAAAGTGGCAGCGAAACTCACCTGAAAATGATGCAAACACACATGAAGAACATTTTGAAATGAGAAAGGTGCACCAGTATGCTGTCATTAACCCATTACTGCCCAAAATATACATTTTATCACGAAAAAGTACCCGCAACGGGACGGAACGCTACCCTAATATACAAAACGGCAGCGAAACTCACCTGAAAATGATGCAAGCACACATGAAGAACATTTTGAAATGAGAAAGGTGCACCAATATGCAGTCATTAGCCCATTACTGCCCAAAATCTACATTTTATCCCGAAAAAGTACCCGGAACGGGCCGGAACGCTAACCTAAAATATAAAGTGGCAGCGAAACTCACCTGAAAATGATGCAAACACACATGAAGAACATTTTGAAATGAGAAAGGTGCACCAATATGCTGACATTAACCCATTACTGCCCAAAATCTACATTTTATCACGAAAAAGTACACGGAACGGGCCGGAACGCTACCCTAATATATAAAACGGCAGCGAAACTCACCTGAAAATGATGCAAGCACACATGAAGAACATTTTGAAATGAGAAAGGTGCACCAATATGCTTTCATTAACCCATTACTGCCCAAGATCTACATTTTATCACGAAATGTACCCGGAACGGGCCGGAACGCTACCCTAATATATAAAACGGCAGCGAAACTCACCTGAAAATGATGCAAGCACACATGAAGAACATTTTGAAATGAGAAAGGTGGACCAATATGCTGTCATTAACCCATTACTGCCCAAAATCTACATTTTATCACGAAAAAGTACCCGGAACGGGCCGGAACGCTACGCTAAAATATAAAATGGCAGCGAAACTCACCTGAAGATGATGCAAACACACATGGAGAACATTTTGAAATGAGAAAGGTGCACCAATATGCTGTCATTAACCCATTACTGCCCAAAATCTACATTTTATCACGAAAAAGTACCCGGAACGGGCCGGAACGCTACCCTAATATATAAAATGGCAGCGAAACTCACCTGAAGATGATGCAAACACACATGAAGAACATTTTGAAATGAGAAAGGTGGACCAATATGCTGTCATTAACCCATTACTGCCCAAAATCTACATTTTATCACGAAAAAGTACCCGGAACGGGCCGGAACGCTACCCTAATATATAAAACTGCAGCGAAACTCACCTGAAAATGATGCAAGCACACATGAAGAACATTTTGAAATGAGAAAGGTGCACCAATATGCTGTCATTAACCCATTACTGCCCAAAATCTACATTTTATCACGAAAAAGTACCCGGAATGGGCCGGAACGCTACCCTAAAATATAAAATGGCAGCGACACTCACCTGAAAATGATGCAAACACACATGGAGAACATTTTGAAATGAGAAAGGTGCACCAATATGCTGTCATTAACCCATTACTGCCCAAAATCTACATTTTATCACGAAAAAGTACCCGGAACGGGCCGGAACGCTACCCTAAAATATAAAATGGCAGCGAAACTCACCTGAAAATGATGCAAGCACACATGAAGAACATTTTGAAATGAGAAAGGTGCACCAATATGCTGTCATTAACCCATTACTGCCCAAAATATACATTTTATCACGAAAAAGTACCCGCAACGGGCCGGAACGCTACCCTAAGATATAAAACGGCAGCGAAACTCACCTGAAAATGATGCAAGCACACATGAAGAACATTTTGAAATGAGAAAGGTGCACCAATATGCTGTCATTAACCCACTACTGCCCAAAATCTACATTTTATCACAAAAAAGTACCCGGAACGGGCCGGAACGCTACCCTAATATATAAAACAGCAGCGAAACTCACCTGAAAATGATGCAAGCACACATGAAGAACATTTTGAAATGAGAAAGGTGGACCAATATGCTGTCATTAACATATTACTGCCCAAAATCTACATTTTATCACGAAAAGTACCCGGAACGTGCCGGAAGGCTACCCTAAAATATAAAATGGGGCGAAACTCACCTGAAAATGATGCAAACACACATGGAGAACATTTTGAAATGAGAAAGGTGGACCAATATGCTGTCATTAACCCATTACTGCACAAAATCTACATTTCATCACGAAAAAGTACCCGGAACGGGCCGGAACGCTAACCTAAAATATAAAGTGGCAGCGAAACTCACCTGAAAATGATGCAAACACACATGAAGAACATTTTGAAATGAGAAAGGTGCACCAATATGCTGTCATTAACCCATTACTGCCCAAAATATACATTTTATCACGAAAAAGTACCCGCAACGGGCCGGAACGCTACCCTAATATATAAAACGGCAGCGAAACTCACCTGAAAATGATGCAAGCACACATGAAGAACATTTTGAAATGAGAAAGGTGGACCAATATGCTGTCATTAACCCATTACTGCCCAAAATCTACATTTTATCACGAAAAAGTACCCGGAACGGGCCGGAACGCTAACCTAAAATATAAAGTGGCAGCGAAACTCACCTGAAAATGATGCAAACACACATGGAGAACATTTTGAAATGAGAAAGGTGCACCAATATGCTGTCATTAACCCATTACTGCCCAAAATCTACATTCTATCAAGAAAAAGTACCCGGAACGGGCCGGAACGCTACCCTAAAATATAAAATGGCAGCGAAACTCACCTGAAAATGATGCAAACACACATGGAGAACATTTTGAAATGAGAAAGGTGGACCAATATGCTGTCATTAACCCATTACTGCCCAAAATCTACATTTCATCACGAAAAAGTACCCGGAACGGGCCGGAACGCTAACCTAAAATATAAAGTGGCAGCGAAACTCACCTGAAAATGATGCAAGCACACATGAAGAATATTTTGAAATGAGAAAGGTGCACCAATATGCTGTCATTAACCCATTACTGCCCAAAATCTACATTTTATCACGAAAAAGTACCCGGAACGGGCCGGAACGCTAACCTAATATATAAAACGGCAGCGAAACTCACCTGAAAATGATGCAAGCACACATGAAGAACATTTTGAAATGAGAAAGGTGCACCAATATGCTGTCATTAACCCATTACTGCCCAAAATCTACATTTTATCACGAAAAAGTACCCGGAACGGCCGGAACGCTACCCTAATATATAAAACGGCAGCGAAACTCACCTGAAAATGATGCAAGCACACATGAAGAACATTTTGAAATGAGAAAGGTGCACCAATATGCTGTCATTAACCCATTACTGCCCAAAATATACATTTTATCACGAAAAAGCACCCGGAACGGGCCGGAACGCTACCCTAATATACAAAACGGCAGCGAAACTCACCTGAAAATGATGCAAGCACACATGAAGAACATTTTGAAATGAGAAAGGTGGACCAATATGCTGTCATTAACCCATTACTGCCCAAAATCTACATTTAATCACAAAAAAGTACCCGGAACGGGCCGGAACGCTACCCTAAAATATAAAACGGCAGCGAAACTCACCTGAAAATGATGCAAACACACATGGAGAACATTTTGAAATGAGAAAGGTGTACCAATATGCTGTCATTAACCCATTACTGCCCAAAATCTACATTTTATCACGAAAAAGTACCAGGAACGTGCCGGAACGCTACCCTAAAATATAAAATGGCAGCGAAACTCACCTGAAAATGATGCAAACACACATGGAGAACATTTTGAAATGAGAAAGGTGGACCAATATGCTGTCATTAACCCATTACTGCCCAAAATCTACATTTCATCACGAAAAAGTACCCGCAACGGGCCGGAACGCTACCCTAATATATAAAACGGCAGCGAAACTCACCTGAAAATGATGCAAACACACATGAAGAACATTTTGAAATGAGAAAGGTGCACCAGTATGCTGTCATTAACCCATTACTGCCCAAAATATACATTTTATCCCGAAAAAGTACCCGGAACGGGCCGGAACGCTAACCTAAAATATAAAGTGGCAGCGAAACTCACCTGAAAATGATGCAAACACACATGAAGAACATTTTGAAATGAGAAAGGTGCACCAATATGCTGACATTAACCCATTACTGCCCAAAATCTACATTTTATCACGAAAAAGTACATGGAACGGGCCGGAACGCTACCCTAATATATAAAACGGCAGCGAAACTCACCTGAAAATGATGCAAGCACACATGAAGAACATTTTGAAATGAGAAAGGTGCACCAATATGCTTTCATTAACCCATTACTGCCCAAAATCTACATTTTATCACGAAATGTACCCGGAACGGGCCGGAATGCTACCCTAATATATAAAACGGCAGCGAAACTCACCTGAAAATGATGCAAGCACACATGAAGAACATTTTGAAATGAGAAAGGTGGACCAATATGCTGTCATTAACCCATTACTGCCCAAAATCTACATTTTATCACGAAAAAGTACCCGGAACGGGCCGGAACGCTACGCTAAAATATAAAATGGCAGCGAAACTCACCTGAAGATGATGCAAACACACATGGAGAACATTTTGAAATGAGAAAGGTGCACCAATATGCTGTCATTAACCCATTACTGCCCAAAATCTACATTTTATCACGAAAAAGTACCCGGAACGGGTCGGAACGCTACGCTAAAATATAAAATGGCAGCGAAACTCACCTGAAGATGATGCAAACACACATGGAGAACATTTTGAAATGAGAAAGGTGCACCAATATGCTGTCATTAACCCATTACTGCCCAAAATCTACATTTTATCACGAAAAAGTACCCGGAACGGGCCGGAACGCTACCCTAATATATAAAACTGCAGCGAAACTCACCTGAAAATGATGCAAGCACACATGAAGAACATTTTGAAATGAGAAAGGTGGACCAATATGCTGTCATTAACCCATTACTGCCCAAAATCTACATTTTATCACGAAAAAATACCCGGAACGGGCTGGAACGCTACCCTAAAATATAAAATGGCAGCGAAACTCACCTGAAAATGATGCAAACACACATGGAGAACATTTTGAAATGAGAAAGGTGCACCAATATGCTGTCATTAACCCATTACTGCCCAAAATCTACATTTTATCACGAAAAAGTACCCGGAATGGGCCGGAACGCTACCCTAAAATATAAAATGGCAGCGACACTCACCTGAAAATGATGCAAACACACATGGAGAACATTTTGAAATGAGAAAGGTGCACCAATAGGCTGTCATTAACCCATTACTGCCCAAAATCTACATTTTATCACGAAAAAGTACCCGGAACGGGCCGGAACGCTACCCTAATATATAAAACGGCAGCGAAACTCACCTGAAAATGATGCAAGCACACATGAAGAACATTTTGAAATGAGAAAGTTGCACCAATATGCTGTCATTAACCCATTACTGCCCAAAATCTACATTTTATCACGAAAAAGTACCCGGAACGGGCCGGAACGCTACCCTAAAATATAAAATGGCAGCGAAACTCACCTGAAAATGATGCAAGCACACATGAAGAACATTTTGAAATGAGAAAGGTGCACCAATATGCTGTCATTAACCCATTACTGCCCAAAATATACATTTTATCACGAAAAAGTACCCGCAACGGGCCGGAACGCTACCCTAAGATATAAAACGGCAGCGAAACTCACCTGAAAAGGATGCAAGCACACATGAAGAACATTTTGAAATGAGAAAGGTGCACCAATATGCTGTCATTAACCCACTACTGCCCAAAATCTACATTTTATCACAAAAAAGTACCCGGAACGGGCCGGAACGCTACCCTAATATATAAAACAGCAGCGAAACTCACCTGAAAATGATGCAAGCACACATGAAGAACATTTTGAAATGAGAAAGGTGGACCAATATGCTGTCATTAACCCATTACTGCCCAAAATCTACATTTTATCACGAAAAAGTACCCGGAACGTGCCGGAAGGCTACCCTAAAATATAAAATGGGGCGAAACTCACCTGAAAATGATGCAAACACACATGGAGAACATTTTGAAATGAGAAAGGTGGACCAATATGCTGTCATTAACCCATTACTGCACAAAATCTACATTTCATCACGAAAAAGTACCCGGAACGGGCCGGAACGCTAACCTAATATATAAAACGGCAGCGAAACTCACCTGAAAATGATGCAAGCACACATGAAGAACATTTTGAAATGAGAAAGGTGGACCAATATGCTGTCATTAACCCATTACTGCCCAAAATCTACATTTTATCACGAAAAAGTACCCGGAACGGGCCGGAACGCTAACCTAAAATATAAAGTGGCAGCGAAACTCACCTGAAAATGATGCAAACACACATGGAGAACATTTTGAAATGAGAAAGGTGCACCAATATGCTGTCATTAACCCATTACTGCCCAAAATCTACATTCTATCAAGAAAAAGTACCCGGAACGGGCCGGAACGCTACCCTAAAATATAAAATGGCAGCGAAACTCACCTGAAAATGATGCAAACACACATGGAGAACATTTTGAAATGAGAAAGGTGGACCAATATGCTGTCATTAACCCATTACTGCACAAAATCTACATTTCATCACGAAAAAGTACCCGGAACGGGCCGGAACGCTAACCTAAAATATAAAGTGGCAGCGAAACTCACCTGAAAATGATGCAAACACACATGAAGAACATTTTGAAATGAGAAAGGTGCACCAATATGCTGTCATTAACCCATTACTGCCCAAAATATACATTTTATCACGAAAAAGTACCCGCAACGGGCCGGAACGCTACCCTAATATATAAAACGGCAGCGAAACTCACCTGAAAATGATGCAAGCACACATGAAGAACATTTTGAAATGAGAAAGGTGGACCAATATGCTGTCATTAACCCATTACTGCCCAAAATCTACATTTTATCACGAAAAAGTACCCGGAACGGGCCGGAACGCTAACCTAAAATATAAAGTGGCAGCGAAACTCACCTGAAAATGATGCAAACACACATGGAGAACATTTTGAAATGAGAAAGGTGCACCAATATGCTGTCATTAACCCATTACTGCCCAAAATCTACATTCTATCAAGAAAAAGTACCCGGAACGGGCCGGAACGCTACCCTAAAATATAAAATGGCAGCGAAACTCACCTGAAAATGATGCAAACACACATGGAGAACATTTTGAAATGAGAAAGGTGGACCAATATGCTGTCATTAACCCATTACTGCCCAAAATCTACATTTCATCACGAAAAAGTACCCGGAACGGGCCGGAACGCTAACCTAAAATATAAAGTGGCAGCGAAACTCACCTGAAAATGATGCAAGCACACATGAAGAATATTTTGAAATGAGAAAGGTGCACCAATATGCTGTCATTAACCCATTACTGCCCAAAATCTACATTTTATCACGAAAAAGTACCCGGAACGGGCCGGAACGCTAACCTAATATATAAAACGGCAGCGAAACTCACCTGAAAATGATGCAAGCACACATGAAGAACATTTTGAAATGAGAAAGGTGCACCAATATGCTGTCATTAACCCATTACTGCCCAAAATCTACATTTTATCACGAAAAAGTACCCGGAACGGCCGGAACGCTACCCTAATATATAAAACGGCAGCGAAACTCACCTGAAAATGATGCAAGCACACATGAAGAACATTTTGAAATGAGAAAGGTGCACCAATATGCTGTCATTAACCCATTACTGCCCAAAATATACATTTTATCACGAAAAAGCACCCGGAACGGGCCGGAACGCTACCCTAATATACAAAACGGCAGCGAAACTCACCTGAAAATGATGCAAGCACACATGAAGAACATTTTGAAATGAGAAAGGTGGACCAATATGCTGTCATTAACCCATTAGTGCCCAAAATCTACATTTAATCACAAAAAAGTACCCGGAACGGGCCGGAACGCTACCCTAAAATATAAAACGGCAGCGAAACTCACCTGAAAATGATGCAAACACACATGGAGAACATTTTGAAATGAGAAAGGTGTACCAATATGCTGTCATTAACCCATTACTGCCCAAAATCTACATTTTATCACGAAAAAGTACCAGGAACGTGCCGGAACGCTACCCTAAAATATAAAATGGCAGCGAAACTCACCTGAAAATGATGCAAACACACATGGAGAACATTTTGAAATGAGAAAGGTGGACCAATATGCTGTCATTAACCCATTACTGCCCAAAATCTACATTTCATCACGAAAAAGTACCCGGAACGGGCCGGAACGCTAACCTAAAATATAAAGTGGCAGCGAAACTCACCTGAAAATGATGCAAACACACATGAAGAACATTTTGAAATGAGAAAGGTGCACCAGTATGCTGTCATTAACCCATTACTGCCCAAAATATACATTTTATCACGAAAAAGTACCCGCAACGGGCTGGAACGCTACCCTAAAATATAAAACGGCAGCGAAACTCACCTGAAAATGATGCAAGCACACATGGAGAACATTTTGAAATGAGAAAGGTGCACCAATATGCTGTCATTAACCCATTACTGCCCAAAATCTACATTTTATCACGAAAAAGTACCCGGAATGGGCCGGAACGCTACCCTAAAATATAAAATGGCAGCGACACTCACCTGAAAATGATGCAAACACACATGGAGAACATTTTGAATCTACATTTTATCACGAAATGTACCCGGAACGGGCCGGAACGCTACCCTAATATATAAAACGGCAGCGAAACTCACCTGAAAATGATGCAAGCACACATGAAGAACATTTTGAAATGAGAAAGGTGGACCAATATGCTGTCATTAACCCATTACTGCCCAAAATCTACATTTTATCACGAAAAAGTACCCGGAACGGGCCGGAACGCTACCCTAATATATAAAACTGCAGCGAAACTCACCTGAAAATGATGCAAGCACACATGAAGAACATTTTGAAATGAGAAAGGTGGACCAATATGCTGTCATTAACCCATTACTGCCCAAAATCTACATTTTATCACGAAAAAATACCCGGAACGGGCTGGAACGCTACCCTAAAATATAAAATGGCAGCGAAACTCACCTGAAAATGATGCAAACACACATGGAGAACATTTTGAAATGAGAAAGGTGCACCAATATGCTGTCATTAACCCATTACTGCCCAAAATCTACATTTTATCATGAAAAAGTACCCGGAATGGGCCGGAACGCTACCCTAAAATATAAAATGGCAGCGACACTCACCTGAAAATGATGCAAACACACATGGAGAACATTTTGAAATGAGAAAGGTGCACCAATAGGCTGTCATTAACCCATTACTGCCCAAAATCTACATTTTATCACGAAAAAGTACCCGGAACGGGCCGGAACGCTACCCTAATATATAAAACGGCAGCGAAACTCACCTGAAAATGATGCAAGCACACATGAAGAACATTTTGAAATGAGAAAGTTGCACCAATATGCTGTCATTAACCCATTACTGCCCAAAATCTACATTTTATCACGAAAAAGTACCCGGAACGGGCCGGAACGCTACCCTAAAATATAAAATGGCAGCGAAACTCACCTGAAAATGATGCAAGCACACATGAAGAACATTTTGAAATGAGAAAGGTGCACCAATATGCTGTCATTAACCCATTACTGCCCAAAATATACATTTTATCACGAAAAAGTACCCGCAACGGGCCGGAACGCTACCCTAAGATATAAAACGGCAGCGAAACTCACCTGAAAAGGATGCAAGCACACATGAAGAACATTTTGAAATGAGAAAGGTGCACCAATATGCTGTCATTAACCCACTACTGCCCAAAATCTACATTTTATCACAAAAAAGTACCCGGAACGGGCCGGAACGCTACCCTAATATATAAAACAGCAGCGAAACTCACCTGAAAATGATGCAAGCACACATGAAGAACATTTTGAAATGAGAAAGGTGGACCAATATGCTGTCATTAACCCATTACTGCCCAAAATCTACATTTTATCACGAAAAAGTACCCGGAACGTGCCGGAAGGCTACCCTAAAATATAAAATGGGGCGAAACTCACCTGAAAATGATGCAAACACACATGGAGAACATTTTGAAATGAGAAAGGTGGACCAATATGCTGTCATTAACCCATTACTGCACAAAATCTACATTTCATCACGAAAAAGTACCCGGAACGGGCCGGAACGCTAACCTAAAATATAAAGTGGCAGCGAAACTCACCTGAAAATGATGCAAACACACATGAACAACATTTTGAAATGAGAAAGGTGCACCAATATGCTGTCATTAACCCATTACTGCCCAAAATATACATTTTATCACGAAAAAGTACCCGCAACGGGCCGGAACGCTACCCTAATATATAAAACGGCAGCGAAACTCACCTGAAAATGATGCAAGCACACATGAAGAACATTTTGAAATGAGAAAGGTGGACCAATATGCTGTCATTAACCCATTACTGCCCAAAATCTACATTTTATCACGAAAAAGTACCCGGAACGGGCCGGAACGCTAACCTAAAATATAAAGTGGCAGCGAAACTCACCTGAAAATGATGCAAACACACATGGAGAACATTTTGAAATGAGAAAGGTGGACCAATATGCTGTCATTAACCCATTACTGCCCAAAATCTACATTTTATCACGAAAAAGTACCCGGAACGGGCCGGAACGCTAACCTAATATATAAAACGGCAGCGAAACTCACCTGAAAATGATGCAAGCACACATGAAGAACATTTTGAAATGAGAAAGGTGCACCAATATGCTGTCATTAACCCATTACTGCCCAAAATCTACATTTTATCACGAAAAAGTACCCGGAACGGCCGGAACGCTACCCTAATATATAAAACGGCAGCGAAACTCACCTGAAAATGATGCAAGCACACATGAAGAACATTTTGAAATGAGAAAGGTGCACCAATATGCTGTCATTAACCCATTACTGCCCAAAATATACATTTTATCACGAAAAAGCACCCGGAACGGGCCGGAACGCTACCCTAATATACAAAACGGCAGCGAAACTCACCTGAAAATGATGCAAGCACACATGAAGAACATTTTGAAATGAGAAAGGTGGACCAATATGCTGTCATTAACCCATTACTGCCCAAAATCTACATTTAATCACAAAAAAGTACCCGGAACGGGCCGGAACGCTACCCTAAAATATAAAACGGCAGCGAAACTCACCTGAAAATGATGCAAACACACATGGAGAACATTTTGAAATGAGAAAGGTGTACCAATATGCTGTCATTAACCCATTACTGCCCAAAATCTACATTTTATCACGAAAAAGTACCAGGAACGTGCCGGAACGCTACCCTAAAATATAAAATGGCAGCGAAACTCACCTGAAAATGATGCAAACACACATGGAGAACATTTTGAAATGAGAAAGGTGGACCAATATGCTGTCATTAACCCATTACTGCCCAAAATCTACATTTCATCACGAAAAAGTACCCGCAACGGGCCGGAACGCTACCCTAATATATAAAACGGCAGCGAAACTCACCTGAAAATGATGCAAACACACATGAAGAACATTTTGAAATGAGAAAGGTGCACCAGTATGCTGTCATTAACCCATTACTGCCCAAAATATACATTTTATCCCGAAAAAGTACCCGGAACGGGCCGGAACGCTAACCTAAAATATAAAGTGGCAGCGAAACTCACCTGAAAATGATGCAAACACACATGAAGAACATTTTGAAATGAGAAAGGTGCACCAATATGCTGACATTAACCCATTACTGCCCAAAATCTACATTTTATCACGAAAAAGTACATGGAACGGGCCGGAACGCTACCCTAATATATAAAACGGCAGCGAAACTCACCTGAAAATGATGCAAGCACACATGAAGAACATTTTGAAATGAGAAAGGTGCACCAATATGCTTTCATTAACCCATTACTGCCCAAAATCTACATTTTATCACGAAATGTACCCGGAACGGGCCGGAATGCTACCCTAATATATAAAACGGCAGCGAAACTCACCTGAAAATGATGCAAGCACACATGAAGAACATTTTGAAATGAGAAAGGTGGACCAATATGCTGTCATTAACCCATTACTGCCCAAAATCTACATTTTATCACGAAAAAGTACCCGGAACGGGCCGGAACGCTACGCTAAAATATAAAATGGCAGCGAAACTCACCTGAAGATGATGCAAACACACCTGGAGAACATTTTGAAATAAGAAAGGTGCACCAATATGCTGTCATTAACCCATTACTGCCCAAAATCTACATTTTATCACGAAAAAGTACCCGGAACGGGTCGGAACGCTACGCTAAAATATAAAATGGCAGCGAAACTCACCTGAAGATGATGCAAACACACATGGAGAACATTTTGAAATGAGAAAGGTGCACCAATATGCTGTCATTAACCCATTACTGCCCAAAATCTACATTTTATCACGAAAAAGTACCCGGAACGGGCCGGAACGCTACCCTAATATATAAAACTGCAGCGAAACTCACCTGAAAATGATGCAAGCACACATGAAGAACATTTTGAAATGAGAAAGGTGGACCAATATGCTGTCATTAACCCATTACTGCCCAAAATCTACATTTTATCACGAAAAAATACCCGGAACGGGCTGGAACGCTACCCTAAAATATAAAATGGCAGCGAAACTCACCTGAAAATGATGCAAACACACATGGAGAACATTTTGAAATGAGAAAGGTGCACCAATATGCTGTCATTAACCCATTACTGCCCAAAATCTACATTTTATCACGAAAAAGTACCCGGAATGGGCCGGAACGCTACCCTAAAATATAAAATGGCAGCGACACTCACCTGAAAATGATGCAAACACACATGGAGAACATTTTGAAATGAGAAAGGTGCACCAATAGGCTGTCATTAACCCATTACTGCCCAAAATCTACATTTTATCACGAAAAAGTACCCGGAACGGGCCGGAACGCTACCCTAATATATAAAACGGCAGCGAAACTCACCTGAAAATGATGCAAGCACACATGAAGAACATTTTGAAATGAGAAAGTTGCACCAATATGCTGTCATTAACCCATTACTGCCCAAAATCTACATTTTATCACGAAAAAGTACCCGGAACGGGCCGGAACGCTACCCTAAAATATAAAATGGCAGCGAAACTCACCTGAAAATGATGCAAGCACACATGAAGAACATTTTGAAATGAGAAAGGTGCACCAATATGCTGTCATTAACCCATTACTGCCCAAAATATACATTTTATCACGAAAAAGTACCCGCAACGGGCCGGAACGCTACCCTAAGATATAAAACGGCAGCGAAACTCACCTGAAAAGGATGCAAGCACACATGAAGAACATTTTGAAATGAGAAAGGTGCACCAATATGCTGTCATTAACCCACTACTGCCCAAAATCTACATTTTATCACAAAAAAGTACCCGGAACGGGCCGGAACGCTACCCTAATATATAAAACAGCAGCGAAACTCACCTGAAAATGATGCAAGCACACATGAAGAACATTTTGAAATGAGAAAGGTGGACCAATATGCTGTCATTAACCCATTACTGCCCAAAATCTACATTTTATCACGAAAAAGTACCCGGAACGTGCCGGAAGGCTACCCTAAAATATAAAATGGGGCGAAACTCACCTGAAAATGATGCAAACACACATGGAGAACATTTTGAAATGAGAAAGGTGGACCAATATGCTGTCATTAACCCATTACTGCACAAAATCTACATTTCATCACGAAAAAGTACCCGGAACGGGCCGGAACGCTAACCTAAAATATAAAGTGGCAGCGAAACTCACCTGAAAATGATGCAAACACACATGAAGAACATTTTGAAATGAGAAAGGTGCACCAATATGCTGTCATTAACCCATTACTGCCCAAAATATACATTTTATCACGAAAAAGTACCCGCAACGGGCCGGAACGCTACCCTAATATATAAAACGGCAGCGAAACTCACCTGAAAATGATGCAAGCACACATGAAGAACATTTTGAAATGAGAAAGGTGGACCAATATGCTGTCATTAACCCATTACTGCCCAAAATCTACATTTTATCACGAAAAAGTACCCGGAACGGGCCGGAACGCTAACCTAAAATATAAAGTGGCAGCGAAACTCACCTGAAAATGATGCAAACACACATGGAGAACATTTTGAAATGAGAAAGGTGCACCAATATGCTGTCATTAACCCATTACTGCCCAAAATCTACATTCTATCAAGAAAAAGTACCCGGAACGGGCCGGAACGCTACCCTAAAATATAAAATGGCAGCGAAACTCACCTGAAAATGATGCAAACACACATGGAGAACATTTTGAAATGAGAAAGGTGGACCAATATGCTGTCATTAACCCATTACTGCACAAAATCTACATTTCATCACGAAAAAGTACCCGGAACGGGCCGGAACGCTAACCTAAAATATAAAGTGGCAGCGAAACTCACCTGAAAATGATGCAAACACACATGAAGAACATTTTGAAATGAGAAAGGTGCACCAATATGCTGTCATTAACCCATTACTGCCCAAAATATACATTTTATCACGAAAAAGTACCCGCAACGGGCCGGAACGCTACCCTAATATATAAAACGGCAGCGAAACTCACCTGAAAATGATGCAAGCACACATGAAGAACATTTTGAAATGAGAAAGGTGGACCAATATGCTGTCATTAACCCATTACTGCCCAAAATCTACATTTTATCACGAAAAAGTACCCGGAACGGGCCGGAACGCTAACCTAAAATATAAAGTGGCAGCGAAACTCACCTGAAAATGATGCAAACACACATGGAGAACATTTTGAAATGAGAAAGGTGCACCAATATGCTGTCATTAACCCATTACTGCCCAAAATCTACATTCTATCAAGAAAAAGTACCCGGAACGGGCCGGAACGCTACCCTAAAATATAAAATGGCAGCGAAACTCACCTGAAAATGATGCAAACACACATGGAGAACATTTTGAAATGAGAAAGGTGGACCAATATGCTGTCATTAACCCATTACTGCCCAAAATCTACATTTCATCACGAAAAAGTACCCGGAACGGGCCGGAACGCTAACCTAAAATATAAAGTGGCAGCGAAACTCACCTGAAAATGATGCAAGCACACATGAAGAATATTTTGAAATGAGAAAGGTGCACCAATATGCTGTCATTAACCCATTACTGCCCAAAATCTACATTTTATCACGAAAAAGTACCCGGAACGGGCCGGAACGCTAACCTAATATATAAAACGGCAGCGAAACTCACCTGAAAATGATGCAAGCACACATGAAGAACATTTTGAAATGAGAAAGGTGCACCAATATGCTGTCATTAACCCATTACTGCCCAAAATCTACATTTTATCACGAAAAAGTACCCGGAACGGCCGGAACGCTACCCTAATATATAAAACGGCAGCGAAACTCACCTGAAAATGATGCAAGCACACATGAAGAACATTTTGAAATGAGAAAGGTGCACCAATATGCTGTCATTAACCCATTACTGCCCAAAATATACATTTTATCACGAAAAAGCACCCGGAACGGGCCGGAACGCTACCCTAATATACAAAACGGCAGCGAAACTCACCTGAAAATGATGCAAGCACACATGAAGAACATTTTGAAATGAGAAAGGTGGACCAATATGCTGTCATTAACCCATTAGTGCCCAAAATCTACATTTAATCACAAAAAAGTACCCGGAACGGGCCGGAACGCTACCCTAAAATATAAAACGGCAGCGAAACTCACCTGAAAATGATGCAAACACACATGGAGAACATTTTGAAATGAGAAAGGTGTACCAATATGCTGTCATTAACCCATTACTGCCCAAAATCTACATTTTATCACGAAAAAGTACCAGGAACGTGCCGGAACGCTACCCTAAAATATAAAATGGCAGCGAAACTCACCTGAAAATGATGCAAACACACATGGAGAACATTTTGAAATGAGAAAGGTGGACCAATATGCTGTCATTAACCCATTACTGCCCAAAATCTACATTTCATCACGAAAAAGTACCCGGAACGGGCCGGAACGCTAACCTAAAATATAAAGTGGCAGCGAAACTCAGCTGAAAATGATGCAAACACACATGAAGAACATTTTGAAATGAGAAAGGTGCACCAGTATGCTGTCATTAACCCATTACTGCCCAAAATATACATTTTATCACGAAAAAGTACCCGCAACGGGCTGGAACGCTACCCTAAAATATAAAACGGCAGCGAAACTCACCTGAAAATGATGCAAGCACACATGGAGAACATTTTGAAATGAGAAAGGTGCACCAATATGCTGTCATTAACCCATTACTGCCCAAAATCTACATTTTATCACGAAAAAGTACCCGGAATGGGCCGGAACGCTACCCTAAAATATAAAATGGCAGCGACACTCACCTGAAAATGATGCAAACACACATGGAGAACATTTTGAATCTACATTTTATCACGAAATGTACCCGCAACGGGCCGGAACGCTACCCTAATATATAAAACGGCAGCGAAACTCACCTGAAAATGATGCAAACACACATGAAGAACATTTTGAAATGAGAAAGGTGCACCAGTATGCTGTCATTAACCCATTACTGCCCAAAATATACATTTTATCCCGAAAAAGTACCCGGAACGGGCCGGAACGCTAACCTAAAATATAAAGTGGCAGCGAAACTCACCTGAAAATGATGCAAACACACATGAAGAACATTTTGAAATGAGAAAGGTGCACCAATATGCTGACATTAACCCATTACTGCCCAAAATCTACATTTTATCACGAAAAAGTACATGGAACGGGCCGGAACGCTACCCTAATATATAAAACGGCAGCGAAACTCACCTGAAAATGATGCAAGCACACATGAAGAACATTTTGAAATGAGAAAGGTGCACCAATATGCTTTCATTAACCCATTACTGCCCAAAATCTACATTTTATCACGAAATGTACCCGGAACGGGCCGGAATGCTACCCTAATATATAAAACGGCAGCGAAACTCACCTGAAAATGATGCAAGCACACATGAAGAACATTTTGAAATGAGAAAGGTGGACCAATATGCTGTCATTAACCCATTACTGCCCAAAATCTACATTTTATCACGAAAAAGTACCCGGAACGGGCCGGAACGCTACGCTAAAATATAAAATGGCAGCGAAACTCACCTGAAGATGATGCAAACACACATGGAGAACATTTTGAAATAAGAAAGGTGCACCAATATGCTGTCATTAACCCATTACTGCCCAAAATCTACATTTTATCACGAAAAAGTACCCGGAACGGGTCGGAACGCTACGCTAAAATATAAAATGGCAGCGAAACTCACCTGAAGATGATGCAAACACACATGGAGAACATTTTGAAATGAGAAAGGTGCACCAATATGCTGTCATTAACCCATTACTGCCCAAAATCTACATTTTATCACGAAAAAGTACCCGGAACGGGCCGGAACGCTACCCTAATATATAAAACTGCAGCGAAACTCACCTGAAAATGATGCAAGCACACATGAAGAACATTTTGAAATGAGAAAGGTGGACCAATATGCTGTCATTAACCCATTACTGCCCAAAATCTACATTTTATCACGAAAAAATACCCGGAACAGGCTGGAACGCTACCCTAAAATATAAAATGGCAGCGAAACTCACCTGAAAATGATGCAAACACACATGGAGAACATTTTGAAATGAGAAAGGTGCACCAATATGCTGTCATTAACCCATTACTGCCCAAAATCTACATTTTATCACGAAAAAGTACCCGGAATGGGCCGGAACGCTACCCTAAAATATAAAATGGCAGCGACACTCACCTGAAAATGATGCAAACACACATGGAGAACATTTTGAAATGAGAAAGGTGCACCAATAGGCTGTCATTAACCCATTACTGCCCAAAATCTACATTTTATCACGAAAAAGTACCCGGAACGGGCCGGAACGCTACCCTAATATATAAAACGGCAGCGAAACTCACCTGAAAATGATGCAAGCACACATGAAGAACATTTTGAAATGAGAAAGTTGCACCAATATGCTGTCATTAACCCATTACTGCCCAAAATCTACATTTTATCACGAAAAAGTACCCGGAACGGGCCGGAACGCTACCCTAAAATATAAAATGGCAGCGAAACTCACCTGAAAATGATGCAAGCACACATGAAGAACATTTTGAAATGAGAAAGGTGCACCAATATGCTGTCATTAACCCATTACTGCCCAAAATATACATTTTATCACGAAAAAGTACCCGCAACGGGCCGGAACGCTACCCTAAGATATAAAACGGCAGCGAAACTCACCTGAAAAGGATGCAAGCACACATGAAGAACATTTTGAAATGAGAAAGGTGCACCAATATGCTGTCATTAACCCACTACTGCCCAAAATCTACATTTTATCACAAAAAAGTACCCGGAACGGGCCGGAACGCTACCCTAATATATAAAACAGCAGCGAAACTCACCTGAAAATGATGCAAGCACACATGAAGAACATTTTGAAATGAGAAAGGTGGACCAATATGCTGTCATTAACCCATTACTGCCCAAAATCTACATTTTATCACGAAAAAGTACCCGGAACGTGCCGGAAGGCTACCCTAAAATATAAAATGGGGCGAAACTCACCTGAAAATGATGCAAACACACATGGAGAACATTTTGAAATGAGAAAGGTGGACCAATATGCTGTCATTAACCCATTACTGCACAAAATCTACATTTCATCACGAAAAAGTACCCGGAACGGGCCGGAACGCTAACCTAAAATATAAAGTGGCAGCGAAACTCACCTGAAAATGATGCAAACACACATGAAGAACATTTTGAAATGAGAAAGGTGCACCAATATGCTGTCATTAACCCATTACTGCCCAAAATATACATTTTATCACGAAAAAGTACCCGCAACGGGCCGGAACGCTACCCTAATATATAAAACGGCAGCGAAACTCACCTGAAAATGATGCAAGCACACATGAAGAACATTTTGAAATGAGAAAGGTGGACCAATATGCTGTCATTAACCCATTACTGCCCAAAATCTACATTTTATCACGAAAAAGTACCCGGAACGGGCCGGAACGCTAACCTAAAATATAAAGTGGCAGCGAAACTCACCTGAAAATGATGCAAACACACATGGAGAACATTTTGAAATGAGAAAGGTGCACCAATATGCTGTCATTAACCCATTACTGCCCAAAATCTACATTCTATCAAGAAAAAGTACCCGGAACGGGCCGGAACGCTACCCTAAAATATAAAATGGCAGCGAAACTCACCTGAAAATGATGCAAACACACATGGAGAACATTTTGAAATGAGAAAGGTGGACCAATATGCTGTCATTAACCCATTACTGCCCAAAATCTACATTTCATCACGAAAAAGTACCCGGAACGGGCCGGAACGCTAACCTAAAATATAAAGTGGCAGCGAAACTCACCTGAAAATGATGCAAGCACACATGAAGAATATTTTGAAATGAGAAAGGTGCACCAATATGCTGTCATTAACCCATTACTGCCCAAAATCTACATTTTATCACGAAAAAGTACCCGGAACGGGCCGGAACGCTAACCTAATATATAAAACGGCAGCGAAACTCACCTGAAAATGATGCAAGCACACATGAAGAACATTTTGAAATGAGAAAGGTGCACCAATATGCTGTCATTAACCCATTACTGCCCAAAATCTACATTTTATCACGAAAAAGTACCCGGAACGGGCCGGAACGCTACCCTAATATATAAAACGGCAGCGAAACTCACCTGAAAATGATGCAAGCACACATGAAGAACATTTTGAAATGAGAAAGGTGCACCAATATGCTGTCATTAACCCATTACTGCCCAAAATCTACATTTTATCACGAAAAAGTACCCGGAACGGGCCGGAACGCTACCCTAATATATAAAACGGCAGCGAAACTCACCTGAAAATGATGCAAGCACACATGAAGAACATTTGGAAATGAGAAAGGTGCACCAATATGCTGTCATTAACCCATTACTGCCCAAAATCTACACTTTATCACGAAAAAAAGTACCCAGAACGGGCCGGAACGCTACCCTAAAATATAAAATGGCAGCGAAACTCACCTGAAAATGATGCAAACACACATGAAGAACATTTTCAAATGAGAAAGGTGCACCAATATGCTGTCATTAACCCATTACTGCCCAAAATCTACATTTTATCATGAAAAAGTACCCGGAACGGGCCGGAACGCTACCCTAATATATAAAACTGCAGCGAAACTCACCTGAAAAGGATGCAAGCACACATGAAGAACATTTTGAAATGAGAAAGGTGGACGAATATGCTGTCATTAACCCATTACTGCCCAAAATCTACATTTAATCACAAAAAAGTACCCGCAAAGGGCCGGAACGCTACCCTAAAATATAAAATGGCAGCGAAACTCACCTGAAAATGATGCAAACACACATGAAGAACATTTTGAAATGGGAAAGGTGCACCAATATGCTGTCATTAACCCATTACTGCCCAAAATATACATTTTATCACGAAAAAATACCCGGAACGGGCCGGAACGCTACCCTAAGATATAAAACGGCAGCGAACCTCACCTGAAAATGATGCAAACACACATGAAGAACATTTTGAAATGGGAAAGGTGCACCAATATGCTGTCATTAACCCATTACTGCCCAAAATATACATTTTATCACGAAAAAGTACCCGCAACGGGCCGGAACGCTACCCTAAGATATAAAACGGCAGCGAAACTCACCTGAAAATGATGCAAGCACACATGAAGAACATTTTGAAATGAGAAAGCTGGACCAATATGCTGTAATTAACCCATTACTGCCCAAAATCTACATTTTATCACAAAAAAGTACCCGCAACGGGCCGGAACGCTGCCCTAAAATATAAAATGGCAGCGAAACTCACCTGAAAATGATGCAAACACACATGAAGAACATTTTGAAATGAGAAAGGTGCACCAATATGCTGTCATTAACCCATTACTGCCCAAAATCTACATTTTATCACGAAAAAGTACCCGCAACGGGCCGGAACGCTACCCTAAAATATAAAATGGCAGCGAAACTCACCTGAAAATGATGCAAACACACATGAAGAACATTTCGAAATGAGAAAGGTGCACCAATATGCTGTCATTAACCCATTACTGCCCAAAATATACATTTTATCACGAAAAAGCACCCGGAACGGGCCGGAACGCTACCCTAATATACAAAACGGCAGCGAAACTCACCTGAAAATGATGCAAGCACACATGAAGAACATTTTGAAATGAGAAAGGTGGACCAATATGCTGTCATTAACCCATTACTGCCCAAAATCTACATTTTATCACGAAAAAGTACCTGGAACGTGCCGGAACGCTACCCTAAAATATAAAATGGCAGCGAAACTCACCTGAAAATGATGCAAACACACATGGAGAACATTTTGAAATGAGAAAGGTGGACCAATATGCTGTCATTAACCCATTACTGCCCAAAATCTACATTTCATCACGAAAAAGTACCCGGAACGGGCCGGAACGCTAACCTAAAATATAAAGTGGCAGCGAAACTCACCTGAAAATGATGCAAACACACATGAAGAACATTTTGAAATGAGAAAGGTGCACCAATATGCTGTCATTAACCCATTACTGCCCAAAATATACATTTTATCACGAAAAAGTACCCGCAACGGGCCGGAACGCTACCCTAATATATAAAACGGCAGCGAAACTCACCTGAAAATGATGCAAGCACACATGAAGAACATTTTGAAATGAGAAAGGTGCACCAATATGCAGTCATTAGCCCATTACTGCCCAAAATCTACATTTTATCCCGAAAAAGTACCCGGAACGGGCCGGAACGCTAACCTAAAATATAAAGTGGCAGCGAAACTCACCTGAAAATGATGCAAACACACATGAAGAACATTTTGAAATGAGAAAGGTGCACCAATATGCTGACATTAACCCATTACTGCCCAAAATCTACATTTTATCACGAAAAAGTACACGGAACGGGCCGGAACGCTACCCTAATATATAAAACGGCAGCGAAACTCACCTGAAAATGATGCAAGCACACATGAAGAACATTTTGAAATGAGAAAGGTGCACCAATATGCTGTCATTAACCCATTACTGCCCAAAATCTACATTTTATCACGAAATGTACCCGGAACGGGCCGGAACGCTACCCTAATATATAAAACGGCAGCGAAACTCACCTGAAAATGATGCAAGCACACATGAAGAACATTTTGAAATGAGAAAGGTGGACCAATATGCTGTCATTAACCCATTACTGCCCAAAATCTACATTTTATCACGAAAAAGTACCCGGAACGGGCCGGAACGCTACGCTAAAATATAAAATGGCAGCGAAACTCACCTGAAGATGATGCAAACACACATGGAGAACATTTTGAAATGAGAAAGGTGCACCAATATGCTGTCATTAACCCATTACTGCCCAAAATCTACATTTTATCACGAAATGTACCCGGAACGGGCCGGAACGCTACGCTAAAATATAAAACGGCAGCGAAACTCACCTGAAGATGATGCAAACACACATGGAGAACATTTTGAAATGAGAAAGGTGCACCAATATGCTGTCATTAACCCATTACTGCCCAAAATCTACATTTTATCACGAAATGTACCCGGAACGGGCCGGAACGCTACCCTAATATATAAAACGGCAGCAAAACTCACCTGAAGATGATGCAAACACACATGAAGAACATTTTGAAATGAGAAAGGTGGACCAATATGCTGTCATTAACCCATTACTGCCCAAAATCTACATTTTATCACGAAAAAGTACCCGGAACGGGCCGGAACGCTACGCTAAAATATAAAATGGCAGCGAAACTCACCTGAAGATGATGCAAACACACATGGAGAACATTTTGAAATGAGAAAGGTGCACCAATATGCTGTCATTAACCCATTACTGCCCAAAATCTACATTTTATCACGAAAAAGTACCCGGAACGGGCCGGAACGCTACCCTAATATATAAAACGGCAGCGAAACTCACCTGAAAATGATGCAAGCACACATGAAGAACATTTTGAAATGAGAAAGGTGGACCAATATGCTGTCATTAACCCATTACTGCCCAAAATCTACATTTTATCACGAAAAAGTACCCGGAACGGGCTGGAACGCTACCCTAAAATATAAAATGGCAGCGAAACTCACCTGAAAATGATGCAAACAAACATGGAGAACATTTTGAAATGAGAAAGGTGCACCAATATGCTGTCATTAACCCATTACTGCCCAAAATCTACATTTTATCACGAAAAAGTACCCGGAATGGGCCGGAACGCTACCCTAAAATATAAAATGGCAGCGACACTCACCTGAAAATGATGCAAACACAAATGGAGAACATTTTGAAATGAGAAAGGTGCACCAATATGCTGTCATTAACCCATTACTGCCCAAAATCTACATTTTATCACGAAAAAGTACCCGGAACGGGCCGGAACGCTACCCTAATATATAAAACGGCAGCGAAACTCACCTGAAAATGATGCAAGCACACATGAAGAACATTTTGAAATGAGAAAGTTGCACCAATATGCTGTCATTAACCCATTACTGCCCAAAATCTACATTTTATCACGAAAAAGTACCCGGAACGGGCCGGAACGCTACCCTAAAATATAAAATGGCAGCGAAACTCACCTGAAAATGTTGCAAGCACACATGAAGAACATTTTGAAATGAGAAAGGTGCACCAATATGCTGTCATTAACCCATTACTGCCCAAAATATACATTTTATCACGAAAAAGTACCCGCAACGGGCCGGAACGCTACCCTAAGATATAAAACGGCAGCAAAACTGACCTGAAAATGATGCAAGCACACATGAAGAACATTTTGAAATGAGAAAGGTGCACCAATATGCTGTCATTAACCCACTACTGCCCAAAATCTACATTTTATCACGAAAAAGTACCCGGAACGGGCCGGAACGCTACCCTAAAATATAAAACGGCAGCGAAACTCACCTGAAAATGATGCAAGCACACATGAAGAACATTTTGAAATGAGAAAAGTGGACCAATATGCTGTCATTAACCCATTACTGCCCAAAATCTACATTTCATCATGAAAAAGTACACGGAACGGGCCGGAACGCTACCCTAAAATATAAAATGGCAGCGAAACTCACCTGAAAATGATGCAAACACACATGGAGAACATTTTGAAATGAGAAAGGTGCACCAATATGCTGTCATTAACCCATTACTGCCCAAAATCTACATTTTATCACAAAAAAGTACCCGGAACAGGCCGGAACGCTACCCTAATATATAAAACAGCAGCGAAACTCACCTGAAAATGATGCAAGCACACATGAAGAACATTTTGAAATGAGAAAGGTGGACCAATATGCTGTCATTAACCCATTACTGCCCAAAATCTACATTTTATCACGAAAAAGTACCCGGAACGGGCTGGAACGCTACCCTAAAATATAAAATGGCAGCGAAATTCACCTTAAAATGATGCAAACACACATGGAGAACATTTTGAAATGAGAAAGGTGCACCAATATGCTGTCATTAACCCATTACTGCCCAAAATCTACATTTTATCACGAAAAAGTACCCGGAACGTGCCGGAAGGCTACCCTAAAATATAAAATGGCGCGAAACTCACCTGAAAATGATGCAAACACACATGGAGAACATTTTGAAATGAGAAAGGTGGACCAATATGCTGTCATTAACCCATTACTGCCCAAAATCTACATTTCATCACGAAAAAGTACCCGGAACGGGCCGGAACGCTAACCTAAAATATAAAGTGGCAGCGAAACTCACCTGAAAATGATGCAAACACACATGAAGAACATTTTGAAATGAGAAAGGTGCACCAATATGCTGTCATTAACCCATTACTGCCCAAAATATACATTTTATCACGAAAAAGTACCCGCAACGGGCCGGAACGCTACCCTAATATATAAAACGGCAGCGAAACTCACCTGAAAATGATGCAAGCACACATGAAGAACATTTTGAAATGAGAAAGGTGGACCAATATGCTGTCATTAACCCATTACTGCCCAAAATCTACATTTAATCACAAAAAAGTACCCGGAACGGGCCGGAACGCTACCCTAAAATATAAAATGGCAGCGAAACTCACCTGAAAATGATGCAAACACACATGGAGAACATTTTGAAATGAGAAAGGTGCACCAATATGCTGTCATTAACCCATTACTGCCCAAAATCTACATTTTATCACGAAAAAGTACCTGGAACGTGCCGGAACGCTACCCTAAAATATAAAATGGCAGCGAAACTCACCTGAAAATGATGCAAACACACATGGAGAACATTTTGAAATGAGAAAGGTGGACCAATATGCTGTCATTAACCCATTACTGCCCAAAATCTACATTTCATCACGAAAAAGTACCCGGAACGGGCCGGAACGCTAACCTAAAATATAAAGTGGCAGCGAAACTCACCTGAAAATGATGCAAACACACATGAAGAACATTTTGAAATGAGAAAGGTGCACCAATATGCTGTCATTAACCCATTACTGCCCAAAATATACATTTTATCACGAAAAAGTACCCGCAACGGGCCGGAACGCTACCCTAATATATAAAACGGCAGCGAAACTCACCTGAAAATGATGCAAGCACACATGAAGAACATTTTGAAATGAGAAAGGTGCACCAATATGCAGTCATTAGCCCATTACTGCCCAAAATCTACATTTTATCCCGAAAAAGTACCCGGAACGGGCCGGAACGCTAACCTAAAATATAAAGTGGCAGCGAAACTCACCTGAAAATGATGCAAACACACATGAAGAACATTTTGAAATGAGAAAGGTGCACCAATATGCTGACATTAACCCATTACTTCCCAAAATCTACATTTTATCACGAAAAAGTACACGGAACGGGCCGGAACGCTACCCTAATATATAAAACGGCAGCGAAACTCACCTGAAAATGATGCAAGCACACATGAAGAACATTTTGAAATGAGAAAGGTGCACCAATATGCTGTCATTAACCCATTACTGCCCAAAATCTACATTTTATCACGAAATGTACCCGGAACGGGCCGGAACGCTACCCTAATATATAAAACGGCAGCGAAACTCACCTGAAAATGATGCAAGCATACATGAAGAACATTTTGAAATGAGAAAGGTGGACCAATATGCTGTCATTAACCCATTACTGCCCAAAATCTACATTTTATCACGAAAAAGTACCCGGAACGGGCCGGAACGCTACGCTAAAATATAAAATGGCAGCGAAACTCACCTGAAGATGATGCAAACACACATGGAGAACATTTTGAAATGAGAAAGGTGCACCAATATGCTGTCATTAACCCATTACTGCCCAAAATCTACATTTTATCACGAAATGTACCCGGAACGGGCCGGAACGCTACCCTAATATATAAAACGGCAGCGAAACTCACCTGAAAATGATGCAAGCACACATGAAGAACATTTTGAAATGAGAAAGGTGGACCAATATGCTGTCATTAACCCATTACTGCCCAAAATCTACATTTTATCACGAAAAAGTACCCGGAACGGGCCGGAACGCTACGCTAAAATATAAAATGGCAGCGAAACTCACCTGAAGATGATGCAAACACACATGGAGAACATTTTGAAATGAGAAAGGTGCACCAATATGCTGTCATTAACCCATTACTGCCCAAAATCTACATTTTATCACGAAAAAGTACCCGGAACGGGCCGGAACGCTACCCTAATATATAAAACGGCAGCGAAACTCACCTGAAAATGATGCAAGCACACATGAAGAACATTTCGAAATGAGAAAGGTGGACCAATATGCTGTCATTAACCCATTACTGCCCAAAATCTACATTTTATCAAGAAAAAGTACCCGGAACGGGCTGGAACGCTACCCTAAAATATAAAATGGCAGCGAAACTCACCTGAAAATGATGCAAACACACATGGAGAACATTTTGAAATGAGAAAGGTGCACCAATATGCTGTCATTAACCCATAACCGCCCAAAATCTACATTTTATCACGAAAAAGTACCCGGAATGGGCCGGAACGCTACCCTAAAATATAAAATGGCAGCGACACTCACCTGAAAATGATGCAAACACACATGGAGAACATTTTGAAATGAGAAAGGTGCACCAATATGCTGTCATTAACCCATTACTGCCCAAAATCTACATTTTATCACGAAAAAGTACCCGGAACGGGCCGGAACGCTACCCTAATATATAAAACGGCAGCGAAACTCACCTGAAAATGATGCAAGCACACATGAAGAACATTTTGAAATGAGAAAGTTGCACCAATATGCTGTCATTAACCCATTACTGCCCAAAATCTACATTTTATCACGAAAAAGTACCCGGAACGGGCCGGAACGCTACCCTAAAATATAAAATGGCAGCGAAACTCACCTGAAAATGATGCAAGCACACATGAAGAACATTTTGAAATGAGAAAGGTGCACCAATATGCTGTCATTAACCCATTACTGCCCAAAATATACATTTTATCACGAAAAAGTACCCGCAACGGGCCGGAACGCTACCCTAAGATATAAAACGGCAGCAAAACTGACCTGAAAATGATGCAAGCACACATGAAGAACATTTTGAAATAAGAAAGGTGCACCAATATGCTGTCATTAACCCACTACTGCCCAAAATCTACATTTTATCACGAAAAAGTACCCGGAACGGGCCGGAACGCTACCCTAAAATATAAAACGGCAGCGAAACTCACCTGAAAATGATGCAAGCACACATGAAGAACATTTTGAAATGAGAAAGGTGGACCAATATGCTGTCATTAACCCATTACTGCCCAAAATCTACATTTCATCATGAAAAAGTACCCGGAACGGGCCGGAACGCTACCCTAAAATATAAAATGGCAGCGAAACTCACCTGAAAATGATGCAAACACACATGGAGAACATTTTGAAATGAGAAAGGTGCACCAATATGCTGTCATTAACCCATTACTGCCCAAAATCTACATTTTATCACAAAAAAGTACCCGGAACGGGCCGGAACGCTACCCTAATATATAAAACAGCAGCGCAACTCACCTGAAAATGATGCAAGCACACATGAAGAACATTTTGAAATGAGAAAGGTGGACCAATATGCTGTCATTAACCCATTACTGCCCAAAATCTACATTTTATCACGAAAAAGTACCCGCAACGGGCCGGAACGCTACCCTAAAATATAAAATGGCAGCGAAACTCACCTGAAAATGATGCAAGCACACATGAAGAACATTTTGAAATGAGAAAGGTGCACCAATATGCTGTCATTAACCCACTACTGCCCAAAATCTACATTTTATCACGAAAAAGTACCCGGAACGGGCCGGAACGCTACCCTAAAATATAAAACGGCAGCGAAACTCACCTGAAAATGATGCAAGCACACATGAAGAACATTTTGAAATGAGAAAGGTGGACCAATATGCTGTCATTAACCCATTACTGCCCAAAATCTACATTTCATCATGAAAAAGTACCCGGAACGGGCCGGAACGCTACCCTAAAATATAAAATGGCAGCGAAACTCACCTGAAAATGATGCAAACACACATGGAGAACATTTTGAAATGAGAAAGGTGCACCAATATGCTGTCATTAACCCATTACTGCCCAAAATCTACATTTTATCACGAAAAAGTACCCGGAATGGGCCGGAACGCTACCCTAAAATATAAAATGGCAGAAACACTCACCTGAAAATGATGCAAACACACATGGAGAACATTTTGAAATGAGAAAGGTGCACCAATATGCTGTCATTAACCCATTACTGCCCAAAATCTACATTTTATCACGAAAAAGTACCCGGAACGGGCCGGAACGCTACCCTAATATATAAAACGGCAGCGAAACTCACCTGAAAATGATGCAAGCACACATGAAGAACATTTTGAAATGAGAAAGTTGCACCAATATGCTGTCATTAACCCATTACTGGCCAAAATCTACATTTTATCACGAAAAAGTACCCGGAACGGGCCGGAACGCTACCCTAAAATATAAAATGGCAGCGAAACTCACCTGAAAATGATGCAAGCACACATGAAGAACATTTTGAAATGAGAAAGGTGCACCAATATGCTGTCATTAACCCATTACTGCCCAAAATATACATTTTATCACGAAAAAGTACCCGCAACGGGCCGGAACGCTACCCTAAGATATAAAACGGCAGCAAAACTGACCTGAAAATGATGCAAGCACACATGAAGAACATTTTGAAATGAGAAAGGTGCACCAATATGCTGTCATTAACCCACTACTGCCCAAAATCTACATTTTATCACGAAAAAGTACCCGGAACGGGCCGGAACGCTACCCTAAAATATAAAACGGCAGCGAAACTCACCTGAAAATGATGCAAGCACACATGAAGAACATTTTGAAATGAGAAAGGTGGACCAATATGCTGTCATTAACCCATTACTGCCCAAAATCTACATTTCATCATGAAAAAGTACCCGGAACGGGCCGGAACGCTACCCTAAAATATAAAATGGCAGCGAAACTCACCTGAAAATGATGCAAACACACATGGAGAACATTTTGAAATGAGAAAGGTGCACCAATATGCTGTCATTAACCCATTACTGCCCAAAATCTACATTTTATCACAAAAAAGTACCCGGAACGGGCCGGAACGCTACCCTAATATATAAAACAGCAGCGAAACTCACCTGAAAATGATGCAAGCACACATGAAGAACATTTTGAAATGAGAAAGGTGGACAAATATGCTGTCATTAACCCATTACTGCCCAAAATCTACATTTTATCACGAAAAAGTACCCGGAACGGGCCGGAACGCTACCCTAAAATATAAAATGGCAGCGAAACTCACCTGAAAATGATGCAAACACACATGGAGAACATTTTGAAATGAGAAAGGTGCACCAATATGCTGTCATTAACCCATTACTGCCCAAAATTGTCACGACTCGCTCCCTTCGCTCCCGTTCCCGCCACTTGGGGGCATGTTTTGGGGCTTGTTCCTTGCTGGACATTTCCTCCGAACCTAATGCCACAGTGCTGTAATGAATTGGGAGCGCTAAATCCCTGTTTTCCAAACTACTTCCCTTCCGGATCCATTCCAGGTTTTTGGCAGCCAGCATGCTTCTTTAACCAAATGACTGTGCTTCCCAGAATGCCTGGCCCACTGCTCCACCTCCACCCTTGCAGGACAAGGTTGGGTGGAGGATAGGCAACACCTGTGGTTGCAGGTGCAGCAGTCAGCACACCTGAGGCGTGTGCTCGTTAAACAGCTTTAAAAGCCTCAGTCTCACTTCAGTCCAGCGCTGGTCATCGTTTGCAGTGTTCCTGTTTTTGACTAGTCCCTGGTTCCTGGTTCTTTGCCTTTGTACCTACTTCCTTGTTCCTGTTTTCTTGTTTCCTCCGCCCTGAATTTCGGATTCATGCGCTAATTGATTTCTGCTCCCTTGATTTCCCTTTTTGTCTTCCCCTCTTTGCAGGCAGCAATTCTCAGTGCTTTCCCCTTTTAGTTGCAGCCCAGTTTGTCTGTGTTCTATATTTCTTTGACTCTGTCCTTTGCTGCTGATACCCATTTGCCTTAGCCTTCCTCTTAGTTTAGTTTCCTGTCTTTTCCTTGGAGGGGTAGGGAAAAGTTTGCATAGGTTATTTCGTTTTTCCCTGCTCCTGATCCTTACTTTCTAGAGGATCCATTCCATGTTTTCCATTGCACTTCTGCATCCATTTCCCATTTGATCATTAGGTGTGGTGTGTGGTGGTAGCTAGCTCCTGTGTGAATGCTTATGTTTTCCCCTCTAAGTTGTAATCCCTATTCCAACTTAGGTATTTAGTTTTCTGCAGCGGATCACGCTCCGCTGCCTTCCAGTCTCCGCCCTTGCCCTGCGGGCTCTCCACATTGCAGCGGATCTCTCTCTGCTGCCTTCCAGTCTCCGCCCTTGCCCTGCGGGCTCTCCACATAGCAGCGGATCACGCTCTGCTGCCTTCCAGTCTCCGCCCTTGCCCTGTCGGGCTCTCCACATTGCAGCGGATCTCGCTCTGCTGATTCCCAGCCTCAGCCCTTGTCCTCTGGGCTCCCTGCCCGGCAGCCTGCCTCACTCCGGCTGCCTTCAGCCCTTGTCCTCTGGACCTCCCTACTACTCCCATTGCTGTTATAGCCTTTCTGGGTCCCAGATTCACCAACAGGATTCGTGGGCTAGCTGACATTCAAGAGGTGTATCCCGTCCTCGTGAGTACAGTTCTTAAATTCCCTTATGTAATACCATCAAGAGTGTTAGTACACAGATCCTGTCATTGCTTGCCCTCCACGTGGGTTTAGCGCTGTCAGTACCTGTAACAGCAATTGGGGGTAAGGCGCTTGCCGACTTTCCTCGCGGTCAGGTGCTTACCCCACATCCCTTTTCATATATTGGTTTTGACGTCACACTCTATTTGCACTCCTGGGTTCTAGCATACCTGAGTCGTTGTTCCTGGGTGCACATTTCCCTTGCCATATTCGCTGCCTTAGTACTCGCCTGACTAATCCTGACAGTATGACCAGCCCAAAATTCCCATTGAATATGGCAAGTTTAAGAAAGAAAGGCAGCAAGGCCTCTAACAAGTTTGTACAGAAAGCTTCCCCTACATTTACCTGTGACAATCAAATCACTAGTCCTGACTCCAATGAACTCCTTGTCACGAATGGGCATTTACGTGCAAAGTATTTTTCCCATAGGATGGCACATCCTACATGGCCTGATCCTAGTTCTATCTTTGGTTTTGATCCCGATTCTATGTCAGCACAAGCCTTAGCCGCAGAAAACAACACACTGTTAGACTTATTATACGAGAGTACCTCTGTTGTTGAACCCCATGATTCCAGTTGTGCTTCACCTCAGATAGAACAGTTTCATGGTACAAACATAACGAATGGAGGGGTTCCTTGCATAACTTCAGTTTTCTACCCTCAGTCCAAATACTTCTTTGCACAAGTACATACGGTAGTCCCTAATGTCAAGAGGTCTAAGGTCAATAGATTGCTTAAGGGTAACACAGACCAAGTTAGTATGAGAAAGTATAAATCTCAGAACCTGAAAGCAGTTGAGGATAATGCACAATCGGTGCACATCCAGATTGCTAGTGCAGGATCCAGCCCTGATGCCACTATGCCTCCCCCTGTGCCTACTGATAGTGATGTACAGTTAATGCAGGGCATGCTAAGAGCTAAGCTTGAGGAGTTAACACAAGAATTCATTTCTTTACAAGAGGAGAATAAGATCTTGCACGCATTCCTGAATACACCTCAGACTTTATCCATTGATGTTGATGAAGTGAACACAGTTCAGCCCCTGAGTGCAGAGACTTTGGTAAACCATGATAACTGCCAATATGTTAGATCTATTGGAAGTGAAAGTCTTTCTTCTAGCACAGCGCTCAATCTAGGCACAGTTTCTAACAATTGTTCTGCTGATTGTCAGGGATTGCAGTTAGCTGAAGATTTACAAGCCACTCCTTTACCTAAAGTTTCCTGTGTAGCAGTCTGTCATAATTCTGAGCTAGCACACATACAAGCTTCTGATCTCCAAACACAATACACAAAGGTGGCATACACAGATTCAGTCACTACAGTAGGCTTAGGTCCTGCTCTTGATACAGCTGCTGAGACTGAAGTAGATGTTAAAGCTGATGTGGAAGACGATCTTACCTCTGGGTTCACTCTTCCTTCTGCCAATTCTGATCAATACGAACAGTCAGAGACAGTACAGATTTCATGTTCTGATGAACTCATTCCACAGTATACAGAACCAAAAGACCAGCAGGCGATTCCTGAACTGTTGATTGTTAATCTGCCTCTTTCAGAAGCTAAGACAGAGGAATGGACAATTGACGAAATCCTGATTAACAGAGACTTTACTATGGTGATTCCACTGGTTGATTTTGACTTCCACAAAGAAAGAGACTCTGTGTCACCCACTAAAGAAAAGGACTGCAAGGGTACAGTTCAGTCCTTGGTTACTGGAGCCAAGGAGTCTAATGCCCTAAAGGTGCCCTCCATTCCTGAGCCACTAATGTGTCTATCAACTTCTGAGACTTCTGTGTGTCCTCCTACAACCATTGACTCTTCTATGATCCAATCCACAGCCCTGCAGTCATCTTTGGTACACGTGTCTTCAATCAATGAACCGCTGCCATGTCTGCCATTTAATCAAGAGCCTCCACCATGCACGGGGTTAGTCCCAAAGACCCTGACATGTTTGGATTCAGCTACCGAGACGGCTCCAACTCGCATGCCTTCAGCTTCAAAGTTTCCTCTGGCCTGCCTGTCTTCAGCTACAGTGACTCATCCAGAAGATCATCCTTCAGCCAGAGAGCCTCCGGTAGTCCATCATATGTGCATGTCTTCAGTTCCAGAGTTTATTGCTTGTTTGCCTTCAGTTCATGATACACCGGTATCCTGCTTAGCTTCGCTTCCAACATCAGAGGTATACCTGTCTACACCATCAGATCCTGCTATATTTTCTACTGCTCCAGACAGTCCTCCTGAATCCCAAACATTTACTGTCGATGAACGTTTAGATTGCCTTTCTTTTGCTTCAGGAGGAGCACCAGAATGCCTGCCTTTTCCACAAGACGATTCTCCCAACTGCTTCACTTTAGCATCAGAGCCTCCTAAAAATGCAGCATCAGAGTTTGAGACTTTTGCCAGCTCCCGCTTCAGAGTCATCAAGCTGGACCAAGTGGTGAGTCAGAACCACTCACCTGGGTGTGCACAGGGGGTGGTGCAGACCGGCGTATTACCTACAGAACTTGTGCAACAGAATTCCGCCAAGAAGCACCAGTTGGGTGCTAGTAGCCAAAGGAAGGGAATGACTGCTGCAGTTCAAGATGTGTCTGTTATTGCTCCTTCTGCGAGTGTGCCTGAAATACCAAGTACTGTGTCTATCACTCCTATCAGTATGCCAAACGTCCCTGCTGTTGTATCCAACGTGCAACAAAGTGGCTACACGACTGTCACCAGGAGTACCAGCCTCGTACAACCCATGGGACTTCCAGGCATCCAAGGCGTAGAATATGTGCAGACAAACCTTAATCATTTTCAACCACAAGACTTTTCCCAGATGGATGACAGAAAAAGATCTGAACCTCTACCTGAGCCGCCACCTTCTCTAATGGCTGAACATGAACATTTCCTGAAGCCAGCAACTTCCTCACCTCCCGCATGTCCGCTCTCGGCGGAAAGGCTAACAGAACTTCTACCATCGTCTAAGGCAAGTTGCACCAGCCTGCCTCCCTCCTCAAAGACTTACAAGGGTCCACTCCCAGTGACTGAGCTTCCTGGACCTTCCAACTCTGCTCCAGGTCCTGCAAGTTCTTCATGCCTTTCTTCGAACCATGAGTCTTTTCCTCACCAGAAGTCACCGTTTCCATCAGTATCACCTCCAAAGACAACACACTCCTATCATGGAAGCCCATCTGCCTTTGCCCACAAGCCACCATTTCCATCAGTGCCACCTCCAAAGAAAAAGCACTCCCATCATGGAAAGAAGAAGTCTCGTACGGGTGGCGGGCACCCGAAGAGGGCCGTAGGAGGGGGTATACTGTCACGACTCGCTCCCTTCGCTCCCGTTCCCGCCACTTGGGGGCATGTTTTGGGGCTTGTTCCTTGCTGGACATTTCCTCCGAACCTAATGCCACAGTGCTGTAATGAATTGGGAGCGCTAAATCCCTGTTTTCCAAACTACTTCCCTTCCGGATCCATTCCAGGTTTTTGGCAGCCAGCATGCTTCTTTAACCAAATGACTGTGCTTCCCAGAATGCCTGGCCCACTGCTCCACCTCCACCCTTGCAGGACAAGGTTGGGTGGAGGATAGGCAACACCTGTGGTTGCAGGTGCAGCAGTCAGCACACCTGAGGCGTGTGCTCGTTAAACAGCTTTAAAAGCCTCAGTCTCACTTCAGTCCAGCGCTGGTCATCGTTTGCAGTGTTCCTGTTTTTGACTAGTCCCTGGTTCCTGGTTCTTTGCCTTTGTACCTACTTCCTTGTTCCTGTTTTCTTGTTTCCTCCGCCCTGAATTTCGGATTCATGCGCTAATTGATTTCTGCTCCCTTGATTTCCCTTTTTGTCTTCCCCTCTTTGCAGGCAGCAATTCTCAGTGCTTTCCCCTTTTAGTTGCAGCCCAGTTTGTCTGTGTTCTATATTTCTTTGACTCTGTCCTTTGCTGCTGATACCCATTTGCCTTAGCCTTCCTCTTAGTTTAGTTTCCTGTCTTTTCCTTGGAGGGGTAGGGAAAAGTTTGCATAGGTTATTTCGTTTTTCCCTGCTCCTGATCCTTACTTTCTAGAGGATCCATTCCATGTTTTCCATTGCACTTCTGCATCCATTTCCCATTTGATCATTAGGTGTGGTGTGTGGTGGTAGCTAGCTCCTGTGTGAATGCTTATGTTTTCCCCTCTAAGTTGTAATCCCTATTCCAACTTAGGTATTTAGTTTTCTGCAGCGGATCACGCTCCGCTGCCTTCCAGTCTCCGCCCTTGCCCTGCGGGCTCTCCACATTGCAGCGGATCTCTCTCTGCTGCCTTCCAGTCTCCGCCCTTGCCCTGCGGGCTCTCCACATAGCAGCGGATCACGCTCTGCTGCCTTCCAGTCTCCGCCCTTGCCCTGTCGGGCTCTCCACATTGCAGCGGATCTCGCTCTGCTGATTCCCAGCCTCAGCCCTTGTCCTCTGGGCTCCCTGCCCGGCAGCCTGCCTCACTCCGGCTGCCTTCAGCCCTTGTCCTCTGGACCTCCCTACTACTCCCATTGCTGTTATAGCCTTTCTGGGTCCCAGATTCACCAACAGGATTCGTGGGCTAGCTGACATTCAAGAGGTGTATCCCGTCCTCGTGAGTACAGTTCTTAAATTCCCTTATGTAATACCATCAAGAGTGTTAGTACACAGATCCTGTCATTGCTTGCCCTCCACGTGGGTTTAGCGCTGTCAGTACCTGTAACAGCAATTGGGGGTAAGGCGCTTGCCGACTTTCCTCGCGGTCAGGTGCTTACCCCACATCCCTTTTCATATATTGGTTTTGACGTCACACTCTATTTGCACTCCTGGGTTCTAGCATACCTGAGTCGTTGTTCCTGGGTGCACATTTCCCTTGCCATATTCGCTGCCTTAGTACTCGCCTGACTAATCCTGACAAAAATCTACATTTTATCACGAAAAAGTACCCGGAACGTGCCGGAAGGCTACCCTAAAATATAAAATGGCGCGAAACTCACCTGAAAATGATGCAAACACACATGGAGAACATTTTGAAATGAGAAAGGTGGACCAATATGCTGTCATTAACCCATTACTGCCCAAAATCTACATTTCATCACGAAAAAGTACCCGGAACGGGCCGGAACGCTAACCTAAAATATAAAGTGGCAGCGAAACTCACCTGAAAATGATGCAAACACACATGAAGAACATTTTGAAATGAGAAAGGTGCACCAATATGCTGTCATTAACCCATTACTGCCCAAAATATACATTTTATCACGAAAAAGTACCCGCAACGGGCCGGAACGCTACCCTAATATATAAAACGGCAGCGAAACTCACCTGAAAATGATGCAAGCACACATGAAGAACATTTTGAAATGAGAAAGGTGCACCAATATGCTGTCATTAACCCATTACTGCCCAAAATCTACATTTTATCACGAAAAAGTACCCGGAACGGGCCGGAACGCTAACCTAAAATATAAAGTGGCAGCGAAACTCACCTGAAAATGATGCAAACACACATGAAGAACATTTTGAAATGAGAAAGGTGCACCAATATGCTGTCATTAACCCATTACTGCCCAAAATATACATTTTATCACGAAAAAGTACCCGCAATGGGCCGGAACGCTACCCTAATATATAAAACGGCAGCGAAACTCACCTGAAAATGATGCAAACACACATGAAGAACATTTTGAAATGAGAAAGGTGCACCAATATGCTGACATTAACCCATTACTGCCCAAAATCTACATTTTATCACGAAAAAGTACACGGAACGGGCCGGAACGCTACCCTAATATATAAAACGGCAGCGAAACTCACCTGAAAATGATGCAAGCACACAAGAAGAACATTTTGAAATGAGAAAGGTGCACCAATATGCTGTCATTAACCCATTACTGCCCAAAATCTACATTTTATCACGAAATGTACCCGGAACGGGCCGGAACGCTACCCTAATATATAAAACGGCAGCGAAACTCACCTGAAAATGATGCAAGCACACATGAAGAACATTTTGAAATGAGAAAGGTGGACCAATATGCTGTCATTAACCCATTACTGCCCAAAATCTACATTTTATCACGAAAAAGTACCCGGAACGGGCCGGAACGCTACCCTAAAATATAAAATGGCAGCGAAACTCACCTGAAAATGATGCAAACACACATGGAGAACATTTTGAAATGAGAAAGGTGCACCAATATGCTGTCATTAACCCATTACTGCCCAAAATCTACATTTTATCACGAAAAAGTACCCGGAACGGGCCGGAACGCTACCCTAATATATAAAACGGCAGCGAAACTCACCTGAAAATGATGCAAGCACACATGAAGAACATTTTGAAATGAGAAAGGTGGACCAATATGCTGTCATTAACCCATTACTGCCCAAAATCTACATTTTATCACGAAAAAGTACCCGGAACGGGCCGGAACGCTACCCTAAAATATAAAATGGCAGCGAAACTCACCCGAAAATGATGCAAACACACATGGAGAACATTCTGAAATGAGAAAGGTGCACCAATATGCTGTCATTAACCCATTACTGCCCAAAATCTACATTTCATCACGAAAAAGTACCCGGAATGGGCCGGAACGCTACCCTAAAATATAAAATGGCAGCGAAACTCACCTGAAAATGATGCAAACACACATGGAGAACATTTTGAAATGAGAAAGGTGGACCAATATGCTGTCATTAACCCATTACTGCCCAAAATCTACATTTCATCACGAAAAAGTACCCGGAACGGGTCGGAACGCTAACCTAAAATATAAAGTAGCAGCAAAACTCACCTGAAAATGATGCAAACACACATGGAGAACATTTTGAAATGAGAAAGGTGCACCAATATGCTGTCATTAACCCATTACTGCCCAAAATCTACATTTTATCACGAAAAAGTACCCGGAACGGGCCGGAACGCTAACCTAATATATAAAACGGCAGCGAAACTCACCTGAAAATGATGCAAGCACACATGAAGAACATTTTGAAATGAGAAAGGTGCACCAATATGCTGTCATTAACCCATTACTGCCCAAAATGTACATTTTATCACGAAAAAGTACCCGGAACGGGCCGGAACGCTACCCTAATATATAAAACGACAGCGAAACTCACCTGAAAATGATGCAAGCACACATGAAGAACATTTGGAAATGAGAAAGGTGCACCAATATGCTGTCATTAACCCATTACTGCCCAAAATCTACATTTTATCACGAAAAAGTACCCGCAACGGGCCGGAACGCTACCCTAAAATATAAAATGGCAGCGAAACTCACCTGAAAATGATGCAAACACACATGGAGAACATTTTGAAATGAGAAAGGTGCACCAATATGCTGTCATTAACCCATTACTGCCCAAAATCTACATTTTATCACGAAAAAGTACCTGGAACGTGCCGGAACGCTACCCTAAAATATAAAATGGCAGCGAAACTCACCTGAAAATGATGCAAACACACATGGAGAACATTTTGAAATGAGAAAGGTGGACCAATATGCTGTCATTAACCCATTACTGCCCAAAATCTACATTTCATCACGAAAAAGTACCCGGAACGGGCCGGAACGCTAACCTAAAATATAAAGTGGCAGCGAAACTCACCTGAAAATGATGCAAACACACATGAAGAACATTTTGAAATGAGAAAGGTGCACCAATATGCTGTCATTAACCCATTACTGCCCAAAATATACATTTTATCACGAAAAAGTACCCGCAACGGGCCGGAACGCTACCCTAATATATAAAACGGCAGCGAAACTCACCTGAAAATGATGCAAGCACACATGAAGAACATTTTGAAATGAGAAAGGTGCACCAATATGCAGTCATTAGCCCATTACTGCCCAAAATCTACATTTTATCCCGAAAAAGTACCCGGAACGGGCCGGAACGCTAACCTAAAATATAAAGTGGCAGCGAAACTCACCTGAAAATGATGCAAACACACATGAAGAACATTTTGAAATGAGAAAGGTGCACCAATATGCTGACATTAACCCATTACTTCCCAAAATCTACATTTTATCACGAAAAAGTACACGGAACGGGCCGGAACGCTACCCTAATATATAAAACGGCAGCGAAACTCACCTGAAAATGATGCAAGCACACATGAAGAACATTTTGAAATGAGAAAGGTGCACCAATATGCTGTCATTAACCCATTACTGCCCAAAATCTACATTTTATCACGAAATGTACCCGGAACGGGCCGGAACGCTACCCTAATATATAAAACGGCAGCGAAACTCACCTGAAAATGATGCAAGCACACATGAAGAACATTTTGAAATGAGAAAGGTGGATCAATATGCTGTCATTAACCCATTACTGCCCAAAATCTACATTTTATCACGAAAAAGTACCCGGAACGGGCCGGAACGCTACGCTAAAATATAAAATGGCAGCGAAACTCACCTGAAGATGATGCAAACACACATGGAGAACATTTTGAAATGAGAAAGGTGCACCAATATGCTGTCATTAACCCATTACTGCCCAAAATCTACATTTTATCACGAAATGTACCCGGAACGGGCCGGAACGCTACCCTAATATATAAAACGGCAGCGAAACTCACCTGAAAATGATGCAAGCACACATGAAGAACATTTTGAAATGAGAAAGGTGGACCAATATGCTGTCATTAACCCATTACTGCCCAAAATCTACATTTTATCACGAAAAAGTACCCGGAACGGGCCGGAACGCTACGCTAAAATATAAAATGGCAGCGAAACTCACCTGAAGATGATGCAAACACACATGGAGAACATTTTGAAATGAGAAAGGTGCACCAATATGCTGTCATTAACCCATTACTGCCCAAAATCTACATTTTATCACGAAAAAGTACCCGGAACGGGCCGGAACGCTACCCTAATATATAAAACGGCAGCGAAACTCACCTGAAAATGATGCAAGCACACATGAAGAACATTTCGAAATGAGAAAGGTGCACCAATATGCTGTCATTAACCCATAACCGCCCAAAATCTACATTTTATCACGAAAAAGTACCCAGAATGGGCCGGAACGCTACCCTAAAATATAAAATGGCAGCGACACTCACCTGAAAATGATGCAAACACACATGGAGAACATTTTGAAATGAGAAAGGTGCACCAATATGCTGTCATTAACCCATTACTGCCCAAAATCTACATTTTATCACGAAAAAGTACCCGGAACGGGCCGGAACGCTACCCTAATATATAAAACGGCAGCGAAACTCACCTGAAAATGATGCAAGCACACATGAAGAACATTTTGAAATGAGAAAGTTGCACCAATATGCTGTCATTAACCCATTACTGCCCAAAATCTACATTTTATCACGAAAAAGTACCCGGAACGGGCCGGAACGCTACCCTAAAATATAAAATGGCAGCGAAACTCACCTGAAAATGATGCAAGCACACATGAAGAACATTTTGAAATGAGAAAGGTGCACCAATATGCTGTCATTAACCCATTACTGCCCAAAATATACATTTTATCACGAAAAAGTACCCGCAACGGGCCGGAACGCTACCCTAAGATATAAAACGGCAGCAAAACTGACCTGAAAATGATGCAAGCACACATGAAGAACATTTTGAAATAAGAAAGGTGCACCAATATGCTGTCATTAACCCACTACTGCCCAAAATCTACATTTTATCACGAAAAAGTACCCGGAACGGGCCGGAACGCTACCCTAAAATATAAAACGGCAGCGAAACTCACCTGAAAATGATGCAAGCACACATGAAGAACATTTTGAAATGAGAAAGGTGGACCAATATGCTGTCATTAACCCATTACTGCCCAAAATCTACATTTCATCATGAAAAAGTACCCGGAACGGGCCGGAACGCTACCCTAAAATATAAAATGGCAGCGAAACTCACCTGAAAATGATGCAAACACACATGGAGAACATTTTGAAATGAGAAAGGTGCACCAATATGCTGTCATTAACCCATTACTGCCCAAAATCTACATTTTATCACAAAAAAGTACCCGGAACGGGCCGGAACGCTACCCTAATATATAAAACAGCAGCGAAACTCACCTGAAAATGATGCAAGCACACATGAAGAACATTTTGAAATGAGAAAGGTGGACCAATATGCTGTCATTAACCCATTACTGCCCAAAATCTACATTTTATCACGAAAAAGTACCCGCAACGGGCCGGAACGCTACCCTAAAATATAAAATGGCAGCGAAACTCACCTGAAAATGATGCAAGCACACATGAAGAACATTTTGAAATGAGAAAGGTGCACCAATATGCTGTCATTAACCCACTACTGCCCAAAATCTACATTTTATCACGAAAAAGTACCCGGAACGGGCCGGAACGCTACCCTAAAATATAAAACGGCAGCGAAACTCACCTGAAAATGATGCAAGCACACATGAAGAACATTTTGAAATGAGAAAGGTGGACCAATATGCTGTCATTAACCCATTACTGCCCAAAATCTACATTTCATCATGAAAAAGTACCCGGAACGGGCCGGAACGCTACCCTAAAATATAAAATGGCAGCGAAACTCACCTGAAAATGATGCAAACACACATGGAGAACATTTTGAAATGAGAAAGGTGCACCAATATGCTGTCATTAACCCATTACTGCCCAAAATCTACATTTTATCACGAAAAAGTACCCGGAATGGGCCGGAACGCTACCCTAAAATATAAAATGGCAGCGACACTCACCTGAAAATGATGCAAACACACATGGAGAACATTTTGAAATGAGAAAGGTGCACCAATATGCTGTCATTAACCCATTACTGCCCAAAATCTACATTTTATCACGAAAAAGTACCCGGAACGGGCCGGAACGCTACCCTAATATATAAAACGGCAGCGAAACTCACCTGAAAATGATGCAAGCACACATGAAGAACATTTTGAAATGAGAAAGTTGCACCAATATGCTGTCATTAACCCATTACTGCCCAAAATCTACATTTTATCACGAAAAAGTACCCGGAACGGGCCGGAACGCTACCCTAAAATATAAAATGGCAGCGAAACTCACCTGAAAATGATGCAAGCACACATGAAGAACATTTTGAAATGAGAAAGGTGCACCAATATGCTGTCATTAACCCATTACTGCCCAAAATATACATTTTATCACGAAAAAGTACCCGCAACGGGCCGGAACGCTACCCTAAGATATAAAACGGCAGCAAAACTGACCTGAAAATGATGCAAGCACACATGAAGAACATTTTGAAATGAGAAAGGTGCACCAATATGCTGTCATTAACCCACTACTGCCCAAAATCTACATTTTATCACGAAAAAGTACCCGGAACGGGCCGGAACGCTACCCTAAAATATAAAACGGCAGCGAAACTCACCTGAAAATGATGCAAGCACACATGAAGAACATTTTGAAATGAGAAAGGTGGACCAATATGCTGTCATTAACCCATTATTGCCCAAAATCTACATTTCATCATGAAAAAGTACCCGGAACGGGTCCGGAACGCTACCCTAAAATATAAAATGGCAGCGAAACTCACCTGGAAATGATGCAAACACACATGGAGAACATTTTGAAATGAGAAAGGTGCACCAATATGCTGTCATTAACCCATTACTGCCCAAAATCTACATTTTATCACAAAAAAGTACCCGGAACGGGCCGGAACGCTACCCTAATATATAAAACAGCAGCGAAACTCACCTGAAAATGATGCAAGCACACATGAAGAACATTTTGAAATGAGAAAGGTGGACAAATATGCTGTCAAAAACCCATTACTGCCCAAAATCTACATTTTATCACGAAAAAGTACCCGGAACGGGCCGGAACGCTACCCTAAAATATAAAATGGCAGCGAAACTCACCTGAAAATGATGCAAACACACATGGAGAACATTTTGAAATGAGAAAGGTGCACCAATATGCTGTCATTAACCCATTACTGCCCAAAATCTACATTTTATCACGAAAAAGTACCCGGAACGTGCCGGAAGGCTACCCTAAAATATAAAATGGCGCGAAACTCACCTGAAAATGATGCAAACACACATGGAGAACATTTTGAAATGAGAAAGGTGGACCAATATGCTGTCATTAACCCATTACTGCCCAAAATCTACATTTCATCACGAAAAAGTACCCGGAACGGGCCGGAACGCTAACCTAAAATATAAAGTGGCAGCGAAACTCACCTGAAAATGATGCAAACACACATGAAGAACATTTTGAAATGAGAAAGGTGCACCAATATGCTGTCATTAACCCATTACTGCCCAAAATATACATTTTATCACGAAAAAGTACCCGCAACGGGCCGGAACGCTACCCTAATATATAAAACGGCAGCGAAACTCACCTGAAAATGAAATGATGCAAGCACACATGAAGAACATTTTGAAATGAGAAAGGTGCACCAATATGCTGTCATTAACCCATTACTGCCCAAAATCTACATTTTATCACGAAAAAGTACCCTGAACTGGCCGGAACGCTAACCTAAAATATAAAGTGGCAGCGAAACTCACCTGAAAATGATGCAAACACACATGAAGAACATTTTGAAATGAGAAAGGTGCACCAATATGCTGTCATTAACCCATTACTGCCCAAAATATACATTTTATCACGAAAAAGTACCCGCAATGGGCCGGAACGCTACCCTAATATATAAAACGGCAGCGAAACTCACCTGAAAATGATGCAAACACACATGAAGAACATTTTGAAATGAGAAAGGTGCACCAATATGCTGACATTAACCCATTACTGCCCAAAATCTACATTTTATCACGAAAAAGTACACGGAACGGGCCGGAACGCTACCCTAATATATAAAACGGCAGCGAAACTCACCTGAAAATGATGCAAGCACACAAGAAGAACATTTTGAAATGAGAAAGGTGCACCAATATGCTGTCATTAACCCATTACTGCCCAAAATCTACATTTTATCACGAAATGTACCCGGAACGGGCCGGAACGCTACCCTAATATATAAAACGGCAGCGAAACTCACCTGAAAATGATGCAAGCACACATGAAGAACATTTTGAAATGAGAAAGGTGGACCAATATGCTGTCATTAACCCATTACTGCCCAAAATCTACATTTTATCACGAAAAAGTACCCGGAACGGGCCGGAACGCTACCCTAAAATATAAAATGGCAGCGAAACTCACCTGAAAATGATGCAAACACACATGGAGAACATTTTGAAATGAGAAAGGTGCACCAATATGCTGTCATTAACCCATTACTGCCCAAAATCTACATTTTATCACGAAAAAGTACCCGGAACGGGCCGGAACGCTACCCTAATATATAAAACGGCAGCGAAACTCACCTGAAAATGATGCAAGCACACATGAAGAACATTTTGAAATGAGAAAGGTGGACCAATATGCTGTCATTAACCCATTACTGCCCAAAATCTACATTTTATCACGAAAAAGTACCCGGAACGGGCCGGAACGCTACCCTAAAATATAAAATGGCAGCGAAACTCACCCGAAAATGATGCAAACACACATGGAGAACATTCTGAAATGAGAAAGGTGCACCAATATGCTGTCATTAACCCATTACTGCCCAAAATCTACATTTCATCACGAAAAAGTACCCGGAATGGGCCGGAACGCTACCCTAAAATATAAAATGGCAGCGAAACTCACCTGAAAATGATGCAAACACACATGGAGAACATTTTGAAATGAGAAAGGTGGACCAATATGCTGTCATTAACCCATTACTGCCCAAAATCTACATTTCATCACGAAAAAGTACCCGGAACGGGCCGGAACGCTAACCTAAAATATAAAGTAGCAGCGAAACTCACCTGAAAATGATGCAAACACACATGGAGAACATTTTGAAATGAGAAAGGTGCACCAATATGCTGTCATTAACCCATTACTGCCCAAAATCTACATTTTATCACGAAAAAGTACCCGGAACGGGCCGGAACGCTACCCTAATATATAAAACGGCAGCGAAACTCACCTGAAAATGATGCAAGCACACATGAAGAACATTTTGAAATGAGAAAGGTGGACCAATATGCTGTCATTAACCCATTCCTGCCCAAAATGTACATTTTATCACGAAAAAGTACACGGAACGGGCCGGAACACTACCCTAATATATAAAATGGCAGCGAAACTCACCTGAAAATGATGCAAACACACATGAAGAACATTTTGAAATGAGAAAGGTGCACCAATATGCTGTCATTAACCCATTACTGCCCAAAATCTACATTCTATCAAGAAAAAGTACCCGGAACGGGCCGGAACGCTACCCTAAAATATAAAATGGCAGCGAAACTCACCTGAAAATGATGCAAACACACATGGAGAACATTTTGAAATGAGAAAGGTGGACCAATATGCTGTCATTAACCCATTACTGCCCAAAATCTACATTTCATCTCGAAAAAGTACCCGGAACGGGCCGGAACGCTAACCTAAAATATAAAGTGGCAGCGAAACTCACCTGAAAATGATGCAAACACACATGAAGAACATTTTGAAATGAGAAAGGTGCACCAATATGCTGTCATTAACCCATTACTGCCCAAAATCTACATTTTATCACGAAAAAGTACCCGGAACGGGCCGGAACGCTAACCTAATATATAAAACGGCAGCGAAACTCACCTGAAAATGATGCAAGCACACATGAAGAACATTTTGAAATGAGAAAGGTGCACCAATATGCTGTCATTAACCCATTACTGCCCAAAATCTACATTTTATCACGAAAAAGTACCCGGAACGGGCCGGAACGCTACCCTAATATATAAAACGGCAGCGAAACTCACCTGAAAATGATGCAAGCACACATGAAGAACATTTGGAAATGAGAAAGGTGCACCAATATGCTGTCATTAACCCACTACTGCCCAAAATCTACACTTTATCTCGAAAAAAAGTACCCAGAACGGGCCGGAACGCTACCCTAAAATATAAAATGGCAGCGAAACTCACCTGAAAATGATGCAAACACACATGAAGAACATTTTGAAATGAGAAAGGTGCACCAATATGCTGTCATTAACCCATTACTGCCCATAATCTACATTTTATCACGAAAAAGTACACGCAACGGGCCGGAACGCTACCCTAAAATATAAAATGGCAGCGAAACTCACCTGAAAAGGATGCAAGCACACATGAAGAACATTTTGAAATGAGAAAGGTGGACGAATATGCTGTCATTAACCCATTACTGCCCAAAATCTACATTTTATCACGAAAAAGTACCCGCAACGGGCCGGAACGCTACCCTAAAATATAAAATGGAGCGAAACTCACCTGAAAAGGATGCAAGCACACATGAAGAACATTTTGAAATGAGAAAGGTGGACGAATATGCTGTCATTAACCCATCACTGCCCAAAATCTACATTTTATCACAAAAAAGTACCCGGAACGGGCCGGAACGCTACCCTAAAATATAAAATGGCAGCGAAACTCACCTGAAAATGATGCAAACACACATGAAGAACATTTTGAAATGGGAAAGGTGCACCAATATGCTGTCATTAACCCATTACTGCCCAAAATATACATTTTATCACGAAAAAGTACCCGCAACGGGCCGGAACGCTACCCTAAGATATAAAACGGCAGCGAAACTCACCTGAAAATGATGCAAGCACACATGAAGAACATTTTGAAATGAGAAAGCTGGACCAATATGCTGTCATTAACCCATTACTGCCCAAAATCTACATTTTATCACCAAAAAGTACCCGCAACGGGCCGGAACGCTGCCCTAAAATATAAAATGGCAGCGAAACTCACCTGAAAATGATGCAAACACACATGAAGAACATTTTGAAATGAGAAAGGTGCACCAATATGCTGTCATTAACCCATTACTGCCCAAAATCTACATTTTATCACGAAAAAGTACCCGCAACGGGCCGGAACACCTACCCTAAAATATAAAATGGCAGCGAAACACACCTGAAAATGATGCAAACACACATGAAGAACATTTCGAAATGAGAAAGGTGCACCAATATGCTGTCATTAACCCATTACTGCCCAAAATATACATTTTATCACGAAAAAGCACCCGGAACGGGCCGGAACGCTACCCTAATATACAAAACGGCAGCGAAACTTACCTGAAAATGAAGCAAGCACACATGAAGAACATTTTGAAATGAGAAAGGTGGACCAATATGCTGTCATTAACCCATTACTGCCCAAAATCTACATTTAATCACAAAAAAGTACCCGGAACGGGCCGGAACGCTACCCTAAAATATAAAATGGCAGCGAAACTCACCTGAAAATGATGCAAACACACATGGAGAACATTTTGAAATGAGAAAGGTGCACCAATATGCTGTCATTAACCCATTACTGCCCAAAATCTACATTTTATCACGAAAAAGTACCTAGAACGTGCCGGAACGCTACCATAAAATATAAAATGGCAGCGAAACTCACCTGAAAATGATGCAAACACACATGGAGAACATTTTGAAATGAGAAAGGTGGACCAATATGCTGTCATTAACCCATTACTGCCCAAAATCTACATTTCATCACGAAAAAGTACCCGGAACGGGCCGGAACGCTAACCTAAAATATAAAGTGGCAGCGAAACTCACCTGAAAATGATGCAAACACACATGAAGAACATTTTGAAATGAGAAAGGTGCACCAATATGCTGTCATTAACCCATTACTGCCCAAAATATACATTTTATCACGAAAAAGTACCCGGAACGGGCCGGAACGCTACCCTAATATATAAAACGGCAGCGAAACTCACCTGAAAATGATGCAAGCACACATGAAGAACATTTTGAAATGAGAAAGGTGCACCAATATGCTGTCATTAGCCCATTACTGCCCAAAATCTACATTTTATCACGAAAAAGTACCCGGAACGGGCCGGAACGCTAACCTAAAATATAAAGTGGCAGCGAAACTCACCTGAAAATGATGCAAACACACATGAAGAACATTTTGAAATGAGAAAGGTGCACCAATATGCTGACATTAACCCATTACTGCCCAGAATCTACATTTTATCACGAAAAAGTACACGGAACGGGCCGGAACGCTACCCTAATATATAAAACGGCAGCGAAACTCACCTGAAAATGATGCAAGCACACATGAAGAACATTTTGAAATGAGAAAGGTGCACCAATATGCTGTCATTAACCCATTACTGCCCAAAATCTACATTTTATCACGAAATGTACCCGGAACGGGCCGGAACGCTACCCTAATATATAAAACGGCAGCGAAACTCACCTGAAAATGATGCAAGCACACATGAAGAACATTTTGAAATGAGAAAGGTGGACCAATATGCTGTCATTAACCCATTACTGCCCAAAATCTACATTTTATCACGAAAAAGTACCCGGAACGGGCCGGAACGCTACGCTAAAATATAAAATGGCAGCGAAACTCACCTGAAGATGATGCAAACACACATGGAGAACATTTTGAAATGAGAAAGGTGCACCAATATGCTGTCATTAACCCATTACTGCCCAAAATCTACATTTTATCACGAAAAAGTACCCGGAACGGGCCGGAACGCTACCCTAAAATATAAAATGGCAGCGAAACTCACCTGAAAATGATGCAAACACACATGGAGAACATTTTGAAATGAGAAAGGTGCACCAATATGCTGTCATTAACCCATTACTGCCTAAAATCTACATTTTATCACGAAAAAGTACCCGGAATGGGCCGGAACGCTACCCTAAAATATAAAATGGCAGCGACACTCACCTGAAAATGATGCAAACACACATGGAGAACATTTTGAAATGAGAAAGGTGCACCAATATGCTGTACTCTAACCCATTACTGCCCAAAATCTACATTTTATCACGAAAAAGTACCCGGAACGGGCCGGAACGCTACCCTAATATATAAAACGGCAGCGAAACTCACCTGAAAATGATGCAAGCACACATGAAGAACATTTTGAAATGAGAAAGTTGCACCAATATGCTGTCATTAACCCATTACTGCCCAAAATCTACATTTTATCACGAAAAAGTACCCGGAACGGGCCGGAACGCTACCCTAAAATATAAAATGGCAGCGAAACTCACCTGAAAATGATGCAAGCACACATGAAGAACATTTTGAAATGAGAAAGGTGCACCAATATGCTGTCATTAACCCATTACTGCCCAAAATATACATTTTATCACGAAAAAGTACCCGCAACGGGCCGGAACGCTACCCTAAGATATAAAACGGCAGCAAAACTCACCTGAAAATGATGCAAGCACACATGAAGAACATTTTGAAATGAGAAAGGTGCACCAATATGCTGTCATTAACCCACTACTGCCCAAAATCTACATTTTATCACAAAAAAGTACCCGGAACGGGCCGGAACGCTACCCTAAAATATAAAACGGCAGCGAAACTCACCTGAAAATGATGCAAGCACACATGAAGAACATTTTGAAATGTGAAAGGTGGACCAATATGCTGTCATTAACCCATTACTGCCCAAAATCTACATTTTATCACGAAAAAGTACCCGGAACGGGCCGGAACGCTACCCTAATATATAAAATGGCAGCGAAACTCACCTGAAAATGATGCAAACTCACATGGAGAACATTTTGAAATGAGAAAGGTGCACCAATATGCTGTCATCAACCCATTACTGCCCAAAATCTACATTTTAACACAAAAAAGTACCCGGAACGGGCCGGAACGCTACCCTAATATATAAAACAGCAGCGAAACTCACCTGAAAATGATGCAAGCACACATGAAGAACATTTTGAAATGAGAAAGGTGGGCCAATATGCTGTCATTAACCCATTACTGCCCAAAATCTACATTTTATCACGAAAAGGTACCCGGAACGGGCCGGAACGCTACCCTAAAATATAAAATGGCAGCGAAACTCACCTGAAAATGATGCAAACACACATGGAGAACATTTTGAAATGAGAAAGGTGCACCAATATGCTGTCATTAACCCATTACTGCCCAAAATCTACATTTTATCACGAAAAAGTACCCGGAACGTGCCGGAACGCTACCCTAAAATATAAAATGGCACGAAACTCACCTGAAAATAATGCAAACACACATGGAGAACATTTTGAAATGAGAAAGGTGGACCAATATGCTGTCATTAACCCATTACTGCCCAAAATCTACATTTCATCACGAAAAAGTACCCGCAACGGGCCGGAACGCTAACCTAAAATATAAAGTGGCAGCGAAACTCACCTGAAAATGATGCAAGCACACATGAAGAACATTTTGAAATGAGAAAGGTCCACCAATATGCTGTCATTAACCCATTACTGCCCAAAATATACATTTTATCACGAAAAAGTACCCGCAACGGGCCGGAACGCTACCCTAATATATAAAACGGCAGCGAAACTCACCTGAAAATGATGCAAGCACACATGAAGAACATTTTGAAATGAGAAAGGTGCACCAATATGCTGTCATTAACCCATTACTGCCCAAAATATACATTTTATCACGAAATGTACCCGGAACGGGCCGGAACGCTACCCTAATATATAAAACGGCAGCGAAACTCACCTGAAAATGATGCAAGCACACATGAAGAACATTTTGAAATGAGAAAGGTGGACCAATATGCTGTCATTAACCCATTACTGCCCAAAATCTACATTTTATCACGAAAAAGTACCCGGAACGGGCCGGAACGCTACCCTAAAATATAAAATGGCAGCGAAACTCACCTGAAAATGATGCAAACACACATGGAGAACATTTTGAAATGAGAAAGGTGCACCAATATGCTGTCATTAACCCATTACTGCCCAAAATCTACATTTTATCACGAAAAAGTACCCGGAACGGGCCGGAACGCTACCCTAATATATAAAACGGCAGCGAAACTCACCTGAAAATGATGCAAGCACACATGAAGAACATTTTGAAATGAGAAAGGTGGACCAATATGCTGTCATTAACCCATTACTGCCCAAAATCTACATTTTATCACGAAAAAGTACCCGGAACGGGCCGGAACGCTACCCTAAAATATAAAATGGCAGCGAAACTCACCTGAAAATGATGCAAACACACATGGAGAACATTCTGAAATGAGAAAGGTGCACCAATATGCTGTCATTAACCCATTACTGCCCAAAATCTACATTTCATCACGAAAAAGTACCCGGAATGGGCCGGAACGCTACCCTAAAATATAAAATGGCAGCGAAACTCACCTGAAAATGATGCAAACACACATGGAGAACATTTTGAAATGAGAAAGGTGGACCAATATGCTGTCATTAACCCATTACTGCCCAAAATCTACATTTCATCACGAAAAAGTATCCGGAACGGGCCGGAACGCTAACCTAAAATATAAAGTAGCATCGAAACTCACCTGAAAATGATGCAAACACACATGAAGAACATTTTGAAATGAGAAAGGTGCACCAATATGCTGTCATTAACCCATTACTGCCCAAAATCTACATTTTATCACGAAAAAGTACCCGGAACGGGGCGGAACGCTAACCTAATATATAAAACGGCAGCGAAACTCACCTGAAAATGATGCAAGCACACATGAAGAACATTTTGAAATGAGAAAGGTGCACCAATATGCTGTCATTAACCCATTACTGCCCAAAATCTACATTTTATCACGAAAAAAAGTACCCAGAACGGGCCGGAACGCTACCCTAAAATATAAAACGGCAGCGAAACTCACCTGAAAAGGATGCAAACACACATGAAGAACATTTTGAAATGAGAAAGGTGCACCAATATGCTGTCATTAACCCATTACTGCCCATAATCTACATTTTATCACGAAAAAGTACCCGCAACGGGCCGGAACGCTACCCTAAAATATAAAACGGCAGCGAAACTCACCTGAAAAGGATGCAAGCACACATGAAGAACATTTTGAAATGAGAAAGGTGGACGAATATGCTGTCATTAACCCATTACTGCCCAAAATCTACATTTTATCACGAAAAAGTACCCGCAACGGGCCGGAACGCTACCCTAAAATATAAAATGGCAGCGAAACTCACCTGAAAAGGATGTAAGCACACATGAAGAACATTTTGAAATGAGAAAGGTGGACGAATATGCTGTCATTAACCCATTACTGCCCAAAATCTACATTTTATCACGAAAAAGTACCCGGAACGGGCCGGAACGCTACCCTAAAATATAAAATGGCAGCGAAACTCACCTGAAAATGATGCAAACACACATGAAGAACATTTTGAAATGGGAAAGGTGCACCAATATGCTGCCATTAACCCATTACTGCCCAAAATCTACATTTTATCACGAAAAAGTACCCGCAACGGGCCGGAACGCTACCCTAAGATATAAAAGGCAGCGAAACTCACCTGAAAATGATGCAAGCACACATGAAGAACATTTTGAAATGAGAAAGGTGGACCAATATGCTGTCATTAACCCATTACTGCCCAAAATCTATATTTTATCACGAAAAAGTACCCGCAACGGGCCGGAACGCTGCCCTAAAATATAAAATGGCAGCGAAACTCACCTGAAAATGATGCAAACACACATGAAGAACATTTTGAAATGAGAAAGGTGCACCAATATGCTGTCATTAACCCATTACTGCCCAAAATCTATATTTTATCACGAAAAAGTACCCGCAACGGGCCGGAACGCTGCCCTAAAATATAAAATGGCAGAGAAACTCACCTGAAAATGATGCAACACACATGAAGAACATTTTGAAATGAGAAAGGTGGACCAATATGCTGTCATTAACCCATTACTGCCCAAAATCTACATTTTATCACGAAAAAGTACCCGGAACGGGCCAGAACGCTACCCTAAAATATAAAATGGCAGCGAAACTCACCTGAAAATGATGCAAACACACACGGAGAACATTTTGAAATGAGAAAGGTGGACCAATATGCTGTCATTAACCCATTATTGCCCAAAATCTACATTTCATCACGAAAAAGTACCCGAACGGGCCAGAACGCTAACCTAAAATATAAAGTGGCAGCGAAACTCACCTGAAAATGATGCAAACACACATGAAGAACATTTTGAAATGAGAAAGGTGCACCAATATGCTGTAATTAACCCATTACTGCCCAAAATCTACATTTTATCACGAAAAAGTACCCGGAACGGGCCGGAACGCTACCCTAATATATAAAACGGCAGCGAAACTCACCTGAAAATGATGCAGGCACACATGAAGAACATTTTGAAATGAGAAAGGTGCACCAATATGCTGTCATTAACCCATTACTGCCCAAAATCTACATTTTATCACGAAAAAGTACCCGGAACGGGCCGGAACGCTAACCTAAAATATAAAGTGGCAGCGAAACTCACCTGAAAATGATGCAAACACACATGAAGAACATTTTGAAATGAGAAAGGTGCACCAATATGCTGACATTAACCCATTACTGCCCAAAATCTACATTTTATCATGAAAAACAGTACCCTGAACGGGGCGGAACGCTAACCTAATATATAAAACGGCAGCGAAACTCACCTGAAAATGATGCAAGCACACATGAAGAACATTTTGAAATGAGAAAGGTGGACCAATATGCTGTCATTAACCCATTACTGCCCAAAATCTACATTTTATCACGAAAAAGTACCCGGAACGGGCCGGAACGCTACCCTAAAATATAAAATGGCAGCGAAACTCACCTGAAAATGATGCAAACACACATGGAGAACATTTTGAAGTGGGAAAGGTGCACCAATATGCTGTCATTAACCCATTACTGCCCAAAATATACATTTTATCACGAAAAAGTACCCGCAACGGGCCGGAACGCTACCCTAAGATATAAAAGGCAGCGAAACTCACCTGAAAATGATGCAAGCACACATGAAGAACATTTTGAAATGAGAAAGGTGGACCAATATGCTGTCATTAACCCATTACTGCCCAAAATCTATATTTTATCACGAAAAAGTACCCGCAACGGGCCAGAACGCTGCCCTAAAATATAAAATGGCAGCGAAACTCACCTGAAAATGATGCAAACACACATGAAGAACATTTTGAAATGAGAAAGGTGCACCAATATGCTGTCATTAACCCATTACTGCCCAAAATCTACATTTTATCACGAAAAAGTACCCGCAACGGGCCGGAACGCTACCCTAAAATATAAAACGGCAGCGAAACTCACCTGAAAATGATGCAAGCACACATGAATAACATTTTGAAATGAGAAAGGTGGACCAATATGCTGTCATTAACCCATTACTGCCCAAAATCTACATTTTATCACGAAAAAGTACCCGGAACGGGCCGGAACGCTACCCTAAAATATAAAATGGCAGTGAAACTCACCTGAAAATGATGCAAACACACATGGAGAACATTTTGAAATGAGAAAGGTGCACCAATATGCTGTCATTAACCCATTACTGCCCAATATCTACATTTTATCACGAAAAAGTACCCGGAACGGGCCGGAACGCTACCCTAATATATAAAACGGCAGCGAAACTCACCTGAAAATGATGCAAGCACACATGAAGAACATTTTGAAATGAGAAAGGTGGACCAATATGCTGTCATTAACCCATTACTGCCCAAAATCTACATTTTATCACGAAAAAGTACCCGGAACGGGCCGGAACGCTACCCTAAAATGTAAAATGGCAGCGAAACTCACCTGAAAATGATGCAAACTCACATGGAGAACATTTTGAAATGAGAAAGGTGCACCAATATGCTGTCATTAACCCATTACTGCCCAAAATCTACATTTTATCACGAAAAAGTACCCGGAACGGGCCGGAACGCTACCCTAAAATATAAAATGGCAGCAAAACTCACCTGAAAATGATGCAAACACACACGGAGAACATTTTGAAATGAGAAAGGTGGACCAATATGCTGTCATTAACCCATTACTGCCCAAAATCTACATTTCATCACGAAAAAGTACCCGGAACGGGCCGGAACGCTAACCTAAAATATAAAGTGGCAGCGAAACTCACCTGAAAATGATGCAAACACACATGAAGAACATTTTGAAATGAGAAAGGTGCACCAATATGCTGTCATTAACCCATTACTGCCCAAAATCTACATTTTATCACGAAAAAGTACCCGGAACGGGCTGGAACGCTACCCTAATATATAAAACGGCAGCGAAACTCACCTGAAAATGATGCAAGCACACATGAAGAACATTTTGAAATGAGAAAGGTGCACCAATATGCTGTCATTAACCCATTACTGCCCAAAATCTACATTTTATCACGAAAAAGTACCCGGAACGCTAACCTAATATATAAAACGGCAGCGAAACTCACCTGAAAATGATGCAAGCACACATGAAGAACATTTTGAAATGAGAAAGGTGGACCAATATGCTGTCATTAACCCATTACTGCCCAAAATCTACATTTTATCACGAAAAAGTACCCGGAACGGGCCGGAACGCTACCCTAAAATATAAAATGGCAGCGAAACTCACCTGAAAATGATGCAAACACACATGGAGAACATTTTGAAATGAGAAAGGTGCACCAATATGCTGTCATTAACCCATTACTGCCCAAAATCTACATTTTATCACGAAAAAGTACCCGGAACGGGCCGGAACGCTACCCTAATATATAAAACGGCAGCGAAATTCACCTGAAAATGATGCAAGCACACATGAAGAACATTTTGAAATGGGAAAGGTGGACCAATATGCTGTCATTAACCCATTACTGCCCAAAATCTACATTTTATCACGAAAAAGTACCCGGAACGGGCCGGAACGCTACCCTAAAATATAAAATGGCAGCGAAACTCACCTGAAAATGATGCAAACACACATGGAGAACATTTTGAAATGAGAAAGGTGCACCAATATGCTGTCATTAACCCATTACTGCCCAAAATCTACATTTTATCACGAAAAAGTAGCCGGAACGGGCCGGAACGCTACCCTAAAATATAAAATGGCAGCGAAACTCACCTGAAAATGATGCAAACACACATGGAGAACATTTTGAAATGAGAAAGGTGGACCAATATGCTGTCATTAACCCATTACTGTCCAAAATCTACATTTCATCACGAAAAAGTACCCGCAACGGGCCGGAACGTTAACCTAAAATATAAAGTGGCAGCGAAACTCACCTGAAAATGATGCAAACACACATGAAGAACATTTTGAAATGAGAAAGGTGCACCAATATGCTGTCATTAACCCATTACTGCCCAAAATCTACATTTTATCACGAAAAAGTACCCGCAACGGGCCGGAACGCTACCCTAATATATAAAACGGCAGCGAAACTCACCTGAAAATGATGCAAGCACACATGAAGAACATTTTGAAATGAGAAAGGTGCACCAATATGCTGTCATTAACCCATTACTGCCCAAAATCTACATTTTATCACGAAAAAGTACCCGGAACGGGCCGGAACGCTAACCTAAAATATAAAGTGGCAGCGAAACTCACCTGAAAATGATGCAAACACACATGAAGAAGATTTTGAAATGAGAAAGGTGCACCAATATGCTGACATTAACCCATTACTGCCCAAAATCTACATTTTATCACAAAAAAGTACACGGAACGGGCCGGAACGCTACCCTAATATATAAAACGGCAGCGAAACTCACCTGAAAATGATGCAAGCACACATGAAGAACATTTGGAAATGAGAAAGGTGCACCAATATGCTGTCATTAACCCATTACTGCCCAAAATCTACATTTTATCACGAAAAAGTACCCGCAACGGGCCGGAACGCTACCCTAATATATAAAACGGCAGCGAAACTCACCTGAAAATGATGCAAGCACACATGAAGAACATTTTGAAATGAGAAAGGTGCACCAATATGCTGTCATTAACCCATTACTGCCCAAAATCTACATTTTATCACGAAAAAGTACCCGGAACGGGCCGGAACGCTAACCTAAAATATAAAGTGGCAGCGAAACTCACCTGAAAATGATGCAAACACACATGAAGAAGATTTTGAAATGAGAAAGGTGCACCAATATGCTGACATTAACCCATTACTGCCCAAAATCTACATTTTATCACAAAAAAGTACACGGAACGGGCCGGAACGCTACCCTAATATATAAAACGGCAGCGAAACTCACCTGAAAATGATGCAAGCACACATGAAGAACATTTGGAAATGAGAAAGGTGCACCAATATGCTGTCATTAACCGATTACTGCCCAAAATCTACATTTTATCACGAAAAAAAGTACCCAGAACGGGCCGGAACGCTAACCTAAAATATAAAGTGGCAGCGAAACTCACCTGAAAATGATGCAAACACACATGAAGAACATTTTGAAATGAGAAAGGTGCACCAATATGCTGTCATTAGCCCATTACTGCCCAAAATCTACATTTCATCACGAAAAAGTACCCGGAACGGGCCGGAACGCTACCCTAATATAGAAAACGGCAGCGAAACTCACCTGAAAATGATGCAAGCACACATGAAGAACATTTTGAAATGAGAAAGGTGCACCAATATGCTGTCATTAACCCATTACTGCCCAAAATCTACATTTTATCACGAAAAAGTACCCGGAACGGGCCAGAACGCTAACCTAAAATATAAAGTGGCAGCGAAACTCACCTGAAAATGATGCAAACACACATGAAGAACATTTTGAAATGAGAAAGGTGCACCAATATGCTGACATTAACCCATTACTGCCCAAAATCTACATTTTATCACGAAAAAGTACACGGAACGGGCCGGAACGCTACCCTAAAATATAAAATGGCAGCGAAACTCACCTGAAAATGATGCAAACACACATGAAGAACATTTTGAAATGAGAAAGGTGCACCAATATGCTGTCATTAACCCATTACTGCCCAAAATCTACATTTTATCACGAAAAAGTACCCGGAACGGGCCGGAACGCTACCCTAATATATAAAACGGCAGCGAAACTCACTTGAAAAGGATACAAACACACATGAAGAACATTTTGAAATGAGAAAGGTGCACCAATATGCTGTCATTAACCCATTACTGCCCAAAATCTACATTTTATCACGAAAAAGTACCCGCAACGGGCCGGAACGCTACCCTAAAATATAAAATGGCAGCGAAACTCACCTGAAAAGGATGCAAACACACATGGGTGTGCAGGGGTGAAGGTCAGGGAGGGACTGGGAAAGGACCAAACAAGCAAAAAAACACTAAGACGAAATGAAAGTGGAGGGGTGGGGGACAGTAAGACGAAACACAAGAGCAGGGGCACTCACCAGCAGTGTCTGGTAGGGCTGCGCAAGTGGAATCAAGTGGGTGAGGGGAGCACATGCAAAGGAGAAGACTCTCCGCTCTTCGCTACCTGTTGGGACAAGTGACTCGCTCAGTATAACTTGGCTAGTGCTGTGGATATGCTTATGTTTATATACATTCCACTGCACAAGTGGAAGGCACAGGCAGAGGAGTGCAACTTTGTGTGACAAGTTTGTAAGATGGGGCATTGGGTATGACTGCAATGAATACCCAAATTCAGCAATGGCACTAAGTACAATTCACCAGTGTCACTTACCACCCTCAGTGTAATAAATCAGCAAAGGCGAGAGACATTAGTACTTGTATGTTAGCATAGATTTTATAACATTTAACCAAATGTTAATACATGAAATAACATTGTAAATGAGATACTATAACATGGTTTCAAGCTACCAATAAGACATGTATGGATGAGCTCTCTTTCACAATATATGCCATCCCTTTCTTCAAACTCTTGACCAAGCCACCTGAGAGCCTTGGGAGATCATCTCACTTGTAGGATGTCAGTAAAACCTGCCTTCTATTCCTGTTAATCTAGCACACGAGACAAGCAGATTGTGTTGCCTGAACCAGCTGCATCTGGCAAATGTTGTGCTAACAAGTCACATAAAACTTAACATAAAATGTCTTTCAAGGGTTGTCCATAAACTTTGATGCAGTGTGAGTGTCATATTTTATTGGTCTTTTGGTAGACATCTGTGTGTATTTGAAGAGATTTATTCTGTTTTTTCAAATACATAGTGCTTCCCTAAATGCACTTCGGACATTTGTACAGACCACTAGGGAAATGAGCTAGGTCAAGGCAAGACAAATGATACCAGTCCTGGCATAGTGCCTGGCATAGTATCATTTTTGATTTTGTTGGTTTTTTACAGAGTTTACCCATGAAACAGAGGAACCAAGTTGCTGTGTAATAGTCATCTAATGCTGTAGATAAGAATTCAACAGTGGATGTTGCCTCTTTTGGAGGATTCCTTGAAAAAGGTGTATTAAAATCTTTCTTAATATTCTGCTTAATCTCTTTTTTTGCTCTGCAATATTTTTGTTTCTTCATCTGTGATTTTGGGAGAAAGGATTTTCCACTAATTAATTCCATAGCTATCCACTGCCGCACAGCAGTCATGTCTGCAGGGAATGGTACAAGTGACCCACTACACAATGTATGTGCAAATAAGCAGAGAAATAGTCCACAACTGGATGAATCATGCTGAGCTGGTACATCATGAGGAGCATGGATTGTCCACTTAGACCAGTCAATTGTGGATGCCACCTGCATGTCCATGAATGTTTGTAGTATGTTTATGTACTTTGTGTAGAGGGTTTTATTGGAGTTTAAATATAGAATAATCTTCCACTTCATGAACACCAGCATAAGTACCCAGTGAGTATTTTGCACATTTGTGGGGATGATCCAGATGTCCTTTGCCATAATATCTGATTTAATGCCACACTCGTGAACACTTGAAGAGTATCCACGTAAGTCAATGGAATTAATTATGAATGGACTGAAAACACTCACACGTACATCACATTCAGTGACATGTTTTAGAGAAACTCTAGTAAGCAAGAAGCCTTCAATGACTGTGTCAACCAGCCAGTTATCACCTAAGAGAGATTTCATGTCTTCAACATTGATGTAAATATTTTGAACTAGGACACTCTGAATGCGTGGATAATCTGGTATTAAGTCCCATGGAAGGGGCACCGTTTTATTTGTTTGTTTAGGTGAGCTTGACCGCTGCGGTACACCCAGATCATACTCGTCTACCAGAAAAGAGGTAAAATGTTCTTTCTTGGCAACATTCTCATATGGGTTCAATTGTTTAGTATGTTTATTTTTTGCTTTAATGTCTTCCTGAGTGTCATCAAATTTAGTTTCACTCATCAGAATAGAATCCATTGTGGCTACAGTCTGCAGCTCATCTTTCTGTCTAATTCTTTTCCTTCCAGATTTGCCTTTTCTGACATTCATCCTGAGCTTTTTCAGAGAATACACTATTATTTTCTTACTTGCACTCTTACCAATTGACTTCTGTGCAGCCAGAATGTGGTAGCATGTTCGTGAACTGTTGCAAGAGCATGTTTCAACTGGGAATAACTTTACCACATACTTTTTGTCTCGTAATCCGGTAACTATGAAACATCCAGACTGTGCCTGAAGAAATACTCGGTTTTGCTTAACTATCAAGTCTGCTAGGCCTTCCATTGCATTTGATTTGCGCTCATCACCTTTTGATATTGTTACAGGTTCTTCATCATAGTGACCCTTCTTTATAAAGTCCACTATCTTTTCCACAGGTATGTAATCAAATGGGAATTCAATATCACCAGAATTAAGTTTTTTGCCAGCATGCCTGTTTGACAGGTGATAATTCCCCATACCACACTGTCCTCTCAACACTTCCTTTAGATAAAATGTTTGCAAAAAGTAGATTGCCAATACCATTTCATCCATGTGAACCTCTTTGTGCTTAGTCAGTCTTTTCATCACTGCATTCATGCTTTCTGACACATTAGTCGTAACTCCACTGGTTTTCCTATAAATGCCAACTGTTTCCAAGACCCATATGCCTGCCTTTGTCAACATGTCTTTGCTCAGTATTTCCTCAAATTATTTCACAAGAGAAGCACTCCATGTGGCCCTTAGTTTTTCCAACAATGTTAGAAAGTCTTCTTCAGTTTTGCAGTCTAAGAGCTGTAGAATATTATTGGTGTACACTTTTCTGTCTGCTTTTCCTCCTTCATGACCTGAAACCCAGAATTCCACGTCTTTCAGTATGTGGTTCCAACAAACCACATGCTTGCATCTTGGAATAATATTCTCTACAGATTTCACAATAGCAGCTTCTCTGTCTGTTACTATAGTAATGGAATTCTGGTTAATTTGAGGCATACGCTTTGCTACAAAAGTAAAAAATGTTTCATGGACAATCGTTGTGCGTTTATCATGAATCAGTACAAAGGCAGGGATTGCAGGATTTTCCTCAAACAATGAACATTGAAATATTAGTGGAGAGAGGTAAAAATCACCTAATTGAAATGTTGTGTCATACGAAATTAGGGTTCTTGAATTCAACTTCATCACTTCCTCAAAAATATTGATAATGTCTGGAAGAGCCAAAGTTACAATAAGTTCGGGATCCAGAGAGTAATGGCATACAAACCCTTCCAGTGCATAGTGAAGCTCGAAGATGTTATATAAATCATCATGACTGATACTACATTTCTGTTTCCCATACTTAAGTTTATTTTTTATTTGCTCTGTATTTTTCGGCACTGTAACTCTCATGTGGGTAGGGGAAGCATCGCATTCTGCAATTATTTTCTGGTAAATTGTAGTTGGACCTAAATCTTTATTTTCAGCAATTTCTATCAGCACAGATGGCATTGTGCGAACATGAGCTCTTAAGGGGTATTTTCTCATATTTCCATGAGGCATGCATGGCTCAGGTGTTTTGTCTTCACCTAGATAATGGACAATCACTTTTTCAACACTTCCATCTAGAACTTCATAGCCATATCTGTAAAATGTAACTTCCTCTCTACCAATTAATCTTTGGAAGTAGGTCTTCCACACCAGAGGACTGGCCCTCGGCAGAGCATGCCTTCCTTTCTGAATCCATTTATACTGATCACATCTCCAATCATCTTTTCTATGCTTTTGTCCTTCATAACTGTATAGGAACACCTGACCATTTTCTGGATTAGTTGCCGGAAGTGTGTAAATATTGCCTTTTAGGTAATGCCTTAAAATGTTGAATACTTCTTGTGGTGAAAGCGCCGTTTTTTTGTTCATATAAACTATGCTGCATATTCTGGAGGATAAAGTAAAAATATGAATTAAATTAAAAATGAACACTGTTTCCCTCACACCCTAAGATCATTACAAATACGCAGGCAGTGGGTTTGTTACTCAAGAAGGGACACAGTGATAAGGGATGATGTCGGGACATAGTGATAAAGGAAGCATGTCTGGACTTAGTGGCCTATTCTGATGGAGGTGTAATTATGCTAGAGGTGTAATTCAGGGGTGAATTCCCCATTCGGAATGTACACCTGTTTTTTACACCTGTTTCCTATCTTTATAATGGGCCTATTCTGCTAGAGGTGTAATATCCCAATGGGGTTGTTCCACCTCTAGCAGAATAGGTCCCATTATAAAGATAGAAAACTGGTGTAAAAAGCAAATGTACATTCCGAATCAGGAATTCACTCATGAATTACAACCCAGGCAGAATATGGCCCTAAGGGCCATGGATGTGTTACACCTCTAGCAGAATTGGGCCCTAAATTCCACACTATATCATAAAATGGGTCTCTATGTGCTGATAACCAGTAACCTGTGTGTATCAATGGGGTAAACACCATGGGCCTCATTACGACCTAGGCGGAGGACCATGGTGCTATTAGCACCATGGTCCATGCCGGTCTCCGCCATGGCGGAATGGGGAATTACCACCCCATTCCGAGGTTGGTGGGCGGTAATTCCCCATGCTGCCATGGCCCTTCCCTATTCCCATTTTTGACCCATAGGGCTCAATGGGAATGGGGAAGGCGCTAATTACGGTACCGCAAATTGCGGTACCGTAATTAGCACCAAGGTCCCTTTGCGGGTGCCTACTTTAACGGCTGGAAAAACCAGCCGTTAAGGTCGGGTCCCGCAAAGGGACCTCGTAATTAGGCACTAAGTGTTTAACGGCGCTGCAGCCTTTTACGGCGCCGTTAAACACTTAGCGCCAGGGTCGTAATGAGGCCCCATATCTTCATCAGCCTCACTAGAAGCCCTTCACACTGATTCCTCTAACTTTCCCTACTCTTACTGATTATCCTAAAAGGATGGCAGAATGGGTAGCAGGATGGCAGGATGGGAGGTCTTATGATCAGTAAAGACACGCCATCCACCTCTCTCCCCAATTACTTAATCTCATTTTCTTTTGAGTATGTTTATATTCAGCTCCTTGCTCCACCTCCTCTTGCATAATTCCCATCTATTGACCTCTTTGAGTCTTCAATCTCTCTTTTCCAATGACTTAGACCTCTTAATCAAATCTCTGACACTCAACACCTGTCAATTCAACCTGCCGTAAACATGACTACAGCCACTGTCTTCACCTTGACTCCTCATACTCTGACCATTTTCTGGTCACCCTCCACAATCAGTCGGCCCAATTTTTCTGAAACTCACTGGACTAAATAACTCCTCATCTGAATAAAGTCAGGCCCTTCCTTTAGGTGCTCTTTCCATCTGTTACCAACTCCAGTGAGAAGGCCTTCCCAGATTTTAACCTAGCACTAGTGCTCTCGTTGAGTACCATTATCCCTCTTGCCTGTGCATTGAACCTTGGATTTCCCTAACCATCCAGCATCTCAGAACCTATTGTGAGGGGTAAGAAATGTGAGGCCGACAACTTTGTAAAGAGTTTTCAACTTTAGCATTTTATTAAATAAAAAGGTAGGATAAACGCCACTCTATCCCTACCCTGACAAGGATTTTCCTGCCTAGAATAAACTAAAGAAAATACTCTTACAAAAGGATATCTGTCCCTCACACTTGTATACTCAATAAATCAATAAGGAAATGTATGGCAGTTTAATCCAACAATTATATATAACATAAAACCACATCACAATGTGGCCACTGCCTCTTCTCATAACCTGGGTTAATTCCCCTTCCCCAGGTTTGAGCAAGGATTTGCTCCACAGTTCAAAAGAAATCAGGAAATTCTGTTTTGCCACAAAGTTCCAACACAGTTCTTTCGGTTTCAAAACTTGATAATAAAAAGTTCAGTTGTATCAACAATGTACGAAAAGAAGTGATAGGTTCCAACTTCTCCTGGAGTAAGAACAGGATTTAAATTCATCTTCTTCAAGTAAACAAACACTGTCTTGTCAGGATGATATGCCATTGTGTCGGGAGGATAGCTCTGGGGCAACATGCTCGCCTTGGTAGCAAGACGATGCGGAGCAACACAGGTTCGATGCCCGGGTCCGCGCTTAGAAATCTCTGGGTATTAAGCATGTTATAAATAAACAATTACAATTGTGGGTGACTTTAATCTTAAGGTCAATGAGGTGGAGAACTTTAAGATTCAAAGCTTTCTGTCCTCTATGAAAGAACTCTCCCTCCCCCAGCAGGTTCATGAACAGACCCATTCCTTAGGTAACACCTTGGACCTGATTTTCTCAGCAGATGCTGAGATCACTCTTTTTGTGGCCTTTCAAATCCTGTGGTCTGATCATTTCTTTGTTCCCTTCCCCTGGGGCATTAAGGGCCCGCCATCTGCTCCACCAGCCAAATTAGTCCAGCGGCGTGGATGGCGCTCAGTATCTAAATCGGATATGACCTCTTTGATACTTGCCCGACTTTCAGGGCTGTCCCCTGTGGACATGAATTCTTTAACTAGTACTCTGACCGCAGTTGCAGGCAGCCTTGCTCAGCTCAAGACATCTAGGCTATCTTCACGCCCCTCTCAGCAGTGGTTCATGGACAAGCTGCGTGCCCTTCGCCTACAATGCAGGCAGATGGAGCAAAAGTGGAGGCACTCTTATACCCCCAGGAAAAGGTTTGCCTTGTCTCTGGTCACCTCCCAGTATCACCTAGCCATTTCATGTGCCAAACGTGTCTACGTTGCATCTATTATTGAAACTTCTGTGAATCACCCCAGGGAGTTGTTCAAAGTGGTTCGTAATCTCTCTACTAGCTTACCGGTTCCTCTTCCCTCCTCTCAGGCCCTCTGTAATTCCTTGTCCACATGTTTTATGGATGAAATCATTTCTATTCAATCGAATATTGCTGTTACTCACCTTCCTTCTGAGGCGGATATTTACATGATATGATAATATATTTGTATTGCGCCAATACACAATTGTTTCAGAGCGCAACGAGGCAAGGGAGGGGAAACAAGGGAGGACAGAACAACGATCTTACTAGGCCCAGTGACATTAAGAACGTGCGAGTGCAGGGGAGAGGGAAGGGGGAAGTGCGACGGGCAGGGGAAGAGTGGAAAGTGCTGAACACGTGATAGAACAACAGGTAGTGTGCCCAGTAGGTGGTAAGTGCGAAAATAAGGTGTAAACAACGTGTGTATTATAAGTGCTCGAAGGGGACTGTAGGGTAGCAGATGCAGACCCAAGTGCAAGGGTTGTCAGGAGGCAGTGCGGGTGTGTGGCTGGGAGGGCAGGTATCTGGGCCCGATATCAGAGGGTAACCAGGTGCCCGGTGCCAAAGCAGACAGTTTAGCAGGGGAGAGGAAGAGCGAAGGCAGAAGCAAAGAGGAAGGTCTTGAGGTGCTTCCGGAACCGGAGATGGTTCTCCTCAAGTTTCAGAGAGGCAGGGAGGCTGTTCCAGAAGTATGCCCCAGCAGAGGAAAGGGATCTACCCCCAACTTGTTGCTTGGAGAAGCGACTGATCCTGAGGGAGTTGGAGGTGAAGGAGCGAAGAGCTCAAGTAGGAAGGTATTTACAGAGGGAGAGTTCAAGGTATTGCGGAACCAGGCACCAGAAAGCCTTGTGGACAATGCAAAGGGTCTTGAATTTAATCCTTGCAGACGCTGGGAGCCAATGAAGGGATTTCAGGGCTGGAGAGATACGATAGCAGGGCTTGAGGCCAAGGACAAGTCTCACAGTCCTGTTCTGGATGAGCTGCAGAGGGCGGAGAGTGGTTGCAGGCAGATTGACAAAGAGGCTGTTGCAATAGTCCAGCCTAGAGAGAACCAGAGCTCTGGAAACAGTGAGCTAATGGGGGAAGGAGAGGCAAAGAAGAATACCTCTGAGGAGGTGCAGTTGGTAGTTAGACTTTTTTTGAGACGTCAGAGATGTGTGGAGAAAAGGAAAGCGTGGAGTCGAAAATGACCCAGAGGTTCTTAGCCTCGCAAGTGGGAGCAGGGAGTGGGCCAAGGGAGGCCGGCCAGAGAGTGACAGGAAAGGAAGGTGCAGGTGTGCCGATGAGGAGGATCTCTGTCTTACTGGCATTAAGGAAGAGGTTGTTGGCGGCGCACCACACCTGGTTTGCAGACACACAGTCAGAGATGAGAGAGGGAGAAGAGGTGGCAGAGGGGAGCCTGAAAACAAGTTGGTTGTCATCCACATAGCACTGAAAGTTTCAGCAGAGAGCAGAAATGCAGTGGGCTAGCGGTGCCAGGTATTGGTTGAAAAGCCAAGGAGAGAGGTTAGACCCCTGGGGAACGCCACAGGTAGAAAGTGAGATAGAGGAAAGGAAGGACCCAAGTTGGACCTAGGAGGGTCGGTTGGAGAGAAAGGGTGTCAGCCAGGCCATGGCCTGATCAGTGATACCAAGCTTATCACGGAGGCGATTGAGCAGGATGACATGGTTGACCATGTGAAAGGCAGAAGAAAGATCGAGTAGGATGAGGACAGATGGGATATTAGAATGAAGGGTGGAGAGCAGGTCTTCACGGATGTTCAGGAGAGCACTTTCCATGCTTCTGGCAGCTCTGAAGCCAGACTGATGGTCATGGAGACAACCAACAGAATCAGAGTGAAGATTAAGCTGGGAGATGGCCAGCTTTTCCAGGAGTTTGCCCAGGAAAGGAGTGAGAGAGATCGGGTGATAGTTAGCCAGGTAATAGGGGTCGGCTATGGATTTCTTGAGAAGAGGGTGCACAAGAGAGTACTTCAGAGGGGAGGGGAAGGCTACAGAGGCGAAGGAGTGGTTGCAGAAGTCGGCCAGAGCAGGAGCAAGGGTGTCGATGTGGTCCTTGATGGTTTTGGATGAACAGGAAATAACCTGTTTTGACGATACTTTCATAGATTGGACTTTCTGGAAATCTCTTCAAGGGAGAACAGAGGAAAAAATGAGAAAGAAGGAGGAGAGGCGGCTGCAGGGGGGCCAAAGGTAGCAGAGAGAGAAGCGGGAGGAGGAGGAGGAGAGGACGAGAGGGTGGACAGGATGTCCTGGGTTTTGAGATGAAATGAAAGGCAAAGGCCATGCAGATGGCCTCGGAGGCGACAGGAGAGGTAAAGACTGCAGCAGGGTTGGCCAGCTCCTTGCAGATTTTAAAGAGTACGGCCAAGTTGTTAGATGCCACAAAGATGCAGGCTTGGATGTGGGCTCCCTTCTTAGTGCGGACAAGGAGCTGGTATTGCCTTTGTAGCAGGCGCAGGCCAGTTTGTCAGAGGATGCACAAGAAGCCCGCCATTTCCTCTCAGCTACCCTACACTTGCGTTTAAGGGTAACTAGGTCAGAGTCATACCAAGAGTTGCACTTGGTTTTGGGCTTCAAGTGGATGTTCATGACAGGGGCAAGAACATCAAGAGTATCAGAGATAGAAGAGTAGAGCATGGAAAGGGCTGTGTCAGAATGTGAGTCAGTCAGAGGAGGAGGAGGGGGAGAGAAAGTGGAAGTGGAAGCCTCAACTGACACGCTTCGTGGGTCGGATGACCGAGAAGGTACATGGCAGTGTTGGAGTTGGCTTGGCCTGATGGGTAGAGAGGGAGAGATGGGAGGAAATGAGAGAGTGATCACTCCAGGAGAGAGGAGTGGTCAGAGGGATAGAGAGGGGGAGGTCTGAAGAGATCAGAGCTTCCAGAGTGGGCCCAGCAGAGTGAGTTGGGCCAGAGGGGAGAATAGAAAGAGAGAGAGAGAGTCACAGAGGTCGCGAAAGCATCCAGATGGATGTTGAAGTCTCCAAGAACGAGGAGTTGTGTAGTTGAGGCCAGGAGGGAGGAAGTGAGGTCCGCCCACTCAGAGAGGAAGGAGGTGATTTGACCAGGTGGCTGATAGATAGTAGCCATGGTAAGTGAGTGGCAAGGAGAGAGAGAAAGCCTCAGACAAGGCATTTGAAAGAGGAGTAGGCCTGCATAGGAATGACAGAGGCAGGAATCCACTCTGGGAAGATCAAGGCTACACCCCCTCCAGAACGGTTGGATCTGGGCACAGAGAGGATCTTACAGTCATCGGGAGGAGAGTGTCAAAGCTTGTGACAATTGTGACAATTGACAATGTGACAATTGTGACAAACCTGTGGTGCTCCATGTCGTCTTGCTTGTAAGGCGAGCACGTTGCCCCTGAGCTATCCTCCCGAAATCTTGAGCAATGGTTGTTATATTGGTATTGCCGGGTTTTTAAATACTCTTTTGCTTGGTATTGTTTGTATGCTTTTGTTTGGACTAAAGCTTCACCACAGGGATTTTGGCCCTTCCACCAACTCACATGCTTGCTTGCACAGTCACTTTGGTTTAATAAGTAAAACATTTGTTGGTTTTGTACGGTTCAGTATTCAGAATTGTAATCACTGCTTCTCTCACTCACACACGAGTGAAACTGCCTGCCGTGGATAGTGTCAGAGCGATCCGGAGTCACTTGCAAGCTGTGAACTCACAAGGTAAGTCGCTCAATCTAGCTCCGCTTGGTGTTCGCAGGTCTTCTGTCATTGTGGCTCCTCGCGGTCAGGCAAACAGCCTCGTCTGGTCCACCTCCGCTCACGCCACTCGAAATTGGAGCTTCCTCCACTCGGCAGAGGCTCAGGTGCAACCCAGCCACCTAAAGCCTTTAACGAGGGTACACTTCCCTTGCTACTTCCTCTTCCTGCTGCGCAACCTCTGCACAACAAGCCTTCAATGGGCAAGCGTCCCGTTCTTACGCTTCCCACTGCGCAACCTCTGCAACAGGAATAGCTTGAGGCAAAGACCCTCACAGGACTTGACACCGCTCTTGGCTGCACAATGGTCCCGGCGTCTTCTCTCGTGCCAGCTTCACTTTCCTCTGCAGCCTGCACTGCTTTCTCCTCTCCTGCTGCTCCTGCTGTTCATGTTCTCCCTCTTCCTGCACCTGAGGGGGCTTTTTATGCCTCTCAGTCTCCCTCAGGTGAGGGTCATTTACACTAATTAGCTGATTGCTCCCACAGCAATATTCCTCTGCATCCCTTTTCCTCGTCCCAGTACTGAAGAATTATGGGACTTGAAGTCCCTGCCAACCAAGTTAGTTTGCCTAACTTCTTCTACCTTTCAATAAGCCATTCCAAGATTGGGGGTTCAGAGAAAATTAAACAAGAGAGTTTCTCCTTCCTCCTGGCCTGTTCCCACCCCATGTGATCCTCCCGCAGAACACCACCCCCAGGGTTGGGATCAGGAAGCATCTGCCTTCCCCTGGCCACACGAGAAGGGTCCCAGGTCAAGATTCTGGGGGGAATCACTACTGATTCATCATACTATATGGACATCCATCGCTGCTGTAAAATCCTTTCCCAGGTTCTTTTTGTCGCCTACAAGGAATCACTCCCCATACTCTGTTACATCCTGCACTCTGTCACATCACACTGCTACACCAACCTCATCTCTTCTCTCCATTTTTACCGTCACAAACTATCCAGGACCATCAGTTTTTACCCTTCTTCCCCCGACCTCTCTTCATTCTTTCGTCTCTCACTGCAAAAGGCTTAAAAATCTATGATCCCACTAGCCTCCTTTCCCTCCCACCCCTCAGTACCTTCTCTCCACTATCCCCCATTCACTCAGATTTTTTCTACACTTCCCATCCTCTGCTCTGCCAACCCTTCCTGTGCGCCCACAGACCCCTTCGTACCCCAGACCTGGAGCCCCAATCAATGCCTGCGGGCCTTCGCCACCATATTTAAATAAATAAATAAACTTTAAATACATAAAATCCCCTCAACCGTCCTACCAATGAAATGCTAGAAAAACATCACAACTGAAAACACGTCACCATCCACACTGTTGACCAAACAGCAGGAAGTCACACAAGGGACCGGCCTCAAACCCCACGGAACGACTGCTGACTACCCATCTCAACCAAACAAAACCACTTTATCACCTAACCAAACCAACACTGAGGCTGCTCGACAGACAAGCAACACTACACCACCACAAATAGATGGCGCATGAAAATGCACCACCAGTGCCCCAACAAGGAGCAACCCAACCACAAGAACAACACATAGGTTGAGACCACCACATTCAAGGTGTGGGAGCGACACCCCCACAAAGGGTACTGGGGTCCCCCCAACACACAATGGCAAAGCACACTTGACCAAATGGCAAAAAAACATGGAGTGCGGGGTCCACCTCCACAGAAACAAACTAATGAGGTAAACTACACTCAACAACATTTCTCCAGCCACAACCATGAACGCAAATGGCACGGGCAGATAATACCTCCCCAAAGTGCTGTGGTGTGCCATGTGCTGGAAGCTAGCAGCCCAGGTGGCTGGCACTACCCTGCCACACAAAACACAAACAAAACTGTCCAACCCCACAAGGTGGTTTGCCAGGCCACCCAGTGAGCACAACACACACCACATACACAAGTAACCCCCAGTAAATCCATGCCCTATTCTCACGTCCATATTCTGACAGACCTGTGGAGGCAAAAGTTAAATCAACATGCAAGAACAAACCAAATTTCAACTTCCTTCAACTAACAGAGGACATGTCTTTACCAAAATACACCAGACACGTCCCAGATCCACCACAATCCACAACGTACCAATGGACAACTTACACCCAAACAGGCTTCACTTCAGATAACAATGTTGACCAATATTCACGGTTCAGCATGGACAGCTCCCTGAAAAATGACAAAGCCATGATCTAGCTTGTGGAAAACTGCCATATATTGACTTCTTGAATCACCCAGGTCAGCCCCACAACCAAGGCAAAAACCCCAGAGCTCTTCCCAGCGAACAGTCAATTCCTGCTTCCCAGAGACGCAGTCAGGATACAGCATAGTTCCATCCACACCATACCCGGAGCAGCTGTCAAGCTGGTACCTGTGACCCCGACCCCAACACACGTTGGGCCCAACCTCCATCACTGCCAACTTGACTGTTTCAGGTACCAGCTGTTCACTGAGCTGACTGTGCCCACATGGGTCTCCAAACACAGCACCCAGCTGTTCACTATGCTGACAGCACACACACGGCTCTCCTGAAACAACTCCCAGCTCCGGCTCGGATAGCATTCCATGCTGGGCGCCGCACTAGATGTTACCTGCCGCTTTTTCTTTTCAGCAGCATTACCATCAGGACACATCTCCTCCTCTGAGACTCAGTTCAAACCCTTAGAGGCGTGCAGCGGCAAACCGTTGTACAGTGTGTGATGCTGTCCATCCCCTTCAATGGCACATCATTCGACATCCTCAGCCATTAGCCACGTCACAACATCCTCTCTGATTGGCCGCTGAAGCCTCAATGCCATCATTCAAGCCCCAGCCTCCAAACTGCAAGGAGCTCTCAAACACTCTCTCAACATTCCAGAGGCAGGCATTCTACAAGCATTCCACAGCACTCAGGCTCACAACACAGGAACAGGGGAGAAAGCAAGACATAACACATTACACAGAGAAAACAATGAAACAGCTTTCTTCATGATGCACATCTAGGTTTCTCCTAGGAAGAGATGATGTGTCTGATTTTTAAGGGCCCCTTCTTAGGGATTCAAGCTTCCTTGTTTGCATGAAATGTGTTTATAAGCTGCTGAGCCACCTTGAAGACCTTTTATGATCCTTGCTGTGTCACATACGAGGCTGGGCCCTGTCCACTTGAAGACCTCTTTCCAACCAAGTAGTGAAAAGGCAGGGTGGTCCTACATTTGTCAAAGTTGCTGCAGCAGAGCTTTTCTATAAGAAATGATCTGGTCAGCATGAAGCAATCCATTGTTGCACTCTTATGCTCAGGGCTTGCAGAGAGAAAAAAAACATAAATCTGACCTGTATCTAAACTCAAGGTGATCAGCACAGACAAGATGAAGCTGCAACATTTAAGTGAAGAAGAAACATGTGAAATGTTACCACTTCCTGAAACAAGGATATGGAAGTGATAAAGGAAAACCTGACTATGAACACAAGTAAACAGTTACTGCTCCCTCTAGTGTTCAGTAAGGTGTAGTCATCCTCCAGTCATATTTTGAAATATATAATTTCCCTTCATGTCAATCAAATCAAAAGTGTTACAATTCTACCTTTATGTGACTAGAGTATATTTAGGTAGATGAGGATTTTCTAGTACAATATAGATGTCATCACAAAGTCCCTCTTTGAGTTTACTTATTAGCTGCCTTTTTACTGAATTTTGGGCAGTAATGGGTTAATGAAAGCACATTGTTCAACCTTCCCCATTTCCAAAATGTTCTTCACGTGTGTTTGCATAATTTTCAGGTGATTTTGGCTGCCTTTTTATATGCTAGGGTACCGTTCCGGCCCGTTCCGGGTACTTTTTCGTGATAAAATGTAGATTTTGGGCAGTAATGGGTTAATGACAGCATATTGGAGCACCTTTCTCATTTCAAAATGTACTTCATGTGTGTTTGCATAATTTTCAGGTGGTTTTTGCTGCCATTTTATATGTTAATGTTAGGGTAGCGTTCCGGCCCGTTGCGGGTACTTTTTCGTGATAAAATGTAGATTCTGGGCAGTAATGGGTTAATGACAGCATATTGGTGCACCTTTCTCATTTCAAAATGTTCTTCATGTGTGTTTGCATCATTTTCAGGTGATTTTTGCTGCCATTTTATATGTTAGGGTACCGTTCCGGGTACTTTTTCGTGATAAAATGTAAATTTTGGGCAATAATGGGTTAATGACAGCATATTGGTGCACCTTTCTCATTTCAACATGTTCTTCATGTGTGTTTGCATCATTTTCAGGTGAGTTTTGCTGCCGTTTTATATGTTAGGGTAGCGTTCCGGCCCGTTCCGGGTACTTTTTCGTGTTAAAATGTAGATTTTGGGCAGTAATGGGTTAATGACAGCACATTGTTCATCCTTTGCCATTTCAAAATGTTCTTCATGTGTGTTTGCATCATTTTCAGGTGAGTTTTGCTGCCGTTTTATATATTAGGGTACCATTCCGGCCCGTTCCGGGTACTTTTTCATGTGAAAATGTAGATTTTGGGCTGTAATGGGTTAATGCCAGCATATTGGTGCACCTTTCTCATTTCAAAATGTTCTTCATGTGTGTTTGCATCATTTTGAGGTGATTTTGGCTGCCTTTTTATATGTTAGGGTACCGTTCCGGCCCGTTCCGGGTACTTTTTCGTGATAAAATGTAGATTTTGGGCAGTAATGGGTTAATGACAGCATATTGGTGCACCTTTCTCATTTCAAAATGTACTTCATGTGTGTTTGCATAATTTTCAGGTGATTTTTGCTGCCATTTTATATGTTAGGGTAGAGTTCTGGCCCGTTGTGGGTACTTTTTCGTGATAAAATGTAGATTCTGGGCAGTAATGGGTTAATGACAGCATATTGGTTCACCTTTCTCATTTCAAAATGTTCTTCATGTGTGTTTGCATCATTTTCAGGTGAGTTTTGCTGCCGTTTTATATATTAGGGTACCGTTCCGGCCCGTTCCGGGTACTTTTTCATGTGAAAATGTAGATTTTGGGCTGTAATGGTTTAATGACAGCATATTGGTGCACCTTTCTCATTTCAAAATGTTCTTCATGTGTGTTTGCATCATTTTGAGGTGATTTTGGCTGCCTTTTTATATGTTAGGGTACCGTTCCGGCCCTTTCCGGGTACTTTTTCGTGATAAAATGTAGATTTTGGGCAGTAATGGGTTAATGACAGCATATTGGAGCACCTTTCTCATTTCAAAATGTACTTCATGTGTGTTTGCAAAATTTTCAGGTGATTTTTGCTGCCATTTTATATGTTAGGGTAGCGTTCCGGCCCATTGTGGGTACTTTTTTGTGATAAAATGTAGATTTTGGGCAGTAATGGGTTAATGACAGCATATTGGTGCACCTTTCTCATTTCAAAATGTTCTTGATGTGTGTTTGCATCATTTACAGGTGATTTTTGCTGCCATTTCATATGTTAGGGTACCGTTCCGGCCCGTTCCGTGTACTTTTTCGTGATAAAATGTAAATTTTGGGCAGTAATGGGTTAATGACAGCATATTGGTGCACCTTTCTCATTTCAACATGTTCTTCATGTGTGTTTGCATCATTTTCAGGTGATTTTGGCTGCCTTTTTATATGTTAGGGTAGCGTTCCGGCCCGTTCCGGGTACTTTTTCGTGATAAAATGTAGATTTTGGGCAGTAATGGGTTAATGACAGCATATTGGAGCACCTTTCTCATTTCAAAATGTACTTCATGTGTGTTTGCATAATTTTCAGGTGATTTTTGCTGCCATTTTATATGTTAGGGTAGCGTTCCGGCCCGTTGCGGGTACTTTTTCGTGATAAAATGTAGATTTTGGGCAGTAATGGGTTAATGACAGCATATTGGTGCACCTTTCTCATTTCAAAATGTTCTTCATGTGTGTTTGCATCATTTTCAGGTGATTTTTGCTGCCATTTTATATGTTAGGGTACTGTTCCGGCCCGTTCTGGGTACTTTTTCGTGATAAAATGTAGATTCTGGGCAGTAATGGGTTAATGACAGCATATTGGTGCACCTTTCTCATTTCAAAATGTTCTTCATGTGTGTTTGCATCATTTTCAGGCGATTTTTGCTGCCATTTTATATGTTAGGGTACCGTTCCGGCCCGTTCCGGGTACTTTTTCGTGATAAAATGTACATTTTGGGCAATAATGGGTTAATGACAGCATATTGGTGCACCTTTCTCATTTCAACATGTTCTTCATGTGTGTTTGCATCATTTTCAGGTGAGTTTTGCTGCCGTTTTATATATTAGGGTAGCGTTCCGGCCCGTTCCGGGTACTTTTTCGTGTTAAAATGTAGATTTTGGGCAGTAATGGGTTAATGACAGCACATTGTTCATCCTTTGCCATTTCAAAATGTTCTTCATGTGTGTTTGCATCATTTTCAGGTGAGTTTTGCTGCCGTCTTATATATTAGGGTACCGTTCCGGGTACTTTTTCATGTGAAAATGTAGATTTTGGGCTGTAATGGGTTAATGACAGCATATTGGTGCACCTTTCTCATTTCAAAATGTTCTTCATGTGTGTTTGCATCATTTTGAGGTGATTTTGGCTGCCTTTTTATATGTTAGGGTACCGTTCCGGTCCGTTCCGGGTACTTTTTCGTGATAAAATGTAAATTTTGGGCAATAATGGGTTAATGACAGCATATTGGTGCACCTTTCTCATTTCAACATGTTCTTCATGTGTGTTTGCATCATTTTCAGGTGAGTTTTGCTGCCGTTTTATATATTAGGGTACCGTTCCGGCCCTTTCTGGGTACTTTTTCATGTGAAAATGTAGATTTTGGGCTGTAATGGGTTAATGACAGTATATTGGAGCACCTTTCTCATTTCAAAATGTACTTCATGTGTGTTTGCAAAATTTTCAGGTGATTTTTGCTGCCATTTTATATGTTAGGGTAGCGTTCCGGCCCGTTGCGGGTACTTTTTCGTGATAAAATGTAGATTTTGGGCAGTAATGGGTTAATGACAGCATATTGGAGCACCTTTCTCATTTCAAAATGTACTTCATGTGTGTTTGCATAATTTTCAGGTGATTTTTGCTGCCATTTTATATGTTAGGGTACCGTTCCGGCCCGTTCCGGGTACTTTTTCGTGATAAAATGTAGATTTTGGGCAATAATGGGTTAATGACAGCATATTGGTGCACCTTTCTCATTTCAAAATGTTCTTCATGTGTGTTTGCATCATTTTCAGGTGATTTTTGCTGCCATTTTATATGTTAGGGTACCGTTCCGGCCCGTTCCGGGTACTTTTTCGTGATAAAATGTAGATTTTGGGCAATAATGGGTTAATGACAGCATATTGGTGCACCTTTCTCATTTCAACATGTTCTTCATGTGTGTTTGCATCATTTTCAGGTGAGTTTTGCTGCCGTTTTATATATTAGGGTAGCGTTCCGGCCCGTTCGGGGTACTTTTTCGTTTTAAAATGTAGATTTTGGGCAGTAATGGGTTAATGGCAGCACATTGTTCATCCTTTGACATTTCAAAATGTTCTTCATGTGTGTTTGCATCATTTTCAGGTGAGTTTTGCTGCCGTTTTATATATTAGGGTACCGTTCCGGCCCGTTCCGGGTACTTTTTCATGTGAAAATGTAGATTTTGGGCTGTAATGGGTTAATGACAGCATATTGGTGCACCTTTCTCATTTCAAAATGTTCTTCATGTGTGTTTGCATCATTTTGAGGTGATTTTGGCTGCCTTTTTATATGTTAGGGTACCGTTCCGGCTTGTTCCGGGTACTTTTTCGTGATAAAATGTAGATTTTGGGCAGTAATGAGTTAATGACAGCATATTGGTGCACCTTTCCCATTTCAAAATGTACTTCATGTGTGTTTGCATAATTTTCAGGTGATTTTTGCTGCCATTTTATATGTTAGGGTAGCGTTCCGGCCCGTTGCGCGTACTTTTTCGTGATAAAATGTAGATTCTGGGCAGTAATGGGTTAATGACAGCATATTGGTGCACCTTTCTCATTTCAAAATGTTCTTCATGTGTGTTTGCATCATTTTCAGGTGATTTTTGCTGCCATTTTATTTGTTAGGGTACCGTTCCGGCCCGTTCCGGGTACTTTTTCGTGATAAAATGTAAATTTTGGGCAGTAATGGGTTAATGACAGCATATTGGTGCACCTTTCTCATTTCAACATGTTCTTCATGTGTGTTTGCATCATTTTCAGGTGAGTTTTGCTGCCGTTTTATATGTTAGGGTAGCGTTCCGGCCCGTTGCGGGTACTTTTTCGTGATAAAATGTAGATTTTGGGCAGTAATGGGTTAATGACAGCATATTGGTGCACCTTTCTCATTTCAAAATGTTCTTCATGTGTGTTTGCATCATTTTCAGATGTTTTTTGCTGCCATTTTATATGTTAGGGTACCGTTCCGGCCCGTTCCGGGTACTTTTTCGTGATAAAATGTAAATTTTGGGCAATAATGGGTTAATGACAGGATATTGGTGCACCTTTCTCATTTCAACATGTTCTTCATGTGTGTTTGCATCATTTTCAGGTGAGTTTTGCTGCCGTTTTATATATTAGGGTAGCGTTCCGGCCCGTTCCGGGTACTTTTTCGTGTTAAAATGTAGATTTTGGGCAGTAATGGGTTAATGACAGCACATTGTTCATCCTTTGCCATTTCAAAATGTTCTTCATGTGTGTTTGCATCATTTTCAGGTGAGTTTTGCTGCCGTTTTATATATTAGGGTACCGTTCCGGCCCGTTCCGGGTACTTTTTCATGTGAAAATGTAGATTTTGGGCTGTAATGGGTTAATGACAGCATATTGGAGCACCTTTCTCATTTCAAAATGTTCTTCATGTGTGTTTGCATCATTTTGAGGTGATTTTGGCTGCCTTTTTATATGTTAGGGTACCGTTCCGGCCCGTTCCGGGTACTTTTTCGTGATAAAATGTAGATTTTGGGCAGTAATGGGTTAATGACAGCATATTGGAGCACCTTTCTCATTTCAAAATGTACTTCATGTGTGTTTGCATAATTTTCAGGTGATTTTTGCTGCCATTTTATATGTTAGGGTAGCGTTCCGGCCCGTTGCGGGTACTTTTTCGTGATAAAATGTAGATTTTGGGCAGTAATGGGTTAATGACAGCATATTGGTGCACCTTTCTCATTTCAAAATGTTCTTCATGTGTGTTTGCATCATTTTCAGGTGATTTTTGCTGCCATTTTATATGTTAGGGTACCGTTCCGGCCCGTTCCGGGTACTTTTTCGTGATAAAATGTACATTTTGGGCAATAATGGGTTAATGACAGCATATTGGTGCACCCTTCTCATTTCAACATGTTCTTCATGTGTGTTTGCATCATTTTCAGGTGAGTTTTGCTGCCGTTTTATATATTAGGGTATCGTTCCGGCCCGTTCCGTGTACTTTTTCGTGTTAAAATGTAGATTTTGGGCAGTAATGGGTTAATGACAGCACATTGTTCATCCTTTGCCATTTCAAAATGTTCTTCATGTGTGTTTGCATCATTTTCAGGTGAGTTTTGCTGCCGTTTTATATATTAGGGTACCGTTCCGGGTACTTTTTCATGTGAAAATGTAGATTTTGGGCTGTAATGGGTTAATGACAGCATATTGGTGCACCTTTCTTATTTCAAAATGTTCTTCATGTGTGTTTGCATCATTTTGAGGTGATTTTGGCTGCCTTTTTATATGTTAGGGTACCGTTCCGGCCCGTTCCGGGTACTTTTTCGTGATAAAATGTAAATTTTGGGCAATAATGGGTTAATGACAGCATATTGGTGCACCTTTCTCATTTCAACATGTTCTTCATGTGTGTTTGCATCATTTTCAGGTGAGTTTTGCTCCCGTTTTATATATTAGGGTACCGTTCCGGCCCGTTCCGGGTACTTTTTCATGTGAAAATGTAGATTTTGGGCTGTAATGGGTTAATGACAGCATATTGGTGCACCTTTCTCATTTCAAAATGTTCTTCATGTGTGTTTGCATCATTTTGAGGTGATTTTGGCTGCCTTTTTATATGTTGGGGTACCGTTCCGGCCCGTTCCGGGTACTTTTTCGTGATAAAATGTAGATTTTGGGCAGTAATGGGTTAATGACAGCATATTGGAGCACCTTTCTCATTTCAAAATGTACTTCATGTGTGTTTGCATAATTTTCAGGTGATTTTTGCTGCCATTTTATATGTTAGGGTAGCGTTCCGGCCCGTTGCGGGTACTTTTTCGTGATAAAATGTAGATTTTGGGCAGTAATGGGTTAATGACAGCATATTGGAGCACCTTTCTCATTTCAAAATGTACTTCATGTGTGTTTGCATAATTTTCAGGTGATTTTTGCTGCCATTTTATATGTTAGGGTAGCGTTCCGGCCCGTTGCGGGTACTTTTTCGTGATAAAATGTAGATTTTGGGCAGTAATGGGTTAATGACAGCATATTGGTGCACCTTTCTCATTTCAAAATGTTCTTCATGTGTGTTTGCATCATTTTCAGGTGATTTTTGCTGCCATTTTATATGTTAGGGTACCGTTCCGGCCCGTTCCAGGTACTTTTTCGTGATAAAATGTACATTTTGGGCAATAATGGGTTAATGACAGCATATTGGTGCACCTTTCTCATTTCAACATGTTCTTCATGTGTGTTTGCATCATTTTCAGGTGAGTTTTGCTGCCGTTTTATATATTAGGGTATCGTTCCGGCCCGTTCCGTGTACTTTTTCGTGTTAAAATGTAGATTTTGGGCAGTAATGGGTTAATGACAGCACATTGTTCATCCTTTGCCATTTCAAAATGTTCTTCATGTGTGTTTGCATCATTTTCAGGTGAGTTTTGCTGCCGTTTTATATATTAGGGTACCGTTCCGGGTACTTTTTCATGTGAAAATGTAGATTTTGGGCTGTAATGGGTTAATGACAGCATATTGGTGCACCTTTCTTATTTCAAAATGTTCTTCATGTGTGTTTGCATCATTTTGAGGTGATTTTGGCTGCCTTTTTATATGTTAGGGTACCGTTCCGGCCCGTTCCGGGTACTTTTTCGTGATAAAATGTAAATTTTGGGCAATAATGGGTTAATGACAGCATATTGGTGCACCTTTCTCATTTCAACATGTTCTTCATGTGTGTTTGCATCATTTTCAGGTGAGTTTTGCTGCCGTTTTATATATTAGGGTACCGTTCCGGCCCGTTGCGGGTACTTTTTCATGTGAAAATGTAGATTTTGGGCTGTAATGGGTTAATGACAGCATATTGGTGCACCTTTCTCATTTCAAAATGTTCTTCATGTGTGTTTGCATCATTTTGAGGTGATTTTGGCTGCCTTTTTATATGTTGGGGTACCGTTCCGGCCCGTTCCGGGTACTTTTTCGTGATAAAATGTAGATTTTGGGCAGTAATGGGTTAATGACAGCATATTGGAGCACCTTTCTCATTTCAAAATGTACTTCATGTGTGTTTGCATAATTTTCAGGTGATTTTTGCTGCCATTTTATATGTTAGGGTAGCGTTCCGGCCCGTTGCGGGTACTTTTTCGTGATAAAATGTAGATTTTGGGCAGTAATGGGTTAATGACAGCATATTGGTGCACCTTTCTCATTTCAAAATGTTCTTCATGTGTGTTTGCATCATTTTCAGGTGATTTTTGCTGCCATTTTATATGTTAGGGTACTGTCCCGGCCCGTTCTGGGTACTTTTTCGTGATAAAATGTAGATTCTGGGCAGTAATGGGTTAATGACAGCATATTGGTGCACCTTTCTCATTTCAAAATGTTCTTCATGTGTGTTTGCATCATTTTCAGGTGATTTTTGCTGCCATTTTATATGTTAGGGTACCGTTCCGGCCTGTTCCGGGCACTTTTTCGTGATAAAATGTAAATTTTGGGCAATAATGGGTTAATGACAGCATATTGGTGCACCTTTCTCATTTGAACATGTTCTTCATGTGTGTTTGCATCATTTTCAGGTGAGTTTTGCTGCCGTTTTATATATTAGGGTAGCGTTCCGGCCCGTTCCGGGTACTTTTTCGTGTTAAAATGTAGATTTTGGGCAGTAATGGGTTAATGACAGCACATTGTTCATCCTTTGCCATTTCAAAATGTTCTTCATGTGTGTTTGCATCATTTTCAGGTGAGTTTTGCTGCCGTTTTATATATTAGGGTACCGTTCCGGCCCGTTCCGGGTACTTTTTCATGTGAAAATGTAGATTTTGGGCTGTAATGGGTTAATGACAGCATATTGGTGCACCTTTCTCATTTCAAAATGTTCTTCATGTGTGTTTGCATCATTTTGAGGTGATTTTGGCTGCCTTTTTATATGTTAGGGTACCGTTCCGGCCCGTTCCGGGTACTTTTTCGTGATAAAATGTAGATTTTGGGCAGTAATGGGTTAATGACAGCATATTGGAGCACCTTTCTCATTTCAAAATGTACTTCATGTGTGTTTGCATAATTTTCAGGTGATTTTTGCTGCCATTTTATATGTTAGGGTAGCGTTCCGGCCCGTTGCGGGTACTTTTTCGTGATAAAATGTAGATTTTGGGCAGTAATGGGTTAATGACAGCATATTGGTGCACCTTTCTCATTTCAAAATGTTCTTCATGTGTGTTTGCATCATTTTCAGGTGATTTTTGCTGCCATTTTATATGTTAGGGTACCGTTCCGGCCCGTTCCGGGTACTTTTTCGTGATAAAATGTACATTTTGGGCAATAATGGGTTAATGACAGCATATTGGTGCACCTTTCTCATTTCAACATGTTCTTCATGTGTGTTTGCATCATTTTCAGGTGAGTTTTGCTGCCGTTTTATATATTAGGGTATCGTTCCGGCCCGTTCCGTGTACTTTTTCGTGTTAAAATGTAGATTTTGGGCAGTAATGGGTTAATGACAGCACATTGTTCATCCTTTGCCATTTCAAAATGTTCTTCATGTGTGTTTGCATCATTTTCAGGTGAGTTTTGCTGCCGTTTTATATATTAGGGTACCGTTCCGGGTACTTTTTCATGTGAAAATGTAGATTTTGGGCTGTAATGGGTTAATGACAGCATATTGGTGCACCTTTCTTATTTCAAAATGTTCTTCATGTGTGTTTGCATCATTTTGAGGTGATTTTGGCTGCCTTTTTATATGTTAGGGTACCGTTCCGGCCCGTTCCGGGTACTTTTTCGTGATAAAATGTAAATTTTGGGCAATAATGGGTTAATGACAGCATATTGGTGCACCTTTCTCATTTCAACATGTTCTTCATGTGTGTTTGCATCATTTTCAGGTGAGTTTTGCTGCCGTTTTATATATTAGGGTACCGTTCCGGCCCGTTCCGGGTACTTTTTCATGTGAAAATGTAGATTTTGGGCTGTAATGGGTTAATGACAGCATATTGGTGCACCTTTCTCATTTCAAAATGTTCTTCATGTGTGTTTGCATCATTTTGAGGTGATTTTGGCTGCCTTTTTATATGTTGGGGTACCGTTCCGGCCCGTTCCGGGTACTTTTTCGTGATAAAATGTAGATTTTGGGCAGTAATGGGTTAATGACAGCATATTGGAGCACCTTTCTCATTTCAAAATGTACTTCATGTGTGTTTGCATAATTTTCAGGTGATTTTTGCTGCCATTTTATATGTTAGGGTAGCGTTCCGGCCCGTTGCGGGTACTTTTTCGTGATAAAATGTAGATTTTGGGCAGTAATGGGTTAATGACAGCATATTGGAGCACCTTTCTCATTTCAAAATGTACTTCATGTGTGTTTGCATAATTTTCAGGTGATTTTTGCTGCCATTTTATATGTTAGGGTAGCGTTCCGGCCCGTTGCGGGTACTTTTTCGTGATAAAATGTAGATTTTGGGCAGTAATGGGTTAATGACAGCATATTGGTGCACCTTTCTCATTTCAAAATGTTCTTCATGTGTGTTTGCATCATTTTCAGGTGATTTTTGCTGCCATTTTATATGTTAGGGTACCGTTCCGGCCCGTTCCGGGTACTTTTTCGTGATAAAATGTACATTTTGGGCAATAATGGGTTAATGACAGCATATTGGTGCACCTTTCTCATTTCAACATGTTCTTCATGTGTGTTTGCATCATTTTCAGGTGAGTTTTGCTGCCGTTTTATATATTAGGGTATCGTTCCGGCCCGTTCCGTGTACTTTTTCGTGTTAAAATGTAGATTTTGGGCAGTAATGGGTTAATGACAGCACATTGTTCATCCTTTGCCATTTCAAAATGTTCTTCATGTGTGTTTGCATCATTTTCAGGTGAGTTTTGCTGCCGTTTTATATATTAGGGTACCGTTCCGGGTACTTTTTCATGTGAAAATGTAGATTTTGGGCTGTAATGGGTTAATGACAGCATATTGGTGCACCTTTCTTATTTCAAAATGTTCTTCATGTGTGTTTGCATCATTTTGAGGTGATTTTGGCTGCCTTTTTATATGTTAGGGTACCGTTCCGGCCCGTTCCGGGTACTTTTTCGTGATAAAATGTAAATTTTGGGCAATAATGGGTTAATGACAGCATATTGGTGCACCTTTCTCATTTCAACATGTTCTTCATGTGTGTTTGCATCATTTTCAGGTGAGTTTTGCTGCCGTTTTATATATTAGGGTACCGTTCTGGCCCGTTCCGGGTACTTTTTCATGTGAAAATGTAGATTTTGGGCTGTAATGGGTTAATGACAGCATATTGGTGCACCTTTCTCATTTCAAAATGTTCTTCATGTGTGTTTGCATCATTTTGAGGTGATTTTGGCTGCCTTTTTATATGTTGGGGTACCGTTCCGGCCCGTTCCGGGTACTTTTTCGTGATAAAATGTAGATTTTGGGCAGTAATGGGTTAATGACAGCATATTGGAGCACCTTTCTCATTTCAAAATGTACTTCATGTGTGTTTGCATAATTTTCAGGTGATTTTTGCTGCCATTTTATATGTTAGGGTAGCGTTCCGGCCCGTTGCGGGTACTTTTTCGTGATAAAATGTAGATTTTGGGCAGTAATGGGTTAATGACAGCATATTGGTGCACCTGTCTCATTTCAAAATGTTCTTCATGTGTGTTTGCATCATTTTCAGGTGATTTTTGCTGCCATTTTATATGTTAGGGTACTGTTCCGGCCCGTTCTGGGTACTTTTTCGTGATAAAATGTAGATTCTGGGCAGTAATGGGTTAATGACAGCATATTGGTGCACCTTTCTCATTTCAAAATGTTCTTCATGTGTGTTTGCATCATTTTCAGGTGATTTTTGCTGCCATTTTATATGTTAGGGTACCGTTCCGGCCTGTTCCGGGTACTTTTTCGTGATAAAATGTAAATTTTGGGCAATAATGGGTTAATGACAGCATATTGGTGCACCTTTCTCATTTGAACATGTTCTTCATGTGTGTTTGCATCATTTTCAGGTGAGTTTTGCTGCCGTTTTATATATTAGGGTAGCGTTCCGGCCCGTTCCGGGTACTTTTTCGTGTTAAAATGTAGATTTTGGGCAGTAATGGGTTAATGACAGCACATTGTTCATCCTTTGCCATTTCAAAATGTTCTTCATGTATGTTTGCATCATTTTCAGGTGAGTTTTGCTGCCATTTTATATATTAGGGTACCGTTCCGGCCCGTTCCGGGTACTTTTTCATGTGAAAATGTAGATATTGGGCTGTAATGGGTTAATGACAGCATATTTGTGCACCTTTCTCATTTCAAAATGTTCTTCATGTGTGTTTGCATCATTTTGAGGTGATTTTGGCTGCCTTTTTATATGTTAGGGTACCGTTCTGGCCCGTTCCGGGTACTTTTTCGTGATAAAATGTAGATTTTGGGCAGTAATGGGTTAATGACAGCATATTGGTGAACCTTTCCCATTTCAAAATGTACTTCATGTGTGTTTGCATAATTTTCAGGTGATTTTTGCTGCCATTTTATATGTTAGGGTAGCGTTCCGGCCCGTTGCGGGTACTTTTTCGTGATAAAATGTACATTCTGGGCAGTAATGGGTTAATGACAGCATATTGGTGCACCTTTCTCATTTCAAAATGTTCTTCATGTGTGTTTGCATCATTTTGAGGTGATTTTGGCTGCCTTTTTATATGTTAGGGTACCGTTCCGGCCCGTTCCGGGTACTTTTTTGTGATAAAATGTAGATTTTGGGCAGTAATGGGTTAATGACAGCATATTGGAGCACCTTTCTCATTTCAAAATGTACTTCATGTGTGTTTGCAAAATTTTCAGGTTGTTTTTGCTGCCATTTTATATGTTAGGGTAGCGTTCCGGCCCGTTGCGGGTACTTTTTCGTGATAAAATGTAGATTTTGGACAGTAATGGGTTAATGACAGCATATTGGTGCACCTTTCTCATTTCAAAATGTTCTTCATGTGTGTTTGCATCATTTTCAGGTGATTTTTGCTGCCATTTTATATGTTAGGGTACCGTTCCGGCCCGTTGCGGGTACTTTTTCGTGATAAAATGTAGATTTTGGGCAGTAATGGGTTAATGACAGCATATTGGTGCACCTTTCTCATTTCAAAATGTTCTTCATGTGTGTTTGCATCATTTTCAGGTGATTTTTGCTGCCATTTTATATGTTAGGGTACTGTTCCGGCCCGTTCTGGGTACTTTTTCGTGATAAAATGTAGATTCTGGGCAGTAATGGGTTAATGACAGCATATTGGTGCACCTTTCTCATTTCAAAATGTTCTTCATGTGTGTTTGCATCATTTTCAGGTGAGTTTTGCTGCCGTTTTATATATTAGGGTATCGTTCCGGCCCGTTCCGTGTACTTTTTCGTGTTAAAATGTAGATTTTGGGCAGTAATGGGTTAATGACAGCACATTGTTCATCCTTTGCCATTTCAAAATGTTCTTCATGTGTGTTTGCATCATTTTCAGGTGAGTTTTGCTGCCGTTTTATATATTAGGGTACCGTTCCGGGTACTTTTTCATGTGAAAATGTAGATTTTGGGCTGTAATGGGTTAATGACAGCATATTGGTGCACCTTTCTTATTTCAAAATGTTCTTCATGTGTGTTTGCATCATTTTGAGGTGATTTTGGCTGCCTTTTTATATGTTAGGGTACCGTTCCGGCCCGTTCCGGGTACTTTTTCGTGATAAAATGTAAATTTTGGGCAATAATGGGTTAATGACAGCATATTGGTGCACCTTTCTCATTTCAACATGTTCTTCATGTGTGTTTGCATCATTTTCAGGTGAGTTTTGCTGCCGTTTTATATATTAGGGTACCGTTCCGGCCCGTTCCGGGTACTTTTTCATGTGAAAATGTAGATTTTGGGCTGTAATGGGTTAATGACAGCATATTGGTGCACCTTTCTCATTTCAAAATGTTCTTCATGTGTGTTTGCATCATTTTGAGGTGATTTTGGCTGCCTTTTTATATGTTGGGGTACCGTTCCGGCCCGTTCCGGGTACTTTTTCGTGATAAAATGTAGATTTTGGGCAGTAATGGGTTAATGACAGCATATTGGAGCACCTTTCTCATTTCAAAATGTACTTCATGTGTGTTTGCATAATTTTCAGGTGATTTTTGCTGCCATTTTATATGTTAGGGTAGCGTTCCGGCCCGTTGCGGGTACTTTTTCGTGATAAAATGTAGATTTTGGGCAGTAATGGGTTAATGACAGCATATTGGTGCACCTTTCTCATTTCAAAATGTTCTTCATGTGTGTTTGCATCATTTTCAGGTGATTTTTGCTGCCATTTTATATGTTAGGGTACTGTTCCGGCCCGTTCTGGGTACTTTTTCGTGATAAAATGTAGATTCTGGGCAGTAATGGGTTAATGACAGCATATTGGTGCACCTTTCTCATTTCAAAATGTTCTTCATGTGTGTTTGCATCATTTTCAGGTGATTTTTGCTGCCATTTTATATGTTAGGGTACCGTTCCGGCCTGTTCCGGGTACTTTTTCGTGATAAAATGTAAATTTTGGGCAATAATGGGTTAATGACAGCATATTGGTGCACCTTTCTCATTTGAACATGTTCTTCATGTGTGTTTGCATCATTTTCAGGTGAGTTTTGCTGCCGTTTTATATATTAGGGTAGCGTTCCGGCCCGTTCCGGGTACTTTTTCGTGTTAAAATGTAGATTTTGGGCAGTAATGGGTTAATGACAGCACATTGTTCATCCTTTGCCATTTCAAAATGTTCTTCATGTGTGTTTGCATCATTTTCAGGTGAGTTTTGCTGCCGTTTTATATATTAGGGTACCGTTCCGGCCCGTTCCGGGTACTTTTTCATGTGAAAATGTAGATTTTGGGCTGTAATGGGTTAATGACAGCATATTGGTGCACCTTTCTCATTTCAAAATGTTCTTCATGTGTGTTTGCATCATTTTGAGGTGATTTTGGCTGCCTTTTTATATGTTAGGGTACCGTTCCGGCCCGTTCCGGGTACTTTTTCGTGATAAAATGTAGATTTTGGGCAGTAATGGGTTAATGACAGCACATTGTTCATCCTTTGCCATTTCAAAATGTTCTTCATGTGTGTTTGCATCATTTTCAGGTGAGTTTTGCTGCCGTCTTATATATTAGGGTACCGTTCCGGGTACTTTTTCATGTGAAAATGTAGATTTTGGGCTGTAATGGGTTAATGACAGCATATTGGTGCACCTTTCTCATTTCAAAATGTTCTTCATGTGTGTTTGCATCATTTTGAGGTGATTTTGGCTGCCTTTTTATATGTTAGGGTACCGTTCCGGTCCGTTCCGGGTACTTTTTCGTGATAAAATGTAAATTTTGGGCAATAATGGGTTAATGACAGCATATTGGTGCACCTTTCTCATTTCAACATGTTCTTCATGTGTGTTTGCATCATTTTCAGGTGAGTTTTGCTGCCGTTTTATATATTAGGGTACCGTTCCGGCCCTTTCTGGGTACTTTTTCATGTGAAAATGTAGATTTTGGGCTGTAATGGGTTAATGACAGCATATTGGAGCACCTTTCTCATTTCAAAATGTACTTCATGTGTGTTTGCAAAATTTTCAGGTGATTTTTGCTGCCATTTTATATGTTAGGGTAGCGTTCCGGCCCGTTGCGGGTACTTTTTCGTGATAAAATGTAGATTTTGGGCAGTAATGGGTTAATGACAGCATAATGGAGCACCTTTCTCATTTCAAAATGTACTTCATGTGTGTTTGCATAATTTTCAGGTGATTTTTGCTGCCATTTTATATGTTAGGGTAGCGTTCCGGCCCGTTGCGGGTACTTTTTCGTGATAAAATGTAGATTTTGGGCAGTAATGGGTTAATGACAGCATATTGGTGCACCTTTCTCATTTCAAAATGTTCTTCATGTGTGTTTGCATCATTTTCAGGTGATTTTTGCTGCCATTTTATATGTTACGGTACTGTTCCGGCCCGTTCTGGGTACTTTTTCGTGATAAAATGTAGATTCTGGGCAGTAATGGGTTAATGACAGCATATTGGTGCACCTTTCTCATTTCAAAATGTTCTTCATGTGTGTTTGCATCATTTTCAGGTGATTTTTGCTGCCATTTTATATGTTAGGGTACCGTTCCGGCCCGTTCCGGGTACTTTTTCGTGATAAAATGTAGATTTTGGGCAATAATGGGTTAATGACAGCATATTGGTGCACCTTTCTCATTTCAACATGTTCTTCATGTGTGTTTGCATCATTTTCAGGTGAGTTTTGCTGCCGTTTTATATATTAGGGTAGCGTTCCGGCCCGTTCGGGGTACTTTTTCGTTTTAAAATGTAGATTTTGGGCAGTAATGGGTTAATGACAGCACATTGTTCATCCTTTGACATTTCAAAATGTTCTTCATGTGTGTTTGCATCATTTTCAGGTGAGTTTTGCTGCCGTTTTATATATTAGGGTACCGTTCCGGCCCGTTCCGGGTACTTTTTCATGTGAAAATGTAGATTTTGGGCTGTAATGGGTTAATGACAGCATATTGGTGCACCTTTCTCATTTCAAAATGTTCTTCATGTGTGTTTGCATCATTTTGAGGTGATTTTGGCTGCCTTTTTATATGTTAGGGTACCGTTCCGGCCTGTTCCGGGTACTTTTTCGTGATAAAATGTAGATTTTGGGCAGTAATGAGTTAATGACAGCATATTGGTGCACCTTTCCCATTTCAAAATGTACTTCATGTGTGTTTGCATAATTTTCAGGTGATTTTTGCTGCCATTTTATATGTTAGGGTAGCGTTCCGGCCCGTTGCGCGTACTTTTTCGTGATAAAATGTAGATTCTGGGCAGTAATGGGTTAATGACAGCATATTGGTGCACCTTTCTCATTTCAAAATGTTCTTCATGTGTGTTTGCATCATTTTCAGGTGATTTTTGCTGCCATTTTATATGTTAGGGTACCGTTCCGGCCCGTTCCGGGTACTTTTTCGTGATAAAATGTAAATTTTGGGCAGTAATGGGTTAATGACAGCATATTGGTGCACCTTTCTCATTTCAACATGTTCTTCATGTGTGTTTGCATCATTTTCAGGTGAGTTTTGCTGCCGTTTTATATGTTAGGGTAGCGTTCCGGCCCGTTGCGGGTACTTTTTCGTGATAAAATGTAGATTTTGGGCAGTAATGGGTTAATGACAGCATATTGGTGCACCTTTCTCATTTCAAAATGTTCTTCATGTGTGTTTGCATCATTTTCAGATGTTTTTTGCTGCCATTTTATATGTTAGGGTACCGTTCCGGCCCGTTCCGGGTACTTTTTCGTGATAAAATGTAAATTTTGGGCAATAATGGGTTAATGACAGGATATTGGTGCACCTTTCTCATTTCAACATGTTCTTCATGTGTGTTTGCATCATTTTCAGGTGAGTTTTGCTGCCGTTTTATATATTAGGGTAGCGTTCCGGCCCGTTCCGGGTACTTTTTCGTGTTAAAATGTAGATTTTGGGCAGTAATGGGTTAATGACAGCACATTGTTCATCCTTTGCCATTTCAAAATGTTCTTCATGTGTGTTTGCATCATTTTCAGGTGAGTTTTGCTGCCGTTTTATATATTAGGGTACCGTTCCGGCCCGTTCCGGGTACTTTTTCATGTGAAAATGTAGATTTTGGGCTGTAATGGGTTAATGACAGCATATTGGTGCACCTTTCTCATTTCAAAATGTTCTTCATGTGTGTTTGCATCATTTTGAGGTGATTTTGGCTGCCTTTTTATATGTTAGGGTACCGTTCCGGCCCGTTCCGGGTACTTTTTCGTGATAAAATGTAGATTTTGGGCAGTAATGGGTTAATGACAGCATATTGGAGCACCTTTCTCATTTCAAAATGTACTTCATGTGTGTTTGCATAATTTTCAGGTGATTTTTGCTGCCATTTTATATGTTAGGGTAGCGTTCCGGCCCGTTGCGGGTACTTTTTCGTGATAAAATGTAGATTTTGGGCAGTAATGGGTTAATGACAGCATATTGGTGCACCTTTCTCATTTCAAAATGTTCTTCATGTGTGTTTGCATCATTTTCAGGTGATTTTTGCTGCCATTTTATATGTTAGGGTACCGTTCCGGCCCGTTCCGGGTACTTTTTCGTGATAAAATGTACATTTTGGGCAATAATGGGTTAATGACAGCATATTGGTGCACCTTTCTCATTTCAACATGTTCTTCATGTGTGTTTGCATCATTTTCAGGTGAGTTTTGCTGCCGTTTTATATATTAGGGTATCGTTCCGGCCCGTTCCGTGTACTTTTTCGTGTTAAAATGTAGATTTTGGGCAGTAATGGGTTAATGACAGCACATTGTTCATCCTTTGCCATTTCAAAATGTTCTTCATGTGTGTTTGCATCATTTTCAGGTGAGTTTTGCTGCCGTTTTATATATTAGGGTACCGTTCCGGGTACTTTTTCATGTGAAAATGTAGATTTTGGGCTGTAATGGGTTAATGACAGCATATTGGTGCACCTTTCTTATTTCAAAATGTTCTTCATGTGTGTTTGCATCATTTTGAGGTGATTTTGGCTGCCTTTTTATATGTTAGGGTACCGTTCCGGCCCGTTCCGGGTACTTTTTCGTGATAAAATGTAAATTTTGGGCAATAATGGGTTAATGACAGCATATTGGTGCACCTTTCTCATTTCAACATGTTCTTCATGTGTGTTTGCATCATTTTCAGGTGAGTTTTGCTCCCGTTTTATATATTAGGGTACCGTTCCGGCCCGTTCCGGGTACTTTTTCATGTGAAAATGTAGATTTTGGGCTGTTATGGGTTAATGACAGCATATTGGTGCACCTTTCTCATTTCAAAATGTTCTTCATGTGTGTTTGCATCATTTTGAGGTGATTTTGGCTGCCTTTTTATATGTTGGGGTACCGTTCCGGCCCGTTCCGGGTACTTTTTCGTGATAAAATGTAGATTTTGGGCAGTAATGGGTTAATGACAGCATATTGGAGCACCTTTCTCATTTCAAAATGTACTTCATGTGTGTTTGCATAATTTTCAGGTGATTTTTGCTGCCATTTTATATGTTAGGGTAGCGTTCCGGCCCGTTGCGGGTACTTTTTCGTGATAAAATGTAGATTTTGGGCAGTAATGGGTTAATGACAGCATATTGGAGCACCTTTCTCATTTCAAAATGTACTTCATGTGTGTTTGCATAATTTTCAGGTGATTTTTGCTGCCATTTTATATGTTAGGGTAGCGTTCCGGCCCGTTGCGGGTACTTTTTCGTGATAAAATGTAGATTTTGGGCAGTAATGGGTTAATGACAGCATATTGGTGCACCTTTCTCATTTCAAAATGTTCTTCATGTGTGTTTGCATCATTTTCAGGTGATTTTTGCTGCCATTTTATATGTTAGGGTACCGTTCCGGCCCGTTCCGGGTACTTTTTCGTGATAAAATGTACATTTTGGGCAATAATGGGTTAATGACAGCATATTGGTGCACCTTTCTCATTTCAACATGTTCTTCATGTGTGTTTGCATCATTTTCAGGTGAGTTTTGCTGCCGTTTTATATATTAGGGTATCGTTCCGGCCCGTTCCGTGTACTTTTTCGTGTTAAAATGTAGATTTTGGGCAGTAATGGGTTAATGACAGCACATTGTTCATCCTTTGCCATTTCAAAATGTTCTTCATGTGTGTTTGCATCATTTTCAGGTGAGTTTTGCTGCCGTTTTATATATTAGGGTACCGTTCCGGGTACTTTTTCATGTGAAAATGTAGATTTTGGGCTGTAATGGGTTAATGACAGCATATTGGTGCACCTTTCTTATTTCAAAATGTTCTTCATGTGTGTTTGCATCATTTTGAGGTGATTTTGGCTGCCTTTTTATATGTTAGGGTACCGTTCCGGCCCGTTCCGGGTACTTTTTCGTGATAAAATGTAAATTTTGGGCAATAATGGGTTAATGACAGCATATTGGTGCACCTTTCTCATTTCAACATGTTCTTCATGTGTGTTTGCATCATTTTCAGGTGAGTTTTGCTGCCGTTTTATATATTAGGGTACCGTTCCGGCCCGTTCCGGGTACTTTTTCATGTGAAAATGTAGATTTTGGGCTGTAATGGGTTAATGACAGCATATTGGTGCACCTTTCTCATTTCAAAATGTTCTTCATGTGTGTTTGCATCATTTTGAGGTGATTTTGGCTGCCTTTTTATATGTTAGGGTACCGTTCCGGCCCGTTCCGGGTACTTTTTCGTGATAAAATGTAGATTTTGGGCAGTAATGGGTTAATGACAGCATATTGGAGCACCTTTCTCATTTCAAAATGTACTTCATGTGTGTTTGCATAATTTTCAGGTGATTTTTGCTGCCATTTTATATGTTAGGGTAGCGTTCCGGCCCGTTGCGGGTACTTTTTCGTGATAAAATGTAGATTTTGGGCAGTAATGGGTTAATGACAGCATATTGGTGCACCTTTCTCATTTCAAAATGTTCTTCATGTGTGTTTGCATCATTTTCAGGTGATTTTTGCTGCCATTTTATATGTTAGGGTACCGTTCCGGCCCGTTCCGGGTACTTTTTCGTGATAAAATGTACATTTTGGGCAATAATGGGTTAATGACAGCATATTGGTGCACCTTTCTCATTTCAACATGTTCTTCATGTGTGTTTGCATCATTTTCAGGTGAGTTTTGCTGCCGTTTTATATATTAGGGTATCGTTCCGGCCCGTTCCGTGTACTTTTTCGTGTTAAAATGTAGATTTTGGGCAGTAATGGGTTAATGACAGCACATTGTTCATCCTTTGCCATTTCAAAATGTTCTTCATGTGTGTTTGCATCATTTTCAGGTGAGTTTTGCTGCCGTTTTATATATTAGGGTACCGTTCCGGGTACTTTTTCATGTGAAAATGTAGATTTTGGGCTGTAATGGGTTAATGACAGCATATTGGTGCACCTTTATTATTTCAAAATGTTCTTCATGTGTGTTTGCATCATTTTGAGGTGATTTTGGCTGCCTTTTTATATGTTAGGGTACCGTTCCGGCCCGTTCCGGGTACTTTTTCGTGATAAAATGTAAATTTTGGGCAATAATGGGTTAATGACAGCATATTGGTGCACCTTTCTCATTTCAACATGTTCTTCATGTGTGTTTGCATCATTTTCAGGTGAGTTTTGCTGCCGTTTTATATATTAGGGTACCGTTCCGGCCCGTTCCGGGTACTTTTTCATGTGAAAATGTAGATTTTGGGCTGTAATGGGTTAATGACAGCATATTGGTGCACCTTTCTCATTTCAAAATGTTCTTCATGTGTGTTTGCATCATTTTGAGGTGATTTTGGCTGCCTTTTTATATGTTGGGGTACCGTTCTGGCCCGTTCCGGGTACTTTTTCGTGATAAAATGTAGATTTTGGGCAGTAATGGGTTAATGACAGCATATTGGAGCACCTTTCTCATTTCAAAATGTACTTCATGTGTGTTTGCATAATTTTCAGGTGATTTTTGCTGCCATTTTATATGTTAGGGTAGCGTTCCGGCCCGTTGCGGGTACTTTTTCGTGATAAAATGTAGATTTTGGGCAGTAATGGGTTAATGACAGCATATTGGAGCACCTTTCTCATTTCAAAATGTACTTCATGTGTGTTTGCATAATTTTCAGGTGATTTTTGCTGCCATTTTATATGTTAGGGTAGCGTTCCGGCCCGTTGCGGGTACTTTTTCGTGATAAAATGTAGATTTTGGGCAGTAATGGGTTAATGACAGCATATTGGTGCACCTTTCTCATTTCAAAATGTTCTTCATGTGTGTTTGCATCATTTTCAGGTGATTTTTGCTGCCATTTTATATGTTAGGGTACCGTTCCGGCCCGTTCCGGGTACTTTTTCGTGATAAAATGTACATTTTGGGCAATAATGGGTTAATGACAGCATATTGGTGCACCTTTCTCATTTCAACATGTTCTTCATGTGTGTTTGCATCATTTTCAGGTGAGTTTTGCTGCCGTTTTATATATTAGGGTATCGTTCCGGCCCGTTCCGTGTACTTTTTCGTGTTAAAATGTAGATTTTGGGCAGTAATGGGTTAATGACAGCACATTGTTCATCCTTTGCCATTTCAAAATGTTCTTCATGTGTGTTTGCATCATTTTCAGGTGAGTTTTGCTGCCGTTTTATATATTAGGGTACCGTTCCGGGTACTTTTTCATGTGAAAATGTAGATTTTGGGCTGTAATGGGTTAATGACAGCATATTGGTGCACCTTTCTTATTTCAAAATGTTCTTCATGTGTGTTTGCATCATTTTGAGGTGATTTTGGCTGCCTTTTTATATGTTAGGGTACCGTTCCGGCCCGTTCCGGGTACTTTTTCGTGATAAAATGTAAATTTTGGGCAATAATGGGTTAATGACAGCATATTGGTGCACCTTTCTCATTTCAACATGTTCTTCATGTGTGTTTGCATCATTTTCAGGTGAGTTTTGCTGCCGTTTTATATATTAGGGTACCGTTCCGGCCCGTTCCGGGTACTTTTTCATGTGAAAATGTAGATTTTGGGCTGTAATGGGTTAATGACAGCATATTGGTGCACCTTTCTCATTTCAAAATGTTCTTCATGTGTGTTTGCATCATTTTGAGGTGATTTTGGCTGCCTTTTTATATGTTGGGGTACCGTTCCGGCCCGTTCCGGGTACTTTTTCGTGATAAAATGTAGATTTTGGGCAGTAATGGGTTAATGACAGCATATTGGAGCACCTTTCTCATTTCAAAATGTACTTCATGTGTGTTTGCATAATTTTCAGGTGATTTTTGCTGCCATTTTATATGTTAGGGTAGCGTTCCGGCCCGTTGCGGGTACTTTTTCGTGATAAAATGTAGATTTTGGGCAGTAATGGGTTAATGACAGCATATTGGTGCACCTTTCTCATTTCAAAATGTTCTTCATGTGTGTTTGCATCATTTTCAGGTGATTTTTGCTGCCATTTTATATGTTAGGGTACTGTTCCGGCCCGTTCTGGGTACTTTTTCGTGATAAAATGTAGATTCTGGGCAGTAATGGGTTAATGACAGCATATTGGTGCACCTTTCTCATTTCAAAATGTTCTTCATGTGTGTTTGCATCATTTTCAGGTGATTTTTGCTGCCATTTTATATGTTAGGGTACCGTTCCGGCCTGTTCTGGGTACTTTTTCGTGATAAAATGTAAATTTTGGGCAATAATGGGTTAATGACAGCATATTGGTGCACCTTTCTCATTTGAACATGTTCTTCATATGTGTTTGCATCATTTTCAGGTGAGTTTTGCTGCCGTTTTATATATTAGGGTAGCGTTCCGGCCCGTTCCGGGTACTTTTTCGTGTTAAAATGTAGATTTTGGGCAGTAATGGGTTAATGACAGCACATTGTTCATCCTTTGCCATTTCAAAATGTTCTTCATGTGTGTTTGCATCATTTTCAGGTGAGTTTTGCTGCCATTTTATATATTAGGGTACCGTTCCGGCCCGTTCCGGGTACTTTTTCATGTGAAAATGTAGATATTGGGCTGTAATGGGTTAATGACAGCATATTTGTGCACCTTTCTCATTTCAAAATGTTCTTCATGTGTGTTTGCATCATTTTGAGGTGATTTTGGCTGCCTTTTTATATGTTAGGGTACCGTTCCGGCCCGTTCCGGGTACTTTTTCGTGATAAAATGTAGATTTTGGGCAGTAATGGGTTAATGACAGCATATTGGTGAACCTTTCCCATTTCAAAATGTACTTCATGTGTGTTTGCATAATTTTCAGGTGATTTTTGCTGCCATTTTATATGTTAGGGTAGCGTTCCGGCCCGTTGCGGGTACTTTTTCGTGATAAAATTTACATTCTGGGCAGTAATGGGTTAATGACAGCATATTGGTGCACCTTTCTCATTTCAAAATGTTCTTCATGTGTGTTTGCATCATTTTGAGGTGATTTTGGCTGCCTTTTTATATGTTAGGGTACCGTTCCGGCCCGTTCCGGGTACTTTTTTGTGATAAAATGTAGATTTTGGGCAGTAATGGGTTAATGACAGCATATTGGAGCACCTTTCTCATTTCAAAATGTACTTCATGTGTGTTTGCAAAATTTTCAGGTTGTTTTTGCTGCCATTTTATATGTTAGGGTAGCGTTCCGGCCCGTTGCGGGTACTTTTTCGTGATAAAATGTAGATTTTGGACAGTAATGGGTTAATGACAGCATATTGGTGCACCTTTCTCATTTCAAAATGTTCTTCATGTGTGTTTGCATCATTTTCAGGTGATTTTTGCTGCGATTTTATATGTTAGGGTACCGTTCCGGCCCGTTGCGGGTACTTTTTCGTGATAAAATGTAGATTTTGGGCAGTAATGGGTTAATGACAGCATATTGGTGCACCTTTCTCATTTCAAAATGTTCTTCATGTGTGTTTGCATCATTTTCAGGTGATTTTTGCTGCCATTTTATATGTTAGGGTACTGTTCCGGCCCGTTCTGGGTACTTTTTCGTGATAAAATGTAGATTCTGGGCAGTAATGGGTTAATGACAGCATATTGGTGCACCTTTCTCATTTCAAAATGTTCTTCATGTGTGTTTGCATCATTTTCAGGTGAGTTTTGCTGCCGTTTTATATATTAGGGTATCGTTCCGGCCCGTTCCGTGTACTTTTTCGTGTTAAAATGTAGATTTTGGGCAGTAATGGGTTAATGACAGCACATTGTTCATCCTTTGCCATTTCAAAATGTTCTTCATGTGTGTTTGCATCATTTTCAGGTGAGTTTTGCTGCCGTTTTATATATTAGGGTACCGTTCCGGGTACTTTTTCATGTGAAAATGTAGATTTTGGGCTGTAATGGGTTAATGACAGCATATTGGTGCACCTTTCTTATTTCAAAATGTTCTTCATGTGTGTTTGCATCATTTTGAGGTGATTTTGGCTGCCTTTTTATATGTTAGGGTACCGTTCCGGCCCGTTCCGGGTACTTTTTCGTGATAAAATGTAAATTTTGGGCAATAATGGGTTAATGACAGCATATTGGTGCACCTTTCTCATTTCAACATGTTCTTCATGTGTGTTTGCATCATTTTCAGGTGAGTTTTGCTGCCGTTTTATATATTAGGGTACCGTTCCGGCCCGTTCCGGGTACTTTTTCATGTGAAAATGTAGATTTTGGGCTGTAATGGGTTAATGACAGCATATTGGTGCACCTTTCTCATTTCAAAATGTTCTTCATGTGTGTTTGCATCATTTTGAGGTGATTTTGGCTGCCTTTTTATATGTTGGGGTACCGTTCCGGCCCGTTCCGGGTACTTTTTCGTGATAAAATGTAGATTTTGGGCAGTAATGGGTTAATGACAGCATATTGGAGCACCTTTCTCATTTCAAAATGTACTTCATGTGTGTTTGCATAATTTTCAGGTGATTTTTGCTGCCATTTTATATGTTAGGGTAGCGTTCCGGCCCGTTGCGGGTACTTTTTCGTGATAAAATGTAGATTTTGGGCAGTAATGGGTTAATGACAGCATATTGGTGCACCTTTCTCATTTCAAAATGTTCTTCATGTGTGTTTGCATCATTTTCAGGTGATTTTTGCTGCCATTTTATATGTTAGGGTACTGTTCCGGCCCGTTCTGGGTACTTTTTCGTGATAAAATGTAGATTCTGGGCAGTAATGGGTTAATGACAGCATATTGGTGCACCTTTCTCATTTCAAAATGTTCTTCATGTGTGTTTGCATCTTTTTCAGGTGATTTTTGCTGCCATTTTATATGTTAGGGTACCGTTCCGGCCTGTTCCGGGTACTTTTTCGTGATAAAATGTAAATTTTGGGCAATAATGGGTTAATGACAGCATATTGGTGCACCTTTCTCATTTGAACATGTTCTTCATGTGTGTTTGCATCATTTTCAGGTGAGTTTTGCTGCCGTTTTATATATTAGGGTAGCGTTCCGGCCCGTTCCGGGTACTTTTTCGTGTTAAAATGTAGATTTTGGGCAGTAATGGGTTAATGACAGCACATTGTTCATCCTTTGCCATTTCAAAATGTTCTTCATGTGTGTTTGCATCATTTTCAGGTGAGTTTTGCTGCCGTTTTATATATTAGGGTACCGTTCCGGCCCGTTCCGGGTACTTTTACATGTGAAAATGTAGATATTGGGCTGTAATGGGTTAATGACAGCATATTTGTGCACCTTTCTCATTTCAAAATGTTCTTCATGTGTGTTTGCATCATTTTGAGGTGATTTTGGCTGCCTTTTTATATGTTAGGGTACCGTTCCGGCCCGTTCCGGGTACTTTTTCGTGATAAAATGTAGATTTTGGGCAGTAATGGGTTAATGACAGCATATTGGTGAACCTTTCCCATTTCAAAATGTACTTCATGTGTGTTTGCATAATTTTCAGGTGATTTTTGCTGCCATTTTATATGTTAGGGTAGCGTTCCGGCCCGTTGCGGGTACTTTTTCGTGATAAAATTTACATTCTGGGCAGTAATGGGTTAATGACAGAATATTGGTGCACCTTTCTCATTTCAAAATGTTCTTCATGTGTGTTTGCATCATTTTGAGGTGATTTTGGCTGCCTTTTTATATGTTAGGGTACCGTTCCGGCCCGTTCCGGGTACTTTTTTGTGATAAAATGTAGATTTTGGGCAGTAATGGGTTAATGACAGCATATTGGAGCACCTTTCTCATTTCAAAATGTACTTCATGTGTGTTTGCAAAATTTTCAGGTTGTTTTTGCTGCCATTTTATATGTTAGGGTAGCGTTCCGGCCCGTTGCGGGTACTTTTTCGTGATAAAATGTAGATTTTGGACAGTAATGGGTTAATGACAGCATATTGGTGCACCTTTCTCATTTCAAAATGTTCTTCATGTGTGTTTGCATCATTTTCAGGTGATTTTTGCTGCCATTTTATATGTTAGGGTACCGTTCCGGCCCGTTGCGGGTACTTTTTCGTGATAAAATGTAGATTTTGGGCAGTAATGGGTTAATGACAGCATATTGGTGCACCTTTCTCATTTCAAAATGTTCTTCATGTGTGTTTGCATCATTTTCAGGTGATTTTTGCTGCCATTTTATATGTTAGGGTACTGTTCCGGCCCGTTCTGGGTACTTTTTCGTGATAAAATGTAGATTCTGGGCAGTAATGGGTTAATGACAGCATATTGGTGCACCTTTCTCATTTCAAAATGTTCTTCATGTGTGTTTGCATCATTTTCAGGTGAGTTTTGCTGCCGTTTTATATATTAGGGTATCGTTCCGGCCCGTTCCGTGTACTTTTTCGTGTTAAAATGTAGATTTTGGGCAGTAATGGGTTAATGACAGCACATTGTTCATCCTTTGCCATTTCAAAATGTTCTTCATGTGTGTTTGCATCATTTTCAGGTGAGTTTTGCTGCCGTTTTATATATTAGGGTACCGTTCCGGGTACTTTTTCATGTGAAAATGTAGATTTTGGGCTGTAATGGGTTAATGACAGCATATTGGTGCACCTTTCTTATTTCAACATGTTCTTCATGTGTGTTTGCATCATTTTCAGGTGAGTTTTGCTGCCGTTTTATATATTAGGGTACCGTTCCGGCCCGTTCCGGGTACTTTTTCATGTGAAAATGTAGATTTTGGGCTGTAATGGGTTAATGACAGCATATTGGTGCACCTTTCTCATTTCAAAATGTTCTTCATGTGTGTTTGCATCATTTTGAGGTGATTTTGGCTGCCTTTTTATATGTTGGGGTACCGTTCCGGCCCGTTCCGGGTACTTTTTCGTGATAAAATGTAGATTTTGGGCAGTAATGGGTTAATGACAGCATATTGGAGCACCTTTCTCATTTCAAAATGTACTTCATGTGTGTTTGCATAATTTTCAGGTGATTTTTGCTGCCATTTTATATGTTAGGGTAGCGTTCCGGCCCGTTGCGGGTACTTTTTCGTGATAAAATGTAGATTTTGGGCAGTAATGGGTTAATGACAGCATATTGGTGCACCTTTCTCATTTCAAAATGTTCTTCATGTGTGTTTGCATCATTTTCAGGTGATTTTTGCTGCCATTTTATATGTTAGGGTACTGTTCCGGCCCGTTCTGGGTACTTTTTCGTGATAAAATGTAGATTCTGGGCAGTAATGGGTTAATGACAGCATATTGGTGCACCTTTCTCATTTCAAAATGTTCTTCATGTGTGTTTGCATCTTTTTCAGGTGATTTTTGCTGCCATTTTATATGTTAGGGTACCGTTCCGGCCTGTTCCGGGTACTTTTTCGTGATAAAATGTAAATTTTGGGCAATAATGGGTTAATGACAGCATATTGGTGCACCTTTCTCATTTGAACATGTTCTTCATGTGTGTTTGCATCATTTTCAGGTGAGTTTTGCTGCCGTTTTATATATTAGGGTAGCGTTCCGGCCCGTTCCGGGTACTTTTTCGTGTTAAAATGTAGATTTTGGGCAGTAATGGGTTAATGACAGCACATTGTTCATCCTTTGCCATTTCAAAATGTTCTTCATGTGTGTTTGCATCATTTTCAGGTGAGTTTTGCTGCCGTTTTATATATTAGGGTACCGTTCCGGCCCGTTCCGGGTACTTTTACATGTGAAAATGTAGATATTGGGCTGTAATGGGTTAATGACAGCATATTTGTGCACCTTTCTCATTTCAAAATGTTCTTCATGTGTGTTTGCATCATTTTGAGGTGATTTTGGCTGCCTTTTTATATGTTAGGGTACCGTTCCGGCCCGTTCCGGGTACTTTTTCGTGATAAAATGTAGATTTTGGGCAGTAATGGGTTAATGACAGCATATTGGTGAACCTTTCCCATTTCAAAATGTACTTCATGTGTGTTTGCATAATTTTCAGGTGATTTTTGCTGCCATTTTATATGTTAGGGTAGCGTTCCGGCCCGTTGCGGGTACTTTTTCGTGATAAAATGTACATTCTGGGCAGTAATGGGTTAATGACAGCATATTGGTGCACCTTTCTCATTTCAAAATGTTCTTCATGTGTGTTTGCATCATTTTGAGGTGATTTTGGCTGCCTTTTTATATGTTAGGGTACCGTTCCGGCCCGTTCCGGGTACTTTTTTGTGATAAAATGTAGATTTTGGGCAGTAATGGGTTAATGACAGCATATTGGAGCACCTTTCTCATTTCAAAATGTACTTCATGTGTGTTTGCAAAATTTTCAGGTTGTTTTTGCTGCCATTTTATATGTTAGGGTAGCGTTCCGGCCCGTTGCGGGTACTTTTTCGTGATAAAATGTAGATTTTGGACAGTAATGGGTTAATGACAGCATATTGGTGCACCGTTCTCATTTCAAAATGTTCTTCATGTGTGTTTGCATCATTTTGAGGTGATTTTGGCTGCCTTTTTATATGTTAGGGTACCGTTCCGGCCCGTTCCGGGTACTTTTTTGTGATAAAATGTAGATTTTGGGCAGTAATGGGTTAATGACAGCATATTGGAGCACCTTTCTCATTTCAAAATGTACTTCATGTGTGTTTGCAAAATTTTCAGGTTGTTTTTGCTGCCATTTTATATGTTAGGGTAGCGTTCCGGCCCGTTGCGGGTACTTTTTCGTGATAAAATGTAGATTTTGGGCAGTAATGGGTTAATGACAGCATATTGGTGCACCTTTCTCATTTCAAAATGTTCTTCATGTGTGTTTGCATCATTTTCAGGTGATTTTTGCTGCCATTCTATATGTTAGGGTACCGTTCCGGCCCGTTCCGGGTACTTTTTCGTGATAAAATGTAAATTTTGGGCAATAATGGGTTAATGACAGCATATTGGTGCACCTTTCTCATTTGAACATGTTCTTCATGTGTGTTTGCATCATTTTCAGGTGAGTTTTGCTGCCGTTTTATATATTAGGGTAGCGTTCCGGCCCGTTCCGGGTACTTTTTCGTGTTAAAATGTAGATTTTGGGCAGTAATGGGTTAATGACAGCACATTGTTCATCCTTTGCCATTTCAAAATGTTCTTCATGTGTGTTTGCATCATTTTCAGGTGAGTTTTGCTGCCGTTTTATATATTAGGGTACCGTTCCGGCCCGTTCCGGGTACTTTTTCATGTGAAAATGTAGATATTGGGCTGTAATGGGTTAATGACAGCATATTTGTGCACCTTTCTCATTTCAAAATGTTCTTCATGTGTGTTTGCATCATTTTGAGGTGATTTTGGCTGCCTTTTTATATGTTAGGGTACCGTTCCGGCCCGTTCCGGGTACTTTTTCGTGATAAAATGTAGATTCTGGGCAGTAATGGGTTAATGACAGCATATTGGTGAACCTTTCCCATTTCAAAATGTACTTCATGTGTGTTTGCATAATTTTCAGGTGATTTTTGCTGCCATTTTATATGTTAGGGTAGCGTTCCGGCCCGTTGCGGGTACTTTTTCGTGATAAAATGTACATTCTGGGCAGTAATGGGTTAATGACAGCATATTGGTGCACCTTTCTCATTTCAAAATGTTCTTCATGTGTGTTTGCATCATTTTGAGGTGATTTTGGCAGCCTTTTTATATGTTAGGGTACCGTTCCGGCCCGTTCCGGGTACTTTTTTGTGATAAAATGTAGATTTTGGGCAGTAATGGGTTAATGACAGCATATTGGAGCACCTTTCTCATTTCAAAATGTACTTCATGTGTGTTTGCAAAATTTTCAGGTTGTTTTTGCTGCCATTTTATATGTTAGGGTAGCGTTCCGGCCCGTTGCGGGTACTTTTTCGTGATAAAATGTAGATTTTGGACAGTAATGGGTTAATGACAGCATATTGGTGCACCTTTCTCATTTCAAAATGTTCTTCATGTGTGTTTGCATCATTTTCAGGTGATTTTTGCTGCCATTTTATATGTTAGGGTACCGTTCCGGCCCGTTCCGGGTACTTTTTCGTGATAAAATGAAAATTTTGGGCAGTAATGGGTTAATGACAGCATATTGGTGCACCTTTCTCATTTCAACATGTTCTTCATGTGTGTTTGCATCATTTTCAGGTGAGTTTTGCTGCCGTTTTATATATTAGGGTAGTGTTCCGGCCCGTTCCTGGTACTTTTTCGTGTTAAAATATAGATTTTGGGCAGTAATGGGTTAATGACAGCACATTGTTCATCCTTTGCCATTTCAAAATGTTCTTCATGTGTGTTTGCATCATTTTCAGGTGAGTTTTGCTGCCGTTTTATATATTAGGGTACCGTTCCGGCCCGTTCCGGGTACTTTTTCATGTGAAAATGTAGATTTTGGGCTGTAATGGGTTAATGACAGCATATTGGTGCACCTTTCCCATTTCAAAATGTTCTTCATGTGTGTTTGCATCATTTTGAGGTGATTTTGGCTGCCTTTTTATATGTTAGGGTACCGTTCCGGCCCGTTCCGGGTACTTTTTCGTGATAAAATGTAGATTTTGGGCAGTAATGGGTTAATGACAGCATATTGGTGCACCTTTCTCATTTCAAAATGTACTTCATGTGTGTTTGCATAATTTTCAGGTGATTTTTGCTGCCATTTTATATGTTAGGGTAGCGTTCCGGCCCGTTGCGGGTACTTTTTCGTGATAAAATGTAGATTCTGGGCAGTAATGGGTTAATGACAGCATATTGGTGCACCTTTCTCATTTCAAAATGTTCTTCATGTGTGTTTGCATCATTTTCAGGTGATTTTTGCTGCCATTTTATATGTTAGGGTACCGTTCCGGCCCGTTCCGGGTACTTTTTCGTGATAAAATGTAAATTTTGGGCAATAATGGGTTAATGACAGCATATTGGTGCACCTTTCTCATTTCAACATGTTCTTCATGTGTGTTTGCATCATTTTCAGGTGAGTTTTGCTGCCGTTTTATATATTAGGGTAGCGTTCCGGCCCGTTCCGGGTACTTTTTCGTGTTAAAATGTAGATTTTGGGCAGTAATGGTTTAATGACAGCACATTGTTCATCCTTTGCCATTTCAAAATGTTCTTCATGTGTGTTTGCATCATTTTCAGGTGAGTTTTGCTGCCGTTTTATATAGTAGGGTACCGTTCCCGCCCGTTCCGGGTACTTTTTCATGTGAAAATGTAGATTTTGGGCTGTAATGGGTTAATGACAGCATATTGGTGCACCTTTCTCATTTCAAAATGTTCTTCATGTGTGTTTACATCATTTTGAGGTGATTTTGGCTGACTTTTTATATGTTAGGGTACCGTTCCGGCCCGTTCCGGGTACTTTTTCGTGATAAAATGTAGATTTTGGGCAGTAATGGGTTAATGACAGCATATTGGAGCACCTTTCTCATTTCAAAATGTACTTCATGTGTGTTTGCAAAATTTTCAGGTGATTTTTGCTGCCATTTTATATGTTAGGGTACCGTTCCGGCCCGTTCCGGGTACTTTTTCGTGATAAAATGTAAATTTTGGGCAGTAATGGGTTAATGACAGCATATTGGTGCACCTTTCTCATTTCAACATGTTCTTCATGTGTGTTTGCATCATTTTCAGGTGAGTTTTGCTGCCGTTTTATATATTAGGGTAGCGTTCCGGCCCGTTCCGGGTACTTTTTCGTGTTAAAATATAGATTTTGGGCAGTAATGGGTTAATGACAGCACATTGTTCATCCTTTGCCATTTCAAAATGTTCTTCATGTGTGTTTGCATCATTTTCAGGTGAGTTTTGCTGCCGTTTTATATATTAGGGTACCGTTCCGGCCCGTTCCGGGTACTTTTTCATGTGAAAATGTAGATTTTGGGCTGTAATGGGTTAATGACAGCATATTGGTGCACCTTTCTCATTTCGAAATGTTCTTCATGTGTGTTTGCATAATTTTCAGGTGATTTTTGCTGCCATTTTATATGTTAGGGTAGCGTTCCGGCCCGTTGCGGGTACTTTTTCGTGATAAAATGTAGATTTTGGGCAGTAATGGGTTAATGACAGCATATTGGTGCACCTTTCTCATTTCAAAATGTTCTTCATGTGTGTTTGCATCATTTTCAGGTGAGTTTTGCTGCCGTTTTATATATTAGGGTAGCGTTCCGGCCCGTTCCGGGTACTTTTTCGTGGTAAAATGTAGATTTTGGGCAGTAATGGGTTAATGACAGCACATTGTTCATCCTTTGCCATTTCAAAATGTTCTTCATGTGTGTTTGCATCATTTTCAGGTGAGTTTTTCTGCCGTTTTATATATTAGGGTACCGTTCCGGCCCGTTCCGGGTACTTTTTCATGTGAAAAAGTAGATTTTGGGCTGTAATGGGCTAATGACAGCATATTGGTGCACCTTTCTCATTTCAAAATGTTCTTCATGTGTGTTTGCATCATTTTGAGGTGATTTTGGCTGCCTTTTTATATGTTAGGATAGCGTTCCGGCCCGTTGCGGGTACTTTTTTGTGATAAAATATAGATTTTGGGCAGTAATGGGTTAATGACAGCATATTGGTGCACCTTTCTCATTTCAAAATGTTCTTCATGTGTGTTTGCATCATTTTCAGGTGATTTCTGCTGCCATTTTATATGTTAGGGTACTGTTCCGGCCCGTTCTGGGTACTTTTTCGTGATAAAATGTAAATTTTGGGCAATAATGGGTTAATGACAGCATATTGGTGCACCTTTATCATTTCAACATGTTCTTCATGTGTGTTTGCATCATTTTCATGTGAGTTTTGCTGCCGTTTTATATATTAGGGTAGCGTTCCGGCCCGTTCCGGGTACTTTTTCGTGTTAAAATGTAGATTTTGGGCAGTAATGGGTTAATGACAGCACATTGTTCATCCTTTGCCATTTCAAAATGTTCCTCATGTGTGTTTGCATCATTTTCAGGTGCTTTTTGCTGCCATTTTATATGTTAGGGTACCGTTCCGGCCCGTTCCAGGTTTTTTTCGTGTGAAAATATAGATTTTGGGCAGTAATGGGTTAATGACAGCACATTGTTCATCCTTTGCCATTTCAAAATGTTCTTCATGTGTTTGCATCATTTTCATGTGAGTTTTGCTGCCGTTTTATATATTAGGGTACCGTTCCGGGCCGTTCCGGGTACTTTTTCGTCTGAAAATTTAGATTTTGGGCAGTAATGGGTTAATGACAGCACATTGTTCAACCTATCCCATTTCCAAAATGTTCTTCATGTGTGTTTGCATCATTTTCAGGTGAGTTTTGCTGCCATTTTATATATTAGGGTACCGTTCCGGCCCGTTCCAGCCTGTTCCGGGTTTTACACCGTTCCGTGTACATCCATAATCATGACTGACAACGAAAACTCCCTGTCTGTGACGCAGACGGAGTCCCTCCCGTGCCTACTAAGAAAGAGAATGTCCTGGAGAGGGTGCTAATGAGCCAAGCCGAGATGCCTTGAGCCCCACGCACCCTGACAGATCTAGACAATATCCTGGTGTTTCCCAGCTTGTTACTATACTAGATGTCAGAGCATCTGCTGGATGTACGTCCGGTGCTCATCCCTGTGAAATTTGGCAATCCCAGCTTGCACCGAGGCTGAGTTCTAAGAGGGGGAACTCGAGTAGTACCCGCTTTGGGGAAGCAGTCAGGAGAGGCGGCCCAGTGCAGGGAATGCCAAGAGGAACCAGCGAGCAGCAGTGAAGTGGGGCACCCCCCCCTGAGTTTGGGGCCCCCTTGCTGGCAGATATCGCTGACACCGATGCACATTGAGGACCACGATTGGCCTGTGCAGAGGGGTGAGATACCATGGTGAGGGGCGGCAAGCTGATTTGGGTCAGGAAGGAGAGTGCACGCCTGTGGCCGCTAGTGTGGGCCCTATGTTGCACTGCAGACAGAGGAGGAAACAACGCTGCAGAGTACGCCTGGGAACTAAGTACCGGTATAGCACCTCAGAGCTTGCCTGGAAAGGGAGCTGCAGGATGGCAGTTGGCGGGTCCGGGTGGCGGTGAGGCAGGTATATTGGGACATCGGCAGCAGCAACTTCATTACCCAAGATCCAAATCTACTGACCAACTCCAAATTGGCGGGGGAGCTGCTGGTGGCAAGAATTGCTGCCATGAGTGACATGTCAGCATGAAGTGTGGTGCTCCTTGCTGAACTCGGAGGCCGTGACTCTCGCCAGGCCAAGGGCGGGCAGTGCACGGGTTACACTGCAGGGCCTGGAGAGCGGTCAAGGAGCACGACATGCTGTGCTACTCTATGCTACTGGAAGGTGCTCTGCGACCTGGGGACCACTCATAGGTGCTTATAGAGAGCAGAAGGTTGAGGCGCAGAAGGTTGAGGCCTGCACCCTGGGCTGGGGGGCAACTGGCTTTTCATGAGATGGTGGATCCCAAACACAGGAGGCATTGCAGAACTGCTTCATTAACGCCTGCGATGGGGCGCCTGTGTGAGACTGCCATAAATAAAACATAAATAAGGAGCAGTGCAGGGACGAGGCCAGGCACAGAAAACTTGTGTCCCCCTCTGGTAACTATTGGTGCATAAAGTGGCAATGACTGGAGTATTATTGTTGACTGCATAATTTCATAGGCTACTGGATCTACTGGAGCTGTGCCTCGCAGTTGGAAACAGGTGAGTTCCTCATCAGCGGCGGTCTGACATTAACCCAGGAGCATAAGCCCATTCGATGTGCAGTGTCTGCGCTGCCTTACACAACTAGGGAGCAGACTGCTGCATAACAGCTGAACGGGGTACTCAACCGCATGACTGGGGTGTGTTAGGCAGAATCCTGTGCAGTGCCCTTAGGGACCACTAGACATAATTAAGACCACAGGTGGCAATACAAGTTTTACCTTTGGTACAATCCTGTACTGCTAAATTATAGTGGTAGCAGTAGCAGAGCAGCCAGGTTTATCTCAAGAGTATATGAGCAGTAGCAGAGATTACACAAAGGGACCACAATTACTGTGGCTCAAGCAAACACTGACTCAAGGTTTCAGGTAAAAAATATAAGTACATTTATTTTTAAACCATCAGTTATAAACACAACACTTCCATTAAACTTTAAACAAAACCACACGTTAAATATACTACAACTAACCAATTCACTTTGTACATTATGTCTCAATGTAAGTACCCTGTATTTGAATGACCCGGTGTTATGAACAAAACACGATACCGCGGGTACGGTTGCAATCACTTTTTGACAGTTCGGTCTACTCAATAAACGCATATCCGTGACATGAAATGGTACCGGGGAAAAACACACTTAGCACCTGAGATACCCAGAGGGAGTTGGAGGCAAAAATCACAGGCAATATTTAGGTTAGGCAGACAGCATCAAGAAACACTCAGAAATAGGAGTTCAAAAGTCAAAGGGTCGGAGCCAGGGTTAAGTGACCCCAGAGACCTGTTGCCGAAGATCACACTGTTAGACAGTTCACGATTCCACGTAGCCAAAAGTACTTTGATATTATCAATGTTCGAAAGCAAAAGTTATAAGAAGACAAGGACGAACCTTGAGGATGAAGAAAAGGGATTCACCCAGTTTCCTCAAGTAGAGCACAGTACCTTATTCCAATGATGCAGCTGGTGCCCTGGCAGTTGTTCCTGTTGGTTTCCAGCAGACCCACGATTCCTGGAGCTTCGTTGCGAAGGAGGACATCTGAAGGGGGTCCGCACCACACAGGGATGAAGCCGGCAGCAGCGACAACGAATAAAAGGTGCGCTCCTTAAAAAGACCAGGAGAGGCTCGGCAGGTGGCTATCCGGACCACTACAGCAGTATGTAGCGATTTCGACCACGGCGGAGATCTCTGGCTGAAGAAGATGAGCTGGTTATCTCCACCAGGCTCAAGGGAAGAAGACTCTGGACTGGATCCCCTCTTAGTCGTTGAAGGGTAGATAGCTCAGGACTGGAGCAGGGCTTCACCAGGACGGGGTAGTTGCAGTAGCCGTCGTTCTCTCCGCTTCTCTTCAGTTCCTTGTAGTTCCAGAGGAGACTCTGACTTCTAGCCCAAGAGACCTGCCTTTTATGCGCAAAACCCCCATTCACACAGCCTGGCTGTCAATCACGCAGCAGGGGGGTTGTCCAGCTGGGACAACCACCTCAGCCAATCATGGCAAAGTGCGACTTGGGTTTCCTAGGATACCCTGTGCAGGGGGTGACTACACCCCTTCCCCACATTCAGTCTACCTAGACACCCAGGCGCCAAGAGGAGGGCTTCTCTGCAGAAGCCCGCCAAAAGACGGTGAACAAAGAAGGCAAACCTAGTTTGCTGCGCAAAGTAAAACACAAGAAGAACTTTAACAAAAGAAAATGGCGAATAAACCCAACCGGAGCCAAAAGAAAGACAATTTGGTCAAGCGGGTTTATGCAAAAATAGCCAAAAGTATTACCACATTTATATAGTATATCCGCAGTAGAAGAACAAGTTACTTCTTACCTGATAACGTTCTTTCGATGGGATGTTCCTCCGACGTATTCCTTATCTTGATCGATCATCTCCAGCTTGCTGGTTGCTGGCCTCGGAAAAAACATTAGGAATACGTCGGAGGAACATCCCATCGAAAGAACGTTACCAGGTAAGAAGTAACTTGTTCTTCGAAGGGATTGTGTCCTCCGACATATTCCTTATCTTGATAGACTCCCATAGCAGTGGTGTGTAACTGGAGGTGGGAGTAAAATTGCCATGTTTCCCTTCAATAATGAACAGAGTGCAACACAGCTTTGCCAAATCTAGTCTCTTGGCTAGAGGAGGAATGCAGGTTGTAATATTTTGTGAAGGTATGTGTTGACGACCATGTGGCAGCTGCAGATATGTCTTGAATCGGTACCCCTCTTTGGAGGACCGAAGAGGCTACGATACCCCTGGTTGAATGAGCCCTAGGATTTTGAGGAGGCTCTTTCCCTGCCAGTTTGTAACATTCCAGAATGACCAAAATAATCCATCTGGAAATAGTCTGTTTTGTTATCGGTAATCCCAATTTGTGCCCTGAGTAACCTACGAACAGTTGGTCTGCTTGCCTAATCGTAGCAAGTCTGCAGATGTAAAAGCTCAAAGCCCGCCTTGGGTCCAGCCTATGTAGACTTTCTCCCTCTTTCCCGGATGGGGAGGGGGATAGAATGAAGGTAGGGTACTCTTCTGAGTGATGTGGAATTCAGAAACTACCTTTGGGAGGACATTAGGCTTCACTTGTAGGACAACTTTGTGTTCATGAAAAATTGTATGAGGGGGTTTACAAGATAGAGCTTGTAATTCGCTCACCCTCCTCGCAGATGTCAATGCCACTAATAAGACAGTTTTAAGGGTGAGAAATCTTAGCGAACAAGAGTGGAGTGGTTCAAAAGGAGTACCCATCAGGAAATTTAAGACTAAATTTAAGTCCCATAAGGGAACTTGGAATGGTCTTGGAGGATAGACATTGGTTAATCCCTTCAGAAATTGTATTACTAAGGGTAACTTGAAATACAATGGTTCCTCTGCAGTGCGCTTGAAAATCGATAGCGCTGCGAGTTAGCCCTTGATAGTGCCAACCTGAAGGCCTGAATTTGCCAAATAGAGTAGAAAAGATAACACCATTGGTGTACCACATGAAAAGGGATCGATATTCTTTTCTCTACACCAGCTGCAAAATTTGTTCCAACGGCAGCGGTATAAAGTCTTTGTTGCTGGCCTTCTGGCCGAAATCAACAGCTCCATGACGTCATCTGGGAGGTCCCAATCCTTGTATCCCAACCTTTCAGATACCAAGCGTGAAGGTTGAGGGTTCTGATGTTTGGATGGAGAACCTGAACTCCCTTCTGCAAGAGAAGATTCTCCTTGAGTGGAAGACGAATTGGAGGGCAGATGGACATGTCCAGAAGGTCTGGGTACCACGTTCTCCTGGCCCAGTCCGGGGCAATTAGGATCATGGCTTTCCGAAACCTTCTCAACCTCCTGATCATTTGAGGATTGACAGGGACTGGAGGAAACTCATGCAGAAGTGGAAACTCCCAGTCCACTACGAACGCGTCCCCTAGAGCTCCTCTCGGGGGAAATTCCCTTGAACAAAACTGATTGCACTTCCTGTTGATGCTGGTGGCGAACAGATTGGTTCCCCAAAGGGTGAAGATCTGTTGAAGGACTTCCTGAGCTAGTTCCCACTCGTGGGAGACTGTACTCTGCCTGCTCAGAGCAGCGTCCGCCGTCAAGCTTTTCTCTCCGGCTAAGTGAACTGCTGATAGAGAGATTCCTTCTTCGATTGCCCAAAACCAGAGCTGCATCGCTTCTCTGCACAGAGGCAGTGATCCTACGCCTCCTCTTTTGTTGAGGTAGTGCATGGCCACTGTGTTGTCCGTCATTATCAGGACATTTTTCCCCTGTACAGATGGCAGAAAAGCCTTCAGCGCTAGTCTGATTGCTCTCAGCTCTAACAGGTTGATATGTAGTCTGGACTCTGATGGAGACCAACGACCGCTGATGGTCAAGTCGTTGGGGGCTCCCCACCCCGTGAGTTAGGCATCTGTGACTACTGTTATCTCCGGCCATGGTTGCCAAAACAGTTCTCCTTTCAAAATGTTCTCCTGACAGGCCCACCACTGAAGGTCTCGAGCCACCTTGTCCGGAACCTGAAGGAGATCTGTCATTCTCCCTGAGAATTGCGACCACTGAGTTCTTAGTGCCCACTGTGAAGAGATCTCATTCTCAGGCGAGCCTCTGGCACAAGGAAGATGCAGGATGCCATAAGGCCTAGCAACCTCAAATAAATGACGGCTGGGAGACGTTGGGCATTTTGAAACTTGGTGACCATTTGCAGAATATCTTGAGCCCTCACCTCTGGTGGCAAGGCATTTCCCAGGGAAGTGTCCAGGACCGCTCCAATGAACTGGAGTCTCTGTGATGGCATAATCTGTGACTTCTTTAAATTGAGGGAGAAGCCCAATTTGTGAAGGAAGTGGCAGACATAATCTAGCTGGATCTGAGCTTGTTCCAGAGATACAGCTCTGATCAGCCAATCATTCAGGTAGGGGTAGACATGAATACCTTCCCTCCTTAGACTTGCAGCCACTACCGACATTAGCTTGGTGAAGACCCTCGGGGCGGAGGTCAGCCCAAATGGCAGAACTCGAAATTGATAATGAGAGCTGCCAATTGCGAACCTCAGGTATTTCCTGTGTTTGAGATGGATTGGCACATGGAAATAAGCATCCTGAAGGTCCAGAGATAACAGCCAGTCCTGGAGCTGGAGGGCCTGAAGGATCTGAAAGAGAGTTACCATCTTGAACTTGTCTTTCCTGAGGAACTTGTTCAATTCTCGTAAGTCCAAGATAGGTCTCAGTCCTCCGTCCTTCTTCGGTATTAGGAAGTAGGGGGAGTACCAGCCCTTGTTCCTCTCCGCTACAGGTACCGGTTCTATGGCACCTTTCTCCAGCAGGTCTACAATTTCCTGCAAGAGGAGCGGATCTGGAACTTTCAGAGAGCTGTTTCCCGGTGGATGACTCTGAGGAATGCGTAGAAAAAGCAGGCAGTAACCTTGGGCAACTGTCTCCAATGCCCAAGCATCTGACGTAACAGCCTGCCATTCCGTCAGATGTTGAGTTAGCCTGCCCCCTACTGGTGTCTTGTGAGGAGAGTCCTCAGAGTGATTTAGAGGCGGCTGATGCAGATGCCAAGGGTAAAGAGGCACCTGCTGCTGCGGCTTTTGTATTTTTACCCCGTCCACCTCGGGTGAATCTTTTTTGACCTCTTTGAACTGACTGTCCTCTGCCTTTTTCGAATGCGGAATAAAAGCGAAAGGACTTACCTCTCCAAGAGGTTCCTGAGGGGCGATATGGCGTTTGACAGATTGCAGCTCCCAGGGATTTTGCTGCTGCTTTGGATGTCTGTAACTTTTCTAGGCTGTCATCCGCCGTCTTACCAAAAAAAGAAGAGCCGTCAAAGGGCATATTTAAAAGTCTGGCTTGTACATCTGAAGCAAACCCAGACTTTCGCAACCACGCAAATCTGCGGGTTGTAGTACTCGCGGCCATGGCCCTACTGATACTGTCAGCAGAATCAATGCCAGTTTGAAGGGATTTGCACATTGCGTCTTTACCATCCTTAATGATGTTTAGAAACGCTTCCCTTTCTTCTCCCTCTGGGAGGCAGTCTGCCGCTGATGAAGCACACTCCCAAAGTGTATGGCTGAACCTTTGCGAGCTTACAAGTAGCGTTAATAGATTTCAACGCCATGCTACATGCAGAAAAGACTTTCTTAGCCATAGAGTCGTATCATTTGTCATCCCTGTCCTGTGGAACAGTAGGGTATGCCGATGAACTGCATGATGCAGTTGCTGCTTGAACAACCAGACTCTCTGGAGTTGGATGTTTAGACAAAAATTCAGGGTCATTAGCAGATACCCTATATTTGGCTGATAACTTCTTGTTAACCGCCGGGATAACCTCAGGAGTTTCCCAGTTAGCCAATATTTTTCTTTGTAATGCAGCGTGAAATGGAACCACAGGATCCTCCTGTGGGCCTTTAACTAAAATGATTGCAAGGTCATCCTGTTGGAATGCAGGTGAAGGTGTAGACGAACCCATGAATTCTATAATCCTTGCCATTAAAATTCTGTAAGGGGTGTCGACATGTTCCCCTGGGTCTGGTTTGGCAAATTCTATTTCTGGGGAAGTATCTAACCCACTTGCCTCATGTAAGGATTCTCAAAGGTCCTTTAACCTATTTTCCTCAGAGGTAAATTCCTCTGGTTCAGGTGTTGTAGTTCTCTGCAACCCAAAAGGTCTTTCTTGATCCGAATCCTCCCCTTCTTCATAAATTGAAGACAAAGGTCTGAAATGATCAGACGTTGGAAATGGCTTAAATCCCATTTCCAGAGAAGAAGGGGCCAAATTTGTCATAATTGGTTGAGAAAACGTCGACGTCGTCGACGCGGACGTTAAAGGCTTTGAAAATACCGAACAAGGCATCGAGAAGATCGGAAGAGGCCTCGAAGAGCTCGAGAGGATCGGAATCCTACTCGAGGTTGTCGATGACATTCTCGAAGTCGTGTTAGAGGCCCTTGGTATGACCACTGGCTGTGAGGTAGTGACGGCCGTGGGTTTGTTCTTTTTCTGCGTCGACGTCCGCACCGAAGACGGCGTCGATTCGATCGACCTATGCGTCGATGAGCCCTTCGATAATGGCGTCGATGATGCAGATTTATGCGTCGAAGGGACTTTCGACGATGGCGTTGATGGCACAGTGCCTTTGCTCGAGGGTTCGTGACGCTCTCAAGTAGTTTCTTTTCCCCGGGTGCAAAGAATCGCAGCGTTTCGATTTTTCAGGTCTTTCACCCAGGGTATCACCCTCAGCTGTCTTCGAGGGGGTCAAGGCCGCTTTCTCGAAGACGCTAAGCATCCTTTTATGGAATTCCTCCCAATCAGCCTGAGAGCTATGTTTTGTGGGGCAGGTGACTCTTTCCGGGGAAACAGAAGAAGACGAGGAAGGGGATCTTCAACATCTCTTACTCGAATGCTTGGATCTCGAAGAGTGGTGGGAACTGCTTTGAGACCTAAAACGAAAATGTTTCCTGTGTCGGCGAGGAGACGAATGTCTCGACTCTGCTGAGGAAACTTTCGAAGGAGATTTGACTGTCTTCCCTCTCTCCAGCTTCCCCTTACGCTCCTTCAAGGCTTTCGCCATCATGGACATGCAGTCCTCGCACTCCGAACATTGGTGCTCCGATCCCAGGCACCACAAACACAGTCTCGACATTTTTTGAAGCCGGACCGTGGAGTCGTCGGTGCGGATGAGGAAGCCATCGAGTAAGAGTTGGTATTCTCGAGGAATAATGAAGAATATATCTGACTAACGAACTGAGCAATGCGATTCCGAGGCACACGAAGCGCAGAAAAATGGAACCGAGCAACGGACGCTGCGCAAGTCTATTTATACGCATGATGACATCGGCGCCGATACGGAGGCTGTCGAGGAACATCGGCTAGAGGGACATCGACGCGCAGTACCCTCTACTGAAATTTTTTTTTTCCGAGGCCAGCAACCAGCAAGCTGGAGATGATCTATCAAGATAAGGAATACGTCGGAGGACACAATCCCTTCGAAAGGTTAGGGTAGATACCACTGCCACCAGCCAAGTCTAAATGTTAAAAGAGCGAAACAATGCTCAGGGAGGCAAAGACAGAAAAGGGGTACAGATTAGCCCTTTCCAGTACTCCATGTAAGATGGGGTGCACTGGGTCTGTGGTAAAAATGACTATGTAAAGTAAATGGCAACTTTACCTTTCTCTGGGGGACAGTAGTCAGCCCCCGTGAAATGTAGTTAGAGGGAAGTCTTAAAGACAACCCTGGGTTACTGCACTAAAGGTGCTGTGTAACCCATACAAGAACAGGGGCACCTGGAGTGGTGTGCTCCAGTGCCCAAGAGCACACAATGAGTAAAATGAGTAAAAACACATAGGCCAAAACACATGTAAGAGTGGAAAAAGGATGTACACTCTTACCAGGTGGAAAAATAAACTCCAGAAATCCAGCAAAGCTGCTGGGGGACTCACTAGGTGAGGGAAATGAGCCCTAGAAGGAGAATTCTCCCTAACAGGGTGTGAAGTGGGGTGTGGAATCGGAACACCTAGACTGGTGGTGACCCGTGGTGGACATTTGGTACAAGATCACCCTCCCTGACACACGGAGGAATGCTGGTCTTTATAAGGAGCCAAAGGGCGAATTGGTGAGCTTTTTGTGCTTGGGAGGTGTGGTGGCAGCCCCTGTCTGACTCTTGGGCCTGAGGCTTTTCTTGGGCTTCTCAGGGGGTGGTGCCATCTGTGAAGGGTATCCACTAGAGGTCGTGGGGTGGCGTTGAGCGGAACACAGAGAGCATTACCTGTGGTTTTGGGACTGGCACTCCTGCAAATCCCCATAGGCACTAGGGGTACCAAAGAGAACAGGAACCTGAGGCACAGCAAGATGTCCAAATCGAGTAAAGCAGGGAAACAACAATCGAAGCTACAATATCAGAAACCCACTCCGGTCAAAAGTCACAAAATGATGGAGGATTCCTTAGGTGTGAGCTCTGTGCTCTCACCACCAGATGCCAGTGGAGCATTTAATGATATCAAAACAATGTTCAATGAGCTACAGGCCAGTATACAATCGTTAGATGACATGTAAAGTAGACCACATGCGGGTCCGTCTGGATAAGCATGGGAGGAGACTGGATGAGGTTGAAGGACGGGTGTCTACAGTCGAGGATGAATCTTCAACTACAACATGGGAGCTTCTCAGAGTGAAAAGGGCTTTAAAGGAACTGTCAGATAAACAGGAGGATCTTGGATCTAGGTCCAGAACAAACAATCTCTAGTTAGTGGGTGTTCCTGAATCAGCGGAACAACGAGCCATGGAACCTCTGTTCAAGTCGATCCTACGTGAGGTGCTGGTAGGTGAAGACTTCTCTGCAGTGTTTATTGTGGAAAAAGCACATCGAATACACAGTGGGAAGAAATCGATTCCGGGTGCACAAGGCCTCTCAATCCTAGCCCGGATTTTGAACTGTCAGGACCGGGATCTCGCTCTTCAAAAGGCCAGGTAGAAGGGACCTCTGACATATTAGGGAGACCCTATTAGGATCTTTCCAGATTTATCAGATAATGTGCAGGCATCCAGGAGAACATATATTGACATGGTATGGTATGGTAATGTTTATTTATAAAGCACCTATACACAGGCAAATGTTTCAAAGTGCTCAGGGAAGATGGGAACATGGGAAAAACACAATAGTCATTCAGGGACCTTGACGTTCTGAAGCGATAAATAGTCTGCACAGACAGAGTATTTCAATATGGTACAAGTAACACAAAGCAAATAGGTCTGAATTAAGAAAAACAGCTCAGGGAGAGGGCCATACGAAATGCCATGCTGGTCCCCGCCAAACTCAGAGCGGAACATGTGGGGCGGGTGCTGTTTTTTCATACCCCAGATGAAGCCAACACTTTCCTCAGGTGCTTCTGTAAGTAAGGCATGGTATCACAAGTATGACACTGACACAATGGATACAATTTGCAAAACATTTACTGGAAATGTGGGGATCGGAGAAACTCCTATTTTGCCCTATAACTAAGATGGGAGTAGTCTCGACCATCAAACGATAAACAAAACAGTCCTAGTGGATGTAAAGACTGGATGGGGGGTATCTGTACGTCTGACCCCTATATGGCAGAGTAGAAGCACAGAGAACCCTAGCCAAGGTTCTATTTATGGTAGCTATGGACGAGCAACCAAGGCTTAAGCTCACAAGAGGTGATGCAGGTTGGTTCTTAAGTACAATGAGTCCCCAAGCCCCCACAAAGGCATGTCCAAACACTATGTTATGTGCTAACACAGCTCTTTATATAAAAGTTAAGGTTCAGATATATATATACACAATTCAATAACACACTTTGTACTCTGGCAATACTATAATGACAAACCTATACAATGATATGTGGTACTACACCTCATCACGAGTTGGGCGGTAACCCTTAAATCCGGCGGAAACAGTATTAGCGCCATCAATACCGCTCCACAACTTTAAATCCTGCTGGAGCTATTGAGGCCGGCGGTAGTAGAGCCGACTGTAATAGCGCCGGCTGTAATAGTGCCGGTACCCAATTGCACTATTACAGAGCCATCATAAGTACGGCGTTGGTGGCATTAGCGTCAGAAAACCGGCGTTAAAACAGCCAAAAATATCCTTGGCCGAATGCTGGAGGTAAAATAACACATGAGACAGCAATAAGGGTCCAGGTGAAAACACTGCACACCAGAGGGCTTCAAAGGACCCATCCACGCACAACACACCCTCCCAACACCATTCCACCTTTAGGAGCAGGGAGGAGACAGCAATAAGCGCCCAGGTGAAAACAATGCACACCAGAGGCCTACAAAGGACCCACCCATGCACAACACACCCTTCCCAACACCATGTTGCCATTTGGAGCACGGGAGCCTTGATGATGACATCTACTTGCTGCGCCTGGAGCTACAGAGGCCTGCCAAACAGCCCAGGGCCCTGGGAGCACAGGGGGTGGTGGGGACGAGGAGAAGGAGGAGGAGACCAGAACCAGCAAGGCAGCCAGCCATCCCCAGGGTCAGGCCGACAACCTGGGCCCTGACTGATGGGCAGATGGTGACTGAGTACAGGCTGGACAGGGCAACCATCACCCAGTTACTGGACACAATCCAGGCTGACATAGGCAGCCGTAGAGCCATTCGCACTGCTGTGCCCCCACTTGTCAAGCTTGTGTCGGTAGTACAGTACCTCGGGACTGGCAGCTACCAACACACTGTTGCCATGATGCATGGCATGGCCCAGTCCACCTTCAGTGCCGTGCTGGGACAGGTGCTGGGTGCACTGCTGCTCCATGTCAATGAGCACATTGCATTGCCAGCCACACAGGCACAGATCAACCAGCTCAAGGGCCAGTTCCATGCCATTGCACAAGTCCCGTACGTTATAGCAGCCCTGGACTGCACACATGTAGCACTAGTAGCACCCCAGCAACATGAGGCAGCCTACAGGAACTGGCAGAATTACCATTCCATGAACGTGCAGATGATGTGTAGGCCTGACCTAACCATCACCCACTGTTGCGCCCGCTACCCAGGATCCACCCACGACTCCATGGTCCTTTGCTACAGTACCCTGCCAGCCTACATGGAGAGGCACCGAGGCCAAAACACATGGATGTTGTGTGAGTACAAATCTAGCCTCAAATGCATGCCAAATTACATCTGTTGCATTTGCCTCACACGTGAAACCTTGCACGTTCAACACAGCAGAACCCAGTCTGAATGGCACACACTTGTGAAAGCACAGTCACATATGGAAGCTCAACTACCACAAAGCATCTTGTGTGTGTCGCAATGCTGCTCCTCACCCTAACACAGATGAGATATCCCACCCTGGCTACCAGACAGTCATGCCAATGGAGTCCTAATGTAGGCACATCCGCAAACCCACTATACACGAGTAGTCGGAGTCACGACAATGACCATCCCTGAGATACTGACCTCTGATTGGCCAATCACATGCATGGCCAAATGTACATGATCGTGCCAAGTAGCAAACGCAACACCAGCCATAGTGAATGCCACGACACATGGCCTAACAACATGTCACATGAACATGCAGATGTAAGGGTACCTTCATCCAATAATAAGGGACAGAGTACTGTGGCATTTAGACACAGGGATGGTGCATGCAGTAAGTAGTCAATTGATTGATTGCTGCACCTTGCACAGCACACACCACAATGAAAGTAACTATATGGAAATTAGCGTACATGTATTACATGAGTGTGACACACAAAAGCATTCACATATTAATTGATACACTGCTGCATGTAAACCTCAGCCCATGCATGTCTCTGAAGGTGAAGGATGTATGTAACATTGCACTGAGATAGCATGAACCTTCTCAACACATACTTGATTCTGCTGCAAATGTCACTGATGACTGGGCCTTGTACACACACTGAACCAACCTTGCCCTAATGTCCGCATTCTCTCCCGTGCAGGTGATTCTGGATACCCGCAGTACACATGGCTCATGACTCCTGTGCATCATCCACACACTCCAGCTGAGCTGGCATACAACATTGCCCATGGGCATACACACATCTGTGTGGAAAGGGCATCTGGACTGCTGAAGGCATGCTTCCGGTGCCTAGACCGTACGGGAGGGGCATTGATATATGCACCAGAGAAAGTTTGCAAAATCATATTTACCTGTGCCATGCTGCACAACATTTGCTGTCAAAGGCATGTGCCACTACCCCCTGATGCTGATGGCCAGCCACGTGGGGATGGGAGTGATGATGAAAGTGTGGCCGAAGCCAGGGCACATGTACACAGGGATGGGGTGAGGAAGGGGAGGTTGGCCAGACAGGCATTGATTGACAATTATTTTTGATCCACTGGATTGATACATTTTACACATATCACTTGTAAAATAAAGAGCACTTCAACTCAGTCATGAATGTCCATGTTTTGTATGCATTATGAATGGTATTTCTTTTTAACAAACCCCTCACCCCCCTGTGAACTCCCCATCACACATTCCCCCACCCCCCTGTGAACTCCCCATCACACACTCCCCTCAGCCCCCTGTGAACTCCCCATTACACACTCCCCCACCACCCTGTGAACTCCCGATCACACACACCCCTCACCCCCCTGTGAACTCCCCATCACACACTCCCCCCAACCCTCTGTGAACTCCTCATCACACACTCCCCCACCCACCTGTGAACTCCTCATCACACGCTCCCCCCTCCCCACTCCGAACACCCCAAAACCGTGCTAGTGGGTCCATGTGCCCAGGGCTGGGCACAACTATGCCAGGTCGATCTAGGATGTTTGTGGGCGCTTCCCACGGCCAGCTCCCTCTGGTGAGCGGTGGGGGAGGTTGTGCAGGGAACGGCGCCTGGGCGAAGCCTCCAGGGATCCCTCTGTGGGTGTTGTAGAGGCAGATGGTATTGCTCCCGAGACCTGCAGCTGCTGCCGGAGCAGACTGTTTGACTCCCGCATCTGCTCAGCATGTGCAGATTGTACCTTGCACAGCTCCCATACCCTTTGTCCAAAAACTGTCTGGGCCGCTGTACAGCCCTCCATCACTGTACGTGTCCGTGCATTTTCACGTGCCATGGTCTTGGCTGCATTCCGTATGGCACGGCTGATAGCCTTGATGTGGCGGATGTGATCTGTCGGCATGGCTTCAATTCGCAGCTGTTCTGGCCTCCATCACATCCAGCCGTCCCATCACAGCAGCTCTTGTGATGATGGGTCTTTGAGGTGTGCTGGGGATCAGACTGACAGCTCTGCACGGGCAGAAGGGGGCTGTTGGGGGACATGGTGCCACCTCTGATGGGGCTGCTGTGGTTGGAGTGCCTATCCTCAGGAGTACCTTAAGATGGTGTGTCCACTTCCGGCTCTGGTGTGCGGGCATGATGCACACTTACATGTGCAGTTTGTGCATCCACTGGTGCCTGCTCCGGGCTTCCCTGGGGTGTGCCCATCCCATGTGTGACACTGTGGCTCGGTGAAGACACCAGTGCGGTGTGTCTTGCTGCTGTGGATGTGTGGGTCTCATCAGAGTTAGACCCACTGGTGGCTCCCTCCACATCCTGAGTGTCTGTGGTCACTTCTGGGCTTTGAGGCATTGTCGGCCTGCAGCCTTCTGGACGCTTCACCCATCTGGGTGGGCTACGATGGGGTGACCTTGGATGTGTCCTGCATCTTGTTTTTTCTTGCCGGTCCCTTTGCAGGGTGGTGGTGCTGGTAGAAGGGCGTCAGGACATGCAGCTGGATGGTGTTGCTTCCTCCCCATCATCATCGGCCTGTGAGGAGCGATGCGTGCCTGTGGAGTACATAGGTTTTTGTATGAGTTGAGGGCAGCTTACATTTGTATCATACATTTCATGCCTTACAGTGGGTTTGGACACAGTTTCTATCATGCTTGGCCATTGCATTTTAGTGAGTCCCCATGTTGTGATTGGTGGAACGTGGTACAGGGGAGGGACACTGCTTGGACATGTTGGTGTGCCATCTTCAGATGTCTGTTGAGGATGCACAGCTCCCATATTGCTGTGCGGGTGGGGCTTTCATACGCACCCACGCATCACATTGCTGTGCCATGGCCATGGATGTCTTTCCCCTGGACCTTAGGTTGATACATTGTACGCACCTATGGTACAAGGTGGCGCTAGGGTACCATGGTACTTGGGGGCAGTAATGGGGGGCTGCAGTGCCTCACACACATTGTATACACACACATTCACTCAGGGTCTGGAGGCGTGGGCCTAACAGATTCATGCATTTCCTGGGACGGGGGTTCTCTCCTGCAGCCTCCTCAGTACCGGTGCCAACTTCCGCTCCTCCAACTACCTCAATAGTGCCCATGTCGATCGGGGTCATCATCTGCTCCTCCCAGGGGGTGAGCTCCGGTGGTGGTGGTGCTGGCCCTCCTCCAGTCCCCATGCTCTCACTCCTGTGCAGGGCCAGGAGACCACATACACGTGCCTGCAAGTCATTCAGGCGCTTGCGGCAGTCCTCCCCATCCCTGGGCACATGGCCCACTGCAAACACCTTCTGGCTCACTTGCCTCCAGATCTGTGCTCGCCGCTGAGCACTTGTCTTGCGCTGCTGGGGGCCGTACAGCTCTTCCTGATAGGCCAGAACCTCCTCTACAAGTATGGCTAGCTCCTGGTCTGTAAACTTTGGTTTTCTCACCCTATCCAGGGCTGACTTGCCCCTGGTGCGTTCCTGAGCCATTTTCCTATCTTTACAAGTGTGGATGGCTTGCAGTGGCTGTGATTTTCGGCAGAGTGTGATCTCCAAAATGGCCGCCGCTTTATTTCCTGTTCCGGTGGTGACGTGTTTCCCGCGGCGCTATTGGCACGCGCTAATAGCACCGTGGCTCGGCGGTAGCGCAATGCCTGCTGGATTTACGGGTTCCTGGCCACTTTTTCCGCCAGGCACTATTTGCATTAACGCCATGTCCCTGTGCGCATGCACGCAAACTCATGATCTGGCGTTGTTTCCGCCAAACATTGCGGCATTAGCGCAAATAGCGCTCAACAGAAAATACGCCAGAATACCGCCCAACTCTTGATTACTTGAAAGTGCATCAACTGCTGGCAGTCATAATAGATCATACAAATCATTCAGTAAGGTGCATCAGCATAGAAAAGAAGGAAGGAAGGAAGGCAGGTTAAGGTTAAGCAATGGCAGAATGCTTTCTTTAGAGATAGATGCACAATTCTGAATGAGGATCCCCCCACCTGGGCAACCTGTAATGAAAGAATTAACAAGCCCAGTCCATAAATGCTCAATAATCCTTGCTTCCTGATTTAAAAGTTAAAACACCTCAGTGTACCTGAAGTGGAAGAGTCTCTTCGATGGTATCCTTCGAGGATGGACCCCCTTTGAAGAAGGAGCCACTGGGCATCGAGATCCTTGAGGAAAAGTGGAACACTTGCAGTGATACAGCAGCTTCGACCTTTGCGGTGCTCTTTGACGATCGATTGTTTCCTCAATGGTGGAAGTTCTGGGAAGATGAGGCGTGCGCTAGGCCTCGATGAAAAATGTTCGGTGCCTCAAATAAGACTCAGTGGGCCTCATTATAAGGGTGACGGTCCGGAAACAACGGTGCCGGTAAGCTTACTGGCACCATTGTTTTTGGACCGGCACACTACAAGTCTGCGGGTGGGTGCCGTCCCACCCAGCAGGTCAAACCTGCCAGGCGGGAGGGCACCCGCCCGCAGAGTATTCACAGGAGCACCAGTACCGTTAGCAACGGTGTCGGTGCTTCTGTGTCCCCATTCCCATAGAGTCCTGTGGGTCTCTATGGGAACTCTAAGGGAATGGGGACTAACGAAGTTACCGGCACCTGACTTTGCGACTGCCGGACTTGGAATAGCCCGGTGGCACCGGAAATTCAGCCACCAGTAATTTTATAAAAGTGCAATTGGCAACCCGGCAGTAGCACCCGCCGGGTTACCACCAGGCCTGTAATGAGGCCCATTGGATGTAAAAGGCCTTTGCAGTGATAGACACAGGCCGGGGCGTCAGGTGTCTGGTGTCCCGGTCCTCTGGCCTCTCGGTGCTGCCGTCGCATCACGTACCTCGGAATAGCTTCAGTGATCGGGGCTCGACCATGAGATGGACCTCGGATCTTCACTCCGTCAGCATCCTAGGGGCGTCTTTGTCGGCTTCTGGTGGCGGGAAACCGACCAGCGGACTTTGCTCGTCGGCTGACTACCTTTGATTTCTCCAGAGGGATAAAGTGGTTGGGGTGAGGGCAAGGGAGCCTTCTTTCAAACGTTCTTAGGCAAGGTGGAGCTTTCTCGGCTCCGGCCATCAAGGAGCACAGCGTCATGGTGTCCACACTTCTGGCCAACACGATTCGACTTGACTTCCAGTGGCCACGGAAATCTTCCGGCTCCGGTCAATGCCAATGGACTTTGACGACATCGATGTCCAGGCGCTCTCTTCAGGATTCTTGGCAGACCCCTTCTCCAGACGTCAGACGCACAGAACTGGCTTCCAAGGTGCTTCGATGAAGAACAGCAGTTTTTGCGCAATGGTCCCTCATAGCTTGGGGAGAGGTCTCCTAGCCAGGTCCTCTCTTGGATCAGTCCTCGGCAGACTCAGCAGCTCTAGGATTACGTTGAAGGAAATGCAGCAGCAGTCTTCTCCTCCAGCTGGGTTTCAAGGATCAGCTTCAAGTTTCGACTTTCGCTTCTGAACAAATTGGTAAGTGAGAGGTCCCCATATATACACATCTGTCCCTCATTCACTCTGGCTGAGCCAGGCTCAGTCAGCCAATCACACAGAAGGGCATTTATGCAGGCAGGCAGCCAATCAGGCTCACATGCATTCAGGCCATCCACTGCACCCAGACACCCATAACAAGAAATGTGGATTGGGGCAAGCACCCAGCCTTTCAGCACACTACACTGCATTCATGTCAGTTTCAAACAGGGCTGTCTCATTCATTGTGCACACACACGGGAAACAAGATACCCATAAGATTGAATGCATATTGGTCACACACTCCAATCACACAGGTCCCACCCCAAGGGTGTACCCACAACAAACATTCACTGGGAAGGCTCCAGCCAGCATGGCCTGGACTCCCCCACAATACCATATTTGGTTCTTCCACCCAATAGCCAGTCAGGGAAAGGGCTTTCTCGATGGTGGAAGTCCTGGGAAGATAAGGCGTGCAGTAGGCCTCAATGAAAAATGTCAGGGGAAGGGTCAGGGCTTTGGGAAAACAAGCTAACAGGCAATAGAAACCAAGAGGCCCCAGGGGTCATTTTACCTACTATCAGGAATCCACTGATTCCTATGGCAGGGCCTGGGTATCCCAAAATGGAGGTTACTCAGAGCTCCTGTCACATCAGCATGAAGCTGCCACCAGCCCACACCCTGCTCTGAGGGCAACACACAGGTGCCCAAAAATATACACTAGGTACCCCCACCCACGGGTGCCATAAGGGTATCCCAAGGGTCTCTGTTCACCACGTACAAAAAGAGGAAGAGATGCACTGCCAGGGGTCCCAACTGAACACTGATGATAAGGGAGTAGAGGATAAGGACAGGGAGGCCCTGTCCCTTTAATGCATTTCCAGCATCACAGTGGAGTCCGTCAAATCAAAATTGCCTATGCTAACAAACACCTAATGCCTGCCCTATCTCTTGTACACAAAGTGTGTAAAACGGAGAAATGTATGCAAAGGAAAAATCAGTGTTCAAAAGAATAAAGGTAGTTGAACCAGCACTCCTCCTCAGGTTAAACCTCACGGAGTAACGCTGTCCTTGTAGGCAGGATGACGCACTATGGCTCGGTTTCTGACATTCAAAGCAGCTCAAAACAGTGGATTGAGGCCCACCTGGCCTTCCACATTAAAATTGTATTCCGACGTAAAGTTGACAAAGCTCCCCCTCTGCCAGGCTCACACCTCTCATGTCACAGTTCAACACAAACTTGCCCGGGGCGCTCTTGCCCAAGCTTATTGTACTTCGGGCCTCCCTCAATCGGGCTTAGACCCCCTTTGGATGTCGAAGACTTTCGAATGTGTGTGGCTCTCTTTGCAGACCACAGCAGGACCACTTTGACTGCTCATTTGCAGTTCATAGGTTGCAGTGAGGACCAGCGTTCTTCCATATCTGATGCCCATGTAAAGGCCTGCAGCCACTGTCCTACAGTTGGGCAAGTGGGGCAAAGCCACAAAAACAGTACATCTCAAATTTCTAATAACATACAGAGGCTTATCAATTTGTGGAAGTTACGCTGTAGTCATTCGAAATGATGAAACAAACCGTTTGAAGGGGTGGGTTCAATAGTGCAATTGAACATCTCTGACATGGAATCACAAACCCCATTCCAGTATTCTCCCAGTTTCGGGCAATTCCAAAGCATGTGAAGGTATCCCACTCCCTCAGCGTGACATCTGGGGCATAGAGCAGAGTGGGTGTGTGTGAAAAGGTGTAGTCTGGCCGGGGTGTAGTGGAATCTGTGTAGTACATTGAATTGTATTAGTGGAAATCTGGAGTTGAAGGATACTGCACGAGTCCGTAGGCACATAGATTTCCAGATGTCGTCAGTGATGTTTATTTCTAGGTCCCTGGCCCAGGTCTTCTGGAGCTTAATCAAGGGATTGCTTTTGCGGCTTTGCAGCAGATCATATAGTATGGCTACCCAACCCTGTGTGGAAGTCCCTCTAATGATAGCATCTAGTAGTGGCTCATAGGGTGGCTGTATTGGAAACTCAGCCCACGTTTTTTTGCTGCTCGAAGGAGTCCTGCGTATTGTAGCCAGTGCAGTGTTTGTCTTCGAGGGGGGGCCTGGTAGGTCTTGAAACGTAATAAAGGATTCCATGTTATACATGTTGCCCATAGTCATGTATCCATTGTGCGAAACTCATGGTGAAAACAAGTAAGACAGACACAAGTGATTACAGTTCAAGGGTGTTTATTGAACAATGAATGGTGTATGCAGGTTGGAAAAATGCTTCATCTAAACGTAAATCTAAGATGGGAGCAAGCATTGACCATCAAATGAAAAATAAGGTAGTCCTAGTGGTGTTGTGTCATAATAAAAAGGCCTATACTAAGAAACCTATTGCCAAAACCTCACAACTAATACAAAAAAGGGGTGGGGGATAGTTCTCAAGAAAAGAAATGTGTATGCTATGTCAGGATGCAGTAGCCTGGGTCTCCCTTCCCCACGTTTTGGACACACAGTAAAATGGGAGATTGGAGCATAGTACGGTCTCAGGCCTCTCCAGCACGAAACTGGGAGAACAGTATGATCTCGGGCCTCTCCAGCACGAGACTTGGAGCAAAGTATGATCTCGGATCTCTCCAGCACAGGATGATAGTTCCAATGGCAGCTCTCAGGTCACACTCTCTGGCTTTTCTAGCATGAGATGATAGTTCAGCTTTTAACCCTCAGCTTTCAGTTTATCAGGGCCCTCGATGGCCAAGTCTCGTTTCACTTTGAAGTCTCTTGCTTTTGAAAACCTGACGTATTCAAAACAAAAGTTCCTTTAACAAATGAAAGTTCTTTTCCAAAGTTCGCTGGGTGACAGTGTCACCCCTGGGTCCCCCTCTTCTGGACGTTGACCCTTTTCGTATCGTATTGATGGGTGGGACAGGGTTAAGGTCATCATGGCAGCTACTGTTGGTGCCTATGCAGAGCAACAACATAGGATTAGTTGGCAGGAACAAAAAAGAATAAGTAAAAAGGCAAAAATAGGCAGCAGAATCTTCAGACCAAGGCTCAACCAGGCAGGTACCCAAGAAAATAACGAGTCATTCCATGAGTCGTTGGCGATCCCAGCCTCAGTTTCCATGATCACTTTCAGTTTATGTAGGGCAGCAATATTTCTGATGAGTGTGTCATTTTTGGTGTCATTGGGAGGCACAAATGTGCAGCAGGTACCCCTGATTTTCTGGCATAATCCACCCTTGATTGCTGTCAAGAGGTTGAGTGTGTACCAGTTTTGCAAAGTTATGAGCCTCAATGCCTGTCATGCTTCCTTAATTGCACTAAACGCTGAATCAGAAGTGTTCACAAAGAGCAAGAGTTCATACCTGGTGGTCACCTGGAGACATTTGGCATTTGCCGCTGCTTGGATGCCAGTTGTTAGAAGGGAGCTGAAAAAAGTCTTGGTGTGGCTAAACAGCCAATATTGATCAGGAATGTCTGCTAAGGCCTATGATGATGCTGCTGAGAGGTAGTTGGACCTTTTCCTTCAATGTAATTGTCCGGGATTTGTGCCATCAAACATAGTCTCCAATTTGTCTATACACTGTGTTGAAGGGGACGCAAGGAGCACAGGGGACGAGGGGGGCAAGGATGTAATTTCAGGCACTGGATGGGCCAGAATCAGGTGCTCTTCAGGGATTACACGGACAGGCACATGAAGGGTAGAGAGACTGCATACACCTCACCAGGCTGGAGGCAACTGCCTGTATGCATTCTGTCCACAGATCCAAAAGTTGTCGAGCAGGGCAGCCGTACCTCTAGCCAAATCCACAATGCATAGAGTGGTACTGCAGTTCCCATTTGTACTAATGAGCACCGTGCCTTCGTCCTTAAAACATAGAGAAAAATGGGTAAGTGTCTGTATCTTAATGGGTTTATCTGGCTCCTTGAGCCACGTCAAATACTGCAAATGATTTCTCCATACTGCCCCACAATCTTTGTTTATTTGTGCCACACCTTCTTCAGTGAAGCCCCTCATTCATCCAGCTTTGCAACTCTTCACCACTTGCTCCCAACAATTTTTATAAAAAAGCACTCCTTCAAAGATCAATTGGACTCTTTCAGTACACCTAATATTTGTTTGCTCTGCCCGCTCAGCCATTGAACAAGTATCATAACTTGGTATGACTGATGCTGTAATTGACTGCCCTTTAAACTGCCCTCGAACCGTACACAGGGCTAAGTGCACTAGACATAGCGCATCTGCTACCTCTATCTCACTCAGAATAAACACCCTAGGAATGCCAGAAGCATGGCGGATGAGAGATCAGATGTAGCAATATCCTACAGATTTCTCTCTCCCCACCTTTCTCATATGGCCATACCATACATTGTCAGCTGCAAAACCATGTGCATTCATTATGGGATTTAACTTATTATCAAAAAATCATTATCAACATTTCCTCTTAACATTTTCTCCTCAAACTTTATAAGATTAGACAATTTTGAGTTGCCTCCATTCATACTGTTTGTCATCTTCAAACATGCCCCAAGGACCAAAAAAAACAAAAACATTAATTGTAACATAAGTTACAATCTTAAACATTCCTTTTCTTATACAAAATGATTTAAGCTTAATTTCTCCATTTGTACCACCCTTTGCACTGATAAAACAGTAAATCCTTAGGGTGTGCTTAACTTCTATGCCTGCTCGTGTGCATGTGGAGGGCTGCCGGTATCCCTTGAAGCATCTTTCAGGTCGATCCAACTTTTATTGTCCTCCACCTTGAGGGGAGTCGGAGTCGCATAGACCACTGTATGCGGCCCATGGAAACGCCACTCGCTCAGCGACACACAAAGGTGCAAATGTAGACTTTGTGCCCAGGGAGAAGCTGTATTTTGTGCTGATTATCGGTAGTCTTGCCGCTTTCTCCTGTTGTCTTTTGGTGAGAAGACACAACCTGTGATTATATAATCTTAATACTTTTCATTAATGCTGTAAAATAAACCCTAAATTCCACTCCTAAAACCATTGCGGTTTTGTGTGCATCTGATGTCATACATGTAGGAGAGAGAGGTGTATGTAGCCTATGTCCAGTAAAGATTTCAAGAGGGCTCAAATGGTGGTCCTCCCGTGGTTGATTTCGTATGTAAAATAAAGCTAGGGCGAGGCAAACGAACCATGATTTATTTAACTGCACACAATTTGGCTAACCGGGCCATAAGGACCCCATTAAGCCTCTCCACAATTCCGTTGGCCTGCGGATGGTACACCGAGCACAACCAATGCTTTATTCCTAGCAGCAAAGTGATTTTTGCGAACATGGCATTAAAGAAGAATTCCACAAATTCCCCACCTTGAAAATATCTCTCTCACCAGAAAACCACCACTAGTTTAGCATCAAGGTGTACGCAGGGACCAACCTCAAGCCACCGTGAGAATTGGCAAGCCACCACAATAAGATATCTGAAATGACTTCACCTTATTATCATGTCCACGAAATCGATGTGGAGCTCCTTGAATGGACCAGAGGGCATGGGCAAGACTCTCCTCACCGACCTCATGGTATTTCGGGGATCGAATTCCTTGCACACTACACAATTCCCTACAAATCTACTTATCTGTTCTTGTAAGCCAGGGATAAACCAATCCTCCTGGAGCTCTGCTGCGATTTGTCGTCGAGAAGTATGTGACGGGTAATGTAAATGCTCTAGGGCTTTGCCTTGTATTTAAATCATCTGGAGCACCGGGACTGTGTTGTACAGGGCTGGTAACTGTACCTGTTGGGAAATGGTTTTCTTTTTCTGGGAATCTGTGAAAGGAAAATACGCTGATTCCTTCTCCACCTTGTCTGCAATATCATTTCTGAGAGCTATTGAATTAATGTGGTTTGTATGGCCAGCACAATTCACTAGACCTATCTCTGCTGGCAAGGTTAACACTTCAATCAGCCGGGATAGAGCACAGCATGCTGGACAGACCTCCTACACCCTCTTCTCTGCCATCTTGACACCCCAGAATGGATCGTGGAGGTGATGTACACAGAGTCAGAATAAACAGTGGCTGCCATCCCCTTACACATTTCTAGCGCCTCTATAAGTGCCACCATCTCCGCTGCTTGTGCAGAGTAATGAGAAGGTAGCTGTCTCTTCAGTCTGACCCAGTACCCCCCATCCACAAGACCCACGACAACTGCGCCCGTATGCCTCTCACCCGTCTCTTGTTTGATGGTCGAAGACCCATCAACAAAAATCACCCCACCCCCCTCCAGGGCATACTCTTTCACATTATGTGGTACAATCATGAACAATATCATTAGGCTGCACCGGCTCTGCTACAAATGTTGCAGGATTTACTAGGTGACATTGCACGGGATTATTTGATTAATTTGATAAGATGACCTCATATATCCTGCCACTCTCTGAGTTGTCAATGTGGATTTTCATTTTTCTAGAATTGCAAAGACTACATTGTGTACGTACAATGTCATTGGGCAACCCATATTAATGGTTGAAGACTTTAGAATTGCAAAAGCCGCTGCCACCAGAGCCTTTTCACAAGGGAACTGTCCCTGCATCACTGGGTCTAGGAGTCCACTGTAATACGCTAAAGGTTTGTGGCCTAGAAATGTTTGCTGGGTCAGGACTGCTGTCCTAACCTGACCATTCGAATGGGAAAACAGAAAGAATGGCTGCTTGTGATTTGGCGTCGCCAGGACCGGAGCATTGCTGATCACGTGCTTGAGTTCCTGAAAGTAAGTCCCCATTTTCTCAGACCACTCTATCAGACATTTTGCCTTCTGTGCTTCCTTTAGACCCTGCAATAAGGGACTCGCATAACTAAAGTAATAAAAAATCCATGATCTACAATAGTTATAGAGCCACAGAAACTGCTGCACTTGTTTCACTGTGACTGGATGAGGCATACTTTGAACTGCGGTGGTTCTCTCTGGCATTACCTTCCTTCCTGCGGCGATATTACTTTCCCCATAAGTAAATTACCGATGTCTGACAGTATTGCACTTTCTCTTTGTCCACTTTGTACCCCTTCACCGTGAGCAGGGTGAGGAGCGTTATTGAGTCTCCTCGACACTGCTCCTCTGAAGTGCTGCAGACTAATAAATCGTCCATGTACTGAATTATGGTACTGAACACATGTAAATTCCCCATATCCATCTGAATCACCATGTTAAAAATACTCTGAGATTCACAGTACCTCTGGGGCAACCTCATGTGTTCGAATCTCTGACAACGATAGAAAATTCAGTGAGGTACTGGGAATCTGGGAGTAAGGGAACAGAGAAGAACAAGTTACTTACCCCAGGTAACTTTCTTTCGACTGGATGTTCCTCCCACATATTCCTCATCTTATATCTTTGTTTCAAGCTTTAGCTGCTTCGGAACAAATCTTCCCTCGGGAGAGGGCGCTGTGCGTCAAGATGGTCGACTCGATGTCCCTCGAGGGCTTCCATCTCCGCTGACATCATCGTCGAGTACAGTTCTGTTTTTTGCGCCACCATTTGCAGAATTACCCACCTTGATAAGTGCCTCTTTAAATTATCAGACCCTAAAAGAGTGCAAAGTCTAAATCTCGGAACTTCTACGGTGGGATAGGTTGGGGGGGCATGAGGAATACATGGGGGGAACATCCAGTCAAAAAAACGTTACCAGGGGTAAGTAACATGTTCTTCGAATGGATTATGTCCTCCCACGTATTCCTCATCTTATGATAGACTCCCAAAGCAGTATTGGTTTCTTTTGGAGGAGGGTGTATGAATTGACAGTTATTGTTTGTCCAGAATGCAGCATAGACCTGCCTTCCCAAATCTTCCTTCATTGGTAGAAATGTCTAAACAGTAATGTTTAGTGAACGTGTGGAAGGTGGACCAGGTATCTGCCTCGCAGATGTCCTTTATCAGAGCTCCCCTCTGAAGGGCAGAAGAAGTTTCCATGCCCCTAGTGGAATGAGCCCTTAAACCTTCTGGGGGATCTTTCCCAGCTAGCCTCTAGCACTCCGAAATAGCCAGTTTGATCCATCTGGATAGGGTCTGTTTGGTGCACTTGAATATGAAAGCGCTGCTAGGTAACCCTTGATTGTTTCAATCTGGAGCCCCAGATTTGACAAATGTAGTAGAAAAGATAACACTGTAGGTGTATCACATTGAAAAGGGTCCACATCTTTTTCCCTACACCAGCTGCAGAACTTGTTCCAAAGGCAGCAATTTAAGGATTTTGTTGCTGGCCTTCTGCCAAAAGCGAAATCTCCATTATGTCGTTCGGGAGGTCCCAATCCTTGTATCTCAGCCTCTCAGAAACCATGCGTGAAGGCTGGGTGTTTTTACCTCTGGATGGAGAACCTGACCCTCCTCTCACAAGAGAAGGTCCCTCTGTGTGGAAGACATATTGGAGGGCAGATGGTCCAGGTACCAGGTCCTCCTGGCCCAATCCAGGTCAATTAGGATCATGGATTTCCCAAACTTTCTCAACCTCCTAATCAGAAGAGGAATGACGGGGACTGGAGGAAATGCATACAGGAGTGAAAACTCCCAGTCCACTACAAACGCCTCTCCTAGAGCTCCTCTTAGAGGAAATTTCCTGGAGCAGAACAGTTCGTACTTCCGGTTGACACTGGTTGCGAACAGCTCCGCTTGAGGGGTTCCATAGAAGGTGAAGATACTTGAAGGACTTCCTGAGCTAGTTCCCACTTGTGGGAGACTGTGCTCTGCCTGCTCAGAGTGTCTGCCGACGTGTTCTCCTGTCCGGCTAGGTGAACTGCTGATAGAGAGACTCTTTCTTGAATTGCCCAGAACCAGAGCTGCATTGCTTCTCTGCACAGCGGTAGTGACCCTACGCCTCCTCTCCTGTTGAGGTAGTACATGGCCACTGTGCTGTTCATCATTATCAGGACATCCCGTACAGAGGGCAGAAAGGCCTTCATCACTAGTCTGATTGCCCTCAGCTCCAATAGATTGATGTGTAGCTTGGACCCCGATGGAGACCAACAACCGCTGATTGTCAGATCATTGGCGTGGGCTCCCCACCCCGTGAGTGAGGCATCTGTCACTACTGTTATCTCTGGTCTGCATGGTGCTTGAAAGTAAGTGATTGTTGGGCTTATTTTTGAGAGGTTCTCATAAGACGGGTTTCTCTAGAGGTAGCTATAAACTAACAAGATCCTTTTTTGTTTATAGCGGGTTAAAATCTGTTTCTCTCAGTGTTTTGAAGAACACTGGTTGTAAGAATATCTCCCTGACTCGAAGACAGAGGGGCATGGCTCTAACTATAAGATAGACATAAGTGCTTGTGGAAAACTATTTTAGATCGGTCGTATTAAGAACAAGTAGTCACATGTTCGTTAAGCAAGTGATGTTGTTAAGCTAGTACGCCATCTGATTTTAGTCTTATAATATTGTATGTGTTTCAGTAAAGAGTGTTTCATGCCGCAGAAAAGAATAGCAGCCAACCCGTGGAAAACCTTTTGTGAGCCTAATTAAGAAAAAAGAGAAAAAAGAAAGAAAGGAGGGAAGGATAAAAGTCTGATGGGTGGATATCCCTTCATCTCTAATTACGGCACTAACGAGGTAATTCTTGAGTAAAGGCCTCAGTGTAGATGTGATGCACGATCTAACTCTGGACGTGACGAAAAGTACTCACTTGTTTTGCTTCTCTGGATAAGCCTTAATTATGCTTAAAAATGCATAATAAGATAAATCAAACCACACGGATATGACTCGTACAGACTCGTCTTTCTTGACTGGTTATAAATAGCCCGAATGGGAAAATTTGAGAGCACTATTCTGAGTTGTCAACATAAGTAATGGTATTAATGAAAATATTGAAAGGAATCTAGCAGTCCAATAAATAATATAGGTGCTCTGACATACATAATGGACATATTGTCAAGAGTGATATCATTAGGAGAAATATAAATATTTGTAGTATAACGAATATCCCTTGCTTCATAGAAAAAGGATTGCCTCTTTGCAATCCTTGACTGTATTGAAGGAACCAAATAATCACCACCAATATACATGGGCGTGCCGTTTAAAGAAATGTGATTCCCCGGTTATAAAAGGCTGGAAGTAGATGTTCTCATGCCTATAGCAAATGTAAGTAAGAGATTGGTGTTGTGTTTTTTCTACCATTAGTGTGTAACCCAACATGTTTTGGTTTTTTCTACGACTAGTGTGTAATCCAACATGCCTTTTAGGATTTTGAATGATAGCTAAAACTTTGGCCTCAATATGCATGTGGTGTTTTTCTTGACCTAGAAATGTGAATTAACCACAGACCACTACAGTATGTAATTTTGTTTTTATGTTATTATTTATAGAGCACTGTCTTTTGAACATCAATTAATGGGGTATACAAGAGTAAACCACTAAGTTGAAGAAATATTTTGTCCTGAAAAAGGACCTTATATCTATGTTGAAAAGGATACTAGAGATAGTGTCCGATGTAACCTTAGGCTGAAAAATGTCAACGATCTGGAAGACCATAAATAACAGAGTCTTTTCTTTATACAAACAATTTTTTCATACTGATTTATATCAAGTGATATTCCCCCCTTGCAATTGTATTGCTTGTGTGATTATCTTGTAAAAGTTTTTAGCAATTGTTAACTATGATGATGGATAAAATCATGCTGTCGAGTTTCTCAATGTTTTACCTATTGTGAACAATAAATAAAATAGTTTTGTATGAGATATTTGGATGGTTCTGTGGCGTTCAGCCTTATTTCGTTTAGATCTTCATTAATGAATTGATTATATTTGTACCTATGTTAATATGATCCTTCTGTAAAAGCATCACCAATCTTGATGTTATTAGCGTAGAGAGGGGTAATCAATGTCGCGTTTCTTTACATATGCATATGCCTTTTGAATTTTTATCGTTTGAGAATTGATCCACCTTAATCAAAAAACAGGGAAAATACCCAATTGAGGTATAACTAATTCAGTTGCAGACCACATGGAGGGGTATCATCAGAGGTTTCATTGCCCTCATATATTGAACTCAAGGACCTGAAAAAATCCTTCGAAAGTCCCTCGAAACACAAGACAAAAGTCAAGCCGTCAGCACCATCGACGCCACTGACGTCGACACCGTTGATGCCATCGATGTCGATACAAAAAACAAAGGCGTCGAAGAATGTACAATTGGCGTCAATGTTTTTTATATCGATGTCAATGGTTTCGACGTCAGTGGCATTGACAGCTTGACTTTTGTCTTGTGTTTCGAGGGACTTTGCTGTCGACTCAACGTTTTCTTAGACGATTTCTCATCTCTTCGAGTACTCCAAGACTCTTCAGCAGACTTAGGCTTAGGAGCCGGGCTCGAGGGCGTGCAGGATTTTGCCTTGGCGTCATGTTTTTCTTCAACTGTAGCAAGACCACTTTTTTTATGCTTTGAGGAGGTCGGGCCTGATCCTCGAATATTTTGCACATTTTCTTTCTAAAGAGTTCCCACTCCTCTTTGGATGAATATTTAGTTGGGTAGACTATGCTCCTTTCTGACTAAGAATACAAGGAAGGAGAAGGTGATCTGTGCCTTCTCTTCGATTTTTTTGAAGACGACGAAGAGTGTCTGCTCCTCAAGTGGGATCTTTTCTTTGATCTTTTTTTGTGAGGAGAGGAATCTCTCGACTCGTGCGATGACCCAAATTTAGAAGGAGTGGACAGGGATTCAGGGACAATCCTACCCACTGCAAGTTTAGAGTTGCGCTCTTTTAAGGCCTTACCTATCATTGATTGACAGGATTGACAATTGTCGGTTACATGCTTTCTCTAGCTCTCAGATGGGGAGCAGGTACAAGTGGATCTAGGTCACCTGGCCTAAGCCCCGCCCCCACCTGGTGCCTTCCAGGTTGCTGCTCTTTTTCCCCACTTAGTAATTCTTATTAGCAATTCCCGCCCACATGGTACCTTCTTGGTTGCCCCTCTTTTTCCCTACTTAAGGAGCCCTCCAGCCTCTTTTCCTTTGCAGATGGGGAGCGGGTGCAAGTGGATCTGGGTCACCTGACCTAAGCCCCGCCTACCAGGTGCCTTCCAGGTTGCCGCTCTTTTCCCCCACTTAGCAAGCCCCACCCACCTGGTGCATTCACGGTTAGAGGTCTTTTTTCCTACTTAAGGAGCCCTCCATCCTCTTTTCCTTTGCAGATGGAGAGCAGGTGCAAGTGGTTCTAGGTCACCTGGCCTAAGCACCACCCACCTTATTAGCCCTGCGTCTTCCTTCCTTCGCTTAACTCTTAGATCAAGGACGTCTCTTGCCCAGTTGTCCGAAGCAAAGGGCAGACAAAGAAAAGGGCAATTCCTGTTTGGACCAGGAGGACCCAGGGCCGACCCTCTGCTCAGACAGCAGGTAAGTATGCACCAACATGTGCCTCTGTCCCCACAGGCCATCCCCATCCCTTCTGATCCCCCCGTGATGTTCCCTTGCCCGTGATGTTCCCTTGTGCCCCCACCATTCTCGCACACAGTTGTTGCCTGTTTTGCTTGATTCTTATACCCTGCCAGCCTACCTCTGCAGCAGTATGTCCTGATACATTCTGGTTTCACCATCACCATCTTGTGGCCAATGCTGGATTTGACTTTTATGGACCTCATTGATTCATGGTGCGTCACCCTTTCTCAACTCTCATGCTGGACTTCCTTTGCATCTTGTAGTCAAGGTGGCCCTGAATCATGCTGTTCCCATCTTCATCTTGTATCCTGGCTTGCGACATTATATGTTACTACTGATTTCTGCAATTGTATTGGTTCTCCCCTCTTGCTTCTCCACTTTGTTTGACTGCTTACTCTCTGTTTTCTCCTCCTCTCCCTTTCTCCCTTTTCCTATCTTTTCCCCTCCTCCCCTTACTTTCCTTACTTTCTTCTATGCACTTACTCTATCAGAATTGTCCCTGGACCTAGTATGATAGCAACCACGTCCGTCACCTCTCCCCTACCTGTTCCCCCCCTCCAGCACTATCTGAAAAGTCATCAGGCCTAGTACGATAGTTGCCTGTTTTGTTCGTCCCCTCCCTTTCTGCACCCCTCTCGCTCACCTTTTGTTTTTCTCTGCTCTACCAGAATTGTCGTCATGTCTAGTACAGTAGTCCCCTCTCTGTTTCCATTTCCTTCCCACTCTCCCCCTCCCTTCCTTATCTATGGGGGTCATTACGAGTGAGGCGTTAAGGGGTTAATGACGCCGGTATAGGTGCCGAGCTGTCAACCCCTTACCGCCTCATTACGAGTCTGCTCGCGGGAGCCCACTAAGGACGCCTGGTTTTACCAGGCGCCCTTAGTGGGTCCCGCGAGCAGACCAGGGTGCTAACAACGGGCCCTTTATTGACAGGCCCATTGTTAGCACCCTCCCCATTCCCATTGAGCCCTATGGGGGCTCGAATGAGAATGGGGATTGGTTCCTTGAATGAGGAATTACCGGGCCCTCCTAGGTTGGAATGGCCCGGTAATTCCTCATTCAAGGAACCCGGACCCGGTAACCGATAAGAGGGTAGCCATGCCGCTAAGAGTGGCATGGCCACCTCAGACCTCGTAATGACCCCCTATGTCTTAGTTCTTGCACTATCTGAAATGTCGTCAGGCCAAGTACGATAGTTAATTTCACATCCTTACTGTTCATGGCCTGTAATAATGTCACTGTATTTTCCCTTGTTCTCTACCCTTGCCTTGAAGCACTTTGAAACCCTTTGTGTATAGGCGCTATATAAATAAACTATCATATCATATCATGCTCGACGCCCAGGCACCAGAGGCATATCTTATTCGGGTCTGTGATCGACATCTTGGTGCCACATTTTAGACACTTTTTGAAGCCCGTCTTTGGAATATTCGGAGCTGAAGACAAGGCCATTTTCGATAAGTTTTCGAAGAAAACGGAAGCGCGCTGTTAGTCTCGAAGCAATCACATGCGCAGGAAAACGGAACTGAAGGCAACGGGCGCTGAGTTGGAAATGAAGATATCAAAAGATGAGGAATACGTGGGAAGACACAATCCATTCGGAAAATGCATTTTTTAAATCAATTACCATGAAGTGGGTTGACCCAGTAGGGATGTTAGAGAATGGTGGCAGGATTTGGTGCCACAGGAAATTCCACCTTAAAAATATTATTGAAGGGCCACAAATTCTGGACCATCCTCCAACTGGCCCCTTTGGCCTTCTTCACAGGATAGCCGTATTGCATGGGGACACAGAGGGTTGTATTATCCCTTGCTTTAACAACGCCATAATGGTCTCGTACATCCCTCTTTTCTCCTTCCTTGGACATGGGCTACTGCTTAACCTGTGGTAATATCACACAGGGTTTCAATTGTATCCTCATTGCTCCAACACTTTTTAGCAGTCCTACATCATGAGGATTGCTGCTCCACAAATGGCCCGGCACTTTTCCCAAATCCCCCTTCCAAAATGATGATGTATTCTTAACGATGAGAATGATCGGTGATACTTCCCTTTGCTCTATCGCTACCTGGCAAGGTACCTCAATTTCAAAGACCATCTCTCCTGTGTCTTCAGTGTCTTCGACCAATTGCTCATCAGACACGTTCCTTAGCGATAAGGTTAGATCGATGCACAGAATTGTACGCCACTCTCTGCCTTCCTCATCTGTGCCTAAGAGAACCAACCTGTTCTTCTTAATCACTACAGCCTCTACGAGAATTGTAACAATGGCACCTGGCGTTACTTCCTGTGGCACATCAGGCCGAAATACAACTCAAATCGTACTGGCCAGGCCTGATTTCTGATCCCCGGGACTCAACTCAACAAAACCATCGTCCCATAGAGAAACAATGCTGTATGCACGGGAACCCCCTCCCCTAATCGCACTGTCGCTTTAATAGGTCTTACATTGCGCTGCTTCCCTTACCGGATACAACCCTGGAGCCGAACATACAATACCTTCCTCCGTGAAGGCAAACGACATCTGCATCTTGCTCAGGATGTCCCTTCCCAAAAGATTTGTTGAGGTACCCGTACAATACAACAAAGGGTCTGATACATTTTGATTACCCACCTTAATACGCAGATCTTCAGTATAAGTAACCAACAGGACAGCCCCAGAGAATGCCTGAAAACATCTGGTCACCTACCTGCACACATATCCGGGGTTCCTCTTCTGGATTGGTGGCAATGGACAGGACGGAACACATCAGAGATCCCTGTGAGCTGTCCTACTTCTGGTACATATTAGCACCTGTGAGAGAAAAAGGATTTCCCCTGAAAACACTCGCTCCTGAGTAGTGCTCAATTGTTCCCTGGGGTGAAGGATTCTTGTCCCATGTCTGCACTCATGCTTGTGCTGGCATGGTCGGTGGGATCCCGAAGGACAGTGCACCCCAGTCGCTGGGTTCTGTTCAACCCATGCCTGCTGCAATTGCACAGAGCCTGGGGCATATGGCAGGGTCGGGTCCTGCATCTGTTTAGCTCCCATGTTAAAGTAATGTGGCCGTTCATGACAATCCTGTGACACATGCCCCAACCTTCCACATGACCAACACTGAATGCCATAAGATCCTCTATAATTATTTCCTGTTGGTGCATTAAAACGGGGACCCATTCTGCCAACCCCACCAAATGACCCACTTCCCTGTGGAAATCCTCCTCTGCCCCTCAGAAACCCTTTGATTTGCCTTGGACCGGGAACATACACGTCCACGCAAACCAGTATCATACCAGGTTCACTGTGTCCATGTTGTACCAGTTGCCCCTGCTATCCCTCCATAGAATTTGTAATTAATGACACTTCTGAGCTGCTTTTTGTGCCTGCTCTACATTCGCCCTCTTTTTTTCCTGCTTTCTCTTGCAAAAATGCACAGGGCCTGAATGTCTGGCCAACTCTTGGCCTCCATCCCTAGACCTTTATCTAAATTGTGTTGGACTTCTTTCGGAAGTGCCATCTTCAGCATTCTTGTGCCATGATTCTCCGGTTTCTGCCCTCCACATCTCCTGAATTAACTGGATGTGTGTGGCAGGATCATCACCCAGTTTCATCATTTTAGCTAACATTGAATTGATATCAGGCGTATCGGGATAAATAATTTGCAAGTCCCCCGATACCTGTGCCCTTGGATTATTAAAAGCTGCTCCATCATGGGTATGTGTATCAAACTGCACTTACGGAAACCACAATCTCAGACAAAGCTTTCCTGACCACTCCCCCATTAGGGCCGTGAACAATCTCTTCATGTCTCCTATGGCCAACAAGACATAGGGTGGTGCAGTATGCTTCTCTAATGCATAAATCTACTTCCCTTTCCCTGCATTGATCGAAGGGAGTGTCTTCATCCAGTAATTCAAGTCCATGTGTGACCACGGGACATACTACGCCCTTCCCAGACCCTTCTGGAGCAATGGAAACAGATAGATCTGTTTTTTGCTGGGGCTTCCCCCATCTCTCCCCTACCAATTACTACAGCCATGCAAATACCCTGGCATGCCCTATGGCTACATGGTGTGCTTTCTATTGCTGCTGCGGGAGCAGGAGGTAGGGTGCCTACACCCTGCTCTCCTTGCTCAACCTCCCATTACTCTCCTTAGTCATTGTCTACTCCAGCTACTAACCTACAGGCACAGAAGCATATTCAGCACTACCGTAAAGTGCCATCTCCCGTCCTCCCTGCTCAGCCTCTGTAGCCATGGCATCATCCCTGTTCTCCATGTCCACCTCAACCGTTCTGATAAGCGAGTTGTCCAATCTAACAAGAAACTGCCCATGTCTCCACCTTCCTCCTTCTACATCCCTTACCTGTCTTGCCACTTCCTCCCACTCTTCATCTCTCAGTCGCCGTAACAGCATTACCTCTTACTCCGCTAGCCATAGAACTTCTTTCATCTTTTACCGTTCTTGCACCTCTACGACTCTTCGCAGCCTATCCTCTATCCTCACCGGAAGAGGCTTAATCTCTTCTTTCTCTCTCGTTTTCAATCCTTCCTCTGCTCTTTTATCAACCTCCCTCTTTCTTGCACCTACACCCTTAATCTATCTGCTAACCTAGCAGTTGGGGGAGTTATCCCCTTCCCGCTTTCTGTTTTCAACCTCTCTGCAGCCCTAACCATTGAAGGAGTTACCCTTCCACTTTCCTGAAAATCCCAGATCTTAGAAATCGTAACTAATGGAAGTGTTACCTGTGTCCACCTTGCAACCACTGGACTAGCTGCTCTGTAAAATGGTGGTATGAAGTCAGGGTCTGTGTACCTCACTGTGGGTAATAAAGGATAGCACCCATATGGGGGTGGTACAGAAGAAATTCCTGCACCCTCCTTTTTCAACCCCCTTCACAGTTTCAACATTATAGCCGTTACCGCTTTTTCATACATCCTCCATAATTACAAAATGTTTAACCGCTTTTCTAACTTCGAGCCTGTGTGCATTGTAGTTAAAAAGTAATGCAGGTTCTCCAATATGCCCGTATCATAGTATCCTTTTCCTCTTAGTCTCCCGCAACCATTCCCTATATTTTAAAATGTTGCCTTATAGCCGGGCAACACATGGCACAAATGATTCAACTGAGTCTCCATACTCCAACATACTCCAACACAAGCTATCAAAAAGTAGTTTCACAAAAATCTGATACCGAGCCGAACCTTGGGCATGAAAAAATGTTCACCCAATAGCTCAATTTTTACCCTTATCCAATTCCTTAGTCACAATTCACACTCATTCACCGTACTCGCTTATACCACACTTCTACCTCACTTCTCTATTTACTCCATTACTACTACTCACTCATACACAAAAGACAGCATCTCCGGCCAATATTTCAGAGATATCCCCACCACTCGAGCATTGGAGGGGCACAGTGCTTTCCACTACAGCACCGCTGCTCTCGCTCTTCTTTTTAAAAGATTTTTTTATTGATTTTTAAACAACAACATCACTTACAGACTCTTATGTACATTGCATAACATTGTCCAGTCAATTGTGTCTGTATGTTCCACTCCCTTCCGCCCTCCACCCAGCCTATTCCACTGACATCTTACTAACCTCATACAGTGACTTTAGATATATACATTTGCATTTGCTACTGATTGTGCAGGACGGTTATAACTATTCAGGTATTGCTATGAGGTACAGCCCCCAACTCCTGCACCATATGTTTCCAAAAGTGAAAGTCAATACTGGGTTCACCTTGTCCTCGGCAGGCTGCTTCCTGCCATACTGAGTTTTCTGCAAGCATCTATTTTTGGAGGTCGCTCTACCATAGGTGCACTTCTGGTCTCTTGTGTGCTTTCCACCCCATTGCTATTCTTCGTTTTGCCAGGATTTATGCCAAATCCATCAGCTTACTGACATGTCTCGTCTGTTTCGGTCGCACAAAAATGCTGAGTAGACAGGCTACCGGAGTGCAAGTGTCCAGCGTTATACCTGCCCTGGCCAAGAAATGTGCTATTTCTTCCCAGTATTGTCGGATCTCTGAGCAGGCCCAGAACATGTGCACCAGGTCCGCATTAATCAATCCGCGTTTCGGGCAAGTTTGTTCTGTTGCTTTGCTGAAATTAGCAATCCTCTTCATGGTTAGATATGCTCTATGAATTATATATAGCTGTATTGATTGGAGCTTTGCATTTCTAGACACCTTTTTATGATAGGCTAGTGCTCTACCCCAGACAGCATCTGTTAATTGCTCTTGCAAGTCTGCCTCCCAGTTGCACCTGGTTTACCTCAGCATGTACCCACTTAATGACATTAGTAACTCATATAAGCTAGACACCGCATGTCCACCCTCAGAAATATCATAAATCGTTTCGATAGTGTCATCTTGTTGCCACACCCCATCTGTACCCGGCCACTTCTGCTTTAATCTAGTGAGGAGTGAAGCATGTGTCATGTATTGACCTGCATGTATGCCTATTTCTGAGGTTAGTATGCAAAAGTCCATCGGTTTGCCTTCATGTAATAAGTCTCCTACTGTCACCACTCCCATTGGTTCCCTGACTTCCTCACATTTAGTCTAAGTTGTGAGTCATCTGCCTTCAGTGTCACCAATGGGACCTGGGGGGAATAAAGTGACTGTTTCTCTAAAAAGCGACACGTCCTGAGCCAAATCGTCCTACCCAGCTTCAGCAGCAGCGAGGACTTCGGAATACCCAGTGTTACCATCCATATCACCTCCTACACATAAGGGCTGCAGCATAATGTTGTCTTGGGACTGCTCATCTGATAACCAGTTTATGATAAATTGCAGCTGACTCGCCACAAAATATGCCTCGAAATTGGGCACCTTTATGCCACCTTGCTCGTACGGCCTTTGCAATTTAGTTAATGCTACTCTACATCTTGTGCCGTGCCATAGGAAGCTTCGACAAATACCGCTGAGCCTGTTAGAAAAGCCTTTAGGGATGTTGTATGGAATATTAGTGAAGAAATGAAGAAGCCTCGGGAGCACTACCATTTTTTGTAATGCAGCTCTCCCCATCAGTGAGAGCGGCAATCTGACCCAGAAAGTCATGAACTTTTCTACTTTGTCTATTGCCTTTAGTGTGTTCTGTAAATATTCTGTCTTGGGGTTGTGAAATATATCCACTCCTAGGTATCTGAATGAGTTGACCTCCCACTTTACCGGTAGAGTAGGCAGTGTACTAGGAGAAGTCCCCCTGTACGCTGCTAAAGGGAACAAGCATGATTTCTGTGCATTAATCGTAATGATAGATAGATCTGCATACCGCTCTAACACGTCCAAAATATACTGTAAATTGGATTCTGGGTGTTGCAAGTACAAAAGCATATCATCTGCATATAGAGAGATTAAATTAACTTGCCCTGTATAACTATGCCCGCTTCGTAGTATTCACTTGCTAAGGTACACTGCCAGCGGCTCCAAGCCCAGTATAAACAGCATAGGAGACCATGGGCAGCCTTGTCTGGTACCTTTCTCCAACTGCCATTGATCCGAAATGTGGGCTCCTGTCCTGACTCTCTCTTGTGGGCTGCTATACAGCAGCCGTACCCATTTTATGTAAGTGGGCCCCATGCAGAAGCTGCGCAGCACCGCTGTTAGCCATGGCCATCTAACTGAGTTGACTGCTTTTACTGCATCAAGTGAGTCTACTGCTTGTTTGTTTGTTTATTTGTTTATTTATGTGTATTACGCACCAGACCCGAGGGTATCAGGGCGCAGTGGTTACAAGGATATTCACAGCTTATGTTACAGGTCCCTTGGTAACCCAAGTCGCACTCCTGTTTGATTGGCTGAGGGGACTGTCCTTGCCAGGACAGCCACCCTGCTGTGTGATTGACAGCCAGGCTGTATGAATGGGGGAAAACTGCATAAAAAGCAGGTTTCTGGGACTAGAAAGGCAGAGTCACCACTGGAACGAGAGAACCAACGAGGAACTGGAAGAAGAGCACCCCAACAACGACTGAACCGCCTGGTGAAGCCCTGCTGCAGGTCCGAATCTTCAGTATCCGACGACAGAGAAGATCCTCCAGGAAACTTCTTCCCTTGAGCTGGCGGGACCAACCAGTTCGCCCAAACTACAAGCCAGGACCCCTCCTCTGGTGGAATTCGCTGTACAGAGCTACAGTGGGCCGGATAGCCAGGAAGGTCGGACCCTGCTTGGGTTTTAAGGAGCGCACCTTTTATTCGTTGTTTTGCTCTGCTGCTGGTTTCTCCCCTGGGTGGCGCAGGACCCTCCAACTTCCTACTTTGTGTCAGTCCGACAGTCGCTTCAGGATCCGTGAGCCTGCAGGAACCGCCAGGAACGTCCGCCTCAGCTACAGCTCCCTCTCTGTTTTAAGGTGCTGTGCAAATCCGGTTGTCCGTTTCGTTCAACCGTGGTGAAAGTGTTTGAAATCTTTCTCCAATCCGAGGGCTTGCCCTTCTCTTCTCTTTGAACTAACTTTTCTATCAACCAACCTCGTCCGGAATCTGTGCCAGAAACTTTACTGCGAACTACCTTGAACTGTGTGATCTTGAGCAAAAGACTTTTGACCCATTGACTTTGGCCTTAAGCCTTTTCTAGCTGATCTCCTCACTGAAGTTCCTCTTGTTCAATTGCCCTGAGTACTTACCTGTTGGTTTGCCTAATTTCTAATAACTTTGTCTTTCTCTCCCTTTTAAATTGCTGGAGTGCCATTTTGCTCCCACTTCATTTTGTGAGCTTAACTTGTCTGGAATTTGAGGGAAGTGGTGTGGTGTATTTATGGTTGTGATTTTTTAACTTGCTTATAATAGTGAAATGTTATACAACTGTTGAGTAAATAAATATATATTCTTTTACTTAGAAACCTTGAGTCAGTGTTCGCCTCAATCATAGTAATTTCTGTCCTTTGTGTAACTATTTGATACTGCTCACTCTTGAGATAAGTCTGGCTGCTCTGCTACTGCTACCACTTTAACTGTGTAGTACAGGCTTGTACCAAAGGTGAAATTGTACTGTCACTTGTAGTCTTAATTGTGTGTGGTGTTCCCAAAGGGTACTGCATATAATTCTGCCTGACACTGGTGTACAGCGGTGAGGATAAAAGTATAGTAATTACACTTAGAGTGCTGCTTTTACCTTGGATCAACTAATCACAAGGCTAACATCACTAAAAAGCCAAATTAATCATGTCTGATATGGAAAGCCACAGTCAGGAGACCCTCCTGAGTTACACTGCTGATTATTTAAGAAACAAGTGTAAAGAAAGGAAACTCTCTGCCAAAGGCAAAAAGATTGAATTAGTTGAAAAGTTGTTAAAAAACCAAAGTCTGTGGAGTGAGTCTGAAATACCCGACTCCCTAACAAATGTGGAAAGTATTGAGGATGATAACATGTCTGTTAATGATGAGTTGGAAAAAGCTTATGTGTTTCCTAATGTAGACCTCACTGCTCCCTTGCCTGCTCTCCAACCTCAACCCGTGTCCACTGGGACCCCCACAGGTCCTACACTCAGTCCTGAATTCATTGCTCTAGAGAAAATGAGTCTTGAACTGGAATCTAAATGTTTAAATGCTCAAACTGAAGAGAAACCCCAAGAACTTAAGCTCAGAGAAATGGAGTTGAATCATGAACTTGAAATGAAGAAATTGTCTCCTGAGAATGCTTCTCTCTCAGAGTCTTCTAGGTCTTCCAGTCCTAAGAGACCCTGTATGCCTAAAGAAATTGTGGGTGTGTATGAGGTTAAGCTTGATATTTTGGATTGGTTGGCAATGTTTGAATATAACCATGGTATTCAAGGTCTTTCACGGAATCAATTGCTTCCCTGGCTCTTCTCTAGGCTACCCACTGTTGCATCTGATGTTGTGATGGAGTTGGGGGAGGTGGATAGGATGGATTATGAGTGTGTGAAGCTAGCTTTAATTGGTAGATTTGGGAAGACCCCTTCCCAGTACCTTAAGAGGTTTAGAACCCTCAAAAAGCATGATGGAACCCCTTGGGCTACCTGGGTATGTCAGTGTTTGAAAAACCTAGATGGTTGGATCAAGGGTTACAGAGTAAACACGTATGAAGGAATGAGAAATCTTGTTATGTTGGAGTCTATTTTTGATGTCTGCTCTCCTGAGCTCAGACAGCACATGGCTGATTCTAAGGAGATAGATTGAAAGAAGCCAGCTAAGGCTGCTGATTTGTGGGTTGTCAACAGGGCTACTCACAAGGATTCTGGGGCAACTCAGAAGAAGGATGAGGGAAAGCAGCCAAAGAAAGATAACAAGGAGACTTCTAACACCTCCAATTCAAAAGAAGGCCCCAAACAAACAATAAGGGTAAGCCACAAGGGAAACCGAATCAGGCTAGTGTACCATCTGGACCCAAACCAGATGGAGGTCAGAACAAGCCCCCATTCATCAAAACATTTGGGGAATGTTATGTTTGTGGGTCAACTGACCATGTGAAAGGGGATCCCACATGTAAGGGTAAACCTTCTGGGGTCCACACTGTCTCCTTAGCCTTCTCCCCAGAGGAAGAAGTACCTATGGCAAGTGGAAACTTTCACCTACTGGCTGATGAACCCATGAGAGTCTCAGCTAGTGTTTCTTTAGTGTCCATGGGCTTGTGGGAACAACAGAATTTAGATGTCTATAATTCCATCCTAGATAATACTAAAGAGTATTATAAAGATAGTGCTCTTGTGAATGGTCAGGAAACCCCTGCCATCAGAGACACTGGAGCCATCATAACTGTGGTGGTTGAATCAATTTTCAAGGTGGAGAATGTTGCTAAGGCATCCAAACACCTCACCAAGTTAGCTGGAGGCCCTGTGCACATGCTTCCCCAGTTACCAGCTCTCATCCAGTGTAATGATATGACTGTCAAAATACCTGTTAGTGTGCAGAGTGAAGTGCCTGGGAGAGTCCTGTTGGGTAATGACCTTAAAACTCTTGGAGTTGTGTCAAGCACCCCCAGGCCTCCCAGTAAAAGGAAACAGGAGCTCACTTGGTCTGCAAGTGAGAGAACCTTGAGAGGCTCTCCAGAGGAGATGATAGAGGAAACTATCACTCCCACTCTACAGGAGTTGCTCACAGCTATTTCTAGGAAAACAGAGGCAAAGGGGAAACCCAAGACCTCCAGGAAAAGCACCCCTGTGCTACCAACCAGAACATCACCAAGATTGTCCAAAGTCACACCTGTAACTCCGACACCTGCTGAGGCAGAGTGTGAGGTGCAACCTTGTGTGGTGGAACCAGCATCTGAAAACTAAGATCTGGAGGAAGACACTGGCCCTCATTCCGAGTTTGGAGGTAAGTAACGCTCCTTACTGGATGGCGTAAATAGCGTGTCCGGGCAGTTATCAGTCCGCTAATAGAGGACAATTACGACTTCACAGGCACAAGCTTTACGCCATGCCGTTAAGGCCATTAGCGCCATGCCGTTAAGGCACCTAAAATGCCCTTAGCGGCATCAAGCATAGCCCAGATAACACTACCAACAAGGTCCAATGAGGCATTAGCAGTGACCGTTATTAGTGGTGACCACTAATAACGGTCACCGCTATTAACGTCACCGCTAATAAGCGGAACTGGAAGTAGCGTCATCGCACAGGAACGGGAAGGAGCACGGCGGCCATCTTTAAAAACACAATCCATTGTCATCCTCACCACACAGGACCCTTCGGACTCTGCTGTTGTCGTGAAAAGATCCACCTATAACACCACTTTGCCCAAGGCCCTGAAGAAGGGAGATGCCCGCCAGCGGAAAGAAAGATTCAATGAGGATGAGCTGCAGATGCTGGGAAACACACTGCAGGAGCATGCTGCCATAGTGTTCTCAAATAACATGAAGAGAAAGGCAGTACTGAAGAAGAAGGAGATCTGGGCACTTGTTGCTCAGAAGGTCAGTGCTGTGGGGAACACCCCACACACGATCAAAGACTGCCTCAAGCGTTGGGACGACCTGCGACTTAGGGTACGAAATATCCTCTCAGTGAACCGCAGCCAGGCAATGGGAACAGGAGGAGGTCCCAGTTCCCCAATCAAGCTCACCCCATGGAAGGACATCTGTGCCAGCATGATAGGAATGGAGGGGATCGAAAGTGTTGGTGAGATGGAGTGTGGCGCCACAACATCGGGCGATGGAGGTGAGTGTCCAAAGTAAACATTGTAATGCCAAATCTGATGAAAGTCAACCAATATGTCAGTTCAAAGAATCAAGCCATGGTCCAACACACAAACACACTCCCAGCAAAGTAGGGGGACGCATTATAGACACATGCAGATGCCTGCTTCAAGGTAATATAGTACATGACACATACCACACAAAGATGTAAATGCCATGAGTCACACAGAGTGCAGGCCCAAAATACTATGCATGCCAGATAGCACTGCTCTTGGGCAACATGAGTGACGCCGACGTATGCCTGCATAAACCATCCATGTATCAAAGAACGTGCTCATCCAAACACAAATGCCTATTACCCCCAATTGTGTGGATGAGCAATTGTCCTAATGTATGTATGATGCCTATAAAAACGTCCCTCTCTTTGACCCCCACAGGCACTGACCATGACAGAGATGGGCAGGACTCAACCCCTGCACAGTCCACACCCCGGAACAGGTCCTGGGATGACAGCAACCACCCTTCGACCTCGAGGGAACAACCCTGGGGACGCCATGCACCAACAGGCAAGCCACCCCAGGTACCCATTACACCGGTGCCACCAAGGCCCGTAGAGGGCGAAGCACCACCACCACCCATTGGCCATCCTGATGATTCATGCGAGGCACCACAATTCGAGGTGGCGGGTTTGGCTGGGGAGGTGGCAGCCACAGCACCCCTGGCTGTGGAGGACCCACAGGACGACATATGGGTGGCTATTGAGGATGATGTTTAGGAACTGGTCCATACGCCAAATCCATCGGCATCCCCCAAATATCGTCCCGCGATACAGAGCACGCCACCACCCCAGAGCAGTCTGGTCAGGAGCAGACGGAAGGGCACTTCAGTCCAATTTTGACAACTAGGGAGGCTGAGCAGGCTGGGCAGGACAGCCAGGGACCCACTACCTCCACAGGTGCACCCACAGGGCTGCAGCGGTCTGACCTGCTTACTGCCCTTGTGCAGGAGTTTGTCGAGGACAACAGACTGGCCAGACAGGAGTGGCGTCAGGACTTAGCCTCTCTAGGCAGGTCCATCACGGACAACACTGCCTCCATGGCCAAATCCTTCGCGGACAACACCAGCTGCCTCTGCGAGGAGGTCTCACCCCTCCGCCAGGTCTTAGGCCGCATAGTGGATGCCATGGAGGTAGGGCATCCCCCTACACAATCACAGCAGGCGGCCATACCGTCTTCCTCCAGTTCGACACAGACAAGCCCGCTCCGCAGGTCGGCACGTACCCTGCGCCGGCAAGACATGCCGCCCCCTAGACCAGGGAGTCCCCATTGATCGTCAGGGCAGCCTCATGTAGGCATTGGAGACTTGATGGGACATGTGTGGGGGAGTTGTGGGGGAGTGGGAGGGGTAAGGGTGTGTGGGGGAGTTGTGAGGGGAGGGGGATGCGGGTGTGTGGGGGAGTGTGGGGGGAGGGGGATGAGGGTGGTGGAGGGTTTTTGCACTTACGTTTACATTGTTATATTTAATACACCCGTTGTGTGAAAAACAAGACCTGAGTGGACATTCATCATTGCGCATGTGTCATTTATTCATTTACAGTGCATAGTGTAAATGTACCCCCACACCCATTGCCCTCTGTCCAACCATCATGTCACCCTCTGCTGCCATGTGTGTGAGAAATATTGTGCAATCACTGACTGGCACACAGCACGTCCCTGCTGTGCATCGGCATCGCGATGATGTCCAGCCACATCTTCTTCCCCTTCATCATCACCAGGTGGTAGCAGTTCAATGTCAGGGGGCAGGGGCACGTTCCGGCGGATGCACATATTGTGCAGCATGACACATGCCATGATGATCTTGGCCACCTTCTCATGCCTGTAGAGGAGTGCCCCACGCGACCGGCTCAGGCAGCGAAATCGTGCCTTCAACAGGCCAAAAGTCTGCTCGATGACCACACGGGTACGGGTATGGGAACAATTGTAGTCCTCCTCGTGCCTGTTCTATGGGTTTCGGACAGGTGTGAAGAGCCACAGCTTCAAGGGATAGCCACTATCACCTGCATGAGAGGCAATTAAAGGTAAATGTTAGGCGCTTCATGATGGACAGCTGTACTAGTCACACATGCCTGCAGGTTATCGTTGCCCACATGCACGTCCCTGGATGTATTGACACCATTTTCAGTCCCTCAATGTGTCCTGTGCCATGGACTAATGGTGTGCATCTTCAAGATGATACATGGTGTGCACTGACGTCTTGTTGCACATGCATCGTGTACGCATACAGCTGTGTTAGTGTCAAATTAGTGAGGTGTTGTGTTCTGTGAGATTTACTTAGAGGGAGCTTTGGCAGTAGTCCTGTGGGTGTGCCGGCCCTGTGACAGACAGTGGATTCCCTTGTTGGTTCAGTTCAATGGACTCCCAGGGATGCTTGTCCTGTGTGGTGATATGCTAGAGACAACAACATAGTGCATATGCACTGCAAGGTGCTGGATGGCCCTACGGAGGGTGGCGGCCGCTGATGAGTGGTCCACGTGTTGTGGGATGTGGTGTGGTTTCCTATTAGTCATGTAGTGATAGGTGTCGACCTTACTTCATTCATATGGGATTTGGGTGTCATGTACCGTTTGTGATGGTTTGGGGCACAGTGTTCGGTGATGTGCACATCGTGCAGTCACATCAACATTGACAGCATGGTGGTGTGTGCATCTCTCCACCCATTTCAATGCCATGTGCCAGTCCTGCAACTTACCAAGCAGCCAGGCACGTCGTCCAGCATGTCGCTCCATGAAGCGTGGTAGCGTGGAGTTCCGCAGGACCATAGAGTCATGAGTTGATCCGGGATATTGGGCACAACAATGTGTGATTATCTTGCTGGCGTCGCATACCATCTGCACATTGATGGAGTGGTATTGCTTGCGGTTGCGGTACACCACCTCCATGGCATGCGGGACCACCAACTCCACGTGGGTGAAGTTGAGGGCACCTACACAATTTTTCATGCCTGCCAGTGCACGGAAGGAAATTTTTGTATCAAATATCTCCTGGGGAGTCCGTGGTAGGGATATGTAGTCCCTTGTGTGCTTGAGAAGGGCATCCAGCACTTGGTTCAGAATCCGCGAAAATAAGGGTTGTGTTATGCCATGCATGTGCCCCACTGTGTGCTGGTAGGTGCCTGTGGCAAGGAAGTGGAGCACAGACACTACCTTCAGTAGAGGGGGGATGGCGGTGTGTATTTCAACGAGGCTCACTATGTCGTCGTGTATCAGGTCCACTATGGTGGTGATGGTGTCCCGGTCCAGACGGTACAGGGTGTGGATCTGCTCAGGGGTTGGGTTGAAAGGACTGGCTCTGATGCGAGGGATTGGGGGCTGCCGGTGTGGTAACGGTGGCTGCACTGGTGGGGTATGCTGGGCCTGTCTCACCCTCCTTCTCCTCCTGCGTCTCCTCTGTGGTGCCGGCTGTTGTTGTTGTTGTTGATGTTGATGTTGTGGCAATGCAAGCCTGTCCTCCAGCTCCAGTAATGCTACTGCTATTGGAATCATCTTGGTGTGGGAGGGGGTGTGGTGTGTGGGTGTGCTCCTTTTGTACCGGGCCAGACTCCATTGCCTCCACCTGTGCTGATTGTGTGCACCTGTGGCAGTTGGGAACACTGCTCAAGGCATTTTACAGTAGGTCGGCGATGCCAGTTTTCACGGCATGCGGTAACGAATTTCTCCGCCTTCATGAAGACGTTATTTCCTTATTTGCATGTCCGCTTCACTTGTGATCTACTCCAGTTTACGGCATGCCGCTATTGGCAGCATGGTGGGTCGCGTGCCCCTGCCCAGACCGCTATTAATGGCACTGTACTTTACGATTCCGCTAATTGTGGTCGGGCTGGTCAGAAAAGCCCATAGCCGTAATCGATGCTGGTATTCCTTTACCGACATTGTTGTTCCCTTAGCACCAACCTCGGAATGACCCCCTCTGTCTTAGTGGGAGATCTTGACCCTGTTGACCATTCTGAGCTGCAGTGTTTACTGGCAGAAGGTGGACCCAACAGGGCAGACTTTAGCAAAGGACAGAGAGAGTGTCCTACTCTTGAAGGTCTTCGACAACAGGCTGCTAACCAACTTGATGGGCAAGAAGTTGGGAAGCACAGGTTCAGCTGGGAAGATGGCCTCTACTATAGTGAACCGACTGAGTCTATCCCTGGGGACTGCAAAAGAATTGTAGTGCCCCTTGCTAACAGACTCCAGTTCCTACAGTTAGCCCATGAGATACCTTTGGCTGGTCACTGGAGCTTCAAGAAGACCAAGGAAAGGCTCTCTCTTTACTTCTACTGGCCTAAGATGGGTTCGGAAGTTGACAAATTCTGTAGGAGCTGTCACACTTGCCAAACCTCTGACAAGAGTGGAGCCAAGAATGTGGCACCCCTGGTGCCTCTCCCACTGGTGGGAGTTGCTTTTGAGAGGGTGGGCATTAACATTGTCAGTCCCCTTGACCCTCCTACAGCTTCAGGGAACAGGTTTATCTTGGTTGTAGTGGACCATGCTACAAGATACCCAGAAGCCATACCTATGAGAACTGTGGCTAAGGCTCTACTTGGTATTTTTACCAGAGAAGGGTTTCCTAAGGAAGTGATAGCCGACAAGGGATCCAACTTTATGTCCCACTACATGCACCCATGTGGAAAAACTGTGGTGTCACTTACAAGTTCTCTACAGCCTACCATCCACAGAGAAATGGATTGGTAGAGAGGTTTAATCTTACTATATAGAGCATGATAGGTGCTTTAGAGTACCCCTTAACAAAAAGTGGGACCTTCTACTGCCATGCCTTCTCTTTGCATATAGAGAAGTCCCTCAGGAGGGAGTTGGTTACAGTCCCTTTGAACTTCTCTATGGCCATCCAGTCAGAGGTCCATTGGCCCTGATCAAGGAGGGGTTGGAAAGTGCTACTTCCCCTAAGCCAGTCAGAGTGAATGACTATGTGATAGGTCTCCGGAGGAAAATGTCACACATGATGGCAGAAGCAAGTGATAACTTAAAAGCAGGTCAGGCTCTGGTCAAACATTGGCATGACCAGAAGGCCAACATGGTTGAGTTTACTCAAGACCAGCTGGTATTAGTTATGGTGCCAACAAGGCAGAGGGCCTTATAGGACAAATGGATAGGACCCTTCAAGGTTGTGGGCAAACATGGAGAGGTGAACTATTTGGTGGACTTAGGCAGACCTAAGGAGGCTCCCAGAGTCTTTCACACCAACCGTTTAAAGGCTTATGTCTCGAGACCAGAAGTGGGAGCTTTGCCTCTAGCTTCAGCTCAAGAGGAAGAGGAGAGTGAACCTCTACCTGACCTCTTCAGGGGCCAACCTTTAGATGAACAGATAGAATAAGTTAATCTCTCTTCTCAGCTGACCTCTGAACAACAGGAGGAGTGCAAAGTTCTGTTGAATCAGTTTGCCTCCCTGTTTTCACTATCACCAGGCTTGACCCCTTGGGGCCAGCATGATATTCTCACTGGTGACTGTTTACCTGTGAAAAGCAGAGGTTACAGAATGTCAGAGCATGTGAAATCCCACATCAAAGGAGAGGTCAACACGATGCTTGACCTCGGGGTTATAGAGCCCTCTACAAGTCCATGGACTAGTCCAGTTGTTCTAGTACCAAAGGCAGGACCCAAGGAGTTGAGATTCTGTGGGGAGTATAGAGCCCTAAATGTAGTCACTAAGACGATGCCCATCCTTTGCCAAGGACAGATGAACTGGTGGATAGATTTGGTTCAGCCAAGTACCTCAGTACATTTGATCCAACCTCAGGCTATTGGCAAGTAGCACTGACAGACCATGCCAAGGAGAAAACTGCATTCTCCACCCCAGCAGGCCTCTACCAGTTTAAGGTAATACCTTTTGGATTAAAGAATGCACCGCTACATTTCAAAAGATGGTTAATCAAGTTCTGAATGGGATGGAGGACTTCTGCATGGCATAGTTGGATGACATTGCAGTGTCCACCCTACATGGAAACAACATATTGATCACCTGGGATATGTTTTGCAGGCTCTTGAATAGGTCCATCAGACCATAAAGGCAAGCAAATGTCAAATTGGTCAGAGTAAAGTGGTCTACCTTGGTCATGAGGTAGGAGGAGGTGAAATAACACCATTGCCAGCAAAGTACAAGCTGTGCAAAACTGGGCCACCCCTACTATTCAAACACAAGTGAGAGCCTTCCTAGGTCTCACTGGGTACTACAGAAACTTCATAGAGAACTATGGGACCATAGCTTCTCCCTTGAATATGATCGATCTCCTCTCTAGGATTCCCTAAAAAGGTCAGATGGAATGAGGAGTGCACTCAAGCCTTTGAAAGCCTGAATAAAGCCCTTTGTCAAGCTCCAGTCCTAAGAGATCCTGATTATCACCAACCCTTCATTGTGCAGACAGATGCCTCCAATTTAGGTATAGGTGCAGTCCTTAGTCAACTGGATGAGAAAGGTAGGGAGCACCCAATTTGCTTCATCAGTAGGCTACTAAAGGAACCAGAAACAAGATGTTTTCCCATTGTGTGGTCTTTGAAGAAGTTTAGACCATACTTGTATGGATCTACTTTTGTGATTCAAACTGACCACCAAACCTTGAAATGGTTAATGAAAATGAAAAGGGAGAACCCAAAACTTCTAAAATGGTCAATCTGCCTGCAAGGGTTTGATTTTACCATTGAACACAGAGAAGGATGTCACCACCAAAATGCTGATGGTCGCTCTAGGATGTTTATAACCGACTAGAGGTAGAGATTCATCCAGGAGTGGATTCAATCCTCCTGTCCCTTAGTCTGGGGGTGGGGTGGGGCGAGTGTTAGGGAGAATTCTCATAAATGGTTGATTTCCCTTAGCTAATGAGTCCCTCAGCAGCTTTGCTGGATTTCTAGGATTATTTTTTTTCACCTGCTAAGAGTGTGAGCCTTTTTTCCCACTCTTACATGTGTTCTGCTGTGTGTGTTTTCACTTTTTGTGTGATCTTGAACCCTGGAGCCTCACCTACTCCATGGCCTCATATTTTATGTGTGCTACACAGCACCTTCAGTGAGGTGACACAGGGTTGTCTTTGAGACTTCCCACTGACTACTGTCCCCCAGAAAAGGGTAAAGTTGCCATTAACTTTACTTTAGTCACTTTAAACCATAGACCCAGTACACCCCATCTTACATGGAGTATTGGAAAGGGTTAACTCTTATCCCTTTTTGTCTGTGCCTTTTGGAGCATTGTTTCGCTCCCTTTACATTAAGACTTGGCTGGTGGCAGTGGTATCTACCCCAAACATTTCTACCGCGATTATCTTATATAAACGTGGTAATGTTTTAGGCTATTATATTAGCCTCAAACATAAACCCGCTTGACCAAATACATTTTATTTTGGCTCCGGCTGAGTTTATTCGCCATTTCTTTTTGTTAAAGTCTTTCTCAAGTTTTTCTCTGCTGTGTGATTGACAGCCAGGCTGTATGAATGGGGGAAAACTGCATAAAAAGCAGGTCTCTGGGACTGGAAAGGCAGAGTCGCCACTGGAACGAAAGAACCAACGAGGAACTGGAAGAAGAGGACCCCTGCTGCAGGTCCGAATCTTCAGGATCTGACGACAGAGAAGATCCTCGAGGAAACTTCTTCCCTTGAGCTGGTGGGACCAACCAGTTCGCCCAAACTACAAACCAGGACCCCTCCTCTGGACGAATTTGCTGTACAGAGCTACAGTGGGCTGGATAGCCAGGAAGGTCAGACCCTGCTTGGGTTTTAAGGAGTGCACCTTTTATTTGTTGTTTGCTCTGCTGCTGGCTTCTCCCCTGGGTGGCGCAGGACCCTCCAGCTTCCTACTTCGTGTCAGTCCGACAGTCGCTTCAGGAACCGTGAGCCTGCAGGAACCACCAGGAACGTCCGCCTCAGCTACAGCTCCCTCTCTGTTTTAAGGTACTGTGCAAATCCGGTTGTCCGTTTCGTTCAACTGTAGTGAAAGTGTTTGAAATCTTTCTCCAATACAAGGGCTTCCCCTTCTCTTCTCTTTGAACTAACTTTTCTATCAACCAACCTCGTCCGGAATCTGTGCCACGAACTTTACCTCGAACTACCCTGAACTGTGCGATCGTGAGCAAAAGACTTTTGACCCATTGACTTTGGCCTTAAGCCTTTTGTAGCTGATCCCATCACTGAGGTTCCTCTTGTTCAATTGCCCTGAGTACTTACCTGTTGGTTTGCCTGATTTCTAATAACTCTGTCTTTCCCTCCATTTTAAATTGCTGGAGTGCCATTTTGCTCCCACTTCATTGTGTGAGCTTAACTTGTCTGGAATTTAAGGGAAGTGGTGTGGTGTATTTATGATTGTGATTTTTTAACTTGCTTATAATAGTGAAATGTTACACAACTGTTAAGTAAATAAATATATATTCTTTTACTTAGAAACCTTGAGTCAGTGTTTGCCTGAATCATAGTAATTGCTGTCCTTTGTGTAACTATTTGATACTGCTCACTTACTGTTGAGATATGTCAGTTGTGATAGGCCGATAATTGGTTGGTATCAGTGGGTCTAGCGTTTTTTTTTTTAGTAGTGGGAGCACCAACGATTCTTTAAGGTTGGTGGGGATGGTGCCAGATGCGAATGAAGTGTTAATGAGCTTTGAGATAAAGGGAGCTAGATCCCTCACTGCATCCTTGATAAGCCGGGTTGGGCAAAGTTCGCCCTGGCAAATGGAGGGTTTGAGTTAAAGTATGACTGTTTCTACCTCCATAATTGAGGTTTAAGTGAAGTTGAAGCGGGTGACAGGGATGTTAGAGGTCAGAAGGGTATTATTACAAGGAGATGAAGAATTTAGGGATGCTTTTTTTTAGCAATTTTGTTTTGGAGTGTGGTAATTTTATTTGAAAGCGCATGCTGGATGTCAGAGCACCAGGTTTTGTCTTTAGAGCAGGTGTCTGGCAAGGAGGTAGGGGTCTCTAATTCTTTTAGGATCGCAAATAATTCCTTCAGACTGGAATTGGCTTGAGAGATACAGTTGTTGTAGGATTCTCGTTTGGCCAAGCAAATTTGTTTTTTGTAGTAGGTTGAGATCTTGGTAAAATTAGTTCTATTTGCTTCTGAGGGGAGTATTCTCCAGGAAGCCTTGCAATTTCTTTTCTTTTGCCATAGGTTTTTTAGGTGAGGGGTGAACCACTTGTTCAGATGGGTTTTAGTCTTACTTGTCTCAATTTGAGCGAGGCAATGATATCTAAGGAGGATGACATGATTTTATCATACTCATCGACAAGCATTCCGGGTCTGTGCTGTCTGAAATAGAATTGAGAGTGGGGAGAATAGCGGGAATGAGTCTGTCCACTATGATATTCTTTTTGTTCCTAGTTAAGGTGGGTGGGGCGGAAGGGGTGAGTAAGGGGAGGGGTCTGAAAGTGGTGAGTGTGAATGACAAAAGGGAGTGGTCTGGCCAAGCTTGAGGGGAATCGATGTATGCTTCCGTGGGTAATATCTATGACATAGTGCAGTTTCCTCAGGTTACACGCAATGTTCCTGTCTGGTACATAGCCTATCTGGTCCGGGTCTATAAGTTTAGATATTACTAGCTTAAGCCTGTTAGCCATCAAGGCTGTGAGGATTTTCCCATTTTGATTGAGCAACGAGAGGGGTCTGTACGATCTGCAGTCGGTTTCAGGCTTATTGGGCTTTAATGGTGGAATTATAATTGACTCTCTCAGCGACGTTAGCTGTGCTACTGTGTCCAGCAATTCTTTCAACATGGCTAATAATGGGGGCGCCACGTATGCTATGAATTCCTTGTAGAATTCACTAGGCAATCCGTCCGCCCCTGGAGATTTACCCGTCAGCAACTCTCTTATGGTGGCTTCCAGCTCATCTATGGTTATGGGGGCCTCAAGCCTATCGGCTGTCTCTGCATCTAGCCTGGGGAGATCTATCTGTGGCAGTGCTTCATCTATTTCTTACGAATCCGCTCCTGTCGTCTCTGTACATAATTCCTTATAATTATAAAAGCACTCATTAATACTTTCTTGCATTATGCACACCTCCCCATCCCTTCCCACAATCTCCCGTATCAATTCTTGTTTGGACTCACTTCTGTATACCCAGGCCAACAAGCATCCCGGCTTATCACCCTCAGCGTGTTGCCTCTCTACATATTTCCTGTAGTTCAGCTTGCCTAATCTCTCCCAATGTACCAGACATTCCTGCTGTAGTTGGGCAACTTCTTGGGCCCTATCGCTGGACAAGTCTCCTGAGCGGTCCATGGCCTCTAGCTTAGTTTCTGCTTTACCTAAATCATTCTCTATCATACCTTCAGCCTTGGCTATCGACGTCCCCCTGATCACTACCTTGAAAGCTTCCCACAATTTGCCGGCTGAGTCAACGCTTCCTGTATTGTTCCTAAAGTAGTCCTTCAACCCCTCCCTCAACTGTTCTCGGAACACCACATCCCTGAGGGACTCGCTTCATAGCTTCCAGGTCGGAATGCGCGCCCTATGGGCCGGGTTTGCCATGTAACTACTAAGGGATCATGATCTGACAGCACCCGAGCCCTGTATTCCGCCGCTTTAAATTCTCTTAGTGTCTCTTCTCCTGTAAATGCGTAGTCCAATCTAGTATATAGGTCCTTAGGGGTGGTATAATGAGAATATCCTCGGGCATGCAAGGGGTTGGGCTCTCCATACATAGGACACTTTGAATGCTTGCAATAACTTACTCAAGGCTTTAATCGGAGGGCCTGGATGTCTTAATTTATCATCCGATCTGTCTAAATTGGGGTTCAGCATGCAATTAAAGTCTCCACCCCATATCACTGTACCGTCCCTGTGTTTACCGATCTGGGGGTATAACAAGTGGAAATAGGCTGCGGTATCATGGTTTGGTGCATACGTATTAATAATACAGAACTCTCTTTGTTCCACAAGCCCTTGGATAATAATCATCCTGCCATCATCATCCCCAAAAATGTTCAGGACTTTAAATGGTACGGACGGCGCCACACATATCAGAACCCCTCTTGCAAACGCTGAATACGGCGAGCCCAGGGTTGTGCCAGTCCATTTCCTAGCAAGTGCAATTTGTCTGTCCTTAGTGAGGTGTGTCTCTTGAAGGAGTGTGATGTCAATCTTCTGGCATCACAAATATGACATTATTCTGTTATGTTTAATATAACTATTGAGCCCTCTAACATTCCATGTGGCTATCTTAAGGTCCCCATCCTGTATAAGTAATTTTGCATACCTCAACAGTCTGAGGCAACGATCGCATGTCCCTTGCGTGGATCTATAGGCTAACTCCCTCCTAACTACCTCAACTTCCTTACCCACTCCCTCCCCAACAATTGCCCAGCTCAATACCTTGTGCTCAGGCATCCCTGCATCTCCCCCTTACCCCCGTTGCTTGTCCTGGGGCTGGGGTGCGGCAGATGGATACTTGGCAACTAGTAGCCAAAAAACAAGTCCTCACTTTGGGGAAGGTTGCTTCTCCACAGTATGCTTCTGATGGTGTGCACACTGCTGGCTCCTGTTATGCTCAAGTATTGGTGTCTGTATTCTGTGCACAAGGTCTTTGTCTCTTGCAATCTGCCGGTTATACTGGCTTCATCCTTGCGGTATTCCGCAGGATTATCAATGTGTGTCTCCCTCGCCTGTCGTCTGTTGGACCTCTTCAGATGGCAAGTGCTCCGTGTCCATCCATGTGTGAGCATCCTCCGGGTTGTCAAAAAAGATGACTCTTCTCTTATTGTTCTTGCTGGGTATAGTAACATGTACTTAAGGTTCGCTCCTTGCCTCCTTCTCTTGACAGATGTGAAATGCATTCTTTGTTTTTGCACCTGCAGGGTATAGTCCGGGTATGCGGTAATGCTTGCTGATGTTTGCTGTATTGTGCCACCTTTCTGGAAAGGTTCAAGGATCCTTTCTCTATCCTTATAATTGAGTATCCTGGAAATTATGGTCCGTGGTGGGGCACCTGGAGGCGGTTTCTTCATCAGGGACCTGTGAGCTCTTTCCACTGTAAAGCCTTGGGTGACGGTGCCCAGGCTGTTTCTTGTAGTAGCATATTTTCAATAAAGTTAGTGGGGTTTGTGCCCTCTTCCGCTTCAGGAAGTCCAATCCTTCTCACATTATTGCATCTGGCCCGGCCTTCTGCATCTTCAACTCTACCCTCAAGGTTCCGCAATTGCTGTTGCAACATTGATATTTCCCTAGAGGTGTCCTTCTGGCCGGCTGTGTTCGCTGCTACTTCCTTTTCTAGTGTTCCAGTGCGTTCCGAGAGCGCCCGAACATCTTGCCTCAGAAGGTTCATGTCCAGGCTAATGGATCCATTTTGAATTCCAAAGCAGTCTGCCGAGCCGCTGTGGTGTCCAGGACCTGTTGGTCTCCGTTAGCACGATATTGTTATCCTTGTGAAGATAGTTCCTATGATGCTATGTTGTCCGCCAAGTTCATGGATTTGGTAAAAGTGTCTAATGTCGGCTGCTTAGACTTATTCTTTTGTGACTTGGACGCCATAGGTAAATTTGCTGGACCAGCAATTTCACTCCTGTCCAGCTACTTGGTTGGGTGTATCTTATTGCAGGACGCCAGTTGATGTTGGCTGAGGACTATTCATTAAATTCCAGGGTAGTTGAGTTGCCTCCCAGGTTCTTCAAATGGACTCTGCTGCTATATGGCGTCCTTTGTATTGCTGTGGTGTCCACAACATTCTGCCTTTCAGGAGGTAGCCAACCATGCCATGTATGCACTCCGCAATGATACCTGTTTTAATTTGCCACCTTCAGGTTCGCCAGTGCTAGCGTGTTTCATCAAGATATATCGGGGCAGACAGTCCACACTACACCGGAAGTCAACCAGGTGTTCCACTCCTTCTATTCCAAGCTGTACACCAATTCGGATGCAGAGACCCTCCCAAATATAGAGGCATACCTAGATAGCCACCCATTATCGATACTGTCCAAAGATGCCAGGGAAAACCTTGACCGCCCCATCATCCCCAAAGAAATATCCTGTGCCATCGAGGCGCTCCCATCTAGCAAAGCCCCCGGCCCAGAGGGACTTACGATGGAGTTTTTCAAACACTTCAAGTCCTGCCTTATTCCCAAGTTAATCGCTCTAAGGGAGGAAGCATGTACCACAGGGATACTTTCCCCCCACGCTACATCTAGCTGTGATTACCATCTTACTTAAACCTGATAAGCCTCCTGAGCAATGTGGCTCCTACCATCCCCTCTCACTTAAAAACTCCAACGTTAAAATATTTGCTAAGGTACTAGCACTACGTTTTGTCCCCTACATGGGACATATTGTTCACCCAGAGGAATCTGGCTTCATCACTGGCCGCTACACGGCACTAAACCTGAGATGCCTTTTTAATGTCTTGGCACAGATCGATCCAGAGACGCAGACTTTGGACCTGGGATCATATTGTGGGTTCAACTGCTGTACACAATGCCCACTGCCAGAGTCAAAGTAAACAGAGTTCTCTCTGCCCCCATAGACATATGTAGTGGGACTCAGTAAGGCTGCCCACTGTCCCCTCTAGTATTCGCTATAGCAATGGAACCATTCGCAGACGCAATCCACTGAAGACACGCACAGAAGGGGTCCAACTAACAGGCAAACCAGAAATTATTTCACTATATGCAGACGACACCCTACTATTTATATGCGAGCCAGTAAGACACCTGGCACCAATTATGCAAGATGTTCTCTCCTTCGGAATCCTGCCTGGGCTGGGCGTAAACTTCATCAAATCTGAGCTATTCCCACTCACTGATGCAACCTCCGCCCCACCAGACCTTATCGGCTTTGCCTGGTCCCCACTGGAAATTAAATACTTACTGTAATGACTGTAATGCGACACAAGACCTCCTTCTATGCCCGCAACTATGGTGAATATATACCCTTACTAACAGCCAAATTGCACACTTAGGTAAAACTCCCACTCACAATAGTGGGCTGCATGTCACTTCTCAAAATGATTATCCTCCCAAAACTACTATACTATTTTTTAAATATACCGCTGTGGCCGGGAGCAATATTCTTTGATACACTAAAAGCAGCGATTAACAACTTCATGTGGCACGCTGGCGCGGTCTGGCATAAATGGGATACCTTGATGAGACCCTATGCACATGGCGGCCTGGCTGCTGCAGACTTTGTAAAATACTGGAGTGATACACAGGCCCATTATGCAGCTTATTAGTTCGACGAAGACTCAAACACCCACACCTAAAAATTGAATGACATGCTGCTGGTACTCGCGGCGTCCGTTCGCTGATACTACCAACACAACGGAAGGACCCTGAAGTCAACAATCCAGTTCTCATGACCGCATTGGCCTGGGCAAGATATGGGAAATGGTGGACAACCCCCATCCATACCATCATACCATATAAGCCTGCCACTGTGGAACTTTTTCCCATCACTCCCTAAAATAATGAAAATAGCAGCACGACAGTGGGCGGCAGATGGTGTGAGAAACCTGAGGGTATTCACTCTGTAAAACCTTCAGAATCCCTTACTCAGGTGGCCAGGACACGGCCATCGCTGTTGGATCCAGTTGCTGGGGGTGGACCAGTGGGGGAGGATCACCTTGGTAAGGAACGCGAGGTTGTGCTCGGGAGAATGCCCCAGATGAGACGCGCTATGTTACAGACGAAGAAGACAAGGAGGGTGAGGTCCCAGAGACCTTTGTGGGCTGTACTACATCTGGCCTCCTTTCTCCCATAAAGTCTCCCGTATCAGAATCTAACAAACCCGCCCATCTAGTAAATCCTCTAGGAGTACGAACCCTATTAAATTAGAAAATGACATCTCCCAGAAACCCTGCTTTCCCACTTCCTACCCGAAAACTCTCAACCATTCTTATGATATGATATCGCATTCATAACACACCTATACACAAGAGTTTCAATGCGCGACGAGGCAAGGGAGGGGAACAGAGGGAAGACAGAGACAGCAATGTTACTAGGCCAGGTGACATTGAGATTGCGCAAGTGCAGGGGAGGTGGGAAGGGGAAAAGTGTGAGGGGGAAGGGAGAGGGGAAGTGCAGTACATAGGATAAACAGTAAATAATAGGAACAATAAATAAGAAGTGCGGCCAGCTGGTGGCAGGTGCAAGGGTAAGTGCAGACATCAGGTGTCAAGTGCTGGTAAGGGGCTGTAGGGATACAGAAACAGCCCCAGAGTGCAAGGGTTGGAAAGGGGGCAGTGCAGGCGTGCAACTGGTGGGGAGTGGATCTGGGCCCTAGAACAGAGGGTAGCCAGGTGACCAGCGCACTTTCAGTTTCAGCCAGGAGTTCAGCAGGGGAGAGGAGGAGAGAAAGCAGAGGCAAAGAGGAAGGTCTTGAGGTGCTTCCGGAACCGGAGATGGTTCTCCTCAAGTTTCAGAGAGGCAGGGAGGCTGTTTCAGGGGGAAGCCCCAGCCAAAGAAAGAGATCTACCACCAACTCGTTGCTTGCAGAAGCGACTGACCCTGAGGGAGTTGGAGGCGGATGAGCGAAGAGCTCGAGAAGGAAGATATTTAGGAAGAGAGAGTTGAAGGTATTGAGGCCCGAAACCCCAGAAGGCCTTGTGGACAATACAGAGGGTTTTGAACTTAATCCTTGCAGCCACTGGGAGATATTTCTGTCCTGGAGAGATACGATCATTGGGGTTCAGGCCAAGGACAAGTCTCGCAGTCCTGTTCTGGATGAGTTGCATAGGGCAGAGAGTAGAGGCAGGCATATTTAGAAAGAGGCTATTGCAGTAGTCCAGCCTAGAGAAATAGAGCTCTAGAGACAGTGAGCTTCTGGGGGAAGGAGAGGAAAGGAAGAATACCTCTGAGGAGGTGCAGCTAGTAGTCAGACTTCTTAGAGACGTCAGAGATGTGAGGAGAGAAGGAGAGTGTGGAGTCGAAGATGACCTTGAGGTTTTTAGCCTCACAGGTGGGAGCAGGAAGAGGGCCAAGGGAGGCTGGCCAGAGAGAGACAGGAAAGGAGGGAGTGGGTGTGCCGATGAGGAGAATCTCAGTCTTACTGGCATTAAGGCAGAGATCATTGGCGGAACACCACTCCTGGATAGCAGACAGACAGGGGGAGATGAGATAAGGGGAAGAGGTGACTGAAGGGAACCTGAAAATGAGCTGAGTGTCATCCACATAGCACTGAAAGTTGGGGCAGAGAGTGGCAATGAAGTGGGCAAGAAGTGCCAGGTATTGGTTGAACAGCCAGGGAGAGAGGTTAGACCCCTGCGGAATACCACAGGTAGACTTAGAGATAGAGGAGAAGAAAGACCCAAGTTGGACCTGGGAGGGTCGGTCGGAGAGGAAAGAAGTCATCCATGCCAGGGCGTGATCGGTGATACCCAGGTTATCACGGAGGCGGTTGAGCAGGATAGCATGGTTGACCATGTCAAAGGCAGAGGAGTGATTAAGTAAGATGAGGACACAGGGGGTGTTGGAATCAAGGTTGGAGAGCAGGTCTTCACAGCTGTTCAGGAGAGCAATTTCCGTGCTTCTGGCAACTCTGAAGCCAGACTGATGGTCATGGAGACAACCAACAGATGATTCAGTGTGAAGATTAAGCTGGGAGATGGCCAGCTTTTCCAGGTGTTTGCCCAGGAAAGGAGTGATGGAGATTGGGCGGTAGTTAGCAGGGCAGGAGGGGTTGGCTGTGGGTTTCTTAAGAAGAGGGTGCACAAGGGAGTGTTTCAGGGTGGAAAGGGAAGACTCCAGTGGCGAAGGAGTGGTTGCAGAAGGCAGCCAGAGCAGGAGCCAGGGTGTCAATGTGGTCCTTGATGGTTTAGGGGGGACAGGGGTGAACCTGTTTTGAAGAGACTTTCATAGATCGGACTTGTCTAGAAACCTTGTCTGGGGAGAACAGGGGAAAGGCAGAGAAGGAGGGAGGAGAGGTGGCTGAAGAAAGGCCAGAGGAAAAGCAGGGAGTAGAGTAATCCTTTTGATTATTCTTTTATGAACACTCCATCTGCCCTGACAACACATTACCGGTCCCAGAATCCCCAGTGTTCATTTAACAATCCCAGTTATTCCTGTGTACCTCACAAACCCCAACAATCCTGTTCCTCTGAATATCAATTTCTAAACTCACAGTGAAATGTAACCTAGCCTTCTGAAATCCCCACAAGCCCTAATATGAAGGTCTTTATTACATGTAACACCTCTTTATCTTCTGCCCCGGTAAGACATCTGTTAATTCTACCTCTCCCCTTTTCCGACACGAACATTCTTTCACACCACAACAGACAACGGACTAATCCCAGAACCGTTTACTTGACATGTCCTGACAGAAGGGTCAGTCAAAGTCAGGCAATTAACTTGAACCACACACACCTGACAGACCTTCCTTTTCCCCACAGGGATATAAGGTAGAGCAGGAGAGTACAGTACGGGCAAGGCGAGTACAGCAGACAGCATGTCGAGATGGCTACCATGCGGCAGTTCAAAAGAAGGAGAAAGGTAACAGGAATCGAGAGGGTGTGGAGGAAAGAAGGGACATTGCCCTTTTCGTCCCAGGCTCACGGAACCTTCGCGGATGAGAACCTAAGACCGTGAACAATAGCACAGGTGTCCTGCAGCAGATGTCAACAGTACATGGGGCAAGCCTATGACGATAAGCAGGAGTGCGGGAGGCTCCCGTGCCATGGTACCAGCCTTGACTCCAGAGAAGCCAAAATCCAAGAGGTTCATCACAGCCGGTGAGTCGTTGGGAGAACCGATAAGACACGGGCTGTGATGATGAGAATCGCAAAGTGGCAAGTTTTGAAACAAAGCTGATGAACTTTGAATGAACTGTTAAAAGTGTGAAGAGGAGAACAGCTACAGAAGGAAAGCGGTACCACGTGGGTGCTAACTCGAGAGACTCTGGTCGAGCCCCTTATGAGAGAAACTGCAAGTACTAGAAGGCTGTTTGAAGGCCCACAAAACAGGTCAAAGTGGTCATACCGAGGGTCAAGCAAAATCCCTGTACAATCAAAAGACTTTGATCTACAAGCACTGTGAAAGAAAGGGAAGGGAATCCCACACCAAAAGAACATTGAGAAAACAAGGGAATTGAATCCCGTTTAAAGCAAGAGGGGTCCAAGCCCGACCGAGGGAGATCCGGGGGTGAAGCTATCACCCAAGAATATAAAAAGACAGGAGGGGTCCAAGACCGAACGAGGGAGATGCAGGGGTGAAGCTGTCACCCAAAATTGATTGATAAAAGAACTGGGATATATTTATATTTTTTATATCATATTTTTATTGATATTTTCATTTTTATAGAACTTCAAAATATAATAACTGAAAAAACAAAATACAATCGCCCTCCCTGCTCCCACTCCCCCCCAAAACCTCCAAACACCTAACCTCCCAGCCTCCCACACACGGACAGCTACCTTGGTACAGGTCAAAATAATCCAGATGGTATAGTCTTTAATTAAATAAGTGCAAAATCCGTAACCTTTGCCGGCACCAGTGCTCTTGAAGGTATTTGTGCAAAAAGTCCAAAACAAACTCCCAATCCTCCTTGAAGTTATTTTGCTCGCCTTGTACAACACAGGTGACCCATTCAAGAGAGACATAATGCCAACTTTTTATTACCCACTCTTGTTCTGGTGGAGCCTCAGTTTACTTCAATTTTTGTGCTATGAGTAATACTGCGGCCATCAACAATATCATACAAGCTTTCCTATGCTTCTTCGCAGTTAAATATTCCAAAACATCACCCATCCCCAACATCCAGGGTGTTGCTAGGTCTGGAAAAGACCCGGGGATACCCTGATGTCGTAACTGTCGGGACTGGCGGCTAGCTAGCCTTTTGGTTGCAGCTCCTGAGATTCTATCCGGGGCTACAAACAAAAGACCAGGGGATATAGCCCCCTTAGCCTCCCGTCCCCCTAGCCTCCTCCTAGCAACGCCTCTACCCAGCATCGATTCACCTATGCATCTTTGTATCTGGAGACCAAATATCTCATACATAGCTGTGTGAACGTTCCCCCAGAAAGGTTTTCTGACAATCCCACCAAATATGTACCCAAGTTCCTTTTCTCTGCATCCCCTCCAGCATTTTTCTGAATTTTTTCTATAGAATTTGCGCAACTTCTCAGATGTTAGGTGCCATTGAACCATCACTTTCACCCACATTTCCTGTATTTGAATTGCCTGCATCAATTTAGAGATTCCCTTCCATACCTCCATCCACTGAGTCTCTGAAATCGCCACACCAATGTCCTTCTCCCACAACTTCTCATAGTTCCCTTGTGTTCGACTCACGTTCTCTCCTAGTATCTTATATAGTGCCCCACCATATGTCTATATCCCGTATTAGTAGAAATGTACTTCTCAAAAGTTGATAGATCCCTTATTATATGCTGTTTATTGCCCGTTAGCCTAATGACGTAATTGAGCGTATCTTAGTCTTTCATTTTCATTCAATGCAAACATCTGTTTGCATTGCAGGAACGTTTTGATCTCCTGTCCTTCAAACATATCACCCATCTTCAAGCATCCTGCTTCCTCGCATTGCTTGAATGCATTCTGCTCCAATCCCGGGGTAAACTGGGGGTTATGAAAAAGAGGTGTAAAAGGAGAGGGAAACGTGGTAATACCTGCACTTTGGACCGCAAAATCCCATATCTGAGCTACAAACGCAATTATTTTACTTGTGTACATATTAGCAGGGCGATCCTGTTTTTGACGCCATAATACTTCTTGGAGGTGCTTACCAACTACTGCTTTGTCCATTCATACCCATATTTTCTCTGAGTCTCCTTTGAGCCATTCTTTGATAACCCGCAATTGGGCAGCCTGATAATAAGTCTGGAAATTAGGTACCTCCATTCCCCCTTTTGCGACTGAAGTTATGAATATCTTCCAGGCAACTCTAGGTTTCTTACCTTGCCAATAGGTAGTCCCTCAAAATCTTATTTAGTTCCTATAAAAACTTCACCTTGGACTCTAATCGGTAGTGCTTGAAAATAGTATAACAACCTTGGGGGAATCATCATTTTAATTGCATTTATTCTTCCCAACCATGACATCGTCAAAACATTGCGCTCATAAAGCAATTGATTCTAAAAGAGGGATATAGTTTGCTCTATACATTGACTCCAATGATTCTGATAACTGTATCTGGGATATATTTTGGTATATACTACTTAAGGAGCCCGCCAGCCTCTTTTCCTTTGCTGATGGGGAGCAGGTGCAAGTGGATGTAGGTCACCTGGCCTAAACCCCACCCACCTGGTGCCTTCCAGGTTGCCGCTCTCTTATCCACTTAGCAAGTCCGCCCACCTGGTACCTTCCTGATTTGCTGCTCTTTTCCCTACTTAAGGAACCTCCAGTCTCTTTTCCTTTGCTTATGGGGAGCAGGTGCAAGTGGATCCAGGTCACCTGGCCTAAGCCCCGCCCACCTGGTACCTTCCAGGTTTCCGCTCTTTTCCCCACTTAGCAAGCCCCGACCACCTGGTGCTTTCCTGGTTGTTGTCTTTCACTACTTAAGGAGCCCTCCAGCCTCTTTTCCTTTGCTAATGGGGAGCAGTTGCAAGTGGATCTAGGTCGCCTGGCCTCAGCCCTGCCAACCTGGTACCTTCCAGGTTGCTGCTCTTTTCCCCACTTAGCAAGCCCCGCCCACCTGCTGCCTTCCTGGTTGCTGCTCTTTTCCCTACTTAAGGGCCCTCCAGACTCTTTTCCTTTGCTGATGGGGAGCAGGTGCAAGTGGATCTAGTTCACCTGCCCTAAGCACCACCCACCTTCTTAGCCCTGCCTCTTCCTTCCTGCTCTTAACTCTTAGGTCAAGGGTGCCTCTCGCCTAGGCGTCCGATGCAAAGGGTAGACCAAGAAAAGGACAATTCCTGTTTGGACCTGTTCGGACCAGGTCCCCCCCGTTAATTTTCCCTTGTGCCCCCTACCCTTCTCGCACACAGGTGTTGCCTGTTTTGCTTGATTCTTCTACCCTGCTCTCCCCCCAGCCCACTTCTGCAGGAGTCTGTCCTGATGCATTCTGGTTTCCCCATCACCGTCTTGTGGCCAATGCTAGTTTTGACTTTTATGGACTTCATTGATTCACAGTGCGTCACCCTTTCTCATCTCTCATGCTGGACTTCCTTTGCATCTTGTACTCATGGTGGCCCTGAATCATGCTGTTCCCATCTTCATCTTATATCCTGGCTTGCAACATTATGTGTTACTACTGACTTCTGTAATTGTATTCGCTCTCCCCTCTTGCTTCTCCACTCTTTTTGACTGCTTACTCTGTTCGCTCCTCCTCTCCCTTTCTCCCGTTTCCTATCTCCTCCTCTCCTCCCCTTACTTTCTTCTATGCACTTACTCTATCACAATTGTCCCTGGACCTAGTATGATAGCAACCTTGTCTGTCTGCCCCCCCTTACTTGTTTCCCCCGCCCCAGCAATATTTGAAATGTCATCAGGCCTAGTATGATAGTCGCTTGTTTTGTTTCTCCCCTCCCTTTCTGCACCCCTTTACCTCACCTTTTCTTTTCTCAGCCTCTACCAGAAATGTCATCAGGTCTAGTACGGTAGTCGCCTGTCTGTTTCCATTCCCTTCCCACTCTCCCCCGCCCCTTCCTTATCTATGTCTTAGCTCTTGCACTATCTGAAATGTTGTTTGGCCGAGTACGATAGTTAATTTGACATCCTTACTGTTCATTGCCTGTAAGAATGTAATTGTATTTTCCCTTGTTCCTTCCCTTGCCTTGAAGCGCTTTGAAACACATTGTGCATATGCGCTATATAAATAAACTATCATATCATATCATATCAATACGATACGAAAAGGGTCAATGTCCAGAAGAGGTGGATCCAATGGTGACACCGTCACCCAGCGAACTTTGGAAAAGAACTTTCATTAGTTAAAGGAACTTTTGTTTTGCTGTTTTGAATACGTCAGGTCTTCGAAGTCAAAAGACTTCAAAGTGAAACGAGACTTGGCCATCGACAGCCCTGATAAACTCAAATCTTGAGGGTTAAAAGCTGAACTATCCTCTCATGCTAGAAAAGCCAGAGAGTGTGACCTGAGAGCTGCCATTGGAACTGTCATCCTGTGCTGGAGAGACCTTGAGATCATACTGTGCTCCAAGTCTTGTGCTGGAGAGGCCCGAGATCATACTGTGCTCCCAGTTTCGTGCTGGAGAGGCCCGAAATCGTACTGTGCTCCAATCTCCCATCTTGCCCTGTGTCCAAAACGTGGGGAATGCAGACCCAGGCTACTGCATACTGACATATTATTTGAGAACACATTTCTTTTCTTGAGAACTATCCCCCACCCCTTTTTTGTATTAGTTGTGAGGTTTTGGCAATAGGTTTCTTAGTATAGGCCTTTTTATTTTGACACAAATGTCACTAGGACTACCTTATTTTTCATTTGATGGTCGATGCTTGCTCCCATCTTAGATTTAGGTTTAGATTAAGCATTTTTTCCAACCTGCATACACCATTCATTGTTCAATAAACACCCTTGAACTGTGATCACTTGTGTCTGTCTTACTTGTTGTCACCATGAGTTTCTCACAATGGATACATGACTGTGGGCAACATGTATAACATGGAATCCTTTATTACGTTTCAAGCCCTACCAGGCCCCTCCTCATAGACAAACACTGCACTGGCTACAATACGCAGGACTGCTTCGAGCAGCAAAAAAACTTGGGTTGAGTTTCCAATACAGCCACCCGATAAACCACTACTAGATGCTATCATGAGAGGGACTTCCACACAGGGTGGGGTAGCCATACTATATGACCTGCTGCAAAGCTGCGCCATCAATCCCTTGATTAAGCTCTGGAAGGCCTGGCCCATGGACCTAGAAATAAACATCATTGACCACATCTGGGAAGCTATGTGCCTATGGACTCGTGTAGTATTCTTCAACTCCAGATTTCCACTAATACAATTCAAGGTACTACACAGATTCCACTACACCCCGGCCAGACTACACCTTTTCTCACACACCCACTCTGCTCTATGCCCCAGATGTCACGCTGAGGGAGCGGGATACCTTCACATGCTTTGGAAGTGTCTGAAACTGGGAGAATACTGGAATGGGGTTTGTGATTCCATGTCAGAGATGTTCAATTGCACTATTGATCCCACCCCTTCAAACGGTTTGTTTCATCATTTCGAACGACTACAGCGTAACTTCCACAAATTGGCAAGCCTCTGTATGTTATTAGAAATTCGAGATGTACTGTTGTTGTGGCTTTGCCCCACTTGCCCAACTGTAGCACAGTGGCTGCAGACCGTTACATGGGCATCAGATATGGAAGAACGCTGGTCCTCACTGCTACCTATGAACTGCAAATGAGCAGTCGAATTGGTCCTGTAGTGGTCTACAAAGAGAGCCACACACATTCGAAAGTCTTCAACATCCGAAAGTGGTCTGAGCCCGATCGAGGGAGACCCGAAGTGCAATAAGCTTGGGGAAGGGCGCCCCGGGCAAGCTTGTGTTGAACTGTGACATGAGAGGTGTGAGCACGGCAGAGGGGGAGCTTTGTCAACTTTACGTTGGAATACAATTTTCAAAGTCATGAAAGAGACTTTAAAGTGGAAGGCCAGGCAGGCCTCAATCCACTGTTTAAACTGCTTAGAATGTCAGAAACCGAGCCATAGTGCATCACCATGTCTACAAGGACAGCCTTACTCCATGAGGTTTAACGTGAGGAGGAGTGCTGGTTCCACTACCTTTTATTATTTTGAGCATTTATTTTTCCTTTGCATACATTTCGCCGGTTTACACTTTGTGTACAAGAAATAGGGCAGGCATTAGGTGTTTATTAGCATAGGCCATTTTGATTTGACGGACTCCACTTTGATGCTGGAAATGCTTTAAAGGGACAGGGCCTCCCTGTACATGTCCTCTACTCTCTTATCATCAGTGTTCAGTGTTAATTTGTGCACATGAGTCCAGTTGGGACCCCTGGCAGTGTAGCTCTTCCTCTTTTTGTTTGTGGTGAACAGAGACCCTTGGGATACCCTTATGGCACCCGTGGGTCGGGGTAGAACCCTACACCCCTAGTGTATGCTTTTGGGCACCTGTGTGTTGCCCTCAGAGCAGGGTGTGGGCTGGTGGCAGCTTCAAGCTGATGTGACAGGAGCTCTGAGTAACCTCCATTTTGGGATACTCAGGCCCTGCCTTAGGAATCAGTGGATTCCTGATAGTAGGCAAGATGGCCCCTGGGGCCTCTTGGTTTCTATTGCCTGTTAGCTTGTTTCCACAAATCCCTGACCCTTCCCCTGACATTTTTCATCGAGGCCTACTGCACGCCTCATCTTCCCAGGACTTCCACCATCGGGAAAGCCCTTCCCCTGACTGGCTGTTGGGTAGAAGAACCAAATATGGTATTGTGGGGAAGTCCAGGCCAGACTGGCTGGAGCCTTCCCAGTGACTGTATGTTGTGGGCACACCCTTGCAGTGGGACCTGTGTGATTGGAGTGTGTGACCAATATGTATTCAATCTTATGGGTGTCTTGTTTCCCTTGTGTGTGCACAATGAATGAGACAACCCTGTCTGAAATGGACATGAATGCAGTGTAGTGTGCTGAAAGGCTGTGTGCTTCCCCCCATTCCACATTTCTTGTTATGGGTGTCTGGGTGCAGTGAATGGCCTGAATGCATGTGAGCCTGATTGGCTGCCTGCCTGCATGAATGCCCTTCTGTGCGATTGGCTGACTGAGCTTGGCTCAGCCAGAGTGAATGAGGGACAGATGTGTAAATATATGGGGACCTCTCACTTACCAATTTGTTCAGAAGCGGAAGTCAAAACTTGAAGCTGATCATTGAAGCCCAGCTGGAGGAGAAGATTGCTGCTGCATTTCCTTCAACGTAATCCTAGAACTGCTGAGTCTGCTGAGGACTGATCCAAGAGAGGACCTGGCTAGGAGACCTCTCCCCGAGCTATGAGGGACCATTGCGCAAAAACTGCTGTTCTTCATCGAAGCACCCTGTGAAGCCAGTTCTGTGAGATTGACGTCTGGAGAAGGAGTCCGCCGATAATCCTGAAGAGAGTGCCTGCACATCGAGGTTCATCAAAGTCCATTGGCGTCGACCGGGGTCAGAAGATTTCTGTGACCACTGGAAGCCACGTCGAATCGTGTTGCCCAGAAGCGACTGTGCTGCTTGATGCCCGGAGCCGAGAAAGCTCCACCTTGCCCAAGAACGTTTGAAAGAAGGCTCCCAAGTCCGTTGGTGGGTTTCCTGCCACCAGAAGCCGACAAAGATATCCATAGGATGCTGACGGAGTGAAGTTCTGAGGTCTATCCCGTGGTCGACCCCGATCACGGTAGCAATCCCGAGGTACATGCTGCTGCTGCAGCACCAACAGGCCAGAGGACCGCCAACTGTGACACCAGACACCTGACGGCCCGGCCTGCGTCCATAACTGCCAAAGGCCTTTTACATCCATTGGGCCTCATTACGTGTCCGGTGGTAACCCGGCGGGTGCTACTGGTGGGTTGCCTCTGGACCTGTAAAAAATTACTGGCGCCTGAATTCCCGGTGCCACTGGGCTATTCGAAGTCCGGCAGCCGGGAAGTCAGGTGCCGGTAATTTTGTTAGTCCCCATTCCCATAGAGTCCAATTGGACTCTATGGGAATGGGGACACAGGAGCACTGACACCGTTGCTAACGGTGCGGGTGCTCCCGTGAAAACTCTGTGGTTGGGTGCCCGCCTGCCTGGCAGGTTTGACCTGCCGGGCGGGACGGCACCCGCCTACAGAGTTGTAGTGTGCCGGTCCAAAAACAATGGTACCGGTAAGCTTACCTACACTGTTGTTTCCGGACTGTCACCCTTATAATGAGGCCCACTGAGTCTTATTTGGGGAACTGAAAATGTGTCATCGAGGTCTACCGCACGCCTCATCTTCCCAGGACTTCCACCATCGAGGAAACAATCTATCGTCAAAGAGCACCACAAAGGTCAAAGCTGCTGTATCACTGCAAGTGTTTCACTTTTCCTCAAGGATCTCGATGCCCAGTGGTTCCTTCTTCAAAGGGGGTCCATCCTCGAAGGATGCCGTTGAAGAGACTCTTCCACTTCAGGTACACTGGGGTGGTTGAACTTTTTAACCAGGAAGCAAGGCTTATTGAGCATTTATGGACTAGGCTTGTTAATGAATTTATTACAGGTTGCCCAGGTGGGGGGATCCTCATTCAGAATTGTGCATCTATCTCCAAAGAAAGCATTCTGCCATTGCTTAACCTTAACCTGCCTTCCTTCCTTATTGTCTATGCTGATGCACCTTACTGAATGATTTGTATGCTCTATTATAACTGCAAGCAGTTGATGCATTTTAAAGTAATCACGAGTCGGGCGGTATTCCGGCGTATTTTCCGTTGAGCGCTATTTGCGCTAAAGCTGCGATGTTTGGCAGAAACGACGCCAGATCATGAGTTTGCGTGCACGCACACAGGGACATGGCGTTAATTCAAATAGCGCCTGGCTGAGAAAGTGTCCAGGAACCCGTAAATCCAGCACGCATTGCTCTACTGCTGAGCCACAGCGCTATTAGTGCACGCTAATAGCATCGCGGGAAACGCGTCACCGCCGGAACAGGAAATAAAGTGGCGGCCATTTTGGAAATCACAATTCGCCGAAAATCGTAGCCCCGGCAAGCCACCCACACTTGTAAAGCTAGGAAAATGGCTCAGGAACGCACCAGGGACAAGTCAGCCCTGGATAGGGTGAGAAAACCGAAGTTTACAGACCAGGAGCTAGCCATACTTGTAGAGGAGGTTCTGGCCTATCAGGAAGAGCTGTATGGCACCCAGCAGCGCAAGACAAGTGCTCAGCGGCGAGCACAGATCTGTAGGCAAGTGAGCCAGAAGGTGTTTGCAGTGGTCCATGTGCCCAGGGATGGGGAGGACTGCCGCAAGCGCCTGAATGACTTGCGGGCACATGTACGTGGTCTCCTGGCCCAGCACAGGAGTGAGAGCATGGGGACTGGAGAAGGGCCAGCACCACCACCACCACCGGAGCTCACCCCCTGGGAGGAGCAGATGATGACCCTGATCGACATGGGCACTATTGAGGGAGTTGGAGGAGCGGAAGCTGGCACCGGTACCGAGGAGGCTGCAGGAGAGAACCCCCATCCCCGGAAATGCATGAATCTGTTAGGCCCACGCCTCCAGACCCTGAGTGAATGTATGTGCATACAATGTGTGTAAGGCACTGCAGCCACCCATTACTGCCCCCACCTACCACCGTACCCTAGCGCCACCTTGTACCATAAGTACGTACAATGTATCAACCTAAGGCCCAAGTGAAAGACATCCATGGCCATGGCACAGCAATGTGATGTGTGGGTGCGTATGAAACCCCCCCCCCTACACAGCAATATGGGAGCTGTGCATCCTCAACAGACATCTGAAGATGGCACACCAACATGTCCAAGCAGTGTCCCTCCCCTGTACCACTTTCCACCAATCACAACATGGGGACTCACTAAAATGCAATGGCCAAGCATGATAGAAACTTTGTCCAAACCCACTGTAAGGCATGAAATGCATGATACAAATGTAAGCTGCCCTCAACTCATACAACACCCTATGTACTCCACAGGCACGCAGCGCTCCTCACAGGTTGATGATGATGGGGAGGAAGCAATACCATCCAGCTGCATGTCCCGACGTGCTTCTATCAGCACCACCACCCCGCAAAGGGAGGCAGCCACCACTTGCTCTAACTATGATGATGCCCACACATCCACAGCAGCACGACACACTGCACTAGTGTCCTCACCCAGCCACAGTGTCACACATGGGATGGGCACACCAGAGGGAAGCCCGGAGCAGGCGCCAGTGGATTCACACACTCCACATGTATGTGTGCATCGTGCCCGCACAACCGAGCCGGATGTGGACACATCATTTTATGGTACTCCTGAGGATAGGCATTCCAACCGCAGCAGCCCCATCAGAGGTGGCACCATGTCCCCCAACAGCCCCCCTTCCACACCATGCAGAGCTGTCAGTCCGATCCCCAGCACACCTCAAAGACCCATCATCACGGGAGCTGCTGTGATGGGATGGCTGGATGTGTTGGAGGCCCAACAGATGCGAATTGAAGCTATGTCGACAGATCACAACTGCCAACTCAACGCTATCAGCCGTGCCATACGGAATGCAGCCAAGACCATGGTACGTGACAATGCGCGGACACGTAGAGTGGTGGAGGGCTGTACAGCGGCCCTGACAGGTTTTGGACAAAGGGTACAGGAGCTGTGCGATGTCCAATCTGCACATGCTGAGCAGATGCAGGAGGCAAACAATCTGCTCCGGCAGCAGCTGCAGGTCTCAGGAGCAATACCATCTGCCTCTACAACACCCACAGAGGGATCCCTGGAGGCTTCGCCCAGGCACAATTCCCTGCACAACCTCCCCGCCGCTCACCAGAAGGAGCCGGCCTTGGGACGCGCCCACGAACATCCTAGATCGACATGGCACAGTTGTGCCGAGCCCTGGGCACATGGACCCAGTAGCACTGTTTTGCTGTTTTCTGAGGGGGTGCGGGGAGCGTGTGATGGGGAGTTCACAGGTGGGTGGGGGAATGTGGGATGGGGAGTTCACAGGGGGGTGAGGGGGATTGTGTGATGGGGAGTTCACAGGGGGTGAGGGGAATGTGTGATGGGAAGTTCACAGGGGAATGGGGAATGTGTGATGGGGAGTTCACAGGGGAATGGGGGAGTGTGTGATGGGGAGTTCACAGGGGATTGTTAAAAAGAATCCTGTTTAAAATGCATACAATGCATGGACATTCCTGATTGAGTTGAAGTGCTGTTTATTTTACAAGTGATAGGTGTCAAATGTATCAATCCAGTGGATCAAAAATAATTGTCAATCAAGGCCTGTCTGGCCACCCTCCCCTCCCTCACCCCATCCCTGTGTGCATGTGCCCCGGCTTCGGCCACATTTTATCACTCCCATCCCCATGTGGCTGGCCATCAGCATCAGGGGGCAGTGGCACATGCCTGCGACAGCAAATGTTGTGCAGCATGGCACATGTAAGTATGATTTTGCTAACTTTCTCTGGTGCATACATCAATTCCCCTCCCGTACGGTCTAGGCACCGGAAGCATGCCTTCAGCAGTCCAAATGCCCTTTCCACACAGATGCATGTACGCCATTGGGCAATGTTGTATGGCAGCTCAGCTGGAGTGTGTGGATGACGCACAGGTGTCATGAGCCATGTGTACTGCGGTTATCCAGAATCACCTGCACGGGAGAGAATGCGGACATTAGGGCAAGGTTGGTGTAGTGGATGTACAAGGCCCAGTCATCAGTGACATTAGCAGCAGAATCAAGTATGTGTTGAGGAGGTTCATGCTATCTCAGTGCAATGTTGGCATACATCCTTCACCTTCTCAGACATCCATGGGCTGAGGTTTACATGCAACAGTGTATCAATTAATATGTGAATGCTTTTGTGTGTCACACTCATGTAGTACACGTATGCTATTTTCCATATAGTTACTTTCATTTTGGTGTGTGCTGTGCAAGGTGCAGCATTCAATCAATGGACTACTTACTACATGCACCACCCCTGTGTCTAAATGCCACAGTACTCTGTCCCTTATTATTGGATGAGGGTACCCTTATATCTGCATGTTCATGTGACATGTTGTTAGGCCATGTGTCGTGGCATTCACTATGGCTGGTGTTGCATTTGCTACTTGGCCCGATCATGTACATTTGGCCATGCATTTGATTGGCCAATCAGGGGTCAGTATCTCAGGAATGGTCATTGTCGTGACTCCGACTACTCATGTATAGTGGCTTTGTGCATGTGCCTACATTAGGACTCCATTGGCATGACTGTCTGGTGGCCAGGGTGGGATATCTCTTCTGTGTCAGGGTTAGGAGCAGCACTGCAACACACAAGATGCTTTGTGCTAGTTGGGCTTCCATATGTGACTGTGCTTTCACAAGTGTGTGCCATTCAGACTGTGTTCTGCTGTATTGAACGTGTGCAAGGTTTCACGTGTGAGGCACATGCATGGAAATGTTGCAGTGCTAGTGCTGCCTGTGTCTCATGCTGGCATGCAGGGATTCATCTGTGTATGCCCTCCTCAACAGATGTAATTTGGCATGCAATTGAGGCTAGATTTGTACTCACCCAACATCCATGTGTTTTGTCCTCGGTGCTTCTCCAAGTAGGCTGTCAGCATACTGTTGCGCAGGACCATCGAGTCGTGGGTGGATCCTGGGTAGCGGGCGCAACAGTGGGTGACGTGTAGAGAGCTACACGTCATCTGCACATTCATGAACAGGTCATTCTTCCGGTTACTGTAGGCTGCCCCATGTTGCTGGGGTGCTACTAGTGCTACATGTGTGCAGTCCGGGGCTGCTATGACGTTTGGGACTTGAGCAATGGCATGGAACTGTCCCTTGAGCTGGTTGACCTGTGCCTGTGTGGCTGGCAATGCAATGTGCTAATCGACATGGAGCAGCAATGCATCCAGCACCTGGCCCAGCACGGCACTGAAGGTGGACTGGACTATGCCATGCATCATGGCAGCAGTGTGTTGGTAGCTGCCAGTCCCGAGGTACTGAGGTACAGGCACAAGCTTGGCAAGTGAGGGCACAGCAGTGCTGATGGCTATATGGATGCCTATGTTAGCCTGGATTGTGTCCAGCAACTGGGTGATGGTTTCCCTGTCAATCCTGTACTCAGTCACCAGCTGCCCATCAGTCAGGGGCCAGGGTGTTGGCCTGACCCTGGGGATGGCTGGCTGCCTTGCTGGTGCTGGTCTCCTCCTCCTTCTCCTCATCCCCACCACCCCTGTGCTCCCAGGGCCCTGGGCTGGTTGGTAGGCGCAGTAAGTAGATGTCATCATCAAAGCTCCCGGCTCCAAATGGCAACATAGTGTTGTGAAGCGTGTTTTGTGCCTGGGTGGGTCCTTTGTAGGCCTGTGGTGTGCATTGGTTTCACCTGGGCCCTTAGTGCTGTCTCCTCCCTGCTCCCGATGGTGAAATTGTGTTGGGTGGGTGTGTTGTGCATGGGTGGGTCCTTTGTAGGCCTCTGGTGTGCATCGTTTTCACCTGGACCCTTATTGCTGTCTCATGTGTTCTTTTACCTCCAGCATTTGGCCAGGGGTATTTTTGGCAGTTTTAACGCCGGTTTTCTGGCGCAAATAGAGCCAACGCCGGACTTGTGATGGCTCTGTAGTACTGCGATTGGGTGCCGGCGCTATTACAGCTGGCACTATTACAGTCGGCTGTACTACTGCTGACTGGAGTACAAAGTGTGTTATTGAATTGTGTATATATATATATATATATCTGAACCTTAACTTTTATATAAAGAGCTGTGTTAGCACATAACATAGTGTTTGGACATGCCTTTGTGGGGACTTGGGGACTCATTGTACTTAAGAACCAGCCTGCATCACCTCTTGTGAGCTTAAGCCTTGGTTGCTCATCCATAGCTACCATATATAGAACCTTGGCTAGGGTTCTCTGTGCTTCTACTCTGCCATATAGGGGTCAGACGTACAGATACCCCCCATCCAGTCTTTACATCCACTAGGACTGTTTTGTTTATCGTTTGATGGTCGAGACTACTCCCATCTTAGTTATAGGGCAAAATAGGAGTTTCTCCGATCCCCACATTTCCAGTAAATGTTTTGCAAATTGTATCCATTGTGTCAGTGTCATACTTGTGATACCATGCCTTACTTACAGAAGCGCCTGAGGAAAGTGTTGGCTTCATCTGGGGTATGAAAAAACAGCACCCGCCCCACATGTTCCGCTCTGAGTTTGGTGGGGACGAGCATGGCATTTCGTATGGCCCTCTGCCTGAGCTGTTTTTTTTAATTCAGACCTATTTGCTTTGTGTTACTTGTACCATATTGACTTACTATGTCTGTGCAGACTATTTATCGCTTCAGAACGTCAAGGTCTCTGAATGACTATTGTGTTTTTCCCATGTTCCCATCCTCCCTGAGCACTTTGAAACATTTGCCTGTGTATAGGTGCTTTATAAATAAAAATTACCATATCATACCATGTCAATATATGTCCTCCTGGATGCCTGCACCTAATCTGAGAAATCTGGAAAAATCCTAATAGGGTCTCCCTTATATGTCAGACGTCCCTTCTACCTGGCCTTTTGAAGAGCAAGATCCCTGTCCTGATAGTTCAACATCCGTGCTAGGATTGGGAGGCACTGTGCACACGGAATCGGTTTCTTCCCACTGTATATTCGATCTGCTTTTTCCACAATGAACACTGCAGAAAAGTCTTCACCTCCCAGCACCTCAAGTACGATCGATTTGTCCAGAGGTTCCATGGCTCGTTGTTCCACTGATTCAGGAACACCCACTAACCAGAGATTGATCATTCTGGACCTAGATCCAAGATCCTCCTGTTTATCCGACAGTTCATTTAAAGCCCTTTTCACTTTGAGAAGCTCCCATGTTGTAGTTGAAGATTCATCCTCGACTGTAGACATCCGTCCTTCAACCTCATCCAGTCTCCCCCATGCTTATCCAGGCGGACCTGCATGTGGTCTTTACATGTCAGAGTATCCATCTTCCCATCTAACGATTGTATACTGGCCTGTAGCTGATTGAACATTGTTTTGATATCATTAAACGCTCCACTGGCATCTGGTGGTGAGAGCACAGAGCTCACACCTAAGGAATCCTCCATCATTTTGTGGCTTTTGACCTGAGTGGGTGTCTCAAATTGTAGCTTCGATTGTTGTTTCAAAGCTTTAGTCAATTTGGACATCTTGTTGTGTCCCAGGTTCCCGTTCTCTTTGATACCCATAGTGCCTCTGGGGATTTGCAGGAGTACCAGTCCCAAAACCGCAGGTAATGCTCTTAGTGTTCCGCTCAATGCCGCCCCACGACTTCCAGTGGATACCCTTCACAGATGGCTCCACCCCCTGAGAAGCCCAAGAAAAGCCTCAGGCCCAAGAGTCAGACAGCGGCTGCCACCACACCTCCCAAGCACAAAAAGTTCACCAATTCGCCCTTCGGCTCCTTATAAAGACCAGCATCCTTCCGTGTGTCAGGGAGGGTGATCTTGTACCAAATGTCCACCATGGTCACCATCAGTCTAGGGGTTCTGATTCCGCACCCCACTTCACACCCCAGTCATGCCGTTGAGTACCCCGCTCAGCTCTTATGCAGCAGTCTGCTCCCTAGTTGTGTAAGGCAGCGCAGACACTGCACATCGAATGGGCTCACGCTCCTGAGTTAATGTCAGACCACCGCTGATGAGGAAGTCACCTGTTTCAAACTGCGAGGCACAGCTCCAGAGATCCAGTAGCCTATGAAGTTATGCAGCCAACAATAATACTCCACAGTCATTGCCACTTTATGCACCAATAGCTGCCAAAGGGTGACACAAGTCGTATGTGCCTGGCCTCGTCTCTGCACTGCTCCTTATTTATGTTTTATTTATGGCAGTCCCACACAGGCGCCCCATCGCAGGCATTAATCAAGCAATCCTGCAATGCCTCCTGTGTTTGAGCTCCACTATCTCATGAAAAGCCAGGGGCCCCACATCCCAGGGTGCAGGCCTCAACCTTCTGTGCCTCAACCTTCTGCTCTTTATAAGCACCTATGGGTGCACCCCAGGTCGCAGAACACCTTCCAGTAGCATAGAGTAGCGTGGCATGTCGTGCTCCTTGTCCGCTCTCCAGGCCCTGCAGTGTAACCCATGCACTACCCACCCTTGGCCTGAGGAGAGTCACAGCCTCCGAGTTCAGCAAGAACCACCACACTTCATGCGGACATGTCACTCATGGCAGCAATTCTTGCCACCAGCAGGTCCCCCGCCAATGTTGGAGTTGGTCGATAGATTCGGATCTTGGGTAATGAAGTTGCTGCCGCCGATGTCTCACTATACCTTCTTCACCACCACCCGGACCCGCCAACTGCCATCCTGAAGCTCCCTTTCCAAGCAAGCTCTGAGTTGCTGTACCGGTACTTGTTTCCCAGGCGTACTCTGCAGAGGTGTTTCCTCCTCTGTCTGCGGTGCAACATAGGGCCCACACTAGCAGGCACCAGCGTGCTCTCTCCTTCCTGATCCGAATCATCTTGTCGCCCCTCACTGTGGGATCTCACCCCTCTGCACAGGCCAAACATGGTCCTCAATGTGTGCCGGTGTCAGCGATATCTGCCAGCAAGTGGGGCCCAAAACTCAGGGGGGGGTTTCCACTTCACTTCTGCTCGCCGGGTCCTCTTGCCATTCCCTGCACTGGGCCGCCTCTCCTTCTGACTGCTTCCCCATAGTGGGCACTGCTCGAGTTCCCCCTCTTAGAAATCAGCTTCAGTGCAAGCTGGGATCGCCGAATTTCACAGGGAAGAGCACCAGACGTACATCCAGCAGATGCTATGACATCTAGTGTAGTAACAAGCTGGGAAACACCAGGATATTGTCTAGATCTATCCGGGTGCGTTCGAGCTCACAGGCCTCTTGGCTTGGCCCAATAGCATCCTCTCCAAGACATACTCTTTCTTAGTAGGCACAGAGGCGACTCGGTCCTGCATCGCAGACAGAGAGTTTCCGTTGTCAGTCATGATTATGGATGCACACAGATTTTATGAGGCTATCTTAAGATTCCTTTAACAGAAGATTTACCAGTTACAATTCGAACACGTACACTTTCAGTACCTTTGTTATATTCACAGGGCACATCAGTAAATATCTTAGGTAGAGATTTGATGCGAAAACTGATTATGACCATTTTGTTCACAGAGAAGGGCGTAGTGTGTTCCACACCAGGTATTCATTGTATGCATGCCAAAACATAAATTCAAGGATTCCAGTGATTGCCTCTCGGGGAGTGCTGTTTCGCTCCTCTGCCTTACTGCCTGGATTGACTCCTGCCGTGAACCCGACCTCGTTTTTTCATGCCTAACGTGAAGCTTCAACTTGCTTTGGACTCTCAATAACGGTATTGACTAAAGGCTAACACACCAGACTTTGAAAGTTGTGATATTAAGAAACCAGACTTTTAAAACTGCCTTTTTTAAATTTCAGTGTATAGGCCCCGCCCACTTTTCTCCCGGCGTGCTTATCAAGAAGGGGCTGCGCGCATCCATCTCGGCAAGTGCTGTTTCGTTGTTCCACGGTTCAGCAGTGCCCGGTGCACTTACCCTTCCTGGCTGTTACACATCTCCAGTTTTCTCGCCCCTTGTTACTCTGTGGTGCTCGTTGTTAAAGCCACGCATTTGAGACATGTCTGCCTGCACTTTAAAAACCAATACCAATATGCCACTGAAAGCAGCTAGTGTTGCCTCTCGAGTTGATTTGACCATACCCCAACCCAGGGGAGTTGCTAGGTCTGGAAAAGACCCGGGGCTACGCTGATGTTGGAACTGTTGGGACTGGGGGCTAGCTAGTCTTTTGGCTGTAGCTCCTGAGATTCTATCCGGGGCTACAACCAAAAGATCAGGGGCTATAGCCCCCTTAGCCCCACCTAGCAACGCCCCTGCCCCAACCCCTGGGTAAAGGGGACGCTACCATAATTAAAAGCATCAGCATGAAACAATCACATGTTCAAACGATCCAATCTAAATCAGCAGGACCAGGCATCCCTCAGTTTTGCCGCAGAAACAAGAGCAGTCTTACTTCCCTGATGACTGGCAGATTACAAGGCTTGGCTCCAACTAAATTACCAAAGCAGCATGCTAGAGTCTTACTTCCCTGATGACTGGCAGATTACAAGGCTTGACTCCAACTAAATTACCAAAGCAGCATGCTAGAGTTACATCAAGCTCTCCAAACTCAGATACGCCTTTAAATGTGAGTATGGTACAGCCTTTGCCTGACACTGCAATGTTGGCCTGTACCGAATGACACTGATTTAGATTTGTATTCAGCTCCTGAGGCTGCTACACCAGTGGGCAGGCACGACTCCTCCACCCCACTGGCTCAAGCAGTCGACTTGTCCTCTATATCATTATTGTATTCCCAAGCCGTGCAAACGGCGTTACCGCTGCAAATGATCCTGCCTGCCCCTTTTTTCTATCCTTTGCCTCATGTGCCAGCAAAATCTGAGTCCAGTGCTGTCAGCAGTCTCCTTCTCTGGAGTGTAATACTGTTATTGAAACCCAAATGGACTACACTGTCAACAAATCATTTTTAAATCTCTCAAATTCCCCCCATATTGTACCCGGAAACGGGCAATCAATCAGTACTGAACTCCTCATTTTCATCTTCATCGTCAGCAGCCTCATTTGCAAAGCCAACACTGCGCCCTTCATTGGGCTTTACTCATCCACCTCATTTACTACATGAATCAGTTTTGCCCGCTATTAACACAAGCATATATAGCCTGGTTAAATTTCATGAGAACATGGACAGAAAAACAGACAATCACAATATATTATTGTCTTTAGTGTCGGCTAAAGTTGACTGGGTGGCTGCAGAACTAACTTCTCACCCCCTGTCCATCACAAATGTCAAGACCCTGTTACTCCTAATGCAGTGATAGGACCCCAAAATGAGAATCATTTAATGTCAATTATTGAAATTGCGGAGACTCTCCCGCCGATTGAACTGAGTCAAGGCTTGAATGTGCTATTTGCTCTGTTGAATCACTATCTTCTGGTCTGGAACAGCTCCTGCCAGGGACTGGTCCACTAACCATAGAAGAAGTGGCCACTTCACAGGTGTTTGATTTCTTTCATCCAGTTCCGCGCAAGCAGAAAGCAAAAAAACGAAATATTATCTCACAACCTAAAAAAACAATCAAATTCAAAGAAGTCTCTCAACCCAAGAACTAAAAGCTTTATTAACGGCCTGACAACTCCATTGAAGACCTCGTTACCTGCACTAGTTGAGCATAAAAATAATAAACCCTGTGACCTGACATCACCTGTTATTTCATCTCAATCACCCGAGAGGTCATTTACTCGGTGCGTTCTGGAGTGGTGCTGGATTAAAGAGTCAACAGCAGACAGATGCCAATAAATAACTAGATAGAAATTGCAGAGGATGAAATTATGAACTTTTCTACATATTCAATCTCATCGCTTCTCCGACTGGATCATATTGTTGAAAGCCATCATTACCCATGCCCCCCAGACATTGCCAGCAGGACCTACATGGCAACCGAAATGGAAGAGGAATTTCCTCCTTTCTTAACCTTGGATCAAAAGAACAAGTTACTTCTTACCTTGTAACGTTCTTTCGATGGGATGTTCCTCCGACGTATTCCTTATCTTGATAGATCACTTCCAGCTTGCTGGCCTCAGAAAAATCTTTCAGTAGAGGGCGCTGCGTGTCGACGTCCCTCGAGTTGGTGTCCCTCGACAGCCTCCGTATCGGCGCCGACGTCATCGTGCGTATAAATAGACTCGCGCAGCGTCCGTTGCTCAGTTCCATTTTGAAGCTTAAGAGTAGCTGTGCATGAATTGGTTATTGACCTTGAAGTAGCGTAAGCTGCAACTATAAGGGAAGTTTTACTGAGGGGATGGATGGGAGGGGCGATAAGGAATACCACGGGGAACATCCCATCGAAAGAACGTTAGAAGGTAAGAAGTAACTTGTTCTTCGAAGGGATTGTGTCCTCCGACATATTCCTTACCTTGATAGACTCCCATAGCAGTGGTGTGTAAACAGAGGTGGGAGTAAAATTGGAATATTTCCCTTAAGAATGAACAGAGTGTAACACAGCTTTGCCAAATCTTGTCTCCTGGCTAGAGGAGGAATCCAGATTGCAGAATTTTATAAAGGTATGTGCGGACGACCATGTGGCAGCCGCACATATGTCTCGAATCGGTACCCCTCTTTGGAGGGGCAAAGAGGCTGCGATACCCCTGGATGAATGGGCCCTAAGGTGTTGAGGGGGTTCTTTCCCTGCCAATTTATAGCATTCTAGAATGGCTAAAATAATCCATCTGGAATTGGTCTGTTTTGTGATTGGCAATCCTAATTTGTGTCCTGCTTAACCTCTAAACAGTTGGTCTGCTTGCTTAATCCTAGCAAGTCTGCTGATATAAAAACTCAAGGCTCGCCTTGGATCCAGCCTATGTAGCCTCTCTTCCTCTTTCCCAGGATGGGGAGGAGGATAGAATGAAGGTAAGGTTATCTTCTCAGTGATGTGGAATTCAGAGACTACCTTTGGGAGGAAATTAGGCTTCACTTGTAGGACAACTTTGTCTTTGTGAAACTTTTATGAGGAGGTTTGCAACATAGAGCTTGTAATTCGCTCACTCTTCTGGCAGATGTCAAAGCCACTAGTAAGACTGTTTTAAGGGTGAGAAATCTTAATGAACAAGAATGGAGTGGCTCAAAGGGAGTACCCATCAGGAAATTTAAGACTAGATTTAAGTCCCACAAGGGAACTTGGAAGGTCTTTGGGGGATAGACATTAGTCAACCCCTTCAGAAATTGGGTTACTAGGGGTAATTTGAAGTATGATGGCTCCTCTGCAGTGCGCTTGAAGATCAACAGCGCTGCAAGGTAGCCCGTGATCATACCAACTTGAAGACCTGAATTCGTCAAATAGAGCAAAAAATATAACACCATTGATGTATCGCATGAAAAGGGTTCCATATTCTTTTCCCTACACCAGCTGCAAAACTTGTTCCAACGGCAGTGGTATAAAGTCTTTGTTGCTGGCCTTCTAGCCGAAAGCAACAACTTCATGACGTCATCTGGGAGGTCCCAATCCTTGTATCTCAACCTTTCAGAAACCAAGCGTGAAGGTTGAGGGTTCTGATGTCTGGATGGAGAACCTGACCTCCCTTCTGTGAGAAAAGATCTTCCCTGTGTGGAAGACGAATCGGAGGGCAGATGGACATGTCCAGAAGGTCCGGGTACCACGTTCTCCTGGCCCAGTCTGGGGCAATTAGGATCATAGTCTTCCGGAATCTTCTCAACCTCCTGATCATCTGAGGAATGACAGGGACTGGAGGAAAAGCGTACAGAAGTGGAAACTCCTAGTCCACTACAAACACGTCCCCTAGAGCTCCTCTCAGGGGAAATTCCCTTGAACAAAACTGCACTTCCTGTTGATACTGGTGGCGAACAGATCCACTTGAGGGGTTCCCCAAATGGTCAAGATCTCTTGAAGGACTTCCTGAGCTATCTCCCACTCATGGGAGACTGTGCTCTGCCTGCTCAGAGCGTCCGCTGTCAAGTTCTTCTCTCCGGCTAAGTGAACTGCCGATAGAGAGATTCCTTCCTGAATTGCCCAAAACCAGAGCTGCATCGCCTCTCTGCACAGTGGCAGTGATCCTACGCCTCCTCTTTTGTTGAGGTAGTGCATGGCCACTGTGTTGTCCATCATTATTAGGAAATGTTTCCCTTGTACAGATGGCAGAAAAGCCTTCAGCGCTAGTCTGATGGCTCTCAGCTCCAACAGGTTGATATGTGGTCTGGACTCCGATGGAGACCACCGATCGCTGATGGTCAAGTCGTTGGCATGGGCTCCCCACCCCGTGAGTGAGGCATCCGTGACTACTGTTATCTCCGGCCATGGTTGCCAAAACAGTTCTCCTTTCAAAATGTTCTCCCGACAGGCCCACCACTGAAGGTCTCGAGCCACTTTGTCCGGGACCTGAAGGAGATCTGTCATTCTTCCTGAGAATTGTGACCACTGGGTTCTTAGTGCCCACTGGAGAGATCTCATTCTCAGGCGAGCCTCTGGCACAAGGAAGATGCAGGATGCCATGAGGCCTAGCAACCTCAAAAAGTAGAAGGCTGGAAGACGTTGGGCATTTTGAAACTTGGTGACCATCTGCAGAATATCTTGAGCCTTCACCTCTGGTGGCAAGGCTTTCCTCAGGGAAGTGTCCAGGACCGCTCCGATAAACTGGATTCTCTGTGATGGTATCATCTGTGACTTCTTTAAATTGAGGGAGAAGCCCAGTTTGTGAAGGAAGTGGCAGACATAATCTAGTTGGATCTGAGCTTGTTCCGAAGAGCTGGCTGTCTTCTGCCTTTTCCGCATGCGGAATAAAAGCGAAAGGACCTACCCCTCCAAGAGGTTCCTGAGGGGCGATATGGAGTTTGACGGATTGCAGCTCCAAGAGATTTTGTTGCTGCCTTGGATGTTTGTAACTTCTCTAGGCTTTCATCAGCCTTCTTACCAAACAAAGAAGTGCCGCCAAAGGGCATATTCAAAAGTCTGGCCTGTATATCTGGAGCAAAACCAGACTTTCGCAACCACGCAAATCTGCGGATTGTAGTACTTGCCGCCATGGCCCTGCTGATACTGTCAGCAGAATCAATGCCAGTTTGAAGGTACTCACACATTGTGTCTTTACCATCTTTAATGATGTTCAGAAATGCTTCCCTTTCCTCTCCTTCCGGTAGAGAGTCAGCCGCAGATGAAGCACACTCCCAAAGTGTATGGCTGAATCTTGCGAGCATGCAAGTAGCATTAATGGATTTAAGCGCCATGCTACATGCCGAGAAGACCTTTTTAGACATAGCGTCAAACCTTTTATCATCCCTGTCTTGTGGAATAGTAGGGTATGCAGATCTACTGTTCGATGAAGTTGCTGCTTGTACAACCAAACTCTCTGGGGTTGGATGTTTGCTCATATATTCAGGGTCAGAAGCAGATACCCTATATTTGGCAGATAGTTTTTTGTTAACTGCCGGGATAACCTCAGGGGTTTCCCAGTTGACAGATATTTTTCTCTGCAATGCAGTATGAAAGGGAACCACAGGATCTTCCTGTGGGCCTTTAAGTAAAATGTCCGTAAGATCCTCCTGTTGAAAAGAAGGTGAAGGTGTAGACCACCCCATGAACTCTATTATTCTGGCCATTAAGACCCTATGAGGGGTCTCAGCATGTTCCCCTGGGTCTGTTTTAGCAAATTCGACTTCTGGAGAAGTATCTAAACCACTTGCCTCATGCAAAGAGTCTTGAAGGTTCTTCAATCTATTCTCTTCAGAGATAAATTCCTCTGGTATAGGTGTAGTGGTCCTCTGTAACCCAAAGGGTCTTTCATGGTCAGAATCCTCCCCTTCCTCATATATAGAGGACAAATCTCTGAAATAATCTGACCTTGGGTATGGTTTAAAACCCATTTCTAAAGCAGAAGGGGCCAAGCTTGTAGTCACCGGTTGAGAAAACGTTGAAGTTGTCGACGCGGAAGTCAAAGGCTTCGATGAAACCAAAAAAGGCGTTGAAAAGGTATGAAAAGACCTTGAAGAACTCGAGAGGTTCGGCATCCTACTCGGAGTCATCGAGGTTATCGACGACATCCACGAGGTAATGGTCGAAGCCCTCGGTACGTCTACTGACTGAGATGTTGTAACAGCAGTAGGTCTGTCCTTTATCGGTGTCGACAGCGGCGTCGATGACGGCGTCGATTCGACCGATTTGTGTGTCGACGGACCCTTCAATAAAGGTGTTTATGATGCAGATTTATGAGTCGAAGGAACCTTCGACGACGACGTCGATGACGCAGTCTTACTGCCTTTGCTCGAGGGTTCATGACGCTCTCGGGCAGCTTCTTTCACCGGGTGCAACGACTTGTGGCGTTTCCATTTTTTGGGTCTTTCACCCAGGGTATCACCTTTAGCTGTCTCCGAGGGTGTCGAGGCCGCTTTCTCGAAGACGCTAAGCATTTTTTTACGGAATTCCTCCCACTTAGCTAGAGAGCTGTGTTTCGTGGTGCAGGTGACCCTTTCCGGGGAAGTAGAAGAAGACGAAGAAGAGGGAGATCTACGACGCCTCTTTTTCGAGTGTTTTAGATTTCGAAGGCTGATGGGAACCGCTTCGAGACCTTGAGCGAGAATGTTTCCTGTGACGGCGAGGAGACGAATGTCTCGACTCTGACGAGGAAACTTTCGAAGAACTAGGAGTTTTAAGAGTCTTACCTCTTTCGAGCTTCCCCTTACGCTCCTTCAAGGCTTTCGCCGTCATGGACATAAGGTCCTCGCATTCCGAACAGTGATGCTCCGATCCCAGGCACCACAGACAGATCCTGTGAGGATCCGTCAACGACATTTTTTTCCCATAATCTCAACACTTTTTGAAGCCAGACCGTGGGGTCGACGGTCTGGAAGAGGAAGCCATCGAATGAAGAAGATATCTCTGAGGAATAATAAGAAATACTTGAAGAAAGAACTGAGCAACACGATTCCGAGGCCCACGAAGCGTGGAAAAATGGAACTGAGCAATGGATGCTGCGCCAGTCTATTTATACGCACAATGACGTCGGCACCGATACGGAGGCTGTCGAGGGACACCATTTTGAGGGACGTTGACTCGCAGCGCCCTCTACTGAAAATAATTTCTGAGGCCAGCAAGCTGGAAGTGATCTATCAAGATAAGGAATATGTCAGAGGACACAATCCCTTCGAAGAGAACCCTTTTATTGCAAAGGCCTCTCTCGATCAAGAAACAATCAGACCAAGAGTCTTCCAATTACCAATCGATGTCTCAATTAGCCAAACCAAGGGCTCCGGGTGAAAGTCATTCAAGTCACTCTACTATAAAGCCAAAAACAAATTCCATCTCGGGTCCACACTTATTTACCTTAACTGTGGTGGATCGAAATAGATGTGACCCCTTTCCAAATCGCAGTACAATGCTGACAGCCTTCCAAGCAATAGAAAATGTACATTATATTTGATCAGGTGATATCGAGGTACACAGATAATTCCCTGATATGACTCAGTCGAATTGGTGATTCCCTCGCACGTTGTGGTGGATTTGCTCTGGCACCCAAAAAGTGATTTGACACAGACTGGATTTGTGCTAGACAGGCTAACCGCAAGGTTTACTGCTAGACCAGGCACCGTTTTGAATAAGAGAAGATTTGATAAATCCTCTTCTGACCACCGGCATAAACACATAAACATTTAACTGTAAATCAAAATATAAAAATACAGGAAAAATAATTGACTTTTCAGCCCCTCAAATCGCCAGGTTCACTTTAAACCAAGTCCCGTTCCAACAATCAAATCCAAATGGTTGTGAATCACTAAAGCAATAAGACCTAATACCTAAAATTTAGCCTCTCATGATATAATAGTGCTCCAAAAGACTTGGCTAACGTGTCATCCAATAAGGCCTGACTATCAAATCGCCTGGATTCCGGCTATCAAAAAAAGTAAAGGCCCACCTGCGGCTGGGTTACTCATCGCAACACAATTTGAGATTGGCATTTCTCTTAAAACCTGGTCCTCTCCTTACCCAGGGAGTCAACTAACTAGGTTAACTAACACTAATATTCATCACCGGCTATATCCCCAAGCTGCTCTGGTTAATGTATACTGGAATCCAGTTGCTATAGCTGACCAAAAATGTTCTCGACTATATGGTACAAGTCCTAAATTGAATTGTGTTGGACGGCCTGTCATCTGTAACCTTAATAGTGGGTGATTTACATATGAGGTGCATACCTAGTGAGACGAGGTTGCCTTCAGAATGGACAAAGGGGTGGATGTCCCTAATGAAGAATCGTAATTTTACCATGTTGAACTGTACCATTTCTGGGGATGTAGCTCCTGCATCTACAAGGTCAAGAGGAAAATTCACAGCTATCTTAGATTATGCCTATATTTCCACCAAAGCTGTGAATAAAATTCTGTCATTTATAATTAATCCATCTGACACAAGTGACCATAATATACTTGAAAAAAATGGTCCTTTCGTACAGTAATAGCCTCTACAGTAATCACTGGCAATTTGAAATTAAATTCTGGGAGAAATAGAATAAAATGGTCTCCATCTAAACTGCACAAATTAAAATCCACTCTTGTAGACTGAGTAAATGAAGTTCCCCTCTCCACATGAGTGGAGTAGGTAGACTCACTGATGTTAATTCAAGAGACAACAACTAGTCTAAATCGCCCGATATTAAAACATAGCCACTCTTTCAATACAGCAATCAAAGTGCTGAAAACTGCACGGCGTCATGAACTTAGACAGTGCTCCAATACTAGCTATCAAAAAGGCAGATCCTATATTCGATCACGCTAAAGAAACACAATTTGCCAAATACAAAACAAGGAAAGACAAGTAGATGGTGAAAGAATGGTAACAGCAATTGCAAATAAATCCACTGGCCAAATACGGAACCTCGTAAAAGAGGGCCCATCATCTGCAACAGAGATTCTTGTAATTAATTCAGTTAGTGAACAGGTGTGGCTTACCTATTTTTCAGCACTATTTGAGAGAGCACCGTCTCAAAACATAATAGTAACAATTCCAAAAACTGATTCAGCTTTTTTGCACTTTGACCATTTAGATATCATGCTGCTCATCAATACCTAAGCAGCTCACGAGCCTCAGGCCCTGATGGCCTTTCTAATGCCATCCTGAAAAGACATCCATATGAATGGGCATCAATATTGGAAATTATTTTTAATAATGTTCGGACTACCAGTTTTATTCCATATTCATGGAAGAAGTCCATTATAATACCTATTTTTAAAAAAAGGCAATGGAGCAGATCCAGGGAACTATCGTCCCATTGCTCTTCTGGACATCCCAGGAAAAATCTTTGCAAGGCTAATCTTAAAAGATGTATTAAAATGGCTGCAACAAGCTGATTTACTGGACTGTCACCAGTCAGGTTTTATCAAGGGAATAGGGACTTCCTTGAACCTTCTTCTTTTATCTACAATCAAAAACCAAGATTTTAATACTAGCCAGCCAATTTACTTAGCCTTCATACATTTTAAACAGGCAATGATTCAGTTTCGCACGAGCTGCTATGGTTAAAATTGACACAAGCAGGTTTTCCGCCATATATTTTAGACTTAATTTATCAATTTTATTCAGACACATCCATCAAAGTAAATCTAACAAGTGACGGCTTATTAACGGCTCTAATTTTAACCTACTCTGGTCTTAAACAAGGATAAGCCTCAATTCTTTTGAACTTTTATATTAATGATATTAACCTTGTTTCAAACCAGACGTTTTCCTTTCCGCCTAAAATCGGGAATGAACATGTATCCTGGCTTTTATATGCAGACAATTTAGTTTTGATAGATCAAACACCAGTGGGCCTACAACGAAAACTGACTGCATTGGGAAGTTATGCACATGCAACAGGGTTAACCATTAATATAAAAAAATCAAATACTTTAATTTTATGGCCCAGTACAAGGAAACCAAAATGGAAACCTCGCTGGGTACTTGGTAAAGCCCAGCTTCAAATTGTAAACGGAAATAAATATTTGGGCTAGAACATTTGCAATAGCATCACAGATCTTCCCTATCGAACAGAAATAAACTTGAAAATGCAGACATTAACATCGCAAGGCAAACTCATTCAAAAGAGATATGGCAGGTTCTCACTATTTCCAGCAATTAACTTCTTTAAACAGAAATTAGCTCCAGTAATTATATATGGGGCCCAATGTAAGCAAGCGAGACACCAACCGAATTGGGACCGTATCAAGGGCATTTATGGGAAAAAAATCGTATCCTGCTTGAAGAGTATACCAATAGTTATTCTTCAATATGAATTGGGACTAGTATCGCTGGCTACGCTAGTAGCATGGCAAGCTTAAGCCTTTTATAGAAAATGTCTCAGTAATGCTACTCAGGCTTAAAACATTGCTTCCTATACTAACCACTGTTTTGAATGGACTAGAATCTAGCCCACTTTATGATTGGAATCTTATTGTAAACAATATCTGCAGAATTCCAACATCTCTCTCCAAATTTTCATTGACAATCCAGATAAAGCAAAAGCTTAGCTCTGGTCATGTGATTGGCGTATGACATGGAACAAGTGTTTACTGTATTCAAGTTTTAGTATTGGTGATTTTGTCTTAAAACCCTTAGACACGGTTCCTGCATACCTAAGAAAATAATTTGGACAGCAGATATGCAGCAATTATACTGAGACTGCGGCTACATTCATGGCCCACAAAACTACAGGCTACTGTGTGCTCAAAAATGCCAAATATAGACCCTTCTTGTCGCTTCTGCAAAAAAAAAAAGATCAGGATGAAACATTAAAGCACTTGATTGTTTCATGGCCAAATATAGCCCAACGAAGAAGAAATGTGTTTTTTAAGTATTTAAGTCAATATAGGATTTTAACTGAGGACATTTTATGCTCGAGGATTTTTAATGCTGAATAGGTCTCTGTAAATATTGCTACAGTTATGTTTTTATTTACCTTGCAAATTCACAATGATGTACTCTGCCTGAGTCAATGATTTTATAACAATATTGATGACTTTAGATCTCTATTATTGAATTTGTATTATGTATACTGAATTTTATTGCACTTTGGTTTTATTCTAAGATTAGTATTTAACTGTATCTTGTTATTTGTGTTTATGGCAGCTGTAGAAAATTGTATGACATAATGGTTGTTCAATCTGTGTTTTTATCTTCTGTTGTTTAATGATACAAACATTTGAAAAGTTGTAATTAACAACTAAAACAAATAAATAAATAAATAAATAATTATTTTCAAGGATTTTGCAGCAAGAGAGTTATGAGAGGAGTACCACTTAATGCAGACTTGTTCTCCTGTGGAGTACAGGTGTTGTTGGCATGGGTCCCCAGAATAAAGGACAAGGTGCTATGGTTGCTCACAGAGTATCTGTTTAGACCCAAAGTACCGACAGACATTGAATTTGAGACAGATATTATGGTTCATGTAGAAGCAGCATTGGTGAGGGGGGGTGTTATGAATCCTACAGACTGCGCACTAAAACCCTGCCCAAAGTCTCCTCCCAGGTAGCCAGGGAAAGGCAGACGCTTTCTGGTCCTGACCTTTGGGGTGGTGGTCTGCGGGAGGATCACCTGGGAGGAGAAAGGGCCCAGGGGAATGAGAGGACTCCGTGGGCTCAGACACAGTATTTGACTTCCTCTAGGCAGGACATCTCCTCAGTACCAAAGTATGTAATGGCTTGTTGTCATAACAATGTTCTTGTTCCACAAGTTGAACATCTTAATGTGGGTAAAAACAATCAGACACCCTTACGCATTGAGAGAAATAAAAACCCTTCTAAAATCCTGGAGGCTTATAAAGCTAGAAGCTCCCCTAACTCCCAAAGGTACCTTGAAAGGAAGTTTGTGAATAATAACAATTCAAAATCTAAAGAACTGTGTTCCTCTATACAATCCAGTCCTGTGATTGATCCTCATGATATTCCTTCAAAAAATATAACAAGGAACAAAAATGAGTTTGTGACCAAAAATTAAATCAGAAAAACAAACTTTGTCATTAGGGACTTTAAGTCCATAATTCCCGAAGTACTGGGACAAAGAAAAGGGCTAAAGAGGAACAACACTACAGGAGTGGTCAGCTTGTTAGTGGATATTTGGAGGCTTAAATGGCCCCCTCAGGTGCAGGCTATTAGTGAGCACAGAGAGCAGAGTGAGCAGGGGGAGCAGTGTGAGCAGTAGAAGCAGAACCTGCAGGAGGGAGAAGACGCCAGAACCACTGTTGAGCAAAGAACAGCAGCCAGTCCTGAGAGGGTATTTTCCTCCAGAAGCCTTAATTGCAGAGGTCATGCAGCAGGAAGTGTGAAAGAGGGAAGCTTGCCCTCGGAAGACCTACTCTGCAGAGGCTGCGGAGCGGGAAGGAAAAGCGTGGAAAGCTTTCTTTCCCACAAAACTGTCTTCGCTGCCCGGCAAGTACCCGAGAGCCTCCGAAGCAAAGGAAGCTCCATCTACAAGTAGCATGGGCGGTGGTTAACCAAAAGCAGCACATTGTCGGGTTGTGAGGAGCCACTGAAGCAGAGTACCTGTGAGCAGCAAGGGAATCGGGTGTGCGCGCCTTACCCGGTGAGTTCACCCGCTGATAGCGACCCCAAAGCGCTCCAAGTCCGCTTGCATGCTCGAAACAGGTGTTTGCAGAGTAGAAAACAATCACGTGAGACTGAAAGTGAAATTGAAGGCAATTTTGAATACCAAACTATCATAAACCAGAGAAAACAGTATTTATTTTAAACCAAATGACTGGATCTTTAAGCCTGTGAGTTTATTGAGAACCCAGCAACAAGATGGGGCAATACGTTTGAAACACAATGCAGACGGCTATTACCAAAGCCAAAATAAAGCAAAGTCATGGCAATTTAAAACCAACAGATATTGCCAAAGGCAGGAGGGGACTAATGAAAGTTATCAAGCTTGTAAAGTTTATTGCCCATATTTCTAGAAGCATATAACGAAAACTGGTATAAGCCCACTGTGGCGGACCTAGGGGTTACATCCTTTTAACCAACTAAGGTACATTGCTCCAGTCCCACATGACAACTGTAACAAAGAGATTTTCTTTACTCCCCCACAGGATGACACTAATGGACAAGACCAAATAACTCAGTGGGACGGAATAAAATCAATAATGACAATTAGCACTGCGACAATGAGGCCCTGCAGAGAGGTGCTGGGAAGCTCTCAGCAAAATGCTAGTAGTTGTCGAGTAACAGTAGACACTCATGTTATTAGAAGAGGAGTAGTGAGATCTAGGGAGTTGTGTAGTAGGAGTAGTAGTGATTGTAGGGGCAGGAGCAGTTGTGGTGTGGCCATGCGTGTGAAAGAGAAAGCAATATAAGTAATGACCATAGCAGAGGAAGAAGAAGAAAGTGAAACACAGGTGCATGGTGGAAGAGCAAGGATTGGCACGGAAGTTGTAGAAGAAGCTTACAGGACGCGGACACACTGTCGTAAGTACTCTTAAGTGCTCGTTGTTAAAGCCACGCATTTGAGACATGTCTGCCTGCACTTTAAAAACCAATACCAATATGCCACTGAAAGCAGCTAGTGTTGCCTCTCGAGTTGATTTGACCATACCCCAACCCAGGGGAGTTGCTAGGTCTGGAAAAGACCCGGGGCTACGCTGATGTTGGAACTGTTGGGACTGGGGGCTAGCTAGTCTTTTGGCTGTAGCTCCTGAGATTCTATCCGGGGCTACAACCAAAAGATCAGGGGCTATAGCCCCCTTAGCCCCACCTAGCAACGCCCCTGCCCCAACCACTGGGTAAAGGGGACGCTACCATAATTAAAAGCATCGGCATGAAACAATCACATGTTCAAACGATCCAATCTAAATCAGCAGGACCAGGCATCCCTCAGTTTTGCCGCAGAAACAAGAGCAGTCTTACTTCCCTGATGACTGGCAGATTACAAGGCTTGGCTCCAACTAAATTACCAAAGCAGCATGCTAGAGTCTTACTTCCCTGATGACTGGCAGATTACAAGGCTTGACTCCAACTAAATTACCAAAGCAGCATGCTAGAGTTACATCAAGCTCTCCAAACTCAGATACGCCTTTAAATGTGAGTATGGTACAGCCTTTGCCTGACACTGCAATGTTGGCCTGTGCCGATTGACACTGATTTAGATTTGTATTCAGCTCCTGAGGCTGCTACACCAGTGGGCAGGCACGACTCCTCCACCCCACTGGCTCAAGCAGTCGACTTGTCCTCTATATCATTATTGTATTCCCAAGCCGTGCAAACGGCGTTACCGCTGCAAATGATCCTGCCTGCCCCTTTTTTCTATCCTTTGCCTCATGTGCCAGCAAAATCTGAGTCCAGTGCTGTCAGCAGTCTCCTTCTCTGGAGTGTAATACTGTTATTGAAACCCAAATGGACTACACTGTCAACAAATCATTTTTAAATCTCTCAAATTCCCCCCATATTGTACCCGGAAACAGGCAATCAATCAGTACTGAACTCCTCATTTTCATCTTCATCGTCAGCAGCCTCATTTGCAAAGCCAACACTGCGCCCTTCATTGGGCTTTACTCATCCACCTCATTTACTACATGAATCAGTTTTGTCCGCTATTAACACAAGCATATATAGCCTGGTTAAATTTCATGAGAACATGGAGAGAAAAACAGACAATCACAATATATTATTGTCTTTAGTGTCGGCTAAAGTTGACTGGGTGGCTGCAGAACTAACTTCTCACCCCCTGTCCATCACAAATGTCAAGACCCTGTTACTCCTAATGCAGTGATAGGACCCCAAAATGAGAATCATTTAATGTCAATTATTGAAATTGCGGAGACTCTCCCGCCGATTGAACTGAGTCAAGGCTTGAATGTGCTGCATGCGCCCTCGATTGATAGCATTTGCTCTGTTGAATCACTATCTTCTGGTCTGGAACAGCTCCTGCCAGGGACTGGTCCACTAACCATAGAAGAAGTGGCCACTTCACAGGTGTTTGATTTCTTTCATCCAGTTCCGCGCAAGCAGAAAGCAAAAAAAACGAAATATTATCTCACAACCTAAAAAATCAATCAAATTCAAAGAAGTCTCTCAACCCAAGAACTAAAAGCTTTATTAACGGACAGACAACTCCATTGAAGACCTCGTTACCTGCACTAGTTGAGCATAAAAATAATAAACCCTGTGACCTGACATCACCTGTTATTTCATCTCAATCACCCGAGAGTTCATTTACTCGGTGCGTTCTGGAGTGGAGCTGGATTAAAGAGTCAACAGCAGACAGATGCCAATAAATAACTAGATAGAAATTGCAGAGGATGAAATTATGAACTTTTCTACATATTCAATCTCATCGCTTCTCCGACTGGATCATATTGTTGAAAGCCATCATTACCCATGCCCCCCAGACATTGCCAGCAGGACCTACATGGCAACCGAAATGGAAGAGGAATTTCCTCATTTCTTAACCTTGGATCAAAAGAACAAGTTACTTCTTACCTTGTAACGTTCTTTCGATGGGATGTTCCTCCGACGTATTCCTTATCTTGATAGATCACTTCCAGCTTGCTGGCCTCAGAAAAATTTTTCAATAGAGGGCGCTGCGTGTCGACGTCCCTCGAGTTGGTGTCCCTCGACAGCCTCCGTATCGGCGCCGACGTCATCGTGCGTATAAATAGACTCGCGCAGCGTCCGTTGCTCAGTTCCATTTTGAAGCTTAAGAGTAGCTTTGCATGAATTGGTTATTGACCTTGAAGTAGCGTAAGCTGCAACTATAAGGGAAGTTTTACTGAGGGGATGGATGGGAGGGGCGATAAGGAATACCACGGAGGAACATCCCATCGAAAGAACGTTAGAAGGTAAGAAGTAATTTGTTCTTCGAAGGGATTGTGTCCTCCGACATATTCCTTACCTTGATAGACTCCCATAGCAGTGGTGTGTAAACAGAGGTGGGAGTAAAATTGGAATATTTCCCTTAAGAATGAACAGAGTGTAACACAGCTTTGCCAAATCTTGTCTCCTGGCTAGAGGAGGAATCCAGATTGCAGAATTTTATAAAGGTATGTGCGGACGACCATGTGGCAGCCGCACATATGTCTCGAATCGGTACCCCTCTTTGGAGGGCCAAAGAGGCTGCGATACCCCTGGATGAATGGGCCCTAAGGTGTTGAGGGGGTTCTTTCCCTGCCAATTTATAGCATTCTAGAATGGCTAAAATAATCCATCTGGAATTGGTCTGTTTTGTGATTGGCAATCCTAATTTGTGTCCTGCTTAACCTCTAAACAGTTGGTCTGCTTGCTTAATCCTAGCAAGTCTGCTGATATAAAAACTCAAGGCTCGCCTTGGATCCAGCCTATGTAGCCTCTCTTCCTCTTTCCCAGGATGGGGAGGAGGATAGAATGAAGGTAAGGTTATCTTCTGAGTGATGTGGAATTCAGAGACTACCTTTGGGAGGAAATTAGGCTTCACTTGTAGGACAACATTGTCTTTGTGAAACTTTTATGAGGAGGTTTGCAACATAGAGCTTGTAATTCGCTCACTCTTCTGGCAGATGTCAAAGCCACTAGTAAGACTGTTTTAAGGGTGAGAAATCTTAATGAACAAGAATGGAGTGGCTCAAAGGGAGTACCCATCAGGAAATTTAAGACTAGATTTAAGTCCCACAAGGGAACTTGGAAGGGCTTTGGGGGATAGACATTAGTCAACCCCTTCAGAAATTGGGTTACTAGGGGTAATTTGAAGTATGATGGCTCCTCTGCAGTGCGCTTGAAGATCACCAGCGCTGCAAGGTAGCCCGTGATCATACCAACTTGAAGACCTGAATTCGTCAAATAGAGCAAAAAATATAACACCATTGATGTATCGCATGAAAAGGGTTCCATATTCTTTTCTCTACACCAGCTGCAAAACTTGTTCCAACGGCAGTGGTATAAAGTCTTTGTTGCTGGCCTTCTAGCCGAAAGCAACAACTTCATGACGTCATCTGGGAGGTCCCAATCCTTGTATTTCAACCTTTCAGAAACCAAGCGTGAAGGTTGAGGGTTCTGATGTCTGGTTGGAGAACCTGACCTCCCTTCTGTGAGAAAAGATCTTCCCTGTGTGGAAGACGAATCGGGGGGCAGATGGACATGTCCAGAATGTCCGGGTACCACGTTCTCCTGGCCCAGTCTGGGGCAATTAGGATCATAGTCTTCCGGAATCTTCTCAACCTCCTGATCATCTGAGGAATGACAGGGACTGGAGGAAAAGCGTACAGAAGTGGAAACTCCTAGTCCACTACAAACACGTCCCCTAGAGCTCCTCTCAGGGGAAATTCCCTTGAACAAAACTGCACTTCCTGTTGATACTGGTGGCGAACAGATCCACTTGAGGGGTTCCCAAAATGGTCAAGATCTCTTGAAGGACTTCCTGAGCTATCTCCCACTCATGGGAGACTGTGCTCTGCCTGCTCAGAGCGTCCGCTGTCAAGTTCTTCTCTCCGGCTAAGTGAACTGCCGATAGAGAGATTCCCTCCTGAATTGCCCAAAACCAGAGCTGCATCGCCTCTCTGCACAGTGGCAGTGATCCTACGCCTCCTCTTTTGTTGAGGTAGTGCATGGCCACTGTGTTGTCCATCATTATTAGGAAATGTTTCCCTTGTACAGATGGCAGAAAAGCCTTCAGTGCTAGTCTGATAGCTCTCAGCTCCAACAGGTTGATATGTGGTCTGGACTCCGATGGAGACCACCGATCACTGATGGTCAAGTCGTTGGCATGGGCTCCCCACCCCGTGAGTGAGGCATCCGTGACTACTGTTATCTCCGGCCATGGTTGCCAAAACAGTTCTCCTTTCAAAATGTTCTCCCGACAGGCCCACCACTGAAGGTCTCGAGCCACTTTGTCCGGGACCTGAAGGAGATCTGTCATTCTTCCTGAGAATTGTGACCACTGGGTTCTTAGTGCCCACTGGAGAGATCTCATTCTCAGGCGCGCCTCTGGCACAAGGAAGATGCAGGATGCCATGAGGCCTAGCAACCTCATAAAGTAGAAGGCTGGAAGACGTTGGGCATTTTGAAACTTGGTGACCATCTGCAGAATATCTTGAGCCTTCACCTCTGGTGGCAAGGCTTTCCTCAGGGAAGTGTCCAGGACCGCTCCGATAAACTGGATTCTCTGTGATGGTATCATCTGTGACTTCTTTAAATTGAGGGAGAAGCCCAGTTTGTGAAGGAAGTGGCAGACATAATCTAGTTGGATCTGAGCTTGTTCCGAAGAGCTGGCTGTCTTCTGCCTTTTCCGCATGCGGAATAAAAGCGAAAGGACCTACCCCTCCAAGAGGTTCCTGAGGGGCGATATGGAGTTTGACGGATTGCAGCTCCAAGAGATTTTGTTGCTGCCTTGGATGTTTGTAACTTCTCTAGGCTTTCATCAGCCTTCTTACCAAACAAAGAAGTGCCGCCAAAGGGCATATTCAAAAGTCTGGCCTGTATATCTGGAGCAAAACCAGACTTTCGCAACCACGCAAATCTGCGGATTGTAGTACTTGCCGCCATGGCCCTGCTGATACTGTCAGCAGAATCAATGCCAGTTTGAAGGTACTCACACATTGTGTCTTTACCATCTTTAATGATGTTCAGAAATGCTTCCCTTTCCTCTCCTTCCGGTAGAGAGTCAGCCGCAGATGAAGCACACTCCCAAAGTGTATGGCTGAATCTTGCGAGCATGCAAGTAGCATTAATGGATTTAAGCGCCATGCTACATGCCGAGAAGACCTTTTTAGACATAGCGTCAAACCTTTTATCATCCCTGTCTTGTGGAATAGTAGGGTATGCAGATCTACTGTTCGATGAAGTTGCTGCTTGTACAACCAAACTCTCTGGGGTTGGATGTTTGCTCATATATTCAGGGTCAGAAGCAGATACCCTATATTTGGCAGATAGTTTTTTGTTAACTGCCGGGATAACCTCAGGGGTTTCCGAGTTGACAGATATTTTTCTCTGCAATGCAGTATGAAAGGGAACCACAGGATCTTCCTGTGGGCCTTTAAGTAAAATGTCCGTAAGATCCTCCTGTTGAAAAGAAGGTGAAGGTGTAGACCACCCCATGAACTCTATTATTCTGGCCATTAAGACCCTATGAGGGGTCTCAGCATGTTCCCCTGGGTCTGTTTTAGCAAATTCGACTTCTGGAGAAGTATCTAAACCACTTGCCTCATGCAAAGAGTCTTGAAGGTTCTTCAATCTATTCTCTTCAGAGATAAATTCCTCTGGTATAGGTGTAGTGGTCCTCTGTAACCCAAAGGGTCTTTCATGGTCAGAATCCTCCCCTTCCTCATATATAGAGGACAAAGCTCTGAAATAATCTGACCTTGGGTATGGTTTAAAACCCATTTCTAAAGCAGAAGGGGCCAAGCTTGTAGTCACCGGTTGAGAAAACTTTGAAGTTGTCGACGCGGAAGTCAAAGGCTTCGATGAAACCGAAAAAGGCGTTGAAAAGGTATGAAAAGACCTTGAAGAACTCAAGAGGATCGGCATCCTACTCGGAGTCATCGAGGTTATTGACGACATCCACGAGGTAATGGTCGAAGCCCTCGGTACGTCTACTGACTGAGATGTTGTAACAGCAGTAGGTCTGTCCTTTATCGGTGTCGACAGCGGCGTCGATGACGGCGTCGATTCGACCGATTTGTGTGTCGACGGACCCTTCAATAAAGGTGTTTATGATGCAGATTTATGAGTCGAAGGAACCTTCGACGACGACGTCGATGACGCAGTCTTACTGCCTTTGCTCGAGGGTTCATGACGCTCTCGGGCAGTTTCTTTCACCGGGTGCAACGACTTGCGGCGTTTCCATTTTTTGGGTCTTTCACCCAGGGTATCACCTTTAGCTGTCTCCGAGGGTGTCGAGGCCGCTTTCTCGAAGACGCTAAGCATTTTTTTACGGAATTCCTCCCATTTAGCTAGAGAGCTGTGTTTCGTGGGGCAGGTGACCCTTTCCGGGGAAGTAGAAGAAGACGAAGAAGAGGGAGATCTACGACGCCTCTTTTTCGAGTGTTTTAGATTTCGAAGGCTGATGGGAACCGCTTCGAGACCTTGAGCGAGAATGTTTCCTGTGACAGCGAGGAGACGAATGTCTCGACTCTGACGAGGAAACTTTCGAAGAACTAGGAGTTTTAAGAGTCTTACCTCTTTCGAGCTTCCCCTTACGCTCCTTCAAGGCTTTCGCCGTCATGGACATAAGGTCCTCGCATTCCGAACAGTGATGCTCCGATCCCAGGCACCACAAACAGATCCTGTGAGGATCCGTCAACGACATTTTTTTCCCATAATCGCAACACTTTTTGAAGCCAGACCGTGGGGTCGACGGTCTGGAAGAGGAAGCCATCGAATGAAGAAGATATCTCTGAGGAATAATAAGAAATACTTGAAGAAAGAACTGAGCAACACGATTCCGAGGCCCACGAAGCGTGGAAAAATGGAACTGAGCAATGGATGCTGCGCCAGTCTATTTATACGCACAATGACGTCGGCACCGATACAGAGGCTGTCGAGGGACACCATTTTGAGGGACGTTGATGCGCAGCGCCCTCTACTGAAAATAATTTCTGAGGCCAGCAAGCTGGAAGTGATCTATCAAGATAAGGAATATGTCAGAGGACACAATCCCTTCGAAGAGAACCCTTTTATTGCAAAGGCCTCTCTCGATCAAGAAACAATCAGACCAAGAGTCTTCCAATTACCAATCGATGTCTCAATTAGCCAAACAAAGGGCTCCGGGTGAAAGTCATTCAAGTCACTCTACTATAAAGCCAAAAACAAATTCCATCTCGGGTCCACACTTATTTACCTTAACTGTGGTGGATAGAAATAGATGTGACCCCTTTCCGAATCGCAGTACAATGCTGACAGCCTTCCAAGCAATAGAAAATGTACATTATATTTGATCAGGTGATATCGAGGTACACAGATAATTCCCTGATATGACTCAGTCGAATTGGTGATTCCCTCGCACGTTGTGGTGGATTTGCTCTGGCACCCAAAAAGTGATTTGACACAGACTGGATTTGTGCTAGACAGGCTAACCTCAAGGTTTACTGCTAGACCAGGCACCGTTTTGAATAAGAGAAGATTTGATAAATCCTCTTCTGACCACCGCCATAAACACATAAACATTTAACTGTAAATCAAAATATAAAAATACAGGAAAAATAATTGACTTTTCAGCCCCTCAAATCGCCAGGTTCACTTTAAACCAAGTCCCGTTCCAACAATCAAATCCAAATGGTTGTGGATCACTAAAGCAATAAGACCTAATACCTAAAATTTAGCCTCTCATGATATAATAGTGCTCCAAAAGACTTGGCTAACGTGTCATCCAATAAGGCCTGACTATCAAATTGCCTGGATTCCGGCTATCAAAAAAAGTAAAGGCCCACCTGCGGCTGGGTTACTCATCGCAACAAAATTTGAGATTGGCATTTCTCTTAAAACCTGGTCCTCTCCTTACCCAGGAAGTCAACTAACTAGGTTAACTACAACTAATATTCATCACCGGCTATATCCCCAAGCTGCTCTGGTTAATGTATACTGGAATCCAGTTGCTATAGCTGACCAAAAATGTTCTCGACTATATGGTACAAGTCCTAAATTGAATTGTGTTGGACGGCCTGTCATCTGTAACCTTAATAGTGGGCGATTTACATATGAGGTGCATACCTAGTGAGACGAGGTTGCCTTCAGAATGGACAAAGGGGTGGATGTCCCTAATGAAGAATCGTAATTTTACCATGTTGAACTGTACCATTTCTGGGGATGTAGCTCCTGCATCTACAAGGTCAAGAGGAAAATTCACAGCTATCTTAGATTATGCCTATATTTCCACCAAAGCTGTGAATAAAATTCTGTCATTTATAATTAATCCATCTGACACAAGTGACCATAATATACTTGAAAAAAATGGTCCTTTCGTACAGTAATAGCCTCTACAGTAATCACTGGCAATTTGAAATTAAATTCTGGGAGAAATAGAATAAAATGGTCTCCATCTAAACTGCACAAATTAAAATCCACTCTTGTAGACTGAGTAAATGAAGTTCCCCTCTCCACGTGAGTGGAGTAGGTAGACTCACTGATGTTAATTCAAGAGACAACAACTAGTCTAAATCGCCCGATATTAAAACATAGCCACTCTTTCAATACAGCAATCAAAGTGCTGAAAACTGCACGGCGTCATGAACTTAGACAGTGCTCCAATACTAGTTATCAAAAAGGCAGATCCTATATTCGATCACGCTAAAGAAACACAATTTGCCAAATACAAAACAAGGAAAGACAAGTAGATGGTGAAAGAATGGTAACAGCAATTGCAAATAAATCCACTGGCCAAATACGGAACCTCGTAAAAGAGGACCCATCATCTGCAACAGAGATTCTCGTAATTAATTCAGTTAGTGAACAGGTGTGGCTTACCTATTTTTCAGCACTATTTGAGAGAGCACCGTCTCAAAACATAATAGTAACAATTCCAAAAACTGATTCAGCTTTTTTGCACTTTGACCATTTAGATATCATGCTGCTCATCAATACCTAAGCAGCTCACGAGCCTCAGGCCCTGATGGCCTTTCTAATGCCATCCTGAAAAGACATCCATATGAATGGGCATCAATATTGGAAATTATTTTTAATAATGTTCGGACTACCAGTTTTATTCCATATTCATGGAAGAAGTCCATTATAATACCTATTTTTAAAAAAAGGCAATGGAGCAGATCCAGGGAACTATCGTCCCATTGCTCTTCTGGACATCCCTGGCAAAATCTTTGCAAGGCTAATCTTAAAAGATGTATTAAAATGGCTGCAACAAGCTGATTTACTGGACTGTCACCAGTCAGGTTTTATCAAGGGAATAGGGACTCCCTTGAACCTTCTTCTTTTATCTACAATCAAAAACCAAGCTTTTAATACTAGCCAGCCAATTTACTTAGCCTTCATACATTTTAAACAGGCAATGATTCAGTTTCGCACGAGCTGCTATGGTTAAAATTGACACAAGCAGGTTTTCCGCCATATATTTTAGACTTAATTTATCAATTTTATTCAGACACATCCATCAACGTAAATCTAACAAGTGACGGCTTATTAACGGCTCTAATTTTAACCTACTCTGGTCTTAAACAAGGATAAGCCTCAATTCTTTTGAACTTTTATATTAATGATATTAACTTTGTTTCAAACCAGACGTTTTCCTTTCCGCCTAAAATCGGGAATGAACATGTATCCTGGCCTTTATATGCAGACAATTTAGTTTTGATAGATCAAACACCAGTGGGCCTACAACGAAAACTGACTGCATTGGGAAGTTATGCACATGCAACAGGGTTAACCATTAATATAAAAAAATCAAATACTTTAATTTTATGGCCCAGTACAAGGAAACCAAAATGGAAACCTCGCTGGGTACTTGGTAAAGCCCAGCTTCAAATTGTAAACGGAAATAAATATTTGGGCTAGAACATTTGCAATAGCATCACGGATCTTTCCTATCGAACAGAAATAAACTTGGAAATGCAGACATTAACATCGCAAGGCAAACTCATTCAAAAGAGATATGGCAGGTTCTCACTATTTCCAGCAATTAACTTCTTTAAACAGAAATTAGCTCCAGTAATTATATATGGGGCCCAATGTAAGCAACCGAGACACCAACCGAATTGGGACCGTATCAAGGGCATTTATGGGAAAAAAGTCGTATCCTGCTTGAAGAGTATACCAATAGTTATTCTTCAATATGAATTGGGACTAGTATCGCTGGCTACGCTAGTAGCATGGCAAGCTTAAGCCTTTTATAGAAAATGTCTCAGTAATGCTACTCAGGCTTAAAACATTGCTTCCTATACTAACCACTGTTTTGAATGGACTAGAATCTAGCCCACTTTATGATTGGAATCTTATTGTAAACAATATCTGCAGAATTCCAACATCTCTCTCCAAATTTTCATTGACAATTGAAAGCATGCGTCCCCAAACAGCACAATCCTCCCCGCAATGAGAGACAATGAAGGACTCTCCCAAAATGGGAATAAGGCCAAGACAGAGTGCGGGTGAGCGTAAATGGGAGTTTATCAATCAGAATTGGGCATGCAAAGAACTCTGCAAACTCAGAGAGCGCTCTGTCTGACAATAGCAAAGACAGGCGTATATATTTACAAAAAACGTCATCAAAACCTACATACTATAGGGGGCACAAGTTCATTGGGATTGGGTGGCGACGACTAACTATAGGTGCTGCTGCGGTGTGGTTGGTCTTGGCTGGAGGACGTCACTGGTCACCCTCGTGGGTTGGGCTGGGCCTGGCAGGTCGGCTTGAGTTCATCCGGGCGGTGTTGGTGTGCCGAGGCGGCCTGTGGCAGAGATGAATGCCTTTTCTGACTTACTTGCCCTCTGCCATGCACACTGCAGTCATTCAGTCATTTACAGTTTTATTCTCTTTAGTAAATCTTTTAATAGGTTAATGCAACACAGGAGGAATGCACCTTGTGAGGGATCTGGAGATAATATATCGTGGCCTGGTTACTTGTGATCTGTTGACTGGGACCATAGGTCGAGGGGCTAAGCTTCGGGGACTGGGGCGGGTGGTACAGGTCTTTCTGTCTTGTTAGAAGTGATTATGGATGTTTCGCTGTGTGTTGTCAAAGTGTTGGGTGTCCTGATTGCACAGGGCCATAAGTCTGAGACAGTCCGGTGGGTTGTGGGGTTTATGAGGGGGCGCTTGAGTTTAAACTGAGGTCTACTGCTGTGCTGTAAATAATGCAGGTGGCTGGCCGCGGCCTTGGGTGCTGGTGTGGGGCTACAAGTCTTTGAAGCGACTCCAGTCAGGTCGGGGGAGGCGTGATAGCGCAGAGTGGGGCTCTGTTCTCCTGTCTTGGCAGCCTTCTGAGGGAGGGAGGGGGATACATCGAGACCTTGTACGCTTTCACAAAGGTATCTCCCTCGTGCGTTGCGGAATATAAGTAAAGACATCGCAAACATTTGAATACTTTCTATAATACTTATTTAAAATCACTTCGAAACATGCATTTAATCTTTGCTGGGTGCGTTTCGATTATACCCAGTTTGAGCATCATATTTGTACATTAGACTCTAGCAGCTACAGTGTTTCAGTTACATGCATATACATTCGTAGTAAATGAGGTAGTGGTTAGATAAGTGGAGTACATAGAAAACGACCCGCCACTGTACGTGACGGTGGTGGCATATGAGGGGCTCAGACATTCACACATGATACGTGCACTCTCGCGCATTCTTTTCATGGGTTCATAGTATAGTTGCATCCGCTTTCTCGTGTACTCTAGCAGCATTAGCTTTAGCTATGGCGCGAAACCACGTGAGGTAGGCTGCCCAGTGATACACGCAACGAACAGATCCCTGGAGCGTTCCTTTATCATTGGCATCCACCAGTGATGGTGCGAGCTCGCCATAGCTTATATCATGGGAGCATACTCTCTCATTTTAATACATTCTACAGGTATTTGTATTTTGTGGAAGAAAGAAATAATGCAAGAGGTCTTGACATTAATATATACATATATATAAAGACTGTCTTTCATCAGAGGACCTTTTTACTGTTCTTCCCATTGTTCAGGCCTGCTGGCCGGGTCAGGCTGATAGTGATGGTACACTGCGGGAGGTGAACTGCTACAATGTTGGCGTATTGCGCTAGCTCATGTCCGTCTTGTTCGTGGGAACGTGCTCGCAGCGGATCTGCCAGGGTGCTGCGGCAACAGGGATGTTCTCCAAGGGTGGGGGCCGCGCTACAGTGCGCTGAGCTCACACCATCTTTACCGGGCAAAGAATGGTTTTTGGGCCTAGCTAAATTTGTGTTGTGATCAATACATGTGGGCATTCGATACGTGTGGGCAATGTCTCCAGTGGGTGGGCCCTCCACCACCTGGGCCCGGGTGGCATGAGGGAACGCCCAATGGGCCATGGCCCTCACCTGGGGAAGAAACGCAGGCGAGAGGGGTCTCCTGGACCAGCCCTCCCCTACATTTCCCCCCTTTCGTTACTTAAGTAACGAATTCTTTAACTCCTCTATCCTTCTACATTCTGCTTCGTCCATCACCGCCTCATCCCATGCAGGAGTTCCTTTGATAGGCATCCATGCTCTGCACACCCCCCTTAAACTCTCACCTCTCCTGGCGTATTCATCCGGAGTACACGTAAGATATATGCACCCACCATCTCCTTCCAAATCCACCCACACTTCCTCGTACCATTCTAGTATGCGGGGCTCTTTGATGGTGGTGTGCCAAAGCTTATCTACAATATCCTTGTTGTGGTACATGGGCACCAGTTGGTACCTGGGTGTGTTGTCTACCCCTGTTTGCACTTGTGCTTCTTGCACCGTTTTTATTGTACCGTGTGAGTTGCCCATTGTCACCATCATCATTGCACCATTTGGTACTGCGTTAGCACAGACTCGAAGACCCACCTGGCATAGGCAGAAAATCAAAAGGAGGAACACCACAGCTGGCATCAAAAATTTCATCGTTGTTCCAAGCCATGAGGGGACCCAGGAGAAGAGGTTATCGAACCATGTACTATCTACTGCTCCGCCTTCCATCTTCATTTTTTCTCCTAGGTTATGGACTGCTTCGATCACATGGGACAGGGAGCCGTTCTCTGCGTCTTCAGAAGGTACGAAAGTGCAGCAGGCACTTCCTATTTTTCGGCAAACACCGCCGTCCATCGCCGTCAACAGGTCCAGGACATACCTGTTCTGCATGGTCATCAGTCGCAAGGCTCTTAGTTCGACCTTTATTATGTTAAAACCTTCTTTGGTGTCGTTCGCCAGCTGAATTAATTCCCAGCGGGTTATCTGGAGCCATTTTGCGTTAGCCCTTGCTTGGACACTTGATACGAGCGAGGCAAAAAATGTTTCTGCTGAGCTGAATAATCGATATTTGTCTGGGATCTGGGCCAATAGTTCTGATGATTCCTTTGATATATAGTTTGATGCTCGTCTGTTGCGGGTCAGCACCTTTTCCTTGCTTCCAGAAGACAGGACATAGATTTGTGACTCTGAAGTTGGTTGGGCCATACTCTGCTGCATGCGCTCCTGTGTCCTTTGGCTCCCCTCGATGTGGCTTTCTGGTATCACCATCAGAGCTGAGTGCAGAGAGGCCATTGAGCAGCTGCCACTCCACGACGGGGGGAGGTGTAGGTATGCCTGTTTTCCACATACCCAATACGTGTCCATAAGGGCCGCAGTCTCTTTTCTTAGGTCTGGGATAGTGAGGGTTTTGTTGCATTTCTTGTTCGTCCCCATGGACGTTCTCCCCTCTCCTTTGAAACATAGTTCATAGTCTATTTCACTCTGCAACTTGAAAGGCTTTTCGATGGGCGTAACCCAGGTTAGTTTTGAAATGTGTTCTCTCCATACGGGTGTGCATGTTTCTTCTATCCATTGCAATTTCTCCGGTGCCACACCCCTCAGTGCTTCAGCTTTACACATTACTTCTTCATTCTTCCACTTGTTATCAGAAAAAAGTGTCCCTTCGATTGCAAAAAATGGTTCTCTCAGACATACAACCCCTGACGGTTTCGGGTAGCACGTTTTCTCGTTCTGCAGCATTTGAAAAGTCACTTCATGTGCCTGGAAGTTGTTCTTAATTCTGCACAACGTGAGATGAAGGAGACATTGGGCATCTATAATCGGCAACTCTTTGGGTAACAGTACCTTGGGTGTACCTGATGCGTGAGGGATGAGGGAGCAAACATAACAGCTCTCGTTTGTTGTTTGTCTAGCTGTGGCACTCATGTCTGCATACCACTTATTTGTTTGGTGGGGGTGTCGCGGGTCTTCCATCTTATCTAGACCTAGCCCGTAGTACTCATCATACTTCCTCCTTCCTGCTTCCCTCTTCCGTCTATTGTTCCTGTTCCTCATATACTTCCCAATTCCCTGGGCTAGAGACAAACTAGACCCCCCTTTCTCATTCCCGCCCCCCTTCACCCAGTCATCATATAATATTTCATGTGTTTCTCTCATTCTTTGATTCTCTATGGCCGTGGGGGCAGGTTGGCTGGTGGGGGTATTATACAACCAGGATATGGCAGAGGGATTTCGGTCGTTTAAGCTGTGAGCATTGTAATTAGACATCTCAGGTGGGGACAGTGTGTTGTTTTGTCTTTCACCCTTTGGCCCTCCATCGTGTGAGATGACAACATTGGATGACGTAGTATAGTAGCCCCACACAAGTTTAGTTCCATCCCATATCAAAAAATCACCTTCCCTTGTAGTTGCATTGACACTTGCAGTTGTATTGGTCCCAGTAGTTGTGTTACTCCCTCCCCCCTCGTTCATCTCGATAGAGATGAACGCTATGAACCAGTATGTAACCAGACCAAATAATAATGTAAAAAACAATATAATGCACGCAGATAGTCCACATTCATACGAATATATACATTTCACAGTTAACCATTCTCTAAGTCTAGTAAATCTATCCGTTGCAGGCCGCCCGTTAGATGCCATGGAAGCTCCTGTTTTAAGATATAAAAGTGCATTGAGTGCATACATGTAAACATTTTTGTTGGCACCATCAGTGCCAGTATACATATGACGGGGAATGGAAGCGGGTGGGGATACGGGGAGGGGTATTCACAGACAAGGGTGTATACAAGCTCATAGTTTGGCATTTTATTCAAAATATATATATATATATTCACACTCAACAAGATGAAAGTTAAAACAAAATTTATCAGTTGTGCATTTCTTAAAATTCAATACCAGCACATACACGCAAGTTCATATTCAGTCATTCTGTTCAGTCGCAGCGTTTGCTGTTGTCTGTGCCTCCTCATCTACCTCCTCTTGTACGTTGCTATATGCCTTCCGTACATCGGTCAAGTGCACCCAGTACCTCAACCCTTTGACCTTTACCGCTGTAGGCGTGCAAAATATTACTTCATATGGGCCATGGAATCGTGGTGCATTCCACCGACGCACAAAACTTCTGACATATATCCAGTCGCCGGGCATTAGCTGTAGTTGTTGCCCTGGCTCCGTGTCAGCGCCTGTTGCGTTTCCCTCTTCTCTAGTGAAGGGTGGGGACAATTGCTTTGCTATCACGCGCGCTGCCCTTGTTAGTTTCTTTAAATAGTCTGTGAACTCATCTCCCAATATCGCGGCGCTTCTGTGAGCGTCTGAGTGTTCGCGCAGTGGTGAATGTGCTGTGTTCATCCGTCTCCCAGTCACGATCTCGTGCGGGGACAAATGGTGGTCTTTGCTTGGCTGGTTTCGTAACTCGAATAGCGCAAGCGGTAGGCAGTAAATCCAATTCTTTTTTAATGAAAAGCATAGTTTTGATAACCTGCCCTTCAACAGTCCGTTCATCTTTTCCACTACGCCGTTACTTTGAGGATGATAAATTGAGCATAATTTGTGTTTTATTCCCAACAATGTAGTCACTTCCTTAAAAAGCTCATTCACAAAATGAGTGCCATTGTCTGAGCGGATCACGTCACAAATTCCCCAGCGCGGGAATACTTCCCTTACTAGGAACTTGGCGGCGCTTTTGGCATCGGGGCGCACGCAGGGTCCTGCTTCCACCCACCTTGAAAATGGGCACACGACCACAATCATGTACCGTGCACCATTACACCTTTCCCCCATATCTGCATAATCTATGTGTAGTTCCTTGAATGGGCCAATGGGCTTAGGGATTGTTCCCCGGAGAGTACATAATGTCATCCCTGAATTGTATATTTGGCATGTTGTACATTCCATTGCCAATCGAGACACATGCTCCTGGAGACAGGGCACGAACCATTCTTCCTGTATTTCTGCTGCGATGTGTTGTTTGGTGTTATGTGCAGGGAAGTGTAGCTGTTGGAATGCAATCTCTAGTAGCTGAATTGGCATTACCACCTTCCCCGAGTTATTTTGCCTCCACAGCAGGTCTGTTCCTGACTTGCTGCACCCTCGCTTTGTCCACAATAGTTTTTCCTCTGCACTTGCTCCTTCCTGTAATTCTATTATTTGTGGTATGGGCATGGCATTATATCCCTCTGTGGGCTCTTCGTTTGTTTTGTCCTTGAGCATGTATTCACCTGTGTCATTTTTCTGAAAATAGGAAGCCTCCTTGGCGGCAGCGTCCGCTGCCGCGTTCCCTAAAGACACAACATCTGTGTTGGACGTATGTGCTTGGCATTTGACTATTGCTACTGCAGTGGGGTTTTGCAAGGCCTCAATTAACTCTTTTAACAATTCTGCATGCTGTACAGGTGTTCCATCCGCCCTCCTAAAGCCCCTCCGCCCCCATCTCGCTAGGCCTCCATGTACTGTCGTTGTCATGTAAGCTGAGTCTGTGTATATCGTCACTGCACAACCCTTTGCTGCATGTAGTGCTTCTATTAGCGCAATCAGTTCTGCTGCCTGCGCGGAGTAATGTGATGGGAGACGATATTGTACCAGTGTTTCATACTCACCGTCTTCTAACCTCACCACTGCCATGCCAACGTGTTTTTCTCCCGTGTCCGTGTCAATAGATGCGGACCCATCTACAAAGTACACTTCCCCTTCGCTTAGAGCGTTCTCACACACCACTGTCTCTTCCCCACTTCCTCCTGTGTAGGTTGCGCAATCGTGGTTCTGCATGTCTTCGAGTGTGCACGCTTCTGTAATGAATGTGGCGGGGTTCACTGTCTTGCATCTCACTATATGGATGTTGGCACTGGACAGTATAATCTCGTAGGCAGTTGCCCGCTGTGTGGTCAGTGTGCTTTTTGATCTCTCCAGTATGGCAAATAATGAATGTTCCACAAACAATGTCACAGAGCAGCCCATTACTATTGTGGCACTTTTCTCAATCGCAAACGCGGCTGCAGCGAGTGATTGCTCGCACGCGAAATGGCCCTGCATCACGGCATCTAAAGTGCCACTATAGTAAGCCAATGGCTTGTGTCCTAAGGATGTTTTTTGTGTCAGGACTGCTGTCATCAGTGTTTCCTTGCAGTGTGAGAATAGGTAAAACTCGCGTCCATAATCAGGGTTTGCGAGTACTGGGGCGCTTGAAATCAACTCTTTTAGTGCTTGGAAGGAGGAACTCATCTCTTCCGTCCATTCCACCTTCCTGTTCTCCTGTTGGGCCACCTTTAGTGCATGTAATAAGGGCCTGGTGTATGCTGCATAATCTAATATCCATGCTCGGCAGTAATTGCACATTCCCAAAAATTTCTGCATGTCTTTTACTGTTGTGGGTTCTTGTACTGATCTTATGGCTTCTACCCTGTCTGGTATTATTCTTTTCCCATCTCTCGAAATCAGCTGTCCTAGGTACAGGACCTCTGTCAGACAATATTGTAGCTTTCCCTTGTCCACTTTGTACCCCTTGTTGGCCAGCAAAGTCAATAATGTTATTGAATCTGTTCTGCATGTCTCTTCGTTTCGTGCGCAGACTAGTAAATCATCTACGTACTGAATAATGGTGCTCTCAACTGATAGGTTTCCTAAGTCTTCATGTAATACGCGATTGAAGATGCTCGGGCTCTCGCAGTAACCCTGTGGCAATCTGCAATGTTCATACCTTTTACCCCCCAGTGTGAAGGCGGTAAGGTATCTACTCTCTTCAGCCAGGGGAATAGAGAAAAATGCGTTTTTCAAATCCACTACTGTGAAATGTGATGCCTCCTTCGGGATGCTGCACAGTATTGATGTGGGGTTCGGGACTAGAGGGAACTCCTTCTGAATTACATCATTGAGGGGGCGTAAGTCCTGTATCATCCTCCAAGACCCCCCTTTTGCTTTTTTGATCGGATAAATACACGTGTTACATGGGGAGTTTGAAGGCACTATTATCCCTTGTGCCAGTAGGGCATTTATTGTCTCTTTTATCCCTTCTTCAGCTTCACGAGACAGAGGATACTGTTTAACTCGTGGTAAAATTGCTCCTTGCTTTAACTTTATTACCACAGGCTGTACTCCATGCAACAGCCCCACATCATGGGGGCCTGTTGTCCATAAGTTGTTTGGTACGAGCCTCATGTCGTCATCAAAAAACGACGGTGGTGCTCCTACCACTGTCATCAAGTGGACGGGAGTCTCCCTTGCTTGTATTAAAATATCACAGGGCATCGCTATTTCCATCACTATTTCACCATCCCCTTCTGAATCTGAGAAGAGATCCTCATCTGTTACCTCTCGCAGGGCGATGTTGGCGTTTGTGCATAGCACTGTGCGCCACTCACACCCTTCCTCGTCCACTCCGATCACAGCTATTCTTTTTGCTGACACTTGCACAGCGTGCAAATCTAACGATACCACTGACCCTGGTGCTGCGTTGGGGCATACTATGGGGCGGAAGAGGAACTCCGCCGGGATCCTCCAGTCCATGCTTCTCAGCTCGGGAATTATGAGGGCCAGAGTCTTTAGCCCTTTGATAAACATTTCCTCATTTTGTGGCAGTCCTCGTATTTCCTGCGTGGTTGTGTAGGCTTGCACTACCAGCATTGCACGCAAGGGGCATATCCCGGGTGTGGAACACACTATCCCTCTCTCGGTAAATGATATGGTCATGTTGAGTTTGCTCAGGAGATCCCTCCCTAGCAAGTTAATTGGGGAATGTTCGTAATATAATAAGGGTGCCTTCACTGTCTTACCCCCCACTGTCACATCCAAAGCTTCTGTGTAAGGAACTTCAACTACAGCCCCAGAGAACCCCTGCGTCTCTAACTTCCTGTTAGATAACGGGAATCGGCCCTCTCTGATACATGATTTCTCCGCTCCCGAATCAACCATGAATATAAACTGCTTGTCTCCTATCTGCGCCCCTACCAATGGTTCCTCTGCTGCATTGTAGGTGGTGGATAGAACTGGACACGCAAGTGTTCTCTGTGGGCTGTCCTATGCGGGGTATCTCGTCGCCCCTCCCTCAGTAAAGACATTTCCGGAAACTACCGACATGCCGCTGTAAGGCGCTGGCGCGGGGGCCCCGTTTGCTGTTGTCGCGAAAGGGTTACCTGGCGTGTATTGCATACTGTCATTGTTTTGGGGGTGGTTCTGTGTCCTATACTGGTGTCCTTGTTGCTGGCCCGTGGTACCCTGGCCGGGGTTTCTTAATTGCTGCTGTCCCATTGGGAGACCATATGGGCTTCCCGGGTGTGGATGACCATAAGTCTCCCCCTCCTGGAACCCATTGTTTGCTCTACTTCTGCACTCCCTGGAGTAATGTCCCCATCGTCCACAGTTCCAGCAACTCCCTTGGGGGCCCCTGGGACCCTGCCATCCATTTTCTCCCATTCCTCCATACCCCTGTCCACCTCCTCTCCGGCCCCTGTACCCACCTCGTCCCCCTCGAGGGGTCCACTCTTGCCACTGTGGGCTTCCACCTTGCTCTTGCTCAGTCCACTGCCGCTGTGCTAGTCCTGCCCAATTAGTTGCTACCCTTCCTTGGAGTGCTATCAGCCCCTCCTCCTCCTCATGTCCCTCCCTACTGTGTGGGAGCGCGGCTACTGCTGCTGCAACCTTCACTAACTTTGACTGTACTAACTTCGCCTCGTCTGCCAATCTTTTCTGCGCCACCTCCTTCTCCCTCTCCTTGATTCTTTTACAATGGTGTACTATTATGCTTTGAATTTCTGGCCATCCCTTTGCTTCAATACCTGCTATCTTGTCAAGCGCCTTCTGCACTTCCTTTGGGAGCCCTCTCTTTATAATGAAATAGAATAAAGATGTCGATTGATACCAGGGCGTGCCCGTTTCTGCTCTCCACATCTCTTGGACCCGAAAAATGTAATCCATAGCCTCTTCCCCATCATTCATTGTACACTGCATCACTGACTGCAAGTCCGGTGTGTCAGGGAATGTTTCGCGTAAGGCATCCCACACCCTGGCACGCTCCGTGTTAAAGGATGCCCCATCATGGCGGTCGCAGTCTAACGTTACTCCCGGGAAACCGGCTTTAACCCATACCCTTTCAGCCTGGTCACCTACCGCTGATACGAGTAGACTTTTCACATCTCCTATGGCTAGGGGTACCCCGGCAGTATGTTTCTCAAAGGCATATATCCACTTACTTGCCCCTCCTGACAAGGGGGGCAACAGCTTCAATAAATTGGCCTTATCCATCTGTGCCCATGGGATATAGTTAGGCCTCCCTCCTTCCCTGTGTATCAATGGGAGCTGTAGCCTTCCTTTTGTCGTTCCGTCCGGACCCGTTTGATCTGTTGATGTCCCTAGTGATGCCATTTTTCCCACTCTGTTCCTTAGTCGCCCCGTCCACTCATCGTCCAGGGTTCTCAGTGAACACGTACCTTTCCCCCCTTCGCTTCCCCCTCCTATCGCCATACTCAACCTGTCGCTTTCTTCTACCTCGTCTCTTATGTCACACAGCAACTCCTCTCTAATTCCCCCCCGCCTTTCTTCGCTTGCAATATCTCCCTCTCCGGGCCCTACTTCTATTATTCGCGTTGGTTCTTCCTCAATTCTGAACAAAATCTCGCCCTTTTTCCACCCCTCTTCGGGCTTTCTATTTTCACCTTGCACTCTGGACGTACGCCCTGATCTAGTTGCATCTAGTGCTGTTCGTTCACATATGTCTTTTATCCTCGAGAGCTCATCCTTTGCTATCGTCAGTCTCGATTCTAAATCATCTGTGAGCTTCTCTATATCCACCCTTTGTGCGCCTGCCTGGGCTCGCTCCCTCGTGCTTTCGTATGGCGGAGGTGCCGTGGGCCGGAGGGGTGTGGTATCTCTCGGGGGAGGTATGTAAGTGGGATCACTGTACCCCTCTGCGGGCACAGGCTTCTTTATTATCGGGTACAAACTTATTACTTCTACTGGTGGCGCTACACTTGAGCCTTCTTTGACATCTTTTTGTATTAGCAGTGGATTGTCTGTGGTGGACGGGAGATCAGGATTTAGTGCTGGTGTCTTAGGCGGTGGTACCTCTTCAAATAACCTCCAGAGATCTAATATTTCCCTCCTATTTTGCAGCTGCTTTCCTTTGTATTTTAGATAAATGCATGTGGCCACTGTATCCAGGACACTTTTATCAAACGACCCTCCCTCGGGCCAAATCTGAGGTAACCCCTCCCCCTTTAGCTCGGTCACCCATTGGTCGTGATATTTTTTAATCCGCTCCACGTATCCCGGGAGATTCTTACAAATATGTGATAAGGGTGTTTCAGCCCCCATCTCTGTGCCCTCCTAGTGCTGATGTGCCTCGTGTGTTTGCAACTACAATGTAAGTGTCGTATCAATATTATTCTTTATATTTTACTTCACATGCAATGTTGGGTCCCTTTGGGCTCTCCCCCTCCCTGTCTGCACAATACAAAACTGGCCGTACACAATATCTATTATGTTCTTTTTGAGGGGCACATACAAGAGCAACCCATCCTTTGGTTTGACAATGTCAGACTGGAAATCAAAAAGGTACTCACTCACTCCACTATATTGGTGTTGTCTGAAGAGAGAAAAAACTTTTATCCGACCACACTTATTATGACCATTTAACTATTATGCACTTATAATCGTTCACACATTCACAACGTCAAAATCTCCTCTAGCACATACGAGGTGCACACACCTCTTGGCACCATTCACCATTCAAGCTGCCCTCCCTTTCCTCCCTAGCCGGCTGTCCCTAATCGCCTTATTTGAGTATCTAGATGCCCATATATATATAGATATTAACCCGTTTTCCCCTCCTTCTAATAGGACTCTTTTTCTCTTACTGTCTCCCTAAGTCTGTGCTAATCACAGTTCTTTATTCTCCCCCCCTACCCTTAAAGAAAAGGAAAAAAGTAATAGCGGTCACTAATGTACTCTCAGTGTCCCTTTTTGCTGAACACTTTTATTTTATACTCCACTTCTTCATATATTCCCAGTACTAGTTGAGATAGCACTATGCGGCGCTGCCTTCCACCCCCTTTCGGAGCTAGGTTCCCGTCACTTTTATCTCTTATTCACCTCTTAATCCTAATGGCCATATGCAAAGAAAAAAGCAAGGAAAATTTAAGATGATCTTTAGTAGATCTGCGTACCCCCTCTTCGTTCCTTGTCCTACACTTCACTCCCCGCTCCCCTTAAGATCGATCGCACTCAGTACTCACGTGCCCGTCTTGAACCGATACTCTCCGAAACTGGGTCCGTCCAGGCAGTGTCGCCGTCAGCTCAACAGTCAGCCCCGGCTCCGGCGAGCGGTACTCAAAGGGGATTTTTCAACCGGGATCCCGTACCCCCTGTCTATTGAGTGCGCACTTCTTAGTGTACCGGTCGCCGTTGGCGGGCAGCCTCCCGGAGCCGGCTCACCGTGCGTATCCCTTTTCGACCGGAGATTCTCGTGCCAAACGGGGACGGTTATAAGGAGTTTAGGAAGAACTAAAAATCACGCTATCGGGGTCACCACTGAAAGCATGCGTCCCCAAACAGCACGATCCTCCCCGCAATGAGAGACAATGAAGGACTCTCCCAAAATGGGAATAAGGCCAAGACAGAGTGCGGGTGAGCGTAAATGGGAGTTTATCAATCAGAATTGGGCATGCAAAGAACTCTGCAAACTCCGAGAGCGCTCTGTCTGACAATAGCAAAGACAGGCGTATATATTTACAAAAAACGTCATCAAAACCTACATACTATAGGGGGCACAAGTTCATTGGGATTGGGTGGCGACGACTAACTATAGGTGCTGCTGCGGTGTGGTTGGTCTTGGCTGGAGGACGTCACTGGTCACCCTCGTGGGTTGGGCTGGGCCTGGCAGGTCGGCTTGAGTTCATCCGTGCGGTGTTGGTGTGCCGAGGCGGCCTGTGGCAGAGATGAATGCCTTTTCTGACTTACTTGCCCTCTGCCATGCACACTGCAGTCATTCAGTCATTTACAGTTTTATTCTCTTTAGTAAATCTTTTAATAGGTTAATGCAACACAGGAGGAATGCACCTTGTGAGGGATCTGGAGATAATATATCGTGGCCTGGTTACTTGTGATCTGTTGACCGGGACCATAGGTCGAGGGGCTAAGCTTCGGGGACTGGGGCGGGTGGTACAGGTCTTTCTGTCTTGTTAGAAGTGATTATGGATGTTTCGCTGTGTGTTGTCAAAGTGTTGGGTGTCCTGATTGCACAGGGCCATAAGTCTGAGACAGTCCGGTGGGTTGTGGGGTTTATGAGGGGGCGCTTGAGTTTAAACTGAGGTCTACTGCTGTGCTGTAAATAATGCAGGTGGCTGGCCGCGGCCTTGGGTGCTGGTGTGGGGCTACAAGTCTTTGAAGCGACTCCAGTCAGGTCGGGGGAGGCGTGATAGCGCAGAGTGGGGCTCTGTTCTCCTGTCTTGGCAGCCTTCTGAGGGAGGGAGGGGGATACATCGAGACCTTGTACGCTTTCACAAAGGTATCTCCCTCGTGCGTTGCGGAATATAAGTAAAGACATCGCAAACATTTGAATACTTTCTATAATACTTATTTAAAATCACTTCGAAACATGCATTTAATCTTTGCTGGGTGCGTTTCGATTATACCCAGTTTGAGCATCATATTTGTACATTAGACTCTAGCAGCTACAGTGTTTCAGTTACATGCATATACATTCGTAGTAAATGAGGTAGTGGTTAGATAAGTGGAGTACATAGAAAACGACCCGCCACTGTACGTGACGGTGGTGGCATATGAGGGGCTCAGACATTCACACATGATACGTGCACTCTCGCGCATTCTTTTCATGGGTTCATAGTATAGTTGCATCCGCTTTCTCGTGTACTCTAGCAGCATTAGCTTTAGCTATGGCGCGAAACCACGTGAGGTAGGCTGCCCAGTGATACACGCAACGAACAGATCCCTGGAGCGTTCCTTTATCATTGGCATCCACCAGTGATGGTGCGAGCTCGCCATAGCTTATATCATGGGAGCATACTCTCTCATTTTAATACATTCTACAGGTATTTGTATTTTGTGGAAGAAAGAAATAATGCAAGAGGTCTTGACATTAATATATACATATATATAAAGACTGTCTTCCATCAGAGGACCTTTTTACTGTTCTTCCCATTGTTCAGGCCTGCTGGCCGGGTCAGGCTGATAGTGATGGTACACTGCGGGAGGTGAACTGCTACAATGTTGGCGTATTGCGCTAGCTCATGTCCGTCTTGTTCGTGGGAACGTGCTCGCAGCGGATCTGCCAGGGTGCTGCGGCAACAGGGATGTTCTCCAAGGGTGGGGGCCGCGCTACAGTGCGCTGAGCTCACACCATCTTTACCGGGCAAAGAATGGTTTTTGGGCCTAGCTAAATTTGTGTTGTGATCAATACATGTGGGCATTCGATACGTGTGGGCAATGTCTCCAGTGGGTGGGCCCTCCACCACCTGGGCCCGGGTGGCATGAGGGAACGCCCAATGGGCCATGGCCCTCACCTGGGGAAGAAACGCAGGCGAGAGGGGTCTCCTGGACCAGCCCTCCCCTACACAATCCAGATAAAGCAAAAGCTTAGCTCTGGTCATGTGATTGGCGTATGACATGGAACAAGTGTTTACTGTATTCAAGTTTTAGTATTGGTGATTTTGTCTTAAAACCCTTAGACACGGTTCCTGCATACCTAAGAAAATAATTTGGACAGCAGATATGCAGCAATTATACTGAGACTGCGGCTACATTCATGGCCCACAAAACTACAGGCTACTGTGTGCTCAAAAATGCCAAATATAGACGCTTCTTGTCGCTTCTGCAAAAAAAAAAAAGATCAGGATGAAACATTAAAGCACTTGATTGTTTCATGGCCAAATATAGCCCAACGAAGAAGAAATGTGTTTTTTAAGTATTTAAGTCAATATAGGATTTTAACTGAGGACATTTTATGCTCGAGGATTTTTAATGCTGAATAGGTCTCTGTAAATATTGCTACAGTTATGTTTTTATTTACCTTGCAAATTCACAATGATGTACTCTGCCTGAGTCAATGATTTTATAACAATATTGATGACTTTAGATCTCTATTATTGAATTTGTATTATGTATACTGAATTTTATTGCACTTTGGTTTTATTCTAAGATTAGTATTTAACTGTATCTTGTTATTTGTGTTTATGGCAGCTGTAGAAAATTGTATGACATAATGGTTGTTCAATCTGTGTTTTTATCTTCTGTTGTTTAATGATACAAACATTTGAAAAGTTGTAATTAACAACTAAAATAAATAAATAAATAAATAAATAAATAATTATTTTCAAGGATTTTGCAGCAAGAGAGTTATGAGAGGAGTACCACTTAATGCAGACTTGTTCTCCTGTGGAGTACAGGTGTTGTTGGCATGGGTCCCCAGAATAAAGGACAAGGTGCTATGGTTGCTCACAGAGTATCTGTTTAGACCCAAAGTACCGACAGACATTGAATTTGAGACAGATATTATGGTTCATGTAGAAGCAGCATTGGTGAGGGGGGGTGTTATGAATCCTACAGACTGCGCACTAAAACCCTGCCCAAAGTCTCCTCCCAGGTAGCCAGGGAAAGGCAGACGCTTTCTGGTCCTGACCTTTGGGGTGGTGGTCTGCGGGAGGATCACCTGGGAGGAGAAAGGGCCCAGGGGAATGAGAGGACTCCGTGGGCTCAGACACAGTATTTGACTTCCTCTAGGCAGGACATCTCCTCAGTACCAAAGTATGTAATGGCTTGTTGTCATAACAATGTTCTTGTTCCACAAGTTGAACATCTTAATGTGGGTAAAAACAATCAGACACCCTTACGCATTGAGAGAAATAAAAACCCTTCTAAAATCCTGGAGGCTTATAAAGCTAGAAGCTCCCCTAACTCCCAAAGGTACCTTGAAAGGAAGTTTGTGAATAATAACAATTCAAAATCTAAAGAACTGTGTTCCTCTATACAATCCAGTCCTGTGATTGATCCTCATGATATTCCTTCAAAGAATATAACAAGGAACAAAAATGAGTTTGTGACCAAAAATTAAATCAGAAAAACAAACTTTGTCATTAGGGACTTTAAGTCCATAATTCCCGAAGTACTGGGACAAAGAAAAGGGCTAAAGAGGAACAACACTACTGGAGTGGTCAGCTTGTTAGTGGATATTTGGAGGCTTAAATGGCCCCCTCAGGTGCAGGCTATTAGTGAGCACAGAGAGCAGAGTGAGCAGGGGGAGCAGTGTGAGCAGTAGAAGCAGAACCTGCAGGAGGGAGAAGACGCCAGAACCACTGTTGAGCAAAGAACAGCAGCCAGTCCTGAGAGGGTATTTTCCTCCAGAAGCCTTAATTGCAGAGGTCATGCAGCAGGAAGTGTGAAAGAGGGAAGCTTGCCCTCTGAAGACCTACTCTGCAGAGGCTGCGGAGCGGGAAGGAAAAGCGTGGAAAGCTTTCTTTCCCACAAAACTGTCTTCGCTGGCCGGCAAGTACCCGAGAGCCTCCGAAGCAAAGGAAGCTCCATCTACAAGTAGCATGGGCGGCGGTTAACCAAAAGCAGCACATTGTCGGGTTGTGAGGAGCCACTGAAGCAGAGTACCTGTGAGCAGCAAGGGAATCGGGTGTGCGCGCCTTACCCGGTGAGTTCACCCGCTGATAGCGACCCCAGAGCGATCCAAGTCCGCTTGCATGCTCGAAACAGGTGTTTGCAGAGTAGAAAACAATCACGTGAGACTGAAAGTGAAATTGAAGGCAATTTTGAATACCAAACTATCATAAACCAGAGAAAACAGTATTTATTTTAAACCAAATGACTGGATCTTTAAGCCTGTAAGTTTATTGAGAACCCAGCAACAAGATGGGGCAATACTTTTGAAACACAATGCAGACGGCTATTACCAAAGCCAAAATAAAGCAAAGTCATGGCAATTTAAAACCAACAGATATTGCCAAAGGCAGGAGGGGACTAATGAAAGTTATCAAGGTTGTAAAGTTTATTGCCCATATTTCTAGAAGCATATAACGAAAACTGGTATAAGCCCACTGTGGCGGACCTAGGGGTTACATCCTTTTAACCAACTAAGGAACATTGCTCCAGTCCCACATGACAACTGTAACAAAGAGATTTTCTTTACTCCCCCACAGGATGACACTAATGGACAAGACCAAATAACTCAGTGGGACGGAATAAAATCAATAATGACAATTAGCACTGCGACAATGAGGCCCTGCAGAGAGGTGCTGGGAAGCTCTCAGCAACATGCTAGTGGTTGTCGAGTAACAGTAGACACTCATGTTATTAGAAGAGGAGTAGTGAGATCTAGGGAGTTGTGTAGTAGGAGTAGTAGTGATTGTAGGGGCAGGAGCAGTTGTGGTGTGGCCATGCGTGTGAAAGAGAAAGCAATATAAGTAATGACCGTAGCAGAGGAAGAAGAAGAAAGTGAAACACAGGTGCATGGTGGAAGAGCAAGGATTGGCACGGAAGTTGTAGAAGAAGCTTACAGGACGCGGACACACTGTCGTAAGTAGGAAGCGACGTGAAGTTTACCGCCTACACAACATTTTCAGAGCATGGGAGAGAAAAGAATAAAACAAGTGCAGATCAGGAGAGTGCAACCTTTTCCACTTTTACCGAAACCGGAGGGAGACGACTCCACCTGCTGGAGTGCCGGCAGAAACCAGGACATGGGGGAGTGGTACCTCTCAGCTTTGGGAAATCCAAGCGAGGCCAGGAACGGCTGGCTGGAGGAGAAGAGGAAAAACCAGATGAGCTGAGAGATACCCAGACCCAACAGTGCTGGGGAGAAATAAATACTCTCTATCCTGCATGACCCGTGTGTGAGGTCCTTACAAGGTTTAAGCCATGCAGCTTCTCTCAACTGGTGCCAGTGAAGGCGGATAGAGGAACAGTGGGAAACCACTACCCGAGGGAAAACAGGAGAACAAGAGAGAGAGGAGGTGGGCAAGTCATCCTGCGACAAAGGAAAGAGAAAGCCCTTTCCTGATGCGACATGTCTATGGAGGGTCACCGCCAAGCTGAAGATACGTGGAGCTCTTCCCCCTAGTTCCGGACTCCTGAAAGCAGACATACTATGAAACCAGGTATTTGTTTGGGGTAAAACTGGACCTTACCAAAAAGGAGTTGAAGCAGTGTAAAGTGTCCTGCAGGGAGAAAACCCTACCATAGCACCACCAGAATGAGAGATAGATGCGTAAGCTATAGATCAAAATACTGATTATCAATACCTACTCTTCCCCATCCCATTGGGAAAGAAAAAAACACAATTCCACTCACCTTACATAAGGACTGCAAATAAACTTTGCCCAGAACAAGTGGAGGTAACATAAACAATTGTTTATGTATAACAATGCTGTGGATCAACTACAGACAGTGAAGGTCAGCACACCTAACAGGTCCACCCTGGTTAGCATAAAGCAATGAGGACATACATTGTGGGAGAACCAAACATACAGTGGAGTAACGGAAGAGAAGTCCAGGGAACAGTTTCTTCCCCTGGCTTTCCAAGACCAGGGAAGGGTTTGTTACCAGACATCCCAAGACCTGGGAAGTGTTTGTTCCCCTGCCATACCAAGACCAGGGAAGGGTTTGTTCCCCTGGCATACCAAGTTTGTTTGTTTGTTTGTTTATTGATTTGATAATGCGCACCAAGCCCTTGGGCAGCTGGGCGCAGCAGTACAAGAATTCTCAAAGCTTAGTTACAGTGCCTGTCACAATTCAGTACATACATGTACAAGTCTGAGGAAAGGTTTGTTGCCCTGACATACCAAGACCAGGGAAGGGCTTGTTCCCTTGACAATTAGGGAGTCCAGGTAAAGGACTGTTCCTGTAAGAAGAACGGATATAGTACAACGGCCAACATGTTATTTTTCCCCAATAGTAGTTTATGGTATTTAAGTGTGAGGGTCTGAATACGTTTTGGATCTAGGACATTGGGCCTTTAATTTGGACATCCTGATGAGCGCCTCATAGAGTTAGGGACAGTGAGGCTTTTTCCCAACCCTTTTATTATTTAAATAAAGTTATTGTGAACCACTTAAGCCTGTGTCTGTCTACTTACTTCTGGTGCCTCACATATGGTGTCAGTAGTGGGTTGCGGTCTGGCTGACACAAACCGGGGACCCCACATCAGCTGTAGCCCCGAGACTGCTGCATTGGAAGAAATGAACAAGATAATTTTTTCTCACAGCATGTCCTATAACAGAGACACAGAAGAGAACTGGTACAACTCAACTAGCCAGGGCTGATGGAAAACCGCGAACCCCAAAACTTTAAGGAAGTTACTGTCATGGTCTCTGCTTCCAAAAGGTCAGGCTTTTCCCAACTCCCTTGGAAGCAGATCCATAACCCAGGTTCCGAGTGCCAACCAGTCCCAATTGGGACCTTTTGGACCCAGTCCTGGCGCCAGTGGCACCAGGCTCATAAATATGCCCAGTCCCAGCGCTGGAAGCGCCGGGCTCATAATGCTTGGGTGGACTTACCTTCAGCAGACCATGCTGCTTACTTGCCTGCCAGTTGAGCCTCTGATCCTCTTCTGTTTGGAACTACTTTTCCTGTTGGGTGGGGCTGGAGCCACTCCCTAGATTCAGAACACTGGAACTCTTCTGGAAGGCAGGAACTCTTTTCTTACCAGGAACTCTTTTCTTACTTAGGCGTGGCTGTGGAAGGAGACACCTAAGCACTACAGGAGGCTATTTAAACCACACCCGGTGGATGAATCTTGCTTTGCGTTATTCTGCAACCTCTGCAGCAGAACGCTCATCGTGTCTTCTGCATCCGGTCCTGGGCCTAAGGAAAAAGGCTTACCATCCTGAATCCAATCTTCAGCAACACCTATAAAGACAAGAAAGAACAGGTTAGCATTCCGGCATCTGAAAGGCAAAGGCTTACCATCCTGAATCCAGTCTTCAGCAACACCTATAAAGACAAGAAAGAACAGGTTAGCATTCCGGCATCTGAAAGGCAAAGGCTTACCTACTCTTCGTGCGCTCCGGTGGTCTTCACACTGCATTCCGGCATCTGAAAGACAAAAGTTTACCAACTCTTTGCACGCTCCGGAGGCCTTCGGCGCTGCATCCGGCATCTGAAAGACAAAACAAGGTGCGTTTAAAGACATTGGGGAACTTTAATACTCACGTGCCATTACTCCTTTCCACATCTAATCCAGTGGGTATTCCGGCACCCTGCAGCCGCTCCGAACTCGTACCTGCAAAATAAAAAGACAGTTAGAGCGCATAGTGAAGCAGGCAACAAGCGCTTACTTACGTGCTTCCAGGCGCTTCTATTCATCACACGGGCTCCATCTTCAACTCACTTCAGCCCGTCATCCGCCAACGCCGGAACCCTGCAAAACAAGAGACATCATTACTAAAGACTTTAAAGACATTTGAATGACTCGAAACTTACCGTTCGTGCAGTAAACGACGGACAGCAGTCCTCTGAAGTCAAGAGGCCTGCGCTACCTATCCAGTGAAGAAACTGGTTACAGCACCCTGCCCCGAGGCAGATGGAGAGCTCGGCATTCACTTACCTAAGGTGAGAGCGTTAACCTTTGGGGGTCTACAGGAGAGGAGAAGAGGAAAGAGATAGGGACACCCCAATAACCCCAGTTCATTAACCCCATATTTTCTATCTGCAGACATCTTACTCTACACGTCAGGCATACAGTGCACAGAGGTCCAGCCCAAAGAGCCAACCGGGTGCTACACATCACCTTTGAAGATACGGTAGTAGCCCAGTCAAGACCGGCGCCTCTGCGAGAATCAGGTGAGCGTTACAGTTACCTTTTGTAACTTAATTCCCCAGGCTATCATTCCAGTAAGAAAGACAGTAGAGGGTAATAGTTATAATCTATATTTTTCTTGAGAATACTTGGTTTCTGCACATGATAAAATATTTATCTCATTAGAGGTACAAGTTGACCTCCCCGCCCTCGTTGCCATTTACATCATGCCACCTGGCCAAGGGGACCGGAAGAGAGGGAGCAAAATACTACCCATCCTGTCCAGTAGAGAGGAGATCACATATGTACTATTGAACTTTTCCACAACCCCAATCAGGATCAAAAGAGGGGATATAAAGGGACTCTTGGTGCATGAAACCCACAGACGGATGATACTAGAAATGACCCGGGAGAAGGAGGAGACAGAGGTCTGTAAGAACCAGATGGAAGAAACTGGAACCCAAGAGCATTTTTGTGATCAAATGTTGGAGTTGAAGGTAAATCGCCTCTCTAAGCAGGTAAATCGCCTCTCTAAGACCAAGATAACATCTGCAGGATTCCTAAGCAACTACCCGATATGACAAGATGAGGAAGAAAAACCTATGGACATAATAGAATTTCCCCCTTGACCTCAGAAACCAGAGGTAGACCATGCCCCCTGCTCGAGTGCCGGCAGAAACCAGGGCTTGGGGGAGTGGTATCCTCTCCACTTTGGGGAACACAAGAGAGGCCGGGAGCGGCTGGTTGGAAGAGACGAGGCAAAACTAGATGAGCCGAGAGGAACCCGGACCCACCAGTGCTGGGGAGAAAGACATACTGCCTACCCCGCGCAACCTGTATGTGAGGCCCCAACAAGGTTTTCATTGTGCAGTATCTTTCAACTGGTGCCAGCGTCGGCAGCTAGAGGAACAGTGGGAAACCACTACACAAGGGAAAACAGGAGACCAAGAGAAAGGAGGTGGGCAAGTCAGCCTGCGACAAATGAAAAGAAAAAGCCTTTTCCAGACGTGTCTATGAGGGTCATTGCCGAGCTGAAGAGGCGTGGAGCTCTTCCCCCTAGTTCCGGACTCCTGAAAGCAGACATACTATGAAACCAGGTATTTGTTTGGGGTAAAACTGGACCTTACCAAAAAGGAGTTGAAGCAGTGTAAAGTGTCCTGCAGGGAGAAAACCCTACCATAGCACCACCAGAATGAGAGATAGATGCGTAAGCTATAGATCAAAATACTGATTATCAATACCTACTCTTCCCCATCCCATTGGGAAAGAAAAAAACACAATTCCACTCACCTTACATAAGGACTGCAAATAAACTTTGCCCAGAACAAGTGGAGGTAACAAACAATTGTTTATGTATAACAAAGCTGTGGGGCAACTACACACAGTGAAGGTCAACACACCTAACAGGCCCACCCTGGTTAGCATAAAGCAATGAGGACATACGTTGTGGGCGAACCAAACATACAGTGGAGTAAAAGAAGCGAAGTCCAGGGAAGGGTTTCTTCCCCTGGCTTTCCAAGACTAGGGAAGGGTTTGTTACCCGGCATCCCAAGACCATGGAATGGTTTGTTCCCCTGGCATCCCAAGACCAGGAGAGGATTTGTTCCCCTGGCATACCAAGACAAGGGAAGGGTTTGATCCCCTGGCATACCAAGGCCAGGGAAGGGTTTTTCCCCCTGGCATACCAAGGACAGGGAAGGGCTTGTTCCCCTGGAAATTGGGAGTCCAGGGAAAGGACTGTTCCCATAAGAAGAATGATGACGTACAACTGCCAACCTATTTTTCCCCTATAGTAGTTTATGGTATTTGTGTGAGGGTCAGAATAGATTTTGGACACATGACAGTGGACCTTTATTTTGGACATCCTGACGACTGTCTCATTAGTTAGTTGTGTTGAAGAAGGGAAACCCCTCAAAGAGTTAGAGACAGTGAAGCTTTTTTCCCAACCTTCTTAATATTTAAATAGAGTCATTGTGAACAACTTAAGCCTGTGTCCGTCTCCATACTCCTGGTGCCTTACACCACATTGCCAAAGCCAAGGAAAAAGCAGAATAAAACCATATACTTGTCAGTGTTGGGTTGGTAATGCAGTGGGGAAACAAGAGTGGCAAGCATGCTGCCCTTCGGGAAAAAGGTTATTCAGAAGGAGAGGAACATAACTTGAGAGGTTTTGGAAAGTGCAAAGGAGTATTAGAGCACCAATGTGAATCTTTCTTTCCCTGAAGCATTGCTTAAAGTCTGATGTAAAGTAATGAACACTGCAATGCTGTTGTAAGCTGATCTTAAGCACAAAGGCGCTTGTTTGTGAATTATTATTCGGGCAGCGGAGTATAATCGCCTGGATCAGCAAACCTTTGAAGTAGTAGGCTTGGCATGGGAGTAAACCAGGTGTGACTAAAGTAGTAAGCTTAGCATGGGAGTAAACCAGGTAGAAGTTGATGAAGTGCTGTCAAGTGGTGTTAAGTTATTCTGACAGACTTTCATTGCTGAAGAAAGAACTGTATAAAACTGCTGCAGAAGTGTTATATATCTTTAGAAATAATACGCTGTGGCACAGCAGCCTGACAAAGACGATTTATGTTACTATTGACGAACAAAGGACATATTCTTTGTTTATGTGGAGAAGATAACTGAATCTGACTTGCAAGAAGAAGAGATAGAACCTTTTTTATTTTATTGAACCACTGGGGTTTTTGAACTTTCTGTTGTCAAGTTAGAGTCACAAAGAACTGTGTTAGAACTTTGATGCAAATCAGGATTTTTTTTGGTCCTTTTTGGAACTGTCAAGCAGAATCATGTTTGAATCTGGGGAAGGGAAATTGACCCAGATTATGAGGAGAGACTGTTGTTAAATTGTGTATTTAATTGTTATAAGTATGTTACCATTGAATTGCCATGCATTACCTTATTGAGTTACTGTATGTATAAGTGTGAGGGACAGATATCCTTTGTTGGAGTGTTTCCTTTAGTTCATTTTAGGCAGGGAAATCCTCGTCAGGGCGATTGATAGGGAGGTGTTTATCCAACCTTTTGAGTTAATAAAATGGCATCATTTGAAAAACCTTCAGAAAGTTGTCCGCCTCACATTTCTGATCCCACACATATGGTGTTAGAAGTGGTATCACAATCAGTTGATACAAACTGGGGATCCAATATGTATATGTCAGATTCTTATCAGACAGAGGTGGTGGCAGAGTAAGATTGGTATGGTCATCCCTCCCTCTTCTTAAAGCTCATGCCTCCCCTATTGTCCATTGTTCTGATACCTCCCTTATTGGGGAGGAAATTAATTCTAGTTCTCTTTCCATCAAAGGAACCAGGAGAATAAGAGAAATCCCTTGTAATGCATGGCCTCTTAAAATGAATGTGGAACTAAATTTTTTTTAACTCTCAGGACAAGTTATTACTCCAAAAAGACAACTAGGAGAAGGGAATATATAACATGTATTCTTCCCCAAAACTATATTATTCCCTGGAAGGATACACTTTTAGTTTTTTAATGTTAGAAGCAGAGTTTCCTGTGTATATATCAGCCTACATTACGTCTGATCAAGGACCTAGCTTCTAAGTGTATCCTCTCATTTCTAGCAATAAAGAACTGAAGATCATGATCCTAAACCTTTCAACAACTCCTTGCAAGATACTTAGAGGAGATAGAGTTGGGAGGCTAATATATGATGTTGCTTAGGAATCTTGGAATCAGGAGAAAATTAAAACCTTAAATACACATCATAGACCAACACAAATCCCTTCTTAGCATGAAGCCAATGAAGCTAAGTGTGGACCAGTTAAACAGGAAAGAAAGGAGGAAAATATGTTATGTTGTTTTGGAAAGGATCGAACAACAAGGGAAGACAATTCTTGCCCCCAACTTGAGCCCCTGAACAAAGAACAATCAGATGACTCATGGGTTTAGAGGTTGACCAGAATTTTAACATAAAACCTACATTCGTACAGTCCTGTTATGATAACAGATAACCAGATTCTTAGAGGGGCACAGCTCCACCCTACTGATGAGGTCCAACCAGACTGAAACACGTGTCTGGGGTTACTGTTGGTACTCTTGTTCAGAGGAGAATTGCTTAGCATTTTGGTGCTGGACTGCCCTAGGGCAAGACAAAGACTGATGTGATTTAGATATTTCTGCTCTGTGAAAGATAGTGAGCTAAATACTCTGGTTAAGCCTCTCGTAACCGGGACTAATGTCCGGCAGAGGGACTCACAGGACTCCCTTGTTTTTTGCATATATAAGTAACTTTGGGTCTCCCCCTAAGTTACTAGGGGAATCCAGACGTGGACCCCTTGCTCACTATCACTATTCTTAGAGAGGCACAGCTCCACCCTACTGATGAGGGCCAACCAGACCGAAACATGTGTCTGGGGTTGCTGCTGGTACTCTTGTTCAGAGAATTGCTTAGGATTTCGGTGCTGGACTGCCCTAGGCGAGGACAAAGACTGATATGTCTTAGATATTTCTCCTCTGTGAAAGATAGTGAGCTAAAGACTCTGAGTAAGTCTCTCGTAACCAGGACTAATGTCTGGCAGAGGGACTCCCAGCACCACCCTTGTTTTTCGCATATTTTAGTAACTTTGGGTTGCACCCTAAGTTACTAGGGGAATCCAGACATGGACCCCCTTGCTCACTATTCTTAGAGAGGCACAGGTCCACCCTACTGATGAGGTCCAACCAGACCAAAACACGCGTCTGAGGTTGCTGTTGGTACTCTTGTTCCAAGGAGAATTGCTTAGCATTTCGGTGCTGGCCTGCCCTAGGGCAGGACAAAGACTGATATGTTCTACATATTTCTCCTCTGTGAAGGATAGTAAGCTAAAGACTCTGAGTAAGTCTCTCGTAACCAGGATTAATGTCCGGCAGAGGGACTCCCAAGACCCCCCCCTTGTTTTTTGCATTTTTAAGTAACTTTGGGTCTCACCCTGAGTTACTGGGGGAATAGAGACGTGGACCCCTTGCTCACTATTCTTAGAGAGGCACAGCTCCACCCTACTGATGAGGTCCAACCACACCGAAACTCGTGTCTGGGGTTGCTGTTGGTACTCTTGTTCAGAGGAGAATTGCTTAGCATTTCAGTAGTGGACAGCTCTAGGGCAGGACAAAGAGTGATATGTTTTAGATATTTCTCCTCTGTGAAAGATAGTGAGCTAAAGACTCTGGGTAAGTCTCTCGTAACTGGGACTAATGTCCAGCAGAGGGACTCCCAGGACCCCCCTTGTTTTTTGCATATTTAAGTAATTTTGGGTCTTACCCTAAGTTACTAGGGGAATCCAGGCGTGGACCCCTTGCTCACTATTCTTAGAGAGGCACAGCTTCACCCTACTGATAAAGTCCAATCAGACCAAAACAGATGTCTGGGGTTACTGTTGGTACTCTTGTTCAGAGGAGAATTGCTTAGCATTTCGGTGCTGGACTGCCATAGAGCAGGACAAAGACTGATATGTTTTAGATATTTCTCCTCTGTGAAAGATAGTGAGCTAAAGACTCTGGGTGAGTCGCTTGTAACTGGGACTACAGTCTGAGAGAGGTACTCCCAGGACTCCCCCTTGTTTTTTACAGTGTTAGTGACAGTGACACCTAATTTTCCTAACACAATGCTCTTAGGTTGTGAAACTCTGCATTTTGATTAATGGGTTTTTTGTGTAGCACAGATAAAAGTCAAGTTATTTAAAAACTTTTACCAACAACCTAAGAAAATATACATTCATAGAGGATCCAGTCTGGGACTGAAAAGCATGTGAATCCACTATAAATGTGGGGGCAGCCAAAGGTGGAGAAGTGGAAAAGGAACCTGGAGCAGAAGGTCAGGTCTTTAGGGGAAGGGTATGTGATGAATCCTACGGACCCCACACTACACCCCTGCCTAAAGTCTCCTCCCAGGTGACCAGGGAAAGGCAGAAGCTTTCTGTTCCTGATCTTGGGGGAGGGAGATGTTCTGCATGAGGATCATCTGGGAGGATAAGGGGCCCGTGGGAATGAGAGGACTCTGTGTGGTGAGACACAGTATTTGTCTTCCTCTAGGGAGGGCATCTCCTCAATATCAAAGTATGTAATGGCTTTTTGTATAATAATTTTCTTGTTCCACAAATTGAACATCTTAATGTGGGTAAAAACAACCAGACACCCGTAGTAAGGCATTGAGAGAAATAAAAACCCTTTTAAAACCCCAGAGACTTATAAAGCTAGACGTGCCCCAACTCCCAAAGTTACAGCGAAAGGAAGTCTGTGAATGATAACAATTAAAACGCTAAAGAACTTTATTCCTCTATACAATCCCGTCTTGTGATAAATCCTTATGATATTCCTTTAAAGAATATTATGAGGAAAGAGACCAAAAATCAAGAAACTAACTTTGACATTAGGGACTTTAAGTCCCATCATTCCCAAAGTACAGGGACGAAGAAGGGGGCTAAAGAGGAACAAAACTACAGAAGGGGCTGCCTTGCTGGTGGAAATGACCCACACCTGAAGGAGTGAGCAGAGAGAGCAGGGTGAGCAGGGAGAGCAGTCAGAGCAGCAGAAGCAGAGCCTGTAGGAGGGAGAAGTCGCCGGGACCCCTGTTGAGCAGAGAAGAGTAGCCAATCCTGAGAGGGTCTTTTCCTCCAGAAGCCTTAATTGCAGAGGCAGCGCAGTGGGAAGCCAAAGCGTGAAAAGATTTCTATCCAACTATGCCGTCTCCGGTGGCCCGGCAAGCACCAGAGAGCCATTGGAGTGAAGGAAGCTCTACAAGTAATGCGGGTGGTGGTGGTGAACCAAAGCAGCAGATTTCCAGGTTGCTTTGAGCCACTGAAGCAGAGTATCTGTGATCAGCGAGGGAATCGAATGCGCATGCCTTACCCGGTGAGTTCACCAGCTGATAGTGACCCCGGAGCACTCCGAGACCACTCGCAGTCTCGATACTGGCGTTTGCAGAGTAGAAAACACTTGTGTGTGAGTGAAAGTGAAAACGAAGGCAATTTTGAATACCGAACTATCAGAAACCTGAGAAAACATGCAAGTTTATTAAGAACCCAGCAACAAGATGGGGCAATACTTTTAAAACATAATGCAGACAACCATTACCCAAGCCAAATATAAAACAAAGTCATGGTAATTTAAAACCAACAGATATTGGCAAAGGCAGGAGGGGACTAATGAAAGTTGTCAAGGTTGTAAAGCCTATTGCCGACAGGCCTCGAAAAATCAACTTGCCCACTCGCGTAGGCAAGTCATTTCTTTAAACTAAGAGCACTTTTTCCTTGGTACTCGACTGGTGAGAAGCAATGCTATTTTTGGATGTAAAGCTAAAATATATAGGCTTCACCTGACTGGCCTCATGGTGGCAGCAGCGAGCCAAACATAGTGGTTTCTAATAACGTTTGAGTGTCAAATAGCAGTTTATAAATAAACAGATAATCGTGAAAGAATCCGCCATTCCTGTATTAAGATCCTGGGTCGATACTGCAGAGGTGACAGCAGAGAGTCTGCATAGCCAATACCTATGAATTACAGCGCTATTATGGCGTAATAATAATGCCTGTTTGTGAAGGCAAGTCCCTGAACGCTCACACCAGAGAGAATACAACCCGCTAGGGAAGAAAGGCCCATGTAGATCTTGTAAGGATAACAAGTTTTAATCTTACATGCAGATGAGAGCAACAGCAAAGAACTCTGCTGCTAAGAACGTTCTGCCGAAAAGTAGTAGAAGCAGAATCTTATAAAGAAAAACATTGTCATAGATGATGCAATACATAGGGTAAAATCCTGCATGGCTGGTTGCTGTGCGCCTATACAGGATCCACCTGCCTCATAAGTGGTGCCAGGCCATTGGTTCCAGCCCAATCCATCCATCTTCCATCATGTGGGTGCTGCAGCGATCATCTTCTTCTCACATCGAAGGTCAAAGAACAAATTAATTATACTCCAACCATACGACTACTTTATCACTCATACTGTGCACTTGGCAGGCCTTAAAACGAGCACAAAGGAGGTTCTGGGGCACTCTAACCTTCACACACACACATTTCACTCCCTCCCTTCCGCAATATCCGGCTCCAAGGTCTCCACCCTTTTTTGAAGTATAATGTATCCCTCCCAGCACATTGCAATACAAATCACATGATTGTCGCTTCAACGATGTGCCCTGTCCATCCTTTTTGAACATTCCAAGACTTGTTACTTTGGGGTTGGTGGTCAAGTCACACCTGGTGCAATGGAATTCAGGGATCTTAAGGTTTAGTCAGTTATATGGGCTATAATTTGTGGTCGCCTGGGGATGGCCCGAGTAATGCTTTGGCCAGTGTGAGATACCATGGCCACCAGGTGCTGGTGTGTGATAACGGCCTTGTCGGGCACATTCCTCTCAAATATCTTTGCAACACTTTTAGAACAATGAATAGGCGTTTTTGCGGTTGGGGGTGTGGGACATACTCATGGGAGCTTGGGCATGGCTGGAGATTTCGCTAGTCTCTCAATTTGGGCCTAGCACATACAATACTGCATTTGCCGCGCAGGCTTTCCCTTCTACCTAAGGTTACTAATATCTACGCAAAATAGCAATGCTGCTCGCACCTTATGCTGTACTATGTGGATAGACTATATTTGATTATACTGGAGTGGGGTCCTTTTATGTTGGGAGGTGGTCTTCTCGCCATCTCCCCTCCCACCTGACCCATCATAGTGCTTCAAATGCATCTCGCCTTACTCTAAAGTGCCTAGGGGGGTGGGCAGGGCTGACCCCTTCCCAACACTTGTCACAGAACTCTATCCCCATTCACATCCAACAATCCCTTGGGCCAGCCAGTCCCCTAGGAAGGGGAGGCCCCCCATTGTATGAAAACAGCTTATGTATGCCCTCCTCGAGAGGGTCCAATGTGATCTGATCCGACCCTATAAATAGGATTAGTGCGGAATATACTCGACCGATGCATATAGCACGAACTGACGCACCTGTGTATGTGTGTGGCTGCAGGACTGTAGGCAGGGGCGTCGCTAGGGGGGGGCTAGAGGGGCTATAGCCCCGGATCCTTTGCTTGTAGCCCCGGATGAAGATCACAGGGCTACAAGCAAAGGCTAGCCCCGAACATTATTTGCCTGGGAAATCGAAATTACTGATGGCAGGTCGGCGGCACAGATATATGCAGGCCAGGAGGCTGTAGCAACGTTTGTGATTACATAGAATCAAAAACACAACTTGACACGAACATTGCTGCCTCCTGGGCTGCTACTAGTGCTGCTGTCTGTGGCTGTGCACAGTCTACGCTTGTGCAGGGAGCCGAGCACAAATGCACGTGCCCTGCTGGGTCTCTCCTTGCATGCGCACATGCACAGTAGCCATTAGCAGGTGTGAGAAACACACTGTGCCTGCAGTCACTGGTGGTGCTCACTGCTGCGAGGAACTCGAGCTGCCACGAGTCGACACCCCCACTTGCTTGTGTGTGACCCCCGGCCATCACTTACCCGTCCCCCCACATGCCATGTCCACCGTCGCCTAGGTAGGTAATATATGCGTTATATAGGCGGCGGCTTATGTTTTGGAATTGGAACCGAACCGACCTTATTTTAGACAAATGAGTGAACTGTCTAAAATAACGTCGGTTCGTTTGCGCACAGCCATCTGTCATCCAAAACAAGTTGACCCATTTGACACAATGGGGGTAAGAGAGCGGGGCTGGGGGCCAGTCCTTGGCACCTACCATCGGTTTCCACTATTGGGTATGATGCAACAAGCACCTGACACGGATAGGCACCTGGCTCAGACGAAAATCACTGGCAACAGTATTTATTTTTGATTTTCATTGTATTTTTAAAAAACGGCGGTCTCGGAAATACAGTAAAATTGAGCAGCCCGTACATGAAACATTATGCAATCAGGCCCAGCCTTATGGAGTGCCTGTGGAATAAGACCATCCAATTGTCAGCCGGTGAGCTGTCAGGCCCTTTTCTAACTACCAGACCCCATGACCGGTTGTAAAGTATTCTTTTACCTTCAAAGCGCCATTTCAGAATCCAGGAGAAACAGCTGTAAAAGTTCAGGACCGTTCTCGGCCCAGCGGCGGTTACAGTGAACTGGGCTCGAGCTCCGGACCAATTGCAAGAACAGTTGCTGCTGATGCCAGGGCACGTGATTGCGTGAAACCCGAGGTTCGGACCCTCTTCAGGTAGGGCTGCGTGTCTCTCAGGTTTCCGTCAGTCACTCGCAGGCATGTCAGTCAGGCAGACAGGAACTGCACATGCAGCTGCAGGGCCACTTACTATCGGCACACATGTGTGCCCCTTTTGACTGCGCATACACACGCAATCCCCTTACAGAGAAATCTCAGCATGGTGTAAATTGAGTACTACGGGTGCATTTCCCAATACTGGCCTTCCATCTAGTTAATAAACTGCTCTCACAGTCTTGGCCCTGGAGCCACCTCCGCGTAAACAGCTGTTTGCGCTACAAAAGGGGAGAACGGGAAGGGGCTGCCTTTCTGCAGTAAGGCGGGTTTGACACTTTTGAGGTGTCTGTCCTCAGGATACTTCGCTGATAGTGACCTCTAAAATGTGATTATAGAGAGTTTTAAGTACTGTTTCTGTTCTGTTGCTTAACTTGTATGCACATTTTGAACTTCCCTAACTCACACTTGAAGCTATCATAAGTTAAGTGAGCAAACATGTTTGCACCTCTAAAATGTCATCTTATTGTATTGTTATTGTTCCTTGGGTAATGTTTAATTAATTAGCCACCCACTCCTCGAAGTGTACCAAAAGAAGTAGTGGGACTATGTTCCCTGCTGGCCCACAAATCCATGATCCAACTTGTACCAACCCTATTAGTGAAAGGGCCCAATCATGAGAAGACAAGACACACTGCACTGCAACCAGCCTTGTTAATTAATTAGCATGTCTGTTTAAACATACATGACACATTGATGCTCTCATACAGTATCCCCAGGAAACACATAGGGGCCAGGCTAGATAGAAGCCCCACTGCAATAATCATCTCTGATGCCTAATTGTGAAGGACGGTCTGCTGCCATTTGAAACATGGAGTTATGTGTCCTTGCACTACATTTCTGTTTAAAACAAGTATTGGCAATGCCAATACTTTGGCTAAAATGTAGGAACTAGGTGGGTATTTCTCAAGATGCCCACATAGTTGCACCATCTTCCAGCGGTTGCTTGCTTCTGAGAATGCAGACCACCCTGGCAGTGCCTGGTAAGTGCCTACCCTATGCCTACCCAAAAACCCAACTTTGGCTTTGGCAGTGCTTGTTTTCAACCACACTTCATTGATGGACATGTAGACTGCTTATAAATCGAGTGGCTGAATGCAGACCTGGTTAAGACATTTTCAGTACATCAGGAGTGCATTTACAGCCCCATTTAAGTCATTAATTCTCAGACGACTGCTTTAAAAAAAAAAAACACTGTCAGGCACGTTGATTGCAAAGTTTGATGGGAAGACTTGATTAAAGCGAGCTCAAAGAGTTCACTTGAGGAGGTGTTTTGCGCAGGGAGGGGTCGAGGGGCAGAAACTGGGTGTAAATGGCCATAAGGATTAGCATGTCCATGGGCAGTCAATGGGTGTCCAAATAATCAAACAACACATACAAGCTTTATGTCCCTGCTCATATGCCATTTCCCATTTCTCCCTATCTGTATTCTAATGCAATAGTTTTGGCTTATAGGTGGCGCTAAAGCGACCTAATAGCCCAAACCTAAACATATGCTTACTGCTATGACCGACCAGTGCCAAATCTCTGCCTGAGGCGAGGTACATGAGAACTAAGTGTTTGGTGCAGCGTGAGTTGGCAATCCTTTCAATATCCTATGGTAGCTCATTGATTCTATGTGAAAAGAGAGTTGCACAGGCGGAAACAATTTCCTAGATAGCTAACATTTCATTCATGATTCTTTCCTTGTCTTCTGGTTCGACCCCACAGATGGAAGGCCACATTAGAATCACTGCTATTTCTTTTGGGGAAAATGTCAGGCCTCCCTTTTTGGTGTCGGACGGGACAACTGATAACAATGTAGAGTGGCGTTTTGGCATCAATATGCTTCTACCATTCCAAGGGAAATATTCAGAAGTACAGTTGTGGGTCTTCTTTTTTATTTTTAGTGGTTATTCGTGCAGAATCCAAAAAGTGCCGCTGTGCCAAATAGTGCTTTTTTTCTGCAACGGAAAAATGATTCAAATTGCTTTAACTGTGCCAGTGAGCAGTTGTAGCTGTGAGAGATCTTTCAGTGCTTTTACGGAGGCTTCACAATTGGCTCAGATGTACAATGGGGCATCTAGATTACAGGACCTTGCTGTACTTTCAGTAGAGAGAAGAGTGCTACTTATTAGTGGTACAGCATTAGGTTGCCATTTAGATCACTAAGAAACATATGTACTTTTCTGGTTATTTTTGAAAAATCATGCTGAAATGTGTGTGATTTTGACAGCATTTTTTCAAAATGTTCTTGTGGGGGGGAGAACCCTCTTGCCCCCCGTACCACTCTCACTACATTGGATAATTACATTCATTATGTCCCACCACTTCGTAGGCCCACTAGCTACCCCCTGTCAGTCCAACAACCAGCAGTAAGTGACTGTATGGTTAATGTAGCAAACAGATATCTGTCCAGTTGTTGCTTAAATACAATTTCTCAATCCATGACAAGTCTTTGGCTGTCCTCTCCAAAGGCTTTTCTTTGTCTTATATAACCTCATAAAGTATTCCATATCACTACTGAATGAATGTTCAGGCTTTGGAGTGGCAAATCTTCCAAATGAGCATGAGCACTTTGAGCAGTATAGTTTGCAATATCAACACTTGAAATCGCAATGTGATGCGTGTGTTCATATCATGTAGTTATGTGACATCCAAACTTGCATTGGGCTCTAGCCCCGGTTCTTTTACAAACCTAGCAACGCCCCTGACTGTAGGTGTGTGTGGGGGAGGGGACAGAAATCAGACTTTTGCAGAATGTCATGTGCATCATAAGGTATATCGCTTTTCCCTGTACATCGTGGTGTCACTGCGGAAATGGAAAATAAGCGTAACGCCCTTTCTTTCCTTAAATGAACACACTTGAATGCCTTAGGCTACTTTGCCTGATTTCTTCCATAAATCTTAGAATAGAAGTACAGATGAAACACTGTTGGCTGAAGCATTCACATTTCCCGTAAAGTCCGCCATATATTGGGTAGAAAGTTGGTTATGCAACAACACATAGAACATAATGTGGACAAGGGCTCTGCAAAGTGGCCATTATTAGCTCTACAGGTATGAGACAGATAGAGGAGGCAGTGTGCTGCTCGACACACACAAAATTGTCAAGGCCAAGGTGTGTGCTACATGTCTAATAAACTATTCTGTTTATCAAGGGAAAGTGGCAACTAGCACTTAGCGAACACAATGCGTTCCCCTAACATACGGAATGTGTGCCTTATTGTCTCCCAAATCTATTTGGTTTTCTGCAAGGGAGAGGGTGTATTGTATCAGGGACCAGGTATTTGTGTCATCAGATGTTAAAGCTGTCAAAACCTCAGTGTGTGTGTGTGTGCCATAAACAGACCACGTCACTAAGTGCGCTTCGTAGTTAGCTTCAGTCACGTTTCCACGTTTCGGTAGTGCAGGTCGTGGGAACCCCCAGAGGCAGCACGGAAGCAGTAACTCACCTGAAAGTACTCCTGCATGCATCACGGTCACACAAACAATTATGGCGAATGGCCAAGCGGGGTTCACTCTCCACCTGACAGAGTGATGGCAGGTGCTTTCTTTAGCACAGTTCAGTTGCACACCAATAAACTAAGAATGCTGCATTTCCTTTCAGCTCACACACTCACACCTCACACCTCTGCCACCTCACCACAACACCCACAATGCCATGGAAAGCAGCCGTTTTATCTGAAAAGTAACAGAAGCCCCCACTCTGGGTGAAACACATTGGCAGTCACCGCTGATGGGCTGAAGGGGAGAGGGTGTTATGCTTCCTTTTTCCACCAGCCCAAACTGGAAGCTGACGACCAAGGGGGTGCACCTCCTCTCTTGACCATGCCACCCCCCCCACCGTGCTAGGCTACCAGAGGGGCATTAACCCATGGTTCTCTTTACCCTCCATCAAGAGGTTAGTTTAGGCACTGCTCGATAGCCTGAGTTACCACCTGCGACAGAAAACACAATCATTAGACAACCTGCAAAGAAAAATACATGTTAGGGTGGGTTGGGTGGGACAACATTGATCCTACTACAGGGGAAGCGGGCGTGCAAGCTCTTACAATTAAGGAAGGCAATGGATAGCTGTGAATAAAAAAAAAATGCATTGCTCCAGAGTTAAATTCTACATGACAGGCTCGACTCGACACAATTGAGAATGGATTTAAAACACCTGTACACACACGTTTTAAATCAGCCCTCCTCACTTGTGCCGAGTGAAGCCTATTATGAATTATTTAACACAACTGGAGCATCATTTTTATTTGGGGAAACGCTGAAATGGTGCTTTTACTGTGAATACTGTATCGGTTAATTTTACTTCATCCCCATTCCAGTCCAGTCGAGCTGGCTTGACTAGACACTAGTGAGGAACACTTAACATTATTTAAAACGGGACGTTTTAGACTTCTCAAAATGGCCCAGAGTCATAGACCTCATCAACCCGCCTAAAGGTCACACTGTGGCCCGCTTGATAATGATCTGTGAGAGTAACTGTTAGGCAGAATCCAGTGCAGTTCCCTTAGGGAGCACTACATCCGATTAGGACTACAGGTGAGAGCAATACATCCCCTTTGGTATCAGTCTGTACCACAAATATTTAGTTGGTAGCTATGGCTGAGCAGTCAGACTTATCTCAAGAGGGTGATGAGCAGTATTCAGGGTTTACACAATAGGTCTACTGTACTATGGCACAAGGAAACGCTGACCAAAGCTTTGTATTAAAAAGTAGTTATATATTTATTTTATACACTTCTAATAAAACACATGTATCGCAGTCATCAAGCAAGTTAAATTAAGTCAAAGGAAAAATATACACACTCCCAAGTTGAATTGTAGTCCAGGTGCACCAAAGTGAAAACTGAGCAAAACGGCACAGTGAAAACTGCACACAAGGGATCCTCTAACAATTCCTCACAAGGGAGGGAAAACACAAGTTATCTAGAAATTGTTTCTTATAGACCCTAGCAACACTTCCCATTAGTTTGTGAACCAGTTCAGCAAGACAGTGCATCAGTATAGACAATACTTAAAATGAAAACTGAGCAAAATGGCATTTCACAGTATTTAAGAATGGGAAGGAAAGGGTAGTTACAAGAAAAAGGTGCACCACACAGTTCTCAGTGAGAATCAATCTAAAGAAAGCAGATCTAACAAATGTGACCAGAGTCAGTAGGCCTGTGCAGTGGTACAGGGCAAGGGCCCAGGAGCAAAAATGTTATTGTAGCTACAGTCAAGTCTTTGGTTAACGAAGTTGAAAAGGTAGTTGCAGAGTTGAAAAGATAATGTTAAGAGAGAGGGGCGGCCAACCCAACAGGTAGGTAAAGAATTTAAAACACCTTTAGCACTACCGCGAAGAAAGGGCGGCCTGGCGGAACAATGCACCTTAAAATGAAGAAGTGGCTCCTGCGGTGGCGGTTGTTCCAGGTAGTTCCTGCAGTTCAGGTGATCCAGCAGAGGAAGAGAGGCTCTCGTCGTGGAGGAAGGTTTGAGTTACTGCACTACCCAGGGATGAAACCAGCCGCGGTGGTGCCCGACGAATAAAAGGTAAGCTCCTTTAAATCGCGGTCTGTGTGGACCGGTGCCTTGGTATCCGGCCTCCGAATACAGGGTACGGGAGTTTCGACCAAGGCAGGTCCGGGAAGGCGATTGGCAAACTGGTTGGCTCCACCAGCTCAAGGGAAGAAGGCTCTTGCAGGTGAAGATCTTCTCTCGTCGTGTGGAGAAAAGTGGTGAGACGCTGCAGCAGGGCTTCTCCGGTGGTTCAGTCATTGCAGATGTCTTTGGCTCCTCTTCGGCTTCTTAGCTCCAGTGGCGACGTCTTGCTCTTCCAGTCCTCAGGACCCTGCTTTTATGCAAAAAGATCCCCATTCATACAGCCTAGCTGTCACTCACACAGTGGAGGGGTCATCTTGGCGGGAGACCCTCCAGCCTATCAGGATAGAGTGGGACATGGGTTGCTGAGGCAACCCTGTCCAGGGGACCTACTCCCCCTCCCATGCAATAGACCCACCCCAGACTCAGTGGCGCTGAAAGGAGGGCTTCTCGGTAGAAGCCCGCCAAAAGGACGAACAAAGGATCCCCGACCTGGGTTAGGAGTTTAGAGAAAGACACGAAAAAGAAGTTATATTAAAGTTCTGGCAAATAAAACCTACCGGAGCAAGGTTAGTATTAGAATGCACCGGCGGTATGTTAGAGGCTGTCAGAAAAAGTGGTAGCCTCGAACAATGGGAAAATGCCATAGGGAAATATTTGTGGTCGAATATTTATGGTAGTAACCACTGCCACCGGCCAGAAACTTTTGAGAGAGGGACTGTAGTGTACCCTCTCGAAAATTAACATAGGGGGAATACTATTAATCCCTTCCAATACCTCCATAGTAAGATGGGTTGTACTGGTTTAGTTCGTAGGTTTTGACTAGCAAAGTCAATGGGGACTTTACATGCTCTGGGAGACAGTAGTCAGTCCCAGGGTATGGAGTCTATGTTTGGGGGTCGCTACGGCACCCCCTGTGTCACTGCACTGAGGGTGATGTGTAACACATGTGAATAAAAATGGTTCCTATGGGGTTGAGAAAGATCCCATAGGCATTAAACACCAAAATAGCCTAGAACACACATAGCAAAAATGCTTAAGAGTGGGAAAAAGAGTCTCACTCTTAGCAGGTAAAAAGAAACAAACCCTTCAAATCCAGCAAAGCTGCTGGGGGACTCTATAGGTAAGGGAAATTAGCCATGAAATGAGAATTCTCCCTAACAGTAACACAGAGAAATCTTTATCAATCCCATTGCAACCGAGGTTCCCATGAAGAGGTACATGAAGATGTTGTGAGGCTTAACTGACATTGACATGTCAGCTGAATCCCAAAGTACATTCATATACCTCTTTATTCATCATGGCGAACTGTACATCATCAATCCTCCTCGCACCTATTAAGTCAGTTTTGAATAACTTAACACAACTGGAGCAACACATTTTTATTTGTGCAAATTGTGCTTTCACTAAACGCCGTTTAGTAAAAACACAATTTCACAATCTGCACACGTTTTAATTCACTTTCATTAATTCTCACTGGCTTGACTCTACACCAACGTGGATTAATTTCAATGATTTATGACGTGTGTGCAAATTATGAAGTTGAGCCTAAAGTAAAACAATACATCATTTATTCTCAAAAAGCCTCCAGAGGTCACATTAATTGCCACCACATAACTCGCACTGCGACCGGCTTGATAAATATCTCTCTGTAATAGTTTTGTCATGAGTCTGTCCATGTAATTCGAAGACAGCAGCCAGTCGGACTGGAGCGTCAGTCCCGCCTCACCTTACTTCTCAAAATAGATCAAGAAACGTCTGCAGTCCTTCAGTGCCTGTGCTCCCTTACTCAGATGTAATCTTTGTTTTCATCCATCCCGTATGCCTTGTGAACTACACATCCCACCATGCCCCATCCCCTTTCCTGCTCCTACTTTCTCTGTAGTATCAAAGCAACCTCATTCAGGCTGTCCTGCTCCTGCCCAGATGCTATGTGTGGCATACAGGTGTTGCAATCCTTCATTTGCTCCATTACATTAAAACAGAAAATGAAGATCACAGTTTGCCACTACTTGCATTAACACTCCACACGATTCACATGTTTATGATAGAACAAGCATTGACAATGCCAACCGGTTGAGCTTTTTTGTAAGCATGGGAAAAGGCATTTGCCAGGCACAGCTGGGGAGAGTACCTGGACATCTAATAGCAGTGCCTGGCAAACGTTTAAAACGTATGCACAAACCAAAAATGTTGGCTTTGCCAGTGCTTGTTTTTAACAGGACAAAGTGAAGGACACGCAGGTGCTTATAAATTGAGTGGCTGAAAACAAGCCGGGTAAGCCATTTTTAGTACACCAGTAGCAGGTTTACAACTCCAATTAAGTCCTTAACTCCGAGAAAACAGCTTTGAACAAACACTGGCAGGCACTTTAAATGCAAAGCCTTTTAAGGCTTGATTAAAGCGAGCTTAAAGAGGTTCCATGGGGAAGTGTTTTGTTGGGCAGAGTCAGGCATAGGTGCGAATGGCCATAGGGATTGGCATTGCCACTGGCAGGCAATGAATGGGTGGGCACATAACCAAACAACACCTACAGACTGTGTCTCTCCTCATATGTAATTTCTCCCTATCAGTACTCCAATGCAATAGTTTCGGCTTATCAGGGTCACAAGTAACACCTAATAGATCAAACAAAAAATGAATGATTAGCAGAACTTAGATTGTGCAGCTTGGGAGCAGCCACTTCGGCAATGCCTGAAGTATGCAGCCGGACACACACAGTGGCAGAGTAACACTAGCCTAAATACGTCTTCTCTGGGGTTTGGAAGTTTCATTTCATATCTCAAAGTCAACAAAACAGATTCTTTGGCATAATCATACAACCTGTTATTAAGCTGTTAAGTGCACAATTAACCTTCCACAAAAACAAACCATTTTTGGATATCAAAATAAAGCATGTGTTCATGGAAATCATGACATAAACAGAATGTGAAGAAAATCCAATTACGTTCCTTTTGCAAGGAAACTGTGGACGGACAGGCTGCATCAGCAAAATAACGGCAGACATCAGACTGTGGTTTGGAAGACCCACAGACAAAAACCAAACAAATGATGCAGGTGACAGTAGTCAAGCAGAGAGAAAAGGGGAGTAATTGGATGAAATCCACCAAAAGCAAAAATAATACGACAGAACAAAGAGGCAGAGGCTTGTGCAAGACAAATGGCTCAAAGATTTTAAGTGGGCTGCTTTGGAGGCCGAGGGAACTGGGCATGGCCTGGAGACAGGTCCAAAAAAGATTGCAGTTTTGTTTTGTGGCATTTGCAGGAATTATCTTAATTTCGCAGACACAACATCTTCCTTTTATGTTGGGATTATAGAAACATTTAAGAGAGAACTTGTGTATGGTATAACAAAAGCAAATCTCATCAAAAATGCATATTACAAGCTGCTGCACTAGAAAAGCCCAAACTGACCAGCATAGTCAAATCTGTTAAGAAAATGCATGTACAAAATATTGAGCATTTGAATATCCTTTTCAATATGCCTTACTCTGTTGCTAAGGAAGGAGAGGCTTTTGCTAATTCCCAAACTCTGCAAACTCCAAAAGTAGAAGAATCCAGATTGGACCATGGAAAACTACATTAATGAGCATGCATGTCGTGACTTTGTGATGGCAAATAAAAATGCATTCAGACATACAACATGCTAGGTTCCTCTGTGTTCTGTTAGATAAATCAACTGATAAAGGAACCTTGGAACAAGAACTCATCTATGTGCAATAGGTTTCTGAAGGAATCCTTGTTATACAGCTGTGCAACATTGTGGGCATGAAAAGCTCCAGTGCATCCGGAGTGAAGTGAAGTGAAATTGAGTGTTCTACAAAGTGTGGACGTATCAGTTGAAAGTCTTGGGAAGAAATGTGTTGGCATTAATACAGATGGTGGTGCTGTGAAACTAAGAAGTAAATCTGGAGCTGTGAAGCCGTTACTTGATGAGATGTCTGCAAACCAGGGATGGGACAACAGTGATCATATTGCCGTTATGCATAGTGTAGCTCACTATATAGAACCTGCTGTCTGTGATGCTAAGAAGGGCAGCTCGTAATTAATCAGGTTTGAAGAGGACTTGAAGGGATGTTTTAAACTGTATTATTATTCACCAACGAGTAGAAGGGAACTTAAAGCGATAGCAGACAACCTTAATGAGCAACTGAAACATTTTGGTGGATTACAACAGATTGGATGGGTGGCACATCAGCACAGAGCGCTAACTGCTATCAAGACCAACTTGGAGCCTACAGTAGTACACCTTGAGCAACTGGCAAAGACGAATATGCTAACAAGGCCAAGGGGTTACTCCACGATTTGAAATCTGAGTCATTTCTTTATTTCTTACACTTTATGATAGACTTTACTATGCTACTTCAGCAAGTATCAAAGGCGTTCCAGCAGGAAGACAGCCTCATTTCTGAAGTAGCAAGTAGAATTGAGGTCCTTCTGCAAAGACTTCAACACAAGAAGGCAAAGCCTGGGCAGGCACTTAAAGAGTTCAATACAATCTTTAAAGATAACCATTTTGCAGGGGCCCCAATGCCACCACCAGGAAAACCTGTCAGGAAAAGCCAATTTAATATTAAAGAAGACACTATTGACTTGCTAGATAATTCTAGATCATTTCTACAAAACCGGTTTCTCAAGCATATCGGTGGCGAACCCCATTCTTTGTTCAGGATTTTTGATTTCACTTTGTGGTCAGAGAATGCTGATCAGATATCAAGTTTTGGGGATGAAGAGTTTGAAAAATGTATTCAGTACTATTCAAAGACCTTATCAGATGAGGAAATGCAGTCTGCTCCAGGACAGTGGCTGGATTTCAAACTTCATGTATTTCATCATAGAACACACAAGCCTGTATCTCCATTTACTCTGTTGAAGCACTGCCCAGAAGACATTAAACATGTTCTTCCAATTTTGGAAATAATGCTCTGTATCAGCCCAACAACAGCAACCTTTGAGCAAGGATTTAGCAGCATGAACATGTAAAAAAAATGAGCTGCCTACCTGCCTAAAGGCAGATATGTTATCTGCACTATGAGGAATCAAGTGAATGGACGAGACGTTGATGGATTTGATCCGAACCAAGCAGTACTGCATTTGCTCACCTCAAACCCAGGAGAAAGACACATTATGGGCCATAAGCGACCAGGATCAAGACGCAAAAAAGCATTTCAAGTAGTTTTGTCAGAAGACAACAACTAGTTGTTTGAAATGTTACGTAATGTTCAGAATTTAAAACAAATTTAAGCCTTCAATTTTTTCTCGTTAAGAAAAGCCAAAGGCACATGTAGGCAGTGTTGGCAATGTTTAATTGTCACCATTTCTTGTCAAGAAAAAGTGCTTTGATTATATTCGAATAGTTGTGATGTTTAAGCTTTAAGTTGTTCTTATGCTTATGGGAAGGCACATCAACAGCGTTGTTAATGTTGGTCACCCGTCGCAATGTTTTTTCAAATAAAAAAGTGTTTATCTCATGATTTTCTAGGTCGAGTGCATTTCTCTTAGGTTGAGTAGATAAACTAAGTTACTCGACCTGGAGGTGAAGGGACATTTTAAAGAATTTGCAAGGCCTGGCCCATATTTGAAGAAGCATATAACAAAAGCTGGTATAAACCCTCAAGCATTGCTTAAAGTCTGATGTCGTAAAGTAATGAACACTGAAAAGCAGTTGAAAGTTGATCTTAACCAATGAGGCACTTGTTGTTTTATGAATTACTGCTCAGACAGACAGGGGAGTATACCCAAACAGCAAACGTCTGAAGTAGTTGGCCTGGCATGGGAGTAAACCATTTGTGACTGAAGTAGTACGCCTGGCATGGTAGTAAACCAGGTAGAAGGAGAAATTACTCACTGTAATGACCGTCTTATCCGGCTCTCGATCGTCGGCTCCGGAAGTGACATCAAGCATCGTATATATAGCCCGTCACTACACCCCATGCTTCAGTTCCTCCAATTCCCTCCCCCTACGATTGAACGCTGCAATTGAATGCTGCAAAAGGAAAAAACACAGGAGTAGGCTAACCAGACATTAAACATTAACAAGGATACATCCCAACCTGGTGAACCCCCACAACAATGTTTGAACAAATAGGCCGAAGCGGTCATTCCAGAGCCATCACCAGATGCCTTCTCGTTTCAACAGAAGCGGCAACCCACAGAACTTTCTGAGCAGGGATGGATGGGAGGGTCACTGAGGAATCTGCGAGAGAAGAATCCATAGAAAGATCAATACGGTGAGTCAGTTCTCCTTCAATGGATTGCTTTTCTCTCACAGATTCCCCATCATGATAGGCTCCCCAAGCAGTTAGGACAATGGAGGAGGGCAGACAGATTTAAATCAGTAGATTCTGTAGAACCGCCCTACCAAACCTTGCATCAGCTCCCTGTGCAACATCCAAGGCATAGTGCTTGGTGAAGGTGTGTAAGGATGACCAAGTGCCCGCCCAGCATACATCTCCCCTCTGGAGGGCCATAGAGGCTGAGACCCCTCTGGTCGAATTTGTTTGTTTGTTTGTTTATTGATTTGTAGGGCGCACCAAACCCTTAGGTAACTGGGCGCACAGCATAACAAGAATACTTAAGGCTTATTTACAGGTATAGAAGGGTACAGAGAGTACTTAGAAGCTTAGTTACAAATGTCGAGAGGTACAGGTAGGAAGCATACACGTAAACATACAACTGCGACCATTAGTCTTAATGGTCGTTAAGGCGTAACCAGGTGATTGTGTTGCATCTGAAACTGTGCCGCTGGAAGATTCCTGCCTGCCAATTGACAACACACAAAATAATCCAGAGTGACAGGGTTTGTTTAGTGATGGGAAGACCTTTTCTAGACAAGGAATGGCCACAAACAACTGGTCTGATTTCCTAAATTCTTAAAGTGTGAGCAAAATAGAAGCTTAACGCTCTCTTAGGGTCAAGGCGGTGGAACCGCTCTTCCTCTTTTGAGGGATGTGGAGGAGGGTAAACGACAGGTAAATCAATAGACTCGGACATATGGAATTCCAAAACGACTTTAGGAAGGAATCTGGATCTGACTCACGAAAGAACTCCAGAAAGGGAGGTTTGCAGTACAAGGCTTGTAGTTCGCTAACCCTCCTGGCAGATGTGATCGCAACCAAAAAGGCTGTCTTAAGGGATAACAGCAACAAAGAACATGAAACCATAGGCTCAAATGGAGCCAACACCAAATAGGTCCAGATTAAGGTCCCAATCTGGGACAACAAATGGAGTCGGTGGAAACTTGTTAAGAAGGCCCTTCAGGAACTGGGCCATGACTGGAATAGAAAAAAGGAACCTTGGCCTGTGGACCTCTTGAACACAGACAGGGCTGCCAAATACCCCTTGACTGTGGCAACCTAAAGACCTGAAGTGGCCAGTGACAGAAGGAACTTAATCACAGTGGTGGTGGGGCAAGTGATAGGGTCAGTCTCGCGTTCCCTGCACCACGCCTCAAATCCTCTCCAACTGCATGCGTAGAGAACTAGTAGAAGGTCTGCATGCAGTCAGCAATACCTCATGTACCTCCTCTGAGGGGTACCAGTCATCATACCTCATCCTCTCAAGAGCCACGCAAATAGGTTGAGGGAATCTGTGGTCGGGTGGAGCACTCGACTTTCTGAGTCTCCGGGTTAGGAGATCCGGACGCCGAGTCAACAGGTGAAGTGGACAGATGGTCAGATCCAGGAGATCTGACCATGAGATTGATCGCCCAATCCGGGGGACCAAGATCGCTCAAAATCTTTTCAACCTCCCGAGAACCCAGGGGATGACAGCAATCGGGGGGATGGCATAATGCAGGGGAAGATCCAATCCACCAGAAACCCATCCCCCAGTGCACCGTTCGCTGGGAATTGCCTCGAGCAAAACTGTTTGCACTTCCAGTTGGACTCTGTGGCAAACAGATCCACTGCTGGGGTACCCAGAGAGTGAAGACCTCCTCGAGGACTTCCTGGCACACTTCCCACTCATGTGAGACCAAGCTCTGCCTGCTCAGAGCATTCGCCAGGGTGTTCTATGTCCCTGCCATATAAGCTGCCAAGACTGAGATTTGGTTCTCTCACAACCAGAACCAAAGCTGAATTGCCTCTATGCAGAGTGGGCAGGAGTGCAAACCACCCTGCTTGTTGAAGTAGCGTATGGCCACTGTGTTGTCAGTCAGGACGAGGACATGCTCCCCTCTGAGAGACAGGGCTGTCATGATTACTCGCAAAACCCCTCAGCACACCTACAAACCCACTCATCATACCCACACTGTTAAGGGGTAAGGCTGTACCTTGTTACTGTCCTGGTGCTCGCACCAGTCGTTGCTCTGATGGTTTGGGACTGGTGGGACTTCCGACATTGCCGTCCTGGATGACCACCCTATTCCTCTACAATATGGCTGACAAAGCCCACAGGTAGCAAAACCCGACTGCAGTCTAGCAGACATGGGTGTGGTCACTATAAAAGGCCACACCCATGCTTCAACCCTTGCTTTGTATTACTCTGCACATGCAGCGCAACACTTACCACCGGCTCCTGATCTCCACGTCCTGTGTCCAGCATATCCGGTCCCCTGTGATAGGAAGAGGAAAGGGCGAATTAACACCAGTCCAGCACGCAAGCAGAAGGCAAGGATATTTTTTGTGAATAGGAGGCAAGGACATTCCTAACTACTTACCGTCACCGCAAAACTAACACAGGAAAGCAAGCAACTAAGATAAAAGACTTTGAGCAAGAGGAGGAAAGGAAGTGTTTTTCAGAGAAACGAGATAAGAGACTATTACAAGCCTTTAAAGCAAGCGCATACAGCTTGCCAAAGCAGTACTAGTGAAGTAACTAGCCACACAGATGTAATCAAGACCTACTCACCCCTCTGTTGTTGAACATGTGAGCCCAGCCTTCAAGGGAAGGGAAGGGAGGTGTTTGACAGGGGCTTATCACAGAACACTAATAACACAGATGTTTTGGCCCTAGGTACCACATATCCCACACGACACAGGCCATTCCTGGGTTGCAGCATCCAACATCACATACCATTCCTTTCACTCTACACCAGGTGGTGCTTAATCTTGCACTACACAGGTGTGGGGCGGCGAGTAGTGTGGAAAAGCCATTGGCACGTCCAGACGCTCCTGCAGAAACCTAGGTAAGCGTTACAGCGGCAAAGGCCCTGAGGGCTAACCTGATAGCCCGCAACTCCAGCCTGTTGATATGGTACTTGCCTTCTGATGGAGCCCAGACGCCGGTCATCTGCAAATCCTCACAGTGGGTGTCCCAACCCTTCAGGAATGCATCTGTGACCATCTGTGCCTGGGGCCAAGGAGGCCAAAAGGGTTCCCCCGCCAATAGATTGCTGCGCATGTTCCACCAGCCAAGTTCGCGGACTTCTTGGCAAGACACTGAAAGGCGATCCGTGAGAGTTCCCAGTTACTGAGACCACTGGTCCCTCAGGAGCCACTGGAGGGATTTCATACGGAGCCTGGACTGGGGCACTAGAAAAATAAAGGAGGCCATGAGACCCAAGAGGCTGAGGAAGGAAGCTGCTGGAAGATTGGCATGGTTCTGAAACAAATGCACCATCTGGGCTATGTTGCTGACTCTCTCTTCGGGATGGAAAGCCTTCCCTACCAGGGTGTCTAGGACTGCTCCGATGAACTGGCTTCAAATGAGACTTCAAGTTGAGGGAGAAGCCCAGCCTGTGCAGTAGCAGTCAGGTGTCCTCCAGATGAGACAAGACCTGCCCTGCTGATTTCCCCCGGGATCAGCCAGTCGTCCAGATACGGAAATACTTGGACTCCGGGTCTCCTGAGATGAGCTGCAACTACTGTCATGAGCTTGGTGAAGACGCTTGGCGTGGAGGTCAACCCAAAGGGGAGCACTTTGAACTGATAGTTCTTGTCATCTATGAGGAACCATAAGAACTTCCTGTGCTTTTGATGTATTGGCAAATGGAAATAAGCGTCCTGTAGGTCTATTGACACCAACCAGTCCTGTAGTTCGAGAGCATGGAGAATCTCTCTCAACGTCACCATCCTGAATTTGTTCTTCCTCAGGAACTTGTTCAAGGCCCTGAGGTGCAGGATGGGATGGAGACCTCCTCCCTTCTTGGGCACCAGGAAATACCGGGAATACCAACCCGACCCTCTGTGATCGGGAGGTACCTCTTCCACAGCACCTTTCGACAACAGCACTCTCAATTCTTCCTGGAGCTCCTGTCCCGGTTGGATTGGGGGAGGTGGAGGTCTGTCTGGAGGCCTTTTTAGAAAAGGCAGACAATAACCCCACGGAATCCACTGTAGGGCCCAGGCATCGGAAGTTATTTCCTGCCACTGGGACCAATGCCCTGCCAACCATCCACCAACCGGTGCATCGTGGGAGGGGAAATCAAAGCAGCTAGGTGTGCCTTCTTGTCATAGGGCACATAACGTCTATAGCCTCTGCCCTTGAGGCAAAGCTGAAGGCAGGTTTGGCCAGCTGCGCCGCTAGGTCCAATGATTTAGCAGCAAACTTTGATTCCGTGAATTTCTCCAAAGATTTGTCTGTTTTCTGCCCGGAAAGCATGCCACCTTCAAAGGGCATGTCCAACAACCTGTTTTGAACATTTGGAGGGATGCCAGAAGTTTTTAGATAGGCTTGGCGTCTCATTACAACTGCTGAACCCATTGCTCTGCCAACGCAGTCTGCTATGTCCAGGCCCGTTTGAAATGACTGCTTTGCTACCTCCTTCCCATCCACCATCAGCTGTAAAAATCTGTCTCGCATGGCAACCTCAGGGACGTATTCGGCAGCATGTTCTACAGCCTTCCATAAGCCAAAAGAGTACTTGGCAAATCAACATGCTACATTAGTGGCTTTATTTCTTCCCCTCTCCATCCGTAGGCAGATTAGAGGTGGGTGCTGCAGGTCTGGTGGAAATAGTGGGAGCTTGTATAACCAACCCTTCTGGGAAATGGTGTGTGGTGAGAAAAGAAGGGTCTCCTCTTGAATGTTGGCATTCACAGAGGAAATGGTACAAGGGTGCTGACATAAGGAAGCTAAAGTGTCTGCAACGGCTGGGTTGAATGGTATGTTATGCTCGACTATGGAACCTTCGTCCAAATGTCAGTGAGCTCATACCCCTGAAGAGGTGTGGTGGGCGCCTTCAACCCAAGGGTGTCAACATCCCTGTGAACCAGATCCCTGAACTTGATATTAGCATGTGTATAGGGCTGGCTCTGTTGTAACTCAAGGTCTGGGGAAGTATCCAGACCACTGGCATCTTGTAGACCCTGAGCTAGGGTCAATAAATCAGCCTGGTCATCGAAAGAATAGACGCCGCCGGCTCCCGTGTAGACTAGGTCAACTGAGTCCTCAGGGTCATCGACGCTGAATATGGAATGCATCGAATCAAAGAAACCTGATCTCGACAGCAGCACAAATGAACTGTTGCCACTGAGTGCTTAAGAATAGGTTTCAAAGCCAAAGCTTTCGATGCCGAATGTTCCTTCGGCACCAAGGATGCTCGGATAACTGATGGGCGTGGTGGGCCTCGGCCTTACGCCCCTCTGGTGACTCATGCCTGGTAGGCACAATGCTCAAAGACGTTTTCGACGCCAATGATGTCGATGGAGTGGCTGCCTTGGGGTCGGGAGCACCAAGCTCCTCTTTTGCCACCAAAGCTTGCTGGTCGGGGGACATAGCTGCATCTACAGTAGCTTGCCTCCTAAAGATTTCTAACATTGACGTTTTAAAACTTTCCCACTCTTCCCGAGTAGTTGGCCCCACCAAGGGCTTACCTCATTCCGATGACGAGCTGGAATCGCGTCGATGTCGGTGGTGCCGCTTCTTCTTCCTCGAGGAAGATGAGGAGGAATGGCTCCTGGAATGGGACAGTTTCTTGGTTTTGTTGCGATGTTGCTCCTTCCTCTTGACAGGAGTGGGCTCCTCAGTCTCAGAAAACCAGACGAGTGACCGCATGGGAGACTTGATGCATGGTCAGCACAAGGGCAGTTTCCCGGGCCTCTCACGTAGGGATTTTGGCTGCATCTTTGTGCACGACACACAGGCCTCTGTGTCGTGACTAACACTTAGACACCATAGACAGACGTTGTGGGGGTTGGTCATAGACATTTTAGCCTCGCAATTGCGGCATGGCTTGAAGTGCGAAACCCTGTGAGACGACATTGCGTCGAGGTTTTGAAGAAAAAACGCACAAACAGTACAAAAATAAACCGAGTAAATTCGAGTCGTGTTCCCGATGCAACATGTAAGCGCACAGTAAATGTAGTGATGTGCTATATATACAGGACACCTGATGTCACTTCCGGAGCTGACGATCGAGAGCCGGACAAGATGGATCGACGATCGACAGCCGAGTCCAGGTCCACTACGCCCCCTGTCGAAAGGTTTCCGAACAGCACAGAGGTTCTACGGTACCACCTCCAGTTGCCAGGGACTCCTGGCCGTGTTGGGACAGGAGTCCACGCACCCTGACCCTGCGGTCATTCCATCGCTTCCTACATTCCTCCCCGTCACGGGGTACCCTGGCCACGGCAGTCACCTTCTGGCTGATGGCATGTCAGATTGCTGTCTTGTGCTGGCCTGAGGTTTTTCGCTGCCTACTGCCATATAGCTCCTCACAGTGGGCCGCAACCTCATTAGTGAGGACCACCGGTTCTCCCTCATTGAACTTTGATTTCCTTAAGTGATTTTCATGCACCTTGCCCGGGTCCTCTCATGTGACATTTTGGCTTGTTTCCAGGTCCGGATGGCTGCAGGAAGTGGAGATTCTGGCTGGATTGAGTTTTTCAAGATGGCCGCTGCCATGCTTCGTTCTGGCGATGATGCAATTTCTGCCGGCGCTAATAGCACCAGGGTTGGTGGCAGTAGATCTATCAATGCCCATTTTTTTCGGCAATAACCTTTATGTCAGCACAGTTTGCGCCAGGCAGTAATAGCATTACCAGCAGAGTGGGGCGCGTGCTCAAGCCAAGTTGCAATGCAGCGCTAATACCGCTGCACGGCCTGGCGGTAAAGATATTTCTGCCTGGTGGAAATTGCGCCAAAATACAGCCGTATTTGTGATGAGGCCCTTTGATTGATATTGTGAATGGTCTGAAACCCACAGTATGTGCGGGTGATAAACGCCCTGCAATAATTATCAGGGCTTCTATCTCCTGCCTATCTCCATTAATCACTAGAATGGTTAACTCATCCTTAACCGGTTTGTTCGTCCCAGAGAGCCTCAAGGAGGTCTGGATCACCCCTGTACTGAAAAAAGCTACCCTGGATCCAGGGGATGTCGGCAACTATAGACCTATTACCAACTTCCCATATTTACAGAAAATTGTTGATATGGCTGTGTGCCTAAAGCACCAGGAGCACATTAAAAGAAACAACCTGCTCAGTATACGTCAGTCCGGATACCGCACTATGCATGGCACGGAAACAGCAATGTTGGATTTACGAACCAGTCTGGCAGAAATTGTCGATGGGGCAGGGTTGCACTTCTCATGTTACTGAACCTCCCTGCCGCGTTCGACTTGGTCAATCACATTTTGTTGCTAGAGAGACTGCATAATCTCATTAACTGCTCAGAATTCGCCATTGCATGGTTTGCTTAATTGCTAGCTCCAAGATGGGCAAAAATTGCCATGAGTGAATTTCCAGCCCATCCAGAGCTTTTCTCCTGTGGTGTTTGACAAGGCGCCTGAATCTCGCCTTTACTGTTTAACGTGTACATGCGCCCCATCTTTGTCCAGCTGGACAGCGTCGGCATCAAATAGACGAACTAGGCCAATGACACCTAGCTAGTCTTCGACCTATGAGGAGATTTTGATAATGATTCTGCTCTCATCAATGTCACCTACAACCTGATCAAAGAATGGATGTCAGTAAACACCTTGGCACTGAATGAGGATAAAATAGAGGTGATGATTGTTGGCTCCAGTCAGAGAATAGAAAAGTTGGACTCTATATATAGCCACTTTACTATCTATGGCTGCTGTGTCATTCTGGGAAGCTCCTCTGCCAAAACACTAGTAGTCACTTTAGAGTCCAGGTTGATCATTAAACAACACGTTAGGCATGTTAAATCGTCCTGTGCCTAAGTTTGTAAACTGCTCAGACAAATTAAACCATACAAATTATCCCATCATCTTTCCTCCCTGGTTACAGTGCTTGTTTACTCTTGACTTGATTTCCGTAAAAGTCTCCTTGCAGGCACATCCAAACACAATCTGAAAAGCCTCCAAACAGCTCATAATGGGGTAGTCAGAGCTATTTGTAATCTAGGCCCACAGGACCACGTTTCTGACTCAAGAAGATTGCTGCATTGGCTTCCAGTATGCCATCGCATCTCTCATAAATTACTTATTCTGACCTATAAATGTATGGCTGACAGGGCTCCGGGGTACCTTACGAACGTGATCTCAAAGGCCTCAACTAAGCACACCCTTCGCTCCAGTAGAGCCAATAAACTCTTTGTACCCAGACACAACCTGAAACATTTTTGTGGCACTTGCTTTCAGGTTTACGTGCCAACTTTGTGGAATTCCCTTCTTCCCCACATCGGGAATCTCCAAAGCATCACCCGTTTCAAAAAAGCATTAAAAACATATCGACTCTAACAACTAGCTCCTCTTTCCACCTGCTTGATCCCCGTCTGATCCTACTTCCTCCTCTTGACCAGGCCACTTGTCTTTCTGCGCACTGAGGCCTACGGGCGTGTTGCACATTACTAAAAAAATAACAAGAATAATATTGCCGAACCAGGAGAGAAAGGCGATTATGTACACGACTGCTCCACATATACTGATGTATATGATGACATACCTCAGGTTCAGGAAAATAAACTTTCAGTGAGAGTGATTGCCTTCGATGGCAGTTTCTCAATGATCGATCATAGCACAAGATTGAGACACACAGTCACGTCAGTTGTAAATAGTGGGGATGGAGACCTCGAGGTATTATCGAGAAGGAGATTGCCTCTGCACTACTCTGCACAAGCAGCAGAAGTAGTAGCATTCATTACAGCACTACCACTGTACGCTAACAGAGGTGACTATCTACTCTGATTCAGTGTACCTAACATCCACCGTACATTCAGGATTGTCCCACTGGAAAAGAAGGGGGTTTCAACAATCAGATGGCACGCCAGTGCAGCATGGATGCCAGTGCAGATTGTTGCATTGTTCTCAAGATTTAATTGATTGATGTGCTCTCACTGCCTACGTTAGTGGCAGTTGTGAAGTGCTGCGCCTACTCTAATGGTACCGATTTCATAGCACGTGGAATGATACAACAGAAATGGAAGCCAAAGAAGCAGCATATTTAACGGATGTTGGAGTTAGTATTAGTAACAAGTGATGAGAAGGCACGTCAGTAGTAAATAGCAGAATCATAAAAGGCAAAACCCCTGACACAGATTATAGAATTACAAGGACGCGCATTACTGAAAGACAAGGAATTATGGACCAGGAAGGGCTACTCATTGTCCCCTACAGACTTGATGTGGCGGCAGAATATAACGGGAAAGCCTGCAATGCCGCTAGAATTATTGACAGTAGCATTAGAACAGCTACACTATCCTGTGCATGCATCCAGGAAATATATTGCCGTGGAGTTGCATGAGCAGTGATTCATTCCGAATGTGCATGAGCATGCTCAAAACGTTATTGTTAACTCTGCAGTTTTTCAGCAATTTACTGCAGGGCATACATTGAGGATGGCGAAGGCAATACTCCCTCGGCCTTCGGGCCATTTTGGCATCTCCACATTGATTACGTTGATATGACCAAATTCCCCCTGCATTAGGTGTTTCCCGCTGGACAGTATGTGAAGTCTTACAATCTGATAATGGACAGCACTTTGCAAATGATTTTTTCAAAGAAATGGTCACCTTATTGGGCATAAGACATAGGTTATGTTGTGTCTATCACCTAAAGCAAATGGCATAGCAGAATGCCTCAACAGCCTTCTAAGGGAGCGCATTGCCAAGTTGCACACTACACTTAGCAACAGTTGGCTCTACTGTTTGCTTCTGGCTCTCTTTGCCCTATGCAATCAGCCAGGTTCAGATCACCACCTCACCCCACACAAATTGGTTACTGGCAGATGAATTCATGTTTCCCTTGTTTCTGCACATAGCAAATTTGATGCTCATAGTACAACCACTGTTTTGGGTGATGAGTTTCATGCATATTTGACTTTCATGACTGATGCTCTGAAGTTTATTTACCACCAGGTGAAGCTGCGATTGCGGGATCGGCCACAGAAACCAGAAGTGAAGGAGAAGATAAAGATACAACAGCCCAGATACCACCACCCTTACAGTTGTACCCTGGCGATAGGGTACTAATTAGGAACTATGTTAGAAAGTGGGACGCTCCACATTTTTTAGGACCATACGTAGTACAGTGGGCCACTGAATCGGTTGTAAAAGTACGAGGAAGACTAGGATGGATCTACCTCGGAGATGTCAAGAAGAGAAACAGCAGCGCCCCCCTGTCCAATGATTAGGAGCAAGAAGAAGAATAAGAGGACGCAGAGCCTTGATTAAGTTGAATTTCTTAAATATTATGGGGCCAGCAATGCACACATACTTTGATTTTTCTATGCCACATTTTGGGAGATTTAATTTTTTAGGACAAAATTGTCATGGATAATAGTGTGTATAATAATTTTCCTGTTCTATTTTTCTTTCCTTTGGTTGGAACATAGTAGGAATGTGAGAAAAGAAGAAGTACTCAATATAAGTAAAGAAGTGAAAAGAAGTAGAAGTAGAGGAATAAAAAGAGAAATATATAATGAAGAATTATCTTTGAGAGATAAATATGAGGGATTTCGATCGGAGGTCGATTACACCTTGTATGGCCATATGCAGGAGGTGGGAAGAGAGAGCTTGAATGAGAGTTGCTATGTTTAGTCTCTCATACCTCACGCCACAGGGAGCCCCCAGATTGTAGCCCAAGAAATACCAGTAAAGACAGCACATTGTCTCGTCCATCTCGCAGTTTGCAAAATGAGAGGACTGTTCCAAGGACACTGGGCCTATGTTAAATGGGTAGATAGTGATGATTATTTTCACGTTTTTACAGATGATTATATTAAGGAACAGAGGATGTTGGATAGGGCGGTCAGAAAAAACACAGTAGTGAAATGCACTTTGCAAGGGCCACATAGAGAGGAGTTTACTTATCAATGACAAGAACTTAAAAAATGCACCAATGCTACAGGAGCTGTGCTGCCATGGTGTTGGACCAGGCCGCATCTCTGTATAATGAGAAAGGCCTTTACAAAACCAGGTTGGACGGATGGAGTGATGGGATGCCTTGCAGAAATAATAGTTGGACTAGGGAAGAAGCAGTTGCAATCCTGAATAATAAGTGCCTTTCTAATTGGGAGAAGTACGCTAATTTGCCCACATGGGTTAATGTCAACAGAGAGCTTGTGCATATACAAAAAATGACGACCATGTCGTTATGTTTCAGAGATAACAGCACAGTACATATAGGGAAAAATACAAGAACAAACTAATTATGGATTTGCCAGGTATGAATTTGAGCACCGCAGTATTGATGGGCCATTGTTGTTCCTGTAACACATGACTATACATTCACCTCCCGCTACAGTTGAACAGTATTTTTTCTCTTATCACCATGCACTCACCAGCGCTTGTAATGCCCCAGAGCTATGTTGTGCCGATCAGTGAACATCCCACAGTAATAGATGTGGCCAACAGGATGGAGGCTTGTAGCGGTATGGGCTTACAAAGCAGTAAGAGGGAGAATTATTTCTCACCAAATTCTGCAGACAGATTAGCAGCAATACCAGCAGAATATAGGCTGTTTAGTAAAGGCAGCTGTAGTCTTTACATCTCTGCTGGCCCAGGGGGTAGAAGCAGCAGCAAATGCAAAGCGGTTCCAAATAACAAGGTGGAAGTTGTTGCAATTTGCCAATTCCACAGAGAGCGGTCTGAACGCCATTGAGGAAGAATTACGGGCTGTCAGGCTAATTGCTCTCCAGAATAGGTATGTGCTAGACCTCCTCACTGTTATGGAGGGAGGAGTGTGTGCAAACATAGGAGCAAGTTGCTGCACCTTAAATCCTGAAAATGACAAACAGAATGGCCATTTAACTTAAGATATATCTGCCTTGCACGCCCTGTACACGACTATGCAAGAGGAGAGCACTAAAGTAGTAAATGAGGATTGGTACCATTGGATGCTCTCATCGGTTCCTACTTGGTTTGGTATATTTAAAGTAGTAGTGCCTTTTTTGTTGGTACTACTAGTAAGTATGTACAGTCTGCACATAATAATGGGATATTGTAAAGCAATAAAAAAGGGGAGGGAAGAAAGTAACATGATGTCCCTTACTGTTGCTACCATAGAAGATACTGCTGGCCCAGTTCACACTGGTACACAGACAGATGCATTAGTTACCCCAGATGAAATTAGAATGGTTCTGATAGGGAGACCTATTGGACCACCTGGAACTAGGTTTATCCCCCCTTTTGATCCTGAGAACTATACACAACACTGGTTAGATTGTGAGGTCTATAGTGATTATTCTTTCATGGCATGTGGACCAAAGGAATATGTGAGAAGAGGATGTAGCTTGAGGGGGGTCTGTAGAGCTTTGATCCCTAAAGATGAGTATGATAAATTGCTGATAAAGGATTTTGGTAAATAAATTGGCCAGAGGGGTAAATGTGATGGTGCAGATAGGACCAGTGATGCGCAAGGCCAGGCCCCTGCCTGTTCCCAAACGAGAGCGAACATACAGAATAAGAAAACTAGAAAATGTTTTCTGTTTGCCATCGCCATGTAGAATGTAACAAAAGCAGGATAGAGTTAGTTTCGCCACACTGCAAGGAACTCGTTTTCCACATTATAGTCGGGTTAGGTTGCTGAATACACAGAGAGGAAACATAGTAAATGGTGGTATGCAGAGTTATGTAGGGTATACATGTAAAGCAGCATTATAAATGACAAGAGAAACACCATTTTATCCCTTTGCAAGTCCCTGCACATCTCATGGTTAATAACGCACAGCATTGAATTTTAAATAGCTTAATAGGTATTTTCTGTTGGTTTATGATGGTGTCCAGACGACTGAAAGTGCCAAGGCTGAGAGAAAGGGAGGATAGAAACTGCAAGAAGAGGCCTTTCTCATGGTTCCAGTTTAGATAAGCAACAAGGAAGTTAGTTGCATTGCTAGCAGATAGATATATAAAAAGTTTAATTGCCAGGTGCACCCAGGAAGGTTGACAATAACACCGTAACAAGATACACTCCGAGCACCTCCAATGGTGAAAGCAGTTCAACGCATGCCTGAAGAACACATTAAGAGGTTGAATAAATAGAAGTAAAAGGGTTTCATGAATTGGCCTCACACTACAATGAATAAGCTACGCATGTCATGACCCAATTAGATCAAACACCTGCAAGCAGCAGTATGTATCAAAGAAGGTGCAGGATAAGCTGTGCAAGGTTGAAAAAACTGTTTGGGAGATTGTGGCCTGGCGTGTGACGATGAGATGGGAGTAAGTTTGATAGTTTTTTGGCCAGGATAACATTTCGATCTCACTTTTCCCAACAAACTTTAATTGGACTGGTGTGGATAAGTGTAACATCCAAGGCCACATCAGTGACAAGCACCAGTATTGTAACAATGTCAGCATGTTGTGGTGTCAACCAAATAAAGATCGGTCCAATGATGCCTGGGATATGACGCCTTGCATAGTAGCAGAGACCCTGGGCAAGCTCAAACATAATGATTATCCAATTAGAAGCAGTGATGTACACAAAATATAGGTGATTGTATTGTAACAACCAATGGTAGTTTGTGAATGTTGGTTTTATGAATATGATGAAGTAATTTGTATAGTCTATGACCCCTGGGCTACCAGGAAGTGATTGAGAACATCTGCAGATCATCTACCGGCCGAATTAAGTAAACAAAGCTGGTTTCTTTGTGCACCTTGGTTTGCTCCCTTATTTGTTTTGGTGTGGAGGATTGGGAGCTTGTTTACAGTCTGAAAGAGCTACCAAAGGGAACAGACTGTGTGGTATTTGACTCTATATTCTGTATGTTCATTACATGAATAAGTATTGTGTCAAATAATCCATGTGTTCTGGAGGATACAAATGGATACACAGACAATATTTTCGAGTCCTGAACGTTTTTGTTTTTATGTATGGTTTAGATGCCTGGAATATCGGGACCGAGTAGTCTGTACCCCATCTCTTTCTTGCAAGGTGTGAAATTCTTATCTATACCAATCTCTATAATATTCAGGAGTAATAACAGTTACAGGACAAGGTGTTTGTCCACTGTGCTCAATACACTGCAGTGCAAATGAATTGACAATGAATGAAAGAGGCAGCATCTCTCTGTTGCTAGCTGAGGTGCTGGAGAGGCAAAGTTATAAACTGTTACTGAAACATAGCTCCTTCTTGGATTTGGTAGGAGCTAAGCAACGCTGAGGAGTGGTGCAGATAATCACAAAACTCATCAGCATAATGTGATTCTGCAGAGTCAAAGAGGATGGCAAACAGGAGGTCCAGCCCCCACTCCTGCTTTAACCCACACCTGTACATCGATGAATGCATTGATTTTCTTCTCCTATCAGTTTAGTGGCAGGCATCCCTGATTTCAAATGGGTGATGCTGCTCACCAGCTAAAAAGTTCAGAAAGCTGGTTCCAGTGCAATCTGTTTAGTAGAAAAGGTGGCTAATGTGTGCTTGTTCTTCTAGTTATGCACCAAATTCTTGCAACCATATGGTATAATTCTGGCTGTATGACTTTCTGGCAGGCGCCTTATTCCTAAGGACCCCAAAGGAAACAAAGCTCACACTGATGGATGGCAATACTTAACAGCTTCCTGGGGAAAGAAGCCAAAATGGCATACCAACAACACTGAATTTCGGCAGCTCTGCCACAGAATTCACAGCAACGCTAAAACAGTAAATATGCCTTTGAGGGTTATCTAAGGCAGTTGCCGATGCTGGCGCGTCGAGCGGTGAGGCTATAGGAGGACCACGATCCGTCCATGCGTAGTGAGTGGGATGGTGTCTGATGGTGGGCAGTTGCAAGGCTTCCCGGAATTAGGTGATGTGCTCATTGTTGCCAGGCCACACAGGCACCGTCGGTGAAGGGATTGGAGGCAGTGTCCCACTGGATTGATTTCTGGCTGTGTCTTTGTGGTGGGGCTGGCAGGGCTGCGCGCATCTGCCGCTGCAATTATAAGAAGGCACTGAACGGAGCTGTTGTTGGGATGGCACTCCATTGTGCGCTGTTGTGACCTGATGTCAGTGACCGGTTCCAGTATAAAGTGAAACGCGGTCTGGTGGCTGGAGCAACTGTTGAGTATTCTGTTTAAGAATATACTCAAGCCAGGTCATTTGTTCTCCTCTGTAACCAAGATTCATTATTAAAAAAGGGCTGTGACACATCATTTAGACCAGTACAGCAACAGATGTTAAATCCCAAAATGGCATTCTAGGAAAATGCACCCAAAATTCTTTAAATGTGGCCCTTCCCTTAGAATGCAGTGCAATTTTTCTAATCACAACAGTTCCTATGATAGTGGATTCAATATTCTAAACCACTTAGATAAATATATATATATTTCTTTAACAGGACTGCTCATTTAAAGCTGAATTGTTGTCAGATTAGCATGTTAACTCTTTTTGCATTGAATTCAATGAAATACTTTCTAGTATTGAAAATAAATAACATCATTTTATATGCATAGATTTGCACCATTTGACATCTGAATTAATTGAAGCACATTTGCAGGAATTCTCTGTATTTTATTCAAAATATGGTGTTTACAACCTATCTGTAAGTGTGACAATTGTATTGAATTTAGGCTAAAGAGCCTCTTCTTTCTTAGATTCAAAAAAGTTATACGATTCCAATTCAGTTTCTCATTCACTTGTTTGTATGTGTGCTGTTTGTCCGTTGTCTGCATAAGTGTTACATGGTTTAGCCCATGTGTGCAAAGGTATTCTTCTTATGCACTACTCATTTATCTCTAACACATACATGTGCATTGCTATGTGCTATACAAAACCTTGTTAGACAAATGCATGACATTGCACATATACTAAATAGCCTTGTTATACAAGATCAAAACAGTTTTCAAGACATATGTAAAACGTTCAGCTCGTGCATTCATTCATTCAAAATGTTGCAATGGCCCTATTTAAAGTAGCATTTATAGTTCAGCTTCACCTGCGTGTCTTGGCTAATTTAGTATGCCTTTCAGATTGGTTTCTCTACCTTCCCTCTTATTGCGACCTTCACCTTGATTCACCCCATCTGCAGGCCTCTCTGTGTATTTCCTCCTGGGTGCTTTTCCGTCTGCTCTTATCTACGGACCTCTGTTTTATGCTTAATTAAGCTTGGCTACATGCCCAACCTACTCACACAGGTATATATGACCCACTGTACTTTTACATAAGTGAAATGGTCGTTTCCAGACATGTTGCAAGTGGGAGGCAAATATCCAATGCCTCCAATAATAGTTGTGTATTCAAAACTATCTTTGAATGGTAGGTGTTCACTTTGGCCAGTCTTGTGATCTACACCCTGTAATTAAGTCGGTTGTTATTACTAAAACAAAGATTTGAAGGGAAACTTTTCATTTTGGGCATTTCTGGTGTCTATAATTTGCTAGCTACCTGGCCATAGTGACAAAGCTAATTTATTGACTGGCTGAAGCCGAACCTTAAAAGTGTACACTGTCTTCTAAAGGCTGCAAAAATATGTAGCATTAGTGGCATAACAATATACGTTCAAACATCCTATTTTAACACCCAACGCGATTAAATGAACTTTCCTATAGTTTTGCTATTTTACTGATTGGATTTGCACCAAGCTGTGCTGTACATTTTCATATATATCGTGTGTATTGATTCAGGCCTATTTTTCAATTAACTTAGTCTTCTAGGAAAACTATTCTGTCTGTCCATAATGACTTCAGAGATATTCTTAATAATTTCATAGGCTAAAATGTAAATACAATTTTGCGTGTTGTAACTATGTTGTGTGGTCTGATCACAGTATCTGAGAGTCAAATTCTTGACTCAACTTCCCTGTGACATATTGGCATGAGTGGTCAAACTTGTCTATAAAAAAAGATTGAGAACGCCAAAAAACGTTTCTAGAGAGCTAAAATTGAATCCGCTTCAAACACCTCCAGGGTGGTATTTACAGTCATAATTGAAATTTATAATGAACCAGATAGTTCAACAATACGCCTTCACAAGCTCTGGCTGAATAGCTAGCGGTTTATTTCACTAAAAAATTGATAAAATAAGAAATTATCTTATCACTACCAATAATCTAAATTAATTCCTACAACCTAAATTTGTAGAACAAATAGGCCAGACAATACTAGACTCTCGAACCTACATAATTTCCAACTTGCACATCTTTTTCATCTGCTAAATGTTTCGGCTCCATCAGATTTACTTCCTCCTAGAGTTGCCTTAGAACTCTGCCCACTGTTTCCTGAGGACATATTACACCTTTTCAATAGGGCACACAATTCAGGAATCTTCCCAGAGGACTGGATTCAATCATAATTGTTTTTTTAACTCACTCGACACTACTGACCTTGTTCGGCCTATTTTTTAACTCCCCTTCTTCCCGTCTAAACAACTAGAAAGGATTGTGGCAAGTCAGATCCAGAATTTTGCTGAGAACACAGAGTTACTAGATAGTTTTAGGCCACTGTACAGTACTGAGTTAATTACTAGCCCAGTCCTAGCTACCTAAAAAAACCCAGATAGAAATGGTACAAGTGTACTAATCCTGTTCGACCTATCAGCAGCGTTTGATACCGTCGACCACTCAATTCTACTCTGCAGGCTTTACAAGTTGGGAATTTAGGGTAAAAGGGTAAGGACTCTTAAATGATTCCTATCTTTTTTGACTGACCAGTCCAACAAATATATCTAGGCACGTTATTCTCTCACCCTCTCCTCCTAAAATGTGGCGTCCCGCAGGGGTCTGCGTTGTCGGCTATCTTGTTCAACCTGTAGCAATGCCCCTTTAATGGAGCTCTTACATAAATCTGGTGTTCATTTCTTTATTTATTATGCAGGCGACACTCACATACTGATTGATCTCAAAGAAAGCAATGACAATCTGTCTGAAAATAAAATAGGAGAATGCCTATTTTCCATCAAAGACTGGTTGAGCCTAAACATTTTAAAAATAAACCCAGACAAAATTGAAATCCTGGTCGTGAATGAAAAACGAACACCTTGACACCACTTTGTTGGCCAAATACCTTCGGGCCTTGTCCTTATGCAAAATCGGGTATTATTATAGATAATAAATTGACGAAAATAGTCAAATAACCGTTGCAAAATCATGCTTCTGCTTAATGCTTCAGCTTAATGATAAAAATAAAGCACGTTCTTCCTTTTTTATCGCTCTCTCACCAGGGCTTGTTAATGAACTCCCTTGTGTCATCACGTCTGGACTTTGGTAACAGTATACTGGGACTTCCTAAATGTCATATTTCACATCCGCAGAGACTGCAGAATGTCACAGCCATAATTCGACTAAAACTGAAGAAACATGACCATTTAACTGAGGCACTGTGCACCCTTTATTTGCTTCTGGTAGAAACCAGATTATTTTTAAAAGCATGTGTCTATTCCATAAAAGCCTCCAACACCCTAATTCAAATTACGTGGCCTTGAAACTCAGCTTATATTCTTCCAATTTTGCTACAGAAGATTATGAAATTGGAGAATTGTGGGGGCATTCCGAGCCGACACCGGGATCGAGTTCCATAGGGTGGGTGAATGACAAGAGTAGGATTGTTTGTGGCTCCTCTCTTTGCGGACGAGTTTTGATTCTAGCCAGTTGGTTGATTTGCTGCGGAAGGAGCGTGTGCCACCAGATATGTGGAGTTTAGCCAACAGGTACGCTTGTGTGCTACTCGTGACTGCTTTGTAGATGATACATGCAGACTTTAACAGTATCTTGGCTTGGAGTGGAAACCAATGTACTTCACATAGGATGGAGGTAATTCGGTCACATTTCCGTGCACCCTTAATAAGACGTCCTTCAACTTTCCTATAGCACCAGGACATCTTTGGGTAATGGCTGTGCTTTATAAAACCTAGTTAACATAAAAAGCAGGGGCACTGTGGGCCTGATCTCTATAAAAGTTTTTTTCAATGGGAAAACCCTGTTTAAAAACACTTTGAAAATCAATCAGGTCCTGTATCTCCTCAACAAAATTAAGGAATTTATATAAGGACTTTCAGGAAATGCTACAGCACACTGGATGCCGGATGCTGAAAGTGTGGAGCTATGGAGCAGCCATCTTGGAGCTCCCTATGACAAGTTTGGTTCCAGGTATAATGCCCTTTAATATAGTACAGGACAGAAGTCCTGCAATATTTCAACTGCTTCTTGGTGCCACTCTCAATAAATAGTACTAATTGTGAAGATCTGGTTAATATTGAGGGAAAACAGAGCTGAGGCACACAAACAGTGTATGCAGTACCTAACTACCATATATTGCAAACAGGGTTGATCTGGGCAACCTACCTCCACGGTTTTGGGTGGCCTGCTGCAGGCGCAGAACTCAAGAGACAGCTTGACATCCTGACCACAAATATCACATAAAAAGAAAACTGGAAGGGAGTATTTTGGAGAGTCCAAGGTGGTCAATTTCTGAAAGGTTTCCATAAAGTACCTGAAATGGGCTACATTTGATGTATCCAAGAAACTCCTTAGGACAAAAGGAATCCCATTTTCTCTCTTGCCAACTGCAAGACTGTGAACTGAAGTTCTTCAAGGACACATAAGAGGACATAGATTATTTTCAAAACGAAGGCCCTCATTACGGGTTTGCCTGTATGTGGTAAATGTGTCGCTAATACCGTTTACCAGCACTTTTAGCAGTCCGTCCAAGTACGAGTTTGCCGGAACACAGTTGCCGGAATTAGCGGCGCCGGTAGCACCTCATCCGGAATTACTGGCGCTGGTAATCACCTCATCCAAGAAATCAACATCTAACAGAGACTCAGCTTGGTGTCAGGAGATACATGAGATACATGACGAATTCTCCTCGAAAATCATAGGACATCAGCAGGCCATCCTTGTCCTAAAAGAGAGACTCATAAACACAGACCTCATCTTCCACCTCCTGGTCCCACCATGCCCCGAGAAAAGAATGTTTCCACCCAAATTTGAATTCAAACAGAGCACCGAATCTGAAATCCGGAAGATAATATCAGACATGAAACCTACCTCCTGTCTTGGTGACCACCAGCATTGTGGACGGAGGTCAACCAGCCCTCCTCATGCTGGTGGATCTTTTGGCATCCTTATTTCTGGTTGAACATTTTTGTTGGTGACCAGATTGAGGGACCAGGCTGCTTGTTCCAGCTTGGCAGCACAGTGGATTTCTTCTTTCTTGGGGCATTGGAATGACAGAGTAGCTACTGCTGACGCCAGCTCCTCCCCAGTGGCCATAACCTGTGATGTCCCACAGGGTTCATGTATTGCCGCCTCCCTATTCAACATTTACATCACGCCCCTTCTCAGAATTTTGGATGACCTGGGTGTGCAATATACTAACTATGCCAAGGACACCCAGGTTGTCCTTGGGTGTCAGGTACTTGGCTGTCAGGTACTTATACACAGAATTCCCTTGCCATTAACACCATCTACGAGGCTATCCAGGCATGGATGGCATCTAACTCTCTTGCCCTTAACAGGGATAAGACAGAGCTCCTGATTGTCTCATCAGGCCAAGACTGAAAAAACTGTTCACCGAATACGAGAGTTTCACCATTGCTGGCAGTAGAATCACAATGGCCAAGAACGTGAAGACACTGTCTGTCCTTCTTGACGCCAAGCTCACGATGAGTTCACATACATCACCAAATTACTCAATCACATACGCCCCTACATTTCTACTAGTAGCAGGTCTCTTATGGCCACGGCTTTAGTGAACTCTCGACTGGACTACTGAAACAGCCTGTTGCTCAGCACAACCCAGGCCAACATCAAAGTGCTCCAAGTTACCCAAAACGGTGCAGTTCATGCAATTCATGGGTTCTCGCGACGAGACCACATAACCAACGCTAGGAGAGACCTTCAATGGCTCCCTATAAAGCACAAAATTACACACAAGCTCCTTACTGTTGCCTACAAATGTTGGAACAACAAGGCTCCCAAATACGTCACAGACCACCTCGAGGTAAGCCGATCGTGCCATAATTTACAGTCTCAAGACCAGTTCAAACTGAAACAACCCAGGTTAGAGCTGGTCAGATTGAGCAGCACTAGCTTCAACGTCCAGGCACCCTCAATGTGGAGCAATCTCCTCCTGGGATTGAGAACAGCAAATACCCTCACACAGTGCAAAAGAATTACCAAGACCTACCTGTCCAACCCTAAACCAGGTTGACTCTTTCTCTAGTAATAATACTGCTCTCCCCAACCCTGCTACCATTTACTGTTGTTCCGTCTTGTCTATGTTTTTCCTGCGCTCTATGGCCCATGGGAATGTGTCGCGTTAGAAAAATTTAAATAAATAAATAAAATAATACTGGCAAAGAAAATACTGAATGGGCCGGAACCCTATGCCGGTAATACCGGCACACTGGCATCACTGGCATATTACGAGATTGGATTTGCCGGTAATACCAGCTGATAGTTGCTGGTAATACTGGAAAAACCAAGGCAGAGATAACACCTCAGAGCAGCTGGTAAATGGACACAGGTGAAGGAAATAAGCCCACAGGTGCACCCAATCCACCGAGGTGCACCCAATGTACACAGGAAGAGTACAAAAGGGCCAAACCTTCCCCAAAAACACTTCCCAACAAAACCGTGCTGCCAGTCATTGCTGCAAACATGGAGCTGGAGGCGCTGCATGCCAATCTATAGCTGCAGGGGCTGGAGTACCAGCATAGGCAACAGAAGGCCATGGAGAGGAGGGTGATGAGGATGAGGGGGATGCAGGTGGTGAGGTGGAGCTGTGCTTTGATGCCTCGCACAAGGGCTACACCCTGGGCCCTCACTGTCAGTCAGATACTAACCCTGTACCTCCTAAACAGGGAGACCATACTTGACCTCCTGACCCACAGCTAGGTGGACACTGGGAGCAAGATCAGCATCAGGTCAGCCATACCACTGCTGGTAAAGCTGGTGTTGGCCAGTGGCACGTTCCAGCACTCTGTGAGCCAGCTGTCTGTCTGAGGTGAAGCCCTGCTGCAGCGTCTCACCACTTTTCTCCACACGACGAGAGAAGATCTTCATCTGAAAGAGCCTTCTTCCCTTGAGATGGTGGGGCCAACCAGTTTGCCAATCGCCTTCCCGGACCTGCCTTGGTCGAATAGCCAGTACCCTGTACTCGGAGGCCGGATAACCAGGCACCAGTCCACCCGGACCGCGATTTAAAGGATCGTACCTTTTATTCGTCGGGCAGCACCGCGGCTGGTTTCATCCCTGGGTAGTGCAGTAACTCGAACCTTCCTCCACGACGAGAGCCTCTCTTCCTCTGCTGGATCCCCCGAACTGCAGGAATTACCTGGAACAATCGCCACCGCAGGAGCCACTTCTTCATTTTAAAGGTACATTGGTTGTGGTAGCACTAAAGGTGTTTTAAATCCTTTACCTACCTGTTGAGTTGGCCGCCCCTCTCTCTTAACCTTGTCTTTCACCTTCTGCATCCACCTTTTCAAAATCGTTAACCAAAGACTTGACTGCAGCTACAAGAACATTTTGCTCCTGGGCCCTTGCCCTGTACCACTGACTCTGGTACAGGCCTACTGACTCTGACTAAATTTGTTAGAACTGCCTTCTCTAGATTGCTTCTCTACTAGAACTGTGTTGGTGCACCTACTTCTTATAACCACCCTTTCATTCCCACTTTTTAAACTTGTGAAGTGCCATTTTGCTCAGTTTTCATTTAAGTATTGCCTATACTGATGTACTGCCTTGCTTGATCTGGTCCACAAACTGATGGGAAGTGTTGCTAGGGTGTGTAAGAAGATCTTTCTGTATAACCTGTGCTTTCCCTCCCTTGTGAGAAATTGCTAGAGTGCCATTTGTGTTTGGTTTTCACTGTGCCGTTTTGCTCAGTTTTCACTCGTGCTCAAACTTGTCTACAATTTAACTAGGGAGTTGTGTATACTTTCTTTGACCAAATTTAACTTGCTTAAGAACTGTGATAGATGTGTTTAAATAGAAGGGTATAAAATAAATATATATATTATTTTTACTACAAAGCTTTGGTCAGTGCTTTCTTGTTCCATAGTACTTAAGACCTATTGTGTAAACCCTGAATACTGCTCATCTCCCTCTTGAGATATGCCTGACTGCTCAGCCACAACTACCAACTAAATCTTTGTGGTGCAGACTGATTCCAAAGGGCATTTATTGCTCTCACCCGTAGTCTTAATCTTCTGTAATTCTCCCTAAGGGAACTGCACAAGATTCTGCCTAACGGCATATAACAGGGGCCACGTGAGGACAAAGGTGGCCATTGAGCAGACCTTCTGCCTCTTGAAGGCCCGATTCAGATGTATACACCGGTCTGGGGGTGCACTGATGTACAGGCCAGACAAGGTTGGACAGATAGTCCTGGCCTGTGCAGCAATGTTGCATAATCACGGCACCTACCCACACCAAATGCAGAATTCTGGATTGGATTGCGGAACTGAATACTAAGATTCACCTCACTGCTAACACCCCTTGCCCTTGGTCGACTCACCATATCCTATACTTCTCCTTCCTGCCCATCAAGACTCCTATGCCCTCATCTAAACCCCCCCATGAGGACGCGCAGTGCCAGGAAGATAACCAGGGATTCCATTGCCCCCCACCTATCTGAAGCCCACTCCCTCCACAGACCCCACTGTACTAGCAGCTCTTTACTTTGAAACTTTAACCAAAGCAGTGAATGTGGTAGCCCCTCTTACCTTGCGAAAAGCTAAATCTATGGAGGAGTAATGAGCATCTAAAAACTGAATGTAGACTTTGCTTGCAAGCTAAAGAATCGCTTAAACACTTACTGCTATTTTGCACTAAGCTAAGATCTGAAAGATCAATTCACTTGGGCCCATGGAGTATAAATCATCCATCCTTATGCGCAGAAGATTGGTGGAAACAGATGCATCAAGGAACCGACTTCAAACTGATATTTCCATTAACACGTCTTCTGGAGTCAATTGAAAATCGTCTGATGATGGTATCAGTAGAGTGAATATACTAGCAAAAACTTGACATTGCACGAAATGCCTGACAATAGTGTATGTGGAGATCGTCCAAGAGATCATAATTGATGATTGTTTGTACGTTTGTATGTTGTTTGTTATTCGAATATATTTTGTCTTTTTAAAGGTTTTTAAAAACATACAAAATAAAAAAATAAAAATATAAAAAGCAGACCCATTGCAAATATCAATGCATGATTCTCACCAGACCTCCAGGCCTTACGTTCGAACAAACAATCCAAAGCTGCGTGGAAAAAAAAATCCAATAATAACAAAAAACTAGCCTTTGCAAAGGAATACAAACACGCCATCATTTTAACCAAATCATTAGCCTACAGCACGAGAATTTCTAACACCTCTTCCAACACTCAAGAAATATTCTGCATCCTTAGCGAACTAGAAACCCCAGCCCCTCTCCTTCTATCATTGAAAAAGTTGAGCAATAGTGCACCAGTATACAATCGAATATGAAGGGCAAAATTCCCCTTTTACAGGACGACAAAATCACCCTGAAACAAAACCTTATCATGGCTAAAGCTCCCATTTCAGGCACCACCTTACACGCACACACCAAGGGCCTCATTCCGAGATTGGAGGTAGCCATGGCGCTATTTGCGCCATGGCTGCCTCCAATACCGGGTCCGGCACCGGTCTTGTTCAATGGGGACTTAAAGGTGCATTCCGACCATGGAGGGACTGGTAAGTCCTCATTGAACAAACCATTCCCCATTCCCATTTGAGCCGCCATAGGGCTCAATGGGAATGGGAAGGGCGCTAATAACGGGCTCGCGAATGGCAAGCCAGTTATTAGCGCCCTGGTCCCTTAGCGCGACCCGTAAAGGACGTGTGGTCCGACCACACGTCCCTTACGGTTCCCACTAAGGGACCTCGGAATCTGGCGGTAGGGGATTACCGGCACCGGTCTCCTTACCGGTGCCGGCAATCCCTTACCGCCCAACTCATAATGACCCCACAAGAGTCCACCTACCAATTTATTCCACTTCAGGGAAATCTCAGTAGAAGAAAACACTTACCATCTAGATGCAAAGACGACACCTGCCCTGCAACTATTGTTAAAAAATGCTCAGTCCAAAATGTTTCAATCAATGAGCCCCCTATATTGGCGCCAATGTGGTATGACGGCGGATTATTGGCACATGTGGTGGGGATGTAGCCCCATTAAGGTGTTCTGGGATGAGGTACTAGGGTGGATTAAGGAATTAGGTGGGATTCAGCGTGTAGCCGGACCTCTCCTCATATTGTTTGGTTTGGAAGAGCATGATGGAGACTTCAGGAGTGTGATGCTTGGTAAGCCCGCTATTATTGGCTGCTCGGGCCTGCCTTGCTATCGGTTGAAAAGTGACCAGAGCGCCCATGAAGAAGGAATGGATATATGTGTCCTCTAACATCTGTACAATGGAGAGAATCACGGCAGCCCTCCACAGGAAATCCACTCGCTATGAGCAGTTATGGGGAGACTTTGTAAGACAATATATGACTATTACCTAACGGTCCGCGCCATGCACCGAACAGTGAGGAAGTAACTAGGTTGCACGGTACCTATATTTAGACCGACTGCTCGACACCACAGGAGCGTCGCTTCGGAGTCCCACAAAGCACCTTGAACTGTTCTCCGCCCAAACGAGCTACAGCAGAGCCCAACGACATATAATCAGAAGAAAAACACTTGCCCATTTACCAAAATATAAAGGAATAACTGTTATGTTCATTATCGGATGAGACGCTGTTCCCAGGGGCTACATGGGGGAGGAAAATTGTTGTTTGACAGATGATGAGGGTTTGTTGGAGGGCGGGGGGTTGGGGAAGTTTTGTTGTTAATTACATCCTTTGAACACAGTTGCTCTTTTGTTATGTACAATGTTGAAGAAACCTTAATAAAATCAAATACAAATAAAATAAAAAAAACTGCTCAGACATTTCAGCCCCATTCAACACACATTTCATCAATGCCTCCTTCTCGGCAAATGATGTCCCCTCCAGTTTGAAAGAATCCTGGATCCTCCCTCTACTAAAAAAACCTCATCTAGACCTTACAGCCTGAACAACTACCGCCTGATCACTATGGTACTGTTCCTGCTAAAGATTTTGGAATAAGCAGCCTACAATCAAATTCAAGCCTTCCTCGAATCAGATCAAATATTAGGGAAACGCCAATCTGGCTTTCGACCTAGCCACGGAACTGAATCTGCCTTGCTAGACTTGAAAAATATATTGGACTAATTCAGAGATGAAGGCAAGGTAGCATTACTGCTTCTCCTTGACCTATCGACTGCCTTCGACTTGGTGGACCACAGAACCTTATCTCACTACAGCAGCCAAATTCTCTAAGGACGCTATGACCGAAGGCAGAACCTCAAGAGTTTTTTCAGACCTGGCAAACGCCCCACACAAACTCATTCCTTGCGGAGTCCCGTAAGAGTCTTGCATCTCCCCCACCTTGTACAATATTTTGACTTAACCCTTGTTCGACCTCCTAGACAACCTCAGCGTAATGAACACAAACACTGATAACACACAAATCCTTCTACCACTATCTGGCTCACATGAAAAAGATTATATGCTGATCAATGAAATCTACCTCACCATCCAGTCCCGGGTGGCCATGAACAAACTATGTCTAAAAGATGATAAAACGGAAATCCTGGTAGTAGGATCACCTAGGATGCTTAAAAAAAACGACCTACATCTTACTCATCATTCTTGATCAACAGCATTCATATCCCTGTGTCGGCCTCGGTTAAAACTTTGGGAGTGCACCTCGACGCTACCCTCTCGCCATCTAAATAAGTAAATGCCATTGCCTCACCAGCTGCTTACACAGCCAAGCTCCTTAATGTAGCCAGGCAATACTGTACCCCGACCAGCTGCCTAGCCATTGCTAGATAGATAACCAGAGTGAGACTCGACTACTGCAATGCACTATCCGCAGGCACTAGCAAGAAAAACATTTGCAAAATGCAGATAATACAAAGAAATGCATTACAGTATGCGCTCAACATCTCCAAAAAAGACCACATATCTTCTGAAAGAAAACAGGCTCCCAAAAAAAGAAAGGTTTAACTTCTAAATCCTCCCCATCACCCACAAATGCCTTCACAACCCAGCGCCGGAATATCTGGTCCAAAACATTGTCAAGGCCAACCCTACAAGGGCGGTAAGAGTCCCCTACGCGCACAGGATTATCCCACTAAAATACAAGCGTACCAGAGGAGGTGGGGTGAGCGTCCCGTCAATAGTTGCATCCCAATGGAACTCCCTTCCACCTGCGCTACAATCAGAGAGCTCACAGGGGGCATTCAGAAAAACCCTAAAACCTTCCTCTTCACTTGACAGTGATCTGACAAACTTTGGACCCCAGAAGTAACAAGTCCCTCTGTTGCTTATCTCAGCACCTCTCACTATGCTTTGTTAAAATCAGCTCTCCTAGTCTTATGTGTAAGTTTTCCTTTACCAAGTATATATATCATGTAACAGGTTTGCAACAGAGCCTTGATGCACATGGGTTTAGGAGTGTTACAAATGCAAATAAATAAATAAATAAACAAACCAATAAATAAATAAATATGCATCAGGTGCAACATACCCCTGGACTCAGATCTGGACATGCCTCCCCAGAGGATGATGTTGCAGTGCCAGCCAGTCCCATGCATGTGCGCACTGAGTGCATAGAGGCCAGGAATGGGCACATGGCCCGGAAAGAACTGCTTGAGAACTTTTTGGGAGTTTACCCGCCACTCTACACACACCTTGCATCTTTGTAAATATCATGCACCATCACAGTAAACACTTGTTTGAAAAAAGGAATGTCCTATCATTGCTTCAAGTGAAATATTTTGTATTGTAATGTGAATAGTGGCAACCCCAAACACCCCCTCTCCCGCACCCTCCCCGAACAACCCTTCCTCCTCAAACACCCCCCTTTTCACTGCACTACCCAAATACCACCCTGCCCCTGCACTCCCCAAACAACCCCCTCCCTGGCCCTCTCCACGCACCCAGTGATGCACCCTGCCAATGTTCTACAGTCACATGTGGCGCCTCTTCGCAATGGGGCTCTTTGCCTGCTCCATTGATTACTGGAGTCGCTGAAGTGGTGCCGTGGGGTTCCAGGCTGGGAGCCCTGGGTGGTGGTGATGGAGGTTGGTGGCTCAGATCCCTAGGCCCACATGTGCTGCAGCGTCGATTGGATGCTGTGATTGATTGCTTCAGTTGTGGTGGAGGCTACCTCATTGCCCTCACGCTCCCTTTGGGCAAGAGAGATGAGGATGGCAGTGGTATGTCTGAGGGACCTGGCAGTCCTGCAGCTCGACCCCTGCATGCATTCCGGCATCTGGCGCATCTCATAGAGCTGCTGGCATGCCATGACAGAGAGTTTCGACTGTCTGTACTCAGTGGCATGCATGCCAGAGGGGTAGGACGTGTCAATTGCACACATACCAAAGGGGTAGGACGTGTCGTTGTTCTCCTCGTCAGTCGTAGTGACCCTGCCACCATGGACTGATGACTGCAGTGCCGGTGGTGGTGTTGAAGGCACAGGAGAGACAGCAGCATGGGAGCCCAGACTGTGACCTGGTTAGGCCTGCCAGAGGTGGCACTTGGGGCTGGTGTGTCTACCTGCTGACTGGTGGTGGGGCCATCGACCACTGGTGTGGTGAGGGCAGGAGACACAGGCACGGCTGATGTGCCACTTGCTGCGGTGGATGGTGATGGTAGTGGAGCTGATGGTCGTGGGGCTAATGCAGGCGTTGTTGTGCCAGTGGCCTTGCCCTGCTGCCTGGGCCTGCTGGCGGTGGTGTGGACTTCACAGGTCTAGCTGCAGATATCGACAGTCCAACTCCGTCGCTGTGCATGGACTGTGTGCCTGTTGGGAAAAGATGAGCATGCTGTTAGTCGTCTGGGAGCCATGTCTGCAGGCTTGTATTACACTCATGCAACACTCTGTGTGTCCTGCTTTATTCATGTGGCCTCTTTGGAGCCTTGGGCCTAATGTGTGCTTCTACTTGTTGGTGGTGGGAGTTCAGATTGCCTGTTGGCATGCCAAGGTGCCTTTTTTGTGTGTGCGTTGGGCCGATTCATGTCATGAACTTCCTTGGTACTCATGGGTGCTTCTCATGTGTCTGTGTGGGGCTGTACATTTTTGCTACAGTGCTTGTGCATGGCTACGTCTACCTGCATCCACTGGTGTGTGTGTGAACTGCCCATTTACTGTGACTGACGTGTTGGGCCAGTACACTTGCACATTAAGTAGTTCAGTGCTTGGAGATGCATCTATTTGGGCATATTTGCATTTATATGGGGTTTGTTGTACTTACCACCTTTGTCTTGGGCCTCAGCTCCTGCCTCTGCTGTCCCAACGCCCTCAATTCCCTCCATGTGCAGGATGGAGCTGCATGTCTCCTCCCAGGACACGAGCTGGGGGTTGGGGGTGCAACTGTCCCTCCTCGTGTGGGAGATGAGGTTCCGGAATCTCAGGCACGGATCATCCTAGCGCCTCCGGCAGTCCCCACAGCTGTCACCCTTTCAACCACCACCTGCCAAATGGCAGTCTTACTTTGCTGGCTGGTCTTTCTGTGGCCATCCCCAAAGAGTGCCTCTGAGTGCTGCACCACAGTGTCAATCAGTGCAGTCAGCTCGGCCTCAGAGAATTTGGGTTTACGCAGACGGATGTCAAGGACTCGTGACTTTTGGCTTCCAGTGGATGTCAGTTGAAAGTGAGGGATTCAAAGTGGATTGAGTTTTAGAGATGGCTGCCAACAAGCTTCCCATTCCGGCGGTGATGGTAAATTCCTGCAGTTTGGGTGCCGGTTTCAGTATTACCGGCATGTATCTGCTGGTAATACTGCTGGATGCCTGCCGACGCCAGTGTTTCTGGCATGCCGGTATTACCATTTCTGGCAGAGGGGTGAGGGTGCCCCTGAGGAATCGTAATTCACTGGTAATTCCGGCAGTTGCCTTGCTGGAGACAGTAATACAGGCATGCCGTAATTTTCAGCGTTTTATCTGCAAACTTGTAAAGAGACCCTAAGTCTTGATATCTGGATGTAAGTGGCTTTGCTTTTCTCTGATGAGAGGGTTTGATGTATTGTTGGAAGTGGGACAACAGAATTGGTAATGGTAAATTGAGCTATGTTAAATGATGAAAAGCTGTATAATAACGGAACTATGCTTCACATTACAAATGTGGCGGCAAAAACTAGATTTGTGCTAAAAAAAGAGGACACATTTTCATGGTTTTTGGAATCTCATTTCTTTGTCTTGCCTCAGGAGTGTGAACTGGTAGTGAACAACCCTCCAGCATATCTCCTCCCCATCCTAACACCCACAGCACCATAACCTCAAGGAGTGGTCATAAAACAGGAGGAAAGACAGAACCTGAGAGGGAACTGTCCCACATAAGGAGAATAAAAACATTAGGCCTCGATGTACTGCCAAAATCATTTACTGTTACTGCCGCTCAGCCCCATCGGTTTACCTCGGGTTTACGAGTGGTGGTATGATGGTGTAAATCTGCATTTTTGCAATCCATAGGACTCAATGGGGGTTATTGGCAGATTTGCCACAAGCAGTAAATCCATGTGGTAAATCTGACGATTTTTGACCTTAAAGTGAAGGATTTACCTCTGCCCTCATGCTGGGGGTAAATCTTCAACTTCAAGGTCAAACTCGGTCCGAGGTGCGGTAAAAGCTTTATTTCCAAAAAAGTGCAGTGAGTTACTGCCACTTTTTTACCACACCAAAGAACCTGTGATTAGGCCCTTTGTGTCTCGTTTATATTTTGCGTAATGTTGAGAAGTTTTCAATGCCAAAAACCGCCATTTGCCAAAACTTGGATCCAGCACCGGTAAAATGGAATTTCCACCAGGATGCTTGCAGCAATTAATGATTTATCCTAAGTATATATGCGTGTACATGTATACAAATATCACTGACTAGTTAGTGTTCAATCATAGTGAATACTTTTGAGTGTGGTGAAGTATATGTGTTAATAATTTGTTTTCTTATATAATACATCATGTCGGATTCCTCCAGCTTCTAAACGCTGTCACAGAATTAAAACTCGCAAAGTGCTGGCAAGTTTTATGGAGTCCCAAACGTGTCGCTATGGAACGCGAAATATGGCTGCGCTAGTCAAGCCGCTGCTAAAGCGGCCCTTTATGGCGTGCACTCAGCAGGTTTATTCAATCACTAAGTCAACACCTAGTTGGTTATATTTTAACCCTGTACAATGTGTCTGCCTCGTGCTTTATGCTCACCTTTCAGGATGATGGCGTCCAGTATTCGACATGTCAACATTCTAGCTGGCACGCGGCCCTAGAACCGCTGACTGTATGATATTTACCTGGGGCGGTGCGAGGAGGAGGTTCAGCTAAAGGCTTTTAATGCATACGCCAAGTAAGCGTGCTATCATAAGAATGTGAAAACAGCCGTGCAATACACGGATGCACCAGACTGAAAAGCCGGACGTTGGTTGAAGTCGACATCGTTGAATTCGATAAGTCGACATCTTTGATTTAGATTTGTGAATTATTGGGAAAAGCACGTGTTCACACAATTAAAAAGAGACGTGCTCAATTTTTCATCTCTTTGTTTTCCTTGCTTTCAAATTTAAATGCCCAAGAGTGACTTCACGACATGATTTACAAAATGTCATCCATGAAAGAGAAAAGTTTGAAATACAAAATGGAAAATACCAATATTTTACAAGAACTTTATAAAAATGTCGATCTCTATATATATAAAAGCAGAACATCTGTTAGTTTGTTTCTTATACAGTTCCACACCCGCCAATCTGCACCAAATGTGCATATTTGCCTGTTGGGACCCTCCGGACATTACTGGCTACATGACATTTGGACACTTATCCCTTTCCCTGGATTTCAGCCCCTTCACACATGAGAGGGTTGCCTGAAATCAGCAAAACATCAATGTGGTAGTAGAAGGATCGGACACAGCTCATTTTAAGCGCCTCTCTTAAACAACACTCACTCGAAAACCTTGAGAACCATGTTTCAAGGCCCTAGGACGCACCGTTTCCGGAGGAAATTTGCACCATAACGCACTGTGCCGCTCCAGGTTGAGGGAGCCTACTGGGGGTGCCATTATACTGCAGCACGCCAACTCTCGCCTCCCCTCCACATCTGTTCCGGGTTATGTAAACCAGCCACACATGCCCATTCTCAGTGCACTTTACTTCAGAGTGCAAAGCACATCAAGCGATAAGCGGCTTGGAACAGCAACCTACAGGATCATTGATTTTCAACAATTGATGAGAGTTATCGGAAGCCGTGCAAAGTACGGGTGCTTTTTGCTAGTTAAATATAAATACAAAATATGTGAGTTACATGCTATGAGCAAAAAACTGTATTTAAAAGAAACAATGTGATTTGGAGGTGATCCGTATTAGAATTAACCAAATGTAACACCAACAGTAACCCAAACAAAACAAGAATTGACAAATCCCCCCAACCCTGTTTTTTTTAAAAACACTTATTTTACTATACGAAACTAGCCTAAACCCTTTAACATTAAAAAAAAATGCATTCGAACATTTTTTTCCCAAAACTTTGTATTCGAAAATTTTGTGTTTAGAAACTTTTTTTTCCAAAATTATAACTGGATACGATGTTTACGAATCGTCAAGGTATTTGCATTATGTTCCCATATACTTGCACCATTCTTCAGCTATTGCTATTATACACCCATGAAATAGTATTATTTGTCAGGAAGTTACAGGCAAGCATTGCCATCATATACCAGGTAATGCCATCAAAATACCAGGTACTCACACCATTGCCAGGTATTCCTATAAAGTCTGTGTGCTTAAACCATGCCCATCCAGAGCCCTGTTACTAACACCATTGCCAATGATATACACTGATAGCAATGCCAGATTGCAGTATGCCTGGTTCGCAAAGCAGTGCTGGGTTACATCATGTCCACATAGCAAAGAAGTTCAAGGTTTCGTTTTTTCCAAGTAGCATATTAGTGCCATATTCCATTACCCCGAATTGGGACAGCAATTTCAGGTTCCTTTATGCCCACTTAGCAAAGTAAAGCCAAATACTAGGATAGCAAGTTTGCACAGAATTCTAGGGTTCCAATATGTGAAGTAGCACAGGGCGGCCACATTGCATTACTCATTTTTAAGTCAAACCAGGTACCATTATGGTAGCCCAGTTACCACTGCAAGGCTCAGTAATCTCTACGACGTTGTGCACTTTTTTTATATGAGACCATTGACTTCCCAAACAAATATCCACTATTGATTCATTTCTGTTCATACAATGTACACATAACATTTCACCTTCCGGCAAACAACAACCCACTGAAAGTAACCCTCTCCTGCATCGAAAAAATCCCAGACCGCAGGGCATCCGGCAGCCTACACATTTAAGATCATGCACGTTGGCACCACAATGATCAATGACCTTCACTTTGCCTGACCATCATCAGGAGGCTGGAAACCTCTGTGCCATATTTGACCCTATTTTGCACTTTTCAAAGCAGTGCAATGTCATAGTGAAGAAAGCGAAACCTCACCTGCTAAAGAACAACTTCCCGTCTTAGTTTTCCTATGCAAGCTGAATTCCATAAGGGCCTTGACGCTCCACCACCTATACTATTCCAACAGCATCTATGAAGGAGCCCAAAAATGTCTGCTCAAGCAACTTAACAGCATCCAAGCAAAATGGCTCCCTTAGCTGATTTTATGCATGGTCAGAACGGTTTAAGCCATGATCTACGCATACATGGAAAGTGCAGATGGACTGAGCACAGCCCTCGAAATAGATGATGTGATTACTTTCCGGTAATCTTCATTACTCTTCCTTTTCACAGTCTTACTTAGGAGGTAGTAATCTCCATTACAGGAACCCTTTTATTATCATATGCCCTGTCCCTCTCAAAAAGAAAATAATACCCCCAGTATCCCAGCAGGCATTAGTTAATTTTTACCAACCAAAAGGACAATAGCCATTACCTACAGTTCTGAATGGGAGCAGCATATCTACAATACTGTGACGATGTGGCGATGAAGAGCAGGACTAGGAATAATGATGATTACCAGTAAGTAATCAGATCACTACCTCCACATTCCTCTTCTTCGCTCCAGTACTTATAAGGTATACTAAATCCCCAGTGGAATCGGTGGAGCAATCAGGGTCTGAACAGAAATTATGCTGTGTGCATGCACCCCATCACCATTGTATTCAAGTAGCACCAACATTCCATGGACCTTAAGCAAATTGTGCTCTCCCTCATGCACAACAAAGGCAACACCCTAGACTTAGCCTTCACATCATCCTCATCACCTGTGCAGACCCTATTCCACTTGACTGGTCTGACCATGCCACTATCGGTCACCCACTCAACTACGGCCCACAAAGGTCAGGCTAACCGCCTCCTCACTCAACATCACTCATTCAAAACCTACCCGGTCAATGAGCTAGAAGCAAACTTTACTAACTTCCCCACCACAGGGAATGCCCCAGGCCTCCTTGAATAATTCAACAACTCTGCTGTGAAACTGGTGGAAACTCTTGCCCCCCCCCAAAACCAGCTGCTCTAAGCCCAAACCATCTGCCTATTGGTACACCTCTGAGCACAATTAACAGCCAACAGTAAGCATTATTTGATTGCTATGCTGGTCCGACGAACTTAGAAGGAGGACCGACCTACAGCGTTCACTAAAAAACAAGCGAGGCCAATCGATAAGACAGACAGAGTGGGCCACAGACTAACAAGCGGCTCAGTGCTTCTTTAACGTTGGACCTAGCAGTCCCAATCGGAACAGGGGCAGAGTCAGATGGATGTCCCTCAGGGCCACAACTTTAGTCTCCACACATGGCAATTGAGGAAGGTGCAGTAAGATATATAGCATAGTCTATCAAACTCCAGATACTAGTGAGTATATCACTGTATGATTTATCGAAGACTGTCCTGAAGAAAGTGGTTTTAGCAAACTCATACCACTGAAACCGGTAGACAGTAGAGACTGTAATAGGGGTTTTATCATTCTTACCCAAGCACACAGTTTCGTTCTGATCTCCTTACGGACCAAAAAAGCTATAAGGGCCCGAAGAGCGATCAGACAAAGTGTCTTTGTTTCAACACACAAAGTGGTTGTTAAAGTAAACACACATTTATATTTGAGAGATTCTAGAGGGATGTTCATTGTGTGTATAGGTTATTAAATTGAGTTATAGCAGAAATAGACAGCTGAACTATGCCATAGTTGCTCTATTTTTAAGTATGAATGATAGAGAGTGGCTGAAGAGGGGAAGAGAATAAGCCCACCAAGAACAGTGATTCTTGAAGACCATAGAAGATAATACATCATTCCCTTTTCTGGTTCTTATTCTATCCACTTTTAGATAAGCGGCACACCAGCGCAGCTTAGAATTAGTATAACAATAGGCAGCATTAGTGACGCTATCCTTGTGTCTCTTTAAGTGTGTGGACTTCAAGGTTACCTCCTCTTTAACTCTTGGATGAGTGTAAAGCATGATGCAATGCACCGTTGTGCAGATGTATTAGCCCTTCTTTTGTGTTAATGCACCCCTGAGCTTACCTCCAACAAATGCCCAATATAGAGCCCTAAAGAAATAGTGGCGCAAAACACTTAACCCTGGAGACCTCATCCAACCCCAAATCGCTGCACATGCCAACCGTAGGATTCTGATTACATACAGAGGCCAAGGCTGCTTACTATTCCACCACCATTACAGAAGCCTCTAAGAGGAGCAAAGTCCTCTTTGAAGTAGGAAAGCATTGTACCCAACTCTCACTTGACCCCAAGGTACCAGCAATTCAGAAAGAATATGATGGAAGCAACACATTTGTTAACGAGAAAATAAGACAAAATCCAAGAGACAATCGAACCAACCTCCCACAGCCTTAGCGCCTCCTGCACCCTGGCACACACACGGCCCCTCTGAACTAAATTCTCTCCTCTCTCTCCCCAGGATTTCCTAAAAACGATTGCCTCCGTCTAACCTACTTCTTACTCTGATAATATCATCCTGGCCTTCATCATTAAACAATTGACGAGCCCAGCGCTAAATGTTCCCTTTAGCATCATTAATGCCTCCCTCACGGAAGGGTCATTCCAGCAAAATCACTGCGACTCCCCCACCTTGCGATATGGCCCAGATCACTGCTGCATTACCTCTGATGGAGCTGCCCACAATATGACCTGGCGCCTGGACCCACACCATCCCAACAAGGCTACCAAACGCGACAATCACTTCCTTAACCCTATTTCTAAAATCAATGTTAATCCGATTGCGTCCCCCACCCTGAGTTGAGATCCCGCCGCCGCACCACAAATGTTCCTATGGATGCAGCTCCCATAGCTTCGACACCTGCAACCTCAGCGACTTTGCAAAACCTTGCGGCCATGCGGCAAGTATCACTGCCATTTCCACCCCAAATTAGCCCTTCTGCCTGTGCCCTACTACAAGCACCCAGTTGAATGTGGCTGCATATGAGCACGCTGTCCCAAGCTACTCTGATGACTGTGCTTAACATTGCGCCCACATGGCTAATGCTCCGACTAACACCCTTCATGTGTCCTGCGCTCAGTGCTCAGCCGTTTCTCATTCTGAATTAGCGTTCTGTCTCTGCTGACCCCAATGACTGCGCTATTCACTGTGGCTATATGGCAATTAATACAAATATGACTCCGAATGTCGCCATGAATGTGCCCCTCACCATGTGTCTCAATTCAAATGCCCAGCCTAATGTTGCACCTAATGAGCGTTTTGAGTCCAATGACTTTGCTACTCACTGTGCCCATATGGCAAATATTATTCTGAATGCCGCCATGAATGTGCCCCTCACCATGTGTCTCGCTGCAAATGCCCAGCCTAATGTTGCTCCGAATGAGCGAGTTGACACTGATGACCCCAATGACTGTATTCATCTCTGTGCCCACTCATCAAATACTTTGCGGAATACATCTATGAAGGAGTCCTTCATGCATCCTGCGTTAAATGCCCAGCCAAATGTTACTCAGAATGAGCACTCCGATTCACGTGACCTCATTAATGGTTAAACGTTGCGCCCATATGGCCAATGCTGCAGCCATTACTTCTCTAAATGCCCCCATGAATGAACCACTTACCTTGTGCCCAGCTGCAAATATCTTACCGAATGTTGCCCTGAATGAGCAATCTGACGCTGTCGACCCTAATGACTGTGCTACTCTCTGTACCCATCTAGAAAATACTACTCATGCCACCATGTGCACTGACTGCTGTTCCCCTTATGGTGACCCAGAATCATGTGTTCATGTCACATGTACCTCTACGAATACTGCATCGCCTGACTCGCACAGTCCCCTAGACAACACAGACACCTGTGACACCCCTGTTGAGTCTAATGAAAAGCTGACTGCCTCTCCCAATGTCCCTCTCCCGCAACACCTGTCCCACCCGCACCTGTGCAGCAAACCAATATCTCGAGAGCACTCCCCTTCGAATGAGTGCTGCCACAAGTGACACTAACCCCATCCTAGTGAACATCTCAGATCAGCCCAAACCCAGCTTTCATTAAGGGCAGACTTATCAATGCTAGATCACTAATAGCACATGCCCTAGACATACATGACCTCATTACCCTCAACCAACTTGACATACAGAAACATAGCTGCACGCAGCAGCTGGACCCTCCCTATCGTTAGCTGTCCCTGAGGGACACACAATCTACAGGAAGGATAGGCCTCTAACCAAAGGAGGCGGGGTTGCCTTGATCACCAAATCCAATCTGACCTTCAGAGAACTACCTATCCATTCCTTCCCATCAGGGGAACTACTCTCACTTAAACTGTCCATACCTAACACTGCCTCACTCATCCTACACATTATATATAGCCCTGCAGGCCCACTCCACTCCTTCGAAAAGGACATAGCCCTCCTCCTATCTAACAACACCAAGACATCATTAAGAATCATCATCTTAGGTGCTTTCAACTTAGGCCTTTATGACAACGCTGATAACGATGCCAAGACCATACACAACACAATTGCCTTCCTAGGCTTCACCCAGCACATCGACCTCCCCACTCACGACAAAGGTCGAACCTTAGATTGGCTTGCCGACATAAACAGTGCGATCAGTATCGTAGTGAACTACCCCTGCCCTTGGTACGACCACAACATCATTACGTTCACCTTCCCCAAGCAAACCACGACCAAAACTGCTTCTCAACTTGCCCCTGCATCATTTGCAAGAAACACACACAATATTAATCGCACCAACTTGCTCCCCTTGCTACTTCCCATTACAGCTCACTCCCATTCTGCTGGTAGTCCAGCACTCATGGTCGAGCTATATAACACCACCCTCGTGGAGGTCCTCAACAAGCTAGAGCCACTGAAACTCTGCAAACCTAAATCATCTGCCCACCTCAACTCCTGGTATACACCCAGCCTTAAGAACCTAAGATCCATCAACTGGGTTGCTGAGTCCACATGGAAAGTCTCCCCGACCAAAGCCAACAGAGATCTCTTCCTAACCTCTGCAAAAAATATAAGTTAGCTCCACTTCAGGCAAAGAGCCTCGTGTACAACAAGTGTTTCCCCAATGCTAAATCAGGGAGCAAAGAATTATTCTCCATCGTGCAAGGAACTCGAGCCCCGGTCAGTCCACCAGAAACCTGCCACAAAGACAAAGCCTGGTGTATGGACATCCAAAAAGCATTACTAGACAAAGGGCCTGATCACGACCTCGGCGGTAACGCTAACGCTATTAGCGCGGGGGCTATTAGCGCGATCGCCATAGCCCCGGCGCTAATAACGCGGGATCACGAGTTGGGCGGACCTGGAAGTCCCCATTCCCCATTGAGCCCATTCAGGAATGCCCCATTCCCCATTGGGCTCAATGGGGAAAATTCGCGCTCTTACTGCCGGCGGATTTCCCGCCGGCGGTAATAGCGCGAATTGTCAGCGGATTTCCCCCCAGCCAAGAGCTGGGGCGAAATCCGCCGAAGCCCTGATTTGGCGGACCCTTAAATCCGGCGGTAATAGCGCTACCGCCGGAGTTAAGGGTTACCGCCCAAGTCGTGATCAGGCCCAAATTATCCATGCTCCAGAACAAAAGACGAGGTGCCCGCCACTGAACTGTCACCCCCTCTGACACTCTCATCATCGAAAAAACACAACACACAGTTTGAATTTAGGCCAGTCTCCACTACAGAGGTTATCAAGATCATCTCTAGCATCAAACCTTCCAGGTGCCAAGGAGATATCTGCCTCGCCCCATCCATCAAAGAGTGCGTCATCAAGCATGTCCCATTTATCACCTCCCTCATCAACAACTCCTTCGCACAAAGTAGCGTTCCCAACAACCTAAACGACGCCTGGGTCCTCCCACTGTTAAAAAAAACCTTCACTCGACCACAACATCCCAACCAACTACTGCCCCATTACCACCGTCCCATTATTCCTAAAAATCCTCTACCGAGCCACCTACCTTCAAATAAAAGAACATCTGGAAGCAAACAACCTCCTGGGCCTATGCCAATCAGTGTTCAGACCTAGGCATGGCACGGAAATGGCGCTCCTTGACCTCAAAAACCAAATGGATACCATCATCGACAATGGAAAGCTAGCTATCTTACTTCTCCTCGACCTCTCTACGGGCTTTGATCTTGTGAACCATAATATCCTATGCTGCCATTTATGTAGTGCCACCCACGTCTCGCCTAAAGTCATAACATGAATAGAATAATTCCTCTCAGATCGAACAATGAGCGTTTTCTCTAACACAGCAACCCCCCCCCCCCCTGCCCCAGTTCGGTGCGGCAACCCCCAAGGTTCCTGCGTGTTGCCTACATTATACAATATATTCACTAAGCCACTGTTTGATTGTTTAGATGAACTTGGAGTGTCTTACACTAACTATGCGGACAACACGCAGATCCTCCTACACCTCACAGGCAACTACGAGAAAGACTCCACGTCACTCAACAACATCTATCAGATCATCCAAACCTGGATGGCCCAACATGAACCGTGCCTAAATGACGACAAAACGGAGCTCCTACTGGTAGTCACCCAGACTTGTCTAAAGAAAACTCGACCCAGAATACGAAAGCTTTACTATAGACGATAATACCATCACTATGTCAAAGGAAGTTAAAACCTTAGGAGTGTACCTGGACTCATCATTATCACTCACTAAACAAGTCAATGCCACTATCTCATCTCCAGCATACATAGCTAAACTGATCAATGCATGCAGACCCTACCTCTCGCCTGACAGCTGCATAACCCTAGCCAGAGCCCTCATGCTGTGCAAATTGGACTATTGCAACTTTTCTCCTTGCCGTTGCTTCAGCAAGCAACATAAAAAAACTTCACGTCACACAAAACAATGCCCTACGAGCCGCCCTAAATATTCCCAAAAGAGAGCACATATCTGAAACAAGACGCAAAGCACATTGGCTACCCGTTCAGGACCGAAACAGATACAAAACCATGTCGATCACCCACAAATATCTGGCCAACATTGAACCAAAATACCTCTCCAACACTCTAACTTCAACCCAAACAACCAAACAAACACGTGCCTCGACTGCCCATCTCCTCACAGTGCCCAAATTGAAGAGAGCCAAAGCCGGAGGCTGAAGTTTCCCAGTCGTACAGCTAAAGAATGGAACACCCTCTGTCATGATTCCTGCCCCTCATGTCCCCAGCCCTTCAAGATGTCAGGCTGGAGCCAGGCCACGATCACCTACATGGCCCTCAAGGGCCTCTCCATCCCACCAAAGACCCCTTGGAGTCAGACCTGGCGCTTGTGGCTCCAGACTCACTCACTCCCATAGGATAACATTGGGGATTGGACTTGTAGTGCATTGATGGGGACAAGATGGATGCCCCCACATATTTCGGTTCCCAGAACTGCATGTGCGGTCTAGTCTTTTGGGTGTGGTTCAGCCCAGAGACACCTGGGATACCCAGAGACTATTTAAGCCACACCCAGGCTGAGGAACATGCTTTGCGTTTTCTGCACCTGCAGCGTGACACTCACCGTGTTCGGATTGGTCTCCAGTAGGCCTGCATCTTTCTTCTGCACTCAGCTCCTGCAAGAACACCGTTAGGAACAGCCTTACCTTGCGGCGCTTCTGCCCATCATTCATCGCTCCTTCTGTTCTGCAGGCCTCTACGGCGGTGTCATTCCCATCCCGGCACGCCGCTTTCTAAGAAAAAGGGAAAAGAACAGAAAAAAGGCATTAGTAAGCATTCTGCAAATCCTCGCTTATTTTTAAATACTGTACGAGCTTCAAACGCTTACCTGAATCCCAGCCGCTCTGGGGGAACTCTGTCTCAGGAACTTCTCATCCATCTGCAAGAGGGAAAAGACACTCCAGGTTAGCGTGGAAACATCTAGAGGCGCCGCATACCGCGCTTACCCACCGCATTTGTTCTTCATAACCGGCACGTCGCGGCACCTAAGAGACACAGAAAAAGAACTCTCTTCAATGCAAATACAAAAGGGGTGCATCGTGCTTCGCGCTCTCACTCACCTTCAGCGCTACTCATCTCAGCAGCACGCCGCCATCCCTGGACGCCAGCCATCAGCTAAGGAAGGAAAGGAACAAAGTTAGAGAACTGTTCAAAAGACTCATTATACTTACCTGTCGGACTCTTGCCAGTGAAGTAACTAGGCAGCAACGAGCCTGCATCAATCAACGCGCACCTGCGCTGAAAGCAGGACCGAGAGCACACTATCCAAGAAAACAAGGTAAGCTGTGGATCAAAGGGAAGGGTTGGACCCCGAGGAAGAAGGGGTTCAAGCACACAGAGACAATAGGGAGTTAAACTCTACCAATCCTGTGTTTCAGGCCCAGTCTCCAGTCGAATAGCCTCCAGGGAAGGGTTCGAGGTCGTAAGCGGTCAGAACAGGCTCAGTGACGTCCCCGTGGATACCAGGTGAGCGTTACAGAACGCAAAGCCTCACATCAAAATCCACCTGGGTGTCATGGAAATGTCAGAAACCGACCAGTTAGCCCACATTTTGGGGCAGCTACTTTCCGAAGTACATGCATCCAGGCAGGAGACCAACACCCTGAGGAGAGAGCTGATAGTAGCCAAAGAACGCACTGATGATTTAAGCCGGCAACTTCTCCAGTCACAAGCAGGGCATGCACCATTGCCGGGAAGCGTACCCTCAATGCCAGCGCCATCAGCCAATCCCGTTCAGATTACCCTTCCTGGGGCAGTTCCCTTGGTCCCGCCCGAACGATTTACGGGGGATCCCAAGAAGTTTGCAACGTTCATGAACCAGTGCCGCCCACACTTCTTTTGTAGGCCAGGGGCCTTTCCGAATGACCAATCACAGGTCGCTTTTATGCTATCATACCTGAGTGGTAGCGCTGCGGACTGGTCTGTACCCTTTGTGGCCCAAGACGATCCTTTGCTGCATGACTTCAGGGGCTTTCAGCAGGAGATGGAAAAGCTGTTTGCCCATCGTACTCATGGGCAGGCATTAGACAACGAATTTCTGTCCCTACGCCAAGGGAATCGAGACCTATTAACATGCATAGCCACGTTCAATAGACTCGTAATTGAAGCAGAATGGCCAGTGGAGAAGAGAACCACGTTATTTCATCGGAGGTTGCGGGGGGAGCTCAAGGATGTTCTCGCACAAGTAGTGAACAACCCGAAAGACTGCTCAGAATTCATTGACCTTGTTCTTCAACTGGATCGTAGGTTGCAGGACCGAAGAGCAGATCGAACCATACCGGACCCTCGCCCTATGTATGTGCGTTCAAAGGACAATACTGCCCGAACAACGGAAGGTTCAGGAGAGCCAATGCAAATCGGGGGGGGTCAGATCCCCCTTGACTAAAGCGGAAAGGGATAAAAGGAGACAGCAGCAGTTATGTCTGTACTGTGGAAGGTCAGGTCATTTCCTTAAAGAGTGCCCTGTGAATCCACCGAGGAGGACGCTAGGGGCCACGGACAAGGAAGATACCATCAAAGAATCGGAAAACTCCCCAGCCCGGCAAGTGTAGGGGTCCACTTGTCGAGCGAAGAAAGTGAACTACAGACCTCCCATTTTGCACTATCTGTGGTCTTGATCAATCACCAACAACCATCTCAGATGCACGCAGTAAGAGCGTACATAGACAGTGGAGCCATTGGGAATTACATCAACCAGGATCTTGCGGCAAAGATGGGGCTTTCGTTACGCCCTAAATCAACCATCGACACTGTTACCACTGTCGACGGCACGGAAATAGCTTCTGGTCCAGTATCCCAATGCACTGCAGCTTTAACCCTTCTGTGCCAGGATGGACACCAAGAATCTATCGTTTACGACCTCATTAAGGCACCACAGTTCCGGTTGATTTTGGGAATGCCATGATTGGTAGCTCACAATGCTCAAATCGATTGGCGAGCAAAAGGATTGGCCTTTCCCGAGACTTGCGCCCACACATGTTATCGCTAAGAGAAACAACCAATAGACACCAGAACCTCCACACTTGCGACTGTGGCAATCGGCACCCTACCAAGTGAATACCAGGACTTTCAAGATGTCTTTCAGAAAGAACAGGCTAATACCCTGCCACCGCATAGACCATACGATTGCCAAATTGACCTGATACCTGGTGCACAAATCCCTTGTGGGCGAATTTACGCACTCACGGAACCAGAAACCAGCACCTGAAGGCATATCTTGACCAATACCTGGCCAACGGGTTCATCCGTCCCTCGAAGTCTCCAGCAGCCAGTCCTCTATTCTTCGTACCAAAAAAGGGGGGGTCTTGAGAACGTGCATCGACTATCGCGTACTGAACCAGATTACCGTAAAAAATCGCTACCCCCTGCCACTGATCCCTGAATTGCTTGATCAAGTCAAAGATGCCAAAATCTACACAAAACTAGACCTGAGGGGGGCATATCACCTTGTTCGCGTAAAACAAGGGGACGAATGGAAAAACACTTTCACACCAAATACGGCTTGTACAAATATCAAGTAATGCCCTTTGGCCTTTGCAACGCGCCTGCTGCATTTCAATACTTCATGAACGATGTCCTACGGGAATTGATTGATGTCTGTGCTCTAGTGTACATCGACAATATTCTAGTTTATTCTGCATCAAAGCAGGACCATGTTAAACACGTCTGATCCGTATTGGAGAAACTCCATCAACAACAGCTCTACACCAAGCTCGAAAAGTGCTCATTCCACGTCTCTGACGTGGAATTCCTGGGCTTTATTCTCAGCCCGAATGGAATCCGAATGGATGTACACAAGGTAGATGCTATCCTGAACTGGCCATACCCAAATTCATTCAAGGGGGTTCAAAGTATGCTGGGTTTTGCAAACTTCTACCGCCGGTTCATCCCAGAATTTTCATAAATCGTGCATCCCATCACGTCATTTCTAAGGAAAAGCAACAAAAAGTTCCAGTGAACAACAGAAGCTGAGGAGGCTTTCCGGGAACTCAAAGCAAGATTCACATCTGCCCCAATCTTACGCCAACCTCGCCCTGATCTCCCATACCTGGTGGAAACGGACGCCTCAAGCATGGCTATGAGGGCCATCCTCTCACAAAAGAACCCCGAAATGGGCGAGTTACACCCAGTTGCCTTCTAGTTGCGTAAATTCACACACCCTGAACTCAATTACGCTATCACAGACAAAGAACTCCTGGCCCTTAAATCAGCCTTTAAGGCATGGCGGCACTACCTCTTGGGTGCCAGACACACAATTACCGGAATAACTGACCACCAGAACCTCCAGTACCTAAAAACGGCAAAAGCCCAATCCTCACGACAACTATGTTGGGCTCTTTTTTTTGCTGAATATGACTACGTGATTACATTTCGAACTGGGGTGAAAAACGGGAAGGCCGATGCCCTTTCCCGTATGGGGGTGGAAGAGCAAGGGTATCAGACCCCTGACCCAATAGCAATCATCCCGAGTGACAAGCTCCTAGGAATCACAGCAACCATAACTCAGAAAGAATTACATGAAGAAATCCAAAACCTGATGAGTCCGGAGCAATTACAAGCGTGGAGTGCACAAGGAGAACATTACATGATAAAAGATCAGTTGCCCTACTTCAGGAATCGTTTATTCTTACCAAACCAAGAACTACGAGAACAAGTCATGTCCGGTTATCATGATTCCTTGATCGAGGGCTACCCCGGAATCGCTAAAACCCTAGCCAAGGTAAAACAAAATTATTGGTGGCCCACGTGGCGTAAAGACATTATTCCATTCATCCTATCTTGTGGAGTGTGTGCTCAAAACAAGTCATCCAAGCAGAAAGCGGCTGGGCTATAACAACCATTGGAAATCCCACCAGCACCCTGGCACACGTTGTCCCTCGATTTTATTACTGACTTACCACCCAGTCAAGGGTTTAACTCTATTCTCGTGGTCGTGGACCTATTTTCAAAAATGGCACATTTCTTTCCTCTTAAGGGGCTCTCAAATGCTTCCACTCTGGCAAAGGTATTTCTTGAAGGCATCGTACGGCTCCATAGGTTTCCTTCAGTTTTGGTCTCAGACCGAGGTACCAATTTGTATCTAATTTCTGGAGAAAATGCTGCTCTATGGGCCAGATCGATATCCGGCTATCCACCAGTCACCATCCCCAAACGGATGGTCAAACTGAGAGGACAAATCAGACGCTCGAGCAGTATCTGCGTTGCATTTTACACCAAGCTGAAGGAAGCTGATTCGACCTATTATGGATAGCTGAATATGCTTATAATAATTCCCTACACACCAGCACTGAGCAGACACCCTTTTATACCATGTATGGCAGGCACCCACATACTTCTGAGTTGGACGTTCCTACAACCCTGGAAATGCCAGCAGTCAAAACCTTGCACACAACCATTTCTCAAACCTTTAAAAGGGCAGCTGAACACCTACTTCAAGCTAAGAATCGCCAAAAGAAGTTTGCTGATCAACACCGAGCAAAGGCCCCCAACTACCTAGTGGGAGACAAAGTCTGGCTGGCGTCTAAACACGTGTCCATTAAAGGAGCCAAACTTTCCGTCCAAGATACTTGGGTCCATTCACTGTCACCTCCGTGATCAATCCTGTGGCGGTCAGACTAGCTTTGCCGTCAAACATGCAGATTCATCCTGTGTTCCACGTGTCTCTCCTTAAACCTGTTCAACCTGGGACCCGGGTAGCAATGCCACCGCAGCCAGTAGTAGTCGCCGGGGAGCCAGAATTCGAAGTCAAGGACATCCTAGATTCATAGTACGTCAGATCCAAATTATACTACTTAGTAGACTGGAAGGGGTATGGTCCACAAGACAGGACATGGGAGCCTTGTGAGTACATCCAGGCACCTCGCTTGCTTAGACAATTTCATCAAAACCATCCAACCAAACCAGGACCAGACAGAAGAGCCACCTTGAGAGGTGCCTTGGGGGGGAGTGCTGTCATGATTCCTGCCCCTCATGTCCCCAGCCCTCCAAGATGTCAGGCTAGTGCCAGGCCACGATCACCTACATGGCCCTCCAGGGCCTCTCCATCCTGCCAAAGACCCACTTGGAGTCAGACTTGGCGCTTGTGGCACCAGACTCACTCACTCCCATAGGATAACATTGGGGATTGGACTTGTAGTGCATTGATGGGGACAAGATGGATGCCCCCATATATTTGGGTTCCCGGAACTGCATGTGCAGTCTAGTCTTTTGGGTGTGGTTCAGCCCAGAGGCACCTGGGATACCCAGAGACTATTTAAGCCACGCCCAGGCTGAGAAACATGCTTTGTGTTTTCTGCACCTGCGGCGTGACACTCACCGTGTTCGGATCGGTCTCCAGTAGGCCTTCATCTTTCTTCTGTGCTCAGCTCCTGCAAGAATAAGAACACCGTTAGGAACAGCCTTACCTTGCGGCGCTTCTGCCCATCATTCATCGCTTCTTCTGTTCTGCCCGCATCTTCGGAGGTGTCATTCCCATCCCGGCACGTCGCTTCCTAAGGAAAAGGAAAAAGAACAGAATAAAGGCATTAGTAAGCATTCAGCAAATCTTCGCTTATTTTTAAAGACTGTTCGAGTTTCAAACGCTTACCTGAATCTCAGCCGCTCTGGGGGAACTCTGTCTCTGGAACTTCTCATCCATCTGCAAGAGGGAAAAGACACTCCAGATTAGCGTGGAACCATCTAGAGGCGCTGCATACCGCGCTTACTCACCGCATTTCTTCTTCATAACCGGCATCCACGCTGAAAACGTCGCGGCACCTAAAAGACACAGAAAAAGAACTCTCTTCAATGCAAATACAAAAGGGGTGCATCGTGCATCGCGCTCTCACTCACCTTCAGCGCTACTCATCTCAGCAGCACGCCGCCATACCTGGACGCTGGCCATCAGCTAAGGAAGAAAAGGAACAAAGTTAGAGAACTGTTCAAAAGACTCATTATACTTACCTGTCGGACTCTTGCCAGTGAAGTAACTAGGCAGCAACGAGCCTGCATCAATCAACGCGCCCCTGTGCTGAAAGCAGGACCGAGAGCACACTATCGAAGAAAACAAGGTAAACTGTGGATCAAAGGGAAGAGTTGGACCTCGAGGAAGAAGGGGTTCAAGCACACAGAGACTATAGGGAGTTAAACTCTACCAATCCTGTGTTTCAGGCCCAGTCTCCAGTCGAATAGCCTCCAGGGAAGGGTTCGAGGTCGTAAGAGGTCAGAACAGGCTCAGTGACATCCCGTGGATACCAGGTGAGCGTTACAGAACGCAAAGCCTCACATCAAAATCCACCTGGGCGTCATGGAAACGTCAGAAACCAACCAGTTAGCCCACATGTTGGGGCAGCTATGTTCCGAAGTACATGCATCCAGGCAGGAGACCAACACCCTGAGGAGAGAGCTGATAGTAGCCAAAGAACGCACTGATGATTTAAGCCGGCAACTTCTCCAGTCACAAGCAGGGCATGCACCATTGCCGGGAAGCGTGCCCTCAATGCCAGCGCCATCAGCCAATCCCGTTCAGATTACCCTTCCTGGGGCAGTTCCCTTGGTCCCGCCCGAACGATTTACGGGGGATCCCAAGAAGTTTGCAACATTCATGAACCAGTGCCGCCCACACTTCTTTTGTAGGCCAGGGGCCTTTCCGAATGACCAATCACGGGTCGCTTTTGTGCTATCATACCTGAGTGGTAGCGCTGCGGACTGGTCTGTACCCTTTGTGGCCCAAGACGATCCTTTGCTGCATGACTTCAGGGGCTTTCAGCAGGAGATGGAAAAGCTGTTCGCCCATCGTACTCATGGGCAGGCATTAGACAAGGAACTTCTGTCCCTACGCCAAGGGAATCGAGACCTATTAACATACATAGCCACGTTCAATAGACTCGTAGTTGAAGCAGAATGGCCAGTGGAGAAGAGAACCACGTTATTTCATCGGAGGTTGCGCGGGGAGCTCAAGGATGTTCTTGCACAAGTAGTGAACCCCCCGAAAGACTGCTCAGAATTCATTGACCTTGTTCTTCAACTGGATCATAGGTTACAGGACCGAAGAGCAGACCGAACCAGACCGGACCCTCGCCCTAGGTATGTGCGTTCAAAGGACAATACTGCCCGAACAACGGAAGGTTCAGGAGAGCCAATGCAAATCGGGGGGGTCAGATCCCCCTTGACTAAAGCAGAAAGGGATAAAAGGAGACAGCAGCAGTTATGTCTGTACTGTGGAAGGTCAGGTCATTTCCTTAAAGAGTGCCCTGTGAAGCCACCGAGGAGGACGCTAGGGGCCACGGGCAAGGAAGATACCATCAAGGAATCGGAAAACTCCCCAGCCCGGCAAGTGTAGGGGTCCACTTGTCGAGCGAAGAAAATGAACTACAGACCTCCCATTTTGCACTATCTGTGGTCTTGATCAATCACCAACAACCATCTCAGATGCATGCAGTAAGAGCGTACATAGACAGTGGAGCCGTTGGGAATTACATCAAACAGGATCTTGCGGCAAAGATGGGGCTTCCGTTACGCCCTAAATCAACCACCGACACTGTTACCACTGTCGACGGCACGGAAATAGCTTCTGGTCCAGTATCCCAATGCACTGCAGCTTTAACCCTTCTGTGCCAGGATGGACACCAAGAATCTATCGTTTTCGACCTCATTAAGGCACCACGGTTCCGGTTGATTTTGGGAATGCCATGGTTGGTAGCTCACAATGCTCAAATCGATTGGCGAGCAAAAGGATTGGCCTTTCCCGAGACTTGCGCCCACACATGTTATCGCTAAGAGAAACAACCAATAGACACCAGAACCTCCACGCTTGCGACTGTGGCAATCGGCACCCTACCAAGTGAATACCAGGACTTTCAAGATGTCTTTCAGAAAGAACAGGCTAATACCCTGCCACCGCATAGACCATACGATTGCCAAATTGACCTGATCCCCAGCGCACAAATCCCTTGTGGGCGAATTTACGCACTCACGGAACCAGAAACCAGCACCTGAAGGCATATCTTGACCAATACCTGGCCAACGGGTTCATCCGTCCCTCGAAGTCTCCAGCAGCCAGTCCTCTATTCTTCGTAACGAAAAAGGGGGGGGGGGGACTTGAGAACGTGCATCGACTATCGCGTACTGAACCAGATTACCGTAAAAAATCGCTACGCCCTGCCACTGATCCATGAATTGCTTGATCAAGTCAAAGATGCCCAAATATACACAAAACTAGACCTGAGGGGGGCATATCACCTTGTTCGCGTAAAACAAGAGGACGAATGGAAAAACACTTTCGCACCAAATACGGCTTGTACAAATATCAAGTAATGCCCTTTGGTATTTGCAACGCGCCTGCTGCATTTCAATACTTCATGAACGATGTCCTACGGGAATTGATTGATGTCTGTGCTCTAGTGTACATCGACAATATCCTAGTATATTCTGCATCAAAGCAGGACCATGTTAAACACGTCTGTTCCGTATTGGAGAAACTCCGTCAACAACAGCTCTACACCAAGCTCGAAAAGTGCTCATTCCACGTCTCTGACGTGGAATTCCTGGACTTTATTCTCAGCCCGAATCGAATCCGAATGGATGTACACAAGGTAGATGCTATCCTGAACTGGCCATCCCCAAATTCATTCAAGGGGGTTCAAAGTATGCTGGGTTTTGCAAACTTCTACCACCGGTTCATCCCAGAATTTTCGCAAATCGTGCATCCCATCACGTCATTGCTAAGGAAAAGCAACAAAAAGTTCCAGTGGACAACAGAAGCCGAGGAGGCTTTCCAGGAACTCAAAGCAAGATTCACATCTGCCCCAATCTTACGCCAACCTCGCCCTGATCTCCCATACCTGGTGGAAACGGATGCCTCAAGCATGGCTATGAGGGCCATCCTCTCACAAAAGGACCCCAAACGGGCCAGTTACACCCTGTTGCCTTCTGGTCACGTAAATTCACACCCCCTGAACTCAATTACGCTATCACAGACAAAGAACTCCTGGCCCTTAAGTCAGCCTTTAAGGCATGGCGGCACTACCTCTTGGGCGCCAGACACACAATCACCGGAATAACTGACCACCAGAACCTCCAGTACCTAAAAACGGCAAAGGCCCAATCCTCACAACAACTACGTTGGGCTCTTTTTTTTGCTGAATATGACTACGTGATTACATTTCGACCAGGGGTGAAAAACGGGAAGGCTGATGCCCTTTCCCGTATGGGGGTGGAAGAGCAAGGGTATCAGACCCCTGACCCAATAGCAATCATCCCGAGTGACAAGCTCCTAGGAATCACAGCGACCATAACTCAGAAAGAATTACATGAAGAAATCCAAAACCTGATGAGTCCGGAGCAATTACAAGCGTGGAGTGCACAAGGAAAACATTACATGATAAAAGATCAGTTGCCCTACTTCAGGAATCGTTTATTCTTACCAAACCAAGAACTACAAGAACAAGTCATGTCCGGTTATCATGATTCCTTGATCGAGGGCTACCCCGGAATCGCTAAAACCCTATCCAAGGTAAAACAAAATTATTGGTGGCCCACGTGGCGTAAAGACATTATTCCATTCATCCTATCTTGTGGAGTGTGTGCTCAAAACAAGTCATCCAAGCAGAAAGCAGCTGGGCTATAACAACCATTGGAAATCCCACCAGCACCCTGGCACACGTTGTCCCTCGATTTTATTACTGACTTACCACCCAATCAAGGGTTTAACTCTATTCTTGTGGTCGTGGACCTATTTTCAAAAATGGCACATTTCTTTCCTCTTAAGGGGCTCTCAAATACTTCCACTCTGGCAAAGGTATTTCTTGAAGGCATCGTACGGCTCCATGGGTTTCCTTCAGTTTTGGTCTCAGACCAAGGTACTCAATTTGTATCTAACTTCTGGAGAAAATGCTGCTCTATGGGCCAGATCGATATCCGGCTATCCACCAGTCACCATCCCCAAACGGATGGTCAAGCTGAGAGGACAAATCAGACGCTCGAGCAGTATCTGCGTTGCATGTTACACCAAGCTGAAGGAAGCTGGTTCGACCTATTATGGATAGCTGAATATGCTTATAATAATTCCCTACACACCAGCACTGAGCAGACACCCTTTTATACCATGTATGGCAGGCACCCACATACTTCTGAGTTGGACGTTCCTACAACCCTGGAAATGCCAGCAGTCAAAACCTTGCACACAACCATTTCTCAAACCTTTTAAAGGGCAGCTGAACACCTACTTCAAGCTAAGAATCGCCAAAAGAAGTTTGCTGATCAACACCGAGCAAAGGCCCCCAACTACCTAGTGGGAGACAAAGTCTGGCTGGCGTCTAAACACATGTCCATTAAAGGAGCCCAAACTTTCCGTCCAAGATACCTGGGTCCATTCACTGTCACCTCCGTGATCAATCCTGTGGCGGTCAGACTAGCTTTGCCGTCAAACATGCAGATTCATCCTGTGTTCCACGTGTCTCTCCTTAAAGCTGTTCAACCTGGGACCCGGGTAGCAACGCCACCGCATCCAGTAGTAGTCGCCGGGGAGCCAGAATTCGAAGTCAAGGACATCCTAGATTCATAGTATGTCAGATCCAAATTATACTACTTAGTAGACTGGAAGGGGTATGGTCCACAAGACAGGACATGGGAGCCTTGTGAGTACATCCATGCACCTCGCTTGCTTAGACGATTTCATCAAAACCATCCAACCAAACCAGGACCAGACAGAAGAGCCACCTTGAGAGGGGCCTTGGGGGGAGTGCTGTCATGATTCCTGCCCCTCATGTCTCCAGCCCTCCAAGATGTCAGGCTGGTGCCAGGTCACGATCACCTACATGGCCTTCCAGGGCCTCTCCATCCTGACAAAGACCCACTTGGAGTCAGACTTGGCACTTGTGGCACCAGACCCACTCACTCCCATAGGATAACATTGGGGATTAGACTTGTAGTGCATTGTGGGGACAAGATGGAAGCCCCCACATATTTTGGTTCCCAGAACTGCATGTGCGGTCTAGGCTGAGGAACATGCTTTGAGTTTTCTGCACCTGCAGCGTGACACTCACTGTGTTCGGATTGGTCTCCAGTAGGCCTGCATCTTTCTTCTGCGTTCAGCTCCTGCAAGAACGAGAACACCGTTGGGAACAGCCTTACCTTGCGGCGCTTCTACCCATCATTCATCGCTCCTTCTGTTCTGCGGGCATCTTCGGCGGTGTCATTCCCATCCCGGCACGCTGCTTTGTAAGGAAAAGGGAAAAGAACAGACAAAAGGCATTAGTAAGCATTCTGCAAATCTTTGCTTATTTTTAAATAATGTACGAGCTTCAAACGTTTACCTGAATCCCAGCCGCTCTGGGGGAACTCTGTCTCTGGAACTTCTCATCCATCTGAAAGAGGGAAAAGACACTCCAGGTTAGCGTGGAAACATCTAGAGGCGCTGCATACCGCGCTAACCCACCGCATTTGTTCTTCATAACCGGCATCCACGCTGAAAACGTCACGGCACCTAAAAGACACAGGGCCTCATTACACGGATGGCGGTAGGGATTTACGGGTACGGGTAAAATACTGGTACCGGTAAATCCCTACCGCCTTACTACGAGGTCCCTTAGCGGGTTGGTGCTTTAACGCCCGCTTTTTGCAGGCGTTAATAACCAACCCGCGAAGGGACCTCGGAGCTAATTACAGCACCGCAAAAATGCGGTGCCGTAATTAGCGCCTTCCCCATTCCCATAGAGCCCTATGGGGCAGAAATGGGAATGGGGAAGGGCAATGGCGGAAGGGGGATTTACCGCCCCACCAACCTTGGAATGGGGCGGTAAATCCCCTTTCCGCCAAGGCGGTGCCGGTATTTTACAGGCATGAGCCATGGCGCTAATAGCGCCATGGCTCACCGCCTTCCGTGTAATGAGGCCCACAGTAAAAGAACTCAGTTCAATGCGAATACAAAAGGGGTGCATCGCGCATCACGCTCTCACTCACCTTCAGCGCTACTCATCTCAGCAGCACGCCGCCATCCCCGGACGCCGGCCATCATCTAAGGAAGGAAAGGAACGAAGTAAGAGAACTGTTCAAAAGACTCATTATACTTACCTGTCGGACTCTTGCCAGTGAAGTAACTAGGCAGCAACGAGCCTGCATCAATCAATGTGCCCCTGCGCTGAAAGCAGGACTGAGAGCACACTATCCAAGAAAAAAAGGTGAGCTGTGGATCAAAGGGAAGGGTTGGACCCCGGGGAAGAAGGGGTTCAAGCACACAGAGACAATAGGGAGTTAAACTCTACCAATCCTGTGTTTCAGGACCAGTCTCCGGTCGAATAGCCTCCAGGGAAGGGTTTGAGGTCGAAAGAGGTCAGAACAGGCTGAGTGACGTCCCCATGGATACCAGGTGAGCGTTACACCCTCCCACTAGCCATCAGAACTGACCCTTCCCATTTTTCCTTCCACTGAAAGCTCGAGTCCTTGCTTCTAACACTTAATCGATGACAATGTCTCAGACCCTGCCAGCCATCACTCCTATACTTGCTCCTAGCACTCTACCTTTGCTGCCGTCCAACCATACTGTATATAATGAATACCATGTGTATATTGTAAACCTGTAAATATGTCTGCCTTTGGCGCTGTCTAACCATACTGTATATATTGAATATCATGTACATACTATAAACCTGTAAATGTGTATAATTATAGTTTCTACTGTGCACCTGTATATCACTCGCCTGTCCAGCGCACAAATACCTACGGGTTTGACGTGCTCTACAAATGTCAAATAAAATAATTAAATAAATCACACACAAGCCAAATAATCTAAAAACACATGTATTATCACTTTGAACAATGAATAAAATGAACACATACACATACTACTAAACATCACAAAAATATGTGCAAATAGCAAAAGTGCAACATATTGTGAAATATGCAAATTGTGCAAAATGTGGTTAGTATAAAGGGCCAATGTGCAAAAAACTAAATCTGACTAATACTCAGTATACAATCATAGAGATATGGCACACCCTTAATTTAATCAAGAAGCAAGCATACAATGCTTAATGATGAGTTTCAACATTTTGACAGGTCAACAAATCAACAACGGTTGTAAAGCAATGGGCTGCCAGGTTATTTCATCTCATAACGCTCAAGTTTTAGAAACAGGATGTGGACCAGACAATGCTGTCGACACACTGTGTTTCAGCCCTTCACAAGATCAACGCCACATACAAACCCACAAACACGACTTTGTTTTATATATATATATATATATATATGTAGAAATCGTTATATATATATATATATATATATACATATATATATATATATATATATATATATATATATATATATATATATATATATATATATTTCTACACCAATTCCCAGAATGCAGCATTTTCTTAATTTATACAATGTCTGTTTGTTCAAAGAATCCTTTGTGACTTTTACACCAAATCCCAAAATGTAGAATATCTATTGTTGGTATCCTCTCTCTCATTCACAGAACTCTCTGGGTTGCCAGTTTCATGCCGGTGTACTGTTCTCTGACTTATATGCCTCTGGTTAACCAGCTCCTGGTGTCTCAGCTGGGTTCCCAGCCGTTGTCCATGAAACGATCAATTTAGAAATGTCTGCAGAAGAAAAAAACAAAAGTTATTTGAACGAAATGACTTTTTCGGTTTTGACTCCCACTGACATTTCTGGCAACCCGCTCCCCCAACCACTTTACTTAACTGTTCGCGGCATAACACGCTGTGTGCCGCTGACTCCTCCATCGCTCTGCGATGCCGGTTCCCTTCACTTACGTGCATGGAAACTTTTTCTTTTTTTTTACTTTATGCAATCATGGGTGGGGGACACCACTGCAACCAGCGTTGCCATTATAGGGAACAACGGTACGGGGATACACCCCAAAACCCTCACTCCTCTTATTCACTCTAATGGCACTGAATGGTATATCTGATTGAAATGTTCGGCTGTATGAATTTTTCATACAGCTGAAATTTGTTAAAATATACCATTTCTACGGATACCGTCCCCAGCAGTGCGTCAGGCTCGGAGTATCTGTATGTACTCTCGAATGAGGTGCTCATTGCATGAGTGAAGCAGTGTGTCAAACTCATCTGCTTCACAGCTTCCCTCTCGACTGTTCATCAGGGTACTAAAAACATGACTCCTGTTCCTAACAGCATCTCACAATGGGAAACCAAATGCATTGCTGTGGTAACGCTTTTGTTGTTTCACCCTCCTCCTCTCCTCCCTGAGTGCTGTTTTACCGGTTTACCCATAACTTTTCTCTGCAGAAGTGTAGGTTGTTCTTTTATTAGGCTTCGCAATGGCTGCAAGAGTGGCCCTATCAATGAAGAAACCAGCCTTAGAAGGACATAGAGTCTGTAGGTGTTGCTTGGTTATGCGCCCACCCATTGCCTGCCCATGGTCATGCTAATCTCTATGGCTAGTCCCACCCATTCCTGCCTCTGCCCGCCCAAAACACCTCTGCATGGGAACATTTTGAGCTCACTTTAAACAAGCCTTACCATCAAGCTTTACATTCAAAGTGCCTGCCAGTGTTTGTTTAAAACGATCTTCTGAGTTAATGACTTAATTGGAGTTGTAAACATGCTGCTGGTGCAATACGTTTTACCAGTTTACATTCAGTTACTCGATTTATGAGCACTCTGCGTACCCTTCACAGAAGTCCTGTTTAGAACAAGCATTGGCAAAGCCAACATTTTTGGCCTGTGATAGGTTTGAGGTTTTTGCCAGGCACTGCTATTAGATCCCCAGGTTCTCAAACCATGTTGCACCAGCTACCAACAATGGTTAGTTAATACCACTATGATTGTACCTGGCAATTGCCTTTCCCATGATTACACAAAGTATTGCCAATGCTTGTGTTGAAATAGAGCAAATGTTTTTTTTTACTCTAAGCCAAACTGGGTTATAGGAAGGCTACAGGTCACGGGTCGGTTCCGTCTGACTGTCCGAGGAAGCAGTCTTTTGGGTGCTGAAAGCGAGCAACCACAAATGTGCGTTTGCATGATAAACGCATTATGCTTACACACAGTCAAGATTCTTTATAGACTGTGCACGCAATTTGCAAACCTGTTTTTCTATAAGACAGCAGAAAGGAAGAGCATTTAAAAAGAAGTCATAAAACAAATCATAAGTGAGTCTCGTAGGCCGTGAGAAAAACACTTGCTGTTGAAAATGTAGAGGGGGGCTGTGAGGCACTGTACAGTGCATTTACACAGGGACGTAATTTAGGTGTCGCAACTGTGACCCCTGAGGTCTCCCTTGCTACCCCCTCAATTTTCTTTAATGCAAGGTCCTGGGCTGTGGCCAGCGCCATGTGGCTCTTTGCTTCTGGAGTGGCTGGCTTTCGTGTTCAGGCCTCTTAAAAAAACAGGGCTTCCACAAGTCTAACACTTTCAGCAGTGACCCTAAATGAGAAAGAATAGGAATACCAAATAATTTGTCTTTCTGGAATTCTATACAATAATGGCTAGACTCATTAAAGGTTTATTTTGAGCACTCCTCAGACACTGAATTAGTCTGTTCTTAAACACCTCAAGTCAGCCTTTCATCCTTCTGAGGTCGATAAAGGAGTACCAACACAGGTTGGGTGATATTGTATGTATATTGGTTCTATATAAAGCGCTTAAGCGTAAGTGCTACACAATTACACATCATTATCATATGGCCATGGACGTCTGCTTGCATTCACAGTAATTTGGTAATATAGGCCTATACACACTGATCTTAACGATAAATATGGCGATCCATTCTTGTATGAAATATCTATCACATTATAGTGATATCGTAACCATATTTTTCGTAGTGTACTTAGGAACAATGCTATGTGATGCCTCTTCCAGTTTTGTCAAGGTAGGAAAGGTCGTGTTCATCGCTTCCCGTGATATCACTTCAGGGTGGGGTCAAATGACATCACTACCTGTGATAGAATGTGAAAAAGGTGGGCACCACCTAAAGTTACAATCAAAAATAAAGATGTAATGAAAATTCACCGATAGATAATAAAGGTTCAATGTCATCTCATAGGAGCAGACTGTGTGTAGCCCTGAGACACCTGAGCTAAATATAAACAACCAAAAAGAAGCTGGGTGACGCACACTCAGCTAAACAGTCGCTATCAAATATTACCTCATCCTTAAGAAATACTACATAAAATGTTGTATATTATTCCATATATATAGGCTCTTGGTTCCAAATAGATTTCAATTGTAAGCAATCTGATGTGAAAAAATCCTCATTGAATTATTGTGCGCTCCTCAGAAATGGAAGAACAAGCTAAAATGGCTGAGTTTATATAACCGAATTATTTTTATTGCCAATTCATTAGTCTCCGAAATGCATTGGCAATAAAAATCTCTCGGTTACATAAACTCAGCCAATTTGGCTTGACCAGCACGCAATAATTTAATGAGGATGTTTTCACATCAGATTGCTTACAAATTAAATCGATTTGGAACCAATTGAACATTCTATATATAATTTTTTAAGTAACCTTGGACGAGGTACAATTTGAGAGTTACTGTTTAGCTGAGTGTGCGTCACCCAGCTTCTTTTTGGTTATCACTACCTGTGATGTCATCAGAGGTCAAGGGTCGTGTGATGTCACTTCCGCTTCCCCTGGCATTTTGGTCAAATGACATCACTGCATATAGGGTGTGTGTAAAACCCGGAACGCGCTGCAACGGGCCGGAACGGTACCCTAATATATAAAATGGCAGCAAAATTCACCTGAAAACGATGCAAACACACATGAAGAACATTTTGAAATGAGAAAGGTGCACCAATATGCTGTCATTAACCCATTACTGGCCAAAATCTCAATTTTATCACAAAAAAGTACCCGGAACGCTGCCCTAATATATAAAATGGCAGCGCAACTCACCTGAAAAGGATGCAAACACACATGAAGAACATTTTGAAATGAGAAAGGTGCACCAATATGCTGTCATTAACCCATTACTGGCCATATACACTTCCTCAAGTCTGAAATAATGCGGCAATGCATAAATTAAAATTGTAATTTCACTCAAGCAAATATATCCTACACACTTAAAGTGAGTCCCGCGATATACAGATGATGAACGCCAATGGAATCGCGTTATTGAGCTCTGAAACCGATCGTGCTTGAAAATGTATCCTGAAAAGTATGAACGACTCAGTCAGTAGTGGGTAGCAGGTTTCACTTGGACCTCTACCCTCTATGCCCAACCTACTGAGCCATCCAACCGGCTTCGCGTGAAATGCCCTGCTATCACACTTTGATCACAGGTGGACTTTCCAAAATATGGCTCTGTTCCATGCCTTTACTCCAGTGGTTATACAAAACCTTGCAGCCCGTTTGTACGTCTCCCGATTTCTCCATGAGCCTCATCGACTCTTACTGATTTTTGTGATACCTTCTGACAGTGAAAGTCTCCAGCTTACACAGGACAGCTTTTCCCAACGAGAACAGCACAGCAGAACTGTAGTTTAAATGCTGCCTACCCAGTGGAAAGGCTCATATGTCGCTGGATCCGTCTGAGTCATGGTTAGTTTCGATGGGCATATGAGCAAGGGAGGGTCCACCCCTCTAAATAAATGCTAATAATATCAATCATTTACTTAGCCCTCACCACAAAGTGAATGGTCTTTTGGTTCTAGAATAACATATGGTATCACTATCTAATTGAATGGTACACGTTTTAGACCTCTGAAAGATGGAAATCTGAATAGGGCACAATGGATGATGTGTCTGTTATGTATAGGACACACGCCGATATTTACAGCTGGTGCTCAACCCATCGAGCTATCTCCCTCATTCGTCTTTTACGCCATTTTACTTTTTCCTATAGTTTTGAAGCCAGGCTGCACTCTGGCCACAATAAAAACTCATTTTGCTACAATAACCTAGAAAAGTGCATCCCTTCCACTTAACACAGACAGGCCAGGCTGTTAAGAAAGGAGTTTGCAAAGTGGTATAGTGGATGAGGCCCCTCACCCAACCTGGGCCTAATGAATATGCGTAAGTGAGTGACCTCCTGACCCCTTCCCAATGTCTGCCTTCCTGACCCTGGCCTGAATTCTCATTAGTGCAATCTTCTAGAATGTTCCTGAAATGGAAACCCTTCTTCGGAAGGAAAGGCGCATCTTGGGAAGAAAGCGCCTCAGAAGTTAGGCAAAGAGATGTTTCTTGCCACTTTCCTTGGGTTCACCACACTAGGGTTTTTTACACACACACTCATATTGATAAATGTAACTTAAAAAAGGTGTTTGTTACTGCTTTGCCATCATGGCTTAAGGAAAGACGCTCTGGCGTGCTGCATGTATGATCCCATGTAATAGTCCCTCTGACTACTCACCATTCACATATTTGAGGTTTTGTCTTGTTATTCACCCATTCCATCACCCTCTCGTCCCGCAGAACCATACGCTACAAAGCATCTGGACAAACAGAAGGCATCAGCTGTTGTCATTCTACGACTGACCTACAGATATCAGTATTGTAGCACTGTCCACCTGCTTCCTCTTCCATATGTAATTAATGGCAGTTCTATGCCTAGTCACAGTATGCCCTGCTGCACACAGCGGTGGACGGGGAACTAAAAGGGGCCCTGGAAATAATTTTCAAAGTGGCCCATATGGCACATTTTCAGCAACCCCAGCCTTTTTCTCATGAGAAAATGTGGAAATACCATACAAGAGGCCCATGGTGCAGAGGCCCACCGGGAAATCTCCAGAGTTCCCTGTAGGCCAGTCCACCTCTGGCTGCACATCTTTCCTTTAGTATATTGGGGGCCGGGCCAGGTCAGGCCTCGGAGTGGCAACAGAGGACACAGACGCAGGTCTGATGCTAAAGGCCTTTATTGGTGGCACACTTGACTGCAGTCGCTGTCTACTTAAAGGGACATTACACTCCTCCCTTTTCATATTTTTTTCAAACAAACAATAAACAGAATATAGTTACTCATCACAGAACATTAACCTTTGTTCCTTAAATCTAACCCATCAACCTTTAAACATAGATATCATAGTTCAACGATACCACTTGAAGAATTGCACCAACTGGTGCCCTCTGGCCTCAGGGAAAGTCCACTTCAAAGTCCTGCAGGTAGGTAGGCTGCCTGAGGCGTTCTCTTACAGGGTAGCGCCTTTCCCCTCCTGGGTCATCCTTTGCAGAGGTCAAACCTCCTCTTGGTCGGTCAAGCTGTCTCCCCCATCGCTGGATGTCGGACCCTTCTGGTTCGTTTCTTCTCTTTCGCTGTCCGCACTTGGCCACCTCGGTGTGGAGTCAGTCCCCCGACATCGCTCGGGGCTCAACTCTGGGGACTGTCCCATCTTTATGAAGAAACAGGAGTTCATGGTCACCGTTGTATTGCCATCCGACGCCATTACCATGGATCCGTTGGTGTCTGTCACCCTGAGGGGAGTTGGCTCATGAGGCAGGGACAACTTCCCTCGCACGTTTCTTGTTCTCACCAGTACCCAATCCCCTATCTCAAAGCAGTCGCTTTGCAGATTCCTTTGGTCGTTCACCCTCTAATTTTCCTTTCTCCTTCCTTCAGATACTATGGCATCATCAATGATTCCGGGTGAGCTTGGCAGGTGGTCTTGGAGAAATCCTTGCATCGTTGAAATAGTGCCTCAGCAGGAGCCACCCCCATAAAGCAGTGAGGAGTCGCACGATACTCTGTCAAAAACCTGTATAGGGTGCGTCTCTCGCACTCCCCTTGTCCGTGCGCTATCCGGAAGACTTTGTTCAATGTCCTCATGACCCTTTCAGCATCTCCGTTTGCTCTCGGCCACAGTGGTGTGAACCCTCTACCTTGAAATGGATGTCCGTTGTCGGAGCATATTTCGACTGGGAGTCCATGTGTGGCAAATATCCTCTCCAACGCCGGGATTACAACCTCCAGAGCTGTGGATTCAACAAACTATACCTCCGGGTATCTTGAACACTGATACCTTTGCTGCCGTCCAACCATACTGTATATATTGAATACCATGTGTATATTGTAAATCTGTAAATATGTCTGCCTTTGCCGTTGCCTAACCATACTGTATATATTGAATATCATGTACATACTATAAACCTGTAAATGTGTATAATTTTAGTTTCTACTGTGCACCTGTATATCACTCGCCTGTCCAGCGCACAAATACCTACGGGTTGGATGTGCTCTACAAATGTCAAATAAAATAATTAAATAAATCACACACAAGCCAAATAATCTAAAAACACATGTATTACAACTTTGAACAATGAATAAAATGAACACATACACATACTACTAAACATCACAAAAATATGTGCAAATAGCAAAAGTGCAACATATTGTGAAATATGCAAATTGTGCAAAATGTGGTTAGTATAAAGGGCCAATGTGCAAAAAACTAAATCTGACTAATACTCAGTATACAATCATAGAGATATGGCACGCCCTTAATTTAATCAAGAAGCAAGCATACAATGCTTAATGATGAGTTTCAACATTTTGACAGGTCAACAAATCAACAACGGTTGTAAAGCAATGGGCTGCCAGGTTATTTCATCTCATAACGCTCAAATTTTAGAACTAGGATGTGGACCAGACAATGCTGGTCATTACAGGTCGACACACTGTGTTTCAGCCCTTCACAAGATCAACGCCACATACAAACCCACAAGCACGACTTTGTTTTATATATATATATATATATGTAGAAATCGTTATATATATATATATACCTATATATATATATATTTCTACACCAATTCCCAGAATGCAGCATTTTCTTAATGTATACAATGTCTGTTTGTTCAAAGAATCCTTTGTGACTTTTACACCAAATCCCAAAATGTAGAATATCTATTGTTGGTATCCTCTCTCTCATTCACAGAACTCTCTGGGTTGCCAGTTTCATGCCGGTGTACTGTTCTCTGACTTATATGCCTCTGGTTAACCAGCTCCTGGTGTCTCAGCTGGGTTCCCAGCCGTTGTCCATGAAACGATCAATTTAGAAATGTCTGCAGAAGAAAAAAACAAAAGTTATTTGAACGAAATTGACTCCCGCTGACATTTCTGGCAACCCGCTCCCCCAACCACTTTACTTACCTGTTCGCGGCATAACACGCTGTGTGCCGCCGACTCCTCCATCGCTCTGCGATGCCGGTTCCCTTCACTTACGTGCATGGAAACTTTATCTTTTTGTTTACTTTATGCAATCATGGGTGGGGGACACCACTGCAACCAGCGTTGCCATTATAGGGAACAACGGTACGGGGATACACCCCAAAACCCTCACTCCTCTTATTCACTCTAATGGCACTGAATGGTATATCTGATTGAAATGTTCGGCTGTACGAATTTTTCATACAGCTGAAATTTGTTAAAATATACCATTCATTTTTTTAATTCAACCATTTCTACGGATACCGTCCCCAGCAGTGCGTCAGGCTCGGAGTATCTGTATGTACTCTCGAATGAGCTGCTCATTGCATGAGTGAAGCAGTGTGTCAAACTCATCTGCTTCACAGCTTCCCTCTCGACTGTTCATCAGGGTACTAAAAACATGACTCCTGTTCCTAACAGCATCTCACAATGGGAAACCAAATGCATTGCTGTGGTAACACTTTTGTTGTTTCACCCTCCTCCTCTCCTGCTGTTTTACCGGTTTACCCATAACTTTTCTCTGCAGAAGTGTAGGTTGTTCTTTTATTAGGCTTCGCAATGGCTGCAAGAGTGGCCCTATCGATGAAGAAACCAGCCTTAGAAGGACATAGGGCCTCATTACACGGTAGGCGGTGGTCCAGGGTGCTATTAGCACCCTGGACCATGCCGGTAAATTACCGGCACCGCCTTGGCGGAAAGGGGATTTACCGCCCCATTCCAAGGTTGGTGGGGCGGTAAATCCCCCTTCCTCCATTGCCCTTCCCCATTCCCATTTCTGCCCCATAGGGCTCTATGGGAATGGGGAAGGTGCTAATTACGGCACCGCAATTTTGCGGTGCCGTAATTAGCTCCGAGGTCCCTTAGCGAGTTGGTTATTAACGCCTGCAAAAAGCAGGCGTTAAAACACCAACCCGCTAAGGGACCTCGTAGTAAGGCAGTAACGGTTAACGGCCACCGTTACCATTAACAGTGGCCGTTAACCATTACCGCCTTCCGTGTAATGAGTCCCACAGAGTCTGTAGGTGTTGCTTGGTTATGGGCCCACCCATTGCCTGCCCATGGTCATGCTAATCTCTATGGCTAGTCCCACCCATTCCTGCATCTGCCCGCCCAAAACACCTCTGCATGGGAACATTTTGAGCTCACTTTAAACAAGCCTTACCATCAAGCTTTACATTCAAAGTGCCTGCCAGTGTTTGTTTAAAACTATCTTCTGAGTTAATGACTTAATTGGAGTTGTAAACATGCTGCTGGTGCAATACGTCTTACCAGTTTACATTCAGTAACTCGATTTATGAGCACTCTGCATACCCTTCACAGAAGTCCTGTTTAGAACAAGCATTGGCAAAGCCAACATTTTTGGCCTGTGATAGGTTTGAGGTTTTTGCCAGGCACTGCTATTAGATCCCCAGGTACTCAAACCATGTTGCACCAGCTACCAACAATGGTTAGTTAATACCACTATGATTGTACCTGGCAATTGCCTTTCCCATGCTTACACAAAGTATTGCCAATGCTTGTGTTGAAATAGAGCAAATGTTTTTTTTTACTCTAAGCAAAACTGGGTTATAGGAAGGCTACAGGTCACGGGTCGGTTCCGTCTGACTGTCCGAGGAAGCAGTCTTTTGGGTGCTGAAAGCGAGCAACCACAAATTTGCGTTTGCATGATAAACGCATTATGCTTACACACAGTCAAGATTCTTTATAGACTGTGCACGCAATTTGCAAACCTGTTTTTCTATAAGACAGCAGAAAGGAAGAGCATTTAAAAAGAAGTCATAAAACAAATCATAAGTGAGTCTCGTAGGCCGTGAGAAAAACACTTGCTGTTGAAAATGTAGAGCGGGGCTGTGAGGCACTGTACAGTGCATTTACACAGGGACGTAATTTAGGTGTCGCAACTGTGACCCCTGAGGTCTCCCTTGCTACCCCCTCAATTTTTTTTAATGTGAAAGCAAGCGTCCCCAAACAGCACGATCCTCCCTGCAATGAGAGACAATGAAGGACTCTCCCAAAATGGGAATAAGGCCAAGACAGAGTGCGGGTGAGCGTAAATGGGAGTTTATCAATCAGAATTGGGCATGCAAAGAACTCTGCAAACTCCGAGAGCGCTCTGTCTGACAATAGCAAAGACAGGCGTATATATTTACAAAAAACGTCATCAAAACCTACATACTATAGGGGGCACAAGTTCATTGGGATTGGGTGGCGACGACTAACTATAGGTGCTGCTGCGGTGTGGTTGGTCTTGGCTGGAGGACGTCACTGGTCACCCTCGTGGGTTGGGCTGGGCCTGGCAGGTCGGCTTGAGTTCATCCGGGCGGTGTTGGTGCGCCGAGGCGGCCTGTGGCAGAGATGAATGCCTTTTCTGACTTACTTGCCCTCTGCCATGCACACCGCAGTCATTCAGTCATTTACAGTTCTATTCTCTTTAGTAAATCTTTCAATAGGTTAATGCAACACAGGAGGAATGCACCTTGTGAGGGGTCTGGAGATAATATATCGAGGCCTGGTTACTCGTGATCTGTTGACCGGGACCGTAGGTCGAGGGGCTAAGCTTCGGGGACTGGGGCGGGTGGTACAGGTCTTTCTGTCTTGTTAGAAGTGGTTATGGATGTTTCGCTGTGTGTCGTCAAAGTGTTGGGTGTCCTGATTGCACAGGGCCATAAGTCTGAGACAGTCCGGTGGGTTGTGGGGTTTACGAGGGGGCGCTTGAGTTTAAACTAAGGTTTACTGCTGTGCTGTAAATAATGCAGGTGGCTGGCCGCGGCCTTGGGTACTGCAGTGGGGCTACAAGTCTTTGAAGCGGCTCCAGTCGGGTCGGGGGATGCGTGATAACGCAGAGCGGGGCTCTGTTCTCATGTCTTGGCAGCCTTCTGAGGGAGGCAGGGGGATACATCGAGACCTTGTACGCTTTCACAAAGGTATCTCCCTCGTGTGTTGCCGAATATAGGTAAAGACATCGCAAACATTTGAATACTTTCTATAATACTTATTTAGAATCACTTCAAAACATGCATTTAACCTTTGCTGGGTGCGTTTCGATTATACCCAGTCCGAGCACCATATTTGTACATTATATTCTAGCAGCTACAGTGTTTTAGTTACATGCATATACATTTGCAGTAAATGAGGTAGTGGTTAGATCAGTGGAGTACATAGAAAACGACCCGCCACTGTACGTGACGGTGGTAGCATATGAGGGGCTCAGACATTCACACATGATAAGTGCACTCTCGCGCATTCTTTACATGAGTTCATAGTATAGTTGCATCCGCTTTCTCGTGTACTCTAGCAGCATTAGCTTTAGTTATGGCGCGAAACCATGTGAGGTAGGCTGCCCAGTGATACACGCAACGAACAGATCCCTGGAGCGTCCCTTTATCATTAGCATCCACCTGCAATGGTGCGAGCTCGCCATAGCTTATATCATGGGAGCATACTCTCTCATTTTAATACATTCTACAGGCGTTTGTATTTTGTGGAAGAAAGAAATAATGCAAGAGGTCTTGACATTCATATATACATATATATGTAAAGACTGTCTGCCATCAGAGGACCATTTTGCTGTTCATTTCATTGTTCAGGCCTGCTGGCCGGGTCATGCTGATAGTGATGGTACACTGCGGGAGGTGAACTGTTACAATGTTAGCGTATTGCGCTAGCTCATGTCCGTCTTGTTCGTGGGAACGTGCTCGCAGCGGATCTGCCAGGGTGCTGCGGCAACAGGGATGTTCTCCAAGGGTGGGGGCCGCGCTACAGTGCGCTGAGCTCACACCATCTTTACCGGGCAAAGAATGGTTTTTGGGCCTAGCTAAATTTGTGTTGTAATCAATACATGTGGGCATTCGATACGTGTGGGCAATGTCTCCAGTGGGTGAGCCCTCCACCACCTGGGCCCGGGTGGCATGAGGGAACGCCCAATGGGCCATAGCCCTCACCTGGGGAAGAAACGCAGGCGAGAGGGGTCTCCTGGACCAGTCCTCCCCTACATTTCCGCCCTTTCGTTACTTAAGTAACAAATTCTTTAACTCCTCTATCCTCCTACACTCTGCTTCGTCCATCACCGCCTCATCCCATGCAGGAGTTCCTTTGATAGGCATCCATGCTCTGCACACCCCCCTTAAACTCTCACCTCTCCTGGCGTATTCATCTGGAGTACACGTAAGATATATGCACCCACCATCTCCTTCCAAATCTACCCATACTTCCTCGTACCATTCTAGTATGCGGGGCTCTTTGATGGTGGTGTGCCAAAGCTTATCTACAATATCCTTGTCGTGGTACATGGGCACCAGTTGGTACCTGGGTGTGTTGTCTACCCCTGTTTGCACTTGTGCTTCTTGCATCGTTTTTATTGTACCGTGTGAGTTGCCCATTGTCACCATCATCATTGCACCATTTGGTACTGCGTTAGCACAGACTCGAAGACCCACCTGGCATAGGCAGAAAATCAAAAGGAGGAACACCACAGCTGGCATTAAAAATGTCATCGTTGTTCCAAGCCATGAGGGGATCCAGGAGAAGAGGTTATCGAACCATGTACTATCTTCTGCTCCGCCTTCCATCTTCATTTTTTCTCCCAGGTTGTGGACTGCTTCGATCACATGGGACAGGGAGCCGTTCTCTGCGTCTTCAGAAGGTACGAAAGTGCAGCAGGCACTTCCTATTTTTCGGCAAACACCGCCGTCCAATGCCGTCAACAGGTCCAGGACATACCTGTTTTGCATGGTCATCAGTCGCAAGGCTCTTAGTTCGACCTTTATTATGTTAAAACCTTCTTCAGTGTCGTTCGCCAGCTGAATTAGTTCCCAGCGGGTTATCTGGAGCCATTTTGCGTTAGCCCTTGCTTGGACACTTGATACGAGCGAGGCAAAAAATGTTTCTGCTGAGCTGAATAATCAATATTTGTCTGGGATCTGGGCCAATAGTTCTGATGATGCCTTTGATATATAGTTTGATGCTCGTCTGTTGCGGGTCAGCACCTCATCCTTGCTTCCAGAAGACAGGACATACATTTGTGGTTCTGCAGTTGATTGGCCCACACTCTGTTGTGTGCGTTCCTGTGTCCTTTTGCTTCCATCGATGTGGCTTTCTGGTATCACCATTAGAGCTGAGTGCAGAGTGGCCATTGAGCAGCTGCCACTCCACGACGGGGGGAGGTGTAGGTATGCCTGGTTTCCACATGCCCAATACGTGTCCATAAGGGCCGCAGTCCCTTTTCTTAGGTCTGGGATAGTGAGGGTTTTGTTGCACTTCTTGTTCGTCCCCATGGACGTTCTCCCCTCTCCTTTGAAACATAGTTCATAGTCTATTTCATTCTGCAACTTGAAAGGCTTTTCGATGGGCGTAACCCAGGTTAGTTTTGAAATGTGTTCTCTCCATACGGGTGTGCATGTTTCTTCTATCCATTGCAATTTCTCTGGTGCCACACCCCTCAGTGCTTCAGCTTTACACATTACTTCTTCATTCTTCCACTTGTTATCAGAAAAAAGTGTCCCTTCGATTGCAAAAAATGGTTCTTTCAGACATACAACCCCTGACGGTTTTGGGTAGCACGTTTTCTCGTTCTGCAGCATTTGAAAAGTCACTTCATGTGCCTGGAAGGTGTTCTTAATTCTGCACAACGTGAGATGAAGGAGACATTGGGCATCTATAATAGGCAACTCTTTGGGTAACAGTACTTTGGGTGTACCTGATGCGTGAGGGATGAGGGAGCAAACATAACAGCTCTCGTTTGTTGTTTGTTTAGCTGTGGCACTCATATCTGCATACCACTTATTTGTTTGGTGGGGGTGTCGTGGGTCTTCCATCTTATCTAGGCCTAGCCCATAGTACTCATCATACTTCCTCCTCCCTGCTTCCGTCTTCCGTCTATTGTTCTTATTCCTCATATTCTTCCTGATTCCCTGGGTAAGAGACAAACTAGACCCCCCTTTCTCATTCCCGCCCCCCTTCACCCAGTCATCATATAATATTTCATGTGTTTCTCTCATTCTTTGATTCTCTATGGCCGTGGGGGCAGGTTGGCTGGTGGGGGTATTATACAACCAGGATATGGCAGAGGGATTTCGGTCGTTTAAACTGTGAGCATTGTAATTAGACATCTCAGGTGGGGACAGTGTGTTGTTTTGTCTTTCACCTTTTGGCCCTCCATCGTGTGAGATGACAACATTGGGTGACGTAGTATAGTAGCCCCACACAAGTTTAGTTCCATCCCATATCAAAAAATCACCTTCCCTTGTAGTTGCATTGACACTTGCAGTTGTATTGGTCCCAGTAGTTGTGTTGCTCCCTCCCCCCTCGTTCATCTCGATAGAGATGAACGCTATGAACCAGTATGTAACCAGACCAAATAATGTAAAAAACAATATAATGCACGCAGATAGTCCACATTCATACGAATATATACATTTCACAGTTAACCATTCTCTAATTCTAGTAAATCTATCCGTTGCAGGCCGCCCGTTAGATGCCATGGAAGCTCCTGTTTTAAGATATAAAAGTGCATTGAGTGCATACATGTAAACATTTTGTTGGCACCATCAGTGCCAATATACATGTGACGGGGAATGGAAGCGGGTGGGGATACGGGGAGGGGTATTCACAGACAAGGGTGTATACAAGCTCATAGTTTGGCATTCCATTTAATATATGTATATATATTCACACTCAACAAGATGAAAGTTAAAACAAAATTTTCCCTTTTTTTTTTTTTTTTTGCATCTTTATCAGTTGTGCATTTCTTCAAATTCAGTACCAGCACATACACGCAAGTTCATATTCAGTCATTCTGCTCAGTTGCAGCGTTTGCTGTTGTCTGTGCCTCCCCATCTACCTCCTCTTGTACATTGCTATATGCCTTCCGTACATCGGTCAAGTGCACCCAGTACCTCAACCCTTTGACCTTTACCGCCGTAGGCGTGCAAAATATTACTTCATATGGGCCATGGAATCGTGGTGCATTCCACCGACGCACAAAACTTCTGACATATATCCAGTCGCCTGGCATTAGCTGTAGTTGTTGCTCTGGCTCCGTGACAGCGCCTGTTACATTTCCCTCTTCTCTAGTGAAGGGTGGGGACAATTGCTTTGCTATCACGCGCGCTGCCCTTGTCAGTTTCTTTAAATAGTCTGTGAACTCATCTCCCAATATCGCGGCGCTTCTGTGAGCGTCTGAGTGTTCGCGCAGTGGTGAATGTGCTGTGTTCATCCGTCTCCCAGTCACGATCTTGTGCGGGGACAAATGGTGGTCTTTGCTTGGCTGGTTTCGTAACTCAAATAGCGCAAGCGGTAGGCAGTAAATCCAATTCTTTTTTAATGAGAAGCATAGTTTTGATAACCTGCCCTTCAACAGTCCGTTCATCTTTTCCACTACGCCATTACTTTGAGGATGATAAATTGAGCATAATTTATGTTTTATTCCCAGCAATGTAGTCACTTCCTTAAAAAGCTCATTCACAAAATGAGTGCCATTGTCTGAGCGGATCACGTCACAAATTCCCCAGCGCGGGAATACTTCCCTTACTAGGAACTTGGCGGCGCTCTTGGCATCGGGTCGCGCGCAGGGTCCTGCTTCCACCCACCTTGAAAATGGGCACACGACCACAATCATGTACCGTGCACCATTACACCTTTCCCCCATCTCTGCGTAATCTATGTGTAGTTCCTTGAATGGGCCAATGGGTTTAGGGATTGTTCCCCGGAGAGTGCGTAATGTCATCCCTGAATTGTATATTTGGATGTTGTACATTCCATTGCCAATCGAGACACATGCTCCTGAAGACAGGGCACGAACCATTCTTCCTGTATTTCTGCTGCGATGTGTTGTTTGGTGTTATGTGCAGGGAAATGTAGCTGTTGAAATGCAATCTCTAGTAGCTGAATTGGCATTACCACCTTCCCCGAGTTATTTTGCCTCCACAGCAGGTCTGTTCCTGACTTGCTGCACCCTCGCTTTGTCCACAATAGTTTTTCCTCTGCACTGGCTCCTTCCTGCAATTCTATTATTTGTGGTATGGGCATGATATTATATCCCTCTGGGGGCTCTTCGTTTGTTTTGTCCTTAAGCATGTATTCACCTGTGTCATTTTTCTGAAAATAGGAAGCCTCCTTGGCGGCCGCGTCCGCTGCCGCGTTCCCTAAAGACACAACATCTGTGTTGGACGTATGTGCTTGGCACTTTACTATTGCTACTGCAGTGGGGTTTTGCAGGGCCTCAATTAACTCTTTTAACAATTCTGCATGCTGTACAGGTGTTCCATCTGCCCTCCTAAAGCCCCTCCGCCCCCATCTTGCTAGGCCTCCATGTACTGTCGTTGTCATGTAAGCTGAGTCTGTGTATATCATCACTGCACAACCCTTTGCTGCATGTAGTGCTTCTATGAGTGCAATCAGTTCTGCTGCCTGCGCGGAGTAATGTGATGGGAGACGATATTGTACCAGTGTTTCATACTCACCGTCTTCTAACCTCACCACTGCCATGCCAACGTGTTTTTCTCCCGTGTCCGCGTCAATTGATGCAGACCCATCCACAAAGTACACTTCCCCTTCGCTTAGAGCGTTCTCACACACCACTGTCTCCTCCCCGCTTCCTCCTGTGTAGGTTGCGCAATCGTGGTTCTGCATGTCTTCGAGCGTGCACGCTTCTGTAATGAATGTGGCGGGGTTCACTGTCTTGCATCTCACTATATGGATGTTGGCACTGGACAGTATAATCTCGTAGGCGGTCACCCGCTGTGTGGTCAGTGTGCTTTTTGATCTCTCGAGTATTGCAAATAATGAATGTTCCACAAACAATGTCACAGGGCAGCCCATTACTATTGTGGCACTTTTCTCAATCGCGAACGCGGCTGCAGCGAGTGATTGCTCGCACGCGAAATGGCCCTGCATCACGGCATCTAAAGTGCCACTATAGTAAGCCAGTGGCTTGTGTCCTAAGGATGTTTTTTGTGTCAGGACTGCTGTCATCAGTGTTTCCTTGCAGTGGGAGAATAGGTCCATAATCAGGGTTTGCGAGTACTGGGGCGCTTGAAATCAACTCTTTTAGTGTTTGGAAGGAGGAACTCATCTCTTCCGTCCATTCCATCTTCCTGTTCTCCTGTTGGGCCACCTTTAATGCTTGTAATAAGGGCCTGGTGTATGCCGCATAATCTAATATCCATGCTCGGCAGTAATTGCACATTCCCAAAAATTTCTGCATGTCTTTTACTGTTGTGGGTTCTTGTACTGATCTTATGGCTTCTACCCTGTCTGGTATTATTCTTTTCCCATCTCTTGAAATCGCTGTCCTAGGTACAGGACCTCTGTCAGACAGTATTGTAGCTTTCCCTTGTCCACTTTGTACCCCTTGTTGGCCAGCAAAGTCAATAATGTTATGGAATCTGTTCTGCATGTCTCTTCGTTTCGTGCGCAGACTAGTAAATCGTCTACGTACTGAATAATGGTGCTCTCAACTGATAGGTTTCCTAGGTCTTCATGTAATACGCGATTGAAGATGCTCGGGCTCTCGCAGTAACCCTGTGGTAATCTGCAATGCTCATACCTTTTACCCCCCAGTGTGAAGGCAGTAAGGTATCTACTCTCTTCAGCCAGGGGTATAGAGAAAAATGCGTTTTTCAAATCCACTACTGTGAAATGTGATGCCTCTTTCGGGATACTGCATAGTATTGATGCGGGGTTCGGGACTAGAGGGAACTCCTTCTGGATTACATCATTGAGGGGGCGTAGGTCTTGTATCATCCTCCACGACCCCCCTTTTGCTTTTTTGATCGGATAAATACAAGTGTTACATGGGGAGTTTGAAGGCACTATTATCCCTTGTGCTAGTAGGGCATTTATTGTCTCTTTTATCCCTTCTTCAGCTTCACGAGACAGAGGATACTGTTTAACTCGTGGTAAAATTGCTCCTTGCTTTAGCTTTATTACCACAGGCTGTACTCCATGCAACAGTCCCACATCATGGGGGCCTGTTGTCCATAAGTTGTTTGGTACGAGCCTCATGTCGTCATCAAAAAACGACGGTGGTGCTCCTACCACTGTCATCAATTGGACGGGAGTCTCCCTGGCTTGTATTAAAATATCACAGGGCATCGCTATTTCCATCACTATTTCACCATCCCCTTCTGAGTCTGAAAAAAGATCCTCATCTGTTACCTCTCGCAGGGCGATGTTGGCGTTTGTGCATAGCACTGTGCGCCACTCACACCCTTCCTCGTCCACTCCGATCACAGCTATTCTTTTTACTGACACTTGCACAGCGTGCAAATCTAACGATACCACTGATCCTGGTGCTGTGTTGGGGCATACTATGGGCCGGAAGAGGAACTCCGCCGGGATCCTCCAGTCCATGCTTCTCAGCTCGGGAATAATGAGGGCCAGAGTCTTCAGCCCTTTGATAAACATTTCCTCATTTTGTGGCAGTCTTCGTATTTCCTGCGTGGTTGTGTAGGCTTGCACTACCAACATTGCACGCAAGGGACATATCCCGGGTGTGGAACACACTATCCCTCTCTCGGTAAATGATATGGTCATGTTGAGTTTACTCAGGAGATCCCTCCCTAGCAAGTTAATTGGGGAATGTTCGTAATACAATAAGGGTGCCTTCACAGTCTTACCCCCCACTGTTACATCCAAAGCTTCTGTGTAAGGAACTTCAACTACAGCCCCAGAGAACCCCTGCGTCTCTAACTTCCTGTTAGATAACGGGAATCGGCCCTCTCTGATCCATGATTTCTCCGCTCCCGAATCAACCATGAATATAAACTGCTTGTCTCCTATCTGCGCCCCTACCAATGGTTCCTCTGCTGCATTGTAGGTGGTGGATAGAACTGGACACGCAAGTGTTCTCTGTGGGCTGTCCTATGCGGGGTATCTCGTCGCCCCTCCCTCATTAAAGACATTTCCGGAAACTATCGACATGCCGCTGTAAGGTGCTGGCGCGGGGGCCCCGTTTGCTGTTGTCGCGAAAGGGTTACCTGGCGTGTATTGCATACTGTCATTGTTTTGGGGGTGGTTCTGTGTCCTATACTGGTGTCCTTGTTGCTGGCCCGTGGTACCCTGGCCGGGGTTTCTTAGCTGCTGTTGTCCCATTGGGAGACCGTATGGGCTTCCCGGGTGTGGATGACCATAAGCCTCCCCCTCCTGGAACCCATTGTTTTGTCTACTTCTGCACTCCCTGGAGTAATGTCCCCATCGTCCACAGTTCCAGCAACTCCCTTGGGGGCCCCTGGGACCCTGCCATCCATTTCCTCCCATTCCCCCATACCGCTGTCCGCCTCCTCTCCGGCCCCTGTACCCACCTCGTCCCCCTCGAGGGGTCCACTCTTGCCACTGCGGGCTTCCACCTTGCTCCTGCTCAGTCCACTGCCGCTGTGCTGGTCCTGCCCAATTAGTTGCCACCCTTCCTTGGAGTGCTATCAGCCCCTCCTCCTCCTCATCTCCCTCTCTACTGTGTGGGAGCGCGGCTACTGCTGCTGCAACCTTCACTAACTTTGACTGTACTAACTTCGCCTCGTCTGCCAATCTTTTCTGCGCCACCTCCTTCTCCCTCTCCTTGATTCTTTTACAATGGTGTACTATTATGCTCTGAATTTCTGGCCATCCCTTTGCTTCAATACCTGCTATCTTGTCAAGCGCCTTCTGCACTTCCTTTGGGAGCCCTCTCTTTATAATAAAATAAAATAAAGATGTCGATTGATACCAGGGCGTGCCCGTTTCTGCTTTCCACATCTCTTGGACCCGGAAAATATAATCCATAGCCTCTTCCCCATCATTCATTGTACACTGCATCACTGACTGCAAGTCCGGTGTGTCTGGGAATGTTTCGCGTAAGGCATCCCACACCCTGGCGCGCACCGTGTTAAAGGATGCCCCATCATGGCGGTCACAGTCTAACGTTACTCCCGGGAAACCGGCCTTAACCCATACCCTTTCAGCATGATCGCCTACTGCTGATACGAGTAGACTTTTTACATCTCCTATGGCTAGGGGTACCCCGGCAGTATGTTTCTCAAAGGCATATATCCACTTACTTGCCCCTCCTGACAACGGGGGCAATAGCTTTAATAAATTGGCTTTATCCATCTGTGCCCATGGGATATAGTTAGGCCTCCCTCCTCCCCTGTGTATCAACGGGAGCTGTAGCCTTCCTTTTGTCGTTCTGTCCGGACCCGTTTGAGCTGTTGATGTCCCCAGTGATGCCATTTTTCCCACTCTGTTCCTTAGTCGGCCCGTCCACTCATCATCCAGGGTTCTCAGCGAACACGTACCTTCCTCCCCCTCGCTTCCCCCTCCTATCGCCATACTCAACCTGTCGCTTTCTTCTACCTCGTCCCTTATATTACACAGCAACTCCTCTCTAATTCCCCCCCGCCTTTCCTCGCTTGCAGCATCTCCCTCTCCGGGCCCTACTTCTATTATTCGCGTTGGTTCTTCCTCAATTCTGAACAAAATCTCGCCCTTTTTCCACCCCTCTTCGGGCTTTCTATTTTCACCTAGAGCTCTGGACGTACGCCCTGATCTAGTTGCATCTAGTGCTGTTCGTTCGCATATGTCTTTTATCCTCGAGAGCTCATCCTTTGCTATCGTCAGTCTTGATTCTAAATCATCTGTGAGCTTCTCTATATCTACCCTTTGTGCGCCTGCCTGGGCTCGCTCCCTCGTGCTCTCGTATGGCGGAGGTGCCGTGGGCCGGAGGGGTGTAGTATCTCTCGGGGGAGTTATGTAAGTGGGATCACTGTACCCCTCTGCGGGCACAGGCTTCTTTATTATCGGGTACAAACTTATTACCTCTACTGGTGGTGCTACACTTGAGCCTTCTTTGACATCTCTTTGTATTAGCAGTGGATTGTCTGTGGTGGACGGGAGATCAGTATTTAGTGCTGGTGTCTTAGGCGGTGGTATCTCTTCAAATAACCTCCAAAGATCTAATATTTCCCTCCTATTTTGCAGCTGCTTTCCTTTGTATTTTAGATAAATGCATGTGGCCACTGTATCCAGGACACTTTTATCAAACAACCCTCCCTCGGGCCAAATCTGAGGTAACCCCTCCCCCTTTAGCTCGGTCACCCATTGGTCGTGGTATTTTTTAATCCGCTCCACGTATCCCGGGAGATTCTTACAAATATGTGATAAGGGTGTTTCAGCCCCCATCTCTGTGCCCTCCTGGTGCTGATGTGCCTAGTGTGTTTGCAACTACAATGTAAATGTAGTATCAATATTATTCTTTATATTTTACTTCACATTCAATGTTGGGTCCCTTTGGGCTCTCCCCCTCCCTTACTGCACAATACAAAACTGGCCGTACACAATGTCTATTATGTTCTTTGTGAGGGGCACATACAAGAGCAACCCATCCTTTGGTTTGACTATGTCAGACTGGAAATCAAAAAGGTACTCACTCACTCCACTATATTGACGTTATCTGAAGAGAGAAAAAACTTTTATCCGACCACACTTATCATGACCATTTAACTATTATGCACTTATAATCGCTCACACATTCACAACGTCAAAATCTCTTCTAGCACATACGAGGTGCACACACCTCTTGGCACCATCCACCATTCAAGCTGCCCTCCCTTTCCTCCCTAGCCGGTTGTCCCTGATCGCCTTATTTGAATATCTAGATGCGCATATATATATAGATATTAACCTGTTTTCCCCTCCTTCTAATAGGACTCTGTTTCTCTTACTGTCTCCCCAAGTCTGTGCTAATCACAGTTCTTTATTCTCCCCCCTACCCTTAAGAAAAGGAAAAAAGTAATAGCGGTCACTAATGTACTCTCAGTGTCCCCTTTTGCTGAACACTTGTATTTTATATTCCACTTCTTCATATATTCCCAGTACTAGTTAAGATAGCACTATGCGGCGCCGCCTTCCACCCCCTTTCGGAGCTAGGTTCCCGTCACTTTTATCTCTTATTCACCTCTTAATCCTAATGGCCATATGCAAAGAAAAAGCAAGGAAAATTTAAGATGATCTTTAGTAGATCTGCGTACCCCCTCTTCGTTTCCTGTCCTACACTTCACTCCCCGCTCCCCTTAAGATCGCTCGCACTCAGTACTCACGTGCCCGTCTTGAACCGATAGTCTCCGAAACTGGGTCCGTCCAGGCAGTGTCGCCGTCAGCTCAACAGTCAGCCCCGGCTCCGGCGAGCGGTACTCAAAGGGGATTTTTCAACCGGGATCCCGTACCCCCTCTCTATTGAGTGCGCACTTCTTAGTGTACCGGTCGCCGTTGGCGGGCAGCCTCCCGGAGCCGGCTCACCGTGCGTATCCCTTTTCCACCGGAGATTCTCGTGCCAAACGGGGACGGTTAGAAGGAGTTTAGGAAGAAATAAAAATCACGCTATCGGGGTCACCACTGAAAGCAAGCGTCCCCAAACAGCACGATCCTCCCCGCAATGAGAGACAATGAAGGACTCTCCCAAAATGGGAATAAGGCCAAGACAGAGTGCGGGTGAGCGTAAATGGGAGTTTATCAATCAGAATTGGGCATGCAAAGAACTCTGCAAACTCCGAGAGCGCTCTGTCTGACAATAGCAAAGACAGGCGTATATATTTACAAAAAACGTCATCAAAACCTACATACTATAGGGGGCACAAGTTCATTGGGATTGGGTGGCGACGACTAACTATAGGTGCTGCTGCGGTGTGGTTGGTCTTGGCTGGAGGACGTCACTGGTCACCCTCGTGGGTTGGGCTGGGCCTGGCAGGTCGGCTTGAGTTCATCCGGGCGGTGTTGGTGTGCCGAGGCGGCCTGTGGCAGAGATGAATGCCTTTTCTGACTTACTTGCCCTCTGCCATGCACACCGCAGTCATTCAGTCATTTACAGTTCTATTCTCTTTAGTAAATCTTTCAATAGGTTAATGCAACACAGGAGGAATGCACCTTGTGAGGGGTCTGGAGATAATATATCGAGGCCTGGTTACTCGTGATCTGTTGACCGGGACCGTAGGTCGAGGGGCTAAGCTTCGGGGACTGGGGCGGGTGGTACAGGTCTTTCTGTCTTGTTAGAAGTGGTTATGGATGTTTCGCTGTGTGTCGTCAAAGTGTTGGGTGTCCTGATTGCACAGGGCCATAAGTCTGAGACAGTCCGGTGGGTTGTGGGGTTTACGAGGGGGCGCTTGAGTTTAAACTAAGGTTTACTGCTGTGCTGTAAATAATGCAGGTGGCTGGCCGCGGCCTTGGGTACTGCAGTGGGGCTACAAGTCTTTGAAGCGGCTCCAGTCGGGTCGGGGGAGGCGTGATAACGCAGAGCGGGGCTCTGTTCTCATGTCTTGGCAGCCTTCTGAGGGAGGGAGGGGGATACATCGAGACCTTGTACGCTTTCACAAAGGTATCTCCCTCGTGTGTTGCCGAATATAGGTAAAGACATCGCAAACATTTGAATACTTTCTATAATACTTATTTAGAATCACTTCAAAACATGCATTTAACCTTTTCTGGGTGCGTTTCGATTATACCCAGTCCGAGCACCATATTTGTACATTATATTCTAGCAGCTACAATGTTTTAGTTACATGCATATACATTCGCAGTAAATGAGGTAGTGGTTAGATCAGTGGAGTACATAGAAAACGACCCGCCACTGTACGTGACGGTGGTAGCATATGAGGGGCTCAGACATTCACACATGATAAGTGCACTCTCGCGCATTCTTTACATGAGTTCATAGTATAGTTGCATCCACTTTCTCGTGTACTCTAGCAGCATTAGCTTTAGTTATGGCGCGAAACCATGTGAGGTAGGCTGCCCAGTGATACACGCAACGAACAGATCCCTGGAGCGTCCCTTTATCATTAGCATCCACCTGCAATGGTGCAAGCTCGCCATAGCTTATATCATGGGAGCATACTCTCTCATTTTAATACATTCTACAGGCGTTTGTATTTTGTGGAAGAAAGAAATAATGCAAGAGGTCTTGACATTCATATATACATATATATGTAAAGACTGTCTGCCATCAGAGGACCATTTTGCTGTTCATTTCATTGTTCAGGCCTGCTGGCCGGGTCATGCTGATAGTGATGGTACACTGCGGGAGGTGAACTGTTACAATGTTAGCGTATTGCGCTAGCTCATGTCCGTCTTGTTCGTGGGAACGTGCTCGCAGCGGATCTGCCAGGGTGCTGCGGCAACAGAGATGTTCCCCAAGGGTGGGGGCCGCGCTACAGTGCGCTGAGCTCACACCATCTTTACCGGGCAAAGAATGGTTTTTGGGCCTAGCTAAATTTGTGTTGTAATCAATACATGTGGGCATTCGATACGTGTGGGCAATGTCTCCAGTGGGTGAGCCCTCCACCACCTGGGCCCGGGTGGCATGAGGGAACGCCCAATGGGCCATAGCCCTCACCTGGTGAAGAAACGCAGGCGAGAGGGGTCTCCTGGACCAGTCCTCCCCTACAAATGCAAGGTCCTGGGCTGTGGCAAGCGCCATGTGGCTCTTTGCTTCTGGAGTGGCTGGCTTTCGTGTTCAGGCCTCTTAAAATAACAGGGCTTCCACAAGTCTAACACTTTCAGCAGTGACCCTAAATGAGAAAGAATAGGAATACCAAATAATTTGTCTTTCTGGAATTCTATACAATAATGGCTAGACTCATTAAAGGTTTATTTTGAGCACACCTCAGGGGGTGAGACACTGAATTAGTCTGTTCTTAAACACCTCAAGTCAGCCTTTCATCCTTCTGAGGTCGATAAAGGAGTACCAACACAGGTTGGGTGATATTGTATGTATATTGGTTCTATATAAAGCGCTTAAGCGTAAGTGCTACACAATTACACATCATTATCATATGGCCATGGACGTCTGCTTGCATTCACAGTAATTTGGTAATATATGCCTATACACACTGATCTTAATGATAAATATGGCGATCCATTCTTGTATGAAATGTATATCACATTATAGTGATATCGTAACCATATTTTTCGTAGTGTACTTCGGAACAATGCTATGTGATGCCTCTTCCAGTTTTGTCAAGGTAGGAAAGGTCGTGTTCCATCGCTTCCCGTGATATCACTTCAGGGTGGGGTCAAATGACATCACTACCTGTGATAGAATGTGAAAAAGGTGGGCACCACCTAAAGTTACAATCAAAAATAAAGATGTAATGAAAATTCACCGATAAATAATAAAGGTTCAATGTCATCTCATAGGAGCAGACTGTGTGTAGCCCTGAGACACCTGAGCTAAATATAAACAACCAAAAAGAAGCTGGGTGACGCACACTCAGCTAAACAGTCGCTATCAAATATTACCTCATCCTTAAGAAATACTACATAAAATGTTGTATATTATTCCATATAGTTTTTAGGCTCTTGGTTCCAAATAGATTTCAATCTGATGTGAAAAAATCCTCATTGAATTATTGTGCGCTCCTCAGAAATGGAAGAACAAGCTAAAATGGCTGAGTTTATATAACCGAAAGATTTTTATTGCCAATTCATTAGTCTCCGAAATGCATTGGCAATAAAAATCTCTCGGTTACATAAACTCAGCCAATTTGGCTTGACCAGCACGCAATAATTTAATGAGGATGTTTTCACATCAGATTGCTTACAAATGAAATCGATTTGGAACCAATTGAACATTCTATATATAATTTTTTAAGTAACCTTGGACGAGGTACAATTTGAGAGTTACTGTTTAGCTGAGTGTGCGTCACCCAGCTTATTTTTGGTTATCACTACCTGTGATGTCATCAGAGGTCAAGGGTCGTGTGATGTCACTTCCGCTTCCCCTGGCATTTTGGTCAAATGACATCACTGCATATAGGGTGTGTGTAAAACCCGGAACGCGCTGCAACGGGCCGGAACGGTACCCTAATATATAAAATGGCAGCAAAATTCACCTGAAAACGATGCAAACACACATGAAGAACATTTTGAAATGAGAAAGGTGCACCAATATGCTGTCATTAACCCATTACTGGCCAAAATCTCAATTTTATCACAAAAAAGTACCCGGAACGGGCCAGAACGCTACCCTAATATATAAAATGGCAGCGCAACTCACCTGAAAATGATGCAAACACACATGAAGAACATTTTGAAATGGGAAAGGTGCACCAATATACTGTCATTAACCCATTACTAGCCAAAATCTCTATTTTATCACAAAAAAGTACCCGGAACGCTACCCTAATATATAAAATGGCAGCGCAACTCACCTGAAAAGAATGCAAACACACATGAAGATCATTTTGAAATGAGAAAGGTGCACCAATATGCTGTCATTAACCCATTACTGGCCATATACACTTCCTCAAGTCTGAAATAATGCGGCAATGCATAAATTAAAGTTGTAATTTCACTCAAGCAAATATATCCTACACACTTAAAGTGAGTCCCGCGATATACAGATGATGGACGCCAATGGAATCGCGTTATTGAGCTCTGAAACCGATCGTCCTTGAAAATGTATCCTGAAAAGTATGAACGACTCAGTCAGTAGTGGGTAGCAGGTTTCACTTGGACCTCTATCCTCTATGCCCAACCTACTGAGCCATCCAACCGGCTTCGCGTGAAATGCCCTGCTATCACACTTTGATCACAGGTGGACTTTCCAAAATATGGCTCTGTTCCATGCCTTTACTGCAGTGGTTATACAAAACCTTGCAGCCCGTTTGTACGTCTCCCGATTTCTCCATGAGCCTCATCGACTCTTACTGATTTTTGTGATACCTTCTGACAGTGAAAGTCTCCAGCTTACACAGGACAGCTTTTCCCAACGAGAACAGCACAGCAGAACTGTAGTTTAAATGCTGCCTACCCAGTGGAAATGCTCATATGTCACTGGTATAGTGGATGAGGCCCCTCACCCAACCTGGGCCTAATGAATATGCGTAAGTGAGTGACCTCCTGACCCCTTCCCAATGTCTGCCTTCCTGACCCTGGCCTGAATTCTCATTAGTGCAATCTTCTACAATGTTCCTGAAATGGAAACCCTTCTTCGGAAGGAAAGGCGCATCTTGGGAAGAAAGCGCCTCAGAAGTTAGGCAAAGAGATGTTTCTTGCCACTTTCCTTGGGTTCACCACACTCGGGTTTTTTACACACAAACTCATATTGATAAATGTAACTTAAAAAATGTGTTTGTTACTGCTTTGCCATCATGGCTTAAGGAAAGACTTTCTGGCGTGCTGCATGTATGATCCCATGTAATAGTCCCTCTGACTACTCGCCATTCACATATTTGAGGTTTTGTCTTGTTATTCACCCATTCCATCACCCTCTAGTCCCGCAGAACCATACGCTACAAAGCATCTGGACAAACAGAAGGCATCAGCTGTTGTCATTCTACGACTGACCTACAGATATCAGTATTGTAGCACTGTCCACCTGCTTCCTCTTCCATATGTAATTAATGGCAGTTCTATGCCTAGTCACAGTATGCCCTGCTGCACACAGCGGTGGACTGGGAACTAAAAGGGGCCCTGGAAATAATTTTCAAAGTGGCCCATATGACACATTTTCAGCAACCCCAACCTTTTTCTCATGAGAAAATATGGAAATACCACACAAGAGGCCCATGGTGCAGAGGCCCACCGTGAAATCTCCAGAGTTCCCTGTAGGCCAGTCCACCCCTGGCTGCACATCTTTCCTTTAGTATATTGGGGGCCGGGTCAGGTCAGGCCTCGGAGTGGCAACAGAGGACACAGACGCAGGTCTGATGCTAAAGGCCTTTATTGGTGGCACACGTGACTGCAGTCGCTGTCTACTTAAAGGGACATTACACTCCTCCCTTTTCATATTTTTTTCAAACAAACAATAAACAGAATATAGTTACTCATCACAGAACATTAACCTTTGTTCCTTAAATCTAACCCATCAACCTTTAAACATAGATATCATAGTTCAACAATACCACTTGAAGAATTGCACCAACTGGTGCCCTCTGGCCTCAGGGAAAGTCCACTTCAAAGTCCTGCAGGTAGGTAGGCTGCCTGAGGCGTTCTCTTACAGGGTAGCGCCTTTCCCCTCCTGGGTCATCCTCTGCAGAGGTCAAACCTCCTCTTGGTCGGTCAAGCTGTCTCCCCCATCGCTGGATGTCAGACCCTCCTGGTTCATTTCTTCTCTTTCGCTGTCTGCACTTGGCCACCTCGGTGTGGAGTCAGTCCCCCGACATCGCTCGGGGCTCGACTCTGGGGACTGTCCCATCTTTATGAAGAAACATGAGTTCATGGTCACCGTTGTATTGCCATCCGACGCCATTACCATGGATCCGTTGGTGTCTGTCACCCTGATGGGAGTTGGCTCATGAGGCAGGGACAACTTCCCTCGCACGTTTCTTGTTCTCACCAGTACCCAATCCCCTATCTTAAAGCAGTCGCTTTGCAGATTCCTTTGGTCGTTCACCCTCTAATTTTCCTTTCTCCTTCCTTCAGATACTATGGCATCATCAATGATTCCGGGTGAGCTTGGCAGGTGGTCTTGGAGAAATCCTTGCATTGTTGAAATATTGCCCCAGCGGGAGCCAGCCCCATAAAGCAGTGAGGAGTCGCACGATACTCTGTCAAAAACCGGTATAGGGTGCGTCTCTCGCACTCCGCTTGTCCGTGCGCTATCCGGAAGACTTTGTTCAATGTCCTCATGACCCTTTCAGCATCTCCGTTTGCTCTCGGCCACAGTGGTGTGAACCCTCTACCTTGAAATGGAGGTCCGTTGTCGGAGCATATTTCGACTGGGAGTCCATGTGTGGCAAATATCCTCTCCAACGCCGGGATTACAACCTCCAGAGCTGTGGATTCAACAAACTATACCTCCAGGTATCTTGAACACTGATACCTTTGCTGCCGTCCAACCATACTGTATATATTGAATACCATGTGTATATTGTAAACCTGTAAATATGTCTGCCTTTGGCGCTGTCTAACCATACTGTATACATTGAATATCATGTACATACTATAAACCTGTAAATGTGTATAATTATAGTTTCTACTGTGCACCTGTATATCACTCGCCTGTCCAGCGCACAAATACCTACGGGTTTGACGTGCTCTACAAATGTCAAATAAAATAATTAAATAAATCACACACAAGCCAAATAATCTAAAAACACATGTATTACAACTTTGAACAATGAATAAAATGAACACATACACATACTACTAAACATCACAAAAATATGTGCAAATAGCAAAAGTGCAACATATTGTGAAATATGCAAATTGTGCAAAATGTGGTTAGTATAAAGGGCCAATGTGCAAAAAACTAAATCTGACTAATACTCAGTATACAATCATAGAGATATGGCACGCCCTTAATTTAATCAAGAAGCAAGCATACAATGCTTAATGATGAGTTTCAACATTTTGACAGGTCAACAAATCAACAACGGTTGTAAAGCAATGGGCTGCCAGGTTATTTCATCTCATAACGCTCAAGTTTTAGAAACAGGATGTGGACCAGACAATGCTGGTCATTACAGGTCGACACACTGTGTTACAGCCCTTCACAAGATCAACGCCACATACAAACCCACAAACACGACTTTGTTTTATATATATATATATGTAGAAATCGTTATATATATATATATATATATATTTATATATATATATATTTCTACACCAATTCCCAGAATGCAGCATTTTCTTAATTTATACAATGTCTGTTTGTTCAAAGAATCCTTTGTGACTTTTACACCAAATCCCAAAATGTAGAATATCTATTGTTGGTATCCACTCTCTCATTCACAGAACTCTCTGGGTTGCCAGTTTCATGCCGGTGTACTGTTCTCTGACTTATATGCCTCTGGTTAACCAGCTCCTGGTGTCTCAGCTGGGTTCCCAGCCGTTGTCCATGAAACGATCAATTTAGAAATGTCTGCAGAAGAAAAAAACAAAAGTTATTTGAACGAAATGACTTTTTCGGTTTTGACTCCCACTGACATTTCTGGCAACCCGCTCCCCCAACCACTTTACTTACCTGTTCACGGCATAACACGCTGTGTGCCGCCGACTCCTCCATCGCTGTGCGATGCCGGTTCCCTTCACTTACGTGCATGGAAACTTTTTCTTTTTTTTTACTTTATGCAATCATGGGTGGGGGACACCACTGCAACCAGAGTTGCCATTATAGGGAACAACGGTACGGGGATACACCCCAAAACCCTCACTCCTCTTATTCACTCTAATGGCACTGAATGGTATATCTGATTGAAATGTTCGGCTGTACGAATTTTTCATACAGCTGAAATTTGTTAAAATATACCATTAATTTTTTTAATTGAACCATTTCTACGGATACCGTCCCCAGCAGTGCGTCAGGCTCGGAGTATCTGTATGTACTCTCGAATGAGGTGCTCATTGCATGAGTGAAGCAGTGTGTCAAACTCATCTGCTTCACAGCTTCCCTCTCGACTGTTCATCAGGGTACTAAAAACATGACTCCTGTTCCTAACAGCATCTCACAATGGGAAACCAAATGCATTGCTGTGGTAACGCTTTTGTTGTTTCACCCTCCTCCTCTCCTCCCTGAGTGCTGTTTTACCGGTTTACCCATAACATTTCTCTGCAGAAGTGTAGGTTGTTCTTTTATTAGGCTTCACAATGGCTGCAAGAGTGGCCCTATCAATGAAGAAACCAGCCTTAGAAGGACATAGAGTCTGTAGGTGTTGCTTGGTTATGGGCCCACTCATTGCCTGCCCATGGTCATGCTAATCTCTATGGCTAGTCCCACCCATTCCTGCCTCTGCCCGCCCAAAACACCTCTGCATGGGAACATTTTGAGCTCACTTTAAACAAGCCTTACCATCAAGCTTTACATTCAAAGTGCCTGCCAGTGTTTGTTTAAAACTATCTTCTGAGTTAATAACTTAATTGGAGTTGTAAACATGCTGCTGGTGCAATACGTTTTACTAGTTTACATTCAGTTACTCGATTTATGAGCACTCTGCGTACCCTTCACAGAAGTCCTGTTTAGAACAAGCATTGGCAAAGCCAACATTTTTGGCCTGTGATAGGTTTGAGGTTTTTGCCAGGCACTGCTATTAGATCCCCAGGTACTCAAACCATGTTGCACCAGCTACCAACAATGGTTAGTTAATACCACTATGATTGTACCTGGCAATTGCCTTTCCCATGCTTACACAAAGTATTGCCAATGCTTGTGTTGAAATAGAGCAAATGTTTTTTTTTACTCTAAGCCAAACTGGGTTATAGGAAGGCTACAGGTCACGGGTCGGTTCCGTCTGACTGTCTGAGGAAGCAGTCTTTTGGGTGCTGAAAGCGAGCAACCACAAATGTGCGTTTGCATGATAAACGCATTATGCTTACACACAGTCAAGATTCTTTATAGACTGTGCACGCAATTTGCAAACCTGTTTTTCTATAAGACAGCAGAAAGGAAGAGCATTTAAAAAGAAGTCATAAAACAAATCATAAGTGAGTCTCGTAGGCCGTGAGAAAAACACTTGCTGTTGAAAATGTAGAGGGGGGCTGTGAGGCACTGTACAGTGCATTTACACAGGGACGTAATTTAGGTGTCGCAACTGTGACCCCTGAGGTCTCCCTTGCTACCCCCTCAATTTTTTTTAATGCAAGGTCCTGGGCTGTGGCCAGCGCCATGTGGCTCTTTGCTTCTGGAGTGGCTGGCTTTCGTGTTCAGGCCTCTTAAAAAAACAGGGCTTCCACAAGTCTAACACTTTCAGCAGTGACCCTAAATGAGAAAGAATAGGAATACCAAATAATTTGTCTTTCTGGAATTCTATACAATAATGGCTAGACTCATTAAAGGTTTATTTTGAGCACACCTCGGGGGGTGAGACACTGAATTAGTCTGTTCTTAAACACCTCAACTCAGCCTTTCATCCTTCTGAGGTCGATAAAGGAGTACCAACACAGGTTGGGTGATATTGTATGTATATTGGTTCTATATAAAGCGCTTAAGCGTAAGTGCTACACAATTACACATCATTATCATATGGCCATGGACGTCTGCTTGCATTCACAGTAATTTGGTAATATAGGCCTATACACACTGATCTTAACGATAAATATGGCGATCCATTCTTGTATGAAATATCTATCACATTATAGTGATATCGTAACCATATTTTTCGTAGTGTACTTAGGAACAATGCTATGTGATGCCTCTTCCAGTTATGTCAAGGTAGGAAAGGTCGTGTTCATCGCTTCCCGTGATATCACTTCAGGGTGGGGTCAAATGACATCACTACCTGTGATAGAATGTGAAAAAGGTGGGCACCACCTAAAGTTACAATCAAAAATAAAGATGTAATGAAAATTCACCGATAGATAATAAAGGTTCAATGTCATCTCATAGGAGCAGACTGTGTGTAGCCCTAAGACACCTGAGCTAAATATAAACAACCAAAAAGAAGCTGGGTGACGCACACTCAGCTAAACAGTCGCTATCAAATATTACCTCATCCTTAAGAAATACTACATAAAATGTTGTATATTATTCCATATAGTTTTTAGGCTCTTGGTTCCAAATAGATTTCAATTGTAAGCAATCTGATGTGAAAAATCCTCATTGAATTATTGTGCGCTCCTCAGAAATGGAAGAACAAGCTAAAATGGCTGAGTTTATATAACCGAAAGATTTTTATTGCCAATTCATTAGTCTCCGAAATGCATTGGCAATAAAAATCTCTCGGTTACATAAACTCAGCCAATTTGGCTTGACCAGCACGCAATAATTTAATGAGGATGTTTTCACATCAGATTGCTTACAAATGAAATCGATTTGGAACCAATTGAACATTCTATATATAATTTTTTAAGTAACCTTGGACGAGGTACAATTTGAGAGTTACTGTTTAGCTGAGTGTGCGTCACCCAGCTTCTTTTTGGTTATCACTACCTGTGATGTCATCAGAGGTCAAGGGTCGTGTGATGTCACTTCCGCTTCCCCTGGCATTTTGGTGAAATGACATCACTGCATATAGGGTGTGTGTAAAACCCGGAACGCGCTGCAACGGGCCGGAACAGTACCCTAATATATAAAATGGCAGCAAAATTCACCTGAAAACGATGCAAACACACATGAAGAACATTTTGAAACGAGAAAGGTGCACCAATATGCTGTCATTAACCATTACTGGCCAAAATCTCAATTTTATCACAAAAAAGTACCCGGAACGGGCCAGAACGCTACCCTAATATATAAAATGGCAGCGCATCTCACCTGAAAAGGATGCAAACACACATGAAGAACATTTTGAAATGGGAAAGGTGCACCAATATACTGTCATTAACCCATTACTAGCCAAAATCTCTATTTTATCACAAAAAAGTACCCGGAACGCTGCCCTAATATATAAAATGGCAGCGCAACTCACCTGAAAAGGATGCAAACACACATGAAGAACATTTTGAAATGAGAAAGGTGCACCAATATGCTGTCATTAACCCATTACTGGCCATATACACTTCCTCAAGTCTGAAATAATGCGGCAATGCATAAATTAAAGTTGTAATTTCACTCAAGCAAATATATCCTACACACTTAAAGTGAGTCCCGCGATATACAGATGATGAACGCCAATGGAATCGCGTTATTGAGCTCTGAAACCGATCGTCCTTGAAAATGTATCCTGAAAAGTATGAACGACTCAGTCAGTAGTGGGTAGCAGGTTTCACTTGGACCTCTACCCTCTATGCCCAACCTACTGAGCCATCCAACCGGCTTCACGTGAAATGCCCTGCTATCACACTTTGATCACAGGTGGACTTTCCAAAATATGGCTCTGTTCCATGCCTTTACTCCAGTGGTTATACAAAACCTTGCAGCCCGTTTGTACGTCTCCCGATTTCTCCATGAGCCTCATCGACTCTTACTGATTTTTGTGATACCTTCTGACAGTGAAAGTCTCCAGCTTACACAGGACAGCTTTTCCCAACGAGAACAGCACAGCAGAACTGTAGTTTAAATGCTGCCTACCCAGTGGAAAGGCTCATATGTCGCTGGATCCGTCTGAGTCATGGTTAGTTTCGATGGGCATATGAGCAAGGGAGGGTCCACCCCTCTAAATAAATGCTAATAATATCAATCATTTACTTAGCCCTCACCACAAAGTGAATGGTCTTTTGGTTCTAGAATAACATATGGTATCACTATCTAATTGAATGGTACACGTTTTAGACCTCTGAAAGATGGAAATCTGAATAGGGCACAATGGATGATGTGTCTGTTATGTATAGGACACACGCCGATATTTACAGCTGGTGCTCAACCCATTGAGCTATCTCCCTCATTCGTCTTTTAAGCCATTTTACTTTTTCCTATAGTTTTGAAGCCAGGCTGCACTCTGGCCACAATACAAACTCATTTTGCTACAATAACCTAGAAAAGTGCATCCCTTCCACTTAACACAGACAGGCCAGGCTGTTAAGAAAGGAGTTTGCAAAGTGGTATAGTGGATGAGGCCCCTCACCCAACCTGGGCCTAATGAATATGCGTAAGTGAGTGACCTCCTGACCCCTTCCCAATGTCTGCCTTCCTGACCCTGGCCTGAATTCTCATTAGTGCAATCTTCTAGAATGTTCCTGAAATGGAAACCCTTCTTCGGAAGGAAAGGCGCATCTTGGGAAGAAAGCGCCTCAGAAGTTAGGCAAAGAGATGTTTCTTGCCACTTTCCTTGGGTTCACCACACTAGGGTTTTTTACACACACACTCATATTGATAAATGTAACTTAAAAAATGTGTTTGTTACTGCTTTGCCATCATGGCTTAAGGAAAGACGCTCTGGCGTGCTGCATGTATGATCCCATGTAATAGTCCCTCTGACTACTCACCATTCACATATTTGAGGTTTTGTCTTGTTATTCACCCATTCCATCACCCTCTCGTCCCGCAGAACCATACGCTACAAAGCATCTGGACAAACAGAAGGCATCAGCTGTTGTCATTCTACGACTGACCTACAGATATCAGTATTGTAGCACTGTCCACCTGCTTCCTCTTCCATATGTAATTAATGGCAGTTCTATGCCTAGTCACAGTATGCCCTGCTGCACACAGCGGTGGACTGGGAACTAAAAGGGGTCCTGGAAATAATTTTCAAAGTGGCCCATATGACACATTTTCAGCAACCCCAACCTTTTTCTCATGAGAAAATGTGGAAATACCACACAAGAGGCCCATGGTGCAGAGGCCCACCGGGAAATCTCCAGAGTTCCCTGTAGGCCAGTCCACCCCTGGCTGCACATCTTTCCTTTAGTATATTGGGGGCTGGGCCAGGTCAGGCCTCGGAGTGGCAACAGAGGACACAGACGCAGGTCTGATGCTAAAGGCCTTTATTGGTGGCACACGTGACTGCAGTCGCTGTCTACTTAAAGGGACATTACACTCCTCCCTTTTCATATTTTTTTCAAACAAACAATAAACAGAATATAGTTACTCATCACAGAACATTAACCTTTGTTCCTTAAATCTAACCCATCAACCTTTAAACATAGATATCATAGTTCAACGATACCACTTGAAGAATTGCACCAACTGGTGCCCTCTGGCCTCAGGGAAAGTCCACTTCAAAGTCCTGCAGGTAGGTAGGCTGCCTGAGGCGTTCTCTTACAGGGTAGCGCCTTTCCCCTCCTGGGTCATCCTCTGCAGAGGTCAAACCTCCTCTTGGTCGGTCAAGCTGTCTCCCCCATCGCTGGATGTCGGACCCTCCTGGTTCGTTTCTTCTCTTTCGCTGTCCGCACTTGGCCACCTCAGTGTGGAGTCAGTCCCCCGACATCGCTCGGGGCTCGACTCTGGGGACTGTCCCATCTTTTTTTTTTTTTTTTAAATATTTTATTGATTTTATATTTTAGAAAAACAAACACACAACACAATACAACTGTTAATTATTTACAGAAACCACAAAAGAAAATACAAGAAAGGAAAAAAAGAAAAAAGGAAAAAAACTCCCCCCACCCCCCATCAAGCCAGAGCCGGCTCCCTTATATCCTCAGTCGGGGCACCGTCAGGAGAAAAATTGTCCGCAGGCACATCTTCAGAATTCTCAGATTCGTCCAAGCCCTGTTGTGGGTTGGTCATAAAGGCCACCAATTGTCGCCAGGCCAGCAAGGGCCCTATCTCCTCCTCGCCCCCTCTAGTGACTGCTTCAAACCAAACCACGGATTCAGCCTACGCCCACCTCATAAGGTCCGCCCACCATAGTTCCACTCTCGGCCTGCTAGCCGATTTCCAGTTCATGGCAATCCTGCGTTTGGCCAGAACATATGCCAGGTCCCTCAGCTTGCTCAGGTGCCTAAAGTGACTGGGCCTGGGGAAGATCCCAAGCATACCTGACCAGGCAGATCCCACGTCCAACACCACTCCCCCACTTGCGAGCTTCATCTTGACCTCCTCCCAAAATCTATACACTTCCGGGCAGGCCCAAAACATATGTAGCAACCCAGCTTCCACCTCCCCACACCTGGGGCATTTTTGAGTGATCGAGCCTCCGAACCGTGCGATCTTCTGGGGAGTCAGGTAGGCCCTGTGAGTAATGTAGAACTGTAGTTGTTGGAGCCGTGCATTTCGGGACACCTTTTTATGATATCCCAGGACCCTCTTCCACTGACCCTCCGTCATGAGTTCACCCATTTCCTCCTCCCATTCATGCCTCAGTTGGGGCAACTCTTTCCCAACCTTCGTTCTGAGGAGTTCGTATATCCGTGATATTTCATGCCCACCCTCTGAGACATCATACATAGTTTCAAGGGTGGCGTCAGGATCATCTGCCAGTGCCGTCTCCGGCCATCTCTTTCTTACTCGTTTTACTAGCCTGGCATGGGTGATGTACTGGCCTCTGTGCACCCCCGTCTCATCCTGCAACTTTTGAAAGTCCAGCGCCTCCCCCTCTCTCCATATGTCCCCAAGCGTGGCCAGGCCCACCGGCTCCCAGTACCTACGGACAGAGTGAAACAGTTGGGTGTCGTTTTCGCACAGGGCCACCAGCGGGACCTGCCAAGATAGTGGTTCTGACTCCCCCATCAATTTCCATGTTCTGTGCCAGACCTCCCATCCCAACCTCAACAGCCACCCTCTTCCCGTCAGTTTATTCCTTTGTAGCCACACCACCTCTCTCAGGAAGTATGGGGCCGCATCCTCACGCAGCAACCTAGATTCCGCCGAATCTTCATCAGACAACCACCTGGCCACGTACAACAGTTGTCCCGCCAAATAATATAGTTCGAAGTTGGGCAAGCCTATACCCCCCTTCTCATACGGGTTCTGGAGCTTCCACAGGGCCACCCTATTCCTGGAGTTACCCCACACGAAGCCCCTACACATACTATGAAGTCGTACGAATAGGCTCTTAGGGATCAAATACGGGACGTTCACGAAAAAATGCAGGAGTCTTGGAAGGACTACCATTTTCAGCAAAGCCGCCCTCCCCATCATGGACAGGGGCAATCTGGACCAGAATGTCATGCTGTTCTTGACCCCCTCTATGGCTCTCTCTGTGTTATGCTTGTGTACCGCCTCGGTCTGGTGGTAAATATTTACCCCCAGGTACCTAAACGTGTCGGTCCGCCATGGTATTGGCAACACAGGCAGCCTCTCCAACGGGACATCCCTGTACCCGCCCAACGGGAACAGGCTAGACTTCCTGGGGTTCACTGATATGCCCGAGAGGACGGCGTAATGATCCAGTACTTCCAGTACGTACTGCAGGTTCTCCTCCGGGTAGCGGAGGTACAGCAGCATATCGTCCGCATAGAGAGATGTTAAGTGGCTGCCGCTGGCAGTGTTAATGCCCACCTCTCCGTATTGTTGCCGCAGGCATATCGCCAGTGGTTCCAGCGCAAGTATATATAACATGGGTGACCAAGGGCATCCCTGCCTGGTCCCCCTGCTAAGCTGCCAGGCATCCGAGACTGTGGCCCCAGTCTTGACCCTAGCCACCGGGCTGCTATAGAACAACTGGACCCATCTGATATAACCAGCGCCCACGCCGTATCCCTGCAGGGCCGCTTTCAGCCAAGGCCATCTCACTGAATCGAAGGCCTTGACCGCGTCCAGCGATACTACCGCCATCTCGCCCATGTCATCCTTAGTATGGTCGATAACATGGTGCAGCCTCCTATGGTTATCACTGATATTCCTGCCTGGGACATATCCCGTTTGATCCGGGTGGATCAGCTTGCCAATCACCTTCTTCAACCTGTTGGCCAGCACCGCCGTGAGTATTTTGCTGTCCTGGTTTAGCAAGGACAGAGGTCTATAAGAGCCACACTCAACAGCCGCCTTGCCTGGTTTCAGTAATGGGACAATCATGGCCTCGCGGAGGGACAACGGGAGTTCTCCCTGTTCGTATGCCTCGTTAAACAAGGCCAGCAGTGGCTGCAGCAGCTCCTGCACGTACGCCTTGTAAAACTCACCAGGCAGGCCATCCGCCCCAGGTGCCTTACACGTGGGGAGGCCCCGGATCACCACCTCCAGCTCATCAGAAGTGATAGGGGCGTCCAGTTCCTCCTGCTCCAGGTCGTCTAGGGTGGGGAGACCAATGTCTTCCAGTGTGTTCAGGATGTCCTGGCTCCTGTCCTCCCCAGTGTCCTCATACAAACGTTTGTAGAACTTGAGGAATTCCTCGTTCACCCCATCCTGAGTGTTGCGAAGACCACCGTCCTCACCACGGATCTCATGGATAACCGCTCGGGGGGACTCACTCTTGTACAGCCAGGCCAACAGTCTGCCTGGCTTGTCGCCCCCCGCGTGCAGCCTCTCAGTGTATTTCCTATGGTTCAGTCTACATAGTCTGTCCCAAAGAGCGCTGCACGCCACCTGAAGGTCTCTCATCCTTGTCTTGTCTACCTGAGTGGCATTCTCAAGACGAGCCAGGCTCTCCAGTTCCCTTTCGGTGTCCTGAAGCTCCCTCTCGATACCCCCTCGAAGTCCCTTGGATTTAGAGATGGCCACACCGCGCACCACTACCTTAAAGGCCTCCCACAGAGTTCCCGTAGAACGCACACTGCCCGTGTTTATCTCGAAATATTCCCCGATGGCAACCCTCAGGTCCTCCCGGAAACCCTCATCCTGCAGTGCTTCCGCCCGGAGTCTCCATGTGGGGACCCGAGGCCTAGGGGGTTGGTGTCGCCACTCTACCACCAGGGGCGAATGGTCCGACAATACTCGAGCTTTGTATTCCGCCTCCACTATTTCGCCCGCTACCTCGGCAGTTCCAAACACATAATCCAATCTTGTATATGAGTCGTATGGCGCCGCATAATGCGAATACTGCCTCTCCGTGGGGTGGAGTCTCCTCCACACATCCACCAGTCTCAAGTCTCCTAGCAATGTCCCGAGCGTCTTGGCCGCCGGCGACATTTTCCCTTTGGTGTCTGCAGACCGGTCAATTTTGGGATCTAAGACACAATTGAAGTCCCCACCCCACACCATCGCGCCCCCTATCAAGGGGCCAAGTTTGCCATAGAGGGATCTAAAGTAGGCTGCAGTATCATGATTGGGGGCATACAGGTTGAGGATGTGTACTTCCCTGTTCTCTAGGAGTCCTGTTATCGCCACCATTCTACCCTCCGGGTCCACTATCGAGTCGAGCACCCGGAACGGCACATGCGGCGCCACCCAGGTGATGACCCCTCTAGCATACGCCGAGTACGTGGCACCCACTACCTTGCCCTTCCACTTCCTTGTAACCACCTCCAATTTCTCCCTGGTGAGGTGGGTCTCTTGTAGCAGGGCTATGTCTATCCGCATCCTCTTCAGGTATAGCATGACTTTGTTTCGCTTGAGGTAACTATTGAGGCCTCGGACATTCCAGGTAACTATGCGAAGACTATCCGATGCCATCGGTTTGGTCTGTATTCAGCCCCGCCCTCCCCACAATACCCCCTTGGTCTAACACTCCGCCGGCTCTTCCGCCCTTGATCCCCATCCCCCCTCCCTGTTTTCCAACTACACACCACAGCAAACAACCCCTCCCATCCCAACAAAAGCCCAGCTCCATCCCTGGATCTCAGGCCCACCCGCGTCTGGTCTTATCCCGTTTACAAGGAATAGGACCCCGCGGGGCGTCGCCGATCTAACAGCGACCTAACTAACTAGATATATTACTATTGGGGACAAAGGAAGCCTCTTGGAGCTCGCAATCAAGTGACCACGGGTAGGCACGCCCTACGGGCCAGCCAGTCAGTACCACATCATACGCATCACATATCGTACAAATGACTATATTCAAGTCCCAATGTCTTGGCCCCGTTGCCCCAGGCGGCCCAGCCACAAGCTACTTATCTTCCGTAGTCTCTGCCTGGATGTCCGATTCTTGAGGACTGCCCAGCGCGTCTAGCCAGTCCATCGCCTCAGTTGGTGTTTCGAAGAACAGGGATCTGCTTCTGTAGAAGACTTTCAATTTGGCCGGGTAGAGTAGCATATAGCGATGGCCAGCTTCACAAAGTCTCCTTTTCACCGCTCCGAAGTGCATCCGACTCCGCTGTACTTGTAGCGTGTAGTCAGGGTAGGCCGTAATCTTGGCCGATCCTCTGTCAATCGTTCCCCCTTTTCGAAAGAATTCAAGAATCTTTTCGCGATCACAGTAGTTCAGAATTTTCGCGATCACCGGTCGCGGGGGGGCCCCGGGAGGTGGCCTCCTGGTTAGGGCCCTATGAGCTCTCTCAACTGCAAACCCCTGGGTCAGTACCCCGCCTGTAATCTCCTGCAAAAGCATGGATTCCACAAATTCCGTAGGGTCAGGCCCTTCAGTTCCTTCAGGTAGGCCCACGATACGGATATTGTTGCGTCTGGCACGTCCCTCCGCCTGGTCCGCTCTGTCCTCCAGGTTGCCCACCCGTTGCACAAGGGCGTGTAGCTCCTTTTTATGAGCAGCGCAATCTGCCGTGTTCGTGGCCGTCTCCTTCTCGATGGCCCCCGCGCGTTCCGAGACCGCCCTCACATCCAGCCTAAGCAGATTCACCTCCTCCTGGACGGCACCGATCTTGAGGTTTAAGCCTTCCTGTAGCTCCTTCATGGCGAGGCCCAGCTTGGCCTCCCATGACACTTTTAAGTCCGCAATCGCCGCCAGCACCTCCTGTATCGTGCCAGGTGACTCCGCGGTCGTCACGGGGGTCTCTTTGATCTTGCCTCCTTCCGCCCCTGGGGGGGACTTGGCGTAGGCCTCCATCGTGGGCTGTTTGGCCTTGGGTTTAACACCTCTCGTGGTCATAATGTTGTATAAGTCGGGCGGGGGCCCGTCCCGCCAGTCACCGAGGGGGAGTCACGCCACCCAACGTCCAAAGCCTGACCCACCACACCATGGGGCATCCAACACGCCCGGAGCACTCCGACCACCAGGCCCACGGTCCTGTCGTTACAGCCACATCCGTTCGACACTCCCGCTCGCTGGGCCACCGTGCGTCCTAGGCGGCACTCATGTGTTTTAGTCTCCGAGCAGAGGGACGCAAAGGTCCAGCACTCGTGATCGCGACACTGACTTCATGATCCTCGGTGTTCGCAACGTGTCGCCGCCATTTTGTCTTGTCCGCCTGCCCAGGGCTCGTCCCAGTCAATCACAAATATTTCGGTTTCTGAGCCTTCTGGACGTCCCAAACTTTCACAGGATGCAGTGGTGGCATTCACACACCTGGACATCGATTTCCAACGTCGGCCGGCCCCCGTGGACGTACCCCTCCATCAGGATCAAAACAGGATCAGCGTAGCTCCTCCAGAGTGCGACCTCTTACATGGCCGTCCAAGCCACGCCCCCGGGACTGTCCCATCTTTATGAAGAAACAGGAGTTCATGGTCACCGTTGTATTGCCATCCGACGCCATTACCATGGATCCGTTGGTGTCTGTCACCCTGAGGGGAGTTGGCTCATGAGGCAGGGACAACTTCCCTCGCACGTTTCTTGTTCTCACCAGTACCCAATCCCCTATCTCAAAGCAGTCGCTTTGCAGATTCCTTTGGTCGTTCACCCTCTAATTTTCCTTTCTCCTTCCTTCAGATACTATGGCATCATCAATGATTCCGGGTGAGCTTGGCAGGTGGTCTTGGAGAAATCCTTGCATCGTTGAAATAGTGCCTCAGCGGGAGCCACCCCCATAAAGCAGTGAGGAGTCGCACGATACTCTGTCAAAAACCTGTATAGGGTGCGTCTCTCGCACTCCCCTTGTCCGTGCGCTATCCGGAAGACTTTGTTCAATGTCCTCATGACCCTTTCAGCATCTCCGTTTGCTCTCGGCCACAGTGGTGTGAACCCTCTACCTTGAAATGGAGGTCCGTTGTCGGAGCATATTTCGACTGGGAGTCCATGTGTGGCAAATATCCTCTCCAACGCCGGGATTACAACCTCCAGAGCTGTGGATTCAACAAACTATACCTCCGGGTATCTTGAACACTGATAGACAAGGACCAAAATACGGTTGTCTCTACAGGTCGATTCGAAGTCCATGTGTACCCTGCCCCATGGCACACAGCTCCTTTCCATAGACTCAATCCGGGGTTCTCGTCTGTGCAGCAGTGCCGCCTGGCACCACACACAGTTACGGACAAAGTCTTCCACTCGCTCTTCTAGGCCCAGAAACCACACCTTCATGCAAAGCCGGGCCTTGGCCTTGGCGACACCCTGATGATCTTTGTATGCCAATTCCAACACCTTTCTCAAAAGGCTGGCGGGGACCACCAACTTCGTGCCCCTTTGTACCAAGCCATCGTCCAGATATGTGAGTTCTCCTCTCACTCTCCACATCCGCTCGAGTGCTGTCCTTGCCTCTGTGGTCCTTGCCTAAAACTTCTGGAGGACTCTCCGCCACTCCCCTTTCATTCCAGCAGCCTGGAGAATTTTGAAACACTCATCTTCGATTGAAGCCTTTCAAATGTCGTTTATTAACATGAGGGTTGGGGTCATCGCATCGGCAATGCTGTTTATGTACTCCTCCGTCTCCATCTCTTCAGTGCTCTCGGCGCTTGGGCTAGGGTGGCTTGACAGTCTGCAGCATTGGTGACGCCGGGGCGGAACGTGAGTTCAACATCATACTCTTGTAGAGCAAGGAACCACTTTTCAATTCTCGCCGGCGGCTTGGAGGAAGAGCCAGTCATGATCGGAATCAGGGATTTATGGTCCATGATGACCTTCAAAGGTTTGCCGTAGAGACAGAGATGGTAATGCCTGCACCCCCAGAGCACCGCCAGGGCCTCTCTTTCAATTTGTGAATATTTTTGCTCGGTTGCTGAGAGCGCCCGGCTGGCAAAAGCCACTGGACGGTTCCCACCGTTTTCGCCTGGCTGCATAAGGACCGGGCTGGCATCCACTATTATCTCTGAACTTGTCTCCGGATTAAAGAACGCCATCATGTTCTCTGCTGTTAGCGCTTCCTTGATGTCATCGAACGCGCTTTGTTCAAGCGCTGTCCACCTCCATGTGCATTCCTTTTTTGTTAAACTTCGGAGTGGTTCTGCAAGAGTGGCTAGGTTTCGTGTAAAGCGGCCACAATACGTGGACAACCCAAGAAATCTACGCACATCCGACACTTTTACTGGGGCACATGCTTCCTTGATGTCCTTCACCTTCGCCGGGTCAGAGGATATGCCACTCTCTTGTAATACGAATCTCAAGAACTCGATCTTCCTCTGCATAAGCGCACATTAAGCGCACAAGCGCACAGTAAAATCGGGTTACAGAGAAAACTAGACAATCTGCACGAATATCTCAAAACCAACGACCTAGAAAGTAACACGGCGAAGACCAAAGTGAAGCGATTGGATAAATCATCTAAACGGAAAGTCCACCGTGCATGGTTTATTGCTTGAGAACGACTGGAAGAAGTTGAAACTTTCAGATATCTGGGAATCACCTTTAGCAACAAAAACAGAGAACTATCGATGCAAGAAACCCTGGTCCTTAAAAACAAAACCTTGACCAACCAAATTTTTCTGATGGACAAAAAATGTGGTCGTTCCTCGCTTAAAGCGGCAATCACCTTCTATAAGGTGAAGTCAAGGTGGTTCCAGCCCTCAACTATGAAGCGGAAGCCATGCCAATGATCCCTGAAACCATGATTGGCTAAAACTTGAAGGTTTTCTCTGGAGGAAATTGCTCCGCCTTCCACTCCGATGGCTTTGATAAGAAGAGAGCTCAGTCTCATCTCGCTCAAAGGAACAGTGTCTCTCAACATTCTTATGCTGTACAGGAAAACAAGATCATCCAAAGAAAAAATCTATACACTCATTCATGAGGAAATGAAGAAAGGCACCAACAAAATGCTTCAAGCGTGGATCAGTAAAAACCAGACAATCTTAGAAGAGATAGGAAGCACCAAAAATGAACTTTTGAGTAACCCAACCAAAACCGTAAAAAAAATCAAAGAAACAGACTGGTGTGATACGCAGGCAAAAGCATTGAGCTATAAGTCCACAGCTCACCTGCCTTCTTTCGCGCAAAAAATAAACGAGCCCATCAACTATCTACTGAAATTTCCAAACAAGAAAATCCGCTCAACTTTCTTTAGAACAAGACTAAACATCTTGAAAACAAATGAGATATTGCGAATTCGAAGGATAACGGTTGTAAATTGTTGTCACTTTTGCTCGGAGTCCAACACAATCGAAATCCATCTTGGCCACCTATACTAACAATTTTCTAGGTTGGATGAAGATTATTGGTGGGTGTTTCTGATGAATGGGTTAAATCGAAAACCGGTCATTGCAATGGGAAACTTTTTGCAAAGCCTCGACTTGGACTCTCTCCCCTACAAAGGTCAATACCAAATGAGTTAACTCTCATAAGCCAACTTAAAAGAATCAAAACAAAGTTCACGAGGAAAGGTCTCCTTTTGTAAAAACTGTTGAATGCAGTTATACACAATAAAAAAAAAAAACATTTTAAAAAAGAATAAGCGCACATTTGTCCCGGTGAAGAGTGAGGCCGAGATGTTGAATGCGCTGCAGCACACTTACAATCTCTCCAGATGCTCCCGCTATGACTTTGCGTAGGCCATGATGTCATCGCTGATGTTAATTGCTCCTTGTAGCCCAGCCAGCGCCCCTCTGATGAAATTTTGGAAAACCTCTGCGACCGAGGAGACCCCGAAGCTCAGGCGCTTAAATCTGTACAGCCCTATGTGTGTGGTAAAGGTAGTAATGTAGCGCGATCCCGGATCCAGTCCGGATATCCAACTTGGAAAAATAACAAGCGCCTTGTAGGGCCGCCAGGATGTCGTCCAGGGTCCGTGTAATGTGTCGCTCCCGACGGATTGCTCTGTTCGGGAGACGCATGTCCACGCAGATGCGTATAGCGTCTGGCTGTTAGGGTTTTCTTGCAATCAATATAGGAGAGACCCACTGAGTCGGACCTGCCACCTTCTCGATGATGTCTAGTTTGATCAGGTTGTCGAGTTCTTGTTCCACGCGGTCTCTCAGGTGAAAGGGCACCCTGTCATGCTTCAGCGCAACCGTTTGCACCATGTTGTCAATGTGCAGCCGCACCGGGTCTCCCACGAGTTTCCCAATTCCGGTGAATACCTTCACATATCTGGTGAGCAGCGTCTGGATGTCCTCAAGGTGCACTCCAAACGCAAAGTTCACAATGTGTAATGTCTCGGCGGCAGCACACCCTAGTAGAGTCACCTCACTCACTTTGGTCACAAAAAAAACGGGCCCTGATCGATGTGTCTTCATGAGTGACCCGACCACAAACATAGCGGTTGTTTCCCACCAAACGTAACAATGCACATGTTCGTCTTTCTTCGGGGTGGTGCGCTATCCGGTGTCCATCAGCAGAGGTATCGGGGAATCAGAGATGCGAATTACGCACCTGGACTGATGCTGTTTTCACCTTTGTAGGACCGACATGCTAGAAATGAAAAAGACATCCTCTTCATCTTCTCCCAGCTCCTCGGGCTCGTCCTCCTCTGCCGTTGGTTGTTCGACCTGGGAAACCTTGCGCTGTGCTCTCTGCATCGCCGGTTTCGAGGACACCAGGCCTCTTGAATTCGTTGACGGTGCTTGTGCTCTACAGACACGCGCAAAATGGTTCACTATACCACAGCAACCGCACACATGTCGTTTCGCTGGACACTCTTTGGGGTGGGGCAGGTCATAACCGCAGTTGAGGCATTGGAGCATGTCCCCTCTTTTATCTTCTTTCCTGCTCCACTGCTGGTGGCTATCACTCCTTTGAAATAGCCTTTGTCCTACCGCACATGCATCCTCTAGCTTGTTTGCCTTCATCGCCAAGCACACCTTGTTCGCCTAGATATCCGCAAGCTTGTGGGATTGCCCAAGCTCCAGGATGCACGTGAGCGTGATTCCAGGCTCGCGCAGTATCTGGCGCCGCAGCTTGATCTCGAGGCAGCCCTATATGACCTATTGTTGTATCTCATGCTCCACGTCCGGCCAGGCACACGCCACTGACATGCGACACTGCCTGCTGTGAAAAGCGTCAAGAGATTCACCCCCTTTCTGCACAGAAGTCCTCATGAGGGTCCTCTCATAGTCCACGTTTGCCATGGGTGCAAAGTACTCTAGCAGGGACGCATTGGCCGCTGCGAACAAATCATCCACGGGTCGTAGAGTCTCAAAAGTATTGTGTACCGCCGGACCGGCTGAGTACAGAATGATGGACTTCATCGATGACGGGGCCCCCAAAATGTCAAACTCCTGTAAATGGGCGAGTTGGCCCGATGAGCGTGGTGGCCTGGCAGCATGCAGCGCTTCCTCTTCCTCCCCCATGATCATGTGCTGTGGTGGTGTCACGTGTATGTAGGCCCAGAGCCAAGTGACGAAGGATGCATCAACGTAGCAGTCTGCTGTGGGGTCAGGGTGCACAAGCACTCACCTCCTGAGCTGCAAACCTGCCCAGGGTTGGCCTCCTGGGCAGCGGCTGGGCGCACAGGCACTCCCCTGAAGAGCCGCAACCCACAATGTCAGTGGCAGTACGTGGCAATGTACTCGTAGCAGCGCATGACGCAGGAATGGGCGTGGGGGCAGGATCGCCCTGTCCTGAATGTGAGGTTGTTCCACAAGAAGAATGATGAGCAGCGTGTGGTGCTGGAAGGGGTGTGGAGGCAGGATTGCCCTGTCCCGGTTGCTGGTGGCAAGTGGTGCCCAATGAGGGGTTTCACTCAAGAGGAAGAATGATGAGTGTAGAGTGGAGAGAGAAAAAAAATATATATTTTTATTTTTTTTATTTTAATTGTCCCCGCTCCATGGATCAAAGCGGTGTGAAGCGCCCCTCCCCCTCCATACACAGGCATGCCCGGCGTGTGATACGGGCTGTGAGGCAAGGCAGTGGGTGTGTGGGAGGGGCTGCAATCTCGCCAGGATTATCGGCAAGAAAACGAATCCTGCCGTGAGCAGGAACAGCAGTGTGCTGTAATTAGCGGGTGGGGTTAGCGGGTGGGGGGGTCCCACCTCGTCGCCAATTTTGTATATTGGGGGCCTGGTCCTGGTCAGGCCTCGGAGCGGTAACAGAGCCACACAGACACAGGTCTGATGATCATTGACGGCACATATGACTGCACCCGCAGTCTACTTAAAGGGACATTACATTTCAGTGTGCTCCTTCTCCATTTGTGCCACAGAAGTGCCTTTTCCATGCCTACACAAAAGCCCAAACTGTTTGGCATTGCCAATGCTTGTTTTGTCTGTTTCTACATGCGAAATCAAACATGATCGGTTCCTGGAGGTTGACTAGTCACACAGGGCAGAGTCGTGATTCCAAGGTAATTCCAAGGGACCACCTCCTTCCTGTGCACTTTGAATTAAGTAACGCAATGTATTTGTTGATTTGATTTATCAAAATGTAATATTCAAATTGTGTTCTGGAGATCACGCTAGAAAATACTAGCCGTTATGAATTATGATGAAGATCCCATGATGGAGAAAGTATGCATCCTTCTTACCTGGCCCTTGTCACACTAGTGTTCTTTAACATGTGCTTGTGTGCAAGATATTTATTCTAATTGTGGTTGCTAGGGTTAGCAGAGGTGGCCCAGTGTATATGAACTCGGTCCCGTAATGTTTGTAAGTGCAAAGCAGGTGTGTCAACATGATTAATTATAATCGGTTATTTATAATGTGCTTAATACCCAGAGGTTTCTAAGCGCAGACCCAGGGATCAAACGTGTTGCTCTGCGTCGTCTTGCTTCCAAGGCAAGCGTGTTAACCCTGAGCTATCCTCCTGATCCGTGGCATGGTACTGTTGAAGACGGTGAGTTGTGGTTGGGTCCAAGTAATCATGCACATCTGTGTGTAATGCCCGTGTCTTCATCACTCCTTACTGATAGGTAGGTGGTGTCCATCCTATATTGACTCTTCCTCATTCTGGAGCATTGCAGCAAAACGTTTATGTTTAAAAATGTTGTAACGCGCCATATGCCCAAAGGCAAACGGGCGCACAAATGACAAAAACAAAAAAGATATCAAACAGCTGAGAATAATCAAAACAAAAGACATAAAATAGCATAACAAAATAATAGCAAGAATAATAAAATCTCTAAAATCAGTGATAAAAACAGTAAACGACGCCATAAAATCAGCAGTATAGAACAGACCAGAGCCAGCTAAAACACTTCAAGTAAAGAAGAAAGTCTTACGGGCTTTCTTAAAGCACACGCACAGGCAGCTTATTCCATAAAAAGGGGGCGATGAAATTAAAAGAGCATTTCCCCGCCCTCTCCAATTCCACCCGAGGCACCGCCAGCACATTACCCTCATTGGATCTAAGCAATCGTGTATGTTGCCGCTCTTGAATCCCCCTTTTGAGGTAAGCTGGGCTTTTGCTATAAATGCATTTATGTGTGATAGAGAGGATTCTGAAGTACAGGCGCTCTTTTACCGGCAACCAGTGTAATGCCCTACAAGCAGGTGTAATGTGTGCTCTTCTGTCAAGGTTAGGGGCAATTCTAACCACACTGTTTTGTAGAACTTGGAGCTTAGCAAATATTTTCTGTGCAGTGCCAACAAGAAGGCTGCCGCAATAATCAATTTTGTCACCAATTATAGATTGGGCAAGATTGGCACAGTTCTACTTAGAAATAATAGGCTTAATGCGGCAGAGAAGCTTCAAATGATGAGATTATACCGTCTGTATCCTGTTGATTGCGCTTGTCCCAACTGATTGATACAAAGTATTCGTAAGCAAACTTCTCAACACTAGGTTTAATTGAGCATAATGAAATTGCACAAAGGCCTGAACCAATGTTCGCTTTTAAGTGAAACACTAATCTAAGGCAGAAATGTGTCCACACGTATGTGTATAGTGAGACCAAACACATTGTAAGGAACCAATGGGGGCTACCCCCCATCATTGGACATTACAAATGCGGTAATTGTGCCGCATGTCCTTTCACAGCGACAAGGCGCTCTTTTGAACATGGAAAAATCAAATGGCAAATGAAGGAAAAATCAAATGGCAAATGAAGGAGCATACAACTGTCTAACAAAAAATGCCATTTATATAATCGTCTGCCCATGTAATATGATATATGTGGGTAAAACCACAAGACAGGTTCGGCAGAGGATTTCAGAACATAGATCTTGCATAAGAAATAAAGTGCAAGACAAACCCTTGGTCGAACACTTTGGCAGAGCTGGCCATACAGATCGGGATGTGGGATGGTTTGTACTTCAAACCTTAAGAGCGCTGACACAAGTAAGTGACATATCCACCATGTTGCACAAAGTGGAACAAAGATGGATATATTCCTTGGACAGGGTCCGATGTGGCCTTAATGTATCTGTTGAGTGGAATAAACTGGTTGTGGAACAGTAAACACCTTGGTCCTGGATTCCCCTATTGTACCAATAGGATGCTGGATTCCCTTATTGCTGCGCAGTAGGGAGTTGGTGGAGACTAGATTAAGTTGATGCTAGGGAAGGAGAGATCTGTTTCTCTTTATTCAGGAAAACTATTGTGCGTTAAGGTGACTGCTGGGAAATAATATGCCTGTGGATCCACATTCTTGATCCACCAGAGGACGGTCATCTCGAAGTAGGGATGAGCGGCCCTTGAGAATGGGCAACCATTTTAATTGGTGCTCTAAAAAGAAGAAAGAATACTCTTTTCGTTGAAGATGCTTACACAATATATTTTAACATGACTGTGGAGTAAGCAAAGCGAGTGCTTGTATGCATCGAGATATGGTCTAACCAGGGATGGACTGGCCTATAGTGAACTCTGGAGGTTTCCCGGTAGGACTCTGAACCCTGGCTAGGGGCGGACTTGCCTATAGGGAACTCTGGAGATTTCCTGGTGGGCATCTGCACCCTGGCCAGGGATGGACTGGCCTATAGGGAACTCGCCTGTAGTAAACTCTGGAGATTTCCCGGTAGGCCTCTGCACACTGACCAGGGATGGACTGGCTCACAGGGAACTCTGGAGGTTTCCTGGTAGGCCTCTGCACCCTGGCCAGGGGTGGACTGGCCTATAGGGAACTCTGGAGGTTTCCCGTTAGGCCTCGGCACCCTGGGTCCCTGCTGTGTGGTATTTCCAAATGTTCCCATAGGAAAAGGGTTGGGCATACGGAACATGTGTAATGGAGGGGCATTTTGAACATTATTTCCAGGGCCTCTGTTGGTTCCCAGTCCACCTCTGGGTCTAACGGTAGAAACGTAGTCCTCTTTCGACTTCCATCAAGAGCCACAACATTACTTCATGTCTATATTCATTTGGCCGTTTGGCAAGCATCCTGACACAACCATTGGGGCTGAAACGCAAGCGGGAGCAGGAAAGAAATCACAGGTAAGGCTCGTGCATGTGCGCCCGTAACTTTGGGGCACGATATCGTCATATGGAGGATGCAACAAGATGATTTTGCTTTACTAGTCCGAGCCATAGTTGATCAATAATAGAATTCAAGTGTATACTTGGTTTTACCAAGCGTAGGCGGACATACGCAAACTTTCCCCAGTCATACAGCATTAAGCGAGTCATCGCGGACTGAGGTGAAGTGCATACATCAATTTGGTCGGGGTGCAGCGCGTAGCCTAGGCAAATGATTAGATCTGAATTGTAATAGCGTGGTGAGAAGACTGCTATGATCCATCAATCATGAGGTGTTCACTTTGTTTCTCATTCCAGTAGAGACAAACACATACGGTTGAGCCCACTTTAGAAACTGTAGAAAGCAATACTTAGCACCAGGCGCCTGCAGCCTCAGTGAGAGAGCAAGACATTTTGGAAGCTTGGATTTAGGTTACAACGTTTGTAAGTAAACATTTCCTCACTGGCACGAATTCTGACAGGCTATTAAATCGGTTGAATTCATTGATAAAATGCAATGGACTCAATGTAGTTAGAGGAAATTGATTGATTTTTAAAGCGTGCCCACAATATGATTCATTTATAGGTAACCGGATAATATTTACCAGCATTCGAAGCACGTATGTGAAATTAACGGACACCGATCTACAAGAGGAATGTGAGAAACCCACTCTGCATAACCAGAAGTAAGTAGTGGGATTGTAGAGTAAGGAACAGAACTCATTTACAATTACAGTTTTTTTCATAGAGTGAGAGCTCCTTGCTCACTATGTGCTTGTGTCTCCTCTCGTTTTCAGGCGTCTCTGAACTTATACCTTTGAAGCATTGAGGATTAGTTCCATAGTTTACACTACCCCCATAAATTGAGACTGGAGTTGAGTGTGAACTAATATAATCACTAAAGATGTATATACACAATTGAGTTGTGTCTACAAAATGCAAGGAGGTTGGTTAGTAATTAGTTGTTTTTAGACTATTTGTTGGACAACATCTTCCACTGGACTATGTCACCAGGGTCAGGCAATATTGACGTCCTGTCCATATCCTGAAGAAGGTCAAGATATGCAAGGCTAATTTTGGAAAGCCACTTTGTAACGACTGAAACATGTGTAGATTATGTTAATATATTGAACAGAAATACACAATGGTAGTCTACATAGGTGTAAAGAAATGATATATTGATGTGATTTTTATGAAGGGTCCCATGTTTAGGGTAAACCCATTTTTGGTTAATTTATCATTGGATGTGTTTTAGTAAGTTTGAGTATGCATGATAGAATGAATCTGATGATGTCTAATGTTTATGGATGAATGTACTATGATATGATAGGTTATTCATAACGCGCTTAATACCCAGGGGTTTCGAAGTGCGGCACCCGGGGATCGAGCAAGCACGCTGCCCCTGAGCTATCCTCCTGAGACAATCCTCCCATATGCTCGATGAGCAAACAGTGTTGATAGATTTGTGGAAGAAACTTTTTTTTTTAATAATACATTTGAGTTTTTGTTTGACAATTTGTTGTTAGTAGTGGCTATCCAACCTCATTACCAAGGTCCATTGTGCTTATTTTTGCTGGGCATCAACCAGAAGTTGAAGATATTTACTCTCGCAGCATCTGCAGAGTAATCACCAGTAATCTGCATGACGATTTGTGTGTCATCCGCGTCAATTGTATATAAAATGTCCTGGTCATCTAAAAGATCAAATAATGAGTTTGAGTTTGAGTCATTTCTTAAGCGCACCAGGCAGATAACTGCATTCGGGCGCAGATGTTAACTAAACGTTGAACATATCACTGTGGAAAGTCTGGAGTAACAACGACCCTAAGGGGGTAGGATCATTTAAATAGGAAGGTTTTCAGTTCCTTTTTAAATCTTTCCAGCGTGGTGCAAGAGCAGATGCTAAAGGGCAGCTGGTTCCAGAGCTTAGGCCTAAATACAGAGAACCTTCTGTCACCTTTTGAGGTGCATTTTGTCCTCGGAACACATACCAGCAGTTTATCTTCTGAGTGGAGGGCTCTGGTTGGGTAGTAGTGTCGAATTCTGGTGTTCAAATATCGGGGTGCAAGTTTGTGATAGCACTTGTACACCATGCATGCCACCTTAAATTTGATACGATCTTCCACCATCAGCCAGTGCAGCGTTTTCCTGGCTGTGGACACATGATCTCTTTGCCCAGGTGAGCTATTTGCCTGACGGCCGCATTCTGGGCCCTCTACAGTCTTAGCATTTGTTTCCTCGGGATCCCTGTCAGAAGACTGTTACGGTAGTCAAGGTGGGAGTTAACCAGAGCTCCCACCACTACTGGAAGATCTTGAGATGTTAAGAAAGGGAGCACATTTCTGAGCAGTCGCAAGGAATAATATACTGATTTTACTTTTGCCCCTGTCTGGGCTTCACTGGCCAAGTTTTCTTGCCAGATGCACCTGAGATTTTTCACTTTTCTTGAGAATGGAATGCTCACTCCCAGGATTTGCGGGTTATAGTTTGTATCTTCCTCTCTATTTTTCTTCTCTGATCTAAACAGAATTATTTCTGTTTTGCCAGCATTAAGTTGTAATTGATTGCAGGCCATCCACTTTTTTATATCTTGCATGCAACAGTCTATCATCTCAAATGCCTCCGACAGATTGTCTGTCTCCACATAAATCTGAGTGTCGTCTGCATATGAGTGAAATCGTAAGCAGTGTCTCCTCAAGATATCAAATAGTGGTTGAATATATAAATTAAAGATCAGGGGAGAGAGTGCTGACCGCTGAGGGACTCCGCACCTCAGTTGTCTTAATTCTGAGAGAAATGCTCCCAGAGTTACCCGCTGTATTCTATCCTGTAGAAAGGTGTCGTACCAGTCTACAACTACTTTTTCTGCTCTCCCAATATTTCTAATCCGTTGAAGGACAGTCTTGTGATTGATTGTATCAAATGCTGCAGATAGGTCGAGCATCAACAATATTGAGTTGCTTCCCTTATCTGCTGCTTCCAGTAGGTCATCCTGTACTGCTAACAAAGCCAACTCTGTCCCATGATTAGGGCGAAATCCTGATTGGTGTTCGTCCAGTATGTCTCTGCTGTCCACAAACTGTTGGAATTGATTACAGACTATTTTCTCCAGAATTTTGGTGGGCCAACATAAGTTGGCTACCGGGCTATAGTTTTTAAGTACCTTAGGATCTAAATTTGTTTTTTTCAGTAAGGGTTTTACCAGTGCGCTCTTGAGTGCACAAGGAACATAGACTTCTGTAAGTGATTTGTTCACAAAAGTTGTTATCAATGGGGTAAGATTAGACGCCAGACTGATAGCAGTACAGGCTGGCATAGGAAATGCTAGATCTTTAGTCGGTTTTAGTTGGAGTATTAGAGCCAGAATGGTTTCCTGTTCGATTGTCTGGAAACTGAAGATCTCCCCAGTTTCCAGTTTTGCTGCCTCTAATTTCTCTTCTCCCGCATCCCCCTATTCTTCTACCTCCAATACTTCATTAATATTCTTCTGAATATCCACAATATTTTGTTAAAAAAAGTTGTTAAACTTATTGGCCTGTTCCTGGGAGTTAGCTATCGGTATTGACATACATTTAGGATTCCTAAACCTAGATACTACGTCAAATAAAGCCTTCGACTGATTATCTGCTGACTTGATTTCTTCTTGGAGAAAGTCTTTTTTTGCCGTGAAGATGGCATTTTTGTATTGCCTTAGGCGAATCCTCGCCATCTCTGCATCTGCCTCTAATTTAGAGGCCCTCCAGATTTGATTAGCCTGGCATACTTGTTTACGCATTAGGCTCAATGCTGGATTGAACCAGGTTTTGGAGTTTTTGACTGACTTAAGTTTAAGTGGTGCATATTTGTCACAACTATCCTTTATCAGGTCTGCCCCTTTACTGAAAAATTCCTCACAGGTCAGATTGGTATCAATAACTGCCAGTCCATTTTCAACTTCCTTCCCGGGTTTTTTTCTAGGTCAGCCGCCATCCGGCTCCACACAGGCATGCTCTCCCGTCCTTTCCCCCTCTGGTGTCCTATTTCCCTAAGTACTGCCCGTTGTAGACAGTGGTCTGACCACAACAACAGGACAGTCTCAGCAAATTGGACAGTTCCCCCTCTTACAGCTAGGAGGTCTAGACAATTTCCTTTCTTATGGGACGGTTCCCTGGTAATGAGCTCCAGGTCATGGTTGTCCAGAAGTTCCATCAGCGTCATATAGTAAAGGTGGGAGTTATCTCTTTCTAACCAGATGTTCCAGTCTCCCATACATAATATGTCCTTATATTTACTCCCCAACAATGTAAGGTGAGCATCCAATTTGTCCAGAAAGTCCAATAAGGGTCCAGGTGGCCTATAGCCCAACAGAACTTTAATTGTTTGGGTAGGAGACATCAAAATTGAGAATTCTCCAAACTGGGTATCGTCATTCCAGTCTAGTTTCTCCATATGTGAAATGGTCAAACATGACTCATAAATTATAGCGACCCCCCCCCCCTCCTCTCCTCTCCTCTCTGGTTTCATAAAAATGGTTTCATAAAAAGATTAAAAAGAGTGGGCGACAAACGAGATCCCTGAGGGACCCCACAAAGGAGCTCAACAGGAGGGTGACACACATATTTTATGAAAGACTCTTGCTGATCTGCCCGATAAAAATGACAAAACCCAATCAGCCTCTTTTTCTCATAAGAAGGCAGTGGACTGAACTCTTATTATGTAAAATGTTAAAATCCACACGATCAAATGCCGCCGGTAATTTCAAAAGGACAAGAAGGGAGATCTGGCCATTGTCCATGATTTGGGTCATACTCTTCTTCAAGCTAAAAGTGCAGATTCGGTACGATGATAGGCTCTGAAGCCAGATTGTCTGGAGCATGTATGTGTAGATATGCAAGGCAATCCAGTATCTTTAATAGGAATGGAACACTTGTAATAGGGCTATAGTGTGTAGAGATGTTAGGGTCCAGTAAGTTTTTTATTTTATCAGAGGCATAATCAAGGCTTGTTTAATACAAGTAAGCACTGAGGCTGACAGAAAGGAGGCATTCCCAAATTCAGCAATCATAGGAGCACGAGCAGTCACTCATGCCTTTATAATCTTGGAGTGACATCGCTCGCCAGGACAATTTGTAGGCTTTAGAGCGTTAATCACTTTTTCAACCTGCGACAAAGTCACATCCCTAAAATCAAAGGATAATGTGATCGGACTAGAAGAAACAGATTAAACTAAAGGTAATGACAAATATGCCTGCTTCTGATAAATAGCTATATTAAGTAGGGAGACCGTCTCAAAAAGGGCCTCCTGGATGCTGATAGACCAATTTCGATCCTTAAGTACAGATTCAGATGAATTAACATTAGGTTTCTCAAATTCACTCAGAATCAGGAATAATTCCTTAGAATTAGACGCAACCTGACTAATACGATTATTAAAATGCTGCTTTTTGGTTTGAATAACAGCATTCATATACTACTTAGCAATCAGAGAGTAAGATTCTTTATCAATAGCAGATGACTTTTGCCAGCATCGATAAGCTTTGTTTTTTTAGGGCCTGCAGGATGCGCAGTTCCTGAGTACACCAGGTTTGCTATGTCTTTCCACCGAGGTAGATGTACAGATCCTCTTTGGAGCAATAATATCAAGGGCAAAAGATAGTTTGTGATTATAGCACAAGCCAAATTCTCAGGTAGAGAATTAGAGGTAGGAATAGAGCTTGAAGACTCCACCAATGGTTTAAGAGTGAGTGGCGTAACATACTACGCTTAGCCACCATCTCAAATTGAGGGTAAACGTGTGGAGATAAGCTGAAAATGTCAAGCCTAAACAGGATAATAGAGTGGTCTGACCAAGGGCAGACTGAATACTCAGGGGATTCAACTGGAATGCCAGCGGTGTACAACCAGTCCAGAATATGGCCGTTCTCATGGGTAGGCTTTAAAATGGTCTGAACGAAACCAAGATCCATAAAAGCCTGATTCATAGAGGCCACCCTACGATCCTTAGAGTCACGCAACCACAAATTAAAATCTCCATGAATGATAACTTTAGCAGATGACTTGATGAATATGCAGCGACCTGCAATACATAATAGAAACTTCTCAACCAACACTAGAAATTCTATCCTTGTTAAAAACATAATACCCATCTGGCACTGCTAAAGCCAAATCAGGGTCTGGTGCAAATAAGAGCCAAGTTTCTGTTAAAAAGCAATATTGTTATATCCTTCTATCAAATATCAAATGTATAATAATAAAATGCATATGTTTGCCTTATATGGGCATTGGTTACTGTTTGGTGAAAACAGATACATTAATATGTATAACTGCTGCACATGAACATGTTATGATTCCAAATCCATATATAGGCATAAACAATTTGGTAACACTGACCAATAATCAAGTTATGACTGTTATTACATCTGTACAGATTAACATGTTGTGTCCTCATGCATGGTTTAAAGTTGCATCTTTCTTGTGTTGCCATGCCTGTGGCAAATCATAATACATTTTTTTGTTGTAATCTCCTTGGAGATATAAAACATGCACAATGTTCCAAGGCACTGTATATATGTGCGAGCCAGGCTTCTGGGGCTGAGCACCACATACAGCAGGAGGGTGCCATTATTTATGAAAATAAATACTTTAGTTGAAGAAACTTACCTGGCTCCTGGAAATCCCTCACTTCAGAATGGTGACGATCTAAAGTGGAATAGAATCCCTTCTGCACCTTCTTGCTGCTCTTCCTCATAGGTTGCTGTGGCTTCCTGCTCAGAACCCGAACCGCTTTCCTGAGCCCCTGCTGTCCTAGTGAACCTCTGGAGACTCTCTGCCTGCACTAGGGTGCGCTCCATTTACCCAAACTTGAGATGGCTGCAGCGGCTCGGCGTGTAATATTTCCGGCAAATTTCCTTGGGTGCCCCGTTCATCATTGAGCGGCGGGACCACTTCCCACGAGCCTCCCCTCCAGACTTGGGAGGCTGCCGCGCCAGCTCCTGTTTGCCGCTGCCCCGGGATCTCTCATTGGTGTCCCCCCGGCACCACATTACTGACTTCCCCCCGGGCGATCCTACTACTGGCCCCCTGCCTCATAAGGCGGTTTGAAGAAAAGGACCTTCCGCCAGATGTGATTATCTTCTCAACATGCCCAACGTTGCCATCCAGGTCTCTCTACTTGCCAACCGAGCATCACAAACGTCACACACAGCCTCTATTCACTGTTTACACAGAACATCCTACAGCTCAGCAACCAGCATTCTGCTCTCATAGAGAAGACAGATTCCCCCGCTTTGCAGCAACTTCTTCATTATAATTTCTCATCATTGTTCATGGTAAGAGCTGACTTTGAGACACTATGCTGAGCTATATTACCTCTGCATTCACCAATGTTACCAATATATGTCCATAATCATTTTGCATGATATATACTTAAGATACTCACCTTACTAGTGTTTTAATACACCCTCTCAAGTGATTCAAAATACTGTTTTGTACCTTTACAAGCCCCTAACAGTCATCCAGTTACCTGGAACGTAGGCACCTCTAACCCATATTCCCTTTGCCTCACCATCCGGAAAGTTATTATTATTGTGTTTGTCATAGGTCTTAACTGCATACAGTCTGTATACTGCATTTCCTGTCTGTGCTACATCCTCAACAACCTGTCCCCAGTAGGCCCCTACTAACGGTCATTAAGCATGACAAACCCACCTCCTCACGTTTTACAAAATGCAGGTGAACCCACAATACCATGGGAAACATGGATGGACGACTTTTTAGTCTATGTCACTGCCATCCACGTTTCCCTAACCTACCTCCTGCCTCAAAGGCATCTGGTAAAGGATCTGATGCACCCACTGCTTACAAGATTATTATTAAGAAACTTGACAAACACTATGAGAAACGTTTAAGTATTTTTTTGCAACAATATTACGTCAGCAAAAGGGAGCATGCTAAAGATAAATCTGGCCCATCTTATGACACGCGTTTACGTGAACAATTCATGCTGAAGGTAAAGGAATTAAAATAAGGGAGGAAATATGGGCAAAAAGATCCCTCTTTGATTGAAGCTTTAGAGATTGCCAAAATAATTGAATATACGATTGCATGTGTCAAACAGCTAGAAAACAAAGAGTATAAAGACTCTGTTTGCATCATATCTCCTACCACAAAGGAAAGAGTAAAAAAGAAAAGAGTCTCCAGCAAGATGGACAAGAAAAAACCTGCCATTACAAAGTCTTCATCCTCAAAGAAGTGTATATATGTGGTAGCTCTACACACCTGGCCAGTAACGCTTCTTGCCCCGCACTTACACAATGTGGTAAATGTGGTAGAAGAACAAGTTACTTACCCATGATAACGTTCTTTTGACTGGATGTTCCTCCCACGTATTCCTCATCTTACGATATCTCCATATCCAGCTCCAGCTGCTCTGGACATTTTTTTCCAGCAGGGGGCGCTGTACGTCAAATTCTGTCAACTATATGTCCCTCAAGGTCCTCTGTCTCGGTGTCGACCTCATTGATGGTATATAGCGCACGCAGCAACCGCTGGCTTCAATTTCATTTATACGTGTATTAGTTTATCCTCTGCCCGACAGCTACTCACCCTGAAAGAGCTTAAAGGGAAAGTGCACTCAAAAATGTTATTGTCCCGATCGTTCGGGCATGTGTTTTTCAGCATACTGTGATCAATCGTAAAAATCTTTCCTATGCATCTTACCTTAATTTTCCTCACTTTTACAAATGCGAAAACAATGGGTTGGGCGCGGCCATCTTTTGCTAATCTTATCCGTTGATCCATCGCCCTATGTTCAAGTGCCCTCGCAGCAGTAAATCATATCACTCTCCCCTGAAGCTGACATCACTAGACGCTTACGCCCCTTTTCACAAAGCCAATGCACTTCTCGTGTTAAGGTTCTCTGTGCGCAAGCTATTGACGTGTCTCCATGGAAATGGATGGACGCCTCTTCCCTCAATAAGTATAAACAGACCCCTTCTCATCAGACAACATCAGAGATGCTTTTTCAATCGTTGACTGTTTTTTTTTATTGTCTCTGACTCGTTTCTGCTCTGTTCAGATACTTTCTTAGCACAAAGCCCATGCAAACAGATACTTACACTAGCATTACTAGTGATCTCAATCGTTACTTCCGTTTTATTCAAACATTTGCCGCTTAATGGCATTAATACAGCCCTACCAGTGCAAGCCAGAGTATTCCGGGCAGGAAGTAATTGAAAGAGAAATATGGGGAAACAATGGGGAATCGAACGATAGTTGGGAAGATTAATCACCGGAGCATGAGCCTGAGCCTAGTTGCATTGAAGACTTTTCCACCTGGTGTATCTGCAATCGCTGCAAGGTCATGCCAACCGAGGTGGAGAACTGCTGCTGCAAAGAAAACTCTGGATGCTCTGCATACATATCAGAAGAAGACCCACCACCGCTATGCATTATGTGGGATATTTTAACCCATTCCAATGTGCCCCACTACATCACGGTACTGAAATGGTGAAGGAAACAGCCCAAAATGACCACGCTCGCTCCTGTGCGCACTAAAATCTTGAAACTGCGTTTGTGGCACAACCAGAAAAACGCTGCACACCCTGCCATACATAGTCAGGGGGGGTGAAAACAGAGTTCTCACTGCAGGAGCATGCCAGTGGGCTCTGCCACAGTCAACATGGAGCAAAGGTGAATGGATTGTGCTGAAAACCGAAAATGCCTTTTACAATGTTAGCTTTGCAACCTTAAAAAAAGTGCTATTTTGGCGCTAGATCCATTCATTTCTATTGAATCCTTGAGATTAAAAGGGACCTGCAATGCCCAGGACCATCCACTGTGGCTCAGAGGAACTGGACCTCATTTAATGGCAGCTTCTACAAAATGTATCTTTGAAAAAGCAACCCAGGAACCCTTGTTTTGATTTCCACTGGAAAACGCGGCTAAACTTTGCAACAAATATCAGAATCATCTGTGCAGAGAGAAACTCTAAACAAAGGCATGATACATGTATCCATGCTGCACACACTTCCAGCACTCAAGGGAAGAACTAATACTGACTAAAATGTGTATTTGCTGCAGAAGAAAATCAGATTTAAACTGATCAGTTTAATATGCGTTTTCATAAATGAAAAGCAAAATCGCCTGTTTTTAAAGTATGTTCATGTGTAAAGTCTTCAATTCTTTAAGAATGTCAAAGGATTGCTAATGTTAAAAAAATCCACCTATAAACTGTGTTAATTTTATATGTTTAAATTAAATATTTAGGTGAAATTTAAAGCTAAACCTAGTCTGAGTTAATTAACTAAATGAAAAAAAAAACAACTCTGCTCTGAGCCTGGGAAAGGTTGACACCTCCACTGCTGGCAGGAAAGTCTAATTGCTGTTGGGAGGCCTCACATACTCATGACAAGGGACCTCATTAGACATTTGTCTGGGCCCCAGGCGAAGACAATGGCAGGCTTGGACACTCACCCTTCCAGGGGAGGGGCAGGAAACTCCACTCTCCTGGGAGAGGCCCCTTATTCAACTTCAAAGGTTTTGCAATTTGCTCACACTTGGGAAGAAAGAAAAAAAACTGACATGTGATTCTTGGGTTTAAAATGCTTATTTTGCCACTGAACTTCAAGACATTTAACTTGGCTGCAAGAATAAGAATAATAGTGAAAAGTACATACATCTGAATCAAAATTTCTGCTACTCATTTGAAAACTTGGTAGATTGTTTTACTGCGTAAGGAACTGAAGTTATGAAGAATGACCAATTGCACAGAAACTATTAATGTTGCAAATGTAATATTGTGTACCCATGTTCTAGGGGTTATTGTGCACATATGTACAGAATTGGGAAATGTTAGGCTAAAACTTTTATGGTGAAAATTGCCACATTTCAACAGAAAGACGAAACCAGGTCCCATGACTTGGGAGTTGGATTAGAATGTAACCCACGAAATGTGTAATTTATGTATCTGATTTTCTTAGAGGGCATAACTACATAAATATGTATTTGTGGGAAAGTTAAATTTTGGTTTCCAGATCAAATCATAAAACATGACACAGCTTTCTGTCGTCCTACCAGCAAAGAGCAAGGCAGGAACTGTGCCTTTGACCAATCACAGCATTGTGGGTGTGGGTTGTAAGTCTGCCCCTACCATAAACTTAATGATGTCATTTGGCATGATAAATAAGGGAACCTCACAACACAAGGACACACTGATTCCTGACTCCATCCTGATTTCCGCGTAGCACCCTGTTCCTGAATACTCCATCTTTGTCCCTGGCTCCAGATTTCTTTGCAAAGTCGCTGTCATGATGCCTACCCCCAGGGATCCAGATCAAGTCCAGCAGCCCCGGAAGCAGGCATCAAGTTATTCCAAGCAAGCCCAACAACCCCTGCTAGGGGCCATTTTGGTGCAGTCCTGGCGTCTATGGCGCCAGGCTCATATGGAGAGTCAGTCCTGGTGCCATAGGCGCCAGGCTCATAGATTAAAACTTACCTGATGCAGACCATGCTGCAAACTTACCTGATGCAGACCATGCTGCAAGAGCTCCAAGCCAAAAGAGGCTTGAAAGGGACTACTTTACCTTGGGACTATTTTCTACTCGGGTGGGGTCGGGGAGGAATACTTACCTGCAACTACTTTGGAGGCTATTTAAACCACGCCCGAAGAGCAGCACACGCTTCACGTTATTCTGCATCCAGCAGCATAACGCTCACCGTGCCTGCAGTCAGCATCCAGTCTTCTGCCACGCCCCGTCTCGAGTCTGGAGCTCCTAGAAAAAGGGAGAAAGAAGGAGAAAAGGTTAGAACAAGAGCAATACCTTTGATCCTTACCTGAATTCCCGATCCACTGCGCCTTCGAGCTGGAAGAAAGAAGTTATTTTATGCGCATCACCTCGCCTGCTGCAGCGCGGCCCCGAACTCACCGGCCTTCGCAACATCTTCATTATCCACCGCATCCTTCTGCATGTTCCCGCCGCACTCCAGCACCTAAGGGGAACACAAGAACAGCAAGGTGAGCCAAGGGAATAAACAGAGGCAATATTAGTTACCCCCCATAGACTTACCTGATTTTACCACCGGGGGTACTATTCCTCTTCACGGGTCGGCGCAGCCTCACCAGATCCTCGCCGTACCCTGGCCCCTAAGGGGAACAAAAGGACAGAAAGGTGAAACAAAGGGACAAACAAGAGGAAACCTCCTCGCCACAATAGATTTAACTAATTTTACTGCCGGAGGCATTATTCCCTGAGACTTCATACTTTCTCTCAGCGCCTGAATAAGGGAGAAAGCAACAGGTTACATACTGACGTTATTTTATCGAACTGTGTTGGATAATACAAATCCTTACCTGAATATTACCGGTTGCCACGAGGAACTCTTCACTAGGGTCAAGCTGCAACCTGCAAGGAATTGGACAAGAGTGAAAGTCAGACATTGGAACTCTTACGAACTACATACTTACGGCGTCTTGCCGGAAATCTCATGTTCTGGAACTCACCAATTCCTTTCGAACCAGTGAAGCAACTGGTTATCTACGTGCCCATGCGCTCAATGCAGGATGGAGAGCTCATCTTTACAAACCATCAGGTGAGACTATAAGAGGGGACATCAAAGGTGATCAGTGGGGAGAACAGCGGGGTTGGAGGGTTTACGCTCTACTCCACGGGTGGTTAATTCCCTTTCTTCATTGCAGAAGAATATTCCTACGGGCCAAGCAAACGAAGCTAGGTGGGCCAGTCCAGTCCGTCATCTCGGCACTACGCGTCACATTGGTGGAGACTGCAGCTGTCCAGTTCAGATCGACGCCCCTGTGGGAGTCAGGTGAGCATAACAGTCAAGGCCTCTGCATTGCTGAACTTCTTTTTCAGCTAGGCCCAAATCCTGAAGCAATCCCAAAACTTAAGCGAAGCAATTTTGATCCAGTTTGGCTTGCTACCATTAATGCGTGCCTTCTCCAAACTCGCCATCCCACTGATCTACAGCGTCCAGTAACCAGAAAGGCCAATCCAGTCCAGTCCAATCCAAGGTGCCAGTCCAGGTGACCAGAACCGCCCCGCTGATCCAATTCCGCCAGATGTGCCCTGCTGTCCGTTGTTAGACCCGACCCGAGTTGATGACCAGCACCCTTGACAGTCCAAAATCTTAAAATAAAGTGTACTGTAAGTATAAATAGGAATCATAGTAATCCATAGCATATCTTGCCTAACCATTCTTGTAACCCTGTTTATGATTCCCAGTGTTAGCGCAGTATTCTCTTCATTTCTGTTTTACTAGACCATAAGCCATTGCTACCATTAATGCTTGCCTGCTCCAAACTCGCCATCCCACTGATCTACAGCATCCAGTAACCAGAAGGGCGTATCCAGTCCAGTCCAATCCGAGGTGCCAGTCCAGGTGACCAGAACCGCCTCGCTGATCCAATTCCGCCAGATGTGCCCTGCTGTCCGTTGTTAGACCCGACCCAAGTTGATGACCAGAACCCTTGACGGTCCAAAATCGTAAAATAAAGTGGACTGTAAGTATAAATAAGAATCATAGTAATCCATAGCATATCTGCCCTTACCTTGTCCTATCCCAATCTCTCAACCATCCTGTCTTTACATTGATAACCTATAATATTGTCAGAACCATTCTTGCAACCTTGTTTATGATTCCAAGTGTTAGCCCGATATTCTCTTCATTTCTGTTTTACTAGACCATAAGCCATTAGTGATTTTGATTAAATAAAGTAAGTCCCATACAGAAAACGGGGTATCTGCCACGTGAAGGGTTACAAGCGGCGGTGTAAATGCGGAGATTCACGTGTGGCATTCTCTTTTTCTTAGCCATTAAATCTAGTTTAAGTAACATTGACCTGTCATTTTAAAACCGATTTTCTATTTTTCTCTGTTCTATTTTTCTAAAAACACCTCTCATTCAACAAGGCATAACTTCCCCAATTTAATAGCTAGAGACTTAAATTCAACTCTGACTTAAACATAAGATCTTTAGCTACATTCCAACACAAAAACACAAAAAAGGTAGCAGGCACCCCTCTCTCGAAAGAACACGGCATGATAACCTGTTCACTGGTTATTAACCACTTTGAGAGTTCGCAGGCATCTGCTTTTTGCTCACTGCACCTTTCACAGATGGGAAATATCCATTTGCATATCAGTCTTTTTCCCGCCCACATGGGCAGTCCAGCACCAAAATGCTATGGCAATTCCTTTCTGAACAAGAGTACCAACAGCAACCCCATACACGTGTTTCAGCCTTGTTGGGCCTCATCAGTGAGGTGAAGCTGTGCCTCTCTGAGCACAGTGAGCAGGGAGTCCACGTCTTGTTGCCCCAGGTAACTTAGGATGACCAACTCCAAGTTCCTTCCAAAAATACAAAAAAGGTAGCGGGCACCCCTCTCTCGAAAGAACACGGCATGATAACCTGTTCAGTGGTTATTAACCACTTTGAAAGTTCACAGTCATCTGCTTTTTGCTCACTGTACCTTTCACAAATGGGAAATATCCATTTGCATATCAGTCTTTGTCCCGCCCACATGGGCAGTCCAGCACCGAAATGCTATGGCAATTCCTTTCTGAACAAGAGTACCAACAACATTCCCATACACGTGTTACAGTCCTGTTGGGCCTCATCAGTGAGGTGAAGCTGTGCCTCTCTGAGCACAGTGAGCAGGGAGTCCACGTCTGGTTGCCCCCAGTTAACTTAGGGTGACCAACTCCAAGTTCCTTCCAAAAAAACAAAAAAGGTAGCAGGCGCCCCTCTCTCGAAAGAACACTGCATGATAACCTGTTCACTTTCAGAGTTCGCAGCCATCTGCTTTTAGCTTACTGTACCTTTCACAGATGGGAAATATCCATTTGCATATCAGTCTTTGTCCCACCCACATGGGCAGTCCAGCACGAAAATGCTATGGCAATTCCTTTCTGAACAAGAGTACCAACAGCAACCCCATACACGTGTTTCAGCCTTGTTGGGCCTCATCAGTGAGGTGAAGCTATTGCTCTCTGAGCACAGTGAGCAGGGAGTCCACGTCTGGTTGCCCCCAGGTAACTTGGGGTGACCAACCCCAACTTCCTTCCAAAAATACAAAAAAGGTAGCAGGCGCCCCTCTCTCGAAAGAACACGGCATAATAACCTGTTCACTGGTTATTAACCACTTTGAGAGTTTGCAGCCATCTGCTTTTTGCTCACTGTACCTTTCACAGATGGGAAATAACTATTTGCATATCAGTCTTTTTCCCGCCCACATGGGCAGTCCAGCACCGAAATGCTATGGCAATTCCTTTCTGAACAAGAGTACTAACAGCAACCCCATATACGTGTTTCAGTATTGTATGGCCTCATCAGTGAGGTGAAGATGTGCCTCTCTGACACATAAAAAACATCCCAAAACAGTGTATTTCACCCATTTTTCTTAAAAACCTCTTAGTGAAATTTAAGCGGGAATTCGCAATTCTGCAAAGATTTACACGTCCATTAAGATTCAAAGTGTGTAATTTACTCATACTATAGCTTATGATTGTTAGCATCTTTTCAGTGTTGCTCCCATAGAGTTGTATATTGGTTCAAGGACTTTTGCCCACTTTTCATTGTTTTGCTCAGCCTTATTCGAATATCATTTTAAAAGTGTAAGATTTCCAAACCGTTTTTCTCTCTTGTTTGGGGAGGGAAGGTTATCTGTTGACTGTTCTTTCTTCCTGATTACCTGCTGATTACTTACATCTGTGTAGAATTGCTTATTTGTGAGTTGAGAAATTTTCAGGGGGAAATCTTAACTCAAGCGCTATCTTTCAAACAAGCTACAACTGTTATTTTCTGTGTTTTATATTCTGTGTTGCTTAAAAGTGAATTCAACTGCATTAACTACTTTCTCAATTGTATTGTCACCACATTGGTGATTGCTGCCCCATATATTAAAACATATGTTTGATTTGAATTTTAAATACATAAATAAATATTACCTTTACCAACCAGTCTTACTCCTGGTCCATTGTGACCTGGGGGTATTTTAAAAAGGGGTGTGATATGGGCGGTATATCACTCAGAATATTGAACCTATAGACACAATGAAATAAGTATTTCATTTGCGCACTACATGGTAGGCTGGGACCAGGGTGTATTGCCTGATTGAAATCCTTAACAGTTACCAAACTGCATGACTTCAGGGCAGCCTGCCTCACAAGGTCCATTTTGAGGATTATGATGGTTCTTCTGCACGAACTACGCGCAACAGTTCGCCCACGCAATCCAAGTAACGAGTAAGTGTACTCTAGGTGTGATGTTATTTTGACCACTGAGATGACTAACATTTCATGTTTGTCAAACAATACTTCTCTGTGGCCCAAACCTTTTTATGGATTAAATGGGTGTTCACTTTTGTAGTGTGTCTAGACTTCAAAGCCCAAGTTCATTTATCCATGAGGTAACTTTTGTAAGGCCAACTATGCCATACAATTCAGGATGCATTTTCAAGTAATGGTGGTACACTTATATGTTAATTCAATTACAGTATGTAGGTTTCTCTTCCACAGGTGGTACAGGCTGGTAGCCTACTGTTCGTTTAAATGGTGGCTTTATGGGAGGTTGGATTCCATGTTCGACGAGTAGTACCCGCCTGTGTCGTTGGAGCCATTTGCTCCAAATTCCCCAGTGACAGCGGACAGTACAGGGGATTTTTACAGACTGTGCTGCAACCTCAAGCATACAATTTGTAGTTTGTTTATGCCATCGACATCACCAAACTAAATAAAATACAAATGAGCATATGTGAATAGTTGTTTAAATTTTTCAGTAAATCAAGAAAACGCTCACTCGTTTATGAGGGACATGAAAGAATGGTTGGTGCCCTTTTGTGCTCACCTGGTCTGCAACAATCCATCCCCCCCTCTATTATACCCCACTCCGGCACTGGGTGGGTCGGAACTGCCAAGGTGCCAAACACCATGTACACTTCAAAAGGGATCTTCTGCACAGTGACCATTGTTCCCCTAGGCTCCCCAGACCCAGTGTCTGCAGACTCCCCTCTTCAAGACCCCACCCCTGTGATCCACATAAGTGTGTCTCCCTTCTGCAGTGTTTCAGGTCTTTTGCGCTCACTTCATGCTCATCTCCGCGGTGTGAAGGTCAGGGCAAGGGAGCACACATCTTTCTAACTAAACTGAAAAACAGGATCTGATGATGCAGAAATAATGGCACACATAAAATCTTGGATGGATAGGGGTAATCAGGTCGCATAAGCTAATATATTGGCATTCTAATCTTTACACTTTTGAATTCTCTTTGATACTGCAAACTCTGCACCCAGGTGCCGACCCCAAAGGTTTGATCTGCCATCTGGCCCGCTTGGGTCCTCATAAAATAAGATTTGTTGTTTTTTGGGAAAATATATTGCCACACAGGATTAGGGCTGTGGTGGGGGTCATGGAGTGATCGGGGCGTGGGAGGGCCAGATGGGTATCAGCATAAAAGGAACTGGGGCGGCGGAGCTGGTGGGCTCTGGCATGGCGGGGTGGGGGTTGAGAGGGCACAGGCAGTTTAGTGGAGATGAATGGGCACTTGGCTTATGACTTCTCACTGTCTCAGGTTCTTTGCAGAGTACATTCTTTCTGAAATCATACTACATGATTGTAACAAGGCATGGCTGACTTCTGTGAAAACAGGAATCGCTCAGAGCTGGCAAGTGGGAGGCGATGGTGTGGGCTGGATGTGTGAGGCGCTGGGGATGATGGATGAGAGCTGCATTTCTACATAGAGAGGTATTTTCGGGCCTGGTAGAAAAGATGGCGTTGGGACTAGTTCAAAATTGTTTCTTATGGCTGAGCAGGGGGATATAAAGTATGGGCTATTTTCTATGGGCTGTGGTGCAATAGAATGCCGCGGGGGGTGGTTACGCCTCCTCTCTTGGTTATTACATATGTTGTGTTTCTGGAGTGATTCAAGGGTGGGGGGCAAAGATAGTCCCCTTACCATTGTTCTCATGGCCTCCCCAGCCCCAGTGTTTTCAGGCTCCCCTCTTCAAGACCCCAACCCAGCAATCCACATACATGTGTCTCCCTTCTGCTGTGTTTCAGACCTTTTGCGCTCACCTCATGCCCATCCATCCCCCCTCCAGTATCAATGGCATTTTGCACTTGTAGCCATGCGCTCGCAAGGGGGCTGGGTGGTTGTGAACGGCCAAGGTGCCAAACACCATGTACACTTCAAAAGGGTTCTTCTGCATGGTGACCATTGTTCTCATGGCCTCCCCAGACCCAGTGTCTCCAGGCTCCCCTCTGCAAGACCCCACAACAAACACGCCACACATTCACATACACACCCACTTTTCTAATCATTTATAAACACCTTGACATTTTACAGAACATCTCTGTACTCTGTAAAATATCTGTTTATCGTGCAACTTGTTCCCCGCATACTTGCTCCCCTGCTTGATGAATCAGCTTGTTTGTTCGTCCAGGTAAGGGTGGTAGGTCACCGATTTACTTCTCTATATTCACTGAATGCTGATCTCAATTTTCTTTTCTGTTTGCACCTATCGAGCATTGTAATGTTCATTTAGCTCAATGACCTCCCCATTGTCTAATGTTTCTAGTATTTTGATCTAGAAAAATAGAATATTGCATCAATGTCCATTGTAATAGAATGGAATCTTTCATGGTTCATGTTTGTAAGCATGTTCCCTTTTGATGCATTACAGTACATTCAACGGATGAGTAACATGTTACGATTTGCGGTATACCAATCATTTTCTGTAAGACAGTTATCGCTGTGTTCATTCGACAAGGTTGCAGAGGTTTTCCTTCTTTGACTAAAGCAATATTGCATAGAGAGCTGTAATATAATTAAATCAATTACATGCACACAGTTTTTTTTATCCATTATTTATATGTATTTTTATACAGATCTTACTGACTTGTCAAGAATGCATGCTTGTATGGTTCTCGGTTGCCCTTCTATGAGCCATGCAAAATGTCTGGGCATGGTCCTGCATACATTCCCGAAGGATATCAATTTAATAAGAAAATGGGTTAAATATTGTGGATTTCCCGTGGACGAGATTGAAAGTATAGCCCAGAATGTCTTAAAGGAAGTGAGGGCCAATCGATTCCGCATCTGCAGCCGGCACTTTACCAACGAGATGTACGAACAATACAAGTGCACAAAAAAGCGTTGACCCAGAATTCTTCATAAATTGCTTCCAAATGCAATTCCAACCGAATGTATGCACACGCTGCCTCCGGTGAGTCCTTATGATGGGCTGCATAAATAAGTACTATCTATGATCTCTCAATCTAAATCTGGTAGGGTACTGAAATGGTAACTTCATCAGTATTTTTGAGCTTTCTGTGTATATTTACTTCAAAGGTTTCTTATTAAAGTTTCCATAGCTATCAGATTGTATTGAATTTTTACTATACTACATTTTACTATAATACATTGGTCCCGGCTTTCTTGAGTCTCAAATAAATCAAGCAATTATGACCATTATAAAACAATGCCATAGTGCCCTTTAAAAGTCGCATAATGTTTTTGTATTCGGTTGCTTGACATGTCCCTTTTTTTGCATAGAGCACAGTGATGGAAGCACAGACCGTCACAAGTGGCAAAACCACTGACAAGTTCAGTGTCCCAATGGTGAGTCCTACCAGCATGCACAAAGTGATATTCTCGAGCGTTGGATCTGCCCTCATATCTAATACAACTTTAATTTCCCCTTGTTCCACTTTATGACAATTCATGGAAAATGAAGGAGCAAGATTCTGCATCAATTTCTTTTCCGGAGTCAACATCAAGTTAATTCGCCTATCAAGTAATTTTATTGTACTTGTCCTTTATGAGAATGTGTTATGCTTGCAATTTGAAATAAAATGAAAATGTTTATGTGTGCTATCGGTTAGTAACACTAAGTGGCATGTATGGGTTTCTCTCTAAATGTACCATAGTCTGCATCTGTTTGTCTCAGTTCCATTCCGCTGTTTTCATCCGTACTAAAACAAGTACTGTGTTACAGGCTTATGCGGGAACTTCAACTACAATCACTTCCTCCATTGCAACCAGTCCAGAGTATGAGGTATGCGTACTTACAGTTCCCTTGCAAGAATGAAAGTAAATGCTACAAAGTATTTTATTAGAGAGTGAAATGCATGTGACCGTTCACTGTTTCAAACTTTACTGATTTCGGTTCGAACGTTACACTTCCTCCATAATGAAGAATACATTTAAAAAAAAAAAAGTTTGAGGTCAACATTACAGTCAGTATGTTTTCCACAGCGATCTTTGATCAAGTACATGTGACATCTCGGAAGGTTATCAGGTGAAATCTGAAATGTATATTATGACTAAATAATGTACACTGTATTCGAGGCTATGTGTGTAAGTGCTCTGTGCGAAGAAAGATTTTATTTTCCAGTATGATAGACTTTTCCCTTTTTTTTAATGAATATTCAATTCAAGGAATGTACACAAGCTGTTGAATTAGAAAATGAGGAACATGGGCGAGAAGAGAATCCCATGGTTTCAAAGAAAATCAGGAAAACAATGGTAACAAACAAACAAGTTTGTAGAAGTTTTTAGACTGGTGTTTTATTCATATGCTTTTCTTTTTTAAATTGGTATGTGCTGTTTGTGAGCTATACATTGATCATGTTGTTCAACACATCTCTTAGAGGCCCAGAAGGAAAAGAAGTATAAAGACACAGACAACAAATTAAACCAAAGATGTCGGTTGCCAAACGGATTTCACAATGAGGCAACTAATATTTGAGGCGCAGCGTGGTCCAGTCAATAAGCAGACTGGGGATGCTTATGCCCACTGGCCAGAAACTGAATGGAATGTGATCGGCGAACCATGCAAAGTGTCCATGGACCGTTGCTACCATGTGAAAACTCGACAAGATGAAACTGAATACAATGAAGAAGTATTGCAATTCCTCGCAGGCCCCTTGACACAATCTACACCCACAAAAAATGTGCCACCCAAAAAACAGTTGATTTCAACGGTTTCTCCAATTCATGTGCAAATATCACAATCTGAACTAACAGAGACTGAAGCTTCAACGCAATTGACCGAGGAACTTGCTAAAGGTCTCAACTTCAGTTTGCCTAGTATTGCCAATTTGTCCACCACAGTCGAGTCACAAACCACATTCATGCCGGACGACTGGCTATTAAAGGAGCAAAAATACATTGTATTCGACAGCTGCCTGCTAGAGATTGTAGAGATGCTGAAATGTGTCCAAACATTGATGGTGAGCATATGCGGGGAGCCATTGGCGAATGTGTCTCATGTATTACAAGGCACTAACCTGAAAATACAAGCCAGCTGTGTCCACCTCCATAATACATTTTCATGGTCCGCTCAACCGATGCTGGGCAAAGTGCCAGCTGCAAATCTACTATGTTCTGCAGCTCTACTTTTCAGCGGGTTTACTTTCAGTAAGAGTTCCAGTTTCTGTCAATTTGTCGAGTTGAGTTCCTTGCTAAAACCCAGTACTACAAATATCAAAGGGAATTCTTATTCCCCGCTATTAGACAAGCCTGGAAAATGTAACAGATGTCCATCAAAAGCACATTCTCTGGCAAACGTTTCTGGTAAGCTGGCAACTGACAGTGAGACAGGCCAGGATTTTCAGCAAAGCACTGCACATACCACTTTCAACACATAGAAAGTAAAAAAATTGTGGGTTCACATATAGAGCAGGTGTCCGAATGTACATCTTCTGTGGCCATGGAGAAACATGGTTTGATCAAATCTGTCAAACATCTACAATCGAGGGGAATGCAAATAGACCTGATATCCACTGACAGGCATTTTACGATAGCCAAGGCCATGCAAGAGCAGTTTCCACACATTCGTCATGAATTTGATGTATGGCACGTTGCCAAATCAGTCAATAAAAAAATTACAGCTGCTATCAGCAACCATTTTTGGTGGAGCGCCAAGTTGTGATTGGTCTGTAGAAATTCTACTTGAAAAATGGCGCTCATTGATGCACCATTGTTCCAACGTACACTCATGTACAGAAAACCCACATTTTCACAAATGTGCACATGGACCTTTATCGAAGGAGCAGGCACGCAAGAAGTGGTTGGTGCCATGTTCACCGCCACACAAAGCTCTTGAGAAGATCGCTGGAGATTTGGAGGTGTTCCACAATATGTGCCTAAAGTAGAGGCAAAAAATGTTGAATTTTTCGGCATAGGCGATATGGAGGCGAGAACAAGACTAGCTGCACTTGCGCACAACAAGAACGTTGGGAGGGAAGAAGCGAAATCTGCTGGAAACTTTGGGATGCTTCGTTACCTCATGGCCTTTACAAAACAAAGCAAACAATGGGTGGCCAAGCCAATATACCAGGAAATGGAATTTGAATTTGACATTGAATGTGTTGGCCATGCATACCCATGGAATTGATCCTGATTTTGTTCCTAGGACACATACAGTGTCACAAAACATTGCAAGCCAAAGAGGAACTTGTAGAAAAGGTGACTTCCCAATATAAGTAATTAGTAGCTGTCTTCATAATCTGCTCACAATAACACTTTTGATATGTTCCCCAATGTTTGTACGTTGTACATCAACAATTGAATGCTATTACACTCAATTACAATGCTATAAAAAGTATTTAAAAGTATTTAGTTATGCAAATTAAATTTGGTGTATGATTCATTAATGTATATCTTTTACCTTCCCTTCATTGATATTACTGTTCCTCGATCGATAAGACACATGTCTGAGGTTGCTATTGGTGATATATTTGAAAATAGAATTGCCCTAGCAAATCGGTGCTGCACTGCCCATTTGGGTTGCTGAAATACTGATGGGCAAATGGATATTTGCGATCAGTCAATGGTACACTGAGGCTTGGTGTCTGTCAAACCCTCTTCTAGACCCAAACCACATATGCAGTGCTTGGCACTGGCATTGAAGGCCTATGGTGGGTAAGATGTTCATAGCAATGGTCAATCACCTGACCTGTGTCAACCCCATAACTTCCACAACGTTGTGATTTAGCAGTGCAGTATTTTCTCAAACACCTTGGTGAGTGGGCACCTTTTTACACACTCACAGTCGATTTCAGTCTTTTGATGTGTGTTTTTTTTTGGTTCTCCATTGCTCACCATTGTTTCATGTCATTTCATCGCAGGATGGTTTTTCGTGGGGTGGGGGGGTTTAACGCAATTTTTTTAACGAAAAAACCCATCGAATTGTTTTTACATAATTTTTGGGGGGTTCCCACCCAAACCCCCATTCCCTTACATTTTTTATCTATTCCTAAACACCCACATCCCATATATATAATTGTCTAACCCCCCAAAAATTCAAAATTCACGCGAAAAAACCACACGAAAACACGTCCCGCAATGAAAGGACGTTGTACCCTCACCATAGCGTCCAAAATGTAATTTTCGAATGTATCCTCTTTGTCAACATTTTGGCAATAAGTGCCTGTTGTTGCTAGGTTGCCATACAGTGTGACCGTCTGTTTTGATTTGCATGCACCTTCCCTTGTGTTTTTCCCAGCCCCCTCCAACACCATTCCTCTTCTTTTCTCACCCTACCAACTCCATGATGCTCTGTGTCTCTCCTATCTTTTCAAACTGTTTCTCTATCAACTACCCTGCTCTCCTCACTGAATCTGGTAGGAAGAAGTTTATGAAGGACGTCCTGGTATCCAACTCACGCTTCCCTATCGCTGTTACCTATACCAGTGCTTCCTCCGGGCAAACCCTCACCGACATCCTCTTTGTCGTTCCCTCACCACACCTATGGACTCTACAAATGGTCTCTGTGCTTTCTCCTTTCTCTTCTTCTCCCATTTGGTGGCATCCGGCAGGAGGCCCTCTTGGCCTCCTTCCACTCCTCCAAGGTCATCATTAATGCTTACTTAATGCATCTTAATTAACAAGTCTCCTTGTTAAAGTCTCCTTCTTCTAGACTTTAACATCCAACGGGATGCTTCCTGTACTTCCTCAGGAATCACGGAAAACTTCTCTCCTAATGGAATAGTGGCAACCAATTATTCATCACCTCAGACCCCTTCCTGACTTGCTACGGGATTCCCAAGAAGATACGCCTTTTGCTTGACCGTCGTGATTGCGTGCCCTCAGGCACAAATGCAATGTTGAGCACAAGGCTACAGACTTCTCAGGTCCGCATTTGAAATTCAGGGAACGACTCCGAAAAAATTGTCTAACGTCCGTCCACAATTACCCTATGCAGACGCGCAGCTGATTGTCACAAGGCCTAGTCGCATCATGAATACACCCAGCTTGGTATGGGCAAGCAATGTAAGCTGTCTTGCTTGAACGTAGATAGGGCTGCCTCAGGTGGGATAGATAGTGTGAATGGCTGTCCCGTTACGTTCATGTTAGGGAGAATTCTCATTAACTGCTGATTTCCCTCACCTAGTGAGTCCCCCAGCAGCTTTGCTGGACTTCTGGAGTTTATTTTTTCCACTTGGTAAGAGTGAGAGCCTTTCCCCCACTCTTACCTGTGTTTTGCTATGTGTTTCTATCTTTTTTTATGATTGTGGACTCTGAAGTACACCTCTTCAGTAGCACCCTTCTTTTTGTGTGTCACACAGCACCTTCAGTGCCGTGGCACAGGGTTGTCTTTGAGACTTCCCTCGACTCCATTTCTGAGGCGACTACCATCCCCCAGAAAAGGGTAAAGTTACCATTAACTTTACTTAGTCGATCTACCACAGATCCAGTACACCCCATCTTCCATAGAGTACTGGAAAGGGTTAATTTGTATCCCTTTTTATATGTACCTCCTAGAGCATTGTTTCGCTCTTTTAAAATTTAGACTTGGCTGGTGGCAGTGGTATCTACCCTAACTTTTCTACCGCGATTATATTAGATAAATGTGGTACTGTTCTTGGCTGTTATATTAGCCTCGAACATAAACCCACTTGACCAAATCGTCTTTCCTTTGGCTCCGGTTGGGTTTATTCACCATTTCTTTTTGTTAAAGTCCTTCTTGTGTTTTACTTTGCGCAGCAAACTAGGTTTGCCTTCTTTGTTCACTGTCTTTTGGCGGGCTTCTGCTCAGAAGCCCTCCTCAAGGCGCCTGGGTGTCTAGGTGGGCTGAATGTGAGGGAGGGGTGTAGTCACCCCATGCACAGGGTATCCTAGGAAACCCAAGTCGCACTTTGTCATGATTAGTCAGGGTAGTTATCCAGGCTGGACAACCCCCCTGCTGGGTGATTGACAGGTAGGCTGTGTGAATGGGTTTTTTTCACATAAAAGGCAGGTCTCTTGGGCTAGAAGTCAGAGAGTCGCCACTGGAACTACAAGGAACTGAAGAGAAGCAGAGAGAATGACGGCTGCTGCAACTACCCCGTCCACGCGAAGCCCTGCTGCAGTCCTGAGCTATCTTCCCTTCAATGATTTAGAGAAGATCCAGTCCGGAGTCTTCTTCCCTTGAGCTTGGTGGGGATAACCAGCTCATCTTCTACAGTCAGAGGATCCTCTTCCTTGGTTGAAATCGCTGCACGCTGCTGTAGTGGTCCGGATAGCCACCTGAAGAGCCTCTCCTGTTTTTAAGGAGCGCACCTTTTATTCCTCTTCGCTGCTGTTGGCTTCATCCCTGTGTGGTGCAGACCCCCTTCAGACGTCCTCTTTCACAAAGAAGCTCCAGGAATCGTGGGTCTGCAGGAAACCAACAGGAGCAACTGCCAGGGCACCAGCTGCACCATTGGAACAAGGTACTATGTTCTACTTGAGGAAACTGTATACAATATCGAAGTACTTTTGGCTACGTGGAATCGTGAACTGTCTTGACTGTGTGATCTTCGGCAACAGGCCCCGGTGTCTTTCGACCCTGGCTCTGGCCCTTTGACCTTTGAACTCTGTCTCTGAGTGTTTCTTGATTCTGCCTGCCTAACCAAAATATTGCTTGTGACTTTTGCCTCCAACTCCCTCTGGGTATCTCAGGTGCTAAGTGTGTTTTTGCCCCGGTAGCATTTCATGTCACGGATACGTGTTTATTTAGTAGACCGAACTGTCAAAAAGTGATCGCAATCGTATTCGCGGTAACGTGTTTTTGTGCATAACACCGGTTCATTCAAACACAGGGTACTTACCTTGAGACTTACTGTACAAAGTGAATTGGTTAGTTGTAGTATATTTAACGTGTGGTTTTCATTTGAGTTTAATAGAAGTGTTGTGTTTATAACGAATGGTTTAAAAATAAATGTACTTATATTTTTTACCTGAAACCTTAAGTCAGTGTTTGCTTGAGTCTCAGTAATTGTGGTCCCTTTGTGTAATCTCTGCTACTGCTCATATACTCTTGAGATAAGCCTGGCTGCTCAGCCACTGCTACCACTCTGACATAGTAGTACAGGCTTGTACCAAAGGTAAAACTTGTATTGCCACTTGTAGTCTTAATTGTGTGTAGTGGTCCCTAAGGGCACTGCACAGGATTCTGCCTAACACTGGTGTACAGCGGTGAGGATTTGTAAGTAGAGTGATTACACTTAGAGTGCTGCTATTGCTTGGGTTCAACTAACCACAAGGCTAACACCACTAATTCTATTTAACTAAGAAATCATGTCAAATATGGAAAACTACACTGAAGAGAGTCTTTTACTCTATACTACTGAGGTTCTGAGAACCATGTGTAGGAATAAGAATATCTCTGGTAAAGGAAATAAATCTCAACTGGTTGCAAAGTTAATGGGAAAAAGTCTGCAGAGTGGGTCAGAAGGACCTACCACTCCAGCAAATGTGGATTTTGATGTTTCTGATTCTGAGAGTGTTAATTGTGAAGAAGTAGATGAGTCCTTGCTAGGAAACCCTGCGACTCCCTTGCCTACTCAGAATGCACAACCGCTGTCCACAGGGACTCCCACAGGTCCTACACTTACTCCTTAATTTATTGCACTTGAGAAAATGAGACTTGAATTGGAAGTGAAATGTATTAATGCACAAACTGCCATGAAACATCAAGAGTTAAGGCTCAGAGAAATGGAGCTGCACCATGAACTAGAAATGAAGAAACTGTCTCTAGAAACCCAGAGTCTTCTAGGTCTTCCAGCCCTAAGAGACCCCGTATGCCAAAGGAAATGATTGGTATGTATGAGACTAAACTTGATATTTTGGATTGGTTAGCAATGTTTGAGCACAATCATGGGATTCAAGGTATCTCGGGGAATCAGTTGATTCCTTGGCTTTTCTCTAGGCTCCCCCTGTTGCAGGTGATGCTGTAATGGAGTTGGGGGAGGAGGATAAATAGGATTATGAGTGTGTGAAACTAGCATTAATAGCTAGGTTTGGGAAGACCCCTTCCCAGTATGTTAAGAGGTTTAGAACCCTCAAAAACAATGATGGTACCCCTTGGGCTACCTGGGTGTGTGAATGTTTGGAAAACTTAGATGGTTGGGTTAAGGGTTACAAAGTGAACACTTATGAAGGTTTGAGGAATCTTGTAATGTTGGAGTCTATTTTTGATGTCTGCTCTCCTGAGCTTAGACAGCACTTGGCTGATCCAAGGGAGATAGATCCTAAAAAGCTAGCTAAGGCTGCTGACCTGTGGGTTGCCAACAGGGCTACTCACAAGGAGTCTGGGTATACTCAGAAGAAGGATGAGGGGGAAGCAGCCAAAGAAAGACAACAAAGAGAATTCCAATAATTCCAATCCAAAAGAGGGCCCCAAACATAACCAGGGTAAGCCCCAAGGTTAACCGAATCAGGCTAGTGTAAGAACTGGTTCCACACCAGATGGAGGCCAGGGCAAACCCCCATTCCAGAGAGCATTTGGGAAATGCTTTGTTTGTGGGTTGCCTGGCCATGTGAAAGGAGATCCCAAGTGTAAGGGTAAACCTTCAGGGATCAAAACTGTCTCCTTAGCCTTCTCCCAGGTGGATGAAGTACCTATGGCCAGTGGAAACTTTCAGCTACTAGCTGATGTGCCTATGGGAGTCTCAGCTAGTGTTTCTTTAGTGTCCTTGGGTCTTTGGGAACAACAGAACTTAGATGTCTATAACTCAATCCCAGATAATACTAAAGAGTATTATAAAGATAGTGTTCTTGTGAATGATCAGGAGACCCCTGCCATCAGAGACACTGGAGCCAGCATAACTGTGGTTGATGAATGTTTTTTCAAAGTGGAGGATGTTGCTAAGGCACCCACACACTTAACCAAGTTAGCTGGAGGCCCTGTGCAAATGGTTCCCCAGTTACCATCTCTCATCCAGTGTAATGACATGACTGTAAGAATACCTGTAGGTGTGCAGAATAATGTACCTGGGAGGGTCCTGTTGGGTAATGACCTTAAAACTCTTGGAGTTGTGTCCAGCACCCTCAGAACCCCCAGCAGAAGGAAGCAAGAGCTCACAAGGTCTGCAAGGGAGAGAACCTTAAGAGGCTCTCCTGGGGACATGATAGAGGAAGCTATCACCCCAAGTCCACAGGACTTACCTAGTGCCATTGCAGGACAAGAAAAAACAAAGGGGAAACCTAAGTCTGCCAGCAAGAAAACATCAAGCGCTCCTGTGCCGAAAAGGACATCTCCAAGACTGTCCAAAGTTACACCTGTGACTCCCACACCAGCTGAGGCTGAGTGTGAGGTTCAATCCTGTAAGGTCAAACTAGATACTGAGGAATCAGATCTAGAAGAGGATCTTACCTTGGTAGGAGATCTTGAACCTGTTGACCATCCTGAGTTGCAGTCTTTACTGGCAGAAGGTGGACCCAACAGAGAAGATTTCAGTAAGGGACAAAGAGAGTGTCCTACCTTGGAAGGTCTTCGCCAACAGGCAGCTTCTCAGCTCAATGGGACTGAGCCTGGGAAGTATAGGTTGCACTGGGAAGATGGCCTCTTCTACTATGAACCAAATGAGTCAACCCCTGGAGACTACAAAAGACTTGTAGTACCTCTAGTGAACCAACTCCAGTTTCTGCAGTTAGCCCATGAGGTACCTTTGGCTGGTGACTTAAGTATTAAGAAGACCAAAGAAAGGCTATCTCTGCACTTCTACTGGCCTAAGATGGGTACAGAAGTGGACAAATTCTGCAGAAGCTGCCACACTTGCCAAACCTCTGGCAAGAGTGGATCCAAGAATGTGGCACCCTTGGTGCCTCTCCCAGTAGTGGGCATTCCTTTTGAGAGGGTTGGGATTGACATTGTTGGTCCTCTTGACCCTCACACAACTTCAGGCAACAGGTTTATGCTGGTTGTAGTGGACCATGCCACTAGATTTCCTGAAGCCATACCTATGAGGACTGTTACGGCTCCGGCTGTGGCTAAGGCCCTACTTGGTATTTTTTACCATAGTAGGTTTTCCTAAGGAGGTGACATCTGACAGGGGATCAAATTGTATGTCCCACTACATGCAAACCATGTGGAAAACCTGTGGAGTCACCTACAAGTTCTCAACTGCCTACCACCCCCAGACCAATGGACTGGTAGAGAGTTTTAACAGAACTATGAAGAGCATGATAGGTGCTTTAGAAGAACCCCTTAGAAGAAAGGGGGACCTTCTACTGCCATGCCTTCTCTTTGCATATAGAGAAGTCCCTCAGGAGGGAGTAGGATTCAGTCCCTTCGAACTTCTCTATGGCCATCCAGTCAGAGGTCCATTGGCCCTGATTAAGGAGGGGTTGGAGAATGCTCCTTCCCCCAAGCCAGTCAGAGTGACTGACTATGTGATAAGTCTCCGGAGGAGAATGTCACACATGATGGCAGAGGCAAGAGATAACTTGAAGGCTGGTCTAGCTCTGGTCAAACATTGGCTTGACCAGATGGCTAACATGGTTGAGTTTACTCAAGACCAGCTTGTTCTTGTTATGGGCCCCACAAGGCAGAGGGCCTTGCAGGATAAATGGATAGGACCATTCAAGGTTGTGGGTAAACTTGGAGAGGTGAACTATCTGGTGGACTTAGGCAATCCTAAGGAGGCTCCCAGAGTCTTCCACACCAACCGTTTAAAGGCTTATGTCTCCAGGCCTGAGATAAGAGCTTTGCTTCTAGCTTCAGCTCAGGAGTAGGAGGAAAGTGAACCTCTGCCTGACCTCCTCAGAGGCTTACCTTTAGATGAGCAAGTGGAAGGAGTTAATCTCTCTTCCAGTCTCACATCTGACCAGCAGGATGAGTGCAAGTTACTGTTTAATCAGTTTGCCTCCCTGTTCTCACTTTCACCAGGCTTGACCCCTTGGGGCCAGCATGACATACACACTGGTGACTGTCTGCCTGTCAAAAGCAGGGGGTACAGAATGTCAGACAATGTCAGATCCCACATAAGGAATGAGGTCAACAAGATGCTTGAACCCGGGGTAATAGAACCCTCTACTAGCCCATGGTCTAGCGCAGTTGTGCTTGTACCAAAGGCAGGATCCAAGTAGTTGAGATTCTGCATGGACTATAGAGCTCCAAATGCAGTCGCTACGACTGATGCCCATCCTTTGCCTAGGACAGATGAGCTGGTGGACAAACTTGGTGCAGCCAAGTACCTCAGCACATTTGACCTAACGTCAGGCTATTGGCAAATAGCCCTGACAGACCATCCCAAGGAGAAAACTGCATTCTCCACCCCAGCTGGCCTCTACCAATTCAAGGTAATGCCTTTTGGATTAAAGAATGCACCTGCTACATTTCAGAGGATGGTCAATCAAGTTCTCAATGGGATGGAAGACTTCTGCATGGCATACTTGGATGACATTGCAGTGTTCAGCCCTACATGGAAAGGACATGTTGAACACATAGGTTATGTATTGCAGGCTCTTAAACAGGCCCATCTTACCATCAACGTAAGCAAATGTCAAATTGGTCAGAGTTCAGTGGTCTACCTTGGACATGAGGTAGAAGGAGGTGAAATAAGGCCATCGCCTAGCAAAGTACAAGCTGTACAAAACTAGGCCACCCCTACTACTCAAACCCAAGTGAGAGCCTTCCTAGGTCTCACTGGGTATTATAGGAACTTCATAGAGAACTATGGGACCATAGCTTCTCCCTTGAATGTCATCTCCTCTCCCAAATTTCCTAAAAAGGTCAGGTGGAATGAGGAGTGCAATCAAGCCTTTGAAGGTCTAAAGAAAGCCCTTTGTCAAGCTCCAGTCCTAAGAGCTCCTGACTATCACCAACCCTTCATTGTACAAACTGATGCTTCTAATGTAGGCATAGGTGCAGTCCTTAGTCAACTGGATGAGAAAGGTAGGGAACACCCCATTTGTTTCTACAGCAGGAAGTTAAAGGATCCTGAGACAAGGTGGGCAACAATAGAAAGAGGATGCTTTGCTGTCGTGTCGGCACTGAAGAAGTTTAGATCATACTTGTATGGATCTACCTTCACCATTCAGACTGACCACCAACCCTTGAGATGGCTGATGCAAATGAAAGGGGAAAACCCAAAATTACTCAGATGGTCAATCTGCCTACAAGGATTAGATTTTTCCATTGAGCACAGAGCAGGAAGTCACCACCAAAATGATGATGGTCTCTCTAGGACATTTGTAACCGACTAGAGTTCTGCGGTCAATCCAGGAGTGGATTAAATCCTACTGTCCCTTAGTCTGGGGGGGGGGGCGAGTGTTAGGGAGAATTCTCATCTATGGCTGATTTCCCTCACCTAGTGAGTCCCCCAGCAGCTTTGCTGGACTTCTGGAGTTTATTCTTTCCACTTGGTAAGAGTGATAGCTTTACCCCCACTCTTACCTGTGTTTTGCTATGTGTTTCTATCTGTTTTTATGATTGTGGACTCTGAAGTACACCACTTCAGTAGCCCCCTTCATTTTGTGTGTCACACAGCACCTTCAGTGCCGTGGCAGAGGGTTGTCTTTGAGACTTCCCTCGACTCCATTTCTGAGGCGACTACCGTCCCCCAGAAAAGGGTAAAGTTACCATTAACTTTACTTAGTCAATCTACCACAGATCCAGTACACCCCATCTTCCATGGAGTACTGTAAAGGGTTAAATCGTATCCCTTTTTATCTGTACCTCCTAGAGCAAGGTTGTCCAACATACAGCCCCCGGGCCACAATGCAGCCCGCCAAGCCATTTTATGTGGCCCGCGAGGCTGTATGTTGGACAACTCTTGAGTAAAAAAAAAAAATAATCTTTTTTTTTTTTAAATGTGCCTGTGTGCAAAACTGTAACTTCCTCTGGTGACCCCATGGGGTCAACAGAGGTAGTTACAGTCCTCAGCCACGAAGCGTTAATTTATTTAATTATACAATGTTTGTCGGATATCCGACAAACATTGCAGAAATAAATAAATTTGTCAAGAAGATCTTGGGACTTGATGATGGAGGAAGGAGAGACTAATTTGTATCACAGCATAGTGAGGGTTACCTCGGGAATACCATTCATTTTCAGTGAGCGCGGGTCCATACAATTGCCCAGTACTCCCACAAACTATGAACAATGGGATTAATATAGTAGCAATTATTTTGCATTTAAATATCCCATTTCAGGCAAGGACCCACCATGCAAGAGAGGAACGGGCTCTGGCCCAGACATGCCTGTTCTTCTCTTGCATGGTGCTCCGAGGATCAAAAGGCGAGCCAAGATGAAGGGAGGAGGTGGTGAGGTGAGGAGAAGAGAGTGCTGGCCCGGGCAAAGGATTATGTGGACAGGTGCTGTGCAGGAGTTCCTCTCGGCGTGGGCAGCACAGTTGATTCCTGAACCCCTGATAAGCCGTGGGCCGCTGCTCAGAGAGCCATCGTGCGGAGTTACTTTCAAGGTTTATCATCTCTGGACATATGTTTAGCAGGGGTTGCGGCGACACAGCCCGTCTGCCCCAAAAATCGTTCTTTTGAATTGTGAATGTCACCGAAGATGAACCTTTATCAGCTTTTTTTCCTTGTCTCGAGACAAAGAAGAACAGCGGGAGCTCAGTTACGTTTACCTCTAAGCACAGTGCGGATTGATGAAAATGTCCATGCATTATACCAAGTACATTGGACATTATAGATGTGGCCAGTGGGGTATCAAAGCATGGCGAATACCACATGTACAGCACAATATGTTACCCTAGTAGTGCCCCAATAACACACTGCAACCTGCAAATGGGCCGCAGTGGACCACCAGCCAAGGTTTCTGGAAGTTGCTTATGATCTGTGATCTATGATATGATCTGATATGATAGGTTATTTATAACGCGCTTAATACCCATGCAGCAGTGATCCCAATCATAAAAGTGAAACAGGCAAGCCCAACAGGTATAACTTATTTTCACTCTTTTGGTAGCACAGTCTGAGGGCAGCCTATACCCTTCACGAGAGGTGTGAGCTGATACAGTTGCAACACAAAAAACAATAGTACTATGTTCCCAAAATACCTTAGTTCTTGTCTTTGGGATCTCAGCAGAGCCAGGCTTTTCAGCATCAGACCAGAAGCATGGGTGCCTTTGCGCTGGGCTGGGGTCAAGTCAGAGAGCAGCAGCGATGGGCCCCAATGATGCAGTTCTGTTTGGCAGCGGTGCTGATTTGCGGATAGAAAACGCTGGGAACAGTAGGCAGTGCCAAGTGGATGGCACTGGAAGACTCAGTGACCTCTGGGCCCGGACAAGGGAATACTTGCCTTTGGCGCTGTGCAGGCTCGGCTGACACAACATGGCATATGGTTACGGCAAAGATGTCAAAGCTTCAGCATTGTCATTGAGCAGAACTCTGAGATTCAGGGGTGGTGGAGCGTCGAGGTCCAGGATGATTATGATGGTGTCTATGGGGCCAGTGCTGAGCAGCTCCGCTCAGGAAGGCCATGGGCTCATGTGGGGCCGACAGGCCAGTGGGCAGACTGCAACAGGCCTGCTTGAGCCATCCTGCTATTTATACAAATCTCGGGCCGAGCAGGGCCTGATGGGAGAAAGGAACTGAGCTACAATCTGCTGTTCTGCTGGGCTCTGCCTGCTGGAGCTTCCCCCTACATGCAGGACAGGCAGCTCTGCAGATGCTCAGAGCTCCCGTGGAGGTGGGGGGTTGGGGCTGGGTCAGGGCCTGCCTTCTCACCCTCGCTTAGCGGGGCTTCCCAGAACTGACCCAACCCCTGCCCTCTTGTATGCAACTCATACTTACCTGGCAGGGGAGAATCTGATCTCAAGGGCAGATCTCCCAGGGTGAGGCTTACCCATTGCACATCAGATTTGCTGACCCCTGCTATGTTACCAAATGCGGGATACACAACTGCATTATTTCTGGTAATGGGGGACTGCGTTCACGCTCTCCCCCTGATTTATTGGTGAAAGAAAAGGTAAAGTGTGCACTAGGTCTGCTAGGTTGCATACTTTAAGATTGTGCTCACATTGCGTTTCTTCAATTAAGTTCACCTTTGGGTGATCGCTTTTTCACATTTTATCTGTTGAATTGAATTATGCTTCTTTCATCACCACAGAAGTAATGTGTATTACAGAGATAAACTGCCATATGTATTGGGCATACTGCACATGCTCAGGCAGCATCAATCATGCTTTGTACAGGACAATGCTGGCCTAAATTGGGAACAGCCAGCATAGACATGTTGCTACAGGGGCATATTTTGGGTACAACCAGCATGACAATGTGTTACATCAATGGCAGTGCTGTCTGACACTGTGGACACATTGATCATTAAAATGTGTTGTGTTGTAAAATGTTCTTTTCTGCTGTTGGTGACATGGAATTTTCATATTCCCCTTTAGAACTGATTGTAAACTTATGGCTTTTTGGTCACCTTTTCTGCTGTAAAATGCACCATTTCAACCCCATATTTGAAAAAGAATTCCTGGGGGGGGGGCCCAAACCCTCCCTAGAACCTTGTAGCTCCCTCGCTACGCTCGGTCGCCCCCACTATTTCATAACAATATGAACACATAGACACTGAAAGAAATCACAAGCAACTAACCTTTGATCACTGCCCATGACACCAAAAGCTATCTTTGGGACTTCATGGCTATCACTGCCTGTGATGCTATTGTGTCAAAGGGCAGACAATATCGCTTTTTAATATCCTGCTTTGGGTGAGGTTGTTGACTTTTGGCTCGCCGGCCCACTGGGTGACAAAAAGTTAATCCGTCGCCCCACATTCAAAAAGGTTGGACAAGCCTGTCCTAGAGCATTGTTTCGCTCTTTTAACATTTAGACTTGGCTTGTGGCAGTGCTATCTACCCTAACCTTTCTACCGCGATTATATTAGATAAACGCGGTACTCTTCTTGGCTATTATATTAGCCTCGAACATAAACCCGCTTGACCAAATCATCTTTCTTTTGGCTCTGGTTGGGTCTATTCGCCATTTCTTTTTGTTAAAGTCCTTCTTGTGTTTTACTTTGCGCGGGAAACTAGGTTTGCCTTCTTTGTTCACTGTCTTTTGGCGGGCTTCTACTCAGAAGCCCTCCTCAAGACGCCTGGGTGTCTAGGTGGGCGCAATGTGAGGGAGGGGTGTAGTCACCCCCTGCACAGGGTATCCTAGGAAACCCAAGTCGCACTATGTCATGATTGGCCAGGGTAGTTATCCGGGCTGGACAACCCCCCTGCTGGGAGATTGACAGCCAGGTTGTGTGAATGGGTTTTTTTTCGCATAAAAGGCAGGTCTCTTGGGCTAGAAGTCAGAGAGTCGCCACCGGAACTACAAGGAACCGAAGAGAAGCAGAGAGAATGATGGCTGCTGCAACTACCCCGTCCCGGTGAAGCCCTGCTGCAGTCCTGAGCTATCTTCCCTTCAACGACTTAGAGAAGATCCAGTCCGGAGTCTTCTTCCCTTGAGCTTGGTGGGGATACCCAGATCATCTTCTACAGTCAGAGTATCCTCTTCCTTGGTCGAAATCGCTGCACGCTGCTGTAGTGGTCCGGATTGCCACCTGAAGAGTCTCTCCTGTTTTTTAGGAGCGCACCTTTTATTCCTCGTCGCTGATGCCGACTTCATCTCTGTGTGGGGCAGACCCCCTTCAGACGTCCTCCTTCACAATGAAGCTCCAGGAATCGTGGGTCTGGGGGAAACCAACAGGAACAACTGCCAGGGCACCAGCTGCACCATTGGAACAAGGTACTGTGTTCTACTTGAGGAAACTGGGTGAATCCCTTTTTCTTCATTTCCAAAGCTTCCCCTTGTCTTCCGTCCTTCTTATAACTTTTGCTTCCGAACATTGACAATATCGAAGTACTTTTGGCTACATGGAATCGTGGACTGTCTGTGTGATCTTCGGCAACAGGCCCCAGTGTCTTTCGACCCTGGCTCCGGCCCTTTGACTTTTGAACTCCTGTCTCTGAGTGTTTCTTGATTCTGCCTGCCTAACCAAAATATTGCCTGTGATTTTTGCCTCCAACTCCCTCTGGGTATCTCAGGTGCTAAGTGTGTTTTTGCCCCGGTAGCATTTCATGTCACGGATACGCGTTTATTTAGTAGACCGAACTGTCAAAAAGTGATCGCAATCGTATTCGCGGTAAAGTGTTTTTGGGCATAACACCAGCTCATTCAAACACAGGGTACTTACCTTGAGACTTACTGTACAAAATGAATTGGTTAGTTGTAGTATATTTAACGTGTGGTTTTCATTTGAGTTTAATAGAAGTGTTGTGTTTATAAAGAATGCTTTAAAAATAAATGTACTTATATTTTTTACTTGAAACCTTGAGTCAGTGTTTGCTTGAGTCACAGTAATTGTGGTCCCTTTGTGTAATCTCTGCTACTGCTCATATACTCTTGCGATAAGCCTGGCTGCTCCGCCACTGCTACCACTCTGACATAGTAGTACAGGCTTGTACCAAAGGTAAAACTTGTATTGCCACGTGTAGTCTTAATTGTGTGTAGTGGTCCCTAAGGGACCACTATAGGATTCTGCCTAACAGTTCACAACATAATGAATACAAACCTCTCTGGAAAGAAGCAAAGAGATAGCTTGCAGGCTTTAACAAGGTTAACTTATTTCCAAAATTAAAAAACAATCATCAAAGGTGGCTGCTCTTCGTGAACGTTGAGATGCCAGAATTAATGATTTTGCCCATGGAAAGGCCACAGCGTCATGAATGACATCACATATAGGTTCATAATCTGCACTAGTGATGGGTAAGACAGTATTCAAGATCGCGCGCTATTGGTGGATGCCAGCCAACAATTCGTTTATTTTTCATGGGTTTTTCGAATGCCACGTGGGTCAGCTGTGCTCATCGCTCCATGGAGTGAAGGTCACTTCGTGAGTGATGCTTGTGGGTATAGAAGAAATTAATCAGTTCACACTGCCGCGTCCTGTCTGGTATGTTTTAATATTGTGGTATTCTTTCACAAAAACAAAATCTACCACGCATACACGCTGAAAACAAGCTTCAATTGTTATCTGACCTTGGACGAAAGGGAGAAATTGCCAGGCTAGAATAACAGAAGCAGTGGAATACCGCAAAAATTGTAACATTTACTGTGTTGAAAGTTGATAGTGGAACTTTTAGTTTCAAATCATGCAAACCGTTGTTCAGAGCGGACACTGCATGTTATGCCAAGAGAACGGAACAACCGAGCATAATGTAAGTTGAACTATACATCATACTTTTGCGATTAAAAAAGGGGAAATTGTTCTGTTTGCATATGGGAGAATTCTGCGACCTGCGAAAATACAATTTGACATAAAAAGTGGACAGAATACGTTGTTCCGTATACCGTGCCATATTTTAAAAAAAACAAATGCGTAACTCGCTGTTTCTTTATAAGTCTACTAAAAATAGTTATTTGTGTTTAGTTTAAGTAGGAATGAGTAAAGGTTTGGATTTTTGGGCGGTATTGGTTACTGACATTGTTATGAGTTGTTAGTTGGAGCATATTGTGACGATTATTCATTGACGACCCAAAACCACAACCTGTATGCAGGCTAGGGATATCTAAATCACTTCGTCCTATGGAATATCAGGGTGTGCTATCAACGTTGCATTATTGGATGTGCTGGGGGCAGAACATTTTCCAAGGGTATTTGGTTTGCTTTTCGATAGATAATATTCCCTGTTCCTTTACAATGTCATCTGTCTGTTGTTCCATTTCCGCATCAGTTTCTCCATACCTTTGGGAGCTATACCAACTTCACAGCGCTAACCTTTCATGCACATCGTAGCCTAAAACAGTCCCCCAACGTTGTCTGTGTGTGTTCATTGTGTGTGGTTTGTGTTCGCTATTCGGTTTCATCCGTTGCAGAATTACGTTGCAGAATTACAGGATCAATTTGAATAAAGAACGGATACTAAAATATATTTTTATTCTGTTATCTACACAGATGTTTTGTACTGTTCTGCGAATGCCATAGTTTTCAGCTGGCGTGGAAAGGCTTCTTCAATCAGCAATGGCAGATATGTCTAAATGCCTCGATTTGCATTACCCTCATGTGGGACGATAGACCGGGACCGATATGCCCTTGCGGTACCAGCGACAAGGAGCAACCTGTCATCGTTTACGGTGTAGCAAGAAGCTGATGCGTCCAATACACATCTTCTCCGGAAAGGAACACCATGTGCGTCGAGACTAAGGACACACAACTATTGCAATAAGTGGATCATTGCAATCAGTGGATCGTGATAATGTGGTTTTTAGAGCGTTCTTTGCTGAATAAAAGTACTTGCGAAATTGCAGATTACTGATGTTTTCTTTAAAAGAATTGATTGCAAATTCGATTTGGGACACGCTGGGAGAGGATGTGTGTGATGATCCTCCGGGATCTACGTTAACTGACATTGGGCCTCATTACAACCCTAGGCGCTAATGGGTTAACGGCGCCGCAGCCTTTTACTAGTAGCGCCTAATTACGAGGTCCCTTTGCGGGACCCGACCTTAACGGCTGGTGTAGACCAGCCGTTAAAGTAGGGACCCGCAAAAGGACCTTGGTGCTAATTACGGTGCCGCAATTTGCGGCACCGTACTTAGCGCCTTCCCCATTCCCATTGAGCCCTATGGGCCAAAAATGGGAATGGGGAAGGGCCATGGAGGAAGGGGGAATTACCGCCCACCAACCTTGTAATGGGGTGTAATTCCCCCTTTCTCCATGGCGGAGTCGGTAGCTTACCGGCATGGACCATGGTGCTAGTAGCACCATGGTCTTCCGCCAGGGTCGTAATGAGGCCCATTATGATGACTGGGTGCATTTGGCTAAGCTGCCCACTAACGTCATGAAAATAGGTGGAGCATATTGTATGGAGTAGTGATGTCAGCTTCTGGGGCGGGTGATATGATTTACTGATGGATGCTTTGTTAGATAGTAAGGGCCACAGTTGACGCTCTGTACTTGCTTGTCAGCTTTTTGTTCACTGCTGGAATTAATTCCGGCGTCTCCCAATTGGCATCAACTCTTCTTTGTAAAGCTACATGGAAAGGAAGAATAGGGTCCTCCTGGGGTCCCTTATCTAAAATATCAGTGAGGCCATCCTGCTCAAAAAGTGGTGCAGGCCTTTTCCATCCCAGATATTCAATGATCCATCGCCATGGTCTGAGGGATCTGGTCTGCCAAACTCTACCTCTGGTGAAATGTCCAACCCACTTGCTGATTGCAGGGTTTCATGAAGGTCTATTATTCTTGAGTCCTCTGAGATGAATGCCTCTGGAACATTTTGTGTCCCATACTGTAACCCAAAGGGACGTGATTCATCTGAAAATGGTTCATCCTTATAAATTGAGGAGAGAGACTTAAAATGTATTTCTTAGGCATTGGGGTGAACATTTTCTTGACTTCCTTCAAAGGTTTAGCCAACTGTGTCCACAATGGCGTTGAAATCCTCAACGCGTTGACATCGAGGGCTTCGACACCTGTGCTGATGGCATTGACGTTTTTGGCTTTGAATTAGTCTTTTCTCTATTCGAGGGAGCCTTTGAGGGCCCCCAAGGAGTTTTCTCCTGCACACTCGGGCACGAAGGTGCACAGGTTTTGTCCTTTGCCTTTTTGTTGTGTTTGTCAACATGAGCATGGCTCTTATCTTTCTCCAAGGGGGTCAAGGCCGCATTCTAGAATACTTTGAGCATCTTTAGTCTGAACTTCTCCCATTCAGCAGGTGAGGCCAATTTGGTCGGGCACGAGACCCGTTCCAGGTAGGAACTCAACGACAAAGATGGCAATCTGTGATGCCTTTTCTTCGACCGCTGTGAGGGTAACGAGTGGTGTGAACCACTGCATGATCAGTACCTTCTAGCTTTCTTCCGACGAGGAGAGTCATCTCTCAAATCGTTGGGGGATTGCTTTTTTGACAGGGTTGTCAAAGGGGATTTATGAGATCTAACTGCAGCTAACTTCCCTCTACGCTCTTTCAGGGCTTTCGCTGACATTGATAGACAGGACCCACACTCCGATGTTAAATGAGTGGATCCTAAGCACCACAGACACACCCGATGGGGGTCCGTAAGGGACATTTTCGCCCCCCAGTTTTTGAACCACGATCTCAGTGTCAAAGATGCCAATGACAATGCCAATGACATTTTCTTGACAAGGAACTGAAGCGCGCCGATAATCCGAAGCGATAGCGCTTGCGGAAAAAACAGAACTGAAGACAACGGTCGGTGCGCACGCTATATACCATCAATGACATCGACACAGAGACGGAGGCCCTCGTGGGACATCAAGTCGATGGGCATCGACGTGCAGCGCCCCCCTGCTAGAAAATCTTTTCTGGAGCAGCTAAAGCTGGATACAGAGATATCATAAGATGAGGAATACTTGGGAAGAAACAATTCATTCGAAAGGGCCATTACACCAAATGTTGTCACAGTCTGTCCATAAAAGTGATAAAAGAGAGCAATGACAACACTGAAAATGAAGCATCAGAAAGGAATATGCTCTGAAGAGGAGTCCACTGGTGCTGCATGGTAAGTATATGATGTTCACTGTAATGTAGACGAGAAACCATACTCAAGGTTATACATTAATGATACACCAGTCAGGATGCTAATTGATTCTGGCTCTGACAATACTATAATAAATAGAGAAATGTGGCAGTGTAAGTTTGTTAATATCAGCCTTAAACCTTCTCATGTTAAGGCTAGTGCCTATGGTGGGTCCAAGATTATGCTGATTACTTAGAAGTGCGTCAATGGCACTATGTCTGACTATTTAAGGCAATTAATTTCAGAAAGAACGCAAAGCCGTTCTCTGAGTTCAAATAATCAAATACTTCTGACCATTCCTAGAAGTCGAACCAAAAAGGCAGAAAAAGGAGCTCTCTATCTATCAGCCCCCAAGGCCTGGAACAACCTCCCTCTTAATCTCAGAGACCAACCTGACCTGGAATCTTTCAAAAAGAAATTGAAAACTTTGCTGTTTCTCTGACTGGTGGCTTAGTCCCCTTCTCTTCACTGGTTTTCCCCCTCTTTTTGAGTTTATGTTTTGTCCTGCGCCATTATGCCTATGGGTTCACGGATACGCTATATAAATGTGTAAACTAAACTACTATGTGAGGCTTGTTCCATGCAGTACTAAAATGCAATGGTAAGAACACAAAGAGCAAACTATATATGTCTCAGATAAAGGAGGCTGCCTGCTAGGGTAGTTTCAACAAAGAAAGATACACTGTAGATTCACTTATTGGTGTACACCTCAATACATATACAAAATTAAGCATCAATTTTCAATATGTTTAGGTGCAGGGGAGGAAAAATTACCCCGACACAAGGTCAAAAAAGAACAATTACTAAAGAAAGTTTGTACTATGAACTCTCCCATCCCCTGCACACTATATACAGATTATCAGCTGTTGAGTATACTAGAACTCTAGTTAACAGAATTAAAAAAAATACATGGATTCAAAAGGTCACTGAACCAGAATTGGTTTAATACAAAAATTAATAAAGCAATTCTTCAATATGCGAATTCATGCAGAGGCCAGAAACCAATCCAATTTAGCTTGATGCGTTTCGGGGAAAACCCCTTCTTCAAGAGCAATACATTCTATGGATTGAAGCCAAACTAACAATATTATAACACAGAATAAATAGCACCTGTTAGTCACACTTTCCATGCTACTAATGGCAAATACATAAGGTTTGCCCAAAAGACAACATAGGTTAACCTATACATATCTATCAACATTTGTGCCTTCATGAGCTAATGTCCAGTGTCATCTTGGAGATTCCATTAAACTTAAAGAATTTGAAAACATGCCACCCATGAGGGCTGCTACCTGTGAGAGGTGCCACCATAACCACCGGAGTGGAGGCAAAACCATATATCAAGGCAAGGGCCTACCTGGCCTTCATCTGCTGCTATTCACAAAACCTGTCCCTCTACAAAAAGTGCTACATCAACATGTAATACTCAATACTCATATAATCATCCAAATTAGAAAAACCCATGAATGGCAAGATGAGTTTACCCTGTCAGTAGAGGGGAAAAATGTATCAACATGGAGATGGCCCGTCACGTCTAGGACTTGCTCTCTCTAATGTTCAATGCACCTCTTTTTTTTCCATATATTTGTATTGATTTTACAAATAAAAGTATAAGTAACATTAACGATTTCAACTTCCATGACCCAACTTCCTCGTCCAGCCACATCTCTCTCATCTGAATGGAGCGTGTTAGCTTCGGGATTTTGTTCCAGACGTTTACCCGCTGGTTTCTTGTTATGAACTCTCATAATGTCTTTTCCCATCGTTTCATGTATCCCCATTGAACTTCTTCTCCCTGGTTGTTCAAGAATTTGTACAGATTGGAGACTATCCTTCTGGAGCCTGTGTCTGTTGTCATGTAGACTTCGAATGGGGTCAGCTGTCTGGTTGACGCTTCTTTGTTTGGTGGGGCGGGGGGAGATTGAGTGTTTTAGCTGGGTGCATTGAAATTCCTCCGTGGACTTAATCTCCACTATTTGTTGACATTCATGATATGTCATGATGGATTGGCCCCTGTACATATCTCTTATTTTGCTGCAGCCTGCTTGCGTCTAGCTGCTGTATGATTTTTGGTCCATGCCTGGTTGGAAATCAGGGTTACCAAACATCGGGGTAAAGGGGGACGGGATAGTCATTACGGTCCCTCTTTTAATCGCATTGTCCCAGGCTTCAAGACCTGCACCCACTACTTCACTTATTTTGGTGTTTGGGTGACTGTAGCGTTTATGTAGCCATAGAAGATTGGAAAGGGGGGGCCTGCCACAGCCCCATCTTGCTTTGTCCAGATGTGTTGGGGAGATTGAGCTACCCATTCCTTTATGACTCTCAGTTGTGCTGCTTCATAGTATCTACGAAAGTGGGGGAGCGTCATTCCCCCTTGGTCTTTCTGCACCGTTAGGATTGTCATCGATATTCTCAGAGTCTTGCATTGCCATATGAAGGTGGTCACCATTTTGGTCAGTGCCCTAAAGAATGTTCTCGGAATTTTTACTGGGAGAGCTTGGAAGTGGTAGAGTATCTTTGGAAAGACAGACATTTTTATTACCGTCATTCTTCCCTACCAAGAGATGTTGAAAGCATTCCATTTCTCTAGGTCTGATTTTAGCTTCGTTAGAAGATTCAGGTAGTTGGCGTTATAGATCTGTCCAATTGAGGATGTTAATTTTATCCCTAGGTATGTGATGCTTTCTGTAGCTTTGTTAATTTGGGTAGTTCAGGCCAGTCTGTTTACCGTTGCTGGGTCCTCGGTCAGGTTCAAGATTTCAGATTTTTGTTTGTTAATTTCTAGGCCGGAAATTGTTCCAAATTGGTCTAATTCTTTCAGTAGCACTTGATAGATATTTTGGTATCTATACAGGGACGCCCTTCTATAAATTTCTGTGGGACGCCGACCTGTCAGCTCCTTTATGCTAGGCCTATTTAATTCTGATGGCCTCATGGTTTCCGGCTCATGTGAAACGGTAGCCATGAAGTCAGCAGTGCACAAAGGGGTTGTTAAATGGGTTTGAGTCCCTTAGTACAGAGTTCATCATACTATGATCAGGGATTGCCCTGTCCCTCTCTACCTGTTCGGGGTCCCTCCAGTTTGTATTAGATCTAGGATGCTCTTTCTCCAACCTCGCTAGTATTTCTTTCTCAGCCCCTATCTCTGGATAATAGGCAAAGATCTGAGCCTTTTGCTCGGCTATTAGGGTTTTACTGGTCTCTATGACTCACACTTGAGCTACCACCTGCTGGCGGAGCCCCTCTTTCTCAGGGCCTCATTGTCTCTCTGCGCTTCCTGTATGGTTTGGGAACAATGAGACAATTTCTGTTGCAGGAAGAGAACCTCCTTTTTCTGCACATTTAGAGCCTCTAAGGCCTGCTATAGCTCGAGTTCCATTTGTCTCCTATGTCCCATTATTTTATCATATTCTTCTTTTAGGCCAGTCAGTCCCTGAAGGTTTGACTCCCTTCTCTCCAGAGTGGATTTTATATTACACATTTCCTGGTGGAGGGCTTCTTTCTCCTGATAAAGAGCGCCCCTTTGTTCAGCCAGGTCATTCCTTTGTTGTGTTATGGCGCCTAATCTCTGGCGCTCTTCATCAAATTCTGCTTGGGAGTGGAGGTCTCTCATGATTAATTTACTATTTTCCTCTTCCAACCTTTTGACCTGATCTTGCAGCATGGTTATTTGTCCTGAGCAGACCCTGTTATATATTAATTGTTGAGTCAGCTTCTGTTGACTCTCTTCCATGGAGTCAACCTTTTCCTGACCGTCTACTTTTAATGCATCTAATTGGGCCTCTTGGTCTACAATATTCTGTTGTTGGAGGACCAAGTCCTCTTTTAATTTTTTAATGTAATCTCCAGATTCTGCCTCAGAATCTTGGCTCTTTTGCAATTTTTGTTCCGCTAATTTCAGTTCAGTCTGGATTTGCGCTAAAAGTTTGGATTGATTTTGCGCAAGAGTGCTATTATCCTCATGATTTTCTCGCACCACTCGCATATGAAGATACATATAGGCCGCAATTCTGACAATTTTACTCTGCTCCTCTTTAACTTTCGGAGTCATGTATAACGCGCTCAAAGCTTGGTGTAATAGGCCACCGTCCTGCCATGTAATCCATGTCTATGGCGGTGACCTGTTGCGTTATTTCTTCTAGCCAGACTTTTTCATCTTGTTCTGGCCATTCCCCCGACAAACATTTTGTGCAAAGGTGCTCCCTAGCTATGTTGATCTCTACTGTGGCCATTTTGGAAAGTGTTCTTTCTTTATTCATTTATTTATAGAAGGGTATTCTGTATTCTATTGCTTTTTTTGTCTATTTCTGTGGTTGCTTTAACTTTAATTTTATACACAGGCCTGGTACTTAGGATTTTTGTTTTGGGGAGGCGCTTCTACAGTGTAACCCAGTATTCCAACTACACAAAGTATCACTACTTTGCAGGTTAGTCTGCTGTGTTAGGCTGTCACGGGTGAATAAACAAACTCAATCCCGGACGGGCCTCCAATTTCTTAAGGATACCAATTGGGAGTCACACACCGGACCAGGACACTTGGTCTTATCCTGTGATGTGGCGCTCAATAGGAATGCTTTTTCTTTAATTTCAATTAATTCAAATTGAGCTGATACCGGACCCATCTCTCACCCCCTTTTACAAATACTCCGGGTCACAATGGACCATGAACCAGGTCGATTGGTGAAAATACAATATTTATTTATATTTAGAATTCACAAAAATAACACACATTTTAATATTAGACAGCAATCACCAATGGGGTGATAATTACAATAAAACTACTGAACTACACTTGGTTAACCTTCTACATGAACATATCCAAAGCACAATTGAATAGGAGCACTTTTGGAATTAGGATAGATAGCACCCAAGTTAAGGTTTCCCCTGCAATGTTCCCTCAACCCAGAAATAATTAAATCCTGAGTGGATGGAAAGAAGCAGCAGGGATGAGAGGCAACGAACAGAATCAAAATCTGACCTTCCCTCACAAAATAAGAGGGAAAAACCCTTTGCAAAGGCCTAAAATGACACTCGGAAATTGAAAAAATAAATAATTAATGTGCGGTAAAATCTATGAGGCAAATATGATTTCTCACACTAGCATGAATGTATAAACACCAACAATCCCAAGACAAAGTATCACCAAAGCATACAATTCACAAAGCAGATTGAAATGGAAAACCCAGTGCAGCCAATTCACACATGGAAAAGTTGGATTTTTTTTTGTTTTCAGTTTTAAATGTCAAAATGTTTTTTTGCAAAAAACGGGTTAAAAACACTGAATTGGAATGCAGTGTTTGGCCAGGGTAATAGATGCAGAGCCCAGGGACAATACAGAGGTGAAAGGAGAGCTGTAGGTGGTGAATTGAGAGAGATTTGGAAGGTAGAATGAGGTTTGTTTTTAGGAAAATAGAGCAATGAAAAAGAGAAGAACAAGTTACTTACCAACTGGTAACATTCTTTCGATTGGATGTTCCTCCAATGTATTCCTCATCTTAGATGTATTCCATCCAGCTTTGCTGCTCTTCGGAAATTATTATTATTTTTTCTTTTTTTCGGCATAGGGCACCGTGCGTCGATGTCGTCGAGTCGATGCTCCCTCGAAGGCCTCTGTCGAGGGTGAAGTCATCGGGTGTATAAGTAGCACGCGCGGCGCTCGTTGGCCACAGTTCTGTTTTTCCCCCTTTTTATCTTTGATCTTGTACTGTGTAGATTGTGCCGGCAGACAGGTATGAGCCTCGCGAGATTTGAGATGGCATTAACCCGGAAAAATCTACAGAGGGGTAGGCTGGGAGGACGATGAGGAATACGTTGGAGGAACATCCAATCGAAAGAATGTTACCAGTTGGTAAGTAACTTGTTCTTCGAGTGGATTGTGTCCTCCAACGTATTCCTCATCTTAGACAGACTACCAAAGCAGTATGGACAATTCCTCTGGAGGAGGGGGTAGATTTTTCGATACTCTTAGATGGCTCCAAAAGTTAGCTCCCTAGACTGGGAAGCATCCAGGTTATAGAATTTTGAGAAAGTGTGTAGCGAAGACCAAGTTGCTGCTTCGCAAATGGATCTTATTGGAACACCTCTTTGAAGGGCCGTGGAGGAGGCGATGCCTCTGGTGGAATGAGCCCTTAACCCTTCCGAAGGGTCTTTTTTGAGCTGGTCTGTAGCATTCTGAAATGCAACGCACAATCCAGCGTGAAATTGTCTGTTTTGTCACCAATTGACCCAGTTTCCTTCCTGTGTAACCTATAAACAGCTGGTTGTCCACTCTAAGTATGGAAAGTCTAGAGATGTAAAAGCTTAAAGCTTTTTCGGATCCAACCTGTGTAATCTTTCCTTCTCCTTCGAAGGATGGGGTGGAGGATAGAATGCGGGTAAGACTGACTTAAATGAAAATCAGATATTACTTTCGATAAAAATGATGGTTTTACCCTCAACACAACTCTGTTCTTATGGAACACCGTATAGGGTGGCCCAGATGACAGTGCCTGCAATTTGCTCACTCTTCTTGCCGATGTTAGAGCAACAAAGAAGGCTGTTTTCCACGTTAGTAATCTTAATGGACACGTATGCATAGGCTCAAAAGGAGCACACATTAAGAATTTTAGGACTAAATTTAGATCCCACATCGGTACTTGAAATGGGTGAGGAGGAAACACATCAGTGAGTCCTTTTAAGAATTGTATTATCAAAGGAATTTTGAAGTAGGAGCATTCTTCCGATGAGCGCTTGAAAATGGAAAGCGCCGCAAGGTAACCATTTTAATGTTCCAATATTCAGACCTCTATGTGCTAGGGTCAGAAGGAAAGATAATTCTGAATAGAACATAGAAAAGGATTGAAATTCTTTTCTCTGCACCAGTTGCAAAACTTTTTCCAACTGCAACGGAATAGAGACTTTGTTGCTGGCCTTCTTGTTGAAAGCAACACCTCCATAAAGCCATCTTGAAGTTTCCAATCCCTGTATCTCAGCCTTTCAGATACCAAGCATGAAGTTTGAGCGTTTTGACCTCTGGATGGGGAACCTGACCTTCCATTTGAGAGAGAAGGTTCTCTCTCTGAGGAAGATGTACTGGAGGACAGATGGACATGTCTAGAAGGTCCGGGTACCACGTTCTCCTGGCCCAATCTGGGGCAATTAGGATCATGCGGCTCCGAAACCTTCTCAGCCTCCTGATGACCTGAGGAATGACGGGAATAGGAGGGAACGCGTACAATAGTGGGAAATTCCACTCCACCACGAACGCGTCCCCCAGGGCTCCTCTGGGGGGAAATTCCCTTGAGCAATACCTTTCGCATTTTCGGTTGATTCCGGTTGCAAACAGGTCTACTTGAGGGGTTCCCCAAAGGGCAAAGATCTCTTGAATGACTTCCTGAGCCAGTTCACATTCGTGGGATACCGTGCTCTGCCTGCTCAGAGCATCTGCCGTCATATTCTCTTCACCGGCTAGATGAATTGCTGTTGAAGAGATTCCCTCCTGAATCGCCCAACACCAGAGCTGCATTGCCTATCTGCACAGGGGTAGTGACCCCACGCCTCCTCTTTTGTTTAGGTAGTGCATGGCCACTGTGTTGTCCGTCATTATCAGGACATTCTTTCCCCTAACAGCTCTAAAAGGTTGATATGTAGTTTGGACTCTGATGGAGACCAACGACCGCTGATTGTCAAATTGTTGGCATGAGCTCCCCACCCCAGGGGTGAGGCGTCCGTCACTACTGTGATCTCCGGCCATGGTTGCCAAAAGGGTTCTCCTTTTAGGATGTTCTCTGTACAGGTCCACCATAGAAGGTCTTGTCTGACCTTGTTCGGAATCTGAAGAAGATCTGTCATTTGACCCAGGAACTGGGACCACTGAGTCTTTAGGGCCCATTGAAGGGATCGCATCCTCAAGCGTGCCTCTGGCACCAGAAAAATGCAGGATACCATGAGGCCGAGCAACCTTAAAAAGTCGTAAGCCTGGAGATTTTGGGCATTTTGGAATTTGGAAACCATCTGAAGAATGTCTTCAGCCCTTGACTTGGGAGGCAAGCTCTTTCCCAAGGACATGTCTAATACAGCTCCTATGTACTGAAGCTGTTGGGAAGGTGTCATCTGTGACTTCTTGAAATTGAGGGAGAAGCTCAGTTTGTGGAGAAAGTGGCAGGTGACTTTCAGATGATCCAGTGCTTGCTCGGCAGAGCGCGCTCTGATCAACCAATCGTCCAGGTAGGGGTAGACATGAATCCCACCTCTCCTGAGGTGCGCTGCCACCACTACCATTAACTTGGTGAAGACCCTCGGGCAGAGGTCAACCCAAATGGCAGGACTCAAAACTGATAGTGTGAGTCGCCAACTACGAACCTCGGGTATTTTCTGTGTTTGAGATGAATCGGCACATGAAAATAATCATCCAATGACACCAACCAGTCCTGGAGTTGAAGGGCCTGAAGGATCTGAGAAAGGGTAACCATCTTGAACTTGTCCTTCCTGAGGAACTTGTTCAAGTTTCTTAAGTCCAAGATGGGTCTCAGTCCTCCGTCCTTTTTGGGGATCAAAAAATACAGGGAGTACCAACCCTTGTTCCTCTCCGCTGCAGGTACTGGTTCTATAGCACCTTTCTCCAGCAGAGTTAGAACTTCCTGCTGTAGGAGCGGGTTTGAAAGTTTCAACGGGTGTCTCTCTGGTGGATTGCTTTGAGGTTGCTTTAGAAAAGGAAGGTAATAGCCTTGGGCTATTATTTCTAGAGCCCAAACATCTGAAGTAATGGCTCGCTAGCTTGCCTCCTACAGGTGTTTTGTGGTGCAAGTCCTCAAAGTGGTTTTGTGGCGGATGTTGCAGCTGCTGATGGCAAAGAGGCTGCAGCTGGAGTTGGCTTAGCAGGTTTTCCTCGTCCACCACGAGTGGCATTTCTTTGGCCCCTTTGACTGGCCATTCCTCTCGTCTTCCCGTATGAGATGTAATAACGATAGGATCGTCCCCTCCATGATTGCCCTTGCGCACGAAAAGGCTGAGGTTGCCTAATAGCAGCTCCTAAGGATTATGCCGCTGCTTTTGAGGTCTGCAACCTCTCAAGGCTCTCTTCAGTCTTGTTGCCAAAAAGGTGAGACCCGTCAAAAGGCATGTTCAGGAGGCGGTTCTGTACGTCCGGTGCAAAACCCGACTTCCGTAACCATGCAAACCTGCGCATTACCGTGCTAGTGCCCATGGATCTGCTTACACTATCCGCAGTGTCCAATCCAGATTGAAGGGATTCCTGCATGGCCTCCTTTCCATCTCCAACGATGGCTAGGAAACCTTCCCTTTCTTCCCCTTCTGGTATGTGCTCCGCCGCCATTGCAATGCACTCCCATAGAGTGTACGAAAATTTTGCCAAGGCACATGTGGAGTTGGCAGATTTTAATGCCATGCTCCCGGCTGAAAATAGCTTCCGTGCCCAACCATCCACACGCTTATCCTCCCTGTCTGGAGGGATAGACGGCTACGCAAGTTTGTTGGAAGCTGTGGCTGCCTGTATGACCAAACTCTCGGGAGTTGGATGTTTTGACAGATAGCCGGGGTCGCTACAGGTTGGGCGGTATTTTGATGCGAGGGATTTATTTACCGGAGGAATAGAATCCGGAGTTTCCCAATTCTTTGCCACCCTGTTTTGTAAGGCTACATGAAAAGGTAGTACTGGGTCTTCAGTGGGATCATGTACGAATATGTCTGTTAAATCGTCCTGGATTAATTGGGCTGGTGGTCTAGCCCATCCCAAGTAATCTACCACCTTGGTCATTAACTGACGGTAAAATGGACTGGCATGCTCTCCTGGATTTGGTCTACCGAAGTCATTCTCAGGAGAGGTGTCAATGCCACTTGCATTGTGCAAAGACTCCACCAAATCCCTCATTCTGCTTTCCTCTGAGATCAAGCATTCTGGGACATTTGGGGTGCCATACTCCAATCCAAAAGGTACATTTTCCTCCTCGGATCTCTCCTGTTCCTCAAAAATTGAGGTCAAGGATTTGAAATACTCCTTCCTAGGGAGAGGCTTGAAAACCTTCTCTGGGAGAGGAGGAGGAAGAGGTGTAGTACCAGGCTCTGAAGGAATTACATGTTTTTTTAACTTTTTCCTTCTCTTTTTCTGGCTGCCCTGGCTTGGTTGGAGCCTTTGGCGCCGAGGGTTTCGGCCTTGACGTCGATAAAGGAGTCCACGGCGTCAATGACATAGTGGTCGTCGACAGGGTCTGCTTCGAGGGCGTCGAGGTGGCCTTCGACTGTTTCCCCTTTGAGGTGTGATAGGTCTCGGACGGCGTCGGTGACCTCGAGCGGTTGACTCGACTCGAGCGTTTATCGCTTGGCGTCCTGGAAGGTTCCCTAGCCTTCCTTTTACGATCACCCGGGCTCGAGGGCGCGCGAGTGTCGGAGCGATGACGCTCCCGGCCAGCATCCGAAGAAGGCGCGGACCGAGGCTTCGCCTTCTCAAACACCTCCATCATTTTGACCCTGAATGCTTCCCACTCTTCCGTAGACGAATGTTTTGTGGGGCATTTCATTTTCGGAGACTCATCTGACGACGAGGTGGAGGGAGAGCTATGGCGTTGTTTCTTCAACTTTTTCGATGAAGACGACGAGCGATGAGAATCGCTTCGGGATCTAGACCGATGCCTTTCGCGTCAGGGAGATTTTTTCCCATGGGGTCTCAACCCGAGGCTAGAGGCTTTTCGATCCTTCCGACCTACCTGTAGCTTTCCTCTCCTTTCTCGCAAGGCCTTCCCTGTCATCGCCTGATACTTCGAACAGGCCTCCATGTCGTGGCCTTCCCCGAGACACCACAAACACTCGCAGTGCGGGTCCGTGATCGACATTTTTGAGCCGCACGACTTGCATTTCTTAAAACCCGATCTCGGGGTCGTGGTCCGCGTCGATAACTAGGACATAATTACTTCTCGTTATATTATATTTCTTGACAGAACTCGAGGTGCGTCGAATGTCCGAAGCAACGTACCTGTGGAAAAACGGAACTGAGGCCAACGGGCGCCGTGCGTGCTACTTATACACCCAATGACGTCACCCTCGATGGAGGCCTTCGAGGGACCATCGACTCGACGACATCGACGCACGGCGCCCTCTGCCGAAAAAAAATAAAAAAAATAAAAATTCCGACGAGCAGCAAAGCTGGATGGAATACATCTAAGATGAGGAATACGTTGGAGGACACACTCCACTAGAAAATCAGTTTTAAAATGGAAGGCAAATTTTACTTAAACTAAATTTAGTGGCTAAGAAAAGAGGAACGCCACCCGTGAATAGAATGATCTATGTAAGACAGAAATTAAGAGAAAAGTGGCGCTAACGCTTGGAGATCAAGGACAAGATGCATAGAAAATTCTGACAGTAGGACAAGTTATCAGGATATGGACAGGGTTGCTTAGAGAGGGAAACAAAGACAAAAGGGCCAATATGGGGAGACTACCGCCTCATTACGACTTTGGAGGTAGCCATGCGCTTAATAAGGGTATGGCTTCCTCCAAAATCGTGGGGGTCATTACAAGTATGGCGGTAGGGGGTTAACGGCACTGGTATGCCGGTACCGTTAACCCCCTACTGCCGCATTCCGAGGTCCCTTAGCGGGTCCCACTAAGGCCGTCTGGTTTTACCAGCCGCCCTTAGCGGGAGCTGTTAAGGGACCATGGAGCTAATAACGGGCCCGCTATTTCCCCATTCCCATTGAGCCCTATGGAGGCTCAAATGAGAATAGGGAATAGTATTCAGAATGGGGACTTACCGGGTCCTCGAGGTTGGAGTGACCCGGTAAGTCCCCATTCCGACTTTCCCCGGACCCGGATTTGGAGGCAGCCATGGTGCTAATAGCACCATGGCTACCTCCAAAATCATAATGACCCCCCGTGTCTGGGTCAGGGTTCCCTGAATGGGGAAATACCGGGCCATTCTCACTTTGGAGGGCCCGGTATTAACTCCTTCAGGGAACCCGACCCGGTATTTCCCCATTCCCATTTGAGCACCCATAGGGCTCAATGGGAATGAGGAGGGAGCTAACAACGGGCCCGTTAAGAACGGGCCCATTGTTAGCTCCCTGGTCCCCTCACGGGACACGCTATGGACATCTGGTAAAACCAAGTGTCCAGAGCGGGTCCCTCGAGGGAACCTCGTAATAGGGCGGAATGGGTTAACGGCGCCAGCACCATTACCAGTGCTGTTAATCAAATTCCGCCCATCTTGTAATGAAGCCCTATGTGTTTCTCTGGGATGAGGAGATACTCACATTCCACGCTTGGGTTTGGAATTTTGGAACAGCCAACTGGGTCCGGTCACCACACGGAGGGCGCGCCTTACAGCAAACAGCGGGGCAATTCTGGTCACCGGATGGCAAGTACAGCTGGGCAATTCGGGTCACTGGATGGCACAGGTACCGCTGGATGCAGTTACTGGGCAAGCAGTTAGTGGGCAGCAAGCCAGTTTGGTTTCAGGATTGCTTCCCAAAAGAATACCACAGCTTCTCCCTTTGGGTATTGGGATTTCTAGTGGGGTTTCAGGATTGAGGCCTTGCTAGGATGGTCAGAAATGCTTTGGCCTTGCTGGGATAGGATCAGCTATGTTTTGGCTTTTCAGTGGGATCTGGAGTCTGGCAAGATGAATGTGGAAGATCATGAACGGAGGCGCAGGAAATTCAGGATAAAGTGAATCTCTAGAGTTCTGTCAACCACCCCTTATATAGAGCCTAGTGACATCACAGAATTATTGGTGGGCAGAACTGAGCTAGTCCTACCTCCAAGACTCGGATAGGTCAGCCTAAATTAATCGCCTCCTTGAGGAGGAGTGCCAGTTTATGAGGTTGCATTTTATGAGGTAAAAAGCCATCCCACAGCCCATTTTGCCAAAACCCAGTTTTACCATAAATGGCCAATTTTTATAGTTGGGGCATCTTAACAATTACATAAGCAGGTTACATATTTTATGCAGAACATGCCAGTCCAACTCTGCAGTCTGTAACACATTGTTTCACCCTTCTAATAATCGCTGGTCATTTTTAATGTGAAACATTCGGCCTAAAATTCTATACCTTTAGGTGGGTGTACATACTATCATGGGGCCTATTTCTGTTAATTTTTAACATTCCATCATATGTCCTTCCCCCATGATTCACATTCTTCTGGCGTTCGTGTCCCATCCATTCTATTGACAGCCAAGATATCTTATTTGAAAGCCACGAAAGTCATATTTAAACTGTATAACTTTTACATTTTTGCGAAGTCCTGTTGCAAAGATAAAAGTCTTACCAGATTTATTTAAAAAATAGTCTGTGAAACAAATGGGCAACCTTTGTCCTTCACTGGAACTATTTTCTTCTCTTCAGCTACCCCCCAACTGTCAGTTGAGCCCATTGTGGAGGGGGGTTTCCCAGTTTGATTGAAGGTTTATGACTTCACAGGTTGGTGTCCCAGAAGTGCAATTGTATGAGACTGGAGCACAGACCAAAGTCTGGAAAGATAGCAAAGATGACTTTGTGTGTTAGGATCTACTGTGAATGGCCTTCTGTTGCTAGCATCCCCCACCAGCAGAAACCTGTCTTGGGCTGGTTTCTGCCAGGTTGCCAATACAGTTTAATTCATTTTATTTATGTTTGCTCTGAATTATAAGAAACCCTGCTGAATAAAGCCATCCCATATGTGTATTTCACAGCTCAATCCCCTTTCACATTGCTAGGCAAGGATACGTTTTTGTTCAACATAGTACTTTCAAAACAGGCATTTACTGCTTTGGTTTGCAAAAGCCCATTTTTGACACATGTGGTGACAGCTGCTAGCATTTTCCTGTCAATTTCAAATTTTCCATCTGACTTCCCAATATTGTTTTGCAGCCATAGTTAGGTTCTTGTAGGCAGCAGTCTGTACAAGGCAAAGGTCTCCATGAAATTGACATGTGCACAGAAAGCTAACATTTCTTTTCAAGAAGTGATTTTTGGCATTTTGTAGCAAAAGTTTAAGTGTTTTTCCGTGCACCTGAAGTAAACCTTTTGTTGCTTTTCTCAGATTTGGCTGGCACAGAGCCTGTGATTCAGGGATCATGCTTTCTTCTGCTGAAGCACAATGTGGATATGGATGGGCATGGCAAGGCCTTATTAATAAAAGTAGTTTGATGAAACACAGATGAAAATAGCGTCAGAGCAGCCTCCTTCTCAATTTGAAATATTCCCTTTTTCAATGGGAACTTTGCCTTGCAGCAAAGCAGTGCTGCTTTTTCACTCTTATTTTGTACATGTAAGCAACATACTGGCAGGCTTTTTCAGTGTGCCCCCTTGTTCCATACTGCCCAATATGTGCTTGACAAGGTGGTGCAGCCATCTTTTTGTCATTGCAAAATGCAGTTTTGGTGTGAGGCAATGGTGCTCACAGGAGCCAGCAGAGCCATTTTGCTGGTTCTGCTGAAGTGCAGCTTGGTGATGTGGGGAAGTACTGCTGAGGGGGTAAATATATCCCACACCCCTTCATCATTTCCCATGAATTTCCCATGAATTCACTTGTTTATTATTTAGAGAAATATTTATCTCCTTCTACACATGTTCTATTAACAGATTTTACAATTTGGCTAATGGCTGCCTGCAGGAATGAAGGACTAATGGAGGTCCTTGGTCTACCCCTCAAACTCATGTGGGACTACTTCCACCCTAGCCCAGGTCGTAATGAAAGACTAGTGATAGGTAAGTCCATACTGTCTGGTTCTATCGCTGAGGGCCTTACTTCATCCGGGACTTTCTGAGGAATTTCTACTGAATTAAATAATGCTTAAAATGGTACCTTCTCCCTCTCTCTCCTTCATACCTGTCTCTCTCTTCTCCGTGATCTTGCCCGCCTTTTCTTGCTCTCCAGTTCTCCTACTCTATCTTCACTTATCTCTCCCCTCCTATCTCATCGCTCTATACGTCCTCTTCTCCTCCCCTCTCTCTCACCATTTACCTCATACTACTCCCTTTTACCTCTCTCTGCCTCTATATCCCTTAAATCTTCCCACACTCCCCTCTCTCTCCCTTCTACTGCATGCTCTTGTTATACAACCTCCCTCACTGCACTACACCAATTCCCTATCTCTTTCACACCCCCTCTCTCTCTCTGTAACAATCTTACCTTCAATGATCTATCTTCTCCTTCTACTTTCTCCCCTATCTAACATACCTGTCTCTACTACCACACACTCGAACATACACTCTCACAACAACCACTCAGCTCTCTAAAGCTTGGCACCACTCTCATCCAGTACTTACAGCAACTCCTCAACACTCTGCTACAACTTCTGTCTTCTGCCTGGTCTCTCAGTCCACCAACTCTCCTCCTGACCTCACCTGAACACCTTTCATCCAATCATCTCAGTGTGGTCTTTTATACCCAGGCATTCCTTGCTCTCTGCCTCCTCCCCCTTCCCATCGTTCCCCTTTTTCACTGGACAACTCTAGGCAATCTACCCAAGCCCTTTCATGGTGGCTGGGTCACAATGGCACCGTCCCCTTTTTGCTCATGGGTGTTTTGTTGGGCTTCTGCCGCCCAGTCTAGTTGGTGTTGGCCATGTGCATCTCCTTCCTTCAGCCCTGGGAAGTCGGTGTTCCTGTCAGTAATATGAATGTGCAGAAGGAGTGAGACTCATGGTCAACTCAGCTTCTCAATGCAGTGTAATCTGTGAGAAACCTGAAGGTGTCTCACCCGCTAGTCTCCAGAGATCTGTCATCTAGGTGGCCAGGACATGGTCATTGCTATTGGATTTCGTTCCTGGAGATGGATTAGTGCCGGAGGATCATTTGGATGGGACCCCGCAGGGTGAGACGTGGTATCCCCTCCCTTGTGACACCTTTTCCTCATCCTGCCCAGTAGGGTACTTAGAAACTCTACCCCCCCCTTTTCCAACACAAACACTTTCTCACACCGTGAGCGACAACAGACTGATACCAGAGCCGGTTACCTGACGTGTCCCAACACAAGGGTCAGGCAGAGTCAGGAAATTGCTGACAACTACACACACCAGACTGCCCTTTCCCTTCCCCACTGGGATAAAAGGCGGAACACAAGAGCACGCACTGAGCAAAGCTAAACACCTGAGGAAGCAGCTATTCCAGGATGGCAGTTCAAACCGAGAAGAAAGGTGGCAAGACCTGAAAAGGACGTCGAATAGGGAGTCGCCCTTGCCCTTTTCACCCAGACCTGCGCAACCTCCGATGAAAGAAACATAAGATTGGGAATCACAGCTAGCGAGTGGTATGATGGATATCTATTTCTGGATTAGTAATAGCGTAAAATGTATGTACCAATAGTTTATACTGACTTTGAACAGCTACTGCTATTCTAAACTTGTAACACTGGGTTGTGCTTTCCCTGAACCTCTAAAATGGTTTCACTGTGTGTAAATGTATCTTTGAGTAGGTTTAGGCCTTTAGGTAATATACAAGTTAAGTTACTCCCTCTGAACTGTGATCTAAAGGTAACATTGGTGTATAACTGTATCCATTCTTGAAAGAAGAAAGCTACACATGTTGCAAGATAGACTTGTAAGAGTGTTGTTCTAATTAAGTGATTCTGTAACTGAATAACACTGTATATTCTGACCAACAGGGTCTGCTGCCCTTGAATTACTTATGGCATTCTAAAAGTCTAACTATTGTGGTTTTACTCCCCAAGAATAGATTAATGCCATTCTGAATGTATTTTAGGTTTGACTCGCCTTGACTGCCTATTGTTATCTAAATAAGATTATACTTTGGTTTGTATACCAAAAGTATTTAGTTGGCTTTTATAATTGTGTTTATATGATATGTTATAGTACTTACTTACCCAAGTATTTAAATAAAAAATATATTTTTGCAATACGTAGTGTTTCAGTGTTTATTTGGACCATATGTATGCTACAATTTCTTCTTACCAAACTACAGCCCTCTCTCCCTCCTAGGATAGGCCTGGCTGCTCTGTCTACACTACCAAATGTTCTCAGGTGATACAGCCTTATACTAAGAGTGGAGTTGTATAGTACCTCAGATATGGTTTTTATGAAGCCCTTAGTTGGACTTTAGAAAAACTGTCCCTAACAATCCCACCACTCAGACAGTATCAGCTCCTGCTTATGCCCCGGTAGGCTGCCTACCCCAGGTTGGGAGGGATGGCTATCCCAACCCAACAGGGTCAAGTCCTTGTCCCTGTCACGCAGGACGCCCCTCAGAGAGTGCTGATCCAAATAGAAGATGACCATATGCTGCACCAAACCAGCCCAATACCCATCAGACCTTCAGTCCACCCCATTCACAAACAAAACTTTCATCATTATCAAGTCACTGTCAAAACCACCAACAACTTTAACATGCAGCCATCCACCTCAGTATACAATTCTGTATGGACTACTTTAACTCCAATACACACAATATCAAACATAACCTCCACTCCACAGACCCACAATCCCAAACTCTAAAACAAATAGGATACATTGCACTCTATTATTCAAGATCCCTTCATCACCATCACAGCCAAAACAATCCTACCACACTTCCTGGTCGACGCTCCTGCTGCATTTAACTGCATCCCCACCATGGCTCCACACTGGGCCAACATTATCAACTCCTGTATCTTACAGAGAACCATACTCCCCAACACAAAGCATGACAAATCTCTCCTTGCTGAAAAAAACACCACTCACCACCGCGCTCCCCAAACGCAGCTGTCCCATAAAATGGCTGCCATACCTCGACAGAATAATGGAACTTTTGTGGCAAGCCAAGTCGAACATCACATCACCACAAACAACCTCTTCAACCCATTCCTATCAGGTTTCTGCCTGGGCCACAACACATAGATTGCAACGCTTCACATCCTGGACTACCTAAACCATATCACATCACTGACAAAGGACCGACAGCCCTTCTACTCATCTTCAACCCTTCTGCACCTTTCAATACCATTGGCCAAACCATCATCCTAATCATTCTATCCCTTAGGATGAAACTAGCCTTTGGCGAGTGATAATTAACACTTGGCAAGTAAATAAATCTTGTGTTGTGTGCATGTGGACAATTGTGGGAGTGAGTGACTTTTTTTCTAACTTGTAGATTTAAATGTGTACCCTTTTCTACACCTTCAGAAACTGTCTCTCTGCCATTACTACATGGATGGCCACCGACATATAAAAACTGAACCTATCCAAAACTAAATAATCCCTCAGGTGCTCCCTCATGCATAAACCAAAGTTCATCCCTTGGAACAAAGAACTCCCCACAGACAGCCCACACATATCCTTCTCCATATCGGTAAAGTCCCCAAGCTTCACCATCGACTCCCACCCATCCTTTACAAACCACATAGTTGCCATCACCAAAGCATGCAACCTACTGCAATGCAAGATAAAATACATCCTTCCCATTGACAATTTCCATACCGCAGTCCACCCATGACTCTCTGTGCTGAAATACAGAAGAACATTCTTCACGGACCCACATACTCAGACATCACCCCAGCTCTCTCCCAAGCCCACATGCTCCCCATGCCCCTGAGTATTTCTTCAAAAGGACTCTGGGCCTCATTACGAAGACGGCGGTAACCCGCAGGTGCTAGATGCCGCTGTCCTTGTAACACCGAATCTGCCGACTGACTTCCCGGTGCCACCAGGACCTTACAAGTCCCGGCGGCCCGGGGTATCAGGCGGCGGCATAAGGAAGTCCCCATTCCCGTGGACGGATATGGGTCCACGGAACCACCAGCATCGTTGCTAATGGGGCGGTGCTTCTGTGACAACTCTGCATTCCGGGGTCATTGCGCTCGGCAGGTCAGACCTGCCGGGCGCAACAGCCCTGGCAGGCACAGTTGTAATTTGCCACTCGGAAAGGATGCTGGTAGGTCGCTACCGGCACCCTTATTTCCGGACCGGCAAACTCGGGATGAGGCTCTCTGCATCTTATACAAGGCCATCCACAACAAAACCCCATCTACCTTCACAATCCATCAATCTACACAGGGAAAGATGCCTGCCAGACAAGTGGTGCTGATCGGAGGCTCTTAGGACAAGGTAAGAAATCTGTTTAAAATCACTAATGTCTCTAATCATCCACCTGCTCACTATGCGTCAAAGTGTTGTTATAACTGCGCAGTGTAATCTGGTGTGTTTATTTACATTTCTGGTAACTCTGCTGCTACTGTACTTTAGCGTACCTAAGTTATTGTCGCGTTTTCATGTATTCCTGTACATTGTTGTCGTATGCCGTGGGGCACCAGTACCTGAAAGGAATTCTTTCCCTCTCTCTCGATAACGATTCTGGGGTATCTTGGTCTACCTATGGGTCTCGTCATTCTGGGTAGGACATACTTTTGTCAAAAGCTCAGATGGGCTGGGTGGGGGACCTAAGTTTCATGCAGGGCTCGAGTATTGTACTCTTAAAGCACGGAAGGATGGGTTTGGGGGAGGAGGGAGAGGGGCAGTGTGCAGCACAGACAGGGACATCCAAAAACACCCTAACAACCACTGGAGAGCTCGGGCATGTATGGCTGCTGAGAAGATGAGGCTTCCGCCGGAGTGAGAGGAGGCAGCAGGTGTGTTGGGCAGCCCGGCTACCGGCGCGTTCGGCAAAGAGAGCTCCCGCAAGGGGGAGAGAAGGCACAGCAAGGACGTTGTTGCATTGAGGCAGCCGAAGATCCCACCTGGGGGAGAAGGCATGGCGTCTGCCGACACTGCACTTATGGAAGTGATGCAAGTTGCACTAAAAAATGCAGAGCTCCCGCCTGGGGGGAGCGGTGTGGCGCAACCTCTGTCATCAGCGGCGTGTTGCCACATCGAGATAGGCAAATCTCCCACCCGGATCACTGCACACCACGCCTGGGGGAGAAGAAGTGGTGCTTGTTTTAGGCCCGGGGGGGATGTATAGCTCCGGTCTGCTAAAGAAAGACGAGAGACGTCTTTAGTGTGTGACAGGGAGTGACTGCCCAGAGGCGGGACGCCCTCCCCCTTTTATTGACAGCGGTGCGCTGGGTCACCCGACATAGTGCATACACGCACTGTAACACCACCTTCCAACTCTCCTCCAAAACAAGAACATATAACGGTAACAAACATTGCAGAACATAGTCACTTATTATACTTGCGATTCACCACCATCTACTCTATCACATAATCTCTCAGCTTCTCTGGGAGCCGGAGGCCCACCCACTGGGGATATCTCGGCGGGCTGGGCATCACGTGGCCTGCACGGTCTGCATCGAGTGCGTTGTCACTCCAGTTGTCGCTGCTCCATTGGCAGTTCTTCCTCACGCTCTCTGGATCGCCTCTTGTCGGTGTGCCCTAGATGCGACCGAACAATCTGCAGTTTCTGGTGAGGGATTAGCCCTCACGGGTCGCCGTGACCATTGTTCCTTGGTGAGCTGCCACCATCCAGTGGATCTGGTCATGAGGGAGGCAGATCTTGTGCATGGGGTTCCTGGCCCTGGCCAACACCTGATCGCTGACTTTCAGTGTCTGTTCCACTAGGCCATGGCAAGCTGACTCACTGGCGTTCGATTGCTCCTGTCGTTCTCTCATCAGTGTGGGTTCCACCATGCCCTGTGACTGAACCTCGTGCTCCGGGATTGTGGATCTGACTTTGCATTGAAACAGTGCTTCGGCCAGGATACAGCTGTGGATGAGTGTGGCATCGTGCGGTAGACCATGAGGAGCTCTGTGAGGGCGAACTCCAGAGCCTGACCCCTCTCTAGGGTAATGCAGAAGGCTTTGTTGAGCAACCGCATATAACTCTCGTCGTCGCTGTTGACCCGTGCCCGGTTTAATCCAGTGGTGCTCCACGTCATAGGCTGCCAGGAATGTGGCAAGCTCCTCTCTCTGGAATGAGGACCCGTTGTCTGTCCTAATTGACTCCGAGAACCCAAAGGTGCCAAACGTCTCTTTCAGTATCGGTATGACTGCTTGGGTCACTGTGGAGCCCATGGAGTGCAACACCGGGCACCTTGAAAAAGTATCCAATAACACTTGGAAGTGCTGAGACTATAGTACAGTTCCAAAATCCATGCTGAGGTCTTTCCACAGGCTATCCGCATGTGTTGGGGATGTGATGGGTGGCCCTTTGGCAGGAGACTTCGCCATTTGGCACCAGATACATGCTGCAACCATCTCTTCCAGTTTTCTTTCCATTTCTGGGAACCACACATTCTCACAGAGCCTCGCCACCGTCCTGGTAACTCCTTGGTGGCCCAAAAGGGTGATTTCGATCACTGACTTCGGGAGGGATGAGGGAATTGCCAGTTGCGTCCCCCTGAGCAACACCCGCTCTGGCCCCACCGTGAGCTCGCTCCTCACATTCCACAGCCCTCGAAGAAAGGCTTGCGTCTGGGATGTTTGGGTTTAAGTGATGCTTAAAAGGTCCTTCCACCGTCCGGACCATAGCTGATCGGCCAACTCCTGCAGGCCTGAGTCCTGTCGGGTCGATTCGGCAACTTCGGATACTGACACCGACCTGGGGACTGCCGCCTCCGTGACCATCGCCACTGTGGCCTCAGTGCTATCCACAGGTGTCTCCTCTCCTTCGGCCGGCCCTCTCGGGTGGCGAGACAGGTTGTCTGAGGGGTTTCCGGCACCCACCCGGAAGGTCAGCATCACATCGTATTCCTGAAGTTCAAGGAGCCAGCGTTCAAGCCTGATCAATGGTAACAGGGTGCCATTAAATGTATATGTGGAAATTCCTGCACCCCCACAGGACAGCCAGCAATTCCCGCTCGATCTGCAAATAATTTCGCTGCATGTCCGTGAGTGCCTTGCAAAGGCAATTGGGTGTCATACACCCGATTCAGACACCTTTAGGAGCACCGCCCCTAGCCCCACCAGGCTGGCATCCACCATTACCTGTGATTCCTTCGTAGGGTCAAAGTACACCATTGTGGTGTCAGAGGTGAGGGCATTTTTAGGGGCGTCAAACGCTTATTGTTCCGCCTTGCCCCGGTTCCAGTCCTGGTCCTTCTTTGTCAGGATGCAGCGGGGTTCCGTGAGGGTGGCGAGATTCGGGATAAACCTCCCGTAAAAGTTGACCATGCCGAGGTAGCTGCGGATTTCTGAGGGTGATCTTGGGGCGGGTGCTGCCTTGATGTCTTCTACCTTCTTGGGGTTGGGTGACAGTCCACCATATTGAAAAATGAAGCCAAGGAATTCTACCCAGGGCCCCATAAATTTGCACTTCTTGCGGTTCAGGGTGAGTCCCAGCTGGGACAGCCTCTCTAGCACTGCTGTGAGCCTGGCCATGTGTTCCTTCGGCGACGCGGAGTACACCAGCACGTAGTCACTCAAGTTAACAGTGACTGCTAGACCCACCAACACTCCCCTTATGGTGTGCTGAAAGACCTCTGCAGCTGACGACACCCCAAAGCTTAGCCGGCAGTAACGAAACAGGCTGATTTGTGAATAGAATGTCATGATGGCCCTGGAGTCTACATGTAGGGGGACCTGGTGGTACCTGGCCTTGAGACCCAACGTTGAGAATAGCTGGGCTTCCCGTAGGTCAGCCAAGATGTCGTCTAGTGTTGGCATAGGATGCCTCTACCTCCTAATCGCCCGAATGGGCAGCCACATAGCCACACAAATCCTCACATCTTCTGGACACTTGGGTTTGGCCAGCACGAAAATCGGTGAATCTCAAGGTGTTGGCCCTTCCACCTTCTCAATGATGCCAGCCTTTTCCAAATTGATAATTTCGGCCTCCACCTTCTGCTGCATGTGAAGTGGGAAATGGCGGTGGCGCAGCGCCACTGGTCGGATGGTTGGATCCATGTGTAACCGCACCTCCTGTCCTTTTAGGTAGCCCCCTCCTTCGAATAGGTCTGTGTACTGCACCAGCAGGCCATCTATATCCTGGCGGTATATCTGAAAGGCGAAGTGCACCAGCCCCAGCTAGGGACTCCTTCCTCGACAATGAATGTGGCGTACAATAAAGCGCTTTTTATTTTAAAATACTACGGATTCGTTTTGAGTAGGCCTCCAACCCGTCTCGCACCCAACATCCACAAACACCCCATGTCACAATGGACTAGGAAGCAGGCCGGTGTGTATCAATAAGATATTTATTAATTTATTATTTAATGAAAAAAGAAAATAATCAATATACAGCAGCCACCAAAACTGTGGCAACACAAGTGAAATATTCTATCGAAAGTGACAAAGTGAAAATGGGCTGTTACACTCACTTTTGTTATAATGATAAACAGGAAAATACAATCAGGTTGAAACAGACTGTTACACTCATTTTTGTTTTAATGACAAAACAGGAAAATACCATCAGGTTGAAAGTGATAGCGCAACGGTTCTAGCACTCCCCCCTGCAACACTCGCCCCCAAACATCAATTAATCTTGATCCCTTTGAATGGAAGGCAAGGAGTAAGACTTCAGAGAGAAAATCGGATTTGTGGTAAAGCCCACCACCACAAAATGGGAAGATAGCAAAGAAAGTGAAAATCTGTTTTTGGAGCAAAAACGGCAGAATGGAATTTTGATTCTTACTCACAACTGCTAGGAGACAGAATAGAAAGAAATTCGGATTGCTTACACTTTGGAGATAGGGAAAGTTTAGAGAATACTAATCGGCACACCAGGGCAAAAATAGAATTGAAGTGGGAAAATCGGTTTTGAGAAAAAGCAAATGCAAGGGAAAAACACTGTGGCAAATGGAAATTTGTTTACACTGGGTTTACAATGACAGGCAGCACGGGGAAGGGGTTTAGCTTAAAATAGGAAAATCGGTTCTCAATGACAAGGACAGAGGCACATAATAGATAGACTTCTACGCAAAAGGGATTGCTCACAATGGAACAACGGTTTGGGTTTTAACAGGACAGATGCAACTAGGAATTTGTTGGGTAATGCACAAAATACACGGACAAATTCGGTTTTCAGTTACAAGGAGACTAATTATTTTGAGGCAACTCTTTAATGACTATAATAATTAAATACAACACCAGGGACAAGATGGTTGGTTTCGAATTGCAACCATGAGTTTCAACGAGGAAATTAATTGATTTACTTAAAAAAAATACTAAGGATTTACACAGACAACTGAGAGGTTTTTCAAAGGAGATCTACTAACATACACAGGTTAATACTAGATTCTTCTATGGGAAGGTGACTGAATTACACTGGTAATTTATGGGGTTTTCAATGGGGCTTTCAATGGGAGAAATATGGGATGAAATGCTAAAAAAATTAAGGGCTTATGCAATTTAGGGCTGGGGTATATGCTACTTACAAAACAAGCTTTGGTTTAGGATTCAGGGCAGCCAGATGGATCTCAGGACACTCTGGACAGCTAGGGCAAGGGGCCTGGTCACTGCACTCTCAAAGATGGTAAGGTTCAGCCGCCTTCCCTCCGTCCTCCTTCTCCTGTCTCCCTGGATTTTGGTGTGTCTGTCTGTCCCCTGACCTAGTACAGTCCCCCCTTATATAGCACAAATGACATCACAAACTTTACAATCTAGGGGGAGTACCCTGTAATTATCCCTGCTGCTCAGATAGGACAGGTTACCATTCCTCTCTGCGCCACCTGGCATGATTGGTTCAAGGGAACACCATCTGTCTGTTTGCATTTATTAAACTGCTTTGTTCTCGGCTCAACTTTTTTGCAAAAACTAGTCATGCCTCATAACTTCATACTTATACTAGCCCCTGCCATATGAACTAGAAATGTGGTTTTAGTTGGTGATAGGAAATTAGGTAAGCCGATCACCAACTCCGTACGAGGTAGCATGGCCCTTTGGCACATTTTAGTCATTTTCATAAAATGTACAATAGTTATGACTCTGCAAATGATCAAGCGTGTTCCTAATTTCATCTTCCATCAAATCTCATAATTGTCACATGTTCCGAGTAGCCCGAAACTAGTATTAACTGGCCATTTCAGTCCCCAAAGTCCTAGGGAAATGCAATTAGTCTTGTTAAAACCGCCTGGAAATTACATGAAATAATAGCACAAAACAAAATTGATTCTTATTCTGATTGCTGCAAAAAATGTCTAAAATGAAATCAGTCTTTTAATGTCAATTTGGGAGTGTCTGTTCCACCTGTGGGAGGGCCGCTTCATGCCCCCACAGCATCTGTCTCCCTGAGCCCAGCCTGTAACCAGAGATTTTTTATAAGTCTCTTTGAAATGGTGTGGGTTCTTTTTTGTTTAAACGTAATTTTTCAATTGCAGTGCAAAACATACATCCTCCACAACTGTCTCAGCAGGGTTGCAAATTACAGAACGACCAGGGGTCTAGTACATTTACACGATAATGTCATACAAGTCATACAGATGGTTACGCTTACACAGTATTCAGGCAACTTTAGACATTGTTTTGTGTGCTTAAGTATTTTCAGAATGGCGCCCAGATGTTCTCAGGTCTACAGTGTGGTGTAACAAGTGACACATAGGCTTCTTCACATTTGTTGGCGTAAGTCATTTCCTGGACCCACATTTTAATGTCTGGAGCTGTTCTAGACTTCCAGGTGCGCAGTATGCTTTTTTGACCAGCAAGCAGCCCAAATTAAATAGCTGTCTCAATTTAATTGATATCTTCCCTATGTCCCTAAACTGGTATTTAGGGAGTGCCAAATGTGGGGGAACGCCAGTAGATTCCTGCAGAAGGGCTGCAACGTCCTGCCAAAATTGGGCTACCTTAGGGCAGCCCCAGTACATATGATATGCATCAGACACTTCTGCAGTACATTTAACATACACGCTTGGCGTTGACGGTCCGAACCTGGCAATTTTCGCAGGAGTGTAATGTAATGTGTTGAGAACCTTAAATGCATGAGTCTGTGTCTGGCATTGAAAGATACCTCCTTAGTCAAGCGGCACCAACGGGTCCACTGTGTTTCATCTAGCGTGATTCCAGTGTCCGCCTCCCATTTCTCTTTACTTTTCAGGGGTTGAGTAGTCTGTCTTGGCATTTTTTATATATCCTGGACACTAATCCCCTGGGGTTCCCCTGGGGTTCCCACCCGCCACTACCATATTTAACACTTTAAATTCCTCTAGTTCTGCCGGAAATTACGGCCAGTGTGCCTCGATGGCCGCTCTGATTCTATAGTACTATAGTGTTTTTATGGAGCTAGTGGCCAACTTCTTAGAAAAGTGTGTATTTGTAACAAATGAGCTCTCCGTGAAGAGGTCATGTAACGTCAGTGTGCCTTCTGGATCCCACATGTTTCGGATGGTTTTGTCATATGTTGTGGGAAGCCCCGGGCAGTTCCAAGGGGGGATTGCTCCCGCATAGGGCACTGCGACGCTCAGTCGCTTAAATATCCTGGTCCAGGCATTGACGGTCATACGAACTAGTATTATTGTGCGCAATGTAGAAGGGGATACACTGTTTTCCTCCAGGCCTGTATGTAGTGGTCGATCTTGTGAGGGGTACCAGTGTCTGGCGAAGTGTGCCTGTGCCACTTCATAGTATAGTTCAAAGTCTGATGATATGGTCTGGTCATGGTGTATCAGCACCCCATGTGAAACCCACCGCGAGGGATCTTCGTTTATCAAAGAATATGTGCCCCGGCCATGTTGCTATATTGGTGAAATAGTATAATAATATGGGGACTATAATCATCTTTTGAAGGGACAGTCTACCGTATAGTGAGATTGGCAGTCTAGCCCATATGTTCAGCTTGTCCTTGAGTGAGTGCATATATTGTTTGTGATTCTCGAGTAGCAGTGAGTGGTGCTGGCGTATGATTATTATACCCAAATATTTAATTTTACTCTGGGCCCATCAGAATCCTTCCAGATCAGGGGCAGGGGTGGTGGCCTCATTTAAGGAGAATAGCTCTGACTTAGCCTCATTGATGCGATATCTTGAGCAGATAGCAAATTTACAGACCTCGTCCAGAATCAGACCTAGATTTGTGGCAGAGTTTCTAATATAAAGCAGGGAGTCGTCTGCATATGAGATAATGTGTGTCGGGCCCGTCATTCGTAAACCTCAATGTTTGTGTCTGAGGCGCTAGTAAGGGCGAACAGCAGCGGGGAAAATGGGCAGCCCTGTCTCGTGCCTCGCTCCAGCAAGAACATCAGGGACAATGCAGACCCAGTTCGAACCCTGGCCGCCAGGGAGGCATATAGTAAACGAACACACTGAATGTAAAATTCACCCAGACCCATGCGGCGCAGTACAGAGAATAGGAACTGCCAGGAGACTGAGTCGTAGGCTTTTTCGGCACCCATGAAAGCAGCAAACGCCTGTGCCTTTGGGTTGAGCTGTGAAATAACGCCAAAGAGTCTGCGCAGGTTGAATGCCGTCGTCTGCCCGGGGATAAAACCTGATTGGTCAGGGTGCACTAGGGTTGCCATATGTGGTAGGAGTCTAGTGGCTAGCAGCTTGGCCAGAATCTTTGTGTCTGAGTTGATTAGGGACAGTGGCCTATACAGGCTCATATCTGAGGCTGGTCTATTGGGCTTCAGCAGGACTGTGATCACTGCTTCAGACATTGATGGAGGAAGTTTGCCAGTCAGTAGTGATTCCTCCCAAATTCGGAGCAACTGGGGGGCGAGGGTGGAACTCAACTCTTTATAGGGCTCCATCCCAAGACCATCCAGTCCCAGTGCCTTGTTAGAGGGGAGGAATTTAATAGGTTCAATGATATCTTCAGTGGTCAGCGGCTGATTAATGGCCATGCAGGCCTCATCAGAGATCACCGAGAGTGGTATCTCGTCCAGGTACGATTCAAGTTCTGCTATCGTGCAATCATCTGAGTTTGTGTACAGCGATTTGTAGAACCTATGGAATTCGGAATTCACCTCTTTTGAAGTATGCAGAGTAGTATCATCCGCACCAATTATACCAGTGATATGTTGTACTCCGGAGTCACTCCTGATCGCATTTGCCAGGTGGCGACCCGGCCTGACGGCCTCACCGTACCTACTCAACGACACTGGATATTGTAGCAACCGGACCTCTCTATCAGCCAGTTCCCTGAACTTCAATAGGTTCCCCTTAATGCATCCCAGTAGGGCATGGTCATGAGTATTGTTGTACACGTCTTACAATTTTTTTAAATTGGCCTTCACCACACCCATTTCCTACCTTGTTGCCCTAAGTGTGCCAGAGGCAGTGGAGATGATCTCACCCCTAACCCATACCTTATTGGCCTCCCACACCATCTGTTTCGGAGGAAGAATTCAACCGATCCATTGTAAAGCGCTTCAAGAAAGGCTGGATCTGCCAGGCATGTGGGGGGCATGCGCCAGAGCGGACGCAAGGTTGGACGTGGATTCCATTCCAGGGTCAGGACGACAGAAGAGTGGTCAGAAATAGTATGAGGACGAATTTTAGATTCAACTACTCGTCCCATGTGCGAAGTGGGAACCAGCCCAAAATTTATCCCAGAATGCACATCGTGGACTGTTGAGTAGAATGTGTATTCCCGAGTGGTAGGGTTACGATTCCGCCATGCATTCGTCGAACCCAAGTGTCCTGCCACGCTTAGGAGCATTCGCGCTGCGGCAGAGAGGTCCCTTTGTGTGGACCTGGATCTGTCCTTGACGCAATCCAGGATCAGGTTGAAGTCCCCACCCCATATGATGTGTGAGTGCTGGTCTCGGAGCAGGATCTCCAGAATCTGACCATAGAATTGTGGGTAATCAGTATTTGGGCCATAAGTGCTCACCAAAGTTGTGGTTACCCCCGCCAAGACACCCCAGAGGATGACATATCTGCCCTGTGTATTTATGCAATGTTTGGTCTCCTTAAATAGTATGGATCTATGGATCAGTGTTAGCACGCTGCGGGACTCAGACAAATAATTAGTGTACAATCGTTGTGTTCCCCATGCTTTAGCGAATGAGTCATTAGTGGGCCCCTGGGCGCGAATCTCCTATAACATCACCACTCTGGGGGCCTGCCTGTTTATGTAAGCAATAACCTTGCATGCCTTGATAGGGTTGTTAAAACCAAGGATGTTCCATGACATTAGTGTGATGTTAGTGCACAGTTTGTCGGTAATAGACATAATAAACGTCAATCGTTGTCAATGTTGTCCGGACCATTGTTGTTTATTGGGGATCTCCAAACCCCATCCCAGTCTCTTATTGGCAGTGGGATAGAAATCTTAGATTCAATATATGCCGCAGCTTTGTCAGGCTCTTCGAAGAAATGGGCCCTCCCACTAGGTTCTATGCATAGTTTCGCTGGGTATATCAAGGCATATTGAACTTGACGGATACGTAGCAGTTTCTTGACTGGATCAAATTTTATGCATTTAGTTTGCACAGTTGTGGTGAAATCAGGGTATATATGGATGTCTACGGATTTAAATTGTAGTTTTCCCTTCTCTCTTGCTATGCGTAGGATTAGGTCTCTATCGCAATAGTTTAATAGTTTGACCAACGTAGTGCGAGGGGGGGCCCCGGCTTGGAACAGGGGTTAGGACCTGGTGCGCTCTTTATACAAGAAAGTGTTGCGAGAATCTGGTGGAATCGAACAGCGATTTCAGCAAGCTTTCCATGAATTGCTCCATTGGGCCTTTGCAGGAGGCCTCGGAAATCCCAACAATACAGATGTTGTTCCTCCCCGACCTAGATTCCAGGTCGTCGCATTTGTTGCGGACTCTGCTGAATTCTGGCTGCAGGTGTGCGATGTCGCAGTCATGTTTCAGTGTTTTGTCCTCCGTTTCGCTTACTCTTGCCTCCACTTCAGTAATGCCGGCCCCCTCCTTTTCAAGTTTGGATTTCAAAGAACCAATAGTTGACACATTATCATCACATTTACGGCCAAGAAGCCATTTTGCATAGCTGTGAGGAGATGGTCGTTCCAAGTAGTTTAGGGACGCTGAGGGGCCCTCCTCGTCATGTGTTGTCGCAACTGGGTCTGGGTTCCTAGAAGGGGTGTTCGTGTCTGTGTCCATTGGGCCCTTCTTTTTGGATCCCACTCCCTTTGTCATGTTGGCCACAGACACCGATCTGCACCGTTTCCAATATTAGAGAAGTGGTTGGCTGGAGCTCTTGATGGTGTCGTATGGCTTCACCCACGCAGTGAGTGATTGCCCACCCCTCAGGAAAAGGTCAGGTAGTGACTAACAACAAAAGACCAATTTGAATGCCTCAGTAGGAACTCCCCAGCTGTCCGGAGAGAGGACAAGTAGAGCCCGGAGTACAAGGTGTCCGCCGGCACAGGTATTGTACAGAGCACGCAGGTGGCGCTAAATCGAATGAGCACTAGTTGATGTTATATGGAGGTTTCAGGGATGGCGTGCATCAAGGCCAGTTTTGCTTGTGAGTGTCTCATAGGCCAGGGGCAATCCCACTCAGCTCTCCCAGCGTAGTGACTCGGGCCACTGCACCAGTCAGTTTGTTACTGCCATGTGCGCCAACAGGATTGCAGCAGGGGACCGGGTGCTGCCCAACAGCAGGCCCACTGATGGGGGTAGACAGAGTCAGTTAGAAGGGGGCTCCCCGTCACCCAATCCCTCACTCGAGAGATCTGTGCGGGGCCCCACCCGGCGTGCACCAAGTTCTTCGCTGCTGTGAATGCGAGGGCTAGTCACCATTTGGCGGCCCACAGGACGGAGCCCGGCAATTGTATGCGTAGAATCCCAGGGTACTGTGTAGTAGGTCTGTGCTAGGCCCCGTCCAGCACACACTATGTTTCTGATTACAAAGTTTGGGAGGGCGAGCCTCCAAGCTGGCAGTGCGCAGGCTGCAGCCCAGCGAGTGCGCTCTCAAGATCTCAATGTTTTATGGATTGTTTCACCCCCGGCCTGGGTCTCTCCGCAGGAGTGGGGTCAGAATCGTAGACTCAGCGCGAGGCCAACCACGCCACCCATCTCAGACCCCAGGCCCATCCACATGAGCCCAACACCAACAGTAGCCTGAGGGGCAAATACGCGCAGCATCACAGCACCCGCTCACCCACCTTCAAAGGCACAGGCCCGGGTTACCACACCAGTCGATTCAATCTCAGCACTCCTCCGCAGCTGAGTCGGGGCCACCAGGGGCGGGGGGGTCCCAAAGGTAAGCGCAGCCCACTTGAATGAGGATCTTCATTGTATAATGGTGGCCGCTGATCCCCGGTGCAGCCCAAGTACTCCGCCACCGTAACTCCAGGGTGGCGCGGCAGGCCGGAGTCAAGGCACCGAAGCTAGGACCGGGTTGTTGGTGCGTCAGCTGCAGTCTCTCAGCGGGCCATCCCGCACTCCACAGCACCCTATATCCACGAAAGGCACCCCGGGGCGAGCAGGGTGCCCATAGACCTCCGGGCAAGATAGAAGTTGTGTCCGACACGAGGGAGCCCCTCCCATGGTGAACTGCCGGCATGCAGGAGCGGGGCTTCATCTCCAACCAGCGCGGTCTGTACTCTGACTGCCAGTGTCACGCCGTGCCCCTGGACTCATCCAGGTCACGGTCCAGCAGCTCCGTCTCACGTTGTGTGCCCCCGCAGTTCGCCCTTCACACCGCAGCAAGGCTGATCCAGGTCTGCCTCGCAGCCAACCCAGCCAAACAATGGGTCTAACGGGGCGGCTCGGGAGGGTCAGACGCCAGGGTATCTCAACTCTTTGCAAGTCTGACAGCCAGCCAGGCGGTCTGCAACACAGCAGGGTCCAAGGGGGGATGGTCATCTCGGCTGCATTGCGCCAAATCCTCGTCTTCCGCCGCTCAGCTCTGTCGACAGTGAACTCGGATATTCAGATGCATACTGTACCGCCATGGCAAAGTGGTTTCACACTAAATCTCGTCCTCTGGTGCTCATAACCCTAAGGAATATCAGGCTGCAATTTGATTATCAAGCAGCTAGGCAGGAACGGAAACTTTGGAGGTGCAGATTTATGCGAGGCTGGTGCTCTTCTCTCAGGCGGCCATATTGACGGCCACCTCCTAGTCAAGCTCTATCCACACTTTGCCTCCCTTGAAATCTTTGGGCTCCTGCCTTCATGTCTGCAGGGCAAGGAATTATGACGCCCACTCCAGCATCACATTTTATTGAGGGATGGTTATAAAATATGTGTGATATTCAACGGGAAGCGAGGCTTTGTCATCATGAGTAACTGCCTTCATGCCAGAACTGTTTTTTCCTGTAGTAAGGGTCTTTTCAAAGGTGACTGGGGTTTTGTGGGTTGTAACATAATATGCATTCACTTTGGACAACCCCTCGCCCCCCCATCATATTTCCCTGACATTTCCTGTGTGAGCAGTGCTATTTTCCCACTATGACTTTTTAAAGCCGTCTTTCTTTTCACACGTGTGCAGGCTTTTTGCTGCTAATGTTTAAATCCCTGTCTTGTAGGTCACCAGATTCTTTGATTTCTCCTTTTTGAGCAAGTTAGCATTTGGTGTTGGTCCTTTCACATGGTTCTTTAATTTGCCATGAACACAAAGAAAAAAACCAAGCCGTTTTTCGTTTGCAGTGTTTGAAGGGCTGCTGTTCATGTGCAAGGAAAATCAAAAGCAGTTTTTGGCTGCAGTGTTAAAATTCTTGTCATTCATATGAAATAAAAGCACAGCAAGGCCGTTTTTGGTTGCAGTGTAGAACTTCTTATCATTCGGATTAAATAAAAGCAAAACAGAGCCGTTTTTGGTTGCAGTGTAGAAATTCTTGCCACTCATGTGAAATACAAGTAAAGCAAGGTCGTTTTTGGGTTGCAGTGTATAACTTCTGCTATTCAGGTGAGGGGGGCTTCTGTCTATGGCCTTTAAATTCACCCCACAAGGCATCCTCCTTTTAACGCCTCTTCCATCTGTGCCGCCCTGGATGTGGAGAGCTCCTGGGTCCTTCCTAGCTCCAGTATCCAGTGTAGGGGAGTGTCGGGCTCCTTTAAGATCTGGTGGCGCATAGGGCTGCCAATGGGCAGTGTTGGATGATTTGTGCCCTGATCTCGTCTTCCTCGTCCACCAGCCGACAGGTCATGGCCAATCTCTGTAGACGAGCATGGTACGTGTCCAGCGGTTCCGCCGGGTATTGGTGGGCTTGCCACAGGCGAAATCTCTCATAGTCCCTGTTGATGAGTGGTCTGAAGTATTCCTGCAGGGCCTCTTTTGCTGCGCTGTACGAGTTGTCTCGAGTTCACAAAGTTTTGAAGATTTGAAGCACCTCACTGCCCACGTAGAATAGGAGCATCGCCCTTTGGGCTGCCTCATTGTCCACTTTGACCGTGGCGAAATACATCTCTAGCCTTTCGACCTACATGTCCCAACATGGTCCGTTGGTGGCAGGGGCTTCTGTGATGTCAAATGCGGGCACTGGGCACCCGGTAAAGCCACATTGGTGTTGGGGGCGGTGCCGGAGCTTCTGCACCCATCACTTCAGGACATGGACAGAAACAGTCTGGCCATGGACGAGATGCTTACCCAGCTGTCGTGGTCTTTCCCCTCCCTCATGGCATCGACTCCCCTTCACTTGTTCAGCTGTCCTTTCTTTGTGGATACCCCCTCGGCGGCACAGGCACCCCTATGGTCTCCTAGGGCCACTAGCTGAGCTGTAGGGACACCTTGTAGCGCCTGTGGCAGGTAGTCCTGTTGTGGTAGGCTTCTTCCCCCTCTGCCGCAGCACGAGCACCATGGCAGGGCCGCTTGCGGTGGCGCTGATGCAGCGTCACTGGGGCACCCTTTGTATCAGGTATTTTCCAACCACTCAGTGCACGTGGTGGTGATGAGGTGATGTTGACCTTGTGCTCCCTGGGCCCTCTGTGTGGTGCTTTGTTAGCGGGTTTCTTTTTTTTTTCAGAGCCTTCCCCGTGTCCTGAGTTGTGAGCAATGCTTCTCCTTCCTGTTTTTATTTCTTTTTTTGGTCCCAGGGGCCTTGGTCAGCCGTGGACACCTCGCCTTACCCGAGCGCGCTGGGCGCGTCAGAATCAGCAGTCCCTGCTGCTGGAAGCTCCACCCAGTGCTGGCCCTCGCACTGCCGCTGACAACACAGCTGGGCGTGGGGCAGGCAGGGGCCGCTTGGAGGCATGCCGGGAAAGACGAAGAGTGCCAGAGCTCACACTCAAGATGGCACGACTGGGGTCCCTGTCCTCGTCGCCAGTTGTTATAGGCCCGGGGCGGCTAGCTCTGGTCCACTAAAGAAAGATGCGAGACGTCTTCAGTGTGTGACAGGGCGTGACTGCCCAGAGGCGGGAAGGCCGCCCCCTTTTATTGACAGCGGTGTACGGGGTCACCTGACATGGTGCCCATGCACACCGTAACAGCGCTGCATCCACCCGCAGGAAAAACAAATAAGTATAATAGACTCCTGCCCAGGGCAGAAGTGGCGTGGCATCCGCCACGGGGAAACATACATAAATATAATAGACAGGCACATGGGGGAGAGAAAGAGGCACGGAGCACATCAGATGGGAAATCTGCAGAATTCCTGTCCAGGAAAGAGGAGCATCCTGTACTGCCATTGCAGTAAGGAAAGTAACTCCCGCCTGGGGAGAGCGCACATGTAGCACAGCCCAGACACCCTTCAACCAGTGTTTCCCTGCTTCTAGTCCACCCGTCAAGAGACTACAGCCAATGTGGCCCCCAGTGTCCCCGGGCTTGCCGGTTGTTAGGCAGAATCCTGTGCAGTGCCCTTAGGGACCACTACACACAATTAAGACTACAGGTGGCAATACAAGTTTTACCTTTGGTACAAGCCTGTACTACTATGTTAAAGTGGTAGCAGTAGAGGAGCAGCCAGGCTTATCTCAAGATTATAGGAGCAGTATCAGAGATTACACAAAGGCACCACAATTACTCTGACTCAAGCAAACACTGACTCAAGGTTTCAGGTAAAAAATATAAGTACATTTATTTTTAAACCATCTGTTATAAACACAACACTTCTATTAATTCAAAAACCACACGTAAAATACACTACAACTAACCAATTCACTTTGTACGGTATAACTTCAAGGTAAGTACCCTGTGTTTTAGCGGACCAGTGTTGTGAAACAAAAGACATTACCGGGAATACACTTGCAATCACTTTTTGACAGTAATGACAGTTCGGTCTTACTAAAGAAACGCGTATCCGCAGCACCCGAGATACCCAGAGAGTTGGGGGAAGAAATCATAGACAATACTTTTGTCAAGGCAGACAGAACCAGAGAACACTCTTAGACAGAAATTCAAGAGTCAATAGGCCGGAGCCAGTGTCAAGTGGAACAGGGTTCCTGTTTTCGAGGATCACACAGTTGGATAGTTCACGATTCAAAGTAGCCAGGCGTACTTAGATATTGTCAACAGAGGAAGCAAAAGCTATAAGAAGGAGGGAAGACAAGGGCAAGCCTTGGAGGCGAAGAAAAGGGATTCACCCTAATTCCTCAAGCAGAACACAGTACCTTATTCAATGAAGAGGCTGGTGCCAAGGCAGTTGTTCCTGGTAGTTTCATGCAGACCCACAGTTCCTGGAGCTTTGATCCGAAGGAGGACATCTGGAGGGGTCTGCACCCCACAGGGCTGAAGCCAGCAGCAGCGATGGTGAATACACGGTGCGCTCCTTAAAAACAGGAGAGGCTCTTCAGATGGCTATCCGGACCACTATAGCAGTGTGCAGCGATTTCGACCACGAAGAGGATCCTCTGGCTGTAGAAGATGAGCTGGTTATCCCCACCATCCTCAAGAGAAGAAGACTCCGGACTGGATCTTCTCTGGTCGTTGAAGGGTAGATAGCTCAGGACTGCAGCAGGGCTTCACCGGGATGGGATAGTTGCAGCAGTCGACTTCTTCTCCGCTTCTCTTCGGTTCCTTGTAGTTCCAATGGCGACTCTGACTTCTACCCTAAGAGACCTGCCTTTTATGCGAAAATCCCTCATTTACACAGCCTGGCTGTCAATCACGCAGCATGGGGGTTGTCCGGCCCGGACAACCAACTCAGCCAATCATGGCAAAGTGCGACTTGGGTTTCCTAGGATACCCTGTGCAGGGGGTGACTACACCCCTCCCTCACATTCAGCCCACCTAGACACCCAGGCGCCTAGAGGAGGGCTTCTTGGCAGTAGCCCGCCAAAAGACAGTGAACAAAGAAGGCAAAACTGGTTTGCCGCGCAAAATAAAACACAAGAAGGACTTTAACAAAAAGAAATGGCGAATAAACCCGACCACAGCCAAAAGAAAAAGTATTTGGTCAAGCGGGTTTAAGTTCGAGGCTAAAATAATAGCCTACAACAATACAACGTTTATATAGTATAATCGCGGTAGAAAAGTTAAGGTAGATACCACTGCCACCAGCCAAGTCTAAATGTTAAAAGAGCGAAACAATGCTCTAGGAGGTACAGATAAAAAGGGCTAAGGATTAACCCTTTCCAGTACTCCATGTAAGATGGGGTGTACTGGTTCTGTGGTTAAATTACTAAGTAAAGTTAATGCAACTTTACCCTTTTCTGGGGGACAGTAGTCAGCCTCAGAAATGGAGTCGGTGGGAAGTCTAAAAGACAACCCTGTGTCACTGCACTGAAGGTGCTGTGTAACACACAAAAGAAGGGGGCTACTGAAGTGGTGTACTCCAGAGTCCACAATCACAAAAACAGATGAAATACACATGGCAAACCATAAGTAAGAGTGGAAAAAAAGATGTACACTCTTACCAAGTGGAAAAACAAACTCCAGAAATCCAGCAAAGCTGCTGGGGGACTCACTAGGTAAGGGAAATTAGCCATAGAATGAGAATTCTCCCTAACACCGGTTTGTAAAGTGTGCCCTTCCGGACTAATAAAATGTAAATGCCCAAGTGAATGGTCTCCCATCCCCATGACTGTGCCTATCATTGTGGGCACGCCACCCCAGCGTGTGTCAGGAGCCGGTCATGCTCCCTGCTCCCCACAGACAGTGGGGTCTGCAATGTCAAGCTGTCGTCCTGTATTGCCCTGACTGCTTAAAGTGTACTCAGTAATGATATACATTTTATGCTGGGAACCCTCATGTGATTAATATGCTCATAGTATTCCCAGTAAATCTCTGTGTCTGAAGCTGCGATCGCTGCCCATTATCAGCATGCTCAAAGTGGGGCAGTGGCTGGGCACTTTGTTGCTTGTGGGAGTTCCCATCTAGCTCCCCGTGTATTAACGCCTCCCTTATCATGTGTTTTCTACCCTATGAACAACTGCTCGACTAGAATGTGTCTGTAAGTGTATGTGAGTAATGTAATAATTTGTAATGCACATGCTTGAAACTGTACCTAATATCGCATCATCTCATTGTTTTAACATTTACCCTTGGCATGGGATGTTGTGACTGCAAGCCCCTCATAGGACTTGCGCAGGGTCACGTGTGGGTCCTAATAAAAGCGGGGCACGGGAATCACACAAACTCACTGGCTCCTGTTTCTATGGCGTGCAAGCATGTAGGAGGGACGCCGGCCCTACCAGGCTCCATAGCAGTCTGTGTGGGCCCGCAGTTGAGTATAACTTTCCATTAACCGGTCGGGGAATAATTCTCGTGGCTGTTTTAGGGTAGCAGATGGTGCAGTTTTTATTGTTGTATATTGTTGTTTTTACTTTGTTTCAGCTCAGCTTGGTTGAAGAAGGGTTCCTAGTGCCTATCTTTGCATTTTCTCATCTTTAAATGTATTATCGGATTTGTGCATATTTTCATGGCAAATCTATGTAACTGATCAGTCGCAGAGAAGGTGCTGACTTTTACTTGTTTGCATTGCTTGGTACCAAATTCCCGAATGTGGGTCTGATGGTGTGTGGGCAGTCAGACCGTGCAAGTCGGTAAATCGGTTGCATATCGCTGAACATCTCAATTCAAGTATTCAAGTAAAGTATTAAAACCTCTGTGGGCGCTTGTGGGTGTGGGCTGTAGCGGGGCACTTGTATTCCGAGGTCTTGTGACTAGAAAAACTGGGGTGCTGCTTTTAGTTTACCTTTAAACTAACATTTGGGCTCTGATGTTAAAGGTGTCTCATCATTGAAGGTGTATGGGGCGAAGTAGGCACTGAGAGGCAACACTTTATCAGTGCGCCACCTCAATAGACGAGGAACAGCCGTGTGCCACTCTAGAAGGAATGGACGGGTTTATCATGCCTGGTAAGGGGTCAGGGGTAGCCATAAAATGACATGCTGTACATGATCATCAATTTTTTGTATATCTTGCCTCTGTGTTGAAAACCGGCTGTGCTCTGAAGATTGCTACTGTACTAACACCCCCTGCTCCTTGCTCATCTCCTGCATACCTCCCAAGTACCACAGACACCCAAAAGGGCCAGCCACACAACACACATGAGCCTCAACAAACAACCAACCAAGATACTGGACCTTACCCCTCAGGAGACAAGTCCAGTGCACACAATCAAAGCACACTCAGAAAGCTGACAACCACATACGCCAACTTCTCCTGGTTCTGCAAGCATCAACAGAAGAGCACAACCTCTGTCCTTTCCCTTTTCTATCACTAAACTACTCCGCCCTTTTTCTTACAGAGCCACGTGAGCGCCTGGAGACCATGCAAATGGAAGTGGTGCGCAGTATAAATCAACATAACATAGCAAAGCAAAACCTATCACCACACAAACAGCAGACAAGCCAACTAAAAATATTGTATACATTCCACTCTGCAAGCTAATCTGCACACAAAGACAGGATTTCACCCAATGGGCATCAGGTTCTCACCCTGATCAGCGCCGCCCCATCTGTTAGCAAAATTCTCAAAATGTATCTCCCCCCACCTAATCCAGACAGACCTCCTTCCCTGCGTTGATCCTGATCTTCATATCCTGTTCTGAAACCAATGCAACTTCTTTTTCACCGCCTTACTTTGAACTTTCTAAAGTGCTATGGGACCCTCGGAGTAGGGCAATTGCTGTATAAAAGTTTAAATAAATTCATAGTTTAGCTATCAGTGTGTGGAACTAACCATAACAAACATCTAATCTGCATCTCGCTAAAACAAAATGACAGGCAACTAGGATATGGTTAATTAATGCATTTAATATTTTCAATTGTAATGTTTGTTCCATATTTCATGAATTTCACTCAAAACACAAAGTGTATCTTTGCGCAGGACGTTAATCTTTTCACAACCTAGAAAGAAAGAAACATTTGTCGTAGGTTAAGATCTGAGCAAGGTCAATTTAGCCTTTCATCCTTCCAAGGTTGACAACTGAGTACTAACTTTGGTTGGCAGATAATTGTATGTAAAACATTCTATGTACAGGTGAAAGCGTTATATAAATAACAACTCATCATTCCCATATATATAGGATACATTACTCACCGTAATCGTATTTCTGATGCTTGTATCTGCTTAGATTCACATGCTGTGCATAGCCCGCCATCTACTGGAAGCTGCAGAATATTACAGGTGTTGTTTTCAAAACTCAAAAAAGGACGTCGACAGGGCATGCCAGTAATACTATCCCTAGTGTGACGTCCACTGTACCTATGATCCCTCACGCGTCGAGGTCCCTCAGATTGTATTTTTTCTGACATGAGGTAGCATGAGGTGTAGCGTGAGTACAGCTATATTCAAGCAGATACTTATTAGACAAGCTCATAAGCATCCATGCGCCTTCTCTCTGATGGGAGGATGGGTGGGTCGCATGTGAATCTAAGCAGATACAAGCATCAGAAATACGATTACGGTGAGTAATGTATCCCTTCTGAGGCTTGTGGAATCTGCTTACAATCTATGCTGTGCATAGATTAGCGAGCAGTGGAAGAAGGAGGAGGGACGTGAGAAGGTTCATGAGCGAATAAGTGTCTTAGAACCGCTTGTCCCACTTGTGTATCTGTCTTGAAATGGGTGTCAATGCAGTAGTGCTGAGTGAAAGTATGTATAGAGCTCCATGTAGCTGCTTTGCAAATACTGTCTAAGGGAACACTTACAATGAAAGCCAGCGTGGCTCCAGTACCTCTTGTGGAGTGGGTCCTGGGCGTAAAAGGCAGTGTTTTATTTGAAAGGGAATAGCACAGTTGGATACATCTGACTATCCACCTTGAGATGGCATTTTTGGATACGCGATCTCCTTCTCTGCCTGGCGCTGTGGAGACAAACAGCTGATCTGCACTGACAGAGCTTGGATTTCACTGACCCTTCTCATGGAAGTGATGGCTATTAAGAAGGCAGTTTTATAAGTCAAATGTTTGAGACTAGATTTGTGCATGGGCTCAAAGTAGGGGTCCCATGAGCTTAGTAAGTACCAAATTAAGGTCCCAACCTGGTGGTGGGTTAGAAATCGGAGGGTGGAGTCTCTTTACTCCTTCCATAAATGCTTTGACAACTGCCACTCTCCACCATGACACTTTGTTATGGGAAGTGGTGTAGGCTGATAAAGCTTCCAGGTGCACTTTAAGTGAGTTAAACACTAAACATGCATCCAATAGGTGGAGCATATAGGTGACGATATTAGAAGGAGTACAATCAACTGGGTTGATTTGCTTATTCTCGCACCAAATAATGAATAATTTCCATTTGTGTTAGGTTTTCTTGATTCTTTCAAGATCTCCATAAATCTCTGGGAAAACCAAGATGTCCGAACTCTATGACTTCAGGAGCCATGCTGCTAAATTCATTGAGCTGGGCTGAGGATGCACTGTTAGCCCCTCGTGCTGGGAGAGTAGGTTGTACCGGCACAGGAGTTTGATGGGGCCGCGCCCCGCTAGTTTGCGTAGGTGTGGATACCATGGTTGTCTTGCCCACATAGAAGCAACTACGATGAGCGTCATCTGTTCCCTGTGGATCTTGTTCACCACCTTCCTCATCAGAGGGGTTGGTGGAAAAGCATAGACAAACATCCCTGACCAATTCATCCGTAGGGCGTTCCCCTTGGAGCCTGGCTGGGGGAACATGGACGTGAAGTCTGGGCATTGCCGATTTACGCTTGTGGCGAATAGGTCTATAGTTGGAAAACCCCACAGGGAAAACAGGTGTTCTACGACTTCTTCGTGTAGACGCCACTCGTGTTCTTCTGGCAGGGGGGTCTCTGCTCAGAGAGTCTGCTAGAGCGTTGAGTTCCCCTGGAACATGTTGAGATGCCAGGAACATCTTCCATTTGAGTGCCCATCTCCAGATTTTCTTTGCAAGTCTGGATAGATTTGGAGAACGTGTCCTCCCTTGTTTGTTGATATAAAACATTGCTGTGGTGCTGTCTGTTAGGATAGGATCTGCACCAACAGACCTGTTAAAAGGGGTTTGAATGCTTGGAGGGCTTTGAACATTGCTAGAAGTTCCAGCACGTTGATGTGGTTCTGAGCCGTAGAGTAATACCACAGACCCTGAGCTGTGTGGTGAAGGTAGTGGGCCCCCACCCCGCTAGTGAGGCATCTGTTGTGTCCACTGCCTGTATGTGTGGATCGTAGAAGGGTTTCCCCTTGGTAAGATTCTCTCTCGTCCACCAGCGAAGATTTTGTACTGGTGTTGGCGAAACACCACCAGGTCGTCCCATTGACCGCTTGCCTGAGACCATAGTTTCGCCAACCGCTCATGTATGGGAGAATGGAACCAGGTAAATGCAAGATGCCACCATGCCTATTAAGCGCATTGCTTTGCGTATCCTTATCTGGCGGCTGGCCTGATAGTGTGGTATTTGCAGTAACAAGTTGTTTACTCTTTCCTCTGAGGGAAAGACTAACCCTTCCTCTGTGTTTGGAATAACTCCCAAGAACTGTTTGGAGGTGCTCAGCACCATGCTTGATTTTTTCACATTGATCGAGAAGCCCAATTGGAAGAGGAGGTTGATTGTTGTCTGAATGTTTTGTCTACAAATCAGAGGTGATTCCCCTGTTATGAGCCAGTCGTCCAAGTAAAGGTACAATAGGATTGCCTCCCTGCGCAAGTGCGCTGCCACCACCGCCAGTACCTTGGTGAATACCCTTGGCGCCGAGGCTATTCCGAAGGGCAGCACTTTGAATTGGTGGTGCTGGTTCGCTATCTTGAAACGCAAGAACCTTCTGTGCGCTGGAAACATTGGGATATGAAAATAGGCATCTTTCATATCCAGTATTGCCATGTAATCCCCCTTTTTAGAAGCGGGATTACTTCTTGTAGCATGGTCATGCAGAACCTTTGTGGCTTGGCATACTTGTTTGCAGGCCTTAAATCTAATACAGGGCACATTGTTAGATCTTTCTTGGGCACAAGGAAGTAAGTTTAATATATACCCCTGTTTACCTGGTTGGCTGGGACCACTTCTATGGCGTCCTTTAATTAAAGCGCTTACATTTCCTCTAGAAGAATCCGTTTGTCATGGTCATTAGGCAGGAACCCAGCCCTCCACTACATACAGGGTCCCAATGGACCCAGTCTTGGCGCCTATGGCACCAAGCTCATTTCAAAGTGTGCTCAGCACACAGAATACCAGGGGCACGTGCAGCAAGGTCAGATGGGGCCCGATTATCCCAGGGAAGGCACGTGCAGAAGGCAGAAGGAGGAGCTAGGTGGGGCCACAAGGCAGAGCCTACAGGGAGTGGCTGGGGCCAGGCTATAGGCAGAGCCTACAGGGAGTGGCTGGGGCCAGGCTATATAAGACGGCCCCACCCGAAGACTGGCGCTTTGCGTTAGTTTGCTACCTGCAACGTAACGCTTACCGCCGACCAGAAGACGCTTACCTGATCTAGCACGTGCGCTTTCAGTCTCTGGATCCCTTCGTCACCTACCTGGTTCAACACACGCACCTCCAGCCTCCTCGACCATTTTACCTGGAACGCATCATTGCCGGAAACATTATCACTCGGTTCCCTCTCTACAGCCGCCGCGCACGCCTTATCTGAGATTGCACCATCGTCGGAAGCAGTCATCTGCTTTCTCTCTGCAGTCTCTGCGTAAGTCTTACCTGTGATCGCTTGGTCGCCGAAAGCTCCGCCATCTGCTCCCGACTCGGCCGCAGTCATACTCACCTTCCCAGAGTCCTCGACAGGTACAGCCCAGCATTCTTACCTGTTCCGAATTCTATCGACTCCGGATCTCCTTCGGGTGATCCCTCCACGCGGATCTTCATCTCCAACCACCAGGGAGGGCTCCAACTGTGTCCCAACGCCCCCGTAGAGAACAGGTGAGCGTAACACCATTGATGTTCTTCTGAGTGTATCTTTTGTCTCGGGGGATGATTGCAAGGTTTTTGAAGAAGTTCTACACAGTAGCCCCCTGCTACCGTTGATAGCACCCATATGTCTGAGGTAATACCCTCCCATGCGTGGGTGAAGTTGGAAATTTGTACTCCTACTGGAGATGCATGGGAGGGTACTTGGAGCGGAATATCACTTGCTCTGAGGTGGCGTACCACCTCCAGCTTGGCCTCTGCCCTGAGTACCACAACCTCTTTGTTGTCCTCGTGGGTAGCCCTGAAAGGACTGTCCTTGGTTGGTACCATAGGAACCCTGACCCTGGTTGTATCCAGATCCCCTCTGGGAATTCTTTCCCCGAAACCCGCGAAAATTGCTGTTGCCCCTCTGCCCCGTGGGTTTGTTCGTGAGCTGGCCTAAAGACTTAAGTGTTTCGTATTCGTCTTTAGCAGTTTTTAGTGCGTCTTCTACCGCCTTGCCAAAGAACACATCTTTTTCCACCGGCATATTGATTAAGGTGGCCTGTGTTTCCGGCCTGAAGCCTGATTGGCAAAGCCATGTGTGTCTTTCAATGATAGTACCCTCTGCGATGATTCTACCCGCATTGTCTGCTGCATCAAAGTTTGACTTTAGGAGACAAGTAGACACTGCTCTACCATCTGCTGCCACCTGGGCTAATTGGGACTTAAGTGGCTCAGGTGCAGAAGAAAGTAATGCTGAAACCTCATCCCACTTGTGGCAGTTGAAACTTGCCAAGAGTGTAGCGTTATTTGCGATACGAGTCTGGTAGGCTGCAGAAGAGGCTACCTTCCTGCTTATTCCGTAAATCTTTTTGCTCTCCTTGTCCGGAGGGGCCTCAGAGGAAGCGAAGGGAGTGCCTTCTCTTTTCCGTGTGGTGGTAACCACTAGGGAGTCTGATTTTAACTGGCCTCTTAAGTAAAGAGGGTCGGAAGGTGCAGGTCTGAACATTTTTCCAACACTCGGGTTAACGGCCCGTGTGAGGTTGGGCGCCTCCAAAGAAGGTTGGATTCTGCGTTGTACAGTCTTTAATATTGGAAAGAAATTGGCCTACTGTTTTTTTATCTCCCAACAATTGCTGAGCAAAGTCTCTGTCTTTTACCACTTCCTGGCTGAGTAGTGGTTGGTCGATTTTGATATTTTATTTCTATCGCGCTCATACACAAGGTTGTCTATAAGGGAGTCTACTACTGGAGTATCCTGATTAATGGGTGAATCCAAGGAGTAAATGTTGGCCTCCTGGTCTGGGTCTTCATCGTCCCGATCATAGAATTTGTCTAAGTAGTCATCCATGAGTTGAGGATCAGATGTATCAATAAACAAAACATCCTCCTGTTCTTCTTCTGGATGGACTTCAGGGCCATACAGGTCTAAAAGTCTGCCCTGAGTTTGGTTTGACATCAGTACGAACCCTCTTAGAGGGGGTTGAGACACAGGGGATCGGGAGGTCGATGGGGCTTAGGTGGGTGGGGTGGTCTGAAGGCTTAAAAGCTGTTTAGGGTGCTTTTGGAAGAAGTTTCCAATGAAGGACATCCTACGCATAACCCTGTCAATGTCCTCTGCGGACCAATCTTTTGAGCTTGAAAAGACAATTTCGGGCTCGGAGTCGGGAAGGCCCATGTCTTCATTAGTGGGTTGGATACGCTTAGGCCTAGGGTCTTTAGGTTTGCCCTTGGATATGCCTTCTGTATGGGAGGTTTTATGTGTTTTATGGTGTTTGTCCCGACCCTGGGTCCCAGAGGAGAGGGAAACTGATTTCTTTGGGCCTGACCTCTTGCTAGATGAAGAAGAACGTTGAATTTCGGGTGTGGGGGCCGAGTTTTCGTCTGCGGACGAATGGCCCTCGGGTGTTGTTATTCGCGTGGCACCATTGCCGTCTTTCGACGTCTTGCCGTCTTTAGACTTTTAACTGTATTTTGACTTCTTTGTCTTGTCATACAGCGATCTGGATCGAGATTGCCCAGAGGACCGGGATTAATTCGACCGTTCACGGGGTGCCGAGCATTGTCGAGTACTCGATTCCTCTATCGAGTGTCGACTAGGGGTTGTGTGTTTTGTGGTGTGTGTAACTGGAGCGCTACCGCCGCCGGGTGTGGTCCCCACAACATGGCCGACGGCCTGTCCTACGGGGTCGGGATCTTGTGCTTGGGTAGCTACCTCACCATCCGAATGTGTGGCGTCAATGCCATCGCTGAAGGCTCCTTCCACTTCCATGGCCTCAAGTTGCCTGGCGTGGTGGGCCCAGCGCCTAGTGGAACGGTCTTTCAACATCTTAGGCTTCAAGAGCCTACAAGCTCAACAAGACGTCTCGATGTGATCTCTCGGGAGACAAACGTTGCACACAAGATGTTTGTCTACCCTGGGGAACTTACAGTTGCACTAAGGGCAAAACTTAAATGGGGTCTTCTCCATGATACTGAGTAAGGGTGATGGCAGCTGGACGAACAAAGTGTAGGAAGGGAAGAATATGCATTCTACAAATGGCTTCCTAACAATAGCCTCCCCCCTCTCTCTCCCTACTGTCTGGGCACCGAGGCCCGGGGTGGCCTTCCAAGGCTGTTCGGTCCGTCGCAATGATATTCAACGGTAGTCTTCTTTCTGATTCTTTGGCGTAGAATTACGAAGTCGAAGAAAGGATAGAAAGAGAAATGATCTTAATTAACAAAGTCAATGGCTAATTTGCCAAAACAAACTCCACTATACGCGTCCGTCTAGCATGGCGGAAAAAAAACAATTTGACGGACCTCGACGTGTGAGGGATCATGGGTACAGTGGATGTCACACTAGGGATAGTATTACTGTCACGCCCTGTCGACGTCGCTTTTCGAGTTTCGAAAGCAACAACTGTAATACTCTGCCGCTTCCACTAGATGGCGGGCTACGCACAGCATGTGATCTAAGCAGATTCCACAAGCTTCAGAAATATACATATATAATAGCAGAAGTCTTTTAAGTCACCTTTTTAGTGTTTGTTATTATGTGTATGGGTTAAATGAGTTAATGTGAGCAAGCCACAGGAGTGTGGCGAAACGCGTCAGTTAGCCTCTCAAGGCACTGGGAAGCCTTTTTAAACTGCAATTTGCTTATAAAGTCTTTTTTACCTTATGCAATTTTTGTGGAGCAGTTTTGGTGTTCCTTCCCAACAATTGGAACTTAATTCGGCAATTTGTGCAGTATTTTGTTGGATTCCAATTCAGATGGGAGTGCAGAACCAAAGCTTTGTGGTCTTTTCTTTGGCTAAATCTACTCACGTTGAGGACATTACAGCGTTAAGCAGCACTAGGGGTGTCACGGTATTAGTTTTATGACGGTACAATAACCTTCTTGCCAAATGACGGTATATCATGGTTATCGCGGTATACCAGGCGGAGTTAACTAATCTTAACAAATATTTTCTAAAAGGTCATACATTGTCAGATTATTCATCACAAACAAAACCAGGCACTCAGGGCCAGAATTGGGCTTTTCAACATACTTTCCACTGAAATGCCACCCCTTGCTTCCACCATACACAAACACACGTGTGGAGAGGAGGAGGAGGAGGAGGGGTAGTCCTGCTGCGACTGGCAAAGCAAACTGAATAGCTTTTCTTAAGTGGTCATTTAGGCTTTTAGCTCCCCCACTGGCTACTGGTGAAGATGAACATGTTGCCATCTTGATAACCTGCATGCCACAGATCAATGGAGTCTGATGGTAGTATATGCTCTCTCTTTACATTACAGCCTTTAGTTTACTTCCGGGCCAAAAGGTGTTCAGTAATCACGGACAAGTTACCCTTTGGTATGGCAGCAGGGAACACCCACAGAGATGATTAAATTTCGCAGTGTGACTTATTATATGTAAATTCAATGATAGAACCAGGGAAATCCCCCATTGTCATATGTTTAGAAAACATTATCCATTATAAATATATAAACCCCAAAGCCGCCAACCCAAAGTCTCGGGAGGATAGCTCAGCGGCAACGTGCGCGCCTTGGAAGCAAAAGACACAAAGCAACACAGGTTTGATCCCCGGGTCCGCGCTTAGAAACCTCTGGGTGTTTAAGCTTGTTATAAATACGCAACTAAGACAAAAACAATTACACAACTAAATAAACAAAAACGATTTCTTTAACAGCGCTGTGATGCCTGTGGGCTGTGTGAGCGCTTTAAAAAAATATAAATAAAAAAAAAAGCAAACCCTTTTCCTCCTTGGCACTGTATTTATTCTTGCTATTGCTAACATATTGATTTTGTGTCAGGCACGTGTGGTTTATGGAATGGCATTAAAAATTGCTGAAACTGAAACTACTTGGCAGACGTCACATCCAACAGTGCAAGACCAAGACTGCGCAGCACTTGCTTACTGCAGCCTTTCCAAATCAGATTGAAAAGCACACTTAAGGGTATGAACGGTATACCGGTATAAACAATGTGACGGTTATTATTGTTCAATTAATTGGTTCACGGTATCTTTAACGGTATACCCTAATACCTTTACATCCCTAAGCAGCACCAGCGAATATTTCATCACTCGTGCTCGGAAGTATTTCTGATGTCCAGCACGCCTCGTGGCGTTGAAAAACCCTTCCTGGAAGCGGCGAAGAACGTACACTGTGAGGATTTCCTTCAATTTCACCCACTACACGCGAGCAGCTGAAAGTAGCCTACCACCCAGCACTGTGAAAACTTACAGCGTCGGAGGACGCGGCCAGAGGACACCACAGGGGTAAGTGCTTCAGCCGGCTTATCACGTTCTGCAAACAGAGTTTGGGTTTTTCATGTGTACCATTCTTTTCCTCACCTCACTGCACGGACATTTACTTCAGTACAATTCAGTGACCATCGCAAGCACGCGCGTGCGTTTTGTTTTTTTGGATTCCATAACTCAATAAGCATTGTTCGTGCTTTGGGAACACAACTCCTTGTTATACATTATTACAAAGAATGTATGGCTTCCCAGGCCAGCATAGAGGCTACAAGAAAAAAGCAGGCAGCCAGCCTGTTCCATGAAACCCTACCAACAGCCAAGGAGAAGGATACAGTAAGAACGGAGAAATCAAGGGACAACACTGAGATTTCACTATTGAAAGAATTGGAGAAGCTAAGGAAAAGAGTAACAAGCAAATGGTGGGAAGAACATTCCCTACAGAATTACTTGAATGTGGGTACGATTCCCTGCGGATTAAGAATCCTGACAATACCATCCTTTGAAGAACAGGATCCAATCATGCTTAGAGAATGGGGAGATGCTTCTGACCAATGCTCAAGACCCTTTCTGTGCATCCTAGTAAAATATGCTGGGAGCGATCGGACTAACATTCTCGCACAAATACGCGAGCTTGAAGAAAAATTCAAGAATATAAAGGAAAGTGATGAAGGGAAGAAACTCAAAACCAATATAGAAAATGGCCTTAAAACACATGAAGAGGAGAAAAAAACGAGGAAAAAGCGCAAGTTTCTGCAAGACAAAGGTGATTACGAACAGGGCAGAGTATACACCTTTGCACACCGGTTTGACCAAATGAGGCAAGAGGTAAAGGAGACGGCAGTTCGTTCAGGACCTGTAAATGAAACAAATCAAGAATCTACAGCATCTAATTCTGAATCTTATATCACAGAAAATGAAGATGAAGAACGCTTAGTGCGCCTTAATTTTTTAGAGGAACTGAGGCTGCTATGCCAAGACGGCCGCTCAAACAATAAAAAAACAGGAGGAAGTGCGGCCTCAACAAGAGGAAGAGGTGGGAAAAAGCCACGAGGAGGTGGCAGAGGGGCAACAAATACAAACAACAACCCTCCTCCAAGATCACTGTGCTCTGGCAAATGAATAAAAACGTTGAGCAAAGTCTAAACAAGCAACAGATTGTCAATGTATCCAATCATGTCCTGACATCAGAAGAGATAAAAATATTTAAATTAGGACTCAATTTTTGCCCTCTGGCGGGCTTTGATTACGTACAGACGAGATTATACCTGGACAGTTTTGTACGCAAGTTACAGTTAAAAAAGTTCTTTGCCTCTAATACATATAAAAAGAAATCTAAACCAATATTGGAAGGGATGCTATTATTGCAGATATGGACACTCTCTCCACATTAGTCACTCACCAGCAAGAAAGTGACCAGACATTGGCTGCAACATTTGATAACTTGAAAAGACCTGTTATGGAACAACTGGGTATTTGCACCGACTGGCCATCTAAAAGCAAACTCAAATGCAAATCTAAGTTCGACCCATTAAGTGCTCAGAATGTCCATATCGAAGCTTTCGCCAATGTGGTAATTGATGACCTCAAACAAGAAAGAAGGAGAAATAATAAACGCATCAAAAGTAATCTCTCCTGGAAATAACGGAATGCTCTGTCAGGCATATGTAACATGGACAAATATATAGTCAAGCCCGCGGTCAAAGGCTGCAATATAGTCCTAATGAATAAGGAGGACTATATTAAAGAAGCTTACAGACAGTTCAACGATGTCAGATGCTATGAAAAACTTGCGAGAAATCCCATTAAACAGATGAAAAGTACCATTTGGGAATTCTTAACTAAATAGAAAAATGCAGGAATACTGGAGGAAGAAATGGTGAAATTCTTATTCACCAAACATTCTATTACTCCCACAATATACTTCCTCCCAAAAATTCACAAAAGTCCCACTAGACCTCCAGGGAGACCCATAGTGACATTGTGTGGCTCACCCTTCGATAATATGCCAAAAATTGTGGATGAAATACTCTGCACTTTTGTTTCCACGCTACCTTCATATATTAGAGACACGACAGATTTTCTATGCAAAATTGATGACTTGCCATGGGAGCCAACATACTTATTGGCCACCATGGATGTGGTGTCACTATACACATCTATCCAACATGAAGATGGCATAAAAGCTTGTGAAACCTTTTTGAAAACGCGTTCTCTCAACTACATTGATCATTCTACCATGATCCTTGAAATGGTGAGACTTTGTTTAGAAAACAAAGTTTTTCTTTTCAATGATGAGGTGTTTCGTCAAATTCAGGGCACCATAATGGGCACTATATTTGCGCCGTCATATGCGAATCTCATGATGGGTAACTGGGAAAAATCAGTGGTATAGGCCGAAGAAAATGAGATCTTCACAGACAGAATAATTTTGTGGCTACGCTATATAGACGATTTATTTATCGTGTGGAATGGCACAGCACAATCTTGGCGAGAGTTTGTTAAACTCTTGAATGTCAATAATCTGAATCTACAATTTGCGGAACAACACAGTGCACATTCAATTGTTTTTCTCGATGTAAAAGTCAAGATTGTATAACAAAAAATCAGGTGTGAGCTCCATAGAAAAACAACAGGAGCGAATATTCCTCTTCATGCAAACAGCGCACACCCTAGAAGTCTTTTGTGGAGCATCCCTTATGGTGAATTTATTCGCATAAGAAGGAACTGTAGCGATGTGAAAGACTTTGATCAAGCAACCAAATTACTGCCCAAAACTTCTTACGACAGAGATATCCCAAATGAATTATTGAAAGATCTTACCTTAGAGTTTGGGATATGAACAGACAAGACCTATTGATGACATCTAAATCTGATTCTCGGGACACCACAGAAGAAAATACTACCAGATTGATACTAACTTTTGGAAGCCATTCTTCTACTATACGAAACATCATTACTAAATACTGGAAAGTTTTCAAAGTGGACAAAGATTTAGGCAATGTACTAAAAGAAGGCCTGATATAACTTTCCATAAAAGTATGTGTTAGACAGAAACCTGTGCAGTTCCCTCTGGGACCACTGCAAAAGATTTAAGACTACAGGTGTTTGGCAGTAAACCCACTTGGTAGCAGTCTGTACCACACATATTCACTTGGTAGCTGTGGCTGAGCAGTCAGACTTCCCTCAAGAAGAGTTAGGCAGTATACAGAGTATTCGCAATAGGTCAAAAGAACACAGTAGAACAAGTAACCACTGGCCAGAACTTGGTGTAAAAGAGATATAATCATTTATTTAAAACCACATCTAGTAAAACACACAGGCACTAAAGTTAAGCAGTTCAAAAACACGGTCACTAAAAGATATACAGTCCCTTAAAAGAATATTAGACAAGTCTTAAGTAAAGCCCCACTTATTTTCAGACAGCGGTGAGTGCTTAACGCAGATGGCACGCTAATAATTTGTTTTAAAAAGGGAGAGAAAAGCAGAGTGTAATTTGAAACAGATCCCAACCCTTTCACAAGAACACAAGAACACAAGAGAGGAAGGCAAAGCAAAACCGTGAAGTTAGAGTTCAGAAGGCCGTATCCACTTTAAGAGGATCAGAACGAAATGTGTCCAAGGTCACAGGGTTGAAGTGCACAAAAGTCTTGAAAAGGTTCAGAAAGAGTTGGACCAAAAGAAAGGGACCAGTTAGATGGTCAAAGCGGCCAGCCCAGTCCAGAAGGTAAAGGGATTATTATTACCTTGTAGCAATCTTTAGAAAGGGAGGCCTTGCAGACACAGTACCTTAAAGTGGTGAGAATACTCCAGCGGGGGCAGTTGTTCCTGGCAGCGGATGCAAGTCGGTGCTTCGTCCGGGGGAAGAGAGGATCTCGTCAGGGAGGAAGACAGGAGTCCGTTGCACTGCCAGGTAAGAAACCAGCCGCGGAGTTCTCAGGTAAAAGGAGCGGTCCTTTTATTCGCGGTCCAGTGGTAAGTGGCTTTGCGGTTGCCGGGGTGCTTGGCACGGGCAATTCAACCACAAGACGTACTGGGATGCGGGGAAAAGAAGGTAAACTGGTTGTGCCCACCAGTCAGGGGAAGAAGCCTCTCCAGCCGGGAGATCTTCTCTGTCGCCGGGAAGTGGTGAGTCGGTTCCGCAGGGCTCCACCGTGGTGTCATCGTGGTAAATCGGCTCAGCTTCTCCCTCGTCGGATTCTCAGGTCCTGTGGCGACTTCTGAAGTTCCAGTCCCCAAAGCCCTGCTCTTATGCAGCACACCCCCATTCACTCAGCCTAGCTGTCAATCAAACATGCTAAGTGGTGAGTGGGCCGGCTCACCACTTGGGCCAATCACACAAGAGTGGAACGTGAGTTACCAAGGTAACTCAGTCCAGGGTGCCTAAACCCCCTTCCACATCCCCTGTGGTACCCAGACAGAGTGGCACCACTTTTGGAGGCTTCTGTGGAGAAGCCCGCCAAAAAGTGGAACAAAGGGCTCGACTTGGGTTGGAGTCACAGAAGAGAACACAAACGCCATTTTAGAATCGAGTCCTGGCAAAAATATCAACCGGCGAATTAATATTAAATAAATAAACCGCGGTATGTTTGAGGCTATGAGAATTAAATAATTAAAGTTGGTAGCCTCGAGCAATGGGAAAATCCCATAGGGATATATTCGCGGTCGAATATAAAAAGTAGTATCCACTGCCACCAGCCAAAACTCGATCAGGTGGGACAGAGACGTGCCCCCTCGATTAACAGACCCCGGGGCAATCGAATTGCCCCGACCAGAATGTCCACAATATGATGGTTTGTACCGGTTACTGTTAATAATTTGAGACTAGTAAAGCCAATGGTGACCTTACATGCCCTGGGAGAGAGTAGTCAGTCCCAGGGTATGGAGTCTATGGTGGGGTGTCACTATGACACCCCTGTGTCACTGCACGGATTGTGCTGTGTAACACACATAGTAAAAACACATGAGACCCTATGGAGTAAAGGACCCCATAGCCCATAAAACACATAAACAGTCAAAGGAACACCATAAATCATGTCCAAGAGTGGGAAGAAAAGAGTCTCACTCTTGGCAGGAGAAAAAAACAAACTCCAGAAATCCAGCAAAGCTACTGGGGGACTCACTAGGTTAGGAAATTCAGCCTAAAGAGAGAATTTTCCCTAACACTCGCCCCCCCCCCCCAGACTAAGGGACAGGAGGATTTAATCCACTCCTGGATGAATCTCATACCTCTAGTCGATGACATACATCCTAGAGAGACCATCAGCATTTTGGTGGTGACACCCTGACCTGTGCTCAATGGTGAAATCAAACCCTTGCAGGCAGATTGACCATCTCAATAGTTTTGGTTTTTCCCCTTTCAATTGCATTAACCATCTCAAGGGTTGGTGGTCAGTCTGAATGACAAACGTAGAACCATACAAGTATCGCCTAAACTTCTTCAGAGCCCACACAATAGCAAAACACTCTCGTTCAATGCTTGCCCACCTTGTTTCAGGATCCTTCAGTTTTCTACTGATGAAGCAAATGGGTTGCTCCCTACCTTTCCCATCCAGTTGACTGAGGACTGCACCTATTCTTACATTTGAAGCATCTGTTTGCACAATTAAAGTTTGGTGGTAGTCAGGAGCTCTGAGTACTGGGGCTTGGCAAATAGCCTTTTTCAGGGTTTCAAAGGCCTGATTGCATTCCTCATTCCACCTAATCTTTTCTGGGAATTTAGGAGAGGAGATGACATTCAGTGGAGAAACTATGGACCCATAGTTCTCAATGAAATTCCTGTAATACCCAGTGAGGCCTAAGAAGGCTCTCACCTGAGTCTGAGTAGTAGGTGTTGTCCAATTTTGCACAGTTTCAATCTTACTGGGCAAAGGCCTTATTTCTCCACCTCCTACCTCATGTCCAAGGTAGATCACTTTACTCTGTCCGATCTGGCATTTACTTGCCTTTATGGTCAGATTGGCCTTTCAAAGAGCCTGCAAAACATATCTCAGGTGGTCCACATGTTCTTCCCAGGAATTGCTGAACACTGCTATGTCATCCAAGTATACCATGCAGAAGTCCTCCATCCCATTCAGAACCTGGTTTACCATCCTTTGAAATGTATCAGGTGCATTTTTCAATCCAAAAGGCATAACCTTAAACTGGTATAAGCCAACTGGGGTAGAAAATGCAGTTTTCTCCTTGGCATGGTCTGTCAGGGCTATTTGCCAATAGCCTGACGTCAAGTCAAATGTGCTGAGGAACTTGGCTGCATCAAGTCTATCCACCAACTCATCTGTCCTTGGCAAAGGGTGGGCATCAGTCTTAGTGACTGCATTAAGAGCTCTGTAATCCACACAGAATGTAAGTTCTTTAGATCCTGCCTTTGGTACTAACACAACTGGGCTACACCATGGACTAGTAGAGGGCTCTATTACCCCGAGATCAAGCATCTTGCTGACCTCACCTTTGATGTGGGTTCTTACATTTTCTGACATTCGATATCCTCTGCTTTTGACTGGCAAACAGTCACCAGTGAGTATGTCATGCTGCCCCCAAGGGGTCAAGCCGGGGGAAAGTGAGAACAGGGAGGCAAACTGATTCAACATGGATTTGCACTCTTCCTGTTGCTCAGGTGTCAGATTTGAAGAGAGATTTACTCCTTCAATCTTTTCGTCTAAAGGTAAGCCTCTGAGGAGATCAGGAAGAGCTTCACTCTCTCCTTCTTCCTCTGATGATGCTAGAAGCAAAGCTCCTACATCAGGTCTGGAGACATACGCTTTTAGTCTATTGGTGTGGAAGACTGTTGGAGCCTCCTTGGGATTGCCAAGTCCACCAGATAGTTGACCTCTCCAAGTTTACCCACAACTTTGAAGGGTCCCATCCATTTGTCTTGCAAGGCCCTCTGCCTTATTGGAATCATAACGAGAACTAGCTGGTCCTGAGTAAAATCAACCATGTTAGCCTTTTGGTCATGCCAGTGCTTGACCAATGCTTGTCCAGCTTTCAAGTTATCACTTGCTTCTGCCATCATTTGTGACATTTTCCTTCGGAGACCTATCACATAGTCAGTCACTCTGACTGGCTTGAGGGAAGGAGCACTCTTCAACCCTTCCTTGATCAGGGCCAATGGACCTCTGACCGGATGACCATAAAGAAGTTCAAAGGGAGAATAACCTACTCCCTCCTGAGGGACTTCTCTATAAGCGAAGAGAAGGCATGGCAGTAGAAGGTCCCACTTTCTTTTAAGGGGGTCCTCTAAAGCACCTATCATGCTCTTCATGGTTCTGTTGAACCTTTCAACCAGCCCATTTGTCTGAGGGTGGTATGCGGTTGAGAACTTGTAAGTAACTTTCACATGGCTTTCATGTAGTGGGACATAAAATTCGACCCCCTGTCAGAGATTACTTCCTTAGGAAACTCAACCCTGGTAAAAATACCAAGGAGGGCCTTAGCCACACCCGGAGCTGTAACAGTCCTCATATGAATTGCCTCAGGGTACCTAGTAGCATGGTCTACTACAAGTATAAACCTGTTGCCTGAGGAGGTTGGAGGATCCAGGGGACCAACAATGTCAATCCCTACTCTCTCAAATGGGACTCCCACTACAGGAAGAGGCACTAAAGGTGCCACATTCTTGGAACCAACCTTACCAGAAGTCTGGCAGGTGTGGCAGCTCCTGCAGTACTTATCGACTTCAGCCCCCATCTTTGGCCAATAAAAGTAGAGTGAGAGCCTTTCCTTAGTCTTCTTGAAACTCAAGTGACCAGCCAAAGGAATCTCATGGGCTAACTGCAAGAACTGTGGTCTGTTCTCGTGGGGTACTACAAGTCGTTTGTTGTCCCCAGGTGCAGACTCTGTTGGTTCACTGTAGAAGAGGCCATCTTCCCAGTGTAACCTATATTTCCCAGGCTCTTGCCCTTCAGCCTGAGCATCTGACTGGTGGCGAAGACCTTCCAGAGTTGGACATTCTCTCTGTCCCTTACTGAAGTCTGCCCTGTTGGGTCCACCTTCTGCCAGTAAAGACTGCAGCTCAGGATGGTCAACAGGATCCAGATCTCCAATGAGTTCCTGGCCTTCCACTAGCTCTTCTTCAGAGTCTAGTTCAACCACACAGGGTTGTACCTCCCTCTCAGCCTCAGCTGGAGGGGGAGTTACTGGTGTAACTTTGGACAGCCTAGGGGAAGTCCTTGTTGGCTGCACTGGAGTGCTGGCTGTGAGGTTCTTTTTAGACGTTTTAGGTTTCCCTTTTCCTTCTAGTTTCTTAGAGACAGCAGCCGACATCGCCAGTGGAGCAGGAGTGATCTCTTTCTTCATCATCTCCTTGGGAGTACCTCTCATGGTTCTCTCCCTTGCAGGTCTGGTGAGCTCCTGTAACCGTTTACTAGGAGGTCTGGGGGTATGTGACACTACTCCAAGAGTTTTTAAGTCATTACCCAGCAGAACCCTTCCTGTCACCTCACTTTGTATGCTGACAGGTATCTTCAGTCATGGCATTACACTGGATGAGAACTGGTAATTGGGGAAGCATCTGCACAGGGCCTCCAGCTAACTTGGTGAGGCGTTTGGGTGCCTTAGCAACATCCTCAGCCTGAAAAAACGATTTGTCCACCACAGTTATGCTGGCCCCAGTGTCCCTAATGGCAGGAGTCTCCTGACCATTCACCTGGACACTGTCCTTATAATACTCTTTAGCATTATCTGGGATAGAATTATAGACATCTAAGTTCTGTTTTTCTCACAACCCCAGAGACACTAAAGAAACAATGGCTGAGACTCCAATGGGTTCATCAGCCAGCAATAGAAAGTTTCCACTTGCTATTTGTACTTCATCCTCTGGAGCGAAGGCTAAGGAGACAAGCTGGACCCCTGAAGGTTTACCCTTACATCTGGGATCTCCTTTCACATGATCAGTAGAGCCACAAACAAAGCATTTACCAAATGCTTTCTGGAATGGTGGCTTGTTCTGACCTCCTTCTGGTTTGGCACCAGAAGGTACACTAGCCTGATTTGGTTTCCCTTGTGTCTTACCCTTTTGGTTTTGTTTCGGGCCCTCTTTGGAATTGGAATTATTAGAATTCTCTTTGGAGTCCTTTTTTGGCTTTTTTCCCTCATCCTTTTTCTGAGTAGCCCCAGAATCCTTGTGAGTGGCCCTGTTGGCAACCCACAAGTCAGCAGCCTTAGCTAACTTCCTGGAATCTAATTCCTTTGAATCAGCCAAGTGCTGTCTGAGCTAAGGAGAGCATGCATCATAAATTGACTCCAACATTACAAGATTCTTCATTCCTTCATAAGTGTTAACTCTGTAACCCTTAATCCATCCCTCTAAGTTTTTCAAGCTTTCACTCACCTAGGTAGCCCAAGGGGTACCATCATGCTTTTTGAGGGTCCTAAACCTCTTAAGGTACTGGGAAGGGGTCTTCCCAAATCTAGCTATCAAAGCTAGTTTCGCAAATTCATAATCCTTCTTATCCACCTCCCCCAACTCCATTACCACATCAGTTGCAACAGGGGGAAGCCTAGAGAACAACCAGGGAAGTAACTCATTCCCTGTGATGTCCTGGAGCCCATGATTATACTCAAACATTTTTAACCAATCCAACACATCCAACTTAGGTTCATACATACCCACTAATTCCTTGGGCATCCGGGGTCTTTTGGGACTGGAACTCCTAGAGGAACCAGAGGAGAGAGAAGCATTTTCCACAGACAACTTCTTCATTATTTCGCTGAGTCTTAACTCAGCTTGCTTCTGCTCAGCCTGGGCATTCATTCTTCTGAACTCTAGCTCTTGGTTTCTTTCAGATTGAGCAATAAAACGTTTGTACTCTAATTCAAGCTTTATTTTTTCAAGTTCAAAATAAGCAGGGTTACATGTAGGACCTGGTATAGGCCCAGTAGGTACAGTAGGTAAGGCAGACAGAGGCTCAGAATGGCTAACTTCATTAGGTTCACTTTCCTCTTCTGACTCATTGTCAAGACTTTGATTCAGATCAATACCATCACTGTTTTCTACATTTGCTGGGGGGTAGTTTCCTCTGTCATCCAGACTTTGGTTTTCTAACAATCTTTCTATAAGTTCCATTTTCTTGCCCTTCTCAGAGAGATTCCTATGTCTACACAATACTTTTAAGCAATCAGCAGTTTTGGCAGACAATGATTCTAGGGTATAACTCTCCATAGCAGACATAGTTAGAAAATCAGCTTTTTAGTGCTCAGCTCTGTGGTTAGTTGTCCTAAAGTGTTCAAAAAGCACACTAAAGTGTATACTCAATACAAATCCCACCGCTGTACACAAGTGTTAGGCAGAAACCTGTGCAGTTCCGTCTGGGACCACTGAAAAAGATTTATGACTACAGGTGTTTGGCAGTAAACCCACTTGGTAGCAGTCTGTACCACACAGATTCACTTGGTAGCTGTGGCTGAGCAGTCAGACTTCCCTCAAGAAGAGTTAGGCAGTATACAGAGTATTCACAATAGGTCAAAAGAACACAGTAGAACAAGTAACCACTGACCAGAGCTTGGTGTAAAAGAGATATAATTATTTATTTAAAACCGCATCTAGTAAAACACACAGGCACTAAAGTTAAGCAGTTCAAAAACACGGTCACTAAAAGATATACACTCCCTTAAAAGAATATTAGACAAGTCTTAAGTAAAGCCCCACTTATTTTCAGACAGCGGTGAGCGCTAACGCAGATAGCACTCTAATAATTAATTTTAAAAAGGGAGAGAAAAGCAGAGTGTAATTTGAAACAGATCCCAACCCTTTCACAAGAACACAACAAGAGAGGAAGGCAAAGTAAAACCGTGAAGTTAGAGTTCAGAAGGCCGGATCCACTTTAAGAGGATCAGAACGAAATGTGTCTAAGGTCACACGGTTGAAGTGCACAAAAGTCTTGAAAAGGTTCAGAAAGAGTTGGACCAAAAGAAAGGAACCAGTTAGATGGTCAAGGCGGCCAGCCCAGTCCAGAAGGTTAAGGGATTATTATTACCTTGTAGCAATCTTTAAAAAGGGAGGCCTGGCGGACACGGTACCTTAAAGTGGTGAGAATACTCCAGCGGGGGCAGTTGTTCCTGGCAGCGGATGCAAGTCGGTGCTTCATCCGGGGGAAGAGAGGATCTCGTCGGGGAGGAAGACAGGAGTCCGTTGCACTGCCAGGGAAGAAACCAGCCGCAGAGTTCTCAGGTAAAAGGAGCAGTCCTTTTATTCGCGGTCCAGTGGTAAGTGGCTTTCCGGTTGCCGGGGTGCTTGGCACGGGCAATTCGACCACAAGACTCCTGGGATGCGAGGAAAAGAAGGTAAACTGGTTGTGCCCACCAGTCAGGGGAAGAAGCCTCTCCAGCTGGGAGATCTTCTCTGTCGTCGGGAAGTGGTGAGTTGGTTCCGCAGGGCTCCACCGGTGGTGCCGCCGCGGTAGGTCGGCTCAGCTTCTCCCTCGTCGGATTCTCAGGTCCTGTGGCGACTTCTGCAGTTCCAGTCCCCAAAGCCCTGCTTTTATGCAGCACACCCCCATTCACTCAGCCTAGCTGTCAATCAAACATGCTAAGTGGTGAGCCGGCCAGCTCACCACTTCGGCCAATCACACAAGAGTGCGACTTGAGTTACCAAGGGAACTCAGTCCAGGGTGCCTAAACCCCCTCCCACACCCCCTGTGGTACCCAGACAAAGTGGCACCACTTTTGGAGGCTTCTGTGGAGAAGCCCGCCAAAAAGTGGAACAAAGGGCTCGACTTGGGTTGGAGTCACAGAAGAGAACACAAACGCCATTTTAGAATCGAGTCCTGGCAAAAAATACCAACCAGCGAATTAATATTAAATAAATAAACCGGCGTTATGTTCGAGGCTATGAGAATTAAATAATTAAAGTTGGTAGCCTCGAACAATGGGAAAATCCCATAGGGATATATTTGCGGTCGAATATAAAAAGTAGTATCCACTGCCACCAGCCAAAACTCGATCAGGGGTGACGGAGACATGCCCCCTCGACTAACAGACCCCGGGGCAATCGAATTGCCCCGACCAGTACGTCCACAATATGATGGTTTGTACCGGTTTCTGTTAAAAAATTGGGACTAGTAAAGCCAATGGTGACTTTACATGCCCTGAGAGACAGTAGTCAGTCCCAGGGTATGGAGTCTTTGGTGGGGTGTCACTATGACACCCCTTTGTCACTGCACAGAGGGTGTGTGTAACACACATAGTAAAAACACATGAGACCCTATGGAGTAAAGGACCCCATAGCCCATAAAACACATAAACAGTCAAAGGAACACCATAAATCATGTCCAAGAGTGGGAGAAAAAGAGTCTCCCTCTTGGCAGGAGAAAAAAACAAACTCCAGAAATCCAGCAAAGCTGCTGGGGGTCTCACTAGGTTAGGAAATTCAGCCTAAAGAGAGAATTCTCCCTAACAGTATGTCCATAAAAGATTTAGTAGTTCAAAGTTATATGGTTTCAGAGAGTGTCCTCAAAGGTAGTAACTGGCTTCTAGGGGGACGGAATGGCTTTTTTAAGTGCAGCAAATACAAAGTGTGTAAATATGCTTTTAATTGCAGTAGCTATATTCATCCCAACCTAAAGACACTGATACAAATTCAGGGCAAAATCACTTGTGAGTCCCAATTAGTTGTATATGTCCTGATGTGCCCATGCCTTAAATGGTATGTTGGCAGCACTAAATGGAAATTAAAAGTTCAAATTTTACAACATATCAGAGCTATTGTCAATAAGAACCATACATATCCCATGGCAAAACCTTTTTCTGAGTTCCATGATGACCCTGGGACCCTGACATTCTTCGGTGTCCATAAAGTCACAACAGGCCCAAGAGGAGGCGATAGCGAAAAACTGATGCGAAAAGAAGAAACAAAATACATAATTGATTTTGAAAGTAAGAATCCGACAGGCCACAATGTAGATGAGGAGTTATACACCTTCTTGGGAATGTAGTTTTTGTACATCTGTCTTTCTACTTCCCTTTCTCCCCTCTCTCCACGATTCTCATTGGTGCTATTTGGTTTCATTTATGGAACATTATGTACTTGCCTTTCTCGGAGATACAACCTATTAATGAATTTTTCCTTTCACGTTGCTTCTTTCCTTCTCTTTATTCTCGTTTTCTTGCTCCTTCTCTCTTTGTCTTTTTGGTGGAGGGTTTCGAGTTAATTTTTTATTTTATTTTTTCACTAATCGGTGATACATACCCATACAGATATAGTTGACTTAGACTTCATGAATAAACTTACTGCCATGTCGACCAATAACACTAAGAGGTGAGGACAATACCATCACCTCCATATATGAACATTCACAGGCTTTTTTTAGTGTCATGTTATTAATTAATGAGTTAGTATATGGCATTGTTTTTTAGATGGCTTTAATTATTTACATGTATTGAATATATTTTACTATTGTATTGGTTTACTGTACAATTTGTATAAGCACCTTATCAAAGTCATGGATTGACAATCTGCATGACCGTCATGGACTTTTAAATGTATTTTTAATAGCATTTTAGAGGTATTTGAACCTTAATGAAATGATATACATGTATGTTGTTCGCTACTTAAACAATGCAGTAGTACTTTGGTCGCACTATGCATTGACTTTTTACCTTTTGGCACACGCTGTGTTGTTGGCCTCAAAGACATGGAACAACCATTGAGGTTGGGCCGATTGGCTATATAAGGCATTAATTTTTAGCATGGGTGAAAAATATGTTGTGTACAATCATTTGTTTTAATTTGTTAAACTGCACTTGCACTTTAATTAATGACGGATATATTAGTATCCAGTCGTACAATTATGCTGCTTTTTTCTTGCACTATGCACTAGCACTTTATCAAGATTGTATTAGACTATATCATGCTACCATATACAACCGTGTTGCCCACTATTTTAGGTACCATATATGGGAAATTCTACTATCAGGGGCCGACATACATAAACATGATAATATGTGAGCACGGTTATGGCATTTAAGGTACAATAAAATATAGAATAGATGCCGGTAGAACAGTAGACAAATTGGGACGTGTTTGCATATTGTACGAACATCAACAAAGTACTGCGTAAATTATAGTATTACAGCATTATATACTATATGACTCTTTAATTGTGATTTGAAGCTAATGGTGGGTAAAGGCAAAATGTCAATCTGTGCAATGCTACAATTAGCAGTGCAAATTTAAGCACCTCCACATTGTGTATATTTAAATTTAAATTCAATGTATTGGACATTTATTCACTTACCTTGTTGGAGCAAATTTCACTCTTGCAGACACTGTAACATGCATATACCCTAATAGAAAGATGTGTCCCCTCCAAGATGGCCGACAGAAATAGCAGAAGTCTTTTAAGTCACCTTTTTACTGTTTGTTATTATGTGTATGGGTTAAATGAGCTCCCATTACTGGGCGGAGTTACTGTGAGCAAGCCACAGGAGTGTGGCGAAACGCGTCAGTTAGCCTCTCAAGGCATTGAGAAGCCTTTTTAAACTGCAATTTGCTTAATAAAGTCTTTTTTACCTTATGCAATTTTTGTGGAGCAGTTTTGTTGTTGGTTCCCAACAATTAGAACTTTTTGCGGCAATGTGTGCCGTATTTTGGTGGATTCCAATTCAGATGGGAGTGCAGCTTTGAAGAACTCACCGTAATCGTATTTCTGATGCTTGTATCTGCTTAGATTCACATGCTATGCATAGGCCAACATCTAGTGGAAGCTGCAGAGTAGTACATAGCAGGTCTCATAGCACAGCGAGTAGAGCGCTCGCTTTGATATCTGTGCAAAGCCTGCTGACGCAGGTTGAATCCCGGCAGGGTCAAACTCAGCCTTTCATCCTTCCGAGTTCGATAAATGAGCACCACACACCATGGGTAATAATAAGCAGCACTCAGATGCCTAAGGGTTTGTAGCGCTAGATGAATGCTAAATAATAATAATAATTATTTATTACAGTTGTTGTTTTTGAAACTCGAAAAGGGACGTCGACAGGGCGTGCCACTAATTCTATCCGTAGTGTGACGCCCACTGTTCCCATGGTCCTTCATGCGGCGAGGCCTGCAGATTGTTTTGTTCTGACATGAGGTTGCATGAAGTGTAGTGTGAGTACAGTTGTATCCAAGCAGATATAGACAGAAAGCTCATATAACATCTATGCACCTTCTCTCAGGGAGGAAGGATGAGCGCATGTGAATCTAAGCAGATAGAAGCATCAGAAATACGATTACAGTGAGCAATGTATCCCTTCTGAGGCTTGTGGAATCTGTTTAGATCACATGATATGCTGTGTTAGGAGAAGGTGGAGGGTCATGAGAAGTAGTAGCCGCAAATAGATGTATTAGAACCGCTTGTCCCATCTGTGTATCTGTCTTGGAATGTGTGTAAATGCAGTAGTGCTGAGTGAAAGTGTGTACTGAGCTCCATGTAGCTGCTTTGCAAATGCTGTCTAATGGGACATTAGCGATAAAAGCCAGAGTAGCTCCAGTGCTCCTTGTGGAGTGAGCTCTTGGTGTAAAAGGCAGTGGCCCTCATTACGACCCTGGCGGAAAGCGACTGACCGGACCGCCACAGCGTAAATAGCGTTTCCGCCATAGCACGAAGGAGCAAAGAGCGGCCCATTCCGACCCATCGAGCACGAGCACCACGGCATGGCGGAAGTGCAAAGTCCGCGATGGCGGAAATGACCCCAAAACGGCCCACACCGCCGCCGCACGGCGCCCCAGGTGCAATACCGCCACCCCTCTTAGCGGTCACCGCAGTGTGCGCCTACCGGAAAGTACGGTGGCCGGAAATATACGGAAACGGAAGTCAAAACACGGGGCCGGAACGGGAAACATCCCGGCGTACACCTATAAATACACTAAAACCACACAACCACTAAAAACACTACCCTGAGACACACCCCACCCCGGCAACCACCCTAGTGAAACCAAGAAAAATGGGAAAAGTAGCGAAGAAAGCGTGCGACCGCAAGCGGCAGGTCCACTTCTCCCGCGAGGAACTCACCGTGCTAACAGAGACCCTCCAGGAGAATGCTGCCGTCGTCTTCAGCACGCAAATGACCAGGACGGCACTTGCAAACAAGAAGGCCATATGGGCTCTGGTGGCACAGCGTGTAAGTGCGGTGGGGACCACACCCCGCACCCCACAGCAATGCCGCAAGCGATGGGACGACCTGCGGATACGCGTCCGCAGCATACTCTCTGCCAACCGCAACATTGCTACAGCCACCGGGGGAGGTCCAGAATCACCCATCAAGTTGACCCCCTGGGAAGAAATCTGTGCCTCCACCATCGGAATGGAGAGCATTGAGGGAGTCGGAGGGATGGAGAAAGGAGTGCAGACATCCGAAGATTCAGGTAGGTGGGCCAGATATAACAAGCCACACAGTCCATCCATGTGAAGTACCATGCGTCCACATAGTGCAACAGAAACACATGTCCAGGAGAACGTCCACACACATCGGCCTGATAGCGCACGTTAAAACCCACAATAAATACATAAATAATTAAAAACCCCTAATACACGCACTACACGTGCAGCAGGCACACCCAAACTGCAGGCTGCCAAACAACTGCACCCTCACTCCACACACAAATCAAAGCACCCCCAAGGCCCCGACCCAAATCACCCTCCGGTACCACCCCAAAGCATGTGATACAATGCCATTCCAATTCCCACAGACCCATCAATAACCCTCGCCCTCCTTTACTCCACCACAGGGTCCGATCCAAACGACGAGCCACAGGACACCCCCACCAGCACACCTGCTAAGAGGGCCAAGACCAACGGCCAGAGACCCTCCACCTCAGCTGCACGCATCAAGACACGGCAGCAGCACAGATCAGGTGGCAGCACAGAGGAGGGAACATCAACAGGCACCCCAGCAGCCAGCATGGCCACAACACCACCACCACAGGTCCCCCCAATGGATGCCACAGAAGGCACTGCCTCTGGTGGCAGCAGCACCATAGGTGACACCCCATTGATGGCAGCATGCTCGGACACAGAAGACGGGGATGTCGAGGTCAGATCCATCCATGACCTGCCCCAATCCCCCTGTCTGTCCCATCCCGTACAACATGAGGATACCACGCAGGTGCAGCCACAAGACGACGACTGGCCATCCCCCACAAGCCCTGTGGCAAGGCAACATGAGGACAACAGCCCCTCTGTGACACCCCCGCAAATGGGCATGGCCCAGCAGAGGCTACAGTCCCTCGACAAGTTAATCGTACAACAGCAGCAAATGGCCACACTCCTCAAAGACCATGCCGATGAATGTGGGGGCACCAAGGCAGACATAGAAACATCAACAGAGACACTTAGGGCAGAAATGGAGAGAGGTACAGAGACTTTAAGGGCACAAATTGAGAGTAGCACCGAGAGCCTGAGAGTCCAAATGGAGAGTAGCACCGAGAGCCTGAGGGTCCAAATGGAGAGAAGCACCGAGAGCCTGAGGGGGGAACTGCATGCGACGTCCAAAGACGTATGTGCCGAACTTGCCGCAGTGCGCCGTGTGCTCACTGAGCTCTCGCAAACCCTTAGGGACATGCATGGACGTGAGCAGGCAGACACATCATCCGTTGCAAGTTCCGTCCAGGGCAGCCCCCAACGTAGATCAGGGAGGAACCTGCGCTCCACAGGCAGGGGTGCCCCAGATACCCGCAGAGGGGGCTTGCAATAGCGACAGGCCACTGACAATGAGCATCTTTGGACACTGGTGTTCGGGTGGGAGGTAGGAGGGTGGAGGGGGTGTGTTGGGCTCACTTGGGTGGCGGGTCGATAGGGTGTTCAACATGATATCACATATGCCATAAAAAGTGCACGATCACCCAATGAGATGTGTGGACATTGATCTTTGTGTACTAGGCCATCATAGGCGTACAGTCCATATTGTGCATGTCCCAGACACACGCAGGGCCACGAGTCCCGTGTCCATGTATCAGCCCCAAGGCGTGAGTGCTAGAAGCATACATCAATGAGATGCTGACGGATGTCACGGCCCTCCGGTGCCTCGCAGACTCCTTGAGGTGCTGCCACATCCCCACCCTCATCATGACCATCATCCGGTGCTTGCAGTTCAGCGTCAGGGGGCATGGGCACATTTCTACGTACGCACATGTTGTGGAGCATGACACATGCCATGACCATCTTTGCAACCTTCTCATGGCGGTACAGGAGTGCCCCGCCAGACCTGCTGAGGCAGCGGAAACGAGTCTTCAGTAGGCCGAATGCCTGTTCTATGACTACACGGGTACGTGAGTGGGCATGGTTGTAGTCCTCCTCATGCTGGTCCCGTGGGTTCCGGACTGGTGTGAGGAGCCATCTCTTCAGTGGATATCCAGCATCACCTGTATGTGGACGAGAAACGTAGGATGTGGAATGCCATTGAGACGTACGCACACCCCCCCCCCTTCCTGCCAGTACATTGCCAAATCACATACCCCACATCATCATGCATGAAAACAGACTCACCGAGTAGCCAGGATCTGTTCCCTGCGTGTCGCTCCATGTAGCGTGGTATGGTAGAGTTCCTCAAGACCATGGAATCATGGGTTGATCCAGGGAATCGGGCACAACAATGTGTAATGATCCTGTTGGAGTCACACACCATTTGTACATTCAGGGAATGAAATTGTTTTCGGTTGCGGTACTGGGCCTCCATGGCATGTGGGACGACCAATTCAACATGGGTGCAGTCGATGGCACCAATGCAACCCGGTATGCCGGCAAGTGCATGGAATCCCACTTTTGTGTTGGTTATTTCCTGCTCCGAGCGTGGTAGAGAGATGTAGTCGTCTGCGTGCTGCAGGAGGGCATCGAGCACTTGCAATAGTGTCCGTGAGAACAGTGGCTGAGAAATGCCATGCAACTGTCCGACTGTGTGCTGGTAGGTGCCAGTGGCCAGGAAGTGGAGTACAGACACCACCTTCAGTAGGGGTGGGATGGCGGTTGGGCTATCTATCATGCTGACTAGGTCAGCCTGTGTCATGTCCACAATGGCGGCTATGGTGTCCCGGTCCAGACGGTAGAGGGTGTGGATCTGCTCATCAGTGAGGTTGAATGGATGTGCTCGGAGGCGTGGGATTGCGGGCTGCCTGCGTGGTGGTAGTGGCTGTGCTGCTGGGCCTTGCTGGCCCTGCCTTGGCCTCCTCCTCCTCCTCCTGCGTCTCCTCCGTGCGGCTGGTTGTAGTTGTTGTTCGTCTTCTTCTTGGAGTCGGAGCACTTGCAGTGCTATCAGGTCCCCCAGGGCCAACATCGCGAGTCCTGCCGGTAGCATTTCGCTGTGGTTGTGGGAGGAGACTGGCTGTGCAATTTATGTGTTTCCAGGCTGTATGGCCTCCACCTGTGGTGATTGATTCCACCTGTGCAAACTGCTCTCCCCTTTGGCCGAGCATGTCCCGCGCACAACGCTGCAAATCGGGTAATTGTATCTTGCTATTGCATTCATGTATTTGTACCCGATGTCCGTGTAAGATTGGTTGATATGTTAATTCTGCTGTGGTCCCATTGTTTCCCATACTGTCTGTGCATTCGCGAACAGACTTGTGAAGGGTCAGTGGAACGTAGTACTCGAGTAACGGTGGGCCCTCATGCATCACTGTACTGAGTTGCAACGAAGGGCGTGGCTTCCCAATCGTGGGTGAAGGCAGTTGCCATTTTCACGCACAGCCGCACTCGATGGAATAATTAGTGATTACAAACGGCCACAGATGCCTCCTCGACGTGATGTTGCAAATGAGGAATTCGAAGGGCGGCGCTTTCGGTTTCCGGCTAGCGGCGAGGAGATGCCCACAGGTCTGTCTGCAAATGTAACGTTATATTGTTCTATGTCCTTGAGACAGGGCCCATGGCGAGGGAGCAATGATTGATATGAATAGTTTGGGATGCGCAATAGCTACGTGGGCGATGAGGCCGGGCATTCCAAAATACATGTTACTTCACAACACTGGATTTACGGGCTGGGGCACTGTGGATTTAGCAGGCTGCATAACGCACAGACTCAATGGATGTTTCTAATGTCATGTGAGTAATTATTCAGGCGTTTTGATTCCGGGATGAGGGTATGATGAATGGATGCATGGGCAGGTGATTTGATGCAGAGTTTGCCTTGTACAGGGCTTCTTGGGGTCTATCCGCCTCCCCTACGCTATGTGATGCAGGGCTGCCATAGTGGGCCCATCGTCTATCTGGCCTTGTTGAGCCCTCCCTGTCTCGACGCGCACTCAGCCACTTGTGTCCATGCACGTTAACATTCCCATCTGATGGATTCTGTTATGGCAGACGCATGCACAGGTACACTCGTTCGTGATGGTGTTTACACCTAGGTATAGATGGTTATGAATCGCAAGTGGCTTTGGGGTGGTGATGATCCTTTGGAGTGGGCTAGCATGCATATGGCTGTGGATTTCGTGTGCTCATTGAAGTGAGTTGTTCGTATGTAGTTCTGATGGCCATTCTGTTCTTGTTCTTTTCTTTTGGTTGACAGGTATCTCCTTCCCTTTTGCCACTGCCATCTGTATGCCACTCCTGCAGATGGATTTTACTCCCGACACCTGCTGCTTCGTGTTAATCGGTGGAGCAGCATTACGATCTTATGGGACGATCGCCAGTGGCCCACATGCCCTTACGCAGTACTGGTGGCTCGGAGCAACATTTCGGCCTTTCAGCTGGACTAGTGCCTCCACATTGGGACGGCCCTGCGGTTGTGTGCGCTTCCATGTAGCCATTTCGTACGTGAATGTGGCTCTGTGTACCATGATGGGACAGGGCGTCACACAAGTGGTGGCTGGTCATGTCTTGCGGATGCAGCCCACTATGGTGGAATGTGTTTTGGAGTTCGTGGCCTGATGGCTGTATGGGCTTGGTGATTTTGTTGTGCATTAAATTTCTGATCTGATTTGGCCCGTGTAGCGTTTTTCTTTGCTAGTGATGTGCCATGTGCCTATTTGTGGGGCGATGTCTTGTGAGGAGATCTGCATTGGGTTCCTGCTTCGGGGTTGAGTTGCGTGGTACTGTACTGGGCGCGTTTGCCTACTGAGCCCGTGAGGGCAGGGATGGGGGCTGCCAATGTGGCAGTTTGAATGTTGTCATGCTCATGTGCGGGGGATTGGGTTTTGTGTCACAGATGGCGGTCAACCAGGTGGACTGGTGGAATGATGTGTTTTCGGAATGTTGCTGGGCACAGGTGCCTGTGTTTGCGTGCGTTACTTGGTGGGGGACTGTGGTCATGTCCATTGGGATGGCTTCTGTATTCGTGCCATCTGTGCCCTGCAGCTCCCATTGCCACCTCTTGTGTTGCTTTTGTTCGTTGACATGCATGGGTGCTTTGTACGTTTCAATGGTTGCATTGTGACTTCTTTGCACCTACAGGGAATTGTACTTTGTGGGCAGGGAGCGGTGTACAGGCACTCAGTGGGGCCGTTTACGGTTGATTCGCGATGCCGTAGTTCTCGCCATGGCGGATTGGTCCATTCCGCCATGCCTGATGGCGTTAGGTACATGTCCGCTAGGGTCGGAATTGGCGTACCGTTGCACCATGGTGGTGTTTGCGGTTTGGCATGGCGCGCGCGCGCGTGCTTGGTGCAGTTAGCGTTGGCGTTCACTACGGTGTCGCTAATGGCTTCGTACTTTGCGGTGGTGGGTCATAGTCGCACCGAGCGCTATTCGATGGCGGTATTGCATTTCCGCCATCGTTTTCCCCTTTCCGCCAGGGTCGTAATGAGGGCCAGTGTCTTGTTTGATAATGAATAGCACAATTTAAAACATCTATCCATCTTGAGATGGCATTCTTAGAAATGTGGTCTCCTTTTCTGCCTGGGTCTATGAAGACAAACAGTTGATCTGTTTTCCAAAGCACTCTGGTCTTGTTTACATAGTAAAGGACCGCCCTCCTCACATACAGTGTGTGGAGTTTTACCTCAGCTGAGATAGTTGGATTCTGAAAGAAAGCCGGAAACTCAATAGATTGGTTCAGGTGGAATTTAGAAATTCATTTAGGAGAGAACCTAGGATGAGTACATAAAACCAATGTATTTTTTATGTATGATAAAGAAAGGGTCCTGCACTGACAATGCTTGCAATTCACTAACTCTTCTTATGGAAGTAATAGCCACTAAGAAGGCAGTCTTGAATGTCAGGTGTTTAAAACTTGACTTATGCATAGGCTCAAATGAGGGCCTCATGAGCTTTACTAGTACTACACTGAGATCCCATCCTGGTGGGTTTGAAATAGGAGGGCGGAGTCTCTTGACTCCCTCCATGAATGCCTTAATGACTGGATTTTTCACCACAATACATTACTCTGAGAGGTGGTATAAGCTGATAAAGCCGCCAAGTGGACCTTTATAGAGTTGAATACTAACCCTGAGTCTAACAAGTGGAGCATATAGTTGAGAATGTGTGAAAGAGTACATTCTATGGGGTTTATTTGTTTAGACTGGTACAAAATTACAAATCTCCTCCACTTGTCGAAATAACAGTGTCTAGCGTTTGGTTTTCTTGCCTCCTTGAGAATATCCATACACCGCTGTGGTGTCCGAACTCTGAGGGCCTCATTACACGGATGGCGGAGAATAGCGCCATGGTTCATGCCGGTAAAACACCGGCACCGCCTTGGCGGAAAGGGGAATTACTGCCCCATTCCAAGGTTGGCGGGGCGGTAATTCCCTCTTCCACCATTGCCCTTCCACCATTCCCATTTTTGGCCCATAGGGCTCAATGGCAATGGGGAAGGCGCTAATTACGGTACCGCAAATTGCGGTACTGTAATTAGCTCCCTGGGTCCCTTTGCGGGTTGGTTTTTAACACCTTCAAAAAGCAGGCGTTAAATCCCCCAACCCGCAAAGGGACCTCGTAGTAAGGCGGTAAGGATTTACGGTACCGGTATGTTACCGGTACCGTTAAATCCTTACCGCTATCCGTGTAATGAGGCCCTATGACTTCAGGAGCCATGCTGCCAAGTTCATTGAGTGTGGTAGAGGGTACACTGTTGTTCCCCAGTGTTGGGTTAACAGGTTGGTTTGAGATGGGAGTTTGATGGGATCGCACATCGCTGGTTTGCGCAGTTGTGGAAACCACGGTTGTCTCACCCACATAAGAGCAACTAGGATAAACGTCATCTGTTCTTTGTTCATCTTGTTCACTATCCTGCTCATTAATGCGTCTGGGGAAAGCGTAAGCAAATTTCCCTGACCAGTTCATCCATAGGGTGTTCACCTTGGAGTCTGGCTCGGGGAACCTGGATGCGAAGTCTGGCCATTGCTTGTTTTCTCTTGTAGCGAACAAGTCTAATGTTGGTTAACCCCATTGTGAGACGATGTGGTCTACGACGTCTGAGTCTAGTTGCCATTTGTGTTCCTCTGGTGAGGGGACTCTGCTCAGAGAGTCTGCTAGAGTGTTGAGTACCCCTGGAATGTGTTGTGAGGATAGGGATATTCCTCGTCTGAGTGCCCATTTCCATAGTTTCTGTGCCAACTTGGACAGACTTGGAGAGTGTGTGCCCCCCTTTATGTTGATGTAGAACATCGCAGTTTTGCTGTCCATCAGAATCTGAGCCGACTGGTTCGTCAGTTGAACTTCGAATACCTGAATCGCCTTGATTACTGCTAGTAGTTCCAGCAGGTTCATATGGTTCTGTGCTGTGACCTGTGTCCACAGACCATGTGCTGTGTGGTGAAGGTAATGAGCCCCCCACCTGGAGAGTGACACGTCTGTTGCGACAATCACTTGCGCTTCCGGATCGTGGAAGTGTTTTCCCTTTAGCAGATTTTCTCTTGACCACCAGTGTAGGCTTTGTACTAGTGTTGGTGAAACAACCACTAGATCGTCCCACTGACCGCTTGCCTGCGACCACTGTTTCGCCAACCACTCCTGCATTGGTCGCATGTGCAAGCGTGAGTGTGGGACTAGATCTATGCACAATGCCATCATGCCTAGCAAATGCATAGCTTTGCATACGCTTATCTGGGGACCGGCTTGATACTGGGTTATTTGCCGAAGCATGTTCTGCACTCTTTCCACGGATTGAAAGGCTACGCCTGTTCTTGTATCTAATACAGCTCCTAGGAACTGTTTTGATGTGTTTGGTACAAGATAGGGAGTCTCTCCTGTGATCAGCCAGTAGTCGCCCAGGTAGGGGTACAGTGTGATGGCTTCCCTGCGCAAGTGCGCCACCACCACCGCCAGTACCTTGGTGAATACCCTTGGAGCACATGCTATTCCAAAGGGTAACACCTGTAAGTGATTTCAATCCGGCACACACCCAAGTCAACACCTAGCGTGTAATGCACAACTGAAATCCTTATTAATTTTGTGTCTAAAAGTTCTTTATTCTGAACGATATACCACTCATATCACACCCCTCTCCTGGAACCCCCCGGTCACACACAGTTTGTAAAGTTAAAATATTTATTTATGGATTTACAATTTAATCACACTATGTTTTAATGGGTGCACAATAATCACCAATGGGGTGATGTAACAATGAATACAATCTTTAATACACAAGGAGTAATAGTGAGCAAAACAATTCAGCACAGAAATAATACTTTTGTGTGTGTGTTCAGATCAAATAGCAGTGTGGTTACTAGTTCCCCCTGCACACCCCTCAACACCCCAACAGGCAATGTAAAGATATAAGGGGAGAGAGAGCAGGTATTCAGGAATGGCAGAATTCAAACAAAATATCAATCCCAATTTCCCCCCAGGAACACAAGAGAAAAACAGAATTGATTGGATAGCGGTCAGAATGGTTTTAAAGTTATCTTGAGAATGGATTGGATAAAAACACTAAATATGGGTTAAATTGCTGAAATTGTTTAAATTCTTATGGGAGCCGCTTTGGATAGTTACACACAAACACTAGCAATGATTTGATACTAAGAAACAATGTGAAATCTTAAAATTAAGGTCGGAAGCAATCAAAAGCTGTTTTACACGTGTCAGAATTTCCCTGAAAACGAAATTCGCGGCCAACTGTTCAGTGCACGGTAATCGCGATCACGGGAGAACCGTAAGGATTTGGGATGCAAATTAAAGCTGAAGTTGAAATTTTGTTTCTAGCACAAAAATTCAGGGAGATATGGACGTTTTAGTTGAGGTCGTTTTTCCGAGATGGGCGCATAAATGGAAAACATAAATGGAAAACAGGAATGCACTTTTAAAATGACAAATGGGATTTCTAACACGAGATTATGACTATAGAAAAAGGTGGAATTTAGAAATTCATTTAGGAGAGAACCTAGGATGAGTACATAAAACCAATGTATTTTTTATGTATGATAAAGAAAGGGTCCTGCACTGACAATGCTTGCAATTCACTAACTCTTCTTATGGAAGTAATAGCCACTAAGAAGGCAGTCTTGTATGTCAGGTGTTTAAAACTTGACTTATGCATAGGCTCGAATGAGGGCCTCATGAGCTTTGCTAGTACTACACTGAGATCCCATCCTGGTGGGTTTGAAATAGGAGGGCGGAGTCTCTTGACTCCCTCCATGAATGCCTTAATGACTGGATTTTTCACCACAATACATTACTCTGAGAGGTGGTATAAGCTGATAAAGCCGCCAAGTGGACCTTTATAGAGTTGAATACTAACCCTGAGTCTAACAAGTGGAGCATATAGTTGAGAATGTGTGAAAGAGTACATTCTATGGGGTTTATTTGTTTAGACTGGTACAAAATTACAAATCTCCTCCACTTGTCGAAATAACAGTGTCTAGCGTTTGGTTTTCTTGCCTCCTTGAGAATATCCATACACTGCTGTGGTGTCCGAACTCTGAGGGCCTCATTACACGGATGGCGGAGAATAGCGCCATGGTTCATGCCGGTAAAACACCGGCACCGCCTTGGCGGAAAGGGGAATTACTCCCCCATTCCAAGGTTGGCGGGGCGGTAATTCCCCCTTCCACCATTGCCCTTCCACCATTCCCATTTTTGGCCCATAGGGCTCAATGGCAATGGGGAAGGCGCTAATTACGGTACCGCAAATTGCGGTACTGTAATTAGCTCCCTGGGTCCCTTTGCGGGTTGGTTTTTAACACCTTCAAAAAGCAGGCGTTAAATCCCCCAACCCGCAAAGGGACCTCGTAGTAAGGCGGTAAGGATTTACGGTACCGGTATGTTACCGGTACCGTTAAATCCTTACCGCTATCCGTGTAATGAGGCCCTATGACTTCAGGAGCCATGCTGCCAAGTTCATTGAGTGTGGTAGAGGGTACACTGTTGTTCCCCAGTGTTGGGTTAACAGGTTGGTTTGAGATGGGAGTTTGATGGGATCGCACATCGCTGGTTTGCGCAGATGTGGAAACCACGGTTGTCTCACCCACATAAGAGCAACTAGGATAAACGTCATCTGTTCTTTGTTCATCTTGTTCACTATCCTGCTCATTAATGCGTCTGGGGAAAGCGTAAGCAAATTTCCCTGACCAGTTCATCCATAGGGTGTTCACCTTGGAGTCTGGCTCGGGGAACCTGGATGCGAAGTCTGGCCATTGCTTGTTTTCTCTTGTAGCGAACAAGTCTAATGTTGGTTAACCCCATTGTGAGACGATGTGGTCTACGACGTCTGAGTCTAGTTGCCATTTGTGTTCCTCTGGTGAGGGGACTCTGCTCAGAGAGTCTGCTAGAGTGTTGAGTACCCCTGGAATGTGTTGTGAGGATAGGGATATTCCTCGTCTGAGTGCCCATTTCCATAGTTTCTGTGCCAACTTGGACAGACTTGGAGAGTGTGTGCCCCCCTTTATGTTGATGTAGAACATCGCAGTTTTGCTGTCCATCAGAATCTGAGCCGACTGGTTCGTCAGTTGAACTTCGAATGCCTGAATCGCCTTGATTACTGCTAGTAGTTCCAGCAGGTTCATATGGTTCTGTGCTGTGACCTGTGTCCACAGACCATGTGCTGTGTGGTGAAGGTAATGAGCCCCCCACCTGGAGAGTGACACGTCTGTTGCGACAATCACTTGCGCTTCCGGATCGTGGAAGTGTTTTCCCTTTAGCAGATTTTCTCTTGACCACCAGTGTAGGCTTTGTACTAGTGTTGGTGAAACAACCACTAGATCGTCCCACTGACCGCTTGCCTGCGACCACTGTTTCGCCAACCACTCCTGCATTGGTCGCATGTGCAAGCGTGAGTGTGGGACTAGATCTATGCACAATGCCATCATGCCTAGCAAATGCATAGCTTTGCATACGCTTATCTGGGGACCGGCTTGATACTGGGTTATTTGCCGAAGCATGTTCTGCACTCTTTCCACGGATGGAAAGGCTACGCCTGTTCTTGTATCTAATACAGCTCCTAGGAACTGTTTTGATGTGTTTGGTACAAGATAGGGAGTCTCTCCTGTGATCAGCCAGTCGCCCAGGTAGGGGTACAGTGTGATTGCTTCCCTGCGCAAGTGCGCCACCACCACCGCCAGTACCTTGGTGAATACCCTTGGAGCACATGCTATTCCAAAGGGTAACACCTGTAAGTGATTTCAATCCGGCACACACCCAAGTCAACACCTAGCGTGTAATGCACAACTGAAATCCTTATTAATTTTGTGTCTAAAAGTTCTTTATTCTGAACGATATACCACTCATATCACACCCCTCTCCTGGAACCCCCCGGTCACACACAGTTTGTAAAGTTAAAATATTTATTTATGGATTTACAATTTAATCACACTATGTTTTAATGGGTGCACAATAATCACCAATGGGGTGATGTAACAATGAATACAATCTTTAATACACAAGGAGTAATAGTGAGCAAAACAATTCAGCACAGGAATAATACTTTTGTGTGTGTGTTCAGATCAAATAGCAGTGTGGTTACTAGTTCCCCCTGCACACCCCTCAACACCCCAACAGGCGATGTAAAGATATAAGGGGAGAGAGAGCAGGTATTCAGGAATGGCAGAATTCAAACAAAATATCAATCCCAATTTCCCCCCAGGAACACAAGAGAAAAACAGAATTGATTGGATAGCGGTCAGAATGGTTTTAAAGTTATCTTGAGAATGGATTGGATAAAAACACTAAATATGGGTTAAATTGCTGAAATTGTTTAAATTCTTATGGGAGCCGCTTTGGATAGTTACACACAAACACTAGCAATGATTTGATACTAAGAAACAATGTGAAATCTTAAAATTAAGGTCGGAAGCAATCAAAAGCTGTTTTACACGTGTCAGAATTTCCCTGAAAACGAAATTCGCGGCCAACTGTTCAGTGCACGGTAATCGCGATCACGGGAGAACCGTAAGGATTTGGGATGCAAATTAAAGCTGAAGTTGAAATTTTGTTTCTAGCATAAAAATTCAGGGAGATATGGACGTTTTAGTTGAGGTCGTTTTTCCGAGATGGGCGCATAAATGGAAAACATAAATGGAAAACAGGAATGCACTTTTAAAATGACAAATGGGATTTCTAACACGAGATTATGACTATAGAAAAAGGTGGAATTTAGAAATTCATTTAGGAGAGAACCTAGGATGAGTACATAAAACCAATGTATTTTTTATGTAGGATAAAGAAAGGGTCCTGCACTGACAATGCTTGCAATTCACTAACTCTTCTTATGGAAGTAATAGCCACTAAGAAGGCAGTCTTGTATGTCAGGTGTTTAAAACTTGACTTATGCATAGGCTCGAATGAGGGCCTCATGAGCTTTGCTAGTACTACACTGAGATCCCATCCTGGTGGGTTTGAAATAGGAGGGCGGAGTCTCTTGACTCCCTCCATGAATGCCTTAATGACTGGATTTTTCACCACAATACATTACTCTGAGAGGTGGTATAAGCTGATAAAGCCGCCAAGTGGACCTTTATAGAGTTGAATACTAACCCTGAGTCTAACAAGTGGAGCATATAGTTGAGAATGTGTGAAAGAGTACATTCTATGGGGTTTATTTGTTTAGACTGGTACAAAATTACAAATCTCCTCCACTTGTCGAAATAACAGTGTCTAGCGTTTGGTTTTCTTGCCTCCTTGAGAATATCCATACACCGCTGTGGTGTCCGAACTCTGAGGGCCTCATTACACGGATGGCGGAGAATAGCGCCATGGTTCATGCCGGTAAAACACCGGCACCGCCTTGGCGGAAAGGGGAATTACTCCCCCATTCCAAGGTTGGCGGGGCGGTAATTCCCCCTTCCACCATTGCCCTTCCACCATTCCCATTTTTGGCCCATAGGGCTCAATGGCAATGGGGAAGGCGCTAATTACGGTACCGCAAATTGCGGTACTGTAATTAGCTCCCTGGGTCCCTTTGCGGGTTGGTTTTTAACACCTTCAAAAAGCAGGCGTTAAATCCCCCAACCCGCAAAGGGACCTCGTAGTAAGGCGGTAAGGATTTACGGTACCGGTATGTTACCGGTACCGTTAAATCCTTACCGCTATCCGTGTAATGAGGCCCTATGACTTCAGGAGCCATGCTGCCAAGTTCATTGAGTGTGGTAGAGGGTACACTGTTGTTCCCCAGTGTTGGGTTAACAGGTTGGTTTGAGATGGGAGTTTGATGGGATCGCACATCGCTGGTTTGCGCAGATGTGGAAACCACGGTTGTCTCACCCACATAAGAGCAACTAGGATAAACGTCATCTGTTCTTTGTTCATCTTGTTCACTATCCTGCTCATTAATGCGTCTGGGGAAAGCGTAAGCAAATTTCCCTGACCAGTTCATCCATAGGGTGTTCACCTTGGAGTCTGGCTCGGGGAACCTGGATGCGAAGTCTGGCCATTGCTTGTTTTCTCTTGTAGCGAACAAGTCTAATGTTGGTTAACCCCATTGTGAGACGATGTGGTCTACGACGTCTGAGTCTAGTTGCCATTTGTGTTCCTCTGGTGAGGGGACTCTGCTCAGAGAGTCTGCTAGAGTGTTGAGTACCCCTGGAATGTGTTGTGAGGATAGGGATATTCCTCGTCTGAGTGCCCATTTCCATAGTTTCTGTGCCAACTTGGACAGACTTGGAGAGTGTGTGCCCCCCTTTATGTTGATGTAGAACATCGCAGTTTTGCTGTCCATCAGAATCTGAGCCGACTGGTTCGTCAGTTGAACTTCGAATGCCTGAATCGCCTTGATTACTGCTAGTAGTTCCAGCAGGTTCATATGGTTCTGTGCTGTGACCTGTGTCCACAGACCATGTGCTGTGTGGTGAAGGTAATGAGCCCCCCACCTGGAGAGTGACACGTCTGTTGCGACAATCACTTGCGCTTCCGGATCGTGGAAGTGTTTTCCCTTTAGCAGATTTTCTCTTGACCACCAGTGTATGCTTTGTACTAGTGTTGGTGAAACAACCACTAGATCGTCCCACTGACCACTTGCCTGCGACCACTGTTTCGCCAACCACTCCTGCATTGGTCGCATGTGCAAGCGTGAGTGTGGGACTAGATATATGCACAATGCCATCATGCCTAGCAAATGCATAGCTTTGCATACGCTTAACTGGGGACCGGCTTGATACTGGGTTATTTGCCGAAGCATGTTCTGCACTCTTTCCACGGATGGAAAGGCTACGCCTGTTCTTGTATCTAATACAGCTCCTAGGAACTGTTTTGATGTGTTTGGTACAAGATAGGGAGTCTCTCCTGTGATCAGCCAGTCGCCCAGGTAGGGGTACAGTGTGATTGCTTCCCTGCGCAAGTGCGCCACCACCACCGCCAGTACCTTGGTGAATACCCTTGGAGCACATGCTATTCCAAAGGGTAACACCTGTAAGTGATTTCAATCCGGCACACACCCAAGTCAACACCTAGCGTGTAATGCACAACTGAAATCCTTATTAATTTTGTGTCTAAAAGTTCTTTATTCTGAACGATATACCACTCATATCACACCCCTCTCCTGGAACCCCCCGGTCACACACAGTTTGTAAAGTTAAAATATTTATTTATGGATTTACAATTTAATCACACTATGTTTTAATGGGTGCACAATAATCACCAATGGGGGGATATAACAATGAATAAAATCTTTAATACACAAGGAGTAATAGTGAGCAAAACAATTCAGCACAGAAATAATACTTTTGTGTGTGTGTTCAGATCAAATAGCAGTGTGGTTACTAGTTCCCCCTGCACACCCCTCAACACCCCAACAGGCAATGTAAAGATATAAGGGGAGAGAGAGCAGGTATTCAGGAATGGCAGAATTCAAACAAAATATCAATCCCAATTTCCCCCCAGGAACACAAGAGAAAAACAGAATTGATTGGATAGCGGTCAGAATGGTTTTAAAGTTATCTTGAGAATGGATTGGATAAAAACACTAAATATGGGTTAAATTACTGAAATTGTTTAAATTCTTATGGGAGCCGCTTTGGATAGTTACACACAAACTCTAGCAATGATTTGATACTAAGAAACAATGTGAAATCTTAAAATTAAGGTCGGAAGCAATCAAAAGCTGTTTTACACGTGTCAGAATTTCCCTGAAAACGAAATTCGCGGCCAACTGTTCAGTGCACGGTAATCGCGATCACGGGAGAACCGTAAGGATTTGGGATGCAAATTAAAGCTGAAGTTGAAATTTTGTTTCTAGCACAAAAATTCAGGGAGATATGGACGTTTTAGTTGAGGTCGTTTTTCCGAGATGGGCGCATAAATGGAAAACATAAATGGAAAACAGGAATGCACTTTTAAAATGACAAATGGGATTTCTAACACGAGATTATGACTATAGAAAAAGGTGGAATTTAGAAATTCATTTAGGAGAGAACCTAGGATGAGTACATAAAACCAATGTATTTTTTATGTATGATAAAGAAAGGGTCCTGCACTGACAATGCTTGCAATTCACTAACTCTTCTTATGGAAGTAATAGCCACTAAGAAGGCAGTCTTGTATGTCAGGTGTTTAAAACTTGACTTATGCATAGGCTCGAATGAGGGCCTCATGAGCTTTGCTAGTACTACACTGAGATCCCATCCTGGTGGGTTTGAAATAGGAGGGCGGAGTCTCTTGACTCCCTCCATGAATGCCTTAATGACTGGATTTCTCACCACAATACATTACTCTGAGAGGTGGTATAAGCTGATAAAGCCGCCAAGTGGACCTTTATAGAGTTGAATACTAACCCTGAGTCTAACAAGTGGAGCATATAGTTGAGAATGTGTGAAAGAGTACATTCTATGGGGTTTATTTGTTTAGACTGGTACAAAATTACAAATCTCCTCCACTTGTCGAAATAACAGTGTCTAGCGTTTGGTTTTCTTGCCTCCTTGAGAATATCCATACACCGCTGTGGTAAATTAAGGTGTCCGAACTCTGAGGGCCTCATTACACGGATGGCGGAGAATAGCGCCATGGTTCATGCCGGTAAAACACCGGCACCGCCTTGGCGGAAAGGGGAATTACTACCCCATTCCAAGGTTGGCGGGGCGGTAATTCCCCCTTCCACCATTGCCCTTCCCCAATCCCATTTTTGGCCCATAGGGCTCAATGGCAATGGGGAAGGTGCTAATTACAGTACCGCAAATTGCGGTACTGTAATTAGCTCCCTGGGTCCCTTTGCGCGTTGGTTTTTAACACCTGCAAAAAGCAGGCGTTAAATCCCACCACCCGCAAAGGGACCTTGTAGTAAGGCGGTAAGGATTTACGGTACCGGTATTTTACCGGTACCGGTAAATCCTTACCGCTATCAGTGTAATGAGGCCCTATGACTTCAGGAGCCATGCTGCCAAGTTCATTGAGTGTGGTAGAGGGTGCACTGTTGTTCCCCAGTGTTGGGTTAACAGGTTGGTTTGAGATGGGAGTTTGATGGGATCGCACATCGCTGGTTTGCGCAGATGTGGAAACCACGGTTGTTTCACCCACATAAGAGCAACTAGGATAAACGTCATCTGTTCTTTGTTCATCTTGTTCACTATCCCGCTCATTAATGCGTCTGGGGAAAAGCGTAAGCAAATTTCCCTGACCAGTTCATCCATAGGGTTTCCCCCTTGGAGTCTGGCTCGGGGAACCTGGATGCGAAGTCTGGCCATTGCTTGTTTTCTCCTGTAGCAAACAAGTCTAATGTTGGTTAACACCATTGTGAGAAGATGTGGTCTACGACGTCTGAGTCTAGTTGCCATTTGTGTTCCTCTGGTAAGGGGACTCTGCTCAGAGAGTCTGCTAGAGTGTTGAGTACCCCTGGAATGTGTTGTGAGGATAGGGATATTCCTCGTCTGAGTGCCCATTTCCATAGTTTCTGTGCCAACTTGGACAGACTTGGAGAGTGTGTGCCCCCCTTTTTGTTGATGTAGAACATCGCAGTTTTGCTGTCCATCAGAATATGAGCCGACTGGTTTGTCAGTTGAACTTCGAATGCCTGAATTGCCTTGAGTACTGCTAGTAGTTCCAGCAGGTTCATATGGTTCTGTGCTGTGACCTGTGTCCACAGACCATGTGCTGTGTGGTGAAGGTAATGAGCCCCCCACCTGGAGAGTGACGCGTCTGTTGCGACAATCACTTGCGCTTCCGGATCGTGGAAGTGTTTTCCCTTTAGCAGATTTTCTCTTGACCACCAGTGTAGGCTTTGTACTAGTGTTGGTGAAACAACCACTAGATCGTCCCACTGACCGCTTGCCTGCGACCACTGTTTCGCCAACCACTCCTGCATTGGTCGCATGTGCAAGCGTGAGTGTGGGACTAGATATATGCACAATGCCATCATGCCTAGCAAATGCATAGCTTTGCATACGCTTATCTGGGGACCGGCTTGATACTGGGTTATTTTCCGAAGCATGTTCTGCACTCTTTCCATGGATGGAAAGGCTAAGCCTGTTCTTGTATCTAATACAACTCCTAGGAACTGTTTTGATGTGTTTGATACAAGATAGGGAGTCTCTCCTGTGATCAGCCAGTCGCCCAGGTAGGGGTACAGTGTGATTGCTTCCCTGCGCAAGTGCGCCACCACCACCGCCAGTACCTTGGTGAATACCCTTGGAGCACATGCTATTCCAAAGGGTAACACCTGTAAGTGATTTCAATCCGGCACACACCCAAGTCAACACCTAGCGTGTAATGCACAACTGAAATCCTTATTAATTTTGTGTCTAAAAGTTCTTTATTCTGAACGATATACCACTCATATCACACCCCTCTCCTGGAACCCCCCGGTCACACACAGTTTGTAAAGTTAAAATATTTATTTATCGATTTACAATTTAATCACACTATGTTTTAATGGGTACACAATAATCACCAATGGGGTGATGTAACAATGAATAAAATCTTTAATACACAAGGAGTAATAGTGAGCAAAACAATTCAGCACAGAAATAATACTTTTGTGTGTGTGTTCAGATCAAATAGCAGTCTGGTTACTAGTTCCCCCTGCACACCCCTCAACACCCCAACAGGCAATGTAAAGAGATAAGAGGAGAGAGAGCAAGTATTCAGGAATGGCAGAATTCAAACAAAATATCAATCCCAATTTCCCCCCAGGAACACAAGAGAAAAACAGAATTGATTGGATAGCGGTCAGAATGGTTTTAAAGTTATCTTGAGAATGGATTGGATAAAAACACTAAATATGGGTTAAATTGCTGAAATTGTTTAAATTCTTATGGGAGCCACTTTGGATAGTTACACACAAACTCTAGCAATGATTTGATACTAAGAAACAATGTGAAATCTTAAAATTAAGGTCGGAAGCAATCAAAAGCTGTTTTACACGTGTCAGAATTTCCCTGAAAACGAAATTCACGGCCAACTGTTCAGTGCACGGTAATCGCGATCACGGGAGAACCGTAAGGATTTGGGATGCAAATTAAAGCTGAAGTTGAAATTTTGTTTCTAGCACAAAAATTCAGGGAGTTATGGACGTTTTAGTTGAGGTCGTTTTTCCGAGATGGGCGCATAAATGGAAAACATAAATGGAAAACAGGAATGCACTTTTAAAATGACAAATGGGATTTCTAACACGAGATTATGACTATAGGAAAAGAGAATGCCACACATGACTCTCCACAGTTCCTGGCCAGGGAACCCTTCACGTGGTGGATACTCAAATCCTTTCTGGGATTCACTTTAGTTACACACAACACTAATGACGTATAATTTTAGAATACAAATAAGAGAAACTCAGCGTAATAAAAGTTCTGACAATTCAAAAATACTCCTAACAATGGGCCTCATTCCGAGTATGGCGTTAAGGGATAGCGGCCACCGCTAACGAGAGCGGTGGCGGTAATCCCTTACCGCCATACTCCGAGTTCCCTTAGCGCCATGGTGCTTTTAACACCTGCTTTTAGCAGGCGTTAAATACCATGGCGCTAAGGGACCTTGATGTTAATTACGCCACCGTAATTTACGGTGGCGTAATTGACGCCTTCCCCACTCCCATTATGCCCTATGGGGCGAGAATGGGAATGGGGAAGGGTAAATGGGGATTGGGGAATTACCGCCCCGCCAACCTTGGAATGGGGCGGTAATTCCGCCAACCACCAAGGCGCTGCCGGTCCGGGTACGGCGTCAACCAAGGCGTTAATAGCGCCATTGGTTAGCGCCGTACTCGGAATGAGGCCCAATATCAGGTTCTGAAGACAAGATAGGGTGGGTTTAAGATAGGGATTAACTATGGACAGTATATATGCTAGTGACACAGTTCTATCTATAGATACTCACTAGATATGTTTTGAAACGGAACCGTCAGGATTCTGGTCTGTCAAGATTTCTGGTCAGGGAAGGGAACCTGGTTTTGGGACAGACAGCTGGGTATATCGGATTGGACTGGGTCTGTTCACAGCACAGCACAGGACTGGATCAGATCTGCAATGGCTCTGGTCACAGCACTGCACAGGACTGGATTGGATCTTTTGGTTCTGATGATAATTAGTTCAGCAGGAAAACAGTACAGCACAGCCCGGCTGTATTTTGGTTCCCCTTAAGTTTCTGGGGTTGGTTCTGGTTCTGGAAATTTAAGGCCTATGGGCCTTTCTGCTTAGCCAAGTTTCTGGAGTCTGGAGCAAGTAAGATGGATAGTTCTGCAGCAGGGTGCTCCGTCAGCATTCGGATAGTGCGTGAATCTGTGTGTCCTTTTTGAGTGCTGAGCTGTCTCTATTTATGCTTATGAAAAAGGGGTGTGTGGGCTGGTTTAGCCTAAACTCGCCCCTTTGGCAGGGATTGGTCAGAGTCTCCTCTCTGTCTTGATAGGAGGAGAATAACAGGGTGTCACCTTTATGGTGAGGTTTTATGAGGCTTAGAGTCCACCCCTAGCTTCTTGAACACAAAATCTACTTTTGGTACAATACATATTTCCACATGTGCGACCTCTATAACAATCATATATACATATTACATATTTTGTGTAGCAGCTACTCCTCCAAACCCTGTCACTGTAGGATCTTGTGTCTGCTTTTCACAGAATTTTGCCCTTTTCATCCGGAACACAATGTCCAATTTAGGAGCACATTTCTACAAATGTGCGCGTTGAACATGAACATACGTGTATAAAGTTTCATGCTTCTATCAGAAATACATTTTTTTCTTCCCAGACATGCCACAGAGTTCTGGCGCCTTTTCACCTGTGCATCCAGAAATTACATTAACAATACTGTTATTTCTATATTTTGCACAATTTTACATAGGAAGTTATCAGTCTTTTTAAAATGTGTCTTTTCTCCGTGTTAAGCAACACATGGTTGTTTAGCTCCACCCCTTTGGTCTCTCCCTGGGACCCAGGAGCATCTCCTCCCTGTTTTTCCTTGGCAGAGGCCAGTTAAGACCCTTCACACCTCGCATTTCCTTTAGCTGGAGGATGTCCATTGTCTTCTTCTCCACTGCAGACCAAATTCTTCCCCCACCCTATAATCATCACTTAGGTGTGATTTCCTGGTGGAGCGAACTGGAGGGACTTGCCTCTGCGAGAAAAGCTGTTATTCCAGTTTGGGTGGCTTTTAGCCATTAATTTAAATGTTAATTCTGTTGCATTTTTCCTTAGCTTAAAAACAAACTTGTGATTTTAAACTAGCAGCGAGAATACTTATTTCAGATTCTAAACCATAGGATTAACAATTACAACATAGGTTACTCTCAGGAACAGGCCACTTAGATTTCATACATTTGATTTCAGTTTATACAGATTTTAAAGTTTATCATGCAGGCTTCTGACAGCTGTCATTCAGGCGGCCGAGGGAACTGCATCCAAATTTTGACAGGTTGCACAGGCAGGCAACTTCTGCTGTGGATGTTTCTTTGATGATTTCAGCTTTTCAGGACATTGTATGTTCACAATGATTTCTTATACTAAGTGAATTGTAGCACCCAGCAAGAATTCTGGATGTTTGAGGTTGTTTTGTACCGGCATTCTGCAGTTTCAGCAACCAAGAATAAGGATTTAAAGCAAGATTTTTGGATTTCCTTTAGCACAGCGCTGCTTTTCCCTCTGTACTCCATTTTCACTTGTTATGGAGCCCAGTGACATATTTCAGGAGTGAGATCTCTGTTCCACCACTGACAACATGCGTGGTAGATTGGGCAGCCATCTTTTTGTGTTGAAAAATGCGATTTTCAGAGGTTTTTGTGCGCACAAGGGTTTTGCGGCCATTTTGATGCTTCTGGCACCATCAGAACATAGTGATGCTGCATGGCAGAGCAACAAGTGGGTCAAGAGATCCCACAGAGCCCACCTTCACGACTTGAGTTTGACCGCCCGTCAAGGGGAAGTCGGGAGATTGGGATGTTCTTTCTTTCTTTGGCCCAGGTGGAAAATATGGTCTGCTTCTCCCATCAGTGCTGGATCGACAGGTTCTCCTTGCCAGTTCTGGATGGGAGTATGGAGCGATACTCCGGGTCCCTAGGGTCTTTCCTCCTGGTCCCCGAGTGGTCCTCCTTGGTACTTAGAATCCTTGGTTTCAGTGCTATGAGACAGAACAGAGCATGGTTATGGAATTTTCCCCACTACTATTCATGTAGAGGGGCAGGTGCATACATTGAATACCATTTACAATGTTGCCCACCTGTAATTCCTATGATTTTAACAGGTGGAATGGTTTTAACAGTTGGAATTTTCTAGGGGGCCGGAATGTCCCCCTCTGGGTTTCCGGTTTGCTCCGCTATTTGCCGCAGAGTATGTCTAGGATGGCAAATGCACAGCTGGTTGATGTGGACCCACTTGTCTTCCCCTTCTGCCAAACTGCACATGGGAATGCGGATTTTGTAGGCGACTGGTGAGATGTGTCTACAATTTCAAAAGGACCCCACCAAGTAGGGAGGAATTTGCGCTGTTTGGATTGTACAAATAGACCCGGTCTCCTCCTACTTGGTATTCTTTTTGAGTTGTTTTAAGGTCATAGTGGGTCTTCATACTGTCTGCAGATCTTTCTAGATTCCGCTGCACATAGGCAAAAGCATGTTGAAGGTTGTTTTCTCAGATTCTCAACATACTCGTGAGTTGTGGAGGCATTTATCAAGGTCTGCTCTTGGGTTCTGTAGAGCAGATGCTGGGGAAGCACCATCCATCGTCCAGTCATCAGCTCAAATGGAGAAAGTTTTGTTGCAGAAGAAGGGGTAGATCTGATGGCCATCAGGACAAGAGGTAGTCGAATTTCCCAACTTGGCCCAGAATCTGCTACAAACGTTTTTAATATGCTCACAATAGTCTTGTTGTATCTCTCAACTCTACCACTAGAGGCTAGCCGGTAGGCAATGTGTAGTTTCCTTTTGACCCACATCTTTGTCATCACTTCGCTAGTGAAGTGGCTATCTCGGTCTGACTCAATCCTTTGGGGTAGTCCAAAACACGAGATGATGTGATTGATCATCAAGGCAGCTGCTGTTTCTGCCTTGCAATTTGGGGCCGGGAGACATTCCACCCATTTAGTGAACAAGCATGTCACGGTCAACATGTACTTGTTCCCCCTAGAGGAGCGAATCACGGGCCCGATAAAATCGACTTGTAAATCTGACCAAGGCACTGTCATCCCCCTCTTTTGGAGGGGAGCACAGTGTGTAAGTGATGTTGGCTGAACTTGTGCACACACAAGACATCCCTCCAAGTATTGGTCGAGGTCCTGCCCCATGTCTGGCCAGTATGCAACCTCTCGCAAGATTTCTTGTGTCGTATGAAACCCCTGATGATCAGCTGTGGCTGCATCATGGGTGTGACTTAGCATCAGGCTTTGGAATGAGGTAGGGACCACCCACTGGTCATGGCCAGCTATGGATCTCCTCACCAACAAACCATCTTGGATTCGGAACATTCCAGGACATTTCATCAACACTCTGAGGTCCTCTTTCCCTATGTAATCGGTATCCGTCAGGGGGAAGTTCTCAGGGTCCTCAATGTGTTGATAAAACTTACCAATTATTGGATCCCCTTTTTGAGCCGTAATCAAATCAGCATCTGGGGTCTCCTTACTCCATTGTGCAGTTGAGAATTCATTGTGAGCATTTGTCTGGGACCTAGTGATAGCAGTGACCTGGATTTCCCCCAACAGGGACTCGATCTCTAATAGATCCCCTTAGATGGCTCTGGTTTTAGCCAGCTGATCAGCTAATGATAAAATTTATCAATTATAGGGTCCCCTTTTTGAGCCGTAATCAAATCAGCGGGCTTCCTTCCGAGTAGGGCACAAAGGGATAACAGGCACCATTAAGGACATCGGTGCCGGTAATCCCTTTGAGCCCTATTCCGAGGTCCCTTAGCGGGTCGCTCCCTTAACACCTGGTCTGACTAGGAGTTATGGACGGGACCCGTTAAGGGACTTCGGAGCTAATAACGGTACCTCAAATTGCGGTACCGTTATTAGCTACTTCCCCATTCCCATTGAGCCCTATGGGGGCTCAGATGGGAATGGGGAATGGCTTTTTCAATAGGGACTTACCGGTCCCTCCAGGGTCGGAATGGATGAGTAAGTCCCCATTGAACCAGGTCAGACCCGGACCCGGTATGGGAGGTAGTCATGGCGCAAATAGCGCCATGACTACCTCTGTACTCAGAATGAGAACCAGCATCTGGGGTCTCCTTACTCCATTGTGCAGTTGAGAGTTCATTGTGAGCATTTGTCTGGGACCCTACAGGTCGACCTGGTTTTCCCCCAACAGGGACTCAAACTCAAGTAGATCCCCTTGGATGTCTCCGGTTTTGGCCAGCAAATCAGCTAGGTCATTTCCAGTTTTGTCTGGTCCCTCAATATTTTGTATTAATTTCCCATGTTTCAATGGTTTGTTATTAGCACATAGCATGCCTCTGGTTTTCCAGTTAACCAGGTGCTCCACGAATCCATTCCGTACATAATCTGAGTCTGTGATTATGACCAGTGCGTGGAGTTGGTGTTGGACAGCAGTGAGCATGGCTTCATGTTGTTACGGTCACCTGGTATCCACGGGGACGCCACCCAGCCCCGGTTGGATGATTTGTACTCTCGAACCCTCTCCCGGTCCCTTGGTAAGGTCTCTGGTGAAAGATGGGTCTTAATAATGTAAAAGGTGGATTCTCCGTCCTGCTCCTTGTGGCAGGGGTGCGTAGATGTGGGGGGCGAGCAGCGACCAAGTTACTTCACTGGTGCAAGCCCCCCTGTGGGAATCCAGGCCTGCTGCGACACCGTAGGTTTGCTGCTTTATAGTCTTTATATGCAGTTCTTATGTTCCTCTTAGTTCGAATAATAATGGCTTGCTTCTTTCCTTTTAGGCATGGAAAGGTATTTTGGTGTTGTCATGCAGTTTGAAGATGAGCATGGGCCAGTAGGCGAAAGCGTGGTGTGCGCGATTCTGTCCGGTGAGTAATGAGCGATGCGCGGCGTTGTTTCACCTTTTATATTGCTAACCTGTGTCTTTTCTCTCCTTGCAGGTTGCGATGTTCCTCACCGAGCGCCGTAATGTTCCAGCAATGATACTGACCAGGAGATGACTACCCAGGAAAGAATTATGTGGCTTTCTTCATTGGGGACGAAACATGAGTAAACACTGACTAATGCTGTCTTTCTTTCTTTCTCCTCTTTCCAGGTTATGGTATTCCAGGATGCATGCAGTGCCAGATGATGGAGTTCGTACCTTCAGATGAGTGGAACTGAAGTCAGCGATGGATTGAAGACAGGATACTGTTCCAGGTAAGTTTCGTAGTGGTCTTTCTCTCTCTGCAGGTCCTTGGTTTCAGGTAAGCTGGCATCAAAGAACCGGACACGGTGAGCGTTACGCTGCCCACAGCAGAATAACGCAAAGCATGTTCTGCTGTTTGGGCGCGGTTTAAATAGTCTCAGATAAAGTAGTCCAGGTAAAATAGTCCCAGACCTGCCACACTCAAAGTAGTCCAGGTAAATCAGTGGCAGGCCTGCCACACCCAAAAGACTAGACCACATAGCTCATTTCCTTGTAACTGAGCTATGTTTGTGCCTCCAAGTTGGCTGAACCCCCCACCCCAAATTAAAAAGTCCCAAGTAAATAGTCCCATTCTAGTGTTGGTCTTCATGATGGTTATGAGCCTGGCACCAAAGGTGCCAAGACTGACTCCAAGAGAGTCTTAGATGAGGTTTTAAGGCCTTTGACCTGGCCCTAACTGGAAGGCTGACTTGTCAGTGATGGCCAGGGGAAAGGGTCATGACAGCACTCCCTCCCAAGGCCCCTCTCACAGTTTGGCTGGGTAATTCTGATGGAACTTTTTAATTAAGCGAGGTGCATGCATGTATTCACTAGGTTCCCATGATCTGTCTTGAGGGCTGTATCCCTTCCAATCAACTAAGCAGTATAGTTTGGATATGGTGTATTTTGAGTCTAGGATATCCTTTACGTCAAACTCTGGTTCTCCATCAACTAATAATGGTTTTGGTGGTGTTGTAACCCAAGTACTGGGTTGTACCGGTTTCAGGAGTGATACGTGAAACACAGGATGAATCTGCATAGTGGGTGGTAGGGCTATTTTAACTGCCACTGGATTTATTATGGATTCAATAGAATAAGGTCCCAGATATCGGGGATGAAAGTTCCGAGTCCCTGGGCACATATTTTGATGCTAACCAGACCTTGGGCCTCATTACGAGTCTGGCGGTAACCGAGGCGGTAAAACCGCCTGGATACCGCCGGACTCGTATTACCATTCCGCCTCCGTGATTCCTGGAATTACCGGGGCATTACAACCCCGGTTTTCCGGGAATCACGGAGGCGGAATGGTGTTAATCCCCATTCCCATTGGATCATGGAAACACTGGCATCATTTCGTAATGCTGCCGGTGTTTCCTCGTCCGCCTGCAGGCGGGCGGTGTTAAACCCGCCAGGTCAAACCTGGCGGGAACATCACCTCCCGCCGGCAGGAGTCAGGATCAGGCGGTCCGGAAACAATGGTGGCGATGGGTTTACCGCCACCATTATTTCCGGACCGCCTGATTTGTAATGAGACCCCCTGTCTCCAATTTGATAGTCAGGGGCTTTACTACAATGTTGGTCAGCAAATTTCTTTTGTCTGTTCTTGGCTTGGAGTAAATGTGCTGCTGCTTCTTTGAAGGCCTGGGAAATAGTCATATGTAGTGTTTTAACCGCTGGCATTTCCAACGTGGTTGGGAGATCCAATTCTGAAGTACGTGGATGTCTACCATATATAGTGTAGAAAGAGGTTTGTCCAGTGCTGGTGTGTAATGAATTATTATAGGCAAATTCAGCTATCCATAACAAGTCCTTCCAATTTCTTTCCACTTGATGTAACATGCAACGTAAGTATTGCTTGAGGGTTTGGTTTGTTCTTTCTGTTTGCCTTGGTTTGTTCTTTCTGTTTGCCATCTGTTTGAGGATGGTGACTTGTGGATAGTCGAATGTCAATTTGGGCCATTGAACAGCATTTCCTCCAGAAGTTGGATACAAACTGACTACCTCGATCTGAGATCAAGACCAATCGAAAACCATGTAGCCGTACGATTTCCTCCAGGAATACTTTTGCTAAATTGGATGCATTTGGAAGACCCTTAAAAGGAATAAAGTGTGCCATTTTAGAGAACAAGTCTACAACTACTAAGATGGTAATGAATCCTTGAATGGGAGGTAGATCTGTAATGAAATCAAGGGACAGTGTGTGCCATGGTGTGGGAGGAATTTCCAATGGTTGGAGAAGACCAGCTGGTTTCAGCTTTTGGGACTTGTTTTGTGCACACACACCGCAAGATTGGATATATTGTATGATGTCTTTATGCCATGCGGGACACTAATAGTTTCGTTTTACTTTAGCTAGAGTTTTGGCAATTCCAGGATGACCTTCAGTCAGGGAGTTGCGATAACCCGAAATAACCTTCTCTTGTAAATCTTTACCTGGCCAGTATAGTCGGTTCCTAAAATATGGTAACTGGTCTTTAATGGTGTAATGTTCTCCTTGAGTACACCACTCTTGTGAGAAAGTGGGATCCACTAAGAGTTGGATCTTGTTTTGGAGTTCACCCTGTGTCAATGTTGTCTTAAGACCCAGGAGTTTGTCTTCTGGAATGATGGCTACTGGATTTGGAGTTATGTATACCTTTTTATCAACACCCATGCGGGACAAGGCATCAGCCTTTCTGTTTCGGACTCCTGGCCGGTAGGTGATCACATAGTCATATTCAGCGAACAAAAGAGCCCACCGCAGTTGATGGGATGATTGAGCTTTTGCTGTTTTTAAGTATTGCAGGTTTCGATGATCAGTTATGACCGTGACAGTATGTCTAGCACCAAGGAGATAGTGTTGCCATGCCTTGAAAGCTGATTTTATAGCTAAGAGTTCTTTGTCTGTGATAGCATATTTGAGTTCCGGAGGTGAGAATTTTCATGACCAGAAGGCCACAGGTTGTAACTGGCCAGTTAAGAATGGCATCTAACTTGTGCCTATCCATTCTGATGCCTTTTGGTGTAAGGATAAAACCGAGGAACTCCACTTCGGTGACATGAAAAGAGCATTTCTTTTTGAGTTTAGCATACAGTTTATGTTGACAGAGTTTAGTAAGGACGGAGCGGACATGCCTGACATGGTCTTCTTTTGTAGCAGAATACACTAAGATGTCATCAATGTAAACCAGGGCGCAAACGTCGATTAACTCCCGCAAAACATCATTCATAAAGTACTGGAATGCAGCAGGAGGGTTGCAAAGTCCAAAAGGCATTACCTGGTATTCATTCAAGCCGTATTTGGTACGAAAGGCGGTTTTACATTCGTCTTCTTTCTTCACTCGAACAAGATGGTATGCCCCCCTAAGGTCCAGTTTGGTATAGATTTGGGTGTCATTGACTTGATCCAATAATTCGGGAATAAGGGGCAGTGGATAGCGTTTTTTTATTGCGATCTGGTTTAATGCGCGACAGTCGATGCAAGTCCTCAAATCTCCTTCTTTCTTTGGTACGAAGAATAAGGGACTGGCTGCCGGTGATCTAGATGGGCGGATAAATCCATTTGCCAGGTACTGATCAAGATAAGATTTCAAGTGGAGGTTTTCTGGTTCATTAAGTGCATAGATTCAACCACAAGGAATTTGCACACCAGGTATGAGGTCTATCTGACAATCGTAGGGCCTGTGCGGTGGTAGTGTATTGGCTTGTTCTTTCTGGAACACGTCTTAAAAATCTTGGTATTCATTTGGTAGAGTACTAGTCACACCTAGTACAATCGCCGCCGTACTGGGAGTAGTAGATGTACATAAGTCTGCTTTCCCCTTTTCTTGCTAATGACATGTGCGAGCACAATCATCGGAAAAGGCCAACTTCTTGGCACGCCAATCTATTAGAGGGTTGTGAGCTACCAACCATGGCATCCCTAAGATTAGTCGAAACTGAGGAGCTTTGATGAGATCGAATGCAATAGATTCTCAGTGTCCATCCTGGCACAGTAGGGTTAGTGCTGCTGTACATTGGGTTACTGGTCCAGAAGCTATTTCTGTCCCATCAATAGTAGTAACATTTTCAGTAGTCGACTTAGAGCATAAGGGAAGCCCCATCTCTGCTGCCAGATCTTGGTCTACATAATACCCAACTGCTCCACTCTCTATGTATTCTTCGACAGCATGCATCCGAGACGGGTGTTGGTGATTGATCAAAATTACTGGTAATGCAAAGATGAGGTCTGTGGTTCATCCTTCTCCCTCGACAAGCGGACCTATATGCTTGCCGGGCTTGGTAGTTTTCCGACTCCTTGTTATTATCTTCCTTCTCTGTGGCTCCAACGGTTCTCCTTGGTGGTTTCACTGGACATTCTTTGAGGAAGTGGCCTGATTTTCCGCAATATAAGCATAAGTGCTGTTGCCTTCTCTTGTCTCTTTCAGTTTTAGTTAAAGGGGGCTGTACACCTCTGATCTGCATGGGTTCTACCGTGTTTTCCAATGTACGTGGAACATTAGCCTTTGACCGGACATTCACAGCTCGAGTGTCTAACCTTATCCGGTCTGCTTTTCGGTCTTGTAATCTGTGATCTAATTGCACCACAAGGTTGATCAATTCTCCACAGTCTTTAGGTGGGTTAACCACTTGAGCAAGGACATCCTTTAGTTTCCCTCGTAGACCCCGATGAAATAGTGTGGTCCTTTTTCCCTCAGGCCACCCAGCTTCAACGACTAGTCTGTTAAATGTTGCTATATATGTAAGCAAGTCTTGACTTCCTTGACGGAGTGACAAAAGTTTGTTGTCTAATGCTTGGCCTTGGGTATGACGAGCAAAGAGTTTTTCCATTTCCATCTGGAAACCCCCAAAGTCATGTAACAACGGGTTATCCTGATTTACCAATGGAATGAAGACGACACCAGTTCATGAACGTTGCGTACGTCTTGGTGTCCCCTGTAAATCGTTCGGGTGGAGCTAAAGGAACTGCCCCAGGAAGGGTTATTTGTACTGGATTGGTGGAAGAAGTTGGTACAGGTGCTGGCGGAATGTTACCAGGCAATGGGGTCTATCCTGCCTGTGATTGGAACAATTGTCTACTTATTTGGTCAGTATGATGCTTAGTAACAATCAAATCCCTCCTAAGAGCGTTGGTTTCTTGCCTGGCTGAATGTACTTCAGCGCGTAATTGTCCCAACAACTGAACCAACTGGTCAATCTCTGAAGTCTCCATGATACCCAGGTGGATAATATTATTGAGGCTTTGCATTCTGTTACGCTCACCTGGTATCCACGGGGACGCCACCCAGCCCTGGTTGGATGATGTACACTCTCAAACCCTCTCCCGGTCCCTTGGTAAGGCCTCTGGTTAAAGATGGGTCTTAATATTGTAAAAGGTGGATTCTCTGTCCTGCTCCTCGTGGCAGGGGCACATAGATGTGGGGAGCGAGCAGCGACCAAGTTACTTCACTGGTGCAAGCCCCCCTATGGGAATTCAGGCCTGCTGCGACTCCGTAGGTTTGCTGCTTTACAGTCTTTATATGCAGTTCTTATGTTCCTCTTAGTTCAAATAATAATGTCTTGCTTCTTTCCTTTTAGGTATGGAAAGGTATTTTGGTGTTGTCATGCAGTTTGAAGATGAGCATGGGCCGGTAGGTGAAAGCGCGGTGTGCGCGATGCTGTCTGGAGAGTAATGCGCGATGTGCGGCGCTGTTTCACCTTTTATATTGCTAACCTGTGTCTTTTCTCTCCTTGCAGGTTGCGATGTTCCTTGCCGAGCGCCGTAATGTTCCAGCAATGATACTGACCAGGAGATGACTACCCAGGTAAGAATTATGTGGCTTTCTTCATTCGGGAGGAAACATGAGTAAACGCTTACAAATGCTGTCTTTCTTTCTCCTCTTTCCATGTTATGGTATTCCAGGATGGATGCGGTGCCGGATGATGAAGTTCGTACCTTCAGGTGAGTGGAACTGAAGTCAGCGATGGATTGAAGGCAGGATACTGTTCCAGGTAAGTTGCGTAGTGTTCTTTCTCTCTCTGCAGGTCCTTGCTTGCAGGTAAGCTGGCATCACAGAACCGGACACGGTGAGCGTTACGCTGCCCACAGCAGAATAACGCAAAGCATGTTCTGCTGTTTGGGTGCGGTTTAAATAGTCTCAGGTAAAGTAGTCCAAGTAAAATAGTCCCAGGCCTGCCACACCCAAAAGACTAGACTGCATAGGTCAGTTCCTTGTAACTGAGCTATGTGTGTGCCTCCATGTTGGCTTAACCCCCCCCCCCAAGTTAAATAGTCCCAAGTAAATAGTCCCATTCTAATGTTGGTCTTCATGATGGTTATGAGCCTGACACCAAAGGTGCCAGGACTGACTCCAAGAGAGTCTTGGATGAGGTTTTAAGGCCTTTGACCTGGCCCTAACTGGAAGGCTGACTTGCCAGTGAGGGCCAGGGGCAAGGGTCATGACAGATGCACAGCCATCAGCTCTGCCACTTGACTACATCGGGGACCGATTTTGTACCCAGCGGAAGGTTCTGGGGCATCATTCACCCATGCATTCCCTACGCCGGCCACAATTTCCTTTTCCCCGTTGTTGTCAACATGGTAGGAGCACCCATCCACATAGACAGTGGGCATTCACTCACACTGGTCTTCTTCATAGACTTTGGGCCTCATTACATGGTTGGAGGTAAGGGAAAAACGATGCCGGTAAATGATTACTGGCATCGCTTACCGCTCCGGGCTATTACGACCCGCCAATGTTAGGCGGAATCCTGTGCAGTGCCCTTTGGGACCACTACACACAATTAAGACCACAGGTGGCAATACAAGTTTTACCTTTGGTACAAGCCTGTACTACTATGTCAGAGTGGTAGCAGTGGCGGAGCAGCCAGGCTTATCTCAAGAGTATATGAGCAGTAGCAGAGATTACACAAAGGGACGACAATTACTGTGACTCAAGCAAACACTGACTCAAGGTTTCAGGTAAAAAATATAAGTACATTTATTTTTTAACCATTCGTTATAAACACTACACTTCTATTAAACTCAAATAAAAACCACACGTTAAATATACAACTAACCAATTCACTTTGTACAGTAAGTCTCAAGGTAAGTACCCTGTGTTTGGTGTTACGAACAAAACACGTTACCGTGAATACAATTGCGATCACTTTTTGACAGTTCGGTCTATTAAATAAACACATATCCGTGACATGGAATGCTACCGGGGTAAAAACACACTTAGCACCTATGATACCCAGAGGGAGTTGGAGGCAAAAATCACAGGCAACATTTTGGTTAGGCAGGCAGAATCAAGAACCACTCAGAGACAGGAGTTGAAAAGTCAAAGGACCGGAGCCAGGGTTGAAAGACACCGGGGCCTGTTGCCGAAGATCACACAGTCAGACAGTTCACGATTCACAGTAGCCAAAAGTACTTAGATATTGTCAATGTTCGGAAGCAAAAGTTAGAAGAAGGAGGGAAGACAAGGGCAAGAATTGGCAATGAAGAAAAGGGATTCACCCAGTTTCCTCATGTAGAACACAGTACCTTGTTCCAATGGTGTAGCTGGTCCCCTGGCAGTTGTTCCTGTTGGTTTCCCGCAGACCCACGATTCCTGGAGCTTCGTTGTGAAGGAGGACGTCTGAAGGGGGTCTGCACCACACAGGGATGAAGCCGGCAGCAGCAACGAGGAATAAAAGGTACGCTCCTTAAAAACAGGAGAGGCTCTTCAGGTGGCTATCGGGACCCCTAACACATCGTGCAGAGATTTCGACCAAGGAAGAGGATCCTCTGGCTGTGGAAGATGAGCTGGTTATCCCCACCAAGCTCAAGGGAAGAAGACTCCGGACTGGATCTTCTCTGAGTCGTTGAAGGGAAGATAGCTCAGGACTGCAGCAGGGCTTCACCGGGACGGGGTAGTTGCAGCAGCCGTTGTTCTCTCCGCTTCTCTTCGGTTCCTTGTAGTTCCAGTGGCGACTCTCTGACTTCTAGCACAAGAGACCGGCCTTTTATGGGAAAAACCCCCATTCACACAGCCTGGCTGTCAATCAATCAGCAGGGGGGTTGTCCAGCCCGGACAACTACCCTGGCCAATCATGACAAAGTGCAACTTGGGTTTCCTAGGATACCCTGTGCAGGGGGTGACTACACCCCTCCCTCACATTCAGCCCACCTAGACACCCAGGCGCCTTGAGGAGGGCTTCTGAGCAGAAGCCCGCCAAAAGACAATGAACAAAGAAGGCGAACCTAGTTTGCCGCGCCAAGTAAGACACAAGAAGGACTTTAACAAAAAGAAATGGCGAATAAACTCAACTGGAGCCAAAAGAAAGACGATTTGGTCAAGCGGGTTTATGTTCGAGGCTAATATAATCACCAAGAACAGTACTACGTTTATCTAATATAATCGCGGTAGAAAGGTTAGGGTAGATACCACTGCCACCAGCCAAGTCTGAATGTTAAAAGAGCGAAACAATGCTCTAGGAGGTACAGATAAAAAGGGATACAAGTTAACCCTTTCCAGTACTCCATGGCAAATGGGGTGTACTGGATCTGTGGTAGATTGACTAAGTAAAGTTAATGTAACTTTACCCTTTTCTGGGGGACGGTAGTCGCCTCAGAAATGGAGTCGAGGGAAGTCTCAAAGTCAACCTTGTGCCACGGCACTGAAGGTGCTGTGTGACACACAAAAAGAAGGGGGCTACTGAAGTGGGGTACGTCAGAGTCCACAATCACAAAAACAGGTAGAAACACATAGCAAAACACAGGTAAGAGTGGGAGAAAAGCTCTCACTCTTACCAAGTGGAAAAAAATAAACTCCAAAAGTCCAGCAAAGCTGCTGAGGGACTCACTAGGTGAGGGAAATTAGCCATAGATGAGAATTCTGCCTAACAGCCAACCCGCTATTAGCGGCACCGTAAATAACGGTGCCTCTAATAGCGGCATGGGCGCGGGCACGTGACCCTTCATACCGGCAATACCGGCATGGCGTAAATAGGAGGACTTAAATGTAAGCCGGTCTTGTGGGTACAGCTGGTCTGATCGGCAACTCGTAATTCAACACATTTAACTAAACAGGTCTGTATTGTTTAGAGTATGCAAGTTTGCAAGTTAGCGCAGAGTTTGCAACAAGATATATATAGGCAGCACACAAAGAGAGCTGAGGACAAGGATTCGTGAGCATCTGAGCAAAATCGGCAGTCAGGACCTGACCCTTCCACTATCAGCACATTGGCAGAAAAATCACCAGTGGGATGACAAATCTCGAATTAAATTAGTCGGATTACAACATATCATAATGAATAAAAGAGGTGGAGACAGAGTCCTAACATTACGTCAAGCAGAAGCAAGACTAATCTGTCACTTTAACACAACCGCGTTAGGTTTAAATTTAGATACGGAAATGGCGTCATTCCTATAGACTAATTTATGTATCTTACACAATACCCTGTTTAGACTTAATAGACTGATTGGTGTGATGTATTGCATAAGTAGATGGTTGTGATTAACTAATCGTATTTATGACTCTTGAGTAAGTTAACATTAGGGCATCATAACTATGTTGCATTCTGTCTAAGTACTCTCTGATTACCAAGGAATGAACAACGCAGTATAAAGAGTAGCAAATGTGAGTATTAGAGCTGAGTCCAGTACAACGGATTGTTAACAAGTTCTTTGTTTGTTTATTCATAATTATTAGGGAATATCTAATATATCACATAGAATTTCAAATGTATACGGAATAAGTAAAATCGTCTTCAATCTGCATATTCTTTTTGGTTACCATGACGATGTCCGAACGGAGATACACTCGTAATACTAGTTTTGCTTTCTTTATGGTATACACTTTCTCTAAATGGCTGCTATAATGAATGCATGCACATTCAAGTATCCAATAACAAAAAAATTGTCAGTTTAGAGTTCATTTTAAGATTTAGCGTGCTGGTTGCCTGGCAACAATGCGTAGCGGCGGTTTCAGCTGCGCGTCACCTTGGGAACAGGGAAACAAAGAGTTCCAAGATGGTGCCCGCCAGCTTCTCCTCTTCGAATAAGCCAACGCGTATGACCGAGGAAGTAAGTTAAGAACAATAATTTAGCTTTCAGTTTCTTCTATGTTCCCCTGATCTAATGGCCCACTAAATAGGCAGAAGGGATCATTTACCTTAAATCTAAGAATGAAATCCGTAGGAACATATCGTTGTGTATGAACTAACTGATACAGGATTTACCGCGATGAAGTGTAGCGTGATTCAGCAATTTAAAAGCTAACGATTTTTTGGTTGCCAAAGTTACATTGGTTTCTCTGCCCTATTGGACCACTACAGACACAGATGGGTTGTTCTATTTGAGATAATAAGGCGTTGTTTGGAACTTACTGTCAGAAACCGTACGATTCTAATGTTGGTCTAAAAATATAACTTATCATGAAGAAGGTAGCATTGGAACTAATGGGTTTGCTTTTTAACCCTTATGGCATCAGAATCTATGTAAATGGGATTAAACCCAATACAAGTTCAAAACCACTAAGATGAATTAATGACTCCCGACGAGGGTAAGCAAATTAATTAATGTGGCATAGTTACAATCAGCAGCATCAGATCTGAATAATTGTGACTAATGAGATTTTTTTGTCTTGTGTTCGTGTTGTTTGTCCATTTCGCCCCTTTTCTCCCTGCCCTGGTTTTTTATACTTTGTGGTTTTTTACTTTTGTGTTTTTGGCTTTAATGATTATTGATGATATGCTCTTCACTTACCCCGTTTTATCCTTCCCAATGCCAACCCTTATTTCTCTGTCTGGTGCACGATTTGTTTTTGCTTTGGGTTTGCACATATATATGGGATAATATTTATGTGCCTTTGAATTGTTGAATACTACTCATAACTGTTTGGCATTGGACATGACACACATGTGAACCGAAATTATGGACCTGTGTTTGTTGTTTCTTTGATTTATGTTGCTTCAAAATTTTACACTATAAATTTCAAGGATCCATAAGGAATATATTAGCCCTGATTTGAAAAAGGCCAGAGGGCCGAAACAAGTGTTATCACCTAAGGGCCAATCTAACAATAGACACGTTTCTCACCTTATTGGGCGCAATGTCCTGGATCTTTTCTCTTTTTTAAACATGAGGACATCACAAGTCAGGCGGACATGCTAATACCGGCATGAAGAAGGCGCTAAAAGTGGATACCAGCATGGCGGCAATACCGGCATCGCGAACCACCCGTAAACTGCCATGTGCAGTGTTCTCAACTGCCACAGGTGCACACAATCAGCACAGGTGGAGGCAATGTAGACTGGGCCAGCACAAAAGGAGCACACCACACCCATTCCCACACCAAAATGATTCCAATACTAGTAGCAATACTGGGGCTGGAGGACATGCTTGCATTGCTACACCAGCAACAACAACAGGCAGGACAGAGGAGACGCAGGAGGAGAAGGAGGGTGAGTCAGGCACAGCATGCCCCACCAGTGCAGGCAGTTGTACCACACAGGCAGCCTCCAATCCCTTGAATCACAGCCAGTCCATTCAACCTAACCCCTGAGCAGATCCACACCCTGTACCGTCTGGACCGGGACACCATCACCACCATTATGGACATGATACACAACGACATCGCCAGCCTCATTGACATCCGTACCGCCATCCCCCCTCTACTGAAGGTGGTGTCTGTGCTCCCCTTCCTGGCCACAGGCACATACTAGCACACGGTAGGGCAGATGCATGGCATATCACAACCATTATTCTCACGCACGCTAAACCAAGTGCTCGATGCCCTCCTGAAGCACACAAGCGACCACATATCCCTGCCACAGACTGCCCAAGAGATCTCCAACACCAAAGTTGGCTTCCATTCACTGGCAGGCATCCTAAGTTGCATTGGTGCCCTCAATGGCACCCATGTGGAATTGGTGGTCCCACATGCCAGGGAGGGAGTGTACCGCAACCATAAACTATACCACTCCATCAACGTGCAAATGGTATGTGACTCAAACAAGATCATCACACATTGTTGTGCCCGATTTCTCGGATCAACCCATGATTCAATGGTTCTGCGGAACTCTAGGATGCCACGCTACATGGAGCGACATGCCGGACAACGTTCCTGGCTACTCGTGAGTTGCATGGCAAGCACATGGAAGTGTGATGGGGGAGATGTATACTGCACCTGGGTAAGATTAGTCGGGGGGTGGAAGATGCATACTGCACCTGGTTGGTATTAGTTGAGAGACTGAACAATGGCCATACTGTAATACACTGTGCCCCAAAGCAGCCCAGACTGAACCTGACACCAGAAACAAATATGCAAGACGTCAGCTGCACAACAATGACAACAAGCCAGTACTGCAACCATACCATATCCATCCACATGTACACTGCACATCATCAGACCGTACCCTCTGCAATACAATGCAGTGTCATGCTGTCAGTATGCCCATTGCAAATGACCGCTGAACACCATCACAACGGACATGCGTCCATGAGTGCATACAAAGGAATCACATGAAGCCAATATACAGAATGTCACTGGCACATCACCACAGAAGTGCAGAATGCCAGCATGGTGACATCAAGCGTGGAATGGCAGATCATTAAGAGTCTGGTTCCAACGGTGACAGGATCAAAGCATACGATGAACTACACATCACCTAGATCATGGCAACAACTGCCGTAGGCAACCACAGTGCATGAACACTTGCAAGGAATAGGACACCCCTGCATCAACTAGACGATGCTACGCACACCTGTGGATCATGTGACTTCACACATTGCAGTTACTTTGATTACCTCCATTAATGCAGGGATATGTGGATGTGGTCAAGCAATCAATGCAGGCTTGTGTGTGATAGGCACAGGTTCCATTTGATGAAATCGCTTACACATAACTATTGTTGCACCCATGCAGGTGATGCTGGCTATCCCTTGAAGAGGTGGCTCTTTACCCCTGTCCGGGACCCGCAGAACAGGCACGAAGAGGACTACAATAGTGCACATACCCGTACCCGTGTGGTGATTGAGCAGACCTTTGGCCTTCTGAAGGCACGGTTTCGCTGCCTCAGCTGGTCGGGTGGGGCACTCATGTACAGGCATGAGAAGGTGACCAAGATCATCATGGCATGTGTCATGCTGCACAATATGTGCATCAGACGGAACGTGCCTCTGCCCCCTGACATTGAACTGCAACCACCTGGTGAGGCTGAGGAGGAGGAAGAAGATGGGGCTGCACGTCAGGCAGGTGGCGATGCACAGGAGGGACATGCACATGGATGCAGAGGGTGCAATGGATGTGGGACTCAGGGCACTGGGTGTTGGGGGGACATGGACACTGTGCACTGTTCACCAATAAAGCACACATACACAATAACCAATGTCCAGTCATGTGATTGTTCTTGACACAACGGGTGTATTAACCATTAAGTGAATAGGAAGTATATGAACCCTCCACCCCCGAACACCCTCTCACCCCTCCCCCCACAACTCCCCCAAACACCCTCTCACCCCTCTCCCAAAACTCCCCCAAACACCCTCTCCCCCCACCCCCACAACTCCCCTAAACATGGCGTGCACTTCAGTGCAGCATTAGTCTGCAACAGTCACCAATAACAGGCTGCCCCTACTTCCCACGTCCTCTACCAGCATTGGGTGGTTGCAAGTCTGGCCGCTGCAAGGACCACGCTGGCCTGCGCAGGGGGCTGGTCTGCCTGGAGCTGGCAGAGGAGGAGGTGCTTGCTTGCTCCAGTCCCTGTGCGGGACGCTGGCTCTCCACTGCATCCGCGATGCGGCTGAGGACCTGCCTCGCAGCTGCCAACGCATCGCAAATGCGTGTTGTACTGGCTTCTATTGTGAGTTTTATGCCCTTTGCGTATTCACGACAATCCTCCCTCGCCAGGGCACCCTCGCTCACGTGCTGGCCAACCAGCGCAGTGAGCTCCTCCTGGTGCTGTTGGATGAAGCTGATTCCCTGGTCTCTGTCCCTGCCTTTGGTTGATCTTGGCGCAGCTTGCGGCATGTGTCTGCCATCAGGTGAGCTCTCCCTGGAGCTCCATCTCCCTGCCAATGACTCACCACCAGACAGCTCAAGTGTGTCATCTTGATCGGGGAGCCTCCTCCGCCACCTGTTCCCATGCCCTGGCTCCTATTGGCTGTAAGTATGCCACGGACATGGAGTCGCAGGTCATCCCAGCACTTGCGCACGTCCTTTACAGTGCAGGAGGTGGAGCCCTCCGCACTGACTTTGCGTGTCACCTCCTCCCAGATCTCCTTCTTTCTTATCTGGGCGGCACGCCGCATGTCTTGGACAAACACAACCTCCGCATTTGCAGCTAGTGTGTCGGTGAGCATAGCTCCTCCACTGAGAAACGGACCTTGCGCTGGCACACAGCACCTTGCTTCAGGGGCTTAAGCATTCTGGTGTGGTGTTAGCTGAAGTTGGAACTGCTTTTGTCCTTGATTTTAAGACTTTCGTCCTCGAGACAATTTTCTCTGGCACAATCATGCAAGTCAGCCAGACCTTGTGCGAAGGGACTCTTCTTGTTTTGGCCACATCTGACCTCCAGAGGAAAGCCTTGCATTGACAGAATCCAGGAAGTAATTCGGCAATTACTCACATTTCCGGCCCAGATTCTGTCACTCTGAAGATATTGCAAAGGTTGGTGTGGAGTCTCCACTATGATGTGTTCCCCCTGGGTGAACGGGCGGTAATTCTTCAATGCCCACACCGTTGCGCGGAGTGCCTTCTCACAATCGTTGAATTTTTCCTCCACAGAGGATCAAGTCTTACTCACATAGGAGATTACTTTATTGACCTTGTTGTGCTTTTGATATAATACTGCAGTCAAGCATGTATTGGAGAACCCTGTCTCCAAGAAGAACTCCTTGTTTTTGACATGGTAAGCTAGGCTAGGCGCTTATGAGAGGCTTCTTTTGAGTTGTCTGACTGCCTCGGCTTGTTCTGGACCCCACTCCCACTTGACCCCCCTTCAAAAGATGGATCAGGGGTCTTGTGATCTCTGCGTAGTCCTCAATGAATTTTCTGCTGTAATTAGTTAGTCCAAGGGGGCTCTTTAGTTCCCACAGAGTTGTGGGGTCTTTTATTTTCTGGAGGGCTTCTACTTTCTTTTCCTGGGGACAGAGACCCTGAGGAGTTATCTCATTCCCCAAGAAATTGACACGGGTTCTGCAGCACTGTGCCTTCTGAAAGGAGAGTTTTGCTCCGGCAGCCCTCAACTGTGTCAGAACATAATGGATCTCCGCTATGTGTTCCTCCACAGTTGAGCTTTTGAGTATAACATCGTCTACATACGCCAGGTTACCCCTTTCACCCAAGTCGGGCATGGCCTTGTGTAGAAAGATGTTAAATTCATTGCCGGAGTTGATGTACCCGAAGGGAGTCCGGGTCAAAGTTACTTCTGCCCCCCAAAGGTAAAGGCCAGCTTGTATTGGTCCTCCCTACTGACAGGTACAGTCCAGTACCCATTAGTCAGGTCAATTGCTGTGAATACCTGTGACCCCTGGATCTGGGCCAGCCCTTAGTCAATGTACGGAAGAGGCCATCGGGAGGTTTGGACCCTTTTGTTGAGCTCCCTTCGGTAAGCACAGAGTCTCCACTGGCCGTTAGGTTTCAAAATACCCAGCACCGGGTTATTGAAGGTGCTGTGGACTGGACGAATTATCCCACGGGACTGAAGGTTCTTAATTATTTCAGTAGGGGACTCCATTGATGCGAGAGGCAAGCGATTGCCTCACAAACACTGGAGTCATGCCAGGGTCCATGGGAATTGTTGTTGTGTGGATGTCGGTGCGAGCACAGTCATATGAGTCCACCGCAAAGAGATCTTGAAAATCTAAGAAAACTTGTTTGCATTTTTGCTTTTGCTCCAGAGTCTCACAGGCATCAGCTAGGTTGACACTCTCTTCAACCATCTGACTGAAGCCTGGAAAGACTTCCGGTTTGGCTATCTCGGCAGCCTCCTCCAGCTGGGTGTAGAAGTTCCTTGTCAAAGTGCTGATTTGGCCTGATGGCTTCAGGTGGGGAAGGCAGTCCTCATGAACTTGAAATATCACCTCATCCCTCCTGAAGTCACAGGTCACATATTCCTTACCATAAGGGCAGGAAGAGTACACCAGGAAATTCCCCCCATGCTGGGTGAAGATCCTGTCTGGTGTTGTGTCATCGTCGCTATCACTGTCAAAACAGTCCTTGGGGATTGGTCCTAACAGTTCATTACCTAAATCTATGGAAAAATGTCGGTCATCAACCGCCATTCTCATAATGGTGCATGCGGCCAGAGTGATACTCTTTATGTCGCTGTTATCCACCTGTATTGGAATGGTGTTGTGTTCTATGTTGACTAGTGGTGTTGGGTTTACCCCAACCCCTGCTGTTGGAAATGAGCATTGAGATGGACATAGGCGTCAGGGTTTTTCAGTTTCTGTCCTCTTTTAATTTTTACTTCCAGTGAGAATTGTCGGGTCCGTTCTGGGATAGTGACTTCCTCTCCAATCTGAATTTTAACGGCATATGGCAGCAGTTGAGCTGACCAAAATGCTTTCTCTGGGTCATCAAAGTCCATGGGATTACCCGCAAATCGGGACCAAGCTTTGAAGTTTATTAGGTCCAAACTAATGGCAAAGCGATTGAGAATGTCACTGCCAAAATAAAATGGAGCAGGGACATCTTGCACAACCCAACAATTATGGACTATGCTCTTGTTGCCTATGGACATTTTGAGCATACACCTGCTAGGCAGGAGATGTTTGGAATTGGGTGTTTCCAGGTCCATTTCCCATTTGTCTACCAGTTTAAATGTGGGAATGGCTGGATCTTTTGGGAGTTTGCGGAACTTGGCCTCGCTGATGAAGCTTTTACCGTTGTTCACACATACTCGGGCGAGAACAGAGTCCTTCCCCTCATTTAACTGAATGGGGATGAACAACTGCTCTCCAATTTTCTGAATATCAGCCAAGCTTTGAGCTGATTTCTCATCTTTTTGGACTATAGGAATGGAATTTTCTGATTGTGAATTTGTATAGAATTTCAGAGTGTTTCCTTCCAGTGTGGAATGCCACCTTAGACTGGAAGGAAGGTTGATTTTCAGAAATAGAGAGGACTCCTCATCACCAGTTTGTTGTCCTACTGCAATTACTGTCACGTCTGGGATTTGATTTTTCTGGAAGTGAAATTCTATTTGTTCAGGTTTTTGTTCAACCATGTGGCATGTGCCATTTAAACTAACATGGTTGACACTATGCTTCAATTTTATTGGTCGCCTAGTCTGGGTCACAACTATGACCGGGTGCTTCACCTTGTGTTGCCCAATTTTAATGTCCAAATCCGCAGTCCCCTCGACGGGAATTTCCTTCCCGTCGAAGTGATTAAGGGTTCCAGGAAGAGGGGTGAGAGGAATTTGGTATTTCTCCCCCCTTCCCGAATTCAGTTGATCAAAGGCCCTTTTTGACCTGAGGGTGGCTTGGGATCCAGTGTCCACCAGTGCCAAAATTGTACATTGCCCCTGTATTTGGACCGGGGCACAGAATCTTCCCTCCTTTTCCTCAAGGGGGAAAAGATAATGCACATTTAAGGCCAACTGGTGGGTTAATTTCCTTGCTGTGGATACTGCTAGAGAAGTGATTTGGGGAGGATTCTGTTTTGGATCTTGGGAACCTGTAAGAAAAAGGTGACAGCTAGATATGGGGGAAGTTTTGGGTTCCCCTGGTTCTGATTCTGGGCTGCCCCCCCACACCCCTTTTTGGAGGCAGTCACCAGAATGGGTTTGAACACAGGGATTTTCGTTCTGGTCATTCTGGGGTTTGATGATGGGCGGTTTTACCTCGGTCCCCACATCTACCCAGTCTGGATTTGGATCTTTTGGGACCCATTTTTCTTTGGGAGGAGTTCCCTCATCCCTGAAGGAGAAGGTCCTCTTCCCAGGATCCTCTGCGGACCCCTCTCCTTCAAACTGGAAGATTTGTACCTCCTCCACAAAATGGGTCTTTTGAGGCTCTTTATTTCTCCTACCCACCCTCTGCTCCTTGGGTTGCAGACTTTCGAGGGCAGGAGATTTTGGTTTCTGGTGCCTGGGTTTCCAGGGGCTTTTCACAAGTGGGGATAGAAGCTTCCTCCAAGGCTTTACACCCCCCTTCCACTTGTGCCTCCTCCCTGGGAACTGGTGGGTTGTCGGGGTTCTTCCCTCATCATTGTTCTGGAGCACCAGACCCTGGATTTGAGGAATGAATTCTGAGCCGCCATGCTCATCTGAGGGTTCTGTTGAGCCCTCAGCATGCGACCCAGATACTGTGCCATGTTCTGGACCTGGCGCTCTAGTTGGGACACCCGGTCTGGCTGGTACGGGGTCCTCAGCTCTACCCTGGGTTGATCCCGGGAAGGGTAAAAATCCCTTCTCGCCAAATACCCCTGGTTCGGATAGTTTGGGTACCCCTCCACCCTTGGCCTCCCCTCTCCCGGATTGGGCTGTCTAGGCTCAGGAAAATGGGGAAAGAGAGAAGGGTTGTTTTGGGGGTTGAAGTTTGGCGGGTACCTGGGAAAGAAATTTGGTCTGGCATTTGGGGGATTACTGCCCTCCTGGGGAAAGTGAGGAGGGAAGTTTCCTGGGTTTCCTGCTGTCTGGTTGGACCCCCCCCCCTTGGGCTGGAGGAGTCCACACATAGCCCAGGATGGGTCTATTTCCCTTGTAGCGTGGGCTGATGTAGTCAGGGGATTTAGGGGTCCCATTTGTGGGGTTACCTCCCTGGCTCCCTGTTTGGGATTGGCCCGAGGGCCTTCTGGGTTTGGGGTTGGTTGGATTCTGCGCGGCAAGGTTTTTAGGCCCTCCATCTCCAGATCTAAAATTGGGGCAACCTTCACCTCCACCACCTTAGCAGCAGCAGGGGTGTTGGTCGGTTTGGGGCTCTTGCCAAGATTTTTGCTTTCCAATGGCTTCTGTACTACATAGATGCGCGTTGCTTGTTCAATGACCCAGTCTAGTGATCTTTTCTCATGGAAGTCCCTCACTAGCTGGGTCATAATATACTTAGGGAGAGTATGAAAGAAGGTGTTCACAAATTCTTTACTGTCAGTGCGCACCCTTCTAGTGGTCTGCGCAAAGGCACGTTTCAATTCCTGAACAAATTCTTTGGGGCCTGGTCTTCCCCACATTGTAAGTTGTAGGCTGCCTTGCAAGCCTCTTGAGGGTTCCTATGAATGGAAAAATGTTTCAGGATGGCCGCCCTATAGGTGGACCATCTGGAATGGTTCTGATCCTACAGCCCCGCAAAGAAGCAGGAGTACTCAGGAGAAAATGTCCACTTTACATACTGAATACAGCTTTGGCTGCCCTTCAGATGGAAAGTCTCCATCATCTGTTCAAATAATTCAAGGTGCTCCCAAACCGAATATTTTGCATTTTTGTGGTAGGGCGTGATGACGCTCCTAATAGCTTTTATTTGTTTCAGGGGATCCTTGAGCAAGGCCCTCTTGACCTTGTTAGCCTTTTTACTTCTTGTCAACCTGGTCCACTCATCCTCTGACTCAGAGGCACTGCTACCAGAGGTGGCTGTCTGGTCTTCTAGGCTCTCCCGGATTCTGCGAGCTTGGGAATGGGTGGCAGAATGTGGGGGCCTAGTTCCATGGGACCTGTGGCGCTCAGAAGAGTCTTCTGACTCTTCCTTGCTCCCAGGATTAGCTGAGTACCCCCCCCCCCCACCCACTGTCCTAGCTTGGAAGAGGTTTTTAATATGCTCTTGGTGGGCCTAGTCTCATGGAATTCCCAACCAAATGTTTCCATCTGATCTCTGGGTAAGTTATATTTCTGAGGATCCATTTCTCTGATTCTCCCCTCACTCGAGTCTCCCTGATCAGAAAAGATGGCCCTAGCACTTGGGAACCCATACATAGATGCACGGCCATCCATTTCTGGGAGGCGCTGACCTATCAGCCCCATATTCCCCATTGGGTTGAAGTCTACCATCCCAATGGCCTTTGGTTCATGTGAGCCAGTGGACATGGGGGTGGCAGAGTCCATGGAATTTAAGAAATTAAAGTCCCTAGTGCCAGGGTTCCTGCGGTTATGCTCAGGGGTTTCGCTCTCCCATCTGACCTCATCTCTCTCAGCCCCCACTCCCTGATGGCATGCAAGAATCTGACCCTTTTGTTCTTCTATTAAGGCCTTACTGGTCTCTTAGTTGTTCCTACATGGCTATTTGTCTATGGAGTCTGTCATTTTTCTCACAGAGAGCCTCATTGTCTCTCTGTGCTTCCTGTCTGATTTGGGAGCATTCGGCCAATTTTTGCTGCAGGAGGCTCAACTCCTGAGTTCTGTCCTTACTGGCCTGGTCATTCTTTGCCAGAGCATCTTCCACCCTCTTGGTGTGCTCTAACAGCTATTCACAGTCCATTTTGAGTTCACCCAGTCCCTGAAGGGCCAGGTGATTTCCTTCTACCTTGGTTTTTAAATGGCTGAGCTCCTGGCCTAAGGCGTCCCTTTCCTGAATTAGAGTACCCCTCTGTGTAGCCAGGTCATCCCTTTGTTTTTTGAATGCTCCAGCTTTCTGGCGCTCTTCATCAAACGTTGTTTGGGATTCAAGGTCTTTAAGAATTAATTTATTATTTTCTTCTTTTACCTGGTCTATCTGGTGTTGTAAGACATGGAGCTGTTCTGCACAGACTCTGTTAAAAGTTAATTGCAGTGCCAGTTTTTGTTGGCTCTGTTTTAAAGAGTCCAACCTTTCCTGACACTCTTTTTGCAGTGTCAGTTCTTTGGTATCCTGCTCTACCCTCTCTTGCTGTAGGAGATCTAGATCTTCCTTTACTTTTGTCAGGTACTATCTGGTTTCTCTCTCTGCATCTTGGCTCTTTTGTAGCCTTTGCTCTGCAGAGTCCAGATCAGTTTGGGTTTTCTCTAGGGATTGTACTTGCCTTTTTGCCAAATCTAGGTTTTCGGCATATTTTTCCTGTATTACTCCAATGTGGAGGTAGAGGTACTCCGCTATTTTGGCAATTTTACATTACTCTTCTTTTACCCTTGGGGCCATATACAGTTCACTAAGTGCCTGGTGTAATGGACCCTGATCCTGCCATGTATCTGATTATGTGACTGTGGCTTGTTGTTTGATTTCCTGCAGCCAGACATTCTCATCCTGCTCTGTCCATTCACCCCTGACAAACATTGTGTGCAGTAAGTGTTCTTTTTCCATATTAATTTTCACTGGAGTCGCCATTCCGGAAATATTAATTTCCTTCTGACTTATCTCAGGGTTACTTTTACCTTTGCAAAACAGGCCCAACTCCTTTGAGTATTTCCATTGAAGGGTGTTTTTACAGTGTAGAACAGCGTGGTAGCCCAACAAGGTGTATGTACCCCGTCAGTTAGCACGCTGTGTTAGACTGTCACAAGTGGCATGTCTAATTCAGGAATCTGGTGACGAGCCCCCAATCTGTAAATGACTTCAATCCGGCACACACCCAAGTCAACGCCTAGCGTGTAATGCACAACTGATATCCTTATTAATTTTGTGTCTAAAAGTTCTTTATTCTGAACGATATACCACTCATATCACGCCCCTCTCCTGGAACCCCCCCGGTCACACTGAACCAGGAATCAGGCTGGTTTGCAAAGTTGAAATATTTATTTATGGATTTACACTTGAATCACACTATGGGCCTTATTATACGGAAGGCGGTCAACCATGGCGCTACTAGTGCCATGGTTCATGCCGGTAAAATACCGGCACCGCCTTGGTGGAAAGGGGAATTATCGCCCTATTCCAAGGTTGGCAGGGCGGTAATTCCCCCTTCCACCTTTGCCCTTCCCCATTCCCATTTTTGCCCCATAGGGCATAATGGGAATGGGGAAGGTGCTAATTACGGCACCGCAAAATTGCGGTACCGTAATTAGCTCCCTGGTCCCTTTGCGGGTTGGTTTAACGTCTGCAAAAAGCAGGCGTTAAATTCCCCAACCCGCAAAGGGACCTCGTAGTACGGCGGTAAGGGTTAACGGTCACCGTTGCCATTAACGGTGACTGTTAACCCTTACCGCCGTCCGTGTAATGAGGCCCTATGTTTTAATGGGTACACAATAATCACCAATGGGGTGATGTAACAATGAATAATCTCTTTAGTACACAAGGAGTAATAGTGAGCAAAACAATTCAGCACAGAAATAATACTTTTGTGTGTGTGTTCAGATCAAATAGCCGTATGGTTAATAGTCCCCCTGCACACCCCTCAACCCCACAACAGGCAATGTAAAGAGATAAGAGGGGAGAGAGTAGGTATTCAGGAATGGCAGAATAGTACATATGCTAGTGACACAGTTCTATCTATAGATACTCACTAGATATGTTTTGAAACGGAACCGTCAGGATTCTGGTCCGTCAAGATTTCTGGTCAGGGAAGGAAACCTGGGTCTGGGACAGACAGCTGCGCACATCGGATTGGACTGGGTCTGTTCACGGCACAGGACTGGATCGGATCTGCAATGGCTCTGGTCACGGCACAGGACTGGATTGGATCTTTTGGTTCTGATGATAATTAGTTCAGCAGGCAAGCAGTACAGCACAGCCAGCTGTATTTTGGTTCCCCTTAAGTTTCTGGGGTTGGTTCTGGTAATTTAAGGCCTAGCTGAAAATGGTTCAGCTATGCAATGGGCCTTTCTGCTTAGCCAGGTTTCTGGAGTCTGGAGCAAGTAAGATGGATAGTTCTGCAGCAGGGTGCTCCGCCAACATTCGGATAGTGGGTGAATCTGTGTGTCCTTTTTGAGTGCTGAGCTGTCTCTATTTATGCTTATGAAAAAGGGGTGTGTGGGCTGGTTTGGCCTAAGCTCGCCCCTTTGGCAGGGATTGGTCCGGGTCTCCCCTCTGTCTTGATAGGAGGAGAAGAACAGGGTGTCACCTTTATGGTGGGGTTTTATGAGGCTTAGAGACCACCCCTAGCTTCTTGAACAAAAAATCTGCGTTTGCTACAATACATATTTCCACATGTGCGACCTCTATAACAATCATATATACAGATTACATATTTTGTGTAGCAGTTACTCCTCCAGACCCCGTTGCTGTGGGATCTTGTGTGTGCTTTTCACAGAATTTTGCCCTTTCCATCCGGAAAACAATGTCCAATTTAGGAGCATATTTCCACCAATGTGCGCGTTGAACATGGGCATACGTGTATAAAGTTTCATGCTTCTATCACAAATACATTTTGTGTAATATCACATTTTCCACCGTTTCTTCCCAGAACATGCCACAGAGTTCTGGAGCCTTTTCACCCGTGCATCCAGAAATTACATTAACAATGCCGTTATTTCTATATTTTGCAAAATTTTACATGGGAAGTTATCAGTCTTTTTAAAATGTGTCTTTTGTCATTGTTAAGCAACAAATGGTTGTTTAGCTCCACCCCTTTGGTCTCTCCCTGGGACCCAGGAGCATCTCCTCCCTGTTTCTTCCTTGGCAGAGGCCATTTACGATCCTTCACACCTTGCATTTCCTTTAGCTGGAGGATGTCCATTGTCTTCTTCCCCACTGCAGACCAAATTCTTCCCCCACCCTATAATCATCACTTAGGTGTGATTTCCTGGTGGAGAGAACTGGAGGGAGAGGCATTACCTCTGAGAAAAGCTGTTATTCCAGTTTGGGTGGCTTTTAGCCAGGCTTAAATTTAAATGTTAATTATGTTGCATTTTTCCTTAGCTTAAAAACAAACTTGTGATTTCAAACTAGCAGCTAGAACACTTATTTCAGATTCTAAACCATAGGATTAACAATTACAACATAGGTTACTCTAAGGAACAGGCCACTTAGATTTCAAACATTTGAATTCAGTTTATACAGGTTTTAAAGTTTATCATGCAGGCTTCTGACAGCTGTCATTCAGGCGGCCGAGGGTGCTACACCCAAATTTTGACAAATTCCACAGGCAGGCAACGTTTGCTGTGGATGTTTCTTTGATGCTTTCAGCTTTTCAGGACATTGCATGTTAACAATGATTTCTTATATTAAGTGCATTGTAGCACCCAGCAAGAATTCTGGATGTTTGAGGGAGTTTTGTACCGGCATTCTGCAGTTTCAGCAACCAAGAATAAGGATTTACAGCAAGACTTTTGGATTTCCTTTAGCAGAGCACTGCTTTTCCCTCTGTACTCCATTTTCACTTGTTGTAGAGCCCAGTCACATATTTCAGGAGTGAGATCTCTGTTCCACCACTGACAACATATGTGGTAGATTGGGCAGCCATCTTTTTGTGTTGCAAAACGCGATTTTCAGAGGTTTTGGTGCGCACAAAGGTTTTGCGGGCATTTTGATGTTTCTGGCACAATCAGAGCACAGTGATGCCGCATGGCAGAGCAACAAGTGGGTCAAGACATCCCACACACCTTGAATTGGTAGTGCTAGTTTGCTATTTTGAACCGCAAGAGTTTTCTGTGCGGTGGGAACTTCGAAATATAAAAATAGGGATCTTTCATATCCAATGTGGCCATGTAATCCCCCCGTTTTAGCAGGGGAATTCCTTCTTGTAGCGTTGCCATGCAGAACTTTTGTGGCTTTACATAAGTGTTTGCAGGGCGCAAGTTTAATACTGGACCCATGGTAAGATCTTTCATTGGCACAAGGAAGTATGTTGAATACATACCCTTGTTTACCTCGTTGCATGGCACAATCTCGATGGCGTCCTTGAGGAGCAGCACTTTGATCTCTTCTATCAAGATGAGTTGTTCTTTTCTTGATGTTTTCCTTTGGCAAAGAGGGAGGTTTGATGGCGTTTCTAGGAGCTCCATGCAATAACCTCCCGCTACTGTTGATAACACCCACTTGTCAAGGTTATTCTCTCCCATGCGTGGGTGAAGTTTGAAATTCGTCCCCCTACTGGGGGGGCATGGGTGGGGACCAGTAGCGGGGTGTCATTGTTTGGGAGGCGTGCCTCCACCTCTGGAAGTGGAGGATCACCCCCGGCCGCGGGACCTCCGCTGGCCTGTTGGATAGCCCTTGGACGCTTGACCCTGGTTGTTGTTCCATGAAGAATTCTGGTTTTGTCCATAGCCGGAGCCTCTTTGGGAATTTCGTCCACGAAAGTGTCAAAAATTGTTTCCGCCCCTTTGCCCAGTTTGTTTATTGTTAAATTGGTCAAGGGATTTGAGAGTATCATACTCCACTTTGGCCGACTTCAAAGCATCCTCCACCGCTTTGCCGAATAGAATATTTGATTCCACTGGCATGTTGAGCAACGTTGCCTGTGTCTCCAGCTTAAAACCGGATTGGCGAAGCCAAGCATGGCGCTTGAGAATGGTTCCTTCTGCAATTATGCATCCTACATTGTCTGCAGTGTCGAGGTCGTTTTTTTGCCTTCAGCTGCTACAAGGGCAAGTTTCGTTTTTAGAGGCTCTGGAGCAAAGTCAACAAGGGCCATAATCTCGTCCCATTTATTGCAGTCATAGCTCGCCAACAGTGTGGAATTGTTGGTGATCCTAGCTTGAAATGCTGCCGAAGTTACCACCTTCCTACCCATGGTGTAGAGCTTCTTGCTCTCCTTGTCTGGGGGAGCTTCTAAAGAGGCCAAAGGTGTACCAGCCCTCTTCCGGGTAGTTTTAAAGACTAGTGAATCCGGCCTAAGCTGTCCTCTGATATACAAGGGATCAGATGGTGTCAGGCGGAATAGTTTCTCTATTCGCAGATTTACTGCCCTGGTTTGATTGGGCGTTTCAAGTGAGGGTTGGATCCTCCTTTGAACTGACTTTAAAATGGGTATGAACTGGTTGGGAGCTTTTTTGACCCCCAGGATATCCTCGACAACATCTTTGTCCTGCTGAGTTTCTTGAGTCTCAATCCGGAAGTGCTCAGCTGCTTTGAATAAGAGGTTGTTAAACAAGGGCTGATTATCCACTGGGGAATCAGGTAAAGGGGAGTCTATAGTATAAACGCATCGTCATTATTATCCCTATCATCATCCACATCATAGTATTGATCCTCCCCCTGATCCCCTTCTGTGTATGCATGCATGTCATAAAGGTCAGCAGAAGTACAAGACCTCTTTGCTGGAGGCTGGGATGAAGATAGGGGCTGAGTAATGGAAGATCGGGGCTGAGAGCTCGAGGTCTGATCAGTGTGAGGTGTATTTTGTAAACTTTCTAAGGGATGAGGGTTCTCTTCAATGAAATTTGCAAAGCTAGTCATTCTAGACATTACTCTATCTATATCCTCTGCTGACCATTTGGCTGAGCTGGGGATGACCCCAGGGTAAGGTATAGCAGGTGTGTGGGGTGTAGGTAGGTGCTTATTATATAGGGCCTCACTTAATAGACCCTCCCCCTCCTCTTGTGTGACAGTTTCTGTTTCCTTGGAAATGGTAGACTCCACCCTACGAGACCTATCTTTCTGGGTCTCGTCTCTATGAATAGAGCTCTTAGAGATAGAGGAAGATTTTTTGGAATTAGAAACTTTAATAAGGCTTTCTGGGACATGTATTTTAATCAGGTGTGATAACCCTGAATCTTTAGACTTCCCTACAGATTTCTTCGAAATGCGTTGAGTTTCGGCACTGGGAAGGACCTCCGCCGCGTCTGCCGATGTTCGGCGTTCGGTTGAAGAAGTTTAATGGGCGGCGTCTTTTGTTTTATGGGGCCTGTCATGAGGTAACCGAGACTTGGAGTGCCCAGAGGACAGGGAATCCACTGATCTGTCCTTAGACGTCGAATCTCGGCGTATGTCCGGCGGAGCCGATACATCGCTGTGGGGTGTGTTTAGTGTGGGAAGATGGAGTGCTCTTGCCGCTGGGTGTGGTCCCCACAACAGAGCAGCCGGCCTGTCTCCCAGGGTCGGGGGCTAGCACTTGGGAACGTGACTGTTCCCCGTCACCCTCGCCGTCCAAAATGACGGCATCACTGCCTCACTGGATGCTCCCTCCATGTCCATGGCAGCCTCGGCCTGCATGGTGTGATGGGCCCAGCGTTTTTGTTCTGCGATCTTTAAGGGGCTTGGGTCGAAAGAGTTTACAAGCTCTACAGTGCCCTTTGTCGTGGTCGCGGTTTAGACCCATGTTATAAACACTGTGTTTATCGATCCACAGAAACTTTTTATTACAGGATGGGCAGAATTTAAAGGGTGTCTTATCCATGTCTGGGGAAGGCAGCCGGGCGATAAAGGGAAGGGGTGGGAAAATACATTTTATAATGACCGCCCCTCACTTTCCCTACTGTAAGGGCCTCGGCCCGTTGGGCCTTCCAAGGCCGAAAGGGATCCGTCGAAAGTTGACTTTGTCCGACAGTTGTCTTGTCCTTTGTCTTGATTCTTCACCGTGTCGACAGCACGGCATCGGGCGAAAAAGGACAGGGAAAAAGGACAGAAAGAGTAACTAGAGTTTAAACTTTGCATAAGCAAATGGAGACAGCTGAAATTGAACTCCGCGAGAAGCGACCGCTCACGATGGCGGAAAAAACAATCTGAGGGACCTCGACGCGTGAAGGACCATGGGTACAGTTGACGTCACACTACGGATAGTATCACTGGCACAACGTCCCTTTTCGAGTTTCTAAAACAACAACTGAAATACTCTACAGCTTCCACTAGATGTCGGCCTGTACATAGCATGTGATCTAAACTGATTCCACGAACCTCAGACATATATATATCTCATAAATTAAAATAAACAAAAATCATTTCTAAATTTAAAATCATTAAATGAAATGTTGAAAAGAAATGTACCTCTTATTTGTTCTTGTTTCCCTTTTTTAAACGGGAGAATGAGAACCGGCACCGCCTGAAACACAAATAAATGTAATTTGAATACCATGAAGTTGCTTGCTAATAAGGCCATGTTGCATGTTCTTTCCCATAAATTGGGTACTTTGACAGCGAGTTTAACATATACAAATCCAAATATATCACACCAAAACGGACAACTGTCAGGTGGTGGCAGGTGGAGAAGAGTACCCTACATTAGTGCAACAAAATGGTATTGCCAAGTACGGAATACTCTAGTCCCCTGAACACCTGAAACAATCAGTCAAAGAGTAGTACAATTAAATGAAAAAATGACAAATGAATTTATAACAAAATTAAGGGAAAAAGCAAATGTCCTTTTAATCAGAAGAAATCAGGAAAAGGAGTGGTAAACAAAGGTGAGCTCTGAACATTTCGGGATGACTCCTTTCCTCGAGAGCAAAAAGGTTCAAGTATCTGTTAAATAATTAAAATAATAAATTCAAGGGGGCGCGAACGTGATCCCAGACCCCTGCCCATACTCAGTCTCTATCCGGGGTTTCAAGTACTTAGGTATACAAATCAGTCCCTCGCTAGAGGAATTTCTCCAACTGAATCTGCAGTCAGTCTTGGACAGGCTTGCCACGGACATCTCCCACTGAAAGTCTTTACCTCTATCCCTATTAGGCAGGGCCACATCATTTAAGATGTTGTCACTTCCGAGACTGTTATACATTGTAAGTGGTTTCAACCCAGCACTCCAACTAAGTCAATGCCTAGCGTGAGATGCCCAGCTGGAACCCTTAGTTATATATTTTCATGTCTAAAGTTATTTTATTTCTGAACGATGTACCCTTATAAAACACCCCTCTCTTTGAATCCTCCCGGTCTCACTAAACCAAGAAGTAGGTTGTTTTGCAAAGTAAAATATTTATTTGGTGGATTTGAACAATATATATATCACACTTTTATGAATTATGAACAATATCTGGATATCACACTATTAATGATTATACATTGATCAGAGTTGGGTGATATTACAATAATCAACAATCTCTTTAATCAATAGGAGTATGGATGAAAAGAATAATGTAGCATAGAATAAACCTTGTGTAGTTTCAATGAAATGCAATGATTTGAGATTAATGCAGTACAGAAATAAAACTTGGTATGAATTCAATCAAATGCAATGTAATCACTCTTTCACCCTGATACTACTCAATCCCCCCCTAGTATGCAATATAGAGATGGAGAGAAAACAGGTTTCAGGAATAAACACTCTACAAAAGCAGTTTCAATCCCAAATCCCCCTGCAAGCTTTAGAGAGAAACAGGAATGATTTTAAAATGGGTCAATTGCTTTTAAATGTGGCTTGTAATGAATGGGAAAATACTGAAAAATGAATTTAATTTGCTAAATTGGATTAAGAACTAGTGGGAGCTGCTTTGGATAGCTTCAAGTAAACAATGGCACTGATGACTGAATACCTAGCAGATAGGAAACTGAATTCAGAGGTTAACTGCAAGAAATAGCTATTTTACATGTGGTGAAATTGAGCCAAATGCAGATTTGCTGCAACTTTTTCCGCGCGCGTTAAGCGCGATTGCGGCAAAACTATAAGCTGAGTATGTTAGCTTCAAAATGACACTTAAAATTTGCATGTACGGTTCAGAAGTTATGAAGGTTTTAGTAAAGGTCGATTTTTCTCAAAAAGAGTCAAGATTTCAAATGAGAGATGCGCTGTTGAAGATCACAAACAAAGATTTCTTAACACTAAGGGAGGCTATGAAGATGCGAGATTGATTGATTGATTGAATATTTATTTATAGAGCGCTTTGCACAAAAGCGCTGTACATTGGAACAACAAATACACAGAAATAACAACAAATTAACAGTGTGAGCAGATAAAAGTACAACTTGAATCATTCCATAAAACAGTGTAGAGAGCAATTACTTGAGGGGGGAGAAGTGGAGTGGGAATTGGAGATTTGAGGGGACAGGAGAAGGATTGAAAAAGTGTAGAAGGAAGGGAGAGAGAGAGTAAAGGGAGAGGGGGGGGAGGAATTGAAGAGGGGAAGGCAGGGGGGAGGATACGAGAGGGCAGGAGGGGGCTTCACGGAGGGGGATGGAGAAGAAGGGATTTAAGGGAGGTGCAAAATGAGGTGAGGGTGGTGGAAGATCGGATTAGGAGGGGGAGAGAGTTCCAGTGCAGAGGGGCAAGAAGATGGAAAGAGCGGAACCGGGAAGAAGCGCAGGGGGAAAGGGGTACAGTGAGAAGGAAGTGGTCAGCTGAACGAAGGGAGCGAGGGGGGTGTAGAAGGAGAGAAGGGAGGAGAGATAAGGAGGAGCAAGACCATGGAGGGATTTGAAAACAAGGCAGAGAAAGTGGAATTTTAGTTGTAGGTGGAAAGGAAGCCAACCAAGGTGAGAGAGCAAAGAGGAGATAGAATCACTGGGGTTAAGGAGACAAAGGGTATGAATAGGAGAGTGGTAAATGGATTTAAGAGGAGCAAGATGAGAAGAGGGAAGTCCGAAGAGAAGAGTGGAGCAGTAGAAGAGATGGGAAAAGATGAGTGAGGAGACTAGGAGTTTAGTAGCGTGGAAAGTTAGGGAGGGACGGATTTTGCAAATGTTGTAAAGGTGGTATCGGCAGGAGCGGGAGGTGAGTGAGATGTGTTGCGAGAAGTTAGGAGAGGAGTCTGTCAGGAATAGGGTCTGGGGCAAGCCTAGACGACAATATTGTAGGAAATAGGGATAGAACTACGATTCCCAGCATGTTTAGAGGCCCAATGTAGTCCCGGATTCGCGCTAAGAGACAGTTGGAGTTCATTACTGGTGTATTTAGCCGTTAACCGCCCTTGCACAGGTGCTGATAATTAATGTTGTGCAGCACGGGCGGCCACGACGGCGTGTGTGAGGAACGCAGGAGGAAGAGCGAGTGATTTATGTCCATGAAGGCGGACGAAGGCTTTCGGCAGTAAAGGAGAGCGTCTGGCCCGAGCATGGTTAACCTAGCTGGTTAACTTGGGAAGCAACGCAAGCATTTGCGCAGCTCTCGCCATATCACCCGGGCCGCAGCGGTGAACAATTCCTCCCTCTCAGACCGCTACCTTTGCTTCTATACGCGGCAGCTGCTCCACGGGGCGGCAGCGTTTTCACTGCGTCATATCAGATCGTCCGGGTGTACTTGTGAGTCACCCGGACTCGAAGATAAGTATCCTGATACGTGTTTGTTTATATTGGCCAGAATTATGTTTACATGATACATTAAAAGACTCAATTAAGTTTGGCAAGCCCACGGGTTGTATGTAACGTTATCTCCAGGAAAAGTATGAGGCAATACTTACCGCAGGAACATTTCTCCTGAGAGATAAAGGGCAAGACTGTTCATTCCGATTCTGAAGGGAAAACTTGGGTTATGTTACTGCTTCTGTTTGCTCATGTTCAATGTCAGCCCTTGGGGACATGTGTATGTTGACTTCATGTAAGGGAGTTTCCCTTGTATGTGCCATGTAGTTCATATCGCTCTTGTCCGCTATGTGTTAGCTACATGTTATACTACACGGTCATAAGTATGGTCATGGTATAGGGTAATTAAGAACCCTAAGCGCTGAGGAGGCTAGGAAGACAGGTAGTATCAAGTAGGAAGTACTAGGCTATATTTTTGGTTCAGGATTAAGTATTGTATTGCAAATGCATGTTGTCTGTTCCCTACCTTTCCTTTGTCATTCCACCCCCTTTCTCTAACTCCGCCTTCCCCCCATTGGCTGCCACGTGGTTATCTGTGTATTTCCATTCAGAGGCCCGTGCCAACCACGGTGGGAGGGTCGATCTATTGGGCTTCTGCAGTTCGGGAGAGGGGGTTGAAACCCTATGTCCTTATTAAACTTGACAGAGTCAAAAAGAATGCCTAGATTGCAAGCATGGGTGGAGATAGGGAGATCAGAAGGAGGAAAATGGATAAAATGGGGAGGAGAGGGAGGGGGAAGAGTATTAGAGGGGAAGAAAAGGACTTCGGTTTTATCAGTGTTGAGAGAGAGAAAGCGGGACGACATCCAGTTCTTGATGGCCATGAGACAAGAGGAGAGCTTAAGATGGATGTCAGGTGTGAACAAGGAGAAAGAGAGAAAGAGTTGAGTGTCATCCACATAAAAATGATGGGAAATGCCAAAGGAGGAGATAACAGGGGCAATGCGAGAGGTGTAGAGAGAGAAGAGGAAAGGGCCAAGTACAGAGCCTTGAGGAACACCGTAAGTTAGAGGGAAGGAAGGAGAAGTCTGGCCTCTCCATGAGACAGTAAAGGAACGGGCGGAAAGGTAGGAGGATAGCCATTTTAGAACAGGGCCTTTTAACCCGAAGGAGGAAAGAGTATGGAGCAGGAGTGGGTAATCGACAGTGTCAAAAGCGGCAGAGAGATCAAGGAGGATAAGAATAGAGGATCGCTTAGCGTGACGAGCAGACAGGAGCGAGTTGAGAATGGAGGTGAGAGCAGTTTCAGTGGAATGTTTAGGACGGAAGCCAGATTGAAAAGGAGGAAGGAGAGAGGAAGTAGAGACGAAGGAGGAGAGTTGAGAGTAGGCGAGACGTTCAAGGATTTTGGAGAGGAAAGGCAGAAGAGAAATAGGTCTGTAGTTAGCAGTGAGCAGAGGATCTGCAGAGGGTTTCTTAAGAATAGGAATAATCGTAGCATGTTTGAAAACAGAGGGAAAGGTAGAAGAGGATAGGCAGGAGTTGAAGAAAGTGGTGAGGTAAGGGAGAATATGAGGGTAGATCTTAGGGATGAGAATAGAGGGGAGAGGGTCAGAGGGGGCAGACATGGGGTGGGCTTTAGATAAAAGGGAGGAGATATCAGAAGGGGAAACAGATGAGAAGACAGACATGATGGAAGATGGGGCAGAAGGAGAGGATGAATCCGAGAGGGAGATCATTTTTTGCCTGAGAGAGATGATTTTAGAGGAAAAGTAATTGGCAAAGTCAGAGGGAGAAAGTGAGGAATTGGAAGAGGGATCAGGAGTGGGAGGAGAGAGAAGACGGGAAAGAGTTTGAAAGATCCGACGAGGATGAGAGGCATGAGACTGAAGAAGGTTAGAGTAGTAGGAGGATTTGGCAGTCGCAAGACAAGAATTGTAAAGTGCATGGTAGGAGAAGTAAAAGGTTTGATTAGAGAGCAGGGGAGTTTTGAGCCAAAGTCTCTCAAGTCGCCTGAGAAGACGCCACATAGAGCGGAGATGGGAAGTAAGCCAAGGTTGAGAAGGTTTTTGAGTAGGGCGGAAGAGAGAAAGGGGGTAGAGTTGGTCAAGAGTAGTAGTGATAGAAGATGAAAGGGAGGAGAGAGCATCATCGGGAGAGAGTAGTGCAAAGTCTTGGTGAGATGGGAGAGAAGAAGAACAAGTGTGGGAGAAAAGGGTAGGATCGAAATTACGCAAGTCGCGCCGTGAGAAGATTGGTGGGGAGGGATTAGTATTAGTGGAGGGTGAGAGAGGAGAAAGGGAGAACGAGAGTAAGGAATGATCAGAGAGATAAAAAGGAAGAGAAGAGACAGGGGAGGGGGGGTAGGAGGAGTTAAAGATGAGGCCAAGAGTTGAACCAGAGGAGTGCGTAGGGGATGCAGGAAGGGGGGAGAGGAGGTAGGAATCAAGGATGGAGAGGAGGGGGGAAGATTGGGTGGAGGAAGGAAGATGAATGTTAAAGTCGCCAAGTACAGTAAGAGGAGAGGGGGAGGGAGAAATAAGTGAGAGGAGTTGATCAAGGTCTTCACAGAAGGAGGAGAGAGGTCCAGGGGGATGATAGATGACCAGAAAGGAAATAGGATGGGGAGAGGAGAAAGACTTGTAGAGGAATTCAAATTAAGGAAAAGAGGGGAGAGTTGGAGATGAAGAGGAGGAGATGAATTTGGAGTGGTTCAGGAGATTGACGCCACCACCACGGCCAGTGGGACGGGGGATATGGAGGAAAGAGGAAGAGGAGGTCATGAGGGAAGCTGGGACAGAAGTGTTATGAGGAGGAATCCAGGTTTCAGTGAGGCAGAGGAAATGGACGTTAAGACGGAAGAATAGATCTAGAGTAGCAGCAGCTTTGTTACAGATGGATCTAGCTTATGGACTCTGGACGTATGGATCTGGCCTCTGGATTGGTGGAGATACCAACGGTATAGCCACCAGTCCAGAGGCGCCTCTGTCTGATCTTTGCCTGCTGCGACACTTGCCTTTCTTCAGAAAATATATATTAGCACAAAGATGATTATCACTACAATTATCACAGGATTATATGGATGAAAGAAGGATTCAGGACAGACAAAAGAGATTCTACAATGCAGTTCTGGATATGATAGAATGGGTTGGATAGGATTACTTAAAGATAAGAGATTGGCTATGGCCAATTCTATGCTAAATACTCACAACTATGGTTTTGGAATAGGCCCGTCAGGGATCTGGTCAAGGGTTTGGACTGGAATCTGCCTGCCACCGGACAGGATTCAGGGCACCTAGTTCTGCTCTCAGCACGGCACTCTATCTCTGGACGGCCCTCTGGACTGGATCTGATGGGTTGGTTATGGGTTACAGATCTGCTCTACTGGTTTGGATCTCTGGGTTCTAGTAAGAGTTATTGGCAAGAAGCAGAAAAACAGCACAGCCTGGTTGTTGAATTGGTTGTGCCCCTTGGAAGTTTGGGGTTAAAATCAGGTTGCAAGATTTTGAAGGCCAGCTGAGAAGGGTTCAGCTTTGGATTGGGCATTCTGCTTTCAGAGTTCTGGAGTCTTGATCTGGGTTCTGGAGTCTTGATCTGGGTACTTCCTGCAGAGCGCTTCGCCAGTAAATCAGTTGATGGGTGAATGTGTGTGTGTCTCTAGGTCCTCAACAGTCCCTATTTATGTATTTCCCAAAAGGGTGGGTAGGCTGATTATACTATGCCCAACCCTCTAGGAAGCCTATTGGTTAAAGTCTTCCCTCTCTCCTGATTTCAGAAGGAAACAGTGTGTCATAATGTATCATAGTGTTGCTGCAATTTACAATCCAGGGAAAAACCTCCTCTTTGTTCCTACACAGAACATCCGTTTTTCATATAAAACATATTTCCAATATCACCAACTTGCTAATAATACATATTTACATTACAGATTAAATAAGTCAGGTATCTGTCCAAGTCCCATCTTCCTAAGAGTTTCGGTTCACAAATGACAGTTTTCCGTGCTTTTGGTTGGTTAGCCAGTGTCAGATCTGTACACATTTGTCCAGATACATGCACATAACATCTGGGCATACCCCTGTGAAGTTTCATATGTTTAGCATTATCACAACTGCTACAATGTCAACATTTTCGTGGTTCAGTCTCTGAATATCGCACAAATTCCAGTGTGGTTTTAAAACGTGAGCAAACATTTCATTTTAACAACACTATATTTACAGATTTTTACCAATTTTGTTCAGTTTTCCATGAGTCTTTTTCAAAAAGATATTTTCTGTGCTCTCCGAATAAACAAAACTGTCTGTCTCCGCCCCCAAGGTTTTGGCTGGGCCAGAGCAGCACAGGCTTCTTCCTGCCAGCAGTTGTTTTCTGTCACACCCGAATTTGCATTTCCTTTCATTCAAGAGAGTAATTTTGTTTCTTGTCAGAGCAACAGGCCAAAGTCCCCTCCCATTTCATTTCACACCTCCCTGCCAGTTCTTCAGCAGAGGGCAGGGGGAAAGATTCCTTTGTTTGGGAGAAACTGTGGAATGTCTTTGAAGCTCACGGTGGCTGGCTTTAACTTACTTTTAAAATAATGTTTAAAATAGTCTTTCTCTAAAATACAATTTACATTTTTACAAATATAGCCACAAATCTCTTACTTCCAGCCTTTTTAAAACATACAGATTGAATTATAACCCTATATTGTTTTTGATGGGAAGTCTCTTCTTTTCCATACTTTGATTTTAAGGCACAAGTTTAAATGACAGTGGCCCTCATTACGACCCTTGCGGAAATCGGAAAACGATGGCGGAAATGCAATACCGCCATCGAATAGCGCTCGGTGCGACTATGACCCGTCACCGCAAAGTACGAAGCCATTAGCGACACTGTAGTGAACGCCAACGCTAACTGCACCAAGCACGCGCGCGCGCGCCATGCGAAACCGCAAACACCACCATGGCGCAACTGTACGCCAATTCCGACCCTAGCGGACATGTACCTAACGCCATCAGGCATGGCGTAATGTACCATTCCGCCATGGTGAGAAGTACGGCATCGCGAATCAACCGTAAACGGCCCCACTGAGTGCCTGTACACCGCTCCCTGCCCACAAAGTACAACTCCCCGTAGGTGCAATGAAGTCACAATGCAACCATTGAAATGTACAAGTCACCCATGCATGGCAACGAACAAAAGAAACACAAGAGGGGCCAATGGGAGCTGCAGGGCACAGATGGCACGAATACAGAAGCCATCCCAATGGACATGACCACAGTCCCCCACCAAGAAACGCACGCAAACACAGGCACCTGTGACCAGCAATATTCCGAGAATCACATCATTCCACCAGTCCACCTGGCTGACCGGCATCTGTTACACAAAACCCAATCCCCCGCCCCTGAGCATGACAACATTCAAACTGTCATATTGGCAGCCCCCATCCCTGACCTCACGGGCTTAGTAGGCAAACGCGCCCAGTACAGTACCACGCAACTAAACTCCGAAGCTGGAACCCAATGCAGATCTCCTCACAATACATCGCCCCCCAAATAGGCATATGCCACATCACTTGCAAAGAAAAACGCTACACGGGCCAAATCAGAATAGAAATTTAATGCACATCAAAGTCACCAAGCCCATACAGCCATCAGGCCATGAACTCCTAAACACTAATCACCATTGTGGGCTGCATCCGCAAGAAATGACCAGCCACTACTTGTGTGTCGCCCTGTTCCATCATGGTACACAGAGCCACATTCACGTACAAAAAGGCAACATGGAAGCTCACAGAACCGCAGGGCCGTCCCAATGGGGAGGCACTAGTCCAGCTGAAAGGCCGAAATGTTGCTCCGAGCCACCAGTACTGCGTAAGGGCATGTGGGCCATTGGCGATCGTCCCATAAGATCGTAATGCTGCTCCACTGATTAACACGAAGCAGCAGGTGTCGGGAGTAAAACCCATCTGCAGGAGTGGCATACAGATGGCAGTGGCAAAAGGGGAGGAGATACCTGTCAACCAAAAGAAAAGAAAAAGAACAGAATGGCCATCAGAACTACATTCCAACAACTCACTTCAATGATCACACGAAATCCACAGCCATATGCATGCTAGCCCACTCCAAAGGATCATCACCACCCCAAAACCACTTGCGACTCCTAACCATCTATATCGAGGTGCAAACACCATCACAAACGAGTGTACCTGTGCATGCGTCTGTCAAAACAGAATCCATCAGATGGGAATGTTAACGTGCATGGACACAAGTGTCTGAGGGCGCGTCGAGACAGGGAGGGCTCAACAAGGCCAGATAGACGATGGTCCCACCATGGCAGCCCTGCATCACATAGCGTAGGGGAGGCGGATAGATCCCAAGAAGCCCTGTACATGGCAAACTCTGTATCAAATCACCTGCCCATGCATCCATTCATCATTCCCTCATCCCGGAATCAAAACGCCTGAATAATTACTCACATAACATTAGAAACATCCATTGAGTCTGTGCGTTATGCAGCCTGCAAAATCCACAGTGCCCCAGCCCGTAATTCCAGTGTTGTGAAGTAACATGTATTTGGGAACGGCCGGCCTCATCGCCCACGTAGCAATTGCGCATCCCAAACTATTCATATCAATCATTGCTTCCTCGCCATGGGCCCTGTCTCAAGGACATTGAACAATAGAACGTTATATTTGCAGTCAGACCTGTGGGCATCTCCTCGCCGCTAGCTGGAAACCGAAAGCGCCGCCCTTCGAATTCCACATTTGCAACATCACGCCGAAAAGGCATCTGTGGCCGTTTGAAATCACTAATTATTCCATCGAGTGCGGCTGTGTGTGAAAATGGCAACTGCCTTCACCCACAAATGGGACGCCCCGCCCGTCGTTGCAACTCGGTACAGTGATGCATGAGGGCCCACCGTTACTCGAGTACTACGTTCCACTGACCCTTCACAAGTCTGTTCGCGACTGCACAGATAGTATGTGCAACAATGGGACCACAGCAGAATGAACATGTCAACCAATGTTACACGGCCATCGGGTACAAATACATGATTGCAATAGCAAGATGCCATTCCCCGATTTGCAGCGTTGTGCGCGGGACGTGCTCGGCCAAAGGGGAGAGCAGTTTGCACAGGTGGAATTAATCACCACAGGTGGAGGCCATACAGCCTGAAAACACATAAATTGCACAGCCAGTCTCCTCCCACAACCACACCGAAATGCTACCGGCAGGACTCGCGATGTTGGCCCTGGGGGACCTGATAGCACTGCAACTACTCCAACTCCAAGAAGAAGACGAACACCAACTGCAACCGGCCGCACGAAGGAGACGCAGGAGGAGGAGGAGGCCAAGGCAGGGCCAGCAAGGGCCGCCAGCACAGCCACTACCACCACGCAGGCAGCCCGCAATCCCACGCCTCCGAGCACATCCGTTCAACCTCACTGATGAGCAGATCCACACCCTCTACCGTCTGGACCGGGACACCATAGCCGCCATTGTGGACATGACACAGGCTGACCTTGTCAGCATGATAGATAGCCCAACCGCCATCCCACCCCTACTGAAGGTGGTGTCTGTACTCCACTTCCTGGCCACAGGCACCTACCAGCACACAGTCGGACAGTTGCATGGCATTTCTCAGCCACTGTTCTCACGGACACTATTTCAAGTGCTCGATGCCCTCCTGCAGCACGCAGACGACTACATCTCTCTACCACGCTCGGAGCAGGAAATTACCAACACAAAAGTGGGATTCCATGCACTTGCCGGCATACCGGGTTGCATTGGTGCCATCGACTGCACCCATGTGGAATTGGTCGTCCCACATGCCATGGAGGCCCAGTACCGCAACCGAAAACAATTTCATTCCCTGAATGTACAAATGGTGTGTGACTCCAACAGGATCATTACACATTGTTGTGCCCGATTCCCTGGATCAACCCATGATTCTATGGTCTTGAGGAACTCTACAATACCACGCTACATGGAGCGACACGCAGGGAACAGATCCTGGCTACTCGGTGAGTCTCATTACATGCATGATTATGTGGGGTATGTGATTTGGCAATGACCTGGCAGGAAGGGGGGGGGGTGTGCATACGTAGCAATGGCATTCCACATCATACGTTTCTCGTCCACATACAGGTGATGCTGGATATCCACTGAAGAGATGGCTCCTCACACCAGTCCGGAACCCACGGGACCAGCATGAGGAGGACTACAACCATGCCCACTCACGTACCCGTGTAGTCATTGAACAGGCATTCGGCCTACTGAAGACTCGTTTCCGCTGCCTCACCAGGTCTGGCGGGGCACTCCTGTACCGCCATGAGAAGGTTGCAAAGATGGTCATGGCATGTGTCATGCTCCACAACATGTGCGTACGTAGAAATGTGCCCATGCCCCCTGACGCAGAACTGCAAGCACCTGATGATGGTCATGATGAGGGTGGGGATGTGGCAGCACCTCATGGAGTCTGCGAGGCACCGGAGGCCCGTGACATTCGTCAGCATCTCATTGATGTATGCTTCTAGCACTCACGCCTGGTGGCTGATACATGGACACGGGACTCGTGGCACTGCGTGTGTCTGGGACATGCACAATATGGACTGTACGCCTATGATGGCCTAGTACACAAAGATCAATGTCCACACATCTCATTGGTTGATCGTGCACTTTTTATGGCATATGTGATGTCATGTTGAACACCCTATCGACCCGCCACCCAAGTGAGCCCAACACACCCCCTCCACCCTCCTACCTCCCCCCCGAACACCAGTGTCCAAAGATGCTCATTCTCAGTGGGCTGTCGCTATTGCAAGCCCCCTCTGCGGGTATCAGGGGCACCCCTGCCTGTGGAGCGCAGGTTCCTTCCAGATCTACGTTGGGGGCTGCCCTGGACGGAACTTGCAACGGATGATGTGTCTGCCTGCTCACGTCCATGCATGTCCCTAAGGGTTTGCGAGAGCTCAGTCACGGCAAGTTCGGCACATACGTCTTTGGACGTCGCATGCAGTTCCCCCCTCAGGCTCTCGGTGCTTCTCTCCATTTGGACTCTCAGGCTCTCGGTGCTACTCTCCATTTGTGCCCTTAGCGTCTCTGTACCTCTCTCCATTTCTGCCCTAAGTGTCTCAGTTGGTGTTTCTATGTCTGCCTTAGTGCCCCCACATTCATCGGCATGGTCCTTGAGGAGTGTGGCCAGTTGCTGCTGTTGTACGATTAACTGGTCGAGGGACTTTTGCCTCTGCTGGGCCATGGCCATTTGCGGGGGTGTCACAGAGGGGCTGTTGTCCTCATGTTGCCTTGCCACAGGGCTTGTGGGGGATGGCCAGTCGTCGTCTTGTGGGTGCCCCTGCGTGGTATCCTCATGTTGTACGGGATGGGACAGACAGGGGGATTGGGACAGGTCATGGATGGATCTGACTTCGACATCCCCGTTTTCTGTGTCCGAGCATGCTGCCATCAATGGGGTGTCACCTATGGTGCTGCTGCCACCAGAGGCAGTGCCTTCTGTGGCATCCATTGGGGGGACCTGTGGTGGTGGTGTTGTGGGCATGCTGGCTGCTGGGGTGCCTGTTGATGTTCCCTCCTCTGTGCTGCCACCTGATTTGTGCTGCTGCCGTGTCTTGATGCGTGCAGCTGAGGTGGAGGGTCTCTGGCCGTTGGTCTTGGCCCTCTTTGCAGGTGTGCTGGTAGGGGTGTCCTGTAGCTCGTCGTTTGGATCGGACCCTGTGGTGGAGTAAAGGAGGGCGAGGGTTAATGATGAGTCTGTGGGAATTGGAATGGCATTGTATCACATGCTTTGGGGTGGTACCTGAGGGTGATTTGGGTCGGGTCCTTGGAGGTGCTTTGATTTGCGTGTGGAGTGAGGGTGCAGTTGTTTGGCAGCCTGCAGTTAGGGTGTGCCTGCTGCACGTGTAGTGCGTGTATTAGGGGTTTTTAATTATTTATGTATTTATTGTGGGTTTTAACGTGCGCTATCAGGCCGATGTGTGTGGACGTTCTCCTGGACATGTGTTTCTGTTGCACTATGTGGACGCATGGTACTTCACATGGATGGACTGTGTGGATTTGGCATTGTTTTATCTGGCACACCTACCTGAATCTTCGGATGTCTGCACTCCTTTCTCCATCCCTCCGACTCCCTCTATGCTCTCCATTCCGATGGTGGAGGCACAGATTTCTTCCCAGGGGGTCAACTTGATGGGTGATTCAGGACCTCCCCCGGTGGCTGTGGCAATGTTGCGGTTGGCAGAGAGTATGCTGCGGATGCGTATCCGCAGGTCGTCCCATCGCTTGCGGCATTGCTGTGGGGTGCGGGGTGCGGTCCCCACCGCACTTACCCGCTGTGCCACCAGAGCCCATATGGTCTTCTTGTTTGCAAGTGCCGTTCTGGTCATTTGCGTGGAGAAGACGACGGCAGCATTCTCCTGGAGGGTCTCTGTTAGCACGGTGAGTTCCTCACGGGAGAAGTGGACCTGCCGCTTGCGGTCGCACGCTTTCTTCGCTACTTTTCCCATTTGTCTTGGTGTCGCTAGGGTGGGTGACGGGTTGGGGTGTGTTTCAGGGTAGTGATTTTAGTGGTTGTGTGGTTTTAGTGGTTTTATAGGTGTACGCCGGGATGTTTCCCGTTCCGGGCCCATGTTTTTACTTCCGTTTCCATATATTTCCGGTCACCGTACTTTCCGGTAGGCGCACACTGCGGTGACCGCTAAGAGGGGTGGCGGTATTGCACCTAGGGCGCCGTACGGCGGCGGTGTGGGCCGTTTTGGGGTCATTTCCGCCATCGCGGACTTTGCACTTCCGCCGTGGCGTGGTGCTCGTGCCCGATGGGTCGGAATGGGCCGCACTTTGCTCCTTCGTGCAATGGCGGAAACGCTATTTACGCTGTGGCGCTCCGGTCAGTCACTTTCCGCCAGGGTCGTAATGAGGGCCAGTATAAGTAAATGCCGGCTTCTGACAAAGCCGAGCGGCGGAACTGCGCCCATTTGAACATATTTTCTTCTGATAAAATATGTTTCTGCTGACATTGTGCTTAGGTGAATTCTTTAAATAAAGTGATGTTTAACACCCAACAAGGATGTTGGCTCTTTTGTGTGATGTTTGGGAACCATGATTTTTGCACTTTCCACAGCCAAGGAAAACAGATTTTTAAAGCAGTTCTGGGTTTTCCTTTGCAATGCAGCACTGGTTTTTCAAGTAGTTTCATTTTCCTCTGTGGGCAGCCAAATGATATGTTTTGGCAGTGGTCTCCTGTGTTACCACTGACATAGGCAAAATGGATTGGCGGCCTATTTTTCAGGTTTTCCTGCGCACTTTCAGAGATTTTTAGCGCAAACATCTTTTTGGCGGCCACTCTGTTTTTTCTGATGCAGGCAGCGCACAGTGATGTTGCAGGGCATAGACTAGTGGGTTAAAGCATCCCACAAGCCCCTTCTCTTGCGATTTGGCGTTGATCGTCCATCAATGGGAAGTCGCAAGACTGGGATGTCAGTCTCATTTCTTTTGGTTCCAAAATGGCAAAGTCCATCATCTTTTCTTCTATCAGGGGTGGATCGACCCGTTCCCCTCTCCCAGTCCTGATGTGAGTATGGAGCGATACTCTGGGCCCCTTGGATCTTAGCTCCCGGTCCCTGGTTTGTCCTCCTTGGTCTTAGTTTCCATGGTTTTCAATGCTAGGATGACAAACCAAAAGCATATTTGTAGACATTTCCCCACCACTATTAATGTAGTGGGGCGGACACATACATTTTGATGAATCAGGACACATTTTTACAATATAATTTATCGATTATATATGGAATATTTTATAGTTGGAATTCTAGGGAGCTGGTGTGACCCCCTCTGGGGTTCCAGAAGACTCCTCCAGTTGCTGCAGCGTGTGCCTAGGATGGCAACACTTTAGTAGACCCGGTCTCCTACATTGTATTCTTTTCTGGTAGTCTTTAAGTCATAGTGGGTCTTCATGCTGTCTGCAGATCTCTCTAGATTTCGCTGAGCATAAGCAAAAGCATGTTGAAGGTGTTTTCTTAGATTTTCAACATACTCATGAGTTGCAGAGGCATTGATCAATGTCTGCTCTTGGGCTCTGTAGAGCAGATGCTGGGGAAGCACCATCCTGCGTCCAGTCATCAGCTCAAACGGTTACATTTAAGTTGCAGGTGAAGGGTTAGATCTGATGGCCATTAGGACAAGAGGCAATCGAATATCCCAACTTGGCCCAGAATCTGCCACAAATCTTTTTAATATGCTCACAATTGTTTTATTAAATCTTTTCACCGCACCACTAGAGGCTGCTGGTAAGCAACTTTGTCATTACTTCGCTGGTGAAGTGGCTACCTCGGTCTGACTCGATCCTTTGGGGTAGTCCAAAACGAGAAAAGATGTGGTTGATCATCAGGGCAGCTGCTGTTTCTGCCTTGCAATTTGGAGCCGGGAGACATTCCACCCATTTAGTAAACAAGCGTGTCACGGTCAACATGTACTTGTTCCCCCTACAGGAGCGAATCACAGGCCCATTATAGTCGACTTGTAAATCTGACCCAGGCAGTGTCATCCGTTTCTTTTGGAGAGGCGCACGGTGTGTGAGGGATGTTGGCTGAAATTGTGCACACACAAGACACCCCTTCAAGTATTGGTCGAGGTCCTGCCCCATGTGTGGCCAGTATGCAACCTCTCTTAAGATTTCAAGTGTTGTAAGCAACTCCCTATGACCGGCTGTGGCCGCATCATGGGTGTGACTTAACATCAGGCTTCGGAATGAGGTAGGGACGACCCACTGATCATGTCCAGCTAGGGATTTCCTCACCAACAAACCGTCTTGGATTCGGAACATTTTTGGACATTTCATCAACACTCTGAGGTCCTCTTTCCCTATGTAATTGGTATCCGTCAGGGGAAAGTTCTCAGGGTCCTCAATGTGTTGATAAAACTTACCAATTATTGGATCCCCTTTTTGAGCCGTAATCAAATCAGCATCTGGGGTCTCCTTACTCCATTGTGCAGTTGAGAATTCATTGTGAGCATTTGTCTGGGACCTAGTGATAGCAGTGACCTGGATTTCCCCCAACAGGGACTGGATCTCTAGTAGATCCCCTTGGATGGCTCCGGTTTTGGCCAGCTGATCAGCTAAGTCATTTCCAGTTTTGTCGGGTCCCTCTACTTTGGAATGACCCTTGATCTTTTTCCAGTAGATGGTCATCCCATTCGAGGTGACCAGATCATCAATGTTTTGAATTAATTTCCCATGTTTCAATGGTTTGGTATTAGCACATAACATGCCTCTGGTTTTCCAGTTAACCAGGTGCTCCACGAACCTGTTCCGTAAATAATACGAATCTGTGATTATGACCAGTTCGTGGAGTTGATGTTGGACAGCAGTGAGGATGGCTTGATGCACAGCCATCAACTCTGCCACTTGACTACTTCGGGGACCAATCTTGTGCCCAGCGGAGGGTTCTGGGGTCTCATTCACCCATGTGTTTCCCTACGCCGGCCACAAGTTATTTTTCCCTGTTGTTGTCAACATGGTAGGAGCATCCATCCACATAGACAGTGGGCATCCCCTCACACTTGGCTTCTTCAAAGACTTTGTATGGGGAATTGAGGTATGCCTCCATGTTTTCCTTGATTTTTAGACTTGTCCTCGAGACAGTTTTCTCTGGCACAATCATGCAAGTCAGCCAGACCTCGTGCGAGGGGACTCTTCTTGTTTTGGCCACATCTGACCTCCACAGGAAAGCCTTGCATTGACAGAATCCAGGGAGTAATTCGGGAATTACTCACATTTCCGGTCCGGATTCTGTCACTTTGGAGATATTGCAGAGGCTGGTGTGGAGTCTCCACTATGATGTGTTCCCCCTGGATAAACGGGCGGTAATTCTTCAATGTCCACACTGTTACCAGGAGTGCCTTCTCACAACTGTTGAATCCCACAACATCCTACAGAATGCCCCATTGCCCATCCCTCCTGGTATCTTTACATTAATAGATGGGCACATACAGACTCTCCTATGTAAGGGAAAACAACCCAGAATTGCTCTGAAGACACTGCAAAGCTCAATTTGGGAGGGAGGGATTGGGCTACCATGCATCCGCACATATTACCTAGCGGCACAGACAGGGGTGGTCAATGACTGGCTATATGGGAACAGCGAACTCCCCCACATCCGCCTGGAGCTATCTGCTATGCACTCGCGCTCCCCTCTCCAGGTTCTGTACGCCCCTCAGGGCAAAATGGCTAAACTTCCATGCATGTCACTTCATATTCGCTGTCCATGGGAAGAAGCACATCAACATATCGGCTGGAGCTCCAGGCCCACATTGACACAACCTACATGGCATGATGCATACCTCACTGAAATTCAAAAGATGGGGCCCTTGGGGAACTGGGAGAGGCTTGGGATACACACGCTGCAACAAGTGATTCAGGGAGGGCGCATGGTTGAGTTCGGCATCCTCAAGGAGCGCTTCGACCTGCGACCTGGGGACCACTTTAGATACACACAACTCGCACATGCCATAAATGCCCAGTTTTCGGTCTTGGGAGAAGTCCTGCCCTGCTCACCCCTGGAAATCAATGTCCTTACGGATCGTATCCCTTCGAGGATTACTTCCACGCTGTACCAGGCTCTTCATTCCTTTGGCACTCAAGATCTCACCACACTAAAGGAGAAATGGGAACGGGACATAGATAAACTGCAACAGGAGGAATGGGTAGAAACTTTGCTGTTCCCTCGTGAAATAGGCATAGACGCGAAACTACGCCTGATCCAACTCAGGATACTGCCCCGTTCCTATCATTCCCGGACCACGCTGGCTAAATGGAGTGGGACGGTCAGGGAGGCCTGCCTCCGATGCAAACATGAAAGGGGATCATTTTTTCACATAATTTGGGAGTGCTCTGTGGTACGGTCTTTCTGGGGAGGCTGCACGCGTACAATCTCCGAAATGGTGGGATCCCAAATACCGGTAGATCCAAATGTGATACTGCTTGGGATTAGGGGAGAGCTGGGCCTCACCAAACATGAAAAACTGTCCACGGCCGTTGCACTGGGGGCGGGCAAGAGGTTGATTGCTGCCAATTGGGGGTCCGCTGCAGCACTGAGCCGGACCCAATGGTCCAACGAAGTTACCAGGTATGCTTCCTTGGAGAGGTGAATTTACAAGGCAAGAGGGTGCCCACGCAAGTTTCAAAAGGTCTGGGGGAGATGGATAGACAATCTGTGAGGCTCAGTCCCTTGCACCTTTTTCCCCCCTCCCTCCTTCCCCTCCCCCTTTTTTTTGTTCTTTTTTTTTCTTCTCTCCTCTCTTCCCCCCTCTCTCCCCCGTCCTTTCTGTCCGAGGCAATCTCTGTTTGGACGCAGCCTCGTATGTAATTTGGTTGTAAGCATTACTGACTGAATGCACTGCCTTTTGCTCACCTCACCTGTATGTTTCATGCACTTGTTAAAATGAATAAAATGTGTCATTAAAAAAAATGTTTTTTGGAATTGTAATAATTGTGATACTTAAGGAGTGTAAATGAAACAACTATATGATTTACCTGATATAAACACCAATTCAAAATCTGGTGTAGGACCCCATGTAAAATAGTCCTGAAAAGAACAATATAAACAATTCTAAAAAACAGTTCATAGAACAATATGAAGAAAACATTTAAGAAAAATGTTATAAGACATACCTCCTTGATAAAAGGACCTTTGTTTTGTCCCTTAATGTTATAAATTAATTTGTAATTGTCAATTTGTGTGCAGTGGACAGGAGTATCCCGTATTTTGGGATACCTTTTTGCTGCATTATTATTTTAACCTCTGTGCGAGGGTTGTCTCACCTCCCCAGCACCCAGAAAATTCTAAAGTCATCTTCTTAATACTTATTGAGTTACTAGTGAATTTGGCGGCCTGTTTTATTCTGTTTACCCTACATTAGTATCCAGGCATTTACTGATAGAAACGCCTCTGTGTGTCATGATGCCTACCCCCGGGCATCAGGACCAAGCCGATCAGCTCCGGGAGCAGGCATCCAGACACTTATTAAAACCCCAACAACCCCGGTTGGGGGCTGTTTGGGTTCAGTCCTGGTGCCTTAGGCGCCAGGCTCATAGACTTTACTTACCTGATGCAGACCATGCTGCAAGCGAGTCCAACCCAACATGAGGCCTGGATGGGACTATTTTATTACAGGGACTATTTTTTACTTGGACGTGGTTCTGGGGAACTTCTTACCTGGAACTACTTTGGAGGCTATTTAAACCATGCCCGAACAGCAGCACACGCTTCGCGTTATTCTGCATCCAGCAGCGTAACGCTCACTGTGCCTGGAGTGAGCATCCAGTCTTCTGCCACGCCCGCATCGAATCTGGAGCTCCTAAAAACAAGAGGAAAGAAAAGGACAAGGTTAGAAAACAAACTATTTTCGAATTCCTCACCTGATTCCGGATCCATCTCTCCTCCGGACCTGGAAAGAACATCATTTCAGTACGAGACGCATCTCCAGCTGCAGCGCCGCGCCATACTCACCAGTCCTTGCAGCATCTTCTGATTCGGCGCTGCCTCCATCATTTCTTCGCCGAACTCCAGCACCTGGGGGACAAAAGAAAAACAACAAGGTGAGCCGAGAAAACCAACAAATATAACTCTTATCACCATAGACTTACCTGATTTACCACCAGAGGCATTATTCTATAACTCTCCACATCTTCATGTGCCGCACCTGCAACGAGACAGAAAACAACACGTTAAACACGTGCAACATTTACCGGACAGCGTCAGGTAATACAGACTCTTACCTGAGCGCCACCAGCTACCACGAGAGCATCTTCGCACGAACTGAGCTGCAAGACAAGGAAGGAAGGGGGAACAAGAGTGAACATTGGACATATTGAACTCTATGAACTTGATACTTACTGGTCCTAGCCAGGAACCTCAGAGTCAATACTCTCCGGAACTCTCCCACGCCTTCAAACCAGAGAAGTAACTGGCATCAACGCGCCCCTGCAATCCATGCAGGATGGAGAGCTCATCTTTCAAGATTATAAAATGAGATTGCTGAAAGGGCACTTCGGAGTGATAAGTGGGTAGGACTGTGGGGGGTGCCATCACTTGAATCCATGGGTGGCTAAATCCATCTCTCCACTTGCAGGAGAATACTACTACGGGTCAAGCAGACAAGATTAGGGGGGCCAGTCCAGTCAGTCATCTCTGCACTACGCATCACGTTGGTGGAGACCGCAGCCGTCCGGGTCCGACCGACGCCCCTGTGGGAGCCAGGTGAGCGTAACACTGTGCCAGGATTAAGAAAACCCTATAAAAGGGGTACGGAAAGCAACAAGTGCACAGGATCAGTTTCAGTTTGTAGACCAAGCGTAAAAGTGGGACTTTGGCAAAAGGTGGCAATTACTCACTCCAGTAACAATTCTCTCTAGCCCGTTCAGTCATCCCATAGGACGCACCAGAAAGGTATCCCAGCTTTAACTAAGCTCATTGCCCTGACAGTGGAAACTTTACTCATGCCCAGACACGCCCCCCTCTTTGCCCCATCAGCTCGAGAGGCGAACCTCATTGTCTGTACACATGGAAGAGGAAGTTGATTTTATTGCCAAGACTGAGTTGAAGTTTATATGAACTCATATGAATGAAGGGGGGGGAGGACTAGGAATATAGTAGCTGTCATTGTTGGCAACCTGTAGCTATTCCTACAACCTAGCTCCTTCTCTCCTATGATTAAGACACTTCTCAAACACCAGTTAACAAGGAGAGAGGAATAGAAACACAAAATCCAAGAATATGCAGACATGTTTCTTAACATGGTTGGGTCAAACCAACTGTCTGCCCTGGCAAAAGAACATGCAGCAGCTAATACTTACAGAATGCATCTTCAGATGGTCCGGCAAATAAGGTCCGGCTACTTACCTGCTTATGACTGACTATTCCCTTCCACCTTCGCCTGGCCAACTTGTATATTTGAACATACCTACTTGACCCTCAGTGTTTTCTGCATCTGTAGGGTACTTTCTGTGTCTTTCCTGTAACACATGTATGTATGTGATTTGCTCTGATATGTAAATATATTGTATTATGTATGTGATCAAGTTGACATGTAACCAAGCTGTAAACTGTCTTATGCAATGCGCCCTGACACCCTTGGGTCCCTTGGTTCCCTTGGGTCTGGCGCGCAATACAAGTAATAAAACAAACAAACAAAAAAACAGATTACTTGCGGTCATAATACTATATTTTGTGGCGAGTCGGAAGAAGAAGTCAGACACTTTGAGGGCATTTTAGTGGTTTTTAATTAAAGTATATAGATAAGGCTTTCCCTATCTCTAAAGGGTTCACCCTACCCTTCTAAAAGAACTAGGGGGTGCTCTTCAATCACCAGGAAGTCTTAAAATTAAAATGTCCTTGGTCCAAAGCTAACTCTACATGATCCTACCACTAAGATAAACAACTTAAACTCATCCAAGAGAAGATCCTTATTCTCTTTGTTGATTTCTTCAATAGTTGCTGGATGAAATGTCTCTGTTTCACCTGTTTTCTCTTTTTATAGTCTTCTTCAACTTTTATTTCTTGGACAACACTCCTGGGTTGTTCGCTTTCTTTAAGGATATGTTGTGGCCAATGAGTCTTTACATACTTTTGCACAAACTAGTATCTTGTTTTACAGTCTCTCAATTCACACTTGATTAGATTATGTGGGACCTGATCCCCTTGTATAATGTCTCTCTCCTGGAGTTCTTCTTTAATGCTTTCTCTACTATTCTCATTTTCTCTTGGTACTATGATAACATATTTCTTAAGACACAGCTTTGAGTCGTGTTTTCTCAAGTCTTCCCATGTGATTTATGAAACTGTATTCCTTCCACACAGGTTATTTATCTCCAGTCTCTATTACCCGCTTGGGTTTATTTGGTATTCATTTTATGAGCTCTCCACATTGCCAGTAAAACAACTTCAGTCCTTGTGTCTCTTCTTCGGGACTAGGACAAGTTACACTCTTAAAGCACGTTATTCCCCTCACAGGGTTTCTGTTAATTGGCTCTAAACACCTTTTGTATTGGTAATTCAACAAATGCGTTCCTCTTGGCTCGTCATCATGACTGAGACGAGTTGTACTCTTCATGTGTTCCTTCCCCGGGTGCCTACCGCTTTTCCTGTGCACCTTCAGGTGAGTATGGGAACTTGCAGGGGTTGGCACTCACTTGGGTATTCTTCTCGGTAATCGGTTTTACCCTACTCGGCTTTAGTCAGTGTCCTGATCTTAGCTTACCCGTGAGCTGCTGCCTTCTTTGGACGCGGACGACAGGTAGCTATGCTCGCTCCCAGCAGTGACTGTTTCAGGGTAGTTGTGCGGGCGCTTTACACACCACACTTCGCTCTGGGCCACACCACCACCAGCTCTTGGACACCTCTTCTCTCTCATGAGGTGGTTTCCCCGATGCCTTGCTAGCTGGTTTCCCGACATCTCCCTTTGGTGATCCTTGCCTGTTCGAAATTCACTGGCTCCATGGCTATTCTCGACTCTGCCTTATCTTGGTGCGATCACGTCAGGGGGCTTCCCCTGCATCCAATACTCTCTCTCCTCTTCTCCTCTACTCATCCCACTTAAGAACAAGACTCTTAAAGAGACATATTCTTTTTTTTAAAAAACAATTTTATTGATTTATTCAAACAAAAACAATACAAACCAAACAAGCAGTGCATATATCAACAGCTCAATTCTTCATTGCATAATTTCGGTCACTGCTCCCCGTATCCCACCCCCCATTCCGAGCCTATTTATTCCACACACTCTGTATCTGCCTCGCGTGGTGGGGTCTCACTTTCCGTGGATTCTGTCAGATATTGTGCCGTTCCAAACAGTTCCGCAATTAATGATTTCCATGCCATCAGGGTTCCCACCTCCTCCTCTCCCCTACATTGCTTGCCTCTTGCCATACCACGGTTTCTGCCTCCGCCCATTTCTGTAACTCTTTCCACCACACCTCCACCCGTGGCCTGTGACATGTCTTCCATCCCATGGCAATCCTTCTTTTTGCGAGCACATAGGCTAGATCTTTCAATTTACTAACATGCTTAAGATCCTGCGATCTGGGGTACCCCCCCAGCAAACAGGCCCAGGCTGTATCTATAATAATCGTGACCCCTCTTTCCGCTAGTTTTTGTGCTACTTCACCCCAGAAACGCTCAATTACTAGGCATGACCAGAACATGTGTACCATGTCAGCCTTTTCTTCGTTGCATTCGGGGCATGCTTGTCCAGCATTTTCAAACCTAGATATCCTCTTGGGTGTCATATATGCCCTGTGCGTAATATATAATTGTATCTGTTTTAGTCTCGCATTTCTTGACACCTTCTTGTGATACCCCAGGGCACGTTCCCACATCCCGTCCTCTATCGGGGGTCCTACTTCCGCTTCCCAATCTAGTCTCAATTGTGCTAATTCCTTCCCGACCTTAGACATCATCATCTCGTACAGTCTAGAGATCTCATGCCCCTCCTCCGTTATATCATATATTGTATCCATGGTAGCATCTGGTTCTTCCTCCAGTACTGTTTCGAGCCATGTTCTCCTAATTCTCTGCACCATTCCGTGATATGTGATATACTGGCCCGTGTGTAACCCCGTTTCCTCCCCCAGCACTTCAAAATCTATGTTAGTCCCTTCTCGCCAGATATCTCCCATCGTTACCAACCCCACCGATTCCCAGTGGTTCCTAATTACCATCCTTAGCTGCTTATCTCCTCCTGCCAGTGCAGCCAGTGGTATCTGCGGGGAGCATGGGATTGGGTTCTCCATCATCCGGCAGGCTTGGCGCCACATCTTTCACCCAAGCATCATCATCTTAGGGCGCTCTTCCATTTCTGTCTTGGGCAGCCAGATCATTTCTTTTAAATAAAATGGGGCACAATCATGTCCAAACAACCTGGATTCGGGGGTCCCTTCATCTGAGAGCCATATGGCGATATATTGCAGTTGGCTCGCTACATAATAGACCTCGTAATTAGGCAGTTTTATCCCTCCTTTTTCATAAAAGTTCTGCAGCTTCCATAGTGCCACCCTATTCCGGGCACCATGCCACAGGAAATCCCTACACATGCTGTTCAGTTTAGTGAAGAACGTCTTGGGTATCAGGTATGGGATATTCCCAAAATAATGCAGGAGCCTGTAGGACCACCATCTTAAGCATTGCCCCTTGTCCGTTCATTGCTAGGGGCAACTTCACCCAGAATTTCATACACTTCTCGATTTTCTCAATGGCTACCTTGGTATTGTGGTTGTGCTCCTCTTCCACTGTGTGGTACACGTCTATCCCAAGGTACCGAAAAGTACTAACCGCCCATGGTGTTTGCAACACCGGTAACCGTCCCACAGGGATACCCATATAACTGCCCAAAGGGAAATTAATAGATTTTTGAGGATTCACAGCTATACCAGACAGCCCCGCATATCTCTCCATCACTTCCAGGATGTAATGGAGATTCTCCTCTGGGTGCCTCAAATACAGCAGCAAGTCATCCGCATACAAGGAGATCAAGAGTCGTTCCCCTCCCACCTTGATACCTATAGTGTCATATTGTTGTCTAAGGTATATTGCCAAGGGCTCCAGAGCCAGTATATAAAGCATTGGGGACCATGGGCACCCCTGCCTGGTGCCTCTACTGAGTTGCCATCTTTCGGATATCTCTGACCCTGTTCTGACTATGGCCAGCGGTTCACTATATAGCATCTTCGCCCACCTTATGTATCCAGGCCCCATTCCATAGCCCGCCAGGGCCGCCAGCAGCCATGGCCATTTGACCGAATCAAAAGCCTTCACAGCGTCCAAAGACACGATTGTCATTTCACCCTCGTTCCTGCTCCCCCATTCAACAACCCGATGGAGTCGTCTATGATTATGAGTTATATTTCTATTCGGGACATAGCCCGTTTGGTCGGGGTGTATTAATTTGCCAATAACGCTCTGCAGTCTGTTCGCCAAGACATCCGTCAATATCTTGCTGTCCTGGTTCAACATCGACAGAGGTCTGTAGGAGCCGCAGCTATGCCCAGGCTTGTTGGGCTTGGGAAGCGGTATTATGATCGCTTCTCTAAGTGACTCTGGCAGCCGTCCCAACTCAAACGCTTCATTCAACATTTCTAACATTGGGGGGAGCACCTCCTCTCTGTATACTTTATAAAATTCACTAGGGAGCCCATCTGCTCCCGGAGTTTTACTAGTGGGCAGCTGCCTCACCACTTCTTCTAACTCCTCCAAAGTAATCGGTGCATCCAGCTCCTCCTTTTCTTCAGCACTTATCGTAGGCAGTCCTATGTCCTCCAGTGTTTCAACTATCTCCCCATAGCTACTTCCCTCCTCATCCCCATATAGTAACCTATAATAGTCTGCAAACTCCTGATTAACTCCCTCTTGGGTGTCAGCTACACTACCATCTTCTCTTGTGATCGTTCTGATCGCGGGTCTGGGGATTCTGCTCTTGTATAACCATGCCAACAGCCTTCCTGTTTTATCCCCTCCCGCATGCTGTTTCTCTATATATTTTTCATAATTGAGGTTGCACAGTCTTTCCCATTGCTCCGCACTTTTTTGCTGCAGTTTAAGTATCAGCTCCATGTCTCTCTCCATGTCCCCTCCTCCCCTCAATTCCTCTTCCAGTTCCCTTTCTGTGGCTTGTAGGTCAGCCAAGATCCCACCTTGCAAGCCTTTAGATTTTGCTATGGCTACGCCTTGCATCACCACCTTGAAAGCTTCCCATAGTGTGCTTGCCGAGTCCACGCTTCCCGTATTTGTCTCAAAGTAGCTTATAATCTCCTACTTTATATCCTCCCTGAAAAAGGAATCTTTAAGCGCCTCTGCCCGGAGGCGCCATGTCAGAATCCTTGCTCTTGAGGGCAGTATTGCCATCCGAGAACCAGAGGACCCTCGCCTTATACTCTGCCTGAGTAATTTCTGTTATTACCTCCAACGTCGCAAAGACATAGTCCAGCCTCATATGCAACTGCTGCGGGGCGGAATAGTGCGAATATTGCCTTTCTTGGGGGTGTCTCGCTCTCCACACATCTACCAGACCAAAGTCGTCTAGCAGTGTCTGCAACGCTTTAGCCGCTGGGGCAGGTCTATCAATCTTTTCATCTGATCTATCCACCCTAGGGTTTAATACACAGTTAAAATCCCCAGCCCAAATCACTGCACTCCCCATACACATACTAAGGTTAGTACACAGAGTTCTGAAATATGCTGCCGTATTCTGATTGGGGGTGTATGTACTTACAATGCTGATCTCCCTATTCTCCACCAATCCCCTCAGTATGACCAACCTCCCATCCGTTTCCGCCATTTTCTGCAACAGTTGAAACGGGACATGCGGCGCCACCCAGATGAGCACTCCTCTGGCATAAGCAGAATATGTCGAACCCGCCACCACCCCTTTCCATTTCTTCACAACCATCTCCATCTTTTCCCGTGTCAGGTGAGTCTCCTGCAACAGTGCAATACCTATCTTTTGTCTGCGCAGGTACAGCATAACCTTGTTCATCTGTAGGTAACTATAAAGTCCCCTGACGTGCCACGTAATTATTTTAAGGTCCCCCATGGCCCATTAGAGTCCTCCTTCCCCTCCCATTGGTGCAGTCCAGATTGCACTTCCATCTCAGTCTATATAGGCTCGTTCCCCAATACAAACTTCCCCTAACTACAAACACCCCAAACACCCCTCTCCCCCTCCCTCCCGCCTCCCTTCCCTACCCCAACTTTACCCCCCCAACTGTTGCCAAGCTCCATCCCTGGATCTCAGGCACCCCCGCATCTAGGTCCTTCTGGCAATAGCCTGTACTCGAAGCTCAGCAGGGTGAGGTCGCACTAATGGCTATCCTACTACTGCCACTTGGGGGGTAAGGTGCCTGTATTTTGCCACTCCTATTTGATGCAATTCAGCAACATACTACTATCCAATTTGCTCATATATTCAATACTCTATATTCCAGTCCATTACACATCAGCAGAATTAGGGATATCCTAACCTGGCTTCAACTCTACCCATCTATCAATGTCTTTGTCAAGTTTTACTGGGACACCGCGCAGCGTGATATACCAGTATGCAGGATCATGTTCTCCACATAGTCCGTAGGGTCCTGGCCTTCTTCTCCTTCCGGCAAACCAACCACGCAAATGTTATTCCGTCTCGCTCTTCTTTCAGCCTCCTCTGCGCTATTCTCCAGTTTGGCTACTTGCTGCTTTAGTATGTGGACTTCCTTCGCATTATCAGTGCTGGTGGTCGTGTTAGTTTTGACCGCACTTTCCAGGCTGCTCATTCTGTCCGCCAGCGCCCTGACATCTTGTCGCAGCAGGTTGACTTCTATCCCCACCGCGTCTATTTTAGCCTCCAAGGAGGTCCTTAGATCCGCCATTGCTGTGCCTCAAGAATCTCTCAATTCCGTTATGGCCGTCAATATCTGGTGGTTTTCAGTCCCTAGGGTGCTTTCTGTGGGCCTACTTGCACCCGTCTGCGTCGGCGTCGTTGGAGACTGCTGTGTCTTAGCAAACGCATCCATCGTGGGTTGTTTGCTTTTGTCTTTGATCACTCTCCCCGCCATCTTGTGATCTGGAGTAATTGTTCCAAGCCACTCTGTCCGTGGTGTAGCAATTCTGCTACGCTGTTCCGCCGTAATGCCAGTGAATCACTACAGGCTCCGGCTGTTGTCTTGGAATGCCCCGCGTAGATTTGTATGCGCTGAGTTATGTACATGAGTGGGCTATGTCCTCCCACGTCTCAAATTGGCCTATCTGCCACCTTGCGCAAGTTCGCACCTTGTGCCTTCCAATGTCGGCTCCTGATGTGCGGCCCTTGCGCTCTTTGGGGCCGTCTGCCTCCACCTGGCACCTCGGGGATCGTGCGGCTTAGAGGCCACGCAGTCATATGCTCAGACAAAGCGGGATGGCCTTCTCTTTCCCACGGCCTCCGGCACTCTTATTTTATGAGCACGGTGGTATAGTTCCATTTATGATGGGTGCTCAATGGACACCCTCCGTAGCTAATAGCCACCACAGTCTGTGTTTAGCCTCAGATCCCAGGTCCCACGCGTGCTGTTAGGCTAGGGTAGCCCCCACTTGTTCGCTGGCAGCGCTTCGTTCCCGCTGTTGTTTGATCCTGCCTGCAGTGTGGGAGAAGTGCGTGGAAAGCAGCGCCGGTCCTTCTCTCAGTTTTGATTGATTACTGCGGATCAGTGGATGCAGCAAGCCTCCATGCCTCAGTCTCACATGCACGGGTGCCTTACTTGCGTGCTGGCAGCGCTTCGTTTCAAAGCTGGTAGCTGTTAATTACTTCCATCATGCAAAAAAAATGTCCAGCAAGCGGCGCAGCTCCTCTATCTATTTTAGCCCAACACCCAAGGAATCACCGGACTCAGCAAGCTGTATCATAGCAGTTTTGCACACACGGGTGCATTCATGCATTAATGGAGCACCCGCCGCGCATACATGGATCCTCCGTTCCATATCTACGTCACACTCGGTAGCTGCTCATTGCATGGGCCATCCGCTTCGCCTCTGTTCTTGACATGCGGCAACCGTGCCTCCAAAATATGAGCACTCGCAGGCGGCAGGGAGCCGCTCGCACTACAGTCTCATATGGCGGGGGGGGCCGCACAGGCTCCAAATGCCAGTCCCTAACCTTCTCTGCATGCGCCACCGCGTTCGCAGGTTGGGCCCGCCTGCTCCTCCGAGCCCCACACGGCAGCACGCAACCTCGACGCCAGTCGCTGCTCACCGTTCCATGAGCAGAAATCCAAGCGACCTCCAGGAAACAATGTATCTTTGTTCCCTTCGCGCTCTGATCTATTCCGCTGGTCCTGCATTCACGGCCACTCGCCCTTTGTTATCCGCCATTTTGGATACTTTGTTTCAGGGCCGCCGAAAACTTCAGTGTAGATTTCGCTGCTGATGCTCACACGATCAGCTCAGCCTTTCAAGTAGTTGCAGGGCATCCATTCACACGCCCGTGTTTCTATTCTTAAGAGTAGGTTGTCCATTTTCAATGCATGTTATCACGGATCGATGTCGGCTCCCCGGAGCAGCTCTATCAGGCACGTCCTGTTACATGGCAAGTTAGCCACCAAGAGACATATTCTTTTACGTTCCCTGATGGTTTTGCTTCAGCATTGCCTACAGCCACATATAAGGATGTTGCACTCTTCTTCCCAGTAGGCCGTCCCAAATATGTTGATAGTGTGGCTGATCCAGGGAGTTCCTCGCAGATACCGAAGTCCTTGTCCCCTAATGGGGAGTCACTTCAAGTGAGGCCCCACTTGCCCAGAGCCTTATGGAAGGTCTTGCAGAGCGGGCTCCCCTCCCTGGCCTTAAAGGGTGTGGCTACCCCTTGGGGACAAGGGACGAATATCATTATTCATTACAATACAATATGCAATGGTACATTTCTACTTTCCCGCCAGGTCAGACCTGGCGGGAACATCACCTCCCGCCTGCAGGACTCTGGATCGGGCGGTCCGGAATTAACAGTGGCGGCGGGTTTACCGCCACTGTTAATTCCGGACGGCCCGACCTGTAATGAGGCCCATTGTCTTTTGTCAGACAGTTGTGGCCATCTAACTAAACAGACAGCTAGCGCATGTAAGGCTAGGGAGTCAACTCATGCATTCACATTAAAGAGGTGACATTCGTGCTCACCCGCCTCAGATTGACTGAATGCTCTAACCTCGTTCCTCCATTGCCTTTGATACCTGTCACGAGGAGGATACTTCTAGCTTTTACCTCCCAGGGCATGTGCTTGAGTGGCTCTACTGAGCCACCTCCGGTGGCAGCTGTCTCCCACCAGTGGGTGGATAGTAGGCTATTGACCCTGGACTTGAGATCCTTCGACTGCATCCTGCAGTCGTCATTGCCATAGGGTATAGTGCCAACCGCTACGACCGTCTCCCAAATTTCAGTCCAGATCGCATTTTTCCTCTGGACAGATGATTTTCAATGGTTTACCCCAAACAAGACCTCTGCATGGCTGACAACTTCATCTGCAAGAAACGACAGCTCCACCACACAAAATGATTTCTTTCTCAGGTGCATTTATGCCTTTCTCTGCAGACATTTTTGCCACTATTTCTGAGTTGATTCAGAATGGATTGTTTTTTTTCAAGATGCCCACCGCTGAGCTTACGATTTGAAGCAGGGTGCTTTTCCGCTCAATGCCAATTCTGCCGACCAAATTACCATTCCGTAGTTCCTCAAATTGTCTAGTGGTAATGGTAAATCTGCCAAACATTTCATTACAGCTCTATGGTGTTTTTTGGTGATAATTCCACCAGACGGAATTACTTTTACCACGATGTTTGATGCACACACCCGTACACTGATTTCGACGAACACCACCACGGTAACAGTCATTATATCTGGAGGAATTTCCGCTGGATTTTCTGCCGTACTCAGAATGAGGGCCAATATTTTTAGCAGATGTCAAGGAGGAATTGTAAGAAGAGTGCAAGGAGGAAAGTAAAAGAAGGTAATTAGCAGAGTGAGATTTTTTCCAACGCCCTTCAGCATGTCGTAGTGAGGAACAAAGCAGGAGAAGGCCAGGAGTAACCGAAGCCTGGGGAGATTTATTTGAAGGATAAAAAAGGACAAGAGGGGTGGAGAGAGTCTATGGTTGCCATGAGACTGGAATGAAAAGTTGCCAAGGCAGAGTTCACTGAGAGGAGAGAAAAATTCAGAAGTGAGGGGAGGAAAGAAAGAAGTGAGGAGGCGAAGGACAGTGGGTAAGATTAGGTATGGGAGTAGCTGAGTTGGAAGGAATGGCCGTAGGGACAGGGTAAGAGAATAATCAGAGGAAAGAATGGCGGGGCTGAGACAATAGAGGTAGAGGGGAGTAAGAAGAAAATTATATCAAAGGAATAGCCAGAAATATGAGGAGGGAAGAAGTACTGGATAGGGTCATAAGAATCAAGCAGTGGAAGAAAAGGTTTAACAGATGGCACTGAAAATGCTCTAAGCCTTTGAAACAGTTCAAGGGTTTTTATTTTATTTGTGTGGCCTAGTGCAACCCTCTCTCTCTCTCTCGTCTGCCCATGGACCACCTACATAATCCAGGTGTTCCTAAACCCTGGATAGTGCTACCGACTGGTAAATTCTACTATCACGATCTTCTCTACTCCTATAAATGTTTTTCCTACATGCAGACTATCTAAACTCCCTCAGGGACTTCCTAACTTTCCATATTCTAACAAAGGTTAGTGTTGTAATTGGAGTTTGGATAGTGCCTTATACTTTATCTTTGGCTTTGCATACTAGGTGGGTCTAACACACCTCTGTCTATTGCAGTCTTAAAGTTTGTCCACAGGATTTTAGGCTTTGCTCAAACACATTTTTAAATCTCAGTAGTTTGTTATTAACTTTCTACATATTTGTTAGCAAAGTTAAACTAATGTATGTTGTTTTATTGCTCTTTTATCTTATATTTTCTTTTGCTTTTCTTTTTTCTACCGTTTATATTTGTATATGTTGGCTAACTGTTTTGCAAACTTGTGAAAGGTTTAATTCTGAACCATATGACAATTAAAAAAAATTGAACCTTGCATTTGCTCAGTGGTATTCAGGCTAGATCAGTCACACCCACTCCCCTTGTCTCCTCTATTCTCACTAACACTCCCTCTGACTTACTCCTTCCATCAGTTCTTTGTGCCTCTGATGTTTCACTTCTCCTACTGTCTCCTCCCTTTGATGTAACCACTCCTCCCATTCCATTTCACTCCTCGCCACTACTACACTCTTTCACTACTACACGCCATCTACAAAAACACCTTTCTTTCACCCAGTGTCAGTCACTTCCCATTCACTCCTTACACCAACTACTTCCACTCACATGCCACCCAAACACTAACACTTTCTAAAGCATACCTCAAACGCTCCAACAAACTTCTCCACAAGTCTCTGCTCCTTCCTTCCTCTTGCTGTTGTTGTTGTTATGGTCGTCCTCCACCTCTAACCTCCCCCGGTAAACCCACTCTTCCTGCTTCCTCCTTCAAATATCATTCCCTCCTTTGCGACTGGTCTTGTTTCGCTAGCTAATCTGGATTGCCCTCACTGCCCCAAGGGGTGTATGTGCATGGGAAATGTGACAAATGCAGGGAGTCTGTCAACTCTCCACAATGGGGAGCCACCCCCTCTGAGACTAGGGAGGTCAGCTCCCTATGCTTAACACCCTCTAAGGTACAGAGTAAGTAGGATGCCTCAGGAGGTGACTCTGCCTTAGGGGACAGGGAAACCTCAAAGAGAGAATGAAGTCACCATCCCTATTCCCCAGAGACTAACACCTTTATAGGGTATCCAGGAACTAAGATGTGAGAACTTTTTAAATATGGCTGGGACTCCAAACTTAATTTCATTCTCTTTAGAGAAAACAGCAGAACGGTGGAACAACCAGCCTGCTGAACTCACATCAGGCAAGGAAGTAATCAAGAAGGAGCATCCACATAGAGCACAGACTTTAGAGCACAGGCTTTAATTATGCCGCAGCACACACTGAGAGAGTTGCTCGTAGAGACAGAACACCAGAAGTGGCATCACACCCAGAGGCGCGCAGTAGAAGCATGCAATGTGGACAGGCAGGCAAGAAACCAGAGCTGTCGGGTGTGGCAGCCTGAGAGAGTACTGAGTGCCTCAGATGATCGACGCAGAACCTGGAGGAGGAACTACTCACAAGATCCTGCAACAAGCCAGCGGGAAACAGAAGGAGACCCCCACCACCGTGGAGTCCAGTTGTGGAGTCACGTAAGTGTCTCCCCAGCTATACGAGAGGCAGGTAGCCTACATAGCCCTTCCAGGAAGCATCGCTCATCAAATACTAGTAAGTAGTGGTCTCCGAAGAAAGGGAGATGGGCGGCAAGACCAGAGAAAGGAGTCCCAGAGTGGGGAGAAAGAGGAAAAATAACCCAGGGTGGAGAAAGAGGAAGCCACCCAGAGAGAAGGGGAGTGAGAAGGGAAAAAGTCCTGGAGGGGCTGAGAATACCACAGAGTGGAGTGAAAGAAGGAGAAGAGCCCTAAATTGGGGAGAGGAGCAGAAGGTAGCCTGGTTGTGGGGGAGGTCCGGAAAAGCCGCAGAGTGGGGAGATAATGTGGGAGACCTCCAGAGGTGGTGGGAGAGCAGAGAAACCCCAGAGTGGGGAGAGAAACTGAGAGAAACCCCGGTGTGGGGAAAAAAGGCAAGAAGCCCCAGAGCGAGAGAAAAACCACAAAAAGTCCTGGAGTGAGAAAACAAGACAAAGAGAAGCCCAGTGAGGGTGAAAGAAGCGAAAAACCCAGGGGAAACAAGCAAGAGTGATCGCCAGAGGGGGAGAGAAAGAGACTGAAAGAACCTTAGACTGCAGGAAGAGGGGAAATACGAAAGGGGAAGGGCTGTGAGATACAAGTTCAAGAAGAGCAAGAGACCCGGCTGGAAACCCGGGACGGCACTCCAGCCGTACACTATCTATATGTTTTGGACTGTGAACATAGGCCAGGACCTATGGTAACGAGACACAAGAGTGGGGTTCAGAAGCGCGCAGCCATCACTTTCCCCTTGGGTAATGCCCAAAAGTATATCTTGGTTGTTATATATTTTCTTTGGAGCGGTAGGGCGGGAAAGTAGGTTATAAAAGGATTTCTGGGCAGAGGACATCATTTATGTTTGACAGACTGATGAGCACCTCTTCATACCTTCATTTCTGTAGGGTAGAGCTTATTAATACGGAGTTGGGGAAAGAAAAGGTCTTTTGACTCAAAAGAGAAATAAACCTTTTGAAAATCATGCCTGCTTGTCAATCTTCTAATTCCGACTACCACAAGTGGTGTCAGAAATGGGATCTGCACAACCTGAAACACATGTAGTTAACAAAATTAGACCCCAGAGCTACACACCCTGAAATAGATACCACTAAAGCTACTGGCTTTGACATGTTTAGCATGGAAGAGAAAAATATCCCGCCCCGGGAAGGAGATCAATTCCTATGGACGTAGCCGGCTACCTGCCAAAAGGGCCAATATATTCGGTTGGCCACAAAGTCTGGTTTGGCTTGGAAACACTTCTTGGATGTAGCCGCTGGGGTCATCGACTCAGACTATAGGGAGAAGTAAAATTAGTGCTCCGCAATGCAGGGACTCAGAGTTATAAAGTAATACCCAGGGATCCCATAGCTCAGGAGATCCTAGAGTGGGACCTGATCCCTCATGTACAAAAGTTGAAGATCTCTCCATCTCCGAGAATGGTAACATAGGATTTGGGCAGGCAGATAAACCTTCAGCCGGGATGATACCGCAAGTCTACTGGATCTGACCTTTGCCAAAAGGAACAACCAAAATCAGGTAGAAGCCTTTAAACATGCTATATCTGAAGAAGGGGCCTGTCCAAAGGGAACCAGTCTTTCTTACAAAAAAGGGCTTATTGTATTGAGGGTCTGTAGAAGGGGTCAGAACTCATAAGAGCCACCAACTGATCATCCATTGGAATCACAGAATGATTGCAATATAACTGACCCATTCCCACAACAGCTGGCCAGCGAGGGATTTGGAAAACTCAGGATCAGATGTTTGGTAATTTTTATTGGCCCAGTGATATGCCGTCATCAAATCCTATGTCGTCTCTAGCAAAATCTGAAAAAAACCTCAACCACCCGATGCCCCTTATAGCCTCTCACAGATAATGAAGTCCCTTTTTTCCAAATAGCTATGGACATTGTGTAACCTGTGCTAAGTCAGAATCAGGAGACGGACAACTCATTATGTTTTGTACTGAAATGCTTTTATTTTGGTGCAAAAACCCTAGTCTAATCCTACAACTCTCTGGTCTCAATGCTGAAAGAAAGAAAAAAAGAGTCAAAAAGGTGGACGGCAGGATGTGGTACAAAAGTATAACCCTACCCCTACCAGTTCAAAGTAACAAGAACTACAAATGAAAATACTTAAGGGCCGCTTTTCTAATTGGCTGGTTTCAGACCCACACTGTACTGTCCAAGCAACAACCAATGTCTCTAGGGCTTCTGCCAGTCTTACAGTTCCATCCCATAGGTTTCCTTATGGCCTCCTGTAGGTGGTGTAAGGGAAAGGTGAATGTCTTTAGGCAATCAGGCCTGCTGCTCACTCCTATAAAAAAAAATGTAGACTCTTGAAGTGTTCTTGGAAAGCTGGGTCTCTCCTGGCTTGGTTTGGAACCGCTTTGGTTCCAAACTCTCCCTTGGGTCTCAGGTTTCATACCACCTGTTTGGGTAGTGACTCTCACAGCCCTTCTCAGGCTCTTTAGTCTCTCACCCCGGCATCGGGTTGTCGGATTCTTGTGCTATATCGGGCAACCTGCTACCTAAGCCCTTCTAGGGCTCTTTGCCTTTTCATGTCGGAATGGGGTAGATGAATTCTCATCCCCTCTTGGGCCCTTTGCTTCCTCACCCTGGTATGGAATATGTGGGTTCTAGCTCCTCCTCAGACTGATGCCTTAGCCCCTGTTGGGCTTTTTTCTTCATCACCCCGTCTTGGGGTATCTCTGGGGCGTTGATTTCTCCTCCTGGTTCCCTGAATGAATTGCATACCTCGCGATTCAGACTTGTCTCTGGACTTCCATGTTGGTGTGCAGGCCTCCGGTTTCCTATCGGTTCCTGACAGGACTTTGACGTTTGATCCAGCAGGCACCAGTCAACCACATTTTGGGTAGTCGGATCTCTTCTTGCTGAGGTGGGATTGAGCTTCTCCAGCTCTTGGCCTGGTTGCAGGGAGAAACGCTCAGCATGGCTTCCTTGCTCCCCCTTTATCCCCCATGGTCCATGCCGTCTGCATGGTACTGCTTCCTAACGCCACCTCGAAGGGTGACGGGCACTCCTCTGCTGCCCTACAGCTTGCTCTCTGGCCCACCTTTGTGTCGGCCTGACAGGGCCTTATATCTGTCTCTAAAAGGAGACGGAACACTCTTGTTTTTGTGATGGCAACAGTGCAGGATCAGAAACCAAACAAGGTAAAAAGATAAGGGTTGGTGGCATATCCCTGCTAAAGGATGGCCTTTGCTCTAAGGGGGGATCCCCAGGTGGGTTCCCACTTTCCCTGTCCTCTAGGGGGAGAGTAGCAAGCTCACCTCCCTTGTCACAAAGGGGGTGGCTCCCCTTTGGGGACAGGGAACGACTTCCCTGGATTCGTCACAGACCACTAGAGCCCTCCAAATCGAGTAACAAATACATCCTAGTGATCATAGATTATGCAACCCGATACCCTGACGTTTTTCCCATGAGATAAAACACTACTGAGCACAACCTGAACACCTAATTCCCTTCCTGTCCAGTGTAGGGTTTCCTGAGGAAATCCTGACTGATCAGGGCACAACCTTTGTGTCCCACCTTATGTGGGATGGGAAGGAAATGCTCAATATAAAGACACTATGGACCTCTGTGTACCACCAACAAATGGACGGCCTAGTGGAACATTTTAATAAAACTCTAAAGCGTAACCTTAGGAAGCTGGTAGACACTGATGGACAGACCTGGGATCTGATGATACTGTGGGCACTATTAGCAGTAAGGAAAACCCTTCCATCCTCATTGGGATTGAGTTGTTGCTTGGTAGGGGGACTCAGGATGTGCTTCATATGATTTACAAAACTTGGGAAGAAAGAGCGGATTCTCCTTTACCCATATCCCAGGCCACTGCCAAACTGAAATCTTGCATGAAAGCAGTGAGGGAGATTGCTAACACCCACTTGTTCAAAGCTCAAGAGCACCAGAAGGAGAAATTACCTTACCGTAATGTTCTTTCGATGGATTCTTCTCCTGCAGATTCCTCATCGGGTAGATATTCCTTCACGCTTCGCTGCTTCGGAATTCTTTTTGACAGGGGGCGTAGTGGACCTCCACCCGGCTGTCGACCATCTATCTGTCTTGCTCAGCGTCTGGTCGTCGGCTCCGGACGTGGCATCAGGTGTCGTATAAGTACCACGTCACTGCACCCCAACCTCAGTTCCTGTCACGCTCACCTGATTCCCACGGAGGCGCAGGTCTGGCTTCGAGTGCTGATGCTTCTTCAATGGTGAAGTGCAGGACTCTGAAGATGGACTCACTGACTCGCAGGAATATTCCCCTGTGTGTGAAAAGGGAGTATTACCTACTGACGGAATAATGCTCAAGCCTCCCACTCCCTTCCAACCCTCCACGATACCCTTCCTCGATTCCCCGTGAAGTCTCACCTTAGGGTCAGGAAGGATGAGCTCTCCATCCTGCTTCTGATGCAGGGGCGCGTTGAAACCCAGTTACTTCACTGGATTGAGGTTTGATGGGAGTTCAAATAAGCTTGACTATTCAGGTAAGGCGCTGTAAGAGTTCTGTAGCAAGTTCAAAAGTTCAAGCTTAATAATAATGTTCATTGGCTTATTGCAGCAAGCGCTAACGCTTATGTCTTTTTCCCCTTAGGGGCCGGGGTTCGGAATGCCGGAGATATGGCGCCGACCCGAAGTGAAACGTGCAGTTCCAGTAAATGACAGGTAAGTTCTGGATGAGCGTTCGGGTAATGTCTTTGCATTCGCTCATTCAATGTCTTTGTCTTTTTTCCCCATAGGGGCCGGGGCCCGGAATGCCAGGAAGCGGCAGGACCCGAAATGAAATGGGAATTACCCAACAGGTAAGTCTTAGAAGGAAACTGAGCTTTTCCTATTCCCTTCCTTCTCTCACCTTGTGTTCTTGTCTTTTTCTCTCTAGGCTCTGGGAAGTGGCTGCGGATTTGGATGATCGCTGCTGAAGATGGAGGTGCCCAGGAAAGGTGAGTGAAATGCAGCGCTGCAGCGATCGAAGCGAAATGCTTTTAAAACAATGTCTTCCCTTTCAGGATTGTCGGTGTGATGTCTCCGTGATGCTGCTTTAGCAGGTAAGGTCTTCTTTCTCTCCAATTCTCTCTTAGCAGGTGACCCAGGATGCTGACAGGCGTGGCTGAAGTCCAGAAGCAGGAGCTGACACAGTGAGCGTCCAGATGCGAGGAGCAGAACAACGCGAAGCATGAGTTGCTGATCGAGTGTGGTTTAAATAGCTTTGGAAGAAGTTCCAGGTATGTATCCTTCCACCGATCAGGTATGTATCCTTCCCCGACCACACCCAGGGAAAGTAGTCCCACAGGTAAAGTAGTTCCATTCAGGCCTCAAGAGGGCCTGGATGTAGCAGCATGGTCTGCATCAGGTAAGTGCACATTAAAACACTTGAACACATGTCTAGCTTTATGAGCCTGGCGCCTAAGGCGCCAGGACAGGGGTCCAACATGAGCCTGGCGCCTAAGGCGCCAGGACTGTGTCCAAAGGGCCCCAGCTAGGGCTCGCTGGCACTTCCCTGGGGGAAATGATGCCTGCCTCTGGGGTTGCTGGGTCGGACCTGGCTCCTTGGAGGTAGGCATCATGACAGTTCCCCCTTTTTTCCAGAGCACCACACACGGCATAGGAAAACAGAGAGAACAAATGGGCTAATAAGCCCTTTAAGAAAAAAGTAATATAGACCTCCGAAGGAGTAACAATTGAAAAAGAACCCTAAAGGTAGTGACAGAAAAATTTTGTTTTAAGACTGTGGCAGGAAGAATAAAACGGACACGAAGGACCATCACAAAGTCAACGTGAAATAGAAAGATGGGCACCAACCACCAACTTTCTGAGTGGGGATAGGTGGGAGGGGAGATGAGGAATCTGCGGGAGAAGAATCCATAGAAAGAATATTCCGGTAAGGTAATTTCTCCCTCAATTGATTGCTTTTCTCCTGCAGATTCCTCATCTGACAGACTCCCAAAGCAGTAACGAAGGAGGCGGGCAGAAAGTTATATCAAGACATTTTGCAACACTGCCCTGCCAAAAAGCGCATCGCAAAGGTGTGCAAAGATGACCATGTCGCAGAGTGACAAATCTGCCAGACCGGAACCCCCCTCTGCTATGCGGTTGATGCAGAGTCTCCCCTTGTGGAATGGGCCTGAGGCCTGCTAGTAATTCCTTACCAGCGGCCTGATAACATTCATCTATGCAGAGAATTATCCAATGGGATAAAGTCTGCTTCGTTATGGGCAAGCCATAACGGGCTAAGGAAAAAGCCATGAAGAGCTGGTCAGCTCTCCTGAAATCAGCTGTCCTGGTAACATAGTAACTCAATGCCCTCTTGGGGTCTAGGCGATGGAAACATTCCTCCTGCTTAGAAGGATGAGGAGGAGGATAGAAGACAGGAAGGTCAATAGACTGTGACAATTGAAATTCTGATACAACCTTGGGAAGGTAGCCAGGCCTTACGCTGAGTGAAACTTTCTCCTGGAAAAAGCGCAGAAAGGGTGGCTAACAGGTTAAGGCATGTAGCTCACTCACCGCCTAGCGGACGTAATAGCCACCAACCAGGCTGTTTTCAACGAGAGAAGCCAAAAAGGAGAAGAGTGAATAGGCTCGAAATGAGCCGCCATCAGAAATGTAAGAACCAGATTAAGATCCCAATCTGGGACAATAAAGGTAGTTGGCGGAAACTTATTTACAAGACCTTTCAGGAATTGTGCCATTACCAGGATTGTAAAAAAACAAACCTTGATCCAGGGATCTCTTGAACACAGACAAGGCCGCCAAATATCCTTTGACTGTGGTGACCTGAAGGCCTGCAGAGGCTAATGACAGAAGGAACTTCATCACTGCAGTGGTGGGGCAAGAGATGGGTTCAATTTCGCGTTCCCTGCAAAACGCCTCAAATCTTCCCCATCTGCATGCGTACAACGATCTTGTAGAGGATCTGCGTGCAGACAGAAACTCCTCAAGCACTTCCTCAGAGAGGTCACAGTCATCCTAGCTCATCCTCTCAAGAGTCACCCATGTAGGTTGAGGGATTGCGGGGTAGAATGGAGTATCCGGCCACCCGAATGGGTTAGGAGTTCTGGACGCAGAGGCAACCAGTGAGGTGGACAGATGGACAGATCCAAGAGGTCGGAGAACCACATTTTCCTCACCCAGTCCGGGGCGATAAAGATCATGGTCGCTTCAAACCTCCGGAGAACCCATGGAATGATGGGAATTGGAGGGAACGCGCAAAGGAGAGGGAAGGTCCAATCCACCAGAAACGCACCCCCAAGTGCACCATTCGCTGGGAATTCCCTCGAGCAGAACAGTTCGCATTTACAGTGGGATTCCGTTGCGAACAGATCCACTGCTGGGGTACCCCAGAGAGTAAAGACCTCCTCTATGACTTCCTGGCTGTAGTGCGTGAGTGAAATGAGCCAGAAAACATGGCGCTGATGCACGGCCATCTTGGATATTCACTTCCATTTACCGCAAGAAAACAGTAATGAAAGCCTACGTTTTCCTGGGCTCAGTTAACACACATGTATTTTCTGCTGCAGAGACAGGGTCACTTATTTATGTCAGATGACCAAGCTGGGGAGAAAAGTTACTGTATTGTCCGGCGAAGGACAAGCTAGAAAGGGAGTTGGAGCACACCGCAGGTGCAGTGATAAGGGGCAGTGGGAACGACGGCAAGGAGGGATGATGGTTTTTTTCTGCTTCTAACTGAAATATTCCACTCTGTTTATGCCTCATGCTTATTGTCTACTCTTTGGCCGGGGGCAGCATGGTAACCATGAGGGGTGGGATCGAAAGTAGCCCCCTTAAGAGACGAGGTATTTTCCTCTTGGAACTTTGGAGTTACGAGTTGAACCCCGGGTGTTGCAGTCTCGCTGGAAGGGAGGACGCTCCGCTCCAGATCCCGTTATGACAATCGATATCTCTGCCTACCTGCTGTGGAACTAAGCAGTGTTGTTGTGGCCGAGATGAAGGTGTCTCCTGTGGCAATCTTAATGGTGAAATATTTTTCTCCTTTGTTTATATTTATATATAATGTGTTTATTTTTTCTGTTTGTATGTTATGAGTGAATAAAGGGCCTATAACGCACCATTCTTTTTATAATTATCACATAGGGGTCATGTGTAATTCTGTGCTTATCTGAGTCCACTGATTATTTTTGCAAGGATCCAGAGAACGTAAGTACCTGATCTCCCCAGGCGACCACGATAAAGCAAAAAAATTTGCGCTCTGAGCAAGGTCTTTGTGCTGCTATTAATGCCAAAGTTCCCTGCTTATATATTTTGAGATATATAATATTGGACTCAGTTAGGCAATCTTGGAAACGGAATAGTGTGTGGGAGGTATTACCAATAGGGGACGTCTAATATCCAGTCGGTAACATGAGCTCCATATTTAGGAAAAAAGGAAGCTACGCAGGCGGATGCCGTCCGGAGGTAACCATTCCGGGGTGGACCAAAAGACTGTATGATAAAGTTGCTCATATTTGGGCATGTGGGGCAGGTTTGAGTGAGGAATGGGATACCAGCATAGGAGAGGCTAGTCCGGATCGTCTTAGTGAGTTGTCTACAAAAGGTGCTGGTGGAAAAATGGAAGGCGTGTTCGGACCCAGGTAGGAGGGGCTGGATTTTGTTGCATGACTTCCAAAAATTACACCAGCAGAATGTCGAATTACAGGCGAATGCTTGGAAATTAGAAAAAGAATTGGCAGCCGAGAAACAATTAGCATTAATGCAACAGCGCCAAATGAAATTATATCATGATAAAGCAGATAAATATCAGGTGGTGACCGAACGAGCTGCTGTAAGAGTGGCTCGCTATAAAGACAAGAGAGAAGGGGAAGAGTGAATTCCCGAAAGGTGGCAACAGTAATAGCCACCGCAGGGATGGATTGGGACCCCGATCGTTGGGATGGTGATGTATTTGATAGCACTAGTACTGACAGCGATTCAGAACCTGAAATTAAACACAAGACGGAACCCGATCGAAAAGAGTTAGTGGTTAACCCAGTGATACGACAGAGAATGGGCCGTAATCCCAACAATCCCAGGGGAGGGGTAGTGGATATGACCGCATTGGAGGATTATTCCCAGCAAGAAATTGGGGAAATAGTTGACCGGTTGAAGCAAAGGGTGGTAGAACCCTTGCTAACTTGGATGATCAGGTTACTCGATGGTGGGGCAGCAGGTCTGTACGTAGATGCGACAGACTCTGCTCAGTTTTTACTGTTGACGCAGGAAGTCCAAACACAGGAAATTCTACGGGTGGAGACTCTGCGCGAGGCTGACAGAGGAGAGTCTCAAATGTTTCTATTGCAAATGGGGGCCCAGGGTTGCAATCGCAAATATCCCATCGCGTCAGATTTGCCGATGGAGGAAAAGAAATGGTTCACACTGCAAGAGGCGATTCAAAGCGTGAGAGAGCATGCCATGAAAGAGGCCATCCATTTAGATGATCCCGAACATATGGGGCTGGTAGCATTATCCGTCTCAGCCAGTAATACTCTCATCCGCATTGCCCATCTGGTATATAAGATTGTTATCAGGACTTTGTCAGGCAAAACAACGGATGAAGTGTTAGACGCGATTTGACAACTGGCGGATTTGGGCGGATGGGAAAAGGCAGAGGAAAGGCCCCGAGGATGAAAGAGAGAGAGGGGCGCAATGAAAGGCTGTTAGGCAGAATCACCTGCAGTACCCTTGGGGAACACTACAGGCAATTAAGACTACAAGTGTAAGCACAATTTCAGCTTTGGTACAAGCCTGTACTACACAGTAAAGTGGTAGTGATGGCTGAGCAGCCAGACTTATCTCAAGAGTTTAAGTGAGCAGTAGAACAAGTTACACAAAGGACCAACTAACACAGTGAATCAAACACACACTTACTCAAGATTTCTTGATAAAAGAATGTACATTTATTTACTCAGTCAGTTAGAAACAATTACACTAGCATAAGAAGCTCAAAATCACACACTAATAAACCACAAAAATGCAACCGGTAGGTAAATGAACAAGTTTAGCTCCCCTGAAGTGGGAGCAAAATGGCACTTCAGATACTTAATAAAGGGGTAAAAAGACAAGGTTATAAGATTAGACAGTCCAAATACATTCATAGGCAGGGCAAAGGGTTTCAGTTAACTACAACCAGCAATTCTTCTCATAGGCCTGGGCCAAAATCAATGGTTCAGAGTCTTTATTTAGGATAGCACAGTTCTGGTAGATAGCGGTTAAGTCTTTGCCACAGAGTTTAGAAGAATTTGGCTAGCCGAAAAGTTGGATGAATGTTTAGGGATGGACAAGCCTTCATAGTTGAGGAAAGTTTCACGCACTTTCTCAATGCCCGAAAATATTTCCAGACAGCGTTTGCACAGTACCTTGTTAATGAAGAAGAGCTGTAGCTGAGGCAGTTGTTCCTGGCAGTTCGAGCAGATCTCGCTGTCCCTGAGCTTCAGTCGTGGGGACAAGAAGGAGGACGTCGAGAGGTTCCTGCACTGCCCAGGGATGAGGCCAAAAGCTTTAGCAAGACTTCGGTTTAAGGTGTGAGTGCCTTAAAGTCCACGAGCTGGTTTCCTTCCCTCTGGCTATCCGGTTTTTAACAGAACTCTTATGAAAATTCGGCCAGATGGGGACGGTGTCCAGGTGGCTTGCGAGTTGGTTGTTCCCACCAAACTCAAGGGAAGAAGTTAACCTTGAAGGGCTTCTCTGTCGATGGAGTTTCAGGCAATTCGGACCTGCAGCAGGACTTCACTGCTCGTCCAAGAGTTGCAGCAGTCCTCTTCCTTTAGCTCATCTTCGGTTCTTTCGTTCCAGTGGTCGACTCTGCTTTCCAAGTCCCAGAGACCTGCTTTTAAACAGTTTCCCCCCATTCATTCCAGCCTGGCTGTCACTCACACAGCAGGGTGGCTGTGCTTGCCGGACAGCCAGCCAGCCAATCACGCCAGAGTGCATTCAGGTCTCATAGGAGACTAAGCAAAGGGAGTTTCGGGCACCTCCCTAACATCCTGTCCACCCCAGACACTCAGGCGCCAGATGAGGGCTTTAGCACTGAAGCCTGCCAAAGGCCAACTAACAAAGGAATCAAACCGAGTTTGGAGCGCAGAGTTAAACACAAGAAGGACTTTTCCTAAAAGAAATGGCAAAAAAAGATGACCGGAGTCTGTTTTTACAGATAGGTCTGGGGCGCCATATTGAAAAACATGGCTGACCCGATTTTTAGCTACCGTTGTTAGCGGTCGGGAAACATCACGGTAGTTGATCTAAACCACTGCCACCAGCCATTTAAAGTAGGAAAAGTTAACATGTGACTGTTACATGAGTGTTGTGACTCAGGGGAAGCTAGGCAACCCCTCCAACACTCTATAGTAAGATAGTGTGTGCTGGGTCAGTAAATTTAAAGAGACTAGTAGACAGTAGTCAGTCCCAGAGAAGGTATATAAACCTTGGGAAGTCTGAAAGACATCCCTGTGCCACTGTACTGAAGGTGCTGTGTGCCACACAGAAAAAGATGATGCCACCAGAGTTGTTTTAAAACTCCATAACCAAATAACACAAAAGTAAAGCACACATCTAAATACATGGAAGAGTGAGAAAAAAGGCTCACACTCTTCCCAGGTAGAAAAAATCAAATCCTAGAAATCCAGCAAAGTTGCTGGCGGTCTCAAAAGGTAAGGGAAATTAGCACATTTTGAGAATTCTCCCTAACACTCGTCTCCCCCAGACTAAGGGACAGGAGGATTTAATCCACTCCTGGATGAATCTCCTTACTCCAGTCGGTCAAACATCCTGGAGAGTACCACCAGCATGTTGGTGGTGACACCCAGACGTGTGTTCAATGGTAACATCAAACCCTTACAGGCTGATTGACCATCTTAGTAGTTTTGGGTTTTCCCCTTTCATTTGCATCAACCATCTCAAGGGTTGGTGGTCAGTCTGAATCACAAAAGTAGATCCATAAAAGTATGGTCTAAACTTCTTCAGTGACCACACAATAGCAAAGCACTCACGCTCAATGGTTGCCCACCTTGTTTCTGGTTCCTTCAGCTTCCTGCTGATGAAGCAAATGGGGTGCTCCCTACCTTTCTCATCCAGTTGACTAAAGACTACACCTATACCTGTATTTGAAGCATTTGTCTACACAATGAAGGTTTGGTTATAATCAGGAGCTCTTAGGACTGGAGCTTGACAAAGGGCTTTCTTTAGGCCTTCAAATACATGTGTGCACTCCTCATTCCACCTGACCTTTTTAGGGAATTTGGGAGAGGAGATCACAATCAAGGGAGAAGCTATGGTCCCATAGTTCTCAATGAAGTTCTTATTGTAACCAGGCCTAAGAAGGCTCTCACCTGGGTTTGAGTAGTAGGGATGGCCCCGTTTTGTACAGCTTGTACTTCGCTAGGCAATGGGCTGATTTCACCTTCTCCTACCTCATGTCTAAGGTAGACCACTTTACTCTGACCAATTTGACATTTACTAACCTTTATGGTCAGATGGGCCTGCTCAAGAGCCTGCAAAACATATCCTAAGTGGTCAACATGTTCTTTCCAGGTAGGGCTGAACACTGCAATGTCATCCAAGTATGCCATGCAGAAGTCCTCCATCCCATTCAGAACTTGATTAACCATCCTTACGAATGTAGCAGGTGCATTCTTTAATCCAAAAGGCATTACCTTAAACTGCTAGAGGCCTGCTGGGGTTGAACATGCAGTTTTCTCCTTGGCATGGTCTGTCAGTGCTATTTGCCAATAGCCTGAAGTGAGATAAAATGTACTAAGGTACTTGGTTGAACCACGTTTATCCACCAGTTCATCTGTCCATGGTAAAGGGTGGGCATCAGTCTTGGTGACTGCATTAAGAGTGCTATAGTCCACACAGACTCTCAACTCCTTGTATCCTGCCTTGGGTACTAGGACAACTGGACTAGACCATGGACTGGTAGAGGGCTCTATTACCCTGAGATCAAGCATCTTGTTGACCTCCTCCTTTATGTGGATCTTACATGATCTGACATCCTGTAACCTCTGCTTTTGACAGGTAAACAGTCACCAGTGAGAATATCATGTTGGCCCCAAGGGGTCAAGCCTGGTGAAAGTGAGCACAGGGAGGCAAACTGATTTAACAGAAACTTGCCCTCTCCTGCTGTTCAGGTGTCAAGAAGAGGGATTAACTCCTTCTATGTTCTCATCTAAAGGCTGGCCTCTGAGTAGGTCAGGTAGATGTTCACTCTCCTCCTCCTCTTGAGCTGAAGCTAGAAGCAAAGCTCCCACCTCTGGCCTTGAGACATAAGCTTTTAAACGGTTGGTATGAAAGACTCTGGGAGCCTCCTTAGGTTTGCCTAAGTCCACCAGATAGTTGACCTCTCCACGTTCGCCCACACCCTTGAAGGGTCCTATCCACTTGTCCTGTAAGGCCCTCTGCCTTGTAGGTACCATAACTAGAACTAGCTGGTCTTGAGAAAACTCAACCATGTTGGCCTTCTGGTCATGCCAATGCTTTATTAGAGCCTGACCTGCTTTCAAGTTGTCTGATGCTTCTGCCATCATGTGTGACATTCTCCTCCGGAGACCTATCACTGGCTTGGGGGAAGGAGCACTCTCTAACCCCTCCTTAATTAGGGCAAAGGAGCCTCTAACTGGATGGCCATAGAGAAGTTCAAAGGGACTAAATCCAACTCCCTCCTGAGGGACTTCTCTATAAGCAAATAGAAGGCATGGCAGTAGAAGGTGCCACTTTCTTCTAAGGGGTTCCTCTAAAGCACCTATCATGCTCTTCATTGTACGGTTGAACCTCTCCACCAATCCATTTGTCTGAGGATGGTAGGCAGTCGAGAACTTGAAAGTTACTCCACCGTTTTTCCACATGGCCTGCATGCAGTGGGACATACAATTGGATCCCCTGTCAGAGATAGCTTCCTTAGGAAAACCTACCCTGGTAAAAATACCAAGTAGGGCCTTAGACACAGACTGAGCTGTAACAGTCCTCATAGGTATAGCTTCAGGATACCTAGTAGCATGGTCTACTACAACCAGGATAAACCTGTTTCCTGAAGATGTGGGGGGGTCTAAGGGACCAACAATGTCGATTCCAACCCTCTCAAAAGGAACTACCACCACTGGGCTCAACTCTTGCCGACGATTTGGCAAGTATGACAGCACCTACAGTACTTGTCTACATCAGACCCCAATTTAGGCTAGTAGAATTATAGAGACAGCCTTTCCATGATCTTCTTAAAACTTAAGTGACCAGCCAAAGGTATCTCATGGGCTAATTGTAGGAATTGGAGTCTGCTTTCAAGAGGCACACCAAGTCTTCTCTAGTCCCCTGGGATAGACACAGTCGGTTCACTGTAGAAGAGGCCATCTTCCCAGTACAACTTATGCTTCCCTGCTTCTTGCCCTTCCAGCTTGGAAGCTGCCTGTTGGCAAAGACCTTCAAGAGTAGGACACTCTCTTTGACCTCTGCTGAAGTCTGCCCTACAGGGTCCACCTTCTGCCAGTAAAGACTGCAGCTCAGGATGATCTGCAGGATCCAGATCTCCAACAGGAGCAAGGTCCTCTTCCAGTTCTGATTCCTCAGCAGCTGATTGAACCACACAAGGTTGTTCCACACACTCAGCCTCAGCTGGTGGAGGGATCACAGGTGTGATTTTGGACAGTACCCTAGGGGAGGTCCCTCTTGGTAGCACAGAAGTGCTGGCTGGTTTATTTCTGGAGGCTTTCGGTTTCCTCTTTTCCTCTTTCTTCTTGGACATTGCAGTCAGTAAGTCCTGTGGACCGGGAGTTATATTTTCTTCGATAATCTCCTCTTGAGAGCCCCTTAAGGTATTCTCTCTGGCCTTCCTAGTCTGCCCCTGTTTCCTTTTGCTAGGAGGCCTGGAGGTGCTTGATACAACTCCAAGAGTATTTAAGTCATTCCCCAACAGGACTCTCCCAGGTACTTCACTCTGCACACTTACAGGTATCTTGACAGTCATGTAATTGCACTGGATGAGAGCTGGTAACTGTGGAAGCATTTGGACAGGGCCTCCAGCAAGCTTAGTTAGGAATTTGGGTGCCTTAGCAACATCCTCAACCTTGAAAAATGATTAATCAACTACAGTTATTCTGGTCCCAGTGTCTCCGATGGCAGGGGTCTCCTGACCATTAACAAGAAGACTGGGCCTCATTAAGAGAATGGAGGTAATGAAAAAAGGAAGGCGGAATGGTAATACCGGCATCATTAACGGGTCTGGGCCATTACGACCCGACAACCCACCAATACCGCCATTGCTCGTACCGTGCCCCTTCATACCAGCTTGCGTGCGTACACGCGCCCCTTCGCGGAGGAAATACCGGGATGCCGGCAATAGGAGGACATCACAACTCACGCGGGCATGCAATTACCGGCATCCCGAAGGCGATAATTAGGGCCTGCACGATGGCGGCCATACAGGCATCGTGGACCATCCGTAAACAGCAACCTGCAGTCAAGGCAACTGCCACAGGTGCACACAATCACCACAGGTGGAGTCAATGGAGCCTTGTCCAGCATCAAAGGAGTACACCCACACACCACACCCATTCCCACACCAAAATGATACCACTGGCTGTTGCAATCATGGGGCTGCAGGACATGCCCATACTGCTACAACTACAGCAACAACAACAACTACAACAACAACCACAGCCACAGCCACGGGCAGCACAGAGGAGACGCAGGAGGAGGAGGGTGAGACAGGCCCAGTAATTACCACCAGTGCAGCCAGTAGTACCTTGTCGGCAGCCACCAATCCCGCGCATCGGACCCAGTCCATTCAACCTAACCCCTGAGCAGATCCACACCCTGTACCGGTTGGACCGGGACACCATCACCACCATTGTGGACATGATACATGACAACATCGTCAGCCTCATAGAACTACGCACTGCCATCCCCCCGCTACTAAAGGTGGTGTCTGTGCTCCACTTCCTGGCCACAGGCACCTACCAGCACACAGTGGGCCAGCTGCATGGCATTTTACAACCACTCTATTCACGCATGCTGACCCAAGTGCTGCATGCCCTCCTGAAGCACGCTAGCACCCACATATCCCTACCACGGACTGCCCAGGAGATTGCAGACACCAAAGTAGGCTTCCATGCACTTGCAGGCATGCCCAATTGCGTCGGTACCCTCGAATGCACACATGTTGAATTGGTAGTCCCTCATGCCCCAGAGGCTGTGTACCGCAATCGCAAGCAATACCACTCCATCAATGTGCAGATGGTATGTGACTCCAACAAGATCATCACACATTCTTGCGCCCGATATCCCGGATCTACACATGATGCCATGGTGCTGCGTAACTCCACGCTACCCGGTCACATGCCTGGCTGCTTGGTGAATTGCCTGACTGGGCCATGGCAGTGCATGGGGGTTGTGAGGTGGGGGGATGCATACTCCACCAGGATGGGACTGGGCGGTGAGTGGAGAAGGCACACATAGCTATACACTCCTGACCTGAACCTCCCAACTCGAACATGACACATCACCGCCACGCATCGGACCAATGCCGTATTTCAATGACAACATGTTAGATGCCCAACCTGGCCACCATGGGTGTGTCAAGCAATGCATGACCAAACAGGATTAAAACAGTGCCAATGTGGCTAGTGTGATCATGCACAGAGTACTATACACAGCAATCATGGGAGGCAAGACATCGTCCTGCATCCACAGTACATCCGCATTGGCATGCAAGTAATCACGCTGCATCATCCGTTCAACGCCATCCAGACTAGCACACCATATTGCAGTATACAATGCATCTAAATGATATTTGTGCATACATACAGGGACATGGGCATGTCAACAGCAAATTGCTGCGGCCATGGCTGTGAATCCTGAAGGTGGCATCTCAGAATGACTCACACAGACCTCTCTGTACTCCCATGCAGATAATGGAGGATATCCCTTGAAGCCGTGGCTACTTTCCCCCGCGCGGAACCCGCGGAACAGCCATGAAGAGGAGTACAATCGGGTCCATACCCGTACCCGTGTTCTGATTGAGCAGACCTTTGGCCTGTTGAAGGCGTGATTCCGCTGCCTAAGGAGGTCTGGTGGAGCACTCCTTTATAGGCCTGAGAAGGTCGCAAAGATCACCATGGCCTGTGTCATGCTGCACAACATGTGCATCCAGAGAAATGTACCACTGCCACCTTACATTGACATGCATGCACCGGGTGAGGATGATGAGGATGAAGACGGATGAGAAGCATCACCCCTGCCAGTACGTGATGCACAAGATGGCTGTGCAGTACTCCAATCACTGATTGACGAATACTTATGACCCACAGGGACGTTGATGGATATGTGTCAGTAACACACTGTACACTGGGTCCATGTGGACATACACACAGGGAATGTGGGGAGTTGGGCACTGTGCACTGTCATGAATAAAATGTATACACACGAAATGAACAATGTCCAGGCATTGAATGATTTTTCACACAACGGGTGTATTAACATTAACTACAGAAATGTGCTAGCCCCTACCCCCTCCCCAACACCAAAACACCCCATACCCCCAATGAACTCCCCATACCCCCAATAAACACCCCATACCCCCAATGAACTCCCCATACCCCCAATGAACTCCCCATACCCCCCAAAGAACATCCCCTAATACACCTATACACCACCAACACCATCTGACCCACTTCCATTGTTGTCCCACACTATTTCCTTGCTTTCTTGGTGTCCGGGGGCAGCATTTCTGACTGCCTTGCACTCCGTCTTGTCAGACGCACAGGGCTGGAGGGTGCAGAGGAAGCGAGTGTGGAGGATGGGGGTGTGGTGGATGGGGTGGTAGCCGTGGTGATTGGTTCGGCTGGTGCGGGTTGTTGCTACTGCATGTGCAGCAGGATTGAGGTGAGGACCTGCGTGACGGCCCCCAGAATGTGTCGCATCATCACCGCAGAGGCATTAATGCCGGCTGTGTTCGCCGCTATGGCCTGCGCTATCTCATGCCTCGTGTCCTTTCCCTCTGCAACATATTGTCGGACAACACCGGCGCTAAACCATGGCGCTATTAGCACCATAGTTGATGGCGGTGTTGTAACAGGTCCGCCATGGTTCAATGGGGAATTACCACCCCATTCCAAGGTTGGCGGGGCGGTAATTCCCCAATGAACCATGGCCCTTCCCCATTCCCATTTTCGCCCCATAGGGCTCTATGGGAATGGGGAAGGCGTTAAGTACGGTACCGCAATTTGCGGCACCGTACTTAGAACCAAGGTCCCTTTGTGGGTCCCTACTGTAACGGCTGGTGTAGACCAGCCGTTAAGGTCGGGTCCCGCAAAGGGACCTCGTAGTAAGGCGCTTAGTGTTTAACGGCGCCGCAGCCTTTTACCACGCCGTTAAACACTTAGCGCCAGGGTCGTAATGAGGCCCAAGGTCCAGCATGGAGTCCTGTCTAGCCTCCACCCTTGCTAGCCGTGCCTCACAGTTGGTGGGAGCAGCAGTGGCTGAGGGTGCTGTTACCAGGCGTGCATTGGCAGGGCTGTCCTCGGGGTGGGGGGGTTGGGGATGCTAAGGTCTGAATCGTGGATTAAGGCTCTGCAATGCTGCTGGTGGGTGTGGCCTGAGTGTGGGGTTGGGGTGTGGACACAGGGTTTGGGGAGTGTGGACATGCCACATGGGTTAGTCCATCCTCGTCCACATACTCCTCCACTCCAGTTTCAATGTCTCTCAGTGGGGCACTGGCTGCTGGCTTGCCCACCAAACTTGTTTCTGCTGAATGTGTGCCACTGGCCTCGCCTTCCGCTGGTGTTGCCAGCTCTGTGGTCCCGGTCTGAGGCGTAGATGTGGGGCCCTCATGTGCGGCCTTGGCCTGGGCACTCGGCCTGGGTTTTGGTGTGGGCTGCGAGGCTGCCCTGGAGGTGGTTTTGTCGGTGGCAGTTGTCTTGGCCCGGGACGTGGATGCCCTTGTGGTTGGTTCCTCACTGGCATTGTCTCCATCGGTGCCTGGGGGGGGTAGAAGAGATGCAGGGCATCAGTGATGGTGTTACATGCAAGTTGTATTATATGGTGCTGTGGAGATTTTCATTTATCATGTATTTATATCTTACAGGTGTGTCACACAGGGTAGTTTGAATGGGGGCATCTTGGCATTAGCCGTGACGTCTCGATTCAGGAATGCTGCATGGCAGGTGGCATGCCGTTGGATTGGGGTTTGTGTGATGTATGACATGGGAATGGTCTGTTTGTGTTGGCTGTCTGTTGGTAATGGTATTGGCACTCAGCATGCATTTCAGTGTGGCAGGGTTTGGGCATGGATATGTTGATGTGTGTGTGTTGGGACATGCATTCCCTTGCCTAGACTCCATTCCAGATCACTTGTGCTATGTCATGGTTTCCCTACTGGGGTCTGCAAGGTCACTCACCTCCATCTGCAGATGTTGCGGTACCTCTCTCCGTCTCCCCAAAGCCCTCGATGGACTTCATCTGGATGAAGGTACTGCATGTCTCCTCCCAGCATATTAGTTTTGTGGGGGTGTGGGCAACCCCGCCTGTGGCCATGGACTCCCTCCGATTGCTGGCCAGGATGTTTCATACCCTCAGGCGGAGGTCATCCCACCTTTTCTTACAGTCTTTTACTGTCCGTGGGGTGGTGCCAACAGCAGAAACCTTGTGGGCTACCTCCTCCCAAATCTCCTTTTTCTTCTGCTGTGCCTCCCTCTTGAGGTTATGGGTATTTATGTCCTCAGCATGGGCAGCGAGGGTGTCCGCCAACATGTTTAGTTATTCACCAGAAAAACGCTTCTTGCGCAGGCGGGGGTTAGATTTTCTGCTTGCCTTGGACATGGTGATTTGGAAGGCCCTGGTCTCTCTCCTGTAATACACTGGTGGTTTGTGAGGATTGCAATGGATTGTGTTTTTAAAGATGGCCGCCGGCGCATTTCCCGTTCCGACACAATTATGTTACTTCCGGGTCCGGTATTGCGAGCCCGGTATTAACATGGCGTTATAACCGCGGCGGTATTAAGGGGTTCCTCCTAGGCGGAGGCAGTATCGGCGGGTCCCGTGATGGCGCTATCAGGGGATTGGAGGGCCTTTAGCGGCATGGCGATATGGCCATTACCGGCATGGGGGTTAGCGTCTGCTCGTGCACTCGTAATCAGCTGCTATTAGCGGCGTCAAACGAGCACGGACCAGCTAGTTCCTCCCTGCCAGTAATGACCCTGTTTTTACCACACTTCTCGTAATGAGGCCCACTGTCTTTGTAATACTCTTAAGTATTGTCTGGAATGGAATTATAGACATCTAAGTTCTGTTGTTCCCACAGACCCAGGAATAGTAAAGAAACACTGGCTGAGACTTTCATGGGTTCCTCAGCCAGTAAGTGAAAGTTTCTACTTGCCATTGGTACTTCATCCTCTGGGGAGAAGGCTAAGGAGACCGTGTGGATCCCTGAAGGTTTACCCTTACATCTGGGATCCCCTTTCACATGGTCAGTTGACCATCAAGCATAACATTTACCAAATGTCTTTATGAATGGGGGGTTGTTCTGACCTCCTTCTGGTTTGGCACCAGGAGGTACACTAGCCTAATTCGGTTTCCTTGGTGGCTTACTCTTGTTATGTTTGGGGCCCTCTTTTGGATTGGAAGTATTAGAATTCTCTTTGTTGTCTTTCTTGTGCTGCTTTCCCTCATCCTTCTTCTGAGTTACCCCAGAATCCTTGTGAGTAGCCCTGTTGGCAACCCACAAGTCAGCAGCCCTTGCTAACTTCTTTGGATCAATTTCCTTAGAGTCAGCCAAGTGCTGTCTCAGCTCAGGAAAGCAGGCACCATGAATAGATTCCAGCATAAACAAATTTCTCATACCTTCATAAGTGTTCACTCTGTAACCCTTAACCCAATTATCTAAGTTTTTCAAACATTCAGTCATCCAGGTAGCCCAAGGGATACCATTATGTTTTTTGAGGGTTGTAAACCTCTTAAGATACTGAGAAGGGGTCTTCCCAAATCCAGCTATCAAAGCTAGCTTCACAGTTTCTGTCTATATTCCTCAACCCCATTACCACATCAGTTGCAACAGGGTGTAGCATAGAAAATAGCCAAGGAATCAACTGATTCCCTGTAATGTCTTGAATCCCATGGTTATATTCAAAAGCAGCCAACCAATCCAGAATATCAATCCTAACCTCATACATACTTACTGCATCCTTGGGCATGAGAGGCCTCTTAGGATTGGAATACCTAGAAGACTCTGGGAGAGAACCAGTGTCAAGAGACAACGTTTTCATTTCAAGTTTATGGTTCAACTCATCTCTCTGAGTTTAAGTTCTTGATGTTTGGTTTAAGTTTGAGCTTGGATTATTTTAAACTCTAACTCAAGTCTCATTCTTTCTAAAGAGACAAATTCAGGACTTAATGTTGGACCTGGTGGGTCCCTGTGGTCAAAGATTGAGGCCTACGAGCAGGAAGAGGTAAGACAGGGCCTACATTGTGAGACTCTTCTGCCTCATCTAACGCATCACCAATATTCGAGCCTGGCTCTGACATATTATCATCCTCATCAACATTTTCCACATTTGCTGCAGGGGTGGGGGTTTCAGACCTACTCCTCAGACTTTGGTATTCTAACAACTTTTCTATCAATTCAACCTTTTTGCCTTTTGCAGTGAGATTCCTAGCTTCACACATATCTCTCAATTGATCAACAGTTAAAGTCACTAGGCTGTCTGTTGCTTTCCATATCAGTCATGATAAAACAATTGCTTTACTAGTGTTGCTTTTAGCCTTGGGAGGATTATTTGAACAAAGGTAAAAGTAGCACTCTAAATGTGCTCCCCCCCGCTACTGGCAATGGTGAATGAAGCGTTAGAAATAGAGATACTGCCAGAATCCCTGAGAGAGGCAACTATTATACCGCTTCTCAAACCTAACAAGCCAAGTATGGACTGCGGGTCATACAGACCGCTAATTATGCTGAACCAGGACAGCAAGATACTCACGGCCGTGTTGGCGAATAGACTGAGACAGGTTATTAACAAACGTATACATCCTGACGAGACCGGATATGTTCCGCACAGAAGCATATCTGACAATCTCAGAAGGCCACTGCGTCATAGAGCAGACAGAAGGGGACTCACAAGAAGTTGCAATTGTCTCATTAGATGTGGTGAAGGCCTTTGATTCAGTCAAATGGCCTTGGCTGATGGCAGCCCTAAAGGAATATGGTATAGGGCCCAGGTTCCTGAAGTGGGTGAAACTACTGTACAGTAAACTACTAGCTAGAGTCAAGACGGGAGCGACCACCTCAGAGAGGTGGCAACTTTGTAGGGGCACCAGACAGGGATGCCCTTGGTCCCCGATGCTGTTTATCCTAGCACTGGAACCCTTAGCGATATATCTGACGCAACAAAATGAGGAGGTGGGAATCTACGCGAAAGGAGGGCCATCTCTAATATCGATGTATGCCGACGATATGCTGTTATACTTGAGGTATCTGGAGGAAAACCTGCAATATATCTTAGAAGTAATGGAGCGATTCGCCCTGCTCTCTGGCATCACAGTTAACCCCAAGAAGTCGTATATATACCCCTTGGGGAGATACAAGGGGATTCCGCGAGAACATCTACCAATATTACAAATACCCTGGGAGACTAGAACCTTCAGATACCTCGGGATTGATATCTATCACACAGTGGAGTCTGAATATAAACATAACACAGTGAAGGCAATGGGAAAGGTTGAGAATAGCATGAGATTCTGGGGTAAGCTTCCTCTCGCCATGGTAGGGAAGGTGGCACTGTTGAAGATGCTAGTACTGTCGAGGTTGTTAAATTTCTTTGGGAATATACCATACATGATACCCAAGCGATTCTTTGTTAAACTTAAGAGCATATGTAGAGGGTTCATTTGGCACAATACCAGGAATAGAATATCCCTGTGGAAACTGCAGAATATGTATGACAGAGGGGGCATAAAATTGCCCAACTTTGAGGTTTATTATCTGCCCAGCCAATTACAATATGTGGCTAAGTGGTTAACGGAAGACGCAACATCGGAGTCTAGATTGCTGAGGCCTGAATGTGCTCCGTTCTTTTTGAAAGAATGGATATGACTGCCAAAACCAGAGCTAAAAGGGTGCACAAGGATGTTAGAACTGGGATGGAATATGTGGCGTAAGGCTTGCCAGGCCATGGAGAACCCGACCCTGTGTTCTCCGCAAGTGCCGTTAGTGGCACTGACCGGAGGGGACGAGCAACTGAGGAAGACGATTCGCAAGCACTGGGAACCGGTGGGCATTGCAACACTGAGAGATGTATGGCAGGGTGGGAAGGTAACGGAATTTCGCGTACTGGTAGAAGAAACAAGCCTACACTCAGGACAGTATATTACCTACCCCAGATTAGTACGGCGGGTGAAAGAGACATGGTCCGAAATAGTGCTGGAAGATCAACCCGACACGGGCATAGAAACAATCTATGATATCGCAGGGTGGGGGGGTAGCACAAGGTTTCTCGAATCTATGGACTACTGATGTCCAGGGTGGGAAAAGAAGTGACCCAGCTGAGACGAGACTGGGAAGAGGAAGCTGGGGAACCCATGAATGAGATGGGCTGTGGGATAGGGTCAAGAGATACCATTAAAAAGTATATAGGAATGCGAGGCAGCTGATTCAGCTATATGTTACCCATAGAGCGTACATGACCCACCAGAGGACTGCTCGATTCAAGAGCGCAGAAATACAAACGTGTCCCAAATGTGGGGAGGTGAACGCAGGGATGAAACATATGTTCTGGGCATGCACGGAAATTGCAAAATTCTGGGGAGAAGTAGCCCACTGCTTAACCGAGAAGGGGATCAAGCTAGATGTGGGCTCTGTATGGGCATGCATGGTAGGGGGATTTTCTAGACCGCACAAACTGAAACACGTGAGTACACTCAAGGACTTGGCCTACATTCTTGCCAATCGCAGAATTGCCCGAGGGTGGAAAGCACACAACAGGCCAGAGGTAGAGGTCTGGTGGCACGATCTCCAGAAATGGGCAGAAGCGGAAACAACAGTAAGGAATGAAGCGGCCAATAGGGAGGGGGAGGAGGAAGCAGAAACTCTGATGGCCTGGAGACAACTGGTGACCACACACTCTGGGTCCATCCAGACCTGCATAAGTGATCATGATTCCTCCTGGAATACAGAGGGGGAGGTACCCCTAGTGGAAACTACAGCAGAGGGTGAAGTGGAGTAGGCTCGAGTTAAGGGAGACAGCGAGCGTTGTACGATACTGTATATGATGCTTGAAGTTATATGTTATGCACTGTTGGGTTTGTTTTTTGTTGATTGATTGCTGTAAAAACTAATAAAAATTGTTAAAAAAACAAAAAGAAACAAAAATTATGCAAAAAAACGGGGTTTGGATGGAAAACAGCGATATAAGCAAGTTAAACAGCAGGAAGTTCATAAACAAGAGATAGGGGAGGATCCGTTTGTATCACCCACTGAGAAGGCAGACGATATGTCTTCAGAGCAATCTCTGCCGATGTATGCTGATTTGAGGAAAATGGTGAGTCCAATGGTGGGGATGGAATCAAGAACGTCCACTCCAAATATGAATAGGATGATGGTCAAACTCTGGTAACAAATGCCCAAATTAAAATAGACAGAGACCTCATGTAAAAGTTAAATTATTTTGGCAGTCATGCAATATTCAAGAGGTAAATGCTTTAATTGATACCAGGACAGAGGCCTCATCGATACATGGGAATCCTTCGAGATTTAAGGGGAGACATTTTACCATAACTGGATTGGGGGGCAAAGAGATCCCTGCTGTAGAAACAAACATTGACATGAAAATTGGAAATTTAAAAAGGTACATCTATCACGTTTTAGTGGTCCCGATTCCTGAATACATTATTGGATTTGATATTTGGGAAGGACTGACCCTCGGATTGGGAGGAAAACTTTACCAGTTTGGGGTCAGTGCATTCACTTGTAGCCCCGTGACGGTGGGTCAACTGAAGATGTCCCCAGTGCAGGTCCCAACAGCCACAAAAAGTGATGAACTCTATGAAACAATATCAAATCCCTGGGGGCAAAAGGAGATTACAGAAACAATCAAAGGGATGTAGAAGCCAGTATGATACAACCAGTAACTACGGCATGGAACAACCCGATCTGGCCTGTCAAAAAAACAGATGGAAGCTTCTGGATGGCAGTTGATTACTGTAAATTGAACAAACATATGCTTACGCTGATACCAGCGGTTTCGGATGCGGTGACTTTAATTGAAAATGTGCAGAAATTTGAGGGAACATGGTATGCCGTGTTAGACTTGGCTAATGCCTTCTTTACTATTACGATCGCTGAAGTATGTCAGGAGCAGTTTGCATTTTCTTGGAATGGGAGGCAATATACGTTCAAACATCTCCCAATGGGATATATGCCTAGCCCAACTATCTGTCACCGGCTGGTGGCCGAATATTTGGATAAAATCCTGTGCAAACCGTATGTGCAAATCGTACATTATATTTACGATATATTGATCCAAGGGAAAGATGAGCATAGTGTCCAAATGCACTTAGACCTTATCATGGAAGGGCTAAGAAAGGAAGGATGGGAGATAAATGAGACTAAAACACAAGGTTCGACAGAGACTGTGATTTTTTTGGGAATACAGTGGCACAATGGACACCGTGAGATGGTGCCTAAAGCCAAACAAAAAATACTTGAATTATCCGCTCTGAGAACTAAAAAACAAGCCCAACAGTTTATTGGGTTGTTTGGATTTTGGAGAGAACACATACCCCCTTCTTGGTCAAATCTTGGCGCCACTGTACAAAGTCACCCGTAAGAAATTACATTTTGAATGGGGTGAGGAACAAGAAAGAGCGTTTCAGCTAGCTCATCGTCTTTGAGCATTTTTAATAAAGGGCTCAAAACCTTCCTTTTTAACTAGTCTTCTCCCCCTGTCTCTCAACTTCTTTCTGTCTAGCTGGCTTCTTGGGACAGCTCTGTTTCTGTTTATGTCGTGTTAGTCTTGTCCGCGCCCTCACACCCACGGGTCTATGGCTGCACAGTACAAATGTTTTAAAGTAAAGTAAAGCTAAGGATACCATTCAAAAAGTGCTAGATTTATGGCCATTGAGAGAATGTGAGGTGAAATTAAATGTGTCTGTTCAGGAGGCATATGCCAATTGGAGTTTGTGGCAAAAACAGGATAGAAAACGAGTGCCATTGGGGTTTTGGAGTCAAAAGTTGCCTGAAGCTGGTGACAGATATACTCCTCTTGAAAAACAATTGTTAGCTTGTTATTGGGCACTAGTGGATACCGAACAAATGACTATGGATCATGATGTCTTGATCCGACCGGAAATACCTATTATGCAATGGGTGCTGAGTTCGCCTAAAACACATCGAATTGCACGTGCTCATGAGGCGAGCATTATTAAATGGAAATGGTACATTCAAGATCGTGCCAAAACAGGACAGGGTGGTGTGGCAAAATTACACGAACAAGTGGAAGGAGTTTGATTGGCTGACTTTGAGACAAGTGAGGAAGGGACTATCAGTGAATCTCTTGTAAAATGGGGCATCCCTTATGGAGAACTGTAGAGTGAGCAAGTCGAACATGCCTGGTTCACAGATGGCTCAGCCAAGTATTTGGGAGTTGAACAGCATTGGAAAGCAGTAGCCTATAATCCCAAATTGAAAAAGGTGTTAACCACCTCTGGCAAATGCCAGAGTAGTCAATTTGCTGAATTATATGCGGTGTATCAGACTTTAAAACAAGAAATGCCTAGGAGTTGTTACATTTATACTGATTCAAGGTCTGTTGCCAATAGCTTGGTAATGTGGTTGCCTACATGGCAAAAGAATTGTTGGAAGATCCATGCCAAAGAAGTATGGGGAAAAGAAGTTTGGCAAAATATCGCTGACATGCTAACTCATATTACTGTGCCAGTGTATCACGTAGATGCACATTGTGCAACAGATTCATTAGAGCGGTGGTTCAATTCTGTTGCAGATGAACATGTAAAGATTAAAATTATGGACGCATAAGATGAAGAGGAGGATCTGGAGGGGATTGCTAAGTGGGCTAATCAGAAAACTGGATTTCTCTGAGAAAAAGCTACTATCAGGTGGGCACAAGATAGAGATTAGCATACCATTAGAAATTGTGAAAACAATAATATTGCAGTGTCATATGTGTCAGCTCCAGAAACAACGATCTAACCCATATATCATTCATGGTACTTTGAGAAGAGGTAAATTGCACTGACAAATTTGGCAGATCGACTATATCGGTCTGAGGCCCATTAGTAGGGGATGTCAATATGCATGCACGATTGTAGACACATATTCTGGTTACTTAATGGTATTATCATGTAAAAGAGCTACACAATGGAACACAATCAAATTGTTAGATCAAGTTGCAGTGTACGACGGTGTTCCTTTGCAAATCAGAGCTACAACGGGTCCCATTTCAAAGGGAAATTGGTTTCAGACTATTGTCAAGAAAAAGGTATTGAATGGATCTTTCACGTCCCTTACCACTCGGAAGCTTCCAGTTTAATTGGGAGAATGAATGGATTGTTAAAAGCACAATTACGCAAAAATGAACGTGGAAAATGAAAAATGGGTGGCGTGAACGTGTGGTGGAGGCTGTGCAAATACTGAACAACTGTCCCATCGCAAATGGTGAGACTCCACTAATGCAAAGGTTGACGCTAAACTTGCAATTCAGACCCCATAAGGCAGTAGAAACATTATTGTACTGAGAAGTGTCACCTGGTGCATTAGACCCTTACCGTGCCACTCCCAAATCAGCAGGGGTGGATTTGCATGCAAGAGAAGAAGTCTGACTTGAACCTAGAGATATTGTGGTAATTGATACAGGTATTGGGGTACCCATTCCGTCTGAAAATATGGGATTGATTGCCCCAAGGTCGGGGCTGCTTTGAAAGGTATTCAAGTGTTAGGTGAGATTGTGGATGCATACTATCAGGGCGAGATCAAAGTCATCCTTACTGATAGTGGTATTAACATGTTATCAATTCATAAAGGAGATTCAGTGGCCCAATTGATATTAGTGCCCGTAAAAAATTGTCTATGGTGAGAAAAGACGATCCACCCGCTGTATTAACTATTCGTGGGGACAAGGGTTTTGGCTCATCAGATACCATGGTACCGGGTGCGAAGGTATGGGTCAACAAACCTAGTGGTCAGCCCGTTCCGGCGGATGTGATTTATTTATTTTTATTTATTACATTTGTTACACGCCCAGACCCTCAGGTATCACGGCGAGGTTGCAAAAGCATTGTTCAAGATTACAAACAAAGTATTCACATAGTTACACAGTGGGATTGAACTGCTTCATTCTAGGCAGTCATTCAAGCAATATAGCAAGCAAAACATAGTTACACATTTTATACATGAGGAGAAAAGTTACAGTTATATTTACAGTCACTCATGGGTATTGCCCTCCATATTAATTGAAAAGCCATGTTTTGAGTGATTTTTTGAAACCTGAAAAGGAGCCCTCATTGATGCTATTGGGAATGGAATTCCAATGTTTGGGGGCTAAGTATGTGAAGCTGCTCCCACCCGCTTTGGTATTCTTGTAGCGAGGAATCTCAAGTAGTTGCAGGTTGTAGGATGTAAGTTCTTAGGAAGGTTTTTTTTGCAGTACTTTGTTGAGGTATTTGGGAGCTGAGCCTTGTTGGCATTTGGAGGAAATGCACAGGTTTTTGAAGATGATCCTTTCTGCAACTGGTAGCCAGTGGTAATCTCTTGAGAGTGGGATGAGGATTTGGGTGTCATCCGCAAAGTTGGTGTAAATGACACCCATATCGTCTAACGCTGCGAAGAGGAGCTTCGTGTATGCATTGTACAGTGTAGGAGAGAGGCAGGAGCCTTGGGGCACACCTATGGGGACGGGGATGGGGTCAGCAGCTTCCTTTCCTACGGAGACTCTAGAGGTTCGGTCAGCTAGAAAGGATTTAATCCACATGGTAGCATCCATAGAAAAGTTAAAATCTTTGGCTAGCGTATTGCAGAGTTTATCATGGTCCACGAGGTTGAACGCTGCAGAAAGGTCTAATAGAAGGAGGATACATAGTTTGCTTGAATCTCTAATGGTATCCATCTGGATTTTGAGATCCAATAGAGCTGTTTTTGTACTATGGTTTGGCCTGAATCCGGATTGTCTTGAGCCGAGGAGTTGGTAATTTTCTAGATGAGATTGGACATGGTTATAAGCTATTTTATCAATGATTTTCAGTAAGAAGGGAACTGTTGTTATTGCACGGTAATTAGTGGGTACAGTCGGGTGTAGCGTGGGTTCTTTTTAATAGTGGGGTGACCCATGCTTCTTTAATACTAGCTGGGACCCGATTGGCTTTGAAGGAGGCATTCACGAAATTGGTAATGATAGGTGTGAGAGTGTGGACGCAAGATTTAACTATTAGTGCTGGGACTGTGTCTCCTTTGCAATTTGATGCTTTAAGTTTGGAGATAGTGTCACAGACTAAATCTTGGGAGACTGGAGTGAAGGGAAAGGGAGGGCTGGTAATACCAGCAGTGTTGAGAGGATGTTTGTCACTAGGGGGTTTACTTGCTAGTATATCCTTTTTGGTGGTGATTTTAGATTGTAGCAGTTTAATTTTGTTGGCTAAAGCATTTTGTATGGTAGTACACCAGTCTTTGCTTGGTTTGGGATTGGGATTGGATTTTCCAATTCCCTCAAGATGGAGAATAGTTCTTTTGAGTCGGATGCAGTGCTGCTGATCCGTGTATTGTAGGCATTCGCTTTGGTTGAGATTATGGCTGATTTGTAACTTTTATTTGATAGAAGATAGGCGTTTTTTGATTCAGGCGTGGGGTTTTTCCTATAGGCATGTTCTAATGCACGTTTCCTTCTTCTAAGGACAACCAGGTCCTCGTTAAACCAGAAGCATGACCGTTTGTCAGTGTGTTTTATTTTAGTGGTTAATGGTGCTACTGCATTGATTGTGGAGGTGAGACAGTTTTTATAGATATCCGCTAGGAGGCATGGGTTATCACTGATAATTGTTGCAGTATCTAGAGCTTTGCTGAGCAAGGGATTGATGTTATCAGGTGTGAGCTTAGAGAGGTTTCTAACTTCGTGGGAGAGTGTAGATTTTTGTCCAGCAGGTGGTTGAGGGGGGTTCAGCAGTGGTGATGGTGAACTGGATGATAAAATGGTCTGTCCAACTGATTGGGGAGATAGAATCAATGTCGATAGTAGAGTTATGCGTAAGGATCCAATCTAGGGTTCTACCCTTAATATGGCTAGGGGCATTGACGAGTTGTTTGAAACTCATGTCCTTAAGAGCTACGTGGAGGGCTTCTGCTTTGGTATCACTACTATCATTGAAGCCTAAATGTATGTCTCCAAGGATGATACATTTGGTGTTAGGTTTGATGAGTGGGGCGAGTACAAGGGGGATGTCAGGCTGGCTGTTTGAGTTTCGCACTCTGTATATTACTATGAAATTAAAGGTGGTTTTATCATTGATAGCTAGTTTGGTGTGAAGGAGTTCATAGCCACCAAGACTGTCGATAGGGCATACTGTCAGGTGGAGGGTGGTCTTAGCAATGATAGCAACACCGCCTCCCGGAGAATGAGTCCTATCTGCTCTGAGAATAGTGTATTCAGGAGGGATAGCGAGTGAGAGAAGAGGGCCAGAAGCTTGGTGCAACCAGGATTCGGTGACGACTAGGAAATCTAGTTGCAAGTCTAGTATAAATTCATGAATTTCAGTGGCGTGGGCTCCTAAGGAGCGTGCATTGATGAGTGCACCTTTGAGGCTAGAGATAGAATTTTGATTGGGGGTGGTTGATGTAGCGGAATGCTTGGGGTGAGAAATGAGGTAGGTTTGTTTGGGTGTGATAATGAGAGGATGTGGAAAACAGACTCTCGGGAGATCGGTTGGCTTGTGTGCAGTAGAGTTGGCAGCAGTTCTATAATCTTGCCTTTGAGTATGGGACCTTAGACGGTGACATCTGGTCTCACCCAGAATCGGGAGGGAGGGGTGGTTGCCAATATTAGGTTGGATTTGAGTGTGCTCTATAGTCGGTGGAATGAACTGAGGAATATAAGAATATGTAATGTCATGTGGCCTAGTGGTGCTAGTATGGTTGGTGGCTGTAGGAAATGGTGGTGTGGTAGGGAGGAATGGAGTGGGGCATGTGATCGGAAAGTATCGGGGACAGGCATGTTTGGATAGGCCATTCTTGAAGGTAACAAATTGATTACCAAAGCAAGGTATACTATTGTCCACTATACGGTAAGGAAACATAGTGAATGTAGTGCAGATTTGCATAGAGGATAGAAACAACGCTAATAGCGGCATGGCTTGCATATCACTATAAACTACAAAGGTAGTACAAATAATTACGATGTGATGAATAGCAAGTGGGGTTCCAAGACTATTAGATGCAATAATTAGCTACTTTTTAAAGGCTGCATAGGTGAGTGGTTAACTAACTAAAGACTCTGAAGCATGCACTTGGTAATTTTGTAGCGCTAGTAATAGACCGACCAGACATCAGCATTCCTCAATTACCTGAACTGCTAGACCTGACAATAGTGAGATAGTAGCGACCAAGAATGTAGTCAAATTTAAAGTAAAGCATATAAGTGGTGTCTGGCTACGCATATATGCACGAAATGCAATTCACAGGAGCGGAAACAAATGCCAAACATAGTAAGCATCAATCTAGAATCATAGCAGGATGAGTTGAAGTGAGCAGTATTTTACGCGGTTCTCCTGATTGCAGCAGCGGAAGATCAGGTGGTTCTTGTGATAGAACCAGGAAAAAGGAAATGGTCGCATATAACTTGCTGACAAATGTTATTTGCGTGAGTGATGTACTTCACTGATATCTTGTTTTTGAATTTTGATTTATAGATCCTATGTATGCTGAGTGCCGGTGTGAGGGACGATGGAGTGTTTTTGGGAAGGTCTGGGGACATGCCAGAGGATGTGGCAAATGTCTCTATTCTGCCGATGGATTTGGGGATCCTGATCAAGACGGACACGCCTGCTGTTACTGTTGGACTGATGCATCCATTGCAGCCTATCGCACTGTTGTGAGGAAACAACATGTACGAAAGCGCGATGCTTTACATATCTCTGCCCTCTCAATATCTTCAGTGCAAAACAATTATCCAACACTTGTCGGGCAGACGGATAATATATGGATGTACCTGGCCCGGCGGTTACTGAGCGTTTCACATTTTTGCATGTCGGATGTACATGACTCTGCTACTTTGATTTTCACATAGCCTTGTGGCTATATCGACACCTGTTCTGCGTTTGCGATCCTTGTTTGGGGTCTTGCACAATGATCGTTTAGTTGAAACGTCTGATGTGCGAGGTTCCTTTTCAGTGTATGAATATTGTAAATCTTGTGTGGACACTGATCGGAAGTGGAGAAACAGGACCAGTATCATTACCCATAATATCGACCCTGCTAATGTTTGCTAGCAAATGACATGTGATCCGAACTTTGTTGGCAAATGCCAACAGTTTGACTTAAGCCATAATGAAAAATGAACGAATTTCAAGCGCTGCTTGTGTACTCGCGCAATTTCTGTTTGTATGGATGTTACAAATAACATGTGGTGAAATTTTACGATTTTAGCAGCTAGCCACGTGAAATTGCCTGCAGGTTGGCTATTTTCTTGTGGGAATCAAACCTATTCATATATTCCTGCTAATATTTCAGGCGGTCCTTGTACCCCGATACGCCTCGGCATGATGTTATTCCCACTAAGCCCTGCTATGCGGCGGTCCACGCGATCCGCCTCTTATAACGCTTTATCACCCGATTGTAATTCTGATGTACACTTATTGTCAGAAACTAACAAAGTTACTCATCGTAGTGACCACCTTACTCCTAGTCCATAGTCCCCTTTCCTCCATACTTTTGGGACATTCCGTCCTGTTGGACTGGACCAGAGCACTTTTGTAAAAAAGCATCAAATTCCTTCTACTCTTTTTACGCGGGGTATCGCACATGGCTGTAACCCCGCCCTCCTTAGCTCCGCCCCACGCATCGCCCTTCAGTCCTTTTCTATCGCCATGTCTGAGACCATTTAAGCAATAATAGAGGATACTTATTAGAGGGGACGGCGGGCGGGCGTATGGAGGAAAGGGGACTATGGACTAGGAGTAAGGTAGTTACTACGGTGAGTAAATTTGTTATACTCCTATGTCCCATCCCCTTTCCTCCATACTTTTGGAAGATTACCAAGCACTCCTTACAGAATAACGGGTGGGTGGAACTCCTTTACTGAAAGAGGTTTTGAGAACAGCTTGCCCGAACAGAGCATCAGCCCTGGGGATCAGGTCTAAGTAGTAAGGTTTCACAAAAGCTGGTGGGAAAGCCCACGCAGCTGCTTTGGCAACAGTTCGATGTGTTTACAGAGCGACCAATAGGTAGGAGGCAATGAGGGGAAAGCATAAGCTTTCATGTTGACCCACGAGATGCAAAGAGGACCACCTCTGGCGTGCCCCATTGCTGGAAAAGTTGGAGATGATATTGCTGTTCATATCACACTCGTAACCGATGCCGACTGGTGCCTGAATTAATCTGCGGTCACATTGAGGTGACCCGGGATGTGTGGAACCTGGAGCCAAACAATATACTAGATGGCCTAGCCCAAATTTGCATGATAAGATCCACAAGGAGATGAGAGTCTGTGTCGCCCTGCTTGTTGATGTAAAACCTTACTTTAAGGGAGGTATTCAAAAGGCAGCTGTGGCCCGCAGAGTTTGGGCCGCCATTATCACAAACCAGGGGTGAACTGAGTCACAGGAGCAAGTGAAGCAATAGTCTCCCCAGGGGAGTCAGGGGCCTTGCGTGCCATCCTAGCCTTGAACAAGGAACCTCGGCAGAGCCGGTACTGGCAGATCTAGGGCGTTTACTAGACACGTCAGGGGCTTCCCCAGAATTAGCCTCTAGTGGAGGATCCTCGGTAGAGCCAGTACTAGAAAGTCTGTGGTACGTGACCGTCTTCCTTCGCCCCCTCAACAGAACTGGTATCACCACGGTCGCATGCACGGAAAGGCTTAGGGATATACCTTACAGCCAGGACCCTCGATGAGGGACTCTCAATTCTGTTGGTAACCGATTTAGCCCCAAGCAGGGGAACCTCAGGTTTAACCCTGGTCTTATAGACACCTCATAAGGGGCCTCGAGCCAAGACTCTGTACGGCTGGCTCCAGATGGAGAAGCCTCAGGGTGAACCTTGGTATCCAAAGCCACAGCAAAACTGGGGTCAGCCTCAGCCCCAAATGGGAAACATTGGTAGAAGATCTGGTATTGGGAGACTGCTGCGGGTCCCCTCAGAGTAGTCTCCGGTGCGTCTCGCTGAGCCGAGACCAAAAAGAGTACCCAAATCTGAAGTGTCCTGCTCCCACAGAGAACCGCAGATATTTCATATGCGGGCTCCAGAGCACCGCAGATATTTCATATGCAGGTTCCAAGTCAGAATGTGAATTTACGCATCCTGGAAGACCACCACACAGAGTCAATCACCCTTCCAAAGAGAGGACTTTATTTGGCATGGGCGTGATCAACTTGAATTTCTCTCGGAAAGATCGAAGATAGTGTGCAGGGTAGCAAGGTTGAGCACTGTGAAAGGACAGCAGTAGCAGCCCCGCACTTGAGACCATGAGGGGAACAGTCTGTCCGAAGAGAAGTTTTAAGGGTGGGGTAGGAGGAAAGGGCAAGCGAAAACCCACCTAAACGATGGACAAACCCCACCAGTCTTCGGTGATGGTTTGCCACGCCTCCAGATGAGACGAGATTCGTCCTCCCACCGAAGTGTAGTGTGACTGACAAAAAAATATCATTTGGTGATTTGTCGGCAGGGAGATTATCTGTCCCTGCAGAGAAGGCTCATGGGCGAGAGAAAAACCAACCAGCTTGCCGATGCTGCTTAATGCAGGGCTACCAACAGGAGTCTCAGATCGGTGCGCACGGCGACCCTGAAACCCCCTGTTCCCAGAGAATGACCGAGTCTGAGACCCTAACCTCTGTGTACAAGGGGCCTTAGCTGAAGCTGCCACCAGGACCAACAAATGGGTCCCTGTTGTCCACATAGCGTGGAAAAAACTGCTTGGCCCCAAAGGAAAAGCTCCCAGCACCAGTCGACATGAAAGTTGGTGTAAGGTAGGTATCCAAAATGGCTGCCGTGGACCAAGGAGACTGGGCCGCCATTTAGTCAACACCTGAAGAGAACTGCGTCATAGAGGAAATTAGGCAACTGTCCCCTCAGGGGAGTCAGGGGACTTAAGAAACACTTAGCCTTGAAAGAAGGATCATCGGCTGAGCCGGTGCTGGCAGATCTAGGATGTTTAGTGGGCATCCTAGGAACTGACCGAGAATTAGCCTCCAATGGAGGAACCTTCTTTACCCCCTCGACCTAATCGGTACCACCACACCCCGAGCGTGGGACGGTTGAGAAATGTATCCTACCCACAGGACCCTTAGAGGATCCCTTGACTCTGTCGGTTCTGTGTTTAGAGGAACCTTGAGTTTTAACCTGGGACATATAGCTCCCTCAAGAGGGGCTTTGAGCCGTGGCTCGGTGTGACAAGCACCAGAAACTGAAACCTCAGGGAATACCGCGGTATCAGTGTGGAAAACTCCAGAAATGGATATCTCAGGGCGAACCCCGTTATCTAGAGCCAAAGACGAACTGAGCTGAACCTTAGCACCCAAATGGTGAACCTCGGAACCACGTACGCTTTTTGCACGTCCTCTGAGGGACCCTCAGAGAACACTCTGGTTTGCCTATTAGGCCTTTGAGGCACCTCAGGGGAATCCCTGGTAACAGAGCTACACAAGCCCCTCCCGGTCATGGAATACTCTCACCGAGCGGGGCTGCTCATCGCCATCCTCATCTTTCTATTTGCGAATATCGCCGTTCCGTGTCCGTGAGCGCTTTGCTCGCGTAAACGATGGGTCGCATATCCCCTCTGTTGTCCGCTTGCATCAGGACCGCCCCAAAACCCACTGGGCTGGCATCAACAACGATCTCGGACTCTGCGGTGGGATCAAAGTACGCCATGGTATTCCCATCCGACAGGGAATTTTTGATGACCTGAAAGGCCTCCTGCACCTTCCTGTCCCACACCCACACAGAGTCATTCTTGGTTAGCGCCCAGAGGGGTTCCAACAAGGAAGCCAGGCCCCTAATAAAACGCCCACAGTAGTTGACCATCCCCAAGAAGCTCCTTACCTCCGTGGGGGACTGGGATGCTGCGGCCTCTCGAATGTCCTTGACCTTAGCAGGATCGGGTGACACGCCGCTGGCATGAAAGATGAATCAGAAGAAGCAAATTTTGTCCTTGAAAAACTCACACTTTTCATGGTGCAGGGTAAGACCCAGCTCCTCCAGTCTCTTCAGGGTAAGTTCCAATCTTCTCATGTGTTCTGCCTCAGATTCGGCAAAGACCAAGATGTCATTGCTCATATTTAATACACCTTTCAATCCCGCTAGTGCCCCCCTGATTGTATTTTGGAAAACTTCCGCAGCAGATGAAATGCCGAAGCTCAGCATCGTTCGTGGTTGTGACATCACAATTACAGGCACCGGTAAATGTCACTCCCCATTCGAATCCCATAGGGCTCAATGTGGAGGAAAGAAGCACAGGCACTGTGTGCAACAGTGCCGTTGCGTCTGTCACAGTCTGTGGGCAGTTGCCGTTCCGCCCGCAAGGTCTGACCTGGCGGGCGGGAGGTCATCCCGCCCGCAAACTTGTACGGTGCCGGTAAGTCTACCGGCACCGTTGTGACTGGACCGGCAATGTTATAATGAGGCCCTCAGTGTAGATATGTTAACATGTATGTCACAATCAGTAACAAACAGAAGGAAAAAGGATTTGGAGTTGCCCTTGGAAGTAGACATCCTGTGACAAATTGACTTTTGCCCTGCAGTAGTACAAGGATGAGCAGAGGCTAAGCACCTCATACTTCTACAAACTAAGAGCCAACACAACCATAAAGGTAAAACAGGCATAGTTAAGAGCTATGCCACCTTTGCCTTTTGTCTTAAGGTGGGCTGAGGGAAGGCTATACTCTCAAGAGGGGTGTGAATGTGGCTCAGTAGCAAAGGAATATCCAATTAAGGTTCTATACAAATATTCATACTTTAATTAAACACACCATGTACAATAATAACCAAATAGAAAACAATACAACAACCTGCCTGTGTCGATAAACCACAGAATTTGCAAGATAGCAAAATGCGCACTCAGGGCAATGAGAGTATGTTCCTGAGTTGCAAAAAGGGCTTAATGTGACCCAATCAGTCTCTAGGGCCATAATAACAGGCAATAATACCATTTGCAATGTATTGGTGGTTCAACAACGGAGAACCAGGCTTATCCGTCCTGTTCAGTGGTTCGAAGCGGTTTGAAAGGCGGCATTCAATGTGTTCCAATAGCAAGAAGATGGCGAAGCAGGGTCGAACTGAAGAAGGTTGCAGTTTGAAACGTTACTCAAGTAATGCAGATCGTGGAAGTAATCAGGTTTGGTGCAGTAGTCGAGCTTTTACGGCATACAGTCTGATGACGGGATGCACAGACAAGTCTGTTCGATGTATGGGCTCGAAGGATGCAGATTGTGAAGAAGACCAGGGTTGGTTGAGGTCAGTACTACTTAGTACTGATGCATCGGTACTTCCTTGTTGAGCCGAGGAAATGATGCATTTTCAGATGGCACGGTGCTTCAGTGAACATGTTCAAATGTGCGGGACAGCAGTTCGAAGTTCAGAAAGTGCCAAAGGCAGCTTCACAGGGACCTGGTGGTTCAATCTGGGTCAAACGCGCTCAAATCACAGCTTACCGTGATTCGACAGCGAAGTCCTGAATCCAGGCTGTCTCGGCTCTCAGGAGCTTTGAGTCCCACTCCAGTGTCTCAGAGGCAAGATGAGTCCTATTCTCTGGCAATCAAACCCAGGGGAGGCTGGCACACAACTTCCCTGGTCCTTCATCACATTGCGGTCCTGGGCATCAGAGGTCGAAGTAGGCGGGAGCGGTTGGGGTTGGGAGCGGTGCTTCTATACTTTTTATTTTTAAATTTCACTGTTCCTATACTTTTATTTTAAAAAGAAACCATTCTGGAATGGTTTTGTTTTAAAATGAAAGTGTACGAAGAATTTTAAGCTTGCACTTCAGTGCACTGCACTGAACATTCCCATAAATAGCAGGTGTGTTTGTTAAGGGCTTGGATTGTGTGTCGGAGAGGGTGTGGTAATGGGGTTTGTGGGGAGCGGTGTACAGCATCAGGGAACATAGTTCCACTACTTCTTTTTGTGCCTTCACCTCACAACTGGAGAACCTTGGAAAGAACTGCTCTCCCAACAGCATCCAAAAAAACTTTCTTGAAGGTTTGAAGTCCAGAGATGATTCAAAGAAGTGGTGGGGGACCAGTTCTTTTAAAGGCAAAAGCCCACAGGTGATTAGACCTACTCTAGCCTGCTTTAGGTGTCCAATACCTGTTCTTGGAACAAGTGGGCTTTGCCTTCTGACATCACACCCAAAGTTCTTTGTGCTACAGGAGTAGAGGGGATAGGAAGGAAACACAGATGCAGAGAAAAACAAGATGGTGGAACCTTCCTCCAGTTACAAAGAGCTCGCTCTGTCTACACTAACTCCTACCCTTACCTTCTCTATAGAATAAAAGACCTTTTGATATGCAGCTCCCTTTTGTGAGGCTTTTCCTTTTGAGGATGGGTGTGCCCTTTGATTCCTGTTTCTTGTGGAGTGGCTGTCTCTCTGTGGAGGGTGTCACCTGTTTGTTTGTTTTATTCATTTTTTGTGCGCGCCAGACCCAGCGGTAGCAGGGCGCAATGGCAAGAGAGTGCGAAACTTACAAGGTTACATCATAGCACAGTGTACATTAGAAAATACAATAAGGTCACACAAATAATTACAGAATATACAAGTTCCAATATACAGGTTCGAGTAGGTCAATCAGAGTTACAGCTGTATAGAGTGAGGGTCTAGTGGTTCATACCAGTAGGAGGTAGGTAACACCGGTCAACTGAGGTCAGTTGAGGTAAGGAACTGAATGACTTTTTTCCTGAAACAAAGGTAGGGCAGGTCAGCTCTAAGGTCTTGTGGTAGTGAGTTCCAGGTTTTAGCAGCCTTTACCGGGAAGCTATTTCCCCCAATAGTAGTGAGTCTAAAGTTCGGTATTGTCAAGCAATTAGAATTGACAACTCTGGTTGGTCTAAGAGATGTTCTCCTGTGGAATTTTTTAGTCAGGTAACTAGGAGCAGAGTTATTAAGGGCTTTATGGGTCGGGGATAGCATCTTGAGTTTTATTTTGTTCTCCGTGGTCAACCAGTTGTAATGGCGTCTGGCGGAAGAGATATGGGATCTTTTATTAATGCCTAGTGCTGCTCTCAAGGCATTATTTTGTAATGTTTGTAGTCTTTGGGTTATTTTTTTATTGGCTCCAGAGTATAGAGCATTACAATAATCAATTCTGGAGAGAATTAAGGCTCTGCCAGGATTAGGCAACTCTTATTGGAAAGGAATGGTTTACCGGCTCTTAGCAGTTTGCATGTGTAGGCCGTAGAGGAGGCAAGGGATTTTAGCTGTTTGTCAAGTGATAGTGTAGAATCAAGATAGAATCCCAGGGTTTTTACATCCTTGGATACTTGGATGATGTTCCCGTCTATGTTGAATGAGGAGAATTCCTGACCTAGTTTTTTTATATTGGCTTGGGTACCCAGGATAATGAACTCTGTGTTATCATCGTTTAGACGGAGACCGTGAGTGGCCATGCATGCCTGGACGATAAGGTATACCTTGTTCACCAATTCTGTGTCTTTAGCATGATCCCCAGAAAGCAGGAGGAGGATCTGTGTATCATCTGCATAATTAGTGTAGGTGATACCAAGATGGTCCAGATCATCAAACAGGGGCTTGGTGAAGATATTGTATAGAGTTGGGGATACACAAGAGCCCTGGGGAATACCACATGAGATAGGAGTGAGATCTGCCGCTGCCGAGGGGGAGAAGACTCTCATCGCTCTCTCGCTCAAGAATGACTTGAACCATCCAATGGCTTCCGAGGAGAAATGGGCTAGGTGCTTTTGAATTTGGTTGTATGCGGCTTTGTCCAGAATCTTAAGAAGAAACGGTACTGTAGTAATAGGGCGGTAATTAGTCGGGATGAGGGGATCTAAAGTCTGTTTTTTAAGGAGGGGGAGTACCCAGGACTGTTTAAAGTTGGCAGGGATGGTGCCTGAGGCGAAGGAGGCGTTAATCAATTTGGTGATAAAGGGAGATAATTCTCTGGCAGCGTCTTTTATTAGCTGTGCTGGGCAAATGTCACCTTTACAGTTTGATGGTTTAAGCGACAGGATAACTTTTTCTACTTCCAAGGTGGTCATTTTGGAGAAGTGGAAGGTATTGCTGTGCGCCAGTGGGTTATTGATGTGAGGCATTTTAGGCGAATCCTGAATATTAAGTACTTCTTTTCTTTGCTGGATTTTATTTTGGAGTGTGATAATTTTACTTGCTAGGGCTTGCTGGATATCCGTGCACCAAGGTTTATCCTTAGTACAAGTGTCCTGAATGGCGATGGGAGACTCGAGTTCCTTTAAAGTGGAAAAAAGCTCTTTCATGCTGGAATCAGATTTAGCTATACGGTCATCATATGAGTTACGTTTTGCCTGGCAAACTTCTTTTTTGTAAAGTGAGGAAAGTGTGGATAGTTTGGCTTTGTTATCGACTGATGGGCGGAGCCTCCAGGTGGTTTCACTCTTTCTTTTCAGAATGCGTAAATCTCTTAGCTGTGGAGTAAACCATTTGTTTAGATGAGCTTTTGGTTTGCTTGGTCTTAGTTTGGGAGGAGCCACTTTATCTAGGGTGGTGAGCATGATAGTATTAAATTCTTGCACTAGGATGCTAGGGTTTAGATTAGCTGATAGAGCGTTAAGGGTCGGTAATATAGCTGGGATCACTTTCTCTACAGTGATACATTTTTTATTTCTGGTTAGGCAAGGTGGCGCTAGTGGAAGGGCCGTAGGGTTAGGTCTGGCAGTAGCTAGGTTAAAGGACACCAGGGAATGGTCTGTTCAGGGTAAGGGCATATAGATGAAATAGTGGCTGTACAGTTGCAGTCAGCTATCCAGTCTAATGTTCTTCCCTTCAGGTGCGTAGGCTTGTCAACTCTTTGAGTTAGGCCAAGTGCGTGAATGGTGTTGGCTACCAATGTAGCGTTGGTGTCTGTGGTGTCATGGAGACCTAAGTTAAAGTCCCCAAGAAGGATTGATTGAGAGCAAGGTTTGAGGTTGTTTGTAAGTAAGTTATGGAGATCCTCTTCAAAGGTGCCTAGAGGGCCAGGGGGTCTATATAAAAGGTGAATGATAAGTGTTTGATTATTATTTAGTGGAGGTTTGGCAGATAGGGTCTCACAAGATTGAATCGATTGGGTGGGTACTAATCTGAGTGAGAGGCTTGTTTTAGAGATTATAGCGATGCCTCCACCTCTAGCACCTTCTCGGTCATGTCTAACTATCGTGTAGCCATCAGGGATAGCTAGCATGAGTGAAGGTCCTGCTGCATTGTGTAGCCAGGTCTCTGTGATAGCGAGAAAGTCAAGGTTGCCTTCTGTAATTATGTCGGAAATGTCTAGGGCATGGGCGACAAGCGATCTCACGTTAAGGAGTGTTCCGACAATCGTTGGGGTCTTAGTGACCTCTGTGGCTTGAGGGGGTAAAATAGTGGACATATTGGGTGTTTTTGACTTATTGTTCTGGGTTAGGCAAATAGAGGAATTAGGTTGTGAGGGTCGTCTAGTATGGCTGGGTTTACAGACCTGCTTGAGGTTTATTTTAATGTTGGTAGAGGGCAGAGATCTGTGGAGGGGTTTATGCAGTTTAGATAGTCTTGCACGGAGTCTAAGGTTTCTACTAGGTGTATCACATGGGCGAGATTTCGCGGTGGCTGTCTCAAGGGGCTCGTAGCTAGGACGTAAATATAGGTCAGGGGAGTTATCATTCAAGTGTACTACAGACGTCAAAGGTGGCAAGGGATTATGTACGTTAACATCCGGCATGATGAGTAAGTGTAGGATAGTCCTCAGTAGGGTTGTGTAGATGGCTGGTAGATACATCGTTGTATAGTGGTGGCCTATCTAGAATACCATATTAGTACATGTGTAGGCAATCAATGACTCCAAGGCAATTACTCAACTAAGGGCAGCTAGGTAGGTACATGTACAGGCAATCAATGACTCAAAGGCAATTAAACAAATTGATCAAATAAGGCCGACTGGGTATGTACATGTGCAGGCAGTCAATGACTCAAAGGCAATTACTAAAATATGGCCGGCTAGGTAAGTACATGTGCAGGCAATCAATGACTCAAAGACAATTATTCAACTCTGGCCAGCTAGGTAAGTACATGCACAGGCAATCAATGACTCAAAGGCAATTATTCAAATAAGGCCGACTGGGTAAGTACATGTGCAGGCAATCAGTGACTTAGAGGCAATTACTCAAATGTGGCCGGCTAGGTAAGTACATGTGCAGGCAATCAATAACTCAAAGGCAGTTATTCAACTATGGCCAGCTAGGTAGGTACATGTACAGGCAATCAATGACTCAAAGGCAATTACTCAAATATGGCTGACTGGGTAAGTACATGTGCAGCATGCGAGTAATGACTCAGGGCAGTAGTTCAGACAAGGGCTACTATAATTGACAATAGAGCTAAAAGGCATACATGTCCCTATGGAGGGCAGCTAGGTTTGATAATCCACAATATAGCAGCAGATGCGTGCATGACCCAATGGCAGGGCAATAAGATTTGACAGTATAGTTAGAGAATTGCATAGATGCTGATGCAGTAATACGTTAAATCAAACTGGACGAGAGTGATTGTAATGCACGTAAGAGTATGTACTTACAGGTAGACACACGGTTAACCAAGGAATTGCAATGTCTGTAGTTGCAAGAGTTCTTGGATCATACAACCAACGGCTATGATGAGCGGGGAATTGTCTCATGTAGAGGTATAGTATAGGTTTCCTTAGTTAAGTTTCACTGTGCAGGAATAGTAAGGAGGGATGGGTTGGCTATAGTGGGTTGGCCACACCGCGCTTCCATGCGCCAAACAGGCGCAGAACAGGCCTTTGTATGGCCTTCGTTTTTGGCCGCCGGCGTAATTCAAATAAGGCGGGCTCAGCCCCGTTTCGGCGCTGCAATGTCCTCACAAAGGAGCAGAGAGAGGCAATCCCCCAAGGCTACAGTTCTGCTAGCAGCAGCAATGGCAGCCTGACTTGGGAGAATACACAAAACCCTTGCACAGCTGAACTGGGCTCACACGGATGACACAATTAATATCAAATCGAATGTGGTTTTGGATAACATTGAGAGATGCTGGCCACCATACCCAAAACTCAGGTTTGGCTCACATTTACATTTTAGTGTGCCACCTGGACAGCCTCCTCATAGTTAAGTCATTTTTGGAACAGTGGTACACATCTTAAATGCAGCCCCTGTGTTGCAGAGACTTGGCTGTCAGTGCAGCTGTCAAGTGAGCACCTGCGACCCCTGAACTGGCTCTGTGCCAATGAAGAGGAGGTACAGCATATCACAGGTGTACATTAGGTGTACAGTATTTACTTTGTTTTTTACTTCCTGTGGTGATTTCCTAGATTTTTCAAAAACGTTCAGAATCTGTGTTTATCAGTGTTTTCCCATGTGCCCCCAGGGTCGGATCGAGCCGTCGGCCAATCGGCCCGTGGCCGATACAAAATCATGGAGGAGACCTGGGGGCTGGTTCCTGAAGCCCACGCTGGGCCGGTCTCCAGCCCAGGTATGGGCTTCACTGTCCCTTCACACTTCAGGAACCGGCCCCCAGGGCCTCCACCTTGCCGCCGGACAGACGCAAGTTGCAAAGGATCTGTAAGTACGTAGCTTACAGATCCTTTGCAATTGCAGCCCCATCGCCGCCGGCCCGCTGCAGATGCAGAGAAAGGTAACACTGAAGTGTTACCTTTCTTTGATAAATGCGGCGGGCCGGCGGCCAACTGCCGTGGCCCGAGACACCATGGCGCCAGCAGCAGTAAGTGTTTCAAAACACTGGAGGAGGGAGCGGTAGGGTTGGGCGGGGCCAGGGTTGCCTCAGCCCAGCCTGCTCCCTCCCAGTGATTTGTTACAGACTCTGCTCTCTGACTGCAGCAGTGAGCTGCTTTCGTCGGCAGCGTGGGCCAGGACTTCTGTGTCTAAATACAGCTCAGAAGGTTAGGTAAGTTGCTGCAATGTTTCATGTTTAGACCTTCCTGTATAAAGCCTATGGCTTTTTTCAAATACCTAATACAAAATGGGTTGTATTAAAATGTGTTGTTTCGAGATGGGCATGGGTATAGCTCTTCGCTCCTCTCTGTGTAGGAATGTCTGCTCCCTTAGCGAACATCAAAGGTTGGCACCTGTGTTGCTGAACGCCATGTCGATGCACTGTGCATGTTTTAAAAAAATGTTATGTTATGTTGACAATGACCATTTAGTGTCAGCCTCGTTCTGCATAACTGGTGTCGGTGTTAATGATCATCGACTGCCTTGGGCTTACATGGTTCACATAAAAGTGCTGCTGCTGGACGAGGCAGGCTGGGTGGTACAACGCCTCTCTAGAGGCCCTGGTCGAGCATGTGATTTGTAAAGGGCCTGGTCACGGGGTTGAGAATTAAGTTTAGCTTTGTGGCGGCAGGAGGGACGGCATTCCAACAGCTTTCCTCTGCTTGCCACAAGTTTGTGAATTAAATGGGCAGAGAATAACAACGTGTGTACTTTTAGAACTCACTGGGAAGCAGCTTGCCTAACTATGGCCATGCATGAAAGGAGGCGTCAAGGTGCCAAAACTGAAACTTTTCGCTGCCCTTCTTTCATTGGGCTATTTCATTGATGTAGGCGTGCCAGCAAAGAGACCATGCAAGCCTTTATCAAAGCGTAGCTTTAATATCTGGGAGTGCATTATTGCTACCCTGGAAAGGCCTTGTTTCGGTAGAGCAGTGGAAGTGTGAGACACATCTTGGCATTCCCAGGCTGAGGCTGGATGGACTTTAATCGTGATGTGTCCAGCATCACAGATTGAGCTGAACAAGTGGGCACCCGTGGGTGATGGTCTTCCCCTCCACGGTCCAGGCCCACCTGCAGGTACCATAACCATCACTTGAGCTATTAGGGTGGATGAAAGCCTGTGCTTCTATGTCTTAGTCTACCCCACTCTGGCCACTACATTGGATTACCTTGCTAAATTTCACAGCAGATTTTATTTCTCTGCTTTTGTCTGTAAAGCTACGTTTAAACCGTTTGCCATCACAGCCTCATCATTGAGTACCGTTCCTACTTGAAGTACATGCTTTTCACATCCTTGTAGTTGTGGCCATTTGCTTGATGTACAGAATAATTACAAAATAATTGCTATACAGAATAATTGCTCATTTTACTATAGCCGATATGATAGCTCAGTGGGCTGAGCGCTCGCTGCTGCGATGAGTGTGTGATCCGCAGGTTGCAGCTTCGAACCATCTCAGCCTTTCATCCTTCTGAGGTCGATAAATGAGTACCAACACAGCTTGGGTGATATTGTATGCATATTTGTTCTATAAAAAAAAGAGCTTAACGTAAGTGCTATACAATAACATATTATCATTTGACCTTGGACGTCTGCTTGCATTCACAGTAATTTGCCAATATGTATCTATACACACAGATATTAATGATACATATGGTGATCCATTCTTGTATGAAATGTATATCACATTAGTGAAATCACAACCATATTTTTTGTAGTGTACTTTGTTCAGGCCTGCGCCTCAGAGCTGTGGACCCTGTCACAGAGTTCTGTGCAAAGTTATGTTATTTTATTAGTTGTGTTGTAATGTAACAGACACATGACCCCTCCATAAGTAGCATTTTGAATTGACACGAATCACAGTAAATGGTTTGAGGGCTACTTTTTAAGAGGCACAGGTTGGGCCTCTTTTTTGAGGCGGGGTGTGGGCCACTTTTTTGAGGCGAGGAGTGGGCTAGTTTTATTTGGGTGTCCGGGCCTATTTCTTGTCCCAGTCCGACCCTGTGTGCCCCTATAAAATAATCACAGACAAACTGTTTTTTCCTGTGTAAACACACACATATTATTTTATTGTTTCATCGCGTGCATAAGTAGGGCAATATCTTTCATGATCAGCTGCAAGAATAACACATGCCCAGGTTTGAGAGGTTAACCTCGAAATCCACGCTAATGCAACATCACTGAAAGATGTTCACCAATCAAAGACTTGATTGTGACCTATTTTGACACTGGTATTGTTATGTATTAAAGATGGCAGGCTTTGAGAACTCACAATGTATTTAGGCAATGCGAAATGAGATTACATTATTTGCCATGGATCACACACTTTGTTTAGGCAGTGTGCTATAAGCCCCTTATTTTATGGCTTATCTCTTGGTGACTGTTGTGATACATCGCAGGACCCCAACTAACCACATTTAAGCAGCACGGAAAAGGAAGATAAAAAGAACGGCTGCAAGAATAAAATATGCCCAGGAACTTTTGTCCCCATAGCAAAAATCAAAAGCTGGCACCCATGAATATACGCACAGTAAGTGAAAATATATCTGAAAGTGAAATATACAAATGTATTTCAATTGAATAAAGTGTGCAAGACAAAAGAGCATTGGACTTTAAAAAAAGTAATAAACACCAGAAAAATAACCTGAGAGAGGAAATGTTCCAATAACTATGCTGACTCACCTTTTAAACCCAGCAATATGTAGTGAAATATTCCCTAGAAAACAAAATCCCAATATGAGACAACTTCTTGTGGTGTTGTGGGTAGGCGTCTGAACTGAGAGCATGACAACCTGAGTAAAATCCTAGCAGCCAAATACTTGAGCAAGTTTGCCAACCTAAAAAAAAACAAAGGGCTGCGTCCGCCCTCTGAAAAAAAGTTCTGCTGTCAACCCACATGCATCCTTTACTTGTGCACTGAAAAACAGCCACAATCAAGGGAAAATAACAGCTCCAGTCTTCTCTCTTGCCACATCCTGGGCAAATATTTATGACTCACTTGCCCTCTCATCCACCCCTCCTCACCCCATGTCTGGCTTTCAACAATACTCTGCTTTATAAAGATAACTTGAAAAATATACATACCATAGTAAGGTACTCACTCAAATATATAAATCCTTATGGAACTATGTTCGCCGAAAAATGTACAACTGTGGAATTATTCCACCGATGTTGACTGGGGACTACAAATACCAGAATGCAATTCAGCAAGAAAATTGCCTTTGGGTTTTGAAAATGTATTTTCAAGGCTAACAAAATGTAATTTGTGAAAGGGTTACCTGTTAGTGTTTCAGTGTTTGACAAATGCCGGGTTCATCTATGATATGACGAAAATATTACATTCTACCAGATATAAACCCTTTTTGGTGTTAAATATGAACATTTGAAAATAATGTAGTTAGTTAGTTTAAAACTGTTGTTTGTGATATTGATCTGGAGGAGGGCGTAGATTTAGATAACTAGCTTATTCTTTCTGTGTGCTTTCAGAATGAAATGCCCATTCACATTTGTACGCACAGAAAGGTTACGAGCATCTTGTCCAAAACAATGGTCCCTCAAATGAGTCATGATTTATAAATCGCTCCTAATTTAAAAACTCTCCCTGAACAAAGAAAGTGCTAAGCAGCAACTAAGGGGGCTGCAGATTCTGCTGGGCTGCTGGGTGCGGATGCTCTAGAGAGCCGCAGGAGGATGGGAGGTGACTGTGTCACTGTGGCCTCAGCGAACCTCGTACATGGGAGCCGCACATGGCTGTCCTCTTAAAGCCGACAGGCAGATGACACTTTTCAGCGCTCTCCTCCAGACAGATTAGGCATGCCGGGTCTGAAAAGAGGGATCGTTCACTGGGATGAGAGAAAAGAAAAGTGCTGACGTGTGCTGCAGAGAGGCTGGCAAGAGATCAAAGGAGCTTAGCACTTGCACACAGAGCTCAAATGAAACCAGAGTTTCCCGGGTTCCTCTGAGGAGAAAGAAAACAATCTCGGTGGACTTTTCCAAGGCTATTTCGGATTTTACTGAAAGTCAGAAAGCCTAATTATGCTTTTGGCATGGAGCTTATAAAAGGGAAATCTGATCTGCAGATTTCCCTCCCTGAAATGGAATAACCTGCATCTTTGCATCTTTGAACTAAAAAAAGTGTTTTAAAAAACAAGGCTTCTACACCCTTGCCAGATGGCAATTTCTCAAGCCCATTAAACAATAATATCTCTGGTCAATGTTGGTAAAGCCTTGTCCACTTTCATTATTGCTGATCACTTAACTGCTGGTAAAAATTGCAAATTCTGCTCAAGGAACCTTTTTGCTAATTCTGTCTGATGGTCATGCTTGGTAATCCTGTTTGACATCATTTTTTCTCTGTAAGGGCAGTGATCAGTTATATGGGTCTTCCTATCCAATGGATTTACAAATGTGCTTGAAATACAGAGTTTGGGAAAAAATCTTAGTGGAGAAATCCCCTTGAACAGCCTTAAAAATTGCCATGATTGCTTGCTTTATAAACCCTGTAAGGAAGGCAGGGTATCAAGACAGACACAAGTGAACAAAGTTCAAGGGTGTTTATTGAACTTTATCAAGGGTGTGATAAATGCCTATCTAAACCTAAATCTAAAATGGGAGCAAGCTACCACCATCAAATAATAATAATGCCGTCCTAGTTGAGTCTCATCAAAATAAAAAGGGCCTATACTAAAAAACCTATTGCCAATCCTTACTGCTAAGTTAGAAATAGTGTGGGGTAGTGTTCATGCAAAAGAAAGAAGTGTTCACAAAATGATAAGTCAGGATGTTCTGGTCGTTGGCGTCCCTTTCCCACGTTTTCTGCACGGGACAAGGCGGTTCACTCGAGCATAGGACATTCCTGGGCTTCTTTGGCACGAGGACACCATTCCTTTTACCAACATCAGGGCCTTCTGTGCCCAAGTCTCTTATGCTCAAAGTCTCTTGATTCAGAGGGCCTGATGTATCACAAACAATGAAAATGTTCCTTTACAAATATTCAAGTCGAGTTATTCACTCTTCACCCTGGATCCCCCTCAGTCGGGCTCAGGTCCCTTTTCTTAACACATTCTTTCATTGGGATCCCCCTCTTCCGGTTTCAGATCCTTTTTATACAATTTGCCTCCCTCGGTCGGGCTCAGACCAATTTTAGTTCGCAGGCATCCCTCAGTTGGGTTCACGTTTGTCACAGTAATATCTCTCGGGTGACTCATGGTTCACCCCGGGTCCCTCTCTTCCGGGCTCAGATCCTCTTTTATACAACTAGTCTCCCACAAACAATGAAAATGTTCCTTTACAAATATTCAAGTAGGGTTATTCAGTCTTCACCTTGGATCCCCCTCAGCCGGACTCAGGTCCCTTTTCTTACCACATTCTTTCGTTGGGATCCCCCTCTTCCTGTTTCAGATCCCCGGTTTCAGATCCTTTTTATACAATTTGCCTCCCTCGGTCGGGCTCAGACCAATTTTAGTTCGCAGGCATCCCTCAGTCGGGTTCACGTTTGTCACAGTAATATCTCTCGGGTGACTCATGGTTCGCCCCGGGTCCCTCTCTTCTGGGCTCAGATCCCCTTTTATACAACTGGTCTCCCTCAGCTAGGCTCAGACCAATTACAGTTTGTATTGAATGTGTGCAGGGTTTGGCTTGACTCGTTGCAGGACCACTTCGATTTCACAGTTCCCAATTTTACTCTCTCAGTTGGATGTCCAACAAAGTCCTTCGAATGAGCACCCATGTGGCGCCGGACCACTCTGTATATGGTACCTATTTCGGTTTCATAAAGTTCAATCACATACGCGTCATCTTTCTATATACAATGTTAACGCTTCCAACCTTGATCATAACACAGTCCGGTCTGCTATCAGTCTCTCCGACCCACCGGCTGTATTGTCTTCATTGGTGCTGCTTTGTTGAAAGAGCCAAGGACAGTACCATACCGGCAATCGCTTCTCCCCATCTTGGCTATCAACGCGAGAGGGCCAGTGTACTTTGGACACACAATGCATAGTTCTTCAGTTGTAATTCCCGGTGTTATGTTTCTTTTGCTCGGGGCCTCTTGAAAGTCGCGGTTCTTCTATGAAAAAGTCAAGGGTAGTTCTCTCCTTGCAACCCTCTCTGGTCTTGCCACCTTTCTCCTCGGTTTAAACTGCCATCTCGGAATTTCTGCTTCCTCGTGCGTTTTGCCTTGCTCAGAGTGTGCTTTCGGGCTTCGCCTTTTATCCGTGTGGGGAAGTGTGATGAAAGTCAGAGGTGTGTAATTATCAGTAATTGCCTGACTCTGCCTGACCCTTGTGTTGGGACATGTCAGGTATATGGCTCTGGTGTTAGTCTGTTGTCGCTCACGATGAGCTGTCCATGAGAAAGTGTTTGTGTCGGGAAAGGGTAGGAGGAGTTGAGCTTCAAGGTATCCTACCTGGTAGGCTGGGGAAAAGGTGTTACAGGGAAGGGGATACTGTGTCTCACCCTTCAGTGTCCCAATTCCACTCCCCGAAGATCCCTCATCCAGGTGATCCTCCTGCACTGGTCCACCCCCAGGAACTGGATCCAATAGCGACGGTGGAGTCCTGGCCACCTAGATGACAGATCCCCAGGGACTGGCAGGTGAGACACCTTGAGGTTTCTTACACTGCATACTTTGATTCACAGGCAGTGGGACATATTTCATAGTGATCCATGGCTTGCGGGAATATCCTTAAATAGGACAGGATTTTGCAGGGCTGGTGGTAGCTCTTGCCCTGGTGGGAAGGGGATTGCCATTTTACATAGATTTACAGAGACCACTGTTGAGGCGGTCAAGCAGAAGAATAAAGCCAGGTAGCTGAGAACACTGTCTACCAAATTACTAACTCAAGAATGAAGAGCAAAGTTTAGTCACATCAGGGAAGTACCAACTTTAAATTGATTTAATATAATGTTCTACACAGAACATACATCCCTCTGGGCATATTGAACAGCTATCTCCTCAGAATGTTACACATGCTTTATATTCTGAGCCTCCTTTTATCTCATAGGTAAGGAGTATATAGTTAAGGCAAACATAAGAATGGTAAACTGAGAAAGTATTGTAATCTGGTGATGTCCCTGGTGGGGATGCCAAAGAACACATGACACAATGAATTACTTTTAACAGATTGCATTAGTTAGAAAAGGTTTAGGATAAACGCCTATAGGAATTAGGGGCTTCTGAGCAACGAAACATGGCCTTCCTCTGCAAAAAGAGGGGCCAGGAAGATAAAAACGAAAAGGTGCCCTTTTCACTCTAGATCACTATTTGAAACATGCACAAAGCCACACTATTTGATTTGACAATGCTGCAGACAGAAAAACCAGGCCTTGGAGCAATAGCAGCGATGGCTGCTAGCATGTAACATAAATTACAGTTTGAATTGTTCTGTATAGAACACTGTTGTGGAATGTTGGATTTACTGTTTAGGTTATGAGTTTGATTATCCTATGTTGCAAACGTTCATTAAGGAAATGCATTTTTATATCCGGTTGGGGAATCCTTCGCTGTGTGCCAGAACTATTGTATCTCAATACAAATTTTATTTGAAATCACAAAAATGATCGAATTCTTTTTTGGAATGAAGAACAATGAAGCTCCTGTTTCATACGTTTTATTAGCACTGATCTTTCTGTCAATTGGATGTCTTTTAATTCTCTTATTTTTCTTCTTAATGTGGATTTCTTATTTTTGATGGTGGGATCAAATGAATGTTACCATGATTATACTTGCCAGATTGTATTTGAATATACTTCTGCATTGATGCAACATAACATATTCCTTTTTGAACTATTAGTGTTTCCTCAAAATCTGTACCACTGGTGCTGGACCACTCTGTCAAAGGTATTGTATCTTGGTTTCAAAGTTCAATTGTTCATCTACAGTTCAACTTTACTTGCGTTGGTTATCACACGCCTTTAATACAATGTTCGTTCCAGTGCTTGCCATACAATGTTGCTGCTTGCAACCTTGGCTTCAACATAGACCGGTCTTGTACCGGTCCCCCCAACTCACTGGCTGTGTTGATTTCACTGACGCTGCTTTGTTGTTGGAGCCAAGGACAGTACCACGGCAGCTGGCGATTCTTCCCACCTCGATTATCGACACAGGAGGGCCCCAGGTAGCTCCGACACACAGTGCAGGTTTCCTCAGCCTGGTTTCCTGGTCTTAAGATTTCTATTAGCAAGGCTTCGTGAAAGTAATAGTTCCTTGTCAAAAAGGTCGAACCTCCCTCCTTGTTATCCCCTCCATCTTTCTCCTCTTGTTAAACTGCCATCTTGGAACTGCTGTTTCCTTGTGTGCTTTGCCTCGCTCTGAGTGTGTTCTCGTGCTCCACCTTTTATCCGTGTGGGGAAGTGTAATGGAAGTTAGGTGTGTGTGATGGTCAATAATTGCCTGACCTTGCCTGACCATTGTATTGCGACATGTCAGGTATACGGTTCAAGTGTTAGTCCATTTTCTATCATAGCAGGCTGTCTATGAGAAAGTATTTGTGTTGTAAAAGGGGGGGGGGGTAAGTTCCTAATAATCCTACCTGGTCGGATGGGGTAAATGTATTATCGGGAAGGGAATACTGTGTCTCATCATCTGGTGTCCCACTCCCACTGCCCGAAGACCCCTCACCCAGGTGATCCTCCCCCACTGGCCGACCCCCTGGAAGTAGGTCCAAAAGCGATAGCTGTGTCCTGGCCACCTGGATGACAGATCCCTGGGGACTACTGGGTGAGACACCTTCTGGTTTCTCAGACACTAGATCAGCAACCCATGTCCGGCTTTGGAATAAAGTCATAATAACCCCTAATAACTCCAGAAATTGCTGACTCCCTGCTCTCCTCCCCCTCCGTACCAGTCATAGGAGGAACACCTTCAATGGGCCCCTTCGACTCTTGGCTCTCCTACCTCTCACACCATCAGGATTTACCCCCTCCTGACAAGGCCCCTTGCCCAGGTGATTCACCCCCTCCTCAAATCTCTCAAAATGCGCAACCACTCAAGTGAACGTAGATAGCGGGCCAACCATACACACAAAAGTAAAACATCCTACGCCCAACAATACCATATCTAAAAAGCAGAAATCCATGAGGCCAAAAAATCCTTTTACAGGAACTGAATCTCTAACGTCCGTAAAAATAGCAAGGAGCTCCACAAGATTATCACAGAATGCATGACCCCCCCTGCACTTCTTCCCCACACACATCTTCCAATCTCTCTGCGACACCCTCTCCAACCATTTCTACAATACTACACTAGAAAGAACCAGCACCATCAGCAAGAAACTGGCAGCACTCCCACCCTCTCTACTTGCTCGACCATATGAACCCACCAACCAGCCTACTCACCTTTGTATCATCTTTTCTTTCTCTCCCATCTCTAGACCCAAATTCCTTAAATACTGACTGACAGCCATCCTTCCGGATCCCCAAATGACCCTTGCTCCCCTCCCCTCAAAGAAATCTTCACCTCAACCTGCGCAGGCAGCATTGCAAGATCCATCCTTAACTCTTCCTTCACCTCAGGCATTTTCCCAGCAGCTTTCAAAACTTCTCACGTCAAACCCCTCCTGAAAACACCCTTGTTTGACCCCCTACTGCCTGCAAACTACATACTGATTTCTAACACCCGTTTCCTAGCCAAACTCACTGACCGCACAGCCTACTCTCAGCTCAGTACTTTCACGGAAACAAACCTCTTCACACCCCTTTATGGAACTGAATCATCCATAGTTGCCATATGGGATGACCTCAAAAACATAGCAGGGCTGTGACCCACTCATGCTCCTTGACTTCTCAGCGGCCTTCAACACCATCAACCACAGCATCCTCATTGACAGACTTCACTCCATTGGCATTAGGGACACAGCACTAAGGTGGATCTCCTCATTCCTTACAAATAGACTCTTCTTCGGCCTGCCCCATCAGTAACGGTGTCCGCCAAGGCACATGATTATCCGCTCTTCTTTTCAACCTCTACATGAGCCCTCTACCTGCACTTATCCGCTAACACAACCTCACCTGCTGAAACTATGCTGACGACCCACAAATCATCTTTAAAATCCCAAAGTTAGTCTCTATCCCTCACCCACAGACCCTGCATCCTGTCTCACCGACATTGGACCATTTAATGACGGTCAAACACCTCCTGCTCAATACTGGAAAAACAGAGATCATGATCCATGGAAACACAGCCCTCTTCCTGCAACCCACCCCCTGGCCCTCCTCCCTAGGGGACGCCCCCATTCCCCCCCGCTGCATCCAGCACAGTCAAAAACCTGGGCTGCACGATGGACACTGACCGGACTTTATCACGCTATGGGCGTTAATCGGTATTAGCGTAACCGCCGGGACCCGTGGCGTTAATCTAGCTTCATCACGAGTATGCAGGGATGTGCACACAGCCCTGACGGTAACGCTTGTAGCGCCCGATGTTTACTTTACCTGTAAATGGCTTACCGGCCGAGAAATCTGCAAAAATAGCACTACCGCTGTGAGCTGCATCAGTGCGCGGTATTATTATGAGGAGACCTTAATGTCTCCTCATAATTGCCCTTTTTTTCCCAAAACATATTTAGCTATTAGACTGTTTTGGTAACAAATGATCTTTTCCTTGCATGAGCGGCATTAAACTACAATTACCAGGACTTGTGGTGTTTGCATTTGGTGGCCCGCATTTTGTGTACATATATGACATCATTGCTGTCATTATGGCATGATGTCATCACGCTTAAAGACACGCCGCAACTTTAAGCGGCCCTCTTTCTCCACATTGAAAGCAGACAGCCGAGGACTAACACAATAGTCTATTATTGCTGTTTTTTTGCATCTCTGGTTACACATAACGGGTAAGCTTTCAGCTTCATCTTGGACAACTTGGTTTCAGCGGGAACTAGAGATGGGTCCTATTTAGGATCCTTAGGACACACTTAATCTAAAACATCTGCATTTTACTCCTTAGGAGAAGTATGAAGGGACTCCTCTACGGCAATTTCCTTGGCATCTATAACTGAATATCCACTATACCTCAGTAGAGGTGAGTGTTTATATCTTGGAAATACCCCAAAACCCTTTTTTGAATAAGAGTAAAAATGCCTTAACTGTACCTAGAGCGGCACACCATAATGGCGAACGTTTCACTTTTCAGATAGACCCTAGGCTTACCCAGAGTCCCCTTATGCCTGACAATTGATGCAGCTACTATCTTTGACTTTGCAGTCTCACCTCCAAGAGATGAGGTACAGATATATTAGTATTAACAGCAAACCAGTTAGGTTGCTTACACGTTTCTTTGAGAGACCATACATATACCTTTGGTATGTCACATTTCCATAGAAGGAGGATATCCTGCACAGTGAGGATTTCATTGCAAACTCTTATTAGAAGCAATAGATTTTGAGTGTAGCTGCTTTTTGAATTAAAAGTTGAGGCTTTTTAGTCAACATTGACATTCTCTTTTACATACTCTTTTGCGCACAGCTATAGAAAATGGAACACTTCACAATATTATCTTTTTTAGGTTGCCAGAACGGTACACTGAACATACATATTACTTTGTACTATGTAGGATTCTTCTTGAAAATGGAGTCCATTAGGAAGGTAAACACATTGAAGGTATATATAAATATGCTGAATGCCATAAATATGCAGAATGCCATAACGATGCTATTTTTGATGTGGGGTTTGTAATTCTGTTTAGACTCTGCTTGTGAGAAACATTGACCTTATGTAACTATGGTTTATTACCTACTAGCTATATTCAGATAAATCTAAGATAAGGGAGTAGTTTCTTACCTGTAACTCCATTTCTCCAGCGTTGGTATCTTTCATGGGTTCACATGCTTAGAATATTCCCCGTCGTCAGGCTGGGAACCCTCTGTCTCCTTTAAAAAGCGTTTTCCCCTTGGAAAAACTTGACACTTTATTGTCCTATCGACGTCCTTTTGGGACGCTTACGCACCACCCAATAGGACGTATGGTCTAAATAGAGCCACCCCTGCGGCTTCCACTCAGATTTTAACCTCCAAGGTAGAGGCACTAACTAGGTTTGCATTCAGGGGAGGCTGGCGGGCGCATGTGAATCCATGAAAGATACCAACGCTGGAGAAATTGAGTTACATGTAAGAAACTACTCCCTTCTCCAGCATTGGATCTTTCATATATTCACATGCTTAGAATAGATTACATAGCAGTATTCATCATACACGGTGGCATGTAATGAAAACCAATACATTAGGAACGCAAGCATACAATCATCAAGAAAAAACATTAACCGTGGTAATATTGAAACAGGTACCCCACTTTGTGGGGGCTTACCTTACTGAAACAGGCATTGCAGGACTGCACGTCCCATCTGTACATCTGCCCCATGTTGTTGCTCCAGGCAATAATGCTGAGTAAATGTATGCAGCACCGACCAGGAGGCCGCCTGACAGATGTCCACCAGCGGAATCCCCAACCATAATGCCGCTGATGACGCAGTGGATCTCGTCGAGTGCGCTTTTGGGCGCCTCTCCAAAGGCTTTCCCGCCTTAGAGTGACAGAAGGAAATACCCGATGACACCCAGCGCGATAGCCCTTGTTTGGAGATTGCTCTTCCCTTTACTGAGGGTCCATAAGCCACAAAGAGTTGTCTTGAACGCCTGAATTCCTGAGTACGACTCAGATAAAACTTCAATGCTCTTTTGACGTCCAACGTATGCAGAGCCTTCTCTGCCGATGGGGAAGCCGAAACAAAGAATGCTGGTAGCACAACAGAAGAGTGTTTATGGAACGTAGATGGCACCTTTGGAATAAAGTGAGGCTTAGTCGCTAACACCACCTTGTCCTTGAAGAAAACATAAGTACGGAGGATCAATCATTAGAGCCTGCAGCTCCGATATTCTTCTTGCTGAAGTAATGGGTACCAAAAACGCCATTTTCCACGACAAACCTTTCAGGGGCGTCGACGACATAATTTCGAACGGGGCTTTCATTTGCCCTGACAGCACCAGAATGAGACTCCAACCAGTAGGGAACTTCTTGGCCGGAGGCAAGGTCCGAAACAAACCTCTTAGAAAATGCTTAACAAGTCGATCGCTGAACAACAGGGTAGCGTGCCTCTTTCGTGTAAATCTAGAAATGGCCGCCAGGTGAACTTTTATGGAGGAGAATGCCAAACCTCTCTTTGCCAAATGTAATAAGTAAGGCAGAATTTGCTCTGATGAAATGCTTAAAGGGTCTATTCCAAGCTGATCCTTACACCACACACAGAACTTTTTCCATTTGCATGCATATGAGGCATTCGTGGACGGAGCCCTAGCTGCCTCTAAAATGCGGCGACTGTCCCTAGGGATGTTTAGCTATCCAAACTTGGAGAAGTAAGGAGCCAAGCCATCAGGCTGAGGGAGCCTGGGTCGTGATGCCAAACTGCACCTCTGTCTTGAAACAGAAGGTCCGGCGTTACTTGAAACCTCACTGGTTCTGCTACGGATAGATGGAGCAGGTCTGAGAACCACGGCTGCCTGGCCCAGTGAGGGGCAACCAGAATCACACGGCATGGGTATTTCTGAATCCACTGGAGGGTCTGCTGAATGAGTAGAAACGGAGGGAACGTGTACCCGAACCTGCCCGTCCACAGGAAGGAGAACGCATCCCCCAGCGAATTGGGCTGAGGCCATCTGCTGGAAAACTGCTTGCACTTTTTGTTCTGCCGGGTGGCGAAGAGATCAAGCGAAGGACGACCCCATCTCCTAAAGATGCTCAACACCTGCTGATCCTTCAGCTGCCACTCGTGGAGTTGTTTCATTTCTCTGCTGAGAGAGTCTGCCTGTACATTCATCACCCCTGGTAGATGAAACGCTACAATGTTGACCTGGTAGATGAAACGCTACAATGTTGACGTCTTGTTTGAGGGCCCAATGCCATAGTTCCTGAGCCTCTCTCTCGAGAGAGCATTCTGGAATGAGTGCCCCCCTGCTTCCTGAGGTAGAACATCGTGGTTGTATTGTCCATCAACATCCTCACGACAGATCCTTGTATGCACAGCAAAAACAATTTTAAAGCCCAATGAACCGCTCTTAGTTCCAGCACATTGATGTGAAGACTCTATTCTCCCGGGGACCACCGACTTTGAACTTGCCAGGACCCCAGATTAGCTTCCCATCCTGTTTGAGATGCATCCGTCACAATTGTGGATTGAAATTTCGGCTCCAGTAATGGCATTCCTTGCGTCAGATTGTCCGAGAGTTGCCACCACCGAAGCACTTCCAGTAAATCACTGCTGATCACCACTTTGTCGGACCATAATCCACGACTTTGAGCCCACCGGTCTGCTAGAAATTCTTGTACTGGCCTCATGAAGAGACGACAGTCCTTCACCAATGGAATACATTACGCCATGGCTCCCAGCAGCGACATGTAGCTTCTGACCGACACTCTCGTTCTGACTCCCCCCTCCGCCGCTTTCTGTTTGAGTTTTTTAACTCTTTCGACAGAAGACTTCACCAGACCTGATTGAGTCTGGAATTCCGTACCCAAAAACACCAAGCTCCTAGAGGGAGACAGAAAAGACATTTCTAAATTGACCGCGAAGCCCAACCTTTGCAACAGCTACATGGTAACGTTGAGACTTGCCTGCGACACCGCCGGAGACGAGCCCCATATTAGTCAGTCATACAGATAAGGATAGACGTGATGACCTTCTCGTTGGAGCCACGCCGCCACCATTGCCAAACATTTCGTTAACGTCCTGGGAGACGATTTTAGACTGAATGGGAGCACTCAGAATTGGTAATGATTCTGGCCCACCGCAGGAATCTTCTGTGTCGTCGACGCATAGGTATGTGGAAATATGCGTCTTGCAAATCCAACGATGCCAGAAAATCTCCCGGCTGTACCGACCGGATGACTTCCAGACTTGAACTTCAGGCGCTGCAGAGTCTTGTTCAGGGCCCAAACGTCCAGAATGGGTCACCACTTGCCGTTGGGTTTCTTGACCACGAAGTAACGGGAGATAACCCCCTGACCTCTTTCGGCAACCGGAACCAATTCTATAGCCCCTTTCTGCAGCATCAGTAAAACCTCCTGCTGTAAGATGTGTAGATGAGGTTGCGCAGAATACACGGGAGCAATGGGAAGTGGTACGACCTTGAATTGTAAAGAGTGGCCCAGCCTCACTGTATCCAACACCCAACGGTCGATGTAATTTCCTCCCATTCCTCGACGCGTAAGGCCACTCTGCCTCCCAGGACATCTTGGAGATTGTCATTGCTGTGATTTCGTTTGCTTACTCTTGGTGGAAGAAGGCTGCCCTCCTCTCCTTCCGGAAGTCTGAAAATCACTGCTTCTTTGTGTAGCTTGAACTGCTCGTCTATATCCTTGTGAGGAGTATGCAGATCGATTGTAGTTCTGGTCTCTGCATGTGGCAAATCGAGGGTTCCCCAAAGCTCCGCGGAAGGGACGAAAGGGCCGAAAAACGCTCGTCCACTTTGTAACGCTCCCAATGATCTTGCCGTATCAGAGTCCTCTTTCATGCCTTTGAGGGCTTCATCTATTTTTTTCCCAAATAACTGTTCACCCTCACAGGGCATGTCTAGCACCTTGTAATGGACCTCCAGCCTAAAGTCTGTACACTTTAGCCAGGCCTGTCTCCTTAGTACCACTCCATTATTTATCTGCTTGAACCCCGATTCCGCCAAATCTACAGTGATGTTAATTCTGTGATTTGATGCCGCTTCACCTTCACGCACCAGTAGCATGGCTGCCTTTCGGTGTTCTTCGGGCAGATGTTCTAAGATGGGGCCAGGCGATGCCACATTTCGCGGTCGTAGTGTGCCATAATCGCTAACGAGTTAGCGGCCTTGACTGTCGTCGCCCCCACTGTTAAGACTTTCTTTCCAAAGGCATCTTGCCTCCTAGCTTCACTGTCCGGAGGTGTTGTGCACTTGTGTTGTGTTCTAGCTTTTCTGCTAGCCGCCGCCGACACCACTGATTCAGGAGAAGGTTGTGCAATTAGACACTTTGGCATAGAGTCCAGGTCCTTGAATTTTTTCTCTAACCTGCCTTTAATTGCAAGCTCCAAAAATGGATGGAGCATGGTACGTAAGCCTTCTTGCCAAACGTGGTCCAGGATCGGAACGGAGAAAAACGACGTTCTTCTCTTCCCCATATGGTCAAATAAGAAACATTCTTTCCGTTCTTCCTCTGGGGTCAGACCAAACTCAACACAGGCTTTTGCCATCATGGCATGAAAAGCCCCAATGTCATCTGGGGGTGACGGTTGCGCCGGACTCCTAGGAGCTTCTATTTCTTTGTCCCACGTCGGGTCTCTTGATGGCGACGATGAAATGTCACAGATGGAGTCCCTAGGACCTTGATCCGACTCCGAGTCCTGTAGCTCACCCTCCTCCGGGTGGGAACGAAGAGGTCCTTCGCTGATCGGCTAGGAAGCCGGCAAATCAGTCGTGGATGCTGAACGCGGAGGGGGACCTGCCGTGTCGACGACAGGTGTTACCGGAGGCGTACCCATGGGAGGCAGTCTTGCATCCAGCTGACTTAATAGGGACTGCAGTGTAGATAACACCTGCAGAGACAGCACCGACTGCGAATTCAGCAGAGGAGACGCAGGTGGAACATTTGGAATTCCCCCCATCGTCGAAGGTCCAACGCACTGTAAACCGAGATTTGTTGGATGACCCACCGAGAGAACGGACTCCTGTTCCAATAAGGGGTCCGGAAGAACTGCATCATATGCCGAAGGTTGCCAAGACCCTGGAACATTGACTGTCGACGATGAAAACCTGGGGCCCTCGTCTATCGCCGCCACTGGGGCCGACGACACCACTGTAGAGATTGACAGTGCAGATGGCAGTGAAGCCGTCAACGACGGGACTCCAGTTGACGGCGCTGGCAGTTGTGGCGCAGACGTGTTAGGCGATCCTGCTTTTTTTGAGTCTCTGGCCAGGTGCTTTGAAGATTCTCTACTCGAGGAAGACGTATGATGGTCTCCTGAGGAGGAGGAGGAGCGCCTCGAAGAGTCTTTTTTATCCTTTCTCGAAGAAGTAGAAGAAGATTTTTCAGGCTTCTGGGACTGGTCCGAATGACCATGTTTTGACGATGAAGGAGCGCCTTTCGCCAGATGTTTTCCCGAAGAGGGACAACTCTTTTCCGTAGGCCGTGACTTCTTTGCCGGCGGCTCAGCCAACACCGACCGGCGAGGAACTGCGCGGGATTTAGGCCTGTCCGATGCCAGACTGCGCACCAATCCTACCTCAGATGGAGGGTAGGCCCCTTCGTTCAGCCACAATATCAGACGCCGATTGCGGTCCTTCAACGTTTTTTGCGAGAAACCTTTGCAGATGTTACATGTATCCGCAGAGTGATGAGGGTAGAGACAATGGAGGCAGTCCATGTGCCCGCCCCCTTCATAACCTTTCTTCATTCTGCACGTAGAACAAGGCTTTCCCCGACATTGAGAAAGAAAGGAGTACAACCTAAAAAAGTGTAGAAAGCACGAGGTGATCCCGACACTTTGGGGACGGTTGAAATCTGAGGGGAAGCCACGGGGGTGGGTCTATTTATACCCTACGTCCTATTGGGTGGTGCGTAAGCGTCCCAAAAGGACGTCGATGGGACACTAAAGTGTCAAGTTTTTCCAAGGAAAAAAGCCTGACGACGGGGAATATTCTAAGCACGTGAATCCATGAAAGATCCAATGCTGGAGAACTTTGGGTTATTGTGTATGGAAATACTTTAAACAATACTGATAGATGATTATTTTGACTTTAAGCACTTGTCATTAATAAATCTCATTAAGACCCCTGATGAAGAGAACATTTCTCGAAACACGTTGGGTCACAATACGAATAAAGATTTATGTTTTTCTAAAACACTAATGTCTATTGGGATATATGAATTGATATTGAAATATCGTATGAGGAAATTATGATTTTTATTGAATGTACACCAAAATTAACCAACAAATGCAAAATCTTTTGAATATTCACTTCTTAGAACTTGGCTATTTGTTGGCCTGTGATAGTGTGCAGGGGACGGGAGTTCCCTGATTTTGGGAACTTTTTCTATTTTCTGTCTATGTTTGGTCCATGTGCCAGGGCTAATTTTTTCTACCCTGCACCTAAAATCTGAGTAATTTTTAGCATTACTTTACTTTGAAATGTTACTATATTTTCTTTACACCAAATTCCAACCACAGCCACCCCCAGTGTAAATACCCATGAGTCGGGCATTGTGACTGAGGGCAGTGTGTGGGAGCCAACACAGGCACCTACGACAGCACCCATGTGCCAGTGCACCTACGTCACTATGTGAGGCCGAGCAGTCGGGAGGAAAGCCAAGGGACAAATCTAAGCACCATGCACCATTCAGCTATGTTGGGGGCACAGCAGTGCACCATTGGTAGCTGGCTGTGCGAAGAACCAGCCCCCCCAAACTCCATCACCAAGTGCAACAGTCCAGCTGGCCCTGTGCATCAGATGCATGCGAGACAATCAACGGCTAGGCCACCAATGTACCCCTGCCATACCACCACAGCAAATCCACAATCCCAATTCCCGCCCCCCCAGCACCAGGCCCCATTAATCCCAATCTGCTATCAGACGCAAGCAGGCCAGGCCTGTGTATCAGCCCAAATACCCAGTGCTACACCCATCCCCCTTTAACTACTGCCATGCATGCCAATACACGTGGAGGAATGTGTCCTAATGCCATCCCCTATGTCCTCTACAGGCACACAGGCATCAACTGAGGCATCAGGGGAAAATGAAGAAGCGGACTGTCCACCCATGCGCTTTCCCTCCCCACCACAAGCACCACCCTGCATAGGGCCCGTCAGGGCAGGCCAAGGCGCAAGACGCACCCCACCTCTCCACACAAAAGAAGGGTCACACCCAGTGCAGGAGGACAGCCCACAAGGGGCACACCAAGTGCAGGAGGACAGCCCACCAGTGGCGCAACAAGTGCAGGAGGACAACCCACCAGGGGCACACCTGCATTTAGTATCAAGACCACCGTGGCTGACCTGGAGGAGGCTGAGGAGACAGCCTCAATTACCATAACCCTGGAGGAGGGAGGGGCGAGCAGCGTCAGCAGCATGCGGCCGTGGCCCCAACACAAGTTGACAGCCCACCCCAGCAATCGCAAACCCCAACCGAGAGCCCAGTCCATGAGGACAAGAACAGCCCAAGCCCACAGGGCCAGCCACAGTGGCGACGCGCCCACACCCCTGAGCCAGATGTGGATCCCAATTCCAATGGGACCCCAGACACAAGGCAACATACACCCTCCCCACTACACCGACTGCCCCCTTGGCCGCTGTGATGGAGCGCCTTGATGCGATGGAGGCACACCAGTGCCACATGGAGGGCCTTGCAGCTGCCCACAATCGCCATGATAAGCCCATCGGTCTGGCGATCGGGGGGGCCACAAAGACAATGGCGCAGGACAATGCACATACCAGGAAAGTAGTTGAATGATGCGCTGCATCCATGACTGGGTTTGGCCAGAGAGTGCAGGAGCTCTGTGAGGGTCTCTCTGCCTGTGCGTAGCAGATGCGCGAGTTGAATGTCCTCCTCCGTCAGCAGCTACAGATGCCAACCTCAATTCCATCATCCTCCATTACCCCACAGAGGAATCCCAACAGGGGACGCCTAGGTGGAGGTCCCATCGGCAGGTGTGCCAGCACTCCTCAAATGCCAGGGGTCATGGGAAGAGGGCATGGCCATCTTGAATGGATTGTGTACTGTTGGCCTGTTTGCAGGTCACATGGACACATCATTGAGTGGGGGAGGGGGGACTGTCCTGGGGCGTTGCGGGTGGGTAGGGAGACTATGTGCTGGGGTGTTGGTGGGGGTTCAGGGAACTGAGTCCTGTGGTGTTGGTGGTGGGTGGAAATACAGGGGGACTGTGTGCTGTGGTGTTGGCGGTCGGTGGGGGATGGGGGGACTGTGTGAAGGGTGTTGGTGGTGGGTGGGGGGAGGGGAGGGGAGACTGTGTGCTGGGGTGTTGGTGGTGAGTGATGGGAGGGGGGACTGTGTGCTGGGGTGTTGGTGATGGGTGGGGGCATAGAGGGATGGGGTTTAAACATGTCACATTAAAGCCAGTTGAAATCATAAAGATGCTAGGGCAATCACGATTGTGTACTTGTGCTCTTTGTTCAATATGTGCAGGTCATGTAATGGGTCAGGTGACTGTGCTACAAGTAATTGTCTATCAGTGCCTGTCGGGCCAGTCTCCCTTCCCTCACCTCATCCCTTTGTGTGTCAGCTCTGGCTCCGGCCACACGGTCATCTTCAACATCTTGTACATCTGTGGAGCATTGCCTATTCCAGGACAATTTTGCCTACTTTATCTGGGGCATACATCATGGCCCCTCCAGTGCGATCTAGGCATCTGAACCGTGCCTTAAAGAGTTCTATGCAGATTCGTGTCTGGCTGTGGGCATGGTTGTAGGCGTTGCCATGTGGTGTTCGTGGGTCACGCACAGGGGTCATCATCCACATCAGCTGCAGATAATCGGAGTCACCTGAATGGGGTGGAATAACAACATCAGTCACTTGTCTCATGCATGGGTCTGCATTCTCAATATATTTGGCCATTATGTGAGCGTGGGAATTCTTGTGTGCAACAGGGCCATGCAATGTCTATGTGTGACGGTGTGCATCCTTTGTACATCATGCAATGCATTACTTGTCCTGTGTGTGCACCCTGTGGTATTGTGGCGGCTGTTCTGTGGTGGATGACTGCACATGGGATGTCAGCTGTGGCAAGTGTGGACATGCTGTTGGGTGCTGCTGTGTGGATCTGCGTTGCAGCACATTCAAGATGCATTGTGCTTGATGTGGTCTGATGTGTTAGTGTGTTGGCTGCGGTGTGTGTACATCAACATGTGTGGGTCCAGGTGTAGCAGATGTGTCAATTTGCCCTTGCCCCCCCCTCAATGCTGCTGGTGCTGCACGGATGCTGCCAGGGCCTCCGCTGCAATGCTTCCTGTGCCTATTCCCCTCCCCTTATTGTGTTCTGTGATTCAACATGTATGTTTGACATGGTTTCTACTCACCGACCATCCAGGTCTGTTGGCCTCGTGCCTCTCCGTGTATCCTGGCAGTGTGCTGTTGCGGAGGACCATGGAGTTTCATGTGGATCCTGGGTAGCAGGCACAGCAGTGGGATATGTTGAGGTCAGGGCCACATGTCATCTGCACGTTCATGGAGTGGTAGTGTTTGCGGTTCCTGTATACAGCCTCATGGGCCTGGGGCACCAACAATGCCACATGGGTGCAGTCGATGGCTGCAATAACATTGGGCAGTTGTGCTGTGGCATAAAAACGTGCCTTCATGTCATTGACCTGGACCTGGGTGGTGGGCAGTGCAATGTATTAATTTACATATTACAGTAGGGCATCCAGCACCTGGTCCAGGACTGTGCAGAATGTTGACTGTGCCATGCCATTTATCATAGCCACTGAGTGCTGGAAGCTGCCTGTCCCCAGGAACTGCCATCAGCTTCACCAGTGGGGGGCACAACTGTATGGATGTTAATCCTGCTCCCAATTTGCTCTTGTATTGTGGCCAGCAGCTCAGTGATGGTCTCCCTGGCCAGGCGATACTCAGTTACCAACTGGGTGTCAGTGAGGGCCCAGGGTGACTGCCTGACCCTGGGGATGGGTGCTGGCCTTGCTGGGGCTGCTCTCCTCCTCCTCCCCTCTCCCCCCTGTGCTCCCTGTGCCCTGGCCTGGTTGTCCTGCATCTGTAGCTCCAGGAGCAGCATGAGCAACTGCATGTCATGGTTTCCAGCAAAGAATGGCAGCATGGTGTTGAAAAGTGTGTTTAGGGCCTGAGTGGGTCTTATGTAGCCCTCTGGTGTGCACTGTTTGCGCCTGTGCCTTCATTCCTGACACCTGGGTTTATTTACATCCAGCTGGAAGCTTTGGGTAATTTCAGCTGTATTAGCGCATGTTTTTCGGTGTTAATACCGCTGACCATGGAGTTGTGATACATCTGTAATACTACTGTGTGTTGTCATCTCTATTACTGCCGGCTGTAATTATGCTGGCTGTATTAACGCTGGTCCCTTTTGGGTCCGCGCAGGGTCCTGATTGGGCAGGTCGATATTCGTGGCGCTAATACTGTTAACGCCCGATTTGAGGCTTGTGATGAGGCCCTTTGACAAAATCATGATACGTATACTCAAATGCATCTTCCCTTACTTCTGTACCCCCACAGAGTGACTGCGATCATGTCCATCGTCCCATCCCGACTAGAGTACGCCAACTCTCTCTACCTGGGCGCCCCTGCCTACCAACTCAGAAAGCTCCAAAGAGTCCAGAACTCTGAAGAAGGCTCCTCCTCGCCCTTGGCTCCAGCAAGCACATCACCACCGCCCACAGTATCCTTTACTAGCTTCCAGTCGGATGATGGGTCATTTTTAAAGCCAAGTGCATCACTCACCGAGCCCTACACAATACAGGCCCAAAATACCTTCAACAGAAAATCACACACTACCACATGTAAGGAAGGCATGGTATCAAACAGCGAAGATAGCTGCAAGACGCAAGTGATCACAGTTTAAGGGTGTTTATTGAACTTCAATGGGTTGGTAAAACGCCTATCTACACCTGAATCTAAGGATGGGAGCAAGTTACAACCATCATATAATAATAACGCAGTCCTAGTGGAGACTGTCAAAATAAAAGGGCCTATGCTAATAAACCTATTGCCAATCCTTACTTCTAAATACAAAATGTTGTGGAATAACAATGTACGCAAAAGGACAAGTTACTTCTTACCTGGTAATGTTCTTTCGATGGGATGTTCCTCCGACGTATTCCTTATCTTGATAGATTACTTCCAGCTTGCTGGCCTCGGAAAATATTTTCAGTAGAGGGCGCTGCGCGTCGATGTCCCTCGAGTTCGTGCCCCTCGACAGCCTCCGTATCGGCGCCGACATCATCATGCGTATAAATCGACTCGCACAGCGTCCGTTGCTCAGTTCCGTTTTGAAGCTTAAGATTAGCTGTGCATGAATTGGTTATTGACCTCGAAGGAGCGTAAGCTGCAACCACCAGGGAAGTTTTATTGAGGGGATGGATGGGAGGGGTGATAAGGAATATGTTGGAGGAACATCCCATCGAAAGAACGTGCAGTAACTTGTTCTTCGAAGGGATTGTGTCCTCCGACGTACTCCTTATCTTGATAGACTCCCATAGCAGTGGTGTGTAAACGGTGGTGGAAGTAAAAATGAACAGAGTGTAACACAGCTTTTCCAAATCTAGTCTCTTGGCTAGAGGAGGAATCCAGATTGTAGAATTTTGTAAAGGTATGTGCGGACGACCATGTGGCAGTCGCACATATGTTTCGGATTGGTACCCCTCTTTGGAGGGCCGATGTCACGCTCACCTGATTCCCACGGAGGCGCAGGTCTGGCTTCGAGTGCTGATGCTTCTTCAATGGTGAAGCGCAGGACTCTGAAGATGGACTCACTGGCTCGCAGGAATATGCCCCTGTGCGTGAAAAGGGAGTATTACCTACTGACGGAATAATGCTCAAGCCTCCCACTCCCTTCCAACCCTCCACGATACCCTTCCTCGATTCCCCGTGAAGTCTCACCTTAGGGTCAGGAAGGATGAGCTCTCCATCCTGCTTCTGATGCAGGGGCACGTTGAAACCCAGTTACTGCACTGGATTGAGGTTTGATGGGAGTTCAAATAAGCTTGACTATTCAGGTAAGGCGCTGTAAGAGTTCTGTAGCAAGTTCAAAAGTTCAAGCTTAATAATAATGTTCATTGTCTTATTGCAGCAAGCGCTAACGCTTATGTCTTTTTCCCCTTAGGGGCCGGGGTTCGGAATGCCGGCCCGAGGTGAAACGTGCAGTTCCAGTAAATGACAGGTAAGTTCTGGATGAGCGTTCGGGTAATGTCTTTGCATTCGCTCATTCAATGTCTTTGTCTTTTTTCCCCATAGGGGCCGGGGTCCGGAATGCCAGGAAGCGGCAGGACCCGAAATGAAATGGGAATTACCCAACAGGTAAGTCTTAGAAGGAAACTGAGCTTTTCCTATTCCCTTCCTTCTCTCACCTTGTGTTCTTGTCTTTTTCTCTCTAGGCTCTGGGAAGTGGCTGCGGATCTGGATGATCGCTGCTGAAGATGGAGGTGCCCAGGAAAGGTGAGTGAAATGCAGCGCTGCAGCGATCGAAGCGAAATGCTTTTAAAATGATGTCTTCCCTTTCAGGATTGTCGGTGTGATGTCTCCGTGATGCTGCTTTAGCAGGTAAGGTCTTCTTTCTCTCCAATTCTCTCTTAGCAGGTGACCCAGGATGCTGACAGGTGTGGCTGAAGTCCAGAAGCAGGAGCTGACACGGTGAGCGTCCAGCTGCGAGGAGCAGAACAACGCGAAGCGTGAGTTGCTGATCGGGTGTGGTTTAAATAGCTTTGGAAGAAGTCCCAAATATGTATCCTTCCACCGATCAGGTATGTATCCTTCCCCGACCACACCCAGGGAAAGTAGTCCCACAGGTAAAGTAGTTCCATTCAGGCCTCAAGAGGGCCTGGATGTAGCAGCATGGTCTGCATCAGGTAAGTGCACATTAAAACACTTGAACACATGTCTAGCTTTATGAGCCTGGCGCCTAAGGCGCCAGGAAAGGGGTCCAACATGAGCCTGGCGCCTAAGGCGCCAGGACTGTGACCAAAGGGCCCCAGCTTGGGCCCGCTGGCACTCCCCTGGGGGAAATGATGCCTGCCTCTGGGGTTGCTGGGTCGGACCTGGCTCCTTGGAGGTAGGCATCATGACAGTACCCCCCCTCAAGGCCCCTCCCAAGGTTGTTCCCTCCGCGGGTTTTGGCTTGTTCGGAAATCTCCCTCGGAACCTTTGTATTAATCGAGGTGCGTGAACATGGTTACTAGGCTCCCACAATCTCTCCTGAGGTCGATATCCCTTCCAGTCAACAAGATAGAAGAGTTTGGACTTTAACACCTTGGAGTCTAAAATGTCTTTAACTTCGAATTCTAATTCCCCTTCAATTTGAACTGGGTCTGGAGGCTTGGACAGTCGGGTCCCTGGTTGTACTGGCTTCAAAAGTGATGCATGAAAAACTGGATGAATACGCATGTTAGACGGTAAATCCAGTTTAAAGGCCACGGGATTGATTATAGCCTTGATGGGATAAGGTCCTATGAATCTGGGATTGAAGGTTTGCGGGCCCTTGAGGGGTAAATGTTTCGTTGCTAGCCATACCTGATCTCCTACTTGGTAAGGAGGAGTTTTACTTCGGTACAAATCAGCGTTTTCTTTATACTTTTTCTTGGCTTGCTGTAAATGAATTGCAGCTTCTTTGAAGGCTCGGGTTATTGTGGAATGCAGATGATTTACTGCGGGCATTTCCATGGTCAGAGGTGGATCTAGATCAGAGGTCCGAGGATGGTGACCATACAAAGTATAAAAAGGAGTTTGTCCGGTTCCAGAATGCACTGAATTGTTGTATGCATATTCTGCGATCCAAAGGATGTCTTTCCAATTTAGCTCGGATTGGTGTAACATGCACCGAAGATATTGCTCGAGAGTCTGATTGGTTCTCTCGGTTTGTCCGTCGGTCTGGGGGTGGTGGCTGGTGGATAGCCGCACATCTATTTGTGCTAGTTGGCAACACTTCTTCCAAAAATGGGAGATAAATTGACTTCCACGATCCAAGACTAACATGGAAGGGAAACCATGTATGCAAACTATATTCTCCAGAAATTCCTTGGCCAAGGTGGAAGCTGAAGGCAAACCTTTTAAAGGGATAAAGTTGGCCATTTTGGAGAATAGATCCACAATTACAAGGATAGTGTTGTAACCAGCACAAGGAGGCAGGTCAGTTATAAAGTCCATTGACAAGGTGTGCCATGGTGCCGGTGGAATGTCCAAGGGTTGAAGTAGGCCGGCTGGCCTTTTCTTTTGACCCTTGTTTTGGGTGCTAATTCCGCAAGACAATACAAAAGACTTTATGTCTTTTCTCCAAGAAGGCCACCAGAAGTGGCGTTTGATTTTTTCCTCCGTTTTAGCGATACCAGGGTGTCCTTCCATTAATGATTCATGATGATGGGCAATAACAAGTTCTTGCAATTCTTTACTAGGCAGAAACAACCGCTCCTGGAAGTAGGGTAAGTCATCCTTAACGGTGTAATGAGGACCCTTTTGACTCCATTCCAGTAAGGCTGAAGAGTCTAGAAGTTGTTTTACTTGCGTTTGGATGTCCTCAATAGTTTGCAATGAAGTTAGGCCTAAGATTCTTTGTTCAGGTATGACTGGCACAGGTTCTAAACTCGAATTGGGTTCTTCCATGCCAATCCGGGATAAGGCGTCCGCTTTACCATTCTTGCAGCCAGGGCGATAGGTAATTACAAAATCAAATTCCGCAAAGAATAGAGCCCATCGGAGTTGTCGTGAAGATTGAGCTTTGGCCGTCTTTAAATACTGTAAATTTCTGTGGTCCGTAATTACGGTGATGGTGTGTCTTGCCCCGAGAAGGTAGTGATGCCAAGCCTTGAAAGCAGATTTAATAGCCAGTAACTCTTTGTCGGTAATTGCGTAGTTGATTTCAGGAGGAGAAAATTTCCTGGACCAAAAGGCCACAGGGTGTAATTGGTTAGTTTCTGGGTCTCTTTGCGACAGGACAGCTCCCATGGCCGAACTGGATGCGTCGGTTTCCACAATGTAAGGGAGATTTGGGTGCGGGTACTTCAATATAGGTGCAGAGGTGAATTTGGTTTTCAGGTCCTGAAAGGCTTGTTCGGCCTCAAGAGTCCATTCAAAGCGTTTGTTTTTCTTTAGGAGAGCTGTGATGGGTTGGACTGTTCGGGAAAATTCCGGGATGAATCTTCGATAGATATTGGCAAAGCCGAGCATGCTCTGAACTCCCTTCACCGAGCTAGGAGATGGCCATTTGAGGATGGCGTCCACCTTTCGCGAGTCCATTCGGACTCCTTGAGGTGTCAGGATGAATCCGAAAAACTCCACTTCTGTGGTATGAAAAACGCATTTTTCAAGCTTTGCAAATAGTCTGTGCTGGCGCAATTTCTCAAGAACTGCCCTAACATGTTTTCTGTGATCGGATTCTGAAGAAGAGTACACCAGGAGGTCGTCAATATAAACAATGACACAGACGTCGATAAGTTCCCGAAGAACATCATTCATAAAGTACTGAAAGGCGGCAGGTGCATTGCACAAACCGAAGGGCATCACCTGATATTCGAAGAGCCCAAATTTGGTGCGGAATGCAGTCTTCCATTCGTCGCCTTCTTTTATACGCACCAGGTGATAAGCTCCTCGGAGATCTAACTTGGTGTACACACAAACGTCTTTCACCTGGTCGATAAGCTCAGGGATCAGGGGCAGAGGGTAACGATTCTTAATCGTTATTTGATTTAGGGCGCGATAGTCTATACATGTTCTAAGGTCGCCCTCTTTTTTCGGCATGAAGAACAGAGCTGAGGAGACAGGAGACTTGGACGGGCGAATAAAACCATTGGCTAGGTACTGATCTAAATACTGACGCAAATGTAGGTTCTCAGGTTCCGTAAGAGCATAAATCCTACTACAAGGTAGTTGAGCATTGGGTTCCAGATCGATTTGGCAATCATAAGACCGATGGGGAGGTAACGTGTTAGCCTGTTCCTTCTGAAAAACCTCTTGGAATTCTTGGTATTCTGACGGTAGCTGTACAGGGGTGGAAGTTGCTGAGGCTAGACCCATAACTGGATTTCTTGGGTAACAAGTTGGTTCACAATCAGGAAAACCTATCTTCTTTGCTCGCCAGTCAATTCTGGGATTATGTGTTTCTAACCAAGGAATTCCAGGAATTACTTGAAATTGTGGGGCCTTGATCACATCAAACACGATTGCTTCCCGATGTCCATCCTGACCCACCAGTGTCATTTCAACAGTGGAATGCGTTACAGGCCCTGAGGCTATTTCAGTTCCATCTACTGTAGTAATGACATCTTGGGTTACTTTCGGGCGGAGAGGGAGCTTAATCCTGGAAGCCAATTCACGGTCTATGTAATTTCCAATAGCTCCACTGTCGATGTATGCTTTTATAGCATGCAACAGCTGAGGCTGTTTTGGGTCCACGAGCACCATTGGCATGACAAAATGCAAGGTCAAAGAGTTTGTTTTCAAGCTCGGCAAGTGGAGCCCTACGCTTGTTGGGCTAGGTCGTTTCCCAAATCAGGTGTCAATAAATCGTTATCAGTGGCTCCAACCACCTTCTTAGGTGGTTTAACCGGACAATTTCGAAGAAAGTGACCGGAAGTCCCGCAATACAGACAAAGTTGCTTTTGCCGCCTTCTCTCTCGTTCCTTCTGCGTTAATGGTCCTTTAACACCGCCGATTTGCATAGGTTCGGATACGTCGGTACTCTTGGAGTTAGCGTGGGTTTTGATCAGTACTCGGGTTTCGTACTTGAACCGATCTGCTTTTCTGTTTTGAAGTCTGTGATCAAGTTGAACCACCAAGTCTATGTAGTCTGCGCAGACCTGGGGTGGATCTACTATTTGAGCTAGAACATCCTTAAGCAATCCACGTAGGCCTCGATGAAACAATGTGATCCTTTTGTTTTCTGGCCATCCAGTTTCCACAACCAGTCTATTAAAGGTGGCAAAGTAGGACAGGAGATCCTGATTACCTTGTCGTAAGGATAGCAGTTCGTTATCAAGGGCCTGTCCTTGAGAGTGTCGAGCAAACAATCTTTCCATGCTGGCCTGGAAACCCTGAAAATTCTGGAGAATGGGATCATCCTGATTTACCAATGGAATAGACCAATCGGCAGCACTGCCACTGAGGTAAGATAGTATAAAGGCTACCTTGGTCTGATCGTTAGGGAAGGCCCCGGGTCTGCATAGAAAGTGTAAACGACATTGGTTCATAAAGACGGCATATTTCTTGGGATCCCCGCAAAACGTTCTGGCGGGGCCAAAGGTATGTGTTCAGGTAGATTGATTTGTACCGGGTTATTCAAACCCATTGATGTGGAAGTACCTCCGGAATTAGGTAAAGGAGTGTGCCCTGCCTGGGCCTGCAATAACCTTTTGGCCAGGTCATCTGTTCTTTCCTTGGATAGGATCAGTTCTCTTTTGAGAGCGTTAGTCTCCTGGCGGGCTGAGTGCACTTCTGCCAGTAATTCCCCCAAAAGCTGGGCCAGCTGATCTGTCTCGGAAGTCTCCATAGCGCCCGGGTGGGAAATTGTGGGTAGGCTTCGCGTTCTGTCACGCTCATCTGATTCCCACGGAGGCGCAGGTCTGGCTTCGAGTGCTGATGCTTCTTCAATGGTGAAGCGCAGGACTCTGAAGATGGATTCACTGGCTCGCAGGAATATGCCCCTGTGCGTGAAAAGGGAGTATTACCTACTGACGGAATAATGCTCAAGCCTCCCACTCCCTTCCAACCCTCCACGATACCCTTCCTCGATTCCCCGTGAAGTCTCACCTTAGGGTCAGGAAGGATGAGCTCTCCATCCTGCTTCTGATGCAGGGGCGCGTTGAAACCCAGTTACTTCACTGGATTGAGGTTTGATGGGAGTTCAAATAAGCTTGACTATTCAGGTAAGGCGCTGTAAGAGTTCTGTAGCAAGTTCAAAAGTTCAAGCTTAATAATAATGTTCATTGTCTTATTGCAGCAAGCGCTAACGCTTATGTCTTTTTCCCCTTAGGGGCCGGGGTTCGGAATGCCGGAGATATGGCGCCGACCCGAAGTGAAACGTGCAGTTCCAGTAAATGACAGGTAAGTTCTGGATGAGCGTTCGGGTAATGTCTTTGCATTCGCTCATTAAATGTCTTTGTCTTTTTTCCCCATAGGGGCCGGGGTCCGGAATGCCAGGAAGCGGCAGGACCCGAAATGAAATGGGAATTACCCAACAGGTAAGTCTTAGAAGGAAACTGAGCTTTTCCTATTCCCTTCCTTCTCTCACCTTGTGTTCTTGTCTTTTTCTCTCTAGGCTCTGGGAAGTGGCTGCGGATCTGGATGATCGCTGCTGAAGATGGAGGTGCCCAAGAAAGGTGAGTGAAATGCAGCGCTGCAGCGATCGAAGCGAAATGCTTTTAAAATGATGTCTTCCCTTTCAGGATTGTCAGTGTGATGTCTCAGTGATGCTGCTTTAGCAGGTAAGGTCTTCTTTCTCTCCAATTCTCTCTTAGCAGGTGACCCAGGATGCTGACAGGCGTGGCTGAAGTCCAGAAGCAGGAGCTGACACGGTGAGCGTCCAGCTGCGAGGAGCAGAACAACGCGAAGCGTGAGTTGCTGATCGGGTGTGGTTTAAATAGCTTTGGTAGAAGTCCCAAATATGTATCCTTCCACCGATCAGGTATGTATCCTTCCCCGACCACACCCAGGGAAAGTAGTCCCACAGGTAAAGTAGTTCCATTCAGGCCTCAAGAGGGCCTGGATGTAGCAGCATGGTCTGCATCAGGTAAGTGCACATTAAAACACTTGAACACATGTCTAGCTTTATGAGCCTGGTTCCTAAGGCGCCAGGACAGGGGTCCAACATGAGCCTGGCGCCTAAGGTGCCAGGACTGTGTCCAAAGGGCCCCAGCTTGGGCCCGCTGGCACTTCCCTGGGGGAAATGATGCCTGCCTCTGGGGTTGCTGGGTCGGACCTGGCTCCTTGGAGGTAGGCATCATGACAGCCGAAGAGGCTGCGATACCCCTGGTTGAGTGAGCCCTAAGATTTTGAGGGGGCTCTTTCCCTGCCAATTTGTAACATTCTAGAATGGCTAAAATAATCCATATGGAAATGGTCTGTTTTGTGATTGCAATCCTAATTTGTGCCCTGTATAACCTATGAACAGTTGGTCTGCTTGTCTAATCCTAGCAAGTCTGCTGATATAAAAACTCAAAGCTCGCCTTGGATCCAGCCTATGTAGCCTCTCTTCCTCTTTCCCTGGAGGGGGAGGAGGATAGAATCAGGGTAAGGTTATCTTCTGAGTGATGTGGAATTCAGAAACCACCTTTGAGAGGAAATTAGGCTTCAATTGTAGGACAACTTTGTCTTTGTGAAAAATTGTATGAGGTGGTTTACAAGATAGGGCTTGTAATTCGCTCACCCTTCTGGCAGATGTCAAAGCCACTAATAAGAAAGTTTTTTTTTTTTTTTTTAAACTTCTTTTTATTATTCAGCGTGGCAGCAACGAACAAACGAACAGCATGAGGCGTTACAGCATGCATACCATAAAAAACATTGTAGGTGCACAGAGGTTATCACATAGAACATCAGAATCCGTGGGTACAATCACCGTATGGATTGGGCAACAGAATAAGAAAGTTTTAAGAGTGAGAAATCTTAACGAACAAGAGTGGAGTGGTTCAAAAGGAGCTCCCATCAGGAAATTTAAGACTAAATTTAAGTCCCATAAGGGAACTTGGAATGGTCTCGGGGGATAGACATTAGTTAACCCCTTCAGAAATTGTATTACTAAGGGTACTTTGAAATATGATGGCTCCTCTGAAGTGCGCTTGAAGATCGATAGCGCTGCGAGGTAGCCCTTGATCGTACCAACTTGAAGACCTGAATTCGCCAAATAGAGTAGAAAGGATAACACCATTGGTGTACCACATGAAAAGGGTTCAATATTCTTTTCTCTACTCCATCTGCAAAATGTGTTCCAACGGCAGCGGTATAAAGTCTTTGTTGCTGGCCTTCTGGCTGAAAGCAACACCTCCATGATGTCATCTGGGAGGTCCCAATTCTTGTATCTCAACCTTTCAGAAACCAAACGTGAATGTTGAGGGTTCTGATGTCTGGATGGAGAACCTGACCTCCCTTCTGTGAGAGAAGGTCCTCCCTGTGTGGAAGACGAATCGGAGGGCAGATGGACATGTCCAGAAGGTCCGGGTACCACGTTCTCCTAGCTCAGTCTGGGGCAATTAGGATCATAGTCTTCCGGAATCTTCTCAGCCTCCTGATCATATGAGGAATGACTGGGACTGGAGGAAACGCGTACAGAAGTGGAAACTCCCAGTCTACCACAAACGCGTCCCCTAGAGCTCCTCTCGGGGGAAATTCCCTTGAACAAAACTGATCGCACTTCCTGTTGATACTGGTGGCGAACAGATCCGCTTGAGGGATTCCCCAAAGCGCGAAGATCTCTCGAAGGACTTCCTGAGCTATCTCCCACTCGTGAGAGACTGTGCTCTGCCTGCTCAAAGCATCCGCTGTCAAATTCTTCTCTCCGTCTAAATGAACTGCCGATAGAGAGATTCATTCTTGCATTGCCCAAAACCAGAGCTGCATCGCCTCTCTGCATAGTGGCAGTGATCCTACGCCTCCTCTTTTGTCAAGGTAGTGCATGGCCACTGTATTGTCCGTCATTATTAGGACATTTTTCCCTTGTACAGATGGCAGAAAAGCCTTCAGAGCTAGTCTGATAGCTCTCAGCTCCAACAGGTTGATATGTAGTCTGGACTCCGATGGAGACCAACGACCGCTGATGGTCAAGTCGTTGGCCTGGGCTCCCTACCCCGTGAGTGAGGCATCCGTGACTACTGTTATCTCCGGCCATGGCTGCCAAAACAGTTCTCCTTTTAAAATGTTCTCCCGATAGGCCCACCACTGAAGGTCTCGAGCCACTTTGTCCGGAACCTGAAGGAAGTCTGTCATTCTTCCTGAGAATTGCGACCACTGAGTTCTTAGGGCCCACTGGAGAGATCTCATTCTCAGGCGAGCCTCTGGTACAAGGAAGATGCAGGATGCCATGAGGCCTAGCAACCTCAAAAAGTCGAAGGCTGGGAGACATTGGGCATTTTGAAACTTGGTGACCATCTGCAGAATATCTTGAGCCCTCACCTCTGGTGGCGAGGCTTTCCCCAGGGAAGTGTCCAGGACCGCTCCGATGAACTGGAGTCTCTGTGATGGTATCATCTGTGACTTCTTTAAATTGAGGGAGAAGCCCAGTTTGTGAAGGATGTGGCAGACATAGGGCCTCATTACGACCCTGGCGGAACGGATTAAACAGCGCCGTAAAAGGCTGCGGCGCCGGTCAACCCGTTCCGCCACATTACGAGGTCCCCTCGCGGGACACGTTAAGCACGCCTGGGAAAACCAGGTGTGCATACCCGGTCCCGCGAGGGGAAGAGGGAGCAAACAACGGGCCATCTCGCAATGGCCCGTTGTTTACTCCCTCTCCCATTCCCATTCAGCCCTATGGGGGCTGAAATGGGAATGGGGATGAACCGTGTCCGTGTCCTCGAGTGAGGAATTACCGGGCCATCCGAACTCGGAATGGTCCGGTAAGTCCTCATTCCGAGGACACGGACACGGATGCGGTTTTGCCGGCAGCCATGCCGCCAATAGCGGCATGGCTACCGGCATACCTCATAATGAGGCCCATAATCTAGCTGAATCTGAGCTTGTTCCGAAGATACAGCTCTGATAAACCAATCGTCTAGGTAGGGGTTGACGTAAATCCCTTCCCTCCTTAGACTTGCATCCACTACCGACATTAGCTTGGTGAAGACCCTCGGGCGGAGGTCAGCCCAAATGGCAGACCTCGAAATTGATAATGAGAGTTGCCAATTGCAAACCCCAAGTATTTCCTGTGTTTGAGATGGATTGGCAAATGGAAATAAGCTTCCTGAAGGTCCAGAGATACCAGCCAGTCCTGAAGCTGGAGGGCCTGAAGGATCTGAGAGAGAGTTACCATATTGAACTTGTCCTTTTTTTCAATTCTCGTAAGTCCAAGTCTCAGTCCTCCGTCCTTCTTCGGTATCAAGAAGTAGGGGGAGTACCAACCCTTGTTCCTCTCCACTACAGGTACCGGTTCTATGGCACCTTTCTCCAGTAGGTCTAGAATCTCCTGCAAAAAGAGCGGATCTGGAATCTTCAAAGAGTTGTTCCCCGGTGGATGACTCTGAGTGGTGCATAGAAAAGGCAAGCAGTAACCTTGGGCAACTGTCTCCAATGCCTAAGCATCTGATGTAATAGCCTGCCATTCCGTCAGACGTTGAGTTAACCTGCCCCCTACTGGTGTCTTGTGAGGAGAGTCCTCAGAGTGGTTTAGAGGCGGCTGATGCAGATGCCGAGGGTAAAGAGGCACCTGCTGCGGCTTTTGTACTTTTAACACGTCCACCTCGGGTGAATTTATTTTGGCATCTTTGAGCCGGCTGTTCTCCCTTTTCCTAATGTGGAATAAAAACGAAAGGGCCTACCTCTCCAAGAGGTTCCTGAGGGATGATAGGGAGTTTGACGGATTGCATCTCCAAGGGATTTTGCTGCTGCTTTGGATGTTTGTAACTTCTCTAGGCTGTCATCAGCCTTCTTACCAAATAAAGAAGAGCCGTCAAAGGGCATATTCAAAGGTCTGGCCTGTACATCTGGAGCACAACCAGACTGTCTTTGCTCGAGGGTTCATGATGCTCTCGGGCAGTTTCTTTCGCCGGGTGCAACGACTCGCGGCGTTTCGATTTTTCAGGTCTTTCACCCAGGGTATCACCTTTAGCCGTCTCCGAGGGGGTCAGGCCGCTTTCTCGAAGACGCTAAGCATCTTTTTACAGAATTCCTCCCACTTAGCTGGAGAGCTGTGCTTTGTGGGGAAGGTGACCCTTTCCAGGGAAACAGAAGAAGACGAAGAAGAGGGTGATCTTCGACGCCTCTTTTTCGAGTGTTTGGATCTCGAAGAGTGATGGGAACTGCTTCGAGAGCTCGAACTGGAATGTTTCCTGTGACGGCGAGGAGACGAATGCCTCAACTCTGCCGAGGAAACTGTCGAAGGAGTAGAAGTTTTAAGAGTCTTACCTCTTTCGAGCTTCCCCTTACGCTCCTTCAAGGCTTTCGCCGTCATGGACATGCAGTCCTCGCATTCTGAACAATGGTGCTCCGATCCCAGGCACCACAAACAGATCCTGTGAGGATCCATCAATGACATTTTCTTTCCACAATCTCAACACTTTTTGAAGCCGGACCGTGGGGTTGACGGTTCAGATGAGGAAGCCATCGAAAAGAGTAAGATATATTCGAGGAATAAGTAGAATCTACCTGAAGAACGAACTGAGAAACACGATTCCGAGTCCCACGAAGCGCGGAAAAACGGAACTGAGCAACGGACGCTGTGCGAGTCTATTTATACGCATGATGACGCCGGCACCGATACGGAGGCTGTCGAGGGACACCAACTCGAGGGACGTCGATGCGCAGCACCCTCTACTGAAAACATTTTCCGAGGCCAGCAAGCTGGAAGTAATCTATCAAGATAAGGAATACGTCAGAGGACACAATCCCTTTGAAGAAAAGTGTTCAAGAAATGTATGTCAGGATAGTTGAGCAGTTAGATTCCATTCCCCACGGTTTCAGCACAAGGCAAGGCATGCAGGCTTCTCACACACGCTAGGTTCTTGGCCACAAGGTAACAGTTCAACACATAGGCATCAGGGAGTTCTGCCCATCAAGAAGTTCTGCCCAAAGCCACTCTCGCAATCACAGTCTCTTAATACAGAAGGCCTGATGCAGCGAACAAAACACAAAAGTTCCTTTCCTTTGCCAAGGTTTCACTTTCACAAGTTCAATGCTGGTCTCCCTGCTTCGGGCTGGGACGAGGGTCCCCTCGTCCAGGCCCAGACCCCTTTTCTACAATGGTCACAGTTTGGCCTCCCTTGCTTGGGCTTGGCCCAGGGATCCCCCTTGTCCGGGCTTAGATCCCTTTTCTTCAGGATTTGCAACTTGGTCTTCCTCGTTCAGGCACAGACCGTGGATTCCATTTTGATACCAGAATCGAAGACTTTTGAATGTGCGATGGATTTTGCTTGAACCGTCGCAGGACCACTTCAATTCACTTCATACAATTACACTTCAGATGTATCTTATGCTTTCATTTTCTTTTGCCAAGATACTGTTCAGAGACCTTCGATTGAGCACATTCACAGTGCCGGACCACTCTGTCAACGGTATCGTATCTCATCTTCTAATGTTCAAATATTCACCAGCAATTTAGCTTCACTCGTGTCTTTCATCACACACGTTTAAGAATGTTTCTTCTTGCGCTCACATTACAATATTGCTGCTTGCAATCTTGACTTCAACACAGACCGGACTCCCCAACTCACTGGCTGTGTTGTTCTCTGTCGCTTCTTTGTTCTTGGAGCCAAGGACGATACCATAGCGTCTGCTGCTCCTCCCCGCCTTGATGAGTTCTGCGAAAGGACCGTCGATATCTCTGACACACAATGCAGGATTCTTTAGCCTTGTTTCCTGGTCTTACGTTTTCTGCTTTGAAGGTTTCTTGATGGCTTCCTGTCAACGAGGTTAAGGGTGTTGCCCTTCTCACAAACCTCTCGTGCCTGACTGTCTTTCTCCCCTCGTTCAACTGTCAACTCGAAACTGTTGTACCTTTGTGTTTTTGGCCTCGCTCAGAGTGTGCTCTTGTGCTCCACCTTTTATTTGTATGGGGAAGTGTAATAGAAGCTAGGTGTGAGTGATTGTTGATAATTGCACCAATAGAAACCTTCACTCAGGCACTGCTCGCTCACTGGTGATTCCATCCTTCAAATCAGTCAGAATTGGAAGCACTGCCTTCTCCGTTCATGCCCCCTCTTTCTGGAATTCTATGCCACTTAGCATCCAATGCATAGAGGACCACCTGGTCTTCCGGAAGGCCCTCAAGACTTGGCTATTCCTCTCTGCACCGTGACTAACCCTGTCCTCCCTGTGAGCCAGCTATTCAATCCAGGATGACCTTAAAATCACCAAAGGACGGTAAGAATGTTTGCCTAACTAATCTAACTAAGAACGCCCAATAGAAAACAGGAGAGAATCCAGGCTGCAGATACAAAACCAAGAAGCCAGAAGTCTTTGTTACTTACCTTTAACTGTATTTCTCCGGCATTGGTATCTTTCATAGATTCAGAAGCTTGAATATTCCCCGTCATCAGACTGGGAATCCTCAGTGATAAAATAATATTTTTTTTTAATATACACACATTGCTACATAGAAATGCATGTACATAGTCTATTATGGCCTATGAGCCATTCTATTGTGTTGTCCCTCCACCTCACTTTGGTCCTTTATGACCCCAACCAATGAGGTGGCAGGGCTTAAGCTCCGCCCCAGACAGCCATCTTCAGATTTTGAACCATAATAATTACAGTATGATGGGTGCTGAGCGTAGGAGATGAAATATACCAATGCTGCAGAAATACAGTTACAGGTAAGTAACTAAGACTTCTCCAGCATTGGATCTTTCATAGATTCAGATGCTTGAATAGAATACCAAGCAGTTAAAAACATGCCACCATCATATACATATATGCATAATACAGAGAAACATATCTGTGATCAAACCTTTACCATGCAGCAACACAACGGTTACATACTCAAGGAAAGGTGGGAAAAGGAGGCTGGTCTTACCTTATGCAAAGAGGTAGCAGAGCACTGCCTGTTCAACTACAATAGTGTTTAGTGAACGTGTGCAGAGTGCTCCACGTGGCGGCTCTGCATATATCCTTCAAGGCCACCCCTGGCCTGTTGATGCCGCTCTTTCTCTGGTGGAATGAGCTGAGGGTGGTTTGGGAAGGGGGTCGCCTTTCGCTTGATGGCTGTGGGTGATGCAAGAAGAAACCCAGCACGCCAGACCTTGTTTGGAAATATGCTGGCCCTTTGTGTGGCCAGAGAAGGCGATGAACAGTCTATTTGAAGAACGGAATTCCCTAGTTCTTTGCAAATAAAACTTTAATGCTCCTGCTATGTCCAGACAATGCAATGTTCATTCTGCTTCCGAAGAGTGATTCTGGAAGAAAGTTGGAAGGACAATGCGTTCTGTGAGCGTCCTTTCTGATACTACCTTCGGAAGGAATTTAGGATGTGGTCTTAAAATGATACGGTCCTTATGGAACAACGTGAAAGGGGGTTTAGAAGATAAGGCTTGTAACTTACTGATCCTCCTGGGCGAAGTAATGGCTATCAACAAAGCCGTTTTCCATTATAAGAATTTTATGTCGCACCTGTGGATGGGCTCATAAGGAGGCTCCGTGAGGGCTGTTAGCACAGTGTTCAAGCTCCAGGTTTGTAACCGGCGTGGGCGTAGGTGGGTATGTACGCAAAAGTCTTTTAAGGAAGACCTTGACGGGCGGAAAGGAGAGTAAGGATTGCGTCTCCGGGGTCATCGTATATGCCGTAATGGCTGATAGGTGGACCTTGATCGAAGACAGTGAAAGACCTGCTTTGGCTAAGTGTAATAAATAAGGAAGTACTTGCTCCACCGAAGCGGTGAGAGGATCAATAGCATACGTCTCACACCACTTGATGCGTGTAGAAGGAGCCCTTGAGGCCCTTATTATATCCCAGCATTCCAGAGGCAGATTGAGATTCATCAGCTTATGCTGCTCAGGAACCAGGCCTTGAAAGACAGGCTCGCTGGATCGTGATGGAGGACCTCGCGGTTCTGTTGCGTCAATAGATACTGATGCGCTTTGAGGTGAATCGAGGGCCATCGGGACAGGTGCTGTAGGGTCGAGTACCAGACCTGCTGCGCCCAGTCCGGTGCAATTAGGACCATAGAACACCTCTGCTCTTTCAGTCTGCGGAGTACCCTGGAAATGAGGGGAAAGGGAGGAAAGGCATTTAGGAATTTCCCCATCCAATCCACAGAGAAAGCGTCTCCTATTGACTGACTCTCTGGGTACCTGGAGGCAAACATTCTGCATTTCTTGTTGGCCCTGTTGGCAAAAAGATCGAGATGTGGATGGCCCCATAAGGCGAAGATCTGTTGGGATTCCTTCTTGTCCAGCTCCCACTCGTGAGAAGACATGTAGTCCCTGCTCAGTTTATCCACTAGGACATTGTCCACTCCTGGAAGGTGCTCCGCCTTGATTTGGACTCCGTGATGCAAGGCCCATGCCCATAGTAGTTGAGCTTCTTGAGATAAGATCTCTGACCTTGTGCCTCCTTGCTTGATTGTATAATGCATGGAGGTTGTGTTGTCTGTCTGTACAGTGAGTACCTGTCCCGCTAATACCGGAAGGAAAGCTTTCAGTGCCCACCGTATGGCCCCGAGTTCCAACACGTTGATGTGGAGTTGGGACTCCTGGGGTGACCAGGAGCCCTTGGTTTGTAGGTCTGAGAGATGAGCGCCCCAGCCCGAAAGAGACGACTCCGTCCTCAAGAGAAGGGTCGAGGTTGGTGCCTGAAACGGCAATCCTTGTAGGAGGTTGTGCAGAGCGTTCCACCATCAAAGAGCCTTGTGCAGCGTCGTTGGAATCTGGACGATGTCCTCCCATGAGCCGAGAGCCTGTTTCTATTGGTGGTCCAGTGCCTCCTGAACAGGCCTTATGCGAAGCCTGCAATTTGGTATGAGGAATATACATGAGGACATCATGCCCAGGAGGGATTTGTAAGAGCGCACCATTGTCGTTTCTCTCCCTAAGAACCAAAAGGTCAAGCGGAGAATTGCTGTTGCTCTTTCTGCCGACGGTCTCACTCTGGGAATGTTGGTGTCAAGCTCGGCTCCCAGGAAAGAAACTGTCTTGCTGGGAACTTGGCAGGACTTTGCGTTGTTTATGGTGAAACCTAACCCTCTTAGGAGATTTGTTGTCTTTGAAACTGCCAAATGTGCGCTTGAGGCGGAACTTGCTCTTTTCAACCATTCGTCCAGATATGGAAAGACTTCTATTCCTGTCCTCCTGAGTTTTGCAGCCACTGGTGCTAGGCATTTTGTAAACACTCTCGGTGCTGATCTCAGACCGAACGGAAGCACTCGAAATTGAAAATGAAGATCGCCCACAGTGAACCTGAGGAATTTTCTGTGTGCTGGCTGGATTGGTACGTGGAAGCAGAGGCGTTGCTGGGGATTGACTAAGGGGGGTATAGCCCCTGGTCTTTTGGTTGTAGCCCCGGATAGAATCTCAGGAGCTACAACCAAAAGGCTAGCTAGCCCCCAGTCCCGACAGTTCCGGCATCAGCATAGCCCCGGGTCTTTTCCAGACCTAGCAACACCCCTGCATGGAAGTATGCATCCTCCAAGTCTAGAGTGGCCAAGAAATCGTGCATGTTTAGCCAAGGTTGCACTCCTTGCAAAGTTATCATCTTGAATTTGATGCGCTTGATATATTTGTTTAGCGCTCTCAGGTCCAAGATGGGTCGCCATTGACAATTCTACTTTTTGATGAGGAAGAAACGGGAGTAAAAACCATTGCCCCTTAGAGAGTAAAGTACTGGCTCTATTGCTGCTTTGTGAAGCAGTTTCTGGATTTCGGACATGACTTGCTTTAACATATGCACCTTGCGCGGAGTCGGGGGCAGGGAAGGTGGTTGGTTAAGAAATTTTAATGTGTGTCCCTCGCGGACCACCTGTAACACCCATTTGTCTGATGTTATTGACTGCCAGCGTTGAAAGAACTGGCTCACCCTTCCCCCCACCGGGGTGTGACATTGAGGAGGGGGAGCTGGACTGTCAGTTTTGTTTGCTCTGCGACTTTCTTTGAGCGGAGCCCCGTCTCCCTCTCTGAGCGAACTTGCCCTGATATGAACTACCTTGCGACTTCTGGCCGTAGGAAGGGCGGTTTAAACGTCTGTACTTCGAGGATGACCCTCGAAAAGGGCAAAACGACCGGCAATCCTTGTCTTTGTCTTTCAAGGAGCTGATGACACATGCAATGTCCGTGTCCTTTTTGATTCTTTTGAGGTGGTCATTGATCTTTTTCCCAAAGAGTTCTTGACCATCGAAGGGCATGTCCAATATCTGTGCTTGGACCTCAGGCCTGAAATTGGTAGCCTTCATCCAGGCCTGTCTTCTCAGCCCAGTGCCGTGGGCCATCTGCCGGAAACCTGAATCCACCACATCGACTGCAGCGTCAATTATGTGATCCGAAGCTGCTTCCCATCGGCGATAATCGATCTGGCTTCCTCCTGGAGTTCTACAGGCAGCTGTTTGGCCAGCTTGGACATGCGGAGCCACAGCTTGCGGTTGAATTTCGCCGTCATGGCCAGCGCGTTGCCCGCTCTGATGGTAAGCGATGCTGATGCGGACACTTTCCTGCCCATAGCCTCTAGTTTGTGACCGGTGGGGCTGACAGAGGTGATGCTGGATTGGTCAACTTTTTCCTAGCTGCTACTGTGATGACCGAGTCCGGTTTTGTATGACCTCGTAGACAAAGAGGTCAGACTCTGGAGTCTTGTATTTTTTTTCTCTGGCCTGGAAACTAGAGCCGGAGTGGATAAGGGTGTGGTCAATATCTTGGATCTGGACTCCCAAATGGTGTCGAGGAGAGGAATTGTAGTAACAGTTCTCCTACGTTTGTCCCTGTGCTCATAAAGCACTGATTTCTTCTCCTCCGATGTGACCTGTAACTGAAACAATTCTGCGGCTTTGCTGATGATAGTAGGAAAAGAGACTAGATCATCCGGTGGTGAAGAGACACCCGGAGAATCTTTCTTTCTGGGCTTTTCGACAATGTAATCGTCCCATTCGCTAGTATCCGGCTCTTGCTTGATATCGCCTTCTTCTTGTTCAGAAAATTCTCTGAAAGGATCTCCTTGCCAGTCTGAGACCGAAACAGAAGATGGTACAATCGTAGGATCTCTAGTTGGAGACCTTGTCCTGTGTGACGATGCTGGAGAAGGGACCCTTGTCGGTGAAGCACTGAGTGTCCTGCTCCTAGACCTGTGCGGTGGCTCAGATGAATGTACCCTTTTCTGTGGCCTACTCCTGGAAGGCGAATGTCTTGGCATGCTTTGTCGAGGTGAAAAATCCCTTTGTGGGAGGTTAGGCTCCCTCGGTACAGCTGACTTGCTTTTTTCATTTTGACTTCTGTTGAACTCCTCAGTGATCCTTTGCATTGATAATATGAGCACAGGATCATAAAGATCAGCAGGCACCTCTGTAGTAGGTTTCCAAGGATGGCTGTGTTCCTTAGGTGTAAGACAATGCTGTTCAGTGTCTGAAAACTCCTCCTGCAGGATAACGTTAGGTAGCTCTGCCATTTCTCCTAAGGGAGATAATTGTGTTGCCTGTGGTTCAAGAGTGTCCACAAACTGAGGCGGTGCTTCTATAGACTCAGGAAGACTGTCTCCATTGGATGGTGTAACAGCGGCGTCAGCGAGGGGCGTTTTGGGCCATAATTCTTCCGTCAGCAAAGAAGGGGACGGTGGCTTGCCTTTATCTGTCGACGAGTGCGTGGAGGAAGATTTCGTGGACGGTAACTCATCCGTCGATGAGTGTTTCGTGGACGAATGTCTCGTGGACGAGTGCTTAGTGGATAAATGATAAGCTTCCTTCGTCGACGATTGCTTCGTGGATGATAAACTCGCTGACGAGGACTTAGTCATGGCTGATGCGGTTTGTCGCGTGGTGGTCGTCGATGAGGGTGTCGTCGATGGCTTGGTGGACGATGGGCCCCTACCTTTACTGCCGCTCGTAGATAGCTTCTCTGTGGATGACTCCCTCACCCCCCGTTTTTTTGCAAACTCCTCCTTACCTTTGGAGGTAGTTTTTGTCGTAGAATTCTTCATCTTATGGATTGCAGAATCCAGGGGAGGTAGGAAAGTTATAATTTCCAGTTTCTTCTTGCTCTTGGGAGTGGGAGAGGAGCTCCTTTCCACTGAAGAAGCCCTTCTTTTAGAAGTTTGCTTCTCAGATGATTTGTTGGAGTGAACAGGGGCTGTCATCGCAGATTCCTCGTCAGAAGAAAGCCCCTTGACTTCCAAATGCAGGAGAAGTCTTCTATGTCTGTCTTGTAGGGTCTTAGTTGAAAAAGACTTGCAAATGTGACATTTCTGGATGACATAAGGATAAAGACAGTATATACAGTGATCATGGGGATCTTTCATATAAACCACCTTTCTCCTGCACCTTGTGCAATCCCTGAATAGGGAAGGCTTCTTGGTAGTCTGAAGGTCAGCCATCTGAAGACAAAGTTCACTCGACGAATTCTGGGTCAAAACAAAGTTTGTTGAAATCCCAAAAACCAGTGGAGATAGCTCATAGCCAGGGGAATGCGGTAGAGTATATTAAAATATAAACTACTGTGAAAGTTGAAGAAAATTCGAAAAAGCTCAGAGAGCTTGAGGATTCCCTGTGTCAATTAGACTGTGGTGAAAAATCTGAAGATGGCTGCCTGGGGTGGAGCTTAAGCCCTGCCACCTCATTGGTTGGTGTCATAAAGGACCAAAGTGAGGTGGAGGGACTACACAATAGAATGGCTCATAGGCCATAATGGACTATGTACATACATTTCTATGTAGCAATGTGTGTATACTAAAACAAATATTTAATAATTATTTTATCAACGTGGATTCCCAGTCTGACGACGGGGAATATTCAAGCATCTGAATCTATGAAAGATCCAATGCTGGTAAAATAGCAGACAGGTACGTATCGCACACCATACCTATGGGAGATAGCCAAAGCAAGCCTAGCCAATGTATTGCACTTAGATTCATTCTTAGGGTAGTTATGGTATTGCATTAGATGCATTTTTGAGAATACCTGATGTACTGCTACTACATGACCTTTGAGGGTAGCCAATATGGTGAATTTTGTTTAATTCTATCAGGGTTAGCAGCATTGTATTGCACGTAAATGAATATGAGGCATCCAATGTATTGCACTTCGAGGAATGTTGAGGGTAGCCAATGTACTGCATTTAGTTTAATTTCAGTGTAGCCAATGTATTGCACTTTAGGTGAATTTTGAGGGTGACCAATGTATTACATCTAGACGATTCTCTGAGGGTAGTGTGACGAATCTAGCAACATCGTCACTGATTTTCTGGAGGAAAGCTTCTCTTAAGTTGCCGGAGAAAGGCAGAAGCTACCTGACTCTGACCCTTAGGGGTAGCTATCCACAGGAGGACCACGTAGGGGAGGACAAACTCCAGAGAGACAGGAAAACACTGAATCAAAATAAACATTCAGATGTTATTCTTTTTTTCCCTCCAAAAAACCTTGGTATACTGTGGTAGGTGGCAGATACATAAACCTACTCAACATCCCCCACCCCATGTGCGCACTCAACCCTTTCACCTCACTCAACCCAAACCATATTACAGCAGCGAGAAATGCTGCATAAGCGGAGGCTGAGCCACCATCGCATGGTAGCTTTCTCCAAAGTCAATGAATGGCTTCCAAACAGTGCCATATTTGCTGTACCGCCCTTCGCACAATGCCATAATTTTGTCTGCGACAAGTGTGTCCCATATTTTTACCCATCACATGTGAACCACTGGGCCATCTACAGACTTCCAATTTCGGGCACGAGTCAGTTTTGCTGCAAAGAGCAGATGCCCCATTAGAGCGGCCATTGGGCCATCAAGGGGAATGACCCAGCAACCATATCACCCAACACTACCACTTTGGGATTCATGGGAAGAACAACCCTGTGGTCTCTTTAGAAAGCGCTTCCTTCCAAAAGAGACCCACCTTCCCAAACGCCCACACCATATGAAAAAGAGAGTCCACAGCATCCTAACCATGGCAACAATTAGCCAAATAGTCATCAGACATGCAGTGTAGCCTCTCCGTGAGGTACCATCTGTAGCAGAATTTATAGAAACATTACCTATCGGTAACACACCTGGAGGATTTAAGCATCCCTCCCCATATTCTCAGCCACACCTCATTCTCTATTGTCTCACCCAGATCGGCTTCACACCGAACCATATATGGAAGGCGCACAACTGGGTCCCCAGTATCCAGAAACTTATATAGCTTTGAGACCCAACCCCACAAGAACCTCCCCTGTACCGTCAGCTCAAGAGCATTCAGTGGCCTAGTGACCCCCCACCTTGTGAGCAGATGAGAAATCTAGTGCCACAACTGAGAGTAGCGAAACTGCTAATTTCAGGTATAGCAAAAGCGACCTTGCACTCGGGCATCCCTCTTTATATAGTTGCTGTAGGTTCATCAAACCACCCGCTACCCACATCCCACATCTCCCCTGGTCACATCCAGGCTGGAAGCCTGGGTTATTCTAGACGGGTGTGAGAGGCCCCACCCCTATTATTGCACCGCATCGACGGAGCGCCCTCTCCATATAGTAAAGTGTGCACCTAGTTGTGGCTAACAGGGAGAATCCCCACTCCTGCACCAGTAACCTCTTATCCACATAAAGGTGTTTGTTGATGCTGGCGAGTCGTGTTATGCCTCTAGAGTACAACTATGTATAGCACAATTCAGTCATTCACATATAAGTATTGAGATGTTCCTTCCAGTCAGGCTAGTACTAGAAAATTAACTTCAAATAGAAGGAACATCTCAAGAGTTATATGTGAATGACTGAATTGTGCTATATATAGTTGTAATCTAGAGGCACAGCGCAACTCACCAGCACCAACAAACACTGTGATATAACGCTAGTTTTTTTTTTGATAGAGTACTTGGTACCAGTGACGCAGCTTGCTACAACATAGACCAAAGCGGGCAAAGTGCACTCGCTAATGGTTATACCCTCACAAACACTATTGACATAAGGGAGCTGACTCAGACTGACCACAGAGTGGGTTTGTTCAATAACTTTCCACTTTGGCTGTAAACTAGCATCCCGCCAGGTAACAACGTATGAAGTCTGTGCCGCTGGATTAAAGCAGAAGACATCCGGGACACCCAAGCCGCCCACTCCTGCAGGTCTCAGCAGTACCTTCCTAGAGATCCTGGCCCGCTTGTTACCCCCAAATGAATTTGAAAATCTTTCCCTGAAGTATGCGAAGATCCGAGTCTGGGATCCTCACAAGCAACGCAGTGTAAGGTAAACAAGAAATGAGGTTAATTTTGACTGCAACAATCCAGCTAATCCTGTCGGCCCCACCTAATTGAATCCTCAGACAGCTCCTAAAACAGCAGCGGAAAATTGCAGCATAAGAAATCAGTAAATCTCCTGGGAATGCACACTCCTAGATAAGGGCTAGTCCCACAGGGCCATTCTATTGGGACAAGGGTGCTAATCAAACTCAAGGAAACATCTAGACCATGCGACTTATCATAATTCACCTTAAACCAGGTCAAAAGCCTCCAGATCCCGTAAAACCTCAGCTAATGCAGGGATTACTCGGGGTGAGGAGCACATCGTCTGGGTAGAGCGAAACCTTATAAATTACCCCCCCAACTGGATTTCCCTCTATATCCGTAGTACCCCTGATAAGGTAGGCAAGCAGCTCCATACTCAACTCAAAAATCAGCTGGGACAGCGGTAAGCCCTGTCTCGTAACGCTGGTTATTGGCAGGCTAGACCACAGGCCCCCATTGACACAGAGGGAAGTACACTGATTCTGGTACTTTGCCAGAACCCATTTGATGAACCCCGGTCCCAACCCACACTGCTCTAAGACCCCTCGGAGATACCTCCATTCCACCCTGTCAGAGGCCTTATGGGCATCTAATGTAATAATCCCCAAATCGGTCCCTAATCGTTGACCCACATCCAAATGGCTCCGGGCCCGCCTCACATTATCATGGGTGCTGCGTCCCACAATAAACCCTGTCTGATCACAGTCTGTGATTCAGGAGAGAACCTCCATCATCCGACAGGCCAGAATCTTGGAAAATAGTTTTGAGTCTATGTTAGTAAGGGTGATGGGGCGATAGTAAAGTTCTGAATCTTTACCTGGTTTGGGAATCAGAACAGTTGTAAAAACACCCATAGAGGGGACAATCCTACCGGATACCAGAAAGGAATTCAAGAGATCTACTGGGGGGGGGGGAGGAGACTGTTAGGCCGAATCCTGTGCAGTTCACTTGGGGAACACTGCAAAAAGATTAAGACTACAGGAGTAAGCAGTAAACCCAATTGGTAGCAGTCTGCGCCACCCAGATTTACCTGGTAGCTGTGGCTGAGCAGTCAGACTTCTCTCAAGATGAGCAGGGCAGTATACAGAGCATACACAATAGGGCCAAAAACACAGTGGAGCAAACAAACACAGACCAGAGCTTGGTATCAAAAGTATATAATTATTTATTTAAAACACACTTTAGGAAATACACTAAGCACTCTAAATCAAAGAAAGTTCAAACACTGTCAGATAAAGTATACACACCTCCCTTAATAATTATTAGAAAATTATTAGACAAGTCTAGGTTAGAACACCACTATTGGTAAAAACAGATGTGAGCGTTTAACTCAGATGGCACTCCAATAATTAAGTTAGAGGGAGAGAAAAAGACAGGTCATGAAAATAAACCATTCCCAACACTTTTCTAAGACCACAGCAAGTTAGTGAAGGCAGGGTCAGGGCCACTTTAAATGGAGCAAGGCGAAATGTGCCCAAGATCACACAGTTTAAAAATGGACTCAAGTCTTTGCAAAAATGTTCAAAAGAGGTTGGTTTGATGCAAAAGATAAAGTTAAAAGGTCTGGGGGCCAACCCAGTTGGAAAGCCAAGGATTTAAGGGTCACCTTTAGCGATCCAAAGAAAGGAAGGCCAGACGGAACACAGTACCTTTAAAAGTGAGGAAGCTCCAGCGGTGGCAGTTGTTCCTGGCAGCGGGTGAAGTTTGTGGTTTCGACCAGAGGAAGAGAAGATCTCGTCGAGGAGGAAACTTGGAGTCGTTGCACTGCCGAGGGATGAAACCAGCCGCGGAGTTCGTTCGGTTAAAAGGTGCGCTCCTTTTATTCGCGGTCCCAGAGGACTGAAGCTTGGCTATACGGCCGCCAGGGTGCTTGGCACTGGCGATTCGACCAAGGGGCGTTCTGGAAGGCGAATGTCGAACTGGTTGTCCCCACCAGCTCAGAGGGAGAAGACTCTTGCAGTTGAAGATCTTCTCTTGTCGTCGGGAAAGTGGTGAGGTCGTTGCAGCACGGCTCCACCGGTGCTGTAGTCGTTGCAGATGGCTCAGCTTCTCCCCTCTTCGGATTTCTTAGGTCCTGTGACGACTTCTGAAGTTCCAGTCCCAAAAGCCCTGCTGTTATGCAGAAAAAACCCCATTCAACAACCTAGCTGTCACTTATACAAGCTAAGTGGTGAGCAGGGCGGCTCACCACTGGGCCAATCAAGACAGAGTGCGACTTGGGTTGCTAAGGCAACGTAGTCCAGGGTGCCAATTCCCCCACCCATGCATCCTGTGAATCCCAGACAGAGTGGCACCAGTTGGAGGGCTTCTGTGGACAAGCTAGCCAAAAAGTGGAACAAAGGGCCCCACCTTGGTTGGAGTTACAGAGATGGACACGTACGCCATTTTGCGAAAGAGTTCTGGCAAAAATACCCAACCGGCGATTTTATATTAATTAAATAAACTGGCGGTATCTTTACAATGCACCGAAAAAGTGGTGCGTTTAAAATGAATGGGAAAATCCCATAGGAAACCTTCTGGTGGAATATTTTGCGTGGTAACCACTGCCACCAGCCAGAAACTCGACAAGGGGGGACTGGACAGTGCCCCCTTGGAAACAGACCCAGGGGTAATCTAATTAACCCCTTCCAGTACTTCCACAATATGATGGTTTGTACTGATTCTGTTCACAATTTTGGACTAATAAAGCCAATGGTGACTTTACATGCCCTGGGAGACAGTAGTCAGTCCCAGGGTATGGAGTCTATGTTTGGGGGTCACTATGACACCCCTGTGTTTCTGCACTGAGGGTGCTGTGTAGCACATATAAAAAACAGATGATACCCTATGGAGTAAAAGACCCCATAGCCCATAAGCACATGCCAAGTCAAAGACATACCTCAAATCATGCCTAAGAGTGGGAAGGAAAGAGTCTCACTCTTAGCAGGAGAAAAAAACAAACCCCAAAAATCCAGCAAAGCTGCTGGGGGACGCACTAGGTTTGGGAAATTAGTGTTTTAAGAGAATTCTCCCTAACAGGGACCAAAAGAGCGCAGAATTTCTTATAGAAGAGAGCAGTGAACCCATCAGGATCAGGGCCTTTATTCTGCACGGTCTTTATAGCCCATTCCACTGCCCCAGGCAGGATCAGGCCCTCTAGAGATTCACACTCCTGAGCAGACAGCCTTGGCAAGTTTGCATGCCTCAGGTATTGAGGCTGAACATCTGCCAGGACAGGCTGACCCCGAAACACTGCCCTGAAGTGAGCCTCAAATATCCCCAACTTGTCAGCCTCACCCTGCTGAACCATCCCCTGACTATCAATCAGGGCCAATACTGTGTTCCGGTTCTGGAGTTTTCGCAGCTTGGCCACTAGAAGACGGTTGGCTCGGTTTCCCATTTACATAATAGTATTGCTTGGTCTTCAGCATTGCCTGGGCCGTCCTGTCAGCGAGATGCTCAAGCTTTTTACATGCTGTTCTAAGTATGTGCAGCGCTGGACGTGACCCCAACCTCTTGAGCTTCAGCTCCGCCTGCTTGACCTCCCTTCCAGTTTTAGTCTGACCAGTTGTCGCTCCCACTAATTTGGTAGGGGGCAGAGTCTTGTCTACCAGGCGGATTGGCACCAGGTTGTAGTCACCCCAATCACAACTTGCCCCTCAGCTAAAGGGAGCACCTGCAGTAGGAAATTCTCAAGGAAAAAGTCTTGGCCGACATTAGGGGCATACAGGGAAATCAGCGACATTAGGGGCATAAAGGGAGCACCTGCAGTAGGAAATTCTCAAGGAAAAAGTCTTGGCCGACATTAGGGGCATACAGGGAAATCAGCGAAACGTCCGATCCCAAACCAGGCACTTAACACAATCATAGCGCCCCTGCAAATCCCGAAGGCCCTTAACCTTAGAGATTGTAATCTCCCAGCAGAATAGCCATCCGCGCCCCCTTTCTCTCCCCCAGAGCTAAAAAACTGTTGTGGGAACACCCTGGCCATCAATCGTTTCTCATCATACGCAAGTAAATGGGACTCTTGCAAAAACACCATAGAGAAGGACATATCCCCTTGTTTTTTTAACACAGATTTCCTTTTCATCGGAGAATTCAGCCCCTGCACATTCTATGTGCACATCAATACCAGGTCCTCCCCCTCAACAGCAACTGTTACATTATCCAGAATGCCCCGAAATCCAGGCCGACCCCTCTTCACCACATCTCGAATTGTACTTCCATGGGGACCACAGCTGCAATGCCCATCCCACAGCAAACATTTGTAATCAAAACCCTCTCTAACCTCCCCCACCCAAACCCTCCAACCCAACTGTAAATTGTGCTCAAACGTGAGCAAACCTTAATTATTTAGAATCTGAATGGGGAATTCGACTTGGAAGGCAGAAGAACAAGTTACTTACTTACCAACTGTAACGTTCTTTCGACTGGATGTTCCTCCCAAGTATTCCTCATCCTGTGATAATTTGTTATCGCCAGCTTCGCTGCTTCAGCAAATCATTTTCGGCAGAGGGCGCTGTGCTCGAGGTCGTGGCGTCGATTGACCCTCAACGGGTTCCGTTCCGTGTTGACGTCACTGATAGTATAAGTAGCTTGAGTGGCGCCCGTTGGCTTCAGTTCTGTTTTTTCGAGGAAATACTCGTGGAACATGCAGGCGTCTGCTGTGACTGATAGGCCCATCGTGAGAGGAAAGTGTAAGAAAACATAAACTGTACTGCGGGGTAGGCTGGGAGGGTCGATGAGGAATACGTGGGAGGAACAACCAGTCGAAAGAACGTTACAGTTGATAAGTAACTTGTTCTTCGAATGGATTGTGTCCTCCCACGTATTACTCATCTTGTGATAGACTCCCATAGCAGTGATCAATTGGAGGTGGGGGTGCTAGTTTTTGATTTCATGGATGGAGTGAAGTACCGCTCTAGCAAATAACCCTTCATTGGAGGAGGCGGCATCTAAGCAGTAATGCTTGATAAAAGTATGCATTAATGCCCATGTTGCAGCCAAGCAAATATATTTTGCAGGAACTCCACTCTTCAAAGCTGCAGAAGTAGCCATTCCCCAAGTGGAGTGAGCACGTAGCCCATCCGGTGGGTCTTTTCCTGCTAATCTGTAGCATTCCAATATATCCAGAATGATCCAGCGGGATATAGTTTGTTTTGTCACTGCTAACCCCAATTTACGACCTGTGTAACCCACAAAGAATCGGTCATCTTGACGTAATTTTGTCATTCTTGAAATGTCAAAGCTGAGGGCCCTTTTGGGGTCCAGTCTATGTAATCTCTCCTCTTCTTTTCCCAAATGAGGAGGAGGATCGAATGTTGGTAAAATATTTTTCTGTGACAAATGGAAGTCGGAAAATACTTTCGGTAAGAAAGATGGTTTAACCTTAAGAACTACCTTATCCTTGTAAAAGATGGTATATGGAGGTTTACATGAGAGAGCCTGTAGTTCACTAACCCTGCGGGCTGATTTTAATGCAACAAGAAGGACAGTTTTTAGTGTTAAAAACCTCAATGGACAGGAGTGCAGAGGCTCAAATGGTATACAAGTTAGGAATTTAAGAACTAAGTTTAAATCCCAAGTTGGAACATGAAACGGTATTGGTGGATATACATTAGTAAATCCTTTCAGGAACTGTATGATTAATGGAATTTTAAAGTAAGAAACCTCTTCCGAGGAGTGCTTAAAAATGGACAGCGCAGCAAGATATCCTTTGATTGTTCCGATCTGGAGCCCCAGATTGGCTAGATGTAACAGGAAAGAAAGCACCATTTGGGTACCACATTGAAAAGGGTCCACATCCCTATCTTTGCACCAGTTACTGAACTTGTTCCAACAACACCGGTACAAAGATTTTGTTGCTGACCTTCTGGCCAAAAGCAAAATCTCCATTACGTCATCCGGAAGATCCCAATCCTTGTATCTCAACCTCTCAGAAACCATGCATGTAGGTTGAGTGTCTTGACCTCTGGATGGAGAACCCGACCTTCCTCTTGCGAGAGAAGATCCTCTCTTTGTGGAAGACGTACTGGAGGGCAGATGGACATGTCCAGAAGGTCTGGGTACCACGTCCTCCTGGCCCAGTCCGGGGCAATTAGGATCATGGTTTTCCTGAACTTTCTCAACCTCCTGATTACTTGAGGAATCACGGGGACTGGAGCAAACGCGTACAGCAGAGGAAAATCCCAGTCCACTACAAACGCGTCTCCTAGAGCTCCTCTCGGGGGAAATTACCTTGAGCAATGCTGATCGCACTTCCGGTTTACTGTGGTTGCAAACAGATCCACTTGAGGGGTTCCCCAAAGGGCGAAGATCTCCAGAAGGACTTCCTGAGCTAACTCCTGCTCGTGGGAGACTGTGCTCTGCCTGTTCAGAGCGTCTGCCGCCGTGTTCTGCTCTCCGGCTAGGTGAACTGCTGATAGAGAGATTCCTTTTCGTATTGCCCAGAACCAGAGCTGCATCGCCTCTCTGCACAGAGGTAGTGATCCTACGCATCGTCTTTTGTTGAGGTAGTACATGGCCACTGTGTTGTCTGTCATTATCAGGACATTCTTTCCCTGTACAGAGGGCAGGAAGGCCTTCAGCGCTAGTCTGATTGCCCTCAGCTCCAATAGGTTGATGTGTAGTTTGGACTCTGATGGAGACCAATGTCCGCTGATTGTCAGATCGCTGGTGTGAGCTCCCCACCCTGTGAGTGAGTCGTCCGTTACTACTGTTATCTCCGGCCATGGTTGCCAAAAAGATTCTCCCTTGAGGATGTTGTTGTTGCAAGCCCACTATAATAGATCCTGAGCAACTGCGCTCGGGACTTGCAGAAGATCTGACATATTCCCTGAGAATTGGGACCACTGAGTTCTGAGGGCCCATTGGATGGATCTCATTCTCAGTCTGGCCTCTGGCACCAGAAAAATGCAGGATGCCATGAGGCCGAGCAACCTCAGAAAATCGAAGGCCGGCAGATGCTGGGCTTTCTGGAATTTTTTTACCATCTGCTGGATGTGGAGAGCTCTTACCTCGGGCGGCGAGGCTTTGCCCGAGGAAGTGTCCAAGACTGCTCCGATAAACTGGAGTTGTTGGGATGGTATCATGTGGGACTTCTTGAAATTGAGGGAGAAGCCCAGGTTGTGGAGGAAGTGGCAGGTGATCGACAGATGTTCCTGGGATTGTTCTGGAGAATGTGCTCTGATCAACCAGTCATCTAGGTAGGGATAGACGTGAATCCCCCCTCTCCTGAGACTCGCTGCCACTACCTCCATCAGCTTAGTCAAAACCCTCGGGGCGGAGGTCAGCCCGAAAGAACTCGAAACTGATAGTGAGAACAGCCAACTGCGAACCTCAGGTATTTTCTGTGCTTGGGATGGATTGGCACATGAAAATAAGCATCCTGAAGGTCCAATGAAACCAACCAGTCTTGGAGTCGGAGAGCCTGAACTACTTTATTGTATTGTCAGCCAGCATGGAGGCATCCACATAGCTTGGTTCCTAAGAACCAAGCTATGCGGTCTTGTGTTTTGGGTGTGGTATCTAGGAACTACTTTACCTGGACTATCTTGTTGGGGCTATTTAAACCACACCCGAGCAAGACAACACGCTTCGCGTTACTTTGCAGCTTGCAACGTGACGCTCACCATGTCCAGCTATTCCCTCGAACCTCGGAGAGGCAGAACCTGCCAGGAGACAAAAGGAACATCATTAGCAGCAGCATCTTACCTGAAGTCTTCATCTTTAAACACTCGCAGCTACTGAGAACAGCTTCCTCGAATCTGCACGCCTCCCAGACAGAAGGACCTGAAAGAGGAAGATAGAGGCAACATTAGAGAAAGCAGTAGAGACATTTACAAATTACGAACTGCTCAAAAGGCTTACCTGGCTGGTCGCCTCTCGGCTGGCACCACTCCGGACATTCCACTCGCGCTGAAGAACACCGCGACCTACAAGGAAGGAAAACACAGGTTAGCAAAGGCAAGACTTTGCAGCGCTGCGCATAGCGCTTACTTACCACATCATAGCACTTTTAATGCACCATCATTTACCAGCGGGGTGAACCAAGCCAGTTCGCCGCTCTAAAGCTCGGCATACCTAAGGGAGAAAAAAAGAGACATTTTAAACAAAGAAAGGAATGCACAATAGCAACAACACTAAAGAACAGCAATAAGACCTACCTGAACAATATCAAACGGGCCGGCGTCAGTGAAGTAACTGGACCGCACTCGCCCATAAAAGACAAAGCGCCCCTGCAAAGAAGGCAGGACAGAGAGCACGCCTAATTCTACCACAGGGTGAGGAGAGGGCGCCATAGGGACTGAAATCATACAGGGGTGGAGGGAGGATACTTACCCCAGTCGGTCAGTCTTGAACACAGTCCTCCTGTAATTTCAGGCAGAACCTTCCCCGCAGACCACATCAGGGCAAAGCTGAGAAGCATACCACCGTGTAACCCGGCTGGGTGGCATCCCTGTGGATACCAGGTGAGTGTAACAGAACGCGAAGCCTACCATAACAAATCCACCTGGGCGCCATGGAGACATCAGAAATGGACCAATTGGCCCAATTACTAGGAGAGCTTCATGCTGAGGTTCATTCTGCCCGACAAGAGACGTAATGCCCTTCGGAGAGACCTAATAGTGACCAAAGAATGCACCGAAGAGATTAGCAGGCAATACACAGGCAGGACAGACGCCTCTACCTGGAAGCAATCCAATGATGCAAAACCCCGCCATACCACCCACTCCGGTACAGATCACGTTACCTGTAACAGTGCCCCTGGCACCACCAGAAAGGTTCTCAGGCGACCCACGGAAGTATGCGGCATTCATCAGTCAGTGCCGCCTTCATTTTCTTTGTAGGCCTGGAGCATTTCCAAACGACCAAGCTCGGGTAGCTTTTGTCTTATCATACCTGAATGGTAGTGCAGCAGATTAGTCGGTGCCATTGGTAACCCATGACGATCCTCTATTACATGACTTTCGGGGGTTCCAGAGAGAAATGGAAAAACTTTTTGGTCGCCATACCCAGGAACAAGCAGTAGACAATGAACTCTTGTCCCTCCGACAGGGGAATCAGGACTTGATAACGTACATTGCTACCTTCAACAGACTGGTTGCCGAAGTGAGGTGGCCAGAAAACACAAGAATCACGTTATTCCATCGAGGCTTACGAGGCGAATTAAAGAACGTCTTAGCCCAGGTGGTTGATCCACCTAGAGACTGTGCAGAATTCATAAATCTGGTCGTGCAGCTAGACCACCGGTTGCAGGACCGAAAGGCAGACCGGTCTAAGACGGACCTTCGGACCGTGTATGTTCGACCAAGGGAAAACACACCCCGTGTACCTGAAAATGCTGTAGAACCCATGCAGATTGGAGGGATACGGCCTCCATTAACAAAACAAGAGCGGGACAAAAGAAGACAACAACAGCTTTGTTTGTACTGTGGGAAAACAGGACATTTCCTGAAGGACTGTGCAGTAAAACCCCCAAGAAGAACAGTCGGGCCACAGAGAAGGATGAAGCTAAGGAATCGGAAAACTGCCAAGCTTGACAAACGTAGAGGTCAGTTTGTCGAGTGAGAAGAAAGAGTTGCTGACCTGGCACTTTGCAATACCAGTGATCTTAATTAACCACCAACAGTCGTCAAGAATGCATGCCGTTGAAGCATACATCAATAGCAGAGCAGTTGGAAATTATATTGATCAAGAACTGGCAGCAGAGATGGGGCTTCCTTTGTGTTCTAAGCCAACTATGGACAAGGTAACCACCGTGGATGGGACAGAAATCGCTTCCGGACCAGTAACCCAGTGCACAGCCCAGGTAACCTTGCTGTGCCAGGACAGACATCGGGAGTCTATTTCATTCGATCTCATCAAGGCACCTCTGTTCAGGCTAATACTAGGGATGCCATGGTCGGTTGCTCACAACCCTTTGATAGAATGGCAGGCACAAAGATTAACCTTCCCCGGTGACTGCTCCCCTGCCTGCTATTACCAAGAGGAGAAACCCGACTTCTATATCCCCATGACTCCCGGAGCGACAGTATCAACCCTGGGAGCAACTAATACCTTGCCAAGTGAATACCATGATTTCCAGGATGTTTTCCGAAAGGACCAAGCCAATACATTGCCGCCGCACAGGCCCTATGACTGTCAGATCGACCTTGTTCCTGGTGCACAAATCCCTTGCGGCAGGATCTACGCTCTCACAGAACCAGAAAACCTTCATTTGAAATCCTATTTAGACCAGTACCTTGCAAACAGATTTATCCGTCCTTCGAAGTCCCCCGCAGCCAGTCCTTTGTTCTTCGTACCGAAAAAGGAAGGAGACTTGAGAACCTGTATTGACTACCACGCATTGAACCAGATCACCGTGAAGAACTGATACCCCTTGCCACTTATCCCTGAGATGCTAGACCAAGATTTATACCAAATTGGACTTTCGAGGAGTGTACCACCTGGTCCGAGTCAGAAAAGGAGATGAATGGAAAACCGCCTTCCGTACTAAGTACGGCTTGTTTGAATATTAAGTCATGCCCTTCGGGTTATGCAACGCTCCTGTGGCATTCCAGTATTTCATGAATGACGTCTTAAGGGAGTTAATTGATGTGTGTGCCTTAGTGTACATAGACGACATCTTAGTATACTCAGCCTCGGAACAAGATCATGTCAGGCACGTTCGTTCAGTCCTCACCAAGCTCTGTCAACATCGCTTGTTTGCAAAGCTTGAAAAATGCTTTTTTCATGTCACCAAAAGAGAATTTCTTGGTTTTACCCTTACTCCAGGAGGCATCAGAATGGACGTGCACAAGGTAGATGCCATTCTGAAATGGCCTTCACTGACGTCTCTGAAAGGGGTACAAAGCATGCTGCGCTTTGCAAACTTCTACCGCCGGTTCATCCCAGACTTCTCTCAGGTTGTGCACCCAATCACAGCACTATTACGAAAAAACAATAAAAAGTTTGCTTGAACCGAAGAAGCAGAAGAAGCCTTTCAGGAACTTAAACGAAGGTTTACCTCTGCTCCAATCCTGCGACATCCTCGTCCAGACCTCCCTTATGTCGTTGAAACTGATGCATCCAGTCTCGCAATGGGGGCTGTCCTTTGACAGAGAGACCCAGAAACCGGCCAGCTACATCATGTGGCCTTCTGGTCGAAAAAGTTCTCACCTCCAGAGATTAATTATGCCATCACGGACAAGGAACTCCTGGCTATCAAATCTGCCTTTAAAGCCTGGAGGCACTACCTTCTGGGGGCCAGACACACAATTACAGTTATCACAGACCACCAAAACCTGCAATATCTCAAAACAGCCAAGGCCCAGTCCCTGCGCCAATTACGGTGGGCCCTTTTCTTCGCCTAATAGGATTATGTAATCACATTTCGACCAGGAGTCAGAAACGGAAAGGCGGATGCCTTATCTCACATGGGCATAGATGAAATAGTATATACAACTCCAGACCCAGTACCTATTATACCTGAAGACAAACTCTTGGGTAACACGACAGCCTTAACACAAGCAGAACTACGAAAAGAAATCCAACGGACAATGAAACACTGATGCCTACCTCGCATGGCAAACTCAAGGAGAACAATATACAATCAAGGACCATCTACCCTTTTTTAGGGATTGCCTATATGTACCCAAGAAGGAATTACAACAGCATATTATTTCAAACTATCACGATTCACTGATCGAAGGGCATCCTGGGATCGCCAAAACCCCAGCTAAGGTGAAAGAGAACTTTTGGTGGCCTACTTGGCGTAAGGACATCATTCAGTATATTCAGTCCTGCGGTCTCCGCGCACAAAATAAATCACAAAAACAAAAACCATCTGGTCTCCTACAACCATTGGACATTCCTCCAGTTCCACGGCACACTCTTTCCCTTGACTTCATCACTGATCTACGTCCAAGCCAAGGGTTCAACACCATCCTTGTAGCTGTGGACTTATTCTCGAAGATGGCCCATTTTATTCCTCTCAAAGGCCTCCCAGACGCAGCCACTTTAGCAAAAGTGTTCCTGGAGGGCGTGGTTAAGCTACACGGCTTCCCTTTGCTTCTGGTCTCTGATCGAGGTAGCCAGTTTGTTTCAAACTTCTGGAAAAAATGTTGTGTATGTGTAGTGGCGCAGATCGATGTTCGCCTATTTACCAGTCACCATACCCAAACTGACGGCCAAGCCGAGAGAACCAATCAGACACTCGAGCAATATTTACGGTGCATGCTGCACCACGAACAAAGGAATTGGAAAAACCTACTATGGATAGCCGAATACGCATATAACAATTCTTTGCATTCAAGCACGGGACAAACGCCCTTCTATACCCTTTATGGCAGACATCCACGTACCTCTGAACTAGACCTTCCAGCCAGCTTGGAAATGTCAGCAGTAAAGACTCTACACCCAACCATTACTCAGGCTTTCAAAAGGGCAAAGGAACACCTTACTCATGCCAAAGAAAAACAAAAGAGATTCGCTGACCAACACGGGAAAAAGGCCCCTGATTATCAAGTAGGAGCCAAAGTTTGGTTAGCCGCTAAATTCGTACCCATCAAGGGAACCCAGACCTTTCATCCCAGATTCTTAGGACCCTAGACCATTAAGGCAATTATCAACCCAGTAGCCATGAAAGTGGATTTACCACCTAATCTACACATCCACCCGGTATTCCATGTGTCCCTCCTGAAACTAATGCAACCCGGCACACGGATTGGGACACCACCTAAACCCATACTTGTTGACGGAGAACCAGAATTCGAAGTCAAAGATATCTTGGACTCTAAATACTCTAGGACCAAGCTATATTATCTCATTGATTGGAAAGGATTTGGACCACAAGATAGATCCTGGGAGCCCAGTGAGAATATCCACGCACCACGTCTAATCCGAAAATTCCATCGGAACTTCCCAACCAAAACTGGACCAGACAGAAGGAACACCATGGGAGGTGCCTTAGGGGGGAGTGCTGTCACAACCCTCGCCCAAAACCCCCTCTGGCAAACCCATTGGCCAGGTGGAATCAGGACTCGGGCCTCTAGAGCCTGGCATCCTCTTCAAAAGCCCTCATGGGGCCAGTCCTGGCGCTTATGGCGCCAGGCTCATGAACCATGAAAAACAAGGTGCTTGGGAACTACTTTATTGTATTGTCAGCCAACATGGACGCATCCACATAGCTTGGTTCCTAAGAAACAAGCTATGCGGTCTAGTGTTTTGGGTGTGGTAGCTAGGGACTATTTTACCTGGACTATTTTGTTGGGGATATTTAAACCACACCCAAGCAATACAACACGATTTGCGTTACTTTGCAGCTTGCAACGTGACGCTCACAGTGTCCAGCTATTCCCTCAAACCTCGGAGAAGCAGAACCTGCCAGGAGACAAAAGGAACATCATTAGCAGCAGCATCTTAGCTGCAGTCTTCATCATTAAACACTCGCAGCTATTGAGAACAGCTTCCTCGAATCTCCCGGACAGAACGACCTGAAAGAGGAAGATAGAGGCAACATTAGAGAAAGCAGTAGAGACATTTACAAATTACAAACTGCTCAAAAGGCTTACCTGGCTGGTCGCCTCTCGGCTGGCACCACTCCGGACATTCCACTCGCGCTGAAGAACACCGTGACCTACAAGGTTGGAAAACACAGGTTAGCAAAGGCAAGACTTCGCAGAACTGTGCATAGCGCTTACTTACCGCATCATAGCGCTCTTAATGCGCCATGATTTACCACCGGGGCTCAACCAAGCCAGTTCGCCGCGCTGAAGCTCTGCATACCAAAGGGAGAAAAAAAAGACATTTTAAACAGAGAAAGGCATGCAGGATAGCAACAAAGCTAAAAAACAGCAATAAGACCTACCTGAACAATATCAAACAGGCCGGTGTCAGTGAAGTAACTGGACCGCACTCACCCATGAAAGACAAAGCGCCCTTGCAAAGAAGGCAGTACGGAGAGCAAGCCTAATTCTACCACAAGGTGAGGAGAGGGCGCCAGAGGGACTGAAATCCTACGGGGGTGGAGGGAGGATACTTACCCCAGTCGGTCAGTCTTGAACACAGTCCTCCTGTAATTTCAGGCAGAACCTTCCCCGCAGACCACATCAGGGCAAAGCTGAGAAGCATACCAGCGAGTAACCCGGCTGGGTGGCGTCCCTGTGGATACCAGGTGAGTGTAACAGAACGCGAAGCCTACCATAACAAATCCACCTGGGCCATGGAGACATCAGAAATGGACCAATTGGCCCAATTACTAGGAGTAACCCAGCTGGGTGGCGTCCCTGTGGATACCAGGTGAGCGTAACATTTGTAGTCTTTCCTCGTCCACCACGAGTGACATTCCTTTTGCCCCTTTGAAAAGCCTGTCCTCTTCCTCTACCAACAGAAGAGTAGTATTGAAAAGGACGACCCCTCCAGGAAAATGAGCCCGAATAGGGTTTCTGAAGCTGTCGCATGGAGGCACTAAGGGATTTAGCTGCCGCTTTTGAGGTCTGTAGTTTTTCTAGGCTCTCATCAGCCTTACTACCAAACAGCCTTGAGCCATCAAAGGGCATGTTGAGAAGTCTGGTCTGCACATCTGGTGCAAACCCCGACTTTCTCAACCAGGAAAATCTGCATAGCACTGTGCTTGATGCCATGGATCTGCTAATACTATCAGCAGTATCCAGTCCAGACTGGAGACATTCCCCCATTGCCTCCTTACCGTCATTGACTATATTCAGGAAGCCTTCCCTTTCCTCGCCTTCCGGAATATGTTCAGCCGCTGCCGAAATGCATTCCCATATGGTATGTGTGAACCTCGCCAGGGTTCAGGTGACACTGGTTGATTTCAAGGCCATGCTACCTGAAGTAAAAACTTTACGAGCCCAAGCATCAACCTTCTTATCCTCCCTATTCGGAGGTATGGTTGGGTATGCTGTCCGTCTCAAAGTAGTAGCAGCCTGAATAACCAGACTTTCTGGAGTAGGGTGTCTATTCAGATATTCTGGATCAGAAGTAGAAGTTAAGATAGCTGTCTAAAGCAGCAATGTTATCAAGTTTTTCCCAGTTCCTTTCAACTGTCCTTTGCAGCGGCCTATGGAAAGGGAGAACTGGATTTTTCTGGGGTCCTCGGACTATTATGTCCGTCATATCATCTTGCTCAAAAGTAGGTGAGGCTCTTCCCCAACCCATATGTTCTATCACCCTGTTCATCAAACTCCTGTAGCCTGAGTCTGCATGTTCTGCAGGATCAGTTGCAGCAAACTCCAATTCAGGTGATGTGTCAACACCACTAGCAGAATGTAGAGTTTCGTATAGGTCTCTCATTTTAGTTTCAGGGTTTATAAGTTCCTCTAGAACTTGTCTAGTGCCATATTTTACTCCAAAAGGAGTGACATCTTCATCTTCTGAGCCAGATTCTTCAAAAATTGAAGACATGGACCTAAACAAATCTGACATGGATAAAGGTGTAAACCTTTTCTCTTCCTCCTGATTTTTTGTCGAAGGAATAGGTGTTTTCATCGAAGGGGTCGAAGGAACCTTCGACACACTCGACAAAGTCTTCGATATGAGCGTCGAAGATAGTATAGGCTTTGTTGTCGGAGCTGTCAGCACTGGTGGCATCGATGAAGTTGCACTCGACTTCGACAACTTCTGCTTTTTATGAGGGATCGGAGAAACACTCGATCCTCGAGGATCTCTCGACGATTTGTCGACTCGAGTTTTATGGGTACTACTGGGTTTTACCGCTCTAGTCCCCGACTTCCCTGTGTCGTCCCGGTGAGCGACCGGGGTCTGGCTTTTCTGAGGTTTATTTTTTTGGGGGTCGTGGCCGCATTCTCAAAGTCCTGCATCATTTTTCTTCTAAAATGTTCCCATTTTGTAGGGACGATTTCTTATGCTTTTTAGACGAGGCCTTCGAAGTGGCCTTTGATGTCTCCCGCCCCACCGCTAACTTACTTTTCCTCTCACGGAGGGCCTTCTCCGTCATCGACTGACAGGAGCCACAGTCGCCAGTTCGATGATCCGAACCCATACACCAAAGAAAGATACAGTGAGGATCGGTGATAGACATATTCGACCCGCAGTCGATACACTTCTTAAACCCAGTTTTGGGTGTAGAAGCTGTGGATGATGAAGACATTTTCTGACAGAAAATCTCGAAGCACGCCGTTAATGAGAGCGAAGCAATCGGAAAAACGGAACTGAAGCCAACGGGCGCGGCTCGAGCTACTTATACCAACAGTGACGTTGACACGGAACGGAGCCCGTCGAGGGACAATCGACGCCACAACCTCAAGCATAGCACCGTCTGCCGAAAAAAAAATTCTGAAGCAGCGAAGCTGGCGATAACGAATTATCACAAGATGAGGAATACGTGGGAGGACACAATCCATTCGAATAAACATGTTCAAACCTTGATCCCCAACTCCCAGTTCCCCCGCAATACCCGAGAACCACTCCAAAAACCAAAGACCCCTGACCCAGCCCGATGGACCCAACACATAAGGAGGCATTCCCTCAGCCCGTAAGAAGCTATTCAGAGAACCATGCTGTTCAAGTCTTCTTAACCAGGCCTTTTACTTCCCCCCTACCCACCTTCAACCATTTTTGTGAGGGCTCTGGCCTTGGACCCGGGCTTGGACCCACTCGCCCTCCAGTTCCTCCAACCTTCCCCCCTAGAGTTGAACAGGCCCTCTGCTTCTTTTAGTGCTCGAACCACCCAATGCTTCCCTTGGTAGGAGAAGTGGAACACGGTAGGAAAACCCCATCTGTAAGTAACCTCCCTGCTGCGAAGCCACTTGGTCAAGGGCCGAAGAGCCCTCCTCTTCGCCAAAGTCGTTGAGGCCAGATCCTGATATAAGGAGAGTGACATATTCCGAAAGGAGACAGTCGGCAAGGGTCTGGTTGCGGCCATTATGCATTCCTTTAGTTTAAAGAAGTGGATCCGAGACAACAGATCCGAAGGTCTGTCCTGGGTCGAGGCAGCCTCGGTCCTGACACGATGAGTCCTGTCACATTCAATCTCCAAGTCCGCATGCAGGTCCAAAAGGGATCAGAGGAGATCTGCCACAAAGTAAGGAAGTTTGTCATCCCGCACCGCTGAGGAAATGCCCCGAATCCAAATATTATTCCTGCAGGAGCGATTCTACCTGTCCTCCTGTTTATCTTCCAAGGAATCACAGCATGCCTCCAAGTCCTCAATCCAGTTAGAACACTCGACCACTTCATAAGACTGCTTGCAGAGTGTCCCCCCACCTTTGACCCCCTTTGTTGGGCCTCAGAAACCCGTTTATCCAATGCCAGGATCTTATGGGAGAGTTCCTCCATGCTTTTATGGATTTGTTTGCGGATTTCAGCGAACAGTTGTTGCAGGTCAGACTTGGTAGACATCTGTGTGAGCATAGCTGGAAGTGGGTCAGCCCCATGGACCTGGGCCTCACAATCTCACTTGGCTTGTTCTTATCAGCAGGCTGTAGCATTGCAGACATGTCCCCCTAATTCCCTGACTTGGGTGTTTTAGACATCATGTATGTAGAAGTCAGAGGATCCTGGGAGCAGATCACAGAAAACACCCTGGGTGAGGTGCACACCTCTCACAGTGACTCAAAAATGTGAGCCTTAAGACACCCTGTGCGAAAGCCGCCACCATGCAGGAATGCTGCGGCCAACAACACAGGACAAGCGAAGTACACTTGAAAGAATTACTCCACTACCACCTGAAAGGCAACCGCAGGGTGTACAGTTATTCTGTACACAAACTATCCACAGCAAATGCTCTGATGATACTGCAAGTTAAGAGGCCCAGAGATGTCATTAGTGGCGCTGCTCATCTAGAGGGCATTAACGTGAGATGCAGGCTACGGATGGTGCCCTGCCAAAACGATGCTTAGGGCGTGCGGTGCATGGTGAAACGAGGATCATCCACAATCATGGCGGGCCCACTGTGAGCCAAGGTGGTGTTGAATGCCTCACTCATGTGGTAACGTCATTCTAATAAGTGCATCCCAAAGATGAGATCCATATATTGCAGCGAATGCACGTGGGCTGAAGATACTGTTTGTGCTAAGGGAGCCTGCCTGGCAAATGAGTAGCAAAAGTGAGCTCCATAATTTGCAGGTAATGCATTTAAACTGGGGATCCCATATGTGTCAATGGAGCCCGCTGCACCATCCCCAGGGCCACAGACACACTGGATGTTCTTAGTACATCACTGGGGGAGGCCACAGCACATTGGAATGGCCCCCTCAATGATGTTCACCGGTCACCCACCGCCACCCCCCGTGATTGCGGCCTGGGAGCCGCAGCAGGGGGAGTGTCTCTGTCCTCTGGCAGAGCCGCAGCGATGTCTCCACTCAAGTGGAGGGGCTGGCGGGAGAAGCCTGCACCCCTCAGTTGTTCACCCTCAGTAATGGGCAGCAGCAGGAGGTATCTGACGCAAAGATGCCAGACCGGCGTATCATGCTGGGAGCTCACGTCCTCTTCACTGCCGCAGCCCCCGCCTAAGCTCATACAAGGCCACTCACACAGCCAAGTGTCTTAGCATGAAGGTAGAGGGCCAGGCTGCAGCATTAGGTCGAGTCGGCCATCGGTAGGTGTTGCAGCTGCGCTAGGCTCACTGCTCAAGCCTTCCTCTTGGGACCAGGACGGAAGGTGCTATACTGCGGACGAGAAGCCGGAACCTCATCTGGCTCAAGTGTGGTGTGCAGACGTCTTCAGAAGTCAGGGAAACATGAACCAGCAGCACCAGTGCACCAGCTGCTCGTGCCTGCTGTAGTTCGCCACATCAGGTTACCAAAAGCAGGGAAATTGTGCGCTAGACGGGAGACTCTTACTGAGCCATCTTTACTGATGATGTGCCTATCCACGCCCCCTTCAGGTGCTATTCCTAATGATACCCATGTTTCTTTTGCAACATGTCTGTATGGCTTATTGTGACGCAGATAAAGTGTCCCAAGTTTTTTTGACTGATAACCTTATTTACCTTCCCAGCCCTTTCTCCCCTGCCTTTTTTTAGTACTTAGACTAGGAAATGGGATAGAATAATGAGGATGACCAGAAGCGGTAAGCAAACGCCATGTTCTAGTCTTTGGAAAGTGTTAACTAATGGCGGGAAGTTAAAACACACACAGCTGAACAGAATACGAGTGAGAGGCAGAGACTGCAGCAGAACACAGGTTGTGCGCACGCTGGTTGGAAAACCAGAGGTGAGCACACTGTGGAAGACAGCACGGAGGATGACGAGAACGGCATGCAGAGAGACCAGACCAAGAGAAGCTCACTTCTTTATTGCTATTGGCAGCTGGAGCCATCAGTACCAAAGGAAGATAAAGCGGGAGCCAAACGGCTAACAGGACGCACCCCCAGTCAGCGAACCGAAGGAGAAGACGACGGAAGGACGTGTAGAATGCCAAAACTGCCCAGTAAACTCAAAGAGAGCGTGTGTTGCATGTCATTAACAGCACTAGAAAGCCCAATTAAAGTAATTGGAGGAACTGATACAAATACAAACAGTTTTAAGAAAGGGCCAGTGATCCAAATCTTGGAAATAAAGATTGATACATATACACACAATGTTAAGAAAGGGACGGTCCCGGTACAAAGCGATGATGCAATGGCATTATACTCCACACAGACTTAATTAAATGTAATTAATCGACACAGATGCATGTTGGAGAGGCTGTAAGGGTACAGCGGACTGGATGCATTTGTGGTTGAGCTGCCTCACACTAGCGAACCATTGGGGAACAATCAATAAGTATATCAAGGAACTGTTTGGGAAAAAATCATTACCAGAAGCAAAAGACACATTGCTGGGAATTGGCCCGATGGAAGAAAAGAAATGGCCAAAACTGAAACATAAAGCACAGTCCATGTTAACGTTAGCCGCTCTGGTGGTGATTGCCCAACACTGGAAGGATAAAGATCCCCCACAGGTTCATGATTGGTTTCTAAAAATGTTGTTTTGTTCGTTGTTTATAAAATTTGAAATGGCAATAAAAAAAAGAAAGGTACTGTGACCCAAATCGTTGAAAGAGAGATTGATACAAATGCAAACAGTATTAAGAAAGTGACCCAATACTTTCACAGAGAGGTTGATATGAATATGGACAGTGTGCAGAAAGGGTCAGTAACCCAATACTTTCAAAAGGACCTTGATACGAATACGTCCAGTGTTAAGAAAGGATTAATTACCCAATATATGAAAAGAGAAGTTAATATCAATAAGGAATTTGCTGAGAAAGACCTGCACCCAAGAAACAAAATTGTGATATCCGGGCAGTAGAGTAAACCAGGTGTAAGAAGAGAAGTAAACCGGAAACCGTGGAACAGGTAGAACAAATACAAAAAGGGAAGACCCATTCCTCTTTTTAAGGATCAGTAATAACGTCACAATAACATGGCAGGAGAAGACAACAAGAGTAAAAAGAGGAGCAGTCAAAGAAAAGGGAAAGAACCATACCCCTTTAAGGCTAGTTGAGACAATCTGAAGATTCCTGAAAACGGTGTGTTTAAAAGAGACTCAATTGAAGGCTTATTACCCCTGTGATATATTGGATGGTGAAAAACAGAAGGAACATAGGGAAAGAGTCATTTTCCTTAAAACTATGGAAGCATAATAATTAGAGAAACTCAAGGGAGATGTCGTCCCTCTTGAGACTGTGATGTGAAATATTGTATAAAGAAAGAGACACAAGGGGTGAGCCCTTTGAAACAGTGGAACTTTATTTGACCTTTTTTCTGGAAGTACCCGACAGACATTGAAGAACCAGAAGAAACTTAGGGGTAGGGAGGAGCCCTTCCTCTCATGGAACTTTAATTCATTTTATTATTTATTTTATTATTATTTATTTATTTGTTTGGTTTTTATGCAAACCTTTACAAAATCAAAACACATTAAAATCTGATATCACAAGAACAAAGGGAACGAGCAGGGGGTAGAGCTCTGTCTTTGGCCGGGGCCTCCCTCTGCACAGCCTCCCTGCCACTCTAAAACTTGAGGAGAACCATCTCCAGTTCCAGAAGCACCTCAAGACCTTCCTCTTTTCTTCTGCCTTTGCTCCCCCTCTCCCGTGCTGATCCCGTGTCCTTTGGACCCAGGTACCTGCTCACCCTGCCACCCTCCCACACTGCCTCCGACCCACCACTTGCACTGGGGTCTGTATCTGTACCCATGCAGCCCCCCCTTTTCTTCTTGCACTTATCAGACCTACCCTGTCTGCTGCCTTAACCCTAGCACTTGCAAATTGCTGGCTGCACTACCACTGTTTGTTGCCTTTATTATTTATTTATTAATGTATTTACTTATTTATTATGATTTATCTGTTTCTCCTCTGCTTCGCACTTTCCACTTCTCCCCCCTTCCATGCACTTTCCCCTCCCCCTCTCCCATGCACTTGCGCGTTCTCAATGTCACTGGGCCTACTAAGATTGCTGTTTTGTTCTCCCCTGTTTCCCTCCCTTGCCTTGTCGCGCTTTGAAACACTTGTGTATGAGCGCGATAGAAATAAAATATCGATATCAATATTAACAATTCCTAAAACAAAACCTACCAATTAAAACATCAAAGATCAAAAAGAATAATAATCATTAGTTACTTAAAAACGATAAGCATTTCCCTGAATACATTTGATGGTTTCGCATGTATGATTATTTACATGAAAATTACAAAGGTTACACACTTTTTTCCAGAGGAACCATTGAGTTCATAATTCATAGTTCGTTAGTTCCACATGTACATAGGCGTGACCATCTTTTAGGGTCCCCCTTAGCACCGGAATTAAGCTTCAAGTGGCATATAATAAACACAATAATTTCATTAGCGATCTCTAAAGCCTCCTTTTGTGAGTCAGCGTTTACTTAATAACATTAATTGACTCTAATAAAGCAGCCAACATATGTCCGGAATAAATCAGACCACAGCAATCTTTAGGGCGACTGATGTGCCGTGTAACATGTCCCACCATAAGCCATCAAGGTCCACTGTTTCCATATTATTTACACATTTTTTTTAAAACACACAAACGTTTAGACCTTAAAGCGACACATTCTAACAGCAAATGCCATTGAGTTTCTATTGTGTTGCAATATTTACAGAATCTACAGTGTCGAACCTCTAATCAAATCACCTCTGATTTCCATTATTTCACTAGTCTTTAGGACATTGAACCTAAACCTCATATAACCATTGCGCCAATTTTTGTCCAGAAGGCGAACCAGCCAAGATTCAGGAAGGCCCATCTTTTTATGATGAGATACCAGTTCATAATACAATTTAGTATTTACAACTATCTTCATGGTTTCAGCAAAGTCAGCATATTGTAAAAACCTTTTTACTCTCAAGGGATTATAGATGAGGGTTTCCTTTGTCAGACCTAATGTATGTAGGGTACTGTTATTTGCATCCGGCCTCCCTTGTCTTAAACCTGTTCCCAGCTGGGTATATAAAGGATTCCTTGTACTCATGAGTAATTTTCTATATATGGATAATCTTCTCCATCCATTCGACAATGCTCACAACTGAATGTAAAGCAAGCTCATATCGCTATGCTGCAATGGGTACAGATATGGGCAAACAGTATGGAATGGTTCTCCATATACTTGACTCAAACTTATGCAGTTCTGCCATCATCCAAACTGTATATAGTTCCAGACCATAACACATTTTTGGGATGATTTTGGAGCTATAAAAGCGTAATAATGGGCATAGTGAATATGTGCCAAATTTGCGGTCAACTTCTCTCATTAGCACTATTTGTATACTGACCTTCTCTGACAGATACTGACGATACTGATGTTTCTTTGGATTGTCAAATATTGGGAAGCCTAAGTATCGCATTGAGGTCCTGATGGCACATTTATCATTGTTTAAAAACCATGCGTACCCAATTGCTGTAATGCGCTTACTCAGTGGCATTATTTTTTTCCCATTACATTTTTATTGAACATTTATGCTAAGAATATATGCATCAACATCTCTCAAGTAACGACATCATAACTAGCCCCAGTTCCCCCCTCCTTCTTTCACCCCCTGCACATAAACAACCAATGCCACAAGGGTACTTGGAACTCCAGAAATCACAAATTAGGCACCATGTGAAGTAAGAAAGCTGACATAGTGGGTTCATAATCTACACTGATCATATGAGGCGGAGAAACATTCAGACACAAATATTGGGTTGGGGCAGATTCGGACGAGTCGAATCAAAGTCTCATTGCAACACAGTCTTCATGCAACCGTACCATTGACCAGTCAAGCAGAAATGATTCCATGGTATCGTGGGTCAACGCTGTTAACTTTTCATAAGGGAAAATCGCCCACAATTTGGTAAGCCACTCTGGTTTGGAAGGCAGCGATTTGTTCTTCCATTTTTGTGCTGGGCTAATCTCCCTGCTCGCAACATGGCTTCGATCACTCTGGGAAATGCGTGGTAATCCTCACCCGGGGAGGGGATGCCAAAGAGAAGTTCGAGGGGGCGCAAAGAAGGGGAGATGCCAACAATCTCTTTTATCCAATTCAGGAGCTCAGACCAGTAGAACTGGACGATGGGGCATTCCCATCAGAGGTGATACCAGGACCCCCGTTGGCCGCAATCCCTAGGGCAGAGGGGGGACACGCCTGGGAACATTCTAGACAATCTCTCCGGCGGGAGGTGCCATGCATGAAGGATCTTGAAGTTGTGTTCCATGGCTGAGGTATATAGGGAGCCAGAGAAAAGGGTCCCAAAGAGTTTAGCCCAGGTAGCCATGTCCAGAACCCCCCCCCACCAACCTTTCCTCCCAATAGCTTTTAAACCCGTCGTCCCTCTAGGTCTGCTGTAATCAGAACTTTGTAAATCCTGGAGAGGGAGCCCCTCCTCGATGAAGACTCTACAATTACATTTGCCAAGGGCGTGAGGGAGCGGGCTAAGCCTTCAACCCATTGGGAACTGGTCAGGATCCCCTTAATACGGAGATAGTCGAAAATCACATCGAATTGTCCCCAATAGCTTCTGATAATTTTTTGTATTCGATGAAGGCTCCCTGTTGGAAGAGCTGAGCCGCTCGTTCCAGTACCATGTCAAACCACTTTTGCGTGTTTCGCAGCCCTCGCTTACCCAGGTCAAGGGGGGGACCCCACAGAGATGACAGAGGGGAGGGCCAGGAGGAGAGGGTCGCATTTGATTTGTCATGCCTCCATAGGGACCACAGATCAGATAATTTAGGGTGATCTCTAATGGACACAGGGAGGTCCCTATTCGGGGCACATAGGAGGTCCCTTACCTTTCTGGGGTGAGGGCGAGTGTCCTCTATGTAGGTCCAGTCGGTTCGCATCTCATCCCTCATGTGTTCTAACATAACCCTAAGTTGAGCAGCCTTGTAATAGAGTCGGAAATCTGGGAGACCAAACCCCCCCCAAACGATCTCAGGAGCGTCAGAGTTGCGTACTTGATTCTCTGCTTTTTACTATTCCAAATTTAACGTTGAACCATGGAGTGGAGGGATTTCAAATATGTATCTGGTATCTTGACCGAAAGGTATATAAAGAGATAAAGAAGCCGGGGCAGGACGTTCATTTTGACAGAAACCATACCCCTGAACCACGAGAGAGTCAGGGGAGCCCATCGTTGGAGATCTAGGTGTATCCTCGAGAATGGGGAGAACGTTCAATTCGAAGAGGCAAGTCAGACCACTCGGGACGAGGATCCCCAAGTACGTTGTGGCCCTGCCCTCAATTTTAATACCTCCCAGGGTTTCCTTTCCCTCAATATCACTATCGCCCCTACCCATTGGTATTAAAGATGATTCTGATAGGTTTATTTTCAAGCCGGAGAATGAACCAAAGGTGAGAATCAGGTCAAGGAGCCTTGGGAGAGAGTCCCTCAGGTTGGTCAAATAGGCAAGAACATCATCAGCAAATAGAGAGAGAGTTTGAATTCAAGATAACCACAAGACACCCCCTTATCCCTTGGTGTTGTCTTATAGCTATGGCTAAGGCTCCATCGCTAGAGCGTATAAGAGGGGCGAGATCAGACAACCCTGACACGTCCCTCTGGAAATGGAGAACGGGACATAGACCGTGCCATTAACCGCTATCCTGGCGGAGGGCCATTGTAAAGGGAGGCGATCCACCCACGGAACCTTTCACCTAGGCCCATCTTCTGTAAAACTTTGCTCATGTACAGCCATTCGACCTGGTCGAAGGCCTTTTCGGAATCCAGTGAAAGGCGGTAGGACTCTGTGTCACTTTTAGACGAATCATGCATTAGGCATAGGGTCTTCCTAATGTTACCGGAACCCTGCCTACCTGGGATAAACCCAACTTGATTGGCATGTACTAATGAGAGGAGATGCTGGGCCAGCCTGTTAGCAAGGAGCTTAGCTAGGATCTTAACATCCGTATTAAGTAGGGAGATGGGGCGATAAGATTGGCATTACATTGGATCTTTCCCCTCTTTAGGGATCACCACAATATGGGCTGTTAACATGAACTAGGGAAGAGATCTGGAGTCCAGAGCTGCGTTGAACAGTTTCAAGAGGAAGGGGTGCCAGGGCAGAGCGAAAGCATTTGTAGAATACGGTGAAGCCATCATCTCCTGGGGGGGTACCTCCCTTCATGGATCCAATAGTGTCCACCAACTCTTGGGGCGTGATGGCCCTCTCTAGGGGATCTGACCTGTCGGGGCTGGGGTGGGCAGGCGGGGGATGGGCAGACCATCCAGGAAACTGTCTTCTTCCACCCTGTCTCCTGAATACTCGATTTATAGAGACGTTCATAGTACATGCGAAATTGGACTGCGTCATCCTGGCACTTGCCCCCCCCCCCCACAACCCCCGGGAGCACCAACGAGTCAACCCTCCTGTTGTTTCTAAGCTCTCGTAATCTCCAGGCTAGAATCTTATCAGCCTTTTCACCCTTCTCCATATAACGTTGCTTAAGAAAGAATATCCTTCTCTCAGTTTGCCCGATCTGGAGAGCAGCGAGTTTCGTTTTCAGCTGCTGTAGTTCTACCCACTTCCCCGGGAACATCTAGGACCGAAGCTTGCCCCCTGGCTGGATCGCTCTTATTTTGTCTCTGAGCAGATTTGCCTCCTTCTCACTCTCCCGTTTCCTTGTTCCCATTCCAATAAGGACACCCCTAATCGTGGCTTTAAAGGCTTTCCAGACTCCCGCCTCCCCCACTTCACCGTTGTCATTAATTGCGAAGTATTCTTTAATAGCAGCTAGGAGAGACTGGGAGAGTTCTTTGTCCCTCGACAGGTGGTCGTTGCACGTCCACCTTGTGCTCCCCGGGTTACTAAGGGGGACCCCTATTTGAACCCTGACTAGGTCATGATCTGACCAAGGGGTCAGCTCGACATTGAAGTCGGTTAGTTGCTCACGCAGCCGACTATCAAGTAGAATATAATCAATTCTAGAGAACGAAGAGTGGGCACAAGAGAAAAAAGTGAATAAGGGGTCGTGTCCCTGACACGTCGAGTGGGAGTCCAAAAGACCCAGTTCATCATTGGTGTTCTGGAAAGAGGATGCTATCGTCTTCTGCATTTGCGTATCCGTATATGGGCGCTCAGATTTTCTGTCCTGATCTGGGTGCAGGACCATATTAAAATCTCCACCTACCAGAAGGACTCCCTCTTTAAATGGCATGATTTTGGTCTTCACTTTCACCCAGTACTGGTCTGGGGCCTCGTTAGGGGCATAGACCGAGACCAATGTCACTTTGGCACCTCTAATTTCCCCTTTAACCATTATATAGCGGCCGTCCGGATCCTTACAGTGGGTTCTGGGAGTGAAGTTCACTTTCGGGGACACCACTATCGCCTCCCCCCTTTTCTTAGCTTGACATGAAGCATGTAAGACTACCTGTATGGATTTCGCCTTAAGAGGCATTCCCCTGCCCTTAGCGCAATAAGTTTCTTGAAGAAAGAGAATGTGAAGTTTGAGTCTATTGAATTCCTTCACCACTAAGGATCTTTTCTGTGGAGAGTTAAGTCCCTGAACGTTCAAAGAACCCAACGTCAGCGATTGAATTGCATCAGCCATCAGGGGGGAGCAATTATCGCGACAAACCCTCTAGGGGTGCAGCTGTGAACAACGCTCAGTACTGTCAGTTCCACCTCAAAACACCTTTTTGTCCAAAGTGTCGAGTCGTTTGCTGATGTCCACTCTAAATCCACGCATCTCCTCCGCAGCCATACCCCTACTCATTGACTGAACATCCATGGCATCTGGTTGCTCAGTGCTGGACATGTCGACCCGGTCAGCTTTCACCAGGGGGATGTTTCAGAACTTTTGAAGGGATGTCGCCAAGTCCATCAGGGGTTTCCATCTGTGACGGCCTGCTTAGGTAAGCAGCGGCCACTCGGCCACAGGGGACAAGCAGCGAGTGACCACCGGGGACCAAGAGAGGGGACTCCTGTTCTCTCTCGGGGTGAGATCCTGGGGGTCAAGCCCTCGTGATGGATGGGGGCACTGGTAGCAGAGCTTAGCTGGATGCTGATCGAAGCGTTCACCACCCTGAAAAATGAACAAGCCAACAAACTCCCCCCTCTGCCACTGCCGGCCGAGACCGGGCCACCTGCGCCACTGCAGTACTGATGGAGACCTTTGGATTCAACCAGTCGCTGTCTACAGCTGGGAACCCGAGCACAGCACTCTCCCTCACTCCATGCAGGCGCCCAAGTAGACGAAGCCTGAGCTGGGGTCTGGCAGGGGCCCACAGGGGAATCACTCTGTGTGGGGGGTGTTCCCTTCCTAGGGATGATCACAAGGAAGCGCCAACGCTGTGTGGGGAGAGGTGAGGCTGAACAGGGCCCGGGTCCGAAAGCCTCCGTGGCCCGGGAAAAGCATTAGGTGCCTCAAAACATTTTGTGGATCCGTCGCTGCCCAGGAAGGGTCAGACCCCCCCCAAGTCTTATGGGGGTATCCAGGAGTTCGAGCGCAGGGCTTACTTCCCGTTTTTCTTTCCTTTTTTCTGTGCTTATTTTTCCCTCCTCTTTTATCCCTTAGGAAGGAGGACAGCAGCAACGGAGTAACGCTAAGATAACCTGGATGGGTCTTCCACCGCACTTCCCCTCCAGAAATGTTGCGCTTGGCCCAAGGATCAATGGGAGCTGGGACCTGGTCCAGTGCAGGCCTCGGGTGTCCAGTGCCAGGTCGTCAGGGGTAACGAGGCAGGAGGTGACCACCTTTGCTCTGCTCTGCAATGTGACCCCCCGGCCATCCCTCAGGCGCTGCTCGAGACAGTATTGAGGGGTGGGGATAGGCCAGTAGTGGTTCCGACAATGCAGCTGTGAGGTTGTAGTAGCGGGGGAGATCACTGGTGTAGGGGCTGGCTTTGAGCTCGAGCCGGGGCAGTGAGTGGGTCCGTACGCTGCTGCCAGGAGGGGTAACCCCTGATCTCCTTCCTGCTGAGGATGTGCCTAAAGTTCCGTCCCACCGGGCCGCTCACTCCACGGGAACTCTGGTGCCTTCACTCCAGCCGTAACATAGTCTGACAACGCAGGCTGGGACAGGCGGGCTCCGGCAGGAGTCACCGCGCGCGCCACCCCCCAACCGCCATGTAGAGCTGGGTCGAAGATGCAGGAGCTGCTGAAGAACGGGCCGGGGAACGCTCACCTTGTTTAGGCTGAGTAGTGTGGGTTCACTTTGCTTCTCTTACCAGATCCCTACCTAAGTAATAAATCACAGACAACTTATGTGTATGGAAAAGTTGTAGGCCGTAGGCATTTTATTTTCTTACAGAAAATACAACACAACAAAATAATTACACTGCCATATGCTTTTGGGCACATTGTGTCCAGTCCCGAAGTTGCCCAAGGCTCCTCCTGAGTCGTTCTTGTTATCCTTGGACCTTCGTTCCTGGGCACATGCCGCCTACGACATGTCTTGGACCGTGTACCGAAAGAGTACTCGGCGTTCCTTCTTCTGCCTGCTCCTTCTTTTCTTGGACCGTGCACCGAAAGAGTACTCGGCGTTCTTACTTCTGCTTGCTCCTTCTTTCTCGGTCCGTGTACCAAGAGAGTACTTTGCGTACCTGCTCATGCCTGTACCCTTCTTCTTCCGTTATTATTGTGGGGTGGGTTGGGTGGCAAACGTTTTTCCTTCCCCTTCTCCAGGTACAAAGAGCCTACCCGAGAGAGGTGAGCTCTTACCTGGTTTGTGCCACCTCTCCTTTTCCAGGCTTACTTATAACCCCCCGGCCTTTTGTTCCTTCCTGGGGGCGGCCGGGTTACCCCTCCTTACCCCTTGCTGTTACAATTCACACCTACCCAGGTGCTCTCCTTTTCCAGGCTTACTTATACCCAACCCCCAGCCTTTTGTTCCTTCCTGGGGGCGGCCGGGTACCCCCCCTGACCCCTTACTGTTACAATTCGCACCTATCCAGGTGCTGTTTCCTGCCCTTCCTGGGCTTTTGTTTCCTGTGGCGCCATTCGGACGCCCCTCCCTACGCTTTCACGCCGTTTTCCCCCACCCTGCGCCTAAACTCCCAGACCCTCTATCGTCCCGCATTTCATGCGGCCCGGGGCCTGGGTCATAGGCTGAGTAGTGTGGGTTCACTTTGCTTCTCTTACCAGATCACTACCTAAGTAATAAATCACAGACAACTTATGTATATGGAAAAGTTGTAGGCCGTAGGCATTTTATTTTCTTACAGAAAATACAACACAACAAAATAATTACACTGCCATATGCTTTTGGGCACATTGTGTCCAGTCCCGAAGTTGCCCAAGGCTCCCCCTGAGTCGTCCTTGTTATCCCTGGGCCTTTGTTCCTGGGCACATGCCGCCACACCTGAGCGGGTGTTCCTTACGCCCCGCTCAGGTCCCCCCCAAAAGCACCTTACCTACAACCCCGTTCTTGGAGTGCCCTAAAATTGTTGTTGGCAAACCCCCATCCCTTTCCTTGATAAGTGCACCCCCTCCTGGTGAAACATGTCCAGATTGTTTCCGGTGTAGGCCATGTCTTATGAAACTCAGCCCTGTGCTCCTGCAGTACTTTTCTACTGATTTATTTAGTTTCTTTCTGGCTATTTCAATTGCGTGCCTCCTCTGTGCCCCATACCAGACCCTTCTTGGTATTATTTCTGACCTAAAGATCTCGGTTTTATGCCAGCTGCGGGCTATGCTATGCCGTGGCTCGCAAATGTTCCTCTGTCATTTTCCCCCTATTTGTGCTCGCCAGGTCGTTCCCTCCGAGGTGTATAACCAGAACTCGGGTGGAGGGGGGCCCTGAAAACTATCCGGACCGACGGCCGGTCGTGAATGTCCTCCCAGTGCAACCCCGGGAGGCCTCACCAGGTTGTAATTGCTGTCGTCCCTATGCATTAATAGCTGCCCGTCGACCTCTAGTCGGGGGTCTAGGAATTCTTGTGTGATGCGTCTGGGACAGTGGTCCTTTTCTCTCCTGTAATTTTGGTCGTTGCACTCCCCCATTTGGTATGCTTTAGCTTTCTCTAGCATTATAGACATCCCCTTGTCACCCATACTAACAACCCTCCTTGCCAGGCCATCTCTTACCACCGTATTACTGGCCCCCGGCTCCCCTTACCCTGAAAGCCCCGTAATATGCCAGCGCAATGTGCTGCCCTGAACCCCGCGGCTTCACCCGTGCTGCTACTTGCCTCCCGTAATACTTTTGAACGACTTATCAGCTTCCCAAAGTTCCCCCGTCTACTGTTACCTGGCTTCTTCCCCTCTAATTTAGCCCCTCCTCTCACAGCATGTTTTATTCTAGTGCTGTCGGTTGGGTTCCGTCTGCCCGACATTTTTGTGGTGCGTCGCCGCCCATCTTTTCTTTTTCCCTTAGGCAAATTCCTCTTCAAGAATTACCCACATTTCTTCAATTGCGATTTTACTTCTTTTACCTTGTTTCCACCAACCATCTTTTCCTTTTCTCTTTTGGTAAATGCCCCTTTGAGACATTCCCACCTTTATCAATAAAATTGTTTCCACCTCTTTTACAACGCATCTTTTTACAGTTTTCTTTTTCCCTTTGGCAAATGCCCCTCTGAGAAATTCACACCTTGCTTTCAAATAGTAATTTTTTCCACCTCTTAATGCCTGTTTCTGCCAACACCTCTTTCACCACTTTACTTTTTTCCTTTTGGCCAATGCCCCTTTGAGAAATTCACACTTTTTCTCCACTTGCAATTTTTTCCACCTCTTCTACACCTGTTTCCACCAACACATCTTTTGCATGCTCTACGTACTTCTTACCCGTCTTTTACGTTAGGGCGTTCCTGGTCAGCTTGCCGCTGAACCTTCCTTTTCTCCGTTCTTCTCCCACTTCTTTTGAGTCAACCTTGTGGCCAACTGTGCTTTCCTTTCTATTGCCTCCACCGGGACCCATCCCTTCCGTGGCGTGGGCGTTCTTTCCTTGCCGACCTTGTGGCCAACCGTGCTTTCCTTTCTATTGCCTCCACCGGGACCCATGCCTTCCGTGGCGTGGGCGTTCTTTCCTTGCCGGCATCTGGTCTTGGCTCCCTGAATTTTTTCCCACAGCAAGCGTAAGATTGCATCGCCACCACATTTGTTTCCCCAGCGATATGCCTCACCTTTATGCATCTAATCATTCTTAGGCTTTCCAGCGTGATTGCCCTCATTATTTCCAACAGGCTTGTGCCTGACGCACTTCCTTTATTCAACACGTGCACCACCGCCATGTTATCTGAACATACTGTTAACTCCCTGTTCCCTAGCTCCTCCTCCCATGCGCATAACGCGACCCATATAGGGGAGGGCTCTACCGTGTTATATTATTTGTCCTTTCCGCCACCTGCCATGTTTTTTGACCACTCGCCTGCACGCCATTGTTTCCCCAGTATTGCGCCAAACCCAAGGCCACCTGCTGCGTGGTGAACAATACCCTTTTACTTCCTCGTTCACCGGTGTTTGCCCTGTCGCCGACCCATTGACGATTTCAGAAGTTCTTCCTACACTTCCAGCTCTTTCTTGATTCCTCCACTTAACGTGACTCTGTGGTGCCCCCATTGTAGCACCTCTCGTTTTCAGCTCAATACTTCTCTGGAACGCCCTCCCCTGTGGTATGCTTCTCCATGCGGCGTTCCGCTTTCCTGCCAGCGCTTGCAATTCTCTCACTGTCGCTAGCAGATCCGTCCTCTTGTCACCGGGATCCGACACCCTCCGTTGTTTGAGTCAATTACTCTCCCTAGGAATTGGATAATCTGCGTTGGGCCCCCCGTTTTCCCCTCCGCCAGCGGAAAACCCCACTTGCTTGTTAACTCTATGATAGAATATGCGCCTGAGATGGCGCACCCCATCGGGAGGCAGTTGTCGACGAAGTAATCCCCCTCCCAATGCCTATATAACCTTCTTCGCGATCTGATGTTGGCTGGCAATGGGCGGAATGCCATCCATGCCCCTTTTCCCGCTTTCCTGACCAGTTCTACTGTCTCCTCGAAGTCTGAATATGCTACCGTTGCATTGCTCTAGGCCGTTTCTTGGTCTGTGTATTTCTGGAGCCACCTTTCCATCTCTCAATTTTTTCCCGGCGTGGCCCCCTTCCCGCCCCAGTTCTTATTTCCGCGTCTCATCGCTTCTGCCGCTTGGAGCTGTGGCCCTTGTGCACTTGGAGCTGCTGTGTTCACCGTTGCATTTCTTGCACTTGTGGCTGAACTTGCACTTCAATCCCCAGCTACATGGTACTCCCCTTTCAAAACTCCTACATTGTCCTGGTTGTGCTCGCATTGTCTCCGTGCTCCCACTGCCCCCCCCTGTGTTGTCGGGGGCAGGCTGCTCTGCAACCCTCTCTGTGACCCTTAATTTCTGCTCCACAAACTCTGGTCTCTATTTCCGTCATAGCTGGATTCGTACTTACTGCTATTGTATCTATAATCCGCTTTGTAATCCTTCTGCCAATACTGCCTTCCCTGCTGCCCCCCATTTGCTCCGCTCCTTGGAATCCCATTACTCTTTTAGCACATTAAATATGTAGAGATTAAAGTTTTCTTCACCCCAACCCATATCCGGAAAGCAGTCCATCTCCTTCCTGAACTCGTGGTCATACTCCAGCCATGCGTCACCTCCAAACGCTGCGTGTACCTTCAGCACCCTCTGTTGATACGCAACTAATGCTACCCCGTCTTCCGGGAATTTTTGTAATATAATTGTAGACATTATGGTGAAGGCCGACAACAAGTTGTCAAAACTCCTTACTACCGGCCCCTTTTTAAGTAAACTTTTCTCGTCCTCCTTCATGTCCTCTAAGGCCACATTCATCGCCCTCTTTTGACAATCTAACAATGTAAAGATATCGATCAATTCCTTCCTCCATATTTTTTCCTTTACTTTGTCATTTATGTACCAAGCCATTGCTTTTATTGACTTTCCCTGTGCATCTTTACCCATGTTTGGCCTGCCATATTTCGTCATGAGTGGCCCCCCATTTTCTGCCACTGCCACCGTCTGTGTTGTCCCCGGCAGTGTGTCCCCCGCCCCTACGTTAGGCCCTGTCGGTGCACCTTGTGGTGCCGGGATTATTGGTGCCCCTTGCGGCACCGGGACTACTGGTTCCCCTTGTGGTGCCGTGACCAGGGTTTCTCTGGGTTCTACTGGTGCCCTTTGTGGTGCCAGGACCGGGGTTTCCCTGTGTTCTGCCCTAGCACCCCCTGCCCCTCTCTGTTTTTCCCTGCTCACCATTCCCCTCTATTTTACCCAAGCCCTTAGATGATCCCTTTCTTCGTCATCACTGCTTGCTTCAGTTGAGGAACTCCCCTGCTGCTCCTCCCTGGATCCCTTCCCCCGTCTGCTCTTCTTGTCATTGGTTCTTGGCGACTTACCCGAAACCGTGACGCAATTTTCTAACATTTTTACGATTTTATTCCCCACATTATTATTCACAGTACCTTTCTTTTTATCTTTTTTCTTTTTCTTGGTTGGTGCGTCTGTCTGTTCATCTGATCTCTTCGACTCCGCTCTTCCTCTTTTCGTTCCTTGCGGTACCTCGTCTTCTCCTTCGCCGCTGCTGGGCTCTATGCACAGCAGAGGTGACATTGTCCTCGCCCTTTCTTCTTTCTGCATTCTCTCCAGCACCCATTGTTCCCCGTATTCCTTCTCTGCCTTTCTCGCCCATTCTGAGAATTCTTGGGCCCTTTTTGTTCTTCCTTCCTCCATCCTTCTCGTCTGAATTCTCGTCTGAATTCTGTCAGCCACGCTTCCCAGCGAAAACGAACAAAGGACTCTCGCCGTTGGTACTTCTGGGTCGCTCCTGCTTCGGCACCGTTGGGCGACTCGTAGCCACTGCGTTTAGCCGAATTCCGAGAGGTAGGAAAATGCGTGAGCCCGCAAGAGCAAACGTTTTCCTTCCCCTTCTCCAGGTACCAAGAGCCTACCCGAGAGAGGTGAGCTCTTACCTGGTTTGTGCCGCCTCTCCTTTTCCAGGCTTACTTATACCCCCCTGGCCTTTTGTTCCTTCCTGGGGGCGGCCGGGTTACCCCCCCTGACCCCTTGCTGTTACAATTCGCACCTACCCAGGTGCTCTCCTTTTCCAGGCTTACTTATACCCTCCCCCCCAGCCTTTTGATCCTTCCTGGGGGCGGCCGGGTTACCCCCCCCTGACCCCTTGCTGTTACAATTCGCACCTACCCAGGTGCTGTTTCCTGCCCTTCCTGGGCTTTTGTTTCCTGTGGCGCCATTCGGACGCCCCTCCCTATGCTTTCGCCCCGTTTTCCCCCACCCTGCGCCTAAACTCCCAGACCCTCTATCGTCCTGCATTTCATGCGGCCCGGGGCCTGGGTCATTAGTAACATCTCTGGCTGCAAGGAGGAAACGGGCTGGAGAGGCGCATCCGCCAGTGCTCTGTGGTGCTCTCCCCTCACCAGTGCAGCAGCCTCCTCCAGGGACCCGTCCCGTGTTGTGGGGGGACGCAGTCAGCAACTGCTGGCGTTAGGTCTCCACTCTCAACCACTTGGCCCCGCCGAGGCCGCAGTCCCCGGCCGCCTGTGCTGTAGCTGGCAGCGGGCAGTAAGACGCGGGAACGCCACCCCCTGCTCACAGGCTCGAGTCAAATGGGGTGTATGAGCTCCGGAACATCCCTCCTCCAGTGCTCTGCAGCTTCATGAAGCTTCAGGGGTGGGCCAGGCACCACTCCTGGGGCTTTTGGGGGGGTCTCAATCCCCAAAAATCGTCCCGTGTGGAGGGGACAGGCTGAGATGCCTCAAACCATCTCTGTGCCCCCTGGTGGCTCCCTCAGTCGCATTATTAACATTTTTCTGGCCTTAATCCTTAAACCAGATTAATCCTTTGGAGGTATAGTCAGAGAATACAGTAATCAAATATTGAAAGCCTTTTGGTGTATGATCAATGAGTAAAAAATCATCCACATGAGTGGACCAACATAACTTGAAACCTTATATTTTTGGAGACACAAAGGAGGCACCATCCTAAGGTTTGCCTGCATCAGACACATAAAGGTTGAAAAGAGCCGGTGAAAAAATACAGCTTTGTCGTAGCCCATTTGAAGTTCTAATTGGATGTGATAATAGGCCTTCTTTATTTAGGCGGACCTGCATGAAAGAGCCTTCATGAAGGTAGATAAGGATTGAAAGGATTTCTCCTAGGATCCCTAGATTAGACAGTTTCGACCATAGCTTAGCCCTATCCACTAAGTCGAAAGCCAGTGAGAGATTCATAGCTGCCAGGTAGATGAGCGTGGCATCTCCCTTCCATGTCTAATCTTGTAATAAGGTCATCATTAGACCGCACACTTCTGTCCCCACTTCCTTTTTGAACCCAAATTGCTGTGCCGTCACAATAGAATTTCGATCAGACCATTCTTCAACCCGTTTTAATATAAGCCCTGCAAAGATCTTTGAGTCTGCGTCCAATAGCGTGATAGGGCGATAGTTCGTCGGGGAGGTCCTGTCGCCTTTTTTTGAATATCGGCACAACATATGAGAAGTGCCAGGAGGCAGGAATGCACCTAGTTCGAATGATATTAGCAAATAATATCGAGAAGGTCTTCGCCCATATGTCGGGATTGCCCTTAAATATGGCATTCGAAAGCCGATTCGGCCCCACTGCTCTGGAAGAGCTAGCTTTCTGTATTTGGAGAGTGATATCTAATATTGCAAAGTCAAAGTTCCAGCAATGTTGTTTGATAGAGTCCAGACCTACAACGGTCCGTTCAGATGGCTTGTGTCATAATTTGCGTGGACTCCATGGCATTCATCAAGAGCCAAAATTGTCTGGGCGGACCATCTTTTACCGCTGCAAACATAGTCAGTTTGGAACATAGCAGCTCGATGCCCCTTGAGCCAATTTTTTTGTTTTTGTATTTCTCTTCTCACCCCGTCCAACTCCTTCTCCCTGGTAAGACCACTTTTTAACAAACAAAGCACTTCTCTGTTACAGGTGTTTTTATTGCGCTGTACTAAGTTATCAAATACATGATTATGATCAGTGTATCAACGTAGGAGGGGAAGTTTGCGCTAGTAAAACGAGATTGCTTAGTTTCAATGGTCATTCCCGCAAAGTTGGCTATGAATAGAGCATTTCATTTTTGCACATTTCCATAATGCCACACTATTCTGGATTTTGAATTATTTACCTCAAAATTAACAGAATATTCATTTCTGAGGCTCATTTCTGACCTAGAGGACAATGTTACTTCTAACATACAATGGTCAAAATGGTCAATCAACCGAGTGTTTATGATGTAGAACACTCGAGTCGCATCAAACAAGGTTTGAGACATAAATATATAGTCAATTATGGACATAGTCCCGTTTGTCCATGTTATTGGATTGTTTGTTTTATCCAGTATTGCATTCGCTGGAGACAGACCCAAGTTTGAGAAGAGATCAGACCAGAGCTGGCTCTGGAGTTTCTTTCCCCTATTCCCCAGAGGCCCTCCTATTATGAGGCTCTTTTCGCCTTCATGTACTGAAGTTAAAAGCCCCAAATCTTTCACGCCCGAGAAAATATTGTCGCTGGACCCTTTAATTTTGCATTTAGATCACCCATAACGGCAAACTGCAATCCCGGAGATGACTACATCGAATCTGTAATGAGTGAATGAATTTTATCTATTGTTTCCTGTAGATTCAAATCAGGATTCCAATAGATGTCTATGATTAGGATAAACATAGGGGGTGGAATAACTTTTACCTCCAGCACAATAGCAAGGACACAATGGGAAACATTAATACATTCTATTATTTGCATGTCATCATGGGTTTTAATGACAATGAGAAGACCCCCTGAGGTACACCCTCTAGATCCCTTAGAAGCGAATTCAAACCAAGCATCAAAACCATCCAGACTGAAAGGACTAGTCACCCATGTTTCCTGGAAGCAAATAATCGAAAAACTGGGTTAGCATTTCAGAGTAAGGCACAGCTGGTTAAGTGTGCATATCCTTGGGAATTAAAGAACAGCAAAGTACCATATTGTGGGATCGGGAAACCTGGGCTAAAAGTCAGACTATCATAGCCCAGTTTCTTAAATTGATTTACTTCCAGGAGCAATGCATCGTAAACTGGGCGAGAGTCAAGTACCAGGCGAACATGATTATATCGCTCCGGGTGGATAAATTGTAGACATTATGGTGAAGGCCGACAACCAGTTGCCAAAACTCCTTACTACCGGCTCCTTTTTAAGTAAACTTTTCTCGTCCTCCTTCATGTCCTCTAGGGCCACATTCATCACCCTCTTTTGACAATCTAACAATGTAAAGATATCTATCAATTCCTTCCTCCATATTTTTTCCTTTACTTTGTCATTTATGTACCAAGCCATCGCTTTTATTGACCTGTCCTGTGCATCTTTACCCATGGTTGGCCTGCCATATTTCGTCATGAGTGGCCCCCCATTTTCTGCCACTGCCACTGTCTGTGTTGCCCCCGGCGGTGTGTCCGCTGCCCCTACGTTAGGCCCTATCGGTGCACCTTGTGGTGCCGGGATTGTTGGTGCCCCTTGCGGCACCGGGACTACTGGTTCCCCTTGTGGTGCCGTGACCGGGGTTTCTCTGGGTTCTACTGGTGCCCTTTGTGGTGCCAGGACCGGGGTTTCCCTGTGTTCTGCCCTAGCACCGCCTGCCCCTCTCTGTTTTTCCCTGCTCACCATTCCCCTCCATTTTACCCAAGCCCTTAGATGATCCCTTTCTTCGTCATCACTGCTTGCTTCAGTTGAGGAACTCCCCTGCTGCTCCTCCCTGGATCCCTTCCCCCGTCTGCTCTTCTTGTCATTGGTTCTGGGCGACTTACCCGAAACCGTGACGCAATTTTTTAACATTTTTACGATTTTATTCCCCACATTATTATTCACAGTACCTTTCTTTTTATCTTTTTTCTTTTCCTTGGTCGGTGCGCCTGTCTGTTCATCTGATCTCTTCGACTCCACTCTTCCTCTTTTCTGTCCTTGCGGTACCTCGTCTTCTCCTTCGCTGCTGCTGGGCTCTATGCACAGCAGAAGTGACATTGTCCTCGCCCTTTCTTCTTTCTGCATTCTCTCCAGCACCCATTGTGCCCCGTATTCCTTCTCTGCCTTTCTCGCCCATTCTGAGAATTCTTGGGCCCTTTTTGTTCTTCCTTCCGCCATCCTTCTCGTCTGAATTCTCGTATGAATTCTGTCAGCCACGCTTCCCGGCGAAAACGAACAAAGGACTTTCGCCGTTGGTACCTCTGGGTCGCTCCTGCTTCGGCACCGTTGGGCGACTCGTAGCCACTCCGTTTAGCCGAATTCCGAGAGGTAGGAAAATGCGTGAGCCCGCAAGAGCAAACATTTTTCCTTCCCCTTCTCCAGGTACCAAGAGCCTACCCGAGAGAGGTGAGCTCTTACCTGGTTTGTGCCGCCTCTCCTTTTCCAGGCTTACTTATACCCCCGGCCTTTTGTTCCTTCCTGGGGGCGGCCGGGTTACCCCAGCCCCCTGATCCCTTGCTGTTACAATTCGCACCTACCCAGGTGCTCTCCTTTTCCAGGCTTACTTATACCCCCCCGGCCTTTTGTTCCTTCCTGGGGGCAGCCGGGTTACCCCCCCCTGACCCCTTGCTGTTACAATTCGCACCTACCCAGGTGCTGTTTCCTGCCCTTCCTGGGCTTTTGTTTCCTGTGGCGCCATTCGGACGCCCCTCCCTACGCTTTTGCGCCGTTTTCCCCCACCCTGCGCCTAAACTCCCAGACCCTCTATCGTCCCGCATTTCATGCGGCCCGGGGCCTAGGTCATTAGTAACATCTCTGGCTGCAAGGAGGAAACGGGCTGGAGAGGTGCATCCGCCAGTGCTCTGTGGTGCTCTCCCCTCACCAGTGCAGCAGCCTCCTCCAGGGACCAGTCCCGTGTTGTGGGACGCAGTCAGCAACTGCTGGCGTTAGGTCTCCACTCTCAACCACTTGGCCCCGCCGAGGCCGCAGTCCCCGGCCGCCTGTGCTGTAGCTGGCAGCAGGCAGTAAGACGCGGGAACACCGCCCCCTGCTCACAGGCTCGGATCTCGAGCATTATGGGGTGTATGAGCTCCGGAACATCCCTCCTCCAGTGCTCTGCAGCTTCATGAAGCTTCAGGGGTGGGCCAGGCACCACTCCTGGGGTTTTGGAGGGGTCTCAATCCCCAAAAATATTCCCGTGTGGAGGAGACAGGCTGAGATGCCTCAAACCATCTCTGTGCCCCCTGGCGGCTCCCTCAGTCGCATTATTAACATTTGTCTGGCATTAATCCTTAAACCAGATTAATCCTTTGGAGGTATAGTCAGAGAATACAGTAATCAAACGTTGAAAGCCTTTTGGTGTATGATCAATGAGTAAAAAATCATCCACATGAGCGGACCAACATAACTTGAAACCTTATATTTTTGGAGACACAAAGGTGGCACCAACCTAAGGTTTGCCTGCATCAGACACATAAAGGTTGAAAAGAGCCGGTGAAAAAATACAGCTTTGTCGTAGCCCATTTGAAGTTCTAATTGGATGTGATAATAGGCCTTCTTTATTTAGGCAGACCTGCATGAAAGAGCTTTCATGAAGGTGGATAAGGATTGAAAGGATTTCTCCTAGGATCCCTAAATTAGACAGTTTCGACCATAGCTTGGCCCTATCCACTAAGTCGAAAGCCAGTGAGAGATTCATAGCTGCCAGGTAGATGAGCGTGGCATCTCCCTTCCATGTTTACTCTTGTAATAAGGTCATCATTAGACCGCACACTTCTGTCCCCACTTCCTTTTTGAACCCAAATTGCTGTGCCGTCACAATAGAATTTCGATCAGACCATTCCTCAACTCGTTTTAATATAAGCCCTGCAAAGATGTTTGAGTCTGCGTCCAATAGCGTGATAGGGCGATAGTTCGTCGGGGAGGTCCTGTCGCCTTTTTTGTATATCGGCACAACATATGAGAAGTGCCAGGAGGCAGGAATGCACCTAGTTCGAATGATATTAGCAAATAATATCGAGAAGGTCTTCGCCCATATGTCGGGATTGCCCTTAAATATGGCATTCGAAAGCCGATTCGGCCCCACTGCTCTGGAAGAGCTAGCTTTCTGTATTTGGAGAGTGACATCTAATATTGCAAAGTCAAAGTTCCAGCAATGTTGTTTGATAGAGTCCAGACCTACAACGGTCCGTTCTGATGGCTTGTGTCATAATTTGCGTGGACTCCATGGTATTCATCAAGAGCCAAAATTATCTGGGCGGACCATCATTTAAGGCTGCAAACATAGTCAGTTTGGAACATAGCAGCTCGATGCCCCTTGAGCCAATTTTTTTGTTTTTGTTTTTCTCTTCTCACCCCGTCCAACTCCTTCTCCCTGCTAAGACCACTTTTTAACAAACAAAGCACTTCTCTGTTACAGGTGTTTTTATTGCGCTGTACTGTTATCAAATACATGATTATGATCAGTGTATCAACGTAGGAGGGGAAGTTTGCGCTAGTAAACGAGATTGCTTGGTTTCAATGGTCATTCCCGCAAAGTTGGCTATGAATAGAGCATTTCATTTTTGCACATTTCCATTATGCTACACTATTCTGGATTTTGAATTATTTACCTCAAAATTAACAGAATATTCATTTCTGAGGCTCATTTCTGACCTAGAGGACAATGTTACTTCTAACATACAATGGTCAAAATGGTCAATCAACCGAGTGTTTATGATGTAGAACACTCGAGTCGCATCAAACAAGGTTTGAGACATAAATATATAGTCAATTATGGACGTAGTCCCGTTCGTCCATGTTATTGGATCGTTTGTTTTATCCAGTATTGCATTCGCTGGAGACAGACCCAAGTTTGAGAAGAGATCAGACCAGAGCTGGCTCTGGAGTTTCTTTCCCCTACTCCCCAGAGGCCCTCCTATTATGAGGCTCTTTTCGCCTTCATGTACTGAAGTTAAAAGCCCCAAATCTTTCACGCCCGAGAAAACATTGTCGCCGGACCCTTTAATTTTGCATTTAGATCACCCATAACGGCAAACTACAATCCCGGAGATGACTACATCGAATCTGTAATGAGTGAATGAATTTTCTCTATTGATTCCTGTAGATTCAAATCAGGATTCCAATAGATGTCTATGATTAGGATAAACATAGGGGGTGGAATAACTTTTAACTCCAGCACAATCCTGGTTTTTAATGGCAATGAGAAGACCCCCTGAGGTACACCCTCTAGATCCCTTAGAAGCGAATTCAAACCAAGCATCAAAACCATCCAAACTGAAAGGACTAGTCACCCATGTTTGCTGGAAGCAAATAATCGAAAAACTGAGTTAGCATTTCAGAGTAAGGCACAGCTGGTTAAGTGTGCATATCCTCGGGAATTCAAGAACAGCAAAGTACCATATTATGGGATCGGGAAACCTGGGCTAAAAGTCAGAATATCATAGCCCAGTTTCTTAAATTGATTTACTTCCAGGAGCAACGCATCGTAAACTGGGCGAGAGTCAAGGACCAGGCGAACATGATCATATCGCTCCGGGTGGATACAATCCACCAATTTTATATTTGCTGTAGAGAGCAGTCTCAAAGATGAATTTTTATTCAGCAAGGCCCGCACCCTCCAACTGTTCAATGATTCAGGACCCCATAGCCAAACATGTAATACAGAATGACACTTGGATTGTCGGGATAGCATGGTTGCCTCTGCTGCACAGAGTTGAAGATGCTGTTAAAAACTGATTTTGGAACCCTCACTTCCCTCTCCAGCATGGCCTCAGTCATTTGGTTAGCATTGTTGTGATTAATATCTATAGACTTATGTGGAATTCCCTCTCCCTTTGGTGCCATGCGCCTATGGCAATCAACTGAGGGAGGAACCCTCAGTCTCTGGATCATTTGGTCATCAAGAGATGTCCGTCCCTTCCGCCTACTTAGCCCCGGATCCTGTTCCCGACTAACATTGTCATGGCTTGTATGCATAAGCAGTGGATCACCATATGACCCCCGTCCTGATTCAACTGCACGTGCATCAATGGTACTTGCAAAGCGGTAGTAGTGAGGTAGCCATCTGGTTTCCCATCATCTGGGTCACAGTATTTCTTACCAAAACCTCCATCCATTGATTTTGGAAGGGTTGTTCTCCCGCACAGGCGCCAGAAGCCTGGAAGTTGCCTAATGGCCTATCGTGTCTGTGTATGCTAATCAAGTCATTATCTGCGATATCAATGAAGTCAAATAGCTCATCAGCCAGAGAAGCAGAGACTGGCTGATTATACATAAACCTTTTGCATATTGGTGCTGAGGCTATATTATTTGTTTTATTATTATTAGTAGTGGATGTTGCAGATGCCCCGGATAGCGGGTGTTGTGACTTTGCCCCCACTGTGAATTCCGTAGCACTCACTTTGGCATTTCCATCATTTATTATTATAATAACCTCCTCCCTTTGATCAATTGTTTCGCTTTGTTCTTCAATACACGGGATCGATGGTACTAAGAGCTTTTCCTTCAGCTCCACCTTTTTTGAAAACTGTTGATACATACCCCCACCACTCTTGGGCTTCCTTGATTCTGTCACCACCGTCACAGTATTTATGCTTGCCACCTTTTTGTGTGTTTTTTTCCTTAATGTTTCATTTAATCTGTTAAAGTATTATTTGCAGCTCCCCTAACTCCCTGACTGGTTGAGACCCCCTCTTCCACTGACACATCGAGTCCATAACTAGGATCAGATTAACTTACAAAGAGGAAATCTACATTTGGAACAATTTTCATTTCATTGTTATTTTTGGATACAATTAAGGAGAAGGACTTTTTTGTGTTCAAGGAGTCACTAAGGGAAAAACACAGCGAGAGTAAACTACAATTGAATCAGTGTTTATTATTAATACAAACTATTAAATAAAGGAAAAACAAAAAACAAAATCATAAATCAAAGTTTGCTGGGGGCACATATATAATGAAACATACAGGTATATTGAACTGATTCTAAATAAGACAATAGAAACGGATAGAACCAGTAAAAGAAAGAACACATTAAAAAAACTGAATTTATAGAACAATGAATTCTCAAGTAAAAGAAACAAAAGAATAAAGTAATCTTGGCAATCATCTAACTTGTCTGATTTGCATAGTGGAACTATTCCTATTAAAAGCCAAGATCAGGGTATTTTTTATGTTAATCCTGATAGAGTATAGAAATTTATTCTAAACTACGGACATGTTTGATTTATGGACATGTCTGTTGCACTGCCAAACTGCCTCGGCTTTGCCAAAATTGGTGGCATCAATATGCAGCCTTCCTCAGGGCGAAGGAACTTCTTGTCCCCCGTTGTTTATGCAGGGATAAGTGGGACGTGTGACCTCTTTTTCGTAGATACAGAGTCGCATGTAGTGATCAGACCGGGGACCACTCTCAAGAACACTTCTGCATTGCAGGAGAAAAAAGGTAACAGTTCTGGTGTCCACATTCGGATGCCTTGTGGGGTGGGAGTCCTTGAGTGCTAGGGCCAAGCTCAGGGCCTGGTGGTCTCGGACTCATAACTAGGATCAGCACATTCAACCTCTTCCTCCCTTATGAGATTTCTCCAGGAGTTGTTGGAGGACTTATTTGTCCCCTTGCCCAAAACCAAATTATTAACTTTTCTTTCCGTTTCTGAGGAAGGGATGGGGAGTTCCTTTCTGCTCTAAGACTGCATATGGACAACTGCCTACTCTCATGACTATTTTGTACCTCCAGCCCCACTTTTTGAGATTCTGGGGTAACAAGTGCTAATTGAATGTTTTTATTTTGGCCCCGTCCAGCACCCAGCACCGGGCAAATCCTCAGTGTTAGTTGCCGTACACGCGTAGCCAATGCTTTGTTTTTGTGCTACAGTACTTTGCAGATTTATCAGCCCTATGATAATGGCTCTCAAACATTTGGTGTGGTCACGTAATTCATCTAATGTGTGGCTCTGTAGCTCGGAATCCTCCCTCACTGTCTCCGCCTCCACAAGAGCCGCCCCTGGCCGCTGAGAGTGAGTCGTCGTTTCTCTCCTCCTGCCCCAGTGGATACTGTGACATGGCGAGGAGCAGGACCTCCCCCGTCAGGAAGGCTGGGGGTGGGGGGTAGTGTCCAGAAAGGAGTGGTCCTGTTCTGGCTACCGTCGCCCCTCCAAACGCCCCAACTCTGCGTTCATGCCGTCATCAACCACTGATCCCTGTGGCAAAATGCCTGAGCCGATCAGTAGCGGTGACTGTTCGCCATCCCCCAGCTCCAACAGCATGGAGTCACTAGGGACTGGCAGAGAAGGTGGGAGAGCGAAAGCCATTCTCAGGGTGTTCTTGACTGGTGTAAAAACGAGGGGCGCGGATAGTATGTCATTATACATCCGCGTCCCCATGGACTTTTCCTTACAAGTTCTTGGACAAGGCCTCATTTTGGAAAGACGAGATAAAAAAAGAAATGCGCAAGCAAATGAAACATGTTTGTTGTTAACTATTTAATATTTGCTGGAGATAGTATGCAGAGCCACCCTTCTGAGTAGATGACATATGAGATAAGAGGAATTACCTCGCCCCTTTCGCCTGTGAGCCAGCAAACATGCAAACAGGCACTCTCGGGGCACTACGGGTGGCACGTGCGCAGTGGTGTGCAAGCCCGAACCATTATCGAGGTAGGAGAGGTGTGTGGGTGTGGCACACCTTAGTATATTATACAGAAATCTACGAGGAATGTAAATAAAAGAAAACCATCAAAAGCATTGAACTTAGTAAATTAATCCTTCAGTGAGTATAAATATACCAACATACATACTATAAGTTCATAAAGGGAGAAAGTCAATAAGTACTCCACAGAGGTCCAAGCAAATGAAACATGTTTGCTGTTAACTATTTAATATTTGCTGGATATAGTATGCAAAGCCACCCTTCTGAGTAGATGACATATGAGATAAGAGGAATTACCTCGCCCCTTTTGCCTGTGAGCCAGCGAACATGCAAACAGGCACTCTCGGGGCACTCTGCGGTGGCGTGCAGTGGCGCGCAGGCCCGAACCTTTATCGAGGTAGGAGAGGCGAGTGCCACGCCTTAATGTATTACCCAGAAATTATAAGATCATAAAGGGAGAAAGTCAATAAGTACTCCACAGAGGTCCACAATGTAAAGGTAGCACCTCCATGCGAACAAGCACTCTAGCGGCACCCTGGGTGGCCTGCGCGCAGGCCTGAATCTTTATCGAGGTAGGAGAGGTGAGAGGGCGTGGCTTCACGCCTTAGTGTATTACACAGAAATCTTGATCATGAAACTGAGGAGAGTTTTGCGTAAGAAACCAAATAATACCTCAGGTGTCCCAACGTAGGAAATGTCAGGAAATTCCCATCCGGTTTCCTTTTTGATTTGGGCACCTTAGAACTTTATGTTTGGACCTCTGAAAGAAAGCTACAAGTGCATAGCTTACAGAAATCCCCTTGTATACATTGTTTTAAGTTTAGCGTGTAAGGGTCAGTTCAGGGTTTTTGGACACAGGACGGAGGAAGCTCTTTGGTTTAACATGCTGACACGGACGTACATTAGTTTTGTTGAGGCAGGGAAACTCCTCATAGACATAGGTGAAGGTAAGATTTCCCTAACCCCTCTTATTATTTTGACAATAAAGGTACTATTTCATACTGAAACTTGTTACTGAGTCTGAGTCTTACCCTTGATCCCTTACAGTAGCCAATGTATTGCATCTAGTCAAAGTTATCACCTCTGTCATAAGAATGCACCTACTGAAGTGTCACAACCAAGTTTTGGTGTGATGGCAATAATGGCTGCTGGAAGGACTTGAGGCTGCAATCTTCGTTTTTGGAATTCCCGCTGGAAGTGAGGCAGGCCTTTAGACCTTCCCACAGGATTATTTAAAATATTTGCATGCCGAAGCGCATGCAGAAAGTGTCACAGCCAAGTGTTTGGTGTGCTGGTATACTGGCTGCTGGAAGGGTACACAAGACTGCAATCTTCATTTTGCAGTGCCTTTAATCATGCCGACAGGATTATTTAAAACACTCACATGCATGAAGCGCATGTGCGAAGTGTCAGAGCCAAGTGTTTGGTGTGCTGGGTATATTGGCTGCTGGAAGTACTCAAGGCTGCAATCTTCGCGTCTAGAATTCCTGCTGGAACCGAGGCGGTGCCTTTAATCATTCCGACAGGATTATTTAAAACACTTGTGTGCGCAAAGCGCATGCGTGAAGTGTCACAGCCAAGTGATTGGCGTGCTGGGGATACTGGCTCCTGGAAAGACTCGAGGCTGCAATCTTCGTTTTTTGAATTCCTGCAGGAACTAAGGTGGTGCCTTTAATCACCTTTAATCATTCCGACAGGATTATTTAAAACACTAGTTTGTGCAAAGCACATGCGCAAAGTGTCACAGCCAAGTGTTTGGCGTGCTGGGGATACTGGCTGCTGGAAGGACTCGAGGCTGCAATCTTATCTTTGTTTTTTGAATTCCTGCAGGAACTGAGGCAGTGCCATGAATCCTTCAGACAGGATTATTTAAAACATTTGTGTCCGCAAAGCACTTGCATGAAGTGTCACTGCCAAGTGTTTGGTGCGCCATGATGTCTCCACTCAAGTGGAGGAGCCGGCGGGAGAAGCCTGCATTCCTCAGTGGTTTGCCCTCAGTTATGGGCAGCAGCGTGCGGTATCCGACGCAAAGATGCCGGATCAGTGTATCACACTGGGAGCTCATGCCCTGTTCACCGCCGCAGCCCCCGCCTAAGCTCATACAAGGCCGCTCACACATTCAAGTGCCTCAGCCGAAGGACGAAGGTAGCGGGCCGGGCTGCAGCATTAGGTTGATCTGGCCACCGGTGGGAGTTGCAGCCACCCTTGGCTCACTGCTCGAGCCTTTCAAAGCGCCACACTGAGGACGAGCAGCCTGAACCTCATCTGGTTCAATCTTCGGCGTGCAGACATTTTCAGAAGTCAGAGAAACATGAAACAGCAGCACCAGTGCACCAGCTGCTCGTGCCTGCTGTAGTTCGCTGCATCATATTACCAGAAACATGGATATTGTGCGCTACTTGCCTTCGCCACGTCGAAGGCTCTTAGGGAGCCATCTTTACTGATGATGCGCCTAGCCACGCCCCCGTCAGATGTTATTCTTTTTTTTATTTATTATTTTTTGTTGCCATTCATCTTTTAAAAACATAAACAACCGCTTGCCCCCCACCCCTCCCTGATCCCTCCCTCCCACCCCTCGGACGGCTGCGCATCTTTTAATTTCAACCAATCACTATTCCGCCATGTGCTTAGTTCACTCATCAAAACAAGTCCAATAAACAAATTTGTTCCGGACACCAATTGATTCGGTAGTCTTTGTGGAGGAAGTCCAATACCAATTCCCAGTCCTCCTTAAACATTTGCTGGTCTCCTTGTACCACATAAATTACCCACTCCAAAGAAATATAATGGCAGATCTTCGCCAGCCATTCATGTTCCGTGAGGGCCGACATCTGTTTCCATTTCTGAACAATAAACGAAACGGCTGACATACTGAGAATCATATACGCCTTCCTTTGAGGTTTCGCTAACAAAGTGTCAAATACATCCCCCAAGCCCAGAATTGCCTCCCCCATTCCTCTGTGTATCTGAGGACCAAATATACCCTTCATTGCTGCATTAACACTCTCCCAAAATCTTTTAAAAATGGGGCAATCCCACCTTATGTTTACCCAAGTCTCAGTAACTGTGCAACCCCACCAACACTCCCCAGACATATTGGGGTAAAAGTTGCATAATTTATCGGGTGTTAGATTCCATTGTACTATTACCTTAACCCACATTTCTGGAATCTGAAGCGATCTCATATGCTTTGGAATCCAATGCCAGACCTCCTGTCTTCGCTTCTCCAATATTCGAGTGTGGAACACTTTTTCCCATTGATCCATATACCCCTAATGTACATGGGCTGGGGATTCTATAAACAATTTATATAATGCTCCGACCATATGACGATCACCTGAATTGGTAATCAAATACTTTTCAAATGGGGTAAGGTCCGTTGATGCCGCCCATTTGTTTCCTAGCGCCTGCAAACAATGTATCAACTGGGAATATCTAAATCATATGAAGGAGACTACCCCTCTCCTTCCCACAACCCCAGCAACAGTCATCATCAATCATCCCCAAAGCACACATACGCACCGGGGTCCACTAGATTCTGCCCAATATTCTCTGATGAGTATAGGGTATCTGTAAATCTGCCATAACATTTACCGGGACTTTCCAAACCTTTTCCCACTCTTCTTGTGTAAGATCTCAGCCTAACTCCTTCAACCACGACAGTCGTAACTTCTCCAATGAATCTAACCATTTCGCATCAGGTTGCATGATTTTCAAAATACTTGACATTTTCTGTGATCCACTGGTCAGCACTCTTAAAACATCCGGCTTCTGCAAAAGTGGTCCATCCATCATCTGCCTCCTCTCAGATAGTAAATCTACCAATTCACCGTATCTTCTTAACTCCCTATTTTGCAACCCAAATTTCTCTACTAGACTCTCAAAGGGTACCAGTCCTGCCTCATTTTAGACATGACCAATTGTTAAAATGCCTCTCTTAATCCAACTCCTCCAATTCAATATTTTATTACTGATCTGTAGACCTGTATTATGCCATAGAGAGGCCTCTTTATAAATGAATAATCCTTGCCCGCTTCCCACTATCAACTAAGTCAATGCGTCTTTTGCTGTCAAGACAGTTTTTAAACTCTGCACCCTCCCAGGTAACTTCCCAAAAAAATACAGGCATTTAATATCATATGGTGAAAACTGCTGCATCTCAAATTGCAACCAGCATGGCACCTGATTCTGATTGCCACTAGAGTAGCTAGACATCTTTTTCAACAGAAAGCCTTTGCTATAATTCTTCAGTATCGGGTACCAAAAACCTCCATCTTTAACACTCCAGACCATAATGTGTCGAGGAATTCTGGGCCTCTCCCCTTCTACCCATAGAAAATCTTGAAAAAGCCTATCTATACGTCCAAGAGCTCTCTTTGTAAAGAGTAGGGGCAACGATTGAATAATATACAAAATCTTTGGCAACAGAAGCATTTTAATTGGATTTATTTTACCCCAATGGTTAAAGTGATACGCCCCCATTTCATAATATCCCTTCGAAGGACCTCAATGATCCTATCTACATTATCATTTACTATCTTTTTAACATCCCGAATAATGTAAATACCCAAGTACTTTACACACACATTTTCCCATTTACAGTTCCACTCTAATAATTGCACATGTCCTGGCGAGTTCCTCACCGGAAATACTACTGTTTTTTCCCAATTGATCCGGTAACCCGATAACCTTCCTACCTCTTCAAAAATACTTCTCAATAGATGACTCCCTTCGACAGGATTATTCAAAATAACCACTACATCAACCGCATAGGCCAACATCTTAACTTCTCCATCTCCCACACATAGGCTTTGAACAGTCCGATGTTGTCGTATGTATGCTAACAAAGGTTCCAATAGTAGATTAAACACCAAGGGTGACAAAGGACAGCCTTATTGTGTTCCTCTATATAATGGAAATGATGACGAAAACCCCTCATTCACCCACACCTTAGCTGTTATGTCAGTTTGCAGCGCCTGAATAGCTTTAATAAATAAAGGCCCAAAGCCCAATTTTGACAATGTGTAGTTCAGGAATCTCCAGTTTACCCTTTCAAAGGCCTTTTTGGTGTCTAAAAAAGTCTGGTAAACTCAATACATCTAATAACTTTCTAATATTGTCGTATCCAAATCGCCGTTTCAAAAATCATATCTGAGATCGCTCTACCAACCCTCTCATAGATTTTTCCAACCTTATAGTCAAAATCTTGGTAAAGATTGTGTTATGATGTTGCTCCCTCAGGAGTATTATGTGGTGCTGGAGGAGATGGAACACTCCACGTGTCAATACAAAACACAGAACATCATCATAACACATCTTTATTTCAACATTAAGCAGGGAAATAAGCCGGTAATTACAGCACCAAGTTGCATCTCTTCCAGGTTTCGGAATTACTGTAATGATAGCCTCCTTCTTTGAAGTGCACAACTTCCCCTCTCTTAGAATACAATTATACAAACTTCACAGTACCAGCGCTAACTCCTCATCGTATTCTTGATAAAACTCTACTGTTAAACCGTCCATTCCCGGAGACTTCCTCTTTGTCAGTCCCCAATGACTGGCATAACCTCTAGGATAGTAACTGGGGCGCCCATGAAATTTCTATCTTCTTCAGAGATTGAGGGGAGAGCAATTTTCTCGAAGAAGCTATTCAGTTCTTCCATTTGTGGTGCAAGATCTCCAGTATACAAATCAGCATAGAATGAACAGAAACATTCACCTATTTTGTCCTTCTTAACTACCAACTTTCCAAGTTCATTAACAATTTTATGAACATACAATCTTTCCGAATAGCTCTTCAATCTATTCGCCAACAGTTTACCCGCGCGGTCTCCTCCTTCCCAATATTTTTGCTTCACGTAATACATTTGCCTTTCAACTTGCGTATTCACCTTACACTTCCCATGTTTCGATTTCACAATTGCTTCTTTGTGTTTTTTTGGTGTGATATGCTTGCAAAGCTGCTTTGCCCGTCTGCTCTGAACTGGCCGTTTTTGACAGCCTTTTTTTGGGCTTGTGGTGGGTCATCAGTGTTAGGGGAACTGTTGTTTTTCCGACAGATTGTGAGCGATAATCCCAAACTAGTCAGTTCCAATATGCTCGCCTTCAAAAGTGAGACTATCAACGCTTAGGAAAACTCAAACAGAGCCCAATTTGTTTTGCTACCCAACCTGGGTAGTTCAATACAAATGATGTCAGAAGAGTTGATTAGACCCAAATAGGGTAGTTGGCCCATAGTATTCAGCAATCGGGAGCGGTTCAGGAAAGGGCTGTAGTTTGTGGGATTTAATTCCTATAGGATGACCCATTTCCCCAAGCCCGGTTGCTTCTTTTTTGATAGATATTGCATTTCTCTCAGGAGCAAATTATTTTCATTTGTATACTCTTTGGGCATAGGGGCCGTTTTTTGTTTCGTCTGTAGTTCTTCTTTTTCCAACTCCTTTTCCTCTCTTTGCCAGAAACAGTCAGAAGGGTTTAGGCAGCAGCATGAAGAAAAGTGGTTTGCTTTTGAGTCTGTGAGTTTTTGTCATCCCAAGTCTATTTGTGCACCTGATTATGGGGGAAAGTAGTCCTCCATAGGGCCATTGAGTATCACTTGCCCGGTGGAACTGTCAGAAAGGGTCGTTGATACTTTCTTCTTCTCTCTCATCCCCTTTCTGGTTTCCACCAGTTTGCAATCTAAGTTCAATTTATTCGGTCTTTGTTCCACTTGCGTGCCTTGGGTTGGATTTTAATCCCCTGAGCCAAATTTTACCATTTTGGAAATTTTCAGAATCACTTCTTTAGAACTCATAATATCCATTTGTGTTGATGGAGGAAAAAACACTTTTTCGAAGTCCCAGCATGAACTTAAGGCTTTTTACTTTTGGCAATGAATAAAACGGAAGGAGCCGTGAGTGCTCTATCACTCACCGAAGTAGATGGTATCAGTGTTGTTTTTAATACCTTTTCTTTCATTGCTGTTTTTGGTGAATTTTTCACAGGGACATGGTTTTTCTGGGCACTCTGAGCCGCTTCCACCACAACTTCCAGTATACTTTTTTTTTACATACAATTTTATTTGCATTTTTAAACAGAACAATTGAACCGTTTGCATACTCCCCTCCTCCCCTTATTCCCCCCTTTGGTTCGACAGAGGTCCATAGTCTGTGAATGCCATCTCAGGGCTTCGTGTTCTTTGGTGTCAGTGAGGCAAAAGAGGTTTGTGCTCGGTCCTTGGGAGTATCTCTCCCGTGTTTACGTTTATAGGAAAGCCCAAGTAGATGCATTCTTCTACATTTTATAGGTAGCAATCCTTTAGTTTCCATCTCTTTGTCTTTGATCTATTGCAGTTTTTTTCCCCAAAATGATGGTTTTAGTTTCCGATGTATTAATGATCATGGCATTCCTATCAGCGTAGATGGCTAGCACATCCAATGACCGCTGCAGGCCTATCGGAGTCTGATCTAATAATATAATATCGATCAGGTAGGAAAGCCATGGCACATGCGTCCCATTTATGTTAGGTGGAACGTTTTGTATATGATGGAATATCTGCAGTAGATCGGCCATGTAGAAGTTGTAGAGGATAGGCGAAAAGACACATCCTTGCTTCAGTCCACGATTTGTACTCCCGTTGTTGGTATGCAGGCCTGCTTGGTTTAAATGGACTGTTATGAAAGTGCCTGTGTATAGCTGTTGGATATAGAACAATGTTGTCAGATTTATTCCCGAGGCTGTTCATTTCTTCCACAATTCTGGGCTCAAAACTAAGTCGAACGATTTGGTGAAGTCTATAAAGCAGCAGTATAGATTTTGTCTGCTATCATTTGATGTCCCTGCGATGAGGTATTGAAGGGAACATACATTGGTGAGAGAATTATAGGCTTTGCGGAACCCTGTTTGGAAGGGGCTTATCAGTTCGCTTTTTTCTACCCATTTAGTGAGATCTCTTTGTAAGGACGTAGCAAATATCTTGAGGCTAGCGTCAATTATGGCTACGCGACAATAGTTAGCCGGGTCTAACCTATCGCCCCTTTTAAAAATAGGAACTAATACTGATGTGCGCCAACTGTCCGCTATCATTCCAGTTTGCTTAATATGATGGTATAGGTTTTTCAGTTATCTTTGCCAAAAGGTCGAATTTGCCTTCATCACTATATTGGGTATCTCGTCTGGCCCGGGGGCTGGAGAGTTTTTTGATTTCACAATGATGTTCTCAATATCATCTTTTTTTATGTCTAATTTGGGAGCCACTAAGTCATGATATTTCAGAGGCTCAATACAATGATTGAGAATGGGATCATTGTATAGTTCCATTATATGTTTCAGCCATATCTGCTCGGTCACTTGGTTTGTATCCGTGGGGAGTTGGCTTCTTCTGAAGGCATTGAAATGGTACCAAAACTTCTGAGTATCGTGGGTCTTAAGCCAACCAAACAACTGGGTCCAAATAGCTGTATTGGTAGAGTGTTTGTGTTGCTTAATCCAATTTCTGTAGCCTGTGGCTAGGCTTCTTAATTAGATCGCTTTCTCGAACCCAGACATTAAGATATTTGTTTTTATCGCTGTCTTTGCATAGCGATGTATGTGTTTTTGAGCCGCAATAAGTGGGTCAAAGTAGAGGTTTCTCTTGGTTCTTTTTTTGTATTTCATTTTTTCCGTGTTTTCCTTTTGACTGATTAATCTGCTACAAATCATGTGATTTAAATCCCAATTTACAGATGGGCCATTTTCCGTTAGATCTTGTAAATTAAATTCCAAGAGATTGTTAAATATTTGATATCTCTTGCACTCCAGCAAAGACTGTTTCCTTGTATGTTAATATTAATTCTGGAGCAAAGTATATTGGAAGTTTAGATATTTTCCAGAGGCAGGTTCCAAGTCAACATTGCATGATCACTCAGCATATTAAAATGGGTTTTGATGGAACCTCATTTACTCACTAATTAGGGATCCGTCATGATGTAATAAAGATGGGATTTAGATTTCCCATCTGTCCATGTATAGTTTTTTTCCCCTAGGAACGCATTCTCAAATCTAAGATGTTCTAGGTCGTGTGTTATCAGGAAAAGCGATCATGGAGACTTAATTTTACTGTTTCGTGAATGTTAAAGGGACAAGCTTTCCATATTAAAGTCTCTAGCTACGATCAGTGAACCCTTATCTGAGAGGCCGTGCCATTTCAGAATTATTTTCTTGATGTCTCTGTGTATGGACTCATTGTGGAATCTCCCCGGAGGGTCGTAGACGTTTATGACCAATATGGAAATGTGTTTATTTCCTTTGGGGGAATAAATGGCTGCTAATAGCTATGCAGATCTTACTTTTGCTGAAAAAGGGCTGAGATCATGTAGTAGCTTGGAGCCAATAGCTAGGTCACAACTACAACGGCCTCTATTTGATGGACTCGCAGAATTTGAAATGAGATGGTATCCTTCTACTGCAAAAGGTCTAGCACACCAGGTCTCCTGTAAAGGGAATACATCGCCTCCCATTATAGTTTCCAATCCCGTTGGGTGAGCGAGAAACAATCTATTTCCTTGGGTGTTCCATGTAAGCCGTTTTAAATTTAGTTCACTAATATGAAGTCAGTTTGATCTCTTAGACATGTTTTAAGGTTCCCATTTTTTTTTTAAAAACTCTTTATTTCTTGTTTTCAACAGAAAATAACAAATGCAACAGTAATCACAGCATAGGTCATTGGACTATAAATAACACCATAGTTTAAACAGAATTCAAAGTAAACAGCAAACTGTAACCCTAGAGTCTACAAAATGACCCAGACCTAACCTAAAACATAACCATGTGCACTAATCTGACATCCACAAACAATTAGGACGACACAAAACAAAATACATAACAGATCAACCACCCTCCCACCCCAGCACGCCCATTAGTTTTGAAAGCAAGCCAACTCCACTTCACAGTCCGATTGTCAATGATACACAATACAAGGGGAGAGAATTCGACACTCTCTCCCGAACCACAGAAGCCGAATGAAGTCGACCCTCCACCCGTGGTTGGCACAGGCACCTGATAGAATAAAACAGGGCACCACGTGGCAGCCAAAGGGGGGAGGAAGAGTTAGGGAGAGGTTGTGGATAGGGTAGGGGATAATAGGAACACCAGAAAGAGGGTTCGGAAACACCTATTTTGGATAGGACGAGGGGAAGCAACAGGAGAAAAAACCCTACCTATTTTCTTCTTGCAGCGCTCTATACTTGTACCATGCAAACCACACCCAGCATAACTAGACCTGTGCTTGAAACACCTTAATACGTGTACTGAGAACACAGAGTCTGCCCCAGACTCCTTTCCTGATATACTTACACCATAAGACAACATGCCCTTATGACTTCATGAACACAGAACATAGATGGTACGCAGCACGTACCTACAAACTTGGGAGAAATCCCACAATGATCAACAAACACATGGCCCGTGGGGCATATAGTAGCAATGAGTATGAAACATAACATGAAACGTCTGACGTTTTGCAAAACATGAATAACAACAACATATGCCCCCTTTTGAGTGTGTGGTTTTCAAAACGCTAGTGCTGTCATGAATGAATGAATTGGCCCGCCCGCACCGAGGGCTGAACTTGCGAGTGAACAATATCTGGCATCTGAGTCCAAAGCAACAAGGTAATTAATAAGCTTTAGAAAATAACCCAGACAGACTTCTTTCCCCACTTAACTTATGTCCGGGCGGCTTGCACGCCGTCCCAGACACAACAGTGAAAACGCCTCTTGTTGGAGCCACTTTTTAATTCCGCCCGCCGCCGCTCCAACCTTCCTTGCCCCGTACTTAACTCAAGTCCGGGAGGCCTGCGAGCCGTCCCGGACGTAGCAGTTCCAGGCTATATGTTCTGCCTGCAGCCGCCGATAGTCAGTGTTGTGAGTCCTCACAAGCCGCTGCATACGCCGTAGTACTTCTGCGCCCGCTCCTGCCCAATACACAAAATAAGCCACACCTGCCGTGGCGCCGTTGCCCATTATAAGCTGTTGTTAATCCTTCCCAGCTGGGCAAACGGCTGCACGGCATGCAACTACAACTTTCCCCAAGGAATGCTGGGAATTGTAATTGAATATCCACATTACCTGTTTTACAGTCTTTTGCACACTCCTTTTTTGCACCAGCCCTTTTTCCTGACACCGATCCAGGATCACCCATAAAGTTCAGTGAAACTCCCCCAGAGTTCATCATAAAATGCTTCCTTGTGTTGTTTATAATACATAGGGCCTCATTACACGTTGTGCGGTAACCATGGCGCTATTAGCCCCATGGTTGCCGCCGGTATTTTAAGGTGTCCGCCTTGTGGATGGCGGAATTACCGGCCTACTCCAAGGTGAGCCGGTAATTCCCCATTCACCAAGGCCCTTCCCCATTCCCATTTTTGCCCCCATAGGGCATAATGGGAATGGGGAAGGTGCTAATTACGGTACCGCAAATTGCAGTACCGTAATTAGCACCGAAGTCCCTTTGCGGCACTCTACTTTAACGGCTTGTAAAACCAGCCGTTAAGGTCGGGTCCCACAAAGGGAACTAGTAGGAAGGCGGTAAGGGTTTACCGGTACCGGTGCCCTTACCGGTACCGGTAAACCCTTACCGCCTACCGTGTAATGAGGCCCATAGTCTTCTCATACCTTGATAGAATTTGCACATCTAAAATCCATTCTTCCACTGTCGGTTTCTTCCTTGTCTTCCAGACCTTTAATATCTGTTTAGTCGCCACCAACAAAACTTTATTAATCCAACAAGATGTTACCCAAATTTCATTATGACTACTTCTTGGCAGCTGCAGGATGACTGCTAAGGGGTTGCGTGGATAAGTAATGTTCTAGATTTGGTCAATCCTGTTAACAACATCTCTCCAAAAATCCACCACTCCTTCACAACTCCAAAACATATGAAGCAGACTACCCCTCTCCTTCACTCAACCTCAGCAACAGTCATCATCAATCATCCCCAAAGCACACATACGCAGAGGGGTCCAATAGATTCTGCCCAATATTCTCTGATGAGTATAGCGTATCTGTAAATCTGCCTTAGCATTTACCGGGACTTTCCAAACCTTTTCCCACTCTTCTTGTGCAAGCTCGCTGCCTAACTCCTCCAACCACGACAGTCGTAACTTCTCCCATGAATCTAACCATTTTGCATCAGGTTGCATGATTTTCAAAATACTTGACATTTTCTGTGATCCACTGGTCAGTACTTTAAAAACTTCTGGCTTCTGCAAAAGTGGTGCATCCATCATCTGCCTCCTCTCAGAGATTAAATCTACCAATTCACTGTATCTTCTTAACTCCCTATTTTCCAGGCCACATTTTTCTACTGGACTTTCAAAGGGTACCACCCCTGCCTCATTCCAGACATCACCAATTGTTAAGATGCCTCTCTTAATCTAACTCCTCCAATGCAATACTTTATTACTGATCTGAAGACCTGGATTATGCCATAGAGAGGCCACTTTATAAATGAATAATCCTTGCCCGCTTCCCACTATCAACTAAGTCAATGTGTCTTTTGCTGCCAAGACAGTTTTTAAAATCTGCACCCTCCCAGGTAACTTCCCAAAGGAATACAGGCATTTAATATCATATGGTGAATACTGCCGCATCTCAATTTGCAAACACCATGGCACCTGATTCTGATCCCCACTAGAGTAGCTAGACATCTTTTTCAACAGAAAGCTGTTGCTATAATTCTTCAGTATCGGGAACCCAAAACCTCCATCTTTAACGCTCTGGACCATAATGTGTCGAGGAATTTTGGCCCTCTTCCCTTCTCCCCATAGAAAATCGTGAAACAGCCTATCTATATGTCCAAGAGCTGTAAAGAGTAGGGGCAATGATTGAATAATATACAAAATCTTTGGCAACAGAAGCATTTTAATTGCATTTATTTTACCCCAAATGGTTAAAGTGATACGCCCCCTTTTCATAATATCCCTTCGGAGGACTTCAGTGATCCTATCTACATTATTATTCACTATCTTTTTAACATCCCGAATAATGTAAATACTCAAGTACTTTAGACACGCATTTTCCAATTTGCAGTTCCACTCTCATAATTGCACACGTCCTGGCGAGTTCCTCACCGGAAATACGACAGTTTTTTCCCAATTGATCTGGTAAGCCGATAACCTTCCTACCTCTTCAAAAATACTTCTCAATAGATGACCCCATTCAACAGGATTATTCAAAATAACCATTAAATCATCTGCATAGGCCATCATTTTAACTTCTCCATCTCCCACACATAGGCCTCGAACATTCCCATGTTGTCGTATGTATGCTAACAAAGGTTCCAATACTAGATTAAACAACGAGGGTGACAAAGGATAGCCTGATCGTGTGCCTCTATATAATGGAAATGACGATGAAAACCCCTCATTCACCCAGACCTTAGCTGTTATGTCGGTTTGCAGCACTTGAATAGCTTTAATAAATAAAGGCCCAAATCCCAATTTTGACAATGTGTAGTTCAGGAATCTCCAGTTTACCCTGTCAAAGGCCTTTTCAGCATCTAAAAAAATCAACAAAACCTCTTTGATCTCTGAGTCCGGTAAACTCAATAGATCTAATAACATTCTAATATTGTCGTATCCATATCGGCGTTTCATAAATCCTGTCTGAGATCGCTCTACCAACCCGCCCATATATTTTTCCAACTTATAGTCAAATTCTTGGTAAAGATCTTTATGTCAACATTAAGCAGGGAAATAGGCCGGTAATTACAGCACCTAGTAGTTTAATAAATAAAGGCCCAAATCCCAATTTTGACAATGTGTAGTTCAGGAATCTCCAGTTTACCCTGTCAAAGGCCTTTTCAGCATCTAAAAAAATCAACAAAACCTCTTTGATCTCTGAGTCCGGTAAACTCAATAGATCTAATAACATTCTAATATTGTCGTATCTATATCGGCGTTTCATAAATCCTGTCTGAGATCGCTCTACCAACCCTCCCATATATTTTTCCAACTTATAGTCAAATTCTTGGTAAAGATCTTTATGTCAACATTAAGCAGGGAAATAGGCCGGTAATTACAGCACCTAGTTGCATCTCTTCCAAGTTTTGGAATTACTGTAATGATAGCCTCCTTCATTGAAGTGTACAACGTCCCCTCTCTTAGAATATGATTATAGAAGCTACACAGTACCGGCGCTAACTCCTCATCGTATTCTTGATAAAACTATACTGTTAAACCGTCCATTGCCGGAGACTTCCCATTTGTCAGTCCCCCAATGACTGACATAACCTCTAGGATGGTAACTGGGGCTTCCATGAAATTTCTACCTTCTTCAGAGATTGAGGGGAGAGAAATGTTCTCGAAGATGCTATTCAGTTCTTCCATTCGTGGTGCATGATCTTCAGTATACAAATCAGGATAGAATGAACGGAAACATTCACGTATTTTGTCCTTCTTAACTACCAACTTTCCAAGTTCATTAACAATTTTCTGAACATACAGTCTTTCCGAATAGTTCTTCAATCTATTCACCAACAGTTTACCCGCACGGTCTCCTCCTTCCCAATATTTTTGCTTCACGTAATAAATTCCCATTTCAACTTGTGTATTCACCTTACACTTCCCATTTTTTGATTTCACAATTGCTTCTTTGTGTTTTTTTGGTGTGATATGCTTGCAAAGATGCTTTGCCTGTCTGCTCTGAACTGGCCATTTTGACAGCCTTTTTTTGGGCTTGTGGTGGGTCATCAGTGTTAGGGGTACTGTTGTTTTTCCGACAGATTGTGAGGGATAATCCCAAACTAGTCAGTTCAAACATGCTCGCCTTCAAAAGTGAGACTATCAACGCTGAGGAAAACTCAACCAGAGCCCAATTTGTTTTGCTACCCAACCTGGGTAGCTCAATACAAATGATGTCAGAAGAGTTGATTAGACCCAAATAGGGTAGTTGGCCCATAGTATTCAGTAGTCGGGAGCGGTTCAGGAAAGGGCTATAGTTTGTGGGATTTAATTCCTCTAGGATGACCCATTTCCCCAAGCCCTGTTGCTTCTTTTTTGCTAGATATTGCATTTCTCACAGGAGCAAGTCATTTTCATTTGTATACTCTTTGGGCATAGGTGTCAAGATCCGAGTCCACCTCCCCCTTCTCCTCACCTGACTCCTCTGAGGTAACTTCGTAAGGATCCGTCTTGGTCTTGCTGGGTTACTCTTTAGCTCTTGGTCCCTTGCCTTTCTGAGTTCTGGTCTTCTTTTCGTGAAGGTAAGGTCTGGCCCCTCTGGAGGCCACCCTGACAGAGGAGTAGGCCTGTCACAGGGGAAACCCAGGGGGCCAGCCTCCGCTCTAGGGAAAAAGCCCGTAGGCAGAAAAAACCCTAGTCCGTAGATGGGTTCCGAAGATGGGGTCTTTAGAAATCCTTAAGGTTGAATTTCCTGGATATTTAGGTAAAAGGACGTACTCAGTGCTACTGAAGAAAATGTCAAGACACAGAGTGGAAGGGTCTTAAACCCGGAGCGAGAGATAGGTAAGGAAAGGAGGATCAAATATAGTCTATGATGGTTAGCTGAGTATATGAGAAGAATATCTTGTCGAGTCAGAAAGAGGAAGGTAGGTATGTTCTGAGTAGCCCAAAACAGCATAGTGCAATATGAGTACGGCGGAGAAGGAAGGAAGAACCCCGCCGGGATGCAGCACGCCGAGAAGGCTGGGAGGTAGGAGTAAGAGCCCGAAACAGCGTAGTGCAATATAACCACGGCGGAGAAGGAAGGAAGAACCCCGCCGGGAAGCAGCACGCCGAGACGGCAAGGAGGTAGGAATAGGTAACGCAGAAGCGGCAAAGCGCAGCGCTTCTGCGCTCGTTAGAGACAGAATGAACAAGACTGAAGGGCTGAGAGTGCCGCCGAAAGCGGAACCAGCTGGGAAGCTCCTGTTAAAGGACACGGAGAACCGTGCAAGAAGCACCTCCGTGGCCGGAAAAAGGAGGAAGACCAGGCAGCAGTAATGTAAAAAAAAGCAACAGACAGAGATATTAACACACAGGGAAGGAACAGAAGGAATGATATCAAGGGAGGAAACACAGGATGGCAGTAGTCCAAAGTCGGAGCGTTGAGAAAGTAAACAAGCCACAGATACAACGTGCCGAAAAGTGGGCAGAGCCTGGTATTATAGGCTCCTGCGCCATGTTGGGTGAGGACTAGACCGTTCACCGTCGGAACCACCAGCGGTTCCAATGTTTCCAATCCTGGATCCTGACAATAGGGGCCGTTTTTTGTTTCGTCTGTAGTTCTCCTTTTTCCAATTCCTTTTCCTCTCTTTGCCAGAAACAGTCAGAAGGGTTTAGGCAGCAGCATGAAGAAAAGTGGTTTGTTTTTGAGTCTGTGAGCTTTTGTTGTCCCAGGTCTATTTGTGCACCTGATTTTGGGGCAAAATAGTCCTCTATAGGGCCATTGAGTATCACTTGTCCGGTGGAACTGTCAGGGAGGGTCGTTGATACTTTCTTCTTCTCTCTCGTCCCCTTTCTGGTTTACATCAGTTTCCAATCTAAGTTCAATTTATTCGGTCTTTGTTCCACTTGCGTGCATTGGATTGGATTTCTATCTCCTGCGCCCAATTTTACCATTTTGGACATTTTCAGAATCACTTCTTTAGAACACATAATGTCCATTTGTGTTGATGGAGGAAAAACACTTCTTCGAAGTCCCAGCTTGAACTTAAGGATTTTTTCTTTTGGCTATGAATAAAAGAGCAAGGAGCCATGAGTGCTCTATCACTCACCCAAGTAGATGGTATCAGTGTTGTTTTTAATACATTTTCTTTTCTTGCTGTTTTTGGTGAATTTTTCACAGGGACATTGTTTTTTTGAGGCGCTTCCACCACCACCACTTCCAGTATACTTTTTTTTTACATATTTTTTTATTTGCATTTTTAAACAGAACAATTGAACCTTTTGCATACTCCCCTTCTCCCCCCCTCTCCCTCTTTGGTTCGACAGAAGTCCATAGTCTGTGAGCACCATCTCAGGGCTTTGTGTTCTTTGGTATCAGGAGTCAGTGAGGCACAAGAGGTTTGTGCTCAGTCCTTGGGAGTATCTCTCCCGTGTTGACACGCTCAGAGTCTATTCTGCTATGCCCAGGAGGTGCATGTTCCTTGGGCACCAGGTGCTCCTTGATTCCTCCTGTAGGAACTCCAATAGCCTTCATCAGTCTGTGCGAAATCCGCTCTGGTCCCCTTGGAGAGAGTATGTGAGCCACTCTAGGGCTGCAAAGTTCCAAATCTTCGCCACCCATTCTTACTCCAGGGGGGACCCTTATATTTCCATTTTTGCACCAGCACTAGGGCACCCGCCATCATCATGATCACGTATACTTCGTGATCTGATTTTGAGGGAAGCTCCTCCAGCGTCCCATCTAGTCCTATCATAGCTAATCCTCTGTTGCACCCCCCGTCACCCCTGGGACCTGCGTTATTGCCTTTTCCTCGCCCCCCCAGTAGCCCTCTATTTGGGGGCAGTTCACCATATGTGGCTCCAGATTCCCTCTCCTCCACATTCCCTCCAACAGTATTTTGATTCCTCCAGGTACATTTTGTGGAGTCTTGAGGGTGTTAGGTTCCATTGGAATAGTAATTTAACTCAGATCACCCGGATTTGGAGGGATCTAGACAGTTTGGGAATGCTCGCCCATAGTTTCGACCACTCAGACTCCTCTATTGTGTGTCTCGTGGATAATTCCCATTTTTTCATATAGGGTCTTATGGGGGGGATTCAGGTATTTTTTGAAAGGGGTAAGCTGGCATGTCCCCGCTTGTTTCACCACGGGATGGAGCAACCAGTGCCTCAGCTGCACATAGCGGAATCTCTCCCTCTCGCCCAGGCTAAAGTCTGCCTTACATTGGTCGAATTGCTTGGCTTGGCTTCCCGCAAACATGTCTCTAATTTTTTGACATCCCCCCTGTTGCCAATCAGTGAATGCAGAGGTTTTGTTACCCGGGGTGAATTGTGGATTATCAAATATTGGCGTGTAAGGCGATGGGTGAGAGGTGAGGTGTGCCCTCTTTGTTGCTTTCAGTATACTTTTAATGTCTGTCTGTTCTTTAGAGACAGTAGAAATCAGAGTGGATAAAGCTTCTATTTTTTCTAGCACAAAAGTTGAAGGCTTTAATTGATAGCTCGATGGTGGCTTCCTTGTGGGTGTGGCTTTCCTCAATACTCTCTATGGTCGTTTCCGTAGACTAGGGCCGGAGGGAGATATCAAAGCCCTCAGGTCTGGTGACTGTGATAAAATCATATTGGTTTTGTTTCTGTCGTCTTCATAGGAAGGGAGCAATGTTTCCCTGCCAAGGGACGCACGCTGAAGACCCACCACCAATTTTAGTAATGAGTTATTGTTATTGATTATATGGGATATTGAGAGTTCAGAGCTGTCAGACAAAATGCTTGAATGTTTTGTCTGATTCGGGTGAGATTTTATGGAGCCAAAAATATTTGCAATATCTATTTTGGGCAGAGTGGTTGATTTTTGTTTAAGGGATGCTTTTTGCGCTGGTTTTCCATTTTTGAATTAAAGAGATTGTTTCATCGCACGAGGCAAAGCTGCTTTAGCGCTGCAAAGAGTAGTTTTGCGCATGGTAGCGTTTGGTATTATAGGGCAAGGTTTCAGGAACTGCTGTAGACAATAAGGATAGGCTTAGTCCAGGCTCCTTGGCAGAAAAGGGAGTTGGGAGAGGGGGGGCTGTGTCTTTTTGGCCTCTTTGCCCCGCAGCCACTACACACCAGACATTCCAAATGCACTGACTGTGCACGAATACGCGCAATAACGCGTTCGTGTCTGTGATTTAAGGAGTGGTGTCAGGGGGTGTATTCAGTGCCGAGTCAGTCCAAATCATCCTCATCCACTTCTCTCACAGTTATTTGCAGTCCTGGCAGTCCCTTGAATGCTTTAAGGACCCCTCTGGTTTTCCTCTTGTTGTTAGATTTTAGGATGTGGTTGGGGTACCCCTTAACACTTATTTTACGACTGCCACAAAATGTGCGTGTTTATTAGGACCTATAGGCTTCCGAATTCCAAGTGAGAGGATCACCTCACACCGACCACGGCACCACCACTCTTCCATTCTCCACCCCTGGGTAAGTGTTTTCCTTTTCCCCCAAACATTCCACAATATGCTCCCTCCCCTTGATGCCCCAGGTATATTGTACCTATTCGTCCACCCAAAAAGGTTTTGCTGCCCATTATTTACCCAGTCCAGATGGAACCTTCTTCTTTGATTGTAGTTCACGTACTTTCCTCTATTCCCATTCTTTAGTCTTGGTTGTCTCACTTGACAGCCTTGTATCCTGTTGTTCACACCCATCTTCTTCAATTTTCATAATCCTAAATCCTTCTTCTCAAGAGGTGATGCGATGTTGACATCCCGCGCAGGAGAACAATAGTCCACATGGGAATGTCCATCTGTAGCGTGCATCGGAGCTTTAACCACCGGCCTCATCAATCTCCACTTCACCAAAGTGGACTGTGCTAAGTCCTGATATAACTGTATTTCAACCCTGTTCAGGTTTATTGGACTTGCCTTTCTTGCCGCTTGTAAAATCTCCTCCTTTTGTTTCTATCGCCGGAGTGCGGTTATTACATCACAGGGTCTGGCACCAGGCTTTGCTCTTCTAGGACCTGCACGATTAATGCGGTCCAGGGGTACTTCCTCTCCAGATCCAGTAAGTCAGCAAAAACTCTTTGCAGCATATCTTTCCATTCTTGATCCTCTACTCCCTACGAGAGTACTGGAACCCTAATGTTGATTCTCCTTGAACGATTTTCAAGGTCTTCCATCTGGTTCTGTAGATGTTGTGTGGCCGTTGCAAGGGGGTCAGTTAAAACATCTAGTTTGCGTGTATCATCTGGCAGCTCCTGAATGGTGTTTTCGGTAGTATCAAGACGTACCCCCACTGCAGCTATATCCCCTTTGACCTCCTGCAAGGATTGAGCCAGCTACGCTCTGATCATACTCAGATGCGATTGTAGGGCCTCTGCCACCTGATCACTAAAAGCTTTGAAACATTGCTGGAATACTTCTTTTGTTACCTCTTGTACAGTTGACCATATTGGTGACCCTCTTGAGATCTCTTGTTCCTGAGCGATTTGTTCTTCTGCCGACCCAACCTCTCCCGTCTTCATCCAGAGATTTGACAATGCCCCATCTTGTTGTTTCTTTGCCCATTTAGGAGTACAGGCCCCTTTCTTTGATTCTTTGGGTCTGTTTCTTGACATTTTTAGGAATGTGTGAGGGTGACTTTTCTATCCCCGCTGTGGTCAGATCACGTAGAGAAATCTCTGTTTTGTCCTAATGTTGATCAATTCTGAAGAATATCACACAATCCAGTCCAACTGCCCTTTCCCACTCTGTCTGGGCTCACCAAAAGGCCTTCTTATGTATTCTGCTACCCCCAAGCCAGCATTCACCAGTCATTTTTCTGCTGCCACAAGCGGTTTCTTTTTGACCCCTCCACCTTTATTCACATATTCCACCTCAATCGATCCCCTTCCAATGCGCCCTTCATTCTGCTCCAGGTGCCTCAGTAGGCAACGTGCCCATTTGTCCTGCAACAAAGCCAGCTATGGTACACCCTACAGACCAGATCCGCCTCTAATAGTCGTGCAGGGGAGGGGGTCAGGCCAATCCTCCCTGGCCCCACTTCAACCAATTTTTCAAAATAGTCAAAATGGCGCGATCAGGCGGGGCACTACCTGTTTCAGATGCTAACCACTGCCAATCCACCAGAATCCGACGCAATCTCGACTTCCTTGGGTTCCAAGTGAACGTTGGGTCACTTCATGATTTCATCCTCTCCCCAGCTAGGTTACTAATGCTAAATGTTTGTTGTTATTGGTGGAACCGAGCAGGAGCTCACTTCTCATGATGCAAGCGTCCCAGTGGCCATCTTGGAATGCAGATGTTATTAGTAATGACACCCATGTTTCTTTTACAACATGCCTCTATGGCTTATTGTGATGCAGATTAAGTGGCCAGCTTTTTTTGACCAACAACCTTATTTACCTTCTCACCCCTTTATCGCCCCACCTTTTTTTAGTACTGAGACGAGGAAGAGGGATGGAACAATGAGGATGACCAGAAGCGGTAAGCAAACGCCATGTTCTAGTCTTTGAAAAGTGTTAACTAAAGCCAGGAAGTTTAAAACACACACAGCTGAACAGAATACAAGTGAGAAGCAGAGACTGCTGACGAGAATAGCGTGCAGAGAGACCGGCCCACGAGAACCTCACTGCTTTATTGCTATAGGCAGCTGGAGCTGCCAGAAGCAAAGGAAGATAAAGCAGAAGCCAAACGGCTAACAGGACGCAGCCCCAGTCAGCGAACCAAAGGAGAAGAAGGTGGAATGACACGTGTAATGCTAGAACTGCCCGCTAAACCCTGAGAGAATAAGTGAGTTACCCGAGCGCTTGAGAGCGAGTGTTGCATATCATCAACAGTGCAAGACAGCCCAATTAAAGTAATTGGAGGAACTGACACAAATGCAGTTTTAAGAGCGGGTCAGTTATTGAAATCTTGGAAAGAAAGATTGATACAAGTACCAACAATGTTAAGAAAGGGATGGTGACCCAAATCTTTGAAAGAGAAATCAATACACATACAAACAGTATTAAGAAAGGGTCAATGACCCAATGCTTGGAAAAGGACATTGATATGAATATGACCAGTGTTAAGAAACGGTTGGTGACCCAATATTTAAAAAGAGAAGTGGATATCAATAAGAAATTTACTGAGAAAGGGTTGGTGACCCATTACTGGAAAAGCCTTATTTCTTGGATGAGAGGAGAGAAAGAGTGAGGGGAGAACGGAAAAGCCCAGGTAGGATAGTGAACCAGGCAAACAGTGAGTCTGGGACTTAGACCCATGAACGCATATAAAGCCCTGGCAGGATTGTAAAGCAGGCACTGTGGGAGTCTGGGACCGGTACCCAAGAAACAGAATTGTGATATCCTGGCAGGGGAGTAAACCAGGAGTAAGAAGAGAAGTAAACCAGAAACTTTAGAACAGTGAGAACGAATACAAAAAGGGAAGACACGTACCCCTTTTTAAGGATCAGTAATAAACTCACAATAACCTTGCAGAAGAACACACCAGGAGTAAAAAGAGGAACAGTCAAAGGAAAGGACAAGAACCATACCCCTTTAAGGTTAATTGAAGTAACCAGAAGATTAAAAAAACTGTGTGTTTAAAAGAGACTCAAGGGAAGGTTTATTCACACTGGAATATATTGGATGGTGAATAACAGAAGCAACAAAGGGAACAAGTTATTTTCCTTATACCTATGGAAGCAGAGGGGTGCCAGGATGAAGAGGGAAGAGGGGGGAAGGAAGGAAAGAGGAATCAGGAGATGCTATGGGGGGAGGGGAGGTCAAGAAGGCAAAGGCTTTAGAGAGCTGCTCCGAGATGAGGGAGGACCACTGGTGATCCGACCCTTTCGTGCACATGGCAACAAGATGGGATTGCTGTCAAGGAGGGGAGGACGGAGGAGGGGGAAAGGGAAGTTCTCTGTTTATAGTTTGGGGTTGTACGCTTTAAATGGTTCAATCAGTGACACGAGCCACAGTGGGGAACACACCTCGGGAGGGGGGTCTCGGTAGCGGGAGGAGGGCTCTATAGGAGAAATGGTCCTCGGCTCGCTCAATGTTAGGGGTCTCAACACGCCAGGCAAGAGATCATTAGTTCTGCATGCATTTAAAACGGCGAAACTAGACTGGATGTGCCTCCAGGAGACACACTGGCAGAAGGGTAGGGGACCCCGACTGCATGCAAGAGAGGTTGGAGAGGTGTTCATGGCCTCAGATACAAAGAAAAGGAGAGGGGTTGCTCTCCTGGTATCAGCCCGGTTGGGCTTTCAGGCAGAGGGGGAGCTTTCAGATCAGCATGGACGCTTCATATTTGTGAAGGGGAAACTTAATGGGTCTCTGATCATAGTTGGAACGATTCATGCTCCGAACACAGGCCAAGGAGTGTTCTGTGAGGGGTTGGGGGACAGGCTGATCCAGTTTGTGGAGGGTCACCTGGTAGAGGGAGAGGATTTTAAGGTGGTACTAGACCCCCAGAGGTTCCGAAAGGGGTTGGGCAAAGTGGGCGGGTCCCGCCGACAGGCACTCTGACCGATTTCGCAGGGTTAATGAGGTCCTGGGCCTGGTCGATTCCCTACCTTCGACAGCTGAAGGTGAGAAGCCGTTCACCTATTACTCTGCTGTGCATAATTCCTACTCACGGATAAACCTAATTTTGGCCGATGGACACCTGAGAGCCCAGGTAGTGGAGTCCTGGGTCGCCCCAGTCCCGTGGTTGGACCACAACATGATGAGAGTAGTGTTGGGGAAGGGATGGATGTTCTCCCCCCGGTGGTGCTGGAGATGCAACGATTTCCTGTTAAGGGACACAGTGGTAACTGAACAGCTGCTCACGGAAATCGAGGAATACTTTATGTATAATGAAACTGGGGAAGTTACGGTGCAATCCCTTTGCGGAAGGATTTAAGGCAACATTAAGGGGAGCCCTCATAAGGATAGTGTGCCAGAAAAAGAGGGAAAGGGGAAATAGGAACAAGCCCTGCACCAGGAAATAGCTGAAGTGCAGCCCCCCTCTCCCCAGACAGGGTGAATAGACTCTGGCATTATAGGACACTGCTAAACGCCATCCCAGTACTGGACACAGAGAAAAAAACTCCTATTCCTGAAGCAGAAATGCCATGAGAAAGGAAAAAAGGATGAGATCATAGCCTGGAGGTTAAGGGAGGAGCAAAGCGGAGGACCAAAGGGGGTGTAAAAACTAGGGCTACGATCAACAGGGAATTGAATGGGAATTTGCGGCATACTATAAGGACCTCTACTCATCGGAGTGGAGACGGGGAAAGTTGGAAGCCTTCTTAGGGAACCTCCTCCTCCACAGGATAGCGAAAGATGTGTCAGAAAACCTAGATAGGCTCATAACGGTAGAAGAAGTGCAACTGGCTATCAAAGGTATGAAAGCGGGGACCGCGCCCAGGGAGGATGGCTTCTCAATGAAATTTTACCTGCTGTTCCGGTCCGCTCTGGGCCCTTACCTGGTTAGGGTTTTCAATGCTTGCCTGGAGGGAGAGGCGCTCCCACCTAAAATGCCAATAGCCACGATACTGGTTATTCCCAAAGAAGGGAAGGATCCGACCATCTGCTCATCATACAGAGACCCATTTCCCTCCTGAATAACAATGTTAACATTCTGGCTAAGATCCTGGGAGGAAGGCTGGAAGGAGTGCTGCCTACATTGGTCCATGGTGACCAGGTAGGCTTTGTAAGCGCGATACAGGGGGCAGATAATATAAGGAAGACTTTCAATTTGATGCATAGTGCACCGACCAAGGAGCAGAAGGCCGACCTAATTTCGCTAGACTCTGAAAAAGTCCTTTGATAGAGTGGAGTTGCCCTTCATGATGAAGGTCCTGGAGAAAATGGGGTTAGTGGGGAACTTTTGGAGGTGGGTGGTTCAAGGATTCTCTACATAGGAATTCGCCCTAACAAGGGGCGTGAGACAGGGCTGCCTCCTCTCACCATTGATCTATACTCTGACCATGGTACCCTGGCGATAGCGATCCGGGAGAACAAGCTGATAAGGGGCATCCGCGGGTGGTGGTGGGAGTTCAAGTGTAACCTCTCACTCTTCACAGACGATATACTGGCCTATTTCACAGACATTGAGGTACCTCTGCCAGCCCTAATGGAACAAATAGCACAACATGGTGCCCTCTCTGGCCTAAACATTTACGTTGACAAATCCTGTATAATGCCCATCCAGAACCACAGCCCCCTCCTAGAGTCGAGGAACAGATTATGGTGCATGAGGGTGGAGCAGGAGGCCATAACGTATCTGGGGATCCAGGTCACGAGTAACCTAGAAAAATTGGTTAAGGCGAACTATGACCCACTTCTGGACCAAGAAAAAAAATCAGATTTTAAGAGATGGACCCCATTAACTTTAATGTGGTATGGGAGAATGATCTCCATAAAAATGAATGTCCTCCCCCGCTTGCTATATGTCTTTGCAGGCATCCCATGCCAGCCCACGGAAAGGTTCTTTGGGGAGCTGGCAGCAGAGGTTCGTAGATTCATCTGGCAGAATAAAACACCCAGGGTAAAAATGGAGACGCTGACACTTCCAAGGGAGGAGGGACGATTTGGATTCCCTAATTTTAGGTTATACCACAAGGCGGCACAACTGAGGATTATGCTCGAGCATATGAGAGAGGAAGCAAGGATCTCATGGATGTACCTGGAGGATCTGGTAGCCCACACTCTCAAGATTAGAGATTATCTCTGGGCCCGCACTAGAACTATCTCCGGAAGGCCGAAAGCCCACTCAACCCTGAGCATGCTGTGGTCAAACTGGAAGGACAATGCAGCCAACCGAGAATTGTCGATATGGCCCTCACCTTAGTGTGGTGTCCCACTTTCAATCTAGCCAGTAGGAAGTTGAGGTATGCGCAGGAGTGGTCTGACGCAGGACTGGAAAGGGTGGGTCAGTTGTTCAAGGAGGGGGAATTCCTGGGGTTGGAAGAGCCCCAATAGGTTCAGGGGAGTCATAGGATCCCAGTTTTTGAATACAAAGGAAGCAAAGGTATTATAACTGACCTCAAGTGAGGAAAACCCCTTAAAAGGGAATTAACACCTTTTGAGAAGGCCATAGACACTGCCTCCATGAGAAAAGGCAGCCTGTCTAGGCTGTATAAGGCTATGAACATCACGAAGCTGACAGGGAGACAGATGTTCCAGAGACAATGGGAGGACCTTGTAGGGTGCGATATCACAGCAGAGGAGTGGGTGAATATAGTGTGGTGTCCCACTTTCAATCTAGCCAGTAGGAAGTTGAGGTATGCGCAGGAGTGGTCTGACGCAGGACTGGAAAGGGTGAGTCAGTTGTTCAAGGAGGGGGAATTCCTGGGGTTGGAAGAGCCCCAATAGGTTCTGGGGAGTCATAGGATCCCAGTTTTTGAATACAAAGGAAGCAAAGGTATTATAACTGACCTCAAGTGAGGAAAACCCCTTAAAAGGGAATTAACACCTTTTGAGAAGGCCATGGACACTGCCTCCATGAGAAAAGGTAGCCTGTCTAGGCTGTATAAGGCTATGAACATCACAAAGCTGACAGGGAGACAGATGTTCCAGAGACAATGGGAGGACCTTGTAGGGTGCGATATCACAGCAGAGGAGTGGGTGAATATTTATAAAGTGGTCTTCCAGGGAGACCTATTTACGTCTGTGATGGAACATAACTATAAAATGTTAATGGTGTGGCACAGGGACCCACAGAGACTATCCAAGAGGTTCCCGGGGACATCCCTGTTATGCCCAAGTGGATGTGGCCAGGTGGAGACTCTCGCCCATATGTGGTGGCGATGCCCAAAAATACAGGTATACTGCGATGAGGTACTAAGCTGGATGAAGGATATCACGGGGGTGAAACTGGGGTTGGACCCTCTACAACTACTGATGGGGCTCCCGGCAAGAGACAGAAATGAATATAGACTCCCCAGAATGTGGCAAGCAATGTTGAGGGCGGGACGTCTCGCTGTGGCCCAGGGATGGTAAAGCAATAGGTTGCCTGCGAAGCCGGTATGAGAAAGAAAGGTGCAGAACATGATGGTGATGGACAGGTTGACAGCTGTGGTGCACAATAGGATGGGTTGCTTCGGCGAAGAATGGGGACCGTTCCTCTGTAGAGGAGAAACGGAGGGTGTGTCCCCCTAAGTCCAGGGAACATATAAATTAAACGCAGAACAGAGACGATGGATTGGATCAGATAGCCGAGCAGATGCAGATGTGACTATTTAATATGATCTGCCGACCACAGGCGAGACATTTCCCAGGTGGGTTGCGGGTTAACCACAGACATTTCAGTAAAATACATTGAGAAAAGATAGAACCATCACAGTTAAGGGGGCAGGGGGAAGGGGGGGTCAGGGGTTGTTCATCGGGTTTTGTTCTAAACGTTGATGTACTCAGGGGTCCCTCTTGGGACAAGGAGATGGAGGAGAAGGGGGTAAGGGGACTCCATTGGTTGGATAATTGATTAATAATATCTGCTGTATGTACGACTTTCTATGTTTCAAAAATGCAAATAAAAAACGGGGGAAAAAATGAAAAAAATATATAAAAATATGGAAGAATAATAAGTGGAGAAACTCAAGGGAGAAGTTGTCCCCCTTGAAACTGTGAAGTGAAATATTGTATAAAGAAATAGACACAAGGGTAAAGCCATTTGAAACAGTGGAACTTTATTTGACCTTTTTTCCAGAAGTACCGGACAGACAGTGAATGACTGGATGAGACATAGGGGAAGGGAGGAGCCCTTCCTCTCATGCAACTTTAATTCCTTTTTGTTTTTGGCACCTTAGGACTTTATGTTTGGACCTCTGAAAGAAAGCTACAAGTCCATAGCTTACAGAAATCTCCTTGTACACATTGTTTTAAGTGTAGCATGTAAGGGTCAGTTAAGGGTTTTTGGACACAGGATGGAGGACGCTCTTTGGTTTAACTTCCTGACACAGGCGTTCATTATTTTTTCGAAGTGGCTGTAAAGTGAGGCAGTCTGCAGCAGTCATACGTTTTTCCTGGTGATTAGTGAAAGGAGAATTATTTGCGTGCTACCATAGCAACTGTTGTGACTTTCCATCTGAAAACAGGCTCTGTGCTTTTAACTAGTAGAGGGGACGTGGTGTTAGCGAGACGAGCTCCACCCCCCACACAGCCAACAAAACCTTGCAGGACCGCGAAGCGGCCACAAAGTGGCTGTAAAGTGAGGCAGTCTGCAGCAGTCGTACATTTTTCCTGGTGACTAGTGGAAGGAGAATTCTTTGCGTGCCACTGGAGCAACTTGTGAGACTTTCCATCTGAAAACAGGCTCTGTGACTTTAACTAGTAGAGGTTACGCTGTGTGAGCGAGATGAGCCCCACCCCCCCACACAGCCGACAAAACCTTGCTGGACCGCGAAGTGGCTGTAAAGTGAGGCTGTCTGCAGCATTCGTACGTTTTTCCTGGTGACTAGTGGAAGAAGAATTCTTTGCGTGCTACCGGAGCAACTTGTGAGACTTTCCATCTGAAAACAGGCTCTGTGCCTTTAACTAGTAGAGGGGACACTGTGTGAGCGAGACAAACTCCACCCCCCACACAGCCAACAAAACCTTGCGGGACAGCGGAGCGGCCGGAAAGTACTGCAGGCAGGTGGCAGGCGAAGAAAACCGTCCTTTGACTGATCGGCTGTCGACTGAGTGAAGTGGAGCAGTGGATTCGCTGGTTCCCACGGCACAAGTTGAAATCCGGGGTAAGTCAATCTGACTACTAAAAAACACTCCAGCACACAGGTGTGTATCAGTCACACCGGTTATCGTCCACGCTTCAACTCAACAGTGAACCCAGTGCTGGCATCAGGTCACTCAAGCCCCCACGTTAATAACTGATCCTTTGTTTTGAGATAACAACGCCTTGATATAGAGGGTCGTCATTTGTTGCGCCTCAGACCTGTTAACGCGCTCACACTCAATCCCAATAGTTTGGGCTCTCCATAAATATGTCGAGGCCTACAGAATCCAAGGTGCACAACCCGAGCGGGTGTATACAGGTCACGGATGACACGCAAACGGATACAGTCATATGTCCGTTCGGCGTAACAATGGAAATTGAAGCAAATAACACCTCCTCAACAAACTTATTGGAAATGGCGCACGAGAAATCTAATCAAGAGACACTCCCTGATGGAGATGTGTTCCCAACACAACTAACCACAGATAGGGGGGGAGTCTTACTGCATACCTATGGACAATTCTCAGCCGCTGTTATTGCAAACAGAAGTAACAGATCTCCCTTTTACTAGAGGATCAATGACTAGCCTGGTGCAAGACAACAGGGCACCCCTGGCTCACAAGAGCGCGCTTGAAACGTATAGATTTGGTAGACCATCTGTAAAACATGGTCAAGGGGTGCCGAAAGCTTGTTGGAAACAAAAAGGGCTGATGAAATTCAACTTTTTTCATCATCAAAGTTTTTTTTACGGTAAATCAAACAGTACACAAACCTTAGTGAGACAGGAGGGAACCCCAAAGGCAGATCAAGTTAAAGTTGTGATGTCGAGAGCCCCTGGATTAAACCTTAGTGGGCCTACTCCACCTTTGGTTGAAGTAAAGAATGACCCGGCTCAGGGGCTCATAAAGGAGCTGCAAATCCAAATTCCTGCCACGAAGGAGCACAGACATCCAGAAAGACAACACTTGAAGGCCTAATTGCGAGACACTTGTACTGTAGCAACGGCTCAGCTCTCCAAGCTTAGTGCCGCAGTATGCAGCAGGAAAAGGCCTATGTTTGAGGTTCAATACAGAGAGACTCTCACAACCTGGTTCATAAAAAAGCAAGACGCTCTTTGGAAGTAAGCCAGACAAAGCCAAATCATACTGCAAACTGGAGCTGTACAATGGCTACCTTGCCTTCAGCCCAAGGTGACCAGACCAAAGAGAGAAAGTTATGATGGATGAGGACCTACTCTTAGATCTGGCTGCAACTCAAATAGAGGAACAACTACAGCAGAAACCCATGCTAGATGGAGGGTTTATAGCAGAAATGACCATCTTACTTGCTCCCTTTATGAAGCTCTACAAGAGCCTGAATGAACAAATCAAGGATCAAATAATGGTCATGGCGATGCCCATTCTAAAATAATCTTCATGTAGGGTTTTATTACGGCAATCTAAGGTAACTTGGAAAAGATCACAGAAACCAATGCTGAGCAAATTACCAACATATTGCGGTGCATTATTGAACCCATATTCAACCACAGGAACCAGAGAAGATCAGTACAGAAAAACCAGCACAAGGATCTACCTAGTAACATGGACCCACTGTGCCTGGATAGCATGGATACAGTCTTTTCAACTACTAGAATCAATGAAGGCCATGTAGGAACACCAATGGTCACTATAAGGAAATAGGATAGACCTATGAAACGGAATAACTTAAACAAGTACTCAGGGGAGCGTACAAGGATTGTAGATAGTCAAAAATAAGAGACTCTTGCTCCCCCTGAGCCTCCACCCGCCTTGGAGAAACAAAGAATTGGTACCATTGACCCCCATCAGGAGGTTATCGAAACATTATCTACCTCACCTATACAGGTAAAACCATGTACAACCAAGGGTATGCAACCAACTCTGTGCGGCAAGATAAGTCCCAGGTCGAAACAGGTAAACAATACAACATATTTTCTAAATAAGTTCCAGGACTGAAGACCACTCAAGGAGCAGAAAAGTTTATCCACACAAGAAGACAATTATTAAAATCTGCCCTATTTAAAAAGAAAAGAAAACGGGGGCAAAGGAGCGAGGGTGACCTGCAACCATCAAATACTCTTAAACGTCAACTTATTAAGATCAAAAGGCCTTTACTGAGAAACCGTTTGCCTCCAACTAAAAACAATGACGAAGCCAATGGGGAGATCACACCAGCGAGGGAACAAGACACGACAAGTAAATGCCCGGTGAGGAAGATTAGAAGTCTATCCAACAACGAGTCTACCTTACAAATCCAGGATGTGGAGGAAGAGAGCAGAGACCTAATACATCTCTCAACCTACTCATCAGATGAAGATACTTCTAGCCCTCTCTCAAGGGCAATTGAAATAGGGTGAGCATACTAGAGAGACCAGCAGAGACAACTGTGAGTCTAGACCGGTGCTGGGTGACTCAGAGTCTGAAGTTGAAAGGGGATTCATCATTGAGTGAGGAGAACGAATAGAACCCTCGCTAAATGTGCAAAACCCCAGGACCCACCGACAAGATCTTAGGAGGAGAAGGGCCGTTATCCCACGGGTTCCCGACGAGGTACCTCATCCCTCCTGAGTATCCAGGAGTAATCTAACGTTTGCTGCATTACAGTTCAAGTCATTGGAACAAGAAAGACTGGACCTGGTTAAAAAAACACATCCAATCATTACCTTTTAGCAAGTTGAGAACAACAAGATCTAAGGAGCGCAAACGGCACCAAGGAAAGGTACAGAACAACTGCAAGGATACCTTCCAGATTTCTCTAGAAAGAATGTTCTATATAAAGGAGGACCTCATCTAAAATAGATGGAACGTACTGGGATTATTTTATTGTATTCCATCACTAGGAGCAATCAAATCTAAAGATATTCTTTTGATTGAATTTCCAGAAAAAGCTTGAATGGACAGAGTGTTGATTTACCTGGACTGCTCATTTAAAAACCACCTATTGTTGGCTTCGGGAGAACAATTATTGGCTATGGGTTTTCTCCTGAAGAATCTGGAAACACAGGAAGCACCCACACAGATTCATGAACAAGTGCCTGCACGTGGAGTCTGGTTGAAATCCAAAGTTAGTGCCTCTGAAACATCTAAACAACAGAGAAAAAAGGATAACCCCCCAAGCGTGGGACCCAAAAGGGCATCTAACGGTGGGCATATAGGTCAAGCTACCTTTCAGAACGTGATCAGACCCAGAAGACCCAATAAGGCAGAAACTGACCATAGAGGTCCTGAAACCAACCAATTGGAAAATGAAGATTGGAGTTGGCATCCGGGAACACTGGCATCAGGGTCCCCTCATTTATAACATTTAAACTTAGGGGAAGAGGCGGAAAAGCCACTTTTGGTACTTGGTAGCTGGAATACGCAGCGAATTTTCCATCTTTTCGGTAAAGGAGATCTAGATTTCGATCAGTACGACATAATATGCCTCCAGGAAACTTGGCTCAGAGAAACCATTATCCGTCAGGGTTTTGCAGTTCAACAGAATATGGGTGAAAAAGGTCTCATGGGTCGCCCATGGGGAGGTAAAATTACCTTAGTCAATAACAACAGTGGTCTTGAAGTTGTGTCGACAGAAAATCCATCACCTCTGATACAGGCTACTACCATCAAAGAGGTTGACAGAGGACACCGACAACCTTGGGTTGGGCTGCTACTGAATCTGTACTGGAACACTGCCTCCACGAGGGCCGAGGTATTCATAGAAAAGATCATCACTTTAATCGATCAAGCATGAGTGACGTGGTCCAACTTGGACATAATGGTGTGTGGTGACATGAACATTCAATGCTTTGATGGAAACCTCAATTTAATCACGGAACTCGTGCCAAACGCCACACCACAAATTATTAGAGGGCTGCAACTGAGAGAACAAATAGCCTACAGAAACATTAGGCTAGTGAATGGGAGTATCAAGGGTGACGCTCCACATGGAGCGACGTGGAAGAGAGGGGCTGAACGCAACATCCTGGATAACCTCTTTGTATCGGAAAGAGTCTTTTAGAATCTGAATCTTCTGGACATACAAGTTTTTTATTCCAGTGATCATAACATCTTAAAACTGACTGCTAACAACTGGATCACTTGTATAAGGGATGTGATTGGTGTTAACTTAAAAGTTGAAGCGTCTTTCGTAGTGTCATGCTAAACTCAAACGTCATCTCCAAACTCCTCTTTTAAGTGAAAAAGGAAACATTTCTCCTCTATTCTTGATAGAGCTTTTTACACGTGGCTGTGTTATTCTTCACTGGGGTTACATTATCCCCTTCTTTATAATAAAAATAATAAAGGACAAAACAGACAACATAACATATCCAACAAAATATTATATTCTTCAGCCGCTTCTTCTTTCTTCTTGGCACATCCATGTATAAAATCGTCATTTGCTTCCTGCAGAAACCAAATAGAGCCAAAGTCATGATAAGCTAACAAAAACTGTATTTCCCTAAAACAGGCCTTTCTTTCTCCTTCGGCACAGAGCCCCTGCCCTCGTCGCCTATGTTTTTCCTTAACATGATGATGCTGGGGTAATTTCTTTATATCCCTGGCCAGGTAGAATTCAGATTTATTTTCTTTTAAGTAGAAATGATAGTGCACTTTAATTAATTTATTTTTTGTTGGCAGTCCTGTCTTCTAGCGCTTTTTGTCCTGTAGAAAAGGTCTTTTCTGTGCTTTTGTAGTCCTTCTTCCGATGATGTGGGACCACGGCCTCTTTTTTATTTGCTGTGTTTATTCATTTGGGATACAATTACCACTTTTGTTGCTTTTCCTACCCTGATCTACCTATCCATGACGCTGGGAATAAGCGCTTGTCCCATTAAGTTCAGGCGAGTGTGGCATATATGCATACAATATTTGCCTATCACTACATATGTATCACTTAACATGTTCTTCTTTGTTCCTTTACGAAAACATACATATATCCAACACTGTCATGATTCCTGCCCCTCATGTCCACAGCCCTCTAAGATGTCAGGCTGGAGCCAGGCCACAATCATCTACATGGCCCTCAAGGGCCTCTCCATACCTTCAAAGATCCACTTGGATTCAGACATGGCGCTTGTGGCACCAGACTCACTCACTCCCATAGGATAACATTGGAGATCGGACTTGTAGTGCATTGATGGGGACAAGATGGGTGCCCCCATATATTTCGGTTCCCAGAACTGCATGTGCAGTCTAGTCTTTTGGATGTGGTTCAGCCCAGAGATACATGGGATACCCAGAGACTATTTAAGCCACGCCCAGGCTGAGAAACATGCTTTGCGTTTTCTGCACCTGCAGCGTGACACTCACCGTGTTCGGATCGGTCTACAGTAGGCCTGCATCTTTTTTCTGCGCTCAGCTGCTGCAACAACAAGAACACCGTTAGGAACAGCCTTACCTTGCGGCGCTTCTGCCCATCATTCATCGCTCTTTCTGTTCTGCGGGCATCTTCGGCAGTGTCATTCCCATCCCGGCACATCGCTTCCTAAGGAAAAGGGAAAAGAACAGAAAAAAGGCATTACTAAGCATTCAGCAAATCTTTGCTTATTTTTAAAGACTGTACAAGCTTCAAACGCTTACCTGAATCCCAGCCGTTCTGGGGGAACTCTGTCTCCGGAACTTCTCATCCATCTGCAAGAGGGAAAAGACACTCCAGGTTAGCATGGAAACATCTAGAGGTGCCGCATACCGCGCTTACTCACCGCATTTCTTCTTCGTAACCGGCATCCACGCTGAAAACGTTGTGGCACCTAAAAGACACAGAATAAGAACTCAGTTCAATACAAATACGAAAGGGTCGCATCACGCTCTCACTCACCTTCAGCGCTACACATCTCAGCAGCACGTCGCCATCCCCGGACGCCGGCCATCATCTAAGGAAGGAAAGGAACGAAGTTAGAGAACTGTTCAAAATACTCATTATACTTACCTGTCGGACTCTTGCCAGTGAAGTAACTAGGCAGCAACAAGCCTGCATCAATCGAAGCACCCCTGCGCTGAAAGCAGGACGGAGAGCACACTTTCCGAGAAAACAAGGTGAGCTGTGGATCAAAGGGAAGGGTTGGACCCCGTGGAAGAAGGGGTTCAAGCACACAGAGACAATAGGGAGTTAAACTCTACCAATCCTGTGTTTCAGGCCCAGTCTCCAGTCGAGTAGACTCCAGGGAAGGGTTTGAGGTCGTAAGAGGTCAGAACAGGCTGAGTGACGTCCCCGTGGATACCAGGTGAGCGTTACAAATACATATTACTATACATAAATATAATCATAAAATAATCTCTTCACCTTCTTACGTCCAAAGGTCTTCTTTGCTTTCTTCACTAGATATGGCCATACTTGCATATCTATACTATTATTTGCCTAGACCTGCTACTCTTTTCTTGGTGAAAAATGTAATCAGTTTAAAACTACTGCATCCCTCACTGCCTTTTACTTGTACTCACCTGGGTCCTCTTTCTCCTAATAATGATCACATAAGGACATTCACACACTTTTTCTGTCGACTGGTACTTACCTTTTCTCTCTTTCTATTCATCCACTAATACTTACCTTTTCTCATAATATTGTGTTCAAATTGTATCACTATACTCCACTAAGGCCATATAGACATTCCTTCTGTGCTTCCAAAAATGACACCTTTTTCACCTATAACATTTAATCAAAATGTTTTCATAAACACATACATACATAAAACAATGTTCTTGTTACTTAATCTTATATGTTATTTTGTGCACTGGTGGAAGTTCTATCATGATAAGTCAATCTCGGCTGTCAATACTTGCTTGGCCTTTTATTCTTATCTTTATTTTATCAAATATACCACATTGATCAATTTGAGGAGGCATCATCAATTGCTGCATATTTATCCAAAAATCTGAATATTTTATCCACGCCTTTTTCATAAATCTTATGCAATGATGTTATTTTTGTTCCTTCATTTACACTTTCTATCAATTTTATTATATTGTTGCTTTAGTATTATATTTTAAAGTTCTTTTCTTTCTTTCTTTATTTTTGTTTTGATTTTAACCCCCTAATTGACGTCAATCTTTTGGTTAGGAACTTCTAATAAGCGCTTACATTTTTATTTTTTACTATCGTTTTATATTTATTAGTCTAGATACAACACAAACTTTTATACTAACATATTGTAACCCCATACATATGTGCACTTTCAATTTGTTTCCTTACACATATCTTCCTTTACTATTCTCTACTAAATGTATCTCATCTCTTTTTATTACTCCCTGTGGGAGTTTGACACGCTCTTCTAATTGGCTCTACCTTATGGAGCTATAGTGTGTGCCCTTTCTGTCTCTCTTGAGCACATGAATTTGAGATATTCTATCTCTCTTCCTTTTATATAATCCCCCAAAAATCCTATTACTCTTATATGTATACATATATTTATAACACAATCCTTTCTCTTTTTCTTGAAAATACTACAAATATATTACAACAATAATATGTACCCTATGTTCTCTTATATTGCATTTTAGTAGGACATAATGTTTCTAACTAGTGTACGTAAGGTAAAGAGAGGGCAGCCTATGTGTGTGTGTGTGTGTGTGTGTGTTTTCATTGAAGCGTTGAAAGCGTTCTCTTACTACCTAAATGTATATTTGTGTTACTTGAGCATGTGATCTGTTGATTGTCTGTGCTGTCACGGGATTGAGTGTGTGTGTTGGTGGTCTAGCTTTATGGAGCTGAGTGTGTTAACTATTGATTTTGTGCAGAGACTGTTGCTGGTTTGTTGATTGTGTGTGCGGTTTCATGAGACTATGCATGTGTCTTTGAGCTGAAGTTGTGATCTATTAATTTCCTCCAGGGTCAGTGTCTAGTGGTGAGGGGTGTACTGGTCTATAGGGAACTCTGGAGATTTCCCTGTAGGCCTCCACACCCTGGGCCTCTTGTGTGGTATTTCCAAATGTTCCCATAGGAAAAGGGTTGTGTTTGCTGAAAATGTGTAATATGGGTCCACTCTGAAAATTATTTCCTGGGCCTCTTTTGGCTCCCAGTCCACTCCTGCCAGTGGTCTGTAGATGACCTCTCTTGCTCTGGCACTGGGTAGCAAATTCTGAAAGTGAAATGCAGTTTCACCTTACTTTTTACCACCACATATTCCTATGTAACAACCTCCTGTCAAACAATCTGAAAGAAGGCCCTTATGCCCTTCTATAGCCTATCTACTAAGTTACATTTAAATGTAGGGGTGATACTATCTACTATTATGGGACGGTATATATATATATGTTCAGTGCGTGCGTGTGTGTATGTTGCTCCCCCTCTTTATAACCATATCATGACAAAAACTCTAACCTAATTATCCCTGTTTTTTCCAAATCTCGTGCATAATGCCTTCTTTTTCCATATCTCCAAATTCGACTTCTCTTCACTGCTTCTAATAAGCCAATCATCATGTGTAATCGTGATCCATAACATGCACGGAAACTGCTCTCCTGAACACACGTGAAGACTTGCTCTCCAATGTTGACTCTAAACTCCTTTCTGTCCTCATTCTCCTCATCTATCCTCTGCTTTTGACATTGTCAACCATGACATCCTGCTCAATTGTCTCCACAACAACCTTGGTATTACTGATCAGGCCCTGGCTTGCTTGACCTCCTTTCTCACTGACCAACTCTCTCAGGTCCAACTGGGGTCTTTCCTCTCTACTATCTCTCTCTCTCTACTTACTATCTCTCTCCCTCTGCTTGTGGTGTTCCCTATGGGTCTAACCTCTCTCCCTGGCTCTTCAACCACTACCTGGCACCTCTTGCCCACCACATCGCTACTTTCTACTCCAATTTTCAATGTTATGCGGATGACACTAGACTCTTTCAAGCTCCCCTCAGCCACCTTTGCTTCTTCTTTCATACCAGACTGTCTGGCTGAAATTCAGTAATGGTGTCCTGACAATGATCTCTGCCTTAATGCCAGTAAGACTGAGATCCTCCTCATTGGGACACCCGCTCCTTCCTTTTCTCACTCTCTCTGGCCGCTCTCTGGCCTCTCTCTCTCTCTGGCTGCTATGAACTTTGGTGCCATCTTCGTCTCCACACTCTCCTTCTCTCCTCACATCTCTGACATCTCTAAAAAGTCAAACTATCAGATGCACCTCTTCAGAGGTAGTTTTCCTTTTCTCACTTTCTCCCAGAAGCTCACTGTCTGCAGAACTCTGGTCCTCTCTAGGCTGGACTATTGCAAAAGCCTCTTTCTAAATCTTCCTGCCTCTACTCTTCGACTTTTATAATTATCCAGAACAGGACTGCGAGACTTGTCCTTGGCCTCAAGCCTAGAGATCGTATGTCTCCAGCTCTGAAATATCTTAACTGGCTCCCTGTGGCTTAAAGGATGAACTTCAAGACCCTCTGCATCATCCACAAGGCTTTCTGGGGCCTGGGACTGGTCTACCTCTAACGTTCTCTTCCAAAACATTGTCCTTCTTGAGCTCTCCGCTCAACCACCTCAAATTCTCTGAGGGTCAGACACTTCTCCAAGCAGAGAGTTGGGGGCAGATCTATCTCCTCGGCTGGAGCCTCCCTCTGGAACAACCTCCCTTGCCTCTATCAAACTTGAGCAGAATCACTTCCAGTTCCGGAAGCAACTCAAGACCTTCCTTTTCGCTTCCGCTTGCTCTCTTCCTCTCCCCTGCTGATGCACCTGACTGCTCCGTGCACTGGTCACCCTCTGAACTCGGGCCCAGGCTCCTGCATGTCCAGTTGGCCTCACACTGCCTCCGGGCTCCCCAATAACGAGGGTCTGTATCTGAAACCCTACAGTCCCTTCTCTCTACACTTATGAGCCAGCCGCTGGCTGCACTTGCCCTACCCCTACCCCCTGGCACTTCTCCCATTCCCTCTTCCCCGCACTTGCGTGATCTGAATGACCCAAGCCTAGTAAGATTATTTTGTCCTCCCTTTGTCTCCCCCCCCGTCTTGTTGCGCCTAGAAACACTTGTGTACAGGCTTGTTATAAATGGCACATCATAACATAACATGCTCAGTACTTATACCAAATTCTCCTTGTTTCTATTTGTAATCCTTAACTGCTAAATAAACTTCCAGTAAACAAGACTTTGTTGATTAAATGAATATATCTGTGTTCTTCACCAAGAGCCATTACTGTCCTTCAGTTGTATTCCCTCACTAGTGCAACCACAAGCCTGTTTGCACTCATCTGTCCTTCTTTCTCATCCATAAATATGTTTTATCTAAATAAACCCTATACTCTTGATTCCTTAAAGCCATACTAATCAGGGTGTGTGTTCCATAAAAAATACTTTCTGGGCCCAATGTCACACTCCTTTATATTTCCAGTCCTTAAAACACTAGTGTGACTCCTTGGGTATTTGCATAATTAATCCCTAAAAATAGTGCATGCTATCCCCTAGTTACTTACTGAAATCTCTCCTCAATATATCTGTTAATATGTTGCAAAAAAATGTAATAATGTTTATAAAAACAATCATGCTCCCCTATCTTATAATGTATATATCTTCAGTCTTAGTGCTAGTGAGAATGCTTCCTCTCATTACTTCCCCATTCTAGATAAAAATATTTGCATCTATTGCAAAAGTGCTTATAATCCTATTAATTCCTACTGTTCCCTCATAAAAATGTGCCTAATCTAATGTCACTTGTTATTACATTAACCTTCTTTTTATGTAATTTGCATTCATAATTATATTTGTATTATCGGCGCATGCCTAGAACCATATGTGATCCTGGACACATTTATGTGTTGCTTCTGTACTATGCATTGGGGGAGATGCTGTCCCCCTCTTTTTATTCTTAGTTACTCTTCTGACCCATGTCCCTTCTGTCTAGTTACTTAAAGCACTTCTCATGCCTTTATTGCAATCTCTGCCTTTCTGTTCCTTTCCCGGACCTGTGCCCCTTCTCACCATTATTTCTCTGTCCCTCCTTCTTCAATCACTTTCCCATTTCCTTCTGCTGACATACTTTCTTGCCTTCTTCTTGTTACAAATTCTATAAAAAACTGTCTACATCTGCTCTTACTTTTGCTATTACACTGAAACTTCTTTAGAGCCCTTCCAGTTGTTGCAATTATTTCTATGCTGCTTATCACAAGGATGTGAGGCACCTCCCTGTGCTCATTCACTTCATATATTGGAAAACCATTGAGCAAGGCACCTTTCCTTTTTTCCCTATTACTTCTCAATAATGTGCCTGAACTTTTAAAAAAATGTCTTTCCATTGCCTCTCCCGCTTATCTATGTTATTGCCCTATGCATGCTTATAGTATATGCCTTTTGAAGATGCCCTATCTATTACTAATAAAAATACCTATACTGTTTAAAATTAAATTAAAAAAGCAGGATGCTCCGATGTGTTCTAATAAATGTCTTTAAAAAAGAAAGTGCCTAGCATGAATACAAAATAACTAATAAAACCTTATGATGGGAAGTGGCTTGTGTAATTTTTTTAAAGTGGACACATTCTACTGTAAAACAGGAGGCTCAAAAATATGGTTAATCATGCATTCATTTTTTGGCCTAAACAAAAATTATTCCCCAAACATATATAGACCCTCACAAAATCAAAACCAAGGTTACCCATCCTACAATCCCACATACTCCAAACAAGTGCTCCCCCAGCACATCACTTCAACATAACATGCAACAAATATCAAAAAGTATGTTCTCCTCAAAATCTACTCAATTTCCAATTTCTTCAACTGGTGTTTATTATATGAAATTAAAGCATAGGCCCTCTACTCAAGAAACAGCATTATTGCTGACCTGTCTCATAAAAACCCTTAAAAATGAAAGTTAGTTCAATGGGTTCTAGTTGTGGACTACCTTTCCAATTAAGGTGGCATTCAGCTCAATTAAAGCTCTGTATTAAAAATACAACATTTACAAAATATACCTTCAAAATCATTCTAATCTTTTCTCTACTACCAATGTCACTCCAAAATCACTTTGCTACCACATGAAACATATAATTTGACATACAAAACTCAAAAAGAATTACACATTTTAAAAATCTGTCTTTATTCATAATCCACACTAATTCTATGTCTGCCCACTTATATCATCTCTACCCCTACTCGTTCTTACCTCTTATAGTTCTACTTCCATATGTTTTCAACCTTTTTTCCACATGTGCATTTTTCCATTTCCCTCAAATCACACATCTCAAAAAAGAGATACATTTTTTCTTTTTTATTCAAATTAGTACATTTTTTCAGAACCCTTTTCCTCATAACTTCAAACAAAACATCCTCTACCTAAATATATTTATAAATGTTTTTGCATGTCCTCTGTCCCATTCCATCATAAATATATTTTTTCTCCTCAGACCATCATTTCAAAATTATGTTCATATGATCAACTCATAACTGCTACTGTACAGCAAACTGCATTTATCTGTGCATTGTATTTCAGCATCACATGGCTCCTTAATTCAAATCGCTTTACTGACATATTTCTATCATCAGTGCCAAACCAAAATTAAAACCAAAATGTTCCTTCTATGTCATACTTGCGACACAGCTCAATCCAGCTGCCTAAAAATTCTAACTCTTCATATAATTTTTTCAAGCTTCCTACGTTTTGCTGCCATCTGTACAATGGGCCTCGTTACACGGACGGCGGTAAGGGTTTACCGGTACCGGTAAGGGCACCGGTACCGGTAAACCCTTACCGCCTTACTATGAGGTCCCTTTGCGGTAGGTACTTTAACACCTGCTGTTTAGCAGGCGTTAAAAACCAACCCGCAAAGGGACCAGGGTGCTAATTACGGTACCACAATTTGCGGCACTGTAATTAGCACCTTCACCATTCCCATAGAGCCCTATGGGGCAAAAATGGGAATGGGGAAGGGCAATGGGGGAAGGGGGAATTACCGCCCCGCCAACCTTGGAATAGGGCGGTAATTCCCCTTTCCACCAAGGCGGTGCCGGTATTTTACCAGCATGGACCAAGGTGCTAATAGCACCTTGGTCCTCCGCCTACCGTGTAATGAGGCCCAATGTCTCCTAAAGAAGCCAGCCTCAATTAAAATGTAAATGATAAATTTAAGATAAACTGCATAAAGAATACCTAACTCCTTCTTCCTATGAGTTCTTTAAAAAATCTACAAACTTTATAATTACATGCTATTTCATCACTTATGTGCAGCTAAACGACTATTGCTCTCACAATTGAGCTACCTAACTCTCAGCCTTTGTCCGTCTCCTGTTATTTCCCAAGAGATGCAAGCTGTTTATATTTTCTGTTTCCAACTCCCCCTTTTATTCTGTTGAAGGTCATAGTTCTGGGCGTCAGCCACTTGTTTAAAGTCTGCACATAGAAATAAAAATATATCTGTATCTGCCTGTCTCTCTAGCAGGCTGCTATGAATCTTGCAACAAAATCACTGCATGACAAAGCACTATATTTCTTAAAGACTTTTATTTGTAGTTTAAGCTATTTACTGAAGACAGTAACTGTCTGCCGCGCGGCGCTGCCTATCTGAAGTCTTGGAATGAAGCCAGGAAATGTCCCGCTGCCCCTAGCAAAAACACTGCATATACATCTGTGGAAATGTCAATTTTATCTGTTAATCAGTTCATAACAATATTGCTTGAATGAGACATAATCTGCTAGGGGCCAATTAGAAACACCATTCAAAGGATTAGGCCTCCTTGCTTTAACACACAAAGCTAAAACATTAGGCTTCATATTAGAGGTCCCTGCTTAAAACTGCACAATGCATAAAACTTGCTTACGCTTGCTGGAATTCAAGATAAACAGCATGACCTCTCACCGAGATATGCGTGTTGAAAGTACATCAGCTCATCCCAGATGTGAGAAAATTCTGCTGACATTAATGATAAATGTACAGTAAACCATTTTATTAATACAACGAGACTGGCAGAAACACTTCCCTTTTTCTGCTGCTTTTAACCTTTGTACACAGTAAACGTTTGCGCTGCTCGCTTTCCTTCCTGATTTTAGAAATAGCATTTGCTTTCCGTAACATTGGATGTGATGTATTATGACAAACGACTGCCTTTTTACTCTCTGCATATACTGTTCTGACCCAATTCTGGGAAATCATCACAGAAGTGACGGAGGGGTGATTGATCTGCCACGAGATGTCTAGGCACGTACAGTGTGGGAGTAATGTCTGGTATCTAGCTATATAAACATGATCATTCTGTTTTAAAAATTGTCAGCAACTGAGGAATGCAATGACTTATGTTTTTTTCTCCGTCATTGTAATCTTTCTTTGCTCACCCACTATAGTGTTATTTGTAATAAATGCTTGCAATTGAGAAAAACCTCTGTGTCGGAATCTGTATGTATCTGATGTAAACGTGTTTATCCGATTTATATTTCAGACTGGGCGAACCACAAATATATCCATTGTAAATTATCTGTTTTACAATTTGGCGACTCTGGTGGGACTTCGTTGACAGACGGATCCAGCCTGGATTTTTTTTCCAGTGGTTGACCAGTGCAGGATTGTCAGTTTGACAAATTCACCGTGGAGGCATCTGCTCAGAAAGGAGCTCGTGCTCTACCAGCCACAAAACCCTCAGACCACATCTGCAACTAACTGCTCAACAAGATGATCCGTTTGTGACCAAAGGTTTTTTTTCCATCTGAACAACCGTCTGAGGACCAGTGCAACGTTTTCTGAGAGGTTCCGACACAGACGTGCGTGTGTGCTGGCGTGTGTGCTGGCGAGATAGATGACATCTGAAATCCGGTGAGAATATTTCTAGCTGTTGAATGACTATTTGAGAAATGAAAGTCGTGTCATTTTTTTTCCCCCTTTCCGTTTTATTTATTACATTTTTTGTTTTATTTGCATGTAGTATTATAACATGGGGGAAATACTACACTTAAGTATGCCCTAGGGGTTATAATCCTTGTGATTGTCAAGCTGATTGGCCCGAGAGGACCGCGTACCTGTAGTCTTGGTGGTTGGTCTCGCAGAGGTCGCCAGTCTGGAGTCCGGGAACTGATGAAATAGCGGCACGAGGAATCAGCCTCTCCACCACCCAAAAGAGAAACTGGGTGAAGGATGGACCAACTCCCAATGTCACGAAAGGCACTCTCCAGATATGCGTGACAAGAGGATAGTAGGCTCAGATGGATGGAACCATAGTCCAGGTGGAGCTTGTTGTCAAGACCATGAATCTTCCAAGAACCTCAGTGCAGCGACGGTTGGTAGATAGACCAGTGTAGCAGAAAAGGTATTCGCAGTAGGCAAAAGGAGCTTGGCTGGTGCTGATGGTTCCAAAGGTACACAGGATAAAGTTCGGAGTCAGGCAAGACAGGAAAGAGTGAGGTCAGTTGGAGCTTGCTGTCTGGCCAAATAAAGAACTGTATAAACGTGCCCAGGATGGAACAGGAGAATGCAGGCTAGCATAGGGTATGACCCATATACACAATAGATGGTAGATGACTCAGGACAGGACTCAGGAAAGGGCTGAGGGAAGGCTGACCCAGGACAGGACTCAGGTAGTAGCTGGAGGCTGGCTGGCCCAGAACAGGACCCAGGTAAGGACTGGAGGCAGACAGGCCCAGGACAGGACCCAGGTAAGAGCTGGAGGCAGGCTGGCCCAGGGCAGGCCACAGGTAAGGACTGGAGGCAGGCAGGCCCTGGACAGGACCCGGGTAAGGACTGGAGGCAGGCTGGCCCAGGGCAGGCCACAGGTAAGGACTGGAGGCAGGCAGGCCCAGGACAGGACCCAGGTAAGGACTGGAGGCAGGCAGGCCCAGGACAGGCCACAGGTAAGGACTGGAGGCAGGCTGGCCCAGGGCAGGCCACAGGTAAGGACTGGAGGCAGGCTGGCCCAGGACAAGCCACAGGTAAGTATAGAGGCAGGAACAACGAGGCGAGCGAAGCGAACCGCGTTGAGACGCGACCCGCTTTGACTCGCGGCCTCTTTTATGGGCCGCCGGCGCCCGAGAGGCCTGGAACGCAAGCCGTTCCGTTTCCGGGCGCCGGCGAACCCACAACGAGGCTTGGAAGGCAAGCCCCACCAAGGAGGCGAGCCCAGTCCACGGCGCATGCGCGGAACTGAGAGAGAGGTCCTCCGCGCATGCGCCGAAGGCCGCCGGCCCCGTAACCCGTCGCTCCCCTCCCGGCGAGTCCCCAGACGCGAACGCGCGGGTAGACTCGCCAGGAGGAAATGGGAGCGGCAGACCCCAGTCTCCCGCGTGACATGACACTATGCCCCCTCCCAGGAAGACCCGGGGCCCCAGGTTTCCAGGGGAATCGTACGTAGAACTCACGTATCAGCCGGGGAGCATGCACGTGCTGGTGCGGTTCCCATGTACGATCACAGGCTGGGTACCCCTTCCAGTCAACCAAATAGTGGAGCACCCCTCTACGGTAACGGGCATCACAGATCTCGTGTACCTCAAACTCAGGGACACCCTGCACCAGAACAAAGGCCGGACGAGGAGAGGTGCGGCCGTAATCATCGACCACATAGGGCTTCAACAGGGACACGTGAAAAACGGGATGTACACGCCAAGAAGAGGGTAGGCGAAGACGGAAGGCTACAGAGGACAACCGTTTGGTGATAACAAAGGGTCCCAAATATCGAGGGGCCAGTTTGACGGGCAGGTTGCGGAGGGGCAAGTTCTTTGAGGACAACCACACCTTGTCACCCTCCTGGAAATTAGGTTCTGCACTCCTCTTCCTGTCTGCCTGTCTCTTCATCCGATCCTTGGCTTCACTCAAGATCTTGCGTGCCAGTTCTTGTTGTTCCCGGATGTGTAAGAGCAGGCCATCAGCAGAAGGAACAGTACTAGATGGAACTGGTTGAAAAGGCATCAACCGAGGATGTAGACCAGTGGAACAGAAGAATGGGCTGACTCCAATGGAAGCATGAACGGTGTTGTTGTAGGATACTTCGGCCAGATCTAACCCATCTTTCCAATTAGACTGTGTGGCATTGGCAAAACAGCGGAGGTACCCCTCCAAAGTCTGATTGGTCCTTTCGGTTAGCCCATTGGTCTGTGGGTGGTAGCCTGAGCTTAGAGCTCTATGTATTCCCAGATGACCACACACCTGTCTCCAAAATGATGAAAGGAACTGGGTTCCTCTATCCGATATGATCTTCTCCGGTAGGCCGTGCAACCGGTAGATGTCGTGTAGAAATGCTGATGCCATTTGAGTAGCTGTAGGGATTTTCTGGAATGGGATGAAATGGGCCAGTTTGGTGAAGCTGTCCACAACCACCATTATACAGGTGTACCCTTCTGATGGAGGCAAATCCACAATGAAATCGGTAGCGATTGTATGCCACGGATAGGGAGCTATTTCAGTGGGCATTAACAAACCCAATGGTCGTCTTCTGGGAACCTTGCACTGGGCACAAATTGGACAGCTGTCGATGTACTTCTGGACCTCGGTCGCCCAACCAGGCCACCAGAACTGTCGGGATATCAACTCTCGAGTGGCTCTGACCCCGCGATGTCCTCCTATGGGTGAATCATGGAATCCATGTAGAATGCCCCTTCTAACAGCTCCACTAGGTATGTAGAGTCTTTTCTGAAAAAACAACAGTCCATCTCGTTCTGAAACCAATTGCCGACTAAGAAGGGTCGTTCTTTCTGGATCCGACCGAGTGGCTTCCGCGATGGACTTAAGGTGAGAGGACAAGGCCAGCAAAAAATGGCGAGGAGAAATCAGTGGCAGATCTGGACAAGGCGTCCCATCTACGTTTTCCAGGGACCTGGAAAGAGCATCCGCCTTTATATTGGAGGTTCCCGGGATATAAGTAACATGGAACTCAAAAGGAGAGAAGAAGAAGGCCCACCGGGCTTGACGAGGAGTCCGACATTGCAGAGAGCGAAGATATTGCAGATTGCGATGGTCTGTCCGCACCTCCACAGAAAAGCGAGCTCCGAGGAGAAAATGTCTCCACTCCTCGAATGCGGTCTTGATGGCCAACAGTTCCTTTTCAATCACCGCATAGTTTCGTTCGCTGGGACTCAACTTGCGAGAATAATAGGCCACTGGATGTTCCACTAACGTGGTTGGATCTTTCTGAAGAAGGACTGCTCCTACCGCGAAGCTGGAAGCATCGGCCTCCACTATGTAGGGCAACTCTTCCTGGGGATGGAGCAGGATCGGGGCAGCCATAAAGGCCGACTTCAATACGCCGAAAGCCTGAGAAGCCACGGCATCCCATTCGAAAGCGATCTTGCTGCTGGTTAGCCTGGTGAGGGGCGCCGAGATCTGCGAGAACTGTGGAATAAAGCGCCTGTAAAAGTTTGCGAATCCCAAAAAGCGTTGGAGAGCCTTGATATCGTGTGGATGTTTCCATTCTTGTATGGCTCGCACCTTCTTGGGATACATCCCAATACCTTCTTGATTGATAACAAATCCCAAGAACTCAATGCTGGGTTGGTGAAAGCTACATTTCTCTGCTTTGGCGAACAGGTAATTGATGGACAGCCGATGAAGGACCTCACGAACGTGTTCCACATGCTCGTCTAAGGATTTAGAAAATATCAATATGTCGTCCAGATAAACCCAGACGGATAATCCTAGCAGATCACCAAAGATGTAGTCCATGAATCGTTGAAAAACAGCGGGGGCATTACATAAGCCGAAAGGCATAACCCTGTATTCAAAATGCCCAAAAGATGTCTTGAAAGCTGTCTTCCACTCGTCCCCACTCCTGATGCGCACCAAATGATAAGCTCCGCGGAGGTCCAATTTGGAGAAGATTCGCGCAGTATGCAGGGTTTCAAGGATACTGCGAATTAAAGGTAAAGGATACCGGTCCTTGGCTGTTATGTCATTCAACTGCCGGTAGTCGACACAGGGTCTCAATGTACCTTCTTTTTTCTTTACAAAAAACAGGGGAAATCCTGCAGGTGATTTTGACGGCACAATGTACCCCTTTTCTAGACTCTCTGACAAATACTCCTGAAGAACTTGCTTCTCGTCACGTGTTAAAGCATATAATTTCCCATGGGGAATAACGTGGTTCAGCAGCAGGTCAATGGAGCAATCAAAGGAACGGTGTGGAGAGGAAGGGGTATGTTGCCAGGTTCAGAAAAAACCTGTTTGAATTCGGAATATTCCTGTGGGACCAGAGACGTGGAACATAGATGGACCCCATTGCTGTCTGTTTCTAGAGAAGTCGAAACGGCCATGGTGGGAACCGGTAGCTTGCATTCTTGAGCACACCTTTCGGATGAAAAGGTCAAGGTTTGGGTTCTCCAGTCTATCAAAGGATTGTGGTGTTGCAACCAAGGTAATCCCAAGACCACCTTGTAGTTCGGTGACTTAATAACATCAAAGGCAAGTTCCTCGTAATGATCAGCAATCAGAAGAGCCAGTCCAACTGTGAACTGACTAACAGGTCCAGAAGACAAGGGAATACCATCAATAAGCTCCACCGACAGAGGTGTGTGTCTGGAAATGAGTGGTATCTTATGTCTGGAGACAAACGTTTCGTCAATGTAATTGCCGGAAGCCCCACAGTCCAGTAGACCGGATACTTCCAGGTTCTTGTCTGGTAATTTAATTCGGACCTTCAGGGTCTGTAGCACCGCTGGTTGCATGGGCAGACGAATAGAACAAATAACAGAAGGGACTGAGGAAGGGATAGGACCTGTCGTTGCCCTTCCCGTATACGACAGGTCTCCTAGTTTCCCGAATTCTTCTTCTGCGGACGCAAAGGACACGTACCCAAATAATGCCCAGCTGCTCCACAGTAAAGACACAAACGCAAAGACCTCCTTCGTTTCTTCTCTTCTTCCGTCAAAGGTCCTCTCATGGCTCCTACTTGCATGGGCTCAGGTCCGGACTCGGTCGACCCGAATGAACCAGCGGGTGAGTTGGTCGTCCGGGGACCGCTTCTGTCAAGCCGACGTCTCTCAGCCTTTCGTTCGACTAACCTTTGGTCAATACGGAGTACTTGATCAATCAAGAGTTGAAGGCTCTCTGGTTCAGGGATGTGGAGTAACTCATCCTTGTACTCCTCTCTCAGGCCTCGACGAAACAGTGTCTTCTGTGTAATTTCGGGCCACTGAGAGTCGGTAGCCAAAAGTCGGAAGCGGCTGATGTAGGTGATGATGTCAGTGCTTCCCTGTTTGTAGTCCATCAATTGATTCTGTGCAACGGAGGCCAGGTTCGGCGTCTGGAACACCTCAAGGAAGGCCTTTTCAAAGGCAGCAAAGTCATTCAAAATAGGACTGTTCGTAACCACAAACGGAGTTGCCCAAGCTAATGCGTTCCCAGTTAGGTTCCCCAAGATGTAACCAATCTTGGCCCTATCGTTGTTGAAGTAGGTAGACCTGAAGAGAAAATGTATCCTGCAGTGGTTACAAAACTCTGCCACCCGTCTAGGGTCTCCGTCGAATTTGATGGGTGTTGTATGAGCCAATGATCCCTCTACTTGAGAGGTACTGGGTGCTCCTTGCGTTATCATTTGACGTAATGTTTGATTCTCCTGACGCAGGGCGGTCATCTCGGCCCTGAGCGCTAGCAACTCGTTCCTCATGTCTTGCGATTCATCCATCTCTGAATCAGAAGGCAGGCGTCTCAATCTGTCAAGCTGATTGGCCCGAGAGGACCGCGTACCTGTAGTCTTGGTGGTTGGTCTCGCAGAGGTCGCCAGTCTGGAGTCCGGGAACTGATGAAATAGCGGCACGAGGAATCAGCCTCTCCACCACCCAAAAGAGAAACTGGGTGAAGGATGGACCAACTCCCAATGTCACGAAAGGCACTCTCCAGATATGCGTGACAAGAGGATAGTAGGCTCAGATGGATGGAACCATAGTCCAGGTGGAGCTGGTTGTCAAGACCATGAATCTTCCAAGAACCTCAGTGCAGCGACAGTTGGTAGATAGACCAGTGTAGCAGAAAAGGTATTCGCAGTAGGCAAAAGGAGCTTGGCTGGTGCTGATGGTTCCAAAGGTACACAGGATAAAGTTCGGAGTCAGGCAAGACAGGAAAGAGTGAGGTCAGTTGGAGCTTGCTGTCTGGCCAAATAAAGAACTGTATAAACGTGCCCAGGATGGAACAGGAGAATGCAGGCTAGCATAGGGTATGACCCATATACACAATAGATGGTAGATGACTCAGGACAGGACTCAGGAAAGGGCTGAGGGAAGGCTGACCCAGGACAGGACTCAGGTAGTAGCTGGAGGCTGGCTGGCCCAGAACAGGACCCAGGTAAGGACTGGAGGCAGACAGGCCCAGGACAGGACCCAGGTAAGAGCTGGAGGCAGGCTGGCCCAGGGCAGGCCACAGGTAAGGACTGGAGGCAGGCAGGCCCTGGACAGGACCCGGGTAAGGACTGGAGGCAGGCTGGCCCAGGGCAGGCCACAGGTAAGGACTGGAGGCAGGCAGGCCCAGGACAGGACCCAGGTAAGGACTGGAGGCAGGCAGGCCCAGGATAGGCCACAGGTAAGAACTGGAGGCAGGCTGGCCCAGGGCAGGCCACAGGTAAGGACTGGAGGCAGGCTGGCCCAGGACAAGCCACAGGTAAGTATAGAGGCAGGAACAACGAGGCGAGCGAAGCGAACCGCGTTGAGACGCGACCCGCTTTGACTCGCGGCCTCTTTTATGGGCCGTCGGCGCCCGAGAGGCCTGGAACGCAAGCCGTTCCGTTTCCGGCCGCCGGCGAACTTACAACGAGGCTTGGAAGGCAAGCCCCACCAAGGAGGCGAGCCCAGTCCACGGCGCATGCGCGGAACCGAGAGAGAGGTCCTCCGCGCATGCGCCGAAGGCCGCAAGCCCCGTAACCCGTCGCTCCCCTCCCGGCGAGTCCCCAGACGCGAACGCGCGGGTAGACTCGCCAGGAGGAAATGGGAGCGGCAGACCCCAGTCTCCCGCGTGACATGACAGTGATCACGAGTTAAGTACAGACGTTACGCAAGGTAACAGAGATTAGCGAACAATGCTAGGCGAGCCGATAACAGGTAATTGAGTAATCATGGGAAATGCATGTACAAAAGTGAATTGTTGCGCAAGTAAGCGCTTGAATAAGCTAGAACAACACGTATCGCCACCGCCGATGGGCAGTGCGGGTTGGGAATTGATGGTAAAAAAAGGGTTAGGCACAGTTTTGTTCTTACGAGAATGGCACAAATATACCTCCAAAGGCAGTGATCCTGCCCTGTCTTTTCCGATTTATGGCTCTTTTGATTTAGCCCGAATTGCATATCTCAGGGAGCACTACTGGCAGAAGGAGATAAAAAGATAATACCTCTTCAGTGGGAAACTTATAAAATCTGGGAGGATTATGCCAGACAGAAATCTATAAGAGAAGCACGGCTTAAGGATAAAAAGCCACAATCAGAGAGGGATAAAGCAAAAGCCTATGAGCTCCAGAAACTAAAGGAAGGATGGGAACAGGATAACAGAGAGTGTGTTCTAAGCACGGTAGGAGCATATGTATCCAAACCATGTACTGAGGCTTCTGCACCTATGATACAGACAGATGAAGAGCCTGATCCCTTATTAGAATGCCTTCTCTCCACTAAGAGAGCTCCTCCGCCTCCTTACTCTCGCCCGGAAGGGAGTGGGGAGTCGAAGGAGACCCCTCCTCCACCAAGTACCTCTGGATACCAGACTAGAAGCATAACTACATCCCAGAAGGATAAAGCAAAATGTTTTGCAAATGCTTGGATAGCCAAAAGTACAGAAGGCATTAAAATAGCTAGATATGATATGATATGGTATTTGTAACGCTCCTATACACAGGTGTTACAAGGCGCGACGAGGCAGGGAGGGGAGGAACAAGGGGAGACAAAACAAACGATCCTACTAGGCCAGGTGTCATTCAGATCGCGCAAGTGCAGGGGTGGGGGAGGGGGGAAAAGTGCAAGGGGAAGGGGAGAGGGGGAAGTGCAGTAAAGGTAAGTGGCGTAAGTAATAAATAAAAAAGGGCCAGCTAGTGGCAAGTGCAAGGTAAGTGCAGAACAAGTGCTGGGGAAGGGGGGGGCTGTAGGGATACAGAGACAGTCCCCTAGTGCAGAGGGGTTCCAGGGGATCAGTGACTGGGACCAGGACCGAAGGCAGTTTAGAGTGGTCCAGTTGCAGGATCAGTGCAGTTTAGTGAAGAATGAATTAGCTGTTCAGCAGGGGAGTGGGAGAGAGAAAGCAGAAGCAAAGAGGAAGGTTTTGAGGTGCTTCCGGAACCGGAGGTGGTTCTCCTCAAGTTTCAGGGAGGCAGGAAGGCTGTTCCAGAGGGAGGCCCCGGCCGCGGAGAGAGATCTACCCCCAGCTCGTTGCTTCGAGAAGCGGCTGACCATGAGGGAGTTGGAGGCGGATGAGCGAAGGGCTCGGGGAGGAAGATATTTGGGAAGAGAGAGTTGAAGGTATTTAGGACCCAGGCCCCAGAAGGCCTTGTGGACAATGCAGAGGGTTTTGAACTTTATCCTCGCAGCCACTGGGAGCCAGTGTAGAGATTTCAGTCCTGGAGAGATACGGTCCCTGGGCTTGAGGCCAAGGACAAGTCTCGCAGTTCTGTTCTGGATGAGTTGCAGAGGGCGGAGAGTGGAGGCAGGCAGATTAAGATAGAGGTTGTTACAGTAATCCAGCTTCGAGAGAACCAGGGCTCGGGAGACAGTGAGCTTCTGGGGGAAGGAGAGGAAGGGAAGAATACCTCTGAGGAGGTGCAGCTGGTAGTGTGACCTCTTGGCGACGTCAGAAATATGAGGAGAGAAGGAGAGTGTGGAGTCGAAGATGACCCCAAGGTTTTTTGCCTTGCAGGTAGGAGCAGGGAGGGGGCCAAGGGAGGCAGGCCAGAGAGCTGCAGGGAAGGAGGGAGTGGGAGTACCGATGAGTAGAATCTCAGTCTTACTGGCATTAAGGCAGAGGTCATTGGCGGCACACCATTCTTGGATAGCAGACAGACAGTCAGAGATGAGGGAAGGAGAGGGGGAGGCTGAGGGTAGCCTGAAAATGAGCTGGGTATCGTCCGCATAGCACTGGAAATTAGGGCAGAGAGCGGCGATGCGGTGGGCAAGGAGATCCAGATACTGGTTGAACAGCCAGGGAAAGAGATTAGATCCCTGGGGGACACCAAAGGTGGAGAAAAATATGTCGGAGAGGAAGGACCCCAGTTGGACCTGGGAGGGTCGATTTGAAAGGAAAGAGGTCAGCCACGCCAGAGCCTGACCAGTGATACCCAGGTTTCCCGGAGACGGTTGAGCAGGATGGCATGGTTGACAGTGTCAAAGGCAGAGGAGAGATCGAGCAGAATGAGAACACACGGAGTGTTGGAATCGAGGTTCAGGAGCAGGTCTTCACGGATGTTCAGAAGAGCAGTTTCCGTGCTTCTGGCAGCTCTGAAGCCAGATTGATGGTCATGAAGACTACCAACAGATTCAGTATGGAGGTTAAGCTGGGAGATGGCCAGTTTCTCCAGGAGCTTGCCCAGGAAGGGAGTGATGGAGATAGGGCGATAGTTAGCCGGGCAGGAGGGGTCGGAAGAGGGTTTCTTGAGAAGAGGGTGCACAAGGGAGTGCTTGAGGGGGGAAGGGAAGACTCCAGAGGCGAAGGAGTGGTTGCAAAAGTCAGCCAGGGCAGGAGCCAGGGAGTCGATGTGGTCCTTGATAGTTTTGGAGGAACAGGGGTGAACCTGTTTAGACGAGACTTTCATTGATCGGACTTGTCTGGAAACCTCGTCAGCAGAGAAGGGTGGAAAGGCAGAGAAAGAGGGAGGAGGGTTGACCGCAGAAGGGCCAGAGGAAGAGCCGGGTTGGGAGGGAGGGAGGTGAGAGGAGGAGAGCGAGGACAGGATGTCCTGAGTTTTAGAGATGAAGTGAGAGGCCAGTGCAGTGCAGAGGGCCTGGGAGGGGACAGGAGAGGTAGAGACTGCAACAGGGTTGGCCAGCTCCTTGCAGATTTTAAAGAGTTCGGCGGAGTTGTTTGATGCCGCAGAGATGCGGGCTTGGATAAGGGCTCTCTTCTTGGTGAGAACGGAGAGCCGGTACTGCCTTTGAAGCAGGCGGCAGGCCAGTTTGTCAGAGGATGAACATGAAGCACGCCATTTCCTCTCAGCAACCCTGCACTTGCGTTTTAGGGTGACGAGATCCGAGTCATACCAGTAGTTACATTTGGCTTTGGGCTTCAGGCGGATTCTCATAACGGGGGCAAGGATATCAAGAGTAGCAGATATAGCAGAGTGGAGCATGGAGAGGGCTGTGTCAGGGTGGGAGTCAGCCGAAGGGGCAGGGGGGGGAGAGAAGGTAGCAGCAAAAGCCTCAACTGACACACGCTTCATGGGTCGGATGACCGAGAAGGTGGGTGGCAGTGAAGAGGGTGGCTTTGCCTGAGGGGTAGGGAGGGTGAGGTGGGAGGATAGGAGAAAGTGATCGCTCCAGGAGAGAGGAGTGGAGAGAGGGACGGAGAGGGGAAGGTCAGAAGAGATCAGAGCATCAAGAGTGTGCCCAGCAGAGTGAGTAGGCCCAGACGGGAGAATAGAGAGTGAGAGAGAGTCGCAGAGGTCACGAAAGAGACAAGTGGGGGGACTGGAGGCATCAAGGTGGATGTTGAAGTCGCCAAGAAGGAGGAGTTGAGTGGTTGAGGACAGGAGTGAGGAGGAGAGGTCAGCCCACTCAGAGAGGAAGGAGGAAATTTGACCAGGTGGCCGATAGATAGTAGCCACGGTAAGGGAATGGCTAGGAGAGAGAGAGAGTCGGCAGACAAGACATTCAAAAGAGGAGTAGGTCTGAGTGGGAGTGACAGTGGCAGGAATCCACTCAGGGAAGATAAGGGCAACACCACCCCCTGCACGGTTAGGCCTGGGCATGGAGAGGATCTTGTAACCGTCAGGTAGGAGTGTGTCAAAGCTGGTGGCAGAGCAGGCTGTGAACCAAGTCTCAGTGAGACAGAGGACGTCGAGGTCCAGTTCCTCAAGAAGGTGACAGATATCGGAGGAGTGCTTGATGGCAGAGCGAGTGTTTAGAGTGGCAATGTGGAGAAGTCTGCCATCCTTGAAGAACTTCCGGGGAGGGGTACAGATCAGAGGTACGCCCTGCGGAGGTATTGAGGAAGGAGGTGAAGAAGGAGCACGAGAGGGGGCAGGGAGGGAGGGTAGAGGCAAGGTAGCCAAGGATAGAGGAGGGGGGACAGCAGGAGAGGGGAGGAAGTTGATGAGGTGTGGGAAGCGTCTATCGAAGAGGTGAAGGTTGGCCTGGGGCCTTGGACCAAGATGGTCCCATTAGCGTAGACATTAATGATGGCCTTAGAGGAGCGGAAGGGGGCCAATAGGACATCCCAACGGGTGCCACCATTAATGGGAGAGGAGGAGAAAGGAGAGAGCACAGAGACCATATGAAGGGTCCATAGGTTGGGCGAAGGCACGAAAAAGAGGATGTCAGTGAGAGTTTCCTTAGAGCAGGCATTAGTGTAGGTGTCAGCGATAGGGAGGCCTGGGTTGGAGACCAGGATGTCCTTTTTAAACTTTTTCCTACCAGATTTAGTGAGGAGAGCAGGATAGTCGATGGAGAAGCAGTTAGAGAAGATAGGTGAGACAGAGAGCACCATGGAGTAGGAGGGAGCGGGCGGGAGACAGACGAAACGAGAGCACGCAGACAGGAAGTGAGCGGCAAGCACACGTTACCACAATTAGAGCAAACAAACAGTAAAGCGTATTAGGTACCGGGCCACCTAAATTTGAGAATCCTGCGAGGGGAGAAAAAGCACCCTAGTATGCCACAGTTCAGAGCAAACAGTAAAGCGTATTAGGTACCGGGCCACCTAAATTTGAGAATCCCGCGAGGGGAGAAAAAGCACCCTAGTATGCCACAGTTCAGAGCAAACAGTAAAGCGTATTAGGTACCGGGCCACCTAAGTTTGAGAGTCCTGCGAGGGGAGAAATAGCACCATAGTTTACCTCAACTGTGTGTACGGTGAGGCAAGGCCCCGTGTGCGGATGTAACCAGGAGTGGAGGGGTGGGCCGGGGAGCAGGAACAGGTGGAACTGGCGACTGGCGTCCCCTGCGGACACCTGCAGACACACAGGGAGCCGCACTATAGGAGTCGCCCTTGGCCTGGGGCCCTTAGCCGCGGGGGCTGCCGGGCAGAGGGCTGCCCAGGAGGGGGGAGGTTATAGGCAGAGGGAGAGGAAGGGGGGGGGGTGTGGGCGGGCAGGGAGGCGGGGAGGGAGAGGAAGAACCAGGAAGTGGGAGGGGGAGCAGGAGGGATAATGCACCTCAAGTTGAACAACCAGTAGCAAATGAAATTGTAAATTACTTATGCAACAAAGTATGGTCAGCCTATAAATTGATTAATAGGGATGAAGCATATGATCTTCCAGACCACTACATGGAAATGGATGTGAATAGCCAAAAAGGGATAATTTCCATAGAAGACTGTTCAGATATTATAGTGACACTGCTTATGTGGCTTGAAAAAGTTCCCTTAAAAAAATCAGTAACGCACCAGAACCCTATGAGAGAAGTACCAGGCTTTGATAGCAGCAACCCCACACATCAGGTTCATTTGCCTTGGAATAGAATGGAATTATTATCTTTTACCAAAGATTTTCCAGATATTAGACAAAATCCAGAGCAATGGTATAGTCAAACTAACTGAGTGCTAAAGAGTGGACCTCTCACAATAAATGATATTGATCAGTTGTTCTCATGTATATTACCCCCAGATATTTGGAGACAATGTAGAAAACAGGATAGTGAATAACCTCCCATTAAATGGACTGATTTAGAGGATGAAAAAGTGACCAAATACAGGGATGGGCAGGGTTCTTTACACAAGACTATTCTTGCCTTGCCAGAATACATAATGAGAAGAATAGAACAGATAGTACCCCGAAACCAGATGAACTGGGATAAGTTAACTCATTGTAAACAGAATGAAGGAGAATCAGTTGAAAATTATTTAACCAGGAAAGAGCAGGCTTTTAGCTCTTTTAGCGTAATGGATTTAAGTACGACCGAAGGACAAAAGGGATTTTGCTCGCACTTTGCAGAAGGGCTCCTTTCTTATCTTAAGAATGATATTCAAACGTATGAATCTACATGGCCAACCGAGAATGCTGCTCAAATATTGACCATGGCCAGATATTATGCAGATAGACACAATAAAGAAAAGACTGAGAAAGATAGAAAGCTTAATAGTTTAAAAACTAGAGTATTAATGCAAAAGGCATTTCCAGCGAGAGGAAGGGGATAGATGCAGACAGCAAGAGGTATGTTGAGAGGAAGACAGGGAGGAAGTGCACCCCCATCCAATGGAAGCAGTGGTATAGATGAAGGATGTCACTATTGTAAATCGAGTAACCCTTGGATTAGGGAATGCCCATCAGTGGGACGTGGTTTTTCCAGAGGACAGATGAGACAAGGTAACAGTGAAGAGGTAAAAACTATCCAAGAGCAGCAGAATTATTTCGATCCTAGACAAGGCCAACAGTATTCAGCAAGAGATTACTATGAAGATGACACACATTCAGGTGATTATGTAGAATAGGGATGCCCAAGAGAGGGAAAAGGGAGAGTGGAAATACAAGTGAACCCCGAAGGACCCTATGTTGAATTAGCACTTAAAAATGCAAAGCCAGGAAAAGTGAAGTTCTTACTTGACACCGGGGCTACCCATACATCCATCTCCCATAAATTGGTACCTACTGCACCCCTCTCTGGGAAAGTAAATACATCAGTAGGGTTTTCAAATACCCCCTATTCATAGCCCCATTTCAGAACCTATCCAGTTCTCTATAGGACCTATTTCATGTCTTGCTCCTGTTGTGCTTACTAACAAATGTGCATTGAATCTATTGGGAATGGATCTGCTAAGAAAATTGCATGCTACAATTTATTGTACCCCTGATGGTGTCTATTTCACTTGCATGTCCGATTACTTACAAAAAGGCTGTGCTTACAATGCTAAGACCACAGAGGTACTTCCTGATGAATTACTAACTGTTGATGAGAGGGTGTGGGCTAAAGGTAAAAATGATGTAGTGTGTCTCCAGATAGCACCTGTTCGCATTACATTAAAGGATAATGTTCTTTACCCAAGAATACCCCAGTACAAAATAACACAACAAGCACTAGAAGGAATCCGTCCAGTCATAAAGATTTCTTAGCTAAAGGCATTATCAAACAAATTGCAGGCAGTCCCTGTAACAGCCTCATACTTCCCATTCGGAAGAAGGTTAGCGAGAATGCAACACCTGAATGGTGATTAGTTATTGATTTGCGCCGTATTAACAAGATAGTACTACCTCAATTTCCAGTTGTACCAGACATGGTTTCTCTTTTTACCATGATCCCACCTGCTGCCCAGTATTTTACAGTAATAGACCTTAAGAACACATTTTTTAGCGTTCCAATCCATGAGGATAGCCAGTATTTGTTTGCTTTTAATATTGAAGGAAGGTCTTATACATTCTGTAGAGCTCCACAAGGTTATACAGAGAGTCCAAGTATTTACAGTCAAGCTTTAAAAGCACAGCTAGATTGTTTTTCACTTCCTGATGGCACAGCCCTCTTACAGTATGTAGATGATTTGCTTATAGCTGCTGAAACCAAAGAACAATGCATAAACTCTACAGTCCAATTATTGAATTTCTTAGCACCATTGGGTCACAAAGCTTCTCAGAGTAAGTTACAGTTTTGCCAAAAACAAGTTACTTATTTGGGTCCTCTCCTATCAAAGGGAGAAAGGATATTACATCCCGCAGAGAATACAAGCTGTATTCAATACAGTAGCTCCAAACACACAGCAAGAAGTGAGAGGATTTTTGGGAATTACGTCATTTTGCTGCCAATGGATTCCCAATTTTTCTCTCTTAGCAAAACCCTTACTTAATCTCACTACCAAAGAGACACCAACTCCAATGCCATGGTTACCAGAACACCAAGCAAGCTTTGATATGCTAAAACAGGCTTTATGCGACTCACCTGCTTTAGGGAACCCAAATTATGCTAAGTATTTTTCCTTGTTTCTGCATGAAAGATCTGGATGTTCGTTATCTGTATTAACTCAACTCCATGGAGATAAAAACAGGCCTTGTGCCTATTTTTCTTCAACCTTAGACACAGTGGATAGGGGTTTACCTAGATGCCTAAGGGCAATTGCAGGTGCTGCACTTTCTGTGAAACAATCTGAAAGTATCGTGCAAGGACATCAATTGGTAGTGATGGTGCCTCATGATATTGATATACTGATGAACAAAACACAAACTCAGCATATGACTAATGCTAGGTTGACCAGATATGAACTGATTTTACTTGCAGCACCCAACGATAAAAAGGTGCAATTCTCTGAACCCAGCCACAATGCTACCCCTCCCTTCTGATGACCTCACTGTATTGCATGACTGTATCCTAACAAAAGAGGAGGAGACAAAGGTAAGGGTAGATTTAACTGATATACCTTTAAGTGAACCTGATGGAACACTGTTTGTGGATGGCTTGTGTTTTAAATTATCATGCGGTAACTCCACAGCTGCCTATGCTATTACTACATTGAAAACAGTGGTTGAAAGTTGCAAAATTCCACAGCACTCTGCCCAAGCAGCAAAAATCTTTGCATTAACTTGGGCATGTGAGCTCAGTCTTGATTTAAGAGTGAATACATATACTGACAGCCAATACGCCTTCGGTGTGGCACATCATTTTGGAAAATTATGGGCTGAGAGAGGTTTTCTTACTTCTCATGGTACCAAAATCCAGCATGGAATGCTGATCACAAGATTGTTGAATTCACTAGTAGCGCCTAGAAAGCTAGCAATTATTAAATGCACCGCTCATAAGAAAGTGACAAATGATGTGGGAAAAGGTAATGCATTTGCTGATAAGACAGCTAAATTGACTGCCCAAGCACCTGCCACTTTAACCTTTATATTTACAATGGATATAATTGTGGTTCGCCCAGTCTGATTTATATTTCAGACTGGGCGAACCACAATTATATCCATTGTAAATTCCCTGTTTTTCACATCTTACAAAGTCTTTTAGTTTCTTGGATACACATAACTTTTAAAATATAATATGTACATGTTTAAGCCTAGATAAAATACAGAATCTACAGATTAACTTTTTACTCAGAGCTATGAAAAAAAGGTGCTGTCTTCTATTTCCTGCAAGCAGAGCCTTTCAACCTTTATATTTATTAAACTGTCTTCACTGTTTGAAATATATTATCAGCAAAGGGAGTGCGATCACTTGTTTGGCATTTGAATATGAATTGTGCGCATTTTAGCCAAAAATGCTTGCAAATAGAAAAATCACTATGAAGATTTAAAACACAGGGCATATCTTAACGTGGGCCAAACTAATTCATTTAAACTAAACTATGAACTCTTTATCTCAACCAGTCATCACTGGTACATGACAAAAACACTGCCACTACAAAGAATATTTTCATTACTTTTTAAACTGACACAAATAAATCCTCACATCTCTGTTCCCCACAGAATGGCATACATTACAACAAGGCTGGTTGGATCCCTGCCCTGCTGGGCACAGGGAAATGCCCCAAAGCATACGGTCAACTGCCTTAACCATTTGTCTTCTGCGCAAATCCCGTATCTGTCAGTGCAGGGGAATATGGGTTCTTGCCGTCTTTGAAGTTATTAAGAAGGTCCCTATCCGCGGTCGCCAAATGTTAAAGATTAACTCTCAGCCACAATTCTCTTGCAGCCAGCCATTCTGTCAACACATACTTCCTGTGTGAGAAAGGGAGACATAAGTCGGCTCTGGGATTTAATTTATTTATTCACTCCTCTTCATAGTCAAAAATTGAACATCTCACCCTTATCAGGCATATTATCATGGGTTGTATACACTGAAAATGGATTGTGCAACAATGTATGCTAATCTGGACCTTACATATTTAACACATTTTAATTGGTCCTTCTACTAAGAGGTCAAACTACCATTCACTCTCCACTGGACCAAAACACTTCCTGTTTATGATGACTTGTTATTTCCTGGATGACAAGCAATTTTAAAAACTAGTAAATAGCAGTTCTGAAAAACATGACTCCTTATGCAAATTAGCAAATCTAGGTAGTTTCCCAAATTTCACTGGCCTTACAATATATGTTGTAATACTGTACAAAAACAAGTTTCTGAGAATTACACATTTTTTCCAGATGTTTTTAGCTGTACGAACCTGTTTTAGCTCATAAATAAAATACATAATAAATAAATGACCTTGTAAGGTCATGTTTAACTGGAAGGATGTCACCATATGTAAATCCCATCCATGAACATTAGAAGCAGACACGTGGGGTTTATGAATGAAATTACTGTTTTGACGGGAGGAGGGATGAGTATCCTGGAAGTCCTAGGAAAGGATTTTCAAATTTTCCCTGGATAGAGGACCAATGATCTATAAGGGTCTGGAGGGCAAGTCAGGTAAGTTAAGTGGGTTGCAGTCAGAGGCAGTATGCTGTATTTCCTTGACTTGCAAGCCAATAAATAAATTACTTCTGGTTACCATCACCTGAAATAGATAGATGAGTCAGCCTGGTTTGTCGATACATGCAATGCAAGACACAGCTTGACATGTCTTCTAAGTTTAATCATTTTCTTACAGCACTTTGATCAAACTTTGGTCTTGCATGTATGCATGGAAAATAATGTACTGTTTAACATATGATGGTTACCAAACGTGCATTTACTAACCATCAACTGCAATTAGTTGCTCTAGGACTAGATAGCTGTGTGTGTGTATATATATATATATAATATTCACTGGAACAACATTGTTAAAGTGACATTATGGTTAAGTTGCACTAATAAAAACCTATGAAATTAAGTGAAAAAACTTTGTAAAAGGACGCTATGGACACAAGTAAAACCGAAAAGCCTTTGAAATTTGCTAAATTATTGTAAGCTAAGCAACCATGGCTCACACCATCATTGTGCACGGCTAAGACTAACACCCAGGACATCAAAGATGACATCACAAATGTTACTTGCAACCATAATGTCCCTTTAACAAAGTTTTTTCACTGAATTTCATAGGTTTTTATTAGTGCATCTTAACCATAACATCCCTTTAACAAAGTTGTTTCACTGAATTTCATAGGGTTTTTATTATTTATTTATTTTAGTCTTTATGTAGGCACTGCAAGCCTGAAGGACTCAGAGCGCAGCAAGCAAGAGGACAGCAAAACAGCAGATACAAAGATGTCACTCCTGAGGAGATATTAGTCAGTCTGGTTAAAAAGAAGAGTTTTTGTACTTTTCTTAAAAGTTGCTAAGGAAAGCGTTGCTTTAATAGAAAGCAAAGAGCGTTCCATTCCCGTGGAGCCTGAAAGTCGAAGGTGGTTTGTCCAAATTGTTTCAAACGACAATACGGTTCATTCAGCTTGGGAGTGTCAGTGGAGCGCAGCTCACAACGGGAACGTTTTGATGATAATCTCCTGGATAGATAAAGGGGGTACGCTTCTTATGGCATTTAAAGGTAGGAGGCACTATTTTATGCCTTATTCTTTGCCTGAAGGCTGTCACATGATCATGCCTAGATAACCAAAGACTGCTCTGACAGCCCTATTTTGAGTCATCTGGAGGCGATGAATATTGCCTTTTGACGTACGTAGTAGAAGACTATTACAATAACCTTGAGGTCAATAGTGAGGATGCCAAGAGCGCTCTGTTAGCAATAGAGAGATAAGGTCTGATCTGATGAAGCAACTTGATTACGTGACCACGGGATGAACGTAACTGTGAGACCTGTTTCTTCATAGATAACTCAGCATCAAGACACACCCCATGAGCTTTTACTGAGTTACAAACAGAAATGGTGGTACCCGCAATTACAAAATGTGAGTATTGAGTATGGATCCTCTTCAGGCGAGGACCAAATGCCATGATAAGAAGCTTGGTTTTGGAGTCATTAAGAGTGAGCGAGTTTACAGCCATCCATATCTGTATTTTAATGATTACTTTGTCAGCATCATTAGAATAATCACAGGATTGTTCAAAAAGGATCTGGGTGTCATCCGTGTGGTTTGCAAATTGGACACCAAGCTCATCCAGAAGGTCTACTATAGATATCAAATAGCAGGGGTGAAAGACATGACCCCTGCGGTATACTACAGGACAGGGTTATTGGAGTAGCCTGTGCTCCCGGCAGGGCCACTCTAGATGTTCTGGGACCAAGGAAAGAGGCCAGCCAGTTAGCGCTGTTTCCGAGCAATTTGCCACAGTTAGCAGTCTGTTAAGTAAAAGTTTATGATCAATGATGTCAAATGCTGATGATAGATTTAGCAATAACAGAAGCGCTGGGTGATTTCTTTCGATGATTTCCATAATATTAGATTTAAGATCTAAAAGAGCGGTTTCTGTTCCATTATGGGATCTGAAACCGGACTGGTGGCTGTTTAGCAAGTTATTTTCCTCTATAAAGTTCTGGAGCTGTAGGTATGCAACCCTGTCCAAGATCTTCAATAAATAAGGAACATTGGTGATGGGCCTATAATTCTTTGGGACTGCAGGATCCAAGGTATCTTTTTTCAATAGGGGTGTAACCCAGACATCCTTTAGGATTAGTGCAACTTAACCATAATGTCCCTTTAACAGTTTTTTCACTGAATTTCATAGATTTTTACCAGACCCCCCCTTAATTTGCTACAAGTTCCTTATACCTATTTTTATTGATTACGCCTAAAATAACACTCACCCGCAATGTAGCTACTCTAGAGTTCGCGGACAGTGGGAAAGTCCACGCACATCAGGTAGCATCAACAAAACCCAGAAGCACGGAGGACAACATAAAATGTTGTAGCCTTCTAACCAACAAAAACATATACATAAAACAACATTACTTATATTTACTACACCCAAATATACCTTTTTGTACAATTCATCATTTCAAAATGTAGAAATTATGTTTTCATTTAGCACACAATATAATGAAATGCATCAAGCACAAACCATAACTGTACACCTCATATTATCACTTCAGTACAACTCTTCATGAACACTCAGATACACCAGGATCTCATTCCAAAACAACCCCTTACCAAATAGTAAGTACAATGTATTTATTTCTCTATTATTACCATTCATTATATGAACATTTCTTATAAGCAAATATCACTTATTTTATTTTAACAGAAATGGCAAACACACTTGAGTGGTTGGAAGAAAACTTTCCAAAAGAAGAAATTAGTGATGATGACATCTCTAATGGTGAACAATACATCTTTTAATGTAAACAAATGATGTAATGTATACAGAGCTAATTGATATATTAATTTCTTATGTTCTTATACTTTATATGAAGAAACAATACCCCAATTTAATTATGGAGAATCCCAACAATCACAAAGACAATCCCTATCCCTAACTGTACATAATGAAATCATGATCCTGTCTGCAAAATTGGATGAACTTAGTAATGACTTTGAGGAACTTTTACATTGCATAAAAAAGCATGTTACTTGAAATGTTGATTATCACGGTCCTTCTTGTACCTTTCTCCCTTACCCCCAGCAATCACTTCTTTCATATTCCCAAAATATAAATGAAAGAGTCTTTTTTTTTTAGTTTTTTTTTTTAAACTTTGGTTTTATTGACATTTTCTTAAACAAACAAAAGGGCACTATGCATATTCAAATGGTATACCAATGACTGGCCCAGTGACCCCCGCCCCTCCCACCCCCGCCACCCCAATACAAACCCTCCCCCCCAACAACTTAGTCCCAGTCGAACCCCCTTATTGGGGAGTCGCGTTGCAAGCTCTGTAAGTCCGGAGCTCGGGAATGAACGTGAGCGTTGACTTCCTGTATGGCTATATTTCGTCTGCCGTCTCCCGGGCCATGGGCGCCCAATACCTCCCTGTCTCCACCCAGAGGATCAGTGGACATGCCATCCCCAGGTCTGCTGCACCCCATACCAATTCGCTTGGAATGAGGCTGAATCATTGTTCATCATTGCCGTTAATTTGTCCATCAAAAACATATTTTTTACCTTCTGTAACCAGTCCTCCTTCGAGGGGGGTCTCTGGGTTCTTCCACTTCTGGGCCAGGGACACCCTTCCCGCCCGCAACATTGTTTGTCACATTCTAGGGTACCTCAGTATGTCTGTGTCCTCTGGGGGGGAGGCCCAGCAACATAGTCAGAGGGTTTTGGGGGAGTAGTTCCTCAGAGACTTCAGCGATCCAGCCCCTTAACTTCTCCCAATATGCCTGTACTTTTGGGCAGTGCCACCACATGTGTCCCCTCGTTTCAACCTGTTCACATCCCCTTGTGCATGCAGGGGACACTCCCGCGAACATTTTCGACAACTTTGCGGGATCTCTGTGCCATCCCTGAAGGATCTTGAAGTTGTGTTCCATGTCCGCTGTAAGCTATTTTGAATATCCTGGACCATGCGTCCTGCGAAATCTCCCCTGCCAAATCGTTCCAAAAAGAACGGAAACGCCTCCTCTCCCCCAAGTTTACAGTTTTCAGGATTTTATGCATCCCTGATACCGCCCCCTTCCTTGAAGACGCTGTGTCAAGTAGCTTCTCAAAGGGGGTCAGCTGTCTCTTCAAATCTTGGCCCCATGCTTGGTCGCAAAGGATACCCTTCAAACGGAGGTATTCAAATATGGAGAGTGACCTCTGCCCGAGAGCATCCCTCAATTCCCCATATGGTAGGAATTCCCCTTCCTTAAACATCTGCCCCGCCCACTCCATCCCCGAGTCGGACCAAGACTGTGCGCTGCGGAATCCCCTACTGCCCAGTTTGAGGGGGTGACTCCATAGTGAGGACATCGGGGACGGCCATGTCGTTAAGTATGCCATCTGGGGGCCTTCCTGCCAAATCGCCCAGAGAACTCCCAATGTAGGGTGGGACTTTAATCTATTCGGAATGAACTTGCGTGGGGCCCATAGGAGGTCTCGAACTTTAAGTGGGTGGGCGTCCATGTCTTCCAAGCATGACCAGTATGTGCCCAACCCCTCTTTCATGTGCTCCAGGAGGACACGCAACTGGGCGGCGCAGTAATAAAGTTGAAAGTCTCGCAGCCCGAACCCTCCCTCCTCCCTAGGTAAAGTCAGGACAGCCTTTGCAGTCCTCGGGGTCCTGCCCTGCCAAATGAACTCACGGACCACGTTTTGAAGGACCCTGAAGGTTTGGTCAGGGACGATAGTTGGGAGAGAGGTAAAGAGGTACAATAACCGCGGAAGTATGTTCATCTTTACTGCCGTCATGCGGCCGTACCAGGACAGAATCATTGAGCCCCATCTCCTTAGGTCTGCTGTGACCCCGGCCATAACGGGGTCGTAGTTCATGGGGGCGAGATTGGATAGGTCCCTGGGGAGGAGGACACCCAGGTATCGGATAGAGACCTTCCCCACTGTTATCCCTTCCAGCTTGTCTAAGGAGTCTAAGCCCGGGTCACGTGTTCTCATGGGGAGCAGGACTTATTTAGATGCATTAATCTTAAGCCCCGAGAAGCACCCAAATGTGGCCATCAGGGAGAGGAGGGGGGGGAAGCAAGGATCCCGGGTCCACCAGGTAGGCCAGGATATCATCCGCGAATAGTGATAGCTTAAATTCCACGTCACCTCTCCTAATCCCCTTGATATCTCGGTGAGCTCTGACTGCGATCGCCAGGGGTTCCATTGTGAGGACGTAAATTAGGGGGGAAAGTGGACATCCCTGCCTGGTTCCCCGCGAAAGGGAGAACGGATCAGATAGCCTGCCGTTCACTTGAACCCTGGCCCTCAGGGCCCTGTATAGCGCAGCCACCCAACCCAATGTGTGTCCCAAAGCCCATTTTCTGGAGGGTGAGTTCCATGAAACTCCATTCGACCCTGTCGAACGCCTTTTCCGAATACAGGGACAGGACGCTCGCGTCAAGGTCCGACACCTGGGCATGGTGAAACAAATCTATGTTTTAACGGATGCTATCCGAGCCCTGTTGTCCCCTTATAAATCCCACCTGGTCTCCGTGGACCAGTTTCGGCAGGATCTCCTCCATCCGCCTCCCAATCACCTTAGCCAGGATCTTTACATCAATATTCAACAGAGATATCGGGCGGTAGGAGGAACACTCCGAGGGGTCCCTACCGTCCTTGGGGAGCACCACAATCATTGCCTCCATCATGGAGTCCGGGAGAGACCCCCCCCTCCAACACCGCATTGAACACCTTGACCAGATGTGGGGCAAGGGTCGAACGAAACCTTTTGTAGAAGAAGACTGTGTAGCCGTCCTCACCCGGGGAAGTGCCCACCTTCATTCCGCTGATCACTTGCTCCACCTCATCCTCGGTCATCGGGCCCTCCAACCCCCCCGCCAACTCCCTGGACAGGGCTGGGATCTGTATGGAGTCCAGGAACCCCTCAATCTCCTCCTCATCCCTGCTATATTCAGACGAATATAGTTTTTCATAGTATTGGCGGAAGGCCTCTCCTATATGGTATGTGTCATGGCCCAACTCCCCCACATCGTTCCTTACCGCTCTCACCATTTTATTTCTCTGTACCTCCCTCAGTTTCCAGGCCAGAATCCTGTCCGCCCTGTCCCCCTTTTCATAATACCTTTGCTTAACCAGTTGGAGACTTCTCTCTGTTTTGTGAAGGAGGAGATCTTTCAACTGGAGCCTATAATCGTCCAGGGCGGCTACCTGATCGCGGTCCAAGGGTTCCGCAGGGGGGCCCCCCGCCTGGAGTTGGGCGATTTTCTCCCTCAGGTACCTCTCCTGGGCTGCCCTTTCCCTTTTTTTCCGGGCTCCCATTTTGATCAGGACTCCCCGCAGGGTGGCCTTGAAGGCATCCCAAAGGGTGTGCGAACCCACCTCCCCATTATCATTGAGCTCAAAGAATTCTGTGATGGCGTCGAGCACCTCCTGTGCGAGAACCTCGTCCTTCAGCAGAGAGTCATTACACTTCCATCTTCCCCTGCGGTCGCTTAGCCCTTCCCTTGCTATAGTGACTCTGACCAAATCGTGGTCCGACCAGGGGACTGGGTCAACCCTGTGACTAGTTATGAATGGGTACAGGGACTCGTCCACCAAGATGTAGTCTATTCTGGAAAACGACATGTGGATCGCTGAATAATATGTGTAAGAGGGGGCGTCGGTTCTAGGGGTTGAGACTGTGTCCACCAGACCCAGTTCCGAGTTGATCCTTTGGAAGTTCCGAGCCATGATCTCGTCTGCCACCCTGGAGGTCTGGGGGCCTGCTCATTTCCTGTCCCGGGTTGGGTCCAGGACCATCTTGAAATCCCCCCCAACCACCACCGTGCCATGAACAAAGAACTTGAGTTTATCCCTCATCTCCTCCCAAAACTGAGCTTGGCCTTCGTGTGGGCCTTAGATGGCGGCCAGGGCGAGTGGGGCCCCCTGCAGGGATCCCCGAACTAGCAGATAGCGGCCCCCCGCGTCCTTCAATATGACTTCTTTTTCGAAGCTAACGCTCCCCGCTAACAAGATAGCCACCCCTTGCTTCTTTCCCTTGTGGGAAGCACTCAAGACCTCCCCAATTCCTCCACCCCGCAATTTGGGTTCCTTCCCCCGTGGCGAGTGGGTCTCCTGCAAGAAGAGAAGGTCAAGATTGGCCCTTCTAAACTCCCTACTAACCAGGGATCATTTTGTGGGGGAGTTTAAGCCCCGTACATTAAGGGAACCCACACCCAGGGCGGGCAGACACTCAGCCATAATCTAGATTTTCCTCACTCACGGTCAACGTCTTCACATTGCTCTTCCCTGCGTGCTCCTTTAGTTTCGCTTTGTACTCCCCTTCTCCCCCTCTCCCCTCCCCCCCGGGTTGGCATGAAACAAGACCCCAACTGCCCCCCTTTCCCAGGCCCAAACTGAACAAACCCAACTTTCGTGTACACCCCCTCCCCCCTTCCTGGCGCCCAGCCAATTAGTTCCGCCAACACTGGCTTTTGGCCGAACCACCAACCTGCCCCCCACGGCCAGGCAATTCACATAAGAAACTATTCAACTTGAGCCCCCCACACCACTGCACTGCTGCATTCCTTCCATGAACCCCTTGTACTTGCTGTGTGTAGGAACGCTGATAAAGGTAGAACCTCCGAGTCCACACAAGGCTGTTGTAACGCTCACCTGACTCCCACGGAGGCGCTGGCCTGGTTCGCGCTGCTGTGACCTCTTCTAAGGTGATGCGCAGGGTTCGGAAGACGGACTGGACCGGGCCCCCAAATCTGGCTTGTCTGGCTTGTAGAAGTATCCTTCTGTAGGCGAAAATAGGGGATTAACTGTCTGCGGGGTAATGCAATCAGCCTCCCACTTTCCCGTCTCACCCTCCTCGAAACCCTTCTGTGATTCCTCGTAGCGTCTCACCTTAGGGTCTGGAAGGACGAGCTCTCCATCCTGCTTCTGATGCAGGGGCGCGTTGGTATCCAGTTACTGCACTGGATTTTCGGATTGGTGAGAACCAAACTTGCTTGGCTTCCAGGTAAGTTTTTTGATAAGAGGTTCCCCTTGTGTCCATGCATTAATGTACTAATGCTAGTGTCTTTTTCCCCTTAGGGGCCGGGGTACGGAATGCCGGGGAACAGGCACTGACCCGAGATGAGTGGTGAAATCCTTGTAGAAATCAGGTAAGTCTTTAATGAGCGTTTTTTGGTAATGTCTTTTCATTCACTCATTAACGCTGATGTCTCTTTTCCCCTTAGGGGCCGGGGTCCGGAAATGCCAGGATGCGGCGCGGACCCGAAATGAAGAGGGAATGAATCAACAGGTAAGTCTTAACATGGAGATTTAGCTTTCCTTATTCCCTTCTCACTCTCACCTTTTGTTCTGATCTTTTTCTCCCTAGGCGCTGGGGCGTGACTGCGAATCCGGATGATCGCTGCTGAACATGGAGGCGCCCTGTAAAGGTGAGTGGAATGCGGCGCTGCAGCGATCGACGCGATGAGCTTTTAAATAAAAGTCTTCCTTTTCAGGATTGTCGGCGACATGTCTCCGGGATGCGGATTTAGCAGGTAAGGACTTTTCCTTCTTCTGTTCTCTTCTTCTCTTCCTTTGCAGGTGATCCAGGATGCTGGCAGGCGTGGCAGAAGTCAGGATGCAGGAGCAGACACGGTGAGCGTCCAGCTGCTAGATGCAGAACAACGCGAAGCACGTGTGGCTGTTCGGGTGGGGTTTAAATAGCCTTGGAAGAAGTTCCAGGTATGTATCCTTCCTCCAATCAGGTATGTATCCTTCCCCGGCCACGCCCGGATGGTTAATTAGTCCCACAGGTAAAGTAGTTCCTTTGAGGCCTCAAGGAGGCCGGGGTCCTGCAGCATGGTCTGCATCAGGTAAGTGCACCCAAGCACTTCCATAATGAGCCTGGCGCCGATGGCGCCAGGACTGATCTCTTTTATGAGCCTGGCGCCAAAGGCGCCAGGACACTGTCCAAAGGGCCCCTATATGGGGTTGCTGGGTCCTTCCTTGGGGACTGGATGTCCGCTTTCGGGGACACAGGGCTTGAACCGGCTCCCCAGGAGCGGGCATCATGACAGCTGTCCAGGCCTCAACGGGTCGACCCCGTTCTCAGTCCTCAGAGTCGTTCCGTTCTCCGTCCTTCGCTGGTGATGGAGTGTTCATTTTCTTGAATTTCCGCGCGCCGGTCCGCTTTCTCCTGTCTCCCGACGGGCCGGGGCCACTGGATCTGCCCTTCTCCGGCCCCGATGGGCCCCTCCGGGTGTTCGTGTCCACTGCGTACCCCTGAATCGCTCCCCGTATGTCCTCTTCCGTGATCAGGGTTGATCGTTGGCCCATGTATTCGAAGGTCAGGGAGAAGGGGTAGCCCCATCTGTAGCGCACCCCTTTTTCCTTGAGCAACTGCGTGAGGGGGCGGCACATTCTCCGCTTGGCCAGCGTGTAGGCGGAGAGGTCCTGGTATATTGAGACCTGGGCATTATTGTAGGTGATTTCTCGGGCCTTCCTGGCCTCCTCCAGCACTTTTGCCTTTTCCGAGTAGTAGTGGAACCGGACCAAGATCGACCTGGGGCCCCCCACTCTGCCCCCGCCCTGTGCACCCTGTCGAATGTGAGCTCCGTAGTCATCTCCTCAGCAAACAGGAGAGTGATGATGTCCCGCACCGCTCTGGTGACGTCCCTCTCCCTGTTTTCGAAATTGTCCCTCTGGCGGGCTCTCTCCTCGTCCCTCTTTTCCAGGGCCTCTAGCCTCATGTTTAATTGTATGTCTTGGGGCGCCGATGCCGATTGATTAGTCTCGACCTGAAGCAGTCTGTCCTCAATCTTATCCACCCTTTGGTCCATTTTTTCAAATTTCTGTGCAATGTCGGAATGCATGTCGCTGATTTCCTGTAAAATCGAGGCAAAGCCCCTTTCCATAGCCGAAGAGGAAGGAGCCGCGTCTTCCGACTGGGCCATGGTTCTTTTGAGGCTCGTACCTTTGTCGCCCCTTTCGCTCTCCTGGAAGCGGTATCCCTGCAAGGACTCCCGCCAGCTCCTCCGGTGCCTCCCTGTGGCCCACGGTCCAGACCCCAGCGTCCCTGGCGGAGGGTAGGGAGCCCCCCTCGGATCAGTCTATGTCTTCCCTCCTGGGGTGCCCAGAGGGGGGGGCGTGCGAGGAGGGGGAGCTGAGGCTAAGGCACCTCTCGCTTGAGTGAACTGGCCCCGGGCAGCCTCCAAAAGGGGTTGTTGTGTTTCGCGGGGGGGCGGGCACACGCCCCTCCGTCACCTGGCAGGGGCCTCACACCCCGCCCAAACTCGTCGTGGGAGACCGGGGCCTTCTCCGAACACCCCATGGAGGGACGCTGGTAACTTAGGGACCCGTATGGCCAGGCCCGTGGGCCTCTCTTGGTTTGTTGTGGGGAAGGGCGCCGTAGTTATTGAACCCGACCTGTGAGAGCTTGTCAGTTTATCCACACCTTGATCCCCAAGGGGTGGCCACCTCCGGGCGGGCACACGCCCCACCAATGGCAGGTGGGGGCCTCGCACCCGGGCAATCCCCCAGTCTGGTGGCGCTGTCTCTGTGTCGGGGGGGCGGCGTGTTCAACTGGTGCCTCCCGGTCTCTGCCGGCGTTTTCCAGGAGACCCCACCGCCTCAGTTAAATGTGAGGAGGAACCCTCACCTCAGCCCGCTCACCCATGGGGAGCGGTTCCTGGGCAGCTTCGTCCTCCAGAGGACCGTGGCAGCCCACGTTGGAAGTTCCTGGGGGGGGGGCTCTGCTCCCGGGCCTGCCCCGTTGGATCCTCCCAGTCCGCGTGGACCCAGGGGGGGCACCAGGCCCCGGTGTCTCCGTTTCGGTCCCCCGGATGGCGAGTATATCCCTGCTGCCCGCTGCGCGGGGGATCCCGGCGTGTTGTCCTCTGGACCGGGAGGAGGGATGAAGGGCGGAGGGAGCCCGTCTCCTACTCCACGGCGGTGTCTTCGGTCTGTCGGGGGCCCGGTCTCCGTCCAGGCCGCTCCCCCAAGCCAGAGAAGGGGGCTAGTCGCGGGGGAGGGGTGAACCGGACAGTGTGTCTGTGTGGATGCGGGAAGGGCTCGCCACTCCTCTGGCTCTGCGGCCGCCCAGGCCGCGCTCTGCTTCCCGCCCGGGAATCCCGGGTCCCGATCTCCAGACCCCAGGGACCCCGGACGCCGCTCTTTCGCTCGGGGGTGCGCAGGGGTGACACCAAGAGAATTCACTGAGTTGGGCCTGCCAGGGGGACCTCGGGGGGGGGATCAATCCCCTCTGAATGCCCGGCTTCGGCGGGAGCTATGCACTAAGGCAGCCATTGCCTGTACGCCCCCTTGTGGCCTCTCCTACAAGTGCTAAAAATGAAAGACTCTTTGATGAAACTTCTCTCCCTCCCTCCCCTGGGGATAATTGTAAAGAGATTCCAAATCCTCCTGTTTATGTTTCCCATTCCGATACCCCATCCCTTTCAGAATTATTTTTTACACTATAAATATCTTGTGAATTATTCTGTCATCATTTTTTTTTAAAACCCCACTTAATAGTGTGCAAACTACTAGGCTGTCCGTGGTGTTCGTTCACGCAATGTGGTGTCCGCGAACATCGCGCCGTATCCGGACACGTCCATTCTCACATGAGACACTTTTATTTAGTCTGCGGACAGAGTGTCTGTTTGCGGACACCCATGCGCATGTGCGCTACGTCTCCCGCTCAATGGGTGTTAACGGACACCTGCTGCCGCTGCGGGACATCCCCAGAAGTCCTCATGTGACCACACCCATGCAGCGTGATCGCGGACAGTGTTTGTGACTGCGGACAGTTTAATACCACATTTTCGGCCAATCTAGGATGTTTCAAGTTGAAATTCTACCCTATCACAGCTCCTACACCCATTCTTAGTTGATCTGTCAACTTTGTATAACTTAACAAGGCCTATTTTTGACATGATAGTGCACAGACAGTCACGCGGTCCGCAGGCGGTTCTTCTAAAGTGAGCCACGCATTACTTTTAGTCATTCCCAATCTGGCTATCCAGGAGAGAGCATCAGGAGAGACACCTCCCTACGGTACCTCTAATTACTATACACATATTACTAGCTATGCCCCAAAGAATCTGGCCACAGGCCACAACCACCACAATATAATTAAACCATATAATAAGTATGTACAATATACCTTCAAATAACAAGACTTGCGCCAAATCCCACCTGCCCCTAATCCAAATGATGTCCATGGACACTTAAATTGGCAGCGGACTCAGCTGCAACTGCACACACTTTATTACCTATAAAAACAGCTCCATGTCAGCTTTATTCCACTCCGCCACCCTTTCCAGGCCCTCCTTCAGCCACCAAAAAACCCCAAATGTGTTTTCCAGAGTTTTTGCTCACCATAGTGTCTGTGGTCAGCAGCACACGTTTTTCACCATCGAATCAGCAGTCGCGCATGATGTCCGCGAACATCACGCTGCTTTGTGATTGGTCCAAAGGTGTCCGCGGACCCCGAATCAGGAGAGTCTGTGGACTGGACCCAGACATCACTCATTTTATTTTACCTACTTTTTGGCTGGATGTACACCAAATTTACAAAAGTACACTTTCGGGACCAAGCCGCTGCTCCTGGCGCAAAATCTGTCCAGCGGTTTGGGCTGTCATTTTTTTTCCATTGTGTCTATGAAGATTTAAAAAATGTTGGGACCCTGCATACACATTTGCCACCCCTCACCCCCTCCTGGGAGGAAACCAAACCAAACTTCACAAAATCATTCTGAGGGGGCCATTTACTTTTTTTGCAAAGTTTGGTGAGGATCCGTCCAGGAGGGGCTGGGAGGGCAAAGTTATAAGCCGCCCAAAAAGTGCTTGTTCTATGAGTTGAGCAACTTAACCATAACTACAGTGCCGCTACCGCAGGCCCTGTAACATATATATATCAGCTTGTTCCTCTTTTTTAGTGCTTCGTCCCTTTATTAGTTACTTGAGTCCCACGCCAAAATTGGCTCTCATGCCAGCAACCAAATATTCAGTGAAATCGCAAATCACACACCACCCTACACCCAACACATAAAACTGGTAACTATAATGTTACAATGCTTGTCATCTCTGCCGAAAACTATAACTTGCATGTAACTGTAAATATTTAGCATTCAAAGGGCATCATTACAAGTATGGCGGTGAGTGGTAAAATTGGCAGTAATTCCGTTACCACCAATTTTACCACTATGCCAAATCAAGACCTACACAAAAATTGGTGGAAATTACCCTGGCAGAATTACCTCTGGCAGTAATTCCTCCAAGAATTGGCGGAATTTGCACTGGGGCAAAATCTGTTTGCAGAATTATCACCAAAAAAAAAAACCTTTTCCACCACATTACAAAATCAGCAGAATTATTTCAAAAGAACATTGGCTGTAATGCCACAAAAAACACAGCACAGTTACCTCCACCGAAAAAGTGGAGGTAAATGAATACAGGTGCCAGAAATCAAGGGGCAGGTGCACCAGAACCACCCAGGAGGAGCATAAAAGGGCCACACCTACCCCAAACACATTACATTGAGTTGCACAGGCTCGAGCATCAGCACAGGGTACAGGGCGCGTAGAGGAGGAGGAGGAGGTGGAGTAGTAGTAGGAGGAGATGCCATGCAATGCAAGCACCCATCCCCCAAGTCATGCCCCACCCTGTACCTCAGCTGACAAGCAGCTGAACACCCTGCACTGCCCGCACACATGGAGAGTCACAGAGGGCAACAGACCCGGTACTGGGTGAGAACAAGTGCCATCACACCAACTAATTCTGCAGCACCAGTTGAATGCAATGTGAAGACAGGGACACCACAACAACCGAACAATGCATGCCCAGTCAAGGCCCTGTACATGCACGACCTGCCCTCCCAACCTGCACATTTCTGCCACCAACACACTGGTCCAGTACATCCCGGACAATGCAATAATATGTTTGTGATGCATGTTGCACCAACAGGCAAGCAATATGCACACACAGGACTGCCAGTGCCACAATGCAATAGAAGAAATCCCTACACATAGAATGTCACATTTCAACGCAGCACGAAGACAAAGCAACACTGGCAGTAAATCATGCCATGCACTCCGCCAACCATGAGTGTGAAGCCATAATGGAAGTGACGCATACCCCACTAAATAGCATAGATACAACAAATCACCCATCAGGGCACATGCATGATAGCAACACACAGGCCCAACACAGCCAACATGCATACCGCCATGCCATTCACAGACCAAAAAAAACACAGAGTGCTGCCTGTGAGCCGTTGCCATGGTGTGGCATGGCAAAGTACATGTCCCCCCTATAGTAAATTACTGCACAGACAAGTACTGAGAATGAATATAATGTGGTGCCTACAATCCAGTGTCCATCCACATGCTGTTGTAATAGCCAAAACATACACAATGCACTGTGCCTAACATCTGTGATCCTTGCCTTTGCAGTTGATACTGATTACCACAGCTACCTAACAACTGTGTGCAACCCACATATGCAACATGAGGCGGCCTACAATGATGCACACGTCAGGGTCTAGGCTGTGCATAGAGCTGATATATTGACTGATAAAGTGACGTCCTGGGTGTCTACACCAGACTGATGGGGCTTTGATGCACAGGCCCAAGAAGGACGGTCAAATATTTCACATCTGGGGCATGCTGCACTACATCTTGCTCAAGTGAAATAACCCCCTGCCTTCTGATGAGGACATGCCACCCCCAGGAGACAAAGACCCAATGCCTCTAGGTCAGTGCTGACAGACAGTAATCGGGAGTAGGGAAGCGATGGACGTCTAGTGTGACAAAATCTGTAATGCAATAATTGATATTTACGTCGAAATACGCATGCTGCTCACCTTTGTGCATTGGTACGTCTAGTAGGAATCACATTCACACAAGAAGGAACAAGTCACTAAGCTGTAACTATTTTTCTCCATCATGGGTCTGGCATGGATGTTTGCATTTATTGTTGTGTATAGGCCTATTGTCAACTTTAAAACTGCTTATTCTCACTTGCGCTTTTAAATTGTGTTTTAAACGTGTTTTAATACGTGCTTTTATCTACTGTCACTTTGGATATTCATTGTGATTTGAATTACTTATGGTTGTAGGTAAAAACAGTTTTTACCGGCATGGAGCAAATACCGTGTCCGCGTAGTAAAGAGGCCGCTAACAGTGGCCTATTACCAGTTCTCGTGCACAAGCGTAGCGGCATGCTGGTATTGACAGTACCGGCATGCCGCTAAAGTCCAAAAAATGCCCCTTACTGGCATCATGGGAAGCGCAGACAGCACTACCGCCGTCTTACACCTCTAAATAACGTGCCCAGCATCAATGGATACAGCATTAACGGGCACCGCTAATAAGCGTAACTGTAAGTAACGTCATCGCGTCGGAAAGGGAAAGCGCACAGCGGCCATCTTTAAAAAACACAATCCATTGCCATCCTCACTACACAGCACCTGGAGACTCATTCAGACATTAGAAAAACATCCACACCACCATCATCATGCCAAAGGCAGTGAGAAAAGGGGCATCCCGGCAGCGTAAGGAACGGTTTTCGGAGGACGAGCTCACAATGCTAGCAGACACGCTGGCTGAAAATGCTGAGATTGTCTTTGCGAATGACCTCAAGAGAGCAGCCCAGCTCAAGAAAAAAGAGATCAGGGAAGAAGTAGCCCATAAAGTGAGTGCAGTTGGGAACACCCCCCGCACAGTGAAAGACGTGCGTAAACGGTGGGACGACCTGCGCCTCAGAGTGCGAAACATCATGTTGGCCAACCGGAGCCAGGCCCTGGCTGCTGGCCCTAGCTCGCCTATTACACTCAGCCGATGGCAGGAAATGTGCGCCAGCACCATCGGCATTGAGTCCATCGAAGGTGTGGGCGAGATGGAACATGGCGCCACATCATCCACAGATGGAGATGAGTGTCCTAAGAAAAGACTTTAATGCAAAGTACGATGATAGACCACCAATGTGACCATGCCATGAGGCAATGCATGGCCCATTACAGACGCCTGGACACATCCCTGCCTAGATGCCGTCCTCAGCACCGACACATCCACATGCATGTAGCATGCCAATGCCATACCTCAGACACACCCCACAAACATGGAAACAGCCTTAGTCACACTGCACGCAGTCCACAACAGAAATGCATGTCACACAGCATACACCACCTCAAACATGTGTGACCCTCACGTATGCCTGCATACTCCCCCCATATAGCAAACAACCTGAATGTCAAAACTCCAATACCTAATCCCCTCTAATTTGTACAACAGCAATAATACCAATGTATGCATGATGCATGTTGAACCATCACTGATGCTGTCCCTCTCTCGATCCCCCACAGGCTCAGATCCTAACAGCGAGGGCCGCGACTCTGCGGCGCAGGCAGAAACTCCCAGGAAGAAGGCCAGTGGCAGGGAAGAAGGCAACAGGCCTTCGACATCAAAAGGCACAGGCAACCCACAACTGCCACAGAAGGGGAAGGTAGCACACGATGCCACGTCACTGGGGCGGCTAAGGGCCACTGCCACAGTCCCTACAACAGCTGTGTGCACTGCACAGGAGCCAATGGCCGATGGGGCCCTTTCAGCTGCCAACAGCTCTGTCGGGGAGGCGGCAGCCACGGCACCCCATAGCAACAAGGATGTCCAGAGCCAAGGCCAGGTGTGTCCCTGTGGAGGACGAGTCATCAGACTTACCTGCCACACCCAGTCCCCCACCATTACCCCAGATCACACCATTCAGCACCACCAATGACAGCACACAGGAGCAGTCTGGAGGGGAGCCAGGGCACGGAAGCTTGAGCCCCACAGAGGAGCCACATGATTTTGGACATGCGCCACATGCAGCATCCACCACCACTGGTGTCCAGGTTGGGGTGCAGCAAATGGCACAGACGGAGGAGCGCCAGGAGGAACTGACAGGCCTAATCAGACAATTTGTCTCGGACGGTGCCCAGGCAAGGCAGGAGGGCCGGGACAACACTGCGTCCTTGAGACAGGCCATTGAGGCCAGCCCAACTAGTATCTGTGAGGAGTTGTCTGCTGTTAGGCAGGTCCTTTGCCGTATAGCGGATGCCTCGGAGACAGAGCGTCCTGCCCCGAGACTGGAGCAAGCGGGCACGGCCTCCTCTTCCAGCTCCACTCAGACCAGCTCCCTTCGCCGGCCTGCGGGCACCTTGCGGCGCTCAGACATGCCGCCACCAGATGCGGGAAGTGGGGAAAAAGTAGCTGGTGCAGCCTGATTATGGCAATTGATGTGCAACCTGCAGCATCCAATAGAACACCATGTGTGGGGGAGTTGTGGGGGGAGGGTGTGTTAGCGAGTTGTGGGGGGAGGGGAGGGGGAGAGCAGAGAGTGTAAGAGGTGGAGGGTATGAGCACTTTTTACTATTTACAGTTTAATACACCCGTTGTGTACCTGAAGAAATACTTGCGTGGACATTCCTTATTGTGTATGTGTCATTTATTGGTTTACAGTGCATAGTGTCCATGTACTCCCACACCCAGTGCCCTCAGTTCCACTTTCATGGCACCCTCTGGACCTATGTGTCTCAGAAATATTGGCCAATCACAGACTGGCGCACTGCACGTCCCTCCTGTGCATCGCCACCGCGATGATGTGCACCCACATCTTCTTCATCATTACCTTGTGGTTCATGTTCAATGTCAGGGGGCAGGGGCACGTTCCGTCGGATGCACATGTTGTGCAGCATGACATATGCCATGATGATCTTGGCCACCTTCTCATGCCTGTAGGGGAGTACCGCACCCGACCGGCTGAGACAGCGAAAACGTGCCTTCAACAGACCAAAGGTCTGCTCGATGACCACACGGGTAAGGATTTGGGCACGATTGTAGTCCTCTTTGTGCCTGTTCTGCGGGTTCCGGACAGGGGTGAGGAGCCATGTCTTCAAGGGATAGCAACTATCACCTGCATAGGTGCAAAATAAGTTATGTGTCAGTCAAATCATGATGGACAGCTGTACTTATCACACATGCCTGCAGACATTTGTGGTTCACATGCACATGTCCCCGGTTGTATGCACACATTTTACCTTGCCACAATGTGTGCTGTGCCATGGACTTATGGCGTGGATTGCGTCTTCAGGATGATACACGGTGTACACTGCCTTGATGTTGCTCATGCACTGGGACGCATACCACTGTGTTTGATTTGAATATGTGATGTGTAGTGTTCAGTATGATTTACTTGCTTGCCGCATTGGCAGTAGTTTCTGCATTATTTGACATTCAGCACTTATTATTCCCATGGTGACCAGTGGTTGAAGTGTACGAAAAGAAGTAGTGGAACTATGTTCCCTGCTGGCCTGCACCCACTCCCGACAAACCCTATCATCTCGTCCCCCGTCCCCTCCCACACACAATACACACACCCAAACACTTGCACCTACTGTTTAAGGGAACGTTCATTGCAGTGCACTGAAAATGCAAGTTTCAACTTCTTCCTACACTTTTATTTTAAAACAAAACAGCTCCCGACCATTCCCACTCACTTCGACCACTGATGGTGACATGTTGCACTACTGTGGTGGTGGCCCTGTGACAAGCAGTGGATTCCCTTGGTGGTTTTGATTTGTGCACTCTCATGGATGCTTGCCCTGTGTAGTGATTTGCTGCAGACATTTACATTGTGCATACTCACAGCATGTTGCTGGATTGTGTTACGGAGGGTGAGGACTGATGATGGGTGGTGGACGTGTTGTGGGATCTGGTGTGGTAGGAAGTTCGGCATGTTGTGCTTGGTGTGCCACTTCCATCATTGCTATGGGGATTGGTTGTCATGTTCAGTTTGGGATGCTTTGGGGCACAGTGTTTTGGGATGTGGACATTGTGCAGTCACCACAACAATGACACCATGGTGGTGTGTGCATCTCTCCCCCCCATTACACTGTCATGTGCCTGTCATGCAACTTACCAAGCAGCCAGGCACGTCGTCCTGCATGTCGCTCCATGTAGCGTGGAGTTGTGCAGGACCATTGAGTGATGATCTTGCTGGAGTCACATACCATCTGTACATTGATGGAGTAATATAGCTTACGTTTGCGGTACGCCACCTCTGTTGCATGCGGGACCACCAATTCCACATGGGTGCAGTCAAGTGCACTAATACAATATGGCATGTCTGCCACTGCATGGAAGCCAACTTTCGTGTCAAAGATCTCCTGGGCAGTCCGTGGTAGGGATATGTAGTTCCTTGAGTGCTTCAGGAGGGCATCAGCATTTGGTTCAGCATTCGAGAAAATAAGGGTTGTGATATGCCATGCATCTGCCCCACTGGTAGGTGCCTGTGGCCAGGAAGTGGAGCACAGACACTACCTTCAGTAGAGGTGGGATGGCGGAGCGTATTTCAAACAGGCTGACAATGTCGTTGTGTATAATGTCCACAATGGTGGTGATGGTGTCCCAGGCCAGACGGTACAGGGTGTGGATCTGCTCAGGGGTTAGTTTGAATTGACTGGCTCTGATGCGAGGGATTGGGGGTTGCCTGCGTGGTACCACTGGCTGCACTGGTGAGGCTTGATGGGCCTGTTTCACCCTCCTTCTCCTCCTGCGTCTCCTCTGTGGTGCCTGTTGTTGTTGTTGCTGCTGGTGTAGCAATGCAAGCATGTCCTCCATCCCCAGTATTGCTACCACAAGTGGAATCATTTTGGTGTGGAAAGGGGTGTGGTGCGTGGGTGTGCTCCTTTTGTGCTGGGCCAGACTCCATTGCCTCCACCTGTACTGATTGTGTGCACCTGTGGAACACTGCACATTGCTGTTTGCGGGTGGTTCGTGATGCCAGTATTGCCGGCATCCCGGTATCCCTTATTAACACCTTCATGATGCACGTACTTGCATGTCTGCCTGACTTGTGAAAGGGCTTGGCTTGCTGTAATTGTGTATTGTGTGACCACTTTGAAAATCATTTCCAGGGCCTCTTTTGGTTCCCAGACCCCCCCTGATTCTCACTTGCGCTTTTAAATTGTGTTTTAAATGTGTTTTAATACATGCTTTTATCTACTGTCAATTTGGATAGTCATTGTGATTTGAATTACTTAGTTTCCGTATTTGAGTACAATTTAAAGCCCAGCACTTCCTCTTAGCATGTACTCAATCTAGCCAGTACTTAATTTCCCGGCAGCTTCTGTAGTCCTCTGCTGCATATATTTAGACTGCAGGCACAAACGCGCCTGGTGCGAACCAGCTCAGATAGTTCTGGTGCGAACGTGCCTGGTGCCAACTGGCCTGGTTAGTTCCACTTTGTTGCCGGTGCATGGAGAGGTGCCCCAACAACTGTTGCTCCTTTCTCCATGGTACGTTTTTATCCATATTAGTAAGTAATTAGAGATGTTGACTTCCATTATCTCACCTATGCCCACTGATCTCATTATGTCCATTCAGCGGAACAGGCAAAGGCGGCTGGCGGCCAAGCATAACGAGGATTTGATTATTCCTGGCGGCCCCCCCCCCCTAGCCTCTGCAGAGATCCCTTCTCTGTGTATTATTATTGGAGGCCCGGAGGTGATTATGGATGCCTGTCGGCCACCTGTAGTCACCCTGTCCCATAATGCACCATCCATAATATCTACATGTTCTTACGGTGGGATTACGCCCAGGCAAGATTACACTATGCCGGTTACTGTTAAATTGCCTCTATTTTCTACCAGTGTTCGGTTGCCTTTAGCGGAGACATGTACCTCTGCCCCAGTGTTGTGCACAGGTCTATTAAACACGCGGTCGCTGAGCCAACATGACTCCGACATTATGGATCTGTTTATCAAATCTAGATATACTCGCATTGACTAAGTCCTGGCTAGACTCTGCTACTCCCTCAGAAGCCCTTATCACCATTCCATCAGGTTATTCTCTCCTCAGAGAGGACCAAGTTAGTGGAAGAGGAGTGGGAGTTGCCTTATTCCTAAAAACATTGTTGCAGTTTCGAATCTCCTGCAGAGTGTGAAAGTTTAGTGGTCAAACTGAAGTTGACCGAAAACACTTCCCTTATGATAGTCGTCCTTTACAGACCTCTGAGGGCTTTACCCCTATTCGAAGAGCAGTCAACAAAACCCAGAAGCACGGAGGACAACAGAAAATGTTGTAGCCTTCTAACCAACAAAAACATATACATAAAACATTACTTTTATTTACTACACACAAATACACCTTTTGTACAATTCATCATTTCAAAATGTAGAAATGTATTTTTCATTTAGCACACAATATAATGGAATGCACCAAGCACAAACCATAACTGTTCGCCTCATATTATCACTTCAGTACAACTCTTCATGCAGACTCAAATACATCAGGAGCTCATTCCAAAACAACCTCTTGCCAAATAGTAAGTACACTGTATTTATTTCTCTATTATTACCATTCATTATATGAACATTTCTTAAAAGCAAAGATCACTATTATTTTATTTTAACAGAAATGTCAAACACACTTGAGTGGTTGGAAGAAAACTTTCCAAAAGAAGAAATGAGTGATGATGACATCTCTAATGGTGAACAATACATCTTTCAATATAAACAAAGGATGTCATGTATACAGAGCTCATTGATATATTAATTTCTTCTTTTGTTATAGTACATACTTTACATGAAGAAACAATACCCCAATTTAATTATGAAGAATCCCAACAATCACAAAGACAATCCCTATCCCTAACTGTACATAATGAAATCATGATCTTGTCTGCAAAATTGGATGAATTTTGTAATGATTTTGAGGAACTTTTACATTATATAAAAAAGCATGTTACTTGAAATGTTGATTATCACAATCCTTCTTGTACCGCTCTGCCTTACCTCCAGCAATCACCCCCTTCATATTCCCAAAATATAAATGAAAGACTCTTTGATGAAACTTCTCTCCCTCCCTCCCCTGATGATCATTGTATAGAAATTCCAAATTCTTCTGTTTGTTTCCCATTCCGATACCCCACCCCTTTCATTAATAATTTTTTATACTATAAATATCTTGTGAATTATTCTGTCATCATTTGTTTTTAAAACCCCACTTAATAGTCTGCAATCTACTAGCCTGTGCATGGTGTTCGTTCATGCAATGGGGTGCCCGCGGACATCGCGTCTGTCCAAACATGTCCAATTTTGCATGAGACACTTTTATTTCATTTGAGGACACCCATGCGCATGCGGGCTACGTCTCCCGCTCAATGGGTGTCAACGGACACCCGCTGCCGGCACAGGACATGCCCAGACGTCATTTTGTGACCACACCCATGCAGCGTGATGGTGTGACCGCGGACAGTATTTGTGACCACGGACAGTTTAAAACCACATTTTCGGACAATCTAGGATGTTTCGAGTTGAGATTCTACCCTGTAAGAAATCCTAGACCCATTCTTAGTTGATCTGTCAACTTTGTTCAACTTACCAAGGCCTATTTGTGACGCGATAGTCCGCGGACAGTTACACGGTCCGCAGGCGGTTCTTCTAAAGTGACCCACCCATTACTTTAGTAATTCGCAATCTGGCTATCCAGGAGAGAGCATCAGGATAGACACCTCCCTACAGTACCTTTAAATACTATACACATATTACTAGCTATGCCCTTAAGAATCTGGCCACCTTCAAATAACAAGATTTGTGCCAAATCCCACCTGCCCCTAATCCAAATGATGTCCATGGACACTTAAATTGACAGCGGACTCAGCAGCAAGTGCACACCCTTTATTACCTATAAAAACAGCTCCATGACAGCTTCCTTCCACTCCCTCACCCTTTCCAGGCCCTCCTTCAGCCACCAAAAAACTCCAAATGTGTTTTCCAGACTTTTTGCTCACCATGGTGTCTGCGGTCAGCAGCAGCTGTCCACGGAGCCAACATGGCAACCGTTTCAAAAATGATGACACACCTCACGTTTTTCCCCATCCAATCAGCAGTCGCACATGATGTCCGCGAACATCACGCTGCTGTGTGATTGGTCCAGAGGTGTCAGCGGACCTTGAATCAGGAGAGTCTGTGGACTGGACCCAGACATCACTAATTGTATTATACCTACTTTTTGGCTGGATGTACACCAAATTTACAAGCTGCTGCTCCTGGCGCAAAATCTGTCCAACGGTTTGGGCTGTCATTTTTTTTTTCCAGTGTCTATGAGAATTCTAAAAATGTTGGGTACCTGCCTATACATTTGCCCCCCAACCCTCCCCCCGCGTCCCTGGAGGAAACCGTACCAAACTTCACAAAATCATTCAGAGACAGCCATTTACTTTTCTTTGCAAAGTTTGGTGCAGATCCGCCTGGGGGGGAATGGGAGGGCAAAGTTATAAGCCGCCCAAAAAGTGCATGTTCTATGAGTTGAGCAACTTAACCATAACTACAGCGCCACTACCGCAGGCCCTATAACTTATATATATTTCAGCTTGCTCCTCTTTTTAGCACTTCGTCCCCTTATTAGTTACTTGAGACCCACGCCACAATTGGCTCTCGTGTCAGCAACTACATATTCACTGACATTGCAAATCACACACCACCCTACACCCAACACATAAAACTGGTAAATATAATGTTACAATACTAGTCATCTCTGCCGAAAACTATAATTTGCATGTGACTGTAAATGTTTAGCATTCAAAGGGCATCATTACAAGTATGGCGGTGTATTCCGACCCTCTTGCACATGATGCTCGTCCTACGGCTGCTCATGCGCCTGTGGCCAGAGGTGCCGGACAGCTGCGGAACGACACATATGGATGTAAAGCTCAATCAGAGGGCCGATTACTACTGCTAAAGTAGGCCTCATAGCAAAGCCAGCCTGCAGGGCTGCAGCTCTCCCTTGAAATCGCACACAGTGAGCCAGTTATTTCCCTCCACCTCCTCCCCTAAGTGTCCCTGCAGCAGTCCTGTTCTCACGGGAGACTAGGCACGAACAAGCTACAAGTCAAACACTGTACCTTTCTCCTTCCTCTGTCCATCACTTAGCTATGAATGATCGGGCAAGAGCTTGGGTCTGGAAAAAAACAATTTTTTTTTTTTTTTTTGTATTTAATCTAAATAAGATTTTTTAACAAAGAAAGAAAATTTGAAGACGCGTTTGATGCGGTTGTGACGTTTGACGTTCCTAATAGTTAAATAGTCGAGAACTGCCTCACGTATTTGTCAATGTAAGGAGGAAAAGAAAATCATTGAATCGAAGGAACATTGTGTTGAGACTGCAGCGGAAGGAGGACGTTAAAAATGTGCTTCATGATGCTTGTTGTTGCCAACTGCCATGTTTGTTTGTCTCCGTCTATCAGTTTGTTCCAACACGCTTCTTCTTCTTGCAAGGTGAAGTTTGAGAAGGTGTCTTTCAAGTAAGTTCGACGGATGTCTGTCGTCGCAGGGCAGGTCAAAAGCAGGTGTCTTATGGATTCTTTAGTCTCTGTAGATTTGCAAAGCCGACAATTACTGGTCGTGGATATGCATCTAATTGCCAAGATTTCGTTTGTTTCTAGTAGATTGAGTCGAATTTTTAAGAAGAAGTTTCTAGTTGATCTATTAGGGAATAGTTTCAAGTATGGTTGAACAGAGTCTAATTTTTTACAGAACGGGGGGAGGTGATTGGTAAGTTTATATCGAGTAGCTGTTTCAAGAGTGTTAATCCAGTCCATTTCTTTGATTTTTTTAATTACTCTGACTGGGTTGCTAATAAGGTCCTCCATATTGCAGGCGACTGAGTCCAGCATGGACAGGATTTTAGTTTCCCATCGGTTAAGCATTTGACATGTCCCGAGACGGATTTCTTCTCTTATCAGCTTGTAAGCGTATGGGGCGTCTTGCAGTATACATTTCCGATATAGTAGCACACTGTTGCTGTCGGTGGTAGATTTTAAGGAGGAGAGAGTGAGTTCCTGTCTGATTAATGTTATTGGGGTAGATTTTGGGAGGCCAAGGACTGATCTCCAGAAAGTTGCTTCCAGGCTTTGCCACAGTTCTTGTGGAAGATTCGGCATTGCGTTGGCGCCATAAGTCAAAGATGGTATGACTTTCTTTTTGTAAAAGTCTCGTACCGGGATGATTGAGAATCTGCCGAATTTTATATCGATGGCTTTCCCTTGTGCGGCCAATTTTATGGTTTTTGCGTGCAGTTCTTCCTTCATCGCGTTCTCTCTGTGCGAACTATCCAGGATGACACCCAGGTATTTAAAGCTGGAGACTTTCTCGATGGTGATCAAACCTAGTTTTAAAGGTTGAATGGCGTTCCTTTTTGCAGATTTCTCGATGACCATCATTTTGGTTTTTGCTTGGTTAATTTCCAAGTTGTTTGCCAACATATATTGTTGTAAATTTGAGAGTTGGCGTTGTAAGCCTATTGGAGTGTTGTCCAAAAGGATGAGGTCGTCAGCGTAAAGGAGGCGACTAATCTGATCACCTCCGAGTTTAGGAGGGAATGCTCTCACCAGTTTTTCTGTTTCCTGGAAGTCTCCTAGGTAGGTCCAAAACAGAGCCGGGGCTAGGGGGCAGCCTTGCTTTACCCCTCTAGCCGTTGTTATTTCTTCTGTTAGGAGGCCTTGTTGGTTAAGGCGTACTCGCATTGAAGTGTTGGAGTAAAGGGCTCTGATTGGGGTGAGGATGCCAGGAGGGCATTTCCATCGTGCAAGTTTCTCCCACAATCTGTCGCGATCCACCTTGTCGAACGCCTGTGTCAGGTCGACGAACGCGATAAACAGACTTGGACGTCCCTCCAAAACTTTGCTTTTCAAGGCACTCAGTATTAGTATATTGGCGTTGGTCCCTAAGTTCTTTTTGAAGCCGGTTTGGAGATTGTCTTGGCAGGGAGCGTCATTGGCCCAGGTGGTGAAATGGTTTAGTAAAAGGGATCCAAACAATTTTCCTATTGGGTCTAGGAGGGCAATAGGTCGATAACTGCTAGGGTCTGATCTATTGCCCTTTTTATAGATGGGTACCACGTTAGCACTCTTCCACGATGGAGGGATGGATTTTGTAGTGGCACATCGTCTGAAGATTTGGCTTAACAAAGGCGCCCAGGCTTCGGGGTGGGCCTTCAGGTCAAAATTCGTGATGCCGTCCGGACCTGGTGCGCGTGAAGGTTTTAATTTTTTGATTAAAGTTACGATTTCTTCTATATTATCTACACGGATCCAGGCGGTATCGTTGTTTTCCATCACGGGCCATGTGGTCGTGGTGTTCTTGAAGAGATTTCTGAAGTGTGTTTCCCATTCTAGCTGGCCTATTCCGTTCAGTTGGCAAGGTCTAGCGCCAGGGGTTGTTGAGTGGAGTAGGGACCAAAAATCTCTTGCGTGGTTTCCTGTGATAGCTTTCAGAATATCTTCTGCGTCTTGCTGGTAAAGCTTGTGCCGGTAGCTTTTAAGCCAAGTTTTGTAGTTTTTAAATGCGTCTTTGATGATGGCAGTTGACTGTGGAAAGTCGAGTTTACGAGCTTGTCTTTTTGTTTTCCTCAGCTCCCTTTTTCTTTCAGCGACTAGTGTGTCATACTTATGTTTTTGGTCTGAGGCGATTGGTTTCTTGTTTCGTTTTGAAATTCTAAATGCTGTCAGCAGTGGAGTATAATCTACTTCGTTATTGCTTGGAGTGGTTTTGTGCTCGCTGTAAAGCACTGAAATGGTTGTTATGGCCTTTTCTGTGATCCTTAGTCTAGTCCCCTGGTCGTTGGGTTCAATGTCTACGCTCATAGTATGGTTAATCGGAGCCTTTGTTGTCCAGGTGGTTTCGAGAAGGTTATGGTCACTTTCTCTGGTTTTGACAACTTTAAAGGAGTTAATATGCAGTAACAAAGGGCGTGATACAAAGATATAATCGATTGTTGAGTTCGATTTAGCTCCTTCCCATGTTGGTAATCTATTTGGGTCAGGGAAGGCTTCGTCTAGGTTGTCGTTAGATCTAGACTTCATTAGGTTCTGCCATTTAATCGATCTTTGATCAATTTGGCGTTTTTTCAATTTAAGTCCTTTTATGCTCTCGTAAGGTTGTCTAGTGATGTTAAGGTCACCACATAGGACTACATAGTCAGGGTGGTGGGTTACTTGAGCCCAGTCTAGATCTTGTTCGATTGTATTGATGAATTTTGTACCGTCGATGGTTGCTGGGTTCCAGTATATGTTAACGATTATTAATTTCTTCGTCAGTATTTTATTTGTTTTTTCATCTCTTGTAGTCCAGTTTAATTTTACCATCATCATGAAATGCTTTTCCTTTAATTTTTGTGTATCGGTTAGGCCTCGTCCACTGCGAATTGCTATAAGGAGACCTGCAGTTGGGCGGCCTAAAAGGCCCTTCTTGGCCAACACTGTGTGGGTCTCGTAGCCGTCAAGGACTGGAGGTTGGAGCAGCCATGTCTCTTGCAGACAGATGATATCGTATGCTGTAAGGGTCACGGACCCCGGGGCTGTTAAGTGGAGAAAACCTCGAGTATTCCACGAACACATTTTTAGTTGGTCTTGAGGGTTAGAATTCCGGTAGACGGTAGCGTTGCTGTAGATCCTTTTCTCGGGTGGCTATTTTTGTGAATTTAGCTTCAGGGCTTTCGGCAGCCAAGACCAGAGGGAATGCAGCGACGAGGTTTGGGATTGTGATGGGTCTGCTGGAGAAGACATGTTTCGGACTGTCCTTTGGAGCTTTAGGTCTACTGTCGGGTGGTTAGTTTTGGCCAGAATCTTGGAAGATTTTGTTTCCTTGACAGTTAAAGTTGAGCTAACTGGACCTTTTACTGGCCGAGGCCACAAACATGTCTCACTACTTGCAGACACCACATTTAAGATATATACTGTGTATAACCCCTCAACCTCACACCTCTTTTAATGTAACAGATACATACCCCACGACTGTGTGCCACCCTGTTTCACCCACAATGCTAATCCCCTTCTGTAGTTGTGTATAATGGGGCTGATTATATGAGATGCAACAAGAGCAATCATTTATTAACATGTCTAAATCAATTCCAATGAACGTAAAGTTATGATCCGTATGTCTGGGTCCTATATTGTTGATTTAACACCTCGTTCCCTACCAAAGACCTTCGCTAATTTATGACATGCTAAGTGACTCGTTTGATATGATGCAAAATGTATTGTCCCCATGTTCACTGGTTTTCCAATACTATGTATGCTCACAACTGTCTTCAAATGGTATACAATATAAACGGCGAGGCCACAAGGCTAATATAAATAGAGCTATTCTGCAGCACGATGATCATGGTATATGCGAAGGCATAGCTTATAATGTAATCAGAGCTTACATATTACCTGTTGTAAGTGAAGTGGCAATAACTTGACTTTCCCTCATTCTGATGATTCACATATAATCCCACTAATCGAACTGAACCAAATTTAACAAGCCTCATGGCCTTCCTTCCCCTCTCTAGCAGCGCCGCACACTCAGCCCCCACCATTCTCCCCCTCATGCTGAGTTGATAGCCAAAGGCCCTTGTCTTACTGATTCCTTAATGCAACAAATGTAACCTCTCACCCTTCTGCTGAGTCCACACCAAGTATCCACCCCTCTGCCCCCTGTCATACGATGTCTCCACAAACCTGCTTCACACCCACAGACTCTGTTTAAAGAAATATAGGCAACAAGCCCCTCACCCCAAAGACTTTTGATGTAACAGTTGCATGCCCTTCATCAGTGTACCACCCCAGCTCAGCCCAGACCACTAATCCCATGTGTGGCAATATATTCCCTTCACGATAACAAACAATAAACCATTCTTTCATGGGATTTAAGGGAGTGTTTGATGAATGTGTCAATGTAATATTGTGAATAGATTAGTTATCTGGACCCATGTAGTCTCACTTTTATCGTCCAGGTCAAACGTCCAGTGATTATTATATACCAAAATGTATAAATAATGTTCATAAATAATGGATGTGTGGCCATAAGGGCAAATGCTAGATAGTATATATCTTAACGATTTGGACATCGCCTGATCCTGCACCCCACCCAGATGAGCCCAGCGGACCCACGTGCTCCACGAAGTAACCAGTTCTATGGCAGCAAATCCGGGAGCACCACCCCTACAGCATGGATACAGTCCTGTCCCCTTCGTCCAATGACCATAATTCGATGTATCCCCTATAGCACACATCATAGATGACGTGATTTTGTAATATAATGTGCATTCTCTGATGTTTGGGCAGAGCGCTCTCGGAGTTTGCAGAGTTCTCTGCTTGCCCTATTTGGTTTTGGATAGACCTGACTTTTTATCTTCACCCGCACTTGGTCTTTGTCGCATTCCTGGGACGTGCCCATTATTGGCCCGCATTGGGGAGTTATCACTGCATTTTTGGGGGACGGTCACTTTCAGCAGTAAGTGGTAAAATTGGTGGTAATTCCATTACCACCAACTTTACCACTACGCCAAATCAAGACCTACAGTAAAATTGGTTGAAATTACCCTCGCAGAATTACCTCTGGCAGTAATTCCTCCAAGAATTGGCAGAATTTGCACAGGGACTAAATCCGTTGGCAGAATTACCACCAAAAAACAAAACCCCTTTTCCACCACATTACAAAATCAGCAGAATTATTTTAAAAAACATTGGCGGTAATGCCAAAAAAACACAGCACAGTTACCTCCACCAAAAAAGTGGAGGTAAATGAATACAGGTGCCAGAAATAAAGGCACAGGTGCACCAGAACCACTCAGGATGAGCATAAAAGGGCCACACCTTCCCCAAACACATTACATTGAGTTGCACAAGCTTGAACATCAGCGCAGGGTTCAGGGTGCATAGAGGAAGAGGAGGAGGAGGTGGAGTAGTAGTAGGTGGAGATGCCATGCAATGCAAGCGCCCATCCCCCAGGTCATGCCTCACCCTGTACCTTAGCTGACAAGCAGCTGAATACCCTGCACTGCCCACATACATGGAGAGCCACAGAGGGCACCAAACCCCGGTACTGGGTGAGAACAAGTGCCATCACACCAACGGATTCTGCATCCACCAGTTGAATGCAATGTGAAGATGAGAACAACACAATAAACCGAAAAATGCATGCCCAGTCAAGGCCCTGTACATGCAGGACCTGCCCTCCCAACGTGCACATTTCTGCCACCAACACACTGGTCCAGTACATGCCGGACAATGCAATAATATGTTTGTGATGCATGTTGCACCAAAAGGCAAGCAATACGCACACACAGGACTGCCAGTGCCACAATGCAATAGAAGACATCCCTACACACTTTTCAACGCAGCATGAAGACAAAGCAACACTAGCAGAAAGTCATGCAATGCACTGCGCCAACCATGAGTGTGACGCCATAATGGAAGTGATGCATACCCCACTAAATAGCACAGATACAACAAATCACCCATCAGGGCACATGCATGATATCAACGCACAGGCCGAACACAGCTAACATACATTCCGCCATGCCATTCACAGACCAGAAAAACAGAGTTTTTTTTGACTGTGAGCTGTTGCCATGGTGGGTATGGCAAAGCACATGTTGCCCCCATAGTAAATGACTACACAGACAAGCACTGAGAATTAATCTAATGTGGTGCCGACAATCCAGTGTCCATCCACATGCCGTTGAAATAGCCAAAACATACACAATGCACTGTGCCTGACCTCTGTGATCCTTGCCTTTGCAGTTCACACTGATTACCACCAGCTACCTGACAACTGTGTGCAACCCACATATGCAACATGAGGCGGCCTACAATGATTCACACGTCAGGACCAGGCTGTGCATAGAGTGGATATATTGACTGATGAAGTGACGTCGTGGGTGTCTACACCAGACTGGCGGGGCTTTGATGCACAGGCCCGAGAAGGACGGTCAAATATTTCACTTCTGTGGCATGCTGCACTACATCTTGGTCAGGTGAAATAACCCCCTGCCCTCTGATGAGGACATGCCACCCCCAGGAGACAAAGACCCAATGCCTCCAGGTGCAGTGCTGACAGACAGTAATCGGGAGTAGGGAAGAGATGGATGTCTAGTGTGACAAAATATGTAATGCAATAATTGATATTTACATCGAAATATGCATGCTGCTCACCTTTGTGCATTGGCACATCTAGTAGGAATCACATTCACACAGGAAGGAACAAGTCACTTAGTTGTAACTATTCTTCTCCATCATGGGTCTGGCATGGATGTTTGCATTTATTGTTGTGTATAGGGCTATTGTCAACATTAAAACTGCTTATTCTCACTTGCGCTTTTAAATTGTGTTTTAAAAGTGTTTTAATACGTGTTTTTATCTACTGTCACTTTGGATATTCATTGTGATTTGAATTACTTAGTTTCCCTATTTGAGTATGATTTAAAGCAGAGCACTTCCTCTCGGCACATACTCAATCTAGCCGGTACTTAATTTCCTGGCAGGTTCTGTAGTCCTTTGCTGCATATATTTAGTTTGCAGGTGCGCCTGGTTAGTTGAGGTATTTAAGGCATAAATCTGCCTGGCGGCATCATCATCCTGTGAACATTTATTGTTGTGTATAGGGCTATTGCCAACATTGCCTCTAAACTGCTTATTGTCAGGAAGGGCCTGAGGGTAGAGGCGTGCCCACTAAGCTAAAGGGAGAAAGGCACACAAGAAGCTGGACTACAACGAGTCCTGTAGACAAGAAAAGATAGGCAACAGAGGCTGTGAGCAAAAAGGGGCAGGAAATACAGAGATACAAACACGCTGGGTTGCCTTTTGGGGTGTATGCAGAATGGGGAAAGAGTGTTCCACAGACTTTTGGAAACCCCAGCCTTCTGCACAGATTGCTATTACAGGGGCCCACTCTAAATGCTCATGGCCGGGAGCAACAGCAGTGGGTGTCTGTACCTGAACCCTAAGGCACGAACAAGGTAACAGTACTCACAAGACTGAAGCCGGTACAGGTCCAGCAGGAACCTAACAATGACTGCTTCCTGAAACAGGAACCAGTACACTGTAAACAATGTCACGAAGTAAAACACTGAAACGCGACAAGGGAAGGGGCAGAGATTGCCTGCTGGAATCCAACAGTCAAACTCTGTACATAGGATTTACATAAAACACAAGTGAAGACAAGAACAGAAATATCCAGGGAAAAGGAAGTCAAAGAGAGGAAGGTTCAGAGCAAAGAACCGGAAGAAAGGAAGGGCAGAACCTAGTATCTAAATGCAGGGAATGGCGACCGGAAACTACAAGGGAATCAAGAACAGTAACCCAGGGCTGGAAAGACAATAGAAGGCTAGCAGAGGGAAATTAAGGAAACAGTATAACTGAAGTGGAAAACCAAAGGGGAGGACTGAAGACTCAAGGAAGACAAGGACAGGAATCATGAACAGAGGGCTGCAGACAAGGAAGAGAGCAAGGGATCATTAGCCAGAAAATAGAGGGCTTTAAATAAGAACGGGAGCAAGGGGACTGTAGCCAGGGAACAGAGGGCTGCAAACAAGGAAGCAGGGCTGCAGTATGGAAAGCACAGATGTGCAGGCAAAAGGACACAGCAAATATCCAAGGAACAGGGCAACAAAGGGCTGGTAGAAGCTCAATGCAAGAGGCCTGTGCTCTTGCAGGCAGCTGCTTAAATACTGAGCTACCCTGTGCTGAATTAGGCTAATTAGCAGCACCTGGAGCAGCACACCTGAATGTAATTGGCCTCCGCCTCTCTAGTCCTGGGAAAGCGAAAGCTGCACTGTTCTCTAAGGATTCTGGGGATTGTAGTGCTAGAACTGCTGTATAGGAATAGCTAGGAAATGGGAACCGCCACAAGGTGCATTATGGGACATGTAGTTTGTAAAAGTAAATACGAAGTTCCAAAGCCTTGTAAATGGAAAGTAAAGAAAATAATATGAATAGGTGTTGTTCAGGGAGTATTCAGGGAGTATTACGGAAACAATTGAGTCCCAAATAGTCCATGATGGGTGCCAATTGGTGCGCCAGTGACACTTATTCTCACCAGGGGTGGACTGGCCTATAGGGAATGCCTCTGCACCCTGGGCCACTTTTGTGTGGTAACCTATTTTATTGTCACATTTTCCCATAAGAAAAGGGCTGCGCTTGCTGTAAATGTGTATTGTGTGGCCACTTTGAACATTATTTCCAGGGCCTCTTTTGGTTCCCAGACCACCCGATTCTCACTTGCGCTTTTATATTGTGTTTTAAACATGTTTTAATACGTGCTTTTATCTACTGTCACTTTGAATATTCATTGTGATTTGAATTACTTAATTTCCTTATTTGAGTATGATTTAAAGCAGAGCACTTCCTCTCAGCACATACTCAATCTAGCCAGTACCTAATTTCCCGGCACCTTCTGTAGTCCTCTGCTGCATATTTTTAGTCTGCAGGCACAAACACGCCTGGTGCAAACCAGCCCGGATAATTCTGGTGCAAATGCGCCTGGTGCTAACCGGTCCAGTTTGTTCCAGTTAGTTGCCGGTGCGTGGAGGGGTGCCCCAACAACTGTTGCTCCTTTCCCCATGGTAGGTTTTTATCCATATTAGTAAGTAATTAGAGATGTTGACTTCCATTATCTCACCTATGCGCACAGATCTCATTATGTCCATTCAGCGGAACAGGCAAAGACGGCTGGCGGCTAAGCATAACGAGGATTTGATTATTCCTGACAACCCCCCCACCCCCAGCCTCTGGAGAGACCTCTTCTCTGCATATTGTGATTGGAGGCCCAGGGGTGATTTTGGATGCCTGTCGGCCACCTGTAGTCACCCTGTCCCATAATGCACTAGCCATAATATCTACATGTTCTTACGGTGAGATTACAACCAGGCAAGATTACACTATGCAGGTTACTGTTAAATTGCCCCTATTTTCTACCAGTGTTTGGTTGCCTTTATTGGAGACCTGTACCTCTCCCCCAGTGCTGTGCACAGGTCTATTAAACACGCGCTCGCTGCGCCAACATGACTCTGACATTATGGATCTGTTAGAAGTGTCAAATCTAGATATACTCGCATTGACTAAGTCCTGGCTAGACTCCGCTACTCCCTCAGAAGCCCTTTTCACCATTCCATCAGGTTATTCTCTCCTCAGAGCGGACCAAGTTAGTTGAAGAGGAGGGGGAGTTACCGTATTCCTAAAAACATTGTTGCAGTTTCATACACAGACCCATGAATCTCCTGCGGAGTGTGAAAGTTTAGTGGTCAAACTGAAGTTGACCGAAAACACTTCCCTTACGATAGTCGTCCTTTACAGACCTCTGAGGGCTTTACCCCTATTTGAAGAGCAGTTCATCAACCTTTAGAACACAATTACAAAGTTGAAATCCCCTGTACTAGTTATGGGTGATTTCAACCAATGGTTTGATGCCCCTCCGGATGCTGCCACGTGCTCTCTTATGGAATCCATCAATACCATTGGTTTTCCACAATTGGTTGATGTTCCCACCCATAGTGCTGGTCACACAGGACTGGCTGTTGGTCCATCAGCTTTCCTTGTCTAATCTATCAGTTATGCCTTGTATCTGGTCGGATCATTCATTGCTTATCTTTGATGTTACTCTCACGGCTTCTCCAGCTAGATTAGACTCTAATCCCAGACTGAAGGTCTGTATGCGTAATGTGAAAACATTGACGCCTGAAAACTTTTTTCCCATATTAGTAGAGAAATTTGGTTCATTAGAGCATTACGAGTGTGCTGATGATCTTGCATTACACATCACTAAGTCCCTCACGGATGGCACCAACCAACTGGCCCACTCAAGACTCGTCACATAAAAACAGAAACTATGGAGAAATCTTGGTTTAATGAGGATATCTGTGCTATCAGGAGAGAGAAACGTACAGCAGAACGTTGTTGGTGCAAGGACCCTTCCAGTACAACGCTAACCAACTATAAAAGTCTGGTTAAAAAATACAAGGAGGCTTTGATTAAGGCCAAGTCAGACGTTTACAACCATAGGATCTTGAACACAAAATCATGCTCAAAGGAACTGTTCTCAATTCTCTGTGAGTTCAAGATCAACACCGGACCCACGTCAGCGCATTCAGAATGCTTTCTCTAACAAGGTCACTTCACACCAGGCAAAGATTCTACAGATAAAGGATATCTGCCCCTCCCTAGATATAATGATGAATGACAAAGAGGCTGGGCCACCCAACATAGTGCCTCCTGTCTTTGATTTTACCCCAAGTTCTGAACCATTTATTGTAGAAACCATCTTGGGGATGAAACCCACCTCCTGTCAGAGTGATGTATGCCCTTCCAGTTGGTTTATAAAGTGCAAGGATATCCTTGGCCCGTGGGTAACACAGTTTATTAATTACTCCTTTTCAGAGGGCAGGGTTCCCCTTTTCTTGAAGGAGGCTTGGGTCACCCCTCTTTTATAAAAGGAGTCACTGGATCCTTTTGTTTTGGACAGTTAATGTCCCATTACGAATGTGCCCTTCCTGTTAAAATACTGGATAAGGTGGCACATTCACAATTTTAAATTTATCTAGAGCAATGAGATTGTATTGCCCCACCAGTCTGGTTTTCGAAAAGGGTATGGCACAAACACTGCTATGCTCGACCTTCAGACCAACCTACTACAGAACATGGACCAAGGACAAGTATCAGTCCTCATGTTGTTGGATTTATCCTCAGCATTCAACCTTGCCTTACTTGAGGACAGATTACTTCTAGAGCTGCTAGGTGGATTTATTCTTTTTTGGGTCCCAGGATCTCAAAGGTGAACTTAGGTGAAGTCTTCTCTGAACACTCACCAGTCACCTGTGGGGTGCCCCAGGGATCTTGTATCCCTCCTGACATTGTTTAATGTCTACTTGATCCCGTTTTTGCTCTTGCTGGTGAGCCCGGGTGTCCAAGTAGCTAATTATGCAGACGACACGCAGGTGATCATAAAATTGTCTGGTTCATATACTGAGGATGCAGCCAAGTTGGAAACTATCTATAAGGCCATCCATGCATGGATGGCAGCCAACTCCTTGGCCTTAAATGCTAGTAAAACAGAGATCTTAATTGTAGCCTCTCCCATTAAGCTGAGGTTTTTGTCAGTAGAGTACAAACATGTTTCACTCTTGGGCACACTGATCCCGGTGGCAGAGAAGGTCAAAACTCTGGGGGTGATCCTGGATGCTGAACTGTCTATGTCTCATCATGTGGCTTCCATTAGTTCTTCTTGCGGGTTGATTACAAAGCTCTAATGTAGCATTCGCCCTTTTCTTTCTTACGAGAACGTAACCACTTTGGCTTTGGTTCTCATTAACACACGACTGGACTACTGTAACAGTTTGCTCAGTGGCTGTACGCATACCATCATAGCTGCTCTCCAGGTTTCACAGAATGGCGCAATGCGTGCTGACTCTGGTCTCTCCAGGCGAGCCCATGTAACTGTGGCCAGGCGGAACCTATATTGGTTGCCTGTTAAACTTAGAATCAGGCATATAATTCTAACCCTGACTCATAAATGTGTGATAAACACAGCACCGGTGTATCTTACAGCGTGCCTTCAACTACATGTTCCGTCGTGCTCTCTCAGACCCCAACACTGCCTTGAACTCGTTAAACCCAGATTCAGGTTGGTGAAGGCCACTGGGCGCAGTTTCAGCATACAAGGCCCTAATTTGTGGAACCTGCTCCCTCTGTTTCTGAGAACTGTTGAGACAATAGTTAAGTTAAAAAAAACAGAGCTGAAGACGTTTCTTTTTAACCTGCCACCTGCCTAGGATCTTCTTTCTTTCATTATGGGCCGCCCCTTGTTGATCCTGAGTTTTGTCCCTGGTTTCCCTTCTCGCAATATTTTAATGATATTTGTTTTGGTCGTCTGTCTTGTCTTCTTATGTGTGCGGGCTCTGAGGCCAATGGGCGTGTGGCGCGATGCTATAAGAATGTTTAATAAATAAATGTTCATGAATATTCCCCGTCGTCAGGCTGGGAATCCTCGCTAAAAGAAAAAAAAGGTTTCACTGTCCCTTACAAACTGTATTTCTCCTTTTCTCCTTTAATGTAAACCAATCACTGTCCTCCGGCCCATACTGCCTCCATCCAATGACAGTCCTCTCCCTAAGCCCCTCCTCTGGCAGCCATCTTCAGATTTGGTAAGCACATAAAGTGGCAGTATGACCAAGGTTCGGAGGGAGGGTTTGCATGTGAATCCATGCCCAAACCCATGCTGGAGTACAATAGTTACAGGTAAGTAAATTGTTCCTTCTACAGCATGAGGTCTGGCATGGATTCACATGCTTATGAATAACGAATACATAGCAGTACAACATTACACAACCACAAGAGGTGGCAAGGCTCAACAGAAGCAAATAACTCTTACCTCTGGAACAGACTCGCCTCAAGCAAACAGTTTGTGTAGCACTGCTTGGCCGACTCTGGACTCCTCCCTGGAATCCTGTTGACACAGTAGAACTTCATGAAGGTGTACGTGGACCTCCACGTAGCAGCACTGCAGATGTCCAGCATGGTCACGCCAGACGGGAATGCCTTTGTCGCATCGATCGGTCTGGTGAAGGGGACTCTCGGACAGGCGGACAGCGGTGGGTTCACCAACCGATGACAGTGCATGATGAAGCTGGAGACCCACCTTCAGACAGAAGCCTTGGACAAGGCCTTCACATGGTTCACAAGACCAAAGTTCACAAACAGTTGTGAAGTCTTCCGAAAACTCTTTGTGGTTGACACGTAGAACTTGAGGGCACGAGCAACGTCCAGCGAGTGCAAAGCCCTTTCAGCCAGTGACGAAGGCTTTGGGAAAAAAACAGGTAACACCAAAGGCTCGTTGAGGTGGAATTCCGATGGAAACTTCGGCATAAAAGAGAGGTGCGATCGCTGCACCACCATCGAATCGTGGAAAGTCAGGTATGGTTGTTTGCAGGATAGGGCCTGGATCTCATCTACCCTCCTGGCAGAGTTGATGGCCAACAGGAAAGCCGTCTTCCACGAGAGGAGCTTGAAAGAGGCCTGATGCATAGGCTCGAAGGGGGCCCCCATGAGCCTTGTCAGAACCACGTTGAGTTCCTGTTAGGGAGAATTCTCCTTCTACGGCTAATTTCCCTCACCTAGTGAGTCCCCCAGCAGCTTTGCTGGATTTCTGGAGTTTATTTTTTCTACCTGATAAGAGTGTACATCCTTTTTCCACTCTTACATGTGTTTTGGCCTGTGTTTTTACTCATTGTGTGATCTTGGGCACTGGAGCACACCACTCCAGGTGCCGCTGTTCTTGTACGGGTTACACAGCACCTTTAGTGTAGTACCCCAGGGTTGTCTTTAAGACTTCCCTCTGACTCCATTTCGCTGGGGCTGACTACTGTCCCCCAGAGAAAGGTAAAGTTGCTGTTTACTTTACATACTCATTTTTACCACAGACCCAGTACACCCCATCTTACATGGAGTACTGGAAAGGGCTAATCTGTACCCCTTTTCTGTCTGTACCTCCCTGAGCATTGTTTCGCTCTTTTAACATTTAGACTTGGCTGGTGGCAGTGGTATCTACCCTAACTTTTCTACCGTGATTATATTAGATATACGTGGTACTGTTCTTGGATATTATATTAGCCTCGAACATAAACTCGCTTGACCAAATCGTCTTTCTTTTGGCTCCGGTTGGGTATATTCGCCATTTCTTTTTGTTAAAGTCCTTCTTGTGTTTTACTTTGCGCGGCAAACTGGGTTCGCCTTCTTTGTTCACCGTCTTTTGGCGGGCTTCTGCAGAGAACCCCTCCTCTTGGCACCTGGGTGTCTAGGTAGACTGAATGTGGGGAAGGGGCGCAGTCACCCCCTGCACAGGGTATCCTAGGAAACCCAAGTCGCACTTTGCCATGAATGGCTGAGGTGGTTGTCCCGGCTGGACAACCCCCCTGCTACGTGATTGACAGCCAGGCTGTGTGAAAAGGCAGGTCTCTTGGGCTAGAAGTCAGAGTAGCCTCTGGAACTACAAGGAACCGAAGAGAAGCATAGAGAACGACGGCTGCTGCAACTACCCCGTCCCGGTGAAGCCCTGCTCCAGTCCCGAGCTATCTTCCCTTCAATGACTAAGAAGAGATCCAGTCCGTATTCTTCTTCCCTTGAGCCTGGTGGGGATAACCAGCTCATCTTCTTCAGCCAGAGATCTCCGCTGTGGTCGAAATCGCTGCACACTGCTGTAGTGGTCCGGATAGCCACCTGCTGAGCCTCTCCTGTTTTTTTAAGGAGCACACCTTTTTCGTTGTCGCTGCTGCCGGCTTCATCCCTGTGTGGTGCAGACCCCTTCAGACGTCCTCCTTCACAACGAAGCTCCAGGAATCGTGGGTCTGCGGAAAACCAACAGGAACAACTGCCAGGGCACCAGCTGCATCGTTGTAATAAGGTACTGTGCTCTACTCGAGGAAACTGGGTGAATCCCTTTTCTTCATCCTCAAGGCTCGTCCTTGTCTTCCCTCCTTCTTATAACTGTTGCTTCCGAACATTGACAATATCCAAGTACTTTTGGGCTATGCTGAATCATGAACTGTCTAATGGTGTGATCTTCAGCACAGGTCTCCGGTGTCACTTAAACCTGGCTCCGACACTTTGACTTTTGAACTCCTGTTTCTGAGTGTTTCTCGATACTGTCTGCCTAACCTAAATATTGCCTGTGATTTTTGCCTCCAACTCCCTCTGGGTATCTCAGGTGCTAAGTGTGCTTTTGCCCTGGTAGCATTTCATGTCACAAATACGCGTTTATTGAGTAGACCGAACTGTCAAAAAGTGATCGCAACTGTATCCGCGGTATCGTGTTTTGTTCATAACACCGGTTCATTCAAACACAGGGTACTTACCTTGAGACATACTGTACAAAGTTAATTGGTTAGTTGTAGTATATTTAACGTGTGGTTTTGTTTAAAGTTTAATAGAGGTGTTGTGTTTATAACTGATGGTTTAAAAATAAATGTACTTATATTTTTTACCTGAAACCTTGAGTCAGTGTTTGCTTGAGTCAAAGTAATTGTGGTCCCTTTGTGTAATCTCTGCTACTGCTCATATACTCTTGAGATAAGCCTGGCTGCTCTGCTACTGCTACCACTATAACTTAGTAGTACAGGCTTGTACCAAAGGTAAACTTGTATTGCCACCTGTAGTCTTAATTGTGTGTAGTGGTCCCTAAGGGCACTGCACAGGATTCTGCCTAACAGTTCCCATGCCGGGGCAGTAGTCTTGACTGGTGGGAAAGATCAATAAAGTCCTTTGAGGAACTCCTTGATGTGTCGGTGAGACCAAAATGAAGATCTTCCTGGAGACCTGGTGTAGCGGAAGATAGCTGCCAGATGCATATTTGAGAGAGGGGTGTGCCAGTCCCGTTTCAGCCATGGATAGCAATTATGGAAAAATTTGCAGGGCCGTGACCCTCAGCGGGGTAATCTTCATGCGACCCGCACCACGTAGTGAAACGCTTCCACCTTTGACCGTAGCACTTCAAAGTCGACGACGCCCTGGACTTGGCAGGACCTCCCTGCAGTCTGCAGGTAATTCATATCCACAAAACTCTAGGGATGCAGGAGCCAAGACCTCAGGTTCAGCGATCCTGGGTCGTGATGCAGGACTGCGCCTCTTTCTCTGGTGAGAAGATCCGGAACCACTGGCAGCTTCAGCGGAGGTGACGCTGACATACTGCAAAGGTGCAGATACCAAATCTGCCTCGGCCACGCAAGGGCGATGAGCATCATCTTGCACGGACACTGTCTGATTGTGTTGATGACTCATAGCAGGAGAGGGAATGGGGGAATGCGTACAGGAACAGTCCTTCCCACGGGAAGGACAACGCATCCCCCAGGCTCCTCTGCTGGTGGAACCTGCAACACTGCCCGTAGCTCCAGGATGTTGATATGAAGAAGCCACAGGCCTTTGGCATGCAGACGTTTGTGTGCGCTCCCCATCCCTCTAGGGAGGCCTATGTGGTGAACGTCTCCTAGTATGGTGGGTTCTGGAATCCCGTGCCTTGGGCGATGTTGGAGCGAACGCCCCACCACACTATCGCCCGCCGGAACTTGTTGTTGAGCAATATCTTGTCCGTGAAGCTTCCGGACAACTATATCCAGTGGGTGTCCAGGAATTCCTGGAAGGATCGTTTCTGCAAACTGCAGAGCCGGACGAGGTAGATGCAGGACAACATCATGCCCAGCAACAACTTGATGGTCCGCACGTGGCCGTCTTTGTCGACGACAGTCGCTGCACCTTCCCCAGAATGGCTGCTATCCTCTCCTCCGAGGGAGACACCAGGCAAGACACCATATTGAGTCTGGCACCTAGGAACAGCCCGTTCTGTGATGTGTTAAGCAGGACTTTGGATAGCTGATGGAGATTCCCCGAACTGTTAGCAGCCGGACGGTCGCTTGTGTGTGTCCTTTGGCCAGCTCCCACGAGTGGGTGCAAATCAGCCAGTCGTCCAGTTATGGGTATACGTGTATGCCCTCTAGGTGTAAATGGGCCACCACTGGAGCCAGGCATTTAGTGAACACTCTGGGGCCGACTTCAAGCCGAAAGGTAGGGCCTTGAACTGGTAGTGCTGTCCCTGCGCCACGAAGCGTAGACATTTTGGATGTTTCTTGTGAATGGGGACGTGGAAGTAGGCGTCCTTCCAGGTCCAGCGATGTCAAGAAGTCTCCTCTTTCCAGTTGGCTGAGCACGTGTTCCAATGTGACCATCACGACTTTTTGGGAATTGAGGTATTTGTTCAGACGTTGTAAGTCTAGAATGAGCCTCCAGCCCCCTGTCTTCTTTCTGACCAGAAAGTATCTGGAGTAGACTCTGGAGCCCCAGAGTCGCTGTGGAACTAGCTCTATCACCCCTTTTCGCTTGCAGAATGGCCCATACCTCTTCCAGGAGCTGAGGGATGTGCTGCTCTTGAAGGGCAACCGGAGGGATCCGCAGACACCTGATTTGAAACTCCAGGGTATGTCCTTGGGCGAGAGTGTCCAGCACCCATCTGTTGGTGGTGATCTTTCTCCAATTGCTGGTGAACCTCGTCAGCCGGCCTCCCACCAGGGCGCACGGGTGGGGGCCGACGTCCCAGTCGGTTCAGGCTTGCTTCGGTGCCGGGAACCTGCACTGTGTGCGACGGCGACGCTGTCCTCTGCTACTGTAGGCCTGGGAATGGCCTCTGTAAGCTTCCCAAGTCGTGGATCTAGAAGGCTGGCGGTACGAGGAGGAGAAAGCTTTTGATGCCCTGCTTGACTTTCCCCTGGAGGAGCGACAAGAAGAGCGATGCTGCAGGCGGCTGCCCAGGGAACGGGCCATCTCCATGTCTGCCTTGATGGGCTGGAGGAACTTGTCGACGACCTTCCCATATAGGTTATTTCCATCGAAGGGCATGTCCAGCACCTTCGCTTGCACCTCCTGGTGGAAATTTGTGGCCTTCAGCTAGCCTTGATCAACAAAGGCAAACACCGTTCCCCATTTGCCGGAACCCCAAGTCAGCGACATCCAATGCCACTGTGATGGCGTGATCAGACACCACCTCCCCTTCCTGTAAGAGAGCGATTGCCTCCATCTTCTTACCATCGGCAGGAACTCCAAAATAGACCACAGCTTGTACCACAACTCCCTGTCGTACCTGGCTAAGATAGGCAGTGCATTGGCCGCATTGATAGTGGATGCTGCGGTGTAAATCACCATCCTTCCCATGGCATCCATCCTCTTCCCCTTGCTGTTAGGAGGGACCGAAGACTACGAGGACGGGTTGGCTGACCGTTTCCTCACGGCCACCGATACCATCAAATTCGGCGATGGTTGTGGCCTCAGGCACTTGGGTGCGACGTCCGGTACCCAATACTTCTTTTCCAGCCAATCCCGTTTGGCTTGAGCAATGCAAGGGTTCTTCATGATGGCCAGGCCCTCTTCCCAAATATCATCCAGAAGGGGTACCGCCATGACCATCTTTCTCTTGTCCTCACGCCTCTGATACAAGAAGCCCTACTTCTTAGTTTCCTTGGGCACTAGCTAGAATAGCTCCGAGGCTCTAGAGATCCCACTTCATCCAGCGCAGACACCCTATGTGGGGCATCCAAATGTGGGGATTCGCTGATTGCTGCAACGATATGCTTGTCGCCGTTGTGGCTGTATCCATCCCTGTGTGTAAGGACTCCTGGTCTTCGTCATCCGTGGATGAGACCTCCATGGCTTGGCTCACAGCCTGGAGGGTTGTTTCGGGCTGCCTTGGACCCCTCTTTCTTCCCCCTGAGGGTCTTGAACCAGGGCCTGAGCCTGTTTCCCCCGTAAAAGCATTCCACCAGATTTTGCCACCTTCTGAGCTGCAGGGGCTACCTTCGCAGGGTCAGCGCCCTTAGTGGTAGCAGTTGCCAACTCCGTCGGCAACAAGGTCTTAGCCTGTGCTGCTTGGGCTATTCGCCCTTCCTCTATTTCGTCCGCGGCTTCTCAGAATTTAGCCGGGGTAGATGACTTCCTTTTCGAGGAGCAGCTTGATTGCCGGCTGGCAATGGAGGCGGATAGTGATGTCCATCGTGCCCTATCCAACTTGGGACCTGCTTCTGCGGCAAACCCAGTGGACTCGGACTTGTGGTTCTTGGCCTTATCTTGGGCCCTCACGGATGAGGACTTAGAAGACTGCTCCTCTGACCTGCCGGTCCTGGTTGAGGCATAACCCTGCTTGCCGCATAGGCCAGAGACCTTGGTGTTGAGCCATGCCTGTCCCTTGTCGTCTTCTTGAAGAACCCAAGGCAAATTTTGCACTCCACATCCTTGTGTTCAGGGTGCAGGCAGTAGAGGTATTGTAGGTGCTTGTCCTCCACAAACACGTTCCGTAGCCCGCATTTGGTGCAGAGCTTGAAGAGGGACGTTGCCTCCTTCTTCTCCTCGGTCATGGTCGGAGGGCGCTAAGCAGGCCCAATGGCCTTCTAGAATATTCGCTGATTTTCGGGGCGCTGAAATTCACAGACAACGGATCCCCACTGTCGACAATTGGAGAATAGAGCATACAGGCTCCGTATAGACAAAAAGTAAAAAAAATAGCTCTGAGAGCAAACTCAAGGACTCCCAACACTGAAGCGTGCGGTACAATCCGGAGAAGGCTGTCAGAGGAGGGGCTTAGGGAGAGGACTGTCATTTGATGAGGGCAGTATGACCCAGACCCAGAGGACAGTGATTGGTTTAAAGGAGAAATACAGTTGGTAAGTGAAAGTGAAACTGTTTTTTTCTTTTACTAAGGATTCCCAGCCTGACGGGAAATATTCATGAGCATGTGAATCCATGTCAGACCCCATGCTGGAGCAGCGATGTTCCAGCATAGCTATAAGCAAATTACCATTTATTGTTCAAGTGTAAAACATCCCCAACATGATGCCGTCCCCCACCCTCATCCCCAACTTCATATCTTTGCAGTCTTTGTGACAGATGTGTACATTACCACCTCCTCTTGGCACCCTTTGTTGTGGGAATGCCATCACGTGAGGTGCATCGCTGAGACCGCCTTGGTGGCATGCTCGTCACAGATCCGTCTGTAGGGGTGTTTGATATGCAAGGGCCCGGTAAACTGCACCGGACATGCTGCAGGGTGAGGGTGAGGGCCCTGGAGATGTTCTCATTGGTGGCCAACATTTGTGCACACAACTACCGTATCTTACCTTATGGTTGGCAATGTTGGCATGTATTTGGCAGTTCCTGCAGCAGCACAACGACACAGTCGGTCCAGGGCACTGTACACCCTGCTGGCGGTATTGAGCACCAGATCATGCAGTACCCCTGCATCAGACTGTTGCCACACAACAATTTGCATTCTGATGCTGCTCTATCTGCCTGATCCAGATGTTATCCATGGCGTGTTGTTGCACTGGCCTTAGTGATGCATGGTGGTGTTATCTGCCTGTGGATCTGTGTCCTCAGTGTTGAGCCAATGGAGGGCACGGTGAGAAGACAAGGGGGAGGGAGAGGACTGCATGTGAGAGTGACTGGACAGGGGGGAGTATCTCTGGAACATCTCTCTTAGAGGGGCGGATGGGGAGGAGGAGCCAGGGGCGCCAGTGTCAGGGGCAGTTGTGACAGCGGTTGTGGTGCTGGGGTCCACAGTGGATTGCTGTTACACTGCCACAACTGTGGCTGGTGTGCCGGTCTCCCCTGAGGTGCGAGCAGCATGGCCCTTGGGCTGGGGAGTCCTGGAGATCTCCTTCTGGGGAATGTCCTCCATGGGTGTGGCATGCCTAGCTACATTCCCTGCACTTGGTTGTCCATGTGTGCCAGTCCCACTGGTGTCCTCCATGGAGTTCTGGGTGTCTTATGTGCCTGTTGGGAGACAGTAAACAGTGCATTAATTTAACGTGTTAGTTGGTTGTAGGGTGTGCTCACATGCAATGTATGCAATGTGCAGTGGGGTCACAGTGACACACCACCCCAGGGTGGTACGCTTCATGTGACAGGAAGATTGATGGAATCAGTGACCTCATGTTTCTGTTTTTCTCATGTGTTGGGTATGTGTGCCTTACCTCGGCCGTGTTGATTGATTGATTGATTGATTGATTGATTTGTTTATTTATAGAGCGCCTTACACCAAGGCACTGTACAATGGAACAACTCATACAGTGAACAACAATAAACTTTGGGAGCAAAATTACAAAATGAATCATTCGACAACAAAACAGTGCAAAAAGCAATTAACTGAGGGGGGTGGGGAGTGGAGATGGAGTAGGATTGGTGAGGGGAAACAGAGAAGGATAGAACGAGTGATGAATAGGGTGGGAGAATGAAATGGGAGTGGGGAGAGAGGAGTTAGAAGAGGGAAAGAGGGGGAGGAAGAGAGAACAGGGGAGGTCTTCAAGGAGGAGAGTGGAGGAGAAGGGATTTAAGGGAAATGCGAAATGAGGGAAGGGTCGTGGAAGAGCAGATTGAGAGGGGGAGTGAGTTCCAGTGAAGAGGGGCAAGGAGTTGGAAGGAGCGGAACCGGGAGGAAGCACAGGGGGAAGGAGGTACAGTGAGGAGGAAATGGTCAGCAGAACGAAGTGAGCGAGAGGGGGAGTAAAAGGTGAGAAGGGAGGAGAGATAGGGAGGAGCAAGACCGTGTAGGGATTTGAAAACAAGGCAGAGAAAGCAGAATTTTAACTGTAAGTGGAAAGGTAGCCAGCGAAGGTGAGAAAGCGAAGAGGAGATGAAATCACAGGAGGTAAGGAGACAAAGAGTACGAATAGCAGAGTAATAAATGGATTTAAGGGGGGCAAGCTGGGATGCAGGAAGTCCAAAGAATAAGGGGGAGCAGTAGAATAGTCGGGAAAAGATGAGAGAGGATATAAGGAGTTTGGTTGCATGGAATGTGAGGGAGGGACGGATTTTGTGAATGTTGTATAGGTGGTAACGGCATGTACTTGGTGACTGTGCAAGGGAATGTGTGTCAATGTAGGATTGGTACCTTGTTTCATGATTATCCTGTTCCCCTGTCACATGAAGCATGCCCTGCTAGCCATGATGGTGTTTGTGTGACTTTTATTGGGATCAACTCTTAACTGAGACCTTCCCGCTAGTGCTTTGTGGTGTTTTGTGGGTGTTTTATCCTGACATCTGCAGCTGTTGCATGTATGCCATTTGTGCAGTGTGTGGCAACTCTTTGGTGGAGATTGGGTTACAAGGGTGTTGGACACGTTTCCACAAGATGGCAGCGTTATACCTTGTAAATGGGTGAATGTCCATGGTGCTAAGGTGCCATGGTTGTTGTGTATGTCCTACATGTGGGCCATGTCCTTGCTAATGGTGTATCTAAGATGGGATTCATACCTAACATGCCCATTATTGCACTGTACCAAGGTGTTTCATTTGTTGTTCTTGCAATTTCCTGGGTGATTGCAATTGTGTCTATTGCCATTCCATTGTAGTTGTTGTGCATGTGGGACAGGATACACTTACTCATGTACTCACCAGGATCTTTCTGGCAGCTGGCTTCTGGATCCACCGTACCGAGGCCCTCCTGGACCTCCATGTGGAGGATGCTTTTAATCCTCTCCTCCCATGGTGTGAGCTGTAGTGGGGCCATATTACCTCCAACTGTGGCTGTTGTGTCCCTGCAATGGTTGTTGACGAGCATCTACACCCTGCTTCTCAGGTGTTTCCACTGCTTTCTTATTTTCCACATCGGCCACCTTGTCCCTTATTATGGACCATATGGCAGTCTTGCGCTGGGGGGGGACATCTTTCTGTGGTGTGGCCCATATAGCTCGTCTGCATTAGCAACCACCTCCTCGGCCAGCACAGAGAGCTCCCACTCACTGAATTTTAGCTTTATTTCCTGCATTTGTGCCACCTTCCCATTGCCTTTTCCTGAGGACATGTTTGGGGTGTGTTGTAGGTTTGGATGGCAACCCCTTAATGGTGATTTTCAGTGGATTGCATGCTTCAAAATGGATGCCGCCATGCTTCCTTTTCCTGTGATGACAGATCTCCGCTAGCGGTAATTCCGCCAGTGGAATTTCTACTACATGACTGGGCAGTAACAGTAATTCTGCTGAATTTTGGCAGATTTCCCCGGTTTTGGTGCTAATTCCACTGGACGGAATTACTGTTAACACCAGTGGTGTGTGCACACGCCCTCCAGGTTGGAATATGGCAGTAATTCTGCTGATCCACACAGTGGTAACGCTAATTCTGCTGATTTTGGCCCAGACTGGTAATGAGGCTTTCTCGTGCAATGCAATATACTGTTCATCACATATGTTCAGACTAAACTCTACTGAACTACCCTGACAACCTAAAGCACTTTATTGTCATGGCAAAGACAGTTAGGCATTATAAAATTATAACATAACACATAAGGCCACATCTCTATTGCTTACACCATAAAAAGATGCATAGAAAAACAAGGTAAATTGTGTACATTGACCAATTTAGGATTCACGTACAGACATATATACACTCAAAGCTGCTAGCACCATTTTGGTCAGTTCTGCCTTTTTACCCTGGGCAATTGCAATAGAAAAACTGTCATATGCAAAGTTATTAATGTACAAATAATTAAATTTGAGTATTTTAGCAGGCAAGATGCTAGAGTGATGAGGAATCTGTGGGAGGAATATCACAATTACCATAAGAACATTATCAGAGGTAATTCATGCGTTCATCTAATGGATAGACAGTTTCCTCATCTTGTGCAAGACTCCGGAAAATACACTAAACGCTACTATCAGGAGGGAGAAACAGGAGAATGCATCTACAGAATTAGCTTGCAAGACTGAACTGCCCATTCTACCATCCCCACCTGAGTTGGTAATGTTTGGTCAAGATATAAAAGGAAGCCCAACTCTCAAGTCTGTCAGATTTCCCCTAAATGGATGCCGTTTTGCAATGTAGAGGTCGCTGCCTGCCCTTCCTGCTGAATGGGCAGAGAGGCCTTCAGGGACTTCCTGGTGGGCTTACTGATGGGGTTGCCATCATGAATGTAGGGACTAGATTAAGGTCCCAAGAGGTGGGCAACAAAAGGCCTAGGACGGTAGGCATTGGTAAAACCTTTAAGACATTTCAATATAATAGGCAATACCAATTATGTCTATGCTACGCATCCTCTGGAATATGGTAAAGTCAGCTAAGTAACCTTTTATTTGTGCCAATATTGAGACCTGGTTTGGCCAACAATAACCCAAACTCCAAAACCGAGCAAGTGGAGCACAACAAAAGGTCAACCTCCTTATCAAGTCACAAAGTTGTAAACTTGCACAAGCGACAAGCAATGAGTCTTGGTGGACAGGTGCCTTTAAGAGGGCATCACACCAAGGACTACTTCTGAGAGATCCCAGTTCTTGTAACTCAACCTCTCAATAGCCAGGTCCGTAGTTTCAGCATCCTGGCACTGAGGTGGAGCACTCCGCCGCAACCCCACCAGCAGATACACCCCCTGTTTTATCATTCAAGGTGGGGATAGAAGCATGTCCAGCACGACTGTGTATGAGGCCCTCTGAGCACCATCCAAAATTATTAAGATCATGGTTTTTTCACTCTGCTTTAACTTCCTCAGAGTTGTCCATCAGGACCTGGACTCGTTTCTACCATCCAATAGATGGTAGAAACAAGTACAATGCCAGAAAAACTGCCCTGAATGGCAAGACATTAATGTGTAAGGACTTCTGCTAGCCTTTCCACAGACCACTGACTGAAAGATCCTGCAGATGATCTTCCTATCCCATCAGTGAGCTCCCCATCCCATCAGGCATGTATCCATGACCAGGATGAAGGCTGGCCAAGGGTGCCAAAATGGGCCCCCTCGAAGGAGGTTGGTCATGGATGCCCATCAAAACCAGGCCTTCAAAGACCCTTGGAGGGAGGATAATGTCCCTCATGTCCCAGAGTCTACACATACTCAAAATTACCCCACCTAGTATACCCACCTTCAGCTGGAAGAGGGCAATTTTGTTTTGAAAGCTTATCACTTTCTCTGGGAAAGGCAAAGCCATTCCTCACTCTGTACTCAGTATTGCCACTATAAACTGCAAACATTTGGTGGGGGTTGGAAACAACTTCTTTATATTGATGGAGAAATCTAAATTGTCGAGAAGAGTACACATCATTTTGAGGTCCTCCATGGCTGCGCTTTCCTATCTGGACTGTAGAAAACAGTTGTCGAGCTAGGGAAAAAAGTGCACTCTCATCTTGTGAAGAGGGGCCACCCACACTGTCATTACCTTAATTATTAATCTGAAGTGAGGCCAACGGAGAGCTCTGTGAACTGGTAGTGAATGCATCCCAACACAATGCTATTTCTGATGATTGGGGTGGATAGGTCAGTGAAAGTATGGGTCCTGATTCTCTACAAAACTGCAGTAAGACATTCTCAGGTCATCCAAAAGCTCCTCAGGCCAATCTGTTTTCTTAAGATCACGAGAGTGTTGAAGGCTCTATGGGATATCCGCCTACTCATTGATATTCTACTAAAAAAAGTCTTGGCATCTTCCAGAATTGTGTCAGCATATCTTCACTACAACACCAAGATTCCTCAAACTCTACCAAAGTCAAGATCGTAGACGCTGATGGTGTCAGGGTTGAAGGCATGGGCTTTGAAAGATACTGGAGCCAAAAGAAGGCATGAGCTGTGCTGCGCCGGTTCTTTTGACTGATCAACCAGGCCCAAGCTCTTAGGCATGCAGGAGTGGCTTGTCTGTGCCTAGAGCAGTCATAATAGGAGATGTGCAGGGGTAGAGATCTGATTACCTCAAGTGCCTGCTCAAAAACCTTAAGCATTGCCTTCAGAAGGGGTCCCATATCTAGGGAGAGGAAGAGGAGATGAGACAGAAGAACAAGTTACTTACCCCTGGTAACATTCTTTTGACTGGATGTTCCTCCCACGTATTCCTCATCTTTTGATATTTCCTTTCCAGCTTCAGCTGTTTGGAAAAAAATAATTCCCAGACAGAGAGCACAGTGCACTGGTCTCATCGACTTGATGTCCCTCAAGGGCATCGGTTCGACGTCATCACCAGTATATGTAGCACGCACAGCGCCCATTGGCTTCAGTTCTGTCTCTTCCCATTTTTGAGGAATAACTGGCAATTGTATTAAACCCTAATAGACTCTTAACGTGCGTAAAGTGTAAACAAACATACATTGTACAGTGGGGTAGGCTGAGAGGGGTGATGAGTAATATGTGGGAGGAACATCCAGTCGAAAGAACGTTATCAGTGGTAAGTAACTTGTTCTTCAAATGGATTGTGTCCTCTCACGTATTCCCCATCTTTTGATATACTCCCAAAGCAGTATTGGTCTTGCAGGACGGAGAAAGAATGTAGACATGTCCTTAAGAATGATCATGGACAGGTTGAAGGACTGCCTTCCCAAACCCCCCTTCCTGAGTGGAAGTTGAGTCCAGACAATTTTTTACAAAAGTGTAAATGGTAGACCAAGTTGCTGCTGCACAGATGTCCTTAATTAGCGCACATCTTTGTAGAGCAGAAGATGTTGCCATTCCCCTCGTAGAAGGAACTCTAAGAAGCTCAGGAGGATCTTTACTGGCCAATCTATAACATTCCTGAATAGCCAGAATAATCCATCTGGATAGGGTTTGTTTTGTTACTGCCAAACCTAATTTATGACCTGTATAACCAATAAATAATTGATCATCCGGGCGAAATTTAGACATTCGTGAGATATATAAACTCAAAGCCCTTCTAGGGTCCAGTCTATGCAACCTCTCCTCTTCCTTCCCAGGATGAGGAGGCGCGTAAAAACTTTGGTAAAACTATTTTCTTAGACAAATGGAAGCCAGAGACTATCTTTGTCAGAAAGCAAGGGAACCACTTTGTACTTCTAGAATAAAGTGAATGGAGGCTTAGAAGAAAGTACCTGAAACTCGCTCACCCTGCTGACTGATGTAATTGCAACTAGAAAAATGGTTTTCAATGTCAACAGCCTTAATGGACATGAATGAAGAGGTTCAAATGGAATACATGTTAGAATTGTTAGTACAAGATTTAAATCCCAAACAGGGACCTCAAAAGGTGGGTACACCTTAGTGAGTCCCTTAAGAAATGGTATGATTAATGGCATTTCAAAGTATGAAGTTTCCTCAGATGAGCTCTTGACAATTGAAACTGCTGTCAGATATCCTTTTATGGTTACAATCTGGAGTCCCAGATTCGGTAAATGTAACAAAAAGGGTAACACCATAGGTGTATCGCATTGAAAAGGATACACAATCTTTTTCCTGCACCAGCTGCTGAATTTGTTCCAACGACAACGGTATAAGGATTTCATAGCTGGTCTTCTGGTCGAAAGCAAAATCTCCATCATGTCATCCGGGCGGCCCCAATCCTTATAACTCAACCTCTCATAAACCATGCGTGAAGGCTGAGTGTCTTGACGTATGGATGAAGAATCCGATCCTCCTCTCGCGGCAGAAGGTCCTCTCTTCGTGGAAGACGCATTGGATGGCAGATGGACATGTCCAGGAGGTCCGGGTACCACGTCGTCCTGGCCCAATCCGGAGGAATTAGGATCATGGATTTCCTGAACTTTCTCAACCTCCTGATCAACTGAGGAATGACGGGGACTGGAGGAAACGCGCACAGGAGTGGAAATTCCCAGTCTACTACAAACGCGTCCCCTAGAGCTTCCCTTGGGGGAAATTCCCCGGAGCAGAACAGTTCGCACTGCCGGTTGACACTGGTCAGGAACAGGTCTACTTGAGGAGTTCCCCAAAGGATGAAGATATCTTGAAGGACTTCCTGAGCTAGTTCCCACTCGTGGGAGACTGTGCTATGCCTGCTAAGAGTGTCCGTCGCTGTGTTCTCCTCTCTGGCTAGGTGAATCATTGATAGGGAGATTCCTTCTTGAATTGCCCAGAACCAGAGCTGCATCACCTCTCTGCACAGTGGTGTTGAACCTACACCTCCTCTTTTGTTGAGGTAGTACATGGCCACTGTGTAGTCCGTCATTATCAAGACATTCTTTCCCTGTACAGAGGTCACAAAGGCCTTCAATGCAAGTCTGATTGCCTTCAGCTCCAAAAGGTTGATGTTTAGTTTGGACTCTGATGGAAACCAACGTCTGCTGATTCTCAGATTGTTGGCTCCTCACCCCGTGAGTGAGGCGTCCTTCACTAAAATGATCTCCGCCACTGGTTGCCTAAAATGTTCTCCCTTCAGAATATTGTCCTTGCAATCTCACCACAGGAGATCCTGTGCGACCCTGTTTGGAACCACCTGGAATAGGTCTGACATCTTGCTCGAGAATTGAGACCATTGTGTCCTGATGACCCCTACTATTTCTCTACTCCCAGGGCTAAGGTAGGGTTTATGATCTCTCACCTATCTGGTCATGCATTAGCCTGGGCGACCCCTTTGGTATCCGCAGGGGATTCGTTGCTTGACAACTATGACAGATTTGTTACCGCCCTAAAGGCCATGTTTGACAGTCCAGAACAGATGTATTCCGCCCAGGGAAAACTGTTGGAATTCCAGCAGGGCAACCAGAATATGCTGACATATGTGACCTGATTCAAACAATTGGCTAAAGATGCTGACTGAACCTCTGAAGCTTGGTTTACCTTGTTCCGATGCAGATTAAATGAAGAGGTTAAGGATGAATTGGCCAGGATAGCCCGTCCTGGATCCTTCCAGGCCCTCCTATCCTAGATCTCTCTCTCTACAGATCGACTTCAGGATACAAGAAAGGCTGAGAAGAGGAAGACACAGAGTCCTCTACAAAAATACTTACCTGAATAAACCAGCCCCAAGGAAAAGGAAACATCTAACCCAAGCCCGGCAGAGCCAGAGCCCATGCAGCTGGGTTCCTTGAGGGGTCACATCACTTCCCAGGAGAGGACCCGGCGGATCAACAGTGGTCTTTGTATGTATTGTACTTCGGACAAACATTTAGTAAGAAATTGCCCGATAGCTCCTCCAAGATGTTCGGGAAACGCCAGCTCCGGTCCTGAACAGAGCTCAGCTTCGGGAGAAAGGTTCATGCTCCCAAGTTCCTCTGACCCTGGACTCCCCCCTAAAGAATTCCTTGGTGCTACTTCAAGTATCCTAATGTACATCTAACGAGAAAACTACTCCCATCCTGGCCTTGGTGGATTGTGGGACTATAGGCATCTTTCTTGATGACGAATGGGCACAGAAACATAACATTCCACGAGAAAACAAGGACGTCTTTCAGGTGGTCGAAGGAATAGACGGAAAACCCCTATCCTCCGGATCCATAACTCAACAAACCTCAGAGCTATTACTTTCTATTCACAACCATCAAGAACTATTGCGCTTTGACATAATCAGGGCTGCTCATTACCTCTTGGTGCTGGGCATGCCTTGGTTACAGAAGCATAATCCATCCATCAACTGGACAGCAGGATCTGTGTTCTTGGGTTCCGAGTTTTGTCTCACTCATTGCCTTCCCAGGAAATCCCAACAGTCCACAGGAGAGAGGTTCCCGAACTCACAACACATCACTGTTTTTAGCATCACACAGGTACCTGAGGTATACCATCCTTTTTCAGATGTCTTTGCCTCCGCCATTGTACAGTCACTTCCTCCTCATCGCCCTGAAGACTGTGCTATTGATACAGAAGAGGATGCAGTCATTCCCTTTGGGAGGATGTTCATTCTATCTGAGCCCGAAAAATCTGCCCTCCACGAATACTTAGATTCCAATCTGATCATTGGAACTATCCGTCCATCCAAATCCCCTACTGGAGCCTCCTTGTTCTTTGTACCAAAAAAGGATACTAAGGAACTATGTCCATGCTTGGACTACCGGGGACTGAATACATTTACCATAAAATACAGATAGCCTTTACACCTCGTTTCGGATATCCTGGAGGCGTTACGAGGAGCAGTGATTTTCACTAAACTGGATTTGAGAGGAGCTTACCATCTGATTCGCATCAAGGAAGGCGATGAATGGAAGACTGCCTTTCGAACTCCCTTTGGCAACTACGATTACCTAGTGATACCATTTGGCCTAGCCAATGCTCCTGCTATATTCCGTTTTATGGATCGAGTCTTCTCTGACATGTTGTTCCTTTTTGTCATAGTCTACTTGGACGACATATTGGTTTTACAACGGCTACGAGACCACAATCTGTTGGCTAAACGCGAGAAGTGTATCTTCCATGTATCCACGGTTAAGTACTTAGGATTTGTACTGAGCCCTCAAGGAGTGGCTATGGACCCAACCAAGGTCGAAGCCATCCTATCCTGGCCAGCACCAACCTCAGTTAAACAAATACAGTCCTTCCTAGGACTTGCTAATTTTTATAGGAAATTCATTCCTACCTTCTCATCTATCATGCAACCCATTGTCAGTCTACTGAAGAAAAACACCCCCTTTCACTGGACAACAATTCAGGAAGCCGCCTTTCAGAAACTCAAACATCAATTCACGACTGGAACCATCCTGGCTCAACCAGACACCACCAAAACCTTCCTGTTAGAGACCGACGCTTCAGAATATGCAATTGGGGCAGTCCTCAAACAGGAAGCAGAAGATGGACATGAGCATCCCATCGCCTATTTGTCACAGACCTCACATCCTAGTGAGACTCATTACTCGGTCCTGGAAAAGGAATTATTTGCCATCAGACAAGCCTTTACAGAATGGTGTCACCTCTTTTTGGGTGCTAAACATCCCGTGCTTGTAAGGACTGCTCATTGAAACCTCCAAGTTCTACAGTCTATGGAATGCAGAAACAGCCGCCAAGCACGATGGGCTTTTTTCTTTGCCCAATATCAGTTCCACATTCAACATGTTCCTGGTCCTTCCAATGTAATTACTGATGCTCTCTCCAGAAGACCATATTACATCACAAAGGAAGCACTCACCTTTCCCAAGATGTTTCCTGACAAGGTATTCATAGCCCAGGCCAACTCACTTTTAGATAGCATACGCTCAGAGACTGTGACCTCGGACATTTGGAAGGATTACACCAAGGACAATCCCTGGGCACTTTCATCCAAGGATGGATATCTCTTCAAGGACAAGAATCTGGTTGTTCCCACTCAGAACACCCGGACCAAGATCATACATCTTTGCCATGACACATTCCATTCCGGGCACCGAGGAATCAAGGCCACATATCAAACAATCCGGAGGAACTTTTGGTGGCCTAAAATGCTCTCAGATATACAAGCATATATACAGGTCTGTACAGTTTGTAACCAGAATAAGACCGACAACAGGAAACCAGTAGGATTGCTTCATTAACCTGACCTGCCATCTCGACCCTGGGAAATGATTGCCACCAATTTTATTGTGGATCTTCCTCCCTCCAAAGGATACACCACCATAATGGTTACTATAGGCCTATTCTCTCACATGGCCCATTTTACCCCTCTAACCAAGTTACCTTTGGCACATGATATGGCAGGTATCTTTGTTACACACATCTTTCGATGGCACGGCCTGCCGTCCAAGATCATCTCTGACCGTGGACCCCGATACATCTCCAAGTTCTGGAAGCACCTTTGTCAGCAGTTAGTCATTCAACGTGCCTTGTCTTCAGGGTATCATCCTCAGACAAATGGTATCACGGAGAGAGTAAACCAAACCCTTGAACAGTATCTACGGTTCTTTGCCTCGAAGGTCCAGGACGATTGGTCATAATTGATTCCAGTAGCTGAGTTTGCTTACAACAACTCTGATCACTCCATGACCAAGACCAGTCCTTTTTTTTTCACTCAGGGGTTCCATCCGTCTGTGCTTCCCACACTCTTACCCCAGACCACGTTAACTCCATCAGTGGATTCTTGGATTTCCCAGCTGGTTTCAGTACACAAACAAGTCAAGGAAGGCCTAGAAAAGGCAAGAATAGACATAAAGAAATTTGCTGATGCCAAAAGGCGACATGGGCCTTCCTAGTCTATTGGAGATCAAATTTGGGTCTCTTCTCGATACTTACCCAGGCACCTGAGACCCAACAAACTTGCGCCCCGTTTTTACGTTCCTTTCATTGTGACTGAAATCATCAACCCTGTGGCCTTCCGACTCCGATTACCGGAATCCTAGAAAATAATCCACCCTGTTTTTTCATTCATCCTTATTGAAACCATTTCAACCAAGTCAACACCTCAGCCTCCCCCGCTCCTTGTCAATGACTAAGTTGAATTTGAGGTCTCCAGGATTTGTGATTCAGATACAGAAGAGGTTGTCTCCAATATCTGGTGGAATGGAAAGGTTATCCGCCAAGCAAACAAACTTGTTAACCAGTCTCCAACATGAATGCTCCCCGCCTTTTACGGCGTTTTCATCGGACTCATCCGGGCGAGCCCGGTGGATTGGAGTTTAGAAGGGGGCATGCTGTCATGAATCGACGATTCCGACCCGTCTGGTCAGCCTGGTCTCTCTATCAATGATCATTTCTCTCCGACCCTTCCTAACATGGCCGACACCAGGAAACTGTGCAGGTCTAGTCTTTCTGATTCTGTACTCCTCGTCCCGGCAAGTTGTGTAAACTTTCTCTCTCCACCTTTGTTATTGCCTTGTGCCCAGCAAATACCGTTATCCTACCTCCTTCCTGGTATTCCTTCTTGAGCGGTACCACTACCTACGCCTTCCGGAGCAGCGTGTGCCGCTTATAGTCAATCCCAATTAGGTCCTCTATTATCCCAGACCCTTCCCGGATCCTCCCTGGAACACTGAACGTTCTCCGAATCCTCGGAGCTCCTGCAGGTTGCAGCCTAGGACTTCAGCGCTCGTTACTTGCCAGCAGCCTGGATTCAGCAGAAACAAGACCATACCTCTTCGAGACCCTCTCCTCCAAGAAAAAGAGGCATGTGAACACCAGAAAGAAAACACAAGTATCAAACAGGTGAGTCACGAATCCGAAGACTCGGATTCTGACAAGAACAGATACGAAAAGACAATACCAAGAAGTTTAGTAAGAGAAGCAGAAAGAACAGACAATGAAGACAAAACTGAATTTCACCACTGATAAGAAAGAGTGAGAGAGAAAGCTTTGACACAAGTTTGAGCAGATTAATTAAGAAGGTTTGCAGAAAAGATTCCAGATGATAGAGTCAACAGAACAAAGGAGCTACTGTAATTCAATTGCAACAAATTAAGGAAGCCTATCAGCAAACGAGCATAGGCAGCAGGTATTAAGGAGGAGGGTGGCAAATTATTAAGTAATTATTGAAGTAAGGTTGAACAGATAGTAATATACATATTGCTGTCTTCTAGATATCACAGACACTGAGGCATCTAATCCAGTACCAGTGAGAGCCAGTGAAGATCTGCATTTTTTATTTTCTCCATTCCCCTTTCCCCTTGAGTTTGCCAGCTTGGTAGTTATTTCTGCTGAGAGACTGTTAGGCAGGCAGACTTAGGGGGTCTGGTGGGCCAGCATCAGTCCTGCAGGAAGATTCAAGACTGGACCTGACACCTCCCTTCCGTGTGCTGTCCATCCTCCACTTCTGCTGTCCCTTTTTTGCTGTCACCCTTCTCCATGCACTGTCGCTCCTTCCCCATCTAGCACTGTCGCTCAACCCACTTTTGTGCTGTCATTAAGCACCCTTTTGTACTGTTGTTCTGACCCCCTTTGCCCTGTCACTCCTTCCTTCAAATGTTGTACAATACTCCTGTATACTGTTGGAGGATTACCTTTCATCTACTGGATTTTTGTAGTCTTCCTCGTGTTACCATTCATTTCTTCTTGCTACCCGAAAAGGCCTGTTCTCGACCCCTGTAGCTGCCCTTCATTCCCTCCCATGCTGTTATTTCTTCCTCTCTGTGCTGTCATTCCTCATTCTTCCCTCCATGCTAAATGTAATATGCAATTAACAACTACGAACGCCAAATTTATTGGCTTTGAGAAAGCTTGCTTTTTTCTTTAATCATGACCGGCGCTCAGAGGAGAATGGTGTCTGAGGCGCAAGCATTGTGTTGGGGCACGAGTTGCAGTGAAGAGTGCCCTTAAATGGAGGACATCCTAAGCAAGAAAAATTACTACAAACGTTTGAAAAAATAGGATAGACAGAAAGAGTTTTTAGCTGGGAAACCGTTGATGAAACATTAAAAAGAGACTATATTTTATTCTTGTAAAAACATTTTATTTATTTATTTTAATTTTAATAAAGCGCTGAATGCCCCAGGGCCACAGGGCGCATATTTAAGCAATCTATACAATGCCTACATATTCAATCTCTTAATGTATATTCTAGTACGCCACTGGAATATAGACTGAATATCAAAACACAGTTTAAATCATATGTTTTAAAAATAAGAGGTATCAATTTTATATACTTTTCTTACCATGGCTCAAGGGTGTCTTCAACTTCATTTCTGAGTTATGAATAAAAAGAAAATTAAATTTAAAACAGACATAAAATGCTTTTTTTAATTAATGTTACAGAATGAAAAATGTCACCAAATCCAATCAGTACAACAATTAAATCAATTATGCAGGTTACAAATTCTAATAATGTCAAACATGGTTACAGACCATCAACAATTGTGTTGCACCATTCACTAAATCCATGCTGCACCAAAAACGCAGGCAAACGAGGGGCACTGGAGGTCATTATTGACCTCCTCTCAGCCAATCAAAATGTTCATAATACAGTCAATACTGGTACTGACTGAATTCCAGACAGGCCCCATTATGAGTCTGGCGGTAGCTATGTCAGTATAAACGGCACGGCTGCCACCAGAGTCATTTTTTTTCCTGGCAATGGAGAACTAGCGGGGCATTACAGCCCCGGCGGCCGCTCCTGCCAAGCGCCGGAAAAAAAGAAACCCCCATTCCCATCGAGTCCCATTGGACTCAATGGGGAGGGGGGGCAGTAGCAACGGCACCACTCGTAATGGTGCCGGTACTACTGTCGAAGTCTGCGGGCGGGTGCCGTTACTCCCGCCAGGTCAGACCTGGAGGGCGGGAGGACATCCCGCCCGCAGACTTGTACTGTGCCGGACCAGTAACAACGGTGCCGATAAGCCCACCGGAACTGTTGTGATGTTAGAAATAGCCAGAGAAAAACATAAGGCATTTCTCTGCATTCCAATAAGTGTAATGCAATTTCCCAGCAAAACTTCTTTCAACAAGACTCTCCAACCTAATTTAGCACCCGAGAGTGAATGCTAAAACATGGAACAGTTCTTCGTCGTCTTTTTAAAAAGAAATTCACATTGACATTGCACCTAAAGCAAGTTTATGTTAAAACTGTTGTAGTTTAACCACATTTACAATTAAAATGCTGACCTTATTAAGACAACTTAGTTTAAACTAACATGTTTTACTTCACCACCCCAACTCCAACACCTTTATTTCTATTATCAATAATCGACTTGCAGACTTGAAGACTGAGAAGGGTAGTTATCGCTTGGGATAATGACCCTCCCGGAAATCATTGGGGGAGGGTCATTATCCTTCAATTACAACCACTCTGTCAGTATATAAGGCTATAACAAATGTTCCCACAAATTATTACTGAAATGAACTGCTCTCGCCAGAACAATAATATACTTCACCTTGTGGCTCCAATCTTCAAACTTCGCTTCTGCAGTCTGTTTCCATTGCGTATTAATGGAGCCATTGGCTGCCAGGGAACCAACATAAATAAGAGCCGGCTCTCGAGTATTCACACATGGATCAGACCCAATTTCAAGCATTGTACTTCACCTTGTGACTCCAATCTTCAAACGTCGCTTCTGCAGTCTGTTCCATTGCGTATTAATGGAGCTATTGGCTGCAGGGAACCAACATAAATAAGAGCCTGCTCTCGAGTATTCACGCACGGATCAGACCCGATATCAAGCAGTGCTATTGAACCCTATAAGTTGATATTTCTTCAAAGCATATTACTAAATTCTTTTGCTGAAATGAGCTCAGTAATCCCTAATTCTTGGACATTATAAAAAATGTGATACCAGGATCCTGTGTCTTTCTGCTGCATCACAACCCAGTGTCCGGTCAAAGGAACAGGACTGGAGCTATTAGTACAGCATGAAATGTGTAATTTCCCTTAAAATGTACAGCATGGTTTCCACCATTTTCTTCCTCCTTACAGGGAAGTGCAATGAATCCAATTGAACCATCACAGATTCCCCAGAGGTGACCTCTTCCCATGTGGCCAAGGGACGGCAGCCACTACCTGATCCTGACCCTGCAGGCGGTTACATGAGGGAGGATCACATGGGAGGAGACAACTACCGGGGAGATGTCATGACTCCAGTGGAGAAGTTACATTGTGCCCACATTCCCCATGAGGAATACCCTCTAATACCCGAGTTCGTAATGGCCTGTTGTCATTCTAGTCAGGTTCCAACCTTTCACACAAACACTCAAAACTCACATATTACACCTTTTGTTTCTGATGTGCCTTTATGTGAACTTCATAAGAAAAAACATATTAGAGTTACAAGATTCAACGTGAACTTCCACTCCCATAACCACTCAGGTACTCAGACGAGGAAGAGGACAAGGGAGTTTGTGCAAAGTGACAGGAGCTCTCAATACAACATGCAGACTAGTTGTTTTTGCAAACCTTCGTTGCGCGTGACATTTAAAAATGGTAGCATCACTGTGGAGAAGAGAAGTGCAGGAACGAGCTGTGCAGGAGGAGATGTTGCCATCCAAACCGGGGATCCAGAACGTAAAGCACACTGATGAAGTCAGCCAAGCAGAGAAGGAAAGTGGGATAGGAAGAAGAACGCTACGGGTGAGCCAGAAGAACTGTGGAGACGCCCAGAGCAGAGCAGGAGTTCCTGGAGATACGGTCGCTCGAAGAGGCAGCAGACTTCATCCCGGGTCGAGCAGAAGAGCTGGAGTGGTACAGCGGAGCTGCGCCGGCGAGTGTCCGCACACTACAACCTGGAAGGCTGAAGCAGAAGCCATCACGGAGAGATGCGAGCAACGTCAGAGACGCTGGGAAAGACGAGTGAATTTGCCAAAGCAACTGGGAACCAGAGGGCGTTCCAACTACTGCGACAACAAGTGAATGAATGGTACACGTTTGCTAATGCAGGAAATGTATAAAGGCAAAGTTTGTTTGAATGCAGTCAAGGCAAAGTATAAATTCAACACTCATTAAGAAGAATGTTTGATGCAGAAAATATACAAAGGCAATGTTTGGTTGAAAGCAGCCAAGTCAAAGAGCAAAGGCAAGCTGCCATAAGAATTGTTTTTCAATGCAGACAAGAAAAAGTATAAACCCTAATCAACTATAGAAGCATGAGATGCCAAAATGGAGATGTTTTAAGCAAGCACATTTGAGAAAATATGACCACAAATAGATATACAAAACAGCACATGGTATATGCTATTGTGGTACACCTAAGAACTGTGAAACACATAAGAAGACCTGGCAGGTGAGTAAACCAGACAGTTGAAGTTGTACAAAGATTCATGGCAGGCGAGTACAGCAAGGCATCTGGAAACCTTAAAGAGAAGTCCTAGCACGCGAGCATATCAGGCAGTTGGAAATTGTAGAAAGATTTCTGGCAGAGGAGTATACCAGGGAATCTGTCAAGGTACAAGAACATTTACAGAAAGACTGTCACATAACTTTACGCTTGAACAGAACTTTTTAGTTGAGCAAGAAAATTCTGAGTCCATTAAAGACACCAAGGAACTGTTAACTAAAGAGAATTTTGCCATCCTGTTTATGAATCCTGGGGAACGGAATCACCTTCCGGATCCAAGGATCTTTACCTTGGAGAACATTTTTGTTGGGGGTAATTTTTGCACTTTTGGCTTTTAACACTTTCTCTAACATCAAGTCAAAGACATATCCTTGCACCTCTGCTTGTTTGTTTATAAGTGTGAGGGACAGGATAGGTTGTTTTGGATAGGTTGGACACAAGGAGGGCTTTTCGGTTACTGACATCCTGACACAGACATATCCTTAGTTTTAGTTTCTAGGTAGGGAAGTTTCTCTTTCGAATAGGGCTAGAGGGGTGTTTTTCCAACCCATTTATGTTAAATAAAAATGCCTTTACTTAAGAATTCAACAACCTTGTGTCCGTCTCTGATTTCTGATCCCTCACAGTAGCCTATTATAATTCTGCTCTTTAAGAGGCCAAACAAATTGCATAGGACTTACAATTTGTTCAAAACATCCATTACACTAAATATAAACTTAACAATGAAACAAAACATTTTTTTAAATTATACATTTGTACAGAACTATACAGGGGCTCATTCTGAGTTTGGAAGTGCGGTAAAAAAGCGGTGTTAATTCTGGTACCACCACTTTTTTGTTTTTGGCAGTAAGAGAATTACCTCAATTTTTCTCACATTACCAAACTACACATTTTGGTGGTATTAGCACTGGTGGAATTACTGAGCAGTAATTCCACCGATTTTAAATCCTCCACTTTTCCCCATAAAATCCCCAATGGAGTTCTATAGGCTCCACAAACGGGCACTACCACCACCTTGCCACCACTTGTAATCCTGCGGTAAACCTATGGGATCAAGTGGCGATACCAGTAAATGATTGTTGTGGTATTTTGGTGAATTTACCTCCAAAATGCTGTCAAACTTGGAATGAGGCACATAATGTCAGCGTGAATTTATCAAAAAATATACATAGTGTGTTGCTTTTCCGAAGGTTATTACAGACAGAGCTGTCATTCATGATTCAATGTCAAGCATTACAAAGAAAAGATCAGTTCAATTATCCAATTTTCAATATACCATTGAGATGTGTTTAAGTAATTGAGGCCTATTAAACATGTGTTCTTTCCCTTTCACCTACTCTATGAATGGAGTCCATGTTACCATACATTTAGCAAACATACTCATGTTCAGTGCCATAATCTTTTACATAGCTAATATGTCCCATATTTTATTCCACCAGTTTGTCATAATCGGGCCCCCAGGAAGTGTTCAGTGTTATGCAATCTCACAGCATTTAATAAATGTGTTATCAGATCAGACAATGGATAAGTGTCCTTCTCTCTAGTTATCCCCAATACAATAAATATAGGGCCAATAGGAAGCTTAATCCGCATTAGCTCCTGAATGTTCCTTAAGATTTAATTCCAATAAGATTGCCCTACTGGGCAACTCCACAACATATGGCAACCTATTTCTAAATAACCCCTCCACAAAAGTTCTGATGTTACTGGGTATATTTTATGGAGCCTTGTAAAGGATTGCCATCTGGAAAAGATGTAGAAGCCCTGGCCTATTTGTTTTTTATTAATAATACAATGATGTGGGTAATTTTATCAAAGAAAGGGTGGCGTGCTAACCAGAACCCCTTTAAGCAAACTCCATGCCAAAAGCATAATGTTTACCTTTATTCTTTATTGTAGAGTGGTTGTTTCATGCACAATAAACATATTCAAACTTTCTGTTGAATCGTATTACTTTTATTTGTGTGGGTTTTCAAACCATCCAGAGCATATTTTGTTAAGTTATAGTTCTGAATATATTCCTTAGTACAAACATCTTGTATAGATTGTTCATCCTAGTAATTGTGGTTTTTCTGGTTATTGTTCTTTTAATTTGTATTTATTTCCCTATTGCAAGAGAACTAGGAAAGAATAAAACTGTAAAGCTATTGGCTATGTTGCCCTCTAAATATTTTTTCACTAGATATGTTCACTATACTTGAAGAAAAATATAAATAATAAGTGTTGGTTGTTCCGTCTTGGAGGAGATCAGAAGTGCCTCTCCTTTCTCTGCTGTGACGCTTAATTTGCACTCCATCGAATGCCAAAAAACACATTTTTCCTAATAACGGCTTATTTATTTGCCGTTCTGATGACCTTTATTGAGACCAATATTGCATGAATCCATTTTATGAATCCAAATAGGTTCTAGCTGCCTTAGTTTTTGTTCTTTATTACCACCACTGGGTGATAACTTAACGGATCCAATACCTGTGCATTTTAAAGTCTCAAATGGGTCTTTGTGCTAAGTAATATGTTCAAAACTATAACCTTGCTATAAACTTACAAAATATGTTTTGAAAACCCACAAAAATAAAAGTAATATGATTCAACACAAACTATTGGGTATGTTTTTTGTGCATGAATGTAACTGGGCCTCATTACGAGTCCGCCAGTAAACCAGCCAGTGCTACCAGAGGGTTTCCACTGGACTTGTAAAATTTTACCGGCGCCTGACTTGCTAGTGCCACCAGGAGATTACAAGTCCAGCGGCCCGGGAAGTCAGATGCCAGTAAAATGTAAGTCCCCATTTCCAGTGGGGACTTGAAAGTGCCAGTGCTTCCGTAACCAATCTGCCTACCGTGGCTGCTGCGCCCGGCAGGGTCAGACCTGTCGGGCGCAGTGGCCACGGCAGGCAAACACGTAGTTTGCTGATCCGGAAACAAGGATGCCGGTGAACACACCGGCACCCTTGTTTCCGGAACTGCAAACTTGTAATGAGGCCCATTGTGTTTTTGGGGGAACTGCAGTGGTTTGACATGCAGCATATAGATTCAGAGGAGCGCACCAGATAAGTTGTTACCCGGCTTTTGAAAACCCATAAAAATAATATGTACCTTTGCCCTGCAGCATCAGAATCCTGATCTGCAATGCCTGCTCTCCAATGGGGCATAGCATGCTCAGAGGTCACATGTGCCCTCTTGGCAGCTGCAGAGATGGCCAATTCACTCGAGTGCAGGGGGTGCATTTAGAATATGCAGCTCTGTTCCCAAATTACATAATTATAAGAAATAACCATCCGGGATGCAGTTATAATCTTTAAACCTAAGCCATACCTGAGTTAGGGGTATGGTGGCTGGTATTTCAACCAATTATTAAAGCCACATCTGAATCTATATCATAAAAGGGTCAACACTGTGAGCCAGGGCAGCCATGGACAGGCTATGTATATTCTCCCTAGACTGGGTGTCTTTGCTGCAACAAGCAGGCAGGAGCCAGTGGGAGTTGCCTCTCTTTTGATTCTTTGTGGGGTCAGGTAACACCACTCGAGCAAGACAGCCCCTCTGCAGGAGCTGAGAAAAAAGACTCAAAGGGCACACCCTATACAAAAAGACATGCCTCACATCAAGGTGTTGCATTCCAAAGGTCCTTTAATGCTGCAGGTCTGAGGATTGGGTGGGGTTAGTGTAGCTAGAGGAAGCTCAGCACAAGTGAGTAAGGGTTCCACAATTTTGTTTCTCTCTGTACATGTACTTTCTTCTTGTCTCCTCCTCTTCCACGTCCTTCCACTTCCACTTTGGATCTGATGCAAGCAGGTGAAGCCCATTTGTCACAAATATGGGGATTGGACCAATTAAAGCAGACTTTCTTTTGTCCTTTGCCTATAAAAGAGTGCCTCCCACTCCTTCTCTGATTCACTCTAGGACCAACCACGGCTTAAGGAAGAATTAATTTGGAACTCTTTTGGGAGAGTTGACCTTTTAAAGCCCTCGGCCATTGAGGTGAAGAAGGAGGATTCTAAGGTAGATGGAAGCTCTGCTCCCCACAAACTGCCAGGGCATATTGGAGATGACTCTTGTGGAGGACTAGGACCTACCCATTTACAACAAACCTCTGTAGGCAGGGAGCGGGAAGAGCATAACCTGAAAGGACTAGCCCTATCCTAGTGCCCCTGCTGTCGGTCTTGCAGCATCCTGGGGGTCACAACAGCTGGGATCTCTTTTTTCACTGCAATGAAGCGATTGAGCCGCATGTTATGTTATGTTAACTTAACTTGTAGAGCGCAACGACCGCCAGAAGGCACTTTGGTGCTACTTACGGAGAAAGAAACAAAGCAACAGTCTATAAGAGGTACGTTTTCAGTACTTGGTGAAAAAAAAGATGGGAGGGAATGGCCCGCATCGGAGTGGGGAAGAGAGTTCCATAAAGTAGCTGCTCCAACCGAAAAGGAACGTGCACCAACCCGGCTCAGCTTGAACCTAGGGTTGGAAACCAAAATAGCATTCGCAGAGCGATGAGCTTGCCCAGGGACATACAGGCGGAATTTTGTCTGTAAGTATTCAGCCCGATGGACAAGGCGAAGAGACTTGAACTGAATATGCTGGGCTACTGGAAGCCAATATAGCTTCCGCAGCAGAGGTATAATGTGGGCAGCCTGAGGTGTAGAAGTGTCCACTCAGGCAGCCGAGCTTTGGAGGACTTGCAACCGCTGCAAAAGATAGGTAGACTGAGACAGATACAGTGAGTTGCAGTAATCGATGGAGGAGGTGACCAAGGCAGAAACCACTGGGGCCCGAAGCTGCACAAGAATCAGGGGGAGGATCCTACAAAGCATCTTAAGATGTAAATAGTGCCGCTGGCACCCTGCCCCAACTTAGGCCTCCATAGACAAGGAGGCAACTATTTTCCAGAGAAGGATTCTTCAGCAGTGGTATCACTGTGGCATGCTTAAGAGGCATAGGGATCAGCCCTGCTTGAAAGGAGGCATTGGGCCTCATTCCGAGTCTGGCGCTAACCAATGGGGCTATTAGCGCCTTGGTCGGCGCCGGACCCGTACCGGCACCGCCCTGGTGGAATGGGAAATTACCGCCCTATTCCGAGTTGACCAGGGCAGTAATTTCCCATTCCCCAGGGCTCTTCCCCATTCCCAAATGAGCCCCCATAGGGCTCAATGGGAATGGGGAAATTGCAAATAAAGGTGACCGTACTTTACGGTCACCGTTATTGGCTTAAAAGCCCCTTTGCGCCCTCGTTTCTAACGCCTGCTAAAAGCAGGCGTTAAGGACGAGGGCGCAAAGGGAACTCGGAATGTGGCGGTAAGGGATTACCGGCACCGGTCTCGTTAACGGTGACCGGTACCCCTTACCGCCATACTCGGAATGAGGCCCATTGACTACTACTGCAAGCAGTGGCGCGATTTGAGGCAGGATGTCCTTCAAGATATCCAATGGAACGGGATCCATTGGAGATGTGGACTTCAGATTGCAAACTGCCCTAGAAATGTCCTCCATCAAAAAAGGTAGGAAAGGCTGTCCACTGTCTTGTGGGTATTGAAGTAGCTACCAAGCTGGAGAGGGGAGATGATCTAAGCCCCGAAGAAGAGATGTCCAAGCAAATCCTATTTATTTTATCAACAAAGAAAGCACATACAGGTCATCACAGAGGTTCTGCGAAGGCGGAATTGGTTCAAGACGAACAACAGAGAATGAACATACAGTTTAAAATAGCTCCTTAGACTGATTAATGGAGTTTCAATAAACAATGAAAATAAGCACATTTAGCTGTGATAAATGGCAGATGCTAGCTGAAAAGATTTTTTTAAATAACAGAATCATAGTCCCTACACCATTTGCGTTTGGATTGTCTACAAAAAAGACGAAGAGCATAGAGTTCATCTGAAAACGAGGGCTCTCAAGGCCGTGCTCTCAGTTTTGGGTCAGCTCGTTCATGGCTGTGATAAAATTACAAATTTTGTTATCAACTGGATTTTTTAACCCTAAGGTTAAAGTCACTGGTGATCAGAAGAAAGGCATGACGAAGCTGAAGTTCAGCCGCAAGCTCCAAAAAGGCATCACAGAAAGTAGAATCGGGATAAGGAGTGTGATAGACAATCAACAGATGGATACAGAAAGCAGAACACACCAAGATGCGAAACAACAATGCATTCAATCGAAAGATGGTGGTTGAGAGGCAGTACTGTTACTGTGAAGCCAGATTTAAAAGTAATTGCCACACCTCCCCTACACGGGTAGCTGGGCAATCTAAGTGTAGAATATCAAAATTGGGGGCAGCCGCTGCACCAGAATAGGACCAGAAGTGTCACTCAGCAAGGTTTCAATGACGCCAATAAAGTCGGGGTCATAATCCACCAGCATGTCATGGCAAAGTATTGCATGTGCAACTAGAGCGTGCATTAACGAGAATGTTAAATGTTAAAGGTATTTGTACCGCGCACCGTCACCAACGGAATTGGTCCCCAGGCGCTCAGGCGGATCTGTAAATGATAAAGGTGGGATGGGTTAGTAAGGTGAAGAAGGGAGTAGGATAGTGAGAGGAGTGTTGTTCTGTTGGCAGCTTCAACTCAGAATACACCGGGTGCTGAGCTTTGGTGCGGGTCTCGGATCAGAGTCAGTCCGAGTGTGCTGTTGTTCCTACTTATGTGTTGTTTCAGTGTTGTGAAGTGCGTGCGGCTTGTTGTGCGAGAGATGGTTGTGTGAGTTTTTTAGTGAGATAAGTATGCAGAGTTTGAGCTTATATTGGTTAGTGGGTTACCTGACCTTTACCATGCTAACATTCACAGTTCTGTCTGAGTGTGGCACTTGTTGGCCCTCACATTCCCATCTAGACGCGGCGCAGGCCAATGTTTAGGACTCCATCCAGGTGTGGTCATGCCAACATTCACACTTTAACTACATGCGGTGCAGGCTAGAGGTTAGAGATCGTCCATTTAAAAGAAGGTTGGACTGCTTTTACAGATGGGGATGCAGTTTCAAAGTCTGCAGGAAATAAGGTGTCTGCCAGTGGAAGTTTCACCAGCTGCGTGCATGAAAAAGCCCTCCTCCTTGTGTATCGTTGGGGGTTCCTTCTCGGCCCTCCCCTTCCCATTCATTCCTCACTTACCGGCCCTGGGTCAACTGGCTGCTGGGGAACCCATTCATCTTCCTCCCCTCCGTTATCGTCATCCTCGGCCATCCTAGTTGTCTCATTTGAAAGTGTGGTTTCTCCCAGTCGCCTGAAGAAACTCAAGTCCGAGTCACTGTGTCTCTCTCATCGGATGTTGTTACCATTAAACCCTTTACCTCCACTAGATCCATGGGGCTCGGTTCTTAGGTCAGCGACACCTTTCTTTCCAGGTGTCTGTTCCGGACCAGTACTTCATCCCCCGGAGAGAGATTATGTTTCTGGAGCCCCCTCCTTACATTCTCCCTGTCATTTCGGGCTTGCCTCTCCGATAACACCCTGGTGTCATCAATCTCTCCTGGTGTTTTCCCCTCTCTTTCTGGGAGAAGACCCCGGGGGCAACTCCTGAACAGTGCTTCGGCAGGTGCCACTCCTTTCGAAGAGTGTGGAGTGGTTCTGTAGTCCCTCAGTAATTGATATGGAGCTATTTGCAGGCCCTGCCCCTGACCGTGGGCAATCTAAAACACTTGTTTAAGTGTTCTTATGAATCGTTCCGCGTACCCATTTGCTCTGGGTGATACAGGGGAAATATTGTGATGTCGTATACCACAGCCCGCTAGAAAAAGCACTCAACTCTCTCCTTGAAAAGGAGGACCATTGTCAGAGCATATCTCCCATGGGAAGCCCCATCAGAACATCCTTTCACTCACCCTTGTGAAGGCAGAAACACTCATCTTTCCCCGACACCTGCACCAGATCCTGTATACATATTGAAAATGGTGTTGCCGCATCCACCACAAACTCAACAAACTCCTCTGCCTCACACTCCTCCCTGCCAGTTCCTGAGTCCTTCCGGGTGGGATGTCTCAACAGGTAGTCTGCTGCATTGTGTGACCCCGGCCGGTATACCAGGTACATTCCATACTCTAGCAGGGCCAACATCCAACGCTCTATGAGGGGTGGCGGCTTCGACGATGACCCTGCCATAATTGGCAACAAAGGTTTGTGGTCCGTGACCACCGTCACTGGACAAAATGTACAAGCAACCCCACAGAACAGCCAACGCTTCTAGCTCAATTTGTGAATAGCGCTGTTCCGTCTCCGACAGAGCCCTGCTAGCAAATGCTACTGTTCTGATGTTCCCTCGGGGGTCTCACTCGGTCAGCACCACTCCCAACGCAAACGGGCTTGCATCCACCATGATTTACGACTCAAGACTGGGGTCGAAGAATGCCATGGTATCTTCTGTCATGAGTGCTTTCTTTATTTCCTCAAACACCTCCTGCTCCAAAGGGCTCCAATTCCATGCCGCCTATTTCTTGGTCAAATTCTGCGATGGCTCTGATAACATCGCCAAGTTCTGGATCACTATGCAGAGGAAGCTACGTACCTTGGATACATTCGCCTCCTTAATGCCCTTTACTTTCATGGGTCAGTTGACACGCCCCCTTCATGAAAGACGAAACCAAAAAATGCAATCCTTTTCTGGAGAAATTCACATTTTTCCCTGTGGAATGTGAGCCCCAATTATTTAATCCTTTCCAGAGTCTTTTGCAACCTTGTCATACGTGTTATCTCCGACTTGGCAAACACTAGAATGTCATCACTTATATTTAGTACTCCCTCTAGATCGTCCAGCACCCCTTTGATAATATTCTGAAAAACCTCCACCACCGACGCTGAGCCTCATTTAGTAGGACAGTCCCCTGTGTGTCGTGAAAGTGGTTATGTATCTTGATTCGAGGTGGAGGACCACCTGGTGGTAACCGACCCTCAGATCTAGTTTGGAGAAAAACCGGGCACCTTGAAGTTCCCCCACGATATCATCAATGGTGGGAGTTAAGTGATGTTCGTGTTTAACTGCCTAGTTCGGCTGCCTCATATCTACGCAGATGCGCACTGAGTCCGGCTGCTTGGTCTTTCACGCCACCGCAATCGGGGACACCCATGGGGTTGGTCTCTCGATCTTTTCAATGATGTCCAGCTCTACTAGGTGGTACAGTTCTTTGTTCACTTGTTCCCTTAGGTGGAACAGGACCGTTCCGTGCTTCAGGTCGACTGGGCGAACAGACTCCTCTATGTCGAGTTTCACCAGGCAATTTTCAAAGACCTTCGAAAACCACTGCAAACCTTTCCAACAGCCTCACAATATCCTCAACATAAACGCCATATGCCAAGCAAGTTCACAATTTCCAGTGCCTCTGCCACTGTGCAGTTGAGTAGAGTGCCCTTGCATCTGTGACAAAGTACCATGCCTTGATGGTCTTGCATCCGTGATCCACTTTAAAGACAAAAGCCCCCTTTCAACAGAATTGGTTCTACTCTTCCAAATGTGAAACTTCTTATTTTCGCTTGGCTCAGCAGCAGAGGGCCAAGTAGCGACTAGCAGTGTCCTTGTGAAATGATAAGTCATTTATAACGCGCCTATACACAAGCGGTTCTAGGTATGACAAGACACGGAGGGGGAAACAGAAGGAGGACAAACAACGATCTTACTATGCCATGTGTCATTCAGATAGCGCAAGTGCATGGAAGAGGGGAGGGGAGAAGTGCCATGGGGGGGGGGTGGAGGGTGAGCAGTAGTGCAGATAACTCAATAGGTGCTGCCAGAGGGTGGATAAGTACGAAGAGAAGGCACTGTAGGCTTACAGATACAGAGACTTAAGTGCTGAGGGAGCCCGGAGGCAGTGCAAAGGCAACTGGCCATGCAGTGTGCGGAGCTATCAGGGACATAAGCAGGGGAGAAGAAGCAAAAAAGAAGGTCTTGAGTTGCTTCCGGAACCGGAGGTTGTTCTGCTCAAGTTAAAGAGAGGCAGGGAGGCTGTTCGAGAGGGAGGCCCCAGCCAAGGAAAGAGATCTGCCCCCATTCTCTGCTTCGAAAAGCGTCTGACCCTCAGAGAATTGGAGGTGGATGAACGGAGAGCTCAAGAAGGAAGAACAAAGTCTTGTGGACGATGCAAAGGGTCTTGAATTTGATACCTGCAGCCACAGGGAGCCAGTGCAGGGGATTTCAGAGCTGGAGGGATACGATCCCTGGGCTTGAGGCCAAGGAAGTCTTGCAGTCCTGTTCTGGATGAGTTGTAAAGGTCGAAGAGTTGAGATAGGCAGATTTAGAAAGAGGCTGTTGCAATAGTCTAGCCTGGAGAGGACCAGGGCTCTAGAGACCGTGAGCTTCTGGGGGAAAGTGAGAAAAGGCAGAATACCTCTGAGGAGGTGCAGCTGAAAGTGTGACTTCTTAGAGACGTTGGAGATGTGAGAAGAGAAGGAGAGGGTGGAGTTGAAGATGACACCAAGGTTCTTAGTCTCACAATAAGGAGCAGGAAGAGGGCCCAGGGTGGGCGGCCGGAGGGAGAGAGGAAAGGAGGGAGCAGGTGTCCAGGTGAGGCGGATCTCGATCTTACTGGCATTAAGGCAGAGATCATCGGCAGCACATCATTTCTGAATTGCAGCCAGACAGTCTGGTATGAGAGAAGGAGCAGAGGTGGCTGAGAGGAGCCTGAAGGAGAGCTGGGTGCCATCCGCATAACACTGAAATTTAGAACAGAATGTAGCGATGCGGCAGACCAGAGGTGCCAGGTAGTGGTTGAATAGCCAGGGAGAAAGGTTAGATCCCTGGGGAACACCACAAGTAGAGAGAGAGATCGAAGAGAGTAAACACCCCAGTAGGAGGGTTGGTCAGTGAGAAAGGAGGTCAACCAGAACAGGGCCTGACTAGTAATGCCCAAGTTGACACGGAGACGATTGAGCAGGATGGCAGTTTTGACAATACATTGACGGATGCTCCGGTGTCTATTGAAATGATATGAAAAGTCATTTATAAAGCGTCTGTACACAAGTGTTTCTAGGTGCGACAGGACAAGGTAGGGAAGACAGAGGGAGGCCAAAACAAACGATTTTATTAGGCCCTGTGTCATTTAGATTGCGCAAGTTTGAGGGGGAGAAGAAGAGAAGTGCCAAGGGGGTGGAGGGGAGAGGGCAAAGAGGCAGGGGACTGTAGGGTTGCAGATACAGTCCCAAAGCAGGTAGAAGGCCCTGAGGTAGTGAAAGGGGCTACTGGTCGTGCAGGAGCCTGGTGCCTGTGAGGTTCAGTGGGCGGCCAAGTAACCAGTTAGCGCAGCAGACAGGAGCATCAGCAGCGGAGAGAGAGAGAGAGCGAGAGAAAGCACAAGCGAAAAGCAAGGTCTTGAGTTGCTTCTGGAACCTTAGATCGTCCTGCTCAAGTTTGAGAGAGGCTGTTTCAGGGAGAGACCCCAGCCGAGGACAGATATCTACCCCCCACTGTCTGCCGGGAGAAGCGTCTGACCCTAAGAAAGTTGGTGGTGGATGAGCGGAGGGCTCGAGAAGGAAGATGCTTAGGAAGATATAGTTGGATGTAGTGTGGTGCCCGGCCCAAGAAATCCTTGTGGACGATGCAAAGGGTCTTGAACTTGATCTTTGCAGCCACCAGGAGCCAGTGGAGAGATGTTAGGGCTAGAGAGATACAATCCCTGGGCTTGAGGCCAAGGAAAAGTCTTGCAGTCCTGTTCTGGATTAGTTGCAAAAGGCGAAGAGTCGAGGCAGGCAGATTTAGAATGAGACTGTTGCAATAGTCCAGCCTAGAGAGAACCAGGGCTCTGGAGACAGTGAGCGTCTGGGGGAAAGTGAGAAAAGGAAGAATACCTCTGAGGAGGTGCAGCTGGTAGTGTGACTTCTTAGAAATGTCAGAGATGTGAGGAGAGAAGGAGAGGGTGGAGTCGAAGATGACACCAAGGTTCTTTGCCTCACAGGAAAGTGATGGTTGAGGGCCCAGGGTGGGCGGTCAGAGAGCAAGAGGGAAAGTGGGAGCATGGGTCCCAATCAGAAGGATCTCAGTCTTACCATTGTTAAGGCAGAGATCGTTGGAGGCACACCATTCCTGAATCGCGGATAGACACTCAGGAATGAGCGAGAGATCAGAGGAGGCTGAGGGGAGCCTGACGGAGAGCTGAGTGTCATCTGCACAGCACTGAAAGTTAGAACAGAAGGTTCAGATTAGGTGGGCCAGAGGAGCCAAGTAATGGTTGAAGAGCCAGGACGAGAGGTTAGAACCCTGAGGAACACCACATGAAGAGAACAAGGGGGGAGAGAGAAAGGACCCAAGTTGGACGTGGCAGGGTCGATCGGTTAGAAAGGAGGTAAGCCATGCTAGAGCCTGACCCATAATGCCGAGGTTGTCAGAAAGACGATTGATCAGGATGGTGTGGTTGACCATATCGAAAGCAGAGGCTGGATCAAGAAGAATGAGGACAGAAGGAAGGTTAGAGTTGAGATTTGAGAGCAGGTGTTCAGGAGAGAGGTTTCTGTGCTTTTGGCTGCTATAAGGCCAGACTGGTGGTCATGGAGACAACCAACATATTCAGTATGGAGAGTAAGCAGGGAAATGGGCAGCTTTTGCAGGGGTTTTCCCAGGAAATGAGTGATAGAGATAGGGTGGTAGTTTGCCATAGAGGAGGGGGTGAACAAGGGAGTGCTTTAGGGGGAAGGGAAGGTTCCACTGGCAAAAGAGTGATATCAGAAATAGGCCAAGGCTGGAGCAAGGGTGTTGATGTGGTCCTTCATGGTTTTGCCGGAGCAGTGGAGCACCTGCTTTGATGAGACTTTCATAGATCAGACTTGTCTAGAAACATTGTTGGGAGTGAACATGGGGAAGGAGGAGAAAGGAGGAGGAGGAGAGACGGCTGGAGAGGGGCCGGGAGTGGTAGAGGGAGAGTAAGAGGAGAGAGTGGACAGGATGTCCTGAGATATAGCGGTGAAGTAAGACGCCAGTGGCGTGCAAAGGGCCTGGGAGGGAACAGGAGAGGAGACTTGTAACGCTCACCATGTATCCACGGGGACGTCACTCAGCCTGTTCTGACCTCTTACGACCTTGAACCCTTCCCTGGAGGCTATTCGACTGGAGACTGGGCCTGAAACACAGGATTGGTAGAGCTTAACTCCCTATTGTCTCTGGGTGCTTAAACCCCTTCTTCCCCGGGGTCCAACCCTTCCCTTTGATCCACAGCTCACCTTGTTTTCTTGGATATTGTGCTCTCCGGCCTGCTTTCAGAGCAGGGGCGTGTTGATTGATGCGGGCTCGTTGCTGCGTAGTTACTTCACTGGCAAGAGTCCGACAGGTAAGTATAATGAGTCTTTTGAATAGTTCTCTAACTTCGTTCCTTTCCTTCCTTAGATGATGGCCGGCGTCCGGGGATGGTGGCGTGCTGCTGAGATGAGTAGCGCTGAAGGTGAGTGAGAGCGCGATGTGCGATGCACCCCTTTTGTATTTGTATTGAACTGAGTTCTTTTCATGTGTCTTTTAGGTGCCACAACGTTTTCAGCGTGGATGCCGGTTATGAAGAACAAATGGGTTAAGTAAGCGCGGTATGCAGCGCCTCTAGATGTTTCCACGCTAACCTGGAATGTCTTTTCCCTCTTGCAGATGGATGAGAAGTTCCGGAGACAGAGTTCTCCCAGAGCGGCTGGGATTCAGGTAAGTGTTTGAAGCTCGTACAGTCTTTAAAAATAAGCAAAGATTTGCTGAATGCTTACTAATGCCTTTTTTCTGTTCTTTTCCCTTTTCCTTAGGAAACGGCGTGCCGGGATGGGAATGACACTGCCGAAGATGCCAGCAAAACAGAAGGAGCGATGAATGATGGGCAGAAGCGCCGCAAGGTTAGGCTCTTCCTAACAGTGTTCTTTTTCTTGCAGGAGCTGAGCGCAGAAGAAAGATGCAGGCCTTCTGGAGACCGATCCGAACACGGTGAGTGTCACGCTGCAGGTGCAGAAAACACAAAGCATGTTTCTCAGCCTGGGCGTGGCTTAAATAGTCTCTGGGTATCCCAGGTGTCTCTGGGCTGAACCACACCCAAAAGACTAGACTGCACATGCACATGAAGTTCTGGGAACCGAAATATGTGGGGGCATCCATCTTGTCCCCATCAATGCACTACAAGTCCAATCCCCAATGTTATCCTATGGGAGTGAGTGAGTCTGGTGCCACAAGCGCCAAGTCTGACTCCAAGTGGGTCTTTGGAGGGATGGAGAGGCCCTTGAGGGCCATGTAGGTGATCGTGGCCAGGCACCAGCCTGACATCTTGGAGGGCTGGGGACACGAGGGGCAGAAATCATGACAAGACTGCAGTACGATTGACCAGTTCCTTGCAGATTTTGAAGAGTTCCGCTCAGTTGTTAGAGGCCACATAGATGCAGGATTGGATGTAGCCTCTCTTCTTGGACCGGACAGAAAGTCTATATTGCCTTTGGAGCAGGCGGCAGGCCAGTTCGTCGCAGGATGAGCCTGATGCCCTTCCCTTCCTCCCAGCCACCCTACACTTGTGTTTAAGGGTGGCAAAGTCGGAATCATACCCAGAATTGCACTTATATGTGGGCTTCAGATAGATCCTCATGACATGGGAAAGGACATCAAGAGTGTTAGAGATTGCAAGATGCAGGTTGGAGAGGGCTGTGTCAGAGTGTGAGTCAACCACAGGTGAAGGAGGTGGAGTGAAAGTAGCAGCAAAGGCCTCCACTGATACACGCTTCATGGGCCTGGTGACCGAGAAGGTGGGTGGCAGTGTTGGGGTCAGCTTTGCCTGAGGGACAGAGAGCGACAGGTGAGAGGCGAGAAGAAAGTGGTCAGTCCATGAGAGAGGAGTGGTTATAGGTTTGGAAAGGGGGATGTCTGACGAGATAAGAACATCAAGGGTGTGCCCGGCAGAGTGTGTCTGGCAAGAGGGAAGAATAGAGAGACGCTGAGATTGAGAAAGAGCCCAGAGGCTAGAGGCATCCAAGTGGATGTTGTGGTCTCAGAGGAGGAGAAGTTGAGAGATAGAGACAAGGAGGGAGGAGGAGAGGTCGCCCAACTCGGATAGGAAGAGGGCGACCTGGCCAGGTGACCTGTAGATGGTGGCCACAGTAAGAGAGAAGCCAGGAGAGATAGAGAGCCTGCAGACCAGGCATTCAAAGCAGGAGTAGGCCTGTGTGGGAATGACAGAAGCAGGGATCCACTTCGGGAAGATCAGAGCTACTCCACCTCCTGGATGATTGGTTCTGGGTTCAGAGAGGATCTTGTAGCCATCAGGGAGGAGAGTGTCGAAACTTGTGACAGAGCTGGCTGTGAACCCTTGTCTCAGTGAGACCGAGAACATCCAGATCAAGTTCTTCAAGCAGTCGGCAGATGTCAGAGGAGTATTTGACAGCAGAGCGACAGTTAAGGGTCACAATTTGGAGCAGATTGGAACATTTGAAAGACTTCCGCAGAGGGATAGTCATGAGGTACGCCCTGCAGAGGTGTTAGAGGTGCGCAAGAGTGGGCAGGGGAGGAACAAGGAGATGACACAGTAGTCAGAGAGGAAGAAGAACAGGGTGCCAGTGGGGTGGCAGAGGAAGGAGGAGGCAGAGCAGCCAGAGAAGCAGAGGAGGGTGCCAGAGAGGTGGCGGAAGAGAAAGGTGGCGAAGGAGCCAGAGAGGTAGCAGGAGAAGGAAGGAAGTTGATAAGACGCGGGCAGCGTCTATCGAAAAGGAAGAGGGCCCAAGATCAAGACAGTGCCATTCAGATAAACATGTATGTCTTGGAGGAGTGGAAGGGGGCCAAGAGGACCTCCCACTGAGTGCCACCATTAATTGGAGAGGAGGACAAAGGGGAGAGAACAAAGACCATATGTGGGGTCCATAGGCCTGGAGATGGAACGACAAAGAGGATGTCAGTGAGGGTCTGTCTGGAGGAAGCGCTTGTGTAGGTATCAGTGATATGGATGCCTGGTTTGGAAACCAGCATGTCCCTTTTGAGCTTCTTTCTACCAGACTTAGTGAAAGGGATAGAATAGGAGATAGGGTAGCAGTTAGAGAAGATAGGGGAGACAGAGAGCACAATGGAGGGGTATGAGGCGAAGAAAAAGAGAAGGCAGCACAATCAGGAGAGGGAGGGGGTTCACACACTAGGGGAACACAAAGGGGAAGGCACAAGAGGAGGAAGTGTACAGTGAGCACAGATAACAGAACCACAATGCTCACAGTTAGGGGGGAGGACCTAACGAGAAGGAGACAGTGCAAATATATGCATTAAACACTGGAGACAACTGGGGGGGGGCACATGAGTGAGAGGGGAAATGCAATATAGTAGAGAATACGCAGAACACTAGTAACCCTGGGGGACCTAGAGGAGAAGAAGAGAATGCACACAATACAGCAAGTATACAATAAATAGTCACACTTTTTTATTTTTTATTTACTTGATTCAATTTACAAAGACATTTTTTACAAGAAAATGAACCTTGTTAACCCTTTCCCCTCGCTCGTCCGTCAATTCCAGCTGAAGGTTCTCACAGACTTCACAAAGTTTAAAGAAGAAAAAGAAAGAAAACAAGGCTTCAGCTTGGATTTAGTTTACTTCAAAATGTAAAACTCTCAATCTGGTCTTAATTGTAGTCCTGCAGTTTCAAGTTCATGAAGAATTGGGAGACCGCTATCACATATGAGGTTTTATCCCCCTCTATTAATCAATGCCACCAATCCTCTTCTCCACATGTTGTCGACTCTTTAAATATATGCCCCAGGAGCATGGTTCTCAATTTCGTCAGCGTTGAACATAACAGCAGTAGATGTCGAAGAGTCTCGCTTTGATCTTTCTTTTGCAAAAGCGAGAGCTGTTATCCAATGTTATTTTTCTTATCGCTCTGATCTCATTTGTTGGCAAGAGATTCATTCGAAATCGCAAGAAGATATTTCTCAGAGATTTGTTAGGGAACTTTTTTAAGTAGATCGGAAAGTCATCTAGGCTCCTTGTTGTTGGTGGCTGGTGAGTTATTAGTTTACTTCTGTTTTGTAAGGAAGTCGTCTGTATCCAATCTCGTTCCCACAGTTTTTGTTTTACTTTATTTGGATTTTGAATGAGTTCTTCCTCAGATCTGTCCATATATTCCAAGAGTTTTTGATTCTCTTTCACGCAGGTCAACAACAGATTACTTTTTTGATCTTTGATTTGTGTATGGATGATGGTTATTACGTTTGGACAATTGCTAATTATGATCTTTATATATAGCATATTTGTGTTTCTAGTAACCATCGACTCCAATGATTGTAAACACAATTCCTGACGAACAGTCGTTGCTGGTGTTGACACTGGTAAGTTCAGAGTTTTTCTCCAGACGAGACCTTCGATGCGTTTCCAGAATTCTCGCGGTATCATCAACATGGCGTCCGCCCCATAGATTAAGGAGGGGACCACCTTGCCCTTATAGAATTGTATCAGAAGGAATTGCTGTAAATCGACAGAATCTTCCGTCTATTGCTTTGGCCTGACTTGCCAGCTTCCTTGCTCTATCCAAAAGATGGTTTTGCATTGGGCACTCTTGTTTGTTGTTACTTACTATTACCCCCAAGTATTTAAATTCCTTCACTTGTTCAATCTTCTCCCCCTCCAGGGTCCATCTAAAGTTCTTAGTATGGGGGTTTTGTTTCTCCATAGTCATGACTTTAGTTTTAACCTTATTTATTTCCAGATTGTTCTTCTTTATATACGCCAGTTCGTTTACTTGGCACTGGAGGCCAATTTGGCTATAGTCCAATAAAATAAGGTCATCCGCATATAGCAGTTTTGAGAGATTAGTTTTTCCTACTGTCGGTGGAAATGAGCGGATCTCCGATTCACATTCTTGGATATCCCAAAGGTATGAGTTGAAAAGTGTCGGGGCAAAGGGGTACCCTTGCTTTACTCCTCTGGACGTAGGGACTTGTTCTGATAGCATCTCTTCTCGATTTAGACGTCCCCTGATGGAAGTGTCTTGATGGAGGACTCTGATAGGTTCCAAGATACTTTCCGGACACCTTCTTGTTCTTAGTTTTTCCCATAGAATTTCGCGGTTGACCTGGTCAAAAGCTTGGACCCGGTCAACAAATGCCAGGTGGATTTTTGGGCTTCCTTCATGGATCTTACTTTTTAAAACGCTTAACAGAAGGATGTTTGGTGCCGTTCCCGCATCCTTCACGAAGCCAGATTGAAGTGGGTCTTCGTTGCCAGAAGTCCTTGCCCATTTTTGAAAATTTTCCAACAGCAACAATCCAAACACATTCCCAACAACATCAAGGAGTGCTATTGGACGATAGTTCTTAGGTTCGTCTCTGGGTCCGTGTTTATAGATTGGTACAATAGATGCTGTTGTCCATGAGGTGGGAATGGATCTAGTTTCTGTGCAGTTTTTCATTACCTCGTAAATGAAGTCCGCCCATTCTACCTGATATTCTTTTAGGTCTGCGTTTGTGATGCCATCCGGGCCCAGGGCCCTTGAATTGTTCAAACGAACGAGTTTCCGCTTGATATCTTCCAGATCCCAGGTTGTCATCCATGGTGTGTTTGACACCTCTGGTTAGCTGATTGTAGCATCCGACTTTCTTAAAGAGATTTGTAAAATGCTTCATCCAAGCTTCTTCTCCCACAAAGTTGTTTATCGGGTTATTTTGGATCCCTGACGTTGTCCTAATAAGGGTCCAAACGTCTCTTGTTTTTCTACTGCACACTGTCTTTAGCATTGCAACTGCGTCTGCTTGGTTAATAGTCACTCTTTGATGTCATACCCAGCTTTTATATATCCTCTCTGCAGCTTTTACCTGTTTCTCAAACTCAGGGGTATCTGTTTTTTTTGCTTGTCATTTTAGTTTCCTTAATTTTTTTCTTTCTTCCACTATACATTTGTTGAATTCGTGGAGGTGGATTTTTATCTCACGATTTGGCCAAACATTTCTTTTCTTTTCGTAGGCTTTTAGCAGAGGTTGATAGTCAATATTATCTTTGTTATTTTTCGGGCCCATTTGCTGCTTTATCCTGCAAATGCTAATATATGTATTAGTTAGTTCTACCACTGCATTTGCTGACAAACTCAGCTTTGTTCTTCCCTTACATGTCTCGATCTCTGCTGCCATATTTGGTCTGGTGTTCTTTATACAAGTCCATTTTACCTTTAAGAGGTTGTGGTCACTGTTAATTGTTCTCACAACATCAAAATCGATTACCATCTTCAGCATCTCGTGTGAGACAAATATGTGGTCTAGATTTGCACTCTGATTATTTCTTTCCCAGGTCGGGATTGATGGACTGTGTCTAGGTATTGATGTTTCTAGGCTTTGTAGGTCCCAAGAAGTCATCGCCGCCTTCCATAAATGTCCTCGGACCATATTTAGTGGGACTTTTTCTTTGTTCTTTCTGAACTTTTAAATTTGGGGCAGACCGCGTTAAAGTCTCCACATAAAATGATGAATTTCGGAGCCCATTCCAGATGTATTTTTTCCAGAATGTTATCCGCCTGTTCCAAGTAATCCTTGTTTTTGAAAACTGCAGGATTCCAATATGTATTTATCAGAATCACTGTTTCGTCCTTTAAGGTATCTTTGTTGTTTTCTGAAGTTTGCTTTGTCCATTTTAAACAGGATACTTGGAAATGGGTATTTGATGTCACAGTTTTTATGTATTGTATTCCCACTCCGGATCTAATGGCGATCAACAGGCCTGATGATGGACGGCCTCGTTCGGGGCGGGTCGCTGGGGAAAGATAGGTTTCATAACCCTCCAGAAATGGCTTTTTGGTTAGCCATGTCTCTTGGAGACATAAGATGTCAAAGTCCCCTAAATTGACATCACTTATAGCCAGGAGGTGGCTAAAACCTCTGGTGTTCCAACTTCCCATTACAATGGTATCTTTCCCTGGATCTTTAGCTGCATTGACCCGAACTTCCTTACTTCTGTCCGTCGCTTCTGTGCATGGTAGCTCTTTCTTACTAGTGCTTTCGAAATCCATGACCATCTGGAAAGTTCACCTTTTTCTCCCTCCTTAGGGTTTTTCATAGTTGTTTGTTCGTTGTCCTTGTCTGGGGCTTCTTGTGCAAATGTAATTGTTAAGCTCTGGAGAGGTCCCTTTGGATATCTTCCAATATTCAAGGGATCCAAGTATGGAATTTCCTCCATTTCGTCTTCATTTGGGACTACTTTTTTGACGCGACCTATCTGAGGTGCCTGTTCGCTTCACGTTCGCCGTCTCTGTCTCTTTTTGTATTGCCATTTTAATTGATCTCACTGGCGGCTCATAGTTACGGGCCGATGTATTCCCTTGTTTCGGCTGTGTGTTATCTTGTGGTTCCTGTTGTCGTTTCTCATGCTGTATTTTATCACCTCTTATGTGGCACTCACATAAATCATAACCCATCATTTGGAAACTTTCCTGTTCCTTTGTTATCATTGACCTAATTATAGGAGAAGGGATTATGTAGATAAACACAGTCTCTTTTACCTGTAGAACTAAATTCTACAAATCTGATGTCTTCTGAATTAATCTGCCTCAAATTGGGGATACACTTGATTGGAGCCATTATGTTTTTTCTGTTCAAGATCAGATGGTCCCGGGTATCACCCACGCGCTCCAGTTTAAAAAACCTTTCACTACCCATCTTTTTGCTATACGGGATGTGAGTGTCTTTTCCAATGTCTTGATCATTACTTCTTTTCTTTCTTGAATTTTGTTCTTGACTTGATTCCAGTGAGACTTTCCTCTTAAGTTCTTTTTTTTGGTTATTTGCTGACTTGACCTCCTCCCAGGCCTGGATTTTCATATTTCGTTTTGTACGGGGTGATCTACTCCTCTGTTTCGTATCCCGTAGGTCTGGTGCTTTCTCTCTGGAATAGGTCTCCCTTTGCTCTCTTCCTATGGAAAGCGTTTTGACCATTTTTCTTTTCGGTGAACTTTTTGCCAGTTTCTCCCACCTTTCTTTCAGAGTAAGGTATGGACTTGTTTGCTCAATGTCAGCATTTTCTTGGATTTTTACTGTCGGCTCTTTTATCGAAGTACCTGATTTTTTGACGGTTTATAGGGTTTCTGTGTCTGAGTTTCCAGCTGAGTACACCGAGAGGTCCATAAGGTCTATACTGTCCTCTAATTTGTATTTGTATTTTATTTATTTGTATAGCACGCTAGGCCCGAGGGCAACCAGGCGCATATCTTAAAGGCGCAGGGTACAATAATGGCATTGATACAGTTACAGGAAAGATTAACTTCACAGGTGCATAACTTAGGTCGCAGGTCACAATAAGCATAAAAGCAGATACAGAGTTAACTTTTCATGCAAAGAAGTGCGAGTAGAACGGGAGTAGTAGAGCAGAAGGCTAGGCTGGGAGTAGGTAGGAAGTAGAGGAAAGCCAAAGCTTGGCTTTGAGTTTGAAGAGTGTAGCGGACGGGATAGTTCTGATGGTCAGTGGCACAGAGTTCCAGAGTTTGGAGGCAAGGACTGGGAAACTAACGCCTCTGGCAGTCTGTAAGTTGTATTTAGGAGTAGTAAGCGATTGTGCTTGGGCAGATCTTAGAGTCCGTGCGGGAATGTACTGAGAGAAGCGGGAAGTTAAGTATATAGGGGCCTGATGGTTGACACATTTGTGAGTGAGAGTCAGTGATTTGAGCGAGATTCTTTGGGGAACCGAGAGCCAGTGTAGGCTCTTCCTAGTGTCAGATATGTGCGCTGATCTGGGAATATTGAGGGCTGCTCTGATTGCATTGTTTTGGGCGCTCTGCAATTTGTTAAGGTTACGTTGGTTGGTACCCTGGTAAAGTGCGTTACAATAATCAAGTTCTGACATCACCAGCGTCCTAGCGAAAATGATGCAGTTCTGGGTAGAGAGGAATGGGCGGCAGGCTGTAATCAGCTTACAAGTGTAGGCCGAGGCTGCAGCAACTGCATTAATTTGACGATTTAAGGACAGTGTGGAATCGAGGTAGATACCTAAGGTTTTGGTCTCTTTGGCCACTTTGATGGAGTTGCCGTCGATGTTGAAGGTGCTGAAGGATGGGTCCAGTTTGCTAAGTTTTTGTTGGGTGCCAAGGATGAGGAGCTCTGTCTTGTCGTCATTAGGACAGAGCTCGTGGTGAGCCATCCAGGCTTGGGCAACTTGGTATACTTCGTTCAGAGCTTTGGCATCTGCAATGTAGTCACCAGTGATGGGGATGAGTATCTGGGTGTCATCTGCGTAGTTTGTGTAGGTAACACCCAGATAGTCAAGCACATTGAACAATGGTTTGGTAAAAACATTGTAGAGCGTGGGAGATACACACGACCCTTGAGGTACTCCGCATGGGACCAGCTGTTACACTTCGGCAAAGAAAAACTACCCTGCGGCGTACGTCCCATTCACAGGCTCCTTTGTGGAGCAGATACAGGTTGCCATGGCGTCTGTACAAGCTACGGCGGAACCTATGTCAGCTGACACGTCTTGTACGTGAAGGACGTACAACAAGGCACGCCCCTCTTACGGGTTTAAAACTGCCGTCTTCCAGCGGGCTTGTTGCTGGTAATTAGTGTTTCTTACTATTTGCGGTTACGTCTGTTTTCCTTCGTGAAATCTTGTCACGAAATTCCAACTTGATCTTCTGGTTCTGACTCTCGCCCAACTTTTGGATTGTTACGTCTCCTATTCCACTGGCACTTCTTAGACCGCTACGGTATCGACCCGGACTGTCCCTGCACTGCCTTCTCTATGCCCTTATCATTGTCGTGAACTTCTGGTATTTGACACGGAACATTACTTGGATTGTTCTTCCCTACTCCTGCTGTCTTTGCAACTCAGTCGTCAGCAGTTACTCGGAACACTTCAGTTGCTCCAACCCTCGTTTGGGAAGCGTGTGTTTCAGGTAACCAACTTTTCTTCTATTTCGGCCAGCGCCATCTTTGACTATTTACCTACTGCTCTGTTGGTATTCCTCTCTACTGGATTTGGGACATTCATTGAACTACTACACTCAACAAACTTATTTTCAAAGTGCATATTGACGCTCTCCTGATACTGCACCAACCCGGCTTTAGCGCGACCCTTGTGCCGCCCGGGTTTACTTCCCTCTACTAACTTCCCTGTTTATTATTTTTTCCTGTTGTTTTCTCCAATCCTGGAAATCGTCCACCCTTGAGAGTCCCACAATTCAGGTCTGTTGTTTTGGCTAAAACTCTCTATAGGAAGAATCCATTAGATTAATTCACTCATTTGGGTTTGCTTCTTTACTTGTAGGTCCATTCAGGGAAAGTTCCACTCCAATCCCTGCCTAGGTATTTCCTGTCCCATACTGTGCTTGATTGCTTACTTGTTTTCTCAGCACTGTCTAATATCCTTGTATTCCTTTGCAGTTTTGGTATTCGCGGTGTGTGTTCTCCCCGCTCTTTTATTCAACTGACATCTCTGCCTGTTCCAATAGAAACAGCACAGAGGTACGTTGTAAGGAAGGGATCTTGAGGAAGCCTGAGTCTTGAACTCAGGGCAGCTGGAATTGGAGGCTGAATATCGATTCCTGTGTATATATCGTCTCCAAGGTCAACTATCTACCTTCCTGACCTATTTACGGAGCGGTGAGTAACATAATTAGGAGCCTAATAATGTCCACGGAGACCAGTGATGCGTTGAATCAGATTGTGCAAATGGTCACGGATCTACGAACCGACTTGACCAATGCACAAGAGGCATTATGTCAATGTATGGATGCTATCCAGGCCTTGGTAACTACCCCAGCCTCAGGCACTGGTGCTACTACTTCGGGGTCCGGCTTTCCAGCTAACGCACAGGAATCAAATTCTATCATGCTTACCACCCAGTTTCCTCTGGCTCCCCCGGGGCGCTTCCTTGGTGATCCTAAACAATACAGGACCTTCATTAATCAGTGCAAGTTGCACTTCTTGTGTCGTCCTGCTTCGTTCCCTACTTCCACGACTAAGGCGGCTTTTGTTTTGTCACATTTGGGTGGCACCGCTGCTGCCTGGGCAAATCCATTGTTAGAATCAAATAGTGATGTTCTCTTCAATTGTTCTCTACAATTGCGATGCCCTTTTAGGTATGATGAGTAAAGTATTTGATACGCATTATACTATTCAAGCTACCGACTTGGAACTGTTGAAGCATGGACAAGGGAACAATTCTCTATTGGTTTATCTGGCTCGCTTTAATCAGCTGGCAGCGGAAACGGATTGGCCCGAAGAAAAGAAGACTGCAGTCTTCTATTAAGGTCTCTCTGATGAACTAAAGGACATTCTCTCCACTGTCCCAGTGGTTCCCACAGCATTCGGCGAAATGCTTGATTTGGTCCTTCAGATTGATGCCCGTAAAGCTGAAAGGCGCGGAGAGAAGAAACCTGCTCTATTCTCCTCAGCCCCTGCGGATGCTTCATCCTTGACACTTCCTGCATCAGAACCTATGCTGATCGGTGTGGTTAGGGGTCCACTCACGCCTGCTCAAAGAGAATACCGCAGATCGCACAATCTTTGCATGTATTGTGGAGCCTCTGATCATCTGCTGCCCGAATGTCCCAAAAACCTAAGAGAAAGGCGGGGAACGCCAAATCCCGACAGTAGATGGAGTCCCTACGTCGGGAGGACCACCTTTGGACTCTCAGATACAGAATCCGGTTCAGCTGGTCCCCCTTCCTGTTATGTTTTCTTTGAACCAAGATCGTTCGTTTCAGGCAATGGCAGTGATAGATTTGGGAGCAACCGGTAACTATGTTGACCAATGCTTTGCCTCTATGTCAGGCATACCGCTAATTCGCAAAACCATACTGAAACTGTTAATCCGGTGGACGGTTCGATCCTTGTCTCTGGAAAGGTAACTCATCAGACGGTTCCATTGCATATGAGCACTGATGAAGGCCATACAGAAAAGATATAATTCGATATTATCAAAGCTCCGGCCTACAAAGTCATCCTGGGTATTCCATGGCTGCAGTTCCACAACCATGTCATTGATTGGTCTACATAACAGATCCAGTTTCCTTCCAACGTTTGCAATAGTCTATGCACTTCCTTGCCTGGAATCAGCCAGGATAGCCCCGCCAGGGCATTGGTATCTTCTACCATGCATATTGGAGCAATTTCAAACAACATCGCGTCCATGATTCCTTATCATTATGCAGAATATTTAGACGTATTTGACAACGGTATGGCAGAATCTCTACCTCCACATCCGGCCTATGATTGTCCGATAGACTTGATACCAGGGATAAATATACCTGCTGGAAGGGTGTATTCACTCACTCTCAAGGAAGATGCAGTACTCAAAGAGCACATAGACAAGGCTATTGCCATGGGGTTTATTCGTCCTTCAAAATCCCCAGTTGCGTCCCCGCTCTTTTTTGTTCCAAACAAAGAAGGGGATTTACGTCCTTGTATTGACTATCGTGCCTTGAATGCAGCTAACATAAAAAACCAGTACCCCCTTCCCCTGATCTCTGTTCTCCTTGATCAGTTAGGTTCCTCAAAAATATTCACTAAACTTGATCTCAGAGGGGCCTACAATTTAATCCGTATGAAAAGGGGGGATGAGTGGAAAACTGCATTCAAGACACGTTATGGTTTATTTAAGTACTTGGTGATGCCCTTTGGGCTCTGTAACGCACCGGCCACCTTCCAGGCATTTATGAATGATATATTCTATGACATCCTTGATCAGTACGTGGTAGTTTACCTGGATGATATTCTGATCTATTCGCAAAACCAGACGGACCATGTACTACATGTCAAAACGGTGCTCCAACGGCTGAGGGATCACAATTTATCCGTAAAAGATGAAAAATGCATCTTTGCATCTTGCATCTTCCACCTCAGAGGTGGAATTCTTGGGTTACGATCTCACTAGCAGTGGGGTTCGTATGAGTCAATCTAAAATCAGTGCCATTTTGGAATGGCTACAGCCCAAAACTATCAAATCACTACAATCATTTCTGGGTTTCGCAAATTTGTATAGGTGTTTTATCAACGGCTTTTCAGAGATTTCTGCGCCTCTTACCTCTCTGACCAGTGCCAAGGTGCCATATGTTTGGTCATCTGAAACCCAAAAGGCTTTTGACCAGTTAAAAGCCGCTTTCACTTCCGCGCCTGTCCTCAAACATCCCAATCCTGATCTCCCGTTTTTTGTGGAGGCTGATGCCTCAGGTTATGCAGTTGGTGCTGTCTTGTCTCAACATTGTCCTCTTTCCGGCGATATACATCCCGTTGCCTACTTCTCTCGCAAGTTGACACCTTACGAGAGGAATTATCCCGTTACGGAACATGAATTCCTAGCCATCAGATTCCCTTTTTTGGAATGGAGACATCACCTCTTGGGGGCAAAACATCCAGTAACAGTATACTCGGACCACAGAAGCCTGTTAGCTTTCAAATCAATGAAATGTCTTACTGCCAGGCAGGCGCGGTGGCACTTATTTTTTTCACAATATCAGTTTGTTATCACCTACCGTCCTGCCAAGGCCCAAGTGTCAGCCGACTCTCTCTCCCGCCTCCATGCGGGGAACTAGTTCCAGCGTAATGAAGCATTACCTCTCCTACCTAACAAAGTTGTTTGTGGATGTTCTGTTCAACCGTCTTTACGTTCAATCATCATTGATTGGGTCTCAACCCATCCAACGGAAATTGCTGATTTCAACCTGGAACTAGTTCAAGGTTTGCCATTTATTCAAGGATGCATCTTTATTCCACCGGGTCAGGCCCGGACCTTGGCTCTCCAGTGGTCCCATGATCCTCTGGTTGCAGCACATCCAGGAAGTCAGAAAACCCTCGAGGCGTAACGTCGTTGGGCTTGGTGGCCTTCCATGGCACGCAACGTAAAGGATTACATCATAATTTGTGCCGTTTGCACCCAATGTAGGACCTCTAGAGCCAAACCTGTGGGTTTGTTACAGCCCCTGCCAATCCCATACAAACCTTGGCAGATGGTGTTGATGGATTTCATTGTTGACTTGCCTGACATCCAGGGGCACAACACCATTTGGGTGATTGTGGACTACTTCACAAAATTTGCTTTGTTCATTCCTTGTTCCGGTTTGCCCTCAGCTCCTGGTCTGGCAAGATTGTTCATGACGAACGTATTTCGTTTCTTTGGCTTGCCATCTGTCATTGTTTCCAATCGTGGGACGCAATTTACCTCACGATTCTGGAAGACTCTTACGGCTTCTCTAGGTATTTGAGGATAGGTATTCCTCGGCATATCATCCTCAGACTGATGGGCAGACTGAAAGAACCAATGCTACTTTCGAACAGTTCCTACGCTGTTTATGTCTTTAGTTTCAACAGTCATGGTTCACTTCATTCCCTTATGCCAAGTTTGCATACAATAATTCTATGCATATGTCCACGGGGGTGTCCCTTCTTTGCCTTGTATGGTTGTCACCCTAGGGTACTCCTATTTGATCCGACCTTGCCGGATACCAACCCGGCCGCAAGAGATTGCGTAAGAGATCTGGACCAAGTTAATCGGGATGTTCGCTGTCACTTGCTTCGGGCTCAAGATCGTGCAAAGAAGTACGCGGATGCTCATCGTTCGCCGGCACCAGTCTATCGGATTGACATGAAGGTGTGGTTGTCATCCCGTAACTTACGGATTGCTGGTAAACGCTCTCTTCTGCCTAAATTTGTGGGGCCCTTTACCATTTCTGATGTTATTAACCCTGCAGCGGTCAAGTTGTCATTGCCACGTTCTTGGCGCATTCACCCAGTTTTTCACGTCTCTCTGATCAAACCCTTTGTCCCGTCTACTCGTCTACCGTCGCGTCCTTTACCGATTTTGGTGGACGGCGAAGAGGAGTATGAGGTCTCACGCATTTTGGACTGCAAAGTCTCTAAGGGTACGGTGTTCTATCTGGTGGATTGGAAGGGTTTCGGGCCTGAGGATCGTACCTGGGAACCTTTGTCCAACTTGCATTGCCCTGATCTTTTCATTCCGCCCGGGGGTTGCCGGTGTCTTTGGGGGAGGATGCTGTTACGCTTCGGCAGAGAAAAACTACCCTGCGGCGTACGTCCCATTCACAGGCTCCTTTCTGGAGCAGATACAGGTTGCCATTGCGTCTGTACAAGCTACGGCGGAACCCCTGTCAGCTGACACGTCTCGTACGTGAAGGACGTACAACAAAGCACGCCCCTCTTACGGGTTTAAAACTGCCATCTTCCAGCAGGCTTGTTGCTGCTAATTAGTGTTCCTTACTATTTGCGGTTACGTCCGTTTTCCTTCGTGAAATCTTGTCACGAAATTCCAACTTGATCTTCTGGTTCCGACCCTCGCCCGAACTTTTGGATTGTTACGTCTCCTATTCCATTGGCACTTCTTAGACCGCTACGGTATCGACCCGGACTGTTCCTGGACTGCCTTCTCTACGCCCTTATCATTGTCATGATCTTCTGGTATTTGACACGGGATATTACTTGGATTGTTCTTCCCTGCTCCTGCTGTCTTTGCAGCTCAGTCGTCAGCAGTTACTCGGAACACTTCAGTTGCTCCAACCCTCGTTTGGGAAGTGTGTGTTTCAGGTAACCAACTTTTCTTCTATTTCGGCCAGCGCCATCTTTGACTATTTACCTACTGCTCTGTTGGTATTCCTCTCTACTGGCTTTGGGACATTCATTGAACTACTACACTCAACAAACTTATTTTCAAAGTGCATATTGATGCTCTCCTGATCCTGCACCAACCGGGCTCTAGCGCGACCCTCGTGACGCCCGGGTTTACTATCCTGTACTAACTTCCCTGTTTATTATTTTTTCCTGTCGTTTTCTCCAATCCTGGAAATTGTTAACCCTTGAGAGTCCCACAATTCAGGTCTGTAGTTTTGGCTAAAACTCTCTATAGGAAGAATCCATTAGATTAATTCACTCATTTGGGTTTACTTCTTTACTTGTAGGTCCATTCCGGGGAAAGTTCTACTCCAATCCCAGCCCAGGTATTTCCTGTCCCATACTGTGCTTGATTGCTTACTTGTTTTCTCAGCACTGTCTAATATCTTTGTATTCCTTTGCAGCTTTGGTATTGGCGGTGTGTGTTCTCCCCGCTCTTTTATTCAACTGACATCTCTGCCTGTTCCAATAGAAACAGCAGAGAGGTACGTTGTAAAGAAGAGCCCCTCTCTTGAGGAAGCCTGAGTCTTGAACTCAGGGGAGCTGGAATTGGAGGCTGAATATCGATTCCTGTGTACATATTGTCTCCAAGGTCAACTATCTACCTTCCTGACCTATTTATGGAGCGGTGAGTAACACCAGCAAAGGGGTCGCAGATGCCGTGGGTGAGAATACTCTCAGGAGTCTATTGTCAAGGAAGGATCTGATCCAGTTAGTGGCATTTTCCAAAAAGTGGGCAGCAGATTTCAAGTGTTGGCAAAGGATCTGGTGATTGACCAAATCGAAAGCTGCAGAGAGGTCCAAAAGTAGTAGCAAGGCTAGTTTGCCATTGTCTTTTAAATCCTCTATTTGAGTTTTCAGATCTAATAGAGCTGTTTCTGTCCCATGCCTGGGTCTGAAACCAGATTGTCTTGTGCCAAGTAAATTGTTAGTCTCCAGATACTTCTGTATCTGTAGGTAGGCCGCTCCATCTAAGAGTTTTATTAGGAACGGGACCGTAGTGATTGGTCTGAAGTTGGTCGGTATGGATGGATCAAGACTGGGTTTCTTCAGCAGTGGGATGACCCATGTGTCCTTCAGGTTGTTGGGGACAATTACGGATTGAAATGAAGAGTTGATGAATGTGGTAATGAAGGGAGCAAGGTCGTGTGCAGATTCCTTAATGATAGGTGCCGGACAGGAGTCCCCTTGGCAGTTGGAGGGTTTAAGGTTACTGATAATTTTTTCAACCTCAGGGATAGTGAGAGGGAGGAAGCTAAATGGAGGCTGGGAGAAGGTGGTGGAGGTTTGAGGTGCGAGTGATTTGGAGAGGAGAGAATTTTGTTTGGCATTGATTTTGGCTTGTAAGGTGGTTATTTTGGAAAGGAGAGCATTTTGGATACTATTGCACCAGGTGCTATCTTTGTTGCAGCTATCTGGTATGGGTGAAGGGGATTCTAATTCTTTGAGAATTTTGAATAGCTCCATTGTATTGGATTCAGCTTGTGAGATACGTAGGTTGTAAGTTTATTTTTTTGCCTGTATGCTCGTTTCCTTGTAGTTAAGGGATGTGATGAAGAGGTTGTCTTTGTAAGAGGCACAAGGGAGACTTTTCCAGAGTGATTCCGCCTTACGTTTTACTTTACGCAGAGCTCTGAGTTGTGGAGTGAACCACGAATTCAGATGAGCTCGTTGTTTAGCTTTCCTGAGTTTAAGTGGTGCTATGGTGTCAATAGCTTTGAGCAGTGTTTGGTTGAACAAGTCTACTAGGACCATGGGGTCATTACCGGCTGTGGCACAGTTGTTTAAAATGGATAGGATGAGCGGGAGTAGCTTGTCCCTAGTGATGTCCTTTTTATTCCTGGTGGGAATAGAGGGAGCTATGGTGGGTTTAGTGCTGGGAAAGGTGGCTGGTAGATGGAAAATAATGATGTGGTGGTCGGACCGACCAGGCACATGCTGTGTTAGAGCTTATCGTAGTATTACAATTCATGTCTATGATCCAGTCAAGCGTTCTGCCTTTGTTATGTGTGGGTTCAAGGTTGCGTTGTTGGAAACCTAGGTTAGACACAATGCTTGCAATTTCTGTAGCCATGAGATCCTTAGGGTCAGACAATCCCAGATTCAGGTGCCCTAGTAGCAGCACCTGTGAATTTGGCTTAGTGTTGTTGGACAGGATAGTCGTAATGTCTTCTGTAAAGGAGGAGAGGGGACGAGGTGGTCTGTAAATGAGATGAAGTGACGCTTTGTTAGTAGGTGAGAGTGACAGTTTCACTGATAAAGATTCAGTGGAGCTACAGTGAGTGTTAGCGATCAGTCTCATATTAATATTGTCCCTATGTATGAAGGCAACACCACCACCTTTGGATAGGTTGGATATGCGGTCGTTTTGTGAGGATAGAGTATCCATCAGGAAGGGCGAGGGATAAGAGCGGGCCAGAAGCAGCGTCTAATCATGTTTCTGTGATGGCAATGAAATCGAGGATCTGGGTGGTGATGAGGTCCGAGATGTTGAGGGTGTGAGCAGTGAGGGATCTGGCGTTGATAAGAGCTCTGTTAAGTTCTTTAGGTGCAGTTGTGGGCGGTTTAGGCTCGGCCTGAATCGAGGCAGAGGGGGTGTTGGTGTGATGGTGTTGGGCACAGGGAATTAGAGGAGGTCTGGATCTGAGTCTAGCATTCCTAAGTGGAAGTGTGCATGGTTGGTTGGGCGTAGGCTTTGTTGCGAAATGTTTGAGCCATAGTGTGGGATTGTTAAGGTAAGGGTTAGAGGAGTGTGTGTATGTGCATGGGTTGGGCGTTGGTGATATACTGTGATGCATTATGGTAGAGTATGTACAGGAGATGTTGCAGGGGGTGCAGTTGTTGCTGATGGGCGTTGCACAGTATGCCTTAGCTAAGGACCATGTGATGGCTAAGATGGAAAGGAGAATGCTTGCCAGAAGCGGGGGCAGCATGTCCACGGTATTAGAATAACTCTGTGGCGAAGGGCAATCATGTCGAGTGGTGATGCAGAGTAAAGGTACAGGCAATAGTACGTAAATGTGACTGGGCGAAGAGCAAGGGCTGGTTAGCCGAAGTAAACACATTCACAGTCAAAGGACATACTCAAATCATGCCTAAGAGTGGGAGAAAAAGAGTCTCACTCTTAGCAGGAGAAAAAAATAAACCCCAAAAATCCAGCAAAGCTGCTGGGGGATCACTAGGTTTGGGAAATTAGCCTTAACAGAGAATTCTCCCTAACCCGTGCCAAGCACCCCGGCAGCCGGATAGCCACGCTTCACCACTAACCGCGAATAAAAGGGTTGTACCTTTTAATCGGTAACTCCGCGGCTGGTATCTTCCCTGGCAGTGCAACGACCTCCGTCTTTCTTCCTCGTCGAGATCATCTCCTCCTCTGGTCGAAGCCACGACTTACACCCGCTGCCAGGAACAACTGCCACCGCTGGAGCTTTCTCACCATTTCAGGTACTGTGTCCCGCCTGGTCTCCCTTGCAACGGATTGTCCAAGGTGTCCCGTAAATCCTTGACCTTCCAACTGGGTTGACCTCAGACTTGCTATCTTTGCCTTTCTGAACTGATCCAATCTCTTTTTGACTTTTCTGCAAAGACTTTGGGCCTCATCACGACCTCGGCGGTAACCCTTAAATCCGGCGGTAGCGCTATTACCGCCGGATTTAAGGGTCCGCCGAATCAGGGTTTCGGCGGATTTCGCCCAGCTCTTAGCTGGGGGGAAATCCGCCGAAAATTCGCGCTATTAACGCCGGCGGGAAATCCGCCGGCGGTAAGAGCGCGAACATTCCCCATTGAGCCCAATGGGGAATGGGGCATTCCCGAATGGGCTCAATGGGGAATGGGAACTTCCAAGTCCGCCCAAGTCGTGATCCCGCGCTATTAGCGCCGGGGGCTATGGTGGTCGTGCTAATAGCCCCCGCGCTAATAGCGTTACCGTTACCGCCGAGGTCGTGATGAGGCCCTTTGAGTGCATTTCCACTGTGTGATCTTGCGCACATTCTGCCTTGCTCTCTCCAAGAGTGGGTCTGGCCTATGAACTTTTCGCTCTACAGTAGACCCTGCCTTTCTTGACTTGCTGTGGTTTCTTAAAAGTGTTGGTACTGTGTTATTTCCATACTCTGCCCTTTCTCTCCCCTTTTAAACAAATTATTGGAGTGCCATCTAAGGTTACTCGCTCACCTCTGTTTTGCTAATAAGTGGTGTCTTAACCTAGACTTGTGTCCTGCTCAATTTATGCTTAGTTCAAAATGGCGTGGGAGCACAATGCATTCTGGGAGTGCTCGGAGCCATGTTGCAACCGACGGCTGTCCCTCAACTGCGCAGGTGCAATTCCAGAAGGTTCGAGAATTAACTCCTTTTTTTGGAGTGCCTATATAGGCAGAAACCTGGAGGGGTCAGGTGAGACTTCAGCCAGAGAAGGATGCTCCGTCTGGCCTTCCTGTGAGCTGTGGCACTCTCGTCCTGGCTGTCCTCGGGGTCTTCCAGCCGTAAATGGGCGAGATGAAGAATGATAATACGCTCACAGTGATGTATTCTTTCTTTGACTTCTTTATTTTTTCTGTCATCTATGTCCATGTTAGTTTTATGAGTTATTTCTATGTACTTGTAATCTTTGAATAAATAGCCGTAAAGAGCTGATTATTTTCTAAAGCGTGTGTGGCTGTGAGTTATTGTGTGTCTGTTTTTTTTTGGGTTGAAGTATTTGCTCTATAATTGCATTGGTGATTTATGGTAGTTCCGTGCACTTTTCAGAAGAGAGCAATACAACTTGTCGAATAATTAACTAGGGAGGTGTATATATTATAGTGACTGTGTTTGAACTTGCTTGATATATTAGTGCCAGTGTATTTTTATAAGTGTGTTTTTAAATAAATAATTATATACTTTTATACCAAAGCTCGGGTCAGTGTTTGCTTGTTCTACTGTATTTTTAGCCCTATTGTGTATACTCTATAGACTGCCTAACTCTTCTTGATAGAAGTCTGACTGCTCAGCCACAGCTACCAGGTAAATCTGGGTGGTGCAGAATGCTACCAATTGGGTTTACTGCTTACTCCTGTGGTCATAAACTTTTTGCAGTGGTCCCTAAGGGAACTGCACAGGTTTCTGCCTAACACTGGTGTACAGCGGTGGGATTTGTATTGAGTATACATTTTAGTGTGCTTTTAGATACCTTAGTGCAACTAACCACAAAGCTTAGCACTAAAAAGTTTATTTTCTAACCTGTCAATTATGGAAAGTTATAGTCAAGAGTCCCTTGCTACAAAAACTGCTGATTGTTTAAGAGTTCTCTGTAAGCATAAGAATCTCCTGTCTAAAGGCAAGAAAATGGAGCTAATAGAAAGATTGTTAGCAAACCAAAGTCTGGGTAGCGGTTCAGAGGAGCCTACTCTCCCAGAAAATGTAGATAACAGTGATGATATTGATATTGATCAAAGTATTGATCATCTTGAGGCAGAGTCAGAAGAGGAGGGTGAGGCTGTTGTAGTTGTCCCCCCTGGGCCTCTGTCTGCTCTACCAGCTGTATCTACTGGACCTTTGCCAGGTCCCACATTTAGTCCTCAATGTATTTAGCTAGAGAAAATGAAGCTTGAATTGAAGTTTAAGAGACGTAATGCTCAAGCAGAACAAAGGCACCAAGAACTAAACCAAGAACTAAGGCTCAGAGAAATGGAGCTCAAGCATGAGCTAGAGATGAATCTCTCTCCGGATCCTCTAGGAGTTCCAGTCCCAAAAGACCCCGGATGCCTAAAGAGATTGTGGGTATGTATGAGCCTAAGTTGGATGTGTTAGATTGGTTGGCTATGTTTGAGTATAATCATGGGCTCCAAGATATCTCAGGGAATGAGTTACTTCCTTGGTTGTTCTCTAAGCTCCCCCTGTTGCATCTGATGTGGTAATGGAATTGGGGGAGGTGGATAAGAAGGATTATGAATGTGAGAAGCTAGCTTTAATAGCTAGATTTGGGAAGACCCCTTCCCAGTACCTTAAGAGGTTTAGGACCCTCAAAAAGAATGATGGAACCCCTTGGGCTACCTGGGTGAGTGAAAGTTTGAAGAACTTAGAGGGATGTATTAAGGGTTACAGGGTGAACACTTATGAGGGAATGAAGAATCTTTTGATGTTGGAGTCAATTTATGATGCCTGCTCTCCTCAGCTCAGACAGCACTTGGCTGATTCAAAGGAATTAGATTCCAGGAAGCTAGCTAAGGCTGCTGACTTGTGGGTGGCCAACAGGGCTACTCACAAGGACTCTGGTGACACTCAGAAAAAGGATGAGGGGAAACAGCCTAAAAAGGACTCCAAAGAGAATTCTAATAATTCCAATCCCAAAGAGGGCCCCAAATAAAACAATAAGGGTAAGCCACAAGGGAAACCAAATCAGGCTAGTGTACCTTCTGGTGCCAAACCAGAAGGAGGCCAGAACAAGCCACCATTCCAAAAAGCATTTGGTAAATGCTATGTTTGTAGCTCTACTGACCATGTGAAAGGGGATCCCAGATGTAAGGGTAAACCATCAGGGGTCCACACTGTCTCCTTAGCCTTCGCTCCAGAAGAGGAAGTACAAATGGCCAGCGGAAACTTTCTACTACTGGCTCATGATCCCATTGGAGTCTCACCCAGAGTTTCTTTAGTGTCCCTGGGGTTGTGGGAACAACATAATTTAGATGTGTATAAATCTATCCCAGATAATACTAAAGAGTATTATAAGGACAGTGTCCAGGTGAATGGTCAGGAGACTCCTGCCATTAGGGACACTGGGGCCAGCATAACTGTGGTGGATGAATCATTTTCCAAGGCAGAGGATGTTGCTAAGGCACCCAAACGCCTCACCAGGTTAGCTGGAGGGCCTGTGCAGATGCTTCCCCAATTACCAGTTCTCATCCAGTGCAATGATATGACTGTGAAGATACCTGTCAGTGTAAAATGTGAGGTACCAGGAAGGGTTCTGTAGGGAAATGACCTGAAAACTCTTGGAGTAGTGTCCCACACCCCCAGACCTCCTAGTAAAAGGTTACAGGAGCTACCCAGACCTGCAAGAGAGAAAACCATGAGAGGTTCTTCTCTGGAGATGATGAAGAAAGATATCACTCCTTCTCCACTGGAGCTACTTACTGCAGTCTCTAAACCAATAGAAGCAAAGGGGCAACACAAGACTTCTAAGAAGAAGCCAGCAGCAAGCACTCCAGTGCTTCCAACAAGGACTTCCCCTAGGTTGTCCAAAGTTACACCTGTAACTCCACCTCCAGCTGAGGCTGAGAGGGAGGTACAATCCTGCGTGGTTGAACAAGACTCTGAAGAAGAGCTAGTAAAAGGCCAAGAACTTATTGGAGATCTGGATCCTGTTGACCATCCTGAGCTGCAGTCTTTACTGGCAGAAGGTGGACCCAACAGGGCAGACTTCAGTAAGGGACAAAGAGAATGTCCAACTCTGGAAGGTCTTCGCCACCAGGCAGCTTCTCAGGCTGATGGGCAAGAGCCTGGGAAGTATAGGTTGCACTGGGAAGATGGCCTCTTCTACAGTGAACCGACACGTCTGCACCTGGAGACTACAAGCGACTTGTAGTGCCTCAAGAAAACAGGCTACAGTTCTTGCAACTAGACCATGAGATTCCTTTGGCTGGTCATTTGAGTTTCAAGAAGACCAAGGAAAGGCTCTCACTCTACTTTTATTGGCCAAAAATGGGGGCTGAGGTGGATAGGTTTTGCAAGAGCTGCCACACCTGCCAAACCTCTGATAGTGTTGGTTCCAAGAATGTGGCACCTTTAGTGCCTCTCCCAGTAGTGGGAGTCCGGTTGAGAGGGTAGGGATTGACATTGTTGGTCCCCTTGAACCTCCAACCTCCTCAGGCAACAGGTTTATCCTTGTTGTAGTAGACCATGCTACTAGATACCCTGAGGCAATTCATATGAGGACTGTTACAGCTCAGGCTGTGGCTAAGGCCCTCCTTGGTATTTTTACCAGGGTTGGGATTCCTAAGGAAGTAATCTCTGACAGGGGGTCAAATTGTATGTCCCACTACATGAAGGCCATGTGGAAAACCTGTGGAGTTACTTACAAGTTCTCAACCGCAAACCACCCTCAGACATATGGGTTAGTAGAAAGGTTCAACAGAACCATGAAGAGCATGATAGGTGCTTTAGAAGAACCCCTTAAGAAAAAGTGGGACCTTCTACTGCCATGCCTTCTCTTTGCTTATAGAGAAGACTCTCAGGAGGGAGTATGTTATTATCCCTTTGAACTTCATTATGGCCATCCAGTCAGAGGTCCATTGGCCCTGATTAAGGAGGGGTTGGAGAGTGCTCCTTCCCCCAAGCCAGCCAGAGTGACTGACTATGTGATACTTGGATGAAAACATTGAAGGAGGGAATCTCTCTTCAAATCTGACACCTGAGCAACAAGAGGAGTGCAAATCTATGTTAAATCAGTTTGCCTCCCTGTTCTCACTTTCACCAGGCTTGACCCCTTGGGGCCAGCATGATATACTCACTGGTGACTGTCTGCTAGTCAAAAGCAGAGGATACAGAATATTAGAGAATGTAAGGACCCACATCAAAGGGGAGGTCAGCAAGATGCTTGACCTCGGGGTAATAGAGCCCTCTACTAGTACATGGTCTAGCCCAGTTGTGTTAGTACCAAAGGCAGGATCCAAAGAATTGAGATTCTATGTGGACTATAGAGCTCTTAATGCAGTCACTAAGATTGATGTCCACCCTTTGCCAAGGACAGATGAGTTGGTGGGTAGACTTGGTTCAGCCAAGTTCCTCAGCACATTTGACCTGACGTCAGGCTATTGGCAAATAGCCCTGACAGACCATGCCAAGGAGGAAACTGCATTTTCTACCCCAGTTGGCTTAGACCAATTTAAGGTTATGCCTTCTGGACTGAAAAATGCACCTGTTACATTCCAAAGCATGGTAAATCAGGTTCTGGCTGGGATGGAGGACTTCTGCATGGCATACTTGAATGACATTGCAGTTTTCAGCCACTCCTGGGAAGAGCATGTTAACCACCTAGGGCATGTTTTGCAGGCTCTTGAGAAGGCCAATCTGACCATAAAGGCAAGTAAATGCAAGATTGGACAGACTAAAGTGGTCTACCTTGGGCATGAGGTAGGAGGTGGAGAAATAAGGCCTTTGCTCAGTAAGATTGAAGCTGTGCAAAATAGGACAACACCTACTACTCAAACCCGGGCAAGAGCATTCTTATGCCTTACTGGGTACTACGGGAATTTCATTGAGAACTATGGGACCATAGCTTCTCCACTGAATGTGATCTCCTCTCCGAAATTCCCTAAGAAGGTCAGATGGAATGAGGAGTGCAATCAGGCCTTTGAAAACCTGAAGAAAGATCTTTGCCAAGCTCCAGTACTGAGAGCTCATGACTACCACCAAACTTTCATTGTACAGACAGATGCTTCAAATGTAGGTATAGGTGCAGTCCTTAGCCAACTGGATGGGAAAGGTAGGGAGCACCCCATTTGCTTCATCAGTAGAAAGCTGAAGGATCCTGAGACAAGGTGGGCAACAATTGAAAGAGAGTGTTTTGCCATTGTGTGGGCTCTGAAGAAGTTTAGGCCATACTTGTATGGTTCTACTTTTGTCATTCAGACTGACCACCAACCCTTGAGATGGTTGATGCAAATGAAGGGGGAAAATACAAAACTATTGAGATGGTCAATCTGCCTTCAAGGGTTTGATTTCACCATTGAGCACAGGTCAGGGTGTCACCACCAAAATGCTGATGGTCTCTCTAGGATGTATGTCATCGACTAGAGGTATGAGATTCATCCAGGAGTGGATTAAATCCTCCTGGCCCTTAGTCTGGGGGGTGGGTGAGTGTTAGGGAGAATTCTCTGTTAAGGCTAATTTCCCCTAACACCATCTAAACCATTTAAAATCACAATATGATCTAGAGTGCAATATACAAACAGACAAGCGTAATTATAGCAGCTAGGTCCTTCTAGGTTCAGAGTTCCCAAAGAAGGCTAAAATGCACTGTCCAAAAGGCATGAGCACAGGTAAGAGCAACTGTAGTGTCCAACTAAATTTTGAAATGACACTGAAATCATAAACACAATATGGCCTAAAGTGCAGTATACCAACAAACAAGAGTAGTTATAGCAGTTAAGTCCTTCTGGGTATCAGAGTTCCCAAAGAAGGCTAAAGTGCACTGTCCAAAGGCATGAACCCAGGTAACAGCAAGAGCAATGCCAAACTAAATACAAAATCACATTAAGATCAAAATCACAATATGGACTGGAATGCGGTATATGAGCAGACATGAGCGAATATTCCAACTATCTAGGTTCGGAGATCCTAATATGGGCTGGAGTGCACTATGTAAGCAGGTAGGAGCATTTTCAATACTGTTGGGTATGGTTCGGGTAAAACGCATGCAAGCATGACAAGAGGTAACAATGATGCAGATGAGCACAGTGAGCATGATATGGGAAATGCACATGTTGCATACTACAAATCAATGGCATAGTTCCGTCGTAGTGGTCAAGATGTGCAGCAGGTAATGTGAAGCTATACGATGCCGGAATCGTATAGTTTTGTTTGGGAGTGCACTGCAATCCCTCCTTGAGAATGGGACATCCGAGCGGACATGAAGCAGCCAGCATGAGGGTGAGACAGTGAGAGACAACAAGTGTATATTAGAATGCTTAGTATTCCCAGGGTTATGCACGGTGGGCCTTAGTACATTTGTAGGCAGTGGTCGTTGTAGACAGATTATATGTCCCCAAGAAGTTGTGCGGATGGGTACTTACAGGAAGTAGATACTAGGCTCCTCTCCTATGCTGCCCGACGCGGACAGACGCAGACAGGCCCTTTGGCTTGCCCTTCGGCTACCGCCTATCGGTGAGCTGGAGGGCGGGTGCTTGTAGATGCAGCCATTCACAGGCTGCGGACACTGCTAGGCTCCATGTAGGTGCTGAGTGTTGACCAAGGCGGCGGCCATTAAGCACGTTGTGGGGAATGGCAGCAAGTGGAGCAACTAGGCTGATCTGTGGTATTCAGGGCCCCAAATTAAGATTTGGCCAATTTGGCATGGTCGGGGGAGGAATCACAGAAATATAGTGCCAGAAGCAGGCAAAGTGTAAAAATGAACCCACGTTGCTCGTTCAGAGCGTGGGGGGGCCGTTGGGGTCGCAACGATCTAAATCTTCACTCACCATTTGTAGTTTATTTTGAGATGCATTGTGTCCTGTTTTTTCTACATCAAGTGGCTCTAAATCTCGCAAAACCACTGTTCTACTTCTTATCTGTTCTTTAGTCTGAATTTCTTTGCTTTGTTTATTTTTTGGATTCTTTCTGGTATCTGAGTTTATTCGGTGGGGTTCAATTATTACCACACTGTTTCCTACTTTTTTTGTATGTCTCTTTTCATTTGCAAAGAGTGGGTATGCTGTTTGTTCCTTACTTTGTAGGTCAATGGTTTTTGGCTCGGGGGTCTCTAGAGCTTTCCCCCTTAAAGCCTTGGTTTGGTGCTCTGTTTCCCCTCCGCCTACAGCAGTAGTCACACTCAGGGCATCTTCTTCCAAGGTCATAACCACGCAACCGTTAGCTGATTGTTACTCTATTGGAGTTTGCTGTTTGGTCCCCTGTTGTTTTTGTGATTTTGGTGGGGAGACTTTCTTGGGTTCTTCACGAGCGTTCACTGGAGCGCTGTTTTTCTCTAGCCGTTTCTATTTCATTTGTCCTTCATCTCTGACCAACTTATTTGAGACCGTTTTTGATTTCTCCTCGGTCTGTGATGCAACTGAGGTTTTTTGCTGTGTATGCTTTTCTGCGTCCAAAACATATTGGTTCCTTTATTCTCCATTTGTATTGCTTACTGTACTATTGACTGTGCCGGACCCTCCTCCCCTCATGTCCAACGCAGAGATGTACCCTTCTACATGAATCATTTTCGTGTGGAGCATAGCTAACAGAGTTGTCTGATCCTTTAGAGTGTCATAGATGGATTAATATAATTTGCAGAATGGAGCCAGGGCAATTGTTATCGCTGACATTACAGCAAAAATGTCTGATTTGTTTGTTGGCGATTCTTTCTCGTTATTAGAGGTCAGAATTGAGGATCTTCTATTTCGTATTGGTGTTTATTTCTCATTGTTGATAGTCAAGTTAGAGGATCTTCTATTTCGTGAAGGCGATCGCAACAGAGAACAGGTCGTTGCACTCGGTCCAAAGTAGTTGCTCCTTGATGGTTTTTCTACCTGGTATTCCCTTTCCCGAGTCGTTTTTGTTGGTATATTTTTTGGCTCAATGTCCACATGGAGGATCTCATATGAGGAATCCTTTGTATTACTTTCCCCTCGCGACAGATCATTTTATTTTCTCTGGTTGTTGGTTATTTTGCACAGGCGCAGCCCAAATGTCTAAAACCGCTTGTAATTCCGTATCTTTAAAGTAACGAATTCCTGCTTTTAAAACTGCTCGTGGGGTATCCATTCTCATTCCTGACCACACAAAACTTGATCCTTGTGAACTATGGTTTATAGGCGAGACAGCTCCTTCCAACAAGTCCGCATCCGACAATTCATCTATTTGCAGTTGTTCTCTAGTCATTGATTTTTGAAAGAATCTAGCCACTGAGCTCACAGAACCGGTCTTCGTTTTTAGTCTGGGGACTATCTTGCGTATCACTCTTTTGTTTTGTGAACTTGTGTTCTTTTTCTGGGTCGCTTTCCCGATCAATGACAATGTCTTTGTTGTACTTCCCCTTTGTTTTTGTGAATGTTTTTTTTTTAGTGTTATTTTTTTCTGGGGTTTTCAAAATTGGTGTCGCACCACAGACAGACTGTAATTCGTTACACACAGGTGGGGCGTATGTTTTAACAGGATTGTTTTCTTCAATTATGTTCCCCGTTTCTGAATTTACTGTTTCCTTTTTCTTTTCCTCTGAATAGTTCTTATTTTCTTGTGTTACAGATTCATCGAGAGAGATCTCGTTGTCTGGACTCATCAGATCCGGTCCTGTCATCAAGGGATGGATTTCTATAGAAATACTTATTGGTGTTTTTGGGTTTTCTATGGGCATTATTGGTGCCGTTTTAGGAATATCCATCTAATCATCGCTGTTTGTGTCTTCTTGATTAGCATTGGGCGGATCAGCAGTGACTGGAGCGGGGACCACCCTCCCCACCTCCTTCTCCTCGGCTCCCGGGAGGCTCACCCGCTGTGCATGCGCCTCACCTGCCCCGACCGACGGCGGTCCTCCCTCCACCCCTCCCCATTCAAGTTCAGCCTCCGCGGGGGTCAGTCCCAGGCCCGCCCCCGCATCGTGCCCGGCCACCTTCCAGGATGCTTCCCCGCCCTCTAGGAGTCGCGGTGACCCCACCGACCTCATCGGCTCCTCCACAGCACACCCGCCGCCTGGCCCCTCCTCCTCACCTTTTCCCTCGACCGGTAAGTGGGGCACAAAAGTCTTAGGGGGATTTAAGGGGGGATTCGGAAATTTCTTTAGCGCCAATATCCACCGCGTGAGTTGTCGCGGTTGTAGATTTTACTTGTTTTGTTTGTTGCCATGCTTAGCATGGTGGGGGGTTGTGCATGGGAGGAATAGCAGTGCCATTTATGTTCGTTGTTAAGGGTCTAGAACCAAGTTAATCCATACCTGCAAATTGCTGTTTTCTCAGCGATGTTGCTGAAATGGCGCGACGATGGCAAGGTGGATTTTTCAAAGGGCTCCTTAAATCCAAACCAGAGTCCTCTCGGCTTGAATGCTGACTCCGGAGACGCCGTCCAGCATCCTCCATTTCTTAAAGGGGCACCCACTGCCCCGGACCGCCGCGGACTACCGCGGACTGCCTCCAACCTCAGCCTCCTAATTCTGCGTCCGCTCCGCGGTATAGGGTGGATTTTATAGATTGTCTCCACCCACAGCTTCCAGTAGAGCTAGAGGACAGAGTGGAAACACACAGTGACTACCGCAGACTGCCTCCAACCTCAGCCTCCAAACTCTGGGTCCGCTGCGCGGTATAGGGTGGATTTTATAGACTGTCTCCACCCACAGCTTCCAGTAGAGCTAGAGGACAGACTGGAAACACACAGTGACTACCGCAGACTGCCTCCAACCCCAGCCTCCAAACTCTGCGTCTGCTCTGCGGTATAGGGTGGATTTTATAGATTGTCTCCACCCACAGCTTCCAGTAGAGCTAGAGGACAGACTGGAAACACACAGTGACTACCGCAGACTGCCTCCAACGTCAGCCTACAAGCTCCGCCAGTCACACACACAATTAGGGGAGACCTGAAGGGGGAAGGAGTAGAGGGGGAGAAAGACCCAAGAACATGGGGAAAGCACATGTGCAGACAGGAAGAGAGGGGAAGGAGGTGCAAGGCAGGGGAAGCGGAGCCTGAGTTGTGGGTGGAAAGTGCAGATGGTGGCAGGAAGAGAGGGGGGGACGCGCAGGCCAGGAGAGCTGAACTTCTGTTCCATTCACCTGGCTCCATTCACACTGACCACTCACTTCGGCTGCCTGCGTTTCCTCGACTTCAACGCACAAACACTTGAGATGAAAAACACTACACATCATCATCTTCTTCCACCTCTTGACAATCCAGATCGTCTTACTGGTCCACCTGGGCCATCCTTTGGGGACGCCTCTGTCTAAGAGCACTCAGCTTTCCGGGGCCCCTCGTTGTGACTACGGGCACTGGATCTCTGCACATCAGGGCAAAATGATCCAGTGCCCGCACCTTCCGTATGTGCTCTTCTTTGTGGGACATTCCAGGCATGTGGGAGGTCGTACCCAAACCTTAAACACAGTGACGGGAGCTCCGGCCCTTTTGCTTTCCAAAGGCTCGTATTGCTCTTGAACGGCCTTGTTCCTTGTTGGCTGCACACCTACTCAAGTTTCAGCGTGCAAATTGCTGCATCCATCTTTGATGCCCTTGCGTCGGCCAGCTCATATGAATGTCCCATTTTGGGCATACACGCCTGGTTCCCTCAACACCTGTCACCTCATCTTTCCAGAGCTGCACCCATGAATTAGCTGGTGCCATATCATGCTTTTCTCATTGTCTCAAGCACACGTGAATGCTAAATGTCTGAGGCGGCTATGTAAACTGTCCAATGACTCATCATCCTTTTATTTTGCAGCACACATCACAATTCTCTCAAAGTCTAGTTTAGCTAATGGCATGAAGTGTTCAGTCAGACATGCCTTGACATCTTGATACGAGTCATCGACCGGCCTCAGAGTCTTGAAAATGTTATGCACTGCTGGGCCGGCTGCATATATTAGGGTTGACATTGTGGCTTCATTGTTTACTTCTCACGTGGCCCCCCTCCCCTCCTACCCTTGCCCCCTCCTTTCCATCCTCTCTCCTTCCCCTCTGACCTTAAATTCGTAACAAATACTACTTAAGGGCAATAAGGACACCAGATCACTCCCCCTCATTTTCCCTCTCCCCTCCCTCCCCCATCCTCTCTCCTTCCCCTTCTGACCTTAAATTGGTAACAAATACTACTTAAGGGCAATGAGGACACCAGATCACTCCCATTCCCTTCCCCTGCCCCCCTTCCTTCCCCTGCCCCTACCTCAAATTCTACACCATAACTCCCTTCACCTACCCCTTGCTCTACACTCCCTCTACCCTCTCCCCCCCTTGTAAATAGTTCTACTTGTTGTTCTAATGACCTGTTCATGTTTGTAAATATGCTTCTCTCACTTTTGTACCTGTTGTTATATTGTAAAGCGCTTTGGCTTAAAGCGCTATATAAATTCAATAAACATAAACATAAGTACATTTCCAGGCACTCTAACCCTAGTCTCCATCTCGGACCCAGGCTGGCCGGTGCTCCTGATATGTTAAATTCAAGCATTAGCGCTAGGGACCCTTGCGCCTCTCCGACAGCAACCACAGCAGCTGGCGCATTTCCTGCCACCCCATCTGGCACATTGCCCTGGTTCCCAATCCATTATGAGGGTCCAGCTCCTGAGGGTAGATTGTCTATCCGTACTGGGTGCACAGGCACCCCCACGTGGCAGGAAGCCGCAATCCAGTATCACTTTATTTTCCTTTTCCTAATTTCTCATCTCGCATGTGTCCCTTTTTATTAATTTTTTAGCGTGTGTGCCTGGGGCTAGCACTTTCATTTCTTCTTCCTGGCACATTTAGATGACACTACCCCACCAATTACTTGTAGGCACTCAAATGCAGACACAACACTCTGCCTTCCAAAATCACCTTTTCCTTAATGTGCGTGCTGTTCTTTGTATGGGAGCACGTCACGTGCAGCCACCACGTAGGAAATATATATGATGCCCAACTGGCATTCCGAAAATTGCCCCTGGAGTCGCACAAGCACTCTTGTTAAGAGCCGCTATCTCTGAGACAGTAAGCGGTCCAGAACGTGCCTCGCTGCAATGTTGTTGCTCAGCAAGCAGAGTGAAAACCTGATCGCATCACCTTCATCGAGGTGTGTCAGGAATTACTTTCTTGCCTGAGCGCGTGAGGTCCATTTAGGCTGACCACCTCGTCGCCATTGTTGTGAAGCGTGAGCCCCTGCTTGGGAGACGGGGAACACCCACCCACCCCACAGAGGACACAGACGCAGGTTTTTCTCGTCCGGGCACTGCTCGTGGACTGGCGTGCCAGCGCTTCTTCTTCTTCTTGCTGATAGATTTTTATCTATCAGCAGTGATTTTTGGATAGAGGCTTGAGACTCATTACTCCATCTTCTCTGGTTGAGTATGTAGTCGCGGGTTTGTATTCTTCTTGGTCTGTGTGGTCTTGTCACAGATGCAGGAACGCCCCTTTTATTTCCATGCAGCGGAGTTGCGTCACTCAGTCATGTGCATTCACATAACACCGTCACATGCATGTATGTTAATAAACCACACACTCAAAAGGAAGCGAATTAAATGACATGCAGAAGGATATTTGGGGTAAGGAGGCACACTGAGTAAAAATGTAATATCAAATCAGAAATACGCGTTAAATAAAGCAAAATGCAAATATCACAGCTAAAAACAAGAAAGCTGCTCTTACTTCATAAGTGCAGCTGGTAACTCTCGTGACACATAAATGCTGGTTTGAGATCATGTGACCTGAGGGAGCAGGGACACTAAACAAGTACTACTGGTTTAAATGAAGCAAAATGGAAATATTATGGACAATAACAAGGAAGCTGCTCTTACTTCATAAGTGAGCGTGTTTGCTGCATTTGAACCAGAAGGATCCGTTGGTACTGCATTTGGCACTCTACTGCTCTTCGACCACCATGCTTGCATCATCGAACAGACTCTATGCGGCTTCGCCCCAGCAAAGCATCGTCACCTGTCTGGCTTGAGCACTAGGACCCCGTGCAGACGACTTCGAACCGCAGCATCAAACCAAGCATCGTACCAGCAGGACTTCATTGCAGCTCGAATGGAACTGCTGCACCACCGCATCACTCATCGAACCAGTGGTACTCATTGTCTTGAACCACGCTCCATCGCCAAAACACTTGTGGTGACCCATTCGACCTGCATCACTCGACAGCACCTAGAATCGCATGGAGCACCCTAAATATCATAATAATTATAGCAAAATAACCTCCTTTCTATCCCTATGACTAAAAAAAAAAACATAACACAACAAAGACATACTTTTGTGTCTTGCCCAATGAAAAGGATGGCTGCTGGCTTCAGAAGCATGTGGTAAAGAGATCCTGTGACCCTATGTTCATGGACCCCAACATATGACTTGTGTATTGCTGAAGTGCCTTTCCTGGGCTTCTGCCACGACTCAAAAAGAAAACAAAATAACCAAAACATACGTTTATGCCTTGCCCAATGAAAGGAATGGCTGCTGGCTTCTGACCTCTGTCTCTTTACCACCATCCTCTGCCTGTAGTCACGGACCCAAACATATGGTTTGTGTATTGCTGAAATGCCTGCCCTGGGCTTCTGCCAAGTCACTCTGGTTTTCTCACAATCTCTCTCTCTCTAGCTTCGGGCAAAACATTCATCTGTTTTGCTTCCCCAATCTGGGATCCTTTCAGTCTCTTCCTCCCCACTCTGGGGCTTCTCGATATTCTTTCCCTTCATTTCTTTTCCCACAGAGGAACTTGTCACTTTCTCTTTTTCCACTCTGGGGCTTCATTGCGTTTTACTGACTGCTGGGCTTTCCCCTTTCACTCTACACACTCAGGGGCTTTCTGGTGTTTTCTGCACTCCAGGGCTTGTCTCAAATTCTCTCAACACTCTGGGTGTTTCTTAGCTCCTGCCCCGCTCCAGGGTTTGTCTCTCTTTTCCCCCACCCTGTGGTCTCTCGGTTTGTTCCCCACTCCAGGTGTTGCTTCTCTCTTTCGCCCCAATCTTGGGCTTCTCAGTTCGTTCCCAGCTCTGGGGCTTGTTTCAGTTTTTAATCATTGGCCACTCATGGGCTTATTTCTCTCCCCTCTCTTGGGTTTCTCTGATCCTTCCCTGCTCCAGGATTTGTGTTTCTCTATCTCTCCAATTTGGGGCTTCTTGGTTCGTTCCCCGGTCTGTGGCTTGGCTTTCTCCCTCTCACCACCTACGGGGCTCTCTGTGCCTTCCCGGCCCCTGTATCTCTGCTCCTCTGCTATGCTGTGCCAACCTCCTATTGCTCTCTCTGAGCCACTGTGTACCTGCTGGTGTTGGGCAGTGCTCCTTGGAAGCGCTGCGCAATCTGTCTGGCATTCCTTTTTCTGCTGAGCCACTGATGCAAGTCGGCTTCTGTGCTCTGCTCTGACCGGCGGCTTCCCTTCTCTCCCAGTCTCTCGGGTTGAGGCTTGTCTTTGGGGCCTGCCCTCGCCGGCCGAGGTTCTCGGCTCTCTTTCTTGGTGTGGAACTAGATGATTCTCATTCCCCGTCCGCGAGGCCTGATAGGACTCATCAGATCCTCAATGCATTGCAGGACACCTCTCTCGCGCACTCTCGTTCCTGCAGGCCACACCGCCTGGGTGCTCCATATCGTTCTTCTCCGCTGACTTTACAGATCCTCTGTTTAAAATGGCTCCTTCAACGACGTGCCTACCAGAGGCTGTTCTAGAGTGGGGAACAATCCGAAAAGCCCCATAGTGCGGAAAGAATACTGCTTTCCACATTCGCTGAATGATGTTTGAGTCAGAAGCCGAGCTAGCCATTATAGGGGTCATAAGGATACCATACACTTTAGCTCACATGTTTCCTATAAAGGTGTTAGTCTCTGGTGGGAGGGATGGTGACTGAATTCCTAGTCTGGGGTTTTTCTGTTCTGTAAGGGGAGTCACCTCCAGATGAACCCTGCATACCCTATTCCCTAGGGGGCGTTAAGCAGAGAAAGCTCACCTCCCTAATGCCATAATGGGAAGTTCTCCCTTAGGGAGAAGTGGCAAACTCCCTGAATTCATCGCAGGATCCTGTTCCACCTTTTGGGGCCATAGAGACTAGCTAATTACCTTTTGCCCCTTTTCCATTGAAAGACATATCCTTTTAAATTCCTTTTCCATTTCATGCTGGTTATTCCTCCCTGCTGAAAACCTAGAGTGTTGCACCATTACACATTGGAGTTCTCTGTCTTTCCTTTACAGGGGTGGGGTTTTAGAGTGTTTTAAAGTTATTTGCACATCAGTGCACTAAAGTATATATAATTTCATAGAATATGATTGGACATTCTATTATTTTGGATTGGTGTACCTTGCTGTTTGGGTTACTTCTGGATCACTTTCAAACCTCCTTAGAGAGTATAGCCTCTACTTGGCCCATATGGCCTCAAAAGGCAAATGAGCTATATTTCTTGACTGTGCCTGTTTCACCTTTATGTTTGGGACCACTGTTGTTTTGTAGAAGTGTGAGGGCTGAGTAGGCGGTTTAGCCACTACTCATCCTTATACACCTGTAAAGCAGAAGTAATTTTATCACACTGGGGCAGTGGATTTGAGACAGACTGTGCCTACATCTTGGTCATCCAAAATAAATGTTTGTGTAGTTAATGTTAGACATACTGTAGGGCACTTTTTGCTACCATGCATTTGGACATGAGTACCACAGCAAGCTTGAAAGCAGGAAAACTGCATGATATATGTCAAGAGAGGGGGCTCCCTTCTAGTATTAAGAAGGCTGAACTGGGGGGGGGGCTAAGGAGCCATGGACAAAGTCGCGTTTCTGTGCATCTCCTGATGATCCTTCATTATCCTGCTGTGAGCACAAGTTGGGACTAATGCATCCGAGATATAAATAATACTGCTGCTGTGGGAATATAAGGTGCACACGTTGATCGTACTCCAGTGAAGAACTGAGGCGCGGAACTACAGGTCCGATGGGAATCGTTCAGAGAGAATCCCGACCTACAGTAATCAAAATGGTGCCCATGAAGGAACGAAGAACAATTGGACGGACCTGAAGGACGACGGAACAGGACCGAAACGCGACCGGGTCGGATGTTTGAAGCTGGCAGCTGAAAACGCTTTATAACAACTGGAGGCTACGGTCGCACGCGCTTACACAAGACTGCAACCAGTGTGAGCCCCTTGAGAAGGTAGATGGGTACAGTGAACCATGCCCTAATGTCAAGGCGAACATAACATGGAAGCAAACCTTTCTTTCCAGTGTATGCGGAAACCGAACAAGCACCTGGAGTAATCCAAAAAGGGAGTACCAGCGCGGACATATGCGTAGCACGGAACGCATGAACACAATTATTAGATAAAGAAATTACAAGGAGCGAGAAAAAGAACCACTATCAAACAAAATCATATACGGAAAATCAGAAACCCGAACACATCAGAGTTGACAGATGTCTAAGTCACTCGCCACAAACACGTCAGTCACGCAGAAATGAGCAACCGACTAGAAGAAACTACGACTCTGACAACTCTTTTACAGACACTGTATTTATGGAAGACTCAATATGAACACGTCAACTTCACAGAGATGAACAAGCAATCAGAAGAATTTATGTCTCTCAAACCTCTTTCATAGAAACCGCATCTACAAAAGACTCAATGATGACCAATTCACAACAACCAATTAATCACGGGTTCACATGGTCACTCTGCTCGTGGAACACTAGAGGGAACTTACACCTTTTTACAAATCCATCCACTGATTTACATCATTACCAAATCATATGTCTCTAGGAAACCTGGCTCAGTGACCCACCAACATGTGACGGTTTTATCACATTTCTAAACCCGGCTATTGTGCAAAAACAAGGAAGACCAGCATCTGGGCTCCTCGCCCTAATTAAGATAAACCCCTACAGCACAGTAATGAGTTCTGAGAACATAAATCCTTGGACTCAACTCACTATACTAACCTGAACAAAGACTGACTAAAATGGAGAAAGTAAAAACAACTCAATACTTTTAATTCTAAACCTCTATTGGAACCCAGCAGCAATAACAACAGATGCTTTCCTAGATGGAGTGTTCCTGTCAATTGACAAAGCGACAACAAAACATCCACTACTGGAAATAATAATCTGTGGCGATCTGAACATTAAGCTGCACAACAAGAATGGCTGCCTGCAAACCCTCTCAGAACTTTCCACAAAGGCAAGGAGATGGATAAAAGAAATCACGACACAAAATCTGATTCTCTTGAACCATGCAAATACCTCTGCACCCTACACCCCAACATGGACTAGAGGATCATCCCAGGCAATCATCGACTATATATTTCTATCTGACAGCCTACATCAATCAGTCACAAAAGTACAAACCCACCGACAAGAGCGATCATAATCAACTCACTGTTCACTCTCACTCATCGCCCCAACTAAGTGAACCAGCAATATCATCTGTGCTGGAACTACAACAGGACTAAGGATTCCACAATCAACCCTAGCCACCCTACCGAAAAAATTCCAAGATGCCAATTTGACAGACTCTGTAAAACTCGACTATGAATGGATTTTACTTCCTTTCCGACAAACCATCAAAACCGTCTCCACAAAGACCACCGTCACACATACAACCAAGAAATTGCTGAAAGGAAAAAATGTCTAAACCGAGCAATACGACATTTAAAGAAAACCTTACCTGCAGAGAGTAGGAACCAGATCAAATCTCTGAAACAAAAGCACTCCAATTGGATCAAATCCCAAAAAATCGTCATTCAACAGGCAGACGCAGAAAACATACTGAAACTTCACAAGACTCACAATACCAGGGAGCTCTGGAACTTTCTCAACGACAATCATCAAAAACAATATAAACTCACAGCCAACGTAGCACAAGAAACTTGGATAACCCACTTTGCGACCATCTATGCAACACGAAGAACAGAGCCTCAGAACACACTGCCCGCAATAGAACCAACATGGAAAGTATATGCGGAATTCGAAGACTTCATGCAGCTGATTAAAAATCTGAACACCTCCAGAGCATCGGCCCTGACGGTCTATCCAATGCTGTCATAAAACAAGACCCAACTGCCTGGGCGAATTTCTTGTGCCACATCACAACTTTGATAAACACACTCCACCGAATACCAAACTCTTGGAGGTCGGCAATAATTGTACCAATTCACAAGCAAGGACCAAGAGAAGATCCTCAAAACTTCCGTTCGATTGCCCTCCTAGATCCGTTAGGAAAACTATTTGCAGCAGTACTTCTAAAACAACTAACCACGTGGGCCACAAAAAATAACACTTTTTCAACTAGGCAAACAGGCTTCACAGCCAACGTTGGAACAAATCTCAATTTGATATTATTAGAACTAATCAAATATGAAACCATCAATTCCGACGCCAAAATATACGCAGCATTCATTGACCTAAAGATGGCCTTCGGTGCAATTTCACACAAAAAACTATGGTCGAAACTTAGAGCATGGAACTGTCCTCCGAATATCCTCGAACCGATCATACTACTTTACTCAGAAACCACCATAAAAGTAAGACTATCGAAACAAGGAGCCACAACTTCCGCCATACCAACAGTAAACCGACTAAAACAAGGATGTCCTCTGGCAGCAACACTCTACAACCTGTACACTGCTGACATTGAAGAACATCTAACATCCAACAAAACCAACCCTCCAAAAATCAACTCGATACCAGTTCCGGCCATGGCACATGCAGACGATATCGTTCTCCTAGATAAAACACCAACTGGTCTACAAGCCTCTCTGACAGCTTTGAGTCAATACATGGGAAAAAACGAATTAACGATCAACACTCGAAAAACCAAGACAATGGGCCTCATTACAAGTACTCCGGTCCGGAATTAACACTGCCGGTAAAACCATACCGGCACCGTTTGCATGTCCGCGCAATCATGACCCGCGGCCCCGGTAATAGCACCACCCTAAACCGCCACCGCGGAAATAGGGTTCCCCTTAATTCCGCCTGCACGGAAACCCCTCCGTTACCGGCAACACGAAACACCGTGAGCATCACAACTAGCGCGGACATGGAAATACCGGGAAAAAAATGGCGGAAATACCGTGATCACGGTGGCGGAACCGCCGCCACCGCGAACATGGCGTTATACACTGCCGGCTGAACTGAATCAGGGCACAGGTGCACCAAATCAGCCCAGCTGGACCTAGCAGGCCACTGGGAGCCTACAAAAGGGCCACACCCAGCCCAACACAACACAGAACCATGCAGGCAGCAGGGCTAGTAGCACTGGGACTGGGCCTACTCAACCAACAGGCAGTACTGCACATGGTGGCAGCAATGGCGCAGAGGAGGAGGCGTAGGCGGAGGAGGCGCAGGCGGCAACCAGCCAACCCTGCAGCTATGGCAAACCCCATTGCCCAGCCAGCCCGACCCCGCCGCCAGCCACCAATACCACGGATCAGGGCCTCACCCTGGAACCTCACCCCAGGACAGATCCACACCCTATACCGGCTGGACCGTGCAACAATCATGCACATCACCGCCATGATTGAGGACAACATCAGCAGCCTAATTGACACCCCCACCGCCATCCCCCCCGTCTTGAAGGTTGTCTCAGTTCTGCATTTCCTTGGCACTGGCACCTATCAACACACGGTTGGTGAGCTGCACGGCATATCACAACCGTGTTTCTCAAAAGTCCTGGTACAGGTACTGGATGCCCTGTTGCGCCATGTGTCGGAACACATAGCCCTACCCCGCACCCTCCCCGAGGTCATTGCCACCAAGTTGGCCTTCCATGCCATGGCAGGCATGCCAAATTGCATAGGCGCAGTTGACTGCACCCACGTCGAGCTGACAGTACCACATGCAATTGAGGCGGTGTTCCGCAATAGGAAACAGTATCACTCTTTGAATGTCCAGATGGTTTGTGATGCCATGCAACTGATTACACACTGCTGCGCACGTTTCCCAGGCTCATCACATGACTCAATGGTACTGCGGAATTCCACGTTGCCACGGTACATGGAACGCTATGCCGGACAAAGCACATGGCTATTGGGTGAGTACAGCTGACGATGCTACAACCCTGTCGGAGTGGTGTGTGTGTGTCCAGGCAATGAGCATTGTGAGTGTGCCGCTGTGACCGCACATGCATCACCCCCCTTCCATCTACCAAATACACAGCGGATGCCAAACATCATGAAGGAAGACATGACAGGGCACCACAATGTGCCCGTGCACACGCTGCCACAGCCAATCCCGTCACTGTCCCATGAACCCTGTGCCACTGCAGACACCCACCCTCAATTGAAACACTGCCCCAAAAAGCACGAGAGGCGTGCAAATCATACGACGAGTATTTACTACTTCCGTACAGTGGAGTCACTCTGCCATGTGTGGACAGCACTGCACCATGACATGCACACAATCAAATGTCACCCGCAGGGCACAGCAAACATGCAAGTTAATGTGTAGGCCCATATGCAGTCAGCGACATTCCTCGTGATGGCCAAAACATACCTCCAGACACTGCATGGTTCATATGCATGAATGAATGATGATACAAGAATGCACAGCAGCAGATGAGGACATGATGCCACAAACACTGACATGTTCCCCCATCTACATCCCATGTAGGTGATGCGGGATATGCACTCACGCCATGGTTGATGACACCTGTACGGAGACCAAGGAACAGGCATGAAGAGGTATACAATAGGGCACATATCCGCACACGTGGAATGATTGAGAGGACATTTGGACTGCTGAAGGCCCGTTTCCGCTGTCTGAGCAGATCTGGCGGATCACTGCTGTACAGCCCAGTGAAGACGGGCAAAATCACGCTGGTATGTGCCATGCTGCACAATATATGCCTGCGCAGGAACATCCCAATGCCACCAGACGCAGATGAGGAAGATGGGGATGGGGATGGGGATGGAGATGGGGATGGGGATGGGGATGGGGATGGAGATGGGGATGGAGATGGAGATTGGGATGGGATGGCACCGCCTCCCCCTGGGGGTGCACATGATGGCCAGAGAGCACGGGATGCCCTGATTCGCATTTACTTTTGAGTCACAGCACATTCACAGTAATGCACAAACATGGTGACGACAATGAATTAATAGTTGCACTGCAAAATAAATGATCAATGTCCACACATGTATATCTTGATTTGAAATGGTGATGTATTGATGTAATCACAACAGGGAAGAAGGTGCATTGGTTAGGGAAGCTGTACACCCGGGGCCACCCACCACCCAAACGTGCCCACCCCCACCCAGAGCCCATTGTCCAAACCCCCAAAACTACCTACCCCACCACCCAAACGTGACCACCCCTCTCACACCCTTGTAGTCCACATGTGTCCTGCACTGCCCCACACACATGCCATCACTTCCGTGTGCGCTTCTGTGCAACCTTGCCCAAGGGACCCGTTAGCCTACTCGAGCGCCTCCTTGGACTGGCAGTAGTGGAGCTGGATGGGGTGGTAGTGTTTGATTGGCCAGAATCAGGGATTGAGGGCATCCGTGCCAGATTTGCCTGTTGGCCAACCAACATGGCCTCCACAAGCCTGGAGGTGTGGTCATTGCCCTCCCGCACATGGCGTGCAAGGGTCACTATGGTGGTCGCAAAGCGTCCTATGGACCTCGACAGGCGACGCACTGAGGCGCTGTAGCTCTCCCTCTGCAGCCTGGATTCCTCTAGCTGCCTCTCCACCAGCTGGGTGAGGGTAGCCTGCTGGTCCTCCATCCGCTGCATGCGGGCATTCAGTTCGGCCATGGATGGGGTGGGCGACCTCATGGGACTCCCCAGTGAAGTGGGGCTGAACCCCAGCTCATGGAAGGAGCCCAGGTCTTCCAATGTGGGCATCTCCCCCTGTGGCCCCGTTTCCGAGTGCTCTTGCGGGGCACTGTTATCACTGCAGGCCGCCCCCTCTGCAGTGCTGCTGCCTTCGGTGTTGTGTTGGGTGGCCATGATAGGTTCCTGTGGCACCTGTCTGGACTCAGCCAGTGTGGAGATGGTGGGGATGTTGGTGGTGGTGTGCTGCACATCTGTAGTGGCTGGTAATGTGGCCAGAGGTGCAGAACTGCCGGCAGCATCCTCCTGTGTGGTGGCGGTGGCTAGTGTACTTGCCGATGCTGATTGGCTGGCCTGTTGTGCAGTATCACTGTCACTTGAAACGGCTGTGGGGACACAAAGGGCATGCAATTAGTGTTGTTGTGGTGGCAGATGGGTGCATCACATGCGTCATTAAGATTGTACATTGAATAGTGTTAGTCACATGCATCTGATTGCTGGTGTCTGCATTCAGTGATATTGGTTGCCATACGGATCATAATGGGTCCTTTGGCCCACACATGCACTGCCTGGGGGGGGGGTTGTTAATGGGTCCTTTGGCCCACACATGCACTGCCTGAGGGGGGGGGGTTGTTAATGGGTCCTTTGGCCCACACATGCACTGCCTGGGGGGGGGGGATTGTTAATGGGTCCTTTGGCCCAGTACTCACAACTGCATATTTACATGTGGCATTCATGTTTGGGCACTTACCGGCATCTGCAGGTGGGCTCACTCCTGCCTCAGCCTGCCCAATCCCATGGATTCCCTCTAGGTGGAGGACGCTGCTGCAACGCTCCTCCCATGCTTGCAGTCTCAGTGGGGAAGGGGGTCCTCCGCCTGTCCCACTGCTGCGTTGGCGGTGCGTGGAAATGAGGTTGCGTACCCTCAGCCTCAGGTCGTCCCACCGCTTGTGGCAGTCCTTCACGCTCCTCACTGCCACGCCCACAGCGGTGCACTTGCGTGCAGCTTCGGCCCACACCTCCTTCCTCCGCTGCTGTGTGGCACGCCGTTGGTCGGCGCTGAACAGCATCTCAGCATTGTCCACAATGTGCTCCACCAAGACGGTTAGCTCCGCCTCGCTGAAGCGCTGTTTGCGCTGCCTCTGAGCAGGAATCCTGGCAGACATGCTTGTGGTCCCTTTTGGCTTCTCAGAGTCAGGATTGTGCTTGTGCTGGCTCTGGATGGCAATGGATTGTGCTTTTATATGATGGCCGCCTCTCTGTTTCCTGTTTTGGCGATCATGGTATTTCCGGTTCCGTGTCCGTGGCGGCGGAGGCGGAAACGGGTTTTGCGCCACTTGTGGCTTCGTTATTTCCATTTCCGTGGGGTATTCCGTGACGGCGGTAACAACGTTTCCGAGTCCGTGTGGTGCGCGCGACCGACAGCGTGTAATCGGGCGGTTTTTCCGCACCCTTGCGGACACGGAAACGTTTTTACCGCCATCACGGATTTTGCACGGTCCCGGACTGGCAGGTTGTAATGAGGCCCAATGACTCTCACCAAACCACCCACAAAAAAACCATACCAGCCGATCTTTACCATTAACGATTCCAAAATTGAAAACGTGACAACCTTCAAATACCTCGGCATTCGAATAAATCAATACAAAACCAGAAGACCAATGGATAGACAAAATTGACCAAACAGCCCAAACCCTATGAAGACAAGGATGTATACTTCACAGAAAATATGGCAAGTTCTCTTTGAATCCCATCATCGCCTATTACAGATAGAAGTACATCCCGATATTAACATATGGAACAGAAGCAATGCTGAATGCCCACACAATCAACTGGACGAAATTTGAATCAATATTTTGGCGCAAAATCCTTCGGCTGCCACAAACATACCCAATGCCAAGAATACGCTATGAAATGGCAACCCAGTCAATCGACTCCTTTGTACAATGGAAAAGATTAGACATCTTCCGTAAAATACTGACAGATGAAAAAACACCAGCTATCCAAATCCTACGAGCTAAAGAAAACACCTTTAACACCACAATATTACAAAAATGGAAATCCTCGATGAGAAATGAAATGGAAAACGAAGATATTACAGAAGAACTCCTCACGCTTCGCCCACAACATGCAAAAATAAAACTTCTGCATAACGACTGGATAAAGACCATTCAAAAAAAGAATACCTACAAACAGAATTTACAATGCACAAAAGACCATAGAAAAATCCATGAACTACCAGCCTACTTGCAAATTTTCCCAGACCAAACCATTCGAACAACGTTCTTAAAAGTACGTCTGAATATTCTTCCCACAAAATCATATCTATCTATAACAAGACAGATTGATGCTGCAAACAACTACTGCCGGTTCTGCAAAGACCAAGAAATTGCTGAAACCATCTTCCACCTGGTCATGGAATGCAAAGAACTTTCCCTTCAACGCAAACAATTTGGAACGTTCTTTCAACATTCAGCCAAACAAATGACCATGCAAGAAAGGTGGGCCGCTCTCGTCAGCGGCCATAACAACAAATACACCTACACAATTGCCCTTTTTTTAAGCTTTATATTGGAACTAAACAAAAAGAAACACCGGGAACTGTACTTTAAATCATTAAGCCCAAACACTAACGAAATTCCTGGAAATGATGAAAAAGTTTACAAATAAACTATACCATCAAAAAAAAAAAAATATTCACAACACACCCTACAACGGCAGCGCAGAGGAGAAGGTGCTACGGTGCAGATTGGAATGGGATACTGTGCCGCATTGGCACAGTGCATGTCTATCCATGAATTGAAGTGGGACGTTGTACGCCCTTGAGAAGTACAGTACAGCTGCACCCGACCCCAAGCCAGCACGAGAGGGATGGCAACAAAATCTTCCCGTGCGGCTACAGTAACGGAAGGGAAAAAGTGCTTTGTGGGCCCAGAGCACAGTCAGACTGCCTAATAGCGAGCGTTCCAAAGACTGGCAAGGTTAAATTGACTTCGTTCAGGTGCAACAGTAGCAACGGGCGCGGCTTGTCAGCTGGAGCCTGCCGCGCAGGGGAAGTTAACAAAGAAGGTCCATTATAAACTGAGGTGAGCAGGCACTGTACCCATATATCATGCAGGATAATGCAAACGATATGAAATTAAATCAGTGGATGTTGGATTGAAGGGGGAGGAGCTCCACAAAAAGGTTCACACAAAAGAGGGTGATTGCCCAGCAGGACAGTCATCCCTTTGGGATCCCAAGGCACAGGCATGTTGGCTGGACAGCCCTGAAGGTAATCCTAAAGGGGAGAACGGAGACACAATCAGACACAGGTCACATATAGTGATGGAGACCGGAGCGTGAGCCCTTAAAACAAAGTCTGCATACTGCTGGAAAGCACATAGCGGAAGGGTGGTGCTCCCTATGGTCGGCAAGAAAACGGCCAAATACCTGAACCTGACACCAGCACTGAGCAAGGAGGAGGGTACTACTGTGGATGAAGGCGATGGAACCAGAGGAGCTGAACTTGGGAGATACACTGCAGACTGGTTACGGGAGGAGACACCAAGTCTAAACACTAAGTAAGAAGGAGGCAAATAAGAGCGCACAAACAGCTGGAGCAAAGAAGCGAGCACCCTAAATAAGTACGGTGAGAGGAATATATCTCTGGCAGCGGGTTAGAACCCCACATAGTGCAAGGCTACTGAGGAGGGCCTGCACTAAAAAAGTTGAATGCTGCAGAACCAGATAAGGTGCAGGCGAGTACCAACAGGGAAGAATAACAATTGACTGCAGGAACACCCAGGGAGATACCACTAATGCGCCAAGCGACTGAAGAGACAAGAAGGGATTACAGAGCGGAGCAGAAATCTCAGGTGCTATACATGGCGTCAAAACCGACCAAATCTAGACCAAAACAGTCATTGATGGACATATTTGCCAAACCGGTACAAAGCATGGACTCCCCGAAGGCAAGTGCTCAGGAAGCACCACTAGAGAAGATCCCGGCGAGAGGAGACAAACAAATCCTGGAAGCCATTGCCGACCTGAAGACATTGTAGTAAGCCAAATTAGATGCAGCTATGGCAGAGCTTAAAACATCATTAGAATTTAAAATTGATGCAGTTAGTGTGGATGTCAACCTCTTGCAACAGGATGTACGTACGTTAGCAGAACGTACTGGAAAACTAGAAACAGAAGCGGAAGCCTGCACAGATAACACCAAAAACGATGCCGCACTGCAACAACAGGTGCAGAACTTAGGACACAGAGCAGAAGAAGCGGAAGGGAGGGCCCGCAGAAATAATATACGCATATTTGGGCCACCTGAGGGAGAAGAGAATCCTGATCCAACGAACTACATCAAGAACATGCTTCTGCAAGAGATAGGCGCGGGAACGCTCACTGAAGGGTTCACAGTTGAGAGAGCACACAGAACTCTGACCAGGAGACCGCCAACAGGAGCCCCTCCCAGACCGATCATCGCCAAGATCTTAAATTCTAAAGACAGGGAGAGAATATTGGAACATTTCAGAAATGGTGGGAGGATATGCAGAGCGTCGGCGACCGTCACGCCGTACCCAGACTATACTTTCGAAGTGCAGAAACAGCGGCTGAAGTACGTGGCAATTGAAAGAAGATTGCGAGAGTCGGGCCTGTAGTATATGTTACTGTATCCAGCAAAATTGAAAATCTTGCATAAAGGCAGGGCGCTCTTCTTTGAGTCCCCAGAGGATGCGACGAGTTGGATGGACACAGTGAACTGCCCGGCCGACGAAGGGGAGGAGAGGAGGGGAGAGGCTAAGTGATCCAACGCTTTCTTGGTTATGTACAGTGGGCAAAGGACTATAGGGAATCATAGAGTATTTGACTAAAAAATGATAGAATTAAAATATGATCCATTATAACACGCACCCAAAATAGCACTAAGCTTAAGATACAGAAATTACATTGGCCCTCACTATAAGGTTGGCGGAATGGGTTAATCGGCACCGGTAAAGGTGCCGGTAAACCCGTTCCGCACTATTACGAGGTCTCCTCGCAGGACCCGCAATGGGTGCCTGGAAAAACCAGGCGTCCTTACCGGGTCCCGCGAGGGGACCAGGGAGCTAACAACGGGCCTGTCATTAACGGGCCCGTTGTTAGCTCCATCCCCATTCCCATTGAGCCCTATGGGGGCTCGAATGGGAATGGGGATGGACCGGGCCCGGGTTCCTCGGACGGGGAATTACCGGGTCCACCAAGGTTGCGATGGACCGGTAATTCCTCATTGGAGGAACCCAGGCCCGGATTGTAGTATGGAGGCAATCATGCGCTAAAAGCGGCATGGTTACCTCCAACCTTCTAATGAGGCCCATCGTTGTGCTCAGTAGAACCGGGACACCAAAGAGCAGGAGGTACAAGTGCTGCCACAATGGTGGCGGCATCAAGGAACACTTCTAAACCCCTGGTAGTTAGAGTATAGAGGATATCGGTAGTACGGTGTCCACCCGCGGCACCGTAATCTGACGGCTGTTGGAGTAAGGGAGCGATGCAGGGGAGCCTGAGATCCAGGGATGGAGCTGGGCAAAAGTTTAAGTTTGGGGTTGGGGAGGGATGTGGGGGTGGGTATTATGGGAAGGTTGGGGGGAGTGGTGGGGGAGTTACAAGGGGACAAAAGAAAGAGCCTGCAATCACAACCCAATCTGAAAAGGAGGACGGTGGGGGCAGAGGAGGGAGGAGTAGGATACGGCTGATATGGGGGACTTGAAGATAGTAACCTGGAATGTACGGGGGCCAAACAGTTATATCAAACGAAATAAGATTATGATGTACCTGAAGAGACAAAGAATAGACATTGCGTTGTTACAAGAATCCCACTTGACCAAAGCCAAACTAGAAGTGTTAAAAAAAAATGGAAGGGGACCACGGTGGGAGAAACGTATTCTATGTACGCTAGAGGTGTCATAACGTGGGTAGCACCTCACGTCCTGTTCAAATTGATACAACAGGAGGTAGAGACAGATGGCAGAATGGTACTATTGAAAGGGCTGGTAGGAAACAAAGAGGTGAACATCATTAACATTTATGCCCCGAATAATGACACTGTGATATACTTCAGAAACCTGTATGCCAAGATCAGTCCATATATAGATGGAGCAGTCATAATGGGGGGTGATTTCAACTGTACACTGGACCCCAGGCTAGATAGATCTGACAAGAAGGTAACCAAACCGAACCCGGCAGTGAAAGCCCTAGACACACTAGTACAGGATTTTCATATGGTTGAGATATGGAGGAGACTTCATCCACGACACAGGGTGTACTCGCATTACTCAGCCCCACATGACCTACACACCCGGTTGGATTACATATTTGTAGCTAGTCCTATCGGATCACGCACCGTTGGTCGTGATGTGGCAGGTCTCTCCTCCCAGGCCGAGGATACTGACGTGGAAGCTCAGAGCTGAAGCGCTGAAAGACACAATATTTAGAGAAGACCTGAGGAAAATCATAAAGGAATACTTAGAAATTAATACAGGGAGCGTCAGGTCTTCCGGCACGCTGTGGGGAGCGTTCAAGATGGTAATAAGGCGAGAAGTAATCTCGAAGTCGAAAGGACTGCAAAGTGGTATAGTGAGGGAACTGCAGGACACAGAAAAGGAGATAGAGGACAAAATGCAAGAGGGGGCGGATTCCCCGGGAGAGGCTGACGCCATACGCCACTTACAAGAAAATTGCATGGGTCACTGGGAAAGGTTAAGTAACTTAAATTACAGGAAATACATAGAAAGACAGCATGCAGAGGGCAATAAACCGAGTAGGCTGCTGGCTTGGTTATCTAAGAGCGAGGCTCCCAGACAGGCAATATGATAAATACAAAGGGGGTATGGATTAGTGGAGGACACTCAAGAAGGGGTGAATGAATGCTTCTATAGATCCTATCGAGAGTTATACACAAATAAGATTGAGGAAGAAGATATCGATATACTAGATACACTGGAAGAGATCAATCTGCCCAAGCTCGGATAAACAGATAGAGAGAAACTGGAAGCACCACTCACATTGGAAGAGCTGGAGCATGTGATCCAGACTCTACCCACCAGTAATGCTCCGGGGGCAGACAGCCTCCCAAGCGAGTTCTATAAGACGTATAAAACTGACTTACTCCCACCGATGTTGGCCATGCTGAATGAGGCGTTCGACAAAGGTAGACTGCCAGAGAGCCTCAGATAAGCGATTATCATCCCTCTCCTCAAGCCTGACAAACCGGGTACAGACTGCAGATCTTACAGATCACTGTCAATGTTGAATAAAGTTAGCAAAATACTAACCGCAGTGCTGGCAAACAGACTGAAGCCGATGATAAATAGCCTTATACATCATGGCGGGATATGTTCCCCATAGGTGCATTTCCGATAATCTCAGGAGGCTACATCATATCATAGACCAGACAAAGAGGGGCTCCCAAGAAGTAGCGATAGTCTCATTAGACGCGGTAAAAGCTTTTCACTCGGTCAAATGGCTGTGGTTGATGGCGGTCTTGAAGGAATGTGGGATGGGACCAGTATACCTGAAGAGGGCTAAACTACTTTACAGCGAACTGGTGGCTCGAGTCCGGACGGGCCCGATAATTTCAGGACAATGGACTCTGAGCAAAGGCACCAGGCAGGGGTGCCCTTGGTCCCCGATGCTCTGTATCTTAGCTCTGGAACCTTTGGCAATATACCTGATGCAATATTACAGTGAGGTAGGCATTAGCACGAAAGGCAGACAACATTTGATATCACTATATGCTGATGACATGCTGCTGTATCTGAAATACCCTGAATAAAATCTGCAGTATATTCTGGAGGTATTGGATAGATATGCAATACTATTAACGATCAACCCACGGAAGTCCACTATGTTCCTCCTCGGTAGGTATATAGGGGTGCCACAACATGAGTTATCAGTATTACAAATCGAATGGGCAATTGATACTTTTAGACACCTGGGAGTGGATATATATCACAAAGTTGAGGACGAACACAAGCATAACACGGAGAAAGCGGTGGGGAAGATTGACCGTAGTATAGTATTCTGGGCCCGGTGGCCCCTGACCATGATGGGCAACGCGGCACTGCTGAAGATGATAGTATTACCCAGGCTACTGCACAATTTTGCGAATGTCCCATGCATGATACCCATTCTAAGAACAGAATAGCACTATGGAAATTACAGAACCCATATGATAAAGCAGAGATTAGATTTCCCAATCTCGAGGTATACTACCTGGCAGGGCAGCTCCAATATGTAGCAAAATGGCTATCCGAGACACCACACCGGAGGCTAGATTGCTGAGAGCACCTTATTTTTTGAACAAGTGGATGTGGGTGGCTGACCCTCCGAAGGGAAACAGGGTTGGCATTGCTAGGCCTGGGGAGAAAGATCTGGCATAGAGCTTGCCAAATGATGGGAATCCCGTTACCGTGCTCCCCGCAGGTTCCTTTAGTAGCACCAAAGGGCATAGACGAACAATTAAGAAGAACTATTAGAGAACACTGGGAACTGGTAGTGGTTACAACTGCAGGAGATGTTTGGCAAGAGGGCGAGAGACTAGAATTTGAAATATTGAGACGAGATACAGGCTTACATAGTGGACAATATATTACATATGCTAGGCTGGTCGGAGGTGGAACTAACCCGGCAACCTGATGCTGCCATAGAAACGTTTCAGGCGGTATCAGAAGGAGGCCATGAGGTCTCCCGAATTTATGAAATAACGATGTCCAAGGTTGGAAAAGAAGGGTTTATATTGACATTTTCGAATGAAATAATTTCGAATGCCTTTTTTTCAAATTAAAAATGTCGTATGTTTTATTTGATTTCTTTTTTATTTTTTAATGGGGGGTTCCCCCCCAACCCCCTGTTTTTTTATTTAGCCTTTTTGTACTAACTAAACCCAAAAAAACATATAAAATAAAAAAAAATATTTTCAACATTTTTTTGACTTTTTTTTCAACCAAAATGCATTCAAAATTATTTCTTTGAAATTTTAACTGGATAACGGAAAAGAAGTGGTTCAGATAAGGCGGGACAAGGAAGAGGAAGGTGGGGAAACAATAAGTGATGGGCTATGTATGAGGATACAAAGAATCACAAGAAAGCGTTGAGGAATGTAAACTGCAACAGATTCAGTTATATATTACCCACAGAGCATACATGACCCCTAAGAAAATTGCTAAGTTCACAAACGCCACTACACAGAAATGCCTGAAATGCAGGGAGGTGGATACAGGGATGGTGCATATGTTCTGGGCATGCCCTGAAATAGCGAGATATTGTGAGGAAGTAGCACACCTCCTGGCAAATAAAGGGATTACATTGGAAGTGGACTCCCTATGGGCGTGCATGGTGGGTGGATTCCCAAGGCCGCGCAAACTTAAACACGTGAGCAAACTCAAAGACCTGTCTTATATCCTAGCCAAGCGCAGGATAGCAATGAGCTGGAAGGCAAGCAAGAAACCGAATGTATTCGCCTGGTGGCGGGACCTCCTGAAGTGGGCAGATGCAGAAACAGTGGTGTGGAGGGAAGCGGTGGGCAGAGGGGAAGAAGAGGAAGCAGAGACGCTTACAGCGTGGTTACATTTGGTCGCATCACTGTCACGCTCCGGACAGTGTAACGATCATAAGTTAGATGAAGATGTTGTAGATTTGCAAGGCTCTAAAGGGGGGTGGGAAGTCGGGGTGGGGGAAAAGTTGGTAATTGTTTTTGTTTTGTGCACCATGTTTGGGTGCAAGGCATGTTGCTTAATATGAAAACCAATAAAGTAAAAAAAAAAAAAAAAAGAAGCCCGAACTGGTGAAAAGCCTCCTAGCGCACCCAGCTCAGGTGCCCCTTTAGTTGGGGGGTGTAGAAGGGGCACAGCAAAGGGAGCAAGGAAGCAGTTCTCAGCACAGTTACATTAGGGAGGTGGATGTAGCTTATCACAGGTCCCAGGTTTAGGTAGGTCTCAGGTTTCTGTTAGTTCCCGTGGTTCAGCCAAGTTCTTAGGGAGGCCTCTCTAGGGCAGCACTGGCTGAGAAGAAATTCCTCTTAGAAAAGATGAAGGTGGCTTTAGAAGAACATAAATAGAGGGCTAAGAGACAGAAACAGATTGATGTTTTAATGCTGTGCAACCTTGAGCTGGATGGGCAGAAGGAGGCGCACAAACAGGCTTCCAGTTGGGAGGGAAATGTCTCCCAAGGAAAGTATAGACACCACATCCCAGGGACCTGGTCCAGACATATTAGTTGAAAATATCTTTCAACTGGTTCTAAACACTGGAGTTATTTTTCCACCTCCAGAAGGTGGAAGAGGAATTGTGGGATTCAGCCCTTATAAGCTACCTACCGATGGCTGGAAATGATGTAATTGTTCAGTTGACTCCTGAGGAGAGACCCATTTATACCAAAATGAAGCCACAGTCACCAGGAAGTTCTGCAAAACCCCAGAACAATACCTCAGGAATTTTAATAGAGCTCACCAAGAATGGGAGTCAAACCTTTGAGGCTTTTGCACATCAACATATCTGAGTGGATGTGTCACATGTAACAAAGCTGACCCTTTGGAGTGTATGTATAAATTAAAAAGTTATGAGATTGAGTTACACCATCATCTAGAGAAAAAGAGTATCAAAGACCCTAGGGAGCTTGCAAATGGGCCGACAGGTATGTAAGTACCCGAGTCCAAAAGAACGCTCAGGACCCTACATTTAAACCAGGTGACAAAACACAAAATAAAAGCAAACAAAATTAGGGTAAGGACAAAGCTTCACCCCCTTCTGCTAAGAAAAGTCTCCAAAAATGTAAGGGTACATATCTGCCACATTCGTCATGCACTCCGTCAGAAAGGAAGAGTGATTGCACCCCTAGCACTGGTGCACCCACATTATCAGCCCCACACGGATGCCTTGGATATGTTGACCAGAGACATACGAAGGGAGATCCTGCCTGCAAGGGTAGAATCAAGTCAGCTGTAGTTAGTGCTATCCTCTTAGAGGAAGTAGAGATAGTTTATGTGGGCATCATAAATGATGAATTCCCACTAGGCCAGTGGCTGACCAAATATACCCTAGTGTCTTTGAGCGAGAAAGGTACTGGGTCTCCAACAGAGGCCCTCGTTCCTGTTAATACTGATATTTTTGTAGCCAATGTATTCACAAATGGGAGAAAAGTCCCTGCACATTGTGATACTACTGTATCACTGCTGACCGACGACGGTAGGTACCACCCGGTAATGATAGGCTGTACCATTAAGGAGCATCAAGGCCCCATGTGGTGGTGAAGGGCCTCAAAGGGCTATTCTCTCGTGTGGGAATCCCTAAAGAAGTTATTTCTGACAGGGATCCAACTTCATATATACATATATGAAGGTCATATGGAATTAGTATAAAGTAACTTACAAGTTCTCCACAGCCTTTCACCCACAGACAAATGGTCTTGTAGAGGGGTTCAAAAAGACCGTAAAGGGCATGAATAAATGGCTTGGAGGAGAAAATTGGTTATTCTTGTGCCATGGCTCCTGTTCCCCTAACTGGTGGTGCCCCAGAACGGTGTAGGGTTCAGTCCCTTTGAGCTCCTGTTTGGCCATCCTGTTAGGGGTTCCCTGAGTCTGGTGTGCGAAGGATGGGAGGGCAATCCCCAAACTCATTCTCACAACATAAGGGACTTTTTGCTTGGCCTCATATCCAGAAATGGCGAAGTTCAGGGAACAGACTACCCAGAACCAGAAAAGTCAGTTAGGCCTTCAAGAAGAAAAGGCATGACCAGAAGACCACTATGACTGAGAACATGCCAGGTCAAATGTTCTGGATCATGGTACCAGTCAAGCCCAGCGCACTTTATGGTAAGTGGACTGGGCCCTATGGGGTACTGGAGAAAATCAGTGAGTTTAACTATCACACCGATACCAAAACCCCAAGGAAGACGGATCAGGTCTTCCATGCCGTTACAGCCGGGATGACCTAGTGATGGCTGTGGTCACAGACGTTGAGACTGAGGAGGAGATATATCCGCCTCCCAGACTTGTTACACCCCAAGTTCACTGAAGGGTCTGTGATAAATTGCCATCTGGCAAGGGTGTGAAAGCCCTGTCATTTTAGATTTTTATTAAACAATAAAATATTGCAGGTAATTCCATTTTGGAAAGGGTAATCTGCTAACCAGATTCCCCTTTCATATGCTCCATGCCATAAGCATAGTGTGTATACATGTACCGCTGCATCAGTATCCTGATTTGCAGCACCTGCTCTACCAGTGGCACAGAACAGGTTCAGAGGCCACAGTTGCCCAATTGACAGCTGCAGAGAAAAGCTCTGTCCCCTAACCATCTCCAGGGACCATTGGGGTGAGCCTGCTGCTGTAACAAGGCCAGCCACCTGTTTCAGCTACAACGGTACCCAGCGCCTCTCTGTGCTAAAGGACCCCTACCGTTGTGTGTCAGCCTCCCCGTGTTTGGGAGTCCAAGGACAAGGACCTGGATTGTCCCTGAGTACCTGGAGTGGGACTCACAGTAACCTGAGAAGTGACCTACTGCTGGAGCAATGTTTGCCTTTATGCCAGCTACAGCGGTAACCAGTACCCCACTGTGTTGAAGGACCCATGCAGTTATGTGCCAGGAGCTCCCGTGTTTCGAAGCATGAGAAAAGGACTCATCTTGTCCCTGAGCATCTAGATTGGGGCTCACAGCACCCTGAGTGCCAAGGCAGCCAACAGTCTAGTGTTTTTCGCCATTGAACTACTTGGAGCCGGTTTCAAGAACCATTAGACACATTTGAACCACCAGGGCCCTCCTGTGCTGCTTTTTGCATGATCTCAATTTTCGAATTGCGTGCAGCGCAAAAAGGTACTATTGATTGCACACTGCCCCCTTGGTCCTTTTTGGGGCCCTAGATATTGGTTAGGTCACTGTTATCCCTTTTGCACCCAAGAACATATCATTTTTAAACATTGTGTTCTATATTTGCCTTTTCTCTACCTGTCTCATTACCCAGAGTGCTGCTTCTGCTATCTTTGCATATTCTGTGTTCATTCAACAGGGGTGTTTTTTTAGTAGTATTTCATTGTTAGTTATTAATCTTTAGAGAACCTTGATTGGACATTCCTTTATTTTGGACTGTTATACTTCACTGTTTGAGCTGCTCCTAGATACATTCAAACCCATCTTAATAGTATAGTCTTCCCTCAGCCCATGTTACCACAAAAGGCTAACGAGGTATATCTCTTAACTGTGCCTGTTTTACCTTTATTATTGTGTTGGCTCATGGTTTGTAGAAGAGGTCCCTATGGTTCTTCCTACTGTGGGAACTTCCTTTGATATACTTCATAAATGGTACAAGGCTTCTAAAAGACATATGAGAGATGCAGAGAAAGATAATGAGGGGATAAATACCTATTTAGATAATACAGCACACTTGGGTAATAACATATGGTATCAGCACATGAGGGAAGTAGGGGAAAAAACGTCTAAGGAGAGTTGCTACGTCTGCGCTCTCATCCCCTATGTGATTAATACAGTGCGAACTTGCATCTCCAGAGAAGTCCCAGAACACAATGCCATGTGCCTCATTCATCTTGCAGCATGTATGACCAGAGGACTATTTCAGGGAAGTTGGGCCACTTTACGATGGAGATCGAGATGGTTGTTTCCATTCCAGGATGATTATATTAAGACTACACAGATGGAAAAGGAACCTGGATGGAGAGCAAGATGTTTGTGTATCCTGCGGCAGGACCGGAAGAGGTAGTCTCCACTTGAGCCTTGTTCCTACAGAAGTCCATATTCCTCCTGTCCTTTCAAAGTTGCAAATATCTAGTATTGCTTCCAAGAATGCGCCCTGTGAAGAGTTTGAGACTGTATCAGGCCACTGGCTGGTGTCCATTCATCTCCACTAAACTGCCACTGTGCCCCTGACCCCCAAAAGTCAGGCCGAAGCCGCCTACACATCAGCACCCCACTCCCCTACCTATCCACTTTTCGATAAGCATCCAAACCTCTGATCCTGACCTTTCTAAGGTGCCCTACACAGATCTGAAGCTGCGTGACCATACATCTCTGCAAGGGCAGCACCTGTCTCTTTGTATCATGAGGCACTGGGGAAGGTAAATCATAGATCAAACTCTGGGGGAGACTTTGGGTGTGGGAACTGCAGTATTAACAACGCCCTGAATGTGGGGGTCAGTACAACAGTATTTGATCCGCCCCTCACCATGGCACCCCTTTCCTGTGTTGTCTATGTGCCCGCCAAAATGAATGAACAGACTTTCTTAGTTGTTTGGCTTAGACTAGATGGATTGTGTCTCACATTTGTTCTGACCTTCACCGTGGAGATGCGCCCAGTGGACCCACATGGGGCCAGATCGACGAAGATGAACCAGCCAATTAGCGCCTGGCGTCCCCTGTGAAGTAGGCACTTGTATATGTATTGTACCAACCAGCAATGTGGATTTCTACCCTATACGATGATGTCACAGATGACGCCTCAGGACTTTTTAATGTGCTGCTCGTGTCATTTTTGGCAGAGTGCTCTCAGGCAGCAGAGTTCTTTGCTTGCATTTATATTACACAAACTCTGTTATCCTTGCAAAACTATCTCTTGGTTTTATTCCCTAGCAGGGTGTATTTACTCTGGAGTGTACTTTGAGTGGTCTAAGTCTTCATTTGGTGACCCCTGTAACGTGATTCCTTAGCCCCCGTACTTGCTGCGATATCCAGGGGCCTCTCCGGAAAGGCCGTGCCCACCTACAGCTGACTAGTCCCCTAAAACGCATCCGCAGCAGAAGCAGTTCTTGTGGGTTCCAGCTTTGCGAATACCCGACCTGCTCATTGGAACTGGGTGCGGCCCCAGGGAGAGGCCCATACGTGTTGTGGATTAACCGCAAATGGAGGCTTTCGGGAAGAACACGGACAAGTGAGTATAGACTGCAAGGGATAATAAAGTCTGGGGTCTTGGGTATAGAGCAGTATGATTGATGGGAGCATGCAGTGATTAAAAGTGAATGAACGGTATGATTATTTGGATGTGGATATTTACGATGGCCATTTTTTATTCTTTTTTCTAATTTTAAGTTATACATAGAATACAAAAGAGGAAGGCAAGGGAACCTATCCCCAAAAGAGGATAGAAGGTGGTGCCACGGTGCACTGTCCCGACCAGTGCAGGAATAAGTAAATACAGAGAAAAAGTAGGAGCCCTGCATAATTAGAGGGCTCAGGAACAAGTAGTGGTTGTTGTTTTAACTTGTTATTTTAATTTGTTATTTTCAGTGTCTTTTTTATATGTAGGGAGAAGACCCAGGAGGGTCAGGTGTGAATGAGAGGTGAGTAAGTGAGGAAGGGGAATGCTCTAAGGGAAAAAAGCTGGATTGTTAAGTGTATGTCGGGTTTTAAGTGTTTTGTTTTGGTGGTTAAAAAACGTTTGTGTCTACCTTGTTTTGACTGTGCAAAAGACAGTTTTAACACATATGTGATGTTTAATAATTCGTATCACAGGAGAACGGTCAATGGAAAAAATGATTTCAAACAGAGGATTATTAATTGACTGACACTGTGAACCTTAACAGTGTAGACGGGCGGGCAAGGGGAACTCTGTGTGAATATTTTTTGATATACATATTTTAGAGAAAGCAACAAAGCATGGGAATAGACACCCACTATCCCATATATGTAAAAGTCTACCGCTGTACAGTGACAAGATTAAAAAATAGCACGGACAGTGGGTGACAGAAAGAAAAAGGGGAAGGAATGCCCTACTACTAGCCAGAGGAAGGGTCCTTCGACAAGGATGCTTTAGACCATATGTCCACATATCCGACTGCTAAATAGGGGAAGCCGCTGCAAAATAGAAGAGAAATATTAGATTTTTGGCGGATGTTTGAAGAAACACCCGCCACAGAAAAAAGAAAAACAGCCTCAGAATATTTGACCACGGGTGATGGTAACCAGTGAAAAGGGAGAAGGGGAACCAAAGAAAATGAACCTGTTACTAACACAACCAGCAGAGGGGTACTCAAATATGACCTATGTGTCAGGGGGAAGTGCTCAAGCAAATGCGAGTACAGTGCCGCCCCCACCATATGACCCGTCAACCACAACCACTGCCCACACAGGAGTAAGCGCAAGGGACATTGAAGTGGCATTGACCTCCACCTGTACAGAGTTGGCTAGATTACGAGAAGCATGCAAGGCAGCGAGAGGATCAGAGAATTGGGCCCGACCCCCGAATACCCATCCTCCCCCGCCAGAAGATGAGTGGAAGTAGGGAGACTTTCTGTTTAGGATTGATAGCACCCCTATAAGGGCTGTGCACGTAGAAAGAAAGCAGGAAACATACCATTTGGTATGTGAGAACGTGGGGTCAGTAAGGGATGAAGAGTACTGGAGTCACTCTGATGATGCCGAAGAGGGGGCCATGGGAGGGGTTCAATATGTACATTTGACGACACCATGGGAGGAAGGGACGTGGGAAAGGAGGTTGAGGGACAGGTTTAGGAGAATGGCTTTGGCAAAAAAGAAAGGGAGCGGGACAAAAGGTGGGAAAGTGAAATCAAAATTCCAAATGCCCCTGATCCACAGAGGAGCAGGTTGGCCTCATTACGTCCCATGGGCCCAAATGGATAAAAACAACTTCCTTAAATCCCTCTGCCCACTTACGGCAGGCGCAGGAAAATGGATCTATGCTTTTGAGAAACAGAAGCGAAGGGTGCCCCTCGCCATAGGAGATATCAAAAGCCTACTAGTGTCTGCAGTGGGAGACCAAGCAGAGTGAGTATGGGTGAAAGCAGGGTACCCGGGAGTAACCATAAGCAACGACTCCAATGAAGGGGCGTCATTTAACAACGTTTGAGCGCATGTGTGGGATGCACTGCAGAGAGCCTTCCCCGATACTCCTGACTTAATGCAATGCACTATGGGAGATGAGGAAGACGCTGAGCAGTTAATTCTTTGGGTCCTAGAGATGTGGAGAGCAGAGACGGGTACCGCGTGGGACCAATCAACATCTCTATTTTATTTCTCATAAAGTGTGGACTCCCAAAGGAAGTACAGAAGGCCCTTGATAAGATAGCAGGGATAGAAGCGAAAGGTTGGCCCGAAATTCAAAGCATCACACTACATCATTGTGTTAATGATTTCAATCAGGCGACACACACCTTGGTCTCAGCCTAAGATTTAGCGTCAAATGATATGCCTTTCTCTTTATTTTATGGAAATTCCATTTGAGATGGTACATGGCTCGTATCACACCCCCTTTTTCAAATACCCTGGGTCACAATGGACCATGAACGAGGCTGGTTGGTGAAAATGCAATATTTTGTTTATTGTTAAAATTCAAAGGAAATCATACAATTTTTAATATGGGGCAGCAATCACCAATGGGGTGGTATTTACAATAGAAATGTAAGCAATGCACTTAATTAACTTCTCCTAAAACATATACTCTGCACAAATGAATCGGAGCACTTTTTGATTTAGGAAAGATAGCACCCAAGTTAAGGTTTCCAACCTGCAATGTTCCCTCAACCCACAATTAATCCGATTCTGAATGGATAGATAGAAGCAGCAGGTAGTCAGGGATTCCCTCACAGAATAAGAGGCAAATAACAGACTGTAAAACCTTAGCAAAGGCCTAAAATAACACTCAAATTGTACAAATAATGAATTAATGTGTGGTTAAATTATAATATACATATGTTGTATCACAATAGCAGGTAGGTTATATCATTGGCAATCTCAAGCCAAGGGATCAGCAACAGACATACAATTCGAAAATGAGTGGAAAGTTTAGAGCATGCTGCAGCCAAATGACACGTTGGAAAACTTGCAATTTTCTCAATTCCTGCTTTAAATTACCCAAACGTTTTTCAATAAAAACTGGTGAAATACTCTGATTTGGAGTGTGGTTTTTGGGTTGGGGGATAGAGGTATATCCCAGGGACAATATAGGTCTCTAGCTTAATTGAGAGAGATTTGGAAGGTAGAGTGAGGTTCCTTTTTTGGAAAATGGAGCAGTTAAAAGTGAGAAAATCGGTTTTGAAAGGAAGGAAAATGTTACTTACACTAAATTATCTAGGCTATATTATTAAAGAGGAACACAGTAAGCTCCAAGGTTGATTCTCGAGGTCAACCTTGTCCCCCGAGTACTCAATCCCAACAATAAAATATATGGAAATTAGTTTGATTACCCCAAATATAACCAAGGGCTTATAATTTACACCAGACAAAATTGGAAAGAGATGGCACTAGCACTTAAACATTAAGGACAGGATAAGAGGATAATTCTAACAGTTTCAACAAGTTACTAGGGTATAAATATGACTACTTAGAGAGTGGGATAAGGTCAAAGGCCAGACTTTTTTGCAGCTATAGTTATTTTCTTTTAGGCAGTAGTTTATTTGAACCACCTATGCACTGAAATCGACATAGCCCAGAGCTGGAGTTCTTTAGAATTACTGATCCTTGATACTTTCTAACTTAAAAGTGAAGCTTTTTCCCGTGCGGCAGAAAAATTAAGTTTCTTTGTTGATTTTTCTCAGATTTGGTTTGACAGAGCCTGTCATTCAGGGGTCATGCTTGGTTTAGATTCAGAGTAGCATAATTTTAAGGTAAAATAACCCCTTTTCAATGGGGACTTTGGGCTAGCAGCGAAGCAGTGCTGCTTTTTCACTCTATTTCTTTTGTATATGTAAGAACACACTGACAAGCTCCCTCAGTGTGCCCCTTGCTCCATCCTGCCCCATATGTGCGTGGCAAGATGGTGCAGCCATCTTTTTGTTACTGCAAAACGCAGTTTTGATGCAACAGTGCTTACAGTTGCCAGGGTAGCCATTTTGCTGGTGACAGCAGATGCGCAGCTTGGTGATGTGGGGGAAGCACTTCTGATTGGGTAAATATATCCCACAAATTCCCCCGACTCTTCTGAGATTCCGAGTCAAGGGAGAGTTGGGCAATGTGGGATTCATCAGGGGGGGAAGACAGGGTTTATCAGGTATGAGTCTTTCCATCATCAGGGAGCGGTTCACCACGATCCTCTCACTGTCTCTTGTTGGAGAGTGGAACGACACCCACAGCTTTCTCTTGGATCTTCCTTTATGAGGATGAGTGACACTCCCAGCTTTTCCTTGGCTCTTTCCTTTCCCGTCCCTGGAGAGCTCCTCCTTGGTAGTGAAGGCACAACCAGTGTGAATCTATTAAATAAATAAGAACTGGTTACTTCATTTCCCCACTAACTGCCTTCCAATAGGGTTGACAGCAGTGGGACACGCAGGCACTCAATAATGACAATTGACAATGAAGAAAAATACTCCGTGTTACATAATTATACCTATATATTTAAACAGTTCCCTACTGGTTCTTCTTTTTCTTGTTCTTATGCATTAGATGTCTCCTCTATTTGATTTTCTCTTGGTTCCGCAATAAGCTGCAAAGTGTGGCTAGGGTGACAACTCTTTAGCTGATTAATATGGACCCATTTCTCTTCTGTCAGTTCTCCTTTGGGGATGCGGATTCTGTAGGTGACTGGTGACATTTTATCTACAATTTCAAAAGGACCCAGCCAGCTAGGCAAAAATGTTTACTCTTTGGTCTGGTTCCTTTGGAAATTGTACAAGTAGACCCTGTATCCTACTTGGTATTCCTTTTTGGTTGTTTTAAAATCATATTGAGTCTTCATACCCGCTGCAGATCTTTCCAGATTCCGCTGAGCGTACGCAAAAGCATGTTGAAGGTGTTTTCTTAGATTCTCAACATAGTCATGAGTTGTGGAGGCGTTTATCAGTGTCTGCTCTTGTGTTCTATAGAGCAGATGCTGAGGTAGCACCATTCTTCGTCCAGTCATCAGCTCAAATGGAGACATATTTGTTGCAGAAGTCCCCAACAGGGACTCAATCTCGAGGCAATCCCCCTGGATGGCACTGGTTTTGGCTAGCTGATCAGCTAGGTCGTTTCCAGTTTTGTCTGGCCCCTCTATTCTGGAATGACCCTTGATCTTCTTCCAATAGATGGTCATCCCACTAGAGGTGACCAGATCCTCAACATTTTGGATTAGCTTTACATGGTTGAGAGGTTTGTTATTAGCACATAGCATGCCTCTGGTTTTACAATTAACCAGGTGCTCCACTAACCCGTTCCGGACATAAACTTAATCAGTGATTATGACTAGTTTGTGGAGTTGGTGTTGGGCGGCAGTGAGGATGGTCTGGTGAACTGCCATCAATTCTGCCACCTGACTACTACGGGGACCGATTTTGTACCCAGCAGAGGGTTGAGGGGCATCATTCACCCAGGCATTTTCAACGCCGGCCACCAATTCCTTTTCCCCGTTGTTGTCAACATGGTAGGAGCACCCGTCCACATAAACTGTAGGCATTCCCTCGCACTTGTCTTCTTCATCGACTTTGTGTGGGGAATTCAGGTACGCCTCCATGTTGTGCTGGATTTTAAGACTTTCGTCCTCGACACAGTTTTCTATGGCACAATCATGCAATCATGCAAGTCAGCAAGACCTTGCACGAGTGGACTCTTTTTGTTTTGGCCATATCTGATCTCCACAGGAAAGCCTTGCATTGACAGAATCCAGGAAGTAATTCTGGAATTACTCACATTTCTGGCCCAGATTCTGTCACTTTGGAGGTATTGCAAAGGCTGGTGTGGAGTCTCCACTATGATATGCTCCCCCTGGATGAACGGGTGGTAATTTTCAATGCCCACACCTTTGCCAGGAGTGCCTTCCCACAATCGTTGAATTTTTCCTCCACAGAGGGTAAAGTCTTGCTTGCATAGGAGATTACTTTATTGACCTGGTCATGCTTTTTTTTTTAACAACTTTATTTTTTAGATTTTCAACAAGAAGAAACAAAAGATAGTTATCGAACTTCATCCTTAACCAGGGTGAGTAACCCCAGTGCCTTCCGAAAGCCCCCACACCCTCCCCTAACCCCTCTGGGCTGTCAAGGTTAACATTGCCAAGTTATCATTTAGCGGATTAGCTAGACCGCTGCCAGTTTTCGACACCACAGTGGGTTGAAAAGCAGAATATTGGGGACTGTGTCTCCCTGTCGATGCTGTGGAGGAGTTCTCGTCTGCTTCATTAATTAGAAAGGACAGTAGGGGTCCCCAGATGTCAGGGGGGGCGCGCGTGTTGGGGAAGTGTTCTGATAAACTCAGACTCAATGTCTTGACAGTACAGGATATCCTTTCGCCAGAGGGCAACAGATGGTGTTGGATGTCTGCCCCACAACATGGCCACCCTCCTTCATGCCAGCGTCAGTAGTAGTCCTGCTAGTTTCCTTATTCCAGGTGAGAGTTGCTTCATCATCCCAAGCAGGGCTGCCGTTGGGATGGGTTGTACTTCCTCTCCTATTATTGCTGATGTGGTCTGGAGGATTTGCGTCCAGAAAGGCATAAGTTTAGGGCATTCCCAGGCGAGGTGGACGAAGTCTGCCGATACATATCCGCATCTTTCACATTTCGCTGATTGGTCTGATTGCTGTTTGTTCTTCTTTTGGGGGGTGAAATATGTCTGGTGCAGATAATTAAAGTTTATTTGCTTTAGGCAGGAGTTGAGGGCTACTTTTTGGGTTTGTATTAGAATGTGTGCCCATTCTTCGTCTGGTATTGTTAGCCGAAGGGATCTCTCCCATCTGGTTTTTGCGTGAGTATGGTGGGGACCGTATCTGATTGGATGGCTTTGTAAATTTGTGAGACTAGAATACCCTCGCCCTGGGCCCTGATCACGTTGTGAAGTAGTTGCCAAGTTGGAGATTGTTGTGGGAAAGTGGGGAATAGGGCCTGAAGGGAATGCCTGGTTCTAAAGTAGATAAACCTATCTAGGGGGGGTGTTCCCTCCCCTTTCGGTTGCCTGTTGGGGTGTAATAAAGGAGCCTTCACTGAACAGGTCACCCAATGATTTTATTTGTAGCTTTTCAACCCATTGATCGAAGACCCTTTCAGAGGTTAAGGGGATCCCCGGGATGAATTTGATTGGAAGGAGGGGCGAATATCTCACCTGAATATTGTACTTTCGTGCAAGTTTTTTTCCAAACCCCGAGTGTCGCTAGGACCACGTTCATTGTGTTAATGGGCACTGGGAGTTGACTTATGATCACTGCCCTTAATAGGTTGGGAGTTGCTAGTGCTCGTTCTATTTGCATGTGTGGTCTGATGGAGTGCGTGGCATACCAGAAGCTAAGAAATTGTGCCTGGGCCGCCCAGTAGTATTTTTCCAGGTCAGGTAGGGCCAGCCCACCACTAGATACTGGGAGCACCAGTGTCCAATGGGCGACTCTGGCTGGTTTGCCGGCCCATAGTAGGTCGAGGACCAGGATTTTATTGGGATATTGGAGAATAGGTATAGTAAGTTTGGCAATATCACCATTTTAACGAGGGAGGCTCTCCCCCATAGTGTCAATGGGAGTGACTTCCAGCGATTCACTTTTTCTTGTAGACTCTTTGCTACCGCTTCATAGTTGTCTTGGAATACCTTGTGATAGTTTAATGACATCAGTATCCCCAATTAGCGTACTTTTGAGGTCTCCCAAGGGAAGTTGTAATCGTCTGTGAATGGTTTGGTAGCCGGAGTGAGTGGGAATATAATTGATTTTGTATGGTTAATTTTTAAACCAGATATTGCCCCGAACTTGATCACTTCGCGCATAACTGGGTTAAGTTGCTGGATCCCGTACAAATAAAGCCATGTCATTGGCGTATAAAGAGATAATTAGTTTATGTGGGCCTATGGTGAGGCCCCTGTGAAGTTGTTGGGCTCGTAGATTTGACGCCAGCGGTTCCATTATTAAGGCAAAGATTAGTGCTGAGAGTAGGCATCCTTGTCTGGTGCCCTGTTGCAGCCTAATGGGAGGGGATCTCGCCGAACCTATTAGTATGGTGGCCAGGGGGTCCTTGTATAGTAGGAAGACCAGTTTAATGAATCGGGCGCGTTTAGCCCCATTTGGGTAAGTACAGTGAATAGGAAGGGCCATTCCACAGAGTCAAATGCCTTTTCGGCATCGAGTAGGACTGCGACGGCCTGGTGGGTGGGGTAGAGGGCTTCGGTGATAGCAAATAGTCTCCTGATGCCAAATGTCGTGCAGCGCCCGGGCACAAATCCTGCCTGTTCTGCGAGCATGAGGGCCGGCATCAGTGGTAGTAACCCGTTTGTGAAAATTTTGGCTAGAATTTTGTTATCGAGATTGAGGAGGGAGATGGGTCTATAGGAAGCGCACTCTTCTGGGAGCTTACCTGCCTTGTGTAAAGGAATGATATTGGCTTCGCGGGACGATCGAGGCAAGGAGTCTGTTTCTAACGCTTCGGAGTATGCCTCCACCAGTAGAGGGGCTATGGTTTCCACAAACTCCTTGTATAATTCACCGGTCAGACCGTCAGGTCCCGAGCTTTGGTGCTTGGGAGGGTTTTAATGGCTTCAACTATTTCCTCTGGTAATATGGGTTCATTAAGAGGTTCACGCAGCTCCCTATCAACCCAGTAGAGGTCGGTGTCTTGGAGATACCTATGTAGGGCGTCTGAGTCTGAGGTGTATTTTGAGGAGTATAGGTCTTGAAAAAAGGTTTGGAATTCTGTGGCAATTTCTTCGTCTGTGTGCACCTCTGTGCCGTGTTGGGAGTGTATCCACTCGACCATTGTTGGTTTCCTATCGGCTCTGATCAGCCTCGCGAGGATGGGCTCCAGGTCTCTGGTCTTCACCGTATTTGCAGACTTGGCTGTTATGCCCTAGAAATGTCAGTTCTCATTCCGCGATAGACATGAAATTTAGTAGCTCCTCCTTGAGTGCTGCTTGGGTGTGTGGGTCGCTCTTGCTGGAGAGCTTGAGTTCGAGACGTTTCAATTTCCCTTCACTAGAGTTGAGTTCCTGCCGGATCCGCTTGATGATTCCATTCTCCTTGGCAATGCAAACCCCTCTCACAAAACAGTTGAGAGTTTCCCAGATTGTACTTGGGGATGTCACTGAGCCCAGGTTTGTGTCTAAAAAGGATATTTCTTCACGGAGTTCGGATGCAAAAACTTGGTCTTGTATCTGGGCTTGAAGCGCCAGTGCAGCAAGTGGGATTTGGAGGTAGCTGGGTTGCAGATGAGGGTCACTGGTGAGTGATCGGAGAAGGTTTTAGGTAGGATTTCACATTGTTCCCAACAGAGGGGGCCGTTGGCTGATACCAGTAAATAGTCCAATCTGGAATTTGAGCCGTGGACTGACGAGTGGAAGGTGTAATCACGTTGTTCCCAGTTATTGTGCCTCTAGATGTGGATAAGATTGTAGGCTCTGCAGATTTCTTTTACTTGGAGGCTGGCTTTGGGGGTTGGTAGGGTTGCGCTTCGCGACTTGTCTTTTGCGGGGTCTAAGACGGTATTAAAGTAACCTCCCCAGATGATCGTTGCAGCCATTCGATTTGAGAGGTGTGTTAATACCCAGTCAAAGTTGTTCGCTCCGTCGATGTTGGGGACATAAGAGCTGACGAGAATGTTGTCTCTACCTGCGATGATCCCTTTCACCAATAGTGATCTGCCTTCCGAGTCCATCTCAACGTTGATTAACCTGAAACCAACTTGGCTGTTAATGAGGATCACTACACCTCTGGCGTATGACGAATAAGAGGAGAAGTACCTGTGGCACCCCCAGTTTTTAGCTCATTGGTTTTCTTTTCCGTGGAGTAAGTGGGTCTCTTGGATCAAAGCGATATCAACCTTTTGTCTCTTTAAGAATTGGAGGATCTGTCTCGTTTTAGAGGGGAGGTTGCCTCCTCTAATGTTCCATGTGGCGATCTTGAATTATGCGGCTAGAGTTGGAGATTGGGCTGTTATTACCACCTTTGTCTCGAATAGACGCAGGTCTTGGTATGAGGTGTAATTTGCTGCTCAGTGGAGGAATGGGCGATGTTCCACGGGGGGATCAGACTTGGTGCGTAGTCCTGGGGGGTTGAGGGGGGGCAACGAACTGGCGGCACTTTCCCTATTCCATTCTCTGGCTTCCTTCCTTACACGGGCAACCCCCAACTGGCCCGTTTGCATAAGCCGTTCAAGATCGGGTCGCAATGGTGCGTGTCCATCTCTGACCTCCCTACCCATTGATAATGAACAGGGTTTGATAACTTTGCAGTGCAAGAGGTACCAGGGGCCTCCCAAGTTGCATGGCCTTGGAGTGTCCAACTCCCATTTTTATTTTGGTTAAGCCGCAGTGTGGGTCACTACTATGTGGGTGCCGTTGACCACGCGTTGGTTACAGTGGGTTCCTTTGTGCTCTTTCACGCTGTGCTCGTGCTTGGTTGGGGGTTGGCCCGGGGTATCCGGCTCTGTCTAGGAAGGCGTTGGCTTCCTCTGGTGACTGGAAGAAGTGGTCACTCCCTTTGTATTGAATCCTGAGACGCGCTGGGAAGAGTATGGAGTAAATGAGCTGATTGTCTCTGAGCCTTTGACGGACTGAGGTGAAGGATCTTCGATGTAGTTGGACTGCCGGGGAGAAGTCTGGGTAGAAGTGTATTCTGTCTCCATCATGGTGCAGTTCTCCCTTTTCTCTAGCCAATTGGAGAATGGCGTCCCGATCTTTGTAATTGAGCAGCCTGGCGATTATGGGTCTAGAGGGTGTTCCAGGAACAGGTTTGGAGGATGGAAACCTATGGGCTCTCTCTACCACAAACATGTGGGATAGGGCCTCGCGGCCGAACAGGGTGATACATAGTTTTTCGACAAAGTCCTCCATTTTAGATGGCGCTTGCTGTTCCCCCACGCCAATAATTCTGACGTTATTTTTCCTGGAGCGACCCTCCAAGTCTTCGCATTTAGTGATAGTCGCCTTCATTTGGGATTCCAGGTGACTGACTTTGGCGGCCAGAGTTGTTGTGCTGTCATCGAGATTTGACACTCGTTGTTCGACCTCGTAGAGGCGTTCTGTGTGAGTGTCCATTCTGTGTTGCAGGAGGTCAACCTTCGAGGAGAGGCCATCCATTTTACTGTTGAAGTTTCCAATGCCGACCTTGAGGTCTAGTAAGAGGCTCTTGATGTCTGAGTTGGGGGTTCCCTCGTCAGTCTGGGCCATGTTGCTGGTTGGGGGTTCTGGGTCTCCTTGGAGCCTCAGGGTCTTGGGGAGTGCTCCGGATTCAAAGGTGAGTTTCCTTTGAGATCTGTCTGTTTTCCCCATTCAGGTGGAGTGACGGGAGACCTCTCGTGGGTTGTAGTATTAAATGGTGGTTGTATTCCGCCGATTGACTCTGGGAGATGGGGTTTGTCTACTCGCAGCTGAGGTGGTTCGCAGAGGGAGACGTTCTCGATTGGGCTTGTTTATCTTGGAACCTCTGCCGGGAGGGAACGCGGTGACGGCGCAGCAAGTGGCCCTCTCTTTGTTGGAGGGATGCGTAAGGTCTCTAAGGAGCTCTGGGCCGAGGTCAGAGGGTTGCGCGGGTGCCTTCCAGGGGCGCGGGGGGATTTGTCCGGCATGGAGGCTTCGGATGGGTATCGTGGTCTCGCTGGTAGAGGTAGGTATACGGAGGGGGGAGGAGGCGAGTGGCGAAGAGCCTGCGGCTGGCGGTCAGATGGGAGAGGGAGTCTCAACTGAGATGTGTGAGTTTGGGGAGATCTCCCTCTGCCTGCCCAGTGCCCTAGAGCCGAAGTAGGCTGTGGGGCATGTTACTGTACTCGCTCTGCCTCTCCAGATCCTCTCAGGTACCCCGTTGCCACATGACAACTGCCGGATTAATATGCTGTGCAGGGCTGGGTTTTTGATGGAGATGGGGGGGCAGCTATTTTTTCCTTCCGCTGTCCAGCAGTTTGCTGTTGCTTGTGGTAAAGTTGAACGCACTGGCGCTTATCCGCCGTTGCTGGGCTGGCGCGGTGATCTCGGCCAGTATTTGTGCATTGTTAGTGCCAACATCGGATCTTGTGGGGAGGTAGGGCTCCGGGGGGTAGAGCGGGTCTTTTACCTCCTTAGTTTATAGCACGCTGGGTCCGCCTTGGTTGCGCAGGGGGGGCCCATGCCGGGCTGCAGACAGTTCAATAAGCCTCCCCCCCCAGTGCACTCCGTACCTGCAGGATCTGGAGAACTTTGTCTTCACCTCGTAGTCCCTGTCCAGTCTCCCGATGCCCAACGCTGCGTTTCCAGAGCCTGCGTGAGGGGAGGCGGGGGATCCGGGAGGCAGCGCGGAGCAGCTTCTTGCTCCGGGGCCGCCCTGTGCTGGTGAGCCGGCGTTCGCTCGACTCCTGTGTAGGTTGCGCGGTTTCAGGGCAGCCACCTCGGCCTGGGCCGCAGTTGTTTCAGCTGGAGGGCTGGATCAGATGAGGGTCGGGGAGGGGGGGAGGTCCACTCCGGCCCCAGCCCGGAGTCTGCGGGCACCCCCAGCAGCGCCGGCCACCGGGATTCGTTCGAGGGATAAGTGGGTCTCCCTCTCTGGATCGCAGCTGCAGTCTCGGTGGTCTGCGCTTGCCGGGGCGCCGTGCGGGCCTGCGAGGAACTCCCGGGCGCGGGTTCAGAGGGGGAGGCTACATTTAGGGCTTCTCGACCACCGATTTCGCCCCAGGTCTCACGGGGTGGCAGAGCAGGGTCCTAAGGTACCGGTGGTTGACGGTCCGAGACTGCTTAACCAAATTTTGCGGATGATTAAACCGGATTAAATAAGGACGTGTGGGAGCTCTCTAGGAGGCAGCCATCTTGTTTGGCACTCTAGTGCCCTCGATACCTGGTCATGCTTTTGATATCATACTGCTGTCAAGCATGTATTCGAGAACCCTGTCTCCAAGAAGAACTCATTGTTTTTGACAGGGTAAGCTAGACAAGGCGCTTGTGAGAGGCTTCTTTTGAGTTCCTTTACTGCCTTGTTCTGGACCCCACTCCCACTTGACCCCCCTTCAACAGATGGATCAGGGGTCTTGTGATCTCTACGTAATCCTCAATGAACTTCCTACTGTAATTAGTCAGTCCAAGGAGGCTTCTTAGCTCACGTAGAGTGGTGGGGTCTTTCAGTTTTAGGAGTGCTTCCACTTTCTTCTCCTGGGAGTTATCTCATGCCCCAAGAAGTTGACACGGGTCCTGCACCACTGCGCCTTTTGGAAGGATAGTTTTGCTCGGTAACCCTCAACTGTGTCAGAACATAACAGATTTCCGCTATGTGTTCCTCCACAGTTGAGCTTTTTATCATGACATCATCCAGATAGGCCAGGTGACCCCTTTCACCCAAGTCGGGCATGGCTTTATATAGGAAGACGTTGAATTCATTGCCAGAGTTAATGTATCCGAAGGGAGTCTGCGTCCAGGTGTACTGCTGCCCCCCCCGAAGGTAAAGACCAGCTTGTATTGGTCCTGTCTACTGGCACGGTCCAGTACCCATTGGTCAGGTCAACGGCAGTGTATACCTTTGACCCCTGGATATGGGCCAGCCCCTTGTTAATCTAGGGGAGAGGCCATCGGGACATGTGGACCTGTTTATTCAGCTCCCTCAGGTCAGCGGAGAGTCTCCACTGGCCATTCGGTTTTAAAATCCCCAGCACCGGATTATTAAAGGTGCTGTGGACTTGACCAATTATCCCACAGGACTCAAGGTTTCTGATGATTTCCGTCAAGGACTCCATGGATGCAAGAGGCAAACGGTATTGCTTCACAAACACTGGAGTCATTCCAGGGTCCGTGGGAATTGTTGCTGTGTCGATTTCGGTGTGACCACAGTCATACGGGTCCACTGCATAGAAAATATTGAAAATCTAAGAACCCCTGTTTCAGTTTTGCTTTGCTCCGGATTTTCACAGACATCAGCTAGGTTGACCCGCTCTTCAATCATTTGCCTGAAGCCTGGAAAGACTTCCAGTTTTGCTATCTCAGCAGCTTCCTCCAGCTTCCTCCAGCTGGGTGGAGAGGTCCCTGGTTAGAGTATTAACCTGGACAGAGGGTTTCAAGTAGGAGAAGCTGTCATTGTGGACCTGGAAGATCACCTCATCCTGCCTGATGTCACAGGTCACCTCATCCTCACTGTAAGGGCAGGAAGAGTACACCAGGAAATTCCCCCCTTGCCGGGTAAAGATCCTGTCTGGTGGTAGGTCATTGTCACTGTCATTGTCAAAACAGTCATTGGAGATTGATCCTATCAGTTCATTTCAGTCATCAACCGCCATTCCAATAATGGTGCCTGCGCCCAGATTGATACTCCTAAATTCGCCGTTATTCATCAATATTGGAATGGTGTTGTGTTCTACATTGACTAATGGTGTTGGGTTTAACCCCAGCCTCCGCTGTTGGAGATGGGCGTTGAGGTGTACACATGCGTCAGGATTTTGCAGTTTCTGTCCTCTTTTAATTTTTTAATTCACGTGGGAATAGTCAGGTCTGTCCCGGGATGGTGACCTCCTCTCCAATTTGAACTTCAACTGCATTCGTCGGCAATTGGGCTGACCGAAATGCTTTTTCACAATTATCAAAGTCCATGGGACTAGTCCCTAGTCAGGACTAGGCTTTGTAATTTATCAGGTCGAACTTAATAGCAAAACGATTGAGAATGTCACTGCCTAAATAAAATGCAGCAGGGACATCTCGCACCACCCAACAATTGTGTTCTATGCTTTTGTCCCCTATAAAAATTTTGAGCATACACCTGCTAGGCAGGAGAGGTTTGGAATTGGGAGTTTCCAGGCCCATTTCCCACTTATCGATCAATGTATATGTGGGAATGGCTGGATCTTTTGGGAGCTGCCTGAACGTGGCTTCGCTGATGAAGCTCTTACCGTTGTTCAGCGAGAACAGCCTCCTTCGCCTCATTTAACCGAATAGGGATGAACAACTGTTCTCTAATTTATATCAGCTAAGCTTTGAGCTGGTTTCTCATCACTTTTGACTATGGAATTGGGATTTTCCGATTGTTAATCAGTATAAAACTTCAAAGTATTTCTTTCCAGTGTGGAATGCCACTTGAAACCGGAAGCAAGGTTGATTTTCAAGAATGGAGAGGAGTTCCTATCTCCAGTTTGTTGCCCTACAGTAATTACTGTCATGTCAGGTATTTGATTTTTCTGGAAATGAAACTCACTATGATCAGGTTTTTGTTCAACCATGTGGCATGTGCCATTTAAACTAACATGGTTGACACACACATGACCTTGTTCATACAGTCTATGAGGGGGGACAATCTATGCAGGATGTCATTCCCTAGTAGACAGGGTGTGCCCTCTGGAGTCACGACTATGACCGGGTGTTTCACTTTGTGTCGCCCAATGTATATTTCCAAATCTGCTCTCCCCTCAACAGGAATTTCATTCCCGTTGAAGTTTTGGAGTTGTCCAGGAAGAGGGGGGAAAGGGATCTGGTATCTCTCCCCGCTTCCTGAATTTAGCTAATTAAAGGCCCCTTTTGACAGAAGAGTGGCTTGGGATCCAGTGTCCACCAACGCTGCAAATGTACATTGCCCTTGCACTTGGACCGGGGCATAAAATCTACCCTCTTTCTCCTCCTATGGGCAAAGGTAATGTGCATTCAGGGCAAGCTGGGTGTTCAATTTCTTTATTTTAGACTCCGACACAGGGGTAGTTTGGGCATAATTCTGTGGTGGAGTTTGGGAATCTGAAAGCAACATTTTAAATTCTGATATCTGGGGAGTTTCGGGCTCCTTCTTTTCTGATTCTGGGCTGCCCCCCACCCCTTTTTGGAGGCAGTCACCAGAATCAATTTGGATACTCATTCTGGGGTTCAAGGATGGGCGATACTGAATCAGTCCCCACAACCACCCAGTCTTCATTTAGATCTCTTGGGACCCATTTTTTTTTTTTAGAAGAGTTCCCAAGTACCTGAAGGAGATGATTTTTTTCCCCAGAATACTCTGAGGATTCTTCCCCTTCAAACTGGAGGACACTAAAATGGGCCTTTTTAAGGTCTTTATTTCTCCTACCCACCTTCTGTTCCCTGGGTTGCAGAATTTCGGGGGCAAGAGATTTTTGTTACGGTTCCTGGGTGTCCAGAGGCTTTTCACAAGGGAGGAAGGAAGCTTCCTCTAGGGCTTTACACCCCCTTTCCCCTTGTGCCTCCTCCTCTGGAACCGGTGATTTGTCAGGATTCTCGCCCCGTCATTGTTCTGGGGTGTCAGACCCTTGGTTGGTGGGGTTCTGTTGAGCCCTCAAACATGAGACCCAGATCCTGGGTAAAGTTCTGGAACTGGCGCTCCAGTTGGGACTCCCGTTGCGGCTGGTACGGGGGTCTCTGTTCAAATCTAGGTGGGTCACGGGAAGGGTAACTATCCCTTCTCCCGTTGTACATTGGATATTGTACATTTTGGTAACCCTCCACCATTGGCCTCCCCTCTCCCGTATTGGGTTGTCTGGTTTCCTGAAAGCGGGAAAAGAAAGGAGGGTTGTCCTGCAGGTTGGGGTTTTGTGGGTACCGTGGGAAGAAACTTCACCAAGCATTTGGGGGATTACTGCCCTCCTGGGGGAAGTTAGGAGGGAAGTTTCCCGGGGCGGTCCTTATCTGATTGGATCCCCCCTGGGCTGGGGGAGTCCATACATACCCCACGATTGGTTGGTTGCCCTCGTATCTGGGACTTATATAATCAAGGGAGTTAGGGGTCCTATTGGTGGGATTACCTCCCTGACTGACACCTGTTTGTGATTGGCCAGAAGCCCTTGAGGGTCTCTGATTTTGCTGATTTTGTATAAGTAAATTTGTAGGCTCCCCCATCTCTAGGACTAGAAAGGAGGCAACCTTCACCTCTGCCACCTTATCAGCAGCAGGGGTGTTGGCTGGTTTGGGGTTTTTGGCCAGATTTGTATTTTCTGAAGGTTTTTGAACTTCATAAATGCGGGTCGCCTGCTCTATGACTGAGTCCAGAGATCTTTTATCATGGAAGTCCCTCACCAGCTGGGTCATGATGTACTTTGGGATCGCACGAAAGAAGGTAGTTATAAACTCCCTGCTATCCGTGCGCACCCTCCTAGTGGTTTGTGCAAAAGCGCCTTTTAGCTCCTGCACAAATTCTCGTGGGGCCTGATCTTCCCTGCACTGCAGATTGCAGGCTGCTTTGCGAGCCTCCTGGTGGTTTCTGTGGGAGGAAAAGTGTCTCAAGATGGCCGCCGTGTAGTTGGACCATCTTGAATGGTTCTGGCCCCCCAGTGCAGCAAAGAAGCTGGAGTACTCAGGAGAGAACGTCCATTTAACATACTCTATGCAGTTCTGGTTGTCTTTTAGGTGGAAAGTGTCCATCATCTGCTCATAGAGTTCCAAGTGTTCCCAGACAGAATATTTTGTGTTGCTGTATTATCGGGTTATGAAACTCCTAATGGCCTTAATCTGCCTAATGGGGTCTTTTGTCATAACTCTCTTGAATTTATGTGCCTTCTTTGGCTTAATCACCCGAGTCCACTCGCCCTCAAGACTCCGAGGCGCTGCTACTTGAGGTACCCTCATGATCATCTAGGCGCTCCCTGATTCCTTTAGCTTGGGAGAGGCTTGCAGAATGGTGGGTCCTAGTTTCTACTCTCCTGTGGCGCACACTGACTGGGTGGAGGTCTTCAAGATGCTCTTATGGGGCCTCTTTGCCTGTTGTTCCTGGGCAAATTGAACTAACTGGTCCCTTTGGAGGTAATGCTCCTGCAGGTCCGATTCCCTGACTCTCTCCTCATAGGAGGTTTCCTGGTCAGAGACATCAGTCTTTATGTTTTTGTACCTGCACAGGGATGCCCTTCTATCAATTCCTGGGGGGCGCTGACCTGTCAGCTCCATTATGCTTGGCCTATTAAATTCTGATGGCCTCATGGTTTCCAGCTTATATGAACCGGTAGCCATGAAGTAAGCAGTGCACAAAGGATTAAATGGGTGTGAGTCCCTTAGTAGAGAGGTCATCATACTATGATCAGGGGTTACCCTGTCCCTCTCTACCTGTTCGGGGTCCCTCCAGTTTGTATTAGATCTAGGATACCTCGCTGGTTTTTCTTTCTCAGCCCCTATCTCTTGATGACAGGCAAAGATCTGACCCTATTTGTTCGGCTATCAGGGTTTTCCTGGCCTCTATAACCTGCTCTTGCACTGCCACTTGTTTGTGGAGCCCATCATTCTCCTCACAGAGGGCCTTGTTATCTCTTTGTGTTACCTGTATAGTTTGGGCACCCTGAGCCAATTTTTGTTGTAGGAGACTCACCTCCTGAGTTTGTACATTTTTGGTTCGGGTATCCTCTTCCAGAGCACCTTCTATCCATCTGGCGTGCTCCAGTAGATTCCCATATTCTGCTTTAAGTTCATTTAGTTTCTGGAGGCCTAACTCACTTCCCTGTAACTCTGTTTTTTAATTTACTTACTTCCTGACATAGGGCATCTTTCTCCTGATTTAGGGTGCCTCTCTGTTCAGCCAGGCCAACCCTTTGTTGCTTGATGGTATTTAGTTTTTGGCGCTCTGCATCAAATTCTGCTGGAGAGTGGAGGTCTCTCATAATTTATTATTTTCCTCTTTCAATTTCTCTATCTGATCGTGTAGGGTAACTAGCTGCTCTGCACAGGCTCTATGATAACGTATTTGTTGATTTAACTTCTGTTGACTAGAGAGTCAACCTTTCCCTACTCTCCTCTTTCAATGCCTCTGATTGGGTCTCTTGATCTGCATTATTCCGCTGTTGAAGAGCTACGTCCTCTTTTAATTTTATGATGTAATTTCCTGATTCTACCTCCAACTCTTGGCTCTTTTGTAATTTTTGTTCTGCTAAATTTCGATCAGTCTGGATTTCATTCAATAGTTCAGATTGATTCTGCGCCAGAGTTGTATTTTCCTCTTTCTTTTCCCGCATCACTCCCATGTGGAGATACATGTAGGCCGCAATCCTGGCAATTTAAATTTGTTCCTCTTTCATTTTTGGGGTCATATATAACTCACTCAAAGCTTGGTGTAATAGACCACCGTCCTGCCTTGTATCCATGTCTATGGCGGTGACCTGCTGCATTGTTTCTTCTAGCCAGACTTTTTCATCTTGTTCTGGTCATTCACCTGTGACAAATAGCTTGTGCAGAAGGTGCTCCCTAGCCATATTGATCTCTACTACAGTCATTTTGGACATGTTCTTTCTTTATTAATGCATTTATTTATGTAAGGGTAACCTGTATTCTATTGCTTTCTGTCTATTTTGTGGTTGAATTAGCTTTAATTTTATAGATACAGGCCTGGTATTTGTTTTTGGGGAGGCGCTTCTACAGTGTAACACAGTATTCCAACTACACAAAGTTTCACTACCTTGCAGGTTAGTCTGCTGTGTTAGACTGTCAGGGTGGCAACCAAAACCCAAATCCCAGCGACAAGCCGCCAAGTTTGTTAAGGATTTCAATCAGGCGACACACACCTTGGTCTCAGCCTAGGATGTAGCGCTCAATTGATATGCCGTTCTCTTTATTTTATGCGAATTCCATTTGAGACGGTACACCACTCGTATCACACCCCCTTTTTCAAATACCCCGGGTCACAATGGACTATGAACCAGGCCGGTTGGTGAAAATGCAATATTTCATTTATTGTTAAAAATTCAAAGGAAATCATACAATTTTTAATATGGGGCAGCAATCACCAATGGGGTGATATTTACAATAGAAATGTAAGCAATGCACTTAATTAACCTTCTCCCAGAACATATACTCTGCACAATTGAATGGGAGCACTTTTTGATTTAGGAAAGATAGCACCTAAATTAAGGGTCCCCCCTGCAATGTTCCCTCAACCCACAATTAATCAGATTCTGAATGGATAGAAAGAAGCAGCAGGTAGTCAGGGATAAGGGACTTTAAACACTTAGCAAAGGCCTAAAATAACACTCACATTTTACAAATAATTAATTAATGTGTGGTTAAATTATAATATACATATTTTTTATTACAATAGCAGGTAGGTTATATCGCTGGCAATCCCAAGGCGAGGGATCAGCAACAGACATACAATTCAAAAATGAGTTGAAAGTTTAGAGCATGCTGAAGCCAAATGACACGTTGGAAAACTTGCTTTAAATTACCCAAATGGTTTTTAATAAAAACGGGTGAAATACTCTGATTTGGGGTGTGGTTTTTCTGTTGGGGGATAGAGGTATATCACAGGGACAATATAGAGGTGAAAATAGGCATATAGCTGGTGAATTGTGAGAGATTTGTAAGGTAGAGTGAGGTTCGTTTTTAGGAAAATAGAGCAGTTAAAAGTGAGAAATCGGTTTTGAAAGGAAGGAAAATGTTACTTACACTAAATCATCTAGGCTTTATTGTTAAAGAGGAACACAGTAAGCTCCAAGGTTGATTTGCAAGGTCAGCCTTGTCCCCCAGTGCTTAACCCCAACAATAAAATATATGGAAATTAGTTTGATTACTCTAAATATAACTAAGGGCTATAATTTACACCAGACAAAATTGAAAAGAGATGGCGGTAGCACTTAAACATTAAGGACAGGATACGAGGATAATTCTAACAGTTTCAATGAATTACCAGGGTATAAATATGACTATTTAGAGAGTGGGATAAGGACAAAGGCAAGACAAGATAGGATATGTGTTTCTATGGGGTGGTGATTGTACACAAAGTCCACTTTTTGGTTTTGGGATTTTTGGACAGTCAACAGGGTCTAGTCACCACATGGCGGCACACCTGCCAAAAGTCAGCTGGGCAAGGTCTGGTCACCGGGTAGCGAACAGCTGGGCAATTCGGGTCACAGGATGGCACAGGTACCGCTGGATGCAGTCAGTGGGCAAGCAGTTTGTGGGCAGCAAGCCAGACTGATTTCAGGATGCAAAAGGTACCACAGCTTTCCCCTTTTTAATGGGAGATTAGTGGGTTGATTCTGGATCACTGGCCTTGCTGGGATAGGAATCAGCTATGCTTGGGTTCTGCAGTGGGCTCTGGAGTAGGGTCAGCAATGCTTTGGCCTTGTAGTTGGAATCAGCAAGGTGAATGGAGCAGATCAGGAACGCAGGAACCTCAGGAAGAGTGTGTGTCTAAAGTCTTATCATGGATTCTTATTTATAATGCATAATGACATCAGGTATATGGCTGGGCAGGCTTAGCTAAACACATCTCTAACCCACTGGATTGATCAGGGGTTCTAGTCCCCGCCTCGCTAACAGCTGGTTGGATTTCAAGGGCAGGATGTCAGATTTATGATGTGAGTTTTACAATGTTCTAAAACCTCCCACAGTTACTTTGGCTAAAATCCGATTCTGCCTCAAATGGTACATTTATACATTTGAAGTCTCTTAGCAAATTACATAAACAGGTTACATATTTTGTGCAGACCATTGCAGTCCAACTCTGCAATCTGTGAGACATTACTTTGTATGTTTAATAATCTTTGGTCATTTTCAATTTGAAATGTTCGGCCTAAAATTCCTTTGACTTTACACGTGCGTACATACTATCATGGGGCCTATTTCTGTTAATTTCTAACTTTCCATCATGTGTCCTTTCCCCATGATTCACATTCTTCTGGCGTTCGTATCCCATACATGCTATTGACAGCCAAGATCTTTTATTTAAAAGCCACAAAAATCACATTTAAACTACTATATTTTTACATTTTTGCAAAGTCCTGTTGCAAAGATAACTGTTTTTAAAGTTTCTTAATTAAATAGTCTTTTGAAACAAATGGGCATCCTTTGTCCTACACTGGCCCATTTTTTTCTTTTCAGCTACCACCAACTGCCACTTCCCCCAGAGGGAGGATGGGGTTTTCCCAGCTTGATTGAAGGTTCATTGCCCCTTCTCTACTTGGCACGTCCGTGTCCTGGAAATTCCATTGTAAAGGGCTCAGCCCAGACCAGATTTTGTCCAAGCTAGTAATTATCACTGGGTTGTTAGTATCTACTGAGAGGCAACCTTTTCTTTCTGTCATCCTCTTAGCAGAAACCTGTCTTGGGCTGATTCCTCCCCCCATGCAGCCACTGAAGTTTAATTTACTTGCATTTATTTTTGTTCTGAATTGGAAGAAAATCTGCTGAATATAACAATTTCATACATTGTATTTTCACAGTACAATCCCCTGTTCAACCTAGTACTCTCAAACAAGCATGTTTCTGCTTTAGTTTGAAAATCCAATTTTTACACATGTGGTGTAAACTGCTAGCACTCTGCTTTCAAACTCGGTTTTTGACTTTCCATCTGGATTGTAGCTATCATTATTTTCTTTTAGAAAGTAGCTTATTTGAACCACCTATGCACTGAAATTGACATAGCCCAGAGCTGGAGTTCCTTTGAATTACTGATCCTTGACACTTTGTAACTTAAAAGTGAAGCTTTTTCCTGTGTGGCGGAAAAATTAAGTTTCTTTGTTGATTTTTCTCAGATTTGGTTTGACAGAGCCTGTCATTCAGATTTTGCTGAAGCACAATGGGAATATGAATGGGCATGGCAGGGTCTTATTACTAACAGTAGTTTGAGGAGGAACAGATAAAAATAGCGTCAGAGCAACATCATTTTAAGGTAAAACACCCCCTTTTCAATGGGGACTTTGGGCTAGCAGTAAAGAAGCGCTGCTTTTTTACCCTATTTCTTTTGTATATGTAATTACACACCCTCAGTGTGCCCCCTTGTTCCATCCTGCCCCATATGTGCTTGGCAAGATGGTGCAGCCATCTTTTTGTCGCTGCAAAATGCAGTTTTGATGCAATGGTGCTTACAGGAACCAGCGCAGCCATTTTGCTGGTGACTGCAGATGCGCAGCTTGGTGATGTGGGGAAGTTCTGCTGAGTGGGTAAATATATCCCACAATTGTAGAAGGATCAAATAGAGGGAAAAATAAACTATTCAGAGAATGCAAGCAGAGGAAGCAAAACTAGTGCAGACGAAACTAGTGAAGGTAGCTTCCGTATCCGCAGTGCCGCCCAAAAAAAAGATTGGGGGAAGAGGGAGGTGTCTCCGGCGCCACACAAGCAAGGATAGCAGCTGTGTGGGCAAATAATAGGCAAGAAAAGTGGGAAGGAAATCAGCAATATAAGGGACCTCAGTGGCAAGGAAGAACACCAAGAGGATGAGGTGGGCCCGAGGGCAAAGGGGCGGGGATATGGAGGACAAGGGCCCAGAGGGGATATTCAGGGGCAGTGTTGGTCATGCGGGAGCACTTTGCCCGGGAATGTTGTAGCAGAGCGGGAGGAAACTATCCATATAACCAAACCTACTACAATCAACAGCAGTACGGGAACCCCACCCCGGTAGCCCACAGGGGCCAGCACAAGGAGTATATGCAATACCCCTACCCTACCCCCAGCTACCTCCCCAGATGCCTGGCCACAGTACATATCACCACCCTCCTCATGCTATCCAGACACCCCAGACTCGCCCCAACCAACAGGTAGGTGGAAACAAAAACCCTTTTGTCACCACCCTGAACGGCGTATTCACGCCATATCAAGGTGCCTGTGTGCTTGGAGGGGTCCCCTTCGCTTTCCCAGGGATAGGCACCTATCCCAACTAGGACAGCCCACAGAGAGCACTTGCTTGTCCAGTATTGTCAACAACCTTGTATCCAGAGAGGAACCAATGGTGCGGGCAGGGATAGGAAACAAACAACTCATCTTTATGGTGGACTCAGGGGCAGAAAAGTCATGCATCTGCGAAGATGACTTCCCATTATCGGGCCAAACTCTCGACACACAATGATTCTCTGGGGATGTGGTCACAGTTCCTTACACAGAAGATTTAGACGTCAAGGGAGGAAAGTAGTGCGAGCACCACTCCTTTATTATGAAAGTTCCCCTGTAATTTTACTGGGAAGAGACTTGCTCAGTAAATTAAATATGACCATATCATTCACTGAGAGAGGGGTTGTTTGTTCCACCGCTCGTATGTGCTCCCTCAGAACAATGTTGCCGATCCATCCAATGGCAAACGAAATAATGGTAGTGTGCCGCTATTAGGCTGTTCCACTATCTGCTCCTGCTGCTTCATGCGAATGCCATTGCCAAGGAGAAGGGAGACTGCTCGCCTAAGTGGAAACATTGTGGACTTCGCTAGCTGATGTTGAATTCCACCTTTTGGCGCAGCCCGCACCCCGTCTGCACCCTACAAACAGCAGTGGTTACGCGTACCGGAAGTGTGCCGTGTTAAGCTGTTCCAATATCTGTTTCTGCTGCTCCATGCGAACACCGTCACTAAGGAGAAGGGAGACTGCTCGCCGAAGTGGAAACATTGTGGACTTCGCTAGCTGATGTTGAAGTAATTACTGTGACTTCTTTTTTTGCTTTTGCTGCAGGGCTTATTCTATTGGGACTATGTGTGGACTGAGTCTCCTGTATTGCCACACTTACGTTTTTCCTTGTTTTTCTTTTTTCAGTTCCACCTCTTGGCCCCGCCCACATCTGCAGCCTACAAACAGCAGCGGCCACGTGCACTGTGCGCGCACCGGAAGTACGCCGCAAGTGTGCCGCTGTTAAGCTGTTCCACTATCTGCTCCTGCTGCTTCATGCACACGCCGTCGCTAAGGAGAAGGGAGACTGCTCGTCTAAGTGGAAACATTGTGGACTTCGCTAGCTGACATTGAAGTAATTACTGGGGCTTCTTTGTTTGTTTTTGCCGCTGGGTTTACTCTTTTTGGACTCTATTGGGGCTACATGTGGGCTGAGTCTTCTGAATTGCCACACTTACGTTTTTCCTTGTTTTTCTTTTTTCAGTTCCGCCTCTTGGCCCCACCCGCACCCCCTCTGCAGCCTACAACAAAGCAGCGGCCACACGCACCACACGCCCAGCGGAAGTGCCCTGCAAGTGTGCCGCTGTTAGGCTTTTCCACTATCTACTCCTGCTTCTCCATGCAAACTCCGCCGCTAAGAAGTACAGAGACTGCTCGCCTAAGTGGAAACATTGTGGACTTCGCTAGCTGACGTTGAAGTAATTACTGGGACTTCTTTGTTGGCTTTGCCGCAGGGGTCACTCTATTTGGACTCTATTGGGACTATGTGTGGACTGAGTCTCCTGTATGGCCACACTTACGTTTTTCCTTGTTTTTCTTTTTTCAGTTCTGCCTCTTCGCCCTGCCCACAACCCCTCTGCAGCCTACAAATAGTGTGCCGCCGTTAGGCTGTTTGGCTGTGTGGTGTGCGGGTGACACTCTAACTTTCTTTAAATATTTTTTCATTTATAGTGGCACACATATTGTACTTTTTGAGGTTGAAAGTTTCTGGTGCTTTGATTGAATTGGACTTGCTTGCAACAATAGTTATATATGTAGATTACTGTGAGCAACACATGACCGGTTACAATACGTTTTCAGGAACACAATATTCACTCATTATTAGTAATCACAGTGTGAATTTGTCGTTGTCTTGGGTGCTCTCAATACTGACTCATGTCTTATCGATCTCACATTCGAACACTGGTGATACTTTAAGATTAGCGACTCCAGCAACCCTGTGCAAGAACTGCTAGACTTTACACGCTGTACATGGTCATGTAGTGTGATAGGTTTTGTCTGTTTAGCATAGCACCACGTCTATCTCCGAGGGTACGATACAAACAAGTCTGAATAATACAGCTCCCATACAATTTCATGATTCCAGTTATGATACGGATGCTCAACTTTCTCAGAATTATCCACTCAATGAACGTGCCATGGATTCTAACACCACCCCATATAGCCAACAGTCTATTGCAGTTGAACCCAAAGATAGCGTCTATGCAAAGAGCAACCCTATATTGGCACGGACTCATGTCCAACTTTCTGCTCATATTGGGAGGTTCAAGCAAATCTACTCAATGCCAATCTCAAAATGGGGTTAGGATAGAGAATGAAGAGGCGAGTTCAACTTTTGACTACTGCTTGGATGAGCCATTCATCAATTGTGTTTCAGACATCTCAATTTTGGCTCCTACACTTCAAGCAGAATGTGTCAAACGCTATAGAAAATCTTTGGGTCATGCATCTCCCGCTTCGATGTTACCGTCTGAAGTGGAGGAAATTAGCTTATTCAACACCTATCGGAAAAAGCTGAGGATCTTAATACTTGGCAGGGCAGGTCATATGCAACCATGGCAGAGTGTCCCTCGACGAGTTCTCCTACCATGGCCAGTAATGTTGCCATATCTAGGAATGGTTTTCCTTCACATGAACAAACATACTGGTTGCCAAGTGGGTCGGGTAAGGGCCCTCTTCCTAATAGCATGAAACAGGGTCTTAGCACCAAGTTTCAAATATTGCAACCATTTCATGAAAACCTATTTTCCTTTGTAATGTATCACTGAGACAAGAACCTCTTTGTATCACTAATAACCAAAGCATCACATTCAAAAGCAAAAAGTAGTGTTTAAACAGCTTTTATTATTTAGCTGCTGTTCTTATTTTGATTTTAGTGGTAAGTTACTAGCAAGTAGGCTGAGAGGCCTATGTGAGAGGTCTTTTATTCATAAGATTGATAATGGTTCAGGTGGAGTATTGGTCAAGAGGGAAGAGATAAGTGAGTCATTTCGCTCCTTCTATGAAACCTTGTATGCTGAAGATCGTACTCCATTGGAAAGTGAGCTGGTGGAGTTCTTTGACAAGATTGATGTCCCCTGTTTGTCTAGCGAAGCCAGAGAGTTTTTAGATGCTCCAATATTAGTTGAAGAGGTTTTGCAGGCTATTCAGAATCTGAAGACTGGAAAATTGCCGGGTCCTGTCAGCTTACCGACTGAATTTTGTCAATCCTTTGGTGAAGCACCAGAATTGTGTGCTCTTTGGGAAAGATGCAACCAAATGTTGTAACTATCACCCTATATCCCTTCTTAATGTTGATGTTAAGGTATTTACAAAAATGTTGACAATCAGGTTGGATACGTTTATGAGTAATTTTGATATATGAGACTCCAGTAGGTTTTATGAAGCATCGCTATGGTTATGACAACATTAGAACCCTCATTGACATTCTGAACCTGTCAAACACAGAAACAGGAAACTTGCTCTTTATTTTTTTGGGTGCAGAGAAAGCGTTCCATAGTGTAAATTGGACCTTCTTAAATGTTACTCTGCTGAGGATGGGTTTTGGCCCTTTATTCATTAATGCAGTTGGAGCACTACAGTCAGATATCAGTGCCAGGGTTTGGGTAAATGGAGTCTTGTCAGCTTCTTTTAAGCTTTTTAAGGCCACACATCATGGGTGTCATTTATCACCTTATCTTTTTAATTTGGCTTTGGAGCCTTTTTTTATTTATATTCGACATGCTCTGTGTCTTTCGGAGTTTAGAGTGCGGGAGCTCGATATTAAAACGCTAGCCTATGCAGATGATGTTACGATTGTTCTTGGCAACCCTGAGGAGGGGGGTACTGTTTTGAGAAATATGATTGAGGAGCTCGGTAGACTCTCAGGTTACAAAATAAACTGGGAAAAAAAACAGTGGTATTTCCAGTACGGAATACTCCTGTACGTAACCAGTTGGACTGCAACTGCAAATGGGAAAATGAATGTGTGAAATATTTAGGGGTATATCTCACTAGCGACTTAAAATGCATTGCTGGGTTTAATCTAGATAGAATCATAGATATTCCTTGGCGAGATATTCGTAAATGGGGAAGGCTTTCATTATCTATTTGGGCTAAGATTAATGCCATCAAAATGGTTCTCTTGCCTAAAGTCTTATACGTCATTCAGTCACTTCCATTAAGATTCACCAAGAAGGTTTTGGGTCGAGTAGATAGAATTTTTAAACAATGTCTGTGGGGTATTGGGAAAAGACCTAAGATACCAAGGTATCTTATGGTTCGAAGTGTTCATGATGGAGTGTTTGGTTACCCCATTCTTGATAATTATTATAAAGGTTTTTTGACAAAAAAATCAGCTTTTTCTTGTTCTACAAATGTGTTGGGGACTCCACTTTCGGCTTGGATTGAAAAATACAAAATGAGACCATTTCTCCTTAAAAGTCTGTATTCTTTCAGTAGGGTACCCATACAAGTTGTGAATTTACAAACAGTATTATCTTCAAAGGATGTGATTTTATTGTGGCTGCTCCCCATAAAGTGTCAAGCTTTTTGAAACTCTTTCCGGTGGAGAGTCATTCAGTCGATTCCTGGGATAACTTGAGGCTTGCATGGTCTAATGAGTTAGGAGTAGATTTGTCTTTGAAAGAATGGGAAAACATATGGAGAGTCCCAATAAAGGCGAAAGTGGACATGAATTTACGCTACATTCAGCAGTGAATTTTAGGACGACTTTATTGGACTCCAGATAGAATGTATAGATTTGGCCTGAGTGATAGTGATATGTGTTGGGGTTGTTTGAAGGAAAGGGGCACCATGTTACATATGTTGTGGGATTGCACAAAGGTGAACGGATATTGGAATGATGTTCTAGATAGGATTGGCATGGTGTGGAATATTGCTTTTCCAAGAACACCTTTGGCTGTACTTTTGAAATCCCCAAATTGTGTTCAATATTTGGTTTGTTTGACGTTGTGTTGGATCACTAAAGTTCTTCTGGTGGCCGCTAGACACATTTTGCGTGTCTGGAAAACAAGGAAAAAGCCATGTGTTGAAGAATGGCTAATACATGTGCAGCTCCTTTCGCGTTTTGAGAAGATCAAATTTGACAAACTGCATAGAGATGAAGCTGATAATCAACAATGGAGTGTTTTTAATTAATTTTATGTTTAATATGTGGCTGGAGTTTGGTTGTTTATGTTTTAGTTCCTTAAGAGTGTGTGAAGGGGGGTAGGTTTCAGGGGGTGGGGGTTAGTGCTGTGTTATGTTGTGTGTCTTGTGTTGGTATGTGTGTTATTGGTATCTTTGACAATATTATATCAAAGTTTTGTTTAACATTTTAAAAATCCTGTGGATATTCTTCTTATTGTTTATGCAATCTGTTTTTGATTTTATTATAAGTTTCATGCTGATTGCCTATCCATTAATTTGTTGCATTGAAATGTTTGTTATCCTGAAATATAACTGTGTTGTTATTTAATTGTTCCTTAAAAGTTAAATAAAGAGAACAAAATAAAATTTAAAAAAACAAAGCAAACACCATGTTTGAAGATTTGGGACAAAACTGGGCCTGGAGGAAAGACAGAGCCCTATAAGTGTCATACAGTTGCACATACATTCAGAGTCCCATGGGGTGTGTGTAGTATCACACTCCTAAGTGGAAACTTGGAAAAAAGGTCTACCAATGCCAGGCAGAAGGGTGACTTATTGGTAGGTCGACGTCTGGATTTTAAATCATTGGACTGTAAGGGCACCGGAGGTACGGCGTCCAGTGACGTTTCAGCTTGAGGAGATAGAAGCCTTCTTCTAGGGCCAGGAAAAGGTCTCCCTAAATGAGGGACATGTAAATAAGGGGGGTAGATTAGTAGGATGAACTGAGATTTGATAAGGTACATAGCACCACACACCGTGGGTAATAATAAGCAGCGCTCAGATACCTGAGGGTTCGTAGCGCTATATAAGTGCCAAATTATTATTATTATTATTATTAGCAGTGAGTACATGTGTGCTATGAAACAAGGGATAGAACATAATAAAATTACGTGTGGTTTACACACGCGCAGTTCCTGACTGACCTTGAATGCAAGTCCCTGGGTCTGGGCCCTCTGGAATGGGAGGGAAGCTGGTTCAGAACCTGGTGGGTAGGAAAAATGGCGTATCCTAAATAGAGTTGGTAACTGTAGTACAAGAAGAATAGGGGAGGTATGTAAGTGGAATGGAGGGGTTGTAAGTCTAAGCAAGCTGGATACATTGTAGAGCAGATCAACAGCTGCCCATCCCATTAATGGTTACCTGCTGCAGAGATAAATCTTGCATATCGACCTGTTCATCTGATAGATGCCGAGAGAAGAGTGGAGCAGGCTCCTGAAATCAGAAGCAGAGGATTGTCGAGTAAGTGGCTTTCGGGCGGGGGACCAAAAATAAGGGCCCAAAACATGCTCGCGTGCACAACTTGCATCCTGTCTCCTACCTTGAATCATGTAGAAAAAGGAGGGTTTGCGGCACTAAATCCACAACAACTCAGACATAATCTGACCACAGGAGAACAGGAGGCCCTTAAGACTCTAGCAGAAAACAAATCCCTGGTAATAAAAGCAGCGGACAAGGGGGGTGGCATCCTTGTCCAGAGTACCAATCAATACAAAGAAATGGTCATGGCCCTCCTTAATGAAGAAGGCAACTACAAACAACTGAAAAAAGATCCCTCAGTTGATATAAGGGAATAGTTTCTTACCTGTAACTCCATTTCTCCAGCGTTGGTATCTTTCATGGATTCACATGCTTTGAATATTCCCCGTCGTCAGGATGGGAACCTCAGTCCTTCTTAAAATAGCGTTTTCCCCTGGAAAACTTTGACACTTTTGTGTCCTATCAACGTCTTTTTGGGTGCTTAGCCAGCACCCAATAGGACGTAGGGTATAAATAGCCCCGCCTCCGCAGCTTCCCGTCAGATTTTAACCTCCACAGTAGAGGAACCGAACCAGGTTTGCATGCAGGGAAGGCCGGCGGGCGCATGTTAATCCATGAAAGATGCCAACGCTGGAGAAAAGGAGTTACAGGTAAGAATATACACCCTTCTCCAGCATTGGATCTTTCATGGATTCACATGCTTTGAATAGATTACACAGCAGTAGCAATCATGCATGGAGGCGTGTAATGCAAACCAATACATCACAGAATCACATACATGAGACCAGAAAAACCAACCCAGCAGTTATAACATTCAAATAGTTACCTCGAAGCTGTGGGGCTTACCTTATTGAAACAGGTGTTGCAGGACTGCACGTCCCACTTGGACATCCGCACCATGCTGCTGTTCCAGGAAGTAATGCAGAGTAAAGGTATGCGGCACCGACCAGGAGGCTGCCTGGCAAATGTCCACCAGCGGAATCCCCGACCATAATGCCGCCGACTAAGCTGTAGACCTCGTCGAGTGTGCCTTTGGATGCCTCTCCAAAGGCTTTCCCGCCTTAGAGTGACAGAACGAGATAGCCAACGACACCCAGCGAGATAGTCCTTGCTTGGAGATTACCCGTCACTTGACAGAGGGTCCATAAGCCACAAATAGGTGTTTTGAAAGTCTGAACTCCTGGTACGACTCAGATAAAATTTCAATGCTCTTTTCACATCCAGCGTATGCAGTGCTTTCTCTGCCGACGTGGAAGCAGCAGCAAATAACAATGGCAGCATGATGGAAGAACGTTTATGAAAAGTGGCTGGCACTTTTGGAATAAAGTGCAGGTTAGTGGCCAACACCACCTTGTCCTTGAAGAAACGTAAGTACGGAGGATCCACCACCAGAGCTTGCAACTCAGATATTCTCCTTGCCGAAGTAATGGCCACATAAAATGCCACCTTCCACGACAAGAACTGCAGGGGCGTCGATGACAGGGGTTCAAACGGGGGCCTCATCAGACCTGACAGAACCACATTGAGGCTCCACCCCGGAGGGAATTTCTTGACTGGAGGAAAGGTCCGAAATAACCCCTTCAGAAAATGCTTGACAAAACGATCACTAAACAGAGGCATAGCATGCCGCTTCCGAGTGAATCTAGAAATTGCTGTCAAGTGTACTTTTATGGAGGAGAACGCCAAACCTTTATTTGCCAAGTGCAACAAGTAGGGTAGAACTTGTTCCGGTGAAATGTTCAAAGGGTCCACCCCAAGCTGGCCCTTACACCACATAAAAAACCTAAACCTTTTCCATTTGCATGCATGGGAGACATTCGTGGATGGGGCTCTAGCCTTCTCCAAAATGCGGCGACAGTCACCAGAAATGTTCAGTAGGGCAAATTTAGAGAAATCAGCAGCCAAGCCGTCAGGCTGAAAGACCCTGGATCGTGGTGCCAGACAGCGCCCTTGTCCTGAGACAGAAGGTCCGGCGTCACTTGCAACCAAATCGGTTCCACAACGGATAGATGAAGTAGGTCCGAGAACCACGGTTGCCTGGCCCAGTACGGGGCCACCAGAAACACATGGCATGGGTATTTCCGAATCTACTGGAGTGTCCGTCGAATGAGTGGAAATGGAGGAAATGCGTAAGCGAACCGGTCCGTCCACGGGAACGCATCCTCCAGAGAGTCGGGCTGAGGCCACCTGCTGGCAAACTCCTTGCACTTCTTGTTCTCCCGCGTGGCAAAGAGATTCAACGAAGGACGACCCCATTTCCGGAAAATGGTTGACACCTGTTGTTCCTTCAGCTGCCATTCGCGGTTTTGGATTACCTCTCTGCTGAGCGAGTCCGCCTGCACATTCATCTCCCCCGGCAGATGAAACGCTACAATACTGATGTCGTGTAACAGGGTCCAATGCCAAAGTTCCTGATCTTCTTTCGAGAGCACCTTGGAGTGAGTGCCACCTTGCTTCCTAAGGTAAAACATTGTGGTGGTATTGCAAGGCATAAAATAAGCGGTATCGCATCGCCATTTGCGATACAATACAGCTGTTTTGCTGTATATTTAATGAATCATGTCGCACAAACTGCAATATGATTCATTAAATATACAGCAAAACAAAAGATTGTGCCTAAACTCTGCCACTACTCTGCCTGAGTGAGTCTGTGCACAGCGTGCACAGCAGGCGATGCAGAAGCACCAGGGCTGGGCTAAAAACATTGTATCAATGTTATGAGCCCAGACCAGCCCGGATGCAACGTCATCACGTGAGAGGAGGATCTCAGTCCCCCTCTCACACTGGCTCTGGCGTTTTCTGAGGTAAGGAGTGCTTAGGGGAGGTTTGTTTGGGGGAGCCGGGCCCGTTTTGCATTCATGTTTTATGGGGGGCTGGGTGTTTAGCAAGTGGCCATCCTAGGCAGAAATATTTCTCCCGCCTGTTCGGGTGGGAGAAATATTAATTCCAGCCATACTTGCTATTACCCAGCCCCTCAGTAACACAGCATGCTTGAATAAGGGTTTAAATATTCTTTCATTTCATGAAAGAATATTTAAAGCCTTCTACGAGCCGGCTGCATTATTACTGCGGGTGCTGGTTTTAGAAAGTAGCTGACAACATTATTTCTCCCGCCCGTTTGGGCGGGAGAAATATTATTGCCTGCCACTCTCTAACACCCAGCACTCGCAGTAATAACGCAGCCTGCTCGCAGAAGGCTTTTGAAATTTGAAAAGGTCTTCTGCGAGCAGGCTGGGTTATTACTGAGGGTGCTGGTGTTAGCAAGTGGCTGACAATAATATTTCTCCCATCCGTTCGGGCGGGAGAAATATGATTGCCTGCCACTCTCTAACACCCAGCACTCGTACTAATAACTCAGCCTGCTCGCAGAAGGCTTTTGAAAAGGTCTTCTGCGAGCAGGCTGCATTATTACTGAGGGTGCTGGTGTTAGCAAGTGGCTGACAGTAATATTTCTCCCGTCCGTTCGGGAGGGAGAAATATTATTGCCTGCCACTCTCTAACACCCAGCACTCGCAGTAATAACGCAGCCTGCTCGCAGAAGGCTTTTGAAATTTGAAAAGGTCTTCTGCGAGCAGGCTGGGTTATTACTGAGGGTGCTGGTGTTAGCAAGTGGCTGACAATAATATTTCTTCCATCCGTTTGGGCGGGAGAAATATGATTGCCTGCCACTCTCTAACACCCAGCACTCGCACTAATAACGCAGCCTGCTCGCAGAAGGCTTTTGAAAAGGTCTTCTGTGAGGAGGCTGCGTTATTACTGAGGGTGCTGGTGTTAGCAAGTGGCTGACAATAATATTTCTCCCGTCCGTTCGGGCAGGAGAAATATTATTGCCTGCACCATTCTAACACCCAGCACTCGCAATAATAATGCAGCCTGCTCGCAGAAGGAGGTCTTCTTAAACAGCAGGCACATGTTTTTTTGTCTTTTTATTGTGCATGGGGTGGGGGGCAGCGATGGTGTCTGTGGGGAGCGGTGCAGGCCAGTAGGGAACATAGTTCCACTATTTCTTTTCGTACACTTCGACCACTGCTGAGGGTGCTGATTTTACCAAGTGGCTGACAACATTATTTCTCCCATCCGTTCGGGCGGGAGAAATAATGTTGTCAGCCACTCTCTAACACCAAGCAACAGGCCCAGCTGAAGATGCGTGCCCCCCCCCCGTCCTCCCACTGCTGAGGGTGGAAAATGGTGCAGGGTCAGACTGGGGCATTTAATAATTGACTCTGGCACCAACTAAAAAGTGCTCCACAGTTGCAAATGGGAATTCATTCCTTTTGTGGTGCTGTTTGAATAACCCAAGGGGAAGGTTTCTGATGTGCAAATTGTACATTTTAGAGAATATTTATTCAGCAACACTGTTCAAAACTATAATAGTCCAGTTGAGTAACTCTTCAAACTGGCCCACATTGGCAAAAAAGGTGTGCCACTAATTTGACCCAAAAGACAGGCCCACACAGCTTTCAGAAAGCCTTTCAAAAGGTCTTCTGTGAGCAGAGCAGACTGTGTTATTACTGCGGGTGCTGGTATTAGCAAGTGGCTGAGAATAATATTTCTCCCACCCATTCGGGAAGGAGATATATTATTGCCAGCCACTCTCTAACACCCAACACTCGCAGTAATAACACAGCCTGCTCGCAGAAGGCCTTTGAAAAAGGCTTCTGTGAGCAGCAACAGGCCCGGCTCAAGATGTGTGCCTCCCGGCCCGCCACTGCTGAGGGTTGAAAGTGGCGCAGGGTTAGACTGGGGCATACAATAATTGTCTCGGGCACCAACGAAAAAAGTGCTCCACAGTTGCAAATGGGAATTCATTCCTTTTGTGACGCTTGAATAACCCAAGGCGGAGGTTTCTGATCCAGTGTGATGCAAATTGTACATTTTAGAGAATATGTATTCAGCAAAACTGGTCAAAACTATTAGCCACATTATAGTCCAGTAACTCATCAAACTGGCCCACATAGGCAAAAAAAGGTGGCCCACTTTGACCCAAAAATGGGCCCACTCATGCATTTTGCGTTTTTGGTTAAGCCACGGGCCTATTGCCCTATAGGCCAGTCCGAGCCTGCAATGGTGCATGGAGGTTAGCTGCCAAATTTATCACGAGGCAGGCAGCCAGAGCCAGTAGGAAGCTTTACACTAGCCATAACGTTAATGTGAGCACTGCAAAGCCCATATTAAAAGCACCAGAACGGAAATTATTACTTTTTTTGCTGTGCTTTGCGGACTGGAAAATATGGGGGCATTTGCTGGACCCCACTCCTCCCAGAGGCTCGAGTCCTCTTTAGTTTGTAAAGGCTAAAGGCCCCAACGCTGTTCCAGATTGCTGGGCTGGGTGTACTGTTAGCAAGTGGCTGAGCTAACATTTATTTCTCCCGCCCATTCGGTTGGGAGAAATATTATTTTCACTCCATAGCGGGTGCTGAGGGGCCGTGTTGATTCTCGAGTCCACCCCCCCCCCAAGTGAGTGTGCATTGTTGTGGGTAATGAGTTTCTTTTTGCCTATTTTGTAGGAATTGGTCTGCAGTGTAGAGGAAGATTAGGCAGAGAGGCCCAACCCACTATGACTTGATAACAACGGGCCTGAGAGGTAAGCAAAGCCTAGCCCAACTTTTTATTCTAAAAATATCTTTTTAAATTGTAGACTATTCAAAGTCCTTCTGCAAGCAGGATGTGTCATTGGTGCAAGTGGCCGCGATGTATTCAGGGTGTTGCAAATACTCCACCAAAGGTGGTTGCTTCGAGTGTTTTGTGTTCTTTGCAGATAAACAACCATTTTTGTAGTTCTTGAAACAAAACAACTATGTGTACTACTAATTAGAACTTGGAAGGTATGTGGCAAGTTGCTTAAATTTCTGGCTTCACTGCTTAACCAAACTGTGTGATCCTGGGCAAATCATTTGACCCAACCCAGCCACACCAGTGTGCCGGCAAGACCAGAAATGTGCATTATTTATCCTTCGGCAGTGTTGGTGGCCTGATGGGCATTACATTGCACAATTTGCTGCTAACTTGCCACTCAATACTTCGCACAATGGCATGTGGTGCCTGTGTGCCATAGGTTTAGAGAAGAGATTTCCGACCTCTTGGGCACCCTGATCATTTTACTATTGGCTTTTAGGTGTTTGATGGCACTCCCTCTTTAGATAATTTATTTTGATCTTTTAAATCATCTCACTTTTTGCTGACTTGCAATAAGCCACACCATAAGATTACATGTTAACTTGCTGGGCCCATTTGTCTTGCAAATGCATGAGACTTTACGGCACTAGTAACTGGTAGGTGCTGCACCATGGCCTTACTGACCTGGGCAGACCAAGAGACTGGCAACTGGACATTTGGTTCTGCAGAATAAGATAACTAATGTCCCCAATGTGTCACACACTCCTTGTAGCTGCTGTCTTCATCTTGGGGAGTTATTTGTGACTGTTATATGCCAGAACACTAGCTAAATGAAACTGATAATAAAATAAAAATGACAGACTCACAATTGCATCTGTAGTGATGTCTTGTTGACAATTTGATGGACACTGCACTATGCACCACTGACTGCTGCATGACCCAGCTGCACAGAGCCTTGAACTAAAATAAAATGTCAGAGCTTTTTTAAAATCAGATCTATTTATGTGGTCCATTCATGCAGTGAAGCTTTACATTTTACAGACACTCATTGTACTTGAGAGGTACATAGAAAAGCTGTATTCTTGCTAATTGTTTGTCTTGGGGTACAACTAACTTTGGGATGACAATTAAAATAGGAGTACAAAATTGATAATGAAATACTTTTATTTTCTAATCAAAAATATTTTAATTAGCAAATTCTGCTAATCAATTTTTGAAAACAAATGTATGCCTTGGTATTGTCTGTCAACACCCTCAGCACAGAGCCGCATATGCGCGGCAGAAACGATTTTAGGGCCCAATGAACCACTCTCAGCTCTTGCACATTGATGTGAAGACTCGATTCCACCCGAGACCACAAACCTTGAACCTGGAAGATCCCCAGATGCGCTCACCATCCTGTTTGAGAGGCATCCGTCACAATTGTAGCTTGAAACTCCGGCTCCAGCAACAGCACACCCCAATCCAGATTGTCCGAGAGCTGCAACCATCAAAGAGCGTCCACTAAGTCACTATTGACCACAATCTTGTCGGACCACAATCTGCGACTCTGGGCCCACCGGTCTGCAAGGAACTCCTGCACCGGCCTCATGAAGAGACGACAGTTCTTCACCAACGGAATGCAGGACGCCATGGCTCCCAATAGTGACATGTATATTCTGACCGACACTCTTGTTCCGACCTTCCTCTCTGTCGCTTTTTGCTTGAGCTTTTGAATTCTCTCAACGGAGGGCCTCGCCAGGCCTAGTTGAGTCTGAAATTCTGCACCCAGAAATACCAAGTTCCTGGAGGGAGATAGATATGACTTCTCGAAGTTCACGGCGAAGCCTAGTCGTTGCAACATTTGCATTGTAGCGCTGAGATTTGCCTGCGTCGCCACAGGAGACGAGCCTCACACTAGCCAGTCATCGAGATAAGGGTAGACATGATGACCTTCTCATCAGAGCCATGCCGCCACCGGCGCCAAACATTTTGTAAACGTCCTGGGTGACGATTTCAGACTGAACGGGAGCACTCGGAACTGGTAATGATCTTGACCTACTAAAAATCGCAGGAATCTTCTGTGCCGTCAACGCACAGGTATGTGGAAATATGTGTCATGTAAATCCAACAAGGCCAGGAATTCGCCCGGCTGCACCGACCGAATGACTCCTTGAAGTGTGAGCATCTTGAACTTCAGGTGTTGCAGAGTCTTGTTCAGCGCCCGAAGGCCCAGAATGGGTCGCCACTTGCCGTTGGGTTTGTTCACCACAAAGTAACGGGAGTAAACCCCTGGCCTCTTTCGGCCACTGGAACCAATTCTATAGCCCCTTTCTGTAGAATAAGTACAACCTCCTGCTGTAAGATGTGAAGATGAAGTTGCATAGAGTACACAGGAGGAATGGGAACCGATGAGCCCTTGAATTCCAGAGAGTGGCCCAACCGTACCGTGTCCAATACCCAGCGGTCTGATGTAATCTTGTTCCATTCGTCGACGTGTAGAGCTACTCTGCCCCCCAGCACATTGCTCTGAAGACAGTCATTGTTGTGATTTGGTTTGTCTACCTTTGGCGGAAGAGGCTGTTACCCTCTCCTTCTGGATGCCTGAAAATCTCTGCTCTTTCGCATCGATTGCACTGCCCTTCTATATCTTTGTGAGGAGTATCCAGACCGGCCGTAACCCCGGTCTCTGGAGGAAGCACATCAGTGTTTCCTGATGCCCCACGGAAGGGGCAAAACGACCGCCCACTCTGCAAAGCCCCCAACAATTTCACTGTGTCGGACTGCATGCCCTTGAGGGCCTCGTCGATTTTTTTGTCCCAAACCTTGAAATGAACCTCTGGTCTAAAGTCTGTGCACTTCAGCCAGACTTGCCGATGAGGTACCACACCATTATTAATCTGCTTGAAACCAGATTCTGCTAAATCCACAGCAATGTTAATGCTGTGATTCAACGCCTCCTCACCTTCACTTACTAGCAGCATGGCAGCTTTTTGGTGTAAGTGACAGAGGGGCCAGCCAATGCCACATCTCGCGTACCATGCCATGATCGACAACAAGTTGCCCGCCTTCACTGTAATCGCCCCCACCGTTAAAACTTTCTTTCTGAAGGCATCCTGTCTTTTCGCATCATTGTCAGGAGGTGTAGTACACTTGTGTTGGGTTCTGGCTTTCCGGCTCGCCGCCACCAACACCACTAATTCAGGGGTGGGTTGCAAAACCAAGCAATTTGGCGTAGAGTCCGGGGCCTTAGATTTCTTCTCTAGCTTCCCTTTGACTGCTGGTTCTGAGAAGGGATGGTGCATTGTGCGTAGGCCCTCCTGCCAGACATGCTCCAGGATTGGAAGAGAGAAAACCGCCTTCCTTCTCTTGCCCATGTGGTCAAATAGGAAACATTCCTTCCATTCCTCCTCTGGGGTCAGACCAAATTCAATACAGGCTTTTGCCATCCTTGCTTGGAATGCCCCCACATCATCTGGAGGGGACGGTTGTGCTGGACTTCGCAGCATTTCCATTTCCACATCCAACTCCCATGTCGGGTCTCTCGACGGCGACAAGGAGACATTAGAGATAGAGTCCCTAGGCCCACAGTCTGAATCAGAGTCCAGCAGTTCACCCTCTTCCGGATGGGAACGAGGAGACTCTTCGCTTATTCGGCCAAGGGGTCGGCAACCCAGCTGCAGATGTTGAACACGGAGGGACACCTGCCGCGTCGACGATAGGGGCCACCGGGGCCGCACCTAGAGGAGGCAATCTTGAATCTAGTTGACTCAACAGGGACTGTAGTGTAGATAGGACTTGGAGCGACAGCATCAACTGTGGGTTCACCAGAGGATACGTGGATGGACCAGACTCCACTCCCGTCGTCGTCGAAGGGCCAACACACTGTAAGCCGAGGCCCGTAGGGTTCACCACTGGCTCCCGTTCATCCTCCACCGATGATACTGAAAAGGCCGCCTCCTGCTGTAGCAGAGTGTCAGGCAGTTGGTAGCAAGTTGCCCGTCGATGACAAAAAGCTTGTGACTTCTTCGACCGTAGCCAACGGCGCCAAACTTGTGGCTTAGTTTTTTCAGGCGATCCCGCCTGTTTGGTCCCACTGGATAGGTGCTTCTACTAGAGGATGACCTACGATGGTCTCCTGAAGAGGAGCGTTTCAAACAGTCCTTTTTGTCCTTCACTGATGAAGATGTTTTTTCAGGCCTTCCCTCCGATCTACGGGACTGATCCGAATGACCATACTTGGAAGACGAAGGAGCCCCTTTCGTCAGGTGTTTGACCGAAGAGGGGTGACCACTCTTCTCTGCACCGGAAGGCCGATACTTCTTAGCCAGTGGTCGGGGAGGAACTAATGGAGCAGGTCTCTCAGACTATCAAACTTAAAGAGGACTGTTTTTTTTTTATATTAGAGGTTAGGATTGTTCCCCAAACAAGACGTATCATTTACAAAAAAATACTAACACCTCTCGGACTGACTCGCTAAAGGATCAGGGCTTTAATGCTCAAGAAACCTTTTTTAAGCTGCCCTCCTCATCTGCAACAGATAACACTCACAATTGTTTTTTAGGAAAAATATATATGTCTGTGTTTTATTACAACAATTCTTGTTAAAATGTCTTCAATTTTCTGATAAAATGAAAAAACAGAGTTTAAATTACAATCATAAAACTAACATCAATATTTGAAAAAGAAAAAGAAAAGGAAAACAGACACCTAAGAGAATTGTGTGTTAACCCAACTAAATACTGTGAAAACATACAATTAATATATTGAAAACCACTCCAAAACATAAAAAGAAAAATAATTACACACAATTAAATAAGCTTTTATACAAAAATGTAACCAACATTAAAATACAAAACATACAATTGTATACTAAACCAACTGGCTGACACTGAGTGTAATATTAGCATCCATAGAGATGTAAAATTATGATGTCTAATTTTAGAACCCCTATTTTGGTACTGGGATTCTTTGAATATCTCTAAGTACAATTCAGCTGTCAATGCTTTATTGAACTTGTGACATCATTCTCACAGTTGTCTTGATCCGACATGTTTCATTCCCATTATCCTAAAAAGATTGGTAAACGGGAAATTCTTCAGGGGAATACTTATTAGTCAACAATTGGTATGTCCAAAACTAAATATGTCCAATCAACGATCTGGGCTACTTGATGCAGACGGGAAGGCAGCTCTGTTTTTGGGTAGCTTATAGTTATTATAGAGCAAGAACCTCACTGCCAACTTGTAAGTAGTAGCAGGGGTAGTGGAGCTTATTCTTGTGCACGCAGTCTGTTTTCACTATGCACTGTAACGGCAGCCCCTATCGTGGTATGGCTTATATGTAGTGGCTGCAGCTGTGTGTAACTATCCCACAAAATCCTCTTGCTGGCGAACAGCTCTCGGGATAGCTCTGATGTAGCGAATGTAACACGAGCCGAATGCTCCAAACTCTTCCCAGCACCTCTCTGATGCTCCGTTCGTATGGTGATCACATGGCAGGTCTCTCAGACGCCAGGCTACAAACCGATCCCATTTCAGATGAAGGGTAGGTACCTTCATTTAGCCAACACACCAACCGCCGATTGCGGTCCTTAAGCGTTTTCTGAGAGAAGCCCTTACAGATGTTGCAGGAGTCGACGTAGTGATGAGGGTAGAGGCAATCCATGTGCCCGTCCCCTTCATGCACTTACTTCAGCTCGCAAGTCGCTTAGAATATTCCCCGTTGTCAGGCTGGGAATCCTCGGTAAGTTATAGAGACATTTTCCATAGGAAAAATTCCAACACTTTTGTGTCCTATCTACGTTGTTTTGGGCCGCGCACGCCGGCGCCACTAGGACGTAGAGGTATATATAGCCCCGCTCCCGCGGCTCCCTCAGATTTCGGCCCCTAAAGTAGTATGGGGGGATCTCTGGTTTGCATGCTCAGGGGAGGCAGGTGGGCACATGTGAATCCATGAAAGATACCAATGCTGGAGAAATGGAGTTACAGGTAAGAAACTATTCCCTTCTCCAGCATTGGATCTTTCATGGATTCACATGCTTAGAATAGATTGTATAGCAGTATCCCCCAACATTGGAGGCGTGTATGCAAACCAGCATCACAATAATCACAATGCATATTTACCATGGCAACACATTACATTATAGTATGTTAACAGTGAAAGACACGACACTTTCAAGCATAGTTGCCGATGGGTGTAACCCCAACTTGGGGCTTACCTTATTGGAACAGGTGACGTAGTACTGCATGCTCCATCTGTGTATCTTCAGCATGTTGCTGTGCGAGACAGTAATGCCGGGTAAACGTGTCTGGTACCGACCAGGAAGCCGCCTGGCAGATATCCCCCAGCGGAATTCCGGACCACAACGCCGTCGACGACGATGTCGATCTCGTCGAATGGGCCCTTGGACGCTTTTCTAGCGGTTTTCCGGCCTTGGAATGAGAAAAAGAAATGGCCGAAGACACCCATCTGGATAGTCCTTGTTTGGAGATCGCCTTACCCTTAGCCGCAGGACCATAAGCTACGGAAAGTTGTCTCGTGTCTCTGAAACTTTGAGTGCGATGGAGATAAAATTTTAAAGCTCTTTTCACGTCCAATGTATGGAGAGTTTTCTCCGCCACCGAAGACGGTGTTGGAAAAAATGTAGGCAACACTATAGAAGCGTGTTTATGGAACATGGAAGGCACTTTAGGTATGAAATGCGGGTTATTGGCCAGTACAACTTTATTACTGAAAAACCTCAAATACGGAGGGTCGATCACTAAAGCTTGTATTTCTGACAGACGTCGAGCTGAAGTAATGGCCACCAGGAAAGCCAATTTCCAAGACAAAAATTTTAATGATGTCGACGACATTGGTTCAAAAGGGGGTTTCATCAGGGCTGCCAGAAGCAGGTTTAGACACCAGATCGGAGGAAACTTCTTCATGGGAGGAAAGGTTCGAAACAACCCTTTAAGGAAGTGTTTAACTAGGCGGTCACTGAACAATGGAGTTGAATGTCTCTTCCGAGTAAATCTCGAGATGGCAGCCAGATGCACCTTTATGGATGAAACAGACAAACCGTTTTTAGCCAGGAGCAACAAGTATGGTAGGAGTTGTTCCGGTGTGATCGTCAGTGGGACCAAACCTGGTTGACCTGCGCACCATATGCAGAAACTTTTCCATTTGTATGAATATGAAGCGTTCGTGGAAGGTGCCCTTGCAGCTTGCAAAATGTGACGACAATCCGCTGGAATCGCTAACGCGCCAAACACGGAGAAATCAGGAGCCAGGCCGTCAGACTGAGGCTGTCCGGGTCGTGATGCCAATCGACCCCTTTCTCCTGAGACAGAAGGTTGGGGATCTTCTAGAACCTCATTGGTTCTGCCGCTGAAAGGTGAAGTAGATCGGAGAACCACACTTGTCTGGCCCAATACGGGGCCACCAGGATCACCCGACATGGATATCTGTGGATCCATTGCAGAGTCCGACGGATGAGAGGAAATGGGGGGCAGGCATACAGAAACTTGCCCGTCCACGAGAAGGAGAACGCGTCCCCTAGCAAGTCTTGTTGTGGCCACCTGCTCGCATATTGTGAGCATTTCTTGTTGTCTCTCGTCGCAAAGAGATCCAGGGCCGGATGACACCATTTCGCGAAGACACGGTGCAGTTGTTGGTCGTTCAGTTCCCACTCGTGTAGACGATTCATCTCCCTGCTGAGAGCGTCTGCTTGCACATTTTTTACTCCTGGTAAATGGAACGCCAACAGATGTATGTCGTGTTGGAGGGCCCAATGCCAGATCTCCTGGGCTTCCGTCGACAGGATCCTGGAGCGAGTTCCTCCCTGCTTTCGTAGATAAAACATTGTTGTCGTGTTGTCTGTCATGATTCTTACCACTGAGCCCTTAATCTGTGGTAGAAGGGATTTCAAGGCCCAACACACCGCCCTCAACTCTAGCAGATTGAGGTGAAGGGCGGATTCTTCCGATGACCAACGACCCTGAACCTGTAGGGACCCCAGATGAGCTCCCAACCCAGTTAGAGAAGCATCCGTCACCACTGTCCTCTGGAACGCAGGTTCCAGCAGGGGCATTCCCTTCATCAGATGTATGGAAATTCTCCACCATTGAAGAGCCTGCACGAACTGGCCGTTGATGGTCAACTTGTCCGACCAGCGTCCTTGACTCTGTGCCCATTGATCCGCCAAGAATTCCTGAAGAGGCCTCACGAAGAGGTGACAATTGTCGATCAAGGGTATGCAGGACGACATGGTCCCCAGCAGGGACATGTACCTTCGCACTGACACTGTGGTGTCGACCTTCCATTCCGATGCCTTTTGATGCAGTTTGTGAATCCTTTCGAGGGATGGCCTCACCAGCCCCGACTGTGTGTGGAACTCTGCCCCCAAAAAGACCAAGGTCCTTGATGGCTTTAATAAGGACTTGTCAAAGTTCACTGCGAAGCCCAAACGTTGCAGGAGGGACATGGTGGCATCTAGGCTTTCTTGTGCCCTTTCCTGAGACAATCCCCTCACTAGCCAGTCGTCCAAATAAGGGTACACATGGTGACCTTCCTTTCTTAACCAGGCTGCTATTGGAGCCAGACATTTGGTGAACGTCCTGGGGGACGATTTTAGTCCGAACGGGAGGACCTTGAACTGATAGTGGGTTTGTCCGACGATGAACCGCAGAAATCTTTTGTGTCGTCGACGCATCAGGATATGGAAGTATGCATCCTGAAGGTCTAGCAACGACAAATAATCTCTGGGTTGTATCGATCGGATCACCTCCTGGAGCGTAAGCATTTTGAATTTTAAATTCTTGAGCAGTTTGTTGAGTGCTCGTAGATCCAGAATGGGACGCCATTTTCCATTTGGTTTCTTGACGACTAAGTAACGGGAGTACACTCCCTGTCCTTTTCCTGCCACCGGGACCAGTTGTATAGCCCCTTTCTGCAGCATAAGCGCCACCTCCTGCAGTAGTATTTGAAGGTGGGGCTGAGCCGAGAACACCGGTGGAATGTGTGGTGGCTTGTCCTTGAACTGTAGAGAGTGGCCCAGATGAATTGTGTCCAAAACCCATTGGTCTGTTGTTATGCGCTCCCACTCGTCGACGTGACGAGACACTCGGCTCCCCAGGACGTCCTGAAACATGTCATTGTTGGTTCTTGGCTTGTTTATCTTTCATCGACGAAGGGTAGGCACCCCGCCGTCTGGAGGTTTGGTAATCTCTGCCTCTAAGAGAAGACTGGGCCGCACGTATGTAGCCTTGGGACGAGTAGGAGGGTCTGTTGAAACCTCGGTCTCTAGATGACCCGAACCGGGAGTTACCAGAAGTCCCTCTGAAAGGACGAAAGGAACGAAAATTCCTACCACTCTGGAGGGCTCCGAGTGACCGCGCCGTGTCAGTATCCTCTTTCATGCCCTTCAAGGCCTCATCAACTTTTTCACCGAACAGTTGTTCCCCTTCACACGGCATATCCAAGACTTTATATTGCACCTTCGGTCTGAACGTCGTGCACTTGAGCCAGGCTTATCTTCGTAGTACTACGTCATTATTGATTTGCTTAAATCCGGACTCGGCTAGGTCGACAGCAATGTTTATAGCATGGTTGGAGGCCTCTTCTCCTTCCCGTACTAGCAACATGGCAGACTTTCTATGTTCTTCGGGCAAATGTTCCGAGATAAGAGCCTGCCGGTGCCACATTTCCCTGTCATACCTAGACATAATCGCCAAGGAGTTGGCTGCTTTAACTGTAGTCGCGCCGACCGACACCACCTTTTTGCCAAAGGCGTCTTGTCTCCTGGCTTCGTTGTCCGGCGGGGTCGTGCATTTATGTTGAGACCTGGCCTTTCTAGCCGCCGCCGCAGATACCACCGATTCCGGCGAAGGTTGAGACGTCAAGCACTTGGGAGTTGATTCCGGAGCCTTGAATTTCTTCTCCAAACGACCTTTTACTGCAGGTTCCGAGAAAGGATGATGCATGGTCTTCAGGCCCTCTTGCCAGACATGGTCTAAAATAGGGATGGCGAATATGGATTTCCTTCTCTTGCCCATATGATCAAAAAGAAAACAATCCTTTTTCTCTTCTTCAGGGACTAGGCCAAACTCAGCACACGCCTTACTCATCATGGCATGGAACGCCCCACGTCGTCAGGTGGTGATGGCTGTGCCGGACTTCTCGTAGCTTCCATTTCCGCTTCAGAGTCCCATGTTGGGTCCCTTGAGGGGAATAGTGAGATGTCTGGACCCGACCCTTCGCGGTCTGAATCAGAGTCCGGTAGTTCTCCCTCTTCTTGTGGGCGAGGGTGATCTTCCGCAGCTTGGGAAGCGGCAGTAATCCTGGTCGTCGAGCGAGGAGCCGGGCCCGGCTCGTCAATGAGTGGCGTAGACTGTAGTAGCAGTGCCGGAGCACTTGGCTGAGGTATCCGTGTGTCCAAACGCTCTAACAGCTTCTGTAGCGTATTTAGCACCTCCAAGGACAGAACTGCTTGGGGGTTCAGTAATGACGAGGTCATAGGGATGGTACCCCCACTCAAGAGCATCACCGCACTGGTTGGTTGCAACTCCAGATCGGTTGGGTGCACGACCGGGCCACGTTCCTCGTCAGCCGACGGGAGGGAAAAAGCCGCCTCTGGTTGCAGCAGGGCCTCAGGCGGAACGGGGCCGAAAACCTCCGGTTGCCATCCCATAGACGGAACCATCATCGACGACGATATGTTTCCTACAGCCGCAGTCTGAACCGTGGGAGGAGCCGCCGATGACGCAGGCGTCGACGAGCGGGCCGTCGACGAAGCAAGTGGCGCAGGGCCTTGAGGTGTTCCTGCCGCTTTCGGGGCCGACTTGCTGGCCGAGGCCTCTCGACTCAAGGTAGACTTATGACGGTCTCTTGAGGAGGATTTAGATGGCTCTTTTCTCTCCTTTTTAGACGAGGAGGAAGAAGACGACGCCTTGTGTGAAGAGGGGGCCTTCGAATGTTTCTCCGAATGCTTCTCCGAGGGGCGTTTGTCAGCAGAACGCGCCTTCTTCGTCGGGGGTTCTGACTTACTTCTCGAGGCCGTGGAGCCCACGTCCGATGCCGGGTACGCACCGGCCCCGTCATTGAGCCAATCGACAAGGCGTCTTTTTCGGTCTTTGAGGGTTTTCTGGGAGAAGCCCTGACAGATTTCACATGTGTCCGCTGTGTGGTGAGGATGAAGACAGTAAATGCAGTCCATATGACCATCCCCTTCGTACACCTTCTTAAGACCGCATGTAGCACACGGACGAAACAACGCCTTTCCAGACATTTTTTCGAGAAGAAAAAACAGTCGCAGAAGTAGAAAGTACAACCTAACCAAATAGCAGATACGCGAGGTAATCCCACTACTTTGGAAGACGGTTGAAATCTGAGGGAGCCGCGGGGGCGGGGCTATATATACCTCTACGTCCTAGTGGCGCTGGCATGCGCGGGCCAAAACGACATAGATAGGACACAAAAGTGTCGGAATTTTTCCTATGAAAAATGTCTATTTAACTTACCGAGCATTCCCAGCCTGACGACGGGGAATATTCTAAACATGTGAATCCATGAAAGATCCAATGCTTTTCTCGTTTGACAATGGGCCTCATTAGGACCCTGGCGGTCCCGTAATGAACGGTGCCGGTACGGGACTGGCACCATTCATTATGGGCTGTCCTATTACAAGGACTGCTGCGGGACCCGCTAATAACGCCTGGTCAGACCAGGCGTCCTTAGCGGGTCCTGCTAGCAGTCCAGGATACTAACAACGGGCCCATCATTAACGGGCCCGTTGTAAGCATCCTCCCTATTCCCATTGAGCCCTATGTGGCTCAAATGGGAATGGGGATTCATTTTTACCAGTTTCCAGAAATGGGCAATTACCGGATCCGCCAAGGTCGGCATGACCCGGTTATTGCCCTTTTCTGGGACCCAGTAAAAAAATCATTACCAGCGGCAGTAATGATTTTTTACGGGCTACCGCCGAGGTCGTAATGAGGCCCAAAAGGCCTCAATATGACCTCGGTGGTAGCCATGCCGCTATTTGCGGCATGGCTGCCGCCGAAATTGCGTCCGGGTCCACAGAATGAGGAATTACCAGGCCATTCTGAGTTCGGAAGGCCCGGTAATTCCTCCTTCCAAGGACCCGGACACGGACCCGGTCCTTCCCCATTCCCATTTCAGCCCCCATTGGGCTGAATGGGAATGGGAAAGGGAGCAAACAACGGGCCATTACGAGTTGGCCCATTGTTTGCTCGCTCTTCTCCTCGTGGGACCCAGTAAGCACGCCTGGTTTGACCAGGCGTTACTTCCTAGGTCCCGCGAGGGGACCTCGTAATGAGGTGGTACGGGGTAACGGCGCCGGCACCTTTTACGGCGCCATTAACCCCGTACCCCCAGGGTCCTAATGAGGCCCAATGTCTTTTATCTGCAAACCCATGGCACGGCTATGGGGGCAGCCTTCGCCCCCAGTATTGATACCATCTTCATGGCAGAATATGAACACAGCCATGTGCTTAACACTTGCAACCCATTCCTCGATAACATCGTGCTATGGCATCGGTACATAGATGACATCATTTTCATCTGGAAAGGGCATAGTGACACCCTGGAGAACTTCTTTAATTGGATTCACTTACAAACCCACGAGATCAAGTTCACCATGAGTAACAGCAAGCAGGGGATTAATTTCATGGTCCTTACTATTATACCTAGAAACAACCAGTTGGAATGTACAATATTCAAGAAAGACACAGACAGGAAGACGGTCCTCCACTATAGAAGCCACCATCCTAAAAACCTACGAGACAACCTTCCTTACGGGCAATTCTTAAGGATCTGTAGAAATTGCACAGAGGTGGAACAATTCAAGACACATGCAACGGTTCTGCAGAATAAACTTACAGCCAGAGGTTACCCCAAGAAACTGCTGAAAAATACTAAAAAGAGGGCATGCTTCACGCCAAGAGAATAATTACTCTCACCGAAACCACAGAACCCCACCAATGAAGATATCATGACATGTGTCTTCACGTTCGGACTCACAACCATCAAACTCAAGGGACTCATCAAAAAGTTCTGCCCTTGGTACAACTGAGCCTGCCAGGAGAGCCCACACCGAGAATGGCATTAAAGCTGTCTAAGAACCTTAGAGATATGCTAATTCATGTCAGAACTGGTAGGAAAACCACAAGATCATCTATGTGGAACATGAGGGAGATTCGAGGCCTTCATCCCTGTGGCACTTGCACTGCGTGCAGACAGACCAAAAAAATGAACTCTTTCCTTGTAAACAGAAAAGAATGGCAACTGAGACATTTTTTTCGAATTGTAAATCATCCAATGTCATTTATGTGATCACATGCCCTTGTGGCCTTCGCTATGTGGGCCAGACGGCAAGACCTACCAACAAAAGAATTGGAGAATATAGGTCAAGAATTCACTGTAGAACACACTTCCTTGAATTCCAGCATGGCCCAGGACGACTTTATGTGGTGGGTGGTGGACAAAGTGCTGGACAAAGTGCTGGACACGGCCAATGCCACTAGTGCTCTTAATTTCAAAGAGTCATGGTGGATTTTTAAACTCAAATCTACAACCAAAGGGTTAAATGAGGCCCAACCCACTAGTCCATTTAGAGGATCCCGGGCTTGCATGTTTTCTTCCCTGGCTTATACCCGCCAGTTTCCATTTCCCTTGCCTGCCCCAACCATCTGAGTAGGCCACTTCCTCCAGATGCGCCGCACACACGGCGTTCATTCCATTACATTTTAGTTCATTCCTATGCCTTAGGCAGGGAGGGACCCCGCCTTTTAAACCCCCCAACTGTTATTGCTATTGGCACTCCCGTTCTTTTACATGCCGCCAGGGCTGCCTCTCACCATATTGGGGCTGCATTAGCCGCTCCTCCGGCTACTGCTCCTTCACATTACAAGCAGTCACTGCTCTCCGGTATATGCGCAGCTCTGTTAGCCACACAAGTATACGGGTGTCAATCCAGAGTGGCTTCTTTCCCCACGGTGGATTTAGTCCTGCGAACCCACCTTTTTCTACATGATTCAAGGTAGGAGACAGGATGCAAGTTGTGCACGCGAGCATGTTTTGGGACCTTATTTGTGGTCCCCCACCCGCGAGCCGCTTACTCACCAATCCTCTGCTTCAGATTTCAGGAGCCTACTCCGCTCTTCCCTCGGCATCTACCAGACGAACAGGTCGATGTGCAAGATTTCTCTCTGCAGCAGGTAACCATTAATGGGATGGGCAGCTGTTGATCCGCTCTACAATGTATCCAGCTTGCTTAGACTTACAGCCCCTCCATTTCACTTACATACCTCCCCTATTCTTCTTGTACTACAGTTACCGACTACATTTTTCCTAACGACCAGGTTCGGAGGCAGCTTCTGTCCCAGACCCAGGGACTTGCATTCAAGGTCAGTGAGCCACTGCACGTGTGCAAACCACACATAATTTTATTATGTTTTATCCTTTGTTTCATAGCACACATGTACTCACTGCTATGTACCCTAGCAAATCTCAGTTAATCCTACTAATCTACCCCCTTTATTTACATGTCCCTCATTTAGGGAGACCTTTTCCTGGCCCTAGAATAAGGCTTCTCTCTCCTCAAGCCGAAACATCACAGGATGCAGCACCTTCGTTGCCCTTACAGTCCGATGATTTAAAATCCAGACGTCGACCCACCAATAGGTCACCTTTCTGCCTGGCATCGGTAGACCTTTTTTGAAGGTTTTCACTTAGGAGAGTGATACTACACACACCCCATGGGACTCTGAATATATGTGCAACGGTATGACACTTATAGGGCTCTGTCTTTCTTCCAAGCCCAGTTTTGTCCCAAATCTTCAAACATGGTGTTTGCTTTGTACCACTATCGTATGTCAAAGAAAGAATAATTTTCCAGATAAAAGTCTAATTCATGTGCTTAGTGAAGTTGCCAATCAGTTGTTGTTGAAATATTCTTTCACGGTATTCTATTATTGTGATTTTGTTTGCACATTTAATTGCCTAAATCACATATGATCTGTTTGTGGACCTTTTAATTGAATCTGTGCCTAATAACTTTCTTACTGACCAAGGGCCTCATTACGAGGCTTGCGCTCCAATAATGAAGGGTGCCGGTACGGGACCGGCACAGTTCATTACGGGATGCGCAATTTCGAGGTTCCCTTGCAGGACCTGGAACAGACATCTGGTAAAACGAGACGTCTTTGCCGGGTCCCGCAAGGGGACCAAGGAGCTAATAACGGGCCTGTTGTTAACGGGCCCGTTACTGGCTCCATCCCGATTCCCATTGAGCCATGGCTGAAATGGGAATGGGGATCGGTTCCTTCAAGGAGGAATTACCGGGTCCTCCAATGTTGGAATTACCTGGTTATTCCTCATTGAGGGAACCCGGTGCTGGAACACAGTATGGAGGCAGCCATGCCCTTATTAAGGGCATGGCTGCCTCCATACTCGTAATGAGGTCCTAAGAGTCTAATAACTACAACTGCTTACATATAGGAAAGTTTCCAATACTAAAAATCAAAATAAGAACAGCAGCCAAATAATTAAAGCTGTTTAAACACTACTCAGTTCAAGTGTGCTTTTGAATGTGATGTTTTGGTTATTAGTGAGACAAGGAGGTTCTTGTCTCAGTGATACATTACAAAGGAAAATAAGTTTGCATGAAATGGGTGCAATTTTTGAAATTAGGTGGTAGGACGCCCCCCCTGTTTCAATCTACTTCCAGCCCATAGTCCTGCCAACCCCCGGGCCATCCCTCCAGTTATCACTCTTCCTTATAGCAACATACTCAATGCTTTAATATGGCACGCTAGCAGGCCCGGTTCTTCTGATACAACTGATCCCAATACTGTTTCCTTTCCCATGATAACCGGGATCCTAAACCTCATTGATAAAGGCCACCAATAAACACCTCTTTATTTAGATAATATCAAATCCTCTATTTCAAACTTAACGAGTAAACTGAGCCAATTGGAAGGTTATATGATGGCTCACTCAAATATTCAAGTTGAGAAAATTATTATTTTAGACACCCTTATTGAAAAACTCCAGGTGCCGTCTGCTCTTACGTCTGGTAGTAAATCTACTCAAACTGCTACCCATGTGACATCTGGTACACACCTAGTGAGAACCTTTGCTGAAGTAGTCTCTGCTGGTGATGCAAATGAAGCCTTAGAGAGCCAGTTATCTCCTTCTACGTTGCTTGCAGCGGTACAATTAAATGCTGTCAAATTGGATGACGTATTTAGGAATTTAATTTCACAAAGGCCAAGTTTGCATGGTGGCTCCAAGGAACCTACTCTATTGTCTGATGACCCTGGTGCCACAAGCAAGATGCAGGCTGACTCACCTAATAGCCCATCATCTCCTATTGAAATTATAGATCAATTAGAAAAAAATCAAGTTGATGATCTTGCCTTAAATGAGTCTCCTAATGTCAACGATTCTTCTGATTCAACAGCGCATTTATATTTGCGTAAGCTGAAGTGGGCTCATGCGAGAGCACTTAACCATTAAAATAATACATGTTACAAGAAAAAAAAAGTAAAAATCAAGCATCACTTAAAATTCAAGTTCATAATACTTACACAAAAACTTGTGTAATATATCAAAGGATGATGAAATAATCGACCTTAACCAATTAAATGAAGAGTCCGAAACGTTATTGAACATTGACAAACAGGATGGTAAGGAAAAGAGAAAAAAAGTTAAGCTGTCAACTAATGTAATAACTTCCATTGGTCTATCTCAATCTGATAATGTTGCAAATTTAACTCAACCTAAATCGTCTCCGAATCTCAAACAATGCCAATTGTCACAATTGTATCCGATGGCCAGTAACAAACAAACCAGGGCTTACCCAACAGTTAGCTCTCATGTTGTTATGTTGTCTAATTTGCCGTTGAATGGGTCTGAAGGCCTATTTCTGCCGAAAGAATGTTCAAATGCGGGCCCTCAGTCGAATGTTATGACCACTCCAGGTTTGGAAGCTGATTTAGCTACACCTAAGGTTATGAATCTTCAGTTGGATCGACCTCAATTTACCATGATGACAGCAGCCTATAACAATCATACTTTAGAGTCTGGGATTCTGCAGTTGTTGCCAATTGTAAATACACATACTGGTATTAACTTAGTCCCTCCTTCTGATAATAAACCAGTTGTAGTCCAATTGTGTCCCGATCCAAATGTCGCTTTCAAGGAAATAGACATTACAAGGGATACTCCTAATATTTTGGGGTGGATCAGTGATCCTAAGAAAAACAGTCCCCAAAGACTTAATTGTTCATTTTTATTAAACACATTTCAAAATAGTCCCCAACTTCGCACCTTGCACTCAGATGACATTGAGTGGATTAGATTGGCAAACCGTAACAACTATCCCATGATTTGTGGCCCTTAATCATTTATTATACTAAATTACTGTGGGATCATAGAGTGGACTTTGGACTGCAAAGTTTATCGCTTTGTTTGTTCCATTCTATTGAAGAAGTGAACAAATTCTTAGAGGAACAACTGCCTCAGATTGCTTCTTCTAATTAAAGGATGCCTAGCAATCAGGACAGTTCACCCTCCAACAATGATGTAATTACCCAGATAACACTGTTGATGAGGTCTGCCGCAAATATAACGTGGCTTGCACCTCTGTTGTCTACGATTGCTGAATTGTCAAAATCTAACAAACAATGGTAGCAATCCACTATTAAGGATTGTTTCATGGAACTGTTGCCGTTTTACACATTTTAACTCTTGGCTCAGACTTTTACCTAGTAATGAGTTACCTTCTCTATTGATTGCCCAAGAAACCATGAGCACTAAACCACTTGCTATAGATGGTTTTAATACCCATTGTGCCGCATTACGAGGGGGCTAAATCGGAATGGGGATGGGTTTTTCTAATGAGGATTTACCGGATCCTCCATGGTTGGAATAGCCTGGTAAATCCTCATTGGAGGAACCCGGTACTTGAACCGGGTATGGAGGCAGCCCTTATTAAGGGCTATTATTAAGGGCATGGCTGCCTCAATACTCGTAATGAGGCCCATAGTCTTTGAAGGTGCCCTCCTTAAGAATCCAGAATATTACATTATAACCAATGGAGACTTTAACTCCATGGGCCTCATTACGAGGTGGGCGCAAAGGGATACCGGGCACCGGTAAGGACACGGGTGCCGATAATCCCTTTGCGCCCTATTCCGAGTTCTCTTAGCGGGTCCCATCCTTAACGCGGACTGGACCCATTAAGGGACTTTAGCGCTAATAACTGTACCCCAATTTGTGGTACCGTTATTAGGGCCTTCCCCCTTCCCATTGAACCCTATGGGGGCTCAAATGGGAATGGGGAATGGCTTTTTCAATGGGGAGTTACCGGTCCCGTAAAGGTCGGAATAGACCGGTAAGTCCCCATTGAACCAGGGCGGACTCGGTATCGGTATTGGAGGTAGTCATGGCGCTAACAGCGCCATGATTACCTCGATACTCGGAATGATGCCCCATGTGTCTGAATTCAACCTCTCTTATGCAATCCTGGTCAGCAGAGAGCTCAGGCTCGTCGCTATCGCAGAGAGGTAAAAGATGAGCATATTATTTAGATGATTGGAACGTACACTTGGTGAACTTTAAGAGTGGTCTTCATTCTGGCACTTGGAAACGGGGTACAGCATCTTCTTACATTGATTATTTATTTGTATCATCAAGTATAGTAGGGATGGTTGAGTTGGTATCTATTTTGGACAACAATTTGAGTGATCACTCTCCTATTTCACTAGAGGTGCATTTGAAGATCCAACCTTTGCTCTGGTCCCCGCTAAGAAGCGGAACCGGAAGTAGCGTCATCGCGCCGGAACGGGAAAGGGCACGGCGGCCATCTTGAAAAACACAATCCATTGCCATCCTCACTACACAGGACTTGGAGCCTCACTGCGACAGCAGAAATACATCATCACCACCAGCATCATGCCAAAGGCAATTAAAAAAGGCACAGCCCGGCAGCATAAAGAGCGCTTCACGGAGGACCAGCTCACGATGCTCGCAGAGACACTGGCAGAAAATGCTGAGGTTGTCTTTGCCAACAACCTCAAGAGAGAAGCTCAGATTAAAAAAAAAAGAGATCTGGCAACTTGTTGCCCAAAAAGTGATTGCAGTCGGGAACACCCCCCGCACAGTGAATGACGTGCGCAAGAGATGGGACGACCTGCGCCTCAGTGTCCAAAACATAATTTCGGCCAACAGGAGCCAGGGCCTGGCTACTGGTGGTGGCCTTAGCTCCCCTATCAAACTAAGCTGGTGGGAGGAAATCTGTGCCAGCACCATTGGCATTGAGGCGATTGAAGGTGTGGGGGAGATGGAACGTGGCGCCACCTCATCGGCAGATTGAGGTTAGTGCCCTAAGAAAACACTGTAATGCAAAGTATGATGATAGTCCACCAATTTGACCGTGCCATGAGGCAATGCATGGGCCATTGCAGACACATGGACACATCCCTGCCTAGATGCCGTCCTCAGCACTGACACATCCACATGCATGCAGCATGCCAATGCCACACCTGACACAAACCCCATAAACACGGACACAGCATTAGTCACACTGCACACAGTCCACAACAGAAATACATGTCACAAAGAATACACCTCCTCAAACATGTGTGACCCTGACGGATGCCTGCATTGTCCACCCATATATCAAGCAACCTGATTGGGAAAACTCCAATACCTATTCCCTTCTAATGTGTAGAACAGCAATAATACCAATTTATGCATGATGCTTGTAGAACCATCACTGATACCGTCCCTCTCTCAGTTCCCCACAGGCTCAGATCCTGATAGCGAGGCCTGGGACTCGACGGCACAGGCAACAACTCCCCGGAAGAGAGCCAGGAGCAGGGAGGAAGGCAACAGTCCTTCAACATCAAAAAGGCCAAGCAAGCCATGACTGGCACAGAAGGGGATGGCACCAGAGGATGCCACGTCACTGGTGCGGCTAAGGGCCACTAGTACAGCTACAGTCTCCACAACATCTGTGTCGACTGCACAGGAGACAGTGGCCAATGGGGCCCTTTCAGCTGTGAACAAACAGCTCTATTGGGGAGGCGGCCGCCACGGCACCCCAGACAGACCAGGATGCACAGAGCCAAGCCCAGGTGTGTGTCTCTGTAGAGGATGACTCATCAGACATACCTGCCACACCCAGTTCCCCACCATCACCCCAGGTCACACCATTGTACTCCACCAATAACAGCACACAGTAGCAGTCTGGAGGGGAGCGAGGTCAAGGGAGCATGAGCCCCACAGAGGAGCCACACGAATTTGCAAATTTGACACATGCAGCATCCACCTCCACTGGTGTCTGGGATGGGTTGCAGCAAATGGAACATACTGTGCAGCGCTAGGAGGAGCTGACAGCCCTAGTCAGGCAGTTTGTTTCCGACGCGGCCCAGGCAAGGCAGGCGGGGCGGGACAACACTGCGTCCCTGAGACAGGCAATTGAGGCCAGTACCACGCGTATCTGCGAGGAGGTGTCTGTTCTGAGGCAGGTCCTTTGCTGCATAGCGAATGCCATGGAGGCAGAGCATCCTGCCCCAAGACAGGAGCAAGCGGGCATGGCATCATCATCTAGCTCAACTCAGACCAGCCCCCTTCGGAGGTCTGCGCGCACCTTACGGCGATCGGACATGCCGCCACCAGATGCAGGAAGTGGACAGAAGTAGATGGGGCAGCCTGATAAAGGCAATTGACGCAGTAACCTGCAGCATTTGCTTGGACACCATGTGTGGGGTAGTTGTGGGGGGAGGGGGAGAGGGAGTGTGGGGCAGTTTTGGGGGGAGGACAAGGGGGAGAGGGTGTGTGGGGGAGTTGTGGGGGAGGGGAGAGGGAGTGTGGGTAGTTGTGGGGGGAGGGGGAGAGGGTGTTTGGGGGAGTTGTGGGGGGAGGCAGAGAGGGGAGAGGGTGTGTGGGGGAGTTGTGGGAGGAGGGGGGAGAGGTAGTTGTGGGGGAGGTGGAGGGGGGAGAGGGTGTGTTTGAGGTGGAGGGTATGAGCACTTTGTACTATATAACAATTTAATACACCCGTGTGTAGCAGAAAAATACTTGAGTGAACATTCCTCATTGCATATGTGTCATTTATTGGTCTACAGTGCATAGTGTACATGTACTCACATACCCAGTGCCCTCTGTCCCACTTTCATGGCACCCTCTGCACTCATGTGTATTAGAAATATTGTCTAATTACAGAGTGGCGCACAGCACGTCCCTCCTGTGCATCGGCAGCGCGATGATGTGCGCCCACATCTTCTTCATCCCCTTCTTCATCACCTGGTGGTTGCAGTTCAATGTCAGGGGGCAGGGGCACGTTCCGTCGGATACACATGTTGTGCAGCATGATGCATGCCATGATGATCTTGGCCACCTTCTCATGCCTGTAGAGGAGTGCCCCACCTGACCGGCTAAGGCAGCGGAAACGTGCCTTCAACAGGCCAAAGGTCTGCTCGATGACCACACGGATACGGGTATGGGAACGATTGTAGTCCTTCTTGTGCCTGTTCTGCGGGTTTCGGACAGGGATGAGGAGCCACAGCTTCAAGGGATAGCCACTATCACCTGCATGGGAGCACAATAGGGTATGTGTTAGTCGATTCATGATGGACAGCTGTACTTATCACACATGCCTGCAGATATTTGTTGGTCACATGCACATCTCCCTGTTTGTATGCATACCTTTTTCCTTGTCTCAATGCGTGGTGTCCCTTTGTCCTATGGTGTTGATTTGCATCTTCAAGATGATACACGGTGTACACTGCCTTGATGTTGCTCATGCATTGTAGACACATACCGCTGTGTTTGTGATATATATGTCATGTGTAGTGTTCAGTATGATTTTCTTACTGGCAGCGTTGGCAGTAGTCTCCGCATAATTTGCCATTCAGCGCTGAATATTCCCATGGTGACATTCTGCACTACCGTGTGGTGGCCCTGTGACAAGCAGTGGATTCCCTTGGTGGTTTTGTTGTGTGCACTCTCATGGATGCTTGTTCTGTGTGGTGATTTGCTGCAGACATTTACATTGTGAATACTCACAGCATGTTGCTGGATTGTGTTACGGAAGGTGAGGTCCGATGATGGGTGGTGCACGTGTTGTGGGATGTGGGGTGGTTTAAAGTTTGTCATGTTGTGATAGGTGTGCAGCTTACTTCATTGATATGGGAACTGGTGGTCATGTTCAGTTTGGGATAATTTGGGGCACAGTGTTTTGGGATGTGGACATCGTGCTGTCACCTCAACAATGACACCATGGTGGTGTGTGCATCCCTCCCCCCATTTCACTGTCATGTGCCTGTCATGCAACTTACCAAGCAGCCAGGCACGTCGTCCTGCATGTCGCTCTTTGTAGCGTTGTAGCGTGGAGTTCCGCAGGACCATTGAGTCATGAGTTGATCCGGGAAATCGGGCACAACAATGTGTGATGATCTTAATTGAGTCACATACCATCTGTACATTGATTGAGTGATATAGCTTACGATTGCGGTACACCACCTCTGTTGCATGCAGGACCACCAATTCCACATGGGTGCAGACAAGTGCACCAATACAATTTGGCATGTCTGCCAGTGCATGGAAGCCAACTTTAGTGTCAAAGATCTCCTGGGCAGTCGTGGTAGGGATATGTAGTCCCTTGTGTGCTTCAGGAGGGCATCCAGCACTTGGTTCAGCATGCGAGCAAATAAGGGTTGTGATATGCCATGCACGTGCCCCACTGTGTGCAGGTGCCTGTGGCCAAGAAGTGGAGCACAGACACTACCTTCAGTAGAGGTGGGATGGCAGTGCGTATTTCAATCAGGCTGACAATGTCGTTGTGTATAATGTCCACAATGATGGTGGTGGTGTCCCGGTCCAGACGGTACAGAGTGTGGATCTGCTCAGGGGTTAGGTTGAATGGACTGGCTCTGATGCGAGGGATGGGTGGCTGCCGGCGTGGTACCACTGGCTGCACTGGTGGGGTTTGCTGGGCCTGTCTCACCCTCCTTCTCCTCCTGCGTCTCCTATCTGGTGCCTGTTGTTGTTGCTGGTGTAGCAATGCAAACATGTCCTTCAGCCCCAGTATTGCTACTACAAGTGGAATCATTTTGGTGCAGTGAGGGGTGTGGTGTGTGGGTGTGCTCCTTTTGTGCTGGGCCAGACTCAATTGCCACCACCTGTGTTGATTGTGTGCACCTGTGGCAGTTGGGAACACTGCACATTGCTGTTTGCGGGTGGTTCGCGATGCTGGTATTGCCGGCATCGCAGTACGCCTCATTACCGCTTTCATTATGCCGGTATTTGCATGTCTGCCTGACTTGTGATGTCCTCCTGTTAGCGCCATCCCGCTATTGCCGGGCCTAAGGGCTGCGTGCCCGCGCGCATCCCGGTACAGGGGAGCACGCTATCAGCGGTGGCGCTAATACCGGCTTGTTGAGTCGAAATAGCCTGGAGCGTTATGCGGTGCCGGTAATCCCTTACCAGCATTGTTTTTTCATTACCTCCAACCTCGTAATGACCCCCACTGTCCTCTTTGATAGGACCCCATATGGTCTGCAGCACACGTTAAATTAATTTCAAGAATATGCCACTAGACATAACTTGCAGGCAAACTCTTTGAAATCTAAGATCATCATTTTTACCAACAAAAAGAGGATAAAGTCTTATCAATGGAACGTAGCTGGTTCAATAATTCAACATGTGAAGTCCTTACGTTACTTAGGCTACTCTTTGTCTGACTTAAATTCAGTCAAATCTTGGTCAATTTGAATATAAACTAAAGCTCGCCCTCTAATCTCACAGATGAGAGTTGTGTTTAAAAAATATTGCAAATTCTACCTGTTGGCCATTGTTGAGTTTTATCTAATGAAGGTGGAGACGATCCTACTGTATGGTTTGGACACATGCCTTTTGGACTTGGATGCAGTTTTGAAGAGCGCCCAGCCCAAATTTGGAAACAAACCTTGGGACTGGCCTCTGCCATTCCTAATTCAATTGTACGGCACCAGTTTGTGCTCTTATCTCTTTCATCGAGATTTATATGGCGAAAATGTGCAAGTTATGCCAAAATGTTGGTTCCTCCTTGTAACTCTCTTTATCTTGACCTTAATGGTCTTCTGCTAGATGGTAATCCTCCTTCTATTGTACTGTTTGAATATCAAATGAACCAAATTCTAACTAATATAAACGCTACAGTTGAGGATCTTATTCTAGGTTTACCTAGCGTTAAACGCAAACTTTATGAATGGGTTTGGATTAAAACCATTGATTCCAATAATACTTACAAAACGTATACCGATTATGCATCATTCCCTAGAAAAAGAGAAGAACGCTCTCCCTATATAGTAAAGTTTCGCTGTGAAAAAGCCAGAAGAACCCATATATACGGTTCAAATTAAATCAACTTCCTACGCTTGAACGTTCTCATCATTGGTATAATTATTTTGCATCCACTGTGGAGAACAGCTGTTGCTTTTGTGTAATCAGGGACCAGCGTGAAATGCTCAATCATCTCGTTTTATACTATTCACACTTTGTACAGGACAGATTCTATTGGGCACATATTTTTCTGAGACTACTGAATTAGCGTGTCAATCTTTTTGGGAAAGATGCATAAGAGGAGACAACACCCAACTGCTCTTGGCATTAACTAAATGATTGTATAAAGTGGAAGATTCATTGACTGAGGTGAATATGATATCATCCTAAAGATTGTCTTTTTCATGCTTGATGGTTAGAGGTATACAAAATGAAAGAAAGCAGAATTTTGTAAGTGGCTTGAGTATAGCGGGAAACCCAAAGGCTGAATCTCTATGAAAATGAGAGTAATACTTGTTCTTTGTGGTTATCAAGGTAGTATTTCAATGTTGCAGTAGTTCTAGGGACGATCTGTTGTACTTTTGGAAGAAGTTGTTCTTATGGTCTCCATATTGTAATGTGATGTGAAGTGAAGTCGCAGTTGCTCTGATGCTAATGCTTCCGGGACTGTGTCCCCTCCAAAATGTAATGATCTTACTGTCTTGATTGGTGAGTTGTCATGGTTTCCTTATCTCCACGTTACTTTAAATGGATTTATAGTTTCTTTGATGCTATGTTCCATGAATTGTTGCTCTGTTCAAAATGTGATGATCTAATTGAATTTGAAAAGTGATGGTGGGCTTAATCATTTATGCAATGTCAAGTATTTTTGTATGCTAATTCTAATTCTAAGTCATTTTTAGTTGCTTTTATATTTTGAGATTATGTTAGGAATGTATTCTGTTATTGCATTGTATTTTTTCTTTTTTTTGGATAAGTATTTATAAAGGTTTTTTTTGTAAACCAAAACAATAACAAAACAAATAAAAAAAGAAAAACAGACAAAAAATGGCGAGAGGGATACCTGTGAACCCGGATATGTTTATCTATGGGATTCGAGTGTTAGAAAGAGCAGTACCCGAACTTACCAGGAACGAATGGAGAGTGCCCGCAGACTTTGGCTTTCGCCCCGTAGCAACCCCAGAGGTAGTGACTGGTACCATTCTATCTCTAGGTATAGAAGGGGTGCACATGTCTGCCAAAAGAATTGTCGCAGTCAGTACCGACATCCATGGGTGCGAGTGGCGCCCAGTGCTGTGCATTGACACCAATATACCATTGCGTGAACTAACAGATGAAGAGCTGTTCGCGGACAACTACAATGATGGGAAGATTGTGTTAGAAATCTGCATCCCCTGTGATATCATGGTACATTACAGAAAAGTGCCAAGCCCCCTCATGGCTGTTGTCAGCGGACCCCCATCATTTTATGAAATGGACATGAAGCATGTCCCGCCCCACCTATGGACCACTAACCCACATGATGTGGGAATGCGAAAAGAAGGGACCAGTGTAAAAATAATGCTTAACCCAGGAGCTATACTACCACGAGTGAAACAATATCCCCTGTCCAGGGAAGCAGAGGAAGGGATACAGGAAACACTGCAAGCCCTCTTACAGCAGGATATAACTGGCCCCTCTACTTCCCCTTGTAACACTGCCATCTATCCGATCAGAAAAGCCACAGAGGGGGTGGGGGAGTTCGAGGATGATCCAAGACCTTTGCCCACTTAACGATATTGTACAGAAAGAATTTCTTCTTATCCCAAATCCTGCCTCCATCCTGTGCAACATCCCAAAACAGGCCACCCACTTCACTGTAGTGGATCTAAAAAATGCCTTTTTTGTAGTACCTCTTGACCCAGACTCACAATACCTCACATCATTCACCCAGGGGAGGAGGAAATATGAGCATCGTCGTTTACCCCAGGGGTACTGTGAAAGCCCCAGCATATTCAATAGGATATTGCATGAAGACCTTGGCAATATTCAGGTCACGAGCACAATCATTCAGTACGAAGACGATCTATGGCTCTGTAGTGACAGTAAACAGAGCTGTCGGAGGGACTCCATTATTCTGCTCCAGCTACTAGCACAAAAAGGGTACAAAGTGGACAAGAAAAAAACGCCAGAACTGTTTGGCAGAGGTCCTGTACTTGGGCTAGCTCATTTCTAAAGGTGGTAAGAGGATAATTCCAGACAGAACCAAGCACAATAAAAGAGATGCAGAAGTTCCTGGGACATTGCAACTACTGCAGGGCCTAGATCTTAGATTATGGAGCCTTCACCAGGCCACTCCTGCAAGGGCTAAAGGAAACACGAAAAGAGAAAGCACCTATCAACTGGAGAGCAGAAATGGTAACAAGTTTCAATGACCTAAAGAATCTGATCTCAACATCCCCAGTACTAGCAACCCCTGACTATGATCAGGAATTGTACTTATTCTCACACTCAAATGGCACCCTCATGACCGCAGTACTGACACAGAAAAGCTCAATGGGACACAAGCTGCTTGCCTACTATAGTGGCACATTCGACTCGGTCATGCAGGGTCAGTTCGCTTGCGAACAAGTGCTTGCAGCGGCCACCTTTGCCATTAAAAAAAGCTCTACCATTGTCGTGGGGTGCTCCGTCACCTTATACGTCAAACACTCACTGTTCGCAATACTAGAATGATCAAAGTCCACCCTAAAAACACCAAGAGCATCAGCGTATGAAATAATTCTGTCCAGCCCAAATATCCATGTGGTAGGGTGTAAGACAGTAAATCCTGCCACATTCATTACCGAACCTTGCACTGTCGAAGACATGCAAGAACACGACTGGCAACATATGAGGGAGAAGGTGATGACATGGCGAAGGCAAAGGTGTACGATCTAGAGGAGGGAGAAGTGTTCTTCGTTGATGGGTCAGCGTCCATTGACCAAGAAACAGGGGAAAAACATGTAGGGGCTGCTGTAGTGAGATTGGAAGATGGGGAGTACGAAACATTGATCATGAAATGATTGCCAATGCACTATTCCGCACAGGCAGTGGAACTTGTAGCACTCATTGAAGTCCTTCACGCCTCCAAAGAATGCTGCATGACAATTTATTCTGATTCGGCATACGTCACCAGGACGGTATACGCTGGACTGTCCAGATGGAGAAGGAGAGGTTTCAGGAGGGCGGACGGATCCAAATTGCAACATGCAGAATTGTTAGACAAATTGATTTTGGCCCTTGCAGAACCTTCAGTGGTGGCCGTCGTTAAATGCGTTGCACATACACAGCTGAAATACCTTCAGGGAATGCGGCCGCAGACGCAGCAACGAAACAAGCAGCGTATCTCCCGGTACATATGGATGCAGAATGCATCCTGACAAGTAAAGAAGCAACACAAAAATCAGTTGCATACACAGCGCTCCCCACAGCTCAAATAATAGAATTGAAAAGCAGTGCACTGATTGCAGAACAAGAGTTTTGGCTCAAACGAGTGTGTAACCAGTCACCAACTGATCTGCTATGGAGACAATGAACAACAGGGAAGGTTGACATGCAAGTTGAATTACTATAGATAGCATTTGAACAGCTACATTTCCCAGCACACAGTTTGAAACAACACATAGCTGCCGATCTCCAGGAAGATTGATTTATTCCAAATCTACAGGAATTCCTGAACAACATGGTTGTCAAGTGTACCACGTGCCAAGTATTCAGAACAGAGATGACTGTAAGAATGTTACGGGGCACTCTGCCCCGCATTGTGGGTCCCTTCCGCAAACTACACATTGATTACGCAGATATGGGAGAAAGGTGCAATGGGGCCTGATACTTGATTATGGTAGGGTGTCCCTTCTCTCGATGGGTGGGGGCAGAGCCCTGTGCCCACCCAGACGCAAAGGTGTGCAGCGAAGTTCCTAGTTAGAGAGGTATTCCCCCGATGGGGAGTGTGTGAGGTCATACGGACAGACAACGGAACACACTTCTTCAATGAACTGCTCAAAGAGGTCACGTTCCTCCTAGGGCTAAAACATAAGATGTGTTTGATTTACCAACTGCAAGCTAATGGGGTGGTGGAGAAAATAAACAGCCTCCTCAAGAGTAGAATTTCTAAACTATGTAACTCTTTAAAGAAGAACTGGGTGTACTGTCTACCACTGGCATTGTTCCAACTACACACACAGCCTAGCAAGGACCACCACCTGTCCCCCCATGAAATCATGACTGGTCGACGCATGGAAGCGCCTCTGTCACCAGTAAGAAGATCATCTGACACTCATAGAACAGCAACGGTCCTAGGGGAAAAGTTCAAAGAATATTTCACACAACTCACACGTGCAATAAGAAGTATATCAAAACAAATTGCACCCCCATTCACAGCAGAAAGTGAGACCACAGGGACCCCAGCAGAAAGCAGCCCTGTCCAACCCTTAATGCCAGGAGAGTGGATCTATGTGGAAAGCTTCATTCGGAAATGGAACTCCCTAAGGTTCCACGGACCATGCAAAGTGGTGTACTGCACCCCACTCGCTGTAAAAGTGAAAAGGTTGCGGTACTGGATCCATCTCTCAGACGTATGAAAAGCACAAGGAGATGTACCCCAAGCACCTAGGTCAGGGATCAGACAACTTTTTTTTAATTATTTTTTTTTATTTGATTTAGCTGTAAAAACAGCCTTTCAAAATTTACAAAACAAGGAGAAAAAAAACAACATAACTTAACATAAACATCATATATATACAATACATTCTTATAAAAGAGAAAGAAGGCGAAAGAAAAATGTTATTCGAACCAAAATCCTTTTGCACAATTCTCTGCTTATTACACTTGTCACAAAAATTATGTCAATATAAATATAATTCAGTATGAAGTTTCATTCATTGCACATTTCCCAATATACAGTTGTTTTTACAATCTTTTAGGTTTAATGTCTCTACAAACAAAAGTATGGCTATGTTCATTTTCGCCCGTTGACTATGGTACAATTTGTCCCAAAGGACTTCATGATCCATGATGTGCTGGTCCTCAAACATATGTTTGAAGAATTTGCATCTCATCTCAATTAGTGCAGGACATTCAGCAATTAAGTGTTTTAGAGTCTCCAACTTTGATGATTCTTTACAAAATCTACAATCTCCATTCATCGTCATTTTACGCATATGGCAAACTTCATTTGAGAGACAGATGTTCAACCTTATGCTCAAGTAACCAAATCGATTTTTTGGATTCGGAAATTTCACCAAATATTGCTCTATTTTGTGTAATTGCTTAATAGCATAGGGTTGTGATTTAAATATTCTTAGTTTTGCACAGGAATTTCTGGTCTTTATCCAGTCCAACATTCATAATTTGTTTTGGCTCTTTCAGGGTTATTTACTAGAAGCTCCTCATCAATAGCAACTTCAACCATTAGAGACTGTATCCACTTTCGCCATTGTATGATTATGTTGTTATCTGTGTTTAACATGAATTTTCCCATTATGAACATTACACCATTCCTTTCTGTAACCATTAGATACTTACGATACAGGCTCAGCACTTTCCTTAGATAAACAGCATACAAGGATATTAATCCCAGTTCATGGCGTATCAAGCATATTGATACTGTCATAGGTAATCCACAAATTGATTTCCAAAATTTGCCTTCCATTTTTGCCCATGTTGTCTCTCTCATAATATTTCTTGTTTCCGTAGCATAAGTCAAAATGGGGACAACCTTCTGTTTATAAAAAAATACTGCTGGCATCAAAGAAAACCTCCCATATTTGGCCTGTATGATTTTCGTTTGGTGTATCCCAGTTGACGATTTTTGTTTCAGAACTCTTAAGAAGGGTTTGTCACCCAAGTCATTATTAAATTGCAGGCCTAGATATTTATACTCAGAAACTAGTTCAATTTCAACATCCTGGATGTCCCATCTAACCTCTTGCTGAGGACCATTTTTCTTCTGGCCTAATATCATAATTTTACATTTGGCCTGATTTATTGTCAAGAAATTTGCCTTTGTATATTTACTTAAGGCTGTCAATAGGTTATTCAAACCCACTGGAGTCTTGGCCAACAGCACCAGGTCGTCCGCATAAAACAACCAAGGAATAGGATGACCCTCTAATTGTGGAGCATCTGCTCTACAGTTCATGAACTCGTGACGCACCGCGGCCATAAAGAAGTTGAAAAAAGTACTAGCCAGGATGCACTTTATCCAGTATATTTAATACTCTGGACACTTTGCCTCCCAAAGTTTCCTTATGAGCAGTTTCCTGCACACTGAATCAAACGCATCCTGGAAATAAATAAAGGCCATATAGATTGTTTGGTTTTTCCGTTGTTCCTGACCCTTAATGATTTCCAGGATGTGTAAATTAATGGCCGTTCTCATTCCTGGCATAAAACCAGTTTGATTTGGATCCCTTATTTTCGCGTCATTCAACCATTGATTCAAGTCTCTTAGCAATGATCTAGCGAAAAGTTTACTTAGTATGTCTAGCAAAGATATTGGTCTATAATTGGCCGGATTTTCATTGTCCCCTTTTTTGTAGATGGGTATTGTAATAGATTTCCATCAAGAAGATGGCATACAACGAGTACTCACTGTTTTCCTAAAGATGCATAAGAAAATTTTAGCCCAAGCTAATGGGTGTTGTTTAACCATAAAATTAGATAAGCCATATGGGCCCGGCGCCCAGGAGGTTGATAATTTGGATATTTGAAACAATATATCATCCAGGTCAAAAATCAGATCTATTGTTTGTCTGCACTTAGTCAGTGTGTAGACCTCTTCAAGATTGATATCCGCATACAGGGACTTATAGAATGAGGCCCACACTTCTTGAGGTATCGGATTCAACTGATGTAATGTTTGTACCTTGGAGTGTGTAAAATTCAATAGAGTCCATATCTTGGCTGGGTTCTTGGATTTTAGTTTTTCTAGCATATTCTCTGCATCTTGTTGGTATAGCAGAGCATGTTTAGATCTTAACCAGTTTTTATACTTGCATTTCAAGGATTTAAGTATGGCTTCTCTACTAGTGTGGTTCAAAAGCAATACCTGCCTTCTGTCTCTGCGATATTGCGCTTTGCGCAGTGACACATCAGAATCATATGAGTGCAAGGTCATTTTGCTGATGTTCTTGATATTATTTCTTTTGACAGCAAAGATTTGCATTTCTTCCACATATGAACATTCCCTTGAATTCCCATTCACTCTCTCATTCTCACACTTTTCCAGATTAGATTTAACATATATAATGATTTAGGAGACCACCTGAATCTATTTAACGCAGTATTCAGAGTTAGATTTGTTGCCAAGGATTTTTCATGTTGTTTTTCATGGAAAGACCAAGACCAGTGCATAGTTTGTATGTCATGGTCACTTATTTGTTGAGGTATAATTAAGAACTCTGAGATGTTATTAAACAGGTTCCTATCTAAAAATGTATAGTCAATCATGGCGACTTGAGCACCACGATGCCAGGTGTTTTGTTGAGGAATATCTCCAACTTTGGCACCGTTCAGTTTGAAAAGTTGGCGCTCATCCATTATAAAATTCCATCTCAGCGCTGCTGCAGATAGGCATTTACCACTTTGAGCATGACAGGTTATATTCAGATCACCAGTGATAATGATATAATCACAGGTCAGATCTAAGAAAATCATATTTAATAGCAGCTCTAAAGTAGCAAAAAATTAATCATCTGATATTGCTGCATGATTCCAATATATGTTTATCAAACCTATGGTTTTACAGTCGATTTTTATCCTTACCAATTGAAAAAAACTATTTGGAGAGGATCAAAATTCTAATTGAATGTTTGGAGATATTTTTATGGCTACCATCAAACCCGCCATAGGTCTTCCCTTGAATGGGACAATAGCTGGAACTAAAGCTATAGTATGATTATCCCATACTGGGGCAACGGCCAGCCATATCTCCTGGAATGCCAAAATATAAAATTTTCCCAAAATGCAATCTTTGGATTTCGTCAAATGTTTAAACCCTCTCGTATTCCATGAGGCTAAAGAGAGGGCGACTGACTGCTGTACTAGTTAATTTTGACATGATCTAATTTCTCTGTCATCATATCGGCTTTCACTTTCATTTAGTTGTTGGTTCAAAGATTGGTACTTCGGGTTTATGTTAGATTTAGACTGGTATTGATTTCTCATCATGGATATTTGTGGGAGATTTGGAGCAGAGTTATTTAACAATTGAAACCCCAGTTCATAGAGGTCCATTCTTGCCTGCCATAATGTGTTTTTCACAAATCCAGATTTCATCCACAATTTCACCACTGATAGGTCAGTTTGATGTAAAAACTCTATCTGATCAATATCTGCTGAACATATTCCTTCCAAAGTTGGTACATCCGCGAAAATGTTTATTACTGATTGTCTATTAAGGTCAAAAGAAAGAATGGAACGGGTGCGAGCGACACTGCAGAATTAGTTGATGTGATAACACAGGTTTCAACGGAGTTCGCTGCGCTCCTCTTAAAGCAGGATTCATTTTCGAATCTCTTGGCTGGAGTGACTTATTTGTATAAGCCACAGGAGGACATTGGCCAAAATCATTACTCTCAAGAGAGTTCGCTGTGTTAGGTTTATTTACCATAGAGACAATCTCTGTACTGATTTCTCAATTTCCTCTTTCCATTCTTTCATTATTAATGTGTCTATACCCGGCAATTTTGCAGGTACCACAGGCAACCGTTCATTAGCAGCTATCAGTTCTTGAGAACACATTGTATTTACGGCCGAGGAGGCAACAGACTTATCATTCTCGACGCAGGCAGCAAGCAACGGCCCCTGTTTAATATCAGGGGCTTTGTTCTGCTTACTCAAAGATACTAGGGTATCAAGAGGTTCATAAACCAAAGACGCTATTTTAGCCAATTTGGATTGATTTGCTTTAAATAACAATACATCAGATTTAACATTTTTTGATTTTTTTGAGACCTTCGTTATCGGTATTTGTGCATCCTTGTTTTTCTTATCAAAGATAATGTACGTAGCACCTTTATTACACTGCACCGTTTCCTCTACAATTTTAACATCTTGACTTTGTTGTCCATTACCACTAGAGGAGGTGGATGGGGTTTCTATGTTCTTTGTTTTTACTTTCTTTTTTTTGGAACACTGCTGGCCAGGTACACACTTATCCATCACATTTTTTATTACCTCATCTCCTGTTATGATTACACCCTTTGTATTCGCCGTCACTTTCTCATTTTCTTTCTCTACACAACTATTGTTGTTTGTTGATATTTTTTTCTTACTTGCAACCTGTTGCAGTACCACTTGTTGGTTCTGTGAGCAATCAATAATACATCAAATAGATCATTTTGCATTTTCTCCTGGTTATCTGTGATATTCCCTATTACATTTACATCATCAACCCTTGCATTGTTGCAGCAGATACATGGAGATTTAACATTCTTCTGATTCTGTAGCAATTTTACTAATAACATATGTTGCTCATTGATTTTAGTGTCTAAAGAATCATATAATCGAGTTAGTGAGAATAGTGCTGCATTCATTGTTTGAAGAGAAGTCTCAACACCTATAACAAAGGTACCCTGAGAAGGCAGATTTTGTTTACTTGGCGTATATTGAGTACGACGGGGGGTTGGATGTGTGAAAGAGCAGGATAGAACCGAAGACTCATTTGCCGATGGAGAAAACATCATGGGAGATTTGGATAAATCATGAGTGGACGGACCATTTTCCTCCTCTTGATTAGTCACCTCGCTGGAACTATGGGTACTCACATCACCACTATCACTCTTGGTAGGGGACTTATCTATAATTGGCTTTGCCTTTGCCAAGACTATGTCAGACAAATCACTTTCTACCCCACTTTCTGCCTGTTTATTTGCAACTGCGTTCAGCGTTGGTTTTGGAAGTTTTACCAAATGAGCTACTTCATTTACTCCCCCTCTTATTCCCAATTGCTCTTTAATAAGTTTCAGAGCACCAGCAGCAATTAAAGAATTGGGAGGGGTATTTATTAAGTCAACCACCCCCCATCCTTCCCCTGTACATTCGAGGGAGCATTAGGTACTCCGATAGAAGAGGGAACTAGTTGAAGCTTCTCCACGCCTCCCCTTATTTTAGCACCAGGCTCACAAAATTTACGTATGCCAGCAAAGGGGGCGTAGGAGCGTATATAAGAGGCAGATTTACATGCTCGAGTCAGCTGAATGGAGCGCGAGGATGATTTTGGAGTCTGAATTGCTGCCGCCGCACAGACCTTTATTTTCTCTTGGGCCGGCATTCCTGTTTTTAGTGTTATCCCCATTTTACAAGACACCTATGCTTTTTTTCTGAGATTCATCAAATCACTAATCAGCTTCAAAAGAGGGCTCAACTCGTTTCTCAATGAAACCCAGAAACACTTCTTGCCAAGTATACTTAGATAACCAAAAGACAGCACTGACACGTGCACAAAAATGAACAACTGCTTAAAAATTAACAGAAAATAAAATGAGCATAATTCTCAAAACAAAATTTTCCACAGTACTTTTCCCAAATAAAGCCCACCACAAATACAAATTAAACAAGCAGGTAGACTAGCATATTATATTCAAACACCAAGACAGCGAACAGCAAACAGTACTTGCGTGTACTTCCGTGTGCACGCACGGGTGCGCGGCACAAGCTGTTTATGAGATTGAGGGGGAGGAGTCAAGGGTAGGCGTAAGGGCAGTGGGCCAATCAAAGCGAACGCTGAAAGCAAATGAAAAGTGGAGAGTTTTAAAGACCGTGATACAACTGAACTCCAAAAATAGGTACTCGAGTCAGTTTCACTGTTTACTTCAATCAATAGAGTCAGGCAGCCTGTGTGTCACCGTTAAAGACCTCTGCTCTGCAAGTTTCCAGCTGCTGCGGTAGAGCGGGTCCTTGAAATTGACACTCCGTAGATGCAGGGGAGATCAAAGAGAATGTTTCCACCAGCGTTTCAAAACAGCAAACAGTACTTGCGTGTACTTGCGGGTGCGCGGCACAAGCTGTTTATGAGACTGAGGGGGAGGAGTCAAGGGTAGGCGTAAGGGCAGTGGGCCAATAAAAGCGAACGTTCAATCAGTAGAGTGAGGCAGCCTGTGTGTCACCGTTAAAGACCTCCGCTCCGCAAGTTTCCAGCTGCTGCGGTAGAGCGGGTCCTTGAAATTGACACTCCATAGATGCAGGGGAGATCAAAGAGAATGTTTCCACCAGCGTTTCAAAACAGCAAACAGTACTTGCGTGTACTTCCGGATCAGACAACTACCACCATGCCCTTATAAGAAGCTCTATATCATTTTTTATTATTGCATGTGAAAAAGTAAGAAAGAACATGCATTGCTGCTAGAGCATGAGCTACGGTCAGTAATACATTCTCCCCCCCTCCCTCTCTCTTTCTTTCTCCCCCTCTTTTTCTCCTTTTCCCATCCCGTTCTCTCCCTTTTTGCAGGTGCAACAATGAAGGAACTGACATCGCTGAATGAAAATGCAAATGTAGATAGCAGTAACGATAAGATAAGCTTCACAAGACGCTATAGCTTTAATTGTGGTATGTGATTTGTAGTTTTATTGTTTGTTCTATAGATGTTTATAGGGGGTATATATTGGGGAGCATCTTTTATCTGGGGGACCCATCTAAAAGTAGAGGGCTGGGGGGAGAATGGAACGGCCAAAAATTGACCTGGAGTGGCAATTTATTCTCAAACCTCACCAGCTTGCATAAGAACACAACCAAAAGAGACCCAGATATTCTTGTATTCAGTGAAAATATAACTAATGGGTCATCCGAGGCACCGAATGTAACTTCAATACCCTCTTTAGTTTCCAACGTACAACCATCTACCTCAGTATCACACATGTTGCCTACCTCAGTATCTAATATAGTCATAGGGTCCTCCTACCCCCAATCATAAATGAACACATGAATGTAAATCATAATGTTTCAGAAGTACGTATCGAACCACCTGTAGTAAAAGAAAATCGCACACTGCCTAATACCACAAATACTACCTGTAGCAACTCCCAAACCACATTGTGTAATAGTGTGATGTTGCAATTATTAGCACCACGTGTACAAAGGTCACTATGCAACAGGAGCAAATCACATAGAACATGGTTAGGTGAAAGGATATTTCCCATGCGCAGTGACAGACGAAAACAGCAAACACGCCAATACAAATATGATGTATATCATGGTTTAGGATTGGACAAAGTAGAAGGCCTTCGCCATACCGGTCACCAGAGGCGTTTCTAGGGGGGGCTAAGGGGGCTATAGTCCCTGGTCTTTTGGTTGTAGCCCCGGATAGAATCTTAGGAGCTACAACCAAAAGGCTAGCTAGCCCCCAGTCCCGACAGTTAGGACATTGGTGTAGCCCCGGATCTTTTCCAGATCTAGCAACACCACTGCAGGTCACTCAAACAGTTAGTACTCTGACATGAGTGCCATAGGAAGACGAACGACTAATGGGAGTTGCTACGTTTGTTCCTTAAAACCACACGCATCTGGGACGCCCAACGTTTTAGTACCGTAAGAAGTACCCTTAGAAGAAGCACAATGGGCCTCATTACGAGTGCGGCGATAAGGGGTTAATGGCAGCGGTGAGGATGCCAGAGCCGTTAACCCCTTACTGCCGCATTCTGCGGTCCCTTAGCGGATCCCACTAAGGTCGACTGGTTTTACCAGCCGTCCTTAGCAGGAGCCGCTAAGGGACCATGGAGCTAATAACTGGCCTGCTATTTGCGGGCCCGTTATTAGCTCCTTCCCCATTCCCATTGAGCCCTATGGAGGCTCGAATGGGAATGGGGAATGGTTTTCAGAATGGGGACTTACCGGGTCCTCCAAAGTTGGAATGACCCGGTAAGTCCTCATTCTGAGAACCCGGACCCGGACATGAGTTTGCAGGAAGCCATGGCGCTAATAGCACCATGGCTACCTCCAAACTCAAAATGAGGCCCAATGTCTCATCCACCTTGCACTATGTAGGATAAAAGGCACCTTTCAGGCATGCAGCGTCAAACTAAAGCTCCTTGATCCAGACAGTCGAAAATGTAAGGTGGGCTCAAAAGATCCCAAATGCTTCAAGGAGCCCTTCCTGGCTATAGATGGCATGAGTTTCGCAGAAAATAAGGGTCAAAAGTCAACTTTCATGTGCAAAGCAAAAGGAATCAGTGACCATTCTGATGAAAAATGTGCCTTTGCAGAGAAAACATGTGCGCAAATATGGACAGAGCATATTACAAAGCTAACAGGGGTCACCGCCATCGAAAACCAGTGAAAGTACAGCAAGAGGAAAATGATGAACTTTGTTTCTATGGTGAGGGAAGAGTTTGTGTGGGCTCCAACAAACACTGCAACAGAACAGTAATCATTCCAGATCTTCGGGAGGGGACGTCGGTGCTGATGGACTACTACTTGGTTTGTAGCAAAAAGGCATACTTGCACCTCCCGTCATTATAGAGGGGTTATTGTTCATTCGCAACGCTACACTCAGCCCTGTTGGTAGTACTCGGCAAACATCTAAAGGGGGGGGTCAGTGCCTGATGATGGACAAGCAATGACTGAGTGAGCAGAAGTAATGCCTACTGCGCCACCTGCCCATATTCTGAATACTCCCAGAAGAATAGAGGCATGCGCTTCTGTTCAGGAAAAAGCGATCCTCGAACTATCTGTCCCAAGAGTCAGCTGATCTACTTGCACAGATACCAAATGAATATAAACATTTTAGCTTAGCAGAGCCAATTTTTGGCATCCCTTGTGTCTATTGTCCAGAACAGAGCAAACGCCAAGTCGCTTCACATTGTCAGATGGGAGCTGATGCAGTTGGCAATGACACTGAATAAGTGTTCAACGTCATCAAGGTTGAAATGAGAGCACTCCGGCTAATGACGATGCAAAATCTCGACCTCCTCACAGCCATGGAGGGAAGGGTCTGGAAAAATGATCATGCTTCATGTTGCAAGTTCATTCCTTCTAACGACGCTGAAAATGGGACACATTCGCACGTGATTGCAACGGTACACGAACTTGGCGTAATAATGAAAAAGGAAGCAGGAATACAAGAAGATGTGTCGGTCAACATGGCATTCGGCTGGGTAACATCGTGGCTTGGCACAACTGTGAAGCTGCTGATCCCTATCATCGTGTTCATCTTGCTGATTTTTTGCGTGTGCCAGTTGGGTCTCTGATGCTGTGCAAAAACAGTACCTAATAGTGCATTGATGATGGTGACAATTCATAATAATAATAATAATAATAAAAAAAAAAAAATAATAATAATAATAATAATAATAATAATAATAATAATAATAATAATAATAATAATAAAAAGGTGCCTCATGATACAAAGGAAGTTGAAATGCAGACAGAGCAAATTGATGACCCTAAATATTGTATGGTTGCAATATATCATGCAATCGGGATGAAGTAGACACATTATATCATACAACAATTGCGCTCCCACCCAACCCTGAAAATTACAAAGAAGTGTGGGTAGATTTGGCAGGGCATGGGGGATGCATATACATGATCTGTACACCCGAACAATATGCACAGCGGGGGGAAAGCTTGAGAAGTGTATGCACAGCCTTCTCCTATGCTGGGTTACATAAAGGGTAACCCAGCATAGGAGGAAGCGGAAAAACAAGCAAATGAATGAAGAAGTAGAGGAGGGGAATTTGTTACTGTAGAAGTAACGAAAGGGGGGAATGTTGGAATGGAAATGAGCCTATCACCCCCCCCCAGGCGCTTTCGAGTTAGGCAGACCCCACACAAGGTGATATAACCTACAAGGGGGGAGTAGCCCCCCTTCCGCAGGGCACAAATAATAAAAGCCCTGTAGCGCATAGAAGTAGGCGAATAGCGCTAGCCATGCCCCTGCTTCGTGACTCCATTTTGTATTAGGCCGAGACCAGACTTGTTGATGGCCTGCAAATGCACTCGTCCCCAGTTCATTACCGGGCCGACATGGGCACACCAAGCCTGCTCCACTTGAGCCTTGTTCCCACAGACGTCCATCTTCCTCCTGTCCTTTCAATGTTGCAAATATCTAGTATCGCTTCCAAGAATGTGCCCTGCGAAGAGTGTGAGACTGTACCAGACCCCTGCACGTGTCCAATCATCTCCACTAAACTGCCAGTGCGCCCCTGACCTCCACCCAGTCAGACCAGAGCTGGCCGCACATCAGCACCCCGACCCCCTATCTGTCCACTTTTCGATAAGCATCCATCCCTCTGATCCTGACCTTTCTAAGGTGCCCTACACAGATCTGAAGCTGCACGGCCATATAGCTCTGCAAGGGCCGCACATGTCTCTTCGTATCATGATGCAGCAGGGAAGGTAAATCATAGATCAAACGCCCGGGGGAGACATTGGGTGCGGGAACTGCGGTATAAACGCCCTGAATGTGGGGGTCAGTACAACAGTATTTTATCCTCCCCTCACCATGGCACCCCTTTCCTGTGCTGTCCAGGTGCCCGCCAGAATGAATGAACAGCCTGTTTTAGTTGTTGGGCTTAAACTAGATAGTATCTCACATTTTTCCTGACCTTTACCGTGGAGATGAACCTAGCTGACCCACGTGGAGCCAGATCGACAAGGATGAACCAGCCAATTACCGCCTGGCATCCCCTATAGAGTAGGCACTTGTATATGTAGTGTACCAACCAGCCATGTGGATTTCTACCCTATACGATGATGTCACGGATGACACCTCAGGCCTTTTTAATGTGCGGCCCGTGTAATGTTTGGCAGAGCGCTCTCGGGCAGTAGAGTTCTTTGCTGGCATTTATATTATATAAACTTTGTTATCCTTGCAAAACTATCTCTTCGTTTTATTCCCTAGTGGGGTGTATTTGCTCTGGAGTGTACATTCAGTGGTCTAAGCGTTCAAAGGGATGGGCAGGAGGACTGACATTCTGTGCAGCTCATCTTCTGAAGCCAGAATATGTGCAAGAGGTGCAGGGAGTGAACAATGGATGTTTGAAGTCATGGGCTAAACATGCCAAACTACTGACATGGGTAGAAGATGAATCAGGTCCAATGGTTGTGGTCCCACTGGCAAATGCAACATTGTGCTTCCAAAGACACGGAAAGAAGCATGTGGGAGAAAACAAAGGCTGCAAAAGTACAGTTGACATTTCTAGGATGGGAGCAGGGACAGCCGTTCTCGTGGATCGATATTGGGCTACATGAAGCTGCCCAAGGTTTGAAGAGGGACGTTCTCCTTGGTGATCATCCATGTTCCAGCATTAGTAATTCCTCAGAGTGACCTAAACATTGAAGAATTTCCAAAAGTAGATGCCCATTTCAGAAAAAGAAGATTGCTTGAATTTCTCAATCGAACAAGAAGAAGGAATTACTTTTCAGCCAAGTCAATAGAAGCATATGACTCCATTCCTTATGAACACAGGATGTTCAGCAAAACTGCTTCAATATTTACGACTATATTCATGCCTGGGACCCAGACGATGGCCAAGGCCAAGTGGTTGCAGACTGCGAGATGGGAGCTTCTACAGACAATGAACACAACCATAAAGGCACTCAATGCTATCTAGGAAGAGCTGAGGGCCATACGACTGATGACCCTGCAGAGCAGATATATCCTTGACATGATCACAGCGATGGAAGGAGGAGTTTGCATCATAATCGGGCCATCATGTTGCACATTCATACCTTCTCACAATGATGAAAATGGGACCTTGACAGAGGCCATAACGTTGCTAACGAACCTGCATAACAAGATGGAATACAAGACAGAGGACATTGTGGATGACAGTTGGCTTGCTTCCATATTCTCATGGATTACGCAGTGGATGGGAAAATGTTCAAGTTTCTTTGAGCAATATTGGTGATGGTGTTGTTTGGATTCTGTGTAATAAGGATAGTGATCGCCCAATGCAAGAAGACGACAAAGAAAGCAGTAGGAATGAGATCATGATCGATGTCGAATCTGGGTTTGGACCCAAGGAATTGACTGATGAAAATGTCTGAAAATACATAGAGACCAGTCGTAGCATCTGAAGGAATGAAGTTTCTGTGCCCAAAGAATCATAAGAAGTACGTGGGACGATGGGTCCATTGTAATCCAAAAGGACAGTGCAACTACATGACCTGGAGTGTAGACGAGCATGTCAAATCAGTCGACACCCTGAGGGGTGATGAAGATTTGGACTCCGAAGAAGCATTTGTTCAAGAGAAAATACCAGGATGTGGAGACCATTGAAGAGGTGATCGATGACTCGACCAGAGGGGGGAATGTAGAGGAGCAGCTGCATGCCTCTGCAGGAAATCCTGCTCACCCTACCTCCTACATGTTGGAAGCCTGAGATCGTGCCATGCTTAACACGAGCAGTTATGACCATACCACGGTGAGTATTCGAAAGAAGCTACCCTCTGAGAAAGCCCTATGAAATGTATCCCCGAAGAGACGACAATCTGAGGGAGGAACTCCCTGAAGGAATATAAAAAAGAGTGAAAAGAGAAGCCGGTGACGTCACAAGAGACGAGTGTGAAGCCCTGAGAATACTAGCTAAAGAGAATGCCTGGATCTTACACAAACTGATGACGAAGTTAAGACTCAAGTAGACTTTCATATGCAAAAAGAAGATTGCACGTGTGCGAAGCACTACAGAAATGCAAGACGTTCAATAACTGTACAGATGCTGTAACGCAAATAGATTAAGTAAGCTTAGAAGATGGCTATATGTACTGAATAGACTGCAGGCGAAGCCACTATCGCATAGAAACTGGACATCGGTGTCATGAATTTAGTAAGCCAGGACCCATGGAGAGAAATGACGAGAACTGTTTTGCAGCAAGAATAAGCTGAGATTGTGGAAATTAATGGCGAGGCTGTCTGGCCTGGTACCAAAGCTGAAGCAGCCAAGGTCGGTTATCTATTCTTGAAAGCAGTAAACGTGTGAAGCTGAATCATCCCTTGTTAAGGTGCAAAGAAAGAACACCAAGCATGCCAAGTTTGATTAATTTAAGACGTTTAAATGGGCCAAATAGTGGTCTCTTGTCACGTTAGCCAAGGATGGAAAAAGAGTTGAGCGTAGAGTCCTAGAACAACGATAATGAGTGCTCGCACTCCCATATATTCCCAGAGACAAGAATACTTTACATGGGAAAGTTCAAAGACCAAAGACAATCTTCATGGCAGAAGGCATGGGTGATGAGAGATGTTGGTCTAATTGGGTGGGGAGGTAAAGTCAAATCTACCTCCTGGCACCTGGGTCTGAGCTTACGTGCTAAGTGAACCGAATGTTCCAGAAATGGCACGAGCGAGCCAACCACTTATAGAGGGTTGTATAATGAAGGGCCTTATAGTTTGAAGACCAATGTTATACTGTGTACTTAATAGTGTTGAAGATTACATGTTTTAGAGGTAGGCATGAGTTGTCCACCTGAAAGTAGATAGCCAATCACAATCCCAGCCCTTATAAAAAGTATATTTAGATGTCCCCCTTGAACCTATCACAATCCCTTGTAGGTTTTCTATTATTTGCCACGTAGTATGACGTCACGTCTGACGTATTCTTTGCATACAAGGATGTTTTTATGAGAACCACAAGATCGAGGCGGAGCATACACATAATACAGAGAAGGCAATAGAGGGGGTCCAGAACAGCATGGTATTTTGGTCCAGATTGCCCCTGACCATGATGGGGAGGGCGGCCTTGCTCAAGATGGTGGTTCTGCCTAGACTCTTGCATTTTTTTGTGAATGTCCGTTTTTGATTCCCAGGAGCCTATTTGCGAGACTTCATAGTGTATGCAGGGGTTTCATGTGGGGGAACTCCAGAAACAGGGTAGCCCTGTGGAAACTCCAGAACCTGTGTGATAAGGGGGGCATAGGCCTGCCAAACTTTGAACTATATTATTTGGCGGGGCAACTGCTGTATGTGGCCAGGTGGCTGTCGGACGAGGTTCCGGCGGAAGCCAGGCTATTGCGGGAAGACCTAGCCCCATACTTTTTGAGGGAAGTGGTCTGGTTGAGCAGGGATAAACTGAAAGGAAGGGGGCGGCTATTGAGGCTGGGCTGGGTGGTTTGGCACAGAACATGGAGAATGATGGGTGATCCGGAACCGCTCTCCCAACAGGCCCCACTGGTGGCGCTGTGTGGGAACGACTCCCAATTATTTGAGTCGGTCCGTAAATACTGGGAACCGGTGGGCTTGGCCACCCTTGGGGACATATGGCAGGAAGGGGAGGCATTGGGCTTTCAGAGGCTGCAAGAAGAGACAGGGGTACATAGAGGCCAATATATAACCCATGCTAGGCTCATGAAACAGGTTAGAGAGAGGTGGCCCGAGACGGCACTAGCCGAGGACCCTGATGCCTCCCTGGAAACTATGTATGATGTTTCGCAGGATGGGCACGAAATATCGAGGATATACGAGCTCCTGAGAGCAAAGGCTGGGAAGGAATTGCTCCAATTGAGACAGGATTGGGAAGAAGAGGTGGGGGGAACTATGACAGACGGGCAATGGGAGAGAGCCCAGGAGTACCATAAAAAGGTGTCCCGGAACGCGAGACTCCAGCAACTTCAACTGTATGTCACCCATAGGGCTTATTTGACTCCCTGTAAAATTGCAAGGTTTGGAGGCTCGGTTACGCAGAAATGCCCCAGGTGCGGGGAGATAGAGGCCGGGCTACTACACATGTTTTGGGCTTGCCGGAGGTGCACAGATTCTGGGCGGAGGTCCGAGCGAAACTGGCTGGAGGGGGAGTGGTGCTGGATGTGGGATCAGCCTGGTTATGCATGCTCGGGTTTTTTCCCAGACCCCGGGACTCAAAGCATATAAGCAAGATGAGAGATTTAGCTTATGTCCTGGCCAAGCGCAGGATTGCTATGAGCTGGAAAGCGGCCCAAAGACCTAGGGTGGAACTATGGTGGGCAGACCTCTTAGGATGGGCGGAAGTGGTGGCCTCTATGACAAACCCTCACCAGGGTGATAACGAATGGGAGGATTTGGATGATGAGTGCATAAGCACTGCGCTACCCGTTAATGCTCCTGCCGATAATATGGATGAGCCGGCTCTAGTTTGAGGGGGGGGGGGCGGGGCGGTGGGGAATATTTGGTGAAATGTGATGGTTTGACGATGCCTTTACATACTGAAACAGTTATATTGTATGTTGTTTTGTTTTGTTTGGCTTTGAAAATATTATTATTTTTTTTTTTTTTAAAAAAAGGATGTTTTTATGAGAAATGTGCCGAGAGCTCGATCAAACGTCCGTTGATGTCCATTCCTGAGGTGGTTCGATTATTTGGTATCAGAGTTAATTTGTATTCCCATCCATTGCATGCACAATACCCAAAGGGCCATATGCTCAAAGGTGTGTCCTACTCCTCCTCGTCGGTGTCCTGCTAGTTGTCTGCCCAGGGAGTGGTGGGGTTTGGTGATGCCAGCATCCTTCTGGAGGTGCTTCCGGTGTGGGCGTTTGCACCTGCACTTTGGCTGCTACAGCCTCAGGAACATGCTGCTGCGGAAGCAGAGGTGGAGGCAGGAGCATGGGCTGTGTTGCAGCAGACTGCACGGGCGGAGCCGGAGGCAACATGTCCTTGATAATGTGCCTGAGAATGGAGCCCATTTGTGGAGAACGCATGAGAGACATGAATTTGTCAAACAACCTGTCCTCACAGGCTGGCTTAGGGCGATCCTGCACCAGAGTCAGTGTCGAATATGCCTCCTGCCTCCCCAGTAATTGTCCGTACATGTGGTCACTGTACCTGGAACCCGAGATGGTGGGGTATGACGTGGTCCAGGTGACGGGCGTCATTGGTACCCAGTCTGCCCTTGGAATAAAGCTTCTCTGTTGATCGCCTCGCTGGTTAACCTCCGCACCAACCTGTGTGGGCTCCCGCCATTGAGGATCAAGGGTGGCAGCCATCTTGTCTCGTGCCACCACCGTTTTGTCTGTGCCTTGAGCACGTGGACTTGTAGCCAGCGTGTCCCCGGGCTCAATCTGCATGCCTGTCTGCACCAGCTCTGCCTGCCCTGTACCTCAGGTGTACACCCGGTAGGCTGTGTGCCCTCGGCCTCCAGGCCAGTAGTGCTGGCTGTGAATATAGGCGCACCCTCCAGTAAGGACCCGGTATCAGGGCAAGGCCCCTGAGGAAGAGTCCCGGTAGTGATGCAGCCCACATGCCCCTCGGATGTGGAACCGGTAGGGCCTTTGGACCCGTCGGCTGTGAGGCCAGTAGCTGCGTGAGCCTCGGTGCTCCCTTAGCCGGTTCTGAGGGCCAGATTGACCGCTCCCACCAGAGGGCTCCCCCAGGAAGGAGTTGCCTCTGCGGGGTGCTTTGGATAATTAAGGCACCTACCTTCTTTGTCTTCCTCTGGATTTAGTCCTTGATGTTCTGTGGAGGAGTCTTGTTGAACAACTCTCTCCAATGCGCAAGCCAGAGTTTAAGCGACCTGGGCGAGCACCCGTCCCAGCCGTGGTCTTCACGAAAGGCACCAGAGACAGAGTGTGTACAGATATGCTCTGGGAAAGGAACCGTTGCACAACAGGCACCTGCTAAAGCCTGTCGAAGCCGACATGCGCTGGGGACAAACTAGGGCACCGGTGGACGGTGTTCCCAAATCTGCAAGAGAAAAAGAAAAGAATTCGGGGAAAGCACATCAAATTACGAGGCTTGAGGCCTCATCCAGGAGTGCTGGTGGTAGCGGTCCGTTCCTGTCGACACAGAAAAGGGGCCTCAAGTGTGACGCCGGTGGGAGAGGTAAAGGGAGCCTGCACTCCCGGGACCGCGCCCAAGCGCCAGTAAATGTAAAGGGGAAATGTATTTTTCTGGTGGAAAAGAGGTTCTGTTACCATCCCTCGCGAGGGATGCCCATACAGAATAGAAGGCAGGGGCCGGGACATAGGAGTATGATGTGTAATCTTTTAATGGATTTTTTTATGCCAATGAAATGTTCTTTGTGATTTAAAACATACAATGTTGCTGTGGGTATAATACAATTTTATTGTGTTGGACAAAAACTATGGTTAATCAGAAAAGCAGGCTGGCTAGTGAAGACAATAGGAGACACAGTGAATTTGCTTCAACTGATTTTAGGTTTCGATAAATACCTGCAGGTATTAAGGGTTTATCACCAAATAAACAAGGTGGCTTTTAATTGAACGCCATAGGACTCCATGGGGAATTTCGACAGAGTTACTGCAGCAGTAATTCTGCCAAAGTTTGGTGGCAAATGTCTCATAGCTGGAGGTGAATCCTCCAACTTTCCCACAAACTCATAGATGGGCAGTGTGGTAATGCAGCAGTAACGGTATTGCCGCCGCATTTTAGCTACACTGACGAACTCATAATGAGACGCATAGTTCCCCTCTCACCATCATGGATAGCTTATCCTTCTCACTCTGAGAAAGGGCTACCATTCCTTTCCCACTCCTTGTAAGAAATATCATTTGCTTCCTACTCTCAATAACTGATACTGTACCCTTTTCGCCCTCAATGAATTATACTGTGCCTTTTTGTCCAACTCCTGGCCTTGAGGGCCGGATCCATGTCGGGTTTTCAGGATACCCCCCATTAATATTCACAAGATAAATTTGCATACAATGATTCTAAACAGGGCTGTTGCTAGGTCTGGAAAAGACCCGGGTCTACGCTAATGTCGGGACTGTCGGGACTGTCGGGACTCGGCCTAGCTAACCTTTTGCTTCTAGCCCCTGAGCTTCTATCCGGGGCTACAATCTAAAGACCCAGGGCTATAGCCCCCTTACCCCCTAAATGTATGCACATTTTCCTCATGAATATTAATGAGGGATATCCTGAAAACCCGTGGGGATCCCGGCACTTGAGGCCTGGAGTTGGACAACCCTGCGTGTAAGCAGTTCCAGCTTTCTAGGGACACACAGGCCTTTCACCCTCTGCGACATTTCAGCTTTGTCACCAACAGCGTCTTGGTCAGCCTAACAAGAGGCTGAGGGATGTCATTTGAGAGTTGCCATGGGTCGCAGTTGGGATCAATGGGTTGCAGTTTGCAACCCCTGGGGATTCCCTTGCGACCCCAATTATTTAAAACTTTAATTTTTTTTAACTAACAACAGAAGCCCCTGGTGTGGCGGGGGCCCCAGCAGCCCCCGCCACAACAGGTCTGGGTGGTCCCTTGGCCAGTCCTCACCCAACATGGTGAAGGCTGAGCTGGGGAGGCTCTCAGTAGGGGTTAGCATTGGAGCTGGCCGTGACATGTGGCTTCCTGGGTTCTGTTTGTGAGTAGCACGGAGGAGCCGACGGTGGCCTGGAAGGATGAGCCGAAGCTGCAAGAAAAAGGTAAGAAGGCTTTTTGTTTTAAATATATTGTTTATGTTGCATGTGTGAAGGGTGTGTCAGGTGTATGTATGTGAATGGTGGGTGAATGAGAAGTAATGTGATGTGTGTTTTTGAATGTTGTGGGTGGGTTGTTTGTGTGCCTGTGTGGTGAATGCAGTGTCAATGAATGTGAGAGGGGATGTATGGGTGAGTGACCGGTGGGTGAAAGGGGATGCATGTGTGAGTAAGGTCCTGGGAGACTGAGGATCACTAGAGTATTTTTGACACATCCTTTACTGACTTTGTATGTTTTACTGGTATTTCCAGGCACAGCCAAGTTCATGTGTGTAATTACCTGGCTAGACTGGAATTTTGAAGCATCCAGTCTAGCCATTGCTTACTGTTGCATGCCATTACTCAGCATCTTTAAAAAAGCAATCATGATAAATAATGTTACCTCGGTAGACTTATGTTTTGGTGTAGCAGCCTGTATATTTTTTACTGCAGCATGACATTTTGTTAACTGAGCATCTATGATGATTTAAGCATGATAAGTGTTCTTGTGGGTCTAGACTGGCTTACACTGGAACTAGCTTGAAAGGGTTTATATATTGTGACATGTCAATTTTAATGGCCAAACCAATGGGAGTATGTTCTTACATAGGAGTACTGACATATATTGGCAGAGCCAGTTTTGTGCCAAGTGCCAGTAATGAAACTATAAAAAAAAATCTTAAAGCGAATATGAGTACGGTCTTATATGGGAATAGTAGCATATGTTGGTGGAGCCAGCATGGAAATGTATGGACAAAGCCAGCATGTAAATGTTTTTTAAACTGTCATATATTGCAGGACCAGCAGGATAATGCATTGGGGAATGCCCTGTGCACTTTCAGTGACTTGCATCTATTGTACTTTTTTTCATGATTTACCCTACACTCTACAAAACAGACTGTTGGCCTTTTACCCAAATTGTTGGCCTTTTAGTCACATTTTCACACAAAGTGTGGTGTATAATGCACCATTTTAACCCATTATTCAAAACATTTTCTCAGGGAACGGGGAAGAATCCTCCCATACCCCCAAACCCATTTTCGTTAGTTTGGGCTCCGTCGCTGCGCTCTGTTGCAATCGCATACTGTGGCAACTATGTACAACCTGCAAAAAAACAACTGGTCGCTGATATATTTGTGGACTAGGCCCCGCCCCCTTCTTTCTATACTATGTGAAGCATTTAAGCTTTGATTAAAAACCATATTTACTTCTTTCACTTGCAGTAGTGCATGCCCCTGCAGCGGCAAAATCATCATGGACATTGCGCACACGTGGTTGTCCGGGCCAGCCCGGGGTGTTGCGTGCCCTGTGCTTTGTTATGGAGCTTGGGGGGAAAGGGGCCCACTGCAAGGCTCGCGGGGGGGGGAGCATATGTTGTGCTATGCCATTGTCTGACCAAGTGTAGTGTGCAGTGCGCGCCTTGTAGTCTGCCAGTGAGTCACCAAGTGAGAAGCAACTTGTGGGTGTTTTCAATATTAAATAACTGTGGTGCCATGGATTTATGTGTGCAGCAATTATATTACATGAAATGGTGAGGGAGGGCTTTTTAAGTCCTCTGGCCTCGAGTATTATGCTTAGATAATAAAAACTATGGGGGGCAGGGGGTCTTGGGTATATTGAAAGAACCTTTCCCAGGCATTATTTTTCCAGCAAAGATAACATTATCGGATGCACTCCCCTGTGTGCATGCAGACGAGTCTAATAGGTTTCTTCTATCATACTGGTAGCTGACTCATAGATACATTTATAACCAGGGAATTTAGTTGATACTGAATCCTGGTCAATTATTTAATTTTCAGGCCTTGCTCGTGCAGCATTTTGCTCCTGTGTAAACAGCAGCGCACACCTCCTCAGGTCAGTGCTTTTTTGGCTTATTTAACACAGCAACGCCACAGATAACAAGTACTTCTGTGTCCATTGATCTATAGATGTTTCATACACTAGCATTAGCCTGCATTAGAAATTTTGGTTACCCTGTTACGAGTATTGAATTATGTATGTTTTACATATAGACCCCACGTTGACTATGGAAAATTACATTCCCTAAATGTGTGATCGCGGACAAATCACACCTCCCTCTGTGCCTCGGTTCTTATATCTGGCTGAAATGGGAACGCCTGGAAACATGGGTGCTAGACGCATCTGAAAAATCTGAAGGTTGTTTGCCATCCTTTTCCCGTGATTTCACTTGGGGGCTGGTCAAATTACATCACTTACTGTGATGTCATCAGGGTGTCAAGGATCGTGTGATGTGACCTCTGCCACCCCTGTCATTTTGGTGAAATGACATCCCGGAAGAGGCTTCAGGTTCTTTAGTTCTTCCTTCTCTGTAGCTCTGCACAAGAGCTCCTGGTTATTCTCCTGCGCTATTCCAGGAGTGTGAGGCTAGACTGACTATTTAATGTAACAAAAGATCAAATTGTTGAATCTGGAAGGAAAGAAACATGTTAAGTGAGTCACCAGGTGAGTAGCAACTTGTGGGTGTTTTAAATTTAAAATAACTGTGTGGTGCCACGGATTTATGTGTGCAGCAATGATATTACATGAAATGGTGAAGGATTTTTATGTCCTCTGGCACTGAGTATTACGCTTAGATAATAAAAACTATGAGGGGGTATATTATTTCGAATGGGTTGTGTCCTCCAACGTATTCCACATCTTTGACATGTAATGGCCACAGCTGTGCTGCTTTGGAATTTTTCGGCAGACGGTGACCTGCGTCGATGACGTCAGGTTGATGTCCCTCAAAGGCCTCCATCGAGGGTAACGTCATCGGGTGTTATAAGTAGCACGCACAGCGCTCGTAGCCTCAGTTCAATTTTTTCTGCAAACGTGTTTGCTTCAAGAACTTGGCGCGCCTTGTGTTATCTACTTCGATAATGTCTTCTTCTTCTAATCCTCCGACCCCGCAGTCTGGCTTTAAAAAATGCCAGGACTGTAAGTCCAAAATGTCCATCACGGACCCGCACCGTATCTGCTTGTGGTGTCTGGGCAATAGCCATGATACAGACGACTGCTCGAAGTGCCAGTCGCTGACTGCCAAGACCTTGCGGGAGCGGAAGGGGAAATTGCAGGTAGGTCAGGAATCCAAACCCTGTAAATCCAAAAAGACTACTACTGGTCTTTCCACCGACGACTCGAGGGGTGACTCTACCCGTCGGAGGGAGTCCCGGGGATCTCGGTCCTGCAGTGGTTCCTGCCACTTGTCCTCAACGCAGAGGCACTCCCGGAAGCGACATCACCGTTCGCCTTCCCCGTCCTCGTCAGATGACTGCTCTGTGAGGAAAGTGGCTTGTCCCACTAAATCCTCTACTCCGGAGGAATGGGAGGCATTCAAGGAGAAAATGCTGGAGATTTTTCAATCTCAGAGCACTGTTCCATCCGCGCCTTCGGTTGAAGCGGGCAGGGACCGGTCTTGGTCTGAAACACTTGCGCACTCTCAGGCCCGGGTGGTCAGCGCGATAAACATCGGGAATCGTCGAGGTCCCGTTCGGACAAGGCTCTGGTAGATCACCGGAGGTGTGCCAGATCAAGGTCGTGGTCTTCGTCCCCAATGAAACCGCAGAAGTCTGGGAAGGTGTTGAGGATGGTGTCGACACCGTCGGCGCCGTGTCCATCGAGTGCGGCTGTTGGCGCTTTGCCGTCGGTCCCTACCCTCAGAGCCTTCCGCACCCTTGTCGACGACGACAACGAAGCCGTCGGCACCCTCAATGCCATTGGGGCCAAATGGCCGGAATTTGCCGTTGGAGGCCCATGTGGCTGTGGATCCTCCAAGAAGAACAAGTTACTTCTTACCTTGTAACGTTATTTCGATGGGATGTTCCTCCGACGTATTCCTTATCTTGATAGATCACTTCCAGCTTGCTGGCCTCGGAATTTTTTTCAGAAGAGGGCGCTGCGCGTCGACGTCCCTCGAGTTGGTGTCCCTCGACAGCCTCCGTATTGGCGCCAACATCATCGTGCGTATAAATAGACTCGCGCAGCGCCCGTTGCTCAGTTCTGTTTTGAAGCTTAAGAGTAGCTGTGCATGAATTGGTCATTGACCTTGAAAGAGCGTAAGCTGCAACTACAAGGGAAGTTTTACTGAGGAGATGGATGGGAGGGGCGATAAGGAATATGTCGGAGGAACATCCCATCGAAAGAACTTTACAAGGTAAGAAGTAACTTGTTCTTCGAAGGGATTGTGTCCTCCGACGTATTCTTTAGCTTGATAGACTCCCATAGCAGTGGTGTGTAAATGGAGGTGGGAGTAAAATTGGAATATTTCCCTTTAAGAATGAACAGAGTGTAATACAGCTTTGCCAAATCTTGTCTCCTGGCTAGAGGAGGAATCCAGATGGTAGAATTTTGTAAAGGTATGTGCGGACGATCATGTGAGAGCCGCACATATGTCTCGAATCGGTACCCGTCTTTGGAGGGCCGAAGAGGCTGCCATACCCCTGATTGAATGAGCCCTGAGGTTTTGAGGGGGCTCTTTCCCTGCCAATTTGTAGCATTCTAGAATAGCTAAAATAATCCATCTGGAAATGGTCTGTTTTGTGATTGGTAATCCTAATTTGTGTCCTGCATAACCTATAAACAGTTGGTCTGCTTGCCTAATCCTAGCAAGTCTGCTGATATAAAAACTCAAGGCTCGTCTTGGATCCAGCCTATGTAGCCCCTCTTCCACTTTCCCAGGATGGGGAGGAGGATAGAATGAAGGTAAGGTTATCTTCTGAGTGATGTGGAATTCAGAGACTACCTTTGGGAGGAAATTAGGCTTCACTTGTAAGACAACTTTGTCTTTGTGAAAAATTGTATGAGGAGGTTTGCAAGATAGAGCTTGTAATTCGCTCACTCTTCTGGCAGAGGTCAAAGCCACTAGTAAGATTGTTTTAAGGGTGAGAAATCTTAATGAACAAGAATGGAGTGGTTCAAAGGGAGTACCCATCAGGAAATTTAAGACTAGATTTAAATCCCACAAGGGAACTTGGAACGGCTTTGGAAGATAGACATTAGTCAACCCCTTCATAAATTGGATTACTAGGGGTAATTTGAAAAATGATGGCTCCTCTGCAGTGCGCTTGAAGATCGACAGCGCTGCGAGGTAGCCCTTGATTGTACCAACTTGAAGACCTGAATTCGCCAAATAGAGCTAAAAAGATAACACCATTGGTGAACCGCATGAAAAGGGTTCGATATTTTTTTCTCTACACCAGCTGCAAAACTTGTTCCAACGGCAGCAGTATAAAGTCTTTGTTGCTGGCCTTCTAGCCGAAAGCAACACCTCTATGACGTCATCTGGGAGGTCCCTATCCTTGTATCTCAACCTTTCAGAGACCAAGCGTGAAGGTTGAGGGTTGTGATGTCTGGATGGAGAACCTGACCTCCCTTCTGCGAGAGAAGATCCTCCCTGTGTGGAAGACGAATCGGAGGTCAGATAGACATGTCCAGAGGTCCGGGTACCACATTCTCCTGGCCCAGTCTGGGGCAATTAGGATCATAGTCTTCCGGAATCTTCTCAACCTCCTGATCATCTGAGGAATGACAGGGACTGGAGGAAATGCGTACAGAAGTGCAAACTCCCAGTCCACTACAAACGCGTCCCCTAGAGCTCCTCTCGGGGGAAATTCCCTTGAACAAAACTGATCGCACTTCCTGTTGATACTGGTGGCGAACAGATCCACTTGAGGGGTTCCCCAAAGGATGAAGATCTCCTGAAGGACTTCCTGAGCTATCTCCCACTCGTGGGAGACTGTGTTCTGCCTGCTCAGAGCGTCCGCTGTCAAGTTCTTCTCTCCGGCTTGAATTGCCCAAAACCAGAGCTGCATCGCCTCTCTGCACAGTGGCAGTGATCCTACGCCTCCTCTTTTGTTGAGGTAGTGCATGGCCACTGTGTTGTCCGTCATTATTAGGACATTTTTCCCTTGTACAGATGGCAGAAAAGCCTTAAGCGATAGTCTGGTAGCTCTCAGCTCCAACAGGTTGATATGTAGTCTGGACTCCGATGGAGACCAACGCCCGCTGATGGTCAAGTCGTTGGCATGGGCTCCCCACCCCGTCAGTGAGGCATCCGTGACTACTGTTATCTCCAGCCATGGCTTCCAAAACAGTTCTCCTTTCAAAATGTTCTCTCGACAGGCCCACCACGGAAGGTCTCGAGCCACTTTGTCCGGGACCTGAAGGAGATCTGTCATTCTTCCTGAGAATTGCGACCACTGCATTCTTAGTGCCCACTGGAGAGATCTCATTCTTAGGCGAGCCTCTGGCACAAGGAAGATGCAGGATGCCATGAGGCCTAGCAACCTCAAAAAGTCGAAGGCTGGGAGACGTAGGGCATTTTGAAACTTGGTGACCATCTGCAGATTATCTTGAGCCCTCACCTCTGGTGGCGAGGCTTTCCCCAGGGAAGTGTCCAGGACCGCTCCGATAAACTGGAGTCTCTGTGATGGCATCAGTGACTTCTGTAAAATGAGGGAGAAGCCCAGTTTATGAAGGAAGTGGCAGACATAATCTAGTTGGATCTGAGCTTGTTCCGAAGATGCTGCTCTGATCAACCAATCATCTGGGTAGGGGTAGACGTGGATCCCTTCCCTCCTTAGACTTGCAGCCACTACCGACATTAGCTTGGTGAAGACTCTCAGGGTGGAGGTCAGCCCAAATGGCAGAACTCAAAATTGATAGTGAGAGTTGCCAATTGCGAACCTCAGGTATTTCCTGTGTTTGAGATGGATTGGCACCTGGAAATAAGCATCCTGAAGGTCTAGAGATACCAGCCATTCCTGAAGCTGGAGGGCCTGAAGGATCTGAGAGAGATTCACCATCTTGAACGTGTCTTTCCTGAGAAATTTGTTCAATTCTCGTAAGTCCAAGATGGTCCTCCGTCCTTCTTCGGTACTAGAATATAGGGGGAATACCAACCCTTGTTCCTCTCCACAACAGGTACCGGTTCTATGGCACCTTTCTCTAGCAGGTCTAGAATCTCCTGCGAAAAGAGCGGATCTGGAAACTTCCAAGAGTTGTTCCCCGGTGGATGACTCTGAGGGGTGCGTAGAAAAGGCAGGCAGTAACCTTGGGCAACTGTCTCCAATGCCCAAGCATCTGACGTAATAGCCTGCCATTCCATCAGATGTTGAGTTAACCTGCCCCCTACTGGTGTCTTGTGAGGAGAGACCTCAGAGTGGTTTAGAGGCGGCTGATGCAGATGCCGAGGGCAAGGAGGCACCTGCTGCTGCTGCAGCTTTTGTACTTTTAACCAGTCCACCGCGGTGAATCGTTTTTGGCCCCTTTGAGCCGGCTGCCCTCTGCCTTTTCCGAATGTGGAATAAAAGCGAAAGGACCTACCCCTCCAATAGGTTCCTGAGGGGCGATACAGAGTTTGACGGATTGCAGCTCCAAGAGATTTCACTGCTGCCTTGGATGATTGTAACTTCTCTAGGCTGTCATCCGCCTTCTTACCGAACAAAGAAGAGCCGTCAAAGGGCATATTAAAAAGTCTGGCATGTATATCTGGAGCAAAACCAGACTTTCGCAACCACGCAAATCTGCGGATTGTAGTACTTGCCGCCATGGCCCTGCTGATACTGTCAGCAGAATTAATGCCAGTTTGAAGGGACTCACATTGCTTCTTTACCATCTTTAATGATGTTCAGAAATGCTTCCCTTTCCTCTCCTTCCGAGAGAGAGTCAGCCGCATATGAAGCACACTCCCAAAGTGTATGGCTGAATCTTGCGAGCATGCAAGTAGCATTAATGGATTTAAGCGCCATGCTACATGCCGAGAAGACCTTTTTTGACATAGCGTCAAACCTTTTATCATCCCTGTCTTGTGGAATAGTAGGGTATGCAGATCTACTGTTCGATGAAGTTGCTACTTGTACAACCAAACTCTCTGGGGTTGGATGTTTGCTCAAATATTCAGGGTCAGAAGCAGATACCCTATATTTGACAGATAGGTTTTTGTTAACTGCTGGGATAACCTCAGGAGTTTGCCAGTTGACAGATATTTTTCTCTGCAATGCAGTATGAAAGGGAACCACAGGATCTTCCTGTGGGCCTTTAAGTAAAATGTCCGTAAAATCATACTGTTGAAAAGAAGGTGAAGGTGTAGACTACCCCATGAACTCTATTATTCTGGCCATTAAAACCCTATAAGGGGTCTCAGCATGTTCCCCTGGGTCTGGTTTAGCGAATTCTACTTCTGGAGAACTATCTAAACCACTTGCCTCATGCAAAGAGTCTTGAAGGTCCTTCAATCTATTCTCTTCAGAGATAAATTCCTCTGGTATAGGTGTAGTGGTCCTCTGTAACCCTAAGGGTCTTTCATGGTCAGAATCCTCCCCTTCCCCATACATAGAGGACAAAGCTCTGAAATAATCTGACCTTGGGTATGGTTTGAAACCCATTTCTAAAGCAGAAGGGGCCAAGCTTGTAGTCACCGGTTGAGAAAATGTCGAAGTTGTCGACGCGGACGTCAAAGGCTTCGATGAAACCGAAAAAGGCGTCGAAAAAGTATGAAGAGGCCTCGAAGAACTCGAGAGGATCAGAATCCTACTCAGAGTCGTCAAGGTTATCGACGACATCCTCGAGGTAATGGTCGAAGCCCTCGGTACGTCTACTGACTGAGATGTAGTAACAGCAGTATGTCTGTCCTTTATCAGTGTCGACAGCTGCGTCGATTCGACCGATTTGTGTGTCGACGGGCCCTTCGATAAAGGCGTTGATGACGTAGATTTATGAGTCGAAGGAACCTTCGACGACGGCGTCGATGATGCGGTCTTACTGCCTTTGCTCGAGGGTTCATGACGCTCTCGGGCAGTTTCTTTCGCCGGGTGCAACGACTCGCAGCGTTTCGATTTTTTTGGGTCTTTCACCCAGGGTATCACCTTTAGCCGTCTACGAGGGGGTCGGGCCGCTTTCTCGAAGACACTAAGCATTGTTTTACGGAATTCCGCCCACTTAGTTGGAGAGCTGTGTTTCGTGGGGCAGGTGACCATTTCCGGGGAAGTACAAGAAGACGAAGAAGAGGGAGATCTACGACGCCTCTTTTTCAAGTGTTTAGATCTCGAAGACTGATGGGACCCGCTTCGAGACCTTGAGCGAGAATGTTTGCTTTGACGGCCAGGAGACAAATGTCTCGACTCTGCCGAGGAAACTTTCGAAGAAGTAGAAGTTTTAAGAGTCTTACCTCTTTCTAGCTTCCCCTTACGCTCCTTCAAGGCTTTCGCCATCATGGACATACAAGTCCTCACATTCCGAACAGTGATGCTCCGATCCCAGACACCGCAAACAGATCCTGTAAGGATCCGTCAACGACATTTGCTTCCCACAATATCGACACTTTTTGAAGCCGGACCACGGGGTCAATGGTTCGGAAGAGGAAGCCATCGAATGAAGAAGATATCTTCGAGGAATAATAAGAAATACTTGAAGAAAGAACTGAGCAACACGATTCCGAGGCCCACGAAGCGCAGAAAAATGGAACTGAGCAACGGACGCTGCACAAGTCTATTTATACGCACAATGACGTCAGCGCCGATACAGAGGCTGTCGAGGGACACCAACTCGAGGGACGTCGATGCGCAGCGCTGTCTCCTGAAAAAAGTTTCTGAGGCCAGCAAGCTGGAACTGATCTATAATGATAAGGAATACGTCGGAGGACACAATCCCTTCAAAAGGCTCTGTCTAAGACTGTGAGACCTGTTCTTGACTCCAGGTCTACTCCTGTGCCTAGGAGAGAGTTCTTTCATTCTCTACAGGACATTTATGAGGATGAGGAGAGGTCTGATGTGGAGTTGGAGCCTTTTGATACTCCTGGTGAAACACCTGATGCTCCTGCCATGGTCTTTTCTGAGGACAGTCAGCTGGAGGATCTGCTTCAGTCGTTACATGATGCCAGTGGCCTTGACACATCTCCTGAGATGGCGTTTGGTAGGCCAGAGCCTGGGGCTCATGCTGAATCCTCCTATAGGAGGTTGATGTCAAGAGTTACGGAGTACCTAGGGTGGTCCGGCCACCCAGTTGAATTTGATCAGGATGACCTGACTGACATTTTAGATCAGGGTCTGTCCACTGACCCAGCGTTGCCTTTTCATATAGCATTACAGAAAAGGGTGGCTGCTACTTGGCAGACCCCAGAGTCGCTTCCGGCGGTCAACAAGTCGTTGACTAAGAAATACTGCACGTCCACTAGCAACCCCAGCTACCTATCCATTCACCCCACTCTGGAGAGTTTGGTGGTTCAGGCAGCCAGGGCCAGGTCAAGAAAGGCTGCGTACCCTACCATCCCTCCTGATAGGGACGACAAGAGCATCGATGGATGGGCACACAAGGTATTTTTGGCTGGGAGTGTGGCACTGAAATCGGCCAACTCCACCTGTGCCTTGGCAAGATTTTCGCACACTCTGTGGAATTGTGTCTCTCTAGCGGCTGAGCATATTCCTGAAGGGGAAGAAAGTGATGGGTGGGTTTCTTGCTATCGTGCAGGATGGCAAGGATGCCATGTGTAAATCCCTTCAGTCTGGGCTGGACACGGCTGATAGTTTTAGCCGGTCCATGGCTGCGAGCACCGTGATTTGCAGATTTGCATGCTCCTCTTTTGGTAGAGCGACAGAAGCGACCAGTCAAAGGGGAGACCGTAAAAGTACCCGTGGTGGACGGGGAAGAGGTGCCTTCAGGCGCTGCTGCAGCTGCTGAAAACAGCTATGAGGCCAGGTCCCATTGTTCGCTGGTTGGGGCGGACTGTCTCAGCATCTCAAAGAGTGGCGAGCCATCACTTCAGATGTGTGGGTTCTGGAAAGAATAGCTATCGCCTTCCCTTCCTACGTCGGCCTCACGACAATCCACGGGGGAAACCAGACCTGCTCCTTGTGCAGGAAATCTTTACCCTATTGGACAAAGGTGCTATAGAACTAGGGCCTGTGGCAGAGATGAACAAGGGCTGGTATTCCCCATATTTTTTGATTCCAAAGAAAGACAGAGGACTGAGACCCATCTTGGATTTACGGTGCTTGAATGAGTTCCTCCGGAAGGACAAGTTCAAGATGGTCACTCTTTCTCAGGTCCTTCAGGCCCTTCGACTTCAGGATTGGTTGGTGTCACTCGGCCTACAGGATGCTTATTTTCATGTGCCGATACATCCAAAGCACAGAAAGTACCTGAGATTTGCAGTTGGCAACTCGCATTTTCAGTTTCGGGTCCTGCCGTTCGGATTGTCCTCCACACGAGGGTCTTCACCAAGCTCATGGTGGTGGTTGCAGCGTATCTCAGGGGGGGGTTCACATCTACCACTACCTGGACGACTGGCTGATCCGAGCGCGTTCTCCCGAACAAGCTTTGGATCATCTCAGTCTCATCTGTCACTCCCTGTCACTCCCTTCACAAGCTGGGCTTCTCCCTCAATTTCAAGAAGTCACGTTTCCCAACAGCTCCAGTACATCAGTGCTGTGTTGGACACATCCTTGGGGATGTGCTCGCGGCTCAAGGTGAGGGCTCATCACATTGTAAAGATGGTCAACAAATTTCAACATGCCCATAGTCTTCCGGCTTTCGAATTATTAAGGTTGCTCGGCCTCATGGCATCCTGCCAGAGGCCAGACTGAGGATGAGATCCCTTCAATGGGCTCTCAAGAGGCAGCGGTCACAATCCTCAGGCAAAATGTCGGATCCTCTTCTGATTCCGCTCACGGTCTCACAGGATCTTCTGTGGTGGGCCAGCGAAGGGAATCTGATGAGGGGGGAGCATTTTTGGCAGCCATGGCCTGAGGTGACGCTTCCCTCACAGGATGGGGAGCTCACGCCAGCGAGCTGTCCACCAGCGGTTGTTGGTCTCCGTCCGAGTCCAAACTCCACATAAATCTTTTGGAGCTGAGGGTCATCAGGCTAGCCCTGAAGGCTTTTCTGACGTCTGTGCGCAGGAAGAGTGTCCTGATCATGACGGACAACAAGAGTGGCCATGCATTACCTCAACAAAAAGGGGTGGTAGGGTCAGTCCCGATGTGCAGAGAGGCGATGCAGTTCTGGTTCTGGGCAATACATCAAGGAATCTCACTCTCGGCAGTTCATCTAGCTGGAGAGGAGAATGCGGCGGCGGATGCTCTGAGCAGGCAGAGTACGGTCTCCCACGAGAGGAAGTTAGCTCAGTAAGTCCTTCAGGAGGTCTACACCCTTTGGGGAACCCCTCAAGTGGATTTGTTCGTGACAGGTGCCAACCGCAAGTGCGAGAGATTTTGCTCAAGGGAATTTCCTCCGAGAGGAGCTTTAGGGGATGTGTTTGTCGTGGATTGGTCATTCCCACTTCTGTACGTGTTTCCTCTGGTCCCCGTCATTCCTCAGGTTTTAAGGAGGTTGTGGAGGTTCGGGACCCACATGATCCTAATTGCTCCAGAATGGGCCAGGAGAGCGTGGTTGTCATGCCCGCGCCACTGGCGCACACATTGGCAACCATCATGGACTACTTGGTACTCATTTATCCTCGTAATACTCCTTGAACAACTCCTTTTCACGCCTTGGTCTTTTATTTTAATTTGCTCAACTTTGGTTCTTTCTTATTTTATTCAATTAACTACATTTACCATAATGCACCTGGCTGCAGTCCTCAATTCCTGGCTATTCTCATTCATCGTTATTGGGACCACAATCCCCAGAAGCCCTAGCAGCCAGTGCTGCTTCCACCTGCTCGGGACCAGAGAGGGAGGAGGCAGATTCTATGACAAGACAGGAGGCTCATATTATGCATTACAATCTTTACTCTGAAACCACAGCAGCAAAGAAAAAACTTTTACAAACAAAAAAGTTTCAACAACAGAACTAGATAAAGTTCAATGTCAATGCATGGGGAACTCCCCAAACCATCATGGAGGATAGGTCATACCCTGCAGGGGACCAATGAGCAGGGACCCTCCTTTATATATGTCCATTACTCTAACGCCAACCCCTCTTTCTTTGCTGCTGACACCACAGAGCTAAGTCACCCCTTTCAGTTGTGTCTTACATTGTTTGTCAGTAGTAGGCTTTATTAGTTTGAATATGACATATATTATTTATATGGTAAATATGTGTTAATTACCTTTTATTATAAAGAAATTTGTGTATTTGATACAATGTATCTGGATAGCCGCGTGCGGCCGTTGGTTTCATTTTGGTGTCTTTCAAAAAGAAAATATGTATTATGCTCATACTTCCTGTTTCAGCTGAAGCAGTGGTGCAATGGTTGAATTTCGGACTACAGTCCATGAGGTTGTGAGTTCGAGGGAGCTCTCTAATTTATTTCTTCTTTAAAAATTTCTCGCGCTTGTAAACTCAGGTGTTTCTAGTGCATTAATCAACTCGCTCCCGGCGTGCGCGAGAGCAGTGTTGTTTACACTGTTCCCTCTTCATTTCGCCTGTTTGAATTCGTGCCCCTTGACAGATTTATGGTCACATGGGGATTCCAGGTGCTGCAGGCTTTGGGTTCGGCCTGCCCCTGTGGCTTATGTTTGTAACAAAAGCCTCTGTTTCAGTACTGAGCCAAGTTAGCTCAAATATAGAGCTGCAGGTCTCCCATGCAGGAAGACCCGGGTGGGTTCGCGGCCGACCAGCGCATGTTTATTTGTATATTTTAAGATTAGATATTTTAATTGTTATATTTTAAATAATTGTATTTTACAATGGAGGTATTTGATTGTCACCTTTTTTGCTCAGTTGAGCAGGGATTTCCTAATGGGCATTTGGTCGGTTCATGACTTCTTCAGAAAGATTATAGCACAAACATTTTAATAGTAAAAATGTGGTTTTGTTAAATGTTTGTAATTTCGTATCCCTGGTGACACAACACATTTCCTTACCTTTAGTGCTGGAAAGAAAGAATGTTTACTGATAGACTGTGGGTTTGTTAGGTCAAAGTCTGACCATCCAGCGCAAGAGCCCGATGCACTGCCAGTCTGCAGTTTTATTTTATTTTCTTTGTTTATTTATTCATTTACTTATTTCTTAAGTTATGTGCTTTGCCTTCACTGTAGGTGCCATAAGTTCGGTTTCAGGTTCAGCCTGATTCTATTGCGAGGTTACCCCCTCGTGTACTGCTGATTATCACACCCTGCTCGGGCGAGCAGTTGGAGGTGCACTTGCTCAGTGTATCCTACCTTCAACTTGACAGTTTTCTTTTGTTTGGGTTATCTTCCCTGGAAAGGTGCAGTCACCTGCTCGGTGGCAAGGTTGCCTGGGGTTTCTGCGAGGGGTCCCCTTGTATACGGCTGTGTCCACACCCTGCTAGGGTGAGCAGTTGAGGTACACTTGCTCAGTGTTTCCTCCCTTAAAGTGGGCAACTTGGGTAATTATCTTAACTGGCATGCACCATAACCTGCTCGGTTTCAGGCTCTGCCTGAGTTCTAATGCGAGGTTACCCCCTCGTGTACTGCTGATTATCACGCCCTGCTCGGGCGAGCAGTTGGAGGTGCACTTGCTCAGTGTATTCCTTCCTTAAGGTCGGCAGCTTTGTTTAGGTGCTGCATATGGCTGACGCCATTGTTTGGTCTTGTAGGCGTGCAGTAACCTGCTCGGTTTCAGGCTTCGCCTTGTTCCTACTGCGAGGTGCTCCCTCGTGTACTATTGGTTGCCTCACCCTGCTGGGGTGAGCAGTTGAGGTGCACTTGCTCAGTGTACGCTTTGATAAACAATATGTTTAAGTGTTGACTGGAACACATTTGCGTTTTTTCAGAATTGTCAGTGGCCCAGAAAGCTCAGTGAGTATCAGCTTATATAAGGTCCCCTGTGAGGGCGTAACCCCTCTTCTTTGGATATTTTATATATATTTCATATATTATATATTCTTTATTTATTAAGTGCTTTAAAGAAAAGAGTGTGGAACTGGTTGTAAACAGACCCATATGGGGTTGTACCTTCCTCTCTAACCATCTATCTGGTGTTATCATTCATCTTTTAGTTAAAAATTCTGTCACCCTTTACCTTAGTTAGTTTCAGGACAACTCAGTCCTTTCCTTAGGTTTTGATTCCCGACCTCAATTGCTCCACCCAATACCAGTGCTGATTAAGCTACAGTATTTTCTCTCAACATGAGGAAGAATAAAGATGATGCGTTATGCCTCTATTGAGGTCTGTAGGGCTTAAGGCTCTCTTTAGTGGGGACGTTTGTTCTCCCCTACTTTTGTCCCATTGGACATTCCTTATTCTTTTGGTTTCTGGTGGAGACAGGGTCAGCTCGAGGGTAACCGTTCAGTTTTTTACATGACAAGTTGAGCAACCATGTTTTACTTGGATGGAGTGTTTGGAAACACTTGATGGTATCAGTTAGACGAGTTGCCAAATAATAACTTGCTGGCGCCTGCCTCATGTTTTTCCTCCCAAAGCTTGGCCTATGGTTCAGCTAACCGTCTAACAGTGTGTTGCAACTTCTCCTCTGCTCGAGGAGTACACGCAGGCTTCTGTACCCTCATGAGCGTTGCTTAACCTCTTTAGAGTGCTGTTTTCATATCCGTGCTGACCGTTCTGATACAGGTTCCTAATTTTGGAAAGGTCTACATCAGTCTTTTATCCTGCTGAGATCGATAAGTGAACACCTCACACCACACAACGCTCGTAGTAGTGTTAAGCACCACTCATATACCTGAGGGTTCGTAGTACTGTACAAGTACTGTTTTGCTATGGACAATGTGCTTAGTTTTTCCTTCCCCTGATTCCCTTAGTAGCCAGTCAGCCTCACATGAATACAGTGACTCAGACCTCAGGGTTTGAGGGGACAGTGGTCCCAGATTTCTTCTCAACCTTGCATTTACAGGGCATTGATAATTATCCAGAGTTCTTTCCCCCTCATTCCCCTTCCTGCCATCCTTGGGGGAGATTGCATCATAATATTACGCCTCTGGGAGTATCCAATGGTTTCAGTTTTCCTGCCATCCTTGGGGGAGATTGCATCATAATATTACACCTCTGGGAGTATCCAATGGTTTCAGTTTTTTCCTTTTTACAGGAGTTCTGGCGGGTGACCAGTGCAGACTCGCACTGAGCATTTCCCTCCCGTCTGTTACTTTCCTTTGTGCAAATCTCTGGTATTTCAATAAGTTAACTGGAGTCTGTCCAGTCAGGGGATTGGTTAGAGGCGCTAGTGGGTATTTATTTCTCTTAACGGTGTAAAGCGGGGCTTTAATGTGGTCCTCAGGGTAGTTTTCTTTCTGGATTGCAAGGTTTTTCCTTTGGATAAGTGGGGGAGGTTTCTCCTCTTTTGGGAAGGCTCAATATCCCTTGGTGGGATAGAGGGGTCTGGGAGTGATACTATCCCCCATCCACGTTATGACCCTCTATCACGATGCGTTCCAGAGTCTATACATTAACTTTCAGACGGTGTCTGCCGCTACGATTACCAGAGTGCTGGGATATATATTTGGTTGATGACTTGATTATCATAGTCACCTGCATGGCAGGTGGACCTTTGGGGTTTTCACAAGAGTTTGTTTGCAGTAAGGTGCCAGCTCAGGGTGCTGTGAGCTTCAAAGATCTGCAAATTGGCTGAAATATAGGTTGGACCTCTTCTGGTGTACACCTTCAGTTTAACCATTTAGTGATCAGTTCTTTGCAGTTTAGAGTCTTGCTAAGATTTTGGAAATTTGGTGTCCTCCTTCGGTTACTTTTGATCCGCTAGGGGATTTATCACCAGGGAGGAGGGATCAAGGTTCAAGCACCGGGCATACCTACAAAGGAGTTTAGATATCACTATAATGGTAGTGATTGGATGTCGGATACATTTTTTCTTCTTGCCAAGTTTGTCCTCTTAAGGATCAGGTTTATAATATCTGCCTTTTGTCATGGTAGCAGAGTCCTTCTTCAAGAGTTCGGGAGGTCTGAGGGTCTCCGTGTTGGCGGTTTGACAGGTTTAGCTTCTCAGGTGGGGCCCTCTCTTCCATTCTGCTTCTGCCTCCAGAAGACTTCCCTCCTTAGTATACACATATGTCTGAAGACAATTGTAGATTAATTCTATTGCTTTTCAGCTCCGCTCAGGATGGATTGTCCTATTACAAAATTTATAAAAATGATTTTTTACTCCCATTTTACCCTTTTGAAGATTTGTCTTTCCCTCTTGGTTCCCCAGTGTAGTTCTGTGACATGCCCTGTTTCTAATGCGATATCTTCCTTTAATGCATGGGATGGAACCTATAAGACTTTCACCCCTATGGGGTACTTTTCTTTATCTCCAGGAGAGCTAGGTGTTTGTTTTCATTGGTTTGCTTTCTAGGTCCCCAAAAATGGTACGAATTTAAGTGTTTTGAATATTTGATTGAACAACATAGGTGTTTATTTCAGATGGTTTTGTCCTAACCTATTAGTATAGGAAAACTTTGTTCAATGTTTTCCCCTCTTTTAACCAGTTGGTTTTGGTGGCCTGTAAGGAACGCTGGATTTGGCACATTCCTGTTTTTCTTGCAGTGGATTTGACTTTGCCTTATAAGACAGCTTTTCGGGCAACCTAGTCTTGGGCAATTCTCTGATTGGTCAACAGATTGATTTAATGAAAGCATTTAAAAAATGTTACCTTTCCTTTAATTTTATTATATTATCTATTATATTGGATCATTTTGTACTTACTAATGAGATGCAAGGGCTTTGAACTTGCATAATATGAGCCTCCTGTCTTGTCATAGAATGACTAATCCCCCACACTAACGTGAGATGGGGGTTTAGATTCTATTAAAGACAAGGAGGCGATTATTATCCCTCCCACCCACCCTGGATATGATATGATATGATATGACAATTGTGATACGCATGTACACAGGTGGTTCAAGTGAGAACATTCTTTGGTTTGTTGTTCTTCCCAACCACCCACCCTTCTTGCTTGTTGTTCTTACAGGTACGAGTTGAGGTTCTGCTCAGGAGTGTGGATCGCAGTTACAAGTTCTGGAGTGCGTGATTTCGGGTGAGAAGTCCTATCCAGAAGAACTTCTTCATTGCTTCAGGCTGCGGAAAGGTTGAGATCTCCGGTTTCGCTGGATCCTTTTTCTCTGCGCTACGCAGTTCAACCGTTCCATTGGGCGTCTGGTGCAAGTCAGCTGCAGAAAGAGGGGTTGGCGTTAGAGTAATGGACATATATAAAGGAGGGTCCCTGCTCATTGGTCCCCTGCAGGGTATGACCTATCTCCATGATGGTTTGGGGAGTTCCCCATGCATTGACATTGAACTTTATCTAGTTCTGTTGTTGAAACTTTTTTGTTTGTAAAAGTTTTTTCTTTGCTGCTGTGGTTTCAGAGTAAAGATTGTAATGCATAATAATCGCCTCCTTGTCTTTAATAGAATCTAAACCCCCATCTCACGTTAGTGTGGGGGATTAGTCATTGTCTTCAGGTTTGCTGCTACAGGTGCTGTCAATTAGCCTGCCTCAGAACAGGGCAGGGCTGTATATAAGCAGCTGCCTGCAGGAGCACAGTGTCTTGCATCTTAAGATCTCCCCGCTCCTGTTTGCCTTGACCCGCTACTTTGTTTGCTGTTCCTGTTGCTGCATTATCCTGTTTTGATCCAGTGCCCTTTCCGGGCTCCCTGCCTTGCAGCCGATCTCGCTCCGCTGCCTTCTACCTACAGCCCTTGTCCTCTGGGCTTCCTGCCCTGCAGCCTGCCTCACTCCGGCTGCCTACGGTCCTTGTCCTCTGGGCTTCCTGCCCTGCAGCCTGCCTCACTCCGGCTGCCTACGGTCCTTGTCCTCTGGGCTCCCTGCCCTGCAGCCTGCCTCACTCCGGCTGCCTACAGTCCTTGTCCTCTGGGCTCCCTGCCTACAGCCTGCCTTACTCCGGCTGCCTACAGCCCTTGTCCTCTGGGCTCCCTACCTTGCAGCTTGCAACCCTCTGCTGTCTCCAAGCCCTTGTCCTCTGGGCTCCCTACCTTGTAGCCTGCACCTCTTCGTTGCCTGCAGCCCTTGTCCTCTGGGCTCCTTTCTTGCAGCCTGCTCCCTCTGCTGCCTACAGCCCGTGTCCTCTGGGCTCCTTCCTTGCAGCCTGTCTCCCTCTGCTGCCTAAAGCCCTTGTCCTCTGGGCTCCCTGCCTTGCGGCTTGCTACACTCCTCTGCCTTACAGCCTGCATTACACTTAGCTACCTACGGCCCTGCTCCTTTGGGCTCCCTACCTTGCGGCCCTATTCTTTTGGGCTCTCTGTCTGTCGCCTACTACTAATCTCTCTCTGTCCTGTTCTTCTGGACTCCCTGCCTTGCAGCCTACTACAGTCCGCCGCAGTCCTGCACCTAGTGCCACTCTTGACTGCAGACCTGCTTCCTACTTTGCAGCCCTTCTGTTTTCCTGACTGCTGCTCCCTTGTTCTCTTCCTTGAGTCCTCTGTACTCCACCTTAGGTTATCTACTTCAGTCTAACTGCCCTTCCTTCATTTCCTCCGGCTAGATTGCTCATTGACTTCCTTTTCGCTGGCTATATCTGTTCTTTTCTTCTCATGTGTCTTATGTAATCCCTTTGTACAGAGCTTGCCTGTTGGTTTCCGGCAGGCAACCTCTGCCCCTTCCCTTGACCCGTTTTCAGTGTTACAGACACCCACTGCTGTTGTTCCCAGCCATGAGCATACAGCGTGGGCCTCTGTTATAGCACTCTGTGCAGAAGGCTGGAATTTCCTAAGGTTCGTGGAACACTCTTTCCCATTTCAGTATACACCCCAAGAGGGAATCCAGTTTGTTTGTACCTTTGTATCTTTTGCCCCTTTTGGCTCACAGCTACAATTTCCTACTCTTCTTTCTTGTTGAACTTCCTGCTGTGTGTGCTTATCTGCTACCTTACTTCAGCACAGCCACCCAAAACCTACCTGGGTACCCTGTGCCACTCTTGACAGAGTGCCATTCATGACAGTGGTACCCGGACCTTCTAGAAATGTCCATCTGTCCTCCACGCCGTCTTCCCCACAGAGAGGATCTTCTCTCGCACAAGGTGTCAAGACTCTCAACCTTCATGCTTGGTTTCTGAAAGGTTGAGATATAAGGTTCCTTTGATTTCCCAGTTTCTAAAAGGGCTCATGAATGTGGTCCCGCCGTCCCTGTTTCAGGTGCCGGTTTGGGATCAGAATTTAGTCTTGAAATTCTTGACGGGTGCTCCGTTTGAATCTTTGCACTCTTGCCCTTTGAGACTGTTGACATTCAAGACAATTTTCTTTTGACGATTTATCTGCTCGCAGAGTGAGCGAGTTGCAGGCACTTTTTTCTAAGCCACCCTTTACTGTGTTCCACAAGGATAGGGTTGTACTGAGGGTACGTCCGCCGTTCATACCTAAGGTAGTGTCTGAATTTCACTTGAGCCAGAAGGTGGTACTACCTGCTTTCTATCCTCCTCCTCATCCCGGTAAGGAAGAGGAGAGACTCCATAGATTGGACCCTAGGAGAGCTTTGAGCTTTTACATTTCTAGGATGTCCAGGGTCAGAGTGGACAACCAGCTTTGTGTGGGGTACACTGGACACTGATTGGGCCAGGCTGTTACCAAACAGACCTTGTCCAGGTGTATTATTCTCACCATTACTGAATGTTACAGATTGGCTGGCAAGGACCCTCCTGAGGGTTTGCGAGCTCACTCCACCAGGGGCGTGGCTGCATCCACAGCCCTGCAAAGGGGAGTTCCTATTAAGAACATTTGTGATGCTGCAACGTGGTCTTCCATCCACACCTTTGTCAAGCATTACTCCCTGGATACATTCCATGGTCAAGATATGGCCTTTGGTAAAGCGGTGCTTTATTCAGCCATCTGATTGGGTACTTCTAAATTCTTCTCCCTCCTCCAATCACTGATACTGCTTTGGGAGTCTGTTAAAGATGTGGAATAAGTTGGAGGACACAATCCATTCGAAGAACAACTTCCTCCAACGTATTCCTCATCGCCCTCCCAACCTGCCCCTCTGAAGAATTTCATATGCTATTGCAGCTTGCGTTCCCTCAAGGCTATGTGCAGTCAAGCAGGCATTGTGCAACGGTATGTCACATGTTGTGGAGGGAAAGAAACATGAACTGAGGCTACGGGCGCCGTGCGTGCTACTTATAACATCCGATGACATCACCCTTGACAGAGGCCTTCAAGGGACATCGACCTGATGCCATCGACGCAGGACGCACTCTGCCGAAAAATTTCTGAAGCAGCACAACTGTTGACATTAGATGTCAAAGGTGTGGAATACGTTGGAGGAACATCCATTCGAAAGAACTTTACCAGTTGGTAAGTAACTTGTTCTTCTCCAGCAAAGATAACATTATCGGATGCACTCGCCAGTGTGTATGCAGACCAGTCTAATAGGTTTCCTCTATCGTAGTGGTAGCTGACTCATAGATACATTTATAACCAGGGAATTTTGTTCCTTGGTTGTTTGCCATCACTTTCCGTTATGTCACTTGGGGGTGGGTCAAATTACATCACTTCCTGTGATGTCATCAGGGGGTCAAGGGCCGTGTGATGTCACCTCTGCTACCCCTGTCATTTTGGTGAAATGATGTCCCAGAAGATGCTTCAGGTTCTTCAGCTGTTCCTTCTCTGTAGCTCTGCACAAGAGGTGCTACACTGCCAAAGTTTGGATGCTCTCAAAGATTCCACGCTCTCTCCCGGTTCCTGCAACACGGCTTCCTTGTTTGCTCTCACCGCTCTCCTTTTATGAGTCTCAGCGTATCCAGAGTGGTTACTTTCCATTTGTCTGGTTAATGGAGCATCCTGTAAGGGTCATTGCTTTCTTCCTGATTTACCTCAGCTGTTGCCAGTCCAGCGGCGTCCCGTGTCTTGAAAAGGCCAGGCAGCTGTTTTAGAATCAGGCAGACGCCCAACCTCAGCTGCTCGGCTCTGCAACTGTTACTGAAGGGTTGTTGGTGCTTTTTGTTTGCCACAGGGATGTGCTCACTCTGGTTCTTGAATTGTTTCAGTTAATGTCTGCATGAGTCTCTATTTGTTCCTAGTATCTCACAGCATTGTTGTAAATTCGACTTTTCTTTCAGTCTCAGATTCAGTATCAAGCTCAGCTACAGTAATTCTCTGCAGGGATCCTTGAATTCACGCAAAGAATCCTGCAGCACTTGCAGAGCAGTACCTCTCCTTAGAATCCCATCATTTATTACCTGCCAAATGACCATGAAGGTGCTATGGTTTTGAGTATGGGGAGCCCATAAGTCCCTTATAAAGAGAAGAACAAGTTACCTATCAACTAGCAACGTTCTTTCGATTGGATGTTCCTCCAACGTATTCCTCATCTTAGATGTATTCCATCCAGCTTTGCTGCTCTTCGGAAATTTTTTCGGCAGAGGGCGCCGTGCGTCAATGTCGTCGAGTCGATGGTCCCTCGAAGGCGTCCGTCGAGGGGGACGTCATTGGGTGTATAAGTAGCATGCGCGGCGCCCGTTGGCCTCAGTTCTGTTTTTCCCCTCTTTTGTATCTGTGATCTTGTACCGTGTAGATTGTGCCGGCAGACAGGTATCAGCCTTGCGAGATATGAGATGGCAATAACCCAGAAAAAATCTTCAGAGGGGTAGGTTGGGAGGGCGATGAGGAATACGTTGGAGGAACATCCAATTGAAAGAATGTTACCAGTTGGTAAGTAACTTGTTCTTCGAGTGGATTGTGTGCTTCAACGTATTCCTCATCTTAGATAGGCTCCCAAAGCAGTATTTTGCATAGTTCCTCTGGAGGAGGGGTCAGATTTTTTCCGACCAATGCCTTTAGATGGCAGAATAAAGCACTGCTTTTCCAAAAGTCAGTTCCCTAGACTGGGAAGCATCCAGGCTATAGAATTTTGAGAAGGTGTGAAGTGAAGACCAAGTTGCTGCTTCGCAAATGGACCTTATTGGGACACCTCTTTGAAGGGCTGTGGAAGAGGCGATGCCTCTGGTGGAATGAGGTGGAATGTGCTAGTCTGTAACATTCTGAAATGCAAAGCACAATCCAGCGTGAAATTGTCTGTTTTGTTACTGATAGAACAAGATAGAATGAGGGTAAAACAATTTTCTGACTTAAATGAAAATCATATATTACCTTTGGTAAAAATGATGGTTTAACCCTCAATACAACTCTGTCCCTATGGAACACAGTATAGGGTGGCCCAGAAGACAGTGCCTGCAATTCGCTCACTCTTCTTGCTGATGTTAGAGCAACTAAAAAGGCTGTTTTCCATGTTAATAATCTTAATGGACACATGTGCATAGGCTCAAAAGGGGTACACATTAAGAATTTTAAGACTAAATTTAGATCCCAAATCGGTACTTGAAATGGGTGAGGAGGAAACACATTAGTGAGACCTTTTAAGAATTGTGTTATCAAAGGAATTTTGAAGAAGGAGCATTCTTCCGATGAGCGCTTGAAAATGGAAAGCGCTGCAAGGTAACCTTTCATTGTTCCGATATTCAGACCTCTATGTGCTAGGGTCAGAAGGAAAGATAGTACTTCCGGAATAGAACATAGAAAAGGATCGACATTCTTGTCACTGCACCAGTTGAAAAACTTTTTCCATCGGCAACGGTACAGAGACTTTGTTGCTGGCCTTCTTGCTGAAAGCATCACATCCATAACATCATCTGGAAGGTTCTAATCCCTGTATCTCAGCCTTTCAGATACCAAGCATGAAGGTTGAGTGTTCTGACCTCTGGGTAGAGAACCTGACCTTCCATTTGAGAGAGAAGGTTCTCTCTCTGAGGAAGACGTACTGGAGGACAGATGGACATATCTAGAAGGTCCGGATACCACGTTCTCCTGGCCCAATCCGGAGCAATTAGGATCATGAGGTTCCCGAAGCCTCTCAGCCTCCTGATGACCTGAGGAATGACGGGAATGGGAGGGAACGCGTACAATAGTGGGAAATTCCAATCCACCACGAACGCGTCCCCCAGGGCTCCTCTCGGGGGAAATTCCCTTGAGCAATACCTTTCGCATTTTCGGTTGGTACTGGTTGCGAATAGGTCTACCTGAGGGGTTCCCCAAAGGGCGAAGGTAGGGGTAGACATGAATCCCCCCTCTCCTGAGATGCGCTGCCAACACTAGCATTAACTTGGTGAAGACCCTCGGGCGGAGGTCAACCCGAATGGCAGGACTCGAAACTGATAGTGTGAGTCGCCAACTACGAACCTCAGGTATTTTCTGTGTTTGAGATGAATCGGCACATGAAAATAAGCATCCTGGAGGTCCAATGACACCAACCAGTCCTGGAGTTGAAGGGCCTTAAGGATCTGAGAAAGGGTAACCATCTTGAACTTGTCCTTCCTGAGGAACTTGTTCAAGTTTCTTAAGTCCAAGATGGGTCTCAGTCATCTGTCCTTCTGTAACGCTCGCCTGATTCCCGCAGAGGCGCCGGTCTTGACTGGGTGAATGCCGTATCTTCAAAGGTGATGTGTAACACACGGTTGGCTCTTTGGGCTGGACCTCTGTGCACTGTATGTCTGGCTCGAAGAGTAAGATGTCTGCAGATAGAAAATATGGGATTAATGAACTGGGGTTATTGGGTGCCTCTCTCCTCTTCCCTTTCTCTTCTCCTGTAGAACCCCAAAGGTTAACGCCCTCACCTTAGGTAAGTGAACGCCGAGATCTCCATCTGCCTCGGGGCAGGGTGCTGTAACCAGTTTCTTCACTGGATAAGGGTGCAGGCCTCTTGACCTCAGAGGACTGCTGTCCGTCGTTAACTGCACGAACGGTAAATTCTGGGCACTTCAAATGTCTTAAAAGTCTTTTGTAATGATATCTCTTGTTTTGCAGGGTTCCGGCGATGGTGGATGGCGGGCTGATGAGAGTTGAGGATCGAACCCGCGTGAGGAATAGAAGCGCCTGGAAGCACGTAAGTAAGCGCTTGTAGCCTGCTTCACGATGCGCACTAACTGTCCCTTTTATCTTGCAGGTACAAGTTCGGAGCTTTAGAGAAGCTGAAGGGTGCTGGAATACCCACTGGATTCGGCGTGGGAAGGAGTAATGGCACGTGAGTAATAAAGTTGCCCAATGTCTTTAAACGCACCTTCTTTTGTCTTTCAGATGCGGGATGCAGCGCCGAAGGCCTCCGGAGCGTGCGAAGAGCTGGTAAGCTTTTGTCTTTCAGATGCCGGAATGCAGTGCGAAGACCTCCGGACCATGCGAAGAGTAGGTAAGCCTTTGTCATTCAGATGCCGGAATGCAGCGCGAGGCGTTGGTGACAGCCGATGGACCAGGTAAGAGATGCGCTGCCACTGAAGACCGTAGTGCTAACCTGTTCTTTCTTTGTCTTTACAGGTGCTGCTGAAGACTGGATTCCAGGATGGTAAGCCTTTGTTCCCTTAAGCCCAGGATCAGAAGCAGAAGACACGATGAGCGTTCTGCTGCAGAGAATGCAGAATAACACAAAGCAAGATTCATCCATCAGGTGTGGTTTAATTAGCCTCCTGTAGTGCTTAGGTGTCTCCTTCCACAGCCACGCCTAGGTAAGAAAAGAGTTCCTGCTTTCCAGAAGAGTTCCAGTGTTCTGAACCTAGGGAGTGGCTCCTGCCCCACCCAACAGGAAAAGTAGTCCCAAACAGAAGAGGATCAGGGGTTCAACTGGCAGGTAAGTAAGCAGCATGGTCTGCTGCAGGTGAGTCCACCCAAGCATTATGAGCCCGGCGCTTCCAGCGCTGGGACTGGGCATCTTTATGAGCCTGGTGCCACTGGCGCCAGGACAGGGTCCAAAAGGTCCCAATTGGGACTGGCTGGCACTCGGAACCGGGGTTATGGGTCTGCTTCCAAGGGAGTCGGGCAAGTCCTGATCTTTTGGAAGCAGAGATCATGACAGCACCCCCCCCTCAAGGCCCCTCCCAAACCGGGCTTCTCCGGGGGTTTGGGCTTGTTAGGAAATGTTCGATGAAATCTTTTGATTAGACGAGGCGCGTGGACATATTCTGCAGGTTCCCAGGATCTTTCTTGGGGACCGTAGCCTTTCCAGTCAATCAGGTAAAATAGTTTAGATTTGGAGATCTTGGAATCCAGGATGCTTTTGAATTCAAACTCGAGTTCTCCATCAACTAGAATAGGTTTTGGAGATGTAGTTAGTCGGGTTTGAGGTTGCACGGGTTTTAATAGAGAGACGTGGAAGACCGGATGTATCTTCATGTGATGGGGCAAGTCCAACTTGACCGCTACTGGATTTACTATGGTAGTGATGGAATAGGGACCAAGGTATCTTGGGTTGAATGTGCGTGGTCCTTTTAGAGGGAGATATTTGGTGGATAACCAGACTTGATCTCCTACTTGATATTGGGGGGCTTCCTTCCGATGTTGGTCTGCTCCTTTCTTGTATTGTTCTTTAGCCCTTTGAAGGTGAGAAACGGCTTCCTTAAAGGCTTGGGTGATTGTAGAATGCAGGTGGTCTACTGCTGGTGTTCCAAGATCTTGGAGTGGATCCAACTCCGAGGTTCGAGGGTGACTACCGTATAAAAGAAAAAACGGGGTCTTCCCAGTTCCCGAGTGGACAGAGTTATTGTAGGCATATTCGGCTATCCAAAGGATATCTTTCCAAGTTTTTTCAGTTTGTTGTAGCATGCAGCGCAAATACTGTTCCAGAGTTTGATTGGTCCTCTCGGTTTGTCCGTCGGTTTGAGGGTGGTGGCTGGTCGAAAGTCTCACATCAATTTGAGCCGACCGACAGCAACTTCGCCAAAAATGAGAAATAAATTGACTACCTCGATCCGAAATTAGTACTGAAGGAAAACCGTGCATTCGGACGATGTTTTCGAGAAATTCTCGCGCCAGAGTTGCTTCTGTTGGTAAGCCTTTGAGTGGAATGAAATGCGCCATCTTGGAGAATAGGTCCACCATTACTAGGATTGTATTGTATCCGGAGCATGGAGGTAGATCGGTGATGAAGTCCATAGAAAGCGTATGCCAAGGGCGAGGCGGGATGTCAATAGGGCGTAAGAGGCCGGCTGGTTTTTCCTTTTGACTCTTGTTTTGGGCGCATACTCCACAGGACATTATAAAGTCTCTGATATCTTTTTTCCAAGACGGCCACCAGAAGTAGCGCTTGATCTTTTCCGAGGTCTTGGTCATACCGGGATGTCCTTCCATTAAAGAATCGTGATAACAAGAGATTACCTTTTTCTGTAAATCTGTGCTGGGCAGGTATAACCGTACTTGGAAATATAATAGGTTGTCCTTCACCGTAACGTCCTTTCCCTGCAGATGCCAATTCTGTATGTCTGCTGGAGTTACCAATAGCCTGGCTTTATCCTTAACTTCCTCTATGGATTGTGTGGCGATTACACCTAGAATTCTTTGTTCGGGAATGATAGGTACAGGTTTAGGATTGATCAAATGTTCTTCCACTCCCATCCGAGAAAGGGCATCAGCTTTACCGTTTTTTGTACCAGGTCGATAGGTAATTATGAAGTCAAACTTGGCAAAGAATAGTGCCCAACGGAGTTGTCTAGAGGATTGAGCTTTTGCGGTTTTCAAATATTGCAGGTTTCGGTGATCTGTAATCACAGTAACGGTGTGTCGGGCCCCCAGAAGATAATGCCGCCAAGCCTTAAAGGCGGACTTGATAGCTAGAAGTTCCTTATCAGTAATAGTGTAATTGATTTCAGGAGGCGAGAATTTGCGGGACCAAAATGCCACGGGATGCAACTGATTCGTTACTGGGTCCTTTTGTGATAGAACTGCCCCCATGGCAAGGCTCGAAGCATCAGTTTCAACGATGTAGGGGAGTTCTGGGCGAGGATGTTTTAAGATCGGTGCAGAGATAAATCTAGTCTTCAAATTCTGGAAAGCTTGTTCCGCCTCGGTAGACCATTCAAAACGTTTGTTTTTCTTTAACAAGGCAGTGATGGGCTGGACTATTCGAGAGAATTCGGGGATAAACCTGCGGTAAAAGTTAGTGAAGCCTAACATGCTTTGAACACCTTTTACGGAGGATGGCGATGGCCATTTGAGAATTGCATCGACCTTCTTTGAATCCATACGCATTCCGCTAGGTGATAATATGAATCTCAAGAATTCAACTTCAGTCACGTTGAAAACACATTTTTCCAACTTAGCGAAAAGTTTGTGTTGACGCAATCTCTCGAGGACCATTTTCACGTGTTTCCGATGTTCAGTTTCCGATGAAGAATAAACAAGGATGTCGTCAATGTAAACAACAACACACACATCTATGAGCTCTCTGAGGACATCGTTCATAAAATATTGAAGGGCGGCCGGGGCATTGCAAAGTCCGAAGGGCATGACCTGATATTCAAATAGCCCATACTTGGTGCGGAAGGCCGTCTTCCATTCATCGCCCTCTTTTACTCGTACCAAGTGGTAGGCTCCTCTAAGATCCAGCTTTGTATATATGCATGCTTTTCTGACTTAGTCCAGGAGTTCAGGGATCAAAGGTAACGGTTATCTATTCTTAACGGTGATCTGGTTCAGGGCGCGATAATCTATACAAGTTCTAAGGTCCCCTTCTTTTTTTGGAACGAAGAACAAAGCTGAGGAAGCAAGGGACTTGGAAGGACGAATAAACCCATTCGCTAGGTATTGATCCAGGTATTGTCGGAGGTGAAGATTCTCAGGCTCGGTGAGGGCATAAATTCTACTACAAGGAGGAGTAGATCCAGGTATCAGGTCTATCTGGCAGTCATAAGACCTATGAGGAGGTAGAGAGTTAGCCTGATCCTTCCGGATAACATCTTGGAATTCTAGGTATTCAGGAGGTAACTGGGGAGCCTCCGAGGAAATTGCTGCCAGTGCAAAACCAGGTCGAGGGTGACAAGTAGAGACACATTCTGGAAACTGAACCGTTCTTGCTCGCCAATCGATCTGAGGATTGTGCTTCTCTAACCAAGGAATTCCTAGAATAATCTGGAACTGAGGGGCCTTGATCACATCGAACACGATGTTCTCATGGTGTCCATCTTGACTTACTAGCGTCACTTCTTGGGTGGTATGCGTTACTGGTCCGGAGGCTATCTCCATACCATCCACCGTAGTAATGACGTCCTTTACAGCCTTTGGACAAAGAGTCAGATTCTTCCTCAAAACCATTTCATGATCCACAAGATTGCCGATGGCACCGCTGTCGACGTAAGCTTCAATCGCATGTAATCGATCCGAATGTTCAGGGCTAATGAGGACCACAGGTATCACGAAATGCGAGGTCAGTGAACTGGTTTTAACGCTCGGCAAGAGGACCTCTATTCTTGTCGGGCGAGGTTGTTTCCCTGCTCAGAGTTTGTGACCATGGTAACTGCAGCTCCTACTGCCTTCTTGGCTGGTTTCACCGGACAGTCTCGAAGAAAGTGCCCCGAGTTTCTGCAATAGAGGCATACTTGCAGCTGTTTTCTCCTTTCCCGCTCCTTTTGTGTTAGTGGTCCTTTCAGGCCCCCTATTTGCATGGGTTCCCCGGAGTCTACTCCTTTGGTAGGAGTTGGTGGTTTGGAAAATACTCGAGCATCAAACTTGGAACGATCGGCCTTCCTGTTCTGCAGTCTGTGGTCAATTTGAACGACTAAGTCAATATAGTCCGAACAGTCTTGCGGGGGATTCACTACTTGGGCTAACACATCTTTGAGCTCTCCACGTAGACCTCTATAAAACAGCGTAATCCTTTTGTCCTCAGGCCATCGAGTTTCCACTATCAGTCTGTTGAAAGACGCAATATAAGCCAAAAGGTCTTGATTACCCTGTCGCAATGAAAGGAGCTCATTGTCCAAGGCCTACCCCTGTGAATGTCTTGCAAACAGTTTTTCCATACTGAGCTGAAAAGCTTGAAAATCATGGAGAACCGGATCATCTTGATTAACTAGAGGGATCGACCAGTCTGCCGCATTGCCACTAAGGTACGAAAGTACGAAAGCTACCTTAGCTTGATCAGTTGGAAAGGCTGCTGGCCGGCATAAGAAGTGCAACCGGCACTGATTAATAAATACTGCAAACCTCTTTGGGTCACCAGAAAATCGTTCGGGCGGAGCCAGAGGTACATTCCCAGGTAGGTTGATCTGCACTGGGTTCGTAGAGGATGTTGAAGGAAGATTTGCCCCTGATGCGGGTAACGGAGTTTGTCCGGCTTGTGACTGTAGCAATTGTCTAGCGAGATCGTCTGTTCGCTCCTTGGAAATAATCAGTTCCCTTCTTAGAGCATTTGTTTCCTGACGGGCTGCATGCACTTCTGCTCTTAGTTCCCCAAGTAACTGGACTAGCTGGTCGGTATCCGAGGTTTCCATAGCGCCTGGGTGGGAGTTTTGCGGTAGGCTTTGTGTTCTGTAACGCTCAACTGATTCCCGCAGAGGCGCCGGTCTTGACTGGGTGAATGCCGTATCTTCAAAGGTGATGTGTAACACACGGTTGGCTCTTTGGGCTGGACCTCTGTGCACTGTATGTCTGACTCGAAGAGTAAGATGTCTGCAGATAGAAAATATGGGATTAATGAACTGGGGTGATTGGGTGCCTCTCTCCTCTTCCATTTCTCTTCTCCTGTAGAACCCCAAAGGTTAACGCCCTCACCTTAGGTAAGTGAACGCCAAGCTCTCCATCTGCCTCGGGGCAGGGTGCCGTAACCAGTTTCTTCACTGGATAAGGGTGCAGGCCTCTTGACCTCAGAGGACTGCTGTCCGTCGTTAACTGCACGAACGGTAAGTTCTGGGCACTTCAAATGTCTTAAAAGTCTTTTGTAATGATATCTCTTGTTTTGCAGGGTTCCGGCGATGGCGGATGGCGGGCTGATGAGAGTTGAGGATCGAACCCGCGTGAGGAATAGAAGCGCCTGGAAGCACGTAAGTAAGCGCTTGTAGCCTGCTTCACGATGCGCACTAACTGTCCCTTTTATCTTGCAGGTACAAGTTCGGAGCTTTAGAGAAGCTGAATGGTGCTGGAATACCCACTGGATTCGGCGTGGGAAGGAGTAATGGCACGTGAGTAATAAAGTTGCCCAATGTCTTTAAACGCACCTTCTTTTGTCTTTCAGATGCGGGATGCAGCGCTGAAGGCCTCCGGAGCGTGCGAAGAGCTGGTAAGCTTTTGTCTTTCAGATGCCGGAATGCAGTGCGAAGACCTCCGGAGCATGCGAAGAATAGGTAAGCCTTTGTCTTGCAGATGCCGGAATGCAGCGCGAGGCGTTGGTGACAGCCGATGGACCAGGTAAGAGATGCGCTGCCACTGAAGACCGTAGTGCTAACCTGTTCTTTCTTTGTCTTTACAGGTGCTGCTGAAGACTGGATTCCAGGATGGTAAGCCTTTGTTCCCTTAGGCCCAGGATCAGAAGCAGAAGACACGATGAGCGTTCTGCTGCAGAGAATGCAGAATAACACAAAGCAAGATTCATCCATCGGGTGTGGTTTAAATAGCCTCCTGTAGTGCTTAGGTGTCTCCTTCCACAGCCACGCCTAGGTAAGAAAAGAGTTCCTGCTTTCCAGAAGAGTTCCAGTGTTCTGAACCTAGGGAGTGGCTCCTGCCCCACCCAACAGGAAAAGTAGTCCCAAACAGAAGAGGATCAGGGGTTCAACTGGCAGGTAAGTAAGCAGCATGGTCTGCTGCAGGTGAGTCCACCCAAGCATTATGAGCCCGGCGCTTCCAGCGCTGGGACTGGGCATCTTTATGAGCCTGGTGCCACTGGCGCCAGGACAGGGTCCAAAAGGTCCCAATTGGGACTGGCTCGCACTCGGAACCGGGGTTATGGGTCTGCTTCCAAGGGAGTCGGGCAAGTCCTGATCTTTTGGAAGCAGAGATCATGACACCTTTTTGGGGATCAAAAAATACGGGGAGTACCAGCCCTTGTTCCTCTCCGCTGCAGGTACTGGTTCTATAGCACCTTTCTCCAGCAGGGTTAGAACTTCCTGCTGTAGGAGCGGGTTTGAAAGTTTCAACGGGTGTCTCCCTGGTGGATTGCTTTGAGGTTGCTTTAGAAAAGGAAGGCAATAGCCTTGGGCTATTATTTCTAGAGCCCAAACATCTGAAGTAATGGCTTGCCATTCTTGCAGATGCTGCGACAGCCTGCCTCCTACAGGTGTTTTGTGGTGCAATTCCTCAAGGTGGTTTTGTGGCGGATGTTGCAGCTGCTGATGGCAAAGAGGCTGGAGCTGTCTTAGCACGTTTTCCTCATCCACCACGAGTGGCCTTTCTTTGGCCCCTTTGACTGGCGATTCCTCTCGTCTTCCCGTATGAGGTGTAATAACGATAGGATCGTCCCCTCCATGATTGCTCTTGCACACGGAAAGGCTGAGGTTGCCTAATAGCAGCTCCTAAAGATTTTGCCGCTGCTTTTGAGGTCTGCAACCTCTCAAGGCTCTCGTCAGCCTTGTTGCTAAAAAGGTGAGACCCGTCAAAAGGCATGTTCAGGAGGCAGTTCTGTAAGTCCGGTGCAAAACCCGACTTCCGTAACCAGGCAAACCTGCGCATTACCGTGCTAGTGCCCATGGACCTGCTTACACTATCCGCAGTGTCCAATCCAGATTGAAGGGATTCCTGCATAGCCTCCTTTCCATCTCTAACAATGGCTAGGAAACCTACCCTTTCTTCCACTTCTGGTATGTGCTCCGCCGCCATTGTGATGCACTCCCACAGAGTGTATGAAAACGTTGCCAAGGCACATGTGGAGTTGGCAGATTTTAATGCCATGCTCCCGGCTGAAAATACCTTCCGTGCCCAACCATCCACACGCTTATCGTCCCTGTCTGGAGGGATAGACGGGTACACAAGTTTGTTGGAAGCTGTGGCTGCCTGTATAACCAAACTCTCGGGAGTTGGATGTTTTGACAGATAGCCGGGGTCGCTACTGGCTGGGCGGTATTTTGATGTGAGGGATTTATTTACCGGAGCAATAGAATCCGGAGTTTCCCAATTCTTGGCCACCCTGTTTTGTAAGGTTACATGAAAAGGTAGTACTGGGTCTTCAGTGGGACCATGGTCCAATATGTCTGTTAAATGGTCCTGGACGAATTGGGCTGGTGGTCTAGCCCATCCCAAGTAATCTACCACCTTAGTCAATAACTGACGGTAAGATGGACTGGCATGCTCTCCTGGATCTGGTCTACCAAAGTCATTCTCAGGAGAGGTGTCAATGCCACTTGCATTGTGTAAAGACTCCACCAAATCCCTCATTCTGCTTTCCTCTGAGATCAAGCATTCTGGGACATTTGGGGTGCCATATTCCAATCCAAAAGGTACATTTTCCTCCTCGGATCTCTCCTGTTCCTCAAAAATTGAGGTCAAGGATTTGAAAAACTCCTTCCTAGGGAGAGGCTTGAAAACCTTCTCTGGGAGAGGAGGAGGAAGAGATGTAGTACCAGGCTCTGAAGAAATTACATGTATTGTAACTTTCTCCTTCTCTTTTTCTGGCTGCCCAGGCTTGGTTGGAGCCTTTGGCGCCTAGGGTTTCGGCGTCGACGCCGATAAAGACATCGACGGTGTCGACGACATAGTGGCTTCGAGGGCGTCGAGGAGGCCTTCGACGGTTTCCCCTATGAGGTGTGATAGGTCTCGGACGGCGTCGGTGACCTCGAGCGGTCGACTCGACTCGAGCGTTTATCGCCCGGCGTCCTGGAAGGTTCCCTATCCTTCCTTTTACGATCACCCGGGCTCGAGGGCGCGCGAGTATCGGAGTGATGACGCTCCCGGCCAGCTTCCGAAGAAGGCACGGACCGAGGCTTTGCCTTCTCAAACACCTCCATCATTTTGACCCTGAATGCTTCCCACTCTTCGGTAGACGAATGTTTTGTGGGGCATTTCATGTTCAGAGACTCGTCTTACGACGAGGTGGAGGGAGACCTATGGTGTCATTTCTTCGACTTTTTGGACGAAGACGACGAGCGATGAGAATCGCTTCGGGATCTAGATCGATGCCTTTGACGTCGAGGAGATTTTTCCCCATGGGGTCTCGACTTGACGCTAGAGGCTTTTCGATCCTTCCGACCTACCTGTAGCTTTCCTCTCCTTTCGCGCAAGGCCTTCCCCGTCATCGCCTGACACTTCGAACAGGCCTCCATGTCGTGGCCTTTCCCGAGACACCACAAACACTTGCGGTGCGGGTCCGCGATCGACATTTTTGAACCGCACGACTTGCATTTCTTAAAACCCGATCTCGGGGTCGTGGTCGGCGTCGATGACGAGGACATAATTACTTCTCGTTATATTATATTTCTTGACAGAACTCGAGGCGCGCCGAATGGCCGAAGCAACGTAACTGCGGAAAAACGAAACTGAGGCCAACGGGTGCCACGCATGCTACTTATACACCCGATGACGTCACCCTCGACGGAGTCCTTCGAGGGACCATCGACTCGACGACATCGACGCACGGCGCCCACTGCCGAAAAAATTTCCGAAGAGCAGCAAAGCTGGATGGAATACATCTAAAATGAGGAATACGTTGGAGGACACAATCCACTCGGAGTAGGGTTTTCTGAGTCAGAGACTAAGACTCCCGGAGCAAAGCAGAGGCATGTACAAGAAGGGGGGTTTGCACTCCCACATAAAACGCCTCCGGGTATCTCATGGCCCTAGCACAATTACCCTGGTAGGCAGGCTTCCTTTGGCTGTGAAGTCCCTTACATGCCCGGTAATAAAGTCGAGACTCTGACATTGTCACAACCGTAGAGCAAAGACATCACACAATGGGGCGGGACTACAACAATTACAGTTTTGTGATTTACTAATGCAAAGTAACTATAACAGAACATTGGTTTCTCATTCTGGTGTTATCATATTCCCTTAGCCAACAGATGGTGGTCTACCTGAAGTCTACTTCTACCTGAAATCTTCTTGAAGGGTCTGTGTTGTGACATCCCTACAAGAAACACAAATAAAAGCAGAAAGGTCATCTACTGATCTAACAACTTTGGTGCACCAACATCATTATTTGAAAAATTCACTACCACTAAACGAAACAAGTTATTTATCTGCAACTATAGTTCTCCTGATTTCATAAATTCACTTGCTTTGACTATTTCCTGTTGTCAGTCTAGCAATCACTGTACAAATTAAAGAGTAATATAAAAAAGAAACATTAAATCCAATAGCGCATTCAGTTAATTTAGAGCTTTTCATTGTTAGCCGATGAGCTCGGATGCACCCAGAGTCCATCTTTAGATTCGGAATGCACCAGTGTAACCACATACAACAGGAGAGTGGTTAGCATGGGGGCCCTTGAATGATACCAGTGCTAGAGAAATATTGTAGAGGAAAGCAAGCTTTAATCAAGAAAGCGGGCAATAGGGTACACCTTATGCAAACAAGTACTGCAATACTTCCCATCCCACTCTCCAGTTACTTCTAGTTTGGAATCCCAAGCAATGGTGCCTGATGAACATTTATGGCAAACTGTATGTAACCCTTTGAAATATTTCTTGTAGGCGTGAAGCTCACAAATATCCATGCTGTCACTGCCATTACTCTGAAGGAATGTACGTTCACCCTTCCTCTAATTTTTCATTTTTTTCCACTTTTTTTTTTTGTTGGCAGAGGTTTACAGTAAACAGACAAGTCAGAGCATTCAATGAGATCAATACATGCAGCAGGCATAGCACATCAGCAGATAGATTAACACATGGACAGTAAAGGAGGTAGTCGGATGTAAACAGCATAGTCTTTGGGATCAGTCACGTAGAGGGTGAGGCACTTCCAGAGGTTCTCACATCTCGATTAATAAGGTAGCTATTAAAGGCGGACCATATGTTCCTGGGGCGTGAGTGAGCTGGGAGCATGTTGAGATATTCCTTTTCACAGTTCAGGGCCCAGGTGAGTGCGTTGAGCCACGAGTGCGTTCAGCCACTTTTGAAAGGTCAGGGGGGAGGGCAGTGGTGGCTGGTGAGTTTGAAAGCTGGTGGGGCGTAAATTTCCCTGGGGTAATTTGGAGCGAGCAAGTGAGCCCACGCCACCCAAAGGGGGCTGCGGGGTGGATCTCCCCCGCAAATATTTTGGGAAAAATGGCCTCCAAAATTTGCAATTTACTGTACAAACCCACTGAAATATGACATAAAAAGCATTAGGTTTTACATACTAATGGTGGTACATTATTCTTACGTGTGCTAGTGTGATGGTGTATTTTACAGCAGCTTGTATTGAGAATAGCTGCTACTATGGTGTATGCATAATGAAATAGTCATGATGGAAAACTATCATTTGGTCATGCTGTTAATGGCATTCCACTGTAATCTGGTGGTTTGACTCAGTCTTTCACCATTATAATAATGGGAGTGCCATTATGCTGTCCTTTGGGCCTAGAGACAATCTACTGTGCAGGGTGCCCAACACAAAAAGCGAATATTGCCATTATGAGTAGGACAGCCTGCACATTCCTGCTCAACCCATACTGCATGCTCACTGTGCATTTCTGGAGCGGAGAATGGGCGTTTTAGGAGGTACTCATTACACAGTAATTGTTTTAATAGGTCTGGAAAAATACACCCAGCATTAACCAAGAGCTCTGGGGGGGTAATTGCTCTTCACTCTTATCTACACTTCCCAAATTAATATCTCTTAAAAATGATGTGCTGGGTGTTACCATAGAAACCGTTTCCTCCTCGCCCTAGGAATTTGCAAAAATGACTGGCACTGCCTATGTATGAATTTTTGAAAAATCTATTGCCACTTCCCTCAAAAGCACAGCAAATGCTTGGCTCTAATGAATCACAGCTTAGAAACCTCTTCGGTATTAAGCATGTTATATAAAAACAATGAAATTATAATTAATTATATATGTTGCCACTGCGATAATTTGGTTATTTTTAACTGAAATCGAATTTAGGGATCACTGGCATACCGTTCCAACAATCTTTCTATCACTCACAAAGCGTGCTGCTTTCCTAGGTGCCTGGGATTGGGTGACGTGTTACTCTTGAAACATTGGCCTTTCACCCATAACTAAACTCCTCAAAACTATGTTTGTTGAATCCTCAGACTTCTCAGCACTGTTACATTAGGCGTCATTGTAATTCCCTGCCCTGGGAAGGATGAAATGTTGAGTTGGCTGCCCTGTGTCTGGGATGTTTGAGGAATGGCTCATCGGCATGACCCATAGGAGTAGGCCAGTCGGAGTCAGGACAGGACTGGGACTCAGAGTCTGGAGACAGAGCGGTCCTCCTGGGCTGACTGTGCACAGTCAGTGCTCCTCCGACTCCCATTCCTGCCCGTGGCCCACCGCCTTCTTTTCTTTAGATTTGAAATCTTTTCATCTTTTTAATTTTGTTTTGCAAATAATTCCTAATCAGCGAAACCCCTCCCGAGTGCATTCGGCACCTGCTGCAGGGAAAGGAAATGATGGCCAGTGGGCCGCTTCCCAGGCGCCGCTGCTTGACGCAGCAGAGGCCTGCAGACTTCGGTGCGCCTTTTATGCCTCATTAGCCCAGTTTCTTGTACTTGATTAGGCGTGCTCGGTTGGTCTGCCGGCGAGCACGTCGCTCCCTCTATGGACCTGGTAGTCGTATCAGGTTTGTGGCAACCTTAAGGGAAGGCCCACCTTGAAATATTTATTAACTTAGTGGTCACCGTTTAAAAAAACAAGTTGAAGTGAATTCTGGGCACTGCTGGGTGGACGACTTGGGTCATTCTGTCAACTAAAATGTCTATGACAACAGAGGCAGTAATTCAAGACAGTCGTGAATAGTTAATTTTAGGTTTTGTCTGACTATGGGAACATATCTGCGAAAATATTCTAAAATGAAAGAAACAAAATACAGGCAGGTGGATGTCTCCATTTGTCGCTCCAGGTTAATTTAGTAGCTTTATATACATTGGGCACAAGGCTAGAGGTCAGAACTGATCAAAAGACATTACCAAAGGGGGCAGCATTAACCTCCGCATTTCCTGCATGTGGCCAGCATAAGCATCCACAGAGCATGGCCTGCAGGCGCACACTATACGCAATCCAAGTGCATGGCCGGTGTGTGCACTGCATTACCAATCCCGGCCCGGCCTTCACCAGCAATCTGGTGATGGTGAAGGCCGGCCACGGGCCAACATGGTCGGTGCCGGCCGCGAGCCACCCACCATAACACTGGCACCTGCACTCTAAAACCCATCAGCTTCCAAGAAAACACGTTCAACTTTTGCCGTTAACTCAGGAGAGCGCCGGTTCAGGCACCTTTACCCATTCACATGAGATGGGGGAACAGTTCTGTGTTGGCCCAGGCCCACTGGTACTTCATCCTGATAAATACACAAATAAAAATGCAGCAAGCCGGCAACACGTGATACCCGTACACAAAACACCCCCACACACATACACTTCAAAGAAGAAAGGCTCCGTCATACCCACACGGCTGCACGTTCACATGTGCTGGCTTTAAAAAACAGTTAAATCACTTTCCGTGGCGCACCAAAAGGACGTGCTCACTTTGCTGTAAACTTACTTTCTTGTTAGGCAGTTGGCAGGGTCCCAGATTTTGCGCCGCCCAGCATGATCAGACATCTTTGCAGTAAACCATTCCAACTGATGACCCTCAGCGCTCACACGGACAGAGCAGAAAATGGTAAGTATTTGTAAAACAGGTACAGTAATCTCATTGGCTGTTTGCCAGCCATTGGCAAACAGCCAATGAGATTACTGTATCTATGCAGGGAGGGAAGGAGACTCCCTCCCTCCCTGCAGATTACAGATCTTCGCTGCGCTGTTTGTGCACATAGTGATACTGGCAGGGCCACCCCTCAGGCGCCCCGCCAGCATCCTACTTAAAAGGCTTACGTAAAGTGCGTGGAGCTTATAGTAGCTCCACGCACTTTACTATAACCAAAAGTAATGTAAAACGGGACAGGCCCCGCTGTTGTAGCCGGCCCATGAAAAGGAATCCTATTCATAGGCCGGCTGCAACAGCACCCCCACGAGGTGGAAAATAAAAACAGATTCAGAAGAAGAACTTCTGAATTTGTTACAGTACACTCACACCTGGTGGGGGCCTAAGTGGGGTGGTGGCACCCTGATGCCCTATAATAGCGGCCGCCACTGCGGGAGGGGCTCTTCCAACATTGTAATATACACTTTGTGGCTCTCATGCAGCCAATGTTCAGGAATTTAGCCATGCGTCTAGCCTCATCGTCATTCCACACCCCAAACAGCACTCCCAACGGATCAGGGTCAATCACCGTGCCAGTGATTTCTGCAAGAGCTTTTAGAATCCCATCCCAAAAATCCTCCAATATGTGGCATGTCCAAAACATGTGTAGATGGTCAGCACCCTCTGACTTGCAGTGGGCGCAGGTGTGTGTGTGTTAGTGCGAGCGAACCTAGAGATCTTGAGAGGGGTGTAATACAGCCCGTTTAATAATTTGAACTGCATAACTCGGTAAAGGGAATTGAGAGATACTTGATTAGTATGGGAGCGCATCTTTACCTATAATTGGTCGTTGACCTCTTGGCCCAATTCGTCGGCCCACTCGGACCGTGCTTTGGATGGTCGGATTGAAGCGGCTCTTAGCAGCATTTTATACAGCGAAGAGACAAGATTACGGGTGCCGCATGAGTTAGCAATGTAAGCAATTTCTGGTGTGTCAGGGGGCTCCATACGGAAAGTAGGCCATCGGGCACGTAAGGCGGCGCAAAGCCTATAGTATTTTAACAATTCTAGTGCAGATCCAGTGTGGCCTGGCCTCCATGTCTGTGGATCAAAGAATTTTCCGTCGGGAAAGAGGTCAGATAGCGCCTGGTACCCCAGCGCCCCCCATCGGTGGGCCATGGCGACATCGTGTGTAGGCTCCATTCCAGGAAACCTCCATATGGGGAGCCATTTATAATAGGGGTGAGGTGCATCAGTTGTCATCAATAGACGGTTCCAAGCCAGCAGGGTAGTTGCCACAGGATCAATGGGAGAGTCCGGTACATAGGTACGGTGGAGTACGAGTGTCATAGTATTGACATCAGCCGCCGCCAGGGTTTCCAGTTTGACGTGCAAGCGAGTCAAGGAACCTGGTTGGCGTATTAGGCCTGAGCGGCCGTCCAGTACTGTAGTATGTCAGGGGCCGTGAATCCCCCGTTTTCATATGAAAGGGTCATATCAGACCATTTCTTACGCACCGCCCCAGAGTGCCATACGAACTGAGCACATGCTTTGTGTAGTTGTGTGATGTATTGTTTCCCGGGGCAGGTGGGTACGTTGAAAGATGTAGAGTAATTTGGGGACTAGGACCATCTTAATGGGAGCGAGTTTACCAGCTAGTGATAATGGGAGGTGGCACCAGCGTGTCATTTTAGATTCAGCTAATTGTGCTACAGCCAGGCAATTGTCTGCTAACAGGGGACATTTAGACGGAGAAATTCTGACACCCAGGTATTTGACACCGCCAGGGGACCAACGGAGAGGATACTCGTAATGCGGTTGCTGAGTGGAGTCGGTTAGTGGGAGGATCTCGGATTTGGAATAGTTGATTGTAAAGCCAGAGTGGGTGCACACACAAGTGATGTCTCGTAGTATAGGGTCCAAGTGGGTGGCGGAATCTCTAATGTATAATAGTACATCATCGGCGTACATGGATATTATCCCAGGGGGGCCTTTCAATCGTATTCCCCTGTGAGAATGGCGCGCTCTGATGTAGTCTGCCATAGGTTCTATCACCAGTGCGAAGAGGACCGGGGAGAAGGGGCAACCTTGTCGAGTAACTCTAAAGAGTGTGAATAATGTGGATGTCAGGGAATTGACTCAAACTCTTGTCATCGGGGCAGTGTACAACAGTTTAATATATCCTATCATGTTGGGGCCAATCCCCATTGCCTCTAGGACCAGCCACATGTATCTCCATGAGACCACGTCAAACGCCTTTTCGGCATCAAGCGTGACCGCGATGGCCTTTGCGTTCTGGTCGACTCTGGCCATGACGCTGAAGAGGCGATGGATGTTATGTGAGGTGGATCGCCAGGGTACAAAGCCTCCTTGATCTTCGTGCACCAGGTATGTCATGATTGGAATGAAGCAAGTCGCTATAACCTTGGCAAACATCTTGGTATCGATGTTCATAAGGGAAAGGGGCCTATATGAACCACACTCATCACTAGGTTTGTCGGGTTTGAGTAATAATGTTATAGCGGCCTCGCGCAGGGAGGGGGGGAGAGCAGATGTCCGTATCACCTCATCCAAGACCTCCAATAGCCTGAAAGCGAGGATAGCCACGTGTTCCTGGTAAAATTCGGGAGTAAGCCGTCCGGGCCAGGTGCTCTGCCCTTCAGGAGATCTGAAATGGCTTTAACTATTTCGTCCAGCTGGATCGGAGAGTCCAGTTGGTCTCGGGTAGCAGAGGAAATATATGTCATGGGATTCTGTTCAAGAAGGTCTCTCATGTGCTGTTCCCTATGTTCATGGGGTAAGGTGTATAGATTGGTGTAAAACCCAGTGAAGATGTCCAATATCTGCTGATCTGACCACTGTGGGACCACCTGCGCATCTCTGATCGATACTATTTGGGCTTGTCCCACCTCACTCTTCATCAATTTCGCCTGTGTTCTGCCAGGTCTTTCACCTTCCCGTATTTACAGGCAGCCAGTGGGCGACTTAAATACCGGACCTCCCTGGAAGCGTGTGTATGGAACACGTCAAGTTCCTCGCTGATTTGAGCGAGTTTGGCACGGTCCGCCGCTGACGAGCATACCTGTTCCAGTTCTCGCAGCTTCGATTCGGAGCGGTTAAGGTCATTACGTATGGTCTTTAACACCCCTGCCTCCCTTGAGATGGACATCCCCCTGATGTATACTTTGAACACTTCCCAGCGGACTCCTGCAGTGGTGGCCTGTAGGGAGTTGTATTCAAAGAAGGTCTTGATGTCTGCTAATATGTCACACTTAAAGACAATGGCCCTCATCACAAGGTTGGCGCTACGGTAAGAACGGCACCGGTAAGGCAATACCGGCATCCATTACCGGGCCGGTCAATCATGACCCTAGATGCCGTTGTTACCGGCATCATCAAGAACCCGCTGTGGCCGTGCACCACTGTACCGGCATGCGGGCACGCACGCAGATGGGGAGGCCTTATTACCGGCATCCCGCAAAGAAGGGGACACCACGTGTTGCACGGATAAGTACATAACGGCATCGAGATGCCGGTAACAAGGGCCACCATGATGCCGGCAATACCGGCATCGAGGACCACCCGTAAACAGCAAACTGCTGTGTAACCAAGTGCCACAGGTGCACACAATCAGCACAGGTGGAGGCAATGGAGTCAGGGTCAGCACAAAAGGAGCACACCCACACACCACACCCACTTCCAAGCCAAAATGCTACCACTTGTACTTGCCATACTGGGCCTGGAGGACATGCCTGCACTGCTACTCCTTGAGCAGGCAGTACAACAGGAAACACAGAGGAGACGCAGGAGGAGAAGGAGGGTGAGACATGCCCAGCAAATCCCACCAGTGCAGGCAGTCGCTCCCCGCAGACACCCAACAATTCCACGTATAAGGGCCAATCCATTTGACTTAACCCCAGCACACATTCGCACCCTGTACCACCTGGACAGAGACACCATCAACAACATAGTGGAATTAATACAGGATGACTTGGTCAGCCTGATCAACATCCGCACAGCCATCTCCCCTTTGCTGAAGGTGGCATCTGTGCTCCACTTCCTGGCCACAGGCACTTACCAACACACAGTAGGCCAATTGCATGGCATGTCCCTATCATGCTTCTCTGTTGTGTTAAACCAAGGGATGGATGCACTACTGAAGCACACAAGTGCCCACATATACCTACCGAGGACACCACAGGAGGCAAATGCCACTAAAATAGCATTCCATGCACTGGCAGGCATGCCCAATGTAATTGGTGCCCTGGACTGCACCCATGTAGAGTTGGTAGTCCCACATGCCATGGAGGCAGTGTACCGCAATCGGAAGCTATACCATTCCATCAATGTGCTGATGGTGTGTGATGCCAGCCAGATAATAACACATTGCTGTGCCAGATACCCAGGATCCACGCATGATGCCATGGTGCTGCGGAATTCCTCACTACCCCGCTACATGGAAGGAGACGTTGTACGAAGTGGCTTGCTGTTGGGTGAGTCTGCCCTCTGGGCCATGGGAGCAGATGGATTGGGGGGGTACATGCATATGCAAGGGGAATGCCCTCTTGGCCATGGGAGCAGATGGATTGGGGGGGGGGGTACATGATATGCAAGGGGAATGCCCTCTGGGCCATGGGAGCAGATGGATTGGGGGGAATGGAAGTTACTTGAGTCATCCGCCGACACACAGCCCTCACATTTGCATACAAAATGCCCATAGCCAAGACATGCATTGGGTGGCCGGGTGGCTTAAAAGCCTAGGACCCTAGGTCGTGTATGTCACCCAAGGCTCCCTCTATGGATTGGCATGCACTGTACAGGGCTGACAGTCATGTGGATGTGGCTGCGATTGACGAGATTGTGCATATGAACTTGAATGATGTACAGGCTGAGCACACTTGTCAACTGAGCCTCATCCTCACACATACCTCCTTCTGCTCCCATGTAGGTGATGCTGGATATCCTCTGAAGGCGTGGCTACTCACCCCTTTCAGGAACCCGCAGAACAGGCACAAGGAGGACTTCAATCGTGCACATACACGTACACGTGTGGTCATTGAGCAGACGTTTGGCCTTTTGAAGGCACGTTTTCGCTGCATCAGCAGGTCGGGAGGGGCACTCATATACGGGCCTGAGAAGGTGGGCAAGATCATCACGGCATGTGCAATGCTGCATAACATGTGCATCCGGCGGAACATACCCCTGCCACTGACGTGGAGTTGCCACCAACTGGTGAAGTAGAAGGAGGAGAGGAAGGAGTGGAAGTAGGACATAGGCCAGGATGCGAAACACGTGAGGGTCGCGCATCTCGGCAAATGGTCATAGACCAATCATTCTGATTTACTTTGATGCAGAGGGTGCCATGTGTTGTGAACTGTGGGCACTGGGTGTGTGGGCACATGTGCACGATTCACCATGAAGCAATAAATTGACATACAACAAATAAGCAATGTCCACTCATGTGATGTTTGCTACACAACAAGGGTATTCCTGAGATATTTTGTACAACATGATTCAACAATCCACACCCCACCACCCCTCCACCTCCCCCCACCCTACTCCCATGCCCCAAAACACCCCAGTACTACACTCTACACCCACCACCCCTCCACCTCCCCCAACCTACTCCCATGCCCCAAAACACCCCAGTACTACACACTACACCCACCACCACCCTCCACCCAACCCCTAACACCCAAAGTCAACTATGGCACGACATGTGTCTGGATGTATACCCAAAGAGATTCTGCAGGGTGGCCCTGCTACTGTGGAGCCCCATTCGGAGGTGGGGGTTGGATCTCTGAGCGGCGCAAACTCTGCAGGGGCATGCACACAGGGCTGGTCTGCCTCGAAGTCGCTGGCCTGGATGATGTGGATGAGCAAGATGGTTGTGATCCAAGGGGCAGGGTTTGCCGTTGGTCCATGCTGTCAGCAATCCTGGTGAGGATCTAACCCAAGGTATATGAAGCCATCGCGCACTTGCTGTGCACTTGAGTTAATGGCCTGGATTACGGCCGCAGTGCTGTCCTGGATGATACGGCGTGTTGTCTTCCCTTCAGCAAGGTACTGCTGCACATAGCCTTGCATCGCCTCCTGCTGGGCCTCCATCCTGGACAGACGTCCCTCAAGGTCCCATATGGCAGTGTGGGTTGTGGTCGGTGGGTGATGTGGTAGCACTGCATGAATCATGGGGCTGTGCATTGCCGGAGACCACTCTCCATGGCTGCCCTGGTCGGATGAGTCCCGCCGAGGTGTGTCCTGTGGGGTGGCCTGCGGGCTTGGTGTGCGAACTACAGGCTCTGAGTGGACAAGTCCTGCATCGCCTTCATTGTCCGGCTCAGCTCCCTCATCAACACTATGATCTGCCGATGCAGCCATCTCCCCAATTGTGCTGGCTGCAGCAGACTGTGTGCCATCTTCCATGCCTGTTAGTGTCCTCAGCCAGTGGGGATGGTGTGACCAGGGATGCAGGGGCAGGTGTCTGCTTGTCGTTTGTGGGTGTCTGTGTGGCTGTATTGGCATCAGTGTTGACCCGCTTCCCGCTTGGCCCATCCTTGGTCCACTTGAGGTTGATGGTCCTGTGTAATCAGCTTGCCTCCTAGGCCTCTTGGCTACTGTTGTGCATTGTGCACTTCCATGTGCTTCATTGCTGTCTGCATCCGTACCTGTGGGGGACAGAGAGTGGCAAGGCATCAGTGATTGTGGCGCTTACATTATCCATGCATTAGTCTTTGGGCATGTGGCGCCATCTGATCAGTTGCATGCCTGGCTTTGTAGGGGAATGTGTACATGCAATGGTGGAGGGTGCATTTTGAAATCGTAGTGGTGTTCACATGTACACCATGTTGGCTGCTGTTGGGCCTTGATGTGTGTTGGGAGTGTCGTCCTGGGTGACACATGCACGTATAATCTGTGTGTCGGGTGTGTATTCATGTATGGGCGCAGCATGCATTGGGATGGGATAGTGCTGGCCCCGGCATGTGTATATGGATATGTGGAGGTGTGCATTATGGGCCATGCATCGGCTGGCGTTGCTGCCACATTTGGAGGACAATGAAGTTGATTAGTTATCGTGTTTTTGTAGGGACACTCACCTTCATCTGCCGATGTTAGCATGCCAAACTCTGCTCCACCGACTCCTTTGATTGACTTCACAACTATGACAGAGCTGCAGGTCTCCTCCCATCTGGACAATTTCAGTGATGAGTGTGGTCCTCCTCCTGTTGCTATCCCCTGGCTCCGATTGGCCGACAATATGTCCCGGACTCTCAGCCTGAGGTCGTCCCACTGTTTTTTACAATTGCGCACTGTGCCTGCAGTGGTGCCGACTGCACTTACTTTCTGGGCAACTTCTTCCCAGATGACCTTCTTCTTTAGCTGAGCTGGACGCCTGAGGTCGTTGCAGAACACCACTTCAGCATTTGCCACTAGGGTGTCAGCTAACATGTTCAGCTCATCGTCTGTGAAACGTGGTTTGCGCAGGCGGGCCGTGCCTTTCCGGGTGGCCTTCGACATGTTGTCCGTGGTGGCCTAGGAGTTGTGGTGTTGAAGGTCCTGTAGGTGGAGGATGGCAATGGATTATGTTTTTGAAGATGGCCGCCATGGCATTTCCTGTTCCGGCGCAATGACGTTACGTCCGGGTCCGGTATTAACGGACCCGTTATTAGCACTATGTTCATACCGGTACCGCTACTTAGGGGTTGCCAAGGGTGGAGGCGTTCTGTGCGTATTGGTCGATGCCGCTATCTGGGGGTTTGAGGGTCGTTACCGGCATGCCGGTACGGCCGTTACCGGCATGCAGGGGTGCGCGTGCTCGCGCACTCTTAATCGCCCGCTATTTGCGGGTTGGTGCCAAGCCGGACATGTTATTAACGCCATGCCGGTACGAGCTGATTTTTAGAGCCAACCTTGTGATGAGGGCCAATGTCGAGGAGGGCCATGGACTTGAAGCGCCACGTACTGAAAGTAGGCACCGGAGCACCCAGCTCCACGGATATGATGATCGGGGCATGGTCAGACAACGTGCGGGAAAGTATCTGCGCCTCGTCAATCTTCCCCATTAGAGTGTTGGACACTAGAAAAAGGTCAATTCTGGAGGAACTATCGTGGACGGTAGAGTAATAAGTGTATTCGTGTGATTGAGGGTGAAGGGTCCTCCAGACATCACGGATGTCCAATGATGTACTTTGCATGCGTAACCTACGAGCGGCCTGTGACAGAGGTCTGGGTGCAGTTCCAGTCCTGACTAAACCGGTGTCAAGAATTAAGTTCATATCGCCTCCCCATATGATTGGAATACCCACATATCCCAGGAGTCTGGGGTGTCCACATTGGGACCGTAGGTGTTAACCAGAATATATTCCCTGTTCACTATCGTGCAGTGCAAAACGATATACCTGCCCTCGGGATCAATGTAGTCCTTGTGGAGTGTGGAGATTTATGGATCAGGGTCAGCACTCCTCTAGCTTGTGTAGAGTAGGATGATGCAATGCGTATTGCCAAGCTACCCGTGGAGTGTGTTTCCTGTAACATGAGTATTTTAATACCGTGTCCCTGGGCGTAGGCCATGATTTTGCAGGACTTGGTGAATTTGATGAGACCCCGGACGTTCCAGGACATTATTTTCATAGGGATCCCAGTGACCTAAGGTACATCCCAGCTAATGTGTCTCAGCGTGTCTCTGCAAGTGTGATCATATATACACGTGTGCCCCAGCATGACCTGAAATACCGCCATTTTCAATTAAACTCCCCCGAACATCACCCCCCACCAACCACACCACCCTAACATGACTGGCAGTGAACCAACCCACCCCCTCCCACAATCAACACAATACCCTACTAAACAGGTGCTAACAGGCCGATCCCAAGGTGGACCGACTGCACTATAGGCCCAACGGGGGCCAAAACCTAACACTTACCCTACAGTGGCCATTGCAACCGCAGCAGGGAGTGCTGCTGCCGTGCATCCGACCAAGACAATAGTATTGAAATACCAGAAGTGGTACGTAGATAGGTAGTATAAACAACGCAAACATGTTTTAACAATGCACTGACATATGTGGTGACTACAAAGTCGAATCAGAGCAAATGAAGGCATGAGCCAGCACGTCCAAGCCTTACGGGTATAGCATAAGATAACTGTAAATAAGAGCATACTCAGAAGCAATACTATGTCAGGTACGTTATAGAGTAAGAGCTTCTAATAACAGTACAGGTGACAGAGCATATATTGATTGAGATAGTATCAATGCATGTGGGAAGGAAGCGTGGTCTCGGACCCTGCTGTTCTTACGCAATTCAAAGGATTCTGAGTATATGAACCTTTGGGAGTCTGAGAATAGTTGAATGATAGAGTAAACATTATACCTGAGATCATCAACCAGGATGGTGGGTGGCAACCACATCACCGTAAATTCCACCCCCACGCAAAGGACAGTGGAAGAATTGATTTTACCCTAAGCATGAGCCCCATCAGGCCAGTATATCAAACCTCCACTGAGTCAAAGACAAATGAGCATCAACGTTCAGGACATGGAATACATGGAGACGGATAGGGCATGGCTCAGTGATTGTCCATGTGGTCTTCAGCTGGGTTATGGAGAGGAATCTGTGAATCGATGAACTTCACGGCCTCGTCCGGAACCGTGAAAAAGTATAGTTTCTGCCTGAAGGGTAATTTGAGTCGGGCTGGAAACAACATAGCGTATGGGATGTTGCGCACCCTCAAAAGCTTCTTCACGCCCAGAAAGTGACGCCGCTCCTGTTGGACTCCTACAGAGAAACCCAGGAAGATCCTTATGATTTGCGAGCCAAAGCTCACCCTTTCCTCGTGACCAGCGAAGAATCTGGTCTCTATCGCAATAGTTGAGGATCCTGGCGATAATAGGTCTGGGAAAGTCGCCAGGTTTAAGCCACGGTGAGAGGGCCCGGTGAGCACGTTCAACCGTGAAGAAGGGCGACAAGTCGGGGCCAACAAGCTGTTCTTTAAGTACATTTCAACTGCCAACTCCATGCGCCTTTTGAGGGCATTTTCAGGGACCCCGATAATCCGAACATTGTTTCGGCACGATCTGGACTCCAAATCGTCACACTTTGCCCTGACCGTCTCCATGTCGCGTGTGAGTAATGCAACAGTGTCCAGGAGAGTATGCAGAGCATCCTCATTGGTACCAATTCTGGATTCCACCTCAGTGATCCTGGCACCAGCCTGATCAATCTGAGATTTAAGTGATGCAACATTGGCATTAATGTCGTCCAGTTTTTCATGAAAAGAGGCAAAGTTTTTGGCCATGGATTCCATCATTGTTGCAAGGTCAGGGGTTGGCGTGCCTGGACGTGAGTCAGTTTCTTCCTGATTTGCAGATGCATGCCCCGGCTCCGGCCGAGGGGCTGCCTTGGCAAATCTGTCTATGGCACCTACTTTGTTGTTACCACGGGCTCTGTTCGACATTGCAGTATGGCCAATGGTTCCCTGTAGTCCCAATATATCAGGCGTATGGTCCTAGCGGATAGTGCAGTGGTCGAGAATGAGGTCAGCTGGCAGCTGGGTAGTAAAGCAGTGGGGCAGAAGGTTGGAGTTGAAGGCAGAGCTAGCCGGAGACCACACAGCCGCAGAGGAGGCCCCCGTGTGTGAGTACAGCACCCACAGTGAGCCACATTTAGAGTGTTGTGGGACCCAACAGTGTGATTTGGAAGGGCAGTGGCAGTGAAAACAGGACATGCACAGTCACCAGTGGTCACAGATCACCCAGGGTAGTCAGCAGTTGCAGAGAATATGTGTTAGGCAGCACCCGATGAATGCAGTGAGAATTACGTATCCCAAGTCAATTGGGGCTGAGTAGTGCAGGCCAATCGACATGGTAGGGTAGACACAGCGGCGAGGACGTGGGGCCCCAGTCAGGAGAGGAAATCAGCGTGCGCCAGACCACACTGCAGTAATATTATGGTGGCGTGAGCTGCAAGCAAAGACACACAATACAGCCCAGGCACTGACAGCAGTTGCAGTGCGGTGCTATGGAGTAGAGCACCAGTGGGAGGCTAGATGACACGGTAAAGAGGAGCAGGGTCGACTCCAGGCTCGGAGCCACCCGGCATCCAGGGTCCCTATGTGGGGGGCACACACAATGCCCTACCTGAATCTGTTGCGGCCCGATCCGCATTCAGGGCACAGGAGAACACCAGCAGCCCCCCGGCAGGTCACCAAGTCCACAGGGGCACAGTGGTGGAGCAGTCAATCAAGTCCCGCAGGCCGCGCTCAGCCAAGGGGACAGCAGACAGGGCCGCCAGGCCCGGGAAGTATCCGGATTAAGTGCCGCCAGCCACGGCTACGATGAGTGGCGGAGCAACGGTCACAGGTGGGAGGGGCAGGGCACACACATCCGGCCAGCCCGGCAGTTCCAGAAGGAGGGGCAGTAGGTGGATCGTGGCCCTCCCCGCTGCCGTCCTCACACTGCGCGCGTGCACAGGCAATGCGCGGTCTGCCCCCAGCGCCGGAGGGCCAGTTGTAGCAGCAGCAGCCCCGGCCAACGATGCATGGTGATGAAACACCCCTCCTCCTCCACAGCACAGGCCAACCCGGCGGTTCTACAGCGAGGAGCAGTAGGTGGATGGCAGCCCTCCCCACCGAGGTCCCCACACCACGCGCCTGCTGCGGGCAATCCGGGGTCCGCACCCAGTGCCAGAGGGCCAGTCCTAGTGGCAGCGACCCCCGACAACGATGTAGGGGGACGAGGCTCCCCACCTCCTCCACCGCCGCCGGTCGCTCAGACCCCGGAAGCGGGTCAGCCGCAGATGAGGACAGGGTGGGCGGCCTCCCACGCAGCGCAGCCACAGCCCAACTCGGCCGTCGATGAGGCCGCACACACCACCAGGATAGCAGACAGCAGTTCTGGGGCGTCACAGCTCCGATTTCGTCCGGGCTTGAAGGAGATTGTAGCCCAAGCCATCAGCTGCACAGGATGATAGGATTCACAAACAGATGAATACAATATACGCCATTGATGCCGGATTTCGTTTCAGAGGTGCACGGAGCCCAAAAGCTAAGCGGGCATTTTCCAGGCTGCTCAACAGCAGCCCCTTCCTCTAATTTTTCAAACTGTATTCTTGTCACTAAAAAGAAATACAAGCCGTACTCCATCTGGCTATAAGGTGTCTGTACATCCCTTGGCCCTCATTATCTATATCTATCTCTATCTGTATCTATATAAAATGGAAATTTGTGGATATGTGTGTGTCTGTTCGAAATGTTCAGCATACTTCCCAATATGTTACAAACCCGAAATTTGTCATGTGGGTAGGATCCATGGTGTAGGCAATGTAAAAAGTATAAAATATACTTTTTTCAATTTCTTTTTGCAATGCTTACCCTGCCATATGTGGATATGTAAGTGTGTCTGTTCGAATTGTTCAGCTTGTGGGTAGGTTCCATGCTGTAAACAATGTAAAACGGATACAATATAAACATACCTTTGTCTAATTATAAATTTTAGTAGGAATTACCCTGCAAAGCAAGGGTACAACTGCTAGTCCATCCTGGACAGACGTCCCTCAAGGTCCCATATGGCAGTGTGGGTTGTGGTCGGTGGGTGGTGTGGTAGCACTGCATGAATCATGGGGCTGTGCATTGCCGGAGACCACTCTCCATGGCTGCCCTGGTCGGATGAGTCCCGCCGAGGTGTGTCCTGTGGGGTGGCCTGCGGGCTTGGTGTGCGAACTACAGGCTCTGAGTGGACAAGTCCTGCATCGCCCTCATTGTCCGGCTCAGCTCCCTCATCAACACTATGATCTGCCGATGCAGCCATCTCCCCAATTGTGCTGGCAGCAGCAGACTGTGTGCCATCTTCCATGCCTGTTGTGTCCTCAGCCAGTGGGGATGGTGTGACCAGGGGTGCAGGGGCAGGTGTCTGCTCGTCCTGTGTGGGTGTCTGTGTGGCTGTATTGGCACCGGTTGTTGACCTGCTTCCCGCTTGGCCCATCCTTGGTCCACTTGAGGTTGATGGTCCTGTGTAATCAGCTTGCCTCCTAGGCCTCTTGGCTACTGTTGTGCATTGTGCACTCCCATGTGCTTCATCGCTGTCTGCATCCGTCCCTGTGGGGGACAGAGAGTGGCAGGGCATCAGTGATTGTGGCGCTTACATTATCCATGCATTAGTCTTTGGGCATGTGGCGCCATCTGATCAGTTGCATGCCTGGCTTTGTAGGGGACTGTGTACATGCAATGGTGGAGGGTGCATTTTGAAATCGTAGTGGTGTTCACATGTACACCATGTTGGCTGCTGTTGGGCCTTGATGTGTGTTGGGAGTGTCGTCCTGGGTGACACATGCACGTATAATCTGTCTGTCGGGTGTGTATACATGTATGGGCGCAGCATGCATTGGGATGGGATAGTGCTGGCCCCGGCATGTGTATATGGATATGTGGAGGTGTGCATTATGGGCCATGCATCGGCTGGCGTTGCTGCCACATTTGGAGGACAATGAAGTTGATTAGTTATCGTGTTTTTGTAGGGACACTCATCTTCATTTGCCGATGTTAGCATGCCAAACTCTGCTCCACCGACTCCTTTGATTGACTCCACAACTATGACAGAGCTGCAGGTCTCCTCCCATCTGGACAATTTCAGTGATGAGTGTGGTCCTCCTCCTGTTGCTATCCCCTGACTCCGATTGGCCGACAATATGTCCCGGACTCTCAGCCTGAGGTCGTCCCACTGTTTTTTACAATTGCGCACTGTGCGTGCAGTGGTGCCGACTGCACTTACTTTCTGGGCAACTTCTTCCCAGATGACCTTCTTCTTTAGCTGAGATGGACGCCTGAGGTCGTTGCAGAACACCACTTCAGCATTTGCCACTAGGGTGTCAGCTAACATGTTCAGCTCATCGTCTGTGAAACGTGGTTTGCGCAGGCGACGTGCCTTTCCGGTTGCCCTTCGACATGTTGTCCGTGGTGGCCTAGGAGTTGTGGTGTTGAAGGTCCTGTAGGTGGAGGATGGCAATGGATTATGTTTTTGAAGATGGCCGCCATGGCATTTCCTGTTCCGGCGCAATGACGTTACTTCCGGGTCCGGTATTAACGGACCCGTTATTAGCACTATGTTCATACCGGTACCGCTACTTAGGGGTTGCCAAGGGTGGAGGCGTTCTGTGCGTATTGGTCGATGCCGCTATCTGGGGGTTTGAGGGTCGTTACCAGCATGCCGGTACGGCCGTTACCGGCATGCAGGGGTGCGCGTGCTCGCGCACTCTTAATCGCCCGCTATTTGCGGGTTGGTGCCAAGCCGGACATGTTATTAACGCCATGCCGGTACGGGCTGATTTTTAGCGCCAACCTCGTGATGAGGGCCAATGTCGAGGAGGGCCGTGGACTTGAAGCGCCACGTACTGAAAGTAGGCACCGGAGCACCCAGCTCCACGGATATGATGATCGGGGCATGGTCAGACAACGTGCGGGAAAGTATCTGGGCTTCGTCAATCTTCCCCATTAGAGTGTTGGACACTAGAAAAAGGTCAATTCTGGAGGAACTATCGTGGACGGTAGAGTAATAAGTGTATTCGCGTGATTGAGGGTGAAGGGTCCTCCAGACATCACGGATGTCCAATGATGTACTTTGCATGCGTAACCTACGAGCGGCCTGTGACAGAGGTCTGGGTGCAGTTCCAGTCCTGACTAAACCGGTGTCAAGAATTAAGTTCATTTCGCCTCCCCATATGATTGGAATACCCACATATCCCAGGAGTCTGGGGTGTCCACATTGGGACCGTAGGTGTTAACCAGAATATATTCCCTGTTCACTATCGTGCAGTGCAAAACGATATACCTGCCCTCGGGATCAATGTAGTCCTTGTGGAGTGTGGAGATTTATGGATCAGGGTCAGCACTCCTCTAGCTTGTGTAGAGTAGGATGATGCAATGCGTATTGTCAAGCTACCCGTGGAGTGTGTTTCCTGTAACATGAGTATTTTAATACCGTGTCCCCAGGCGTAGGCCATGTTTTGCAGGACTTGGTGAAGTTGATGAGACCCCGGACGTTCCAGGACATTATTTTCATAGGCATCCCAGTGACCTAAGGTACATCCCAGCTAATGTGTCTCAGCGTGTCTCTGCAAGTGTGATCATATATACATGTGTGCCCCAGCATGACCTGAAATACCGCCATTTTCAATTAAACTCCCCCGAACATCACCCCCCACCAACCACACCACCCTAACATGACTGGCAGTGAACCCACCCACCCCCTCCCACAATCAACACAATACCCTACTAAACAGGTGCTAACAGGCCGATCCCAAGGTGGACCGACTGCACTATAGGCCCAACGGGGGCCAAAACCTAACACTTACCCTACAGTGGCCATTGCAACCGCAGCAGGGAGTGCTGCTGCCGTGCATTCGACCAAGACAATAGAATTGAAATACCAGAAGTGGTACTGTAGATAGGTAGTATAAACAACGCAAACATGTTTTAACAATGCACTGACATATGTGGTGACTACAAAGTCGAATCAGAGCAGATGAAGGCATGAGCCAGCACGTCCAAGCCTTACGGGTATAGCATAAGATAACTGTAAATAAGAGCATACTCAGAAGCAATACTATGTCAGGTACGTTATAGAGTAAGAGCTTCTAATAACAGTACAGGTGACAGAGCATATATTGATTGAGATAGTATCAATGCATGTGGGAAGGAAGCGTGGTCTCCGACCCTGCTGTTCTTACGCAATTCAAAGGATTCTGAGTATATGAACCCTTGGGAGTCTGAGAATAGTTGAATGATAGAGTAAACATTATACCTGAGATCATCAACCAGGATGGTGGGCGGCAACCACATCACCGTAAATTCCACCCCCACGCAAAGGACAGTGGAAGAATTGATTTTACCCTAAGCATGAGCCCCATCAGGCAAGTATATCAAACCTCCACTGAGTCAAAGACAAATGAGCATCAACGTTCAGGACATGGAATACATGGAGACGGATAGGGCATGGCTCAGTGATTGTCCATGTGGTCTTCAGCTGGGTTATGGAGAGGAATCTGTGATTCGATGAACTTCACGGCCCCGTCCGGAACCGTGAAAAAGTATAGTTTCTGCCTGAAGGGGAATTTGAGTCGGGCTGGAAACAGCATAGCGTATGGGATGTTGCGCACCCTCAAAAGCTTCTTCACGCCCAGAAAGTGACGCCGCTCCTGTTGGACTCCTACAGAGAAACCCAGGAAGATCCTTATGATTTGCGAGCCAAAGCTCACCCTTTCCTCGTGACCGGCGAAGAATCTGGTCTCTATCGCAATAGTTGAGGATCCTGGCGATAATAGGTCTGGGAAAGTCGCCAGGTTTAGGCCACGGTGAGAGGGCCCGGTGAGCACGTTCAACTGTGAAGAAGGGCGACAAGTCGGGGCCAACAAGCTGTTCTTTAAGTGCATTTCAACTGCCAACTCCATGCGCCTTTTGAGGGCATTTTCAGGGACCTCGATAATCCAAACATTGTTTCGGCACGATCTGGACTCCAAATCGTCACACTTTGCCCTGACCGTCTTCATGTCGCGTGTGAGTAATGCAACAGTGTCCTGGAGAGTATGCAGAGCATCCTCATTGGTACCAATTCTGGATTCCACCTCAGTGATCCTGGCACCAGCCTGATCAATCTGAGATTTAAGTGATGCAACATTGGCATTAATGTCGTCCAGTTTTTCATGAAAAGAGGCAAAGTTTTTGGCCATGGATTCCATTATTGTGGCAAGGTCAGGGGTTGGCGTGCCTGGACGTGAGTCCGTTTCTTCCTGATTTGCAGATGCGTGCCTCGGCTCCGGCCGAGGGGCTGCCTTGGCAAATTTGTCTATGGCACCTACTTTGTTGTTACCACGGGCTCTGTTCCACATTGCAGTATGGCCAATGGTTCCTTGTAGTCCCAATATATCAGGCGTATGGTCCTAGCGGATAGTGCAGTGGTCGAGAATGAGGTCAGCTGGCAGCTGGGTAGTAAAGCAGTGGGGCAGGAGGTTGGAGTTGAAGGCACAGCTAGCCGGAGACCACACGGCCGCAGAGGAGGCCCCCGTGTGTGAGTACAGCACCCACAGTGAGCCGCATTCAGAGTGTTGTGGGACCCAACAGTGTGATTTGGAAGGGCAGTGGCAGTGAAAACAGGACATGCACAGTCACCAGTGGTCACAGATCACCCAGGGTAGTCAGCAGTTGCAGAGAGTATGTGTTAGGCAGCACCCGATGAATGCAGTGAGAATTACGTATCCCAAGTCAATTGGGGCTGAGTAGTGCAGGCCAATCGACATGGTAGGGTAGACACAGTGGCGAGGACGTGGGGCCCCAGTCAGGAGAGGAAATCAGCGTGCGCCAGACCACACTGCAGTAATATTATGGTGGCGTGAGCTGCAAGCAAAGACACACAATACAGCCCAGGCACTGACAGCAGTTGGCCGTGCTCAGCCAAGGGGACAGCAGACAGGGCCGCCAGGCCCGGGAAGTATCCGGATTAAGTGCCGCCAACCACGGCTATGATGAGTGGCAGAGCAACGGTCACAGGTGGGAGGGGCAGGGCACACACATCCGGCCAGCCCGGCAGTTACAGAAGGAGGGGCAGTAGGTGGATCGTGGCCCCCCCGCTGCCGTCCTCACACTGCGCGCATGCACAGGCAATGCACGGTCTGCCCCCAGCGCCGGAGGGCCAGTTGTAGCAGCAGCAGCCCCGGCCAACGATGCATGGTGACGAAACACCCCTCCTCCTCCACAGCACAGGCCAGCCCGGCGGTTCTACAGCGAGGAGCAGTAGGTGGATGGCAGCCCTCCCCACCGAGGTCCCCACACCACGCACCTGCTGCGGGCAATCCGGGGTCCGCACCCAGTGCCAGAGGGCCAGTCCTAGTGGCAGCGACCCCCGACAACGATGTAGGGGGATGAGGCTCCCCACCTCCTCCACCGCAGCCGGTCGCTCAGACCCCGGAAGCGGGTCAGCCGGAGATCAGGACAGGGTGGGCGGCCTCCCACGCAGCGCAGCCACAGCCCACTCGGCCGTCGATGAGGCCGCACACACCACCAGGATAGCAGACAGCAGTTCTGGGGCGTCACAGCTCCGATTTCGTCCGGGCTTGAAGGAGATTGTAGCCCAAGCCATCAGCTGCACAGGATGATAGGATTCACAAACAGATAAATACAATATACGCCATTGATGCCGGATTTCGTTTCAGAGGTGCACGGAGCCCAAAAGCTAAGCAGGCATTTTCCAGGCTGCTCAACAGCAGCCCCTTCCTCTAATTTTTCTAACTGTATTCTTGTCACTAAAAAGAAATACAAGCCGTACTCCATCTGGCTAAAAGGTGTCTGTACATCCCTTGGCCCTCATTATCTATATCTATCTCTATCTGTATCTATATAAAATGGAAATGTGTGGATATGTGTGTGTCTGTTCGAAATGTTCAGCATACTTCCCAATATGTTACAAACCTGAAATTTGTCATGTGGGTAGGATCCATGGTGTAGGCAATGTAAAAAGTATAAAATATACTTTTTTCAATTTCTTTTTGCAATGCTTACCCTGCCATATGTGGATATGTAAGTGTGTCTGTTCGAATTGTTCAGCTTGTGGGTAGGTTCCATGCTGTAAACAATGTAAAACGGATACAATATAAACATACCTTTGTCTAATTATAAATTTTAGTAGGAATTACCCTGCAAAGCACGGGTACAACTGCTAGTCCAAGATAAATCACGCAAATAGTTGACCAGTTTTACAAACTTTATTTTTTCTACCCAATAATAGTGCAAAGTGCATTTGGCATTTAGTGTACGGAATGATCTCTTTGTTTATAGGACTGATATTAACTTAGATAATATAAATGCTTTATTCCAGGAGGCTGAGGCTAGGCTGACTATTTAAAATAACAAAAGATCAAATTGTTGAATCTGGAATGAAAGAAACACGTTATGTGCCAAATGAAAGAACATGGAAATCATCAGGAGGTAAGCTCTAAGGCTCAAACATCAAAAGAGGGCTGCTTATTTGTTTGTTTGTTTGTTTATTGGATTTATATAGTGCAGCCAAACCCTGAGGTAACTGGGTGCTCTCAAAGCATATAGAAAGTTACATATGTTACATTTACATTTGTGGTACAAAGGTTGGATATAATTGGAAGGCATGTTAAAAGTATAGTGTACAAGTACGATAGTAATACATTTACAGTTGGAGCCGTGGTAGATACCAATAGATAAACATAGGCCAGATGTTATGTACAGGTAGATTACAGAGAGGGTAACAAGCATGAGCGGTAATAAATAGTTATAGTTGAGAAAGTGAGTGGGTACATGTGTGGTTGGGGATGAGGGCATGCCTATGGATGTTCTATGAGTGTTCGGAGTGGGGCGGGTTGTTCAGCTGGGATGGCTAGAGTGAGCAGAAGCTCAAGGACAGGCTTAGGTTGTGGATGTCGGATTCTTGCTAAGTAGCCATGTGATAACATTTCTTCTGAAGTTGGAGAATACCTGAATGGATTTGATGGCAGGTGGGAGGGTGTTCCACAATTGGGCCGCCATTACTGGGAAGCTGGAGCCTCCAGATCTCTTTAGGTGATATCGAGGGATCACCAGGCTGGCAGAGTTAGAGGATCTGGTAATTCTAGAGGAAGATCTCAACGTGAATTTTTCAAATAAGTAGGGAGGGGCTGTCTCGTTCAATGATTTGAATGTAAGACACAAGGTTTTAAGTTCAATCTTTTCTTTTATAGACAGCCATTTGTGGTGCCTTCTGGTTACTGAAATGAGTTCTCTTCTTGGTATGTTTAGTGTTACTCTAAGTGCATTATTTTGCATAATTTGAAGTTTGTTGAGCACAGATGTGTTTGCTCCAAGCTAGAGGCCATTGCAGTAATCCAGTTTGGACAATATAAGTACTCTTGCTAGAGTGAGACAGCTTTCTGAAGTTAGTAAAGGTCTGCAGGCCCTGATCAGCTTTACAGTATAGGCAGTAGCTGAGGCAGTGATATTTACTTGTTTGTTTAGGTTGGATGTATTATCAAAGTGACAACCTAGCGTTTTTACTTCTTCCGCTATTGGGATATTGTTCCCGTCAATATTGATGGAGGCATAAGTGGGGCGTATTTTATTATTGTTGAGGAGTTCAGATTTCTCGTCATTCAGGCAGAGGCCGTGTTGGGCCATCCATGCCTGAATGATTGTGTAGATTTCGTTCACTCGCTTTACATCAGTGTCGTAGATGCCTGTGAGGGGTACGAGAATCTGGGTGTCATCTGCATAATTTGTGTAGGTGACACTCAGACGGTCCAGTTCATCAAATAGGGGCTTTGTAAAAATGTTATACAAAGTGGGGGATATGCACAAGGCTTGGGTACACCGGAGGTGATTGGAATGGGATCAGCTGAGGCGGAGACTTATATGAGACTTATTGACATCCTGGCATATATAGAGGATCTGACAAACATTTTATGGAAAAAAAAGGTTTGGAGACTAATTTAATCAAGCACAGGATGGCCTGAGGCATACATTAAACAAGCATCGGCAACAGCAACAGTTTCAGCTAAATGGATAATTTTCATGAATACAAATTAACAGAAAAACAAAAGTTAGCCTACACAAAATCTCAAACTGTTGCGTTGCCAATGCTTGATTTTTCAAGGGAATCTACCTCCTTTGCTACAGGGTATGTCGCCATGCACTGTTGAGCAAAGAAGAACGTCTTGTGACGTCGTCCCCACAACATGTGAGACATGGCCCCTGCCATTGTTCACTTTTTACGCCCTCACTCCCACCTAGTGAAGTGCGCCGTTGAAGAAATGTCATAAGTAGCCTGATTCGCAATGCAATGTAATCAGAGAAAATGGAACAGTGCTAGTAGTCCAAGCACACGTAAGCCCAGGGGGACACAATGAGATGGACAATATCATGAAGCTGCACAGCATATGTCTGCACATCTCATAAATTAATTTGCCAATGAATATCAATCAGCGTGAATGTCAGGTCCATGTGCTTCACACCCGTTCCTTGTGAGAGGGGCTGAAATTGTGGCTTGTCACTCCTGGGCATACCTTGTGGAATGCGTGACTGACAGGGGATGTGTTATGCATGCCTTACCTTCAGTCCCAGATGAAAGATGATCCTGGAAGCAATACTGGAAGAAAACAGTGAACTTCTAGGCAGTCTGCGCCTTACATCAGTATGCTGCATGAACGCCTTATGTAAGTAGGCTGCACAAACGCATCGAAATGGAACTCAACGAGTTTGCATAAGGCAGAGTTTTGGGCGGAGGCAGGAATGGGTGGAAATGGCCGGCAGGCAATGGGTGGGCTCATAACCAAACAACACCTATACAGTGTGTGTCCCTCCTGAAACGTCATTCCTCTATGTCCCTGTCATATGCCAATCCTCCCTATGTGTACTCAAATCTGTATTTGAATGCAATAGTTTATGCTTTATAGGTGTCTAGTAGCCTGAACTAAAACATTTGATTGTATACAGTTGAAGGGCCTGGGAAAAGGAATAGGAGGCGGGTCCTTAACTTTAAAACTGGACAGTGAGGTTATCTGAGAAGACATCCAGCAAAGTGTGAGGAAGAAAAAGGAGCACCTTTCATGATGCATGCAAACACATCTCTATTCAGATGTGAGCCTGTGGTGGCGGACCCCTAATTACCTAAACCCAAGCGGGCCCACCACTTCAGGAATGAGTGCATGTTTTGAACGTAAAGCACATTTTTTATACAATCGTCATGGGAGCAGTAAGAAGACGCTGAAGAGCAATCTAAGCCAAGTCTCAATGGACCACATACTTTGATACATTTTATACATTTTTGCAACATTTAAAACACTCCCAGATACAATCCACCCTCACATGTGATTGGATAAAACCTCTTCAAAGAAATCCCATCTTTCTCCAATTCCTACACTCTCATTGGTAGCCGTTATCTTAACTACCATCTTTAGCTCATGTGTAGAACACACCTCCTTTTAGGATTTGTCCGTGGTAGGTCATGACATCATCAACCAGTTAAAAATGTGTATGCAAATATAATTCATTATTAGTAATATCTGGACTAAGCTCTTTTAACCTAAACTCTTAATTGCACATGGTTTGCCTAAATACTTCAGGCGATATGAAGTGCTTCTTTGAACTACCGATAACTATATCAGCTCCTGGCTCCGTGTCTACATTGGAACATTCTAATCTAAATAACAGCCATTTAATCGCACACGGCACATCTTGAGAATAAAATGGAAACTCCTGGGTTTCAATTACTTTAGCCTCGAGCATTGACTCATGCCACGTTTTACTGCTGGTCAAAAACAAATAGCGAAACCCTCTGTCAAGCTCCCCTGCATTCAAGATATTACATTTACCTTCTGCAACTGTTATCAGACCATAAAAATGATTGCCAGCTCCTTCAGCTGAGTTGACCATTGCTAAGGTCTTAGTTCCTTATTCACCCATCCTCTGGCCTGTGAAACTCTGCAGAACCAGTTTCTCAAAGTCAACCCCTTACTGCTGTGTTTTAATCTGTTTATAAAAAAGCCCACTATATGTAGATTCATGAATCCCCTTTATTTGTTTTCTCAGTGTGCATGCATGTTTAATAAATACCATTTTTCTTTTACAGTTGATTCTTGCAGGACAGGCCCCCTCTCACATGCACATTATACAAATTCCTCATTGCCTTCATCTGGGTACTCCATAGCATATTGTGTCTGAATCGCATTTATATTTCATTTGGAGGTTTTAGCATTTGTCTTTCTACGTGCCTGCAAAGCTAATATGTATCAGTTTAACCAAAAAGTAACACTAAGTAACATATCCTATTCACATTTAACTATACTGGATACATATGAAATGCAAAATCGCAATACATTTGCAGCACCCCCAGTAACAAATATGACACGCCAACAAAAACACCTCTTTATTGTGGGGACCTTTCCTGACCACCCCAACATTCCCCCTTTGGTTGATACTTTAACTAACAAATAATCATTTTCTTGGGGAACAACCCTACAACCATCTCCCATACTGGTCCCAATATGGGTAAACGCCTCCGCTGAACAACCCCCTCCATCATATCTGCAATCTACCCACTGCTCCACACAATTATCACGACTTGGTGGAGGACACAAAACAGCCCCAGTCTGACTACTGTGAGAAACCTGAGGGTATCCTCACACCTAATCCCCTTGGATCCTCTGCTCAGGTGGCCAGGGAAAGGCCATTGCTTCTGGATCCTGAACCTCTGGGTGTAGATGTGAGGGAGAATCACCTAAGTGGAGGGTCATTGTCGATTGGAGAGAGGATATCCGCAGGCGAGACATGGTATCCCCCCTTTTCTAATAACCAACCTTATCCATCCCCTGCATTTATAGGCTGTTTTGACTCATCTGCCCTCATTTTTCCACATTCATGCCATCAAAGTACTGGGATGAGGAAGAGGCGACTGAGAGACGTGAACACGAACAGCTCACTTCACCACTCTGGTACTGAGACGGGGAAGAGGCCTGATAAGTATTGTGAGGGTCAGGCATGTTCCAATGATTATGGTCAGGCAAGTGGCACTGAGTATTCACACCTGCAACCTGTTAATTGGTTGCAGGTGTATAAAGGGAGGCAGAGACAGCAGAGATGGAGAGCAGCTGGGCTGGAGAGCGCAACCATCCATGGTGGAGCACGCAACATATGGGCTGTTGAAAAGGACACTGAGAGAAGGAAAGCCAGAAAGACACAGAGGCCACTGTGGGTCAGAAGCTGGATGTAGCCCATTGCTATGTGTTCCATGTTGGAAGTGGGGAAAACAGACAAGCTGCCAACCGCTGCAGGAAAGAATGAAGAGAGCGAGCGCTGCTTGCCAGAGGCCCTCGGGAGAGAAAGACGAACGAAGGAGAACCCGCTCAGAAGACCAGTGCACCCGGAGGAGCGGCCACACGCTGGTGAGTGACGGGGAAGGTTCACTCAGACGGCAGAGGCTGAACAAACTGGAATGCAAGACAAATGGGTCTGGAGACCAGAAACAGTAAACTATTGAATACCAAACGATTTGCCAAGTAAAAGATACGTTTCTGAATAATAATGAATGGGTTAGAAGACCAAAGATGGATTATTGAACACTGAACAATGAACAATGTGCCAAGCATGAATAAGTTTGAATGCTGAATTATAGAAAAGTTATGAGAATATCGTATGAATGAAACGAAACGTGAAGAACATTTTTGAACGAGACAAAGTTAAAGGAACAGCATTCGCAAACCATGTGGAAAAGTGCACAAAACAAGACACTATTGGATAGTGTGGAAGCAAGGTGGTAACCAGAAGAAATTCCACAAAGTAAAGTGTGTGAAAGTCACATGTTGATAAAGGCAAGAGGCCATTAAAGTGCATCAGAAGAATAAGTGGACTTATAACACAGATGAAGAAAGGAAATCTGTGTTGTCAAGGAAGTCCTATGAGAAACTATGAACTGTTGTAAAGTGCGAAGGGTTGTCGGTTGCGTGAACTGTGGTGGGTGGACCTTCTGGTCCGACAACTGCGCCTAGGCCAAGGAACCCTTTCTTGGAGTGAACCAAAAGGATTCAAGAGGTGGAGGCTGGTCAGTCTTAAGGTTGTGCAAGTAACGAAATAAAAGGCAAGCCAAACCAGTGGATTTGACTGTGAATTTGAAGCCTGCGGAACTGTCTTGAACTTGTGTAAGGGAACCCTGAGACCATTTTGTGGAACTCTGTTGAACTTGGGGAAGGGAAATACGAGGACATTTTGCTGAAACTGTTGGAACTTGGGGAAGAGAGCTAAGAAAGTATGGAACTGGAAGAAGCTCAGAACTTTCGTTTGAATAATGCTAAATTGGTTGCTGACATTCCTACATGTTGTTTAGCTTTGGGTGTGTGGGCAAGCATAGGTTTTGGACACAGAAAGACTTTAAAGTTCAACTTACTCAGACTATCCTTGGTGTATTTAGGTAGGGAAATAAAACCTTACTATAGGGCAAGTTAGGCCTTACACCATCCTAACATTTAAGTTAATAAAGATCTTTCTTTTTTATTATTAATTGATTTGGTTGAGAAACTCAACCTTAAAATTCAATAACAAAAGTTAATTTTATGCAATCTTTGAAAAAATATATCATTTTAGAATATGTATAAAAAGGATAATAATCTGATAATAATAATATATCTATGAAATATCTAAGAATTACTATAAAATTCCATGTAAAAGGAATATCATATAACAGACACGTTTATATAGATGCAGATTAGCTCGAATAAAATCAATGTAAAACCAACATCTCGTATTCACATCAACTGTTAGAGCCAAATTGCACTGTCATGCATTTATCTAAGGTAGGAGATGGAAGGAGCAACATTTTAAAATGCCAGTGTTTTCTGGTTGAGACACTGTTCGCAGTTTCAAATTTCTCAGAAAGGTCACAATAGGCAATCTCATGGAAGTCAATTTAGCATTATACAAACAATGCCACAGTACTTCAGATGTAATAATAGAGCAATAATAAGTAAAACATTTCTGAAAATGTATCTTTTCGAAGACTCAAGACGGCTGTACAAGAGGTTGATAGATACTTAATCGTCTCTACTTGCTTTGGCTGCTGGCAGAATCTACAGCAATTCATGGTTTGGTCAATAATTCAGCGTGTTGCAAGAACGTCCTTTGTAGGCCATAGATACGAATGGAATCTCAGAAATTGATCTCTGTGGGCTGGATTTGGAAATGTAATCAAGTAAGTTTCCGGAGAGGAGTAGCTTTTAGTCAGAGATCTATGTTCCAGTAACAATTGATGTTTTAGACATTCCTCTCTGGCGTTGATCCAATCAGAGTACCACATTTTAGTCTTGGCCTTGTCCGGGTTTAATTTCAACAAATCATCAGTTATTCCTGCTACTCACATTTATTGTTGAATTTTAGCTTTCCACATACCTGTTGTTCTATGCATGGTGTTGATCAAATAGTCTGACAGAATGTTCATTAAAGTACCAGGTCAGGATGGCATAATGCATTTTCTATAAAAGCCACACATTTTCCCCATGTACATAGAATTTAGAAAAAGTAGAGCAAGCTTGTGTCTCACTGTGCACACTGACACGCATTTAGGAAGTTTCAAAAGTCTCTTCCAAAAGGACCCCTCTATTTGTAGCCACACATTTTCTCTCCGCCATGCTATCGCTTCAGCACCGTACATAATAATAGGGACAGCTTTTTGCTTATAAAAAGTAAGCACAGGACTCATAGAAAATGTGCCGTATTTGGTATGAAAGATGCATGCTTGCGCGGACGCTGTTTTTATTTTCCTCTGTATATCGTCTAGATATGGGTGATCATTGCCATGATTATTGCTGTTGAGCCCTAAATATTTATAGTCGTCCACAATTTCAAGGGTTTTACCCTGGAAGAGCCACTTGAATAAGGTTTGTTTAATGCGTTGTCCATTTACAATTATTAGCACCTATGTTTTAGCGAGATTCATCTTTAGCTGATTCAGGTCAGTGTATTTGCTTAGTTGGGATAATAGAATCTGCAATCCACTTGGGGTTTTAGCCATCAAGATCAAATTGTCGGCATAAAACGACGAAGGGACGGCATGTCTTCCTAGTTTGGGAAGGTCAATGTCAAATATAAAAAAGTTAAAAAGTGCCAAAGCTAGGAGGCACCCTTGTTTCAACTCTCTGAAAGTTGGAATAGGGGTGGAAAGCCTTCCGTCCAATGTCAGCCGTACCTGAATTGTTGTGTCTGTGTGGAACTCAATTATCCAATGTTGCAAAAAAGTTGGACAAGCTGTGTTACTTAATTTGGTCTTCAAGATGTCTCTGGAGACCGAATCGAATGTGGCTTGAAAATGAACGAATGCTAGATAGATTGTTTCATCTCCTTCTCGTGAGATTTAATAATGTTTTTGCATAAAGATTGACTGTTGTCCCTAAACTGGGCAAAAAGCCTGTCTGGAAATGGTCTCAGTGATCATATTGTAATGTCACTCATACAATTTCTCAACAATTATACGCGCAAAGATCTCTCCTGGGGCGTCAAGTAAAGCTATTGGGCGATAATTCTCTGGCAATTGTCGATTGCCCTTTTTGTAAATTGGCACGATAATTGATTTTTGCCACGAGGGATGAATTTGGCGATTGTGTACCACTCTACAGAATATTAAGTATAAAGTCCTATCCCATGCCTCAGGATGCAATTTGAGCAATGCATTTGAGAGCTCATCTCAGCCCGGAGCCATGGATGAGCTCAATTTTGATATGTGAAAGATGATATCGTCCACCGTGAAGTTAATATCCTCATGCTTCATCGATGCATTATCTGGATTTATATCAGATAACGGCATTGCTGCATATATAGTTTTATAAAAATTGACCAAAGTTTCTTCTGGGACTGCATTTATTTGGACTAGAGTTTGGGTGGTATTGTTGGCTTTGTTAAGTAGCCCCCATAGGAGGGCTGAATTTTTAGATGCTAAGGCTTGCTGCATCTGCTCAGCATCCGCTTGTGTCATGATTGCTTTTCTAGATTTAACCCAGTTTTTTTAGCATGTTTTCAATGTCGTTAAACAACATGTTTTGATGGCCAAAGGTAGATTATTTAAGGCTTGTTTCTACGCTCTGAATGTTGCTTTTTTATTCCGTATGGCTTGATCAAATGTGTGTGTTTGGATAGGTTTGGTTGTAGTCTGCAAGTGTGCAGGAGAGGCAAAAAGTTGTATGGCTGTCACGTAGTTGCTGTGATGGTCAAGTTTTGGGAATATGGCATCAGCAGGGTATTCTATTAGGCCTTCTAATTGCTGTAGTAATTGTAAACTCCATTTAAAACAATTCCTGGCATTCGATATAGAAAGCAATTCTGTGTAATATTCTGATTGTGCACGAGTTACATTTGCGGGGCATACCTATGACAGAGACAACATATCATGATCACTGCATTATTGCTGTATTATTTGGAAATTTTAAGTCAAGGTATATAAATTGTGGTCTACATATATGTAGTCTATTATGCTCATCTGAATCCCTCTCCGCCAGGTGGGATTTGGAGGGATGTCGTCTGGCATTAACCCATTAATCATGGCAAACTGTCGCTTGTCCATAGGCAGGGACCAATGCCTTGCTATCTCGGATTGTTTATGACTAGAAGTCGGGCAGCATTTAATATTTAGATTGCCTACAATAATTATATGATCAATGGACGCATCATTGGATGCCAGATCCAGTAACGTTTCCAAACTATCCAAGAATTCCTCATCTTTTATGGCTGCGTGGTTCCAATATATGTTTATTAATGCAATTTGGATGAATACATTTGGAATTTTAACCAATTACAAAAACATATTTAGTGATGCCCATGATTAAACCTGTAAGCCAGATGAGGTTCTTACCCCTACCAATAGCCCTGCCATTGGTCTGCCGTTTTGTAATGTTTTTGCCGATATTAAGGATACAGCACAGTTATCCCATACTGCTATACTTGTCAGCCAGACCTCTTACAGTGCATGATATCATGGAAGTTAAGGGGATTTAGTTTAGTACTGGATAGATGTTTATGACCGTGGGTGTTCCACGAGGCAAGTTTGCATTTATGTAACAGATCTTGATCTGGTTGTTAATTTGAGGGGGCTCGTACTAAGTTAGATGGCTTTGGTTCCACCAATCAAGCAAGTTTTAATTAGCCTCTTGAGCAAGTGATTTTTAGAGGCACTGATGTCCAGTCAGTAGTTTGGTGATCATAATCGTTTATCCTTAATTGTGAGGCAGTGCCAAAAGGAAGTTGGGATTGTTGGGTCAATAGAAAGTCTAATTGATAGAGATCGTCCCTGGCCTTCCAAATCATGTTCCTGATGGCCCCTGACGACATCCAAAGTTTGGCAATGGAGATGTCCTCTTCTCTAATGAACTCAACTTGGGCAATGTCGTTAGAACATAAGTCATCAAGTTGTGGTATGTCCTACAGCATATTCAAAACGCTGGCTCTATTTAAATCATAAATGGCAAACACACCCCCTCTACATTGAAGTATCAGGTGATGATGAGTATTATAATTACATGCCATTTTGTTCTTGTTTTATTTATAGAGAGGATTTGAATACGAAGCTGCTTCTTGAGCGTTTATGATGGGTTTAACATATAATAGACAATGTGGTTAGTTTTGAAGGGCCTACAGGTCGTGTATTTTGATGTTGGCTTAGGTTGGTTTCTTCAGTCAATAGAACATTATCAGAATTTGCCACAAATAATGCTATCGACCTAGCTATTTCCTCTCCCTCTGTTCTAGCCTGGTGAATCTTTCACTCTTACCTTTATCGTGGCCGGTGGGTATGAACATATTTTCCTGTATGTTTTGACTTAAATCTGGGTTTCTAGGAGCAGGTGGAATGGGAAGATTGATTTTCAATTTATCATTACAATTTGCGTTTATGGGTAGACTGATATTTCCCTTCATGTTATCAACCTCGATCAGTAATTCATCAAGAGGCTCATAGGTGAGATCTAAGCCATATTTCTTTATTTCTGTGATTTTTCTTTCTTTGTTTTGTGTGAATTTCTTGTTACGCGCAAAAGCTGCATATTTTTTTAAAGTGCCTTACTAGCCTTTTGAACTTTATTTCTTGTTAGACTCAATGAGTGTATGAACATTTGCGAATCGGATTTTGTCACTGTTGGTGTCTGTTTGATATTTTTACTTTTTCTGGCAAGCGGCATCACTGCTAGTTTGCCTTTTTTCTTCTGATTGGCAAATATAGTAAAGGCTGGCTTAGTTCATCGCTTTTGAAGGTTGGAGAAGTACCATATCTGCTTGCACGAGTCTGTCTTCATCAGGTTCATTCGCGCATTTGTAATTGGAAGTTGTTATTGTTTCAATGAGATTCAATTCGTCAGTTGCTGTACTAACATTTGTTTTATCACACTGATTGATGATGTATTGAGTCTGCTGTGTAATTGAATTAATGTGTTCCTGTAATTTGGCATCCAGTCTCTCATTTAAAATAATATCAGATGTTCTTGTCTTATCCCTCAGCAAGAGTTCCTGTGAACCCGTTGTGTGGTCAAGGGAAATCAAATCACTATTTGCTGTTCGCCTGTTCTGTTCATTTTGCAGTTGTGTGTTTGTCTGAATCAGTTGCGTAATTAACTTGTTCTGCTGGTTTAATTTACTATCCAATGTCTCATACAGTTTAGCTAGGGAAAATAGGGCTGTATTCATGGCCTGTAGATATTTCCCTAGCAGATGTTATATTTATGGGTGAAACACTGACAGAGGGTGTAGTGCGTTCTTTCCTTTTCCTCTGCGTCGGATTTGTAAACTAAATCGACAACGCAGAGGAGTCATGCACCGAATTTGAGACATTACTGGTGATTGTAACCGTTCTTTTGCAAGCTGAGAAATAGGCAGAGATTCAACCGCTCTCTGCAGCGTATTATTTTGCATGCCAATAGCATTGGTCAACGGTGGAGTAGTTCCGTCATTGTGAGAAATGTCTATGTTAGGTGATATAGTATTTCCACGGCTCCAGGTGACTTTAATGCTGTGTTTAAGCCATCCGCCGCATTGCGTATTTGCGCTATGGTGTTACAGCCGTTATTTTGGGCATGTATATCGGCGAAGCTTTGCTCTCAAGTCATATCCAACGGATAGCCTGCGGCTATAAGCGAGTCCGTTGTCGTGCATTAATTAATTACTGGAGGCCCATTTCTAACTTGCTCAATGACACCGTCTTGCCTCATATCATTGAGGCTCAATGGTGGGAGAGCAGGAAGAGCTGTGAGAGGACCTTGGGCCGAGACTAAGTGCACACAATATTTACGAATATCGCTCGTGAGAGAAATTGATCGAGCTCCGATAGTTGAGCCCAAGCTTAGAGCTCCTGTCGGTTTGTTGCGGTTCGCCTAGCAATTTTGTGATTTCAATCAAAGGTGGCATTGCAGTGGTTAATGTATATGCGCTTGACATATCTTTTATACTCAATATACACAGGTTTGTTCAGATCAATTTTACTGTGTCAACTACCAGCGGGACGTCCTCAGCCCTCCAGCCAAACAGCACAACAGCACTTATGAAGCACTTCTCAATCTTTTGTTTGAACTTTGAATCTGTTGTCTGTGTCTTGCAACATGATGCCTTCACAAATGGTGTCAGTAGTGGGATGCAGCTCAAAAGATACAATTTGGGGGACTCTAAAATTTGAAAAGCTGAGCACCAGAGCATCAGACCCCTGAGTAGCCACTAAGGGCTCTATTGTGTTTGATATTTGTAGCAGTAGGGAGAGATCATTCTCCCGGTAAAATAAGACTGATACCTACTGATTTGATTCTAATTCTATCCCCTGATACTAACATGAGATTAGCGCCCACATCCGGGTTGGTATGGAGGTTTGGAATTGATGTATTGGCTAGAGTTATAGACCAGGACTTTAGAGGTGATATTAAGTTGTTGTTGCGAAACCAAGGGAAAGATCCATTCCAAATCCATCAAGGGGATAAAATTGCTCAAGGGCAGCTGGAGAAAGCAATGTCCCAAAGGGATAAGGAGGAATCTGGGGAGAAGAAAACAGATAGAGGTACTCAAGTTTCAGAAGGGCAGATGAGACACCCGATGGCCCTCCCAACCCGGAACTCTGAAAGGCTATAGAGGAAGAACCGGAAACCTTTCCAGACCTAGCCTTTGCCCAGAGGAACAATCCCTTAATGGTTGGAGCATTTTTACAAGTCCTATCTGAGCCAGAAGGTAGTGAGAAAGCGGACCCTTTTTCTTTTTGAAACATGGACTTCTATATAGGGGAGACACCACTTCAGAAGTCTTCATAGGAACACAAGTGGTTGTCCCTAAAAGTCATAAGCAGGTGGTCCTAGAGATAGCCTATTCACATCTAACAGGAGGCCATCTGGGACAGTCCAGAACTTGGACCCAAATAACAACTATGTTTTACTGATCAGGAATTCACGCTGATATTAAAACCTTTATTGAGGCTTATGGAATCTGTCAGAAGACTAACACTCATATACCACCACCTGTTCCCTTAAATCCATTACCGATAATTGAGATTCTTTTCTCTCAGATTGGTATGGACATTGTAGAACCACTAGAAACTTCCAAACTGGGGAATAAATACATCCTGGTCATTGTGGACTATGCAACCCGATATCCAGAGGCTTTACCCCTAAGAGCTAACACCACACAACAAATTCTGAAGCATTGTCTCGCTTTATTTTCCCAAGTAGGGTTTCCAAGGGAAATATTAATGGACCAAAACTTTACTTTCATGAGCAAACTCATGGGGGAGGTTAAACAACTGTTACATATCTTCACAGTACGAACATCAGTGTATCATCTCCAGACAGACAGCCTTTTGGAAAGATTTAATAAAACCCTAAAGACCATACTACGGAAGTTAGTGGAAAAGGATGGTAGGAATTGGAATCAAATGATTTCATGCGCGTTGTTTGCAGTCAGGAATACCCCTCAGGCTTCCACAGGATTTTCTCCCTTCGAACTACTTTATGGAAGGAAACCACAGGATGACCTGGATATGTTGAGGGGAACTTGGGAGGAAAGAGAAGAAGCCCCAATTCCGCTCTCCCAAACTGCATCTAGGCTCAAAGCACATATGACAGCTGTTAGATCTTTGATTCAAACTCACATGGCTAAGGCACAGGAGCAACAGAAGACCTCTTATTATAAGAAAGGTGGCTTTACGCTCTTTTTACATAGGTTAAAAAGTGACAGTATTATTGCCCACTTTTGAAAATAAACTTATATCCAAGTGGCATGGACCATATAAGATTCTGGAACAATTTGGTCAGTGTCATTATACAATCTCACATCCGGACCGCCATTTAAAACCCAAGCCTGCCATGTAAATCTGTTAAAGGAATGGAAAGAAAATCCTTCAGAATTCCAGGCCATCATATTATCCTGTTTGTTACCAGAAGAGACAAATACTAATACCTTGATCCCCCATGATCTTAGTAATAACCAACAAGAAGACCTGTATGTCCTTATAAGACAATCACCAACGTGTTTAGAGAAGCCTGGAAGAGTGAAGGATATTTATCATCATAGCCTCACTCCTGAAGGTAAAGTGGTACATTTAAAACCTTACCAATTACCCGAGTTCCAAAAAGATACCATCATCCAGAAAGTTAAGAACATGCTAGAAGCTAACATCATCAAACGTTCTAATAGTCCCTGGTCCTCCCCTATTGTGTTGGTGGCAAAACCCGATGGGAGTTGGAGGTTTTGCATAGACTTTAGGAAGGTGAATGCCATCGCCATCTCAGCCTACAACGCTTACCCAATGCCACGTATCAACGATCTGATTGACTGGCTGGGTAATGCTGTCTACCTTTTGACAATAGATCTCACAAAAGGTCATTGGGAGGTTCTGTTACATGGACCTGATAACGAGAAAACTGCCTTTGCTACTCGCATAGGACTGTTTCAGTTTATGGTTCTGCCATTTGGTCTGCATGGTGCTCCTGTAACATTCCAGAGACTGATGGATAACTTTTTACAACCATACTCTTTTGCTGAGCCTATATAGAGGACATTGTGATACATATCAAGACACGGGAAGACCACTCTACCACCTTTGCAGAGTCATGAGGGTGTTAAGGAAAGCTTGACTGACCGATAAACCCAGAAAGTGTAAACTAGCCCAATCTGTGGTCAAGTATTTATTTTTTTGTGGATAATGGAACAGTCCAATCACAGGAGGAGAAAGTTAGAGCTGCTCGATACCTCCACACCAAAAACCAAGAAAGATCTGAGGGCCTTTTGGGGCTAATTGGTTACTTTTGTGGGGCTAATTGGTTACTACCGCCGGTTCATCTCAAATTTCTCCGGTAACACCTCTAGATTAACTGATAAAGATGGGATAAAGAAGACAAGATCTGTTACATGACCTTGAAACAAACCCCATGGCAGAGCCCCATTTTAAAAGTAGCAAACTTTACTAAAGAATTCAGACTCCAGACTGATGCTTCCTTAATGTGACTAGGAGCCATTTTATCCCAAAATGATGATGGTATGGAACACCCAAAATTATACATCAGTGGGAAGTTCATTCCCAGGGAGAAGAACGACTCAGTCATCAAAATAGAGGCACTGGCAATCAAATGGGCAGTGATACATCTTAAATACTACCTTAAATACTACCTCTGTGGTCGCATATTTTTACTGATAAGAGATCACTCCCCTTTAGTATAGATCAGTCAAAGGAAAGATTCCAATCCTATGGTTATGCAGCGGTTTTTTGACCTTCAAACCTACTGCTTCACAGTTGAACACCAGAAGGGCTGAGAGCAAGGTAGCGTGGACTTACTCTCCCGGGTTTCCATGTGAAGCAGTGCTGTCCAACCTGCATAGGCGAAGGATATGTGAGAACCCTGAGGGTATCCTCACACCTACTCGCCTTGGATTCTCTGCTCAGGTGGCCAGGGAAAGGCCATCGCTTCTGGATCCTGAACCCGGGGGTGGAGATGCGAGGGAGGATCAGCTGGGTGGAGGGTCCTTGCGGATTGGGGAGAGGATATCCGCAGGCGAGACATGGTATCCCCTTTTCTAACAAGAACCAACTTTACCCTGCCCCTGCCGTTATGGGCTGTTGTGAGTCCTCTCCACTTATTATTCCACATTCATAGCATCAAAGTACTGGGATGAGGAAGAGGAAACTTAGAGTAGTGAACACTAACACCTCACTTCAGCAGTCTGGCACTGAGATGAGGAAGAAGCCTGGTAAGTATTGTGAGGGTCAGGCATGTTCCAATGATTATTGTCAGGCAAGTGACAGTGAATATTCACACATCCAACCTGTTCATTGGTTGCAGGTGTATAAAGGGAGGCAGAGAGAGCAGAGACAGAGAGCAGCTGTGCCGGAGAGCGCAGCATCCAAGGCAGGGCAGGTGATATATGGGCCGGTGAAAAAGACGCAGAGAGAATGAAATCCAGGAAGACGCTGAGGCCACTGTGGGCCACTAGAGGGTCGGAAGTTAGACGTAGCCCATTGCCATGTGCTCCCCGTTGGGAATGGGGAACAATGAGAAGCTGCCAACCGCTGCAGGAAAGACCAGACAGAGCGAGCGCTGCTCGCCGGAGTCCCTCAGGATAGAAAGAGGAGCGAAGGAGAACCCGCAAATTAGACCAGTGCACCCAGAGGAGCAGCCACACACTAGTGAGTGATGTGGAAGGTTCACTCAGGGTGCTACAGAGGCATGGTGTGGGTGACGGCGGAGTCCGAAACAAACTGGAATGCAAGACAAACGGGTCTGGAGACCAGAAAAGTAAACTATTGAATACCGAACAATTTGCCAAGCACGAGATACATTTTTCAATAATATCCCAAGCATGAATACGTTTGAATGCTGAATTATAGAAAGGATATGAGAATATTGTATGAATGAAACAAAACATAAGAATTTGTGAATGAGACAAAGTTAAAGAAACAGCATTTGCAAACCAAGTGGAAAAGTGCACAAAGCAAGACACTATTGGATAGTGTGGAAGCAAGGTGGTAATCAGAAGAAATACCACGAAGGAAAGTGTGTGAACGTGACATGTTGATTAAGGCAAGAAGCCATTAAAGTGCATCAGAAGAATAATTGGACTTACAACAAAAATGCAGAAACAAAATCAATTTTGTCAAGGAAGTCCTATGAGAAAGTATGAACTGTTGTAAAGTGCCAAGGGTTATCGGTTGCGTGACCTTTGGGTGGTGGACCATCTGGTCGGACAACTGTGCGTAGACAGAGGAACCTTTTCTTGGAGTGAACCAAAAGGAGTCAAGAGGCTGAGGCTGGTCAGCCTAAAGGTTGTGCAAGTTATGGAATAAAAGGCAAGCCAAACCAGTGGATTTGACTGTGAATTAGAAGCCTTGTGGAACTATGTTGAACTTGGGCAAGGGTACCCCAAGACCATTTTGTGCAACAGTGTTGAACTTCAGGACGGGACACCTCAAGGCTATTTTGTTGGAACTATTGGAACCTGGGCAAGAAAGCTAAGAAAACCTGGTGCTGGAAAAAAGCTCTGAACTTTAGTTTGAACACTGTTACGTTGGTTGTTGACATCCCTACACATTGTTTAGCTTTAGGTGTGAGGGCAAGCATAGGTTATGGACACAGATAAACTTTTAAGTTGATCTGACTGCCTCAGACTATCCTTAGTTTATTAGGTAGGGAAATCCCACCTTAGTATAGGGAAATGTAGGTCTTACACCATCCTGATATTTAAGTTAATAAAGATCTTTTGTTTGAACTTTGAATCTGTTGTCTGTGTCTTTCTTCATGATGCCCTCACAATACCCATCTGGGATGAAGTGGTAGTGATCCTCGCCTTGGACAGGGTCGCAGTCCTCATGGCAGCTGGGCAGAACAACACCATAAGAGCATTTGACGGAAACATAAAAGAATAAGAAAAGATATAAAAATAGGCAGCAGGATCTTCATAGTGAGGCTCATCCAAGATGGTACCCAAGAGAAGAGAGACTCAAACCACGAATCATTGGTAATTCCTGCCTCATTTTCCATGATCACTCTGAGTTTATGCAAAGCAACGATAGTTTGTGTTAGGGTACCATTCTCTGGGTCATTGGGAGGCAAAAATGTGCAGCAAGTACTCCCAATTTACATACTCACTCCTCCCTCCAATGCTGTCAGGATGTCGAGTATGTACTGGTTCTGCAAAGTCATTAGCCTCAGTGCGCGTAATTCTTCCTTGATGGCACTAAACGCTGACTCGTATCTGTTGATAAATAGTAAAAGTTCATACCTGGTCAACTGGAGCCATTTGGCATTTGCTGCTGGAAAAGAAGGTCTCAGTATGACTAAACAGCCGATATTGATCAGGAATGTCCATCAAAGCTTTTGACAATGTTGCTAAAAGATAATTGGACCGTCTGCTTCATTGCAATAGTTCCTGATTTTCATCGTCCAACAAAGTCATTGGTTTGTCCATATAAGTTGATGAAGGGGACGCAAGGGGCACAGGGGACAAAGGGATGTAGCTTTGAGAATTGGGTGAGCAAGTACCAGGTGCTTCTCAGGGATGAGGACAGGCATGTGGAGTGTAGAGAAGCTGCACACACCTCACCAGGCTGGAGCCAACTGCCTATTTGTGTTTGATCCACAGGTCAAAAAATTGTTCAGAAGGGCAGACATACGTTCAGCCAGATCAGCGATGCAAAAACATGCGACTGCAGTTCCCATTTGTGGCAACAGGTACCGTACCATTGCCCTTAAAACACAGAGAAAAATGGTTAAGTGTCCATAGACTGGGCAGTTGGTAAATGTCTGGATCTTAATAGGTGTTACTGGCTCTTTGAGCCACATCAGATGCTGCAAGTAATTCCGCCACACATTCTTGGTTTATTCGTGCAACCCCTTCTTCTGAGAATCCTCTCATTCCTCCAGCTCTGCCTCTCTTCACCTCTTGCTCCCATCAATCTATAGAACAAATAGCCCCTTCTAGACTCAATTGGGCTCTCTGGATACACTTTATGTTTTTCTGCTCTTTACGATTGATAACTGAACAGTCTTCATCAACAGGTAGGATTGATGTCTTGACTGATTGCTCTTTAAACTGCCCTCGGACCCTGCACAAGGTTAGATGCACTAGACATAGTGCATCTACTACCGCTACCTCATTTGGGATAAACACCCTAGAGACACCAGAAGCATGGGGGATGAGAGACCAGATATAGCAATATCCTACTGATCTCTCTCTCCCAAACTTTCTCATATGTCTATACCATATATTATCCACTGTGAAACCACATGCATTTGTTGTGGGATCTAGTTCATCATCCCCATTATTCAGAAAATCCATATCAACATTTATTTTTGCTCTTGTTATGTGAGAAACCTGAAGGCGTCACATCCGCCAGTCCCAGGGGATCTGGCATCCAGGTGGCCAGGACAAGGGCATCACTTTTGGATCCAGTTCCTGGGGGTGGACCAGTACGGGAGGATCACCTGAATGAGGGGTCTTCAGTGAGTGAAGGTTTGATACCACAGGGTGAGACGCGGTATCCCCTTCACTGTAAGACCTTTTCCCAATCCTACAGGTAGGATACCTAGGAACCGAACCCCCCCGCCCCCCTTGCGCCACACAAACTTTCTCACGGACATCCCACCGTAAGCGACAAGCGACTAACACCAAAGCCGTATACCCGACATGTCCCAACACAGTGTTCAGGCATTACGGATCATTACACCCACCTTACTTCCATCACACTTCCCCACACAGATAAAAGGCAGAGCACACAAGGAAACAACAGTTCCAAGATGGTAGTTTAATATGAGGAGAAAGATGGCAAAACCAGAGAGGGTTGCAAGGAGGGAAGTACCCTTGACCTGTAAAGCCCATTAATTAGTGAACCTTGGAAAGTATGAAATCTAAGACCAGAAACGGAAGCTGATCAAACCTGCACAGTGTGTCAGAGGTACCCGGGGCTTGCCCGCATTGCAATTGCCGGTATGTTACTGTCCATGGCTCCTACAACAAAGCAGCATGAGTAAAGACAGAACAGCTGGTGAGTTAGAGAGTCTGATACCAAACCAGCTTGTGTTTTGAACCAAGGTTGCAAGCGGCAACATTGTATAAAGAGACCGGTGTGTGAGGTGTATGTAACGAGCGAAGCAAATATTGGAAACCAAATTAGTTACTGAACTTTGGTAGGCCAAGACAAAATACCGAATACAGAGTGGTCTGGCGCCACATGTGTGCTCATTCGAAAGTCTATGGTAGGTATCCAACTGATGCTGAGTGTGAGAAAAAGGAATTGAGATCGAAGTGGTCATGCAACGTGGTCATGCAACGGGTCAGGTTAAACCCTGTGCACATTCGAAGGTCTTTGACAGTTTAATGTACGTAATTGGTCCGAGCCCGGCTGAGGGAGACTAATTGAGTAAAAATAAGGGGATCTGAGCCCAGAAGAGGGGGATGCAACGTTGAACTTTTGTTTTGAAAGTGATCTGAGCCTGGCTGAGGGGCATCCGGGGAGAACCGTGAGTCACCCGAGAAAGAATTCTCTGAACATTGTAATAAGGGGATCTGAGCCCGGAAGAGGGGGAATCCAATGTTGAACTTTTGTTTCAAAAGGGATCTGAGCCCGGCTAAGGGGGATCCAGGGTGAACACCCAAATTGAAAACTGGTCAAAGGAAAATTACTTTTGCATATTATTTTAGTACATCTGGCCCTCTGAGTCAAGAGCCTTGCAAGATGCAAAGAGACTTGGACACAGAAGTTCCTGATGGTGAAATTGGAACTGTGTCCTTGTGCCGCAGAAGCCAGAGTGCATGCTTTGCTCCAGTGAACCACCTTGCCCCATGCTGAAAATGTGGGCAAGGGAGGCCAATGGCTCGAACATCCTGACTTATCATTTTGTGAACACTTCTTTCTTTTTCATGAACATCACCCCACACTATTTGTAAATTAGTGGTATGGATTGGCAATGTTTTTTTTTAGTATAGGCCCTTTTTATTTTGACAAGACTCCACTAGGACTGCACTATTATTATTTGATGGTCGTAGTTAGCTCCCATCTGTAGCTTTAGGTTTAGATAGGCGTTTATCATACCCTTGTGAAAGTTCAATAAACACCCTTGAACTGTGGTCACTTGTCTCTGTCTTACTGTTGATCCCATGAAATCCTTACAGTTAGTACTTATTCGAATTCCACAAAACTACATACATTTGAACCTTCTGTATTTACACTTGTTGCAATTTTCAGACATGATGACAAGAGGACCATGAAAACCATAAAAACTGAGAAGAACAAGTTACTTACCAACTGTAACGTTCTTTCGACTGGATGTTCCTCCCACATATTCCTTATCTTGTGATAATTTGTTTCGCTAGCTTCGCTGCTTCGGAATTTTATTTTCGGCAGAGGGCGCTGTGCTCGAGGCTGTGGCGTCGAATGTCCCTCGACGGGCTCTGTACCATGTCGACGTCACTGATGGTATAAATAACTCGAGCCGCGCCCGTTGGCTTCAGTTCTGTTTTTTCGAGGAAATACTCGTGGAACATCCAGGCGTGTGCTGTGACTGATAGGCCCATCGTGAGAGGAAATTGTAAGAAAACACAAACTGTACTGCGGGGTAGGCTAGGAGGGTCGATGAGGAATACGTGGGAGGAACATCCAGTCGAAAGAACGTTACAGTTGGTAAGTAACTTGTTCTTCGAATGGATTGTGTCCTCCCACGTATTGCTCATCTTGTGATAGACTCCCATAGCAGTGATCAATTTGGAGGTGGGAGTGCTAGTTCTTGTTTTCATGGACAGAGTGAAGTACCGCTCTGGCAAATAGCCCCTCATTGGAGGAGGAGGCATCTAAACAGTAATGCTTGATAAAGTATGCATAGATGCCTATGTTGCAGCCGAGCAAATATCTTTTGCAGGGACTGCCCTCTTCAAAGCCACAGAAGTAGCCATTCCCCTTGTGGAATGAGCACGTAGCCCTTCCAGTGGGTCTTTTCCTGCTAATCTGTAGCATTCCAATATAGCTAGAATAATCCAGTGGGATATGGGTTGTTTTGTCACCGCTAACCCCAATTTATGACCTGTGTAGCCCACAAAGAGTTAGTCGTCTTGACGTAATTTTGTCATTCTTGCAATGTAAAAGCTGAGGGCTCTCTTGGGGTCCAGCCTATGTAATCTCTCCTCTTCTTTTCCCAAATGAGGGGGAGGATAGAATGTTGGTAAAACAATTTTCTGCGACAAATGGAAGTCGGAAACTACTTTCGGTAAGAAAGATGGTTTAACTTTCAGAACTACCTTGTCTTTGTAAAATGTGGTGTATGGAGGTTTACATGAGAGAGCCTGTAGTTCACTAACCCTGTGGGCTGATATTAATGCCACAGGAAGGACAGTCTTTAGTGTTAAAAGCCTCAATGGACAGGAGTGCAGAGGCTCAAATGGTATACATGTTAGGAATTTAAGAACTCAATTTAAATCCCAAGTTGGAACATGAAATGGTATTGATGGACATACATTTATAAGTCCTTTCAGGAACTGTATTATTAATGGTATTTTAAAGTAAGAAACCTCTTCCGAGGAGTGCTTGAAAATGGACAGCGCAGCAAGATATCCTTTCATTGTTCCAATTTGGAGCCCCAGATTGGCTAGATGTAATAGAAAAGAAAGCACCATTGGCGGTCTACATTAAAAAGGGTCCACATCCCTATCTTTACACCAGTTAATGAACCTATTCCAATGACACCGGTACAAGGATTTAGTTGCTGGTCTCCTGGGCGAAAGCAAAATCTCCATTACGTCATCCGGATGATCCCAATCCTTGTATCTCAACCTCTCAGAAACCATGCATGAAGGTTGAGTGTGTTGACCTCTGGATGGAGAACCCGACCTTCCACTTGCGAGAGAAGATCCTCTCTTTGTGGAAGACGTACTGGAGGGCAGATTGACATGTCCAGAAGGTCCGGGTACCGCGTCCTCCTGGCCCAGTCCAGTGCAATTAGGATCATGGTTTTCCTGAACTTTCTCAACCTCCTGATTACTTGAGGAATCACGGGGACTGGAGGAAACAAAAGCGTACAGCAGAGGAAAATCCCAATCCACTACGAACGCGTCTCCTAGAGCTCCTCTCGGGGGAAATTCCCTTGAGCAATACTGATCGCACTTCCGGTTTACCGTGGTTTACCGTGGTTGCGAACAGATCCACTTGAGGGGTTCACCAAAGGGCGAAGATCTCCAGAAGGACTTCCTGAGCTAACTCCCACTCGTGGGAGACAGTGCTCTTCCTGCTCAGATCGTCTGCCGCTGTGTTCTGCTCTCCGGCTAGGTGAACTGCCGATAGAGAGATTCCTTCTTGTATTGCCCAGAACCAGAGCTGCATTGCCTCTCTGCACAGAGGTAGTGATACTACGCCTCCTCTTTTGTTGAGGTAGTACATGCCCACTGTATTGTCCATCATTATCAGGACATTCTTTCTCTGTATGGAGGGCAGGAAGGCCTTCAGCGCTAGTCTGATTGCCCTCAGCTCCAATAGATTGATGTGTAGTTTGGACTCCGATGGAGACCAACGTCCGCTGACTGTGAGATCGTTGGTGTGAGCTCCCCACCCCGTCACTACTGTTATCTCCGGCCATGGTTGCCAAAAAGATTCTCCCTTGAGGATGTTTCCGTTGCAAGCCCACCATGATAGATCCTGAGTAACTGCGTTCGGGACTTGCAGAAGATCTGACATATTCCCCGAGAATTGGGACCACTGAGTTCTGAGGGCCCATTGGAGGGATCTAATTCTCAGTCTGGCCTCTGGCACCAGAAAAATGCAGGATGCCATGAGGCTGAGCAACCTCAGGAAATCGAAGGCCGGCAGATGCTGGGCTTTCTGGGATTTTGTTACCAATCTGCTGGATGTGTAGAGCTCTAACCTCGGGCAGCGTGGCTTTGCCCAAAGAAATGTCCAAGAATGCTCCCATAAACTGGAGTTGTTGGGATGGTATCATGTGGGACTTCTTGAAATTGAGGGAGAAGCCCAGGTTGTGGAGGAAGTGGCAGGTGATCAACAGGTGTTCCTGAGCTTGTTCTGGAGAATGTGCTCTGATTAGCCAATCGTCCAGGTAGGGGTAGACGTGAATCCCCCCTCTTCTGAGACTCCCTGCCACTACTGCCATCAGCTTGGTGAAAACCCTCGGAGCGGAGGTCCGCCCGAATGGCAGAACTCGAAACTGATAGTGAGAACCGCCAACTGCGAACCTCAGGTATTTTCTGTGCTTGGGATGGATTGGCACATGAAAATAAGCATCCTGAAGGTCCAATGATACCAACCAGTCTTGGAGCTGGAGAGCCTGAAGGATCTGAGAAAGGGTTACAATCTTGAACTTGTCCTTCCTGAGGAACTTGTTCAATTTCAAGATGGGTCTCAGTCCTCCGTCCTTCTTTGGGATGAGAAAATAAGGGGAGTACCAGCCCTTGTTCCTCTCCGCTACAGGTACATGTTCTATTGCACCTTTCTCTAGCAGGGTTAAAATTTCCTGCAAACGGAGCGGGTCTGGAGTTTTGGTAGAGCTGGCTCCCAGTGGATGATCGTGAGGTCTTTTTAGGAAGGGAAGGCAGTAACCTTGAGCTACTGTTTCCAGTGCCCAATCATCTGAAGTAATGCCCCGCCATTCTTTCAGATGCTGAGAGATTCTGCCTCCCACTGGTGTTTTGTATGATAAGACCTCAAAGAGATTTGGAGGCGGCTGCAGGAGCGGCTGAGGGCATAGATGCCGTTCCTGAAGATGGCTTTGTAGTCTTTGCTCGTCCACCACGAGTGACATTCCTCTTGCCCCTTTGAAAAGCCTGTCCTCTTCCTCTACCAACAAAGGAGTAGTATCGAAAAGGATGACCCCTCCAGGAAAATGAGCCCGAATAGGGTTTCTGAGGCTGTCGCATGGAGGCACTAAGGGATTTTGCTGCTGCTTTCGAGGTCTGTAGTTTTTCTAGGCTCTCATCAGCCTTACTACCAAACAGCCTCGAGCCATCAAAGGGCATGTTGAGAAGTCTGGTCTGTACATCTGGTGCAAACCCCCGACTTTCTCGCCACGCAAATCTGCGTAGCACTATGCTTGATGCCATGGACCTGCTAATACTATCAGCAGTATCCAGTCCAGACTGGAGACATTCCCCCATTGCCTCCTTACCGTCATTGACTACATTCTGGAAGCCTTCCCTTTCCTCGCCTTCTGGAATATGTTCAGCCGCTGCCAAAATGCATTCCCACAGGGTATGTGTGAACCTGGCCAGGGTACAGATGACATTGGTCGATTTCAAGGCCATGCTACCCGAAGTAAAAACTTTACGAGCCCAGGCATTAACCTTTTTGTCCTCCCTGTCCGGAGGTATGGTTGGGTATGCTGTCTGCCTGGAGGTAGTAGCGGCCTGAATAACCAGACTTTCTGGCGTAGGGTGTCTACTCAGGTATTCTGGATCAGAAGTAGAAGTTCTGTACTTTTTTGGGAGATTGTCTACTACAGCAATGCTATCAGGTTTTTCCAAGTTCTTTTCAACTGTCCTTTGGAGCGCCCTATGGAAAAGGAGAAATGGGTCTTTCCGGGGTCCCCGGACTATAATGTCCGTCATATCGTCTTGCTCAAACGTAGGGGAGGCTCTTCCCCAACCCATATATTCAATCACCCTACTCATCAAATTCCTATACCCTGAGTCTGCATGTTCTGCAGGATCAGGTGTAGCAAACTCCAATTCGGGTGATGTGTCCACACAACTAGCAGAATGCAGAGTTTCACATAGGTCTCTCATTTTTGTGTCAGGGTTTATAAGTTCCTCTGGAACTTGTCTAGTGCCATATTTTACTCCAAAAGGAGTGACATCCTCATCATCTGAGCCCGATTCTTCAAAAATTGAAGACATGGGGCCTCATTACGACCCAGGCGGTAAGTTACCGCCTGGGCCGTGACTTTACCACCATGGCGTAAACTATGTTTACGCCATGGTGGTTGGCGGACTTACCGCCCCATTCCGACCTTGGCGGGGCGGTAAGTCCCCAATCCCCATTTACCCTTCCCCATTCCCATTTTTGCCCCATAGGGCATAATGGGAGTGGGGAAGGCGTTAATTACGCCACCGTAAATTATGGTGGCGTTATTAACTACATGGTCCCTTAGCGCCATGGATTTTAACACCTGCTAAAAGCAGGTGTTAAATCCGCCATGGCGCTAAGGGACCTCGTACTCAGGCGGTAAGGGTCGGCGCTGTTTACGCTGCCGTAAACCCCTTACCGCCTGGGTCGTAATGAGGCCCATGGACCTAAAAAAGTCCGATTTTGGTAAAGGTGTAAACCTTCTTTCTTCCTCCTGATTTTTCGTCGAAGGAATTGGTGTTTTCTTCGAGGGGGTTGAAGGAACCTTCGACGCACTCGATGAAGCCTTTGACAAAGGCGTCGAGGATAGTATAGGCTTTGTCGTCGAAGCTGTCGGCGCTGATGCGTCGACGAAGTTGCACTCGACTTCGACAACTTTTGGATCTCTCGACGATTTGTCGACACGAGATTTATGGGTACTACTTGGCTTTACCGCCGTAGTTCCCGACTTCCCTGCGTCGTCCAGTGGAGCAACCAGCGTCTGGCCTTTCTGAGGTTTCTTTAAGGGGGTCGAGGCCGCGTTCTGAAAGACCTGCATCATTTTTCTTCTAAAGCTCTCCCATTTTGAAGGGGAATCCGATCTAGTTGGACATCGAACCAATTCCGTCGATGAATCAGATGATGATGACGGATATCTATGTCTCCTTTTGAGCTTTTTAGAAGAAGACGAAGAAGATCGTCTCGACCTGCTACGAGATCGGGATCTCTTCGAATGTTTCTTATGACGTTCCGATTCTTTTGAATTGGACGATTTCTTATTTTTTTTAGACAAGCCTTTCAAAGAACCCTTCGACGCCTCCCGCCCCACTGCTAACTTACTTTTCCTCTCACGGAGGGCCTTCTCCGTCATTGACTGACAGGAGCCACAGTTGCCGTTTCGATGGTCTGAGCCCAGATACCAAAGACAGATACGGTGAGGATCAGTGATAGACATCTTCGACCCGCAGTCGATACACTTCTTAAACCCAGTTTTGGGAGTCGAAGCGGTCGATAAAGAAGACATTTTCTTGACAGAAAATCTCAAAGCGCGCCGTTCACAAGAGTGAAGCAATTGGAAAAACTGAACTGAAGCCAACTGGCGCGGCTCGAGCTATTTATACAATCAGGGACATTGACACGTTACGGAGCCCGTCGAGGGACATTCGACGCCACAGCCTCGAGCACAGCGCCCTCTGCCGAATTTTTTTTTCCAAAGCAGCGAAGCTGGCGAAACTAATTATCACAAGATGAGGAATAAGTGGGAGGACACAATCCATTTGAAATGGAGCTGCTAGGGGGCGTCGAGATGTGCTGAAGCACCTCCGCTGATGTCTTTCCCAGGGTGGAAAAAAAGGAGTCTGAGCCACTCCAAAGCCCACTGTGAAGAGGATCCGTCCCCCCGGAGGCTGAGCAGACCCTCCAGGCACCAGCTGGGTGCAATCCCGGTCGTTGGCGGTGACGGGAAGCCGGAGCTCCAGCCCGTTTTGTCTGGCCGGGGAAGACATTGGCTGTGTGTCTCCCGCTGACAGCTCCTCAGCGGTTTGAGCTTCCCCGGTTGGGGGAGGGGCTTTGAGACTCTTTTCGGTGAGGCGGCCCCTGTCCCGGGTGTCTGCGTTATCGCGCCCATTCTCCTTACCCCCCGAAGATGACGGTGGAAGGGGTGCTGTGGGGGTGAGGAGCACTGTTGCTGTGCCTGCTGTGGGTCTCCCGTATAGAGCCGGAGCCCCCGGACCCAGAGGGCTTGTGGAGGCCCAGCCAGCCATGGCACCCAGACAGGTGGGTGTCTGGGACTTGGGTGGCCTCTGAAGGCCCTTGGAGAGCGAGGAGGAGAAGGAGACCCGGTGTGAGAGATCGGCTGGGGAGCAGAGATTGGTGGCGGCGAGGTGGGGGCAGCCTTTCCCTGAGCAGGTTGGGGGAGCCTACAGGACCGGCCTACTCCTGGTGAGGGAGCTCCAGAGGAACACTGCGCTGTGGCGGGGGGAGGCCCCCCACCCTCCATAGCCCTGCTCTGCAGGGGATCCTGGATTCAGTGGCAGGATCTCCAACAACACCCCAGCTGCCCGTGTCGCCCCATTTGTCTATCCTTATCCGTTGGCAGCCTTAGTCCTTGTGTGTCAGAGGCCGGTGGTCCTGTCAGCGGGCAATGAGAGAGGACTGGACCCCGTCTGAAATGTGTAATATAGGCAGTGGAAGCTCCGGGGGACCGGACTCGCTCCTGGACTGGCCTTCCCTCTGGCGCCAATCATTTTGCTGTCATCATACGCCATTGCCGGGCTTCTGTTCACCCTCTGTCCTCCTGGCTACACTGGTGTACCCCCCCGCTCCCCAATAACTGGTCTGATCTCAATTTTGTATGGTGGAGTTACTGGCGCGGTCTAAGCATTGCTGAAGATCTTGGAGCTAGCATGGCAGAAGGGGCCCATTGAGTGGGAGGGCTCAAAAATCTCAATTTACCAGGATCTGTCAGCCCTCACTCTGGCGCGCAGGCGATTATGCAGCCCCTTAAAAAAGTGGCTCCAGTCTAGAGGTGTGAGATACAGATGGGGTCACCCTTTTTCTCTCTCCTTTGAACTGGAAGGGTACAAGTACTCACTGGTTACTGAAGCTGATATACAAAGAGTATCTCAGGAACTCCTGGGTGGCCACGCCGCTAGGAGGGATGAAGAGCCAAATGGAGGGAAAGCCTTGTCTGAGCCTTGTAATGCAAAGAAATGTGTAGAAAGGTGTCGGATCCGGGGTCATAGAAAATTCAGAAAGATGGCACCGCCCTCCCCCGGGCAGCTGGCTACCTGAACTGGCCCTGCGTTCATATTGCTTTAAATAGATTCGAAGGGGAGTGAGGTTTGGTTTAGGGGGTTCCCCCTCCCCAGGTCGTGGGAAAGATAACTCTGTCTTTTGGTCCCTTGCAAGGGGATGTTGTTTTTTTCTTTTTTTCTTTCTTGATGCTTTCTGGGGGGGGATGGGGAACAAAGATACAGTTATAGATGGATTGCTTTGTTGTGTGGGGGGCTCAAAATGTTGTGGGCTTTTATTATTGTATGTCGCCCTGGTGAAGGTGACTCCTAATGGCATGGTCGTGCGTCAGGTTCAATGTCGCAGGTAATCCAGGCGCTCGGGAAAGGGGGGGAAGGTGGCCAGAGGTTTTTTTTCTTTTGAATATAGGGTATAACTGTTGTTGTCAACCGTTTGGAGTCTCAGTCCACTGGAGAGGGAAAGATCTAGAAGGGAACCATGGGCGTATTAGTTATGGGAGAGCTCATGGGGGTTTTTGTACTCCGAGTGAAGTAGAGCTAAAATCTGACTCCCCTGATGGCTGATACCGATTTCTTACTGACTCTGGGCTCATTGAATACACGTGGCCTCAACTCACCCCAGAAGTGATCCCTGGTAGTGAAAGAATTTAATAGATTGAAACTGGATTTTCTATTTCTCCAGGAAACCCATGAGGGGGTCGGGGGGGAACCATCTCTTAAGACTAGGTCGATACAGAAGGTCTTTCACGCGTCATGCCATGCCAAGAAGAGGGGGGGTAGCAATAGTGGCTGCGTCTAAGGCCCAGTTCACCCTGAAAGCCCAGTGCAGAGACCTTGAGGCTCGGTTTATTATGATTAAGGGGCAGGTGAGGGTTTCCAAGGTGACTCTAGTCTCTATATATGCCCCAAATGAAGCCCAAGACCGCTTTTGGTTGGAGATGAAGTACAAAATTGTGTCTTTTACAGAGGGTGCCCTTGCCTTGTGGTGGGAGGGGATTTTAATATGGTATTAGACCCGGATCGAGATAGGTGGTCTGAGCGTCCTAATACGGACTCTCCGATGCAGAAACGTCTAGCAGCCTCGTTTCAAAGCACCAATGACGAGCTGCGGCTTGGAGATTCTCATTCAGTCCAGGAGAGCCAAGTTGCTTTATTTACATATTTTTCTAAAACTCATCTGTCATACTCTAGAATCGACTACATTCTAGTCGACAAGGCGCTCTGTGAGAGGATCACGTAAACAGAGGTGGAAGTGACGCTGTGGTCAGACCACGACTTAGTTAAGGTCCAATTTGGGATGGCGAAGAGAGTCCCTGGCCTGGGGAGATGGACCTGCAATGATCTCCTGTTGAAGGATAAGGAGTTATATCAGTCCATTCTTGCTTCAATTAAGGAATTCTTTGAAATCAATGATGATGGGCAGGTGAGGACGGAGGGAGTTTGGGAGGCCTTTAAGGCCACAATTAGTGGCGTTCTTATAGGGTTGGGGCGGAGAGGAAGCGGGAGAGGTGCAGGGAGGAGAGACTTCTAAGGGACTAAATTGAGGTCTTGCGGTCGGGGGTAAGCTTAGATCTCAGATGTTTCCAGGCAAGTGGGCCGAGCTGCAGCAATTAAAAGCAAAACTCGCCTCTCTATTAGTTGGTCAAACAGAGAGGAAGCTCTCTTTCCTGAAGCAAAGATATATGGAGAAGGGGGAAAAGGCAGATAAAATCTGGGAGTTGTAGGGATGACCCAGGGATTGCAGAACAGTTCCGTATGTATTACGAGCGCCTCTACACTTCGGAATATGGTGGGGACGGGACAGATATAGATAGGTTTCTGGATTCCCTGCCACTTCCCCGTCTCTCCCACGAGAAGTCGGATCCCCTGGAGAGGCCTGTTACTCCTCAAGAAGTAATCAATACGATCAGCTCCATGAGGTCGGGGACGACTCCGGGAGATGATGGGTTTACGGTCTTTTTCTATAAATTCTTTTGTCTGGTCCTAGCTCCCTTCTTGGGAAAGCTCTTCAATGTAGTCTTGGAATCAGGCAATCTCCCGCAATCAATGCTCTCAGCCCGTATTATTGTCATCCCAAAGGAAGGGAAAGACCCAAGACAGTGTCAATCCTACCGACCCATCACATTGCTCAACGCAGACGTGAAAATATTGGCTAAGCTCCTGGCTACAGGTTAGCCCCGCTCCTCCCGTCGCTGGTGCATGGGGATCAAGTGGGCTTCATTTCCGGGAGGCAGGGGGGGACAATGTTAGGAAATCTCTAGACTTAATACACAAAGTGGCGGCTACAGGTGAGGAGGCCTATATGCTATCTGTGAACTCGGAGAAGGCCTTCGACCGGGTCAAGTGGGCTTACATGGGCAAGGTCTTGCAGAGGATGGGGTTGGGGGGTTAGGTTTTGTGGTTGGATTTCAGTGCTTTATAATGGTCCTATGGCCAACGTGGCAGTGAATGAGACATTTTCAACCGCATTCTCAATTTTCAGGGGGACCCGTCAGGGATGTCTGATTTCGCCCCTCTTCTATGCACTGGCAATGGAGCCGTGGCGATAGCCACTAGGGAGCACCAGGGGATTAACGGTGTTCGCTGTGGGGATTTCCAGTTTAAGCTCTCCCTATTTGCGGACAATGTCCTGCCGTACTTGATCAACCTCCAGACTTTGCTTCCGAACCTCTTGGACTTGATCCGAGAGTTCGGCAGCTTTTCGGGGCTGAAGATTAACCCAGGGAAGTCATCCCTGATGCCAATGGGCAGAGGCGAAGTGGAAGTTGAGGGGAGGGAGTCATGGGAAGGTATAAGAGTCGAGCGTAAAGCTACACCCTACCTGGGTGTTCTCCTCTCGAGAGACTTGTCCAGCCTCTTTGAAGTAAACTATCCTCCTATCCTAGCCAAGATTAAGTCTGATTTGCTTCACTGGGCCCCCTTGACTCTGTCGTGATTTGGGCGAATGGTGTCAGTTAAGATGAATATTTTGCCTAGGCTTCTTTATTTGTTTTCTGCCCTCCCGATCGCCATTCCCAAGTCTTTCTTCAGATCCCTCCATTTGGTAGACCTGCGCTTTATATGGAACGGGAAAAAGCAAGGGTCTAGTTCGGGACCTTGAAGCTCCCGAAAACACACGGGGGTTCGGTCTTCCAGATTTCAGACTCTATCACAAAGCTGCTCAATTAAGAGAACCTACTGGTCTTACATAGAAGATGTCCAGGTTCAACCCAAGAGGTGAGAGATCTCTTATGGTCCCCTGCCAAGGACCTCCCGTATAAAATTAGGAATCACCCGACCTTATCTGTGTTGTGGGAACTGTGGAAGGACGACAGAGAAAATGCAACTCTCTCTTCCTGGCCCTCTCCTTTGTCCTCTCTGTGGGCCCCCCGATTGACCTGGGTAATGGAGACCTGCGTGGGACACAGGGTTGGTCCGATGTGGGCCTTGAACACGTGGCGCTGCTCTTCCAACGGGGTGAATTCATTGAATATGCTAGTTTAAGAGAGGACATGGGAGAATCCCCGATGTTAATCTTTGACTATATTCGAGTGAAAGGGATCCTGACTGATAGTTATTGGGTAGAAGGGCTGGCTCGTCCTCTTATGCCACTTGAGAAAATCATAGTTGAATCCACCTCAAGGAGGGGGTCCTTGTCTAGGTTTTACAAGGTCCTAATTACAGCAGAGGTGGAGAGCAGACAGGGGTTCAAGAAGCAGTGGGAATCTAGGTTGGGGATGGTGGTGGAGGGAGCAACTTGGGCTGCCATCTTTAAGTCTCTTTTCTCGGGCAGATTGTACACCGCAGCGATGGAGCACAACTTTAAAGTTATACACGCGTGGCACCTTGCGTCAGTGAGACTCGCTAAAGTGTACCCGGGGGTGGTCCCGGTCTGTCCGAGGAGGTATGGCCAACGAGGAACGTGGTTCCACTTGTGGTGGGAGTGTCCGGTTATACAGGAATATTGGGCAGACCTCTGGAGTTGGATTAATGAGAAAATGGGGGCCCTTCTGCCCCTTCTCCCCCTTGAATTCCTCTTTGGCGTCTCCTCCAAGGATGGGCCCTCGGCTCCCCTGCCCAGGGTGGTTCAGGCCATGATCCGAGCAGGGAGACTGGCCTTAGCTCAAAAGTGGAAAAGCGTTTTGGCTCTGGGAAAATCAGACTGGATGGCTGAGCTTTGGGCGATATTTACATATGAGAAACTCTGAGCCTTGACTCACGATACTATGAACTCCTTCCTGCAGGACTGGATGGTGGTTTTGCTCCACGAGAGCTGTGAATCGATGAGACTATGAACTTTTGTGAAATAGACTGATATTTATTATGTGTGTACCACCCAGGACACGTCATTTTATTTGCTCTTTCTGTTTGAGCCTAATGTGTCAGCTGTTGTGGTGCTTCGATACCTTGTGCGCGTAGACCTTGAGACACCATTAATATGTTGAATACGGTTGTTTCTTGAACGGGGCAGGGGTGGGAGATGGCGGGGCAGGGGTTTCTAATTGCAGTGTTAGAGTAGCTATTGTTGGTCTAATGTTTTTGACTTGCTTTGTTGTCCAGAAAGTGTTCAATAAAATTTAAGTGGGAAAAAAGACTGAGAAATGACTTACCGTAATGAGCTTTCCATGGATTCTTCTCCCGCAGATTCCTCATCTTGAAAGATATCCCTATCCAGCTTTGCTGTTGGGAAACCATTCGACAGGGAGCATAGTGGACCTGGACTCAGCCGTCATCTTGTCGTGCTGGGTGCTCGATCATCGGCTCTGGACGTGACATCAGGCATTGTATACATACCACGTCACTAAGCCCCATGCTTCAGTTTGTCCCTTTTTTTCCACCGTGCCTGAACGCTTCAGAGGAAAACGATGGGAGGGAGGCTAACCAGTCTGCAAATAATTATAAATTACTCACTGTAGTGACTAACATACTTTTTAGTCCCCTTTCCTCCATACTGCACAGGCGTCCCTTCCAGGGGACGGGAGACAGAACCTTTTTCACCAGAAAAAACCTTCTTCACCTTTAAATTTAGAAGCACGCGGGGGTGCGGCCCTGGGAGCATGCGCTGCCCTGACTCCACCCTCCGGCGCCACCCCTCAGCCCCCATAGACACATCGACACATCGACAATAGATTAACATTGCCTAATGACATCAGTTTTATTAGTGGGGAGGATTGTGGGACGTATGGAGGAAAGGGGACTAAGAGTATGGTAGTCACTACAGTGGGTCACTTATAATTAGTCTTAAGTCCCGTCCCCTTTCCTCCATACTGCATGGGTGATTACAACTGATTGTAGCCCCAGGGTGGAGAGGAGACCCTGGTTATGACCTATTCAAAAAATTAATCTGAGGCAGTGAGGTTGGATTAAATATGCTGATATAAATTCTTCATACCATCTGGTTTACCAAAAATGTATTCACCACAAGTTATATGCAAATTTCATAAAAATAACAGATACTGTATACACAACATAATATATACTGACAACACCTCTCTCTAACCCCTTACATACACACTCATGCCTTCACACGCTACATCATATTTACCACATATTCTAGCATACAAAAACAATACACACTGTAGTTCCTTTCCGTTTCACCTATTTATAATGTTATCTTTGGCCCCATAATCTCTTTTACAGTATGCCTTTCATTAAAGTCACCCAAATTTCTTTATGGCCTACGTCTACATATGTTTCGGTGCCGTATCAACACCACTCATGCCCACAATTCCTAGGACCTTCTTCAGGACAATGGGCCTCATTACGACCCAGGCGGTAAGGGGTTTACGGCAGCGTAAACAGCGCCGACCCTTACCGCCTGAGTACGAGGTCCCTTAGCGCCATGGCGGATTTAACACCTGCTTTGGCGCTAAGGGACCATGGAGTTAATTACGCCACCGTAATTTACGGTGGCGTAATTAACGCCTTCCCCACTCCCATTATGCCCTATGGGGCAAAAATGGGAATGGGGAAGGGTAAATGGGGATTGGGGACTTACCGCCCCGCCAAGGTCGGAATGGGGCGGTAAGTCCGCCGACCACCATGGCGTAAACGTAGTTTACACCATGGTGGTAAAGTCACGGCCCAGGCGGTAACTTACCGCCTGGGTCGTAATGAGGCCCAATATATACAAATAATAAAGCAGTTCAGTGTCTGCTTATACCAAAATATATAGGTGGTAGATGCCATGTTTCGGCCTTGTTCGGCCTCCTCAGGGGATTCTTGTGGTCTTGTGCAGAAGGGATGTGACCTAGCAGTTCAGGCTGGACTGCCCCTTTTGGGGTGAGGCCAAGCCTGATTTGCATATGGTCTTTCTCCTTCTGTAATGGATTGGCAGGCGAAGAACAGTGGTCTGGAGGGTTGCCCAGAGCAATGCCAGTGGTTAAAACTCATTCTAAACCTTCCAGCCATCACCTCTTTGTTTTTGCTTTATAACCCGACTGGGACGGGTATGCCCAGACGTGGGTCCCGTGCCTGTTGGGCCTAGAGACCCAAGCTAATCCTCACTGATGAGCCCCAACAAGGGTGAAACATGTTTGGGGATGCTTGTGTTCTCGTGCAGAAGGGATGAGACCTAGCAGTTCAGGCTGGACTGCCCCTTTTGGGGTAGGGCCAAGCCTGATTTGCATATGGTCTTTCCCCTTTTGTAATGGCTTGGCAAGCGAAGAACGGTGGTCTGGAGGGTTGCCCAGAGCATTGCCAGTGGTACAGATTCGTTCAAAACCTTCTACCCATCACTTTTGTGGTCACAGTTTGTCTCACTATGTGAGAGAGGGTATGCACAGACGTGGGTCCCTTGCTCGCTGCGCCATAGGGAACCAAGATGCACCTCGCTGAGGAGGCCCAACAAGGCCGAAACATGTCTGGGGTTGCTTGTGTTTCCGTGCAGAGTGGACCGGCCTAGCAGTTTGGGCTGGGCTGCTACCATTGGTGGCAGTACCTGACTGATTTCGATATGGCTGGATCCCTTTTGAAATGGCGCAGACGGGCTAAAAAACGATGGTGTGGAAGTTTGCCCAGAGCATTGCCAGTGGTACAGATTTGTTCAAAACCTTCTACCCATCACTTTTGTGGTCACAGTTTGTCTCACTATGTGAGAGAGGGTATGCCCAGACGTGGGTCCCTTGCTCGCTGCGCCATAGGTAACCAAGCTGCACTTCAATGAGGAGGTCCAACACGGCTGAAACATGTCTGGGGTTGCTTGTGTTTCCATGCAGAGGGGACGTGGCCTAGCAGTTCGGGCTGGGCTGCTACCATTGGTGGCAGTACCTGACTGATTTGCATATGGCTGGACCCCTTTTGCAATGGCACAGACGGGCTAAAAAACGGTGGTGTGGAAGGTTGCCCAGAGCTTTGCCAGTGGTACAGATTTGTTCAAAACCTTCCACCCATCACTTTTCTGGTCACAGTTTGTCTCACTATGTGAGAGAGGTTATGCCCAGACGTGGGTCCCTTGATCGCTGCGCCATAGGGAACCAATCTGCACTTCACTGAGGAGGCCCAACAAGGCCGAAACATGTCTGGGGTTGCTTGTGTTTCCGTGCAGAGGGGACCTGGCCTAGCAGTTCAGGCTGGGCTGCTACCATTGGTGGCAGTACCTGACTGATTTGCATATGGCTGGACCCCTTTTGCAATGGCGCAGACGGGTTAAAAAACGGTGGTGTGGAAGGTTGCCCAGAGCATTGCCAGTGGTCCAGATTTGTTCAAAACCTTCTACCCATCACTTTTGTGGTCACGGTTTGTCTCACTATCTGAGAGAGGGTGTGCCCAGACGTGGGTCCCTTGCTCGCTGCGCCATAGGGAACCAAGCTGCACCTCACTGAGGAGGCCCAACAAGGCCGAACCATGTCTGGGGTTGCTTGTGTTTCCGTGCAGAGGGGACCTGGCCTAGCAGTTCGGGCTGGGCTGCTACCATTGGTGGCAGTACCTGACTGATTTGCATATGGCTGGACCCCTTTTGCAATGGCGCAGACGGGCTAAAAAACGGTGGTGTGGAAGGTTGCCCAGAGCATTGCCAGTGGTACAGATTCGTTCAAAACCTTCTACCCATCACTTTTGTGGTCACATATCCTTCAACTCCAACATAAGTTCACGATGGAGTCAAGCGATGTAAGAATCTATTTTTTGGATTTGCTCATCTTGAAGTCAGGCGATAAATTAGAAACAACTTTGTTTAGAAAATCACTGATAAGAATTCTTTATTGCATTATCAGAGTTTCCACCCTAAGGGCCTTAAACAGAATCTGCCCTATGGGCAATTCATTCGGATTCAAAGGAATTGTACTAAAAAAGAAGCTTACATACTGTGGGATATATTGACCGACTCAACAGCATTGCCCCACATCACTAAACTGCATTTGCACAAGAAACAGCAACCTGGCTGCGCTGGTGCCTGTGCGCACAAGGACCTCAAAACTGTGTTTTGGCAGCAACAAAAAGATGGCTGCACCATCCTGCCTAGCACACTTCAGGCAAAATGAAAAAAGAGGACACACTGAAAAAGTATGTCAGAGTGTTCTGAAACATATAAATGGAATCAAGTGAAAAGGCAGCTCTGAACTGCTGCAAAAGCCAAAAATCCCATACAAAATGAAACATTTTCACCCATTAAACATGCTGCTTTGACGCTAATTCCATCTGTTCATTCGGAAACCACTGTGATTCAAAATGCCCTGTCATGCCCAAGATATTTCACTGTGCTTCACCAAAACCAGGCATAATTCCTGAGTGACAGGCCCAGTCAAACCAACTCTGAGAGAAATCAATAAGCAACTTTCACTCGCACAGGAACACACGTTTATTTCTTGCCAAAAAGTATCCAGCCGTAGCAGTTCAAAGAGACTTTAACTCTCTGAACCAGGTCAAGTGTAAATGTATCTATACTTTAGATAAAACTCCTGCATTCAAGGAAATTACTACAGCTGCAAAGACAGTGTGGGTATCTGAGGGAGCTGCCAAACCGAATTTAAAGAAGAAATGCTAGCAGTTTTAACACATGTGGAAAAATGGGCTTTGCTGACTGAAGAAAAAATTGGCCTGTTTAAAAATAAATTGTGAATGAAAGCCTGCTTACTTAGCAATGCAAAGCGATTATGTTAGTGGTGATAATACACACATAGGCTATCTTCTTTCACAGGTTTGATTTAATTCAGGACTCAAAATAAGAAATTGAAGAGTTTTAAACACATGGGCTGGATTTGCAAGCCCTCAGAAAAACCAGTCATTCCAATTGCCAGCCATAAAACTTCCCTAATAAAGGGAGATACACCATAAATCCAGGACACGTAAGTGATAATTGCCAACTTGAAAAACTTTGAATGGGCCAGGACAAAGAAAGTTCACATGCTCGCCAGGCTGGGACAACAGAAGTCCTGGGACACTAACCTGTCAAGTGTAAGGGGCAATAAAACCTTCAATTAAGATGAGAACCCCCTACCTTGCCTTGAAGGAAATGACAGTTGGTTGCAGTGGGAGGAAGGAAAAAAATGATCTACCGACAATGGACTGCCTTTTGGTTCCAAAGACTATTTTATGAAGAAACTTTAAAGACTTTTTATCTCTGCAGCAAGAATTAGTACAAATGTAAAAACTTTGCAGTTTCAAATATAATTTTATGGGCTTTCTGTTGAAACTTGGTAGAACCCGTTGCCACATGGGGAACAGAAGTTACAAAATATGACAGATTCCAAGGAAAGTATTAATGTTGCAAACTTAACATCTTGTTCTGGAATTTTAGGCCAAATCTTTCATGTGCAAAATTACCAAAATGTATCAGAAAGGCGAATCAAGGACCCAGAGACCTGAGGATTGGACTGGTCTTTGCCGCACATAATATGTAACCTGTGTGTATAATTTGCCAAGTGATTACAAGTGTATAATGTATGTTTTTGGCAAAATCAAATTTTCAGTAAATTAAATGTGGGAGTTTTTTGGACATTGTAAAACTCACCTCATAAACCTGACATCATTCCTTTGGAAATCCAACCAGTTGAGAGCAAGGCAGAGACTAGCGCCCTTTCCCAATCCAAGTAGTTTAGGGGCGTACATAGTTAACCCTGCCCACCCTATACTTTGATGATGTCATTTTGCACTATAAATAAGGGTCCCTGACAAGGCTCTAGGGACAGACACGCTTCCTGATTTTCTTGTGCTGGCGTCCTGTTCCACCTATCCAGACACCAGATCCCAACTACAAGGCCAAACATTCCCTATACTCCAGGGTCCACTGCAAAACGCAAGCATTGCTGATCCTGCTCCAGCAAGGCCTCAAATTCTAAAAACCACTACATTTCCCATTAACAAGGGGCAAACTGTGGTATCTTTGGCATCCTGATCCAGCTTGGCTTGCTGCCACTCACTGCATGCTGCTGCCATCCTGCTACCCTGATAGCCTATATTATCCAGTGACCAGAATTGCCAGTCCAGAAGTGCTAGCCGGTAACCAGTCCCTGCCCAGCTAATCCTGTCCTGCTGATTTTGTCTGGATGTCCTTTGTTAGACCAGATCCGTGTGGTGACCAGAACGCTGACTGTCCAGAATCAAAAAACTAAATAGTGGACTGTATCAATTGCCACCCCACCTAAACCCGTAGCCTATCTTGTCTTTATCCTCATCCCACTCTCTAAGTCATCCTATCCTTACCCTGATAACTTGTAATACCGTCAGAATCATTCTTGCAACCCTGCCTTTGATTTCTAGTGCTAGCGCCATCTCTGAAGTAATTCTGTCTTGTGTAGATCCTAAGCTATTAATCCTATTTTGAGTGATCGGACTGGTTCCGCCAGGGCGGGAGCTGGGGAGCTATGGTTGAATTTGCAAATCAACCTTGGAGCTTTCTGTGTCCCTCTTTGGTGGCCTCGCCTGAATGCTCTAGTGTAGAGTAAAACTGTTCTTGTCAAAACTGATTTCCTTTCCTTTTTCACTGCTCCATTTTACTCAAAACTTACATTTCTAGATCCTGCATAACTCACTCAATTTACCAGCTAGACACTCAATTTCACTTCCATTTTGTACCTACGATCTAAAGCTACACCCTAACTGAAAAACCATTGCGATTTACAATATTTCACCCGTTTTTATTAAAAAACGTTTGGGTAAATTCAGGCGGGAATTACAAAGTTTGCAAAATTTCCAATGTGTCATTTGCTGCATTCTGTATAAACCTGCCACTCATTTTCGAACTGTATGCTCGTGCTAATCCATTGTTTGTGATTGATTGCACCATTACATTGTTGCTTTAGTGAAGAATTGTATTTGTTTCAAGATTTCTGCACACATTCATCATTTTATGCCACCATTTCTGAGTGTCATTTTTAGCATTGCCAGCGTTTAAAATCCATTTTTCTCTCTTATTTGGGGAGGGAAGGGCCGATTTCAATTCTGTTTTCCATTTCTCATTCCTGATTACCTGCTGCTTCTGGTTATCCACTCAGAATGTATTATTTGTGGGTTGAGGGAATCTTGCAGGGGGAAATTCTAACTAGGGTGCTGCTATCTTTCCTAAACTCAAAAAGTACTCCTATTTCCTGGTGTTTTGTAGATGTGTCAATAAAAGGTTAAACTAAGTGCATTGCTTACATTCCTATTGTTATTATCACCCCATTGGTGATTGCTGCCCCATATGAAAAATGGTATGATTTTTTTAAATTTTGAAATAAATAAATAAATATTACATTTTATCAACCAGCCTGGTTCATGGTCCATTGTGACCCAGGGTATTTGAAAAGGGGGTGTGATATGAGTGGTGTACCATCTCAATATTGAATGAAACATAAAAACATAAGCATTTTAATTGTGTGCCGCATACTAGGCCGAGACTAATTTGTGCGTCGCCTGATAGAAAACCTTAACAAATTTGGGGGCTCAAGTCCGGGATTGAGTTTAGTTGCCACCTGTGACAGTCTAATACAGCAGACTAACCTGCAGGGTAGTAATACTTTGCATGGTGTGAATACTGGGTTACACTGTACAAGCGCCTCCCCAAAACAAATACTCTGAACACCAGGTCTGTCTATAAAAGTAACAGTAAATCAACCCCGAAATAATTAATAAAGAAAGAACATCTCCAAAATGGCTGTTACATTGGAGATCAATATGGCTAGAGAGCACCTCCTGCACAAGCTATTTGTCAGAGGTGAGTGGCCAGAACAGGATGAGAAAGTCTGCCTACAAGAAATAACCCAACAAGTCACTGCCATGGACCTGGATACAGGCAGGACGGTGGCCTATTACACCAAGCCCTGAGTGAGCTATATATGACCCCAAAAATTAAAGAGGAGCAAAGAAGAATTGCCAGAATAACGGCCTACCTGTATCTCCACACGGGAGTGATGCGGGAAAGGCAGGAGGAAAATGACATTTTAGCGCAGAATCAATCTGAACTGTTAAATAAAATCCAGATTGATTTAAGTTTAGCGGAACAAACATTACAAAAGAGCCAAGAGTTGGAGGTAGAATCCGCAAACTACATCATAACATTAAAAGAGGATTTGGCTCGCCAACAGCAAAATAATGCAGATCAAGAGGCCCAACTAGAAGCAGCAAAAATAGAGTGTCAGAGGAAGGTTGACTCTCTAAAAGAGAGCCAACAGAAGCTGACTCAACAATTAAACTTTAACAGGGCCTGCTCAGGACAAATAACCATGTTGCAAAATCAGATAGATGAATTGAAAGAGGAAAATAATAATTTAATCTTGAGAGACTTCCACTCTTAAACAGAATTCGATGAAGAGTGCCAAAAATTCAATATCATCAGGCAACAAAGGGATGACCTGGCTGAACAGAGAGGCACGCTAAATCAGGAGAAAGATTTCCTATGCCAGGAAATCAGCAAATTAAAAATAGAATTACAGGGGAGTGTGTCAGCCCTCCAGAAACTCAATGAACTAAAAACAGAGTATGTGAAACTACTGGAGCACGCCAGACGGGTCGAAGGTGCTCTGGAAGAGAACACCCAGACCAAAGATGCCAAAACTCAGGAGGCGAGTCTCCTGCAGCAGAAATTGTCCAATTTTTCCCAGACTATACAGGAAGCGAGGGAGACAATGAGGCTCTCTGTGAAAAGAGTGATGGGCTCAATAAACAAGTGGCAGCGTAAGAGCAGGTCATAGAGTCCAGTAAAGCCTTGATCGCTGAACAAAAAGCTCAGATCTTTGCTTCTTGTCTAGAAGCAGGGGCTGAAAAGGAGAAACTAGCAAGGTTGGAGAAAGAGGGTGCTAGAGTTAAGCTTAACTGGAGGGACCCCGAACAGGGAGAGAGGGACAGGGTAACCCCTGATCATAGTATAAGGACCTCTATGCTAAGGGACTACAACCGATTTAATACGGTGAACACTGCCAGCTTTATGTCTACCGGTTCACATGAGCCAGAAACCATAAGGCCGGCAGAATTCAATAGACCCAGCATGATGGAACTGACAGGTCAGCGCCCCACAGAAAGTGATGGAAGGGCGTCCCTGTATAGATACCCAAACATTAAGGCAGATGTCTCTGATAAGGAAGGCTCCTATGAGGGGAGGGTCAGCGAATTCGATCCAACAAAATATTACTTTCCGAGGGACCAGTTGGTCCAATTTCATGAAAAACCTGATGAAATGAGGCCCAAAAAGAGTATCCTGAAGACCTCTACCCAATTAGGTCATTGGAGGAAAACTTTGCCAAACCTGGGAGTAAGGAGGAGTCAGAAGACTACTAGTCTGTGCCCCACAGGAGTGGAGAGACTTGGCCCCACCATTCTACAAGCCCCTCTCAAGCTTACAGAATCCGGGAGAGCCTAGATGACCATGAGGGGACCTCAACTAGTAGCGCCTCTGAGTCTGAGAGCGAGTGGACTCGGGTGACTAAGCCAAAGAAGGCAAACAAACCCAAGCGGGTTACGACTAAAGACCCCATTAGGCAGATTAAGGCCCTTAGGAGTGTCATAACCCCTTATCATAGAAATGCAAAATATTCTGTTTGGGAAAACCTGGAGCTCTATGAGCAGATGATGGACACTTTTCATATGAAAGACAACCAAAACTGTATAGAATATGTAAAATGGACATTCTCCCCTGAATACTCCAGTTCATTTGGTGGATTGGAGGACCAGAACCATTCAAGATGGCCCACCTACAGGGCAGTGATCTTGAAACTCTTTTCCGCCCACCAAAACCCCCAGCAGGCTCACAAAGCGGCCTACAATCTGCAGTGTGAGGAAGATCAGGCCCCACGAGTTTGTACAGGAGCTCAAACGCGCTTTTGCGCAGGCAACTAGGCGGGTGCGCACAGATAGCAGGGAATTTGTAACCACCTTCTTTCATGCACTCCCTAAATATATTATGACCCAGCTGGTGAGGGACTACCACGAGAAAAGAACTCTGGACTGGGTCATAGAGCAGGTGACCCACATTTATGAGGTCCAAAAACCTGCAGAAAAAAAAAATCTGAATAAAACCCCCAAACCAGCCAACACCCCTGCTGCTGCTAAGGTGGCAGAGGTGAAGGTTGCCCCTATTTTAGACTTAGAGATGGGGGAGCCTAAAAATACACCTGCACAAAGTCAGCAGAATCCAAGACCCAGAAGGCCTTCTGGCCAGTCACAAACAGGTGGCAGTCAGGAAGGTTTCCCACTAATGGGACCCCTAACTCCCCATATTATATCAGCCCCCGATACAAGGGCAACAGACCAATCCTGGGGTATGTATGGACTCCCCCGGCCCAAAGGGCGGGGGAAATCCAACCAGGTAAGTGCTGCCCCGAGAAACTTCCCTCCTAACTTCCCTCAGGAGGGCAGGAATTCCCCAAATGCTGCGTTAAGCTTCTTTCCCTGATACCCACAAAACCCCAACCTGCAGGACAACCGTCCTTTCATTCCCTGCTTTCAGGAACCCAGACAACCCAATCCGGGAGAGGGGAGGGCAAGGTTGGAGTGTTACCAAAATTCGCCATGTCCAGGGTACTATAGGAGAAGGGATAGTTACCCTTCCCGTGATCCACCTAGGGTTGGCCAGATACCCTGTGCCAGCTGGAACGGGTATCTCAAATGGAGCACCAGGTCCAGAACCTAACCCAGGATCTGGGTCGCATGTTGAGGGCTCAACAGAACCCTCAGATAAACATGGCGGCTCAGAACCCCACAAACCAAGGATCTGGCACCCCAGAACATTGATGGGGCGAGAACCCTGATAACTCACCAGTTCCAGAGGAGGAGGCACAGGGGGTAAGGGGGTATAAAGCCCTAGAGGAAGCTTCCTTCCTCACTCGTGAAAAGCCCCAGGACACCCAGGAACCATAACCAAAATCTCTTGACCCCGAAAAACTGCCACCCAAGCAGGGGTGTTGCTAGGACTGGAAAAGACCCGGGGCTATGCTAATGTCAGAACTGTCAGGACTGGGGGTTAGCTAGCCTTTTGGCTGTAGCTGCTGAGATTCTATCCGGGCTACAACCAAAGGACCAGGGGATATAGCCCCCTTAGCCCCCCCTAGCAACGTCTCTGCACCCAAGGAACAGCGGGGTTGGGGATAGGAGAAATAAAGAACTCAAAAAGAACCAGTTTGTGGAGGAGGTTGGTGTCCTCCAATTTGAAGGGGAAGAATCTACAGAGGATTCTGGGAAAAAGATCTTCTCCTTCAGGGAAGGGGGGACTCCTCCCAAAGAAAAATGGGTCCCAAGGGATTTAAATGAAGTCTGGGTGGGAGCGGGGACTGATTACGAATTGCCCATCGTAGAACCCCAGAATGAGCATCAAGAAGACATAATATTAAAAGAGGATTCCCAAACTACCCATCTCAATTCTGGGGACTGCCTCCTTCCAGAAGGGGGGCGGGGGGCAGCCCAGAAACAGCACAAGAGGAACTTCAAACCTCACCAACCAATTCTGTTGACTGCCTCCAAAACGGCGGGGGGCAGTCCGGAATCAGAAAAAGGGGAGCCCGAAACTCCCCAAATAGCAGAGTCTAAAAATGTTCTTTCTGATCCCCAAACTCCAACACAGAATTATGCCCACACTATCCCTGTGTCGGAGTCAAAAATAAGGAAATTGAATACCCAGTTTGCCCAGAATTCCCATTACCTTTGCCCATTGGAGGAGAAAAAAGGTAGATTCTACGCCTGCGTCCAAGTGTAGGGGCAATGTGCAATTCCATCACTGGTGGATACTGGATCCCAAACCACTCATCTGTCAAAAAGTACCTTTGAGGAGCTAAATTCAGGAAGGGGGGAGAGATACCAGCTCCCTCTCACCCCTCTCCATGGACAACTCCAGAACTTCGACGGGAATGGAATTCCTGTCGAGGAGACTCCAGAGCTGGAAACAAAAATGGGAAGACACAAGATGAAGCACCCGGTCATAGTTGTGGCTCCGGAGGGAATCTCCTGTCTATTAGGGAATGACATCCTCCCTAGGTTGTCTCCTCTAATAGACTGTGTGAACAAGGTACTCTGGACAAAAACTCACATGCCAATAAAATTAAAAGAGAGTGTCAACCATGTTAGTCTAAATGGCACATGCCACATGGTTGAACAAAAACCAGATAAAATTAAGTTTCATCTTCAAAATAATGAAATACCCAACGTCCCAATAATTGCTGTGGGACAACAAACTGGTGATGGGAACTCCTCTCCATTCCTGAAAATCAACCTTCCTTCCAGTCTCAAGTGGCATTCCACACTGGAAGGAAATACTTTGAAATTTTATACCAATTCACAATCTAAAAAATCCCAATTCCATAGCCAAAAGTTATGAGAAACCAGCCCAAAGTTTAGCTGACATTCAGAAAATTAGAGAACAATTATTCATCCCTAATCAGTTAAATGAGTGGAAGGAATCTGTTCTCGCCCAAGTGTGCGTGAATAACGGTAAGAGCTTAATCAGCTAAGCCATTTTTCGAAAGCTCCAAAAGGATCCAGCCATTCCCACCTTTAAATTGATCGATAAGGAACAAGTTACTTACCTGTAACTTGTTCTCCAGCATGGGTCTGGCATGGATTCACATGCTCATGAATATTCCCCGTTGTCAGGCTGGGAGTCCTCGGTAAAGCAAAAATCAGTTTCAGTTTTGTTTCTGAACTGTCTTTCTACTAGTAACCAATCACTGGTCTCTGGGTCATACTGCCCCCAGCCAATGACTGCCCTCTACCTAAGCCCCTCCTCTGGCAGCCATCTTCAGATTTCGTAGCACGTAAAGTGGCAGTAGGACCAAGAGAAGAGCAGCAGAGGGGTAGGAGGGAGGGTTCGCATGTGAATCCATGCCAGGCCCATGCTGGAGAACAACAGTTACAGGGAAGTAACTTGTTCCTTCTCCAGCATGGGGTCTGCCATGGATTCACATGCTCATGAATACAAGAATACATAGCAGTAAACACATGCACAACCACCGGAGCTGGCAAGGCTCAACATTAAGCATTTCAACAAATCAACACTAAGCATCTCTTACCTCCTCACCAGGCCCACCTTCAGGTGAATAGGTTGCGCAGCACTGCCTGGCCGACTCTGGACTCCTCTCTGGAATCCCGGTCAACGCAGTAGAATCTTGTGAAGGTGTGTGTCGACCTCGACGTAGCAGCCCTGCAGATGTCCAGCAGGGACACACCGGACAGGAACGCAATGGTAGCAGCGATCGCCCTGGTCGAATCGGCTCTCGGATGGCCGGGCAAGGGTCGGTTTGCCAACCGGTGACAGTGCATGATTTAGCCGGAGAGCCATCTGGAAATGGAAGCCTTCGAGAGGGCCTTCCCTTGGTTACAGGTCCAAAGTTCACAAACAGCTGTGATATCTTCCGAAGACTCTTAGTGCGGTCTACGTAGAACTTCAGCGCTCTAACCACATCTAGTGAGTGCAGAGTCCTCTCAGCCGGCGACGAAGGTGACACGGGAAGAAAACAGGTAACACCAAGGGCTTGTTGAGGTGGAAGTCCGACGGCACTTTGGGCATGAAGGAGGGGTGCATCCTCAGCACCACCCTCATCTCGTGGAATGTCAGTTATGGAGGTTTACAGGAGAGGGCCTGGATCGATCCCACTCGTCGTGCGGAGGTGATGGCCACAAGAAACAGTGTCTTCCACAACAGGAACTTCAACAGTGCCGAATGCAGAGGCTTGAATGGCAGCCCCATGAGCAAGGTCAGCACCACGTTGAGCTCCCACGCCGGGGCCAGAACCTTCACCGGCGGGAACGATCGGAACAGTCCTTTCATGACCTCCTTCACCAGGCGATGAGACCATAGGGATGACCGCCCCAGAGTTCTGGTGTAGTGGGAGATAGCCGTCAGATGGATCTTGATGGAGGCATGTGCCAGCCCCGCCTTGGGCAGCGATAACAAGTACGGCAGCAGTTGAGGGGCCGTAATCCACAGAGGGATAATCTTCTGTGCACAGCACCACATAGAGAACCTCTTCCATTTGTGTCCAAAGCACTTGAGAGTCGAGGACACCCTGGCCTTTGCAAGCACCTCCTTGCAGTACGCTGGGATATCGTACCCTCCGAACTCTAGTGCAGCAGGAGCCAGGCCTGCAGGTTCAGCAACCCCGGGTCGTGGTGGAGGATGGCGCCTCCTTCTCTGGCGAGAAGATCCGCGTTCGTCGGCAGTTTGACTGGGGGGGACGCTGACATGTCCAGAAGGTCCGGCAACCAAATCTGCCTCGACCATGCCGGTGCGACGAGGATCATCCTGCACCGGGACTGTCTGAGTTGACTGATGAGTCGCAGCAGAGCAGCAACGGTGAGAACGCATACAGGAACAGGCCGTCCCAGGGGAATGAGAAGGCATCGTCCATGCTCCCCGGCTGGGGAAAACTGCTGGCGAACCTCCAGCACTTGGCGTTCATCGCTGTCGCGAATAGGTCGATCTGGGGATTGCCCCATTATCGGAATAGGAGATCCACTTGATCCTGCCGCAGCTCCCATTCGTGGCACGAGCGCAGCTCCCTGCTGAGTGAGTTGGCGATGGTGTTCTTGATTCCTGCCAGATGGAAGTGTACCAGAAACATCCCTTGTGCGACGGCCCAGTGCCACAGATCCTGCGCTTCCTTGGATAGGGCTGGATATCTGGTGCACCCCTGCTTCCGGATGTAGAAAATTGTGGTGGTGTTGTCGGTGAAGACCCTTACTACCTTGCCCTTGAGGGACAGAAGGAACAACCTGAGGGCCCAGAACACCGCTTGGAGGTCCAAGGCATTGATGTATAGTGACCTCTCCTCCGGGAGCCAAACGCCTCTTGCGTGAGGATCTCCGGTGTGCGCTCCCCATCCCTCCAGGGAGGTGTCTGTCGTCACCGTTTCCTGATGTGCCGGGGTCTGCAAGTCCATGCCCGCCGCCAGATATGTGTGGGTGCCCCACCACCGGATCGCTGGAGGAAAGTCTTGTTGAGTGAGATCCTGTCTTCGAAGCTGCCCGCCGCTTGTATCCAACGGGCGTCAAGGAACTCCTGCAGTGGTCGCATTCGCAGACTGCATAGGCGTATGAGGTAGATGCACAAGGACATCATGCCGAGTAGGGACTTGATGGACCTCACCTTGGCCACGTCCATGGTCAACAGCCGTTGTACCTTGCCCAGGATGGCCTTCGTCCTTTCCTCCGACGGCGAAGACAAATGCGCCACTGTGTCGAGTCTGGCTCCCAGGAACAGGGTGACTTGCGACAGTACCAAGTGGGATTTCGCGAATTTGATCGAGAATCCCAGATCTGTGAGCAGTTGGACAGTCTTCGCTGTGTGATCGACGGTGATTTCTCTTGACATTGCTCGGATGAGCCAATCATTTAGGTAGGGGTAGACGTGGATCCCCTGTAGGCGCAGCCGCGCCGCCACTGGTGCTAGGCACTTGGTGAACACCCTGGACACCAACCTCAATCCGAAGGGAAGGGCCTTGAACTGATAGTGTAGCCCTTGGACCACAAATCGCAGGAATTTTCGATGTCCTTTTAGAATGGGGATGTGAAAGTAGGCATCCTCCAAGTCCAGCGACGATAGGAAGTCGCCTTCCTCCAGCTGTCCCAGAACGTGCTGGAGGGTGAGCATCCAGAACTTCTGGGATTTGATGTACTTGTTTAGACGATGAAGGTCCAGGATGGGTCGCCAACCACCGGTCTTCTTCTGGACGAGGAAGTATCGCGAGTACACTCGGGAGCCCCAGAGCCTCTTTGGGATGAGCTCAATGGCTCCCTTTCTTAGCATCGCCCGTACCTCCAGCAGCAGTGGAGGGACGTGGTTTTCCTCCCTGGCCACGGGTGGAATACAGGGACACCTCTTTTGAAATTCCAGAGTGTGCCCGCGGGCCAGGGCATACAGCACCCAACGGTCGGTGGAGATGGACTGCCACACGCTGACAAATTTTGCCAGCCAGCCTCCCACCGGGGTGCTCAGGTGGGGGCCCGACACCACGGCCGGTTCAATCCTGTTTCATCACGGCCTTGCCGCCTTGGCGACGACAACGGGATCCTCCTGTCTTGCCACATCCTCTGTAGGCCTCCTGCGAGGAGCGGACCGCTTGGTGGTACGACGAGGAACCGCCGCCGAATCCTTTGGAGGCACCTTGCTTGCCTCCGGAGTTACGAACGGAAGGCCGTCTTTGTTGAAGAACTCCCAAGGCCCGAGCCGTCTCGGTGTCTGCCTTGATGGCCTGTAATGACTCGTCCACTGTCTTGCCAAACAGGTTGTTCCTGTCGAAGGGCATGTCCAGAGCCCTGGTCTGCACATCCTGGTGGAATTCGGTGGCCTTGAGCCAACCGCGCCGGCGAAGGCAAACGCCGTTGCCCATCTGACGAAAACCGGTGTCAGCGATGACTGTGGCTACCGTAATGGCGTGGTCTGACGCCACTTCGCCTTCCTGTAGGATTTCCAGGGCCTCAGCCCTCTTGTCGTCTGGGAGGAAGTCCAGCAAGGGAGCGATCTGGAACCACAGCTCCCTGTCGTAGCGTGCCACGATCGCGAGGGCATTGGCTGCTTTGATCGTCATCACCGCCGACGAGATGACCCGTCGTCCCATGGTGTCCAGCTTCTTCCCCTCGCCGTCCGGCGGGGATGTTGAAGTTGAACCCGTCGCCCCCGCCGCTTTCTTCTAGGCCGCCGCGGAGACCACTCAATCCGGGGACGGCGGTGCCCTGAGGCACATAGGGGCGGAGTCCGAGACCCGGTACTTCTTCTCGTACCGGTCTCTCTTACCAGGAGCCATGGACGGGTTCTTCAGGATCGCCAGCCCCCAATCCCAGATGTCGTCCAGTAACGGAATTGAGAGGACAGTCTTCCGCATGGCCTCCCGCCGTTGGTAGAGGAAACCTTCCTTCTTCTGTTCTTTGGGGCAGAGCTGGAAGAGCTCAGTGTTACACCTCGACCTTCGCTGCATTACACTCCCCGGGGTCTGCCCCATGCCTCTTCAGTCTTCCGTGTTAATAAGGACAGTTGGGGAGCTCCATGCAAGGCCAGAAAGAGGGACAAGAAAGTGGTTGCTCTTCATAAGGGGCTACGGCGCCGTCATGCACCTTTTTTCTCACGCTGGCAGCTGCCGTGGAGAATAGCTGCAACAAACTACATTTCCCAGAAAACCTGTCAAGGATTGTAGTTCCCGGCGTTAATACGGGAGCCTCATTTTCGAATATGTCACGCCTCCTTGTTGTATTTAAACCACATCGGTTTTCAGAACGCTGCTTCTGTTTATAGTTACAACCGGCATTTTCTGAAGTGCTCCTTCTGTACCTTAAATCTGGAAGTCTCCTGTTTTTTACGTGTACCGACCTTGCCTGCACACGGACTCCTACTTCTTGATTGTACTTTGGCTTTGTTTGCTGACCATCTGTGTACCAGACCTCTTGCCTGCTGCCTGGACTCCTGGATTGTGATTTTGTTGTGTTTGCTGACCGCCCGTGTACCAGACCTTTCGCCTGCTCCTGGACTCCTGGATTGTGATTTACTTCCTGTTTGAATACCATAACTTTTGACCACGGACTCTTGAAATCCTTCATTAAAGTGCTCCCTTTCTCCTGGGGAATAACACTGGTAAGAACAATTCTTCATTTGGAATCCTGTCTTCATCGTACTGTTACCTCATCTTTGGACAACATTGCTTTATTTCTAAAGTGCCTTTTGGAACGCTTTGCTGTGGTGCACCATCCCGAAACCAGTGCGACCCTCGTTCCGTCCGGGGATAGCTACCCTACTAACCTTCCTTTTTTTATTTTATACTTTTTTTGTTGCCCAGGATTCTTTACACTACTCTTACTTCCACCAGTGGTAAAGTATATTTCCTTGATTACCAATGTTGGGCAGTTTCACATTTAGCTACTATAAGTTTCACATTTAGCTAGTATCTAAAGCCTCTTCTGCTTTATAGGTTGCTCCAGCTCCTTTTTTATGGCTTAAGGGGAACTCACTCAGGTACTCTATTTAAGGGTAATAGTCTTGGGGAAAGCCAGGGTTGAATCTGACAGAATATTCATCTCTTGTCTTTTCTTTACAGCTGGGTCCGTGGCGGTGTGTTCTCCCCGCTCTTTTGATTGATCGGTCCCCTTGTCTGTATAGTTCAGCAGGTGGTCATATCAGTTTAAAGAGTTCATTCCCTCAAAGAGAGGAGGCTCGGGTGGAGGCTCCAACCCGAGCTCCTTCAAGCAACTCTCCAGCACAAGAGGTCCGGTCTGTTTTACACACTCCCCATTCCGGTGAGTAACACTCAGATGCCCTGGTGATCATGGCATGGAAATAGCAAATTTCGTTGGGGGGGGGGCTGAGGATGTGGTGAAGGGAGGTCCATTCCGCCGTCACCGCTGTCGTCGTCTGTCCCTTCGTTGCTGTCTCCGTTCCCATCTCATCCCTCGGAGGAGGGGATGGGGTGAAGGCTGGAAGGGGGAGGAGGATGGACTCGTCTCCACTTGCTCGGTGGGCTCCCCGACGGACCAGGCCCCGCTGGATCGTCGGTGGGGGGTAAGAGCATCCTTGTCCTTATCTCCGCACACAGGGTCTGTATAGCCATCAAGATAGCTCCTGAATTGTCCTGTGGAACGGGTACCGGCTGCACCGGGACTGACGGCTGGGGCGCGGGGTCCTCCGCAGCCCTATCTTCCTTGTCACCCCCCCGTTGCTCTCCTCATCGGCCTCGTCGGGATCCTACCCGTGGGCCGTGGATTCCTCGAATTTCTTGTCCAGAATCCTTTGGACGCTCGCCAACTCATCCTTAGAGGTGGTATCTGTGTCCGTTATGGCTACCGTGCCCCCCCTCTTTCTCCTGCTGGGGTTTCACGGAGGTCTTCTCGATAGGCAGAAACGATGATTCCCTCCTGGGTGGCAGGGAAACTCTAGCCCCTGAAGTCACCTCCACTGGGGAACCCTCTGTAGATTTCACCAGGGCCGCCACGACACCCTCAATCGAGGCATTAGCTGGGTGAATCAGGGCCTTCACGACCTTGGGCGTGCCTGAGGCCTTCACCTTGGGGGGAGGGCCATCGCCTCGCTCCCCCTCGGCTGTCTCAATCGGGATCGACCGGGGCTGCTCCCGAAGCTTACCCGGGTTCTCTGACTTCCTCTTTACTGAGCCAGAGTGTTGGCTCGTGGTTGATGTCGTCGGTGACAGTGCGCCCTGCCTGGCAGCCAAGGAGCCTGACCGATCGGCGCTCCCGGTGCCCGAGGACTCGCACTGCTCTGCCTTTTGTTGGGCCCCCGTCGCCAGGTCTTAGAAAACCACTCGGATTTCTTCCTCTTCTCACCTGCTGCTGGGCTCTCCCCTCCAGCCAGTTGGCGAGTTGAATACGACGATCCTTCATAGTCCGTTCGGACATGTTCTTGCAAAACGCACAGTCCTTCTCCACGTGCAATTTGTCATTGTGAAGGCAGTCGAGGCAGCGAGAGTGCTCATCCTCCTTAAAGATGTTCTGGAGTCTGCATCCAGGGCAGCTCCTGAACAACTTGGATCCAACAGGCGTCATGCTTCCCTTGTCCTGGGACATGTCCACGCAGGGTAGGCCTCAAAGATCTTCTGGAATCCTCAGAGAAGTGGAAAACACGACGAGAAGATGCCCCTGAGGAGCGTAGAAAATTCCAAAGATGGGTCCCCGTGAATCAGAAGTGAAGTCGGTGGAGCTTGAAGCTCGATTGACCGAAAATATAAGAGTAAAGTCTTTGAAAAAATGCAAAACGCAGTAAACGCTTGAGAGCTAAGCACAAGGACTCCCAGCACTTGAATGTGCGGTAAAAATCTGAAGATGGCTGCCAGAGGAGGGGCTTAGGTAGAGGGCAGTTATTGGCTGGGGGCAGTATGACCCAGAGGCCAGTGATTGGTTACTAGTAGAAAGACAGTTCAGAAATTAAACTGAAACTGATTTTTTCTTTACCGAGGATTCCTAGCCTGACGACGGGGAATATTCATGAGCATGTGAATCCATGCCAGACCCCATGCTGGAGAAGTGGGAAAGGGGCCTGGAAACTCCCAATTTCAAACATCTCCTACCTAGCAGGTGTATGCTCAAAATCTCTATCGGAAATAAAAGCATAGTACATAATTGTTGGGTCGTGTGAGATGTCCCTGCTGCATTCTATTTAGGCAGGGACATTCTCAATAGTTTAGCCATTAACTTGGACCTGATAAATTACAAAGCCTGGTCCCGACTAGGGGTTAATCCCATGGATTTTGATGATTCAGAGAAAGCATTTTGGTCAGCCCAATTGCTGCCGTATGCACTTGAAGTTCAGATTGGAGAGGAGGTCACCATCCCAGGACGGACACGACTATTCCCACTCGAATTAAAAATTAAGAGGTCAGAAACTGCAAAATCCTGACGCATATGTACACCTCAATGCCCATCTCCAACAGCAGGAGTTGCGGTTAAACCCAACACCATTAATCAATGTAGGACACAACACCATTCCAATATTGATGGATAACAGCAACCTTAGGAGTATCACTCTGGGCGCAGGCACCATTACTGGAATGGCGGTTGATGACCAACATTTTTCCATGGATCTAGGTAATGAACTGATAGGACCAATCCTCAATGACTGTTTTAACAGTGATAGTGACAATGACTCACCACCAGACAGGATCTTCAACGTGCAAGGGGGGAATATCCTGGTGTACTGTTCCTGCTCTTACGGTAAGGAAGAGGTGACTTGTGACATCAGGCAGGATGAGGTGATCTTCCAGGTCCGCAATGACAGCCTCGCCTACCTGAAACCCTCTGTCCAGGTTAATACTCTCACCAAGGACCTCTCCACCCAGTTGGAGGAGGCCGCTGAGATAGCAAAACCGGAAGTCTTTCCTAGCTGATGCCTGTGAGACTCCAGAGCAAAAGCAAAGGTTGAAACAGGTTTTCTTAGATTTTCGAGATCTCTTTGCGGTGGACTCGTATGACTGTGGTCGCACCGAAATCCATACAACAATTCCCACGGTCCCTGGAATTACTCCAGTGTTTGTAAAGCAATACCGCTTGCCTTTCGCATCCATGGAGTCCATGACAGAAATAATCAAAAACCTTGAGTCCCGTGGGATAATTCGTCTAGTCCACAGCACCGTTAATAATCCGGTGCTGGGGATTTTAAAACAGAACGGCAAGTGGAGACTCTGTGCTGACCTTAGGGAGCTAAAGAAACGGGTCCATATGTCCCGATGGCCTCTCCCCTACATTGACCAGGGGCTGGCCCAGATCCAGGGGCCAAAGGTATACACTGCCATTGACCTGACCAATGGGTACTGGACTGTGCCTGTCAGTAGGGAGGATCAATACAAGCTGGCCATTACCTTCGGGGGGCATCAGTACACCTGGACCCGGACTCCCTTCGGATACATCAACTCCAGAAACAAATTCAACATCTTTTTACACACCGCCATGCCTGACTTGGGTGAAAGGGGTAACTTGGCCTATGTGGATGGTGTCCTGATAAAAAGCTCAACTGTGGAGGAACACATAGCGGAAATCCGTTATGTTCTGACACAATTGAAGGTTTCCGGAGCAAAACTCCCCTTCCAAAAGGCACGGTGGTGCAGAACCTGTGTCAACTTCTTCGGGCATGAGATAACTCCTGAGGGTCTATGTCCCCAGGAGAATAAAGTGGAAGCACTCTTAAAAAAGACCCCTCAACTCTGCGTGAGATAACACGAAAGGCGGGGGGGTCAAGTGGGAGTGGGGTCCAGATCAAGCCGAGGCAATAAAGCAACTCAAAAGAAGCCTCTCACAAGCGCCTTGGCTAGCTAACCCTGTCAAAAACAAGGAGTTCTTCTTGGAGACAGGGTTCTCGAATGCATCCTTGACCGTAGTATTATATCAAAAGCATGACATGGTCAATAAAGTCATCTCCTATGCAAGCAAGACTTTATCCTCTGTTGAGGAAAAATTCAACGATTGTGAGAAGGTCCTTCTGGCAATGGTGAGGGCATTGAAAAATTACTGCCCGTTCATCCAGGGGGAACACATCATAGTGAAGACTCCCCACCAGCCTTTGCAATATCTCGAAAGTGACAGAATCCGGGCCGGAAACGTGAGTAATTCCAGAATTACTTCCTGGATTCTGTCAATGCAAGGCTTTCCTGTGGAGGTCAGATATGGCCAAAACAAGAAGAGTCCGCTCGCGCAAGGTCTGACTGACTTGCATGATTGTGCCAGAGAAAACTGTCTCGAGGACGAAAGTCTTAAAACCCAGGACAACATGGAGGCGTACCTGAATTCCCCGCACAAAGTCTATGAAGAAGACAAGTGCAAGGGAATGCCCACAGTTTATGTGGACGGTGCTCCTACCATGTTGATAACAACGGGGGAAAGGAACTGGTGGGCGGCGTTAGGAATGCCTGGGTGAATAATGCCCTGCAACCCTCCGCTGGGTACAAAATCGGTCCCAATACTAGTCAGGTGGCAGAGTTGATGGCAATTCATCAGGCCATCCTCACTGCCGCCCAACACCAACTCCACAAACTGGTCATAATCACTGATTCAGATTATGTCCGGAACGGGTTCGTGGAGCACCTGGTTAATTGGAAAACCAAAGGCATGCTATGTGTGAATAATAAACCGCTCAAACACGGCAAGCTCATCCAAAATATTGATGATCTGGTCTCCTCTAGTAGGATGACCATCTATTGGAAAAAGATCAAGGGTCATTCCAGAATAGAGGGGCCAGACAAAACTGGTAATGACCTACCTGATCAGCTGGCCAAAACCAGAGCCATCCAGTGGGAGCTCCTCGAGATCGAGTCCCTGTTGGGGGAAATCCAGGTCACTGCTATCACTAGGTCCCAGACAAATGCTCACAATGAATTCTCAACTGCCCAATGGAGTAAGGAGACCGTAGATGCACATTTAATCACGGCACAAAAAGGGGATCCGATTATTGGTAAATTTTATCAACACATTGAGGACCCTGCGAACGTTCTCCTGATGGATACCGATTACATTGGGAAAGAGGACCTCAGGGTGTTGATGAAATGTTAAAAAAAATGTGAATCCAAGATGGTTTGTTGGTAAGGAGATCCATATCTGGCTGTGACCAGTGGGTGGTCCCTACTTCATTCCAAAGCCTGATGCTAAGTCACGCCCATGACGTGGCCACAGCCAGTCATCAGGGGTTTCTTACTACTCTAGAAATCTTGTGAGAGGTTGCATATTGGCCACACATGGGGCATGACCTTGCCCAATATTTGAATGGGTGTCTTGTGTGTTCACAATTTTAGCCAACTTCACTCACACTGAGCTCCCCTCCAGAAGGGAATAGTTTCTTACCTGTAACTCCATTTCTCCAGCATTGGTATCTTTCATGGATTCACATGCTTAGAATATTCCCCGTCGTCAGGCTAATATTCCCCGTCGTCAGGCTGGGAATCCCCGGTACATTATATAGACCCTTTCATGGGAAAACTTTTTCGACGCTTATGCGTCCTATCCACCTCGTTTTGTATCATGCGTGCCCGTACCGTCAGGACGTCATGATATAAATACAGGCCCCGCCCCCGCGCTCCCTCAGATTTCGGCCCCCAAAGTAGTGGGGGAACCGGTTTGCATGTTCAGGGGAGGCAGGCGGGCGCATGTGTATCCATGAAAGATACCAATGCTGGAGAAATGGAGTTACAGGTAAGAAACTATTCCCTTCTCCAGCATTGGATCTTTCATGGATTCACATGCTTAGAATAGATTACATAGCAGTACCACCCCCAAAGAGGAGGCGTGCATGCAAACCCATATACTTTCTTCGCAAAGCCCGTTCCCTATGATCATGTATACATTAGAAATCGTTAACATAGGAAAACGAACCACATACAGTCATAAATTCCACAGGATGCAACCCCTCAGCCGGGGCTTACCTTATTGGAATAGGTGTCGGAGCACCGCCTGTCCCATCCGGGTATCTTCGGCATGTTGCTGCGACAGGCAGTAATGGCGGGTAAAGGTGTGTGTCGCCGCCCAGGTAGCCGCCATGCAGATGTCCCCCAGAGGGACTCCGGCCCACAGTGCCGTCGACGATGCCGCTGCTCTAGTTGAATGAGCTCTTGGCCGTCGTAGAAGAGGTTTCCCTGCCCTGGAATGGCAGTACGAAATGGTAGATGACACCCATCTTGACAGTCCTTGCTTTGAAATGGCTTTTCCTCTAGCACCCAAACCATAGGCCACGAACAGCTGTCTCGTTTCTCTGAACGGTTGCGTACGATGAAGATAAAACTTGAGGGCCCTTTTTACATCCAATGTGTGTAACATGCGCTCCGCTCCCGAGCATGGCTCCGGAAAAAACGTAGGCAACACACTAGAGGAGTGTTTATGGAACACCGAAGGAGCTTTTGGTATGAACTGTGGGTTAGTGGCTAGGACTACCTTGTTCTTGAAAAATCGTAAGTATGGTGGGTCTACCATTAGAGCCTGAACTTCTGAAATACGTCGGGCTGAAGTGATGGCCACCAGGAAGGCCAATTTCCACGACAAAAACTTTAGAGACGATGATGACATTGGCTCAAAAGGCGGCTTCATAAGAGACGTTAAGACCAGATTGAGGCTCCACTCCGGCGGAAATTTCTTCTCTGGAGGGAAACTCCGAAAGAGGCCTTTAAGGAAGTGCTTAATCAGGCGGTCGCTGAACAATGGTGCCGAATGCCGTTGACGAGTAAACCTGGAAATGGCTGCCAGGTGTACTTTTATTGACGACACCGACAGGCCCTTTTGAGCTAAGAACAGCAAGTATGGAAGGAGGTGTTCCGGCTTAATCGATTGCGGGGCCAAACCTGGTTGATCCTCGCACCATTGACAGAAACTTCTCCATTTGTACGCGTATGAGGCGTTTGTGGAAGGTGCTCTTGCCGCTTGCAGGATACGCCGACAGTCCTCTGGAATCGTTAGCCGACCAAATTCGGCGAAGTCAGGAGCCAGGCCGTCAACTTGAGGCTGTCCGGGTCGTGATGCCAAACGACACCCTCCTGTCGAGACAGAAGGTCGGGGGCCTTCTGGATTCTCATCGGTTCCACCACCGCTAAGTGTAGCAGGTCTGAAAACCACACCTGTCTGGCCCAGTACGGGGCCACCAGAATTACCCGACATGGGTACCTGAGGATCCATTGCAACGTCCTCCGGACAAGGGGAAATGGAGGGAATGCGTACAGGAATTTGTTCGTCCATGGGAAGGAGAACGCATCCCCCAGTGAACCCTGCTGAGGCCATCTGCTTGCGTACCGATGGCATTTCCTGTTGTTCTTCGTCGCAAAAAAGGTCTATGGAAGGATGTCCCCATTTCTTGAATACATGTTGTAGTTGTTGGTCGTTCAGCACCCATTCGTGAACTTCGTTCATTTCTCTGCTGAGGGCATCGGCTTCCACATTTTTCACGCCTGGCAGGTGGAATGCTAAGATTTTCATGTTGTGTTGCAGGGCCCAATGCCAGATTTTCTGTGCCTCCGTCGATAGGGACCTGGAACGTGTCCCTCCTTGTTTCCTCAAGTAGAACATCGTAGTGGTGTTGTCCGTCATGACACGCACCACCGAGTCCCTCAGTTGAGGAAGAAAAGATTTCAGAGCCCATCGCACTGCTCTCAGTTCTAGCAGGTTGATATGCAGGGAGGACTCCTGCAACGACCACTGGCCTTGTACCTGTAACGTATCCAGATGAGCTCCCCATCCGCTTAGCGATGCATCCGTCACCACCGTCTTTTGGAACTCTGGTTCCAGTAGAGGCATTCCTTTTGTTAGATGAGTAGACACTCTCCACCAGCAGAGTGGTTGAACTAGTTGTTCGTCGACGACCAGTCTGTCGGACCAGCGACCTCGGCTCTGCGCCCAACGGTCCGCTAGAAATTCCTGGCAAGGTCTCATAAACAGACGGCAGTTGTTTATCAACGGAATGCAGGACGACATGGTCCCTAGCAGGGACATGTACTTGCGCACTGAAACCTTGGTACCGCCTCTCCATTCCGACGCCTTGCTTTTAAGTTTCTGAATTCTTTCGCTGGATGGTCTCACCAGGCTTGTGTGTGTATGAAACTCCGCTCCTAGAAAGACTAAGGTCCTCGAAGGCTCTACGGAGGACTTGTTGAAGTTTATTGCGAAGCCCAGTTCCTGTAAGAGGGACATTGTGGCCCTTAGACTGTCTCGTGTTTGTTCCTTGGACGAACCTCTGACCAGCCAGTCGTCTAGATATGGATAGACATGGTGACCATCCTTCCTTAAATGGGCCGCTATAGGGGCCAAGCACTTGGTGAACGTCCTGGGGGAGGACTTGAGCCCGAACGGGAGGACCTTGAACTGAAAATGCTTTCTCCCGACGACGAACCTTAAATATCTCCTGTGTCGTGGGCGTATTGGGATGTGAAAATAAGCATCTTGAAGGTCTAGTGATGATAGATAATCCATGGGTTGCACCGACCTGATAACCTCTTGGAGCTTTAGCATTTTGAATTTTAGGCTCTTTAGCCACTTGTTGAGTACCCTCAGGTCGAGAATGGGCCTCCATTTGCCGTTTGGCTTCTTGACAACGAAGAACCTGGAATAAACTCCTTGTCCTTCCTGTGCCACAGGAACTCTCTCTACCGCCCCTTTTCGCAACATAAGCGCCGCCTCTTGTCGTAGGATTCGGAGGTGGGGCTGTGTCGAGAATAAAGGAGGAAGACGCGGAGGCTTGTCTTTGAATTGTAGCGCATGACCCATGCGAATCGTGTCTAGAACCCATCGATCTGTGGTGATGCATTTCCATCGGTCGAAGTGATGAGAGACTCGACCCCCCAGGACGTTCCGAAGGCCGTCATTGGTTGCTGGTTTGCTTGTTCTTCGTTGACGACGGACCCGAGCCTCGCCGCCTGGAGGCTTGATAGTCCCTGCTTCTACGTGCCGACTGGGATGCTCTTCTGAACCCTTGTGAAGAGTACGAGGGCCTGTTAAATCCACGGTCCCTCGAGGCTCCAAAGCGGGAGTTTCCAGAAGCACCCCTGAAGGGGCGAAAAGAGCGAAAGTTTCTACCCGTTTGAAGGGCGCCGAGGGACCTAGCAGTATCCGTGTCTTCTTTCATCCCTTTCAACGCTTCATCAACCTTTTCGCCAAACAGGTGTTCCCCTTCGCATGGCATGTCGAGGACTTTGTACTGGACTTCAGGACGGAAAGTAGTACATTTGAGCCACGCTTGTCGACGAAGCACTACTCCATGGTTGATTTGTTTGAAGCCAGACTCTGCTAGGTCAACTGCGATATTAATAGCGTGGTTCGAGGCCTCTTCGCCATCCCGCACCAGTAACATAGCTGCTTTTCGGTGTTCGTCTGGCAGGTTTTCTAGGATAGGGGCTAGTTTGTGCCACATTTCTCTATCATATCGTGACACGATCGCTAAGGAATTGGCTGCTCTTACTGTCGTCGCTCCGACCGAGAGCACCTTTTTTCCAAAGGCGTCCTGCCTCCTAGCCTCGCTTTCCGGTGGCGTTGAACATTTTTGCTGTACCCTGGCCTTCCTAGCCGCTGCCGCCGACACAACCGAGTCAGACAGAGGCTGTGATGTTAGACATTTTGGAGTGGACTCCGGAGCTTTAAACTTTTTCTCGATCCGTCCCTTTATGGCTGGCTCCGAGAACGGATGGCGCATCGTCTTGAGACCTTCTTGCCACACGTGGTCCAGGATTGGGATGGCAAATACCGATTTTCTCCTTTGACCCATGTGGTCAAAAAGGAAACAGTCTTTCGTCTGCTCCTCAGGAATCAAGCCGAACTCGGAACAAGCTTTTCCCATCATTGCATGGAAGGCTCCCACATCATCCGGGGGAGATGGCTGTGTCTGGCTCCTCGTAGACTCTAACTCTACATCCGAATTCCATGTTGGGTCCCTCAACGGTGACAGGGAGATGTCTGACCCCGAGTCACCCAGTATAGAGTCGGACTCCGACAACTCACCCTCCTCCTGAGCTCGAGGACGATCTTTTACCACCTGGGGAGCCGATGGGTGTTTAGTCGTCGAGCGAGCCGTACAAGTTTGCTCGTCGACGGAAGGTACAGAAAAAAGTGACGATGACGTCCCAGGTTGGGGGAACTGCGTATCCAGCCGTTGCAGGAGCTTCTGAAGAGTATTAAGCACATCCAGAGACAAAACCGTCTGGGGGGTCAGTAACGTGGATGATATAGGTACCATACCCCCGCTCGCACTCATCGTCGTCGTCGCCGACGTGGAAGGCCGTAAGCCTAAATCCGATGGCTGCAGAACCGTGTCACCTTCTCCTTCCGCCGAGCAGGCCGTGTCTGGCTGCAGTAAGACCTCAGGGGGGATCGGGTCATAGACCTCTGGCAGCCAAGCCATAGACTGAGTCTCCGTCGACGAAGGAATCCCAACCGCTGCTGCCTGAACGGTAATAGGCATCGTCAATGACACCAAGGTTGACAAGCACGTCGTCGTCGTCGAGCCCTTAGACTTCGTCGTCTCTCCGTCTTAGATGATGAGGAGGAGGAGGGCTTTTTATGTGATGAGGAAGATCCAGCATGTTTCCCCTTATGCTTGTCCTCAGTGCGAATTTCCGCTGGCCGTACCTTTTTTCGATGGAGGCTCCGACTTGCTCCTGGAGGCCGTGGAGCCAACTTCCGAAGCCGGGTAGGCACCCGCTCCGTCATTAAGCCAGTCGACCAGCCTTCTTTTACGGTCCTTAAGGTTTTTTGGGAGAAACCCTGGCATATCTCACATGTATCCGCCGTGTGGAGCGGGTGGAGACAGTAGATACAGTCCATGTGGCCGTCTCCTTCATAAACTTTTTTGAGGCCACATGTTGCACACGGGCGAAATAACGCTTTTCCAGACATAATTCTCCAGAATTTGAACTTCGCCGAAGCGAAACAGAAAAAACAACCTAGTTTTCACTAGTAGTAAACACGAGGATCCCACTACTTTGAAAGACGGTTGAAATCTGAGGGAGCGCGGGGGCGGGGCCTGTATTTATATCATGACGTCCTGACGGTACGGGCACGCATGATACAAAACGAGGTGGATAGGACGTCAAAATAGTTTTCCCACGGGAAAGGGTCTATATAATGTACCGGGCATTCCCAGCCTGACGACGGGGAATATTAGCCTGACGACGGGGAATATTCTAAGCATGTGAATCCATGAAAGATCCAATGCTGGAGAAGAGGGGGGTGACACTGCCTTGGACAGATTTACAAGTAGATTTCATCGGGCCCGTGATTCGCTCCTCTAAGGGGAACAAGTACTTGTTAACTGTAACATGCTTGTTTACCAAATGAGTGGAATGTCTCCCGGCCCCAAATTGTAAGGCAAAGGCAGCAGCTGCCCTGATGATCAATCACATCTTCTCGTGTTTTGGCCTACCCCAAAGGATTGAGTCAGACCGAGGTAGTCACTTCACCAGTGAAGTGATGACAAAGATGTGGGAGATACTTGGGGTAAAAAGGAAACTTCACATTGCATACCGCCATCCTCTAGTGAGGGAGTTTAGAGGTACAATAAAACTATTGTGAGCATTTAAAAAATATTTGTGGTAGATTCTGGGCCAAGTTGGGACATCCGATTACCGCTTGTCCTGATGGCCATCAGATCTACACCTTCTTCTGCGACCAAGATGTCTCCAATTGAGCTGATGACTGGGTGAAGGATGGTACTACCTCAGCATCTGCTTTATAGAACACAGGAGCAGACACTGATTAACGCCTCCACAACTCATGAGTATGTTGAGAATCTGAGAAAACACCTTCAACATGCTTTTGCGTACGCTCAGTGGAATCTAAAATGATCTGCAGAGGGGATGAAGACTCAGTATGATCTAAAAACAACCAAAAAGATATACCAAGTAGGAGAAAGGGTCTACTTGTACAATTTCCAAAGAAACCAGACCAAAGAGCACACATTTTTGCCTAGCTGGTGAGGACCTTTTGAAATTGTAGACAAAATCTCACCTGTCGCCTACAGAATCAGCATTCCCCAAAGGCGAATTGACAGAAGAGAAATGGGTCCAAGGGTTGTCACCCTAGGCACACTTTGCAACAAATTGAAGGGCCCAGAGAGAATCAAACAGAGAAGACATCGGAAACATGAGAATAAGGAAAAGAAGAACCACAAGGGAAATTACTAGGATTTATAAATATGATTCTGTAACAGGGAGTATTTTTCTTCATTATCAAGTAATGTAATTAAATGCCTCTGTATCCCACTGCTGTCAACCCGATTGGTGGGCACTTAGTGAAAAATTGTTGTAACCGGTTTGCATTCTTTTTCATAGATTCATACTGATTGCGCCTATCTAATAACAAAGTAGAACCGCCCGGCAACCTGGAAGGGAGAAACCAAAGGAGATCCAGGAATGTCGCTCCACACCATGAAAGGAAGATCCCAGGGAAAGCAGGTGGTGACGTAATACGTTACGTCCAGAGACAACAAGAGGAGCAGGGCGCACCATTCTCTGACGGAAGAAGGACTCATACCTGCCTGTTCCTGTTGTATCCCATGGAGAAATCCCACTTGCCTGACTCTCCCTCGACTTTAAAGCCCAGGACGGGGGGTGTGTGGGATATATTGAGCCACTCAACGGCATTGCCCCACATCACTAAGCTGCATTTGCGCAAGAAACAGCAACCTGGCTGCACTGGCGCCTGTGCACACCAGGACCTCAACACTGCATTTTGGCAGTAATAAAAAGATGGCTGCCCCATCCTGCCCAGCACACTTCAGGCAAGATGAAACGAGAGGACACACTGAAAAAGTATGCCAGTGTGTTCTGAAAAAAATAAATGGGATCAAGTGAAAAGGCAGCACTGCATTGCTGCAAAAGCCAAAAATCCCCTTCAAAATGAAACATTTTCACCCTTTAAACATGCTGCTTTGACGCTAATTCCATCTGTTGAGGGAGCTGCCAAATTGAATTTAAAGAAAGAAATGCTAGCAGTTTTAACACATGTGGAAAAATTGACTTTGCTGACTGAAGAAAAAATTGGCCTGTTTAAAAATAAATTGTGAATGAAAGCCTGCTTACTTAGCAATGTAAAGGGATTATGTTAGTTGTGATAATACACACATAGGCTATCTTCTTTCAAAGGTTTGTTTTAATTCAGGACCCAAAATAGGAAATTAAAGAGTTCAAAACACATGGGCTGGATTTGCAAGCTCTCAGAAAAAAAAACAGTCATTCCAGTTGCCAGCCAGGAAACTTCCCCAAGGAAGGGAGATACACCATAGATCCAGGACACATAAGTGATAATTGCTACCTTGAAAAACTTTGAATGGACCAGGACAAAGAAAGTGCACACGCTCGTCAGACATTCGTCTGTGCTCCAGGCTGGGACAATAGAAGTCCTGGGACACTAACCTGTCAAGTGTAAGGGGCAATAAAACCTTCAATAAATATGAGAAACCCCTACCTTGCCTTGAAGGAAATGACAGTTGGTTGCAGTGGGAGGAAGGAAAAAAATGATCTAGTGACAATGGGCTGCATTTTGGTGCCAAAGACTATTTTATGAAGAAACTTTAAAGACGTTTTATCTCTGCAGCAAGAATTAGTAAAAATGTAAAATGTTCGCAGTTTCAAATATAATTTTATGGGCTTTCTGTTAAAACTTGGTAGAACTCATTGGCTCATGGGGAACATAAATTACAAAATATGCCAGATTCCAAGGAAAGTATTAATATTTTAAACATAAAGTTTTGTACATACAGAAAGGCGAAACAAGGTCCCACAGACCTGAGGATTGGACTCGTCTGTGCTGCACATAATATGTAACCTGTGTGTATAATTTGCCAAGAGATTGCAAGTGTATAAATGTATGTTTTTGGCAAAATCTGATTTTCAGTAAATTAAATGTGGGAGTTTTTTGGACATTGTAAAACTCACCTAATAAACCTGACATCATTCCGTTGGAAATCCAACCAGTTGAGAGCAAGGCAGAGACTAGTGCACTTGCCCAATCCAAGTAATTTAGGGGCGTGCATAGTTAACCTTGCCCAGCCTATACTTCGATGATGTCATTTTGCACTATAAATAAGGGTCCCTGACAAGACTCTAGAGACAGACACTCTTACTGATTTTCATGTGCCGGCATCCTGTTCCATCTATCCAGACACCAGATCCCAACTACAAGGTCAAACATTGCTGATCCTACTCCAGGGTCCACTGCAAAACTCACGCATTGCTGATCCTGCGCCAGCAAGACCTCAAATTCTAAAAACACAAAATATCCCATTAACAATGGGCAAACTCTGGTATCTTTGGCATCCTGATCCAGCATGGCTTGCTGCCACTCACTGCATGCTGCTGCCATCCTGCTACCCTGATGACCTATATTATCCAGTGACCAGAATTGCCAGTCCAGAAGTGCTACCCGGTAACCAGTCCCTGCCCAGCTGATCCTGTCCTGCTGATTTTGTCTGGCTGTCCATTATTAGACCAGATCTGTGTTGAGACCAGATCGCTGTCTGTCCAGAAACAAAAAACTTAAAAGTGGACTGTGAGTATCAATTGCCACCCAATCTATACCCATAGCCTATCTTGTCTTTATCCTCATCCCACTCTCTAAGTCATCCTATCCTTACCCTGATAACTTGTAATAACGTCAGAATCATTCTTGCAACCCTGCCTTTGATTTCTAGTGCTAGCGCCATCTCTGTAGTAATTCTGCCTTGTGTAAATCCTATTCGAGCAGAGTAAAACTGATCTTGTCAAAACTGATTTCCTTTCCTTTTTCACTGCTCTATTTTACTCAAAACGCACCTTTGTAGATTTTTCATAACTCACTCAATTTATCAGCTAGAGACTTAATTTCAGTTCCATTTTGTACCTACGATCTAAAGCTACACCCCAACTGAAAAACCATTGCGATTTACAATATTTCACCCGTTTTTATTAAAAACCGTTTGGGTAATTTCAAGCAGGAATTGCAAAGTTTGCAAAATTTCCAACATGTCATTTGCTGCATTCTTTGTAAACCTGCCACTCATTTTCGAACTGTATGCTCGTGCTAATCTAGTGAAACACCCGGGTAGCCTTGAAAAAAAGCCACTTTTTGCCTTTAAAAGTAATTGTAACCGTAGACAAAAATTGGTGCATACCTACCTGGAGAAAAGAAATTATGAACCAGTTTTAAATCAGTGGGGTCTCCCACCCGTGATAGGTCCCTACAAGTCACTAAAAGTGTGGGCACTGTGCAGCATGCCCATATACCGAGACACGACACACATTTGAACATGGGAAAATGAAGTGGACCCTTAGAGGCCGTACAAACTGCCTTACTAAAAATGCAGTATATATCATTTTATGGCCATGTGATCAGATGTACTTAGACAAGACCATGAGAGAAATACGCATGAGAATTTCAGAGCACAGGTCCTGTGTCAAAAACTAGATGAAGGACAAGCCATTACTAGACCATTTCGTGAGAGCAAAACACACAGATAATGATATTAGATGGTTTGCATTACAAACAATAAAGGTCCCAACACGTGGAGGAGATGTGAGTAGTCTACTCCACAAATTAGAACAAAGATGGATCCACTCTCTTGATTCTGTGAAGACCGGCATGAACATTGCCGTAGAATGGAATAGACTATTCTGAACCTAATCAGAACCTGTACTCTATCCTATGAAGTATAAGGACAGACACCTGTGGTGACAACTGTGTAGAAAATGAATCACCATACTTGATGCTGTGTTAACAGTAATGGTCATTGCAGTTATGCAATATGAAACTGAGAAGTCACTAAGGGTTTCTTAGAACTTCAACCAGAATTTGTGTTGCAATAAGGAACATATTGAATCCAAACAAAGGGAGGTTTTTTTCTCCCTGATGGTTTGGCAGCTTAATTATATGTGGTGTAATACTGGGCAGTATCCAATACACAGTACTTTAGCATCACATTGTATTGGACATATGATGCTTATCTGGTGTAGTTACCACACGTCAGTAGGAAGAGAGGTACAGTATTTGTTACGCTGCAGTCTCCTTTCTATGACTGGCGGAGTCCTCACGGAACAGAGCCCGCCTTTTATTTCCATGAAAGGTTACTTCCGTATGAGTTGGAAATGCTGCGGTTGTTTTGGTATGTGACGGGAAGGTCTCAGGAAGAACGTTTGCACAGCACCCTAGAGGTAAGGAAACCTACGGCAGCATCAGTAACACGTCAAAATTAAATTTCATCGAAATGGGTTACTTTTCGTGACGTATTCTACGAGTGACAACGAATAGTGAGGCATTTTTTGCCATTGAAAGACCGTGGCATTAGAGGATCATTAGTAATGCCATCATGACTTTAGAAACTCTGGATTTGGGCCATAGTAGATAGTCTTCTCTGGTTGCAGAGAGCACATACTGAATGGCGGTCACACGGAGCAATATATTTAAATGGAAACTGAAAAACATGCATTATCATTTGGGCATAATTATGGTAATGGCTCTATGCAATTAGGATGTCTTCAAGGGGCAATATTGTAAAGGTGTGGTTTTTTATGATACAGATGCAGGGGTGAGACCGCAGAACCTGAAGTGCGTATAACTACAACATTGAGCCCGATACAAGATTCAATTGTCTAATATGGGTGAGCGCGCGTATCTTTATTGCTACATGTATATGATAATTATGCAATTTGGAACTAAACCCAAACAAATAAATATGGCTCTAGTAAGAGATATTCATTTGTAGATCTAAATGCTGTGGAATAGAACCATGGTTGTATTGACAGTCTGGCATTGTTAAAGCACTGAGCCATCTTGCAGCCCTGTTTGGACGTAAGTGACTAAGGGTTTTCTCCTGTTTTTTTCCGGGTTGTGTCAGGACAGTTCAACTGTTCCAGCCTTGATTAGGACACGGAATGTTAACTCTGGGGCTATGGTTTATAGGTTGCTATTTAATTGATCCTAATCGGAAGGACACAGACGGTTCGAAGACCACAACGAGGTCCGCTCGAGCCAGAGGTATTGGTTTTCCCAACACTTACATGATCCTCCATCAAAAAAGATTTGGAGGTCAGTGTGAGTCAGCACAATGGAGTGATTTGGGTTGTGTAGCATAAATTAAATATGCTGTGACAAAGAAATGAGGCTGGATAATATTATGTGCGTTTGTTGTTTTTAGGTGGCTGTTAACTGTAGAACATGTGAAGACATCTATCACCTATATATTTTGGCATAAGCAGACACTGAACTGCGTTATTGTATGTATATATCATCCTGAAGAAGGTCCTAAGAATTGTGGGCATGAGTGGTGCCGATACGGACCGAAATATATGTAGACATAGGCCATAAAGAAATTTGAGTGGCTCTAATGAAAGGCACATTGTAAATGAGATTATGGGGCCAAAGATAACATTATACATAGGTGAAAAGGAAAGGAACTACAGTGTATATTGTTTATATATGGTAGAGTATGTGGTAAATATGATGTAGCATGTGAAGTCATAAGTATGTATGTACGGTGGTAGAGAGAGGTGTTGTCAGTATATATTATGTTGTTTATACAGTATCTATGTTATTTCAATGAAATTTGTATATAACTTGTAGTGAATACATTTTTGTTAAACCAGATGGTATGAAGAATTTATATCAGCATATGTAATTCAACCTCACTTCCTCAGATCCATTTTTTGAATATATCTATATTGTTTACCTCTAGGATGTTGGGGTGTACAGATCTCCCTTTTTGTTTTTTTCCTGCTTATGACCTGCCAGGGGACATGCCGCTGGAAAGCGATGGCCGTTGCCCTGGCTCTGACTGCGTGGGCGTGCTTGTTGGCCGGTAGTGGCTTATGCTGTCCCTCGTAAGCTTCTTTGATGCCGAGACCAGACAACAGGCTATGGAGGCCTTAGAGGCCTGATACCCTGCTCTTGATCCGCTGAAGGTGACAAAAAGTGTGTCTGACTTGCGGAATTTTTTATTTTAATTTTTTATTTTATTACATTTGTTACTCGCCCAGACCCTTGGGTATCACGGCGAGGTTACAGACAGCTTTAACAATGCATACATTAAAGAGGCCGGAGTGGCGCAGATATATAAGAGTGCAGATAACAGAGAATACAGATACAGTTATTAGAACAGAATAGAAGTATATACATAAGATGAATTGAATCATACTACATAATTACAGAGCGCTCTGCTGACTACATCTTTCAGTATTGGTTGAAAAGCCAAGTTTTCAACAGTTTTTTGAAGCCCTTGAGGGTTTCCTCATTTTTATAATGGAGGGGGGGAGGTAATTCCAATGTTTTGGGGCTAGCTATTGGAAACTAGCGCCCCCCTGCTCTGGTTTTATTAAAACGCAGTAGTGTCAAAAGAGAATGGTTGTTAGATCTTAGAGGTCTGGTGTTGTTTTTAAAAAATATTATCTGGTTAAGATATGTGGGGGCATTTTCATTGAGGCATTTGTGAGCGAAGCACAATGTTTTGAAAATGATTCTGGCTTTGATAGGTAGCCAATGGTACTCTCTTCAAGTATTGGATATGTGATCGGATTTTCTTAAGCCAAGGGCAGCCCTTAGGGCTTTGTTTTGTATCAGCTGCAATGTATTGAGGTTGGTAGTGGATGTGCCTTAAAGTAGTGCATTGCAATAATCAAGTCTTGAAAGGATCAATGCCCTAGCTGGAGTGATGCAGTTGGCAGGTGTCAAAAATTGGCGGCTGAGAGAGATAGATTTAGAGGTGTAGGATGTGGAAGATGAGAGTGTGCTGTTTGGTCAGTGAGAGGTTGGAGTCCAAGTAAAATCCTAGTGTTTTTACATGTTTAAGTACTGGAATAGTGGTGCCATCTATGTTGATGGCTGCGTAGTCAGGGTGAAGAGCATTTATTTTGGATTGGGAGCCTACGATAAGAATCTCAGTTTTTTCGTCATTAAGGCATAAGCTGTTCAGAGCCATCCAGTTTTGGATTATGGTGTACATTTTATTTATGGTCAGTGTGTCTTGGAGGTAGACTCGGGTTGACCAGGCAGGGGCTAGAATCACTGAGGCGGAAAACAGAATCTGGGCAAATGAAGACCAACTGCATACTCTACAGGATACAGTGGCCACCCTGTCTCGGGACATGAAAACAGTAAAGGCAAAGTGCGATGACCTTGAGTCCCGCTCGCGCAGAAACAACCTGCGCATTATAGGGGTCCCCGAGAATGCCCTGAGAGGGGTCATGGAATTGGCGGTTGAAAACTTACTTAAGGATTTACTGGGTGACCCTACCCTATCCCCGTACTTCACAGTCGGGCAAGCTCACCGGGCCTTATCGCATCGCCCCAAGCCGGGAGACTTCCCCAGACCCATCATCACCAGGATCCTCAATTACTCATCCTTCGCCTGTCACGCGAGAAAGGCGACCTGCGCCTCGACTCATACACCATCCGTATATTCCCTGACTTCTCAGTTGGGGTGCAACAGGAGAGACGTCAATTCTTGGGAGTCAAAAAACTGCTACGTGAGCGCAATGTCCCCTAAGCAATTCTTTTCCCAGCTCGGCTCAAGATTACCTTTAATGGAAAACTTTACTTTTTCACAGTGCCGGAGGAGGCTGTCAAATTTATAGAGGCCGAGATACCAATGCCGAATCCCAATGGAGATACCTTGGTTGACGAATAGGCTCCAACCACCTCGTGTCTCAGTACTTTGCTCATCATTGTTTGTTCTTTTCTGTGCTGATAGCGATGTACCTTTCCTGGTACCAGACCACCTCGTATTTCTGCTATCTGCTTACTATTGTTTGTTCCTCCATGTGTTGATAGCAATGTAACATTATTGGCTCACCGATATATACGCTTTGAATACCTGCAATGACCACGTTTGCTCAATTCACCGTAAGTGATCAAAGGCTGTCCTCCGCCATGCTTACCCGCTTGTCATTGCTGACTAACTTTTCCGCTGGTCGTTGACCCACTTGCACCTACAGGCCTGACTACGGACTGCCAGAATGCGGAGCGTTCCGCCCTTTGATTGACTGTACCCTTTTTGTTCGCTCTAACTCGGGCCATGTGGGTTGAGTGTGATCATTCTACATATGTATGTTTAATGTACCGCTGGTACCCTAGTGCCATTGATATTTGTCTAAGTGTCCACCACACTGTAACGGCGCACCCCACTGCGATTGCAATGTTTAGTCTTGTTAATTTGAAGTTGGGTATTGGCCCCGGTTGGGCCATCTTCAGCTGTTACCCTGATGAGAGGAGGGGCAGGAGCCCACTCCACCTGCATTGCGACCCCAACAACGACCTGACAATCGAGGCACAGAGGGGCAGCATCCCCAGGGATAAGCAGACCATCTGCCTTACCCTGTACCTTGATCCTAAAAAGCAAATCTGAATCAACCGCCGATCGCCTTTGTGACTTTATTTTGAATTTAATTTCCATTCCCGACACGAGATGCCCTTTAAAATGGCCGACGCTCTGCGTGCGTTGTGGTCGCTTAGCAACCAGAAGCTGGCTGCCTAAGCTTCTCATTGGCTACAACTGCTTTATCCCAAGAAGCAGTGTGCCGGTCGGCGTGAGCCTGCACTTCCACCAAGGAACCCTTACATACAGCGAGCCTTTCCATGCCTGCTCTTCAGCTGTTACCCTGATGCGAGGAGGGGCAGGAGCCCACTCCACCTGCATCGCGACCCCAACGAAGACCTGACGATCGAGGCACAGAGGGGCAGCATCCCCAGGGGTAAGCAGACCATCGGCCTTACCCTGCACCTTGATCCCAAAAAGCAAATCTGAATCGGCCGCCGATCGCCTTTGCGACTTTATTTTGCATTTCATTTCCACTCCCGACACAAGATGCCCTTTAAAATGGCCGATGCTCCGCGTGCGTTGCGGTCGCTTAGCAACCAGGAGCTGGCTGCCTAAGCTTCTCATTGGCTACAACTGCTTTATCCCAAGAAGCAGTGCGCCAGTAGGCGTGAGCCGGCACTTCCACCAAGGAACCCTTAAATACAGCGATCCTGTCCCTGCCTGCTCTTCAGCTGTTACCCTGATGCGAGGAGGGGCAAGAGCCCACTCCATCTGCATCGCGACCGCAACGAAGACCTGCCAATCGAGGCACAGAGGGGCAGCATCCCCAGGGGTAAGCAGACCATCTGCCTTACCCTGCACCTTGATCCTAAAAAGCAAATCTGAATCGACCGCTGATCGCCTTTGCAACTTTATTTTGCATTTCATTTCCATTCACGACACAAGATGCCCTTTAAAATGGATGACGCTCCGCGTGCGTTGCGGTCGCTTAGCAACCAGGAGATGGCTGCCTAAGTTTCTCATTGGCTACAACTGCTTTATCCCAAGAAGCAGTGCGCCGGTAGGCGTGAGCTGGCACTTCCACCAAGGAACCCTTAAATACAGCGAGCCTGTCCATGCCTGCTCTTCAGCTGTTACCCTGATGCGAGGAGGGGCATGAGCCCACTCCATCTGCATCGCGAGCCCAACGAAGACTTGACGATCGAGGCACAGAGGGGCAGCATCCCCAGGGGTAAGCAGACCATCTGCCTTACCCTGCACCTTGATCCTAAAAAGCAAATCTGAATCGACCGCCGATCGCCTTTGCGACTTTATTTTGCATTTCATTTCCATTCCCGACACGAGATGACCTGTAAAATGGCCGACGCTCTGCGTGCGTTGCGGTCGCTTAGCAACCAGGAGCTGACTGCCTAAGCTTCTCATTGGCTACAACTGCTTTATCCCAAGAAGCAGTGTGCCGGTAGGCGTGAGCCGGCACTTCCACCAAAGAACCCTTAAATACAGCGAGCCTGTCCAGGCCTGCTCTTCAGCTGTTACCCTGATGCGAGGAGGGGCAGGAGCCCACTCCACCTGCATCGCGACCCCAACGAAGACCTGACGATCGAGGCACAGAGGGGCAGCATCCCCAGGGGTAAGCAGACCATCGGCCTTACCCTGCACCTTGATCCCAAAAAGCAAATCTGAATCGGCCGCCGATCGCCTTTGCGACTTTATTTTGCATTTCATTTCCACTCCCGACACAAGATGCCCTTTAAAATGGCCGATGCTCCGCGTGCGTTGCGGTCGCTTAGCAACCAGGAGCTGGCTGCCTAAGCTTCTCATTGGCTACAACTGCTTTATCCCAAGAAGCAGTGCGCCAGTAGGCGTGAGCCGGCACTTCCACCAAGGAACCCTTAAATACAGCGATCCTGTCCCTGCCTGCTCTTCAGCTGTTACCCTGATGCGAGGAGGGGCAAGAGCCCACTCCATCTGCATCGCGACCGCAACGAAGACCTGCCAATCGAGGCACAGAGGGGCAGCATCCCCAGGGGTAAGCAGACCATCTGCCTTACCCTGCACCTTGATCCTAAAAAGCAAATCTGAATCGACCGCTGATCGCCTTTGCAACTTTATTTTGCATTTCATTTCCATTCACGACACAAGATGCCCTTTAAAATGGATGACGCTCCGCGTGCGTTGCGGTCGCTTAGCAACCAGGAGATGGCTGCCTAAGTTTCTCATTGGCTACAACTGCTTTATCCCAAGAAGCAGTGCGCCGGTAGGCGTGAGCTGGCACTTCCACCAAGGAACCCTTAAATACAGCGAGCCTGTCCATGCCTGCTCTTCAGCTGTTACCCTGATGCGAGGAGGGGCATGAGCCCACTCCATCTGCATCGCGAGCCCAACGAAGACTTGACGATCGAGGCACAGAGGGGCAGCATCCCCAGGGGTAAGCAGACCATCTGCCTTACCCTGCACCTTGATCCTAAAAAGCAAATCTGAATCGACCGCCGATCGCCTTTGCGACTTTATTTTGCATTTCATTTCCATTCCCGACACGAGATGACCTGTAAAATGGCCGACGCTCCGCGTGCGTTGCGGTCGCTTAGCAACCAGGAGCTGACTGCCTAAGCTTCTCATTGGCTACAACTGCTTTATCCCAAGAAGCAGTGTGCCGGTAGGTGTGAGCCGGCACTTCCACCAAAGAACCCTTAAATACAGCGAGCCTGTCCAGGCCTGCTCTTCAGCTGTTACCCTGATGCGAGGAGGGGCAGGAGCCCACTCCACCTGCATCACGACCCCAACGAAGACCTGACGATCGAGGCACAGAGGGGCAGCATCCCCAAGGGTAAGCAGACCATCTGCCTTACCCTGCACCTTGATCCTAAAAAGCAAATCTGAATCGACCGCCGATCGCCTTTGCGACTTTATTTTGCATTTCATTTCCATTCCCGACACAAGATGCCCTTTAAAATGGCCGACGCTCTGCGTGCGTTGCGGTCGCTTAGCAACCAGGAGCTGGCTACCTAAGCTTCTCATTGGCTACAACTGCTTTATCCCAAGAAGCAGTGTGCCGGTAGACGTGAGCCGGCACTTCCATCTAAGGCACACATTTTAAGGCACAAACCTATCTAAAGCCTGTCTTGAGCCGGTCGGGGCCATTGCTCTACGCCCGAACTACGTACCATGCATCCTGCGATTGACTGGGCAACTTCTCCTCTCCCCCATGCGACCCCTGCACGGATGGACTAGTCTTACAGGAACATTGCCAGTTAACTGTAAACACAGTCTCGCCACATTACGCCCCCACTTGTCTCCCAACTCTGACTAGCACAGCGGACCTGCCAACCCATTTACCATCTACGGTCCCATGAACATTGTATGCAACCTCTGTTCACCTCCACCGACCCACGGCCTGTGTTATGTAATCTATGCAAGTGTATTACCAGTCCTTGCAATACACTGTTGAAATGTATTCCACTTATGGCACTGTACTCCACTCATATGAGTAAACTGTATCCAACGAATTTTGCCCATCCTATATAGCAAGCCATCATAGCTCCAACTTGCTCTGTAGCAGTCAGCCCCACCGAACATACACCCTCCTGGCAACATTTTGATAATTTGTATTTTGCATATGCTTGCACCTTACCCTACAGGTGCGCATCTAGGCCATATCAGTACTTGTAACCCTTGCAGCCAGCCAATGCCTGTGCCTGCATTCAGACATCTATATCACCCTTACGCCAACGCTTTCCCATGAATGATATGATAAGTACCTAGCCTATGCCTGTGCTTGCATTTTGACACTCATATCTAGCCTATGCTAGTGTTTGTCAGAATTTAGATGTCCTTTGTGTATGCATTTGATTTTAGTGCCTTTCTGGCCCTCACTCTTAAAATCGAATTTTGGTGCCCTTTGTGTATGCATTTGAATTTAGTGCCTTTCTGGCTTTGTGTATGCATTTGAATTTAGTGCCTTTCTGGCCCTCACTGCTAAAATCGAATTTAGATGCCCTTTGTGTATGCATTTGAATTTAGTGCCTTTCTGGCTTTGTGTATGCATTTGAATTTAGTGCCTTTCTCGCTTTGTGTATGCATTTGAATGTTGTGCCTTTCTGGCCCTCACTGCTAAAACCAAATTTAGGTGCCCTCTGTGTATGCATTTGAATTTAGTGCCTTTCTGGCTTTGTGTATGCATTTGAATTTAGTGCCTTTCTAGCCCTCACTGCTAAAATCGAATTTAGGTATCCGGGCACTTGTATTCACTGGGCCGCTCTGGTGGTTGTTACTATAGTCCCATCTAATGAGACCCAATCTTGACCCGTGTGAACAATTTCATAGGTATCCTACGCAGGTAACTAGCACTACCATCATGCACGTTTAGTGTGCTCCTTCTACTATACTACACTCTAGCCCTAGGGTCTGCCCTAGCCACTCAGTTACCCACTATAACCACCTTCCCCCTTTGGGTTAAACCTGATCAGCCACCCAATAGTCTGGCCTGCCCGAACTCACACCACCAGGCACTGCCGACTGAGACTCCTATAATGAGCCCTGCAGTAACCACATCAGGCCTACATTACTCTAGCAACCATATTAACCAATTCCTTAATGGCTGGAACACTTCGCTAGGAAACCTACACCTAACCAACCTTGCCCCCTCTTCCTTCGAAACAAGAGACTAGGCAATAGATTCCGCCTACGACACACCCTCAACAACGCCTCCAAGCAAACCTAACATACACCACCTGGATCACCCTCATCCACCGCCACATGTAATACCACTACCTCAGGGGTTAAACTGCCTGTGTTCAAGGGCGCCCTTATCAACGCTAGATCCCTCACAGCACATCCTTTAGACATTGCTGACCTCATCACCACCTCTGACCTCGACTTTATCGCTATTTCCGAAACGTGGTTACATGCTGCATCTGGCCCCTCACTATCCTTGGCTTTACCGCCTGACTACGACATCACGCAATGTGACCGTACCACTGCCCATCACAGAGGTGGTGGCGTGGCCTTCATCCATAAAAACTCTTTTGACATAAGAGTGGTATACGACTCCAAACTCGAATCAGCCGAGTCGCTGTCAGTCAAACAATCACTTACACCTAACGAAACAGCCACCCTCCACCTTATTTATAGGCCCCCAGGTCCGGCACCGACCTTTGTCAGTGAAATATCCACTTTCCTCCTCGACAAAACCAAAAACAATTCACAAACTATCATCCTAGGCGACCTTAACTTAGGTCTTGGTGACCCAAAAGACCCTGTGGCAATAGATCTGGAGAATGTTCTAACTGACCTCGGCCTCACCTTGTACATTCAAGAACCCACCCATATCAAAGGCAGAACCCTTGACTGGTTAGCCGGTTCTAACTGCAATATCAAGGAAGCAACCCTGCAAACTCCGACACTGATAGCCCCAACACTCCCTACTAGAAGTAAAAAGGACATAAGCAAGGAGAAACTGCTCCCACTGTTACTCCCTTCCCTCAATGCGGCCACCAACACCTGCTCTGATCCTACCTCCCTAGCAGACATCTATAACCAAACTATGCTCACGGCCATAGATTCTATAGCACCCATCAAACTTAGGAAGGCCAAACCACGAGCACATCTTAACTCATGGTTCGCCCCACAGTTAAGAATGCTCCGCAAAGTTAAACGCTGTGCTGAAAGTCGCTGGAAAAGCCACCCTTCTGATGCGCATAAAGATGGTTTCCTTCTCGCCTCACTCACCTACAAAGATGCTATCATCACTGCAAAAAAAGAATCTCTTAACAATCGCATTCTGCAAGCTGATTCGAATACAAAGGAACTCTTCAGAATCCTAAAAGAGCTAGAAACCAGTCACCCCCCCCAGACACTTGCACGAAAGATAGTAATGGTGTGCTAACATTCAAGCAGCCTTACTAAATAAAATCTCTACGCTACAATCTAAAATTAAAGACAAGCAGGACTGCCTGAAGCTCGACAACCGCTCACTCTCCCCTGCTAGGGCCCTCCCTCTAGACACTGCTAACACCATACCATTTGCCTTCTCACCGCTTACCCTTACCGAGGTAGAAAATATCATCCTGAGAATCAAACCATCCAACTGCCAAGGTGACCCCTGCCCAGCTCCCATCATTAAGGACTCTGCACATGATTTGTCCCCATTCATTACGGCCTTCATCAACTCCTCCTTTAAAACAGGTATTGTCCCAGACATTCTTAAGGACGCTTGGGTGATCCCATTGCTCAAAAAACCATCCCTAGACCCAAGCATACCTACTAACTTCCAACCTATCACCACGGTACCGTTTTTGCTTAAGATTCTAGACCGCGCAGCATACCTTCAGATCCAAGATTACTTGGAATCTAACAATCTGCTAGGTCTACGACAATCTGCATTTCGTCCCAGACACGTGATGGAAACTGCTTTAATAGACCTAAAAACCCAAATCGAGGTATTGAAGGTAAGGGCAAACTAGCAATGCTACTACTGCTCGACCTCTCTGCCGCATTTGATTTGGTCAACCACCAGATCCTATGCAGGCACCTCCACTCTGCTGCCAACTTCTCGTCATCTGCTACGGCCTGGATCAAATCCTTCTTGAGCAATAGATCCATGAGGGTCTTTGCCCCTTCCGCAGCGGCGGACCCCTCCCCAATTCACTGCGGCGTACCTCAGGGATCCTGCGTGTCACCTACACTCTACAACATTTTCGCGAAATCACTCTTTGATGTGCTTGACTATCTGGGTGTCTCCTACACTAACTATGCAGATGACACCCAGATACTCATCCCCATCACAGGTGATTATCTAGCTGACGCCAAGGCCCTTAACGACGTCTCCCAGGTCATTCAAGCTTGGATGGCCCAATATCAGCTATGCCTAAATGACGACAAGACGGAGCTCTTGATCCTGGGTACCGCACAGCGCCTGAGCAAACTAGAGACATCCTATCAGTCATTCACCATAGACGGTAACATCATACGTGTCTCGAAAGATACCAAAACGTTAGGTTTTTACCTTGACACCTCCCTATCCTTATCCTGACAAATAAATGCAGTCAGATCTACTTCTGCATACACATGAAAACGTATTGCAGCTTGCAGACCGTTTCTCACCACCCCAACAGTGTCACACTAGCTAGAACCCTCATTATGGCCAAAATTGATTATTGTAGTGCTCTTTACTTAGGTACCAGCCAAGAGAACCTGAATAAACTCCAAACTACCCAGAACAATGCCGTACGTGCCGCCCTAAACATCCCCCGCAACCACCATATTTCAGAATCTAGAACCAACCTGAAGTGGCTACCTGTCAAGCAGAGAATTTCACTAAAAAAACTTGCCCTCATGCACAAATGCTTGGCTAACAAAGCACCTATATACCTCTGCAGTCGGCTGTCTCGCCACTCGACCTCCCGACCTCTAAGAACTGCCCAGACCCATTGTCTATCGATCCCTAGGTTTAAACTTCAAAAAGCGGGGGCTTCTAGCTTCCCTGTCTTAGCCTCTAAGCTATGGAACTCCCTCCCCGCTACAATCAGAGCCGAAGACTCATTCAACACATTTAAGGCCAAAACCAAATCCTGGCTCTTTGACCAGCACTAAGACATGCTCTGCGCCTTTGTCTTACATACTCTGGCCCGCTGACATCCGTTACGATTATTTTCTGTACACCCCATGGGTATAACCACTGTTAAGCCTCAGCAGCACTGAAACCACTGTATAATTTGTAAATAGAAACTCTGTTAATATTTCTGTCAATGTAATTTTTATGTCTGTATATATGCATTTCTGTAACTTTGTACAAATTGCGCCCTGATGCCTCCGGGCCTGATGGTTTGCGTGTTACAAATAAACAAATACAAATTGGAGTTGCGGACCCACGTTGGGGACCGCCGGCTGTCCCTTTTTTTTACGGGACATTTTGGTTTTGGTTGGAGGATGGAGAGGGGTTACACTGCCTGCTTGGATGGGGTGGTGCGGGAGGGGGGTGGTGCAGGTTTGATTTGTGTTATGAAAAAAGGCGGCGGCGGATTGGCAGACCACAGTATATCAGGGAGCCCCAGTAGGGGCGGTTCCCGCCTTGAATTTAATCTACGACAGCGGTGGTGGGATGATACTTAGATTGTTAAAATGCCTGTAACAGTGATGTCCTGGAACATACGGGGCCTGAGCAATTATACCAAGGGTCGTAAAATCATTTCGTACGCCAGCAGATATGGCTGCAAAATATTTCTCCTGCAGGAGACGCACTCCACTGGCCCTCTGACCAAATGTATGGCATTCACCTCATATTCCACATGTGCCAGAGGGGTGCTGACGATGATCCATAAATCACTTAAGTTTGTGCTCCACAGGAGCTATATAGACCTGGAGGGGACATACATTGTGTTGCATTGCCCAATTGCTAACAGAGATTATTTGCTGGTGAATACCTATGGCCCTAATGTTGATTCCCCCGACTTTGTTGACATGGTGGTGTCCATTCTGCTAGGGTACGTGGGGGTTCAGATTATCTGGGGTGGGGATATGAACTTCATTTTAGACACCATGTTGGTAGGACTGGCACAGCCCCCAGTCCCTTCTGGCGCACAGAACAATATTCGACATTAACGATGCTTGGAGGGCACTACATCCACATAAAAGTAAATACACTCATTACTCTGCAGTACACGATAGTTCCTCCAGGATCGACATGTTTCTATTATCTGGTGCTATGCTGGGCAGAGTGGTGGAAACACAGATACTGGCGCGCACCCTGTCGGATCATTCACCGATCTTGATATCCCTGGAGTTGGGCATACCTGCCCCTACTATCAACACGTGGCGATTCAAGTCGTCCGCTCTGCAAGATATTATATTTAAGGCGGACATCCTCGCTGATATCCAGTCCTATTTTGAGCACAATACTCCCCAGTCCACCACTCTGGGAATCCGCTGGGATGCTGTCAAAGCCTTTATTAGGGGAATGTCCATTTCCAGGCAGGCGGGAGTCCTCAAAACTATAAGAACTGCCCTCACCCGCTCCGAAACCAGACTGCGTGACCTGGAACGAGCCCACCCGGCGTCGGTTGACCCGGGTGTTCCCTCCCAGATTAGCCAAGAGCTCAAATTTTTTAACTAACAAGCCACTAGGGAAGTCCAGTACTTCAGCTGTCCACAAGATGCACGGATATACGGCGAGGGTGATAGACCCGGCAATACACTTGCCGCTCTGGCGAGGGGTAAATGGGGCCAAACCCAAATTACCTGCGTCAAGGATAGTCAGGGGGCAATGCGGTGGTCCGACCAGCAAATCCTGGAGGTCTTCACAGGCTTCTACTCGGAACTGTACTCTCAACCGCCAGAGCATAGTGACTCCCATATGCGGGATCTCCTCGAGCAGATACCAACTACCTGTGTCTCCCCCGTAACAAGAGACCAACTAGATTCTCCAATCACACTGGATGAAATAGTTGAGGCCATATCCAGTTTCCCTAAAGGAAAGGCACCGGGGCCTGACGGGCTAACGGTGCAGGCCTGGGATCGGATATTCGCCACATGCGCTGAACAAGACCCATACTACAAGTGGCTCCCCGCCTGGCGGTTTCCCGGGCTGGAACCCACATATGGCATGGCCCTGGCGCGGCACTGGGAGGCCCTGGGGTACCTTGCCCTAACTGATTTCTACCCGAACGGGCGATTCATAACACCGCAGACATGGAGGCCGGGTCACTCGGGTTCACCATTGGAACTCTTGCAATTTTACAAACTCCGGGCTGCCTTCCGAAGTGCTTGGCCCGAATTTCCCGATGAGCCCTCGGACTCCCCTGGGATTTCCTACATCGCCAATTCGGGGGGTGCCCGTGGAGTGGTTCTTCACTATACAAGCTTCTCCTAACTGGTACCCCTCCACAGGCTTCCAGGGCTCGGGACGACTGGGCGTCCGAACTGGAGTTGGAACTCACTGACCAATTGTGGGAAAAGATGTGCTCTCACACTGATAGAGTCTCCCTAAAATTCTGCTATTGCACCATTCAGTACAAATTGTTGAACACGCTGTATTATACCCCACGTAGGATCTCCAGGTTTGGGCACTCCGACCCACGGCTCTGTCCTCGCTGCGGCCCAGAGGGTGCAGGCCATTTACACATGTTCTGGGGCTGCCCGAGGCTGGTCGCGTTCTGGGAGGAGATCCTGAAAACACTGTCCGAAATCAGCGATGCTGTTATTGACCCTGACACGATGGGGGTTCTGTTTGGGTTGTGGCAGGCTGAGGGGGCTAAAAGTGTGGCAAAATTCTTAAATGTGAGCTGTATAATTGCTAAGAAATGTGTTTTGCAGAACTAGAAGTGCCCCCCCCAACATTCCAGAAATGGTTGAACTTATTAACATGGTCCCGAAACTGTGAAGAAGAGTACCTCAGTATGCTTCCTGCCCGCTCCCGCCCCAAGAGCATATGGTCCGCCCTTAACAGCTACCTTAACTGCCTAGACGCACCCTCCTCTGTGGACAATTCCCCGCAATCATCTCTGTCAAGTGCTACAGCACTGGATGTTCCATGATGCTGCATTCCTCATTCTTCGCTACGCCGCTGTCTTTATGTACCACTGTACTCATTTATACATGTATCTAATCATTTGTGGCTGCCCTGATGTATGTGTATGCTATTTGCCTCTGCCGACAAAAATAAAAGTTTTTAAAAAAATGTAAAAAGTGCTTGTGGCTCCTAACATGTTATATTTCTTTTTCAATGTCCCAAATTGGCCTGGGTGTGTCTTCTTTAACAAAGTTAGATCAATCGTGGTGTCATTTCTGTTGGGATCTGGAGTGGTGAGGTTCAGTTGGGGCAAGCTATGGGACATATATGATATGATATGATATGGCATTTATAACCCGCCTATACACAAGGGTATTCGAGGCGCGACGAGGCAAGGGAGGGGGAACAGACGGAAGACAGACAGCGATCTTACTAGGCCAGGTGTCACTCAGATCACGCAAGTGCATGGGAAGGGGGAAGGGAAAAAGTGCATAGGGGAAAGGGGGTGGGGAAAGTGCAGTACATGGGATAATAGAATAAATAAGATAAATAAAAAATACGGCCAGCTGGTGGCAAGTGCAATGTAAGTGCATAAAGAAGTGCTGGTAGGGGACTGTGGGGATACAGAAAACAGTCTCCAGGTGCGGGGGTTGCCAGGGGGGCAGTGCAGGTGTGCAACTGGCGGGGCCTGGGCCTGAGATCAGACGGGTCGCCAGGAACCAGTGCAGTTTCAATTTAAGCCAGGAATTCAGCAGGGGAGAGGTGGGGAAAAAATAGAAGCAAAGAGGAAATTTTTAAGGTGCTTCCGGAACAAGAGATGGTTCTCCTCAAGTTTCAGGGAGGCAGGGAGGCTGTTCCAGAGGGAGGCCCCAGCCAAAGAGAGAGATCTACCACCAACTCATTGCTTGGAGAAGTGAGTGACCCTGAGGGAGTTGGAGGTGGATGAGCGAAGAGCTCGAAAAGGAAAATATTTAGGAAGAGAGAGTTGAAGGTATTGAGGCCCCAGAAGGCCTTGTGGACAATGCAGAGGGTTTTGAACTTAATCCTTGCAGCCACAGCCTCGTCCTTCTATGCCACTAACCCAAAGCTCAAATTTCTGCATATTTAACTCACACAAAAATTCACACAACCACCTATCGCTCAACAACCCGCACGCACGTCACCACATTGCAACAACAAACAAACAACACATAAATCGCACCAACAGCACACGAGGACTCACATCGATCCGATATTCACACCCAAGCTCTGCGCACAGTGAAAAGCGAACTGAAGCTGCCAACAGCACACCACTCTCTCACTCTCCTATTCCCTCTTCACCCAACTAACCCACCCTGCCTTCTTGTTTTCAGATCCGCCTGAGCGCCTGGGGACCAATTCCGTTGGTGACAGTGCACGGTACAAATACCTTTAACATTAATATTAATACGCTAAATGACCCTTATGAAAAGGGGGGGTCTGACAGCACCTGACTTCAAATTATATTATTTTTCGTCTGGCACAATTTGCTGGGCATTGGTACTCACCGGGTTCCGAAATTATACACTTAACTCTGGAAAAATATGGGGCGGCACCTACAGACTTTAAATCGCTAATTTATAGCAAAATGATATATTGACTCCTGTATCTTTGATCTGGTCAGGACCACAGTCAATGCATGGGCGAGACTGTTCCGTAGTCTGGGTCTGACAGGCCCCTATAGAAAAATGGTTCCCCTGTGGAATTTTCCAGGCATTCCCCCATTCGCTTGATGTGAAAATTCAGAAGGCCTAGGATACAATGGGGCAGTTAACAATGGGGGACATGTTTCCTGAAGTGCGATTCGTGTCCTTGGAGGACTTCACAAACAAATTAGGGGGGAATCCCAGTAAAGTACTGCAATATTATCATATGAGGCTGGCGATTCACAGTGAGTGGCCTTCTTTCCCGATTGAACCAGAGACTCATGTAGATGCGATAATTGCAGGTGGTGAAACTAGGCGTATGGTGTCCAAATTATATTGAATATTTCAAGGTAACCAAAGATCCTAAAACATGATATGAGTGAAGTCGGAACGGGAACTGGGAGGCACATTGGGAGATGACCGATGGAAGAGGTGCTGCCAGCTAACTAAGAAGGATTTTATGAATGCTAGACAATATCTAATACAGTTTAAGGTACTGAATCAGTAACATTATACCCCAGCCAAACTAGCAAGATTCTCCCCTGGAGTTAGTGATGCCTGTGGCAAATGTGGAAAGGCTGGGGCAAATTAATTTCACATGTTTTGGGAATGCCACCTGATTGCACACTTCTGGAGGGAGATAGCTGAAATGTTGGATGATATATTGGAAGTAATTAAGGTGTCCATAGTTACACGCGGATTTTTTAACACTGTTTGTATTATTGTAAAAAAATGTATTTTAAGAAATTGCAAATCAAAACTTGCTCCCGCCAGTAAGGAATGGCTATAAGACTTGATTTGCGCTAACGACAGTGAGAACATTACGTGACCACGGTCACGTTGGCTAGCAGACCCATAGACATTTGGAATCCTCTCAAGTTGTGTTTGGCAACATAGAGGGGAGTATGAGTAACATGGACCGTAGGCCAGTGGATATTGTCACACTGGTACAAATTGAAAAGATGCGAGGGTGTATACTGATGTTAGAGGGATATAGTGAATATACATTAAAGTGGATGAAATGTCTCATATGTGCAATATATGTTGAATATGATATGTATGTTATAAAATAAAGATTTTTAAAAAGAATGTGGTTAAAAAGTATAGTTTTACAAATGTTTCTGCAGAAAGTCGCCTTTCTACCTTATAGGGGACCCCAACTATATCTGTAACCAGGGGCACTAACATTCTTAAAATGGCTATTATCATATCCTTATCTGGGTTGTTGTTGGTTTTGCTATTGTAACTTTGCTTCTACTGTTATATTGTTTACGTTTATGTTTTATGTATTAAGTTGTTCACTTGTACTGCGCTTTGGTGTAAAGCGCTTTATAAACCAATAAATACAAATACAAATACAAATTACTTTTCCTTGCAGGTCTGCTGCTCTATACTAGAAATTGTGCACAAACATGGCCAGCTGTTGAAAGAACCTGCACAATCAATTCCTCTTCCTAAGTACATATCTAAATATAAATACAATCTGAAGTATTTTAAAGTAAAATGCATACAATGCTTTGTTGCTTCCAGGTAATGCTCACCAAATGGAAAGCAGATTAAGGAAGAAAGTTATATCTTAGAGAGTGAGTAAAACATAGGGCTGTATGAAAAGGAAACAATGGGCAGACAAACATCTGCCTATTGTAAGCAATTTGCAATTCTAACTTTACTTGTAGAATAAATGTAAATTACTCAAAGGTGCAAAGTGGGGAGGATAATTGCCATTTCTGAACTGACCATTTTCGTTATGTCATAAAACAGAACACAAAGACATTCCCTAATTTACCAAAATGAAAAAAGTGGGACCCAAGCGTTGCATTTGCATGTTATTAAAGAGCTTGATTTTTAAAATAAAGTTATGTTATCAAATGGCTTGATTTTTAAAATGAAGTTACCTCTTCTGTTTTTCATGGCATTCATCTGTTTGAGTGCTGCAGAAACGGAAATTAACAAGTAAATTAATCAGAGCAAAAAGAAAGCTTACCACAGCAAACCTCATGCATGTGTTTCTTTTGATGAAATATAGCCTAATATACAATTTATAAACTATTAACTGTAATTTTGGAATGTAAGTGATTACTGGGCAGTGCGAAATTCCGAATACTAAAATGTCAAATTCGAAAATCACACCGCACAGTGATCACATAGATAACTTTCTCCTGCATCCCCTACCCCTCCCCCTTACTTACCTTTTTGGCGGCACACTCCTGTGTGTGCCGCCAACTCCCCTCTATCCCAGCAATGTCAGTTCCCTTCCACTAACGTGGGTCGGAGCTGGCACTGCAGGGTCCTTTCGTCTTCTTTTGTTTTACTTTATTGTCCCCCGCTTTCATTCTTATGAAAGTGGGGGACATCCCCACAACCCCCAAACCTATAATGTCGAACAAGGAGAGAGGGGGACACCCCACAACCCTCGCTCGAATTGTTCGACATTATGAGCTTCGTTTTTTTTCCTTGCCAAATGAGCATCAAACGCAAATTCATCTTTTATTCAACATTTTTGGGATAAACGTAATTTCGCAGCATTACCAGTTTTCAGATATTCACTTTCCCTAATGCAGAAAATACAAGTGGCTTCTCTTCAGTATGCGTTAACATATGTGTAGCAGGATGGTATTTTCCGGTGAAGCCTTTGCTGCAACCATCATACTCGCAAAAGTGTAAGTGTGACAAGCCAGGAATCAACTGTTTGTTACGAATATAACAATCAGTTTAAAAACAAAATTGTGTATGTATGTATGGTCAGGACGGTCACTGCCGATAACGGACAAGGCTGACTCAAATATGAAGTTTATAAGGTTTGATTTGGGATTGTGTGGAGGTTGGGGACAAAATAACAAATGGGGATGTATAAAAAGTAACTTAAACGGGGTGCTGCTGAGCAGCAATCGAAATGGCCGTATAACTCTGGGCCCGACATACATCCTTTCTGCTATAATCTTTTTCTGAGTTTTGGATTTCTGATGCACCCAGCGGCCCAGCTATACTGAATGCCAGCCACCTTGTGGCAGGCATTCTCCCAGTCCATGTCAATGTTGGGACGGCCCATAGTGCAGATCTGCTACCTCGTGGCTGCGGGCATTCTCCTCAGCGTGCTTTATTATCTGTGCGGTGTTACGTCCCCTCCGAGCCACAGTTTCCCATTGGTGCCCTGTGTTCCTGAGCTTTGGGCGGCTGGCGCTGAAGTTCCTATCCTATTACTTGAGACTCCATGCTGCACGATCTGGCTTAGGAGTTTCAGTGGACTGCTCCTCGATACCCATGTGGCACGGCCTCCTAGCTGCTGTTCGCGTCTGTGGAGGATCTGCCAGGCTGCCACGCCGATCCTGGGAGGCATTTGGCAGGGGCTGTCGTCCCTAGTAGCGACACCCACTGCGGCACGAGTGGCATGATTAAGTGGTATGAGGGGAATGGGGGAATGCGTCGCTGCATGCTTGGAAGGGACTTGCAGGGAAAGGGAAGTGACAGTGGGAGACGGTGGGTGAGGGAGGGGCGGTGCCGAACAGAGATAACCCTCCAGTATATAGGCCTGGGCAATGCTTAGATTGATCCTCCTTCACCAACAACCTCCCTACAGATCTTCACAAAACGGACCTGGCACTGTACGCAGATGATGTTGCAGTCATCTCACAGTCTTTCAGGGAAAAGGAAGTGGCAAAGAACCTACAAACATCCTTGACCAGGATGTCGACATGGTACAGCGACTGGCAGGCCTGCAGCAGCCGTTACCTGGAAGTGAAGTGAAGGAGCCACATTGAAAACACCCAACAGAACCCTTCCAGCAGACTTGCAACACTGTACCCACAGTGCCTATCTGGAGTAAAGTCAACATCTACAAGATGATTATTAGATGCGCCCTGACGTATGCTTCTCTGGCATGGAGCACCTGTGCAGACACAAACTGGAGGACTCTTCAAAAAAGTGCAAAACAAAGCCCTGAGGATATCGGCTGAAGCCCCACTTTTTACAAGAACAGCTGACCCGCACAGGGAGCTGGGCATCGAGATGTTGGATGGCCATCTAGAAAACCTAAACAGGAACTTCTGCCAAAGGCTGGATCAGAATGCAAATCCTCGGAACAAGACACTTGCTACCATCTCTACAATACAAGATAACACAGATCAAGAAGCAATGCAAACCATGACTGCACTTTCAGCCAGAGAAATTGGAGTAATGAGGCTAAGGGCCTCATTACACGGACGGCGGTGGTAAAATACCGGCACCACCTTGGTGGAAAGGGGAATTACCGCCCTATTCCAAGGTTGGTGGGGCGGTAATTCCCCCATCCCCCATTGCCCTTCCCCATTCCCATTTTTGCCCCATAGGGCATAATGGGAATGGGGAAGGTGCTAATTACGGCACCGCAAATTGCGGTACCATAATTAGCTCCCTGGTCCCTTTGCGGGTTGGTTTTTAACACCTGCAAAAAGCAGACGTTAAATTCTCCAACCCGCAAAGGGACCTCGTAGTAAGGTGGTAAGGATTTACCGGTACCAGTAAAATACCGGTACCGGTAAACACTTACCGCCGTCCGTCTAATGAGGCCCTAAGCCTCGGTATCCAAAAAACCCCACTGACAGATAAAAACTGTCAGCAAGAAAAAGAAAGAGAGATTACTCCTTTTGGTTTGGGTTTTGTCCTGCATTTTTGGTCTCCAAGGAGAGGTATTAGGAGGTACATTGGGGAGGGGCAGGGAGACAGATAGTTCCCTGAGTTTTGCGGCTCACAAAAGCCTTTGTGCTTAACACCTTCCCAATACCCTCCCTCTGCTTACTTGGGGATGGGGCCTTAGGGGGACAGTTTGCTGAGCCAAAGGTGTTGGTGATGCTGGGGCGTTGGTTTTGCTCACTCTGTTTGCTTTCTTGTAATACAAATGAAACTGACTTTGCTTGGGACTGTGAAGTTTATCTCGGGGGAGGGGTTGCACGGAGTGGCCAATTTTGGTGCTACCAGCTAAGCGGTGGGTCTCCAGCTCCTTGCTTGCCCACCCAATGCTTAGGTTTGAATGGTGGAAATTGTTTAGAAGTAAGAAGGGAGGGGGAATAGAGGGAAAAAAAAAGAAATAAAAAGTCTTGAACGGTACACCAATCCCCACGCAGGGAAGGGGGTCGGCAGTATAGCAAATTCTAAATGATGGCCGGGCCGAGAAGGCAGCGGATCGTGTATTTGACTGTCGGAAGCAGCCAGTGAGTGGTGTGGCTTGGCAGTCATTGACTATCGGAAGCAGCCAGTGAGTGATGCGGCTTGACGGTCTGAAGGTGACGACGAAGGCACCACAAAATGGAGGAGGCGCCCCCAATAACCCGGCAGCGCCCCCCTCCTGACCTCTCCCTCTCTGGAGAAAGGGGAGGCACCGTGCCCAGCGCGGCAAAATGCAGGCAAAGCCCACGAAAACAAGAAAGTGCGGCGAAACTCAGGGAAAGCCCGCGAAGGGCAGACAATGGAAAGGGGAGGGTTCTCCCTCTTAATAACAGGCTGGATCTGCAAGGAAAGCAGCATCCAGCCTCCGCGAAGGACACCTGCCCAGGAGTTGCGAGGGAGCTTTTCGTTTCGTTTTGAGAGGAGGACGTTTGTTTGCGGGGAAGACGAACCCTTGCAGCACCGGGAAGCAGGAAGTAGCAGCAGAATCGGCGCCGTCGTGAGGAGAAGAGGAGCGTGGGCACAGGCAACGGAGGAGCGGTCGGGACGACACCGTGCTCACAACCGTTCGTCATGTGGATTAGAAGACCCGTGGCCTGCAAACATCAGAGGGACGCCTCACTGCTGGAGAGGATCACTGCGGCGGGTGTGAGAAGCCGCAGCGTTGTCGACGAGTGGCTGGTGGGCGAAGAATCTCCTCGGCACCGGCGGAGCACAGCTGCTGCTGCGATAGCAAACAGACCCCCGCTACGGAGCCGCGGCGGGCCACAGAAGGAGCGCCACAACATCCATCTTACGAAGGTACACGGAAGGGGGAAAGAAGCTGAAGGGACAGAGGCAGCAACCGGAGTGCATCCGGGGTCGGCAACCACAACAGAGGACCGCCGGAGTCCCGGCAAAGAAAGCCACCAGGTGCTGGAAGACACCCGGCGAGGGGCAGCTTGCTCAGCTCAGGACTCAACAACATAACTGGAACGTTGGGGGCGAATAGGGGCAAGGGCAGTAAAACAAACTTTTCGCTTACTGCTCCTGGACAGCACCGGAACCGCAGGGCTGAGAAAACACGTGTGCAGCACATGCAGCCCTGCACGGCAATCCCACTCCTCATTGCCAGCGAGAAACACGGGTGGGCTGAGTGCACAGCCCCAAGCAGTCCAGGAAGAACAGGTACGCTTTGCCTGAAGACTGCCAGTTAAAAACATTTAACAATCATGGATTTGGATGCTTTTATTTCAGTGGCCAAACTGGTGGTGGCCAAGCACGGCTGCAATTGGATGGAGGCTTTGGCTACGCAGCCGGAGGAAGAGCAGCCAGGGACAAGCAAGACCTCTGAATCCCCATTGATGTTCCAAGATGAGGAGGATATGCAGGAACAGGAAGAAGAGGGGCACGAGGAAGCGGAAGAAGAGCCAACTGGAAAGAGGAGAAGAGTTATGACGCAAAGGGCCAAGGCGAGCAAAGAACAGGTGGCCAAGAGCAAGAAAGCTAGAGTAGCCGTGGCAAGAGGCAAGGGAAGGAAGCAGGAGGTTGTGGCCGTACCGGCACCTGGACCTTTGGAAGCACCAAGGAAGCAGGGGACACCCAGCACGCCTGCAACCAGACCGGTGGCTGCGAGGGAAGAGGGATCCACATCCTTGGAGGCTGTGAAAGGTATGGTGATGCAATGCATGCAAGCCTGGGGAAGCGGGGGAAATGGTCAATTGTTGAGCGGGAACATCAATGCATTTAACCAAATGGGAAATGGGGCAGCTGTATTACAACAGAGAGGGTTGGCACCGGGCCTAGGGGTTGTGGGCCTGGGGGGTTACCAACAACCAGGGGGCCTCTCCAGCTCGGGGGTTCCAGGGTCAGGGAACCAGGGGCTGGGGGTGTGGCCCACGTCACCGAGCTTGAATGGGGGATTGCAGCAGCCACTGAGTCAAGGGGTAGGCACGGGGGCTACTGTTGATGCTGGGGGCCTCAATGCATTGCAAGTTCCACAATTACAACAACCCATACCGGTGACCGGCACAGGCTCAATAATTGGGGGTGGCCCGGGGAATCAGTTGGGTTTAGCTGCAGGGGGTGCAGCTCAGCCATCCACATGGTGGGGGCAAGGGGTGACCAACACAGGGTTACTGCCTGGGCCTAGTCCCATTGTCGGCCAGGATGGGGTGTGGGGTACAATGACCCAGTATGGGAGAACAATGCCGGCGTTTACCCCGGTTAGGGTAGCAGTCAATTCTTTATCTTGGCACATACCAATGTCAGTCAAGGAAAGGGTATGGAGGAAGGAATTCATAGAAATCCTTGAACTTGTGGGGATGGAGCCACTGGGAAACGGGTTAAAGGAATTATCTGAAAAGGAAAAGGAGAAGAGGGATAAGGAAACACCCAAAACCGAGGCTACCATGCATAATTGGTTAAAGGCATTTTTGGTATATACTTCAATAATGATAGAAAAATAGCCGCAGGATGCTTTATCAATGTTGACATATGGTCATTACACCCAGGATATTTATTTGAAGCGGGGTGGCGAAGGTTGGTTACAGTATGACCGTGCATTTCGCTTGAAAATGCAGGTATGGCCAGCTCTATCCTGGGATGAAATGGATATGGGCGGGTTTTTAGAAAAGTTGGTGCTCACAGGAGAAGGAAGCGAAAAAGCCACGGTAGAGAAGCCCCAGGTTTGGAGTGGTAGGGGAGGGTTTCACCCGGCGGGGGAGGGCGTCCTTTCATGGGCACTCCTCCTGGAACAGCAGAGCCAGCTACCAGGGGGAGCAAGCTGAATGCTGGAGGGTCAATTCAGAGGAAGGTTGCCCCTTTGGTAAATCTTGCAGATTTAGGCACCTTCGCGGAGGCAGCAGCATGGAACGTAGCGCCACTGCTAGCAAAGGGAGGCGCAGCAGTAGTCCAAAAGGGAAAGACAAGGTAAAAAAAGAATGAGTTTGTAAACATGATGTCAAAAATGGCCCCTAAACAAAGATGTATTAGTTTGATTAAAATTGGGCTGCCAACCCCAATTAATTTGCAAGCAATGACTCCGTGGTTAAAAATTTATCATAACTGTAATGATGCCAGATTGTTGTGGGAAGGTTTCAGGTGGGGGTTCAGGATCCCATGTACGGAGGTAAGAAGGGACACAGAAGCGCGCAACCTGCGGTCAGCGTTAGGGATGCCGGAAGTGGTGGCCCAGAAAGTGGCCAAAGAGGTGGCCCTAGGCAGAGTGGCTGGGCCTTTTAAGCAACCACCAATGCCAAACCTAGTAGTATGACCTCTAGGGCTGGTGCCCAAAAAGGAGGAGGGGCAATATCGGTTGATCCATCACCTCTCGTTTCCTGAAGGGGAGTCAGTCAACGATGGGATTAGCAAAGAAAGGTCTAGAGTGCATTATACTTCCTTTGAGGATGCAGTAGAAGTGGTGAAGGCGGCAGGGAGGAGAGCTCTGATGGGAAAGTCTGACATTGAATCAGCATTTCGGTTACTACCCATCCACGCTGAAAGTCAACATTTGTTGGGTTTTAAGGTGCAAAATCTTTACTATTATGATAAATGTTTACCGATGGGGTGCGCCATCTCCTGTGCCTATTTTGAAGCATTTAGCACCTTTCTGGAGTTCACAGTGAAGCAAGAATGCACAAAAGGGGCAGTGGTCCATTACCTCAATGATTTTATGTTTATCAGGGGGGAGGGGTCTAAAGAGTGTGAAAACCTCATGAGCACATTTGAGAGGCTGACGGTAATGGGGGTCCCGCTAGCCAAGGAGAAAACTTTGGGCCCCGTGACCTGTCTTACCTTTTTGGGGATAGAGATTGATTCTGTGCAAGGGGAATGTAGGCTGCCACAGGACAAGGTGGTAAAGCTGAAAGGGATCATCAAGGGTCTAAGAGGGAAGAGGAAGGCTACCTTGAGGGAACTCCAGGTCCTGGCAGGCTCCCTCAATTTTGCAGGGAAAGTCATCCCGGTGGTTAAAGCATTCGCAAGGAGTGTGGAACTGAAAACAGTTGGCCTGCAACATGCAGGACAACACGTCAGGCTAGGGTCTGAGGTGCGGGACGACCTGGCCATGTGGGACACCTTTTTGGACGACTTTAATGGGGTGTTAATATGGCGTAGCAAAGGGAACAGTGAGGACAGACGCAAACTGTTCACTGATTCATCTGGAGCATTGGGGTTTGGGGCAATCCTTGACAGCAAGTGGTGTGGAGTGGCATGGCCGAAGGAATGGCATCGGAAAGGGGTCACTAAGGACATCACGCTTTTGGAGCTCTTCCCCATTGTGGTAGCATTTAAACTGTGCGGGGAACAGCTGCCGAACAGCAGAATCATGCTCTGGTCGGACAACTTAGCGGTGGTCCAAATCATTAACCAAGGTTCCGCCAGTGGCAGAAGGGTTCTGCGGCTGTTAAGGGAACTTCAGAGATGCATGCTAGCAAGAAATATAGAAGTGCGAGCCAGGCACATTCCGGGGGTACAGAACACGGCAGCTCATGCTCTCTCTCGTTTACAGTGGGAGAGATTCCAAGAGTGTTGCCCGGGAGCGGAGAAAGTGATGTCCCTGTTCAAAACTCAATGGTGGGACATGATTGGGGTAATCTGAGTACCCTCATCCAGACGGCTCTGGCACCAGGCACAGCAAGGAGGTATAAGGCTTGCTGGGAGCGGTACCTGAATTTCAAACAAGAGGTACTAGGAGTAAACCAACAAGAGTCGCCGGTAAGGGCCTTTGTGGGCTGGGGCTGGCGCGAGCGGAAAACCATGTCTTGGATGGCTCACCATCTACCAGTTATCGCCCACTTCTGTAAACTGAGGGGTGGAGAACGACCCTACGAAGGAACACTATATTGGTATGGCGATGAAAGGATTGGCCAAACAAGTAAAATCTAGAGGGGATGAAAGGAGGCCCATTGACGTGGTCAAGCTGAAGAAAGTGGTCGTTTTTCTAGGGCAAATCTGCCACGGGGACTACGAAGCGGTATTATTCAGAGCTGCTTTTACCTTAGCTTTCTTTGGGGCATTCAGGGTAGGTGAACTGGTGCCAGAGAACAAAGGTACAAAGGGGACGAGATGTCTACAAATACAGGATGTGCACTGTTCAGAGCTTCAAGTGACTTTATGGCTAAAAAGCTCAAAGACGGATCAGGAAGGCAAAGGGTGCACGGTGTCATTACAGCTCATCACAGAGAGCATGATATGCCCAGTCAGGGCGGTGTCAGGATACCTCAAGCTGAAACCTCCACCAGTAAAGGAGGCTCCACTACTCATCCACCAGGATGGATCAGCCCTAAGTCGCTTCCAGTTTAAAAGAGTGATGGAGATGGCATTAGAAGGAATTGGGCAGTCGGAAGGGGTCTTTGGGACACACTCATTCCGGATAGGGGCTGCCACATCCGCAGCAGCAGTTGGCATGGGGGAAGTGGCAATCAAGCAGATTGGGAGGTGGGAATCTGGTTGCTTCAAGAGATATATCAGGCCGGATAAAATGTGAGATTTATGTGTTTTCCTTCTTTTTTCACCAGCGCCTGATCGAAAAAGGAAGAGATCAGTATGGTGGCAGGACACTCTTTTGTGTCTAGAGAAGGGGCAAGCTGGACAGAGGAACAAGAAAAGCTAACGGCAGGTGAGTTCAGGATAGGTTGGCACGGGATGCCGGGTATGAAATGGGCACAATTACAGAGGCAGCTGCACATGTTATTGAGCATTGAGCAAAAGCCTGACATACTGGTTATCCACTTGGGGGGTAACGATCTGACAAGTTTGTGGAGGGGGGCTCTGATGTGTGCAATGATGTGCTCATTGCAGGAATTAGCAGGAGAACTGGGGGAAACAGAAATTGTTTGGTCTGAGATCAACCCGAGGCCGGAATGGAGAGGTGCAGATAACCACGCAGCGGTGGAGAAATCCAGGAGGAAGCTGAACTGCGCAATGGCAAAGTTCTGCAGGGGCAGGGGCTTTGGGCAGATCAGGCACGGCCTGATCAATCTGAAATCCCCAGAGTACTTCCTCAAGGATGGGGTGCACTTGACCTCATTGGGCATGGATCTGTTCTTTTGGAATATCTGCACAAAAATCCTGGAAATGTAGGAAGAAGGGGGGAGCCACGGTGGGCGGTAACCCACTCGTAGCGTGGCGGTGTTTGGCCGGACAAACACATGAGACAGACTCCGGATGGGCCAAGGGAAAGCAAGAAGGGTCTTCGTTCTTCTCAGACCCAGCACCGCCTGGGAGCCTAAGCGGCAGGGGCGTCTGGGAGGAACAACTAGGGCTCAGCTTCCCCCAAGGAAACGGCACTCTCCCCACCCAGGAGCACCTGCAGGGGCAGCAGAGGCTCGGACGCAAAGGTTGGGAGAGTTGGGTCTATTCTGGACGCTTGGGGAAGGAAAGGGGTAAGCAGTTTATTTTGGACACAGAGCAGTCGCCACATTTTATGAGTAATTTTTCCACAAATGTGTGCAGTGTGGTTTTGGTTTGGTGTTATTGTGGAATAAATCTGTGGCTCTTTATGCCAAAAACAAACAGGTCTCATTCTACACTTTTCTGGGGGGAAAAGGGAATGAGCTATGGATATGTTGGATACGAATGGACGGATGCCAGGGTTATGAAGGTGACGACGAAGGCACCACAAAATGGAGGAGGCGCCCCCGATAACCCGGGCAGCGTCCCCCTCCTGACCTTCCCCTCTCTGGAGAAAGGGGAGGCGCCGTGCCCAGCGCGTCAAAATGCAGGCAAAGCCCACGAAAACAAGAAAGCGCAGTGAAACTCAGGGAAAGCCCGCAAAGGGCAGACAATGGAAAGGGGAGGGGTCTCCCTCTTTATAACAGGCTGGATCTGCAAGGAAAGCAGAATCCAGCCTTCGCGAAGGACACCCGCCCAGGAGTTGCGAGGGAGCTTTTCGTTTTCCCACCCACCAACCCTACGGACAGGACAAGCAGAAGTGCCTGGTCGTCGACGTCGCAGGACGACAAGGCGGTGTGGCGGTGTTTGGCCGGACAAACACATGAGACAGACTCCGGATGAGCCAAGGGAAAGCAAGAAGGGTCTTCGCTCTTCTCAGACCCAGCATCCCATGGGAGCCTAACCGACAGGGGCGTCTGGGAGGAACAACTAGGGCTCAGCTTCCCCCAAGGAAATGGCACTCTCCCCACCCAGGAGCACCTGCAGGGGCAGGAGAGGTTCGGATGCAAAGGTTGGGAGAGTTGGGCCTATTCTGGACGCTTGGGGAAGGAAAGGGGGAAGCAGTTTATTTTGGACACAGAGCAGTCGCTGCATTTTATGAGTAATTTTTCCACAAATGTGTGCAGTGTGGTTTTGATTTGGTTTTATTGTGGAATAAATCTGCGGATCTTTATGCCAAAAACAAACAGGTCTCATTCTACACTTTTCTGGGGGGAAAAGGGAATGAGCTATGGATATGTTGGATACGAATGGTCGGATGCCAGGGTTATCAGTGTGCGTTGTGAGGTCCATTCCTCTATCTTTTCATTCCGTTGCGATTTGGATACAGCTTTTCTGCCGCTTTGCTGTCGCTTTATCCCGTGTCCTGGAGAGTGAGCAGGTGTGCGGATTACCGCTCCCTGACTGGCATTTGGCCAGGATTATTGCTCCCATATATCCCCTGGTAAGTCTGCTATCAGTAGCATATGGCCAACAAGCTCTGGAGGGTCGGTGAGGGCTCTGAGACCAGTCTGGGTAGCGACCTTGGTTTTCAGGCTTGCTAGCCGGGATCCAGGTGCTCTACCTGGAAAGTTTTGTTTATGCTGGTGAGCATTAGAGTGGCGATATTAGCACTAACTAAGGTGCTATTACAGTGCTTTAACATAAAATCTGCTATCAGACATCTGACATTGCACATTGGTCCATAGGACACTGGACGAATGGTGTAGTCCCTAGCCTTGTTAATTTTATTTATTTGTTTTATTTATTGTATTTGTTGATAGTGCCCTTACCCGGTACAGTACAAGTTATAGATGTTACAAATGGGTTACAGGAGGAACAATACATTGTAGTCATTATAGAGGAGGCAGTTGTGGGTTTCCTGACAGAACATTACATGTAGGGCCGTCACGCCAGTTTTACCTTTTTCTAAAAAAGAGGGTATGAGGGTTTTTCTTGGATGCAAGGGAGTAAGGAATTCCACAGGGTGGGGGCGATGACGGTGAAACTGGAACCTCCAGCTCCCCTGTTGACTCTAGAGGTGAGTAGTGAGGAGGAGGAGGAGGAGGAGGAGTGTAAGCGGCACGTATTTTGCTTTTTTGTGATGCAGTGGGTGAAGTAAGGGGGGGCAGTGTTGTGAAGGCAGCGATCAGTGATGGCAAGGAGTTTGAACTCAATGCGCGCCTTAACGACGAGCCAATGCGCCATTAATGTTTGTTATTCCACGTAAAGGGGAAGACATACAGTTACTGTGGGTCTAGGACCCATTGAGCTGTTTGTTGTAGTGCTTGGCAGTGCACCATTCTTTGCCAGGATGAAGTGTGAGCTGTGCAAGCTGAACACCCAAGTTTACATATAAACAGCTTGTTCGCCAAAGTGCGTTTGAACCAAATAATAAAGGAAGAAGGAGAGAGCTGGTTGTTAGCTACTCAGAACATGTGTATATAACCATGCAAACATCTAGAATACTAGAAACAAGATGAGGGGAGCTATGGCGAGAGTGATGAAGGCATTCTCTGACCAAAAGCACATTCAGATGAGGCCAATGAGCCTTTAAAAAGTGTGAGACCCCAAGTAATGGGAAAACCGGAACGCACTCCCGACCGATGCAGAGTTCACAAGTACAGGTGTACTCTGATAAACATCCAATGGGGAAGTTCATGCCATGTCACCCTACAACGAATGCAGTGAAACAAACTATGGGTACAAATGAGAGGACCGACAGACAGGACATAGACACTCCTAAAAGGTGGCAGGATTCCGAGGAGGCAGGGCAGGGTAATCTATCTAAATCCCCAAAAATTGACAACAACTCACTCCTAAATTTATTCTACAATCTCCAAACGAAATTGGGTGAGATGTCTGCAGTGGAAGCAACTTTAACTCTCCAGCAAACCTATGAGAACAGACACGATTGACAAAAATGTTTACCCACTCCAACCCCCACCATGAACCGCTGGAGGTCCATTCTCGACTTTTATAGGTAACAAGAAAGATAGGCTGTCATTCACACGGGACACCCTGATTGTATCCGACGCGGCAGATGAGCTATCAGTGATTGAAGTACCAGGTGTCCTAGAGGTTGAAGCAGCTCCTGCAAAATTTAGGGGGAGGACAAACAGATGTGCAATCTGAATCATGAGCCAATAAGCTGTCACCTGATAATTTAGATATTTTGGGGTCTGATTAGGGGTTTAAAAGGAGATGCACAATGGGAAAAAGGGTTCTCTTGCCAAAATGAGGATTGTGTGTCCAGAATCAAGAGCTGACAAAAAAGAGCTGGCCAAAATGATCTGAGTGGGAACTGCTGAAAAATTGCTGGAGAGCCAACACTGCCTGGGAGACAGATGGAGCAAGAGGAAACCAGGAAAAGAGACAGAGGCTGGGTATCCATAACCAGAAGAGGCAAATAGAGGGATAGATGTTGGAATCTGACCAGGTTCCTGTCCTTTACCAGGAGATGGCCCAGTGGGCTTGATGTTTTTTCCTGAGCACAAAACCCAGAGATGTTCAATGTAAGTAAACTTGTCCAACAGAACCAATTATTTTGGGTATCTGTTTGAATTAATACATTCCCGTTATTTATTGTGGTATGCAGAAGTAGATCCCTAACTTTTTCTTACCAAGTAATAATTTAATTAATTATCATATAGCCAAATGGCATGGGGGTGATTTTAGTTTGAAATATACAACATCCCTTCCAGTGTGAATGACGGCATAGTCTTATAAAGTAATTTTGTAAACACTTAAATCCCTTTTACCAACCTTAACTTTACTCCGGTGGGTTTTATTTGCCAGGACTTTAATATAACTTCTTTCTCGTGTCTTCCTCTAAACTCCTAACCCAGGTCGGGGATCCTTTGTTCGTCCTTTTGGCGGGCTTCTGCCGAGAAGCCCTCCTTTCGGCGCCACTGAGTCTGGGGTGGGTCCATTGTGTGGGAGGGGGAGTAGGACCCCTGGACAGGGTTGCCTCAGCAACCCATGTCGCACTCTATCCTGATAGGCTGGAGGGTCTCCCGCCAAGATGACCACTCCACTGTGTGAGTGACAGTTAGGCTGTATGAATGGGGATCTTTTTGCATAAAAGCAGGGTCCTGAGGACTGGAAGAGCAAGACGTCGCCACTGGAACTAAGAAGTCGAAGAGGAGAGAAGCCAAAGACATCTGCAACGACTGAACCACCGGTGAAGCCCTGCTGCAGCGTCTCACCACTTTTCTCCACACAACGAGAGAAGATCTTCACCTGCAAGAGCCTTCTTCCCTTGAACTGGTGGGGCCAACCAGTTTGCCAATCGCCTTCCCGGACCTGCCTTGGTCGAATCTCCCGTACCCTGTACTCGGAGGCCGGATAGCCAGGCACCAGTCCACCCGGACCGCGATTTAAAGGAGCATACCTTTTATTCGTCGAGCAGCACCACGGCTGGTTTCATCCCTGGGTGGTGCAGTAACTCGAACCTTCCTCCACGTCAAGAGCTTCTCTTTCTCTGCTGGATCACCCAGACTGCAGGAACTACCAGGGACAACCGCCACCGCAGGAGCCACTTCTCCATTTTAAGGTACATTGTTCCGCCAGGCCGCCCTTTCTTCGCGGTAGCACTAAAGGTGTTTTACATCCTTTACCTACCTGTTGGGTTGGCCACCTCTCTCTCTTAACATTGTCTTTTCAACGTCTGCATCCACATTTTCCACTTCGTTAACCACAGACTTGACTGCAGCTACAAGAACATTTTGCTCCTGGGCCCTTGCCCTGTACCAACTGACTTTGGCACAGGCCTACTGACTCTGGTCACATTTGTTAGATCTGCCTTCTTTAGATTGATTCTCAGCTAGAACTGTGTGGTGCACCTATTTTCTTTTAACTACCCCTTCCCTTCTCATTGTTTAACCTTGTGAAATGCCATTTTGCTCAGTTTTCATTTAAGTATTGCTTATACTGATGCACTGCCTTGCTTAAACTGGTTCACAAACTGATGGGAAGTGTTGCTAGGGTGTGTAAGAACCTATTTCTATACAACTTGTGCTTTCCCTCCCTTGTGAGTAATTGTTAGAGGATCCCTTGTGTGTAGTTGTCACTGTGCCGTTTTGCCCAGTTTTCACTCCGGTTCACTTGGTCTACAATTTAACTTGGAAGTGTGTATATTTTCCCTTTGACCCAATTTAACTTGCTTGATGACTGTGATACATGTGTTTTATTAGAAGTGTTTAAAATACATATATATCTACTTTTTAAATACAGAGCTTTGATCAGTGTTTCCTTGTGCCATAGTCTAGTGGGCCTATTGTGTAAACAATGAATACTACTCATCTCCCTCTTGAGATAAGTCTAACTGCTCAGCCACAGCTACCAACTAAATCTTTGTGGTACAGACTGATACCAAAAGGGGATTTATTGCTCTCACCTGTAGTCCTAATCTTGTGTAGTGCTCCCTAAGGGAACTGCACAGGATTCTGCCTAACACGTGTATTAAAAAAGTGTTTTGTTATTAAATGTTTGTTGTTCTAGAACACTGCTTCATACAAGGTATGGCATTATGCAATGGAAAAGTTAAACACAGAATTTACTGAGGGATGAGATACGTGCAACCTTGATTTTTTTCTTCTTTTTAATTTACTTTTTAGCCTGTATTTTCAATGTTAGTAGTATTGTACAATAAAACCTAGCAAGTATACAGGAAATCGTTATTAAAACGTGAATTTTAAACCAAGTATGGAAGGGGCTCTGGAGAAAAATTGCGCATAAGTAGTGTATAATGTAGAAAATGTAGATGATAATGTAAACACAATATGTACAACATAATGTGCTCAGTTGTGAAATCAAGAGAAGTTGTGTTTGACAAAACTAAGGAAGTCTGTAAATAATTGTAAAACTAGACATATTTCACTTCTTATGTAAAAATCTACTCTTCTTCAACAAATCTTTTTATTTGATTTTGACAGTAAACAGGCATCTCAAGAGCAAACGTTTGATTATCGAGAGATCAATACAGAGATGAAACACAACAAATCAAGAACATAACCAAGTGGGGATAGAGAGGACAGTGGGAGCAGGGAGGACAGAACGGGCGGGGATGCTGTTGGACATGGGGGTCCTGTTTTGAACTGTTGATTTCTGCAGGGAGGCCTGGCTAATCAACGTCTGGGGTAGGAGCGCTTCGGGGTGTGCGCATTGAGCGCCAATGCTCCTGACTCCATGTTACCAGAGCCTGGGGGGTATGTTCGATGAGGGCCTCTGGCCGGGGTTCGGATTTCACTAGTCATATTTGGACAGCATGCGGAGGGACGGTGCTTTCCTCACCATTCAGGGGAATTGCTCTGCGTAGTCTAAAAAGGGGGGCCCAGGTGTCAAAGAACTTGTTCCTATTTCCCAGGCGGACAGCGGTTATTTTTTCCACCACTGCGATGTCCCAGCATTTGGCCCACCACAGGCTCACTGCAGGGCCCTCTGGATGCTTCCACAGTCTTGCTATAGCAATCTGTGCTGCTGTGAGAAGTTGGGTGCATAGGTCTGCCAAACTGCCGGTCAGCGGAAATTGGCTGTCTCCTGTATTGCCTAGTAGAATTATTCCTGGGTCCCACGAAATCGTCAGGCCTGTGATCTGCTTAATGAGGTCCAGAATCTCTTTCCAGTATTTCATGGACATCGGGCATGTCCATAGCAAATGGAACAAGGTGTCTGTACCTGCACAGCCTCTCCAACACAGCGGGGAGATCGCTGGGTGGCTCTTGTTCAGTGTCTCCGGAGTTAATTACCACCTTTAGCATGTTTTGATCGCCCCTTCCTTGTTGGTGACGCATTTCGAGCTCTTCTGTACTCTGGTCCAGATATGACCCCATTCTTCCATCTCGATTGCTCTGACAATGTCCCTTTCCCACCTTTCCATGTAGGCCTCCTTTTTATTGGGATCTCCTCTGTCCAGTAGTCCATACAAGGCTGATATTTTCCCCGTGGGGGGAAGCGGTGTGAGTGTTCGTTCCAGTGCCGTTAGTTCTCTACTGCCATACGATTTCATCGACTTGTGTGAGAGCCAATGTCGAAGCTGCGTGTAGCAGAATCTTTCCGTTTCTGGCACACCAAATTTCCCCTTGCATTCTTCTAGAAGTCCCCCACATGTTTCAGCCCTCACATCTTCCAGCTGTCAAAATTATTGCGCGCAATTCCGGGGCTGAAGTCCGGGTTATCCCAGATCGGAGACAGGGGGCCTATTGTGCTCCTGCACTTCCATCGCATAGCTGCCTTCCTCCAGTTTTCTGCAGTGTTCTTGGTCACTGTTAGGGGCCCCACTTTAGGGGTGTGGGAGTGCTTCTAGGGGGCCGCAGCACCAGTCCTCCTCCAGCCTCATCTAGCAAGGTCTGTTGGTGTTTAGCTTCCAGGTGAAGGCCGGTGAGAGCTGGGCCGCAAGGCAGTACCTGTCCACCTCTGGAGCCCCCAGGTCTCCCACTCCCTTGCTCCGGAATATCTCTCTCCTGGCTTTTCACGGCTTCTTTCCCCCCCAGATGAATTTCATGATGTTTGTTTCTGCAGGTCTTTCCTGGGGATGGAGATTGGGAGGGCAGTGGTAGAGTAATCTTGGCACCAGGTTCATTTTTACTGCTGTTATTCTTCCCAGCCATGACACCTCTTGCTTTTGCCATCTTAACAGGTCTGACTGCAGCTCCTTGAATAGTGGGGGGAAGTTTAACTTGTACACTTCCTCTATTCTGCGTGGGATCTGGACCCCCAAGTATCTGAAGTGTGAACTGGCCCACTGGATGGGGTGGCTGGCGGCTAGTGTCTCTACCAAGACTTCTGAAGTATTAATCCGAAGGGCTGTTGATTTTTCAAGATTGACAGATAACCCTTAGGCTGCCCCAAAGTTGGCCAATTCGCTCCACAAGGCCTCCTTGGAGGTTTTGGGCTTAGGGTCAGTCGGACGTCATCGGCATAAAGAGCTATTTTGTAAGGTTCCCCCATCACCGTCAGCCCGTTTATTAGGGTATTTTGGCAGATTCTACAGGCGAACGGCTCCATGGACTGTGCGAAAATAAGCGAGGAGAGGACAGCCTGTCGTGTGCCTCTGGTAATCTTGATTCTCGGTGATTTGTTGCCGTTTATCCTCAGCGCCATGGTTGAATGCTGGTAATTGGCCAGGGCCCATTTCCGGAACCTAGGGCCAACGCGTAGGTGTTTTAAGGTTTCTTCTATATATCCCCAGTCCAGCATGTCAAATGCTTTATGTGTGTCTAGTGACAGGATTGCCATCTGCTCCCCCGTCCTGCCTGCAGATTCAATGACGTTTAGCGTACGCCTGGTGTTGTCGAAAGTGCTGCGGCCTGGGATGAACCCTATCTGGTCTGGGTGGATCAATTCTGGGAGGAATTTGGCCAGTCTGCGTGCCAGAAATTTTTATAAGACTTTGGCGTCATTGTTAGTAGCGTAATCGGTCTGTACAAGGAACAGAGCTCTGGATTTTTCCCCGGTTTCAGGATCAATACCGTTAGGGATTCCTCCATTGGGGGGGTAATGGAACTGGAGGCCAAGAAGGAGTTATACAGTGACCCGAGGTGGGGGGCCAGGATGTGGGCGTACTTTTTGTAGAATTGAGTAGTTGGTGTTCTTCAGGGACCGAACTGTGTTTGACAACTTTTCGGTGGTGATAGGGAGTTCTAGGGTGTCAAGCTGTGGGAACGGGGGATCCCGTCGGGCTGATCGCAGGTATTGGGATTGTGCCTCTTTACTCGTGGTGGGGCCGGACATCTCCCCTTGTGGTGCTTGGTGATAATTTCCAGTTTCTCTGTTTCTGTGCAACAGGGCTTGCCGCTCCGGTCTTGTAGGGTTAGTATCTTGTTCCGGGAGTGTAGCTTCTTCATTTTGTGCACTAGCAGTCAGTTAGCCTTATTGCTGTTTACGTTGTAATATTGTTTTGTGAAGGCTAGGGCCCGTGCCGTCCGGTCTGCCAAGTGCATTTCAAGCTTCGCCTTTGCTTTTTTTAGTTCTCTGCCTACTTTAAGGGATTGGTGTTTTTTGAATCGTGATTCTAATTCCGCCACCTCCGCCTACAGCTTGGAGAGTTCGAGTTGGTGCCTCCTCTTATGTGCCGCTCTGAAGTTAATGGCCCTTCCTCTGATGACTGGCTTCATCGCGTCCCAGTCCTTGGCTTCGGAGTTGCTCTTTGCCACATTCTCTGCGAAGTAATTCAAGAAGGAGTCCTGGAGCTCGCTGCTGGATGCTATGTCTGCTAGGATGTAGTCTTGGAGTTTCCAGGACCTCTGTGGAGGTGCAGGGAGGCCTTCGACTAGCAGGCGGGCTATAACTGGGGCATGGTCGGATCTCACTCTGCGGCCGATTTGTATGTCCTCAATGCAGGGGAAGAGTGCGCTGGACACCAGCAGGTGGTCTATTCTTGAGTAGCCCATGTGGACATGTGAGTAGAATGTGTAATCCCGGTCTCCACTATGAGCTAATCTCCAGGTATCAATGGTGCCTGTGTCTCTCAAGAACTCTGCCATTCCCAGCGCCTGGGAAAAGTCCTCTCTGGAGGTCGGTAGAGTTTTGTCAATATTAGTGTCTGGGGTGAGATTGAAGTCTCCTCCAATTAGCAGGCGCCCTTCTGTGAAAGAGGTGAGCGTGGGGAGGATGTTGCTGAGAAAGCATTCTTGTGCAGTGTTCGGGCGTATATCACTGCTATGGTAATGGGGAGGTCTATCAGGACCCCCTTGAGCAACAGATATCTCCCCGCCGGGTCTTGCTTGACCGAGATTCGTATTAGTGGCACTGCATGGCTGAGGAAAATGGCTACCGCCCTATTTTTCTGGCCCGATGGGGCAAAGAGTTTCATTGGGTATTGTCGGAAGTTCACTTTCTTCTCGTACGGTTCCAAAAGGTGTTTTCTTGGAGGCACACAATGTCCGCTTCCAGGTGAGCCAGCCTATGTTCCACAGACTTCCGTTTTCTGGGTGAATTCAGCCCCTGCACATTCCATGTTACCATGGTGAGCTCTTTAGTGGTCTCCATAATTCGCGGAGGTTCTGCGAATGAATTCCTTTGATTGCCTCTTCTGATACTCCTCCGATAAACCGGTCCCCATGTCGATTGTCGAGTTCCTTTTCATGATCCCCTGCCCCTGTCGCCCTCCTCTCCCCGCCGTCCCCAAAACAATTCAAGTCTTTAGGGCCAGCCTTTAGCCAACGGGGTATCCAGCTGGGCCAACACAACCGACTAACTTGGAGGCAACAGTGCCTCAAATGATCTATTGTGAAACAGCAGAGTTGCGACATTCCGGCACCCCAGCTTGCCGCACCTACGATTGCATGATCTGCGCTTTCCATGGGGTGTAGACCGTATTGTGGGCTCCCACTCGGTGCCCATAGCTTAGGCCCTTCTGCGGGAGGTGGGCTCAGTCCTAGCCATTCGGCTTGCTCTTCGGTGGCGGGCCTCGGAGCCTGCGGCGTCTTTCCACGCGCGTCGAGGAGGGATCAGGATTCCTTGCTCGGGCCGACCGGGAGGATGTGTCCTTGTCGGGATTGTCATCTTCTGATGCCGGATTTAAGAGCATCTCAGCCTCCTGTAGAGTGTGGATGAGGTGGGGTTTGCCCTCCCAGGTAAAGGCCAAGGCCGAGGGGAATGCCCAGTGATAGGTGGTTTTCTTCTCTCTGAGCCAATCCGTGATGGGTCGTAAGGCCTTCCTCTTCACGAGTGTGATGGTGGTCAGATCCTGATACAGGGAAATAGAGGCGTCACCTGAAGAGAGTGCAGGGTGAGTCCCTAGCTTCCCGCATGATTTCCTCCTTGACTTTATAGAAGTGTACTCTGGCTAGGACGTTGGGCGGGGTGGTTGTATTTGCTCTGGATCTCGTTCGGTGCACTCTGTCCAGTCCAAGTGGGGCCTCATCTGGGAGGGTCAGGATGAATCAAAACAGGTCATTGACATAGGGGTCCAGTTCTGCATCTGAGACTGCCATTGGAATCCCTCTCAGACAGGGAGCGGTTTTTAGCGTCTTCCTGCGTAATCTCAAGGGCTTCGCATCTGGCCTTGAGTGCTGTGATCCTGTCCGCGCCCTCCCCAATCTAATGGCTATGCTCGCACAGGGTTGTCTCCACTTCCTCGGTTCTTGCCTCCACTTCCCCCATCTGTTTGTCCAAGACTGTGATCTTTTTCATGACCTCCTCTGTGCCCTTCTGGTATTCCTTTGTGAGGGCCTGTAGCAGCTCCTGCAGATCAGATTTGTTCACTGTCTGTGCCATGGGGACAGAGTCCACCTCTGCGTGTGTGCATGCAGCCGTCGCCTCAGGGCGGTCCCCTCTCTTGAATTTGTCCGTACTCGGGGTTGACAGCAGGGCAGAGATGTCTGTTTGTTTTGTGGCTTTCAGTGTCTTGGCCATGTTGGGCAAGATGAGTGTTTATGTGGCACCTCAGGGGAGGGTCTGCTTTTGCTCTTGCGGTTCCCGCCTGGCCTTGGTCAAATTCGAGGGGGGGTTCCTTGGTTCGTAGCTGGAGGGATGTCTGGTAGGTGTTTGTAGATGGACTTGCGCGCCCTGGAAATGTGAGGTTGGGATTCCAGGTGGCTAATCCTGTGACCTCTGGAGCTGCATCAGCCCCTAAGGCTTGCCTGTGGGTGCTCGTGGTGCTACTCCTTCAGTGGTGCTGGGTGCCTGGGGGAGGAGGTTGAGTCGCTGGGGCACTGTTGAGGGGTCTCGGATATCCCCTTAGGGGCCGCCCGGCCCTGTGTCTGGTTTGCCGGGGAAGATGCTCTGTGGGGGGCTCGAGCCGGACCCGGTGGGTCCCACTGTGTCCTGCAGAGGGGCGTGCTTTCAGAGTCAGGCCTTCGTGCCTGCACAGAATGTTCCACCCTACCTTCATCCGTGTCAGCGGGGCGTGGGGAGAACCATCCCGCGGTCAATGGCAGGGATCAGGATTTCACTATGTAGCTGGTGCTGCTATAGGCTCCGCCAACACCATTGAGTCTCGTCGATGCACCTCAAACATATATACGGTTTAGTAGGGCTGGGTTTAAGCCCCGTTCCTTCGTGGCCGCCCTGGGCACCGTGGGTACAGCGAGGGTAGGATCAGGTACCCCTGCTGTATCTCAGGCGTATTATGGCCTCCGGTCACTGGGTCCCCTCAATTTCCATCACACAGTCACTCCCGCGACCGGTCTGTGACTCCTCAAGCGGGAGGTTCCCTGCCAAGCTCCAGTAGATGGGACAGTGCCGGCACTTCGCGCAATACCTGGAGCTGGACTATTTCTGTAGAATATGTTCGTATCTGCCCAGAGGGCTCTGTTTTAGTGTACCGGTGACAGGCCGGTGCAGTGATTTCCTCCACTCCGCAAATGGCGTTACAGGGGGGGTGCAGAGTCGGGGGGAGGCACCAGTGGGAGCCGGACGGGCGTCAGGCAGTGGACCGCCGCAGCATGCCCTCGCAGCAGCACTCACCGGCATGCGTTGGGCTCATCGTATATACATCGACTCTCCAGTAGCCCTGCCTCCAGGAACGTCCACCCGCCTTCGGCAGCGCTGTCACTAGGGCTCGCGGATTCTCCCTCTTCACACGCCAAAGCCTTGACACGGCTAGCAGCGTTTGCCCAGGTCCCCCTGTCTGCCACTGTGAACCTCCTCAGCTGCTTGTACGCCTGCAGGTTGGTCTTTCTTCCTCCTCTCCGACTCAGGTTATGATTGCTGCAGTCTTTCAGTACGGCCTCCTCTTGCGTCCCGAGCGGGCCAGATGGGCACTGCGGGAGACTCAGCAGGAGAGCCAGGAGAGTCAATCGAGCCCCCACCCGGCTGTAGTCCCCAAGTGCAGCTACCGGGGTGTGGGGGGAAGCAGGAGTCCCTGCGGATGTGGCGGGTGTCTGTCCCCTCTTCGAGCGCCGGGCGGCAGTGGGCTGTCTCCTCAACCCCTGAGGGCCGCTGGTCGGGCCACTGTCCAGGCCGCCCACAGCACCACCGTGCCCCCTCACTCATCGGAGCCGCTGCGTTTGAATCTGCAGGGGAGCTGCTTGGTGTGGCGAGCCCGCGCCTGTGTGGAGAGAAATCATTGCTGTTTCCGCAGGCGGGCTGATGCTAGTGCTTGGGTCTCGGTCCCGATCCTGGGCTGTGGTGGTCCGCCATCTTGCTCACGCCGTATGTCGGATCTTTCCTGCTTCAGCTGCGTTGCGAACCCGGGTCGGCAGATGGATGAAAGTGCCCCGGTTATGCTTCTGCATCTGGGAGACCGGTAGAGCCCTTTTGTAGTCTCTGGAATGCTGTTTCATCAGTGTTTCATCATTGGTTGCGTGGCGCGAGCCGGGAGCTCCTAGAGCGCCTCTATAGCCATCATGGCTCCAAGCCACGCCCCCCAAATTCTACTCTTCTAAATGTGTATTTAATATGTATAAAGTAATTTTTTTTTATCTAAAAGCACAATACAAAAATATTTGCAGACTGTACAAGGGCTGGGCTCTTTAATATTTCATGTAGTGCAGACTTTGAAATGCATAGTCATGGGCCACGTTTGTAAAAGATGGTGGTATGAGGTCCCAGTTGTGGCAAGCGGGGAAGTATTTTCAGTATGAAGATGCGTTATTGTTACTGTGACGAGCGTAAGAAGTGCAGGCCCGCTGTACCTTTCGTGTTCGGGAGAGCAGTAGTTTGCTGAATATGGATATTATCAGGCCACCATTTTTGTGCGCAGTATGCTAGAAGATTGGGCTCTGTCCACAGGATTGGGTAACTCTGCTAAATGAGGTACTATCTGCTCAAAGGCAACAACACGTCACCATATCATGCGATGTTCTGATTATATGGTACATGTTAGGACAGTTTTTCTGAAGTCGAATTAAGGGCCTAGCAAAACCATTCTACTGAGGCAGTTCAAGCCTCCACTCTTAGTATAAGGCTGTACCACCTGAGTTCGGGGTAGCATAGACAGAGCAGCCAGGCTTATCTTAGGAGGGAGAGAGGGCAGTAGATACAGTACAAGTGAACATTGTAATACAAATGATCCAAAGAAACACTGAAACACTATGTATTGTAAAAATAAAGGATTTATTTAAATACAGGTAGGCCCAGATAAATCTAGGGGTTAAGTAAGTACTAACACATTATATGAAATCACAATATAAAACACAACACTATACTTGAAAGCACACAGGCCCAAGTATAAACCTTATTTGGAACACCTAAAAGTAGTTCTAGGGAAGTCAAAACCTTGTTATACACATTTAGTATAGGTCAAGCCTATTCTTTGGGAGTAAAAGACCAATGGTTACTTTTAGATCACTTTTGGTAATACAAGGACAGTAGGCCCCTCCAGTTGTACAGTGACTCTTGGAACAAATCACATAAACCCTCAACTGGACAATATACTTTTAGTGAATAGTGAAACACTTATTCTAGGTGCAGTAAAAACCTATAACTACTTTTGTCATAACACACAGTTATAACAGGTGAGTAAAACCTAAGGATGTAATATGCAATTACAGATGCTTTGGAAGTCAGAGAACCCCGGATTGAGGTAAGCAATAACTCTGATAACTTGTTTTGGATGGCACACAGCTAACACAAGATAAGTAAAACCCACTTACTTTAACTTCACAATGAAGGGGAAAGTAAGACCCAATGTCGCACTTTACTGAATAATTATTCTAGGTAGGCAACAACCTACTGTAGACTTATTAAGGACAGGCTAGCAGCAAGTCAGGGGAAGCAAGACCCAGTTGGGGGACACTCATACAGTTATCCCTACAGGACTAACCTGGTGATACCAAAAGTTGGAGGACACTCATACAATTACCCTACAGGAATAATCTGGTGAAACCAACACATTACTTTTGTAAAGAGGCACAACCTAATCACAGGAGAGTAAAATACCTTTACATCTACTTTCTTTTAGACTGGTAAAACAGTGGCTAAGGAAGAAAAGATGTTAACCATACTTTTAAGAATAGTGCATCACACATTCAAGATCAGTAAGAACTTTTGTAACTGTTCACTCTGAGAATTGTAGTTACCCACCAACTCTTTACAAGTAAGTAAAACTCTTGATTTGTTTTCTAGGCAGAAGTCCCAATCCCTTCAAAGTCTTTCCCTTAGAGCATGAGTGTTCTCAGTGGCAGAAGGGGGGTCACTAGGACTAGTGACCAACAGGCAGTGTTAGAATAAGTTCTTAGTAGCAAAAGTCAGAGTTTCCTTAGGAAAACTGGCAAACAAGTGAGTACTTTACTTCTAGGGTTAGAAGAGGTTCCAGGGGCTTCACAGAAGACACCCCAGCAGGATTCTAGCAGTGGGACTGGGTGTACTGGACGAGGGACCTCCCAATCACAGAAAACACCCCAGGACTACACAGAAATCCCAACAGGCTGAAGGTAAGTATATACCCAAGCCAACACAGTACCTCAGCAATGAAGAAGAGATGGCAGCAGGAGAACTTCAAGGACTGCAGCCAAATACCCGGTCAGTGGATTCCTTGTCCTGGAGACTGAACACAAGACCTCAGAAGGGACTTTGCAGCAAGGATCAATGAAGAAGGCTCTAGGCAAGATTTCTCTTGCAGCAGAATGCGGTTCTGCGGGTTTGGCGCCTTTTCAAGGAGCACAGAAGAAGACAGAAAATCACGGTTGAATTCTTGTCGTTTAAAAGGTCCAGCACTCTTGTGAGGGGACTTTTTGGACTCGATTCGTGTCTCTGGAGATAGACCAGGATGCCCACAAAGATTCAGCGAGATTCGGAATTCGGAAGACCGTGCACCGCACAGTGGCTGGAGGTCCCGGGGTATTGGGGTATTGCAAGAACGCAAGGTCGCAGCAACCCATGGAATGGCTCAAAATGCAGGGCTTCTAGAGGCCACCAGGGGGCGCGCAGGCAATGGCTGCCTGAACGTGCTGCTCTCCCCGAAGCCAGGCGTCCAGCGGGATTCGAGCCCCCCCGAGACCCCCCCGGCGGGACCAACACGGCGGACGGAGCGGGTGAACCCCCAGGGCCCCCCGTGGGAAAAAGAACGGAGCCCGTAGACCCCGGGGTTCCCGAGGAAGGCACAGCGGAGGAGGACGCGGCCCGGACGCGTGAACGCGTCCAAGCGAGCACCGCGTCTGAGGCCCCCTCGCCGCGACGAGTAGCCGCAGGCCCGGAGGCCCGGCGGCGGCTTGGGAGACGGGCTCCCCCCTCGCCCCACCACCCGGAACAGAGGAAAGGAGGCACAGCGACCGGCCAGGAGCCCCCGTGGCTGGCCCCGCTCGAGCGGAGAGGCCCGGCGCTCGGCCTTCCCCGCCCCCATCGGGCTGCCGCGGACCGCGGGGTCCCAGAGGAGGGGGGCGAGGGGAGTGTACGACAACGACGCGGAGGGGCCCAGACCTGCCCCCCCCCCCGCTGGCGCGAGTGGGGACAACCACCCGCGCCTCAAGAACACCGCGGGGAGGACCCCCGTGGCGCATTGATTCCGCCCTGCCCCCCCCCCCCTGCGGAAGGAAGAACTCAGGGCGGACGGGGTGAGAGGCCCCCACCCGCCGTTGGTGGGGCGTGTGCCCGTCCCCACATACCACAAGATCCCTCGGGCATAACGCCGAGGCGGAGGAGCCCTCCGCGCCTGCGGAAAGAAGAACTCAGGGCGGACGGGGTGAGAGGCCCCCGCCCGCCGTTGGTGGGGCGTGTGCCCGCCCCCACCTCCCCACACACCACAAGAGCCCTCGGGCGCAACACCGAGGCGGAGGAGCCCTCCGCACCCACGGGCCCAGGCCGCACGGGCCAGAAGAAGCGTACCGCGGGGTCCCGGTGGAGGGGGGCGAGAAGAGTGAGCAGCAGCAACGCGGAGGGGTCCGCCCCCCCCCCCCGGAACGCCGCGGGGAGGACCCCCGGGACATACCGATTCCACTCACGCGGGCCAGAAGAAGCCCCGGAGCACGGGGAACGACATCGAGAGGGGTGTGAGGCCCCCACCCAGGAACGGGTGGGGCGTGTGCCCGCCCCCCCTAGGCAAAGGCTAACCCCCAGGAATGAGCCTAGCCCCCATCTGAACCGCGGAGGGAGTTCGGATACTGACCCGGAGCGGGTGGGGCTCGACACTGCTAAGTGCAGGTGAACATCAGATGAACTGGCGGGAAGCCCTACAGGGATACCGTTTCCAGGAGACCCCCAGAGGCAACATGAGCGCGGACCCCAAGGAAACCATGGCCCGACAGGAAGATGCGGCCCCCTCGTCGGCAGCAATGGAAAGAGGCTTTGCCTCGATCTTGCAGGAAATCAGGGACATGCGTTCAGATATAGCCCAGAAATTTGAAAAAATGGACCAGAGGGTGGATAAGGTCGAAGATAGACTATTACAAGTGGAGGCCAACCAATCATCGACAGCAGCCCAGGACATACAACTATGTATGAGGCTGGAAGCCCTGGAGAAGAGGGACGAGGAAAGGGCTCGACAGATGGACGACTTTGAAAACAGAGAGAGGCGGAACAACCTCAGAATTTTCGGTGTGCCTGAAGCGGAGGGGGAGACGGAGAGGGACGTCATTCGAATAGTGAAGGATATCATCACCCTCCTATTCGCAGAGGCAATGACAACCGAGCCAACATTCGACAGGGTGCATAGGGCAGGGGGCAGAGCGGGGGCCCCCCGGTCTATTTTGGTCCGCTTCCACTATTACTCCGAGAAGACAAAGGTGCTGGAGGAGGCCCGAAAGGCCAGAGAAATCACCTACAACAACGCCCAGGTCTCTATATATCAGGATCTTTCCTCCTACACGCTGGCCAAGCGCAGAGCATGCCGACCCCTCACACTACTATTCAAGGAGCAGGGCGTGCGCTATAGATGGGGCTACCCCTTCTCCCTGAGCTTTGAATACAAGGGCCGACGCTCAACCCTGATCACGGAAGACGACATCCGGAACGCTATTCAAGAATATACAGCAGAACCGCACCCCCGGAGAGGCCCAGTGGGACCAGAAAACCTCAGAATGAACAGCCCCGGTCCATCCGGGGAGAGGAGAAGGCGCACCGGCGCAAGGAAATTTCGGAAAATGAACACTCCATCTCCAGCAAAAGAGGGAGAACGGCACGACTCCGAGGACTGAGAACGGGGGTGACCTACTGAATCCGGGACGGACATGCGCAGATTCGGAGAGTGTACCACTACCACCGTCTCCACGAACAGCAAGTACAGGGGTCACATGGTCGAGATACGACCGGGGGGGACCGTTAGGGGCTCGAGGGGATGAGCTTTGTGGGTGAAATGCCTGGCCGAGGTGGGCAGGCTGGTGGTTCGGCCAAAAGCCAGCAATGGCAGAACTAATTGGCTGGACGCCGGGTAGGGGGGTGGGGGCATATTCGGGAGTAGGGGTTGTTCAGACACTGTTGGGACACGGTGGGCAGTTGGGGAGTTTCAGGCCCACCGGGGGGGGAGGGGGTGAGATCCGTAAAGTAGAACCAAGGGAGCATGCGAAGGGGAGAGACACGTGGGTAATGACTGAGAGGGAGGGAACCTGGGACTATGGCTGACAGTCTACCTGCCCTGGGAGTGGGATCCCTCAATGTACGAGGCTTGAATACGCCCACAAAGAGATCCCTGGTCTGTAGAGAGTTCAGAAGGGCCAACCTCGACATCCTCTTCTTGCAGGAAACCCACTGGCCACGGGGGAAGGAACCCAAAATCCGGGGAGGAGGCATCGGGGAGGTCTTCAGTGCCTCCCATAAAAACAAAAAGAGAGGGGTGGCCATCCTGGTTGCAAGGAACGTGGGGCTTGAGAAAGAGGCAGTGCTGAAGGACCCTGAGGGGCGCTACCTGATGGTGCGGGGAACCCTACAGGGAGCCCCACTCACCCTAGCCGTCGTCTACGGCCCAAATGAGGGCCAAATCCAGTTTTGGGAAGAGGTGAGGGATAAACTTAAAGGCTTTGTCCATGGGACGGTGGTGGTGGGGGGGGATTTCAACATGGTCCTGGACCCAATACGGGACAGGAAACGAGTCGGTCCCCAGGCCCCCAGGGCACTCGATGAGACCATGGCACGGGGCTTCCAGAGGGTCAACGCGGAGCTGGGCCTGGTGGACACGGTCCCGTCCCCTAGAACGGACACCCCCATATTCACTTACTACTCATCCGTACACACATCATTTTCCCGGATAGACTATGTCCTGGTGGATGAAACCTTGTACCCATTTATCTCTGGCCATAGGGTGGACCCAGTCCCCTGGTCCGACCACGACCTGGTTCGAGTCACCATAGCGAGAGGGGGCTTTAACGAACATAGGGGAAGATGGAAGTGTAACGACGCCCTCCTGAAGGACGAGGTCCTAGCCCAGGAAGTCCTTGACGCCATTACAGAATTCTTTGAATTCAATGACAACGGTGAGGTGCGTACACACACCCTGTGGGACGCGTTTAAAGCAACCCTGCGGGGAGTCCTGATCCGACTGGGAACCCGGAGGAAAAGAGAAAGGGAAGCCCAGGAGAGGCATCTGAGGGGAAAAATTGCCCAACTTCAACCGGGAGGCTCCCCCACGGAGCCCTTAGACCGGGACCGGGTGGCAGCCCTGGACGACTATAGGCTCTGACTAAAAGACCTTCTCCTCCACAAAACAGAGAGAAGCCTCCACCTGATTAAACAAAAGTACTATGAAAAGGGGGACAGGGCGGACAGGATTCTAGCTTGGAGGCTGAGGGAAGTACAGAAGAGTAGAATGGTGAAGGCAGTAAAGAACGAGGTGGGGGAGCTGGGGCATGACACTCCTCACATTGGAGAGGCCTTCCGCCGATACTACGAAAGGCTATACTCGTCTGAGTACAGAGGGGACGGGGGGGAGATCGAGGAATTCCTAAACTCCATACAGGTCCCGTCTCTGACTAGGGAGATGGCGGAGGGGTTGGAGGGTCCGGTGACTGAGGAGGAGGTGGAACATGCGATCAGCGGCATGAAGGTGGGCACTTCCCCGGGCGAAGATGGATACTCAGTGTACTTTTATAAAAGGTTTCGGTCGGCCCTCGCCCCCCACCTGGTCAGGGTGTTCAATGCGGTCCTGGAGGGTGGTCTACTCCCGGACTCCATGATGGAGGCAATTATTGTAGTGCTCCCCAAGGACGGTAGAGACCCCACGGAGTGTTCCTCCTACCGCCCGATCTCCCTGTTGAATATTGATGTTAAGATCCTGGCCAAGGTCATCGGGAGCCGGGTGGAGGGGGTCCTACCGAAGCTGGTCCATGGGGACCAGGTGGGGTTTGTTAGGGGGAGACAGGGCTCGGACAACATTCGCAAGTCCATAGACCTGTTTCATTACGCCCAGGGGTCGGACCTAGATGCGAGCGTCCTCTCCCTGGACTCAGAAAAGGCATTCGACAGGGTCGAGTGGAGGTTTATGGAGCTCACTCTCCGGAAGATGGGCTTCGGGACCCACATTAGGGACTGGGTGGCCGCACTGTACAGGGCCCCTAGGGCCAGAGTCCAAGTGAATGGTAGACTGACGGCCCACTCCCTCTATCGCGAGGAACAAGACAGGGATGCCCACTATCCCCACTGATTTATGTCCTAACTATGGAACCTCTGGCAATAGCAATCAGATCACACCCAGACATCAAGGGGATCAGGAGAGGCGATGTAGAATTCAAGCTCTCCCTGTTTGCAGATGACATTCTGGCCTATCTGGTGGACCCAAGATCCTCACTCCCACCTCTCCTGTCCCTGTTGTCCGCATTTGGGAGATTCTCAGGCCTAAAGATCAATACATCTAAATCAGTCCTCCTCCCTATGAGAACTCAGGACCCAGGACTAGACTCCCGGGACAGTCTGGGGGGAATAGCGGTGGGGAAGACCTCAATTCGATACCTGGGGATCCTCCTGACCAGGGACCTGCACAAACTCGCCCCTGCCAACTATGACCCTGTTATGTCACAGATCACCGCCGATTTAAGGAGATGGGGCTCCACGATCCTGTCCTGGTATGGCCGCATGACGGCAGTGAAGATGAATATACTCCCGCGCCTACTATACCTTTTCACCGCCCTCCCCGCCATCGTCCCCGACCAAACATTCAGGGTCCTCCAGAACGCGGTGCGCGAGTTTGTATGGCAGGGTAGGACCCCGAGAATCGCGAAGGCCGTTCTTACCCTACCTAGAGAGGAGGGGGGATTCGGGCTCCCTGATTTTCACCTCTATTTCCGCGCCGCTCAATTGCGCGTCCTCTTGGAACACATGAGGGAAGGGATGGGCACATACTGGTCGTATCTAGAGGATATGGATGCGCACCCACTTAAGGTACGCGACCTCTTATGGGCCCCACCTAAATTCATCCCGAACAGACTCAAATCCCACCCAACACTGGGAGTTCTCTGGGCAATATGGAGGGAGGGCCCCCAAACGGCACACCTGACATCATGGCCGTCCCCGATGTCCTCCCTTTGGGGCCACCCACTTAGACTGGGAAACAAGGGGTTCCGTAATGCACAGTCCTGGTCGGACTCAGGGTTGGAATGGGCAGGACAATTGTTCAAAGAGGGAGATTTCCTACCATACGAGGATTTGCAGACCGCCCTCGGCCCGGAAACAATCTCCATATTCGAGTATCTCCGATTGAAGGGTATCCTGTGCGATCAAGCATGGGGCCAGCGGCTAAAGAGGCAGATGACCCCCTTCGAGAAACTACTCGACACTGCAACCTCCAGGAAGGGGGCGGTATCTGCAATGTACAGAATCCTCAACACGGTTGACCTGGAGAAGAGGAGGGGGTTCCGCACTTTCTGGAACGAGCTGGCCGGGGAAGAAATATCTGAGGATTCCTGGTCGAGGATATTCAAAATAGCATTCCACGGGAACCTGTTCACTGCAGACATGGAGCACAATTTTAAAATTCTACAGGGGTGGCACAGAGATCCCGTCAAACTGTCAAAAATGTTCACGGGAACTTCCCCCGCCTGCCCGAGGGGATGTGACCAACCAGGCACGAGGGGCCACATGTGGTGGCACTGTCCGAAAGCGCAAACATACTGGGAGAGGGTAAGGGGCTGGATCGCCGAAGTCACGGAGGAATCGCTTCCCCACAATCCCCTAACAATACTGCTGGGCCTCCCCCCAGAGGATACGGAGGTACACAGATACCCGAGGATGTGGGAAACAATGCTGAGGGCCGGGAGGGTGGCATTGGCCCAGAAATGGAAGAGCAGGGGGATGTCCACAAAGGAGGATTGGACACACAAGGTTAAAAACATGTTCTTGATGGACAAACTAACAGCGATGATGAACAATGACATGAACTCCTTTCAGGCTAACTGGTACGGAGTACAGCAGATCTGGGGATGGGAGGTCCACTGAGGCTCGAGGAGGGAATGTGGATGGAAATGAGGACCCACGTCCCGGGGGAGAATGGAAGACATACAGCCTATCACGCAGTTGGAATTTTCTTGCTTTTTTTCCCGAACTCCGGTTATACAAAGTTTGCAACGCATCTCCCTGCAAAGGGGGTTCTACTGGATCCAAGTTAATGGGGGGGAGGGTTTGTTTTTTCCATTTTTCTTCCTTTTTCTTCTCTGGGGGGGCGGGGGGGGCTCTTCCTCTTTGAGGGCTGATGACATGTTGAATCTATGTTAATGCTTCCAGCCTGTTTGTTATACTATGAAAATGTTAATAAAATAAAGTTTAAAAAAAAAAAAAAATGCAGGGCTTCTTGAGTTTAGTGGGTCTCACCAGGCTCTGGGTTTGGGTCGTCGTTTTCGGAGACTCCAGGTCGATCGGAAGGAAGGGCTGCAGCAGGCTCTGGTTACACAGCAGGCTCTCCGGCCGCTGGAAATCATTCCCGCCGCTTTTCCTTCGTCATCCTCTTCGGTTTTCAGTTCCAGTGGTCGACATGACTTCAGCTTCCAGGTTTCCAGTATTTATCAGCAACTGCAACACAACCTTTGCATTCTCTCCCCGCATTTTACAAGAAATGCGGGGAGATGGCCCAGTTGAAAGAAGGGATTTGGCCCAGTTGAAAGAAGGCCTAAGACAAAGGAGGGGGAAGTTTTGGACTCCTCCCCCACTTCCTGTGCTTACAGACTGACTGGAGCCTGGACGGGGTGTCCAGGGGACTCCCGCCAAAGACAAAACTCAAACAAAGGAATTTCCCACCCTGGATGTCAGGGGAAGGAACAAGAAACGACAAGAAACACTAAAATGGCAGAAAAAGAAGACATGGGCCATTTTGGTAAAATGAGCAGCCTTAGGTGCCTTTACTGCAGCTGTGATTACAGCCTGCGGTAAAGGTGCACCAAATTAGTAAAAGGTATCACTGCCACCAGTCATTAAAGGTAAGCTTGTCACTTTAACTGAATTGTTACAGTTTAAATGTGAAAGGGGATACATTGTATCTCCCCAGCACTCCGCATAAGGTGGGGTGTGCTGGTTTCACAGAATAAAATGTAAAAGGGATCCAAAGATCCTTTCTACCCTTGGGAACTGTAGTTCACTCAAGGTTAGCACTATAAAGTTAAATGGGGAGCCCCTAGGGCAACCCAGCAACAACAGGCACTTATTGCCAATAAGCTGTTAGACATGATAACTTTAAAAAAGACACTATGGAGAGTCTTAAAAATGACACCCATAAAAAGAGTTAAAGACAGGTGAGTGTGGAAAAAGGTTCCCACTCACTGGGGTATTACTGAAAAATATCCCAATAGAAAAGCAAAAAGTTCTGGAGTTGAACCAAGAAAGGAAGATTTACCAGCTCTATGGAAATCTTACCTCCACTGTAAGTGGGTTTGTACGTGTATCCAGGTTTAGAGTTTTAGGAACCATTTCCACTGTAAGTGGGTTTTCAAATGGTTCAGCCACTACAGGTTTAACTGAAGGGGCCTTTATTCTAAAGGACATACACCACACATGGTGTGTGACATGACAACTAAGGTTCTTGTCAGGTTCAACAAAGTGTTTACATAGTGTAATAGATTGGACAGGAATATATAAGTTTCTATCCACAGGGTGAACCACTTCCACTCTAGGTGGGTTTTCAAGAGGTTCTTTCAACTCAGTGTTAACCGAAGTTGGAGTCACAACAGTGACCTGGTTAATGGTATGACACCATATTGGTACTAGGACAGAAGTTTTTAAGTTTCTGGGAACTAGTTGAACCACTTCCAATACATGGGGGTTTTCAAGAGGCTCTATCACCTTAGCAGCAGCTAAAGGTGGGGTTGCAGGAGTGACCTCTAGCTTTGTGGGCCTAGGGGTTTTGTTCCTAGTTGAAGTTATGGGTGCTACACCCAAGTGCCATTCAGAGTGGCAGTTAATGCCTTTTATCTCTAAGGAGGGGTCTCCTAAGGGGACCTCTCTTACTTCAAGTTTAAGATCCTCAGCCTTTTTACAAGGGGGCCCAGCTGAGTCTAAGACCACAGCTTTTCTGCTATACTCAGTATTGACAGATTTCTTAAGGGATGAGGAGACAGCACTTTTTGACCTACCTCTAGTCTAATAGTCCCTTACGGAGCGTAGATATGTAGCAGCTTTTTTCTTATATCTATCCATGAGAGCTGTTTTTACCCTATCCCAGTTACCTCTTTCTACTTCAGGTAAATCCAAGAGCACTTGGTAGTCTCTCTTGGGAAGTCTAAAAAGAACCCAGGGTATTCTATCACTCTCACACAGACCAAACCTTTTACAAGTGAGGTCAAAAGTTTTCAGCCATACAACAATGTCATACTTCATCTCATACGGACTCACCAATTCTGGAAACCTGGAAGCTGTAGACACAGAAGACCTGGAAAAAGAAGAGGGGTGCAGAAAATGGTCTTCTACAGACCTGTTATACTTTTTCTCATATTCCCACATTTTCATATTGTTTTCCCACAGGAAAGTTCTTAAATTCAGTTCCTTAGATATCTCAGAGCACATGGTAGGCATTAAGGTAAAGGCAAGAGAAGGAGAGGGGGGTGAACTAACATCCTCCTCATCAGAACCCTCATTTTCCTCCTCTGAGGAGTTTGGACAGCTGTCTGAACCCTCATCATCCCCACTGCCAGCAATATTGTAAGAAGTGGACACAGGTTCACTGAAACCATGCATATGGTCCCATAATCTTTGTAATAATTCAAGCTTACTTCCTTCACAATTGAGACCCTTCTCTATACACATTTTGACAACATTTTCCATTGCAGCCCAAGAGTAGTCCTCAGGCCTAAAGCAGGCCATGGTGTTGGTTCTTCTGTTAAATACAATAAGTACACTTTACCTTGGCTAAACCAAACCTACTGGATGGTTTCCTTTGGACACAAAGGGCCTCATTACACGGTAGGCGGAGGACCAAGGTGCTATTAGCACCTTGGTCCATGCCAGTAAAATTCGGGCACCACCTTGGTGGAAAGGGGAATTACCGCCCTATTCCAAGGTTGGCGGGGCGGTAATTCCCCCTTCCCCCAATGCCCTTCCCCATTCCCATTTTTGCCCCATAGGACTCTATGGGAATGGGGAAGGCGCTAATTACGGTGCCGCAAATTGCGGTACCGTAATTAGCACCCTGGTCCCTTTGCGGGTTGGTTTTTAACGCCTGCTAAACAGCAGACGTTAAAGTACCTACCCGCAAAGGAACCTCGTAGTAAGGCGGTAAGGGTTAACGGTCACCGGTACCATTACCGGTGACCGTTAACCCTTTCTGCCTTCCGTGTAATGAGGCCCAAAGTATATCAATAATCAATGTAATGCAATCCACCTTGATCCCAGCGCATGCCAACAGTGTTAGGACAGTTTTTCTGAAGTCCAATTAAGGGCCTAGAAAACCATTCTACTGAGGCAGTACAAGACTCCACCCTTAGTATAAGGCTGTTCGGGGTAGCGTAGACAGAGCAGCCAGGCTTATTTTAGGAGGGAGAGAGGGCAGTAGATACAGTACAAGTGAACATTGTAATACAAATGATCCAAAGAAACACTGAAACACTATGTTTTGTAAAAATAAAGGATTTATTTAAATACAGGTAGGCCCAGATAAATCTAGGGGTTAAGTAAGTACTAACACATTATATGAAATCACAATATAAAACACAACACTATACTTGAAAGCACACAGGCCCAAGTATAAACTTTATTTGGAACACCTAACAGTAGTTCTAGGGAAGTCAAAACCTTGTTATACACATTTAGTATAGGTCAAGCCTATTCTTTGGGAGTAAAAGACCAATGGTTACTTTTAGATTACTTTTGGTAATATAAGGACAGTAGGCCCTTCCAGTTGTACAGTCACTCTTGGAACAAATCACATAAACCGTCAACTGGACAATATACTTTTAGTGAATAGTGAAACACTTATTCTAGGTGCAGTAAAAACCTATAACTACTTTTGTCATAACACACAGTTATAACAGGTGAGTAAAACCTAAGGATGTAATATGCAATTACAGATGCTTTGGAAGTCAGAGAACCCCAGATTGAGGTAAGCAATAACTCTGATAACTTGTTTTGGATGGCACACAGCTAACACAAGGTAAGTAAAACCCACTTACTTTAACTTCACAATGAAGGGGAAAGTAAGACCCAATGTCGCACTTTACTGAATAATTATTCTAGGTAGGCAACAACCTAATGTAGACTTATTAAGGACAGGCTAGCAGCAAGTCAGGGGAAGCAAGACCCAGTTGGGGGACACTCATACAGTTATCCTTACAGGACTAACCTGGTGATACCAACAGTTGGAGGACACTCATACAATTACCCTACAGGAATAATCTGGTGAAACCAACACATTACTTTTGTAAAGAGGCACAACCTAATCACAGGAGAGTAAAATACCTTTACATCTACTTTCTTTTAGACTGGTAAAACAGTGGCTAAGGAAGAAAAGATGTTAACCATACTTTTAAGAATAGTGCATCACACATTCAATATCAGTAAGAACTTTTGTAACTGTTCACTCTGAGAATTATAGTTACCCACCAACTCTTTACAAGTAAGTAAAACTCTTGATTTCTTTTCTAGGCAGAAGTCCCAATCCCTTCAAAGTCTTTCCCTTAGAGCATGAGTGTTCTCAGTGGCAGAAGGGGGGTCACTAGGACTAGTGACCAACAAGCAGTGTTAGAATAAGTTCTTAGTAGCAAAAGTCAGAGTTTCCTTAGGAAAACTGGCAAACAAGTGAGTACTTTACTTCTAGGGTTAGAAGAGGTTCCAGTGGCTTCACAAAAGACACCCCAGCAGGATTCTAGCAGTGGGACTGGGTGTACTGGACGAGGGACCTCCCAATCAAAGAAAACACCCCAGGACTACACAGAAATCCCAACAGGCTGAAGGTAAGTATATACCCAAGCCAACACAGTACCTCAGCAATGAAGAAGAGATGGCAGCAGGAGAACTTCAAGGACTGCAGCCAAATACCCGGTCAGTGGATTCCTTGTCCTGGAGACTGAACACAAGACCTCAGAAGGGACTTTGCAGCAAGGATCAATGAAGAAGGCTCTAGGCAAGATTTCTCTCGCAGCAGAATGCGGTTCTGCGGGTTTGGCACCTTTTCAAGGAGCACAGAAGAAGACAGAAAATCACGGTTGAATTCTTGTCGTTTAAAAGGTCCAGCACTCTTGTGAGGGGACTTTTTGGACTCGATTCGTGTCTCTGGAGATAGACCAGGATGCCCACAAAGATTCAGCGAGATTCGGAATTCGGAAGACCGTGCACCGCACAGTGGCTGGAGGTCCCGGGGTATTGGGGTATTGCAAGAACGCAAGGTCGCAGCAACCCATGGAATGGCTCAAAATGCAGGGCTTCTTGAGTCTAGTGGGTCTCACCAGGCTCTGGGTTTGGGTCGTCGTTTTCGGAGACTCCAGGTCGATCGGAAGGAAGGGCTGCAGCAGGCTCTGGTTACACAGCAGGCTCTCCGGCCGCTGGAAATCATTCCCGCCGCTTTTCCTTCGTCATCCTCTTCGGTTTTCAGTTCCAGTGGTCGGCATGACTTCAGCTTCCAGGTTTCCAGTATTTATCAGCAACTGCAACACAACCTTTGCATTCTCTCCCCGCATTTTACAAGAAAGGGGCGTTTGGCTGTCCAATCAGGACAGCCAACACCCCACTGGGATTTGGCCCAGTTGAAAGAAGGCCTAAGACAAAGGAGGGGGAAGTTTTGGACTCCTCCCCCACTTCCTGTGCTTACAGACTGACTGGAGCCTGGACGGGGTGTCCAGGGGACTCCCGGCAAAGACAAAACTCAAACAAAGGAATTTCCCACCCTGGATGTCAGGGGAAGGAACAAGAAACGACAAGAAACACTAAAATGGCAGAAAAAGAAGACATGGGCCATTTTGGTAAAATGAGCAGCCTTAGGTGCCTTTACTGCAGCTGTGATTACAGCCTGCGGTAAAGGTGCACCAAATTAGTAAAAGGTATCACTGCCACCAGTCATTAAAGGTAAGCTTGTCACTTTAACAGAATTGTTACAGTTTAAATGTGAAAGGGGATACATTGTATCTCCCCAGCACTCCGCATAAGGTGGGGTGTGCTGGTTTCACAGAATAAAATGTAAAAGGGATCCAAAGATCCTTTCTACACTTGGGAACTGTAGTTCACTCAAGGTTAGCACTATAAAGTTAAATGGGGAGCCCCTAGGGCAACCCAGCAACAACAGGCACTTATTGCCAATAAGCTGTTAGACATGATAACTTTAAAAAAGACACTATGGAGAGTCTTAAAAATGACACCCATAAAAAGAGTTAAAGACAGGTGAGTGTGGAAAAAGGTTCCCACTCACTGGGGTATTACTGAAAAATATCCCAATAGAAAAGCAAAAAGTTCTGGAGTTGAACCAAGAAAGGAAGATTTACCAGGTCTATGGAAATCTGACCTCCACTGTAAGTGGGTTTGTACGTGTATCCAGGTTTAGAGTTTTAGGAACCATTTCCACTGTAAGTGGGTTTTCAAATGGTTCAGCCACTATAGGTTTAACTGAAGGGGCCTTTATTCTAAAGGACATACACCACACATGGTGTGTGACATGACAACTAAGGTTCTTGTCAGGTTCAACAGAGTTTTTACATAGTGTAATAGATTGGACAGGAATATATAAGTTTCTATCCACAGGGTGAACCACTTCCACTCTAGGTGGGTTTTCAAGAGGTTCTTTCAACTCAGTGTTAACCGAAGTTGGAGTCACAACAGTGACCTGGTTAATGGTATGACACCATATTGGTACTAGGACAGAAGTTTTTAAGTTTCTGGGAACTAGTTGAACCACTTCCAATACATGGGGGTTTTCAAGAGGCTCTATCACCTTAGCAGCAGCTAAAGGTGGGGTTGCAGGAGTGACCTCTAGCTTTGTGGGCCTAGGGGTTTTGTTCCTAGTTGAAGTTATGGGTGCTACACCCAAGTGCCATTCAGAGTGGCAGTTAATGCCTTTTATCTCTAAGGAGGGGTCTCCTAAGGGGACCTCTCTTACTTCAAGTTTAAGATCCTCAGCCTTTTTACAAGGGGGCCCAGCTGAGTCTAAGACCACAGCTTTTCTGCTATACTCAGTATTGACAGATTTCTTAAGGGATGAGGAGACAGCACTTTTTGACCTACCTCTAGTCTAATAGTCCCTTACGGAGCGTAGATATGTAGCAGCTTTTTTCTTATATCTATCCATGAGAGCTGTTTTTACCCTATCCCAGTTACCTCTTTCTACTTCAGGTAAATCCAAGAGCACTTGGTAGTCTCTCTTGGGAAGTCTAAAAAGAACCCAGGGTATTCTATCACTCTCACACAGACCAAACCTTTTACAAGTGAGGTCAAAAGTTTTCAGCCATACAACAATGTCATACTTCATCTCATACGGACTCACCAATTCTGGAAACCTGGAAGCTGTAGACACAGAAGACCTGGAAAAAGAAGAGGGGTGCAGAAAATGGTCTTCTACAGACCTGTTATACTTTTTCTCATATTCCCACATTTTCATATTGTTTTCCCACAGGAAAGTTCTTAAATTCAGTTCCTTAGATATCTCAGAGCACATGGTAGGCATTAAGGTAAAGGCAAGAGAAGGAGAGGGGGGTGAACTAACATCCTCCTCATCAGAACCCTCATTTTCCTCCTCTGAGGAGTTTGGACAGCTGTCTGAACCCTCATCATCCCCACTGCCAGCAATATTGTAAGAAGTGGACACAGGTTCACTGAAACCATGCATATGGTCCCATAATCTTTGTAATAATTCAAGCTTACTTCCTTCACAATTGAGACCCTTCTCTATACACATTTTGACAACATTTTCCATTGCAGCCCAAGAGTAGTCCTCAGGCCTAAAGCAGGCCATGGTGTTGGTTCTTGTGTTAAATACAATAAGTACACTTTACCTTGGCTAAACCAAACCTACTGGATGGTTTCCTTTGGACACAAAGGGCCTCATTACACGGTAGGCGGAGGACCAAGGTGCTATTAGCACCTTGGTCCATGCCAGTAAAATTCGGGCACCACCTTGGTGGAAAGGGGAATTACCGCCCTATTCCAAGGTTGGCGGGGCGGTAATTCCCCCTTCCCCCAATGCCCTTCCCCATTCCCATTTTTGCCCCATAGGACTCTATGGGAATGGGGAAGGCGCTAATTACGGTGCCGCAAATTGCGGTACCGTAATTAGCACCCTGGTCCCTTTGCGGGTTGGTTTTTAACGCCTGCTAAACAGCAGACGTTAAAGTACCTACCCGCAAAGGAACCTCGTAGTAAGGCGGTAAGGGTTAACGGTCACCGGTACCATTACCGGTGACCGTTAACCCTTACTGCCTTCCGTGTAATGAGGCCCAAAGTATATCAATAATCAATGTAATGAAATCCACCTTGATCCCAGCGCATGCCAACAGTGTTAGGACAGTTTTTCTGAAGTCCAATTAAGGGCCTAGAAAACCATTCTACTGAGGCAGTACAAGACTCCACTCTTAGTATAAGGCTGTTCGGGGTAGCGTAGACAGAGCAGCCAGGGTTATTTTAGGAGGGAGAGAGGGCAGTAGATACAGTACAAGTGAACATTGTAATACAAATGATCCAAAGAAACACTGAAACACTATGTTTTGTAAAAATAAAGGATTTATTTAAATACAGGTAGGCCCAGATAAATCTAGGGGTTAAGTAAGTACTAACACATTATATGAAATCACAATATAAAACACAACACTATACTTGAAAGCACACAGGCCCAAGTATAAACTTTATTTGGAACACCTAACAGTAGTTCTAGGGAAGTCAAAACCTTGTTATACACATTTAGTATAGGTCAAGCCTATTCTTTGGGAGTAAAAGACCAATGGTTACTTTTAGATTACTTTTGGTAATACAAGGACAGTAGGCCCTTCCAGTTGTACAGTCACTCTTGGAACAAATCACATAAACCGTCAACTGGACAATATACTTTTAGTGAATAGTGAAACACTTATTCTAGGTGCAGTAAAAACCTATAACTACTTTTGTCATAACACACAGTTATAACAGGTGAGTAAAACCTAAGGATGTAATATGCAATTACAGATGCTTTGGAAGTCAGAGAACCCCAGATTGAGGTAAGCAATAACTCTGATAACTTGTTTTGGATGGCACACAGCTAACACAAGGTAAGTAAAACCCACTTACTTTAACTTCACAATGAAGGGGAAAGTAAGACCCAATGTCGCACTTTACTGAATAATTATTCTAGGTAGGCAACAATCTAATGTAGACTTATTAAGGACAGGCTAGCAGCAAGTCAGGGGAAGCAAGACCCAGTTGGGGGACACTCATACAGTTATCCTTACAGGACTAACCTGGTGATACCAACAGTTGGAGGACACTCATACAATTACCCTACAGGAATAATCTGGTGAAACCAACACATTACTTTTGTAAAGAGGCACAACCTAATCACAGGAGAGTAAAATACCTTTACATCTACTTTCTTTTAGACTGGTAAAACAGTGGCTAAGGAAGAAAAGATGTTAACCATACTTTTAAGAATAGTGCATCACACATTCAATATCAGTAAGAACTTTTGTAACTGTTCACTCTGAGAATTATAGTTACCCACCAACTCTTTACAAGTAAGTAAAACTCTTGATTTCTTTTCTAGGCAGAAGTCCCAATCCCTTCAAAGTCTTTCCCTTAGAGCATGAGTGTTCTCAGTGGCAGAAGGGGGGTCACTAGGACTAGTGACCAACAGGCAGTGTTAGAATAAGTTCTTAGTAGCAAAGGTCAGAGTTTCCTTAGGAAAACTGGCAAACAAGTGAGTACTTTACTTCTAGGGTTAGAAGAGGTTCCAGGGGCTTCACAGAAGACACCCCAGCAGGATTCTAGCAGTGGGACTGGGTGTACTGGACGAGGGACCTCCCAATCACAGAAAACACCCCAGGACTACACAGAAATCCCAACAGGCTTAAGGTAAGTATATACCCAAGCCAACACAGTACCTCAGCAATGAAGAAGAGATTGCAGCAGGAGAACTTCAAGGACTGCAGCCAAATACCCGGTCAGTGGATTCCTTGTCCTGGAGACTGAACACAAGACCTCAGAAGGGACATTGCAGCAAGGATCGATGAAGAAGGCTCTAGGCAAGATTTCTCTCGCAGCAGAATGCGGTTCTGCGGGTTTGGCGCCTTTTCAAGGAGCACAGAAGAAGACAGAAAATCACGGTTGAATTCTTGTCGTTTAAAAGGTCCAGCACTCTTGTGAGGGGACTTTTTGGACTTGATTTGTGTCTCTTGAGATAGACCAGGATGCCCACGAAGATTCAGGAAGATTCGGAATTCGGAAGACCGTGCACCGCACAGTGGCAGGAGGTCCCAGGGTATTGCAAGAACGCAAGGTCGCAGCAACCCATGGAATGGCTCAAAATGCAGGGCTTCTTGAGTCTAGTGGGTCTCACCAGGCTCTGGGTTCGGGTCGTCGTTTTCGGAGACTCCAGGTCAATCGGAAGGCAGGGCTGCAGCAGGCTCTGGTTACACAGCAGGCTCTCTGGCCGCTGGAAATCATTCCCGCCGCTTTTCCTTCATCATCCTCTTCGGTTTTCAGTTCCAGTGGTCGACATGACTTCAGCTTCCAGGTTTCCAGTATTTATCTGCAACTGCAACACAACCTCTGCATTCTCGCCCCGCATTTTACAAGAAAGGGGCGTTTGGCTGTCCAATCAGGACAGCCAACACCCCACTGGGATTTGGCCCAGTTGAAGGAAGGCCTAAGACAAAGGAGAGGGAAGTTTTGGACTCCCCCACTTCCTGTGCTTACAGACTGACTGGAGCCTGGACGGGGTGTCCAGGGGACTCCCGCCAAAGATAAAACTCAAAGAAAGGAATTTCCCACCCTGGATGTCAGGGGAAGGAACAAGAAACGACAAGAAACACTAAAATGGCAGAAAAAGAAGACATGGGCCATTTTGGTAAAATGAGCAGCCTTAGGTGCCTTTACTGCAGCTGTGATTACAGCCTGCGGTAAAGGTGAACCAAATTAGTAAAAGGTATCACTGCCACCAGTCATTAAAGGTAAGCTTGTCACTTTAACAGAATTGTTACAGTTTAAATGTGAAAGGGGATACATTGTATCTCCCCAGCACTCCGCATAAGGTGGGGTGTGCTGGTTTCACAGAATAAAATGTAAAAGGGATCCAAAGATCCTTTCTACCCTTGGGAACTGTAGTTCACTCAAGGTTAGCAGTAGAAAGTTAAATGGGGAGCCCCTAGGGCAACCCGGCAACAACAGGCACTTATTGCCAATAAACTGTTAGACATGATAACTTTAAAAAAGACACCATGGCGAGTCTTAAAAATGACACCCATAAAAAGAGTTAAAGACATGTGAGTGTGGAAAAAGGTTCCCACTCACTGAGGTATTACTGAAAAATATCCCACTATAAAAGCAAAAAGTTCTGGAGTTGAACCAGGAAAGGAAGATTTACCAGCTCTGTGGAAATCTTACCTAACAGTACACCATACCAGGTTCATCAAAGTGAAGCAGAATCTATGGTAGCTGCAAGTCTGGCAAATAAGCTGCCATTTCCGAGGAGATTAAAGGAAGAGTGCCTTGCCAGCCTGTGGAGGTCGAAGATGTCTTGTAGTAATGCCTATTTTTAAAAGTTGCAATGAAGTAGCCTATTAAGAAGCAGCAGATGTTGTAGCAGCAGTAACAAGACTGTGGCTGTCAGCATTTGTGAAGTTAACTATGGGGCCAAGGGAGCTGTTCTCACAGTTATATTGTAGAAGGAAGTTGGTTGAGAGGAGAGTGAATCTCAAGCAAGAACATCCTGACAATTGTATAAAAAACACTGCAGATTTCAAAAGTGAAGTAGTTGTTGGCAGAGTGGAAGAAGAAACTTTTGCCAGATTCATCTGTACTTTCTTGGAAAGAAATGGTCCAAGAACCTCCATTGGTGCTGTTGATTCTTAGTGGAACTGTAAAGAGGGAGGTCTTTCACCACACAAAGAAGAGACTTTGACCAGTGTATTTTATTTGTGTGAACCTTGTTTCCTTGGAACTTTTCAAGACTTTTGTTGAGACATTTTGTTGTTTGGAGAAAATTGACTTTGGACATTCTTGGGGGAGTAAGATCTGCCCAGGATCACGATAAGTCATCCAAGACACTGGGTGTTTTGTAATATTTTATATGTTATTTGAATGTTGATATTGTTTATGGTGAGGGATCGTTTTGTGAATTGTAGGCAGTGTTCCTGTATATCTTAGAATAGGTAGGGAATCCCCTGGAAGAGTAGGTTTAGTTAGGATTTTTGTTATTATTTTGTACATAATAAAATGGCAAATCCTGAGAAAATCAATACGGTCATGAGCCTCACATTACTGACCCCTCACAGAGCACAGTCCAAAAAGACTAGGTCGTCAGCGTACCCTAAAACAAGGATTTCTTAGACATTTTCAGTCTGGGAGGATGTGACTCATGACTCCTCAAGACTTCCGATAAATGCACAAGATTTACATTAAATAATAAAGGGACCAAGATGCAGCCCTGTTTTAATCCTACGGTAGTATCAAACGAATTTGGAGAGACACTGGCATTAGACATCCTGACCCTAACCTCAGTACAGGATTAAAGAGAGAAGATGATCTTAAGAAACCCAAGAGGGATGCCCCACTGGTATAGCTTTTGCCACAATCCTTCTCTACATACAGTATCGAAAGCAGCACTAAAGTCTATGAAAACTGCATAAGTGCACTTCTTTCTGGTCAACAATCTTAGTTTGTAACCTTAAACCTGGACCCTTTTTTATGTATAGGCACTATAATACTTTCATGCCAGGTGGCTGAAATCATTCTGAAATACCTGATGGATTTAAACAGGAAAAATAACAGGTCACCCCGCCAATCAGGATTATGTTTAATAAGGGCATTACAAATGCCATCCGGACTTGGGGCTCGTGAGTTTTTTGAATGACCTAATGATTTTACTCCGATCAGTTGAGGTTAATTTAAAATTCCATTTCACATTAGCTAAATCAAGATCGAAAGTTTGATCAGAGGGATTACCAATTCTATTCCTGATAAAGGTGTCCCAGTTCTCACTTGTAACATTGGCAACAATATATAGATTCTTAGATTGATACCCAACTAGTTGTCAAAAAGCCTGTGATTACCATTTTGTACTGCGTCTGCAAGATCTTGCAATCCCTCCTTTTTCTGAATGTTACGGTAGTGCTTCAACCAAGAAACATACTGCCTTTTCCTAGCTCTAATTAAAACTGCGACTGCAGACCCCTCATGATTAAAAGATAAAATTGCACAAAGATCGTTTTGCATATTTCTCTTGGCTATCCAAATGTTTTTATCATAATTGTGCTTATGACGACCATGGTTGGTATACCCAATACCATAAGGCAAGGAAAGTGTAACGTGAGCCAGCATATCTCAGATAATTCTAGGATAGTCATCCGACACAAACCCAGTAACAAATACTGGGCATTCAGCCTGTTCAATTAAATTACCAGCAGGAGTATGTATCGAAGTATCAGTATCGTACCAAAAAATCAAAGGTACTTTTTTTGAATCATGTAACAAAGAGTTTTTAAAAACACATTTAGTCAAAATGTAGATTGGGGGTTAGGTAAGGGGATTAATTATGGTGGGGGGGATGTAGGGTACTTTGCGGAAGGGTCTCTCCCCACATTATATTGTGGCAAAATGAATAAAAAAAGAAAATTAAATGTTATGGGATTTTGAAAAAAAATGCAATGTTATAATGTAGATCTGAAGTATCATTACATGATACAGAAGTTGGACCCATGACGTTTCCCAGAAATCGGAGTGTGACACAGGGGCCCATTTGCCAGTAAAAAATGTGTTGGATTCCATAGTATTTGTTTTTTTGCGTGATTGATATCTTCTGGTCTGTACTTATCAGGCAGGAGTTCCATGATTTCAAAATCAAACAATATCAACAGCAGAAAATGGTTGGTCTCTTCTCTATGTAAGACTATAAGATCGGGGTATATTGAACATCGATGGTGAGCAAAAAACATAGTCGATAATAGTAGCAGAACTTCTTAGAACTCTAGTAAAATTGCCTGGGTTTTCATAAGGACATTTACCATCCATCATGCCCAAGTCTGATGCATCCAACATTTTAGCCCAACCTAAGCCCTGCTGATTAGTTTTAGTTTGCAACAGTACTGATACAGGGACAAAAGGAGGGCAATAATAATTTGAGCGGATTCTAGCATTGAAATCCCTCATCAACAATGTAACATTGCTGCAGCCATAGGTAGTAATTCAATCTGAAATAATACATTTCAATAGATTCCCTCATGTGAGTGCTTTCTGATGGATAATAAACATTAATGATAAGACATTTCATCAAGTGGCCCTCCACCAATTTCCAAGTGGCCATACACCAATTTTGAATTGAAAAGTTGAATGGCGGTAGATGTTGGTGTTCTGAAATCTAGTTACCATCTGCAAGATATGTTGAGCCCTCAACTTGGGAGGCAAAGCCTTCCCAGAGGAAGCATCGAGGACCGCTCCAATGAATTGAAGCTTTTGAGAAGGTGTCGCCTGGAACTTCAAGCAATGAGGGAGAAGCCCAGTTTGTGGAGAGCTGATGCTTTTGAGGTGCTGCTGAGATGGTCCAGAGCCTGTTCAGGAGAACAAGCTCTAATCAGCCAATCATCTAGGTAGGGAAAGATGTGAATCCCTCCTTTCATATTCGCTGCCACCACCGCCATCAACTTAGTGATGACCCTCGAGCGGAGGTGAGCACGAAAGGCAGTAATCAAAATTGATAGTGAGAACTGCTAGTGGCGAACCTCAGGTACTTTCTGTGCTTGGGATGTATAGGGTGATAGTGCAGCCCGCCACAAAGAACCATGCTGACTCTGATAGCAAGACCAAGGGTGTTTATTATAAAATCGTAATAGACAGGATAGCTGTATGTTTTGGGTAAAAGGTATCCGGGCCTAGCGGGGCTTGGGATGTTGGCGCTGGGGCCGTCCCACTCTACCTTGTCTACCCCAGCCTTATCCCCGCCTCCTTAACCCAGGTGTCCCTAATGGGGTTATCAGTAGTCCTTGGATGGGTGACCCCTTACTTATGTCTTCTGACTGGGACTAATAATGTTTTCCTTAAGACAATGGCTACCTGTCTCACTACGGGTCTCCTAGGCTTTCCCTAACCTAGCCTGCTCAGTAGTCTTAGGGAGATAGGGATGGCCCTCCGAACTCTCACTCTGCCTTTCCACCTCCAACCTTTGATCTTAATTCTTCTCTTACTCCTGTTCTTACTATAGTTCGTACCTTCAATTACCCATCTACCTCCTTTTGCCTCCATCCTTTCGCTCTACGTCTTGCACTATCGCACTCTTCTACCACTCTACTGCTGGTTTCTCTCACTCGCTACTCCCGCTACCTACAGTCTTCACTCCCAACCATACTACTTCTATTACTCACAATCTCCGCCCCCACACACAAACACACCACAGAACCCCTTCTTATAATATCTACAACACTCCTTTCGAGCTCGCCTCCTCTGGTCTCTTGGACGTCCTCCACCAGCTCATGTCCTCACCCAACTAACCCCACACTAAATCATTCACACAGGCTTAATTAAATACCCCACCCCTCCCAGGATTGGCCAATTTACCTTGGCAAATCACTTACCTGGATTAAGGGGGTGTGACAGGGAAATGTCATGGGAAGGATTAAAAGGGTGTCATGCATCCCAAACGGTCTACACTGGTTCCAGCTGATTCGTTTAATTCCTATGAACAAAAAAGAACAAGGGCTGTTCGGATTAAGCAGTGTTTCGCAACCGAACGGTTGGCAGGCCTTTCTTTTACCATTATAGAGAGGTTCCCATGGCAACGGCGCTAGGTCCTAAACAATGCACGTTGCCTGGGTTTATGTCTGGGTTTATGTCACGTGTTGTTTGAGTGGAGTGACATTCTCAATATAAGCACCGTTGGGATAGGACCCAGTGATTCTGATTAGTGTTAATCAGTGTTAATCACCTCAAAAGCTATTCGTGTTTCCAGGCTTATTCAGCCTTCTCTGTCTGGTGCCGTTTCGTCTGGCTTTTCATTTCAAGGTTCTGTTTCACTGCACTCTACGCGGCTCCTTCGCGCCTCATTAGCGGTTGTATACTAATTGACCTTCACAATTGACCTCAGGAGAATTGACCTTTGGAGAATTGACCTAATTTAGCAGGTCAATTAGGACATATATGTGGAACCTCCCACCCAATCCAAAAATCCCTGCAACCCCCCACCCAATCCCCTTATATTATTTATAATCCAAAACCAACCCAATACATATATAAAATAACTAAAATAATTTAAAAGTTCAATTGTGCAGAAGGTCAATTAGGACCACTATAATTAGATCAATTGTGCAAAAGGTCAATTGTAAAAGGTCAATTTGGATAATACCTCATTAGAGGCTGCCTCCCGCCTTCAGCAGACGGACCCAACGGCTCCTTCTCAGCCGCCTCCAGCACCTCAGGGCGGGACGCGGCTTATTCGCGCCCCATTGGTGGCTGCCTCCCGCTTTCAGCAGACAGACCCAGGGGTCCTTGTCAGCCATCTCCTGCACCTCAGCATGGGACCCGCCCCATTTGAGCCCCATTAGCGGCTGCCTCTGGCCTAAAGCTGTTACAGAGCCCGTGGCTCTCACGTCTACTCAGGGTACAGCTGTCTCACGGATACTCACAGCTACTCCCGGTTTCATTCATGAACTGCTCGTCTTCCACGGTGACATATATGTGGAACCCCCCATCTAATCCAAAAACCCCTGCAACCCCCCACCCAATCCCCTTATATTATTTATAATCCAAAACCAACCCAATACATATATAAAATAACTAAAATAATTTTTTTTTAAAACTTTTATTTTTATTGGCAGAGGTTCACAGGGTACAAACATCGGGGCAACAAGCATATGAATCAAGTGGATCGTGGAGCTGCTTGCGGGCCACTTTATCATCATTACAACAGTGATTACAATATTTTACAAATAAAGGAGGAGACAAAAGAAGATCACAATGCATGGGTGGAGGCCGGGGATGGACAAGACCCCGATGCGGCTTCGGACTGATTGTTGAGATATGTGGTGAATTCACTCCAAATGTTCTTGGGACGAGAACGGGCCGGCAGCGTAGCCAAATAGTCCTCCTCGCAGTTCCGTGACCATGTGAGCAGGCCCAACCATCTCTGAGGGGTCGGAGGAGAGGAACACCTCCAGTTCTGGAGTATACACTTCTTGGCAATCATGCAACTTATATCTAAAAACTTTTTCAGGCGTTTAGTTTCCTCAGTGCTCCAAACCCCAAACAAAACTGCCAGAGGATCGGGATCAATAGTGGTCTCAGTTACTGCACTAAGTGTGTTCATGACCCCTTCCCAGAAATCGGACAGCTTATGACAGGACCAGAACATATGTAGGTGATCAGCATCTGTGGCCCTGCAGCGCGGGCAGAAGCGCACCTCGGAGCGAGCAAACCCAGAAGTCCTGTGAGGTGTTAGTATAGCCTATTGAGGAGTTTATACTGCATGGCCTGAAAGCGGAAGTTGAAGGAGACTCTTTTGGTGTGGAGACACATGCTTTCCCACAACCCATCAGGCATCTCTAGGCCCAACTCGTCTGCCCATTTGTTGCGCGCTCCAAGAACCGGAGCAGGGGAGGCATCCTGCAGGATGTGATACAGGGATGAGACAACGCCCCGTGCCCCGCCCGAGTTGGCGATGTACGCTATAGCCGGGTCGTCTGGGGGTTCATCTGGGAAGGAGGGCCACATAGTGCGGAACGCAGCGCGACGCCTGTAGTATTGAAGAGTCTCTAAGGGAGATCTAGTGTGACCCGGCCTCCAAGTCTGGGGATCTATAAATTTGCCCTCTGGATAGAAGTCAGACAATGCCCTATAACCCAGAGCCTCCCAGTGGCGGGTCAAGGCCGCATCGAGCGTGGGCTCCAACCCCGGGAAGGCCCACACGGGCAGCCACTTGTAATACGGGGAGGTCCCAGCTGATGGGCTTAGTATGTGTGACCAAGCGAACAAGGTCGCGGCTATGGGGTCAATGGGTGAGTCCGGTGCATAATGTCAGTGCAGCACTAGGGTCATCAGATTAATACCCGAGGATGCCAGCCGTTCCAGCTTGACGTGAGGGCGCACTGGGGCGCCAGGGTACCAGTGGGTGGCGTGCTGGGCTTGGGCCGCGATCCAATATATAGCGAGGTCAGGAGCAGCCATACCCCTGCCGTCTGTACGAGAGTGCCATGTCAGTCCACTTCTTGCGCACCGCACCAGAGTGCCAGAGGAACTGTGCGCAGAGCGTGTGAAGCTTAGTGAAGTATGCCCTCCCAGGCCATAGGGGTACGTTACTAAAGGTGTACAGGAGCTTGGGGAGGAGAATCATTTTGATCAGGGACAGTCGTCCCGCAACGGACAACGGGAGAGTGCGCCATCGTGAGATTTTAGTCTCAACTGTCTGCGCTACCGCGGAGTAATTATCGGTGAGTAGGGTGGGTTTAGTGAGGGATACATGTACTCCCAGGTATTTAATGCCGTTAGGGGCCCAGCGCAGAGGATATTCGGAAGTGGGCTGTGTGGTAGCTTTAGTGAGCGGGAAGATCTCCGACTTAGAGTAATTGATCGTAAAGCCGGAATGTGTACCAATGCGAGTGATGTCTCTCAATATGGGATTGAGGTGAGTTGTGGGATCTGTGATGTAAAGTAGGACGTCGTCTGCATATAGGGATATGATTTCAGGCTCCTCTGTCAATCTTATTCCCTTGCGAGAATGTCTTGAACGTACATAGTCCGCCATCGGTTCAATCGCCAATGCGAAGAGAATCGGAGAGAAGGGGCAGCCCTGCCGGGTGCCTCTGAATAGCGTGAAGATCTCAGATGTAAGAGAGTTAACTCGAACACGCGCCACAGGGGATGTGTACAATAGTCTAATGAACCCTATCATGTTTGGGCCAACACCCATTGTCTCAAGGACCAGCCACATGTATTTCCAAGAAACCATGTCAAAGGCTTTCTGGGCGTCCAACGTAACCGCTACAGCCTGGGTGTCCTGATCTATGCGGGACATGACATTAAACAGTCTCCTGATATTGTGGGAGGTGGACCTGCCCGGGACGAAGCCCGCTTGGTCCTCATGCACAAGGTGCGTCATGATTGGCAAGAAGCGGTTGGCAATGATTTTAGCAAAGATCTTTGTGTCAAGATTCATGAGAGAAAGGGGTCTGTATGACCCACACTCGTCTTCAGGCTTACCCGGTTTGAGCAACACCGTGATTACCGCTTCACGCATGGAGGGGGGAAGGATGGAGGCTTGTAGTGTCTCGTTCCATACCTCGAACAGCCGAGGGGCCAGGACAGCTATGTGCTCCTGATAAAAGTCGGCGGTAAGGCCGTCAGGGCCAGGCGCCTTGCCTTTGGGCAAGTCAGAGATGGACGACACTATCTCGTCTAGCGTGATCGGGGAGTCTAACTGGTCCCTAGTCTGTTGGGAAATTTCTGTAGTGGGGATTTGCCCGAGGAGCTCGCGCATATGCTGCTTGGTGTGTTCTGCGGGCTGGGAATAAAGGGAGCTATAAAACTCAGTGAATGTCTCTAGTATTTTCGGGTCCGCCCACTGAGCGTCACCATTTCGGTCTTTGATGGAGGAGATCTGTGTACGGCCCATTTCCCCCCGAACCAGGGTCGCGAGCGTTTTCCCAGGTCTGTCGCCCTCCCCATATCTCCTGGCGGCCTGGGGGCGGCTGAAATAACGGACTTCGGAGGTGGCCAGTGTATTATATACTTGGAGTTCATCAGAGATCTGGGCAAGAATGGAGGGGTCAGAGCTGGTAGTGGTACGTTGCTCAAGTTGTTTCAATTTGGACTCAGATTGCCCCAGGCCAGTCCTAATGGCCTTCAGCACCCCGGCCTCCCGGGAGATGGACATGCCCCTTATATATACCTTGAAGGCCTCCCACCTAACCGCGGCGGTCGTGTCATGGAGTGAGTTAAGTTCAAAGAACGACTCGATATCAGCTAGTATTTCGGCCTTGAACACTATGTCTTTTAGGGCCTCAGACTTAAAGCGCCAAGTGCTGACCATTGGAACAGGAGTGCCCAGTCTCAGGGACAGTGTGATTGGAGCGTGGTCCGAGAGCGTACGGGCCAGAATGCCCGCGCCCTCCACCCCACCCACCACCCCACCGGAGACCAAGAACAGATCTATCCTGGACGAGCTGTCATGCACAGATGAGTAGTAGGCGTATTCGCGTTTCTGGGGATGGAGAGTCCTCCAGGCGTCGCAAATGTTGAGGGATTGCATATGGCCCCGTAGCCTGCGCGCCGCGCGAGACACTGCCCTAGGACCCGTGGATGTTCTGTCTAAGACAGTGTCCAATATAAGGTTCAGGTCTCCTCCCCATATAATGTGCACTCCCACAAAACCCAGGAGTATGGTGGCTATTGCGTCAAAGAATTCCGGTGAGTCCACATTGGGACAGTAGGTGTTGACAAGCAGATATTCCCTATTGACTAGTGTGCAGTGTAGTATAACGTAGCGACCCTCGGGGTCGATGTAGCTTTTGTGAAGTCCAAACTTAATTGATTTGTGGATAAGCGTGAGAACCCCCCTAGATTGCGTGGAGTAGGAAGTGAAAAATCTGGCGGGACCCCATGATGGGGCAAGTGCCCTTGGTATCAGACCATTGGAGTGTGTCTCCTGCAGCAGCAGGATCCTAGAGTTATGCCTGTTGACATACGCCATGATCTTGCGGGCTTTGGTGTGGTTGCTCAATCCACGAACATTCCAGGACATTATGACAGTAGGCATTTCAGTTGTAGCCATATTCAACCGCAATATTCATCCTCAATGAACATCCCAACCCAAGTGGCCGTGTGGGCTCCCGTAGTTAAGACAGCATGCGCGCTTGTGCCACCTCAGGATGCGCCTCGCGAAACCTCGTATGCCTTTTTGAATAACAACCCCCTCCCCACCCCCCACTCACACCACTAACCGTAAATCAGCAGTGTACCCATCACCCTCCCTTAGCCACCCAGAGATAGGCCAACCCCAACCTGGCCAGAACTTCCCAAGGGCCCAACGGGGGCCAACCCATTCCAGCAGAACAGAGAAGAACAGTGCAATCGCAGTGGGGTGCGCCGTTGCCACGCACTAGCACGCTTAGAGCCAACGGCTCTGTTACCAAACAAACAGTAGCGGTGGACTTCTAGCGCAAGCCCCCGCCCGCAAAGCGGGAACGCGGGGACAGCGCACAAGCCCCTGCGGTTCCGCAACTACCAGACCAGTGTCAACAGTCGTATAGCATCCACCCCATGTGTCCCCTGAGTGGGGAACTGGAACGGTCTTAACGAGGTGGAGGTCTCGTAGTTGTGCCGTTGAAGGAGGAAAACATAACAGTTGGGCAGCAAAATATTACAATATTGGCCTTATGTAAAGCGTCATTTCAGCCCCAAGGAAGATTAGAGCCTGAACATTACAGCCCAGGCAGTCAGCGGGTGTGTAGACCATCACAGTGAGAAATTGTAATTACAAAGTCAGCAAATGCAGCGAGTAAACCCACTCTCCAACACCCCGTCAATTTTCATCAGCAATGACATCACCAGGGCCCTGAAGCGGTATCTGCATCTCAATAAATTTTGCCGCCTCTTCAGGGATGGTAAAGAAATAGAGTTTGCCCCTGTGGGTGATTTTGAGTCTGGCAGGAAATAAAATGGCATATGGGACTTTGCGCTCCCGGAGCATCTTCTTGACGCCAAGGAACTGACGCCTTTCCTGCTGCACAGCCATTGAGAAATCCGGGAAGATTCGGATAGTATTAGCCTCCAAGCGCAGCTCACCCTTCTCACGTGCCAGGCGGAGGATGAGGTCCCTGTCCCGGTAATTGAGGATCTTGGCTATAATGGGCCTGGGGATATCGCCAGGCTTGGGGCGCGGGGACAAGGCCCGGTGAGCTCGCTCAACAGTAAAGTAAGGGGAAAGATCCGGGTCACCAAGCAAGTCCTTAAGCAGACGCTCGACCGCCTCCTCCATTCAACCCTTCAGGGCGGTTTCAGGGACCCCAATGATGCGTAGGTTGTTTCTACGGGAGCGGGATTCCAAGTCGTCGCATTTGGCCTTTACATTTTTCATGTCGCGCGACAAGGCAGCCACAGTGTCCTGTAGTGTGTGTATCACATCTTCATTGGTCGAGATCCGATTCTCGGCCTCCGTAATTCTGGAGCCAGCCTGATCGACGCGTGTTTTGAGCGAGGCCACGTTAGCATTGATGTCGTCAAGCTTTTCATGAAAGGAGGCAAAGTTTTTGGCCATCGATTCCATCATGGCAGTGAGATCAGGGGACGGAGCCCCGGAACTCAGCTCGGTATCAGGTTCCTCCGGCGTAGTTGATGCGTGGCCCACCTCGGATCGAGGGACCGCCTTTGTAAATTTGTCCATGGCCCCCCCCCCCTGGCGCCGCTCTTAGAGCGATTTGACATGGTCGGTAGAAGAGAATGAGAGGGGAGATGCCAAGATGAGAGTAGCCAGTTACAGCGGCACAGGGCTGCTACGGGCACGAAGGAGGTGGCCAAGTAGGCCTCGGTCGGTTAAGCCCCCGAGCCGGGAGGTGAGGAGACCATATGCGTGGAAGTTGAAAGTGTTTACAAGATGTAGGGCTCACCAGCGTGACCAGCAGCCCCCCCAGCGCAGTCCCCGTGGTGGTCTCCAACAGAGCGAGCAGCTTGCAGTCCAGAGGAGATTGGGGCGCTGAGGGGGTGGGGTATGCAAGACGGGGTCACCCGACTGCGCAGTTGAGGTGTTGCGGAGCCGGAGAGAATGGCCCGGTGCGCTATAGTCCGCCGCTTGTGGCGGGACTGCCCGGTGTGATGAGGGGTGAGCAGGACCAGGTATAGGCAAGCGAGAGTCTACTGGGTGTGGTGCAGGTCACCCACCCGAAAGGAGGTACAGTGCAACTCAGTCTCGAGAGCGGGGTGAGGCCCCAATGCAGACCCCCGCAGGGAGGGCCACGCACAGTGCGTCCGGGCCTCAGCAGGCCATCGCGCTGGGAAGACGGAAAGACACAGCCGCCCCAATCCTCACCTCAAAGATCGCCGCGTCGCAGGCCCGATCCAGGCAGGGCCGCCACAGCGAAATGGTCCGCCAGCAGCCCCTCGATCGCGGAGGGAGGGCCGCAGATCCGTGGGTCGCCTCCAGGGTCCTCAGTCGGGCGGGCGACGGGCTCCGCCGCGGCAACACTCCCCGCAGGCCCGCTCAGCTCCCGCCCCCGGCCGCAGCTAAGCAGCCGGCGCGGTAATGATCTCCCACGGGAGGGGCGGGCAGGCGGGGAGACAACAGGGGCACCGGTCCAGCGGCGATGAGGAGCCGCACCCGAGGCACAGGCACGAACCAGCAGCGATGGGGACGGCGGCGAGCGCCCACTCGAGGCACGGGGCACACGGGAGACGTCCGATGGCCCAGGGCCGCGCCGCCGCCCGCGTAGCACATAGGCAGATTAAGGGCACCTGGTGTCCGATTTGCTCCGGGATTCGGCGTGCGGAGAGCCCACAGCAGCAGCTGTTGTTTGTCCGAGGCAGGGTTACAGGATCAGGCAGGGAACCGCAGATGTAGCCGGATAGAAGGCGGCTAGGCGTGGAGCTCAAACACTAGGCGGCCATCTTGCAGGCTGCTCAACAGCGCCCCATAACTAAAATAATTTAAAAGTTCAATTGTGCAGAAGGTCAATTAGGATCACAATAATTAGATCAATTGTGCAAAAGGTCAATTGTAAAAGGTCAATTTGGGTAATACCTCATTAGAGGCTGCCTCCCGCCTTCAGCAGACGGACCCAATGGCTCCTTCTCAGCCGTCTCCAGCACCTCAGCGCTGGACGCGGCTTATTCGCGCCCCATTGGTGGCTGCCTCCCGCTTTCAGCAGACAGACCCCACGGGTCCTTCTCAGCCATCTCCTGCACCTCAGCATGGGACGTGCCCCTTTTGAGCCCCATTAGCGGCTGCCTCTGGCCTAAAGCTGTTACAGAGCCCGTGGCTCTCACGTCTACTCAGGGTACTGCTGTCTCACGGATACTCACAGCTCGTCCCGGTTTCATTCATGAACTACTCGTCTTCCACAGTGATTTTTGTTTCAAGTTAGTTCATCCCTGCTGCAACATATACGGGACTCTCTGCAGTGTCCCGCTCAGTGACCGCCCATCAACACTGCGGTTTTCTACTGCAGACCTACCAATCGAACCTGTGACTATTTTTAGTTTCCTGCTACTGCTACAGTCGCACGCCATAGCGCAACTATCTGCTTTCTTCAGCAATCGGCTCTCGGCCAGGTAGTAACACTGTCCCCTGACCATTCTCCTCAACTCCTCAACTCTGAATGAAACACTGGACATTCCTTAAGAATTCATTTGCTGGAACTCTTCATCAAATATCCTAACCCAGTATTGAACCAACCATTCAGCAGAGCAAGCAGGATAACAGCCCGACCAAAGATTCTCCCTACTCTAGGGAAATCCCGCCCTTCACAGTGATTCGCTGCACTAGCTTTAGTTGTATTTGCTTGTGGGGTAGATTATTGTGAAGGTCCTGGCTCCGGGGCACAGTGACTTCAGCAGAGCATACCACTCCGGTAAGCGTTTATTGCATTCTCATTTAAGTAATTTCGGTGTCCAGCATAACAAAGGGCTGGTAAACCCTGACCCTTTCCATCATGGACCCTGCTAGGGTCCTGGGACGTTGGATGACGTCAATCATTACATCCCTGGTGTTATATTGGGTAAAGGCCTTTGTGAGGGCCTTTGTTTAATAACCAAATAATCCCTGGTGGCATAGTGGGTGATGGGGAAGTCCTTCCTGGCCTTTATTTCATTACTAATAATTCCCAGTCTGCTGGTGCTGTGCTGGTGTTGTGGTTGATGCAGCATCCCTTGGTTCTTTGCATCCCTTTGCCACGTCCTCTGGCCGCTGGTGTGCCGCTCGTGGCACCCCTTGGTTTTTTGTAGACTGCTGTTCCTCGTGGTCTCTGGCATCTCTTCCTCCTATGGCACTGCTCCGGCTGTGGCCTGTAGGCTGTCATCTGTGCAGGTAAGGTGGGATGAGGAGGGGGCCTGCCCGCACTCGGGCACGCAGTTCGGGTTGGGGTGGGCAGTGGGAAATCCTCCCTCCTGACATTGCCACAATGCTGGCCCTGTTACAATAGGCACATGAAACGTAAGTATCCTGAAGACCGAGTAACAGCATCCAATCCTGCAGCTGAAGGGCCTGGAGGATCAGCAAAAGAGTTACCATCTTTGATCTGTCCTTCCTGAGGAACTTGTTCAAGCGTCTCAGGTCCAAAATGGGTGGCAGTCCTCCGAATCAGAAGACAGATGGAGTACCAACCCTGGTATTGTTCTGCTGCAGGTACTTTTCCCACAGCACCTTTCTCCAGCAGGGAAAGAATTTCATGTAGAAGGAGTGGATTCGGTTCCCAAAGAGATTACTCGCTCTGGGGATAATCTGGGGGCCTTTGTAGAAATGGGAAACAATAACCTTGGGCCACTGTCAGTATTGCACGTGCATCTGAAGAAATGCAATGCCATTCTTGAAGATGATGGGTCAACCTGCCTCCCATCGGGGTGAGTAAAGTGCTCACAGAGGTTTTTGGGCTTTGGCTATGCTACAGGGCAGTGAGGAGGTGGTTGCTTGAGCAGTTGTTCCTCCACATAGTCGGGGGCTTGTGAGAACCTACTTTGTCCTCTTTGAGTAGCCAGACCTTTTCACCTTTTACTAAAAGAGTAGTAGTAATGAAAAGTACAACCTCTACAAGCCTGCGTAGGCAGGTGTTGTTGTTACGGCTGACCAATGGCTGCCCTTAAAGATTTCGCAGCAGCCTTACAACCTTGTAGCTTTTCCAAGTTGTCGTCTGCCTTTCATCCAAAGATATTGGACCCATCGAAGAGCGTGTCCAGGAGCCTTGATTGGACATCAGGGGTAAACCCAGACTTGGGTAACCACGCAAATCTCGTGATTACCGCACTCAAGCCCATTCAATGGCCGATGCAGTCTGATGCATCAAGGCCTGACTGAAGGGACTGGCAGGAAGTCTCCTTACCAAAATTAATGAGGTTGTTAAAGCCATCTCCAATCTCTCCTTCGGGAATGTTTTCTGCTACCTGGGAAATTACATTCCTAAGTGTGTATGTGTATTTCGCCATAGCACAAGTTTCATTGATGGGTTTCAATGCCATGCTTCCTGCAGAGAATCCCCTTAGCTAGTGCATTGTATTTCTTATCATCCCTATTTGGTGGGATGGTCGGATAAGGTGTAGCCTTTGAGGTGGAAGTAGCCACCTGCACCACCAAATGTTCTGTTGAAGGGTGCCTGGAAAGGAAGCCAGGGTCAACAGAAAAAATGTCTATACTTTTTCAGCAACTCCTTGTTCACAGCAAGAGTGGTGTCAGGTTTTTGCCAATTTTCTAAAATACGATTCCTTTGGTATGTGTTGAAGTGCAGCACAAGCTCCTTAGGAGGACCTCTATCCAAAATGTCAGTAAGGTCATCCTGGGTAATGTCCTTAGCAGGACGTACCCAATCCAAATACTCACTCACCCTATACATGACCTTTCTATAGGCCGTATTAAGGTGAGTGTGTATGTCTGGTGTGTCAAAATCTATCTCCTGAGTGGTATCTAGACCACTGGCTTCTTTTAGACATACGGCAGGGATTGGTCAAAGATCAACTCTTCTGGAACATTGGGAGTCCCAAAAGGGTACAACACCCCCCCCCATCTTCCTCGAAGATGGACCCAAAGGATCTGAAGAAATCAGATTTTGATTTGTGTCTAAAACTCAAAGTTGTCTCAGAGGTTGACATCGAAGGGACCTTTGAATTCCACTGCTTCGAGGAGGACGTCACAGAAGCTTTTTGCTTCAATGAAATCTGTGATCAATGCTGTCATACAAATCCTTTCTTATCGATGGGAACATCATCACTGTTGCCAAAGAGGTAAAGACCCTGGGAGTATACCTAGACTCCACGCTATCACTAACCAGACAAGTAAACACTTTTGCTTCAGCAGCAGCATACATTGCGAACTTGATCAATGCCTGCAGACCGCTACTATCCACTGACAGTTGCTGTCAGGTTCCGGTTCCAGTTCCCCCTTCTCCTCACCTGAATACTCGGAAGTACGTTCCTTAAGTGCTGTTTCAGGCTTCTTCTTGTCCTTCTTTCTTTCTTTGGGTGGACTTTCCTTTAGTCTCTGTCCTTTTCTTTCGTGTAAATAAGGTCTGACCCCTCCAGAGGCCACCTTGACAGAGATGAGAACCTGCTCAAGGGGACCTCCAGGAGGGCCAGCCTCGCCCCAGGGAAAAAGCCGGAAGGCAGAAAAAACCCTGGTTCTGGTGCTTTGCAGATGTGGGGAAAGTTGAGTTTCCAAAGACCAAAGTCCTGAGATGATCCAACGGGATAAGAAGGGCAAAACAAATAAGAGGATGGAACCTAATAAAAAAAAGGAGGAAGTACCAAAAATACAGAGAGATAGCACTAGAGCCAACAAGGGAATTGCTATGGAAACTGAAAACCTATACAGATGGAATCATAAACAGAAATAAGTAGGAACGGACAGGCGCCGTGAGCCTATGCTGAGAATCACAATGAAAGTACACAAACACAAAGTAAACTCGTATGTAAAAAGAAATCAGCTATGCAGAATAGGCAAGCTCCGCGAATGTACGGAGCAGAAATGGGAGTCGCGAGAGCAGCTCGCGTGTAGAACGAAGAAAGGAAGCAGTGCGGAACGGCAGGCTCCGTGAAGGTAGGAAGGAAAAATGAAGTTGCGAGAGCAGTTCGCCTGCAGAACGAAGAAAGTAAGCAGTGCGGAACGGCAGGCGCTGTGAAGGTAGGAAGGAGAAATGGAAGTCGCGAGAGCAGTTCGCGTGCAGAACGAAGAAAGTAAGCAGTGCGGAACGGCAGGCGCCGTGAAGGTAGGAAGGAGAAATGAAAGTCGCGAGAGCAGTTCGCATGCAGAACGAAGAAAGTAAGCAGTGCGGAACGGCAGGCGCCGTGAAGGTAGGAAAGAGAAATGAAGTCGCGAGAGCAGTTCGCGTGCAGAACGAAGAAAGTAAGCAGTGCGGAACGGCAGGCGCCGTGAAGGTAGGAAGGAGAAATGGAAGTCGCGAGAGCAGTTCGCGTGCAGAACGAAGAAAGTAAGCAGTGCGGAACGGCAGGCGCCGTGAAGGTAGGAAGGAGAAATGGAAGCCGCGAGAGCAGCTCGCGCGTAGAACAATGAGAGAAAGCAATGCAGAACGGCAGGCGCCGTGAATAGAGATATGGAGTCTAAGCTAGCGGAAAGAGGAAAACAAACAGGCGAACCGAAGTAGAGTAACAGGGAAAATACAGTGAGTAGCTGTAGAGGTTAGAAAGGACTGATAGCAACGATACTATAGAATGACAGAATTGAAATCACGAGAGAAGGATTCAGAAAAGCGGAGCGCAGTAACGAGAGGTAAATAGATACAACGCACTGGCTGGAGAGGCGGAGCCGGAAGATATAGTGCGTGCTGCCATCTTGAATGAGGACTAGAACGTTACCCTGAAAAGGTCACTGCCTCCAACCCTTCCAAAGTCTCCACCTGCCGATCCTGACAGTATACCCCCTTCTCATCGGGGGTCCCCCAGGCTTGCCCGGGTGAAAGTGGTGAAATCTCCTTATCAGTCTGGGGGCATGAATATGGCTCACCGGTTCCCAAGACCTCTCTTCCAACGGGTAACCCTTCCAATCTATCAGGTATTGTAACCTACCCCTGCGGTACCGAGAATCAACCAAGTAGGCCACTTCGTATTCTTCTGGTGTTGGGTTCACTTGAGCACGTACCCTGTGGACTGGTCTTTGGAAAGGATCTTCCTTGTATTCCTTGAGTAAGGAGACATGGAAAACCGGATGTACCCTCTTGAGGTAATCAGGGAGTCTAAGGTTAAAGGCCACCGGGTTAATCCGTTGTACTATGGGGAACGGCCCGAGGAACCGTGAGGAGAATTTGCCGGAATGTACCCACCTAGGCAAGAAACGGGTAGACAACCAGACCAATTGTCCAACCTGCCATGTAGGATTGAGGCTTCTGCCCTTGTCTGCCCATCTCTTTTGTGCTTGTTGACTGCTCAGGTGTGCTTTCTGAGCTAGCTCATGAACTTCTTGTAAGTCCTTCAGAACCTTAGCCACAGCCAGAATCTTGGTGGAAGGGGCGCTGAGCCAGGGCAAATGTTGGGGATTGTACCCATAAGTACAAAAAAAAAGGACTCATCTGGATGGTAGTATGCAGAGCATTATTGTAGGCAAACTCTGCTTGCGGAAGGAAGCGAAACCAATTCCCCTGCTGCGGGCTACAAAAACACCTCAGGTACTGTTCCAGACTGGCGTTCAATCTCTCGGTCTGTCCATTACTCTGAGGGTGATAACCCGAAGAGAGAGCCCTGTGAATCCCCAGAGTCTGGCAAAGAGAAGCCCAAAACTTAGAAGTTAATTGAGGTCCTCTATCTGAAATCACTGTCCGAGGTAACCCATGTAGGCGCACTATATCTCGGAGGAATACTGCAGCTGTCTCAGAGGCTGAAGGAATGTGTTTGAAGGCGGAGAAGTGAGCCAACTTACTGAAAGAATCGACAGTCACCATGATCACAGTCATGTTTTCGGATGGGGGAAGATCCACAATAAAATCTGTGGAAATATGTTCCCAGGGGCGTTCAGGCAAGGAGGGTTGCTGCAATAACCCTAGCGGTTTTCCAGTTCGAAGTTTGTTGGAGGCACAAACCGAACACGTAGATACATACCGATCCACATCATTCCGAAGAGCTGGCCACCAAAAGCCCCTGCGTTGCAGGTTGTAAGTTTTTCTGACTCCTGGATGACCTGTTAGTGGGGTGTCGTGGCACCAAGAGAGGACAAGAGTCTGGAGTCTCTTGGTGGGAATGAACAGTGCTTCACCCTGATAATACAACCCGTCCTTACCAAGAACGACCGAGGAAGGGAGTTCAGAGCCTGTTTGATACTCAGGTATTAGATCTTGAAGAAAAGAAAGAGAGGATGCAATTATCCTGCGTCCTGGGAAGACCAATTCATGTCCCATGTAGGTACCTGAGCATTCCCCTAGACTGCGAGACAAAGCATCAGCCTTCATATTCTCTGTGCCGGGAATATAGGTGATGTTAAAGTCATACTGCAAGAAAAAATAAGCCCACCGGGCGTGGCGTGCGTTAGTGCATTCCATCTGTTGTAGGACCCGAAGGTTACGATGGTCTGTTCTGATGTCAAAGCTGTGGGCGGCTCCTTGCAATAAATGACGCCACTCTTGGCATGCTAACTTGATTGCTAAAAGTTCCCTTTCTATTACAGAATAATTGCGCTCACTTGTAGTCAGGGTCTTGGAATAGTAGGCCACAGGATGTTCTACACCATCTTCTAGTTTCTGTAGTAGGATTGCCCCGACTGCACCCAAAGAAGCATCGGTTTCCAGAATGTATGGTTTAGACTGATCCGGTTGGACCAGTATGGGTGCCCTAGAAGAGCATTCCTTAAGGGCGATAAACGCTCTTCTGGGCTCTTCACAAAAGACGAACCTTACGCCCTTCTTTAACAAGGAAGTTAGAGGAAGCACGGTGTTTGAGAAATTGGGTATGAATCTTCGATAAAAGTTTGCTAAACCCAGGAAACTCTGTAGCTCCTTTACATTAGTAGGTTCTTTCCAGTCTCTGATTGCCCTTATCTTGATCGGATCCATCTCTATCCCTTGCTTAGACAGGATAAATCCTAAGTAGGACACTGACGTAACCTCAAATTGACACTTTTCCGGTTTGATCAGTAGCTGGTGGGACTGAAAACGCTGCAACACCTGTATGACAAGTCTTCTATGCTCTGCAAGGGTTTTGGAAAAGATTAAGATGTCATCTAGGTATACCACCACCGTTATGAACAACATGTCGGAAAACACCTTATCCATGTACCTTTGGAATACGGCTGCGGCGTTTACCAGGCCAAATGGCATCACCCGGTATTCATATAAGCCAAAGAGGGTGCGGAATGCAGTCTTCCACTCGTCCCCCTTTCTTATGCGCAGCAGGTGATAGGCACCTCTTAGGTCAAGCTTCGTGAAGTAGACGGCTCCTTGTACCGCTTCTAATATGTCCCGAATCAATGGCATGGGATATCTGTCATGGATGGTAACCTTATTCAAGCCTCGATAATCTATACACGGACGTAGCTCTTTGGAATCCTTCTTGGGGATAAAGAACAAAGAGGCCCCACAGGAGGACCTTGATTCTTGAATAAGTCCGTTCTGAAGATTATCATCCAGATAGTTTCGAAGGGCAGTCCGTTCAGGGAGTGATAAGGGATACATACGTCCGAAAGGAACCACGGCTTCTGGTATCAAGTCGATGCTGCAGTCCTCAGCTCTATGCGGGGGCAGCTTCTTGGGTATAGCATCCATGAATACCTCGGCAAATGCCTGATATTGTAGAGGGATAGAAGAAACGATCACTGGATTGTGGATTGGTCTTCCTGTTTCAGCTCCGACATCTGTGGTTCCGGCAATGGAAAGTTCCATACAGTGGGTCTTACAGAACTGTGAGTCAAAGTTCACCTTATTATCTGTCCAGTTGATGTGTGGGTTAGGTTTTCCTAACCACGGAATCCCTATTATCAAGGGAAAATGAGCTGCTCTGATCTGGTCAAATACCAGAATCTCTTCATGGTGGCCCATCATCATCTTGAGCGGGAATGTTTCAGAGGTAATAAGTCCAGATGATAAAGATCTGCCGTCTACACCCTCAACTGGTATGGGAGCAGACTTGAGTCTGGTAGCTACCTGGTGTTCAGTTGCCCATCTTAGGTCCATGAAATTTCCCGCTGCTCCACAGGCCAACATAGCTAATACCTCAGTGGGGACAGAACCAGACAACCAAAGTTTAACCTTGAACACCATCAGACTGTTCTCTTCCGGGTTGTTTAAGGTTCTTGTGTTGATGCAAGGGTGCTTGTCAATTCCCCCGACACTTCCCTTGCAGCAGAGCGGGGGCTGAAGTTTTCCTTCCGTCGAGGAGGTACATCCAGGCAGTCTCTCAGTAGGTGTTTGGAGGAACCACAGTACATGCATAACCCGGAGTTCCGTCTGCTCTTTCTTTCTTCTGGAGTCAGGAGGCCCCGGGTGGCTCCGATCTGCATGGGTTCTTCTGCTATGGTTGAGGGTCTTGTGAGAGGAGAAGGGGAAGGGAAACTTAATGCCTGAGAGGTTCCTCTAGGTCGTCTTCTTTCTCGTCGCCTTTCCTGTAGACGAAATTCAATCTGGAGAGACAGAGTTATCAGATCCCTGAAAGAAGCAGGTCGGGCTACTCTAGCCAGCTCATCCTTAATTTCATCATGAAGGCCTCGTCTGAAAATGGTCTGTTGGGCCGAATCTGGCCAGTCTGTCTTGGCTGCTAGTCTCTGGAAACGGGAGATGTAAGTTTGCAAATCCGTGTTTCCTTGGCGAACGTCCAGAATGGCTTCCAAAGCGGAATAGAGTACTTCCGGTCTGTCAAACCTTTCCTTAAACAGCTCCAAAAAACGGTTGTAATCATTTAAGGACGGGTCATTGCTTGTAACGAACTGCGTTACCCAAGATAATGCGTTTCCAGAGAGGTTAGCGATGATGAACCCGACCATTGATCTGGCCGTATCATATGCATGGGGCCTGAAGGCAAAGTACACCTTACAGGCATCAAGAAAGTCCTTTAGACCACCAGGATACCCATCGTACTTTCCGAAAGAGAGTGGCATAGTTGGCAGGTCTCCATAGTCATCACGGCGTAAAACGACCTGTTGTCGGAGTGCAACATTCTCCGTTCTCAGGGCTTGCACCTCCGCTGTTAGATTCTGCATTGCAGCTACCAGTTCTTGGTATTGCTCCAAGGAAGCCATCGTGTGAGTAGGGCATTGTATGCTGTCAGGTTCCGGTTCCAGTTCCCCCTTCTCCTCACCTGAATACTCGGAAGTACGTTCCTTAAGTGCTGTTTCAGGCTTCTTCTTGTCCTTCTTTCTTTCTTTGGGCGGACTTTCCTTTAGTCTCCGTCCTTTTCTTTCGTGTAAATAAGGTCTGACCACTCCAGAGGCCACCGTGACAAAGATGAGAACCTGCTCAAGGGGACCTCCAGGAGGGCCAGCCTCGCCCCAGGGAAAAAGCCGGAAGGCAGAAAAAACCCTGGTTCTGGTGCTTTGCAGATGTGGGGAAAGTTGAGTTTCCAAAGACCAAAGTCCTGAGATGATCCAACGGGATAAGAAGGGCAAAAGAAATAAGAGGATGGAACCTAATAAAAAAAAAGGAGGAAGTACCAAAAATACAGAGAGATAGCACTAGAGCCAACAAGGGAATTGCTATGGAAACTGAAAACCTATACAGATGGAATCATAAACAGAAATAAGTGAGAACGGACAGGCGCCGTGAGCCTATGCTGAGAATCACAATGAAAGTACACAAACACAAAGTAAACTCGTATGTAAAAAGAAATCAGCTATGCAGAATAGGAAAGCTCCGCGAATGTACGGAGCAGAAATGGGAGTCGCGAGAGCAGCTTGCGTGTAGAACGAAGAAAGGAAGCAGTGCGGAACGGCAGGCGCTGTGAAGGTAGGAAGGAGAAATGAAGTCGCGAGAGCAGTTCGCGTGCAGAACGAAGAAAGTAAGCAGTGCAGAACGGTAGGCACCGTGAAGGTAGGAAGGAGAAATGGAAGTCGCGAGAGCAGTTCCCGTGCAGAACGAAGAAAGTAAGCACTGCGGAACGGCAGGCGCCGTGAAGGTAGGAAGGAGAAATGGAAGTCGCAAGAGCAGCTCGCGCGTAGAACAATGAGAGAAAGCAATGCAGAACGGCAGGCGCCGTGAATAGAGATATGGAGTCTAAGCTAGCGGAAAGAGGAAAACAAACAGGCGAACCGAAGTAGAGTAGCAGGGAAAATACAGCGAGTAGCCGTAGAGGTTAGAAAGGACTGATAGCAACGATACTATAGAATGACAGAATTGAAATCACGAGAGAAGGATTCAGAAAAGCGGAGCGCAGTAACGAGAGTTAAACAGATACAACGCACTGGCTGGAGGGGCGGAGCGGAAGATATAGTGCGTGCTGCCATCTTGAATGAGGACTAGAACGTTACCCTGAAAAGGTCACTGCCTCCAACCCTTCCAAAGTCTCCACCTGCCGATCCTGACAGTTGCATCCCATTCGCCAGAGACCTCATACTATCCAGGTTCGACTACTGCAACTCCCTATTTGCAGGCACCACATAATATATATATATTAAAAAAAACTTCTGGTCATCCAGAATAACGCAGTAAGAGCAGCACTAAACAAAAAAGAACACATCTCCACAGCCAGATGAAAAATCCACTGGCTCCCAGCCCAAGAACGCATGTTCAAAACGCTAGCACTGACCCTCAAATGCATCTCAAACACTGCTCCTACCTACCTGTCCAGAAAAATCTACAAAGTCCAATCCGCCAGACCTACCTAGGCTGCCTACTCGCATTTACTTGACATTCCTAGATTCAGGCGCCAGAAAGCAGGTGGAAGTAGCTTCCCAGTGATCACGACCAAACTCTGGAAAGACCTCCCTCTAACCCTTAGATCTGATGACTCCTTCTGGTCCTTCTGCAGTAGCCTCAAAACCTGGCTCTTCTTACAAGACCCCCAAGTTTAACAGAACCTCTCCAACTTGACAACTCGCACCACCAAGCTGTTCAGAAATTCTGTCCTAGATAGCCTGCACTTACTAATTATGATTATAACCACTGTAACCATTATCTGTAACTAATGTATTACCTATGTCTGCAACCCTGTAACCACTGCCTTTGCATAACCCAGCGCCCTGATGCCCCCAGGTTCGGTACGCTTTACAAATGTCAAAATATATAAATGAAAAAATAAATCTGGGGAAATAAGAACCATTTTTACATCCTTTGGAGAAATAAAGAAATACAATTTTTCTAACCCACACTACAAGTCCCAGAATTCTTCAGGGACTGTGACGAAGAAGAGGGCTTTTAAGGCAGCCAGGAGTCCAGGTCAGGCAGGCAAGCCTAATGACTCTAAACAAGATCAGGTAATTAAGCCTAAGGGCCTGAACCAGAATCTAATCAGGCATAAAAGGCAGCCTGAGAGTGAAGCAAAAAAAAGAAACTGGGGATGGAGTAGAAGCAGAGGAAGCAGGGTGCTTAGCCAGCAGAACATGAAGAAGGGTGATCACAACAGGGACACCGGAGTAAATGGACAAATATCAATTGCAAACTTTGAGTTGGTCCTGTGCTCACAAACCCTGAAGAGCAGTGGCAGCACTGGAGAGAAAAGAAAGCAGAAGACCCTGGTGCAGAGTGCAGCCGAGGGAAACTCGAGAGTGGGAAGCTCTCCCTTAATGAGGATGGATTGCAGACACTCGTGCAGTGGAGGGGTGTGGATCCCAAGAGTGCCTGTAGTAGTAGCAGAAGAAGAAGCAATGTCGGGAAGCCACTGCAGCTTGCAACTTGATAACAGGGAGTCAGAAGAACAAATTACTTACCCCTGGTAACGTTCTTTCGACTGGATGTTCCTCCCACATATTCCTTATCTTTGATATTTCCAATATACAGCTTTGCTGCTTCGGAATTATTTTGCAGCAGTGGGTGATGTGCGCGATGTCACCGCAGGTATACGTAGCACGCGCAGCGCCCGTTGACCTCAGTTCCGTTTTTACAAGTGGAGCCTTTTCTTGTGTTCGATGGTTACTCCCCCTGAGAGAGTGTAGACTGCAACCGCAAGGGAAATTCTACTGCAGAGTAGGTTGGTAGGGGCGATAAGGGATTTGTGGGAGGAACATCCAGTCGAAAGTATGTTACGAGGGGTAAGTTACTTGTTCTTCGAATGGATTGTGTTCTCCCACATATTCTTTATCTTTGATACACTCCCATAGCAGGTTGCGTAATTTGGCGAGGGGAGTAGAATTTAGTATGACATGAATATTTTATGGTTCTGTATGCACAGAATGCAACACTGCCTTTCCAAATGCAGATTCTTGTCCCGAGGAAAAGTCTAAGCTGTAATGTTTAGTGAAGGTGTGTACAGACGACCCTGTCGCAATTGCACATATATCCCTTATCGGAACTCCCCTCTGCAAGGCAGACAAAGTTGCAATGCCCTTGGTCAAATGAGCTCTTAAGGTGTTCTGGAGGATCTTTACCTGCCAGTTTGTAGCATCCCGATATTGTTAGTATAATCCATCTGGATATAGTTTCCTTGGTAATGGCCAGTCCCAATTTGTGACCTGAATCGCCCACAAATAACTAGGTTACTCACCGTAGTGACCACTTTACTCCTAGTCCATAGTCCCCTTTCCTCCATACTTATGGACAAACCTCTGTCCTGTGGGACGGGACCGGAGCACTTGGTAAAGCATCAAAAAATGTTTGCAAAAATGTTTTGTCCTTCCTCTATTTCTACGCGGGGTACTGCACGCAGCCGTAACCCCGTCCATCTTAGCTCCGCTCCGCACATCACCCATCAGTCCTGTAGAGGAGGTCCCAGACATGGCCTGCACCCCTTCCCCTCATTTTGAGGTATCAGGAGCGTACTCGCCAAGGTATGTGACGTATGAAGAGCAAATTAATCTACAGAGAGCTGCACTGGGACTCTGCCCAGTATACATTGGAAGATCCATACCGGTTGAAGCACCCATAACCAGACAACCCTGGGCAGCACGGTACCCTATTAGACAGCCATACCAGCCGCTGATACGAAATGAGGAGTACCTACACACGGTCCACGAAGAGACCCCAAAAGCCTTAATGGAAGGCCAGTGGAAATGACACAAGGGCCTGAACAGACCCGTGAATGAATAAAAGTAGCTATCGAAGATAACACGCCAGTGTGAGTAACTACGAAAATGAATGGAATAGACACAGAGAGGAGACAATGTTACAACGTGAGGAAACAGTGCTACGAGACAAGATGGAAGCAACCGTCCTGTTAAACGTGTGTAAATACGCTTGAAACGCAAGATGCTAAGAAATCGATACTGTTTGCAATGCTTAGTAGAAGATAGAGCGGCAAGCGCCAACCATATATCTACCTCAATAAGGCACATTATACAAGTGCAACTCCATTTTGTAAAATCAGAAATGTACCCAGGCAGTCAGAGGCCTGACAGGCCGAGTTTCGAAACCCAGCGAAAGGCAAGAGAAGGAGCGGAATCGAAACTCAACAAAGAGCGGCTCATGCCTAGGAAATCGAGGTCAACCAGAGAAAGGGAGGAGAGCGTCAGCTCACAAGACTCAAACTTCAAAGCATACCAGCCTGCCTCATGAAGGTCAAGATAAGGGGGTGCACGCAGGTGGCTACGCTGACACAGAATTAAATGCACTAAAAGCTGGAAACTGAAGCAGTCATGGTGAACTAACACGTGACCAGCCAGGCACGAAGAAGTACCATCGCCTGATGTCATCCAGGACCCGAGGATGCCATAACTTTTCCCGATAAGAGACTACAGTTTCGAGGCCATCTAATTGACACGTCACCCTAAAACACTGATTGATGGAAGGGAGGCAGGGTGAAACGTGGGACACCAGGCACAGGGGTGTCCATTCAGCATGCTGCTAATTAAAAGTGGAAATTTATGTCTAGGGGTGTAACCTGCCCAATCACAATGGAGCAGGTTATCTGGAGTCCTATAGATATTGTAAGCAATAGGACGTCGTAGTTATAGTGACGTCTATCACGCGTGATGTAGACGCCCACCCGATAAGAGTTATCCAATCTGCATGCCCTATTATCACATACAGATATAACACCCATACTTAAGTTACCTTTCCTAACCAATTATATTGCATGATGATTTTTTATAGAAATTAGACGTCAGTGATGACGATTTTTGCCTATAAGAAGTGCTGTCCGACTGAGGTTCGAGGAAGTCGGAACGAGACAGGTGATCGCAATGCTGCTGATTCCCATTGTTTCTCTGTTTAATGTAACTGTCATTAAACAGACTTCCCTTTGCCAACTTACTGAGTCCTCATTATTGAGTCGTGTTGGAGTAAGTAAATCCTGCACCCCCTGTCCTCACATGGTGCAGCTATCTTGTCTTACAAGTTCTGGAGGGTGAGCACTGACCTATGGGCCCGTCAGTAACTTCTTCCCTTCCTGAACACTTGGTAGCGTGAGGATGGTTTCGGCCATCGATTATTGATTATCGATTGATATAGATATAAGACACCTTCAGACCGACGGCACGAAGTAACTCGAGGCCTTCGGTAAGATCACAAGTCCTTTCGCCATTCCGGTTGAGTAGACTGAGAAGCTCCCCGTGGACAATGATAGAGTAAAACTTCAAAAATTTGCAGTGGGTCTGAAGGAACCCGCCTTTCCAAGCATAACCCTTCTCATTCCCATGGGCAGCGGATCGGACGAAAACCTTACAAGCAGGAAGAGAAGGGGCGGTGATCCCGAAGTTCCAGAGAGGAAAAGATGCGATTGGTGAGTGAAGCAATAAAACTCGTTACTTTGGCAAATGTCGTGTAGGCATTAGAGCCAGTAAGGGAAAGGTAACGGTGGGTGGCAGTGAAAAATAAAGTAGTTAGAAGTAGAGCAGACTGTATATATATATAGGGGGTAATGACTCGAGCATAAGAAATAAAGAGTGGATACCGGGGGGACACCCGAGATAAAACGTGAGGATTACCAGGGGGCACCTGAGATAAAACGTGAGGATTACCAGGGGGGCACCTGAGACAAAACGTAAGGATTACCAGGGAGGCACCTGAGACAAAACGTAAGGATTCGCCTTATTCCTGCGCTTTAAAGAGTGGTCAGAAGGAACGTGAACCCAGAGCCCACAGTGGGGGGACAATTTAGGCTACGGTGATGATTAAAGATGGCATCAAAGGGGTTCGTTCACATCCCATGACAGGGTATTAATTAGAAGGCAGGCATATGTATGACCAGCTGGTGTCCGTCTAGTCTGTCGAGTGTCTGTTATATGTGTCTTGTTGTATGTCAAATGTAAAATAACTGTATTAATGATTGGTTGAAATGCATTTTGGCTTTGCGCGATTCTGTAACTAAGAGGGACTCGCCATTGAATCGATGGGTTTTGAGTAAATTGTCGGTATACATTTTGGCGGGAAAAGATTAGATTGGAGCTTGCGTATGTGGTGCTCGCTCATACCATTGGAGGGTTGAAGAACTGTGTAAATACTGTTAGTGACGAAATTAAAAATGGAGGAAGTTACCCCGCTTGCGCATTTGTGCATGCAACTGCCAAGCATGCGCTAAAGCTGAATAAATACAGCCAGGAGTGGGTTAAGGGTACCGCCAATAAGATTTTTATGCCGTGGCCCCAGAACGGGTCACTCTCTAAGGCTGTTTTACAGCACATGACTACCTTCCTACACGCCACATATTCGGGCAATAAGTTAGAGAAACGTCTTGCTATTCTGGAGTTGTGGAAAATGTTTGAAGAAACGAAGGTGGAAGAACCACCCACAGGCTGGATACTAAATGTATGTACAGAGGGGGGTGAGAAGCCTACCGCGCCACCAGCCCCGCCTGAGCCAGTCATTGAAAGAAGCAAGTCAGAGGGTCTTTACCCACTAAGAGATGTTAAAGCAGCCATGGGGTATAGCAACCCCGCATATGAGTCGCCTACGTATTATTGACGATAATAAGGGAAAAGAATAGGAAAACAATATCGCCTCCGCAGTCTCAAGGGACAAAGAGAGATGCAAAGATAAAGGGAAAGATTGGGCACGTAGTTGTGCACCTCCAGATAAGGAGAAAGAGGGATATAAACATAAAGGAAATGAAGGTAGAGGTGATGAAATAGCAATCACAAAAGACGAATGGATGAGAGGTCAAATATTACTGAAGTTAGATGGAAAAGGAAGTGATGATTTGAGGCCAAGGGAGAAGTCTGATGAGACGCAAAGAGAGAAAGAGAAAGGCATGGAAGAAAGAGATGAAAGGACTAGAAAGAAAGATAGGCTAAGGCGAGAATAACTATATCGCGAAGAGCAAGGAATACTGCTCAGTCACACACAGTACGCAGCCTATAAAAGGTACAGGCAGAACATGTTAAGGTTGGAGGAAGAAAGGAGAGTGCAAGAAAGGAAAGTAAAAAAGAGCGGGAAGATGAGGAAAGTAGAAGGGCAAAAGAACGTAGAAATGAACAGATGAGGGAAGTAGATAAGGCTAGGGAAAAGGAAAGAAGCGAAAGGAAATAGACGAGGAAATAGAACGTAAGCACAGACAGAGGGCACGGGATCTTGAATATTTGGAGCGGGAACTGATTAAACCCAATCCTACAGTAGAATGGGAAGACATAGAAGAATTCTTTCCTGCAAGCGATGCGGTACCACGTACAAGCGGGACAAATATTGAAGATGACTTCGACACCAGAAGCATCAGGGAAACGATCGATAAAATATACGACGAGATGGGGCTAGAGCAGATATCCTATGGGGGAGGGGAAGATGAGCGCTTAGAGAGCACTCAGCTATATGACACTGAGGATGTCACCCCAAGTAGTGGGAGCAGGGGACTGTCCCTAGACAGGCTGGAGATTGGGCAAAATGAAGAAGATGATAGGAGTTGTGTAAACTGGGAGTACTCAGAATCTGACTCTAGTGGGGAAACAGAGGATGTGGCACATGAAGAAGGGAGACGGTGCAAAAAACGGCTCCCAGGGGACCGAGGGGTACGATGGCCAGACGCTAGCGGGTCCACAAGTAGGGCACCGAAGTCTGCCGTGCAGTCCAGCCATCATGAAGGAACACCCCATGGTCAGAGGGAGGCGTCAGCACCTGCCTATGCAGACAGACTCAGGGCATTGCCAGGTAGATGGCAAGGCGGGAATGCCACCCGGCAATAGACCAGAGAGCTACGAGGAAAGAGAAGGAGGGCTGTGCATTCCAATTCCCGTTGCTAGAAAAAGGGGGAGCAAGACCACAATATATTCCATGTCCACACATGGACCGAGAGAATCTTAAAAATAAGCTTCCAATGCTGACATCGGGAGCTGGAAAGTGGATACACGAGTTGAGAAAATGACGGGGGTGACACAACTTAGCTATAGGGGACATTAAGGGCCTCCTAATTGCCATACTTGGTGAAAGAGCAGATGATGTATGGAAACGGGCAGGCTATCCTAGGGTAACCCTAACTAACACCTCCCATGATGGAGAGCCGTTTAATAACTGTAAGGCAGCAGTGTGGAAAGCGCTGCGAACGCTATATCCAGACACTTCTCATGTGGGGGCTATAATGACTCGAAAAATTAAAGAGTCAGAGGACCCGTTGCTTTATATCCAGAATTTTCAAGACGCGTGGGTGCTCGAAATGCATGAGTCTTGGACAAAATCTATTCCTGTATTCTACCACATATTATGCCAAGGGTTGCCTGAACCAGTGCAGAAGCAGCTTAAAAAATTGGTAGGAGTAGAAGCAAAACCATGGGCCGAAATACAGTTGACAATCGCACACTACTGTAGATTGTTGCAAGAAAAGAATCGGAAAAAGGAGGCAACTTGTAAGGGCGAGGAGGCAAAGTTGGTGCAAAAGAAGCTCTGGAAGCATGCTCTTGAGGGAGCCATGCTCACCAACCCAGCCGAACCAAGCGCACAACAAGCGACCAACCCATCGCAGAATAATCAGGGTAATGCAGGATTTTACCCAAGAGGAACGGGTTTTGGAGGAAGAGGATGGCAGAGTAATCAAGGAGGGTTTCAAGGTAACCAGAGAGGCTTTCAGAATAATCAAACTGGCTTTCAGAACACACAGATGGGCGGTCCAGCTATGCCAGATGGACAGATGGCCCGACCACCGCCAGCGTGTTTGCTGTGTGGAATGACAGGACACGTGGTGCGCATGTGCAGAAGCCAAGGCATGTGGCAAAACAGCCAAGGGATGGGGGCAGGCATGGTGAATCAGCCTGCCGTCCCGCAACCGGGCGGTGCACAAAATTACACAGTGCAGCCGCAGGCGTCAGGCGTGCAGCAAGGTGCACAGCAAGGGTTCAACCACCGAACATGGGTAACTTGCCGCAGGGACAACCCCAGCAGGCACCACCGCAAATGTCACAGGGCACTAGCTCTGGAGGGGGAGTTAACCCTGGGACTGGGGGAAATCACCAAGTATACATTGGGCCGAACCTATATATGAAATAGGACAGCTCACAGGGGACTCTGATGTGCTCTATCCTTTCAGTGACACCAGACCCTAACAGGGAACCAAGGGTGAATGTCACCATAGGGGGGAAAGAATATTCCTTCTTAGTTGACACGGATGCAACGTGCTCGTGCATACGAGAAGGCAAGTTTTCCTTGTCCGGCGAGGCTATAGATACTCAGAGTTTCACTGGAGCTCATAGTAGAGTTCCCTTTACAGATGCATTCCCAGTCTCAGTGGGAGAGCGCAAAATGAATGTACCCCCATTGTATTCACGTCAGACCCCAGTAAATATGCTGGGCCGTGACCTGATGACTAAATTAAACATGACCATCTCGTTTACCGAGAATGGTATAGTGTGCTCCACTCCAGGAATGCATTAGTCAAACGTGTGCGAAATGATCAGAGCATACTCAGGACGTATAGCCATGAGAGCTGTACCGTTAGAGCCAGAAGTCTTTGCAAATGGTGTGCGGGTGCTTATGACGGGACTGCCAGGCCTCGCAGGCAAAACTATGAGAACCCCTGATGAGTTTATTTTCAGACCAAGAATACCCATGCACGAAGAGGAGGGGCAAGTATTTCCCTTAATGATGCAATCTGCTGCAGTGCGAGGGAAAGTGGTATTGGTCGAAGGATATGATGACAAAGGCAGACAATGGTGTGCGATTATCGCCAATGAAGAAGGGTATCGAGTGACTGAAGTCACCGATGACGATCTGTTCGAAAAGAGCACACTGACCCAGAGGAGACAAGAGTGGAAGTAAGTCTCACATTTTGGGTCAAAATGATCAGACGGGAGGTGCCACAGAGAATGATGCTGGTGTTGGTACGTCCAGAATACTTTGAGGACGACATGGCCCAAGTGCCTGCTGCGGTATGGAATATAAGGCCCTATGATGGAGGCCTCCTGAAGGGGGCAGGTGAAGTAAAAATCAAACTGAAACCAGGAGCGATTTTGCCACGAGCACGACAATACCCCATGTCCAGAGAGGCAGATGAAGGGATCGCGAAGACAATTTCTGCCATGATGGAGCAGGGCATCCCAGTGATGTCAGAATCACCTTGCAACACAGTGATTTATCCTGTCAAGAAATCAAAAGGAGGGTCTTGGCGTTTAATCCAAGATTTACGAGCACTAAACGATATAGTTGAAGCCGGATTCCCTCTAGTCCCTAATCCATCCACAATACTGTTTAACATAACCACTTAGGCAAAATATTTCACGGTGATCGATTTGAAAAATGCGTTTTTCTCCATTCCGTTGCACCGTGAATCACAAGACCTGACGTCATTCACTTTCAGACAAATGCGCCTGAAAAGCACAAGGTTGCCACAGGTGTACTGCGAGTCCCCGTCTATTTTCAACAGAGTCCTGCAAAGGGACCTGAACAATATTGCGGTGGACAGTGTTGTTTTGCAGTACGTAGATGACATTCTGATCTGCAGCACCACTGAAAAGCAATGCAGGCGCGACTCTGTCCAGCTGTTGACTATATTGGTTGAAAAGGGATACAAAGTTGATAAGGAAAAGTTGCAGTACTGTCAACAGGAGGTGTTGTACATAGGGCAACTGATCTCTCATGAGGGGAAGAAGGTAACCCCAGAAAGGGCTGAAGCCATCATGAACACAGCCAAGCCGCGCACGTTAAAACAAACGCAGAGCTTCTTAGACCTGTGCAATTATGTCAGAGCATGGGTCTTTGACTACAGCTCGTATACCAAGCCCTTGCTCCAGGCTTTAAAGAAAAGAAAAAGGAGAAATTGAATGGACTGAGGCAATGGAGAAAGCGTTTGCAGAACTCAAGGGGGCAATTTGTAAGGCCCCAGTTCTCGGGATTCCTAATTATGCAGAGGAATTCCACCTGTTCTCACACTCTGATGGTAATTTTATGACGGCAGTGCTCGCGCAGCGAACCTCGCTGGGGTACAAGCCCCTAGCATATTACAGCGGAAGTCTAGACCCGGTCATGAGGGGCCCATGCTAACAAAATCTAGCTGCTGCCGCATTCGCTATCGAAAAAGCGTCATCCATTGTGATGGGGTGCTCCATGACATTGTATGTTGAGCACTCGCTGTTCGCCATACTAGAGAAGCCAAAGGGCACACTGACATCTCAAAGAGCATCCGCCTATGAGGTGATTATCTCTAATCCATCGATCAAGATAGTGTGATGTAAAACTGTAAACCCTGCTACGTTCATAGCTGAGCCAGTCACAGAGGGTGAACCTATACATGACTGTGTGAACTATGAGGAATTCTATGATGAGATCCCCAGGGTAAAGGAAAATGCCCTGGCGAGTGGAGAGATCATCTTCATTGATGGGTCTTCGAGAATCGACCAAGAAGACGGACAAAGGTATACAGGCGTGGCCGTGGTGAAACACCTGGCAAACAGGGAGTTTCGAGTACTCGTTAGTGCACGAATACCATCCCACTATTCTGCGCATGCTGCAGAACTGCTGGCACTGATACTCGCCATTGAGAATCATGCTGACCAGGAAATAACTGTGTACAGTGACTCAGCCTATGTGACGTCCACAGTACATGCAGGACTAGCACGCTGGAAAAGGAGGGGCTACCTCCGAGCAAACGGCACGCCAGTGCAACATGCAGCCTTATTGGACAGGCTGATAAAAGCACTACAGCTCCCAGTGGGCATAGCAGTCGTGAAATGCGCTGCTCATACCAAGCGGAAGGATTTCGTGTCACATGGAAATCATGAAGCGGACTTGGAAGCCTAGCGCATGGCATCCAAAACTGAAAGAGGATGATGGTAGAGCGAGCCACACCAGAAGCCTATAGCAATATGGGGCAGACTCAGCTAATGGAGCTCCAGGGGGAGGCACCTCAGGAGGAGAAAAATCTGTGGAAGCATTGAGGGTGTTCTTTAAACCCCTCTGACGGGTTGTGGAGGCAAGACAGCACTGGTAAACCAGCAATGCCTGTCGCCCTTCTAAAGGTAGCTTTAGAACAACTACACTACCCCATCCACATGCCAAAAGAAAATCTTGCTGCAACGCTCGCAGAAGACTGGTTCACACCGAATTTAGCAGAGCATGTTGCATTTTTCATGGTGAACTGCATTGTCTGCCAGCAGTTCACCGGTGGGCACACATTACAAGTAGTGAGAGGAATCATTCCCAGACCAAATGGACCATTCCAACACTTGCATATCGACTACGTTGACATGATTCAAGTGTGCAACTGGTACAGGTATTTAATTGTGTTGGTGTGTCCGTTCTCTAGATAGATAGAAGCAGGTCCCTGTACACACTCCGATGCTACCTGTGCTGCCACGTTCCCAGTGAGGGAGGTGTTCCCTAGATGGGGGGTGTGCGAAGTAATGAGATCAGATAACGGGGCTCACTTTGTAAATTCAGTTTTCAAACAGATTAGCTTGTTGCTTGGTATAAAGCACAAGTTATCGTCGGCGTATCATCCTGAGGAGAACGGGATATGTGAACGGATCAACGGCTTGCTTAAGGAGAGGATAGCCATGTTGAAGCTCACACTAAAGAAGGGATGGCTGCACTGTCTACCATTGGCATTGTATGCACTTCGGAACCAATCAGGATCCGACCATCATCTCACGCTGCACAAGATAGTTACAGGCAGAAGGATGAGGACCCCTCTTACCCCCTGAGATAGAGCTAGTTGTGATGCCCAGCCGACTAGAGAGGTCCTGGGAACAGAGAAGCAAAAGTACCTAGACTGTATGACATCCAGCACCTCTGTCATTACAGGCCAGCTGCAGCGACTGCGAAAAGGGGACGGCGCAGCACGAAACACAACAGGAAGCACTGAAGCAGGCGCAGCTCAAATCCTTTGTGCACCCCTCGTCTTCCCTGGTGATGCAGTATTGGTGAGAACCCACACAAGAAAAAGGTGGGACGAGCCAAGATTGAATGGCCCCTTTATAGTAGAGGACTGCACCCCGTCCGCCGTCAAGCTCCAGGGCAAAAGAGCATGGATCTGTCTAAATGACATTAAACCCTATGCAGGAGAGAGCCCTCCAGCTACATCTAACTGCGAAGAATCTACAGACAACGGGGAAGAACCTCAGCACGTGCAGACAAGATCCATGGTGAGGAAGAAGGACGCATGAGCAGCAAAACAAATGGCAAAAGAATCCAGTAACATTGTGGCTTTCAAAACAAGACATTTCCTCAAACCAAGTGAAGAATGATAAAAGGACAATAATATGGACATTCTGTGCAGTCAAAGTTGCAGAGCAAAAGAAGAGAATCACTCATCCAAAGCTGCAGTAACGCTACTCACATGAACGTAAAGCCACACAAAGCATTGGAAAAGCCCTAAGACTTTGACAAGCGGAAAAGAAGACATTTCTGAGAACCAAAAACGGTATCCTGAAGCAATCAGTATTGAGACTTTTTTCACAGAATTTATGGTACATTCTGGCATGTTCTAACCTATTTCCAACTCGTGGTGCTATCATACCCATCACTCATAGGGAGAGGAGCCAGTGTCACAGACTTTATCCAAGATCCGGCCAACAAGAAAATAATCTGGCAACTACTGACTGTCATCACGGAAGCCTTCACTGTACTGCCCGAGTACAGTGAGAAGGACACAAATGCGTCCACCGCCAATAGACATTGATAAACTCACATTTAAGTTGTTCCTCCAAATAGTTGAGAAGTGTCTAGGGCTCGTCGGGAGATCCAAGAAACCTATCTCAACTGAATCAGCTGTGGACTAAATTAAATCATTTGGTGGTAATCCACGCGACGGGAAGGTGCAAAGACTGCGAATCAAAAGAAAAGCTTGTGATCAGGACACAGCCAAACAGGACAAATGTCCCTATCACCCGTGGACACCCGGTTGGCGCAGAACGTCCTGTTTAGGTTAGTCACAGACTATCCAGAAATGGTAGGAAGGCCTGCAGATGTTGACGTCATCACCTTCCTTAGAGATCCGGCCAACGCCCCACACATGGGAACACTTCTCTGTGGTACAATGCTCCAAGTGAAGCTGTCCAACTTCCAGCGAGAATTCCTAAGGAGATTCCAATAAACTTCCCGGCGAGGACAGATCGAGAAGAGCAGAAACAAGGATTACGACAACATTGATCCTAGTTATTTTTATTTTTATTCTATTTTTCTTATTATCCTTTTCGTCATCCTTCCGCCGTGGAGCAGATCGAGGAGAGAGACACTGTTCTTCAACTTGTCGCCGAGAGACCGAGTGAAAGGAGCGAACACAAGAACTTCACCATCTTATTTTCCTTTTCCTTCATTTTTCTCATGTTTTCCTATTTTTTCATATATTCACTTTTATTTTTATTTTTGTTTTTATTTTTACAACATTTTATTTTTGTGTGATTTTTAGCAGTTCCATCTTTTCATTCATTCACATTGAGCAAGTTCCAGCATGTCCTCAGGACCAAGGAAACTTTGAGGCGTGCATTGGGACCTCACCTATTATCAATATGCATAATGAATGTGATGTACCAAAGTTGCTAGCCTAACCCTTTTCCATAGTCTAGTGCAGGAACTGTACTGAGTACCCAGAGACTACCATCATCACTCAAATGAGGGGGGACATTTGGAGAAGCACTCATCCCTCTAATGGTAACGAACTCTCGAAATACGAGACCAGAGCAAAAGAAGGAATAAATAATTCACTATGAACTCATTTGAAATGGGGGCCCAGAACAGTAACTTGGTTTTACCCCCCAACAGAAGGGCGCCCCCACTTCCCTGGAAGAAAAAGCTGCAAATTGTTGTTCCGAACGATTGTGTGCATATGTATAGTTATTATTATTGTTTTTCTGTCATTAACAATTAGAACTGCTTTCTTTGTTGGTGCGCAAAGTGCCCCAATCTCAGTGCACCCACCAGATAATGAACATCTGGGGCCTTACGAAAGCATCCAGACCCTATATAATCATCCCAGTCCCAAGAAAACCTGATGATAAAAGTAACAAACTCAATTTAAATGTTATAAGCAATGATTTACACACATTTGAGGTAACAAATGAAGAGAAAAGCTGGAGACAGGGTCAGCACGGAATGAATGAAAATGCTGCACTGACCACTGCACGCACCCACACACAGGACACACAGAGACAAGGGCAAGTGTCAATGGCTACAGGGCCTCCAACGAAAGCAGCAGAGAAGAGGAGACTGCATGCTGACCAATCTACTCCAGAAAACAGTGGTAGTACTCAAGAGGAGCTAAGTGAACCACTAGAGAGAAAGGAGAAAAGGCATAGCAAAATCCCTCAAAAGAACAGAAGTGGCCACGAAAGAACTCACAGAGAAGACACACATGCTAATAGATTATTTGTTCCCATTCATAGTCCAAGCAAAGAAACTGCACGAGGAGCGGAAAAACAGAACTATAGAAACTATAACAGCAAGCACACCTGCTCCAACGCAAGGAACAAGCCGCAGGCCTACAATACAGCCACAAGTTGGGAAGTTGGTGAACCAATGGTGGTTACAGGAAGTTTATGGCAGACTACAGAAGGGAAGGAAAGGAAGCATAAATCCTCCTCCTACCACAGCGATGCAGTCGAGTCAGCCAGCTCCACTGAGACACTTAGAGAGGAAAAGCGGCACAGACGCATTTAGAGACATAGTCATAGCAAACTACAGAAGAACTCTGAGAATCAAGAGAAGCCCACACGAAGATAACAATGAACTTAATGATTACCTGGACAACACAGCCCATCTCGGAAATAACATATGGTACCAGCACATGAAGGAAGTAGGACGAAGGAAGTCGGAAGGAGAATGCTTCGTCTGTGCTCTCCTACCATGCAGCATGGGAAAATCCAAGATCTTCGTGGCTGTAGAAATTGATGTCCCTACAGCACACTGTATGTCACATGTAGCAATGTGCAACACCAGAGGACAATTTATGGGAAGAGAGGCCTCGTTGATGTGGGCCAACGAAAAGGATTACCCGGATGAAGATGGCTACGTACAGGACATTAAAACAAGAAACCGAGCGCATACAAGGAATCACGTGATCGGGTACGAGAACCCTGGCATCAAAGGATCAGGGATAAGATGAGAAGTTAACCCGAGACTGAACATTCAAGGAAAGACTGCAGAAGAGGCTCAAATCTGGAAGAACAGAGGCCAAATGCAGATCTGGGGGTCAGTGATCTCCCCAGATGGATGGCAAGACGGAATAGTAATCGGCCGAGAATGGATGGTCCTTGGAGCCTGCAAGGAAGCAACAGAGAATGTCCAGAGGTTATGCAAACCTCTGTTGCCAAGGTTGGTAAAACTGCTAACATGGGTCGAAGATAGAGGAGGACCCCTGCAAATAGTACCACTGGAGAGCCCGAAATTATGTTTCAGAAACAATGGCACAAGTAAGATGGGAGAGAATCAAAACTGCGGACGAATCTTTGAAGCTCCAGGAATGAAACAAGGAACCGCAGTTGTTATGGACCATTACTGGGCTTGTGGATCCAAGGCATACATAAGGCTGCCGAAAACTGGGGAAGCAGTCCACGTTCCTGCACTAGTGATCCCTAAGAATGACCTAAAGTTGGACAGTTTCCCGAAAGCAGATGCTCATTTAAGAAGAAAGAGATCTGCGGAACTGGTATCCAGGATGAAGAGGGAAAATTACTTTTCTCCCAAATCAGAAGAGGCATCCCATTCAATCCCATACGAACACAGGCATTTTCAGCCTCACCTCAACAGTATTCACAACACTACTCCTGCCCCACATCCAAGTTGGAGTGAATATAAATGGTTGCAGATAACCAGATGGGAGTTATTGCAGACCATCAATAACACTATAAAAGGATTCAACGCAATCAAAGAAGAGCTGGGAGCAATCAGACTTATGACCCTCCAAAACAGATATGTGCTTGACATGATCACTGCAATGGATGGAGGTGTTTGTGCAAAAATCGGAGAATCATGTTGCACATTTGTACCATCACACGATGAAGAAAACGGAACCCTAACAGATGCCATAAGCATGCAGACAAGCCTGAAAAACCAGATGATCGATGAAAGTGATGAAGTAGACGATGACAGCTGGTTGGGAGACCTATTCTCGTGGGTCCCACAATGGATGTCAGATATATTCAAGTTTCTGGGAGCTCTACTAGCAATGGTATTGCTAGGATTGTGCGGTATCAAGATAATCATTAGACAGTGCCAGAAAACTGCGAAGGAAGCCATAGGGATGAAAATAATGGTTGATGTCGAGCCAGGAGGGAAGCCCAGAGACCTGACTGATGAAGAAATAAGAGACTTTGTGAAAGCTAGCAAATTTGCGCCAGAGGGAACAAAGTTCACATACCCTAAGAAACGAAGAAGATATGAAGGAAAATGGATCTACTGCAGCCCAAATGGACAATTTCAGCTAATGACATGGAACAAAGACAAACATTTGAAAACAGCAGGGAGTTTGAAGGGAGTGATAAAAATATGGACTCCAAAGGCTCACACATTCACACCATCATGTACCAACGTAGAGGACGATGAGCATGGCACCGAAGAATCAAAAGAAATGAATGCAAAAGACATTGCAGAAGTGGTCGATGAACTGACCAGAGGGGGGAGTGTAGAGGAGGTCCTAGACATGGCCTGCACCCCTTCCCTTCATTTTGAGGTATCAGGAGCATACTCTCCAAGGTATGTGACGTATGAAGAGCAAATGAACCTACAAAGAGCTGCACTGGGACTCTGCCCAGGATACATCAGAAGATCCATACCGGTTGAAGCACCCATAACCAGACAACCCTGGCAGCACGGTACCCTATTAGACAGCCATACCAGCCGCTGATACGAAATGAGGAGTACCTACACACGGTCCACGAAGGGACCCCAAAAGCCTTAATGGAAGGCCAGTGGAAATGACACAAGGGCCTGAACAGACCCGTGAATGAATAAAAGTAGCTATCGAAGATAACACGCCAGTGTGAGTAACTACGAAAATGAACGGAATAGACACAGAGAGGAGACAATGTTACAACGTGAGGAAACAGTGCTACGAGACAAGATGGAAGCAACCGTTCTGTTGTAAATGGGATTGAAACGCAAGATGCTAAGAAATCGATACTGCTTGCAATGCTTAGTAGAAGATAGAGCAGCAAGCGCCAACCATATATCTACCTCAATAAGGCACATTATACAAGTGCGACTCCATTTTGTAAAAGCAGAAATGTATCCAGGCGGCCAGAGGCCTGACAGGCCAAGTTTCAAAACCCAGCCAAAGGCAAGAGAAGGAGCGGAATCGAAACTCAACAAAGAGCGGCTCAATCCTAGGAAATCGAGGTCAACCAGAGAAGGGGAGGAGAGCGTCAGCTCACAAGACTCCAACTTCAGAGCATACCAGCCTGCCTCATGAAGCTCAAGATAAGAGGGGCCCATGCAGGTAGCTAGGCTGACACAGAATTAAATGCACTAAAAGCTGGAAACTTAAGCAGATTCATGGTGAACTAACACGTGACCTGCCAGGCGCGAAGAAGTACCATCGCCTGATGTCATCCAGGACCCGAGGATGCCATAACATTTCCCGATAAGAGACTACAGTTTCGAGGCCATCCTTAGCCAACTAATTGACACGTCGCCCTAAAACACTGATTGATGGAAGGGAAGCAGGGTCAAACGTGGGACACCAGGCACAGGGGTGTCCATTCTGCATGCTGCTAATTAAAAGTGGAAATGTATGTCTAGGGGTGTCCCCTGCCAATCACAATGGACCAAGTTATCTGGAGTCCTATAGATATTGTAACCAATAGGACGTCGTAGTTATAGTGATGTTTATCATACGTGATATAGAGGGGTGGCCGTAGACGCCCACCCGATAAGAGTTATCCAATCTGCATGCCCTATTATCATATACAGATATAACACCTATTGTTAAGTTACCTTTCCTAACCAATTATATTGCATGATGATTTTTTATAGAAATTAGACATCAGCGATGACGATTTTTGCCTATAAGAAGTGCTGTCCGACCGAAGTTCGAAGAAGTCGGAATGAGACAGGTGATCGCAATGCTGCTGATTTCCATTTGTTTCTCTGTTTGATGTCATTGTCATTAAACAGACTTACCTTTGCCAACTTACTGAGTACTCATTATTGAGTCGTGTTGGAGTAAGTGAATCCTGCACCCCCTGTCCTCACATGGTGCAGCTATCTTGTCTTACAAGTTCTGGAGTGTGAGCGCTGACCTATGGGCCCATCAGTAACTTCTTCCCCTCCTGAACAGACCTTTTCTATCGCCAGGTCAGAGACCTTTAAGCAATAACAGAGGAACCTTATTAGAGGGGACGGCGGGTGGGCATATGGAGGAAAGGGGACTATGGACTTGGAGTAAGGCGGTCACTACGGTGAGTAACCCGGTTATAGTCCTACGTCCCGTCCCCTTTCCTCCATACTTATGGGAGATTCCCAAGCACTCCTTACAGCAACTACGCGGGTGGATGGAAAACCCCTTACTGAAAAAAAGGTTCTTCAACACAGCCTGGCCAAACTGAGCATCAGACCTGGAGCTCAGGTCGAGACAATACTGCTTACAAAAAGCCAATGGGGAGGCCCATGTAGCTGTTTTTGCAATGGTCTCCCAGGGGACATATTTCTGAAAGGCAACTGCAGCTGCCTTGCCCCGCACCAGGTGTGCATGAATACCTTTGGGAGGCTGCAACCCTTGGATGGTGTAAGACTCTGTAATGCAAGCCGCGATCCATCTGGAGATAATCGCCTTAGAGGCCTGTCTACCTTGTGGATTACCAAAGGTCACCAATAGTTGAGAGGAGTTCCTAAATTCCGAAGTTCTATCTAAATAGGATTTAAGAGCCCTTCTAACATCCAAACAATGCAGAACCCTTTCCGCGTCTGAAGCAGGGTTCGGAAAGAAGACCGGCAAGGAGATTGATTCCGATGGAAATCAGAGACCACCTTCGGCAGGAAGGAAGGATTCGTCAGTAGGACCAGGTTATCTTTGTGGAAAACCAAAAAGAGATTCTCCACTGACAAAGCTTGGAGCTCACTCACGCGCCTCGCTGAAGTAACAGCGACCAAAGAGGACATATTCCACGAAAGGTGCTTAAGGTCCACCCTGGCCATTGGCTCGAAGGGTTTATGGCACAACGCTGTAAGGACCACATTCAGATCCCACGTCGGGTGCGGCTTGCAAACCGGGGGGTAAAGGCACGTCAAACCCGCGAAATGTCTCCTAATCACTGGATTAGACAGAGAATAAGAGCATTGGTCCGTGGATAGGTAGGTGGATACCGCCGAAAGATAAGTTCTGCATCACAGAACGTGAATGCCCGACTCTGCTAGGTGGGATACGGAGGACGGCACAGTGTCAATCGTAGCCGCCCTCGGGTCCAGCTTTTGTCTAAGCACCAATGACAGAACCTAAGCCATTTGCTCCTATACTGACACCTGGTCGAGGGTTTTCTGGCCGCTTGAATAATGCGCATGTTATCAGCGGACAGGTTGAGATGTTCTAAGGACCTGAACTCAGGCACCATGTCGCCAAGCTGAACGATTGTGGGGAGGGGTGCCACAGCTGCTGATCGCCTTGGTGAAGCAGATCGGGACTCACTGGTCGCCTGATCGCTGCACACACTGACAGGTGTTGAAGTTCTGAGAACCAGAACCTGGCCGGCCACCACGGGGCTATGAGCAGAAGAGAACAGTTCACTGTGTTCTTTAGCCTGCAAATCGTCCGAGGTGATAAGGCCTAGGCCCTCATGTTGTGCCAAGGAATCTCGAGAGCGTTCCCCAGAGAAGAGGCTCCCAGTCCGTTCCTGGAGGCATACAGAGGAAGTTTCTTGTTTGCCGACGTCGCAAAGAAGTCCACCTCTGGCGTGCCCCAACGCAGGAAAATCCATGAGAGGATCTCTGCCTTCAGCTCCCATTCGTAGCTGACCATTGTCCGCCGACTGAGGGCGTCTGCCGTAACGTTCAGCTGGCCCGGGTTGTGTACTGCTACCAGCCAGACACCATGACGAACCGCTCACTCCCAAATCTGGATGGACAGGTCCACAAGAAGGGGAGACTTGGTGCCCCCTTGCTTGTTGATGTAATACATTGACACCACATTGTCCGTGCGGATACGGACCACTTTGTTGGCAATGACCGGTCTGAACGTTTTGAGCACTAGGAAAATCGGCAGGAGCTCCAGATGATTTATGTGAAGGAGCTGGTCCTGGGGCGACCAAAGGTCCAGGACCTGAAGAAGATCCAACGTCGCACCCCATCCCAGAAGGGAGGAGTCCGTTGTGACCGTCACCATTGGGGTTGGGTCCTGAAAGCCCGCACCCACGAGAGGTTGCTGAGAGACGACCAACACTCCAGGTCCGCTCTCATGGAAGCCATAATCAATATCAATTTGGAGTCCGGATCCACAGCCTGGCGCCAAGAACTCCGAAGAGCCATCTGAGTCCGCCTAATCTTGAGACGAGCGAGCAGTAAGGCCAAGACGCAGGAAGCCATGAGTCCCAGAAGCCTCTGGAACCACCAGGCCGACATGCTCTCCGACTGCACAAAAGTCTGACACGTGGCCAACAGACCCAGCATTCTGTCCCCGGTCAGGTAAACTCTGCAGTCGATCGTGTTCCAGCAAAAACCCAGGAAAATCAAGTCCTGAGGGACCGTCATGGAAGATTTGTGCCAGTTCACCGACAGCCCGAGATGGAACAGGAGCTCGAGGAGAGACTGCAGATTGCACGCGGCCTTCACCAGGCAAGGGCAGCGTAAGAGCCAATCGTCCAAATCCGGATACACATGGATACCCTGCAGACGAAGATAAACTGCAATCACCAACATCATCTTCGTGAAGACACGCGGCGCTGAGCTGAGGCCAAAAGGAAGCAAAACTGGAAATGCTCCTCTCCCACAGAGAAACAGAGGTATCTCCTGTGTGGATTCCAGATCAGTATATGCATGTACGCATCCTGAAGGTCCACCACGCCCATCTGCAAAGAAATTTCTCTTGGAGTAGGAAAAGATTGAACTGGGAAAGGTCTAGGATGGTGCACTGGCCAGCCTGGTTGGGTTTGGGCACCGTAAACAGTCGGGAGTAGAAGCCCTCCCCTCGCTCCCCTAGGGGAACGGGTTCCACTGCTCTGCGGTCAAGCAATTTCTGAACTCGGCTCTGAGAGAGGGCGACCCTGACTGCTGGAAAGCAGGGTTGAAGGGTGGGGTATGGGGTAGAGGTAAGCGGAAGCCCACCCGAGAGACTGACAAGACCCATCGGTCCTCGTGATGGTCTACCACGCCTCCCACTGAGAAGCAAGGCGCCCTCCTACCGGGGTCTCGTGCGAGCATGGAGAACCCTCATTTGGCAGGTTTTTCGGTGGTGTTACGGAGGCTGAGGAACGGGAGAAAAACCGAGTCTGTTGCTGCCTCTGGCGGGAATTCCCTGAAGGGGTATCCACTCTGCGGGATTTCCGATCTAGAAACCCCCTGAAACCAGAGGAGGGCGGACTTTGTGACAACGGCCTCTGAGTCCTAAAAGGGGGTTTTACCAGGACAGACAAGGACTTGGCGGTCTGGGTGCTGTCCTTTGTTTTGGTCAGCTCCACATCCGTTGCGAAATGAAAAAGCTCCTTGCTGTCAAACGGCAGGTCCAACACTTTGTCCTGCACCTCCTTTGAGAACTTGGTGCGGTGCAACCAAGCCTGCCGAGAGGTGTCAACTCCAAGCATAAGGCCCCAGGCCGAAGTATCAACGTGATGAGCCGCAGCCTCCAGCAGATCCTGAGCCAAGACCCTGGCATCCGACAATCCCGCCTTAAAGTCCTCCAGCTTCTCGACCGGAATGAACTCCTCGAACTCTGACAGACCTTTCCACATCTTCATATTCGCCCAACGCTAACACCAGTTCTGCATTGACCTGCCATAGCTGCAGGGCCGAGTTAGCGAAAATCCTCCTCCCAAGGGAGTCGAAGAGCTTGTCCTCTTTCCCCAAGACCGGAGTAACTGTCGTAGAAGAGGATGCTGCAGGCCTGGACTGCAAAGTGGCCACAGCCACCACCGTGGAGGAGGGGGGCGGACAAGATGCTAGGGCCGCCTCTTCCGAAGAATGCAGCCTATAGCGCGCATCAATTTTCTTATTGACGAAAAGTCCAGAGTGTGGCTTCTCCCAGACTTTACGGACCTCGGTCAAAACGTCCTTCTGCAAGAACAGGCCGGTACGCTCCGAAGGAGACAAGGTGAAAGCCCCGGAAAGCACACCCTCCTGTGGAGCGGGTGCCTCGGGCACTGGGACATCCAAAAGACACATCATGTCCAGCACCCGGTCGTGAAAGAATCTGATAGAGCGGGGCTGGTCTTCGCTGTCCTGATCGCCCTGCGCATCATCCGACAGTCAGGATCCTGCAGAACCACCTCGGGCACCACCTTGTCCACAAGGGACAACGGAGGCAAGAGCGGAAGGGTAGGGGGAGGCCCCGCAGGCAAGGGCGCTGCTGGCAGAACCACCAGAGACGCAGGTATCTCCCTGAAAAGGCCCTTGAAATACTCTCTCATGGGGTCGGTACGCACAACTACCTGAAATTTGCTGAAAAAAGCGTCCTCCGGAGAAAGCTTTGGAGCTGCCGGAGAAGGCCTCTCATGAGGGGAATAGTTCCAGCGACGCAGAGGGGAGGCTTGCCAAGTAGGCCCATCCCCAGAGGTGTCCACATAAATCAAGGGTGCCGAACCCACAGGCAGCGAGATGTTGTGCGGAAGGGGCATCCGAGCATTCCAGTCGTAAACCGGACAAAACGGATGCGCACAAGGAACCTTATGTTCACCAACAGAACCAATTCCTACACCTGAGGCCGATGGCGTAGTTATAGGGGAAGCGCCCAAAATGGCCACTGTGGTCTTGGTGGAAACAGCTGCCATTTTGTCATCACCTGAGGGGAACTGCGGCATGTGTGGAAGTGAGGCAGGGGTCCCCACCGGTGGATATGGGGTCTTCATTTTGGCCTTTACACAAGGAACCTCAGCCGAGCCGGTACTATGTGGCCTGGGTTGTTTCTGCGACATACCAATAGCCAAACTAGCCATCCCAGGAAGGACCCAGGAAGAACTACAGTTCGAAAACTCACCCCTTGCCCCCTCAACAGTTCTGGCATCGCCACAAGACTGGGAACGGTGAGAAAAACCTTTCACCGATAAGGCCTTCTCAGTCCTCTCAGAACTGTCGGTTACCTTAGCCTCGGACCTCGGACCCGGTCCCGGTAGAAAACTCTTTACGGCGGGCCTCAAACATACATTCGGTATCACCAAGCCCAGCCGAGGCCTCGGGCGCACCCCGGTACTTTTGAGAGAAGCTCCAAATAAGAAGGCCTCGGAGCGAGCTGCGGTACCCCACGATTCAGTAGAACTAGGTCTACAAGCAGCCCCCATAGGTGGGGCCTCGGATTGCACTCCGGTGTCCACAGGCCCCTTATGGAGACCCTCGGAGAAAACTCTGGTACACTTTTTAGGCCCAGAAGGCACCTCAGGGCAAGTCCCGGTCACAGAGCGGTCGACGCTCCTCCCGGACCGGGAAGACCCCGCGAAGGAGTCCCCCGGCCAGGGTGCCTTAAAAAGTAAAGAACTCACCGGCATTTCTTCTTTTCTTCGATGAACGCAAGAAAATGCAATGGGGGAGCGCGTTGGAACACCTCCTCCCACCGCTCTAATCGACGTTGAAGCGCCCGGACCGAAAGGGAATCACAATAGAAACAGGAGTCCCAACGGTGATCAGGACCCAAACACTCTAAACAAAGAGGATGGGGATCCGCCCTCGCGAAGCTCCACTGACACGAAGAACAATTCGGGAAGTCTAGCTTAAATGGCATAGACAGACTACTACGCGATCGCTAGCGAGTGCCAGAGAGGAGGAAAAAAGGAAGAAAACTTCCGCAGATGCAAGTGTGTCCAGTCTCGAACGAGCGGAGAAAAGGACTGATGGGCGATGCGCGGGGCGGAGCTAAGATGGGCGGGGTTACGCCGCGTGCAGTACCCCGCGTAGAAAGAGAGGAAGGACAAAGAAAATTGCAAAGATATTTTGATGCTTTACAAAGTGCTCCGGTCCCTTCCCACAGGACGGAGGAATGTCCACAAATATGGAGGAAAGGGGACGGGACGTAGGAGTATAACTGGTCATCCTGTCTTAATATTGCCAATCTGGAGATGTAAAAGACAGAGCGTCCGTCATGGTGTTCTTCTCTCCGGCTAGGTGAACTGCTGACAGAGCGACTCCTTCTTGTATTACCCAGAACCAGAGCAACATTGACTCTCTGCACAGTGATAGTGACCCTACACCTCCTCTCTTGTTGAGATAGTACATGGCCACTGAGTTGTCCGTCATTATCAGAACATTCTTTCCCTGTACAGAGGGTAAGAAGGCCTTCAGCGCTAGTCTGATTGCCCTCAGCTCCAAAAGGTTGTTATGTAGTTTGGACTCCGATGGAGACCAACGGCTGCTGATGGTCAAATCGTTGGTATGGGCTCCCCACCCCTTGAGTGAGGCGTCCATCACTACTGTTATCTCTGGCCATGGTTGCCAAAACAGTTCTCCTTTCAAGATGTCCTCCCGACAGGCCCGCCACTGAAGATCCAGTGCAACTCTGTTTGGAATTTGTAGGAGATCTGACATCCTTCCTGAGAATTGCGACCAATGGGTCCTGAGAGCTCACTGGAGAGATCTCATTCTCAGGCGAGCCTCTGGCACCAGAAAAATGCAGGATGCCATGAGGCCGAGCAACCTCAGAAAATCGAAGGCTGGTAGATGCTGGGCATTCTAGAATGTTGTCACCATGTGCGGAATGTCTTGAGCCCTCACCTCTGGTGGCAAGGATTTTCCCAGGGATGCATCCAGGACTGCTCCGATGAATTGGAGTCTTTGTGATGGTATCATGTGGTGCTTCTTGAAGTTGAGGGAGAAGCCCAGCCTGTGACGGGAGTGACAGATGAAGCTGAGATGTTCCAAGGCCTGTTCTGGGAAACTGGCACTGATCAGCCAATCGGGGAGGGCAGTGAGTGGGCACCACTTGATAGTAAAACCACGTATCTCAAGTGTTCAGAATTCTAAGCAAAAAAGAAGATTCATTCAAACAATTTATATCCAAATATTCAAAAAGGAGCTGGCTGCAACGAATTTGGAGACACCCAAACTCAAAATACATGTGAAGCAGGAGACCAAGTGGAATACTAGGTCACACAGCCGCTCTCTATAGAACCAAGTCTGGGTATGTGGTTAGTTAAGATTACTAAGAGTTCAATTTTCAAGTAAAAAAGAGATGTCTTTGGTTGAAAAATGACAAAAACATTGAGGTTCGGTTGTTTTTTCAAAACAATTTTATCAAAAATAATAGTCTCAAGAATGAGAAGTCACTAATATTCTCTTAGCGAGGAAGAATTTGCCACAATTGATTTATCAATCAGACCAAAATTGCCAATGCATTTCGGAAATAGATTTCCTTCGTCAGGGCCAGTCTAAAGATAATACATACAAGTTCAAAAAATGGAGAAAAAACAGTTCAAGTTCGTATAAAGAAACATATAAGTGTCATACATTATTGTAACAAAATTAGGAACATACCATTCAGTTGTAGTTTCAGAAGTGGATGGATAAGGTGATAGCATGGGAGAAAAGAGAACAATAATAACCATCATAAGACCCTGTTTACTGTAGGTATGAGAGAGTAAAGCCAAATGAGAGAAACGTTTACCTGAGATTGATAGGTTGCATGCAGAGTGTGTGGTGAGGTTTGCTCATGGAGGCCATGTGCGGTCAAAAGCTGCCTGATAGAAATACGCGCAGAACAACAGCCAGAAAAGTGTTGGCTGAAACCAGAAGAAATCCAAAGTTGTAAAGGGTTGAAATCCGCGTTTAAAGTAAAAAATAGTGATGTGAAACAAGCTTACCGTGCGTGACACAGGAGTAGCGGAGTTCTCCTGTTGCCGGCTCGATTGAGACTGTGGCTATAGCATCAAAGCGTTGCTAGGGCAATGCTTCCTTTAAATGACACGTGACCGCATAGCAGCCCGAATGGGCGCGCGGTCGAAATTGGAGACTGTAATCAAGCCAATGGGCTCGATTAGGATGAATATAGGTATTTATCTGGTCTCGTGTGTGCCAATGGGGAATTATAGTGTGATAAAAATGAAAAACGAAAAAAAGTAAAGTGAAATGGAAATAGAAAAAATACTCAAATAAAAACTCAACAGAGAGTAGTAACCTGTGAGAATAAATACAGTAACAGATGAATGGTGAAAAGACTATCAGCCTCATTACACGGATGGCGGTAAGGATTTACCGGTACCAGTAAAATACCGGTACCGGTAAATCCTTACCGCCTTACTACGAGGTCCCTTTGCGGGTTGGGGGATTTAACGCCTGCTTTTTGCAGGCGTTAAAAACCAACCCGCAAAGGGACCCAGGGAGCTAATTACGGTACCGCAATTTGCGGTACCGTAATTAGCGCCTTCCCCATTCCCATTGAGCCCTATGGGCCAAAAATGGGAAAGGGGAAGGGCAATGGTGGAAGGGGGAATTACCGCCCTGCCAACCTTGGAATGGGGCGGTAATTCCCCTTTCCGCCAAGGCGGTGCCGGTATTTTACAGGCATGAACCATGGCGCTAATAGCGCCATGGTTCCCCGCCATCCGTGTAATGAGGCCCTATGTATGGAAATAAAGCACAGTGTTGATGTTGTAACTCTGCTGCCATTGGTGACGTCATGGGGTGGCACCATTGATCCTAGACGCATGGTCCAGGATGTGCAGCAATGACATTGATGATTCATAAAAGTAGTCTCGGTCAAAGTAAATATTTGTGTCTATAAAGTTGCCATTTACTTTACACAGTCATTTTTACCACAGACCCAGTACACCCCATCTTACGTGGAGTACTGGAAAGGGCTAATCTGTACCCCTTTTCTGTCTGTACCTCCCTGAGCATTGTTTCGCTCTTTTAACATTTAGGGCTTCATTACAACACTGGCGCTAAACCATGGCGCTATTAGCACCATGGTTGGTGCCGGTGTTGTAACGGGTCCGCCATGTTTCAATGGGGAATTACCACCCCATTCCAAGGTTGGCGGGGCGGTAATTCCCCATTGAACCAATGGCCCTTCCCCATTCCCATTTTTCGCCCCATGGGGCTCTATGGGAATGGGGAAGGCGCTAAGTACGGTACCGCAAATTGCGGTACCGTACTTAGCACCAAGGTCCCTTTGCGGGTCCCTACTTTAACGGCTGGTGTAGACCAGCCGTTAAGGTCGGGTCCCACAAAGGGACCTCGTAGTGAGGCGCTAAGTGTTTAACGGCGCCGCAGCCTTTTACGGCGCCGTTAAACACTTAGCGCCAGGGTCGTAATGAGGCCCTTAGACTTGGCTGGTGGCAGTGGTATCTACCCTAACTTTTCTACCGCGATTATATTAGATATACGTGGTACTGTTCTTGGCTATTATATTAGCCTTGAACATAAACCCGCTTGACCAAATCGTCTTTCTTTTGGCGCCGGTTGGGTTTATTCACCATTTCTTTTCGTTAAAGTCCTTCTAGTGTTTTACTTTGCGCGGCAAACTAGGTTCGCCTTCTTTGTTCACTGTCTTTTGGCGGGCTTCTGCAGAGAAGCCCTCCTCTTGGCGCCTGGGTGTCTAGGTAGACTGATTGTGGGGAAGGGGTGTAGTCACCCCCTGCACAGGGTATCCTAGGAAACCCAAGTCGCACTTTGCCATGATTGGCTCAGGTGGTTGTCCCAGCTGGACAACCCCCCTGCTGCGTGATTGTGCTCTACTGTGTACTGATTGTACTGTGCTCTAATCGAGGAAACTGGGTCAATCCCTTTTCTTCATCCTCAAGGCTCGTCCTTGTCTTTCCTCCTTCTTATAACTTCTTATAACTTTTGCTTCCGAACATTGACAATATCCAAGTACTTTTGGGCTACGCTGAATCGTGAACTAACGGTGTGATCTTTGGCACAGGTCTTCGGTGTCACTTAAACCTGGCTCTGACCCTTTGACATTTGAACTCCTGTTTCTGAGTGTTTCTCGATACTGTCTGCCTAACCTAAATATTGCCTGTGATTTTTGCTGCCAACTCCCTCTGGGTATCTCAGGTGCTAAGTGTGCTTTTACCCCGGTAGCATTTCATGTCACGGATACGCGTTTATTGAGTAGACCGAACTGTCAAGTTATCGCAACCGTATCCGCGGTATCGTGTTTTGTTCAAAACACTGGTTCATTCAAACATAGGGTACTTACCTTGAGACATACTGTACAAAGTGACTTGGTTAGTTATAGTACATTTAACGTGTGGTTTTGTTTAAAGTTTAATAGAGGTATTGTGTTTATAACTGATGGCTTAAAAATAAATGTACTTATATTTTTTACCTGAAACCTTGATTCAGTGTTTGCTCGAGTTAAAGTAATTGTGGTTCCTTTGTGTAATCTATGCTACTGCTCATATGCTCGTGAGATAAGCCTGGCTGCTCTGCTACTGCTACCACTATAACTTAGTAGTACAGGCTTGTACCAAAGGTAAACTTGTATTGCCACCTGTAGTCTTAATTGTCTGTAGTGGTCCCTAAGGGCACTGCACAGGATTCTGCCTAACAATCAGGACATGGGCCCTCATTAGGACTCTGGCGCTAAACCATGGTGCTATTAGCACCATGGTCCATGCCGGAGTCCGCCATGGAGAAAGGGGGAATTACCACCCCATTCCAAGATCGATAATTCCCCCTTTCTCCATGGCCCTTACCCATTCCCATTTTTGCCCCATAGGGCTCAATGGGAATGGGGAAGGCGGCAACTACGATACCGCAAATTGCGGTACCGTAATTGCCATTAAGGTCCCTTTGTGGGTCCCTACTTTAACGGCTGGTCCAGACCAGCTGTTCCGGTCGGGTCCCGCAAAGGGACCTCGTAGTAAGGCGCTAAGGGGTTAACGGCGCCGCAGCCTTTTACGGCGCCGTTAACCCCTTAGCGCCAGGGTCGTAATGACCCCCATATACTTTTGAGAAAATGAAATTTGTTAACAACAATTCAAGTTGGTGTATGTAAAGTTTAGTCCAATGCTTGACATATACATTCTTCCAGCTTGCAGTTTCCAAACCTTCTGTAAATCAGATGTATTACCAATGACTTGTAGATGAAAAAACAGTGGATGTGCCGCTACGTGCATACCCATTCATTATGGAAGATTTCTGTGCCATATCTGTGCAGATAGCTCAACCATTAATATTTAATCTGTGCAATGCTCTGTTCCCTCTTCCACAAGTGTCGTATCCACTCAAAGAATCGACTGACTCGCCTCAACGCACAGTCGGTGGGGAAAACCCAGGTACCACACCATTGCTCCTCCTATGCTACTTCCTCATTTGCTGCATGACTCCATCCACTGTGAGCTCTTAAGGTCCCGCTGTCCCCGCTGTATGTGGCCAATGGTTTGCCACTCGCACACCGCCTGCACTAGTGTTAATGTTGCGGCTGACCAATGGCTGCCCCTAAACATTTCGCAGCAGCCTTAGAAGCTTATAGCTTTTCTAAGTTGTCGTCTGCCTTTGGTCCAAAGATGTTGGACCCATCAAAGAGCATGTCCAGGAGCATTGATTGGATATCAGGCGTAACCATGCAAATTTCCTGATTACTGCACTCAAGCCCATACACTGGCCGATGCAGTCCGACGCATCAAGGTCTAACTGAAGGAACTGGCAGGAAGCCTCCTTACCATAAGTAATGTGTTTGTTAAAGCCATCTCCAATCTCTCCTTCGGGAATGTTTTCTGCTACCTAGGAAATGACATTACGTAGTGTGTATGTGTATTTCGCCAGAGCACAAGTTCCATTGATGGCTTTCAATGCCATGCTTCCTGCAGAGAATACCCTTAGCTATTGCATTGTATTTCTTATCATCCCTATCTGGTGGGATGGTCGGATAAGCTGTAGCCTTTGAGGTGGACGTAGCTGCCTGCACCACCAAATGTTCTGGTGAAGGGTGCCTGGAAAGGAAGTCAGGGTCAACAGAGGAAGGTCTGTTCTTTTTCACCAACTCCTTGTTCATAGCAGGAGTAGTGTCAGATTTCTGCCAATTTTCAGGAATATGTATTACAGGGAAGGGACAAAGCCCTTATCTCTTTACAAATAAGAGTGAGACATAGCATAGCATAGCATAGTGCCTATGGGGGACTATATATATATATATATATATGGCTATATGGTACCAGGTTTGACGAACCTACAGAGGCTCGTGGATGGGTGGAGACAGATGCATTCGGGGCAGAGGGGGTATTCTTTCTTCTCCACGCCCCACTCAATTTATACTAGGATAGATTATTTGCTTCTGAACAGGGACCAGTGGGGCAGGATCACTTGTTCATTTGCTACTTCCTGAAGAAGTCATCTTGGGCCGAGATTTCCCGACTTTTTCCACCCTTTTGAATGAGGTCCCCAATGGTCTTGGGGATTTCCTACCTCAAAACAACTGGCAGAGAGATCGCCATTTTCAAGATTCTCCACTTTGGGATTGGAAAAAACAGACTCTTATGACCCTATAATCATCCATCTGGAGTCAACTCAGGAATATACCAAACCAATCACTTCCCACCAATTTATAGGGTACACCAAGAAAACTGATATCAAAATACAACCTCAGTAACATCAAAAGAAGATTATGCGAGATCCTGTAGACATATCTACCCTCGTTTCCCCGAGAATCCCAGGGGAGTGGAATCCTGGATGAAACCAGGTATGCCTACCTCGCATAGGGAAAGGGTATGTGAGAAACCAAAGGGTGTCTCACTGCTCAGTCCCCGGGGAGCTGTCATCCAGGTGGCCAGGACACAGCCATCGCTTTTGGATCTAGTTCACAGGGGTGTACCAGTGCGCGAGTATCACCTGGATGGGGGGTCCCTGGGGAGTGGAAGTGGGGCACCCAGAGGAGAGACGCAGTATCCCCTTTTTCCCATTTCCCTATCGACCCTCTGGGTTCCATGTATTACCTAGGAACTCTGCTCCCCCTTTCCTATACACACACTGCCACACAGACAAAGTACTTGGAAAGAAGACAGACTCACACACAGCCTGTCCGTTCGACATGTCCCATTATCAGGGTCAGACAGAGTCAGGCACTTGATCCTAACAACTCACACCTGAATCCTGTTACCTTTCCCCAGTGGGATAAAAGGCGTAGCATGAGAGCACTCGGAGAACAAGGCGAGAATGGCAAACGAAGCGAGCAAGATCAGCAGAATGGAAAGGCAGGAAATCCCGGGAAGGCAACTCTACCATGGAAGCAGAGCAGACGGGACCAGGAGGCAAATGAAAGTCTGTGGTTCTATCAGCTGCGGGATGAAGGTCGCTGCAGAATTCCAAAGGGGCAACTCCCTGCGACTGCAGAAGGTCACTGTGGTACCTCCTTCATGTGTGCTATGAGGACTTGAAAGGGGGCGAGCTATGCTGGGCCAAAAGCCTTAACTAGACAGAAGGTCTTGATAAACTGTATCAGCCACTGCCGGTGAGTGAAATGGGAGACTGGCTTGTGTTGACAAATGAAAAGGACATTAATGTTTTAATTGCTCGTTAGGTTATCAAGAAACCGCAAGCGAAAGCACATTGTAGCAAGAATGAAGAATGCCGAGATTGTGCGTGTGAGAAAAGCCATGAAAGAAATTTGAAGCACTTGAGAGTGTAACCGAGAGAGGAGGCGAATAGTCAAAGTGGTAATAGGAGGGTAAAGTCAAGGGTACACGCACCCCTGTGCAGTCGAAAGTCTTTGACAAACGGTGAAACGAAGTATAAAGCTAACCTAAGGAATTATTAGCACTGTGATGCTAACTTAGAACTGCAGATACTAGAAGGCCTTGGGAGAGGAGGCCGGTATAAACCTTTAAACTGTATCCAGTATTGTGGGTTGCGCGTAGGACTGCAACCATGTGAGAGGCCAGATTGTTGAAAGTAAACGCACTTGCTACAATATAACAGAGTGACCCAGCGAGACACGACCGCCTATCGGAAGTCTGTATTGAACTAAGTACTTTGAAGTGAAATCATGAAAGATTGCAAAGTAACAAGTGTGATGTTAGCGGTTTGAAGGCTCGCGCTGGATCGAGGGAAGCCAGAACTGCCTACAGAAGAAGATCTGAGTTCGGAGGTGAAGAACCTGAGTGAATCAGTGAAAGTGAACCAAATATTTGTTTTAAAAGACTTTAAGAGCTCCTGAGTGTTATAAGCTAATAGGACTGGCAAAGTTAACTGAACTGTGATTTGAAGGCTCCAGTGAACCCGACAGAGGGATGCCAAGTGAAAGCAAGGAAAAGTGAATCCTGCCTTTTGATAATGTGACTGAACAGTGGTGTAAAGACAAAGTAAAACCCAACAAAGGGGTATCATGAGAAAGCTGCGGAAGAGGGGAATCCCGCCTGGTGAGAGCTTGGGAAAAGTCTTGTGATGCTAAGCAAAAGACAATGATTCAAAGGGATCCTGCTTTTCTGAAGAAACTGCTTCTAAATGCGTATAGACTCAAGAGGTGGTCACAGTCATGCCACTGTTCTGCCTTGTCCCATGATATAACGTGGGGAAGGGAGTGCAGTAGTTTAGCAGTCCTGAACTACAGAAACCCTTTTGGACTTTTCAGTTTGCACTACACTCTTTTGTTATACATATAATTGTCCCATACCCTTTTGTTATATAGAGTAAAGATTTGCTTACTCTAGGATTTGCCTTGTCTTGCTTGCATCATCGCTCAGCTTCCACATACTATTTAATGTCACGTGGGTGAGATCTTTGTAAATCTGAACATTGCTATTTAGAAAGTAAATCCAGCCTTTCTGTCATGCCGCCAAAAGGATGGCCTCCATCATCAAATATTCATGTAGCTTCACTACAATATCCCTTGATGGAAACTGTCTTGCACCATCGCACTTACTTTCATATTTGAGATGTTTCTGGCCTTAAACAGCTGATGATACTCAGCTAGTATTTTGCCTTGATCAAGACCCCCATATTAATTCTTTGCACATTCCGTCTATATTTAACTGCACCGAACTTTGGATAGCTCAAAATTGGTCACAATCAATGTAAGCCAGAAATGATGCTAGACTCTTCCCGTTCTGCCCTTTTTAAATCTCTCTTAACATATCTTGATTTTATATTAGGGGACCATACAATTAAGGTTCAAACTAAGGTCAAATCATTAGGTATAATATTTGACTCCACTTTATGTATGATGTTGCAGATAAACCACACCCTAATATTTGCCAGTTGCTATTTGATGCTGCTCAGACAAACCAGGTCTTTTCTCTCTTAATGTTGTTGTTCCATTCTGGCTGGCGCCCTAGTCGGCTCCAACTAGATTATTGCAACTCTTTGTATGCAGGATCCTCTTTACCTTCTATTCACAAACTCCAGGTCTTCCCAGAATTCTCTGACTAGGATTATAACTAATACCACTGAGCTGCTAACATCACACCTATCCTTTTGAGTCTGCACTCGCTGCCTTTCAGGATTACAATAGCTATGAAATTGCTTGCCTTGGCTTACAAAGCCGTAAAAACAATGATAAAAGGGGCTGTGGTCAGCGTTAATCTACCAGCCACTCTATGTTCATCCATCATTTTAAACGATCCAGAGCATACAGCAGAGACAGTGTATTTCTGGTTGCTAAACCATGGAATTAGCTCCTGACAGGGATTCGTAAGACTGACACCCTCCTCTTAATTCGGAAACAGTTGAAAACTCTATTTTACCCCTATTTTCTCATTTGCTTTGGCTTGTTATTGGTTGAGCACTGTGTAAGCTTCAGGTAGTAATGTCTTAATGACAAAGGAAATAGAAAATAGAAATAAACAGTAATTTAAAGAGTGCGTGGGCACACTCAGTATTATTGTTATTCTCAAAACTTTATTTCAAATAATGAATCCCCACCTTCACCCTTCTCGCCCGATTTTTAATTTGGAGAGCCAGTATAGTGTGTTCTGGTTCTTTAAATTCCTTTGGAAGTCTCAGAACATTATCCTCTAGTACTGATACCACTGTTTCTCTTAATGATGTGACTTCCCTCTTGGACTCAGTTACTGCTGTTGTCAAATCTACAGGTAGCATTGATATCTGGTTTGAAGGCCTTTTTCAAATCTTCCTTCAGACGTTGTATTATTTGAATATGTGCTCTTTTGTTAGGGGTTAGGGATTCATCTTCTCTGGATGCCTCAATATCTGTATAATCCCCAACCGTGGTAAAATGTGAAGAAGTTTGATTGCCTACAGATGCCATTATGTGGCTGTCCCAAGGTAATCCTGAAACCCTGAAGACTTCCTGTTCTTTTGTGATTTTGTTATATTTCTGTTCACTGGTTGTCGTCTGCCCGATAGTTCCCGGTGTGGAGCCCTTCTACCACGCACCAGTAGCACTTGAGTTCTCTTGCTCCATTGTATCCTGGCTAGCACATCACTCTTGAGTTGCATGCTTCTACTCTGGGTGTTACAGATGATTGTCCACTCAAATTGGCTTCTACGGCAGTACGTTTGACCCTGACAACGTGAGTAGAGGTAAAGCACTGAATATGTCAGTGGCCCTTGCACATATCGATAGGAGATTTGACAAATATGGCTATGCTCCAAAAGGACCTCCTCCTGCTCAGTTTGTCAAGGTAGGCTTGCCTAAAAACACTTTTCCTTCCAGGGTTGTGGCCATATCCCGAGTTTCTCCTGTTCAATGTGTCCAGCCGGCTTGTACAGCGGGTGCCCCAAGCATGGAAAAGCTAATCCACCACCATATACACAACTCTCAACAACAGAGCAACAAATATTAAATTGATACAGTTGAAACAGTTTATATAATGCCAACACAAATCATCATGCAATGAGATGCAAGAGCCGAATTAAAATACATTCAAATAGCGATGACTGAAAGTGCATGGTGCTAAAAAGTGCATTGATTATACGACACAAGTGTGCCACAAATCAAACATAGCCGTGTGAGAGCAGCACGTGGAGAACATAGGAGAATCAGGCTTGCATAAATTCATCATGATTAACGATATAAATACACTTAATATATATTATAACTCCCAATGATCATAGAAAAGTAGAAAAAGGGGGCAACAATACAGCCCAAGTGAGCAAATAGGTACATACACAACATTAGTACAAAAACAACCATGAGTCATACAAGTATACAACTGCTATTCATGGTCATAAAGCGACCTATCAGAACAACAGATACATGAATATACTAATGTGACAGCCTTCTAAAAACATATGCAATTCACTAGCAACATTGTGACCTTATTGGTATAAAGTTCCAAAATGTATTATCATCCTAGATTCAAACTGATGTTGTTTCAATATACGGCTCACTTTTCTAGCATGCACAGGCACATGTGCTATCACAAGAAAAGACATCAAATTGGGATCACTATTATGCTTCTCAGCAAAATGTTTTGCTATGGGGTAGTTGTCATCCTCATTTTTGATGGCCCTGTAAGGCTGCAAAATACTAGTTTTCCAAGAACAGATAGTAGAGCCAATATATGCTAGATCACAGGGACAGAAAATCATATATACTACGAAAATATTTCATGATTGATGTTCCACAGTTTGGAATTGTGAAACCTCCATTGTTTCGTAAAAATAGCCAGATCACAGACTTTACATTTGTCACATTTATAAAAACCAGCAGATCTCTTTCTTTTGGGAAGACAATTGTCATGCATGCTATATTTAGGAATGATACTCAGAGCCATGATATCTCTAAGTGAAGGTGTTTTAGAAAAGGTGACCTGCGGATGGGAGCTAATGACTCCGGCAATGTCTGTGTCATGTTTCAAGATGGGCCAAAGTTTTCTCAAATTTCTTTTCATATTCAATGCATGTATGTTGTATTTCGGAATGAATCTAATGATGTTGTCACCAGTATGCTTCTTTTCAGGAGTTCGAGTCATTAACAGTTCACTGTGTTTTTTAGTTTTAACTTTATCGAAAGCAGTGACAACTGAGTATGGTGTCAGGGCGAGCAATGACAGTGCTACACTTTCTGAGAGGTTCAGCTTCCCTTTCTTGTCAGCTATATTAGCCCCATTAGCATTACTGGTTGTAGCACCCACCCTAGAGGGTGGTACAAAAACACAGCCTTAACAGTTTCAATTAAGAATTTACAGCTGGAATTTGTGGTGGTGTCAACGTGGGGAGGTGACTATGTAGCTGTTAGTGTATTTATGTGTTGTTGAGGGTGTATGCATGTGTGAAGTGTAAATGCCGCAGTGTTTTTGGCGTTTGTGGGTGATCAAACAAAACACCCCCAAGCCATACATATAGGGGCAGCCTTGCTGTGAAAGGGAAAGATGGTGGGCTGCCAATTGCATGAGTGTGTGTTGTGGAGGAGTAGTGTTGTTGTTTTGTAATTCAGGGGTGAGAGTGAGTGTGGGGCATCATTTAGGTGTCGTCGTAGGGCAAAACATTTCTCGGATTTGTGAGTCATTGACTAAATGTTTGTCATGCATGTAGGTGAGATGGGAGTGTGTTATGAGGGTATGTTATTTTATTTATTGTTCCTGTATGTGTATTTGCTTTTAATACAATTAGTTATACTTACCAGAAGTTGAAAACCTTTGGTGTTTCTTCGTGCTGCAGGATTGTATGTCAAGACCTGAGGCGAGCATTATGCTTCAACTTCTTTAATTCTACTGTCTACTCTTCAGCAGTTTCAACAAAATAACTGAAAATGACTTCAAACACTCATTTACTTTTTCTTTTTTTTTAAACTCTATTTCCCTCTGAAAAATCTTCCAAAACACTTCCTGTGCTTGTCTATCCGTCACTTACTACCCTTTACTCCCTTTACTTTTTCCTGTTCTTCAGCAAGCTAAGTACACTTTCATACTGCTAAGCATGTATATCGATGAGAACCGTGTGTAAGTGGCATTTCTAGTAATATTAAGACAATTGATCATTGTTAAGATTCAAGTGTTATTGAGAGCGTTTGCTCCATGTGTATTTTGATCTACAACGGTAATGCGAAAGCGCGGCGTTCGGTCAGTGCGGCATGCACACTCATTTATTGAGAAGATCTTCAGCCCACAAGCGAATCATTCATAACCCACTCAAACCGAACTCACATCAAGCACGGGACAAGCGAGACAGCCCTCACCCTTGGTGGGGCGTAGCCGCGTCACACATGTGATTGGGCACGGGCTCCGACTCGTTCTTTCCCCATTATTTAGCCGGGTGAGTGAGCAACACGGCAAAGATAACAAAGGCGTTGTCTGCTCCGCGCTAGTATAAAAACATAGGGGGTGATTCCGAGGTTGGAGGTAAGGGATCAACAATGCCGGTAAAGGATGACTGGCATCGCTTACCGCTCTGGGATATTACGACTAGCCAAACCGCTATTATCGGTACTGTAAATAACGGTGCCTCTAATAGTGGCATGGGCGCGGGCACGCAGGCCATCTTTCCGCAATAGCGGCATGCCGTAAACTGGAGGAGATCACAAGTGAAGCGGACATGCAAATACCGGCACCATGAAGGCATTAAAAGTAGATTCCGGCATGCCGTAAATACCGGCATCTCTGACCAACCGTAAAATGCCATGTGCAGTGTTCCCAACTGCCACAGGTGCACACCATCAGCACAGGTAGAGGCAATGGAGTCTGGGCCTGACCAAAAGGAGCACACCCACACGGTGTCCAGTCATTATCTCTAAAACAAAATGTCGAATTACAATAATGTCGAAACAATAATGTCGAAAACAAAAATGTCGAATTGTTTTTTTTTTTAATTTACATGTTTTTTTGGGGTTCCGGTGGTTAAAAAAAGGGGTAAAACATAAAAAAAATTAAAAAAGGGGGGTTGGGGAGGGAACCCCCCCAGGTTGGGGAGGGAACCCCCCCATTTCGAATAAAAATCAACAAAAAAAAGAAATTCGACATTTTTGTTTTCGACTTTATTTTTTCGACATTATGACTTTCGACATATTTGTATTCGAGATTATGACTATAAACCCACCCACACACCACACCCCTTTCCACACCAAGATCAATCCAATAGTAGCATCAACACTTCAGCTGGAGGACATGCATGCATTGCAACACCAGCAACAACACCAACAGCAGGCACCACAGAGGAGACGCAGCAGGAGAAGGAGGGTGAGACAGGCCGAGCATGCCCCACCAGTACAGCCAGCGTAACCACGCATGCAGCCCCCAATCCCAAACATCAGAGCCAGTCCCTCTCAACCCAACCCCACAGCACAGCCACACCCTGCACCGTCTGGACCGGGACACCATCAACACCATTGTGGACATGACACACGATTGTCAGCCTCATTGAAATACGCACCGCCATCCCACCTCTACTGAAGGTAGTGTTGGTGCTCCACTTCCTTTCCACAGCCACCTACCAGCACACAGTGGGGTACATGCATGGCATATCACCACCCTTATCCACTCGCCCTTGAGGAGGATGCCCTCCTCAAGCACACAACGGAATACATATCCCTACCACAGACTCCCCAGGAGATTCTTGAAACAAAAGGTGGCCTCCATGCCATGGAGGCGGTTTACCGCAATCACCTGCTATACCACTACAAACAGGTGCAGATGGAAGGCGACGCAAGCAAGATCATCACACATTGTTGTGCCCAATATCCCGGATCAACCACAGGAATGCTGCATATCACCATGGGAAAAATCGGCGCAGAATGCCTAACATTGCAGAGCCTACTGCCAACATTCCCCATCAGAAAATCCTACAGGACACAACACATCTCTAAATTTACACAAACGCAGCTGTATGCATACACAATGCATAAGCTACAAGACGGCAGAGCACACCATGTATCATCTTGAAGATGCAACCCACACCATTATTCCATGCTACAGGAAACATTGAGGGCCTAAAAATGGCATGCATACAACCAGGGTCATGTTCTTGTGACCAACGATAATCTGCCGAAATCAACAGTGCCATGCCTCCAGATCCCCTCCCCATGGGAAGACAATATGGGCAATACAGAGGCAGACTCTCCAGAGGACTCACCTGAAGATACAGAATCATTCCAAGACAAGGATAGGCCACAGAAAGTGCATCCAAGCCCTGCAGGGAAACTCCAGAAAGAGAAATACCTCGAAGTAGAAGAGGTAGAGATGTTGGCTATGTTTAACCCGGATGAAATCCGGAATCCTAGATCCTCAGACTGGCAGCCTTCGCCAAGGGTTGCGAAGTACATGACGCAGAGAATTAGCAAAACTCTGGATGAGGACACTAGACTGTGCATAAAAGCTGAAATGTCCTCTGCCCGATCTAGCGGGGAAAGTAGCAGAAGCCCCAGAGCTAGACCCAAAGATGCTAGCATTCGCAACGAAAGCTTCCAAGGACCTGAGGAAAGGTATGGACAGGTCTTGGAAGAATTGCCAAGAAAACTGTTGGACCTGATGAGTCCATCAGCTAAAATTATGGACCTTGCAGAAAGAGCTAGGTGATCGATCTGGACACCCTGGCAAGTTGGGCCCAGAGAGCAGTCTGCCTACTAGGAAATGGTAAATGCACATCTACTCAGAAAAGAGGAAAGGGCTCCTGTTAAAAATAGACATTAATTTGAGCAAACTCGCCAATTACGAGGCAGGCAAAGCAGCAGAGGGCCTGTTGTTTGGAGAAGCCTTTGGCAAGGAGATGGGGAGGTTCGTAGGAACCTATACCTCCCTGGAGAAGGCTCAATCATCAATAAAGAAAATATTTTCCGGTTGTTAGGGAGAATTCTCTTACAAGGCTAATTTCCCAAACCTAGTGAGTCCCCCAGCAGCTTTGCTGGATTTTTGGGGTTTGCTTTTTCTCCGGCTAAGAGTGAGACTCTTTGCCTCACACTCTTAGACATGATTTGAGGTATGTCTTTGACTTTTTGTGTGCTTATGGGCTATGGGTTTTTTTTCTCCATAGGGTATCATCTGTTTTTGTGTATGTGTTAAACAGCACCCTCAGTGCAGTAACACTGGGGTGTCATAGTGAACCCCAGACATAGACTCCATACCCTGGGACTGACTACTGTCTCCCAGGGCATGTAAAGTCACCATTGACTTTACTAGTCCAAAATTGTGAACAGAACCAGTACAAATCATCATATTGTGGAAGTACTGGAAGGAGTTAATTCGATTGCCCCTGGGTCTGTTTCCAAGGGGGCACTGTCCAGTCCCTCCTTGTCGAGTTTCTGGCTGGTGTCAGTGGTTACCACGCAAAATATTCCACTGGAATATTTCCTATGGGATTTCCCCATTGATTTTAAACGCACCACTTTTTGGTGCAATGTTAAAGATACCGCTGGTTTATTTATTTAATATAAAATCACCGGTTGGGTCTTTTTGCCAGAACTCTTTTCTAAAATGGTGTTTGTGTCCGTCTCTGTAACTCCAACCAAGGTCGGACCCTTTGTTCCACTTTTTGGCAGGCTTCTCCACAGAAGCCCTCCAACTGGTGCCACTATGTCTGAGTTCCACAGGATGTGTGGGTGGGGGAATTGGCACCCTGGACTGCGTTGCCTTAGCAACTCAAGTCGCACTCTGTTCTGATTGGCCCAGTGGTGAGCCGCCCGGCTCACCACTTAGCATGTATGAGTGACAGATATGCTGTTGAATGGGGGTTTTTCTGCATAAAAGCAGGGCTTTTGGGACTGGAACTTCAGAAGTCGCCACAGGACCTAACAAATCCAAAGAGGGGAGAAGCTGAGCCGTCTGCAACGACGACACCGCCGGTGGAGCCCTGCTGCAACAACCTCACCACTTTCCCGGCGACAAGAGAATCTTCTGCTGAAAGAGTCTTCTTCCTCTGCCACCAAAAGGGAACCAAGAGATTTCTAATACCTCCCAACCCAAAGAGGGCCACAAACCCCAAAATAACTAGGGTAAACCCCAAGGGAAACCAAATAGGGCTAGTGAGTCCTCTGGTGTCCAACCAGAAAGACGTCAGCAGAAGCCCCCCTTCCAGAGAGCATTTGGAACATGCTATCTCTGTGGGGCAACTAACCACATCAAAGGAGATCCCAGATGTAAGGGTAAACCTGCCGGGATCAGCACAGTCTCCTTAGCCTTCACTCCTGAGGAGGAAGTACAAGTGGCTAGTGCTCACTTTGAAGTCTTTGCTGAAGACCCTTTGAGTCTTCAAGCAAGTGTATCCTTAGAGTCCATGGAACTGGTTAGCAACCAGAATAGGGAAATCTATGACTCCCTACCAGCAAACTCTAAAATATATTACATGGACAGTGTTCTTGTCAATGGCCAGGATACTCCTGCCAGGAGAGACACTGGGGCCAGCAGAACAGTAGTGGATGAAAGCTTTTTCAAACCTGAGGATGTTGCTAAGGCACCCAAAGGTCCCACTAGAAATTCTGGAAGCCCTGTCCAGATGGTTCCTATTCTACCAGCCCTCATTCAGTGTAATAACATGACAGATTCCTGTCAGTGTTCAGACTGAGTTGCCTGGGAGAGACCTGTTGGGGAATGACCTAAGAACTTTAGGAGTAGTGTCCAGTACCCCCATGCCTCCCAGTATGGAACAGCATAACCTAACCAAATTGACTATAGAGGCCACCTTAAGGGACCACTCTAAGTCTGTGGGAACCTCTAGAGAGAACCCCACTACAAGCCCTGGTGTTAGTAAATTGACCTCTAACCCAGGCAAATTTAGGGCTAGTATGTTAGGAAAATGGGAACTCGAACCAAACTCCATCATTGTTCCCCCAGTTTTAGAGTCTCTGACTCCCCCTGCTTCTGAGGAAGAGGTGGATAGACCAACTGGACCCCTCTCTAGGCCTAAGAGACCTGGTAGTTATCAGTGCTGGTGGAAAACCAGAAAAGAAAAGTCTAAGGCTAAAAATCTTCAGACTGTTGGACCTTCTACTGAAGACTCCAACTCAAATCCTAGTATTGGGAGTGAAGCTCCTAAAGTAGGTGAGGTAAGATCTAAGAGGAATGGGAAGCAGGTACCTTGCCTAACCCCAACCCGTCCAACCAAGAGGCCTGAGATCCAACCTGCTCCCAACAGAGAGGTGGTGAGGAACCTTGGAGGCCCCTCTAGATCTAAGGGAATCCTTGCAAAAGCCTATCACAGGTTCAGAAGTTGTACCAACTTCTGAGGGACTGGTCAACCAGATCCCCTATAGATTTAACAAGGAAGATGTTCCTCAAAGGGTTTGTAGGTCATATAGCTTACAAAGGAAAACCTTTGATTTTTCCATTGAACACAGGTCAAGGCGTCACCGACAAAATGCTGATGGTCTTTCTAGGATGTTTGTAACCGACTAGAGGTATGAGATTCATCGAGGATTGGATTCAATCCTCCTGTCCCTTACTCGGGGGGGGGGGCGAGTGTTAGGGAGAATTCTCTTATAAAGCTAATTTCCCAAACCTAGTGAGTCCCCCAGCAGCTTTGCTGGATTTTTGGGGTTTGTTTTTTTCTCCTGCTAAGAGTGAGACTCTTTTCCTCCCACTCTTAGGCATGATTTGAGGTACGTCTATGACTTTTTGTGTGCTTATGGGCTATGGGGTTTTTTTCTCCATAAGATATCATCTGTTTTTGTGTATGTTTTACACAGCACCCTCAGTGCAGTAACACAGGGGTGTCATGGTGACCCCCAAACATAGACTCCATACCCTGGGACTGACTACTGTCTCCCAGGGCATGTAAACTGTCTCCCAGGGCATGTAAAGTCACCACTGACTTTACTAGTCCAAAATTGTGAACAGAACCAGTACAAACCATCATATTGTGGAAGTACTGGAAGGGGTTAATTCGATTGCCCATGGGTCTGTTTCCAAGGGGGCACTGTCCAGTCCCCCCTTGTCGAGTTTCTGGCTGGTGGCAGTGGTTACCACGCAAAATATTCCACCAGAATATTTCCTATGGGATTTTCCCATTGATTTTAAACGCACCACTTTTTGGTGCAATGTTAAAGATACCACAGGTTTATTTATTTAATATAAAATCACCGGTTGGGTCTTTTTGCCAAAACTCTTTTCTAAAATGGCGTTCGTGTCCGTATCGGTAACTCCAACCAAAGTCAGTCCCTTTGTTCCACTTTTTGGCGGGCTTCTCCACAGAAGCCCTCCAACTGGTGCCACTCTGTCTGGGTTCCACAGGATGTGTGGGTGGGGGAATTGGCACCCTGGACTGCGTTGCCTTAGCAACTCAAGTCACACTCTGTTCTGATTGGCCCAGTGGTGAGCCGCCCGGCTCACCACTTAGCATGTATGAGTGACAGATATGCTGTTGAATAGGGGGTTTTCTGCATAACAGCAGGGCTTTTGGGACTGGAACTTCAGAAATCGCCACAGGACCTAGGAAATCCGAAGAGGGGAGAAGCTGAGCCATCTGCAACGACGACACCACCGGTGAAGCCCTGCTGCAACGACCTTACCACTTTCCCGACGACAAGAGAAGATCTTCTGCTGAAAGAGTCTTCTTCCTCTGATCTGGTGGGATCAAACAGTTCGCCATTTCACCTACCAGGATGTCTCTTGGTCGAATCGCCCGTGCCAAGCACCCCGGCGACCGGATACCCAAGCTTCACCACTGTGACTGCGAATAACAGGAACGCACCTTTTTCACCGAACAAACTGTGCGGCTGGTCTCTTCCCTGGGCAGTGCAACGACTCCAAGTTTCCTCCTCGACGAGATCATCTCTTCCCCTGGTCGAAACCATGAACTGCACCCGCTGCCAGGAACGACTGCCACCGCTGGAGCTTCCTCAACTTTAAAGGTACTGTGTTCCACCTGGCCTCCCTTTCTACGGTTTGCTTAAAGTGACCCTTAAATCCTTGGCTTTCCAACTGGGTTGGCCCCCAGACCTTCTAACTTTACCTTCTGAATCAACCCAACCTCCTTTGAACATTTTTACAAAGACTTGAATGCATTTCTCAACTGTGTGATCTTGGGCACATTTCACCTTGCTCCATTTAAAGTGGACCTGGCCTATGAACTTTGGCTCTACAGTAGACTCTGCCTTCGTTAACTTGTTTTGGTCTTTTAAAGGTTTTGGGACTGTTTTATTTTCATGACCTGCCTTTTTCTCTCCCTTTTACTTAATTATTGGAGTGCGATCTAAGTTACGCGCTCACCACTGTTTTGACAAAAACTGGTGTTTTGACTTAGACTTGTCTAATAATTCTTAAGGGAGATGTGTATACTTTTCTGACTGTGTTTGAACTTGCTTTGATTAATAGTGCTAGTGTATTTCTTTAAGTGTGTGTTAAATAAATAATTATATACTTTTGATAACAAGCTCTGGTCAATATTGCTTGCTCTACTGTGTTTTTAGCCCTATTGTGTATCCTCTGGATACTGCCCTACTCTTCTTGAGAGAAGTCTGACTGCTCAGCCACAGCTACTAGGTAAATCTGGGTGCTACAGACTGCTACCAATTGGGTTTACTGCTTACTCCTGTGGTCTTAATCTTTTTTGCAGTGTTCCCCAAGGGAACTTCACAGGATTCTGCCTAACACCGGTACAGTTTTTAACTTGTAGGACCTCAACAGTTGGGTGACATGCAGACTTCAAGATGGAAGGTATCCATGAGGTGAGGGACACCCTGAGAAAGAAGGACTGGCTAGCGAGGATAGATCCAAAGGACGCTTACCTCACGACTCTAGTGAAGAAAACATATCGCCCTTTTCTCGTATTCAACTGGGAAGGGCAATTATGGCAATCCAAGACAATGGGCCTCATTACACGGTAGGCCGTGAGCCATGGCGCTATTTCTGCCCCATAGGGCTCTATGGGAATGGGGAAGGCGCTAATTACGGCACCGCAATTTTGCGGTGCCGTAATTAGCTCCAAGATCCCTTAGCGGGTTGGATTTTAACGCCTGCAAAAAGCAGGAGTTAAATCCCCCAACCCGCAAAGGGACCTCGTAGTAAGGCGGTAAGGATTTACCGGTACCAGTATTTTACCGGTACCGGTAAATCCCTACCGCCATCCGTGTAATGAGGCCCAATGCCTTTTGGACTTGCACCATGGGCTTTCACCAAACTGATGAAGACAGTGGCAGGAACCATCAGAGAGAAAGGAATTTGCATAATTATTTACTTAGACAAAATCCTGCTATTTGCAGAAAGTGATATCAAACAGCCTGGGTAAGCAACATGTGGACATCTCTAGGCTTCTTGATAAATCAAGAGAAGTCGGAAACCACACCAGCGATACGGCTTGATTTCTTGGGGCTCATAGAAGACACGAACAAAGCTATACTCGAGCTACCAGCGAGGAAGATCTGGGCTATCAAGAGAGAGATTAAGCAGTGCCTCACCAAGCAGTACTTGCGAGGATAGTCGGACTGTTAGCATCCCCTATTCAGGCCATATTTCCAGGCCCTTTGCATTACAACGCGTTGCAGAGATTGAAGATCAGAAACCTTCATGAAGGTCTGCAGCATCATCAGTCGATACCTCTGGATCGAGAAGCGACCACAGAACTAGAGTGATCGTTGCAGAATATGGAAGCATGGAATGGGAGAGCCATTTTCGGAAACCGCCCAGACCTAGTAGGGGAATCAGATGCCAGCAGAGCAGGCTGGGGAGCGCGATGCAGCGCATTATAGACAGGAGGGAAATAGAGCTCAGAAGAATTAAAGCGTCATATAAACTGTCAAGAACTGTTAGGTGGGTCTTTCACGATAAAGGCTCTAATGAAAGCAAAAGCAAACTGCTGTATCCTGTTGAAGATGGACAACATATCAGCTGTCAGATATAAAAATCATCTGGGAGGGACGAAGTCCAGACTCCTGGCAGAGCTAGCAAAAGACTTTTGGCACTATTGACTACAAGAGAGAATCTCTGTGAGAGCCCAGTACCTTCCCGGAGCACAAAATGCAGTCGCAGACTCGAACTCGAGGCATCAGACAGACTCCAGCGACTGGAAACTCGACAAAGAGGTATTCAGTCGGTTTGAATGATTATGGGGCCCCTTTCACACAGACCTTTTTGCCTCCAAACTGAAACCTCAGAAGAGCCGGTATTTCAGCTGGAGTCTGGACCCGGCAGCGAGCAGGACAGATGCGTTACTGCAAGATTGGAGCGGGGAGACGCATTATGCGTCCCCCCTTCATGATGATCAGCAGAGCGCTAGCGAAAGTGGGCAGAGAAAAGGCGACAGTGATTGTAGTGGCGCCCATGTGGAAGTCGCAAGTGTGGTTTCCAGCTCTGATGGAACTTTCCTCAGATTTTCGGCAGATTCTCCCTTCTGCCCAACACCTGCTCACAGACCCAATTAGGTCATTTAATCCTCTGAGGGTGAAGGGAACTCTCCCCCGGGTGGCATGCAAGGTATCAGGCAGAGATGGTTTCTTCAGGGAATTTTGGAACAAGCTGCAGGGCTCATCGCGGACACCCTCCACTCGGAGGAGCAACGACACGGCTTGAAGCAGGTGGTCGGCATGGTGCAAAGAGAGATGTTTTCCTCTGGTTTGTAGTAACAATCCTTAATTTCCTAGCCTCCCTTTTAGAAGAAGGGAAGGCTTTCAGGACCATGGGGGTATATCATTCGGTGATATCTGATCGCCGCAAGCAAGTGGATGGTGCTCCGGTAGGAGATCACCCGGCGATAGTAAGGCTCATGAGAGGGGCTCGATTTAGAGTTCCCCCTAGTCTGAAATATAATCAGATGTGAGATGTGGGGATAGTACCACGCTTCCTAATGGACTGGCCATCCAACAAGTGTCTATCTTTGACCCAACTCTCAGGAAAGCTAGCCATGCTGCTTTGTTTGGTACTGTGTAAGAGAGTTTCAGATGTCAGGGCGCTGGACATAGATAGACTAACGCTTTGTCGATTTCTTATCCATATCTGGCGGACAAACCGCAGCTCTGTGTGGTGGAGTGTATTCGAGAGTACGAGTGTAAGACCGCAGAACTGCAGCCAGAGGGCGTATCGCATTTGCTAATAGTGCGCAGGAAGCCTTACAAAGCAGTAGCCACAGCCACCATTGCGAGATGGGTCCACAAGGTCATGAAACAAGCAGGAATAGATCTGACAAGAGTTGGGGCACACTCAGTGAATTTTTTAATTTTAACATCTTTTTATTGGTATTTATAAACATGCAGACATACGTTTACCAATTCTTCCATTATTACCAGTTCAATACACTTATATACATGGTAGTTACAGATCGTCAAAGACAACATGAAATAACAACAACAATAAACTTTCTTCACGTAGCAAGCTGGGCAATCTATATATCACTTTTATGTTCAGGGCAGTTATGTGGGGGCACTTTGAGCGCAGCCTCCTCCCTTACTGGCGTGCGGCTTGTTTGACAGCATCGACAGCCGCCACCTGATAGGTGTCCCGCTGGGCCCACACCCACATACAAGTATTATACTATTACACCCCTGTAGGTTGCTTCCTAGCCTCAATGAGGCTTATCATTTGATGGGTGGAACATATCGCAGATCCGTGTTTTCCAGGACTCATAGGTGGCACTAGCAGTCACCTCCAACCCGTTCACTGCACAAAACCACACTTTGGATTCCACCTCAGCCCAAAACTCAAATTCCTTGTGCCAACATAGATATTGCGGGCCTTTAGCTAGCTGACCTCCACGCCATGGTAATGCGCCTTTTAGCTAGTATGCATGCCATATCCATGAATGTTATGATGTGCTCAACTTTGCTGTTTCTCAGTTACGCCCCCAGCAGGCACTCCATCGGGTTACAGGCGTATCTGGTGGTTGCCTGCCCTCCTAAAAGCCTGCTCTATCTTTGCCCAGAAACCTTGTACCTTTGCACAGCTCCAAAACATGTGTATTAAGTCCGCCCCCATGTTGCTGCACCAAGGGAATGCTGATTGTGCACAGTTGTTGAATCTAGCCACCTTACTAGGTGTCATGTAGGTGCCGTACAACCCATTCAGCTAAATCAATTTAAAACGAGAATTTCTGGACACTTCACAAGGGAAACCCAATATACTTTCCCGCTCCTTCTCTTCTATGGCTTCCCCGAGGTGCGCCTCCCAGTGTACCCTCACCACAGAACTCCTAGGGTTGAGCCGGTCCGTCAGGATACCATATAACCTGGATAAAGGTTTTCAACTATCGCCCAAGTTGTACATCAGGGTCAATAGCGGGGCCACCACTGGTTCCTCTGGCCATTTCATCCATATCCCTTTGGCCACCCTCCTAATTATCTGGTACCACAAGAACTGTCCCCTGGGTTGCCCCACCTGCTCCAATAGCATCCCCATTTCCCTAAACGTACTATTTTAATGCATGTCCCCCCAAGTAGAGATTCCCCAGCCCTCTCATTGTCTTGCCATCCCCAAGTCATCACATTCTTGCAAACATCCACTTCCATCGGGATCTCCGGTGAATAGGGGCGCTCTAGTTTCAACAGTGTCTAGGTGCTACGCCACACCTGCCTGCCCAGCGTAACTAGCATGGGTGTGGTACCCAAGCAGCTCAGCAGTAACCATAAGATCGCCTTAAGCGATGCCGGAGCCACCAAATACTGCAATAACACTGATTCTGTTGTTGCTTCATCAGAGAGCCATTTGGTGACAAAGCTGAGTTGTGCTGCCAGGTAATATCGTTCTAGATCCGGGAGCTGCACCCCACCTTCTCTATAGGGCAGACATAGGGTTGCCAGCGCAAACTTGTTGCGAGTTGTGCCCCAGAGGAATTCCCTTAACAGAGCTTCCAGCAGCCAAAAAAATAGGGCTTTGAGGACATTATTGAAAAAATACAAAAATCTCGGTAAGATTTTCATTTTTGATATGGCTATCCTGCCCGTTAGGGATAGTGGCAGTTTTGACAGGAATGTCATGTACTTTCTCAGACCTTTTACCACACCCGCCGTGTTGCAGTCGTGCATGCCCTCTGGTAAATCTCTTATATCTACCCCTCTAAGGCCCGTCAGCTGGAACATACAGGACTTCTCCCTGCTAAAACAAATTCTGGACACCCTTGCGAAGTTGCCCAGCACTTCCAAGGCTAGCGGCACGTTGTGTTGCGGATTCCTAAGATAGAGCAGAACATCATCCGCATATAATGAGATCAGATGTCCAACTCCTCCCACCCATATGCCAGCCTCCAGAATCTCTTTACGAAGATAGATTGCTATTCGTTCCAGCGCCAACACGTATAGCATGGGTGACAGCGGGCACCCTTTCCTCGTGCCTCTGTGTATGTCCCAAGCCATCGATACCTGCCTACCCGATTTGACCCTTGCTATTGGCGAAGCATACAATACCTGCACCCATTTAATAAACTGATCCCCAAACCCAGTACTGCAAACAACCACTCCCAATATAATGAATCAAAGGCTTTAATTGCGTCCAGCGACACAGCTGCACATTGTTCCTGACAATCAGTGGATTGCGCGATGACTGGCTGTAGGCAGCGCAGGTTTATGACAGTTCTGCGACCCGGGATGAAGCCATTTTGATCCTCATGTACCAAAATCACTCTGCGAAATCGCCCGCCAATATTGTCGTCAAAATCTTCATATCATAGTTGAGCATGGCCAGTGATTGGTAAGAGTCGCATTGGTCAGTGGGCTTCCCAGGTTTGGGGATCGGGACCACTAAGGTTTCCCTCATGCTCACCGTGAGCTCACCCTTCGTGTATGCCCCTGCATACACCATGTGTAGCACTGGGGCCACTACCGGCGCATATTTTTTATATTTCTATAGTTGTATAGATTTCTAGGGGGAGTCCATCACTACCTGGAGTTTTACTAGTGGCCAGTGACTTAATAGACCTATTGGCCCTCATTACAAGTTGGCTGGTAAAAATTGAAAATTACCACCATGCCGGTGCAACCGTGTCCGTGTTGCACTGCTGCCGGAATCAACGGTTGATTCTGAGTCAGCGCGCACGCACTTACTGGCATGCTGGTAACAGCTGCACCGGCATGTCGGTAAGACCCTCCAAACCCCCGATAGCGGCAACATCCATGCTGCAGACACGTGCACCGGCATCCTAGATGCTGGACAGAATGGTACCGTTGATACCGGTACCATTCATACTGGCACCGGAAGTGCTGGTACCGGAAGCAATGGGCCTCATTCCGACCCAGGCGGTAAGTTACCGCCTGGGTCGTACCTTTACCACCATGGCGTAAACTATGTTTACGCCATGGTGGTTGGCGGACTTACCGCCCCATTCCGAGGTTGGCGGGGCGGTAAGACCCCAATCCCCATTTACCCTTCCCCATTCCCATTTTTGCCCCATAGGGCATAATGGGAGTGGGGAAGGCGTTAATTACGCCACCGTAAATTACGGTGGCGTAATTAACAACAAGGTCCCTTAGCGCCATGGATTTTAACACCTGCTAAAAGCAGGCGTTAAATCCTCCATGGCGCTAAGGGATCTCGGAATCAGGCGGTAAGGGTCGGCGCTGTTTACGCTGCCGTAAACCCCTTACCGCCTGGGTCGGAATGAGGCCCAATGTCATCGCCGGAACGAGAAATGCTCCGGCGGCCATCTTGAAAAACACAATCCACTGCCTACAGGACCTGGAATTAGAAACGGTGTGCTCTGCCAGCAAGAAAATGACACAGGTTACCCGTAAAGGCACACCGCGTCTGCGTAAACCACGTTTTAGCGACGACGAGCTATACATCCTTGCAGACACCCTGGTCCAGCATGCAGATGTGGTGTTCTGCCCAGACCTGTGCCGTGCCACCCAAACCATGAAGAAAAACATCTGGGAGGGGGTGGCTCAGAAGGTCTCTGCTGTGGGGACAACCCCACACAGTGTAAAAGACTGATGAAATAGGTGGAACGATCTGCGGCTGCGTGTCCGCAACATCCGGTCAGCCAACCGTAGCCAGGCCCAGGCAACTGGTGGCAGAGCATCCTCACCCATTAAACTTGCAAGGTGGGAGGAAACCTGCAGCTCTGTGATTGACATGGAGGCCATCGAAGGAGTCTGGCATGCTGAGATGGGAGTCCCATCATCGGCTGATGACGGTGAGTGACCCTTAGCATAATACAAAAGTGAAGACACACACAACACCCCAAATACAATAGTGAAGTCCAAATGGCAAGTAGATGACAGCAAATAGATCGCCCATCACCTCCCACCTAAAGTTAGCCCTAACACAAATGCTAAATCCCTGTCACAAAAACACACAACAAACCCCACTGACACAAACCACGTGTCCCCAATTGCAAACACAAGCACCATCTGCATGAAGACACACACATATGCATCACCGTAGAGATGCAGGCTTCACCACTGTGCCATCTCATTGCCTGGTGCACACATCTCCACTACCGATTGCACACCTGAGCCCCAACCAAACAGCACATAGCACGCAGCCCCTGAGGCCTGGCTACAGCACACAATCCACGACACACCTGTAGGCCACCCAACAGACACCATGGACATCATGGCTGCACCAGAAGGATGGCCAAACACTGCACCCCCCCAACTCCTGTAAGCACCATGGCCGCTACTCCAACATGCACACAACAATGCACAGGACTCAAAATGTACTAAAATCAATGTATGTAGGATGTACCCTCACCCATGACTGAGGCCCTGCCTCTCCATCCCCCACAGGCACGGGATCAGACAGCGATACCGAACACACTGCAACAACCAAGTCAGCACCAGCATGCAGGAGCAGAGGGGATGATGATGGCACCAGGCCGTCGACTTCAAGGGCTGGGCCGAGGCGAACCACCGCTCCCAAGCCACAGCTCCCCAGCAAACAGGGCGCACAGGCCGGAGAACCCGAGGAGCAGCCAGCTCCGACACCTAGTAATTTGCCCCAGGCAGGAAACATTGGTGCCATCAAGGCACGCATGCCAAAAGGCACACTGGTCCCAAAGGTCACAGCCAAGAAAACCCCTGCCCCACAGCAGACACCTCATCTGGACGAGGAGGGATCACCAGCGGGCAGCGATTTTGAGGGGCCTCAGTCAACGGCCACAAGTGACCTCGATGAGGCGGCTCAATCCGCCCAACACAGCGCGGAGGAGGTCGAGCAACAGGATGAGGCGGACACAGCAGGCCATTGCATGTCAGAGGAGATTGAAGCAACACCAACCATGCTGCACACACCACAGTACTCCTTGGGACATGGATCTGGTGGTCACAGCTCTGGGGAGGAGATGCCCGAAGATGTAGTCGGCCCTCAAAGAAGTCCCACTCCACCTCCCGTGCAATCACCAGCTGGACCTACCATACGGGACCTTGAGGGGCGGATGAGCCACACGGAGGAGCACCAGCAGGCCAAGCACGACTTGGTGAAGCAATACCTTGCAGAAGGGGAAGCCACAAGCCGGGCCCATCATGACAACACCCAGACAGTCATCTGTGCTGTCTACCTTGTGGCCAGGCAGATGCGTGAAGGCATGGCATCCATGACGCAGGGGCTCAGACAGTTGGCTGCCACCATGGCCCAACATCACGCTGCACCGGCCGAGCCACAACCCCCACCATCAGCAAGCACAACCCCGGCGAGCTCGACCCAGACGAGCCCGGTGCGTAGGTCATATGCGCTGGCCAAAGGAGCAACACCCTCCATCTAAAAGGGGCCATCAGCAGCCAGACACACATGCAGGAGGGAGTCCGGTTGGATTTGGATTGGGTGCAGGGGTGTGGGGGTGTTGAGGGATGGGGTGTGGGGGGCGTGGGTGTGTATGGGTGTTGAGGGATGGGGTGGGGGTTTGTGGGTGTGTGGGGGTGTTAAGGGATGGGGGAGGGGGTGTGGGTGTGTGGGGGTGTTGAGGGATTGGGGTACTTTGTAGAACATCAAAGGGTTGGGGTCCACATTTATACCTGTTCATTGTACATAGTTCACCTTTGATTAAAACACCTGGTGTGCATATGAAGAACACATGACTGGACATTGATTATTGAGTGTGTGTACATTTCTTAACAGTGCCCAGTGTTCACCATTCCCAGTGCCTTGTGTAACCCAGTCCATTAGAAATATTGTGCAATCAAAGCTTGGCGTACAGCACGTCCTTCAGGCACATTCTGCTGTGGCCGATGTGCAGCATCTTCCTCATCATCCTCCTCATCTTCCGGTGGAATTTGGTCTATGTCAGGGGTACATTGCACCGGATGAACATGTTGTGCAGCATGGCACATACCAAAACAATATTGACCACCTTCTCTGGCCCGTATATGAGTGCCCCACCCGACCTGCTGAGGCAGCGAAACCATGCCTTCAACCAGGGTCGGACTGGAACAAGAAATAGGCCCGGACAACAACAAAAAAGAGGCCCACCCCTCGCCTCCAAAAAAGTGGCCCTCAAACCATCATCCATGATTCGCGTCAATTCATGACTTTTACAGAAAATGCTACATATTGAGGGTTCATGTGTCTGTTATGTAAGATGTTTACCGGCCTATGCTAATGCGCTTGCTCTTAAGTGCCACAGGTTCGCCGCATGCCCCACTTAGAGAAAAGGTACAATGCCGTTAATGCGATTCAGCAGAAGGCAGTATTTCATGAGATGGATGGGTTTTGGGGGGTGCAGGGTTGGGGAACGGGCGGCTATTAGGGGTAGTCGGGTCATCCCGGATTTTCATCATGAAAATCTTGCCACCCTACACTGTGCACCTCGACTACAAAAAATCATACAGACTCCTCTCGTACCTTGCTCTGAATGAAATCTATAAAAGCAGAGGTACTTAGAAAACGGCAGGTTGACGTACTACATGGTCGATTTCAGCCACCATGTTGCACAGACATTCCTTCATTATAAAGGCTGGTGGCCTGGGATTTGGTGGCGATCAATGACTTTCTCTTGGCCTCCAGCCAGGTTAAAGCAATTATGATGTCCGGCTTTCATTTTAATGCGTCGGAGGCTTCCTCATTTTATGGCACAAACACCTGCTTCCCAATCCCCCCTTGAACCTCACCTCCCCCACACACCCAGCCCACAAGACTCTCCTCAACGTCCATCGCACGCAGTCTTTACCAGACCCGAGAGTTACCTCTCATTCCACCAGAAACCTCTAAAACAACCCTTCTTGTGCATATACTGTTTTTATTTTTCCAAGTATGCCAAATATTTTACCATTTGAGGCAAATGGTGAGATGTACAACTTGTCCATGTATGGTTGTTATTATGTTATGTCATGTTCCATCCCAGCCATCTTTTACCATCCGTGATAACTGCCTAAATGAAAGTTTGCTTTCCAATCTGTGCAGCTTTCTTTCCGTGTCTGAATCCAAATTTCATTTGAACAAAATACATATATTACTTTCTATGCAGCCCAGCGATCATTCGCATCCAGCCGCTCAGTTGTACTTCCATGCCTACTTTAACTTGCATCCTTCTTTTGTGCCTCTTGCTTTCACTCTCTGCTGTTCCCGCTCATCTTTTCCCCCAGTTGCAACCCCTCCCCACAGTAAAGTCATGGAAGCCTATGGTGGAAAAATAAAGCTCATAGGTGATCCCCTGACATCAGAATAGTCAAGCACGAGACACCAGGCATCAGCATATGTGCAACTTCTGCTCATAACATTCTTGTGTCTCTCGCCATCCAGAAATGTAAGGGACCACCATTAGAACTAACCCCGCCGCATCCGTGAAAACGCACTGAGCTAGCTGGTGGTGGGCTCGCTGCCCCTGCCTCATCCTGTATTTGCCAAACCACTGCACTGTCTTTCTAGCTCTTAATATTGCAAATTCCTTGGCTAGGTGCAAAAGATGGGCAAAGACGTTAGGGTGTTAAAGGCACTGGTAAGTACCATAGCAGCACACCACTGTCTTGTTGTTTTTTTAATTAAGGTAACCGCGCTATTGCAGTATCCATGAGAGATAGATTGAGCCTTTAATAAGGAAATCACTTTTATTATTTTCTTCCCATAGAACTATGTGTAGGTTCTATGCAGTGCACATTCCAAGCATTGCTTATTAAGTCAGCTGAAAAACGTAACTTGAAGCAGCAGGTAGCAAGTAATTTTGTTTACACCAGTAGCCATTTTCAATTTCAGCTGCTTTTTAGAAAATGTGTCATGTCAGAGTTTAATCATGTAGCCATGCTTGAGCAGTTGCTAATCCGACTTCTGTCTCCATGTTGCGACAGGTGTAACTTTTTCATATAGACTCAAGATGGAGGGCAGGAATTGTGGATATATAATAGGAACAAGCAGCCATCCACACTACACCGAGGCACTGTGTGTACCTCAAACTGGCCCAGTGATTCGGGGGTGGATTTCAGACTCCATGCCCATCCAAACTTTGCTTGGCCTCTCTGCTGAGACTGACACCAGGGTTCCATGTTGTGCCAACGCCACCAGTGTTTAGAGGCAAAATTAAATGGAAAAGAACAAAAGAACACACATTCGTAGAATTATCCCAACGAAGGGTGAGCCATGTTGTTCTATGACCAAAATTACAGCAGTGTGGACAAGAATCGCAAACCAGAGGACCCACGCACAGTCAGCCCCCTTCTAAGAAAGGCAAAACATATGTACATGCCTTGCCAATACAATTGGGGCTCCTAATATTTAACATTCTCTAGACACTGAATGTGTTCATGAACATCATTGTGCAGCTTTCTCCTACCGAGCTGTGCTATCCTGCTCGGCTCGCACTGGTGCCCTGCCCGGGGCGCATGGAATGCTAAAGCACGCACACCATGGCCCCTGAAGGTGCTGGGGGGCGGGGGGATTACCAGGCCGCGGGATGCTTTCGGTGGAACATGCATGCGGTGAATGATGGAAGTAGGTGTTACTACTTGATGTGTCATGTCAGAGTTTAATCAAATCAGCGCGAAAGCTTTCAGCGCACCAAAGAACATTTCTATGAATTAAACCAGTTCCCAAATGTAATAGTTGCCATAGATTGCACACATATCCCAATTAAGACCACTGTGAACAATGAGCACATTTATGTGAATCGAAAGAATTATCACTCCATAAATGCGCAGATGATTTTTTATGCGAAATATATATTAGTTACCAATGCTCTTTTCAAGATGCCAAGCTCCACATATGACAGCTACATTTTTAATCATAGTCAAATAAAGAGGCAACTCGAGACACCGGTGTTCGGTGATGGCTGGCTGCTAGTTAAGCTTAAGTAACATTATGGACCTGATTCACAGAAGCATTTTATAATGGAACAATCCCATAGGAATTACGCTCTGTGAATTAGGCCCATGTGTGGTTAGAATTCAGATCAAATGCGCGTTGCCGGTAGAGCCTCATTTGCAAGTGACATAGTGTTGGTTTATTTTCGGAGAATCAGCATGCAATTGTAGTCACCTGTTTTCCCTTTTCAAGGTGACAGTGGCTATGGGTTAGGGCCTTACCTGTTCCCCCTAACTCCAACCCACAAATAGAGGGGAGAGCAAGTACAATGCTGCACATGGTAAAAGTCGGAATGACATTGAAATGAGATTTGGGATTCAAAAGCCTCAATTTAGGTGCCTCCATCATTCATGGGGTGCCCTTCAATATGATCCATAGTTTGTTTGCAAACTAGCATTGTCTCGCTGTATTCTTCACAACATAGCCATGCGAAGAGGCGGCCCTGAGTCACTACAGGTGATGATATGATGGGCCTTACGAGAATAGTACTAGTACTAGTCCTTACCTCAGTGGCTGGCTGGCTGTTGGGCTGCCCTGCTGTCTGTGGACTGTGTGGCCTGTGGCAGTGGCACTGGGCACTGTCTGCTGGCCGCCTCACCTGCTGCCTGGTGGTCCTCCTGTGTGTGGGAACTGGGCACTGGACTGTCGGCCTCCAATTTGTCTGGTGAGGTCCAGCTCAGTGGTGCCTGGTGGTAGTGGCTCTCTCTGTCTCTCTGCCAGAGCGCTGCCTGCTGCGCTGTGTCAGTGTGACTGCGGCGTGCCCAAATAAATCAGGGCCAGCCCAGGGTGGGCCAGAGAGGCAAGCGAGGCCCAAGGCAATTAGAAATAGCAGCAAATGGGTGGGCACTGCAGGGCAGCCTTCCCAGCTGAATTTTCATTCATTGGCTTTTCTGCGGCGCCGGCGGCCCCGGGCCCCAGCCCAGCCCCCAGGCACAAGTTGAACACAGTTGCTTTCAACTTTGCAAAGAAGTGTTACTTACTTCCTGCAAAGTTGAAGGAATTTGTCTGTGAAATGTGTCACTGTTCTGGCAGTGCCGGCCCCAGGCAGGCTCCCAGCTCAGCCCTCAGCCCTGCAGGCAGGCAGGCTGCCCCCCCAGGGTCAGGACTCGGAGGGAGGCAGGTGTTACCATTGCTTTATTGTGTGTTTGCAATTGCTTCAGCCTGCCTCCCTCCCACAGATCAAAGAAACGTTCTGGCCTGGCCATTGCAGGCCCGAGCGGAGCGCAAGCCGGCGAGCACACACGGCACCGGCCCCCTGCAGCCCCCGGTGGCCTACGACGCTGTGAATGAATTATGCATGCATCTGCATCTGCATGCATCATACATTATGATGCATGCCTGATGCAGATGCAATCATCAAAGCAAGGTAACATCTAGTGTGTTACCTTGCTATGATGATTCTGCAGATGGCAGACAGTGCCGCCACCGCGCGGCGCCTCCCCCTCCTGGCTCCCTGCCCTGCTGCACAGTACAGCCCAGCCCAGGCGGCCCAAGCCCCCCCCCATCTGACTTCCCGGCCGCGGGCGGCCTCCTGCTCTGACTCTGAGCCCCTGGAGCCATTCGCGAGCTGCTGCTCTGTGGTGCTCGGCACACACACACACTCTAGGCCGGCCCGGGGCCGCCGGGCCTGCCAAAAGAAACCGGCCTAGAGGTGGCTGCTGGAAAGCCGGCCCCAGGGGACCCCAAAGTCTTTCGGCCGCGGGCCGAAAGACCGAAAGGGCCAGTCCGAGCCTGCCTTCAACAGCCCAAAGGTCTGCTCAATCATCACACGGGTGCGTGCATACGCACGATTGTAGTCCTCTTCGTGCCTGTTGAGTGGATGCCACGGCTTCAGGGGATACCCAGCATTACCTGTATGGGAGCAATAGATAATTTGATAGTGAGGGTTTTTGGCATTCCTTGTGTACACTGACTGTACATTGTTTGAGGTGAAATGCAAGAGACCTTCACTGCCAGCTATTGTCATTTAATTAGAGCAACACTCAGGTTGGTGTACTTGATGTTGATCCATGGTAGGGGAGCATGGGTAACATTCAGGTTTTAGGGACCTTAACACCTGATACAGCACTTACACAGATGATGTCAGTAGTTCCATGATGTACTCACATGTGATGGGTGTGTTGCAGAGGAAGTTTCAGTATGCATGTAGGGCACTGTATGATGGATTTCCCTGATGTGCAACATGATACACGTTGTTTTGCCAATCATGCTTTCAAATACTTGATGACGCCATGTATATGTCCGTCAACACCTTCACCCATGTGACCATGGCACAATGGAATTGGTGGTATGGTCCGCCTGTATAGGTAGACATTTCTGTGATGACGCTGGGTGTCAACTGGCATGGTGGAAGTGAGGTTCTGTGTATTGGGCCTGCAGCACTGGCACGTGTCAGTGGTGTTGAATACTTGCTGAATTCTATTTTCTACATCCATGTCGCATTGGTTTTTTAAGTGTCCCTTCAGGTGCACGGGGTGGCATGGTGGTGTGCTGTGTACCTGTCGGGCAGGGGCAGTGACAGGGGATCCCCGAGAGGCAGTTGGATTTGGCTCAGTCATGGCTGCATGACCCGCGCTGTACTTTGCTGCGCTCATGTGAATTATGCATTGTGGCTGCAGGTGGGTGTATTGTGGACCCGAGGCTCAGGTCTGATGATGTACCATGTGCATGTGCAGGGGTGGGTGCTGTGTTTGTAGCTACCATTTATACATAGCTGTGCAGCCATGGCACGTCTGCATGCATTGTCAGTCTCACGCATCCTGTCGTAATGGGGTCACAGTGTTTGCCACCCAGGACGGTGTCCCCCCCAACAACAACCCCCATGGCCCAGCCAGCAGACAGGTTGCCTATGTTTGTGCCCCACCAACCCCAACAACAACCCCCGTGGCCCAGCCGGCAGACAGGTTGCATATGCTTGTGGCCCCCCAACAACAACCCCCATGGCCCTGTGGTTGGACTTAACCAGCAACCAGGCATGTTGTGCAGCGTGTCGTTCCATGTAGCAGGGAAGCATGGAGTTGCGCAGCACCATTGCATCATGTGTGGATCCCGGGAATCTAGCACTGCAATGCATTATTATCTGGCTTGCATCACACACCATCTGGACATTCAGGGAGTGGTAGAGCTTCCGGTTGCGGTACACTACCTCCACGGCATGCCGGACAACCAGCTCCCCATTGGTGCTGTTGAGTACACCAATAACGTTTGGCATGCCTGCCAGTGCATAGAATGCAATTTTGGTGGCATTCACCTCCTCCGCAGTCCGTGGTAGCGATATGTGGGACCTTGCGTGTTTCAGGAGTGCATCCAGCACCTGGTTGAGCACATGGGAGAAACATGGTTGCGAGATGCCATGCAGCTGCCCCACTGTGTGCTAGTAGGTGCCTGTGGAAAGGAAGTGGAGGGGGCATGGGGGTACGGATGTTGATCAGGCTGACCAGGTCATCGTGAATGAGATCCACAAGTGTGCATATTGTGTCCCTGTCCAGGCGGTACAGGGTGTGGATCTGTGCAGGGGTTAAGCCAAATGGACTGGCCCTTATGCGAGGGATTGGTGGCTGCCTGCGGGCTACCATTGCCTGCACTGGTGGTATGTGCTGGCCCAGTCTCACCCTCCTTCTCCTCCTGCACCTCCTCTGCATTACCTGGCTTAGTGCCAGCTGGAGTAGTAGCAGTGCAGGCATGTCCTCCAGCTCCTGTATTGCAACTGCTAGTGGTATCATTTTGGACTTTGAAGGGGTGTGGTGTGTGGGTGTGCTCCTTGTGTGCTGTGCCTAACTCCATTGTCTCCACCTGTGCTGATTGTGTGCACCTGTGGCAGTTTGGAACACAGGAGATTGCTATTAACGCCTGTCCAGCGATGCTGGTATTGCCGGCATCATGGTAACAGTTCTTACCGGCATATGGATGCCGGTAAGTGCATGTACGTGCAACTCGTAATGATCACTTCCTTACAGCAAGCCAGTGTTACTGGCACGGCTGCTGCGTGCCCATGCCCATACCAGGTAGGCGCTACCCGGTCACTACGGGTCCCTGTGGTTGCCGGTAGCAACGGCATCGTGGGTCGTAATGCACCAGTCTGGTATACAATGCCGGAATTCCCTTACCGGTATCGTTAGTCGTGGAGTACCAATGAGGCCCATTGATTTCATCAACCGTTATATCCTGGTCTAACGCGGCTCGTTGTGATTCCTAGCGTAGGCAACTCTATTTCTTCAAGGGTACCCAGTATTTCATCTTCAGGAACCAGACTCCCGTGCTCAGATAGTTGGGAGTAGAATTTAGCAAAAGTTGCATTTATCCATAACTATGTCCTACTCATGTTGCCCTCTCCATCTCTCAGCTCCGTGGTTATGTGCTTTGGGTGCTCCCTCTTACATAGCCACGATAGGAGTCTACCCAGTTTGTCTCCTTCCACGTGTGCTCTAGTGCTTTTAACCTTGTAATCAAATTTTGACAGCCTCCCCCAAGACTCCTGCCAACGTTGTCTAGAGTCAGCTAATTTCACTTCCCCAGCTCGTTGCCCCGCCTCCCGTTCCTCCATCTCCCGGATTTCCTCCTCCAACTCCCTCCCTCATTTTTCCAGATACCTCCCGCTCTAGCAATGACCTCCCCTTTCACCACCACTTTCATTGGGCCTCATTATGGGTTTGGAGGCAGCCATGGCGCTAGTAGTGTCATGGCTGCCTCCAAACTCGTGTCCGGGTTCTCGGTATGGGGATTTAACGGGTCATTCCAACCTTGGAGGACCCGGTAAATCCCCATTCTGAAAACCATTCCCCATTGCCATTCCAACCCCTATAGGGCTCAATGGGAATGGGGAAGGAGCTAATAACGGGCCCGCATATAGCATGCCCGTTATTAGCTCCATGGATCCTTAGCGGCTCCCGCTAAGGGCGGCTGATAAAACCAGCTGGCCTTAGTTGGACCCGCTAAGGGACTTCGGAAAGCGGCAGTAAGGGGTTAATGGCACCGGCATCCTTAACGGTGCCGTTAACCACTTACAGCCACACTCGTAATGATGCCCATTGTCTCCCACACAGTGTTCCAATCCTTCACACTGCCCACATTATGCTCCAAGAACTCATCCAGTCTCTCTTGCAGCCCATCCCTGAAAATCTGATCCATCAAAGCGTCAGTGGGCATGCGCCGCAGCGGAATAGGGGGCCTGGGCACTTTTATATGCCACTCCATCATCAGCGGAGAATGATCCGAGATTGTTCTACCCAGGTATTGACTGCTTCTTACCCTTCCGCCCAGTGGGCAGCCAGTACTCCCAGCACCAACCGGTTTCCCCTTGCTTCTATTTTCCTTATAGCCGTCTCGGCAGCTCCGCCTGAGTGCGCTCTTGTGTCATGCAGCGGTCACTCCCCTGTGAGTGGCAGTTATCTATCAGCCCTTTGTCCACTTAGTTCACACACTACTATTGTGGTTACCTTGCTTGACAGCCAAGCCTTTGCCTTTATAGCGTTGCACTGGGGACTTAATGAACAGGTTGTTGATCCAGGCCACTCACCCCAGAACCTACAGCCGTGCGGGGCAGCTCTGTCCCCCTCAATTGGCAGTGCACCCCTGTTCAGCACTCACCCGTGGCTATTGCTGCTGCTCCATCCAAATATTTGCCTTCTCAGGTCTGTTTCACCTTACAATGGCCCGTTGAGGTAAAGGCCCAGTGGAACTGTTTATCAGTGTAGCTTGCTCATGGCTGTGCCATGTCAGAAGCCAGGGGGCCGATGTTGCTGTATGCTGCAGGCACCAGTGACAGATGTTGCCTTATTTTCGCTCCCTCTGGTCGGCTCCCAGTGCTTTACTCGCCTCTCCTTTCAGCCGCTTCCAGTAGCGGCGTATTGCGGCCCCTCCGACAGCTGCCGGTGTCCCTTATGCATTGCAGGCAGTCTCCTCCAACGTCCGATTCCCGTCCGCTCCCCTAGTTTTGGTTAGCTCATCTCAGCCCCCAAGTGTAGGCACCGGTATCCTCTCTGGGATGCAGCATTATTTGTTCCAGTGTGCGCTGGGCCACCTCTAGCTCCCCCGCCTCCGCTCTCCAATGAGGCCGCTCACTACATCCTGTGTCCCAGCCGCACCCGATAGCTGTTAGCCTTCGTAGCTCAAACCCTCATCCAGCGAATCACCGCTTGTGTGGGCTCCGACGTTCCAGTGTACTGGCAGGTCTTGGGTGCTGCTGGATATGCAGTTAGCTTCCGCTCCTCCTCCCTGCTGATTTCACAGCACGGCTCCGTCCGCTATCTTTGTTCGGCCAGGCCCTTCAGTACAAATGCTTCTCCTTTCGCGAGAACACTCTGTTTTCGACCAAGATAGCTCACAGGGGTCAGGTAATCGCTTCCCATGCCTGTGGGTCGCTTCACCTCCTCTCAGCCTTCACCACACCGCTGGTATTCAGGATCATTTCCGGATTCCGACAGGAGCTCTGTCTTTACACCGCCTCACTCCATGAACATAGGCCATGCCCACTTGGGGCACACTCAGTGAAAGGAGCTATGGCGTCCACAGCGTTCTCGACTGGAACACCCCAGGGAGATATCTTGCAAGCAGCAGATTGGGCTAACAACAGTGCCTTTAAGACGTTTTACTCAAAGCCAGTGGCATCACTAGCAGCGGCAATAATGTAAGCTTTGAACAAGCATAATGCCTGCCTCCGATCTTGACATAGAAAAAGATTACCCCTGCATACTGTGCAGGGAATCTTGATTCTATTAAAGACATGAAGGCAAGCATTAATTTCCCACTCAGCGCATGCAAACAACGATGATATGTGTGTATCATCACCTTTTGCCCATTGACAAGTGTAGGGCAGTGCATTCTCCACCCTAATGGTATTGTTTCTGTTTGATAGGAGATGAATAGGAGATTAACAGAAGAATGGCTGACCGCTAAACACAGTGATGACGCCAGGGATGGCCGGCGAAGGAATTGAGTCTGCGCCCAAGAGCAAATTGGAAACGACTAAGGAAGGTCTGAGGAGGACATGGTTTTGTGGACAATTGTGTTCCAGTTTCGAGTTTAAGGTGGAGTCCAGAGCATCCAAAGAAAAGGAGGAGTAAAGGGAAGGAAGTGACGAATAGACAAGCACAGGAAGTGTTTTGGACTACAGAGAGGGCAATGTAGTTTTAAAAAAATAGTAATTTCCAGTTATTTTGTTGAAACTGCTGAAGAGTAGAAATAAAGAAGTTGAAGCATAATGCTCGCCTCTGTGTCGTTAATAGAATCAAGACTGCCTACGCAGTATGCAGGGCGTAATCTTCATTGGGGCTATTATATTTAAATGTAATTTTTGGCAATGTTTACCAATAAATGTTTTTCATGTGTTATTCTTACTTAGGGAAACACTAATATTTTGTTTAGTTCTTACTAACGCATGTTAACCTTCATGGTCTTGTCAATAATGTTCTTTTTCCTAAAGTATAGTTATTTGTTCATTAAACCTAGTCAACTCGAAGCCAGCATATTTGGGTGAAAGCGTTTCTTACACAAAAACAGAAAATAGGGGATTAAGCTTAAATGAGGCTATGGGGTGGCAATACTAATGATTGGCTACAAATGCAACCACTTATTTTAGAGCCATGGTCCTCAGCGCTTCCCTCTCTCACCTATATATATCTGCCCTCCTTCGCAGTAAACAGTTGCTCACAGTTTCAAAGGTTTTAAATGTCCCTACATTGTTGAAGAGTCTGTTTCGGCTTGTTCTGTACTTGTCTAGATGTTGTCTAGATGTGAAAATGTTCCAACACCACACATCTCAAAATCTACTATTCCCTCCTCTGCTCTTTCCTCTCCCCCTTTACTCATCCTCTCTGGCTCCCTGCTCCACTCCTGCTTTCAACTTTGCTGTTCTTTCTATCTCCTTCTCAGCTGTGAGCCTTGCCCTTTCATCTGTGCTCCTCCTTTCAGCCCTTGTCTTCTCTCTCCCTCTTCTTTCCCCTTTCTCTTTCCTGCTTTCCTCCATTCTTATCACTGTCACTGTTGCAGCTGCTCCTCTCTTGACTCCTCCTTTCACCTCCACTCCTATTTTCACCCTCCTTCCTTCCTCCAATCCTCCTCGGTCTCTGTTACACTTATTCCTTTCTCAGGTCACCTTTTCACCTCTTCCAAACACCTTGTCACCTCTGCTCTGATTATTTCCCTCTCTGCACATCCTATCTCTGCCCTTCTCCCTCCGTGATTTCTGTGATTTTTATGTTTGTGTGTGTGTGTGTCTATGTATTTATTTTTTGCAGTTGGAACAGAAAACCTAAGTTTGCTGGTGGTTAGGTAGCTACGGTAAGTTTAGCTTTCCGCGTGTCAACTCCTATGTTATGAATGAGAGGGAAATTGGGAGTAGCATGAGTTTAGGTGTGTCTGTCACTTTATAATATGGATTGAATATACTGAGGCATGGTTAAATAGGGTTGTATCGCTGGAAGTGTTCATTGAGTCACTGACGTCATCTTTTGCGACATGTTACATATTGAATTACAATTTGGTAGCACGGATGTGTTTGTGTGAGTGGTTGGTGACGATAGGTACATGTGGTTTAGTGTTGTTCTCCGGTTTATAGTTTTGCAAACAAATACTTTTTATTTCATCTGGTAGTTCAGATCCTTTTGCATAAATCTATGTGGATTTATGTTGCAATGCGGTTCATTTGTTTTCTGCAAATAATTTTTTTCGCAAGTCTCTCTAGTGCTATGTTCTCAGCATGGGACGTGGCTTAGGGGAACAACTTGAATGAAAAATAATGTGGCATGAATACCTCTGCGCTAAATGCGCCACACGTGGTAAACACGGCTTGCAGTACCAACTCAGGTAAGTGCATGAGGTATTTAAAATACTGCATGTGTTTACGGATATCATACAACTCATAAAGAGTGTCTAATTACTGCCAATCTCAGATGGCTCAATGATTCTATATAAAGACAGAGGGGTTTCAAAGACATGCTGCCATTGCCCTGTATAACTGCTGACTTCATTTCAAATGGAGGAATTTTCCTTAAAAAGAAGATGTATAGGTGTCATGTAGGACTTGACTTCTTGAAGTGATAGCATGGCAAACATTTTGGTTTCGGCAAATTTGTTCACAAAGCTAAAGGTCATTTTTTGCAACTTTTTCTAAGAAGGTTTTACTTTCTTTTAAGATGACTCTCACTTCCTAAACATGTTTGGTATTTTTTAGTAGGGTAGCATTGTTGTACTTGACGAGTCTCTGCCTAAATTGAAGAAACAGGAGGCTCTAACAGAAGAACATGGATTTACGCCGCAGTGGATTAGAGGTGATGTACTTGCTCACAAAAGGGTGATGAACTGTAGAAGGAAGGGAGTAAAAGAAACTCCTATACACTTAATACCTATTATATTTGCCTATGCTAAGCTGTTGGGGTGGTTCAATAAACAAATGTATGGCTGTAACCCGCTGATATCTTTGCCTCTTAATGATGTGCATGTCATTGAAAAGTGCCCTCTGATTGGTTTCCTTCCTCTTTAGTCTCAAGTCTTGTTTCGCATACACTCTTTATTACATCAATCTTTTCAATTGCATGTGCCGCAAAGAGAGTGTTTACTGGAAAAGGAAGGTCTAAAAATGTTTCCTGTGCATCTGGTCTGATAAACAGAGACAGAAGAATCTCCTGTGACGTGTCAGAAGAAGAACACAGACTCTGATTTTCCATCTCACTACTGATGTTTATTCTACCTTTGCCTATGCCAAGGGTGTTCCCTACCTAAAAAAACAAACTAAGGTGCTTGTCAGTGAGATTCCAAATCAAGATCAGTCCACTATCCAAAACAAACTTATCCTAACCTTACCACTATTAGAACAACAAATGCAAAGGAGAATGAGCCTCTTCTCCCGTGAGGCGGTTTTTCAATAAGTTCAGTTCAATAAAGTATCCTTAGGTAGTTCTTGGCAACTACTTTTATCAAATCATACAGTTCTGATACTGGGTTTTTCAAGGTCCCAACCATCTCACTCGATTACTCTTTATTTCATCCTTGTTCTCTTCTTGTGCTATTCTAGTTGGTTTTCCTTCCAAGAGACAAGTTTATTCCTTCCTCTTCATTCAGATTTAAGATTATCCCTTTTTTCAATGTCCACTCTTCATCTTGACTGGGATAAGTATGAGAGTTCCAGTATTGATTCTCTTGTCCTTCGTCCAATCTTAATACTGTATCGACTGGGACGAGAATGAGCATCCCAGTAATGATTCTCACTCTTCTCATGTACTCTTGACACTTTCTCTCAACTGGGACGAGTATGAGCATTCCAGTAATTATCTATGGTCCTCCTCCTGGGTCTCCAGCTTTACCTGTTACCTGGATTGTTCAGGGATAATGTTACTGGGGTTTCTAACAGGCTTGAACCCTCTCCTTTGCTTGTCAGGTTGGCTTCCGTTTCATCGGTACTGCCGCATAGTTTCTCTGTTCTTTCTTTGGTCAGTTCGCTCCGCGATACCTTAATGGAGGTGGTAGCAGATTTATTCACGGACCTCCATGTCCACCATGACTGGCTTGTGGTCACGTCACCACTTATCTCTCGCTCAGGATGCCTTGCATCCACCTCAGTCTCTTGCGCCTCCTCTCCTTTCCAACGTCATGCGTCAGAATCTGCAGTTAGGCTTCTCTCTAGCATTGGATGCTGTATGTCCAGGTTTCCTTCAGTTTACCACTGCCAGCTGATTCAAAACTCGTAGGTTCTCTCTCTCAGGTCTTCGCCTCCAAGTTTTATGATGCTGCTATGGGACTTCCCCAGAGTAGTGTCAAAGTCCTTCTTCTCTGTTTGAATCATACTTTCTATTCTTCCAGTGGTTTTCTTCATCTCAGTAACATATAAGTGTTCCTTCAAAGGTACAATCAGAGTGTTTGGCTGACAATAACATATGTATCTTCTTTCACTAGATGTTTTTGAAGGTGGGTGAGCAATGTTGTTTGGGGAGTTTCTCATAAGAACGGGAGTTCTTGTCGCCAGAGGGAGAGTCTTGCCTGGCGAGGTCCCGCATGCCTCTACCCGGGAGTATTGCGTAGCAGGCTCATCTCCCTAGCCTCACAGAGAAAGGCTCCCCCGGGATGAAGTGACTGAATCCCACGATTCGTCACACTATCTATAAAATCATTAGCTCTTATGCATGCAAAACTAGCAGAAGGCCTGATATTTTGATTGGCTATAAACCATACCAATGGTATGCCACTTAATTTTGTTGTTTTGGGAATAACAGTGCATAAGGTCTCCACATGTATTTGAAGGAAATCTCTAATAATGGGTCACTGCTCCTGGATAACTTTAAGGTAGCAAGCAATCAATAGCAGCAGATTTTTTTTGCCAGTAATATTCATCCTTGAGCACACTTTGTATGGAATGATAGGATAAGTAAATCTCTGAGAAAACCACAATATTGCAGCATAAAATAAAAATGTGTGTGAACAATGAGATCTCAGAAAGAAAGGGCCCTCTTTCAGACCTTTGGACGTATTCTCCTTCCCTGGGAAGTGGTATGTTATGTTAAAATGTTTAAAAACTGAACCAAAGCACCATAGTGTTAATCACAGAGCGCTAAGGTGTGTCTGGAGCTTGACATTTTGTGTCCTTGCCTGGGGTATCTACGCCACAGTCTGAGAAGCAAAAGGAAAGAGGGACAGGGAGAAGTCATGGGGTAAAGAGTGTACTGATAAGACAGGCAAAGGATCATAAAGGATGTGGGGAAGCAAAAAAAGGCAAGCGTTTGTTGGGTATATGAATATCAGGCAAAGGTGGATAACAGATCAACAATGTTGAGATTAAGAGCTTGAGTTCTAGCATCAACTCAGGTAAAGGACATGTTTACATTAGGCAAAACAAGGAAGGAATTATTATAAAGTAGTGTGTGGCTGTGTGATTGTCAGAATTCTCCTTCATAACCTTGACCCTGCAGTGTAGAAGAAGAATTCTTCCCACTAATGTATCCCTCTGGATGTATGAATGAACATACAGAGAGATCAATTAATTGAAAGACTGGATTCCCTCGAGACCATCGTGGCTGTAAAAAGAGACATGTAAGGTTAATATCTTGAACCAAGACCGTAGTATAAGCATACAAGATTAAATAATGACACTAACCTGTGAAGCTAGTGACAAAACCAAGATATTAAGTTGGGGAATCTGCACAGTTGTCGTGAAAGTTCCTGTAACACAAATCACAACAGGATAGTTTGATATAAATGTGACACAGAAATGAGCAAAAGGCGTAACACAAGAAACTAAAAGAGAAATATGATGGAGTAACAAATTACTCGGACCCAAGGTAATCGGAGCAATTGAGTTTCGCCAGATACTATGCAGTAACCACGTGTCTACTGTGTAAGAAACCCACCAGAAATAGAAAATACAGGATAGACAGAGAGAATCACTAAGTTAACGTACCAGAGAAAACTCCCACGTCACAGCGGATGCTGAACAAACCCCGCGGAGCAACTGAGGCTGGAAAACAACTCCGTCGTAGCAGCGGAGACTGAATCAGGCTCCCACGTCGCAGTGGATGCTGAACGAATCCCGCGGAGCAGCTGAGGCTGGAAAAAGAACTCCCTCGTAGCAGCGGAGGCTGAATCGGGCTCCCACGTCGCAGCGGATGCTGACTGAATCCCACGGAGCAGCTGAGGCTGAAAACAAGTCCTACGTTGCAGCGGAGGCTGGGTTAAATTCGGGGTACGGAGGAGGAAGGACCAGAGTGGTAAGTAAAGCAAGAAGTCACAAAAACTAGAAATAAGTGGAAGTCCAAAAGTAATGTTTCAATTTGGGTACCAAAATACACAGGGTCAGGCAAGAACCAAGTCGAGGCAGTCCAAGTAAAAAAACACAGGCGGGCGGCATCAAGACCAAAGGAACAGGCAAAAGACAGTCCAGAGACGTAAGCCAAATATTCTTATAACCAGGTAGCTCAGGGTACAAAGACAGACAAGGAAGATCCAAAATACAGGTAGTAGAAACCAAGTACAGACAGCACAAAAGCAATGCTTTCCCCTTGAAGAATCGTGGACCACCAATGGTCCGATGTTCTTGTTACAAATTCCCAGACAAATCTGCCCATCCATCTGTTTCTCTTATTATTCAAACCAGGGCATTGCATAATCAAATGGCACAAGGTCTACTTTTGCTCTCCACACCACCTGCAAATATAGTCCCTCAGAGTCTTTTAGTTCCTGCCTTCCAAAATTTCTTTCGTAGGCATTAGGTTCATCCAGAGTCTCATAAATTCCATTCTCCTTAGTCTTCAAGAGAATTTCTTCAGATAAAGTAGCAGTTTTCCTCTTTTACCAGGTACTGGATTTTTCTGGCCGTAGAGTCTAAGTGCACTTACGTTTTCTTTTGTATATATCCAGTCTAGATCCAAGAGTTTTTGTTTGACTTTGGTTGGATTGGTCTTTAGTACATCTACTGAAGAGTTTAGTTCAGCTAAAATGTTTAAACAATGCTTTTTCCAGTTGTTTAGATTTTTTTCTGAGTCTTCACATAAGACTTGGTTCAGTGATTTGAAACCTCCTCTCAAGTTATTTAGAAAACATTTACGGAGGATTCCAACATGGCGGCCGTGGCAAGGAGTCGCGCGTGAAGGACGCTCCTGCCGGGGTTGGGGAAAATAGCTCTTTAAATGTGACGACTGCGTAAGAGGCCGGTGTCCTGACGCCGGAGGACCCCCCCGGAGATAGTGGAGTGCCGGCTCTGTGAGACACGCTGGGACTGCGACGACCGCCGTGGAGGTGTATGCTGGCAGGGGCGAGGTCCGCTGGCCCTGTGAGGCGCGGGAGCGGAGGCGGGGAGGAGCTCGGCGCAAGTTGGAGACCAAGGCAGAGAGCGGTGAGGGGGCGCCTGGCCGCGGCTTCCTCCTTGGGGGGAGCTTCGGTTCCTGTCCCCCCCTCCTCGTGGATTAGGCGGAGGAGGTGAGAGTCGGCTGGAACGGCTGTGCAACATCGGGGACACTGTGACTGAGGTTTGTGAAGGGATCCTCCCCCGGGGCGGTAGTGCTCGGCGCCGGCTGGGTGGGGTGAAGCACCGGCAATCCCGGGTCCGTGGAGGGGGCGGATGGTCCTTATCCCCTCCACCCCACGGCATATATTATTATTTTTTTTTTTTTAGGCCGCAGCTGGTAGCGGTTCAAGGCGCCCAGTTGGGATTACAGGCTGGGTTGCTTGGGACACTCTGGAGGACCTCTCATAGTCTGGCTCGGGGGGTGGAGGCCAGGTGTGGCTTTGCCTCAGTAGCACTAGCATACAGCTGGTGTTTTATGATCAAGAGAAGAGCTGTGGATGGTGCCCGCGTGGTGCCAGATACCGGAGTGGGGCGAGTGCTCCTTGGATAGACTGAAAAAGTGCGCAACTCGTCGGGGGCCCTCCCGGAGGAGAGGGGCAGAGACTAAGGACTACTCCTGGTAGAGTGTGAGGGAAAGGCACCCTCCGGGGCTGCAGGGGGCGTGCTTCCCCCCAGTGCGAACTCACCGCAGGGCACAGGAGCCAAGTGGTGGAGCTGGCGGAGACCTTCCTGGGGGTGCCGGATGTCCAAGAATAAAGGTCTGAAAGGAAGAAGGGGCCCCACGGGGGCGACGTCTACTCCTGCCAAACGTGGCACGAGTGTGATCCAGCTTTGGGCGAACGACATGGAGGGCGGTCAATGTGGGAAGCCCCAGAGGGACGCTCCTGAGTCCTCGAACCGGGACCCCTCGCAGGGTCATCAAATTTCGAGGGAAGATATGCAGGTCTGGTTTAAGGACCTTCAGGATACCTTTATGTCCACGGTGCAAGACCAGTTTGCCAGCATGAGAGAGGACATGAAACAGGCAGTCCAAGACATCAGGCAAGATGTCGCAAAACTTGAAGAACGCACTGACACCCTGGAAAAGGTTGTACAAAACTTTGAGGAAGAAACCCAGCAATACAGTGAAACCCAGGAGCGTCTAGTCCGTCTAACCCACAATTTAGAGTTGCAGTGTGAAGATCTTGAAAACCGATCCCGTAGGGCTAATATTCGCATCAAGAACATGGTGGAATCGGTGGAAGAGAAAAACTTGAAGACGGCGGTGCAAGAGGTGTTCCGTGATATTCTGGCAGAGAAAGACGCGGAGTCGATCAGGGTGGATCGGGTTCATCGTGTGGGCCCAAAACGGACAGGAGAGCCGGGGGAGCGCCCCAGGGATGTGGTGGTGGGGATGTCATCGTACCCCCAGAAGGAGGAGATTCTGAGGAAAGCCAGGGGAATGGATCATATAAAGATGAACGGGGTGGAAATGTACCTGTATCAGGACCTGGCGCAAGTGACTTTACAGAAGAGGAGGGCGATGACCCCTGTCGTCAGGGAGCTAGTGAACAAGAAGATTAGATGCAAGTGGACTTTTCCATTTGGTTTACTATTCTCCTGGGAAGGGAAGTCACGGAGGGTGACTTCCTGTGAGGAGGGACTTCATCTACTGGGCATCCAGGAGCAGGATGTGGTCAGCAGAAGCCCGCTGAGCAGGGCCAAGCCAGGTAAAAAGCCATGGGAATGGAAGGAGGTCCAGCGCAGTAAGAAATAGATGGAAGAGAGAGTGTCCTGATGTGCTAGTAGTAAGTGTGTCAGGGGGTGGCAGGCACTGGTATAAGGGGAATGAAAGTATTTTGTGACATAGCGGTCGATACACCTTATTTGTCCATTGAAATAGGCCCAGTGGGAGACGCATTGTGGAATCTGTTTGGTAGGGTGGTAAGGAGATGTGGGGTTTAGGACTCCCCGAGATGTTCTTTCCCGAGTTACTTGAGGGATGGGTGCGAAGGGCTGAGTGCCCTAGCAACCATAGGTTCCCGGGCCCTCCTTGGAACAGTTTGGGGATGTTGGGGGTCGTTGGGGTGGGGGGAGGTACATGGGGTCGGGAGGGGTGGGCCGGTGGTGGCGAAAGGAACGAGCCGGGTCCAAAGGGAGCACATATAAGGAGAAGGGCGAATTAGGATGGGTAAACTGAAACTACTGACATTCAATGTCCGGGGACTCAATGCCCCGGTCAAGAGGAAGAAAGTGGAGGAATTCTTGAGAAGGGAGAGGGGAATATATTGTTATTACAAGAAACACATATAAGACTGCGGGACAGGGCAAAGCTTCGTCTGTGGGGCTACAGGCGGATAGTACAGGCAAACCCCTCTGACAAAAAAGCAGGGGTACTGATAGCCTTCTGTGATGGGGCGCACATTAATATACACAATACCCAGACGGATAAACATGGGCGATTTGTATTTGTGAATGTTACTATAGAGGGAAGGGTACTCACTCTAGATTCGGTATATGCCCCAAATACTGGGCAAGATCGTTTCCTAAGAGAGGTAATAGACCGATTGGAGGCCTTTGCGGAGGGGAGACAATTTTAGGTGGAGACCTGAACCTGGCTTGTGACCCAGAGCTGGACCGGAGCTCGGGGAGCCACACTGGCCTGAGAGGTCCTACTAAGCGGTTCTGCCAAAAAATGAGCCATCTTGCGCTGTGTGATCTCTGGAGGGAAGTGAAGGGCCAGCAGAAGGGGTATACCTGTTATTCCCATGTGTATGGTTCAATGTTTAGGATTGACTACTTTTGCACCTCTGGGGGGCTGTTGGGATATATTCGGGAAGTGGAAATAGGGCCTATCTCTCTCTCAGATCATGCGCCGGTTTGGATGGAGTTCAAAACACCGGAGCAAAGGTCTAGACTTTGGACCTGGAGGTTCCCGCATAAGGTTCTTCAGGACCCGGTGATGGAGGCATCAGTTAGAGAAAAGATTGAGGAATACTGGGCCCATAACGACACGGGTGAGGTGAGTGTAGGCATGGTGTGGGAAGCCTTTAAGGCTGTGATTAGGGGGCATGTTATAGCCTTGAAAGTGGCCAACGACAGACAGCGGTTCGCATGGGAGAGAGATCTGGAGGCAAAAGTGGCTGACATTAGAGCAAACTTAGTTAGTGCCCCAACTCTTTGTCTGAAAAGAGAGCTGAGACAAACAGAGACCCATTTAGATACACTCTGCACAAAAAAGGCGGAGAGAAGCCTCCTATACCTTCGGCATTGTTATTTTATGAAGGCGAATAAAGCCGATAGGTATTTAGCTAGGCAGCTGAAGGCGAAGCAGCAAGACATGGCCATCAAAAAACTACTGAATGGGCGGGGAGAAACGGTCTCCACCACGCAGGAGATGGGGGAAGTCTTCAGAGAATATTATCGACAGTTATACTCCTCAGATGCTCCCAGTGCGGAGGCTCAGATCTCGTACTTACGAGGGATAAGATTGCTCAGGCTCTCGGAGACGGAGAGTGAGTTATTGGAAGGAGAAATTAGGGAGGATGAGGTGAGATCAGCTATCAGAACACTCCGCCCTGATAAAGCCCCTGGCCATGACGGCTTTACGGCAGCTTTTTATAAGAAATACGCTGCGCTGCTGTCCCCGTTTTTGGTAGCACTCTTCAATACCTTTGGGGAATCTGGATCGGTGACCCCGTCAATGAGTGAAGCCAAAGTGTTGGTCTTTCATAAGGCAGGCAAGGATCCCTTGTTACCGTCATCATACCGACCCATAGCACTTATGAATTTGGACTCCAAAATATACACAAAGGTGCTAGCGGCTAGGTTGGCCCTAGTGCTCCCCAAATTGATCAATAAGAACCAGTCAGGCTTCATTCAGGGCCGGAAAACCCATGATAATATTAGGCGGGTCATACATCTAATTGAAAAGGTGGGGATTAAGCAAACTCAGGCAGTGCTGTTAGCATTAGATGCCGAAAAGGCGTTCGATAGGGTAGAGTGGTCAATGCTGTTTAGGACTATGGAGGGCATGGGTTTCGGAGGCCAATTCATGAGAATGATTAGAGCTAATTATAGCACCCCCTCGGTTAGAGTAGCTTTGAATGGGGAGATCACGGACAAAATAGAGCTTTCAAGAGGCACAAGACAAGGGTGCCCTTTGTCACCTTTGCTCTACGTCCTCTTCCTGGAGCCGTTTCTAATAACGGTGAGAGAACTTCCCACGATGGTGGGGATGGACATGGCGGGCACCCAGCACAAGATAATGGCTTATGCGGACGATATGTTGGTTTTACTAACAGATCTGGCCCACTCTCTCACGGTGCTATGTCGAGAACTGGAAAGGTTTGGTAACATTTCTGGGCTGAAGATTAATAAAAATAAATCGGAAGCACTGGTGGTGGGGGGGGAGGTGCGGAAATTGCCCGGGTGTTGTCTTCCTTACACTATAAGGTACAGAATGAGGGGATTAAGTATCTGGGGGTAACACTTACGGGCAAGGTGGAGTCCCTTTACGAACAAAATTATAAAGGTTTCTTGGCAAAACTCAAAAGTGAGCTTGACCGTTTGAACCCACTGACGATTTCCTGGTGGGGACGTATGGTTTCGGTGAAGATGTCGGTCCTACCTAAATTACTTTATCTTTTTCAGGCTTTACCGATATTGATCCCCAAGACCTTTTTTCCAGCCCTTACTAAAATGCTATATCTGTCATGATCTCTGCTTCCAAAAGATCAGGACTTCCCCGACTCCCTTGGAAGCAGACCCATAACCCTGGTTCCGAGTGCCAGCCAGTCCCAATTGGGACCTTTTGGACCCTGTTCTGGCGCCAGTGGCACCAGGCTCATAAAGAAGCCCAGTCCCAGCGCTGGAAGCGCCAGGCTCATAATGCTTGGGTGGACTTACCTGCAGCAGACCATGCTGCTTACTTACCTGCCAGTTGAACCCCTGATCCTCTTCTGTTTGGGACTACTTTTCCTGTTGGGTGGGGCAGGAGCCACTCCCTAGGTTCAGAACACTGGAACTCTTCTGGAAAGCAGGAACTCTTTTCTTCCATAGGCGTGGCTGCGGAAGGAGACACCTAAGCACTACAGGAGGCTATTTAAACCACACCCGATGGATGAATCTTGCTTTGTGTTATTTTGCATTCTCTGCAGCAGAACGCACATCGTGTCTTCTGCTTCTGATCCTGGGCCTAAGGGAACAAAGGCTTACCATCCTGGAATCGAGTCTTCAGCAGCACCTGTAAAGACAAAGAAAGAACAGGTTAGCACTACGGTCTTAAGTGGCAGCGCATCTCTTACCTGGTCCATCGGCTGTCACCAACGCCTCGCGCTGCATTCCAGCATCTGAAAGACAAAGGCTTACCTACTCTTCGCATGCTCCGGAGGTCTTCGGCGCTGCATCCCGCATCTGAAAGACAAAAGAAGGTGCGTTTAAAGACATTGGGCAACTTTATTACTCACGTGCCATTACTCCTTCCCACGCCGAATCCAGTGGGTATTCCAGCACCCTTCAGCTTCTCTAAAGCTCCGAACTTGTACCTGCAAGATAAAAGGGACAGTTAGTGCGCATCGTGAAGCAGGCTACAAGCGCTTACTTACGTGCTTCCAGGCGCTTCTATTCCTCACGCGGGTTCGATCCTCATCTCTCATTAGCCCGCCATCCGCCATCGCCGGAACCCTGCAAAACAAGAGATATCATTACAAAAGACTTTTAAGACATTTGAAGTGCCCAGAACTTACCGTTCGTGCAGTTAACGATGGACAGCAGGCAGTCCTCTGAGGTCAAGAGGCCTGCACCCTTATCCAGTGAAGAAACTGGTTACGGCACCCTGCCCCGAGGCAGATGGAGAGCTCGGCGTTCACTTACCTAAGGTGAAGGCGTTAACCTTTGGGGTTCTACAGGAGAAGAGAAAGGGAAGAGGAGAGAGGCACCCAATAACCCCAGTTCATTAATCCCATATTTTCTATCTGCAGACATCTTACTCTTCAAGTCAGACATACTGTGCACAGAGGTCCAGCCCAAAGAGCCAACCGTGTGTTACACATCACCTTTGAAGATACGGCATTCACCCAGTCTAGACCGGCGCCTCTGCGGGAATCAGGTGAGCGTTACAGAACACAAAGCCTACCGCAAAACTCCCACCCAGGCGCTATGGAAACCTCGGATACCGACCAGCTAGCCCAGTTACTTGGGGAACTAAGAGCAGAAGTGCATGCAGCCCGTCAGGAAACGAATGCTCTAAGAAGGGAACTGATTATTTCCAAGGAGCGAACAGACGATCTCGCTAGACAATTGCTACAGTCACAAGCCGGACAAACTCCGTTACCTGCATCAGGGGCAAATCTTCCTTCAACATCCTCTACGAACCCAGTGCAGATCAACCTACCTGGGAATGTACCTCTGGCTCCGCCCGAACGATTTTCTGGTGACCCAAAGAGGTTTGCAGTATTTATTAATCAGTGCCGGTTGCACTTCTTATGCCGGCCAGCAGCCTTTCCAACTGATCAAGCTAAGGTAGCTTTCGTGCTTTCGTACCTTAGTGGCAATGCGGCAGACTGGTCGATCCCTCTAGTTAATCAAGATGATCCGGTTCTCCATGATTTTCAAGCTTTTCAGCTCAGTATGGAAAAACTGTTTGCAAGACATTCACAGGGGCAGGCCTTGGACAATGAGCTCCTTTCATTGCGACAGGGTAATCAAGACCTTTTGGCTTATATTGCGTCTTTCAACAGACTGATAGTGGAAACTCGATGGCCTGAGGACAAAAGGATTACGCTGTTTTATAGAGGTCTACGTGGAGAGCTCAAAGATGTGTTAGCCCAAGTAGTGAATCCCCGCCAAGACTGTTCGGACTATATTGACTTAGTCGTTCAAATTGACCACAGACTGCAGAACAGGAAGGCCGATCGTTCCAAGTTTGATGCTCGAGTATTTTCCAAACCACCAACTCCTACCAAAGGAGTAGATTCCGGGGAACCCATGCAAATAGGGGGCCTGAAAGGAACACTAACACAAAAGGAGCGGGAAAGGAGAAAACAGCTGCAATTATGCCTCTATTGCGGAAACTCGGGGCACTTTCTTCGAGACTGTCCGGTGAAACCAGCCAAGAAGGCAGTAGGAGCTGCAGTTACCAGGGTCACAAACTCTGAGCAGGGAAACAACCTCGCCCGACAAGAATAGAGGTCCTCTTGCCGAGCGTTAAAACCAGTTCAGTGACCTCGCATTTCGTGATACCTATGGTCCTCATTAGCCCTGAACATCCGGATCGATTACATGCGATTGAAGCTTACGTCGACAGCGGTGCCATCGGCAATTATGTGGATCATGAAATGGTTTTGAGGATGAATCTGACTCTTTGTCCAAAGGCTGTAAAGGACGTCATTACTACGGTGGATGGTACGGAGATAGCCTCCGGACCAGTAACGCATACCACCCAAGAAGTGACGCTAGTAAGTCAAGATGGACACCATGAGAAGATCGTGTTCGATGTGATCAAGGCCCCTCAGTTCCAGATTATTCTAGGAATTCCTTGGTTAGAGAAGCACAATCCTCAGATCGATTGGCGAGCAAGAACGGTTCAGTTTCCAGAATGTGTCTCTACTTGTCACCCTCGACCTGGTGTTGCACTGGCAGCAATTTCCTCGGAGGCTCCCCAGTTACCTCTTGAATACCTAGAATTCCAAGATGTTTTCCGGAAGGATCAGGCTAACTCTCTACCTCCTCATAGGTCTTATGACTGCCAGATAGACCTGATACCTGGATCTACTCCTCCTTGTAGTAGAATTTATGCCCTCACCGAGCCTGAGAATCTTCACCTCCGACAATACCTGGATCAATACCTAGCGAATGGGTTTATTCGTCCTTCCAAGTCCCCTGCTTCCTCAGCTTTGTTCTTCGTTCCAAAAAAAGAAGGGGACCTTAGAACTTGTATAGATTATCGCGCCCTGAACCAGATCACCGTTAAGAATAGATATCCGTTACCTTTGATCCCTGAACTCCTGGACCAAGTCAGAAAAGCATGCATATATACAAAGCTGGATCTTAGAGGAGCCTACCACTTGGTACGAGTAAAAGAGGGCGATGAATGGAAGACGGCCTTCCGCACCAAGTATGGGCTATTTGAATATCAGGTCATGCCCTTCGGACTTTGCAATGCCCCGGCCGCCTTTCAATATTTTATGAACGATGTCCTCAGAGAGCTCATAGATGTGTGTGTTGTTGTTTACATTGACGACATCCTCGTTTATTCTTCATCGGAAACTGAACATCGGAAACACGTGAAAATGGTCCTCGAGAGATTGCGTCAACACAAACTTTTCACTAAATTGGAAAAATGTGTTTTCAACATGACTGAAGTTGAATTCTTGGGATTCATATTATCACCTAGCGGAGTGCGTATGGATTCAAAGAAGGTCGATGCAATTCTCAAATGGCCATCGCCATCCTCCGTAAAAGGTGTTCAAAGCATGTTAGGCTTCGCTAACTTTTACCGCAGGTTTATCCCCGAATTCTCTCGAATTGTCCAGCCCATCACCGCCTTGTTAAAGAAAAACAAATGTTTTGAATGGTCTACCGAGGCGGAACAAGCTTTCCAGAATTTGAAGACTAGATTTATCTCTGCACCGATCTTAAAACATCCTCGCCCAGAACTCCCCTACATCGTTGAAACTGATGCTTCGAGCCTTGCCATGGGGGCAGTTCTATCACAAAAGGACCCAGTAACGAATCAGTTGCATCCCGTGGCATTTTGGTCCCGCAAATTCTCGCCTCCTGAAATCAATTACACTATTACTGATAAGGAACTTCTAGCTATCAAGTCCGCCTTTAAGGCTTGGCGGCATTATCTTCTGGGGGCCCGACACACCGTTACTGTGATTACAGATCACCGAAACCTGCAATATTTGAAAACCGCAAAAGCTCAATCCTCTAGGCAACTCCGTTGGGCACTATTCTTTGCCGAGTTTGACTTCATAATTACCTATCGACCTGGTACAAAAAACGGTAAAGCTGATGCCCTTTCTCGGATGGGAGTGGAAGAACATTTGATCAATCCTAAACCTGTACCTATCATTCCCGAACAAAGAATTCTAGGTGTAATCGCCACACAATCCATAGAGGAAGTTAAGGATAAAGCCAGGCTACTGGTAACTCCAGCAGACATACAGAATTGGCATCTGCAGGGAAAGGACTTTACGGTGAAGGACAACCTATTATATTTCCAAGAACCGTTATACCTGCCCCGCACAGATTTACAGAAAAAGGTAATCTCTTGTTATCACGATTCTTTAATGGAAGGACATCCCGGTATGACCAAGACCTCAGAAAAGATCAAGCGCTACTTCTGGTGGCCGTCTTGGAAAAAATATATCAGAGACTTTATAATGTCCTGTGGAGTATGCGCCCAAAACAAGAGTCAAAAGGAAAAACCAGCTGGCCTCTTACGCCCTATTGACATCCCGCCTCGCCCTTAGCATACGCTTTCTATGGACTTCATCACCGATCCACCTCCATGCTCCGGATACAATACGATCCTAGTAATCGTGGACCTATTCTCCAAGATGGCGCATTTCATTCCACTCAAAGGCTTACCAACAGCAGCAACTCTGGCCCGAGAATTTCTCGAAAACATCGTCCTACTGCACGGTTTTCCTTCAGTTCTAATTTCGGATCGAGGTAGTCAATTTATTTCTCATTTTTGGCGAAGTTGCTGTCGGTCGGCTCAAATTGATGTGAGACTTTCGACCAGCCACCACCCTCAAACCGACGGACAAACCGAGAGGACCAATCAAACTCTGGAACAGTATTTGCGCTGCATGCTACAGCAAACTGAAAAAACTTGGAAAGATATCCTTTGGATAGCCGAATATGCCTACAATAACTCTGTCCACTCGGGAACTGGGAAGACCCCGTTTTTTCTTTTATACAGTAGTCACCCTCGAACCTCGGAGTTGGATCCACTCCAAGATCTTGGGACACCAGCAGTAGACCACCTGCATTCTACAATCACCCAAGCCTTTAAGGAAGCCGTTTCTCACCTTCAAAGGGCTAAAGAACAATACAAGAAAGGAGCAGACCAACATCGGAAGGAAGCCCCCCAATATCAAGTAGGAGATCAAGTCTGGTTATCCACCAAATATCTACCTCTAAAAGGACCACGCACATTCAACCCAAGATACCTTGGTCCCTATTCCATCACTACCATAGTAAATCTAGTAGCGGTCAAGTTGGACTTGCCCCCTCACATGAAGATACATCCGGTCTTCCACGTCTCTCTATTAAAACCCGTGCAACCTCAAACCCGACTAACTACATCTCCAAAACCTATTCTAGTTGATGGAGAACTCGAGTTTGAAGTCAAAAGCATCCTGGATTCCAAGATCTCCAAATCTAAACTATTTTACCTGATTGACTGGAAAGGCTACGGTCCCCAAGAAAGATCCTGGGAACCTGCAGAATATGTCCACGCGCCTCGTCTAATCAAAAGATTTCATCGAACATTTCCTAACAAGCCCAAACCCACGGAGAAGCCCGGTTTGGGAGGGGCCTTGAGGGGGGGTGCTGTCATGATCTCTGCTTCCAAAAGATCAGGACTTGCCCGACTCCCTTGGAAGCAGACCCATAACCCCGGTTCCGAGTGCCAGCCAGTCCCAATTGGGACCTTTTGGACCCTGTCCTGGCGCCAGTGGCACCAGGCTCATAAAGATGCCCAGTCCCAGCGCTGGAAGCGCCGGGCTCATAATGCTTGGGTGGACTTACCTGCAGCAGACCATGCTGCTTACTTACCTGCCAGTTGAACCCCTGATCCTCTTCTGTTTGGGACTACTTTTCCTGTTGGGTGGGGCAGGAGCCACTCCCTAGGTTCAGAACACTGGAACTCTTCTGGAAAGCAGGAACTCTTTTCTTACCTAGGCGTGGCTGTGGAAGGAGACACTTAAGTACTACAGGAGGCTATTTAAACCACACCCGATGGATGAATCTTGCTTTGTGTTATTCTGCATTCTCTGCAGCAGAACGCTCATCGTGTCTTCTGCTTCTGATCCTGGGCCTAAGGGAACAAAGGCTTACCATCCTGGAATCCAGTCTTCAGCAGCACCTGTAAAGACAAAGAAAGAACAGGTTAGCACTACGGTCTTCAGTGGCAGCGCATCTCTTACCTGGTCCATCGGCTGTCACCAACGCCTCGCGCTGCATTCCGGTATCTGAAAGACAAAGGCTTACCTACTCTTCGCATGCTCCGGAGGTCTTCGCACTGCATTCCGGCATCTGAAAGACAAAAGCTTACCAGCTCTTCGCACGCTCCGGAGGCCTTCGGCGCTGCATCCCGCATCTGAAAGACAAAAGAAGGTGCGTTTAACGACATTGGGCAACTTTATTACTCACGTGCCATTACTCCTTCCCACGCCGAATCCAGTGGGTATTCCAGCACCCTTCAGCTTCTCTAAAGCTCCGAACTTGTACCTGCAAGATAAAAGGGACAGTTAGTGCGCATCGTGAAGCAGGCTACAAGCGCTTACTTACGTGCTTCCAGGCGCTTCTATTCCTCACGCGGGTTCGATCCTCATCTCTCATCAGCCCGCCATTCGCCATCGCCGGAACCCTGCAAAACAAGAGATATCATTACAAAAGACTTTTAAGACATTTGAAGTGCCCAGAACTTACCGTTCGTGCAGTTAACGACAGACAGCAGTCCTCTGAGGTCAAGAGGCCTGCACCCTTGTCCAGTGAAGAAACTGGTTACGGCACCCTGCCCCGAGGCAGATGGAGAGCTCGGCGTTCACTTACCTAAGGTGAGGGCGTTAACCTTTGGGGTTCTACAGGAGAAGAGAAAGGGAAGAGGAGAGAGGCACCCAATAACCCCAGTTCATTAATCCCATATTTTCTATCTGCAGACATCTTACTCTTCGAGTCAGACATACAGTGCACAGAGGTCCAGCCCAAAGAGCCAACCGTGTGTTACACATCACCTTTGAAGATACGGCATTCACCCAGTCAAGACCGGCGCCTCTGCGGGAATCAGGTGAGCGTTACAATATCTCTTTGTCTGGAGAAGGAAGCCGCCAAGAGTAGCAAGGGGGGTAATGTCGGCATCCCAACAGGATGGAGGTTTGGCTTTCCCACATTTCCTCAGATATTATCAAGCAGCGCAATTCTGGGTCATAAGGGAATGGATGGGGGCGAAGAGCGAACAAAATGGGCTGATCAAGACAGAGCGGTAGCCAGAGCTCAATTGAGGGAACTGTTATGGAAGGGTACACAGACCAGACACCCAAATTTGCGAATAAGCAGAGTCTTGGGGGACACAATGGAAGCATGGGACGCCCAAACGAGGAGAGGGGTTATGACGACAGTGCCAGGTCCGTTCACCCCCATGTTTGGGAACCCAGACTTTCCACCCGGGTTGGAGAGGGGAACTTATGAGAAATGGGAGTATGCTGGGTGGACCAAAATTGGTGAGATGTTTCAGGGTGGGGAGGTGAGGTCATTTGAGGACTGTGCTGGACCTCTGGGGCTGAGAGACTCAGACATGTTCAGGTATGGCCAACTTCGCCACTGGTTGGTATCACCGGTTATCAAGCGAGCAGCCACGAGGGACCTTACCCCCTTTGAACATTATACCATAACCAACTCAGGGTGGAGGAAATTTGTCTCAATGTTGTACAAATTCATACACATGCAGTCTGAGGAGGTCAAATGGACCTATATGATAAAATGGGAACAAACGATGGGGAAGCCTATAGCTAAACAGCAATGGAAAAACCCATGGGGGGACATTTTTTCCCTGACCTGCTCCATACAACTGAGGGAAATGTGGGTTAAGATTGCATTGCAGTGGCACTATGCGCCTGAGCGCCTGAATGGGATGTTCTCGTCGGCCTCCAAACTTTGCTGGAGGGGTTGTGGGGCGGAAGGTACCTGGAGGCACATATGGTGGGATTGTAAAGGGATACAGGCTTTTTGGACTGAGGTGAAATCCCATATGAAGGAGATGTTTCCCTACGTGGACCAGATGGGGGCCCCGGTTTGGCTTTGTGGACTGAGAGACCATGCTGCTGAGAAGCTCTCCAGGTCACAATGGAGATCTTTTGTAGGCTTACTCATTTCGGCCTGGTCAGTTATAGCTCAACACTGGAAGCAGGCTGATCCTCCGGGGGACTTCAGCAGGTTGCAGAGGATCTGGTCCCTGATTATAATGCAGAAACTGTCGCACAACTTGTAGGGATCACCCGACTCCTTCACAAAGAGATGGGGGGCAGTGTTGAGCTTCCTTCAGTCGGATTTCATGATGCAATGGTGCCCGCATAAGATCAGGATTTTGGACCTGTTTCAGTCTTGAGGGGATTGCACGCCACCACCGTGGGGGGGGGGGGTAAGAAGGTGGGGAGTTGGGGGGGGGCGTTGGAATTTTGATGTTATCAATGGACATTTTGTTAGCTTCACTTTTCTCTTGCTGTAATCAATAAAAATATATAAAAAAAAAAGAAAACATTTACGGAAAAAAGCAAGAGTTTTCCATTTTACTGTTGCAAATAAGAAAGTAAGGCCCAGCCCTTCGCGTATGAGGTCAATGGGAGTACACAAAGGAAGAGCCAGTATCTTTCGCCAGTATGTCCCTGCTAGCATAGGCCAAAGTTCCTTAGATATTATGAAGGTGGATTCTGATCCGTAAATCATAATCGGTACTACCTTGATGCTATAAAAGTCTATCACAGGTTGCAGTGTGAATTTGCAATATTTTCTGAGGATGGTTCTTCCCTGCGAAGTGAGATTTCTCATCTTTGATTTTAGACTGAACTCCTGCGGTGCCTCTATTTTACTGTTGCTGATCATGATTCCCAAGTAGACAAGGCTTGTTACTTCAGGTATAATTTCTCCCTTAAAAAAACATTTTTCCTTTCTTGAAATTTTCTTTGCCGTTTTCCCAGCCAGAGTCAGAATTTTTGACTTGGAGACATTCACCTTTAGATCGTTTTCATCCAGGTACGTTGAAATTGCATCCAGTTGTCGTTGCAAGCCCACTTTGGTTTGGTCAATCAAGACCCACATCTATGCCAGCCAATCTTGGTGGGAATTATCAGTTTTTTTCAAAAGCAGATAGTATGTCCGATATGAACTAATTGAAGATGATTGGGGCCAGTCTACAGCCCTGTTTTAGGCCTTTTGTTGTGGATATTGGGTTGGTGTAATTGCCTTCTCTATCGAACTTAACCCGCATGCTGGTATTTGTGTGCAATGCCATTAGAGCTTTTCCTAGGTCCAACAGGCAATTCCATTTCTGCAGCTTTCCCCATAGTTTAGGTCTTTCAATAACATCAAAAGCCTGGGCAAGGTCTATGGAATGCAGGTATCCCTTCTTCATTAGCTCAGACTTGACAATGGCCTTGATGTAATTGATCAGGAATGGGTTTAGGGCCGTCTGCCTCCATATGCCCTTCTCAAATCTTGATTGCCATTCGTCAAAGTGGCCCATTGTGTATCTCCCGTTGTTAAAGGCTCTCAGGATCAGTGCGCCAAGGATCTTACCCATCACGTCAAGAAGAGCGATAGGTCTGTAGTTAGATGGATCCGACCTATCGCTCTTCTTGAAGATGGGCACCACAAACGACGTGCACCAAGAAGCAGGTATTATTTTCGTTCTTTAAATCTCTTCAAATAGCTTATACATCACTTCTGTCCAACCATCTGGGTCCTCCTTCAGTTTGCAGTTTGTCAAGCCATCTGGCCCTGGAGCTCTCGAATTACTTGCTGTGGCGCCGCCCGATGACGGGCGCGCATGCGGCGGCGTGACGTTGCACGCCGTCGCGTGCAGTACAAATAAACGGGGCGTTTCCCGGCCGCGTTAGAGCGACCGGGAAGCCCGAACCAAGACAGACGTGTGGGTCTCAGTCCTTGGTGCCGGGGCTTACGGCGATGCGCATGGGGGCGCCAGTCACCCTCAACAGTGGCGACGAGTGGGGGAAATGATGCCCGGGCCCGGCGGTGATCATCAGAATAATTTTTCACCGAAACGAGGTCGGAAGACAAACTTCGTTTCATGCCGCGGGTAGTGCGTTGCCCACGCGGCTGGTGGCCATTTTGTGCAACGGGCTGTGGGACTTCAAGGGGCTCCGGTTTGGACCCTGAAACGACCCCAAGCCTAATTTTTGGACATTCTAGTAGCTGACAGCTACATCTACACAGAGTTATGCCCAAATAGTGCATCGACTCAATTTTGGGTTGTCTACGGCGAGTGGAAGCTAGGAGAAGAACTATCTTGGCTGGGCCTGCTGAATCCAATTATATTTTGCTACAAATTTTTGGGACAACCAAAGGCATACTGCTTTTTCATCCCCTTCATCATCATCCTGGTGACTCTACCTATCTTCATCCTCTTCATCATCACAGAGGTGGCAGGAGTCATTGCATCCAGAGGTGGTCCATGCTGAGGATTAACTTGGGCTGAGTGTTTGAGTTGCGGCCCCGGACAGCATTATGGGGGTGCCTGTGCGCTCAAACTCATGAGTGACACCGAGGATCAGGACGGAGCACACGGTGTGGCGGCGCAATTTCATCTTCGTGCACCAGTGGCCCTGCAGGGTCCACCACCTCCAATGCAGCAACCGGCAGCTCCAGCAGATGGTCAGGCAGCGGCTCCCGCCCTCCAACCCCCAGTTCAACCAGCTGCTGCACCTGGTGTCCAGCAAGCGGCGCCTGCCATGGCACAGGTACGTGCGCATGCTGCCCTGCAGCCCATCCCCGAATTTGATGTGTCGGGCCCGCCATCCAGCTTGGGGCCCAGATGGAGAAGGTGGGTGGACCGCCTGGACATGTATTTCAGGGCTGCGCAAGTGGTTGATGACGACACCAGGCTGGCCACGATGTTATACTCGGCAGGGCCCTCTGTCCAGGCGACTTTTGAATCTCTGCCACAAGGGAACGGAACCTACGATCATGCAAAGGCCGCCCTCCAGGCGTATTTTCTCCCCCTAGCCAACGCGGACTATGAGCGATTCGTAATGCTCTCTGCCAAACAAAAAGATGACGAGACCTTGGACACGTTCTATGGGCGCCTGAGGCGTCTGTCGCTCGCCTGTGCCTGGGGCGATGCAGAGGACATGATCAGGACCATGCTTATCCAGGCGTGCTCATCAGGCAAGCTCAGGCGCCAAGTGCTGAGGGAGCCTGGGATAACGCTCCAGCGCATCCTTGAGCTAGGAAGGTGCCACGAGGTGTCAGAGGCGAGAGCTGCAAGAATGGAGGTCGGGTCGCGCCCTATCAAAACTGAAGAGATCTGCGCGACATGGCAAGGGGGGAGAGGTGGCAGGAGATATGGCGGCGGCACACGGGACAGAGCCGGGAGGGCAGGCGAGATTTGCCAAAAATGCGGATACGACCTGCCTCACCCGGCGGAGTGCCCTGCAGCTGGAAAGACCTGTGGACGGTGTGGGTTGCCGGACCACTTCTCAAGGGTGTGTAGGGCGGCCTTGCCTGTACTGGTGCCAAGGGGCCAGGGCCGAGCTGTCTCCACTCTCCAAGGTCGGCCGTCCAATGTCGCTCAGGTGGACCAGGGCGAGGAGGAGGCTCAAGTGGAAGAAGCCGAAGAAGAAGACGAAGAGAATATTTTCTTTGTCTCAAGTGTGGAGCTTCTAAGAGGCAGGAACCGACGACAACCAAGGTGCGTGGTCGAAGTGAACCAGTCTCCAGTCCCTCTCCTCGTGGACACAGGGGCATCGGTGAACGTCATGGCCCGAGAACAATACAACGCCATGGATCAGCCGCCCAGGCTGGTCACACCAAAGGCCTGCATCTTTGCATTCGATGGTGTGGAGTCCATCCCTCTGGACGGGGCCTTTGTAGCAAAAGTAGAACACAATGGCTCCCACATCACAGCCCGTTTCTACGTGACCCCAGTGAGTAAGAACACTTTGCTGAGTTGTGCAGCAGCGGAGGCTCTCGGCATCGTCAGCTTCGCGTACTCCGTCTACCTGGAAGACATTAATGACTTGCTGGAGAATCATCATGCCCTATTCAAAGGAATTGGGCAGATGGCCGGGGAGCTGGTGCGGCTGCACATTGATGATTCGGTACAGCCGGTGGCCCTCAAACATCGGAGGGTACCTTTCCACCTCCGTGAGCAGGACGACAAAGAACTGGACAGCCTCGTCGATCTAGACATTATAGAGAAGGTGGAGGGCCCGACTCCTTGGGTATCCCCCATAGTGGTGGCAAGGAAACTCAAACAACCAGGCGCAGTCCGGATCTGCGTGGACATGAGGATCCCCAACAAAGCCATCAAGAGGGAGAGGCACCTCACACCGACGCTGGATGACATCATTGCGGAGGTGCAGGGCGCTCGCTTCTTCTCGAAGCTCGACCTCCGGGCCGGCTATCACCAGGTAATCCTCCACCCCGATTCAAGATACATTACCACCTTCACCACACACCGGGGACTATATCGCTACAAGAGGCTGAGCTTTGGGGTATCCTCGGCCGCGGAAGTATTTCAGAACATCATTCGGGGTGCCCTGGCCGACCTCGAGGGCGTCCTAAACACAAGCGACGACATTCTGGTGTTCGCAAGGACGGAGGTGGACCACCTGAGGCGTCTGGCGAAAACATTCGAGAGGCTACAGTTGTTGGGAGTTACACTACATAAGGAGAAGTGCGAATTTCTGCGCCCCTCCCTGGAGTTCTTCGGGTTCGTGTTCAAGGAGGGGGGGTGTCTCCTGACCCAAAAAAGGTACTGGACATACAGAAGGCACAACCACCGGAATCTGTGTCGGAGGTGCAGAGCTTTTTGGGCATGGTCACGTACTGTGGCCGGTTCATCAAGAACCTGGCATCCAGGTCTGAGCCCCTCCGGGCCCTGACAAGAAAGGACACCATCTGGAACTGGGGTCCACTGGAGCAGGCGGCTTTTGATGACATCAGAGGTGCCCTCACGGCCGAGGACACAATGTCGTTCTTTGATCCTGCCCTGCCATCAGAGATCATCGTTGACGCCAGCCCATTTGGCCTGGGTGCTGTGTTGACCCAGGTGGACCGTGATGGCGGCGTCCGGCCAGTCGCATATGCCAGCAAGGCGCTATCAGACGCTGAACAACGCTACTCGCAGATTGAGCGCGAGGCGCTGGTGGTGCTGTGGGGATGCCGCCACTTCCGGCTCTATGTACTCAGACGCCCGGTGACGGTGGTTACTGACCATAAACCACTGCTGCCCATCCTAGCAGGGTCGTCATCCAAACCGCCGGCACGCATTGAGAGGTGGATGCTGGCTCTTTTGGAGTATGGGGTGACCCTGGTTTACCGGCCAGGGGTGAACAACGCAGCTGACTACCTATCCAGACACCCCGGAGCGCCTGGAGAAGGAGACTGTGACATCTGTGAGCAAGAAGCTGAGGAGCATGTCCAAGTCGTGGTGGAAGCAGCCACGCCGAATGCCATGCCTCTCCAGGAGCTGGAGGCTGCGGCGGCACAGGATGAGTGCTTCAAAGTGTTGAGGCAGTCCATGCAGCAAGGCTCCTGGAAGTCAGCGCTCGAGGCCCTGGCGGGACGCACCCATGAGGCCCGGACTGGTTTAGAACAACTATGGAAGGTTCGTGAGGAACTGTCTTTCTCTGCGTCAGGCCAGCTACTTCGGGGTGACCGGATTGTAGTCCCCCAGTCAAAGGTGGGTGAGGTGATCGCACTGGCTCCCGCCTCCGGATGAAGGTGTGGTTCCCCGAGCTGGAAAGCAAGGTGGACGAATTTGTGGCGGCTTGGGTCTAGTGCCCGGCAGCCTCGCCCTTACAGCGGGAGCCGGTCATCGAGGCGATGCCAAGGGGGACCCATCCGTGGGAGGTAGTTCATGCCGATTTTGGGTTCACCACCATGGGCACCCACTTCCTGGTCCTGGTGGACGAGTACTCCAGGTACCCCGAGGTGGAGTTCGTGGAATCCGTGGCGTTTGAGCACGTGGTGGTGGCGGTGGAAAAGTTGTTTGCGGCTCACGGGTTCCCACACACGCTGTGCTCGGACAATGGTGCGCCATTTCAGGGTGAACGGTTTGCTGAACTGATGGTGAGCTGCGGGGTGGTGCACCGGAAGATAATGCCTCTGTGGCCTCGAGCGAATGGGGAGGCGGAATGCTTGATGAGGACCATCAATAAGACATTTAGGATTGCCCCAGTACAGGGGCAGTCCCTACAGAGAGCCCTGTACCAATTCTTGAGGGTATACCGCACCACGCCACATGCGTCCACGGGGGTGGCCCCGGCGGAAGCGATGTTCAGAAGGTGTCCGCGAGGACTTTTGCCAGAGGTCAGAGAGCGAGAACCTGCGGTGATTGACGACCAACGAGTTGAAATGGATCGGCAAGTGAGAATTGAGCAAGAGAACGTGCGGAGGGGGCTTCGTCCACAACAGCTGGAGCCGGGCGATGAGGTTCTCATTCGCAATCGACACCCGCATGGGAAGCTCTCCTTGCCGTATGAGCCTGAGCCACTGGACGTCGTGGCAGTCCGGGGCTCCATGGTGACTGCGTCGGATGGACGGTCGGAAGTAACTCGCAATGTGAGCTTCTTCAAAAAGATCAGAGATCCGAGAACTGACCCACCTCCTGATCCGGACCTGGGAGGAGTCCTGGAGAACAAGGGAGACCCACCCTGCATGCCGGAGTCCCCAGCTAGGGGGCCGTCGGTGGACAGACCACCCGTGCCGGAGGCGAGCCAGAGGTACCCCCAGAGGGCTGGGCGAGAGAAACCAGCTCGCCTCACCGATTACGTGTTGGGACAATTGGTTGAGGATCCGGAGGGTGAGAAAGGCTAGCTAAGGGGACCCGGGTGGATGCCAATAAAGGGGTGTTCACGGCACAAGGGCTTGTTATTTGGTTTGGTTGCCCTGTTGTTTTCATACTTGTTTCAATTGCAGTGTTGTATGGTTTGCAGTGCATAGTTCAATGATAATTGTTGGTTCTCCCCGAAAAAGGAGGAGTGTGGCGCCGCCCGATGACGGGCGCGCATGCGGCGGCGTGACGTTGCACGCCGTCGCGTGCAGTACAAATAAACGGGGCGTTTCCCGGCCGCGTTAGAGCGACCGGGAAGCCCGAACCAAGACGGACGTGTGGGTCTCAGTCCTTGGTGCCGTGGCTTACGGCGATGCGTGCGGGGGGCGCCAGTCACCCTCAACAATTGCTGTCAAAATCAAGGCCTTGATGTCTGTTTTTTTCCGTGGGGAACGACCAGATGGTATTAGTAGGAAAGTGTTCAACCTTCACTTCTACTTTTGACTTGAAGAGTGCTTCGAAGTGGATCTGCTAGGATTCTGCTGATGCTCCGTTTGGAGTCCCGAGGAGAGTCCCAGTCTGCCCCAGTCCGCTACAGGCTGCCCGAGGCAGGGCATGGTCGGCCCTTTGATCCGGCAACGTACGCTGTTGGAAAAGCGCGCGGTCACGGATAAGGTGATCAAAAGCGGAATGGAAAGTTCGCCCGCAACGAGAAGTAAGGTAAGCGTGAAAGTGACAAAAGATTAACTGTATTTGGAAACCTTGGATTTGTCTTCAGCATCATGCGTTCCTACAATTCCTAGCCAGAATGATTGTGGCCGATAATGGGCTACGGTCTTAAAGGATAGTTCCGGGACTTTTTTTTTATTGTTCCTATGGTTCGGCCATGTGTTTTTAAGCATAAATCGGTAGATCGTAGAAAACTTTCCTATGGACCTTACCCGACTTTTCGTCCATTAACACACTCGAAAACATCTGCCATTTTATGATAATCCTATCATTTCCCCCCATCGCCCTGGCTCACCTGCTTTTGCGGCACTAAATCAAATCCCCCGCCCCTGAGCCTGACATCAGCAGACGCGTACCGCCCATTTCTCGTTTCGTGTCAACAATCGCTGCGCCCCAGCTAATGAAGTGTCGCCATGGAAATGGCAGGACGCCTCTTTCCTCAATAAGTATAAACAGACCGTTTCACAACACACAGCAGCAGATTTTCGAATCCATTCCTCTCTCTGTGTTACTTTGAGTATTCTGTGACTCGTTTCTGTGCTCTGGTCAGCTACCTTCGTTGATTGTAGCCCGTGTGAACAGATACCAGTACCACCGCTATAAATTATTTTACTTTCTTTACCACATAATGGCTACAATAATGCCGTATATGTACGAGCCCGCGTACACCGAGGAAGAACTACTGGAAAGGCAAGCACGCGAAAACGATGGGGATTCGGACGGCAGTTGGGAGGACCAGTCAACGGATGAAGAGCCTGGACCATGTCGCATGGACGGCGTCTCCACCTGGTGCAGGTGCAATCGGTGCGAGCTAATGCCAACTGAGGAGGAGAACTGCTGCTGCCGAGAAAACTCGGGATGCCTGGCCTACATTTCGGAAGGCGAGCCAAGTCCGCAATGCATCACCGAGCTGCCAGAGTTCAGGGAAGCCTGCCTCTCACGGACCGTGTTGAGGGTGATGATGGTGCTTATGCACGAACTTCGCGGCACTGTTCGTCCGCGTAATCCGAGTAACGAGTAAGTATACTCTGGTTGTGATGTCAGTGATGCCACTACTATGTCATGGTCGTCTCCCACATATAAAATTACATCTACATATCATTCGAATGCATGTAAATTGGTTCCATATTGTGCATTTTCTAGATAGAATTTTTTTCAAAGCAGAATGACATTTTTTACCTGAATCGACAGTGATAAGAAAGCTTTGTCATTTTAATACAGTTTGCATCTTTCATTTTCACAGGTGGTACAGGCTGGTGGCCTATCGTTGCTTCACTTGGTGGCTTCACGGGAGGCTCGGACACCGCGTTCGGAGAGTAATACCTGCCTGTGCGGTACTTGCCATTAGACAACATTTCCCCAGCGACAGTGGACAATACCGCGGATTTTCCCTGGATGTGCTGCAACCGCAAATTTACAATGTGTAATGTTTATTATTTATGTTCAATTGAAATTAAGATCCAAAATAAAACCCAAGATATATTTTAACAATGGTTGTTTTGATTTGTTCAAGCGTTGGCAATAAAAGGAAGGCCGTTGTATTTTATTGATACAAAACATGGTTATAGGTAAATATGGTTGATCATAATAAATCATCCTTTTGGGCACCGGGTACAGAGATGACCACCTCTGGCCCGTGCCGCCTTGCCAACACAGGCCAGCCTGCTGCTGACTAACTGCCTAGGCATCCAGGGTCTCCAGGGTGAACTGCACCCATATATTGTCCTGGGAGGGTGAGGTATTTATAAACTCACCCCCCTGCCTTCCATGTACTAGATCCTGCAGCCAGCCTCTTACATGCAGTTAGATGGCCTCTCCTTGGTGAGGCCCTGCGGCAAACGAGTCTTGTCTGCACGACCACCGCCCCAATCCACCCCCCGCCCTATCAAAGGCAGTTCGCACCGGGGTACTTGTGCTGGCAACTGGAGCAGTCAGGGAGCGATAAAGGCCAAGAGGTGCCAAAGACCATGTACACTTCAAAGTGGTCTATAGAGCATGGGTTGTTGTTCCCATGTCTACCTCCAGACCCCGTGTCTCCTGCCAAGCATCCCCCCTCACGCTGGACGGCCCCCTGCAATCCACATAAGTGTGTCTCCATTCACGAGTCTTCCTGTGTCTTGTCTGCACGACCACCGCCCCAATCCACCCCCCGCCCTATCAAAGGCAGTTCGCACCGGGGTACTTGTGCTGGCAACTGGAGCAGTCAGGGAGCGATAAAGGCCAAGAGGTGCCAAAGACCATGTACACTTCAAAGTGGTCTATAGAGCATGGGTTGTTGTTCCCATGTCTACCTCCAGACCCCGTGTCTCCTGCCAAGCATCCCCCCTCACGCTGGACGGCCCCCTGCAATCCACATAATGCCACGACATATACACGTCATTCATTCACAAACACACCCCTGTTTCGAATTCTTTATAACCCACTTCATATTTCTAATGAGCACTTCTTTGCGCTTTGCTAGTCAACCCGTGAAGGTGCTGGTTATCTGCTCTTCGTCTCTGTGAACTTCCGTGACCACTTCGAGGAAACTCGTCAGTTTGCAACCTGTGAACTGCTCCCTGTTCTACGACAAGAAACTACTCTGATCCCTGCATCTAACTGTTTGTTCGTCAAGGTAAGGCCATGTACCATAATCATTTTGCGTCCAATTTCTTTTTGTTCAAGACAGTACATGCAAGGAACTAGTCACATGTTCTGAGTTTACATTGGTATTCATAGAGAATTGTTGATCTTTACTTTTCAGAACTTTCCACAATGCCTGCCTGTTCCATTGGCGGTTGCCCTTCGAAGACCCATAATAAATCTGAAGGTACTATAATGCATGTTTTCCCTAAGACAATAGATCAGATAAGAGAATGGGTCCGATATTGCGGATATCCACCGTCTGAGCTTGAAAGTAGAGTCCTAGAGGTCTTTGCGGACAAGAGGGGTGATCGATACCGCATCTGCAGCAGGCACTTTACCTCTGACATGTACTCCACATCATTGCTAATAAAGAAGAACACACCGCGAGCGAGGCGAAAATTACTCTCAACCGCTATTCCCACTCTATTCGTCCACATCCCTCCACTGGTGAGTCAAGTTTACGTATTTATCTCTTGGCCTTGCGGTAGTGTGTAGCATTAGCTAACAATAATTTCCCCATTTATGTATCCACTCAATATGAAGGCGGAAGATTCTCCATCCGTGTCGTTATTGCAGTCATCAGCCACTTCAAGCGCCTATCGGGTAATCTTACTTGGCTATTCTGCCACTGACTTGTTTTAGGCATGTAAATCAATAGTTTTAATTTATCGTGTAATTATGTTACCTAATGGTACACCCTTGTACTCGTCCTCTAGTCTTTGTTTTCAATTATAATTATTGTTATCCAAAATAATGCAAGTACTGTCTTTCAGGGAGATGCTGAGGAGTCCAACGTATTGACGACTACCGTTGATGTCACTCAGATGCTCGAGGTACGTTTCAGGACAGTTCCGTCGCCCTCCTATGTGTCTTCTTTTTTCAATTTTGTGTTCATTACTAATGAAAGTCCTATGTTTCAGGGAGTCGATGGAGCATTAGTCCAAGAAGAAGGGGGAGCATGCAGTTACGGGTCGGCGCAACAGCTTGCAGAAGTGTGCACCGCAGTTACATCGTCCCTTGATGTTCTTATGCATTTCGAGGTATGGATACTGACAGTTCGATCAAGCGAAATCATATGACGTGATTACATCCGCTATACTTCCTTCTTTATTAACGCAAGTACTATGTTTCAGGGAGATGACGGAGCTTCTTCTACAAGAACATCACCCCTAGTAGTTGATGCAGATCTCTGGGTGGTGACACTTCCAACGATCAAGCAAATCGAATCATATTTACATATCCATTATTTATTTTAGACAACTGATCATTTGTGCAGGTCTATTTAGATGAGCCGTTCACGCCTGCACAAAGTTTCTGTTCTTTTTATCAAAATAGAAAACCATACTAATGCAATTACTGTGTTTCAGGGAGTCACTGAAGCACCATCTTCAATAATATCATCAATGGAAGTCTATGAGGAGCCCGAGGTATGGATCTTGACAGTTCCATCTAACTAGATCAACAATGCGTGAATAATTGTCGTTTGAATGTTCTACACAAAGCGTTCATTCGTGTTTTGCTATTGAGATGTACGTGGGTATTGGTCCCCAAGTACATTTTGTGTTTTCGATATTATTATACATACTAATGAAAGTTCTATGTTTCAGGGAGTCGATGGAGCGTCAGTGCGTGATGGATGTGCTTATCATGAAAATGTAGTCGTTGCAGCGCAAGAGGAAGTGGAGACATGCACACACGAGTCGGAGCAACAGCGTCCTGATGTTGAAGTTCGAGGCAAGAAAGTTTCAAAGAAAAGAAAGCAAAAGAAGGTTAGTGTCCTGGTCACTATATTATGTTGTTTTTCACTGTTAATAGTTCAATACTGTAAGTTGTGTTTAAACTGAACATCCCTTTTCCAATCTGTCCTCTAGTTGCGAGTGGGTGTACGAACTAGATCTACACAGACAGTGAAGTGAACGAGAGATGTTGCTTGTCAAACCTTTTGGCAGGGACTTGAGACTGGAGATGCATCGTGCCAATGGGAAGAATATGAAGTGATTGACAACGGAGGTATACCACCACCAGCCATTGATAGTGAATGTCCTCCTGGTAGTTCGGATGCAGTTGGAGATAAATTCACAGAATCCACACCCGCAAAAACTAAGACCGCGAGAAAGTTGAAGAAATTGTCCTATTCACCCATTGCCGGAGAAGGAACAGATGTTGCAATGGAAGAGAATGAAGTGGACTACAATGAAACACCTTCAATATCACTGAACATAGCGGAAGACGATATCAGAGATTCTACCTTTCATGTGAGTGACATGTCCTCAACGTTACAGGCCGAACCAGCTGGGATGCAGAGTGACAGTATAAGGAAAGAGGCCAAATTCATGGTATTCGATAGTTGTTTGATTGATATTATTATTCGGTTGAAATGTGGGCATTCGGTAGGTGGGGAAGTATGTGGGGAGCCATTGATTAATGTGACTCGTGCAATTCGAGGCACTAACCTTAAAATACATGCCACCTGTACAAAATATCATCCTTTCTCATGGTCTGCACAACCCATGCTGGGACAACTGCCAGCAGGCAATCTACTTTGTGCAGCGGCTGCACTTTTTAGTGGTTCAAGTTTTAAAAAATTAGAGTCTTTCTTTCAGTTTGTGGGAATCCGTTTCATTGCGAAAACTCAGTTCTACAAATACCAAACCGATTATCTATTTCCAGCCATTAGCGAAGCTTGGAGAATGGAAAAAATGTCTATTGATAGTACATTCGCGGGCAAACGGTTCAGGCTAGCCGGTGATGGACAGTGCGACAGCCCAGGATTTTCAGCCAAGTACTGCACCTACCACTTTCAGGACATGGAAAGTAAGAAAATTGTGAGTTTGGTGGTCGTGCAGGTGTCACAAAGTACATCCTCAGTGGCCATGGAGAAAGTTGGCTTTGTAGCATCATTGCAAGAACTACAATCGCGGGGAATGGTGATCGACCTGATAGCCACGGACAGACACGTTTCAATTGCCAAGACAATGAGAGAAGAGTACAAAAATATAAATCACCAATTTGACGTTTGGCATCTTGCAAAAACAATCAATAAAAAATTGTCGGCTGCAGGTAAAAAAAAAGATATGCAAGGTATTTCACAGTGGTCCAAGTCAATCAGCAACCATCTTTGGTGGAGCTCAAAAACATGTGGAGGGTCGTTGGAAATTCTACTGGAAAAATGGCGGTCAGTAATGCTACACTGTACAAACGTGCACAGCTGGAACACGAACCAACATTTCCACAATTGTGAACATGGCCATTTGTCCACAGAGGAGGCACGGAAGAAGAAGTGGTTGATTCCTTCATCACCCACTCACAAAGCCATTGAAAAGATTGTATTTGATAAAACTATAACAAAAGCTTTGAGGGGACTCACGGAATTCTGCCACACAGGAGATTTGGAGGTGTTCCACAATATGTGCCTAAAGTACAGGCCAAAACGATTGCATTTTGGCATGGAGGGCATGATAAATCGGACTCTTTTAGCGGTCTTGGCACATAACCATAATGTCGGCCGTCAACAAAGTAGGACGACCGGAACTTTAGGGACGCTTCGCTACAATAAGGCCTTCACTAAAAGAAGTAAACAATGGGTGATCAAACCAGTGTTTGAGGATATGCAATATGAGTTTATTGAGAGACTTATTGTTGACGTCCTAGATAGGCACATAAATGGAGTTGTGAACGAACCTGTGCAGGTGACAACTGCATTGCCACCCAACATTGCCTCTGTTCCATGTCCACCTAAAGAAGAGCTCATTGAGAAATACACATCACGGTTTAAATGATTGTAATTTGATTGTCTGTTCTCTCGAGTCTCCTCATGTCGCAGGCCCATTGAATATGTTTATCTATCCAACCTTGTTCATTTGCGCATTAAATTAAACCAAACAGTAATATAAATGATTTTTCCAAAAATATAGAATGTCTCCGTATTTATGGTTCTGTGGGGCAGCAAAGCACGCAGACAAAATGCAAAGATGGAGTGTAAATTTCAAGTCCTGTAAGACGGCCTTACACTGAATGTAGCTAACTAGGAATGTGTGTTCGTTCAAAGTGAAGGTCAGCTACTTTGATTTTTTCTCGGGTGCCAGAATGGCCCACGACTCAGTATAAGGTTCTATTGTTATTTGACCTTGACAGGCCGGGACCACGTAAGAAACGATAATGAATATAATTTCAGAAACGAAAGCCATTTCATGTTCGTTCATTAGAAGAAATAAAACGTCGGCATAGAAGGAGTGGTATTTCGGGGCTGCCCTACGCACAGACACAATGGAAAATGCAAATATAATGTAAGTAACTCTTTAGATGAGTTTATACCGCAATTTAATTACTATACAGTAGCTTTAAAGACAGGTTAAGTTGTACTTGTTCATTCTATGTGGCATATTGTTTTGTATCGCGCACTATCTTGGGGAGAACCGTCTCCTTTTACGGAAGCACCTCCAAACCTTCCTCTTTGCTTCTGCTTTCTCTCTCCCTCTCCCCTGCTACAACTTGTCCACTGTCTGCGACCTCGGTCCTGGGCCCTTCCACTCTCCACCTGCACTCCCTGTCAACCCCTGCACTGGGGGACTGTCTCAGTATCCTACAGCCCCCCCTTGACGTATAAAACCCAGTTGCACTGTCCTAGCTATGAAATAATTTCCAGACCTAATATATAAAATGAATAATTTTAATAAAGATCTGATGGTGAGACTAATTTCCTTTTTTTATGTTTTTCAAATAGATACATCGTCCATTATTGTCTGTGTCACGAGTACCAGACACCGGCGGATGGCTTCTATAATCGCCAGTTGCTTCTCCGCGTGAACAACGTTAGCACCCTGACCATTTTGTGGGACGATCGCCAAGTACAAGTATGCCCTTACGCGGTACTAACGGCTAGATGCAACATACAGACCGTTGTGGTGCCCTAGTGCCTCGTTGTTGGAATAGCCATGCGATTATCAGTGCGACCGAAGAGCTTATTTTATCGTAAACCAACACCCTGTCTACTGCACACGAACATCGCTTGCCTCAAGACGAAATATTTTGGATCGAGAGCAAATAAAAATTCATTGATCTAAGACCCTGTGTACAGCAAAGGAACATCGTGTGCCTCGAAACGAACTTTTCGGAACGTGAGCAAATAAAAATGCAAATCGCTGAATATTCTCAAAACATTTGATGTCAAATAAATGTACTTTGCCAAATGTACAATCTTGCCGTTTGCTTTTAAACCACTGTTTCATATTCCGAATTGTGGCGCTGTATTGTGAGATGATCTAAGACCCTGTGTACAGCAAAGGAACATCGTGTGCCTCGAAACAAACTTTTTGGAACGTGAGCAAATAAAAATGCTAATCGCTGAATATTCTCAAAACATTTGATGTCAAATAAATGTACTTTACCAAATTTACAATCTTGCGGTTTAATTTAAAAGTACAGTTTCATATTCCCAATTGTGGCGCGCTGTGTTGTTTGAGCTCATCTGTGTTGATTTCCTGGTTCTGTGTGGAGTCGCGTAGAAGACGCCTGGGCGCGTTTGCCTACGCAGCACAGTCACGTCACGGATAGAGGCGGGGAATATGAATGTTTTGATCAAGTCTGTTTCAGGGGCGGGGGATTTGATTTAGTGCCGCAAAAGCAGGTGAGCCAGGGCGATGCGGCAAGTGAGAGGATTATCATAAAATGGCGGATGTTTTCGAGTGCGTTAATGGACGAAAAGTCGGGTAAGGTCCATAGGAAAGTTTTCTACGATCTACCGATTTATGCTTAAAAACACATGGCCGAACCATAGGAACAATAAAAAAAAAGTCCCGGAACTATCCTTTAAGTTCTCGCAAGCTCTCATATATTATTACCCATTTCACAAGTTGAGCCCTCCTTAAATGGCTCAAGCAATGCGTGCAATACACCACTTGCTGGTGTTTTATTACTGGCTGATGAAACTGACGATTCTGAAGTACGAGTAGCTAAACTGAAAACACTCGTTTCCGAGACTACACATGGCAACATTGTTGACTGTACTGTTGAAATCCATGATGTCAATTTCACTCTTACAGCATAGCGAAAAGATGGCTCTGGAGGAAAAGCCATAGAAATAAACACGGCGTCGTTTCTCGATGTAACTGATAATGATGAGCTGCTTCAAATACAAGTCTCCGCCGATTCTGAGAGACAGAACACGTTTGTATTTAACCCTCCACTTTTAACAGGCGATGACTGTCCTGCATTACCACGTACACCAGATGCAATTTCCGCAGCCTCGTGTATTGCTCCACGAAATGACATCTATGGAGCCTTCATTAGATAAACATTTGCAGCAATGGTAAAGTGGGAGCAAGGCAAAAACAAAAGATGTCGTGCTCCCAAAAAAGTCAGCTAATATAACAAGTGCAGCTAAAGTGGACTCACTAGAAAATACGAGGGAGTCTGTGTACACAATAGTGCCAAGTTGGCTGGAACTCTCCCGCACTCTAATAACTCAATATGTACTGCTGATACACAATCCTTATGTGCCGCTCAAGAGGACAAACGAGCATCTGTGAATAACTCAGCAGTTTCTTCTAAACTGAATACATTGTCAGGTCAAGACCTAGCAGCCCGTGAAGCACGCCTGGCAGAGCGTTTGTCAGCTGACTATCATCAAATAAAGGACACGCTAATTAACAGCTTTTGTTCCAAAGCTGTGAATAAGTCTCATTCACAGCCTAAAATTGCAACTGTTGGGGAAGTCTTGCAAAAAACGCACTATTCAATCTCACATTTGCGAACCAAGATACAGACCAGTACACCGCTCATGAAAGGTTTGGCTTTGAATGAACATGCTCCCCTATGCAGCGAGGCTACCTCGTTGGAGTACCTTCCACAAATTCGGTGGACAAAAGTGACTCCCTAATGCACATTGATTCAAGTATGAGCCCCAATACTGGACAGACATAGCCATGTCCTGACCCTCTCCAAATACAAAATCAAGAAGTGGAGCGCAGCAACAAAGCCAATATATCAGTGGCTGCAGGCATTCAAATTCACAATAACGTGCTAGCTGCAACCTCTTTAGCACTGATTCCATTCATAAAACTATACGAGTTCCTAAATGACTCTATAAAAGTTCAAGGGTCACAATTATCCATAATTTTGGTGAAAATGGAGAAACTCGAAAAAGTTAACAATGCCTTACAGAAGCGTACTGAAAGGGAAGCAGAAATCTCATCACAATGGCACTCTCGGCTGGGCGATTTAGCATCTAGAGCACGCGTAGATAATGCAACTCTTATGAATGTGGTCCTTGAATGCATGAAATGGCTGAGGTATAACGCAAATAAAAACAGTGGATACTTTGATATACAACCCACTAAAAATATTGCACGGCCTTCAACTTCTGTCAAAAGTACGGGATCAAACACGTCGCCTGCTATAGTGCTGAGTGAAATACCGAATGTGTCCATTTCTATGTCAGCCACGGGACTAGCTCCCAGCCGGAAGATGCCAATTGAAGCCCCAGTTGTGAATGCGTCTGTACCCTTGGAGAAATCCATATTAAATTCAAATGACAGTTCAAGATCCAGCATCTGTGTTTTAGGGAGTGACATTGTAACAGGCTCTAATCAATCAAGCAAGTTGCTCGCTAAAGAGAATGTGCCCAGTAAGCTAAAGCAACCATCTTTCGGGATTTTTTATTGAGTCCGCCAAGAGCTTGCCTGAAAAGAGTATTTTAGCAAACAAAGCCAATCCTGAACAATCAACATCCAAGGCACGCAAGGCCACGAAAGCAGGCACAAAGCGAAAGTCAACCAATGCAAACAAATTTGTGAGGAACCTACCAACACCACAAAAATTGGGGTTATTTGATCGTAATAAAGATAAGAAAAAACACAATAGACTCCCAGAAACAAATGTTGATCCAATTAAAGGTCCAAAAGTTAATGATCAGCAAAGTACAACCAAAATACAAAGCTCTAGGAAGAGAGCACGAATTGACTCTGAAACGGATGCTAGTCAGGTGCAAGATGAATCAATTGACCTATGTGACCTACCGACTTATTGCATTGAATCAGCCAACTCCTCGTGTTCAAATAATGGAAGAGGGTCACAGTTTTCGGCCTCTATTGTCTCGGTGCCCAGTGCAATCTCGAGTGGCAAGTCGAATAACATGGAATATGAAGACACAACCCCTCCAAAGGAATTTGTTCAAGGGGCACCAAAACTTTTGCCTGATATCCAGACTTTGAGCATCGAAAATGCAATAGCAGGCATTGTTGAAGGACCTGCGCAAGCCAGAGCCAGACAGAGTCAAACGTTCAATCCTAAAATGACTTCAGCTCAAATGAAGAATCAAAGAGATCTCAAAACTAGTATGTTGTCAAGGTCCCCCGATATGAAAAAACCAAGGACCTGGAAGATTAGAGTCAAAAATCTTTTCCCGCAAGACAAGGACATCAATCTCAATCGAAGAAACATAATGCACCTACTTCACACAATCCCTTCTCTACGGACAATCACCTCAGATGACATTGTCATTATTGAATACATCTCAGAGGATGCCGCAGACAGAATATTTCTGCACATAAGATCAACTGCAGTAGAAAAAACTCTTCTAGCTGCAAAAGATGAATTACTATCCTATGGTTTTGACATCCAGGTTGAAAAGCAACAATCCATCCTGAGCGAAGCTAGTAACTCGCAGCCAGTAGGCGCAAAATCGTCAAATGAATCAAGAAGAGAGGTGTTAAGGCAACATTTCAAACTGAAATCGCCTAAATCATCCAACGAAGCACGTTACCAACAGGGCAGGGTTAATAATTTGAGAGGAAGTGTCAACTTCAAAGATAATTCATAACTAGTATATCTCAGCGGAGAGGAACTGTGTGGATTCATTTCATGGAACACAAGAGGTTTTAATCATCTGTTCCAACATTGGTCCATACCCATGGAAAATAACATTGTAATATTTCTCCAAGAAACATGGTTGCGCAAAACCCCAGTAAAAAATGGTTACACTGTAATGTTAAACGCAGCTGGAAAAAACAAGTTGGCCCGTCCTTTTTCTGGGCTAATAACTTTGGTGAACAACGCCTACGGATGGAAGGTTATGGAAATGTATAACCCGAATCTCTATGTACAAGGAACTCTGCTGGGATTAGTCACGGTAAAAGAAGAGAAGGGTAAATATTTGTTATTGATAAATATTTACTGGAATCCTGTCACAATAAATACAGAACGATTCATCACCTCAGTTACAGCGATTATCAACCAGTGTTTAATAACACTCTCAAACCTTGACATAATAATTTGTGGAGATTTCAATTTCTCCTGGTATGAAGACCTGCAAACAAGCTCAATTTCGGCCTCCATAAGCTTGTCAAGAAGTGAGCGTTGGAAACAAGCTTTAAAAGCAAGAAATTGTGAAATGATAAACGGTCGAGTAGAAAGTGACACTCCACCTGGTTTCACAGGCAGAGGGAGAGCTGTAAGAAAAGAAGAAGTTACTTCTTACCTTGTAACGTTCTTTCGATGGGATGTTCCTCCGACGTATTCCCTTGCTTGCTGGCCTCGGAAATTATTTTCAGTAGAGGGCGCTGCGCGTCGACGTCCCTCGAGTTGGTGTCCCTCGACAGCCTCCGTATCGGCACCGACGTCATCGTGAGTATAAATAGACTTGCCCAGCGTCCGTTGCTCAGTTCCATTTTGAAGCTTAAGAGTAGCTGTGCATGAATTGGTTATTGACCTTGAAGGAGCGTAAACTGCAACTACAATGGAAGTTTTACTGAGGGGATGAATGGGAGGGGCAATAAGGAATACATCGGAGGAACATCCCATCAAAAGAATGTTACAAGGTAAGAAGTAACTTGTTCTTCGAAGGGATTGTGTCCTCTGACGTATTCCTTATCTTGATAGAATCCCATAGCAGTGGTGTGTAAACGGAGGTGGGTGTAAAATTGGAATATTTCCCTTTAAGAATGAACAGAGTGTAACACAGCTTTGCCAAATCTTGTCTCCTGGCTAGAGGAGGAATCCAGATTGTAGAATTTTGTAAAGGTATGTGCGGACGACCATGTGGCAGCCGCACATATGTCTCGAATCGGTACCCCTCTTTGGAGGGCCGAAGAGGCTGCGATACCCCTGGTTGAATGAGCCCTAAGGTGTTGAGTGGGCTCTTTCCCTGCCAATTTGTAGCATTCTAGAATCGCTAAAATAATCCATCTGGAAATGGTCTGTTTTGTGATTGGCAATCCTAATTTGTATCCTGCATAACCTATAAACAGTTGGTCTTCTTGCCTAATTTTAGCAAGTCTGCTGATATAAAAACTCAAGGCTCGCCTTGGATCCAGCCTATGTAGCCTCTCTTCCTCTTTCCCAGGATGGGGAGGAGCATAGAATGAAGGTAAGGTTATCTTCTGAGTGATGTGGAATTCAGAGACTACCTTTTGGAGGAAATTAGGCTTCACTTGTAGGACAACTTTGTCTTTGTGAAAAATTGTATGAGGACGTTTGCAAGATAGAGCATGTAATTCGCTCACCCTTCTGGCAGATGTCAAAGCCACTAGTAAGACTGTTCTAAGGGTGAGAAATCTTAATGAACAAGAATGGAGTGGTTCAAAGGGAGTACCCGTCAGGAAATTTAAGACTAGATTTAAGTCCCACAAGGGAACTTGGAACAGCTTTGGGGGATAGACATTAGTCAACCCCTTCAGAAATTGGATTACTAGGGGTAATTTGAAATATGATGGCTCCTCCGCAGTGCACTTGAAGATCGACAGCGCTACGAGGTAGCCCTTGACCGTACCAACTTGAAGACCTGCATTTGCCAAATAGAGCAAAAAAGATAACACCATTGGTGTACCGCATGAAAAGGGTTCGATATTCTTTTCTCTACACCAGCTGCAAAACGTATTCCAATGGCAGCGCTATAAAGTCTTTGTTGCTGGCCTTCTAGCCGAAAGCAACACCTCCATGACGTCATCTGGGAGGTCCCAATCCTTGTATCTCAACCTTTCAGAAACCAAGCGTGAAGGTTGAGGGTTCTGATGTCTGGATGGAGAACCTGACCTCCCTTCTGTGAGAGAAGATCCTCCCTGTGTGGAAGACGAATCAGAGGGCAGATGGACATGTCCAGAAGGTCCGGGTACCACGTTCTCCTGGCCCAGTCTGGGGCAATTAGGATCATAGTCTTCCGGAATCTTCTCAACCTCCTGATCATCTGAGGAATGACAGGGACTGGAGGAAACGCGTACAGAAGTGGAAACTCCCAGTCCACTACAAATACGTCCTCTAGAGCTCCTCTCGGGGGAAATTCCCTTGAACAAAACTGATCGCACTTCCTGTTGATACTGGTGGCAAAGAGATCCACTTGAGGAGTTCCCCAAAGGGTGAAGATCTCTTGAAGGACTTCTTGAGCTATCTCCCACTCGTGGGAGACTGTGCTCTGACTGCTCAGAGCGTCCGCTGTCAAGTTCTTCTCTCCAGCTAAGTGAAGTGCCGATAGAGAGATTCCTTCTTGAATTATCCAAAACCAGAGCTGCATCGCCTCTCTGCACAGTGGCAGTGATCCTACGCCTCCTCTTTTGTTGAGGTAGTGCATGGCCATTGTGTTGTCCGTCATTATTAGGACATTTTTCCCTTGTACAGATGGCAGAAGAGCCTTCAGCGCTAGTCTGATAGCTCTCAGCTCCAACAGGTTGATATGTAGTCTGGACTCCGATGGAGACCAACGACCGCTGATGGTCAAGTCGTTGGCATGGGCTCCCCACCCCGTGAGTGAGGCATCCGTGACTACTGTTATCTCCAGCCATGGTTGCCAAAACTGTTCTCCTTTCAACATTTTCTCCCGACAGGCCCACCACTGAAGGTCTCGAGCCACTTTGTCCGGGACCTGAAGGAGATCTGTCATTCTTCCTGATAATTGCGACCACTGGGCTCTTAGTGCCCACTGGAGAGATCTCATTCTCAGGCGAGCCTCTGGCACAAGGAAGATGCAGGATGCCATGAGGGCTAGCAACCTCAAAAAGTCGAAGGCTGGGAGACGTTGGGCATTTTGAAACTTGGTGACCATCTGCAGAATATCTTGAGCCCTCACCTCTGGTGGCAAGCCTTTCCCCAGGGAAGTGTCCAGGACCGCTCCGATAAACTGGAGTCTCTGTGATGGTATCATCTGTGACTTCTTTAAATTGAGGGAGAAGCCCAGTTTTTGAAGGAAGTGGCAGACATAATCTAGTTGGATCTGAGCTTGTTCCGAAGATACTGCTCTGATCAACCAATCGTCTAGGTAGGGGTAGACGTGGATCCCTTCCCTCCTTAGACTTGCAGCCACTACTGACATTAGCTTGGTGAAGACCCTCGGGCGGAGGTCAGCCCAAATAGCAGAACTCGAAATTGATAGTGAGAGTTGCCAATTGCGAACCTCAGGTATTTCCGGTGTTTGAGATGGATTGGCACATGGAAATAAGCATCCTGAAGGTCTAGAGATACCAGCCAGTCCTGAAGCTGGAGGGCCTGAAGGATCTGAGAGAGAGTCACCATCTTGAACTTGTCCTTCCTGAGGAATTTGTTCAATTCTCGCTCAGTCCTCCGTCCTTCTTCAGCACTAGAAAATAGGGGGAATACCAACCCTTGTTCCTCTCCGCTACAGGTACCGGTTCTATGGCACCTTTCTCTAGCAGGTCTAGAATCTCCTGAGAAAGGAGCGGATCTAGAAACTTCAAAGAGTTGTTCCCCGGTGGATGACTCTGAGGGGTGCGTAGAAAAGGCAGGCAGTAACCTTGGGCAACTTTCTCCAATGCCCAAGCATCTGACGTAATAACCTGCCATTCCGTCAGATGTTGAGTTAACCTGCCTCCTACTGGTGTCTTGTGAGGAGAGACCTCAGAGTGTTTTAGAGGCGGCTGATGCAGATGCCGAGGGCAAGGAGGCACCTGCTGCAGCTTTTGTACTTTTAACCCGTCCACCGCGGGTGAATCGTTTTTGGCTGTCCTCTGCCTTTTCCGAATGCGGAATAAAAGCGAAAGGACCTACCCCTCCAAGAGGTTCCTGAGGGGCGATACGTAGTTTGACCGATTGCAGCTCCAAGAGATTTTGCTGCTGCCTTGGATGTTTGTAACTTCTCTAGGCTGTCATCAGCCTTCTTACCAAACAAAGAAGTGCCGTCAAAGGGCATATTCAAAAGTCTGGCCTGTACATCTGGAGCAAAACCAGACTTTCGCAACCACGCAAATCTGCGGATTGTAGTACTTGCCGCCATGGCCCTGCTGATACTGTCAGCAGAATCAATGCCAGTTTGAAGGGACTCACACATTGCGTCTTTACCATCTTTAATGATGTTCAGAAATGCTTCCCTTTCCTCTTCTTTCGGGAGACAGTCAGCCGCAGATGAAGCACACTCCCAAAGTGTATGGCTGAATCTTGCGAGCGTGCAAGTAGCATTAATGGATTTAAGTGCCATGCTATATGCCGAGAAGACCTTTTTTGACATAGCGTCAAACCTTTTATCATCCCTGTCTTGTGGAATAGTAGGATATGCAGATCTACTGTTCGTTGAAGTTGCTGCTTGTACAACCAAACTCTCTGGGGTTGGATGTTTGCTCAAATATTCAGGGTCAGAAGCAGATGCCCTATATTTGGCAGATTGTTTTTTGTTAACTGCCGGGATAACCTCAGGGGTTTCCCAGTTGACATATATTTTTCTCTGCAATGCGTATGAAAGGGAACCACAGGATCTTCCTGTGGGCCTTTAAGTGAAATGTCTGTAAGATCATCCTGTTGAAAAGAAGGTGAAGGTGTAGACCACCCCATGAACTCTATTATTCTGGCCATTAAGACCCTATAAGGGGTCTCAGCATGTTCCCCTGGGTCTGGTTTAGCGAATACTGCTTCTGGAGAAGTATCTAAACCACTTGCCTCATGCAAAGAGTCTAGAAGGTCCTTCAATCTATTCTCTTCAGAGATAAATTCCTCTGGTATAGATGTAATGGTCCTCTGTAACACAAAGGGTCTTTCATGGTCAGAATTCTCCCCTTCCCCATATATAGAGGACAAAGCTCTGAAATAATCTGACCTTGGGTATGGTTTAAAACCCATTTCTAAAGCAGAAGGGGCCAAGCTTGTAGTCGCTGGTTGAGAAAAAATCAAAGTCGTCGACGCAGAAGTCAAAGGCTTCGATGAAACCGAAAAAGGCGTCGAAAAAGTATGAAGAGGCCGCGAAGAACTCGAGAGGATCGGAATCCTACTCGGAGTCATCGAGGTTATCAACGACATCCTCGAGGTCATGGTCGAAGCCCTCGGTACGTCTACTGACTGAGATGTAGTAACAGCAGTAGATCTGTCCTTTATCGGTGTTGACAGCAGCGTTGAAGACGGCGTTGCTTCGACAGATATGTGGGTCGACGGACCCTTCGATAAAGGCGTCGATGACGCAGATTTATGAGTCGAAGGAACCTTCGTCGACGGCATTGATGATGCGGTTTTACTGCCTTTGATCGAGGGTGCATGACGCTCTCGGGCAGTTTCTTTCGCCGGGTGTAACGACTCGCGGCGTTTCGATTTTTTGGGTCTTTCACCAAGGGTATCACCTTTAGCAGTCCCCCGGGCACGTCGAGGCCGCTTTCTCGAAGACGCTAAGCATTTTTTTACGGAATTCCTCCCACTTAGCTGGAGAGCTGTGTTTCGTGGGGCAGGTAGAAGTAGACGAAGAAGAGGGAGATCTACGATGCCTCTTTTTTGAGTGTTTGGATCTCGAAGACTGATGGGAACCGCCTCGAGACCTTGAGCGAGAATGTTTCCTGTGACAGTGAGGAGACAAATGTCTCGACTCTGCCGAGGAAACTTTTGAAGAAGTCAAAGTTTTAAGAGTCTCACCTCTTTCTAGCTTCCCCTTACGTTCCTTCAAGGCTTTCGCCGTCATGGACATACAGTCCTTGCATTCCGAACAGTGATGCTCCGATCCCAGGCACCACAAACAGATCCTCTTGGATCCGTCAACAACATTTTCTTCCCACAATCTCGACACTTTTTGAAGCCGGACCGTGGGGTTGACGGTCCGGAAGAGGAAGCCATTGAGTGAAGAAGATATCTTCTAGGAATAATAAGAAATACTTGAAGAAAGAACTGAGCAACACGATTCCTAGGCCCACAAAGCGCGGAAAAACAGAATTGAGCAACGTATGCAGCGCAAGTCTATTTATACGCACGATGATGTTGGCGCCGATACGGAGGCTGTCAAGGGACACCAACTCGAGGGACGATGACGCGCAGCGCCCTCTTCTGAAAAAAAATTCCAAGGCCAGCAAGCTGGAATTGATTTATCAAGATAAGGAATACGTCGGAGGACACAATCCCTTCAAACATTAGATTACTTTTGGATCAGCTCTTTATATTGGTCGAAAATAGAACGCTTAGATATACATAAGTCATCTAAAAGCGATCATAATGCTTTGGAGTTGTCCATGCTAATGGCAAGGTGTGGTACAAAACTAATGTATAGTTGTCCACTTGAGATAAATCAAGGAGTGAACAGACTAAGAATAAACAACCAACAAATCCAAATGATGAGCAAAAATGTAGAGGATTCGACCAATGCTGTAGACAAACGACTACATTACTCACCTATGCTTCAACAATTTTCCACCAAAAAACATCAGCTAAGGAAGACTTATCAAATAAATAAATACGCTTTTAGTGTGTTGGTGAGCACCGAGAAAAAACAATTGACTAAAGACATAAGACTGTTGAAAAAAAGCAGAGGCAGTGATATGGAGATCGAAATCAGAAGGCTTAAGGTGAAATACCGCAACTGGCTTAAATCATTCAAACTAATAAGAGATCAAGAACGAGCCGAACTCATGCTGAAGCTGATTGCACAACATAGAGTGAAAGACTTTTGGACAATTCTCAATAAAGGATCCTTATGTCAAGATGCAAAATTAGCTAATGGAATTTCTGCATCTATTTGGGAAGACCATTTCAATTCAGTCTTTAATAGCAAACTGAGCCAATAACCTTGGATTGTTCAGTATCTTGGGACATGAATGAATCAAAAGATAAGATCATTTTAATGATCCAACAACTAAAAAACTTACGTGCTGCAGGTCCTGACGGGTTGTCCAATATTATGCTAAAGGAAAAAAAGGAATTATGGGCCGAACTCATTGAGAACGTTTTCCAATTGATATCGATCTCAAAAAGCATTCCAACATAGTGAACAACATCAGTTAGTGTGCCAATATTTAAGAAGGACAATAGGGACGATCCGAACAACTATCGCCCTATTGCCCTCCAGGACACAATAGGAAAAATATTTGCAACCTGTTTACAACAAAAATTAACATCATGGGCAAACGCCATGGGGCTAATGGATTGTCGGCAAACAGGGTTCACCAAAGATACAGGAACTGAGGTGAACTTACTGATATTAAACGTACTAAAACTTGATGCATTAAAACATAACAAGAAACTGTTTATAGCTTTTATTGACATGCGTCAAGCCTTTGACACAATAAATCGTGGAAAACTATGGATGAAACTCTTATCATGGTCCTGTCCGCAGGCCTTACTTCAACCGTTGATTGCACTGCATAATGACACCTCTACAAGAGTATGCTTGGATGCATCTGGTCATCTGACAAATGAAATAAAAAACCTCTAAGGGTGTAAAGCAGGGGTGCCCCTTAGCTGCACTCCTGTTTAAATTATTCATTTGAGATATCTCAAGTACTCTAGAAAATACCCATCGTTTTCCGCCAAAACTGAATGGACAACAGATCAGTTGGACATACTGTGCAGACGACATTGTACTATTTGACCTAACCCAAATTGGTCTGCAATGACTTTTAATCAATTTGGTCTCATATTTCCAAGAAAATGACCTTGCGATCAACACAAAGAAATCCAAAATTATGGTAATTGGAGCAGCAATTAAAAGGAAATCTAACCAATTCAAGTGGACTGCAGCAGATGAGCCAATCGGGACTGTATCAGCAATCCGATATCTGGGTGTGTATATAAATAGCTCGATTTGTGAATCGGCTTGGGTGGCTGTGTTGAAAAATTGTATGTCAATACTAGTGATGCAAGGCCAAAAGCTTCATTTTGAATACGGCAAATTCACACTCCTACCATTACGGACCTTCTACATACAGAAAGTAATCCCTGTAATTACGTACGGGGCAGAAGCAGGATGGAACATTGACAGTCGAATTTGGGCCGTATTGGAAGGCCAATTTTGGAAAAAAGTATTGCGACTCCCACGCAGTACCTCGATTGTGGCACTAAGATATGAATTGGGCTTGGAAGCACTATATGAGACTGTTCAATAGAAATCAATCGCAGCATTACGCAAAATGCATCTGTCAAACATAGCACCAGTGTAGAAGATTTTTTAATCAACACTAAAGAATCCTCATGCAGGAATTCTCCTGGCTTTGGCAAATAAAATCAGGAAAATCTTAGAGACAGCTGATATCTCATGGCAGATGGCAATAGCAATGCCTCAACTTGCAAAGAAAAAACTAAGACAGTGGAACTGGATTTCGAATGAAGAGCGGCGCACATCAATGTCATCATCCTTGAATCTAGGTCTATCATGCAATTGCCTAGACAAACTACCAAAATATCTATCAAGATTTCCTTCCCAATGGCATCGGAATAAGTTTCTGAGGCTACGTCTGAACGTTTACAAAACTAAAGAAGTTTTATGGAGGAGCACGACATAAAGACTGCTGACAATCTTTGTCGATTTTGCACAACTGAAATAGAATCATTAAAACACCAAAACACCTAATTATGGAATGTCCCACAATAACTACACAACGGTTATGTACCTTGGGCAGATTTGCTCCGGTTGACACTAATCTGGATGAATGGTGGTGGATGCTGTTGACTGGTAACAATGTGATGTTAACCTGTGCAGTGATTGATTTCCTTGAAAAACTTTTAGAGTAAGGATAAGTCTCTTAATTGAATCAAATCATATAGATGCTGTATTTTTACAAATAAGTTATTAAGTCTAGCCAATTTTTTTTTTGATAAGGAAACATTTTGGAAAATCAAAGATGGCCGAGCGGAAAGACGCTTTAAGCATCCATCATAAATGATTGAAGAATCACTAATGACTGGTTCTATGTGTTTGGTTGGACTTGTGTTTTTTCCTTTAGTGATGTCTTACGTGATGTCTTTGTTTTGTAATTAAAGTTTGTATAAACTAATTGATACAATAAAAAAAAGAAAAAAAAAAGATACTCCGTTTGCCAGCACAGAGTTTTGTGGTGTACTTAAATTATTTAAGATTTTCCAGATTCATGAGGTATTTTTGGTTCCAATTAGTCTTAGCATCTCCTCAGCGTCCCTTTGATGTTATAGCCACCTGTGATTTTTTGCCCCGTTCATGTAGCGCATTTGTTTCGTTTTTTTGTAAACGTCAGGTCACAACCCTCATTTCTGGCCTTAGTCATCTCATTCCTGAGGCCCTTTTTCTTCCTCATAATTTCCACATTGAAAACATGGTCCTTCTTGAGACCCTGCTTTGAAAGGCTCCCCTCTGCTTCTTTAAAGGATTCCAGCATGTTATTCCCTAGTTTATTAGACTGCCGTCCTTTGGCGATGCTAAGTCTGTTTTTCCCTGGTTGGACATATAGGTCGAAGGATGTTGTTTTTTGTACAACGTACGACCAGTTACCAAAGGATGTTGTGAGGATCTCATGGTTGCTCTTGTCTGAAGTCTTAATGGAGAGGTCTAATAGATGTCCAAAAGTGGTCTCAGAAGTGAATAAGTAGTCCACGATTTAATGTTCCTCTACTCTACTCGAGGTGGCTTTAGCTGGGATATACCCCTGTATATGACCATTGGCCATAAGGATGTTCATTTCCGCCATCTCCTTTCTCCAAAGAAACCCCCCCGTAACTTGCTTTGAAGAATTCATATGTCGAGTTGATATGATTTCGGCATCCTTGTCAAAACAGTGCATGTTAAGGTTGCTGCAAATTACAATTTCGAGATCAGATGATAATTATTTTGCACTGTCCATGATGTACAACACTGTTCTGACAAAGTCTTCGTCCTAGTCCCCCAACTAGCTCCAGTACAGATCGAAGAGTAGCATGTTTTTTGTTTGTTTAATGGACCTTGGGCCCATTGTGATCAATAAGATCTGGACCCAAGGGGATGGATAGAAGTCTTTAATTACTAGAGATATTATGTAGTTTTTCAGGCCAATCAACAGGCCTGCCATCGGGCGACCCTTTTTCCCCTTTACTGCCTGGCTAATATGTGTCTCATAGCCTTCTAGCAGAGGTGCATCACACAGCCACGTCTCTTGTAGACATATTATTCCATAATGTTCAAATATTATTAGACCACTCGAGCTAAAGAGGTGGACAAAGCCACAGGTGTTCCAAGATGCCAAAGAGATGAATTTCCTCTGATCTTGCAATTTGTCACATCTTCGCGCTATGAACTGGTATTACCCTCTAGTGCACCTGCCAACCAGGACCAATTTTCAGTTATAATCCCCTTTTGAGGGGGCCTCCCTTTTGTCATAAAGTTAGGTTATATGTATTTCTCTGCACATTTGGAAACACTCTCAAGATGTGTGGAATAAAAACATAGCAGAAAAGGCATTAGTTATTGAAGTATTAAAAAGTAAAAACCAGGTCACACGTTTCATTGATCAGTAGTGTCAAAGATGGCCTGAAACATACCCAATTGCCAAAGATTAATTAAATGGTGTTAGATATGAGTGGACGCCAAAGGGATGCCTGCTGGGTGCTTACCCGAGAGTTGGCAAATTTAGACACCTCATTAAATTAATGGACATGGCATGTGTGTTGGCCAAGAGAGCTATTGCAATGGCGTGGAAGAAGCCTGGGGACCTGTGGTATGCCAGATGGTATGGTGAACTAGAGCACTGGTCGGGCGCAGAACCTACTGTATGGGGTGAAGGTGTGACTAGGGTGGGCGGAGAGCAAAGCCCTGTATATGAGGCCTGAAAGGTGCTGATGTGGGACATGTTCCACCCGTCTGACGATAAACCCCCGTGAGCACAAACTGACTGGTGAATGGAAGGCAGAATGACTGGGATGCAAGCTGCCACACTCAAGAGTACGGAACTGGAATTGCTTGCCCCCCCGGCTCCTACTACACTCTATACACTGGGTACCCCCAAAACACTGACAACTTGACCCATGAAGATAATTGCAAAAAGAAGACCACTTTTTGTTGTTGTATTGGTTTTTTGGTTGTTGTAAATTAATATAAATGCCAATAAAATATTTTAAAATAAAAATAAAATAAATTAATTAAATGGTGTTTATTTTCTATTTGGTCAATACTATGAGGATGGGATGGCAGCAGGCTGAACAGTAAGGGCTGTCTCTCTCTTATCTCCAGAGGGTGTCCCGCCTCGCTAACCTAGGCATCCCTGTAACACAGGTTGGATGCTAGCTCCAGAGATTCTTTATGGGTGTCCTGCCCTACCACTTCCCAGAATTGTTTAAGTGGCTGATATCAAACATCCTGGCCTCTGCCTAAATTGCTCCCTTTCTCTTCTTTCCCTGATCTTACTATCTCCTTTGTTTAACTCTTGCTCTCCCGCTCCCTCTTCCATCCTGTCTATCACTGATTCCTCCCACTCTCTCTTCTATCCCTATGGTGCCCACTCTCTCTCAGCTTTTCGTTCTCCACTCTCCCCTCTATGCTCTGCTACAATCAGCTCTTCCTTTTCTCCTCTCCACTCTACTGTCATATCTCCTCTCCACTCTTCTCCATCCAATCGTCTCTCATATACTTCATTCACTCTCAGTTCTCACACCCACTAGTTCTACTACACTAAACAACCACCCTTGACACACTTATGCAACCATAAACTCCTTCACAGCCACACTCTCCCAAACAGGTGCAACTCTTTTTCATAACAAAACCTAACCTCAAACATGCTCCACAACAATCTCTGAATCACTTCGCTGAAATGTCCTTCCTCCACCTGGTCACCCGAACACCACTTGCCATGTCGGATTTTTTAGCTTTTTTGTTATACCCTTCCCTTCTCTTATTTCCTTTGTCCTTCCCTCCCCATTAGTTTCTTGGATCACATGTTTCTGAGGTCCAATGTATCTCTCTGGTTTCCCTGGTTTTTGGGCTACAGCAGTGGGAAGATTAAAAAACGTTGAGTAGCGCTGCACCCTTTTCACACAAATCGCATAACACAGTCTCTTTGATGCAGGTTTCTGGACACATGCTTCAAATGGGATGAAGCAGCGATTCTGGAATTAGCTGCAACTGCTTCCCCAGATCAGAGTAAATGATCTTCTTTCTTCAGCAAAGCCGACAGTCATTAGTGTGCAGTGAGGACCCTCCTCTGCACAGCTTTTTGGGGTAGGTAGTCCTAGGGAGAGAGACAGAAACAGCACTCTGGCCAGAATGGGGTATATCAGGCATCGGATAACAGATAGTGGTATCTGGTACATGCAACATGGCACAAAAGGGGGATGGAGGGTCAGAGACTTGGGCCCTCCAAGCTTCCACACTCCATTTCTTGGACAGGACTGGCTCCGGCAAAGACCCTAGTAGGCCTCCTGTCCCAGGCTACGAGGGGTCCTTATTTCTCCCCTCAGATGGTCATGCCTTTGACCCAATCACACTAGTCAAACTAAAGAAAGGGACATTCGGGTGAGGCATAACAGAGATTCATGGAAGGGAACGGGGAGAACATGCATGTGTCTCTTTTCAGGTTTTTTCTAAAAGCTGCTGCACCATCGATCCCTGCCAGCAAGCTGTGGTGTCTGAAGGTCTTTGAATACAAGCATGTGAAATGTTGACAGCTTTCAACATCTTGGAATTATAATTGGACACCACTCTACAGTTCATATAAGGTGTTCACTCATGACTCATGATAATGCCATGTGAATAATCACATGGAAAGCATAGCGCACACCTCTGTTCTGTATATACAAATGATTCTTCAAAATCTGGAACTGCGGCTCTCCGGAGATTCCAACAACAATAAACCCCTCTGGGTATGTGATATCCACGAAGTAGAAGTGGGCAGAGCCTATTCCCACCCATATATGGACAAGTAGCCTAAAAATTGAACGGAGGACAGGGACGTGCAGAGAGCTGTGCCAGCAAAACCCCATATTCAGTGACAGTGTGGAGAGCGGTGAAGGTGAGGAGGAGCTGGGGCCAGTGTTAATTAAGGAACAATAATGTGCTATGATGTGGGAGGATTGAGGTGGCCCGTGAGAATTAATACCTCAACAAATAGTTACGCGACCCCAGCAGACCTCTATGTTACCTACAACGGCGGAAGACCATCATTACATTGTGACCCTCGGGTGCACTTGGGCTGGCTTTCCTGGACTCATGGACTTAGTGATAAGGAGACACATGCTGCAAGAGACTTACAGTGTTTTGGAAATACAGTGGCGAATAAAATCCCTCTTGGAGTGAAGTGTAAGTGGCTAAATAGTGTTGGTACCCGGCTCTACCCATATCAGAACTTGTAGTTGTAATCCGTGGGCACTAACGATATGTATGCAAGCAGGCACCATTGCATTGAAACAGGGCTGAGTGGGGTCCGTAACTCCTGCAAACCAGTCAATCCACGGGGTGAGGGTTGTCAAGTGGAAAGCGCCTAGCGAAGCACATGTCGAGTACTAAAGGAAGAGGATGTAACAAGGGCACCCAGGCACACCCCAAGGTGAATACTCGGGGGGCAGAGGGGACGATCACCAAGTGCCAGTGAAGGGAACGTCTGGTGAGGCCCGTTCACCAATATTACTGGCATCACATACTAAGACTTCAGAACACAGGGATATGATGGCGATTACTAAAGAGGACTTGATGCACTGCTTAGTGGACCACCAGCAGCGCTTAAAAGAAACCCCCAAGAGTCTTTTCAAGAGCAGATTTCCTCTTTAAAAACAGACATAAAAAGTGTGGTTCAGGAACTATAAGGGGTCATTTCAAAATTAGGAGAGCGAGTGGGCATAACCGAACGAGCCCTACAGAAATTGGCTGAAGACTCTCAGAAAAATGATGAAACCAGACCAGCCTAGAGGATCTTCTTTCTCCAGCAGAGCCGGCAGTCATTTTCCTTAGTGTGCAGTGAGGCCCCTCCTCTGCACAGCTTTTTAGGGTAGGTAGTCCTAGAGAGAGACAGAAACAGAACTCTGGCCAGAATGGGGTACATCAGGCATCGGGTAACAGATAGTGGTATCTTGTACATGCAACATGGCATAAAAGGGGGATGGAGGGTCAGAGACTGGGGCCCTCCCAGCTTCCACACTCCATTTCTTGGACAGGACTGGATCCGGTAAAGACCCTAGTAGGCCTCCTGTCCCAGGCTACGAGGGGTCCTTATCCCCCCGCACCCCTCACATGGTCATGCCTCTGTCCCTATCACACTAGTCACACTAAAGAAAGGGACATTCGGGTGAGGCATAACAAAGATTCATGGGAACATGTCCATGTGTACATAGGGGAGAACATGCATGTGTCATCTCTTTTCAGGTTTTCTCTAAAAGCTGCTGCACCATCCGAGCACTGCCACCAAGCTAAGGTGTTCCTAAAAATGGAAGGTCTTAGAATATAAGCATGTGAAATGTTGGCAGCTTTCAACATCGTGGAATTATAATTGGACTCCACTCTACAGTTCATATAATGTGTTTATTCATGAATCATGGAAATGCCATGTGAATGATCACATGGACAGCATAGTGCACACCTCTGTTCTGTATATACACACGATTCTTCAAAATCATACAAAAGTATCTTAATTAAATTCATGAAAATGTTAGTGTTTCTGTAATTCACACATATTTCTTTAAAATATTAAGTTAATTCCCTTCAAAATGTGTACAGCTTGTATGTGCACCTTGATACATTCTGAGTCATAAGCCCCTTCTTCATAAGCACTGGTAAGTATTGGCCAATTCTATTCAAGTGATCATTCATAAGGCATTTCAAAAGTTGGATTTTGGGGGACACCAAGATGGCCGCCTGCAGGGTGAGGACATGCTAATCGTAGTTTGTCTCCGGCCCCAATCTAAAGGATATCGACAAGCTGTTTTGCTCCCTCCCCCACCGCTGGGAGAGTGCATAGTCGGCATCCCCAAACAGAGGTGAAGGGAACATCTAGTGAGGCCCATTCTGAAATATTACTGGCATCACATACTGAGACTTCAGATCACAGGGACACAAAGGCGTTTTCTAGAGGAATTGATGCAGTGCTTAGCGGACCACCAGCAGCACTTTAAAGAAACCCTCCAAGAGTCTTTTTAAGAGAAGATTTCCTCTTTAAAAACAGACATAAAAAGTGCAGCTCGGGAAATATAAGGGGACACTTCAAAATTAGGAGAGCGAGTAGGCATAACCAAATGAGCCCTACAGGAATTGGCTGAAGACTCTCGGAAAAATGATGAAACCTTGGAACAACTTGCACGGATGCCGCACAATCTTGAAATTCAGTGCGAAGACCTTGAGAACAGATCAAGGCAATCAAATATTCGCCTTAAGAATATCCCAGAGGAGATTGCAGATAAGGATCTCAAGCACCCGATTCAAATCATCTGTGCGGATTTGCTTTTGGAGATTCCCCCGAAAGATATTCTTCTAGACAGGGCTCAACCACGGGATGTGCTGGCTGCATTTACATCATATGGAGAGAAGAACTAGTTACTCTTACCTTGTAACGTTCTTTCGATGGGATGTTCCTCCGACGTATTCCTTATCTTAGATAGAAATCCTTCAGCTTTGCTGGCCTCGGAAAATTTTTTTCGCCAGAGGGCGCTGCGCGTCGATGATCGCCGAGTCGATGACCCTCGACGGCCTCCGTGCCGACGTCGACGTCATCCTGCCTATAAAGGCCGCGCGCAGCGTCCGTTGCTCAGTTCCGTTTTGTAGTCCCCAGTAATGTTTTTGGATTAGACTAATCACCTTGAAGGAGCATAGGCTGCAAACCCACAGGAAGTCATACTGCGGGGATGGATGGGAGGGTCGATAAGGAATACGTCGGAGGAACATCCCATCGAAAGAACGTTACAAGGTAAGAGTAACTAGTTCTTCGAAGGGATTGTGTCCTCCGACGTATTCCTTATCTTAGATAGACTCCCATAGCAGTGGTATTGTGACTGGAGGCGGGAGTAATAAAAGTTATGTTACCCTTCCAGAATGGACAGAGTGTAACACAGCCTTGCCGAATCTAGTTTCTTGACTAGAGGAGGAATCCAGGCTATAGAATTTGGTAAATGTATGTGCGGACGACCATGTGGCAGCCGCACATATATCTCGAATTGGCACCCCTCTTTGAAGGGCTGAGGATGTTGCGATACCCCTGGTAGAATGAGCCCTTAGATTTTGAGGAGGCTCCTTTCCTGCCAATTTGTAGCACTCCAGAATGGCTAAAATAATCCATCTGGAGATGGTTTGTTTTGTTATTGGAAGGCCCAACTTATGTCCTGCATAACCTACAAAGAGTTGGTCTGCTTGTCTGATCTTAGCCAATCTGCTGATATAGAAGCTCAAGGCTCGCTTAGGGTCCAGCCTGTGCAGTCTCTCTTCCTCCTTCCCCGGATGAGGAGGAGGGTAGAAAGAAGGTAATATAATCTTCTGAGTGATGTGAAACTCCGAGACTACCTTCGGGAGGAAGTTAGGCTTCACCTGAAGAACAACTTTGTCCTTGTAAAAGATTGTATGTGGAGGTTTACACGATAAGGCTTGCAACTCGCTAACCCTTCTAGCAGATGTCAATGCTATTAGCAAAACAGTTTTGAGGGTGAGAAGCTTCAATGAACAAGAGTGTAGTGGTTCAAAAGGGGCACCCTTTAGGAAGTTTAAAATTAGGTTTAAATCCCATAAGGGAACTTGAAAAGGTTTCGGGGGATAAACATTAGTTAATCCTTTTAGGTATTGTATTACCAATGGAATTTTGAAGTATGAAGGCTCCTCTGCAGTGCGCTTAAAGATTGATAGCGCTGCGAGATAGCCCTTAATTGTGCCAACCTGTAGGCCTGAATTAGCCAGGTAAAGTAAGAATGACAACACCATAGGTGTACCACAAGAAAAGGGTTCAATATTCTTTTCTCTGCACCAGCTGCAAAATTTGTTCCAACGGCAGCGGTATAGAGTTTTAGTTGCCGGCCTTCTGGCCGAAAGCAACACCTCCATAACATCATCCGGAAGGTCCCAATCCTTGTACCTCAACCTTTCAGACACCAAGCGTGAAGGTTGAGGGTCTTGATGGCTGGATGGAGAACCTGACCTTCCTTCTGCGAGAGAAGATCCTCTCTGTATGGCAGTCGAATTGGAGGGCAGATGGACATGTCTAGAAGGTCCGGGTACCACGTTCTCCTGGCCCAATCCGGGGCAATTAGGATCATGGTCTTCCGAAACCTTCTCAACCTCCTGATCATTTGAGGAATGACAGGGACCGGAGGGAACGCGTACAGAAGTGGGAACTCCCAGTCCACTACGAACGCATCTCCTAGAGCTCCTCTCGGGGGAAATTCCCTTGAGCAAAATCTGTCGCACTTCCTGTTGATACTGGTGGCGAACAGATCCACTTGAGGGGTTCCCCAAAGGGCGAAGATCTCTTGAAGGACTTCCTGAGCTATCTCCCACTCGTGAGAGACTGTGCTCTGCCTGCTCAGAGCGTCCGCTGTCAAGTTCTTCTCTCCGGCTAGGTGAATTGCCGATAGAGAGATTCCTTCCTGAATTGCCCAAAACCAGAGCTGCATCGCCTCTCTGCACAGTGGTAGTGAGCCTACGCCTCCTCTTTTGTTGAGGTAGTGCATGGCCACTGTATTGTCCGTCATTATTAGGACGTTTCTTCCCCGTACAGACGGCAGAAAAGCCTTCAGCGCTAGTCTGATGGCTCTCAGCTCCAACAGGTTGATATGTAGTCTGGACTCCGATGGAGACCAACGACCGCTGATGGTCAAGTCGTTGGCGTGAGCTCCCCACCCCGTGAGTGAGGCATCCGTGACTACTGTTATCTCCGGCCATGGTTGCCAAAACATTTCTCCTTTCAGGATGTTCTCCCGACAGGCCCACCACTGAAGGTCTCGGGCTACTTTGACCGGGATCCGAAGGAGATCTGTCATCCTTCCTGAGAACTGTGACCACTGAGTTCTCAGTGCCCACTGGAGGGATCTCATTCTCAGGCGAGCCTCCGGCACGAGGAATATGCAGGATGCCATGAGGCCTAGCAACCTCAGAAAGTCGTAGGCTGGGAGATATTGGGCATTCTGAAATCTGATGACCATCTGCAGAATATCTCGAGCCCTCACCTCTGGTGGCAAGGCTTTTCCCAGGGAAGTGTCCAGGACTGCTCCAATGAATTGGAGTCTCTGTGATGGTATCATCTGTGACTTCTTTAAATTGAGGGAGAAGCCCAGCTTGTGAAGGAAGTGGCAAACATAATCTAGTTGTCTCTGAGCCTGTTCCGAAGATACAGCTCTGATCAACCAATCGTCTAGGTAAGGGTAGACATGAATCCCTTCCCTCCTTAGACTTGCAGCCACAACCGACATTAGCTTGGTAAAGACCCTCGGGGCGGAGGTTAGCCCAAATGGCAGAACTCGAAATTGATAATGAGAGCTGCCAATTGCGAACCTCAGGTATCTCCTGTGCCTGGGATGGATCGGCACATGGAAATAAGCGTCCTGGAGGTCTAGAGATACCAACCAGTCCTGAAGCTGGAGGGCCTGAAGGATCTGAGAGAGAGTCACCATCTTGAACTTGTCCTTTCGGAGGAATTTGTTCAATTCCCGTAAGTCTAAGATGGGTCTCAGTCCTCCGTCCTTCTTCGGTATTATGAAGTAGGGGGAGTACCAACCCTTGTTCCTTTCCGCTACAGGTACCAGTTCTATGGCACCTTTCTCTAGCAGGTCTAAAACCTCCTGCAAGAGGAGCGGATCTGGAAGCTTCAAAGGGTTGTTCCCCGGTGGATGACTCTGAGGGATATGTAGGAAGGGCAGGCAGTAACCTTGGGCCACTGTCTCCAGAGCCCAAGCATCTGACGTAATAGCCTGCCATTCCGTCAGATGGTGAGTTAACCTGCCCCCTACTGGTGTTCTGTGAGGGGAGACCTCAGAGTGGTTTTGAAGCGGCTGATGCAGTTGCCGAAGGTAAAGTGGCTCCTGCTCCTGCGGGTGCGGCTTTCTTTCCCCTACCCCGTCCACCACGGGTAAATCTTCCTTGGCCTCTTTGAGCCGGTCGTCCCCTGCCCCTTCCATATGAGGAATAGTAACGAAAGGACCGTCCTCTCCACGATGATCCCGAAGGACGAAAGGTATTCTGACGGATAGCAGCTCCCAATGACTTGGCTGCTGCCTTGGACGTTTGCAGTTTCTCCAAACTGTCATCCGCCTTCTTTCCAAAGAGGGTAGAACCGTCAAAGGGCATATTCAAAAGCCTGGTCTGCACGTCAGAGGCAAAACCAGACTTCCTCAACCACGCATGCCTGCGGATTGTGGTACTTGCCGCCATGGCCCTGCTGATACTGTCAGCAGAATCTAGGCCAGTTTGTAGGGTCTCGCACATCGCATCTTTACCATCCCTGATGATGTTTAAAAATGCGTCCCTTTCCTCTCCTTCTTGGAGGCAGTCAGCCGCTGATGAAGCGCACTCCCAAAGGGTGTGGCTGAACCTAGCGAGCGTACAGGTCGCGTTAATAGACTTTAACGCCATGCTACAGGCAGAAAAAACCTTCTTAGCCATGGCATCATACTTTTTGTCATCCCTATCCTGCGGAGCAGTGGGGTATGCAGATGTGCTGCCTGATGAGGTTGCAGCCTGTACAACCAAGCTCTCAGGAGTAGGGTGTTTTGACAAATATTCAGGGTCAGAACTAGCCACCCTGTATTTTGTTGACAGTTTTTTATTTACTGCCGGGATAATTTCTGGCGTTTCCCAGTTTGTCAAAATCCTTCTCTGTAGAGCAGAGTGAAATGGAACCACAGGATCCTCCTGTGGGCCCTTGTCCAGTATGTCAGTGAGGTCATCCTGCTGAAAGGCAGGAGAAGGTGCAGACCAACCCATAAATTCTATGATTCTAGACATCAGAGCTCTATATGGAGTCTCCGCATGTTCTCCTGGGTCTGGTTTGATAAATTCTGCTTCAGGAGAAGTGTCCAAGCCACTAGCTTCCTGAAGTGCATCCTGAAGATTTTTTAATCTTCCTTCCTCAGAGGCGAAAGTCTCTGGCTCTGGTGATGTGGTCCTCTGTAAATCAATATCTTGGTCTGAATCCTCCCTTTCCTCAAAAATCGAGGTTAAAGGGGGATACATTGGTTTTTGGAATGGTATAAACCCCATTTCCAATGCAGAAGGAGCCATCATCACAGGCCTTGAAAACGTCGATGTCGTCGACACCGACGTGAAAGTACTCGAAGGCGCCGTGAAAAGCGTCGAGAAATGTGTACTAGGCCTCGAAGAACTCGAAAGGATCGGAGTCCTGCTCGAGAACGACGTCGACGTTCTCGGCGTCGAGTCGGAGGTCTTTTGTCTAACCGTTGGCTGTGGAGTAGCCGTGGTTCTTTCCTTCACCGGCGTCGATATCGGCGTCGACGTCGGCGTCGACTCGATCGACTGATGCGCCGATGAATCCTTCGACAACGGCGTCGATGGCGCCGACCTCTGTTTCGAAGGAGTTTTCGACGATGGCGTCGATGATGCTTTATCTCCCGATGGCTCGAGGCGCTTTCGGGTTGACTTTTCCGCCGGGTACTGCGACTCGCGGCGTTTAGATTTTTTGGGTTTTTTACCCGGGGTATCACCCTCAGCTGTCTTCGAGGGGGACGAGGCCGCTTTCTCGAAGACGCTTAGCATCTTTTTCCTGAATTCCTCCCACTCAGCTTGCGAGCTGCGTTTTGTGGGGCAATGAACTCTCTCAGGAGAACTCGACGAAGATGACGAAGGGGATCTCCTACGTCTCTTCTTCGAGTGTCTCGATGTCGACGAGTGGTGGGAGCCACTTCGTGATCTAGATCGAGAGTGTTTTTTATGGTGAGGAGACGAACGTCTCGACTCTACCGAAGAAGCTTTCGAGGAAGTTAAAGTTGACCTACCTCTCTCGAGCTTCCCCCTACGCTCCTTCAAGGCTTTCGCCGTCATGGAAAGGCATTCCTCACACTCCGAACTCTGGTGCGTGATTCCCAGACACCACAAACAGACCCTGTGAGGGTCCGTCAACGACATTTTCTTCCCGCAGTCTCGGCACTTTTTGAAACCGGACCGAGGGGTCGTCGGGTCGGAGGAGGATGCCATCGATATCGAGGTAAATAGTAGTTATTATATACGTTATCTTGACGAGAACTGAGCAACGGTGTTCCGAGGCACAACGAAGCGCGGAAAAACGGAACTGAGCAACGGACGCTGCGCGCGGCCTTTATAGGCAGGATGACGTCGACGTCGGCACGGAGGCCGTCGAGGGTCATCGACTCGGCGATCATCGACGCGCAGCGCCCTCTGGCGAAAAAAATTTTCCGAGGCCAGCAAAGCTGAAGGATTTCTATCTAAGATAAGGAATACGTCGGAGGACACAATCCCTTCGAAAGAAGAAATTTTGAGGGCAGCAGGTGCAGGGACGTCCTTAACCATCAATGGCTCTGAAGTACAGCTGTTTCAAGATCTGGCATATTCCACCCTATTTAAAAGGAGGCTGATGGGCCCAGTCACTAACTGACTTTTAAATCAGGAGAAGGTTTGATGCAGGTGGACCTTCCCTTTTGGCTTGTTATTTTCTTGGAACGATAGACAGTTCTGAGGGGGTTTGAGGGTGGGTTTGGGAGGATAATCAGCTGGATAAATTAGGAGGTATGGCAGGGGGTGGCGGCCAAGATAATACGAGACTCAATGATCCTCTTATGTGCAATTCACTTCAAAGGTGGCAAAGGTTATGTTGATACTGGGGGATCCCCACAGGGATTAGTGGTAAGGGGTCAGTGGGGGGGATGGGATGGGTTAGGTCAAGTATTTACCATGGGTTTAAAGTAATCACATACAACATTCAACGGCTAAACTCACCGGCAAATCAATCCAAGTTGGGATCCTTTCTGAGGCGCAAGAAACCAGATTTTCTCCTGCTCCAAGAAACCCACATAAGTAGGAAAGATAAATCGTGTGTTAGACTACAAGGGTATTAACATATTTTTCAGGCTAACACGAATGAGAAAAAAGCGGGGGTGCTGATAGCGTTCAGAAATAATCCTGACACAGCGATTTTGAATTCTGTGAGTGATAAGCTGGCAAGATACCTATTGGTTAAATTTTGCATTCAGAGGGAGGTATTTAAAGTAGCTACGGTGTACGTACCTAACTGGGGACAGGAAGGTTTTCTGAGGGCAACATTGGCAGCACTCGAAAATATAGCTGAGCGGCATGTCACATTGACATGGGATTTCACTATAATATGGAATGCAGAGATTGACAATAGCCGAGTGGGATATACGCCACGGGGCACACCGACACAGCGACTCACTCAAAGATAAATTCACACAACTGGGTGGTAGGCAGAATCCCGTGCGGTTCCCTTAGGGACCACTACACACGATTAAGACCACAGGTGGCAATACAAGTTTTACCTTTGGTACAAGTCCGTACTACTAAGTTAGAGCATCCAGGTTTATCTCAAGAGTACATGAGCAGTAACAGAGATTACACAAAGGGACCACAATTACTGTGACTCAAGCAAACACTGACTCAAGGATTCAGGTAGAAAAATATACATTTATTTTTAAACCTTTCGTTATAAACACAACACTTCTATTAAACTTCAATAAAAAACACACGTTAAATATACTACAACTAACCAATTCACTTTGTACAGTAAGTCTCAAGGTAAGTACCCTGTGTTGAATGCACCGGTGTTAAGAACAAAACACGTTACGGCGAATAGAATTGCGATCACTTTTTGACAGGTCGGTCTACTAGCTAAACGCGTATCCGTGACATGAAATGCTACCGGGGGTAAAAACACACTTAGCAATTGAGATACCCAGATGGAGTTGGAGGCAAAAATCACAGGCAATATTTTGGTTAGGCAGGCAGAATCAAGAAACACTCAAAGACAGGAGTTCGAAAGTCAAAGGGCCGGAGATAAGGTTGAGAGAAACCGGGGCCTGTTGCCGAGGATCACAGTCAGATAGTTCGAGATTCAACGTAGCCAAAAGTACTTCGATATTGTCAATGTTCGGAAGCAAAAGTTATAAGAAGGAGGGAAGACAAGGGCAAGCCTTGGAAATGAAGAAAAGGGGATTCACCCAGTTTCCTCGAGCAGAACACAGTACCTTGTTCCAACGGTGCAGCTGGTGCCCTGGCAGTTGTTCCTAGTGGTTTCCCGCAGACCCACGATTCCTGGAGCTTTGTTGTGAAGGAGGACGTGTGAAGGGGTTCTGCACCACAAAGGGATGAGGCCGGCAGCAGCGACACAGAATAAAAAGTCCACTCCTTAAAAACAGGAGAGGCTCGTCAGATGGCTATCCGGACACTACAGCTGTGTGCAGCGATTTCGACCAAGGAAGAGGATCCTCTAGCTGTGGAAGATGAGCTGGTTGTCCCCACCAAGCACAAGGGAAGAAGACTCTGGACTGGATCTTCTCTGAGTCGTTGAAGGTAGATTGCTCAGGACTACAGCAGGGCTTCACCGGGAAAGTAGTTGCAGCAGCCGTCGTTCTCTCCGCTTCTCGTCGGTTCCTTGTAGTTCCAATAGCGACTCTCTCCGACTTCTAGCCCAAGAGACATGCCCCTTATGCGCAAAACACCCATTCACACAGCCTGGCTGTCAATCATGCAGCAGGGGGGTTGTCCAGCCCGGACAACCACCTTGACCAATCGTAACAAAGTGCGACTTGGTTTTCCTAGGATACCCTGTGCAGGGGGTGACTACACCCCTCCCTCATATTCAGCCGACCTAGACACCCAGGCGCCTTGAGGAGGGCTTCTAGGTAGAAGCCCGCCAAAAGACAGCGAACAAAGAAGGCAAACCTGGTTTGCTGCGCAAAGCAAAACACAAGAAGGAGTTTAACAAAAAGAAATGGCGAATAAACCACACCAGAGCCAAAAGAAAAAGGATTTGGTCAAGCGGGTTTAAGTTCTAGGTTAACACAATAGCCTACAATATTACCAAGGTTATATAAGATAACCGCGGTAGAAGGTTAGGGTAGATACCACTGCCACCAGCCATGTCTAAATGTTAAAAGAGCGAAACAATGCTCTAGGAGGTATAGATCAAAAGGGATACAAATTAACCCTTTTCCAGTACTCCATGGAAGATGGGGTGTACTGGATCTGTGGTAGAATGAAGTTAATGGTAACTTTACCCTTTTCTGGGGGGCAGTAGTCACCTCAGAAATGGAGTCGGTGGGAGTCTGTACGACAACCCAGTGTCCTTCAGAGCCCACAATCACAAAAACAGGTGGAAACACATAGCAAAACACAGGTAAGAGTGGGGAAAAAGCTCTCACTCTTACCAAGTGGAACAAAATAAACTCCAGAAGTCCAGCAAAGCTGCTGGGGGACTCAATAGGTGAGGGAAATTAGCCATGGATGAGAATTCTCCCTAACACTCGCCCCCCCCCCCAGACTAAGGGACAGGAGGATTTAATCCACTCCTGGATGGACCTCATACCTCTAGTCGGTTACAAACATCCTTGAGAGAGCATCAGCATTTTTGTGGTGACTTCCTGCTCTGTGCTCAATGGAAAAATCAAATCATTGTAGGCAAATTGACCATCTGAGTAATTTTGGGTTTTCCCTTTTCATTTGCATCAGCCATCTCAAGGGTTGGTGGTCAGTCTGAATAGTGAAGGTAGATCCATACAAGTATGGTCTAAACCTCTTCAGTGCCCACACAATAGCAAAGCATTCTCTTTCTATTGGTGCCCACCTTGTTTCAGGATCCTTTAACTTCCTGCTGATGAAACACATAGGGTGTTCCCTACCTTTCTCATCCAGTTGACTAAGGACTGCACGTATACCTACATTAGAAGCATCCGTTTGTACAATGAAGGGTTGGTGATAGACAGGAGCTCTTAGGACTGGAGCTTGACAAAGGGCTTTCTTTAGTCCTTCAAAGGCTTGATTGCACTCCTCATTCCACCTGACTTTTTTAGGAAATTTGGGAGAGGAGAGGACATTCAAGGGAGAAGCTATGATTCCATAGTTCTCTATGGAGTTCCTATAATACCCAGTGAGACCTAGGAAGGCTCTCACTTGGGTTTGAGTAGTAGGGGTGGTCCAGTTCTGTACAGCTTGTACTTTGCTAGGCAATTGCCTTATTTCACTTCCTCCTACCTCATGCCCAAGGTAGACCACTGATCTCTGACCAATTTGACATTTGCTTGCCTTTATGGTCAGATGGGCCTGTTCAAGAGCCTGCAATACATAACCTAGGTGTTCAACATGTTCTTTCCATGTAGGGCTGAACACTGCAATGTCATCCAAATATGCCATGCAGAAGTCCTCCATCCCATTCAGAACTTGATTGACCATCCACTGAAATGTAGCAGGTGCATTCTTTAATCCAAAAGGCATTACCTTGAATTGGTAGAGGCCAGCTGGGGTGGAGAATGCAGTTTTCTCCTTGACATGGTCTGTCAGGGCTATTTGCCAATAGCCTGACGCTATGTCAAATGTGCTGAGGTACTTGGCTGCACCAATTTTGTCCACCAGCTCATCTGTCCTAGGCAAAGGATGGGCATCAGTCGTGGTGACTGCATTTAGAGCTCTATAGTCCACGCAGAATCTCAACTCCTTGAATCCTGCCTTTGGTACAAGCACAACTGGGCTAGTAGAGGGTTCTATTTCCCCGAGTTCAAGCATCTTGTTGACCTCATTCCTTATGTGGGATCTGACATTGTCTGACATTCTGTACCCTCTGCTTTTGACAGGCAAACAGTCACCAGTGTGTATATCATGCTGGCCCCAAGGGGTCAAGCCTGGTGAAAGTTAGAACAGGGAGGCAAACTGATTTAACAGAAACTTGCACTCATCCTGCTGGTCAGATGTGAGACCGGAAGAGAGATTAACTCCTTCCACTTGCTCATCTAAAGGTAAACCTCTGAGGAGGTCAGGTAGAGGTTCACTCTCCTCCTCCTCCTCCTGAGCTGAAGCTAGAAGCAAAGCTCATATGTCAGGTCTGGAGACATAAGCCTTTAGACGGTTGGTGTGAAAGACTCTGGGAGCCTCCTTAGGATTGCCTAAATCCACCAGATAGTTAATCCCTCCAGGTTTACCCAAAACCTTTAAGGGTCCTATCCATTTGTCCTGCAAGGCCCTCTGCCTTGTGGGAACCATAAAAAGAACAAGCTGGTCTTTACTAAACTCAACCATGTTAGCCTTCTGGTCATGCCAATGTTTGACCAGAGCTTGACCAGCCCTCAAGTTATCACTTGCCTCTGCCATCATGTGTGACATTCTCCTACGGACACCTTTCACATAGTCAGTCACTCTGACTGGCTTGGGGGAAGGAGCACTCTCCAACCCCTCCTTAATCAGGGCCAATGGACCTCTGAATGGATGGCCATAGAGAAGCTCAAAGGGACTAAATCCTAGTTCCTCCTGAGGGACTTCTCTATATGCAAAGAGAAGACATGGCAGTAGAAGGTCCCACTTTCTTCTAAGGAGTTCTTCTAAAGCACCTATCATGCTCTTCATAGTTCTGTCAAACCTCTCTACCAACCCATTGGTTTGGGGTGGTAGGCAATTGAGAACTTGTAGGTGACTCCACAGGTTTTCCACATGGTTTGCATGTAGTGGGACATAAAATGTGATCCCCTGTCAGATATCACCTCCTTAGGAAAACCTACTCTGGTAAAAATACCAAGTAGGGCCTTAGCCACAGCCGGAGCCATAACAGTCCTCATAGGTATGGCTTCAGGAAATCTAGTGGCATGGTCCACTACAACCAGAATAAACCTGTTGCCTGAAGTTGTGGGAGGATCAAGAGGACCAACAATGTCAATCCCGACCCTCTCAAAAGGACTTCCCACTACTGGGAGAGGCACTAAGGGTGTCACATTCTTGGTTCCACTCTTGCCAGAGGTTGGGCAAGTGTGGCAGCTTCTGCAGAATGTATCTACTTCTGTACCCATCTTAGGCCAGTAGAAGTGTAGAGATAGCCTTTCTTTGGTCTTCTTAAAGCTTAAGTGACCAGCCAAAGGTACCTCATGGGCTAACTGCAGAAACTGGAGTCGGTTCACTAGAGGTACTACAAGTTTTCTGTAGTGTCCAGGGGTTGACTCGGTTGGTTCACTGTAGAAGAGGCCATCTTCCCAGTGCAAACTATACTTCCCAGGCTCAGTCCCATTGAGCTGAGAAGCTGCCTGTTGGCGTAGACCTTCCAAGGTAGGACACTCTCTTTGTCCCTTACTGAAATCCTCCCTGTTGGGTCCACCTTCTGCCAGTAAAGACTGCAGCTCAGGATGGTCAACACGGTCAAGATCTCCTACCAAGGTAAGATCCTCTTCTAGATCTGATTCCTCAGTATCTAGTTTGACCATACAGGGTTGAACCTCACACTCAGCCTCAGCTGGTGTGGGAGTCACAGGTGTGACTTTGGACAGTCTCGGATATGTCCTTCTGGGCACAGGAGTGCTTGCTGTTTTCTTGCTGGCAGACTTAGGTTTCCCCTTTGTCTTTTCTTGTCCTGCAATGGCAGTAAGTAAGTCCTGTGGACTTGGGGTAATAGCTTCCTCTATCATGTCCCCAGGAGAGCCTCTTAAGGTTCTCTCCCTTGCAGACCTTGTGAGCTCCTGCTTCCTTCTGCTGGGGAGCCTGGGGGTGCTAGACACAACTCCAAGAGTTTTAAGGTCATTACCCAACAGGACCCTCCCAGGTATGTTATTCTGCACACTTACAGGTATTCTGACAGTCATGTCATTACCCTGGATGAGAGCTGATAACTGGGGAACCATTTGCACAGGTCCTCCAGCTAACTTGGTTAAGTGTTTGGGTGCCTTAGCAACATCCTCCACTTTGAAAAAACATTCATCAACCACAGTTATGCTGGCTCCAGTGTCTCTGATGGCAGGGGTTTCCTGTCCATTCACAAGAACACTATCTGTATAATACTCTTTAGTATTATTTGGGATTGAGTTATAGACATCTAAATTCTGTTATTCCCAAAGACCCAAGGATACTAAAGGAACACTTGCTGAGACTTTCATGGGCTCATCAGCTAGTAGCTGAAAGTTTCCACTTGTCATAGGTACTTCATCCACCTGGGAGAAGGCTAAGGAGACAGTGTTGATCCCTGAAGGTTTACCCTTACACTTGGGATCTCCTTTCACATGGCCAGGCAGCCCACAAACAAAGCATTTCCCAAATGCTCTCTGGAATGGGGGTTTACCCTGGCCTCCATCTGGTGTGGAACCAGGTGATACACTAGCCTGATTCGGTTTACCTTGTGGTTTACCCTGGTTATGTTTGGGGCCCTCTTTTGGATTGGAATTATTGGAATTCTCTTTGTTGTCTTTCTTTGGCTGCTTAACCCTCATCCTTTTTCTGAGTGGCCCCAGAATCCTTGTGAGTGGCCCTGTTGGCAACCCACAAGTAAGCAGCCTTAGCTAACTTCTTAGGATCTATCTCCTTTGAATCAGCCAAGTGCTGTCTACGCTCAGGAGAGCAGACATCAAAAATAGACTCCAACATTACAAGATTCCTCAAACCTTCATAAGTGTTCACTTTGTAACCCTTAACCGAACCATCTAAGTTTTTCAAACATTCACACACCCAGGTAGCCCAAGGGGTACCATCATGCTTTTTGAGGGTTCTAAACCTCTTAAGATACTGGGAAGCGGTCTTCCCAAACCTAGCTATTAATGCTAGTTTCACACACTCATAATCCTGTTTATCCACCTCCCCCAATTCCATTACAGCATCACCTGCAACAGGGGGGAGCCTAGAGAAAACCCAAGGAATCAACTGATTCCCTGAGATACCTTGAATCCCATGATTGTACTCAAACATTGCTAACCAATCCAAAATATCAAGTTTAGTCTCATACATACGCAATCATTTCCTTTGGCATACAGGGTCTCTTAGGGCTGGAAGACCCAGAAGATTCGGGGAGAGAAGCATTTTCTAGAGACAGTTTTTTAATTGCTAGTTCATGGTTCAGCTCCATTTCTCTGAGCCTTAACTCTTGATGTTTCATGGCAGTTTGTGCATCAATACGTTTCACTTCTAATTAAAGTCTCATTTTCTCAAGTGCAATAAAGTCAGGATTAAGTGTAGGACCTGTGGGGGTCCCTGTGGACAGAGGTGTGCCGCCTGAGCAGGCAATGGAGTTGCAGGGTTTCCTAGCAAGGACTCATCTACTTCTTCACAATTAACACTCTCAGAATCAGAAACATCAAAATCCACATTTGCTGCAGTGGTAGGTCCTTCTGACCCACTTTCCAGACTTATTCCCATTAACTTTGCAATCAGTTAAGATTTCTTTCCTTTACCAGAGATATTCTTATCCCTACACATGGTTCTCAGAACCTCATCAGTATAGAGTAAAAGACTCTCTTCAGTGTAGTTTCCCATATTTGACATGATTTCTTAGTTAAATAGAATTCGTGGTGTTTGCCTTGTGGTTAGTTGAACCCAAGCAATAGCAGCATTCTAAGTGTAATCACTCTACTTCCAAATCCTCACCGCTGTACACCAGTGTTAGGAAGAATCCCGTGCAGTGCCCTTAGGTACCACTACAAACGATTAAGACCACAGGTGGCAATACAAGTCTTACCTTTGGTAAAAGCCGTACTACTAAGTTATAGTGGAAGCAGTAGCAGAGCAGCCAGGCTTATCTCAAGAGTATATGAGCAGTAGCAGAGATTACACAAAGGGACCACAATTACTGTGACTCAAGCAAACACTGACTCAAGGTTTCAGGTAGAAAAATATAAGTACATTTATTTTTAAACCATTTGTTATAAACACAACACTTCTATTAAACTTCAATAAAAACCACACGTTAAATATACTACAACCAACCAATTCACTTTGTACAGTAAGTCTCAGGGTAAGTACCCTGTGTTGAATGCACCAGTGTCAAGAACAAAACATGTTACGCAAATAGAATTGCGATCACTTTTTGACAGGTCGGTCTACTAGCTAAACGCGTATCCGTGACATGAAATGCTACCGGGGGTAAAAACACACTTAGCAATTGAGATACCCAGATGGAGCTGGAGGCAAAAATCACAGGCAATATTTTGGTTATGCAGGCAGAATCAAGAAACACTCAAAGACAGGGGTTCTAAAGTCAAAGGGCCGGAGCCAAGGTTGAGAGACACCGGGGCCTGTTGCCGAGGATCACACAGATAGTTCGAGATTCAACGTAGCCAAAAGTACTTCGATATTGTCAATGTTCGGAAGCAAAAGTTATAAGAAGGATGGAAGACAAGGGCAAGCCTTGGAAATGAAGAAAAGGGGATTCACCCAGTTTCCTCGAGCAGAACACAGTACCTTGTTCCAACAGTGCAGCTGGTGCCCTGGCAGTTGTTCCTAGTGGTTTCCCGCAGACCCACAATTCCTGGAGCTTTGTTGTGAAGGAGGACGTCTGAAGGGGGTCTGCACCACACAGGGATGAGGTCGGCAGCACCGACACGGAATAAAAGGTGCACTCCTTAAAAACAGGAGAGGCTCTTCAGATGGCTATCCGGACCACTACAGCTGTGTGCAGCGATTTCAACCAAGGAAGAGGATCCTCTAGCTGTGGAAGATGAGCTGGTTGTCCCCACCAAGCTCAAGGGAAGAAGACTCCGGACTGGATCTTCTCTGAGTCGTTGAAGGTAGATTGCTCAGGACTGCAGCAGGGCTTCACCGGGAAGGTAGTTGCAGCAGCCGTCGTTCGCTCCGCTTCTTGTCGGTTCCTTGTAGTTCCAGTGGCGACTCTCTCCGACTTCTAGCCCAAGAGACCTGCCTTTTATGCGCAAAATCCCCTTTCACACAGCCTGGCTGTCAATCACGCAGCAGGGGGGTTGTCCAGCCCGGACAACCACCTTGACCAATCGTAACAAAGTGCGACTTGGGTTTCCTAGGATACCCTGTGCAGGGGGTGACTACACCCCTCCCTCACATTCAGCCCACCTAGACACCCAGGCGCCTTGAGGAGGGCTTCTAGGTAGAAGCCCACCAAAAGACAGCGAACAAAGAAGGCAAACTTGGTTTGCCACGCAAAGCAAAACACAAGAAGGAGTTTAACAAAAAGAAATGCCGAATAAACCACACCGGAGCCAAAAGAAAAAGGATTTGGTCAAGTGGGTTTAAGTTCTAGGCTAACACAATAGCCTACAATATTACCACGGTTATATAAAATAACCGCGGTACAAAGTTAGGGTAGATACCACTGCCACCAGTCATGTCATGTCTAAATGTTAAAAGAGAGAAACAATGCTCTAGGAGGTACAGATCAAAAGGGATACGAATGAATCCTTTTCCAGTACTCCATGGAAGATGGGGTGTACTGGATCTGTGGTAGATTGACTAAGTAAAGTTAATGGTAACTTTACCCTTTTCTGGGGGGCAGTAGTCGCCTCAGAAATGGAGTCGGTGGGAGTCTGAACGACAACCCAGTGCCACTGCACAAAAGGTGCTGTGTGACACACACAAAGAAGGGGGCTACTGAAGTGGTGTCCTTCAGAGCCCGCAATCACAAAAACAGTTGGAAACACATAGCAAAACACAGGTAAGAGTGGGGGGAAAGCTCTCACTCTTACCAAGTGGAAAAAATAAACTCCAGAAGTCCAGCAAAGCTGCTGGGGGACTCACTAGGTGAGGGAATTTAGCCATAGATTAGAATTCTCCCTAACACTGGTGTTAGTGGATATGTGGCAAGTAAATAGGGATAAGGAGGTGGGATTCACGTTCTACTTGCATGTTCATAATACCCAGTCACGTATAGATTATATTTGGGCATCTGCTAGATTGGTGGGACGAATCAGGCAAGTTTAGGTGTGGTCGATCGCGTTATCTGATGATCATGCACCCGTGGGGGCAATATTGACCATGACAACTCGTCATAGGGGGCTCTGGCAATGGGTATTACTGGAATGGCCATTTACGCTCCTGTGGGGACAAGGTAAGCATGAAAGAACACGAAGCCAGTACTTAAAACTACTCTGCCCAAGCGTAATGGAGACCACAGATATTGATAATTTGTCCCAATTATTGGGGGAACTACATGCTGAAGTCCATGCAGCACGGTCTGAAACCAATTCCTTGAGACGAGAGTTGGTAGTTAATAGAGTTTGTATTTGTATTTATTGTTTTTTATATTGCTTTAATCCAAGGAGCTTTACAATGAACAACAAAATATACAATAAACATGGAACAGTAGAAGCAATAACGGTACACATGAGACAAACCAGAAAATCAGCATGTAGAACAATTTACATATGAGAGAGGAGAGGAGGGCGGGTGGAGAAAAAAGGAGGGGGAGAAAGAATAGTGAGTAGGTGAGTAGTAGGAAGAAGGGAGATTTAGAAGAGAAGAGGAAGATAAAGAGAACACAGTGAAGGGTACAAGAAAGAGGGAAAGAATGGTGAGAGGGGCAAGGGGATCAGGGAGGGGAATGAAAAAGAAGAGATTTCAGCGAGGAGCAGAAGGAAGAATAGCAAGGGGAGGAACAGATAGAGAAAGGTAGGGAGTTCCAGTGTAAGCGGGCAAGGAGCTGAAAGGAACAGAAACGAGAAGAGGCACAAGGAGGTTGGGAAACTGAAAGTAAGAAGAGATTGGCAGAACAAAGGGAGCGAGAGGGGGTGTAAAATGAGAGAAGAGAGGAGAGGTAAGGAGAAGCAAGTTCGTGGTGAGATTTAAAGACCAGACAAAGGAAGTGAAATTTAATTTGGGAATGGAAATGAAGCCATCCTAGCTGAGAAAGTGAGTTGGAAATGGAGTCATGAGGAGAGAGAAGACAGAGGGTGCGGATGGCAGAGTGATAAAGGGATTTGAGAAGGGCAAGGTGGGAAGCGGGAAGACCAAAGAAGAGAGAAAAACAATAGAAAGGTCGAGAAAAGATGAGGGAGGAGATTAAAAGTTTGGTAGCATGGAAGGTGAGAGAGGAACGAACTTTACGGATGTTAAAGAGATGATAGCGACATGCCCGAGAGGTGAGGGAGATATGATGAGTAAAGGAGAGGGAAGAGTCAAAATAAATGCCAAGATTACGAGCATGGTTGGAAATAGGGAGACTAGACGGGGGGTAATTGAATAGAAGGAGGGGAGAGCGAGGAGGAAGTGTGTTAGATGGAAAGAACAAGATTCAGTCTTGTCAGTGTTAAGAGAAAGATAGTGAGATGACATCCAATGTTTAATGGCAGTAAGACAGGAAGAGACATTGAGATGTAATTCAGAGGTGAAGGAAGAAAAGGAGAGGAACAATTGGGTGTCATCGGCATAGATATGATGAGAAATTACCGAAGGAGGAGATGAAAGAAGCGAGGAGTGAAGTGTAAAGAGAAAATAAGAAGGGTACGAGGACAGAGCCTTGGGGGACACCGTAATCGAGAGGGAAGGTAGATGAGGTTTGTCCGCCCAAAGAAACGGCGAAAGAGCGGTGGAAGATGTAAGAGGAGAGCCAGTTAAGAACACAGTCTTTGAAACCGAGGGAGGAAAGAGTATTGAGAAGTAAGGGGTGATTGACAGTGTCGAAAGCAGCAGAAAGGTCAAGGAGGATAAGGATTGAGGATTGCTTGGAATAGCGAGCATTAAAGAGAGAGTTAAGGACATAGGTAAGAGCAGACTCTGTAGAGTGTTGGGACGGAAGCCAGATTGCGAAGGGGGAAGGAGAGAGTGGGTAGTGACAAAAGTAGACAGCTGAGAATATGCTAAGCGTTTGAGTAATTTAGAGAGAAAAGGTAAAAGTGAGATTGGCCGAAAGTTGGAAGCGAGGAGAGGATTAGCAGAAGTCTTCTTCAGTATAGGGATAATAGTATCATGCTTGAAGGCAGAAGGGAAGGTGGCCGTAGAGAGACAAGTATTGAAGAAGGAGGTTAGATAGGGTAAGATATGGGGGTAGATCTTGGGAATAAGAAGGGTTGGGATGGGATCAGAGGGGGCGGCAGTAGGGTGGGATTTAGTTAAGAAGAGAGAAACATCAGAGGGAGTGATAGGAGAGAATATAGACATTTGAGCTGGAGGGGAATGTAGGGAGGGGAGGGAATAAGAAGAACTTACAATATTTTGGCGAAGAGAAATAATTTTTCAGAAGAAGTTGGCAAAGTCAGAAGGAGAAAGAGGGGAGGTAGAAGAGAGGTCAGGAGTGGGAGGGGATAGGAGACGAGAGAGGGTTTGAAAGAAACGACGAGGATGAGAGGCTTGGGAGTGAAGAAGGTTAGAAAAGTATGAGCATTTGGGGGATTTAAGGCAGGAGTCATATAGAGAATGATAAGAGAAGAAGGCAGTTTGGTTAGGAAGAGAGGGGGATTTGAGCCAGCGACACTCAAGGCGACAGAGGAGAAGACGCATGGACAGGAGGTGAGGAGAGAGCCAGGGTTTGGAGGGCTTAATGATAGGGCGGAAAGAGGAAAGGGGGTGCAGTAGATCGAGACTAGAGGAAATAGAGGAGAAAAGAGAGGATAAGGCAAGGTCAGCAGGGAGGGAGGAGAAATCAGAAAGGGGTGGAAGAGAAGAAGAGCAGGCATCATGGAAGAGTGAATGGTTAAAGTTCCAAAGGTCACGTCGAGTAAAAGACATGGATGAGGGTAAAGGAGAGGTAGATTTAGAGCTGGGAGTAAGGGAAAAAGAGAGCACAGCATCATCAGATAGATGTATGGGTAAAGAGGAGACAGGAGAGGAGGAGTAGGTGGAATTAAAGATGAGATCAAGAGTGGAACCAGAAGAGTGGGTAGGAGAAGAGGGGAGAGGAGAAAGAAGGTAGGAATCCAGGATTGAGATAAGAGGTGAGAGTTGAGGGGAGGTGGGAAGTTGAAGGTTGAAATCGCCAAGTACAGTGAGGGGAGAAGGGGAAGGGGAGATAAGAGAGAGGAGGTGGTCAAGGTCATCATAAAAAGAGGAGAAGGGGCCACAAAGAGCAGCTCATGCCTAGGAAATCGAGGTCAACCAGAGAAGGGGAGGAGAGCGTCAGCTCACAAGACTCAAACGTTCAGAGCATACCAGCCTGCCTCATGAAGGTCAAGATAAGGGGGACCCATGCAGGTGGCTAGGCCAACACAGAATTAAATGCACTAAAAGCTGGAAACTGAAGAAGATTCTTGGTGAACTAACACGTGACCAGCTAGGCGTGAAGAAGTACCATCGCCTGATGTCATCCAGGACCCGAGGATGCCATAACATTTCCTGATAAGAGACTACAGTTTCGAGGCCATCCTTAGCCAACTAATTGACACGTCGCCCTAAAACACTGTTTAATGGAAGGGAGGCAGGGTGAAACTTGGGACACCAGGCACAGGGGTATCCATTCTGCATGCTGTTAATTAAAAGTGGACATTTATGTCTAGGGGGTAACCCGCCCAATCACAATGGACTAAGTTATCTTAAGTCCTATAGATATTGTAACCAATAGGACGTCGTAGTTGTAGTGACGTCCATCACGCATGATGTAGAGGGATGGGCGTAGAAGCCCATCCGATAAGAGTTATCCAATCCGTATGCCCTATTATCATATACAGATATAACACCCATACTTAAGTTACCTTTCCTAACCAATTATATTGCATGTCGAGTTTTGTAAAGTTAGACGTCAATGATGACGAACATTGCCTATAAAAATCTGTGCAATTGAAGTTTGAGGAAGTTGGAGCGAGACCGGTGATCGCACTACAGCTGAATCCCATTTGTTTCCCTGTTTGATGTATGTATCATTAAACGGACTTCCCTTTGCCAAACTACTGAGTCCTCGTTATTGAGTCGTGTCGGAGTAAGTGAATACTGCACCCCCTGTCCTCACATAGTGCAGCTATCTTGTCTTACAAATTCTACAGGGTGAGTGCTGACCAATGGGCCCATCAGCAAATTCCTCTCCTCGTGAACAGAAGCCCGCCAAAAGACAGCGAACAAAGAAGGCAAACCTGGTTTGCCGCGCAAAGTAAAACACAGGAGTTTAACAAAAAGAAATGGCGAATAAACCGCATCGTAGCCAAAAGAAAAAGGATTTGGTCAAGCGGGTTTAAGTTCTAGGCTCACACAATAGCCTACAATATTACCACGGTTATATAAGATAACCGCGGTAGAAAGTTGGGTAGATACCACTGCCACCAGCCATGTCTAAATGTTAAAAGAGCGAAACAATCCTCTAGGAGGTACAGATCAAAAGGGATAGGAATTAACCCTTTCCAGTACTCCATGGAAGATGGGGTATACTGGATCTGTGGTAGATTGACTAACTAAAGTTAATGGTAACTTTCCCTTTTTCTGGGGGACAGTAGTCGCCTCAGAAATGGAGTCGATGGGAGTCTGAACACCAACCCAGTGCCACTGCACAAAAGGTGGTGTGTGACACACACAAAGAAGGGGGCTACCGAAGTGGTGTTCTTCAGAGCCCACAATCACAAGAAAAGGTGGAAACACATAGCAAAACACAGGTAAGAGTGGGGGAAAAACTCTCACTGTTACCAAGTGGAAAAAAAATAAACTCCAGAAGTCCAGCAAAGCTGCTGGCGAACTCACACGGTGACAGAAATCAGCCACAGATGAGAATTCTCCCTAACAATATCCTAAGCCAGTGGTTGAGAACGTCACAGCAGTTAATGATACCCAGCTAATATCAGGACCAGTAACACAGTGTACTGATGTCTGCACCTTGCTCTGCCAAGATGGACATCGAGAAAAGATATTGTTTGACCTAATCAGTGCTCCGCAGTTCAAAGTTATCTTTGGTATCCCATGGTTAGAGGAACATAATCCACAGGTTGATTGGCGTTCCAGAACCTTGATGTTCACTGAAGAATGAAAAAGCTTGTTTTACAGAGTAGAAGAAGATTTGCGAAAAGTCGGTATGCAGAGGAGGTCCCACATTGGGGTTATTGTGGATCCTACCTCCAGAATTTCAAGATTTTCAGGACGTGTTTGAAAAGGAACAGGCCAACGTGCTGCCGCCACATCGGCCCTACGATTGTCAAATTGATCTAATTCCTGGGTCTCAAACCCCATCTAGCAGAATCTATGCCTTGACTGAGCAAGAAAATACACATCTGAAGACATATCTTGATAAGTACATTGCTAATGGATTTATTTAGCTTTCAAAGTCGCCTGCAGCTTCTCCTCTATTCATTGTGCCAAAGGAGGGAGATCTTCGCACCTGTATAGATTATCGTGCGCTAAATCAAATCACAGTAAAGAACAGGTACCCGCTTCCACTCATTCCAGTGTTATTGGACCAAGTCAAAGATGCTAAAACTTTTATGAAGTTAGACCTTTGGGGAGCTTATCACCTGGTGCGAATTAAGGAAGGAGATGAATGGAAGACTGCCTTTTGAACTAACTATGGATTATTTGAGTACCAAGTCATGCCTTTTGGCTTATGCAATGCCTCGGCCGCTTTTCAGAATTTCATGAATGATGTGTTACCTGAGTTGCTGGATGTGTGCACATGGTGTACATTGATAACATCTTGATCTACTCAGCCTCAGCCTAGGAACACATTGCCCATGTTCGGGCAGTACTTACGAAGTTACGGCAACATCAGTTGTATCTCAAATTGGAAAAATGCTCCTTTCATGTGACTTCTGTGGAGATTCTGGGATTTGTCTTGTCACCACAAGGAATTCAGATGGACAACAGAAAAGTAGAAGCAGTTTTCACCTGGCCATCTCCCACATCGGTGAAAGGAGTCCAAAGTTTCTTGGGATTCGCCAATTTTATCGGCGCTTCGTATCTGGTTTTTCTCAGCTTGTCCATCCAATAACATTGTTACTACAAAAACATAAGAAATTCGATTGGACCGCTGAAGCTGAAGAGGCATTCCAGACTTTGAAGAATACATTTGAAACTGCCCCAGTGTTAAGACATCCTCAGCCTGATTTGCCGTTTGTGGTGGAGACTGACACTTCTAGTGCTGCCATGGGAGCAGTACTGTCCCAAAAGAATTTGGAAACCGGCCAGTTGCACCCAGTGGCCTTTTGGTCTAAGACATTTCCAGCAGCAGAATTAAATTACGCTATAACAGACAAGGAACTACTAGCTATTAAAAATGCAATCAAAGAATGGAGACATCATTTATTAGGGGGTCGACACACCATCACTGTTCTTACAGACCATAGAAACCTGCAAAAGCTCAGTCCACACGACAGCTCAGTTGGGCTCTGTTTTTTTGCGGAATATGATTTTGTTATTACATACCACCCTGGAGTGCGTAATGGCAAGGCGGACACTTTGTCACGCATCGGGGAGAGTGAAGATGTTCATGTAACTCAAGATCCTGTGAGTATCATTCCGGAAGAAAAATGTTGGGAGTTACTGAATGTCCCGTAGATGATTTGAAGACAAAGATCCAGCTTAGTAAGACAACCTCTGAGTTAGAGGCCTGGGAGTCTAAAGGGGCTAAGTGTTCAATTCAAGAGAATCTACCTTACTTTCAGGGGCATCTTTATCTGCCCACTCGGGTCCTGCAAGAGCAGGTCCTGGCAGATCATCATGGAGCTATACTGGAGGGTCATCCAGGGATTGCTAAAACAATAGCTAAGGTTAAACAACAATTCTGGTGGCCCACTTGGCGCAAAGACATCATCGATTTCATCCAAACATGTGGAATATGCGCCCAAAATAAAAGTTCAAAGCAAAAACATGCAGGACTTCTTCAACCCTTAGCTGTTCCACCTACACCATGGCACACCATCTCAATGGATTTCATTAGAGTTACCCCCTTCCTTGTTCGGGTTATAACACGATTTTGGTGGTTGTGTTTTCCAAAATGGCCCATTTTGTAGCATTAAAAGGAAATCTATCGTCATCAGTCTTGGCTAAGGTTTTCTTGGAACACATTGTACGTCTACATGGGTTTCCGGAAGTTGTGGTCTTTGATAGACGGAGCCAATTTGTATCCCAATTCTGGAAGAGGTTTTGCGAGATGGCTAGGATAGAAGTGCGTTTGTCTACACTCACCATCCACAAACCGATGGACAAACAAAGCGAACAAATCAAACTTTAGAGCAGTATCTCTGATGACTCCTCCATCAAACGGATCATACTTGGGTGGATTTGCTCTGGATTGCAGAGTACGCTTACAACAATTCTGAGCACACTTCTACAGGGCATACTCCTTTCTAAATTCTAAATGGTTGCCATCCACAAACCTCCGCCTATGATCCACCAGAGCCATTAGAGATGCCAGAGGTGGAGAGTTTACACAAGAACATTTCCCGAATTAAGAAGGAAACCTTGGTATATCTGACTACTGCAAAGGAGAGTCAAAAGAAATTTGCTGACAAGCACCGAAGAGATATTCCGGATTATCAAGTGGGAGACAAGGTGTGGCTAGCTTCCAAATCCATAGCTCTTAAAGGGATGCGTACATTTCAAGCCAGATTTCTGGGCCCGTTTCCAGTGGAAGCAGTCATCAATCCTGTAGCACTGCAGCTGACCCTTCCATCTCATATGCAAATTCACCCTGTGTTTCATGTTTCCCTATTGAAGCTAATGAATCCAGGAACCAGAGTACAAAATCTCCAGAACCAGTGATTGCAGAGGGAGAACCGCAAGTCAGAACTTGGGAACTTAGTACTAACTTTCAAGCTCTCCAGCTACTTAAAAGATTTCATCAGAATCATCCAACCAAGCCAGGGCCGGATGGACCACCATTAGGCGGGGCCTTCGGGGGGAAAACTGTCATAATCACTTCCAGGGCTTCTGCGTTAGGTTCTGGTGTCTGGGCCAGGAAGGAGTCTTGGTACAGATCTGTAGAGGCTAGATGGGTTTTATCATGGCAAACATGGCATTCTCACATTCCCCAGTACCAAGGTGACAATGGGCTTCCATAGAGATCCAATGGCGTTCCGATTCCCTTAAGGTGGCCGTCCTCCGGGTCACTGTCTAAGTAGTCATTCAGAAGTAGACATTGGGCATAGAGGACTATAAAAGCCCTGCCTCCTCAGTTACTCGCTCTTCACGTTAGTTCCGCTGATAGCGGTGTAACGCTACCGGCGCTCAGCTCACAGACCTGCAGAATAATAGAAAAGTCATGTTGTGAACTCGAAAAGCTCAAAGAAAATCCACAGACCTTAGTCTTCAACATACCTGACCAGAGTTTTTCCAAAGCAGCAGTCCTCCGACAGGTGACTTGGTCTTCTGCAGTTCTGCAGTTCAGTCAGCAGTCTTCGTCCACAGCCGCAGCTTAACTCTGAGATCTTCCCGACCTCCGAAAACCTACAAAGACAAAAGGTTCCATAGTTAATGAAAGAACCTTACAGACTAGTGGAGAATCAAAACAACTATACGCACATACATACCTGAAGCTCCGACCAGCATTCCAATACCTAACATCACAGAAAAAAGCCATAGCTTCATAACGAAGGCACACTGTGCCGCGCGCCTTTACCGAACTACGTGCGCATACTTATTTGAAGAGAAAACAAATAGCTGGGTACCGAAATCATGCCATTCCGCGTGCCTTGACCAAAACTATGCGCGCATACTTACCTCAAGAGAAAACCCATAGTTGGGTAACAAAGCCACGCTGGGCCATGCGCCAATTCCTGACTATGCGCGCATCCTTACCTCAAGAGAAGACTTCATGTTTATTCTTCAACGACATCCAAGCTCCTCAAGTGAAAATTCTTTCTTCAGAGAACCTGCAAAAGAGAGAGTTGTTAAAATCATCAAGAGAGATCTCTCCAAACTCAGAACCTTTTTTCTCTCAGAGACTTCAATGCCTTTCAAGAATTTAAACACTTACATTGAGAGGCTCTTCCCGTTTCAGAGCATGGATTACCTTCTGAGCCTCGACACCAACGCACCCCTGCTTGAAAGCAGGACGGAGTGCTCCCAAACAACAAAACACAGGTGATGAGAGTGTGGGCTATAGGAACTACAGGGGAGCCAGGCAGGGCGGGAATCTGGGTAGAGTCATAGTAGATTTACCACTTAATATTAATCCCAGTTTCCCCCTCGTATTTGCTCTCTCTCTCTCTCTCTCTCTCTCTCTCTCCTTTATGAAAGGGGAAAATCCTAATTAACCAGTATTGCCAGATCATCAGGGTTTGGGACCATTTACGCTCCTGTGGGGACAAGCTAAGTGTCACACTAATAAGCTTTGCCGGTTTATATCCCTAGGAGATTCTTTAAGTCACTTAATCACCTTCTATCCGCATTTACATGGAATAATAAAAGGCTGTGGGTGGCCTTGAGGACCATCATGGCCACAGGAAATAAGGGAGGTATGGCTGTTCCTGATTTTAAATGTTACTATTGGGCGGCCCGATTGAGGGTACTGAAACAATGGCTTTCGGGGAAGACAGTAAGCATTGGGTTGCTATGGATAGAGCAGTGGTGGGAGGTCCATTAGATGAGGTTTTATGGCCCACTAGGGCTGATCGTCCTCCTAGTAGGAAGGCTTCGCAAATAACCGCACTCGTGGGTGAGGAATGGGATGAAGTGATGAAGCAGAAGCATATTTCAACTATTTTGGGACCAATATTTGGGAATCCCCAGTTCACGTCCAGGATGGAGGCGAGAGCCTTTGGGAAATCAAGGGAGGTGGGCTGTTTTAGGTTTAAAGACTTAATACATGGCCAGTTTGAGCAATGTAAACAATCCTTTGACCAGATGGAAAGGGATCAGCTGTGTTATTATCAGCTTCGGCACTGGGTTATGTCCCCCATCAATAAGTTATCTGCCGGTAGACAACTGACTGCATTTGAAAAATCTATCTCGTCGCCCACAGGGGATACACATCTTATCCCTGCATTTTATGCTTTGCTCTCTGAAGGGATTTCCCAGGAAAAGTGGTCATATATGGGCAAGTGGCAAGGTACCTTAGACCGGCAAATATCTCAAGAAGAATGGGAGGCACTTTGGTACAATATCCCGAAATTAACTCGATCCATTCAACTAAGGGAGATGTGGTACAAAATCCTCACTCAATGGCATTACAATCCGGAAAGGCTCAGAGTGATGTATACGGAGACATCGCCGGACTGCTGGCATAAGTGCAAGGGGCAGGGGATTGGATCCACATGTGGTGGTTCTGTCTGACTTTGAAATTATTTTGGGGCCAAGTGTGCATGACTATGTAGGTGGTGTTAGGGCCAAATATACCCACGGGACAGGGGAGTGTCTTCGAAGCCTTTGGTCAAAGGACATGACTCCACAAAGAAGGGCACATAAAACGGAATGTATGGTTTTAGATATTTATTGTTTGCTTGTTAGGCACTTATACAATAAGAAAATACTGTTTCAAAGCGCCCACAGGCAGGGAGGGAGCAGGGGAGGGAGTAAATATTAAAAGCACAATATTTAAGAGTAGAGGGGGGAAAAGGTATAAGGGACAAACCTACTATGCCTTGTGAGTATTCAGAACGTGCAAGTGAAGTAAGGAGGAGGGAAGAGGTAGTAAGTGCTGGGGGTCTGAGCTCATGGGTGAGCCACAGATGAAGTGCTAGGCATGTTGAGTGCTACATGCACTGGGCCTGTGGGAGGTGCAAGGAACAAGTTACTTACCTGTAACTGTTGTTCTCCAGCATGGGTCTGGCATGGATTCACATGCTCATGAATATTCCCCGTTGTCAGGCTGGGAATCCTCGATAAAGAAAAAATCAGTATCAGCTTCGTTTCTGATCTGTCTTTCTTAGTAGTAACCAATCACTGGTCTCTGGGTCATACTGCCCCCAGCCAATGACTGCCCTCTCCCTAAGCCCCTCCCCTGGCAGCCATCCTCAGATTTGGTAGCACGTAAAGTAGCAGTATGACCAAGTGAAGAGCCGCAGAGGGGTAGGAGGGAGGGTTTGCATGTGAATCCATGCCAGACCCATACTGGAGAACAAAAGTTACAGGTAAGTAACTTCTTCCTTCTCCAGCATGGGGTCTGGCATGGATTCACATGCTCATGAATATAAGAATACATAGCAGTACACACATGCACAACCACGGGAGGTGGCAAGGCTCAACATTAAGCATTACATAAACTGAACATTAAGCAACTCTTACCTCCTCACCAGGCCCACCTTCAGGCGAACAGGTTGCGCAGCACTGCTTGGCCGACCCTGGACTTCTCCCTGGAATCCCGGTCAACGCAGTAGAATCTCGTGAAGGTGTGCGTCGCTCTCCACGTAGCAGCCCTGCAGATGTCCAGCAGGGGCACACCAGACAAGAACGCCGTGGTAGCAGCGATCGCTCTGGTTGAATGGGCTCTCGGACGGCCGGGCAACCGTCGCTTTGCCAATCGGTGACAGTGTATGATGCAGCCGGAGAGCCATCTGGAAATGGAAGCCTTTGAGAGGGCCTTCCCTTGGTTCACAGGTCCAAAGTTCATAAACAGCTGTGATGTCTTCCGAAAACTCTTTGTGCGGTCCACGTAGAACTTCAGCACTCTAGCCACATCCAGCGAGTGCAAAGTCCTCTCGGCCGGCAACAAAGGCGACGGGAAGAAAACTGGCAACACCAAGACCTCGTTGAGGTGGAAGTCCGACAGCACCTTGGGCATGAAGGAGGGGTGTGTCCTCAGCACCACCCTCGTATCGTGAAAAGTCAAGTATGGAGGTTTACAGGAGAGGGGCTGGATCTCTCCCACTGGTCGTGCAGAGGTGATGGCCACAAGAAATGCCGTTTTCCCTGACTGGAACTTCAGGGGTGCCGAATGCAGCAGTTCAAATGGGAGCCCCATGAGCTGGGACAGCACCACATTGAGCTCCTGTTAGGGAGAATTCTGTGTTAAGGCTAATTTTCCAAACCTAGTGAGTCCCCCAGCAGCTTTGCTGGATTTTCGGGGTTTATTTTTTTCTCCTGCTAAGAGTGAGACTCTTTTTCTCCCACTCTTAGACATGATTTGAGATATCCTTTGACTTTGTGATGAGTTTTATGGGCTATGGGGTCTTTTACTCCATAGGGTTTCATGTGGTTTTTGGTAAGTGTGTTACACAGCACCCTCAGTGCAGTAACACAGGGGTGTCATAGTGACCCCCAAACATAGACTCCATACCCTGGGCATGTAAAGTCACCATTGACTTTACTAGTCTTAAATTGGGAACAGAACCAGTACAAACCATCATATTGTGGAAGTACTGGTAGGGGTAATTAGATTGCCTCAGGGTCTGTTTTTCGAGGGGGCACTGTGCAGTCCCCCCTCGTCGAGTTTCTGGCTGGTGGCAGTGGTTACCATGCAAAATATTCCTTAAGAATATTTACTATGGGATTTTCCCATTCATTTTAAACGCACCACTTTTTGGTGCAATGTTAAAGATACCGCTGGGTTATTTATTTAATATTTATTCCCCGTTTGGGTCTTTTCGCCAGGACTCGGTTTTAAAATGGCGTTTGTGTTCGCCTCTGTAACGCCAACCCAAGTCGAGCCCTTTGTTCCACTTTTTGGCGGGCCTCTCCACAGAAGCCTCCAAAAGTGGTGCCACTCTGTCTGGGTCTACAGGATGTGTGGGAGGGGGGTTTAGACACCCTGGACTGAGTTGCCTCGGCAACTCAAGTCGCACTCTTGTGTGATTGACCCAGTGATGAGCCGCCCAGCTCACCACTTAGCATGTTTGAGTGACAACTAGGACTGATGAATGGGGGTTTTCTGCATGAAAGCAGGGCTTTGGGGACTGGGACTTCAGGCATCGCCACAGGACCAAAGAATCCGAAGAGGGAGAAGCTGAGCCGACCTGCAACGACGACACCACCGGTGGAGCCCTGTTGAACCGACTCACCACTTCTTCCAACGACAGAGGAGATCTTCATCCCGAAGAGTCTTCTTCCTTTGACTGGTGGGGATAACCAGTTTGCCTGCCTTTTCGCCTTCCCGGATCATCTCGTGGCCGCCTTGCCTGTGCCAAGCACCCCAACAACTGGGATACCATGTTTTACCACTACTGCGAAAAAAAGGGTAGTACCTTTTAACTGGAGAACTCCGCGGCTGGTTTCTTCCCTGGCAGTGCAACGACCTTCAGCTTTCCTCCACGGTGAGATCTTCTCTTCCTCTCTGCATCCACTGCCAGGAACAACTGCCCCCGTTGGAGGATTCTCTCCACTTTCAAGGTACCGTGATCGCCTGGCGTCCCTCGCAACTGTCTGTGTGGGGTGTCTCGTAAATCCTCATCTTACCACCTGGGTTGGCCCTAGGCTGGCTAACTGAACTTTTCTCAGCTGAACTGATTCCTTTTTAAACTCTCTTCAAGACTTTTGAAGCCTTTTAAACTGTGTGATCTTGGGCGCATTGGTGTTCTAGTTTCTCCAAGTGGGAGCCTGGCCTCTGAACGTTTTGCTCACAAGTAGACTTTGACTTTCCTGCCTTGCTGAGTGCTTCTAAAGTATTGTGCTGTGTGCTGTTCCTAATTTCTGCCTTTTCCCTCCCTTTTTCTTAACTTATTGGAGTGCCATCTTTAGTTAAGCGCTCACCTCTGTCTGGAAATAAGTGGTGTTAACTAAGACTTGTCTAATAAGGAATAAGGGATGTATATATATTAATAGTGACTGTGTTTTTGAACTTGCTTACAATAATAGTGCTAGAGTGTTTCTAAGTGTGTCTTTAAATAAATAATTATATACTTGATACCAAAGCTCTGGTTAGTGTTTGCCTGTGCTACTGTATTTTGGTACCTATCTTGTATACTCTATATACTGTCTAACTCTTCTTGAGAGAAGTCTGGCTGCTCAGCCACAGCTACCAGGTAAATCTGGGTGGTACAGATTGCTACCAATTGGGTTTATTGCCAACATCTGTAGTCTTCAGCCTTTTGCAGTGGTCCCTAAGGGCACTGCACAGGTTTCTGCCTAACACTGGTGGCAGCGGTGGGATTTGTATTGAGTATACACTTTAGTGTGCTTATAGCTACCTTAGTGCAACTAACCACAAAGCTTAGCACTAAAAAGTTTATTTTCTAAACCTGTCAACTATGGAAAGTTATAGTCAAGAGTCCCTTGCTACAAAAACTGCTGATTGTTTAAGAGTTCTCTGTAAGCATAAGAATCTCCCGACTAAAGGCAAGCAAATGGAGCTAATAGAAAGGTTGTTAGCAAACCAAAGTCTGGATTGTGGTTCAGAGGAACCTACCACTCCAGCAAATGTAGATAAGAGCAATGATATTGATATTGAACTAGTATTGATAACCTTGAGTCAGAAGTAGAAGATGAGGGGGAAGATGATCTAGTTGTCTCCCCTGGGCCTCTACCTGCCCTGCCAGCTGTACCTACTGGACCTTTACCAGGTCCCACACTTAGTCCTCAATATCTGGAACTAGAGAAAATGAAACTTGAATTGGAGTTTAAGAGACTTAATACTCAAGCAGAACAAAGACACCAAGAACTGAATCAAGAACTAAGGCTCAGGGAAATGGAGCTCAAGCATGAGTTAGAGATGAAAAAATTGTCTGTGGAAAATGCTTCTCTCTCCGGATCCTCTAGGAATTCCAGTCCCAAAAGACCCTGGATGCCTAAAGAGCTTGTGGGTATGTATGAGCCTACGTTGGATGTGTTGGATTGGTTGAGTTTGTTTGAGTATAATCATGGGCTACAGGACATCACAGGAAAAGCGTTGCTTACCTGGTGGCTCTCTAGGCTCCCCCCTGTTGCAACTGATGCGGTAATGGAGTTGGGGAGGAGGATAGGAAGGATTATGAATGTGTGAAGCTAACTTTGATAGCTAGATTTGGGAAGACCCCTTCCCAGTACCTTAAGAGGTTTAGGAACCTCAAAAAGCATGAGGGTACCCCTTGGGCTACCTGGGTGAGTGAAAGTTTGAAGAATTTAGAGGGATGGATTAAGGGTTACAAGGTGAACACTTATGAGGGAATGAAGAATCTTGTGATGTTGGAGTCAATGTATGATGCCTGCTCTCCAGAGCTCAGACAGCACTTAGCTGATTCAAAGGAATTAGATTCCAGAAAACTAGCTAAGGCTGCTGACTTGTGGGTGGCCAACAGGGCTACTCACAAGGACTCTGGGGACACTCAGAAAAAGGATGAGGGGAAACAGCCTAAAAAGGACTCCAAAGAGAATTCTAATAATTCCAATCCCAAAGAGGGCCCCAAACCAAACAATAAGGGTGTTAGGGAGAATTCTCTGTTTAGGCTGAATTTCCTAACCTAGTGAGTCCCCCAGCAGCTTTGCTGGATTTTTGAGGTTTATTTTTTTCTCCTGCCAAGAGTGAGACTCTTTTACCCACACTCTTGGGCATGATTTGAGTGTGTTTCTTTGAATCTAGATGTGTTTAATGGGCTATGGGGTCTTTTACTCCATAGGGCTTCATGTGTTTTTGTGATGTGTGTTACACAGCACCCTCAGTGCAGTGACACAGGGGTGTCATAGTGACCCCCCCAGTATAGACTCCATACCCTGGGACTGACTACTGTCTCCCAGGGCATGTAAAGTCACCATTGACTTTACTAGTCTTAAATTCTGAACAGAACCAGTACAAACCATCATATTGTGGACGTACTGGCTGGGGCAATTCAATTGCCCCAGGGTCTGTTAGTCGAGAGGGCACGTCTCCGTCCCCCCTGATCGAGTTTTGGCTGGTGGCAGTGGATACTACTTTTTATATTCAACCGCAAATATTTTCCTATGGGATTTCCCATTGTTTTAGGCTACTATCTTTATTTAATTATTTACGGTAGCCTCGAACATACCGCCGGTTTATTTAATTAATATTAATTCTCTGGTTGGAATTTTTTGCCAAAACTTGATTCTAAAATGGCGTTTGTGTTCTCTTCTGTGACTCCAACCCAAGTCGAGCCCTTTGTTCCACTTTTTGGCGGGCTTCTCCACAGAAGCCCTCCAAAGTGGTGCCACTCTGTCTGGGGTACTTAGGAGGGGTGGAGGGGGATTTAGGCACCCTGGACTGAGTTGCCTAGGCAACTCAAGTCACACTCTGCCCTGATTGGCCCAAGTGGTGAGCCGGCCGGCTCACCACTTAGCATGTTTGAGAGACAGCTAGGCTGAGTGAATGGGGGTTTTCTGCATAAAAGCAGGTCTTTGGGGACTGGAACTTCAGAAATCGCCACAGGACCTAACAATCCGATGAGGGAGAGGCTGAGCCGACCTGCCATGACACCACCACCGGTGGAGCCCTGCTGGACCATCTCACCACTTTTCCCAACGACAGAGGAGATCTCCTGCCGGAGAGTCTTCTTCCTTTGACTGGTGGGGATAACCAGTTTCACCGTCTTTTCGCCTTCCCGACGTACCTCGTGGCCGCCTTGCCTGTGCCAAGCACCCCAGCAACCGGGATACCACGTTTTACCACGACCGCGAACAAAGGTACCACCTTTAACCGGAAAACTCTGCGGCTGGTTTCTTCCCTGGTAGTGCAACGACTTTCATCTTTCCTCCAAGTCAAGATCTTCTCTTCCCCTGGACGACGACATGACTTGCACCCACTGCCAGGAACAACTGCCACCGCTGGAGGATCCTTCCCACTTAAGGTACCGTGTCCCGCCAGGCTTCCCTTGCCAACGACTGTATGGGGTAGATTTAGCCCCCGGCTTTCGAACCTGGGTTAGCCTGGGACACCCACGCTAAACTTTCTTAAGCCCTCTAAAACTCTTTTTGAACCCTCTGCAAGACTTTCAAAGCCTAGTGTAACTGTGTGATCTTGGGCGCATTTGTGCTCTGCTCTCTCTAAGAGTGGGCCCAGCCTTTGGACTTTGGCTCACCAGTGACTTTTGCTCTTCTGCCTTGCTAACAGTGTTCCTGAATCTTAGAGTGGTGTACCTTTCCATATTCTGTCTTTTTCCTTCTCTTTCTCACAAACTTATTGGAGTGCCATCTAGTTAGGCGCTCACCTCTGTATGAAAATAAGTGGTGTTTTACTGTGACTTATCTGATAAGGAAAGGGGGTGTATATATTACAATAGTAACTGGGTTTAGAATCTTTTACAATAAGAGTGCTGGAGTGTTTCAAACCGTGTGATTTTAAATAAATAATTATATACTTTGATACCAAAGCGCTGGTCAGTGTTTGCTTGTATTATTGTATCTGGGTACCTATTGTGTATACTTTGCATACTGTCTAACTCTTCTTGAGGGAAGTCTGACTGCTCAGCCACAGCTACCAGGTAAATCTGGGTGGTGCAGACTGCTACCAAGTGGGTCTACTGCCAACACCTGTAGTCTTAAATCTTTTGCAGTGTTCTCTAAGGGAACTGCACAGGTTTCTGCCTAACAAAGGGTAAGCCACAAGGGAAACCAAATCAGAGTAGTGTACCTTCTGGTGGTAAACCAGAAGGAGGTCAGAGCAAGCCACCATTCCAGAAAGCATTTGGTAAATGCCATGTTTGTAGCTCGCCTGACCATGTGAAAGGAGATCCCAGATCTAAGGGTAAACCTTCAGGGGTCCAGCTTGTCTCCTTAGCCTTCGCTCCAGAGGAGGAAGTACAAATGGCAAGTGGAAACTTTCTACTACTGGCTGATGAACCCACTGGAGTCTCAGCCAGTGTTTCTTTAGTGTCTCTGGGTCTGTGAGAACAACAGAATTTAGATGTCTATAACTCTATCCCAGATAATACTAAAGAGTATTATAAGGACAGTGTCCAGGTGAATGGTCAGGAGACTCCTGCCACTAGGGACACTGGGGCCAGCATAACTGTGGTGGATAAATCATTTTTTCAGGCAGAGGATGTTGCTAAGGCACCCAAACGCCTCACCAAGTTAGCTGGGGGGCCTGTGCAGATGCTTCCCCAGTTACCAGTTCTCATCCAGTGTAATGACATGACTGTGAAGATACCTGTCAGCATACAAAGTGAGGTACCAGGAAGGGTTCTGTTGGGTGATGACCTGAATACTCTTGGAGTTGTGTCACATACCCCCAGACCTCCTAGTAAAAGGTTACAGGAGCTCACCAGACCTGCAAGAGAGAGAACCATGAGAGGTATTCCCAAGGAGATGATGAAGAAGGATATCACTCCTACTCCACTGGAGTTACAACTTGCTATCTATGAACAACAAGAAGCAAGGCGAAACCCAAGACTTCTAGGAAACAGCCAGCAGCAATCACTCCAGTGCTTCCAACAAGGACTTCCCCTAGGTTGTCCAAAGTTACACCTGTCATTTCACCTCCAGCTGAGGCTGAGAGGGAGGTACAACCCTGTGTGGTTGAGCTAGACTCTGAAGAGAAGCTAGTGGAAGGCCAAGAACTCATTGGAGATCTGGATCCAGTTGACCATCCTGAGCTGCAGTCTTTACTGGCAGAAGGTGGACCCAACAGGGCAGACTTCAGTAAGGGACAGAGAGAATGTCCAACTCTGGAAGGTCTTCGCCAACAGGCAGCTTCTAAGGCTGATGGGCAAGAGCCTGGGAAGTATAGGTTGCACTGGGAAGATGGCCTCTTCTACAGTGAACCAACTGAGTCTGCACCTGGAGACTACAAGCGGCCTGTACTACCTCAAGACAACAGACAACAGTTCTTGCAACTGGCCCATGAGATTCCTTTGGCTGGTCACTTGAGTTTCGAGAAGACCAAGGAAAAGCTCTCACTCTACTTTTATTGGCCAAAGATGGGGGCTGATGTAGATAAGTTTTGCAAGAGCTGCCACACCTGCCAAACTTCTGGTAAGGTTGGTTCCAAGAATGTGGCACCTTTAGTGCCTCTTCCAGTTATGGGAGTCACATTTGAGAGGGTAGGGATTGACATTGTTGGTCCCCTTGATCCCCCAACCTCCTCAGGCAACAGGTGTATCCTTGTTGTAGTAGACCATGCTACTAGGTACCCCGAGGCAATTCCTATGAGGACTGTTACAGCTCAGGCTGTGGCTAAGGCCCTCCTTGGTATTTTTGCCAGGTTTGGGTTTCCTAAGGAAGTAATCTCTGACAGGGGGTCAAATGTTATGTCCCACTACATGAAAGCCATGTGGAAAACCTGTGGAGTTACTTACAAGTTCTCTACCGCCTACCACCCTCAGACAAACGGATGGTAGAATGGTTCAACAGAACCATGACGAGCATGATAGGTGCTTTAGAAGATCCCCTTAAAAGAAAGTGGGACCTTCTATTGCCATGCCTTCTCTTTGCTTATAGAGAAGACCCTCAGGAGGGAGTAGGTTATTCTCCCTTTGAACCTCTTTATGGCCATCCAGTCAGAGGTCCATTGGCCCTGATTAAGGAGGGGTTGGAGAGTGCTCCTTCCCCCAAGCCAGTCAGAGTGACTGACTATGTGATAGGTCTCCGGAGGTGAATGTCACACATGATGGCAGAAGCTAGTGATAACCTGAAAGCTGGGCAAGCTTTGGTCAAGCATTGGCATGGCCAAAAGGCTAACATGGTTGATTTCACCCAGGACCAGCTAGTTCTAGTTATGATCCCCACAAGGCAGAGGGCCTTGCAAGATAAATGGATGGGACCCTTCAAGGTTGTGGGTAAACCTGGAGAGGTGAACTATCTGGTGGACTTGGGCAATCCCAAGGAGGCTCCCAGAGTCTTCCACACCAACCGACTAAAGGCGTATGTCTCCAGGCCTGAAGTAGGAGCCTTGCTTCTAGCTTCAACAGAAGAGGAAGAAGAGAGTGAAGCTCTCCCTGATCTCCTCAGAGGCTTACCCTTGGATGAAAAGATTGAAGGAGTAAATCTCTCTTCAAATCTGACACCTCAGCAACAAGAAGAGTGCAAATCTATGTTAAATCAGTTTGCCTCTCTGTTCTCACTTTCACCAGGCTTGACCCCTGGGGACAGCATGATATACTCACTGGTGACTGTCTACCAGTCAAAAGCAGAGGATATAGAATGTCAGAAAATGTAAGGACCCACATCAATGGGGAGGTCAAGAAGATGCTTGATCTCGGGGTAATAGAGCCCTCTACTAGTCCATGGTCTAGCCCAGTTGTGTTAGTACCAAAGGCAGGATCCAAAGAATTGAGATTCTGTGTGAATTATAGAGCTCTTAATGCAGTCACCAATACTGATGCCCACCCTTTGCCAAGGACAGATGAGTTGGTGGATAGACTTGGTTCAGCCAAGTTCCTCAGCACATTTGACCTTACGTCAGGCTATTGGCAAATAGCCCTGACAGACCATGCAAGGAGAAAACTGCATTTTCTATCACAGTTGGCTTATACCAATTTAAGGGTATGCCTTTTGGACTGAAACATGCACCTGCAACCTTCCAAAGGATGGTAAATCCGGTTCTGGCTTGGATGGAGGACTTCTGCATGGTATACTTGGATGACATTGCAGTATTCAGCTAATCCTGTGAAGAGCATGTTAACCGCCTAGGACATGTTTTGCAGGCTCTTGGACACGCCAATCTGACTATAAAGGCAAGTAAATGCAAGATTGGTCAGAGTAAGGTGGTCTACCATGGGCATGAGGTAGGAGGTGGAGAAATAAGGCCTTTGCTCAGTAAGATTGAAGCTGCGCAAAATTGGACAACACCTTCAACTCAAACCCAGGTGAGAGCCTTCCTAGGCCTCACTGGGTATTACAGGAATTTCATAGAGAACTATGGGACCATAGCTTCTCCACTGAATGTAATCTCCACTCCAAAATTCCCTAAGAAGGTCAAATGGAATGAGGAGTGCAATCAGGCCTTTGAAAACCTGAAACTGCCAAGCACCAGTATTGAGAGCTCCTGACTACCACCAAACTTTCATTGTACAGACAGATGCTTCTAATGTAGGTATAGGTGCAGTCCTTAGCCAACTGGATGAGAAAGGTAGGGAGCACCCCATTTGCTTTATCAGCAGAAAGCTGAAGGATCCTGAGACAAGGTGGGCAACAATTGAAAGAGAATGTTTTGCTATTGTGTGGGCACTGAAGAAGTTTAGGCCATACTTGTATGGTTCTACTTTTGTCATTCAGACTGACCACCGACCCTTGAGATGGTTGATGCAAATGAAGGGGGAAAACCCAAAACTACTGAGATGGTCAATCTGCCTGCAAGGGTTTGATTTCACCATTGAGCACAGGTCAGGGTGTCACCACCAAAATGCTGACGGTCTCTCTAGGATGTATGTCATCGACTAGAGGTATGAGATTCATCCAGGAGTGGATTAAATCCTCCTGTCCCTTAGTCTGGGGGGGCGAGTGTTAGGGAGAATTCTCTGTTAAGGCTAATTTCCCAAACCTAGTGAGTCCTCCAGCAGCTTTGCTGGATTTCTGGGGTTTATTTTTTCTCCTGCTAAGAGTGAGACTCTTTTTCTCCCACTCTTAGACATGTTTTGAGATATCCTTTGACTTTGTGATGTGTTTTATGGGCTATGGGGTCTTTTACTCCATAGGGTTTCATGTAGTTTTGGTAAGTGTGTTACACAGCACCCTCAGTGCATTAACACAGGGGTGTCATAGGGACCCCCAAACATAGACTCCATACCCTAGGACTGACTACTGTCTCCCAGGGCATGTAAAGTCACCATTGACTTTACTAGTCTTAAATTGGGAACAGAACCAGTACAAACCATCATATTGTGGAAGTACTGGTAGGGGTAATTAGATTGTCCCTGGATCTGATTTTTGAGGGGGCACTGTGCGGTCCCTCCTTGTCGAGTTTCTGGCTGGTGGCAGTGGTTACCACGCAAAATATTCCTTAAGAATATTTACTATGGGATTTTCCCATTCATTTTAAACGCACCACTTTTTGGTGCAATGTTAAAGATACCGCCGGGTTATTTATTTAATATTTATTCCCCAGTTGGGTCTTTTCGCCAGGACTCGGTTTTAAAATGGCGTTTGTGTTTGCCTCTGTAACGCCAACCCAAGTCGAGCCCTTTGTTCCACTTTTTGGCGGGCTTCTCCACAGAAGCCTCCAAAAGTGGTGCCACTCTGTCTGGGTCTACAGGATGTGTGGGAGGGGGTTTAGGCACCCTGGACTGAGTTGCCTCGGCAACTCAAGTCGCACTCTTGTGTGATTGGCCCAGTGGTGTGCCGCCCAGCTCACCACTTAGCATGTTTGAGTGACAGCTAGGACTGATGAATGGGGGTATTCTGCATAAAAGCAGGGCTTTTGGGACTGGGACTTCAGGCGTCGCCACAGGACCAAAGAATCCGAAGAGGGAGAAGCTGAGCCGACCTGCAACGATGACACCACCGGTGGAGCCCTGCTGAATCGACTCACCACTTCTTCCAACGACAGAGGAGATCTTCATCCCGAAGAGTCTTCTTCCTTTGACTGGTGGGGATAACCAGTTTGCCCGCCTTTTCGCCTTCCCGGATCATCTCGTGGCCGGCTTGCCTGTGCAAGCACCCCAGCAACCGGGATACCATGTTTTACCACTACCGCGAAAAAAAGGGTAGTACCTTTTAACCGGAGAACTCCGTGGCTGGTTTCTTCCCTGGCAGTGCAACGACCTTCAGCTTTCCTCCACGGCGAGATCTTCTCTTCCTCTGGACAACGCCGTGACTTTCATCCACTGCCAGGAACAACTGCCCCCGCTGGAGGATTCTCTCCACTTTCAAGGTACTGTGTCCGCCTGGCCTCCCTCGCAACGGTCTGTGTGGGGTGTCTCCTCATCTTACCACTTGGGTTGGCCCTAGGCTAGCTAACCGAACTTTTAAAATGTGTCATCTTGGGCGCATTGGTGTTCTACTCTCTCCAAGAGGGAGCCTGGCCTCTGAAGTTTTTGCTCACAAGTAGACTTTGACTTTCCTGCCTTGCTGGGTGCTTCTAAAGTATTGTGTTGTGTGCTGTTCCTAATTTCTGCCTTTTCCCTCCCTTTTTCTTAACTTATTGGAGTGCCATCTTTAGTTAAGCGCTCATCTCTGTCTGGAAATAAGTGGTGTTAACTAAGACTTGTCTAAAAAAGGAATAAGGGATGTATATATATTAATAGTGACTGTGTTTTTGAACTTCCTTAGAATAATAGTGCTAGAGTGTTTCTAAGTGTGTCTTTAAATAAATAATTATATACTTGATACTAAAGCTCTGGTCAGTGTTTGCCTGTGCTACTGTATTTTGGTACCTATCTTGTATACTCTATATACTGTCTAACTCTTCTTGAGAGAAGTCTGGCTGCTCAGCCACAGCTACCAGTTAAATCTGGGTGGTACAGACTGCTACCAATTGGGTTTACTGCCAACACCTGTAGTCTTAAGCCTTTTGTAGTGGTCCCTAAGGGAACTGCACAGGTTTCTGCCAAACAGCTCCCAAAGAGACGATCGCCCCGGGGTCCTGGAGTAGCGGGAGATCGCCGCTAGATGAATCTTGATGGAGGCTTGCGCTAGCCCGCCTTGGCCAGCGACAGTACGTACGGCAGCACCTGAGGGGCCGTAATCCGCAGAGGGTTAATCTTCTGTGCACGGCACCAGACAGAGAACCTGTTCCATTTGTGTCCATAACACTTGAGAGTCGAGGGCGCCCTGGCCTTTGCAAGTACCTCCTTGCAGTCCATGAAAAAACAACAGAGTGCCCAACAAGCTACCTATTGATGTTGCATGTAGGTTGGAAATTCAAATTCACACTGGGTGAGTACTGGTATTCATCTTATGTGAAACATATACCACAAGATGAACAAAAGGTTTGGTTTTCAAATAAAGGCTTCAATTTATTTTTTATACATACTAAAAAGGACACCAAAAAAGTCTGTGGGGACTTGACAGGCCTCACCTTGGACATGTCCATGGTCGACAGCTGTTGCACCTTGCCTAGGATGGCCTTCGTCCTCTCCTCTGACGGAGATGCCAGTCGCGCCACTGTGTCGAGCTTGGCTCCCAGAAAAAGGGCGACTTGCGACGGTACCAGGTGCGATTTTGTGAAGTTGATCGAAAATCCTAGATCCGTGAGCAGTTGGACGGTCTTCCTTGTGCGTTCGACGGCGAGTTCCCTTGACTCTGTCCGGATGAGCCAGTCGTCCAGGTATGGGTAGATGTGGATCCCCTGTAGGTGCAGCCGCACCGCCACTGGTGCTAGGCACTTGGTGAACACCCTGGGCGCCAACTTCAGTCCGAAGGGAAGGGCCTTGAACTGGTAGTGCCGTCCTTGGACTTCCAATGTTTTTACAAGATGGGGATGTGAAAGTAGTTGTCCTCCAAGTCCAGCCACGATAGGAAGTCGCCTTCCTCCAGTTGTCCCAGCACGTGCTGGAGGGTTACCATCCGGAACTTCTGGGACCTGATGTACTTGTTTAGACGACGAAGGTCCAGTATGGGTCGCCAACCGCCGGTCTTTTTCCTTACGAGGAAGTACCGCAAGTATACTCCGGAGCCTCGGAGCCTCTTTGGGACGAGTTCGATGGCTCCTTTCTTTAGCATCGCTCATGCCTCCAGTAGTAGTTGTGGGACGTGATTTTCCATTCTGGCCACAGGTGAAATACGGGGACACCTTCTTAGAAATTCCAGTGTGTGCCCGCGGGCCAGAGCATCCAGCACCCAACGGTCGGTGGTATCACATCTGACACTGTGATCTACAGGGTCTGCGAGAGGATCAGTAATATCTTCAAAATCACTGGCCTTACTGTGTTACCCAGACTTCCCTTCCTCCTCCTCCTCACCTGAAGACGTGGAATAGTCTGACTTCTTTCTGCGGGAAAGTCTGACGTATGGTTTCTTCTTTTTTAGGAGGAAGGGTCTGCTTCGGAAAGAAGCCACCGTGGTCTCTGTGAAAGAGAGACCTACCGAGGCTCCCCTCCGCGACAGCCAGAAAAGGGGAAAAACCGTAGAACGGAAAAAAAACCTGGGTCCAGAGCAGTGGCAGGTGATGGAAGTCCGCTGTATCGGAAGCGACGACTGGAGTCTCCTCAGCCGGGGAGATGGGAACAGCGACCAAGCCTGGATCCAAACCGAAGGTACACTGCCGGAGCACAAGTAAACTTCCTCAGCCGAGGATACGAAAACAGAAAGGCCAAAGCATCCGACAGACAGGTAGGTGAAACTGAATGAAGGAGAAGCCAATGTACAGATCGAAGGATTTGCGAGAATAGGGAAGTCCGAGCGGACCAGAGAGCAGAAGGGGGAGAGGCAAGCGAACCAGAGTGAAAACAGGAGGCAGGGAAGCAGTAGCGAATCAGGGGAATCGCAAATGAGGAGAGAAGGGGAAACCAGGGAGGCTGAGCAGAAGGCAACAAGGGGGCAAATAAAAGGAAAAACTAGCGCACGCAACAGAACAGAGAAAAACTCAGTTGCAACGCGCGGAATGTTGACTGCCAAGTGTTGATAAACGATCGGCGGCCGCCATCTTGAAAACAACTAGACCGAGGCCGGCAGAAGGGAGGAAACGTGACGGCATAATCTAATGGCGTCCACGTTTCCACCTTCTCCACAGGCTCCAGCCACCTGCGGCCGTGACAGTATGCCTCCTCCAGAGACTTCTCCCTCCCGGCCTTCCAGGATGAAGTTGATGGAACCTGCGTAACAATCGGGGAGAATGGATGTGAAAATGAGGTTCCCAGGTATCCTCTGAGGAAGGATAACCCTTGCAATGTACAGGGTACTCAAGACGTCCCCGATTATACCTTGAGCCTCGTATCTGAGACACTTCATATTCCTCAGAGGCAGGATCAGGCAAAGTCCATATCTTGGGGGGTGCTTGCTTCCGGGTATCGGACAAAAAGGGGCTTAGTAGGGATGAATGAAATACCGGATGAATCCGCTTAAGTTCCCTTTGTAACTTAAGACGGTAAGCCACCGGATTAATCTTTGATGAGATCTCAAATGGTCCAATATATCGAGGTGACAGTTTTGAAGGGCGAACCCAACGAGGCAGGAACTTAGTGGATAACATGACTTTAGAGCCTATGTCCCAGGCTGGTACTTGTTTCCTGTGTTTATCCGACTGCTCCTTGTAGCGTTGGCTAGCCTTTTGCAAACATTGACGGGCTGAGTTGTGGGCTTCCTTGATCTGTCCAAGAGTGGTCTCCAACGAAGGAATGTTAGATTCATCCCAAAAGTCTGGGATGATGGATTGTGGATTGAACCCGTAGGTACAGAAGAACGGACTGACCCCAGTGGCAGAATGAACTGCGTTATTGTATGCAAACTCTGCGGTTGGGAGTAGGTCCACCCAGTTGTCCTGTTGCTGATTGGAGAAACACCTCAGGTACTGTTCTAAAGTTGCATTCAGTCTTTCGGTCTGCCCGTTAGTCTGGGGATGGAGTCCCCACGAGAGAGCTCTTTCGATGCCCAATATCTCACACAGGGCAGTCCAGAATCTGGATGTATATTGGCTTCCCCTATTAGAGACTATCTTTTGAGGAAGACCATGCAACCTAAAAATGTCCTTGAGGAAGACTTCGGCCATAACTGAAGCTGACGGAATCTTAGCCAATGGAGAGAAATGGGCGAGTTTAGAGAAGGTGTCCACCGTAACCATTATGCATGTACAGCCTCGGAAGGCAGGCAACTCAACAATAAAGTCCGTAGAGATGCATTTCCAGGGTCCCTGAGGGCACCGTTGGAGTAAACGCAAGGGTTTCAAGGTGAAATTCTTACTCTGAAGACATACCATGCAAGATTGAACAAAGGCCTGGGTATCAGCCTTCATGTTGGGCCAAAAGAATGATCTCTGTAGAAGATCTAGAGCGCCTCGCACCCCGCGATGACCGGCGGTCTTGGTGTCATGACACCACTGAGTCACTCGTCGTCTGAGACTAGGGGAAGGAACAAACAGCTTGCCTTGGATGAAGTGTAAACCATCTTTAGAAGTGGCAGGGTTGTTGCCCATATTGAGGGAAGACTCGTGGAGGATAGTTTCTCTTACTTCATCCAACAAACTGGTCACTGTGGATATGATCCGGGTGTGAGGAAACATGAGTTCCTTGTTGCGTGTCAACTGGACCTCGTCTCTACGGGAGAGTGCGTCCGCGACTTGGTTTTGGGAACCAGGAATGAAAGTTATGGAAAAGTGAAACTGGGCGAAGAAATGAGCCCATCTGGCTTGATGGGTGTTATAACACTCTTGCTGCTTGAGAATCTGAAGGTTCTTAATATCCGTTCGTATCTGGAACGGGTGAAGACTTCCTTGAAGCAAATGTCTCCACTCTAAGTAAGCTAACTTCATGGCTAGTAGTTCCTTTTCAATGACAGAATAGTTGCGCTGGCTAGAGCTCAAGGTCTTAGAAAAGTATGCCACTGGGTGTTCAAGGTCTTTGATTTTCTGAAGAAGTACCGCACCCACAGCTGCTGCAGATGCGTCAGTCTCCAAAATGAAGGGTTGTAATTGGTCGGGTTGTTTCGAGATGGGAGCAGTACAAAAGCGGAGTTTTAAGCCGAGGAAACTTTCTTCAGCTTCATTGGACCAGAAGAATGATTTTGAAGACTTCTTTAGTAGTGAAGTGATGGGGAGAGTGAGTAGGGAGAATCCTAAAATGAACTTCCGATAGAAGTTTGCCAGCCCCAAAAAGCGTTGGATTTCCTTGACTGAAGATGGCGAGGGCCAGGACAGGATGGCGTCAACCTTCTTTGGGTCCATGGTAATCCCTTTGTCGGGCAGGATGAATCCCAGGTAGGACAGTGAGGATTGGGCGAATGCGCACTTCTCAAGTTTAACCAGAAGGCTGTGTTGTTGCAGCCTGCGCAAGACTTCCTTAACGTGTAGAACATGCTCCTCCTGACTCCTTGAGAAGACTAGGATGTCGTCTAGGTAGACCACAGTGTTAAGACTCAGCAGATCCGAAAACAATCGATCCATAAACCTTTGGAAGATTGAAGGTGCATTTACTAGGCCAAACGGAATCACTTGATACTCGAACAATCCATAGGGGGTGCAAAAAGCAGTCTTCCACTCATCTCCTGTTCTTATACGGAACAGATGGTACGCATTTCGAAGATCCAGTTTCGTAAAAATTATGGAACCCTGAACTGCCTCCAAGATTTCCGAGATTATAGGCATGGGGTAGCGATCTTTAATAGTCACCCTGTTTAATCCCCTGTGATCGATACAGGGTCGCAGTTCCTTTGTGTCTCGTTTGGGTATAAAGAACAGAGACGCTCCTGCAGGAGATTTGGAGGGTCTAATAAGACCGTTGGCTAGGTTGTCATCCAGGTAGTCTCTGAGCACAGCCTTCTTGGACACAGATAGTGGATAAATCCTTCCAAAGGGAACTAATGCCTGTGGAATCAGGTCTATGCCACAATCCTTGGGTCTGTGTGGAGGGAGTCTGATGGGAATTTGTTCCTTGAAGACTTCCGAGAACTCAGAAAGGTGCTCAGGTATGCAATGTATCGAGCTCTTCTCTATAGCAGACATAGTCGTTACAATTTCAAACATGGGGCTCCGGAAGGCATTTTCTTTGACAGTATTCGGAGTGAAAACTTAGTAGATTCCTAGACCAATCCACAGAAGGATTGTGTTTTCTGAGCCAGCCGATCCCCAGAATAACAGGGAAATGGGCTGCGCGGATGATATCAAACTTGATGGTCTCGGTATGCTGGTGAATGCACATCTTTATCTCCTCAGTGGTGTGAGTATAAGTCCAGAACATAAAGGAGTTCCATCCACTCCTTCGACCTTTTGGTCCTCTTTCTTCTCTATCCTGATCAAGCCCACCTTATCTGCCCATAAGGTGTCTAGGAAGTTTCCTGCGGCTCCACAATCCAAAAGAGCCTGCGTTTCTACTTCCCTTTTGCGAAAACAGAGTTTGATGTTGATGACCATAAGAAGCGAATCCTCTGTGGATGAGACAGAAAGAGAGGTATAGGAACAAGGCAAAGCCCCTCGATAGTCTGTCCCTCTGACTATCGAGGGCGGTTGTTTCCCGACCTCCTGGGAGGCACATCAGGACAATCTCTTAGCAGATGATTCGCAGCACCACAATAAAAACACAATTTCCCATCACTTCTCCTCTTCTTTTCTTCTGCTGTTAATGGTGCTCTGGTGGTTCCAATCTGCATGGGTTCATCCCGGACAAGTCTGGTAGTAGGTGAGGAGGATGCTGGGAGGGTATCCAAGAAAGGAGTAGGGCCTCGATTCTTCTTCTTCTCATTCTTCCGTTCAGTAAGGCGGAAATCTATTCGTAACACAGTGGTTTGAAGATCAGAAAAAGTCGCTGGACGAGTGAGTTCGTCTTTCAGCTCTTCCCGCAATCCTCTTCGGAAGATGGTATACTGCGCCTGCTCTTGCCAGCCGGCTTCAGCAGCGAGTTTCTTGAAGGTCGAGATGTATGATAGTAAATCAGAACTCCCTTGGCGCACATCCAGGAGGTCTTCGCTGGCTACGTGAGCGCATTTTGTTCGCAAAAAGGTGTTCTTCAAGAGATCCTTGAAGGCTGCCTAATCCTGCAGAACAGGATCGGAAAGGGATACCAAAGAAGTGGCCCATGCCAAGGCGTTTCCAGTCATATGTGTGATCATGAATCCCACCTTTGCATGGTCAGTAGAAAAGGTGTTCTTGCGAAAAGTGAAGTGAATGTTGCAGGCTTCCAAAAATTCTTTCACCCTCCTTTCTGAGCCGTCAAATTTCCCGGATACCAGGGGATGCGGGGGCAAATCCGAGGTCTGTTGTTCCCTGGCCACTACCCTTTGCTGGAGGGCCGCGTTATCCGCCTTGAGGGCTTGTACTTCTACATTGAGGGTTTGAACAGCTACTACTAACTCCTGCAGCTGCTGTTGCGTAGCCATGGTTTCTTCTGGCGTTGCAAGCTATCACATCTGACACTATGATCTACAGGGTCTGCGAGAGGATCAGTAATATCTTCAAAATCACTGGCCTTACTGTGTTCCCCAGACTTCCCTTCCTCCTCCTCCTCACCTGAAGACGTGGAAATGTCCGACTTCTTTCTGCGGGAAAGTCTGACGTATGGCTTCTTCTTTTTTAGAAGGAAAGGTCTGCCTCAGAAAGAAGCCACCGTGGTCTCTGTGAAAGAGAGACCTACCGAGGCTCCCCTCCGCGACAGCCAGAAAAGGGGAAAAAACGTAGAACGGAAAAAACCCCTGGGTCCAGAGCAGTGGCAGGTGATGGAAGTCCGCTGTATCCGAAGCGACGACTGGAGTCTCCTCAGCCGGGGAGATGGGAACAGCGACCAAGCCTGGATCCAAACCGGAGGTACACTGCCAGAGCACAAGTAAACTTCCTCAGCCGAGGATACGAAAACAGAAAGGCCAAAGCATCCGACAAACAGGTAGGTGAAACTGAATGAAGGAGAAGCCAATGTACAGATCGAAGGATTTGCGAGAGTAGGGAAGGCCGAGCGGACCAGAGAGCAGAAGGGGGAGAGGCAAGCGAACCAGAGTGAAAACGGGAGGCAGGGAAGCAGTAGCGAATCCGGGGAATCCCAAACGAGGAGAGAAGGGGAAACCAGGGAGGCTGAGCAGAAGGCAACAAGGGGGCAAATAAAAGGAAAAACTAGCGCACGCAACAGAACAGAGAAAAACTCAGTTGCAACGCGCGGAACGTTGACTGCCGAGTGTTGATAAACTATCGGCGGCCGCCATCTTGAAAACAACTAGACCGAGGCCCGCAGAAGGGAGAAAACGTGATGGCATAATCTAATGGCGTCCACGTTTCCACCTTCTTCACAGGCTCCAGCCGCCTGCGGCCGTGACAGGTGGAGATAGACTCCCACACGCTGAGGTGGGGGCCGACACTACAGCCGGTTTAATCCTGCTTGGCCGCGGCCGTGCCGCCCTGGCCTCCTTGCCGACGATGACGAGATCCTCCTTGCTTGACGCGTCTTCTGTAGGCCTCCTGCGACGAGGAGCGAGCCGCCTGGCGGTACGTCGAGGAGCTGCCGGCAAATCCTTTGGAGGCACCCTGCTTGCCTCCGGAAACCGAAAGGGCGGCCGTCGTTGCTAGGGAATGCCTCAAGCACAAGCCGTCTCCGTGTTGGCCTTGATGGCTTGCAGCGACTCGTCCACTGCCTTGCCAAACAGGTTGTTCCCGTCGAAGGGCATGTTCAGGACCCTGGTCTGCACGTCTTGACGGAAATCGGTTGCCTTGAGCCAACTGCGCAGGCGAAGTCAAACGCTGTTGCCCATTTGGCGGAAGCCGGTGTTGGCAATGTCCGTGGCGTGGTCCGATGCCACCTCTCCCTCCTGTAGGATCTCTAGGGCCTCCGCCCTCTTGTCATCCGGGAGGAAATCCAGCAGGGGAGCGATCTTAAACCATAGCTCCCTGTCGTAGCGGGCCACAATTGCGAGGGCGTTGGCCGCTTTAATGGTAGTCGCTGCTGATGAGATGACCCGTCGTCCCATGGCGTCCAGTTTCTTCCCCTCGTCGTCCGGCGGAGATGTCGAAGTTGACGCTGCCGCCCGGCCGCTTTCTTCTTGGTTGCTACGGAGACAATCGGATTCGGGGTGGGCTGTGCCCCAAGGCACATGGGCGGAATCTGGAACCTGGTACTTCTTCTCGTACCGGTCTCCCTTGGCAGGGGCCGTGGATGGGTTCTTCAGGAGCAACAGCCCCTCGTCACAGATGTCGTCGAGCAACGGGACCGAGAGGACTGTCTTCCTCTTGGCCTCAGGTCGTTGGTAGAGGAACCCTTCCTTCTTCTCTTCCACGAGGCAGAGCTGGAAGAGCTCGGATGCCCTGGCGATCATGGCATGGAAGGAGCCAATTTCGTCAGGCGTGGAGGCCCGAGGAGGTGGCGATGGAAGGTCCATCCTGTCGTCACCACTGTCGTCATCCGCCCCCGTCGTGGCTGTCTCTGTTCCGTATCATCCCTCGGCTCTGGTGATGGGGAAGAAGGCTGTGCAGGCCGAGAGGGCTGGAAAGGAGGGGGTGGATGAATTCTTCTCCGCTTATTTGGAGGGCTCCCCGACAGTCCAGGCTCCGCTGGGTCGTCGGATGGTGGTAAGGGCAACCTTGTCCTTATCTCCGTACACAAGCCTGGATAGCCATCAAGATCGCCCCTGAGTTGTCTTGTGGCCCAGGGACCGGCTGAGACCGGCGCGACGGTTGGGGAGTGGAATCCTCTGCCTCCACATGTTCCTCATCATCATCGCCGTCGCTTTCCTTGTCCGCCTCTTTGGGACCCTTCCCGTGGGACCGAACCTCCTCGAAATCCTTGTTCAGGACTTTCACGACTCCAGCCAGTTCTTCAGTTCTTCTGAGGCTGTACACGTGTCCGTGATGACCATCGGGCCCCCCCTCTTTTCTCACCGGGGTTTTCACAGGGGTCTTACCAATGGGCTGAAAAGAGTATTCCCTCCGCGGTGGCAGGGAAACTCTAGGCCCCGAGGTTGCCTCCACTGGGGTAGCCTCCACAGGCTTCGCCAGGGCCGCTACGACTCCCTCGATAGAGGCCTTAGCCGGGTGAATCAAGGCCTTCACAACCTTGGAGGCGCTTGAGGCCTTCACCTTGGGCGGAGGGTCACCGCCTCGCTCCCCCTCGGCTATCGTCGGGATTGACTGGGACTTCTCCCGAAGCTTACCCGGGTTCGCCAGGGCCGTTACGACTCCCTCGATAGAGGCCTTAGCCTGGTGAATAAAGGCCTTCACAACCTTGGAGGCGCTTGAGTCCTTCACCTTGGACGGAGGGTCACCGCCTCGCTCCCCCTCGGCTATCGTCGGGATCGACCGGGACTTCTCCCGAAGCTTACCCGGGTTCTCCGCTTTCCTCTTCCCCGAGCCAGAGCGTTGGCTCGTGGTTGATGGCGTTGGTGAAATTGCGCCCTGCCTGGCAGCCGAGGAGCCCGACAGTTCGGCGCTCCCGGTGCCCGCGGACTTGCAGTGCGTAGCCTTTTGTTGGGCCCACGTCGCCGGAGCGCCCTCAAAGGATTTAGAAGACCGCTGGGACTTCTTCTTTTTTCACCCGCTGCTGGGCTCTTCCCCTCCAGCCAGTTGGTGAGGCGGGTACGACGATCCCTCATCGTCCGCTCCAACATGTTCTTGCAAAACGCACAGTCCTTCTCCACGTGCGTTTTATCTTCATGAAGGCAGTAGAGACATCGAGAATATTCATCCTCCTTAAAGACATTCTGTAGTCCACATCCAGGGCAGCTCCTGAAGAGTTTGGGTCCGGGCGTCGTGTTTCCTTTTTCCTGGGCCATGACCACGAGGGGTAGGCCTCGAAGATCTTCCAGAAGCCTCCGGGAAGAGAAACGCGACAAAACTCGCCCTTGAAGGGCGTAGAAAAAATCCAAAACGGGTCCCCATTGATCGGAAGTAGAAAGGGTGGAGCTTGAGGCTTGATTGGCCGAAAAACTAGAAAAATTCTCTATGAAAATACGCAAAACGCAGTAAAAGCTTTAGAGCTACAGCACGAGGACTCCCAACACTTGAACGTGCGGTAAAAATTTGAGGATGGCTGCCAGGGGAGGGGCTTAGGGAGAGGGCAGTCATTGGCTGGGGGCAGTATGACCCAGAGACCAGTGATTGGTTACTACTAAGAAAGACAGATCAGAAACGAAACTGATGCTGATTTTTTCTTTATCAAGGATTCCCAGCCTGAAGACGGGGAATATTCATGAGCATGTGAATCCATGCCAGACCCCATGCTGGAGAAGTGCGAACCGCCAGGGCAGAGGGTGTGAAGATACAAGTGCTGTGGATAGACAGGGCCTGGGAAGAATTGGTGTGGGAGGTCAGGGTCCCGAGGATGCATAAGGGCCCAGGACACCAAACGCAGCAACTGTGGGATTAGCAGAGGAGAGAAGAAGGGAAGGAGGGGGGAAAGGGGAAAGTCTTAAGGAGCTTCTGGAATTTGAGAAGATCCTGTTCAAATGTGCAGAGGGAGGGGAGGCTATTTCATAGGAGGGAGCCTGCTGAGGAATGTGCACGACCACCTGCAAAACACATTACACAGAGAGTTGGTGCCATAGGAACGTAGTGGTCTAGAGGGAGAGTATTTAGTGAGATAAAGTTGAAGCTAGTGTGGTACCCGGGCCCAGACAGCCTTGTGGATGATGCAGAGGGATTTGAATTTAATCAGTGCAGCAACCTGGAGCCAGTGAAGACTTTTTAGTGCAGGAGAGATGTGGTCCCTGGGCTTAAGGCCAAGGATAACTCTTGCTGCCCTATTCTGGATTAGCTGGATGGGTCTGTAGAGAAGGAACCAAGTACGCCTACCTCAATCGTCCCACCCATATTACCTGTCTGTTGGAAACCAGAGTATGAGACATACACGGAGCAGTTGAACAGACAAAGAGCAGAGTATGGACTCTGTGCAGTACCAGTGTAAGTACCAATACCTAAGAGAATCTGGGAGGCAAGGTACCCATTGAGAAAACCGTACCTGCATAAAAGAAAATATGATGGTCATTTGATTTAGATTCCTGAAGAAGCAGAGCAGATAAATGGCAAGGAAGAGTGGTGACGTCACCAACCATTGTACAGATCGCTTTTTTCTGTACCACGGGTAAGCATTTTGATTAAACCTTCGTTTTGGCGTGAGACGTTCCCATTCGAACGACACTTTATTTACGTATTATATATTCTTTTCACTCTGCAGGCGCTTCTGCACGCTTGTTGCCACGCTCACTGTTGCCTGATCAGACCATCCTTACAGCAGTTCTGCTGAGCTGATACTCTCTCCATCAGTCCGCTGTGCTACATGCACTCTATAGGTACGTGTTTAAACGATCTGTAGTTACTTAATTATTGGAGTTCCCTGTGCGAGTTTAATTTACCGATGTTTTTGTCTTTTTCTTAGCGATTATATATAGGTTGGATTACTTAACGTTGCCGCCATACGCTGACTTGAAATTGAGGCATCTTGTGATATTTTCACCGCTGATGATTACTTCATCTCGCTGCTATCTATTTTTTATTCGGTATGTTAATTCACTCAGTTGTGTGTTAGTTGAGTGGTTTACCATTTCTTTCCGTAGGTCATTCACACAGACCTAGCCTTGCTCACATTCCCTTATATATTTTCAGACACAGCGCGCCTTGCGCAGTTCCCTCTCTATCGACCATAACAATTTGGTCGCAACATTTTGCACGTCGAGATTGAAACCTTCTACTCACACTGGTAACTATATATTGCTCTTATACCCCTTACTATGCCTATAACTTAGGTTGTTATCACAAGTCACGGCCTTCCTCAATCCGTGTTCCTTATGTCAGTAATTGAATGATTGTGTTGTCAATCCCACAGAATTCTGAACACCCTGCCAATTTTTTGTATATCTGTATATCATTGTACCCTTGAGCAGCACTGTATTAGACTAGCCAAATTATCAAATAAGAAATAACTGCGTAACAGAGTTCCTTCACCTAATAAGACCTTGTACTACTATAAGTTTATGTGAATATTATGCACACATCATGAATCAGTACAATTAACCATCTTTGAAAAATAGCTTTTATTTTAACAAGCAAACTGATTGAATGTTTTTTCTTTATGTTAAGAATCCAATTTGGGCAATAGGAAGAAGAGGAAAGTATCCTCGAAACGCGTTGCCAAATGAATTGGATGTCCCTTTTCTCCCTCAGAAAAACTCTATTTTCATAATAACTTTTGTTTTCAACCTTGATGAGATCCTTGGATGCCATTTGTGCTTCTCTATGTTGTAAATTTCACCTTGAAAGTATTGAACCATATCATTTGTGATACAAATAATTTATTTTTATAATTTTCTCTATCGACAGCTTTTCTACATTATTAAGAATTACTCTGTGACATTCTATTGATGCATGAAAACAACAGTATTGGACTTGATCCAAACATTTGAAAGTGTGCAGGGGACGGGAAGATTCCTAGGCTGAATCCTTTTCTTCTTTCATCACCAACCATCACCAGTATACGTAAGACAGAGTTGAGCTGATGAACACAGAAGAGATGCAGAGATCAGAGAATGCATATATTCTATAAGGCATCAAGAAAGCACCAATGATAAGTGACATTCTTGGGATCAAGATGAAGAAGTTTATGCCATAGAAACATATGAAAATATTAAGCTAGTTTAAACATGTACAGATGCAAAAGAAACACCAGCAATCTTGAGGCTAGCTTTATAGTGAATAGATTGCGGCAAGCGCCAATGTATACATATATAGAAGTGAGTGAACTATGGATGTTTCCACTATGCATTATAGCAGTGCTGGACAGTAATAAGAAGGCCTCATTTCAGTGTGTCGCAGTTAAAAAAGAAAATTGAATTACAAAATGAATCTCAGCAGACAAAGTTGGATGAGCCAAAGAAGCCAAGGTCTTATGAAACTGGAGTGAAATGACACTGGATACAAATCATGTGAAAGAATAGAAACTCCTGTTCAGAAGGCTTCATAAAAAAAAAGACGTCAGAGGACTATTAGAAAATAGTATTTTAATACACTAAAAGGCTCGATTCCATGGTCTTCAGTCACGTGGAAGAATGTAGTTGGACAAACGAGGTGGTCACACCTACGCATGAGGGCAGAGTGTGGCCACACTCCTTAACATTTCTCAGAGCACAGTAAAAACTCAAGGCCGAGCTTCAAAGCACTAATTGACATTAGACCACTAAGGTGAGGATGGATTGATATGCTAATTGGTGGAAAGCTAGTGTTAAGACGAACTCCCCAGCACCTGGATGTTCAGCCTGCCTGCTGCCAGACGTAGGTGGAAAGCTACTGATAGGGGTTAGAAGCCAACCAATTGTAGAGGGCTGCGTAATTAAGGGTCCTATAGTTTATGTAGCCAAAGGGGCTTTGTGTATTTAGTGACCTTCATAGTGGCCATTTTGAGGGGAGGGCTTAGTTGCCTCACCTGATGTAAAGTACCCTATCACTTTCCTTCACTGTTCTATACTGATATGGAACTTATATTTAGATATTCACTTAGAGCCTATCACTTCCTTTAATAGGTTTTTGTAGTTTGCCACAGAGGATGACGTTGGTAATGACGCAGGTCAATACGTCACTGATGACAAGTTTTCTTAGATTCATTGAGTAAGAGGATCGAGCGAGTGCTGATGTTCGTTGTACTCCCTGTTTTAGATAATTGAGATTAAAACAGACATACTTTTTCCAAAAGACCTGAGTCGTTTTGATTATTGAGGTATGAATACAATCTGCATCCCCATTCAACTCCAGGGTAATTGCTACTCATCAAAGGGGCAGGGGTATCCAGTTCAGGTCGCAGAGTGGAAGATGGAGAATTCAGGAGGAGGCTATTGCAGTAATCATGCATAGATAGAACCAGGGCTTGGGTCACACTGAGCCTCTGAGAAAAAGTGGGAAAAGGTAAAATTACTTTGAGAAGGAAGAGCTGAAAGTGGGACTTCTTGGCAATGTCCTGAGTGTGAGGGAGGAAGGAGAGAGAGGAGTCGAAGATGAACCCAAGGTTTCTGGCTTCAGTTCAGGGCGCAGGGGGAGAGCCCAAGGAGGAAGGTCAGAGTGAGGGGAAGAAGGAGGGAACAGGGGTCCCAATGGGGAGGATCTCAGTTTTACAGGCGTTGAGGCAGAGATTGTTGGACGTGCACCAGGACTGGATGGCAGAAAAGCAGTCCGGGATGATGGAGGATTGAAGGGGACCAGCAGGGAGTTTGAAAAAGAGCTGTGTGTTGTCTGCATAACACTGGAAGTTGGAGGAGAAGGAGGCGATAAGGAGAGCAAGGTAGATGTTAAAGAGCCAGGGGAGAGTATAGAGTCCTGGGGGACACCACAGGTGGATGGGGAAGAAGGAGAGGGTGCCCAGGATGACTTGGGTAGAGCGGTTAGTGAGGAAAGAGGTCAGCCAGTCCAGTGCCTGTTCCGAGATATCGAGGCTATCGTGGGGCCTTTGTATGAGGATGGAATGGTTGACTGTGCCAAAGGCAGAGGAGAGATCTAGAAGGATAAGGACAGGTGGGGAGTTGGAGTCCAGAGATGCGAGCAGTTGTCATGCCCCAGGGGCATTATCCTTGATGGTCCTGGATGAGCAAGGGCAGACCTGTTTGAAGAGACCTTCATGGAGCGGACAACTCTGGTAGCTTCTTCAGGTGTGACAGGGGAGAAGGAGGAGGGAGGGGCCAATAGAGGTGAGAGGATGTGAGATGAGTTATGAGGGACAGTAGAAAGGGTGGTCAGGATGTCCTGAGTTTTGGTGGCAAAGTGTGAGGCTAGTGTATTGCAGAGGGCCTGGGAAAGAGATGGAGACTGCAGAAGGGTTGGCTAGTTCCCTGCAGATCTTGAAAAGTTTGGGCCATGTTGTTAGATGCGCTGGACACCGATGCCTGAATGTGGGCTCTTTTCTTTGCATGGATGGCAAGTCTGTATTACCTTTGGAGCAGACTGCAGGCCAGTTTGTCAGAGGATGAGCCAGAGGTTAGCATCCGCTGTTCTGCAGCCCTGAACATTCTTTTCAGGGCCGCAGGTTCAGTGTTGTACCAGGTGCTACACTTCGCGGCAGGTTTCAGGCAGATCCTCATGACTGGTGCAAGAATGTCAAAAGTGTTGGTGATGGACAGGTGGAGGTTGCGGAGGGCAGAGTCAGAGGTAGAGTCAGAGGTGGGGGTGAGGGGAGTGAAGGTGGAGGCAGCTGCAGTCACTCGTTTCATCGGGCGGATGTTAGCGAACAAGGTTGGTGGGACTTTGGGTGGGGGGCGGTCAGGGGGCCAAAGGGACCCAGGTGGACGGAGAGAATAGCCTATCCAGGAGAGAGGGGTGACTAGTGGTGGAGAGAGAGAGGTCAGAGCGTATGAGGGCATCCAATGTGTGTCCAGCTGAGTGGGTCTTTGGCGGCCCTAAATTGGATTGCTCGGAGTTGGAAGAAAGAGGCTCCCCCACCTATCACAAGTGGCTACATAAACTATGGCTATTTAAGCATTAGGAAGGATCCAGTTTATGGGAACACCACCCCCAGGGATCACAGGGAAGTACAAAGAGCAACAAAAGAGATGGTGGTGACCCTATTTCTTGAAGCCAATGTCAGGTAAATGGTGTGTCTGTCATTGGGAAACCAAGCAACTGAAACACTTATTCTAAATTCAGTAGAAACAAGGGAAATAGTTTTTTTTAAAACCATTTAAAAAAACAAATTAGAACAGCAACCACTAAGAAATAACAAAACAAATTTTATTTTTGATCATACTAAAATCAGTCTAAAAATATTCTGTTGAAAAGGAGAAAATACACAATGTGACTACAGCGAATGGTGTTTTTTTGCAAAGCTGCGATAGTCTAATATGCAAAGAAATTATTGTGGGGTTAGTACGTGAGACAAGGTGTAGTGTAAGCACTGACTGTGCAACATCAAACACTCAAAAGTAGAGCACTACTTAGTTGAACTAGCTCTATCAAAGGAACAACAAAACCTATTAGATATCTTAGGCTTGATTTTTGTGAAAGTTGACATATGTTTCGGCTAATGGCACCAAGAAAATCAGGCAATGCACAAAAACGTTGTCTGTTGATGCAGGTATAGCTGTCTTCAGGACAAGAGGAAAGGAGCGATATGACAACTTGTTAGTGTTGAGTACTTAGTAGCCATACTTTTTTTATATGAAAACCACAAAACCCACTACAAAATAAACAAAAATAAACACGTAAATATATACAAAGTGGTTGAGAAGGAAAATACATGTTTAAAACACTGGCAGTGTTGCAGAGGCAAGGTCTCCATTGACGGTACACATCATTACTATCATCACTAATTGTGGCCGAAAAACATGTATTATTTTAATTTAACATGCAATATGTAGGAGGGCGTATTTATTTTGACCTTCCAACTGGTGAATTAGGAGAACTTAACAAGACAACAAGTGTCTTTGATTGCGTACTAATTTTTTAGCAGCATGGAGTAGGGTGAACTCACCTAAATATATAATTGGGGAGTAAGATCCACACTGTGTTTGTTAAAGTTCAACACGGGCCAGATATCTTTGTAGTCCCAGTGGACAGAAAGGATCTATCAGTAGAAAACGACTCAAGATCAATACACAAAGGTTGCAACTATGTTTTAAATATTTGTTTGCATTTGTTGTTAAACCAAGTTAATGGGTGTAACAGCATCTAATAATGATGTGGTGAGAATACTCACCTGTATTTAATGTTCTAAAAACGTGTGTGGTAAAACCACAAGATGTATTTATACACAATACTCATTCCAGAATGCGGTGTTGGTTGATTTAAGCATTCTCAGGATCTATTGTGACCAGTAAATGCAAAAGAGAAGCACTGTTTAATCTGCATAGAATCAGTCCACTCGATCTACAAATTCAACTTTTATGTGCAGTGAGTGCGGTGCGGTGAAGCATGGTAATTACCTCTGACATTGTAGGAGGTCAGGTCCACTTGATGGAAATTATGTTTATGTCGTATTCGCGTCGGTCACAACAGTGCCTAATAATAAATAGACAACGGCACACAGTGAATCGGAATGCTAAGTCCTATCAGTGCATGGAGGAATCGAAAATGCTTCAAAAAGCTGCTTACCTTTCGCTGCTTGTTGAGCAGCGTAGGACGGGCGGGCTCACAGAAGCTCCGTTTGTTGTAATACGAACGCCGGGGACAGGATAGAACATGTGGCCACCAACACGGACCGGGTAAAGCAACGTGTCGAGCATACGCGATTTCGTGAGCAGCTGTGAACAAATTAGGCTTGTTCTTTTATGTGGGTGTTGGAATGACGTTGCGGCATGGAAACTAGAGCGCTCTCGTGTATAATGTTTTCAAAGAAAAACGAGGCGGAATCATGATGCGCCATTATGTTGAAGGGACCCGCTCCTGAAAAAGTAAATTAAAGCGCTTCAGGAAATATGCAGACTTTACCTCAAATACAGAGGCGTGGTGTTAAATTCTATGTACAGACACGTGGATGATGTTAAAAAGTGTGAATAAAAGTCTAATTTAGTTGATTTCTAATCACAGAGGTGAATAATAATGCGCCATTATGTTGACCAAATCCTCTCCTGGGAGAATGAATTAAAGTGCTTCAGAAAAATAAACCGACTTTACCGCAAAAAAAGGGGACGTGATGTTAACACGTGAATAGGAGTCTTGTTTGATAGATTTATATCCGATCTCAGGGGCAAGTAATGTAATTTAATGTGTGATAGGCTATAGGTGGAGAAGGCCCTTTAAAAGAAAAGGGACCACTCCACTGTGGTGTTTAAACCCCGTTTTACAGTGCCCAGATTAAAAATCAATTTTTGTTCTTGTTTTCTAAGGAGCAAATCTCTGTTGCCCCCCCGTGTAGGCGCTGGAATGGTTTGGATGATGAACCAAGATACATTGTTGTAGGAATGTTTCAACTGTGTAAAATGTGCCACCATGGGTTTATTGTCAATCTTGTTTTTAATACACGAGCGATGCTTGCATATTCTTTGCTTTACTGGACATTTGGTTTTACGGATATACAGTAAATTACATGGGCATTTTATGCCATAAATGGCCCACGAGGTGTTACAATTGGAAAAACCTGATAGAGTCCATTTCATTTCGTACAGTTGAAGTATTTTCACGTTTTTCATTAGAGAACAAACAGAGCAGGAGCCACATTTGAGGTGGCCTACCACTGGTGGTAATGACCACAATGTGTTCTGGGAGACTACTGGCTTACGTATGATGGGATACGTGTGTACAAGTTTGTCTCTAAGATTAGATTGTCTCTTAAACGCAAAGCGTGGTACGGAGGGATCGAAGTCAGGAGTTTTTACAATGTGCCAATTTTGTATTATTATCTTCCTCAGAAGATGGCTGAGAAGGTAGATACACAGGTGATTTTGTCTACTGTGCTTCTAATTGCTGGTGCTCGGCAGCTTTGTCTGTTGGTATGTTTCGCTCTTCTGTATGCTCGTTAGATAGTTCTTGACGGACACCCACAGTTGGACAAACGGGTTTTTAAGATCTTGCCATGGTGTTCGAAATCAGATGTGTTGGTGCAGTTTCGTCTGATTCTAAGGAATTGCCCAATGGGCAGATTTTCTTTCAGGCTAGCAGGATGAAAGCTGTCAAATCTTAGTAAGGTGTATTTATCAGTGTCTTTTCGATATAGAGAGGTTTCAAGATGACCGTTGGAAGATTTTTTTAATAACTAGGTCCAGAAAAGGAACTGAATTTGAATTGTCTGCCCCTGTAAATTTTATGTGTGGATTTTGGCTATTAAGCCATTGAGTGAACAGAATGAGGTCACCATTAGACCCTCTCCAGACCATGAAAATATCATCAATGTACCTGTGCCAACAAATGATGTTACGTTTGTATGGATTATCAGGATGGAAAATGGAATTTTCTTCTAGGTTGGCTACAAATAGGTTGGCCAAATCTGGGGCAAAAGTAGCCCCCATACTTGTACCGTGCCTTTGATTATAAAAAGAACCATTATAGAGGATTTTTTTTCTCCATTAATGCGATTCTGGCACATTCTAGAAGAAAGGGTGTGGGTACAGAGTTCAAGGTCGATCTTCTTTTGTTGAGGTAGAGTTCAATAACTTGAATACAATCAAGCTGAGGTATGCTTGTATATAGCGAGGTAACGTCAAGGGTGACCAAAATGTCTGTGTCCAAAATTAATAGATTATCTATTATTTGGATCATATTGGTGGTATCTTGGATGAAGGATTTCATCTCTTTAACAAATGGACGAAGAAACCAATCCACATAAATTGATAAGGGCTCCAGAATAGAATTCAAAGCTGAGACAATTGGTCTGCCTGGTGGATAGGTGGCATTTTTATGGACCTTGGGTAAAAGGTAAAACGCCGGAATAATCGGGTTTTTTGCAATCAAAAATTGCTGTTCATCTAGACTAATCCAACCTTCAAGATGTGCATGCTACATCAGGCTTGTGATTTCCTCTGTTAGTCTTGGTGTGGGATCGATATCGATGATAAAACATGGTGGTATCAAGCTGTTGTTTTACTTCTTTGTCATATGCTTCCTTGTCCCAAAGAACAATCCCTCCCCCCTTGTTGGCAGGTTTTATGACAAATGTATCCTTATTTTGAAGTTTCATTAGGGCGGTACGTTCTTTGTACGAAAGATTGTCATGGTGATGATTTTTATTTTTGAGCAGAACTTCACTCTCAAAGGTGATCTTGTTTTCAAACGCCAAGATGGCTGGGATGACCATACTGCTAGTGGGAATAAAGGTAAAACCGGGTTTTAGCCCTGTGATGTTATCGCGATCATCTCTGAGAGTTTCTAAAGAAATACTTAAGGCGAATTAGCCTAAAGAACTTCTGTAGTTCAATAGCTGTTTGAAAGGAGTCTGCTTTTTTCATCCACTGCAGGCAGCCGGTGCGAGGGAGGTGAGGAAGCCCCTCTCTGGGCGCTCGTATATTTTCTTGGACCTAACTAGGCCCCCAGGCCCACCAAGCGTCCCTCCCCCACCCCACACCCTCTTACTGGTCTCCCTTCCCCTCCCGCCTCCCAACCCGCCCATCCCGGCTCTGATTGGGCCGTGAGCTCAGGTCGAAAGGGTCTAGCGACCCTCCTCACACCGGCCCCTACATCGACTGCAGGCAGCCGGTGCGAGGGAGGTGAGGAAGCCCATCTCTGGGCGCTCGTATATTTCTTGGACCTAACTAGGCCCCCAGGCCCACCAAGCATCCCTCTCCCACCCCACACCCTCTTCCTGGTCTCCCTTCCCCTCCCGCCTCCCAACCCGCCCATCCCCGCTCTGATTGGACCGTGAGCCCAGGTCGAAAGGGTCTAGCAACCCTCCTCACACCGGCCCTTGCATCCACTGCAGGCAGCCAGCGCGAGGGAGGTGAGGAAGCCCATCTCTGGGCGCTCGTATATTTCTTGGACCTAACTAGGCCACCAGGCCCACCAAGCGTCCCTCTCCCACCCCGCACCCTCTTCCTGGTCTCCCTTCCCCTCCCACCTCCCAACCCGCCCATCCCAGCTCTGATTGGGCCATGAGCCCTTCATCACTGGTCCTCTCAGGGCGGCCCTCTGCCCGGCAGCCCCCTGTGGCTAAGGGCCCCTAGGCCAAGGGCGGCTCCAACAGAGGCGGCTCCAGGAAGTGCCAGCAGGTGTCCGCAGGGGAAGCCAGTGGCCAGCCGTCAACCAGCAACTACGAGGACCCGTAAGATAGGGTGGCTTGGGTTGAGGAGAGGTACAACTCTACCCTAGATACCTGACCACTAGGCAAACCAATGTCGATCAATGTAATCACCGCCCATTGCCCCAAACTGCATTGATAGCAGGGCCTCTGTGCCCAAATTGCATTAGGTTTGATCCCAAACTGCATTCTTAGGCCTCTCTCCCTCTGTACAGGTGTCCCAAGCTTAGCAGGGCTTCTGTGCCCAAATTGCATTGTGTGATCCCAAACTGCATTGTTAGGCCTCTCTCCCACTATACAGGTGTCTCAAACTTAGCAGGGCCTCCGTGCCCAAGTTGCATTGCGTGATCTCCAGGCTGCATTGTTAGGCCTCTCTCCCACTATACAGGTGTCTCAAACTGAGCAGGGCTTCTGTGCCCAAATTGCATTGTGTGATCCCAAACTGCATTGATAGCAGGGCCTCTGTGCCCAAACTGCATTATGTTTTATCCCAAACTGCATTGTTAGGCCTCTCTCCCACTATACAGGTGTCCCAAACTTAGCAGGGCCTCTGTGCCCAAATTGCATTGTGCAATCTCCAAACTGCATTGTTCGGCCTCTCTCACACTATACGGGTGTCTCAAATTTAGCAGGGCCTCCGTGCCCAAGTTGCATTGCGTGATCTCCAGGCTGCATTGTTAGGCCTCTCCCACTATACAGGTGTCTCAAGCTTGGCAGGGCTTCTGTGCCCAAATTGCATTGTGTGATCCCAAACTGCATTGACAGCAGGGTCTCTGTGCCCAAATCAAATTGCATTATGTTTGATCCCGAACTGCATTGTTAGGCCTCTCTCCCACTATACAGGTGTCTCAAACTTAGAAGGGACTCCGTGCCCAAATTGCATTGTGTGATCCCAAACTGCATTGACAGCAGGGCCTCTGTGCCCAATTAGCATTGTGTGATTTCCAAACTGCATTGTTAGCCCCCCCACTATACAGGAGTCTCAAATATAACAGGGCTTCTGTGCCCAAATTTCATTGTGTGATCTCCAAACTGCATTGTTAGGCCTCTCTCCCACTATACAGGTGCCTCAAATTTAGCAGGGCCTCTTTGCCCTATTTGCATTGTGTGATCTCCAAACTGCATTGTTAGGCCTCTCTCCCACTATACAGGTGCCTCAAATTTAGCAGGGCCTCTGTGCCCAAATTGCATTGTGTGCTCCCAAACTGCATTGATAGCAGGGCCTCTGTGCCCAAATAGCATTGTGTGATCTCAAAACTGCATTGTTAGGCCTCTCTCCCACTATACAGGTGTCTTAAACTTAGCAGGGCCTCTGTGCCCAAATTACACTGTGCGATCCCAAACTGCACTGATAGCAGGGCCTCTGTGCCCAAATAGCATTGTGTGATCTCCAAACTGCATTGATAGCAGGGCCTCTGTGCCCAGATAGCATTGTGTGACCTCCAGACTGCATTGATGGGCCCCTCTCCCACTATACAGGTGTCACAAACTTGATTAGCCTCTCTCCCACTTCACGGGTACCCCAAATCTCGCTCACTCGCACATTTAGCAAACTCTCAAGTGAGACAGAAACCACCAGAAAATTACGGTGGTGGGTCACTCTGACTAGGGCCACTCGCATCACAAGGCAAAGGCCCAAGCTACGCCCGTCCAAGCCACCCTCCAACCAGCAGATACCCTTCCCAACCACACAGCCTGCTCACCACAGTGAACCGCGCTTAGGGAGACGGACAGTAAAGAGAGCCACCGATAACACCCAACTTAATAACCCTTACCATCCCCCTTCCCCTCCTAGGACAGCGACTGAACGAGTCGTCAACTCCAGCCGGAATACCACCCACAGACGGAGCCCAAACTAGTAGCGGACACCCCCTCACCAGCCACTACACCACAAGACAACCAGACCAAACATGACCAACTAGACGTAACCTAACAAAGACTAAACAACTCTCAATCCAACGATGCCGCGCAAACGACCAATTCTGAGAAAAAGACGAAGAGATGAAAGAACAAACACGCCAGAACAGCAACCTAGAACAACCATAGACTGGACCCCCACAGACAAGAACACAAACCGAAGGAACTCTTAGAGAAGAGAAAAATCCCTCTACTTAACTCCATACCTCGCAGATAACTGGCCACCACTGCAATCCAACCCAACAGTAGAAGCAGCAACATCAATCAACCTAACACAAGCAAGTAGAAGGATGACCAAAACAAAGAACAAACAGACGACCGACCCAATAACCCCCTACATCACCAAAGTAAGAGGAACTTCCAATCAACAACCACAACCCCCGGAAGACAAACCTGATTAAAATACAAAAAACCAAAGACAAAACCTATAAGAACTCTTCGAAGACGCGGGCACCCCAAACCCCACAGCCCAACAAGTGGCCGACCAAGAAGGAAACCTCAACACAGAGCGGAAGGCGGCCTCGACAAAACCCAAACCAAACAACACCGCCAAGCTTCACTGCAATCTAATAAACGCAAGATCCATGTCAAAACACTCAACAGAGATCTTCGACCTACTCAACGACAACGGCATTGACATCCTGTTCATCACAGAAACATGGCTGGACGACAACTACAAAATCACACTCCAAAGCTGACTTCCAACAGACTTCAAATGCCTACAAATAAACAGAAAAAACAAAAAAGGAGGAGGCATCGCTATAGCATTCAAAGAACACCTGAAAATAAAAACTGACGAACCACTCAACATCCTCAACTGTGAAACCATGGAAATACACCTAACAGCGACCCCAAAAACCAACATCACATTCATCCTGGTATACAGACCACCAGCATATGATGCAACATTCGTTGATAACTTCATACAAGCCATCACCAACCTAGCCATCAACCACGAACACCTAATCTGTCATGATCACTGTTTCCAAGGAGCCAGGACCAGCCCAATGTCCTTGGAAGCAGGCCCTTAACCCTAATCCTAGGCACCAGCCGGTCCCTACTGGGACCTTTTGGACCCTGTCCTGGCGCCGGTGGCACCAGGCTTATCAAAATCATCGGTCCCGGCACTGGAAGCGCCGGGCTCATAATTGGTGTGAAGGTGCTTGGGTGGACTTACCTGCGGCAGACCATGCTGCTTACTTACCAGCCACTTAGAAGCCCTCTGTGAACAGGAACTACTTTCTTACCTGGGTGGGGCAGCTCCATTCCCTGGATACAGCACTGGAACTCTTCTGGAAACTGGAACTCTTTTCTTACCTAGGCGGGGCCGTGGAAGAAGACACCTCATCACTCCAAGGCTATTTAAACCACACCCGATAGATGAAACGTGCTTCGCGTTATTCTGCATCTGCAGCAGAACGCTCACCGAGTCTGTTCCAGCCTTTCCGCTTTCGATCCTGAACCTGCAACAATTATACTTACCATTCCTGTATCCAGTCAACATCAGCACCTGCAAAAGACAAGAAACAACAGGTTAGCAAGACAAACTTTGCACACAAAGCTTTCTCACCTGATCCATCAGCAGCGGCCGTGTCTTCACGCTGCACCTTCGCCTGCAAAGACAAAAGCATTGTTATACTTACCGGCACGCCGTGAATTCCGGATTCTGCATCGCCGCCTGTGAAGACAAAGTTTAGTTAAAACTTACTAGCATTCCGCTGACTCCGGTGCTGCAAACCAACATCTGAAAAACAAAAGAAAAAGACATTAAGCAGGTATTTACTCACGCCCATCGCGCTCGTCGCAATAAAACGCCTGCGAATACTCCGGCGTCTCTTTAACACGAACTAAGCTGCAAGGAAAGAGACAGTTAGAGCGCTTGCCATACTTACGAATTTCCAGGCGCTTCACTCCATCTTCCATCCCAAGAGTCCTGCAATATATAAGGGGAAAGCATTATACAGAGTCTTCTATATTAACGTGCCACGCATTTAAAGACTATAAAGACAAAAGGTGTCCAGAAAATCACCGCTCGTGCAGATAACGACGGTAACCATCCTCTGAATTCAAGAGGCCAATGTTTCACCAGTGAAGGAACTGGCAACGACACCCTGCACCAGACGCAGATGGAGAGCCCAGCATTCACCTATCTAAGGTGAGCACGTTGACCTGGGGGGGCTCTACAGAAAAGCTGGGAAGAGAGAGAGAGAGAGAGGGGAACATTCAACAACCCAGGCCATTAATCCCCATATTCTTTCACCTGCAGAAACCTCACTCTTCGAGTTCGACACACAGTGCGAAGAGGTTCGACCCCAGAAGCCAATCGAGTCCTGCACATCACTTTTCGAGTCACAGACACCCTCCTGCCAAGACCCACGCCTCCGTGGGAATCAGGTGAGCGTTACAGAACGCGAAGCCCACCACAAAACTCCTACCCAGGCGCAATGGAAACCTCAGACACTGATCAACTAGCCCAGTTGCTCGGAGAATTAAGAGCAGAAGTACATGCAGCTCGTCAGGAAACGAACTCTCTAAGAAGAGAACTGATAATTTCCAAGGAGCGAACTGAGGACCTCGCTAGGCAGTTGCTACAAACGCAGGCAGGACAGACACCTTTGCCCACTCCAGGAGGAAGTTATCCTTCTGCATCATCTTTAAATCCTGTGCAAATCAATCTGCCCGGTAATGTGCCCTTGGCTCCGCCCGAACGCTTTTCTGGTGATCCAAAGAAATTCGCGGTGTTCATCAACCAGTGCCGCTTACACTTCTTATGTTGACCAGCTGCTTTTCCAACAGACCAGACCAAGATGGCTTTCGTGCTTTCTTATCTCAGTGGCAGCGCCGCAGATTGGTCGATCCCTTTAGTCACCCAGGATGATCCGGTTTTACATGATTTCCAGGCCTTCCAGTCCAGCATGGAGAAACTGTTCGCAAGACATGCACAAGGGCAGGCCTTGGACAATGAACTTCTTTCATTACGACAGGGTAATCAAGACCTCTTGACTTATATAGCCTCATTCAACAGACTTATAGTGGAAACTCAATGGCCCGAGGATAAGAGAATAACGCTTTTCTAGAGAGGCCTGCGTGGAGAGCTCAAGGATGTGTAAGCTCAAGTTGTGAATCCTCCACAAGAATGCTCAGACTATATTGACTTAGTTGTCCAATTGGACCACAGACTACAGAACAGGAAGGCAGATTGTTCCAAATTTGATAGCCGAGTGTTTTCTAAACCACAAACCTCTACTAGGGGAGTTGACACGGTGGAACCCATGCAAATAGGGGGCATGAAAGGACCTTTAACCCAGAAAGAGCGGGAAAGAAGAAGGCAGCTGCAATTATGCCTCTATTGCGGAAACTCAGGACACTTTCTTCGGGACTGTCCAGTGAAACCAGCTAAGAAGGCGGTAGGAGCCGCGGATACCTGTACCACAAATTCTGAGCAGGGAAACGACCTAGCCCGACAAGAGTAGAGGTCCTCTTGCCGAGCGTTAAGATTTGTCCCGTGAACTCGCATTTCGTGGTACCCATGGTCCTCATTAGTCCTGAACGTCCGGATCGTTTGCATGCAATTGAAGCTTACATCGACAGTGGAGCAATCGGTAATTATGTGGACCGTGAAATGGTATCAAGGATGAATCTACCCCTTGCCCCTAAGGCTGTAAAAGACGTCATTACTACTGTGGATGGCACGGAGATAGCCTCCGGACCAGTAACGCATGCCACCCAAGAAGTGACGCTAGTGAGTCAAGATGGACACCGGGAGAGAATCGTGTTTGATGTGATCAAGGCTCTTCAGTTCCAGATCATTCTGGGAATCCCTTGGTTAGAGAAGCACAATCCTCAGATCGATTGGCGAGCAAAGACGGTTCAGTTTCCAGAATGTTTTACCACTTGTTATCCTATGCCTGATGTTTCACTGGCGTTAATCTCTTCGGAGGAGGTTCCCAAATTACGTCCCGAATACCAGGAATTCCAAGACGTCTTCCGGAAGGATCAAGCTAACACCCTGCCTCCTCATAGGTCTTACGACTGTCAAATAGATTTGATACCCGGAACAACTCCTCCTTGCAGCAGGATTTATGCCCTCACCCAGCCTGAGAATCTTCACCTCAGACAATATTTGGACCAATACCTAGCTAACGGGTTTATCCGTCCTTCAAAATCTCCAGCTTCATCGGCTTTGTTATTCGTTCCGAAAAAGGAAGGAGACCTTAGGACTTGCATAGATTATCGCGCCCTGAATCAAATCACCGTTAAAAACAGATACCCGTTACCTTTGATCCCTGAACTCCTGGACCAAGTCAAAGACGCATGTATATATACAAAATTGGATCTCAGAGGAGCCTACCACTTGGTACGGATAAAAGAGGGCGATGAATGGAAAACGGCCTTCCGCACCAAGTACGGGCTATTCGAATATCAAGTGATGCCCTTTGGACTTTGTAACGCCCCTGCCGCTTTCCAATATTTTATGAACGATGTCCTTAGAGAACTCATAGACGTGTGTGTTGTTGTCTACATTGATGACATCCTTGTCTATTCATCATCCAAAGAGGAACACCAGAGACACGTTAAAAAGGTTTTCGAGAGATTGCGTCAACATAATCTTTTTGCTAAGCTTGAAAAATGCGTTTTCAACGTAACTGAAGTCGAGTTCCTGGGATTCATATTGTCACCTAACGGAGTCCATATGGATTCAAAGAAAGTCGATGCAATCATCAAGTGGCCATCACCAACCTCTGTAAAAGGAGTTCAAAGCATGTTAGGCTTCGCTAACTTTTACCGCAGATTTATTCCTGAATTTTCTAGGATAGTCCAGCCCATCACCGCTCTGTTAAAAAAGAACAAACGTTTTGAGTGGTCTTCTGAAGCAGAACAAGCTTTTCAGGACTTAAAAGCTAAATTCATTTCTGCACCTGTTCTAAAACATCCTCGCCCAGAACTCCCCTACATCATGGAAACGGATGCTTCTAGTCTTGCTATGGGGGCAGTTTTATCACAAAGAGATCCGGTCACACACCAGTTACACCCTGTAGCCCTGTGGTCCAGCAAGTTTTCGGCTCCCGAGATCAACTATTCAATTACAGACAAGGAACTTTTAGCTATCAGATCGGCCTTTAAAGCATGGCGGCATTATCTTTTAGGAGCCAGACACACAGTCACCGTAATGACTGATCACCGCAATTTACAATATCTAAAGACGGCCAAAGCTCAGTCTCCCAGACAGCTTCGCTGGGCTCTGTTTCTGGCTGAATTTGACTTTATAATTACTTATCGACCAGGCAGTAAGAACGGAAAAGCAGATGCCCTCTCCCGGATGGGAGTAAATGAACATTTGACCACTCCAGAACCAATACCCATAATCCCAGAACGAAGGATTTTGGGTTTGGTCAGCACTCAATCTTTTGAAGACATCAAGACCACGGTTAAATCACTCCTAACTCCGGCCAATTTGCAGGACTGGCAATTAAAGGGAAAAGAATTCTCAGTGAATCAAGACCTACCATATTTCCGAGGACGATTGCACTTGCCCTGTGAGAAAATACAAAAACAAGTAATCTCCTGTTATCACGACTTTCTAATGGAGGGTCACCCTGGCATTACCAAAACCATGGAAAAGATTAAAAGACATTTCTGGTGGCCATCATGGAAAAAAGGATATTAGAGACTTTGTAATCTCCTGCGGTGTGTGTGCCCAGAATAAAAGTCAGAAGCAGAAACCAGCCGGCCTATTACAGCCACTAGACATCCCTCCCTGTCCATGGCATACCTTGTCCATGGATTTTATCACGGACTTACCTCCATGCTCGGGGTATACTACCATCTTAGTAGTCGTGGATCTATTCTCCAAAATGGCTCACATCATTCCCCTGAAGGGTCTACCTTCAGCCTCAGTATTGGCCCGAGAATTCTTGGAAAACATTGTTCGCTTACACGGTTTTCCCTCGGTTTTAGTCTCCGATAGGGGAAGTCAATTCATCTCCCACTTCTGGCGCAGTTGCTGTCGTCTAGCCCAAATTGATTGAAGGCTTTCGACCAGTCACCATCCCCAAACTGACGGACAAACCGAAAGGACAAATCAGACACTAGAACAATATCTACGTTGCATGCTCCAACAAACTGAAAACCCCTGGAAGGATATTCTTTGGATCGCTGAATACGCTTACAACAATTCGACTCATTCTGGAACCGGGAAGACTCCTTTTTTCCTATTATACGGACACCATCCTAGAACCTCCAACCTGGATCCTCCCCAAGAATTTGAAGCACCTGCTGTGGATCACTTGCACTCGGAGATCACCCGTGCTTTTAAGGAAGCCACTGCCCATCTGCAAAGAGCTAAAGCTCAATTCAAAAAAGGAGCAGATCGACACCATAAAGAGGCCCCTCACTACGCTGTAGGAGATCAGGTCTGGTTATCCACTAAGCACCTGCCTCTAAAAGGACCCCGCACCTTCATCCCGAGATACCTTGGACCCTATCTCATATCTGCCATAATTAATCCGGTGGCTGTCAAATTGGAATTACCTACGCATATGAAAATACATCCAGTATTCCATGTCTCCTTATTAAAACCAGTACAACCAGAAACCCGATTGACTGAACTTCCAGAACCGTTTTTAGTAGATGGAGAACTTGAATTCGAAGTAAAGAACATCCTAGACTCCAAAATCTCCAAATCTAAGTTATATTATCTGGTTGATTGGAAAGGATACGGCCCCCAGGAGAGGTCTTGGGAACCCTCAGAATATGTCCACGCACCTCGTCTGATCAGAAATTCCACCTGAATCACCCCAACAAGCCAAAACCCCCAGAGAAGACACGTTTAGGAGGGGCCTTGAGGGGGGGTGCTGTCATGATCACTGTTTCCAAGGAGCCAGGACCAGCCCAACGTCCTTGGAAGCAGGCCCCTAACCCTAATCCTAGGCACCAGCCGGTCCCTACTGGGACCTTTTGGACCCTGTCCTGGCGCCGGTGGCACCAGGCTTATCAAAACCATCGGTCCCGGCACTGGAAGCGCCGGGCTCATAATTGGTGTGAAGGTGCTTGGGTGGACTTACCTGCGGCAGACCATGCTGCTTACTTACCAGCCACTTAGAAGCCCTCTGTGAACAGGAACTAACTGGAACTCTTTTCTTACCTAGACGGGGCCGTGGAAGAAGATGCCTCATCACTCCAAGGCTATTTAAACCACACCCGATAGATGAAACGTGCTTTGCGTTATTCTGCATCTGCAGCAGAACGCTCACCGAGTCTGTTCCAGCCTTTCCTCTTTCGATCCTGAACCTGCAAGAATTATACTTACCATTCCTGTATCCAGTCAACATCAGCACCTGCAAAAGACAAGAAACAACAGGTTAGCAAGACAAACTTTACACACAGTGCTTTCTCACCTGATCCATCAGCAGCGGCCGTGTCTTCACGCTGCACCTTCGCCTGCAAAGACAAAAGCATTGTTATACTTACCGGCACGCCGTGAATTCCGGATTTCTTCATTCTGCATCGCCGCCTGTGAAGACAAAGTTTAGTTAAAACTTACTAGCATTCCGCTGACTCCGGCGCTGCAAACCAACATCTGAAAGACAAAAGAAAAAGACATTAAGCAGGTATTTACTCACGCCCATCGCGCTCGTCGCAATAAAACGCCTGCGAATACTCCGGCGTCTCTTTAACACGAACTAAGCTGCAAGGAAAGAGACAGTTAGAGCGCTTGCCATACTTACGAATTTCCAGGCGCTTCACTCCAACTTCCATCCCAAGAGTCCTGCAATATATAAGGGAAAAGCATTATACAGAGTCTTCTATATTAACGTGGCACGCATTTAAAGACTATAAAGACAAAAGGTGTCCAGAAACTCACCGCTCGTGCAGATAACGACGGTAACCATCCTCTGAATTCAAGAGGCCAATGTTTCACCAGTGAAGGAACTGGCAACGGCACCCTGCACCAGACGCAGATGGAGAGCCCAGCATTCACCTATCTAAGGTGAGCATGTTGACCTGGGGGGGCTCTACAGAAAAGCTGGGAAGAGAGAGAGAGAGAGAGAGAGAGAGGGGAACATTCAACAACCCAGGCCATTAACCCCCATATTCTTTCACCCGCAGAAACCTCACTCTTCGAGTTCGACACACAGTGCGAAGAGGTTCGACCCCAGAAGCCAATCGAGTCCTGCACATCACTTTTCGAGTCACAGACACCCTCCTGCCAAGACCTGCGCCTCCGTGGGAATCAGGTGAGCGTTACATAATCATCCTGGGGGACTTCAACATCTGATTTAAAGACAGCCACGCCAACTCCCAAAACTCACGAATTGAACAACTCAGCACCATGAAACTACGACAACTAATCAAAGGAGCAACGCACTCGGCAGGACACACCCTAGACGCAATTTTCGCCAAAGAAAAAACTCATCACCATGGCACCTCCGATACAAATACTATGGAGCGACCATCTCATCATCCCATTCGTGATCACTCTGCCTACCCAAGCCTACATCCAACACCCGAAAATCACAACCACCACCAAAAGAAACTGGAAACACATCAAAAAAGTAACCTATTCGAACAACTGGAACTAACGAAACCTTCAACTACAGAACTGGAGCTAGCTGACCTAGACAGAAAAAGCAGAGATACTGCACAAATGGATCGCAGATACGATAGACAAGATCGCCCCAGAAAAAACATTCACCCCATCAAAAAAAAGAGCAATGGCAAAATGGTTCACCCCACTATTAAACGACATGAAAAAGGAAAACAGAAAGATGGAATTGGAATGGAGGAAAGAATACAACCCAGGGAAAAAAACACTGTACCAGAAACAAATCCGTGCATACAAGAATGAAATTCAAAAGGCAAAGAAAAGACATTACGATGACAGAATCAACAATGCCACCAACACACAAAAAGAAATGTTTAGCATCATTGAAGAAATGAGAAACCCACCAGGCTGTGATAACACCCCAACCCCCTCAGAAAAACTATGCAAAGACCTGGCAGATCACTTAAAAAAAAAAAATCAACGACAAGCGTCAAACCATACAAAAGCGACCAACCAACCACAACATACAACCCAACGAACCCAACTCGGAACCACAACACAAACTCGGAAGCTTTCCTGAAATATCAGCAGAGGCATTCGCAATGCTGGTCAAACAAAGCAAGAAAGCGGGATCACCCATGGACCCATGTCCCCCAGACATTTACAAATCAATCCTCGCGCAAGGATCGCCAGCAGAACACTACAGAAACCTTCTAAATCTATCACTATCAACAGGGACTGTACCGAAGATCTTCAAATCAGCATACATCAAGCCACTCTTAAAAAACACAAGTGGTGACGTAGATGACCTTTCCAACTACAGGCCGATCTCTAACATCCCCTAGCCAGCGAAACTTCTAGAAACCTACGTATATAAACTAACCCAAGAACACGTAGAAAAACACCACCTGCTGGACCAAGCGCAAATCGGTTTCAGACCAGCGAGAGGAACGGAAATAGCACTACTATCCATCTGGGACGACCTCAAAACTAACGCAGACTCAAACACTACTTCAGCCCTTATTCTGCTCGACCTCTCCACAGCCTTTGACACAGTTGCCACGGCACCCTGACCAAAAGACTAGAAAACATAGGCATAACAGACACAGCACTACGCTGGACCAAATCATTCCTAGCAGACAGAACAGAAACCGTATGGATAAAACCTTTCAAATCCACTCCATGAGTTAACGATTGTGGAGTACCACAAGGATTGTCACTATCTCCACTATATTTCAACATCTACCAGACTCCGGTCATCAGAATCTTCAAAAAATACAACATTACATGTTACAACTATGCAGATGACACTCAGATCATCTACAAAATCGAAGACACTGATGCCGACCACTCAACCCTTACCGACTGTCTAAAATAAGTCTTCGACTAGATGGATGCCAACGACCTGAAAATCAACCCAGGAAAGACAGAAATCATGATTGTACCCAAAGACCAAGAGAACAAAACCACCATCCCATGGCCTACGGAAATGGGAAACACACCAACACCATCGAAGGTAGTAAAAAATCTAGGAGTCCTAATGGGCAACAACCTAACCCTGGAGCCACAAATAAATGCAACAGTAAAGAAATGCTTTTTCCTCCTCCGGACGGCAAGAAGAATTCTACCTTTCCTGTCCTTCGCGCACAAAACACTCACTATCGTCACCCTAATCATGTCTAAAATAGACTATGCAAACAGCCTCTACCTCAGAATACCTGAATACCTCCTGAAGAAACTGCAACGGATCCAAAATGCAGCAGCAAGACCACTCCTCAAACTATCCAGAAGAGACCACATCACTCCAGCCCTAAAAACACTACACTGGCTCCCAGTAAAACATTGCATCACCTTCAAAACAATGTGCATAACGCACAGGGCAATCAGCGGAAATGGAGCAGAATTCCTACAAAAGAAAATAACAGTCTACAAACCAACGAGACCCCCCCGATCGAGCAACGAAATCTGCCTGGAACTCAAACCATACCTTAAGAAAAAACTTGGAGGCACCTCCTTCTACCACTTAGCCGCAAAAACCTGGAACAACATCCCAAAGGAAATAAGAAACACTGAAGATCACCTAAAATTCAGGAAATCACTAAAAACCTGGCTCTACAACACCACAGACTAAACCTGGAAATCAATACTGGAAAAAAGGATAACTAAACCGGAAAGACACGGACATCCCTGACCCGGGAGAGTAAAGCCCACGGCAACTGGACGGGTGACACAGAATAGTCAGGAACACAGGCGGCACGCACTGAGACTGAGTCAACTAACCCAGACAATCCCACCAACACTTTCGCCCGCCCCTTAATTTAATTACTGCCAGGTTCCACATTGGTGTGGAATTATCGAGATATTGGAAATCAGCCCACCACCTGAGAGGTTGTCATTGGCAGATGCACTGGCCACAGGAATATGAATGGAGGATAAGGGGAGCTATGAGAGAGCATGTTAGAGGTGGGGGCTAGAGGAGTAAGGAACCTGTATGCCAGTCAGACCCAGATCAGGGCAGAGCCGCAACAGGGGAGAATACGCAAGCCGAGCACTTCAATTCAGGATAGAGACGCAAACTAACCAACCCTACTAACAATTTCCCTTTCTGCATACACCTCTCAAACTCCAAACCAAACACAACCAAAACCTACAGCACAACAAACCGCAAAAACTTCACTACATTGCAACAACAAAACAAAAACACACATAGCCTTGCACAACAGTACACAACGACTACCGGCCGCAAACACCCCAGGCCCATCCAACGGACCCACCGGGCTGAGGCCGCCAACAGCACATCACTGCTCTCTTGCACTTTTCCTGCTTCCTCCCACTAACTCAACCTCCCCCTCCTCTTTCAGAACCACCGGAGCGCCAAGGGACCACTCCGGTGGTGATAGTGCGCGGTACAAATGTCCATTAACATTAACATTAACATGGGAACAAAGGATAAACCTTTGCTAAGGATATCAATTTCCTCTTGTGAGAGAAAATAGTAAGTTAGATTGAAGATCGGGATTGCATTCACCAATTCTGAGGGGGGCCTTTTCAATTGCTGGTATGCATCCGCTGGGGGCCCGGTGGTCGATTGCGGCCGCCTTTGCCCCGCCCTTGAAAAAACTGTTGATGGTTTTGGACCATACCTCCTCGGTTAGCACTTTTGCTGTTGGTAAGATCAGGATCACTACTAGAACTGCTATTACTGGTGTTAGAAAAAGTGACGAAACGTTTCCTTGGGAAACCATTATTTCTCAAACAGTTTTGGGCATCGTAGTAAGAGTCAATTAAGTAAGGGTATGTTTTTGTTTCTTTATATGTCTCAACATCTTTTTTTATTTCCATATTTTTTATCTACGATAGTTTTTTTTTTTAATTTACCCAGTTCTTCTTCCATTTTGTCGAGAAGGGACTTTATATCTGCTATGTCTTTGTCACCTTTTAAGGCAATTTCTAGTGCCTCAATTTCCAATTGTTGTGCAGCAGATTCTGCCGTCTGTATAATAAGGATAAAGAGGTCTCGGGAGCATTTATTACTGACTCCACTGATGGACTTTTTAAACTTTTTGTTGTTGGTAAAAACCCTTGGTATTATCCTGACCTGTAGTCCTTCTGGAATAATCCCGGCTTTTAAGTATGCTAACATGAGTTGGCCATGGCTGTCAGTTCTAACTAATTTTTTCTTTTTTTGTGTTAGAATGTCCGTTCGATTTTCATTTGGTGGAGGCTGAGCGGTTTCCCCGGCTTGTGAAGGTTGACTGGAGTTTTATACAGCTCTTCAAAAGACACTGTATTAACATCTTCCATTTTTTTAGCTTTACAATGGAAAGAATAGGTTTATTTTAAAAAAAAAGGAAGAGAAGGAATAAGAAAATGCAGGGACCTACTCATCAAGTAGTAGGTGTAACACACTAAGTAAGTGTAAAACACTGTTTGTGTTATTAACCTAAACAACCGGCGGGTTGTCCAAAATAGCTATTTAAGCATAAGGAAGGATCCAGTTTATGGGAACACCACCCTCAGGGATCACAGGGAAGTACAAAGAGCAAAAAAAGAGATGGTGGTGACCCTATTTCTTGAAGCCACAGTCAGGAAAATGGTGTGTCTGTCAATGGGAAACCAAGCAACTGAAACACTTATTCTAAATACAGTAGAAACAAGGAAAAGAGTTTTTTTAAACCATTAAAAAAAACTAAAACAGCAACCACTAAGTAATAACAAAACAAATTTTATTTTTGATCATATTAAAATCAGTCTAAAAAAATTCTGTTGAAAAGGAGAAAACACACGTGACTACAGCGAATGATGTTTTATGCAAAGCTGCGATAGTCTAATATGCAAAGAAATTATTGTGGGGTTAGTACGCGAGACAAGGTGTAGTGTAAGCACTGACTGTGCAACATCAAACACTCAAAAGTAGAGCACTACTTAGTTGAACTAGCTCTATCAAAGGAACAACAAAACCTATTAAATATCTTAGGTTTGATTTTTGTGAAAGTCGACATATGTTTCGGCTAGTGGCACCAAGAAAAATCAGGCAATGCACAAAAACGTTGTCTGTTGATGCAGGTATAGCCGTCTTCAGGACAAGAGGAAGGGAGCGATATGACAACTTGCTAGTGTTGAGTACTTCTTAGTAGCCATACTTCTTTTATATAAAAACCACGAAACCCACTACAAAATAAACAAAAATAAACACGTGAATATATACAAAGTGGTTGAGAAGGAAAATACATGTTTAAAACACTGGCAGTGTTGCAGAGGCAAGGTCTCCATTGACGGTACACATCAATAATTGTGGCTGAAAAACATGTATTATTTTAATTTAACATGCAATATGTAGGAGGGCGTATTTATTTTGACCTTCCAACTGGTGAATTAGGAGAACTTAACAAGCCAACAAGTGTCTTTGATAGCGTACTCATTTTTAGCAGGATGGAGAAGGGTGAACTCACCTATATATATAATTGGGGAGGAAGATCCACACTGTGTTTATTAAAGTTCAACACGGGCCAGATATCTTTGTAGTCCCAGTGGATGGAAAGGATCTATCAGTAGAAAACGAATCAAGATCAATATAGCTTAACAAAGGTTGCAACTATGTTTTAAATATTTGTTTGCATTTGTTGTTAAACCAAGTAAATGGGTGTAACAGCATCTAATAATGATGTGGTGAGAATACTCACATGTATTTAATTTTGTAAAAACTTGTGTGGTAAGACCACAAGATGTATTTATACACAATACTTGGTCCAGAATGAGGTGTTCCCAATGACAGACACACCATTTACCTGACTGTGGCTTCAAGAAATAGGGTCACCACCATCTCTTTTGTTGCTCTTTGTACTAAAGAAACTATGGGACATCTTAGCCATGGAATGGGTTACTTATAATCTACAGGGGGAGGACTGAAAGTTCAGGACAGATTGTACACTGTTGACATATTTGAAGGATGACTATCGGATTCAACTGTGCCTGCAGAGCATTCGGATTTTGGATATTGTCTAAGGCCTCTCTAATGTCTGGCAATAACTGCAGATCTCTCACTTGTGCTTCCTATTATTAAAGGAACAGCTGATCGGGGGAAGGGGGCGATGGGAAGGGGCAGGGGAGATTGTGATGTTAGTTTGTGAAATGGCAATAAAAATAATTTAACATAAAAAGAAAGTTGGATTCTTTATAATGCTGCGTTTCAGAACCATTTGTTTTCATCATGCACCTGGAGAGTATATTTACTGAACGACATGAATAAATGTTGCACCTTGATTGATAAAGATGTGCAATGGGGACCACACTCAAAGCACTTTGCCTGAAAGAAATAACATCTTTCACTGAACAATTAATCAATTTCTCCTTTTCCGCACGCATTTTCAAATATAAAATAAGCCCTATGAATAATTTGCAAATGGGCCCCTATATGTGCACATGCCTGAATGTGAATGCAGGTGCACATTGTGGGAGAAACCAGGGTTCACACAATCATTTTCAGGTAGTAGCAAAGACAGTGGCAATTTTATTGTCTTGCAAGACAATCTAAAGAGCTACATGTTCACTCTACTTGAATGGAACAACCACCTCCACCCACCAGACTTCTACCTTTATTTACATGCCACCACCCTGTGACCAAACCGAAATCTTCAAAGATCCTTCAAGAATCAAAAAGTACTGTCCAGTCCCTAAAAGGAGGCCTTCCTCCCCTATCCAGTCCATACTGGAAAGGTCCATAAGTCTGTCGTTGACGCAGATGTCTCGGCTTCTCTGATCACATGACCTGGGCTCTTCTGGAAGGCTCCCGCTCGAAAGACGATCAGGATCAGCATTTTCCATTAATAGGTGGCTCTATTTCCATCCTTACCTGCTCCAATCCTCAGTCTGTATGGCACCTCTGGTGCCTCACACAGAACTGCTGCCTCAGCAGCTCTCACGTTTCAGTCAAATGGTACAGTTAGCCCCTGGAGTGACTTTCAACAAGAATACAAATAACACAGTAATGACAACCAACCAACCATTACAATGCAGCTCTCTCTCCTAGCTGGAGTTAAAGACGGCATAGAGCCTATTCTAAAATGAATGTTAACATAGGTAGGGTTACCCCCTGCTCCCATTGGTGGCTGGGGTAAAATACATATACATACAAATATATGTTCCACCATGGGGAAGAAGAACTTAATTAGCACTTATTTATGAATTAAAGTGTGTAGTTACTGGTATCCACAACAGATATCAAGATGATGGGATTCAGGAAAATAAATGATATGAAGACATAAATATGTATCCACATTCCACCCTTTGGCACCTTCTGTGCAATAGGTACCCATGTTATTACTCACCCTGTTAAAATGTAAAGGGTTTCATGGGAGCTAGCGCTACGCATGAATCCCCTCAATACAATCTTCCTCAACATCACTATCATATTCGCGTACATCTCTATCTTCTAAGTGTTCTAAGTATGTACTTTATACTCTTACTGAAGGTCAGGTGCCACCCTTATAAGTACAAAATCTGCAACAATATATAATTAGTTCTGTTAAAGGAACTGTTAAACATATGGCTGCTGCAATGGCAGGTGTATCTTTGATACCTTCAGTTCTCAACATATGACATCAGAAGGAGTGCACAGGCTAGCATACCATTGAGCGACCTGAAATGTACCTTTCTTCTTATCAAACACCGTTTTGAAAATATGCAGCTGTTTATTAATGTCAGTAATCATTTCGACTTAGTGGAAAGCCTCTAAAAGATTTGCATACATTGATCAATTCCCTGGCATCTTACTCTCACTTCCCACATGCATTAGCCAATCGAAGGTGCATCCTGCACACGGTCCTAGCAAAGCATGACCTGTCACTGCCCAGACTCTGTGGATGGAGCCCCGAGCTTGAAACAAGCTCAGCATCCTTTGAAACAAGCTCTGCTCCAGCTGCTATACTTCCATAGCTTTCTCCACAACCATACGTCTATAGGAACTCTGATGGCCAGGCCTGATGGTACACATACTCGCAAATTCTGATTATGTATTCTCTCAGGAAGTCTTCTGCACAGGGAAAGTCCCATGCTATGGCATCTACAGCCGATGTGACATTCCAGACGATAATTTTTAAGAAGCTTGTACAACAGAACAAGAATAACTATCTAGCCCATATATGTGGAAACACCAAATATATATCAGTACACACTCTTTCTGTTACTGTTTCATTCTAAGTGGTTAATCGAGTTATTGGATGATAGAAAGGACCATTACAGTTGACTCTCGATTTTGCAATAACCTAATACAGCTACCATGTCCACTGCTTTGGAAAAACTCATCGTCCATCGGGTTTCAGATCAGCAGAGCACATTGCAAGTACTGTCCCACACCATTACCTGTACAGTGCCATTGTTAAACCAAATGATAACTCTTTCCTTCAACCTTCGTCTCAGGAAATTACACATTAGTAACACAATATGCCAGCAACATGTAAAGGCTTAGGCCAACCTATTACATCGGAACAGTTGGCTCACTAATAACAGCGACCGGAGCATGAGAGTGAATGATTGGTGCTGCAGTCAAAGATGGCTCAGAGGCATTCAATGTCTTTCCATAGTCCTCATCCTTTACCCAATAGGGGAGAGTGTGATAGGGATAAACAACCTAATTCTCTTTATGCCTCGTGGGTGATGAAATACAGCCCAATAGCATATCCAGAACATACTGCTAGGTCCCTCCAAGTTCACAAGTTCACCTTTGCCAGGTCATACCATATTGCGTTCTGTATCAAGGCCAGTTCTGCAGAACCAGTGGCCACATTGGTTAAGTTCATCCACTGCAGTCCCCTAATTAAGCATTACAGTTGGGTCTGATTGTCCCAATGTGCAGGTTCACTGAGGAGTGGTGGTACATGCAAAAGTCTCATTACCAGGCTAAACATCAACAGTGTCCTGGGAGCCACGGCCATCTTCCTCTGGTGCTCCTTAACTAAAAAAAATCCATACTATGGATTTCGGGTCCTTTGGGAAACATCTTTCGTACCTTCAAATGCAAAAGCTTTATAGCAGACACGAGTCTAAAGCAATCATTTAGCATGATATGATGAGTAAGGCAAATACTAGAATATGCACTTTTGACAGGTGGTGATGAAGGAAGGGGCACTGGACGGCCCATCAACGCATCCTGAGGGCTCAATCACGTTCTTCTATTAGCTGTGCTGCACATTCTAAACAGTACCAAAAGGAGTGCCAAAGGCCATTTGAGGCATGTCTCTAAACACAATTTAGCTAGTCTATTGTGTAAAATCCCGTTCTACCTCTCCACTGTCCTGGCACATTGAAGGTGATGGAGATCGTAGAGCTTGTGCTGTATTTTTAGTGTTGCGCATAGTTTCTTCACTAGTTGTCTGATGAGGTGGGTGCCCATATTGCAGTTGATGCTGACAGGCAGCCCAAATTGTGGTATAAAGTCTTTTATCAATAATTTAGTAACCATTATGGTATCTGTCCGACAGCATGGATAGTCCTCGATCCAGCCTGAAAAAATGTCTACTGTCACATGGACATATTGATAATTGTTGCTTTACTGGTGCTGTTTGAAGTCTACCTGTAGATTGATGAAAGGTCTATAAGGTCTTGGATGTGCTCCTGGCGTTGCTTGTACAGCTTTTCCGACACTGTTTTGCTGGCAAATAATACACTCTCTACAATAGACATGTGCATAAGAAGAAAAGTCAGGGGCTTACCTGTCTTGTCTCAATGTGGCACTGATACCCCCTTTTCCTACATGGGCAAGTCCATGATAAAGGTGGGACCAGTAGGACAAAAGTACCTTTGGTGCGACACGGTAACCAAGCAAAAGGGTATCAGAGTGTAGACGGCAACCTCTCTGTGACCAAGAGTCTTTTTCCGATTCTGCAGCTTCATCTTGGATGTTCACTAGTTCCACTTGTGTAGGGAAAGGAGGAGTTTGCGTCTTGCTCTTTATTCTTAGAACATATTCAGCCTGAGAGTCGGGCACCTATTTAGCAGCAGCACCTCCTGATGTGTTTCCACACATAAGCTCATCATTAACTGTTGGTGTACAACGCGCTTCATGATCCTAATTGACTGGGTAACAAAATGGCATCGAAAAGGGCTGTTAAATAGGTATGGTTTTCAATCAGGAACCTGAGGATGTAAGGCACCCTCTTTGCTTCCACAACTGCCCAAATGTGTGCGCAATTACGAAATGCATAATGGGAGTTGGTGTATTTGTAAATGCTCTATTGTGCTACAATTCTGGCCTTTTCTCCCCTTTTTAGGATTCACAAATTTGGTGTTTTTCACCGTGTTGTGATAATATGCACTGTATCAGTATTTAAAATTGCAGTGTGAAAAAACCTGGCCTTTTCTCACCTTTTAAGGATTCTCAAACTTAGCTGTTTTCCCCTTGTTGTGATAATATGCACTGTAAAAGTATTTAAAATTGCATTGAGAAAAAACCTGGCCTTTTCTCCCCTTTTTAGGATTCTCAAACTTAGGTGTTTTCCCTGTGTTGTGATAATATGCACTGTATCAGTAATTAAAATTGCATTGGGAAAAAACCTGGCCTTTCCCCCCTTTTTAGGATTCTCAAACTTAGGTGTTTTCCCCGTGTTGTGATAATATGCACTGTATCAGTATTTAAAATTGCAGTGTGAAAAAACCTGGCCTTTTCTCCCCTTTTTAGGATTCTCAAACTTAGGTGTTTTTTCCCCGTTTTGTGATAATATGCACTGTATCAGTATTTAAAATTGCATTGTGAAAAAACCTGGCCTTTTCTCCCCTTTTTAGGATTCTCAAACTTAGGTGTTTTTCCCTGTGTTGTGATAATATGCACTGTATCAGTATTTAAAAATTGCATTGTGAAAACCTGGCCTTTCTCCTCTATTTTGGATGCCCAAACTTAGGTGTGCCCTCCCACCTGTCTCAATCCGGCGCATTCTGAATACTCTGATCCAGAGTGTTGCCGTCTGTCCTATTGCTCAACTCGCTTGCCTCTCGCTGTCTTGTCTGCCTACTCTAGGGACCTTTCTCTAGTGTCCTCCCCTCTCCCGTCCACCCCCCCTGCTCTCCCACCTATTCTATGGTGCTCTCTGTCTCTCCTATCTTTTCAAACTGCTTCTCTATTGACTATCCTGCTCTCCTCACTAAATCTGGTAGGAAGAAGTTTAAAAATGACACCATGGTCTCCAACCCAGGCCTCCCTATCGCCAACACCTACACCAGTGCCTCCTCCAAAGAAGCTCTCACCGACATCCTCTTTATCATGCCTGCGCCAGACCTATGGACCCTTCATATGGTCTCTGTGCTCTGCCACTTCTCCTCCTCTCCCATTAATGGTGGCACCCTGTGGGACGCCCTCCTGGCATCCTTCCATTCCTCTAAGGTAATCATTAATGTTTATTGTAATGGGACTGTCCTTGTCCAAGGCCCTCAGGCCAACCTTCATCCCTTTGACAGACGCTTCCCGCGCCTCATCAACTTCCTTTCTTCTCCTTCTGTCCCCTCTGCCCCCTTTCCTTGACTAACTCGCCTCCCCCTTCTACCTCCTCGTTGGCTACCTTGCCTTCCCCTTCCCTCTCTGCCCCCTCTCGGGCTCATTCTACACCTCTGCAGGGCGTACCTCTGATCTGCGCCCCTCCCCGGAAGTCCTTCAAGGATGGCAACCTTCTCCATATTGCCACTCAAAACTCTCGTTCTGCTGTCAAACACTCCTCTGATATCTACCGCCTTCTGGAAGAACTTGACCTTGATGTCCTCGGTCTCACCGAGACATGGTTCACGGCCAGCTCTGTCACGAGCTTTGATACACTACTACCTGACAGCTACAAGATCCTCTCTGCACCCAGGGCCAACGGCTTTGGTGGGGGGGTAGCCCTGATCTTCCCCGAGTGGATTCCTGCCTCTGTCACTCCTACACAGGCCTACTCCTCTTTTTAATGCCTCGTCTGCAGGCTCTCTCCCTCCCAAGCCATTCTCTCACAGTGGCTACTATCTATCGGCCACCTGGTCAGATTTCATCCTTCCTCTCTGAGTGGGCTGACCTCTCTGCCTCACTCCTGGCCTCCACTACTCAACTCCTCCTTCTTGGAGACTTCAACATCCACCTTGAAGCCTCCTCCCCTCCCTCTGGACTCTTTCGCGACCTCTACGACTCTCTCTCACTCACTATTCTCCCCTCTGGCCCAACTCACTCTGCAGGGCACACTCTTGATGTTCTGATCTCTTCAGACCTCCCCCTTTCTGTCCCTCTCACCACTCCTCTCTCCTGGAGTGATCACGTTCTCCTCTCCTCCCACTTCACCCTCCCTACCCCTCAGGCCAAGCCACCTCCATCACTGCCACCCACCTTCTCGGTCATCCGACCCATGAACCGCATGTCAGCTGAGGCTTTCGCTGCCACCCACCTTCTGAGCCCGCCCCTCGGGCTGACTCTCATCCTGACACAGCCCTCTCCACGCTCCACTCTGCTATATCTGATACTCTTGATATCCCTGCCCCTGCCATGAGAATCCGCCTGAAGCCCAAAGCCAAGTGCAACTCCTGGTTCGACTCAGACCTCGTCACCCTTAAACGCAAGTGTAGGGTGGCTGAGAGGAAATGGGTGCTTCATGTACATCCTCTGACAAGCTGGCTTGCCGCCTGCTGCAAAGGCAATACCGGCTCTCTGTCCTAACCAAGAAGAGAGCGCTTATCCAAGCATGCGTCTTTGCGGCATCAAACAACTCGGCAGAACTCTTTAAAATCTGCAAGGAACTGGCCAATCCTGCCACAGTTTCTACCTCTCCTGTCCCCTCCCAGGCCCTCTGTACGGCACTGGCTTCTCACTTCATCTCTAAAACTCAGGACATCCTGTCATCTCTCTCCTCCTATCCACTCCCATCCCCAACTCCCTGCTCTTCCTTTGGCCTTTCTGCAGCCTCCTCCTTCTCTGCCTTTCCCCTTTTCTCCGCTGACGAGGTTTTTAGACAAGTCTGATCTATGAAAGTCTTGTCAAAACAGGTTCACCCCTGCTCCTCCAAAACCATCAAGGACCACATTGACTCCCTAGCTCCTGCCCTTGCTGATTTCAGCAGTCACTCCTTTGTCACTGGAGTCTTCCCATGCGCCCTGAAGCACTCCCTTGTGCACCCCCTACTTAAGAAACCCTCTGCCGACCCCTCCTGCCCGACTAACTATCGTCCCATCTCCATCACTCCCTTCCTGGGTAAGCTCCTGGAGAAACTGGCCATCTCCCAGCTTAATCTCCACACTGAATCTGTTGGCTGTCTACATGACCATCAGTATGGCTTCAGAGCTGCCAGAAGCATGGAAACTGCTCTCCTGAACATCCATGAAGACCTGCTCTCCAACCCTGACTCTAACACCCCTTGCGTCCTCATCCTGCTTGATCTCTCTTCTGCCTTTGATACTGTCAACCATGCCATCCTGCTCAACCGTCTCCGTGATAACCAGGGTATCACTGATCAGGCTCTGACGTGGCTGACTTCTTTCCTCTCCAACTGACCCTCCCGGGGTCAAATTGGGTCCTTCCTCTCTGCCATCTTTTTCTCTATTTGTGGTGTCCGCCAGGGGTCTAACCTCTCTCCCTGGCTGTTCAACCAATACCTGGCACTCCTGGGCCACCGCATAGCTGCTCTCTGCCCCAACTTTCAGTGCTACGCAGATGACACTCAGCTCATCTTCAGGCTACCCTCGGCCTCCTTCTCTACTGCCCTCATCTCTGACTGTCTGTCTGCTATCCAGGAGTGGTGTGCCGCAAATGACCTCTGCCTTAATGCCAGTAAAACTGAGATTCTCCTCATCGGCACTCCCGCTGCCTCCTTTCCTGTAGCTCTCTGGCCGGCCTCTCTTAGCCCCCTTCCTGCTCCCACCTACAAGGCAAAAAATCTCGGGGTCATCTTCAACTCTACACTCTCCTCATATCTCTGACGTCTCTAAGAAGTCACACTACCAGCTGCACCTCCTCAGAGGTATTCTTCAGTCCCTCTCCTTCTCCCAGAGGCTCACTGTCTCCAGAGCTCTGGTTCTCTCCAGGCTGGACTATTGCAACAGCCTCTTTCTAAATCTGCCTGCTTCTACTCTCCGTCCTCTGCAACTTATCCAGAACAGGAATGTGAGACTTGTCCTTGGCCTCAAGCCCAGGGATCATATCTCTGCAGGACTGAAATCTCTGCACTGGCTCCCAGTGGCTGCGAGGATTACATTCAAAACTCTCTGCATCGTCCGCAAGGCCTTCTGGGGCCTGGGGCCTCAATACCTTCAACTCTCTCTCCCTAAATACCTTCCTTCTCGAGCACTTCGCTCCTCTGCCGCCAACTCCCTCAGGGTCAGTCGCTTCTCCAAGAAACGAGTTGGTGGTAGATCTCTTTCTTCGGCTGGGGCCTACCTCTGAACAGCCTCCCGGCCTCCCTGAAACTTGAGGAGAATCATCTTCGGTTCTGGAAGCACCTCAAAACCTTTCTCTTTGCGTCTGCTTTTTCTCCTCCTCTCCCTTGCTAATTTCTTGCTGACACTGGAACTGCACTGGTTACCTGGCTTCCCTCTGATCTCGGACCCTGTCGCTCTCCTGCACTGCCTTCCTGGCAACCCCCACACTTGGTGACTGTTTTCTGTATCCCTACGGTCCCACTTCTAGCACTTGACACCGGACGTCTGCACTTACCCTTCCACTTGCCACCTACTGGCCGTACTTTTACTTATTGTTTTATTGTCTTATCCCATGTACTGCACTGTGCTCTCCCCCCCCCGCACTTCTCCTCCGTCCCCTGCCCATGCACTTGCGCAATCTGAATGACACCTGGCCTAGTAGGATCGTTTTCTATCCTCCCTCTGTTCCCCCTCCCTTGCCTCGCCGTGCCTTGAAACACTTGTGTATAGGCTATAGGCGCGTTACAAATGCCATATCGAATCATATCATATCATATCATGTGTCAATGCAACCAGCTCTGCTACTTGTTTTGAAAATATACTGGGTATTCTACAAATCTCTATTACTTCTTGGGGTGAACATCCTGCAAATCTAGCCATAAATTGACCTTTCTCATCCTGTGGTGCCAGATCCATCCACAAAGTACACTAATTCAGCGTTTTGCAGTGCAGTGTCGAACACGTCTTGTCTGGGTTGAAGGAGTTTGTCAGTGATGGCAACACAGTCATGTGGTTCACCATCAGAGGAAGTGGGTGACAGTGAGGCTAGATTCAAACTAAAAATGTGTCAATGCTAAATGTGAATTCATTAGTAAAATTGAATGTCATATTTGGTTAGTTGTGAAAAGGACAGATGTTGACTTTCTGTTTTTGACAACTGGGCTGATATGGCATGCAGATCACCTACCTCCAATAGTAATCCTAATGCTATGAATTTACATTGTTGTACTGTGAGAGAAGCAGCTGCTAACCACCTAACACATATGGGCAGATCTGCTCCAACTGGGTCCAGAGCTGTACTGTTATATGCAGTCTGTCTCTGCTTTTTTCAATGTTTTTGTGCAAGTATGGCCAAGGAGAACCCAGTCTGTTCAAGAAAATAGAGTGTGAACTTATTTTTATAATCAGGCAGCTCTAATGCTGATGCATATGATACCACCCACTTCAAAGGCTCTTTCGGTTTCTTCTTTCCATTGCAAGAGCTCTGGTGTATCCAGTTTATTCATTTGTTGTAATGGCTTAACAAGTGCTGCATAACCCTGATATCCACTATCTGCAATACTATGTAATTCCCAGCAATTAGCTCATCTGGTTTACTATCTGAGATTTGGGTCCCTTAAAATAGCTTCTGTAAGAAGACCAGACATGGGTGGACATCTGGACCCAGACGCACACCTCGTCCACCTGCATCACAAACAGGGAAAGTGCCTACAAAATCATGCTACGGTGGTATTACCCGCCCCTCAGACTTCAACATGAACCCCCAAGTGGACTACCTCTGCTGGAGAGGGTGCGGTCTCCCAGGCTCTTTTTTCCACATGTGGTGGACATGTCCACGGATTCAGCAATTCCGGAAGACATGCCTAGAGACTATTACGCAAATCACTGAGGCAGCGATCCCGCTAGAGCAGGAGCCCGTCCTGCTGGGAGCACCGATCGCAACGATCTACCCACGGGCCGGCAATAGAGCAAAATTGCTGACCCAGTGCCTACCAGCCGGGAAAACAACCCTGGCCTGCGCCTGGAAGTCCCCAGAAGGCCCCCTTATGGCCCAGTGGTGAACGAAACTCTGGGACATACTGGTGGCGGAAAAGGTAACGGCGGCGGCAAAGGCGGGTGCCCTACACAGATTTCAGAACATCTGGGCCCCAGTTCTGGAATAATATTAACGCTCGCTGGACCCTGAAGGACCAATAAAACCCCGAAAGGGACACATAGTGGCCGGGGCGCGGGACAAAAGGCCCTGGAGGGAGGAGCCCGGACCTGGGGGAGCAGGAGGGGAGAGGGGCGCGGGAAAGTGCCTGGGGGTTAACATGCTTAAAATGCTTTAATGATGTTGCAAGTGGTTGTGTAATTGTCATCCTGCCTTGTTCAAAAATAAACAAAGTTAAAAAAAAATAGCTTCTGTGAGTTTGTTTGCTATGAATTAGTGGACTACCATAATGTTGTGTCATAAAAATCACACTACTTGCCTACACAATTGTAACTTCTGTTTGAAGGCCATATCCTGCTTTGGGAATAAAGGAGCAACTGTGTGTCTCATTTGCCGGCATCAGATTAAGGGGATGCTAATAGGCAATCATCTTACTAAAAACTGTCTGGAGAAGCTAACACCATTTAGATCCTTTTTCAATTGTTGGAAGAAAAGTGTAGATACTGTGTACTCCGGTGGAAGGCATGCCCAAGTATATTGAATTCTTTGATACGAATAAGTGAATAAATATCTACTGTCCGCATGTATAGTGTTAGGGAGAATTCTGTAAATGTGCTAATTTCCCTTACCTTTTGAGACCCCCAGCAACTTTGCTGGATTTCTAGGATTTTATTTTTTACCTTGAAAGAGTGTGAGCCTTTTTTCCCACTCTTTCGTGTATTTTGATGTGTGTTTTACTTTTGTGTTCTTTGGTTATGGTGTTTTAAACAAACTCCATGGCATCATCTTTTTCTGTGTGTCACACAGCACCTTCAGTGCAGTGGCACAGGTGTGTCTTTCAAACTCCCCAAGGTGTAAATACCTTCTCTGGGACTCACTTCTGTCTAACAGAGCATGTAAAGTTAAATTGACTTTACAAGTCTCTTTAGATTTACTGACCCAGCACACACTATCTTACTATAGAGTGCTGGAGGGGTTGCCTAGCTTCCCCTGAGTCAAAACACTCATGTAACAGTAAAATGTTACCATTTCCTACTTTAAATGGCTGGTGGCAGTGGTTTAGATCAAACTACCATGCTTTTTCCCTACCGCTAACAACGGTAGCTAAAAATCGGGTCAGCCATATTTTTCAATATGGCGCGCAAGACCTATCTGTAAAAACAGACTCCGGTCATCTTTTTTCGTCATTTCTTTTAAGAAAGGTCTTTCTTGTGTTTGTCTCTGCACGCCAAACCAGGTTTGGTCCCTTTGTTCGTTGGCCTTTGGCAGGCTTCAGTGCTGAAGCCCTCCTCTGGCGCCAGGGTGTCTGGGGTGGACAGGATGTGAGGGAGGTGCCCGAAACTCCCTGTGCTTAGTATCCTAGGAGACCTGAATGCACTCTGGCGTGATTGGCCAGCTGGCTGTCGGGCAAGGACAGTCACCCTGCTGTGTGAGTGACAGCCAGGCTGGAAGGAATGGGGGAAAACTGTTTAAAAGCAGGTCTCTGGGACTTGGAAAGCAGAGTCGACCACTGGAACGAAAGAAATGAAGGAGAGGAAGGAAGAGGACTGCTGCAACTCCTGGACGACCGGTGAAGCCCTGATGCAGGTTCGAATTGCCTGAAACTCGGACGACAGAGAAGCCATTCAAGGATAACTTCTTCCCTTGAGTATGGTGGCAACAACCAACTCGCAAGCAACCTGGACACCGTCCTATTCTGGTCAAATTTTCATCAGAGTGCTGTTGAAAGCTGGATAGCCAGACGGAAGGAAACCAGCTTGTGGACTTTAAGGCACCCACACCTTAACGTGACATCTTGCTACAGCTTTTGTCCTCTTCCCTGGGCAGTGCACGAACCTCCAGACGTCCTCCTTCTTGTCCCCACGACTGAAGCTCAGGAACAGCAAGATCTGCTTGAACTGCCAGGAACAACTGTCTCAGCTATAGCTTTCTTCATTGACAAGGTACTGTGCAAACGCGGTCCGGAAATATTTTCGGCCATCGAGAAAGTGCATGAAACCTTCCTCAACTTCGAAGGCTTGTCCTTCCCTAAACATTCGTCAAACTTTTCGCCTAGCCAAATCCTTTAAAAATCTGTGGCAAAGACGTAACCGTTACATACCAGAACTGTGCTATCCTATACAAAAGATTCTGCTGTCTAAGGAATGTCGAAGGGCAGCCTCTCTGGGGTACAGTAAATAGTGCAATTCAATTTACATAGTAGGTCTCTTCCTAATAAGTGTATAGGAGTTAATAAGAACACTTGTTTGTCATTAATGGGTGCTAAGGCTTTCTGGGGCTGGGGTCCATACTATCTACAATGCTCTCTCCCCAAATATTCTCCTTCTAGAGCCCTCGGTTGGCCTCCTCCAACTCTCTGCGGGTGAGCCGCTTCTCCAAACAGAGATTTGGGGGTAGATCCTTATCCTCTGCAGGTGCCTCCCTCTGGAACAGCCTGCCTTCCTCCTTCTGTCTTGAGCCTGACTCCTTAAGTTCCGGAATCTCCTCAAGACCTATGTCTTCTCTTCCTCCTTTTCTTTCTCTCTCTCCCCCGCTAACCTCTTTTATCCTCACTTCTTTCCCTCCTTCCTTCTCCTCCCCAACTAGCTCAGTTAGCTGACTGGTCGCCTGGAGCACCTCTAGAGCCTTACAGGTCCCAGGCTCCCCCGCCAGTCCTGCACTTGCCTCCGGGCCGCCGTACTCTGCCTGGCACTACTGCAATATGCAATATGCTCTGTGGGAGGGACACTCACACTGTACTTAACCCAGGCCCCTGGTGGGGTGGACGCACTTGTCCCCATTCCAGAGACGTTTTTATGGGAGGTCAAAAGGGGCCCCCACCTTGGAGGAGGCCCCATAAGGCTAGCTAATCTGAAGAAATAAGATTCCATTTTTCACCAGTCTTAAATAGCACAATGGGATATTTTATGGGGTGCTTCTGAGCCTCTAAACTCATTGCCTTTCTGTTTTGGCAAGTGCATTCTGCCTTGATCAATTCATCATGTATTGCTTTCTGTGTTCACTGTGGTATACATAGGGCCTCATTCGGAGTCTGGCGTTAACCAAGGCGCTATTAGCGCCTTGGTTGACGCCGTTATCTTTCCGACTCCGCAATGGTGAATGGCGGAATTACCGCCCCATTCCAAGGTTGGCGGGGTCGGTAATTCCCCATTCACCATGGGCCCTTCCCCATTCCCATTTTTGCCCCATATGGCTCAATGGGAATGGGGAAGGTGCTAATTACGGCACCGTAAATTACGGTGCCGTAATTAGCTCCAAGGTCCCTTTGCGGGTTGTTTTTTTAACGCCTGCAAAAAGCAGGTGTTAAGTTCCAACCCGCAAAGGGAACTCGGAATGTGGCGGTAAGGGATTACCGGCACCGGTCTCGTTAACGGTGACCGGTATCCCTTACCGCCATACTCGGAATGAGGCCCATAGTTTGTGTGTTCCTTATGGCACAACTCTGTAGCATTCTTTCCTTCTGTGGGAATTATGTTGATCATGTGCAATAGGCAATGGTGAAATGCATATTGGTGAATTGAGTGCCACGATGGTTCAGACGTTAGCTCATTGTGTGAAGCACCCATTGCAGAGATATGTGTTCAAATGCAAAACTAGAATATCACATTCCAGCAAGGCTGGCCGAGCCTTTCCTATGTCTGAAGTTTATAAACCTGCCTGCATATGTACTTGGTTTTGCAGAACAAAATCTGCTATTATCAGCAATGTACCTGTACCAGATTGGGGTTGCTATAAAAAATAACATATCATCAGTATGGTGAAGGTCTAGAAAATGGTTTGTTCAGATGGCGTGATGTAAAACCTAAGCATTCCCCTCCAACGATGGCATAAACTGTTAGTCCAAGAGGTGAATAAGTATCCAAATTCAATACTATGGAACAAAAGCATTCATGTTTGTATCCAGGATTTGCCAGCAGACGATAAAGTGATCCTGGTCAAATCATCCAATATATCTTACATTACTGGGTTGTCTTCTGTGAGGTTTGCTTTCTTGCATGCCGCTGGTATCATTTAGCCCATTACTTGATCTTTCTTCTTATGTAGGCCATTTGGGTGGAAGGGTTGGTAGATAGAAGAGAGCGGACCATATGTTGCAGGCCTCAGACACACAAAGACACAAAAACTGTTTGCTTTTTGATAAAAGTCACACTCTCTCCAAAGCGAGCCTCCAGATACACGAGATCTTCAAGGCCTACAACCTGGTAGACGCATGGAGACTCAGTCATAAAGATACACGTGACTATACTTTCCACTCCTGGGTTCACAACACAAGCTCACGGCTCGACTACCTATTGGTATCCCGGAATAGAGGACTTCAATGGGGAACCTGCCAAATCCTCCCGAGAATACTTTCCGACCACTCCTGTCACTCTCGAATCCATACCCATAGACAACAAACATGGCAAACCCCACAGGAGGTTCAAATCAGGAGCACTTCAAGACCAGGTGTTCGCCCAGGAACTCCATTCCGGGATATCATTATTATTGGACATAAATCAAGACTCCTTTGCCTCGAGTGGGACCCTCTAGGAGACGCTAAAGCTCTACGTTAGAGATATATTCCTGGCCAAGGAGAATGGGATACTAAAACTGATCAGGCGAGAGTTCGCCGTGAGCGAAACGCACCTAAAAGAGCTAGAACGGATTGGGGGTCCTTTGTACACACCGTACAAAGGACCCCCAATCCCTGGCCCACCTCAGAGAGGAATTACATCAATTCTAATCCACCGCTGACCAAGGGAGCCGATTTCTAACACAAGATCACCGCACCCGTCAGTATGGGGAGGGCCAAAAAACAGGAGCCCTCTTGGCAAGACTTCTGGCAGCAGACAGAAAACCCCCACAGGTAGAATGTATACGAAACCCACAGGGCACCCTAGTATACACAGAATGCGAGATAGCTGAGATTTTCCGTGCCTTGTACCAAGATCTGTACAGCTCAAAATATTCGAGTAGCTCTGAAACTCTCCAGCAATACGTAGAAGACACAGTACTGTACTGGGAAGAAGATGTACTGAGAGAACCCCTAAACAAACCAATCACACTCAACGAGATCCTCCAAGCAATAAAAGAACTTCCAAGCGCTAAAGCCCCTGGCCCCGACAGGCAGCCCGGGGAGTTCTACAAAGCATTCTCCCCGACCCAGGCGCCAATTCTACTACAGGTATTTGGAGAGGCGCTAGAACAAGGTAGCTTGCCCCCCACGTTGCGCGAAGCAAACATGATCCTCCTCCACAGACCAGGAAAACCCCCCCGAAGAATGCGCCTCATACAGGTCTATATCACTTATCAATGCTGATAATAAAATTCTAGCAAATATCCTTACTTCCTAACTGCTCCCTTGATGTCGGGTCTAGTGCTGGCAGATCAAGTGGACTTTGTTCCGGGTCGTAACACATCATTTGGCATTAGACGACTGTTCGGTGTCATCGAAGTGCTTGACCCATCGTCCCAGGCTTTAGCAGTACTGTTGATGTGGAAAAGGCCTTCGACTCCATTGAGTGGCCTTACCTCTTTGCGGTGTTAAGGAAAATGGGCATAGGTGACCACTTCCTGAACCCGATCTCCCTCCTCCATAAACATCCCATATCCTACATAGTACTCTGGAAGGAAAGGTCTTCGAGCATAGAACCTCGGAGAGGGACAAGGTAGGGTTTCCCCCTGTCAGCTCTACTGTTCGTGTTGGCAATGGAACCTCTAGCCACCGGCCTCAGGGCAAGGCAGATTGGAAGGGGGCTTGCCTTAGGGCCGCATAAGCTAATACTGTCCTTATATGCCGACGATGTGGCCCTGTTCATCAGTGATCCAACGGAAAACCTAAACCCAGTCATGCGGGAAGTTGTCAAATTTAGAGCCCTTTCGGGTCTAAAAATTCATCACACAAAATCAGTCATTTTTCCACTAACCCTAGCAACCAAAGAATACAAGGATGACTAGGGACTCAGGTGGGAACACATAGGAGTTAAATACCTGGAGATCCTAATGTTCAAAATCCACTACAGTTTTTTCCGAGATAACTTCAGGAGAGTGGTTGAGACCCTGCGCGACAAAATATCCAGATGGAAACACCTACCACTCACATTATGGGGCCACGTTTCCATAGTGAAAATGGTTATCTCACCCAAACTACTTTACCTGGTTGTAAATGTCCCCCTTTTACTGACGCAGAAGTTCCTCCAACAGTTCAGAGCCTAATCCTCTAACTAATCTGGGCCCGGCAAACCCACTAGAGTGGCATATACAACACTCACGCAACCCATCACAAAAGGAGGCCTTGCACTACCTGACCTAGAGCGTTACTACTGGGCAGCCCAAGCCCAATTTCTGGGGCACTGGTACGCCACACAGTTCATTAGACCCCATGTCCAAATTCAAAGGGCCATGATGACCCCCAATCTACTGCGTGCGGCCATTATTGGTGGAATACAGATATTGCCAACAACTCTGAACGTTGTACACTCCACCTACGCAGTATGGAAGAAGATAGCGCTGAGGTATGACGTTCCAGTCAGATTCTCTCTCCTACTCCCGGCGAGATTCATCCCAGGGATCCCACTTACCGCGGAAAAGGTATACCTTCAGTGGGCCGAAAAACTCTGGATAGACACACTAAGCGACCTGTTCGTAGATGAGACCAATCTCACGCTCCAACAAGCACGAGAACCGAGGAGCAACTTCGGCCCTTGATACATTCATATATTTTCATCTTCGTCACACACTCCAATCATGTTCCCCACATTCCCGACACAACCACCCACATGGCAAATTCTACACGGGGTGATCCAGTCCCAAGAGGAAGGCAGACTAGTATCCTCCACCTACAAAAACCTCCTCACAGACACCACTACCCAACCGACATACCCCAAAGCGAGATGGGAAAAATCCCTAGGGGTCACGATACCAGATGAAGAGTGGGCATATGTTCTATGGCAAACACAACAAGTATCCCTGAACTGGCGCTATAAGCAGATACACTTCAATTACCTACATCAGGTATACCATACCCCAGCCAGACTGCACAGACAACAACCAACTATACCCGCAACTTGCGAACAGTGCGGTACACGCACAGCCGACTAGCCGACTACATCTAGCCTGGGACTAGATCAAACCTCGACAATCAGAGGAGAACAACTGGATCAGAGCCCAATGGTCGCAATGTTGGGGTACACGAAAGACATACCAACCTCGACAAGGAAACTGGCCGGCTTGATGCTGGTACTAGTACGATGGAGAGTTGCCATGACCTGGGGAAAGGGTCGCCCCACCCCCACATTACAACAATGGTTACAGGACATAGCATACTGCCAAGACACTGAGACATGCTATATTAAGACTCTTCCCCCTACATGCAAGACCACCGGACATATGGAGCCCCTATGTCAACTACTTACTGTCTATGCCAGACTGATTCGGAAATCACAAACTGCATCATCACTCACTGGGGCACAGGCCTCCTTTTCTTCCATCTGGCAACTGCTGCAAGATAAACTGAACGCAATGACGTTTGACCGGTGTATATCCTTACAACTTATCATCAGGGGGCTAGGGGAGGGGTTGGGATCCAAGTAGCGCAATGTTGGTATATGGTATGTTAAGTTTTCAAATACCTAAAATAAAGTTTTTAAAAAAATGAAAATGTCACAAGCCATTGTTTTGGAAGTATTTAAATCTTTAAAATACAAAAGACAAACCCAGATTAAATTTGTTAAATCACATTGATTGGTATGCTGTTTCTTATATACTTCCCTTGATGATGGAGAGAATGAAGCTAGAATAATTCCCCTTTTGCATAACACCCTTCTATAATATTTTGTTTAAAAATTGTCATGTTTGGTAATGTGACTTGTGTACTTTACAAGCCTGTTTTTTTAATAAAATGAAATTGTATTAGTTCACGGTAAGAACTGGAAAAGACAGTGTTCAAATGCAGAAATTGCAGAGTTGGAGCAAATCCCAGCTTCACCCCATAACCAATGTGTGATCCTGGGCATCTCATTTAATCTTGTATTGCCTAACCTCTCAATATTACCAGTCCCTAAACCTTTTAGAATTGTCAGCCCTTCTCAGTGATTGCCTTCTCATGGTACGGTCTTCATAAAAGCCATATTCATTTGTTGTTGCACAATATGTGCAGGTTATCACAGTTCTTGTTTCTTTCCTTTTCTTTCTTTCTTTCCACTCAGATCCCTAGTTATATCCGCCAATTGATCTGCCAGTACTAATGCAACATTCATTAAATTAAGCTGTACAGCACTGTTTCTTATACAAAATGCCAATCAAATACTTTAAAATAAATTCATAAAAGCCATATTCATGGTTTCACTGTGTTAATAGTGAGCATATTTATATCGCACACCACAGGCATTTGTTCCTTTGATATCTAATGGCAACACTATTTGAAAACCATATCCCACTTCTAATCTATGTCTGTCTGGATAAAGACACCTTCCTGGTAGCTTGTAATCTGCCACCACTATCCATGCTACGGTATGTGTTGCGTTCTCCTTCCTTCCAATTGGTGGTCTCTATCCATGCATGAGCACTTTTGAATTCTGTGAAGCAGCTAATGTGAGTTCTCTGTTTAATATGGGTTACATGTACCTTTCACATACGGTCCTGCATTAATACTACATCTACCTTCCTGGATGTTACTGATAAAAAGTATCATGTATGTACAAGAACAGTAACCCCTTTGTAGACTGCTAATGTTGATCTTCAAATGTTACTTGTTATCATTTTGATTAGAGCAAGAATGAAGAGGGCAAGGGGACTTAAAGGGAGTAAACATGCTTATCATGCTGCGAGACAGCATTTCAACCTACATACAGGTTGTGAGCGTGACGGGTGCGGGTCGCGACCAGTATTCTTGATCCCTTAATTCCTTTGGTTTGGTGGAAGCGAGCCACAAAGATGTCCATGCCCAGGGTCCCAAAAGTGCTTAAGATGGCCCTGCACCCTTCCCCTCCCTCGCATTTCCTGTTTTGTGCACGCAAACGTTCCTTGACCTTGAATGTTCTAGGCCTTGCCAGTCTCTCTGTCCGGTCCACCCTCTGTCTCCCCTCCCTAGCTTGGCCGTGCTTGAAATACTCATGCATAGACGCTTTGATGACCAACTACCAAGCAACCTGAAATGTTGGCCAGGCCAGTACTGTAGTTTATTAACCTGTATGCTCCTCTCACTCTCCATCTCCCCTTCTCCCTCACTCTGTGTCAAGCACTTCACTAGTATATATGCCTCTGGCCTAGCGTGCTAGCTATTGTTGTAAATCATTCTGAATCTTCAAGGCCTAAGAATGACTGTACTCTCGTGTTCCCTTCCCGGCTTGAAGCACTTTGAAGCATTTCACTTGTGTATAAGTGCTCTACAAATAAACAATTACAATTAACAAGGTGGTACAAAGAGTTTCAGTAACCGAGTTTGGAATGGGTGCATTCAATATGCATACTGCAATGACAGTCCTGGAGAATAAAGGAACATCGGGGAAACTGTTGAAACAGATTGTTGATCTACTAGCCCTCATATCTAATAAACAGCAGAAGATGGTTGGTCATTACACTGCACACACAGGCCAACTTTTTTTGTATAACATCTTTTTTATTAAAAATGCCAATAACAGCATTGTCCATTGATTTCAAAAGAACGTAATTATCTTTCTGATTAAAACCACAAATTATTAAAGAACTAACAGAATCCTCGGAAATTTGCATCTGCATTTTGGTTACACTCACCCTCCCGTCAGCCACCCCTCCCAGGAAATAGTTAATTCATTATATTACACCACGGCTACTTCTCCATATTACAAGGTGTTTTTTTCCATTCTAATCAATGGCTCTCTTCTGTTATCTCATGTATTAAGGAGAGCTAGCATTCACAATCTAGGAGGGCACATGGTATCGTTATTATGTTTTCTAACACGTTATAGAAATGGGGACCAAATCGTTGCATAGGACATTAGATCTCCCGTCAGTTAGTGGGAGAGTTTTTCATTCAGTGAGTTGCTGCAATATTTAGTGTACCAATCTAATAAATCGAGAAATGTTGGCGTCTTCCATTGTTGGGCTTTGTTTAACCTTGCTGCTAGGAGTGCTGTCCTCACTAATATTGCTGCTTTCCAGAGAACCTTTGGTACCTCCAGTTGTACTCCCAACCGACCCAACACTGGGTTTTAGGTATCTTTATCTGCATTATGTTCTCTATCTCATTACATACTAATTCCCAAAGTGTGTCAGTTTCGGGCATGGTCACCATATGTGCATGAACGTGCCCGCTCCTCCGCACCCTCTCCAACCAAGACCTGTTTTGCCTTCTCGATATCTACTTAGTTTGTCTGGGGTCTGATATCGTCTGTATTGCATTTCTGTGGTTTCTACAGATACATATTTTGTGGAGGCGTATCCATATCTGTTCCCAATACTTCATTGATAAGCTCTCTCTGCCAAGCCTTAATGTGGGAAGGTTCGGGATTTAAGTTCAGAGTGAGGGTCGAGATTATGGGACCAATGACCACATAATTGTTTACCGTTGCATCACTTGGTCCCATGGCAAGAGGATTACAAGTGGCAGTAAGGCGGTGTAATTCCCCATTTTTTGAGTCTATAGGATTCCATGGAGATTTTTGTCAGATTTACCACTAGCGTTATTACCGTGTGCTAAGTCTGTCCATTTGTTGTGGAAAAGTGGACCATTTACCTGCAGCAACATGCTGGAGGTGAATCTCCCACTTTTCCTCCGAAAGCAGGTGGATTTTCCACACAGTAGTACTGCCAATAGTAAATCTGCCAAAAACCTATAATTTGGCAGTGCAGGAAAACAGTGGCAATTCTATTACTGCCAAAAGAAGTGGCAGCAACGGAATTGGTGCCACTTTTTCCCTACACTGCCAAACTTGTAATGAGGCGCCATATATTTCAGATATCAACCCTTTGGATGAAATGGTCGAAAAAGCCAGGTTTTCAAATGCTGTGAATGCACATATAGCGCCTAATTTCAATTGCTTGTGTTGCAGCCAATGTCTAGGCTGGCAATATCTAAATCTTTTGTGTTGCCCAGATTAAAGGTGTCCTTGCACTCCTTGTAAGATTTTATTGTGTTGCCTCTGAACATTTGCCTTATGTATTCGCACCCTCCTTTTCCCCATTTTTGTAAGCAAGAGTTTTTGCATGTCGGCGTGAAACTTGTGTTTCGGTGTATTCATATGGCCAGATCCAAAAACGAGGTAAGTCCCTACATGAGGGCCAGTCTGTCCCAAATTCACATTGTTCTAGCGATGGATGGTAGGTTCCGCATTGCTGATGGTCTCTCCTTTGCAGGAAGCCACATGACATGTCTAAACAGGAAGGCAACCATGCCTTTCCAAATGATTTTCTGTGCTTTAGTTACAGATTCATCCATTTGTTTAAGATAATTGGGCTTTTGAGAAAGCCTTGGTTTCTTCCCCTGCCATATATACTTCATTGCCTCATTTTGAAGCCTGACAAGTACTTGACCATGAATATATAGGGGCAGTGTTTGAAAAATGTATAACAGTTTTAGAAGAATGGTCATTTTAACTGAGCTGAGTCTGCCTATCACAAGATGGTGAGCTGTTTCCAGGATCTTAAGTCTTCCCTTTTTGGATACAATTCAAGGGTTATTTACCTTAGAATACTCTTTTAAATGAGCTTGGATATGTAGCCCCAAGAATTTGATGCTCTTTACAATGTCTTTTAATGGGAAAACGACCTTCAGTGCATTCCAACGCCTTTCCAGGGTGTTTATGTTTAGCATCTTGGTTTTTGCAAGGTTGTTTTTAAATCACAACACTTCTTTGAATTCTCTCACAATCTGTGGTGGAGCAGAAAGCGACTTTTCAAGGTGAGTCAGTGGAAGCAGGATGTCATCTACCCCCGAATATTTCTGGAGAGATTCCTATTCGCTGTTTGATCCCTCTATGTAGCCTGAAAGGGTCTGAAAGATAGCCATTAGCTCTTATTTTAGCTGAAGGGGCTGCATTGGTAGCCAGAATAGCATTAACCAATTTGGGGTTAAACCCATCTTGACTAGCACTCTTGTTAAGAAGTTCCATTTGACCCTGTTGAAAGGCTTCAAGGTTTCTAAAGAGACAAGGGCGGAAGGGGACATCCACTTCAGGGCGAAATCTATGTGGTCTATCACCTTGCAAACATTGTTGACCGGCTGACAGACTAATAATAATCCAAACTGCTCAGTTTGTATCAATTCCGAAGAGCTCCATGTCTTTGCCCTGATTAGGTAGGACAGAAGTAGCTCATAATGCTTCTTCTTGTTGTATAATTGAACAGATCAACTAAGGGCTGGAGCAGGACATTCTTAAATTTCCTATAGAGGAGTGGCATGAATCCAATCGGGACCTTGGGATTTCCCCAGCCTCTGCACCCCCTTCGCTTTTATCACCTCTTCTTTCGTGATCTGTTTCTGAAGCTCTTCTTTGTCAGTCTGCAACAGCATGGGTAATTGTATTCCCTCCAGAAATGCCTCAGCTACCCCGCAATTTGTCTTCCTAGTATTTCTTACAAGCATCTGAACTACTGCAGCTTGTCTTTTCCCCAGAGCACCTATCACCACTATTATCTTGTAGTTTCCCTATTTTGTTGTTATTTCTTTGGGTTTTAAGTTGATATACCAAAAGCTTTGTTGGTTTATATATGGGCCATCTTGATCTACCTAATCCAGTACACTATTAACTTTATGATTATGACAAAATTCAATGTTTCACATATATATTGGGTTTATAGTGAATGCATCGAAAATAAAGGGTCGACATACCAAACTATCGAATACAAAGCAACTAATGCCAAAGTAACAACAGGCTATCTTTTACATCTAAAAAAGTGCCTTTCCATCGAAACCAGTCCATCGAAAATATAAATGGATTGGTTTCAATGGAAATGCACTTTTACATGTAAAAGATAGCATTTCAATGCTTTTTTCTGTAACTTGAAAACGTTACATGAAACTGTCCATTGGTGTAATTTCGGCACTGGCCAGCTCTTTGTAACATTTAAAAAAAAATGTGTAACCCTAACCCTAATATAACCCTTAATCTAACCCTCACCCTAATTTAACCCCTAATCTAACCCTAACCCTAGCCCCAACCCTAACCCTAACCCTAACCCCAACCATAACCCTAATGTAACCCTTAATCCAACCCTAGCCCCAACCCTAATCCTAGCCCCAACCCTAACCCTAATGTAACCCTTAATCTAACCCTAGCCCCAACCCTAACCCTAAATCTAACCCTAGCCCTAACCCTAATGTAACCCGTAACACTTAATCTAACCCTAGCCCCAACCCTAACCCCCAACCCTAACCCTAACCCTTTCCCCAACCCTAACCCCTAATCTTAACATTACATTTCGATGGATCCATTGAATGTTATGCAACGAAATGGCCATTCAATGGAATGGTATTTCGATGGATAAAATTTGATGGTTTGGTGTTAGATGGTCTGCCATTCGATGGAATGACCAGATACCATATATTGACATCCTGTCAGTTTACCGAATAGAGCAAGCACACAGAAGATGGATGCATTATACCCAGGAGCATAGCGTCAATTCTGATTGCTACTGAATACCAACTGTAACGCGTGACTCAACTCAGCGTTCCAAATTTATTGAGGAATTACTTGAAATATTAGAACAGGATTCTCCTATGCACAATTCATCCAATAATTCCAATTATGTACCAACCCTGCACGTATCTAGATGGGAGACACCTATTAGTGACCAATAGGTTACAATCATGTTTCTGTTTCTATTGTGCTCCCACAGCTTTAATTCAGTACACTACTGACTCCATATTTATGACATCATTCAGCGTTACATATTGAATATGGTCTGATGCTGAAAAACTAATGACCACTATGGGGTAGCGTGTGTATCCACCCTTCACTAGGGGCGGGAGTTAACTCTGGAGCAATGCAATGATATATAAACAATGACATCAGGAATATATGTATTTAAGCTGTCATTTACAGTGGAATTGATTGTGATCTCAATCGTAAATGATCTGTTCTGTAGGGCTAGGCAGATCCCTTCTCTGCTATACTATACTATAGAATCCACTAGTCTGGCTAGTTTGGTTGTGAATTCACTAATTTGCTAATTTTGTGAACATTTATTAATGTATGCATGAATTAATAGTATGTTTCTCTATCTATTTATTGTATGATTTGATTATATCTGTATTGTGTATTATTTGAGCACTGTAATCATGATTTGAAAAGTTTGATTGAATGTGTAAAGTTTTATTTGTATAAAACTGTATCACATTAAATAAATAATAATATATATATTGCCATCCTGTCAGTTCACCCAACAGAGAAGGCACACAGAAGATGGATGCATTATGCCCAGGGACATACCGTAAATTCTGATTGCTAGTGAATGGCAACTGTAACACTGATCCTGCAACTTTGTCAAAATCGGTTCTCTGTTCAACTACCAAGAAGCACCACATTTAGCCAGGCTCGTCCTGACAACCTCACTGGAGATTTTTAAGCACTCCTTTCCCCTCGATTATGGAGCTGGAATAGTTTGGGGAAAGCAGTCCACAGTTTCTTTTTTACGTCTGACGGCGTGTCCCCAGCACAGTTCGTTTCCTAGGTCACGACCGTGCGGAGCCACTGCCTGCCGGTATTAGTTTCCACTAACAGTGTTCTACACACTGTATAGGTAAGCTACCGCTACTTGGATTTTTTTGCCCGGTTGGGAGACCCCATGTTCATTTCTCTTCAGTATAACAGAAATGTATGTGTCCCCACTTAGGTGCCAGCAGTACGTGTCTCTTTGCAGATGCCCTGCATCGTATAATTGTTTCAAATATTTGTTGACCACACGGATGCCCCTGATACCTTGGCTACCCGTCCCGCAACTCGAGTGAGTGCATTCTTTAAAACCGTTTCCGGTTCATTCTAAGTATTATTTATTTTATTCAGTAACGCTCTTTTGGAGTTTTTCTTTTTTCTTTTCCCGTCCATAGGAGGGGTAAGGTTTTTTTCTTACACACGCTCCCCATATTGTCTCTGCTTTTTCACTATTCAAGGGTGGTCCTTGCTATTTATAACCCACTACCGCCTTTGGCTTATCTCGATCTGTTCAATCTTTTATCACGCCATTTTCTAGATCCCACCATGTAGGTGGATCTCACACAATACATCTCCTTTGTTATGGGTTTAGTTATTAGTATAGAGTATTTCTCTTTGATCTGAGAGTTCACTCTTTTCACCATACTAGATCTCCAGTATTCTGCTTTTCACCATCTCGCTAGCATCTCGAGTTATGTACAGCTTGTCAGTCAGTCCTTGACTGTTATGGAAATAAAATAAAAGATTTTACTTTTTGTCTCTTTGTAATGTTGTCAACAGTTCAATTGGGCCCTTATGAAGAAGAGGTTACCCTCGAAACGCGTCGGCCACCCCACAATTGGACAGCATCATCTCTTCATCATTTATTGCTTCATCGCAATTTGTTTTAATATGTCATACGTCATGAATTACTTTGTATAACAGATTGTGCTTTTTGGCAAATTTTATTTTGTTTTCTTTTTTGCCAAATAAATCGTTATATGCTCAACTAATAAAACTGCTGTTATATATTTATACATTGATAGATTTATATCTATATATTTGAAGGCCCTATGTGGCATCAGTAAATAGTGTGCAGGGGACGGGAGGGCCCCACCTTTTGGGCCCTCTTCTATTTTCTCCTGAAAGCAGTCCACACACCAGTAGAGCTCCCTCAGAGCGCAATGTATCTGAGTTACAGTGCCAAATTGTCAGAGAAACGCAATCATTCACATGTGGTAGCAATGATAAAGACAGTTTCTTATTTTCTTGCAAGGCAATCTAGGGAGCTACATGTTCACTCTAACAGAAGGATAATGTAACAACACTGGTGTACTCCATCTTTATAGGCTACAACCCTGTGAGTGAACCAAAACCTACAAAGATTCTTTGAGAATCAACAAGGAAGTAGTTTCTTACCTGTAACTTCATTTCTCCAGCGTTGGTATCTTTCATGGATTCACATGCTGTGAATATTCCCCGTCGTCAAGCTGGGGAACCTCAGTAATTTTAATTTAGCGTTTTCCTATGGAAAACGTTGACACTTTTGTGTCCTATCAACGTTCTTTTTGGGTGCTTTAGCCACCACCAATAGGACGTAGGGTATAAATAGCCCCGCCCCCGCGGCTTCCCATCAGTTTTTAACCTCCAAAATGGAGGCAACCCGAACCAGGTTTGCATGCAGGGACGGCCGGCGGGCGCATGTGAACCCATGAAAGATACCAACGCTGGAGAAATGGAGTTACAGGTAAGAAACTACTCCCTTCTCCAGCATTGGATCTTTCATGGATTCACATGCTGTGAATAGATTACATAGCAGTATCCATCAGGCATGGCGGAGTGCAAATGCAAACCAATATAGAAACAGAATCACATTCATGAGACAAGAAGCCCATACAATGATCAAATTCAAAGAAATACCCCAAAGCTGCGGGGCTTACTTTATTGAAACAGGCATTGCAGGACCGCCCGTCCCACCTGCACATCCCCACTAAGCTGCTTCTCCAGACAGTAATGTCAAGTAAAGGTAATCGGCACCGCCCAGGAGGCCGCCTAGCAGATGTCCACCAGCGGAATCCCCGACCATAATGCCGCCGCCGAAGCCGTAGCCCTCGTCAAGTCTGCCCTCGGATTCCTCTCCAAAGGCTTCCCAGCTCTAGTGTGGCAGAATGAGATAGCAGACGACACCCAACGGGAAAGTCCTTGCTTGGAGATTGCCCGTCCCTTGACGGACGGTCCATAAACCACAAACAGCTGCTTAGAAAGTTCGAACTCCTGAGTACGATTCAAATAACATTTTAACGCCCTCTTTAGATCCAGCGAATGCAAAGACCGCTCTGCAGGCGTGGAGGCTGAAACAAAGAAAGAGGGTAACAAAATAGAAGAGAGTTTGTGAAATGTTGTTGGGATAAAGTGCGGATTAGTAGCCAACACCACCTTGTCCTTGAAGAACCTCAAGTATGGGGGTCTACAACCAAAGCTTGCAACTCAGACATCCTTCTGGCCGAAGTAATGGCCATCAGAAAAGCCACCTTCCAAGACAAAAACTGCAAAGGCGTCGACGACATTGGTTGAAACAGAGGTCTCATAGACCTAACAGAACCACATTAAGGCTCCACACCGGAGGAAACTTCTTGACTGGAGGAAAAGTCCGAAACAATCCCTTCAAGAAATGCTTGATGAGACGATCACTAAATAGAGGCGTTGCATGCCGCTTCCAAGTGAATCTAGAAATTGCTGCCAAGTGTACCTTTATGGAGGTGAATGCCAGACCCTTTTCTGCCAACTGCAATAAGTATGGCAAAACTTGCTCCACCCCATGTTGGCCCTTACACCACACACAAAACCTTTTCCATTTACACGCATAGGAGGCATTCGTGGACCCTTGCTGCCTCCAAAATGCACTGACAGTCATCAGAAAGCTTTAGCAGGCCAAACTCAGGAGCCAAGCCGTCAGGCTGAGAGATCCTGGATCGTGGTGCCAGACAGCGCCCTTGTCCTGAGACAGAAGGTCCGGCATCACTGCCAACCGGATCGGGTCTGCCACGGACAGATGAAGGAGATCTGAGAACCACAGTTGCCTGGCCTAGAACGGGTCCACCAGAATCACATGGCATGGGTATCTCCAAATCCACTGGAGGGTCCGTCGAATGAGCGGAAACGGAGGAAATGCATAAGCGAACCGGTCTGTCCACGGGAACGAGAACGCATCCCCTAGAGGCTCGGGATGAGCCCACCTGCTGGCAAACTCCTTGCACTGCTTGTTCTCCCTCATTGCGAAGAGATCCAACGAAGGGTGGCCCCACTTGTGCTACTTTCAACAGCACCCTGGAATGCGTGCCCCCCTGTTTCCTGAGGTAAAACATTGTGGTGGTATTGTCCGTCAACACCCTCACCACCGACCCGCGTATGTGCGGCAGAAACGATTTCAGGGCCCAATGTACCGCTCTCACCTCGAGCACATTGATGTGGAAATGCGACTCCACCCGAGACTACAGGCCATGGACCTGCGAGGCCTCGAGATGTGCCCCCCATCCTGTCTGAGAGGCATCCATCACAATTGTAAAGTGGAATTCCAGTTCCAGCAACGGCATTCCCGGAACCAGATTGTCCGAGCACTGCCACCATCTTAGCGCTTCCACCAGATCACTGTCGATTACCACCTTGTTAGACCACGATCCGCGACTCTGAGCCCATCGGTCGGCGGAGGAATTCCTGTACCGGCCTCATGAAGAGACGTCAGATTTTCACCAGCAGAATACAGGACGCCATGGCCCCCAGCAGTGACATGTAAGTTTGGACCGACACCCTTGTACCGATCTTCCACTCTGCTGCTTTTTCCTTGAGCTTCAAAACCCTCTCGTCCGAGGGTCTCACAAGCCCCAGCTGAGTCTGAAACTCTGTCCCCAGAAAAACCAAGTCCTTGGAAGGCGACAGAAAGGACTTTGCGAAGTTCACGGCGAAGCCTAGCTGTTGCAACAGCTGCAAGGTAGTGCCAAGACTTTCCTGCGCCTCCCCCGGAGACGAACCGCGTACCAACCAGTCGTCCAGGTATGGGTAAACATGATGACCTTCCCGTCGGAGCCACGCCGCCACCGGTGCCAAACATTTTGTAAACGTCCTGGGGACGACTTTAATCCAAATGGGAGCACTGGAAACTGGTAATGATCTTCACCTACGACAAACCGTAGAAACTTGCAGTGCTGTTGACGCCTCGGGATATGGAAATATGCGTCCTGTAGATCCAACGAGGCCAGAAACTTGGCCGGCTGTACAGACCAAATGACCTTCTGAAGCGTGAGCATCTTGAACTTCAGGCGTTGCAGAGTCTTGTTCAATGCCCGAAGATCCAGTGTGTGCCGCCACTTACCATTGGGTTTCTTCACCACAAAGTAACGGGAATAAACCCCTTGGTCTTTCTCGGCTACAGGACCCAATTCTATAGCCCCTTTCTTCAGCTTAAGTACCACCTCCTGTCATAGAATGTGAAGGTGGGGTTGTATGGTATAGACTGGCGGAATGGGGGTTGGGGGAACACTTGAACCCTTAGGGAGTGGCCCAGATGCACCGTGTCCACCACCCAACGGTCTGACGTGATCTTGCACCACTCGCCCAGTTGCAATGCTACCCTGCCCCCCAGCAGAATTTACCGATGACAGTCATTGTTGCGGCTTAGCCTGTCTTCCCTTGGAGGAAGCGGCTTGCCCCACTCTTTTCCTGGAGGCCTGAAAGTCCTGACTTTTTTTGCGCCGACTGCACCGACCTCCTATACCCCTGGGAGGAGTAACCAGATCGACTGTATCCCTGGTCTCTGGGGGAAGTAAACCGGGCATTTCCCGACCCCCCATGGAAGGGACGGAAGGGACGAAATGAGCGCCCACTCTGCAAGGCTCCCAACGACTTAGCAGTCTCAGAGTTCTCCTTCATACCCTTGAGGGCCTCATCGATTTTCTCGCCAAACAACTGCTCCCCTTCACATGGCATGTCCAGAACTTTATAATGCACTTCTGGGAGAATGTCTGTGCACTTAAGCCAGGCCTGTCGACGCAGCACTACACCATTGTTAATCTGTTTAAAACCAGATTCCGCCAAGTCCACGGCAATGTTAATACTATGATTGGACGCCTCCTCTCCTTCGCGTACCAACATCATGCCAGCTTTACGGTGTTCCTCAGGTAGATGTTCCAGCAGGGGAGCCAACCGATGCCATATCTCATGATCGTAGCGAGCCATGATCGCTAGAGAATTGTCCGCTTTCACCGTTGTCGCCCCCACAGTCAAGACATTTTTACCGAACGCATCTTTTCTCCTTGTGTCACTATCAGGTGGGGTAATACATTTGTGCTGACTCCTGGCTTTGCGGCTAGCTGCCGCTGAAACCACCTTTATGAAGAAAAGGAAATGCTTACTCACAGCAGTGACTACTGTAACCCAATGTCCCCTTTCCTCCATACACATGCACATTTGAGTGTGGGGTAGGGTATGGCCTCACATTTGTGAGGGCATCCTGTAGTCACGAACAGGAATCTTGTAAAAAAAGCATCTATCCCTAACGGGTTCGCGCTTAGAAACCTCTAGGTATTAAGCTTGCTATAAATAACCAATCATATTGTATCATGTCCCAATTACACCCCCCTCCAATCCCCGCTCTTCGGGGCAATCCTTAAGGTGCACTGATGAATTGCCTCCTCTGCCTTCTGCGTCAGGGTCATGGCAATGACCCTGTCAAGGGAGGCCAAGGAACCCTCTGAACCTGGGGGAGGTGGCCTATCAGACCTATCCCAGAGGCGATGTGGGGTATTTGAGTGGGACCCCTGGCCCCAGCTCCCCAGTTTGCATGAAGCTTTGTATGTACACTGGTGCTGCTGTCAGGGATCCAATGCCTATCAGCCTCTGCCCTGGCCAGGTCTCTTTCTCTTCTCTTCTCTTCTCTTTCAGGTGGTTCCAGGAGGCAACAACATCCAGTGAAGAACTGAGACTACAGGTACCACAATGCACCTGGGCCCTAAAGACAAGATCTGACTTGGAACAGGGGGCATAGGCTGGTTACCCAAATGGAAATGCAATATGCTTCACCATTCAGGAGTCGAATAGAAGGCCAAACACCTGCTTCAGACTGCCCAGGCATGCTACAGGTGAGTAGAGAATGCAGCTATACCCCTGATAAATTCAGCCTAGCTGTTGACATATGAACATTACCCCATGAAATCACTCTAATAAAACGCAGCTATCCCATGACAATGCAGCCTAGCTGCTCACATAAGCGTCCTACAGGCCTAACACAGCCAGGCCCCAGCTTGGATGTCCACCCACCAGACTGCACACATTCAACTGATATCTTCACCACCACACCTAAACGCTAGGATGCAGCTACCATCTGGCAATTGCATCACATAACTGGTGCACCCACGCACCCTACGACACCTTCTCTCTCTACTGACCTGGACTGAGGTCCCCAAGGGCGGTCAACCTACCAGCGCCTTGAGATCATACCAATGGGTGGGGAGCAGAGCAATTACTCTACTCCAGAAAGCCCAGCCATTGTACATTATCCTACCTCTGAACTGTGAAGGCTTGCATATGCCACACTTAGACGGATTTATAAATGTTAGCATGCACCACACCTAGATGTAATCAAGAAATTTAGTCTGTGTAATTTCTAGAATTGTGAATATTAGCAAATACCACATTTAGATGGAATTGTGAAAATTAGGCTGCCCAGCACCCAGAGAGATTTGTCAATGATAGCAACTGCCCTTAAGACCGTGCCACATCTAGATATTGTCCACCAAGAAATATTGTATTGCATACCTCCACCTTAGTCTAACAATTCAAGACAGTGCACTGAAAGTTTACGGAAATGTACTCCACCCATTAAGACGGTCACATAGTGCGCTCAAAGATTACTAGAAGGTTTACTTAGACGATTTGCAAACATTACGCTGGGTCACTTCTAGATAGAAATGTGATTGTTAGCATGTCTCACACCTAGATGGAATCAAGACTATTAGCCTGCGTCGCATCTAAATAGAATTCTATGTCAAGACCGGAGGCTCACATTAAGCTTCTCTTTCTTTATTCAAACTCGTAAAGAAAGATCAGCAGCAAGATATTTTTAGTGTACCTGAGCGCAGCAGGTAATATGCATAAAGAAGGTACACTTAAAAATATAATAAAACACATAATGAAAAATATAATAAACACATTAGACCATGCCTATTAGTGTCTGGGGAAAACAAGAACTTCATTTCCCAGGGGACTTCGCTCAAAGTTCATTCAGAGGTCACTAACATGTGACATTAGTCCTCCAATAGGTTTGCAGGTCTCCTCATAAACAGTCCTGAATATGATGTAACTTTCTCTTTCTTTGCTGCTCACAGCAAGAGATAAGTACATTCATATTCAGCACTGTTTATGAAATGTTTGGATCATTATTTATATTATTATAATTAAATGTCATTGATATTATTGTGGAATCGATATTATTACCATGTTGCTAACATTTTAGCCGCTCCGTTGTCCGGCCCTTCGGGTCCATGATTCATTTCTTTGTTTTTCTCCAACGCCAGCTGCTTCCTGCTGGCGTCGGAGAGTATGCATATTCGAACGCTAGCGTTCGCGCTAACTTATTCTTTCGGCTTTGTAGCTGACTGAGCGGAGCCTTCCTGGAGTTTTTGCTCACTTCCCCGGCCCTGCGAAGTCCCCACAGGGCTTGGGGAAGCTCAAACAGCTGAGGCACAAATGCGGCACCGCCCGCGATCCACCAGGGGGAGCACCTACTCTCCCTGGTCCTTTTTTCTATTTCCCGTTACAGATTACAACAGATTTGCGATCGCGAGCGCCAGATGCTCTTTTACTGCATTCTGTGACATTTAAATATATTTAAATATATTCAAAAAATAAATAAATAAAAGGGAAGATAGAGAAGACAAGCAATCTACAGCAGATCCTTATAAACAGGATCATCTCAACTTCTCTACCCTTTCTACTGAGCTTTAGAGAAGGTGTCAACTGAGCCAAGAAAATAAATATTTTTTAAAAAAGTGAGAAAGGTGCTTATAATTAATAATGGCAGCACAGTACTCCCCTCAATCAGATCAGGCTTGGTCGGAATGTGAGGAAGATACTTGCTATATTGACGAAGTGGCAATGGCAAATAACCTGCAAAACGTACTGAGATCCTCAGTGGAGACCAGCGTTAAAAAAAGGCAGTAACTGACATGCTCCTACCTAATAAAAGCCTTTATTAATAGGAAGGTAACCCCTTCCCATGATGGACCCTCTTACCCCGAGGAGGACAACAGGGGTACTAGACCATCAAGCCCGGAGGGAGATAGACAGAGCATGGAAGACGACCAGAACAGAAGCGTATATGACACAGATCATTCTTACACCTCCTCTGATGAGGACATTCAGATCCTGGGTTGGAAGCCCTCAGGCTCGGGGATTGTGGCAGCCCCCATCCTCAAGAAAACTATTGGGAATCAATCCCCTTCAAATGGAATGTTCGCGCCCATGGACCTAATACATCCCAGATCCACTGACTGGGAGCTGTCTTCTAGGACAACAAAATACATCTTTACCAGGCCACGCAAGCCCCTCTATAAAGAAGTCAGAGCCAGACTCCAGGCCGAATGCCCCCGTCCAGAAATTCCAGACAAAGTGGCTCTAACCCCGGAGCTAGACTCTAAAATGATTACATGTTTGGGCTAAAAAGAAAAGGCATAGACCGTGCCTGGAAGTCCTGTCAGGACAAGGTGCTGGACGTTACAGGTCCACTGGCGAAGATTTTAGACCTGGCTGAAGCAGCCATCGACACAGCCGACCCCATTGACCCGGTAATTCTCTCGGGTTGGGCTCGGCGAGCCATCTGCTTACTGGGAAATGCCAGTTGTGCTATATCAACTGAGCGTCGTAAAGGCATCCTGTTTAAAATAGACAAGCTGAGCAAGCTAGCAGACACAGAGTCAGGTGCCGCTGCTCAAGGACTGCTTTTTGGGGATCCTTTCATGAAGGATATGTCGAAATTTGTCGGTACCTTCACCGCATTGGACAAAGCTCAGGCCTCCATCAAGAGAGTCTTCGCTTCCAAAATTTTCTCCAGGGCCGGACGAGGTCGAGGTCGGTCCTCGGGCCGTTATTTTTTCAACAAAAGACCTCAACGCAGAGACCAGCATAACACCTGGCAAGAGCGCATCGACACCTTCTTTCCTTCAAGAGAATGTGGAATAGGGTGTGCCTGGAGAAGAGCGGCAAAATATCCAGCCCAGCAACAATCCCCAGGTCAGTGTACTCATAGCAGCGCCTGCGCCCCAAACCTCTATAGGGAAGAGGTTAGCTATCTTTGGAAAAGCTTGGAGATACCTTATTGGGAGATGCCTGTGTCAGGGACAAAGCTTGTGGTCTGCGCTTAGAGTTTTTCGCACAGCCCGTCCAACTCTGTCGCCCTGCCCCATAGTGATGTCCGAAATAGATCAAATGGCGTTAGACAACGAGATACACAGCTTATACCAAAAGCAAACGATTCGCCCCTGCTCAAGTCAAGGAAGATTCTTCAGCCCCATATTTCTGGTATGCAGAAAACAGACGGTGCGGCCAGTGATAAGCTTAAGGGCTCTCAACAAGTTCATTGTTTACCGCCATTTCAAAGCAGAAGGAATACACAGGCTCAGGGACATCCTGAGAACCAACGATTGGTTCATGCACCTAGATTTGAAGGATGCTTACCTCGCAGTGCACATTCACCAGGCACACGTAGGTTACCTGAGGTTTTCATGGAAACAAAGAGGCTGGGAGTTCACAAGCCTACCTTTCGGGCTCTCCTCAGCACCTTGGGCTTTTACCAAGCTTCTAAGGCCAGTAGTAGCTCATCTAAGAGAACAGGGTGTCCGACTTATAATGTATTTGGACGACATCATCTTCATGGCACAGTCACAAGAGCTAGTTCAGTGACAGACCAGACTAGCCATAGATTTACTAAACAGCCTCGGCTTTCTCATGAACTGGGAAAAGTCTATTCTTCACCCACCCAGGAACCTGGAATTTCTAGGGTTCGTGGTAGACACTCAGAACTCTCAACTCCACCTCCGAGCAGCCAAGATTCACTCCACCATACAGGAGATCCGCAGACTCCTGCAGAGGAGTCTCTTTTCTCTTCGGGAGCTAGCAAGAGTTATAAGTTTGCTATCCTCCTCCATCCAGGCGATATTTCCCGGTCCCCTTCACTACTGAGAATTACAGAGGCTGAAGGGGCAACACTTAAGGCGCAGCCTTTCTTACTCCCAACGTCTGACCCTATCACCTCAGACGAGAACAGAGCTCAACTGGTGGCTCACTCACATGGAAGCCTGGAACGGCGGAGCCATCTTCGGGTCCACTCCAGATATCGTCATCCAGTCAGATGCCAGTCGCTCAGGTCGGGGAGTGAGATGTGGCTTTGTCGCCACAGGAGGAACTTGGTCTCCTCAGGAGCTGGAGATGCATATCAACTGCTTGGAGCTCCTTGCAGGCTCTTTCGCAGTTCACTCTTTTGCCAGAGGCAGAGCGAGTTGTTGTATCTTGCTGAAAATGGACAACATTTCTGCGGTAAGACACATCAATCATCTGGTTGGCACCAAATCGAGGCCTCTAGCAGAATTAGCCAAAGATTTCTGGCATTTCTGTTTAGAACATAGGATTTCAGTCACAGCAGAGTATCTCCCTGGCCTCTCAAAAGTGGTGGCGGACTGGTAATCCCATCACTCCACAGATTACAGCGACTGGAGGCTCAACAGAGAAGTTTTTCTTCGCCTCCAAAGTGTTTGGGGCACTATGTCCATAGACCTCTTTGCTTCCAGACTCAACACCCAGCTGCCAGTGTTTTACAGCTGGAGACCGGACCCAACGGCAGCTGCGACAGATGCATTTCTGCAACAGTGGACCTAGGGAATCCATTACGCCTTTCCCCCATTCACCATGATAGCGAGGACCATGGCGAAGGCCCGTCTGGAGCATACGGATCTGGTCCTCATAGCGCCAGTCTGGACCTCTCAGACCTGGTATCCAGTTCTTCTGGAACTTTCTTCGGATTTTCCAATCATTCTTCCCCAGTTTCCAGATCTCCTTTTGGATCCATCAGGGCAACGTCATCCCATTCTCCTCAGCAGATCCCTGATACTAGCGGCCTGGAGGATTTCAGGTCAAGATATGGAGTACCCAGCATGTCACGCATGGCGGTCAGCCTTATTGAGGAAAGCTGGGCCTCTGCTACCCTTAAGAGGTACTCCAAATCTTGGAATGCCTGGAGTATCTGGTGCCGAAGGGAAGAATTACATCCAGTTTCAGCACCTATAGAGGAAATCCTGAATTTCCTAGCTTCTTTGGTTGAAAGAGGTTTCGCTTACAGGACAGCCAACGCCTACCGTTCAGCCATTTTTGCTGCGCACAACCTCGTTCAAGGCGTTCCAGCAGGAGAGCATCACCTCATTTGCAGATTACTCAAGAGCATCAGACTTACAGTCCCACCTCTGCCCCGTTACGACAAGCTCTGGGACGTTAACAAAGTGTTAAATCTTTTTCTGTCATGGCCACATAATGAGGAATTATCCCGTACGGCCCTATCTGGCAAACTTACTTCCCTGCTCTGTCTGGTCTCTTGCAGGTGAATCTCTGACGCCAGAGCTCTCGATCTAGCGGGCAGGACCTTTTCTCCTGATGGTACCGTGGTCCATATACACAGAAGGACGAAATGCAACTCTAGGGTGATTTCTTACCCCGCCTTTAGAGACCAACCCAAGCTTTGCTTGGTTAAATGCTTGAAGGTTTATGAAGAAATGACAGCCCCGCTTAGGACCTCTCCTAATGGGCAGCTATTGATAGCTCTGCGTAGGCGTAGACCACACAAGGCAGTTTCCGCTCCAACTTTAGCACGCTGGGTGCGTTTGACTCTAACTCAAGCAGGGATAGATACCCTGCACTTCAGAGCCCACTCCTTGAGAGGAGCCATGGCTTCCAAAGCCTTTCAAGCTGGAGTCCGCCTAGAGGACATCATGAGGATGGCAGACTGGTCAAGCGAATCAGTGTTTAAGCAATTCTACCTGAAACCAGTAGAGCAGCCAGCATCTACCGTGGTAAGTAAACTTTAAACAAGCATAATGTGAGCCTCCGGTCTTGACATAGAATAAATATTTTCCATAATAGCTTACTAGAAAGTCTTAATTCTATTAAAGACACGGAAGCAAACATTATCCCACCCGGTGAGAGAAAGTGATAGCAGCGCGTAACACGCTTGATAGAAATCATGTACATTGCTATGAATTATGGGTGATTTGGAATTTGCATATGTTTCCTTGAATAACTCAACGACTTTCTCTCCCACCTTACAAAGGGAACTAGGGTTGTCGTACTGTTAGGCAGAATCCCGTGCAGTGCCCTTAGGGACCACTACACGCAATTAAGACTACAGGTGGCAATACAAGTTTTACCTTTTGTACAAGCGTGTACTAATATGTCAGAGTGGTAGGAGTGGCGGAGCAGCAAGGCTTATCTCAAGAGTATATGAGCAGTAGCAGAGATTACACAAAGGGACCACAATTACTGTGACTCAAGCAAACACTGACTCAAAGTTTCAGGTAGAAAAATATAAGTACATTTATTTTTAAACCATTTGTTATAAACACAACACTTCTATTAAACTAAAACAAAAACCACACGTTAAATACACTACAACTAACCAATTCACTTTGTACAGTAAGTCTCAAGGTAAGTACCTTGTGTTTGAATGAACCAGTGTTACGAACAAAACACATTACCGCGAATATGAATCCGATCACTTTTTGACAGTTCGGTCTACTAAATAAACGCGTATCCTTGACATGAAATGCTACCGGGGCAAAACACACTTAGCACCTGAGATACCCAGAGGGAGTTGGAGGAAAAAACCACAGGCAATATTTTGGTTAGGCAGGCAGAATCAAGAAACACTCAGAGTCAGGAGTTCAAAAGTCAAGGGGCCGGAGCCAGGGTCGAAAGACACTGGGGCTTGTTGCCGAAGATCACACAGTCAGACAGTTCACGATTCAACGTAGCCAAAAAGTACTTCGATATTGTCAATGTTCGGAAGCAAAAGTTATAAGAAGGAGCGAAGACAAGGGCAAGCCTTGGAAATGAAGAAAAGGGGTTCACCCAGTTTCCTCAAGTAGAACACAGTACCTTGTTCCAATGGTGCAGCTGGTGCCCTGGCAGTTGTTCCTGTTGGTTTCCCGCAGACCCACGATTCCTAGAGCTTCGTTGTGAAGGAGGACATCTGAAGGGGGTCTGCACCACACAGGGATGAAGCCGGCAGCAGCGACGATGAATAAAAGGTGTGCTCCTTAAAAACAGGAGAGGCTCTTCAGATGGCTATCCGGACCACTACAGCAGCGTGCAGCGATTTCGACCAAGGAAGAGGTTCCCCTGGCTGTAGAAGATGAGCTGGTTGTCCCCACCATGCTCAAGGGAAGAAGACTCCGGACTGGATCTTCTCTAAGTCGTTGAAGGAGCTCAGGACTGCTGCAGGGCTTCACCGAGACGGGGTAGTTGCAGCAGCCGTCGTTCTCGCCGCTTCTCTTCGGTTCCTTATAGTTCCAGTGGCGACTCTCTGACTTCTAGCCCAAGAGACCTGCCTTTTATGCGAAAAACCCCCATTCACACAGCCTGGTTGTCAATCACCCAGCAGGAGGGTTGTCCAGCCAGGACAACTACCCTGGCCAATCATGACAAAGTGCAACTTGGGTATACTAGGACACCCTGAGCAGGGGGTGACTACACCCCTCCCTCACATTCAGCCCACCTAGACACCCAGGAGCCTTGAGGAGGGCTTCTGAGCAGAAGCCCTCCAAAAGACAGTGAAAAAAGAAGGTGAACCTAGTTTGCCGTGCAAAGTAAAACACAAGAAGGACTTTAACAAAAAGAAATGGTGAATAAACCCAACCGGAGCCAACAGAAAGACGATTTGGTCAAGCGGGTTTATGTTCGAGGCTAATATAATAGCCAAGGACAGTAGCACGTTTATCTAATATAATCGGGGTAGAAAAGTTAGGGTAGATACCACTGCTACCAGCCAAGTCTAAATGTTAAAAGAGCGAAACAATGCCTTAGGAGGTACAGATAAAAAGGGATTTGGATTAACCCTTTCCAGTACTCCATGGAAGATGTGGTGTACTGAATCTGTGGTAGATTGACTAAGTAAAGTTAATGGTAACTTTACCCCTTTTCTGGGGGATGGTAGTCGCCTCAGAAAAGTCGAGGGAAGTCTCAGAGACAACCTGTGCCACGGCACTAAAGGTGCTGTGTGACACACAAAAAGAAGGGGACTACTGAAGTGGTGTACTTCAGAGTCCACAATCACAAAAACAAAAAAGAAACACATAGCAAAACACAGGTGAGAGTGGGGGAAAAGCTCTCACTCTTACCAAGTGGAAAAAAATAAACTCCAGAAGTCCAGCAAAGCTGCTGGAGGACTCACTAGGTGTGGGAAATTAGCCATAAATGAGAATTCTCCCTAACACTCGCCCCCCCAGACTAAGGGACAGGAGGATTTAATCAACTCCTGGATGGACCTCATACCTCTAGTCGGTTACAAACATCCTAGAGAGACCATCCACAATTTAGTGGTGACTTCCTGCTCTGTGCTCAATGGAAAAATCAAAGCCTTGCAGCCAGATTGACCATCTGAGTAATTTTGGGTTTTCCCCTTTCATTTGCATCAGCCATCTCAAGGGTTGGTGGTCAGTCTGAATTGTGAAGGTAGATCCATACAAGTATGGTCTAAACCTCTTCAGTGCCCACACAATAGCAAAGCATTCTCTTTCTATTGTTGTCCACCTTGTCTCAGGATCCTTTAACTTCCTGCTGATGAAACAAATGGGGTGTTCCCTACCTTTCTCATCCAGTTGACTAAGGACTGCACCTATGTCTACATTAGAAGCATCAGTTTGTACAATGAAGGGTTGGTGATCGTCAGGAGCTCTTAGGACTGGAGCTTGACAACGGGCTTTCTTTAGACCTTCAAAGGCTTGATTGCACTCCTCATTCCACCTGACCTTTTTAGGAAATTTGGGAGAGGAGATGACATTCAAGAAAGAAGCTATGGTCCCATAGTTCTCTATGAAGTTCCTATAGTAGCCAGCGAGACCTAGGAAGGCTCACACTTGGGTTTTAGAAGTAGGGGTGGCCCAGTGTTGTACAGCATGTACTTTGCTAGGCAATGGCCTTATTTCACCTCCTCCTACCTCATGTCCAAGGTAGACCACTGAACTCTGACCAATTTGACACTTGTTTGCCTTTATGGTCAGATGGGCCTGTTCAAGAGCCCGCAATACATAACCTAGGTGTTCAACATGTTAGTTCCATGTAGGGCTGAACACTGCAATGTCATCCAAGTATGCCATGCAGAAGTCTTCCATCCCATTCAGAACTTGATTGACCATCCTCTGAAATGTAGCAGGTGCATTCTTTAATCCAAAAGGCATTACCTTGAATTGGTAGAAGCCAGCTGGGGTGGATAATGCAGTTTACTCCTTGGCATGGTCTGTCAGGGCTATTTGCCAATAGCCTGACGTTAGCTCAAATGTGCTGAGGTACTTGGCTGCACTAAGTTTGTCCACCAGCTCATCTGTCCTAGGCAAAGGATGGGCATCAGTCGTGGTGACTGCATTTAGAGCTCTATAGTCCATGCAGAATCTCAACTCCTTGGATCCTGCCTTTGGTACAAGCACAACTGGGCTAGACCATGGGCTAGTAGAGGGCTCTATAACGCCGAGTTCAAGCATCTTGTTGACCTCATTCCTTATGTGGGATCTGACATTGTCTGACATTCTGTACCCCCTGCTATTGACAGGCAAACAGTCACCAGTGTGTATGTCATGCTGGCCCCAAGGGGTCAAACCTGGTGAAAGTGAGAACAGGGAGGCAAACTGATCTAACAGTAACTTGCACTCATCCTGCTGGTCAGATGTGAGACTGGAAGAGAGATTAACTCCTTCCACTTGCTCATCTAAAGGTAAGCCTCTGAGGAGGTCAGACAGAGGTTCACTCTCCTCCTCCTCCTCCTGAGCTGAAGCTAGAAGCAAAGCTCCTATGTCAGGTCTAGAGACATAAGCCTTTAAACGGTTGGCGTGAAAGACTCTGGGAGCATCCTTAGGATTGCCTAACTCCACCAGATAGTTCACCTCTCCAAATTTACCCACAACCTTGAAGGGTACTATACATTTGTCCTGCAAGGCCCTCTGCCTTGTGGGGACCATAACAAGAACAAGCTGGTCTTGAGTAAACTCAACCATGTTAGCCTTCTGGTCATGCCAATGTTTGACCAGAGTTTGACCAGCCTTCAAGTTATCACTTGCCTCTGCCATCATGTGTGACAATCTCCTCCGGAGACCTATCACATAGTCAGTCACTCTGACTGGCTTGGGGGAAGGAGCACTCTCCAACCCCTCCTTAATCAGGGCCAATGGACCTCTGACTGGATGGCCATAGAGAAGTTTGAAGGGACTGAATCCTACTCCCTCCTGAGGGACTTCTCTACATGCAAAGAGAAGGCATGGCAGTAGAAGGTCCCACGTTCTTCTAAGGGGTTCTTCTAAAGCACCTATCATGCTCTTCATAGTTCTGTTAAACCTCTCTACCAGTCCATTGGTTTGGGAGTGGTAGGCAGTTGAGAATTTGTAGATGACGCCACAGGTTTTCCACATGGTTTGCATGTAGTGGGACATAAAATTTGATCCCCTGTCAGATAACACCTGCTTAGGAAAACCTACTCTGGACCCATGTTAGGCCAGTAGAAGTCCAGAGATAGCCTTTCTTTGGTCTTCTTAAAACTTAAGTGACCAGCCAAAGGTACCTAATGGGCTAACTGCAGAAACTGGAGTCGGTTCACTAGAGGTACTACAAGTCTTTTGCAGCCTCCAGGGGTTGACTCAGTTGGTTCACTGTAGAAGAGGCCATCTTCCCAGTGCAACGTATACTTCCCAGGCTCAGTCACACTGAGCTGAGAAGTTGCCTGTTGGCGAAGACCTTCCAAGGTAGGACACTCTCTTTGTCCCTTACTGAAATCTTCCCTGTTGGGTCCACCTTCTGCCAGTAAAGACTGAAGCTCAGGATGGTCAACAGGGTCAAGATCTCCTACCAAGGAAAGATCCTCTTCCAGATCTGATTCCTCATTATCTAGTTTGACCATACAGGGTTGAACCTCACACTCAGCCTCAGCTGGTGTGGGAGTCACAGGTGTGACTTTGGACAGTCTCGGAGATGTCCTTCTGGGCACAGAAGTACTTGCTGTTTTCTTGCTGGCAGACTTAGGTTTCCCCTTTGTCTTTTCTTGTCCTGCAATGGCAGTAAGTAAGTCTTGTGGACTTGGGGTGATAGCTTCTTCTATCATGTCCCCAGGAGAGCCTCTTAAAGTTCTCTCCCTTGCAGACCTTGTGAGCTCCTGCTTCCTTCTGCTGCGGGGCCTGGGGATGCTAGACACAACTCCAAGAGTTTTAAGGTCATTACCCAACAGGACCCTCCCAGGTATGTTATTTTGCACACTTACAGGTATTCTGACAGTCAGGTCATTACACTGGATGAGAGCTGGTAACTGGGGAACCATTTGCACAGGGCCTCCAGCTAACTTGGTTAGGTGTTTGGGTGCCTTAGCAGCATCCTCCACTTTGAAAAAAACATTCATCAATCACAGTTATGCTGGCTCCAGTGTCTCTGATGGCAGGGGTCTCCTGACCATTCACAAGAACACTATCTTTATAATACTCGTTAGTATTATCTGTGATTGAGTTATAGACATCTAAGTTCTGTTGTTCCCAAAGACCCAAGGACACTAAAGAAACACTAGCTGAGACTCTCATGGGCTCATCAGCTAGTAGCTGAAAGTGTCCACTGGTCATAGGTACGTCATCCACCTGAGAGAAGGCTAAGGAGACAGTGTTGATCCCTGAAGGTTTACCCTTACACTTGGGATCTCCTTTCACATGGCCAGGCAACCCACAAACAAAGCACTTTCCAAATGCTCTCTGGAATGGGGGTTTGCCCTGGCCTCCATCTGGTGTGGAACCAGGTGGTACACTAGCCTGATTCGGTTTACCTTGTGGCTTACCCTGGTTATGTTTGGGACCCTCTGTTGGAGTGGAATTATTGGAATTCTCTTTGTTGTCTTTCTTTGGCTGTTCCCCCTCATCCTTCTTCTAAGTAGCCTCAGAATCCTTGTAAGTGGCCCTGTTGGCAACCCACAAGTCAGCAGCCTTAGCTAGCTTTTTGGGATCTATCTCCTTTGAATCAGCCAAGTGCTATCTAAGCTCAGGAGAGCAGACATCAAAAATAGACTCCAACATTACAAGATTCCTCAAACCTTCATAAGTGTTCATTTTGTAACCCTTAACCCAACCATCTAAGTTTTTCAAGCATTCACACACCCAGGTAGCCCAAGGGGTACCATCATGCTTTTTGAGGGTTCTAAACCTCTTAAGATACTGGGAAGGGGTCTTCCCAAACCTAGCTATTAATGCTAGATTCACACATTCATAATCCTGTTTATCCCCCCCCCAACTCCATTACAGCATCACTTGCAACTGGGTGTAGCCCACAGAAAAGCCAAGGAATCAACTGATTCCCTGAGATACCTTGAATCCCATGACTGTACTCAAACATTGCTAACCAATCCAAAATATCAAGTTTAGTCTTATACATACCAATCATTTCCTTTGGCATGCGGGGTCTCTTAGGGCTGGAATACCTAGAGGACTCTGGGAGAGAAGCATTTTCTAGAGACAATTTCTTCAATTCTAGTTCATTGTTCAGCTCCATTTCTCTGAGCCTTAACTCTTGATGTTTCATGGCGGTTTGTGCATCAATACGTTTCGCTTCCAATTCAAGTCTCATTTTCTCAAGTGCAATAAACTCAGGAGAAAGTGTAGGACCTGTGGGGGTCCCTGTGGACAGAGGTTGTGCATTCTGAGTAGGCAAGGGAGTTGCAGGGTTTTCTAGCAAGGACTCATCTACTTCTTCACAATTAACAGTCTCAGAATCAGAAACATCAAAATCCGTATTTTCTGGAGTGGTAGGTCCGTCTGACCCACTCTCCAGGCTTTTTCCCATTAACTTTGCAACCAGTTCAGATTTCTTTCCTTTACCAGAGATATTCTTATCCCTACACATGGTTCTCAGAACCTCAGCAGTATAGAGTAAAAGATTCTCTTCAGTGTATCTTTCCATATTTGACATGATTTCTTAGTTAAATAGAATTAGTGGTGTTAGCCTTGTGGTTAGTTGAACCCAAGTAATAGCAGCACTCTAAGTGTAATCACTCTACTTCCAAACCCTCACTGCTGTACACCAGTGTTAGGCAGAATCCCGTGCAGTGCCCTTAGGGACCACTATACACAAGACTACAGGTGGCAATACAAGTTTTACCTTTGGTACAAGCCTGTACTTCTATGTCAGAGTGGTAGCAGTGGCGGAGCAGCCAGGCTTATCTCAAGAGAATATGAGCAGTAGCACAGATTACACAAAGGGACCACAATTACTGTGACTCAAGCAAACACTGACTCAAAGTTTCAGGTAGAAAAATATAAGTACATTTATTTTTAAACCATTTGTTATAAACACAACACTTCTACTAAACTAAAATAAAAACCACACGTTAAATACACTACAACTAACCAATTCACTTTGTACAGTAAGTCTCAAGGTAAGTACCCTGTGTTTGAATGAACCAGTGTTACGAACAAAACACATTACCGCGAATACGATTGTGATCACTTTTTGACAGTTCGGTCTACTAAATAAACGCGTATCCTTGACATGAAATAGTACTGGGGCAAAACACACTTAGCACCTGAGATACCTAGAGGTAGTTGGAGGCAAAAACCACAGGCAATATTTTGGTTAGGCAGGCAGAATCAATAAACACTCAGAGTCAGGAGTTCAAAAGTCAAGGGGCCGGAGCCAGGGTCGAAAGACACTGGGGCTTGTTGCCGAAGATCACACAGTCAGACAGTTCACGATTCAACGTAGCCAAAAAGTACTTCGATATTGTCAATGTTCGGAAGCAAACGTTATAAGAAGGAGCGAAGACAAGGGCAAGCCTTGGAAATGAAGAAAAGGGGTTCACCCAGTTTCCTCAAGTAGAACACAGTACCTTGTTCCAATGGTGCAGCTGGTGCCCTGGCAGTTGTTCCTGTTGGTTTCCCGCAGACCCACGATTCCTGGAGCTTCGTTGTGAAGGAGGACGTCTGAAGGGGGTCTGCACCACACAGGGATGAAGCCGGCAGCAGCGACGATGAATAAAAGGTGTGCTCCTTAAAAACAGGAGAGGCTCTTCAGATGGCTATCCGGCCCACTACAGCAGCGTGCAGCGATTTCGACCAAGGAAGAGGTTCCCATGGCTGTAGAAGATGAGCTGGTCGTCCCCACCAAGCTCAAGGGAGGAAGACTCCGGACTGGATCTTCTCTAAATCGTTGAAGGAGCTCAGGACTGCAGCAGGGCTTCACCGGGATGGGGTAGTTGCAGCAGCCGTCGTTCTCTCCGCTTCTCTTCGGTTCCTTGTAGTTCCAGTGGCGACTCTGACTTCTAGCCCAAGAGACCTGCCTTTTATGCGAAAAACCCCCATTCACACAGCCTGGTTGTCAATCACCCAGCAGGGGGGTTGTCCAGCCAGGACAACTACCCTGGCCAATCATGACAAAGTGCAACTTGGGTATACTAGGGCACCCTGAGCAGGGGGTGACTACACCCCTCCCTCACATTCAGCCCACCTAGACACCCAGGCGCCTTGAGGAGGGCTTCTGAGCAGAAGCCCTCCAAAAGACAGTGAAAAAAGAAGGTGAATCTAGTTTGCCGTGCAAAGTAAAACACAAGAAGGACTTTAACAAAAAGAAATGGTGAATAAACCCAACCGGAGCCAACAGAAAGACGATTTGGTCAAGCGGGTTTATGTTCGAGGCTAATATAATAGCCAAGGACAGTACCACGTTTATCTAATATAATCGCGGTAGAAAAGTTAGGGTAGATACCACTGCTACCAGCCAAGTCTAAATGTTAAAAGAGCGAAACAATGCCTTAGGAGGTACAGATAAAAAGGTACTTGAATTAACCCTTTCCAGTTCTCCATGGAAGTTGTGGTGTACTGAATCTGTGGTAGATTGACTAAGTAAAGTTAATGGTAACTTTACCCCTTTTCTGGGGGATGGTAGTCGCCTCAGAAATGGAGTCGAGGGAAGTCTCAGAGACAACCTGTGCCACGGCACTAAAGGTGCTGTGTGACACACAAAAAGAAGGGGGCTACTGAAGTGGTGTACTTCAGAGTCCACAATCACAAAAACAGGTAGAAACACATAGCAAAATACAGGTAAGAGTGGGGAAAAAGCTCTCACTCTTACCAAGTGGAAAAAAATAAACTCCAGAAGTCCAGCAAAGCTGCTGGGGGACTCACTAGGTGAGAGAAATTAGCCATAAATGAGAATTCTCCCTAACACATACGCATGAAGTCATTTTATTTTTTATCTTTTTCTTGACAGAGCCTGCAGACAAGTCAGCCTAACAGGCAGCTCGACCTTGTCTGCTTCTACGAGACGGCTTCAGTTACTCTACTTACCAATTCATGGACAGCCAAGTTCGCAGCCTCGAAAGAGGAAGTTACATCATTTTCAGGACTGTTTATGAGGAGACCTGCATACCTATTGGAGGACTAATGTCACATGTTAGTGACCTCTGAATGAACTTTGAGTGAAGTCCCTTGGGAAATGGAGTTCTTGTTTTCCCCAGATAATAATAGGTATGGTATAATGTGTTTATTATGTTTTTCATTATGTGTTTTATTATATTTTTAAGTGCACCTTCTTTATGCATATTGCCTGCTGCGCTCAGGTACCCAAATAATATCTTGCTGCTGAGCTTTCTTTACGTGTTTGAATAAAGAAAGAGAACCATAATGCTCGCCTCCGTGTCTTTAATAGAATTAAGACTTTCTAGAAAGATATTATGGAAAATCGTTATTGTGCTTGTTAGCATGTCCCAGCACGTCTCACACCGAGACAGAAGGAACAAGTTACTTACCTGCAACTGTTGTTCTCCAGCATGGGTCTGGCATGTATTCACATGCTAATGAATATTCCCTGTCGTCAGCCTGGGAATCCTCGGTAAAGGAAAAATCAGTTTCAGTTTCGTTTCTGAACTGTCTTTCTACTAATAACCAATCACTGGTCTCTGGGTCATACTGCCACCAGCCAATGACTGCCCTCTTCCGAAGCCCCTCCTCTGGCAGCCATCTTCCGATTTGGTAGCACGTAAAGTGGCAGTAGGACCAAGAGAAGAGCCGCAGGGGGATTGGAGGGAGGGTTCTCATGTGAATCCATGCCAGACCCATGCTGGAGAACAACAGTTACAGGTAAGTAACTTGTTACTTCTCCAGCATGTGGTCTGGTACGGATTCACATGCTCATGAATACACAAATACATAGCAGTACACACATGCACAACCACGGGTGGTGGCAAGGCTCAACATTAAGTATTTCTACAACTGAACATTAAGCATCTCTTACCTCCTAACCAGGCTCACCTTCAAGCGAACAGGTTGCGCAGCACTGCCTGGCCGACTCTGGACTCCTCCCTGGAATCTCAGACCTCCACGTAGCAGCCCTGCAGATGTCCAACAGAGGCACACCAGACCGGAACGCCGTGGTAGCAGCAATCGCTCTGTTTGAGTGGGATCTCGGACGGCCGGGCAACGGTCGGTTTGCCAACCAGTGACAGTGCATGATGCAGCCTGAGAGCCATCTGGAAATGGAAGCCTTCGAGAGGGCTTTCCCTTGGTTCACGGGTCCAAAGTTCACAAACAGCTGTGATGTCTTCCGAAAACTCTTCATGCAGTCCACGTAGAACTTCAACGCTCTAGCTGCATCCAGCGAGTGCAAAGTCCTCTCAGCCGGCGACGAAGGCGACGGGAAGAAAATAGGTAACACCAAGGGCTCTTTGAGATGGAAGTCCGACGGCACCTTGGGCATGAAAGAGGGGTGCATCCTCAGCACCACCCTCGTCTTGTGGAATGTCAGGTATGGAGGTTTACAGGAAAGGGTCTGGATCCCTCCCACTCGTCGTGCAGAGGTGATGGCCACAAGAAAAGCTGTCTTCCACGACAGGAACTTCAACGGTGCCGAATGCAGCAGCTCGAATGGCGGTTCCATGAGCCTGGTCAGCACCACGTTGAGCTCCCACGCCGGGGCCGGAGCCTTCACCGGCAGGAACGATCGGAAAAGTCCTTTCATGAACTCCTTCACCAGGCGATGAGACCATAGAGATGGCCGCCCCGGAGTTCTGGTGTAGTGGGAGATAGCCGCCAGATGGATCTTGATGGAGGCATGTGCCAGCCCCGCCTTGGCCAGCGATAGCAAGTACGGCAGCACTTGAGGGGCCGTAATCCGCAGAGGGTTAATCTTCTGTGCACGGCACCAGACAGAGAACCTCTTCCATTTGTGTCCACAGTACTTGAGAGTCGAGGACGCCCTGGCCTTTGCAAGCATCTCCTTGCAGTTTGCTGGGATATCGTACCCTCCGAACTCTAGTGCTGCAGGAGCCAGGCCTGCAGGTTCAGCGATCCTGGGTCATGATGGAGGATGGCGCCTGCTTCCCTGGCAAGAAGATCCGCGTCCGTCTGTAATTTGACCGGGGGGGATGCTGACATGTCCAGATCTACCTCGGCCACGCCGGTGCGACGAGGATCATCCTGCACCGGGACCGTCTGAGTTGACTGATGAGTCGCAGCAGCAACGGCAACCGTGGGAACGTATACAGGAATAGGCCGTCCCAGGGGAATGAGAAGGCATTGCCCGTGCTCCTTGGCTGGGGAGACCTGCTGGCGAACCTCCAGCACTTGGCGCTCGTCACCATCGCGAATAGGTCGATCTAGGGATTGCCCCATCGTCGGAATAGGAAATCCACTTGATCCTGCTGCAGCTCCCACTCGTGGCACGAGCGCAGTTCCCTGCTGAGTGAGTCGGCGATGGTGTTCTTTATTCCTGCCAGATGGAAAGGTACCAGGAACATCCCTTGGGCGACGGCCCAGTGCCACAGATCCTGCGCTTCCTTGGATAGGGCTGGGGATCTGGTGCCCCATTGCTTCCGGACGTAGAACATCGTGGCGCGGTTGTCGGTGAAGCTCCTTACCACTTTGCCCTTGAGGGACAGAAGGAACGACCCAAGGGCCCAGAACACGGATCAGAGCTCCAGGACATCGATGTGTAGTGACCTCTCCTCAGGGAGCCAAAGGCCTCTTGCGTGGAGATATCTGGTGTGTGCTCCCCATCCCTCCAGGGAGGCGTCCTTCGTCACCATTTCCTGATGTGCCTGGGTCTGGAAGTCCATGCCCGCCGTAGATGCGCGTAGGTGCCCAACACCGGATCGCTTGGCGGAAAGTCCCGTTGAGTGAGATCCTGTCTTCGAAGCTGCCAGTCGCTTGCATCCAACAGGCGTCGAGGAACTCCTGCAGTGGTTGCATCCGCAGCCTGCATAGGCGCACTAGGTAGATGCACAAGGACATCATGCCGAGTAGGGACTTGATGAATCTCACCCTGGCCACGTCCATGGTCAACAGCCGTTGTACCTTGCCCAGGATGGCCTTCGTCCTTTCCTCCGGCAGCGAAGCCAATCGCGCTACTGTGTCGAGTCTGGCTCCCAGGAACAGGACGTCTTGCGATGGTATCAAGTGGGATTTCGCAAAGTTGAGCGAGAATCCCAGATCCGTGAGCAGTTGGACGGTCTTCGCTGTGTGGTCAACGGCGAGTTCCCCTGATTTTGCTCGGATGAGCCATTCGTCCAGGTAGGGGTAGATGCGGATCCCCTGTAGGCGCAGCCGTGCCGCCACTGGTGCTAGGCACTTGGTGAACACCCTAGGCGCGGACTTCAATCCGAAGGGAAGGGCCTTGAACTGATAGTTTCGCCCTTGGACCACAAATTGTAGGAATTTTCGATGTCCTTTTAAAATGGGGATGTGGAAGTAGGCATCCTCCAAGTCCAGCGACGATAGGAAGTCGCCTTCCTCCAGCTGTCCCAGCACATGCTGGAGGGTGACCATTTGGAATTTCTGGGACTTGATGTACTTGTTTAGACGACGAAGGTCCAGGATGGGTCGCCAACCGCCACTCATCTTCCGGACGAGGAAGTACCGCGAGTACACTTCGGAGCCCTGGAGCCTCTTTGGGACGAGCTCTATGGCTCCCTTTCTTAGCATCGTTCGTACCTCCAGAAGTAGTTGTGGGACGTGGTTTCCCTTCCTGGCCACGGGTGGAATACGGGGACACCTTTTTTAAAACTCCAGAGTGTGCCCGCGGGCCAGGGCATTTAGCACCCAAAGGTCGGTGGAGATGCATTCCCACACGTTGATGAATTTCGCCAGCCGGCCTCCCACCGGGGTGCTCAGGTGGGGGCCTGACAACACGGCCGGTTTAGTCCTGTTTCGTCGCTGCCTTGCCGCCTTGGCCTCCTTGGCGACGACGACGGGATCCTCCGGTCTTGCTGCGTCCTCTGTAGGCTTCCTGTGACGAGGAGCGGGCCGCTTGGCGGTACGAGGAACCGCCGCCGATTCCTTTGTAGGCACCTTGTTTGTCTCCGGAGTTCCGAAAGAACGGCTGTCGTTGTTTTGGAACACCGAAGGCCCGAGCCGTCTCGGTGTCCGCCTTGATGGCCTGCAGTGACTCGTCCACTGTCTTGCCGAACAGGTTGTTCTCATCGAAGGGCATGTCCAGAACCCTGGTCTGCACGTCCTGGCGGAAATCGGTGGCCTTGAGCCAACCGCGCCGACGAAGGCAAACGCTGTTGCCCATCTGGCGAAAGCCTGTGTCGGAGATGTCCGTGGCCACCAAAATGGCGTGGTCCGAAGCCACCTCGCCTTCCTGTAGGATTCCCAGGGCCTCAGCCTCTTGTCGTCCGGGAGGAACTCCAGGAGGGGAGCGATCTTGAACCCCAACTCCCCGTGGTAGCGTGCCACGATCGCGAGGGCGTTGGCCGCTTTAATAGTCGTTGCCGCCAATGAGATGACCCGTTGTCCCATGGCATCCAGCTTCTTCCCCTCGCCGTCCACGGGGGGGGAAGTGGAAGTTGAGGCCGTCGCCCCCGCCGATTTCTTCTTGGCCGCCGCAGAGACCACTGAATCCGGGGACAGCTGTGCTCTGAGGCACATAGGGGCGGAGTCCTTCTGGATCTTCTGGCATCCTCCAAGAAGTGGAAAACCCGACGAAAAGATGCCCCTGAGGGGCATAGAAAATTCCGAAAATGGGTCCCTATTGATCGGAAGTAGAATCGGTGGAGCTTGAGGATCGATTGACAGTAAACTCTTCGAAAAAACGACGCAAAACGCAGTAAAAGCTCGAGAGCTACAGCACAAGGACTCCCAAAACTGGAACGTGCGGTAAAAATCTAAAGATGGCTGCCAGAGGAGGCGCTTAGGTAGAGGGCAGTCATTGGCTGGGGGCAGTATGACCCAGAGGCCAGTGATTGGTTATTAGTAGAAAGACAGTTCAGAAACGAAACTGAAACTGATTTTTTTCTTTATCGAGGATTCCCAGCCTGACGACGAGGAATATTCATGAGCATGGGAAACCATGCCAGACCCCATGCTGGAGAAATGTGATTATTAGCATGTCCCACACTTAGATGGAATTGTGAACATTGGCCTAAGTCGCATCTAGCCTGTCAGCATGTCCCGCACTTAGCTAGAATTGTAAATGGTAGCATGTCCCACACTTAGTTGGAAATGTGAATGTTAGCATGTGCCACACTTAGATGAAATCATGAGCATTAGCCCGAGTCACATCTTGATATAAATGTGATTGTTAGCATGTCCCAAACATAGATAGAAGCGTGTCCCAGACCTAGATGGAATTGTGAATGGTAGCGTGTACCTCACTTAAACGGAATCGTGAATGGTAGCATGTGCCAGACTTACATAGAATTGTGAATGGTAGCATTTGCCGCACTTAGAGAAGAAATTGTGAACATTAGCCTAAGTCACATCTAGATAGTATGGAATTGTTCACCATGTCCCACACTTAAATAGAATTGTGAATGGTAGCATGTCCCACATTAAGTTGGAATCATGACCATTAGCCTGCGTCGCATCTTGATAGAATTGTGCATATTAGCATGTCCCAGCATGTCCCAAACCTAGACGGAAATGTGATTGTCAGCATGTCCCACACTTGGATGGAATTGTTAATGGTAGCATGTGCCACACCTAGATGAACCTGTGAACATTACCTTGGTTCGCAACTAGATAGAAATGTGATAGTTAGCATGTCCTACACCTAGATGGAATTGTGAACAGTAGCATGTCCCACACTTAGATGAAACAGTGAATATTAGCACGTGCCACACTTAGATAAATCATGAGCATTATCCTGAATGTTAACATGTCCCACACTTAGATGGAATTGTGAATGTTAGCATATGCCACACTTAGATAAAGCATGATCATTATCCCGAGTCACATGTGGATAGAAATGTGATTGTTAGCATGTCCCACACCTAGACGGAAATGTGATTGTCGGCATGTCCCACACTTGGATGGAATTGTGAATGGCAACATGTGCCACACCTAGAAGAAACCGTGAACATTGGCTTGAGTCGCTTCTAGACAAAAGGCAAGTGTCATCATGTCCCACACTTGGATGGACATGTGGATGAAGCATGTTCCTCACTTAGATGATGTTGCGAACACTAGCCTGAGCCACATCTAGATAGAAATACAAATGTTACCATGTCCCGCACTTGGGTGGAGTTGTGAACATTAGCCTGAACTGCATCTAGATGGAAATGCGAATGTAAATGTTAGCATACAGCACTTGTGTGTCACTGTGTACCCTACTTTCCTGTCCCCCATGCTGTTGCTATATATCCGTATTCCCCCTACTGTCGCTATAAACCCAGCCCCATGTCTCTATGTGTCAGTGTGTCACAATGTTCCCTGCCATCCTGTTCACATGCCTGTTCTAGACTGCTTTAAAGTTAACCATCATATCACATCACTACGCTTACTCTCTACTATAGACCATCATTCAACTAGAACACAGCTATAACCCTGATTAATTCGGCCTAGCTGTTCACATACGAAATACTACCCCATGAACACCTCATTACCCTAATAAAACGCAGCTAGCTGAGCACATTCCGGCCTAGTCGCTCACAAATGCGTCCTTCAGGCCGAAAGCAGCCAGAGCCCGGCTGGGTGTCCACCCACCAGACTGCACACATCCAACTGATATCTCCAGCACCACACCTAACGCAAGGATGCAGCTACCACCCGGCAATTACATCAGCTGCACACATATTCTGGTGCACCCACGCACCATACAACACTATCTCTCTCTCTACTAACCAGAACTACGGTTCCCGAGGGTGTTCAACCTACCAGCGCTTTGAGGTAATACCAATGATATATAGAGCGCTATATAAATGCTAAGTAACAAAAACATAACAATAGGTATAAGCATCTGCACGGGTGGAATCAGTAGAGAGCGACACAGCACTAGGGGAAACCAGTGAACACTCTGCAAAGGTTTTGTGAACCAGGACTCACTTGAACGCATGAAACACAAGCAAAGATGTAGGCTGAAAAGGGGGCAGGGATTCCTGGGGACGTCCCAGCTCACAAGGGGATAGCTCAGACAGAGATTGGCCCAAGGAAGTAGCTGACTTAGGTAAACAATGGGAACAGAAGGAACGTTTTATGCAGGAAGGGAAGGTTTACAAAAAGCCAGCAGAACCATTTAACCGCATGAGGTGTACAGGCATAGTCATAGGGCAGGTAAAAGAGGATCAAAAGACTTGAGAGGAGTTTGTAACAGCTGGAGGAGGACTTGGAGGAGACTTTGGAGTGCTCAGAGAGAGAGGAGGTAAGGTCTTGGGGTGAGAAAGGGGAACTAATTGTATGTCAGTGGGTGAATGGTTGGGGGTTATTTTGGAGGGAGAGTTGGAGGTAGGTTGAGAATAGGATAGAGGTAGGGAGAGAGAAAGAGAGAAGTGAGAGGTAGGAAGGTGCAGGAGAGAAAAGGCATTACTTTGTGGAAGAGTGAGATCTGGAGGGAAGCGGATATGATTAGGGGAGAGCCGAAGAGTAGAGACAGGGGGAAAGGGAGAGAGATAAGGTCAGGACATGGAGCACACCCAGGAGAGAGATCAAGAGGGAGACAGAAAAAAGAGGGATAGAGAGAGAGAGCAGTAGAGGGCGTGCAGATAGGCCAGAGAGAGAGAAGACCAGGAGACAGTGTGTGTGTAGAGAAGAGAGAGTGAGAGAAAGTCAGGAGACGGAGCACAGAGCTAAGTAAACAGGTGTAGATAGAGGAGACTGAGGAAACATTTGAGAGATGGTCATACGGAGGAAGGGTGCCAGGGCAAACACACTACCATGCTAGGTAAAGTAAAATAGAGCTAACCTAGACAGTAGAGTTCACCTGACTATAGAGGGAATCTGTACTCTCACGCGGTATGTGTGAGTAGAGAAAGCAGGCTAGGAAGGTGGGAACCCCTAAAGGATGAGGAAAAGGTTAAAGGGATCACCCCTAGACAGAGAACCCCAAGTGCTTGTTTTTGTAAGATTATTTTTATAATAAAAACTGAACATTTAGAATCTTGCCACAATTCCCTCAGTGTGCAAGTCAACTTTGTGATTTAGATGAACTTCAAATTGTGCAATATTTCACAACTGTGCAGTATATGGAGGATGTGCCAATCGGGCACCATCTGCTTCATATAGTGTTTTCAAGATCCATGATTGAATTAATTAGGCATAATTATAAACATTTGTACAAGACACAAAGTTCAATTTGGCATGCACTATCATGGCAGACAATATTACCTTTTTGATATGGTTTGTTTCAGGTCACACTGGGCACCAAAGCTGTTTAACAAAAAAAATAAAACAGTCTGCTTATATTGTTTGGCACATAATAATATGTTCGCATTTTTAAAAAAAACAATTTATATTGTAGTGTCTTTTACTGAAAGGGTGACATTTCAGCTGAGTTCACTTGAGGATTTTTCGTTTAGTAAAGATTATAACATGATTATTTTACTATATTTAAAAAAAACATGATTAGGGCTACGACCAATTCAGATTATCATCTGCAATGAGGCACTACTTGAGAACTTAGCCATTAGTAAGAGGATATTGGCCATTCAAAAGAATAAAAAACTCAGGACAACCAGATGCTATGCATACCAATGGAATTTAATGAAGTATTAATTAAGCAATACTTTTTTTTTTTTTGATTGGTTAAAAATCAATTCAACCTTTAACACATTACAAAAATCCATACTTAAACAATCAATATTGTACAGACACAAAAAGGAAAAATGACACTAAATGAATAAATCATGATTGTACTACCCAAAATGTGTCTTAGAATATGTTGTCTTGTCATTATTGCAAATCATATTCAGTCATAATTGAATCAAAAAATGAAGCAACCGCATTTAAAATATGTGTGGTTAGTCCAGTTAAACAAGAATTCCACACATGATCCTTTGATATAAAATAATCAAATAAAAACTTAAAAAACACTCTTTCTCTTAACGGCGTCAAGGCTTCACGGATTAACAGCAAATGCTTAGCTGTTTCTGTTTTGCATCTTTACAAAATCTACAGAACACAGCCTCTTCCTTAACCAAACCAAAGCAATGTTTCATTTGTCCTGATCAGGTTCAGGCAGAATCTTAGGAAAGTAGAGTGACACATATGGAGCCAGGGTTCCTTGTTTTTTGTGATCTCCTTTGAGGTGAGCTAAAGAAGGATATGCATGGAACTCTGTCACTGTATTAGACCAATCCGCCATATACAGAGCCGTATTAACTTTGTCTGTATTACCTGTTAAATCTGTGGTAGAGTACCCCACATCTGCCAATAACATTAAAGCCAATCCCTTTTATTTCAGATAAAGCTCGGAGTCCACCAGGCTCACATGCATCTCTAAAGTCCCACATCAGGGAATTCACTGATGGTTCTAGCATCTTTATGTAAAATGGCAGGTAACTCTAAAAGGCTCTGTGTCACGCTCACCTGATTCCCACGGAGGCGCAGGTCTGGCTTCGAGTGCTGATGCTTCTTCAATGGTGAAGCGCAGGACTCTGAAGATGGACAGGTAGGGCCCTTCTACTCTGGCTTCTCTGGCTCGTAGGAATATTCCCCTGTGCGTGAAAAGGGAGTATTACCTACTGACGGAATAATGCTCAAGCCTCCCACTTCCTTCCAACCCTCCACGATACCCTTCCACGATTCCCCGTGAAGTCTCACCTTAGGGTCTGGAAGGATGAGTTCTCATCCTGCTTCTGATGCAGGGGCGCGTTGAAACCCAGTTACTTCACTGGATTGAGGTTTGATGGAAGTTCAAATAAGCTTGACTATTCAGGTAAGGCGCTGTAAGAGTTCTGTTGCAAGTTCAAAAGTTCAAGCTTAATAATAATGTTCATAGTCTTATTGCAGCAAGCGCTAACGCTTATGTCTTTTTCCCCTTAGGGGCCGGGGTCCGGAATGCCAGGAAGCGGCAGGACCCGAAATGAAATGGGAATGACCCAACTGGTAAGTCTTAGAAGGAAACTGAGCTTTTCCTATTCCCTTCCTTCTCTCACCTTGTGTTCTTGTCTTTTTCTCTCTAGGCACTGGGAAGTGGCTGCGGATCCGGATGATCGCTGCTGAAGATGGAGGTGCCCAGGAAAGGTGAGTGAAATGCAGCGCTGCAGCGATCGAAACGAAATGCTTTTAAAAATTATGTCTTCCCTTTCAGGATCGTCGGTGTAATGTCTCCGTGGTACAGCTTTAGCAGGTAAGGTGTTCTTTCTCCCCAATTCTCTCTTATCTCCCTTTGCAGGTGACCCAGGATGCTGACAGGCGTGGCTGAAGTCCAGATGCAGTAGCTGACACGGTGAGCGTCCAGCTGCGAGGAGCAGAACAACGCGAAGCAAGAGTTGCTGATCGGGTGTGGTTTAAATAGCTTTGGAAGAAGTTCCAGGTATGTATCCTTCCACCGATCAGGTATGTATCCTTCCCCGACCACACCCAGGTGGAAAGTAGTCCCACAGGTAAAGTAGTTCCATTCAGGCCTCAAGAGGGCCTGGATGTAGCAGCATGGTCTGCATCAGGTAAGTGCACATTGAAACACTTGAACACATGTCTAGCTTTATGAGCCTGTCGCCTAAGGCGCCAGGACAGGGGTCCAACATGAGCCTGGCGCCTAAGGCGCCAGGACTGTGTCCAAAGGGCCCCAGCTTGGGCCCGCTGGCACTTCCCTGGGGGGAATGATGCCTGCCTCTGGGGTTGCTGGGTCGGACTCGGCTCCTTGGAGGTAGGCATCATGACAGTACCCCCCCTCAAGGCCCCTCCCAAGGTTGTTCCCTCCGGGGGTCTTGGCTTGTTGGCTTGTTCGGAAATCTCCGGTGGAACCTTTGTATTAATCGAGGTGCGTGAACATGGTTACTAGGCTCCCACGATCTCTCCTGAGGTCCATATCCCTTCCAGTCAACAAGATAGAAGAGTTTTGACTTTAACACCTTGGAGTCTAAAATATCTTTAACTTCGAATTCTAATTCCCCTCCAATTTGAACTGGGTCTGGAGGCTTGGACAGTCGGGTCCCTGGTTGTACTGGCTTCAAAAATGATGCATGAAAAACTGGATGAATACGCATGTTGGACGGTAAGTCCAGTTTAAAGGCCACGGGATTGATTATAGCCTTGATGGGATAAGGTCCTATGAATCTGGGATTGAAGGTTCGCGGGCCCTTGAGGGGTAAATGTTTCATTGCTAGCCATACCTGGTCTCCTACTTGGTAAGGAGGAGTTTTACTTCGGTGCAAATCAGCGTTTTCTTTATACTTTTTCTTGGCTTGCTGTAAATGAGTTGCAGCTTCTTTGAAGGCTCGGGTTATTGTGGAATGCAAATGATTTACTGCAGGCATTTCCAGGGTCAGAGGTGGATCTAGGTCAGAGGTCCGAGGATGGTGACCATACAAAGTATAAAAAGGAGTTTGTCCGGTTCCAGAATGCACTGAATTGTTGTATGCATATTCTGCGATCCAAAGGATGTCTTTCCAATTTAACTCGGATTGGTGTAACATGCACCGAAGATATTGCTCGAGAGTCTGATTGGTTCATCTCGGTTTGTCCGTCCGTCTGGGGGTGGTGGCTGGTGGATAACCGCACATCTATTTGTGCTAGTTGGCAACACTTCTTCCAAAAATGGGAGATAAATTGAATTCCACGATCCGAGACTAATATGGAAGGGAAACCATGTATGCGAACTATATTCTCCAGAAATTCCTTGGCCAAGGTGGAAGCTGAAGGCAAACCTTTTAAAGGGATAAAGTGGGCCATTTTGGAGAATAGATCCACAATTACAAGAATAGTGTTGTAACCAGCACAAGGAGGCAGGTCAGTTATAAAGTCCATTGACAAGGTGTGCCATGGTGCCGGTGGGATATCCAAGGGTTGAAGTAGGCCGGCTGGCCTTTTCTTTTGACCCTTGTTTTGGGCGCAAATTCCGCAAGACAATACAAAAGACTTTGGCCCTCATTACGACCCTGGCGGAAATCGAAAAACGATGGCGGAAATGCAATACCGCCATCGAATAGCGCTCGGTGCGATTATGACCCGTCACCGTAAAGTACGATGCCATTAGCGACACCGTAGTGAACGCCAACGCTAACTGCACCAAGTACGCGCACGCGCGCCATGCAAAACCGTAATTACCACCATGGCGCAACGGTACGCGAATTCTGACCCTAGCAGACATTTACCTAACGCCATCAAGCATGGCGGAAAGTACCATTCCGCCATGGTGAGAATTACGGCATCGCGAACCAACCGTAAATGGCCCTACTGAGTGCCTGTACAACACTCCCTGCCCACATTCCTCGTAGGTGCAATGAAGTCACACAATGCAACCAGTGAAATGTACAAGTCACCCATGCATGCCAACGAACAAATGAATGTAGGGGCTCCAAGTGCCTTGTGAGTGGCCATCCATATTTGGCATGTCACCATTGCCGTACTGATGCAGCACAGGCATGTGAAGGTTCAAGTACAGCAATATGAACTGAAATATGAGACAAAACAACAACAGGCCCCCATCGCTTGACACCAGTGTAAGGCAACATTCAAAGTAGTATCCTGAGGGAGACTGCACCAGCCCTGTACTCTTGCCAGTAAACAAACCAACCATCAGCATAAGCATGTACCACACAAGTTGGCAGAGTGACTGAGCAGCCAGGCTCATCTCAAGAGGGGCCAATGGGAGCTGCAGGGCACAGATGGCACGAATACAGAAGCTATTCCAATGGACATGACCTCAGTCTCCCTCCAAGAAACGCACACAAACACAGGCACCTGTGACCAGCCATATTCTGATAATCACATCATTCCACCAATCCACCTGGCTGACCGGCATCTGTTACACAAAAGCTAATCCCCCGCCCCTGAGCATGACAACATCAAAACAGTCATAATGGCAGCCCCTATCCCTGACCTCACTGGGCTTCGTAGGCAAACGCTGCCAGTACAGTACCACGCAACTATACTCAGAAGCCGGATCCCAATGCAGATCTTCTCACAATACATCGCTCCACAAATAGGAATATGCTACATTACCTGCAAAGAATAACGCTACACGGTCAATATCAGAATAAAAATTTAATGCACAACAAAATCACCAAGCCCATACAGCTATTAGGTCATGAACTCCAAAATATATTTCATCATTGTGGGCTGCATCCGCAATAAATGACCAGCTTCTTCTTTTGTGACGCCCTGTTCCTTCATGGTACACAGGGGCTACATTCACGTTCAAAAAGGCAACATGGAAGCGCCTAGAACCGCAGGGCCGTCTCATCAGGTAGGCACTAGTCCAGCTGAAAGGTCGATATGTTGCTCCTAGCCACTAGTACTGCGTAAGGGCATGTGGCCCATTGGCGATCGTCCCATAAGATCGTAATGGTGCTCCACTGATTAACTCGAAGCAGCAGGTGTCGGGAGTAAAAGCCATCTGCAGGAGTGGCATACAGATGGCAGCGGCAAAAGGGGAGGAGATACCTGTCACCCAAATGAAATGAAAAAGAATAGTATGGGCATCAGAACCTCATTTGAATTACTCACTTCAATGATCACACTAAATCTACAGCCATATGCATGCTAGGCCACTCAAAAGGATTATTCCCACCCAAAAATCACTTGCGAATCATAACTATATAAATCGAGGTGAAAACACTATTACAAACGAGTTTACGTGTGCATGCGTCTGTTAAAACACAATCCATTAGATGGGATTAGTAACGTGCATAGACACAAGTGTTTGAAGGCGCGTCGAGACAGGGAGGGTTCAACAAGGGCAGATAGACGATGGTCCCACTATGGCAGCTCTGCATCACATAGCGCAGGGGAAGTGGATAGATTCCAAAAAGCCATGTACATGGCAAACTCTCAATTAAATCATCTGTCCATGCATCCATACATCATTCCCTCATCCCGGTATGAAAACGCCTGATTATTTACTCACATAACATGTGAAATTTCCATTGAGTCTGTACGTAATGCAGTCTGCAAAATCCACTGTGCTCCAGCCCGGAATTCCAGTGTTGTGAAGTAACATGTATTTGGGAACGTCCTGCCTTATCGTCCACTACGCTATTGCGCATCCCATACTATTCATATCAATCATTGCATTCTCGCCATGGCCCCTGTCCGAAGGACATTAAACAATAGAACGTTATATTTGCAGTCAGACCCGTGGGCGTCTCCTCGCCGCTAGCTGAAAACCGAAAGCGCTGTCCTTCGAATTCCTCATTTGCAACATCACGTCGAAAAGGCATCTGTGACTGCTTGAAATCACAAATTCATCCACGTAGTGCGGCAGTGTGTGAAAATGGCAACTGGCTTCACTCACAAATGGGACGCCCCGCCCGTCGGTGAACCTCGGTACAGTGCTGCATGAGGGTCCACCGTTAATCGAGTACTACATTCCACTGACCCTTCACAAGTTTGTTCGCGACTGCAAAGATAGTATGTGAAACAATGGGACCATAGCAGAATGAACATATAAACCAATATTTCACTGCCATCGGGATTAAATACATGATTGTAATAGCAAGATGCCATGCGTCAAATTGCAGCGTTGTGTGCGGGACGTGCTCGCCCAAAGGGGATTGCAGCTTGCACAGGTGGAATGAATCACCACAGGTGGAGGCTATACAGCCTGAAAACACATAAATTGCACACCCAACCCCCTCCCACAACCACACCCACTCCAAAATGCTACCGGCAGGACTAGCGATGTTGGCCCTGGGGGACCTGATAGCACTGCAAGTACTCCAACTTCAAGAAGAAGACGAACACCAACTACTACAACAACCGGCCGCACAGAGGAGACGCAGGAGGAGGAGGAGGGCAAGGCAGGGCCAGCAAGGCCCACCAGCACAGCCACTACCACCACGCAGGCAGCCCGCAATCCCACGCCTCCGAGCTCATCCGTTCAACCTCACTGATGAGCAGATCCACACCCTCTACCGTTTGGACCGGGACACCATAACCGCCATTGTGGACATGACACACGCTGACCTTGTCAGCATGATAGATACCCCAACCGCCATCCCACCCCTACTGAAGGTGGTGTCTGTACTCCACTTCCTGGCCACAGGCACCTACCAGCACACAGTCGGACAGTTGCATGGCATTTCACAGCCACTGTTGTCACGGACACTATTGCAAGTGCTCGATGCCCTCCTGAAGCACGCAGACGACTACATCTCTTTACCACGCTCGGAGCATGAGATTACAAACACAAAAGTGGGATTCCATGCACTTGCCGGCATACCGGGTTGCATTGGTGCCATCGACTGCACCCATGTGGAATTGGTTGTCCCACATGTCATGGAGGTCCAGTACCGCAACCGAAAACAATATCATTCTCTTAATGTACAAATGGTGTGTGACTCCAACAGGATCTTTACACATTGTTGTGCCCGATTTCCTGGATCAACCCATGATTCTATGGTCTTGAGGAACTCTACAATACCACGCTACATGGAGCGACACGCAGGGAACAGATCCTGGCTACTCGGTGAGTCTCATTTCATGAATGATAATGTGGGGTATGTGATGCGGCAATGACCTGGCAGGAAGGGGGGGGGATGCGTACGTAGCAATGTCATTCCACAAACATCCTTTATTGTCCACATACAGGTGATGCCGGGTATCCACTGAAGAGATGGCTCCTTACACCACTCCGGAACCCACAGAACCAGCATGAGGAGGACTACAACCATGACCACTCACGTACCCGTGTAGTCATAGAACAGGCATTCGGACTACTGAAGGCTCGTTTCCGCTGCCTCAGCAGATCTGGTGGGGCACTCCTGTACCGCCATGAGAAGGTTGCAAAGATGGTCATGGCATGTGTCATGCTACACAACATGTGCGTACGTAGAAATGTGCCCATGCCCCCTGACGCAGAACTGCAAGCACCTGAAGATGGTCATGATGAGGGTGGGGATGTGGCAGCACCTCAAGGAGTCCGCGAGGCACAGGAGGCCCATGGAATTCGTCAGGATATCATAGATTCATGCTTCTAGCACTCACGCCTGGTGGCTGATACATGGACACGGGACTTGTGGCACTGTGTGTGTCTGGAACATGCACAATATGGACTGTACGCCTATAAAGGCCTCGTACACAAAGATCAATGTCCACACATCTCATTGGATGATTGTGAAATGTTTATAGCATATGTGAAATTATGTTACACACCCCATCGACCCGCCACCCAAGAAAGCCCAACACACCCCCTCCACCCTCCTACCTCCCCCCCGAACACCAGTGTCCAAAGATGCTCATTGTCAGTGGGCAGGCGCTTTTGCAAGCCCCCTCTCCGGGTATCAGGGGCACCCCTGCCTGTGGAGCGCAGGTTCCTCCCAGATCTACGTTGGGGGCTGCCCTGGACGGAACTTGCAACGGATGATGTCTCTGCCTGCTCACGTCCATGCATGTCCCTAAGGGTTTGTGATAGCTCAGTGAGCACACGGCGCACAGCGGCAAGTTCAGCACATACGTCTTTGGACGTCGCATGCAGTTCCCCCCTCAGGCTCTCGGTGCTTCTCTCCATTTGTGCCCTTAGTGTCTCTGTACTTCTCTCCATTTCTGCCCTAAGTGTCTCAGTAGATGTTTCTATGGCTGCCTTAGTACCCCCACATTCATCAGCATGCTCCTTGAGGAGCGTGGCCAGTTGCTGCTGTTGCACGATCACCTGGTCGAGGGACTGTTGCCTCTGCTGAGCCATGCCCATTTGCGGTGGTGTCACAGAGGGGCTGATCACCTCATGTTGCCTTGCCACAGGGCTTGTGGGGGATGGCCAGTCGTTGTCTTGTGGGTGCCCCTGCGTGGTATCCTCATGGTGTACGGGATGAAACAAACAGGGGGATTGAGACAGGTCATGGATGGATCCTACATCGACAGCACTGTTTTCTGTGTCGGAGCATGCTGCCATTAATGCAGTGTCACCTATGGTGCTGCTGCCACCAGAAGCAGTGCCTTCTGTGGCATCCATTGGGGGGACCTGTGGTGCTGCTGTTGTGGGCATGCTGGCTGCTGGGGTGCCTGTTGAAGTCCCCTCCTGTGTGCTGCCACTTGATTTGTGCTGCTGCCGTGTCTTGATCCGTGCAGCTGAGGTGGAGGGTCTTTGGCCATTGGTCTTGGCCCTCTTTGCAGGTGTGCTGGTAGGGGTGTTCTGAAGCTCGTCGTTTGAATCGGACCCTGTGGTGAAGTAAAGGAGGGCGAGCGTTATTTATGGGTCTGTGGAAATTGGAATGGCAATGTATCACATGCATTGGGGTGGTACCTGAGGGTGATTTGGGTCAGGGCCTTGGAGGTGGTTTCATTTTTGTGTGGATTGAGGATGCAGTTGTTTTGCAGCCTGCAGTTAGGGTGTGCATGCTGCACGTGTAGAGGGTGTTTTTAGGATTTTTAATTATTTATGTATTTAATGTGACTTTTAAAGTGCGCTATCAGGCCAATGTATGTGGACGTTCTCCTGGACATGTGTTTCTGTTGCACTATGTGGACACATGGTACTTCACATGATTGGACATTGTGGATTTAGCATTGTTTTATTTGGCCCACCTACCTGATTCTTCGGATGTCTGCACTCCTTTCTCCATCCCTCCTACTCCCTCTATACTCTCCATTCCAATGGTGGAGGCACAGATTTCTTCCCAGGGGGTCAACTTGATGGATGATTCCGATCCTCCCCCGGTAGCTGTGGCAATGTTACGGTTGGCTGATAGTATGCTCCGTACGCGTATCCGCAAGTCGTCCCATCGCTTTCTGCATTGCTGTGGGTTGCGGAGTGCGGTCCCCACCGCACTTACCCGCTGTGCCACCAGGGCCCATGTGGCCTTCTTGTTCGCAAGTGCCGTCCTGGTCATTTGCGTCGAGAAGACGACGGCAGCATTCTCCTGGAGGGTCTCTGTGAGCACGGTGAGTTCCTCATGGGAGAAGTGGACCTGCCGCTTGCGGTCGCACGCTTTTTTCGCAACTTTTCCCATTTTGATTGTTTTCACTAGGGTGGCTAACGGGTTGGGATGTGTCTCAGGGTAGGATTTTTAATGGTTGTGTTGGGATTCTGCTTTTGTAGGTGTACGGCGTGCTGTTTCCCGTTCCGGCCCCATGTTTTTTCTTCCGTTTCCGTATATTTACGGTCACCGTATTTTGCGATTACCGCTCATTCCGGTGACCGCTATGATGGGTGGCGGAATTGCACCTAGGGCGCCGTACGATGGCGGTGAGGGGCGTTTTGGGGACATTTCCGCCATCGCGGACTTTGCACTTCCGCCATGGCGTAGTGCTCGTGCCCGATGGGTCAGAATTAGCCGCACTTTACTCCGTCGTGCAATGGCGGAAACGCTATTTACGCTATGGCGGTCAGGTCAGTTACTTTCCGCCAGGGTCGTAATGAGGGCCTTTATGTCTTTTCTCCAAGAAGGCCACCAGAAGTGGCGTTTGATTTTTTCCTCTGTTTTAGCGATACCAGGGTGTCCTTCCATTAATGATTCATGATGATGGGCAATAACAAGTTCTTGCAATTCTTTACTTGGCAGAAACAACCGCTCCTGGAAGTAGGGTAAATCATCCTTAACGGTGTAATGAGGACCCTTTTGACTCCATTCCAGTAAGGCTGAAGAGTCTAGAAGTTGTTTTACTTGCGTTTGGATGTCCTCAATAGTTTGCAATGAAGTTAGGCCTAAGATTATTTGTTCATGTATGATTGGCACAGGTTCTAAACTCGAATTGGGTTCTTCCATGCCAATCCGGGATAAGGCCTCTGCTTTACCATTCTTGCAGCCAGGGCGATAGGTAATTACAAAATCAAATTCCGCAAAGAATAGCGCCCATCGGAGTTGTCGTGAAGATTGAGCTTTGGCCGTCTTTAAATACTGTAAATTTCTGTGGTCCGTAATTACGGTGATGGTGTGTCTTGCCCCGAAAAGGTAGTGACGCCAAGCCTTGAAAGCAGATTTAATAGCCAGTAACTCTTTGTCGGTAATTGCGTAGTTGATTTCAGGAGGAGAAAATTTCCTGGACCAAAAGGCCACTGGGTGTAGTTGGTTAGTTTCTGGGTCTCTTTGCGACAGAACAGCTCCCATGGCCGAACTGGATGCGTCGGTTTCCACAATATAAGGGAGATCTGGGTGCGGGTGCTTTAATACATGTGCAGAGGTAAATTTGGTTTTCAGGTCCTGAAAGGCTTGTTCGGCCTCAAGAGTCCATTCAAAGCGTTTGTTTTTCTTTAGGAGAGCTGTGATGGGTTGGACTGTTCGGGAAAATTCCGGGATGAATCTTCGATAGAAATTGGCGAAGCCGAGCATGCTCTGAACTCCCTTCACCGAGCTAGGAGATGGCCATTTGAGGATGGCGTCCACCTTTCGCGAGTCCATTCGGACTCCTTGTGGTGTCAGGATGAATCCGAGAAACTCAACTTCTGTGGTATGAAAAACGCATTTTTCGAGCTTTGCAAATAGTCTGTGCTGGCGCAATTTCTCAAGAACTGCCCTAACATGTTTTCTGTTATCGGATTCTGAAGAAGAGTACACCAGGATGTCGTCAATATAAACAATGACACAGACATCGATAAGTTCCCGAAGAACATCATTCATAAAGTACTGAAAGGCGGCAGGTGCATTGCACAAACCGAAGGGCATCACCTGATATTCAAAGAGCCCAAATTTGGTGCGGAATGCAGTCTTCCATTCGTCGCCTTCTTTTATACGTACCAGGTCATAAGCTGCTCGAAGATCTAACTTGGTGTACACACAAGCGTCTTTCACCTGGTCGATAAGCTCAGGGATCAGGGACAGAGGATAACAATTCTTAATCGTTATTTGATTTAGGGCGCGATAGTCTATACATGTTCTAAGGTCGCCCTCTTTTTTCGGCACGAAGAACAAAGCTGAGGAGACAGGAGACTTGGACGGGCGAATAAAACCATTGGCTAGGTACTGATCTAAATACTGACGCAAATGCAGGTTCTCAGGTTCCGTAAGAGCATAAATCCTACTACAAGGTAGTTGAGCATTGGGTACCAGATCGATTTGGCAATCATAAGACCGATGGGGAGGTAACATGTTAGCCTGTTCCTTCTGAAAAACGTCTTGGAATTCTTGGTATTCTGACGGTAGCTGTACAGGGGTGGAAGTTGCTGAGGCTAGACCCATAACTGGATTTCTTGGATAACAAGTTGGTTCACAATCAGGAAAACTTATCTTCTTTGCTCGCCAGTCAATTCTGGGATTATGTGTTTCTAACCAAGGAATTCCAAGAATTACTTGAAATTGTGGGGCCTTGATCACATCAAACACGATTGTTTCCCTGTGTCCATCCTGACCCACCAGTGTCATTTCAACAGTGGAATGCGTTATAGGCCCTGAGGCTATTTCGGTTCCATCTACTGTAGTAATGACATCTTGGGTTACTTTCGGGCGGAGAGGGAGCTTAATCCTGGAAGCCAATTCACGGTCTATGTAATTTCCAATAGCTCCACTGTCGATGTATGCTTTTATAGCATGCAACTGCTGAGGCTGTTTTGGGTCCACGAGCACCATTGGCATGACAAAATGCGAGGTCAAAGAATCTGTTTTCAAGCTCGGCAAGCGGACCCCTACGCTTGTCGGGCTAGGTCGTTTCCCGAATCAGGTGTCAATAAATCGTTATCAGTGGCTCCAACCACCTTCTTAGATGGTTTAACCGGACAATTTCGAAGAAAGTGACCGGAAGTCCCGCAATACAGACAAAGTTGCATTTGCCGTCTTCTCTCTCGTTCCTTCTGCGTTAATGGTCCTTTAACACCGCCGATTTGCATAGGTTCGGATAGGTCGGTACTCTTGAAGTTGGCGTGGGTTTTGATCGGTACTCGGGTTTCGTACTTGAACCGATCTGCTTTTCTATTTTGAAGTCTGTGATCAAGTTGAACCACCAAGTCTATGAAGTCTGCGCAGACCTGGGGTGGATCTACTATCTGAGCTAGAACATCCTTAAGCTCTCCGCGCAGGCCTCGATGCAACAATGTGATCCTTTTGTTTTCTGGCCATCCAGTTTCCACAACCAGTCTATTAAAGGTGGCAACGTAGGACAGGAGATCCTGATTACCTTGTCGTAAGGATAGCAGTTCGTTATCAAGGGCCTGTCCTTGAGAGTGTCGAGCAAACAATCTTTCCATGCTGGCCTGGAAACCCTAAAAATTCTGGAGAATGGGATCATCCTGATTTACCAATGGAATAGACCAATCGGCAGCACTGCCACTGAGGTAAGATAGTATAAAGGCTACCTTGGTCTGGTCGTTAGGGAAGGCCCCAGGTCTGCATAGAAAGTGTAAACGACATTGGTTCATAAAGACGGCATATCTCTTGGGATCCCCCGCAAAACGTTCAGGCGGGGCCAAAGGTATGTGTCCAGGTAGATTGATTTGTACCGGGTTATTCAAACCCATTGATGTGGAAGTACCTCCGGAATTAGGTAAAGGAGTGTGCCCTGCCTGGGCCTGCAATAACCTTTTGGCCAGGTCATCTGTTCTTTCCTTGGATAGGATCAGTTCTCTTTTGAGAGCGTTAGTCTCCTGGCGGGCTGAGTGCACTTCTGCCTGTAATTCTCCCAAAAGCTGGGCCAGCTGATCTGTCTCGGAAGTCTCCATAGCGCCCGGGTGAGAAATTGTGGGTAGGCTTCGCGTTCTGTCACGCTCACCTGATTCCCACGGAGGCGCAGGTCTGGCTTCGAGTGCTGATGCTTCTTCAATGGTGAAGCGCAGGACTCTGAAGATGGACAGGTAGGGCCCTTCTACTCTGGCTTCTCTGGCTCGTAGGAATATTCCCCTGTGCGTGAAAAGGGAGTATTACCTACTGACGGAATAATGCTCAAGCCTCCCACTTCCTTCCAACCCTCCACGATACCCTTCCACGATTCCCCGTGAAGTCTCACCTTAGGGTCTGGAAGGATGAGTTCTCATCCTGCTTCTGATGCAGGGGCGCGTTGAAACCCAGTTACTTCACTGGATTGAGGTTTGATGGAAGTTCAAATAAGCTTGACTATTCAGGTAAGGCGCTGTAAGAGTTCTGTTGCAAGTTCAAAAGTTCAAGCTTAATAATAATGTTCATAGTCTTATTGCAGCAAGCGCTAACGCTTATGTCTTTTTCCCCTTAGGGGCCGGGGTCCGGAATGCCAGGAAGCGGCAGGACCCGAAATGAAATGGGAATGACCCAACTGGTAAGTCTTAGAAGGAAACTGAGCTTTTCCTATTCCCTTCCTTCTCTCACCTTGTGTTCTTGTCTTTTTCTCTCTAGGCACTGGGAAGTGGCTGCGGATCCGGATGATCGCTGCTGAAGATGGAGGTGCCCAGGAAAGGTGAGTGAAATGCAGCGCTGCAGCGATCGAAACGAAATGCTTTTAAAAATTATGTCTTCCCTTTCAGGATCGTCGGTGTAATGTCTCCGTGGTACAGCTTTAGCAGGTAAGGTGTTCTTTCTCCCCAATTCTCTCTTATCTCCCTTTGCAGGTGACCCAGGATGCTGACAGGCGTGGCTGAAGTCCAGATGCAGTAGCTGACACGGTGAGCGTCC